>NC_041729.1:141531703-151531703 GCF_004115215.2 Ornithorhynchus anatinus | reverse complement strand
ATGGAGGTTATCCCCATTTTTGATCAGGTTTAGGAGAGACGGGTCAGATTAATTTATAATCCACGTGGTGGGACACTCCTAGATTTTTACTTCCTGTTCCATACGACAAAAGGTCTGACACCCAGTCTCCTCCCATCCTCTTGACTCTACCCTTTCTGGTGTCAAACACCGGCAGACAGCCTGGTTCTATCACTCCTTCTCTAGTCTTCCTCAGCCCTGCAGAAATTTAGAGACAGGGATTCTTTCCCTCATCAGAAGATTCCCTAGAACAAGGATAATAGGAAAGGGAGGGAAGTAGTGAGGATTAGCTACAAAGCATATGTGCTCAATCTGACCACCTCTTTGACTCATATGAAAAAAATGGTATTTGTGGAGCGCTTACCAAATGCAGAGAACTGGAAGCACATGAGAGGATTCGGTAGAACAGAGTTGGTAGACAAGACCCCTGCCCACAAGAACTTCCAGTCTAGAATACTGCAGAGTGGGTAACTGTGGTGTCAACAGCAATATAGCTACCAGGGAGGTGCTGGTAGATGGGCAGTCCTCATAGGAACAAGGGGTAGGGTGAAAGCATAAAGGAGGAGGAAATAATAATAATGATAACAGTAAATAAGGTATTATTTGCTAATTACCTACTATGTGCTAAGCACTGAGACAGATAGAGGTCACTCAGGTCTGCCACACACCCTGTCCCACATTGGATTCACAGTCTAAGAGGGAGGGAGAACAGGTTTCCCCCCCTATTTACAGAAGCGCTCAGTACAGTGCTCTGCACACAGTAAGCACTCAATAAATGCAATTGAATTAATGAGGACTCTCAAGACTGTAAGCTTGTTGTGGGCAGAGATCGTGTCTACCAATTCTGTTGTACTCTCCCAACTGCCTGTTACAGTGCTCTGCACATAGTAAGTGCTCAGTAAATAACACTGATTGATTGAGGAAACTGAGGTAGAGAGAATTTAAATGACACGCCTAAGGTCACACTGCAGGTAATTAGTAAAGTGGGGATTAGAACCCAGGTCACCTAACAACCAGTCAGAGCTCTATCCACTAGGCCATGCTGCTTCTTGCAAAGAGAGGAAAAAAGGAGGAGGTAGAGATCATTGTCATCTGTCTTCATCAGGTAATGAATGAGTTGAGTTGTTTTGTTGTTTTTATCTTTTTTTTATTGTTTTAGTGCATTATGGGCAAAGAACATGTCTGCTAGAGAAGCAGTGTGGCCTAGTGGATAAAACATGGGCCTGGGAGTCAGAAGGACCTGGGTTCTAATCCCAACTCTACCACTTATCTGCTGAGTGACCTTGGGCAAGTTACCTCACTTCTCTCTTCCTTAATTCCCTCATATGTAAAATGGGGATTAAGACTATCAGCCCCATGCATTTTCCCGGATCACTGAGCTTAGTACTGTCCCTGGCACATTGTAAGTTCTTAACAAATACCATAATTTTAATTATCATTATTACTATAATTATTATTATTAATTCTGTTATATTGCATTCTCTCAAGCATTTAGTACAACACTCTGCATATAGAAGGTACTCAATAAGTACCATTGATTAGTTCCATATTGGCTTTTATGAATTCTGGTCTCCACAACCCTGCCTATCTCATTAGGAACAGGAATTTGGATCACTGTGGAGGGCACTGGATCTGCTTAACGGAAAGGAAGACATATCATTATGCCAGAGAATTTTTGAGACACAGAAAAAAAATACCAAAAAATTGGATAATGATCCAAGACTTTATTCTGCCCACCTGAAGGATGTGGCTTTTAAAATGGAATAAATGAATCTACTAGTGACCGGCACAATGATACGTGGCCTGATTTGAGCTGGAGAGCCCTTCTTTAGTCACACTTTCATGGGGATTTGGGACATTAATGGAGGAACTGATTTGGCTTGGGTCTCTGCTGGTGATGTGTATGACCGGGAGGGCCTGGCTTCTCTCCCTCCTAAATTGGATGGCGGGTCTGTGGGTCAGGGGCAGGCCCAGGGGTCCTGGCAGGAGGCCTGGAGCAGCTGAACTCACCTAAGGATTCCTGCAAATTGGTCTTCTCGGACAAAACTGGGAACCAAGCAACAGGCAGGATCAGGCTGAGAAACAGCATGGTTTAGTGAGAAGCAGTGTGGCCTAATGGATAGAGCACAGGCCTGGGAGTCAGGAGGACCTGGCTTCTAATCCTGCCTCCATCACTTGCCCGCTGTGTGACCTTGGGCAAGTCACTTAAATTCTCTGTGCCTCAGTTCCCTCAGCTGTAAAACAGGATTAAGACATGTGTCTCTATGTGGGACAGGGACTGCGTCCAACACGATTAATTTGTATCTACCCCAGGGCTTAAAACAGTGTTCGGCATTCATTCATTCATTCATTCATATTTATTAAGCACTTACTGTGTGCAGAGCACTTTACTAAGAGCTTGGGAGAGTAGGTTAAAAAATAAAGAGAAACATTCCCTACCCACAACGAGGTCACAGTCTAGAGGGGGAGGCAGACATTGATATTAATAAATAAATTACACATAGTAAGTGCTTAACAAATACTATTATTATCATTATAATTGTTAGAGAGAGGTTAGGGGAGCGGCAGGCAAGCAAGAGGGAGAAGAGAAAAAGGGAAAGACAGGATGAAGAACAAGGGGTAGCAAAGCAAGGGGACATAGTCCTTGACTGGCCAACTGCATTATAAAAATAATAACCATGTCATTTTTTAAACACTTACTACAGACCAAGTGCTGTGCTAAGCACTGGAGTAGATGCCAGATCAGATCAGATTGGGCATTTTCCTTATCCCACATGGGGTTCACAGTCTAAGGAGAAACAGAGACAGATGTGTTGTCTCCATTTTACAGATAAGGAAATGAAGGTACAGAGAGGTGAATCACCCAAGTTTACGCTGCAGGCACTTTGAGGAGCTGGGGTTAGAAACCAGGGCTGCTAACTACTAATCCAATGCTCTTCATGCTAAGCCACACACAGGAAGTTAATGCCACTGGTTTTATCCAGGTTTCAGGGACAGCAACACCAGCCCCGGGCCAACTGGTCCACCCTGGACTCCAGCTCAATAAGGGTGGCCAGATCTCCCCTTCTAGACTGTAAGCTCCTTGTGGATAGGGAACATCAACCAACTCTAGTACTCTCTCAAGTTCTTAGGGTAATAATAATAATGTTGGTATTTGTTAAGCGCTTACTATGTGCCGAGCACTGTTCTAAGCGCTGGGGTAGACACAGGGGAATCAGGTAGTGCTCTGCACATAGTAAGCGCTCAATAAATACGAATGAATGAATGAATGAATGAATAAGTACCACTGACTGGTTCCTTTTGGGTTTATATGAATTCTGGACTCCTCAACACTCCCTTTCCCATAAAGGTACAGGAATTTGGAACACTATGGAGGGTTCCGAATCAACAGAAAGGAGACTCAGAATAATTAATAATAAATGTGATATTCGTTAAGTGCTTACTATGTGCCAGGCACTGTATTAAGCATTGCGATGTTTACAAGCAAATCAGGTTGAACACGTTTCCTTGTTCCACTTGGGCCTCACAGTCTCAATCCCCATTTTGCAGATGAGGCAACTTAGGCACAGAGAAGTGAAGTGTCTTACCCAAGGTCCCACACCAGACAAGTGGTGGAGCTGGGATTAGCACTCATGACCTCCTGACTCCCATGCCTGTGCTCTATCCACTACATCATGCTGCTTCTCTGCAGGAAGAATTTCTGTCTTGTGTTTCTTTGTTTCTCATGACTCTCTCTTTCTTTCTCTCTCTCTCTCTCTTTTTCTCTCTCCCTCTCCCTCCCACTCCCCATCTTTTTCTGACTTCCTCCCTCTGCTCTGCCCAATAAACCAGTCCATTAGCAAATTCTGGGGTTATCTCCGATCACTGGTACTTCTGAATCTTGATATCTGGAGCCCAATTTCAGCTGGAAAAAATCTGAACACTTCATTTCTATCATTCTCAACACTGGTCCAGTTGTTGTAGACTCAAGCAGAAATTGGCTCTGGGTGTTTCAGAATATATCTTAGTCAATTTGCATTTGTCCTTCGATAACTGTCCTTTCATTTGGGCTCCTTCTCTTTAGTTATAGCATTTCATATTGGTTTAAACATCCTCACTTATGACCTGGTATGAGTTGGCCAGTGGCCCCCCAAAGCTGATTTTACATGCAGGCTCATCTGTTTTCTAACACAAGAGACGGTCTACTCTTGGCTGGTGTCAGGGCACACCGGATTCATTATGTTAATAACAATGGACTCATGAGTATCTCAACTCTTCAGGGCAATTCCAAGAACCATTTCAATGGACTGTTGCTGGGGTAATCATTTTATATATGACTTAAATCAACTGTCGTCCAGAAAAACAATCACATTTCTATACATCTAATAATGTTTTTCATAACAGAATAATAGCTCCAATGGAGAGTCTGAAAGGCAAAGTTCAAAATATAATTTTAGCAAATTATGTTAATGTTATCTCAGAGGCTCATCCATAGCTATAGGGAAATAAAAGGCAAGGTACTTGCAGTTCTGTTCTCCAAATTAAAAGCATTTCCATATTTTTCTTTTTTTTTTTCAATTCTACCACGGTTTAGTACAAGGATAATGAAATTAGAAAGCCACAAGATTTGTTTCTACTTTGGAGAGAAGGATGACTTGAGGGCAAGTAGCAAAAATATTGGCATTTTAGAAGAGAAGTTTACTTTCCCACTTCTCTTCCTCTGCTTGATTGAATTTCAATTTCTAATTCTCAGTGTTTCTTGGACAACTCTGGAAGTAAAAGAATCAGTCATAATGTTAGCTAGTGCCATCCATAGCTCTCTGGTTTTTCACTCATAATTTTTCTTTTTGAATAGTGTGACCTGCCTTGTGCTCCTCTTGCATAGTATCTTCCTGACAGAATTTTGAATCAATTTACAATCATCATTTGATTAAAATATTGGTGCGGCCTTCAGGACAGAACAAAGGCCATGGGTCCTTTGAATTCAAATTCTAATAAATCATAACTCAATTTTTCATTCAAAGGGAAGATAGAATTGATGGATAACTGAAAATAAATGAGAACCCAAAGTCCTCATATTAACCCAAAATTTCAAACTATTTCTCCTTAAAACATGGAGGTGGGGAACATCAAGTGGGACTGAAGAGATTAATCAGGGAAGGCCTCTTGGAGGAGATGTGAATTCAAAAGGGCCTTGAAAATGAAAAAAGTAATGCTCTACCTGACATCAAGAGGAGAAGGAGTTCCAGCGAGAAAGTAGGGCATGAGCAAGAGGCTGGTGATGAGAGAGAAGAGAGTAAGGTGCAGTAAGTAGGTTGATTTGAGAGGAGCAAAGTGAGCAAGGTGCAGTGTAGAGGGAGAGTAGCGGGTATGGGGACAAGAACCTTGAAACCCATTGTCAGGAGTCTCTGCTCGAGGTGGAAAGGAATGGGCAGGAGTTCAAGGGAGTCGAATTCAACAGAGAAAGTGGGCATTATCACCTACAATCAATCAGTGGTATTTACTGAACACTTGCTGTGTACAGAACATAATAATAATAATAATGCTGGTATTTGTTAAATGCTTACTATGTGCAAAGTCCACATAAGTGCTGGGAGGGGATACAAGTTGAGCACGTTGTCCCACATGGAGCTCACAGTCTTAATCCCCATTTTACAGATGAGGTAACTGAGGCACAGAGAAGTTAAGTGACTTGCCCAAGGTCACAGAACAGACTACTGGAAGATCCAGGATTAGAACCCAGGTCCTTCTGACTCCCAGCCCTGTGTTCTATTTACTACGCCTGTACTTTTGAGTACTGTGCAAAGCACTTGGGAGAGTACAATTGAAGACACATTCCTTGCCCTAAAGAGCATCTATTCTAACAGAGCTTACAATGACTGTGGAAAAGCCATACTCAGGTCTTCCCAGTCCTTAAATGGGAGTGAAAAGATTGTAAGCTTACTGTGAACAGGGAATGTGCTTGTTTATTGTTACATTATACTCTCCCAAGCACTTAGTACACAGTTCTGCACACAGTAAGTGCTCCATAAGTCACTGAATGCATGAAAAGACGAAGTCTCAGTTTGGCTGATAGTTTTGTGAGTTTGTGGGAGACACCTAACATCTCTAAGTCTAATTTAGGGACAAGAAAATACACCCTCCTGCCAATGTTATCATGATAAACAGGATAATGGCAAGATCAAAAGTACAGTTAATGAATTACAAATAAGTTGGAACATGATCTGTAAATGCATAATAGGAATATCTTCACTTTTATAAGATGTTTTGTCATGTAGGTATATTGTTAAGTTGCTCCTGTAAAACATTCAATTAAAACATATGGGAGGATAGTGATGTGAATGTGGTGGAATTCAAGGATTCTTTAAACAGAAGATATGGATTCTGGTGTGAGATGAAATTGTGTTGCATAAATTGGGCCTGGACCCCACAATTAATCAATTCATAGTGCTATGTATTAAGCACTTACTATATGTAGTGTAAAAAAATAGTTGGGAGATTAAAATACCATAAATTCAGTAGGTTGGGAGACTGATCTATGCCCTAAAGAAGCTCACTGTCTAGGTGGGAGAATTTAGAGTCTAGTGAAGGAGCTTAGAGTCTGGTAGGGAACTGAAAGTTTAGACGGAGAGTTTACAGTCTAATGAAAGAGCTCACAGTCTAGTGGTCGAGCTTACACTCTAGTATAGGAGCTTCCAGTCTAGATGGGGAGCTTACACTTCAGTGGGGGAATTTGCGGTGTAGTGTAGGAGCTTACAGTCTAGTGGGGGAGTTAATGAGGGAGCTCAAAGTCTACTGGTATAATTTCAAGTCTAGTGGAGGAGTTTTCAATCCAGTTGGGAAGTTCACAGTCTGGCAGGAGAGCTTCCAGTCTAGTGAAGAAGTTCACAGTCTGAGAGCTCACAGTCTAGTGGGGGAACTTATATTCGGCCTCACACCGAATACAGGACATGGGAGCATGCATTATGCATGTCGATGAAGATCTCATCCTCTCCTGAAAGTCTGGTTTCTGTCACTTATGCTATAACCCTCATTAACAAAGAATATACCATTAGGTGATGTTTGCAGTTTTTTTAGTTGTATTTGAACATAACAGGGTTTTCTTGTGTGTCTTCTCTAAAGGGTCATGCTCATTATAATGAAATTATGTATCCTCCCAAGCGCTTAGTACAGTGCTCTGCACACAGTAAGTGCTCAATAAATATTCATTCATTCATTCAATAGTATTTATTGAGCACTTACTATGTGCAGAGCACTGTACTAAGCGCTTGGAATGTACAAATCAGCAACAGATAGAGACAGTCCCTGCCCACTGACAGGCTTACAGTCTAATCGAGGGAGACAGACAGACAAAAACAATAGCAGTAAATAGAATCAAGGGGAGGTGAAGGGTGGGGGGTAGAGGGGGAGCAGAGGAAGCAGAGGGAAAAGGGGAAGCTCAGTCTGGAAAGGCCTCTTGGAGGAGGTGAGCTCTAAGTAGGGTTTTGAAGAGGGGAATTACCTCTTCAAATACCATTAAATTAATATTTAATACCCATAATGCTAATAATATTTAATATTTAATTAATTAATATCTTAAATACCACTGATTGACTGATTATAGGCTAGGAATAAGCACTGGAGTAGGTACAAGATAACCACATCAGACATCATGCCTATCCCACACAGTTTTTTGTGGTTGTTTTTTAAATGGTATTTGTTAAGTGCTTATTATGTTCCAGGCATAGTACTAAATGCTGTAGTAAGACACCGTACTAAGTGTACTAAGTGTACACTGTACTAAGTTAGATACAAGTTAACATGAGGTTCATGGTCTTAATCCCCATTTTACTGATGGGGTAAGTGAGGCCCAGAGAAGCTTAGTGACTTGCCCAAGGTCACAGAGCAGACTACTGACAGAGTTCAGGATTAGAACCCCTGTCCTTCTGACTACCAAATCTGAGCTCTACGGGTTAGGCCAGACTGCTTTTCTAAAGGTTCACAAACTAAGATGGGAGCTCTTATTTACATTTTACAGATGAGGGAACAGAGGTCCTGAAAGGTTAAGGAACTCACCTGTGGTCACAGAGCAGGCCAGCAGCAGATCCAGGAGCTGCCATGTGACTTATCCAAAGACTTACATGGCCTGGCCTGGAAAAGGACTTGGCTATCAGCAGGATGAGGCCTTCTCTACCTTTAGAACTTGAGGAGGTCATCATTCTGGACACAGCTAAGTCTGAACTTTGAGGACCTTGAAATCCTACTGTTCCTCCCATGTCGGTTGTCATCTTCATCTTTGGTCTCTGTACTACCTGTTTACTTGTTTTGATGTCTGCCTCCCCCTTCTAGAGCGTGAGCCCATTGTGGGCAGGGATTGTTTCTCTTTGTTGCTGAATTGTAATTTCAAAGTGCTTAGTACAGTGCTCTGCTCAGAGTAAGCGCTCAATAAATACGATTGAATGAATACTTGCCAACGCACCCATCTATATCTCATCTATGTATTTCTCTTCTGGGGCTTAGCACAATATTTTGCCCATAGTCATAATAACCCAGAATAAATAGTAGCAATCAATCAATAATCAATGGTATTTATTGAGCACTTATTATGCAGAGCACTGCATTAAGCACTTGGGAGAGTACAATACAATAGAATTTGCTTTGGGGTTGTTTTTTTTACAGGATATGTTAATGACTTCCTATGTTCCAGGCACTGTACTAAGCACTGGAGTAGATACAAGATAATAAGGTTGGACATAGTCCATATCCTACATGGGGCTGACAGTCTTAATCCTCATTTTACAGATGAGGTAACTGAGGCCCAGAGAACTGAAATGACTTGCCCAAGGTCACCCAGCAGACAAGTGGCAAAGACAGGATTATTCATTCATTCAATAGTATTTATTGAGCGCTTACTATGTGCAGAGCACTGTACTAAGTGCTTGGAATGTACAAATCAGTAACAGATAGAGACAGTCCCTTCCCTTTGGTGGGCTTACAGTCTACTCGGGGGAGACAGACAGACAAGAACAGGATTAGAACCCAGGTCCTTCAGATTCCTAGGCCCATGCTCTATCCACTAGGCCAGGTAGACACAATCCTTGCCCTCCAGGAACTTGCAATCTAGTAGAAGTAATAAATAGTATTTAAGCATTTACCACACGCAGAGCATGGCAGTATGTGATGGGAAACAGAATGTAAGTGAGAATTCCATTACAACTACAAGAGCCTGAGTTTCCCATATCCTAGTTCCATGCTCTCTGCGCTAGACCAGGCTGCTAAACAGAGAGAAGGTCAACTGTAGACTGTGGCTGGCCTACGACCCCCTGTAGCTGGGCCCTGACCTTGAAATGCACATTAACCAGCTCTGAAGTGACTGTATTCCACTGGCTCCTCCCCTTTCTGACTCAACTTTCTGGGAGATGGGTCAGCTCCAGCAATATCAAGCAGTTGAGGATCGCAGTAACAGCAGCCTGAGTGTGGGAGTGTGGGGACAAATCTATTTCGGTTATGAATTCAGAACAAACTGCAGTCTCCTAAACATGAAAAATAAAATCGAGGCTAAGCATTCTACCTCTACGAAGGCTGGGACGGGGGAGGTAAGGAGATGGGCACCAAAGTCCATACCAAATTGTCATTTTATTCATCATCATCACGTTGTCCTATACTGAAGGTCAGACTTTCTGTCAGAGGCTGTCCAGCCCACCCACCTCTATTCCGCAAACACACAGTGGAAACACCGGGCTACTTGTCTTTAAGTGAAGAGAGCCTAGTGCCACCAGAGAGTTGAGAGGAGAGACAAGGAAGGAACTGTCATAGCCAGCATTGGGTTTGGATAGAGACTGAGTTTTTACTGCTACGAGCAGAAGTTGAACTATTAAAACCAAGGAGTTTTTTTATTCCTTTTAGAAAAGTATCTTGGCCCAATTTTCAAGCTGTAATTTCAATGCTATACTAGAGAATTTGCTATAAAATGCTGGGTAGCAAATACCACAAAAGAGAAAACAACACATTCTAAGCTAGGCAGAAATGAATAGATTGCTTTAGAACGGACTCTCTACACAAACACATACACACACACACACAGAGAAAAAAAACCATACACACACACACACACAAACTAAAATTTGAACTAAAATTCAACTTTCTTTTCTGGATCCTCTCTTTTCCCAGTCCTGTTTTTTGTTGCTTCCATCCCTAATTTTTTATGTGCTTCTATACACCGATCAATGGAACCAAATGACCATTCTCCTTCAGTCTCCAAAAGCGAGGACATCGATTGAACTTGGCAACATTAAAGGTAGCATTAAAAAGCTAGAGAATTAGCAGAAATTCATGGAATCAGATAAAAGATTAGCAGTTGCCCAGATGGGTCAGGGCAGTGAGGACGTGGCAGGACTTGTCTTGTAAAGAATTTCTCCCTCTCCATATTCCTCTCTCTCTGTATTCTGCCTAACAAGGCACTTAATTAAAACCAGTAAAAGAATATTAGAGGAGAAAAAAAGAGAGCATCGAGATATCATTAGCTTTGCGAGAGCTTCTGGGAAACATGCTTGGAATTTTTCTAAAACTTGTCAAGCTTTCAAAATGTGTAAATGAATTGGCACAGTTCACTCCTTCCAACCCGCCCTGATTCCCCTCTCCCTCCTCCCAGCCGCCTCCACTGCATAACTTCCCCTCCTAAGCGCCCCTGCATTTCCGCTGGCTGATTATGTATTTCGCAAAATACATTGCCTAGGTATGAAAAATGTATGAGACACATCACACTGTGCAAAACAATGCAACTAAATTGACCAATTATACTTCATGCGAGTTAGGAATTGTTCGGGCTGTTTTCTTATTTAGCATATCCTGAGCCCCCAAGCTGAGGGTGCTGTGTTTGGCAGAGCTGAGATGAAAGCTTGGATAACTTAATTGTGCTTAATAAATGAAGAAGTGCTTAAAAATAACATGGGAACATGAGCCAGCATTTGAAGCTGTCTATCGCAGCATTTACAAATTACATAACCAAATTGAAAGGGAGAGGAAACTAGCCATTTTGTTCCAATCTCAAGGTTTTGGTTTTTTGGTGTTTTTTTTTTCTGTAAAAGTCTTTTTATGATACAGTGTATTGTATTTTAAAGCATGAAATCAGAAACTAAGAAACCGGGGCGGTGGGATGGGGGAAGGGTGGCAGGAGGGAGAAATAGGGCACCTGTTCCCAAAGCATCAATGCTACCCATAATCTGGAACTTTATAGCAAGAGAAATTTCTGGTTAAATATAGATCACAATGGTAAGGTGACACAATGGTAAGGTGAAGCAGTGTGGACTAGTGGCTAGAGAACGTGCCTGGGAGTCAGAAGGACCTGGCTTCCAATCCCGACTCCTACACTTGCCTGCTGTGTGACCTTGGGCAAGTCACTTCACTTTTCTGTGCCTCAGTTACCTCATCTGTAAAATAGGGACTAAGACTTGTAAGCCCCATGTGGAACAGGGACTGTTTTTGACCCGATAAACTGTTTCTACCCGGTGCATAGTACAGTGCCTGGCACATAGTAAGTGCTTAATAAATACCATAAAAAGGGTAGTTTAATCGGAAGAATGAGTTGCCAGATGAACCAGCTCTTCCACATAAAGTGGGACACTCGCCAACCTGGGGGGGCGGGGGGAGGAGGGAGAGCATCTCCTCAAGCCACTCTCAGATGATGGTGATCGAGAAGCCACTTAGGACAGTGGAAAAAACACAGAACTGCAAGGAAGAAGCCCTGGGTTCCAATCCCAGACCTGACACTTGCCTGCTTTGTGACCTTAGGCAAGTCCCTTAAACTTTCTATGCCTCAGTTTCCTCATCCTTAAAATGAGGTTTAAAAACCTGCTCTCCCTCTCCTTCAGACAGTGAGTCCCATTAGGGCAGGTATCTGATTGTACCTACCCCAAGGCTTGGGGCACAGTAACCACTTGACAAATACCGTAATTATTAGTATTATAATTATCACATTTGGCCGGATTGGCAGGATGGCACCGAACCGATACGTCGGTGGTGGTGGTAACCCGGCAAGGAGGAATGGAAGGAGTGAAGGAGAGGCAGACAGACTCCTGCTATTCCTCCACCCAGAAGAAGCATTTAGTACAGTGTTCGGCACTCAGTAAGCATTCAAAAATTACGAGTGATTGATTAATTTCTCCTCTTCCTTCTCAACCTAGGATTGTAGCAGTAGCAGAAAGCTTCAGTCCAGCCTCTTTGACATGGTTTAAACCTCCAGGTCCCAGGCTGGGGAGATAAAGCCCCAGAAGCAGGAACAGTGTAAGTCCGTAACCTTGGCTTTATCCTTGACTCCTCTCAGTCATTAAACCCACAGATTCAGTCAACATAGGATGGGCAGGATACCCCAGTCCTTTCACACAGTTAATAATAATAATAATAATAATTGTGTTAAGTGCTGCAGTGTTAAGCACTTACTAAGTGCCTGGCACTGTTCTAAGCATTGAGGGAGATACAAGAATCTAGTTGGACACAGTCCCTATCCCACATAGAGGTCATAGTCTTAATCCCCATTTTACAGAGGAGGGAACTAAAATACACAGAAATTGATTTACCCAATACCATACAGCAGGCAGGTGGTGGAGCTGGGATTAGAACCCAGGTCCTTCTGACTCCCAGGCCAGTACTCTCTCCACAGGCCTCGCAGTTGCCCTGGAAGTTGACAATGAGCCATTCAGGAGGTACCCCATTCTCCTGCTTTTGCTACAGGAAGATTTCTTTTTATCAGCATAGGTATTTTTGATTTGAGTTCACAATTTTCACCAAACCACCCTTCCCCCACCTGCTAAACAAAATGTCCACATTCAGTTCTGATAGCATCTTGAACATTTTCCCTAGCTTCTGTTCCCACAGTGTTTTGGAAGGAAAATGCACAGGCACATTTTAATCACCATGTTTTTGATCTCTGGTCATCTCAGAGAGCTGGTAGGCACTGATTCATATAATTCTGATTATGAGTCACAATTTCTGATTGATTTCCAAATACATCTCAAGGCCCATACACAAAGGACCGAGCTTCAGTTTTACCAAGGTTGAGAACAGAAAAAAATAAACCTTGTGAAGCCAAGTGATGTCTGGAAATCCTGGCGAGGATCAGAGAAATTCAGCAAAAATGGCTAAAGGATTAGAGCTTAAATGATTCCCCACCAACACTCATCACCCCAAAGTACCAAATTTCCTTATTATTAATAATAATATTTGTTAAGTCTCACGATAAGTCAAGCATTGGACTAAACTGGGGTAGATATGAGATAATCAGGCCGGACAGAGTCCCTGGCCCACAAGGGGATCACAGTTTCAGGGCAGAAATTACAGGTATTTAAGCCCATTTTGCAGATGAGAAAACTGAGGCATAGAGGAGTTAAATGACTCACCCAAGGTCACACAGCAGGCAAGAGGCATAGCAGGGATTTAGACTCCAAATCCCCTGACTCCCAGGTCCATGCTCTTTCCACTAGGCCATACTGGTTCTAAGGTACCCTCCCTGGATTTTGTAATGTCAGGGCTTAGCTCTTGAGTAAACACTTAGTACAGGGCTCTGCACACAGTAAGCACTCACTAAATATAATTAAATGAATAAATTCCATTTCCACAGTCAAGACACATTAAATCTGATCTCTCTTCAGCCCGACCTATAGCACTCAGCTTCCCAATGGCTTTTCCAGGGCAAATTGCCAAACGTAACACCACAACCTTCCCAATATTATTTAAACATATATGAGCATGTGGTTTATTTTCATGACCACCCCAGAATCATAATTTCTTCTTTATGAATCTACATACTCTTTAAACAAAACAAAGCAAAACCAATAATAAATAATAATGACCATGCATGATTTCAAATGGAAAGAAGGTTCAACCTAGAGCACATTTTCTATCATTAAATCATAAGTTTACCTAGACCATTTCCACACTAGCATTCATTCAGTTGTATTTCATTCAATCGTATTTACTGAGTGCTTACCGTATGAAGAACGCTGTACTAAGTGCTTGTCCTTATATTGGGCTTCACACATCCTCTTTGGGGAACTCTCTTCTTGGCTGCAGGTTTGCACTAAAGATCATTTAGTATATAAACAGGAGTGTATTAACTATGTAACAATAATAATAACAAAAATAATAACAGTAGTTGATAAGCATGTACTATATTCCAAACACTGTACTGAGAGTTGGGGTAGATACCAGATAATCAGGTAGCACATGGGGCTCACAATCCAAGTAGGAGGGAAAACAAGTATTGAATACTCAATTTGCAGATGAGGGAACTGAGGCACAGGGCTTTGTCCTGTTTTGCTTCACTGTCTGTCTCCCCCGTTTAGACTGTGAGCCCTTCATTGGACAGGGATTGTCTCCACCTGTTGCTGAATTGTACATTCCAAGCACTTAGTACAATGTTCTGCACATAGTAAGCTCTCAATAAATACTATTGAATGAATGAATGAATGACTTACACAAGGTCACACAGCAGACAAGTGGCAGAGCTGAAATTAGAACCCAGGACCTCTGACACCCTGGCCCAGGTTCGTAACACTAGGACCACACTGCTCCTTAGGGTATTCAATAGGTTAGTGTTTCTGGTACCAATTTTTACTTTAAATTTGAGGTAAGGAATATAAGGAAATAATAGACAAACATTTATTCATTTTAAGGAAAGGAGCACTTTTCTAGAAAAATAAAACATTAATCTTGCTGTGGGTGGGGAATGTTTCTGTTATAGTATTATACTGCAGTCTCCCAAGTGCTGAGTACAGTGCTCTGCACCCAGTAAGCACTCAATAAATACAATTGAATGATTGACTATATTGACAAAAGACACTAAATTAGATGGCTAGATTTTTTTTTTCACCCTATTACTCTGGATTTAAGAAAGGTAATAAAATATTCTCTCATATGAATCTATGCCTTATCTCAGCAGGAGAGTTTCCATAAGCTGATGAAACTTAGAGGTATGCCATATAGGGTTACCCAGAATGGGAAAGTCTCAGCCAAAGTCGATTCATCCATGCTGGGCACCAGCAGCATGGGAAAGAGTCAAAGGTGGATGATCGAGGGATCAAAACAGTCATCAAAGACAAGCAGAGACTCAAGTTTTTACTTCACGGGAGAAGGCAATGGTAAACCACTTCCATATCTTTACCAAGAAAGCTCCGAGTATACACATACCAAAACAACTTTATGACAGAAGATGGGACATTCTGAAGAGGCTGTGTCCATGAAGTTGCTATGGATCAGAAACAAATCAACGGCATTTGAAGAAGAATAAAATATTACATCGCTATATCATATATGTCATATTAGTATAGAAGGAAGGAGAAAAACAGATGGGTTCCAGTTCCGGCTCCACCGTTTGTCTGCTGCGTGACCTTGAGCAAGTCAGCTAACTTTTCTGGGCCTCAGTTACCTCTTCTGTAAAATGGGGATTACAACTGAGCCCCCGGTGGGACATGGTCTGTGTCCAACCTGATTGCTTTATATAATAATGGGAATAGTAATAATTATATTTGTTTAGTGCTTACTAACAAATAGTAGCACATAGTAAGCAGTAAACAAATATCATTGTTATTATTATTACTATTATTATATAAGGCAATCGGGTTGGACACAGTCCCTGTCCCAAATGGAGCTCACAGTTTCAATCCCCATTTTACCGATGAGGAAACTGAGGCACAGAGAAGTGAAGTGACTTGCCCAAGTCATACAGCAGACAAGTGACAGAGCTAGGATTAGAACCCAAGACCTCTGACTCCCAGGACCATGTTCTATCCACTATACCATGCTGCTTCTCATACAATACTATTTGAGGTATTTGGTAAGTGCTTACTATGTGGCAGGCACTGTACTAAGCGCTCGGATGGATACAAGCAAATCAGGTTGGTTACAGTTCTTGCCCCACAAGGGGCTCACAGTCTCAATTTCATTTTACAGATGAAGTAGCTGAGACCCAGAGAAGTGAAGTGACTTTTCCGAGGTCACATAGCAGACAAGTATCGGAGCCGGGATTAAAACCCATGATGTTCTGACTCCCAGGGCCATGCTCCATTCACTAGGCTGTACTGGTTGTATCTACCCCAGAGCATTGAACAATGTCTGGCACATAGTAAGCGCTTAATGGATACCATAAAAAAAGCAGTCATGGCCTAGTACCCCACAAAACCTCAAGAATAATAATTATGATAATAATAGTAATAATAATAATATGAAAATAAGAATCTTTGTAGTATTTGTTACAAACTTACCATGTGTCAAGCACTGCATTAAGCACTGGGTTAGACACAAGTTAATCAGCTCAGTCAGTCAGTTGTATTTGCTGAGTACTTACTATGTGCAGAATACTGTACTAAGCACTTGGGAGGGTACAATATAACAATAAACAGACACATTCTCTACCCACAACAAGCTTACAGCCTAGAAGGGGGGAGACGGACATTAATATAAAGACATTACAGATATATAATGAGAAGCAGTGTGGCTCAGTGGAAAGAGCCTGGGCTTGGGAGTCAGAGGTCATGGATTCAAATCCCGGCTCTGCCACTTGTCAGCTGTGGCTACAATTACCCTGTATCTACCCCAGCACTTAGAACAGTGCTCTGCACATAGTAAGCGCTTAACAAATACCAACATTATATATACAGAAGTGCCGTGGGGCTGGGAGAGGGGATAAATAAAGGGAGCAAGTCAGGGTGATCCAGAAGAGAGTGGGGGAAGAGGAAAGGAGGGCCTATTCAGGGAAGACCTCTTCATTCATTCATTCATTCATTCATTCATTCATTCAACTGTATTTATTGAGTGCTTATTGTGTGCAAAGCACTATACTAAACATTTGGGAGAGAACACTCTTGGAGGAGATGTGCCTTCAATGGGGCTCACAGTCTAAACCGGGAGAGGTTCACTATGTGTCTTTTGGTTCGACTTGGCAGTAATGGTGGAAGGTGTTGCCAGATGGACAGCGGGATCTAGAACAAGGAGCACAGGACTGGGGATTTGCAAACTTGAGTTCTAGACCTGGCACCGCCGTTCTCCTTCTGTGTGAGCTTGGGCATTTCTCTCCATTTCTCCCTGACTCAGTTTGTCCATCTGTAAAAGGGGGATGAAATACCGCTTCTCCCTTTTGCTGTCATTATGAGTCCTAAAGACCATGGCGACGGCTGGCCTGGCAGTCACTGCAGCTCCAGGGCTTACTGAAGCATGCAATTCTATTCCTCTCTCCAAAGCCTCCTACCTGCTTTTGTTTTTATTTTGTGCATTTGTTCTTGCATTTGCATGTTTCAGTATTTTGTTGTTTCATTGCTCTTAGGGGTCCATCACCAGTTCCCTTGTGCCACATACATTTTGTAAGATGTGAGCCCCTTGTGGGCCGGGGACATTTTTAGTTCCCTCCTGTGTACACTTTCCCAGCACTCTGTACAATTAGTACAAGAATCAGCATGGTTTAGTGAAAAGAGCACAGACCCACAAGTCAGAGGATCCGGGTTCTAGTCCCAGCTCCACCACTTGCCTGTGGTGTGAACTTGGGCAAGTCATTAACTTCTCTGTGCCTTGGTTCCCTCATTTGAAAAATGGGGATTCAATACTTAGACTGCAAATCCCTTGTGGGACCTGATTATCTTGTATCTGCCTCAGTGCTTAGTAGAGTGCTTGGCACATAGTAAGTGTTGAATAACAATAATAATAGTAACGATGGTATTTGTTAAGCGCTTACTACATGCCAGGCACTGGCCTGAGCGCTGGGGTGGATACAAGCAAATCGAGTTGGACACAGTCCCTGTCTCACAAGGGGCTCACAGTCTCGCTCCCCATTTTACAGATGAGGTAACTGAGGCCCAGAGAAGTTAAGTGACTCATCCAGGGTCACACAGCAGACAAATGGTGGAGTCGGGATTAGAACCCACGACCTTCTGTCTCCCAGGCTGGTGCTGTCTCTACTAGGCCATGCTGCTGCTTCTTAACAAATCTGATTATTATTATCTGCATAACAGTACATGCTTAATGAATACATTCCAAACCCTTAGTACAGTGCTCTGCACATAGTAAGCGCTCAATAAATACTATTGAATGAATGAATACTATCACTGATACTCCACCAGGGACTTTAGTAGGAATATTTATTCAGTGCCTCTTTCTGCAATACTCTGTATCAGGGACTGAGGAGAATGAGAAGGAAAGAATAAGCAGTGTCCTGAGCTCAAGGAGATTCCTATCAAATGTAAAAGCGATGAATAAAGAATGAAAAATATAGGCATAAACGTACAGGTTTATACCTAAGTGCAAGGAATCTAGCAGCAAAGAGCACAACCAAGATTGTAGGGAACAATTTGGGAAAAAGGGACATTTGGCATGGGATTAGTAAGGACCAGGTAATCATAGACTGAGAAAACAGTCGGGAGAACATTTAAAGATCACCTAGCTTAGTCTACTGCCTCTAGCCAGGGAAAAAATGCCTACGCCATTCAAAGCAGGAAGATGATTCATCTTATTTCAATGATCTCCAGGAATAGAAACCCAACAACCACTCAACCCATTTTTTACCACCTGAGAGTCTAAAGCTTTTCCTGATATTTAATGGGAATCTCTGCTACTCCCTCCACAAACCATAATTCTTCAGAACATCTAAGGACCACGCTGACATTTTAAATAACGAAACGACATTGCGACCCCATTCATCTTCTGGTCAACTACGATCGGCGGATGTTCGCTGAATTTGTGTTGCTTGTTTTTTCATCGTCCAGCAGGCATTTGTCCCTATTGAATTTCCTCAGGTTTTGTAGAATCATTTGACCGATTTGTCTTAGACACTTTAAATTCTGCTATTTCTAAAGAACCGGAGATGCTACTCAAATTAGTATCATTCGCAAAATTGATGAGGATAATAATTATCTTGAATGTTATAACACTATATTTTTTCCAGTGTACTTTCTGATGAATTTTCTCATTTTATCTCAATAAGATCCCTGAGAAGTGGGTATCATTGTCCCCTTCTTATGGATGGGAAAACCGAGGCAAAGAAAGATTAAAGTAATCGGCCCGAAGTCAACCATTAGGATCTACAGCCCAGGTTTCTTGACTCCCAGATTACTAGAGAAGCAGCGTGGCTCAGTGGAAAGAGCACGGGCTTGGGAGTCAGAGGTCATGGGTTCAAATCCCGGCTCAGTCGCTTGTCAGCTGTGTGACTTTGGACAAGTCACTTTAACTTCTCTGTGCCTCAGTTACCTCATCTTTAAAATGGGGATTAAGACTGTGAGCCCCATGTGGGACAACCTGATCACCTTGTAACCCCTCCAGCGCTTAGAAGAGTGCTTTACACATAGTAAACACTTAAATGCCATCATTATTATTATGTGCTTTCCAATAATCCATTCTGCTTCCCTATTACCATTTTGATTTGTATGATCCTTTTTTTTCCACTTTTGCAAAATGTTTTCACATCAGCTATTTTTTGGTCATAACATCCTTAAGAGGTAGGGATGGACAGGTAGTATTATACCCATTTCACAGTTGGCAAAATTGAGTTTGGACTCTCCCAAGTGCTTAGTACTAGAGCAGCAGCATGACTCAGTGGAAAGAGCCTGGGCTTGGAAGTCAGAGGTCATAGGTTCGAATCCCAGCTCTGCCACTTGTCAGCTGTGTGACCTTGGGCAAGTCCACCTCTCTGTGCCTCAGTGACCTCATCTGTAAAATGGGGATTAAGACTGTGAGCCTCATGTGGGACAACCTGATTACCCTGTATCTCCCCCAGTGCTTAGAACAGTGCTCTGCACATAGTAAGCGCTTAACAAATACCAACATTATTATTACAGTGCTCTGCACACAGTAATGGCTTCATAAATGTGATTGATTTGAGGCAAATGACTTATCCAAGAACACAAAGCAGGCTAGTGGCAGGGCTGAGCTAGAACCCAAGTCAAATGTTTTCTCTCTATGCTCCTTAGTCCATCCATCAGTCAGTGGACTCAATGCTCATAAGCATACAATAAAAAGAGAAGTTACAGCCCCTGGCCGTAAGCAGCTTAAATCCAGATGAATAAAGGTATCGAATGGAACTGGTCCTAGTATTGGGCTCCGGTGGAATCACACAATATGCTCTCGCTAGGCTGACACTTAAACACTGAATCCTGGCTCTGCCAACTTGCCTGATGTGTGACCTTGGGCAAGTCACCTAAATTTCTCTGTGCCTCATCTTCATCTGTAAAATGGAGATTCAATATCTGTTCTCCCTCCTTACTAGATTGTGAGCCACAAGTGGTTAGTACAGTGCTCCGCACATAGTAAGCACTCAATAAATACTATTGAAGGAATAATGGGCAGGGGCTGTGTTCTATCTAATTATCTTGTAATAATAATAATAAAAATGGTATTTGTTAAGCACTTACTATATGCCGGGCACTGTACTAAGCACTGGGATGGATATAATCAAATCAAGTGGGACATAGTTAATAATGTTGGTATTTGTTAAGCGCTTACTATGTGCAGAGCACTGTTCTAAGTGCTGGGGTAAACACAGGGGAATCAGGTTGTCCCGCATGGGGCTCACAGTCTTAATCCTCAGTCTTAATCCTCATTTTACAGATGAGGGAACTGAGGCACAGAGAAGTTAAGTGACTTGCCCACAGTCACACAGCTGACAAGTGGCAGAGCTGGGATTCGAATCCTGACCCATATGGGGCTAACAGTCTAAATCCCCATTACTCTTCTCCCACCCCCTTCTGCGTCACCCTGACTTGCTTCCTTTGCTCTCCCCCCCCCCCCCCAGTCCCACAGCACTTATGCATATATCTGTAATTTTCTTTATTTGTATTACGGTCTGTTTATTTGTTTTGATGTCTGCCTCCCCCACTCCAGATTATGAGCTCACTGAGGGCAGGGATTGTCAATCTTTATTGTTGTATTGTACTCTCCCAAGTGCTTAGTACAGAACCCTGCACACAGTAAGGGCTTAATGAATATGACTGAATGAATGAATTTTACAGATGAGGTAACTGAGCCACAGAGTAGTTAAGTGACTTGACCAAGGTCACACAGCAGATAAGTGGCAGAGCCGGCATTAGAACTCACGGCCTTCTGACTCCCAGGTCCATGCTCTATCCACTATGCCATGCTGCCCAGAGTCTACTACAGTGCTTGGCATATAATTGTGATATTTTTTAAGCACTCACTATATGCCAAGAACTGCAGTAAGTTCTGGGGTAGATACAAGATCATCAGACCCCACATAGGGCTTAGAGTCTACGTAAGAGGGAGCACAGAAATTCAATCCTCATTTTTCAGATGAGGGAACTGAGGCACAGAGAAGCTAACTGACTCTCTCGAGGTCACACAGCAGGCAAGCGGCAGAGCTGGGACTAGAACTCAGGACCGCTGACTCCCAGGTCCATGCTTCTTCCATTGGGCCATGCTGCTTCACATAGTAAGCACTCAACAAATACCAGTCATGTATTATTACCATCAGAGACAACTCTTTAAGATACACGCCTAATAATATTTTGATCATGATTATACTTTACCATCTTAACTATGAGGTTAGGCAACTTCTTTATTTGAAGAAGAAGCAACCCAGCCTAGTGGAAAGAGCAGGGGTCCAGGGGTCAGAGCACCTGAGTTCTAATTCCAACTCTGCCATTAACAGCTCTGTGACCTTGGGAAAGTCACTTAACTGTTCTGTGCCTCAGTTCCCTAATCTGTAAATTGTGGACTAAGACGGCAAGCCTTGTGTAGGAAGGGACGGTGTCCAACTCAATTATTTTCTATCTACACCAGAAATTCATAGAGTGCCTGGCACATAGTAATCATTTAACAAAAGCCATTAAAAAAAAAAGATGCTGTTTTTGGTGAAACAATCAGTCACTCAATCGATCATATTTAGTAAGTGCTTATTATGTGTAAAGCAATATAAAATACAACAGAATTAGCAGATACGTTCCCTGCTCATAACGAACTTTCAACTCTGGGCATGAGTTTGGCTGTGCAGTCTGGTGTAGATGTTAACTCCTTGTGCTGATGCATTTGCTGTTCAGATGGCATGCAGGTCACATATTTCCACTATATATTTTATTAGCCCTATAAAATGATGTCCGTAAAATAACACAGCTATAGAGATTTAAAATTGGTTTACATGGAAAAAGCTATTAACAGGTATACCCTGAAGCCTTGCTGTCCACCTTAATATATTGCAGCTGGTCCAACTGCCTGACTCTTCTCTAGTTAAGGAAAGGAAAAAGTGGGTAAGTTGAAAAGAATTACAAAATAAATCACACCTTATATCAGTTAGCATTATAGTTTATGTAAAATAAAAGCCCTTATTTAACAGGTTAAAAAATTCAGTACTGTGGAGGTTGTCATGACAGAGCCTGTACTTATGAAAAGAAAATGACCTAGAAGCGGGGAAGGTATTTGAGCAATGATTGATTTAGTCATCAAAGGAATAAAGTTAGGCACTAGGGGAGATAGATAATGTGTGAACTTGGTTGAATCACTTAACTTCTCTCTGCCTCAATTTTCTCAGCTATAAAATGTTGATTAAATATCTGTTTCCTCTCCCCTTTAGTCTGAGAGCCACTGTGAGACAGAAATCATATCTGATCTGCCCCACTGCTTAGTACAGGGCTTGGCACATAGAACCTAACAAATAACATTATCATTATCTTTAATATTATCATCATCATCATATGTTTTCATAAAATTTGAAGTCAGATACCACACCTTGGTTCTGGCTTCAAATTTTACACACATACACAGGATAACAATTATTATTAATATTAGTAATAACCCTAATAATAATGGAAAGATCACAGGACTGGAAGTCAGAAGATCTGTTTTCTAACTCTTGCTCCACCACTTATCCTCTGGGTGGTCCTGGGCAAATCATTAGGCTCATCTGTGCCTTAGTTTACTCATCCATAAAGCTGTATAGGATAAGAGATAGAGCACAAGACTGAGAGTCAGAAAATCATGAGTTCTAATTCTGGCACCACCACCTGTCTGCTGTGTGACCTAGGGTAAGTCACTTCACTACTTTGTACCTCAGTTACCTCCTCTGTAAAATGGGGATCAAGACTCTGAGCCCCAAGTGGGATAGGGACTGTGTCCAATCTAATTTGCTTGTATCCACCCCAGAGCTTAATACAGTGTCTGGCACATAGTCAACAGTTAACAAATACCATAGTTTTTTTTAGTAATAGCATTTATTAGGCACTTACTACATGCAGACTACTATATCAGCTGCTTAGGAAAAAACACCCAATTGTAAGAGATCTGGTGGCCCTGGAAGCCTTTGAAATTAGCTATTTTTCAAATGCCATAAGTTCTGTATACAGTTGGTATGATTTTCTCTTTGTTGTTTTGCTTTAGTCATTTTTCAAGCAGGTCCCACTGCATGCTTTTAGGATTAATTCTCCAATCACTGCTGTTCTTCAGCCCTGAAAATTCTCAGTGATACCACAGTAAAATAGACACCAAAGCAATGCAACAAGAAACCACCCTATTGCATAAAGTGAAAATATGAAGCTTCTGTATGTAATAATAATGTTAAGAATGTTGGTATTTGTTAAGCGCTTACAATGTGCAGAGCACTGTTCTAAGCACTGGGGTAGATACAGGGTAATCAGGTTGTCCCACGTGAGGCTCACAGTCTTCATCCCCATTTTACAGATGAGGGAACTGAGGCACAGAGAAGTGAAGTGACTTGCCCACAGTTACACAGCTGACAAGTGGCAGAGCCAGGATTCAAACCCATGACCTCTGACTCCCAAGCCTATGCTCTTTCCACTGAGCCACGCTGCTGGCTTTAAGTATGTATTTACAGATGTGTGTACATATATGGATAGTATACACTTGGGTATAGATGTCTCCCCTTCTGGTCTGTCTCCCCAGTTTAGACTGTGAGCCCGTTATTGGCCAGGGATTGTCTCTATATCTGTTGCCAAATTGTACATTCCAAGTGCTTAGTATAGTGCTCTGCACATAGTAAGCACTCAGTGAATACTATTGAGTGAATGTCTTCATGGCTGTAGGAGCTGCTTTGTCGAAGATAATTGTCAAGATAATTCTCTGCCCCGTAATATTTTTATATCACAGAGGAGCAGCATGGCCTAGAGGAAGGAGTATGGGCCTGGGAGTCAGATGACCTGGGTTCTAATCCCAGCTCTGCAGTGTGCCTGCTGTTTGACCTTGGGCAAACCACTTAAGTTCTCTGTGCCTCAATTACCTCGACTGTAAATGGAGGTAGACTGTGACCTTGCTGTGGCCAGAGATTGTCATTGTTTATTGTTATATTGTACTTTCCTAAGCACTAAGTAGAGTGCCCTGCACACAGCAAGCGCTTAATAAATACAATTGAATGAATGAACGAATAAATAAAATGGGGATTCAATACCTGTTCCTCCCTCCTACTTAGTTTGCGAGCCTGTATGAAACAGGATCTCTGTCTGCCCTGATTATCTTACTACTACTACGACGACGACCAACAACTATGACGACGGCTGCTTCTACTACTATGGTCCATATGAAGGAAAAATTTTCGGGAGCAAACCTGAAAATCACATCTCTTCCAGGAAGCCTTCCCTGACTAGTCATTAAGCTCCCCATCCTATTTCCCCTTAATGCATCACCTATGCACTTGGGTCCAAACTCCTAAACACTTAGGTACTCTCTCCATCCCAACACACACAGCCCTTCTCCTTGTCTTGTCCTATGCAGTCGAGACATCTCCGACCCGTAACGACGCCATAGATGCATCTCTCCCCGGGTGCCCCACCTCCATCTACAGTCATTATGGTAATGTATCCATAGAGTTTTCTTGGCAAAAATCCAGAAGTGGTTTACCATTGCCTCCTCGGCGCAGTAAACTTGAGTATCTGCCCTCGACTGTCTCCCATGCCGCTGCTGCACAGCACAGGGGAGTTTTGACTTGTAGCAGGTTGCCTTCCATTCCCTAGCCACTGGCCAAGCTAGGAATGAAATGGATTACGCCTTCTTGACTCTCCCTCCCATAGTCGAGATTGGTAAAGTACTGGAAACTCTCCAGGTGTGACCCAGAAGGGTGCTTCTCCTGCCTATAGTTTATTTTAGAGTCTGTCTCCCCAGACAGGGTCACACCTGGAGAGTTTCCAGTACTCTACCAATCTTGACTATGGGAGGGAGAGTTAAGCAGAGGCTTACCCATTCCATTCCTAGCTTGGGCAGTGCCTAAGGAGTGGAAGGCAATATTCTACAAGTCAAAGCTCACTTGTGCTGGGCAGCAGTGACATGGGAGAAAGTCAAGGGCAGAGACTCATTTTCTGTGAATAAGGAGGCAATGGTAAGCCACTCTGTATTTTGACCAAGACAACTCCTTGGCTACGCTACCAGAATGATTGCAGATGGAAGTGGGGCATTCTGGGAGAGATGTGTTCATGACGTCACTGTGGGTCGGACACGACTCGACAGCGTAAAACAACAACAACTCCTCAGCAAGACTGTAAGCTCCCTGAAGGCAGGAATTCTGTCTACTGACACTACCGTAAACTCCCAAAAGCTTAATATTGTGCTCATTAAATAGATTTGTTTGATTAAAGTTACGGCCATTTTATCCAACCATTAATAGTATTTCTTAAGTGCCTGCAATTTGTAGAGCACTGGAAGAAGTGATTGAGAGAATACAGCAGAACCAGAGACATATTCCCTGCCCTCAGTGAGAGTGCACTCTAATAAAGGTTGACAACGAGATATAAAATGTGAATACGCATGGAGAGCAATAGTGAAATTTAGATGCTCACAGTTAAAATCCCCATCCATTCCCTATGAATTCACACTCAATCTCAGATGATAGAAAACTTGCATCGATGCCAAAATATAATTTGGATTCTTCTTATTTAGTTGTTTTTTTCAGTAACACGATCCATTTACTTTTACTTCCCCATGAAATAGGATATAATTTTTTGATCCACACACTTGGGCTAACTCCTCTCTACCACATTTTATCCAACAATTTAGATAGCTAAATATCTGCCCCACTGGGATGCCTGGAGATATCATTAATTTGTCTTTACAGTGCTTTAAGGGTGTCAGTTAAAATTGATATTTTATATCCCACATGAAATTTTACTCCACTAAAATACAGATATTAGTTTTGCCACTCTTTCTTTTTTAAAATTTTGTCTCTAATGTCTGGCCAGCTCCCTGCCATCTACAAAAGGTGAAAATATGATTATGTAAAATCTGGCAGATTTTAGCAGCTCCCACGTTTCCCATTTTGGAGTAAACTTTCCAAGTGACATATGGGGTGTGTGTGCATGGAACTCAAGGTTTATTTATAGGGCTACTGCCATACGCACATGGAACAAGCAAGAAGGTTGAAAGGAGGACACCACTGACGTCATGACTTGTCTCCTACTGCATTATGGGCAACTCTCCTTTGTTTCCCCCCATTTTAAGCTAGTGAATCACTCACGGAGCATTGCTCGTGGCTCAGCCGTTTCCTTCTCTAACCAGCTCTCCCAAACCCCATTGGTAAGAGTGGCTGCCCTTTAAGTAGATGGCCATTTTGTCTGGCAGGAACATTCTCCTTGATAAAACTCAAGAATTTTTTGCAGAACTTTATATATACCTCATTTACCCAAATGAGGCATTTTAAGTGCCTCTGAAGCTGCCAGGATTTAACATCTGCCTTCTTTTCCCTCAAAAATTGTTTTAAAACAATGTAGAAACCGCTCGATGTAAACACTACATATTTGTGTACTCTGTAACCCTGTCTTCTTATTATGTCTGCTTGGAAGGAGAAAAAGTATCTGTAAACCTGCATGAGAAAAGAATAGATGTTTTTAGACTCCCGGGGCTCTTTTTCCTTGGGGAATTTTGTTTCTCAAGGGATATGATTTCAAAGAAGAAATGTAAATATCAGTGTAATATAGAGGTTGGCAACAACACCATCTGCCCCTTGAAGGGTGAGTTTGTTAGCCCTCAACGTTCTTTGGCTTGTAACCAGGTTGTTACATTTTGGCTCCTCATGGTTTTCTGTCAGGGAGGCTTTTGTGCTGGTACCAGACAGACCTGAAACATGATGCAGAGGCCAAGGTACCAGGAGAACCCTCCCCAAGTCAGGAGTCTCTGGCTGTGACCAAGCTAGAAAGAAGGAGGACACACTCACCACCCCTGGCTACCAGAGTTCATTCTCAAAGGGACATCCTAGATAGTCTTTCTTTTCCTGGGATCAGCTTCTTGCCTCTTCCCCTCCTTCAGTGCTGACCTCCCTCCCTCTTGTCTCTCTCCCCAGCCCCCTACCCCAATCCAGTCTGTGTTTCGTTCTGCTACACGGATCATTTTTCCACAAAAACATTCAGTCCACATTTCCCCAATCCTCAAGAACCTCCAGTGGTTGCCCATCCACCTCCGCATCCAACAGAAACTTCCTTCCATAGGCTTTGGCCCCTTACTTTACCTCACTGGTCTCCTACTACAACCCAGACCGTACACTTTGCTACTCTAATGCCAATCTACTCACTGTGCCTCGATCTCATTTATCCCACCTCCGACCTCTCGCCCACAACCTACCTCTGACCTGGGATGTCCTCCCTCTTCATATCCAGCAGACAATCACTCTCCCCACCTTCGAAGTCTTATTGAAAGTATATCTTCTCCTAGAGGTCTTCCCTGACTAAACCCTCATTTCCTCTTCTCCCAATTCCTTCTGTGTCACTCTTGAATTTGGATTTGCTCCCTCTATTCACCCCTTCCTCAGCCCCACAGCACTTACATACGTATCCATAATTAATTTATCAATATCAGTGTCTGTCTCCCTATCTAGACTGTAAGCTCATTATGGACATGGAATGTTTCTACCAACTCTGCCGTACTGTATTCTTCCAAGCACTTAAAACAGTGCTTAAAACACAGTAATCACTCAATAAATACGACTGCTCGATTGACTGAATGATTCCATACCTTTCTGAGCAAAGCTCCAACATGCCTCCTTCATTCATTCATTCTATTGTATTTATTTAGCACTTACTATGTGCAGAACACTGCACTAAGCGCTTGAGCACTGTACTAAGTAGTGACAATGGCAGGCTTCACCCTAAATCTCGGGAGGAACAGTAGGAGATTTTGGTTTCCTTCCATGAATGGAAATTAAGGAGACGCATGTAGGACAAATCCCACATGAGCCTTTTAAAACTTCCTCTTCCATTCTTAAATTCAAAGCAGCTAGTGCTTAAATAGGTGTCAGTCCATCAGAAGTTTCTAAACAATGGGGCATTTAACTTTTAGAATATACTGGATTGAAACCCTGGCATTAAAAAAGTTTCTGTGGATGAAATAGACAACTCGTCTCTTTTATGTTGAAACATTCTCCAAATTCCACAATCCTACTTGGAGGCCAAGGGCCTGAACAATTTCTGTTTTAACCTATTCGGTGTCCTTACACTTGAAATGAACCCTGGCAAATCTAGTGTCTCCACTAAATTGACTGAGCCCGTTGTTGGGTAGGGATTGTCTCTGTTGCTGAATTGTACTTTTCAAGTGCTTAGTACACTGCTCTGCACACAGTAAGTGCTCAATAAATAAGATTAAATGAATGAATGAATGAATGACAGGGTATCTTCTCTTCCCCCGACTCTCTCCTCTCCCAACCCCAACCTCCAGGAATCTAGGAGTGTTGGTTCTTTTGATAGGTCAGGAGGGAGAATCATCAGTCAATCAGAGGTATTTATTAAGCACTTACTATGTGCAGAGCATGTTGGCAAGGGCCCTCTCCTCTTCCTCTCTCCTACTGTTCCGTTCCTGGAACAGGGAGTGCAAGCACAATGAGCTCGAGGGACATCGATTTAATGAGATCAATTTAAAGAGTATCCAGAAGACCTTTTCCTAGGTCTAGAATGACATTCAATTCTAGTCTTGGAATGGAGCAACCTAATTTGACCTGTCCGTCAAGTGAATGCAGACAGGCAGTCTATCATTCTTGAAGTGACAGTGGAGGAATCGTGCCTTTCGAGATATTTGTTTAGAAAACTGCAGGTAGGTGAATGTTGTGAGGGATTTAAGTAGGGGTGAGAAAAGCAGTTTATCATAGCAGATAGAGCATGGGCCTGGGAGTCGGAAGGAGAAGTCGGAAGGATTAGAATACCACTAATGTTGGTATTTGTTAAGCGCCTACTATGTGCAGAGCACTGTTCTAAGCGCTGGGGTAGATACAGGGTCATCAGGTTGTCCCACATGAGGCTCACAGTTAATCCCCATTTTACAGATGAGGTGAGGCACAGAGAAGTTAAGTGACTTGCCCACAGTCACATAGCTGAAAAGTGGCAGAGCTGGGAGTCAAACTCATGACCTCTGACTCCGAAGCCCAGGCTCTTTCCACTGAGCCATGCTTCTTCCCCTAATCCTTCCTTCTAATCCCAGCTAAGCCACTTGTCTACTGTGTGACCTTGGACAAATCACTTCCCTGTGCCTCAGTTACCTCATCTTTAAAATGGGGATTAATAATGAAAGCCCCACATGGGACAACTTGATTACTTGTATCTACCCCAGTGCTTAGAACAGTGCTTAGCACAGAGTAAGCGCTAAACAAACACCATCATCATCGCGCATATTGAGTCCTATTAAGTAGCAGTCTATCTTTCCCCCTGCAAGTGATTCTTGGTTCTCTTCTCTTTATTCAATGTCTCTCATTTAGCCCTTTGTTTCCCTCCAGACTCTTGCCAGTGACCCTGCTAAGTGACCTCCTCAGACTCCTTACTCTAAGGGATTAGGGTGACTACTTAATTGCTTTGTGTGCCCAAGCATTGCCTAAGAGTAAAAAGACTTTGGAGTCACTTTCTTCTATAGTCTCATGTTCATTTCCCCCAAAATTGAAGTCCAAATTTATCTTCCAGTTCCTGAAGATCAAATTTATCTTCCAGTTCCTGACGATCAGATCCATGGTTCCTGGAAGAGCCATGACATGAACAGATTGCAAGAAGACAATTCAGGAATTTTGGAGAACCTCAAATGTAACAATTCTAGTCCTGCTCTTTTTTTGCACCGACTCTATAATGGGCAGGGAATGTGTCTGCCTATTGTTGTATTGTACTCTCCCAAGCTCTTAGTACAGGGCTCTGCACCCATAAGTGCTCAATAAATGTGATTGAATGAATGGAATGTAAACCACTGCATTTGCAATGGGGAAAACGTGTAAAATGGAAACAAAAAATTGACCCTGCTCTGCATAGCCCAGCCACCCATTTTCAGGCTCTGAACCAAGGGAACCCAAAATCTGGACCTGCTTTTAGACAAGCCAAGGAAAAGGGGTAAAGGACTATGGCCTAAGTAATAATTATGGTACTTGTTAAGTGCTTACTATGTGCCAAGCACTGTTCTAAACACTGGGGTAGATACAAGTTAATCAGGTTGGACCCAGTCCCTGTCCCACATGGGGCTCACACTCTTAATCCCCATTTTACAGATGAGTTAACTGAGGGCCCAGAGAAGTTGTTACTTGCCCAAGGTCACACAGCAAATGTGGTGCATGCTGGATTAGAGTCCAGGCCTTCTGATTCTCGGGCCCCTGCTCTATCGATTAAACCATGCTGCTTCTCTAGAGGAGACCTAAAGTGGGAGCAGTTAGAGATGGAGCATAGAGAGAGAAGAGAAAGAAAAAAAAGAAGAGGAGAGGAGGCAAAAGGAAGAGGGTATAATCATCAATCAAAAGTATTTAATTGAGTGCTTATTGTTTGCAGAGCACTCTACTAAGCATTTAGGAAAATACAATGCAAGGCAGAGGCAGAATGAGAAGCAGCTTGGTTTAGTAGAAAGAGTAGGGGTCTGGGAATCAAAGTATCTGAGTTCTAATCCCAGATCCTCCACTTGTCGGCTTTGTGACCTTGAGCAAGTCATTTAACTTTTCTGCGCCTCAGTTTTCTCATCGGCAAAATGGGGATGCAAGACCTGTTCTCCCTCCTACTTAGACTGTGTGCCCCTGGAGGGATCTGAGTATCTGGTATATAACCCAGCATCTAGTACAATGTTCGGTGCACAGTACGCGCTTAACAAATACCGCAATTATTATTATCATTATTAGTATTAGTATGGATAGATGTGATCCCTGCCCACAAGGAACTTTTGTTCTACAATAAAGGGATAAGGAAAGGTAAATTTGAGAAAAGAGAAGGGATGAAGACAAGGAGAAGGAAATAGGAGATAGAAAAGTGAAAAGAGAAAGGTGAGAGAGAGAGAGAGCAAGAGTAAAATAGGGAGAGGAGGAAGATGGAGATGGAGAGAGAGTCAGGTGAGGGACTTACCTGAGCTCACCTGACCATCTACTTTCTCCAGTGTAGTGCTCTGACTTCCAGGGTCACCTGGCCCCAGCATTTCTGTCAGGGCGAGGTCTTAACGGTCAATCAGCACCCTCACCAGAACTGGTTACTTTTGGGACGCAGCAAATGGTGGTATCAGGGGATAACTTGGGAGGCCGTAGCAATTGGTCAACAGTGTCAGTCAATCAACCAATCAGTGGTATTTATTGAGCACTAACTGTGTGCTTGCTTGCGAGAGTACAATAAAGTTGATAAACATGCTCCCTGCCCTCAAGGAATTTGCAACCTAGAAAGCAGCAGGCAGTGAGGGTCAGGGAGTGAGCAGAGGGCATGCTCTATGGATAGCCACAATCTGCTAATCACCCCTGTAGTCTGTAAGCTCCTTGTAGCCTGAGATCCTCTAGATCTACTCTTACAGTGCTTTGCACACTATAAGCACTCAAGCAATCAATCATATTTATTGAGTGTTTACTCTGTGCAGAGCTCCGTACTTAGTGCTTGGGAGAGTACAATATAACAGAATTGATAGACGTCATCCCTTCCTACGATGAGCAATAATTGATTTTTTGATTATCTCCCTGCCCAGCCCAGCCAATCATAATGATTTCTGGCATTTCCAGAGCCACCCATCAGACATACCAGTCACTGGCACTCTATCACCTTGCCCCCTCCTATGTCGCCTCGCTACTCTCCTACCACACACTTTGCTCCTCTAATGCTAAACTTCTCAATGTATCTTAATCCCGTCTATCTCACCAGTGACCTCTCTGTCCACATCCTGCCTCTAGCCTGGGACAACCTCCCTCCTCATATCCGACAGACAATTATTCTCCCCCAGGCCCCTTCAAAGCCTCACTGAAGGTACATCTCCGCCAAGAGTCCTTCCATTAGCTCTCCTTTCCTCTTCTCAGCGTGGCGCAGTGGAAAGAGCACAGGCTTTGGAGTCAGGGCTCATGAGTTCGAATCCCAGCTCTGCCACTTGTCAGCTGTGTGACTGTGGGCAAGTCACTTAACTTCTCTGTGCCTCAGTTCCCTCATCTGTAAAATGGGGATTAAGACTGTGAACCCCACATGGGACAACCTGATTCCCCTGTGCTTACCCCAGCACTTAGAACAGTGCTCTGCACATAATAAGCGCTTAACAAATACCATCATTATTATTATTATTACCTTCTGCAGCACCTCGACTTGCTCCCTTTATTCAACCCCGCTCACAACCCCACAGCACTTAAGTACAAATCTGTAATTTATTTATTTATTTCTATTAATGTCTGTCTCCCCCTCTAGACTGCAAGCTCACTGTGGGCAGGGAATGTGTCTGTTTATTGTTATATTGTACTCTCCCAAGTGCTTAGGACAATGCTCTTCACACAGTAAGCATGCAATATGACTGAATCAATCAATTAATTAATTAATTATCTGGCACAGAAAAGCCATTTTAGCCATAGTGGAAACGGTATCAATAGCAGTGGCGGCTGCTGCTACTGTCACCACTAGTGACAAAGAATCAGGAGGCCCTTCTTGAGTGGCAGCAAAAATATCATTTCCATCATTCCCATCAGAGTGAACCTGGATTTTCTGGCTCTCTGATGAGAAATGATGGTGCAGCCAGGCACGGATCATCCAGCCATGCTAGAGACCTCCATCGCTGCCTTTGACAGATCATTTCTTCCTCATCTTTCTCAAATCTCCCTTTCCTTATCCCTTTCCCGTAGACTTTAAGCCTCGTGTGTGCAGGGATCACATCTACCAACTTCGATGAGAATGACAACAATAATAAGAATATAATAACAGCGGTATTTGGTAAGTGCTTATGATGTACCCAGTGCTGTACTAAGCACTGGGATAAGATACAAGATAATCATATCCTTCAAGGGGCTCACGGTCTAAATAGGAGGGAGGAAAAGGTATTGATTCCCCATTTTGCAGATGAGGGAACTGAGGCAAAGAGACATTGAGTGACTTGGCCGAGGTCACATGGCAGATGAGTGGAAGAACTCGATTAGAATTCAGGTACTCTGACACACAGGCCCATGCTCTTTCCACCAGGCTATGCTGCTACTCTGTTGCACTGTACTTTTTCAAGTACTTAGTAATAATAATAATAATGAGGGCATTTGTTAAGCACTTAACATGTGCCAAGCACTCTTCTAAGTGCAGGGGGAGATACAAGGTCATCAAGTTGGTCCACTTGGGGTTCACAGTCTTCATCCCCATTTTACAGATGAGGTAACTGAGGCACAGAGAAGTTAAGGGACATGCCCAAGGTCACACAGAAGACAAGTGGTGGAGGTGGAATTAGAACCCATGATCTCTGACTCCCAAGCCCGGGCTCTTTCCACAGAGCCACCCTGCTTCTTTAGTACAATGCTCTGCAAATAGTAAGCATTCAATTAATACCTTTGATTTATGATTATATCCTCTTCCTTTTTTCCCCTCTCCTCAACTTCTTCCCTCTCTTCTCCCTCCATGTCTCCATTTCTGGATGCTCCTTCTTTAGGCTGTAGTCATTTAGCCCTTTTCCCTAGAAGGGGTCCAGATTTTGGGTCACCTTGGCTAAGAGCCCGAAAGTGGGTCACTAGGCTATACAGAGCAGAGTCAATTTTTTAATTTCCGTTTTACAAAGTAAAGATAGGAGCAAAAGCAGAATTTGTGAAATACATGGCATATTTGCAGTCAAATTAGTCATATCATTGGGCGGATCTCAGTAAATAGGCATGGAACAAAATTCTCTCTACCATATAATCTGTGCATTCGGACCGGAGAGCATTCATCCAATAAAGTGAATCTGTTGGGTCCAGTGCCAGGTGGAGTGGGAAGAAACGGTTACTATATAGACACACGGTGTCACACTCTGTCGGTATAACAATGCAAGAATATGCTTAATAGGAAATCGTGGTGCCAAAATAATGCCTGCCTCATTCTTCTGATTATAATCCCATTTTTCTTACTCATCTCATTACTCTCACCACACCGATGAGTTGTATTGTACTTTCTCGGGAGCCTAGTATACAGTGCTCTGCACACACATAGTGCTCAGTAAATACAGTTGAGTGATACTCCCTCCTATATACATACTATCTCCCACACTGATACAAACATGTATGCACCTACACACACACACACACACACACACACAATATTCCACTCATACAACCAGTTAGGTGGCAGTAGCAGGAAGAGAGAGAAGCAACCAAAGCCACTCTTACCCTGCTTTCATTCAGTCATTCATTAAATGTTATTTACTGAATGCTTACTGTGTGCAGAGCACTGTACTGAGCACTTGGGAGAGCACAGTACAGCAATAAACAGACACATTCCCTGCTTGTCTGCCTTAGGCCCAGCTGTGGAGGCTATTGTCCCCCACTATCATGTGCCAGCCAGGGACAATTTCCTGACCAGGACCCAAAGTACAGAGGCAGCTCCTCTAATGAGAAGAGAAGAGGAAGTTTCCTCTTGCCTGCCTCTCCCTCCCTTCCTCTGATGCCAGTGCCTCGACAGCCATGTTTTCAGCCTGTCTGCTGGAGAGCTGTAATGTTATTTTGTCTCCCAGCGGCCAGCCCACTGCCCACGAGCTCTTTGGCTTTCAAGCATTTGTCAGTACTAGCCAGGGACCGGTCCAGGCCTGGGTTAAATCTATGGCCTCTATTTTTAAGACAAATAAGTAAGCAGCGAAGCTTAGTGGACAGATCGCTGGATCAGGAGTTGGAGGACTTGGGTTTTAATCCTGACTCTGCCACTTGCCTGCTGCGTGATTTAGGGCAAGTTACTTCACTTCTCTGTGAGAAGCAGCGTGGCCTAGTGGAGAGAACACAGGCCTGGGAGTCGGAAGGCATGGGTTCTAATCCCGGCTCTGCCCACATCTGCTGTGTGGCCTTGGGCAAGTAACTTCAGTTCTCTGTGCCTCGGTTACCTCATCTGTAAAATGGGGATTAAGACTGTGAGCATCAGGTGGGACCGGGACTGTGTTCAACCTGATTACTTTGTTTCTAACTGAGTCCTCAGAACAGTGCTTGGTATGTAGTAAGTGCTTAACAAACACTATAATTGGGCAGGGATTGTCTCTAGTTGACAAATTGTACATTCCAAGCGCTTAGTACAGTGCTCTGCACATAGTAATTGGTCAATAAATACTACTGAGTGAACTACAATTATAATTATTATATTAGTTTCCTCATCTGTGTAATGGGGATTCAATCCTATTCCCTCTAATTCAGACAGTGAGCCCTGTGTGGAACAGGGACTGTATCCATGCTGTAGAAGCAGCATGGTGTATTGGATAGAGCACGGGCCTGGGAGTCAGAAGGTCCTGGATTCTAATTCTGGCTCTGCCCACATGTCTACTATGTGACCTTGGACAAGTCACTTCACTTCTCTGGGCCTCAGTTACCTCATCTGGTAAAATGAGCATTGAGATTGTGAGCCTCACATGGGACAGGGACTGTGTCCAACCCAATTGGCTTGTATCCGTCCCAGCACTTAGTACAGTGCCTAGCACATAGAAAGCTCTAACAAATACCATCATAATTATTATTATTATTGTCCAACCTGGTTAACTTGCATCTCTCCTAGAGCTTATTTCAATTCTTAGCACATGGTAAATTCTTAACAAATACCACAATTATTATTAGACACAGTAGTGATAATAGCATTTATTGAACACTGATTTGGAGTAATAAACTCTACTTTGGAAGACTTAAGAGACAAGATTTCTACCTTCAAGGAGCTTACTAATAAAGTGGAATAAATGGGAAAAAAAATGACAAAAACGATATGTAGCCTAAAACCTGAATGTACAATTTATTATGCTTATACATAACAAGTACTGAGAAAGGGACTAACAATGTGGGAGTGTAGATAGAGATTGCTGAAAGTAAAGTGAGAGTATTTGAGAGGTAGAAGGGAAAATTGCATGGGGATTTAGTTTTACACTTACTTTATCCAAGGTTGAAAAGTTTCAAAGAGAAGTTTTAATCATGTTATATTTCACCAAAATGAAAATTTAGTCAGGGGAGGGAGTATGACTTAGTAGAAGAGAGAAGAGCACTGCTCTGGAAGCCAGAGGACCCAGGTTAAAATCCAAGTTCTGCCACCAGCCTGTTGTGTGACCAGGCAGGTATTATTACCCCTATTTTGCAGATGAAGAAACTGAGGTACAGAGAGATGGACCTCAGTTTCAATCAATCACTCAATTCTATTTAATTCATTCATTCATTCAATCATATTTATTGAGCACTACTCAACCCTCAGAATATACAATTCAGCAACAGATAGAGACAATCCCTGCCTAACAGCAGTCTCACAGTCTAAAAGGGGGAGAGAGAGAGCAAAACAAAACAAGTAGACAGGCATCAATACCATCAAAATAATCAGAATCATAGATATATACACATCATTAATAGAGTACTAAATAATATATATAAATATACACAAGTGCTGAGGGAGGGGAAGGGAGTAGAGCAGAGCGAGGGAGTAGGGGCAATGGGGAGGGGAGAAGAGGCAGAGGGTAAGGGAGGGCTCAGTCTGGGAAGGCATCCTGGAGGAGGTGAGCTCTCATTAGGGCTTTGAAGAGGGGAAGAGAGTTAGTTTGGTAGATGTGAGGAGGGAGGGCATTCCAGGCCAGAGGTAGGACATGGGCCAGGGGTCAACGGCGCAACAGGCGAGAACGAGGCACAGTGAGGAGGTTAGCAGCAGAGGAGCAGAGTGTACAGGCTGGGCTGTAGAAGGAGAGAAGGGAGGTGAGGTAGGATGGGGCAAGGGGATGGAGAGCTTTGAAGCCAAGAGTGAGAAGTTTTTGTTTGATACAGAGGATACAGAGGTTGATAGGCAACCACTAGAGATTTCTGAGGAGAGGGGGTGACATGCCCAGAGCATTTCTGTAGGAAGATGATCTGCAGCGGAATGAAGAATAGACTGAAGCGGGAGAGACAGGAGGATGGGAGATCAGAAAGGAGGCTGATGCATAATCCAATCATGATATAATGAGATTGTACCAGCAAAGCAGCAGTTTGGATGGAAAGGAAAGGGCAGATCTTGGCAATGTTGTGAAGGTGAGACTGGCAGGTTTTGGTGACGGATTGGATGTGTAGGGTGAATGAGACAGCAGAGTCAAAGTTGACACCGAGGTTGCGGGCTTGAGAGACAGGAAGGATGGTAGTGCCATCCACACTGACAGGGAAGTCAGGGAGAGGACAGGGTTTGGGAGGGAAGATAAGGAGCTCAGTCTTGTACATTTAATGAGCATTTATTATGTCCAAAGCACTGCACTAAGCGCTTGGGAGAGTATAATATAGCAGAATTGGTAGATGTGTTCCCTGACTGCATTGAGCTTACAGTCTAAAGGGCAATCTGCCAAGAGAAGAAAATAAAAACGTCCTTTCTACCTACTTCACGGGGTTATTGTCAGGGCAAAAAGGAGATGTATGATGTGAGAGCACTTTTGGGAATAAAAGCATTACACCAAACCTAAGGTATATTTTTCTCCTGAGAAAAACTGAACTGGGCACTCACAATTTTTGTCCTTTTGTCTCTCCCTTTCCTAAACAAATGATTTCTTCTGTCTTTAGAAGGAAATCTCAAAGTGCTTATAAAATTGTGCATGTCTTTACAACAGTACACATGAGAAAAACACATCTTAGTTCACAATGTCAGAGCGATGTAAATGATGCTTAAATAAACCTCACATTTTAGGAGGAATAGTTCCTTGTAAAATTTTCCCTTCCCATTTTACTTAATTATGCTAAGAGATGTTATCAGCCCAGTTAAGTGTACTATAAACTTGGTATTGTAGTCATGCTTGTATGCATTAATATCTCCTTTCCTTTCTGGAAAACTTTAGAAAGACCTCATTGTGGATTAGAGAGATAGGCTATTTAAAGTTTCTGGCAGAATCCTGAATCGAAATGTTTGTAGGACACCCTTGACAGTCCCTGGGTTTGGACTTGTGTAGACTGTGGTGGTTTGTAAAAGTAGCTTGTTAAATCATGTTTTCCATTTACAATACTATGCTCTTCTGTTAGTCATAGATTTTGGTTGATAGACCACTTTAATCACTCTAGAACACAGCTCCCCTGAGAAAGGAACTTTTTTTCTCTCTTTCCTTTTTTTTTGCTGGAAATTAGAAAACCATTAGTTCATAAATCAAAATGCTGGGAAAATATCTGAGTTGTTGATGAAGGTTGGCTGTGTTCTCCCTGACAAGAAAAAGGTTAAAAAGTCCCAAGGAGAATGGGTGCTGATACATAAATCCAAATTGAATTAATTGAAACAATTTAGGAGTAGTTGGGAAACAATGATTTCAGTGCAAAATGCTGCAGAGATATTTCTCAGCCGATTCATTAGCTGGCACTCTGTTTTGATTACACTCTTCTTTGGGGACCAGCTTTAGTCAATTAAAAATGATGTATAGTTCTAAGTCCAAATCACTGCTTTGTTTTAGGAAAAGTTCATCCATCTACCTAGCAATTTATCCATCTAACTTGAGACCACAAACTCTTGGGTCCCCTAATCTGATTGGGTGACATCAGGAGATGAGGTGAGTTGAGAGTCGAATACCATCAACATGAATGTTCTCTTGATTAGGAGAAACCCAGAAAATATTTCTTGCAGTCAGGGCGTGTTGAAATAAAATCTTAACGGTTCATTTGCAATATTTGTACTTTCATCCTGAGGGATGTTGTGCTCCTTCTTCAATTTCCTTTTTGTGGTCTGATACGGGTAGTAGTGACAGGTCATTTGGAGACTTAAATTAATAGCGCTCCTTTCAAGTGAACGCTTGAGTGCTTGCAGATTACTATGGCTGCCCCATGTAGCAAAGATCCGGCTTTGCGGCTGCACCTTTGAAAACTAAAATGTAGGGGTTTCCTTGTACTGGAACAGTCCCCCAAAAGAAAGAGCAGGAACTGAATGAAAGCAGTGTGCTCCACTCTTGGGTTGGAAGGAAAAGCATACACCTTATGAAGTCCTTTAGTTTCCGTTGGAAACTCAAAGGAACGAATGCACTGTTGGAAAACCCAGATTATCATCATGACAATTAATCAATCAATCAATGGTATTTACTGAGAGCTATGTGCAGAGCACTGTACTAAGCATTTGGGAGAGTAGGTGACTTGTAGCAGATTTCCTGCTACTTGCTACCTAATGCCCATGCTAAGAATGGAACATATAGGCCTCTTCTTGACTCTCCCTCCCGTAGTGGAGACTGGTACATTACTGGAAACTCTCCAGGTGTGACGCTGAGGGGACTTTTTCTTCTATCACCTATTAAACTCAAGAAAAGAGATTACGTTTTCTACTTTCGCACCGTGTCCTCTAAGGAACTAGTACAGAGCTCTGAGTACAGGCATCCAGGAATAATAATCTTAGTATGTGTTAGGCACTTACTGAGTGCCACGCATTGTACTAAGTACTGGTGTAGATAGAAGTTAATCAGATGCAGTCTCTGGCTGACTCACATGGGGCTTGCAGTCTAAGTGTTAGTTTAAGTAATATATTATAAATTACTCATTTATTCATATCAATGTCTGTCTCCCCCTCTAGACTGCAAGCTCATCATGGGCAGGGAACATGTCTGCTAATTCTGTTGAATTATACTCTCCCAAGCTATTAGTAAAATGCTCTGCACATAGTAAGTGCTCAATAAATACAATTGATTGAATGATGGTTTGATTACAGAATAATAGAACTAGCAGACATGTTCCCTGCCGATAACGATAGACCCTTTATGATAGACCCTTGGAGAAACACATGAATTTAGTCAATCACACAACCTGCCCCCAAGGAACTTCCTATTTGACAAATACTTTCAACAGAATGATACTGAAAATAATGATAAAATAGTAATAATAAATGATAATAGTAATGGTAATAATAATAATGGCATGTGTGAAGCATTTAGTGTAAAAATTGTGTTATTGGTTAAGCGCTTACACTGTGTGAAACCCTGCATTAAAAGCATTGGGGTAGACTCAAGTTAATCAAGATAAAAACAATCCTGTAATGCTTGGTCCTCAAAGTCTAAGTAGTGGGAGAACAGGTTGACTCTCCACTTGACAGCTGAGGAAGTTGAGGCACAGAAATCTTAAGTTTACTTGCCCAAGATCACAGATCAGGCCAGAGGTGGAGCTGCAATTAGAACTCAGCTCCTCTGACTCCCAGGCCCATGTTCTTTCCACTAAACCAAGCTGCTTCTCAATCACTATGCTAAAGTCTGGGCAGTACAACAGAAAGAGAAAGGAGCATACTCACCACACAAACAAAAACTTATCCATTCCAATAAGAATGGATTGTATTCTGTACTGGATACAGTTGGTAACAGCATAGTTCGGGTTCAGAAAATGATGGATTCTGGGAGTTTCTGGTACATGCAAGGGTGGGAAAGGGTAGAGAAGCAGTGTTGCCTAATGGATAGGACACAGGCTTGGGAGGCAGAAAGACTTGGGTTCTAATCCCAGCTCCATCACTTGCTGCTGTGTGACTTTGAGCAAGTCATTTCAGTTCTATGTGCCTTAGTTACCCCATCTGTAAAATGGGGATTTCTACTGGAACCCCATGTGGGACATGGACTGTGTCCAACCTGATTAGCTTGGATCTATACCAGATCTTAGTACAGTGAAGGGCACATAGTAAGCACTAAATAAATACTATTATTATCATTATTATTATTATTATTAAGATTAGCTGTGCAGCCCATTTAAGGTTCTAAATTCAGTCCTGACTCTTCTTTCCCTGAACCCTAAATGAGTGGATCATCATCATAATAATAACGGGAGAAGCAGCATGGCTCAGTGGAAAGAGCATGGGCTTGGGAGTCAGAGGTCATAGATTCTAAACCTGGCTCAGCCACTTGTCAGCTGTGTGACTTTGGGCAAATCACTTAACTTCTCTGTGCCTCAGTTACCTCATCTGTAAAATGAGGATCAAGACTGTGAGCCCTACATGGGACAACCTGATCACCTTGTATCACCCCCCAGCACTTAGAACAGTGCTTTGCACATAGTAAGTGCTTAACAAATACCATCATTATTATTATGTGTTAGGCACCATACTAAGCATGGGTGTGGATACAAGTAACAAATTAGGTTGGACACAGTCCCAGTCCTGCATGGGGCTCAAAGTCTTAATCCTCATTTTACAGATGAAGTAACTGAATCCCAGAGAAGTGAAGTGACTTGCTCAAGGCCACACAACCTACAAGTGGCAGACCTAGGATTAGAACCCATGACCTTCTGTTTCCCAGGCCCATGCTTAATCCACAATGGATAATAATAATTGTGGTATTTGTTAAGTATTGACTATGTGCCAGGCATGCTGCTTCCTCATCTGTAAAATGAGGATGAGAGATCTGCTCTGCTACCTCTTAGACTGTGAGCTCTGTGTGGGACATAAATTGTGCCCAATCTGATATCTTGAGGGAAGCAGTGTGGGATAGGGGGAAGAGCACAGGATTGGGAATCACAAGGTCCAGGTCTAGTCCCAGGCCTGCCACTGGACAGTGGGGACATTTTTGGACAAGTCACTTAACCTCTCGGAGCCTTAATTTCTTCATCTATACAGTGAGAATAAGATAGACTGTGAGTTTCACGTGGGGTAGTGACTGTTTCCAATTAGATAATCTTGAATCTGACCATATAATAAATTGAGCATATAATAAGTGTCTAATACAGTAATGATAATTCCCAGTGTTTATCATGCATTTGGCACATAATAATTGGTATTTACTTAGTGCTTATTATATGCCAAGCACTGGGGTAAATACAACAGGATCAGATCAAGCACAATATCTGTCCCACAGGGAGCTCATCCTGACTAAACCCGCCTTTCCTCTCCTCACACTCCCTTCTGTGTCTCTCTGACTTGTTCCCTTTATTCATCCCCTCTTCCAACCCCACAGCACTTATATCTATTTCTGTAATTTATTTATTTATATTATTGTATTTCTCCCCTCTAGACTAGAAGCTCGTCATAGGCAGGGAATATGTCTGTTTATTGTTATATTGTACTTTCCCAAGTGCTTAGTACAGCGCTCTACAAAAAGTAAGCACTCCACATACAATAAGTGCTCAATAAATTTGATTGACTGACTGACTGACTGACTGACTGAATGAATGAATGAATGAATGAAGGGAAAGGGAGAACAGGTATCTAAGCTCCATTACAAATGAAGAAATTGAGATTTGCGAACTTAAGTGCAAGTGGTGGGCCTGGGATTAGAATCCAGGTCCCCTGACTCCCAGGCCTGTGCTCTTTCTCCTAGGCCACTTAGTTTCTAGTAAGAACTCAATAAATATAACAATAACAGCAATAATTATAATAATATGCCAAATTCCCAGAGGCCATTGAGCCTCCCTCCAGCTGACTTCTTTGCCCCTTCTCTCTCTTGGCCCTTTATATTTGAGCTAAATAAAGCTTTGCGTGGTATTTGGGGAACAAACTGCAAACTCTGATCTCCCTATTTCCTCTTTGGGCCTATATTCATTCATTCATTCACTCACTCATTCATTCATTCATTCAATCGGGTCTACTGACTGCTTACTGTGTGCAGAGTACTGTATTAAGTGCTTGGAAAGGACAATACAACAATAAACAGATACATTCCCTGCCCACAAGGAGCTTACAATCTAGACAGTGGAGACAGACATGAATGCAAATAAACAAATTGTACCTACGTGCTGGGAGGCTGGAAGGGGGGAAGAACCAAGGGAGCAAGTTAGGACGATGCAGAAGGGATTGGAAGAAGAGGAATGGGGAGACCCTAGTCTGGGGAAGTCTCTTGAGATAGATGTGCCTTCAATAAGATTTTGAAGTAGGGGAGAATAGTTGTCTTTTGGATTTATGTTCTTCGCCTTGACTATGTTCTTCCCCTTGACTCTATTTATTGCCATTGTTCTTGTCTGTCCGTCTCCCCCGATTAGACTGTAAGCCCGTCAAACGGCAGGGACTGTCTCTATCTGTTGCCGACTTGTTCATCCCAAGCGCTTAGTACAGTGCTCTGCACATAGTAAGCACTCAATAAATACTATTGAATGAATGAATTTGAGGAAGAAGGGAGTTTCAGGCCAGAGGCACGATGTGGGCCAGGGGTGGCAAGACAGGCGAGGGCGAGGCACAGTGAGGCTACCATGGTCTAAACACACAAAAAAATAAGTGGGATTGACAATGGTTTATTATTTTTTGAGTCCCAACAGCATTCTTATCGCTGAATCCTCCTTTCCTTACTCCCAACTTTCCCTCCAAAGCTCATCAGAATTTCCTCCCCACTCCCATTTCACACCATTAAATTCACTCCTTGTCCTCTTCTCCTTCCATCCTATACTCAAGATTCTCACCCACACCTATCAACTCATCTCCCGCCTTCCCTCTCCCACCGCTCTGAGTCTATGGGGGGAGGGGGTCCGGGGGGAGAGGGGCTATGTGTGTCTGCGGATCTGGTATCACTGTATGTGTGACAGTGTGCATATACGCAACTGTCTGTTACTGTCTCTGTGCGTGTGTGTCACTGTCTACACTCATGCATGCTATTATGGATTGTAGGAGTCATTTTCTGCATCTGTCTCATCATCTCCAGGCATGGATTATTTTTTGGCTTCCGATACATAAAAGGATTCATAATTTAAAATTAGAGACCCACCTGGCCTATGCAAACATTAAAGATCTTTCCCCCTCACCTTATACAAAATGGATTAAACTCACCTTCGGGGATGGAATTCCGCCTGTCAAATACTGCTTTATTCCTTAGAAAGACCACGCTTTAATAATCATTTGCGTGCTTCCCAAAGCACTTTGAGATGAAAGATGCCGTAGAGTAATGTTATGTTAGGATTTTCGATGTGTACCTACCAATTATTGTCTCATCTGTCCCTAAACCAGTGTCTTACAGCTCAACCATCAGGGATGCATTACGGACCAGAGTCACTGGATGAATCAGCAAGGTCCCTGGAAATGAGTCAGCAGCTTGTTAATGCTTAAAGATCATCAATCACCCTCTGGTGCTACAGCGGCTTGGCTAGATAATGCCACTTTCAAAGTGTCTAATTCATGCTGGCTATGCCTACTGACCCGTATTAGAAGACCTAATGTAGAATACAGTACGGCCCAGCCATTTTCTACAAGAAAAAGAAAATCGACAGCGCTCCAGCAGAGCGTGTTATTACAGCCAATTTGAGCTATTTCCAACTAATTCTCCATTTGTCGATGCATTTATATTTTCAAAGGACCACAATCTAAGGGGGTCATAGCTCAATAAACCAGGCTTTTCACTGATGCATCCTATTGACTTCACCAAGGGGTGAGGTCTAAAAGCCAGCAATAAGGTTTGCATGTGTGGAATGTTACATACTAGTCTCTGTCAAGAAAGGCAAGCCACAGCTGGCAATAGCGTGCCAGAAAAGACCTTGTGACATACCTTTGACTTTGCAGAGAGACATTCCACATGCTGCAAAAATGCTTAAACCCCCTCCCACGATTTTTTTTATAATTTTCATTGAGCTGTGGTCTCACACACGATGGTCTGAGAAAGTTAAATAAAGCTAAGATTTCCAACTTCAATGGCAACTCGCCTCATTATATTTATATAATTAGAAATGTCACAGATGAAAAGCATAACGCATTAATGTCTGAGTGCTCCAAACCACCGTTTTGTAGGTTCAAATCAGGGAGATCAAATATCCCCAAATCTGAATATTGGATCTGAATGGGCATGAAAATAGTGACCTGATTTAGTATCTAGTCTATCGATGGTATTTGTTGAGCACCTACTGGGTGCAGAGCACTATACTAAGCACTTGAGAGAGTACAATGCAACAGAGTTGGTAGTCGTGTTGCCTGCCCCCAAAGAGCTTTATAATTTACAGGTGAGCTTACAATCTTCTACCCTTGCAAATGAAAATCTGGCAAATGAAAATCTTGGCCTGGGCAAGGAAATTAGGGACGGGGGGCAAAGATTAACTTCAGGCCAAAGTTCAGTACATTAGAAAGAATTCCTGAGAATCAGTACTATAATAATAACAATAACAGTATTTATTAAAAATGTTGGTATTTGTTAAGCGCTTACTATGTGTAGAGCACGGTTCTAAGCGCTGGGGTAAACACAGGGGAATCAGGTTGTCCCACGGGGGGCTCACAGTCTTAATCCCCATTTTAGAGATGAGGGAACTGAGGCACAGAGAAGTAAAGTGACTTGCCCACTGTCACACAGCTGACAAGTGGCAGAGCTGGGATTCGAACTCATGAGTCCTGACTCCAAAGCCCGTGTTCTTTCCACTGCGCCACGAAGCATTTACTATGTGCCAGGCACTCTATTAAGCACTAGAGTGGTTACAAGTAAAGAGGGGTTGGACACAGTCTCTGTCCCATGTGGGGTTCACAGTCTCAATCCCCATTTTACAGATGAGGAAACAGAGGCCCAGTGAAGTGACTCACCCAAGGTGACCCAATAGACAAGTGGCCGAGGCTGAATTAGAACCCATGACCTTCTGGCTCCCAAACTCGTGCCCTATCCACTATTCCATGCTGTTTCTCAATGAATCAGCGCCTACCACATGGGACGAACCAACCAGATGTCCATTCTCATTTAGAGGAATTGCCTTTTACTCACAAACCAACTGGTTTCAGAGGATTAGTTGAAAAATTATTAAAAAATTAGTTAGATGATATGACCCTGGAACCCACATTAGGGAGGACAGTTGTGAAATTTTGTTCAGCGTCCACCCCGGGCCAGAGCTGTGGTAGCTTCTATGGCAGGAAGGCAGAGAGCCCTGCCCTGAAAACAGATGGCTCCCTCCTACTCCCTCCTATAAGAACCCTAAATAGAACAGGAACTGTGTCCAACTTGATTAACTTGTATCTACCCCAGTGCTTAGAACAGTGCTTGAAACATATTGTAAGTGCTTAACAAATATGATATTACTAATAACAATACAATTTAATCAAATTGGAACATTCCTGTCCCATGCGGAGTTCCCAGCTTAAATAGGAGGGAAAGCAAGAATTTAATCCCTATCCTGCACTTGAGGAAACTGAGACAGAGAGAAATTAAGTGATTTTTTTCCAAGGTGACTTTGCAACCAATTAGCAGAGCTGAGATTAAAACCTAGATCCTCTGACTCCCAGGCCCAGGTCACATTGCTTCTACAGTTTTCATTATGACAGGGCAGCTGTTTTTCTTTCTCTATTTCTTCTTTCATTTTCTTTCATTCTTTCTCCATCACACACATGTATTTTCACTCTCCTCCCTCCTCCTGTCTCCCTCTCCCCGCTCTTCTAGTTCTCTCCATGTTCCTTTCTCCTCCTCCTCCTCCCTTCATTCATTCATTCCTGTTTATTGAGCACTTACTGTGTATGGAGCAGTGAATGCTTGGGAGAGTACAATACAACAATAAACAGACACATTCCCTCCCCACAATAAGCTTAAAGTCTAGAGGGGAGAGACAGACATCAATGCAAATACATAAATTACTGATACGTACATAAGTGCTGTGGGGTTGGAGGGGGGAAAGAACCAAGAGAACAAGTCAGGAAAGGAGGGGGTTAGTCTGGGAAGGCCTCTTGGAGGAGATGTACCCTCAATAAGGCTTTGAATGGGGGTAGAAAAGTTGTCTCTCCGTTTTGAGGAGGAAGGGCGCTCCGGATCAGAGGTAGGACACGGGTTAAGGGTCGGAGGAAAGATAGGTGAGATGGAGACACAGTGAGAGGTCCTCCCTCTCTTCTCTAGTCCATCTCTCCTTTCCCCTTCTCTCCTTCCCCATTGCTCTTCTCTTTATCCAACTCTGCCCTCCAACATATGGCAATTTAAGTTGACAGCTAAAACTTCCTGAATTGTTTAAAATTGTTCCACATAAGTGATTCTCAATACTGGAAGTAGACAGCGTGTGCATTTCGTTGCTAGTAAGAAAACAAAGCAGGAGGCTCAACAAAATCTAAGGTAAAGGGGAACATGGGCCCATCTAGCTTTAGGACCCTGATCTAAGCTTCATGTGTGCAGGGAACATGTCTACCAAATTGGCTATATGTACTCTCACAAGCCCTTAATAAAGTCCTCTGTACACAATAAGTGCACAGTAAAGATGAATGATTGATTTATTCCCCACGTAGACCGTTTCAGTCACTCCATCAATAGCATTTAGTGAACATCTATTGGACATTTGGGACAGAGTAATGGAGTTAGAAGCCACAATTTCTGCCCTCAAGGAGTTTACAGTCTAAGAGTCTACTCTATAGCATAGTATTTTACAGTGCCTCAACAGTTACCAACCCTGAGCCTGTTACTCATTTGGGCCAGAATAATAATAATGATAATGATAATTATGGTACCTGTTAAGCACTTACTATGTGCCAAGCGCTGTTCTTAGCACTGGGGTAGATACAAGATAATTGGGTTGCCCACATTCTCAATCCCCATTTTACAGATAAAGTAACTGAGGCACAACGAGCAGACTTGCCCAAGGTCACAGAGCAAACAAGTGGCAGAACCAGGATTAGAACCCATGACCTTCTGACTCCCAGGCCTGTGCTCTAGCCTCTACGCCACGTTGCTTCTCAAAACTGTGTTTCTAGGTGGTGCTTTTATTACCAAAGCACCTTACATTAATTATTTAGTTACTTACTCAACTCTCCTGTACTCTCTTGCTTTCGTCCTGCTTCTCCAACTCCAGTATGAACCCCAAAAGTGCAATCTAGGCTGGAGAGTTTGCCAAAAAAGTTTGGGGGCTGGTCAATAGCGTGGTTTCATTACATCATAGAAAGCACACCTATCTCCCAGCAACATTTTAACTTTTAAGCTGCTTTTTTAGCCTCAGGCTCATAGCTTGCTCTCTGTTGTTTCTAGAAGTAAAAAGTTGCAAATCTTCAACGATGAAATGGCCAGATTCATGTAGCTGCATTGGCTCGTGGCAGCGAAAATCTGAAAATTTCTAGAGGACATGCATAAGGATAGAAGGCCATCAAATACAAAGGTAGGGTTCCGACCATTTCTCCAAGAATCCAGCTCCCTCACTTTGTTTGTAACTGAATTTCATATAAATACATGTTTAATACCATAAGTTCCACTATCCCACCATCTTCCTTCTATCAAAAGCATTTGCCGGAAGTCACTGTAAACAGTTTGGTGGGACTTTATTGGATCATCTGAAGAGTTGATCAGCTGAGAAGCAATGTGGTCTAGTGGTTAGAAAATGGGCCTGGGAGTCAGAGAACAAAGGTTCTAATCCTAGCTATGACACTTTATCGCTGTGTGATCTTGGGCATGTCACCTAACTTCTCTGTGCCTCAAGTTCCTCCTATAAAATGTTGATTAAGACTGTGAGCCCCATGTGAGGCATGGACTCTATCCAACCTGTCCATGGACTCTATCCAATCTTGTACCTACCCCCATTACTTAGTATAGTCCCCGGCACATAGTAAGCACTTAACAAATACCATTAAAAAGACGCCAGCCCACCACTAGCCAGTTTGCATCCCAAAGGGATCACCAGATAACAGCACACTGGTGTGTTTTCCACCTTCTCCTTTTCCGATAGTGAAATTTGCTAAATGTCTTCAGCTTAAGCTCTTCCTATCATTTCCTTCACTCGAGTTACAAGAAGGAGGCTTGAAATAAATGGTATCTTCTAACCCATGTGACTAAACTCTGGGTGGATTCACTTTGGGGCAATCATGTCTAATGTGACTGTCAGTGAAAACTGGTTCTAACCTTAGTGAATCTGGCTAAGACACAGGAAAATGGAGTTGAATGAAGCAGCCAATCAAAACAAAACATCAGGTTAAACAAGTATTGTTTGTCCTTTAACCATCTTTCACATTTTATATTCTGTGCATAGACACTATGGCCTCTTAGTTATGACAAAGCCTAATAAGAATGAAAACTAGAACAAGGAAAATTCATTTTTAAGGGATTTCAGTTTTGCAGCATGAAGGTTCGAGTGAAACTCAAAACCATTACGAATTCAAGTTTCAGGTTTGAACATGACAACCAAATTAGCTAAATTTTCCCTCATATTTTGCAAACCCCTGAAGCAGTGCTTGTATCTTAAAACAAATCATTTCTGGTGTGTCGATTCTTAAAATAAGTTCATGATCCTCTTCAGGAAGCAAAAGTTTACTTTTGAGCAGATTGGTCATGGAATAAGAAAACATTTTAGGACTGAAAAAAATTTTTTAAAAATGAAAATTATCAATCTCTAAATCTCATGAAGCCAGAAGAACAGCTTTGCTTTGGTTCTGACTTGACCATACAGGTCCAGTGAAAAGAAAACTCAAATAAAACCTCTCTCGATTTCTCATCTCAGAAGACGTGATATGTAAGTTCCTTCTCAAAGGGATAAATAATGAGCATCAGTGATATCATTAGTAGATTTAATAATGTAATTTTACCCATCAGCAACCAACTAGGTAGTATACCAAACCTTGCCTGAGACAAAGGAATGGTCTCCCTGGTTGACAAGAATCTGAGAACAACTTGATTGCTGTCTGTGGTAGCACTGGTGAAGTACAAACTTGCCCAATGTGCAAACAAACCTAGCCAAAAACTCCAGGCAGAGTTACCTGAGAAGGAACTTTAGTGAAATATCCAGAACGAGTAGGAGCAAAAATCCAAAATGGCCCCACCTTCCTCTGTTGCTCTTTAGCAGTGTCAACAGAAGGATGCTTGATTTTTTTCTTCCTCTTCTTTTTTGCCTTTCTATCCCTTTGTTCTCCTCTAACAAGGATAATTAGCTGAGCTGGTTTTTTCTGTGCATATAGCAAAGGTCACAGAAGACTAGAATTGTGTTATCCCTGCTCGTAGCACACACAAGTTTCCTCCCTCCATCTAAAAACTCGATCCTATGAGAATCTTATGAATTTGCTGGCAAATTCCCATTTCTCCAGACATCTGGCAGACATGGTACCTGGCCAAAATCCTTCCTCCCACATTTCTCCTCCTCTCTTCCCCGCCTCACATGCCCCGCCCCCAGAATTGAAGTCACCTCACCAGAAAGCTCTGGGGATGAATAGGTGAGAACTCTCTATCCACTTCAACTGTTCAACTTCTCCTCTTCTGGCCCCCATCCTCAAACTGTGGGAGTCCCTCAAGGTTCAATTCTGGGTTCCCTTCTATTCTCCATCTAGACCCAATCCCTTCAAGCACTCATTTGCTCCCATGGCTTTAACTAACATCTATATGCAGATGATTCCCAAATCTCCATCTCCACCCGGATCTCTCTCCTTTCTGGCATTTCCTTCGCTTCAGGACATATCTACTTGGATGTCCTGCCAACACTTCAAGTTTAACATGTCCAAAACAGAACTCCTCATCCTCCCACCTAAACCCTGTCCTCCCCCATGACTTTCCTGTCACTGCAGACAACATGTCTCACAAGCCTGTAACCTCGGTGTTATCCTTGACTCCTCTCACTCATTCAACCCACAGAGTCAATCTGTCACCAAATCCTTCAGTTCAACCTTCACAATATCACTAAAATACTCCCTTTCTTTTCCACCCAAAATGCTATCACCTATCCTATCTCACCTTGATTATTGTATCAGCCTCCTTGCTGACCCCCCTGCCTCCTATCTCTCCCCACTCCAGTTCATACTTCATTCTGCTACCTGGATCACTGTTCTACAAAAACGTTCAGTCCATGTTTCCTCACTCCTCAAGAATCTCCAGTGGCTGTGCATCCATCTCTGCATCAAACAGAAACTCTTTGGCTTGTCTTATGCTGTGGAGCCTTTCCAACCCGTAGCGACACCATGGACACATCTCTCCCAGAATGCCCCGCTCTCCATCTGCAATTGTTCTGATAGTGTAACCATAGAGTTTTCTTGGTAAAAATATGCAAGTGGTTTACCATTGCCGCTTTCCGTGGAGTAAACTTGAGTCTCCGCCCTCAACTCTCTCCCATGCTGCTGCTGCCCAGCACAGGGGAGTTTTGACTTATAGCAGAAACTCTTTACTGTGGGCTTTAAAGTTCTCAATCACCTCGGCCCCTCTTCTTTTACCTTGCTGGTCTCCTATTTCAACCCGGCCCATACACTTCACTCCTCTAATGCCAGCCTATTTACTGTACCCTCGATCTTGTCTATCTCACCTCCTACCTTTTGCCCACTTCCTGCCTCTGACCTGGAATGCCCTCCCTCTTCATATCCTCTAGACTGTCAGCTCAGCCTCTAGACTGTCAGCTCATTGTGGGCAGGGAATGGGTCTGTTTATTGTTGCATTGTACTCTCCCAAGCACTTAGTACAGTGCTCCACAAACAATAATCATTCAATAAATATGACTGAATGAATATCCGACAGACGATCATTCTTCGCACCAGCAAAGCCTCTCTGTAGGCTCACCTTCTTCTAGAGCCCTTTTCTGACTAAACCCTCATTTCTTCTCCTCCTACTCCCTTCTATGTCATCCTTACTCTTGGATTTACTCCCTATATTCATCCCTCCTTCAGCCCCACAGCACTTATCTACATAGTCATAATTTATTTGTTTATATTAATGTCTGTCTCCCCCTCTAGACTGTACGCTCATTGCAGGCAGGGAACTTGCCTACCAGTACTCTGCACTCAAAATATACGATTGACTGACCTACTGATTTGGAATATTGATGACAAATGGCGAAGCTGAACTCTGAATCCTTCCAGAGAAGGCAGCGTATCAGTGTAAAAGATCATGGGTCTTCAAGATAGAAGGCCCAGATCCTATTCCCAGCACCGCTATTGGAGATAAGTAAGGTGAGTCATCATTTCAGAGAACTTCATGGTGGGGGCTGGGGTGGGGGAGAGGGGAAAGTGCTGTTAGGGGTCAATGAAAACAGTTTGGTGGGACTTTATCACATCAGCTGAAGGGCTGATCAGTGCAGTCTAGTGGATAGAGCACAGGCCTGGAAGTCAGAAGGACCTGGGTTCTAATCTTGAGTCCGCCCCTTGCCTACTGTGTGACCTTGGGCCAGTCACTTAACTTCTCTATTCCTCAGTTACCTCATCTGTAAAATGAGGATTAAGATTGTGAACCCCATGGATTTGTACCTCCCCCCAATGTTTAGTACTGTGTCCAGCACATAGTAAGCGCTGAAAAAAGTAAGCATTACCAAAAGAAAAAAAAAGAAGAAGAACCTAAGTCTGGATGAACATTTTATGATTTTATGGGCCAAGCAGTAAACCCTGTATAATGAATGTTTGCAGAGGAAAATGTTATTCACTCCAATTATGGTTGTACAGTTGAGCCTTTTTGAGTCGGTCTAGTTGAAAGGGTTACCATAGTGGAACCACCCTGGCCAACAGAAACAGAGCAGTGCTTCTGACAACAACCCAAAGTCCTTGTTCACCTCAGGAAAGCAGCCTGACTTCCAGAATGGAGTAACTACTCTATCCAACATCCTTAGAGCAATCAGCTCAGGAAGGCAACCTCAAGGGGGAACCTCCTCTATTTAAGGTCAGCGTAATTGTCTTCGTAAAAGACAGAAGAAAACTTGTAATTAGGGAGAACTGGCAACTGGCGGTAATTTCTTCAAGACTTTTGCAACAAAAATAAACTTGTCCTGAATTAGATAGCTGAAGAGATTCATTTTCTGAGCTGAGTGCATAAAAACAAATTAACTGTAAAGAAAAATCCCTGCTTTAATAGCTACAATTCATTTAATTGTAATGATAGACTATTATTTTTATATGACTTCAGTACCACTGAAACAATATCTTCATACCCAAGTCCTAGAGTCGAAGACAACTGATCACCTTATAATCTGGAAGATGAAATGAGTTCTAAGTTTTGATCGTTTTTCCGTTACTTGAAATACATGGGTGAGGTCCTTGTTGATAATTCGTAGTAATCACAACAAACCAGTCCAACATTTCAGAATGGCTTATTTTCACTTTATGACATTATTAAAGCAGAGCTCTGGAACCAGAAATAGTTTTGCTTGAAAATGCCTCACGGGCCAAGTTAAAAACTCAGCCCTAAAACAGATTCCTTCGGAATGAAACAAAGCTGTGCGCCATTTCTCCCCAGCCAGTTTGGTTTCTCTCTGTTCCTACCAGTAACAAACCAGGGCCGGGTCCTGATTCCAACATTTCTCCATCCTTCAGGCACGTCGTGTATTTGGCTCTTCCATCCGAAAGCAGGATGAAGCGGGGAGGTTGCAGCTGGAGCAATATCTGGTAATGGAAGGGTTAAAATCCTTTACAGCATTCCGCCACCTCAGCAGTAGAATGTCAAATTCCTCTAGACTAATGGAGAAAGGAAAGAAAGAAAAAATTGGATCAAAAATCCAGTCAGATTGGGCTTGGATGAGAAGACAGACGATAATGCAAAATGCAGGCAGTATCGCTCCCCTACCAGGAGCGCTGAATAATTCAATCAATCGATCATATTTATTGATCACTTACTGTGTGCAGGGCCCTGAACTAAATGCTTGGGAGAGGACAATAACAGAGTTGGTAAACACGTTCCCTATTCTAAACAGTAGAGATAGGATGGGTAGTTGCCCTGAGTCTCTGCCATCAAGGTCCGCCATCTTTTTTAGGGTATTTGTTAAGGGCTTACTATGTGCCAAGCACTATACTAAGGGCTGGGGTAGATACAAAGTAATCATAATAAAAATAATAATGTTGGTATTTGTTAAGCACTTACTATGTGCAGAGCACTGTTCTAAGCCCTGGGGTAGATACAGGGTCATCAGGTTGTCCCACGTGAGGCTCACAGTTAATCCCCATTTTACAGATGAGGGAACTGAGGCACAGAGAAGTTAAGTGACTTGCCCACAGTCACACAGCTGCCAAGTGGCAGAGCCAGGATTCGAACCCATGAACTCTGACTCCCAAGCCCGGGCTCTTTCCACTGAGTCACGCTGCTTCTCTATCAGGCTGGACTCAGCCCCTGTCATACATAAAGCTCACAGTTTTAATTCTCATTTTACAGATGAGGTAACCGAGGCATAGAAAATTTAAGTGGCTTGCCCAAGGTCACACAGCAGACAAGTGGCAGAGCCAGGATTAGAATCCAGGTCCTTCTGACTGCCAGACCTGGCTCTATCCATTAGGCCATGCTGCCATCTTGGATTAGTCCCAGATTGCCTCAGTTTTTCTATCAGTAAGGTAGAAATAACAATATCTGCCTCTACTTTACTGAGAGAGTGACAATTCATTATAAACTTATGAAAGTGCTTTAAGCTCTTGGGAGCCAAGGAAATCAGAAAAACAAAGCCTTGCCTTCAGAAAGAGCAAGCAGTAGTTGGGGGTCAGTAGACCTAGGATATAATACCAGCTCCCCAATTTATCTACTGTCCAATCAATCAATGGTATTTATTGAGGGTTCAGGTCCAAGTGCATAGACAACGTAGAAAGGAGAGGGAGGAGGAGAAACAATGAGGCTTTAGTCTTGGAAGAGAAGTGATTTTAGTAAGGCTTCCATTGTGGGGAGAGTGGTGGTCTGTCCAATATAAAGTGGGACGGAGTTCCTGACCTGAGGGAGAACACAGGCAAGAGATTGGCAGCAAGATAAATGAGATGGATGCACAACAAGTAAGTTGGCATTAGAGGCATCAAACGTGCAAACTAAACCAAGGATGAAATCAAGGAAGGGGATTCAGGGGCTGGGAAGATGGAGGTGTCATCGACAGAGAAGGGCAAATTGGGAGGAAGAGAAGCTATGAATAGTTTGTGACCTGTCCAGTTAGGTGTCAGCGGACATCCAAGTGGTGATGTCCTGGAGGCAAGAGATAATATGTATGGGGTTGCAGGTTAGGCAGGAGATTGGGGAAGATGGTGGATTTGGGAGTCATCCTCGTAGAAGTGGTGGCTGAAGCCATGGGGGCCCCTGAGAGAGTTAGTGGAGGCAGAGAAGAAGATCAGACCTCCAAACTGAACCTGACAGGGCTTCTAAATTGAAAGAGCTGTGAGGTGGAAGAGAAGCCAGTGAAGAAGTCAGCACAGCGTGCTTGGCACTGAAATGCAATCATCATTACTCTAAAAAGGAGGCAGAGACAAGAGCCATCAGCCTCTTCAGATACAGAGGGCAACTACATGTGTGTACATATGTGTGTGTGTGTATATATATATATATATGTATATATATATATATATATGCAGCATACAGAGACATATATGCATACAGTTCCCAATACTCCAGTGTTGTACAGTGTTTGAAAAATACCTCAATAATTATTATCATCATTATTACTCAGACACAGGTAATCATTCTGTCAACAGCATCATTTTTTCCATAGAGTAATCAATAGTACGTATTGAGCACCTCATAAAATTGTGACCTCCTTGAGAACAACGTGTGTCTACCACCTCGGCTACAATAATAAAAATTATGACAGTGGTATTTGTTAAGTGCTTACCATGTGCCAAACACTGTACTAAGTACTGGGGTAGATACAAGATAACTAAGTCAGAAAGAGGCCCTGTTCCACGTGGTGGTCACATTCTACGAAGGGAGAACAGATCTTAATCCATATTTAGAGATGAATGACCTGAGATAGAGAGAAATATTGTACTCTCTAAAGTGTTTAGTACAGCATTCTGCACACAGTAAGTACTAAATAAAAACTATCGATTTATTGATTTAATTGGTTGGAAGAGTACAAGGAAGTGACTAGACAAGACATCAATCCTTGAGAAGTGAAGACAAAATTCCAAAATCCCAACAGACCAGAGCCCTCCCCATTTCCAAAGCCCTCCATGAAGCCTTCCTGGGCAAATTCCCAACATCCTGAAGTGTATCAGCCCAACAGCTACCTAGAGCACTTAGAAGAACTATTTACACCCATCTCCAGAACTTTTGTTTATATGTCTATCCAATTTCTTTTAATGGTTTTTGTTAAGCACTTACTATGTCCCAGACACTGTACTAAGCGTTGGGGTAGGTACGAGATAATCAGGTTGGACATAATTCCTGCCCCACACAGGGCTCATAGTCTTTAGGGAAGCAGAATGATGTAGTAGATAGAGCATGGGCTTGGGACACAAAAGATCATGGGTTCTAATCCCAGTTTTGCCACTTGTCTACTTGTCAGATGAAGTAACTGAGGCACAGTAAAGTTAAGTGACTTGCCCAAAGTCACACAGCATGCAAATGGCAGAGCTGGGATTAGAACCCAGGTCTTCTGACATTCAGGCCTGTGCTCTTTCCACTAGACCACAGTGCTTTTCATTACATATTCCGATTACATATTCAATTCTTTAATTTGAACACCCAGTTTATACACATATTTATATCTGTCTCACTCGTGGGTATGAAATGTTTCTTTCATTTTGTACTACCCAAGCTTAGAAGAGCTTCACCCAAGGAGGTGCTCAATAAATACTCTGACCACTAGATGCCACAAAAATGTATAAATGAAAGCAAATCTGTGTGAAAATGATACAGGCAAATACAGATTAAATATAGAAAAAACACTTTAACATAACGAAAAGCTGAAAGAGTCATTTTCAATGAAGAGAAATATATTTGAGGCATGGGATGTGTCTTTGAATTAAAACCCTCAAGGGGAAAAAAAAGTCCCACTTTGTCATTAATATGGGCTACTTGGTTAAGTCATTTCACGGCTTCTTTTTCCAGATATAAAAGCTTACATAAAGGCTTGACTAATGGAATATATCAAGCATTTTCCTCCAGTAGTGCCGAATAAAGGGGGAATAATTGCTTATTGCAGGTTGCTACAAGGTTTATTTATCACTGCTCTTTTATGGATGCTGCATGTGGTCTGGGAAATGAACATATGGCATAAAATGTTTCATCAAGGTTGGGATGGCTTACTAATTTAGACCAACACATTAGGTTTTATAGCTGATCTTTGCACATTGTTAACAAATTCTGTAGAAACCCAAGAACCCTGCTTTTAAACAGCTGGGAGAACAAACTGAATTTTAATATCCAATCCTAAAAGGGAAGAACATTTAACAAGATCCAGTCCAAGCACTTTCTGAAAACTTAATTTTGAAGTTACAGCCCCCAATAAATGTATATTAGCACCTCCTTGATGCGCTGTCTAATGTTTATGTTGGACATTTGAAAACTCACGTCATGCTCTCTGCCCAAGACCAGGTGACTTATTTGAGTAAATTAATGGTTTTTAAAAGTTTGAGAGCCTGCAATTACCTTACTTTTTTATTTGTGAACTTCTTTTGTTCAGTGTTTGCCACCTAATAAAATGCAATCTCTGGACTCCTTTTTAAGTGGCCTTTTTTACTTAAAGAAAAAGAAAAACGAATTTTAATGCTCAGAGTAAAGTTACTTTTGGAGAAGTAACTTTCTCATTTATTCTCTATCCTCAAAGATTAATCAGAAAGGTAACTTGAGTTCCTGGAGAGAACTACTTATTTCATTTTTTGGGGAACACTATTGAAGATAGAAGACCTTAGTACAGTGCTCTGCACACAGTATTTAATAAATACTATTTAATTATTGAATCAATGAAATGAAGATAACTGGAAAGCAAAGATTGAAGTCTCAAACCTTCATCTTCCTAGTCAACTTCTATGTGTTGCTTTTTTATAGGGTATTTAGTAAGTGCTTACTCTGTGTCAAACCCTGTTTTAAGCTCTCATGAAAGCCCTTCTACTTTGGTGTTTTTCAGGTCTTGGTTTTAAACAATAATAATAATAATAGTAATAATAATAATAATAATAATAATAACAATATTTGTTAAGTGCTTATTACATGACAGGCACTTGTTCTAAGCACTAGGGTGGATTCAAGCATATCAGTTTGGACATGAGTCCCTTGTCCTTTATGGGGCTTATGGTCTCAATCCCCATTCTACAGATAACTGAGGCACAGAGAAGTGAAGTGACTTGCCCAAGGTCACACAGCCGACAAATGGAGGAGCTAGCATTAGAACCCATGACCTTTTGACTCCCAAGCTCATGCTCCATTCACTAGGCCACTCTGTTTCTCTAAAGATTTAAAGATTTATTCTTTAGGCCCATGCTCTATCCACTGCGCCGTATATGTTCAGAAACCTAGCGTGGCCAACCATGGGCTTGGGAATCAGAAGGATATGGGTTCTAATCCTGGCTTCCCCAAGTGTCCACAATGTGATCTTATGCAAGTAACTTCATTTCTCTATGCCTTGGTTACCTCATCTGTAAAATGGGTTTAAGACTGTGAGCCCCATATGGAACAGGTACTGTGTCCAACCCGATTTGCTTGTAAGCACTTGAGCACTTAGTACCTGACACATAGCAAGCGCTAAACAAACACTATTATCATCACTATTATCATTATCTGTCCTTTATTTTCAAAAATGAGCTGCTGTTGGTAGTATCCCATCCATGTGTGAGAAGTGGGCTGGAAAGACTCGAGGGTATTCTCAGGGAAGCAGTGGGCTGACTGGAAAAAGCCCAGGCCTGGGAGACAGGAGACCCAAGTTCTAATCCTGAATCCACCACTGATCTGCTAGATGACCTTGGGCAAGTCGCTTACTTTCCTGTACCTTCATTTCTTCATTTGTAAAAGGGGGATTAATTACCGGTTCTCCTTCACTCTTTAACTGTGAGTTACATGGGTACAGAGACTGTGTTTGTTCAGATTGTATTATTTAGTGCTTAACCCAGTGCTTGGCATGTAGAGAAAATTTAAAAATACCATGATTATTACTATCATTTGTACTTAAATACAAGCACAGTTCTGCCTCCTACTTACTGGGAGCCGCACTTTGGGCAAAGACTGTATCCAACTTAACTTGTCTCTATTCCAGCACTTAAAACAGTGCTTGACACATAGTAAGTACTTAAATGCCATAGCTAACTAACTCAGAGCTAGATCTTACCTACACTGATGGGTTCATCCCTTTCAGGGCTTGTTTCTGTTTTTACCGCTGGCCTCTTGCTATTCTAATCTCCTTGAGAAGCAGTGTGGCCTTTTGGAAAGAGCATGGACCTGGGAATCAGGAGTCTTAGGTTCTAATCTGCCACTTGCATAACTTCTCTGAGCCTCAGTTTCCTCAGTTATAAAATGGGAATTTGATACCTGTTTCACCTCTTCTTTAAACTGTGAGACATGTGGGACAAGGACTGTGTTCAATCTGATTAACTTAAATCTATGCCAACATTGCTTTGGCATACAGCAAGTGCCTAAGGAATATTATTACTATTATTATTGTCACTGTCTTTATTATTACTGTGAAGTTGGACACCACAGCAGCTTTATGGGTCTTCAACTTGGAATGGCACTTGATGCTTCATGATAGCCGCACTCTATTTTCATTCATTCAATCGTACTTTTGGAGCACTTACTGAGTGCAGGGCACTGTACTAAGCACTTGGGAGAGTACAATACAGCAATGAACAAAAACATTATTTTGCCAGCTGTCAAAGGCCAGGTTGGCATTTTTGTTCTGTTTCTTTTTTCTATGATACTTGTTAAGCACTTACTCTGTCCCAGGCTGAACTAAACACTGGGGATGATGAGCGCTAATAAAGTTGAACACAGTTCATGTCCCATATGGGGCTCACAGTCTTAAACACCATTTTACAGATGAGATAACTGAGGGCCAGAGAAGTTAAGTGACTTACCCAAGGTCATACAGTGGACAAGTGGTGGACCCAGCATTAGAATCCAGTTCCGTCTATCTCCCAGACCCAAATTCGTATTTATCTAGTGGTAGTAAGAGGATGTATTAAGCATCAATTCTGTACAACACATTTTAATAATAGTAATAATGTTGGTATTTGTTAAATGCTTACTATGTGCAGAGCACTGTTCTAAGCGCTGGGGTAGACATAGGGGAATCAGGTTGTCCCACGTGGGGCTCACAGTCTTAATCCCCATTTTACAGATGAGGTAACTGAGGCACAGAGAAGTTAAGTGACTTGCCCACAGTCACACAGCTGACAAGTGGCAGAGCTGGGATTTGAACTCATGACCTCTTGACTCCAAAGCCCATGCTTTTTCCACTGAGCCACACTGCTTCTCTAATAAGCACTAGGATAAAATACTTGGGTGAGTATTAGCACCGTATTTGGCCATGACAGTGGTCATAATCTACAGATTAATGGAAAGGGGTGGGGAGGTTTGGCATGGCATAGTGGATAGAGCAAAGGACTGGGAGTCAGAAAATCATGGGTCCTAATCCCGGTTCCGCCATTTGTTTGCTGTGCATCCTTGGGCAAGGCACTTCACTTCTCTGTGCCTCAGTTATTTCATCTGGAAAATGGAGATTGAGACTATGAGCTCCACGTGGGGCTGGGACTGTGTCCAACCCAATTTGCTTGTATCCACCCTGGTACTTAAGTACAGTATCTGGCACATAATAAGCGCTCAACAAATACCATAATCATAATAATGATATTATTATTATTATGGAACACATGAAATACTAACAAACATTACATAAAAAACAAGGAAAAGATAAAATACAATAATAACGATAATAATGATGGTATTTATTAAGTGCTTACTAAGTGCCAAGCACTATTCTAAGCATTGGGGTAGATACAAGGCAATCGGGTTGTCCTACATGGGGCTCACAGTCTTAATCCCCATCTTAAAGATGAGGTACCGGAGACACAGAGAAGTTAAGCGACTTGCCCAAAGTCACACAGCTGACAAGTGATGGAGCCATGATTAGAACCCATGACCTCCGACTCCCAAGCCTGTGCTCTTTCCCATAGCAATAGGGCACTGCAGCTGGAGGAGCAGAGTTTTAGTCTTCCTGCCACTTATAGCCTGAAAGTTACAAATCACATTCTAAAATGGAGGGGTTTACACAGCCTTCCTGGGTTGAGGCAGGGACTAATGGCAAATCCTGGTATCATGGGATGCTGGCAGCTTGTTTCCTGGGCTGCAGGTCCAGAGAAGGTCCAGTGGTGCAGGCCACTTTCACTAATCCATCGATGACCTGGATCCAGCCCCTCAGGCTACCTTAAACCAACTGTGTCATACCACCGCTGCAAAGCACCAGCTACAAAGCCAGAAGAGACTCATCTTCTGTCAGGAAACCAGAATTCATGAAAACAAAAAATCCCTAAAAGTGCTCTCTTTCTGAGGCCTCTCTACGGTGTGCAGAATTCCGTACTAAACCTTGGGAGAATACAAGAGTAAGTATCCAAAAACTCTAGCCTCAAGGACTCTACAAGATGTATTTCTAAATAATTCATTGGTTGAATTCAGTCTGTAGACCATATTTTTCCAACACAGGTATAATAGAAAAAGACACATTATACTAGAAGAATGACAGTGTATTTAGAAATTTGCCTGCTCTGAAATTTTCATTAAGATTGCAAAATTACCCTACAGCGACATGACGGGCAGAGTCAGAGCTGAGTGATTCACTGCCTGATCCATTTCAGTACACCAGGACAAGTGCATTGCACCAAAATGAGCACTTAGTAGAATTCTGGGCTCAGAGTGGATGGCCAATACTGCTGATTGATCAAAACTCACTTTATTTTTCAGAAGACTTTGCATCTAGAATTGGTTGGAAAATTAACCTTTATTTACAATGCACCAAATGGTGCATAGGTCACTGGGATGCATGTTAAAGGAGTTATTTTCCTCACCTCAGGGATACTGCAATCTAATAGGAGAGTGTGGTGAGATAGATTCTCAATATAGTATATGTCATAGCCTGGGAAAATAGTGTCTACTCCCCAGGCCCATCAAGAATGTTTACATGTCTACTTGTTTTGTTGTCTGTCTCCCCCTTCTAGACTATGAGCCTGATGTTGGGTAGGGATTGTCTCTCTCTGTTGTCAAATTCTACTTTCCAAGTGCTTAGTACAGTGCTCTGCAGACAGTAAGAACTCAATAAATATGATTGAATGAATGTATTTGACCTGAAAAATGGAGGTGACCTCAATTAGAAGTTTCTTATTCATCACTGCCCTAATTTTTCACACCGAGTCTAGGAATTTGGTATATATTGAGCACTTACTGTGTGCAGAGCATTGTACTAAATGCTTGAAATTTTCATTCCTTAGGGAAGGATTTAGTTTGATTCTTTTCCACACTCAGGCACACAAATCTCTAGTAAATGTTTAGTATTTTGCTTTGATTTAAACATTCTACCTCTCAGTGATGACCACATGCTGGAGATGTGTGTTTGGCATTTAGCACTGTCTTTGGTTTGGGTGAACTTTTTTTAATAATGGGAAATTATTACCTCAGCTATTCACACCTCAGTTGCTTCATTTAAAGTCTGTGTTATGCCTGAAAGTGTAAACTTTTATTTTCAGTTGACGTTTAGAGGAAAAGAATTAGATTTAGGAAGAATGCTATTGTGTTTCATTGCCTCTAGTCTTTCTTTAATATTTTTTTTTAATTGGTCTCCCATGAACTCTCCATTTTCAATAATAATGACTCCCATTTAAGATGATTTTTCTTTTTTTTTTTGTTTAAACCACCAATTTTTAGGAGTTTTTAACTGAGCTGTAAAATATGCTCTGCAGGGTTGGCTCCAAAATCTGAGCGTATCTCATTAAAAATGTCTCCCTAGGTGGTCCCAAAATGATCAAAAAGCCATAAAATTTATCAGGTGAGGAATATTGATAACATGCCAACTGATTTTAAGGCTCCCATTTCTAAATTCATGTATTGGGTTCAGTATCAAGCAACTGGGCTGAAAATGTTGAGAACAGCACCTCATTCTATGGAAATTACTGCCAAGTCCACCATCAGAGCAGAAGGACAGTAACATGAATTTGGGTAGATTCACATTTGAGCAAATGTTTAAAGTAATAGGTCCTTAGGTAGTTATGTTAAGTTTTCACTCAATTAAGCCTCACTCAATTGGAAGATAACCTCTTATATCTAAGAGATTTAGTTATTTTATAAACTACCTCCCTAATGACTTCATTGAGATAAATAATAATAATAATTGAGGTATATGTCAAGCACTTACTAGGTGCCAAGCCTTGTGCTAAGTACTGGGGTAGTTATAAGATAATCGGTTAGAATACCATCTCTTTCACATGTGGGACTCACAGTCTGAGTAAGAGGCAGAACTGGCATTTCATCCCCATTTTACAGATGGGAAAACTAAAGCACAGAGACGTTAAGTGACTTGACCAAGGTCAAACAGAAGGGGAGAGCTGGAGGCTGAATTGGAACACTATGTCCTCTGACTAATTCATTCAATCATATTTATTGAGCACTTACTGTGCAAAGTACTGTATTAAGAGCTTGGGAGCGTACAATACGACAAGGAACAGACATATTTCTGCCCACAACTAGCTCACAGACTAGAGGACATTATCATTTCCACTGTTGAAACAGACCTTCACCAACATCCATCAGATAACTTGTAGCTACTGTGAAAAGGCAGATTGGAAATCTCCAATAAACTGTGGCAATAGGAGTGAATTTAGGATGCTATATCTCACTTTTTCCTAACATTTCCCATTCCTCTGTATCACGCAGAGAGTAGCAAATTTTTTAAAACCTGAAATAACCTTATAGGTTTTCCCGTCTACTTAGTATTTTTATTGCGAGATAGCAATGAGTTTTGATAGTAATAAGCTCTTGAAATCATTTTAGAATTATGCCTTTTAATAACATTATCAAGTAAATTACAGCACCAAATGCTAGTTATTAAACAAATGTCAGATATGGAGGGGAAACTGCTGAAACAACATTTCTACGAGCTCTCCCTCAGCGTATGGAATACTGAGAAAATGCCATGGGACCTCAAAAATCTCACTATCACCACCACATTCCAGAACAAAATGTAAAAGATCAGACTGTGAGTGTGTCATTGGGCAAGGATTGTCTCTATCTGTTGCCGAATTGTACATTCCAAGTGCTTAGTACAGTGCTCTGCACATAGTAAGCGCTCAGTAAATACTACTGAATGAATTTACAACAATCATTGTGGAATCTCATTGCTCTCTATTGCCATGATTCAAACAGTTAATCAGTCTTACTGTGTGCAGAACACTGTATTAGGCACTTGGGAAAGTACATTATAATAGAGTTGGTTGACATGATCACTGCCAATGAGGAGATTACAGTCTGCAGGATGAGTTTACAAGATCCTAGCCAGAGAGGGTCGCACCTGGAGAGTTTCCAGTACTCTACCAGTCTCAGCTAAGGGAGGGAAAGTCAGTCAGAGGCATACCCATTCCATCCCTAGCTTGGACAGTGGTTAGGGAGTGAAAGGCAATCTGCTACCAGTCAAAACTCAGCCATGCTGAGCAACAGCGGCATGGGAGAGAGTTGAGGGAGGAAACTTGAGTTCACTGCGCGGAAGGGGGCAAAGGTAAATCACTTCTGGATTTTTACCAAGAAAACTCTATGGATACACTACCAGAACAATGGCAGAAGGAGAGTGAGGTGTTCTGGGAGAGATGTGTCCGTGGTGTCGCGATGGGTCGGAAATGACTCGACAGCAAAAGACAACAAAAGCTGGAGAACCACTGGATCAGCTACTGAAGAATATAGTTGACTGAAGACTCTTGGAATCAGATGTTTTCAGATCTCATCAGAACACAACAGACATTATCTTTGCAGGCAGAATTTCAGATACAATTAAAGTGCAGGGATCCAAAAATTTCTACATGGTTTTCATAGACCTTCCAAATTGAGAAGCATGGCCTAGTGGTTAGAGCATGGACCTGGGTGTCTAATCCCGTCGCTGCCACTTGTCTGCTGTGTGACCTTTGGAAAGTCACTTCACTTCTCAGTGCCTGTCACCTCATCTGTAAACTGGGGATTAAGACCGTGAGCCCAGTGTGGGACATGGACTGTGTCCAACCTCATCAAATTATATCTGCCTCAGCGCTTAGAACAGTGCCTGGAACATAGAAAATACTTAAAACATAAAAAAATTATTTGATTCCATCTGTAGATCTCTAGATTCTGTAAATTACTTAGCATATTTAGCTTTCCTGAAAAGTTTATAAGACAGCTGGCTGAGTCAGAACTGTGAGTGTTTTCTCATCCATTGGACATCTTCAGTGGAGTAAAGCAGAGATGGGTGGTGACCCTGTAGGTTCATTGTGGGCAAGGAACGTGTCCATTTATTGTTATATTGTACTCTCCCAAGCACTTAGTCCAATGTTTTGCACATAGTAAGCGTTCAGTAAATACGATTGAATAAAAGTGAATGAATGACTGAGTCCAGTAGTATTCAACCAAAATGGAGGAGGCAACAAGAGACCTGAATGCAGGTTCTGTAATAATGGTGGCATTTGTTAAACACTATGTGCCAAGCACTGTTCTAAGCGCTGGAGTAGATACAAGGTCATCAGGTTGTCCCACGTGGGACTCACAGTTTTAATCTCCATTTTACAGGTGAGGTAACTGAGACACAGAGAAGTTAAGTGACTTGCCCAAAGACATACAGCTGAGAAGTGGTGGAGCCAGGATTAGAAACCACAACCTCTGACTCCCAAACCCATGCTCTTTCCACTAAGCCACGCGGCTTTTCTAGAATATGCTTCCCTACCACTGGGAAACTCTTCTAACTCCAGAGACTTCAGGCATCATCCAAAATCCAAAACCCTAAAGATTGCCATTCAAGAATGGCTTACTAAGAAGCACAGTCAGCCAGACATCATGGGCTAACTATAAGTAAAGAAAATGTAGGCAATGTGTGTTAGGGCAATCATAAACACAACCCAAATTTTTTATTGGTAACTCAGAGCTAAATGTTTCTAAGATTTCTGTTACCTAGGCAACACAATGATCAATTATGCAGGTAGACGAGGAAGTAAAAAGCCAAGGCAAGGAGGCCAGGAAACTCTCTCCTGGACCCCCTCCAATCTGGCTTCCGTCCCCTCCACTCTACCGAGACTGCTCTCTCAAAGGTCACCCATGACCTCCTTCTTGCCAAATCCAATGGCTCCTACTCTATCCTAATCCTTCTCGACCTCTCAGCTGCCTTTGACACAGTCAACCATCCTCTTCTCCTCCACACCTTATCTCACCTTGGCTTCACGGACTCCGTCCTCTCCCGGTTCTCCTCTTATCTTTCTGGCCATTCATTCTTGGTCTCCTTTGCAGGCTCCTCCTCCCCTTCCCATCCCTTAACTGTAGGGGTTTCTCAAGGGTCAGTTCTTGGCCCTCTTCTGTTCTCCATCTATACTCACTCCCTTGGTGAAGACATTGGCTCCCAAGGCTTCAACTATCATCGTTATCCAAATGACACCCAAATCTATATCTCCTCCCCTGTTCTCTCCTCCTCCCTTCCGGTTCGTATCTCCTCCTGCCTCCAGGACGTCTCCACCAGGATGTCTGCTTGCCACCTAAAAGTCAACATGTCTAAAACTGAGCTCCTTATCTTTTCTCCCAAACCCTGTCCTCTCCCTAACTTCCCTGTCACTGTGGACAGCACGACCATCCTTCCCATCTCACAGGCCCTCAACTTTGGTGTCATCCTTGATTCAGCTCTCTCATTCACCCCACACATCCAGTCCGTCACCAACACCTGCCAGTCTCACCTTTACAGTATCGCCAAAATCCGCCCCTTCCTCTCCATCCAAACGACTAATGCTGGTACAAGCTCTCATAATATCCCGACTGGATTACTATGTCAGCCTCCTCTGGGATCTCCCTTCCTCCTGTATTTCCCCACTTCAATCTATTTTTCATTCCGCTGCCTGAATCCTCTTCCTCCAGAAATGCTCTGGGCATGTCACTCCCCTCCTTAAAAACCTCCAGTGGTTGCCTATCAACCTTTGCACCAAACAAAAACTCCTCATTCTTGGCTTCAAAGCTCTCCATCACCTTGCACCCTCCTGCCTCACCTCTCTTCTCTCTTTCTACTGCCCACCCTGTACACTCCGCTCCTCTGCTGCTCACCTCCTCACTGTCCCCCATTCACGCCTAACCCACCATCGACCTGTGACCTATGTCCGACTGATGTCCTGGAATGCCCTCCCTCCTCAAGTCTGCCAAACTAACTCTCTTCCTCTCTTCAAAGCCCTACTGAGAGCTCACCTCCTCCAAGAGGCCTTCCCAGACTAATCCCACCCCTTTCCCTCTGCACCCCCTTCTCTTCCCTCCCCCCAACCCTCTGCTCTTCTCCTTTCCCCTCTCCTCAGCACTGTGCTCACTTGTATATATTATTTGTATATAGTATTTATTACCCTATTTATTTTGTTAATGAGGTGTACATCCCCTTGATTCTATTTATCTTGATGTTGTTGTCTTCTTTTTGTTTTGTTCTGTTTTGCTTTGCTGTCTCCCCTGTTTAGACTGTGAGCCCGTCATTGGGCAGGGATTGTCTCTAACTGCTGCCGAATTGTCCATTCCAAGGGTTTAGTACAGTGCTTTGCACATAGTAAGTTCTCAATAAATACTACTGAATGAATGAATGGGAAGCAGCATGGCTCAGTGGAAAGAGCATGGGCTTGGGAGTCAGGGGTCATGGGTTCGAAACCCAGCTCTGCCACTTGTCAGCTGTGTGACTGTGGGTGAGTCACTTAACTTCTCTGTGCCTCATTTACCTCATCTGTAAAATGGGCATTAAGACTGTGAGCCTCACGTGGGACAACCTGATGACCCTGTATCTACCCCAGTGCTTAGAACATTGCTCTGCACAAGGTAAGCGCTTAACAAATACCAACATTATTATTAATGAATGAATAAGTACTGTGGTATTCATTCTTTCATTCATTCAGTCATATCATTGAGCACTTACTGTTTGCAGAAATTGTACTAAGTGCTTGGAAGAATACAGTACAACAATAAACTGACACATTCCCTCTCCATATGAACTTACAGTCTAGAAGCGGGGAGACAGACATTAATATAAATAAATCAATTACAGATATGTACATAAGTGTTGTCGGGCTGGGACGGGGGAAGAACAAAAGGAAGAAGTCAGGGTGAAGCAGAAGGGAGTGGAAGAAGAGGAAAAGAGGGATGTAGTCAGGGAAGGCATCTTGGAGAAGCTGTGCTGTCAGTAAGGCTTTGAAGGAGGGAAAGTAACTGTCTTCGGATTTGAGGAAGGAAGGAGTTCCTGGCCAGAGGCAGGATGTGGGCAAGGGATAGGTGGCAAATTAGGCGAGATTGAAGCACAGTGAAAAGGATAGCATTAGAGCAGCTAAGTGTGCAGGCTGGGTTGCAGTAGGAGAGGAGCAAGGTGGTAGAGTGCTTTGAAGCCCCCATTGAGGAGTTTTTGTTTGATGCATAGGTGGATGGCCAGCCACTGGAGCTTTTTGAGGAGTCGGGTGACATGTCCTGAACATATCTGTAGAAAAATGATCCGGGCGGCAGAGTGAAATATGGACTGTAGAGGGGAGAGACAGGAGGCTGGGGGGTCAGCAAGCAGGCTGATGCAGTAGTACAGGCAGGATAGGTTGAGTGACTGTAGCAACGAGGTAGCAGTTTGGATGGAGAGGATAGAGAGGATTTTAGCGATGTTGTGAAGGTAGGACCGACAGAATTTAGTGATGGATTGAATATGTGGGTTGAATGAGAGAGAGGAGTAAATGATAATGCCAAGGTTATGGGCTTGTGAAACAGGAAGTATGGTGGTACTGTCTAAAGTGATGGGAAAGTCAGGGGGAGGATATGGTTTGGGTGGGAAGATAAGGAGTTCTGTTTTGTGTATGTAAAGCTTGAGGTGATGGGAGGACAGCCAAGTAGAGATGTCTTGAAAGCAAGAAGAAATATGAGACTGCAGAGGAGGAGAGTTCAGGGCTGGAGAAGTAGATTTGGCATCATCTATGTAGAGGTGGTAGTTGAAGCCATGAGAGCAAAAGGATTCTCCAAAGAAGTGGGTGTAGATGGAGAAGAGAAGGGGACTCAGAACTAAACCTTGAGGGACCCCCACCCCCGCCCAGTTAGGTGGTGGGAAGCAGAGGAGGAACCCGTGAAGTAGACTGAGAATGAACCTCCAGAGAGATGAGGAGAAACCAGGAGAGGACACAGTCATTGAAACGAAGGTTGGATAACATTTCCAGGAGAAGGGGGTATTCCACAGTGTCAAAGAGAGATTGAGGAGGATTAAGATGGAGTAGAGGCCATTGGATTTGGCAAGAAGGAGATCATTGGTGATCATTGAGAGGGTGGTTTCTGTGTAGTGAAGGGGACGGAAGTCAGACTGGAGAGAGTCAAGGAGAGGAATTTGAGGCAGCGGGTGTAGATGACTTGCTCAAGGAGTTTGGAAAAGAATGGTAGGAGGGAGATGGGGCAATAACTGGAGGGAGCCGTGGGGTCAATGGAGGGATTTTTTAGGATGGGGAGCCGGGTATGTTTAAAAGCAGTGGGAAGAAGCCATTGGAGAGGGAACAATTGAAGATGTTCCCCTCTCCCCATTTTCAAAGCCTTACTGAGATTACATCTCCACCAAGAGGCGTTCCCCAACTGAGCCTTTCTGTGTCACCGTTACACTTGGATCTATACCATTTAACCACTTGATATTCACCCCACTCTCAGACCCACAGCACTTATGTACATATTTGTAATTTATTTTAATGTCTCCACCTCTAGACTGCCTCCACCTCTAGACTGCGGAGTATGTTTACCAACTTTTCTGCATGGCACTCACCCAAGTGCTTAGTTCAGTACCCTGCATACAATAAGTTTTCAATAAATACTATTGATTGACTGATGGGTTGAAGCAAAATGGGGAAATTGAAAGGAAAGAAGACAGCAGAAAAGTTTTAAGGGTACAGTAAAACAAAACCCTATGCAATGCTGCATCCTAGCTAAAAACTGGGAATCAATGCTTCGGATAGACCAGCCTGGTGCATAGCACTCAAAAAGGGTGGGTATCTGGGTGGGTAGAATCTTCAGAAGGGTACAGAGAGAGAGAGGAGATAAAGGTGAAAAATAACTCCAGGTATTGCAAACATCAAACATGACAACACAGAAGAGAAAGCCTCTGTGGGTATATAACACAGGTAGGGTTATGATCCCGCATTAACCTTTTCAGTGACCCATATATCCTTGTGGGAATTTCACCATTAGTGGTATCTTTTTCAAGTACAGAGGATGTAGATGAGTGTGTGGTGTGTGTGTGTGTGTATGTGTAATGTGTGTAAAGAAACAGTGAAAATGTCTATAGGAATCACCAAACACAAATATTATGGTCTAACCAAGCAAAATAGTTTTAGCTGACATGTAGCTTTTAGCCACAACTCTACACAGGATAAGCCACCTAGTCTTCAAACAACTCCCACTTGGAATGGTTTTCAGTCTTCTTTCCTTAACAGTTTACTAATGTTAACGCCACTAGAACAGTGCACTGTACATGGTAAGTGCTTAACAAATGCCATCATTATTATCATTATTAGTTGCAATACTAACACCATTCCAGGAATCCTAGTTTTCAGGAGGACAGTTTGATAGAAAGCTGGTATCTCAGGCTATTGTCTTTCCCCATCACTAGCTTGCCCATTAGACTCACAACCAAAATTCAGGGTTTCCACTCACCATTCCATGACAAAGCATAATCCACACCTCACTTGAGGAGGGCCAGGGTGGAAACAGGTGTAGCTTCTGAGCAAAGAACCATCTAGATCTTGTTGGGTAAGAACAAGCCCAGCAGGAATTCTGAAAATAGCTGACTAGCATGGTTGGGAAAGACTGTAGTGGTTCCATGTCACTTATCCTGGCAACTGCTGTGCCATAGCACTGGCAGTATGTGGCAGCCATTTTGACTGGCATTGGGATTTCTAAATATAATTCTTGCATGCATTTTGCTGGTGCCTAACCCACCCAATTATTAATCAATACTATCAATCGAGAAAGAGCATGCTTAGTGGAAAGAGCACGGGCTTGCAAGTCAGAGGACGTGGGTTCTGCCACTTGTCACTTGCTAGTTGTGTGACCTTGGGCAAGTGACTTAACTTCTCTGTGCCTCAATTACCTCATCTGTTAAATGAGGATTAAGACTGTGAGCCCCACGTGGGACAACCTGATTACCTTGTATCTACCCCAGCTCTTGGAACATTGCTTGGCACATAGTAAGCGCTTAACAAATATCAGAATTATCAATACTATTAGCATTTATTGAGCATCAACTAGATGTACAGTATTCTTCGCCCTTGGAAGAGTACAGCAGAATTAGTAGACATGATCCCTATCCTCAAGAAGTTTACAATGGAGTGTAAATTCAATATAATTTATTGAGCGCTTACAGTGTGCAGAGCACTGAACTAAGCACTTGGAAAGTACAGTTCAGCAACAGATAGAGACAATCCCTAACCAATGACGGGCTCACAGACTAATCGGGGGATGGCAGGCACTAAAGTATACTACAGATAAGGAGGAGTATAGCAGATTTGTACATAAGTGCTTCGGGGCTCTGAGTACTTATGTGCTTAGGTGAGCTAAAAATGCTGACTGCTACTAAAAATGCTGACCGAGAAGTTGGGGGATTTAAGGTGTGAGATAAGAAATTAATCCAGAAGGCCAACTACTAGCTTGCAGCACTCAAAGACCCAGCAGAAAGAGGACTTGCAGAGTGAGAGGTGTCAAGCAAACAATGAGCATTATCATCAGCCCGGGTCACCCAGGTTCTCAGACCTGAAGTCTTTGTGACTTAACAAGGCTTGTACATTGCAGTGGAAGATTCCATCACCCTCAGAGTAATGGCAATAAACAACTTAAATGATTACATTTGAGATTACAGAATTGCACTCTAGGGAAATTTGTGTTTTCTTAAAATGGTATTTGATAACCAATCATTCAATCACTGGTATTTATGAAGTGTTAACTATGTGCATGGAGTAGTGGCTAGAGACCGGGCCTTGGAGTCAGAAGGTCATGGGTTCTAATTCTGGATCCATCACTTTTCTGCTCTGTGCCCTCGGTAAATCACTTTACTTCTCTTTGACTAAATTACCTCACCTGTAAAATGGGGATTAAGACTGTGAGCCCCATGTGGGTCAGGGACTGTGTCCAACCCGATTTACTTGTATCCACCCCAGCATTTAGTACAGTGTAAGCATTTAACAAATACCATAATTATTATTATTATTATTTCAGAACACTGCTCTAAGTGTTTGGGAGAGTACAATACAACAGAATTAGCATATACGTTCCTTGCACATAATGAGCTGAAGTGCTAACTGTGTACCAAGCACTGTACTAAGCACTGGGATAGATACAAGCTAATCAGTTTGGACACGGTCCATGTCCCACATGGGGTCACAGTCTTAATCCCTATTTTACAGATGAGAGAACTGAGGAATAGATAAGGCAAATGACTTGCCCAAGGACACACAGCAGATTAGTGGCAGAGTCGGGATTAGAACTCGTTCCTCTGACTCCCAGCCCTGTGCTCTTTCCACTAGACTACGTTGCTTCTCCTAGGCCAAACTGCTAGCTGGAATAGTATTTCAATGCTGAAAGTTGGAGTTGCAATCACTGTAAAGAGCACCCCCATCCTTCCTGTCTCACAAGCCCAGGATGTTGGTATTATCCTCGACTCAACTTTCTCCTGCAACCCACACATTCAATCTGATGCAAAATCTTGTTGGTTCTAGCTTCACAACATCTCAAGCATCCACCCTTTCATCCATTCAAATTGCTACCACCGAGATCCAAGAACTCATCATTTCCCAACTTGACTCCTGCAACGGCCTCCTTGCTGACCCTCTGCCTCCTGTCTCTGCCCATCTAAGTCCCTTTAGACTGGGAGCTTGTTGTGGGCAGGGATTGTCACTCTTTATTGTTGTACTGTACTTTCCCAAGTGCTTACTACAGTACTCTGCCCACAGTAAGCACTTGGATAAATACGAATGAATGAATGAATGAATGAATGCATGAATGAATGAATGAATACTCTGCTGATTGGATCATTTTTTGGAAAAACCATTCAGTACATATCTTCCCACTCATCAAAAACCTCCAGTGGTTGCCCATCCACATCCATAGCAAACAGAAGCTCCTTATCATTGGCTTTCAGGCACTCGATTAGGTCTCCTCCTCCTATTTTACCTCACTGATCTACAACCCAACCTACACACTCAGCTCTTCTAACACCAGCCTACTCTCTGTACCTCAATCGCTTCTATCTCATCACCGACTCCTTGACCGTGTTCTTCCTCAGGCCTGGAACGTCCCCCACAGCCCCAGCCACAATTCATATGTGACAGTCCATCACTCTACTACCTTCAAAAGCCTCCAAGAGGCCTTCCCAAACTATGATCTTTATTTCCCCGTCTGCCCTCCCCTCAATGTCCCCCCTTTCCTCTGCTCCTCCTCCCCTCCCCACTGCCCCACCTTGCTTCTTCTGCTCTACTCCCTCCCCACCCCACAGCACTTGTGTATATATATACATTTTTATTATTCTATTTATTTTATTAATGGTGTGCATATATAATTCTATTCATTTATACTGATGCTATTGATGCTTGTTTACTTGTTTTGGTGTCTATATCCCCCCTTCTAGGCTGTGAGCCCATTGTTGGGCAGGGATTGTCTCTATTTGTTGCTGTATTGTACTTTCCAAGCGCTTAGTATAGTGCTCTGTACACAGTAGGCGCTTAATAAATTCAATAAATTGAATAATGAATGACTCTGAAAATTCCTATGTACCCCTTAAGCACTTTGATATCATCCCAGTTCCATCTTAATTATGTAAATTTTCTTATACCCTACTTTTCCCCCACCCATAATCTAGTTTAATGTCTGTCTCCCTCTGTAGAGTGTAAACTCCTTGTAGGGGGACAGGGATCATATCTCCCAGCTCTGTTTTATTGTACTTTCCCACAAGCTGAGTACAGGGCTTTAAAAACAGCAAGGGCTCAATAGATAACATTGACTGATTGATAAGCAGATCTTCCCCAATCACATATCAGCTCCCCCTAGACTGTAAGCTCATAGTGGGCAGGGGATGTGTCTGTTTGTTGTACTGTACTCTCAAGTGCTTAGTATGGTGCTCTGCAGACAGTAAGAGCTCAAAAAATACAACTGAGTGAATGAATGAATGAATGAATGAATGAATATATCAGAGAATTCCCACTATTGACCAAAACCTCTAAATTTCTTGATCAATATCTTAATTAACAATCCACTGTTGATACTTTTGACAGGTTTTATAAGACTTCAGTTTATTTCTCTGTCATCACACTATCACAGTTCTTGTCTATTTCTCCTCCATTCCCAAGTGACCATCATGAATTCACAAGAACATGTTTAATCCATAATAAACCAATCAATCAATGATACTTACTGAGCACTTACTGTGGGCAGAGCACTGTACCAAAAACTTGGAAGAGTACCATACAATAAAGTTGGTAGACTCTTCCCTGCTCAAAGATTAGAGGAGGAGACAGATGTAAATAAATAATCTCAAATTTAATCTTAAATTAGTAATAATACTAATAATGATAATAATAATAGTACTTCTTAAACCCCTTTTGTCACATATTATACTAGACTGTGAGTAGATTCGCGCTCATCCCTGACTGAGTTCACGATCTAAATAAGAGGGAGATCAGAGATTCATGTAACTATCAACTCCATTATATAGTACTCACCCAAGCGCTTAGGACAATGCTCTGCACACAGCAAGCACTCAATAAATATGATTGAGGGACTAATTAACCCTCATTTTACAGATGAGGAAACTGAGGCAGAGAGTAGTTAAGTGACTTGCTGAAGGTCACATAACAGACAAGGGGCAGGCAGGAATTTAAAACCCAGAACTTCTAGAAGACCTGACAACGCAATTAACTTTGAAAGGTATCTGATCTGTTGCAGGTAATTCATGACTCTTCAATTCCCAAATTGCCACATATCTCCCTGGAACAACAGTGCAAAATGCATGTGTTCAAATTGTACTAAGAGTTCATGGCTGAAATATTATTTCCAGTAGATAATCTGAGCACCACTCTGAATATTCACATAGTTTGGGGTTCATTTTTAAGTTGTAAATCTGTTGCGGTATACTGTAATATTTACTTTGGCATTCACAGCTAGCAAAAACTCTTAAGTAGCATTTAGTGTTAACTTTGTATTCTAATCTGGAAGGGTTTTTTTGATTTTCAACTCCCTATCATCATGTCAGTCTTTATAAATTCATAATTGTTTTCTGTCTTACCACTGTAAACTGCTCAAGTGTGCTCCTGGCATTGCAAATCAAATATGCAAAACTCCTTCTTGATGTCTCTTGCATTCCTTTTGCTCTTACAAACTAATGCAAAAAAAATTACATCCATTGCAGTGGTCACAGATTTTTCCAAATGTTTGTGGTTGATAATTCCTATTGTATCTTTTACAATTTAATGTCATTACCATTCTCACTATATTATCTTATTTTCTTATTTGATCCACTCTGACCAAATTCTGGTTCAGCCTCCACCCGACAACCTTGGCTATTGCTATTTTCCATCCATTGCATATGTTAAGAATTAGCCTTAGCTGCTTGACATATTTTAAAGGTCTTGTTCAAATTCAGTTCATCAACTTCTCATAGTTCTTCCAGATGCCCATATTTCTTCTGCCAATCCCTAATGAAAGAATCTGCTTGAGTTCCAGGATATTCATTTCTGACCTCAATTCCTTAACACTTCAGTTGGGTTGCACAAGTTGCATCTTCTGACTGATATAATAATAATAATAATAACGGTACTTAAGTGCTTGCTTAAGTGTCATGCACTGTACTAATTGCTGGGGTGGATACAAGCCCCTGTCCCACATGGGGCTCAGTCTCAATCCCCATTTTATAGATGAGGTTACTGAGGCACAGAGAAGTGAAGTGACTTGCCCAAGCAGCCAAGTGGCAGAGCGGAATTAGAAACCATGACCTTCTAACTCCCAGGGCCAGTCTCTATCCACCCCAAATTCATTCATTCAATAGTACTTATTGAGCGCTTACTATGTGCAGAGCACTGTACTAAACGCTTGGAATGAACAAGTCGGCAACAGATAGAGACAGTCCCTGCCCTTTGATGGGTTTACAGTCTAATCCGGGGAGACAGGCAGACAAGAACAATGGCAATAAATAGAGTCAGGGGGAAGAACATCTCGTAAAAACAATGGCAACTAAATAGAATCAAGGCAATGTACATTTCATTAACAAAATAAGTAGGGTAATGAAAATATATACAGTTGAGCAGACGAGTACAGTGCTGAGGGGATGGCAAGGGAGAGGGGGAGGAGCAGAGGAGAATGGGGGAAAAGAGGGTTTAGCTGCCGAGAGGTGAAGGGGGGGCGGTAGAGGGAGTAGAGGGAGAAGGGGAGCTCAGTCTGGGAAGGCCTCTTGGAGGAGATGAGTTTTAAGTAGGGTTTTGAAGAGGGGAAGAGAATTAGTTTGGCAGAGGTGAGGAGGGAGGGCGTTCCAGGACCGCGGGAGGACGTGGCCCAGGGGTCGACGGCGGGATAGGCGAGACCGAGGGACGGTGAGGAGGTGAGTGGCAGAGGAGCGGAGCGTGCGGGATGGGCGGTAGAAAGAGAGAAGGGAGGAGAGGTAGGAAGGGGCAAGGTGATGGAGAGCCTTGAAGCCTAGAGTGAGGAGTTTTTGTTTGGAGCGGAGGTTGATAGGCAACCACTGGAGGTGTTTAAGAAGGGGAGTGATAGGCTCAGAGCGTTTCTGCAGGAAGATGAGCCGGGCAGTGGAGTGAAGAATAGACTGGAGTGGGGCAAGAGAGGAGGAAGGGAGATCAGAGAGAAGGTTGACACAGTAGTCTAGCCGGGATATAACGAGAGCCCGTAGCAGTAAGGTAGCCGTTTGGGTGGAGAGGAAAGGGTGGATCTTGGCGATATTGTAAAGGTGAAACTGGCAGGTCTCGGTAACGGATAGGATATGTGGGGTGAACAAGAGAGACGAGTCAAAGATGACACCGAGATTGCGGGCCTGAGAGACGGGAAGGATGGTCGTGCCATCCACGGTGGTCTGGGAGAGGACCAGACTTGGGAGGGAAGATGAGGAGCTCAGTCTTGCTCATGTTGAGTTTTAGGTGGCGGGCCAACACCCAAATCTGAATCTTGCAACAGCCTCATTAGCATTTGGAAAACAGTAGTCTTAAAAGAGAAGAATTATGGTATTCATTAAACATTATACATGGTAAGCACTATGATAAGTACTGGGGTACTTATCACAACCAGATCAGACACAGTTTCGGTCTCATTAGAGGCTTTCAGTCTAATGGGGAGACAGGCATTTAATCCCCATTTTAGAGATGAGGAAACTGAGGTACAAAGAAGTTAAGTGACATGCCCAAGGTGTTACAGTAGACAAGTGACAAAGCCGGGATTAGAATCTACCTCTCCTGGCTACCAGTCTTTTCTCCTCTAGACTGTAAGCACAGAATGTGTCCTTTATATTGTTATATTGTAATCTTCCAAGTGTTTAGTACAGTGCTCTGCTCAAAGTAGGTGCTCAATAAATACAATTGGTTGACTGACTGTCAACTTCTCTGTGCTTCAATCAATCGATGGTATTTATTGAGGGCTTACTATATACAAGGGACTGTACTAAGTCCTTGGTAGAATACAACAGAATTAGTTCACATGTTCCCTGCCCACAAGGAGTTTGCAGTCTAGAGGGATTACAGACCATATAAATAAATAAATTACAGATATATATACATATATATACCTATAAATATATATATATGTGTGTGTGTTGAGGGGTTGAGGGAGGGGTGAATTAAAGGTGTAAATCCAAGTGTAAGGATGACACAAAAAGGAGTGGGCAAAAAGGGAATGATGAGTTTCCTCATTTGTAAAATAGGGATGAAAAAATACCCGTTTTTCCCCTCCCTTAGTATGGGGGGTCCAAATGGGGCAGGGACTATGTCTGACCTGATTACCCTGCAGTTATTCTGGTGCTTGGTGCATAGCTAGAGCTTAATAGAAAAATCATCACTACTATTTTTTTGGAAAAGCAGAGCAACTGAGCACTTTGGAGACTCACTTGCATAATCGTTCAATCACAGACACAGACAAGATGCTGATTGTGAAGGGAAACCTGAAAGGGGTGGCTTGGCTACAGGTGAGAATATGCAACAGGGACCAAGAGAAAACTGCAATTGAGTACAGGCCGTAGGCAAGGAAAGTAACCTATTTGTCTTCAGAACAGTCAAGAGAAATTTTAAAATTGATCATGAATGGCGCATAGGACCGAAGCGTTTCACTCAGAACCAGGGGTTGTTCTCAAGGGCAACTGGACTAAATCTCAGAGCGGATTATCAGTCAGTCTATCAATCAATCATATTTAATGAGCACTTACTGTATGCTGAGTCCTGTACTCAGTGCATAGGTGAGTATAATACATTAGTGTTGGTAGGCAATATCCTTATGTGTTTATTGTTATTTTATTCTATCTCAAGTAACAGTAATAATAATATAAATAACTGTGGTATTTGTTAAGCACTTACTATGTGCCAGATACTGTCCTAAGCACTGGTGTGGATTCAAGGTAATAGTGTTGGACATAGTCCCTGTCCCACATGGGGCTCACCATCTTAATCCTCATTTTACAGATAAGGTAACTGAGGGCCAGAGAAGTGAAGTGACTTGTCCAAAGTCACACAACAGTTAAGTGGCAGAGCCATGATTAGACCCCATGACCTTCTGTCTCCCAGGCCTGGCTCTATCCACTACACCATGCTTAGTTCAGTGCTCTGCACACAGTAAGCGCTCAATAAATACGACTGACTGACTACCCTCCAGAAACATACTAAATGCACACATGGACAGAGGCAATGATTTGAAACTGTTTATTTTTTTTGTCTCTCTGAGTCTAGACAAGGGGTTGGGCTGCAAACTGTGTTGAGGTGCAGTCAGAGGACCTGGGTTCTAATCCTGGCTCTGCCAGTTGTCTGCTGTATGATTCTGAGCAAGTAACTTTACTTTTCTGTGCCTCCATTTTCTCATCTGTAAAATGAGGATTAAATACCTACAAGTTCCAGGTGGGAAAGAGACTCTGTCTGACCTGATAATCTTGTAACTACTCCAGCGCTTCGTACAGTTGGTATTTGTTAAGCGCTTACTATGTGCCGAGCACTGTTCTAAGCGCTGGGGTAGACACAGGGGAATCAGGTTGTCCCACGTGGGGCTCACAGTCTTAATCCCCATTTTACAGATGAGGGAACTGAGGCACAGAGAAGTTAAGTGACTTGCCCACAGTCACACAGCCGACAAGTGGCAGAGCTGGGATTCGAACTCATGAGCCCTGACTCCAAAGCCCGTGCTCTTTCCACTGAGCCACGCTGCTTCTTTACAGGCCTTGGTACATAGTAAGCACTTAATAAATTTGACAATTACTAGAATCTAAGCTCTTTGTGGGCAGGAAAGATGGTCTACTAACTCAGTTCTTATTGTATTCTCCCAAGTATATAGTACAGTGCTCTGCACACAGTTAGCGCTCCATAAATATGATTGTTTGCTTATTATCATAGTAACAAGTGACCTGGGAGCTGAACACTGAGACGGTGAATAGTTGGACCATTAGGGAAGGGAAAAGATTTGGCCAGATGCTTAGTTTTTTTCCCATATTCTATGCAATTTGCCTTCTTTAAAAAAAAATAGTGTCTTCTATGCCATTATAGTGCTTGATAATGCCTTCCCCACTCCATGCTTCCAATTTCGAAATAAAATTCGTTTTTCTTTTGTAACTGCATTTTTATTCATTTGTAAACCTGTGGAAATTGTTCTGAATTTCTGGATGACTCTTAGATAAACTCAACTATTCCACACCCGCAATCTCCTCAAAAGTCATTGGCTATTCACTGCACAGAAAAAGCCCCTTGTAGGTTATAGATTAAGTGTTTTAATCAGTAGCAGGAGTGACTACAGCTTCATATTTCAGGAGTCATTTTTATTACAGTTAACAGCAATTCAAATTACTGAGGATTGCCAAGCATTTGCAACTCAAAGATGTGATAACAAATATTCCAAATAAAATGCAATTTTTGAGGGGTCTTATTCTTTCCACTTTTTAAAAATTGGTTCTTTCCTCAGCCATAGATTGAACAGATTGCAGGCCCAGAACAGAAATGATTTGAATGAGCTGCATAATTCTACCCCCCCACAGCTTTGTTCAGGTCAAATGCAGGACAGGGGCATAGAGTTTAAGCATTATGAAGACCTTTGTGCAAAATATTTAAAGTAATAAATAGCTTTATTCAAATCAAGAATCCTGATTAGAAAGATAAACTCCATTATTTAGCAGAACATTTAAGGGATTTTATCGGGTTCACTGAAGGCTCCAACAGCTTGATTTAAAGCTCCTTTTTCGACTACAGAAACTTGTAACAGGCAAAGGTTAAGCGTAGTTTGACACTCATAATTTACTGGCTGAAATTATCTTGTCTTTCCATATTTACTTTTGGAGAACTTTAAGGGGAAACATTTGGTTTACATTTGTCCCCTGGCTGACTCTCAAAAGTATCCTATTAGAAATTACTCTAATGTTATTTTTTTAAACTCAATGCTTCCTAGGCTGGTGACAATTTAAATGCAACCAACTGAAATAGTTTCGGCCAGTGGGATTTGGGACCAAACATTGGTGTGATGTGTTGAATAGTTTGAATTACCCTTGAGCACCAAGTGCCAAAGAGTGAGTGGTAACTCAAGAACTAAAGGGGAAGAGAAGCAGAGTGACCTAATGGATAGAGCATGGGAGTCAGAAGGGCCTGAGTTCTAATCCTTTTCCACTACATGGCTGCTGGGTATCCTTGGGCAACTTGCTTAACTTCTCTGTGTCTCAGTTACCTCATCTGTAAAATGGCGGTTAAAATTGTGAGCCCTATGTTGGACAGAGACTGTGTCCAACCTGATTAGCTTGTGTCTACCCCAGTGCTTAGTAAGTACTGAATAAATACCATTATAAAATAGAGAGATTAAAATTTTTTATCTCTTAGCAAGTCGCTACACTCCAAAATTCATCCAGTTCATAGGCTCTTTTGAATGGTTTCAACTGGTTATTTTTATTTCAGGGCAAATAGATTGAGCATTTTAGGCTTAGATTGAGGCAAACCCTCTGAAATCTTCTCTCCATCTGACCTTGGAGAGAGACACTGGGACAGAGACAGAGAAAGAGAGCCAGAGAGAGTAAACCTTCCTCCTGGAAATGGCAGAGGGATTGCCATTTGTCAAAAATGGACACCGTGTTTTTAGGCAGAGCGGAACCTTATGTACAGTACAGCCACCTGTGTTGGCTGATGCCACACTCAACGGTAACAGTTGAGGGAGTTGTTAAACGCTGGCCATATGCCCAGCACACTGGTAGATATAAGAAAAACAGAGTGGAAACAGTTCCTGTCCCACACAAGGTGCACAGTGTAAGGGGGAAAGAAAACAGGAATTTGATCCCCATTTTATAGATGAGGATAGTGAAGCAAAAAAGAAGTTTAGTGACTTGTCCAGGATCAAACAGAAGGGAAATGGCAGAGCCAGGATTAGAACCTGGGTCTCTAGACTCCCAGTGCTGTGCATTTGCCACTAGACCTCGCTGACTCTCGATAATTCTCCTACTATGGTGCTCGCCCTATATCTCGTGTGCTGGAGCAGTTGTAGCTGTAAGTGCTTGAGTGAGTACAATATAACAGGCTAGATAGACATGTTCCCTACCCACAGGACCTTACACTCTAGAGGGAGAGATAGACATTAAAATGAATTACATTTTACAAAAACAAAGTACATAAGTGCTTTGGGGCTGTGGGTGGAGTGATTAAAGGATACAAACACAAGTGCAAGGTAGATGCATAAAATGGAGAGGGAGTAAGGTAAATGAGGGATTATTAGGGGAAGGTGTCTTGGAGGAGATGTGATTTTAATAGAGCTTTGAAGGTGGGATGCGGGATGGTCAGTTGGATATGAAAGGGGAAGGGGTTCCAGTCCAGAGGCAGGATGTAGTCAATGGGTCAGGTCAGCAGCAAGATAACTGAGAACTGAGATACAGTAAGTATCTTGGCATTAGAGTGCAAAGAATGTTGGTTGGATTATAGTAGGACATCTCTGAGGAGAGATAGGATGAGACAAGGGGATTGAGCCAATGGTAAGAAGTTTCTGTTTGATCAGAGGTGGATAGGCAACCACTGGAGGTTCTTGAGGAGTGAGGAAATATGGACTGAATGGGTTTATTTTAATTGAAAAGTGGTCCAGGCAGCCGAGTGAATTATGGATTGGAATCAGGAGAGAGGGGAGGCAATGAGGCTGATGCAGTAGTAAAGGAGGGATCTAATAAGTGCTTGGAGCAACGTAATAGCTGTTTGGATGGAGAGGGAAGGGTGGATTTTAGTGATTTTTTGAAAAAATGGGATTTGATGACATTGAGTATGTGGGTTGAATGAGACAGATGAATCAAGGATAATGCCAGGGTAACAGGCTTGTGAGATAGGGAGGATAGTGGTGTTGTCTATAGTCAGGGTTTGGGTGGGGAGATGACGAGTTCTGTTTTTGACATATTAAATGTGAAGTGTTGGCAGGACATTCAGTTAGAGATTTCCTAAAGGCAGGAGGAAATATGAGACTGCAGAGAAGGAGAAAAATCAGCATTAGAGATGTAGATTTGGGAATCATCTGCAAAGAGATGGTAATTGAAACCATGGGAGCAAATGAGTTCTACAAGGGAGTAGGTGTGGATGGAGAAGAGAATGGGACCCAGAATTGAGCTTTGAGGGGTTCCCAAAGTTAGGGAGTAAGAGGCAGAGCAGGAGCACATGAAAGAAGGTAAGAATGAGTGATACGAGGAGAACCAGGAGAGGACAATGTCAGTGAAGCCAAGGTTAAAAATGTTTCCAGGAAAAAATGGAAGTCCACAGTGTCAAAGACAGCTGAGAAGGCAAAAAGGATTAGAATGGAGTAGGGGCCATTGGATTCCTCAAGGGATTCTTGGTGACCTTTGGGAGGGAAATTTCTGTGTAGTGAAGGGGGTAGAAGCCAGATTGGAGGGGTCAAAGAGAGAACTGGAGGAGAGGGAATGGCAGCAACAGATGTATACAACTTGCTCAAAGAGATTGGAGAGGAGTGGTAGCAGGAAGATGGAATTTCAACTGGAGGGAACCACAGAGTAAAGAGAGAGGAGGTTTTAATAATAATAATAATAATAATAAAGATAGCATTTGTTAAGCATTTACTATGTGCCAGGCACTGTACCAGGCTCTGGGATGGATACAAGAAAATGTGGTTGGATACAGTCCCTATTCCACATGGGGCTTACAATATCCATCTCCATTTTATAGATGAAGTAATTTAGGCCCAGGGAAAAGAAGTGACTTGTCCAAGGTCACACAGCAGACAAGTGGCAGAGGCAGGATTAATAATAATAACAATAATGTTGGTATTTGTTAAGCGCTTACTATGTGCAGAGCACTGTTCTAAGCGCTGGCGTAGATACAGGGTAATCAGGTTGTCCCACGTGAGGCTCACAGTTAATCCCCATTTTACAGATGAGGTAACTGAGGCACAGAGAAGTGAAGTGACTTGCCCACAGTCACATAGCTGACAAGTGGCAGAGCCTGGATTCTAACCCATGACCTCTGATTCCCAAGCCTGGGTTCTTTCCACTGAGCCAATTAGAACCCATGACCTTCTATTTCCCAGGCCCACCCTCAAGCCATTATGGCATGCTGCTTCCAAAAATAATTAAGGTAATTGGTTAAATGCTTACTATGTGCCAGGCACTGTACTAAGCACTGTGGTGGACACAAGCAAATTGGGTTGGACACAGTACTCGTCCCACACAGGTTCAAATTCTCAATCACCATTTTACAGAGGAGGTAACTGAGGCCCAGATAAATGAGTGACTTGCCCAAGGTCACACAGCAGACAAGTGGCAGAACCGTGATTAGAACTCATAACCTCCTGTCTCCCGGGCCCATGCTCTATCCATTATGCCATACCTGCTTGAAAGCAGTGAGGAAGAAGACATTGGAGAGTGAACTGTTGAAGGTGGTGGTCAAGAAGGGAAGAAGGAAGGAAACCCATGTTTTGAAAAGGTGAAAAGGATTGTAAAAACTCTCAACCCTTCCCACCTCCCCTCCTTAACATCCCTCTTCAACTGTTCACTCTCCAACTGTTTCTTCCCCTCTGCCATCAAAAATGCCCAAGTCTCCCCCATCCTAAAAAAAACCTCTCTTGACCCCACTGCCCCCTCCAGTTATCCCCTTATCGCCTTCCTACCCTTTCTTTCCAAACTCCTAGAGCGAGTTTTCTACACTCTCGGCCTCGAATGCTTCAACTCCAACTCTCTCCTGGACCCCCTCCAATCTGGCTTCCATCCCCTCGACTCCACCAAAACTGCCCTCTCATTAGTCACCAGTGACCTCCTTCTTGCCAAATCCAATGGCTCCTACTCTATCTTAATCCTCCTTGACCTCTCAGCTGCCTTTCACAATGGTGACCATCCCCTTCTCCTCAACACGTTATCCAACCTTGGCTTCACGGACTCCATCCTCTCCTGGTTCTCCTCATCTCTCTGGCAGTTCATTCTCAGTCTCCTTCATGGGCTCCTCCTCCCCTTCCCATCCCCTAACTGTAGGGGTTCCTCAAGGGTCAGGTCTTGGTCCCCTTCTATTCTCCATCTATACTCACTCCCTTGGTGAACTCATTCACTGCCACGGCTTCAACTATCATCTCTACAAAGATGACACCCAAATCTACATCTCCTCCCCAGTTCTCTCTCCCTCCCTCCAGGCTATCTCCTCCTGCCTTCAGGACTTCTCCTCCGAGATGTCTGCCCACCACCTAAAACTCAACATGTCTAAGACTAAGCTCCTTATCTTCCTTCCCAAACCCTGTCCTCTCCCTGACTTTCCTGTCACTGGGGACGGCACTACCATCCTTGCTGTCTCACAAGCCCGCAACCTTGGTGTCATCCTTGACTCTGCTCTCTCATTCACTCCACACATCCAATCTGTCACTAAAACCTGCCGGTCTCACCTTCACAACATCGCCAAGAACTGTCCTTTCCTCTCCATCCAAACTGTTACCTTGTTGGTACAATCTCTCATCATATCCCAACTGGATTACTGCATCAGCCTCCTTTCCTGATCTCCCATCCTCTTGTCTCTCTCTGCTTCAGTCTATACTTCACTCTGCTGCCAGGATTATCTTTCTACAGAAATGCACTGGGCATGTCACCGCCCCCCTCAAAAATATCTAGTGGTTGCCTCTCAACCTTTGCATGAAGCAAAAACTCCTCACTCTTGGCTTCAAATCTCTCCATACCCTGGACCCCTCCTACCTCACCTCCCTTCTCTTCTTCTAAGGCCCACCCAGTGCACTCCGTTCCTCTGCTGCTAACCTCCTCACTGGGTCTCATTCTCACCTGTCCCACCGTCAACCTCTGGCCCATGTGCTACCTCTGGCCGGGAATGGCCTACCTCGTCACATCCACCAAACTAGCTCTTTTCACCCCTTCAAAGTCCTCCCAAGAGCCCCCCTCCTCTAGGAGGCCTTCCCAGACTGAGCCCCCCTTTTTCTCTGCTCCTCCTCCCCTCCCCATTGCCCCTACTCCCTCCTTCTGCTCTCCCCTTTCCCTTCCCTGCCCCACAGCACTTGTGTATATTTGTACATATTTATTATTCTATTTATTTTATTAATGTGTATATATAATTTTATTTATCTATCTTGATGCTACTGATGCCTTTCTACCTGTTTTGTTTTGTTGTCTGTCTTTCCCTTCTTGACTGTGAGCCCATCGTTGGGTAGGGAGTGTCTCTATCTCTTGCCGAATTATATTTCCCAAGCGCTTAGTACAGTGCTCTGCACACAGTAAGGGCTCAATAAATACAATTGAATGAATGAATGAATGATTGGGTCGGAGGTGGAGGTGGAGAGTGTAAACTTAGAGAGGAAGAGGGAGGTCTCTTCTTGAGTTACTGCTGAGAAAGATGGGAGAATTGAAGAGGAGGCAGGAAGTTGGAGGGATTGGAGAGGAGCAATGGAGATTTTAGGGAGGTCTTGCCTGATGATTTCAATTTTCTCAATAATGTCTGTGGCCAGGTCATTAGGGGCAAGAATTGGGGATGTGAAAGGAAAGAGTTTTGAAGAGGGAGCTAAATGTCTGCAATTACTGGTGGGGGCAAAGGGGATGGGAGTTATTAAGGATGAAGAAATAAGGTCGTTGAGCAGGGGAGAGGGCAGTGTTAAAGCAGGCGAGGATGAGTTTCAGCTAAATAAGTCAACCTCATATCTGGATTTCCACCAGCCGCACTGTGCAGGTGAAAGAAGTAGACTGTGGAGGTGATCCCAGGACTGGAAGTTAGTAGTAAGAGACAGGTGAATGGATAGGAGAGTGAGTGAGCTGAGTTCAGTAGAGAGGATGATGTTGAGGGAGTCACTTTATGCATCAAGGGAAGGTAGTTTGGTCATGGAGACTAAATGGGGCATGATAACTTGATGACCTTGGTATGTGTCAAAAGATCAGAGGTCTCTGAGAGGGAACAGGACAGGTTTACAGGGAGGGGATAGGAAGAGAGAAGGCAGGTGAAAAGGTTGTGGTTGGATAGAGGGATTTCAGAGTGGGTGAGGGTAGAGTTTGAACAGTGAGAAGAGATGATGAGATAAAGTATGTGTTCAAATCGGTGAGTGGGTGAGGCAGGGTAGAGCAGGAGGTGGTCGGTTGTTCCATACCACATATTTCTAAGTGTGGCCAGGAACATCAGCATGTGTAGAAAAAGTGGACCATCAGGGAGAAGGGGCAAGACCCTGCTTAGTCTAGGCCCCAAAATTATGACTCATTTAACCCACCCTGACTGAGGTCCTTATCTTCCCTCCCAAACCCTGTCCTCTCCCTGAATTCCCTGTCACTGTGGATGGCACTTCCATTCTTCCCATCTCTCAAGCCCACAACCTTGGTGTCATCCTTGACTCTGCTCTCTCATTTACCCCACACATCCAATCCGTGACCAAAACCTGCCGGTCTCATCTTCACAACATCGCCAAGATCTGCCCTTTCCCCTCCATCCAAACTGCTACCTTGCTCATACAAGCTCTCATAATATACCGACTGGATTATTGTATCAGCCTCCTCTCTGATCTCCCTTCCACCTGTCTTTCCTTGCTCCAGTCTATTCATTCCACTGCCCGGATTATCTTTCTACAAAAACGCTCTGGGCATGTCACTCCCTTCCTCAAAAACCTCCAGTGGTTGCCTATCAACCTTCACATGAAACAAAAACTCCTCACTCTTGGCTTCAAAGCTCTCTATCACCTTGCCCCCTCCTACCTCACCTCTCTTCTCCAGCCTATCCCGTACACTCGACTCCTCTGCCGCTAACCTCCTCACTGTGCCTCATTCACACCTGTCCTGCCATAGACCCCTGGCCCACGTCCTACCACTGACCTGGAATGCCCTCCCTCCTCACATCTGCCAAACTAACTCTCTTCCCCTTTTCAAAGCCCTACTGAAAGCTCACTTCTTCCAGGAGGCCTTCCCATACTCCCTTTCCGTCTACTCCTCCTCCCCTCCCCATTCTTCCTACTCCCTTCCTCTGCTCTTCCCCCTTCCCCACCCCATAGAACTTGTGCATATTTGTATATATTATTTATTACTCTATTTATTTTGTTAATGATGTGTATATATCTATGGTTCTATTTATCTTGATGGTACTGACGCCTACTTGTTTTGTTTTATTTTGTTGTCTGTCTCCCCCGTTTAGACTGTGAGCCCATTGTTGGGCAGGTATTGTCTCTGTCTGTTGCTGATTGTACATTCCAAGAGCTTAATACAGTGCTCTACACATAGTAAGTGCTCAATAAATACAAATGAATGAATGAATGGGTCCACAATAGAATGATCTGTTGGTTATTGAGGGGATGACTTCCCATTTGTGATTATTCAAAACCCAACCACCTTCATTCATTCAATTGCATTTACTGAGCACTTACTGTGCCCAGAGCACTGTACTAAATGCTTGGAAGAGTACAATATAACAATGGAAACATTCCCTGCCCACAATGAGCTTACAGTCTAGAGGGGGAAACAGATGTTAATATAATTTGATTACAGATATATACATAAGTGCTGTGGGGCTGGGAGAGGGGATGAATAAAGGGAGCAAATCAGGGTGACAGAGAAGGGAGTGGGAGAAGAGGAAAAGAGGGCTTAGTCAGGGAAGGTCTCTTGGAGGAGATGGGCCTTCAATAAGGCTTTGAAGCGGGGGAGAGTCATTGGAAGTCTGATATAAGGATGGAGAGTGTTCCAGGCCACACCTCCTCCACCTTCCCCATTTGACTCAGTCTTTTGGGCATGTCATTATTTTTTAGTACCTCATCACATGGGAATAGGGAAAATGAAAGGAACAAAAACATTTGATATTAATTAGCTATTATGAAAGTGGGAGGTGTAGAAGAGACTGAAACTATTATCTAAAGTAAATTCAGGGATTATCTGTGGGTTTTGAACTTTAACTCTATCCACGGTCCACAGTCCACATATTTTTGCAAAGGGGCCATCCATGGAATAGTTCGTATTTAATTTAAAAAAGAGTAGGAGGGAGAGAGAACTTATCAGGAGTTAAACTATGACCCAAAAAAACTCTTAGAATATTCTATTTCTCTCTTAACATCATCCTCTCTTATCCAGAGATTCCATCTGTCAAGATAAAGTTGTGGTTTTTTTCAGGTATCTGCCTTACATCTCAATCTATCTATCCCTCTGGAAGGAGGAAGGAATGTGTATTCAAGATCCCCAGTACTGACCTACTTCAACACTAAGAGAAACTTTAGGGGTGTCCAAAAAAACCAAAAAAAAACTAAGACTGAAGAAGTATTGACTCTGAGGAATCAAACCGTATTCTAATTCCAATTTCACCAGCTTGTCCCACTTAGAGACTTATCCCCTTCACAAAGTCTTCGTTAAATATTCCATGCTTTCGCTTTCCTTCCACTCCTGAAATACGTAGGCCAAGAGAACTTAAACATCAAATCAATCAGTCATTTATAAGGGAGATGCAGAAGGGAATGGGAGAAGAGGAAATGAAGGTCTCTTGGAGAAGATGTGCCTTCAGTAAGACTTTAATGGTAAGGAGAGTGATTGTTAGATATGAAGAGGGAGGGTGTTCCAGGTCAGAGGCAGGATGTGGGCTGAGGCCAGGGGTGAGATAGACAAGTTTAAGGTACAGTGAGAAAGAGGTTAGTATTGAGAGGAGCAAAGTGTACAGATTGGGTTGTAATAGGAGAGAAGTGAGGTAAGGTAGGAAGGGAAGAAGGTAATAAACATGGACCTAACATTTCTGTAAAAAAATGATCCTGGCAGCATAGTTAAGTACGAACTGGAGTAGGAAGCGACAGAAAGCAGAGAGGTCAACAAGGAGGCTGATGCAGTAATTAAAGCATCAAAGGACGAATGTTCGGATTAACGTGGTAGCAGTTTGTAGAGGAGAAGACAGATTTTAGCAATGTTGTGTATGGTGAATCAAAAAAATTGGTGACAGGTTGAATATGTGGGTTGAATGAGAGATATGAGTTGAAAATAACTCTAAGGTGACAGGCTTGTCATACAGCGAGGATGGCGGTGCTGTCTGCACAACCATAGATAAGCAGCATGGTGTAGTGGATAGAGCATGGGCCTGGGAGTCAGAAGATCATGGATTCTAATTCTGGCTCCACCACTTTTCAGCTGTGTGACCTTGGGTAAGTCACTTTGCTTCTCTGTGCCTCCGTTACCTCATCTGTAAAATGGGGATTAAGACTGTGAGCCCCATGTGGGGCAGGGACTGTGTCCAACTCGATTTGCTTGTATCCACCCTAGCACTTAGTACATACAGTGCTTGGCATATAGTAAGTGCTTAACAAATACCATAATTATTATTATTATTATTACAGTGACAGGTAAGTCATGGGGAGAATGGGGTTTGAGTGACAAGATAAGGAGTTATATTTTGGACATGTTAAATTTAATCTACCTGTATGAGTCCTTTGACAACAGAACAAAGGCATTAATAGCAGCATGGGTCAGTGGAAAGAGCCCGGGCTTGGGAGTCAGAGGTCGTGGGTTCTAATCCCAACTCTGTCACTTGTCAACTGTGTGACTTTTGGGCAAGTCACTTGACTTGCCTGTGCCTCAATTACCTCATCTGTAAAATGGAGATTGACTGTGAGCCCCAAGTGGGACAACCTGATTAACTTGTATCTACCCCAGCTCTTAGAACAGCAGTCAGCACATAGTAAGTGCTTAACAAATACCATAATTATTATCATTATTATTATTATTAATAGTGTTCCTTAAAAATGGCTTTTTAGAACTACTTTTTAGACTCCTCTACATTTCTAGATTTCCTATTACAGTCCTCTAGTCTGTAAGCGTCTTGTAGGCAGGGAAAATGTCTACCAACTTTGTTGTATTGAACTCTCCCAACCACTTACTACAATGCTCTGCATATAGTATGCGGTCAATAAATACCATCGATTTGCTTGTATCCACCCCAGTGCTTAGTACAGTGCCTGGCACATAGTAAGTGCTTAACAAATACCATTATTATTAATAAATATCACTGATTTCAGATTTATTTTAGGTTCACCCTGATCTCTCTTAGGATCTAGGTAGTGGAATGTATAAAGTGCAAATCATCAGTATACCTATCAACAAGATTTTTGAGCATCTTATTAATAGTAATTGTGGTATTTGTTAAGCGCTTATTATATGCCAGGCACTGTACTAAGCTCTGGGGTGGATAAAAACAAATCAGGTTGGACACAGTCCATTTCCCATACAGGGCTCACAATCTCAATCTGCTGTGTGATCTTGGGCAAGCCATTTAACTTCTCTGTGCCTCAGTCACCTCATCTATAAAATGGGAATACTCTAGAAGCAGCATGGCTCAGTGGAAAGAGCACGGGCTTAGGAGTCAGAGGTCATGGGTCCTAATCCCGGCTCCACCACTTGTCAGTTGTGTAACTTTGGGTAAATCACTTAACTTCTCGGTGCCTCTGTTACCTCATCTGTAAAATGGGGATTAAGACTGTGACCTCCACATGGGGCAACCTGATTACCCTGTATCTACCCCACCGCTTAGAACAGTGCCCAGCACTGTTAAGCAAGTGCTTAACGAATACCAAAATTATTATTATTATTATTATTATTATCTGCCCCAGCTCTTAGGACAGTGCTTGGCACATAGTAAGAACTTAACAAATACCATCATCATTATTATTATTATTATCCCCATTTTGCAGATGAGGTAACTGAGCCCCAGAGGAGTGAAATAACTTGCTCAAGGTCACACAGCAAACAAGTGGAGGAGTGAGGATTAGGACTCATGACTTTCTCACTCCCAGGCCTGTGCCCTATCCATTAGGCCAACCTGCTTCCCCAGCAGGTGTGCACAGTACTGTAATAGGTAGTTGGTGAGCCTATGAAAGAAGTGAATAAGACTCCTGATCTTAAAGCACTTATCTTATGGAAGATGCAGAAATAGACAGATTTTCCTATCACAGTAGAAAACACCACCACCCTTCCCTTTCTCACAAGCCCATAACCTTGGCATTATCCTCCATTCCTCTCTCTCATTCAATCCACATTTTAGTCTGTCAACAAATCCTATCTGTTCTACCTTCACAACATCTCTAGAGCCCACTCCTTCCTCTTAACCCAAATTGCTACCACGGTGATCTAAGCATTTAGCATATCCCTTGACTTCTGCAGCAGCCTCCTCACTGAGCTCACTGCCTCCTGTCTATCCCCACTCCAAACCATGCTTCACTAGATTATCTGGATCAATTTTTCTAAGAGAAAATTCCATCCACATCTCCCTACACTTCAAAAACTGCCAGTGGCTGCCTATCCACCTCCTCATCAAACAAAAACTCATACCGTTGATTTTAAAGCAATCAACTTCCCATCCTACCTTACCTCGCCAATTTCCGACTACAACCCAACCCACACATTTTGCTCCTCTAATACTGACCTATTTACTGTGTTTCAATCTCATCTTGGCTGCTGCTGACTCCTTGCCCACATCTTCCTTCTCTCTTGAAACTCCATTTCCCTTCATACTCAACAGATCACCACCATCCATACCTTCAAAAACCTCATTCTGGGCAGGGAATGTGCCTGTTATATTGTTATGCTGTATTCTCCCAAGGGCTTAGTACAGTGTTCTGCACACAGTAAATGTTCAATTCGATTGATTGATTCCTTAAATCTCATTTCCTCTAAGAGGCCTTCCACGGTCAAGTGGATAGAGCATGGGCCTGAGAGTCAGAAGAAACTGGGTTCTAATCCTGCTTCTGCCACTTTGCTGTGTGACTTGCAAGTCACTACACTACTCTGTGCCTCAGTTCCCTCATCTTTAAAATGGGGATGAAAACTATGATCCCTATGTGGGCCACGAACTGTGTCCAACCTGATTAGCTTGTATCTACCCCAGTGCTTATATACAATGCCTGGAACATAGTAAGCATTTAATAAATACCATAAAAAAGCACTCATCCTCATTCCTCCTAATTGCCATCCTTTCTGTGTTATCTATGCATCTGGACTTTTTTTGGATCTGCTAAGCATTTTGATATGCACCCCACCACCAGGCCCAAAGCACTTAGATACATATCCTTACACTCTACTATTTCCAATCATATTTTTTTGAGCTTTTACTATGTGCAGAGCACTGTACCCCTATTTGTAATTTATTTAAATATGTCACCCATTCCAGACTATTAGTTTCCTGTGGCCAAGCATCGTGTCTTACAACTCTACTGCCTTGTACTCTCCTGAGCACTTAGTTCTGCCCACAGTAAGTGCTGAATAAACACCACTATTACTCATTTCATCAATTATAGGCCTTCCCAGACTGAACTCCTCTTTTCCTCTGCTCCTCCTCCCCTGACTCCCTTCTACTGCTCTACCCCTCTCCCCGCCCCACTGCACTTGTGTATATATGTACATATTTATTATTCTATTTATATTATTAATGATGTGTATGTATCCATAATTATATTCATTTATATTGATGTCACTAATGTCTTTTTACTTGTTTTGATGTCTGTCTCCCCCTTCTAGAGTGGGACACCATTCTGGGCAGGGATTGTCTCTATTTGTTGCTGAATTGTACTTTCCAAGTGCTTAGTACAGTACACTGCATGCAGTAAGCGCTTACTATGTGCCAAGCACTGTTCTAAACACTGGGGTAGATACAAGGTAATTAGGTTGTCCTACATGGGACTCACAGTCTTCATCCCCATTTTATAGGTGAGTTAAGTGAGGCACAGAGAAGTTAAGTGACTTGCCCAAAGTCATGTAGCTGACAAGTAGTGGGATTAGAACTCAGAACCTCTGACTCTCACGAATGAATGAATTTGAACCTGTTCTCCCTCCTACTTAGAATGTGAGCCCCTGTGGTGATCGATTACCTTATATCTACCCCAGCATTTAGTACAGTGCTTGACAAGTACTAAGTGCTTAAAAAATTATTATTTATAAAAACCAAACTGTCCAGTGTAAAATCAGAGAAATGGCCACCCCAGCCACAGTATCAGTTACAGTGATCTCTTTATGGGCAGGGAACATGCCCTCTAATTCTGTTGTATTGTACTCTCCCAAGCGCTTACTACAGTGTTCTCCACATACTAAGCATTCAATAAATACCATTGATTGATCGAGTTAATGGAACAACTACAAGTCAGCAGTATCTGGAAATTGGTCCCAAGCCTCTGCTTCATTGTGGGCAGGGGATGTATCGGTTTTTTGTTATACTGTCCTCTCCCAAGCTCTTAGTACAGTGTTCTGCACACAGTAAGTGTTCAATAAATACGATTGAATGAATTGAATGAATGAACATTGAAGAACTGGCCACAATGTTAAAAGCTAGGGCAGAGTAAGGATTGGAACTCAGAGCTTTCAGGTGCCCAGGTGGTATACAATCCAGGTCTCCACCTCACCACCACGTGAATGAACAGATGAGAGGGCCGACTAAGAGGCACTGCCATCATAGGCGGTGACAAAAATGGGAAGACGTCTGGCTTCCCCACTGTTTCTGGGGGCCAGATGCAGGGAAAAACAGGAGAGTGGTGGGGATGAGAACTGCATGACTTCTGTGATACCCAGGCCACTGAACAGATGGCAAAATGAGCATACAAATCCTTCTTCTTATAATCTGCAAGTCTGGTTTAACTCAGTAAATATAAGTACCAGGATTCTTGGCATAACCAGTTGCTGTTATCATAATTATTTTTGCTCCCAAGAACCTTATGGTTTACAAAGCGCTGTGCAAATATGTTTTATTACTTTAGTGATCATCCAACGATAGATTCATCACTTTTATAGTGAAGTTCCTTGCCTTTTCTGGACAGGGTCGCAATCTGAATATTTCATAACAGACATTAATTCCTAGCTTCTCATTGTCTCATGAACTAGGAATCTGCAAGTATTTGCATCACATAAATTCCATTTATAGCAATGTAAAACCATAAAGCCTATAATCCCCTTCTTCAAAATTAATGCCTATTCACGGAGAGAGACTATATAATATCTTTTGAAAACAATGGCCATCATCAACCATGGATAGAATTTAAACTTCTCTGTTCATGACTGTTGGTTCACCCAGCTTTCCTTGGCACTCACTACAACACATTTCACCAATGATACTTAATAAAGACCACCTAATGGCAATAATACTTTCAGGGTCTACCTAAATACCCTATATCCTGAATGTGAATTCTTGCCCCCAAATACCAGGACGTCCCCCTCTTTAAGCTTTATGGCCAACTTTGTCAAGAACCATTTATATTCTTATGTTGGTATTTGTTAAGCGCTTACTATGTGCCGAGCACTGTTCTAAGCGCTGGGGTAGACATAGGGGAATCAGGTTGTCCCACGTGGAGCTCACAGTCTTAATCCCCATTTTACAGATGAGGGAACTGAGGCACGGAGAAGTTAAGTGACTTGCCCACAGTCACACAGCCGACAAGTGGCAGAGCTGGGATTCGAACTCATGAGCCCTGACTCCAAAGCCCGTGCTCTTTCCACTGAGCCACGCTGCTTCTCTAATAAGCACTAGGATAAAATACTTGGGTGAGTATTAGCACCGTATTTGGCCATGCTAGTTGCTAGTTCATAATTCTTTCCTCTTACTAAGAGATTTCCTACCCATTAGAGACTATAAATCAAACCACACAAGATGACCATCTCCAAAAAATACTTAAACCATAAAAGTTTCTTGGACAATACCCAGAAACATCTTTTCCAATATTCTGGGGGAAATTATTTGCTTTCACAATTGCCATCAGTGACCTGTACATTTTCTACTTCGAAAGTAAGTCTGCTCAAAGGTGATAAAGGTGAAAAATCATGAATCAATTTTTTTCTCTCAATCTTGAAAATGTAAGTTTTTAAATATGAATCATCCCTTAGCTGAGATCAGGAATTTGTGAAATTGCCAGGTTAGGCCCCTCATAATGTCTTTTCCATTTGATTTACAAAACCCTAAAGTGAAACAGATTGAATTTTTTTTTTTAATTTTTCTAACTACCCTAACTACAAAGGTATGACATAAGCACTTCGGGTATTTGTGGTTAGCTATTATTTTGTTCTTTTATGAATGGATAAATGTTTTACCAGGAAAAACTTAATGAAATTAGTCACACAAAAATAGAAAGTAACCCTATTGAATATATTTTGATCCTGGATTTAGGAATTCTTTCTGTGCCTACAGATATACCTGAAGATAAACTATGTATAATCAAGCTGTGATTATTCTAAATATTTCTCCAAAAAAGAATACATTTTCTGATTTCTGGGATATGGGGTTTTTTTTTTTTTCCTCTTAGTTATGGTCTGCCGGTATATTAATCTCCACTGGCTTGGAGACTGGGCAAATCTGTTTAATGCTGTTGGACAGACGGGTGTAAGGATTGATTTGTTGGTAGATCCAGATTTTTCCATTGTTCCACAGCAGGCAGACAAATCCAGCTCCTCCTCTTTCCAACGCATTCCTCATGCTGTTGGACTTGGGAAAGCCAATGGGTAATAATGTGTTTGGTTTTATGTTTCTGGCAAAGACGACTCTCTGAGCTCAACTCCGGAAGGATGTCTCTTTTTTGCCTTTGGCAGTCTGTAAATAAGTTAAGTCAACACATCTATATTTTTCAAAAGAAAATGGTAAACTACAATATGGCACTGACATTCTGACTTTAAAACATGGATTGATTTTTGCACAGAGGAAGAAAAATATGAGAAAATTTTGAAAACTTTCAGCGTGGGCAAAGTTTCAGCTTGATTATTCTAATTTTAAATTGAGCAGAAAGTAATTGTGGGCAGAGAATGTCTCTTTTATTGTGATATGGTACTCTCCCAAGCGCTTAGTACAGTGATCTGCACATGTGCACTCAATGAATATGATTGGCTGATTTAGAATTTTCAGTGGTGAAAGTTCAAATTAAAGGTCTCACACTAATAATTTCAACTTAGATTATTGTTCTGCACACAGAGAGCACTCAATAAATGTCACTGGTTATTGATGGATGAAATATGTGCTAGTCTGAGTGAAGATTAATAAATTGCAGTTTATGCTTGGGGGCTTAAATGTGTAGTGCAACAAGATAGAGATTGGTAAATCGATGATATTTTTCTCTGCTTCCAGTCTCATGCCTCTGTTCTTTCTTGCCTTCAATTACTACTAACATTCTGCTTATTATTAATGACAGAATTTTCAAGCTTGACATCATATAATTGGGCCGTTTCACCTGCGTTACCTAATGCCCCAGTTACCGGTAAATAGTAGGGGAGGATCTAGCAGTATTTTATTCAGAGATACCTCTTTCAGTGGGCATAGGCTGGAGCCAATTCATTCAGCCTTGGCTGACACAATGCCAAAGTGAAAAGGGAAGACAGCAACTATCCAGGGAATTCAAGGGGTATAAATAACCAATTCAAATAATTGAGAGGGTTTTTATATCCTATATTATCCAATTTGGGAGTCTTCTAAATTATCAGCCCTTCAATATATCACACACTTGATTGTGCAACTATTGTGTACCTGGTCAAAACAAGGAGCCACTGCACTCTGTGTTGTGTAGACCTGATCATTGTGGGATGCTGAGCCAGTCTGGGGGTGAATGGGGCCAAGTGGATAATTGGAAGGAGTCCACTGTATTGGACTCCACTGTAAACTTAAACGGTGATCATATTGTAAAATGTAAATAAGAATCAGCATAATTGAGTACTGGTTAAGTGCTATTGTGCTGGGTAGATACAAGATAATCAGATCAGATGTATTCCCTGTCCTACATGGGGCTTACAGTCTAAGAGGGAGGGAGAATAGGTGTTTAATCCCTATTTTACAGTGGTCAGAGCTGAGGCACGGAGAAATTATGTGATTTGATTAAGGCCATGCAGCTGCGAGGTGGCGAAGCCAGAATTAAAACCTGGATCTCCTGACTCCCAGTCCTGTGATCTTTCTACTAGGACACTCTGGTCCTCATAATTCTGGTATTAGCACATTGTGAACAATATCGTACAATCACATCATGATTCAGCTCTAGGGTGTGAAAGAGTTCAGAACCATTGGAAACAAAGAACTATTCCACTCAAGTATTAATTACTGCAACCATGTTGGTTTTGGATTTGAGCATATGTTCGTTGTCAAAAATTTATACACTTTTCCCTGAAAGATATTAGTTTTATTCAAATGTTTCCACATTCTGAAAGCAAAACTTGTCTGTTGACAATATAAGGCATCTGCTTTCTACAGTTGCCAAATCCTCCTGGAATTTCTTCAGATTCTGTTATTTCTATCATATTTGAGGTTGCTATGAGTCCAGGATTTGCCCAGGCAGATGGGGATTAGGGGATCTATCTGCTCCGATCTGCATAAAATCTGGGAGCATACTGGTAGCTGCCACGTTCACCAATAATCTGCCTAGAAATCCCATGTCCTCTGGTGCACTGACATGAGGAAATGGATTTAAAGTCATACAGGTTTTAATTGAACTCAAGGAGGAACTTCTTGACCATTAGTGTGATAAGATACTAGTGCAGTGTCCTGCAGACAGTAAGTACTCGATAAATAACATCGATTGACTAATTAAATGCTGGAAAAGATGATTTAGGAAGGTCACGGATTCTCCATCCCCAAAGATCTGTTAAGGAAGAATAGGCACCCATCCCTCTTGGATGGCTATACAGCTACCTAGAATAAGAGGATGGACCAGATGAACTCTCAAGGTCTCCCAGCTCTGTTATTATATAATCCTACTGCCACTTCATCTCTTCTATCATTACCATTAATACTTACACTATTTCTATCCCAACAATATAAAACAGTAACCTCATCTAGCTCCTCAAATGCCAGCCTACTCACTGTACCTTAAGGTAATCTATTTTACTGCCAACTCAACTGCACTGTGCCTCTTTCCTGGAACTCCCTTCTCCTTCATATCTGATAAACCATAATAACAATGATAATAATAATGTTGGCATTTGTTAAGCACTTACTATGTGCAGAGCACTGTTCTAAGCGCTGGGATAGATGCAGGGAAATCAGGTTGTCCCACGTGAGGCTCACAGTCTTAATCCCCATTTTACAGATGAGGTAACTGAGGAACAGAGAAGTTAAGTGATTTGCCCACAGTCACACAGCTGAGAAGTGTCAGAGGTGGGGTTCAAACCCATGACCTCTGACTCCCATGCTCTTTCCACTGAGCCACGCTGTTTCTCTAAATGTCACTCTTCCTATCTTCAAAGCCTTATCAAAATCACATGAATGAATGAATACATGACATGAATTCTGCCCTCATGGAGTTTAGAGACTGTTGGGGGAGAGAGATACACAGTAATTACAGATAGAAGGGAAAGAGAATCAAAAATGGATTAGTGTACAAATATGTGTCTAAAATGAAGGGTGTGTCATCATATGTATATACAGAGTGCTATATTATGTGCGGTGAGTGCATACATGAGTTAGAAACACAAGGTACTGGGGAAGCTGGGAGGAAATGACTTTGGAAAAAGAAAAATTAAGAGAGGAAGATCTCTTGGAAGGTGGGATTTCAGATTTGAAGTTGTTTCTGGTTGTTTTAGGAAGACTAAGACCAAAATCAAATAGTTCTCCTGAAAATTTATTTTCCAAACCATGTCTGTGACGTGCAGACATACCCAGAGCCTCAAGGCATGTCAAGCCAGTTGTCCCACAAAACGTCCAGCAGAAGATTTAAATGCTCTTGTCTTGGTAGTGTTAACATCTAATTGCTAAGCCCATCAATATCCAGATCACACTTTTAGCCAGAATTTGGGGAGTATACTTTCTCAGCAGATATGCCTTACAATCGACGGAAGATAAAGGATGATCCGAGGAACCAATATTGAGATTTTCTCAGAGTAGGAAAGGTGCAAGGAGAGTCAGTCAAGAAACTGTAGACCAATGGTCTGCACAGCAATCACTCAATAAATACCACTGACTGATAATAGTAAAAACACTTATTGAGTGCCCTCTTGGTGGGGTGTGCTGTACTAGGTGCTTGGGAAATATAAAGTGGCCCATTGTAATAATAATAACATTAATAATTTTTATTAAGCATTGACTGTATGCCAACTCTGTAATAAACTCTGGAGTAGTTACATAATTATCAGGTGGGACTCATCCCTGTCCTATTTGGGGCTCATCTTCAAGGCAGTAGGAAAATGGGAGTTTTATCCCTATTTAACAGATGAGGAAATCGAGTCATAGACGAATTAAATCACTTGCCCAAGGTCACAAGGACATTAAGCTCCAACAGGAGAAAAAAATAGTTACAGCTAGAGTCATCAAAATAAATGAGTACACATATTTACATGAGTGATGAGAAGAGCGAAGAAGAGCAGATTTCAGTAATTTTGTGATGATTTTAACACTACAGTATTTCTATTGCTGCAAGTTTTGCAGGTTTTTGATGGTATTTATAAAGCACTTTTGTTGTGTCAAGCACTGCTCGAAGCATTGGGATAGATACAAGTTAGACAGGACACAGTCCTTTTTCCCGACCCCGCTGCTCTCCTGCTGCAACCCACCCCTCGTGCTTCCCTCCTCCAATGCCAATCTATTCTCTGTACTTTGATTTCATCTATCTCACCCACCCTCTTTCCCACATTCTGCCTCTGGCCTGGAAAGCCCTGCCTCTTCACATCTGACAATTACTCTCCCCACTTTGAGTCTTATTGAAAGCACCTCTTCTCCAAGAGACCTTCTCCGACTTTCCTTTTCCTCAATGCCTTTCCTCCCACTGCCTTACTCCCTTTATTCACCCCCACTCTCTCAGCCCCATAGCGCTTATGTACATATCCATAATTAATTTATATTAATGCCTGTCTTTCCCCTAGACTGTGAGCTCACTGTGGGTAGGGAATGTGTCTGTTATATTGTTATATTGTACTCTCCCAAATCCTTGGTTCAACGCTCTGCACACAGTAACTGCTCAATAAATAGGATTCACTGATTGATTGTCCTACATGGAGCTCACAGGTAAAATAAGACAGAGAATAAATATTTAATCTGCATTTTACAAATTAAATCTTCCTGGTTCTCCTGGGAAACCTGAAACTAAATTCATACTCTACATTTCACTAAGTTGAAAAGGCTTTTCTCAGCAGTTGTGCCCTGAGAGAGTAACAGCAATGAAAACCTGGAGATTCTGATGGTGGTCTCGTCCCACAGTTCCGGTAAACTTCTTGAGGGGAGGAATTTTAACTATTAACTCTTTTATATTGTTTCACAATACACTGTTCACTCCCAAGCATTATGTACAGGGCTCTACACACAGAAAACACATAGTAAATACCTTTGATCATTGATTTGGGCAGGGCTAGATTATCACAGGGGGGCATGGGGCTTAAATTCTAGGACTGAGGCTCAAGAGGTTCCACTGGGATTTAGAAGCCCAGCGCCCCCAACTATTACATTACTGCTCTAAAGAAGACTCCCTAAAACACTCCTGCAGGTGGGGGCCGTACCCCGCTTGCTTTTCCCAACACTTTTCTCCTCCCTCCTTAGCTTCCCATCACCCACCACACCTTCTGTAGCCACTGCCATCATCTTCAATCCCAAACCATGTCTCTGGAGGCGTTTCCCACCCAGCCCCCCGCTGCTATTGCAGGACAGGCCAGGATCACTGCCTCTGCTGTGAGTTCTTGTGCCAGCCACTAATGCCAGCCAGCATTTCCTAAGTCAACACAGCACTGAGTGCCCTGAAGAGCCACTCTTCCTTCCCCCACACCATTCGTGGTTCCCCTACTAAAGTTTCTGAAGCCATGGATGAAATGTGTGGGTGTGTGGTGTTTTTTTCTTGTTTTAAAAGGGTTTTTGAAGCTGGGTAGAGCAGTGGTCAGCCAATTGTATTTACCGAGTGCTTACTGTGTGGCAAGCACTGTACTAAACACTTGAGAGAATATGATACAAGAGAGTTGGTAGACACATTCCCGGCCCTCGACGAGCTCACATTCTAGAGGAGGTGAGAATTTGAAGGGAGAAGGAGTTACAATATAAATAGACTGCTATATCCTGGTGTGATAACACAACCAAACCACACCGTGGCTTAATAAAAATCAAGCAGGCACATTCGAGGTCATCTGAGCCACGGATCACATGAGAGCTTCATGTCAGTCGTATGTCAATCCCAGGTCTAAACTTTTACAGATCTGGCCTTCCTGCTCTTTGGGAAAGCTTTGCCCATTTATCACCCTCTTTGGGGATTGGTGATGTAACATATTCAATCATATTTATTGAGCGCTTACTGTGTGCAGAGCACTGTACTAAGCGCGACACCCTTACAATTAGAAAAAACAAAACTAGTGAGCTAGATATGCGTAGCTAGTGGATTAGAATATGCATATCTGTGAACATACATTTTTAGGGTATTACTTATAGATATGATTAATTATTTCACAGTCCTTTGTATTTGAAGCAGATGTCACTGATGGTGAAGCTGATCTGAGTGTGTGTAGGGGTGAGGGGGTGTAAGACCAGTGGTAGCTAATATTTTGATGGAAACAGAATCACATTAGGTCTCTGCCTCAGAATATTTTTGAAAGTGTGTCAGTGACTTCTGTTGAAAGTCACAAGACATTCAGCTACAAAAGGAATTTGGCCTGGCAGAAAATCCAAGGACCTGTAGAGATACACGCTATCAAGAGGAAATAGATTCTGGTTCTGGTTACAACCAGAGGGCAGATTCTGGGTTTTCTGGACACAGACTCGGCAGCTGACCTCTGACTAACCATCTAATCCCCGCATGCCAGCATGTTCTAACTTAAAATTCAGCATGTTCTGGTAGTGTTCAGTGGGTTAAATTGCAGGATATTGGTAAATATCTGAAAAAATATAGACTGAAGTAGTCCCTCAGTTTGGAAAATCCTTTTATTCCCACATCTGAATTCATGCACATGATTTCAAAGTGAAGAAGGTTTAGGGAAGAAAAATATAGCAATATTTTGACATTATTCTAAATCACCTCTGACTGGAATAAAACTATAGGGCAGATAATCTGTTTTGCCCTGACATGGTGACTTGGTATACTAAACCAGGCTTTTCTGGAAATTGCAAATTGTGAAAGAACAGCAGTCTCTTTGTCAAGATGTGAAGGAGTCGATATCATTTTAGTTATTCAGTTGCAAACTTGGAGCAAGTTAGCAGGGACAATTACTTCTTAGAGGAAAGGACACTTGTTTCATTCTCCACTTTACCACTTAGTGACTCTTTGACCTTGTACCAGGATCTGCTTTTGTGGTGTCTCTGTTAGTATCTGTCAAAGTGGTATGAGCCGGCAGCAAGGAGGTATTTCTCAGAGAGACAGGGAATGTGATTGGAACAATTAATTCCAATTCCTAAAGAACTTTGAAATCTCCAGATAAAAGTTACAATCACAAGCAAATTATTCTGGTTATGATAATGACTGGTCATTATTCATTTTTAGTATTCATTTTTGGGTTCTCATCATGATTTATAGCAAGACCAGAATTATCGAAATAATACTCCTCTAAGTTGCAGTTGCCTATTAGTGGTTTGGTAGTGACCTCAGCCCTCTTAGAAGAACAGAACCCAGAGGAATATGTAGGTGGTTTATAAAATGCAGGCTAATTTATATGAGAATTGAAATTGAATAGTTGATGGGTTCTGCCACTCTAATCCATTCTTTAATACAGTCTTTATGAGATCTCTTAATGTGATAATGATCTGGGTCTCCATATACCTATTCAGTGATGTCAGCTGCATTTCCATATTAATAGAATTACAGCTTTGAAAGGCAATATGAAGCATTTTAGCCTAATAAAGGAAACTTTTGGAGTGGGCATAGATGACTGTGTCATAAGTCTTGCTTAATATCAGTTGAGGAGAGATTCCAAGTGAGCTTTCTCTATGCTAATTATAAAAAACAAGGGAATTAATAATCAAATGGAAATAACATTTTCTTGATTCAAACATACTGGGTGAGGCAAGATTAAGGCATGTCTATGGGAGAAATTTCATATTCAATAATTGGAATTCAACAGGAGGTCTTTTCTCCAGCCACCCAAGAAGATGAAAGGAAATAGTTTCTTCTTGAGCAGACACCAAAAAATTGACAGCACCACTTGTCTTATCTTTCTCGAGAGACAGGTGGGGTCAGGAGAGACGGATAATGCTGACAGCGAGATAGTGAGAATAGGGGAAGCAATAGATAATAATAGACCACTTCTTCCATTTCTTATGCAACCTAAAGTGAATGGGTTCTTATGGAAAAGAAGTAATCATTTATATATTGTTATATTTTCAAATTTTGTTGATGGAAAATTATTCTGGTTGAAAGGCAAGCCTTTGAATTAGCATCTCTGGTCAGAAAACACTTGATTGGCAATTGGGCAGTCTGGATCCAAGCTCTGGTCTACTGGATTGGAGCCGGGAAGGGTATTTAAGTTACAGGGCATTGACTGGGGCCTGGCTTCAGAAAGAATTTGAATATCTCAGATTCAGGACAATACATGCCAACAAGACTTTTTGAGACTAAGCTGAAACAAGCCCATGCAATAAGGCATAATAGCACATATTCGAGGAGTATGGCAACTCTACTCTGAGAGGACCAGGGGGAAATAATTTCGCCAGTGAGGTTAACAGTAATGTATGTTCCCTCCACACATTACAAGAGCATTATGTGGATATTGCTAGGGCCTGGAATTCCTTGGAGTAAAAGAACCAAGAAATTTGAAGAATTTGGGGTGGATGTATACATCTAGGAAAGTAAGGTATTTAACTTTCACAATGTGTCAGAAATGTTCTGCACTATATTTACCTCTTCGGGTCCCTAGCATTCAGGAGAAATAATATCCCTGTGTCTTGAAACAGTTACATATCCTTTCAAGAACCACAAGCAGTGAGATATAAGAAGAGTCAGTCTCCTAGTATTTGAAGCTATTCTCACCTCAAAATGGCAACACTGAACGTGATGCATGAGGAGAATCAGTCATCACAGGATGGGTAAGAAAGCTGCTGCAAGCCAAATCAAAACTGAGAAACCAAAAGCAAGAAGGACAGGGGAAATGGTTTAAGGATATAGTCAAACAAAGTCTCAGACAATGGTACTTCCTTGCTGAAAACCAGGAGTCAAAGGCCGTGAACAGATCCGCATGACCTGTTTGCAGTCAAAGAAGGAGCAGTTCTTTTTGAGAAAGAGCTTTTTAAGGATCAAGAGCGAGGCGGCAAAAGAGAAAACAGTGCTTGATGAGGCACACATCCAACATAACAATGCAACAAGGGGCAATTTTCTTTTCTGCATGCTCACAGAGCGGCCAGAGCTAAACTGATGGGGTGGATGCCTGATTTCTATTCTAGATCGTTACCCTAGAGGAGCTGTGTGACCTAATGGAAACAGCACGAGCCTGGAAGTTGGAGGACCTGTGCTACAATTCCAGCTCTACCGTGTGCCTGCTGTGTGACCTTGGTCAAGTCACTTAACTTCTGTCTGTCTTAGTTATCTCATTTGTAAAATGGGCAATCAATACCTGTTCCCCTTCCTACTTAGATTGTGAGCTCTGTGTGAGATGGGGATTATGTCTGACCTGATTATCTTGAATCTGTTCCAGTGTTTAGAACAATGCTTGACACACAATAAAAGCTTAACAAATACCACATTTTTAAAAATTAGCTACAACCCATTATAGCACATCTCTATGCATTTTAATGATCTATTACCTTGTCCTATAGTGTCCGTATTCCCTGCAACTTCTTTGAGGGCAGGAATCAGGTCTACTAGTTCTATTGGTCTCTTCCAAGTGTTCAGTACAGTGCTCTGCACAGAGTAGGTACTTAACAAATGCACTCGATTGACTGATTGATTCGGAGGGTACCGAAAAGTGGAACGGTAAACTAAAATGCTGAATAGTAAATTGTAAAGGGACACAGTCTAGGAGAACAGAATAAATTATTTAAAGATATAGTAAAGCACAGTCTCAATCAAAGCAACTTAATACTGGACTATTTGGAGACCACTGCAGAGTCTAACCAATCAATCTATCAGTCTCCCATTGGCTTCCACGTCTTCTTTAACCTGTTAAGCCCTTTTTCCAATCAAAAAGCCTTCCATAGTACCACATTCCTCTGGATCAAGCAGTCGATGAACCCCCAACATTCATTTATTCATTCAATCGTATTTATTGAGTGTTTACTGTGTGCAGAGTACTGTACTAAGCACTTAAGAGAGTATATTACAACAGTAAACAGGCACATTCCCTGCCTACAATGAGCTTACTGTCTAGGCTGGGGGAGATAGACATTAATATTAAAAAAAATTACAGATATGTACACAAGTGCTGTGGGGCTGGGAGGGGAAAGAACAAAGGGAGCAAATCAAGGCGACTCAAAAGGGAGTGGGAATGGAGGAAAGGAGCACTTAGTCAGGGAAGGTCTCCTGGAGGAGATGTGCCTTCAGTAAGATTTTGAAGTGGGGGGACAGTAAATGTCTATCGGATTTGAGGAGTCCAGTCCAGAGGCAGGACGTGGGCAAGAGGTCAGCGGCAAGATAGAGGCACAGTGAGAAGGTTAGCATTACAGGAGTGAAGTGTGTGTGCTGGTTTATAGTAGGAGAGAAGGGAGGTGAGATAGGAGGGGGCAAGACGATGGAGTGCTTTAAAGGAGTTTTTGTTTGATGAGGAAATGGATGGGCAACCACTGGAGTTTTTGGGGAGTGAGGTGACATCCTACCACATCCCTCCCTCTTACATTTTGTTGCTTTACGCCTAGTGGGTTGCAGCTCTCACTCTGTTCTTCCCAGTGGGCCTCTTTCTTGATGATCCCACCTCGAATCCCTTCTTTGTGCCCCTCCTCCTTTTTGGGGCCCTAGTCTTTATATTTATTCATTCGATCATCTTTATTGAGTGCTTACTGTGTGCACAGCACTGTACTAAGTGCTCGGAGAGTACAATTCAGCAACAGATAGAGACAATTCCTACCCAACAATAGGCTCACAGTCTAGAAGGGGGCGATGGACGACAAAATAAAACAAGTAGATAGGCTTCAATAGCATTAATAATAATAATGTTGGTATTTGTTAAGCACTGACTATGTGCAGAGCACTGTTCTAAGCGCTGGGGAGATACAGGGTAATCAGGTTGTCCCACCTGAGGCTCACAGTTAATCCCCATTTTACAGATGAGGTAACTGAGGAACAGAGAAGTTAAGTGACTTGCCCACAGTCATACAGCTGACAAGTGGTAGAGCCGGGAGTCGCACCCATGATCTCTGACTCGAAGCCCACGCTCTTTCCACTGAGCCACGATTGCTATAAATAAATAGAATTATAGATATATACAAATTAATAAAATAGAATAATAAATATTTACAAATATACACAAGTGCTGTGGGGCAGGGAAAGAGGTAGAGCAGAGGAAGGGAGTAGGAGCGATGGGGAGGGGAGGAGGAGCAGAGGAAAAGGGGGGGCTCAATCTGGGAAGGCCTCCTGGAAGAGGTGAGCTCTCAGTAGGGCTTTGAAGAGGAGAAGAGAATTAGTTTGGCAGATGTGAAGAGGGTGGGCATTCCAGGCCAGAGGTAGGACGTGAGCCAGGGGTTGATGGCGGGACAGGCGAAAACAAGGCCCAGTGAGGAGGATAGCGGCAGAGAAGCGGAGTGTGTGAGTTGGGCTGTAGAAGGAGAGAAGGGAGGTGAGTTAGGAAGGGGCAAGGTGATGGAGAGCTTTGTAGCCAATAGTGAGAATCACCACTGGAGATTTTTGAGGACGGGGGTGACATGCCCAGAGTAATTCTGTAGAAAGATAATCCGGGCAGCAGAGTGAAGTATAGACTGAAGTGGGGAGAGACAGGAGGATGGGAGATCAGAAAGGAGGTTGATGCAGTAATCCAGTCGGGATAGGATGAGAGATTGTACCAACTAGGTAGCAGTTTGGACGGAGAGGAAAGGGCGGATCTTGGCTATGTTATATCTATCAGACCTCTCCTCATTTTCAAAACAATCATAAAATCCCAAGTTCTCCATGATTTTCTTCTCTCCAGGTTATATCTTCCCAACTACCACCCCACCAATTAAGCATTCATAGCAACCTGGGACACAAACTGTGTGCAAATAGTCACTGGGTCCAATAGTCTGTGTCCAAATAGTCACCCCAGCACTTAATAAAGGGCTTGACCCAGAGTTAATGTTTAACAAATGCCACAATTATTATTAGCACTTTGGTACATATCAATTTATGCACTCTACTATTTAAACACCTATTGATTCATCTGCTACCATTTGTTTTGTGTCTGTGTCCCAGGTTGTATATTCTGAGTCCTTTGAAGATGGTGCTTTATCTCTAGGTTCTCAGTATAGAGTTTTGAATCAATCACTCTATAAATCAAAGAGCTCTTACCCCATGCAAAACACCAGACTAAGCCCTCAGGAGAGTACAATAGAATTGGTAGACACAATTTTGCCCTCAAATTGCTTATGAATTTACAGGGTGACAGACACAAAAATAAATAACAAGAAGGGAGAAGGCACAGTGTTTAAAGATGTGCATATAAGTGCTGGGAGAGGGAGTGCCCAAGTGCTTAGGCAACAGTAAGTCCTAGAGCGACGGTAGCAGGGGAGAGATGATGTGGAGATGAAAGATTAATTAGGGATGGTTTACTGGAGCAGCTGTGGTTTTTTTGAAGGACTTTGAATATGGGGAGAGCAGAGGTCTGCCAGATGGGAAGAAGGAGTGAATTACAGGTGGGAGGGAGGAGTGGTAGCTACAAGTTAATGGTGAGAGAGAAAAGAACGGGATTCAGGGAGTAAGTTGCTTAAGAGGAAAGAAGTGTGTGATCTGGAGTGCAGTAAGCAAGGAGCAAAGTTAGTAATGGGGAGAGAGCTGATTGAGTTTCAGCTTGATGGGGAGGAGAAAGATAGGGATTTTGAGATTAGGGGAAACACACAGCCAATCAATCACATTTATTGAGCGCTAAACTGTGTGCCCAGCACTGTACTAAGTGCTTGGGAGAGTACATTATAAAGAGTTGGGAGGCACGTTCCCTTCCCACAGTGGGTTTACAGTCTAGAAGGGGAGACAGACATTAACATGAATAAATGCTACAGATGTGAACGTAAGTGGGAGTCAGTAAGGAGGCTGATGCAATAATCAGGCTGGGATTTCACGAGCGCTTGAATGATTATAATGCAGTTTGGATGGAGAGTAAAGGGTGGATTTGGAGATGTTATGAAGAACTGACACAATTGATGGATTGTTTGAGGATTTGGTGATTGACTGATTATAAAGTTTAAAGAGGGAGAGGAGTGAAAACAGTAGACAATCAATATTATTATAATACTAATAAAAGTAATATTTGGTAGACATTTACTACGTGCTACACATTCTACTAAGTGTTGTGGTGGATACAAGATCATACGAGAAGCAGTGTGGCTTAGTGGAAAGAGCACAGGTTTAGGAGTCAGAGGTTGTTTGCTCTAATCCTGCCTCCGCCACTTCTCAGCTGTGTGACTTTGGGCAAGTCACTTAACTTCTCTGAGCCTCAGTTACCTCATCTGATTAAGACTGTGAGTCCCACGTGGGACAACCTGATGACCTTGTATCTACCTCAGCGCTTAGAACAGTGCTTGGCACATAGTAAGCACTTAATAAATACCAACATTATTATTATCTTGGGGGAACCCGCTCTCCACCCAACATGAGGCTTACAGTCTGAGAGGAAGAACAGGTATTTGATCACCATTTTACAGGTGAGGAAACTGAGGCACAAAGCGGTTAAGTGACTTGCCCAAGATGACACAGCAGCCAAGTGACAGAGCTGGGATTAGCAGGATCCTAAGTGCTCTGACTTCCAGACCCATATTCTTTCCATTAGGCCACATTGATTGACTGACTGATATATTCCCAGAAGAATACTTTCGTGCCATATTTTTTCTCTGCTTATAGCTTAGGTAGATGCATGTATGAATATGCATAATTTGCCTGGATGTATGCATTTGTAAACATATATTTACTTTATTGGTCTTTATTTAAAGTAAATAAAATTTACTGTATTTTAATTGTGTGCAACATAAGTTGGTGTTTCATAGGTGGCAAAGAGTAATAGTAGCTTAAATGGAAAAAACATGGAAAACAATGAGATCATGGAGTATTGCTATCTGAACAGCTGTAAACCAATATTCTTCGGGGCTTCACACCACCCTCCCTCACCCCCCACCCCACCCCTAGAGAACACTGGTTCTCAGGAGCCTGATTTGGGAGTGGATGACCCAAGTAAATGGCCCACCTGAAAGATGAGGAAATGATCTTTTAGAAAAATCAAGGGTAGAAAAACACCACAAACTCCCACTGCTATCTGGGAATACCAGAACAGGGATGAAAGAGAAAAAGGCATGCACGATGAACTTTGCTTGGGATGGGCAAACCAAAGAGTGTGTAGGGAAATAACCAAGGGGCTGAAGGCAAGGTCAGTGATTCCAAAAGGAATGAAGACAACAACTGCTTGTGTGGCCATCAGAACTGATCCTCCTACAGTGTTCATGTGCAGCCTCAAAATCAAATTAGATTCTAAAGGAATCAGAAAGGCCAAGAGGATAAAAAGAGTGGCCAGGTGCATAAACAAAAATAAGCATAAGGAAACTTTTCCTTTCTGTGAAAAGGCTGAAAGTTTTGGTCATTAATATTATTATTAGTATATTGATAATAAAAAATAATAATAATAATGGTTAAGCATTTACTATGAGCCAAGCACTCTGCTACTCACTAGGACGGGCACAGTACAATCAGATCAGTCACATTCCCTGTCCCACATGAGACTCACAATCTAAGAGAGAGGGAGATATTTATCTACACTGGTACTTTTTTAACAGAAGCTAATTGTAGTCATTCTTTTTTTCTTTTTTTTCTTTTTTTCTTTTTTCTCCTTAAAAAAAATCCACTGCATGATTTAACAGCAGGCACGTTATTCATGGGTCCAGAACTGCAATCCAGAAGAGAGATGTTCTTTGGAGATGTATTCATTTGTTCAAGATTATTACTGTCAATTAGTTTTTTTATAGCACCATTCATCTCACATTATACCTGAATGGGGTTCTATTAAGCCAAATACTTTTGTAGATTAAAATTACTTTAAATTGAACCCTGAAATATAAAATTTTCTACTTTGATATATTGCCATACATACATTCAAAAACAAATTTTACAAAAAAGAATGATCAAAAAACAATTGTGTCCAAAGGAATTCATACAATGAAAATGAGCTGAAAGATCAACTGTCCTGATATTTTTCCATTTTATTTCATAATCCATGAGGGACTGAGGAAGTTCACAAAAGGCATTTAGCAACAGACATTTCTGTTTATTCTCTACTTGTCTGTAATCTTTCCCTGGAATTGTTAGCCATGAATCCAGTCTTTACAGCCACACCCACACACATGGACAGAGTCATAGAGCTAGCAGCATCAGCTGCCAAACTGAAGAGGTACTATAAGCATAGATGCGGGTGCTACATCATATAATGTACCTGTTCTATCATCAGAAATCTGACACCAGTGTTTCAGTGCAGCACCAGTCAGCAGACCTAAAATTACTAAGCGAAAGACAGAAAAAGATGCTGCAAAATCTACTCCAGAAACAAAATCCAGTTTCTTGGTTGGAATGAAATGCTCCTTTTCAAAGAAAATCAACTTGAAACTGAGGAATGGGCAATTTCAAAAGTGCTCCCTCCCTTTTTTTTTTTTTAGAAAGATAGTTTCCCAAAACCTTACTGGTTCACCCAGTCAACTGGTTCTCGTCTCACAAGATGGGAAGAGTTTATAATCCTAGCACTAAAGATCATTAAGAACTCAATAAATATGACTGAATGAATGAATGACTGATCCATCCGGTAATCTTCTGGCATTGGACATTGGGCCTGATCACCTCCCTTCCCCAATCCCTCCCCCTCTACAGAGCAGCATGGATCAACTTAAGTGCAAACAGAGGTCTTTCCGAGAGTCCCCTGTGATGACTGGAGCCAGCAGCAGAAATAAAGCTATAAAACTGTTAGCTAGCCAGATTAGAATTAAACCAGGGTTCTTAGAGAAAGGAGAGAAAGAAAAGGAGAGAGCGAAGCTTTAGCTGTTGTGCAGTCTCTTCATAGTCCAGTGATGAGCCCACCAAACTTCTCCTCTCTCTCCTTCCCTCAGGCAATCACAGTAACTTGGCTTTTAATCTTTCACCCACATATCATCTTTAAAAATGTTTAACTGAGTTGTAATAGGCCAGTGGCAATGAGAGAAGGCTTTTAATGTAATTTAATATGACTTCAGAAACCGCAGCCAGGAAAGTAATCAGCGGATGTATTTATTTTTCAGAATGACCAAAATTTACTCATCGCAAAATCCTCACGGAGCCTAAACCAAAGGATTGCAAAATGGTGAGAACAAAAAGCCAGATTTTCCACTCTTCCTTGCTAAACCAGACTTGCCCCATCCCTTGGGGGAAGCAAACAGTCAATAAAAGGCCTCTTGCCTGCCCCGAAGACCTGAGATAGAAAATGAGCAAAGAGAAGGGGCCCAGATAGGAAGCAAGATGAGGAGATCCTAGCAACTTCCCTCTCCGAGTCCAAGGAGACAAGCAAAAGTTGGAACTAGCTGGTTAAGAACATTCTTGGCACGGACATGTTTTAATCCCTTCCCATTCACCCTGTCATCAATCCCTAGGTCTCTGTGGTCCTGTCAGCTAGTGTGTGCATGTCTCAGACTGTGACAGGGCCCTTTCCAATCAATCGGTGGCGTGTGCGGAACATCTACTGAGTGCTGGGCACTGAAGTAGACATAGAAGAGTACGACAGTCATCAGACACAATTTCCCTGACCTTGAGAAGCATCTGAGGAGCCCATAGTAATAGTAAGAATAATAATAGCACGATGACAATAACAACAATACTATTATTATGCTATTTATTAAGCCATTACTATATGCAAAGCAGTGTGCTAAGTGATGAGGGAGATACAGAATAATCATGTTGGACAAAGCCCCCATCCACTCGGGGCTCAAAATCTAAGTAGAGGGGAGGACCAGGTATTTAGACCCCATTTTACTGGGGAGGAATCTGGGGCATAGAAAAGTTAAGTGACTTTTTAAGTGCACACAGCAGATAAGTGGTGGAGCCTGGATTAAGACTTAGATTTCCTGACTCCCAGGCCTGTGCTCCTTCCACTAAGCCAAACTGCTTCTCGTGGAACTAGGAGGCCTGGTTTCCTTGATAGCCCCTGCCCCACATTTTCAGATTTTGTTGTTGCAAAGGTCACCTTGGTGGGATAGGTCCATATGCCTGGGAATCCAGGTCTGATTGGAGTCCACCCTAGGGTATCAAATCACTATTCTTCAGCCTTGTCCCTCAAATGATGCATACATACTTTAATAATAATAATAATGTTGGTATTTGTTAAGCGCTTACTATGTGCCGAGCACTGTTCTAAGTGCTGGGGTAGACATAGGGGAATCAGGTTGTCCCACGTGGGGCTCACAGTCTTAATCCCCATTTTACAGATGAGGGAACTGAGGCACAGAGAAGTTCAGTGACTTGCCCACAGTCACACAGTCACACAGCCGACAAGTGGCAGAGCTGGGATTCGAACTCATGAGCCCTGACTCCAAAGCCCGTGCTCTTTCCACTGAGCCACGCTGCTTCTCCAAACTGTTAGATCTAACAGTTCTATTGTTTGTGCTCTTCCAAATAAGTTCTCAGTACAGTGCCCTGTAAATAGTAAACTCTCAGTACATAACACTGATTGATTGATTATTCTATCCCTTATCGCTTCTATTATCCCCCCTTGTCTACTGCATCTGCCTCTTTGCTGACCTCTCGGCCTCCTGTCTCTCCCAGCTCCAGTCCATACTTCACTCTGCTGCACGGATCATTTTTCAATATAAATGTTCAGTCCGTGTCTCCCCACTCCTCAAGAACTTTCAATGACTGCCCATCCACCTCTGCATCAAACAGAAACTCCTTACCACTGGCTTTAAAATACTCAATCAGTTCTCCCCTTTCTACCTCACCTCACTGATCTCCCATTATAGCCCAGCCTGCACACTCCGCTCCTCTAACACCGGCTGGCTCACTGTACCTGGATCTCAACTATCTCACTGCCAACCCCTTTCCTGCATCCTTCCCCTAGCCTGAAACTCCCTCCCCCTTCATATACACCAGTCCACACACTTTCTCCACCTTCAAACCATTAGTAAGGCCATATTTCCTCCATGAGACCTTCCCTGATTAAGACCTTTTTTCTCCTATTCTCCCTTTTCAGTGATCCATGACCTCACACCACACCAGTACCACAGCACTTATAATGTATCTTTATATTATATACTTATGAATTACTTATTTATTTATATTAATGGCTGTTTTCCCCACTAACCTGTAAACCTATTATGGACAGGGAACATGTCCACTAATTCTGTTGCATAGTACTCTCTCAAGTGCTTACAATGGTGCTAGTCACATAGTAAGTGCTTAACAAATAGCACTGATTGATTGATTGATTGAACGGAGTCCCGGAAACAGAGTGGTTTCCAATATGGCTTTCAAAGTCCCACCAACCACCAGAATAGCCAGTGATTAAGCTGGACTGTAAAACCAGTGTCAGAACCAACCAGGATGTAAAGGTTCAAGATGAAGGAGAGTTAGAGCCTTATTGTGTGAGTTTAAAGCACAGTAGCTCTTTACCTCTGAAATAGGTCATGAACATCAGGCAATGTAGTCAATGTTGAGAAGCAGTGTGGCCTAGTGGATAGAGTAAGGGCCTGGGAATAAGAAAGACCTGAATTCTAATCCCTGCTCCACCACTCGTCTGCTGTGTGACCTTGGACAAGTCACTTCTCTTCTCTCGTCCTCAGTTACCTCAACTGGAAAATGGGGATTAAGACTGGGAGACATGGATTTGGTCGAACCTGATTAGCTTGTATCTACCTTAGTGCTTAGAACAGTGCCTGCCACAGAGTAAGTGCTTAACAAATACCATTTAAAAAATTTCTAGATTGTCTCACCTCTCTCCCAGCCAAACGTGACTCTGGAAACATGGGTGTAGCTCAAACTTAGGCCTCAACCAACTCAAAGATTATACATTACTCTAGGTCATTTCAAACTTTAACCATTTTCTGGTACAAATATATTCATCAGCATTATTAATCAATTACTATGAATTACTCAAGTGGTTATTAATATGAATCTGTATTGTTCCACATTAGGGAAAAAATGCACAATGAAATTAGAAAGAGGAATTTGAAAGAAATCTTTTCTGAAAAGGGACATAGGTGATCCAAAGCATGAATAAACCACATCCAGATAACCAAGAATTTTCTGTAATTTCAAGAGCTCTCAGCCCTATCAGGAGCTAACCTAGAATGTCTGTAATTATTCTCTTGTTCACTGATATGAAGGCACATGAATCCTTGACCTATAAAAGACCATCTGCATCTCAGGTGGCCACTCTGAGATATTCATTCATTCAATAGTATTTATAGTATTTATTGAGCGCTTACTATGTGCAGAGCACTGTACTAAGCGCTTGGGATGAACAAGTCGGCAACAGATAGAGACAGTCCCTGCCGTTTGACGGGCTTACAGTCTAATCGGGGGAGACGGACAGACGAGAACAATGGCACTAAACAGCGTCAAGGGGAAGAACATCTCGTAAAAACAATGGCAACTAAATAGAATCAAGGCGATGTACAATTCATTAACAAAATAAATAGGGTAACGAAAATATATACAGTTGAGCGGACGAGTACAGTGCTGTGGGGATGGGAAGGGAGAGGTGGAGGAGCAGAGGGAAAAGGGGAAAATGAGGCTTTAGCTGCGGAGAGGTAAAGGGGGGATGGCAGAGGGAGTAGAGGGGGAAGAGGAGCTCAGTCTGGGAACGCCTCTTGGAGGAGGTGATTTTTAAGTAAGGTTTTGAAGAGGGAAAGAGAATCAGTTTGGCGGAGGTGAGGAGGGAGGGCGTTCCAGGACCGCGGGAGGACGTGACCCAGGGGTCGAAGGCGGGATAGGCGAGACCGAGGGACGGTGAGGAGGTGGGCGGCAGAGGAGCGGAGCGTGCGGGGTGGGCGGTAGAAAGAGAGAAGGGAGGAGAGGTAGGAAGGGGCAAGGTGATGGAGAGCCTTGAAGCCCAGAGTGAGGAGTTTTTGTTTGGAGCGGAGGTCGATAGGCAACCACTGGAGTTGTTTAAGAAGGGGAGTGACATGCCCAGATCGTTTCTGCAGGAAGATGAGCCGGGCAGCGGAGTGAAGAATAGACCGGAGCGGGGCGAGAGAGGAGGAAGGGAGGTCAGAGAGAAGGCTGACACAGTAGTCTAGCTGGGATATAACAAGAGCCCGTAATAGTAAGGTAGCCGTTTGGGTGGAGAGGAAAGGGCGGATCTTGGTGATATTGTAGAGGTGAAACCGGCAGGTCTTGGTAACGGATAGGATGTGTGGGGTGAACGAGAGGGACGAGTCAAGGATGACACTGAGATTGCGGGCCTGCGGGACGGGAAGGATGGTCGTGCCATCCACGGTGATAGAGAAGTCTGGGAGCGGACCGGGTTTGAGAGGGAAGATGAGGAGCTCAGTCTTGCTCATGTTGAGTTTTAGGTGGCGGGCCGACATCCAGGTGGAGACATCCCGGAGGCAGAAGGAGATGCGAGCCTGAAGGGAGGGGGAGAGGACAGGGGCAGAGATGTAGATCTGCGTGTCATCTGCGTAGAGATGGTAGTCAAAGCCGTGAGAGCGGATGAGTTCACCGAGGGAGTGAGTGTAAATGGAGAACAGAAGAGGGCCAAGAACTGACCAAGAACTGACCAGATATAAGAGCTGTCCTCAGGCCAGGGCCTGGAGTAATCATCCATGTAATGATAATGATGATAACAATATTTATGCTATTTGTTAAGTGATTACTCTGTTGCCAGGTACTGTACTAAGTGCCGGGATGGATACAATTTGGGTTGGATACATTCCCTGTCCCACGTGGAGCTCATATTCTTAATCCCCATTTTATAGATGAGGTAACTGAGGCACAGAGAAGTAAAGTGACTTGCCAAAGGTCACACTGCAAACAAATGGCAAAGCTGTGATTATAACCCATGACCTTCTGACTCCCAGGCCTGTGCTCTACCCACTATATCTTGCTGCTTCTCCAAGTGACTGACAGACTCACACAGTGCTCAGCCCTTAGTACAATGCTTGGCTCATATTAAGCACTTAACAAATACCATTATTATTAGTAGTACACATTTCTGGATTCTGAATGAACCTGTCTGGGCTGTGAGGAGCATAAATTCCTAATGCATTTATTGTTGTCCTGTATCTTTCTACTGTTTTCCTGTTCTCATTGTTTCACCTTCCCTTATGTGTCCTTTGCCAACACCTTACTCACAGAGTCTAAGCCCCTGAAGCGTGAGGGACCAGGTCTAATTCTCATCCATTTTCCCAACATTTAGTACAGTGCTTGGCACACCACTGGCATTCTAGTAGTGTTACTATGACTGGTTGACTTGATTGGAATGGTGCTCTATTTGTTTCTGATAGTGCACATAATAATAATGACAATAACAATTGTGGAATTTCAGTATTCACTATGTGCCAAGCACTATGTTAGCCTCTGAGGTAGATACAAGATAATCAGATCAGACAATCTCTGTGTTACACAGGGCTCACAGTCGATAGGAAGAGACGGTCAATCAGAGTAATAAGACTCAAACCAGTGATTTTCCCAAACCGGTTAATAAGGAAAAACGGGTGTCTCCCATTCCCTCTCCATTTCTCACTAGATTGTAAGTAGTTGGAGGGCAGGAATCTTATCTACCAACTATACTGCATACTCGCAAGCACTTAGTATAGTGCTTTGCACACAGTAATCACTCAATAAATATCATTGATCCATTGATTCACCTCTTTCCTTCCCTTTCTCCTTTTCTCCCCCCTTCCTCTCTCCCTCTTTCTAGGCTTCCTTTCCATCTGAAGAAAGTGACTAACAGTGAATGGACAGGGATTGTGGTAAAAGGCTAGCTCCTGATTATTAGAAAATAGGCCATATTGGCAAGATTATTTTATAACCTGATATAGAAAGTAAGGTACAAGAAAATAGTACACAGTAAAAGTCTAATTAAACCATGTTTTAACATTAGGGAATTCAAATTTGGGAATATTCCTGGAAAATAGGGAGTGTCTGAACATCCAGAAAAGAATGTGGGTCAAATCAAAACTCTATTCCCCAGTAAACTTTTAACAAAGGAAATATTTTCTAAGCATAAATAGCAATATTTTACAGATTTTTTTCCAATTCCTTAGAAAAATATTTTCCAAAAAATAGAATCTGGATGACAGTTTGCATTCATTTCACTCTAATGTTACCCCAGCTAAATAATTGCATGTTATTAAAATAATAATACATATGATTTCTAAGTAATAATAGGGTGGCACGTATACATTAGGCAATTTACAAACTATCCAGACAATAGAATTTGGAGTAATGAATGGCACAGTTAAAATCACAAAAGCACTTCTTATGTTACCTTATTTTCACTTGCTCATTACTTTTTACCTATCTGAATAATTCTCATTCAGCAGTGGATAAAATTCAAGGAAAACAGTTCACAGATACAGTATCCCAATATCACCTATGCTATTGGATGAGGATAAGATTGGTGGCCAGTACATTCTTTCCTTGCCATTTTTTCAGTCAGACTGGGTTAGTTTGATTGGATAGGAGATAGAAAAATAAAGAAAAAAGAGAATTCACAGCTCTAAGTTCAGGCTGATTTTTAACTCTTTCTGAAACTAATGAAATGTTGAATCTCTCAGAATCCCAGAGCCTTACGGCCTCTCTCACAGTACCTCTTCTTTCACCCTTTAGCCACGATGTATTTAGTTGAATGAAGTCTGAAAGAAAATAATTCAAAATGTTTGTTTCCTTGTTATTTTATCAGAGCCTTTCCAATGGAACTAACTCAGAAATTTGGGCTCAGTCTAGTATTAGGGAATTCATTGCCTCTTTTTGGAGGTGTATGAATTCTGTTAGGCTCTTAGATAAACAAAATCTTTTAAATCCTTATGGTATTCATATTTATTTCCCTTAGATACATTAATGTCATGTATATATGCATATCTATGTATGCTTGTGTGTATACACATATATTTATAGTTCATCATGGTGTAAAATAACTCTGGGGTGTACTTAGAGCAAAGGAGGAATTAATTTACCTAAAGTGGGAATTTATAAAGTGGGGAGAGTTCATACAACTTCAAAAGGAAACATTTACAACCCTAGTAGGAGTGGGCCCAATTATACCCTTAACCCTCTAAAAATTCCTCAGAGGTAGCTGGAGAATATACTGTCCACATACGACAGATAGAGCATTAGAGGTCAACAGTAACATACACATTAACCCCAAGAACCTCTGATGGAATCACTGCATGGTTTGGATCAGTCCAACCATGGATACCACTGTCTCACCAGGAGATGGAAATGATTTCAGGGAAAGAGAGCAACAAGGATTAAATAAATAAATAAATTTATTTATTTATTGTAAATAAATTACAGACACATACAGTCCAGTGCTTAGTACAGTGCTTGGCACATAGTAAGCGCTTGACAAATACCATAATTATTATTATTATTATTATTAAGTTCTGTAGAGCTGGAAGGGAGGATGAATAAAGGGAGCAACTCAGGGTGATGCAGACAGGAATGGGAGAAGAAGAAAGGAGGGCTTAGTTGGGGAAGGCCTCTTGGAGGAGATATGCCTTCAATAAGACTTTGAAGGGGGGACAAGTACCTGGAAAAGGAGTGGATTTTCTCTGCAGTAAGTGTGGGGTGATCAGGGATCCCTTTACCCCCAGAGATACATCCTGGGTTCAGGCAAACTTGGAATATGTCCGCAAAACATTAGGGTTGAGAATTATGTGTGATATCAAATGATAGGATAAGTTAACCAGCTATGAAATCCTGGAATGCAGCGAGTCCCCAACACTGAAACACTGCGGGCAAATGAGAAGCAGTGTGGCCTACTGGAAAAGCCATGGGCCTGGTTCTAATCCCAGCTCTGCCATTATCCGATGCTTGAGCTTGGGCAAACCACTTAACTTCTCTGCTCCTCAGTTAACCCCTCTGTAAAATGGGGATGAATACTGTGAGCATCGTGTGGGAGAGAGCTTGTGTCCAACCTGATTAGCTTTAGCTTGTATCTAGTCCAGTGCTTAGAACAGTGCCTGGCACGTAGTAAGCACATGGCAAATACTATAAATATATATATAATGCATATACATATGGATCCGCTGAACAGGATCGAGAGAATCAATAACAGGATGCTCCATCTGGGAATCCTTGGTGAACTGAAAGTGGATACACACAAATAGGAGAGCAAAATGAAAGGAATGTGTTGACTCAAAATGGCTAATTTGCATCTCAGTTTACACCAGGTTAGTCCCATGCAGAGATTACTATTAGACACTGCCTGTCTCAAGTTTGCTATGTACTGGCGATGGAGCTGCCATGGTGAATGTCTACCTTTGGCATGAGCACTTCTATGAGTTAAGCAGAAAAGGTTAACAGAAATGACCTAGAAATAGTCCAAAACTATTGGCCATAGATCAGAAGACCACCCCTCTATCATCATCATGATATCATCATCATATCATCATCATGATATCATCATCATGATATCATCATGAGAAGCAGCGTAGTTCAGTAGAAAGAGCACGGGCTTTGGAGTCAGACTTCATGGGTTCGAATTCCGGCTCCGCCACTTGTCAGCTGTGTGACTTTGGGCAAGTCACTTAACTTCTCGGTGCCTCAGTTACCTTATCTGTAAAATGGGGATTAAGACTGTGAGCCCCACGTGGGACAACCTGATTCCCCTGTGTCTACCCCAGTGCTTAGAACAGTGCTCGGCACATAGTAAGCGCTTAACAAATACCAACATTATTATTATTATCATCATCAACAGTATTTATTGAGCGCTTTCTCTGTTCAGAGCACTGTACTAAGGGCTTGGAAAGTACAATTCGGAAACAGAGACAATCCCTACCCAACAATGAGCTTCCAGTTTAGGTTATGGCTGTCTGGGATCACCATTAATTTATATAATAGATGTGTGCAGTGGAACTAAACCAAATATGAAGTTCAAATATCTAAGCAAATAGGAAGTACTGTAAGGGTCATACCAGTGCTCCATCATTCCCAGTAATTTCTCCCCCTAACAGTGACATAATGGAAAGAACACGGGCCTAGGAGTCAGAAGGTCATGGGTTCTAGTCCCAGCTCTTCCACTTGCCTGCTATGTGACCTTGGGAAAGTCACTTAAGTGCTCTGAGCCTCCTTTTCTTCATCTGGGAATTCAATAGCTGTTCTCCCTCCTTTTTAATAATTATAATGACATTTGTTAAACCCTTACTATGTTCCAGGCACTGTACTATGCACTGGGGTGGATACAAGCAGATCAAGTTGGACAGAGTCCCTGTCCCATATGGGGCTCACAGTCTTAACCCCCATTTTACAGACGAAGGAATTGAGGCCCAGAGAAGTGAAGTGATTTGCCCAAGATGACATAGCAGATAAGTGGCAGAGCTGGGATTAGAAATCATGACCTCCTGACTCCCAGGCTAGTGCCCATGCTTGATCCACTACACCACGCTGCTTTTTGTATTTAAACTGTGGGTCCCATAAGGAGGAAGGCTATTTATACCTACCCAACTACTTGGTATATAGTAAGTACTAAACAAATACCACCACTGTTATTATATTTATGGTTTTTATTATTATCATTATTATGTCATTACTATTAAGCTTGGAGGGACTGTGAGATTATAAACCACCAGTCATTCTGAACACTAACATCAAAAGTATTTCGTCAGCACCCACAATATTCTTATCAAAGTTGGGTAGTTACATAGATGGATGACAGTTCCAGTCATTAAAGAGGAAACAGATATAGAGAAAAAAAGTATTTTCAACTTCAAAACAATTATAAAAGTAAGAAAATTATTTTTCTCTCCCTCTTTTTCTCCATATTTTCCTCTCTCTGCTTTCCTCTTTTTTTCTTTTTCAATTGTCTCCCTTGTTATTTCTTGGTGAACCATGCTATATATTAACAGATAGCTCTTGGAACCTATGCTAGAGATGGTTGTCTTTATTAAAAAGCCACAAGACCATCTGTCAGGGAGATATTTGCCTTTTGTCTGAAAACGCTGCCATTTCAGTCTGACACCATGCTGAAGAATTCTCAGGGATCTTCTCCAAGCCTCCCACCGGTCGGGTAGCTTCCCAGGTGAAGAAGCCAAGGAAGGAATTGGCACAGTTTCTTGAGCAGAAGGCAGAGCACTGTGTGTTTGAGGGGTAATCGGTCTCCCAGACTCCAAAAGAAGCTTCGTGGTGTCCCTTTCGAGGCCTTACTATTTGTTTTCATTCAACATGAATGGCAACAATCCAGAGAACAGGTTGTGGGTGAACAGAGAATAAATCAACTTCCCATTCAAAGGGGTCGACCACTGCTTTTAGCCAAAAAAGAAATCACTGAAGTGTGGGCTTATATGTACGATTTTAAATAAATCTTCTTAGCAATTTATAATGTATGTGAATTTCCGTACAATAAATCATGGATCTAAATCCTAAGCTTTTCATAGGATTTTTCATCTGAGATATGGTTTGTGCAAAAGAATGAAAATGAAAAATTATTTCCCGACACACCAATACTGGCAATTATTGATAGCACAGTTTTTGGAGCTTTCAGGTCCACTCAAGGTAAGCTCCTTCAATCAATGATATTTACTGAGCGCCTTCTGTGTGCAGAGCATTGTACTAAGCATTTGGAAAAGGATAATGCTATAGAGGTGGAAGATGTCATCCCTGCCCATAAGTAGCTTACATTCTACAGGAGGAGACAGATATTAAACTAAATTTCAGGTGGAGGAAATAGTAGAAGGAGGCGATACTTACAAAAGTTCTGCAAGACTGTAGGCCAGGACTGTGTCTTCCAACTATATTGTACTGGATTCTCCTAAATGCTTAGTACAGTGCTCTGCGCACATACACAGTAAACAGTCAGCAAAAATCAATGATCGATTTACAATCTTAATCCCCATTTTACAGATAACTGAGGTGCAGAGAAGTGAAGTGACTTGCCCAGGGTCATACAACAGACAAGTGGCAGAGCTGGGATTAGTACCGAGGTCCAAGCTCTACATATTAGACCATACTGATTGTCGAAAATGACAGCAGGAGTGAATGAGGGAAGACCATAGGAAAAGAGTTTCTGAGTGGAAGAATTAAGTAGAATTATCTGGCTGGAAAATCTCTTTCCTGGAGATCATTAGGAAGAATTTATCATCCTTAAATGATTTTTATATATTCTTCAGGATCCTCCAGCATATCTATTTTCTCCACTTCACTCTCCCATCTTCCCTCTCACTCTCCTTTGCATTTTGCTACCTCCTACTTTCCCATTAGCTATACTCCATCAGTTACTGCAAAAATCATTATAATAGGACCAATCATTTATGTTTAAGTAGAATTTTGTTTTGAGGTTTTTTCACACTGTCACATCTCTGGGTCCAGTTGGGACAATTATTATTATCATTATTATCATGTCATTACTATTAAGCTTGGAGGGACTGTGAGATTATAAACCACCAGTCATTCTGAACACTAACATCAAAAGTATTTCGTCAGCACCACAAGGCGCAGAATATCAAAGTTGGGTAGTTACATAGATGGATGACAGTTCCAGTCCTTAAAGAGAAAACAGATATAAAGAAAACCCTTATTCTTCAGGATCCTCCAATATGTCTATTTTCTCCACTTCACCCTCCCATCTTCCCTTTCATTCTCCTTTGCATTTTGCTTTAGACAAGAAATGTTTATTTAGAAATGTTTAGAAATGTTCCAACTGAGGCACAAAGGGTTAGGAAACTTGCACAGGATAATACCAGTAACCAGTGGTAAGATTGGGGTGAGAAAAAGAGTCAAACTGACTTCAAAGATGGTTAGGAAAAGATGTCCTACTTTGGGAATCCATGCCTATGCTGAATCCTTTAAATAACAAACTTTTAGAGGGAAGGTAGGTACTAAGTAACCTCTGATCTAATCTTTGCACATTGTTTAAAGCAAAACTACACATGCTGAGAGGCTTAATATTTTTCTCATCCTAATTTTGAGTGACCAATATTTTTTGTGGATTTCTTGATGCAGAATGAATCAACAATTACTGACTTTTCATCTGCAAACTTCAGTTCTGTCTTTTAAAAGTCTTACAAGTGTAATGCTGAAGGCATTATGGCATTTTTTTTCCTCAAGTACATGGACTTAGGGGATATGGAAAACTACTCAAAATGCTGAGACAGATCACTAGCTCATATGTCTGTAATTACAAGAGCAAGCACTTTTGAGGTTAACGTTAAGTTCTGGCATTAAAGATGCTCAAGAGATCTGCATCTGTACTGCACAACATAACAATCTGGAAATCCACATGATGAGAATAAAGTATTCTTCTCTCAGGGTAAACTGTGAAATGCATTTGAAAATGGAGCTTTCCATTAAAATTAGCATTTCTTCATCTCCGGCTCATCTTGTTGAAATGCGATATCTTTCATTATGACAGCATGATGGGCATCCTCCAAACTACAAATTATTCCCTGGCATCTATCTGCTATCTGTCACTAAGGTCCCTAGCATGTTAAAAAAGCACAGGAAGTAGAAATGCTAGGGTGGAACCCTTCCTGGCTGTCAGTTCATTTGAAGTGATAGGTTGTTGTAGGGTTGTAGGAAAAAATTCATTCATTCATTTATTCAAACGTATTTATTGAGTGCTTACTGTGTGCAGAGCACTCTACTGAGTGCTTGGAAAGTACAATTCAGCAACAAATAGAGACAATCCCTGCCCACAGTGTGCTCACAGTGTAGAAGGGGGAAGCAAGTTGGGCAGGGGGGAGGGGTGTTGGTTGAGGTAATTTAGTGCTTTAAAAGTGATGATAAGAAAATGATGTGGAGATGGATGGCCAGCCACCAGAGGTTCTTAGGAAGTGAGCAAGGTCCCATTAGAAGACAAACTCTTCATACTAAAAACACTCAATCAATCAATCATATTTACTGAGCACTTACTGGCTTTTTGAGTTTTTCCTTAATGGTATTTGTTAAGCACTTACTATTTGCCAGGTACTATACTAAGCATTGGAGTAGATACAAGCTAATCACGTTGGACACAGTCCAAATCCCACATGGGGCTCATATTCTTAATCCCCATTTTATAGACGAGGGGCCTGAGGCCCAGAGAAGTGAAGTGACTTGCCCAGGGCCACAGAGTAGACCAGTGGCGGAGTCAGGATTAAAACCCAGGCAGGTCCTTCTGACTCCTGGGCCCATGCTCTATCCACTGGGCCATGCTGCCTACTTCCCTAGATGCTGGGAGCTGACTACTTATGCTCTAGAAGCCACTTCCATCAGCATGGCCTAGTGGCTAGAGCCCATGCTTGGGCCTTGGGAATCAGACAGACCTGGGTTCCAATCCCAGCTCCATCACTTGGCTGCTGTGTGACCGTGGGTAAGTCACTTCACTTCTCTGTGCCTCAATTATCTCATCTGTAAAATGGGGATTGAAACTGTGAGCCCCATGTGGCACAGGGACTGTGTTCAACCCTATTTGCTTGTATCCACCTCAGCACTTAGTACAGTACCTGGCACATAGTAAGCACTTAACAAATACTCCACTTATTATTATTACCTTCATTATGGTTTGGAAGTAGGAAGGAAAGTCAGGAAGAACTGAAATTATTTTTCAGCATTCATTTTCTGTCCTTTGTTTAATGGCAAGTCTGCTAATCTCTTGGTTTTTGCCAAGTCCATGGCTGTCACGAATCATCTCCCTCCTCAGCAGGAGAGCGATCAGGCCAGATCAGAAATCCTTCTTCTCCTTTTCTAATGGTTTCAAACAGAGTTCATAATTTGCACAAGATGGGGGTCCTCCTTAACTTGAGACCTCTTGCTGGGCTAAATAAAAAGTTTTAAATTGGAAATAAAGAGGAATCAGTAGTGAATTTAATGAACAATTACTGTTTCAAAGGGGGCTGAAGCCCCTTGTTACCTGTTCCCGGCATCAAGCACTCCGCCATCGCTGACCTTAGGGTGGATGTCTCTCTGTGTCGTTTGTTCAAGAATTAAGATTATTAAAAATAATAATCACTGAATTTGTGAAGCACTTACTTACCAAACCCTGTGGTAAACACTGGAGCAGATCCAAAATAACCAGATCAGAACCAGTCCCTGCATCTCACAGGGCTTGCTGTCTAAGGGGCAGGTTGGACATGTATTCAATCTCCATTTTGTAGATGAGGAAACTGAGGCATAGAGAATCAGTCAATGGTATGAAATGAAGACTCCCTGGGTTCAGGGAAGTTAGAAAATAATAGAATTGGTAGACATTATCCCTGCCCCTCAAGGAATTTACAATCTAATGACCAGCCCAAGGTCATCCAGCCACCAAGTGGCAGAGCTGGGATTAGAACTCTGGTCTTCTGACTCCCTTTGCTCTTTCCATGAGGCCATCGAGCTAGGCACGCTGGGACTCAGTCTGCAGCTCAGAATATGGTGGCTTCACAGCCCTAGCATCCCTTGGGCTTTTCTTCTGCTTCTTGCCTCCCGGTTAGGCGTCTTGCCATACCTGGAAACTTCCCCCAGCTTAGCTCAAACAGTAGGGACCAACTCCTGAAAAGAAACGTTTGTTAATGCCTGATTGAGTCCATCAGTTGCACTGTACTCTCCCAAATGTTTAGTACAGTGCACTGCACTTGGTAAACACTCAATAAATACCTTTTACTGATTGAATGATTAAGCTTCAGCGATGTGTCATCCAGCACACAAAGACCTAAGTCACTCACTAAAAGAGGCTTGAAGCAGCATCAATCTATCAATCATATTTATTGAGCTGTTATTGAATTCAGAGCCCTGTTCTAAGCGCTTGGGAGAGTACAATATAACAGTCACATTCTCTGCCCACAACTGTTTTCCCTCTCTACCAACAATGTTTTCATGGTTTCAGTTTCCTATTCTTAATCTCCAAGCCTCTGATTAGCAAACTTGAGAGATGAATAAAAAACTGAATTTTCTAGAGAGGGCAGTTACTTTCCCTAATGGAAATTTTACTAAAACAGTTTGCTGATGAGACACATACTGCTCTAATGGTCTGCTTCTGATTTTCCCAACACTTCCCTTTCTGTCACAAACTCTTTGAATGATCTCTGAAGAATGTAATGTAGGCCAATCATAACAGCTTTGATCACAAGGAAAAAATGTGCTCTTTAAGCCAGAGAAAAGCTAACAAGAAGTAACATTTGCACTGTGCCTGAACCCAAAATAGAAAAAATAATGACAGTGTCAGTTCATTAACAAATGAAGCCAGAGAGTTTGAGAAATTATTTTAGCACTAGAAGGACCTCAGGTCTGAATTGCTTTTATATCCAGCATTATATCTTGCACGTGAGTCCCACTGCACAGAAGGTAACAGCCAATTCCTGTTGACTGAGAACAAAGGTCGAAAATAATAATAATAATAATGATAATGTTGGTATTTGTTAAATGCTTACTATGTGCAGAGCACTGTTCTAAGCGCTGGGGTAGACACAGGGGAATCAGGTTGTCCCACGTGGGGCTCACAGTCCTAATCGCCATTTTACAGATGAGGTAACTGAGGCACAGAGAAGTTAAGTGACTATGCCTTCCCTGGCCTTCTCCTTGCTGGTTCTTCTGGACTTCTGAAGCAATAATACACCTGGGTGTAGGTAAACTGAAGTGTGAGCCTGTAGCTTTAAATACTTCATTATCACATGGCTAAAGTTAAAGCAATGACAAATTGGGCCAAAAATATATCAAGGATTATGCAAATGCCTTTAGTTCAAAGATATCCCTTCCCAACCTAAGACAGCATCCCCTATGATTTCAGTGGCATGAAATTATTTAAGTTATAAATTTAAATTTATGAAAGCCAATTAGTTGCAGCACATTTATTTTCCAATGAAGGCTAATGAGACATAGGCATTCTTCAAAAAGCCTTGGATGTCTATTAATTTAAGACTCTGTCCCGATCACTTGAAAAGCATAGGTAGCTGACCGTAAATAAAATTGAATTTGCTTTATTAAAAATGGAATTTTTACCATGGCTAATTCAGAGATCGGCCCAGACAGGTTGGGAGTCTTAAAATAGCCTTGAGATCGTAGCTTCCTGGATGTTGCAGGTGACAGATTTTTCTCTCAGTAATGTACATTTTGGGAATAAAACTCCTCCAAGGATGAGCTAGAATGCACAGGAGGGAGCTCATCCATTTGCATTCAGTCCTGTGGATTCACACAGATTTCTGGCACTCAGCCCACGACTGGCCCCAGATCAAGAAAGTTGCTTAAGAAAGAGCCTGCTCTTCCCTAGAGTGATTTCACCTTCAGCCCTCAGACAAAGCTCATGTAGTTGCTTCGGGTTGGAGGTTGAGGTTCATGTACTCCACTGAGCGGGGTTCTGACTCCAGTCCTTCTCCTTTCATCCGTGATCTGTTGAGGCCCCAACTACCTAAAATGGTGGAGGCCTCGAGAAGCACCCTGAAGCAATTTGAGGGTGTAACACCCCGAATCTGGGGTACAACAGACCGATCTTTCTGAGAGCATAGTGGCAAAGGGTCTGTCAGTCTTTTTCTACACTTTCTTACCCTCCTTTACTGCTTCACGTTTTTCGAACACTCGCAGTGTGACTTTCATCATCCCATATATCCGAGAACAAAGAACATGCTCAGGGGTGTCCAGTTACCTTTTACCATGAAAGCTCTCTGAGGACCCAAGTCTTTCAAACCAAATTCGTTCAGAATGTCAGATCCCTGTCCTATAGATTTAGCTCTGATTGATTTCACCTGGGGGGCAAAATCATAAAAATAATAATAGTATTTAAGAGCTTACATTGTGCCAAACATTGTATTAAGTAGATACGAGATAATCAAGTCAGACACAGTCTTTATCCTACATGGAACTTCAGTCTTATGGGGAGGGAGAATGCAGATTTAAATCCCATTTCACAGATGAGGAAACTGAAGCACAAAGTTAATTGTCATGTCCTAGGTCACACAGTAGGCAAGTGGCAGAGCTAAGATTAGGATCCAGGTCCTCTGACCCCAGGTCCATTCTCTGTCCACTGTGCCACAATGCTTCTCATTTACAAGAGTAGCAGCATAGCCTGATGGTAAGAGCATAGCCTTGGGAGTCAGGACATGTGGGTTCTAATCCCAGGTTCTCCACTTGCCTGCTGTGTGATTTTGGGCAAGTCATTTCACTTCTCTGTGCTTCACTTCCCTCAGCTGTAAAATGGGGATTAAGATTGTGAGCCCCTTGTTGGCAACGTTGTATCTACCCCAGCGCTTCGAACAGTGCTTGACACAAAGTAAGCGCTTAACAAATGCCATCATCATCATCATCATCATCATTTTCCTGCCATTTTTTCCGGAAACTTTGCTCCACAGAAGTGTGGTGTATGTGTCACTCAAAGGCAGGACACTGATGTGGTAGGTCTGGGAAAATAAGGCAAGGTAATGAAATAAGAGGCAATCGCATACATAGAGCATCGGGTAAAAAACAGAAGATTAGTAACTGAGGTGGATATTGTTGATTGAAAACCCCAAACTTCTTAACAAAACATTTTAAAATCCATGTTCTCCTAAATTGGAAGTAGACCCTACTTTACTAAAAGTCAGGTCAACATGAGTCATGACACAAAGAGGAAAGAATTACTCCAAGGGCCAATTTATAAGCCAGGTGCCCTGACCAAAGGGACCATACTCTCACAGAAATTGGATTTTTTTTTCCCAGTGCCAGGTGACCACACAAACCAAAGCTTCCTGAGGCCTTAATGAGACAGTTCCCAAAAGGCAGATTAAAACATCAATCCGGCAAAGAGTTCCTGTTTATGGTTGATATTGGTGAGCTGGCTGCAGGAAGCCTTCAAGTGAGAACTTGTTCATGATACTTGTCTCATCAGACTTGTCAGAGAACTTTGCATTTTATGCCTGTTTTGCATCTCATCTCCAGCCCACATCTGGAAAGCTGGCTCTGAACAGGTCAATTAGTCTGTTCGCTGGCATCTACAAGGATCTCTGTACCACTGTAGTTAAACTATATCTATATTGCTTCGAGTTACAGTGGTTGGCAGAATAACAATAATAATAATATTGGTACTTGTTAAGTGCTTACTATGTGCCGAGCACTGTTCTAAGCACTGGGGTAGATACAGGGTAATCAGGTTGTCCCACGTGAGGCTCACAATCTTAATCCCCATTTTACAAATGAGGTAACTGAGGCACCGAGAAGTTAAGTGATTTGCCCAAAGTCACACAGCTGACAGTTGCCGGAGCCGGGATTAGAACCCATGACCTCTGATTCCTAAACCCGGGCTCTTTCCACTGAGCCATGCTGCAAATATTTCATGAGGAGTCCTAAACAGCAGTAGTGAAACAAAGGATTATGCCACTGGCCAGATCAAACACCCAACAACAAACTATTTGGGTGGCTTTCTCTGAATTATCTCATAAGGTTCTCTGGGTTGGTAGCCTATTTCAAATTTGGCCTTAAGAGTACTGTGAGTAATTTTATTGATGCTTTCTAGAAAAGTAGGTGCCTTACATGCATGACATAGATCAAATTCTGCCCTAAAATAATGACGGTGTTTATTTAGTGTTTACTATGTACTGAGAGCACTAGGCTAGGCACTGAGGTAGGTTACAAGATAAGCACACTGGACACAGTTCCTGTCCCAAATGGCACTTACAGTTTAAGAGGGAGAAGGATCAGGTATTTTATCCCCCTTTTACAGATGAGAAAATAGAAGCCCTGGGTGTCAGCAGACCTAGGTTCTCTCACTATGGAACAGGGATTGTGTCCAACCTGAATGTATTATATCTACCCCATTGCCTAACACAGCGTTTGGCATATAGTAAGAGCTTAGCAAATGCCATAATTATTATTACTTTTCTACTGTGTGACCTTGGGAAAGTCACCTAACCTCCCTCTACCTCAATTTCCTCATCTTTAAAATGGGGATAAAATGCCGGCTGCTTCCTCAGAATGTCAGCCCTAAGTGGGACAGGGACAATATTCAATTCGATTATCATTAAACTACCCCACGTTTAGCACAATAGTTGGCAGAAAGTAAGCGCTTAAGAAAAATCCGCACCAATTTGTTCACTCCAGTCTCACCCAGTGCTGAAGTGGATTCCTTGAGCGTTCAGTTGGGAAACAAGTCGGCCACTCCAACAGCACCTAGTCTGGAGTTGTCATTCCAAAACATTCTGGCAATAGTGGTTCCTTTTACATTTTGTAATGAAATCTAACAGTACAGCTGCTGACGTCCACCCAAAAGTCACACCGTGGTTCCACCCGAATTATTCAGAATGGTAAAAGGTTACCTGATGCTTCCAAATAATCTCCACCTCCCTCCCAGTGCCACCAAATCTTCCTGGAGAGGCTATTTTCCAGAAAATGTCATCTTTTGTACTTAATGCATGGTCAGCAAAGAATAAGATGCCTGTCAATAGCTTGTGCTACCTTTTCATATGAAAGGGAAGATGGGTTAAATATTTTTCTTCAACTCTCATTATTACAGTGTTTTCCGACATCTAATTCCTTTCTCTTCTTCGGGGTGAATGCGATGGCCCAGCTGAACAGACAGCTGGAAGTCAGCTGTACACTGTTGAGCGCAATGGGTTTTAAATGTTTCACTGCACATTAATTGCATGATATTGTCCCTCATTTTAATTTTTGAATGAATGGAATGCCAGAGCTAAACAGACAACTCGGCAATTACCACTATTGCTTTTTCAGGAAAATAATACTTTTTTTTCCCTCTTTATTCTGGCATTCAGTTAGGCAACACAAGGTTTCCGGAAGCAGGACCACATAAAGGCGTGACTCAGTGGAAAGAGCCTCGGCTTCGGAGTCAGAGGTCATGAGTTGGACTCCCGGCTCTGCCACTTGTCAGCTGTGTGACTGTGGGCAAGTCACTTAACTTCTCTGTGCCTCAGTTCCCTCATCTGTAAAATAGGGATTAAAAGTGTGTGAGCCCCACGTGGGACAACCTGATTACCCTGTATCTCCCCCAGCACTTAGAACAGTGCTTGGCACCTAGTAAGCGCTTAACAAATACCAAGATTATTATTATTATAAAGGAAAAAGCAGTTTACCCATGAAAAGCACTACCCTTCTATTGGGTGCCATGTTCATTGCATGGAGAAATGAAAACACATCAACTCCAAAATTTATCCCTATGGTCCAGTTTCATCCTTGTTCAGGCATTCTATTCCCCCTACATAATCTCTCTTTTCTTTTCTATTGAAAACCCAGTCCCTTCTTTTACAATTTTACAACCCCATCATTAGAAATCCAGCATTCTTCCCTCTGGTTGCATGGGGTGGTTATGAACTCCATTTGATCGCTGCCTCATCAGTTTGACGTTAACTGCTGAAATTTACAACTGGTTGGGTTTTCGACCTATTAGCGTTCGACTCTCTCAAAGTGCAAGAAGGTTGGGGGAGGTGAGAGGGGAAACGGCTGCCCAAGGGAAGTTTAAAAGAATGTGATGTCTTGTTAAAACCTGAAAGGTCAATGAAGGGGAAAAAGAAACCTAGGAAGGCAGAGAAGGAGAGGCCAGAGAATGAATAATGCCTCCCTCCCTGCTGTGATAGGGCCTGCCAACCGCAGCCAACTAGTGAATAATTGACAAAGCGAGTCATAGACCTCTCGTTAGACCACAGCATCGCTTTGTCTGATGGGGACGTTCTTCCACAGAATTGGACCTGACAAGCAACTTCCCTCTACTAATGTTTAAACAAAAGCAGTGCTTGATGGAAAGAACACCTTTTGATTATGGCATGTGGCATGGAGCAAAGACTCCTTGTGTACTGCTGGCCGGATAACAGATCCAGGAGTCCCGAAATAAAGGGAATTAAATGGGAACCCCGAGGATGCGGCCAAGACACACGGTTCACAGTGAGCCAGCCAGTCAAGAATTCTATTTCACCACAAAAAAAATTTGCACTCACATTAATCGTCTGCCTTGGACCCACAAAAGCAACCAAATACCATACAGCTGGGAACCCTGGATGATTTCTTGACCTTACCTCTTGCAACTTTGCCAACAAGCCATCCGAGATTCCAGACGCTTGATTCAATTTGTCACTTTGGGTGAGTTGAAAACAGCAAGGGTTGGAATAGGCTCAAACCAGGTCAGTTAGACGGCTTTCCTGGGTTTGCACCAACTGGGCCGAACTCATGGATTGAGGCAATGAATGAGATTTTTTTTTGGTACCTCTCTGGTCCTGTATAGAAGCTTAAAGCAGGAAAGGTCCATGAGTTAAGAGAAATGAGGAAGGCCTTAAAGGAAATCAAGCATTAAATCAATGAAAACCAGGCAGAGGACTCACAAAAAATTAAATATTCTTTGCCTCTCCCTGTTTCCTTTTCTTTGAGCTTTATGTAAGGAGGTGCTAATCAGGACAACTTGAAAGTGTTTGAAAAAAAGGATGTGAGAGATTTCTTGGCCTTGAATTAATAATAATAATAGTGCCTGTTAAGTGTTTGTGCCAAGCACTATACCAAGGGTAGAGGTAGACACAAGTAAATCAAGTCACACAAGGTCACTGTCCCACATGGGGCTCACAGCCTAAGTAGGAAGAAAAAAAGACATGGAATCCCCATTTTGCAAATGAGCTCACTGAGGCACAGAGAACATAGATGACTTGCCCAAGGTCACACAGCAGGTAAGTGGTGGACCTGGGATTAGAACCCACATCCTCTGACTCCAAGATCCATGCTTTTGTATCTCGGCCACGCTGCTCCTCAATTGATGTGGGGGCCTTTCCTTCTGAGTCCCCCTTGGTTGTGTAGTATCTCCAAACAACTTCAGAAGAGCTGAGTCTAATATCGTGCCTGATCCTCTGAGGATTAGACAAACCTGTAAAGTGGGTGCAAGGTGTGATATTTCAGAGTTCTCTAACAGCCGTATTCAACTGTTCACTCACTAATGGCTTTTTCCCCACTGCTTTCAAACATGGCCATGTTTGTCCTCCTCAAAAAACCCTCCCTTGACCCCACGGCTCCCTCCAGTTTCTTCCCCATCTCCCTCCTACCATTCTTCTAGAAACTCCTTGAGCAAGTTGTCTACACCAGCTGTCTCATTCATTCAATCATATTTATTGAGCGCTTAATGTGTGCAAAGCACTGTACTAAGCAGTTAGTATAATTCAGCAACAAAGAGACAATCCCTGTCCACAATGGGCTCACAGTCTAGAAGTCTCAAGAAGTCTCAGTCGCAAGTTCCTCTCTTCCAGTTCTCTCTTTGATCACCTCCAATATGGCTTCCATCTCCTCACGCCACAGAAGCTGCCCTCTCAAATTTCACCGATGATCTCCTTGCCAAATCCAATGGCCTCCTCTCCATCCTAATCCTCAACCACTCACTTGCCTTAGACACTCTCAACCACCCCTTTCTCCTGAGAATATTTTCCAACCTTGACTTCACTGACACTGTCCCATCCTGGTTCTCCTTTGTCTCTCTGGCCATTCATCTCCATGAAATCTCCTTCATGGACTGCCCCTCTCCCTCCCACACCCTTACCGTGAGGGTCCCCCAAGACTCAGTTCTCCAGCCTATTCTAGTCTCCATCTACACTCATTCCCTTGGAGAACTCATTCACTCCCCAAGGCTTCAACTACCACCTCTATGCGGATGATACCCAAATCTACATTTCCAGTCGTAATCCCTCTCCCTCTCTGCAGTCTCGCATTTCCTCCTTCATTCAAGACATCTCTACTTGAATGTCTTCCCTTCACCTCAAGCTTAACATGTCCAAAAGAGAACTCCCAATCTTCCCTCCCAAACCCTGTCCTCCCCCTGACTTGTCCATCACTGTAAACGGCACCACCATTCTTCCTGTCTCATAAGCATTGGCATTATCCTTGACTCCTCTCTCTCATTCAACCCACATATTCAATCCATCACCAAATCCTGTCGGTCCCACTTTCACAACACCGCTAAAATCTGCCCTTCCCTCTCCATCCAAAATGCTATCACATTAATGTAATCAATCAAAATAATAATAATAAATAATGTTGGTATTTGTTAAGTGCTTACTATGTGCCAAGCACTGTTCTAAGCACTGGGGTAAATACAAGGTAATCAGGTTGTCCCAAGTAGGGCTCACAGTCTTCATCCCCATTTTACACATGAGGTAACAGGCACAGAGAAGTTAAGAGACTTGCCCAAGGTCACATAGCTGATAAGCGGTGGATCTGGGATTAGAACTCATGACCTCTGACTCCCATGCCCGGGCTCTTTCCACTGAGCCATGCTGCTTCTCATCCTATCTCCCCTGGATTACTATGTAAACCTCCTTGAAGGCCTCCCAATCTCCTGCCTCTGCCCACTTCAGTCCATACTTCACTCTGCTGCCCAGATTATACTCCTACAAAAATGTTCAAGTCATGTCACCTCACCCCGCAAAATACTCCAGTCATTACCCCTCCACCTCTGCATCAAACAAAAACTCCTCACCATTGGTTTTAAATCACCTTGCCCCCTCCTACCTCACCTTGCTATTCTCCTACTACAACCCAGCAAGCACACTTCTCTCCTCTAATGCTAACTTCCTCACTGTGACTCAATCTTGCCTATCTTGCTGCCGACCCCTCATAATTTATTCTTCCCTCTTCAAAGCCTTACTGAGGGCATATCTCCTCCAAGGGGCCTTCCCTGACTAATCCCCCCTTTCCTCTTCTCCCACTCCTTTCTGCATCTTTCTGACTTGCTCCCTTTGTTCATCCCCCCAACTCCAGCCCTACAGCACTTAGGTACATATCTGTAATTAATTTATTTGCATTAATGTTCATCTCCCCTTCTGGATTGTAAACTGGTTGTGGGCGGGGAATTTGTCTTTTTATTGTTGTACTGTACTCTCCCAAGTGCTTAGTCCAGTGCTCTGCAAACAGTAAGCGCTCAATAAATACAAACGAATGAATGTATGGAAAGATCATTCAATCCTTACCACCTTTTAATCTGCTACCATTATCTCTCACAAATATGGATACGGTATTGGTTTCATAGTTGAACTAGTAGTAGAAATAATAGGATTTAGTTAGTCTAGTACTCTGAACTAGGAGCTTAGGAAGTACAAAATAGAGAAATACACATTTCCTGCCCACCAGGAACTTACCTTCAAAAGGGGATGTCAGACATATAGATGTTTACAAATAGGATTTTGTTAGTGTTGCACTTAATGTTGGTATTTGTTAGTATTTGTTAAGCGCTTACTATGTGCAAAGCACTGTTCTAAGTGCTGGGTGGATACAGGGTAATCAGGTTGTCCCTCGTGAGGCTCACAGTCTTCATCCTCATTTTACAGATGAGGGAACTGAGGCACAGAGAAGTTAAGTGACTTGCCCACAGTCACAGAGCTGACAAGTGGCAGAGCAGGGATTCGAACCCATGACCTCTGACTCCCAAGCCCATGCTCTTTCCACTGAGCCATGCTGCTTCTCTAAAGCGCTTACTATGTGCCGAGCACTGTTTTAAGCGCTGGGGTAGATATAAGGGAATCAGGTTGTCCCACGTGGGGCTCACATTCTTCATCCCCATATTACAGATGAGGTAACGGAGGCACCGAGAGGTTAAGTGGACTTGCCCGCGGTCACACAGCTGACAAGTGGCAGAGCAGAGCACTTCCCTTCCTCAGGCTCAGATTCCTTGGCAGATGAGCTCCAGGTTTCTTCTACCACAGAACTGACACCGGTTCCTGCCTCCACCTTCCCCTGTCAACCTTCCCCACCTTCCACACACACACACCAATGGCCCCAAGAGTTCAGGCTGTCTTGGCAGGGGTCAATCATAATTATAGAGTGCTTACTGTGTGCAGAGCACTGTACTAAGCACTTGGAAAGGTACATTATAACAATAAACAGACACAGTCCCTGCACACAGTGAGTTTACAGTCTACAGGGGGATGCAGGCTTTAATATAAATTACAGGCATATACAGAAGTGCCATGGGGCTGGGAGGGGGGATGAATAAAGGGAGCCAGTCAGGGCAACACAGGAGGGAGTGGGAGAAGAAGAAAGGAGGGCTTAGGGAAGGCCTCTTGGAGGAGATGTGCCTTCAATAAGGCTTTGAAGTGGGGGAGAGTCACTCTCTGTGGGAAAGGCTGCCCTGGGGCTGGGATGTGTCCGGGGAGCACACTCCATGAGAAGACCCCAGGGTACCACAGGCCTGGCATCCCCTTCCCCTTCTCCTCAGAGTTGGGAACCCTGGTTCCAACACCCTTCACCCCCTTCTCTCCCATCTCAAGAGTTCTGGAGTCAAGCACCTGGTGGGCCTCATCCTGACCCTCCCCAGAGGCCTCCTGTTCCTCCTACTCCCCAGCTCTGCCCTATGGCCAGGGGACCGCGGGCCCCCCACCCCCTGCATTCTGGAGCCTGGTGGGGGTCCAACCCCAGCCCCTCACCCCGTCCAATGCTTGAGCCTCAAAGACTGCCCATGTAGTAACAGAAAACTCAGAATGACTGGTCCTGACACGCTCAACCAGGAGGAGACAACACTGTTGGAGATGACCACCGATTGGCTTAGGGAACAGATTGACAGTCCAATAGCCAATGGAAGGTCATGGAGGATTTGTGGGGGCAGGACTGTCAGAGGGTCCTGAATGGGTGAATGGACAAAAAGCTATAAGAGGACAGACTTGCAGGCCACATACGCTCAGAGCCTAGATCTGTGGACATGTTCTGGGGCTTCTTGGGACAAAGTGGGAATAAAGGTTATTTGCTTCAAACAAACTGTGGTTCAGGGATTGCTAGCTAGCTGCTTTGCAAAGAACTGGTGACCACTACACTATCCTGACACAGTCTCAGGGAAAAAAATAGCATAATTTTTAGTCAAGGAAAAACCTAAGCAGTTTAAAAACAAGTAAATAAAAGATTGACCAAAGGATTGAAAATGCACGGTAAAATGATTGTTAAAAATATTATACTAAAGAGTATACACTCTGTCTCCTTTTGCTACATTAAATTTATCTTTAATATCCACATCTTGCCTTTTTTTGCTATGAAATTTAAATGTCACCTTTACATGTGCAACAGCAGGAAAGGACAGAGCCTCTCTGTACATTAAGTGACTGGCGTGTCACAATGGCACAAGCCGCCATTGAGTTGACTTATGACATCAGAAAGAATATCAGAGGTAGAGAAGTGTTTCTAACACCCACCACTTTAGGTAGATTCCATGACTCTGTCCCCAGCATCCATCTCTCACCGCAAAGTCAGCTGACCATCCCAAAGGGACTTCTCAGAGCACAGGTCCTTCCTTGGGCCTGCAGCGACTTGTGTTTTAGAGAAAGCAGGCTACACAGTAATTGTATGGATGTGGCCTTCAGCCACCATTCATTCATTCCATCATATTTATTGAGTGCTTTCTGTGTGCAGAGTACTGTACTGAGACTTTTGGAGAGTACAATATAACAATAAGCAGACACATTCCCTGCCCACAGTGAGCTTCCAGTGCTTACTATGTGCCAGGCACTGTTCTAAGTGCTTAACAAGTACCACAGTTATTATCATTATTAGAAGATGAGCTTACAGTCTAGAGAATTCACTAAGGCCCCCCATTAAAGGGCTCCACTGTTCATCCTGCACTGGCAACCATTCAAACATGTCTAGGAAGTCCTATGAGCTGGTTTATGAATATCACCCCCCTTGTCATGTAATTTGAGGATTTTTTTAATGATATTTGTTTAGTGCTTACTATGTGCCAGGCTCTGTGCTAAGCACTGGGGTAGAAAGAAATTAATCAAGATGGACACAGATCACATCCTACATGGGGCTCACATTATCAATCTGCATTTTACAGATGAGGTAACTGAGGCCTTGAGAAGTGACTTTCCCAAGGTCACCCAGTGAACAAGTGGCAGAGCTGGGACTAAACCCAGGTTCTTCTGACTCCTGTGCTGTATCCATTAGATTATGCTGCTTCTCAATTTGGAACACCAATTGCAAGACTGTGAGCCCGTCTTTTAGACTGTGAGCCCATTGTTGGGCAGGGATTGTCTCTATCTGTTGCTGAATTGTACATTCTAAGTGCTTAGTACAGTGCTCTGCATTTATTGAGTAAGTGCTCAATAAATACGATTGAACAAATTGAATGAATTCTCTGGGCCAGAGTGGGTGGAGGGGAGGGGTCTTGTGTCACTCAAGCCCAGGACAATCCTGAGCCCCTCCCATTGGACTTCCTTAGGGAAATGGGACAAAACAAGGAAATAATGGAAAATCTGGTAACCCGATTCTCCATATTTGCATGGAAAGAATGAATTTAATTTAAAAGCCCTCAGGAAAATGAATCAGAAAAGAAGTCGGGATTACAGAATTCCAGATTCTAAAACTATTTGTGCACCCTGCAGCATAGATTTATGAAACAGCACTCTAGTGGCCTGATGGAATTAATACAACTTCCAAAACACCTAATTTACTTCCAGAGAGTTATTTACAGCAAGGAAGAGCACAGTTCAATGGGAATCCTTCTGCCCTTTTACATCAAAATATACCCAGGATCTTGTGACCAGAATACAGCTCTGATTACATTCAGAAAAAACACTGGGGATCATTTTATCCCGGGATCTTTCCTATTAATCTAAATTGTTTCACAGTCTCCAAGAGGTTGGAAGGAGCTTTAAATGAAGATAAAAGCCTATTTATTTACTATTCCAAATTCTGTATACATTATCATTTCAAGTAGTATTTGTCTAGAAACCTATATTTTGGTCTATTAAGTAAATTGTCTTTTAAAATATTTTCTTCTAAATTTGGTCATCACAATATCTGAAACGCATATGCTGATGGTCTTGTGGAACAAAATACCAGCAGCTGGAACAAAGCAAGCAAACAAATTGTTTATCACTCAGTTTCCATGAACCCACCCTCCCCCGCCAGAATAACCAAGATCACATAAATTTGACTATTGCACTACAAGACACAAGATACTACATATTTCCATACTCTGTAACATGCAGCGTGGCTTAGTGGAAAGAGCCTGGGCTTGGGAGTCAGAGGTCATGGGTTCTAATCTCCCAGCTCCCCCATTTATCAGCTGTGTGACTTTGGGCATCATTTAACTTCTCTTGGCTCAGTTACCTTGTCTGTAAAATGGGGATTAAGACTGTGAGCCCCACATGGGACAACCTGATTACATTGTACCTTATGCCAGCGCTTAGAACAGTGCTTGGCAAATAGTAAGCACCTAACAAATATTATTATTATTATAACAACTTGAAACCAGAACTGTATTTGAAATTGTACTACTTCAAGACAGTTGATCTTCTGTTTTTCTGTCTCTACCCATTCGTGTGAAACTTAAATCAAATTCTTAATCGTTATCATCTAATCATTTTCCAAGATGAATGATGTGTTGAGTTAATGTCTTTTTTCACTTAGTCCGGTGGTGATTATTATTCAGCAAACCCCAGAATATCTACAGGTTTACTCTATCACTCGAGGATTTGCTTCATTTAATCTTGAAGGTGTTTCTTCTGTCCAGTCTGATTCTGATTTCAGCACACCATGCAACAGCCATTTGAATGTCTTGGTGTTGCCTATATTCTTAATCATGAGAATTGTGGTGTTTATTGAGCACTCATTAGGTGCCAAGCACTGTAGTAAGTGCTATGGTTGATAAAATATAAGTAGATTTTATCCACAAGGGTCTCACAGTCTCAGTGGGAATAAATAGTATTTAATCACCATTTTACAGGTGACATATCTGAAGTACAGAGAGGCTAAAGTGACTTGACCAAAGTCACAGAGCAGGTAAGTGGTGGAGCACAGAATTAGAGTCCAGGCCTTCTGAATCTCAGACCCTTGCTCCTTTCGGTAGAACCACTCTGCTCCATATCTTTCCCCTCTTGGGAGGTCACGATGAGGTGAGAATCACATTGGGATTAGGGGAGGAAGGGAGAGAGGGGTCCTCTGCACTTCAGGACATTATTATTTATAATTCTGTTACTATTATCAAATGCCACCAGGTCATTTCCAATTCATAGCAACTCTGTGGATATATTTTCTCCAGAACATCCTATATTCTGCCATAACCCATAACTTTGCTAAAGGTTCTTCTGTTATCACTGTTATGGTCTCTATCCATCCAGCTGCCTGTCTCTCTCTTCCATGTTTTCCCTGGAGCTTTCCTAGGATTAGTGCCTTCTCCAGAGAATTAATCCTCCTGATGTTATGTCCAAAATATGCTAATCTAAGTCGAGCCATTTGGCCTTCCAAAGTCCACTTTGGCTAAATTTGCTCCAAAATCCATTTGTGTGTTTTCTGGACTGTCCATGATATTCGTAAAAGCCTTCTCCAACACCACATTTCAAAAGAATCATGCTCTTGCTATCCTGTTTTTTCACTGCCCAGCTTTCAGTTCCATACATTGTCACTGGAAACCCCATAGAAATGACAATTTCTATTTTTGTGGCAATCAACACATTTTATGATTTTCCAGGTTCTTCATAGCAAATCTTTCTACCATTAATCTAACGTTTACATTTACCAAGAAAACTCTATGGAATTCTGGCTTAACATCTGTTAATTAGCATGGAAAATACGAGGAATTAGTGGAACTGCACTTGAAGTCATATAGGGCCTCTGTGATAGACAAATTTCACAGCTGTAAAGAAGACTGCCCACTACAATCATTTCTCTACACTCTATCAGCCTACTGAAAAGCATATTAGTGGTCTTAGTTCACTTTTCAATCTTTCTTACGTCACTGACCAGTGTTCCACCTAGAAAACAGAACACTCTGCCAATTTGGGGGCAGGGAATAAGTTACTATTTTATTATGTACTTCCCAAGCCTGTACCATGCAGAGTGTGCTCAATTAATGGAATAATAATTGTGGTTTTTATTAAGCACTTACTTTGTACCACTCACTGTACTAAGTGCTGGGATGAATACAGACAAATCGGGTTGGACACTGTCCCTGTCCCACAAAGGGCTCACAGTCTTAATCTCCATTTTACAGATGAGGAACTGAGGCCCAGAGACGTGAAGTGACTTGCCTAAGGGCAGAGCTGGGATTAGAACCCAGGTCATTCTGACTCCCAGGCCCAGGCTCTATCCACTAGGCCACGCTACTTCTCAGTATTATGAGAAGCATAATATTATTAATTATTATTATTCTCACTGTTATAAATGTATTTTATTACTACAACTACCAATCATTGTAATCAATCAATTATATTTGTTGAGCATTTACTATGTGCAGAGCACGATACAGAGCACTTGGGAGAGTCGTTAGACATGATACCTGACTTGAATGAGTTTCCATCCTAGGGTTGCAGCTGGATTGATGTAAAGTTTGCCAGGTGTGAGCTGATGCAAAATCTTGGTCTTCATCAGATGTCATCGGATCCACAGTGCTTTGTTGATTCTGAGAGTCGATTCATAACTATCTTTACGGTTAGCTTCATATGTGCTTTTAGAGCACAGCCAGCAATTCTAATTTTTATTTGGAAGCAGCGTGGCTCAGTGGAAAGAGCACAGGCTTGGGAGTCAGTGGTCAGGGGTTCGAATCCCGGCTCCGCCACTTGTCAGCTGCGTGAATGTGGGTAAGTCACTTAACTTCTCTGTGCCTCAGTTACCTCATCTGTAAAATGGGGATTAAGACTCTGAGCCCCACGTGGCACAACCTGATTACCCTGTATCTACCCCAGCACTTAGAACAGTGCTCTGCACTTAGTAAGCCCTTAACAAATACCAACATTATTATTACTACTCTGTAGGAAGGAGTTGGTGACTTTGAATGCTGCTTTTTTGGGTTTTTTATGTATTTGTTAAGCACTTACTGTGTGCCAGCAATAAGCGATGGGTTAGATTTAAGTTAATCAGGGTGGATACAGTCCCTCTCCCACATAGGGATCACAATCTTAATCCCCATTTTACATATGAGGTAACTGAAGCACAGAGAAGTGAAGTGACTTGCTCAAGATCACACAGCAGATGAGTGGCAGAGCTGGAATTAGAACCCAGGTCCTTCTGATTCCCAGGCTCTAGTCACTAGGCCATGCTGCTTCCCAGGGTGCTGTTTCCAGTCTGTGTGGTTGAGAGATTTGTTCAGAGGAACAAAACTGCATTCTGACCACAGATTCCTTGGCATCATTGAGAATAATAGTGATGGTATTTCTTAAGTGCTTACTAAGTGCCAGGCATTGTACTAATGGGTGTATAGAACGGGTTGAAAATGATTGGGCCTAGGTTGTGATCCTACTTGACTTGCATTGTCAGAAAGAAGATCAAAGAAATAGCCTTCAATTCTTATGCATTCAGCCATATCATGCGATGGTGAGATCAAAGGACTACTTGAAGCAAAACAAGCAATATATCAGTGTTATTTGCAGATCCTCATGATCCTGCCAAAATTAAATTATTCTGCATCCTGGAATTCAGGAAAGTCCAGGAAGGAAGATGCTAAGAATGACTAGATACAAGAATACGCAGGGATCATGACTTAATCTATTGTCTTGTTCTCTTCCAAATGCTTACTCTATGCAGCATCCTATAGTACAGTACACTGCATAGAGTAAGCACTCAGTAAATAATAATAATGATAAAGATGATACTTTTTAAGGCCTTACTATATGCCAGGTACTGTACTAAGCACAGTCAATGTCACCATATGGGGCTCACAGTCTTAATCCCTCTTTTGTAGATGAGGTAACTGAAGCCCAGAGAAGTAAAATGACTTGCTCAAGTGGCAGAGCAGGGATTGGGACCCAGATCTTCTGACTCCCAAGCCTGCACTCTTTCCACAAGATCACACTGCTTCTGATCGATTGATTACCCAGACTAAACCAAACCCAACCAAGGACTTGTACACATTTAGGAAGAATAGATTTGGAACAAGCCTGCCACCACTGAATTGTACATTCCAAGCGCTTAGTACAGTGCTCTGCACATAGTAACCATTCAATAAATACGAATGAATGAATGAATGAATGAATGAATGAATGAATGAATGAATGAATTTGGAGAGACGGCTTCTCACAGCAAAAGAAAAAATTCTACAGAGCTGGGAACAACTATTTCGTAATCTAGTTATAATTATAGGAGAAGCAGCACGGCTTAGTGGAAAGAGCACGGACTTGAGAGTCAGTGGACGTGGGTCCTAATTCCGGCTCCCTCTCTTGTCTGCTTCGTTACCTTGGGCAAGTCGTTTAAAACCTCTGTTCCTCAGTTACCTCATCAGTAAAATGGGGACTGAGGCTGTGAGCCCCACGGGGGGACAACCTGGTTACCTTGTATCTGCCCCAGGGTTTAGAAGGGGGCTTGGCACATAGTAAGCACTTAACAAATACCACCATAATTAATAATTTGCTAAGCACTCTGTGTCTAGCCCTGTTCTAAGTGCTGGGGTAGATACCAACTAATCTGGTCAGACACTGTCCCTGTCCCAAGTGGGGCTCACAGTCTCAATCCCCATTTTCCAGATGAAGTAAATGTGGCACAGAAAAATGAAGTGATTTTCCCAAGGTCACAAAGCAGACACCTGACAGAGCAGGATTAGAACCCACGACCTTCTGACTCTCAGGCCCATGCTCTATCCGTTATGACGTTGTTTCATGGGTCATCCAGTGAAGATGATCCCTTACAAAGGATATTTTGTCGGACCTGTAAACACCAGAGCCATGGCTCTAGAATTTCAGGAAGTCATCACAGAAGTCTGAGGCTGAGGAATAACACAAAGCCCATATGCACCAGCTGAGAGATACAAGCCAGGAAGAGATGTGCTGCTTAATCTTCTCAAGTACTTCCTCAACATAAGGACATTGGAGAAATGCCCTACAGTGCCAAGGATGTCTCTATTCTCACTGTTTAGATGAAAGGGGAAAGGGGAATGAGCTGACTGAAGAAACTATCAGACCTAGTGGAAAGAGCATGAGATTAAGAGCCAAGAGGTCTGAGTCCTCGACCCAGCTAGCTACCACATTCTGCTCTGTGGACCCTGAGCAAGTCACTCACCTTCTCTGTGCCTCAGTTTTCTCGTCTGTCAAATGCACATAAAATGCTTATTCACTCTTTATGAGCTGTGTGGGGTAGGTACTCTCCAATCTGATTTTTGTGTAATTACCTCAGTCATAGGTGCAGTCCTAGGACAGAGTAAACAGTTAATAAATATTATTATCAAGGTCCTCTTCTAGTTATTCATTATTAGCTTCATTTTTAAAGTGCTAACTTTGTGCAAAACACTATATTAAGACATTGCAGAAAGGCAAATAGATGACAATTCATATCCCATAGGAAGTTTCACCATCTGGACTGATTACAATTTACTATTTACCATACCCTTCTAGAATCCCAATACAACTTCAGACCACAAGGAGCACCACATATATGATTTTTGCTTTACATCATGCAGGGAACAATATTAATAATAATAATCATAATTGTTGAAAAGCAGCGTGACTCAGTGGAAAGAGCACAGGCTTGGGAGTCAGAGGTCATGGGTTTGAATCCCAGCTCTGCCACTTGTCAGCTGTGTGACTGTGGGCAAGTCACTTAATTTCTCTGTGCTCCTCTGTTACCTCATCTGTAAAATGGGGATGAAACTGTGAGCCCCATGTGGGACAACCTGATTACCCTGTATCTACCCCAGCGTTTAGACCAGTGCTCTGCACATAATAAGCGCTTAACAAATACCAGCATTATTATTATTTACTACGTACTAAGCATTAAATAAAGCAGTGTATTAAGTAAAACAAGATAATCAGGTGGAATACATTCTCTATCCCACATGCGACTCACAGATATTTAAGCCCCATTTTAGAAATGAGGAAAAGGAGGAACAGAGAAGGTAAGTGACTTGCCCAGGGTCACGCAGAGCAGGGTTTAGAACCTAAGTCCTCTAACTTCTAGGCTTGTACTATTCCCCCTAGTACACATTGCTTCTCCCATCAAGACTACTATGGAATTTTTATAATCTGTCCAGAACCATGTGACTAGAACACAGTTCTGATTTCATTCAGAGAAAACACTTGGGACCATGTTATTTTAGGATCTTTCCTATTAGTGTTCACGGAGCTTATAAAGCATGAGACACTTGCAGTAGAACTGAAAAATCTGGGGCTCTTTTGAATTCCACCTCACTGATATGGGTTGTACATGACTGTGAGCTCACTGTGGACAGGGAAAGTCATGTTTATTGTTGTGCTGTACTTTCCCAAGCATTTAGTATAGTGTTCTGCACAAAGTAAGCACTCAAATACAACTGAATGGGAGTAAAGCAGGAATAAATACTGGCTCCAGCCCTGTCCAGTTTATTCCACACAACCGTGCTCGAGGGCCCAGCAAGGAAACTGAAAGTTCGATCAATCTATCAAACAATCAGTAGCATTCACTGAACACCGACAGTGTTCAGAACACTGTACTAAGCACATGGGTGAGCGCCATAGAGTAGCAGACGAAATCCTTGCCCACAAGGAGCTCACAGACTAGGTAGGGGAGGAGCCAGAAAACTTTAAACCTATATGCGCTAAGCTCTTCAATAGTAGGGATCATGCCTACTAATTCTACTGTTTTCTTGCAGGTGCTTAAGTATAATGCTCTGCATAGAGTAAACACTCAATAAATACTACTGATGGATTGAGTGTATCACACTCAAACGAAATCCTATGAATTAATTGTGGTGCTCTGAAAACACATCTAAATATAAAACTGATGGCCAAACATTTGATTTCACTTTAACACTTGATCAACTTTTTCTTTGTTATGACATTTGTTAAGTGTTTACTATGTGCCAAGCACTATACTAAGCACTAGGGTAGATACAAGATAATCGGGTTAGACACAGCCCATGCGGGGCTCACAGTCTTAATCTCCATTTTACAGATAAGGTAACTGAGGCACAAGGAAGTTAAGTGATGTGTCTAAGGTCACACAGGAGACAAGCGGCAGAGCCAGGATTAGAACCCAGATCCTCTGACTCCCAGGTCCATTGTCCTTCCACTAGGCCAAGCTGCTTCTCATTTACAGTAGTACAGCTATAAATCAGTATGCATGGAGATAAACTAAACCTTCAGGCAATTAAACCAAATGAGAATTTTCCATACATACAACTTATTTCAGAGCGTGTTCTAATTGTAAATATTATTCACAGTGGACCCTGTAGAGATGCTTTGACAACCATGCTTAGCCTTCCACTTCTCAAGCAAATGTCCTCAAGTGAATAGGAAATGGGTAGGAAATGGCCCATTTCTATTCAGATGGCTGCCCTCCTTTTTACATGCTATCTGAATTCACAAGTCCTAGATTGATTCTTGTCAAGAAGCAGAATGTGGTTAAGTGCATTTTGTCATGCATATCCTCCATCACCACATTTACTATTAGATATAATCAAGCTATGGGTATCACTTTCCTATTTTGTGATCCTATAGAGATGACATGACTTTTTTGTGTGTAGAGGAAAAATCAAGGGTGAAGATTTTAAATTCAATGCACAGAGAATTTTAGGTCAATTGTATAAATTTACTTGCTTAAATATTTTTTTCCACTAATAAAGAACTTTTGATACTTCAAAAAACTCTGAATCAATTTTCTTCAACTTTATATCTCCTTTCCTGATAGAAGATTTGGTAAACATATTTTGGGTTGTGCAAGACTTTGGAAAAAGCTGATTTTTAAAGTTCCTTAGCCAGTTTCTAGACATGTCTGAGGAGAGACTTTCAAGTATATTACTCTAATACAAAGACAGATTATATGTAAAATATTCCTATGTTTCATAATGCATTATAAATGCAAATTATGGAATGTTGATCATAATTATATTCAAAACTTTCTTTTTTAAAATCTTCTATAGAACAAAGGCATCATGGGAACCCTTTAATTAGTGAAAAAATCAACTGTGCATTTACTTCTAAAGGTAGTGAATTTGATATGCAATATTTCTGACATGGAACTATGCTTTGTTGAAACTCTAGGTAGAGAGAAGATTGTGCACGGTACCATGTATTACGATGGTTGCTATTAAGACGTTTATTTCAAATATTGCATCAAGAGATTCCATCTAATTACCCACTTTACTTTTTGGAATATACTCTGGTTAACAAAAATAAGTATTATTGAAATGAATAAAGACTCAACCCAGCCTAAATTCATAATCTTTTACTTCAGGATCTTGACGCTTTAAAGATTGAATTTCAAGGACAATTCTGTCTTCCTTTTCCCGTAATTCTAGTATATATATTTAGTATACATAAATTGCTCCCTCTAATCTGGCTCCCAATAAGGGAGGATGCAGTTTTGTTGAAGACCTAATTATGTTTCATATGCACTGAATATGACTCACTACAAGTAATGGCGGAATAGAAAAAGTAGTTCATCAGGTGAGGGGGAGAAATGAGGAGAAAAGTGGAAGCGAAAGAAGTAAGGTGGCAATTGAGAGCTCTGCTGAGAATATCAGTAGCCAGTAATAATAATGTTGGTATTTGTTAAGCACTTACTATGTGCCGAGCACTGTTCTAAGCCCTGGGGTAGACACAGGGGAATCAGGTTGTCCCACGTGGGGCTCACAGTCTTAATCCCCATTTTACAGATGAGGTAACTGAGGCACCGAGAAGTTAAGTGACTTGCCCAAAGTCACACAGCTGACAAGTGGTCGAGCAGGGATTCAAACCCATGACCTCTGACTCCAAAGCCCCAAGTAAACACCTCCAAGTCAATATTTTTTCTCAGTTTACCCATTTCATTCATTCAATTGTATTTATTGAGCACTTACTATGTGCAGAGCACAGTACCCGAGTCACTCTTCTTGTAGCCAAGTCTGGGAACAGGAAGAGATTTTTTTGTTTGAGATGGGGACCAAGCTCTACCAGTCAGGAATAGAGTGGCAACAGAAATGGCAATGAAGTGGCCAAGACTCCCATTGGAGGGGCCAGTGGACTTTTCTGGGAACAGCCCTGGAGGAGGGGGAAGCTCCTGGAAGAGAAGACCTGGTAAGCAATCGTCAATCAATCGGTCATATTTATTGAGCATTTACTGTGTGCACAGCACTGCACTAATTTCATGGGAGAGTTCAGTGTAACAGAGTTGGTAGACACATTCCCTGCCCACACTGAGCTTACAGTTTAGAGGAAGTTTAGTCGTGCAAACTACTTTCTCCTGCCCTGACAATGCCTCCTTATCCTTACCACTCTAAGGCAGCAGATCCTGTAACCCTGCCCACTACCACCTGCCAGTGTGGGTAGAAGTAAAGTGACTATTTTTTCCAGAGCTCAAACTGGCACAAAGTGCAGTGTGGCTCAATAGATAGAGCACAGACCTGGGAGTCGGAATGAGTTCTAATTCCAGCTTCACCACATGTCTGCTGTGTGACCTTGAGCAAGTCACTTAACTTGATTCTATTTATTGCTATTGTTCTTTTCTGTCCGTCTCCCCCGATTAGACTGTAAGCCTGTCAAAGGGCAGGGACTGTCTCTGTTATCGATTTGTACAGTCCAAGTGCTTAGTACAGTGCTCTGCATATAATAAGCGCTCAATAAATACTATTGAATGAATGAACTTCTCTGGACCTCAGTTCCCTCATCTGTAAAATGGAGATTAAGAGTGTAAACCACACTCCCAAGCCAGTGCTCCACCCATGATGCTAATGTTGGAGGGGGAGTGGAATTGAAGCATCCACACCAGGCAATGGGCTTGCTGTCTCAGCCCCAGCTCTTTGCACAAATACTGTTATGCAACTTTGTTAGAGTGCCCCATGGTGATATTTCTCTAGGCTGTGAGCTTGTTGAGGGCAAGGAATGTGTCTGATGTTATATTGTACTCTCCCAAATGCTAAGTATAGTCTTTGCACATAGTAAGCACTCAATAAATACAATTAATAATTCCCTATAACACTCTTGCACTATACATGAGCAAATGCTTAGCCATCCTTCAGGCCAGTTCAATCTCAATTTATGAAGGGGATAAAAATCAGACTAATATTCAATGCTAGAAATAAAATGCGTAGTAATTATCTATATGTAATTCAAAATGTTTAATGTTCCCTGTACCTAATAGACTGTTGAAAACAGTTTGGATGGAAAATAGAATATAGGCTGGGAGTCAGCAGGATCTGGGTTCCAGTCCCAGCTCTGCCACTTCTCTGCTATGTGACCTTGGGCAAGTCACTTCATTTCTCTTTGCCTCAGTTACCTCATTTGTAATATGGGGATTAAGACTGTGAGCCCATATGGGACAGGGACTGTGTCCAACCTGATTAGTTTATATCTACCCCGGTGCTTAGTACAAGGCTCAGCCCATAGTAAGCACTTAAATACCATTTTAAAAATAGTGTGTTAGTACAATGAGCTACTGCTTACCCTTATTGGAGTTATAGCAAAGTCTCCGGGAATCAAGCTGTTTCAGGGATTTAACGGGTTAATGGAACCTGCTGGAATACAGAACCCTAAGCTTCCTCAGGTGGACATTTATCCTCAGGAAATGACCTACTAAACCTTAGAACAGTTCTTAAAATAGTGGAATTTTTGAGCTGTCAATACACCAAGTTCCCGATGAGATGATTTAGGAGAAGTTGCCAAAATCAGGAAGAAAAGGGAAGAGCTAAATGTTTTACTCCCAGAATTATCTTGCCAGAAACAGCTAGGGTCCTCACAGTTCTTTAAAATGTTGTTACAATGCCCCAGAAGAGAAAGATCACTAAGCTTTTTCTTTTCAAGCACATGATGAGACTATAATAGTTATAGATGACTCCCTTTTTAGGCAACTGGCCTAATGTATTTTTCTGCTACAGCTAGACTTGGCAAACTTTCTTCATTAGAAAAAAGAATTCCATTCAAAATTGTAACTTTTAACTTCCCATTGTGAACAAATTTCTACTTTGCAAGGTTACCACTTTTTTGACTGTTTTAGGGGAAATTTATTTTAATCTGGAGTTCAAAGAATGGAAGGAAATAGAACATGCAAGAGTCATTCTGAGGTAACAAGAGATCATTTAATTTCCTTATATATTGAAAAGTTTGCTAGCTGTTATTCTGAAATGTGTTTTCTTCAGTACACATAGGTGACCTCCCTTCTCTTTTTTTATGATATTTGTTAAGCACTTACTATGTGCCAGGCACTATTCTAAGCTCTGGAGTAGATACAAGCTAATCATTTTAGATACAGTCCATGTCCCACACAGGGCTCACTGTCTTAATCCTCATTTTACAGATGACGTAACTGAGGCACAGAGAAGTTAAATGACTTGTCCAAGGTCACGCAGCAGAAAATTGGCAGTGTGAAGATTAGAACCCAGGAAGTGCTCTAGGCATGTCACCCCCCTCATCAAAAATCTCCAGTGGTTGTCTATCAACCTCCATAACATACAAAAACTCCTCACTATTGGCTTCAAAGCTTTCCATCACCTTGCCCCTTCTTACCTCACCTCCCTTTTCTCCTTCTTCCCAGCCCGCACACTCAGTTCCTCTGGTGCTAACCTCCTCATTGTGCCTCATTCTCACCTGTCCCTCCCTCAACCCCTGACCCAGGTGCTACATCCGGCCTAGAATGCCCTCCCTCCTCAAGTCCGCCAAACAACCCCACCTCCCCCGTTCAAAGCCTTACTGAAGGCTCACCTCCTCCAAGAGGCCTTTCCCAGCCTAAGCCCCCTTTTCCCTCAGCTCCCCCTCCCTTCCCTGTCATGCTGACTTCTCTCTTTCCTCTACCCTCTCCACCCCACAGCACTTGTGTCTATATGTACATAACTATAATTCTATTTATATTATTGTCTGTTTACTTGCTTTGAAGTGTATATATCTACAATTCCATTCATTTATATTGATGCTTGTTTACTTGTTTTGACGTCTGTCTTCCCTCTTATAGACTGTAAGCCCGGTGTGGGCAGGGATTGTCTCTATTGCTAAATTGTACTTTCCAAGTGCTTAGTACAGTGCTCTGCACACGGTAAGTGCTCAATAAATACGATTGAATGAATGAATGAATTCCCATACCTCTGATCTATCTACTAGGCCCTCTACTTTGGTCTGTGGTCAGTATGCTATGACCCCACAGGATTGCAGTGTTCACATTAAAATGAAGCCAAACTTAGGGGCATAGTAGGTAATCAATTTTGAGGGGGAGGAGAAGCCAAAGACAAAATGGCAGTCTTATCTCCCAGTCTTTCGAAGAACATGGCTGTACTCAAAGCAAGAGGTTTCTACCTTTCCTAAAATAATAATTATGGTATTTCATGGATGAGGACAGTCGTCCACGCTCTCTCACCCAATCTTGTGGTAGGTAGTACAGTAGAATTTACAGAGGACCTACTTAATACAAAGCACTGTACTAAGCTCTGAAAAAGCTTAGTATGCAGTCTTAGCACACAAGAGAAACGCAAGCTGTAAATCCCTTCCTATAAGGAGCTTACATTCTAATGGTGCTGATAGATGCAAAAATAGAAGCAGCAAAAAACAGCACAAATAAAATGAAACACATCATCAACTATACATATATACACAAGTGCTAAGGATGATAAAAATGAAAAAATAAGTGCAGGGGGTAGAGAAGAGCGTTGTCTTCAAACTGAGGTTACTCTACTAGTAATGACACGGAGCCCTATATCTTTCTTACTCACGAGCTCTAACCTTTCATCACCAGTATCATTGCTCCTAAAAATCTTATTGCAGATGTTCAATATTTCCCTTCACTTTGTAGCTTAACTGGAGCTCCTATGCACTCCTCAAAGCTCTTTACCTAAGGGTTCCACCGCTGACAGGGATAAGTTCTCAGTGAACACCAACCAAAACCTTTTATTAAACTAGGTGTCCCCTCAACCAGATAAAACCAGGTTAGTTCTTCACAGTGTTCCTGGACTTTCGTGACATGCACCGGGTTACAGTGAAGGAAAAATTATAATTGTATGCATGTGAGAGTACTGGTAAGTCGTTTGGCAGGAGTATACCGAGTTAATTATAGTTATCAGAGATTACTCTGCATTACTTTGCAGTGTAACAAACCTGTTAGCCTAGTCTTCAGCTGTTCTACTAACAGAAAAAGGAGACCCCTCAAATACTATTATAACTACATTTGCATTTTTAGACTTGCCTTAAAGACACCAACTTTGTCTTAAAAATAATTTTTGATCCATCAGGGGTATTTATTAAGTGCTTACTGTGTCTGAGCAATGTAGTAAGTGTGTAGGCTCACTGTCTCCTATACGGGGCTGTTATATTACAAAGACACAACAGCACAGATTTTTTTGAGCTCTGATAAAACCTCTTTTAATAAGACAAGAGTATGTTCAAAGCTGGGCTGGAGAATGTTGAGGAGTGAATGGGTTACAATTGTAAGGAATCCACAGTATACATAAGGTGCTCAATAAAATTCATTCAATCGTATTTATTGAGCACTTACTATGTACAGAGCACTGTACTATGCACTTGGAATGTACAATTCAGCAATAGAGACAATCGGTGCCCAACAACAGGCTCACAGTCTAAACGATGCCATCTCTATGAGGACAGGCAAGTATTAGAGCAATTAGGATTACTACCAGAAAACTATTGGAATCAGATCTTTTTAGTGATTGCAATAGTTTATTTACATTAGAAGACTGCATTTGAGGGCTCTTCAAAATATTATAAAAACAATAAGAACCAATTACTTTCTCAAATCCTTTTAATCTGGGCGGGTGTATCCTCTGAGCAACTCAGCCAAACAAATTAGCACAGGCCAACAGACCTGGGGCGTGAGATAAATTAAACTGGCTTTATAAGAAAATGGGCTGGTGAGGCAACAGAGAATCAGGGAATGTAATGTTTGAGCCTGCAGTGTGATCTTGGGCAAGTCACTTCACTTCTCTGGGACTCAGTTACCTCATCTGTAAAACAGGGATTAAGACTGTGTTCCCCATGCGGGATATGGACTGTGTCCAAACTCGCAACCTTGTATCTAAACCCAGCACTTAGTACAGTGCCTGGAACTTAGTAAGCACTTAGTAAATATCATTTAAAAAAAAACATACTGCAAAATCAAAGTCAGTCTGCAGGCCTCATCATTCATTCAGGCTTGACCTGAGACATGTGGGGTAACTGACTTCTCTGAACTTGTCGCCTCTTCAGCCCTGGCCTGCCCTTTTCCACCAGATGTTTCTGAAAACGTGGGTGTACATCATGGTCTTTGGCATTCAAAAATAACCCTGCTTCCCATGAAATAGTCTTATTTGTGGAGGTGTAACCAAGAGACGGTTGAGCAAGCCAATTTCCCGGACTACACTGGGAATCACTGAGCCAGCAAGAGACCATCTCCGGTCATGTGGCCACATTTTCTAAAGCTACAAAGAGGACTAAAAAACAAGAATGATAGTCCATAAATCACTGGAGGTCATGGAGCCTTCAATTCAATGTTTCTTTGAGGGTTGTGGAGGGAAATCGATCAATCATTTACTGAAAACCTACTGTGTGCAGAGGACTGGACTAAGAGTTTAGGAGAGTACAAGAGAATTAGGAGACTTGTCCTTGCTTTCAAGGAACTTGCAATCTAGTGAGAGAAAAGGGCACTAAAATAAATTACAGCTAGGAGAAAGGAGTAGAGTATAAAGATATCTACAGAAGTGTACCACAGAGGGTGTGAGACTACGAAGGAGGTAAGTGGTGGGAAACAGCTGAAGTGATATTGTTGGGGACAAATGACAATAATAATGATGGTATGTGTTAAACACTTACTATGTGCCAAGCACTGTTTTAAGCGCTGGGGTGGATACAAGGTAATCAGGTAGAGCTACGTGGAGCTCACAGTCTTAATCTCCATTTTAGAGATGAGGGAACTGAAGCACAGAGAAATGAAGTGACTTACCCAAGGTCACACAGCAGACAAGTGGAGGAGCCAGGATTAGAACCCAAGTCCTCTGACTCCCAAGTCCATGCTCTCACCACTAGGCCACGTTGCTTCTGTAAATAAGGTGGGGACACTGGAAATTCATCAGGAAGGAGACGTGATTTCAGAACAGCAATGATAATTGTGGTATTTGTTTAGCTCTTCCTGTATGCCAGGCACTGTACTGAAGTGTGGGGGTGGGTACAAGCAAATCGGGTCGAACATAGTCCCTATCCCACATGGGACCCACAGTCCTAATGCCCATTTTACAGATGAGGTAACCTAGGGCCAGAGAAGTTAAGTGATTTATCCAAGGTCCCAAGGCGGACAAGGGACAGAGCCGGAATTAGAACACGGGTCCTTCTCACTCCCGAGCCAGTAGTCTGCCCAATAGGTCACGTTGTTTTCCTAGGCCTTTGAAGATGGGGAGAGCAAGGGTGTGCCAGATGTGAAGGACAACAGAATTCCAGGTTGGAGGAAGTTTGAGCAAAAGATCAACAGTGGGAGAACTGAAAACAGTGACAGTGAATAGATTAGTGTGAGAGGAAGGAAGAGTGTGCATTGAGGTACAGTGGGAGAAATTTGTGGATAAGAAAGAGGAAGAAAACTGAGTGCCTTAAAGCCAGCGTCTGGAATTTCTTCTTGACATATAGAGGAATGGGCATCTTTGGAGCTTTTTGAGGAAAGATGAGACATTTCAAGGGTGACAGGAGGCAGGGAGGTCAGGGAGGAGGTCGAGACAGAGGTCAACCTGGGATATGAAACAGCGTGGCTTAGTGGAAAGAGCACAGGCTTGGGAGTCAAAGGTTGTGGGTTCTAATTTCGGCTCTGCCGCTTGTCAGCTGTGTGACCTTGGGCAAGTCACTTAACTTCTCTGTGCCTCAGTCACCTCATCTGTAAAATGGAGATGAAGGCCGTGTGAGCCCTCCATGGATCAACCTGATTACCTTGTATCTGCTCCAGCGCTTAGAACAGTGCTTGGTGCATAGTAAACACTTAACAAATACCAACATTTTATCATTATTATTATAAGACAAGTGCCTGGACCAGAGTGATCACAGTTTAGATGAAGAAAACAGAACAGAATTGTGAATTTTTGTGTAGGGCAAACTGGCAGGATTTGGTATCAGACTGAATATGGGGGTGGAGTCAAACAAAGATATTGCCAAGTTTGTGGGCTTGAGAGATGGAGAGGGAAATTGAGTCATCAATACTGAGGGGAAAATTAGGTGGAGGAGGGGATCTGAGGGGAAGATAAGGACTGTAGTAAACTCCTTGTGGGCAGGGAATGTGTCTAGCAACTCCATTGTTTTGTACTCTCCCAAGTACTTAGTACAGTGCTCTGCACACAGTAAGTGCTCAGTAAATTCCAATGATTGGTTAATGAGGAGTTTAGATTGTGGCATATTGATCTTAGCAGTAGTAATAGCATTTATTGAGCACCTACAGAGTCTAACACATAATCCTAAGCACGTTTTTATGGTATTTGTTAAATGTTTACTATGTACCAGACACTACTAAGCACTGGGATAGATACAAGCTAATCAGGATGGACAGAGTCCTTGTCTCACATGGGGCTCACAGCTTTAATCCCCATTTGACAGATGAGGTAACAGGCACAGAGAAGTTACGTGACTTGCCCAAAGTCCAACAGCAGCAAGTGGGAGAGTGGGGATTAGAATCCAAGTCCTTCTGACTAATAATAATAATAATGTTAGTATTTGTTAAGTGCTTACTATGTGCAGAGCACTGTTCTAAGCGCTGGGGTAGATACAGGGTAATCAGGTTGTCCCATGTGAGGCTCACAGTCTTAATCCCCATTTTACAGGTGAGGTAACTGAGGCATAGAGAAGTTAAGTGACTTGCCCACAGTCACACAGCTGACAAGTGGCAGAGCTGGGATTCGAACCCATGACCTCTTTCTCCCAAGCCTGTGCTCTTTCCACTGAGCCATGCTGCTACCAGGCCCGGGCTTTATTCACTAGGCCGCTGCTTCTTGATGCACTTGGAATGTCCAAAACAAAGTAGCAAGGTACTTTCTGCCTACAAGGAATCAGTGTATAAATATACACTGATATATTTACATATAGAGCAGTATTAACACAGAAATCACAAACATTCACAAAGTCATAAAAAAATTGAATGTAGTAGAGTACTAGTTAGTAACGATATTTATCCAGTGTCTACTTTGTTCAAAGCACTCTTTTAAACTCTGAATGTACAAATGACTAAAGATATATACAACTGTTTGAGATGTGAAGAGTCATGGAACAAAAGAATATGTCGGCATGTAAGTATGACAGGTAAAGGTCATAGAGTAACTCATCCACTCCATTATTCTTTCCCTGAGAAGAGCCACCGGACGTTTGAAATCAGCATACGATGGTTGCCATTCTTGACAATGAATGTTTTAGGAATGTACCTAAACATATAACCTAGTCCCAGTGTCCCTCTAGTAACCCATTAAAGATCATTTTAACTTTCGTCCTAAAGTTCCCCACTCGAGCCTCTAGAATTAGGATCATTTCCACGCTAATCCTTGACCTGGGGGGAAAAATTTAGTGTCTTATTCAGACTTTATTTTGGGGTCTGACCAGCTTTAACCTGATTTATTCAGGACTAGGTGTGGCCATTCTCCTGTGTTATGCTACACCACGGGGATTTACTGTACTCATATGATCAGATATGGAACTACAAATAGGCAACATTTGGACCCAGACTGGTCTGTGTTAAATTCTGGCAAAATTCCACTTGATCACAATTCTTCTGAGATGCCAAAAAGATGAGGTCGCCTATTTTCTTAGGGATTAACTCTCGCTTCTGGGCCCCAAGGATTTCTTCCAAGCAGGAAGTTCCCTTCGCAATCAGGAAACCAGATGAGTTTGGCAAACAGCACACAGGAATGCAAAATAGGTGAGACTGGGCGGGATAGAACAGTTTTAGTAGAGCTGGTTCAGTCTAGTTTAATCAAAACAGGAACTGAAAATTGGCCACTAGTAAGCTTTTCCAGCCCCAAACCACTCATGCCTGAGGAACAACTACCCCAAAATGGGCACCTTAGAAGGGGTAAAACGCTCAATCCCTGTTCAGGCTCTCTCAGCTCTCTAAGAGCCAGAAGGCATAAGGAGCAGGCTGCTGCTTGTCTCCAAGGCCTTCACAGGCTTCCAGCAATTTCAACCCCACCACCCAACCCTTTTGACCCTGCTCTCTTCCACACCATCCTTCCCACAGATGTTGACTTGGAGCAGTTGCCTGTCAACATCTCTCTGTGTATCAGTGTTCTAGGCAGAAGAAGCCACCCTCAATTCTCTTCATCTCCTCCATGCTTTCTGCCTGTATGGTGTTCCAACTCAGAATCCATACAAACTCCAGGTGCAGAAGCAATTGAAGAAGGGATGACTATGCTAGGGCAACTCTGAAATCTCCTGGTCTCTTCAAAACAGAATTGTTTAGAATAATATTTGTTAGGTGCCTACTAGAGAAGCAGCATTGGCTCAGTAGAAAGAGCCCGGGCTTGGGAGTCAAAGGTCGTGGGTTCTAATCCCAGCTCCGCCACTTGCCAGCTGTGTGACTTTGGGCCAAGTCACTTAACCTCTCTGTGCCTCAGTTACCTCATCTGTAAAATGGGGATTAAAACTGTGAGCCCCACACGGAACAACCTGATCACCTTGTATCTCTCCCAGTACTAAGAACAGGGCTTTGCACATAAGTGCTTAACAAATACCACCATTATTATGTGTCAAGCACTGTACTAAGTGGTGGGGTAGAAACAAGGTAATTAGGTTGAACACAGTTCCTGTCCCACATAAAAAAGTCTAAATTTATTAAAAGTCCAGGTTCCCATTGCAAATCATTAAAGGCATCAAAAATAAGAAAAACCCTGAGAAACAGCAAGATGTACTTGGAAAGAACCTATGGCTGGGAGTCAGAGGACCTGGATTTTAATCCCAGCTCCACCATTTACCTGCTCTGTGAGCTTGGGCAAGTCGCTTCACTTCCCTGTGCTACAGTTCCTTCATCTGTAAAATGGAGATTTGATACTTTTTCTCCCTCCTACTTAGACTGTGAGCCTCAATATGGGACCTAATTGTCCTGTATCTACACCAGCACAAAGTACAGTGCTTGGATCAGTGATATTAATCAATGATATTTATTGAGTGCTTACTGTGTGCAGAGCACTGTACTTAATGCTTGGGAGAGTATAACAGAGTTGGTAGGCATGGTTCCCTGCCCATGATGAATTTCCAGTCTAGAAGGGGAGACAGACATTAATGTAAATCAACTACAGTTATGAGCATAAGGTTATGAGCATATGGGGCAAATAACAAGTGTCCAAAGCATACTTTGCCAAACTCAGGTACAGATCCAAGTGTAAATAGACACACTAGATGTAAAGAGATGATTCTTTTTCATGCTTCAGCACAGAACGCAGTGTGGCTTAGAAGAAGGGGCATAAAATTCAGAGTCAGTAAACTGGTTTTAATCCTGGCTTTTTCCACTTACTGGCACATGGCTTCACTCAAATCACTTAGTTTCTCTGTGCCTCAGTACCCCGCATCAGTAAAGTGGAGATAAAATGCCTGTTCTCCCTCCCTCCTGTTGTGATTCCATGTGAGAAAGAGGCTGTGTCCATCTGATTATCTGGTACTCATCTAGTGTTGAATACAGTGCTTGGCACATTCAGCTTTTTAAAATCAAGGAAAACGTTCATTTTCTGCTGTTTTTATTGTCACAATGGATATTGCTGTCACCATGCTCTGGAATTGTGCAGCTGAGCATTACTGTAGGACATGAAAGGACTCTCCATCTCCCAAGATTGAAAACAGGGTAAGATGAGTCTCATTACTTTGTGAGACTCATTCTACCAACAGCTCATCTTGGGAGACATTAAATTGTTGTATTTTTCTTACCCTTTAAGCACTGATATTTCCTGTCATTCATTAATACTGAGAAACAGCAAGATGTACTTGCAAAGAACCCAGGCCTGGGTATCAAAGGACCTGGGTTCTAATCCCAGCTCCACCATTTACCTGGTCTGTGAACTTGGGCAAGTCATTTCACTTCTCTGTGCCACAATTCCCTCATCTGAAAAATGGAGATTCGATACCTGCTCTCACTCCTACTTAGACTTTGAGCCTCATGTGGGACCTAATTATCTTGTATCTACCCCAGTGCAAATACAGTGCTTGGAACATAGTACTCATTTAAATACCATTATTATCATCATAGTTATTCTTACTACTATTATTGCATTGTTAATCCACTTACTGTACGCCAGGCACTAAACTAATTACTGGGATAGATACAAGTTAATCTGGTTGGACACAGACCCTGTCCCACATAAGGCTAATAGTCTTAATCCTCATTTTAGAGATGAGACAACTGAGGCACAGTGAAGTAAAGTGACTTGCCCAAGGTCACATGGCAGACAAGTGGCAGAGTCACTGTTAGAATCCAGGTCCTTCTCATTCCCAGGGCTGTGCTCTAACCATTATGCACGTGTAAAACTGACCCTAATAAGCCATAGGTAACATCCTTGGAAAAACACATTGCCTAGAGGTGGGACCCACCATGGAGAGGACAATGAGGCTGTAGCAGAGAATGTGAGTTTATCAGCACAGAATTTTCTGGGGCTCAAAGTAGCACATCTCTTCAAAATCTCACAAATCAGGATTCTACACCATGGGATTGGATCTAGGTAGGATTTTTTAAAGCAGGGTGACAAGAAAGTCATTGAAATGGTTGCTTCAGGCATCACAATCACTCACAGAAACATGTCATACTTTTCTGACCCAGGAATTCAGATTGATTGTAGAAGGAGACAAAAGCTAAAAACAAATTATTCTCTTTTAAAATGACACAAACTTTCTTGAGGGGTGAAGAGATGTGCCTGGGATTGAAAGTTTACATTTCCCCCGGGGAGGAGGCCAACCTGTCCATCAGAACAATGGAAAAAGATGGACCACAGACCTCTCTTCTCTTGAAAACCTCTTCTTGGGCAGACCCGATACCACCCAGAGAAATACCACCCAGAGAATGCCAACTGATTGGAAGATGTTGTTTCCAGAAAGGAAAGGATTCTATGAATAGGTTTACTACTTCATCATCAATATTGATGGAGCCCTTATTACTGGCAGAGCACTGTACTAGATCCTTGGGAGCAATAATTTTCTCAGCCTATTGTCCCCAGTACTATCATTCCAGTATTTCTGAATTTCTTGGGATTTCATCCCCCTCTCCCCAGGGAGTACTTATGTACATATCTTTAAACTCTGTTGTTTCCTCCTACCTGTCATTTTAAATGCCTGTCTCCCCTGCTAAATTTTAAGCTTCTTTAGGACAAGCATGATGTCTACTAATAAAATAATAATGATATTTGCTAAACATCCACTATGGGCCAAGCACAGTACTGAACAGGGCATAGATATAAGACAATCAAGTTAGACTCAGTCCTTGTCCCAAATGGGACAGTCTAAAGGGGAGGGAAAAGAGGTAATGAATCCCCATTCTACAGATGAGGAAACTGAGAACTCAATTATGAGAAGCAGCATGGCTTATTGGAAAGATCATGAGCTTGGGAGTCAGAGGTCATGAGTTCTAATCCCAGATCCGCCACTTGTCAGCTTTGTGACTTTGGGTAGGTCACTTAGCTTCTCTGTGCCTCAGTGACCTCATCTGTAAAATAAGGATTAAGACTGTAAGCCCCACATGGGACAACTTGCTTACTTTGTATGTACCTCGCGCTTAGAACAATACTTGGCACATAGTAAACACTTAAATACCATAATAATTATTATTAAGTAACTTGCACAGGGCACCACAGCGGCTAAATGGTGGAGCTGGGTTTAGAACCCAGACCTTTGATTCCCAAGTCCTTGCTCTTTCCAGTAAGCCTTGGTGCTTCTCTAAATCTATTATTCTCCCTTAAGTGCTTAGAACAGTGCTCTGCACAGACTAAGCATTCAATAAATAAATGCTGTTTAAGCGCTCAGTAAATAGGAATGAATGAATGAATGAAAAGTAGAAATAACATTGCCTGCCCTTGAATTGATGAATTATATTTGAGTGCTTTTTGTGTGTCGAGCACTGTAGACAGACATCATACATAAAATAGCTACAAAAGGAAAATATAGATAAAACAAGAATCAAGAGATGTGAACCTAGCTTCTGCCCCCTTCACTTCACAGAAACTGCTGTCTCAAAGGTCAGTGATCCTCTTCTTGCCAAATCCAATGGCCTCTTCTCCTTCCTAATCCTCCTCAACCTCTCAGCTGCCTTCAGGGACGACTACCTCCTACTCTCGGGAACATTATCTAACTTTGGCTTCACTGATACTGTCCTCTCCTGGTTCTCTTCCTATCTTTCTGGTAGTTCCTTCTCATTCCCTTTCGTGGGCTCCTCCTCTGCCTCTCATCCCCAAACCGAGGGTGTCCCTCAAGGTTCAGTTCTGGATCCCCTGCTATTCTGCATTTACACCCACTCCCATGGAGAACTATTCACTCATCTCCTCCAGGAGGCCTTCCCAGCCTGAGCCCTCCCTTTCCCTCTGCCCATCCTCCTCTCTCCATCCCCTCTACTCCCTCCCTCTGCTCTACCCCATTCCCCTCCCCACAGCACTTGTGTATATTTGTATATATTATTTCTCTACTTTATTAATGATGTGTATATATCTATGACTCTATCTATTTTGATGGTATTGATTTGATGCCTGGCTACTTGTTTTGTTTTGCTGTCTCCCCGTTTTAGACTGTGAGCCTATTGTTGGTCAGGAATTGTCTCTATTGCTGAATTGTACATTCCAAGCGCTTAGTACAGTGCTCTGCACACAGTAAGCACTCAATAAATACGATTGAATGAATGAATGAATCCACTCCCATGGCTTCAACTACCATCTCTATGTGGATAATTTCCAAATCTACATCTCCAGCCTTGACCTCTCTCCTTCTCTGCAGTCTCGCATTTCCTCCTGTCTTCAGAATATCTCCACATGGATGTCCTGACACCTCAAGCTTAACATGTCCAAAACAGAATCCTTTATCTTCCCACCCAAACTCTGTCCTCCCCTATCTTTCCCATCATTTTATTCAGCATCACCTTCCTCCCTGTCTCACCAACCCATAACCTTGGCATTATCCTCGACTCATCTCTGTCATTCGACCCACGTATTCAATCTGCTACCAAGTCCCGTCAGTTCAACTTTCACAGCATCACTAAAATATGCTCTTTCTTCCCCATCCAAACTGCTACCACTCTAGTCCAAGCACTTATCCTACCCCTCCTTGATTACCATATCATCCTCATTGCCTACCTCCCTCTTCTTGTCTGTCTCCACTCCAATCCATATGACAGTCTGCTGCCTGGATCCCTTTTCTATAAAACTGATCAGTCCGCATTTCCCAACTTCTCCAGTACCTCCAGCAGTTGCCCATCCACCTCCACATCAGACAAAAACTCCTTACTGTAGACTTTAAGCTTTAAACCTCCTTGCCCCCTCCTACCTTACCTGCCTGATTTCCTACTAGAACCTAATCTGCACACTTCACTCTATTAATGCCAACTTGCTCTACCTTAATGTTATCTATCTCAATGCTGACCTCTTCCCTACATCCTGCCTCTGGCTTGTAAGCCCTCCCTCTATATATCTGACAAACTATCCCTCTTTCCAACTTCAGAGACTTATTAAAAGCACTTCTCATCCAAGAGGCCTTTCCCGATTAAGCCTTCATTTACTCTTCTTCCAATCTCCTGTGTGTCTCCTTTGCTCTTTGATTTGCACCCCTTATTCACACCTTCCTCAACTCTACAGCACTTATAATAATAATAATGATAATGTTGGTGTTTGCTAATTGCTTACTATGTGCCAAGCACTGTTCTAAGCATTGTGGTAGATACAAGGTAATCAGATGGTCCCCCGTGGGGCTCACAGTCTTCATCTCCACTTTACAGATGAGGGAACTGAGGGACAGAGAAGTGAAGTGACTTGCCCAAGGTCACACAAGTACCCATCCACAATTTATTCACTTATATTAATGTCTGATCTCCCTCTAGACAGTAAGCTCATTGTGGGCAGGGAATGTGTCTACCAATTCTATTATATTGTATCCTCTTGAGCACTTAGTACAGTGCTCTGCACAAAGTAGACACTCAATAAATATGATTGACTGATAAGAGGGACAAGCTTTGGCTAATGAAGTGTCCTGATTAGGGAGATAGAAATTAAGTGTGGAATTAGTCAATTAAAAGCATTTACTGAGTGCTTTCTCTGTGCAGACTTGTCCAAAATAGAACTCCTCCACCCAGCCCCTGTCCTCCCCAACTTTTCTCATCACTGTAGACAATACCAATAGCCTCCCTTTCACACAAGCATTATCTTGGTGCTTTCCTCAAATCTTCTCTTTCATACAACCCACATATTCAATATATCACCAAATCCTATCAGTTCAACCTTAACGACATCATTAAAATTTGGCTTTTTCCTCTTCATCCAAACTGCTACCATGTTTATCCAAGGATTTATCCTATCTTGCCTTGGTAATAACAATAATTATGGTACTTGTTAAATACTCATTACATGCCAAGCACTGTTCTAAGCACTGGAGTAGATACAAGTTAATCAAGTCGCACACAGTCCCTATCCCACTTGGGTTTCACACCTCATCCCCACTTTATAGATGAGGTAACTGAGGCACAGAGAACTTAAGTGACCTGCCCAAGGTCCCACAGCAGACATGTGGCAGAGCCAGGATTAGAACCCAGGTCTTTTTGACTCCTAGGTCCTTGCTCTATCCACTAGCCATGCCTCATTTTCAGGCTTCCTGCTGTCCTCCCTGCCTGCTGTATCTCCCAACTCCAGCTCATTCTTCACTCTGCTACATGGATTATTTTTCTAAAGAAAGTACAATCCAAGTCTCCCCACTCAAGTACCTCCAGGGGTTGTCCATCCACCTTCACATAGAACAGAAACTCCTATCGTCTTCAAAGCACTCGAACACCTTACCTCCTACCTTATCTCACTGATCTACTACAGAAAAGACCATACACTTGCTCTTCTAGCACTAGCTTGCTCACTGTGCCCCACTCTCATCTATCTCTCTGCTGACCCCTTTTTCCCAATTCTTCCCTCTGGCCTGGAATTCACTCCTTACTTCATATCTCTCAGACCACTATTCTCCCCACCTTCGAAGCCTTAATAAAGTCTCTTCTCCACCAAGAGGCCTTCCCTGATTAAATCCTCTTTTCCCCAATCCCTCTCCCTTTTGTGTGGTCTACATACTTGAATTTGCACCCTTTATTCACCCCACACTCAGCCCTACAGGACTTATGTACAGATCCATAACTTATGGACAGGGAACATGTCTACCAATTCATTATACTGTACTTTCCCAAGAGCTTACGTTAATGTCCATCTCTCCCTCTGGACTGTAACCTCACTGTGGGTAGGGAATGTTTCTACCAACTCTGTCGTACTGTACACTCTCCAGTACTTAGTACAGTTCTCTGCACACAGTAAGCACTCAATAAATCCTACTGATTGAGTAATTGTACTAGGAGCTTGGGGGAGTACAATTACAGTTAGTAGACATGATCCCTATCCTCAAGGAGTTTACCATCTAGTTTCTTCCTGAAGGAACTGTTTTTACAGGATGGCCTTGAAGATCCGGAGTGATGCACAGTGACAACTTTGAGCCAGGAGGTGTTTCATGCAGAGGCAAGGGCATCTGTAATGGGTCTGAGATGGGAGAGTAGAGAGTAAAGTACAGTTAGCTAGCTAGCTTTCCCAGAGCAGAAGCAGGAATATATTTCAGTGGGGAAGGGGTCAGGAAGCAAAAAAAGAGATGGCCACAAAAGCCTCCAAGCCAAAGGGCAGGAATATCCTGAGGTCCCTGGATCCATTTTATCCTCCAACAGGGCCTGAAGAGTTACATAACCAGACTGTGTCAACTTCAGCGCTTAGGACAGTGCCTGGCACATAACAAGCACTTAACAAATACCATAATTATTATTTTACCAGTTCCCAAGGGTCCCTTATACCCAAGTCCAGAAATCTGCCTAACTCACCCTTTTTCCCCCACGCACAGTGCAGGTGGAGTAGTGATAATAATAGTGATAATAATAATGGTACTCATTAAGCACTTACTATGTCCCAGGCACTGTACTAAGCACTGAGGTGGATACAAGAAGGTAGAGGTGGACACAGTCTCTGTCCCACGTGGAGCTCACAGTCTCAATCCCCATTTTACAGATGAGGTAACTGAGACCCAGAAAATTAAAGTGACTTGCCCAAGGTCACACAGCAAACAAGTGACAGAGTCAGGATTAGAACCCAAGACCTTCTGACACTCAGGCATGTGCTCTATTCACTACGTCATGCTGCTTCTCATGCTGCATTTAAGTCAAAAAGTAAAAACAGAGAAACTCACTTGTTAGACGTATGACTGGTTGCATCCAAAAATCCAAGAGGGAACAGAGATAGGCTGTTCTCTCCAGGAGAACATATGGTACCAGAGGGAAATGAAAAATCCCTCTTCGGGGGAAATCATTGCTGTATCTAAAAATACCTAACGTGCTACATCATCTGTCAATCTCCCAGGGTGGCATTTCTCATCTATAAAAACTTTCCTAAGGACCGCTTGCTGGGATTAACAGATGCACTGCCCCCACGGACTTCCTCCGTGATTACATTTTATAGGCTGATAAGGGTAAGTCTTACCCGGCTCTCAAATACCAGCAAGAGGGAATCAGAGAACATCTCTCTTCTCCTTGACTGCAGGATCAATAGTGGACATTTTTCCCTAGTTCCAGAGGGTCACTCAAGCAGCTCATAAGATGAATGCCAATGAACAGGAACTTCTCCCTGGCAATGACATAAGCAGTTCTTTTTCTACCACTCGATCACAACGTCAGATTCAACATTTACCCATCATGTCCAGTCCTCCAGTAGTGTGCCAAAGTCATTTGAGACTGTAGGTGTGTTTTTTTTTCTTTTTATGGTATCTGTGAAGCACTTACTATATGCCAGATGCTGTACTAAGCACTGGGGTAGTTACAAGGTTGTCATGTTGGACACAGTCCCTGTCCCTCATGGGTCTCACAGTTTCAATCCCCAATTTACAGATGAGGTAACTGAGACACAGAGAGGTGAAGTGACTTTGCCTAAGGTCATAGAGTCGATAAGTGTGAAGTCAGCATTAGAGCCCAGATCCTTCTAACTTCCGGCCCCATGCTCTAGCCACTAGGCCACGCTGCTTCTCTGCATGTGTGTATATGTGTCTGTTGGCACTTCATCCTTTTGGGGTGTGAATCGCACTAACGTAGTTCCCAAATCGTTGCTGGCTAAGTGATAACCAAGATGAAGAGACAACCAAAAGTCCCGTGCCCAAGTTGTTTCTCAGCCCCTCAGAAATGATGGATTAACTGTAGTCTGGTCTACAAAATCCTCTTAGTACGGGCTGCTGCCTGCACGCTGAACCCTTCAGGGGTTATAGATAAACTCTTATTCCTGGTTATTTATTATTTGCTGAGCACAGACAGTGTTCTCAGCATTAGGGAGGCAGCCAAAATTCTAGCTCCCTTTTCAGGATTTAGAGCTGCTGCTTCTTCCACGCTTTTCGAACTAGGCCTTTCAGTCACGTATCTTGACGGAGGCAGAAAAGAAAAGAGCAGAGTGGTAAGGCCTGTTGTGGGCCCTCCAGTTCCAAAAGAAAACTGAGAGAGGCTGCTGACTAAGTGAGGAATCTAAGCTGCGGGCTTGGGAGGAGCAGAAAGTGGAAGCTGCGATGTAGTGTCAACATCCCTTTAAAACACCAACCTCAGGGAGGTGGCTTTCAAGTGGCAGAGCCTTTCTTTAGACTTCATTAAACCTTTGGAAGTGTTTATTTGCAGGGAATTTTGTCTGAAAACCTGAGTGTGAGAGCCTTACTCTGCAAAGGACATCGAACGAGAAAATAAGGGATGGAGGCCCTGGAGACTGGGACCCCAGAGTAGAAGAGCCTGACGCCATTACCCTCTCTTATTAAATGGGGATTACAGATGACCTGATCTCCGCTCTGCTCTGACAGCAGCCCCAAGCCTTGGCAAGGGTAACAACGGGAGCCTCTGTAGAGCTGCCAATAAAAATCCCCAAGAGAAAAGCAGCAGGCTTCCGAGGAATTCAAACCTCAGCAGCAACATCACCAGCAGTGGAGGTGAGAACTCTGCTGTCCCTCACTGAGGAAAGCTGCCAATTCCGCTAGAAGTTCTCCTGATGCAGAACAACACATAGAACCAAACATGAGGCTCTCTTGATTTTATATCTAAGAGCCCTGCCAACTCATCCGTAAAATAAGGAGCGCTCTAATTTTCCTCTCATTTCTCCTTGTGATTTACCAGGCCTAACTTATAGGACAGTGAGTTTGGGGGAATTAGGAAGCTGGGCTGCCTCAAGTCAACCTAAGGAAGATGACTGAGGACTGTAAAGGTAGATCCACACCCTCAACCTAGGTGGAAACAAGCCACGTGATCTAAATGGAATTCAGTCAGGGGGATTAATTCCCTCACAACCTTCAGAAGCAGCATGGCCTACTGGAAAGATCACAGGACTGGAAGTTAGAAGACCTGGGTTCTAATCCTGGCTCTATTTGTCTACTGTGGGACCTTGTGTAACCTCTCTAGGCCTTGATTCCCTTATCTGTGAAATGGAGATTAAATACTTATTCCCTCATACCTTAGACTGTGAGCACCATGTGAGACAGGGTCTGTATCTGATCCAACTGGACTCTATGGCTCCCAGCACTTGACATACAGTAAGTGCTTAACTTTTAATAATAATATTTCTTAAGTACTAAATACTGAGGAAGATAATCAGGTTGAACATAGTTGCTGTCCCTCACTGGGATCACAGACTAAGAAGAAGAGATAACAGGTATTTAATTCCCTTTTTACAGATAAGGAAACTGCAGCACAGAGAAGTAAAGCTACTTCCTCAAGATCACACAGCAGGCAGATGGCAGAACCAGAATTAGAATTACTCTGGCCCCCAGGCCCATGCTTTTTCCACTAGACCACAAACACAAATATAATTACTATTAATCAACAAAGAAATAATCCTGTGCAGAATATTTAAATGCAGAGAACAGACCAAGCTTCCTTGGGATCCTTTTCACAGAACAATAATAATAATTGTTGTTATTAAGCACTGGGATAGATACAAGGTAATCAGGATGGACACAGTCCCTGATCGGCATGAAGTTCACAGTCTTAATCCCCATTTTACAGATTAGGTAACTGAGGCACAGATAAATTAAGTGACCTGTCCAAGGTCACAAACAGACAAGCAGCAGAGCCATGATTAGAACCCATGTCCTCTGACTTCCAAGCCCAAGCTCTTGCCGCTAGGCCAGGCTGCTTCTCACTCCATTTCATTGAACCTAGAACCCTGTGAGAAGAATAGATTGGAACACTGGAAATTAAATTTTTGTTGTCAAGCATGTTTTGGAGGTCCGAGATGACCACAGTAACCCCATTTCCTGGTTGGTGCTTGTAACTGCTGTTTGCAGTCACAGCAACTCTGCTTCTTTGCCTTTGCAGGCTGTCTGATGTTTCAGCCTCCAGATAAGTCCCTGGTAATCCTTATTTTATGAGAGAAAGTAATCGAGTCAGGCGTCCTGGTCCAAGTTAACAGAGTCAGCAGTCTGTACCTGTCACTGTCCAACAAGCTAGGGCACATTGCTTCTAGGTGGGCTTCTTCACCACATCCCCAGGCTGACCACAGTTCCTCACCTTCCTTGCAGTTGTTCTTCCGCTCTCTAAATTTACATAAGAAGAATTCAATCCTGCTTCTTCCCTGCCAATTTATTCTGGCAATCACCTATGGGTAGGTTGACAACAAGCAGCATCTTATTATGACTATGATAATCATAATAATTTTGGTATTTGTTAAGTGCTTAGTATGGGCTAAGCTTACTAACTTCCAGGGTAGTTACAAGCATCAGTTCTGACACAGTCCCAAGCCCTCATGGGGCTCACTGTCTAAAGGGCAGGTAAGACAGGAATGTAATTTCCATTTTACAATTGAGGAAATAGAGGCCCAGAGAATCAACCAATCAGTGGTATTTACTGAGTAGTTATGTGCAGAGCACTGTACTAAGCACTTGGGAGAGTACAACACAATAGATTTATCAGATATGTTCCCTGCTCATAACAACCTTACATCTAGAGGGGAGACAGACATTAATATGAATAAATAATTTGTAATATATAGTTTAAAGACATGTATACAAATGCTGTGGGGTTGGGGGTGGGGTAAATATCAAATGTCCAAAGGTCACAGATGCATAAGCAATACAGAAGGGAGATGGAGACAGGGAAGACTTCACCCAAGGTCACACAGCAGGCAAGAGACAGTCAGGACTGGAACCCAAATCTCCTGAATCCCTGGCCCCTACTTTCTCCAATATGTCACACTGCTTTTTTTTTATGGTATTTGTTAAGTGCTTATTATGTGCCAAAGTGCTGAGACAGCTATACAAGATAAAGTGGACACAGTCCATGTCCCAGTGTTTGGGGCCCAGAGATGTGAAGTGACTTGCCCAAGGTCACACAGCAGGCAAGTGGAGGAGATGGACTTAGAACCTAGATACTTCTGACTCCCAGGCCTGTGCTCTAGCCACTCGGCCATGCTGCTTTTCATCCTCTGCTTGACTCAGTGTCATCAGAAGTTCTTGTTCTTTTCTGTCCGTCTCCCCCGATTAGACTGTAAGCCCGTCAAAGGGCAGGGACTGTCTCTAGCTGTTACCGATCTGTACATTCCAAGCGCTTAGTACAGTGCTCTGCACATAGTAAGCGTTCAGTAAATACTATTGAATGAATAGTTTGGACAAAGTGCAGCTGTTCATTTGGAATGGGTCTTGTCAGGACCCACTGGTGCTGTCTACTGTCAAATGATGGGTAAGCCACAGTCCTGGGATTTCATTCATTCAATCGTATTATTTGAGCAATGATTATGTATAAAGCACCGTACTAAGTGCTTGGGAAAGTACAGTCCAGCCATAAAGAGAGGCAATCCCTGCCGACAACAAGTTCTCAGTCTGGGGGGTTGGGCGGGGAGACAGCAAGACAAATAGACATCAATATAAACAAATAAAATGACAGGTATGTACTTGCTCAACTCAGGGCGACGCAAAAAGGAGTGGGAGATGAGGAAAAGTAGGGCTCAGACTGGGAAGGCCTCTTGGAGGAGACGTGCCTTCAGTAAGGCACGAGAGTATTTATCTGGTGGATTTGAGAGAGGGCATTCCAGGCCAGAGGTAGGACATGGGACGGGGTCAGCAGCGAGACAGGCGAGATCGAAGCGCAGCGAGAAGGTTAGCACCAGAGGCGTGAAGTGTGCGGACTGGGTTGTAGAAGGAGAGAAGTGAGATGAGGTAGGAGGGAGCAAGGTGACAGAGAGCTTTAAAGCCAATGGAGAGGAGTTTTTGTTTGATATGGAGGTGGGCAACCTCTGGAGTTTTTTGAGGACGGGGGTGACATGCCCTAAACGTTTCTGAAGAAGATAATCCAGGCAGCGGAGTGAAGTGTAGACTGGATTGGGGAGATACAGGAGGTTGGGAGGTCAACAAGTAGAGTGATCCAGTAATCTAGGCGGGATAGGATGAGTGACTGTACTAACTTGATAGCAGTTTGGATGGAGAGGAGAGGGTGGATTTTAGCAATGTTGTGAAGGTGAAACCAACAGGATTTGGTGATGGATTGGATATGTGGATTGAATGAGAGAGTGGATTCAAGGATAATGCCAAGGGTTTGGGCTTGTGAGACAAAGAATGGTGGTATTGTCTACAGTTTGGGAAAGTCTAGGAGAAAACAGGGCTTGGGAGGGAAGATAAGGAGCTCTCTTTTGGACATGTTAAATTTGAGGTGACGGGAGGACATCCAAATAGAGATGTCTTCAAGGCAGAAGGAGATGCAAGCCTGGAGAGAGGGAGAGTGATCAGGGGAAGAGATAAAGATTTGGGTATTATCCGCACAGAGATGGTAGTTGAAGCCATGGGAGCGAATGACTTCTCCAAAGGAATGAGACTAGAAAGGGACCGAGAACTAGAATTAGGAACCCAGAACTTCTGGGACTTCAGAATTAAGAACTGAGAAGCAGTGTGGCCTAGTGAATAGAGCATAGGCCTGGTAGTCAAAAGGACCTGGGTTCTAATCCTTACTCTGCCACTTGTTGCTGTGACCTTGGGCTAGTCACTTAAGGCCTTGGTGCCTCAGTGACCTCATCTGTAAAATGGGGATTAAGACTGTGAGCCCCATGTGGTACAGGGACTGGGCCCAACTAGATTATCTTGTATCTACCCCAGGGCTTAGTACAGTGCCCAGCACACAGTAAGTGCTTAATAAATACCGTTAATACCACCACCAACACACTCTACCAAACACTTGGAAAGTAGAAAAGAAGCAAATGACACACCTGGCCCAGCTCTTAGAACAGTGCTTTGCACAAAGTAAGTGTTTAACAAGTACCATCACCATTATCATCATTCTAGGAGTTTACACTGAAATGGAGGAAACTGACTAAAAACAATTCATTGCTCTGCACACAGTAAGCACTCAAATAAAGAGTAATAATTCAGGCTATGTTTGGATAGGGCTATTGGATTACTTAGGCTAAAAGTGCAATTTTTCCTGTATTTTCATACTTTTTAGTTTTAATTATCCAAATAATCCAACGAGCTAGACTGTAAACCCATTGTGGGCAGGGAACATGTCTGTTTATTGTACTCTCACAAGTCCCTAGTATAGTGCTCTGCACAAAGTAAGTGCTCAGTTAATACCGGCACTTAAGCTTTACACATAGCAAGCACTTAACTAATACCATAATTGTTATTACTATTATCATTGAATGAAATAATTACCCGAGTCCTCTGCTTTGGTTTAGATGTAAAGCAATAGACTCTGTGTTTGTATTGCTGACACACCAACACCCACAGAGTAATTCCAGTGGACAAGTTCTCTCTCCCGCTCCCCTCGCCACCTCCCCACAACACCCCCGCACACACCTCTTATAGAGATCTAGATTACACGGCACTGCACAGTTATAAACTCCTTGAGGACAGGAATAAAGTCTATTGTCATGTCCCAAATGCATAGAGCAATGCTATCTACATAAGAGCTCAATAAATACCATTGATTGATAGCCTATCAGAAGTGTGATTTACCTCTGCTCTTTTCGGTGGTGGGGTAGAATTAAGAAAAAATGGAAAACGTTAAAAAGAATATCCTTTTTAATGGTCTTGAAGAAGTTAGGCTGATTACTCACAAGACAGATACCATTCAGTAGGTTGACATTTACACAAAACATAGCCTAATACCCCAGGAGGTGGAATATTTCTATTGAACCTCTTTTACCACTGGAAGGAGTGAATCTACATGTCTTCCTAAAATTTCAGAATATTTTAGACCTGGTAGAACCACTGGACCAAAGGAAGCAGACAAAGTTTGCTTCAGTCACCAAGAAAAAGAACACCAGAGGAGTTTCATTCTCCTTCCTGAGGAAAATATATTCTTAAATCATTAATGTTGTATATAAGAAGGAGATTACAGTCATAGGAGGAGCAATTTTTCTATTCAGGCAAGAAATAAAAAGGTATTGAATTATGTGGAACATGAATTAATCCCGTTGCTTCAGTGCCTTTCTGGGTCAAATTTGTAAACATGGAAGGATTTACGAGTGTTGAAATATGTAAAACTTTTGTTGAGACCCTTTACTGTTCAAGTGCTTTTAGTAGTAAAATGTACAAGCAGAATAGGGTGATTTTTTTTAAGAAAAGTAAATAGGAAATTAAAAAGCTATACTTCAACTTGATATGCACTTATGTCAAAACCCAGACACCTATGAATTCCTCTCTGCAATTCCTTGCAATGAGAAAGGGGCAAAATCCATTTAGAAAACTTAATTCTGCTGAGGAGAAATTACCAAGGTCTCTGCTTTTAATCTGAGCTTTGTTTCACTTGTCAGTGCCCGTGGGATATTACTAAAATCAGATAATTACATTAAAAAAGAAAGATTTAATTAATTCTGAGAAGAAATATATTACCCTCAAAAGTTAAATCTGTTTTTTCTCTGATATTGGGGAATATTGTCAGAAAGAGATAAGAAATTCTATTTTAGTGCTGGATTAGACAGGTATAAAGCTAATTTGCAACCCTCCAATTAATGGAAAATTATCCAAAGAATTAAATCCTAAAATAATCTTTTCCTAGGATATCTTTGTTCTGCTACAGAAATTAGCATAAATTGGTGAGTCTCTAAAGATTTTAACTGATTTTTATGAAAATTAAAATAGAAATCAAAGCTCCTGCTCTCAAGGATTTTCTGATGAAACAAAATATTCAGTTACTTGTCAAAGAAACTTAGCTACTTCTCTAACATTTTTGTATGCCCAGTGGCCTTGGTCATCCCCTACTTTTCCATCTTTCCCTGCAGTATCCTCAGAGGAGAGCTCCTCCCTCCTCGCAAATGCCACCCCCTCCACCTGTGCTTCGGACCCCATTCCCGCTCACCTTATAAAAACCATCGCCCCTTCCCTCTTCCCCTCCCTAACTTCTAATTTTAATCGCTCACTATCCAATGGCTTCTTCCCCTCTGCCCTCAAACATGCCCACGTCTTCCCCATCCTAAAAAAACCCTCTCTCAACCCTACTTCTCCTTCCAATTATTGCCCTATCTCCCTACTACCCTTCCTTTCCAAGCTCCTAGAACAAGTCGTCTACACTCGCTGCCTAGAATTCCTTAACTCCCATTCTCTCCTGGACCCCCTCCAATCTGGCTTCCGTCCCCTCCACTCTACCGAGACTGCCCTCTCAAAGGTCACCCACAACCTTCTTCTTGCCAAATCCAATGGCTCCTACTCTATCCTAGTCCTCCTTGACCTCTCAGCTGCCTTTGATACTGTTGACCATCCCCTTCTCCTCCACACCTTATCTCACCTTGGCTTCACGAACTCCGTCCTCTCCTGGTTCTCCTCATATCTCTCTGGCCGGTCATTCTCAGTCTCTTTTGCAGGCTCCTCCTCCCCCTCCCATCCGCTAACCATTGGGGTTCCTCAAGGGTCAGTTCTTGGCCCTCTTCTGTTCTCCATCTACATTCACTCCCTTGGTGAACTCATTCACTCTCATGGCTTCAACTATCATCTCTATGCAGATGACACACAGATCTAAATCTCTGCCCCGTCCTCTCCCCCTCCCTTCAGGATCGTATCTCCTTCTGCCTCCGGGACGTCTCTACCTGGATGTCTGCCCGCCACCTAAAACTCAACATGGCCAAAACTGAACTCCTTATCTTCCCTCCCAAGCCCTGTCCTCTTCCTGACTTCCCTATCACGGTGGATGGTATGACCATCCTTCCCGTCTCTCAAGCCCACAACCTCAGTGTCATCTTTGACTCGGCTCTCTCATTCACCCCACACATCCAATCCGTCACCAAGACCTGCTGGTCTCACCTTTATAATATCACCAAGATCCACCCTTTCCTCTCCACCCAAATGGCTATCTTACTGGTACGGGCTCTCATAATATCCTGGCTGGATTATTGTGTCAGTCTTCTCTCTGATCTCCCTTCCTCCTGTCTCTCCCCCGCTCCAGTCTATTCTTCATTCCGCTGCCCGGCTCATCTTCCTGCAGAAACGCTCTGAGCCTGTCACTCCCCTTCTTAAACAACTCCAGTGGTTGCCTATCGACCTCCGCATGAAACAAAAACTTCTCAAACTAGGCTTCAAAGCTCTCCATCACCTTGCCCCCTCTTACCTCTCCTCCCTTCTCTCTTTCTACTCCCCACCCCGTAGGCTCTGCTCTTCTGCCGCTCACCTCCTCACCGTCCCCCGTTCCCGCCTATCCCGCCGTCGACCCCTGGGCCACGTCCTCCCGCTGTCCTAGAATGCCCTCCCTCCTCACCTCCGCCATACTCACTCTCTTCCCCTCTTCAAAGCCCTACTGAGAGCTCACCTCCTCCATGAGGCCTTCCTAGACGGAGCTTCGCCTTTTCCCTCTGCTCCCTCTGCTGCCTCTCTGCCCCCCCGCTTCACCTCCCCTCAGCTAAGCCCCCTTCCTCCCCCTTTCCCTCTGCTCCTTCCTCTCTCCCTTCCCCTCCCCTCAGCACTGTGCTCGTCCGCTCATTTGTTTATATTTTTATTACCCTATTTATTTTGTTAATGAGATGTACATCACCTTGATTCTATTTATTGCTATTGTTTTAATGAGATGCTCATCCCCTTGATTCTATTTATTGCTATTGTTTTTGTCTGTCTCCCCCAATTAGACTGTAAGCCCGTCAATGGGCAGGGACTGTCTCTATCTGTTACCGATTTGTACATTCCAAGCGCTTAGTACAGTGCTCTGCACATAGTAAGCGCTCAATAAATATTATTGAATGAATGAATGAATTCCTGCAGATCCCAGGGAAAATCACATTTTGTGCATTACTGTTCAGAAAGTTTCAGGTGGTATTGCAGCATTTGTATTTTGTCCTCTACACTGAACCCAGTAGTTGATGCTTAAAACTTCAGTTCAGAGTAGGGATTTTTCAAACAGACAGGTTTATCAATTCCTAGTAAGTAGGATAAAAATGTAATTATGCTAATTCTAATAAGGATAATTGGCCTTTCTGGGCCAAATTTCTGTATCTCAGAGTGGAGGGTTCAGATAATGATCTGGATAATGGAGACAAATACCCTTTCTTTGTTACAACTATAGAGTCCTGAGTGTGTGTAGTCCTTCATTTGTACATCTTAAAATGGGAACAACAATAATTATCTGATTGTTTACAAAATCTTTCTCTCTTTGTAAGCTATGTCACTTATCATGTGGGCCCAGTGCTAAATACATGATTGGATTATAAATTGGTACAATATCTTAGAAGTAGAATGGGTGGCACTTAATAATAATAATGATAATAATAAATAGTGGTATTTGTAAAGTGCTTACTGTGTGCCAGACATTGTACATAAGCTGGGGGTGGATACAAGCAAATCAGGTTGGACACAGTCCCTGGTTCAGTGTGGGGCTCAAAGTCTCAATCCCTATTTTCCATCTGAGGTAATTGAGGCCCAGGGAAGTGAAGTGACTTGTCCAAGATCACACAGCAGCCAAGTGGCAGAGCTGGGATTAGAACCCATGACCTTTTGACTCCTAGACCTGTGTTCTAACTATTATTCATTGCCACGATATACAACATATATTCTTCTTAAATGAAGAAATTTGTTTCTGCAACTTTATTGGCTTACCCAACCTATGGATTAAAAAAATGATTCTCGTTTGCAAGATCAGCAAGGAACATGAAATTCAGCATCTCCTCTGGATACACTCATGAAGATCTCATTAGTGTTTAAGGAAATTATGTTCTGTAATTGCACAGATAGAATGACGATAACCACCTTCCATTTGTAAAGTGCTTTACTCCACAAAGTAATTAAGTAATTAGAATTTACTGCGCCCCTGATATTATTCATGCCATCTATATAGGAATGATTCCAAATCTCTATTTTTACCCCTGATTCACTAGTTCCATGATTCTGTTTCCCTCAGTGATATCTCTGTGGATAGCTTGTGGACGCCATTGCTTGGGCAGGGCTGTAATTGAAGCCATAGCCTCTTTTTTGATCAGTATTGAAAAGCTCTGGCAGGAAGCATAGACCAGACATATATATTCTTGGGGTTGGTTTGGATTTCCCAATTTTTCCATTCTTCACCCTCAAATGTTGCCAAATATTACTGTTCTTCCTCCAAAAACAGCTAACGTATTACCCTTAGTCTCCATTTCTATGAGGAAATCACTTGAATGTGGAAAATAATTTTAGTCATCTCATGTCTAGACTGGGGGAACCTTTTCTTTCCTGACTTTCTTTAGTCTTTTTCCTCTCAAATCAGTGAAAATGTGGATACCAAAATAATCTTCCTGGTCTATTGCTCCACCAAAGCTTCAAGTTCTTCCCTGGCCCTCTTTCATGTTTTACGTGAAATTGAAATGGAAACACAGCTAGATTTGAGGCCCTCCACTGGAGAGGCATGGTGAGTTGGAAATATTCCATTGTTAAATCATTCTAGGGTAATAAGTTAGACATGTAGACTGTGGGTTAACTCTTTCAAATCACCAGGTCCGGGTGGCCCTAGGGTCTGGGAAGTCTGGGAGCAGGGAAGGAGGTGGAATGGAATTCTCGATGCCAGTGATCCTAGATGGTGACTGACAATTGAAACGCCTCTCAAGGTAACCTGCTTCCTGTGATTCATTCTCTTTTCTCTTGTTGCCAACCTCTTGATCATGTCCTTCCTGGAACTCCTTCCCTTTTCTTGTCCCAAGACCACCAATCTCCCCATCTTCCAGCAAAATGGTTTAGTGCATAGAGCACAGGCCTCAGAGTCAGAAGGTCATGGGGTCTAATCCCGGCTCTGCCAAGTCTGCCATGTGACTTTGAGCAAGTCACTTCACTTCTCTGGGCCTCAGGTAGCTCATCTATAAAATGGGGATTAAGAGGTGAGCCCCATGAGGAGAGGGATAGTGACCAAGCCCTTTCCTAAGTAGTGGTATACTAATAATAATTTTGGTATTCGTTAAGTGCTTAATTCGTGCCAAGCACTGTACTAAATACTCAGGTAGATATAAGATAATCAGGCCAGATACAAGCCCAGATCCACCAAGGGCTCACAGTCTTAGTAGAAGGGATAACAAGTATTTTATTTACATTTTAAACTTTACCATAGAGAATGTAAGTTATTTACCTATGGTCACACACCAGAGAAGTGACTGGTATGACTTGTGTCACCTGATTTCTAATCCAATCCTCTTTCCATTAGATATGCTGCCTCCCTACTGAAGTGGTCACTAAATACTACTATTAATGATGAAGTTGACAGTGGCAAGGATGATGACCCTGAGAGCAGTGGTGATGTTGATGGGTGGTGAAGAAGAAAGTGAAAGTGAAAGGAAATGAGGGGGAATCAAAGGAACAAAAATGAGAGAGAAGAAAACCCAGAAACGGTAGGCATATCTGTAATTTATATACATATCTATAATTATTCCCATATCTGTAATTTATTTAATGCTGTCTCCCCCTCTAGACTGTCAACTCGTTGTGGGCAGGGAATGTGTCTGCTTATTGTTATACTGCACTCTCCGAAGAGCTTAGTACAGTGCTCTGCACACAGTAAGTATTCAATATATACCACTGAATGAATGAAGGAAGGAAGGAAAGATCCAGAAACAGTATGGGAAATTAGAAATGAAAAACAGAAAATGAAGCAAGGATTGGATGAGAGAGGCGGCTAAAATCCGATCCAGAAAAAACTCACTGACAAGGACACAGAAGACACTTTCAAATCAGCTGGTCAGCATTACCTTCATCAGACATTTCAGAGAATTGGACAATTTCATTTCAGTCATTCTCTCTAATTTTCTCAGATATTATTTAGAATCAGTTGGATACAATAAGAATACTATTCAGAACAACTCCTGGTTCATTTTGATTGACATATATTCCAAATCCAGTCACAACAATTCAAGTTCATTATGGCTCTCAGACCAATTGAAACAAAAGAAATACCTATAAAATACATGAAGATAGTAGAAATTTCTAAACAGTATTTTTCAAAGTTCATCTTAAGCCCCATTCACGAGCCCTCATTATGGCTGCCTTTTTCCCCTTCAGCTACTTTTTCCGGAAATTGTGACTTCTTTTCAGTTTGGATTGTGATACCCCCAACCAATAATCAGTTTTCTTCGCTCAGTCAGAATGTGAAGATATCTTTGATAAGGCTACAGCTTACTGTGTAGGGCAGAAGTGGGGAGGGAGAGTGGGAAAGAGACAGAGGTAGGTGAATACCTGCTGCTACCTCTGAATTACCAAAGAACTCCATAGGGAACCTGATGAGATGGACAGACTCAGCAGGAATCATGAAAGTATCTGGCTAACATGGATGACATGACTACTGACATAATAATAATATTGTGGTATTTGTTAAGCACTTACTGTGCGCCAGATACTGTACTAAGTGCTAGAGTGAATACAAGCAAATTAGTTTGGGCATAGTTCCTGTCCCACATGTGGCTCACTGTCTCAATCACCATTTTACAAATGAGGTAACTGAGGGCCGGAGAAGTGAAGTGACTTGCCCAAGGCGACACAGCAGACAAATGGAGGAGCAGGGATTAGAATCCATGACCTTCTGACTCCCAGGCCCATGCTCTATCGGCTACGCCATACTATCCTAGTTATGGTCTGCTGGTTTAGGGTTCTATGACACAGCATCAGCCCTATGCTGCAGACACATTGGCCATAAATGGATTTTGAACATAAAATGATTGCTTGCTTAGGTCAATGTGTAGCACCCGTCTGCCTACTCATTGTTACACCCACTACACCAGCAGTACCTGACAGGTTCAAGAGAAAACAAGTGGCTCTGCTCTAAACACCAACATTACACTCGATTCCTTCACACAAGTTCTCTGACCTCAATTCTCTGTGGCTGGACTGAGACTTTTGGTTTTGTTTTAACGGAATTTGTTAAGCACTTACTATGTGTTGGCATTATATTAAGCACTGAGGTAACTACAAGCTACTCAGGTTGGACACAGTCCATGTCCCACATGGGGCTCAAAATCTTCATCTCCATTTTACAGATGAGGTAAATGAGGCACAGAGAAATGAAGTGATTTGCCTATGGTCACAGAGCAGACATGACCTAGTAGATAGACCACAAGATTGGGAGTCAAAATTACCTGGGTTCTAATGCCGGCTCTTCCATTTGTCTGCTGTGTGTCCTTGGGCTAGTCCCTTCACTTCTCTCTGCCTTCGTCACCTCATCTGAACATGGGGGTTAAGACTGTGAACACTATCTGTGACAGGGACTGTGTCCAATGCATAATAAACCCTTAACAAATATTATTTGAAAAAAAAAAAGGTGGAAGAATAGGATTAGAACCAGGTCCTTCTGACTTCCAGGCCTGTGCCCTAACTAAATAGATCAAGCTACTTCTCTTGTCCGTGGCTCATGACTTTGTCATTGTGCAGGAGGAAGTCTTGTCTCCAGTGTGAAGACTCTTCCACCCCTTCTGCCTCTTAAACAGCTTGAAGTGAAATAGTTGAATTTGTTACGCTTATTCTTTGATTTTTCTGTTCAACCTTCTGTGCATAAAACCATTTGCTGAATCATAACCTTGACAAACAGTAATCCAAAATTAGATGTAATCAGCATCTTAGGTATCCTAAGTACTTTTGCTTCGCTTGTGCTCCAGAAATAATTTGTGCCCTCACAGTTCGTTGTCCAACTGTGATCGGGGAGCAAAAAGAGCTGATGGATGTTCTGTCATCATTTCCAAACAAAATGGATTTGAATCTTTCAATCTTATTGAGTGCTTTCTGTGGGCAGAGCACTGTACTAAGCATTTGGGAGAGTACAATGTAACAATAAAAAGACACATTCCCTGCCCACAGTGAGCTTACAGTCAATCCTGGGGGGATGACTGTCTATAGGGATCTTGCTGGTTGGGGACATTTAAGACTTTAGGAATTGGGAATGAATCTGAGAAATCTGTATACTCCCTAGCCCCACCATCCCATTGTGAAATCAGGGCCTTGGATCTGGGGTAACCCAAAGTGAAAGGATTCCTAGTGGGAAGAGCACAGGTGCAAGAGTCAGGGGACCTGGGTTCTAATCCAGCCTCTCCCACTTGATTACTGTGTGACCTTGGGTAAGTCACATAGCTTCTCTGTGCCTCGGTTGTCCCACCTGGAAAAGGAGGATTAAATATCTGTTCTCCACATTCTTAGATCATGAGCCCTAAATGGAACCAGGACTGTGTCCAACCTGATTATCTTGTATCTACCCCAGTATCTAGTGCATGCTTGGCATATAGTGTTTAACAAATACCATTATTATATGATTATACTATACATTATTAATATCAATTATATTATTAACTAGCAGTCTGTCGGATGCTATGGTGGGCTCCATTTCTGATAGAAATTTTGCTATTACTATAAGGTCTTAGTATTACAACATTCATTTTACATAATTTTGCTTCAGCTGTATTTTACAGACTTCCAAATACTAAATATGCAGTGACAGAATGATCAGCTGAAAATTCACATCTGAACCCATGCATTCCGAAAGATTTCAACAAAATTAAAATAAATCCAAAATCTTGAATTCCTTTGTTCCGTATTTGAGTACAACTGCCCTGTGGTTAGTCCAGTAGATAGAACACTTCTCTAGGAATCAGGAACTTTGGATTCTAGTCTCAGTTCTGCAAGTTAGAAATGCTCCTGGGGCTCAGTCATTGGTAGTGAAGCTCTCTGACTGAATAATAATAATAGTTGTGGCATTTTTAAGCTCTTATTATGTGCCAAGCACTGTACTAAGCTCTGGGTTGGATACAAGGAAATCCAGTAGGACACAGGTCCCTGTTCCACATGGGGCCGACAGGCTTAATCCCCAATTTACGGATGAGGGAACTGAGACACAGGTAAATGAAGTGACAAACTTGTGCCATTTATTATTGCATTGTAATAATAATTATGGTATTTGTTAAGTGCTTACTATGTGCTAGTCACTGTACTAAGCCCCCAGGCGCTTAGTACAGTGCTCTGCACACAGTAAATACTCAATAAAGATGACTGAATTAGTGACTTGCCCAAGGTCACAAAGCAGAGAAATGGTGGCATTGGGATTAGAACTGAGGTCCTTCTGATTCCCAGCCCCATGCTCTATCCACTAAGCAACCCTCCTTTTCTAGAACCAGCCAGGGCATTCTGTAGTCCTAAAAATAGATGGCCAAATTGGGCAGGGAAGACTACAGTGGCTACTAAAACACCAAGGTCTCTGTTGCTACAGGATTTGTAAGCACCTCCCCTAGATTATAAACTCCATATGGGTAGAGATCCTATCTACAAACACTATCATACTGTCCCAAGTGCTTAATAAAGTACATTGTACTCAGTAAACACTCAATTTCTGTGGCTAGATTGATTGATAGCATCAGTCGAGTGCTGTGATCACTATGCTATATATGAAAATATCTTTACATGCCCTGTACACTGCCTGTCTACCCAGTCATGGTCTTCTGTGCCTCAGGAAGAACAATACTGGTAGGATCAAAAGAGTGTGAGATACCTTGTGCCAACCATGCTTACCCATGCTTAGAGAAGCAACATGAACTAGTGGAGAGAGCACGGGCTTGGGAGTCAAAGGACCTGGGTTCTAGTCCAAAATCCACCACTTAATAATAATAATAATAATGACAGTATTTGTTAAGCACTTACTATGCATCAAGCACTGGGGTAGATTCAAGCTGATCAGGTGGACACAGTCCCTGTCCCACATGGGGCTTACAGTCTTAATCCCCATCTTCCAGATGAGGTAACTGAGGCACTGAGAAGTTAAGTCACTTGCCCAAGATCACATGGCAGACAAGTGGCAGCGCTTGTCTGCTTTGTGATCTTGGACACGTCACTTCATTTCTCCGAACCTCTCTCAGAATTAAAGCTTTGAGCCCCTTGTGGGACATGGACAGTGTATAACCTAATTACCTTGGATCTACCCCAGTACATAGTGCTTAACAAATACCATTTTTTAAAAAAACCCACCAAAATTATTGTCCGTTTATTCACTCAGGTTTTCAACCCTAAAGTCTCAGCTATAATTTTTGACAGGAGGCTTCATCCACCATCATTCAACAGCAGGTTCCTTCAAATCTCATTCATCCTCCAACAAAATTATTTCTCCTGTAAAATTTTCCCCCTCCAATTATTCAGTTGGAAGAAGGTTTTAGAGAGCTCAGGTCTTCATCCAACAGATTTCATGAATTAACCCATGACTGAGAATTCTATATCCAGTAGAACTTAGAGCCAGTACATTAATAAACTCAAATAATGAAGAGTACTTACTGGTCACTTTCTGTATGCACAGCACTTTAACTAAGCTTTTGGTCGAGTACAAGTCCAAGACTACAGCTGCCTTCAAGGAGCTTGCAATCTCATAGTGGGGACATGCAGGCACAAAATCATTTACAGCTGGCCGGGAAAACAAACAACCGTTTGTAGCAAGAAAATAGAGGGATGGGTAAGTGAATAAATAAGTGGATAAATAGTAATGTAAATGAATATGTACATTACTTAGGATGGATGTGAATGCATACGCTCTGAGGTAATAATAATAATAATGTTGGTATTTGTTAAGCGCTTACTATGTGCCGAGCACTGTTCTAAGCGCTGGGGTAGACACAGGGGAATCAGGTTGTCCCACGTGGGGCTCACAATCTTAATCCCCATTTTACAGATGAGGTAACTGAGGCACCGAGAAGTTAAGTGACTTGCCCAAAGTCACACAGCTGACAAGTGGCCCAGCAGGGATTCGAACCCATGACCTCTGACTCCAAAGCCCGTGCTCTTTCCACTGAGTCACGCTGCTGAGGTGAATGTTGGGGTGGTATGATCCATGAAGATAGAAATTCAATCAGGGATGCCTCCTGTAGGAGGTGGGATTTCAACAGGGCTTTGATGGTGGAGAGAGATGTGGTCTGGTGCATTTGAAAGTGTGTGGGTGGCTGGGGAGAGGCTGGGGTGCTTCATGCAACCAAGGGATGTGAAGCTGAAGAGGCAAAAGCGAGGGATAGTGAAATGTTGGCTTGGAAGGAATACGGAATGAAAACTAGAGAATAACAGATGTAGACAGCAGATATGTAAGAAAAAGAGATCTGGTAAAAAAAAGTCTTGAAGCCTCATAACTGTACCTCAATCTAGATTCTCTGGCCTCCACCTCCTCCTCACTCACAGTATCCCTTCTGGCTAGGAACTCCCTCCCTTACCTCATCAACAGCCCACAGCTCTCCCCGCATTCATAAAGTCTCCTAGAAATCCAACTCCTCTAACAAGTTTCCTTGATTGATTTCCCAGCACACTGAGCCATAACACTCCTCTAGCCAATTTATTGATTGTTTCCCTAGAGCTAGGTTTACATGTCCATTCAATCTGTTTATTATTATTATGGTATGTGTTAAGCACTTACTATGTGCCAGGCACTTAACTAAGTGCTGGAGTAGATACAAGCAATTCAGGTTGGACCCAGTCCCTGTCCCACGTGGGGCTCACAATCTCAACCCCATTTTACAGATGAGGTAACTGAGGCACAGAGAAGTCACGTGACTTGCCCAAAGTCACACAGCAAAGAAGAGGTGGATCCAGGATTAGGATCCACGCATGACCTTCTGACTCCCAGGCCCGTGCTCTGTCCACTGCACCATGCTGCTTCCCTAATTTTGACCACTCTAGTTATAGATATCTAGCTTTAATCCTGGCACTGCCACTTGTCTTCTCTGTGACCTTGGTCAAGTCATTTCACTTCTCTGTGCCTCAGTTACCTCATCTGTAAAAAGCATATTTAGACTGTGAGCCCCATGTGGGAAATGGACTGTTTTCAACTTGATTAACTTGCATCTACTCCCAATGCTTATGTCAGTACCTGGTACTTAGTAAAAGTTTAGTGGCATAAAAAAAAAATGATAGTGTTTGTCTCTCCCATTAGAGTTTACTTAATCTGTAATTCCTGAAGGCTAGTTAATGGATGCTTTGGTTCACCCATGATTTTGGATGTGTACCTGTAAATTCACTCCACCTTCAGCCCCACAGCACTTATGTTCAAAGATGTAATTTATTATAATGTCTGTCTCTCCCTCTAGACTGTAAACTCATTGTGGGAAGGGAACAAGTCTACCAGTTCTGCTATATTGTACAGTTCCAAGTGCTCTACATGCAGTAAGAGCTCAATATATTTAATCGATTGATTGATCACTCAGTAAATGTATGACAACCACCACCACACTGTGGCCAAAAGTTTTTACCCAATGTAGTGGGAAATGGGTAGTCATTGGAGATTTCTGAGGAAGTTGTCAGGAAGATGATCTGAGATGCAGAATACTGTACAGGCTAAAGAGGGGAGTGGCTAGAAACCAGGAGACCAACAAGGAGGCTGATGTACTTGTCTTCTGAAGGGCTGATGAGCAACCCTTTCATTTCAGGATGGTGGCCTTTCGAAATGCAGATCTGAAAAACTAACACTTCCATCGATCTTTTCTAGAGAACCAAGGGGGAAATAATTGAATCGAATTTTCTGTATATTGATGAGAACATTTCCCTAGTAGAACACACACAAAAACCTTCAGATAATACTAATGCAGGGATCAATTCATGCTTACATATAGAAATAATTAACAGGCCTTTTCCAAATTTCAGAACAACAGATCTCTAGCCAACTCCAGAAACAGCTTAAGCTGTTCTCTGACAAGCATTTCTACCCTTCACTGTATATTTAGGAGAGAAGTGCCAGACTACTGCAGAGATGGGAGTTCTTTTCTTGGCCAGCACAGTACATCCTACAATTTAGCATGCCATATCCTATAGCAACGGACCATGGTAACAAAAAACAATGCTGAGTGGAAGTGATAAACTCATGCAAAAAAAAAAAAAATGCTAGACTCTGCCATATCAGGTGATAATTAGGAGTAGGGGAGTTAGGCAGGTTCTGATAAAAGAGATCTAGCTTGAACCTCACCTCAACCCAAATATGAACCAAAGAACTGGCTGAACTTCAAAACTATCTGATGAACTCTTTTTTCGGGTGGTGTCTCATCTGTGTGTGTCTGGAAGCTGCCAGATTCCAGCTATGACTAGCAGCAGAAGCCCTGAAATTCTATAAGAGAGACAGTGCCTGGGCTATTTCAAGCGTAATCGGTTACAAGGAGGACAGAAACTTCTGAGGCAGATGACGATTAGGAGAGGAGCAGCTCCATTTTGAAAATTTCAGATTCCCGACTGGTGATTTGGATAGTCTAAACAAGTGCTCCACGTTATCTCAAAATTGAATTTGATCCTTCAAGGTTTGTGGAGCTCCAGGGTCTGGCTCGGACCAATCAATAACAATACATCAGTGAAAAGCAAGTCTAAGAAAATACAGAGCTCACAGCTCTATGGAATCTATAGACTTTTACACTGAGCTGGTTTTACAAAGGCCCTCTCCTATGTGAGGAATCTTTGCTGCTCATGAGAAACGGCATGGTGTAGTGGATAGAGCACGAGCCTGGGAGTCAGAAGGTTATGGGTTCTAATCCCAGCTGTGCCACTTGTCTGCTTTGTGACTTGGGCAAGCCACTTCAGTTCTCTGGGCCTCTGTTACCTCATCTATAAAATTGGTGTTAAAATTGTGAGCCCCACTTGGGACAACGGGACTATCTTGTATCTACCCTAGTGCTTACAACAGTTTTTGGCACATAGTAAGCGCTTAACAAATGCCATCGCTATTGTTATTATCATCCAAAGTACTAATAAAGGTCAAAGGGGACCTAAAGAATTTGACCAGAATCTTAACAGATCTTACAATAGTATAAAATTGGAAACAAGAACGTAAATGCTCTCCTCAAGAGCCTCCCTCCAAGAGAAGGAGATCATTGATCCCACTAGATTATAAACTCCCTGATAGATTGTAAAATTTTTCAGATTAATGATGATGATTGGCTACGCCAAGTATGTCTGAACATAGGTCAAGAATATAATCACAGCCCAAGGAAATGATCAATGTAATCTATTATCCTTCCTTGACTACTGCATCAGACTTCTCGCTGACCTCCCTGCATCCTGTCTCTTCCCACTCCAGTTCGTTCTTCAGTCTGCTGCCCAGATCATTTTTCTAAAAAAGCATTAGGTTCATGTCACCCCACTCCTCAAGAACCTCCACTGGTTGCTCATCCACCTCGGCAATAAACAGAAACTCCTAAACAGCATGATGTAGTGGACAAAGCATGAGCCTGGGAGCCAGAAGGTCATGGGTTTTAATCCTGGCTCCACCACTTGTCTGCTATGAGACCTTGGGTAAGTCACTTCACTTCTCTGGGCCTCAGTTATCTCATCTGTAAAATGGGGATTGAGTCTGGGAGTCCCATATTGGACAGGGACTGTGTCCAAACTGATTAGCTTGAATCTACCCCATCACTTAGAACACTGCTTGGCACAGAGTAAGCACCTAACAAGTTTCATAATTGCTATTATTATTGTTAACATGGTGCTTCCAGTGACAATGTATGGATCCAAAAGCTGGACACTGAAAAAACAGGATAGAAAGAACATTGATTCTTTTGACATGTGGTGGTGGAGAAGGTTTTGTGAATATAGGGACAGCCCGAAAGACAAACAAATGGATTTTAAAGCAAATTAAACCGAAGTGGTCTTTAGATTAGATTAGCATATTTTGGACACATAATCAGGACTAGTTCTCTGGAGAAGATGCTAATGCTAGGAAAAGTCCAGGGAAAAAGTGGACAAGGCAGACCAGCACCCAGATGGATAGAGACCATAACAATGGTAACAGAAGAACCATTAGAAAGGTTGCGGATTATGGCAGAGGACAGCACGTTCTGGAGAAAGTATATCCATGGAGTTGCTATGAATCAGAAACGACTCGCTGGCACTTAATAATAATAATAGACCACATAGTCCCCAGATCTTCCAAAGGTCAAGCACTCTAAGGATTCAACAGTTCCATAGCAGAATGGGAAGCAGCACTGCCTAGTGGAAAGAGGGAAACAGCACGGGCCTGGGAGTCCGAGGACCTGGGTTCAAATTCCAACTCTGCCACTTGTCTGGGACCTGGGTTCAAATTCCAACTCTGCCACTTGTCTGCCATGGGACCTTGAGAAAGTCACAGCTTCTCTGTACCTCAGTTTCCTCATCTGCAAAATGGGGGTTCAATATTTGTTCTCCCTCCTACTTAGACTGTGAGTCCAACATGAGACCTGATCATCTTGTACCTATTCCAATGCTTAATACAGTTTCTGGCACATAGTAAGTACTTAAATACCACAGTTATTATGTTTATTATTATTACAAAGGCCAGATGCTCCAGGAGTATTTAACAGAGTTTATCCTGTGATTATGCTGCCTCAGGGCACACTGGTCTTCTGGCCATTTTTCTCTCCCATTCCAAGAGTCAAGAGCTAAAGCAGGATCTTTGGGGTCCACAGGCAACTGAATTAGGTGAACTAAGGGGACCTTAACCAGAGTTAATCCATAAAAAACAGGCTAACCTTTTCTCAGATGGAATTTACCCAAGGATAAATTTCTAGCAGAGGTGCTCTTGCGTGCATAATATATCTTATTTGGGTTTAAGGAAAGGCAAAAGAATGTAAACCTGGGACACAAACTATGTGACATGCTGAATCAGATCACATTTCAGCATAGAATTTTTCTGCATTATTTTTTTATATGGGCTAATGTATTTGATGAATATGAATCTGGCAACCTTTAGAATGGAGCAAAGGGTCACCATATAGAATGGTTTGGAGAAAGCAATTCAGAGATTTAAAAACTATTTGCCACAAGAAAAAAAGAATGCATGAACACCTTGCAGCTACTCATGAATTTCAAAAAAACAGAGGCCTATGAAAACCTGAAATGGAGCACACAGCTCGAGAAATGATCTTGATCAACAAGCTTCATACCTTATTAAAAGACAAGCCCCTTACCTCTTCTCTCCTCAACAGCCATCTTCAACCACTTAATTTCCAGTGGCTTCTTCCCCGCTGCTTTCAAATATGCTGATGTGACCCCTATTCTAAAAAACCCCCTGTTGACCACATGGCTCCCTCCAATTCTCACCCCCTCTCCTAACATTCCTCTCAAAACTTCTGGAGAGAGTTGTTTACTGCAGCTGTCTCCTCTTCCTCTCCTCCAATCTGGTTTCTGGAACCTTCGCTTCACAGAAACAGCCTTCTCTGAGATAAAAATGACCTTCTCACCAAATCTGATGGCCTGTATTCTATAATAATCCTCCTAGTACTCTCAGATGCCTTTGACACTGTAGACAACCCCAATCTCCTTGAAACTTTACCAAACTTTAACTTTACTTCCTCTCTTGTTCTCCTCCTATGTAACTGACTGCTGCTTCTCAGTCTCTTTTCCAGGCTTTTCCTCTGTCTCCCACCTTCTGACAGTAGGAGTCCCTTCTGGCTCAGTTCTGGTTCCCCTTAGAACTCATTCACTCCCTTGGTTTCAACTCCATCTCTATGAAGATAATTTCCAAACCTCCATCTGCAGTCCTGACCTCTCTCCATCTCTGCAGTCTCTGAAAAGCAGCGTGGTGCAGTGGAAAGAGCACGGGCTTTGGAGTCAGGGCTCATGAGTTCAAATCCCAGCTCTGCCACTTGTCAGCTGTGTGACTGTGGGCAAGTCACTTAACTTCTCTGTGCCTCAGTTCCCTCATCTGTAAAATGGGGATTAAGACTGTGAGCCCCACGTGGGACAACCTGATTCCGTGGGACAACCTGATTCCCCTGTGTTTACCCCAGCACTTAGAACAGTGCTCTGCACATAGTAAGCGCTTAACAAATACCAACCTTCAGAACATCTCTACCTGAATGTCCCACCAGTACCTCTAACATGTCCAAAACACAATTCATCTCCCCACTCAAACCCTGTCCTCCCCAATCTTTTCCATCAGTGTAGAAGATACTACTATCCTCCATACCTCACAAGTCCATATGCTTGGTGCTTTCTTCTACTCCTGTCTCTCATTCAACCCTTCACCAAATTATGTTTGTTCTACCTTCAGCACATTGCTGAAATCCACCCTTTCCTCACCATTCAAACTGGTATCACTCTGATCCAAGCACTTATCCAATCCCACTTTGACTACTCCATCTGCCTCCTGTCTCTCCCCACTCCTCAGAAACCTGCAGTGGTTACCCATCCACCTTCATATCTAACAGAAACCTCTTACCACTGGCTTTAAAGCACTCCACCAGCTCGACTCCTCCTACCTTAGCTCACTGATCTTCTACTACAGCCATCCTATTCGCTGTGATCCAATCTCCCCTATTTCACCTCTGACCACTTTCCCATGTCCTTTCCCTAGCCTGCAACTCCCCCTGCCTCCATAAACACCAGACCACCATTCTCCCCACCTTCAAAGTATTATTAAGGTCACATCCCCTCCAATAAACTTTCCCCGATTTTTTCCCAGCTCTCTCTCCCTTCTACATCATCCATGCAGTTGGATCTGTGAACTTTGGGCACTTGATTCATTCATTCAATCATACTCATTGAGCGCTTACTGTGTGCAAAGCACTGTACTAAGCATTTGGGAGAGTACAACAACAAACAACGAGCTCACAAGATATTCTTCCCATTCTGAACCCCACAGCACTTATGTCCATATGGACATAATCTTAAATTATATATTATCAATTATTTACTTACATTAATGCCTCTCTCCTCTAGACTGTAAGGTCATATCTGCCAACTCTGCGGCATTTTATTCTATCATTTAGTGCAGTGCTCTGGACATAGTAAGCACTCAATAAATACCCTTGATTGATTAATCAGAATGATATGATAATCCATTTCACACTGAGAGCTCATAAAGTTAGCCTTGTGCTGTGCTTATACATTTTCCATTTGCAGCACCAGATAAGGTTTCTCAACCCCTCTTGGAATATCCATCTTTGGACAGCTTCTGCTCAAGAAGAGAACTCTTCTCACTGCTACATGCCATCAGAGTGTGTTGGCTGCTGAGTCAGTCAGTCAATCATATTTATTGAGTGCTTACTATGGGCAGAGCATTTTGCCAAGTGCTTGGGAGAGTAGAATATAACAATAAAAAGACACATTCCCTGCCCCCAACGAGCTTACAGTTTAGAGGGGGGACAGATATTAATATAAGTAAATTACAAATATGTACATAAGTGCTGTGAGACTAGAAGGAGGATAAGTAAAGGGGCAAATCAGGGGGATGCAGAAGAGAGTGAGAGAAAAGGAAAGGAGGGTTTAGCCGGGGAAGGCCTCTTGGAGGAGATGTGTAAGCTCCTTCTAGACTGTAAGCTTGCTATGGCAGGGAATGTGCCTATTTATTATATTATCCCAACTGCTTAGTACAATGTTCCACACACAGTAAGCGCTCAATAAGTACGATTGAATGAATGAATAAATGAATGAACAAGGATTTGAAGAAGAGAAGAGTAATTTTCTGCTGAAACTCCCAACAGCCTATTGCTAGGACACATTGTTTGAGTCTGTACTTCACTGAGTCTTTTAAATATTTGAAGTCCTGATGCTGGTCCAGTGGAAAGACTGCTGCCCTGGGAATTAGGAGTCCAGAGGTCCAATTCCAGTTTGACCTGAATCTGGCTAATAATAATGGCATTTGTTAAGTGCTTACTATGAGCCAAGCACTGTTCTAAGCACTGGGGGGAGATACAAGGTTATCAGGTTGTCCCAGTTGGGGCTCACAGCCTTAATTCCCATTTTACAGATGAGGAAACTGAGGCAGAGAGAAGTGAAGTGACTTTCCAAAGTCAAACAGCTGAAAAGTGACAGAATGTGGATTAGAACCCATGACCTCTGACTCCCAAGCCAAGGCTCTTTCTACTTTCTACTACTACTACTTTCTACTTTCTACTACTAATGCTGCTTGAAGAATATGTCCCACTTCCTACACTCATCACTTGGTTGTTATGCCACATCTGATCCATAGAATTATTTGGGGATTTGCCTGGAAAAATGACAGCATTACCTACTGGAAAGAGCTTGGGCCTGAGAGTCAGAGGACTTGGGTTCTAATCCTGGCTCTGCCAATTGCTAGCTGTGTGGCCTTGGGCAAGTCACTCAACTTCTCTGTGGCTCAGTTTCCTCAACTGCAAAATGTGGATTCAATATTTAACAATATGAGCCCCATGTGGGACAGGGGCTGGGTCCAACCTAATTGGCTTGTACCTACCCCAGCGCTTAGAACAGTGTTTGACACATAGTAAGCACTTAACAAGTACCATAAAACAAGCAAATCTGTGGTAGTTTTGCTCTGAACACAGGCACCAGTGGTAATGATAATGATAGGAAAGGTGGTATTTGTTGAGCATTTACAAACAAGCCATGTGCTAAGCACTGGGATTAATAAACTATAAGCAGATCGGACACAGTTCCTGTTCCATAAGTTCCATGAAGGATTAGCATCATTTTGCACTTGACCCATTTATCTGGCAAAGTCTTCCAAGGCACAACAGTATCACCCCTCTTCCTCCATTGTCTAAGTGGTTTAAACTATGTCAGTCCCTGGCCTACTAGGGGGCAGAACCAAGGAATACCCGTTCCATGGTACCCGTTCCCACCCTACCTGCAGAGACATCTCCAACCCCCTCTACTCACAACACCACCAGAGGACTCCTCTTTCCTCCTCTTCTTTTCCCTGAACTGTAAGCTTGTTATGGGTCGGGAACGTGCCTAGCAACTTTATTGTACTGAACTTTCCCAAGACATTCTCAGGGTCACTCCTGGAGAGTTTCCAGTACTCTACCAGTTTCAGCTACGGGAGGGAGAGTCAAGTGAGGCATACCCATTCCATTCCTAGTTTGGCCAGTGGCAAGCAAGTGGAAGGCAAACTGCTACAAGTCAAGACTCCTCTGGGCTGGGCAGCAGCGGCAAGGAGAGAGTCGAGGGTGGAGACTCAAGTTTACCGCGCAAAAGAAGGCAATGGTAAACTACCATTTTTACCAAGAAAACCATATGGTTACACTACCAGAACAGTTACAGATGGAGTTGAGGCGTCTTGGGAGGTATGTGTCCATGGTATCGCTATGGGTCAGAGACGACTCGACAGCATAAGACAAGACTTTCCCAAGTGCTTAGTACAGTGCTCTATCCCCAGTATTTATGGATTCCCCAGTAATTTTTCTTGGCATCCAGCCTGGAGAAGTCCTGGGACCAACTCCTTCTGGAGCCTCGATGGCTCTCCACGACCAATTGGAAGGTAAGCTGGGAGCATCCCTTCCTGACAGTGATTTTTCATGCCTGGCCTGAAGGAGATCCTGGAACAAACCCTGCTGGAGCCAGCAGAGGCTCTCTATTTCCCAGGGGGAGGAGACCTGGGAATAACTCCTCCTGAAGCCCGTAATAATAATGATGATTATAGTAATAATAATGTCATTTCTTAAGCGCTTACTATGCGTCAAGCACTCTTCTAAGTGCTAATCAGGTTCGACACAGTCTCTGTCCCATTTGGGGCTCACAGTCAACCTCCATTTTACAGTTGAGGTGAGGCAGAGAGAAGTTAAATGATTTGCCCAAGGTCACACAGCAGACAAGAGGCAGAGCTGGGATTAGAACCCAGGTCCTTCTGCCTCCCAGGCTCATGCTATATCACTAAACCATGCTGCTTTCCCCAACCTTCCTCTACCACTACCACCTAGCAGCGATAGGGCGGTGGGGATGAGGATGGATACTGATTTTCATTATTCAGAAACATTCTCTCTGTCTCTGTGTCTCACAATGTTGCTGTGTCAGAAGACTGGTAGATCTTCTGATCAATCAGAGCCAATTAATAGGAACCATTGAGAGGATGTGGCTCATGAATGTACCATAAATCAATCCCTCCAAATGGGTGATGTATGAACAGATATGATCAGATGTAGAGAAGTTAACTATTGCCATTCTCTGAAGAGCTAAAGCAATACTTGTATTTTAGAAGGAGGTATAGCTGTCAAAAGGAGAATAGCATAGCCTAGTGGCTAGAGCATGGGCCTGGGAGTCTGAAGGACCCGAGTTCTATTCCCCATTCAGCCACTTGTCTGCTGTGTCACTGCTGTGTCACTTTGGGCAAGTTGCTTAACTTCTCTGTGCCTCCTTTGCCTCATCTGTAAAATGAGGATTAAGACTGTGAACCCCATATGGGTGACAGACTATATCCAACCTGATTAATTTGTACCTAACCCAGCCTTTACTGCAGTGTCTGGTACATAATAAGTACTTAAATACCATGAAAAAAAATTTAAAAAGAATAAGGGGGTGGGGGAGTTGGAGATAGTTTAATCTTCCCACCTTAGCTTTTGCCCAGTGCTGTATGCTTTCAGGGCTTCAGTTGAAGGTCCAGACTCAATGTTAGCAATAATAATGCCATTTGTTATGTGCTTACTATGTGCAAAGCACTGTTCTAAGCACTGGGGTAGAGCTAATTTTGTTGGACACAGTCCCTGCCCCACATAGGGCTCAGGGTCTTAATACCCATTTTAAAGATGAGGCAACTGAGGCCCAGAGAAGTTAAGTGACTTGCCCAAGGTCACACAGCAGACAAGCGGCAGAGTTGAGATTAGAACTCGGGTTCTTCTAACTCCCAGTCCCGTACTCCTGCCTCACATTTCTCTGAGGCTAATGGGGCTACTGAAAGTCTGGCCTTTGCTAGTACAGAGCTCCGGATGCAGGAAGTGCTCAAGAGATATCATTGATTGCTTGAATGCTAAAATGTGCAAAAGAGATCGAGCTAGATTTACACTCCACAACCATTTGGTACGTGTCACTGCACTGTCACTCTGGCAACCAGAAGGGAAAGAATGAGAGATGTGGAACTATTTTTATTTGCCTTCAGAGTACTATTTAAAGAGTCTGGAGAACATTGCCCAATTCAGTGCAATAAGAGAACTGAGAGGCTGCAGCTGACTTTCCAGGTTGTGCTGAAGTGATCCAGGCTTCTTCCTAACAGCTGTTCAACTTGGGAAGCTTGGGGAATGCATGGTGTTTACCTGATCAGCCTGACTTTCTGGATGCCTAAACAGAGGATTCAAAACAAGCCCACAAAGGCAACTGGGACTGAGATTTTGAGCCAAAGTGATGTACCAGAAAACAATTCTGACAGAATCAATCAGTGGCATTTATCAAAAGCTCACTGTGTGCAGAGCACTGTACTAAGCACTTGAAATCTCTGCTTCCAAAGTCCCCCTTTGACTTGAGCACCACTGAAGACAAAGACTGTGCCCTATCTGGTTACCTTTTACCTACCCCAGTGCTTAGTACATAGTAAGCACTTAACCACCACAATTATTGTTTTACTATTAATATTATGATTAGATTTCTCACAGGCAACTGGTAACTTCTCAAACAAAAAAATGCACAGCCTTCTGTTTGCCCCTGCAGCAAACCACAGACAAGATCAGAGAAATGGAGCAAGCAAATCAAGCTTGGGGACAAATTTCCTGGAGGAATTTAGCATGAAAAATGTAGCCTCATTTTAGTACAACATACATGCAGACAGTTGGAACTAAAAGTCTGTGTTGGTGTTGAACTAGAAATGGCACAAGTTGCCAGTCAAAGTGGCAGTAATAATAAAAATCATGGTATTTATTAGGCACTCATGTGCCAGGCACTGTACTGAACACTGGGGTAGAGACAAGATAATCAGGTTGGACATAGTCCCTGTCCCACATAAGGCTCACAGTCTTCATCCCCATTTTACAGATGAGGGAACTGAAGTGTGGAGAAATTAAGTAACTTGCCTAATTCATACAGCAGATAAGTGGCAGAGCCGAGATTAGAACCTAGGTCCTTCTGACTCCCAGGCCCGTGCTCATATTCCCCTTGTCTTCCTCCCCTTTCCCTGCCACCTCCACCTTCTACCCTAAGGGAGGAGGAGCAAAGAGGAGTACAAAATATAGACGTGAACTGTCTGAGGCTTATTTGATTGAATTAAGACCATCCCTGGACTCCCATATCTAATTGTTCTCCACTCAATTGAAGGGGTTGATTTATGACACACTTATGAGTCATGTACTCTTATTGGTTCCTACAGACAGGATTGGATTGATTGGAAGATCTGCCAATCTTCCCATGCAGTGAAACCGTGCGGAACCCAGAGCCCAAGAGAGAGACAGAGAGAATGTTTCTGAAAAATCAAAATCAGTGTCCTTTCCTGAGAGCTCTATAATGTGCGTCCTTTCCTTGAGGGGTTGGGGAAGAAGTGGTGTCATGCCCACCACTCCCATGAGCCTTACAACAGCACATCCTAGCTCTTTGTGGGGAGGTGGGGGGGGAAGGCGGGGGCAGCGGGCATGCCCCATGCCGAGTCGCATATCCTTGGGGTGGGAGGGGTCATGCCTGCTACCCTTGCTAACCTCAAAATGCTGTATCCCAGTTCTTTGGGGCAGAAGAAAAACCAAGCTGGCTCTATCCCAGTACCTCAGGATATGTCATTCCCACCCGAAGCATTTCCCTCCATAACCCCTGTTCCCACCACTACTGCCCCTCTGGGGGACAGAGAGGAAGTGAAAGGAGGGTATAGGAGGGTTAATGTCAATGGAAGGGAAACAGAATGTCCCTTGTCCTCTTCCCTGGCTCTACCACTATCACTAGCCCTGTGGCTAACATAGTTTAAACCACAAAGACTATGGATGAGACTGCAAGATTCCACAGCAGCTTATCTACTGATCTTAGAAGACATCACCAGGTAAGCAGGTTGTAGTTCAACTACTGGTCTTGGAGGACATCACCAGATAAACAGATGTAGTTCAAAATAGCGAGAATCCTGTGTGGAACCCCAGAGAATAGGATGGCAAGTGACAGCATTCAGGGATGCCAGACATGTTTTGGCCAACCCAGAAGTAACAGAGTTATGCATTATGCAGATTATGCAACATAACATAGTGACAATAATAATAATTATGGTATTTGTTAAGCGCTTACTATGTGCCAAGCACTGTTCTAAGTGCTGGGGGAGATGCAAGGTGATCAGCTTGTCCCAGTTGAAGCTCAGTCTTAATCCCCATTTTACAAATGAGGTAACTGAGGCACAGAGCAGTGAAGTGGCTTGCCCAAGGTCACACAACAGACAAGTAGCGGAGGCGGGATTAGAACCTACATCCTCTGACTCCCAAGCCTGTACTCTTGCCATTATACACGTTGCCTCTTTATACTGATGCTATAGAGATCTTCTTTAGGAAGCCCAAAGAACCTGGAAGACTTCTCACCCCACCCCCATCTTTGCTCCAAAAATGTTATGTTCCCTCCCAGGTCCCTGGAAAACATAAGCTACTCATGAGTTCCGGGACACTGAACAGGAGTCAAGGCAGAGGGATGCTGACACTGAAAAACACTGAACATAAAAGGAGCTGATGCCAACAGTAGTGGAAAGGGGACAGACTGGCTGAAAACCAAACTGTCTGGTGTAAGACTAGTTGGGTGGTGGTGGCGGGGGGAGGGACGTGACATGTCCGGAACGTTTTTCCTGAACATACTCCCTTTAAGCACTTTTTCAGCCCTCCTCCATAGCATTTATGTACATATCCATCTGTAATTTCTTTTAATGTCGGTCTCCACATCTAGCCTGTAAGCTCCTTGAAGGCAAGGATCATTTCTACCTACTCTATTATATTCTACTCTCCCAAGCACTAAGTACAGTGTTCTGCAAAGAGTAAGTGCTAAATAGATACCATTGATTAACTGAGAGTACAGAGAGTTAGCAGACATGATCCCTGCCCTCAAGGCAGGGATACTAGCAAGAGAAATAGACACTCACATAAAAAACAGGAAGAAGGAAGCAAAAAAATATAAAAATGTGTCTCTAAGTACTTAGGCGATGTGGAAGTGTTGAAGTGCAAGAGGAAGGGAAAAGATTGGGGAGATTAGAAATTAATCAGGGAAGGCCTCCTGGAGGAGATGTGATTTCTCAAGGGCTTTGGAGATGGAGAGAGCAGATGTGCCAGATGTGAAGGAAGAAAGGGTTCCAGACAGAAAGGAGAGGGTGAGCAAGAGGTCAGCAGTGAGAAATGAGACAGGCACAATGCATAGGTTGGCTTTCCTGGACCAAAGCAGGAAGCTGGGGTGTAGCGGGAGAGGAGTGGGAGAAGATTGAAGATGAACAGCAGACAGAGACCTAAATAAGTGCCTTAAAGATAATAGTCAGGAATTTTTGGTCAAAGAGGAGAGGAATGGGCAACCATTAGAGGTTTTTGAGGAGTAGGGAGATATATGTAAAAAACAATGTTTTAAAAGAGTAATAAGGAGCAGAGAAGCAGCATGGCTTAGTGGAAAGAGAATGAGCAAGGGAGTCAGAAGACCTGGGTTCTAATCCCTGCTCTGCCAATTGCTTGCGGTGTGACCTTGGGCAAGTCCCTTAACTTCCTCAGCCATAAAATGGGGATTAAATGCCTGCTTCCTCTCCCACTTAGACTGTGAGCCCCTTGTGGAAGAAGGACTGTGTACCTACCCCTGTCCTTAGAACAGTGTTTGACACATTGTAAGCACTTTAATCCTCATTTTACAGATTAGGAAATTGAAGCACAGAAAAATTATGTGACTTGCCCAAGGTCACACAGCAGACCGGTGGTGGTATAACTCAGGTTCTCTTACTCCAGGTAGGTGCTTTTGGGAAGCAGCATGGCTCAGTGGAAAGAGCACGAGCTTTGGAGTCAGAGGTCATGAGTTCAAATCCCAGCTCTGCCACTTGTCAGCTGTGTGACTGTGGGCAAGTCACTTAACTTCTCTGTGCCTCAGTTACCTCATCTGTAAAATGGGGATTAAGACTGTGAGCCCCATGTGGGACATCCTGATTCCCCTGTGTCTACCCCAGCGCTTAGAACAGTGCTTGGCACATAGTAAGCGCTTAACAAATACCATTATTATTATTATTATCACTTAACAAGTACCATTAAAAAAAAGACTGAAGTGGTTGAGGTAGAGAGGTCAGCCAGGAGGCTGATACAGCAGTTGAGTTGGGATAGAACAAGTGCTTGATCAAGCATGATACTGTTTTGGATATAGAGAAAGGGGTAGGTACTGGAGATGTTGTGAAGGACAGACAGGATTTGGAATCTGACTGAAAATGGGGTTTGCAAGAGAAAGAGGAGAGGATTTTGCCAAGGTTGTGAGCCTGAGGGATGGAAAGATGATGGTGCGATCAACAGAGATGGAAAAGTTAGGAAGGGAAGAGTATTTGTGGGGGGAAGATGAGTTCAGTTGGGATATGTTGAGCTTCCAGGGATACAATCATACAGAGACATCCCAGAGAAGGGAGAAGATGAAATATTGCAGAGAAGCAGAGATGTCGGGGCTACCGAGCGAGATTTGGAAGTCATCCATGAAGCCACGAGAAGCAGCATGGCCTAGTAGAAATAGCACCTACCTGGAGTAAGAGAACCTGAGTTCTACTACCACCGGTCTGCTGTGTGACCTTGGGCAAGTCACATAATTTTTCTGTGCTTCAATTTCCTAATCTGTAAAATGAGGATTAAATCCTATTTAGACTGTGAGCCCCATGTGTGACAGGGACTGTGTCCAACTTGATTATCCACCCCAGTGCTTAGAACAGTGATTGACACATAGTAAGCACTTAACAAGTACAAGTACCATGGTAGTTGAAGCTGTGAGGGCAGATGAGCTCCTCAAAAGAGAATGTAGATGGAGAATAGAAGGGGACTCAGAGTGGGAAGCTGAGTGGGAGCTGGAGAAGAGGATTAATCATCAACTGTATGCACTGAATGTTTACTGTGTGCAGAACACTTTACTAAGCTCTTGGGAAAGTACAATAACAGAGGTGAGCTGTTTCAACACCCTGTTCCCCCACTTCCTCATCTCTTCTCTCAAATGACCTGGCCATATTCTTTGTCAATAAAATTGAAACGATCCCTGAAATGTCCTGTCCTCCTCTCCAGTACCTCCCTTTACATGCTCCCTGTGAAACTTTCCCATCTTTCCCAGCAATAATAATAATGTTGGTATTTGTTAAGCACTTACTATGTGCAGAGCACTGTTCTAAGCGCTGGGGTAGATACAGGGTAATCAGGTTGTCCCACGTGAGGCTCACAGTTAATCCCCATTTTACAGATGAGGTAACTGAGACACAGAGAAGTTAAGTGACTTGCCCACAGTCACACAGCTGACAAGTGGCAGAGCCGGGAGTCAAAACCATGACCCCTGACTCCGAAGCCCAGGCTCTTTCCACTGAGCCACGCTGCTTCAAGGACATCTCCCATCACCTCTCAATATCTCCGCCTTCCACCCAATCCTTTCATTCATTCAATAGTATTTATTGAGCACTTACTATGTGCAGAGCACTGTACTAAGCGCTTGGAATGAACAAGTTGGCAACAGATAGAGACAGTCCCTGTCGTTTGACGGGCCTACAGTCTAATCGGGGGAGACAGACAGACGAGAACAATGGCAATAAATAGAGTCAAGGGGAAGAACATCTCGTAAAAACAATGGCAACTAAATAGAATCAAGGCGATGTACATTTCATTAACAAAATAAATAGGGTAATGAAAATATATACAGTTGAGCAGACGAGTACAGTGCTGAGGGGATGGGAAGGTAGAGAGGGAGGAGCAGAGGGAAATGGGGGGAAAAGAGGGTTAAGCTGCGGAGAGGTGAAGGGGGAGCGGTAGAGGGAGTAGAGGGAGAAGGGGAGCGGTAGAGGGAGTAGAGGGAGAAGGGGAGCTCAGTAGAGGGAGAAGGGGAGCTCAGTGTGGGAAGGCCTCTTGGAGGAGGTGAGTTTTAAGTGGGGTTTTGAAGAGGGGAAGAGAATCAGTTTGGCGGAGGTGAGGAGGGAGGGCATTCCGGGACCATGGGAGGACGTGGCCCAGGGGTCGACGGCGGGATGGGCGAGACCGAGGGACGGTGAGGAGGTGGGCGGCAGAGTGGAGCATGCGGAGTGGGCGGTAGAAAGAGAGAAGGGAGGAGAGGTAGGAAGGGGCGAGGTGATGTAGAGCCTTGAAGAGTGAGGAGTTTTTGTTTGGAGCGGAGGTTGATAGGCAACCACTGGAGGTGTTTAAGAAGTGGAGTGACATGCCCAGATCATTTCTGCAGGAAGATGAGCCGGGCATAGACTAAAGCGGGGTGAGAGAGGAGGAAGGGAGATCAGAGAGAAGGCTGACACAGTAGTCTAGCCGGGATATAACGAGAGCCTGTAGCAGTAAGGTAGCCGTTTGGGTGGAGAGGAAAGGGCGGATCTTGGCGATAAAGGTGAAACCGGCAGGTCTCGGTAACAGATAGGATGTGTGGGGTGAACGAGAGAGACGAGTCAAGGATGACACCGAGATTGTGGGCCTGAGAGACGGGAAGGATGGTCATACCATCCACGGTGATAGGGAAGTCTGGGAGAGGACTGGGCTTGGGAGGGAAGATGAGGAGCTCAGTCTTGCTCATGTTGAGTTTTAGGTGGTGGGCCGACATCCAGGTGGAGACATCCTGGAGGCAGGAGAAGATGCGAGCCTGAAGAGAGGGGGAGAGGACAGGGGCAGAGATGTAGATCTGTGTGTCATCTGTGTAGAGATGGTAGTCAGAGCCGTGAGAGAGAATGAGTTCACCAAGGGAGTGAGTTTAAATGGAGAACAGAAGAGGGTCAAGAACTGACCCTTGAGGAACTCCAACAGTTAAAGGATGGGAGGGGGAGGAGGCGCCTGCGAAGGAGACCGAGAATGACCGGCCAGAGAGATAAGAGGAGGACCAGCTTCTCTCTCACCTAATCAAAACACTTTTCCCTTCCCTTCTTCCCTCCCGACCACCATCGTCAACAATTCACCTTCCACTGGCTCCATCCCCACAGTGTTCAAACTATCCTAAAAAAAACAAACCCTCCATTAACCCCATGGCTCCCCCCCATTATCATCCCATCTCCCCCCTACCATTATTTCTTTCTACATTCCTTGTACATTGTAATCACTTGCTGACTCAACTTCTCCTCCAATTCCCTCTTTGGTCCTCTCCAATATAGCTTCTGCCCCTTCACTCCATGGAAAATGCATAAAGATCATCAATCTTCCTTCCGTCCTTCTTGCCAAATTAAATGGCTTCTAATCCTACTTAAACCTCACACTGTGGACCAACCCCTTCTCCTGGACCTAACTTTGGCTTCACCGACACTGTCTTCTCCTGGATCCTCTCATCTCCCTGGCTGCTTTATTCTACAGGCTCCTCCTCTACCTCCCACCCTCTAACTGAAGGAGTCCTTCAAGACCCAATTCTGTGTCCCCTTCTATTCTCCATCTAGAGCCACTCCTTCAGAGAACTCATTTGTTCCTACCGCTTCAATTACCATCTCTATGAGGTTGAGTCCCAAATCTACTTTGCCAGCACTGATCTCTCCTTCTCTCTTGTCTCACTTTTCCCCCTGGCTTCAGGACATCTCTTCATGATGCCCCGCCAACATCTCAAATTTAGCTTGTCCAAAAGAAAATTCCTCATCTTCTCATCTAAACTCTATCCTCCCCATCTCCTTCCCATAACTGTAGATAATAACACTATCCTACCTATCTCACAGAGCCAGTAAATTTGGCATTATCCTCAACCCATCTCTCTTGTTCAGCCTACAGATTCAATCTGTCAAATCCTGTCAATTCTACCCTCACATCACTAAAATCTGCCCTTCCCTCCAGTCCAAACTGCTATTGCATTGATCCAAACACTTGATCGTATCCCACCTTAAGTATTGCATCTGCCTCATCCCCAACCTCCCAGGCTCCTGTCTCTCTCCCTACTCCAGCCCATACTTCACTCTGCTGACTGGATCTTTTTTTTTAATAAAACATTCAGTCCACATCTCCCCGCTCCTGAAGAACCTCCAGTGGTTACTCATCCACATCCACATCAAACAGAAACTCCTTATCATTTGCTATAAACAACTCAATCAGCTCACCCCTCCTACTTTACCCCACTGATTTTCTAATACAACCCAGCCCGCACACTTCACTCCTCTAATACCAACCTACTCACTGTACCTTGATTTCAATTATCCCACTGCTGACCCCTTGCCCATATTCTCCCTCTGGCCTGGAACTCCCTCCATCTTCATATCCAACAGACAATTACTCTACACATCAACAAAGCCTTATTAAAAATCATATCTCCAAAAGGCCTTTCCCAACTAGGCCCTCATTTCCTCTACTCTCTCTCCCTTCTGTATCGCTTACCCACTTGGATCTGTACCTGTTATGCACTTCAAAATTACCCAGCTTCAGCCCCACAGCACTTGAGTAGGTATCTGTAATTCATTTTATTGTCTCCCCCTATAAACCTAGAGCTCATGGAGGACAGGGACCATGTCTAACTCTGTTGCACAGTATTCTCCCCAGTCGCTTATTACAGTGCTCTACATACAGTATATTCCCAACAGTATCATTTATTAATAGTCAATAGAATCTCAGCACAGAGAAACAGTGTGACCTACTGGATAGCGCACAGGCCCAGAAGTCAGAAGGATCTGGTTCTAATCCCAGCTCCGCCACTCATCTGCTGTTTGACCTTGGGCAAGTCACTTCACTGGGTCTCAGTTACCTCTTCTATAAAATGGGGATTAAGGCTGTGAGCCCCATGTGGGACATGGACCATGTCCAACCTGATTAGCTTGTAACCACCCCAGCACTTAGTACAGTGCCTGGCACATAGTAAGCACTTAATGAATACCATAAAAAATTATAGACCCTATCCAATATCTTAATAAGAACAGAAAAACTTTGAGCAACTGTAAGTTTTCTTAAAAAAAAATAAAAACAAATAAAAATAAAACTGGGCATTATAGCCCAATCTACACCAGCAAGAGTCTTCCCAGGGAGAGGGTTGAGACCAGTCCACCCAGCCCTCATCAGAAGGATCTAATATATGTCACCCAGGACTTGAAGAAAGGCATCAAGTTCTTTGTACATCTGTAGTCTAATTTTCTAGGGAAACTGATTATCCTGACCATTCTTATCCTGGCCTAAAATATGATCTTTATTTTAGGAACTGTAGAGTTGAATTTTAAATACAAAGAAATTTATTTCCCTATAATCCTTTCTCTACTTTTACCCTTTTAACTCTTGCTACGGGATTCCACATTTTTACAGCACATCACTTCTCATTGCCCTAACTTTACTTTCAAATCAAATCCAAAATTATCCCAAGGAATTTCATTTTTACCACAGTTTCACACAGCCACTTCATACAATCAGCATCTCAGCATAATTTCCAATCAGCATGTATTCTAATTGCTACCCTAGTGTGGGCACCTGATTTTTTTTGGGGGGGGGGGGAGGGTGGTATTTAGTGAATAAGGTTATCATAGATCATCTTATTTTAACCCTTCCATTTACTCTCCTGTCCCTTGAGTTCTCAATTAACTTTTCTGAAATTCCATCTTGATGTGTAACCCTTGTTTTGCCAGACCTTCTCCTGTGAGTCATTAACTTAATTGGATAATGATCGCTAACCCATGTATGTTTCTCACAAAATTCCCCATGTACAACTGGATGCAATTTCTTCAGAACTCTCCACAGAAAGAAATCTCTTCCAGATAGAAACAGTGAGGCCCCAGCATTTCAATTTAAAGTTACAAAAAAAGCAACTTACTGGCACTCAACCCATGGTATATTGAATTGTGGAAATGAATAACTGAATGTATTTTATAAGCTCCATTACATTTTCTTGAAAATCACCTCAATTTTCCATGCATGAACTTATAGAAACCATAGAGGTTGAAAGCATGGATGATTGCTGTATTTTTTATGACATTCATTGAGCACTTACTATGTGCCAAGCCCTCTGCCAGGTGTTGGGGTAGATACAGGAAAATTAGGTTGGTTACAATCCCTGTCCCACCTAAGACTCACAGTTTCAATAGGAGGAAAGAGGATTTATTCCCCATTGGACAGATGAGGAAATTTAGGCAAAGGGAAGTTAAATGACTTGCCTAAGGTCACACAGCAGGCAAATAGTGAAGCCAGGATTAGAAGACAGATCTTGCTACTCCCGAGCCAGTGCTCCTTCCACTAGGCCATTGAATTTTGACCTATGATGAGTCTGTGCAGTGATTAACAATAATTTGCGTGTCTTCTTGTGTATGTGACTTTATGCAAAGCAGCTGCATCTTCAAAAATAGCAGTACAAAATAATAATAATAACTGTGGGATTTGTTAAGCATAGGCCTGGAAGTCAGACAACCTGGAAGTCAGGGAACTGTGTGACCTTGGGCAAATCACTTAACTTCTCTGTGTCTCAGGCAACTCACCTGTAAAATGGGGATTAAGGCTATGAGCCCCAGGTGGGACATGGATTGTGTCCAGCCTGATTAGCTTGTATCTTACCCCAGTGCCTAGGATAGGCAATAAATCAATAAATACAATTGAATGAATGAACCAAATATTGCTAAAATGCAGATCAATCAATCCATCATATAGGAGTTGCAGGCCTCTTTCCATTTTCGCTGATCTTGAAAAAGCAGAGGCCCATATGGGACAGGGACTGTGAATTTTGAGTGTTTGCACAAAGTACCATAGTAACAAATACCAGACCATTTTTATTCTACATTACCAGTCTCTATGCATTGCTCTCCCTATAGCAAGGGCAACAAATAGCAACTTGTGCCAAAATTTCTACCTGCTAGTTACCCAAGAAAAAAGTCATGTGGGAAAATCAAAAATGCAATAATTCCAAACTGTTGAACTGCTATTTCAGGGGTAAACAAGACATCCACTGAATTTCAAGAACTGTAATTTTTTGACTATGCAAAACAGCTGGAAGCTCATTCCAAAATGTGTCCTTTATTAATTCATTAGCTAAAAAGATCCATTTACAACTATTCCCAATTACTTTTTGTTATGGGGTACCAATTATGGAGCACTGAACTCTACATACCCTATCTCATTTACAGTCTCTTTTAAAATTTCATATTTAGACTTGATTACCAAGTCATCTCACTGAAGGTAGTGACCAGTAAACAACATGGCCCGGGCTTGGGAATCAGAGGTCATAGATTCTAATCCCATCTCCATCGCTTGTCAGCTGTATGACCTTGGGCAAGTCACTTCACTTCCCTGAGTCTTAATTACCTCATCTGTAAAATGGGGATGAAGACTGTGAGCCCTACGTGGGACAACCTGATTATCTTTTATGTACCCCAGAGCTTAGAACAGTGCTTGGCACATAGCAAGTGCTTAACAAATACCAGCATTATTATTATTACTACAATCAGAGGGTTGGTAGAAAGATCATGGGCTTGGTAGACAGAGGACCTGGGTTCTACTCCTGGCTCGGCCACTTTTCTGCTGTGTGACCTTGGACAAGTCACATGACTTCTCTATGCCTCATTTCCTCATGCATAAAATGGGGATTAAGTTCTTGTTTCCCTCTCCTGAGACTGACAGCCCCATCATTCAATTAACGGTATTATGTGCTTACTGTGTACAGAGGACTGTACTAAGTGCTTGAGAGAGTAACAATTATGTTATTTGTTAAGCACTTACTATGCTCTAGGCAATGTACTAAGCGTTGGGTGGGTGAAAGCAAATCAGGTTGGATGCAGTCCCTGCCCCACATAAGGCTCCCTGTCTCAATCCCCATTTTACAGATGAGGTAACTGAGGCACAGAGAAGCTAAGTGACTTGTGCAAGGACACACAGCACACAAGTGGCAGAGCCGGGATTAGAAACTATGACCTTCTGACTCCCAAGTCCATGCTCTCTCCACTGTGCCATGCCGCTTCTCACAGCAGAGTTGGTAAACACATCCCCTGCCAACAACGAGCTTACAGTCTAGAGGGGGAGACAGTTGTCAGTGTAATTTAGAATATAAGCATAAGTGCTGTGGGGCTGAGAGTGGGTAAGTATTTAACAAATACCAAAATTATTATTGATATTATTATCATTATTGAAGTAGTTTGTGGCTTCCCTACTCACCCCCCGACAAAAGCAACCTAGTGAACTCTTCACAATTAGCAATCAAACTCCTTTCATTCAACTGAATTATAAATAGAATGAGGAAAAAAAACGCAAATATTTTACCTCAATTAATTCCTTAGAACATTAGAATGTGTCATACCACCATTATCAATCCTACTATGTAATTATAGCAAAACATCTTGCAATACATTGTAGCAATCACTCTCATTTTTCATTCCTAGTTGATAACTAAATTTGCCATTTAAATCTTAAATCTTTAAAATTTAATAGTCCACCTGGATTTTGGGGAAAGTCATGGAGGCCTGAAGAGAACAAATCTGTAAAGCTATTCAAATGACATGATATATTCAGATGAGGCATAGATGGCAGACCTGGATATAAACAAAATAAAAAAAGCATGAGTCTCCCAGATCTGGTCAGACCAATCTTCATTCCAACCAAGTTTTCAGTCTCCAGCAGGGGTAAACAAAAAATGTCTGGAGAAATGATGAATGCAGAGATCACATCTTCTAAATCCATCTTAGTTTCTGAAGTGCTTAGAACAGTAGACTCACAATAAACACAGTTGATCAATCGGTTGCCTTCTTTGAGAGCCATCCAGAAGGTTGGAATGTGCCACCTAATAACTTGAACTTCTCTTCATCCATAAAGTTTGGAAATAGCCTCCACTAATCTCTCTCATTCAACCCACATATTCAATCTCTAACCAAATCCTGTCAGTTCTAGCTTCACAATGTCATTAAAACCTGCATTTCCTCTCCATCCAAACTGCTACCCACATTAATCCAAGAGCCTATCCTGTCCCATCTTGGTCACTGCCTCCACCTCCTTGCTTACCTTCCTGCTTCCTGTCTCTCCCCACTCTAGTCCATACTTCACTCCACTGCCCTGATCATTTTTCTACAAAGCAGTTCAGTCCATATCTCCCCACTCTTCAGGAATCTCTCCAGTGGTTGCCCAACCACGTCCACATCAAACAGAAATTGATTACCATCAGCTCACTCCCTCCTACCCCACTTGGCTGTTTTCCCAAACCAGCCCAAAACTTTGCTCTGCTACTGCCAACCTACTCACTGTACTTCAGTCTCACCTCTCTCACCACTGACCACTTGCCTAGATCTCCCTCTCCCTTCATACGCACACTCACCTTCAAAGCTTACTAAAACCATATCTCCTCCAAGAGGCCTTTCCCAATTAAACCCTCATTTCCCAGACTCTTTTTCCCTTCTGCATCGTCTATGCAGTTGGGTCTGTACTCCTTAACACACCACTCACAGTCCCACAGCACTTATGGATACATCTGTAATTTATTTTAATGTCTATCTCCCCCTCCAGACTGTAAACCTTTTGTGGGCAGGAAACATATCTACCAACTCTGTGGCACTGTACTCTCCTAAGCACTTTAATTTAATTCAATCATATTTATTAAGGGCTTTCTATGTGGGCTTTCTATGTGCAGAGCACTGTAAACTGTGCTCTTCACACAGTAAGCTCAAAAAATGCAATTTGTTGATAGACTGGTTGTTTTTCCACTTTAAGTATAATTCTTGACTTTTCCTGATGATGCCATGTATTTTGTTGACTGTTGGAAATGATCATTTCAAGGAAGATCTGTTTCCTGAGTCCATAGCCATGTCGTAGTAGTTTGAATCATCATCTGTTCACAGTGAAGCACATCTGCCACTATTCTACCCAATCATTCTGTTTTTGAAGTTTGCCTGCAGTTTAACCCATCTGGACAGGAAAAGTTAGTTTCACCTGAAAATATGGTGATTACATCTGGAATGCTTTTCATTTAGGTTTTTATGTATCTGTTAAGTGGAAAAATTTCTAGCAACAATCCTTCGGGTTCATCTATATTAACACTTACCCATCTTCTTCATTGTTTCATACCTTGGCACCAGTTTTCTTCTCATAGTAGCAGCAGTAGTATTTACTGAGCACCTATTTTTGCGGAATGCTTTATAAGGTGCTTGGGAATTACAAAATAGCAAAGTGGCATGTTCCCTGTCCTCAAGGGGCTTACACTTCAGTGGGGAAGACAAACAAATTTTCTGTGCCTCAGTTTTCTCATCTGCAAAATGGGAATTCAATTCCTGTTCTCCTTAGACTGTGCGCCATTAGTCAATCAGTCATATTTATTGAGCACTTATTGTGTGCAGAGTACTGTTCTAAGCTTTTAGGAGAGTACATTATAAATTTTGTAGGTCATGGACTGTGTCCAACTTGATTACAGTGCTTGACACATAGTTAGGACTTAAGTACCACAATCATTATCATTATTATTATTATCATTATTTCTGTGGGTTCTAATCCTGGCTCCACCACTTGTCTACTGTGTGACCTTAGGCAAATCACAACTTCTCTGTGACTCAGTTACCTCATTGGTAAAATGGGGATTAAGACTGTGAGCCCCACGTGGGACAATCTGATTACTTTGTATCTGCCCCAGCAGTTAGAACAGTGCTTGGCACATAGTAAACACTTAAATACCATCATTATTAAATAGCATCTCATGACAGAACATTCTTGCCTGTCCATAATTACTCATGGGTCAATTTTTAAGCCTTTGGTGAGGAATCTTGCCAAAGGCTTTTTGAAAATCTAAATATATTTGGTCTTCTGATTCTCTAATTGTATGGGTTTTTTTTTTTTTTTACCTCTTCAAATAATTCTGAAATATTAGTGAGGCATGATTTCTCCTTATACAAACCACAAGGTCTCTCCTCAGTTGATTTACTTTATGTAAGTGCTACTGGTCCCAAGAATGATAGAGTCTACCAGTTTGCCAAGTAAATCTCAGGATCACCTTGACAGTCCTTCTGTAGTTAGCAATTACAAAGCGATCTACTAATCTTCTGGTAAACTTAAGGGCAGAGATCATATTATGTGCTTGTCATAATCATTATTATTTTTATTGTGGTACTTTTTATGTGCTTACTATGTGCCGAGCACTGTACTAAGTGTTGAGTAGATATAATAATAATAATAATGTTGGTATTTGTTAAGTGCGTAGTATGTGCCAAGCACTGTTCTAAGCGCTGGGATATATACAAGGTAATCAGGTTGTCCCCCATAGGGCTCACAGTTTTCATCCCCATTTTACAGATGAGGTAACTGAGGCACAGAGAAGTTAAGTGACTTGTCCAAAGTCACACAGCTGACAGGTGGCAGACCCAGCATTTGAACCCATGACCTCTGACTGTCAAGCCTGGACTCTTGCCACTAAGCCACACTGCTTCTCGATGTCAAATATCCAGTCAGACACAGTTCCTACCCAACATCAGGCTTGCAGTCTAAGGGAGAGGGAGATCAGGAATTTAATCCCCATTTCTATAGAAGAAAAAACTGAGGCCCAGAAAAGTTAAGTCACTGACTCAAAATCATGCAGGTGGCAGAGCCAGGATTAGAACCCAAGTCCTCTGACTCATAGGCCTGTGCTCTTTCCACTAGGTCAAGCTGCTTCTAAACAATTTCCCAAATGTCCCATCCAATGATCATATCTAGACTGTGAGCCCCATGCGGGACAGGAACAGTATCAACCTGATAACCTAGTGTGTATCCCAGCAGCAGTTAGAGCAATGCTTGGCATACATATAGTAAGCAGTTAAATGTCATAATTATTACTATACAATAAGTGCTTAATAACAATTGTTTATTATAGTGATAAACCCTTTGGTACAATGCATTGCTAGTGGATGCTCAGCATACATTATTAATACTACTAATGAAGATGAAGATGGCTTAATGGCCATTTGTAATGACAGGTTACATATTCATACCTAGAGATCAACAATTTTCCTACCAAGTTTCCTTGAACATTTCATTGGATGCCATCTAGTCATGGTGATTTGTTTGTAATCAGCTTATCAATTTTATTTGAAATGTCTTGGAGGCTAACATACTTTCATCAAATTCCTTGGACCGATCCACTCAAAATTACTTGAATTTGGGACTCTCTATTAGCTTCCTCAAAGAGGAACAAAAATAATCCACTGAGTCTTTCAGTTATTTCCTTTTCATCTCTGGATGCACCTTCTATGCTATAATCAAATAGCCCCACTGATTTCCTAGCTGGCATTCTGCCTTTTCATATCCAAGAATCTTTTAATATTAACTTTGCAACCCTTCACTCTTCAAACTCTTTTTGGCCTGCCTACATTTTTATTTTCTCTTGGCATAACGTTTTTATGGGTTTCCATTTCTCCTTACTCAAGTAAGATTTAGAATAATATGGAATAAATGTGACCAAGAATTCAGTTTCTCACCAGCCTTACGGAGAGTCGCCACCTTGAAATGTACAGCCAGGTGTAACTTACATTTCCAAGATAGAATTACAAGCAACTAAGAAAGAGTCACATACATTGCATTCAATCACCTGAGAAATGATAAAAACAACTTGGTGAAAAGTGCTACATAGACATATTTTTTATTACCTGATACTCCCTGATTCAAATATACTTTTATTGCCAGGCTTCAAGAAAGTGCTGATTATATTCACAGGCCCACGGCTGTATTATTAAACAAAATAACAAATTTGCTATCATGTAATTTAATCATTAAAGCCGGTTTCCACAAAATTTCACCATGGATGCAACCTTGCATGGGTGGCACTTAAGAATGATGGGGGGCGGGGGAGGAAGGGAAGGCGGACAGAACAAAGTGGAATACGCCCAAAACTCCCTCCTTACCCAGAAACCACCAGAGGCTCTGGGAGAAGTTTGGGTGGAGGGAGTGGTAGCAAGGTCAGCAGACATCAAGGTGTGGACTTCTGGATCTTCCCAGGGGTGTGGTCAAGTGCCATTTGCCGACATGATTCACATAAACCTTGAAAATATGTACCTCCCCTTCCTAAAGCAAAGTCATGGTCATAGTCAAGAAACAAAGCCATGAAGGAAACCATTGATTTTGGAAAATGTCTGGTGGTTCTTGCTTTTTCCTCTGCACTTCCTATTTCTACCAAGGCAGGAGTAGAATGCTAACATTCCATTAGAGGAGGTATTCCTAAAGTATTGGTAGTCCCCAAAGAAACAGGAAATACTTGCTCTCCTGAGATTTCCAAGCAAGTTTTTCTAGACTCCAGAAATACAGAATGCTTGGCTAAATAGTGAAATTTTCATAGGACATCCAAAACACAAAATATAAAAAAAAAAAAAAAAAAAAAAGCTCCTGAGTTTTCCCAATTGCAATTCATACAATTATTGAATACATTCCCAATTGCAACCCCTTATACAATTATATACTTGCCTGGCATTTTTTACCCATTCTTTTATACAAATATCAATTTTCCCTTTCTAACTGTGCCCTGAATGGGCTGAGAGCACTATAGGATTAGAATCAGCCCTGCACATTTTGTTTGTTTCAATAACAGTAATAATAACTGAAAATATGCAATAAACATGTTTCTCTCCCATCTGGTTGTCATTAAGATAGTTGCAAGTGGAAAGGAAGCTTTGGCTGTGTTCATTAAAAGCATTTCTGAAGGTTTACTTGACTTCTCATTGCGTGCAGTTGCTGCCTGAATGCATTAAAGGATTGGTTTCCTGCTAGGTCATCTGAACTTCCATTCCAGTGAGATGAAGGAATTCTTCCAAGAACGCTAAGCTAACAAGATGGAAACAAGTAGCAACAAATTGCAACAGAGATTCCATGGTGGTCAAACTTTCCTTGTAATGATTTGAGGCTAATTTCTAGAGGAAGAGCACTGGTTTACCTCCCACTGAATGTTTAACTTCAAGGTTGTCTGAGGACTCAAATTCTGAGACCCGTAGAGATATGGCCAAGGTCATTCCTGGTCAGAACAGGTTCAGATCTGTTTCTAACTTTGGCAACTGGATGCATAAAGGAATTCCTATTGTTACCCTATTTTTCAGCCCCCAAACACTGCAGAAATACCAATAATTAATCAGTGGCATTTACTGAATACTTCCTGCATGCAGAAGACTGTATTAAGATCTTGGAAAAATGCAAAGGGAAGTGCAAAGTGCTCCTGTCCTCAATCCAAAAGAAGAGATATTAAAATAAATTGCAACTAGGGAAAGGAACCGAGTATAAAAATCCAGGAAAGGTTGAGGGGTGGGGTGTGAGGTAAGTACTTAAGTGCTTAGGGGCCACAGACTTAAGTACATGGTTGACATAGAGTGGAAACAGGACAGATTTCAGTGAGAGATTAGTCAGAGAAGCCTTCCTAGAAGAGATATAATTTTAGTAGGGTTTGAAGATGGGGATGGGGGCAGTCCAAAGGATATGAAGGGGGAGAGAATTCCAGGCAGGAGGGAAGGTGAGTGTAAGCAAGAGATCAGCAGTAAGAGTGACAAGATCAAAGCACATTGAGTAGGGTGGTTTTGAGGAGTGAAGTGGGTGAGTTGTGTTACAGTAAGAGAGGAGCAAGGTGGTTAGAGTAATGAATTTCTGTTTAACAAAGAGATGGATACAACCACTGGAGGTCTTCGAAGAGGGTAGTTGTGCTCAGAATGATATTTTAGAAAAGAGGTCCAGTCAGAAGACTGATGAAGTTCAGACTGGACAGCGGTGAAGTGGAGTCTTTAGTAGTCAGTCCATCCAAACCACTCAGGCATATCATGCAGCCATGATACTGGCTGTGATGACCTGGATTTCCATAGAAGCATCAGCTGCCATGTTGACCACCTGGGCCAATTCTTGGAAGTTCCCAGTGTAGTCAAAGACAGCATTCTGAATTCACCAGGAGCACCAGAAAATGCCTATGTGGCCACTACTAAAGAGGAGATGGAAGAACTAGAAAGAGGATCCGACAAAGGTTTAAAAGAGTCTGCATAGATGCTTCTCTTCCCTCTATCCCTTGCTGTTGCCTCTCTACGGCTAGCAGCCAGAATGGAAGTGGGACCCAAATGAAACCAGGGGAAGTGCTTTTGGGTTGTGAGATGGGATCCCATGGAATCACTCATAATATAGAGTGAGTAGGTTGGTGCTAGAGAAGTTAAGTGTGCAGGCTGGGTTGTAGTAGGATATCAAGGTGGTAAGGTAGGAGGGAGCAAGGTGATTGAGAGCTTTAGGGCCAATGGAAAGGAGTTTCTTTTTGATAGGGAGTTGGATGGGCAACTGCTGGAGAGGAAAGACCAGATTCTAAAGCTGCTGAGAAGGATGAACCAACAGTGTTTGGTAACAGATTAAATAACAGGTTGAATGATAGAGATGACTCGAGTATAATGCCAAATTTATGAGCTTGAGAGACAGGGAGGTTGGTGGTATTCTGTACAGGGATAGAAAAGTCAGGCGAAGGACAGGGTTGGGATGGGAAGATACAGAGTTCTGTTTTGGACATGTTAACTTGAGGTGTCAGCAGGACATCCAAGTAGAGATGTGCTGAAGGCAGGAAGAAATGAGAGTCAGTAGAGAAGGAGAGAAAGCAGGGATGAAGATGCAAAAGTGGGAATCATCTGCATAGAGATGGTAGTTGAAGCCATGGAGACGAATGAGTTCTCCAAGGGAGTGGACCCAGAACTGATCCTTGAGGGACTCCCACAGTTAGGGGGTGGGAGGCAGAGGAGAAGCTTGTAGAAGAGATTGAGAATGAGCAGTCAGAGAGATAGGAGAAGAACCAGGAGAGGACGGAGTCAGTGAAGTCAGGGTTGGATAATGATTCCAAGAGAGGGGTTGGTCGAAGGCAGCTGAAAGGTCAAAGAGGACTAGGATGGAGTAGAGGTCATTGGATTTAGCAAGGATATTAGTGGTAACCTTTGAGAGGGCAGTTTCTGTGGAACAAAGTGGGTAAAATCCAGATTAGAGGGAAGAGAGAATTGGAGGAGAGGAAGGGGAGACAGCAGATGTAGACAACTTGCTCAAGGAGTTTGGAGTGGCAGGTAGAATACCTTGCCTCACAAGTAGAGGCATAGTAAATGCTATTAGTCTGAAGACAATCAAGGAACTGAAGAATGATAACATTAATAACAATATTAACTATGAAAAGTGGTATTTGCTAAGTCCTTACTATGAGTCAAGCACTGTGCTAAGTACTGGGGTATATAAGATGATGAGGTCAAACACAGTCCCTGTCTCACATGGAGCTTGCAGTCTAAAGGATGAAGAATAGGCAACTACTGCCAATTTTCCTGGGAGAGACTACCTCCTAACCCACACCGTTCATATCCCTGCAGTTAACTCCCTCTTTCTATGCCCATGGCATTTTTTCCATCTGTGGCTGCTTTCTGCAGTCAGCTGTTAGATTCTTTATTAGTAGAAAGACTTTCACAGTCTTTTAGAGAGTCAGAGGAACCTAAGTTTTAAACCCAGGTCTGCCACTTGCCTGCTGTGTGACCTCGGGTAAGTCATCTATTTTCTCTGTGGCTCAGTTTCCTCATCTGTAAAATGAGGCTTCAATACCTGTTCTCACTCCTACTTCGACTATAAGTCCTGGGAACCAGAATACTTTGTATCTGCTACAGTGCTTGGCACATAGTAAGCACTTAAAAAAAAACTACCATTATTTTAGAAGCTAAGCTTTTTTTCCTTCTGGATTTGGAGAAACGGAACAGATCATCGCAGTCGTTTCTTTTTTTCTTCAAAGCAGAGCTAAAAATACTGCTGACTGTACTGCAGTCTCCATTTTCCCTCTTTGTCGATTTGCCTCTCTCTGCAGTCATTATCAGTTGCTATTCTTGCACAAGTAAATCAGTCGCTGAAAGGCCTTGTACTCTTTTCTGTGAAAAACTTAGTAATGTTCGGTGACTAAGGTGATGTAATTAAATCTCAAGACTGACAAGGTGCAGATACCTGATATCTGAACATGCTGACAGTTTGAGGTTTGAGGTAGACTAGTGAACATGCAACTCATTTCCTCCCCTCTAGACTTAATGATTCTTTTTTTTTTTTAAGTTCACACCAAAGTCTTTATTTTTGCACTTTTACATCTAATTATCTTCAGTGTGCAATGTTTGCACAGGATCACTGCAAACACCATATCCTTATACTTCACACTCAAGCACAGTGCTCGATTGTGCTAGATTAAATCGTGTTTGATATGAAATTATCAGCTAAATTATTTGCTTTGTGTTTCTACAGTACTGCTCAATTCAGGCAGAAACTTTACATTTCTAATAAAAAAGAACCCGATGCATAAATTCCACCAAGGAGCATGAATATTCTATGCATAGTATCTCTTTTCATTAGAACAGTTTTCAAAAAGCAGACCAAGGCAAGAAGGAGGTCTTTTTGCCTTTTGGAACCAGAATACAGACACAGCACTACTGTTTAACACCGAAATGCTATTTATTAGATAAACATTACATTTAAATAGCACATGAAGCCATTACAAGAGTGAACCTATTTTTATTTTTTTTTTTGCCACTATAAGTCTTTCATGTTACTCCCCTTAAAAGAGGGACTTTCATAGGGGAGAAAACTTGGAAAAAATGAGACGATAAAAAAAGTCTTTCAATGTGCCAGTTTTCTGAGCTTTCCAATCCATTATTTTAGAGATTTATTTTTGAATGTGGACTCTTTCACAACCAAGCCTTTGGCCCTCAGCCTATCCTTCAGTGAAGTTGTAGTCATGTTTGAATTTCCACAGACTGGTGGTTGGAAAATTTGTGCTGCCGATTCCTTTTAACAGATTAAATTCTGACACTGTGGGTCTTCCTGTATACTTGGGAATACTTTGCAACGAATGTTGCAGTCACATGAAACTTTATGCAGGGACAGTAATAATAATTGGGGTATTTATGAAGCATATACTGTAAGCCAAGCATTGGGCTAAACTCTAGGGTTGGTACAAGAGAAAGTTCTTGTCTGCTGTGCTTCAGTCACCTCATCTGTATAGTGGGGAGACTGTGAGCCCCATATGGGACATGGACTATGCCCAACCTGATTATCTTATTTCCCTAATGAAAGCTCACCTCCTCCAGGAGGCCTTCCCAAACTGAGCCCCCTTTTCCTCTGCTTCTCCTTCCCTACCCATCGCCCCAACTCCCTCCCTCTGCTCTACTCCCCTCCCTGCCCCACAGCACTTGGGTATATATGTATTTATTATTCTATTTGTTTTATTAAATATATATATATAATTCTATTTATTTATACTGATGCTATTGATGTCTGTCTTCTTGTTTTGTTCTGTTGTCTGTCTCCCCCATTCTAGACTGTGATCCCATTGTTGGGTAGGGATTGTCTCAGTTGTCGAATTGTACTTTCCAAGCGCTTAGTACTGTGTTCTGCACACAGTAAGCACTCAATAAATACATTTGAATGAATGAATGAATAGTCCAGTGTTTAGAACCGTGCCTAGCATATAGTTAGTGCTTAGTACCATTAAAAAAAATCATCATTATCAAGAGAAGGTACTCTGTATGTTACTAAAGAACTTGATTTTCTCACCCACACTGGAGGGATCTTGAGTTCACAAAATCATGTGCTGACATGGTTAGCACATGGTTTATGTGGTGAGGAAGACTATCCCCTTTTCTATGCTCCGATACTCCAGTAATGTGCAGGCCTCAACCCACATGTAAAATGCTTCAGTGTAGAGCCTGAGGATGTGGGTGGCAACCTGAACTCTCCAGAACTCTGCAAAAACAATATTTGTGTAAGAAAAGCTCTCCCGCTGGCCACAGAAACTCCTTCCCCGATACTCCAATTTAATACTATTTATTAAATTCTAAAGCTTAGTAGAGACCCAAATGGCTGGGGCCTGAAGTCCTAATAGTAATAGTAGTAGTAAAATTAATTGAGAACCCATTTGGTATTATGGACTGTACCAGGCAGTTGGAAAGTACAGAATAACAGAGAAACCCAGAGAAACAGTGTGGATTAGTGGAAAAAACCGGAAGTCAGAGGTCTTGGATTCTAATCCAGACTCCACTTGCCTGCAATGTAACTTTGGGCAAGTCACTTAATTAACATATGCCTCAATTCCCTCATCTGTAAAATGGGGATTAAATGCCTTTGTGCCACCTACTGGTCCCCACCCTAGACTGTGAGACCCAAGTGAAATAGGGACAGTATCTGCTTCGACTGTATTTGTATGCACCCCAGGCCTTGGCATATAGTACGCACTCAGTGTGGCTTAGTGGATAGTGCACAGGTCTGGTCAGAAGGACCTGTGTTCTAATCCCAACACTGCCATAAATCTGCTGTGTGACCTTGGACCAGTCACTTCCCTTTCTGGGCCTCAGTTACCTCATCTGTAAAAGAAGTATTAATACTGTGAGCCCCATGTGGGATAGGGAGCATGTCCAACCTGAATAAGATATCTACCCCGTACTTAGAACAGAGTTTGGCACACAATAAGCACTTAAGTACCATAATTATCACCATAGTTAGTATTGGGTCTTCTAATCCTGGAACTCGATGGCTAGCATGAAGAGCAGGAACTGAAATGGCAACCAAATCAGCTTAACTAGGCAACAACTTCCTAGTCTATGGTATAGTATTGGCACTCGTGGCCTCGTGGATAGAGCATGGGCTTGGGAATCAGAAGGACCTGAGTTCTAATTCCGGCTTCACCACTTCTTTGCTGTGTGACCTTGGGCAAGTCACTTCACTTCTCTGGAGCTCAATTCCCTCATCCATAAAATGAGGATTAAGACTGTGAGCTCTGTGTGGGACTTGAACTGTGTCCAACTGTATTACCTCATATCTACCCCAGCATTTAGAACAGTACCTGGCATATAGTAAGCACTTAAATACCATATCGTTATTATATTAATCTGGCCTTAAGCATAATGTGCACCCACAATTTCAAGCACTTCACAATGCCCTCCACCTGATCACTGTGCTCACCTCCTCAGCAGGAATATGACTGGCACAGAGAAAGGATTGTGAGTGCCACGATGCATGAGAGGAGCAGCATGGCCTAGTGGCAAGACCACAGGCTTGGGAGTCAGAGGTCAGGGGTTCTAATCCTGTTCTGCCACTTGTCTACTGTGTGAACTTTGACAAGACAACTTCTCTGTGCCTCAGTTACCTCATGTGTAAAATGGGGATTGAGATTGAGAGCCCCACATGGGACAATCTGATTACCTTGTATTTACCCTAGTGCCTTGGAAGAGTGCTTGGCACATAGTAAGCGCTTAATACCATAATCATTATTATGACAGTCAATTATTCTCCCAAGTCCTCAATCCTGATGCTTCATGACTGGATCAAGGAAAACCTGTCATATACTCAGGGAGAAACCACCACCATTTGGGATTCATAAACAAAATCCAGCCCCAAAATTTTAAAACACGTAGATTTTATTCATTCATTCAATCATATTTATTGAGTGCTTACTGTATGCAGAGCACTCTACTAAGCTCTTGGAAAGTACAATTTGGCAACAGATTGAGACAATCCCTACCCAACAATGGACTGACGGTCTAGAAGAAATAATTCATTCAGTAGTAGTTATTGAGTGCTTACTGTGTGCAAAGCACTGTACTAAACTCCTGGGAGAATACAATATAACAACAAACAGACACATTCCCTGACCACAACGAGCTCACAGTCTTCAAGAGAAAGTCTCTCCCTTTTCCAAAATGCCAACCCACCCTGGGCGGTGATTCATTTCAGTGATTTACTCTTACGCTACACTGACTCTGCTGAGTTGCATTCTTCAACTTTTAATAACAGTGAATCTCGAAAGTGTCATATCTGCCTACATCATACGCCCTGTTTCAACGGTAGCTACCGAGCTCTTAGCTCCCGAATACAAAGAAATCATTTATCCCGTCTGCTGAAGTTGTTTACTGGGGCCAAAGTTTTGGTGGGTTTCTCAGGACTGTAAATCCATTCATGGACCCCTGTGGGCAAAGATCTTCCAAGTAGTGAAGGTTTTTCTTTAAATTTCACAACGAAGCTCAATTGAACCGTTAGACCACAGAACAAATCTGGGGTTTGATTCTGTGCCACCAAGTTCGCAAATCCTCCTCTAGCTTAGGTCTCCAGATGAAGCTAATTTTTTTAACATTAAGTCCTAAAAGCCTTAGGAGTGAAAAATAAAGAAAGAGATGGGATCTGATCTTGCCAACAGACTACGATCTTGTCATTTAAGGCCCAGGAATCTCTGACAGGGCTTGTTCACTGTCTTAGGTCTCTAAGCCAATACACCTTCGGAGATGGTCTGAGCCATTTACTACCTGAACCAGGTAATGATAATAATAATTGTGGTATCTGTAAAGCACTTACTAGGTGACAAGCACTAGTCTAAGCATTGGGGAGATACAAGATAATCACACTGGACACAGTCCTATCCCCCATGGGGCTCACAGTCTTAATTCCCATTTTCCACATGAGGAAACTGAGGCCCAGAGAAGTGAAGTGACTTTTCCAAAGGCACACAGCATATATTTGGCAGAGCCAGGATTAAAACTCATATCCTCTGACCCCAAAGCCCGTGCTATTTCCACTAGGCCAACCTGTTTCCATTACAGGTACACATTAAATCTCTGTTATTTGAATTGTTGCTCTTTTGGGGTCTTAACAAAGGTTAAGTTTCACTGAGGCATCAATGACTTTTTGTTTCTACTTTTTTATTTCTCTCTTTTCCTAAATACCTGAACCTCAGTCAGTGGTATTTATTAGGTGATTCTGTGTGCAGAGCACTGAACTAAGCACTTGATAAAGTACAATGCTTGGTAGATCTTAAATCCCTTGAGGTCAAGGACCTCCTCGCTTCTTACTTATAACGTACACTACCAATCTCTTAGGTCACTGTAAACTAGACTATAAAGCTCCTAAAGGGAAAGGAACCATGGCTATTAATATCTATATTGTACTCCCCAAGTGCTAGGTATAGTCTTCTGCACAGAGTAATCACTCAAATGCCATTGATTGATTCCTCTGCATGAAGCAGGTTCTTAATACTCTACTACGTGTTCCCCATCCTAGCCTGTAAGTCCCACTTGTCCACGTCCTACCGCTGGCCTGGAATGCCCTCCCTCCTCACGTCTGCCAAACTAACTCTCTTCCCCTCTTCAAAGCCCTAGTGAGAGCTCACCTCCTCCAAGAGGCCTTCCCAGACTGAGCTCCCTCCTTTTCCCTCTGCTCCTCTCCCTTCCTCCTTCACCTCCTCTCAGCTGAGCCCCCTTCCCCTCTGCTCCAACTCCCCTCCCCACAGTACTGTGCTCATATATTATTTATTACCCTATTTATTTTGTTAATGAGGTGTACGTCCTCTTTATTCTATTTATTTTAATAATGTTGTCTTGTTTTTGTTTTGTTCTGTTTTGCTCTGCTGTCTGTTTCCCCCGATTAGACTGTGAGCCTGTCACTGGGCAGGGATTGTCTCTATCTATTGCCAAATGGTACATTCCAAGCACTCAGTACAGTGCTCTGCACATAGTAAGCGCTCAATAAATACTATTGAATGAATGAATGAACTTGTGACAGGGGATGCGTCTGACATGATTATCTTCTACCTACCCCAGCACTTAGAACAGTGTTTGGCACATAGTAAGCACTTAGCAAATAGCACAAACAATTATTGATCGGTCCTCTAAAATGGTGCCATAATATAGAACAGAATTGGATCCACCACATCACCTGGTTCCACTACGATGAGATTGGATGAAGGACAATAATGGTGGTATTTGTTAAGTGCTTACTATGTGCCAGGCACTGTACTAAACACTGGGGTGGATACAAGCAAATGGGGTTGGACACGGTCCATGTCCCACATGGGGCTCACAGTCTAAATCCCCATTTTACAGATGAGGTAACTGAAGCACTGAGAAGCAAGGTGACTTGTCAAAGGTCACACAGCAGACAAGTGGAACAGCTGGGATTAGAACCAAGGTCCTTCTGACTCCAACACCCATGTTCTATCCACTAGGCCTTGTTGCTTCTCAAGATGGGATTCCTTCACCTATGACTTAGCCGGGCATATCATTAGGGAGAAGTATTTTGGTGAATGTCTTTTTCAAGTCTACTGATGGTACCATATTCTTATAAAGTTTCTAAATACAGTACAGCAGTCTTACTTTTACTCACTATTCTTCTATATGAGTCACGTGAGCAGACTGTGTCTGCTGTGCTTAGGTTTGAGGCCACTCTGGGATTCAAGGAGCACATAATTAACATTGTGGTTCAGTAGCCTGTTCGTAAGAACTCTGGTGAGAAGCTTGCTGACAATAGAGATTGGTGAAATACTCCTGTGTTTCAGCTTTCAGATCCTCACTGTGTTTCTAAAATAGTGATAACAGTTTCCCATTGCATGTCCACAAAGTTCTGTATGTGAAGAAGAGCCTGTGCTAAAGTAACTTCTTGTTAGTAGAATTCTGCAGTATTCCTATTAGACCTAGTTGCTTTATAGTCTTACTGACTGCAATAATGGTGACTTCAGAAGTTGAATTTTGAAGCATTCTTGATTTCACTTTCATTTATGAGTATAATGGCTTTAATTGCCTGAAGCTTCGGAGAGTCCCATCTCCTGATAGAGTGTCCTTTGTTTCTAAGACCACACTGCATCCATGAGGGTGTGGATCTTTAAGAGAGAATCTCTGACACACTTGGTTCTCTAGACTGTAAACACATTATGGGCAGGGAACGTGTCCGCTAATTCTGTTGTATTGTTCTCTCTCAAGAGCTTAGTATAGTGCTCTGCACCAATACCACTAATTGATTCAGAAGTTAGTGAAGACCTTGGAATCACCTTGCCCAATTCTTTAGGCTTCTTAGTTTCCCATTCTTATGTTGAAAGGCATATTCATAAGGAACTGACATTTTTATCACCTTCCTGACTCCAGCTGGTCTTTGATGAAGCTATCTCTTCTCTACAATAATGTTGGGATTATATTTACAGAGCCAAAAGCAATTTTTGGGAAGAGGTAAAGATTTTTAGTTTGGTGGCAGTCACCATAAACTTAGATCTCTTTAGTTTTGATTACATGCATGATCTCAGTTTGATCTGCATGTCGCAACACAGGCTTCCAGAGGCCTCCCTTTTATTGTGATCATAAGGAGTTGCAAGTAATAGAAGGTGCATTTGCTTTCCTTTAGTTTTTAAATCTCAGTCATTTCCATCAAATCATTCTTGGTGGTGGTGTCTTACCACATCCCCATTTCAATCATTCATATTTATTTACTCTCAATGGTTTTTGCTAAGCACTTGCTCTGTGCCAGGTACTAAGCACTGGGTTAGATACAAGCCACTCAGGTTGGACCCAGTCCCTGTCCCATGTGGGGCTCACAATCTTAATCCCCATTTTACAGCTGAGGTAAAAGGTACTGAGAAGTGAAGTGACTGACCCAAGGTAAATACACTAGTCAAGTGGCCAAACCAGGATTAGAATCCAGGCCTTTCTGACTGCCAGACCCGTGCTCTATCCATTAGCCATGCTGTTTCCTTCATTGAGCACAGAACACTATACTAAACATTTGGTGAAGTACAATATGAGTTGCCACAGTGACCCACAACAAGCTTACAGTCGACAGGGGGAAAACAGACAAAATGAATTATAACCAGGGGAAATAGCAAAGTTTAAGGATGTGTTGTGTGACTGAGGTGAGTATTAAAAAGGGCTTAGGGGGTACACAGCCAACTGCAAAGTCGACATAGAGGATAGGGCTGGTAGGGGAAATGAGGGCTTAGTCAGTGAAGGCAAGTTCTTAGGGAAGGGTTCATGTGTGTTCCCCATTAGTATTTGGAAGTGGGGTTCCTTGCTTTAGCAAGGCAGTTGCCAAGACAGGCCAAATGGCCGCTCCGATCAAATACCACGGCTCCTTCTACTGACACTGTGGTTTCCATGGCAACAGCCCTTCCCAGAAACTGCAGCACCTCACCCCCACCCCACATTCACCACAGCTGTCTTTGAGGGACCGGCTGCTTCACCCTCCACAGCAGCTGCTGGGGGCTCCCAATCCCCACTTCTCCCTGGCAAAACACCCTGGCACATGCCTGGCTTCCATCTGGTGCTGAGGGACATCATACTTGACCACCCGTGACTTTCAAAAGTCACTTCCTTCCTCCTGTCCAACTAGCTAAAACATACTACTCCAGTCCACCTCAGCTCTGGAATTTGTGATTTGTGGGGCGGTGTGTGTTTGTGTGTGTGTGTGTGTGTGTGTTGTGTGGGGGAGTGAGAAACTTGGGGAAGGAAATGTGGCTGAGTTGTTGCAGAGTTGTGTGTGTGTGTGCTTGTGTGTGTATGTATATATGAGAAAAAGAGAGAGAAGAAAAGAGAAACTACTCCCATCCCTAAATCTCTTACCTACATTAAAATTGAATTATTCCACACTATTATGTATGTGTACATATACACTAATGGAAGTAAACAAATATGTATATAACAAAACAATCCTTAAGGCCAAAGGAAACCAAAGAGGTATTCTGGCACCTGATCCATTCCTATCAAAAGCAAGCCAGGTTTCACATTAGCCATTTCATGGAGATAGTTGTCTTTCCTGCCCTTAAAGATCTCACTCCAGAAAAGGAGAGCCCAGGAAACCACTCTATTAATCAATAACTCTGATACTTAGATATCTTTAACTCCTGGAGGTAAAGTTAGTGGGGTTCAAAAAAATTTAAAGATTTCCCTAGGTCTTTGTCTGCCTTAGGCAAACTCTTTTTTGGAGAAAAAAATTTCCACAGACTGTAAACTGTAAGCTCCTTGTGGGCAGGTATTGCATCTAACTCTGGATGTACTGTATTCTGCCAAGTGCTTAGTGGAGTGCTCTGCACACATTAAGCCCTTAATACGGTTGATTGAAAAAACCTAATCTGGGCCCCAGTGAAGGGGGAGCAGACAGTGCTGTCAAACATTAGCAATTCATTCATTTAATCTTATTTATTGAGCACTTGTGTGCAGGGCACTGTACTAAGCAATAATGGGAAGCAGCGTGGATCAGTGGAAAGAGCACGGGCTTGGGCGTCAGAGGTCATGGGTTCAAATCCAGACTCTGCCACTTGTCAGCTGTGTGATTGTGGGCAAGTCACTTAACCTCTCTGTACCTCAGTTACCTCCTCTGTAAAATGGGGATTAATACTGTAAGCCTCACTTGGGACAACCTGATTACCCTGTATCTACCCCAGTGCTTAGAACAGTGCTCTGCACATAGTAAGTGCTTAACAAATACCAACATTATTATTAATTGTGCAGTACAGAAAAGGCAAGTGCTTTGGGAGCCACATATGTACTATTGGACCATCCAAGAATTAACCCCCAGAACCTTGGAGATCGGCCTGCCTATGTGTTTGACAGCCAGCATTTCCAAGTTTTCTTCTCCTCTCCCAAATCCTTAACCACCACCTCTCTGCAGCTCAGTCATTGTCTTTGTTGAGCGCTTACTGTGTGCCGAGCACTAAGTGCTTGGGAGAGTACAGTATAGCAAATGCATTTCCAGCCCACGACAACCTTACAGTGTAGAGGGGGAGACAGATGTTAATATGTCTCCCTTAACCTAAAAAAATTTTTAAAACCCCTCCCTTGACCTCATGGCTCCCTCCAGTTATCACCCCATCTCCTGCCTACCATTCCTCCCAAAACTCTTCCAGCTGGTTGCCTACACTTGCTATCTCCACTTGCACTCCTCCAATTCTCTCCAACTCCAATCTGGCTCTACCCTCTTCACTCCACAGACACTACCCTCTCAAAAGTCACCAGTGAGACCACCTTCCCAAATCCAATAGTTTCTACTCCATCTTAATCCTTCTCGTCCTCTCAGCTGCCTTCAGCACCACAGACCACCCCCTTCTCCTGGAAACTTTAACCTTGGCTTCCCTAATACAGTGAGCTCATTGTGGGCAGGAATGTCTCTGTCATGTTATACTCTCCCAAGAGCTTAGTATAGTGCTTTACACAGAGTAAACGCTCAATAAATATGACTGAATGAATGAATATCCTCTCCTGGTTCTCATCTCTCTGGCCGCTCACTTCCAGTCTCTTTTGGAGGCTCCTCCCCTGACTCTCACCCTCCAACTGGGAGTCCCTCAAGGCTCACTTCTGGGTTCCCTTCTATTTTTCATAAACACCCACTCCTTTGGAGAACTCATTTGCTCTCACAGCTTCAACTACCATCTCTATAGGTTTGATTCCCAAATCTCTCTCCAGCCCCATTCTCTCTCCTTCTCTGTAGTCTATCATTCGCCCCCGACTAATTGGGTGCCTCACCAACACCTCAAATTTAGCATGTGCAAAAGAAAACTCATCTTCCCACCCAAACCCTCTCCCTCCCCTTTTCCCATAACTGTAGATCCTCCCTGCCTCACAGACAATATCCTCCCTGTCTCACAGAGCCAATAAATTTGACATTATCCTCGATTCATTTCTCTCATTAAATCTGCATATTCAATTTATCGCCAAATCCTGTAGGCTCAACCTTTGCAATCTACCCCTTTCCTCTCCAAACTGCTACCACGTCAATAATAACAACAATAATAATTGCATTTGTTAAGTGCTTACTATGTGCCAAGGATTGTACTAAACACTGGGATAAATATAATCAAATCCCAACCCACAGTTTAAATAGGAGGGCAAACAGGTATTGAATCCCCATTTTACAGATGAGGGAACAGACACAAAGTTAAGTGACCGGCCTGAGATCACATAGCAGACAAGTGGCAGAGCTGGGATTAAAATCCAGACTCTCTTACTCCCTGGCCTGTGCTCTTTCCAATGTTGCTGCTTCCACACTGCTTGATCCAAGCACTGATCCTACCTCACTTCAACTACTGCAATAAACCTCCTTGCTGACTTCCCTGCCTTCTGTCTCTTCTTAATCCAGTCCATACTTCACTCTTTTGCCCAGATCATTTTTCTACAAAAATGTTCAGCCCATGTTTTCCAACTCCTCAGGAACCTCCAGCAGTTGCCTGTCTAACTCCACATGAAAAAGAAACTCCTTACCAAACACTTTAAAGCACTTAATCAGCTTGCCCCACTTCTATCTTACCTCCTTGATTTCCTATTACCACCCAGCACATTCTCTTTGCTCCTCTAACACTATTACTATTCACTGTACCTCATTCTCGGGTATCTTGCAACCAACCCCTCACTCATGTCCTGCCTCTGGCCTGGAGCTCCCTCCCACTTCATTTCTGATGGGCCACCACTCTATCTACCTTCAAAACTTTATTAAAATCACACCTCTTCCAAAATGCCTTCCCTCACTAAGCCCTCATTTCCCTTACTCTCTCTCCCTTCTTTGTCACCCTTGCACTAAAATTTGAACCCTTTATTCTTCCCACCTTTGGTCCCAAAGGATTATGTACATTTTCATTCATTCAATCACATTTACTGAGCACTTACTGTGTGCAGAGCACTGTACTAAGTGCTTGGAAAGTATAATTTGATCCGTAATTTATTTCAATATCTGTCTCTCCCTCTAGACTGTAAATTCCTCGAGGGCAGTAAATGTGTCTACCAACTCTGTTATATTGTACTCTTCCAAGAGCTTAGCACAATCCTCTGCACTCAGTAAATATGACTGATTGATTGCAGCCCTGAGTGGTTTCCAACAAAGCTTAATGGAAAGAGGATGGGCCAGGGAGTCAGAAGATCTGGGTTTTAATTCCCACTCGGTCACTTGCCTGCTGTGTGACCTTGGGCAAGTCACGACTCCTCTCTATCTCACTTTCCTCATCTGTAAAATGGGGATTCAATACTTGTTCTCCTTCCCTGTGTGGAACAAGGAATGTGTCTGATCTGATTTATCTCAAACAAGCCTCATTTACTTAGAACAGTGTTTGGCACACAGGATGCATTTAACAAATACCACAATCCATCTGCAGGGCCCAGAGTTGGGAGGTGAGGTGGAGAGGGAATGGAAAGCATTCCACCTGATAATGGAGATACCAAATGGGAGAGTTAGAATACTGATCAAAGCTTCAATCTCAGCCACAGTCCTCTATCCACATGACCTCAAGCTCTTGATTTTTAAGCCCTGACCTCCTCACTCAGAACAAGAAATACTTGAAGAAAATTCCTCTATAATTAGCTGCTTAATAAGTCACATATGAGCCACAAGATATTCCAGGATTCCTTGGCCTTTCAACTAGGCCATGCTGCTCCGCTTTATACATATCTTACGTACCCTATTACTTATGCACCAACTCCTGCACACAGTTCACTCTTCCTCCTTCCTCCTAACTGTAACTTTAGTGTCTGTCTACCACTAGATTGTAAATTCCTGGAGGGCAGGCAATCGTATCTACCAACTCTACTGGTCTTTCCCAAGGGCTTAAAGCATTCAGTAAGCATTCAAATACCATTGATAAATTCTAAGTTCCATGATGAGCACACACTTTAAACTGAGAAATAGATATCAAATGGGGTAGTCAAAATAAATAAGTGAATAAACAGGTATGAAACTGAGGATAGGTATAAATTCAATTAATCAGCAATATTCATTGAGCACTTACTCTCTGCAGAGCACTGTATTAAGAACCTGGGGGATTACACTAGCTTTAGTAGATATGATCCCTGACTAACCAACTCTGTTATAGTGTACTCTCCCAAGCATTTATTACAGTGCTCTGCGCACAGTAAGTGCTGAATAAATACAATTGATGTACTCCAGAACCTCTGGTTTGGATTTGTGTTTCAGAAATATTCCAAACCTAGAGTCAGCTCCAGAGGTGGAATGGCTCAATAGCTGTGTGCTGACCTGTAACTCCCTCCCCTTTAATTTATGATAGACCACCACTCTCTTCCACCTTCAAACCTTATTAGCATATCTCCTTCCAGAGGTCTTTTCCTACTATTTCCTCTATTCCCTCCCTCTTAAGCATTGTCTCAATTGTTCTGAGTTCTGCATTGTCTATACCGAATTGTACATTCCAAGCGCTTAGTACAGTGCTCTGCACATAGTAAGCGCTCAATAAATACTATTGAATGAATATTCTTTGCCAGAAACTCCCTATGAACCAATCACCTCAGGACGCCAGTTTATCAAGGCAGCAATTATTCTAACTAAACTGAACACTTCCTTCTCGGCTTTTATCAGATGAGGGCACACTGTTTCTGATTCAGCCATGACCTCTTAAGAGGCTCTGTCAGTTACGCAATATACAGATGAGAATACACATCGTTTCTCGCAGAACTCAGCTGCTCTTAGGTTCCAAGAGGAGTGGAGGAGAAACCATATGTCAAAGTTACAAAATCTTTTCTCTATTTCTGAGCATGCCTGCTGCTTCATGGTTTCTGGTGCCAATTTAGTGCACAGAGCATTTTGAGATGGCAAGGCACAGACTATTCCACACTGTCTACAAGAACTAGAACAAGGGCCAGTCTTCCTCTTCATTTGCTCAAAAGCCACTTCTTCTTTGATGTGGTTAATTATGACCTCTCAGGGCACAGCTCTATTCTATCAAAAATCAACCTCTAATCTTGTGAAAATATCTTCTCTCCTTTGCTTTATTACTACTCTCCCTCCAAGGATGTTCTCTGCACTATGTAATCAGATAGGAATGGCTTTATAACCAATGGGTTTAACACGAAAGACAGACAACACAATTAAGACGTGAAAACAGCAGGTGAGAATGTTGGAAGACTTGACAGGTGAGAAGTTTGTTTCATTTTTTTTCCCTTTTGTACTGTGTTATCTAGACTCATTAGCTGATATTAAAAATGTCACAAAAGTAGTGAATTTTTTGGAGGGACTTAAGAGAAGAACTAAAACAAACCTAAAGAATTTCAAAGATGGGAATAGGGAGAATGGGGAATGGGAATGGCAAGAATAAGGTAACAGGGAGAAAAGAAAATTTGGTAGAAATGAGACAGATTCTAAACTGAAAAAGCAGAGGAATATATTGAAAAGTGCCATGCAACAGCAAAGCAGGGGGAACTTAATGAATGGAGGGATGTCAGAGTAATGAGAAAGATGAAATTGACACCACAATTATATGTGCACAGGTAAAAGGACGAGTGGGAGGACACTGTACCAGTTGGAGGGAATGATAATCAACTTGCCATGAGCCTTCTAGCGCTAGAGAACAGCAGTGGGCTTAGCTGATGTTCCCTTGACTGCAGAAAGAAGGGAATGGAGGAAGCGCAAAAAAAAAAGAAAGAAAAGGGGGTATTTCTTAAGCACTCACTAAGTGCTGGGGTAGGTTACAGTATAGGCACTGTCTAAGAGGGAGGGAAAACAGATATTCTATCCCTATTTTACAGATAAGAAACCTGAAACACAGAGAATTTGTGACTTGTCCAAGGTTACACAGCAGGCAAGCAGCAGAGCCAGGATTAGAAAACAGGTCTTCTTTCTTCCAGGCCCATGGCTCTTTCCACTAGGCCATTAAAGCAAAGGAAGTGATCCCCCGAGCTCTGTAGTTGAGAGATCAAGGTAAACACGAAATGCCTAATAGTGACCAAAGGAAACGAGCCAGAGGAGACAGGAAAAACCCACAAGTTATTAGAAAAAGCAGATTTGGAGAGTTCCTCCACCTGACTGAAGTCTCCTTGTGGGCAGCAATTGTGTGTACAAACTGTACTGTGCTCTCCCAAGCACTTAGTACAGTCCCCTGCACAGAATAAGGGCTCAATAAATGCCACTGGTTAAGGCAGATTTTCACAGGAAGGAAAATGAATAGGGATATACTTAGAAGAAGGAGCAAGAGGGAGGTGTACAGAACAAAATGCTCCACTACAGATGCTACACTATCCATTTCACTGAACTTGGAAAATGCTCAAGTTGACCATCTGGATAAAAATGGGGAAAGAGGCCAAGCACTTCAGTGCCAGTGGAGCCTATGAGACCAACATCCCTGTGGGTGTTTGAGTTGTTTGTATGTCGAGCTAGTCTCAGCCTTCTTCGTGTTTGGGAGTGAGCAAGGGGTCTCAAGGAAGAGCAGCCAGATCCCAGATGTCCTGCAGTGCCCTGCGGCTTGAAGTTCTGGATAAGGCTCCCAAAGGGAGCCTTCTCAATAATGCAGGCAGAGCCTTCTCTGAACCACCTCCTGACTCTTGCTACCGTTGCTGAGAAGCAACGTGGGGTGTGATAAGTAGCATGGCCTAGTGGATAGACCACGAATCTGGGAGCCAGAAGGTACTGAGTTCTAATCCTGGCTCTGTCACTTATCTGCTGTGTGATCTTGTGCGAGTCATGTCACTTCTGTGGGACTCAGTTCCCTCATCTGTAAAATGGGGATTGAGACTGTGAGCCTTAAGTGGGACACAAACTGTGTCCAAACTGATTATCTTGTGTCTACCCCAGCGCTTAGAACAGTTCCTGGTACATAGTAAGTGTTTAACAAATACCACAATTATTATCATTATTATTGCCAGCTCTGAGAGGCACAAACTTTGGCTTCAGAGCACCCAATAATCTCCCATTCAGTGGGTCCATGAAGGCTTTCGTTGAAGTCTGGTATCTTTCACTACTAAACTCAGAAAAGTACTCTTCTAGGAAATTTGCGAACCAGCTACTATGAAAACTGAGGCTTTATGACTCTAACATGTTGTGTAGGCTGATATAATGATTTGTAGATTGGTATACTAGGAAGCCCTTCTCAGGGTCACGCCTGGAGAGTTTCCAGTACTCTACCAGTCTCGACTATTCATTCATTCAATAGTATTTGACTATGGGAGGAAGAGTCAAGCAGAGGAATATCCATTCCATTTCTAGCTTGGGCAGTGGCTAGCGAGTGGAAGGCAATATGCTACAAGTCAAAACTCACCTGTGCTGGGCAGCAGCAGCATGGGAGAGAGTCGAGGGTGGAGACTCAAGTTTATTGCCTGGAAGGAGGTAAACTACTTCCATATTTTTATCAAGAAAATTGTATGGATATACTATATTATATGGATTGCAGGTGGAGCTGGAGCATTCTGGGAGGGATGTGTCCATTGTGTCGGTATGGGTCAGAGTTGACTCGACAGCATAAGACAATATTAGGAAGCACCAGAGGAGAATTCACCAGTGTCCCTTTCCATCTCTTTATACAAAACATGTAGCTGACCTTGGGTGGGGAGGATGGAGGAGAATTGTGCCAGAGAAGAAGAACTGAGCCTGGTCAATAAGTGTCTTGGGGACCTTGAAAAAGACACTTGTCTTACACTCTGTGCCTCAGTTTCCTCATCCATAAAATAGGGCTTCACTTTGTTCACAAGGGCGTTGGGAAAAATAATTAGTGTTTGTAAAGCTTTGAGATCTTCAGATGAAAGGAGTGACATAGGTGAAGAGCATTATTATTATATAAAGTATGGGTGACAATTTAGACATAGGTTCATACTTCACTGTCTACAGTAGATCTCTGGATAAACAAAAAGGGCAGTAGACTGTTATTATCTTCCTACTTTTTCCCATGTCTGTTAAATACATTTTTTTGTTTTTTTGTTTTTTCTAATTTTGCAAGAAATTTCCCCTTCAGCAAATATATCGATGAGGTGATGGATTTTTTTTTAATTGAAGTTCAGGTTATTTGAAAGATAAATTTCAGATGTGAAACCAATGGAGTTTTGCTCATGGCTAAAGAAACTCTATGGTCCCAAATACATTACCACAATCCCACTGGACAGTGCAAACAGAACCACTCTCATCACAAAATCAAGCTCTTACACATAGCGAAGACACCATAGTGATTAACAGTGTGAGAAGCAACATAGTTTAGGAGAAAGATCATGGGCCTGGGAGATGGAGGATCTGGATTCTAATCCCAGCTCTGCTACTTGTCTGCAGTGTGACCTTGGACAAGTCATAACTTCTCTGGGTCTCAGTTACTTCAGCTGTAAAATGGGGATTAGGAATGGGACCCTATGTGGGACAGAGACTGTGTCCAACCTGATTAATTTAGTACAGTGCCTGGCACTTAAATACCATTTAAAAAATGATTAAAATAATAATAATGATGGTATTTAAGTGCTACTCTGTGCCAAGTACTGTTCTAAGCAGTGGGGTAGATACAAGGTAATCAGGTTGTCCCATGTAGGGCTCACAGTCTTAATCCCCATTTAACAGAGGTGGTAACTGAGGCACCAAGAAGTTAAGTGACTTGTCCAAAGTCACACTGCTGACAAGCGGCGGAGCCGGGGTTAGAACCCATGACCTCTGACTCCCAAGCCTGTTCTTTCCACTAAGCCACACTGCTTCATGAGTGTGGATGATGATTACATTATCCAAAATAAAGGAGGAAGAAGGCTTTCAAAGCCTGAAAAGCTAGTCAAAATTGAACGATATAGGCTTAACTCCATTTTTTGAGTAATTTCCACAAAGCCACAAAACAATAAGAACTTTAATCTAATGACATACCTGAAGAACTCCTCAAGAAAAGAGGGGACTTAGTTTTCTATCAATCCTTCATATTTAGTAAGCACTTCAATCCTAATTGCTTGGGAAAGTCCAACATAAGTAAAACACTATTTCTGGCTCTCGAAGACCCTACAGTCTGAGTGGAGAGACAGACAGAAACAAAGTATTTACAAAGAATGGGAGGAGAAAGGAGAACAAAGATATAACTGGTAATAGAGATGAGTAGGTTTATATAGATGACTAAGTACGATACATAGATTGACATATTTCACCAATTATCTACCTTAGCCCTTAGAATACTGCTTGAAACCTAGTAGGTGCTTAAATTCAGTAATTATTATTATATGTAAGTGAACATAACTGCAAATGCCACAGTTCTCCAGAGTGGCTGGAGAGGCTGCTATAACTTGGGGTGACGAGAATAAGTCAAAATCTTTTCTTAGGCAAGGTGGGATTTCACAAGGTTTTTGAAGATGTGCAAAGATGGTGGATTTGAAAAAAGAGGGAGTTCTTGGCTGGGGGGGGCAAGAAGTTCAGTTTAGAACAACTTCAAAGATGTCATCATAATCTCATCTTGAAGGTGTGGGTTGGGGGAGAAGAAAGACAGATAGTGAGAAACCAACTTTATATTGTACTCTTCCAAGTGCTTAGTACAGGACTCTGCACACAGTAACTAACAGTAATGATAAATAAAATGATATTGAAGGGATATTTTAAATCCCTTCTACATGCCAACCTCTGTACTAAGTGCTGGGTAGATATAGGATAGTCAGGTCCCAAAGGGGGCTCACAGTGTGAATAGGAGGAAGAATGGGAATTGAATCTCCATTCTGCAGATGAGGAAACTGAAGCACAAAGATGTTACATGTCCAAGGTCACACAGCAGGCAAGTGCGGAATCACCATTAGAACCCAGGTCCTCTGACTCCCACGCCAGTGCTTTATCTACTAGGCCACCTGCTTCTATCAATAAGATTGACTGAAAGACACAGAACAAGAGAGAGACACACAAACACCATGGAAAACTGGTAGGAAACACTTTCCTTCATCAATAAGATTCTAGACCAACATCCTTCGGAAAAGACTATGGGAGAACAAGGTCAGCTTGTACTATCTGCCTCCCATTGTGGATTAAGACCAATGTATAGCACAACAGATGTGATCTTCATGTCACAAAAGATCTAGGAAAAGTGCTGGAAGCAACAGGGAGGCTTCTAAACTATTTTCGGAGACTTTTCAATGCATTTGTCTCCATTAACAGATCAGGCTCTGACAATTTGCTAAGTAAATTCAGCTGGCCTGGAAATGCGCCAAGATCCTTAGGGTATGATTGGTTGAGACAGAGCCAAAGAGGCCTCGCCTAACTTTCCCCCACCCCAAACACCTCCAAAGTGAAGTGGGTTGTGGATACTTTCAGTCCTGTTCTTATGTTAAGCCTTAGAACAGTGCTTTGTACACAGTAAGCACTCAATAAATGATTGAGTGTTGCCATGCTTGAGTCTGGAAGTTGGCATTAGAATACTCTTTACTTTGTGCATTTGTCCCTGTCTTATGTTGTTTACCTTTTTTTTTTTTATGGCTTCTTATGTGCCTGCCTCCTGTCCCTTCTCTCTGACTTACAATCTGCAACAGTGTCCCTGGCTTTCAAGGAGCCCACAATTTAATTCCCACCAGTGGATTCTTCCCCAGCTTTTAGTGCACTGCTCTGCACATACTAAACACTTAAATATTTTTACTACTACCCTGAAATTCTTCCAACTCAAAAGACTATGGACATCATCAAGAGTCTTAGTGACAGTCATGCAGGAACTAACAACTATGCTCGAGACATGTGCCGTAATAATAATTATGGTAGTTAAGTCTTCACTATGTGTCAAGCACTGTACTAAGCACTGGGATAGATACAAGATACCCACAAGGGTGTCACAATCTAAGTAGGAAGGAGAATAGGTATTGAAACCTGTTCAATACCTAGAATCCGTGTCCCCTGACTCAGTCCTGTGATCTTTCCACTAAGCCTGGTGTCCTCCTCTATAACAAAATGAAGTTATAAAACTGTGTGATCTGGTGTCCAACCTTCTCTATAGGTGTACAAGAGAAGACATCTTCTTGAGATGTTTCACCCGCATCACCTACGAGTCATCTTAACCTCAAATGGCAGGACGACTTCAATGATGAGGCCCTAGATTGCTTAGGTGGCTCCCCAGGATGGCTGAAAGCACTGCTCACCACACAATGAGAACCAGTATGCCCTAGAGAAAAGATACTGGCCTGCTCCTTGTGGGCAAGGAACCTGTCTACGAAACCTGTACTCTCCCAAGCGTTTAGTATAAGGCTCTGCGCACCATAAGCATTCAAATGATTGATTGGGAGCCAGAGGACCTGGGTTCTAATCCTGTCTTTGCCCCTTTGTTTTATGGTATCTGTTAAGGCCTTACTTTGTGCTAGGCACTGTACTAAGTACTGGGGTAGGTATAAGCTAGTTGGGTTGGACACTGTCCTTGTCCCATTTGGGGCTCATGGTCTTAATTGTCAGATGAGGTAATTGAGGCACGGAGAAGTGAAGCAACTTGCCCAAAGTCACACAGCAGACAAGTGGTGGAGCCAGTACTCCCAGGCCTGTTCTCCATGTGACCTTGGTCAAGTCACTTCTCTGTGCCTTGGTTTTCTCATTTGTGCATGGTGGATTTCAATACCTGTTCTCCTTCCTCTTTAGACTGAGTCCTGGGCGGGACAAGGGACTGTGTTCAACCTGATTATGTTGAATCAATTGCATCACTTAGTACAGTGCCTGGCACATAGTGAGCGCTTAATACCACAGTTATTACAACACAGTGTGAGGAGAATGGATGATGCAGGAAAGCTAAACAGCTGTTATATGATGTCCGAAAGGGGTTCATGGAAGATAAGAGGGCAGAATAAATGATTTGAAGAGAGTGTGACAGAGGGTCTCGATGTGATATAGCAGTGGACGGACCTTTGCAGGACACAGGGAAGTTTAGAAGGCAGCAATCACCAGGACACACCATCTCCTTAGCTGCTCTGATTGCTCGCTGCTACACTTGCCTCATCATCAAACTGATCACAATCTCTCTGTGACTCAATTGCCTCATCTGTAAAATGGGGATAAGATACCTAAGACTGTGAATCTCATATGGATCACTGGCACAGTGCCTGACCTAATTATCTTGCATCTACCCAAGTATTTAAAAAGAGTGCGTGCATCCACAGGAAATATCATTATATTAGTAAGATTTCACAGGGAATGGGATAGCAAAGAACAAGTCTTGAAGATTGAGGCAGATACTGAATGGGGCAAAAATCATACTCATTGTAGTATTTGGTAAGTGCTTTCTATGTGCCAAGCACTGTTTTAAACAGTGGGGTAGATTCAAGATAATCAGGCCCCACCTGGGGCTCATATCAATCTGGGAGTCCAAAGACCCAGGGTATAATCTCAAATTGTGAATTGAGACAAATCACTTAATCTCTGCCCCAATCTCTCTTAATCTTATTCTCCACAGTAGAAGAAATATTATTTTCAAAGGAAATCCAGAATTTTCAGAAATTTTACCATGTCAAAACAGTTTAAAGTTTGGATGACTCCAAAATCCGCTTCTCAGTATCAACACTTGCACCTTTTGAGTGACCTCACTGCCCACCAACCTGAATAAGATTCATGTGGAATTAAAATATCTGAACCTCTAAGCCACATCATTTTTTTGAACTAATTTGTTTAGGTCGAGAGGATCAGCTGAAGCCAAAGAGGTTCATTAGGGAATCAGGATTAGCATGGGGAACATTTCTACGTATTGATCAAATGGGGAATAAAATTCCTAATTCCTCTAGTGCACATTTAAGAAATGTTTAAAATTAGTTTTACATGCGGAAGCCTGTGGAGAGCAACTCGAAAACCTATGAGCTTAACTGAGAAGGTGTAGGTGTTCATTTCATTTAGAATAAACCCCTGAAATTTTTAATGCTTTCCAAAGTATTCAAAACTCATTTAAACTGCAGAAAGTAGCTGGAAGTCCCATAAGACCAGGTTCCCTTGTGTGTTTTATAGTACTTCCTGTTGCCAATAAAGTTGAAAGTACCTCAAGGTTCTCACAATACATTTTGTTACTAGGCTCGCCCAGAATCAGGAGTCACAAAAGGATGTGAAAAGGAAATAGAAAAGGAAAGTTAAATGATGCATTTCAAACTCCCAGAATGTTTACCTCAGGGAGAAGAAAAGTCATTATATTCGCTGATCCAAATTACCTTTGGCTATTGTGTTTTGGAGAGGAAAATGTGATGGTGTTCACTTCTAACTTGTAATCTGCTGGAATGTTTTTGAGGAACAAGAGAAGGAAGGGAGAGAGGGGGAGGACGAGTTTGGGGGGTTGCCATGCACAGTCTTCATCCTCCCAGTTGAAGGGAGAGCATCTCCTTTAACTAGTGGAGCATTGGGAGGGGACCAATCAAGGACCCCTCCTGTCCTTGAGCTGAGGGAAAGGCTGTGAGAGTGAGACCTTAATGAGAAGCGGTGTGGCCTAGCGGACAGAGAACCTAAGTGGGTATCTAGAACCTTGGTTCTAATCCCAGCTCTGCTTCTTTTCTGCAGCATGACCCAGAGCACTTATTTGACCTGTCCACCCCTCTAGACTGTAAGCTCTTTAATCAACAGGGAACGTGTAGGCTCTGTTGCATTGTATTCATTCATTCAGTCATATTTACTGAGTGCTTACCCTATGCAAAGCTCTGTACTAAATGCTTGAGAGAGTACAGTAACAGACGCCTTCCTCCTCACAATGAGCTCAGTTTAGAAGGGGAAACAGATATTAATATAAAATATAAACATAATATTCAGATATATTCATATACATATAGAAACACATTTACATTGCACTCTCCCAAATGCTTAGTGCAGTGCTCTGCACATAGCAAGTGTTCACTATTTAGCACTAATTGATTGATTCTCTGTGGTTCAGTTTCCAGATGAGGATTAAGTACCTGTTCCGTTCCCATAGTGGGACTGGGACTATGTCTGACCTTATTATTCTGTACCTACTCCAGCATTTAGCACATAGTAAGCACTTACATATCACAATTAATGTTGTTAAGCGTTCGAGCAACTGGCAGGGTTTTGCTTTCTTAAGGGGCTCAGAACAAAGCCTGAGTGAACACTGGTCCCGGTTTTTCTTCTTTAAGGGCCTTGGCAGTTTCCTCTGTTCTGTTTCATGATATTTCTATCATGCTGTAAGTAAAACTGTCCTATGTTCAGAACAAAGACTATCTTGGCTTTCATTTCACAAGTGGGAGCAACACTCAGTCAACCAAGGGTATTTACTGAGCACTTACATGTGCAGAGTACCATATTAAACACTTGAGAAAGTACAATGCAACAGGGTTGGCAGAAACATTACCTGCCCACGAGGATGCAAGAGTGGCAGATTCAATCCTGAACTGATTAAATCTCACTGACTATATCATTTTTTGCTAATTCTGTTGCATTATACTCTCCCAAGTGCTTAGTACAGTGCTCTGCACACAGTAAGTCCTCAATACCATTGATTGATTGATCTTTGACCAAAAAAAGACAGATTTTTATGTACCCTATAAAAAAGGATGACGCCATTTTGAACCCAGCGCATGAGCTTGCAGCAAAGCTCCCCAAAGAGTGAAGTAAAGGGGAAAAAAGTAAAAGCCAAAGACATCCACAGAGCTGGGGTGGTGGACCCACAGTCAGTCAGTCTCTCTCTCACTCTCTCTCTCTCTCTCTCTCTGTGAGCTAAAAATAACAACTGCTGTGCTAACTGCTGCTAAGCTCTGGTTAGGTACATCAGATCAGGCAGAGAAACAGTGTGGCTTAGTGGCAAGAGCACGGGCTTGGGAGTCAGAGGTCAAGGGTTCTAATCCTGGCTCTGCCATTTGTAAGCTGTGTGACTTTGGGCAAGTCACTTAACTTCTCTGTGCCTCAGTTATTTCATCTGTAAAATAGGGATGAAGACTGTGAGACCCATGTGGGACAACCTAATGACCTTGTATCTACCCCAGCACTAAGGACAGTGCTTGGCACATAGTAAGTGCTTAACAAATGCCATCGTTATTATTATCAGGCCATCCTATCCCACAGGTGGCTCACAGACTAAATGGAAAAGAGAACAGGTATTCGATGTCCATTTCACAGATAAGGAACAATGTGGCCTAAGGCAAAGAGCAGGGGCCTGGGTGTCAGATGACCTGGGTTCTATACCCAGCTCTGCCATTTGTTTGCTGTGGCACCTTGGGCAAGTCATTTAGTTTATCTGAGCCTTAAATACCTCATCCGTAAAATGAGAATTAAGATTGTGAGCCCCTTGTGGGGGACAAGGACTGTGTCCAACCTGATTAGTATGTACCCAACCCAGCATTTAGTATAGTACCTAGCACATATGTGCTTAACAAATGTCATTAAAGAAAAAAAGAGGAGGCACAGAGAAATTAAGTAACTCCCCAGAGCCATGCAGAAGGAAAATGGCAGAACTGGAATTAGATTCTAGTCCTGGGCTCTTTCCACTAGATCACGCTGCTTCTTCGCAGATTTGTGAAGGGCCAGAAGGCACATGAGGAAAGCAATCCGATTGTGGAGAGGAGCCCCGTTCCTGGCTAGAGGCCGAAACCATGTGGGATTTGGAGTACACCTCTTGCTGAGGCCAGAGCAGAGAGATGGCTGAGACCAGGTCCCCTGTCACAGCCCCTGCTTCAAGCAAGCCCCCATCTTGGTACAAGAGGTAGGCCACTATTTCATGGAGCAATAACTCTCATTTCACTTCCAGGATCAACCCCCGGCTAGGAACTCATTCTCCATCATGGTGTAGTGGATTGAGCACAGGCCTGGGAGTCAGAAAATCATGGATTCTAATCCCAGCTCCTCCACTTGTCTGCAGCGTGGCCTTGGGCAAGTCACTTCACTTCTCTGTGTCTCAATTATCTCATCAGTAAAATGGGGATTAAGACTATGAGCCCCACATTGGACAGGGACTGTGTCCAACCACATTTGCTTGTATCCACCCCGGTGCTTAATACAGTGCCTAGCACATAGTAAGCACTTAATATCACAATTATTATTGACCTTATGAGCACATTTAGGGGCAGGGGGAGGGTTGTATTATTTTCATGGAATCGTTACAATGGAAGATGAAAAAAACGCAGTACCAATTTAGCTATCCAACTGCTAGCTGTGTGACCTGAAGCAAGACACTTTACTGTGCTACAGTTTCCTCAACTGTAAAATGGGGAACTCCATACCTGTTCTCCCTCCCAATTAAGACTGAGAGCCCCATGCGGGTCAGGGACTGTGTCCAAACAAATTGACTTGTACCCACCCTGGCACTTAGAAGAGTGCTTGAGACACAAACTTCACTCTGCTGCCCAGATTACCAAATATATAGTTGGTAGAAACGTTTCCAGCCCATAACAAGTAGACACCATCTATTGCCTCAAGAAGCTTACAGTCTTATCGGGGAGACAGACATAAAAATAATTTCCAGAGAGGAGGAATAAGAAAAAGAGAATTCCCATATCAAGGGGAGAACTGACTGTTATAGAGCAATGGAGTTGTAGCTCTTTGTGGGGGGAGCTGAAGCTCTATGAGGAGGGGATGTGCACTTGTCTGTGTATTCTTTAAGCACTTTGACATTCAGTCCAGCCTCACAGCACTTAGGTACCTATCCTTATACTCTACCATTTCCCCTATTTTAAATTTCTTTTAATATCTGTCTCCCACTGAAAACTGTGGGATCATGTCTGCCAATTCTATTGCTTTGTACTTTCCCAAGTGCTTAGTACTGTACTCTGCACACAGGCTCCTCCTCCCCTTCCCATCCCCTAACTATAGGGGTTCCTCAAGGGTCAGTTCTTGGTCCCCTTCTGTTCTCCGTCTATACTCACTTCCTTGGTGAACTCATTCGCTCCCATGGCTTCAACTATCATCTACGCAGATGACACCCAAATCTACATCTCCTCCCCTGTTCTCTCTCCCTCCCTCCAGATTGCCTTCAGGATATCTCCACCTGGATGTCCGCCTGCCACCTAAAATTCAACATGTCCAAAACTGACCTTCTTATCTTCCCTCCCAAACCTTGTCCTCTCCCTGACTTACCCATCACTGTGGACGTTACTACCATTCTTTCCATCTCACAAGCCCGCAACTTCGGTGTCATCCTTGACTCTGCTCTCTCCTTTACCCCACACACCCAATCTGTCACCAAGACCTGCCGGTCTCACCTTCATAACATTGCCAAGATCCACCCTTTCCTCCCCAAACTGCTACCTTGATGGTACAATCTCTCATAATATCCCAACTAGATTATTGCATCAGTCTCCTTTCTGATCTCCCATCCTCTTGTCTATCCCCACCTCAGTCTATACTTCAATCCACTGCCTGGATTATCATTCTACAGAAAAACTCTGGTTATGACACTCCCCTCCTCAAAAATCCTACAACCTACCCCATACACTCCACTCCTCTGCTGCTAACCCGCGCACTGTGCCTTGTTCTCGTCTGTCCCACCGTCGACCCCTGACCCAGATCCTACCACTGACCTGGAATGCCCTCCCTCCCCACATCTGCCAAACTCTACTCCCTTCTTCAAAACCCTACTGAGAGCTCACCTCCTCCAGGCCTTCCCAGACTGAGCCCTCCCTTTCCCTCTGCCCCTCATCCCCTCCCCATTCCCCTCATTCCCTCCCTTTCTCTCCCCACAGCACTTGTGGGTGTATTGTTGCATATATTATTTCTCTATTTTATTAATGGTGTGTATACATCTATGATTCTATTTATCTATTTTGATGCTACTATTTTGATCTATTTTGATGCCTGACTACTTGTTTTGCTGCCTGTCTCTTCCTTTTAGACTGTGAGCCCATTGTTGGGCACGGATTGTCTGTATCTGTTTCTGTATTGTACACTCCAAGCTCTTAGTAAGTGTTCTGCATACAGTAAGCACTCAATAAATCAATAAATACACTTGAATGAATGAATCAACCTTTGCATTAGGCAAAAACTCCTCGCTCCTGGCTTCAAAGTTCACTATCACCTTGGCCCCTCCTACTTCACCTCCCTTCTCTCCTTCTACAGCCCACCCCGTACACTCCGCTCCTCTGCTCCTAACCTCCTCATGGTGCCTCGTTCTCGCCTGTCCCACCGTCGACCCCTGGCCCACATCCTACCTCTGACCTGGAATGCCCCCCCCCCCATCTGCCCAACTAACTCTCTTCTCCTCTTCAAAGCCCTACTGAGAGCTCACCTCTTCCAGGAGGCTTTCCCAGACTGAGCTCTTCCTTTCCCTCTGCTCCTCCTCCCCTCCCCATTCCCTCTACTCCTTCCTTCAAGTCTACCCCCTTCCCCTCCCACAGGACTTGGGTATTGTATAATTTATTACTCTATTTTATTAATGATGTGTATATATCTATGATTCTATTTATTTTGATGGTATTGATGCTGTACTACTTGTTTTGTTTTGCTGTCTCCCCCTTTTAGATTGAGCTCATTGTTGGACAGGGATTGTCTGTATCTGTTGCCGAATTGTACATTCCAAGTGCTTAGTGCAGTGCTCTGAGCATAGTAAGCACTCCATAAACATGATTAAATGAATGAACGAACATAGGAAGTGCTTTAACAAGTACCATCAACACTCACTTATGCTGGGCAGCAGTGGCATGGGAGAGAGTTGAGGGTGGAGACTCAAGTTTAATGAGCCAGAGGCAATGGTAAACCACTTCCCTATTTTTACCAAGAAAACTCTATGGACACACTACCAGAACCTAAGGTGGGGCATTCTGGGAGAGGTGTGTCCATGATGTCACTATGGGTCAGAGATGACTTGATGGCAGAAGACGTTCAAACTTAGGTCTATGCCAAGTATCCTTAGGTCTATGCCAAGTGTCCGTCTAATATTCTTATGCCTTAACCTTCTATCATTTAGTCTCATATTTAAATAATTTGGATATAGGTTTCTTTGTTCCCATAGTAGAACCCAGAATTGTTAGAAAGCTTACTGTTTCCCCTCATACTCAAGAAGCTTCCCCCAGTTATATGAGGAATCACCTTAAACACATCACTTTTCTGGAATTGATCTCTGAAGTACCTGAAGAGCAAATTGCAAACAGTGACACATACATCTCACTTGTCATTTAACAAGCTACATTATCTTTCTTGGTTCTTTCCCTCCAAGAATTTACTCATATCTGGGGCTAAATGAATGTTCTGCAACTAAGCATTGAAAAAATAAAATGTTGAGTCATGAAGTCCAGGATTTGGAACACTTTACTCTCATTATCATCTTGCTTGAAAGAGACCACCCATTTCCTTTCTCTTCTGTTCTGCAGACCTATTTCCAAATGATACTTCTTCTGGATTTTTTTTTAATGGAGGTGTAGAGGACTGCTAGCATATCAATATACGATTACCTTTCCAGACCACCATTATGAAGCAGCTGGCATATCAATATACAATTACTTTTCCAATCCCGAATCATGTCATTTTCTGCTCATCTTTAAAAGCTTATGACCAGAAACAGGCATCTTACAGTTTTTTTCCAATAGTCCCACCAAGAGTATGGAGCTGAGGCTTTCATGGAAGAGTAGTTCCTGGAATTAAATAACTTTTCCTATCTCCTTCAGTCTGGGCTTTATAGTCAGAATCTGGAAGCTCAAGGAATTCAAGAGAATAGAAGTGGCACTTGAGGGATAGTTTCAGCTCCAGATGTGCTAGCTAGCTCTTCAGTAGAGCAGCAGGTAGCTAAGGGGCAAATGACTAATTATTCCACTGAGCCCAGTAAAGAACAGGTGGTCAGAGTTGTAGGTCCTGACTATCAAAAAGTGTCTCGTGGAGATGAGGGTTTTAGTTATCAAGGGAATAGGATCAATGGTATTTATGTAGTTCCTGGATAAATAATTCTCATAAACTACTATTGACTTTCTGCTAAATCATGAGTTCTTTGGTAAAGGATTCCAAAGTGAGTTTATTATGAGCACATATATCCTTTGGGTTTCAAGAACACAACTAATGAGATTTTTATTGGTGTGTGAGAAAGTGACTGATAAGGCCATTGCACAACTGACAATCCTTTCCACATCGGGTGTAAAAGATTTTTCTTTGCTGTGCTGTCTCATCTCTTCCCTTCAGCGGTTGGAGATACAAATATCGATGGGTAAGGCAAAACATTGTACAGCTACACAAAGACAATAAAACCTGCTGAAGAGATTTTCTAGTCAAGTTTACTTTGAAGTTTTCTAGTCAAGAGCACAGACTTGGGAGTCAGGAGACCTGGGTTCTCATCCTGACTCCCCCATTTACCTGCTGTGTGGCCTTGGACAAGTTGGTTAATTTCTCTATGCTTCAGTTTCCTTATGTGTAAAATGGGGATTCAATATCTGTTCTCCCTCCTAATTAGAATGTGAGCCTCTATATGGGAAAGGAATTGTGTCCAAACAGATTGTCTTGTAACAAATCCAGTGTTTAGTAGTGTATTGATCACACAATAACTGTTTATTACCACAATACCTCCAGACTGTAAGTTCATCGTGGGCAGGAAATGTGTCTGTAACACTGTACTTTCCCAAGCACTTAATACAGTGTTCTGTGCAAGGTAAGCACTCAATAAATATGATTGACTAAATTACTTATTATTGTGTCTTACCATTAAGAGACAGTAAGTAAAACAAAACAAAATGGACTGTGGAAGTCTTTCTGTGATAGTCAGTAGGCATTTATCTATGCATGTATAGGATGAGGTAAACGTTGCCATATAGTTAAGGGGAGAGTTGTCAACTGGACTCAAAGATGACACCAGTGGTTGTAAGATTTTATAGATATACATCCACACTGAATGCCCACCCATGTAAGTTTCCTCTCCAGAAGGATTGTGACATGTAAGACCACATGACATGGAAGGTGGAATTTCCTTCCCTGGAAAGCCTTCAAAAGAGGATAATTTTGGTAGTCCTGCTAGAAAGATCAGTACCATGCAAAAAGATTTATGGTTCAAGGCTCTTTGCACACGATCTAGAGCATATTTGCATGGCATTAACCTGCACACATCCAGTAGTGCTATTGGAGTTAGCACAATATGAGAAACAGTGTGGCTAGAAGCAGTGTGGCTCAGTTGATAGAGCACAGGCCTGAGAGTCAGTAGATCCTGGGTTCTAATCCCAGCTCCGCCACATGTCTGCTGTGTGACCTTGGGCAAGTCACTTCACTGGGACTCAGTTACCCCATCTGTAAAATGGGGATTAATAATAATAACAATAATATTGGGATTTAAGGGCTTACTATGTGCCAAGCACTGTTTTAAGCGCTGGAGTAGATAAAGGGTAATCAAGTCCCACGTGGGGCTCACAGTCTTAATCCCCATTTTCCAGATGAGGTAACTGAGGCACAGAGAAGTTAAGTGACTTGACCAAAGTCACACAGCTGATAAGCAGCAGAGCTGGAATTAGAACCCATGAGCTCTCACTCCTAAGCCTGTACTCTTTCCACTGAGCCATGCTGCTACTATAAGAAAGTGAGTCCCATGTGGGACAGAGACTGTGCCCATCCTGATTATCTTGTACCTACCCCAGTGCTTTGAACAGGGCTTGGCACATAGTAAGCACTCAACTAGTACCATAATTATTATCAATAATGTCATACAACCATATTTGGATAAAAGGAGATGAATCCCCAAATCCTTACTTCCACTGCATAATTAGACCTTTGAAGAAAATGATTCGCTGAACACCATTTGTTAGACTGTGCGCTCCTTGAAAGCATGGATCGTGTCTACCAAGTGTAATGTACTGTCCAAAGTGCTTAGTACAGTATTGTGCATAAAGTAAGCACTCAACAAATTCCACTGATTAAAAACTGGAAACAGTGAGTGAGATAGCAGAGCCAACAGATCTGAGAAAATTTTACTTGTCCAAAATGATGAACTTTGCTCAGTAGTTTAGCAACCCCCTCCAAAAAAAAAGGTTCTGAACTTTCCACATATTCAGCAAAAAGTGTGTTTTGTTTTCACAGTGGAGAGCAAAGGTTCAAGACGTAAATCACACTTGCTGAGTCACATTTCAGGCTTTAACTTCTGGTGCGTTGGAAACTCAGGTTCTTCTGGAAATTCTCACCATTATCTTAAAATACAGAGTCAGGAGGTGCAATTTTTTTTCTTTCTAAAAATAACTGATTCAGATATTCATCCCACTGAAAAATATTTAATTGTACTTAAGTGCTTATTATGTGCCAGGTACTGTACTAAGCACTGGGGTAGATATATAATAGGTTGGGCCCAGTCCCACGTGGGGCTCACAGTTTAAATCACTGTTGTAATCCATCAATAAATATAACTTGCTAAGTGTCTCCTCTTCTGGGAAGAGCACTGTATTTAGCATTTGAAGAATACAATAGAGTTAATAGACATTTCCCTGCCCTCAAAGAACTTCCAAACTCACAGAAAAGATGCACAGAGAATAATTGACAGGTAAAAGAAAAAAATTGATATGGATAAAAGTGCTAAAGTAATGGGATGAGCTGATCTGTACAGTAATGGGATGAGCTGAGTTTGAGTGCCGAGGTAGTAACTTGTCTTATGACATTAAGTCCCAAGGAAATTCAAAGAATAATAAGAATAACAGTGGTGGTATTTTTTGCTAAGCAGTTACCAGATGCAATCAGATCAGAAGCAGCCCCTGTTCCCAAGGTGGTTAACTGTTTAAGGGGGAGAGAGAAATGGTATTCAATCTCCATTTTACAAATATGGAAGCTGAAGTATTAAGTGATTTGCCCAAGATCATACAGCAGGCAAAGGGAAGAGCTAGGATTGGAACCCAGATTTTCTGACTCCCAGTTCCATGCTCTTTCCAACTAGGTCATTTTAATATACTCATCTACCAAGCGCTATAACAGTGCACTGCACACAATAAGCACTCATTGATTGGCTCTCACATCAGTGAATATTATTTGTTGAGCACTTGTGTGCTGGGCACTGTACTAGGCGCTTGGGAGAATATAGAGTTGGTAGAGATGTTCCCTACATTTGGGCAGGAAATACATTACTTTGCTTTGCACTTAAGTACCACAAACCTCACATGGCAGCAAGTGAGTGCTCAATAAACACTGTTACTACAAAACTTAATAATATTTAGTATTAGCTTGTAAAGAAGTTAGCAGTGAGATTTAAAACTGTTTCATCGTCAGATGAGCATCCCATTTCAAACCAGGTTCCATGTAAGCCCACTTGGCAAAATCCCACCTGCACTTTCAGGTTTACATTGAGCCTAAAGCTCTCTTATATTTCATTAAATGGAACCTCTCGGAAAAGGGCTATAAGGGAAAACCGGCACATTCAGAAAAGTAAAGTACTCTGACTACTCAAACGGTATTTTACTGTGGATCACTTGCCAGTCAAGGAACAACACACAAATGCACAGTGATGGTCAGCACCTTGGTAGAAGAGCAATCCTAGAATTTCTCAAAGATAAGGAAGGTGTCTGCTAATTCTGTTATATTTCACTTTCCCAATTGCTTAGTATAGTGCCATGCGCATAGTAATTGCTCAATAAATACCACCGATAGGCCATCTTTCATCAGTCAATCACTAAGCAAACAGGAAAGCTATAGTGGGTTTTGTTGAGGGAAGGCTAGACAATTATATTTATTGAGTGCTTACTGTGTGCAGAACACTGTAATAAGTACTTTGGAGAATACAATATAACAGAATTGGTAGACATTCTCTTAAATAACCTGAATGGAAAAAGAAAGTGAAAGAAGAAATCTTTAGGAAAAAAACACAGCTAAACTACATTGAATTGTAGAAATTTTCCAGCCTCTGTCGCTCATGACAGTATTTGTTAAATACTTACTATGTATCAAACACTATACTAAGTAATAGATACATCAATTAATAGCTGTTACTGAGTACTTACTGGGTGCAGAGCATAATCAGGTTGGACTCAGCCTCGGTTCCATATGAGGCTCAGTCTAAGTAGGAGGATAGCAGTTCGAAGAGGAACGAGAAAAGGTACTGCATTCCCATTCTACAGATGAGACAACTGGGGCACACTAAAGTTAATTGATTTGCCCAAGGTCTCACAGCAGGCCATGGGAAGAACCCAAATTAGAACCCAATTTCTCCAACTCCAAGCCTGCCTATTTCCACTGGGTCTCACTGTTTCTGGGCATCCACTACCAATTATTCAGGAGTTAGTGATCCAATTTGTAGATGATTTCAACTTTTCAAAAGAGGTAAAAGCCAAGTCAACCTGACCTGTTATAGCTATTCTAGCAAAAAGAAAATGAATTAGAAATTTGAGTTTTGATAAAGATTTTTGGGAGGATTATCTGCAGCCAACACTTACCCATGTTCTTGCTTTCTCCCATGGCCATAACCAATTGAGTGTTAAAGAAATCAAGCAGCTTGGAGGCAGAGCTTCTGAAATTCCCAAGGTTTCATAAAGAGGCTTGAGCACAGCTGTTGAGTTATTCTAAGGTTGACCCTTGACATAGAAGTATGACTTCTCCAGCACCCCACGGCCTAGAATATCAATCCCAACAGGTCTCCCAACCCCACAGCCTCAGCTGATTCCACCTCCCACACAGGCAAGCCTGATTCTGCCTTCCTTACAGCTGAGAGGAGGCCTCCTCTCCTGAAACACCTGCCATCTAGTCCTAGAGTCCTCTCCTTCTCTCCGGAGCTTGGAGGCCTGGCCTTTCCACCCAAACAACACTGCCCCCTCAGCCTGTTTTTTTCCAAGGAGGAGGTCAGGGATAATAATAATAATGGTATTTGTTAAGCACTTACTATGTGCCAATCACTGTTTTAAGCACTAGGGTAGGTACAAGGTAATCAGGTTGTCCCACATGGGGCTTATAGTCTTAACCCCCATTTTATAGATGAGGGAACTGAGGCACAGAAAGTGAAGTGACTTGCCTAAGGTCACACAGGAGATAAGTGGCGGATTCAAGATTAGAACCCACATCCTCTGACTCCCAAGCCCGCGCTTTTGCATCTAAGCCATGCTGCTATGTGGTGGAGGACTCACTGCTACCCCTTCCCTGCTCTTATTTTACATCATACTCTCCCCAGAGCTTACGACAATGTTCTCCACGCAATAAGTGCTCAATCAATTCAATGGATTTTCCCAAGACTTGTCAAACAGTATAGTTTATTAAATAGATTTCTATAAACTCTATTCATCCCATGAAGCTTGGAGTTGATAATAATAATAATAATAACAATAATGATAGCATTTAAGTGCTTACTATATGTCAAACATTGTTCTAAGCCTGGAGGTAGATACAAGCTAATCAAGTTGGACACACTCCGTGTCTCACATGGGGTTCACAGTCTTAATCTCCATTTTACAGATGAGGTAACTGAGGCCCAGGGAAGTGAAGTGGCTTGACCAAGGTCACACAGCAGACACACGGTGAAGCATCCTAGGATGCTTTCATCTGTGAATGGCTCTTCCCCCAAGGAGAGGGAACAACTTTTCCTTTGAGAGTGGGGTCAAAATTGGAGGGTGATAATGAGGCAGGGGTCGGTCTTCTTCTCTATGGCTCCCAAGAGCCTAATACAGTTTTCGCCATCCATAGCAAACCCAGTGAGAATGAGGGAGTGGAGGAGGAAGAGAGAGGAGTGGGGTTGGAAGTCTAGATTGTAAAAGACTTGAGATGCAGAGGAGAAGAATATGGAGGTAGAAAGGAAAAGAGGCAGGGAGAAAGAGAAGAAAAGGAGGAGGAGAAGGGGAAAGGAAGAAAAGGGAAAGGGGAGTCAATGTGCCAAAATGGTGTCTTGCAACTCCTCTGTACTTAATCTCCCAAGCGCTTAGTATAGTGTGCCGGATACAGTAAGCATTCAGCAAATACCCCTGATTGATTGGTAAACAACAATAATAATAATTAACAATAATTATGGTACTTGTTAAGTGCTTACTATGTGTTACGCTCTAAGTCCTGGGGTAGATACAAGTTTATCAGGTTGGACATAGTCCCTGTCCTACATGGGGCTCATACTCTGAAATTTCCATTTCACAGATGAGGTAACTGAGGCCCAGAGTCATGAAATGACTTCTCTGGTCACGTGGCAGACTTGCGATGGAGTCAGGATTAGAACCCAGGTCCTTCTGACTCCCAGGCCCATGCTCTGCTCTCACCCTCTCTTCCACACTGTCACTACTGCCCCTCCCACCACAGAAGCATTCAGCAACAACAATTCTTTGGAGAAGGAGGAGTGAAAGTGGAGGGGAGCAGAGGAGCAGACCAGCACTACCAATTCCCTGCCTCACCCTTGAAGGATCCCCTGGGCTTCCTGGTTAGTGAGACAATTTAGAAGGCATTTGATCAAAAGCTAACAATTTTAAACAGTGGCTATCATTAATTTTAAAGTAATTCCATGAACTAGATCTTTGGGTCAGAAATGTTCCCTATTTTAGTTCTTTTTGTCCTTTTTTCATGTTATTTGTTAGGTGCTTGCTATTTGTCACTCAGTGTACTAGGCACTTGCTGAGGTAGATATAAGATAATCAGGTTGGATACAGTACTTGCCTCAAATGGATGTCCAAATGACAATAGCACTGATCACTGACTAAAAGGCCAAGCTGGCCCAGAGCCTCCAGTTATACCACTCTGAACTAGAGAATTATGAACAGGTGATCTGTCTGCATGGAGCAGTTTTTATCCTATGAATCCTCATTATTTGACAACAAAAGCTTCCCCTTCCCCCCCTTCCCCTCTCCCTAAATTTACCTTTTTTCTTTCCTGGCACAAAACAGGGAATGCCTTAATTTGTAAAACGTAGGAGGTGGTGGCAGAATTCTACTGGTGAAAAACAGTGTGGCCCAGTGGAAAGAGCCTAGGCGTGGCAATCAAAGAACCGGGTTCTAATTCCAGCTATACTGACTGCTTTCTGTGTAGCCTCGGGCAAATCACTTCACTTCTCTGTGCCTCAGTTTCCTCAACTATAAAATGGGGATTAAATCTTTCTCCCTCCTACTTAGACTGTTAGCCCCATGTGCAACAGGGACTACATCCAGCCTGATGAACTCATATATACTTCAGTGCTTAGAATAGTGCTTGACAAATAGTAAGCACTTAACGATACTATAATAAAAAATTGGGGCTCACAATCTTAATCTCCATTTTACAAATGAGGTTACTGAGAAGCTAAGTGACTTGCCCAAGGTCACAGGGTAGACAAGTGGCAGAGTCAGGATTAGAACCCAGGTCCTTATGACTTCCAGGCCCATGCTCTACCCATTAGGCCAAGCTGCTTCTCTGATCCTCTCATCATCCTTAGCCATAAACATTCTAAACCTTTCTTCTGCCTTCCCCATGTTTACAACCATTTAGATCATCAGCAGTTATTGTGTCTCTATTTTTTTAGTGGTACTTGTTAAGTGCTTACTATGTGCTTACTAAGTTCTGGGGTAGATACAAGTTAATTAGATGGGACACGGTCCCTGCCCACATGGACATGCTAGCAACTAAATGGGAGAATAGCTTGGATTGTGATTTTGCAGTTGAAGGAAGTGATACACAGAAAAATTAAGTGACTTGCCCAATGTCACACATCAGGCAAGTGGCAGAACTGGAATTAGAACCCCACTTCTCTGGATCCCAGACCTGTGATTTATCCACTAAACCACACTGATTCCTTCCATTTAATCATCCTTTAGCCAATCTCTACATACATATCACTTTTTATCTTTTCTCTCATGAATTAGTCCTTCATTCCATTTATCATTATGGCCTCTGAACCTTTTTCATTTTCCCAGGGGATTAGAATAAAAGACTCCTTCTTGAAGAAGGATAGCAGTGATAGTTATTTTTTGAACACCCACAGGCACCCTGTACAGTTCTGACCTCATTGTTTGGGAAAATTCAACAGAACCTGAGATATGTTCCCTGCTCACAAGGAACTTACACTTTAATAGGGAAGATAGACATAAAAATGTTGACCAATAAATGAGCAAAAGAAAACTGATTTCAGATCTCCTTCATCTACTACACCCGTGCCCTTCCAAAACTTGGAAAAACATATCCGAACTATCCGTGTTAGAGTTTTTGGCTCTTAAAAGCAAGAAGACTTCTAAAAGGGTGTCACCTTCACTTAATAGTGAATCGCTGTTTCTCTCCCTCATCCCTCATCTCTGTCAGGTGGATTTGAAAAGCACTTGAAACATGTCTTCAGAGACCTAGGGAGACATTAAAGTGACCCGCTTTCCATTTGATAGTCGGTAACTAATTCTGACAGTCTTCCACTGATTAGATTACCAAAGACGATCTGGCCAGTAGACAAAGGAAGAGGAGAAGTCTAAGATTTGTATAAAGGATACAAAGGTGAACTGAAGAAGAGAAGCATATGTAGTTCGAGGCGCGCAATCAGAGGGAAAGGGAGAGACCTGATCCTCCAAAAAAAATAGAATGATGAGTGATCATTCCTTTCAGTGGGGGATGGGAATCCTGGACTGGAAATACCCTGTCAGCCCCAAACAACGCAGTGAGCTGAAACTGTTCAATCAGTTGAAGCACTTCTTAGTGCATTTTGAAAAATGATCTGATATAGAATTCTTCTTCCAAAAAAATCAAGGGGGAACCTCTAGAAAGCATTAAGCTGATTCAAATAACTTTTCTAGTCCAGTCTGAAGAACTATAAGACACATAACTCTTCTCCTATTTTCTGCCTTAAGGCAACTTTTTTTTCTCAAGTTTAGAGATATACAGCAGAAGTGATTTCTTCTTTGACAAATTAGAAGGCGGTGTGTTTTTACGAATATGCTAACTTTGACAGTTAATTAAAGAGTAACTGGGAAACTGGCACTTTGAAAGTGACAAGGTGCCTTGTAAGCATCCACTGAAAAGCTTCTCTCCTCTGGGGAGTTGTGACTTCCTCAGTTTACCTAATCGTCGACACCTCATAGAAGGTAATTAAAGTGAGTTCTGCTACAATGCACCTTTCAGATGACTGAGTAAAAAAGCATAAAACTTGCATTTCCTATTCAAGCCCCACGAAAGGCCCCAAGAAGGTTTATTGCAAAGCAGAGCTTTGCAAAAATCACAGCAGTTTACAATGATACGATACATAAGTCAATTAAATGAAAAACAGATTCCTAAGTATGTGCATGGAGCCCGGCTATTTTATCCAAGGCTCCAAAAGGTGCAGACATTCATTCTTTGGAGGCTATCTATACCTCTGCTTCCAGTGCTAATAATAGTAATAATAATAATTATGGTATCTGTTAAGTGCTCACTATGTGCCAAGCACTGTTCTAAGTGCTGGGACAGATACAAGGTAATCAGGTTGCCCCACATGGGGCTCACAGTCTCAATCCTCATTTTACAGATGAGGTAACTGAGGCACAGAGAAGTTAAGTGGCTTGCCCAAGATCAAACAGCAGACAAGAGGCAGAGCTGGGATTAGAACCCACATTCTTTGGCTCCTAAACCTGTGCTCTTTCCACTAAGCCACGCTGCTTCTAGTAATAGTAGTAGTAATTAAGCTAGTTGTGGTCAGGGAATATGCCTCTTCACCGTTGTACTGTACTCTCGTTCATCATTCATTCTATCGTATTTATTGAACGCTTCCTGTGTGCAGAGCACTATTTACTAAGTGCTTGGGAGAGTACAGTACTACAATAAACAGACACTTTCCCTTCCCACAATGAGTTTACAGTCTAGATGCAGGGAGACAGACATTACTATAAAAAAATAAACTACAGACATGTACATAAGTGCTGTGGAGCTGGGAGTGGGAAAGAAGAGAGGGAGCAAGAGTCAGGGCAACATAGAAAGGAGTGGGAGAAGATGAAAACAAGGGTTTAGTCAGGGAAGGCCTCCTGGAGGAGATGTGCCTTCAGTAAGGCTTTGAAGGCGGCAAGAGTAACTGTCTGTCGGATTCGAGGAAAGAGGGCTTTCCAGGCCCAAGACGGGACATGGGTGAGGAGTCTGTGGCGAGGTGGTGAGAACAAGGCACAGTGACCCAAGTTTTTACTACAGTGCTCCGCACACAATAAATGCTCAATAAATACAATTGAATGAATGAATTTGTTGAGCGGTTACTGTGTGAAGAACATTGTACTAAGCACTTGGGAGAGTACATTAAAAGAGAATTGGTAAACATGTTCCCTGCTCAAAAGGAAGGAAGTTTGTCCTGGGTTCTACTGCCGACTCTGTCACTTGTCTGCTGTGTTCTTGGGGAGGTCACTTAACTTCACAGTTACGGTTCTCACTACTGTTCTCTGTGCCTCAGTTACCTCATCTGTAAAGTAGGGATTAAGATTGTGAGCCCCATATGGGACATGGACGGTGCCCAGCTCCATTTGCTTTTACCTACCCCATTGCTAAGCGCAGTACCTGGCACACAGACAGTGTTTGACAAATACTATAAAAAGGAGTTTACAGTCTAGAGGGGGAGACAGACATTAAAATAAATTATGCATATTCATTCATTCATTTCATTCAATAGTACTTATTGAGCGCTTACTATGTGCAGAGCACTGTACTAAGCACTTGCAATATACAATTCGGCAACAGATAGAGACAATCTCTGCCCAATGACGGGCTCACAGTCTAAATGGGGGAGACGGAGAGCAAAGCAAAACAGAACAAAACAAAAACAAGACAACATTATCAAGATAAATAGAATCAAAGAGATGTATACCTCATTAAAAAAATAAATAGGATAACAAATAATATATACAAATGAGCACAGTGCTGAGGGGAGGGGAAGGGGGAAGTGGGAGGAGCAGAGGGTGGGGGGAGGAAGGGGAGAAAAGGGAAAGGGGGGGCTCAGTCTGGGAAAGCCTCTTGGAAGAGGTGAGCTCTCAGTAGGGCTGAGGGGCTGAGGGTGGGATGCATAAGGGGTACAAATCCAAATGCAAGGGAAGTGCAAAAGGGAAAGGGAGTAGGGGAATTTAGGACTTAGTTGGGATAGTAATAATATCTATTGAGTGCTTACTGTGTGCAGAGCACTGTCCTAAGTAGTAAGAGAAAGAGGAAGAGGAGAAGGAGCGGGAAAGAAGAGGATGACAATGAAGAGAAGTACTCATTCATTCAATCAATCCTATTTATTGAGTGTTTACTGTGTGCAGAGCACAGTACTAAGTGCTTGGGAGAGTACAATATAACAGTAGAGACACATTCCCTGCCCATAATGAGCTTATAGTCTAGAGGAAGAGACAGACATTATATCAATAAATTACAGGTATGTACATAAGTGCTGTGGAGGTGGGATGCGGTAGGGGGTGAATAAAGGGAACAAGTCAGGGTGACGTGGGCGACACAGAAGGGAGTGGAGAAGAGGAAAGTGCGGGAGGTGGGGGAAGAGTGCAATAGTAGTAATTTTAGCAGTAATAGTAGCATTTATTGAGCGTCCACTTGGTGCCGTACATTGTTAGGCACTTGGGAAGTACAGAATGAAGTACAAAATAAAGACCTTACATTCTAAAAGAGAAGACAGGCAAAAATAATTACAACTAGAGTGGTCAAAATACATAAATGCCCCCCTATATATACATGATGAGCATTTGCTGAGCACCCCTACGTGCAGAGGGGAATAAAGTGGACAAACGTTTATTCGTATACTATGTAGTTGTCTTTGGTTACCAAACCACAAGACTAAAGTAAATTTCTAGTCCATTTTGCACTTCCTCCCTGATAATGTAAAAATTGCTTCCTCTCTTGAGCACATTGATGACCCAGCTGGCCCAGACTCAAAGAACGTGTCCTCTGCTTCCAGTCGATGCACACTAGAATTTTTGGACACCTGAAGACCACAAAAAGCCTTTACTCGATGCATACTAGGCCTCCTTTTACTCCCTAGTCCCCTCTTCCCCCCATGTACCCCAAACCCAGTCCTGTGAGCCCCTCCCACAGACCAAGACCTTCCATGACTGGGCCAGTTCTACTTCCCCCATCCCTGGGGCCACTAAAAATAATAATAATGGTATTTGTTAAGTGCTTATTATGTGTAAAGCAGCGTGGCTCACTGGAAAGAGCACGGGCTTTGGAGTCAGAGGTCATGGGTTCGAACCCCGGCTCTGCCACTTGCCAGCTGTGTGACTTTGGGCAAGTCACTTAACTTCTCGGTGCCTCAGTTCCCTCATCTGTAAAATGGGGATTAAGACTGTGAGCCCCACGTGGGACAACCTGATTCCCCTATGTCTACCCCAGCACTTAGAACACTGCTCGGCACATAGTAAGCGCTTAACAAATACCAACATTATTATTATTATTATTAAAGCACTGTTCTAAGCACTTACAGTGCTTACAGTCTTAATCCCCATTTTACAGATGAGATAGCTGAGGTACACAGAAGTTAAGTGACTTGCCCAAGGTCACACAGCAGACATGACAGAGCGGGGATTAGAACTCAGGTCCTTCTGACTCCTAGGCCCGTGCTCTAACCACTAGCCCACGCCTAGGCTGCACCTTCCTTTCCCCACCAGCCCAAACTGAATTTTTTAAGAGCTGGGGGTGCTGGTCTGCAAGGAAGGCATGCAACAGGGAAGGACAGGAATCCCTATGGAAGAAGAAGAAGAAAAAAGAAAGCTGATGATTCAGGATTAGTTCAGGGTCAAGGAGCAGGTCCGGATTCAGAAGGTAGTGCAGCAGAGGATGCTGGACAGCTGTGGGGATGGATGTTTAAAGGAGCTTCATGTCGGGCAGGGGGCAGAGGAGGGGCCCAGTGCATAAAGAGAAGCAGCATGGCTTAGTGGAAAGAGCCCAGGCTTGGGAGTCAGAGGTCATGGGTTCAAATTCCGGATCAGCCACTTGTTAGCTGTGTGACTTTGGGCAAGTCACTTAACTTCTATGGGTCCCAGTTACACCATCTGTAAAATGGGGGTTAAGACTGTGAGCCCCACGTGGGACAACCTGATCACCTTGTATGCTCCCCAGAGCTTAGATTGGTGGTTTGCACATAGTAAGTGCTTAACAAATGCCATCATTATTATAAAGAAAATACATCCATGAAAACGTCTTAGGTGGTCAACACATGGGGTTAGGAGGTGCACTGATAGCTCGTGACTCAAAAAATGGCTAGCATGCACAAAGACCATGGCTCTGGGAGTCGGAGGATCTGGGCTCTAATCCTGGCTCCACCACTTGCCTGCTGGGTGACCTTGGGTGAGTTACTTAACTTCTCTAGGCTTCAGTTTCCTCATCCTTAAAATGAGGATGAACTACCTGTTCTCCCTCCTACCCAAGTGGGGCAGGGACCAGGTTCAATCTGCTTATTTTAGCACAGTGTTTGACACAGAGTAAGCACTTAACAAAGACCACAATCATTATTAGTATTATCGTTATTGTTATGTAGTAGTAATAATATTATTATGACTGTCATGGAACCATCTGAAGCAATCATCTGGATAATCCTGGACAATACCTACCTTTAGATCTTGTCATTCTAGTCTCACTGGATGACATTTTCCATCCAATATTAATGAAGATGCAAAACCAGATTGAATAAGTATACTATCCCAAAGAACTCCCGCATAGTAAAACATGTGAAACTCCATTTATCTCTCTCAAAATAATTATTAATAAAGGTAAGAAATACAACTAGAAATTACATTTTAAAGCACTGAGTTGTTCTCTTTGTAATGCTGCTGCATGGCTACCGCTCATAACTTCTGAAAAGATAGAAGTTATTTGTAGCATTCTTGTACTCGATAGGAGTAATGCATGCGGAAAAATAGAAAACATTTCACTGAGGAAATAAGTTGATAATGTCACTGAATGTGAATAGGAACTAGCCCGATTACATACAATCATTACTCCTAGCTCAATCAGACAACTCTCATTTTAATTTCCATTCAATTTAATTGCAACCATTGTAATTTGAAAAGGGATTATCAGTATGAAATCCAATAGTGCTTTATCTTAATTGCAGTTTATATTATTCTGCCCATAGACCATTCTCTCAGAGGAAAGATGAATAATTGATGACATGATCTGTCACAATTATCTGATGAATAATCAATCAATTTGTTTAGCAATTGAATTTTAAACTGTACATTTAAATAGAAGGGAAGAAATCTTCCCTATACTTAAATAATGAAAATGGTTAAATACTTTTAAAATTGAAATGCAAGATGACATTTAAGAAATCAGAATTATGGCTCACACTACACTTTCCCGCATGCCATTGAAATGATTGGAGAGCAGGATGTCTGCAAAATGTTGGAAGGGGGCTGGCATGAGAAGATGGAAAAAAAGCAATACCATTTGCATTTGAGGTGGCATTTATTCCTCCTGTATGAATGGTCGAAATTTTGCGAATTTATGCAAAACCTTAATATGGTCCCTTTAAAGTGAAACCATGTCAGTCATTCAGTGGTATTTATTTAGCACCCACTGAATGCACTTTCCTAAGCAGTTGGGGTAATGTAATAAATAATAATAATAATTATGGTATTTGTTAAGTGCTTACTATATGCCAAGCACTGTTCTAAGTGCTGGGATAGATACAAGGTAATCAGGTTGCCCCACGTGGGGTTCACACTTTTAATCCCCATTTTACAGATGAGGTAACTGGGCCACAGAGAAAAGTAAACTGGCTTGCCCAAGTTCACACAGCAGACAAGTGGAGGAGGTGGGATTAGAAACCACATCATCTGACTCCCAAACCCATGCTCTTTCCACTAAACCACACCACTTCTCTAGATTCTAGGGGTGTTTTCCCTGCCATTAAGGAGTTCATGGTTTAATGGGGAATTATTATGATTATGATTATGGTACTTGTTAAGCACTTACTGTGTGCCAAGCACTGTTCTAAGTGCTGCAATAGATACAAGTTAATCAGGTTGTTCACAATCCCTGTTCCATATGGGGCTCACATTCTTGATCCCCATTTTACAGATGAGGGGACAGAGATCCAGAGAAGTGAAGTGACTTGCCCAAGGTCATACAGCAGACATGTGGCAGTGCCAGGATTAGAACCCAGGTTATTCCGACTCCCAGGCCCATGTTCTAACCACAGGCAAAAATTATTTACAGATAATGACAGAGGAAGAAAAAACTTCTAAACCAAAAGCATTACAAACTCTTTAGAACACAATGGCTAAAAGAGGAACCGAATGCATAGGTAAAAATACACTCAATAAATACAATTGATTGGAATTCTGCCTCTGGGAAACTTCATCCAGCCCTGCTCAATTAATCAATCAATCGTATTTGTTGAGCACATACTGTGTGTGGAACACTGCACTAAATGCTTGGAAGAGTACAACATAAAGTAAAGGGAGGATCCAGGTGTCAAAGTTCCCTTCAACCAAATTTATTTTCTCAATCATTACTCTAACTTACCTGCAATGTTACCTTAGTTTCCGCTTACTCTCTGTCATGAATAATCAATCAATTTGTTTAGCAGCTGTATTTTAAAATGTGCATTTAAATAAAAGGGAAGGTATCATCCAGGTAGTTAAATAATGAAAACGGTGAAATAGTTTGAAAATTGTAATGCAAGATGACATTTAAGAGAATCCAGCATATTCAGCTAAATCCTCAACCCTAGGAAGTTCAGGCAGTCGTATTTATTCCCCATATGCTAATTAATAGACATACACTCTAGAGTGGGGGAGACACACATCAATATAAATAAATAAAATTATAGATATGTACATAAGTGCTTTGGGGCTGGGACAGGGGAAGAGCAAAAGGAGCAAGACTGGGCAATGCAGAAGGGAGTGAGTGATGAGGAAAAGTAGGGCTTAAACTGGGAAGGCTTCTTGGAGGAGATGTGGCTTCAGTAAGTAATTGTCTAATTTGAGGAGGGAGGGTGTTCCAGGCCAGAGGCAGGACCTGGGCAAGGGGTCGGCAGCGAGAGAGGGGAGATGGAGGCAAAGCTAGAAGGATAGCACTAGAGGAGCGAAGCCTGAGGTCTGGGTTGTAGGAGAGAAGTGAGGTGTGGTAGGAGGAGGCAAGGTTGTGGAGTGCTTTAAAGCCAACTGCGAGGAGTTTTTGTCTGATGCTTAGATGGATGGGCAACCACTGGAGTTTTCTGAGGAGCGGGATGATGTGTCCTGAACTTTTTTGTAGAAAAATGATCCGGGCAGCAGAGTGAAGTAAGAACTGGAGTGGGGAGAGACAGGAGGCTCGGAGGTCAGCAAGGAAGCTGATGCAGTAACCCAGGCGGGATAGGGTGAATGATTGTGTTAATGTGGTATCAGTATTAAGCATTTGGAGTACAACGAAATTAGGAGACAAGATCCCAGCCCTTAATGAGCTAGTAGAAAATCTTCCTTCACCTCTACACACCAAAATAACTCTACATTCAATCAATCAATTGTATTTTTTGAGCACTTCCTGTTGTGCTCATATTTACTGAGCGCTTTCTGTATGCAGAGCACTGTACTAAATGTTTGGGAGAGCACAATATAACAATAAATAGACACATTCCCTACCCACAGTGAACTGACTGTGTGCATAGCACTGTTCTAAGCACTTGGGAGAGTACAACATACCAATGTAACAGAGTTGATAGACCCACTCCTTGCCCACATTGAGTTCACAGTCTAGAGGATAGTATTTATTGAATCCTTATTCTATGCAGAAATTATAATTGTGGTATTTGTGAAGTGAAGAAATGTCGAGCACTGTGTTAAGCTCTGAGGTAGATATGAAACAATCAGTTCAGTCACAGTTCCTATCCCACAAGGGACTCACAGCCCAAAGGGGAGGGAGAACAGTTATTTAATCCTCATTTTTACAGGTGAAAAAACTGAGGCCATAGACATAAGTGCTCGGAGAGTGAACCAGAATTAGTTGCCATGCTCACATTCACATACCCACACAGGTCTGCCATTCCAGACTCCCTTTCCAAGGCTTTGGGTTACCAACCTCTTAGACTGTGAGCCCATTGTTGGGCAGGAATTGTCTTTATCTGTTGCCAAATTGTATACTCCAAGCGCTTAGTACAGTGATCTGCACACAGTAAGCGCTCAATAAATACGAATGAATGAATGAATGAATGAATGAATGAATGAATAAACCTATGGACCTCAGTAGCCCCATTACTTGCCTCTTCCTGTTGCCAGCTGCTCAATTATCGAACTGATTCTGCCAGTTTCATCATGCTGTGGCTCCTCTGGATGGCAGGGGGGAGTAGGACAGTAGTCATTACAGCTAAGTCCCTTCTCCGTAGGATATACCCATCTGGTGCAATGAGGCTGCTAGGGGAAACCACAAGACAGGGAGGTAATATAGTCAAGTGGTAATGATGATTTTCTGTGCCCTCCAGGGAAGATATCTTTATCAGCAGCCCTTAAAGAAAATAAAGCCGCAAATGTCTGGATTTTTGAAGGAAATGAATATAAAGTTTTCCAGGGCTCTGTAGTGTAATAAATTATATTATGATTGAAACAGCTTCAAAATAAAAGATAATTTAACATACCTCCTTTATTTCCTCCCCTAATCCACAACCCAATTTATTCCTGGATCTAAAAAATAGATGTGGCAATCAATCTTCATTATAAACAGAATCAGAATATTATATGTATGTATGTATATGTATATATATATATATGTACATGTAAACATATATAAGTACATGTATACAGAGAAGCAGCTTGGCCTAATGGATATAGCATGGGCCTGAAAGTCAGAAAGACCTGGGTTCTGGCTCTACCACTTATCTGCTGTTTGAGCTTGGGCAGGTCACTCACTTCTCTGGGCCTCAGTTACCTCCTCTGTAAAATGTGGATTAAGAGTTTGAGCCCCATGTGGGACAGGGACTGTCCCAACCTGTTTATTTTGTATCTACCTCAGTGTTTACAACAGTGACTGGCACATAGTAAGCGCTTAACAAAAATCGTTAAAAAAATAAAGAGCGAGAGAGAGAAAAAATACTCATAATAGTCACACAATGGTTGTACATAAACTACTGTGAATTTTCCTGCTTTGGAATACAAGAGTGATTTTTTTCCTGATTTTCCCTAACACATGTGAGGCTGTTTAGAAAGGATGAGAAAATAAATGGGTTTTGGTTTTGGGGTGATGTTCAATTTCAGAGGACCTCAATGTGTTTAGATCACATTTAGGAATACTACATGAAGGATTGCCTCTGTGGTGAAATGGTTTTTAGAGAGGACATCTGGGAATTCAGTCCTGGAACCCCTTAACAGAACAAGTCAACAAATCATTTAACAGTACGCAAATGATTCATCAATAACGCATCATGGTTCCCAAAGAAAAGCCTGTCTATCTTCACTTTTCTCTAAACAGATGGGATGACTAAAAGCTAAAGCTTGTAAAAAGCTAAAACTTGCTTGAAGTTTTCCATCAGTCAGTCAATCTTTCATTCATTCATTCAATAGTATTTATTGAGAGCTTACTATGTGCAGAGCACTGTACTAAGCACTTGACGGGCTCACAGTCTAAACAGGGGAGACAGACAGCAAAGCAAAACAGAACAAAACAAAAACAACATCATCAAGATAAATAGAATATGAGTGCTTACTGTGTGCAGAACACTGTACTAAGCGCTTGGGAGAGTACAATATAACAATAAACAGACATGTTCCCGGCATGGCATAGTGGATAAAGCATAGGCCTGGGAGTCAGAACGTCTTGGGTTCTAATTCCAGCTCTGCCACTTGCCTGCTCTGTCGCCTGGGGCAAGTCACTACACTTCTCTCTATCTCAGTTACCTCATCTGTAAGATGAGGAATGAGACAATGAGCCTCACAGGGGACAAGAGACTGTCTCCAAACCGATTTGCTTGTATCGACCCCAGCATTTAGTACAGTGCCTAGCACATGGTAAGTACTTAAAAATACCATTATTATTATTATTATTGTTATTATTTTTCTCTGCCTACAACAAGCTCATAGTCTAGACAGCTTACTTTACTAAGGAAGATGATGTCAGAATCTCTCTGTCTAGACAAAATTGGACCCATGTTACTGAAGCACCCACTCTACCAGGTCAACCGAACCTTGTTGGACTTGATTTTGTTCTTAGCTTTGCCTTGCTCCACCCTGGTTTTGACTCCCATGCAGGTTCACCATGTTGTTTGTGACCGAACCTTTTCCACCCTCTCTATTTCCGCCTCTCTTCTACCCCAGAAACTGCACTGTTGTCAGAGAGAGGCGAAAGCAAATCCCACATTCTCTAACTTCATTAAATGTGTCCTACTGATCCTCTCTCTTTTGCAAAATGTTTATAGCTGTGGCAGCGAAAACAGATTTTTCCATCGGCAGAGCATTTTTGTGGTTGATGACTCCCACCACATTTTTTCTCAATTCAATGACATTTTCATTCTCTGTGTATTGTTGTATGTTTTTATATGATCCACCTCAACCGAATTCTAGTTATTCTCTGCCATATACCCTCGACTATTGTTGTTTTCCATCAATTGCACATGCAAAAAATTAGCTTCAGCTGTTTGGCATATTTGAATAATTACATTTAAGTCCATTTCCATCCATTTTTTTTTCCATATGTCCAAGTTTCTTTTCCAGACACCATTTGATCTCTAACGAAGGATCCTTCTAGCTTCTACAAGAGCTTTTTCATAAACTCTGTAACCCTATTTGGGTGTCTAAGCACAATTTTCTTTGCTCATTCTAACTGGGCATTCTAACTGTGAATTTCCTGATTTCCTAAGTGCCTTATGAAGCTACAGTATGAAAGAAACTGTCTTTTCAGTCTTCTTGCACACAGATGAAATCTTACCACCAGCAGCTCAATCTTGAAAATAAATCAACTAAATAATAATAATTATAGTAACTAATAAACATGGCCAAGTGGATAGAGAAAAGACCTGGGATTCAGAAGGACCTGGATTATAATCCCATTTTGGCCACTTGTCTGCTGTGTAGCCTTGTTCAAGTCACTTTACTTCTCTATGCCTCAGTTACTTCATTTGTAAAATGGGTATTAATACTGTGAACCCCAGGTAGGAGATGAATTTTGTCCAACCTTATTTGCATGAATCTACCCTGGAGCTCAATATAATGTCTGGCACAAAGTAAGCATTTAACAAATACCATATTGTTTTTAAGTTTTGTCATTTGTTAAACACTCGCGTAGTGACCAGCACTGTACTAACTGCTGGGGTAGGTACAAGATAATCAGGTCAGACACCATCCCTGTCCCACATGGGGCTCACAGTCTAAATGGGAGGGAGAATAAGATATTTAATCCTCATTTTACATATAAAGAAACTGAGGCACAGAGAAGTTAAGTGACCTCGCCAAAGTTACACAGCAGGCAAATGGTGGAGGCGGGATTAGAATCCAGGCCCCCTGACTCCCCGTGCTCTTTTCACTGAATTCCCTAACTTGAATTGCCTACATGGGGTGGAGATGGGGAACAAGAGATCCACACAGGATTCAGGAGAGAGAAGACCAGATACAGCCAATCAATCAATCAGTGATATTTGTGGAGTGCTTACTATGTGCAGAGCACTGTTCTAAGCGCTTGGAAGAGTACAATACAACAGAGTCGGCAGAAACATTCCCTACCTACAACAAGTTGACAGTCTACAGAGTTTGCGTGTGTTTCCTACACAATCCCTCTCTTGTCCCAACTGGAAGTTGTTCAGTCTTTCCTTCCCCCTTACTTCACTAAACTGAACTCATGGCAGGACAGAGAGAAAAAGAATGAAAGTGATCAAGGCTGGGTCCAGGCTGGGATTGGAGACTTCTTTTCTTAGTCAGTTCACTGTTCCACATATCTTTCTTTGCCCCAAACTTCCAACTATCTAGACTTCTAGACTGTAAGCTTGTCATGAGCAAGGAATGTGGGCAAGTTTATTGTTATATTGCACTCTCCCTGGTGCTTAGTACAGTGCTCTGAACACCGTGAGCACTCAATAAATACAACTGACTGATTGACTGACTGGAATGGAGGCAAGATGATGATGATCCCCGGTGGTCTTTAGACCTTATCTTTGAGCCTCTAGCCTAGCCTCCAGAGACCAAAGAGCTTGGCTCGGTTGGAGTCTTCCATTTACCTCTCCTAGCTCCAGGGTCAGGGGGAGGGGGTCTAGCTACAATTGCCCACCCAGTTCAAAATGCTGGGTGGGTAAAGGTAACAATGTCAATCAATCCTACGGGAACGACAGTCGCCTTCACCCAGGGGAGCTGGTGACTCTGGATCTTGGAACCAATCTGTGTTGGAAATTTTCATTTGAAAATTCTTAAGCAACATTTTTTGAAAAGGAAAAGAAAAATGATTTGTTTGAAAAACGCTCCAGTTTTTCTCGGTTTCTTGCACAATACCAACCTCCAGATGAATAGGCAGTGTAATGACCTACATTAGGCCTGTTTTTCAGGTGATGCTTTTTCTCCCACATCCCAGAGTCTTCCAAAAAATAATTACATTGAAGAGAGTAAGATAAACTAGGCAAAATTCATATTAGCGCTACGTGCCTTTTCTCCTCACTCTTTTCATAGTAGTAATTGTGGTAGCGGTGGTAGTATTCATTCGATTGTATTCATTGAGTGCTAACTGTGTGGAGCACTGTACTAAGCGCTTGGAATGTACAATTCGGTGATAGTATCAGTGGTATTTATTATGCACTTATTTTGGCAGTAATCACTGTACTGAGTCCTGGGAAAAAACAAATGAAAATTGGCTATGGCACCTGATCCTCGAGGGACTTAAAATCTAAGGATAAGAGAGAAGAGAGAGAACAGATGACACAAACATAAGGAAACAATAAAACTACAAAAATACAATATAGAGGACAAGTACATTATATAAAAGAAGAAGGATGAGGCCTTATGGCCTTATAATAATTGGTATTTGTTAAGTGCTTACTATGAGCCAAACAGTGTACTAAGCCCTGGGGTGGTTACAAGTACATCGGGTTGGATATAGTCCCTGTCCTACTTGGCACAGTCTCAATCCCCATTTTATAGATGAGGTAAGTGAGCCACAGAGAAAGAAGTGACTTGCCCAAGGTCTATAGAGATAGAGAGTCAAGGACGGAGACTCAAGTTTACCGCATGGAAGAAAGCAATGGTATACCACTTCGAATTTTTACCAAGAAAATTCTGTGGATACACTATCAGAATGATTGCAGATGGAGGAGGGGAGTTCTGGGAGAGATGTGTCCATGAAGTCGCTCTGGACTGGAAATGACTCGACAGCATAAGGCAAGAGACAAGACCCCAGAGCTTGGTACAGTGCTTGGCACATGGTAAGAGCTGAACTAGTAACCACTATTATTATTAATTGTTGTAATCCACATATTCAATCTATCACTAAATCCTGTCAGTCCAAGCTTCACAGCATTGCTAAAATCCACCTTTTCCTCTCCATCCAAACTTCTGCTGTGTTAATCCAAGCGCTTATCTTATCCCCCCTTGATTACTGTATCAACTTCCTTGCTGACTTCTCTGGCTTCTGTCTCTTCCTACTCCAGTCCATACTTCACTCTGTTGCCCAGATCATTTTTCTACAAAAACGTTCAGGCCACGTTTCCCCACTCCTCAAGAACTTCCAGCAGTGGACCATCCACCTCTGCAACAAACAGAAACTCCTCATCATCGGCTTTAAAGCCCTCAATCGCCTTGCCACCTCCTACCTCACCTCGCTACTCTTCTGCTACAACCCAGCCTGCACACTTAGCTCATCTAATGCCAGACTACTTAATAATAATAATAATAATGTTGGTATTTGTTAAGCGCTTACTATGTGCAGAGCACTGTTCTAAGCGCTAGGTAGATACAGAGTAATCAGGTTGTCCCATGTGAGGCTCACAGTCTTAATCCCCATTTTACAGATGAGGGAACTGAGGCACAGAGAAGTTAAGTGACTTGCCCACAGTCACACAGCTGATAAGCGGCGGAGCTGGGATTCAAACCCATGACCTCTGACTCCGAAGCTCACAGTCTTTCCACTGAGCCACACTGCTTCTCTATGGCACCTAGATCTCATCAATCTCACCACCTACCTCTTGCCCACATCCTGCTTCTGGCTTGGAACGCCCTCCCTCTTCATATCCAGCAGGCAATCACTCTCCCCACCTGCAAAACTATTGAAGGCTTATCTCCTCCAAGAGGCCTTCCCTGATTAGGCCCTCCTTTCCTCTTTTCCCACTCCCTTCTGCATCGCCCTGATTTGTTCCCTTTTTCATCCCCCCTCCCAGCCCGACAACACAGGTGCATATCTGTAATTTTATTTATATTAATGTTTGTCTCCCCCTCTAGACTGTAATCTTGGTGTGGGCGGGGAATGTGTCTGTTATATTGTTATATTGCATTCTCCCAATTCCTTAGCATAGTGCTCTGCACACAATAAGCATTAAATACAACTGACTGACCTGCCTAAGGTCAGGCAGCAGGTGAATCGCAGATTAGAACTCAAGTCCTCTGACTCCCAGGCCCGTGCTGTATCCACTAGACCACACTGCTTCTATTATCACCATGGTCATTATTTGAGTCCCAACACAACATCAGTCATTGAGCCTCATCCCAGATTCCCGCTTTGCGACCCGTGTTTCCAACTCGAGAAAATTCAGCATCTTTTGTCCAAACAAAACACACATAATGATTATGCAGCCTGATTTGGTTCTAAGCAGAGATCTAAATCTACATATTAACAGTGCTACTTAAGAGACTGGCCCAGGCACCGATTCCAAGCTTAAAGCTTAACTGTGGGCGTGTGCCTATGAGTGAACTTTTTTAAAGACATGTAAAATAGAGTTGGGGCTGTTGGGACCAAAATGGAATAACGCTAATGTATATTCCACACAGTCCCATCCAGAACCCTTAGGCCCTAAAATTAGAGAAATTCAAGCCGAAGCTCAGCAGACGGCTAGAGCAGCTGAGCTGAGCCACACAAGACTACCAGCACTCTCTGTAGCCCAGAGAAGAGATTGTTTGCTCCTCCTCCCTTACAGCTTGGGAATATGGAATGCTGATATGTGTTATTTCTTTAACCATCTGCCCTTTGGTGACTCCCTGGCCCAAGGAACTAAAGACTCTAACAGTAAAGGAGTTATTATTTCTCTCTCCCTGCCCCCTCTTTCTCTTCCTCCCTCCCTCTCTTTCTCTTCCTCTCTCTCTTTCCTTCCCTCCCTCCCTCTCTGTCTCTCCATCACTCCCTCTTTCTCTCTCTTTTTCTCTCTTCCCCTCTCTCTCTCCCCCTCCTTTTCCTCTCTCCTCCTCTGTCTCCCTCTCTTCCCCCCTCTTCTTTGCTTTCCAATAAAGGAACTGAAGATTTTTCAAAACACTGTATTTGTGAAGCAGACACATTGATTTATACTCTGAGAGGCACTGGGGTTGGACCGGAGGATGTAAAATAAGCACATTTTAAATAACAAAAGGATGTTATTAGCAGCTTCAACTTTAACAACAAAAAAGTCCAAATGGTGCTGCCAACCAGAAGAACAGCAAATGAAGACCATCCAGTGTTTGTTCGAGGAAGAATGTTTCCTGCTGGGGAAGATGAGCCTGCATAGTAGCTTGGGTCATGTTTGGAAAGTATGGCATGCCTTTAAAAGTTAGAGAAGATCCAGCAGGAGACAGGACATCCCGGAGGAGACAGAGAGAAGAGGAAACAGCAATAAAACCTAAGGAGGAAATTGCTCCCAATATGTGAATAAACCAGTTATTTGTTGTTCTATAAAATCGATATCATCAGAGAAGCAGTACAATAGTAAAGATTCTGGCCCAGCCGTGGAGTTTGAAGGTGATGGAAAAGGCTTCCCCTTGACTCTATTTATTGCCATTGTTCTCGTCTGTCCATCTCCCCCGATTAGACTGTAAGCCCGTCAAACGGCAGGGACTGTCTCTATCTGTTGCCGACTTGTTCATTCCAAGCGCTTAGTACAGTGCTCTGCACATAGTAAGCGCTCAATAAATACTATTGAATGAATGAAAGAGGCATGTGAGTGGGGCTAAAAGCAGTAAGGACTCCCTGGGGACAGAACCAGAGGGGTTAGAAAGTAGGAGGAGAAAGACACATGGGCTAAAAAAGAGACAGAAGAAAATAAATTGAGGAACGGAAGGAGGTAGAGGAATAGATGAAAAGAGAGTGGAGGGGAAAAGAAAGAATACTCACATGAACAAACAAGGGGCAGCAAGGCAGGAAAGAGGACACGTGTGTGCGCGCGCGCGCGCGCGCACACACACACACACACACACACACCCCACCCCCACCCCCCCCCGTGCAAGAGAAGCAGCATTGCTCAGTGAAAAGAGCCCGGGCTTGGGAGTCAGAGGTCATGTGTTCTAATCCCAGCTCTGCTGCTTGCCAGCTGTGTGACTTTGGGCGAGTCACTTAACTTCTCTGGGCCTCAGTTACCTCATCTGTAAAATGGGGATTAAAACTGTGAGGCCCACATGGGGCAGCCTGATTACCTTGTATCCCCCCAGAGCTTAGAACAGTGTTTTGCACATAGTAAGTGCTTAACAAATGCCATCATTATTATTATTATTACACACACACCACATAATAATAATAATAAATGTAATATTTGTTAAGTACCTACTTTGTGCCAACCACTATACTAAAATCTGGAGTAGTTGCAAGATAATCTAGTCAGAAACAGTCCCTGTCCCACATGGGAATCACATCTATGTAGGACAAAGAATGGGTATTTAATCCTCATCTTACAGATGAGGAAATTGAAGCACAGAAACATAAAGTGACTTGTCCACAGTCACCAGTGAGCAAGTGTCAGGGCTGGAATTAGAACCCAGGTCCACTGAATCCCAGGCTCATGTTCTGTCCATTAGGCCATGCAGCTTCTATAACATGAATAAAAACAACAGGGAAACAGTTGGACTAGTGGAAAGAGCCCAAGCCTGGGAGTCAGAGAACCTGGGTTCTAATATTGGCTCCCCCACTTACCTCCTATATGACCTTGGGCACGTCACTTAACTTCTCTGAGCCTCAGTTTCCTCATCTGCAAAACTGGTAGACTGTAAGCCCCATGTGGTACCTGATTTTCTTGTATCTCTCCCAGTGCTTAGTACAGTGCTTGGCACATAGTAAGCCCTTAACAAATAACATTATTATTATTATTATTCTCAAAGACAGAAACAGGCATCCTGACTCTTCCCTTACTCTGCTCTTCTGGGGCATAGCCAGACCTTTCCACCACCAATGTTACGTCCTTCAAGTTCCTAGCACAGTTGCCCAAAGCTAGCCCTACCCTCACCCCAGCACTGGAAACATGCATGGGTTCTTTCCATGCAGAAAGGCAGCAATCAATAGCATGTATTGAGTACATACTGTGTGCAGAAAACTGTACACTGTAATAATAATAATAATGTTGGTATTTTTTAAGCGCTTACTATGTGCAGAGCCCTGTGCTAAGCGCCGGGGTAGATAAAGGGTAATCAGGTTGTCCCACATGAGGCTCATAGTCTTAATCCCCATTTTACAGATTAGGTAACTGAGGCACAGAGAAGTTAAGTGACTTGCCTAAGGTCACGCAGCTGACAAGTGGCAGAGCTGGGATTCGAACCCATGACCTCTGACTCCGAAGCCCGTGCTCTTGCCACTGAGCCACGCTGCTTCTCTAGCCATGCTGCTTCTCTACACAGACACCATTCCTGTCCTCAAGCAGCTCACAGTCTAGTAGGGAAGACAGATCCTAAAATAAATTACCAAAAGGAGGAAAAAGAAAAGGGAAATTTGGACTGTATTGTACTGAATAATAATGGTGGTATTCATTTAGCTTTTACTAATGTGCCACGAACAGTACTAAGCACTGAGGGTTGGTCCCACATGGGGCTCAGAGTCAAAGGGGGCAGAGCAGGTATTGAATCCCCATTCTGTAGATGAGGGAACTGAGGCATAAAGAAGTTAAGTGGGGTTTAGAAGCCAGGTCCTCTGACTCTCAGGCCCATGCTCTTTCCACTATGCCACTCTACTTTCATAGTGCTCCTAACTACTTAATACAGTGCTCTGCATGCAATAAATGCCATTGATTTATATCTGGATGAGTAAGTAACAGAATCCATAAATCTATACATACAGAAATGCCACAAAAATGTAAGGGTCACAGAAATGCCGAGGCAGTGATTAGGAGGACGTGACCTGTGAAAAAGAAAAATTGATCAGAGACAACCTCCTTGAAAAGGTAGGATTAGGGGAAGAATGGAGGTATAGAGAATTTGAAAGAGGAGGAAGTGCACAATAAATACGATTGAATGAATGAATGAATGAGTTTCAGGCAGGAGGAAGGACTTGAGGCAAGAGTTTGGGGCCACAGAGCTAAACTTCTGGGACTACAGGACTGATACCAGCTAGACTGCAAGCTTTCTGAGGGCAAGGATTGTGTCTCCTTACTCTACTGTACTCTTTGAGTAGATAAATATTGTTGATTGATTGGGTTGGAGAGAGGAGAGATGAAAATAAGACACAGTGAGTAGATTAGTTTGAGAGGAATGATGCATGAGAATTAGTTACTTGTTCTTATTGAGTATTTACTGTGTGCAGAATATTGTACTAAGCACTTGGGGGAGTACAATACAACAATATAACAGACACCTTCCCTGCCCCCAGTGAGCTTACTGTCTATAAGGGGAGACAGACATTAATAGAAATAAAGTACAGATATGTACATAAGTGCTGTGGGGTTGGGAGGGAGGATGAATGAAAGGAGTAAGTCAGGGCTATGAAGAAGGGAGAGGGAAAAGAGGAAAGGAGGGCTTAGTCAAGGAAGGCCTCTTGGAGGAAATGTGCCTTCATTAAGCTTTGAAGAGGGGGAGAGTAATTGTCAGCTAATTAGGGAATATTGAATTAGGGCATACTGGGAGAAGAGCATATATTAGAAATGGGGAGAAAACTAAGTGGGTGCCTAGAAGTCAATAGTTAAGGGTACCTGTTTAATTCAGAGAAGGACAGGAAACCATTGGAGAGTTTAATGAGTGGGGAAACGTGGTCAGAACAATATTTTAGAAAAATTATCTGCCAAAAGAGTGAAGTGTAATCTGTAGAGGGAAGAAACTGGAGCCATGGAGATCAGTGAAGAAGCTGATACAATAGTCTTGCTGGGTCAAGTTGCTACTCCAGGATGGTGGTCATTTGGATGTAGAGGCAGGAGAGGATATGGGAAATGTGGTGGAGGAAAATTATCATCAGCCACAGGAGAGGGAAAAGAAGCAGGAGAAGGAGAAGGTCAACTAAGCAGTAGTGTCCTTCAACCTTCTCCACTGCTTTTAGACCTGGACCCCACCCAAGCACCACATCCGGCTCTCAGAGCAGTTCCACCACTTCCCTAATGGCCTTACTCAGTAGCAAATGGCAAGACTAGATCACAGATGATGACTTTCTGGGACCTACTGAGTCCCCTAGCATCAAAACTATACCCACCTCAACCAAGCTATACTGGGTGGGACTTGTGAGAATGAGTGACAGTAGGACACCCAAACGGCTGATGTATAGAGAACTGAACTTGGGAAACCGAAAGCAAGGAAGGCTGAGGAAGCATTTTAAGGGTCCAAAAAAAACATAGCTCCTGCATGAAACATGGGAGTCGATTGCTGAGGATAGGCCAGCAAGGTCCTCTGCCATCACGAGGGGAGAGAGGGATTCTCTGGGCAAAAACTTGATACCGAGAGACAAAAAGGAAAAAAGAAAACAGCACTTCTATCTTTTCTATCAACTTTTCTATCTGCTCAATATGGATCCTGCATTGACCTTTCCAGCCACACATAGTCATAGGTAAATTTCCCCATCAGCTGTGTCTTCTTCATCAACATCATCATCTTATTCAGTGGTATTTTTTGAGTGCTTTCTAGGTGCAGAGCATTGTACTAGGCTTTGGAGAGTACAATTCAACAGAATTAGCAGCCATACTCCCTGCCCACAAAGAAAGAAAGCAAGTCTATATTTGTTGATAGGTAAAATATTGTCCAAAAATCATCAGAGGAGTACAAAAATGTAAATTGTGACCCAGTCCTGGAATTGGTTTAAAAACAGTTGGAGTTTAATCTGAACCCCCTAGGACACTTGGGGGAATTCAGGTTAGGACCCAAAATCCATTCCTGTTTTACACAGAGTGGAAGGAATGGGAACATAGAGAAGCAGTGGGGGCTAATAGATGGAACACAAGCTTGGGAGTCAGGAGGACCTGGGTACTAATCCCAGCTCCACTACTTGTCTTTGTGTAACCTTAGGCAAGTCAATTCACTTCTCTGGGCCTCAGTTACCTCATCTGTAAAATGGGGATTAGGACTGGGAGGTCTATGCAGGACAGGGACTGTGTCCAACCTGATTAGCTTGAATCCACCCCAGCACTTAGTGCCCAGCTCACAGTAAGTACTTAACAAATACCACAATTATTATTATTATTATTATTAAATTCACTTCTCTGGGCTTCAGTTACCTCATCTGCAAAATGGGGATTAAGACTGGGAGCCCCATGTGGGACATTGACTGTGTCCAACCTGATTAGCTTATTTCTACCCCAGTGCTTACTACAGTGCCTGCCACATATTAAGGGCTTAACAAGCACCATAAAAAAAATCAGAGTTGAAAGCCCATAAACACCAACACACGGCCCACCCACTTAGAGCAGGAGGCAAGTGGGAGTCACTTCCATGCTACTCAGAAGAAGAGCCTCCCTGGAAACTCTCCCCACTTCAGTCCATACTTCACTCTGCTGCCTGGATTATCTTTCTACAGAAACTTCAGGGCATGTCCCCCCCTCCCTCCTCAAAAATCTCCAGTGGTTGTATATCAACCTCTATATCAAACAAAAACTCCTCACTATTGGCTTCAAAACTCTCTATCACTCTGCCCCTTCACCTCCCTCCTCTCCTACATCCCAGCCCGCACACTCAGCTCCTCTGGTGCTAACCTTCTCACTGTGCCTCATTCTCACCTGTACCACCATCGACCCCTGGGCCACATCCTACCTCTGGCCTGGAACACCCTCCCTCCTCTAATGCACCAAACAACCAAGTGTGGTTGTTTGTGTCCCCTCTTCAAAGCCCTACTGAAGGTTCACCTCCTCCGAGAGGCCTTCCCAGACTAAACCCCCTTTTTCCTCAGCTCCCCCTCCCTTCCGTGTTACCTCACCTTGCTCCCTTTGCCCTTCCCCCCATCCCCTCCCCACAGCACTTATAAATATATGTAAATATAATTCTATTCATTTATATTGATGGCTGTTTACTTGTTTTGATGTCTGTCTCCCCTCTTCTAGACTATAAGCCCGGTGCGGCAGGGATTGTCTCTCTTTGTTGCTGAACTGTACTTTCCAAATACTTAGTACAGTTCTCGGCACACTGTAAACGTCCAATAGATATGATTGAATGAATGAATGAATGAAAATTCTCATCCATATTAGCCAACTGAAATCATCTCAGGAAACTTGGAAGCATTCTTGTTCACGTCTAACCCCAATGGGAAGTTTTGCTTTCCTACTCGCTCTGCAGGCAAATACTTTCTTCCCATTTTCCATAATTGGTTTATCCCAACCAGCTGAGGTTAATGGTCTGGAATTAGAAAACAGCACTTTAGATTTGTCTATGTCTATTTCCAAGGTGATACAGAACTACAAAATACTGGAATAAAGTACAAGGAACCAGATTGTCCCCAGACCTTGGTCTCTCAGGTCTCGGGAAGGCCCTTCAGTTGAGGCAATAACCTTTCTGGACCTCTAGACTAATCATTTATTAAACGCTTACTATGTGCCGAGTACTATGCTAACTCTAGGTCCTGAAAATATGAGTGGGCCAACAAAACATCCAACATCCACAGGAAAACAGGGTTGGGATCAGACCCAAGGAAAAATTCACTGCCTTTTGTCATTCTATATGGCATCTGAATGACATCTGGTGAAAATCCATTCAAACCCCTCAAACTAGAATGTTTCTCCAGTAATAGTAGTACTTGTTAAGTGCTTACTGTGTGCCAAGCACTGGGAAGATCCAGGGCAATCAGATCAGACACAGTAGTCAACTCAAAAAGGAGAGAGAGAAACTGGTATTTTATCCCCGTTTTACAGATGAGAAAACTGGCACAGAGAAGTGAAGTGACTTACCCAAGGTCACAGAGCAGGCAAGTGGCAGAGCTGGGATTAGAACCCAGGTCTACTAACTCCGAGTCCTGTGCTCTTACCAGCAGATCAAGCTGCCCCTGACCTCTACAGAATACTGTTATACTGTCCCAAGGGCTTAGTAAAGTGCTCTGCACAAAGTAAGCACTCAATAATTATGATTGACTGACTGACTGTGACTCCCACGCCCCTGATCATAATAATAATAATAATGTTGGTATTTGTTAAGCACTTACTATATGCTGAGCACTGTTCTTAACGCTGGGGTAGCTAGAGGGTAATCAGGTTTTGCCGCGTGAGGCTCACAGTCTTAATCCTCATTTTACAGATAAGGTAACTGAGGCACACAGAATTTAAGTGACTTGCCCACAGTCACACAGCTGACAAGTGGTGTAGGTGCTGCCATGGAGTAAAGGTTTAACCACCACCACCTTTCCATCTGAGTGCCTCACTCGCTTACCAGTGGCAGCTGGTGCTGTAGGAAGGACAAGTAATGGGATTTATTGAGCGCTTCCTGTGGGAAAAGGCAAAAATACCATATGCTGGGAGCGAATACATGGGAGAGAATTAGAACACATTCCTTGGCCTCAAGGGGCTCCCAATCTAAAGGAGAGAAGAGGGCTGGCCAGAGACACATAAGGATAAAATAAAACAATACAAACTCAAAAGCAGCATAAAAGATGAGGACAAGGATAGAGAATGGGTTCTAATCACGGCTTCACCACTTGTCTGCTGTGTGACCTTGGGCAACTCACTTCACTTCTCTGTGCCTCAGTTACTTTATCTGTAAAATGGGGATTGAGAATGTGAGCCCCAAGTGGGACAGGAACCGTGTCCAACAAAATTTGCTTGTAATCACCCCAGCTCTCAGTACAGTGCCTGGCACATAGTAAGCACTTAACAAATGTCATAATTATAATAATAATAATTATTATTATTAGAGGCGAAAATTAAAGCCTTAAACTGTGTCCCGGAGCTGTGGATAAGAGTAGACAGAGATTGGGGCTTCTCACAATTTGGAAGCTCAGAGTGAGAGCTGCAGTCACAATAGCCAGCCACCACAGCCAAGAACCTGACCCCCGATCAGGGTGGTATCCGAACACAGCTGGCTTAAGGCCTGTCCTGATCTGCCCCTTGCCCCTTCCCCCTAGTGATGCACCTCTGCTTAGTGTCCCCCCATTCCAAGTGTCAAGCTAAACAGCTGCCCGGGGCCGTAGTCCGAAGCTGGCAAAGATTCGCCCTCAGTGCCCCTTCTATACATCACCCCTTACCACCCTTGTGCCCCTCTCAGAGATGGGGGCAGTTTGCCTGGATGTGCCTAGAAGGTATGGCAAGTGTGGCAAATGCCATCGTGCCCTTCCCTGAGGCAGCTGTGCCACCAAAGTCTTAAGAATAACAACCAAGCAAGGAGAAACATGAAAAACCTCAAAACCAAAGTTCACTCAGCACAGGTATCAGAAAAGCAAGCCAAATTTCTTCGCCTGAGAGGCACCAGCACACGAGAGAGTAGAACTCTAATATCTACCTAGGAGGCAGATACTCAGTTCTAATCCTTACTCTGCCACCACCCCACCAAGGGAATTAAGAATGAATTGTTTCATTTCTCTTTGTCTAAGTTGCCTCATCTTCCTAATGTGAAAATGATTACCATATGCTAATTGCCGCTTTTATGTATTTTTTTTTTAAAAGTATTTGTGTTTTGAAGAACATTCCTAGGACAATGTAGGTCACGGGAAGGACAGAAAGTGAGGCCTTGTCTAGTTACTATTCACTGCCAAATCTCTTTCTCAAACTGAAAACATTCCTCAAATAGTTCCCACCTGAGATTTGGGGTCATAAAGTTAACTACCCTCCAACAGCAACTGATACAACTTTTAAATTACTAAATAGTTTAAGGATTTTAGAAATAGATTTACTGTTCTCCTGGTTTTCCAATCAGGAACAAGTGTCTATCAAAAAATGCTTCTTTGAAGGCACTTCTGTTTTTAAAAGGATTTGTACTGTTTATTTGCTTACCACCGGTGATTCCTTCCCTTAATATAGTCGAATCTGTCCAGAACTGGGAATGGATGTGGAGTGGGTATTTTCATTCATCTCCAACTAACATACTCAATAAGCATCATTCCTATCTCTCTTGATTCTGAACCTTTGCTCACATCCTTTCTCATGCCTGCAACTTCCTTCTTCTTCAAATCCATCAGGCCATAGTTCTCCCCATTTTCAAACCCCTTCTAAAATTACTGCTCCTTCAAGAGGTCCTTTCTAATTGACTTCTAATCACCCCAATTTACAATCCCCCAACTCCCACATCATCATTTTGGCACCACCTAACACTGAACTGTTCATAATCATTGCATACTTGGATACTCATGTGTATATCTCATATGCTTTATAACTTCCTTGAAGGTTCAGCTGAGAAGTGGTGTGGAGTATGGGCCTGGGAGCCAGAAGGACCTGAGTTCTAATCCCAACTCCTCCACTTGTCTGTTATGTGACCTTGGGCAAGTCACTTCACTTCTCTGGGCCTCAGTTACCTCATCTGTAAAATAGAGATTAAGACTGTAAGTCCCTTGTGGGACAGGGCTGTGACCAACCTGATTTCCTTGTATCCACCCCAGCACTTACTACAAGTGCCTGGCACATAGTAAGTGCTTAACAAATACAACAGTTATTATTATTCTGGGTCCCCTTCTAGTTTCCATCTACACCCACTCCCTTGGAGAACTCATTCACTCCCTTGGCTTCAACTATTGTCTTTATGTAGATGATTCCCAAATCTATATCTCCAGCCCAGCTAGATCCCTGTCCTTCCCTCCAGTCTCACATCTTTTCCTGCATTCAGGACATGTCTATTTGGTTGTCCCACCACCACCTCAAACTTAACATGTCCAAGCCAAACTCCTTATCTTCCCATCCAAATCCCATCTTCCCTCAGACTTTCCCATTATCATAGACAACACCATCATTTTCCCTGTTTCACAAGCCTGTAACCTTGGCATTTTCCTCGACTTATCTCTGTCGCTTAATCCTTATATTTAGTCTGTCACTAAATCCTGTCAGTTCTATTTTCTCAACATTGCTGAAATACACCCCTTCCTCTCCACCTAAACTGCTCTCACGCTAATCCAAACATTTATCAAATAATAATAATAATAATGTTGGTATTTGTTAAGAGCTTACTATGTGCAGAGCACTGTTCTAAGTGCTGGGGTAGATACAGGGTAATCAGGTTGTCCCACATGAGGCTCACAGTTTTAATCGCCATTTTACAGATGAGGTAACTGAGGGCCAGAGAAGTTGTGACTTGCCCACAGTCACACAGCTGACCAGTGGCAGAGCCGGGATTTGAACCCATGACCTCTGACTCCCAAGCCCAGGCTCTTTCCACTGAGCCACGTTGCTTGACTACTGCATCTGCTTCCTCACTGACCTCCCTGCCTCCTGTCTCTCCCATTCCTGGTCCATACTCCACTCTGCTATTTGGAACACTTTTCTAAAAAAGTATTCAGTCAAGGTCTCCCCTCTCTTCAAAAATCTTAGGTGACTGCCGATCCAATTCCTCCTCCAACAGAACTCCTCACCAATGACTTCAAAGCATTCACATGGCTATCTCCCTTCTACCTTAAATTATGCATTTAAATTACTTATTTATTCATATTATTGTCTATCTCCCCCTCTAGATTCTAAGCTCTTTATAAGCAGAGGACATGTCTGCTAATTCTGCTTATTGTACTCTCCCAAGTGCTTAGAACAGTGCTCTGCACATAGTAAATGCTCAATAAATACCACTGATTGATGGACTGATTACCTCACTGATCTCCCACAACCTAGTCAGCACATTTTGCTCATCTAACATCTATCTTCTCACTGTACCTTGATCAAGCAATCACTCAATCAATTATATTTATTGAGTGCTTAATGTGTGCAGAGCACTATATTAAGCACTCGAGAGAATACAATAAAACAGAACTGATAAATACATTTCCTGCCCACAAGGAGCTCACTGCCTAGACGGAGAGATGGATATTAAAATAAATTACGGATATATAAGGCCTTAGGGGCTGAGGGTGGAGTGAATAAAGGGTAGAAATCCAAGTGCAAAGGTGATACAGAAGGGATATGGAGTAGAAGGAATGATGGCTTAGTCCGGAAAGTGAAGATCAGTTTTTCACAAGACTGTGAAGGAGAGAAAGATACTCTGTCAGATAGGAAGGGGAAAGGTGTCCCAGGGCAGAGGCAGGAAGTGGGCAAGGGGTTGGCGGAGAGATAGATGAGATTCTTGACGTGTAGAGAGACAGGAACTAAATGCTTCCTTAGAAAAATGATCTGGCCAGGAGAGTGAAATATTGGACTAGAGAGGGGAGAGACAAGCGGCAGAGAGGTCAGTGAGGAGGCTGATGAGGGTAGTCAAGGTGAGATATGATAAGTGGATCAGTGCAATAGCCGTTTGGATGGAGATGAAAGGGCAGATTCTAGCAGTGCTGTGAGGATAGAACTGTCCTCTGACTCCCAATCCTGTGCTGTCTCCAGAAGACCACCCTACTTTTCTGTGGAAAAAATTGGGGGAGGACAGATTTGGGGTGGGAAGATGAGGAATTATTTTTTGACCATGTTAAATTTGAACCATTGGTGGGACAACCAAGAGATGCCCTGAAGCCAGGTGGAACTGCGAGACTGCAAAAAAGGAGAGGTCAAGGCTGGAGGGGTAGATTTAGGTATCAACCCTGTAGAGATGGTAGTTGAAACTGTGGGAATGATTGAGTTCTCCAAGAGAGTGTGTGTAGATGGAGAGTAGAAGAAGATCCAGAACTGAGCCCTGAGGGACTCCCACAGTTGTGGGGTGGGAGACAGAGGAGAAACCTGCAAAAGAGACTGAGAAATAGAAAACAGCCAGAGAGACAGGAGGAGAATCAGAAGAGGATACTGTGAGTGAAGCCAAGGTTAGATGTTTTCAGAAGATGAGGTTGGTCCAATCAATCAATCAGTCATTTTTATTGAGTATTTACTGTGTGCAGAGCTCTGTATTAAGTACTTGGGAGAGGTGCACTATAACAGAGTTGGTAAGTTTACAATCCAGAGAGGTGCTTGTCGAAGACAACTGAGAGGTCGAGGAGGATCAGCACTTAACAAATACCATCATCATTATTATTATTATTATTATTATCCATTAGACCACCTCTCTCCTCATCATCAAAGCCCAGCTAAAATCACATCTCCTTCCCCAACTTCCCCAACCAAGCCCTCACTTCTCTAAATCCTCCCTTCTGGGATTCCTTTGCACTCGAGGCGGTACCTCTTAAGACTGTGATAGCCATCCATCCCCCAGACCTACAATCTTATGTACATATCCATCTGTAACTTATTTTAACGTGTTTCCCTGGGCCCTCTGTAAACTCCTCATGAATAGGGATCATCTATACCTATCTATATCTAGCTATTTATCTCTCTGTCTATATCTATATATATATCTATATCTATATTCCCCCTTCTAGACTGTGAGCCGGTTGTGGGCAGTGATTGTCTCTCTTTGTTACTGAACTGTACTTTCCAATCACTTAGTACAGTGCTCTGCACACAGTAATCATTCAATAAATATGCCTGAATGAATGAATCTACTCTTTCATATTGTATTCCCTCAGGTATTTGTGGGGAGCAGTGTAGCCTAGTGGAAAGGGCTCAGGACTGGAAGTTAGAGGATCTGAATTCTGATCCTGGCTCTGCCAGTTGTCTGTGATTTGACCTTGGGTATGTCACTGAAGTTCTCTGTGCCTCAGTGTCCTCAACTATAAAATGGAGATTCAGTACCTGTTCTCCCTCCTCCCAAGAATCTCAGGTGGGACAGGGACTCTGTCCAACCTCATTAACTTGTATCTGCCCCACTGTTTAGAACAATAAGCACTTAACAAATGCCATAATTTTTTTAAAATAGGACAGTTGGTCTGCACACAAGTGTTCCACAAATACGACTGACTGATTCACCTTATCTGTAATCCATTTTATTATCTGTCTCCCAGCTAGATTGAGGGCACAACTCCTATCTACTCATCCTATTGTACCTTCCAACCTATTAGTACAGTGCTCTGCACATAGTAGGTACTCAATAGATGCTCTTGATTGACTGGGATTATCTGCATGGAACCAATCAAACTCTCAAATACTATGAACCACTGGCTGTTGCTGGGGTGGGGAGTTTCAAGTAGCTAGAATGTGTGCTTTTTTAAATGGTATTAGTTAATCAATCAATCAATGGTATTTACTGAGCACTTACGACGTGCAGAGGACTATATTAAGCGCTGTGGAGAGTAAAATACAACAGAATTAGCATACTACCCATAGTGAGTTTACAGTATATAGGGAGACATTAACAGGGATCTATAAGTAATTTATAACATATATAATTTAAAGATATGTACGTAAGTGCTGTGGGGTTGGGGCAAATATCAAATGTCCAAAGATGTCGGATCCAAGTGCATAGATGATGCAGTTAAGCACTTACTATGTGCCAGGCACTGGGGGAGATACAGTCCATGTCCCACATGGGGCTCACAGTTATAATACTCATTTTACAGATGAGGTAACTGAGGCTCAAGAGAAGTTAAATGACTTGCCCAAGCTCACACAGTGGATAAGAGGCGGAGCTGGGATTAGAAGCCAAGTCCTTCTGACTCCCAGGCCTGTGCTCTATCCACTAGACCACATTGCTTCACTGCTGCTTCATTGTTTTGGAATCAGAGTAGCAGTAGACCTGCCCTACAGCCCACCAAGAAACCATGCCATCAGCACCTCCATCACTTGACAGGTCCAAAACCAGAGCAGATATTCCCTCCTCCTCGTTGCTGCCAAATCAGGTCCAATTTCTCTTCCTATTCTTTTAGTCTCCAATCTACAGGGGTCCCTCCACAAAGCCCCCCGCTGCTCCTGCTCACTCAGCACCGCTTCAGTTTTTGTTGCTTAAGCAGAAAACCTGGCTTCGGGGGAGGGAGAGTTTACCTGAAGCACCAAGGGGCATGTTGTCCCACATTCATAACTATGATCTTCCTGGCAACAGCGAGTTCTGGTAGTCATGGAAACCGATGAACGAGGAGGGAAAAAAATCTCTCTTCTTGCTGGCTAGCTGAGATACATTTAGGACTGGGGAATCTGGCTGTGGCTTCCACGAGCCACCATCTCGGGAGCCGGAAGGGGCTGGCGACACAGGTATCCTTCAATCCCCTACCCCCCACCCCACCACACTGTCTTTGGGAGCTGCTCATACTCACTCTCACATCTAAGTTTTATACTCTGCTCCCTAGATGGCTCTGCCTCTGCTGTGGTTGCTGGGACTTCTGGGTCTACCGAGAGAAACCTTCAATCTCCTGGGGTGGCAATTTGGAGGAGGCTATTCACTGGACTCTAGGAGCTGATCGTACAAATATCAGTTGAAGATGTTCCCATCCTGTTCATGGTAGAATGCCTCAATCATTCAATCAGTGGTATTTATTGAGCACTTACTGTGTGCAGGGCACTGTACTAAGCACTTGGGAGAATACAGCACAAGCACATTCCCTACCCACATCGAGCTTACAGTCTAGAAGGGGAGAAGGACATTGATATAATAATAATAGTAATAATGATGGCATTTGTTAAGCGCTTACTATGTGCAAAGCTCTGTTTTAAGCACTGGGGAGGATGCAAGGTGATCAGGTTGTCCCAGTGGGCTCACAGTCTTAATCCCCATTTTACAGATGGGGTAACTGAGGCCCAGAGAAGTTAAGTGACTTGTCCAAAGTCACACAGCTGACAAGTGGCTGAGTTGGGATTTGAACCTATGACCTCTGACTCCCAAGCCCAGGCTCTTTCCACTGAGCCACGCTGCTTCTCTATAAATCTCTATGCTCAGCCTAGTGTTCAAAGCGCCAAACTGTGAGTCAGGAGTCTTGGGTTCTAGCTCTGTCCCACCACTTGCCTGTTGTGTGACCTTGGATAAGTCACTTAATTTCCATGTGCTTCAGTTTCCTCAACTGTACACTGGAAATCTATCACTGTATTCCCTCCTTCTTAGTCTGCAGTTCCCCCTTAGGGCACAGGGACTGTGTCCAAACTACCTCACTGTTTGGCAGATTAGTAAGTGCTTAATAACTAGGTAAAGAAATACTTTTTTCTATTATTATCATGAAATGATTGGAGGTCTGTAGAGCAGGGAGGGATAGCCAGCAGAAGTAGAGCAGGGGGGAATAGCCAGCAGAAGAGACTTTTGGTCCTGTCTACATTGCAATTGAAGGTTTGGAGGAGCCATCTTTATATCCCAAGAGTCAAGCTAGGGGTCATCTTTCTGCCACTTTTTTAATGGAATTTGTTAAGCGCTTACTATATGTCAAACACTGTTCTGAGCTCTGGGGTAGATGCAAGTTAATCAGGTTGGACACAGTCCCCGCCCCTCATGGGACTCACATTCTAAGTAGGAGGGAGAACAGGAATCAATCCCCATTTTGGTCATGGGTTCTTAATTCCAGCTCCACCATATGTCTGCTGGGTGACCTTGGGCAAGTCACTTCACTTCTCTGTGCCTCAGTTACCTCATCTATAAAACGAGGATTGAGAATGTAAGGCTTTTAGGGACAGGGACAATGTCCAACCTGATTTGCTTGTATCCACCTCAATGCTTAGTACAGCGCTGGGCACAAAGTAAATGCTAAACAAATACCACAATTACTATTGTTATTTTTCAGTTGAGGAAACTGAAGCACAAGGTCACACAGCAAGCAATTGGCAGAGCCGATATTAGAACTCAGGTCCTCTGACTTCCAAGCCCGGGCTCTTTCCACTAGGTCATGCTGCTTCCCCCTCTCCTCCCTGCCTCTCATGCTCATGACTGATGTGATAGAGTCACTTTCAGGACACAGAGGAAAACGAAGATGAAGTTTTCTGGTGGATGGATCTGAGGGACCTTCAAGGTACAAAGAGGATTAATGCCGGGGGTTTCATGCTGGAGCCTGGAGTCTGGCTGCAGTTGAGCACAACTGCTCCACTAGGTCAGGGCACCAACCTCCACAGTGGTGTGATACTCTGGGTAAGAGTTGGAATGGAAAGAGTTTATGGTCTAACGTATGAAGAGGCTGCAGCTAATTTGTCAAGTAGCCCATAGGCAACCATCCCTTCCCAGTGTCCCCTCCTTGTGGGCACGAATCCCACAGATATTGCACTCTGCAACCATTTACAACTTGTTCTGCACACAGTACGTGCTCAAGAAATATTACTTGACTTGGACTTTATTGCCATTGTTCTTGTCTGTCTGTCTCCCCCGATTAGACTGTAAGCCCATCAAAGGGCAGGGACTGTGTTGCCGACTTGTTCATTCCAAGCACTTAGTACAGTGCTCTGTACATAGTAAGCACTCAATAAATACTATTGAATGAATGGAGAAGCAGAACGGCGTAGTTGGTAGCGCACGGACCTGGAGTCAGAAGGTCTTGGATTCTAACCCCGGCTCTGCCACTTGTCTGCTGTGTGACCTTGGGCAAGTCACTTCATTCCTCTGTGCCTCAGTTTCCTCATCTATTAAATGGAGATTTAGAGTGTGAACTCCACATGAGACAGGGACTGTGTTCAACCTTATTTGCTTGAATCCACCCCAGTGCTTATTACAGTGCCTGGCACATAGTAAGCACTTAACAAATGCCATTGTTATTATTATCATCATTATTATTATTACTTAGTGACTGACTGTCCCTAAGATGTTGAGATACCATCCAAATACATACCTGGAGATGATGGATCCCTCCCCCGTCTCTCTCCCCTCTTCCCTTCTGATGCCTAGTCCTGGTAGAAGCTCTATGGGTGTTCCTGCCCGCACGTCTGCTCTTTTTCACTAATAGTAAAATTAATAATAATAATAATTGAGGTATTTGTTAAGTGCTTCCTATGTGCCAAGCACTGTTCTAGGTACTGGAGTAGATACCAGATAAGCAGGTTGGACACAGTCCCTGTCCCACATGGGGTCCACACTCTTAAATCTCCATTTTACAGTTGAGGTAACTGAGGCCCAGAGAAGTGAAGTGACTTGCCTAAGGTCACACAGAAGACATGTGTCAGATCCAGAATTAGAACTTACATCCTCTACCTCCCAGGCTTGTGCTCTTTCCACTAGACCATGCTGAGATCGGTGAAGCAGTTTCTCCATGAACAGTATGGCTTAGTGGAACTAGCATGGGCTTGGGAGGCTGAGTAATTGGGTTAAAAATCCAGCTCTGCCACTTGTCTGTTATGCGATCTTGGGCAACGTGCTTAATTTTTCTGTGTTTCAGTTTCCTCATCTGTAAAATGGGGTTTCGTTATCTGTTCTGTCTGCCTTTTATATTGAGCCCCATGTGGGTCAGGGGCAGTGTGTGACCCGACTATCTCATATCTACCCCAGGACTTAGAACAGTGGATGGCACACAGTGCTTAACAAACACCACAGTTATTATTATTCATTCATTCATTCATTGTACTTATTGAGTGTTTATTGTGTGCAAAGCACTGCACTAGCTGCTTGGGAGAGTATAATATAACAACAAACAGACACATTCCTGCCCACAATGAGCTCAGAGTCTAGAGGGGGAGACAGACATTAATATAAATAATTTAGAGATCTATGCAGATCTAAACATATGTGCTGTGGGGATGGGAGGGAGGATGAATGAAGGAGCCAGTAAGAGGGGTGTCAAGGGAGTGAGAAAAGAGGAGAGGAGGACGTAGTCAGGGAAGGCTTCTTGGAGGAGATGTGCCTTCAAATAAGGTTTTGAAGTAGGGGAGAGCAATTATCTATCTGATAATTATGCAGTGTGGATCAGTGGAAAGAGCCCGGGCTTGTGAGACCAGAGGTCATGGGTTCTAATCCTGGCTCCGCCACTTGTCAGCTGTGTGACTTTGGGCAAGTCACTTAACTTCTCTGGGCCTCAGTTACTTCATCTGTAAAATGGTGATTAAAACTGTGAGTCCCACATGGGACAACCTCATTACCTCGTATGCCCCCCGGCACTTAGAACACTGCTTGGAACATAGTAAGTGCTTAAATATTATTATTATTACTTCAGTCTCTCCCACCACTAGTCCTCTCCCCACTCCACTCCATACTTCACTCTGCTGCCTGGATCATTTTTCTACAGAAATGTTCAAGCCATGTTTCCCCACTCCTCAAGAACATCCAGTGGTTATCCATCTGCCTCCACATCAAACAGAAACTCCTTACCATCACGTTGCCCCCTCCTACCTCACCTTGCTACTCTCCTACTACAACCCAGCCCACACACCTTGCTCCTGTACTGCCATCCTATTCACTGCACCTCGATCTCATCTACCTTGCCACTAACCACTTGCCCACATCCTGCCTCTGGCCTGGAACGCCATCCCTCTTCATATCTGACAGACAGTTGCTCTCTCCACCTTCAAAGCCTTATTGAAGACACATCTGCAAGAGGCCTTCCTTCACTGTCCTCCTTTCCTCTTCTCCCACTCCCTTCTGTAACACCCTGACTTCCTCCTTTTATTCATCCCCGCTCCCAGCCCCACAGCACTTATGTACATATCTGTAAGTTTATTTAATTATATTTGTGTCTGTCTGTAAGCTCCTTGTGGGTGGGGAATGTGCTGCTATAATGTTGTATTGTACTCTCCCAACTGCTTAGTACAGTGCTCTGCACACAGTAAGAATTCATCACTCAATTCAATCGTATTTATTGAGCGCTTACTCTGGGCAGAACACTGTACTAAGCACTTGGAAAGTATAATTCGGCAACAGAGACAATCCCTACCCAACAACGGGCTCACAGTCTAGAAGGGGGAGACAGACAATAAAACAAAGCAAAGCAAGTAGGCAGGCATCAATACCATCAGATTAGATAAATACAATTGATTGATTGGTTCCTCTTCCATCGATATTACTTATTTACATCTGTTTTCATCTGGACGAGTCTCCATCCAACCAAAACAACACCATTAGGTAATTATTGCATATGGTCCAGGCAGCAGTTCCCAAGAGCTCCTTAAGTCCAGTTCAATCCTGTCTGACGAGTTTGGCACTGGGCCTCCTTAAGGGGGTCGAAGGCCACAACAGAGCAAGTGTGGTAATAGTAACATTTATGGTATTTGTTAAGCACTTACTATGATCCAGGCACTGTACTGAGCACTGGAGTGGATGCAAGCATACTGGATTGGACACAGTCCCTGACCCACCTGGGGCTCACAGCCTCAATCCCCAATTTACATGTGAGGTAACTGAGGCACAGAGAAGTGAAATGACTTGCCCAAGGTCATTCAGCAGACAAGTGGCAGAGCCGGGATTATAACCCATGACTTTCTGACTCCCAGGTCCGAGCTCTATCCACTACGTCATATTGTAATGATAATGGGGAGCCTCGTTTAGATCCTGATCCTTGTCAGAGCCACTTGGCTCCTCCCCATGGGAGTGCCTAGGAAGGAGAAGAGACTCTAAACTCTAGGAGGGAGAGGATTTTGTCTTCCAATTCTATGATAACCACCCAAGTGCTTAGAAGGTGTTCTGCATAGAGTAAACACTCAATAGATACCATTAATTGATCGACTGATTGAGAGAGCCAGGCCTGAAACACCCCAGAATGAAATAGCAAGAGGGGGATAAGCAAGACAGAGAGGAAGGGCCACAGTGTTTTGCACACAGTAAGTGCTCAATATATATGATTGAATGAATGGTCTGTGCTGGACTCCAGTGGTCTCTACTTCAACAGAGGAATCTTAGCAACTGGCTTGCAGGGGTCTAATTGCTTCAACCCCCATGGCCAAGCCTGTCCAAGCAAATATCCATTTGCCAAATAATGAAATCCCCAAATCCATGTGTTTCTGAGCAGCAAAAAAGTTTTCAGCCTCATTCCTGATGCAATGGTTGGTATCTGTAATTTATTTACTTATATTAATGTACGTCTCTCCCTCTAGGCTGTAAACTTGCTGCGGGAAGGGAATGTGTCTGTTTATTGTTATATTGTACTCTCCCAAGAGCTTAGTACAGTGCTTTACACACGGTAAGCACTCAATAAATATGATCGCATGAATGAATGAATAAATAAATAAATATTGCAATCCGGTTTCAGTAGTAGTTCATATGAATCAGCTCTGAAACCAACAGAGTTGCCTGAGGCTGATCAGAGAGGATCTTTTTGAACCTGCTTCCTCTGACCCACCTGCTGATTAGCCCTTGACCGTGGTTAACTGCAAACCACCACTAGCTGAGTCTCTTCTGTTTGGCTGACAACATCTCATGCCACAATACAGTACTTACATTTCCATAACCTGTGGTTAGGAAAGCAACATGATCTAGTGGAAAGAGCACAGGCCTGGGAGTCAGAGGACCCCCAGAGTCCTGGCTCTACCATGTGTCTGCTGTGTGACCTTGGGCAAGTCACTTCACTTCTCTGTGCCTCAGTTACCTCATCTGTAAAATGGAGATTAAGACTGTGAGCCCTATGTGGGATATGGACTGTGTCCAACCCGATTTGTTTAAATACACCCCAGAGCTTAGAACAGTGTTTGGCACATAGTAAGCTCCTAAGAAATACCAAAATTACTATTATATTTTAATAATAATATTTTGTAATTATAGTTTTAATCCCAAACTCAGAGGGATTGCCACAATTTCCTTGCTGTTGTCTTATGCTGTTGAGTCGTGTCCGACCCATAAGCGACGGCATAGACACATCTCTCAGAACGGCCCACTGTCATCTGCAATTGTTCTGGTAGCATATCCATAGAGTTTTCTTGGTGAAATTACAAGAGGTGGTTTACCATTGCCTCCTTCTGCAAAGTGAACGAGTCTCTCCCCTCAACTCTCTCCCATGCCATTGCTGCCCAGCAAGGGTGAGTTTTGACACATCATAGGTGAAGCGGGACCTACATTTGCCTTCCGAGAGCACTAGAGCCCTAGAGCTATGCTGAGTCTCAGGTAAGGAGCAGGACAGGAACTCCTCAGTAGAACACCCACTGTTCTCACTCAAAAAAAACAGGTACAGAGATGCACATGATGTTACAAGCATTACACTGGGCACAAAGTGTACCATAGTGATGTCAGACACACCACTTTGCAGAAGTTCAGCAAGTTCAAACCTAGAATGTTTTTCCCCCACCCTCCCTTCCATTATGAACCAATCATGGGGAATCAATCAATGGTATTTACTGGATGCTTACTGTGTGCAGAGCACACTACTAAACACTTGGGAAAGCACAGTGCAATAGAGATGGCAAACATGATCCCACAGTTTTCAGTGGAAGACAGACATTAAAACAAATGTAAAGTAGGGGAAATAGTAGAGAGCATAAGGGTAGGTACATAAGTGCTGTGAGGCTGGACTGAGTGTCAAAGTGCTTGAAGAATACACTGCTAAGTGTACGTCTCCTCCTTATAGAGCTTCAGCTCCCCCCATAAAGAGCTGAAACTCCATTGTTCTGTAACAGTCAGTTCTCCCCCTGAAATGGGAATTCTCTTTTCCTTATTCCTCCTCTCTGGAAATGATTTTAATTTCTGTCTCCCCGACAAGATTGCAAGTTTCTTGAGGCCAGAGATGGTGTCTACCTGTTATGGGCCGGGAACACATTTACCAACTCTACAGTATTGTGCTCTTCCAAACGCTTAGTAGAGTGCTCTGCACACAGTAAGCCCACAGTAAATACCATCGATTGAATAATTGGTTACTAAGTCTCTTGAACACTCTCACATCTTCTGTATAGTGCTCTGCAGCAGTAGGTGCTCAATAAATACCACTGACCAATTATGCACTCAGTAAATGATTATCCTCATCATCCACCATATATTCTCCAAGTACAGGATGACTAGCCTACTTAAGTATACCAGATTACTAAAACATATTCGAGAACTGGGCCTGGAGAAAATTGAAGTTCATAAATCTTCATTTTACTTTCCCAGAGTCTGATTCATTTAAATGAATCACTGAAAGATATTTAAAGATGCAAAATTTTGATATTACATAAATCCTTTCATTTTTAGGGCATCAAAATATTTTTCAAATTTTGAGAGATACATTCACCAATTTCTTACTTGATAGTCCTTCATAATAATATCTTCCTTTTGGGTGAAATCAAAGGATAGTTTGAGGGACCCACATGAAAACCTTTATGAAAAATACCATGAGATCAAATTTAATTACTGAATATATTACTGTCATATTCCTGTCATGTCTTATATGCCAGAGTAACTGCTAAGCCACTTCATTGTGGCCAATTTATACTAAATTAAGAAGTTAGACATCTCAGTATTTTAGAACTCGAAAAAAATTGAGAGAGGAGCTTTGACAAGAAATCAAGGTTCCAAATGAAAACAAGACAAGACATTTAGAGCATTGCAGGTAATCTTCAGAGGGCTTAATACGGAAGCATCTCAAACGAGCCCAGATCTTGGAGCTTCTCTTGACTGGAGGGAGTAGAAAAGACTGGAAAATGAGGCTTTATGTGGACTGTGAAGTGGGGGCTTGGAAATCTTTTTGAAGTCAAAACAAAACATTAAAACTCTTCTCTTCAATGGTCAAATGGGCTCATGAATTGATTTCTTGGTTAAAACTGGAATATGCCACATAACTCACAGGTCACCTTCAAATATTTAAGGAATATGGCAAATTTATTTGACCACTACTGAACTAAAAAGGTCATCAGCCCTTCATTGTTACTCAACTGCAGTCAGATTATATAGGGAAATTTATTGAGCCCAAATGTACTTAGCTCTGCAAGACTGTATGTTTTTACCATGGATTTTGGATAGAATGTGATTAAGAAGTAAGGAATGTTTTTCCGATAAAGCAAGTCTGTCTGGATACAGAGCAGTGTGGTTATGGAAGAGACGACTGTGCTCCTGGGCATGTTATCAGATGAGTTTTTTGAAAGAACACAACCCCTCCATTATAGAAGAACACACAACAGCTCTATAGAAGTGAAAACTCCTCATTAAAACTACTTAGTTGCAACAAGAATTTTTTAAATCTCATAGTGCTTTTTGTGTCTTTGGCTTTTCCCTTCTATCCTTCAACCTAAGACTTTCCTTCCTCTCCTTTTCTGCCTCTCTCTTTCACTTTCTTTCTTTTACTCCCTCTCTCTCTCTCTCTCCATCTCTGTCTCTGTCTCTCTCTCTTTATCTTTCTGTATTTTTCTCTTTCTCTTTTCACTGCTACACCATAGGGAGCATGAAGTGGTGTCCATAAAATCCCTTCCAGTTTATTCACATTGTTTGAGCTCTTCTGACAGGATCGCAAGACTAATTAGAAGCATCTTTGACAAAATAGAATTCCATTACTGCTGCTGTTCTTTCCCAGCTAATTCCTAATTCACATTAGTTACGATTCTATATTGCTTACAAATACAGCCTTCAAGGTAAAATATCCAACCAGATGCATCCACAAAATCAGGATTCTTGATCCTACTAATTGTCTGTTTGTTTATTTTCAGAAAATTATGTTCAGATTTGTCGTTGTTTCTGCACTCTTATTACAACTCTTCCTTGTATTCCTGTTAAATTTCTCTGCTTTGGAGGCTAAGATAACACTTTTTTGAATGGGTGGGCAGGAATTTTAAAGCTGTGTTTGAGGGATTAAGTATGGTGATGCAAGTTTATTTTAATCCCCTTACTTCATCTAATACGAATCTCCACTCCCACCCAAAGTTCATTAGATCAACATGCATAAACCTAAGTGGAAGTAATACAGGTTCCTCATCAGGTGGTTAGACTGAAAATTACATTATTCCTTCTGCCAAATCTCCTATGATTTGCTTTTTTATCTCACGGATTAAATAAACAAATTTCCTCTTTTAAATTCCATACACTCGGGTTGTAACATGCCATGTTAGGAATGCATTAGTGCAGGAATATGGGAATGAAGTGTGGTATGAGCTAAACATAGTCACATGTTTAGGGTAGTGATCTGAAAGACACAACTTCTCTGAAGTCCATACCTGGCTGGGAAACCACAAAGGCTGTGGAAGAGGCAAAATGATACTATCATTAGGGTTGAAGGGAAGAGTTTCTGCCCAAGGGTTTAACCTTCCTAAAATTGCTTGGAACCTCTCTGATGAAATGAGTTTTATAGAAACCCATACAATGAAAGGAAAAATCTGTCATTAGAAATTATTTTTTAAATTAAAAAAAGCACACCTAACCTGCTACTGAAAGGGCACATTTAACTAGACAGGGTTTTCCTTCAGATTACAGAACAAAAATCAAGTCTTGAAGTCTAGAATTTACTCCTTCCTCTCTAGCCAAACTGCTACCAGGCTGGTCCAAACCATTGTCATGCGACGACTGTATCAGCCTTCTCCTTGACTTCCATACCTCCAGCCTCTCCTCTCTTCAGTCCACACTTCACTGTACTGTCCTAATCTGTTCTCTAAATAATCATTCCGCTCACATTTTCCAATTATTCAACTTCCTCTAGTGGTTGCCCATCCATCTCTGCATCACACTCATCTTTCTCACAGTCAACTCCTAGATCACTCCTTCCCTCCTTCCTGGAACTACCTTACCCCTTTCCAGTCAGGCAGTCTACCACTCTCCCCATTTTCAGCATCCTACTAAAATCGCATCTCCCCAGGAATCCCTGACTAATCTCTCATCTTTCAACCTTATTTTCCCCCTCCAAATGCATCACCCAGGTACTTAGTTCCCCTTAGTTCCACTTAGTTCCCCTCCCTGAGCGGGTACTCACCCGCATCCCACCCTCACACTTTTTCTACAAAAACGTTTAGGCCATGATTCCCCACTCCTCAAGAAACTACAGTGGTTACCCATCCACCTTCTCAACAAACAAAAAATCCTATCAGCTTCAAAGCACTCAATCACCTTGCCTCCTCCTACCTCACCTCACTAGTCTTCTACTACAACTCAACCTCCTCACTTCAGTCCTCTGATGTCAGACTATTCACTGTACCTCGATCTTGTCTATCTCACCACTGACATCTGACCACATCCTTCCTTTGGCCTGGACCCCTCTCCCTCCTCAAATCTGACAGTTACTCTGTCCCAGCTTCAAACCCTTACTGAAGGGACATCTCCTCCAAGAGGCCTTCCCTGATTAAGCCCTCCTTTCCCTTTCTCCCACTTCTTTCTGCATCGCCCTGACTTTCTCTTCTTATTCATCTCCTCTCTCAGTCCCTACAGCACTTATATATGTAACTATAATTTATTTATTTGTTCATATTTCTTTCTATTAATATTTGTCTCCCCCTCTGGACTGTAAACTCACTGTGGACAGGTATGTGTCTGTTTATTGTTATATTTTACTCTCCCAAGCACTTAGTACATTCCTCTGCACAAAGTAAGCGCTCAATAAATATGATTGAATGAATGAATGAATGAATGAATGAATGAATGAATGAATGAATGAATGATTGAAAAGGACATATCCATATACTCAGTTGCTTTCCCTACCTGTGATTTATTTTGTGTCTCCCACTAGACTGGAAGTTCCTTGAAAGTAGAGATTGTATCTACTTTATTGTTAATATTAATTATGGCATTTGTTAAATGCTTACTATGTGCCAGGCACTGTATTAAGTACTGGAATTATTATGGTACTTGTTAAGCACTTACTCTGTGCCAAACACTGTTCTAAGCACTGGTGTACTACAAGTTAATCACATTGGACACAGTCCCTGGTCACATTGGGTTCACACTCTTAATCTCCATTTTTTACAAATGAGGTAACTGAGGCACAGAGAAATAAAGTGATTTGTCCAAGGTCACATGGCAGATATGTGGCAGAGTTGGGATTAGAACCCATGATCTTCTGCCTCCCAGGCCAGTGCTCTATCCACTAAATCATGTTGTTCTCCTCCAAGTACTTAATACAGTACTTTGCACACAATAAGTACTCAATTAAATTAAATACCCTTGATTGACTGATGATTGAAACAATCCCTTTTTAAAGCAGAACACCCAAATCAAGGGCAATAAATGTGAAAGAACCCACTTCTAATTGAGGCCAGCTTCAAACCAAGCCAGGCCAGGCAGTGGTCTTTTCTCTTCTCCTGATGACACAATTGTTGAGGCCAGGGAGCTTTTGTAGAGAAGCAGCGTGGCTTAGTGGAAAGAGCCCGGGCCTGGGAGCCAGAGGTCATGGGTTCTAATCCCAGCTCCACCACTTGTCAGCTGTGTGACCTCGGGCAAGCCACTTAACTCTTCCGTGCCTCTGTTCCCTCATCTGTAAAATGGGGATGAAGACTGTGAGCCCCACGTGGGACACCCTGGTTATCCTGCATCTACCCCAGTGCTTAGCACATAGTAAGCGCTTAACAAATACCAACATTTTTATTATTATTAGAGTACTTTGCATTCAGCAGATACTCAGTAACTTGTCTTGTCTTATGCTGTCGATTCATCTCTGCCCCACAGCCATGATGTGTCCATGATGCCATGGACACATCTTTCCCCACCTCCACCTGCAATTGTTCTGGTAGTGTATCCATAACATTTTCATGGTAAAAATATAGAAGTGTATTCCAGTGCCTTCTTCTGCACAGTAAACTTGAGTCTCCATCCTCGATTCTACCCCATGCCACTGCTGGCCAACACAGGTGAGTTTTGACTTGCAGCAGACTGCCTTCACTCACTAGCCACTGCCCAAGCTAGGAATCAAGGGGAAGAACATCTCATTAAAACAATAGCAAATAAATAGAATCAGGGTGATGTACATCTCATTTAACAAAATAAATAGGGTGATGAAGATATATACAGTTGAACGGACAAGTACAGTGCTGAGGGGATGGGACGGGAGATGGTGGGAGCAGAGGGAAAGGGGGCAGAAGAGGGTTTAGCTGTGGAGAGGTGAAGGGGGGGTAGAGGAAGCAGAGAGAAAAGGGGAGCTCAGTCTGGGAAGGCCTCTTGGAGGAGGTGAGCTTTAAGTAGGGATTTCACCCTACTCATTTTGTTTAATGAGATGTACATCACCCTGATTCTATTTATTTGCTATTGTTTTAATGAGATGTTCTTCCCCTTGATTCTATTTATTGCCATTGTTCTTGTCTGTCTCTCCCGATTAGATTGTAAGCCCATCAAAGGGCAGGGACTGTCTCTATCTGTTGCCGATTTGTACATTCCAAGCGCTTAGTACAGTGCTCTGCACATAGTAAGTGCTCAATAAATACTATTAAATGAATGAATGAAGGAATGGAATGGGGAGGCCTCTGCTTGACTCTCCCTCCCATAGTCGAGACTGGTAGACTACTGGAAACTCTCCAGGTGCCATCCTGAGAGGGGACTCAGTAACTACCACTGATTGATGGGGGTTCTGCCCAGACCAAAGTGTGCCCTGGGAGCCATGGGTATCTCTGGGTCGACCACTGATTGAGGTACCTCAAGGTGGGCCGGATATTTCAGCACCAAATCCCAAAGGCCACCCCAGAACCTGTGGGTCAGTGATAGCAACACCCCTGACTCCCAGGGGTGCAGACCTTCAGAGTACAGTGTCCTGCACACAGAAAACACTCAATAAATACCACCGACTGACTGACCTTCTGAGGCGCCAGACCTGGTCTGAAATTCAACTTCTTCATGGTCATGGAACTGGTAACCACTTAAAAGATAACTCATATTCAAGGTAATACTTTTGATAATGGCCTAGTTAAACTGCTATTGACTGAAGCCTAAAATGTGTAATCTATTTTCTAAGCTTGAAAACACTGAAAATTGTCATAGCTCATATATGGATCTTGAGGTGAGCAGGACATTCTGTTTTGCTACATTCAGTATTTAAGTCCTTACACGCTGCCAGCGGCAGATGAAAACTTTCTCCCTTGGCTCTGACTATTCATAACAACTGAAGTCGAACATTAATAATTTGAGGATGTTTTCAGAACTAGAAACATTCCTCTAGTTCACCAGAAGAGCTGAGTGCCTGCTGTTTCCTTCACCCACCAGTTTAGCTAATGGAAGTCAGCTCAGTTAACCAGAAGTAATCTGTAAAATCAATGAACTGATTTCCAGTGGTGAAAATTTCATTTTAATTTTTTGGAGCTACATGGAAGCAGATTCAGGGGTTGGTTATACTCATGCATGTGTGATGTGGGGTTCACTGCTTTAGCCTTCCGTTATTCTGAGCCTTCCTCCTGAATGAAGGGTGTTTGACAGGAGTAGATTCTGACAATCTCAGCGTCTTTCTGGGGATTAATTTTCCCCTCTATAGGTTATGTCCTCCCAACTTCCACTTCAGTACTTTTGAAACCATGGCTACCTGTAGCATTTATATGCATATTGAGCCACTCTTTGAGCATGCATTTATTCACCTCTCCATCTCTGTTGCCTCCTATCTGTACACGTTGTATCTGTCCTCCCTGTTAGATTGTTAGGTTTAGGGAAGGGTTTGAGTCATTTACTTTCACTGTACTTTCCTGAGTGCTCAATACAGTGCTCTGCACATAGGTTCTCAATAAATGATATTGATTGACCGAACAAAATTTCCCCCTAACCGCTGGGTAAGTCAGCGCTTGAAATTTTGACTACCTATTTAAGTCTTGATTTTCACTTTTGCCGGTTGAATGCATCATTCATTTGATTTTCCTGTAAGCTTCTCTTGGTCAGGGAACACGTCTACCTACTCTGATAAATTGTATTCTCTCAAGAGTTTAGTACAGTGCTCTTCGTAGAGTGCTCTGCACAAGGTAAGTCCTCAGTTAATACAGTTGATCGATTGATCCCTCACAGTCCTCGAAAAAAGCGAAAAGCGTACAGATTAATAGGTAGCATGCATAGCAAGGGCAAGTGCCTCATCATAAAATCCTGAGGAAAAGATGAACCGAGAACTGCATTCCCAGATTTAGCTTAGTGCATGAGATGGACCACTGCAAAGGGAGTTACAGCATTTGAAAGGCAGCCAACGACCTTATTCTCTGAATGCTCTATTCTCAGAGGGCAAGGAATTCTGTGTGTGTGTGTATTTGTATATATGTGTGATTATGTGATTGTGTGTGTGTGTGTGTGTGTTGCTGGTCTTGAAGGCGCAGCACAACTCTGAGTCAGGGACCGAATTAATCGCATCGAGCCGAAGCCAGAAATTTCCACAGATCTGTATCCTCCTCCTCCTGATCTCTTTTCATCCTCTGCCTCCGCCACTCCAAGTTTGCCGAGTGGTGCATTCTCCCTCCCCGTTGAATGTTTCCAAAAGTTAAGAAATGTCGTTTAGCTTCTGGAGGGGGAAAAAAATCTTGTCGATCGCCGCCACCCTCCCGAGGTCTGGAGGTTCCTCCGGAGCGGCGTGGGGTGGGGAAGGAGAGGAGAGCGCGGGGGAACAGACCCGACCCGGAGCTCCCCCCAGCCCCCAGCTCAGCCCCCAGCCCCCAGCTTCAGCTCCCAGCCCCCAGCCCCGGCCTCCAACCCCAGCCCCCAGCTCAGCCCCCATTCCCAGCATCCAACCTCAGCCCCCAGCTTCAGCTTCAGCTCCGGTCTCCAACCCAGCCTCCAACCCCAGCCCCAGTCTCCAACCCCAACCTCCAGCCCCAGCCTCCAACCCCAGCCCCCACCCCCAGCCTCCAACCCCAGCCCCCACCCCCAGCCTCCAACCCCAGCCCCCAGCCTCAGGTCCCAGCCTCAGCCTCCAACCCCAGCATCCAACCTCAGCCCCCAGCTTCAGCGCCCAGCCCCAGCCTCCAACCCCAGCTCCCACCCCCAGCCTCCAACCCCAGCCCCCACCCCCAGCCTCCAACCCCAGCCCCCAGCCTCAGGTCCCAGCCTCAGCCTCCAACCCCAGCATCCAACCTCAGCCCCCAGCTTCAGCGCCCAGCCCCAGCCTCCAACCCCAGCTCCCACCCCCAGCCTCCAACCCCAGCCCCCACCTCCAGCCTCCAACCCCAGCCCCCAGCCTCAGGTCCCAGCCGCAGCCTCCAACCCCAGCAATCCAACCTCAGCCCCCAGCTTCAGCTCCCAGCCCCAGTCCCCTGCCCCAGTCTCCAACCCCAGCCCCCAGCCCCACCTTCCAACCCTAGTCCCTGCCCCAGCCTCCAACCCCAGCCCCCAGCCCCACCTTCCAACCCTAGTCCCTGCCCCAGCCTCCAACCCCAGCCCCCAGCCCCAAACCTTAGTCCCCCGCCCCAGCCTCCAACCTCAGCTCCCAGCCCCCCACCCAGTCTCTAGCCCCAGCCCCCAGCCCCAGCCTCTAACCCCAGCCCCCAGCCCCAGCTCTAGTTCCCTGCCCCAGCCCCCAACCCTAGTCCCCTGCCCCAGCCTCCAATCCCAGCCCCCAACCCCCCACCTCTGACCCCTGGGGAGGTAAAGGGGGTCCCTCGGAGCCTGCCTGTGTCCCGGGGGAGGGGTCCCCGGGCTGATCCCGAAAAACAGGGGGCTTTTCTGGAGAGGCGTCCCGCTGGCCCCGTCCCCTTTCCAGGCTGCTCCTCGCACCCCAAAACCCAGCCAGGTCGGGCGCATTTAAGGCGATTGGGTAGGGAGAGAGGGCGAGTGCTGGAGCTAAGCATCACCAACAAAATCATGGTATCTCTTAAGCGCTCACTATGTGCCAGGCACCGTACTAAGCGCTGGGGCGGACACCAGCATCTCGGAGGACGGGAAAGTAAAAACCAAATTCCCTCCGGGCGCCGCCATCGGGGCGAGGGCAGGGGGCAGGGGAGGGAGTACGGGCGGGGCTTCATCCCCACCTCCCGGCCCGGGGGGCGTCTCCCCCGCTCCTCTCCCACCCGGCCAGCACAGCTCCGACCTCCCCGCCCGGGCGGGGCGCAAAGGTTTTCATCCCACCCTGCCCCTCATCCCTTCTTTATCCGATTCCAGTTCGAAGCCACGGGCACTGGGAGCCGCAATCATTCATTCGTCCGGCGCTTAGTACAGTGCCCGGCACGTAGTAAGCGTTTAACAAATACCATACTAATACTAGTACTAAGTCGATCGTATTTATTGCGCGCATCCTGGGTGCAGAGCGGTGCGCTATGCGCTTGGAAAGTACAATACAGCAATAAAGAGAGACCATCCCTGGCCACAGGGCAGCCGAAATCCCGTTCGGTGGAGGAAATTGGGAAGGCGAGCCTTCCCTTTCCTGCTTTTCCTGGCCGCGCATCCCGCACCAGCCCCGTCGAGGGGCTGCGGAACGCCGGGCTTCGGGCGCCCTTCGGCTCCGGCCTCGGTGAACTTTTAGGGCCTCCGGAAATCGACGATCTCACCCGAACGCCCTCGGGGGCCCGCCCCCCCCCCCCCTCCCTTTTCCGAGCGGGCCGAGACCGTTGGGGCCGAGACCCCCCGAGGGCGTCCGAACGCGGCCGGCTCGGAGCGCCGAACGTGGGCGAGCCCGATCCCTCGCTGTCAGACGATCCGGCCGTCCGGGTTTTCTCACCACCCGGCGGCGGCGGCTTCGGCGATTGGCGAGCGGGCCGGGCTCCAGCCAATGAGAGGGGAGCGCCGCCTGTGACATTGGGCCGGCCGCCGCAGCCCGAGCCCACTAGCGACGAGTCGTGCCCGAAGCCCGAAGCCCCGAAGTCCCGAAGCCCCGAAGCCCCGAAGCCCCGAAGTGCCGAAGTGCCGAAGCCCGGCTCGCCGCCCGCTCGGGGACGAAGCTCCGCCGGCCAGCTGGTCTACCCGCCCGCCCGTCCTGCGCGCATCGGAAAGCATGCTTGCCGCCGCCCTCCTGCTTTGACTTTCCCGGGGGAGCCGGCGAGGGGAAGAAAACCGTCGAGGAGCCGGAGCGACTTCCAATGTGACTGCCGCTTCTCCCTTCCCTCCCCAGACATTCCTCCGCCCCACCAAAGGAATATCTTGCCGCGCTCTTCCAAGTCGTTCTCGGGCCGGTGAGTGAACTGGACGCCCCTTGGGGAAGGGGAGGGACGGGGGGGGGGGTGGCAATAGGTGAGAAGCCTCTTGTGTGTCTGTGCGTGTGTCTTTCCGACGTGGGGCGATCCGCACAGCACTTAGTGCCTGGCACATAGGAAGCACCTAACAGATCCCCCGAGCGCTTAGTGCAGTGCTCTGCACATAGCGCTCAGTAAATACTCTCGAATGAATGAAATAGCATTAAAAAAAGAGATGCAGATCCCCCCCTTCTAGACTGTGAGGTCGTTGTGGACAGGGATCGTCTCTCCTTCTCGCTGTCTTGAGCTTTCCCAGGTAAGCGCTCAAAAATCGGAGTGATGGTAATCGTAATACTTAGGGTATTTGTCAAGCGCTTACTCTGTGCCAAGCACTGTTGGCACCCGCTCCGATCTGGAAGCTGCTGCGGAATGTCAGCCTTCCGAGGCAGCCAGTCGCCACCCTCTCATCTCTGGAGGGAGGGGATTTTGTCCATTTAACGGGATCCTGGATCCAGGACCAAGCAGGCACCAACGGTTGCTGTTGATTGGTGTGTGTGTGTTGTGTTGTGTTGTCTTGTGTTGTGTGTGTGTGTGTGTATATGCGCCCCTAAGGGTATCTGTGGATTTGGGGGAGGGGGTGAAGGGGGCAAAGAGATTCCTTTTCTTTAACGGAGGAGCAGAAGTTAAGGACCGGACGGACCCAAGACGGGTAGGGCCGGGACGCAGGTTGCAGCAGAATGCTGCGCCCTTTCCAGCGCTGCTGAGAAAAAAGCACATTTGCCGTGGTTACTGGCACCCTGGCTGAGCTGACCCACGGGCTTGTTTGAAAACCCCGAAGAGCATAAAGAATGAGAGTCTATTGATGGGGGGCTGGCACCACACTGAGTTGCTACTTGACCAACTGGAATCTAAAATCACTATCTAAATACATTTAATTGCCCAAACAGGAGTATCTTGCCGATGCAGAACAATAACAAAGAACAAGATAAACAACATCATGGGGAATGACCTAAAAGAGAAAGAATATATTAAATCACACCTCCATGGAGGCGGATGGGTTTCTGCGTTTTATGCGCAACCGTAAAGCTAAGCGGAGGCATTTCAGATTGGGTTTAAAACCTGGAAAGATTCCTTTCCAGTCCCTCCTCCCAGGCCACCTATGGACGTGTCTCTACCTACGCCTGCCTTTTACTTTGGTACGATCCGTGGCGAGCCACTTGTTTTTTCATGGAATTGGGGCCATTTTTGATTAGATTCTTAAATGTAGGCTGGAGCAGAGGAAGCTTCCATCTGTCCTTTCAGCGGGCCAAAACTACGGATGGGTGTGAGGTGCAGAGTGCTTGGCCCCGAGAGTTAGGGTCCAGATGTGTGAGCTCAGCTGTTGCCTGTCACTTGGGTGACAACTGGTCTTTTCCCACTAAGCCTTTGCTTTCTCCATTATCCTCAACTAAGTGTCAATGTTTCGGCTCCCTTCTATTATCCTGAAAGCACTCTAGGCCCATGGGAGAGGGCAGCAGCCTGGTTTGGCCATCCCCGACAATATGCTGGGTTTTCCGACTTCTAAAAAAAAGGCAGTGACAGCTAGATGGATTCATCTAGAATGGAGCCCCAACTTAATCTAAAGATTCTGCTTCAGTCAAGTGAGCTCTGAAAAGATGACGTAATATTTGTCAAGTCTTTTCTCTCAAACAATATTTACTCCCACCGGGGGATTTTAAACTTAAACAGCAGCCATTTATCATGCTGACTGGGTCCAATTCCTTGTGCCTTCAATGTGGTCTTAGCTGAGGGTGGCCGGAGCTGGCCTTGGACAGGAATCTGTCATTGTACCCCAGCTGGGGGCTGGAGAAAACAAAATAAAGCTCTCTGCTGGTACCAGAGTGTTTCTAAATGCCATCGACTGGAGAGTCGGGAAGCACAGAAGGGGATATTTTACAAGCTCTCCGAGCAGTGTTTATACAAAGGATTTAAAGGTTAACAATGCATACGCTCCACATATGAAAACTAAATGATGCCAAAAATAAATGGGCATTGCCCACCGTTAAAGTGATCCTGAAAACTGCAAAGTTTAATTAGTAATGTGTTTGTAGATATCCGTAATAGCTGTTCATTTTGAGGAATAAAAAGATTTCATCTTCACTTGGGATGAGCTACAGAAACAAACATATTGATGTGATTGTGGCACCTAACATGATTTTTTTTCCCCCAGTAGAGTTTCATTCTGATTGGTCAGGTTACTGCTGATTCAAACATTGGTCCACTCACTCATGGAGAAAATTCCATTCCTAATCCCACAGGCCACAGTTTTCCCCCAAATCAGAGCCCTCTGAAAATCGCACCTCTTCCAGGAAGCCTTCTCTGATTAACCCATCAGTCATCCCTAACATGACTTATATATGCCTTTCCTTCCTCAACAGTTTTGTATTCATTGATAATAAAATTAAAGAGTCAATGACTCATTCCGTACTTGGCTCAAAGTAAATGCTTAACAAATCCTGCCATTTATTATTATCATTATTATTCCTATCACCCTATTGGTCAATATTTCTGTTGCTGTTCTGTTTCTTTCTCCCATTAGAGTGCAACTTCCCTGTGGGTATGGGGTGTGCCCTACATTTCTATTGTATTTTCCTAAACACCTAGTATGGTGAATTCCACCCAGTGGGCACTCAATAAATACCACTGCTACTAGTATTTTTTTTTTTTAATGACAGATTAGATCAGTTTTTCAAGCCAAAATCAATGCAGCTAAGAGTTTACCCCAATTTATAGTCAGGGTCTGTACAGTATCTATGTGAAAAACAAAGGGGGTTGTAATAAATCGGCTCAGGTCAGCAACATGAAATTGAGCATCAGATGGGAAAAAAACCTTACAGGGTTAATAGCTAAACTATTAAGATTGGAGTCCAATGTGAGTAAAAGCAAAAGGAGAGCCTGATTTTTCCCTCATATTCTGTCCTATGATCATTCCGAAAAGGCCAATAAAAGGTAACATTTATTTATTTTGAATAGCCTGTTGAACTCTATGGTTTTTGAAAAGGAAAACAAAATTTAAGTAAAAAGGTAATGATTTGAGATTTGGGGCCCAGTTGCAGAGCATTTTATGTCCTGATGGTGGAAGTCCATTCAAAAGGAAGTAGAAAAATGTTTCCAGTTACTTTTCCAGTAATCTATTAACCCTTTGGGATACCTCGAAGCCATGGATGAACAGAGAGTGACTTTCACCAGTAGACTACAGTGAAAAATAGTGAATTTCCAGATAATTTCATAACTACAGACACAATTATTTTTCCTGTAAGGGATTCATTCAAAATTCAAGAAATACCCAATATGTCAGTGTTTCCAGGTTCAGGGCAGTCCGAGGCAATCAGTTGCCAGTCACAGCAGGATGGATCAGGATTAGGGGCAGCTCTGACAATACGAAAGCCCTGAGGAGGGTCCCCGAGTTTTAGTTCACCCTGGATATCCCAAGGACATTAAACAAACCAATTGGAACCCTAGGAGCCCTAAAACTACACAAATGTGCACTGAAGCCCTGAGTTCAGCCTAGTCTGATCTCTCTCTCACATCTTCCCAGCTACTGACCGCCATTGGACCGGAGCAAAATAGCCCCGGTGGTCCCCTTGGGATCCCTGGGTAAATTCCAGCCGCCTCAAGGTTCCACGTTTCAATCAATCAATCAATCAATGGCGTTTATTGAGAGCTTACTGTGGACAGAGCATTGTACTAAACTCTTGGGTGAGGACACTAGAGTAAATAGACATGATCCTGCCCTCAAGGTGATTACACTCTAGTGAAGGAGAGAGACATTAGAATAAATTACAAATAGGATAATCAATGAAGAAGGATATTTGGGGATGGTGGGGCTGGGGATGGAGTGAGTACATTAAGGGCTCAGGGAGTCAAGCTTCAAGTCCATAGGTGATGCAGTAGGGAGGAAAAATAGGATGGGAAGATGAGACACTAGTCAAGGAAGACTTCCTGGAGGAGCAGTGATTTTTTGGAGGGCTTTGGGGAGAAGAGTGATCTGTCAAAATATGGAAGGAGAGCGGGTGAGAAAGGAGTTGACTGGGAAAGATGAGAACAAAGTACAGTGAGTAGGTTGGTGTTGGAGGAGCCAAGTGCGTGGGCCGGGTTGTAGTGAGAGAGGAGTGAGGCTAGGTAGGAGGGAGAGAGTTGATTGAGTGCCCTAAAGCCAACAAGGATGCTGGTGAAGTTGTCTGGTCGCTGGCAGAGTTTACCTGGAATCTGTACCGGAGGAACAGCTTGACAAAATGCCAAAAACACCCTTTAATAATGCCGCCAAATGACATACAGTTGACATATTTTCGTCAATCAGTGTAGGATTAGTCTAATAGGTGGTCTAATATGTGTGTCCTCATCATTAAATACATGGTCTCATTATCCCCAGGGAGTCAACCATATGCATGTGTTGGTTTTAGAAGGAAGAATGTTGCTCCCTTCTCAGTCCAGTCATCCAGATGGCAGGGTGGTTTTGAAGATGTCCCACTCAGAGTTTTACAAGAGGAGAACATCTTTGAGAGTCACCTATTCCTTCGCCTTATACAATTCATATTGAGTCCTTTAGAAAGTTGTTGTGGTTACAGAGCATGGAGGAGGAAAGGAAAATAATTCCAGTATTGGCAGTTGATACCTAGGGAGACCTTCAAGGTTTCAGTCAGCCCTAAAAGAGGAGTGCACTTGAATCTATATCCATTAAGCACTTTGATACTCGCCCCCACAGCACTTCTGTACACAACCTTGTGTTCTGTCTTTTTCTTAACTGTAATTCATTTTAATGCCTGTCTCCCCCTCTAAGCTATAAGCTTCTTGAAGGCAGGGATCCTGTCTACCAACTCTCTTGTTTTGTATTCTCCCAAGCGCTTAGTACAGTGTTCTGCATACAGTAAGCACTTAGTAAATACGAGTGATTGATCGGTTGACTGATTGAGACCTTGGTTCTACCAGTACTACAGGCACAAGTGGCCCTTGTGGGGCTGCAAGGGAAACCATTTCAGTCTTACCATGTCTTGACGCTCACGTTTCTGGATGTATAAAGGTGCAGTTCATCAGCTAAGCCAGTAATCACAATAGCAGTTCTAAACTGAAACCGAAGAATGAAAACCACAGTTAGGTAGAGAATTGGGCTTCTTGAGGCACACTGTCTTACTTGAACACGGAAAAGACCAGATCTGAAATATCAGGGTGATTCCTAGGCACTTTTCTTTTCTTCCTCCTCCTCTCCTCTCTCAAATGAGAAATGGTGGGAAGAAACATGTTTTACAAGTTATAGCACACTGATGTCATGACACTTCTGGCACAGATACCACGGCAGGATAATCAGATTGCTTCACTAGTTGCCAAAATGACACAGTTTTTCCAGAAACAGTTCCTCAGTTGCTGGTGCACTGTCAAAGGATATTTCCAGTTATTGCAAAAAAAAAAACCCTCTCCAGGGGTATGTAATAATTCTTCCTGTATCTTTTTATTGTATGCTTGTTTAGACTTCACTCGAAATTCATTAAAATCACTTTTTTTAGCCTCTCTAGGAATGTAGAATGATTGCTCACCATTAACTGATTAGGCTTTTCCAGGGTCATTTTCCTGTAAAGACATTTTCTTAAATGTGCATCTTCTTAACGAACTAAAAATGTCAGAGAAGGGAAGCATAAGCCAACATAAATATTCTAATACCTGTAAAATAGCAAGCAGCTGCCGTTTATCTTTTTTTTGAAATTCTGCCCTAATGGGTTGGGTTTTTTTTTTTAATAATTACATTACTAAGACTAACTGATTTCCCCCCAAACCACTGACCATAATCTGAATGGTAATGTTTTTCTCACTAGTAAATGTGGTGAACTCTTGGGGAGACGGTGTCTCAGACATGCCGCATTTCCAGTGGATTACACATCAAAAAAAGTTAGGGCTGTGTTATTTCAGTTGTTCTAGTACTGAAGTCACATGCCCCTTTAGAAGAGATTTGTGTCTCAGTGGTTGATTTATAGCACCCCATGGCATTGACTGAACTGTCTTGGGTTCTGTCTCCCCTTCATTTTTCCATATTTGTTTGCTGCTAGCCTTTGTCAAGATTTGTCAGTAATATGATAAAAAGCACTGCAGATAGACATAGACCTACCAGCCCACTCCACGCATGGGGCCCAGTGATTCAGCTGCCCTTCTTTTATCTGCGGCACAGATCCTACAGCTCGCAATTATGGTCTTTGACTTTAGGAACAATTCTGTTTGAAATGTTTCCAATTACACACGGTATTGGCGGCATGGAGCAGCTGCATGCCAAAAAGCATTTCCAAGTGCGTTCCAAGAATCAGGCTGTGATTGCTTTTAATTTTAAATAAGGGCTATTCGGTTTCCTGGGATGTTTTTTATAAGCACCTTTTTCGGTCGCGTTAACTTTGTCATCAACAGAAAGTAGCCGTCATTCAACAATATACAATACTCAGTCTCTCTTTCTGGGGTATCCACTAACTCTCTGAAGCTGAAAGGCTAGCTACTTACTCTAAGTACCTCTTACCTTAAATCTAAGCCAGTGGTCTGTTAAATCATTCTGAAGAAACATTTTGCACTCTTTGCACACGAAGAAAGGGAACGTCATCTGATATCTTTGTTTTAGGAACTCAAGAGACAACAATCGTTGTTTTTTTTTAGGAATCTCTCATTACAGTTATTTGTACATCCAGAGCTCACCAGAGAGCAGCGTAGGCATATTCTTAAAAGGGACATCCGGAGGTTAACATTTAAATATTAAACATGCCCCCAGATCCTTAGGGTCTTCGATAGTAAAAAGGCTCCCATGATTCAAAGCAGCTGGACCTGGCCATCCAGCGGTGTAAAGACGGTTTCGAGTATCGGGTTAAAGCATCCCCTCCAAGCTAATGCCTAACCTTTTAGGACTTGTTTGATTTTTTTTTTAATTGCTACTATAAGGGCTTTGTTTATTACAGCTGAATTGACCCAACTGAAAGGAGGTGTGTCAGTACTTACAGCAAAGACATCTGGGAGCACAGTATGGGGAGGTTATGTCAAGTGTTGCAAGCGCTATATACGCCAACCCCAGGGCACTGATGAATTGCCCCTAGGCTTTATGGAGAGGAGGGAAGTACCTTTCTGTGTCTCACCCTCTCTCTCTCTCTCCCTCCCCATCTTCCTCCCATCCTCCTGGGCATTGCCGCCACCCAGCTGTTGGCTTCGTTTGTTCGTGGGTGGAAGGGAGTGGAGTCAGTTGGGGGGAGGATGAGCATATGACGGGGTGCGGGGGAGAAGGGCAAGGTGTCGTTCCTTTCAACCCTCCTCTACATACACACACTGCTGTTGTTAGTGTGACAGTAAATAAAAGTGGCAAAATGGAGAACTGAGGCCCCATGTGGGACAGAGACCATGTCCTACATGATTATCCTGGGTCTACCCCAGCCTTTAGTGCGGTTCCTGGCACATAGTATGCGCTTAACAAATGCCACAATTATCAGTAATAGGGGGTGGTGCTGTAGACACAGACCCACCTTGGATGGGTCAATTACCCATCCCACAGAGGAGCTGATAAAATGATGCTCCTTCAGGTCCTTTGGAATCAGTCTCCAACACTTCCACTAGTGAAGAACAGCCCAGTATACTTCTACATTTACCCAGAGGATGATTTGCAAAAATGTCCGTGGGTTCTCTTTGGAACTCATCCATGGGGAAACAGTATCCTATTTTCCTGTACTCTGGGTAAGTAGGATACAATCCCTTTGTCAGTTCTGAGGTTTTCATGGCTAAGTTAATACCCCACAATTATTTCTAAAATAGCCATTCTTGTAGGCTGATGGGTTGGTTAACCTCATACATTCTCATGGATGTATTCAACCTGTGTCTAAAGGAATCATAGAAAGAAATTTCACGAGATCCCTCTGTGGCTTCTCCTTTCCACCCCTTCAGTTTCCCTTTGTATCTCCTCTGATCTGAAGCAATCTTTCTATTAATGAAGTTATCTTAAGAAAGAGAAATTTGGCTCGGCTGGAAGCATAGTTGGGTGTCACTCCCTTGCTTGTTAGACACCTGTCCCACCCTGTCCATTGCTATAGTGACACAGACTCCCAGTAACTATGGTAGCAACAGAAAGCCTTTAAACACCTTCGTGTTCAGGTCCGCTAACTGCTTAAGTGAAAATGCAGATTACATCTGTCCTGCTACCTCTCCCTCTTCCTTTCCCTCCTGCCACACACCGCCTCAGAAAAATACTTGACTTCCCTTCAAGGACTTGAAGATCAAGCTGAATTTAGTGACATATAGAACAAGTTTCACTGAGGACATTTTTGCCGGGGGGTTTTATTACACCAATAAGCCAAAAGTATGGTCATTCTCAAAGGAAACTCATCTTGAATTTCACTGCTGTTACCGGCTTCGTGATTTCAAGTGCGTGCGTAGCTCTCAATTCCTTTGTTAGAATTAATTTGTAACCTGAAGAGAGTTGCTTTTTAGCAACCAAATATCTTTTTGCTATTCATTTCCGACTTGAGCTTTTAAGAGATTGTTGCATTTCATCAGAGAAAACTGCTTAATGCGCAGGGATAAAATACTTAATATATTATTTATTTAAAAGCGGCATGACTTTCTATTTTTGAGACTCTCTGATTTAATATGTCCAGAATTGGATGCATATAAATATTACATAATTTCTAAAAGGAGGTAAAGTTTGCATTAGGGAATCACAGATGTTTCTTCTAACTGACTGCATATGTTTCTTAGGAATTTTGAACTGATTCTGATGCTTTACTTTGTTCATCACGGATCATATGGATAATTTCATTGAGGTTCCTCCGTCTTGTTTACAAAGCTCGGAGAAAATATCTGAAGTGATAAATATTAGACTTCGTGGCCTAGCACTGAAATGATTTAGAGCTTTATGGCTTTGTGAATGTGGAGGGAGGGAATAAAATATACAGCGAATATGTTTATGTTTAGCTAAATTAATCATATAAGTTCTCTTTGAGCTCCTTCTATAAGCCTAAACAGCTTGGCAGGCTAATAGCCAAAAACATGTCCTCTAGGACTGCCAAATGTGTTAAAAGCAAACCAGACTTTTCTCCATACTGAGTTCCTGGAAACCTACTTTTACCTTCAGCTTTTAAAGACATAGATCAGAAAATTTCTCCCTTCTCCTTTCCTCATCTAGGAACAGACAACGAAAACAGATTTTGCGCTACGGGGCTGGAACTAGGAACTGAGATGAATGATGAATTTGACGTGTAGGTGTTCAAAACTAGCTTTTCTTGATGGAGACAGTGGCATTCCTTGTGCAGCAATTTATTCATTTTAATATTTGCATCTCTTGCAGGGAGTGGCTTTCTTTTGATTTAATGCATGCATGACTGAGCGAGGAACTGAACTTCTTTTCATGCTTCTTAGCCCGACTAGGATTAACTATTGTTCTGATATGGTCTTATTTTACCTAGTGCCAAAATAATATAGAGCTAATTTCCTTAAAGAATAAGAGAACCTGTGATGTTATCCAGAGATCGTGTGTGCTTCTTCTGTCAGCTAAATTTCAGGCAAAGGGAGAAAAAATTGAAAAGATTTCAAAATGTCATTGCATCCTGAAGCAAGCTCAGAGAATTTTGGTATCAAGTGGTTCCCTCATTGGTTAATCTTAGATCTTTTTTCTTTTGTCAGAGACCTCAAACTTCTAAAAAATATTTCCACTACCAGTTGCAATGGTAGAATAGAACTGTACTGTATTTCTGGACTGTTTTTTTTGTCTTGGTTCCTATTTGACTTCCCCTCTGATGGCTTAGCTCCAGCAGATGTTATCTTACTTTTCATTCCTTCATTCAGTGGTGTTTATTGAGCACTTACAGTATGCAGAGCAGTGTACGGAGGGCTTAGGAAAGTACAAAAATAGAGTTGATAATAATGATGGTATATGTTAAGCCCTTACTATATGCAAAGCACTGTTCTAAGCACTGGGATAGTCATGATCCCTTCCCACAAGGATCTCATAGTCTAGAGTTAGAGAAGCAGCATGGCCTAGTGCATAAAGCATGGGCCTGGGAGTCAGAAGGATGTTGGTTCCAATTCTGGCTCTGCCACTTGTCTGCTGTGTGACCTTAGGCAAGTCACTTCACTTCTCTGTGCCTCAGTTACCTCATCCGGAAAATGGGGGTTAAGACTGTGAGCCCCATGTGGGACAGGGGCTGTGTCCAACACGATTAGCTTGTAATTACCCCAGCACTTAGAACAGTGGTGGATACATAGTAAACACTTAACAAATACCATTGTCATTATTAGTAGTAATAAGCAGCGTGGCTCAGTGGAAAGAGCACGGGCTTTGGAGTCAGGGCTCATGAGTTCGAATCCCAGCTCTGCCACTTGTCGGCTGTGTGACCGTGGGCAAGTCACTTAACTTCTCCGTGCCTCAGTTCCCTCATCTGTAAAATGGGGATTAAGACTGTGAGCCCCACGTGGGACAACCTGATTCCCCTATGTCTACCCCAGCGCTTAGAACAGTGCTCGGCACATAGTAAGCGCTTAACAAATACCAACATTATTAATATTAGAGTTTCATCTTCCCACTGTAGTGAGGTGTAGGTTAGATTGTGGTGGTGATTGGAGTTGGGTCACAGCTGTTGTCACTTTGTTAGTAAATGGATTTGGGATGAAAAATGCTCGATTCCCCTGGCAGCATACAGTACCGTTCCCTGCCTACTTACTTGTTGCATTCCTAGCTCCAAGAGGAGTATGAGTGACAGGGATGAACAAGTGTGAGAGGTGATGTGGAAGCCACTAGCACTAGAATCAGTTCTGAGTTTCGCCCAATGTCTGTGATGGGAAACTCCCTCCGTCACTCAGGAGCCATTTCATTAAAATTGATTTAAAGTGGTTTCGATTGTCATCCAAGCCTTTGGAGAATCTTTAAGGAGTACTGTTCGAGCCAGCTTCGCATATAACACCATGTCACAGTGGGGTTCTGTATAAAACACGACCCCCCCATCTTACAAGCCCTTAACCTTGGCATTATCTTCCATTCATCTCTCCCATTCAACCCACATATTCAGTCCATTGCCAGGATCATTTTTCTAAAAAAAGTTCAGCCCATGTCTCCCCATTCCTCAAGAAACTTCAGTAGTTGTTAATAATAATTGAAGTTAAGTGCTGACTATTTACCAAGCACTGCACTAAGCTCTGGGGTAAGTACAAGGCGCAGGTCCCACATGGGGCTCACAGTCTAAGTAGGAGGGAGAACAGGTTTGAATCCCCATTTTGCCGACGAGGGAACTGAGACACAAAGAAGTTAAGTGACACGTACAAGGTCACACAGCAGACAGGTGGGATTAGAACTCAGGTCCTCTGACTCCCAAGCCTGTGCTCTTTCTACTAAGCCATGCTGCTTCACCATCCATCCACCTCCACATCAAACAAAAACTCCTGACTCTAAAGCACTCAGTCACCTTTCATTCATTCATTCAATCATATTTATTGAGCGCTTACAGTGTGCAGAGCACTGTACTAAGCACTTGGAATGTGCAATTCGGCAACAGTATAGAGACGATCCCTGCTCAATAACGGGTAAAACCTTGCCTACTCCTACCTGACCTCTCTGATCTATTCCAGCCCAGCCTGCACACTTCGTTCCTCTAGCTCCAGCTTGCTCATTGTGCTCCAATCTCATTTATCTTGCCACCACCCATTTCCCTTGCCCCGTCTCTGCCTTGGAACTCTCCCCCAGCTCCCTCTTTCAAAGTCTTATTAAGGTCACATCTCCTCCAAGGGACCTTCCCTGATTAAACCCTCTTTTCCCCAGCTCCCTCGCCCTTCTGTGTCATCTCTGCACTTGGCTTTGTGGTTTATGGGCATTTAATATTCACCCCACCCTCATCCCCACAACACTTATGAACAGATCTACAAATTATATATTACAAATTAGTCATTTATATTAATGTCTGTCTCCCCCTTTAGACAGCTTGTAGTGGACAAGGTAGAGAAGCAGCGTGGCTCAGTGGAAAAGAGCACGGGCTTTGGAGTCAGAGGTCATGGGTTCGAACCCTGGCTCTGCCACTTGTCAGCTGTGTGACTTTGGGCAAGTCACTTCACTTCTCAGTGCCTCAGTTACCTCATCTGTAAAATGGGGATTAAGACTGTGAGCCCCACGTGGGACAACCTGATTCCCCTGTGTCTACCTCAGCGCTTAGAACAGTGCTCGGCACATAGTAAGCGCTTAACAAATACCAACATTATTATTACGTTTCCGCCAACTCTGTTATACTGAACTCTCCCAAGCCCTTAGTCTGGTGCTCTTCCTACAGTAAGCGCTCAATAAATATGATTGATTGAATGACTGATCGATTTCATATAGCTTAATAATTAAAGTTTACACTCAAAAGTTTTCTTTCTATTTAAAGTTATCCATGAACTGTTTGCCAAAATTCTTCATGAATTCCAGAAACATAATAGGGGCCTCAGGTCTCCTGACACTCAATCGATCAATGGTATTTATTGAGCACTTACTGTTTGCAGAGTACTGGGGTAAGCACCCGGGAGAGTACGATACAAGACAGTTGGTAGACATGATCCCTGCTGTCCAGGAGCACGCAGCCCAGGAGGGAGAGATAGCTGCCACCATGTGGGGTGGCAAGAAGAGGGTGAAAACAGTTCCACCATAAAGTCACCAGTCACTTTTGCATGCGCTTCCCCCCTCCTGCTGTCAGGAGTTCCAATTTCTAGGACCGGGGGAGGCAGAAGTGAAGTGTCTTCTGGGAACCATCATACAATGTTAAGCCCAAAGAAGGTAAAGCAGAAGAAGTGTGACCTAGTGGAAGGAGCACAGGCCTGCAAGCTGAGGACCTGAGTTCTAATCCTGCTTTGGCCACTTGTCTGCCATGTGACCTTGGACAAGCCATTTCACTTCTCTGTGCCTCAGTTACCCTGTCTGTAAAATGGAGATTAAGACTGCAAGCCCCTTGTGGGACAGGGATTGTGTCCAACTTGATTACTGTGTATCTGCCCACTGCTTAGTACAGTGCTTGGTGCATTGAGAAGCGGCGTGGCTCAGTGGAAAGAGCATAAGTTTAGGAGTTAGAGGTCATGGGTTCTAATCCCCGTTCCGCCACTAATCAGCTGTGTGACTTTGGGCAAGTCACTTAACTTCTTGGTGCCTCAGTTACCTCATCTATAAAATGGGGAGTAAGACCGTGAGCCTCTCGTGGGACAACCTAATTACCCTGTATCTACCCCAGTGCTTAGAACAGTGCTCCGTACATAGAAAGTGCTTAACAAATACCAACATTATTAGTATTATTAGTATTAAGCATTTAACAAATGCCATTAAGAAAAAAAGGGACAGTGTCTGACCTGATTATCTTGTATCTACCCCAGTGCTTAGCATAATCCTCCTTCCCCCTCCTTCCCTTCCTCTGGCACCGTATTATCTACTCCTGCCTCTGTTTGGCCTAATGTCTCCTTTGGGGCAGTGGATTTACTGGCATAGCAGAATAATGTCTTAAAACTAAATTAAAACAAATTTAGAACACAAGAAGTTATTTAGACCACCTTTGGATTTAATTATCTGATCTCACTATTATGGTTAACTCAAAGTTGGTTGTCATTTTTTTACTTTCAAAAACATCTTGAAATAGATACATTTTGGGGACAATTTCCACCTCCTCTTACTATCTGCTCTCTCCTCCCACAACTCCCCCAGGTCACACACTCTTTGTTTTTCCCCATCTCACTTTCTGACTGTGATCTAGACTGTGAGCCCATTGTTGGGTAGGGACTGTCTCTATCTGTTGCTGAATTGTACTTTCCAAGCTTTTAGTACAGTGCTCTGCACACAGTAAGCGCTAAATAAATATGATTAAATGAATGAATTCATTTTCAACACACCTGCCTCTGAACTCTGGCTCATGCCCACCTTCCCCCTAGAAGACCCTCCTCCTTCACATCTGCAGTTCTTCCGATTTTCAAAGCCCTCCAAAAATCCCATGTCCTCCAAAGCATTTCCTGATTAATTTTCTCCTCAGCTCACATCCTCTCAACCACTTTTTCATTCCACAAAATGTAAGCTTTGTATATATCTGTAATTTTATTTATTTGTATTGATGTCTGTCACCCCCTTCTAAACTGTGAGCTCGTTGTCGGCAGGGATGTCACTGTATCTTCTTGTACTGTACTGTCCCAACCACTTAGTACAGTGCTCTGCATACAGTAAGTGCTTAATAAATATGATTGAATGAGTGAATGGGCAGGGAATGTGTCTACTAACTCTGTTGTACTCTCCCAAGCGCTTAGTACAGTATAGAAGCAGCAAGGCTTAGTGGAAAGATCATGAGCTTGGGAGTGAGAGGTTGACTCCCAGGTTCTGATTCCGGTTCCACCACTAATCAGCTGTGTGACTGTGGGCAAGTCACTTCACTTCTCTGTGCCTCAGTTACCTCATCTGTAAAATGGAGATTAAGACTGTGAGCCCCAGGTAGGACAACCTGATCACCTAGTATCTACCCCAGCACTTAGAACTTAACAATTAAAAAAATACCATCATTATTATTATTATCATTACAGAGCTCTGCACACAACAGGAGCTCAATAAATACCACTGATTGTTATCAACTTGTATACTCTACTACTGAACCACTCAACTATTCACCTATCCATCTTGTCTTTCCTTTCTCTTTTTCCTCTTAGGGGTAATTTTATTTTATTTATTCATTATTTACACAGAATATAGAGTGTAAGTTCGATTTACACTCTCCCCCATAGACTGTAAACTCCTTGAGGGCAGTAATTGTGTCTTTTACTCCCACGTACTCTCCCAAGTGCATAGTGCAGTGTTCTAGTCACAGTAGATGCTCTCTAAAGCTCTTTGGTGGGTTGATAGTTAGTACCAGGTGCTCGCCATGTAGCGGACAGACCTTTGACCTTGTCAGCACGATCTCTCAACCAAAGGACAAATCTAGCCAGGGAACGCATGCCTAGGCTGCTCTCACCAAGACACAGAGTCTGCGAGTTGGATTAGGCCCTGAAAATAATAACATCTCCCTGCTCAGGAGCACAGAGTATGTTGAACAGATGTTCTCATTCTCACACTGACTCTTAAGGTCAACAGTGCAAGCAAGTATCAGTAACTTCATTTTACAGGTTCCGAAATGGAGAACCAGAGGTGTAAGGATCTGTCTCAGTATCACATGGTGTGACAGCAGTAGATTTGGAAATAGAAGTGGACTTTCCCAAATCCAAGTATACCCAGTTCTGCTTTAACGCGGACCTTGAAGCCTGGCCTAGTGGATAGAGCACAGGCCTGGGAGCCAGGACAGGTATTTTATCCCCATTTTACAGATATTTTATCCCCATTTTACAGATTGACGATCCTACCCAACCCTCCTGAGGAGGCTGCGTACAACTCTGACCTCCTCTGACCTCCTCGATGGCAAAATACAGACCTATCTTTCAGACTTGGTTTAATATAATGTATATATTAAAAAGAGGATTTCCAAACAACCTTTAGGCAAGAAATTATCTGTTTTAGACTCCAGGAGTTAAAACATAACCGACTAAATGATCCTGAGTAGCCAACTAGGAAATCTAGTTCCTTGAAATTATTATTTTAATATCTTATGCTCCAGGCCTAAATTGGCAGTGAGTCTGCCTTGTTATTAAGGAGCTAAGCCAACTCATTTTGTCCAGAAATTATCATGTACTTCTTAACTATGGCCTACTTCACTATAATAATACCTTGGATTTATATGGTGCTTTACTCTAAAGAGCTCAAAGCACTTTCACATATTTATCACTTTTATTCTCATAACATCTTTGAGAAGTAGTAGGGACAGATGTTATTAGAAGCATTTGGCAGGTGGAAAAACTACCTCTTAGTCCATGACATGGCTTCTTAGCATCCCTTTTCAATATCACATCTGACCTACAACTACGGTTCACTTTAGAATGTACATATATATATATGTACATTCACAACAAGTATGTATATGTAAATATATTTGTGGCTAATCTAGAACCATTAAAAGGTTTATTTTGCTGTTTTATTATTTGGCAAATATTAGTTTATATGTATATAATCACTCTATCATACATGTTCCCTCCTAACTGCTTTTAAGTAAATATATTACCACTTATGAAACTGACAACTTTTGCTGTTCATCTAGAAAGTTTGTATATCCTGAATGTCTTCAGAATGACTGAAGCATGACGATCAAACATTTGTATTTTTCAGACGGATTTCTCCCTGCACTCAGCTCTGTATTGTTTATTGTTAATCTTACATTTGAATTCTATGTTCCAGCAGATGGTTTGGTGAATTTAATGCCAAGGAGTTGTGACCCAAAATTAATTATCAAAAACAAGATTGCTTTAAACTATTTTCTCCCCACTTTCATGCCACACTTTCAGATTTGACAAGACATTTTTGTATATTGGAAGACTTGTTTAGGTTTTATACTGAACATTCAGCATATGAAATAACCACTAAATTTTTTTTAAAAAAAAACACCTTCCAAATTGCTTAAAGTTAGCTTGGTTTTTTGTCCTTGTACCTATAGTTTGGCAATAGGTTAGAGACTCTAATTAGTTTCAGGCCTTAAATCCCTGATTACAATTTTACGTGACTGCTATAAAAATTCACATTAGCTATGTCTCTATGTGCTTTTAAAAATCAGCCCTCTTATTCATTAGCTCATGGAGCAGACTCACCATTAGTTTGGTCTTAAAAACAAAACAATGTCTTCTTTCCCCAGCTAAATTGTTGCTTTACAAGTCTATTTTAGAGCTTAATGTAATCGTTCAAAAAAATCATTCTCATACACAGTGTATCATAAATCTGATGTAATCCGGTTTATTTTTTTGTGTGGTATTTTTTAAGCACTTACTGTAGGCCAGGCACTGTACTAAATGCTGGGGGAGACACAAAGTAATCGGGTTGGACACAGCCCATGTCTCACATAGGGCTCACAGTCTTAATCTCCATTTTACAGGTGAGGTATCTGAGCACAGAGAGGTGAAATGATGCGTCCAAGGTCACCCAGCACACAAGTGGCAGGGCTGGGATTAGAACAGAGGTCCTTCTGACTCCCAGGCCCATATTCTATCCACTAGGCCATGCTGCTTTCTTTTGTAAGGGAAGCACATTTTCCCTAGAGCACTTATTTGCTTCATTTTGAATAATACAAGTTGCAACATGAGGTTGAACCCCAGTTAGGTGATAATTTTCCATTTAAATGAAAATGAAAGTTTTAAAGAAATCTTCCCTGGGTAGAGACTTTTGTTCTTTTTCTGAGTGGGTTAATCAGAACTTATGAGGATATTCCATCATACCTGGTAGAAGTTCCATAAAATACAGCCTTATTTCCTGCATCTGAATATGTGAATTGGACAGATGGAATTGACAATGAGTTATGGAACCGTTCACTCCAGATTGCAATTGCAGTCCTTTGCAATCACCTCTAAAGGAGCTATGTAAATGCATTGTACTCTCCCAAGCGCGTAGTACAGTGCTCTGTATACAGTAAGTGCTCAATAAATACAAATGAATGAATGAATGAATGAATGAATGAATGAATGAATGAATGAAATGTGGCCTCATATTCATGATCTAGGCTTGAATCTGGGTCAGCACATTCATGACTCAGAGATCAAATAGCAATGGGATGGTAATGACTGTGTGAAGAGGCAGGGGTGGCGTTCTGTTTCCTAATGACACCTCTGTCTGTTGGCCGCGTCTGCAGACTGTTAAAGGATGGAGTAGGGATGAAGGGTAAACTCTCTCCAACCAGGGGCAGCACCTCCAGGTTTCATTTGACACACTTTAGAGAGTTGCTCTGGGAAAGTCTTTACAGCAGCTGTCCATTTTGTATGTGCTTTATGGAGAGAAAAGTATGGGCCTACTGGCTTCTCTCTCACCTTAAATCAATCAAAGGTATCTATCGAAGGCTTATTGTGTGCAGATCACTGTGCTAAGCTCTTGGGAGAGTACGATAATACAATAGAGTTGGTAGATACCATCCTTTTTGAGGTTGCGAGCCCCCCCAAAGGACAGGGACCATGTCTGATTCCCACCTGTGTATATTCTCCCAGTGCTTAGTCAGTACTCTGCAAGGAGTAAGCCTTTAATAAATACTAGTACTACTAATAAATATTATTACTACGGCCCCCGAGGAGCTTACAATCCAGTGCATGGTTACTATTATGGAAGAGATTCGATTTTTTTTTCCTTGTTCTTTTTTCAAGGGGAGATTCCACTTAATTCATGAAATTGTATTTATTGAGCAATTACTGTGTGCAAAGCACTCTACTAGGCACTTGGGATAGTACAATAGAACAGTAAACAGGCAGACTCCCTGCCCACTTCCCACCATTTGGCATGAGCCCTTCGGAATTTTAATGTATGTAGCCGATTCAAGATCTTTTCGATTTTTAGTTTCTTTGAACCCCTTAGAGGTAATGGAGGCTGCTGATGAAGTTTTGTTGCTGTTCGTACAGCCTGTTGTCAGAATATTAAACACTGCCTCACCCTGGCTTGAATCATAAGGAAGACATTGAGGAAGATGTCATTTCCTCAGGGCCCTTTCAATCCGATCCTGTCTCTCTTTTCTCTGATTTGCCACAGGGTGCCAAAAAGGTTTGGTCCTTTTTCTGTCTGCATGTTACCACTTGGTGATGTTATCAGATATTTACACTCTGTCTTTCCATTGTTATGCTTGGAGCATCTAAATTTATTTACTCTTTCTTTCAACTGCCAGGTTTCAATTTCAGCTTTAACTGTTTATACAACATCCAGCAATCAGTGTCACCCTTCACTAAGCCTGCTATGGAGAAAGATGTCTTTCCTGTGAGGAGAGGTCCCTTAAAATCACAAGGAAAAAGGGTCTTAGTGTTAAAATAGTATTCGATCTTTCTGCCTGGATTAATATGCACTTTCAGATCCTAGAAAACTTGTTTGATCTTTCTAAAATCACAGTGCTTACAGATGTTGTGAGGCAGAGATACTTAGTAAGAGATCACAGTAATTGTAGCATTTTACTATGTGCCAAGCGCAATGCTAAGCACAGTGGGAAAGCAGCATGGCCTAGTGGAAAGAGCCCAGGCCTGGGAGTCAGAGGACCTGGTTTCAAATGCAGGCTCTGCTAATTGCTTGATCTGGGGTCTTGGGCAAGTCACTTAACTTCTCTGTGCCTCAGTTTCCTTAACTGTAAAATGGAGATGCAGGACCTGTTCTCTCTCCTACTTAGACTGTGAGTCTAATGTAGGACAGGAACTGTGCCTGACCTAATTAACCCCAGAACTTAGAACAGTGTTTGACACATAGTAAGTGCTTAACAAATACCATTAAAAAGCACTGTGGTAGATGCAAGATAATCAGATCAGACTCAGTTTCTGTCATGCATGGGACTCACAGTGTACAACTTTAGGGACGCAGAACAATATATAGTGCCAATTGTTACTCCTTAAATTTGTAAATCTGTTCCATTTGTGGCTATTGCCTATAGAGGCACTTGTATCACTTCTGTTTCAAGATCCATGCACGCTTCCTAGGAAAATTCCAAATACACAAATAAAGATTGTTCATTTCTTGTCAGATAGTGTTTCTGAATACACTAGGTTAATGGTAAGAACATGGGACTGAGAGTCAGGAGATCTGGGCTCTAGTTGTTTCTGTCTCTTGCTTGCTGTGTGACCTTGAGCATTTAACCTTAACTTCTCTACACTCCCATTTCCTTTGTTTCCAAATTCTTGCTCTCCCTTGCTTTTAGAGTGTGAGCCCAGCATGGAACAAGGATTGTAGGCCATCTTATTATCTTGTATCTACCCCAACACTTGCCATAGTGCTTGGCGCATAGTAAACTCATACTAAATACCATTATTGTTATTGAGGTAAGATTTTGGTGCAGCTAATTCAAATATCTAATATTTTATATTTTTTTCTAGTGTTCGTCAAGTAAGCTGTCAGTTATTTAATCAGATCAGTGAATGATTAATTAATGGTCTCATGGTCCTTTGAGCCTTCCTCCCATGAAATCAAATAGTTTAATTGTTTCAAATAGTTTCAAGTAATTTAAGCTTTCATCTCCCCACCTTATTTCCCTCTCCTACTATGACTTTCAGGCTTCCATGTCACCTCAGCACTAGGTCCTCCTTGCCTAAGTGCCCACCCCCAATCATAGCACTTATATGTCCATATCTTTAAACTCTGTTGCTTTCCCCTACCAGTAACTTATTTTAGTGTCTATCTCTCTTACTAGATTGTAAGATCTTTGAGGTCAGGGATCAGGTCTACTCACTCTTATCATACTCTCCCAAGTGCTCAGGACAGTGCTCTGCCCAGAGTCAGTGCTTAGTTCATAGATTTTTCAGGCATTAATTCAATTCTCACAATACCCAAGTGCAGTAGGTAAAGAATAATAATAATTATGGTATTTGTTAGGCACTTATTATGTGTCAAGCACCATTGACTACCCTAAGCGCTGGGATAGATACAAGGTAATCAGGTTGTCCCACCTGGGACTCACAGTCTTAATCCCCATTTTACAGATGAGGTAACTGAGGCAGAGAGAAGTGAAGGGGCTTGCCCAAGGCCATACAGCTGACAAGTTGGTGGAGCCGGGATTAGAACCCACGTCTTCTGACTCCCAAGCCTCTGCTCTTTCCACTAAGCCATGCTGCTTCTCTATAGGATTAACCACATTTTACTCATGAACAATGTAGGCAGCTGGGCTGTGAGATGCCCAAGTCTAATGGGGTATCTCAAAATGAAGACTCTTTTCTGAGCAGTCACATATGCGTCAGCTTGCCAGGATACCTTGGCTGATATCTGAGCCCCTGTAAGTTAGTCAATTGTATTTATTGAGCACTTATTGTATGCAGAGCACTGTACTAAGAACTTGGGAGAGTACAACATGAGAATATAACAGACACATTCCCTGCCCACAAGGAGCTTATACTTTAGGGGGAGAGTCAGGCATTAATATAAATAAATAAATTACAGATATGTACATAAGTGGGCCTGGAAGAAAGGATGAATAAAGGGAGCAAGTCGGGGCGATGCAGAAGGGAATGGAAGAAAAGGTAAAGAGGGCTTAGTTAGTGAAGGCCTCTTGAAGTAGATGTGCCTTCAATAAGGCTTTGAAGGCGGGGAAGAGTAATTTTCTGTCGGAAATGAGGAAGGCCCACCCTCTATCCACTAGGCCATGCTGCTTCTCAAAAGAAAATCTTCGATTACCATACTGCCAATCATGATGAGCATTGATTTCTGCTTTAAGATTTTTTTATCTAGTGAAGTCCCCAGAAGAAGCATTGTTACCTAGAGGATAGAGCACGGGCTTGGGCGTCAGAAGGACCTGCATTCTAATCCCTGCTCCTCCACTGGTCTGCTTTGTAATCTTGGGCAAGTCACTTCACCCTTCTGTGCCTCAGTTTCCTCATTTGTAAAATGTGGATTAAGACTGGGAGCCCCACATGCGATGTGGATTGGGTCCGATCTAATTAGTTTGCATCTACCCCAGTGCTTATTACAGTGTCTAGCACATAGTAAGTGCTTAACAAATACCATAAAAAAAATCTGGTTGGTCTTTGCCCTCTTTATCATCCTTAGTGGCTGTCTAGTGGTCTGGAAGAGATAATGCAGTTTCCCAATGGACCTAAATTACTCAGGAGTCATTTATGCACTGGTAGATCTGTTTTCTGGCTTGAAGCGAATTCTTGGCAAGTCCTACTCTTCCACACCACTCATCAGTATTTACTCGTGACCCCCACGTAAAGGCAAAAGAAGTAAACTACCATTACATGCAATATAATTAAACACTTTAGTTGGCCTGGTTCTGCTGACAAAGGAGTTGTATTTTTGAACTCCCACTTGGCTCGTTGTACTATACTAAGTGCTTGGAGAGTACCAAACAAACGAAACATTCCCAAACCACATGGTGTTTACACTCCTAAGAGAGAGACAGCAAAAAGTATTTGCAACCAGTAATCAAGCTTGGTCTAGTGGATAGAGAAGGACCTGGGTTCTAATCCCTGCTCTGCCACTTGTCTGCTGTGTGATCTTGGGCAAGTCACTTAACTTCTCTGTGCCTCAGTATCCTCATCTGTAAAATGGGGATTAAAACCATGAACCCCATAGGGGACATCTGTGTCCAACCTGATTCATTTGCATCTCCCCCAAAGATTAGTACATTGTCTGGCACATAGTAAATGCGTAACCAATACCATTAAAAAAAAAGAATGTGCAATTAAATAAATGCATATACATAAATATATCCTCTAGACTATAAGATCTTTATGGGCAGGGAGTGTGTCTGTTCGCTATTCTATTGTACTCTCCCAAACACTCAGTACAGTGTTCTACACACAGTAAGTGCTCAAAGTCCGATTGACTTACTGATGAAAATGCTGAGATACATAGATAAATACATAGATGTGTAAGAGCTAGAGATGAAGGTTGGGATTGTTTGACTTGGGACCCTATGAATTCATAAAAGAAGTCATCTAGGAGTAGGTGAGATTTATAAAAGGGCTTTGGATATGGGTAGGACTGTGATCTGCTGGATTTGGTTGGGGGGAATAGCAAAATTGTAGGCTCCTTGAGGATAGACAGCATGTGTACGTATATTATTGTACTTTTACAATTGCTAGATGTAGTGCTCTGCACGTGCAAGTACTCAGTAAATACCACTGATTGATTGAGGGGATGGAGTTGAGAGAGGTGAAAGCAAGACTCAGTCAGAAGGATGGCTTGGGTGGAATGAAGAGAGTGGGTTGGAGAATAGTTGGTGATCAGAGCAGACATGTAGGGTCTCACCCTGAGGTGGTAGAGAGCCTTGAAGTCAGTGGTGAGGAGTCTTTGCTGATGCTGAGGGAGATGAAAGGCCAGTGGATTATTTTGAGGAGTGGAGAGGTGTGAATCAAGCAGGGCTTGAAGAAGAACCCTGTAGCAACCTGGAGTACAGACCAGAGAGAGGCTGGAGGTAGAAAGACCAATGTGTGGGCTGATGCAATAGTCTAGTCACGATAAAGCCAGAGCTTGTACCAGAGAGGGAATTGTTTGTGTGGAGGAAAAGGACTGATCCAGGATACAGGTCAGATTTTCCTGACAGAATAAGGAACGATTAGAGAAGAGTTCCTCACCTTCAAACAGACAATCAAAATGCCATACATTCTTAGCTAAAACATGAGTGTGGTTATTTTGTATGTTACATTTTTATCTAGGTTCATTTTACTAATATTTTGCCTGGTAGTTTCACTTTTTTTTCTCTCAAGAATGGGAAAAGTCCACCCATGTGTCCTTTTTAAAGCAGACTAGGGGTCCAGAACTCTGAGATTACTTCCAGGTTCACCACTAATTCACCTTGGTTTCAAGATTGAAGGAAACCAGGACTGGATTGCTGCTCCAAACCAGAATTTATAGTGAAAATGGGGAGTTCTGGGCTAGGCCTGCTGTCTGTAATGATCAGGAGATGGTACTGAGCATCGAACTCAGCCGGAAGCCACTCTTCCAAATGTGAATTCCAGGCCAGAGTGGCGACCCTGCTAATTTCGGAGACCAGCTGGACCAAATTCTGTTTGCAATTTCTCTTACACAATCCCCAGGGGCTGAAGGCAGGATTTTGGCCTTGCAGTAAAAAAAATGGCCAAGGGTTGGAAGAGTTTCTGGGCCAAAGTTCAGCACATTAACATAGACTAATTCAGTACGTTCCTGTTTGAATGTTTATGCTTTTGTTCATAAAACCCCCAAATATGTCTCAGATAAGGTAGTTTGTGCCAAACACATCAATGAGATTGCCTCATAGCAGTGTCAAACATTTGACCTTGAATTTGGGAACTTAGGGAGTTTCAAGTTCCTGTGTTATTTGAAAGTTCACTATTATTATTATTATTATTATTATCCGAGTTGTTTCTGATTCATAGCGACTCCATGGATATACTTCTTCAGAACGTCTTGTCCTCTGCCATAATCTGCAACCTTTCTAATGGTTCTTCCATTATCATTGTTATGGTCTCTATCCATCTAGCTGCGAGTCTGCCTTTTTCACGTTTTCCCTGGACTTTTCATAGCACTAATGTCTTCTCCAGAGAATTAGTCCTCTTGAATATGTGTCCAAAATATGCTAATCTAAGTCAAGTCATTTGGCCTTCCAAAGACCACTTTGGTTTAATTTGCTCCAAAATCCATTTGTTTGTTTTTTGGGCAGTCCATGGTATTTGCAAAAGCCTTTTTGGACACCACATTTCAAAAGTTCAGTGGGAGTCATAAAAATGTTCTCGACGAGGTCAGTTTAGGAACCCCTTGTTGGCAATGCTCGTTTGGATTTTAAGATGAAGGAACTGTTTGAAACGTATACTTTACTCCTTAAAGAGCTGTCTTGTAGAAAGCAGCGACTATGTGCTATTCCGAGTTAGCAATCTATAATTCTATGAGCTGTTCAACTTAAATAAGGGTATAAATAATATCCTTACAAGCTGAGCTGCCAGCCGTGATATTATCCGGAACCAATACAGAGCCTTTCATCCCAAGGTGATATATGAAAACTTGTATGAGTCTTATCGCCAAATCACTTCATGCATCATTTGGAAGGCAGCCACTTTAGCATGGAATATTAACATTGTTTAACTCGGCATAGCAACAACTGTACAACAGTTTAGGACTTGAAGTAAGGAAGGGAACCATTTGCAACTGAGAGTCGAGAAGGAGTTTAGATAGGTGGTCATAACCACCCAGGTGTTTTGGCCTAAATCCAGTTGGAGTAAGTAGCCGTGTTCATCCAGAAAAGTGCCTTGGGATGATTAATGAGTTTATGTGATCAGGACTCGTGTCTGCAGATTTCCCTGTTAAAGTTGCACAGTTCATTCATTCAGTCATATTTATTGAGCACTTACTGTGTGCAAAGCCCTGTACTACATGCTTGGAAGAGTACAATATAACAATAATCAAACAGACACGTTCCCTGCCCACAGTGAGCTTACTGAGATCTCCCTAACATAACTTGAGGTTGAATCAGAAGACAGTGACTTGAGTCAACTAATCATTCAATGACTGGTATTCACTAAGCACATACTCTGTGCAGAGCATTGTACTTAGCCCTCGGGGAGATAAAGCTAGAGTTGTTAGACAGGATTCCTGCCCTCAAGGAGCTTACATTCTTATCTCTAGCAGGTGATCTATGGAGATACTGTCCAAGTACCAACTCTCTTTTAACATGGCCTCATGACTGTACTAGCCTGACCAGAATTTCCAGCCCAAAGCCGTTCATCTTCTAACTAACACTTAGGGGGAGACATGTTCCCACTGTCAATCCATCTGTTCCCAAGATTAGGGCACGGCAAAGTCCTCGATGTGAGTTAGCCTCAATGAGCCCCATTTAATTACATCGTTCGGCGGAGGATAATAAATGATTGCTGTGTGATGTAACTTTGAACGCTGTTCACCTTTCTCCAAGGCAGTCCATCCCTGCCGTCTATTTGCCTTCATCATCACAGCTGGCACAGTAGAGTGATGTATGAGTTGAAAATGGTTTTACTGTTTCCTGAAAACAGTGCTACCAGGCAAGGCAGTGAAATAAAACACACGCCCAGGATTGCTTGCTCACTGGGGAGGAGGCCGCATTTTCCAGAGTGGAAGGAGTCACTAGATGGCAGTCTAAAACAAACTTATAATGACCTGATCTCCAAAATCAAAGTCAATCGTGTGAGCTGGAGCATCCAGGGATGAGCAAAACGTCCAAGCAAAAGTTGATCGCTCCAGAGTTATTCATGTGATTCAGATCTACATAATAATAATAATAATGACATTTGTTAGAGAAGCAGCGTGGCTCAGTGGAAAGAGCCTGGGCTTGGGAGCCAGAGGTCATGGGTTCGAATCCCTGCTTCTGTGTGACTGTGGGCAAGTCACTTCACTTCTCTGTGCCTCAGTTCCCTCAGCTGTAAAATGGGGATTAACTGTGAGCCTCACGTGGGACAACCTGATAATCCTGTATCTTCCCCAGCGCTTAGAACAGTGTTCTGCACATAGTAAGCGCTTAACAAATACCAACATCATTATTATTATTATTAAGCACTTACTATGTGCAAAGCACTGTTCTAAGCGCTGGTCAAATGTCATCGATCGGTTACTATTCTAGAGGGAATATGACATTTAATGAACATTACTTTGTCACACTAGGGGACAGAATGAATGTTGAAAATCTTTCTCCCCTCTAGACTGCTAGCCCATTATGGTCAGGGAATGAGTCTGTCATATCGTTATATCGTACTCTCACAAGTGTTGAGTACATTGTTCTGCACTCAATAAATAGGATTGATTGGTTGATTTAGGCTTTGAATGTACTTTGACACCCATTCAAGATAAAACAAGCTTTACTCTTTTATTATTTCTTGCCTGATCATTATAAATTCCCTTCCACTTTCGGGCCTGCTTTGAGATTTGCTGTTTAAGAAAATACAAGGTATGATCGAGATGGCCTCCTGCTTAAGGAAAGGATTGTCACCTCTCTGGGCTGGCACGTCTAGCCTTGTAGGCATTCCTTAATGTCATTTGGTCATTTCCATCACATGAGGGAGGTCCTTGTATCTAATCTGCTTCACTGTTAATCTTCTCTGCCCTGTCTATAAGGAACAATTGAAATACTGCACCTGGCTACTATCTAGTGGATAGTTTGGTCACTAATTTATAAAGCATTGTTGACTCTGCTACTGACTAGATTGTATATTTTGCTAGACTTCCCAACTTCCCCCAAACAGCAAAAAAATGCACTTTCTTCTAAGTGGTACTATAAGGTTCGGGAATTTATATTGATGCTATTGATGTCTGTCTGCTTCTTTTGTTGTCTGTCTCCCCCTTCTAGACTGTGAGCCCACTGCTGGGTAGAGATTATCTCTATTTGTTGCCGAATTGTGCTTTTCAAGTGCTTAGTTCAGTGATCTGCACAGAGTAAGCGCTCAATAAATATGATTGAATGAATGAATGTATTCTATATTCTACGTTAATTGTGGTAGGGCCTTAATGAACTTAGTTTTTCAAAAACTGAAGTCACTCCCAATTACTTAGAGTTACAGAAAAATAACTATGGTATTTGTTAAGCATTTACTACGTGCCAACACTGTGCTAAATGTGGGTTAGGTACAAGATACTCAGGACAGACACAATCTCATGCCACATGGGGCTCACAGTCTAAGGGGAAGGGAGAGCAGGCCTCCCCATTTTATAGATCAGGAAATTGAGGCACGGAGAAGTGAAGTGACTTGCCCAAAATCCCACAGCAGGCAAGTGGCAAAGCCGAGATGAGAACCCAGGTCCCCTGACTCCGAGGCCCATGCTCTTTCCACAGGAGCACACCACTTCTCTAACAAAAGATATTGCAGGAACGATAACAATAACTTTCAGGATCTGGAATACTATTTAGCACACTGACCGAGTAGTTTACTAAGTACCATAGTTGAGTGAGCTGAAGTTATTTGGTCCCTGGAAGATGACAGTGTAGTCAAGTAGAGGAGGGGAAGCAAGCTCATTTTTAGCCCTGTAGTAATCCAAGGATAATCTATGATATATTTTTATTTCTCAAATTCATTATCTTGCATTTGTAGAGGGTAAGCTCTTTGTGGGCAGGGAATGTGTTACTTCCTAATTCTGTACTTCTCGAGTGCCTAGAACACTGCACATTATCAAGCAAATGTTCAGTAAACGCTACTACTATTAAATAAGAGTGAGTTTCCTGCACATACTGTAACAATGTAGGTCCATTGGTTTTCCTTTTCCTTTTTATGATTTGTGGTACTGCTCAATTTAATCTCTTCCAAATAAACAGAAGTATTTTTCCTTTCCAGATCATGAGATGATCATATTTTGCCACTTTTCAGTCAATCAGTGATATTAGTAGTAGTAGTAACAATAATAATAATAATAATAACTATTATGGCATTTGTTAAGCACTTACTATGTGCCAGACACTATACTAAGCTCTGGGGTGGATACAAGCAAATCATGTTGGACACAACTCCTGTCCCTTGTGGGGCTCACAGTCTCAATCCCCATTTTCCAGATGAGGGAACTGAGGACCACAGAAGTGAAGGGACTTGCTCAAGGTCACATAGAAGACAAGTGGCGGAGCTGGGATTAGAACTCATGACTTTCTGACTCCCTGGCCCATGCTCTAGCCACTATGCCATCACTGGACCCAACAGAATGACACTCCCCCTCCCTTCCCCTTCATCCCCACTCACTCCCTCTGCTCTACCCCCCTCCATGTCCCACAGCACTCATGTGCTTAAATAAAATTAAATATGTATATATTTATCATTCTATTTATTTTATTAATGCTGTATATATATATATATAATTATATTTATTTATATTGATGCTATTGATGCCTGTTTACTTGTTTTGATGTCTGTCTCTCCCCTTCTAGACTCTGAGCCCATTGTGGGCAGGGATTGTATCTATTTGTTGCTGAATTGTACTTCCCAGCGCTTAGTACAGAGCTCTGCAAACAATAAGCACTCAATAAATACAATTAAATGAATGAGTGAATGAATGAATAACATTCAGCAGCATCATAATGCATTGACATTGCCTCAGTTTATGGATCCTTAATACTGGAAAACCCAGTTAACAAAGCTCAAATTGAAGATTTGAAGAGAAGCAGTGCGGCCTAGTGGATAGAGCACAGGCCTGGGAGTCAAAAGGAACGGGGTTCTTATCTTGGTTCTGCCACTTGTCTGCTTTGTGACTGTGAGCAAGTCACTTCACTTGTCTGTACCTCAGTTACCTCATCTGTAAAATGGGGATTAAGATTGTGAGCCCCATGTGAGGCATGGATTGGGTCCAACCTGATAAACTTCTATCTACCCCAGCACTTACTACAGTGCCTAGCACATAGTAAGTGCTTAACAAATACCATAAAAAAAGGTTTTGGTCCAGCAAGGCATTATGTTGAAAGCTTCACTGAAGTTTAAAAAACTGCATCTCCATTCACCATCAGCCATTAATTTTCAAATGGGGCCACAAGATGTATTTCAGTGATGCTTCAGAAAGTTCAAAGAGATTGTTATATCTCTGCTTATATTGTCAATTTCTCTGTAGAATATTTAATTTTCTCAGAAATTCTATTGACTAGTTACTAATTTCTATACAGGCCGTCTAATTCCTTGCCTGTTTTCTAAAAGCCTGTGGTCTGTCAAGTTTGCTTAATACATATACATTTTCAGCAGTCTAGATTTCTCAATCTCAGTTCTCAAGTAGCCAATCTGTTTTTTAATGCTATTTGTTAAGCATATACAGTGCTTACTGTGTGCCAGGTACTGTACTAAACGCTGAGGTAATTACAAGATAATCAGGTTGGACACAGTTTCTGTCCCACCAAGGGATCACAGTCTTGATTCCCATTTTACAGATAAAGTAACTGAGGCAAAGAGAAGTTAAGTGACATGCCCAAATTTACCCAGCAGACAAGTGGGGAGAGAGAGGATTAGAACCCAGGTCTTCTGACTCCCAGGCCTGTGTTATTTCCACTAGGACGTGCTGCTTGACTGACTGAATGACTGCTTCACACTTTTTTTCTTTTCATACCCTCTGCAACCTTACAAATTATTATTATTCCAGCATGCTAAATTACAGCATCCTTAGCAAGAGTGTACTGCCTAGCATACAAATGGTCACTGTATTTGTGGCCCGCTAGATCATTAATGTAACTCCCATTTATTAAAGATTATGGAGTCAAGCAGTCATGGTCATAGTAGCACTCCCTGAGTAGTACAAAAGAAGTAAGTGACATTCAATGCCCACAAGGAACTTATACCCTAATTGGGAAGAGTCTAATTCCTATTCCCTGATTAATTAGTTGGATTTATAGTATGGTTTAGGCTTGGAGAATACTTAGAAAGACAGCATAGCTTCTCTAAGAAAAATCATACCTCACTAATCTGCTGGAGTTCTTTAAAGGGACCAAAGGTTATGATTTGAGGGAAACCAGAAGACTTAATATATTTAGATTTGACCAATTTCTACATCCAAAATTGTAAAATAACCATGAATTATGAGATTTGGGGAATGCTCAGTCATAGAGGGAATAATAGATAAAAGGAAGTGGAGTAGGAATAAATAACTGGTTTTCTAGATGGAAAAGTGTAAACAGTGAGGCCTCCATAGATGAGTGTTATGACCTGTTTCACTAAGTATTTTTTATCAGTGATCTGGAAGTAAGGGTGACTAGGAAGTTTCCAAGATTGGCAGAGATGATCATTAAGCCCTTCTCAATAGGAAATGTAGAAATGAATGCAATTGGATTAGACTCCCCTGTAGACTGTAAGATCTTTGTGGGCAAGACTCTCATCTAGCAAGTCTATTATATTTTACTTTCCCAAGTACAGTGCATGCGCTCTGCGCATGGTAAGTGCTCAATAAATACCACTGATTGACTGCTTGACTCCAGATGGACCTCCTAAAGCAGAGTGAGTAGGCAGAAGGGGATGGCTGAGTTTTGTTGCAAGAAAGTGTAAGGTAAAGCGCCCAGGGAAAATAAATAAAGCTACAACTACATGATGATGGGCTTAGATCCATCAACCACAACTAGGGAGAAATCTCAGCATCATTGGTGATAGTTCAGTAAAAGACTGCTTAGACAGTTAACTCATTATGGGCAGGGATAGCGTCTACATAATGACTCCATTGTTTTGTACTCTCCCATGTGTTTAATATGGTGCTCTGTATACAGTAAGCACTCAATAAATACCACTGATCGATTGATTGATTGAGTTCAATAAAATAGGGAAGATAGTAAAACAAAAGGCAACTTTTACTATTCCATAAAAACAAAAACACTGCATCCTTTTAAAAATATTTTTATGGTATTAGTGTTTTCTATGTGTCAAGTACTATACTAAGTGTTGGGGTGGATACAAGATAAGTGGGTTAGGCATCGTCCCTATTCCACATAGGACTCACAGTCTCAATCCCTATTTTACAGATGAGGAAACTGAGGCATGGAGAAGTTAAGTGATTTCCCCAAGGTCACATTTTGGTGACCTTGGCGGATCTAGGACTAGAACCCAGGCCCTCTGACTCCTAGTCCTGTGTTCTTTCCACTAGGCCATATTGTTTCTCTTAAAATACTATGTGCTGCTGTGGGTATTGCATTTTAGAAAAGGCATGATAGCATTTGACATAATTCTCCAGTAATCTTCTACATGTTCTTTCCACCTTACAGGTTGAGGTCCGAGAAAGTTTAGAAAACCGAATATATGTGAAAGCATGGTTTTAACTCCAATTTTTGGGCAAGTTTCCATCGCAGGTAGAATTGTCAAAAAAAATGGTCAACCATCAGGAACTGAGGCCATTCCTGCAGAAATCTATAAGCCTGGAAGGGCTTTATTGCTTAGACATCTGTGCGGACTCCTTTTCAACATATGAAACACTGAGGAAAGCCATGGGACTTCAAAGAAACCACCATAATCACAATCTTCAAGAAGAAAGGGGAGAGGGCTGACTGCGGGAATTACCAGAATAGCTTACTGCTCTCTCATGCCGGCAAGATCCTATGCAGACACTTCTCAACAGGCCCCTGAAAAATATTAATAACCAAACACTCCCTGAATCACAGGATGGATTCAGACCAAAGACAGGACAGCAGATATGATCTTTGCAAGACAGATACCGAAGGAAGATGGGAAGCAACGCCCAGACTAAACTGTAATCTGTAGCCAGTAAGCACTTAATAAAGACGATCGAATGAACATTAGCACATCTGGGGTGGGATGTCTACTAAGCCCTTAGATGTTCACCAAGACTCCAAGAGGACTCTAAAACAGTATGGCCAGGAGAGTCAATCAATCAATCGCATTTATTGAGTGCATATCATGTGCAAAGCATTGTACTAAATGCTTGGGAGAATACTATGTGACTATATACGTTGGTAGACACGTTCCCTGCCCACAACAAGATTACAGTCTGGAGTCAGAGTTGAAGAAGCAGCGTGGCCCGGGAAAAGAGCACAAATTTGGGAATTAAAGGATCTGGGTTCTAATCCCAGCTCTGCCATTTGCCTGCTGGTTGACTTTGGGCAAGTCACTTAATTTCTCTATACCTCAGTAACCTCATCTGCAAAATGGAATTAAAAACTAGTTCTTCCTCCCTTTTAGACTTTAAACAAGATATAGGACAAGTACTCTGTCCATTCCATTTAAAGTGTAGTAATCTCAGATTTTAGTACAATGATTAAGTGATTAACAAGTGATTAGTACAGTGTTAAGTGATTAACAAGTACCACTATGAATTCTATCACCCTGACCTTATAGCAACAGAGGAAAGGAGGATTGGGTAGAAGTTTCATTCCTGGGCCACCAACAAACGGGAAACTTGTCTGAGAATATACTCCTGACCCACTTGAAAACTCTTCCAATTCAATAGGCTAAGGACATCATCAGAACTCTCTATGAGTCTTCTTGGAGTGGCTTATGCTGATGATTTTACTGGCTGCATATCCACAAGATATGCAAAATGAATGTGAATTTACTCTCAGATTCCTCACAGTGCTATGGTCTGACATAAATAAGCCTGAAGTAAGCTAGGGAAAAATATTTAGTATAGTATACCACTAAATATTCAGCAAAATGACATAGACAGAATGAACCACACTAAAACAAAAATCCTGAAACCAAGATGCATCATCTAAAGTTGCTAGAGATTGTATATCCAGTAGAGATTAATAATAATAAAATAATATTAGTATTTGTTAAGCGCTTACTATGTGCCAAGCACTGTTCTAAGCACTGGGGTAGATGGTAATCAGGTTGTCCCACGCAGGGCTCACAGTCTTCATCCCCATTTTACAAAGTAGGTAACTGAGGCACAGAGAGTTAAGTGACTTGCCTAAAGTCACACAGCTGCCAAGCGGCAGAACTGAGATTAGAACCCATGACCTCTGATTCATTTGCTGGATTAAATGCTTTTTAGAACAAGTAAGGAAAAAATTCGGGAACAATTTCTTGGAAATTCTTGCTCCCTTTTCCTGCACCCAGGCAAGAAAAAGAAGGTTTCTTAGCCGAGATAGATAAGAAAGCCATAAGAAAGAAATTTGATTGAATGAATGAATAAGAAAGCCATTCTGTGTTTGAAATTATGAACATAAGTAGTTGGAGAAAACAAAAGGAATAGTTGAAAGGGAAACAAGTAGAAGAAAGAGAGCAAAAAAGTATGCTAGAACAAAAAGAGAGGCAGGAATTCAGCTGAGGACTTGAATAGTCCTCCCCAAGGCTTAGTACACAGTAATCATTTAATATCAATCAATCATTTACTGAGCGCTTACTTTGTGCAGAGCACTACACTAAGCACTTGGGAGAGAACATTATAACAGATACATTCCTTGCCTACCAGAGCTTACAGTCTAGAGGGAGGTCACTAGAGGATTCCCCTGTCCCGGGTCCCATTTTCTTTATAACTGCCCTCTTTCATCATTTCTTTGCTTTTTGAAATTGGGCTTTCCTTCAAGTTTCTGCCTACATTGTACACAAAGGGAACAACTTAATTGAATGGCAAAATGACTACAGTGTCACAGCAATGACCTCCAAATAAAGTCTAATAGCAAAACATCAGAAACATAAAATACTGGTAAAATTGAGTCACTCAATAAACACTATTGCTACTAGTAAAAGCGGGGTGAAGAGCATAGCAAACAAAAGTTCACAAAATGCCAGATTTTATTTTCTATGGTTTTCTTTTGGAGAACGGTACTTGAATGAAAGGGATAGCATCAAAAAAAGTTTATTAAGGCATATCTGCCAACACTGCTGTAGTCTCCCAAGTGCTTAATTCAGTGGTCTGCACAAAGTAAATGCTTAGTTAAATGCCATTGATGATGATGATGATGATGGTGATGATGATGTGAAGGTTTGCCATTGACTCAACCTCATTGTCTTTGGGTGACAGTTGATGGTTTATTATTAGTGCTAGGCATTTGAAGGATGTTGGTTTGATAAAGTCTAACCCTTAAGCCATTTCCCTAACATGATATTTCTAATGTCTTCAAAAAGTTTCTGCTGCTTATCTCCTTCTAATCTTGTCTGGCAATGTGAAAATGCCTGAGGGAAGTTGGGGGAGGATATAACCTGTCTTCACAGATTGATGACACTACAGGCATCCCAGCCTGTATGGATCCTATGAGGGGATTCCACCTCCAGGAAGATCGACATATAGAGATTTTTCTACCTCTGCACACGTAGAAATAATGTTTGCTCTTTTAAGATTTCTTTAAAAATCGTTTTTCCACATTCCCAAACTAAATAGCAATTTCAGCATCAAATGCAATAAAACTAATAGAATGAAAACATCAAGAATGAAGCAGGGCTGTAGGGAGAGAGTGATGACTCAGGCTTCAGGTGCAGTGGTGAAGTTGGGGCGGAGTTTTGGGGGATGGGTGGAGGTTACTCTGTTTCTGTTTCTGCCATCCCCTAGGCCTGCCCATATTCAATGCTGGACCAGTTCTGAAAAATCCCCAGTCTGAAGACCTGAGAGCCAGGAGGGAGAGGTGTCCAAATCCGTGTACTCTTCCATTTCCCCTGTCTCTAATATACTTCAGTGTCTGTTTCCCCCGTAGACAGCATGGCTTAGTGGAAGGAGCGCGGGCTTGGAAGTCAGATGTCATGGACTCTTATAATAATGTTGGTATTTGTTAAGCGCTTACTATGTGCAGAGCACTGTTCTAAGCGCTGGGGTAGATACAGGGTGATCAGATTGTCCCACGTGGAGCTCACGGTTTTAATCCCCATTTTATAGATGAGGGAACGGAGGCTCAGAGAAGTTAAGTGACTTGCCCACGGTCACACAGCTGACAAGTGGCGGAGCCGGGATTCGAACCCCTGACCTCTGCCTTCCAAGCCCGGGCTCTTTCCACTGAGCCACACTGCTTCTCCATCCCCACTCTGCCACTTGTTGGCTGTGTGACCATGGGCAAGCCATTTCATTTCTCTGGGCCTCAGTGACCTCATCTGTAAAATGGGGATTAAGACTGTGGGCCCCAAATGGGATAACGTGCTTACCTTATATCTACCCCAGAGCTTAGAAAAGTGCTTGGCACATGGGAAGTGCTTACAAAATGCCATAATTATTATTATTATAGTCTGTAAGCTCCTTGTGAGCAGGGGTCATGTCTATCATTCATATTCAATCAATCTTATTATCAATCATATTTATTGAGCACTTACTGAGTCCAAAGCATTGTACTAAGTACTTAGCACTGTACTAATCAGGTTTATTATACTGTATTCTCCCAGGCGCTTAGTAGAGTGTTCTGCACCCGGTAAGCATTCAATAAATACAGTTGATTGAGTGGAACCACCTCTACTTCCTGATGTCACTTAGTCATATTTATTGAGCTCCTACTGCATGCAGAGCACTGTACTAGCAATTGGGAGAGTACAATATAACACTAAACGGACACATTCCCTACCCACAATGAGCTTACAGTCTGAAGCTTTCTGGAACCCTGAGGCACTCACCTACTGAGATTGCCCCAGTAGCTCAGTGGCCCAGTCTGGTCCTGACCCCAGTTCTGCCTCCCAGAGAAAGAGAAGGCAGATGTTCTGGCCCGTTGGAGACCAATAACAGAGCCCGGATGAGAAAACAGAAATATTGCCTCTGGGGCCCAGGGAGGTTGGCGGGCTAGGAGCCCTCATATTTTCCATGCACGCATTCACACACCTACTCATCCCACAGTTGCGTTTGATTTATAGGATACCCAAACACAAATCTAGTCGTACCCTACCATTAGAGTTGTGTGATTAGACATCGAGGAGGAAGAAGAGAACTTGGAATATAGAAGAGTATTTGTATTTGACATGCAAGCAGCACTTGATCAGACTGTCCCGGTTGATGTCTGTTAATTCTGATATTTGTTAGGCACTATGTGCCAAGCACCATCCTAAAGCACAGAAAAGTTGTGAGATACCCAAGGTCTCCACAGCAGGGAAGTGGCAGAGCTGGGATTAGAACCCAGGTCCCCTGACTCCCAGGCCCACACTCCCATAATTCATGCTGCTTCTGTTAGCTTTTGGTTAGCCTGTTCATCTTTTAGGAGTGGCAGCACGAGGTTTTCCATCTTTCCACTGAGTGGGCACTTCCAACGTCTCTTTCTCTAAACGTTTTCATCGGAAAATGGAGGAAATGATGCTGTGAACTTCTTAGTTGGATGTGAGTCTGCCATCTCCCAACAAGATGGCCTGGATAATAATTTGGTTGAAGATCCTCTTAACCACTATTAGAATGGCCCAAATGTGACCAAGAAGTGCCCTCCGCAAAACTAATTCCAGCTGCTGACTTCAATTTTATCCCCTCATTTATATTAGAAGCCAAAATGTCTCCTTAGGTATTTATTCAGGTGAGAAACATGTGAAGAGAACGAAAGCCATATTACTCTCCTCCAGCCCCCACCCTAGGAAATTTAACTGGAAAAGAAAATGCTTGTATTAAAAAACATTGCTTTAAAAAGGGAGGTTCTTCGAAACCAAACAAGAGGCTTCTAAATGCCTAGCAATGCCATTTTATTGCGACCCGTAATGAGTGCTTTCAAACAAAGGGTTTATTTTTCATTCCCGGGCAGGCAACAAGGGCAGGCAACAAAACTGCCCTTGTGATATTTACAGAGAGTGACTTAGAGGTAAGTCTTGAGGAACCAGGAGGCAGTGACCAGCCAGAATCCTCTACGCTGGGGCACATCAACTGGAATCCAAACAAGCAGGGTCCTGTGCCCGAGTCGTCAGACCCGTGCTCCGGTTTCCACGGCAGCGTTGGAATTTTCCTGAGGCGATTTCACATCTGGATTTTTAAAGAAAGTTTACCCTTCAATAAAATGGTAGTAAATCTTAGGAAACATTGTACCTTTTTGTTTTAATTAAATTGGCATTTCTCTAGTAAGCCATTAACAAATTATTGGTTGGGGTCCCCCCCCCCTCTTTTTAGTGGTAAGGGACAAAGAAAAGAATTATGAAATAGTTTCTCTTTTGTTTTTATTAAGGGGGCATAAGTGTTTAATTAAACGGCAGTTAAGTATCTCTTTGCATTCGTGGAGGACATATACCAGGACTTTAGAGTTGTTGAGAATTCAGCAAGAGATATTTCTTCCTATATCTATGCTTGCTTTCCTGTTAGGGCCCTTTTGGTATATAAAAGGCATTTGGAAATTTATGTATAGTTAATAAATCTTTAGGAAAATTTGCTCTGTTGTGAAGCTAAATTTGGAGTTTGTTGTTACCTCAATATGCCGCTTAGAAAAATCTATGAAATGTCTCCTCAGAAACAGGTTTTAATGACTTCATATCTGTAAGAATAGCCTGATCTAATGTTAAGGAGACAGTTCCCTTGCAGTTTAATATAACAGAGCTGCTCTCTTTATATTATTGTTTGTGATGATCTCTGTATCAGTCTATCTTGGTGGCATTTCAGATTTCTAGGTGACATTTCATCAGACCTTTTAATATTCACCATAAGGAGGGAACCCCTCGAATGGTCAGATTGATAAGAGGGAAGAGGATATTGCTATTGCTATTATTGAATATTCTAAACCGCATCCTTACTCTTCTTTTTATTATACAGAATTCTTTATCAAATACAATGGTCTGGTTTGTTTGCATTTTCCCTTTTCTGCCCCAGGAGGATGACGCAACATGGCTCAGAAATTGTGTCCCTCCATTCCCTTCTACGTTCTGCACTCAGATTTGAGCAGAATTAAACAGTGGCCTCTGGAGCCATGGCTGACACTCAATTAACTTAGAAAAGGAGGAGCAGACTGGCTACACTGCCTAGGTCCATAACAACATGCACATGTGCTGCCAGTTTGCTATGTACCAACCTGGTCCATGAACCAAGGCATTCTGCTCTCAATGTAGAGGGTTTGCATTTGTGGGAAGTAGTTAAGGGGAGAGAAGGTAACAGCATGAGAAGCAGCATGATATAGTGGATAGAACACGGGCCTGGGAGTCTAATCCTGGCTCTGCCACTTGTCTATGTGACCTTGGGAAAGTCACTTCACTTCGCTGTGCCTCAGTTACCTCATCTGTAAAATGGAGATTGAAAATGTGAGCCTCTCGTGGGACAGGGACTGTGTCCAACACAGTTTGCTTGTATACACCCCACTGCTTAGTACAGTGTGTGGCACATAGTAAGCAGTTAACAAGTACCACGATTATTAGTATTAGGTATTGCATTCTACAAGAGGGAGAGTTGGGCTCAGACAGGGAATGTATGGCTCAGTCCATCACTCAGGTAGTCATTGAGTGTTTATTGTGTGAAGAGCACAGTACATGGTGTTGTTGGGATAGAAGTGGGGTGAGTGAATAAATGCTTAGGGGGTAAAAACTCAAGTTCATAGGTGACACAGTAGAGAAGAAAAGTAGGGAAAGGAGTTGAGAGATTAGTAAGGAAAAGCCATCCAAGACAGATCAAAACTGATTCAGTTTATAAAAACCTCAAGAAAAGATGTATGAACAACCTGATATATAGAATTAAAGCTGCTTTCCAAGAACTCATTTGCTTAAGCCAGGTGATTACATATACCCAGCGAGCTTTGCCATGATGAACCATTTTGATTATGATGATAATAATAATGATAATAATAATAGTATTTGTTCAGTGCTTATTATCTGCCACACACTGTACCTAGCACTGCGGTAGATACAGGATAGTCAGTTTAGACACAGTCCCTGTCCCACATGGGGCTCACAACCTAAGTAGGAGGGAGAACACATGTTGCTTCCCCATTTAACAGGTGAGGAAACTGAGGCACAGAGAAGTTAAGTGACTAGCCCAAGGTCACACGGGCTCACAACCTAAGTAGGAGGGAGAACAGATGTTGCATCCCCATTTAACAGGTGAAGAAACTGAGGCACAGAGAAGCTTAGTGACTAGCCCAAGGTCACCCAAGAGTCAAGTGGCAGAGGCCAGTGGATTAGAACCCAGGTCCTCTGACTCCCAGGCCGGTGCTATGTTGGAGGTTATCTGTGCTCTTCCCACTGCCGGTCCTCGTCAGGAGGTGCACATTTATATGAAATATGAGGTTTTCGGTCTTGAAATGTTTGCCCTGCTGGGCGCCACGGCTCTCCTGGCAGGAAAGGCTGGTAATATTCAGCTTAGACGTGCCCCCCGAGATGGCAGGAATCCCTTCACCGACCGGCGGAGTGTCCGTCGTGTTTATTTATTGCCTCTTGTCCTGGATGACAAATGCACAGCCAATCGGAAGGAAGGATTCCCACGGAGCCACACAGCATGTGTTTTTTTCCTCTGTCAAGTTTTCCAGTTTGCCCAAGCTAGAGTTTGAGTTAAGTAATAAAGAGTGTACTGTACGTCCTTTGAGAGCATGGTCATTTGCCTTGAGCAGTTTAGATGATATCTGTAGCCTGTTAAGCTGGAAAAGCTGGAGAAGCAGTGCTGCCTAGTGGAAAGAGCACAGGCCTGGAAATCAAAGGAAATGCATTCTAATTCCACCTCCGACACTTGTCTACTGTGTGACCTTGGGCAAGTCACCTCACTTCTCTGGGCTTCAGTTACCTATTCTGCAAAATGGGGATTAAGTCCTCCACCCTCTGATTTAGATTGTAAACCCCATGTCAGGCAGGAATTGTGTCCAGTTTGATGATCTTGTATTTTTCCCAGCATTTAGTTCAGTGCTTGCACATAGTAAGCACATCACAAGCACTGTAAAAAAAAAATTGTTTTCTGATGGGTCAGAGACATATTCTGACTGCAAGAAGTTGTTCCAGATCCCACGTTGCATCCTCAATAATTATGGTATTTATTAAGCGCTTATTATGTGCCAAGCACTGTTCTGAGTGCTGGGGTAAATACTGTTGGCATAGAATAGGATGAATACAACTGGACCTACTACCCAACTTTATCTTCGGGCAAGAACCTGAGGGATTCTGACTCTTGATGAATGTCTCAAGACAGTTGAATTGGCGTAGTAGTTTCCAACACGTTGATCTGAAGATGGTGCCAAACACTTCTGTAAAGTCAGTGAGTCTGGTTTAAACATTTTGTGTTGATCTCTGCTGTTTTCCTATATTTATCATGCTACAAAAGCTCCTCTCTGCTGTGCTGCATTTTGCTCTGAATCGCCATTGTGATTCAGGTAGGGCAGAGTTGACTGTGTTCTTCAGTACGTTATCCAGGACTGTGGAAATCTGAGAGATTGACTCTAGTTTCTGTCGTCAGCTCCTTCCTCTTTTTCAAGAAGGTGATCATGGTGCTTCCTCTGTGAGGAAAAGCCTGGGCAGATGTCTGAGGATTAATTCCCACCCTTGCTTGCTGATTTCTGCAAGAATGCCAACAGAGCCGAATGGTTTTCCATTTTTCGTGGCTTTGAACTGTGGAGATTAGTTGGAGCTAAGGCATATCTTCACATTTTGGCCAGTTTTCTATCTCGCTACAGGCCTTCTCCACAGGGGAAGGAATTCAATGTGTGTTCTTGCCTTTTAGGAAGGTTCTCTCTGCCTGTGAATTGAGTGCTTCCATGGGCCAGGACTGTGTCTACCAACTCTGTTATATTGTATTCTCCCAAGTACTCAGTACAGTGCTTTGCACATAATAAGTGCTCAGTAAATACAATTGATAGATCGATTCCATCTGTATTATTCAGTGTTGTAGGTATGGCATAAAACTCTGTAGTGCGTTGGTGATCATTATATCCCTGGATCTCATCAGTGTGAGCAGCTCACCAGTAGTAATACTAGTTTCCTATCTTGAACTGTGTGTCCCACCACAGGTTTTGTACAAATCAGTTAGAGTATTCTGAGAAACTGCAGGGGCGTGGTCATGCATCTCTGGTTTTGCTGCTAGTAGTTTTTTTAACATCTGAGTTGTTTTTGGCAAACCTGTCTTGGATGGTGTCTCCTTACCATATAGCCTTGATGGCTACCTGATAAGCAGTGTTCCCGAGAAGTGCCTATTTGCTTTTTCCATCACTACTCTTAGCTGGAGTTTCTCGTTCCAATAGAGCTGCTTTGATGTTGTCCCAGACCATCTCACCCTCTCCACCAGAACCAGCTCTCCCATCTTCAAAACCCTTCATGAATCCCACCACCTCTAAGGACCCTGACTTGCCCAAGATCACACTGCAGACAAGTGGTGGAGCTGAGATTAGGACCCGATCCTTCTCACTCCCAGGCCCGTGCTCTATCCACTAGGCCACACCGCTTCTCTTGTCTCCCTACTCCTCAAAAATTTCCAATGGTTGCCCATCTGCCTCCGCATTAAACAGAAACTCCCCATCAGCTTTAAAGCACACAGTCAACTCTTCTCCTACAACCTTTCCTCTTTTACCTCCTACTACAACCCAGCCTACACATTTCACTCCTCTAATGCCAGCCTTCTCACTGTAACTCAGTCTCATTTCTCTTGCTGCGAACCCCTTGCCCTCATCTTCTCTGGCCTGGAACTCTCTTCCTCTTCATATCTGATGGATTACCTCTCTCCCCACCTTCAAAACCCTCCGAAAATCACATCTCCTCTCAAAGGCCTTCCCTAATTAAGGTATCATTACCCTATTTGCCCTTTCTCCTCTATTGTCAATGCTCTTGGATCTGTAGAGAATTTGCTAAGACTTTACTATGTGTCAAGCACTATTCTAAGCACTGGGGGCAATTACAAGATAATCAGGTCAGACATGGTCCCTGTCCCACATGGGGCTCACGGTCTAAGTAAGGGAGAACAGGTATAGACAATCCCTCTCCCCCCCACTCAAAGTCTGACTTAAGGCACATCTCCAAGAGGCCTTCCCTGACTATGCCTTCCTTTCCTCTTCTCCCACTCCCTTCTTCTTTGCCTGATTATCTCCCCAGACCCGTAGCACCTATGTACATATTTGTAATTTATTTATTTATATTAATGTCTGTCTTCCCTCTAAACTATAAGCTTACTGTGGGGAGGGAATGCACTTACCAACTCTGTTATATTGTACTCACCAAGCACTTAGTACAGTGCTCTGCACACAGAAAGCACTCAATAAATGTGATTGATTGATTGATTGATTGATTTGCTCGGCACATAGTAAGCGCTTAACAAATACCATCGTTATTGATTGAATCCCCATTTTACAGAGAAGTCTCTAAGACTGAGAGAAATGAAGTGCCTTGCCCAAGGGCAGGGAACAGACAAGTGGTCAAGCCAGTATTAGAACCAGGTCCTTCTGACTCCCAGGTCCATGTTCTATCCACCAGGCCACGCTGCTTTCCATGAAGTTCACATTCACTGAACAGAAGTAGAGCATTCCTATTTAGCTTTCCAATCCCATGGAATCCAATTAATTTTTCTCATAATTGATTACCAACACCGACCTGCACAGTGAAGTCTCGCAGTGGGTCAGATTTTGGAGTTGATATGCTGAATCTGCCTAGCTAGATGTGGATTTTTCTTTCTCTTCTTTGCCATTTTGTAGGGGCAGAGGCTCAGAGAAGATGTAGCAAAGCATTTGCATTTTAGAAGCAGTGGCAGGAGACATCAAGCAGTCAGTGGAACCTCTCAGCCTATTTGGGAAACCAGAGATTGTAGACTGCCTGGTTGCATATCCATCACCTGACTGATATTGCCGCGGGGAAGGAAGGGGGGGTCCCTCTCCAAAAAGAGTACCCACTGTCTGTGTCTGGGAGCTGTCCTTCATCACGTAAGCCAATTCACTCAATGACACAATGGTGACTCTTTAGCTAAATTCATGAGCAACAGACACCAGTCTTTTTTGGGAGACAACTATCGGTTAGCATTGATTAGCATTCTAAGCAGCATTGCTTGGTGAAAAGAGCACAGGCCTGGAAGTCAGAGGACCTGGGTTTTAATCCTGCCTCTGCAACTTGTTTCCTGTGTGACCTTGGGCAAGTCATGTATAACTTCTCTAGGCCTCACTTTCTTCATCTGTAAAATGGGAGTTCCACTGTTCTTCCCTCCTCTTAGACTGTAAGCTTCTTTTTTTAATAGTATTTGTTAAGCGTTTATTGTGTGTCAGGCTCTGTACTAAAGGTAGATGTAAGCTAAATTACTGTTTTACAGATGAAGTAACTGAGACACAGAAAAATGAAGTGACTTGTTCAAGGTCACACAGAAAACCAAGTGGCAGTGCTAGGATTAAAACCAAGGTCCTTCTGACTTCTAGGCCTAGACTCTTTCCACTAGGCCATGCTGTTTCTCCTTGTGGTCAGGGAACGTGCTTACCAATTCTTTTAAATTGTTTTCTCCCAAGCTCTTGGTGTAGTGTGGTGCTTATAGTAAGCACTCAGTAAATATGACTGATTGATTGATTGATTAAGCTGTGAGCCCCATGTGGGACAGGCACTAAGTCTAACCTGATTATCTTGTATCTACCTCAGTGTTAGTACAGTGCTTGTTACATAGTAAGCAGTTAAAAAACCTTGTAATGACTTTTATATCTATTCATTGGTTTCTTTTTGTTTTTGAACCTCGAGATTAGAATTCACAAAGAGCAGAAATTTTCAGAGGCAGTTTCATGTTTGGTGAAGTGAATTTTGCCTAGGGCACTATTTCTAGCCATTTGAGATGATCAGTGAGCCTTTATGGAACTTCCATGCATGAAATGCCATCCCTGTCTCATCAGCCATTGAATAACCAAAACCCTGGTCAGTCAGTCAGTCAGTCATATTTATTGAGCAGCTACTGTGTGCAAAGCACTGTACTAAGCACTTGGGAGAGTACAATACAACAATAAACAGAAATATTCCCTGCCCACAATGAGTTTATAGTCTAGATGGGGAGACAGACATTGTTAATAAATAAATTACATATAAGTACGTAAGTGCTGTGGAACTGGGAGGGGGGAAAGAATGAAGGAGCAAGTCGGGGTGATGCAGAAGGGAGTAGGAAAAGAGGAAAGGAGGTCATAGGGCTTGTGTTTAGGGTAGGGAAGAGAGTATTCCATGACCAACAGGTCACATCTTTTTCCAGTTTTTCTTCCATGGTGATGGTGGTTAGCACTAAGCCTTCCACACTTTCTCACCCACTCCTCCAGGACCAACTGCAGTCACTGGTATTTGAAGCACTGTGGCCTAATGGAAAGAACACAGGTCTGGAAGTCAGAGGACCTGGGTCCTAATTCCAGCTCTGCGATTTGTCTGCTGTGTGAGCTTAGGCAATTCACTAACTTCTCTGTGCCTCGGCTACATCATTCATAAAATAGGGACTCAATCCTACTACCTCCCGCCTTAGACTGTGAGCCCCATGTGGGACAGGGACTATGTCTGACCTGATTATCTTGTATCCACCCCAGTGCTTAATACAGTGCCTGGCACATAGTAAACACTTAACAAATACCATAAAAAATGGTTTTTACAAGCCATTACTCTGGGCAGAGCACTTTACTAATTGCTTAATATGATGTAGTAATGTAGCAATATGTCTTCAATGTAGCAGACATTACAAGACAGCTGATAGGAGGCAGGATCGCATCTACCGACTTGATTGTGCTCTCCCAAGTGCTCCGTGCAAAGTAATGGCTCAATAAATACTATCAGCCCCACAGCACTTTTGTACATATCCGTAACTTATTTAATAATATTAGTGTCTCTCTCCCACTCTAGATTGTAACTTGTTCTTTCCTTCAGTTGTATTTACTGAGCACTTACTGTGTGCAGAGCACCGTATTAAACACTTGGGAGAATACAGTATAACAATAAACAGACACATTCCCTGCCCATAATGAGCTTACAGTCTAGAGCGGGACACAAACTTGTTGTGGGCAGAGAAGGGGATGACCAAATCTATTGTATTCTCTCCAGCACTTAGTAAAATGTCCTGCCCACAGTAAGTGTTCAATAAATACCACTGATTGATATTCCTTGATTGATAGGTATTAGGGGTGCAATCTGCAGACGAAATATCCGTGAACCCTCTATAACAGCAACATTACTAAGGCCTCATCCATTTTTCACACTGTTGAAATGGCATTCACTTCTGCTAGGCAAACCATTGGGTGCTTTTTCTTTTTCTTTCCGAAGAGCTGGAGCTTTGTAGGCTACCAGATGGGTCGGCTTCTTTGTCCCTGGAAAGAATTGGTCTATGATCATTTTGGAGGGCACAGACAGCCTCACTGAGCAGAAACCTGGGCTGTCATGCCTGGATGCCCAGGGAAACCATCTCTTTCATTGCAAGAAGCTAAAGAAGACTGCCCCTCCACCCACTGCTCTCTCCCCTATCCCCACACGCAAGTTGAATAGTCCATACTCCTTCCATGAAGGTGGGAAAGGGTTGGAAAGCTATTTAACATTCACAGTATCCACAACATATTAAACCTTGAACCCAGCACATAAAGACATATTCAGAAACAAAGTTCAAAATTCATTACGTGCATACGCACTCTTCAGGTCTTTCGATGACACTGGGAATGTGGTCTTTGAAACAGTTAAGAAAATACGCATATCCACATGGCTCCGTCCCATACTGTAAAAATGTTTGGAGGTTAACAGCAGGAATTGAGGAGCAACAGTTTTCTGAAATCATTTCTGCACCTGCAGTTTAAACTGTTAATACCTTTTTTTTACATACATAAAAATTTTAATACTATTTAAAAGCCAGAAACATTTGGGCCAAATCTGTTCCTTTCCTGGATGGTGCTGGCAGAAGAAATAAATGCTGAAAAATCAAAATGCAGGGTGGCCTATTTAAAACTTGTCTCACTTAAAGTTACAAGGCATTAAGCGGACCACCCTGCAGATAATCCGGATGACTGGCTAGTGAAGTTTCTCTGGCCAAAGAAAAGGTAATGTTTGGCTTGGAGGTGGCTCAGAACGACAGGCAAGGTGTATTCTTCAAAGTGCCTCTTCATTCTTGCTTTATTCCCTTCCTTGTCCTATCTTGAATATTGCGATTGCCTCTTCCCTGGTCTCTTTAAGGTTTCAGCCTCCCCTCCACATTCCAATCCATCCCGAATTTAGCATCATGAACCGTCTTCCTAAAATCTGGTTGAATCACTCTTTTTCTTCCTCCCTAAAAATCTGGGTGGTTCTGGGTCACCACCCATGTCTGATTTAAGCTCTCAGCTGCTGGTTCTAAGGCTATCTGATCTCTTTTTTTTTGTCACCTCCCAGCCTGTACCCTTCACTAAACCCAAGCTTCCCCCTCATTCAGTGCTTCTGTCTCCAGGCCTTTACTCATGCCATACGTCCAGTCTGGAATGCTTTTGCGCCTCTATACAATGCCAACTAAATCCTTCCTGTCCTTCAAAAGCTTCCTTAAGACCAACCCCCTTAGATTGTCTTCCTGCCTTGGCTGCTTCATGTATTACCATGTCCCCCAAATGGAGCATGGCCTAGGGAAGGCAGCTTGGTCTTGTGGATAGAACACGGGCCTGGGAGCCAGCAGGACCTGGGTTCTAATCCCAACTCTGCCACTTGTCTTTTGTGTGACCTTGGGCAAGTCATTTAAGTTCTCGGTGCCTCAGTTCCCTCATCTGCAAAATGGGGATTAAGACAGTGAGCCCCATGCAGGACAGGGACTGTGTCCAACCTGATTAGCTTGTATCTATCCCAGCAGTTAGAAAAGTGCTTTACATATAATAAGCACTTAACAAATACCATAAATCATTATTATTGTCGTTACTGACTATTCCAACTGTTAATGCAGCCCACCTCCTCTAGACTGTAAACTCACTGTGGGCAGGGAATGTGTCTGTTGTTATGTTGTACTTTCCCAAATTCTTAGTACAGTGCTCTGCACACAGTAAGGGCTCAGTACTGGCTGACTGACTGACCTCCTATACCTCCCATAAAACGTAAGCTCTTTGAGGGTAGATATCAAGTCTTCTGCCTCTATTTCACTCTTCCAAGCAGCTCTGCCAGTGTTCAGAGCACAGTAGATACTCGGTTAATGCTACTTATGGACAGATTCAAACCAGTGCTGTCTCCCTGCATAGACTCCAAGCTGTGTTGGTCTACAGCAACACACACAGGGAGGAAGTGGAAGCAGTGGAGTTGCATGGTGCAGTAGATAGAACACAGGCCTGGGAGTCAGGTCATGAGTTCTAATCTTGACTCCACCACTTGCCTGCTGTGTGACCTTGGGCAAGTCACTTCACTTCTCTGGTTCTTAGTTACCTCCTCTGTAAAACAGGGATTGAGACTGTGAGCCTCACACGAGTGAGGGACCTTGTCCAATCCGCCTGTATCCACCCCAGTGCTTAGTGCAGTGCCTAGCACAGAGTAAGTGTTTAACAAATACCACAATTACTGTTTTGTGGCAGGGCCTTAACATCATGTCCCCCCAGGTCCAGGTCTACCCCCATCAGTCCTGACTTCTCTGAGAAGCAGCGTGGCATAGTGGAAAGAGTCTCAGCCTGGGAGTCCGAGGCCCTGAGTTCCAAACCCAACTCTGCCACTTGCCTGTTGTATGACCTTGGACGATTCACTTCATTTTACTGAGGCTCAGTTCCCTTATGTGCAAAGAGGGGATACAGTACCTGTTCTCTCACCTACTTTGACTGTGAGCCCAATGTGAGACCTGATTATCTTGTACCTCCCCCAGCGCTTAGTGCGCTGCTTGTCACATAGTATGCACTTATCATATACTACAATTATTATTCTACTCCTCCTGCCCCTCCGTAAACAACAATTAGGGCTAAAATCTAGAATTTTCCTTCCTTGAGCCATTGTTGACGTCTTCTGCAATCTGAACCTAATTTGTTGCCCTCTTTTCCCTTGCTCCTATTGGAAAATTTTAAAGGAAAGAAAATGTTTGGTAGTTCAGTCAGTCCATCAGTGGTATTTATTGAGTGATTACAATAAATACAGGACGTAGAGGCCATCCCTGCCCTCAAGGAGCTTCCCAGGGAGACAAACAACAGGAAGGGGAAGCAACTAAAGATATGGAAGTTAGCACTAGGTGAAATGACCAACCAATGACCACCACACGTTCCACAGAATCTAATTGGACTATCAAGTGTTTAGCACAGTGTTCTGCACATGGCACTCAATAAATACCACTGATTGTTTTTCACCTGGTGCAGTGGACAAAGTAGGCTTTTGTCATCAGAAGGTTACATCTTGATGCACTGGGGGAGGAATCTGAAGTCTGTCACTACCTTGTGAACTTTCTGAAGCGAGCCATTAACTGAGCGCTATCAAAGCCGCTGAGGAAAGGGGTGATAGGAACAGGGTCCTTCTTTATTTTGTTGACTCCCCACTTCCTTTTGGATGGGGACCAACCAAACAAACATTTCTGGTACAAAATCCCTCCAAAGCAGCCCCTGACCCTCATGTCTTTTTCACTCTCTTCCTCACACTTTTTTCTATCTTACGTATTTACTTTAAAGCAAGGATGACACCTTTATTCTTTACAGGTGGGTCAATATTGACAACAATTCAAAGGAGATGGTGGGGTCCCTTCCTCCTAGAGAGTCAACAGAGTCCTGCAGCAGAACAAAAGCTGTCTATTGGTTGGTGACCCTCACATCTGCTGCTAACTGTCCTCAATGTTAGTAGAAGTCTAGAGATATGAGTAGTTCAAAGAAGAAAGTTTGTTTGGAGGGCTCACAGTTCTCTTCCTGTTTGGTAGGAAAAGAAAATAACTCCACTGCACATAGGTTCCAGATCTGAAAGACAGATACGTGGTGTAGAGTAGGCATTTCAATGTCTTTATTTTTTCTCAAGATCTCCACATTTTTGATGTGTGATCAAAAATGTCTGGACAATTATAGTTATTTAACCTACTGTAAGTTTAAAATTGAAGGGTGCATAGGTATATATTAACCAGGGTGGCATTGATAAATTAAAAAAACAGAGGGAGCTGATCAAAACAGCATTTTTAAATTAATGAATGCTATTGGATTTAATTATAAAAAATGCATATGTCTAGAACGCTTCCGTCGTCAGACTCTCTTGTGCTGACTGTAGCACATTTTTCCTCTAATAATTGCAGAGCTTGGCTTTATCATTAAGCAGATGTTTTCTATTAATTCTGAATGAAAATAAATGATTGCAATTAGCCAAATACTTAGACTGAAGGACTTTACAGTTCAGCTGCGATGCTTCAGCTACATTGTCTGGTTGACACCAGCGTTTCCCAGCGGCCAGAGGAAAGGGAGCCCCTTTAAAAGGACGTAGAATATATTTCTCTACTGCAGTGGAAATCAGACTGGCCCAAGTTTAGTGAGTGCTAAGTCCCAAGAGATGTGATGGCTTTGTTTGTTTGCTGTTCCTAGATTACGGTGGTCGGCCTGTATAGTGGAGTGTGCACAATCCTTTATGAAGTGATGTTAGCCTTAGTGATTATTTCTTTTAAGCAAATACCACTTTAATATAACTTCAGATATTGTTTTTGCTATTTCCTCTAGCATTTCTCAGCTGTGCCAGACTGAACTTTGATCCAGAAAGTGGTCATGAGAGTGATTGGTTGGCAGGCATGAATTTCCACTGATAGTACTGGACATGTGTGCCTGGATGATTTTGTTGTCACTCAAGATGGGTATTTTCAAATCAGAATGAAGAGTTCTGATTGTTTTTTCCCCATTGTTGATCACATGACCAAGGCCCATCCCCAAACAGGTCTGAACACACCTACTTCCTTAACGGCAAATCATGGTCCCCAGTGGATATGTGTGACTGTCAATGCAGATGTTTCAGGGGCACTTGAGTTTCTGTTGCTGCTGTTGCACTTCAAAAAAGAGTACATTTGGAGAGCTGCTTTACATGTCTGTGACTTAGAGCTTGTTGTGGGCAGGAATGTGTCTATTGTTATACTGTACTCCCCCAAGCTCTTAGTACAGTGCATTGCACGCAGTAAGCACTCAATAAATGCTATGGAATGAATGAAAGTCTGAAGCGTCCACCGAGCATCTCATCTGGGGAGGAAAAAACAAGATTTTTTTTTTTTACTGGTATATGTTAAGTGCTTACTATGTGCCAGACACTGTACTAAGTTCTGAAAGAAGCTAATCAGATTCCTGTCCCACATGGGGTTCACAGCTGAGGTAACTGAAGCCCAGAGAAGTGAAGTGACTTGCCTGAGGTCATACAGCAGATGAGTGGCAGAGCCAGGACTGGATCCCGGGGTTTTTCTGACTCCCAGCCCTGTGCTTTATCCATCAGGCCAAACTACTTCTCCAGAATGACTGGATCTGCGATTCTAGTGAAAACAGACTTTGAAACTGTGGGTTGCTACTGCAGAGGAGAGATGTGCAGGGTGTTTTTCAGGGTTTATTAAATGGACAGTTTATAGCTTTCCCAAGGGCCACAGCTTCTAACACCAAGAGAGGTTTCTTCAGCCCGGACCACCAGAAGTGGGATCACTTCACTCCCTCAGAATGAGACTCCCCACCTGAGGGCTTCCATGTGCCCGGGGACTGGGAGAGGACAGTGGAGGCTTGAAAGTCAGCTGTGGAGGGGAATAAGGGATACTTTCTGTCAGCCCGTTCTTCTCTGCACCCTGACATCCTCCCCCCACACCGAGCTCGGTCATTCTATTCAGTCCTCACCTGCCTCTCCTACCAGCCAAGTGACCATGGCAAGGACAAGGGGAGTCAGATGGATCTGTCCCTGGCCTGGAGACAGCAGTGGAGTACTGACCCTGATCCAGTTTTTAGGATTCTTTTGGGAGAGGAGGAGTAGATGGAGGGTAAAGAAATGTTGGAGAGGGTGCGTCCCCCACAGCACTTTCACTGGCCCTGCCAACAACAACCTCTGGAAATAAAGGCCTTGGGAGAAATAGGGAAGGAGGAAGAAGGAGGAACAGCATCAGCAAACCCTGCAAAACCAATGGAATCAAATCCCACAAAAAGTTGCTCTGGCCCGCCAGCTTGGCCTGGCGGTTAAGACCCTGTGCCTGGGAGTCATACGGACCTGGGTTCTAATCCTGACCACCCCATTTGTTGGCTGTGTGAAGTCACTTCACTTCTTTGTGCTTCAGTTCCCTCAGGTGTAAAATGGGGATTAAGACTGAGAGTCCCATGTGGAACAGGGTCTTTGTACAACCCAATTAGCTTGAATCCACCCCAGCCCTTAAAACAGTGCCTGGCACATAGTAAGCGCTTAAGAAATGCCATTATTGTTATTATTACTATTACTATTATTCCTTCCGAGATCCATTAGCTGCATGCTGCCCCTGACTTGTACAGGGTTCTTAACAGCTGTAGCCTTTTAAAACGAGGGCTCCTTAACAATAAACAGCCATTTAAAAAGTTCCATATGCTTTCCCCCAGTGTCCACAGCTCAATCTCCCTGTACTCGTCCACTACTCCCGCTGCTGTGTGGTCTTAACTTTTCTGCATGCCTGGCTGCTCTTGTCCCTCCCTGGAGAGCGATTTCAGGAAGCAACTTCACACATAAAGATCTTTGAATGTTTTGAGATGAAAGACACTACATGAGTGCAAATGGTTATTCATGGGATTGTTAATTCAATTATTATCTTTATCTGTTGGGAGTATGGACAAGAAATCTGACCTTAAGGCCAGAGGCCAAGGAGTCCTGATTTTGTCCACCAGTCACTAAACCTCTTAGGGATTCTGATTTTCAGTTTGAAAAATCTGTTGATCTGGTTTACGAGGGAGGAAGCTGTGGCAATTGGTGATCAATAAAATGGAAAATTATATAGTACTCTCCAACGCTTCAGTTTCATCTAAAGGATCCAAAGGATTTACACACATATAGCTTAAGCATAAAAAATATTTTCTCCTTAAGAGATGAAAATCAACTAGGATAATTCAAAATGCAATTTAATTGTAACATTAGAATTTAGTAACAATATTTCTAGGCATGCAATCTAGAAAAAATTCTGTAAACTTCAACCTTCAAATATTTGAAGTACTAAGGCATAAAAAATGATCTCCTTAATGTTACCTTTTTCTACTAAAGTAGATTCAGAATTGAATCTTTGTTCCTAGAAACACTTTTGTCATCCACTGTGGTTTGCCTAGGCTGAGAAAATAACATCAATGTTAATCTAGGTAGAAGTGAGTTCACACCCTCCCCTACACAATCCCAGTCAGTTTAACAAAATCTGTGTTGTTATTCAGGTATTATCCATATTTGTTAATGAGTAACTCACTTTGGTCATAGAGTTGAGAGACAAACAAATGATTTAAAGAACCCTTAATTGAGGCCTAGGACAGACATAGCCTCAGAGCCATTTATTTAACAAAAACTTTCCTAAAATGGAATTTAAACCTGCTATCTATCTCCTGCTAGCCACCAACTTTTCAAGCCCCCAAGAAGAAGGTCAATATACACTATAAGAAGAATGTATCCCATTTCATTTGAATTTTTTGCAGACTAGATCATTCATTTAGCACCCAAAAATAATATGGGTTTCAGGCTTGTCTCAGTTTAGGATTCAGGGCAGAAATGAGACTTGTATTCTAGTGGTTTGTGTCATAAACTATAATAATAATTATTATTATGGTATTTGCTAAGTGCTTATTATATGCAAGGCACTGTACTAAACTCTGGGATGAATATAAGCTAATCAGGTTGGACACGGCCCCTTGTCCCACATGGGACTCACAGTCTTCATTGGGGCTCACAGTCTTAATCTCCATTTTACAGATGGAGTAATTGAGGCACAGAGAAATGAAGTGACTGGCCCAAAGTCACACAGCAGACAAGTTGCAGAGCCAGAATTAGAATCCAGGACCTTCTGACTTCCAGGCCCATGCTCTATTCACTAGGCCATGCTGCAATTTGATTATCCTCTTTAGTGAGGGCAGAAGTAGGTCGCCAGAATAATCATGATTCAGGAATAATCCAAAAAAATTCATCAGTAGTTTTAATTCCCCCTCCAACTCTTTTTTCACATGATCAGCAAACAAGTAACTTGCTCACAAGTTTGAATTTCTTGATGGGTTTTTTTTCAGTTTTTTCTTCCTCTCCGCTGGTGAAGGTGTGAATGAGAAGTGGAAGGCAATCAGAAGGAGAAAGGCAAGAAGCCAGCTAGCTGTCGGAGTGGATAATCCAATCAATCAATCTATCAATCAATCATATTTATTGAGTGCTTACTGGGTGCAGAGCACTGTACTAAGTGCTTGGAAGAGTACAGTATAGCCATGTAGCAGACACATCCCCTACCCACATTGAATCCATGAACTGGTTAAGCAAAACCCTTGAATTATCCTGGTGACTGTTTTTTATCTTGGTTGGAAATTGGAACCACTTTATCAAAACCAGTTTAAAACTTACAAAATTCTAACTCCTCCCTGCAAATTCGTCATTTTTGAGCATTTTACAGCTAGAAGAGCACTTAGCTCTTTCATCAATTTAGCCTTAAACATGCCCTAAAGCTAAACAGCATCAGAATTCAGCATCAACATTTCAGGTGAAAAGTTCCTTCCATCAAATGAATCTGTTTTCATTTAGCTTTTATTTATGTCCAGTCCCCCTCCTATTTTGTCTCTCTATAATATTATTTTGTCTGTGATTGATTACCAGACCAGTTTCAGATTTATGTGCGCTGTGATTCAATTAAGTTTACCCTTAAGCAATGTGTTTTGAGACATATTAATGAGGTGGGAGTCTTTTCAGGAGTATTCATAACTTATAGTTTTTTTTTGGCTAGGCATCAAACTTTGAAATCATACAAAGCCAGATTCCCATCCTAAGTAACTCGGGTGAGGGGAAAATCCAGCTCTATATTCAGGGGCATGTTTGCTCATCAACATTTCCAATATTGGATTCCAAGTGATAGTGACTTTCTGCCTCTCTATTGTAGAGTGTGAATGTTACCTAGCAAAACCTTGTTTTGAGTTTAAGCCCCTTAACACGGCCTTATAAATGGATGTTAAAACAATTCTCTTTTAAACTCTAGTGTTTTGTTGATTGGTGTTCCCTCCCTGAACAAATACTATGCAATCCCTGTGGGAGTGTTACAAAAGAATTGTCCCTCCCTTAGATTCTACTAAATTGTCTTCTGTTCTACTGATATACTTAATGTAGACAATCATCAAAGAGGCCCAACCTGACACTGTTGCAATACCACAATCCCCTGATTAGTATACCTATCAAAATAGGCGACTAAACAATGTCACATCCCAGGTAGACTCTCATCTTTCACAAATAAAACCTTACACACCAGATTCCATCAGGTATCTTCCGGTTCTTGGAGTAAATGCAAAACGACCTAGTTTTCTGCCGGCTGCTGACACTGCTATATTCTGATAGGGGGAAAAAATGGAAGAAATGGCTAAATTACCTGGCATTTTTTTCCAAATTTATTGGGAGTGTACTCTCTAATAATGTTGGTATTTGTTAAACACTTACTGTGTGCCAGACACTGTACTAAGCCTGGCATTTCTCCTTTGTGATATAATAATTATTGCAGCCTGAATTGTCTGGGTTTTTTTGTGTTTTGGTACCAGGGCCTTCCGTTACAAAGTTGCACAATGTTTCAAATCCAATCATGTCCATATTTCTGCAGCACAAGTGGAGTAAAGAGCTAACATTTACTCCAGGGAATCTGAATGTGTCAATGGCAAAAGTGATATTTCACTGACAAAAAAGCTTTGTGGCTGGAATTCTACGGACTGGCTGTCAGCACAGTCTGAAGGTATGAGATTTTTTTTTCTAACTCTCCAGCTGTATAGACCCCGCTTAAACCATTCTGTTTCGACTCACTCCCCACCATTCACAGCTGAAGTGGATGGAGATAAGGTGGTGTTTCCATGCCACCCCTGCTTCCAGAGGCAGTCATGGATCGGTATTTATTGAGCGATTATTCTGTGCCGTGCACTATACTAAGCTCTTACTGTGAGCCTTAGGTGGGATAGGGACTGTGTCCAACCTGCTTAACCTTAATCAATCAATCAATCAATTAATGGTATTTGTTGAGCATTTATTGACTGCAGAGCAGGGTACTAAGTACTTGGGAGACTGTAGTATGATAAAGTTGATAGACACCATCCTGCCTACAAGTCGCGTGCAATCTACTAGACAAAATCTGAGAGTTTCCCATCAGAGCTGAAGAGACCCCAAAATGGGGCTTTCTGGCCTGTTAGGGCTTCAGAGGTTGTCCCTGTCCAGTTGCCATCCTCTCTAAAACCCCTGACTCCTTGTCTCACATACTCCAAGTGAAAGCTCGGCCACTTGTCAGCTGTGTGACTTTGGGCAAGTCACTTGACTTCTCGGTGCCTCAGTTACCTCGTCTGTAAAATGGGGATTAAGACTGTGAGCCCCACGTGGGACAACCTGCTTCCCCTGTGTCTACCCCAGCGCTTAGAACAGTGCTCGGCACATAGTAAGCGCTTAACAAATACCAACATTATTATTATTATTAAAAGTAAGCGCTTAATACAGTGTGCTGCACACAGTGAGCTCTCAATAAATACGATTGAATGAATGAATGAAAAGTAGCCACCTATGTCTCCACTAGCCAGAAGGTACAGCAAAGACAGCCAGGAGTCATGGCTGAAATATTGGATGCAGAAATATGGACATGGTTTGATTTGAAACACTGCAACTTTGAAAGGGAAGGCAGTGGTTCCCAAAAAACAAAAAGAAAAACAGACTATGCAGGCAGCAATAGTTATTATATCACATAAGAAGTATTTTAATAATCCAGGCTAGGGTTGCTTTGGCAAGGGGAGGGAGATTGGGAGGGTGAATCTGATATAAGTGCCAGGGACCCTCAGGAGGAATCTGCCATTCAAGGAGTCTCAGTTGGTTCCCTGGACCATCAGAGTTAATCAGTAATATTTATTGAGCGCTTACAGTGTGCAGACCACTGTCCTAAGCACTTGGGAGAGTGCAACAGCAGCAGTAGACATATTTCCTCGTCCATAACGAGTGTACAGTCTAGAGGGGTCACTTCACTTCTCTGGGCCTCAGTTATTTCATCTATAAAATGGGGATTAAGATAGTGAGCTCCATGTGCAATAGGGACTGTGTCCAATCTGATTAGCTTGTATTTACCCCAGTGGTTAATACAGTGCCTGGCACATAGTAAATGCTTAACAAATGCCATTAAAAAAAGAATCCCCTCAAAACAGTTGCTCAACATTATATGTATAATTCTCCTTATCTATTTTGATGGTATTGATGCCTGTCTACTTGTTTTGTTTTGTTGTCTGTCTCCACCCTTCTAGACTGTGAGTCCATTGTTGGGTAGGGATTATCTTTATCTGTTGCCAAATTGTACTTTCCAAGCACTTAGTACAGTGCTGTGCACACAGTAAGCGCTCAATAACTATGATTGAATGAATGAATGAATGAATGAATGAATGAATGAATGAATGACATGCTCCCAAGCCATTAGGCTGTAAGCTCCTTGAGGACAGGGATCATGTCTGCCAACTCATTTGAATTGTACTCTCCCAAGTGCTTAGAACAGTGCTGTGCACACAGTAAGGGCTCATTAAATTGATGTATAAATCCATCATATGACTAATAATAATAGTATTTGTTAAGCCCTTACTATATAACAAGCACTATTCAATTGTATTTACTGAATTGTATAAATGCATTTGAAGCACTGTTCTAAGTACTGGGGTAGATACAAGCTAATCAGGTTGGACACAATCCCTGTTGCACATGGAGCTCGCAGTTTTAATCCCCATTTTACAAATGAGATAACTGAGGCTCAGAGAAGTGAAGTGAGTTGCCCAGGGTCACACAGCAGACAAGTGGCAGAGCCAGGATAAGAAGGCTGGTCTTTATGACTCCCAGGCCTATGCTCCATCCACTAGGCCACGCTGCTTTTCATATGTATGGGGAGTCTGGTCTCTGTGCACCATAACTACAGGTTCCAGAGTGTTAAATCGGAGGGGCTGGAGACACATAGCTAAGAAAGGGCCATGTGAGGAGAAAAATTCCCAGCCACCTCTTGGTCTATTCACATCCTGTTCCTGAATGATTCTGAACACTCTGCAGGGAGACTGAGTCAATCAATCGATCATGCTTTTTGAGCGCTTACTGTGTGCAGAGTACTGTATACTTGAGAGAGTGTCCTCAGGAGCATACAATCTAAAGTGGGATTCAGACATTAAAATAAATTACAGATGTGGACTTATGTGCTTTGGGGGGTGAATAAAGGGTACAAAACTAAGTGTAAGCACAACGCGGAAGGGAGGGGGAGTAGGGGAACCCAGGGCTTAGTCAGGGAAGGCCTCTTGGAGAAGAAGTAATTTCATTAAGGGTTTGAAAGTGGGGAGAGTGATGGTCTATTGAATATGAAGGGGGAGGGAGTTCCAAGCCAGAAACAGGTCATGGACAAGGAGCTGGAGGAGAGATAGTTGAGATCGAAGTATGGTGAGTAAGTCGGTGTTCGAGGAGCAAAGTGAACAGGAGCAAAGTGTTGTAGTAGGAAATCAGTGAGGTAAGATAGGCATGGGCAAGGTGACTGAGTGTTTTAAAGGAGAAGAAGCATAGCCTAGTGGATAGAACATGGGCCTGGGAGCTAGAAGGACCTGGGTTCTAATTCCAGCTCTGCCACTTGTCTGCTGTGTGACCTGGGGCAAGGCACTTCACTTGTCTGTGACTCAGTTACCTCATTTGTAAAATGGAGATTAAGAATGTGAGCCCCATGTGGGACATGGACTGTGTCCAACCTTGTCTCTACCCCAGTGCTTAGTACAGCGCCTAAGCATGCCTAAGCATTGACTTGGCACAGTGCCTAAGTATTTACGATATTGTTTAACAAACACTATTGAAAAAAAAAAGACCAATTGGAGTGGCTCCTAATCCGCTGCAAGGGACAATGTGGGCCAGGATTGGGGATTAATTAATTAATTCAGTCAGTCATATTTATTGAGCGTTTACTGTTACTGTATGCAGAGCAATGTACTAAGGTTTTGGGAAAGTACGATGCAGCAATACAGATAATCCCTGCTCACATCGATATGGGGCTGGGGCTGGGGTCAGAGACAGGGACCTGACCCAGAGTGGAGTTGTAGCCACCCCTTCACCCACTCCGACAGCCAGCGTATTCCCATGGAGGGCTGCCTTCCTTGATTATAAACCTTCCATTACCCACGTTCCAAGCCCTCCTAAAATGCCATTACCTCCGACAAACTTTCCCCGATTATTTTCCCATCACCCTTGAGCCATATCATCCTTTATCCAATGCTTGTCTTGTCTTATGCCGTCGAGTTGTTTCCGACCCATAGCGACACCACGGACACATCTTTCCCAGAATGCCCTGCTTTCCGTGTGCAATCATTCTGGTAATGTATCCATAGAGTTTTCTTGGTCAAAATATGGAATTGGTTTACCATTGCCTCCTTCCATGCAGTAAACTTGAGTCTCCTCCCTCCACTCTCTCCCGTGCCACTGCTGCCCAGCACAGATGAGTTTTGACTTGTGGCAGATTGTAGCCTTCCACTCGATGGCCACTAGCCAAACTAGGAATGGAATGGACAGGCCTCTGCTTGACTCTCCCTCCCATAGCTAAAACTGGTAGAGTACTTGAAACTCTCCAGGTGCGACCCTGAGAGGGGTCATCCAACGCTAGTCCTCATAAATGTATTTACACCTTCTTCAGCTCTTACATGTATATAAAATACTTAACTTGACCACTGGAGTTGAGAAGCTTTGTGGCCTAATGGAAAGAGCCCAGGCCTGGGAGTCAGAAGGACCTGGGTTCTAATCCTGACTCCGCACTTGTCTGCTGTGACTTTGGGCAACTCACTTCACTTCTCTGTGCCTCAATTACTTCATCTGTAAAATGGGGATTAAGACTATGAGCCCCATGTGGGTCAGGTACTGTGTCCAACCAGTCCCCTTCTAGATGGTGATCCCGTTGTGGGCAGGGATTATCTCTATTTGTTGCTGAATTGTACTTTCTAAGTGCTTAGTACAGTGCTCTGCACACAGTAAGCACTCAATAAATATGATTGATTCAATGAATGAATGAATGATTAGCTTGCATCTACCCCAGACAGTCTATACAGTGCCTGGCACGTAGTAAGCACTTAACAAATGCCAAATATATAATTTGTTTGTCTCCTCCATTTTAGTGGAAGCTCCCTGTGGGCAAAGAATGTTCCATTTCTTTATTCTCTACTTCCCCAATGCTTACTCTGTTCATTCATTCAGTCATATTTCTTGAGCTCTTACTGTGTACAGAGCACTGTACTGAGCACTTGGAAAGTAAAATATAGTAACAAAAAGAGAGGATCCCTGCCCACAAGTCTAGCACTCCGCACCAAGCAGGTGCTCAACGAATACTACTTAAAAATGCTACTCTAATTAATACTAAACCCACCCCTTTTTTCCCCGCAATGCAGTGGTACTACCTGTCTCATTATTATGAGCTTGCTGGGCACTGTACTCATATTTAGTGCCTTTCATTTGACAATATTTACATGTGTTCTTATAGATAGGCCAGAAATGAAAAGGCCAGATAGTTAAGTGGAAAAACCGGCTTTTACTACCTTTGGAATTACCATTTTTTTAGCTATTTCGTCATACTAGAATGAAAAATATAAACCCAAATAAAGTTTATGACCAAAAAAAACTTCAAAATTGCAAGCTCTTAGAGGGTAATGATCGTGTCTACCAACTCTGTTGTACGGTACTCTCCCAAGAGTTTAATACAGTGCTCTGGGCATAATAAGCACTCAATAAAATGCTTTTGATTGATGGATTGATTGGTGAGTCACACACATTTCTTTCAGGTCTAGCAAAAATAGATGATTATTTTAGGGAAGACACACCCAAACTAGAAAGTTAAGGCAGAACAAAGATGAAAGATCAATTGATATTGCTGTGTTGCAAAACAAAAAGTAACTTGCATTTTATCCTTTCAGCATTTTCACTTCACCTCTTAATATTTTATATTCCTGGCACAGATTTTTAGGCAAAATGAAAATCGGATATATAGATTCTGAAGGGTTAGACTAGGTGAGATTCTTTTCTGAAATCATATTTGATATTCTGCTCGTACCCTAGAATGCTGAACGGAAAAAGATGTCAAATTTTCTGAAGGACATTAGATAGTAATTAAAGGGCTTTGCTTCAGTGCTTCTCAAACTTTCTCTGAAGTCAAAATCAAAACCAGAGCCATAGCATACTTGGCATTTCTTCCAGTCGTTTGCATTAATAATACTTTCTTTCTGTTGCTTTGTAGGGAATACATTAAACATGCACAAAGGACTTATTGCTTTAAAAGTTTAATGCAAAACTACTGACCTTTTAAACTCTGGCTCTGCAGATTCTTAATTAATAACAGATTACGAATATTAGTCAACAGGGCATTTAAAAATGGGGGTCACTCATGGGAAGATGTAAGAATTATAGAGGTGCCTTCTAGTGTCTGAACAGCTGTCAGATGTCCCATAAGAAAGGTCTTTTATTTTCAAAATCATAAGAGTTGCTAGGTGTCGAGATCAACAGGGCCCACGTGGGCCTCGAAGTCCAAGTAGAAGAGAGAACTAACTTCCAGTCTTGTGCCTTAGCACCACCAGACCACCCTCTTGTCATTAGCAGTGTGGTCAAATACAATACAGAGAAGCATCATGTCATAGCAGATAAAGCTCAGACCTGGGCATCAGAAGGTTATGGGTTCATTCAGTAGTATTTATTGAGCGCTTACTATGTGCAGAGCACTGTACTAAGCGCTTGGGATGAACAAGTCGGCAACAGATAGAGACAGTCCCTGCCGTCTGACGGGCTTACAGTCTAATCGGGGGAGACGGACAGACGAGAACAATGGCAATAAACAGCGTCAAGGGGAAGAACATCTCGTAAAAACAATGGCAACTAAATAGAATCAAGGCGATGTACAATTCATTAACAAAATAAATAGGGTAACGAGAATATATACAGTTGAGCGGACGAGTACAGTGCTGTGGGGATGGGAAGGGAGAGGTGGAGGAGCAGAGGGAAAAGGGGAAAATGAGGCTTTAGCTGCGGAGAGGTAAAGGGGGGATGGCAGAGGGAGTAGAGGGGGAAGAGGAGCTCAGTCTGGGAAGGCCTCTTGGAGGAGGTGATTTCTGATCCTGGCTCCTCCACCTGTCTGCTCTGGGACCTTGGGCAAGTCACTTCACTGTGCCTCAGTTACCTCTGACTTGCTCCCTTTGCTCTTCCCCCTGCCCTTCCCCCCAGCCCCACAGGACTTATGTACATATCTGTAATTTTATTTATTCGTATTGATGTCTGTCTCCACGCTCCCCTTCCCCCCACCCAGACTGTAAGCCTGTTGTGGGCAGAGAATGTCACTGTTTATTGTTGTACTTTCCCAAGTGCTTCGTACTGTGCTCTGCACACAATAAGCTCTCAGTAAATATGATTGAATGAATGAATGAGACTGTGAGGCCTATGTGGGACAGAGACTGTGTCCAATCAGATTTGCTTATATCTACCCCAGTGCTTAGAAAGTGTCTGGCACATAGTAACTGCTTAAGAAATACCACAAGTATCATTATTATTATTACGAGAGAAAAGGGATGGCAGTAAGCTTAAGTCCTAGAGGATAAAAATACAACTCTGCCTCTACTTAAAGTGATTTGAGTCACACTAGGTGCCAGCAAAGTCGAATAGGGTTGTACCATTAAGTAGAAGTGAGTACCTCTGTAACGTTTTGGGGAAGGAATGCCCTTTCACCGTCTCCTTGGGGATCGAGTAGCGAATCTGTTCCCCAAGTGCCCAGCATAACAAAGACAACGAGAAGGGAAACAGTACTTGCCGCCTGCCTGCCCAGCTCCTCTGCTCCCGATTTGCCCCATTCCTCTTGCTCTCAATCAGCCTCTTCAGCTCCAGTTGCCTCTCATTAAGAAGGTCACTGCATTGCTAGGGTCCATGGAGAAGGAAAATTATTGTTCCCACTTTATGTGGTGAAAATCCGCGTGTGTCGGAGTGGCCAGGTGGCCGGGAGATCGAGTGCATGCAGTGGCTTGGTGCTTAGCCTCCTTCGGGGTGGCGCCATGAAGTCCTAGAGTCAGGGTGCCCACTGGCCCACCTGCAGGTAAAAATAATGATAATAATGATAATAAAGTTATAATAATTGTGGGATCTGCTAAGCACTTACTATGTACCAAGCACTGTGCAAAATGCTAGAGTAGATACGGTATAATCAGATAGGACACAATCCCTGTCCAACATGGGTTTATGGTCTAAAGGGACAGCAGGTATCTTATCTCCATTTTCAGTTGACGAAACTGAGGCATAGAAGCTTTAAGTGACTTGCCCAAGGTTATATAGCATACAAGTGGCTAAACCAGAATTAGAAATCCAGGTCTTCTAACTTCCACAGGTGACATAGCCGACCCAGAGATGTGTATGGCTTTTCATGTAGCCTGTTGTACTCTTTCAGATGCTTAGTACAGTGTTCTGAACACAGTAAGCACCCAAAAATACTGTTGAATGATCGATGTACACATAGCACATATTCATTCATTCATTGAGAAGCAGCGTGGCTCAGTGGAAAGAGCACGGGCTTTGGGGTCAGAGATCATGAGTTCAAATCCCGGCTCTGCCACTTGTCAGCTGTGTGACTGTGGGCAAGTCACTTAACTTCTCTGTGCCTCAGTTACCTCATCTGTAAAATGGGGATTAAGACTGTGAGCCCCACGTGGGACAACCTGATTCCCCTGTGTCTACCCCAGCGCTTAGAACAGTGCTCTGCACATAGTAAGCGCTGAACAAATACCAACATTATTAATAGTATTTATTGAGCGCTTACTATGTGCAGAGCACTGTATTAAGTGCTTGGAATGTACAAATGGGCAACAGATAGAGACAGTCCCTGCCCATTGATGGGCTTATTGCAATGATGTCACTCACACCATTTTGTAGAATCCATCCCACACCAATCAAACTTAGAGCTTAGACTTTCCTCTGTCATGGCATAGTGGATAGAGCATGGGCCTTGGAATCAGAAGGGCAGGGGTTCTAATGTTGGCTCTGCCACTGGTCTGCTGGATGACCCTGAGCAAGTCACCTCACTTCTCTGTGCCTCAGTTACCTCATCTGTAAAATGGGGAGGAAGACTGTGAGCCTCACATGAGACAGGGTCTATGTCCAATTTGATTTGCTTGTATCCACCCCAGAGCTTAGTACAGTGCCTGGCACATAGTAGGCACTTAAATACCATCATCACCATCACTCCCTCTGGACACAGTAAATGCTTAATAAATATGACTGATTGATTCCCTTCTCAGTCAGTCATTGAATCGTATTTATTGAGTGCTTACTGTATGCAGAGCACTGTACTAAGCATTTGGAAGAGTACAATATAACAATAAACAGACACTTTCCCTGCCCGCAATGGCCTTACAGTCTCGTGAACAAAGGTGCCACTTCTAAAGCACTTACTCTGTGCTAAGACAGTGAGAATGCAGTTGGAGGGAGGCTGACAGCTTTAAATGAAAATACTGGATTTAAAGGCATCCACACTGACCATCTGAAAAACAGATTTTCTGGTGTGAACCAGACACATGGCCTCCTCAAATGCTCCGTATTGAGACTGGGGGACGCCCGTCCTTCAGTCCGTCTCCATCTAGTCCTGCCAACAGCCTTTCGCTCATCCTTAAGTCCGTCTCCATCCGGCCCTGCCAACAGTCTTTCGGTCACCCTAGCGATGCTGGCTTGGACTTGGCACTTCTCTCATTGATAGTTCATTACCTCATCACCTGAGGGCTTGCCATTTCAGTTATGAAAATACAACTACACTCTGGGTTTCAGATTCAGAAACATTTTGAACGTGAAAAAATATCTAACATCGGTGCAGCACTAGAGAACTAGAACGCTCTTTTGCACATATTTGTTCTGCTGAGGGTGCAGCAGTGTGAAGGTAATAAATAATAACAGCCCATTAATAATAATGACAATAACACTGACATTCCGGGTCACTACCAAATCGGAATAATTACTCGATCCCTGGCCTCGCTTTAATTATAAGTTAAGCACTGCCGCCTGGCCCCAGGGAAGGTAATCATTCACCTTGGTTCTGGCTGCTCTGGCCCTTCTTTACCAACATCACGATCATTCATTCATTTAATTGTATTTATTGAGCACTTACTGTGTGCAGAACACTTTAGTAAGAGCTTGGGAGAGTACAGTATAACAATAAACAGACTCATTCCCTGCCCACAATGAGCTTAGAGTCTAGAGGGGGAGACAGACATTACTGTACAACAATAAATTACAGATATGTACATAAGTGCTGTGGGGTTGGGAGGGTCTGAGAAGGGGGATGAATTACACCACGTCCCTATGTCCAGTGGTTTTATCGTTGTGTCCAGCCACTCTCTGCGTTGGCTCCAAACGCCATGGCTCCGAGGCAGTTTTCCCTATTTACGGCGTCGTGGGAGCGGAGCGTAATGGTTCTGGAGCAAAAGGAGAGGGGTGTGTCAGGAATTCCCTGGCAGCGCACACTCGACTCTGTGCTTTTCATTTTGTGCCTACTCACCTTGCCTCCTTCTCATCTCTCTCACCACTGACAAAATAATAATTATTATTATTATTATTACAGTACTTGTTAAGCACTTACTATGTGCCAGGCAATGTTCTAATCACTGGGCTAGATATAAGGTAATCAGGTTGGACACAGTCCCTGTCCCACCTGAGGCTCACATTCTTTATCCCCATTTCCAGATAAGGGAACTGAGGCATAGAGAAGTTAAGTGACTTGCCCAAGGTCACACAGCAGACAAGTGGCGGAGTTGGGATTAGAACCCAGGTCCTTCTGACTCCCAGGACCGTGCTTTATCCACTAGGCCACACTGCTTCTTGCTAGTGCTGTCTCTTCCACCTGGGTCTCTCACCCTCTTCCCATCCCACAGACCACCCTTCTCCCCATCTTCAAAGCCCTCTAGAAACCACATCCCCTCAAGGAAGCCTTCCATGATTAATGCCCAATCTTCCCACTCTGTTTCCTTCCTAACTGCCACATCAGGAAATTTGTGTCCTCTGAGGACCTGGTTGTTAACCAACCTTCCTCCCCACAATATTCATGTTCATGCCGTTAAACTGCATTTATTTATTTATCTCTCCTAGTAGATTGTGAGCTTCTTGAAGACAGGTATCATGTCTACCTGCCCCACTGCATTCTCCCAAGAGATCCGCTCTGCAAAGAGTAAGCACTCAATATAATACTCCATTGATCGATTTTGTGGATTTCCACAAAGGCTCCACAATGTCATCGTGTTGTCATGTTCTCTACATCGCCCACATAGCATAGCATATGTCTATGACTTCCAGATCGGTCAGTAGCTTCCAGTAGTACCAGGTGCCACCAGTGACCTTTCATTCATTCATTCATTCAATAGTATTTATTGAGCGCTTACTATGTGCAGAGCACTGTACTAAGCGCTTGGGATGAACAAGTCGGCAACAGATAGAGACGGTCCCTGCCGTTTGACGGGCTTACAGTCTAATCGGGGGAGACGGACAGACAAGAACAATGGCACTAAACAGCGTCAAGGGGAAGAACATCTCGTAAAAACAATGGCAACTAAATAGAATCAAGGCGATGTACAATTCATTAACAAAATAAATAGGGTAACGAAAATATATACAGTTGAGCGGACAAGTACAGTGCTGTGGGGATGGGAAGGGAGAGGTGGAGGAGCAGAGGGAAAAGGGGAAAATGAGGCTTTAGCTGCGGAGAGGTAAAGGGGGGATGGCAGAGGGAGTAGAGGGGGACGAGGAGCTCAGTCTGGGAACGCCTCTTGGAGGAGGTGATTTTTAAGTAGGGTTTTGAAGAGGGAAAGAGAATCGGTTTGGCGGAGGTGAGGAGGGAGGGCGTTCCAGGACCGCGGGAGGACGTGACCCAGGGGTCGACGGCGGGATGGGCGAGACCGAGGGACGGTGAGGAGGTGGGCGGCAGAGGAGCGGAGCGTGCGGGGTGGGCGGTAGAAAGAGAGAAGGGAGGAGAGGTAGGAAGGGGCAAGGTGATGGAGAGCCTTGAAGCCTAGAGTGAGGAGTTTTTGTTTGGAGCGGAGGTCGATAGGCAACCACTGGAGTTGTTTAAGAAGGGGAGTGACATGCCCAGATCGTTTCTGCAGGAAGATGAGCCGGGCAGCGGAGTGAAGAATAGACCGGAGCGGGGCGAGAGAGGAGGAAGGGAGGTCAGAGAGAAGGCCGACACAGTAGTCTAGCCGGGATATAACGAGAGCCCGTAATAGTAAGGTAGCCGTTTGGGTGGAGAGGAAAGGGCGGATCTTGGCGATATTGTAGAGGTGAAACCGGCAGGTCTTGGTAACGGATAGGATGTGTGGGGTGAACGAGAGGGACGAGTCAAGGATGACACCGAGATTGCGGGCCTGCGGGACAGGAAGGATGGTCGTGCCATCCACGGTGATGGAGAAGTCTGGGAGATGACCGGGTTTGGGAGGGAAGATGAGGAGCTCAGTCTTGCTCATGTTGAGTTTTAGGTGGCGGGCCGACATCCAGGTGGAGACGTCCCGGAGGCAGGAGGAGATGCGAGCCTGAAGGGAGGGGGAGAGGACAGGGGCGGAGATGTAGATCTGCGTGTCTTCTGCGTAGAGATGGTAGTCAAAGCCGTGAGAGCGGATGAGTTCACCGAGGGAATGAGTGTAAATGGAGAACAGAAGAGGGCCAAGAACTGACCCTTGAGGACCTCCTACCTTCGGGCTAGCGAGAGCCGGTGTGGTTTGCTAAGAACCACCGATAACACCAAATTAGTCCAAGCTCCCTACCAGGCGGCTGAAGATCCTTAAATATGGTCATTCCCCATAGAAGCATACTTGAGGGGTTTCTCAGGCATTTGTAGTGTATTCTAAATATAGCCACACAATTGCTACTCTCTGCAGCAGACGTGGTGCTATTACGTGGTGCGGGATCTGAATGCAACCCTAGCCAAAAGGGTGCCTTCCAGCAGTGTGTTCCCAAGGAGCTCTTTATTTCTTCCCACCTCCTCCATTTATTTTCCCATTTATCATTTTTCATATCCAATTTCACTTGTGTCAAAAATCTTTCTCCAGCATTCTTTCATCCGCCTTAAAGTTGGTGTTTTTTTTTAACCCATTCTGCATTGCTTTTTACAAAGGAGGATTCGCTAACTGAATGATCAGAATATTAAAACAAAGAAATATTCAAGATTGCTCTTTTAATTTTGTCCCCAAAGTTTCCATGTTTTCCTAGCTCGAGCCCCATAAAGTTGCAATCTAGACTTGTCTGGATGACCTTAAATTTGGCCGATTCCTGTTCCTGAAATTCTATCTTCCAAGAATCCTATCTTGATGGAATTATACCCTTTAATACCACGCATGTTTCCCCCAACAGTCTTTAGGATAACAGGAACCACGTCATCCCTGAGGTCTGAGTCTGGGTGAGGGGATTGTGGCCTCCTGGAAAGAGCATAGGGCCTGGAAAGAGCATAGGGCCTGGGAGTCAGGAGACCTGGATTCTAATAATAATAATAATGGCATTTGTTAAGCGCTTACTACATGTCACACATACTAAGTCATGGTGTATATACAAACTAAACAGGTTGGACGCAGTCCGTGTCCCACATGGGCTCACAGTTTTAATCCCCATTTTACAGAAGAGGTAACTGAGGCACCGAGAAGTTAAATGACTTGCCCAAGGTTACACAGCAGACAAGTGGCCGAGCAGGAATTAGAACTCAAGTCCTTTTGACTCCCAGGTTCGTGCTCTATCCACTAAGCCTTGCTGCTTCCTAATCCCAGCTCTACCACTTGCCTGCTGTATGACCTTGGGCAAGTCAATTAGTTTCTCTATATATCAGTTTCCTCATCTGCAAAGCGGGGAGTAAATATCTGTTTTTCTTTCCCATAGACTGTGAGCCAGATATGGGATAGGGACTATATCCAATCTTAGGCTTAGCACAATGTTTTCCCCACAGTAAACCCTTAACAAATACCACATTTATTATGTACATCATGTGTCGTATGTTGGTTGCTTGTAGTTACCCCAATGCTTAGAAGAGTGCTCGATAGATGGTAATCATTTAACAAGTACCAGAACTCTTCTTAATTAGGAGGAGGAGGAGGAGGAGGAGGAGGAGGAGGAGGAGGAGGAGTACTTTGGTGGATAGAGCATGGGCCTGGGAGTCCGAAGGACCTGGGTTCTAATGCCGACTCCTCCATATAATAATGTTGGTATTTGTTAAGCGCTTACTATGTGCAGAGCACTGTTCGAAGCGCGGGGGTAGATACAGGGTAATCAGGTTGTCCCATATAGGGCTCACAGTCTTCATCCCCATTTTACAGATGAGGTCACTGAGGCACAGAGAAGTGAAGTGACTTGCCCATAGTCACACAGCTGACAAGTGCAGAGCTGGGATTCCAACCCATGACCTCTGACTCCCAAGCCCGGGCTCTTTCCACTGAGCCACACTTTGCGTAAGTCACTTACCTTCTCTGGGCCTCAGTTATCTCATCTGCAAAATGGCAATTAAAAGTGTGAGCCCCATGTGGGACAGGGACTGTGTCCAACTTGATTTACTTGTATTTACCCCAGTGCTTAGAACAGTGCTTGGCACATAGTAAGTGCTTAATAAATACCATAATTAGTAGTAGACAAATCAAATAGATCAAGATCGCTCAGTGGCCCCTTTACTTTGTGTGAGTCAGTCAGGGGCACTCCCTAGCACGCTACAGCTGGGGCCCACTGAAGCAGCATTAATCTGCATTCCTGGGCCTGTTCAACCTGGAGTAGGATGCTTAATCTGTTTAAGGTTAAGCATGTCTTGCCAGTTATATTCCTAACATTCTGTTTGAAAGCTGCAGTCTGTGGCACTAATGATTTTACTTTTATGTGCGTAGACCTGGATGCTAGTGAACACATTGCCAATTTTTGGAAAATTAAATCCAGTGAAGAATGTTAAAGCTAGAGTGTGGGCAGTTACTTCCTGGAGTAACCCTTCTCCAGGGCCCCTGAGTTGAGGCTGCCCTCCATCCTCAGCTTTGCTTTCCCCTAGCATTTTTTCCATTTTGATCAGTAGTGTCATCCCTGACAATTTCTCCTCCTCTATGTTTTATTCATTTTAGTAATAACTGTGATGTTTGTTAAGCACTTACTCTGTGCCACGCAGAGTAAGCCCTGCGGTAGATACAAGATAACCAAGTCAAATCTGTCTCTATCCCACATGGGCTTACAGTCCAAGGAAAATAATAATAATAATAGGAATAATAATAGTGATATTGGTAAGCGCTTTCTGTGTGCCAGGCATTGTACTAAGCACCGAGGTGAATACAAGCTAATCAGATTGGACACAATCCCTGTCCCACATGGGGCTCACAGTCTTAATCCCCATTTTCCAGGTGAGGTAACTGAAGCTCAGAGAAGTACATAGACTTGCCCAAAGTCACACAGCAGACTAATGGTGAAGCCTGGATTAGAACTCTGGTCCTTCTGACTCTTTGTCCCGTTCTCTATTCCCTAGGCCACACTGCTTGGTATATTATCTCCATTTTACAGATGAGGGAACTGAGGCACAGAACAGTTAAGTGACTTGCCCAAGGTCACACAGCAGGAAAAATGGCAGAGCTGGGATTAGAACTCAGGTCCCATGACTCCCATTCCCGTGCTCTTTTCACTAGACTTCATGTAAAGGACCATTTTAGGAGGTGTGGGCTATTGGGGTCACTTTATTTGTTTACGGCACAACCCTCAGTGCATTTTAGTCAGGAATTCTGTAGTCGTGATTATTTATGATTATGTCTAGACTGCTACTAAGCTGTTGTTCAACACAGTCAGATAATTTACAGAGATTCTAATATGTAGGGCTGCATTTAGATCAGGCCACATGCTAAAAATCGAAAACTCTGTTTCACAATGGCAAATTATTCTCTATAAACAATGAAATCAGTATGAGCTTAAAGAACAAAAACAAGCTCAGTCTTACTGAAAACGACGGGGTCATTAAGAAGGTGGCTGGTGTGCTGGGTCCATAAAGAAACTGTGTTGTTATCAATCCTAAATGGGAATTTTAAAAGAATAATAAAATTCTTAAAAGGAATTTAATAGAATTGAGATTATTTTCATTTCATGCCATTGAGTGACTTATCAATCTTCTCATGGCATTGAATACCTGATTATCCCCTGCTCTATAAAAATGCATACTTTTATAAATTGATCATTATTTTACATCGAAGAAAAAGACCAAATAAGTCAGACTTTCCAAATAAATGGGAACAAGCTACCCCTGTCTTTAAAAAGCCAAATCTTCTGATGGTTATGGCCTTTGCCATTTAGAATGTTACTCTGCTCCTTATGACCCAGAACACACCATGAAAATCTGTTGAGTTAAAACAGCCCTAGTTAATTCACCTTGGTTTCATTTCTGAATCTTCAAGGACTCGTCTACTTCCACTGTGGAGTGGACACAGGGGTCATGAACTCTCTAGTTACAAAGTTTAATGACTAATTATTTTGTAGATGTTCATGTAATGGAGATGATTAATGATGTCTTTTAATGTCCTGCTGGTTTACCTTGGAAATCTTCATTTATAGACAGCGTGTGTGTGTGTTTGTGCTCGCGAGTGTGCATATTTTAAAACACAGCTAAAACTTTCTAGGATATTTGGTCTTCATGCTTCATTGTATTATTTGGGTCAAAGATAACCCCCTTGAAAAGGACTATTTCTCTAAATATGTAATTCTATTAATATTCTGGTTCTCAAAATTACAAAACTAGATGCTGTTTTGAAGGAAGTTTTATCTTTCACTGATTTGGAGCTGGAGGTAAAATATCCAAATGAGGAAATCCTGTGGAGTATTTTTCTGGCATTCTGTAGTATATAGTATGGGCCAGATTTTCACGGCTTTTCCCTGGGTGTAAGATAAACCTCTTGTGACGAGGCATGCTTTCGTTCAGGTACTCAGGATGCATTTAGTGCATAAAATAACCTTTCTGAGATACTTGAATAGCTTCCAAAGTTGCCTAGTTTACTCCAGAGAGTAGCTTTGGCACTGGGAGAAATTTTCTCAGTAAGCAGAAAAAATAAACATGTTACAGAAAAGCAGAGAAGGATTTTACATATCCAGAAGGCCAATTGGCACATCCTGCCTAGGCCACTATGTACACCACATGCCCCAGGAAGTAAAATCCTCCTCCAAACTGCATCTTGTTACCCAATGTTACACATTTTAATCTCACTTAAACATACACTTGCAAAAAAATGCCTTGTCTATATTTGCCTTCCAGTAGAATTTCTTAGCTCAAATATACTAGAACACCCAAACCTTGAAGCTGATGTTTTAGGTGTAGGCCTAGAATTCTAATGCATTCCCCACTACCCATTTTTAGTGCTTAATATCACCCAAGTAGACTTTAAAGGATCAAATATATCACAGGAAATATGGTGCTAAATTCTCTTTAAGATGTATTCTCTCCTAGTGCTTAGTACAATGCTCTGCATGTAAATGTTTAATAAATGAAACTATTACTACTATTATAAACTGTAGATATAAGCCTGCTACTTTCCTTAATGTTGAACCAATAGGCAAGAAGTTTTTCATGTCTATTTGATTTCAGAAGATTACTTTTTGACTTTCTTCAATTCATTCCATCTTCCATTTGCTTCATGACATCTTTTCTCAATAAATCCTTCTGCATTTCCAGACTGCTTCTCAGAGAATAAAAGGCAGAGTGGAGAAGCAGCGTGGCTCAGTGGAAAGAGCCTGGGCTTGGGAGTCAGAGGTCATGAGTTCGAATCCCAGCTCTGCCACTTGTCAGCTGTGTGACTGTGGGCAAGTCACTTAACTTCTCTGGGCCTCAGTTACCTCATCTGTCAAATGGGGATTAACTGTGAGCCTCACGTGGGACAACCTGATTACCCTGTATCTACCCCAGCACTTAGAACAGTGCTTGGCACATAGTAAGCGCTTAACAAATACCAACATTATTATTATTATTCATAAAAGAACACCGTCCTTTATACAGTAATGTTTTATAATTTTTATATCAGATAATGAATCCGGGATGACCAGTCTTCCAGAGAATCTGGGACTCATCTGCTCTTGAACATGTGTCTCGGAAAGACTAATGAATTTATATTCCTTTATTTTGGATAAAGTGGCACAAAGCTTATCATCCTGGGCTGGCTCTGGGCTTTGCCTTCACTCATACCTGCTTTGAGGTCTGCCAGGTTTAATTGTCCACCCATTACCGGTTTGCCAGGCAAAACCGAGAAAAAATGAAAAACAGCCATGACTTTTAGGTTTCTTTTAACTTGTGTATGTAATTAGTATCTTAGTTTAATTCCATATTAAACCTTTGCCATCTGCAGGGTTGTTGTGCTGCATCACATAAAAGTCCACAGGAACATGTTTAATTGGGTCATTAAGGTTACAGTAAATACTTCCTGTGGAACATTTTAATTACAAATAAAATCTGAAGCAAAGTATCTAGTTTTGAAGGAGCAGGTTTGTTCTGTGCTTTTAACTGCCATGGATTCTACTGTAATTTAGTAAACGGTTCCATGTGACACTTGAAAGGAATACATCCACCAAAAATGGCACAGCTCTTAAGGACTCTGTCATGTTGAAAACTTGTTTCTTCAAGCTACTATCTCCTACGCATCGAAATGGAAGGAAAAATACAAGTTCGGCTAGGGTTTTTTAAATTTTACATTTTGGAAGAAACTTGAAGACGACATAGTTCTTGTTGGAGATCCTAATATTGCCTGGATTGACTGTAGAGCGGGAGAGGGGACATTATGATCAAGCTCAGTGGGAGAGCCACGGAAGACCCGAAAGCGTATTGAGGATTCAAAGAAGCTTTTTCATTCATTTATTCAATTCATTCATTTGTAATTATTGAGCACTTACTGTGTACAGAGCACTCTACTAAGCCCTTGGGAGGATATGATCCAACAATAAACATATTCCCTGCCCACAATGAGCTTACAGTCTGGAGGGGAAGACGGATATTAATATAAATAAATTACAGATATGTACATAAGGGAATGGGCTGGGGGAAGACTAGAAGTAGTCGCCAGACTACTTGTTTTGTTTTATTTTGTTCTGTTTTGCTTTGCTGTCTGTCTCCCCCGTTTAGACCGTGAGCCAATTATTGGGCAGGGATTGTCTCTATTTGTTGTCTTTGCATTGTCTCTATGTCTGTCTATTGATTGTCTATTTATGTCTTTAGATTGTCTTTTATCTGTTGCCGAACTGTACATTCCAAGTGCTTCGGACAGTACTCTGCACATAGTAAGCGCTAAATAAATACAATTGAATGAATGAATGAAGAACAAAGGGAGCAAGTCAGGGTTACATTATGGGACAGAAAATGTTTACTGCAATAGAAAAAATATATATTTCTGGACCAATGACAAGGTTTTTTTAAATGGAAAAAAGTTTCATTTTGAAGCATCACGTCTAGATTTAGATGGAATCTATATTATTGAATTCATGGTACAAATGAATTCACCCTGCAGATTATTGAAATTAAATAGTAGTAGAAGAGGGCAAAACTGAGCTCATGCCCCTGCCCATCTGCCCATCTGAGATTCTCAAGAAAGCACTCCCTTTCTCAATCAGGTAAGTAAACGGGGGTGATCCTCTTAGCCACTCATCTGATAATGGGGGGCAGGTACTCTTGTCGGCGCTCAGTCAATCACTGGTATTTATTGAGCACTTTCTATGTGGAGCACTATAGTAAGCACTTGGGAGAGTACAAAACAACAATTAATAGTATTTATTGAGCGCTTACTGTGTGCAGAGCACTGTACTAAGTGCTTGAGAGAGTGCAATATAACAGAGTTGGTAGACTGGTCCTTGCGCTCCGTGAGTCTAGAGGGGAGACAGACAATATAAATGAATAATTTATGGAAGTTAAATGAAAAAAAGTTTTTATATAGCCATCAATTTGTACCCCATTTGGGGAAAGTCACACAGGAATATCATCATCTTAGAGACTAGGGCCTAAAAAGCAGTAGAAAGGATTTTTTTCAAGGGTACACCAAAAAATTCCATGCCAATATTGCTTCTCTATTTAACTTGAATAAGTGTCTCAAAAATTTAAGAGGTCTTAACGAGTGGCAGAGATCATGTTTACCAACTCTATTTTATTGTACTCTCCCAAGTGCTTAGTACAGTGCTTTCTACACAGTAAATGCTCAATAGATACCACTGATTGACTAATTGATGGCTGTCAAGAGAAAATCTGTTAAGATTGTGGAATTGTCAGTTACCACCAAAGTGGACCAAGTGAAGAGGACAGGAGGGAGCTAGCTTGGTGTGGTGGAGAGAGCAAGGAACTGGAAATCAAGAGACCTACACTTGAGTCCCAGCTCTTCTACTGGCTACTGTGTGTGACCTAGAACGGGTCATTTAACCTCTTGACTGTAAACTCGCTATGGGCTAGGAACGTGTCTACCAACTCTGAAGCAGCGTGGCCTAGTGGATAGAGTGCAGGCCTGGGCATCAGAAGGACCTGGGTTCTAATCCCTGCTCTGTCACTTGTCTGCTGAGTGACCTTGGACAGGTCACTTAACATCTCTGTGCCTCAGTTACCACATCTGTAAAATGGGGGTTGAGACTGTGAGCCCCCAATTAGGGCAGGGACTGCGTCCAACCTGATTACTTTGTATCTACCCTAGTGCGTAGAACAGTGTGCGGAACATAGTAAGTGTTTAACAGATACCATAATTATTATTATTAACAAATGCCACACAAAAAACTGTTGTAATACACTCTCCCAAGCACAAAGTAAGCACTCAATATATTGCACTAATTGATTTAACCCCTCTGGGCCTGAGTTTCTGCATTTGTAAAATGGGGATATGATAGATTATGAGCCCCGGGGTGAACAGGGACTGTAGCCAATTCCATAACCTTGTATGAACCCCAACATTTGTCTTGTCTTATGCCGATGAGTCCTTCCCAACCCATAGCGACATCCCAGACACATCTCTCCCATAACACCCCGCTCTCCATCTACAATCATTCTGGTAATGGATCCATTGAGTTTTCTTGGTAAAAATAGGAAGTGGTTTACCAATGCCGCCTTCCTCACAGTGAATTTGAGTCTCTGCCCTCAACTCTCTCCCATGCCACTGCTGCCCAGCATGGGTGAGTTTTGACTTGTAGCAGATTGCCTTCTACTCGCTAGCCACTGCCCAAGCTAGAAATGTAATGGGTAGGCCTCTGCTTGACTCTCCCTCCCATAGCTGAGACTGGTAGAGCACTGGAAACTCTCCAGGTGCGACCCTGAGGGGGCCCCAGCGTTTAGCAAGTAGTAAATGCTTTAAAAATGTCATCCATTTAAAGAATGAGCCCATTATTGTTCCAGTTGTGTGCTAGATAAAACCACGTAAAGTCAGACCAATATCTGGGGGGTGGGGGAGGGGGGAGAGTTCTTAGAAACATTTAGCCTTTTAGAGAAATCTGAGTAAAGGAAAATATTACTGAAATGTAATAATATCTAAAAGCTTATGGAAAATCGGGCTGTTAACATTATGGTGTTTTAAAATGTCAAGGAACCTTACAAATGTCCATAGTTTTCATCCTTTCTAAAAATAAACTTCTTCAAATAGAAATTTTCATCTTTGCTAAAGCAGTACTTATGTAAATAATGTAATTACTTCTATAAGAAGTCATTTGCTTCTGTTTCACTGTCCTGGGCTAGCAATAGAAAGAGGATAAAGTCTTTGGACTGCTGCAAATTGATTATAGTCACATAATAGGAAAACCCACCTATACCTGTATTTCCCTAGTCCATTCGGGATTCATCTAGGATTTGTCACTTGAATTTTTAAAATGTGAGCTCCCTGAGTGACAGGAGTCATGTAAGCTCATTGTGGACAGGGAATGTGTATGTTATATTGTTGTATTATCCTCTCCCAAGCCCTCAGTACAGTGCTCTGCACACAGTGAGCGCTCAGGAAATACGATTGATTGATGTCAATCCTGCTTGTGTTTTCTTTATGGTATTTGTTAAGTCCTTACTATGTTCCAATCACTGTTCTAAGCACTGAGGTCAATACATGTTTATTAGTTTGGATATAGTCCCTGTCCCACATGGGGCTCACAGCAATCTAAGTTGGAGGGAGAATGATTTCATCTCCATTTTATAGATGAGGTAACTGAGGTAACTGAGGTAGAGAAGTTAAGTGACTTACCCAGGTCATACAGTGTGCAAATAATAATAATAGTATTGTTAAGCACTTACTATGTACTAGGCACTGTATTGAGCACTGGGGGGTACAAGCAAATTGGGTTGGACACAGTCCCCGTCTCATATCCGGCTCATAGTCTCAATCCCCATTTTACAGATGAGGAAACTGAGGAACAGAGAAGGGACCTGCCCAGATCACACAGCAGACCAGTGGCTAAGCCAGGATTAGAACTCAGGTCTTTTGACAGTCAAGCACATGCCCTTTCCACTAAGCCATGCTGCTTCTCTCTATTCTTTCCCTGTGCTTACTACAGTGCTTTGCACAAAGTGCTTAATAAATACTATTAGTACTACACACTCTGATACATCTGAGAAGCAGCGTGGCTCAGTGGAAAGAGTCTGGGCTTGGGAGTCAGAGTTCATAGGTTCGAATCCCAGCTCTGCCACTTGTCAGCTGTGTGACTGTGGGCAAGTCACTTAACTTCTCTGTGCCTCAGTTCTCTCATCTGTAAAATGGGGATTAACTGTGAGCCTCACGTGGGACAACCTGATTACCCTGTATCTACCCCAGCACTTAGAACAGTGCTCTGCACATAGTAAGTGCTTAACAAATACCAACAGTATCATTATTATCAGATCTAGTGCTTACAAACTACTCCTGATGTCTTTCATCTATTATTTTCAAAATAATTAGCTCCTTGTCTCCCTCCATCTAGACTGAGAGCCGATTGTGGGCAGGAATTATCTCTCTTCGTTGCTGAATTGTACTTTCCAAGCACTTAATACAGTGCTCTGCACACAGTAAGCACTCAAATGAATGGTCAGGGAATATGTCTTCCAACTCTGTTACAGTGTTCTCTCCCAAATGCTCAGCACAGTTCTCTGCACAAAGTAAGCACCCAATAAATCCCATTGATTAAATGATTGGTTGATTGATTGAGTCTCTTGAGAGCCGTTGATATTTTCATCCCCGTTTGACAAATTAAGTAACCAGAGCACTGCTTTCAGTGGTCTGCTGACTCACAGCTCAATGCTCTGCTAGTTGTTTGTTGTTCTTGTTATTATTATTGTTATTATTACATTTCATTTTATTTGGTCATCCTGTGCAGTATTTTATAACTTGGCCATCTACAGTATCAAGTTTTCAGTCTGATTACAGCCTCAGACTGGAATTACCAAGATAAAAATTGAAACAGTTTTGGGTCCATTTTCTCTATTGTTTCCTCTGCAAGTTGGCAGTGGGATTTTTCATGGAGTAAGTACAATACAGCATTTGATTTTAAACTTCTTAAGCAACCGTTATTCCTGCACACTCAATTACTCCAGGTTAAACTGTGTTCTCTTAATTTGGAGATTATTAAAAGAAACTTTTGATCTTGCCAAAACGAGAGACGGCTGTAAAATGAAAAATGTGTAATGAATGGAATTTGATTTATTTTTAGCAGGGGTGTGTAATCAGGGGATACAAGTAAAGCATTTCACAACTAACCAGAAATCAAAAAATCTGGCCAAAATTCTATATGATAAAATGTTTACATAGCTCATTATAATACACATTCATTATGCTTTCTTGACCTAGTGGAAAGAGCACGGGTTTGGGAGTCAGAGGGCGTGGGTTCTGATTCAGGCTCCGCCACTTATCGGAAGTGAGACTTTGGGCAAGTGACTTCACTTCTCTGTCCCTCAGTTGCCTCGTCTGTAAAATGGGGACTAAGACAGTGAGCCCCACGTGGGACAACCTGATTAGCTTGTATCTACCCCAGTGCTTAGAACAGTGCTTGGTACATAAGTGCTTAATAAATACCATTGTCATTATTATTATTCTTATCTAGAATAGGGACTATGTCCAACCTATATATAACATTATAACAATATCACAGACACATTCCCTGCCCACAATGAGCTGACATTCTAGAGGGTGAGACAGACATTAATATAACTAAATAAATTAGTTATGGACATTAGTGCTGTGGGAGTGGGAGGGGGATGAATAAAGGGAGCAAGTCAGGGCAACAAAAGAGAGAGTAGAAGAGAAGAAAAAGGGGTTGTCAGGGAAAACCTACTGGAGGAGGTATGCCTTCAATAAGGCTTGCTGCAGAATAATAAAGAGACAGGTTTCCTGCCCACAGGGAGTTTACACTTTTATGGGCAAGACAACCTAAAAAATATTTACAACTAGAGAGGTTAAAATAGAAAAATGGAGCCTACAGATGTATATGATTGCTAATGTAAATAAGATCTTAAGTGATAGACTTGGCTGAAGAAATGATATGGCTCAGGTGGTTTGATTCGTAATTTTATATGTTCATATACACAACTGTTATTTACTGTCTTGTTTTTACCTGCCTTTCCTGTCAAGTTGTAAGATCTTAGAGAACAGGGACAGAATGTTATATCGCTTCTGTCTACTCCTTAGGTTGTCCTTACAATGCTCTGCTCTTGGGTCCTCAGTAAATTCGCTGAGAACATTTTGGGCTTGCATCTCTGGTCTCAATCTGAAGAATCGCAGTGTAGGACTAGCCGAGGAGTCCAGGTAAATTCAATCTCCTCTCCTTCTTCCTCTTATTTGAAGCCTATTTTGGTGTCTATTTCCTCCACTAGATTCTAAGATCCTGGAGGGTTAAGATCATGTCCCCTAATCCTATTCTACTCTTCCAGGTACCCAGTACAGTGATCAATAAATACTATTGGTTGATTGATTGACCATGAGCCACACACCACCCAGCTTCTTTGCCCAATCCATCTCGGGGGGGTGGGGGTGAAAATTGGAGGTACTGAACTTATCTTCTTTGCTAGCCATATAACCCAAGACAAATCACAACTACCCTGTACCACAGTTTCCTCGTCTGTAAATTAGGCATTAAATGCCTTTTCTCTCCCTTCCTAATATTAATCAATAATTATGATACTTAAGTGCTTACTATGTGCCAAGCACTATGCTCAGCACTGGGGTTAATCAGGTTGGACACAGTCCCTATCCCTCATGGGGCTCACACTCTTAATCCCCATTTTACAAATGAAGAAACTGAGGCCCAGAGAATTTAAGTAACTTGCCCAAGGTCACACAGCAGACATGTAGCAGAGTCAGGATTAGAACCCACAGCCTTCTGACTCTTGAGCCCGTGCTCTATCCACTACTCCATGCTGCTTCCCTGACTGTGAGCCTCAGGAGGAATAGGAACTGGGTCTAATAGAGTTGTCTTTTACATGTGCCAAAGCTTAGTACATTGCTTGGCACATAGTAAGAGCTTAAAAATACCACAATTTTTAAAATTGTTATTATTATGCTTGTCAGAATAGATTTTGCAGGTTATCCTGATTACTTAATAATAATTACGGTCCTTGTTAAGCACTTATTATGTGCCAAGCACTGATCTAGCTCTGGGGTAGATCCAAGCTAATCGGGTTAGACACAGTCCCTGTCCCACACTGGGCTTACCCTCTTATCCACATTTTACAGATGAGGTAACTGAGTCCCAGAGAAATAAAGTTAGTTGCCCAAGGTGACAGCCAGGATTGGAACCAAGTCCTTCTAACTCCCAGGCCTGTGCTCTAGCCATTTAGCCAGATTACTTCCATACCTACTGTTGGCCAAGGTGAGGATTGTGGAAGGGAAAGGTTTGAGCTGTGCTCACTGACTCCTCCATATTGGCCTGGGAATCATGAACCGGGCAGGACTGCTGGGGCACAAACCCCCAGCCAGCTGTCCGTCTGAAAGAAAGAAGGGATGACTCCTTCAGGGAGTTGGCAGTTGGCAAATCCATCAATTGATGGTATTTATTGAGCACATAGTGTGTACTAAGCACTTAGGATATCACAATCGATCAATTCATCCTTCGTATTTATTGAGCACTTACTGTGTGCAGAGCACCATACTGAGCACTTGGGAGAGTACAGTATAATAGTATAACAGACACATTCCCTGCCCGCAGCAAGCTTACACAGGGTAGGCAGACATGTTCCCTGCCCACAAGGTGCTTACAGTCTAGAGCGGGAGACAGATATTAATGTAAATAAATTACAGATATGTACATAAGTGCTGTGGGGCTGAGGGTGGGGTGAATATCAAGTGCTTAGAGTGTAGAGATCTAAATGCACAGATGACTCAGAAGGGAGAGAGGGAGTCTTTTAAATGAGGGCTTAGTCAGGGAAGGCCAGCATCGACTTTCAACAAAATCCTCCTCTGTCCTCTGTTCCAGGACAGAACACACCAGAATAATAATAACAATAATAATAATAACAAGAAGAAGAAGAAGAAGAAATACGGTATTTGTTAACTGCTTACAATGTGCCAGGCACTGTACTAAGCATTGGGGTGGAGACGAGCTAATTGGGTTGGACACAGTCCCTGTCCCAAATGGGGTTCACACTCTTAAGGTCCATTTTACAGATGACGTAACTGAGGCACAGAGAAGTTAAGTGAGCACGGGCCCTAGGTCTCACAGCAGACAAGTGGCAGAGCTGGGATTAGAACCCAGGCCTTTCTGACTCTCAGATACATGCTATCACAGGCCCATGCTCTATCAATATGAACTAACAAACTGTTCAATCAGATAGGTTCAGTTTCCATGAAGAAACTACCCCCTATTCCCTTAACTTCTTTCCAAAATGTTCACTTGGTACCATGTAAAATATGGGTTGGGGGGAAATCCAACACGTGGGTTGTTGGACTGTTAATTAAAGAAGATAGTTGTGTTATAAATACCCCATTCAATTTTTTTTTTTTCAAGAGAGTCTTTCATTGATGCCATTTCAAATTATCCGGACTGTACTGAAACATGTATAGTATTTGAAACCAAAAGGACTGAGGATGAAGTATTGCAAGAATCACAACGCCTGCTTTCTTCCACAGAGCCCACTGAAAGTTATTAAATCCCTTAGGATCAAGTTGATATAACATATCCACTTCAAAAATAACACTTTGCTAATTCCTGCTCAGAAAAAAAAAAGGTGGTAATTGCTGGAGTGAAAAAGGACTGTCTAACATGGGAATTGTTAAACCCAGGATGGTCAAGTGGTAGCACACCCATGGTGAATGGATCAATCAGTGGTATTTATTGATATTATTGAGCACCTACAGTGTGCAGAGCACAGTATTAAATGCTTGGGATAGTACAGTATGACAGAGTTGGTAGACATGTTCCCTATCCACAAGGAGGTGCTAAGGAAAGTAGATTTTGGACAACTAAGGAGGAACAAACTAATGGAAAAAGCACTGACCTGGGAATTAGGAGACCTGGGCTCTAATCTCAGCTCCACCACTTGCCTCGGGCAAGGCACTTAATTTCTCTGTGCCTCAGTTTCATCATTTGGGAAAGTGGGGATTAAATACATGTTCTCCGTCTCCCTTAGACTGTGAGCTCCATGTAGAACAGGGACTGTGTCTGTTCTAATTATCTAGCATCTACACCAGTCTTTAGTTCAGTGTGCTTTGCCCTCAGTAAGCGCTCAATATATATGACTGAATGAACTTGACATAATCAATGGCATTTATTGAGCACTTTCTGTATGTAGAGCACTGTGCAGTGTTATTGGGACAGTACAGTGCAATAGGGTTGGTAGACAGGTTCCCTCCTTAAAAGTAGCTTGCAGTCTAGAAGGGAAGACAGACATTAAAATAAATTATAAATATGTACAGAAATGTTGTGAGGTTGAGGGTGAAGTGAAGCAGCATGTCCTAGTGGAAGGAACATGGGCCTGGCAGTCAGAGGGCCTGCGTTTTATTCCTGACTCTGCCACTTATTTGTTGTGTGACCTTGGGCAAGTCACTTCTCTGTGCCCCAGTTTCCTCTAGTATAAAAATGGAGGATTAAGTCCTACTCCCTTCTACCGAGTCTGTGAGCACCATGTGGGACAGGGTGGTGGCCAAACTGATAACCTTGTATCTAACCCAATATTAAGATCTGTGCTTGGCACATAGTAAGCGCTTAGCAGATACCACAGTTATGTAAAGTGTCCAAAGTGACAGATCCAAGTGCATAGTCAACACAGGAAGGAGAGGGAATAGGGGAAATGAGAGCTTAGTCAGGGAAGGCCTCTTGGAGGAGGTGTGATTTTAGAAAGATTTTTGAAGATGGGGAGAGTGGCGGTTTGTTGTATATGAAGTGGGAGGAAGCTCTAGGTCAGAGGAAGGATGTGTGTGGCAAGGGGTCAGTAGTGAGATAGATGAACTAAGGTATGGAGAGTAAATTGGTATTTGAGGAGTGAAGTATGCAGGTTGGGTTGTGGTAGGAAATCAAAGAGGTAGAAGGGGTAGAGCCCATTAAGAGCTGTAAAGCTGATGGTACGAAGTTTGGCAGAGGAAGGTAACCACTGGAGGTTACCCATTCTTGAGACATGGGAGAATATGGACTAAACATTTTATTTTTTAGAAAAATGATCCAGGCAGCAGAATGAAGTAAGGACTGTAGTGTAAGAGACAAGAGACAGGGAGGTCAGTGAGGAGGCAGATGCGGTAGTCAAGGGAGGATGAAATAAGTGCTTGTATCAACATGGTAGCAATTCGGATGGACAGGAAAGGGCAGATTTTAGAGATGCTGTGAAGGTAGAACCATCAGGATTTGATGACTGATTAAATGGGTTGAATGACAGAGATGAGAGAGAGCGATGAGTCGAAGATAATGCCAAGATTATGGGCTACTAATACTGGTCTTTTCTAGTTAAGGGAAAGATGAGGGGAGAATGGAGTTTGGTTGGTAAGATGAAGAGCTCTCTTTTGGACATGCTAAGTTTGAGGTGTTGGTGAGACATCCAATTAGAGATGTCCGGAAGACAGGAGAAAATGTGAGACTGCAGAGAAGGAAGGAGTTCAGGGCTGGAGAGGTAAATTTGGGCATCATTAACATAGAGATGGGAGTTGTAGGCATAGGAGCGAATGACTTCTCCAAGGGACTTTGTGAAGCTGGAATATGGTAAGCACTTAAATATCATAATTATTATTCTTAACTGAAGCACAAACGTGAGCTATGGGTCAGAGATTTCAGTGTGTACTCCTTCTATACCCTCTCTTTGTAGAAAACATGTAGGTTTATAACAAGATACATTCTAGCTGTAGTTTGTTGAGGGGTGGGAGGGAGAGATTGGTCTTTTGACATTACTTTGGGACTGGAGGACTGGAGTAGCCAACTAATATAGTTAACTGTTGGACCTCTACTATCTGAAATCCAGGTCACTGTTGTTTATAACTACCTTGACATAACCTAGATATTCTGTGTTTGGCTAGTTTCATTTTAGCTTCATATTGAAAAAGAGGGACATTATAACTGTGCCATCAAAAAAAAGGTGGTTCCAAAACTTTTCCTCTCCCCATCTTTTGATCTTGGTGAGGCAAGGATGGGGGAACACATGTGACTATGTGATAGAAGGTACTATATATTATGTAAGTATTAAATACCTCGGCTAATATCTTGAGAAGCAGCATGGCTTAGTAGAAAGAGCACGGGCTTGGGAGTCACGGGACATGGGTTCTAATCTTGGCTCTGCCACTTGTCTGCTGTGTGACCTTGGGCAATTTAACTTTTCTGTGCCTCAGTTACTTCATCTGTACAATGGGGATTAAGACCATGAGTCCCATGTGGGACAACCTGATTACCCTGTATCTACCCCAGCGCTTAGAACAGTGCTTGACAGATAGTAAGTGCTCAAAAAATACCACATTGTAATAATAATAATGGTATTTGTTAAGCACTTACTATCTGCCAAGCACTGTACTAAACACTGGGATAATTCAAGCAAATTGGGTTAGACACAGTTTTTGTCCGACATGGGACTCACAGTCTTAATCCCCATTTTACCGATGAGGTGATTGAGACACAGAGAAGTTAAGTGGCTTGCCCAAGGTCAGAAGGCAGGCAAGTGGAAGAGCCAGGATTAGAGGACAGGACCTTCTGACTCCCAGGCTCAGGTTCTATCCATTAGCATGCGACCAGTAAGATTTATGTAACTAACCTATATCCAAACAATAAATTGTCCTCCCTTGAAGAAAGGAACAGAGAAATGGTGGGATTTAAACTGCTCTTTTGAATTCCTGTGCCATCCTTATCTCCTTTAATATTTCAGAACTGCACTTCTCAGTTGATTCTTATTGCAGACGTATTCTCTTTGCTATTTACCAAGCTGCTTCTCTGAATCAGCAGTGGCCCTTTTGGACACAATTCCAAAGTGTTCACAGAATAGGAGCTTTGATTTGGCCTCAAGATTCAGTTCTTGGAGACATAGGAATAACTTTCCCCTGTGCTGTATTTACCTTTTGCTCTGTATGCATTTTCCTGGCATCCACCCCTACACTGCCATGAAATGAAAGGCTTATTTCACCTCAAAGTCTCCACTCCCTGCACTATAATAATCAGTTAAGACCATTGCTCTTTTCCTTAATACCTGAAGAGTACCATAAAATGGAAGCCTTTTTCACCTCAAAGTCTCCACTCCCTGTGCTGTAATAATTAAAGACGTTGCTCTTTTCCTTACTATCTGAAGAATGCCATAAAATGGAAGGCTTTTTTACCTCAAAATCTCCACTCACAGCACTGTAATGATCAGTTAAGACAGTTGCTCTTTGCCTTAATATCTGAATAGTGCCATAAAATAGAAGGCTTTTTTCACCTCAAAATCACCACTCCCTGCACGTAATAATCAGTTAAGAATATTATTCTCTTCCTTAATATCTGGAAAGTGCCCCCTTTCAATACCCAGGAGTGGATTTGCCATATGTCACTGGGGAATAGTTTCTTGAATTAACAGAATGAACTCAGTAATGCAAGGAAAAACCCCTCTTGGTAGAAATAAAAAAGCCATTAGGGGAACCAGCAACTAATCCCCTGAAGTAAAAATCAGTGATTCTGGAGTGATGTTTTCTTTCTGCACTTGGGCCACCAATCCCCATTGCCTTGAGGGGTGCAGTTCATCTACAGAAGCTGCCTTGTGAGTCTCCTGTGACTCTTTAAACCCTGTCTATACTAGAGAGATGCAGGGTGCTAATCCCATTACAGTTACTTGGAAGAGAATTAAACACCTGTCAAGAATCCAGTTTTACACCCTTCTGTGGGATCATTTGCCCTCTTCTTGTGAGTGTTTATAAGAGTCAAGAAAAATACAATCCAGCAGGGGCATTGGGCATTATCCGTACTTGCTAGTGAATAAGCTTCCTCTAGCTACAAATCCATAGAGCCCAACTAAAGATCTAGTTTTCTTGCCTAACAATGTACCTCCCAGGTAGTTGCTGCCCTTAGCCTTATTGTAATAATTAATAATTATTATTCTGCTTGTTAAGCACTTACTATGTGCCAAGCACTGTTCTGAGCTCTGGGGGTGATATGTTAGTCAGGTTGGAACCAGTCCCTATGCCACATGGGATTCACACTCAATCCCCATTTTACAAATGAGGTAACTGAGGCTCAGAGAAGTTAAGTACCTTGCCCAGGGTCACACAGCAGAGGAGCCAGGATTAGAACCCAGGTCCTTCAGACTCCCAGGCCTGTGCTCTAGCCACTAAGCCACACTATTTCCCATGCTATGTGGGCTGAAAGTCATGGGTTTAATAATGTTGGTATTTGTTAAGCGCTTACTATGTGCCAAACACTGTTCTAAGCGCTGGGGGAGATACAGGGTAATCAGGTTGGCCCACATGAGGCTCACAGTTAATCCCCATTTTACAGATGAGGTAACAGGCACAGAGAAGTTAAGTGACTTGCCCACAGTCACACAGCTGACAAGTGGCAGAGCCGGGAATCTAACCCATGACCTCTGACTCCGAAGCCCAGGCTCTTTCCACTAAGCCACGCTTGATCAATTGAATGTTTATATGAGAGACGCAGGATTTTGGTGTGATTTTTCTCCGGCACTGTACTAAGCATTGGAAAAGATCACACAGGTAGGAATTAGACAGAGTACCTAATCTAGAGGGGAGCAGCAAGGCCTAGTGGATAAAGCACAGGCCTGGGAGTCAGAAGGTCATGGCTTCTAATCCCAGCTCTGCCACATGTCTGGTTTGTGACCTTGGGCAAGTCACTTCACTTCCCTGGGCCTCAGTTCCCTCATCTGTAAAATGGGGATGAAGACTTGAGCCCTATGTGGGACAGGGACTGTGTCCAACTCCACTATCTTGTACCTAGCGTGGCTCAGTGGAAAGAGCACGGGCTTTGGAGTCAGAGGTCATGGGTTCGAATCCCGGCTCAGCCACTTGTCAGCTGTGTGACTTTGGGCAAGTCACTTAACTTCTTGGTGCCTCAGTTACCTCATCTGTAAAATGGGGATTAAGACTGTGAGCCCCATGTGGGACAACCTGAATGCCCTGTGTCTACCCCAGTGCTTAGAACAGTGCTCGGCACATAGTTAGCGCTTAACAAATACCAACATTATTATTATTATTATTACCTATAACAGTGCTTAGTCCAGTGTCTGGCACATAGGGCTTAAAAATACCATATATATTAGTATAAATAGGGGAGAAGAGACAGGAACCAGACACATCAGAAGTGATGAAACGATTAAAGAAACCAATAAGACAGCAAAACACACAAGGACAATACATAAAATAAAAACAAATATCCACAGGGGGCTGTGGCTAAGGGAGAAGAATTTCAGGCTCTGGCTCAGAGTCCAAGGCATCATCAATCAATGGTATTTATTGAGCATTTACTGGGTGCAGAGTACTGTACTGTATGTGCATAAATGCTGGGAGAGTGAGGGTAAGGTGGGAAGGGAATTTCTTTCTACAGAAACGCTCAGGGAAGGTCACCCCCTTCCTCAGAAATATGCAGTGGTTACCCATCCACCTCCGTATCAAACAGAAACTCCTCACTCTTGGCTTCAAAGCTGTCCATCACCTTGCCTCCTCCTACCTCACCTCCCTTCTCTCCTCCTCCAGCCCAGCCCGCACACTCCGCTCCTCTGCCGCTCACGTCCTCACTGGGCCTCGTTCTCGCCTGTCCCGCCGTCGACCCCTGGCCCGCGTCCTACCTCTGGCCTGGAACGCCCTCCCTCCTCACCTCCACCAAATTAACTCTCGTCCCCTCATCAAAGCCCTACAGGGAGCTCACCTCCTCCAGGAGGCCTACCTAGACTGAACCCCCCTCTTTTCCTCTGCTCCTCCTCCCCTCCCCATCGCCCCGGTTCCCTCCCTCTGCTCTACCCCCTTCCCCACCCTACAGCACTTGTGTGTATTTGTACATATTTATTATTCTATTTATTGTATTAATGTTGTGTATATACCTATAATTTTATTTATTTTGATGCTATTGATGTCTGTATACTTGTTTTGTTTTATTGTCTGTCTCCCCCTTCTAGACTGTGAGCCCCTTGTTGGGTAGGGATTGTCTCTATCTGTTGCCGAGTTGTACTTTCCAAGACTTAGTGCGGTGCTCTGCGCACAGTAATTGCTCAATAAATACGATTGAATGAATGAATCAACAATCAGTACCTGTTCTCCCTCCTGCTTAGACTGTGAGCCCCATGAGGGACCTGATTAACTTGTATCCGTCACCTTGAACTTACTACAGTCCATGAGAAGCAGCATGGCTCACTGGAAAGAGCACGGGCTTTGGAGTCAGAGGTCATGGGTTTGAATTCCGGCTCGGCCACTTGACAGCTGTGTGACTTTGGGCAAGTCACTTAACTTCTCAGTGCCTCAGTTCCCTCATCTGTAAAATGGGAATGAAGACTGGGAGCCCCACGTGGGACAACCTGATTCCCCTGTGTCTACCCCAGCGCTTAGAACAGTGCTCGGCACATAGTAAGCGCTTAACAAATACAAATACCAACATTATTACTTAGCACTTGGAAGTTGGTACTTAGCAGCTGGAAGTTGGTAGACACATTCCCTGCCCATAAAGAGCTTATAGTCTAAAGAGTCACTGTAGCCACGGCGACCACTACAGCAGCCACCATGGCAACTGTGGCAGGTGGAGGTCCCAATCCAGGAAAGATCAGTTTATCCTGGACTGATAATAATAATAATAATGGTGGTATTTGTTAAGTGCTTACTATGTGCAAAGCACTGTTCTAAGCGCTTGGGGGGGATACAAGGTGATAAGGTTGTCCCATGTGGGGCTCACAAGTTTAATCCCCATTTTACAGATGAGGTAACTGAGGCGCAGAGAAGTGACTTGCCCAAAGTCACACAGCCAGCAAACGGCGGAGCCGGAATTAGAACCCACGACCTCTGACGCCCAAGCCCGGATTCTTTCCACTGCCCCTGCTGCCATCCCAGTTGAGTAGACATGATAGTGTGGCCTCCGGTGAACTGGCATATTCTGGGCTGGGTCTCTGCGAGTGGAGGAGACGACAGCAGAGGAAGCAATGAGTCTCCCTCTTTCAACCTGCCACAACCCCTCACTGCCACTTTTTACTCTTCTCTTTTGTCCCCTTTTTCCTTTTTACCCCTTTTCCCATTTCCCCATTCTATTCTTTATCCCTGGATAGAGCACAGGTCTGGGAGTCAGAAGGGCATGGATTTTTATCCCAGCTCTGCCACTTGTCTGCTGTTTGACCTTGGGCAAGTCACTTCACTTCAGGGCCTCAGTTACCTCATCTGTGAAATGGAGATAGAGACTGTGTCCAACCCAATTTGCATGTATCCACTCCACAGCTTAGTACAGTGCCTGGCCCACAATAAGCGCTTGACTGAGCGCTTAGAACAGTGCTTGGCACATAGTAAGCACCTAACAAATACCTTTTAAATACCACAATTACTACCTCTGCTCCCCAGCCCACCTTCTTTGGGCCTAATTTCCATCCCGCCTTTGAAAGGAGAGACGTACAGAAAGGCAGGAAGAGCAGAAGCATCAGGAAAGACTAAGTTCAACTCTGTTAACTGATTCAGCTCCAAGCTTCCCACTCAAATTACTCTGGGAAATTTTAAGTGCCTATATTATCCCTTGGTTGCTAAAGCCTCATTTTTGTTGTTCCCTGTTAAAGACTGTAGTCCCACCGAGATTCGCACATACACAAGGAGACTCTCCCCACACCCACACAAAGGGACACTAATATGAGACAGAGTCCTGACACGAGCACCCTAATTCCTCAACACCAGCCCTGAACTCAGTATCATGCATACGTGCATTTGTCAAAAATTTTATTTTGGGGGATCTTGGAAAGTCTTAATTGTCCAGACACCTTCAAACACAAATGTTTTTTCATCATTAATCTAACTTATAATAAGCCACCAAAATCACCAAGGGTTCAGATGTTCAAGATTATTCATTCATTCATTCAATAGTATTTACTGAGCACTTACTATGTGCAGAGCACTGTACTAAGCGCTTGGAATGTACAAATCAGCAACAGATAGAGACAGTCCCTGCCCATTGACGGGCTTACGGTCTAATCGGGGGAGACAGACAAAAACAATAGCAATAAATAGAATCAAGGGGTTGAACATCTCATTAAAACAATAGCAATAAATAGAATCAAGGTGATGTACATCTCATTAACAAAATAAAAGATTAGCGTGAACCCTCCCCCCGAAATTTCAGAGGGACTCTCTCACGGCTCATAACTGTATTCTCTCTCTCTCTTTCTCACTCTCTCAAATGCCTACTTTTCTAGGAGACAAAGTGGATGGACATTTTCTTAATATTAAACATAGAGAGTTTTGTGGGTGGGGGGTTTATTCTCCCAAATATATGTTTTTAAAACTAATAGAGGCAGGTGAGCTCCTGGGATCCACCCTTAGTCCCCTCCCATAAGATAAGTGAGTTTTGAGCCTCTGAGACATTGTTCCTCAAGTAGCACTGACTGGGAGAAGGTGCCCTGGAGATGAAAGCTCTCTTGTGAGGAACCTTGGGTCATTTTTCCGTGCCTTTGATGGAATTGAAAAGAACCTTTCAAGTCAAGATTTTCAAAGTACAAGGGGAGGAGCCACTGAACCAGGCAGATTGAGCTAAAATAAGGTGGTTAAAACAAGTGGATAATTGCTAATAATAATAATTAAGGTCAAGATGACCCTAAAACTTCTTGCACTGGTGGGTCAAGATTAACTTTAGTGTTCATTTCTGAAGAACATAGAGGATAATAAACTAAAAGTAGCATGAAATTGGGTTTGATTTTTTAACTTTAACCCAGGTGGACTCAACATGATGTTTTTAGTTAAAAAAAATAGGAAAACAGATGTACAGGACAAAGACTAGGAAAATTAAGGATTATTTTTACCCAGATGGAAGTTGTTGGCAGCTGCTGTAACTGTTGGAGCTGAAATAACTTTTCTTTTCTACAATGAAAACACAGCATATGGGCCTGATTGTACATGCTGTGTGTTTGGTTTTTTGAGCTTATTGTGGAAAACCATTTGGGTTGAAAAACTGTTGTCCAGAGAATTAAAAATAATTCTAGAAGATAGGCGAATGTTCGAGCAGCACCCAGGTGAATCTCGCATCAATTTTGGCATGGATGCTTTGATCTTATCTTCAATCTAAAGGCTTTCCATTGTCCTTTTTAGTCTATTTAGTGGAGACCTTGGGTAGTAGTATTTCTCTGTGTACTGTGATTTGGAATCATCTAAACCAGTCATATTTACACTGAGCACACAGTACTGTACTAATCGCTTGGGAGGGTACAATTCAATCATTCAGTCGTATTGATTGAGCACTTAATGTGTACAGAACACAGCTCTAAGCGCTTGGGAGAGTACAATACAACAATAAACAGTTACATTCCCTGCCCACAATGAGTTTACAGTCTAGAGGACCAGCTTACAGTGTAGCAGACCAGAAAGGATTTTAGAAAACAATGGTTATAGTTATAGCTCATATCTACCAACTCTACTGTATTGTAGCCTCCTAGCTATGCCCTGTACCCGGTAAATGCTCAGTAAATATCATTAATTGACTAATCATCTACTCAAGTTCCTTAATTTCAAGCAAACTACTCTAAATTGGCAGTGGCTGATATGGGGTATATACAAGTAGGGCTGCTAATACAAATGTCTGGAGGACAAAGAACGGTCTCAAACAATAAAATGGGCAGGCTGGCCTGACATGCAGCATCTGAAGGAGAGTTGCCTTCCTCCCTCTAGACTGTAAGCTCACTGTGGACAGGAAATGTGTCTGTTTGTTATAGCGTACTCTCCCAAGCTCCTTATGGTCAGAGATCATATCTACCAACTCTACTGTTTTGTAGTCTCCCAGCAATGCTTTGTACCCAGTAAGTGCTCAGTAAATATCATTGATTGACTGATAATTACTCAATTCCCTTAATTTCAGGCAAACTACTCTAAAGTGGCAGTGGCTGAATTGGGGCATACACAAGTAGGGCTGCTAAAACAAATGCCTGAAGGACATAGAATGGTCTCAAACAATAAAAAGGGCAGGCTGGCCTGGCATGCAGCATCTGAAGGAGAGTTACCTTCCTCCCTCTAGACTGTAAGCTCGCTGTGGGCAGGGAATGTGTCTGTTTATTGTTATAGTGTACCCTCCCAAGCACTTAGTACAGTGCTCTGCACACAGTAAGCACGATTGAATGACCTTCTCTGAAAAGGGCCTTGGGAAGAGGGGCATACCAAGCAGTAGATAGATCAGAAAGTGTCAGCACCCTTTCAAGAGGTATTGCCACTTAATGCTTACACAGTGTGGAATAAATTGTCAATAGTGCATTGACCTCAGCGTGGGTAGCAACTAATTTGTTTGGCCATCTTTGACTATAAAGAAGCAGCATGGCCTAGTGGAAAGAGCATAGTTTTGGGAGTCAGAGGACCTGGGCTCTAATCCCAGCTCTGCCAGTTCCTTGCTGCATGACCTTGGGCAAGTCTCTTAATAATAATGTTGGTATTTGTTAAGCACTTACTATGCCCAGAGCACTGTTCTAAGCACTGCGGTAGTTACAGAGTAATCAGGTTGTCCCACGTGAGGCTCACAGTTAATCCCCATTTTGCAGATGAGGTAACTGAGGCACAGAGAAGTGAAGTGACTTGCCCATAGTCACACAGCTGATGAGTGGCAGAGGTGGGATGCGAACCCATGACCTCTGACTCCCAAGCCTGAGCTCTTTAACTTCTCTGTGCCTCAGTTACCCCATATGTTAAATGGGAATTAAATCCTCCTCCCTCCAGACTATAAGCCCTGTGTCCTGCCTGATAAACTTGTATCTACACCAGAATTTAGAACAGTGTAATAATAATAAGTGCTGAACAAATGCCATTAAAAAAAATAGGTCTACACTCAGTGCTCTACATTTACAGTGTTCGACATAGAGTTAGTGTTCAATAAATACAATTGATTTTTTATTGATATCTTTCTTTCCAGTGTCCTCTTCCTATTAATTGTAAGTTATTTTGTATCTGTCTCCCTTATTAGATGGAAAGCTCCTTGAAGGCCATTACACTGTCTTCTAATTATGATATTTAAGGGCTGGGTAGATACAAGTTAATCAAATTAAACACAGTCCCTGTCCCACACAAGGGCTCACATTCTAAGTAGAAAGGAGATCATGTATTGAATACGCACTTTACAGAGGAGGAAACTGAGGCACAGAAATGTTACCAGAAGGCCAATGACAAACCTGGGTTTAGAATCCAGATCCTCTGACTCCCAGGCCCATCTTTCCATTAGACCTGTGTACCCATTAGACCCAACCTTGCAGTAAAATGCTTCAAACACTTAGTAGCATCTCAGCAAATATTATAATAATAATAATGTTGGTATTTGTTAAGCACTTACTATGTGCAGAGCACTGTTCTAAGTGCTGGGGTAAACACAGGGGAATCAGGTTGTCCCACATGGGGCTCACAGTCTTCATCCCCATTTTACAGATGAGGGAACTGAGGCACAGAGAAGTGAAGTGACTTGCCCACAGTCACACAACTGACAAGGGGCAGAGGGGGGATTTGAACCCATGAACTCTGACTCCCAAGCCCGGGCTCTTTCCTCTCAGCCACGCTGCTTCTCCAATTATCTATTTGCCTGGGATGGATACAAATCAATCAGGTTGGATTCAGCCCATGTGCCATAGGGGACTCACAGTATCAATCCCCATTTTATAGATGAGATAACTGGGCACAGAGAAGTTAAGTGACTTGCCCAAGGTCACGAAGCAGACAAGTGGCATACCAGGGATAAGAACCCAGGTCCTTCTGACTCCCAGGACTGCACTTCATCCACTAGGTGACACTGCTTCTCTCCTAGAGAAGCAGAGTGGCTCAGTGGAAAGAGCCCGGATTTAGGAGTCAGAGATCATGGGTTCTAATCCCGGCTCTGCCACTTGTCAGCTGTGTGACTTTGGTCAGGTTACTTAACTTCTCTGGGCCTCAGTTACCTCATCTGTAAAATGGGGATTAAGACTGTGAGTCCCACGTGGAACAACCTGATCACCTTGTATCTCCCCCAGCAGTTAGAACAGTGCTTTGCACATAGTAAGCGTTTAACAAATGCCACCATTATTATTACTAGGCCACACTGCTTCTCTATTATTTGATAGCAATATCAATCAGTTGTTTGATAGCCATTTTATAATCTTCGTATTTAAATGTCTAATGGGTCCATCATCCAGAAAGTAATCATCAATTACTGGAGTTTATTGATGACTTACCCTATACAGAGTACTGCACTAAACACTTCTGGCATAGTGGATAGAGCATGGGTCTGGGAGTCAGAGGTCGTGAGTTCTAATCCTGGCTCTTCCACCTATCTACTGTGTGACCTTGGGCAAGTCACTTCACTTCCCTGGACCTCAGTTACCTCATCTGTAAAATGGGGATTGAGACTGTGAACCTCCTCCACACCTTATCTCACCTTGGCTTCACGGACTCCGTCCTCTCCTGGTTCTCCTCTTAATCTCCCTGGCCGGTCATTCTCGATCTCCTTTGGAGGCGCCTCCTCCCCCTCCCATCCTTTAACTGTTGGAGTTCCGCAAGGGTCAGTTCTTGGCCCTCTTCGGTTTTCCATTTACAGTCACTCCCTTGGTGAACTCCTTCGCTCTCACGGCTTTGACTACCATCTCTACGCAGATGACATGCAGATCTACATCTCTGCCCGTCCTCTCCCCCTCCCTTCAGGCTCGCATCTCCTCCTGCCTCCAGGACGTCTCCACCCGGATGTCTGCCCGCCACCTAAAACTCAACATGAGCAAAACTGAGCTCCTCATCTTCCCTCCCAAGCCCTGTCTTCTCCCTGACTTCCCTATCACCGTGGATGGTACGACCATCCTTCCCGTCTCTCAGGCCCGCAACCTCGGTGTCATCTTTGACTCGTCTCTCTCATTCACCCCACACATCCGATCCGTTACCGAGACCTGCCAGTCTCACATTTACAATATCGCCAAGATCCGCCCTTTCCTCTCCACCCAAACAGCTACCTTACTGCTACGGGCTCTCGTTATATCCCGGCTAGACTACTGTCTCAGCCTTCTCTCTGATCTCCCTTCCTCCTCTCTCGCCCCGCTCCAGTCTATTCTTCACTCCACTGCCCGGCTCATCTTCCTGCAGAAACGCTCTGGACCTGTCACTCCCTTCTTAAACACCTCCAGTGGTTGCCTATCAACCTCCGCTCAAAACAAAAACTCCTCACTCTAGGCTTCGAGGCTCTCCATCACCTTGCCCCTTCCTACCTCTCCTCCCTTCTCTCTTTCTGCCGCCCACCTCCTAACCGTCCCTGGTCTCGTCTATCCCACCGCCGACCCCTGGGCCACGTCCTCCCGCGGTCCTGGAACGCCCTCCCTCCTCACCTCCAACAATCTAATTCTCTTCCCCTCTTCAAATCCCTACTTAAAGCTCACCTCCTCCAAGAGGCCTTCCCAGACCGAGCTCCCCCCTTTTTTCCCTCTGCTCCCTCTATGCCTTCCCCTTCACCTCTCCGCAGCCAAACCCTCTTCTCCCCCCTTCCCTCTCCTTCTCCCCCTCTCTCATCCCACCCCCCTCAGCACTGTACTCGTCTGCTCAACTGTATATATCTTCATCACCCTATTTATTTTGTTAATGAAATGTACATCGCCTTGATTCTATTTAGTTGCCATTGTTTTTACGAGATGTTCTTCCCCTTGACTCTATTTATCGCCATTGTTCTTGTCTGTCCGTCTCCCCCGATTAGACCGTAAGCCCGTCAAACGGCAGGGACCGTCTCTATCTGTTGCCGACTTGTTCATTCCAAGCCCTTAGTACAGTGCTCTGCACATAGTAAGCGCTAAATAAATACTATTGAATGAATGAATGATTCTATTTATTTGCTATTGTTTTTATGAGACGTTCTTCCCCTTCACTCTATTTATTGCCATTGTTCTTGTCTGCCTGTCTCCCCCGATTAGACTGTAAGCCCGTCAAACGGCAGGGACTGTCTCTATCTGTTGCCGATTTGTACATTCCAAGCGCTTAGTACAGTGCTATGCACATAGTTTGTACATTCCAAGCGCTTAGTACAGTGCTATACACATAGTAAGCACTCAATAAATACTATTGAATGAATGAATGTGGGACAGGGACAATGTCCAACCTGATTAGCTTATATCCCCTCCAGCGCTTAGAACAGTGCCTGGCACACAGTAAGCACTTAACAAATATCTCAGTTATTATCATTATTATTATTATTCCTGGTGAGTTTCGAGCATATGGTCCTTAAGGTGCACCCCTTCCGCCCCCCCCCCCCCAAATGCCACAGGGTAGGCCTGAGGAGGATAATTGTACTTTCCAAGCACTTAGTACAGTGTTCTGCACACAATAAGAGCTCAATTAATATGATTGAATGAGTGAATGATAAGGAGTCCATCCCCTCCCAGTTTCCAAATTCAGGTGGACATCTGCCAAGAGCTCTGGTTTATGTGAAAACAGGCGGGGCTCTAATGATCACCTACAGACCAGCTCAGAATCCTAGCTCTCTCTGAAGACAGAGATACTGGTTTGGAGAGCAGAGTGTTAAAAGGAAGAAGATTTCTCTGGCTGAATCCCCCAAAGTAATGTCCTTGACTATGATGCAGAACCAGTGCCCTTGACTAACATGTCCTTTCCTCCTGTCGAATTAAGCTGTGGGAACTTGCTGCTTCACAGTGTTGGGAGATGGAGTGGTAAACTCAAAGGACCCTCAGTGCTTGCATCTTTGAAGTGTCTGATAATTGTGCCATTGTCATGCCAGTTGGAGGGATACTTTGCTTTACAATTGTAAAGCTCTGCAGAACCAACTGATAAACGGGGATGCCCCGGTGTGAACCTGACCCTTTGAACTGTAAAGAATCTTTTAGATAAGTGAACAGTGGCATTTTTATCACTTATGTTTTTTTAGAGCACTTAGAGTAGCTGGTGGTGAGCCTAAGCACATAAATAAAATATTTTCGTCTTTTTGCTAATAATGTTGCCCCAGGTTACTTTTAAAGAAGATCTATTCATTCATTTAATCCTATTTATTGAGCGCTTACTGTGTGCCAAGCACTGTACTAAGCACTTGCAAAGTACAATTCAGCAATAAAATCAATCCCTCAGTCCCTCCAGCTGCCCAGGTCAACAGAAGACTTTGGGAAACCTTTTTCACTCCTACAAAGAGCTGAGATCCCAGCAGAGAAATTCGAATGATCCTGATTAAAGGCTTTTGAAAGAAAAGTCATGCAGTTGGATCCAAACTGGCTTCTTTGGCTTTCAGATCGATCAGCATAAATTATGTGTTGAATGTAAAGTTGTGGGGAGAGAATTAACTTGGGCAACTTTTGCCTTCCCATAGCCCTTCTGAACAAAACCAAGAAAACCTGGGGGATCTCAAATAAGCCAAAATTGGGCCTGGTTTAGAAGGTAGATAGGGACTTGTTACAATAAACCACATCAGAATTTTGAGGTCTTGAGCTTTGGTTTTATCATCAAGTTCCAGTAACAGTTTCCAAAACCATTTTGCTAAGTGCAGATTTTAGCCAAAAATAACATCCTAATTCAAGTGTAGAATTTTCAATTGCTGAATCCTAAATACTATCCAAGTTTCCAACTCTACCAAGATTTTCGAAGCTAGAACACTGTTCTGCTGCTCAAATTTTAGTCAGAGCGGGAGTTAAAAATCAACACATAGTTATTTTTGTTTGGAATATTACTAAGTTTAAGAAGATGAATTATATGTCATTTTGTGACCACGAGATTTAGAGATGAGCAGTCCAATTTTCTTTTTGTATTGTTAGCACCACTTTCCCAACCAACAAGTAGTAGCATGGCCTAGTGATTCGAGCATGGGCCTGGGAGTCAGAAGGACCTCTGCCACTTGTCTGCTTGTGATCTTGGGCAAGTCATTTAATGTCTCTGGGCCTCGATTACCTCATTTGAAAATGGGGATTCTTGTCGTGAATCCCATAAAAGACATGGACTATGTCCTCCCTCGTTGGCTGGTATCTATCCCAGCGCTTAGTAGAGAAGCAGCGTGGCTCAGTGGAAAGATCCCGGGCTTGGGAGTCAGAGGTCATGGGTTCGAATCCCGGCTCTGCTACTTGTCAGCTGTGTGACTGTGGGCAAGTCACTTCACTTCTCTGTGTCTCAGTTACCTCATCTGTAAAATGGGGATGAAGACTGTGAGCCTCATGTGGGACAACCTGATTACCCTGTATCTACCCCAGCGCTTAGAACAGTGCTCTGCACATAGTAAGCGCTTAACAAATACCAACATTATTATAATATCTGGCACATAACAAATACCATAGAAAAGAAAGTATACGTCTTTTCCCGAAAGTCAAAAAAGTCTTTTGCTTCCTCTCAAAATAAAAACTGGCATCTGTGCTATGAACAATTATCTGCAGTCAACTTTTATTCCTTTAAGAGAGACTACAGATGAGACTAGCAATTCAAAGAATGGGTTTATAACTTACTTGAAATTCTATCAATCAATAGTATTTATTGATTACAGTGTGCAGAACATTGTACTAAGCACTTGGGAGAGTACAGTACCATAGATTGGGTAGGCACATTCCCTGCCTAAAAGGTGTTTTCATTCTATACTCAGTTTCTTAAAAAAAAAAGTTCACTTAGCTGGTTGCCAAACTTTTAGGCCTACAATTTTTTATGCTATTTAAGAACAGACTACATAAAACTGCAGACTTCTGATCTCAGGCCAGCATTTAGTCCCATCTTCTCTCCTTTTTCTTTTTCTCATCACCCAATACTGTCCTTCCCAAATTCTCCACAAATAATTTTGGCAATGGCATTGCTTAAGATTATTGTCTTTTTATGATAAAAGGAACATTTGTTAATTATCTAGCACATTTCCATTCTCTTATTCCTACAACTAACAATTACATTAAAAATTATTAAAGACAAATTGATAGACTAAGTTGAATGAAGGTGACAGGATTGTACATTATGACCCCAATAAGAACCCATTTGGGGGACTAGAGGTGTAATTTTATCCTGACGTGCACCATCCACATATATTTATCTTCTATTGCTAAGGAGAAAAAATGAAGACTCTCAGTAATATTGATGAAACTTAAAATAAATCCATGTACTGTAGACGTTTACAGAATTATTATGATGATGATTATTGAAAAGTTAAGGCCCTATTTAGTTGCTCAACCCTCTCCCATTTATAAAATAACTGAATAAAAATCCAAAATTTTACTCTTTTAGATGGGTCTTTACCAACCATTCATTACCTAGGCATTTGGCTATCTCAAGAAGCCAAAAAAGATCATTAACATTAAGGCTGAATTCTTAGAAGTTCCTTCCCCCTCCCCCAAAACTAATATCCTACTCCTTAAAATAGACCATCTGCTTAAACTGCCTGGAAACACCCAGAACAGGAACAATTCCCTATATCTGTTGCCTTTACCTCTCCAGGACTCATTAAGGGACCGATCACAAACATCTGTAATAGTGCAGGTTATGTGTCCTTTACGTGAAGAAAGTGCTGTAATAGATACTGGCACGGTCTAGACATAAACTGTGCAGAGTTTAGGCAACAGAGGTGGATCTTCTGAGACTCAGCTAGGGGAATCCAACTCTTTATTTTTTTTTTAAGTGGTATTTGTTAAGTGCTTACTACGTGCCGGGCACTATACTACACACTAGGGTAGATACAAGCTATTCAGGTTGAACACCTGTTTAGGAAAGAAGCATGGCCTAGTGGATAGAACACGGGCCAGGGAGTTTAGGTTGATTCTGAACCTGGCTCTGCCACTAGTCTGCTGTGTAACCTTGGGAAGTCACTACACGTCTCTGTGCCTCAGTTACCTCATTGGTAAAATGGGGTTTAAGACTGTGAGCCCCATGTGGGACAAGGACTGTGTGCAACCTGGTTAGTTTATATCAACCCCAATGCAAGCACTGCCTTGTCCTGTCTTATGCTGTCAAGTTGTCTCCATACGACACCATGGACATATCTCTTCCAGAATTCCCCACCTCCATCTGCAAATGTTCTCCATCCATAGAGATTTCTTGGTAAAAATACGGAAGTTGTTTATCAATGCCTCCTTCCGCACAATAAACTTGAGTCTCCGCCCTCGACTCTCCCATGATATTGCTTCCCAGCACAGGGGAGTCTTGACTTGTAGCAGGTTGCCCTCCACTCACTAGGCAATGACCAAGATAGGAATGGAATAGGTAGGCTTCTGTATGACTCTCCCTCTCATAGTCAAACTGATAGAGTCCTGGAAACTCTCCAGGTGCAACCCTGAGAGGGTCCCTAGTGCTTAGAGTAGTGCTTAACACAAAGTAACAGATATCATCATCAGGTAACACACAGTCCATGTCTGACATGGGGCTCGCAGTCCTAATCCCCATTTTGCAGATGAGGTAACTGAGGCACAGAGAAGTGAAGTGACTTGCCCAAGAGCACACAGACGTGTGGCAGAGCCAAGATTAGAACCCAGGTCCTCTGACTCCCAGACCTATGATCTTTCCACTAGACCACGCTGCTTCTTGTGGCCTGGTGGAAACTCTTTTCTCTCAATAGATCAACAACTCAGGCCCTTTGGGGGCTGTAGACATTGAAAAGATCAGTCGAGGTTCGCCCTCCCAGTTAGGAAGCATCACTACTAATGGGACTTCCTAGATGACACTCTGGAATGTAGAGCAAAAAATCCTCCCTCAGAAACTCAAACTTGCTTCCTCTCCATCACCAGCTGTCCTGTTTTGTCGCAGAAAACTAAGTTCCTTCGTTTCAATAGAGTTTTTCCCTTTGTCTGGCAGAGCCATGTACCTCATTGTCTTCCTACTGTGCTAAAGCAGAAGGTTGTGTAAGCATCTTGATCTGCTTTGAGCTTTCAATAAATACCTCCTGGGGTTGGATGATCCATGATAGGCCCTGCGGTGTGTTCTGTGGGCATCCTGTCTGAACAGTCCTCTCCCCCCAGCAGCATCGGAATTAATTTACATTAATGGAAAAGACACTGGCCCATAACCTTTATGTAATGAAGCTTATGACCAGAACAAAATGCATGTGAGCTTTGTTAGTACCTCGGAAAGTACATGTGCCCAATTAAGAGTCATCATCAAATGCCCTAAAGGATGAGCTCAAATACTGAAATATTCCTTCTGCCACTTTCATGAATCCCATAAGGAGATGTGGGACACTGTAGCTTTAAGGGTCTTAGTACGGTATTCTGTACACACTAATCCCTCAATAAATGTGATTGATTGCTCTTTTAGATTTCATAGCAATGCTACAAACCACACTAAAGGCCAGTCTTACACGTTTTAGGGAAGAAGTTTATTTTCACTTGTGGCCTAGCAGATAGAACATAGGCCTGGAAGTCAGAGGGACTTTCATTCATTCAATCATATTTATTGAGTGCTTACTGTATGCAAAATACTGTACTTAGTGCTTGGGAGAGTACATTATAACAATAAACAGACCTATTCCCTTTCCACAATGAGCTGACAGTCTGGGGCAGGGGACAAGACACACATTAATATAAATGAATAAATTATGGCTATGTATATAGACATTATGGGGCTGAGAGGAGGAATGAATTAAAGGGAGCAAGTCAGAGTGATGCAAAAGGGAGGGGAGAAGAGGAAAGGGGGACTTAGAAAAGACCTCTTGGAGGAGATGTGCCTTTGATATGGTTTTGAAGGCGAGGGTTGGGGGGAAGGAGGAGGAGGAGAAGGATTTGTGTTCTTTTCCTGGCTCCATCTGAAGCTGATGGATTTTTCTGTGAGTGGAGAACTGTAGTTTCAGTCCTGTCTCACCAGTCCTATGCCACATGAGGAGAGCACATCTAAAGGAGATTGATTGTAAAGTCATCAAATGCTTGGTCATCTTAAACTAAGGGGGTTGTGGGGAAATAAATAAAAGAGAGGGAAAGGACAAAAGAGGAGAGAGGAAAAGAAGAAGGGAGGGAAAAGAAAGGGTAGGGGAAAATAATGACTGTTGTACTCAAGCACTTTCTCTATGCCAAACAATACTCTAAGCACTGAGCTAGATACAGTACAATTTGATCTGATTGCACAATCTGTCCCTGTCCCACATGGGGTTCACAGCCAAAGGGGGGGAAAGTACAAACAGGTATTTAATCTCCATTTTACAGATGAGGAAATTTAGTCACAGAGTAATCATGTGACTTGGCCAAGATTAAGGAACATGTTTGTCAACTCTGTTATAATGGACTCTCCCAAGCACTCAGTACATTGTTCTGCACCCAGTAAGAGCTCAATAAATACAGTTGATTGACTAATCACCCAACAGGCAAGTGATGGAGCCAGGACTAGAATCCAGGTTTCCTGACTCCCAGGCTTGTGTCCTCTCCGGTAGACCACATTGCTTCTCTAGTTTAAGAGTGCATTACAATGGAGAGGAAGAGACAGCAGAAGTGAGTTAAAAGCAGGACTTTGGCATTAGCCAGGAATTCCTTCCTTAACTCCCCTCCTCAGTCCCATCCTCCAGACAAACCACACTAAGTGATTTACCCCAGTCAACAATTCAGGAAATTTCACCAGCTTCACAAGTCCAGAGAGAAGGTTGGCTTCTAATACTCATTTGTTGCTTTGGTTTTCATTTGGAAATGGCATGTGACATTACCTAACTTTAATATGGCATCTTATTTTTGTTTTTTTTTAAATGACACCATAAAGTATTCTGTAAAGCCACAAAGTACACTCGGATTCCTTTTTCCACCTAATGATAGTGTTGCTTCTAGTAAGATTTACTTCTGCTGAAACAATGGATTAGTTTAAGCAGGTATTGAAAAATCACTGTATTTGGAGTTAAATCCATTCCTCTTCTAGTGTTATTCCACAAAAGCATCTGTCTGCTCCTTTAAATGGTGGGTATGAAGGCAGTTCAGGAATGCTCATTCAGGTGGGAGTAACTAAACCCTGAGTTTACAAGATAAGTAGCAGGTGTGAAGAATGTCAAACAGCTTTTAAGCCCTTAACAGCTGAATTAAGTCATAAAAATTTGTGATTATTTTGCCCTGGAACCTCTCACCCAGATGCACATTCAGAAATCAGAAGAAACTCAAAATTATTTGGGAGGTACATAATTACTAGTGTTATATCTAAATCCACCACATTTTGGGTGAAGATAATACTATTTAAATCAAACAATCCACCAGTCATATTTATTGACTGCTTACTAGAACATTGTACTAAGTCCTTGGGTGAGAATGGTATAACAGAATTGGTAGACACGTTCTCTGCCCACAACAAGCTTGCAGGCTACACGGGGAGATGGACATTAATATAAATTTTAAAATTACAGATGTACATAAATAGTGTGGAACTGATGGAGGGGTGAATAAGGGGTGCAAATCCAAGTGCAAGGATATAATTTAAGTATTTAAATCTAACCATTACATTTAACCAATTTAAATATTGGTGAAAATGAATTTTGAGGTGGGGGCTCATTGGTGTAAGCACAAAAATGGCAAGCTTTAAAATCTTGAGTGATAGCAGAACTGAGCTCTTTGGTTGAGTTTCAGTTTGCTGTTCAATTTTTCACGCTCTTCTTTTCCATAATGTCAGATGAACATGTGACTTGTAATATCCACCACTCTTCAAGTTCCTGTCAGCCTGTTTTGCATTAGGAGATTATGGGAACACTCCCTAAAGGAAACTTTCCAGCACAGGGAAGAGGTGAGGAAAACCGAGATATGAAGCAGTAGTGGTTAGGGGTGGAAGGAAGGGCAAGGGAGCAGAAATTGAGGAGAGGCTTGAAACAAATTGATTTCAACATCATGAAATAATATTAAAGTTCCATGTGTTGTTCGTGTTCTTATTCCTGCCCAAGAAAGTAACATAGACACGTATTCTAGCCTCTAGATGCTTATGAGCCAGAAATATATAGCCATTTCAAACTAGAAAAAAATGCTTTTATTTTTGCAATCCTTCCTTTCCCAGAGCAAACTACCCCACAGTAGTAGAAAGTACTTTTCTTTTCTCCTGCCTTTCTTTTCTGTCTCCCTCTGCTTCTCCCCTAAAATAATAATTTTTGTAAAAAACATGGGTGTAATAATGTTTTGGATTGTATAGAGCTTCCTTCCCGAGGCCCAGATGTTTCATGAGAAGTATTGTTTCACTTTCCCAAACATCTCTGTAAGTTTGGGTGAATATTCTTAACCCAGTTTCACAAATGGAGAACTGAAGTATGGGGATACTAAACCAAGGTCAGGCAATATTGTTTTGACACAGAGTGAGGCCTAGAATTCAGCAGCGTACAGGTATTGGCCAATAAGAAGTGCAGTTTTGCTGCAAAATCAATCGATGACCCTTGTTAAATGCCTACTGTGTTTGGAGCATTCAACTAAGCACGTGGGAGAGTATGAAAGAGTTAGAAGGTGCCATCCCGCAGTTGCTGCTACCTAGTGCTGAATGTCCAAAAACTTTCTAACCAGAATGAACCGGTATATCTCTCTCCTCTCTTTCCCTGCCCCCCCCCCCCACCTTTGCCACTCCAGAATCCTTTTCCACACTTTTTTCCTATATTAGGTCAGATTTCTATCAAATTCCAACTCACCTCTAGGACTTCTACCACCTTTTCTTCTATGGAATAAAAAAATACAGTACATCTGGAGGATTCTCAATATACCTATTCTTGAGGTATAAGCTTCAAGGTTGCTTCTAAGAAACCAAGTTTCTACATAAGGAAATCTTTCTAAACACCCCATTTTCAGAAGTTCAAGAGCTAATAATAGGAATCATTTCAGATTGAGATTTTTGTTCTTATTAATAATGTGTTGGACTTAAAAGAATTCTTCTCGCATTATACTAAGAAAGAAATATAAACTGAGTTCTTCAGTGACCTAGACAAAATGTAATTCAGTCTATTTTTGCAGATCTTCTAGGCTTTCAATGTGGGATCATTCTGTAGTCTGTAAGCTGGTCTATAAACTTCTGGTGGGCAGGATGCTTGGTACAGTGCTCCGTATACAGTAAGTGCTCAATAAATACCCCTGATTGATTTATCGATTGGCCAGTTGATTCAATCTTTCTCAGAATCTGCATGGCTAAGATGGAAAATAAGAAACTATTTTTATGTTCCAGTAAATACCAGTGAGATGGGCTAAGGATGAAGAGGGTACTTTATCCCCTGCTTTATAAAGTGAAAAGAACATTGATGCTATTGTATAGTTCTAAAACGTCAAAACTTTTTGCGAGTGTCAATTTTGCTTGCCTAGCAACTCAAAGTAACTGTAGCAGTGGGTAGGGACAGTTTCTACTAAGCACTTTTGTAGCCTTTAGAAAAAGGTAAGCCAAAGAAAGACCTTTAAAGCTGTTATGCATTAAAGAACATATATTTGCAAATCTCACTTTTACATACTGGGGTAAGCACTGTATTCTGGGAAACACAAAAACAGTAGATGTCATAAGCAGCACGTACATAAGAATTTGTCATTCTCATTTATCTTTGGAGTGGTCTTGCATTTGAAGAGATTGACTCTCTTCTCATTTTCAGCAACTAAAGCTTTTAAAAGTCTAGATTTAGAAAAAAAAAAAGGTAACAAGATCTGTTTCAGGAAAATTCTGCACAAAGTCTTCCACCCTTCATTGATTTGCCTTTTATTTTACAAGCAGAAGATGGATGACAGCACATGCTTTTGGAAAAAGATCCCCTGCTTTTCCCTGAACAAGGTGTAATATGTAGGGAGAGAAACATGGGAAAATTCAGCAGCAGACAAGGTTTCGGTAGTGAGAGCCTGGCTTGGTCTGTCATGTAAATAACAAAAATGTAGCCTGCTTTCATCGAGGTGGAAATTAGCTTGACTTGGTGAAAACAGTGTACTTCCTAATGAACAACAAAACATTTTACTCAAGGGTGGATGATAAGTAGAGTGGGATTTCACATTCATCTGACTGTTCTTTGTATCTGCAGTGGCCTGAAGTAGTAATTGTTTGTGGGATATATTTTGGTTGAGTTCTTTAACCCCACTGCCAAACAGTTTATTAATCTGGTTGCATTTTTAACCAGCTGTACTGAAGAAATTTAGTAGAAGATAATGTATTATGACCCTGTGGGTAGTCCAGCAGGGTTTTGTCTGACAAGTTTATTAATATCTGCATTACTTCGGGGTCTGTTTGCCTTCAGGATATCTTGTCAGATGATATTAGTAGAATGGTTTACGGGACAAACAACTGTAAAACTAATTAGCCATTCTAAGAACCGCCTTTGTTCGATATCATAATATAACTAGCTGGTTGCTCAATTCATTTAAATATCAAAGGATGCGAGTGCTATGCTATTTTGAAGTTCATCAGTAATGGAAATCCTAGAGATTAGAACTTTAAAATAGAAACACTAGTAAAGTGAAGTAATTTACTTCTGTAGATAATGTATGAGGTATTTAAAATGATAGCAAGAGAAAGAAAATGTAAAAATACTTTTTAATGTTTTAATACATGTATATTAGGGTGCGTGCTGTGGGTGCGTTTCTTATGAATATTCAATAGAGTTGCGCCACACTTGGGCAGTGTGGTGTAGTGGATAAAACACGAGCCTGGAAGTCAGAAGGACCTGGGTTCTAATCCTGGTTCTGCTACTTGTCTGCTTGGTGACCTTGGGCAAGTCACTTAACTTCTCTGTGCCTCAGTTATCTCGTCTGTAAAATGGAGATTAAGACTCTGAGAACCATGCGGTCAGGGACCGTGTCCTACCTGATTTGTTTAGGTATGAGGTTATACACCGCAGCACTTAGTACAGTGCTGGCACATAGTAAGTGCTTAAAAAAAATACCACAAACTGCTGCACTGCAGTTTGGGGAACAGTTCCCCTTTCCTCTTCCATAATAATGTTGGTATTTGTTAAGCGCTTACTATGTGCAGAGCACTGTTCTAAGCGCTGGGGTAAACACAGGGGAATCAGGTTGTCCCACGTGGGGCTCACAGTCTTAATCCCCATTTTACAGATGAGGGAACTGAGGCACAGAGAAGTTAAGTGACTTGCCCACAGTCACACAGCTGACAAGTGGCAGAGCTGGGATTCGAACTCATGAGCCCTGACTCCAAAGCCCATGCTCTTTCCACTGTGCCACACTGCTTCTCTATCTTCTCTCTCTCCCAACTCCCCTTGGCATAAGTCCCTTATTAATTTTTGAAACCGAAGAATCCCGTCAGGAAGACGCACCGCTGCCCTGACGCCTCACCTAGTTCCTGCCCAAGAGAAATTGTAGATGTACAGCTCTTTCTAGAAACAACATGGCCTAGTGGAAAGAGCCAGGGCCTGGGAGTCAGAGGACCTGGGTTCTAGTCCTGACTCTGACACTTGTCTGCTGTGTGACCATGGGCAAATCACTTTATTTCTCTATGCCTCATTTACCTCACCTGTAAAATGGGGATTCAGACTGTGAGTCCCATGTTCATTCATTCATTCAGTAGTATCTATTGAGTGCTTACTATGTGCAGAGCACTGTACTAAGCGCTTGGAATGTATAATTCGGCAACAGATAGAGACAATCCCTTCCCATTGACGGGGTTACAGTCTAATCGGGGGAGAGAGACAGACAAAAACATGACCACTTAGTAGCCAATATAAATAAAAATTAAATATTTTAATAGGGAGGTAAGTGGTAAATATGATTCTTAATTACACAAAAACTAAAGACTAGGATATTTGTCTCAAGAATTCATCATCATCACTGGAACATGAACTGTATCTAACCTGATCATCTTGTATCTACCCCAGCGCTTAGTACAGTGCCTGACACAGAGTAAGCACTTTAAAAATACCATTTTAAAAAAAAAAGTTGGGTGTGGAGAGGGAGGGAATTGTTCAGATAAAATAACTGATTCTCCATTCATTCATTCAATAGTATTTATTGAGCGCTTACTATGTGCAGAGCACTGTACTAAGCGCTTGGGATGAACAAGTCAGCAACAGATAGAGACAGTCCCTGCCGTTTGACGGGCTTACAGTCTAATCCAGAGCCCTCACAGTTTACCAGCTGCTTTTCAGCCCTCCCAAATTGTCACCAATCAGGATGGAAGCAGTTTGGCTTAGGGAAAAGAGCATGGGCTTAGGAGTCAGAAGACCTGGATTCTAATTTCAGCTCAACCACTTTCCTGCATTATAACCTTGAACAGGTCATTTTCATTTCTTTGTGCCTCAGTTTCCTCATATGTAAAAGAGGGAATAAATACCTCTTCTCCCTCCTACTTAGATTGTGATCCCTGTGGGAGACAGGAACTGTGACAGACCTGACTGTCTAGTCCTTAGTGTAACATACTAAGTAAGCAGATACTAAGCACTTAAATTCCAGAATTATTATTATTATTATAGAAATTTAATTCCTAATGTCTTTTAACCATCTAGCTTTCAGACAATTGAGGTATTTCTGTAGAGTAGAAAGACTTCATCTAAAATATTCTAATAATAATAATAAAAATAGTGATTATTAAGCCCTTATTATGTGCCAATCACTGAGGTAGATTTAATGTAAACGGATCCGATGTGATCTCTGTTCCACAAGGAGCTCTCAGTCCAAGGGAAAAGGAAAACAGATATCATATCTTTCCCCTATTTTTGCAGGTGAGGATGCTGAGGCACAGAAAAGTCAAGTGACTTGCCCTTGGTTCCACATGAGAATTAGATCACAGGTCCAGATTCCCAGGCCCATGCTCTTTCCACTAGAGCACTCATTCATTCATTCAGTCATATTTATTGAGAGCTTACTGTGTGCAGAGCACTGTACTAAGCGCTTGGAAAGTACAATACAACAATAAAAAGAGACAATCCCTGCCCACAATGAGTTTACAGTCTGGCGGGTGGGGAGAAATAATAATAATAATGTTGGTATTTGTTAAGCACTTACTATGTGCAAAGCTCTGTTCTAAGCGCTGGGGGCGGATACAAGGTGATCAGGTTGTCTCACGTGGGGCTCACAGTCTTAATCCCCATTTTACAGATGAGGTAACTGAGGCACAGAAAAGTTAAGTGACTTGCCCAAAGTCACACAGCTGACAAGCAGCAGAGCGGGGATTAGAACCCATGACCTCTGATTCCCAAGTCCATGCTCTTTTCACTTAGCCACGCTGCTTATCTAAGAGACAGACATCAAAACAAGTAAACAGGCATCAATATAAATAAATAGAATTATAGATATATACAAGAGCTGGGGGTGGGGAGAAAGGGGAAGTGCAAAGGGAGTGAGTCAAGGTGCTTCCCATAGAAATATTAATGATCTCACCTCTAGTGACTGCATTACTCTGTTCCCCCTCCCCTCCCCATCGCCCCCACTTGCTCCCTCTGCTCTACCCCCTCCCCGCCCCACAGCACTTGTGTGTAGATATGTACATATTTATAATTATATTTATTTTATTAATGGTGTGTATATATCTATAATTCTGTTTATTTATATTGATGCTAAAGATGCCTGTTTACCAGTTTTGATGTCTGTCTCCCCGTTTCTAGACTGTGAACCTGTTGTGGACAGGGATTGTCTCTTATTTCTTTCTGAATTGTACTTTCCAAGTGCTTAATACAGTGCTCTGCACATAGTAAGTGCTCAATAAACATGATTGAATGAATGAATGTACTTACCTCCTCTCAATGGGGACCACCTAGACAATCAGTCAGAACAGAGGTCCAGACTATTTATTCATTCTATCGTAGTTACAGTGTTCAGGAGCACTGTAGTATGCACTTGGGAGGGTACAATATAGTAGTAAACACATTTCCAGCCCAAAGTGAGCTTACCATCTAGAGAGGGAAAGAGACAATTAATATAAATAAATAAATTACAGATCTGTACATAGTGCTGTGGAGCTGGGATGAATAAAGGGAGAAAGTTAGGGTGGCACAGAGGGAGTGGGAGATACTAGGCGCTTGGCAAGGGGCAATACAATAATGCTACAACTAGAAGTAGAAGTAGTAGTAGAAACTTGTATCTGGTATTTGTTAAGTGCTTACTATGTGCCGGGCACTGTACTAAGCACTGGGATGGGTACAAGCAAATCGGGTTAGATGCAGTCCCTGTCCCACATAGGGATCCCATTCTCAAATTCCCTTTTTACAGAAGAGGTAATTGAAGCACAGAGAAGTGAAGTGGCTTGCCCAAGGTCACACATAGCAGACAAGTGCCAGAGCAGGGATTAGAACCCATGACCTTCTGACTCCCAGCCCATGTTTTATCCACTAAGCTGTGCTGCTTCTCCAGGACTTAATACAGAGCCTGGCATATAGGAAAGTAATCAAGTCCCACAATACTTACCTATATATCTTTAAGCTCTCTTGCCTCTCTACTTGTGATTTATTTTAATGTCTGTCTCCAGTTAAATTATAAACTCCCCGAGGTCAGGGTTTGGGTTTACTAACTCTATTGTTCTCTCTCAAGCACTTAGGACAGTGTTCCACACTAAGTAGGCACTCAGTAAATACTCTCAATTGAAAACAAATGTTCTGGAAGAACTGATTGTCCTTCCAAATCTAATTCACTGTGTCCCAAAAGCTTTTCTACTTTGCCACTATTTAATGTACTTCCTTCAGCTTGCTTTATGAAAGGACTAGGGCAAGCGCAGTGTCATAACTGTACTTCAAAACCTTCTCAGATTCCTTGAAAGAAACTTTCTTAGTTCTTAGACTGATTGTGGTTGAATTGCAGCACTACTCTGTAGTCGTTTTACTTCTGATTGCCTTATTTGCAACAGACTATGGTTCTGATTCTTATAAATATCTCTTTGAGGAAACTTTTCCTAACCTATCGTCTCCCCACCCTATTCTCCCGCCCTTCTGCTGCACTCTGCACTGAAACTCTCCCCTTTAAGCACTTTGACACTTACCCCACCCTAGGCCCCCAGCACTTCTGTGCTTTTAATTATTCTCTTCTGTTTCCTCCATATGTAATTTATTTTAATGTCTGCCTCCCGTACTAGAATAAAAGCTCTTTAAGAACAAGGATCAAATCTACCAATTCTGTTCTATGGTAGTCTCCCAAGCATTCATCATTTAGTACGGTAGTCTGCACACAGTAAACACTCAATAAATGCCACTGATTGATTGATTAATTGATTCATTCATTCATTCAATAGTATTATAGAACACTTACTGTGTGCGGAGCACTGTACTAAGCACTTGGAAAGTACAATTCAGCAACAATGGATGGAATTGGATGGAACTGACTTAATTCTGTACATATTTGGGGGAATTTCTTAATCACTACTACAGAATCTCTTGTTATTCATTATATTAAGGGAGAAACTTCTGTCTTTTGTGCTAATTGTTCTTTGTATTCATTCATTTAGTCATTAGGCTTTAACTCCATTTCTTATTAATAGTATCCTTATGTTCATCTCTCCATTTTCTAATGGACTCTGAACAAAGTCGTGGAAGCACTTAAAGCCGAAGAAATAGGAGCCATGTAATTATAAAGCAAGGGCTTGGAAGTCAGAAGGACCTGGGTTCTAATCCTAGTTCTGCCTCTTGTCTGCTGTATAATCTTGGGCAAGCCACTTAACTTCTTTGTTCCCTCATCTGTCAAATGGGGATTAAGACTGTGAGCCCTATGTGGGACAGGGACTGTCCAACCCTATTTTCTTTTATCTACCCCAGCGCTTAGAAAAGTGCTGCCTGGCACATAATAAGCACTTAAACGCCACAATTATTATTCCTTGGTTCTTACTGAGCACCTAAAGTGTATAGAGCACAATGTTAGGCACTTGGAAGCAGGGTGGCTTAATGGAAAGAGCCTGGTCTTGGGCTTCAGAGGACATGGGTTCTTACCCCGCCTCCGCCACTTGTCTGCTGTGTGGCCTTGGGCAAGCCACTTAACTTCTCTGTGCTTCAATTACCTCATCTGTAAAATGTGGATTAAGACTGAGCCCCAAGTGGGACAGGGACTGTGTCCAATCTACCCCAGCCCTTAGAGCAGTGCTTGGCACAGAGTAAGTGTTTAACAAATACCATAATAATAATTATTATTATTACCATGAAAAACATGGTCATTTCATTAATCCCCAACCAAGTGCACAAGGTGTCATAATAATGATGATAATAATAATGATGATAATAATGATGGTATTTGTTAAGTGCTTCCTCTTGGCCCAGCACTGTTCTAAGCGCTGGGGGAGATATGAGCAAATCGGGTTAGACACAGTCCCTGCTCCTACAAGGGGCTCACACTCCTAATTCCCATTTTCTAGACGAGATAACTGAGGCCCAAAGAAGTGAATTGACTGGCCCAAGGTCATACAGCAGACACGTGGCGGAGCTGGGATTCGAAGCCAGATCCTTCTGATGCCCAGGCCCGGGCTCTATCCATTAGGCCACAGTGCTTCTCTTTGATGGCCCCTGAGACAGGGATGGTGTGGTTCTTCCTGGCTTTTTTATGAGTACTTGGATCTCCGTATTTCTTGTTGCTATGACGATGACTTTGCTATAATGTTGGTATTTGTTAAGCGCTTACTGTGTGCCGAGCACTGTTCTAAGCGCTGGGGTAGACATAGGGGAATCAGGTTGTCCCACGTGGGGCTCACAGTCTTAATCCCCATTTTACAGATGAGGGAACTGAGGCACAGAGAAGTTAAGTGACTTGCCCACAGTCACACAGCCAAGTGGCAGAGCTGGGATTCGAACTCATGAGCCCTGACTCCAAAGCCCATGCTCTTTCCACTGAGCCACGCTGCTTCTCATAACGATGCTATGACGATGACTTGTCTGCTGTGTGGCCTTGGTCAAGTCACTTAACTTCTCTGTGCCTCAGTTACCTCATCTGGATAATGGGGATCGAGACTGTGAGCCCCACATGGGACAGGGATTGTGTCCAACCCGATTTGCTTGTATCCACCCCAGTGCTTAGTACCTTAATTTTCATTATTACTATTATTACTATTATTTTTATTACTATAAAATGCTTCCAGCTTGTCCAGCAGAGAAGGGTGCAGCAAAAAGATTGGGGAAGAGCCAGCTCTGGTGACTCACGTTAGTGACCTAGTGGATGTTGGTGATTAACTGAGGAAGGCTGGCTATAGAAGATGGGATTTTAGGAGGGCTTTGAAGACTGGGAGGTTTGCAATGTAGGTATGTGTGTAGGTATGTGATTGCAGAAGGGGAGAAGTTGGGGAGGGGGGAATGAAGGGAGGCTGAACAACTTGAACAAGGGAGGGGAGGGTGAGTCAAGGGAGAGGAAGGCCAGTGGAGATCGGTTGAAAGATGAGCTTGGGAGGAGCAGGGAATGGAAATTGGAGAGTAGAGGGTGAAGGGAGTACATAGCCTAAAAGCTCCTTGTGGGCAGGGGACGGGTCTAATTCTGTTAGGTTGGATTCATTCATTCATTCAGTCGTATTTATCGAGCGCTTCCTGTGTGCAGAGCACTGTTTTAAGCACTTGGAAGAGTATAATACATCAATATGCATTCATTCAATCGTATTTACCGAGCGCTTCCTGTGTGCAGAGCACTGTACTAAGTGCTTGGAAAGTACAATTTGGCATATTCCCTGCCCACAAGTTTACAGTCTAGAGAGAGGGCGACAAACATCAATACCGATTAATTACAGACGTTTACGTGTCATGGAGGTGGGAAGGGGGAAGAACCAAAGGAACAAGTCAGGCAACGCAGAAGGGAGTGGGAGAGGAAGAAAGGAGAGGTTTAGTCTGGAAAGGCCTCTTAGAGGAGATATGCCTTCAGTAAGGCTTTGGGGGGCAGAGGGAGACATAGTAAAAGCGCTCAGTAAGTATGATTGATTGAAGTAGAAAATGCAGAAAGCCGAGGGTGGGGGGGCAACGTTGAAGTCATTGGTAACATGTTTTTCTTTCATGCTGAGTTAAGTGGGCAGTCATTGGAGGTTTCTGGAGAGAATGTTCCAGAAAGATTAATCCAGGCAGCAGCAAAGGGCCGAAGAGGGGAAAGGCTTATGGAAGAGACAGTGAGAGTAACAGAGCAATTCTTCCTGCCCAAAGTGATAATCACTCAATCCACCACTCGATATTTATTGAGTGCTTACTATGTGCCAAGCACTGTACTAAGTGCTTGGAGGAATATAACAGAGTAAACCAGTGGTAAGGAGTGGGATAATTTTCTCCATTATTCCACCATGCAAACAAGATTATAATAGAACTTTAATAATTTGTGATGAAGATCTACCATGCTTTTCACAAGTTAGCACACATTTCATTGTGGCATTTATTAAATGCTTATTATGTGCCAGGTAGCGTGGCTTAGTGGAAAGAACACGGGCTTGGGAGTCAGAGGACATGGGTTCTAATCCCGGCTCTGCCACTTGTCTACTGTGTGATGTTGGGCAAGCCACTTAACATCTCTGTGCCTCAGTTATCTCATCTGTAAAATGGGGAATAATAATAATGTTGGTATTTATTAAGCGCTTACTATGTGCCAAGCACTGTTCTAAGCACTGGGATAGATACAGGGTAATCAGGTTGTCCCACATGAGGCTCACAGTCTTAATCCCCATTTTACAGATGAGGTAAACTGAGGCACCGAGAAGTGAAGTGACTTGCCCAAAGTGACCCAGCTGACCTGCGGTGGAGCCGGAATTAGAACCCATGACCTGTGACTCCTAAGCCCACACTCTTTCCACTGAGCCACTCTGCTTTTCTGACTAAGACTGTGAGCCCCACGTGGGACAACCTGATTACCTTATATCCACCCCAGCGCTTAGAACAGTGCTTGGCACATAGTAAGCGTTTAACAAATACCATAATAATAATTATTATTATTATTATTAGTGTACTAAGTGCTGGGATGAATGCAAGCAAATCAAGAGTCCCTGTCCCACATAGGGCTTCCAGACTTAATTCCCATTTTACTGATGAGGTAATCGAGACACAGAGAAGTTAAGTGACTTGCCCAGGTCAGACAGCACACAAGTAGGGGAGCTGGAATTAGAACATGGGTTTTTCCGACTCCCAGACCAGTGCTCTATCCTCTAGGTTGCAGCCTTAAAAATGAAGGTTGAATTGAGCAGAGCACCAAAGGCCAAATGTAAAATGTTTCCATTCCCAATGCCTCACCCTTTTCCCAAAATAATTTCACAGAAACTACCTGTATGGCATATCAGACTTTAATCTGTAGTGTGCGCTAGCAATAGTTTTCTGGGCGGGGGTGGGGGAGGATTGAACCGCAAATTTGAAGATCTCTGTTTTTAAATAGCAAAAAGGAAAGTTTAGATCAAAAAGTAGTTGACTGGAAGTCTTTTGTTGCCTAATTAAAAGGAAGGTAAAGAGACCCCCTGAAAAGATTCCAATCGCAGTGCAAAAAAGATTACTAAAGTTTCCAGAGAGAAGGGAGATGTCAAAAGCAACTTGGGTAAACCGACAGCTACTTATCTATTACTGTGTTCATGATCAAAGACCAATAGATCCATTTGAATTACAAATCATGCACTACCACAATCTAATTAAAGCTTGTAAACCAGTCTCCATTCCACTGTCGAGTTGTTTGGATTCTCACAATTGCAAAAAGGAACTAAGGATCTTAGATAAGATAAAGGAAGTTTATGGTAAGCATTGTTGACCTTTTTTCTTTTAGGTGGGATTCTTCGAGATGTTTTAAATAATTCCCTTTGCAGTGCTCTGGTCTGTCCTAGAGTGAGCTGGTTAGCATACAGTATACAGTGCTAGGGTGTTAAAAGCTTCCATACCAATGCTATAATAAATCTTTCACTTCTGCAGACCGAACTATCTCTATTAGTAGAAAACATAAAAACTAAACCAACCAGAATACCTGAGGTAAAGTGGTTAGAAAAACCTTGACTTTTAAATAAGTATTAAATACTGTAGTAGGAGGAGTCTTTGTGAATGATCCTTAACCCTGCAGTTGGATTTTGGACTCAACCTTCTCCTTGGCTATTTGTCTTTTTAAACTCCTTTTCTCTTTTTAATCCCCTTTTTTCAATAGGATTTGGTTAATTCCCCACCATAGATTACAGTCAAACAAGAAATCGTTTGTCTGCCTCTCCTTATGATGGCCTTTTAGCAAGGTAAGATGGGAGTGAAGGTCTAACCCAGACATTAATCTGTTCAGAGAGATGAATATCATGAAAGGGATAAAATTTAGCCCCAATAAATACAATGCCTCCTGGAACCTAAACCTTTCTCTCCCCCGAAATCAAAAATACTTTCCTCTTCTGATGAAAGTTTTCCTTTGCCTAACCTTGGAGGGGAGGCAGGTGTGGAGAGAACAGGAGGGTGATTGGATTCATTCAAACCCGCTTCAGGAGAGGCAAATGTATTAAGAGTGGAAAAGAACCCTATCTATTGCTGTTTCACCCAATCCCATTAGATAGTTATCTCGAGATCTCGGTTCTATCTTCCAAGACTTTCTTTGGCTAAAGTATTCTTTAGAAGCCTTACAGCTCTCCACTTGCTTGAGGGGTCTCAAGTGTAGTCTTGAAGTCCTTAGGTGGGAATTTCCAAGGAATTTGAAAACAAATTTCACACATTAACACATAAAACTTGAACAGTTTGGTATGTGGTAGCAGAAAGCCGGTGGCAGTTTCGTTTTTCTCTTTAAGTGGATTAACTCAGATTGCCGAACTGTCTAAAACACAGGAGTCAGATGAGTGAATGAAAATCAGATCTGAACTACACTGATTGTTGGCCAAGTTACTCATTGTGGGCAGGGAATGTGTCTGTTTATTGTTGTATCATACTCTCCCAAGCACTTAGTACATTGCTGTACACACAGTAAGCGCTCAATAAATATGATTGAATGAATGAGCGAATGAATGCTGATTATCAAAATAAATCCATCTGCCACCTCAATCATCATAAAATATCTTAGTTGTCACAGGCCAATATAGCACCGGGTGAGGAACAGTCAATCAGGTTACCTCCTCTCAAGCAGGCAGCATCTTCCTGCTTCCTGGAGAAGAAACGTGGCTTAGTGGAAAGAGCCTGGGCTTGGGAGTCAGAGGTCGTGAGTTCGAATCCCAGCTCTGCCACTTGTCAGCTGTGTGACTATGGGCAAGTCACTTAACTTCTCTGTGCCTCAGTTACCTCATCTGTAAAATGGGGTTTAACTGTGAGCCTCACGTGGGACAACCTGATGACCCTGTATCTCCCCCAGCGCTTAGAACAGTGCTCTGCACAAAGTAAGCGCTTAACAAATACCAACATTATTATTATCTTCCACCTGACTGGAAGCTACGGCCCCTCAGGATCAGGGACTGGAAACCACAGAAGCCCACTTGTTCATTCAATAGTATTTATTGAGCGCTTACTATGTGCAGAGCACTGTACTAAGCGCTTGGGATGAACAAGTCGGCAACAGATAGAGACAGTCCCTGCCGTTTGACGGGCTTACAGTCTAATCGGGGGAGACGGACAGACAAGAACAATGGCACTAAACAGCGTCAAGGGAAAGAACATCTCATAAAAACAATGGCAACTAAATAGAATCAAGGCGATGTACAATTCATTAACAAAATAAATAGGGTAACGAAAATATATACAGTTGAGCGGACGGGTACAGTGCTGTGGGGATGGGAAGGGAGAGGTGGAGGAGCAGAGGGAAAAGGGGAAAATGAGGCTTTAGCTGCGGAGAGGTAAAGGGGGGATGGCAGAGGGAGTAGAGGGGGAAGAGGAGCTCAGTCTGGGAAGGCCTCTTGGAGGAGGTGATTTTTAAGTAAGGTTTTGAAGAGGGAAAGAGAATCAGTTTGGCGGAGGTGAGGAGGGAGGGCGTTCCAGGACCGCGGGAGGACGTGACCCAGGGGTCGACGGCGGGATAGGCGAGACCGAGGGACGGCGAGGAGGTGGGCGGCAGAGGAGCGGAGCGTGCGGGGTGGGCGGTAGAAAGAGAGAAGGGAGGAGAGGTAGGAAGGGGCAAGGTGATTGAGAGCCTACTTGTGTCCCTGGTCCACATAGCGCTTACGGCCTAAGTAGGGGAAAGAACAGATGTTGAATCCCCATTTTATAGGTGAGGAAACTGAGGCACAAGGAGTTAAGTGACTTGCCCAAGGTCACCCAGCAGAGAAGTGGCAAGTCTTTCTGACTCCCAAGTCTGTGCTGTTTTCATTAGGCCACGCCAAGCTCTCATTCACCCCACGTATCCCATCCGTCACCCAATCCTGCCGGTCTCACCTTCACAACATCTCCAAGATCCGCCCTTTCCTTTCCATCCAAACCGCTACCACGTTACTACAATCACTCATCCTATCCCGACTGGATTACTGCATCTAGCCTCCCTTCTGACCTCCCAGCCTCCTGCCTCTCCCCACTTCATTCATTCAGTAGTGTTTATTGAGCACTTACTATGTGCAGAATACTGAACCAAGCGCTTGGAGTGTATAATTCGGCATCAGATAGAGACAATCCAGTCCATACTTCACTCTGCTGCCCGGATTATCTTTCTACAGAAACATTCAGGGCATGTCACTCACCTCCTCAAAAATCTCCAGTGGTTGCCTATCAACCTCCATATCAAACAAAAACTCCTCACAGTTGACTTCAGAGCTCTCCTACACCTTGTCCCTTCTTACCTCACCTCCCTTCTCTCCTTCTACAGCCTAGTCCATATGTTCCACTCCTCTGGTGATAACCTTCTCATGGTGCCTCTATCTCTCCTGACTTCCCGCCGACCCCTGGCCCACATCCTACCTCTGACCTGGAATGCTCTCCCTCCTAAAATCCATCAGAAAATTACTTCGCCCCCCTTCATAGCCTTACTGAAGGTGCACCTCCTCCAAGAGGCCTTTCCAGACAAAACCCCTTTTCCTCAGCTCCCCTTCCCTTCCACATCACCTTGACTGGCTCCCTTTGCTTTGTCCCCGTCCCCCCAGCACTATATATATATCACATACATGTATATTTTGTATAATATATATTTACTTATATTGATGCCTATTCATTTGTTTTTATGTGTTTTGATGTCTGTCTCCCCCCGTCTAGACTCTAAACCCATTATGGGCGGGGACTGTCTCTATGGCTATAGTGTATTTTCCAAGCTCTTAGTACAGTGCTCTGCACACAGTAAGCACTCAATAAATTTGATTGAATGAATGAATGAGTGCTTCCCAAGCCAACACATCCCATCCTCCCTTGATGCACAAATGCATGCCCTTATCACCTCCTTCTCCTCTGTACTCAACTCCTTCACTACTTAGTCCATCTTTTGACCTTGTACCACGACTCCAGCCCTGGATCACTTCCATAGTGTTTTTCTTCCCCTCCTGTGCTTGTGAGGTCGAGCATTATTGGAGGAATTCTAGACTGACTATGGCTACTTGCAGTCAGTTTCTTAATACTATTTTTCATCTCCAACATTTCTCAAATCTGCCCATTTCTAGCCATCTGAATGGCTGTCATTCACCCTGACCCAGGGTGCTTACTATTCCTCAGCCTGACTACTGAATCAACCTCCTCACTGATATTCCTGCTTCCAGCCTCTTTCCTCTCCTATCTCTACTTCACTCTTCGAAACCCTAAAGAAATCCTATCTGTTCCAATCAGTCAGTGGTATTGATTGAGTACTTTGTTCCCTTTATTTTGCCCAACAGAACTACAACTCTCAGCCACAGTGCTCTCACCAATTATTCTGGGACTGCTGGCTTTTTTCTCTGATATCCCCAGGATCTCCTCCACCCACCTTTCTTTGCCACTTGATGACCTTGGCAATTCTTGACAAAATTTAAACCACTTAGCCTCCCCTGCACCTCTCCAAATGCCTTCCACACCCTACACTCACTCTCATCTTTCCCAACTGTGTTTCAAGACAACTCTTGTCTCTTCTCAAAATCCATTGCCTCTACCAGTGGCTTAGACCCCATCCATCCTCCACATGGTTGTCTCCCCATCAACTCCAACTCTATATGTTGAAACACAAACTCCTCATCTTCCCCCTCACCTATAAGCAGCATGTCTTAGTGGAAAGAGCATGGGCTTGGGAGTCAGGTTGTAGGTTCTAATCCCTGCTCCAACACTTATCAGCTGTGTGACTTTGGACAAGTCATTTAACCTCTCTGCACCTCAGTTACCTCAGCTGTCAAATGAGGATTAAGACTGTGAGCCTCACATGGGACAACCTGATAACCTTGTATCCACGCCCCCCCCCCCTTAGAACAGTGCTTGGCACATATTAAGTGCCTAACAAATGCCATCATCAACATTATTATCTAGATACTTGGTTGATTCCTCTCCCCGTAATTGATCTTAATGTTCATTTCCCCTGTTACATCATAAAGTTTTTGAAGAAAGGGATCGTTGTCTACCAACTCTACTGAACCCTCCCAAGTGCTTAGTGTAGTGATTCTCTTTATTGATTGACTAATTCCCTCCTAAATCTTTGCCTCCACCAAACTTTCCTATCCTATTTCCCCTACCCTCCCTGGATTCCTAGGTTCCTCACTCTCTTTCAACTTTTCTAACGACTCAGTTTCTTAATTCTATTTTTCCTCTCTAACATTTCCCAAATCTACCCATTCCTAGGCATCCCAGCTCTGCCGCTTGCTAGCTGTGTGACTTTGGGCAAGTCACTTAACTTCTCTGTGCCTCAAATACCTCATCTGTAAAATGGGGATTAAAACTGTGAGCCCCACGTGGGACAATCTGATCACCCTGTATCCCCCAGCGCTTAGAACAGTGCTTTGCACATAGTAAGCGCTTAACAAATACCACCATTATTATTATTATTATCTGAATGGCTTCCATTCACCCTGGCCCAGGGTGTTCACTATACCTCAGCTTGACTACTGAATCGGCCTCCTCACTGGTATTCCTGCTTCCAACCTCTTTCCTCTCCTATCTCTACTTCACTCTTCAAAACCCTAAAGAAATCCTACCTATTCCAATCATTCAGTGTGGTATTGATTGAGTACTTTGTGCAGAGCACTGTGCTAAGCACTTAGGAAAGAACAGTACGGCAGAGTTAGTAGACACGATCCTTGCCCACAAGATGCTTACAGTCTACAGGGTGATGTTGATGGTATTTGTTAAACGCTTACTATGGGCCAAGCACTGTTCTAAGCGCTGGGGTAGATACAAGGTAATCAGGTTGTCCCACGTGGGGCTCACAGTCTTAATCCCCGTTTTACAGATGAGGTAACTGAGGCACAGATAAATTAAGGGACTTGCCCAAAGTCACACAGCTGACAAGCGGTGCAGCTGGGATTAGAACCCACAACCTCTGACTCTCAAGCCCGTGCTCTTTCCGCTACAGGGGGGACACAGACATTAAAGTAGATTTTTGGAAAGGGAAATATTAGGGAACAGTACTATTTACTAAAGTATTTGAGGTTGTTTGAGTATCACAATGCATCAGGGTTCCAAACTAAGTGCACGGTCAACTGCAGAAAGGAGGGTGGATAGCAGACCTAAAGAGCTTAGTATGGGAAGGCCACCTAAAGAGCTTAGTATGGGAAGGCCTCTTGGAGATGTGCTTTGAGGAAGGTTTTGAAGAAAGAGGAGGGGGTTCCAGGCCTGAGGGAGAATGTGGGCAAGAGGTCGGTGGTAGAATAGATGAGATTGAGGTACAGTGAGGAGATTAATGTTAGAGGAGCAGTGTGAGGGTTAAGTAGTAGTAGGACATCAGCAAGGTTAGTTAGGTAGGAGGGAGAAAGCCAACGGAGTGCCTTCAAGCTGATGGTAAGGAGTTTTTCTAAATGGCTTTCCCCGACTGATTTTTTTCTTCTTCCTTACTATCATCTCAGCCCTTTTGTTCTTCCTGTTCCCACTGCACTTTTGCACATATCATTTGCAGTACTGCTCATATCATCTTGCACTTTTGTACATATCATTTTACATGCTCCACTATTTGAAACTCTTCTTCCCCCTATTAGTAAATTATTTTCTGTCTCTCACCTCCACTAGATTGTAAACTCTTGAGGGCAGAGATCGTGTCTACCAACTCTATTGTATTGTACTGTACCTGTATTGTATTGTGATAATAATGATGATGGTATCTGTTAAGCACTTACTGTGTGGCAGCCCCTGTTCTAAATGCTGGGTATTTTCAAGCTCTAAGATTGGACACAGTCCATGTCCTATGCGGGGTTCACAGTCTTAATCCTCATTTTACCAATGAGGCAACTGAAGAGAAGTGAAGTGACTTTTCCAAGGTTACACAGCAAACAAGTGGCGGAGCTGGGGTTAGAACCCAAGTCCTTCTGACTCCTGGGCCTATGCTCGGTCTACTAGGCCATGCTGCTTCTCTAGATGGAAAGGAGGTTAATTCTTAGTTCAGTTTCTTCAGGGTGGACTACCAATGAACTTCTCCTCTCAGTATAGACCCTTCTCTGTTCCTCTGGGCAGTCCGACGAGAGTCCTATCCCCTGCACTTCCTATCGATAGGAGCAGAGGACCAGTGCCAATCTAGAGCTTGTTCTTGGGTCAGTGACATGTAGAGAAGCAGCGTGACTCAGTGGAAAGAGCACGGGCTTGGTAGTCAGAGGTCATGGGTTCGAATCTTGGCTTTGCCACCTGTCAGCTGTGTGACTGTGGGCAAGTCACTTCACTTCTCTGCGCCTCAATTACCTCATCTGTAAAATGGGGATGAAGACTGTGAGCCTCACGTGGGACAACCTAATTACCCTGTATCTACCCCAGTGCTTAGAACAGTGCTCGGCACATAGTAAGCGCTTAACAAATATCAACATTATTATTATTATTATTATTATTGCTGAAGTGTAGGAATTTGGTCATTCAGTGTGTAATTTTAAATCATTTGTTCTAATGCCCCAGAACAGACTTCTGTGACTTAACATCTTAGATGTGGCCTGAGCCATCCTGGGCATTGCCGTGTTTAATTTGATTGGTAGTACATATACAGGAGCAAAGGGCTGGCAGAAGGCTGGTGCCCTGCGACCCTGAGATCCCTGACTAATCTGGACACCAGGGTCCTTGTGGAAGTTGTAGTGGTGATGGGGACAATGGGTGGTGTTGGGGAATGGTGTTCAATGGCTCAGCTCTTTCAGCCTGACCTAGCTGTATTTTTTCCTTCCTCCTGCTCCCACTATTGTAAATTGATTATTGACTCTCTGACTCTCCTTTGGTTTGTGAGCTTTTTGAGGCCAGAAAGTGGGTGTCTTGGTTCTGTTATACTCCCCCAAGCATTTAGTATAGTGCTTTGCACTCAGTGGAGGCTCACTAAATAGCTGGGGACTGATTGACTACAGTGATTTGCAAGTCAGTCTGGTATTTTTGAGCACTTACTATGTGCGGAGCACTGAACTAAGCTTGGATTGATTGATTGCAGTGACAACTGGTTATTTTTCCTGTTGTTTCTGAATCTGCCCTGTTGTTTCTGAATCTGCCCTCTCTGGTTTTGATTTTTAAGTCTTTCGGGAGCCAGTAACCGTGACTGAATCAGTGTATCAATGTCCTTGTATTCTTCCTTGCATGTAGCATACTGCAGCATACACTGCAAGGGCTCATAAGCCCTGCTATCGGTGAATATCCAAGCACACTCCTGAGTAAGACTGGAAACTCCATTAGATCATAAACTCCTTGAAGGCAGAGTCAGACTACTAAATAGTTCGTTCTCCCTAGTGCTTGTCGTGTCTTATGCCGTTGAGTCATCTCCGACCTGTAGCAACTCCATGGACGCGTCTTTCCCAGACCGCCCCACCTCTGACTGCTGTTCTTCTGGTAGGTGTAGTCATAGAGTTTTCTTGGTAAGAAATACAGAAGTGGTTGACCACTGCCTCCTTCCGCACAGTCGACTTGAGTCTCCACCCTCGACTGTCTCCCAGGCCGCTGCTGCCCTGCGCAGGTGAGTTTTGACTTGTAGCAGATTGCCTTCCACTCGCTAGCCACTGGCCAAGCCAGGAATGGAATGGGTAGGTCTCTGCTTGACTCTCCTTCCCATAGTTAAGACTGGTAGAGTACTGGAAACTCTCCAGATGGGATCCCGAGAGGGGCCCAAGTGTTTAGTGCAGTGCTTTTGAAAGCCCAAGTGCTCAATAAATACTATTGGAACATCTCTCCTACAGACTTCTTACCTCTACTTCCCACATGTTTGGAAAAGTTTGGGGGGTGGGGGAGTTTGTCCAGGTTGTGTTGGAACAAAAACAGTTGGGAAGTGTGGGTTTATGATATCTGAAACCCAAAGGATGGCTATTATATGTGTAAACATTTGATGGCAGGGAAAGCTATAATTATGGTCCTGGGGAAATTGCAACCCATTTTGAAATGCTACATGAACTGCACCTGATGGGAGGGAGAACCACCTCTAGACTGTAAGCTTGCTGTGGGCAGAGAACACATCTACCTATTCCATTGCATTATACTCTCCCAAGCGCTTTGTCTAATCCCGGCTCTGCCACTTGTCTGCTGTGTGATTTCAGACAAGTCACTTCACTTCTCTGTGCCTCAGTTCCCTCATCTATCAAATGGTGATTGACACTGTGAGCCCCGCTTGGGACAGAGAACTGTGTCCAATTCGATTTGCTTATAGCCACCCCAGCGCTTAGTAGTCCAACTCGATTCGTTCGTATCCATCCCAGGGCTTAGTACAGCGCCTGGAACATAGTAAGATATTAACAAATACCATCATTATTATTATTATTACTACAGCACCTTGCACACATAAGTGCTCAAATACCATGGATTGATTCTCTAATGAATGCTTTTAGAGTAATGGGAAGTAGATTTTGCAAATATTCAATTACCCACCAGGGGGAGACTATTCATTCCCGAGAACGTAACCAAATTGTTCAAATTGACAATAAGTAGCTAAGTATTTTGAATAATCTTCATAAGTTTTCGAATGCAATGAAACATGGCAAACATGACTAATATGAATGCCGGTTTGAAAAAGCCTAATGATGGACTAGAAACTGCAGGAGCTAAGTCCTCAATATTTCGGTTTACGGCAAAAATTAGTTCTTAATGATGCGGTTGCCAAGGCAATGACAGGCATTTCTGTGGGTAAATAAATATATTGTAAACCTTCGCCTTCAATACGGAAATATGCAAATAAAAAACATGGTTAAATTTGAACGGATTAGATGTTGAGACCTGCAGATGTCGACCCTATAAAAATGAGATCCAATTCCTGATTTTTTTTCATTAAAATCTTTATTATGATAGCATCCTCTTGGCCCACAAAGGATTCGGTAACAAACAACTCTTAGGTAGCATCTGCATTCAAGGTGCAGTTTATAGCAGTCACACTCTGTAGTTACTTCGTGTTGCCATTTTACAGAATAAGAAAGCTGGGAATGCCATTCATGCTGGCTCTTTAAAGTACGTTGATTCTTACCAGACTAAATAGGTCAAACCCTATGCTCCTTTGAGCAAGTGAATCAGGACTTACCCGGACCTTACTTTTCCTGACCCTTGACAAATTTGCTTCCTTCTTTTCTCACCCTAAATTGTGAGGGCCTTCCTCAGCTAGGAGAAACTGTTGATTTTGTCCCACTGTAGAGCTACAGCTCAGAGAGTGGGAGAAGATCAGCAAGAGGGTCTGAGCGATAAAGGACCTATCCAGTTGGCTTTATCCCTCAGCTGTCCTCCATATGCAACCTCCAGCCGATCTTCCACCTGGCTGAAACAAAAACCCAGGCCCTGCTGAGGCTCACTGGTGACTCTGGCCTTTCCTCTGCTGATTGTGCTCACCCTTGACAATAACAATGCCTTTCAGCCAAGACCGACTTCTCTTAGCACCCTGTGGATAAAGTCTGTTTCATTCAGATTTAATTCTAGTAGGAAACTAGCTGTCTGCAAACTGCTTCATCACCAAAACACACATACAATGGGCTATAAAACTGACAATGATGTTGAAAATGTAACAAACAGTATTTACAAGTAACTGCATTAAAGGAAAAACACTTACAATAGCTGACATTGAATACTGATAAGTTTTTCAATGGTTTGCGGTTGGGACTATTCTGTGTGGCTTGGCTAATGTGTAGCTTTGCATATAAAAGCTCTTCAGAAAAGGGATCAGCCCGGTATAATGCCCAGTTCCTGTTTAGACACTTTCCAACACGCTAGTAGCACCAGGACTGGGCCAAGGCCTAGAGATATGTTTGCAGAACTTGTTGAACGGGAGGCAGCACGGAGCAGAAGAGCTCCGTGAGGAGAAGAGCTCCGTGGTTTCATTTAAAGCAAGAGTTAATTACATCTCTGACCTAGAGATAGAGGAGTAATAAATTATCACTGGTAATGACTTCCCAGGAGAAGCGAAAAAAGAGGTAGAAAGAGGAAAAGGAAATTTGACCTAGGTGTTCACGGTTAAATTCACAGATCCAGGGAGGAAGCTGGTGGTCTTCAGAGCCAAATCGGGTGTCTCTTTTTCTTGGCTTTAACAGATGGAATCAACACCGGCCACTGGCCAAGCTTGTCCGAATTACACATCGTGTTGTATTGACCAGGACTTTTCCAAGGCCACCTTGACCCAGCCACAAACCTTTTTCATTTTTTGCCACTCTAGAAGAGCCGGTTTGTCAGTGGGAATTGGTTGCCACTAGCTAGAGGAAAAAGAGTTTTGTCTGGTTATTTACTTGGCCAGGCTATTTACGGTAACTTGTTTGTGGTATTTTTAGAGACTACACTACAAAAGACTTCATTGTAGCAGCGTGGCTCAGTGAAAAGAGCCCGGGCTTGGGAGTCAGAGGTCATGGGTTCTAATCCCGGCTCTGTGCTTGTCAGCTGTGTGACTTTGGGCAAATCACTTCACTCTGTGTGCCTCAGTTATCTCATCTGTAAAATGGGGATTAAGACTGAGCCCCACGTGGGACAAGCTGATCACCTTGTATCCCTCCCAGGGCTTAGAACAGTGCTTTGCACAGAGTAAGCGCTTAACAAATGCCATTATTGTTATTATTGTATCCCCCCAGCACTTAGAACCGTGTTTTGCACGTAGTAAACCCTTAACAAATACCGTCATTATTATTATTGTAAAACATGTATATAGCTCCCAGCTCTCAACAAGTGCCCTAAGACAGGGACTCTCGCTCTCTCTCTCTATTTATATATGTAGGTATATCGATATATCTCTCCAGATACACTTATATATCTTATCTATATGCCTGTGTATCGATATTTATCTCACCAAATGACCGTCTTCCGGTCATTATTAGGATGGGTTTTATAAACCTCATGCATGAGAAGCAGCGTGGCTCAGTGGAAAGAGCACGGGCTTGGGAGTCAGAGGTCATGGGTTCGAATCCCAGCTCTGCCACTTCTCAGCTGTGTGACTGTGGGCAAGTCACTTCACTTCTCTGGGCCTCAGTTCCCTCATCTGTAAAATGAGGATGAAGACTGTGAGCCCCACGTGGGACAACCTGATTCCCCTGTCTACCCCAGCGCTTAGAACAGTGCTCTGCACATAGTAAGCGCTTAACAAATACAAATATTATTATTATTATTGTTAAGATACTGGGCATGATTCTTAAACACTGAAAAGGCAATTTTAAATGGCGCTCAAACATCATTTCTTTATTTCTATCATTTCCTCCTGTTGTCATTTTCTTTTTCCTTGGGCGAAGCGCCTAGCATATAGACTGCAGTTTTAATACCACCCTGGGGTCTTTACCGCTAGAAGTAACAGGAAAACGCACGGTTCGATACGTCGGCACCTTCCGTACTAACGTCGGGCCTCTTCATTTGTTTTAAAGTCATCCCCCGCACATCTTAAATCCACCAGGCTTCTCTTTTTCCGACTGTTAAGATGCGACGGTGATCTCTAGCAGCTTTAATACGGAGGAGGCTTCTTGCCTGGGGTTTAATAGCGTGCAATTACATTTCCTCTACCTTCCGTCACCGCGTTTGGTTCTGTGCAGAGAGTCCTTCCCCTGGCTTTTGCTCTCTCTCTCTCTCTCTCTGACTTTCCTGACTAATATAAAATAGCCGTCGGGAGGCAGGCCGGTGGACTTCTCCCTGCATTAGGGAATGAATGGGAAGGGAAAATTCCGATGCTAATGAGCCCTTCGAAATGGAAGGCGTCTCATCGGGCCGTTTGCTGACATTGTCATGGACCCGTTGGGGAGGATTTTAAGAAGGTCGGGCGGCCCGCAGCAGCTTCTCCCAGGTGCGGGAGTGTGCGTGTGAGTGTGGGAGCGGTGGGTCGGTGGGGGGGCGGTGGGAGGAAGCGGGCGCGCAGGGGCGGGAGGACGGACAGACGGACGGAGAGGAGCGGGGCGGAGCGGAGAGGAGCGGAGAGGAGCGGAACGGAACGGAACGGAACGGGGGCGGTCTCCCCGGACCTTTGCGGGTCTTTGGCAGTTGGAGTTGCGGGCCGAGCTGCCGGCCGATAGCCATGCCGACGGGGGGAAAGCACCGCGGCAGGTAAGGGGGAGAGAGACCCCCGACCCGTCCCGTCCCGCTCGGCCTCACCTGGGGCGGAGGAGGGGGGTCAGGGGTCACAGGCCCGCGGCGGACGGACGGGCGGACAGAGGGACCGACGGGGACCGATGGGCAGAGGGACGGATGGATGGATGGATGGATGGATGGATGGATGGATGGATGGACAGAGGGACGGACGGACAGAGAGAGGGACAGATGGACAGAGGGAAGGACGGACGGACAGAGGGTTGGACAGAGGGACGGACGGGCAGAGAGAGGGACGGGACGGAGGGCGGGCCGGACGGAGGGAGGGAGGGAGGGACGGTCGGACGGAGGGCCGGACGGAGGGAGGGATGAACAGAGAGAGGGCCGGACAGACGGACGGAGAGAGCGCCGGCCGGACGGACAGGGGACTGGACGGACGGAGGGACGGTCGGACAGAGAGAGGTCCGGACAGGCCGGGCGGACGGAGGGTGGGCGGGAGGGCGGGCGGGCGCCCGGCTTTGCCGCCGCCCCAGGGAGGGTGGTCGTCCGCCCCCCTCCCCCGCCCCCCCACCGACGGACAGACGGACGGACAGACCGCCGGCCTCTGTCCCCGATGCGGGGGGGGCCGGGGGGCAGCGGGGAGGCGCCCCCAACCCCCGGCCGGTCCTGGCCGGGCCGGTCCTGGCCGGTGCTGTTGTGGCGGGCCGGGGTGGGGTGGGGTGGGGGGGGTGGGGGAGTCCTCGGACAGGGCCGGGGGGCCCGGGGGCCCGGCAGCCGCCCTCCCTAGGGGACTGTGGGAGGACGAGCCCCTTCCCCCGCACGGACAGCCGGCCACGCCACGGACGGACGGACCCGCTGCGCCAAAGTCCGGGAGCAGCCCTGACCCCTGACCCAGCTCCTGCCCCCCGCCCCCAGCCCCAGGGGTTCCCCCAGACTCCAGGAGGAGGGTCCGTCCGTCTGTCCGGCTGTCCGTACGGGGCAGTGCGGGGAGGACCCTTCCCCCTTGCCACCGCAAACAGCCGCCGCCCGAGCCCCGCACCGACCACGGACGCGGCCTCCCTCTGTCCTTCCCTCCCTCCCTCCCTCCCTCCGTCCGTCCGTCCGTCCGCCTGTGTCCGTCTGTCTGTCAGTCCGTCTGCGGGGGACGAAGAGTCCGTCTGCCCGTCTGTAGGGGCGTGCGGCCCCCTGTTGGAGCGGTGAAGGGCAGTCAGCCCATCGATCCATCGATCGGTCGATCAATGAACGTCACTCGTTGAGCCGTGACCGTCTGCGGAGCCGAGAACGGTGCCGTTACAAGAGAAACGGGGGGGGGGGGGGGGGGCTGGGACACCTCCCTTCTCTTATGTAACAATGATATTGGTGCTTCCTAAGCGCTCACTATGTGCTAAGCACTGTTTTCGGTGCTGGGGTAGATACAAGCTACTCGTTCCCTTTGCTCTTCTCCCTCCCTCTCCCCCCCGCCACACAGCATTTATGTATATAGGTATCTATATGTAGATAGATATAGATATTATCGATAGATATGCATATATATCTATAAATTAATAGTGATACCTCTTGTTTGGATGTCCATGTCTTCCCCCCTGCACACTGTAAGCCTGCTGTGGGCAGGGATTGTCTCTATCCCGACTCTGCCCCTTGTCAGCTGTGTGACTGTGGGCAAGTCACTTCACTTCTCTGTGCCTCAGTTCCCTCATCTGTAAACTGGGGATGATGACTGTGAGCCTCACGTGGGACCACCTCATTCCCCTGTATTCATTCAATAGTATTTATTGAGCGCTTACTATGTGCAGAGCACTGTACTAAGCGCTTGGAATGAACAAGTCAGCAACAGATAGAGACAGTCCCTGCCGTTTGACGGGCTTACGGTCTGATCGGGGGAGACGGACAGACGAGAACGATGGCGATAAATAGAGTCGAGGGGAAGAACATCTCGTAAAAACAATGGCAACTAAATAGAATCGAGGCGATGTACATTTCATTAACAAAATAAATAGGGTAACGAAAATATATACAGTTGAGCGGACGAGCACAGTGCTGAGGGGATGGGAAGGGAGAGGGGGAGGTGCAGAGGGAAAGGGGGAAAAGAGGGTTAAGCTGCGGAGAGGTGAAGGGGGGGTAGTAGAGGGAGAAGAGGAGCTCAGTCTGGGAAGGCCTCTTGGAGGAGGTGAGTTTTAAGTAGGGTTTTGAAGAGAAGAGAATCGGTTTGGCGGAGGTGAGGAGGGAGGGCGTTCCAGGACGGCGGGAGGACGTGGCCCAGGGGTCGACGGCGGGATAGGCGAGACCGAGGGACGGTGAGGAAGTGGGCAGCAGAGGAGCGGAGCGGCGCTGAGAACAGTGCTCTGCACATAGTAAGTGCTTAACAAATACCAACATTATTATTATTATTATTATCCGTTGCCGAATTGTACTGTCCGAGTGCTTAGTACAGTGCGTTGCACACAGTAAACCCTCAATAAATACAATGGAATGAACGAACAAAAACAAGCCAGTCATGTTGCCCACCCCACCATGGAGCTCACAGTCTTCATCCCCATCTTCCAGGTGAGGGAACTGAGGCCCAGAGAAGTGAAGCGGCTTGCCCCAGGTCACAGAGCGGACAGGGGGCGGAGGGGGGGATTAGAACCCACGTCCTCTGACTCCCAAGGCCGGGCTCTTGCCACCAAGTCCTAATGCTTCTTTTGACCCCAATTTATGAAGTTGATTAAAAAAAAAAACTCCTTAAGAGATTTTTTAACAGACACCCACATTTTTTTGTTTGTTTGTTTCATCCCGTTAAGGTCGCATCAGTCCGTGTCAGTGTTAACCTGGGTCCGCGTGGCATTTTGTTTTTACAACTCCAGTCTTGGGCCTTCTCAAACACTTTCTCGGAGTGTTTTCTCTGGAAACTTGTTTCCAGTGCGGGCTGTAAGTCTTAACAAAGAAGAGTGTTGTTCGGGAGCCAACAGGTGACGGGGCGAGAAACCTGAGTCCTTGTGTACATTGGATTCGAGTCTGGCTGCTGTTTCCTACAGCCGTTGTTGAAAATAGAAATTTTTAAAAAAATCAATAAGGAACTGTAACCATCCATTCGTTTTTGGTGTTTGGTTGGTTTTTGTTTTTTTCTTCATCCGTGCACCCTATTGTGGAAAAATAACAATGGGCCTTCCTAGTCCAGGTCCTTCACTTGTCTGCCGTGTGGCCGTGGGAGGGTCATTTCACTTCCCTGGGCCTCACTTCTCTCCTCTGGAAAATGGGGGTGAAGACTGTGAGCCCCAGGTGGGCAGGGATCTTGTCTCACCTGATTTGCTTGTATCCACTCCAGCGCTTAGGACAGTGCCTGGAACATAGTCAGTGCTGAATAAATTAGAGAAGCAGCGTGGTTCAGTGGCAAGAGCATGGGCTTGGGAATCAGAGGATGTGGGTTCTAATCCCCCCCTCCAACACTTGTCTGCTGTGTGACCTTGGGCAAGCCACTTCACTTCTCCTTGCCTCAATTCCCTCATCTGTAAAGTCGAGATTAAGATGGTGAGCCCCAAGTGGGGCAACCTGATTACTTTGTATCTACCCCAGCGCTTAGAACAGTGTTTGGCACATAGTAAGCAATTAACAAGTACCATACTACTAATAATAAATGCCATTATCAGTATTATTATTAGTCCAGGGGGCGGAGCCGCTTCTCCTAAATCCCCCGCCTGTGGTTTGCCCTCCTCAACTCCTCCCCCCTACCCCCAAAGCCCTAACTTTGCCAAAGGACACCACTCTGTGCCATCCTGCCTCCTCCTTTTGGAAGCAGCCGCTTCTGGAGACTTGCTGCGATTCGCCACATTGGCATATTTTAACCTCTCAAAAGGACACATTCAAACCCAAAAGTTGATGGCACCATCAGATGCATGCGCAGGGGAGAAATCACCCCCCCATCCCACTGCTGAGAAATAGTAATAATAATGATGGTATTTGTTAAGTGCTTACTACGTGCAAAGCTGTGGGGGGATACAAGGTGATCAGGTTGTCCCATGTGGGGCTCACAGTCTTCATCCCCATTTTACAGATGAGGGAATTGAGGCCCAGAGAAGTTAAGTGATTTACCCAAAGTCACACAGCTGACAATTGGCAGAGCAGGGATTAGAACCCATGACCTCTGACTCCCAAGCCCGGGCTCTTTCCACTGAACCACGCTGCTTCTCAAACCCATAGCTTAGAAATAGGGACACTATCAAACGGCCCACTACTAAATCATGGTATTTAAGTGCTCACTAGGTGCCAAGCACTGTTCTAAGCACTGCTATTATTATTGCTGCCAGTTGTGAAGTTGTTTTAAAGGAGAGATGCCTTGTGCAGTCGTTCTCGGATTACCTTTTTATATTTTTTTCATACGACGATTTAATTGCTGATACATAATGGAAAATTTGTTTGAATTAAATTGAAAAACGAGGGCTTAATTACCATAACACCTCCACCTCTAGAGTTCTCATCCACTGATATTCTCTCCACCATCCAAAGTCTTACTGAAGGCACATTTCCTCCAGGGAGGCCTTCCCTGACTAAGCTCTCCTTTCCTCTTTTCCCACTCTCTTCTGCCTCGCCCTGACTGGTTCCCTTATTCATGTCCCCTCCCCGCCCCCCAGGACTTATGTACATATCCGTAATTTATTTATATTCATGTCTGACTCCCCCTTAACACCCCCCCCCCCCACCTCCAGACAGGAAACTCGTTGTATGCAGGGAATAAGTCCGTTATATTGTTGTGTTGTACTCTCCCAAGCGTTTAGTACAGTCCTGTGCACACAGTAAACCCTCAATAAATACGACTGATCAATACTCTCTACTGGACTCTAAGATAGAGTAGAGAAGCATAGTTTCTTCCATGACCTCCCCCATTTAGGCTCACTTTTTAACTTGAAGGTAAAACAAAATAACATTCATGGAAAAGAAAAAGTGCTAACTGAATTTTACTGTGCCTCAGCAAGATTGAAACAAACGAAATAGATTATGTAGATTTCTGAACCGGGGCCAGGTGCGCTCTGCCCACAGTAAGCGCTCAATAAATACGATCGAATGAATGAATGATATTACTTTCTTTTGTGATGCTGAACTATGACCATTCCATTCACCTGCTTATTTAACCCCCTAGTCTTCATCCTTTGGGGTTAAGAGTGACCATGCATTGTAAATGGTTACATGTGATATGCATCTTGTACTCCCTATTGCCTTGTTAACAAGCAGTGTAACAAAGAAGTTGTTAAACAATTTGCCTCGCAGGACAGAGTCAAACAGCAGGAGATGTGCAAGGAAAGGTTTGTCTGAGCGGCTTCAGAAATCTTGACCCTTGACTAGTTTATCGGGGATCAGAAGGTTTCCGGCTCCCTGAGTTTGATCCAGCACAAGGAATGGTTTCCCATAATGATCCGATAATTTTATGGTATATAGAAATTGAGTTTAAAGTGACTCGTTCAACAAGGATTGAGGGGTATGAGTTTTTGTTTTCAAATCTTTCTACTTCAATTACAAGACCTCGAAGACTAATTATGCTGGTGTGGGTGGTGGTGCTGAAATGGAGTCAATTTTGAGTGACTCCAAGACTCTAAATAACTAATATCGATTGGATCCCAAATAAAGTATCTTTTTGGCTTTGGCCATAGTGGTTTAGAAACCCTTGCTGCAAAAGCAGAATATGACCTATTTTTTACACTTGACTGCTGTTGGTTCAAAAAGAGTCATGTGGTTACAGCTGAAGCAAATAATTGCTTATTTTTAGCTCTTGGAGTTATCTATCATGAGAGCACTTTGGCATTTGAAAATTTGTAATGAATGCAACTGCATACTGCCTTCATTAATGATTGTGGTGTTAGTTAAAGACTTATTACTTGCCAAACACTGTTTTAAGCATGTGGTGATTCAATACAGAGACTTACTATGTGCCAAACACTGTACTAAGCAAGTGGTAATACAGTGCGGTCGGATCAGACCCCATCCCTCTCTCTTCTGTGGGGCTCACAGGCTGTGGGAGAATGAGAACAAGTATTTAATTTCCATTTTTACAGATGAAGAAAGTGAAGGACAGAGTATCCGATTCATTCAGGTCATATATATCGAGTGCTTACTGTGTGCAAAGCACTGTTCCAAGAGTTTGGGAGAGTACGCTATAACAGTTAACACATACATTCCCTGCCCACAACAGGCTTACAGTTCAGGTGACTTTCCTCGGGTCATACTGCGGGGAAGGGGCTGGTCTGAACCAAATCCTTTTCTCTAGCCCTGACCTCTCCCCTGACCTGCAATCCCACATCTCCTCTTGCATTGAAGAAATCTCCAATTGAAGCAACTGAAACACAGAGAAGTTAAGTAACTTTCCCAAAGTCATACGGCAGACGGGTGGTGGAACTGGAATTAGAACTCAGGTCCTTGGACTCCCAGGTCCTTGGTCTTTCCATTAGGCACCCGGTTTTCAAACCCATCATGTCTAAAATAGAATTCTTCATCTTCCCCCAACTTTGCTGTCTCCATCTTTCCCATCTATAGTCTTGACATCATCCTTGACTCTTGTATCTTGCAACTCTCCCTGACCATGACCTCCCTATCCTCGCCCTCCACCCCACCCCCCCGTCCACTCTGCACTTGGCTGTGTACCACTTAACCACTCTGACACTCACCTCAGCCCCACGACACTTGGGTACACAGTCTGATGTTCTGCTACTTCCTCAATCTATAATTTATTTTGTCTGCCCCTTCCTCAGAGTTTAAGCTCCTTGTGGGCAGGGATCGGGTCCATTGATTCTACTGTAATTTATTTTCCCAAGACCTTAGTACGATCCTCTGCACCCAGCTGCTCAGGAAATACCATGGATTGCTACTCTCACATTCAGTCCTGCAGGATTTTCATACACAGCCTCTGCCACATTCACCCCTTCCTCTCCTCCCAAAGTGTTACCACCCTGGTATAAGCTCTAGTCTTGCCTTTTGCTGGACTATTTCAAGGCCTCCTCGCCGGCCTCCCAGCCCCCATCCAATCCATACTTTACACTGCTACACGGATCATCTTCCTCCAGCATTAATTGGACCCATTTCTCTCCTCTCTTCAAAGCCCACCACTGACTCTCAGTCCCTCTCCTTATTAAACATGAGCTCCTCACCATCAGCTTCGAGGTTCTTGGTCATTCGACCCCACCTTTCCAATATGTTCTTATCACTCGCCAACTCCAACTCAACGTCTTCACTCTTCCCAAGCCAGCCTTCCAGCTGTACTTCGCTCTCTTCTCTCTTGCCTCCGTCCTCATGCTCGGCTTGGCCCTCCATCCCTTCCCACATGATACAGACCCCAGCCGTCCCCGACGCAGCTCACCACACATTCAGAATCCCTCTTAAAATCCCAAATCTTTCAACAAGCTTTCCCTGGTCGGTTTCCCAATACCGTGGGCCATAATCTCCATTCAACCAGCCCTAGCACTTCACATTTTTCTTGTTTCCCTGTGGAGTGGAACTCATTCTCCCTTCGTATCTGACAGACCACCTCTCTCCCCATCTTTAAAGCCCTACTAAAATCCCATCTCCAAAAGCAGGATTCCCCAACTAAGCAGACCCTCACTTCCCTCTTAGCCTTCCCTAGGCACTTGGGCCTTTTCCACCTCGAGCACTTGATATTTAACCTTCCCCTAACCCCACATGTCCACCTGAAATTTCTTTTAATGTTTGTTTTTTCCTCTAGACTGTAAGCTTCTCATGGGCAAGGATCAGCTCTACCTACTAGTGAACTAGGAGGGTATTGTGCTCTCCCAAGTGCTTAGTACAGTGTTCTGCATACAGTGAACACTCAAATACCCATGATTGATTGAATGATTAGTATGTAAGTTTTTATTTACAGGGAACCTGCCATTTTGATATTCTGTACTTCCCAAGTTCCTACTACAGCGCCCCACACCGAAAAGCTGCTCAGTAAATGTTTCTGCTTCTCAATCAGTCAGTAGTGTTTATTGAGTGTTTATGCAGGGCACTGTACTAAGCACTGTGAAGAGTAAAATATAAGAGTTGGTGGACATCCAGCACTTAGAACAGTGCTCGGCACATATTAAGCGATTAACAAATACCGTCATTATCATTATTATTATTATTATCATATTCCCTGGTCACAGGAAGCTTACTCTGGTTCTACTACTCTTGATTAATATTTGTTAAAGGACTTCAAAGCATAATACCCCAATATTAAATAAGGAGTTTGGAGTATGATGATGAGTCTTTACAGAGGCTGAAAGAGTAGAAGCTGGTTCTGCTGATTTTGGCAGTGGTTTTTCAACTTGAGTGAAGAATTTGTCCAGCGTAGATTGAGCCAGTCTTCTTGGTTTCACAAAGTACCTCCTTGCCGGCCACTTCTATCTGAACACCTCTTAACACCTTCAAACTTTGCATTCTCTGGAATGTCAGCTCATTGTGGGCAGGGAATGTGTCTACCAACTCTGTACTCTCCCAAGCGCTTAGTACAGTGTTCTGCACACAGTAAGGGCTCAGTAAATACCATTGATCAGGGGTTTCTTAAATCATTTTTGTAAATTGTTCTTTCTTTAAAATTGATGCAAGACTTCTTAATTCCCCAATTTTAGCTGATGGTGAAGAGACCATAACTTCTAAATCTATTTTAGGCATCCTGCCTAAAACATTGGATTGTCGGGGTCATATTATAATAACTGAATCTCCAGGTTGTATGTAGCTTGCTTGCTTTGTGTTTCCCAAACGCTTGGTTCAGTCCACTGTAACTAGGGGGTTAGTCGAACAATATATTAATTTGCCAAGCCAATGATAATTGTAAATGCTTTATCACAACTTACTGAAGTAAACTAGGAAGAAAATTCAAGTATCTTGATTTTTGAGTTTCTTTGCCCTTTTTTCCACCACTTTCTCAGGGGCAAAGCATAATGATTAAAAAAAAAAAAAGCAACTGCTAGATGCAAGCTCCTCAAGGGTAGGGATTGGGTCTTCTAACTCTACTGTACTTTCCCCAGCGCTTAGCACAGAGCTCAGCATATACACAGTCGGTGCCCTGTGAATACTGCTGACTGACTGGCATTAGAATGTTTTCTAAAATATGCACACAGCCCACTCACCTGTTTCGAAAGACATGTAAAATGAAGTTTGGGAGAAAAATAACTGATATTTCTAAAGTGCTTACTGTGTAGCAAGTGCTCCATGAAGCACTGTGGTAGATACTAGATAATCAGGTGGGGCAAAGTCCTTGTCCCACATGGGACTCACAGTCTAAATAAGAGACACAATAGGTATTGAAGCCCCACTTTACAAATGAGGAAACTGGGACACAGAGAAGTTGTGACTTGCCGAAGGTCACAGAGCAGACAAGTGGAAGAGCTGGGGTTTGACCACAGGTCCTCTGACTCCCTGACCTGTGCCTTTTCCACTAGGTCACACTACCTTCTATGCATGTAAATGGATGTAAAGTATTGTTAAAAATACATTGTAGTTAGACATTTCAGCTCCACTCATCTCCACGGACCTCAACATTATATACTCCTTTGCACATTCCATGCCCCAGCAAGAATATCACTGGCAGGGAGGAAAGAATGGGTGGCCCGAGACAACCACTAGCAACAGAAGTTCTTCAGCGATTCTGTCCTGAAATCTCAGATCTGAAGCTCAGACATCTTTTCTGAAAGGAGAACTTCCAGCAGGAGACGTGGCATGGCCTAGTGGATAGACCATGGGTCTGAGAGTCAGAAGGACCTGGGTTCTAATCCTGGCTCTGCCACTTGTCAACTGTGTGACCTCGGTCAAGTCAGTTCATTTCTCTTGCCTCAGTTACCTCATCTGTTAAATGGGAAGTAAGACTGTGAGTCTTAATGGCCCACTTGAGACTGGGACTGTGTCCAACCCAATTTGCTTGTATCCACCCCAGAGCTTAGTACAGTGCCTGGCACATAGTAAGCACTTAACAAATACCATAATCATTACTATTAACAAATACCTTTGGGGTTTTTTTTTTAAAAAAAAGCTCCATTGAAGCTGAAGAAGTGTGCTCAGTGTGATATTCTTTGTTTAGTGACCTGATTCTATTCATCCTTGCTTTCTTGTTGTATTTACCCAAATTAACATCTCAACAAGAATTGCCAAGAGAAAATTCTGGCAGTTTTGCTTTCCTGGAGGCTTTTTAGAATAATGGAAACCAACAGTGTCAAAGAGTTTGAGGTCAACCTGCACTTCTCTGGACAGATCAATTTTTGTCCCTTCCGGAAGCATGTTCAATCTGTTTCCTGACTCATAAAGGCAGAGAGCGGTGTATCAGCAGGTATTTTAAGGAGTGTGTGGCTTCAGAGGTGAGTGGGCTGGGTGCAGATTTTAGAAAACATTCCAAACAGATGGAAAAGCAATTTTTGAGAATCAAGTGTTCCTTCCTGAGTGTAAACATTCACTATCTTCCATGGAGGTCTGCTTTTCCCAGGCCTCTAATGGCTTCCCATCATCTTCTAGAGTAAACTCCTGACAGTTGCCTGCAAACTCCTCAACATTTTGCCCCGGTTTCTGTTGGCATTCACGTGGCTGTGAGGCTTCTTGAGTCAGTCTGCATCCAGTCCTTCCACTCCTCTACTAAATCCTCTTCCCCCTCCAGAAACAAAAGTCAGGGAGGATTCCCTGATGATTCTCATCCATTCTTCCATGCTCCAGCACCATGCTTGTCCTGCAATACCCCCTTGTAACAATCTGTATTTACATATATGGAGAGTTGACAATAATAATAATAATGTTGGTATTTAAGTGCTTACTATGTACTGAGCACTGTTCTAAGCGCTGGGGTAGATACAGGGTAATCAGGTTGTCCCACATGAGGCTCACAGTCTTAATCCCCATTTTACATGTCTACCAACTCTGTTATTTAGTACTTTCCCAAGCATTTAGTACAGTGCTTTGCACACTGTAAGTGCTCAGTAAATACAGTTGATGGATGTATACCAGGCACTGTACTAAGTGTTGGTGTAGATACAAGCTAATTGGTTTGGATACCATCCATGTCCCACATAGGGCTCACAGTCTTAATCCCCATTTTTCAAATGAGGTTACTGAGGCATGGAAAAGTGAAATGACTTGTCCAAGGTCACACAGCAGACAAGCGGTGGAGCCGGGACTAGAACCCAGGTCCTCTGACTCCCAGGCCAGTGCTCTTTCCACTAGGCCATGTTGCTTCAACCTTGAAGTATGGATTGGTTCCATTCTTGAATGCATCTCCCATCCGGGAAGTTTCGGTAAACACTTAGCTGACTGCCTCCATAGTCATCACACACACACACACACACACACACACACACACACATAGACACAAACACACGTATAGACATTCCTTCAGCATTATAAAATGTGTCTTCCCTAGAGCACACCCACACACATACTCCTGTTCTCTCCCCAACCTTTTAAACAACCCCCTCCCCCGCCCCCATTCCTCTCTTTCCCTCTTCCCTTCATTTACTTTTTATTTTTTCCTTCATCCTCCCACTCCCACTCTTCAGTTTTTCTGCTGCAACTCCAGCCCTAAAATTTGGCAAGGATCTTGCATTCTCATTAAAGGGAAACAGGCATGCGTTCTGATTCCCATTCTTGCCTCTGATTTTAGTTTTTCTTTTCAGCCCTCTGTGACTTTCACCATGGCTCCTGTTTCTAATTCCAACCTCTCAACTTGATGATATTCTTTCCCTTCTGCCAAGTGCTTTTTCTCCTTCCCCTCCTCCATCTCTTTTATTTCTTGCATTGGTTTCTATCCTGGTCCCTTTCTCTATACCCTCAAGGACAGGTTTTTTTTCTATCTAAAAAAAGTCACTTGTACCTTCATCTCTCTCCCTGACCCTCCATCCCTCTCCCCGACTTTCCTTTCTAGGTTCTTCGAATTAGCCGCTGACACCCACTTCTTCTGGAGACTGACACTGTCTAAAAGTCATAACTCTGTACATTTCAAAGAATCTAAATCAAGCCCTCAGCAACCCCCATTGTTGAAAAATCTAGGTTGACAGTGGACAGATCGGGTCCGGCTTGGGACCGAGAAGAGAGGGTTCTCGTAAGTCCAGCCCAGGCTAGGGAAGGCTTCAGCTGACCAAGTGGCGGTCTGTGGCGTGGAATTCCATCCCTGGAGGGGCTCGGGGGGATGACCGACCAGCCCACCCTGGCAGAGTGGGATTGAAGTCCTTTCTGCCTGAGCTCTGGAAGCTACATCGCTGCATTTGGCTGGAGGAGGCCATACCGATGGGCCACAATGTTTGCCGGTAGACTCTCCCTTCCCTGCCCAAGAATCCGCACCACCTTTTATCCCTCCCTCTGCCACTTGTAGGGCAGCGGGAAGCCTGGGACTGACCTGGTACCTTCATCTTGGGTTAGCCATTAGTTCCATTGGACTCTCTGACTGAAATTTTCTTTGACCCCATGTCAACGTTTGATCCTGCCATTCAGAAATCTCCTTGATCCTTTCCAGTGCGGTTTCTGTGCCTCACTTTCCAGCCCCCTCCTTGCCCCCGCCCCCCAATCACACTTGAAAAGATTCCCAATGACCTCCTTGGGATCCAACTCAAAGACCTATTTTCTATTCTTAGTCTTTTTGATTTCTCTGCCATCTGACACCCACCCCCTTCCCTGTCTAACGTGGACCGGATCTAAATTCCATGAAAGTAAAACCAGAGAAAATCTCCTTGAAATATTTCAAAAATCATGTTTATGTGACTTTGTTTTACATTATCTAAGATCATTATGTTTTGCACCATGAATTGGAGGTCTCCTAATCGGTTCTTCTACTTAGACGGTAAGGCCCAAGTAGGCAGGGACTGTATCTGACCTGATCATCTTCTGTCTACCCCAGTGCTTCGTACAATGTTTGCTACATAGTAAGCGATTAACAAATATTGTTGTTATTAATAATCACCATTAGTAGTTGACTTTCAAACAGGGCATAGCATTTGGTGGATCCTTATTTCTGTTTAACTTGCAGTGAAAGACATGCTGGGATTTAAATGATGATGCATTTTCCATTTAACATTGGTAATGTCTCTGAAATTGTACCAGCACAATTATGATTATTACCAACAATGGTAATATTGTCACACATTGACATAACACATCTATTCAGGTAAACTTACAGAATGTATAGGACTGTCTTGAGAATCTTAAGAAAAACACATTTCCGAGTAAAAGATAATAGATTTTTTTTCTCATACCTGAAATGGAAGCAGCATGGCCTAGTGGAAAGAGCATGGGCCCGGGAGTCAGAGGACCTGGATTCTAATCCCAGCTCTGCCATATGCGTGCTGTGTGACCTTGGGCAAGTCATTTAACTTCTCTGTGACTTAGTTCTTCTTTTCTCCCTCCCGCTTAGCCGGTGAGCCCCATGTGGTATAGGGGCGGTGTCCAACCTAAATACCTTATATCCACCCCAGCTCTGAGAACAGTGTTTGACACATAGTAAGCGCTTAACAAATACCATACAAGAAAATCTAGAGGTTCCAGGGATATAAACTGCCAAGTATTGTTGCTGTTCTACTTGAAGACAGAATTGCAGACAGTGAGATTCTATCCAAGGGTGTGAATGTCACATTGAGACTCCCTTGCATGCTGTGCCCGAGATAATACGGTTAGCACCTTGTGAGAAGCAGCATGGCTTAGTGGATAGAAGAGCATGGGCCTGGGAGACAGAAGGAACTGGATTCTAATCCCAGTTCTGCCACTTGTCTGCTGTGCAACCTTGAGCAAGTCACCTCACTTCTCAAGGGCCTCAGTTACCTCATCCGTAAAATGGGGATTAAAGTGGGACAGGGACAGTGTCCAACCCGATTACCTTGTATCCCACACCAGCACTTAGAACAGTGCTTGGCACAAAGTAAGACTATGTAAGCGCTCAACAAGTTCCATCATTATTATTAGTATTATTACCTTTTCTGCTCCACTTGCCATTCAGGCCGAGCATTGCTTAGACCCCACTGGTTAATTAGTCAATCAATCAATCAATCATTCAGTGGTATTTATTGAGTGCTTAGAATGTGCAGAAAACTGTACTTAGCATTTTGGAGAGTACACTACAACAGACTTGACATTCCCTTCCCACAGTGACCTTACAGGCAAGAGGGGGAAACAGACATTAATATAGTAAATAATTTATACTATATAATTTGAAGATTATAAGTAAGTACTGGAGGGTTGAGGGTGGGGAGTGAAGAGCAAATGCTCAACGTTCACAGATCCAAGCGCATAGGTGACGCAGAAGGGGGCAGGGTGAGCCGGGGGAAAAGAGGGCTTAATCGGGGAAGACCTTTTGGAGGAGATGGGATCTTTTAATAATGCTTTCAAGATAGGGAAAGTGAAGCAGAGTTGAGACTTGAGTATAGACCATAAGCTCCTCATGGACAGGGATTGGATCTACCAACTCTATTACACTGTACTTTTCCTCCTACTCCAACCCAGCCTGCACACTTTGCTCCTCTAATGCCAACCTACTCACTCTAACTCCGTCTCATCTATCTCGCTGCCTGCCTCTCGCCTAAGTCCTGCCTCGGGCCTGGAACGTCCTCCTTCCTCATATCCGACAGACAATGACTCTCCACACCTGTCAAGATATAGGGGAAGCAGCGTGGCCTAGTGTCTTGGGAGGCAGAGGGCCTGAGTTCTAATTCTGAGTCTGCCACTTATCTGCTGTGGGACCGTGGGCAAGTCATTTCACTTCTCAGTGACCTCATATGTAAAATGGAGATTAATTTTTCCTCCCTCCACCTTTAGAGCGTGAGCCCTGTGTGGGTGGGACAGAGGCCGGCGGTTCTGATTACCTTGTGCTTACCCCAGCCCTCAGTACTGTGCCTGGCACATACTAAGCATTTAACAAGTACCATTAAAAAAATATATAGGCTCTTTACAGCACTGGTCTTTAATAATGGTAATAGTTCCTGGGATGAAGTTCCAGCATCTCAATTCACCCTTCAAAAAATAAAAGAAGAAGCTTTCTCCAAATATGGGCATCAGGCAGGAAGCATTACCAAACTGGAATTAGACATATCTGGATTGTAAATTTTTCCTGCCATTTTTGGGATGTCCCCAAGGAGGAAACTCAATCTTGGTGAAAAGACAATGGAATCCAAGTGGGTTTAGGACCGTCGTATCTAGTCGGATATCTATCCCAAATAGTGAAATCCAAGAGGAGTTGATAGAGTTCTCTTTGTTGTTGGGCGCTGTCGATGTCTAGTCAGCTGTGAGACCGTGGATTATGTCTTCTTACTCTATTATACTGTCCAAGTGCTTAGTTCAGTGCTCCGCACAGAGTAAGCACTCAATAAATGCTATTAATTGATTGAAGTAGTTTGTAAGACCATGGTATTTTTCAACAAACAGGAATGACTATGAAAAAATCATGCCCCTGTGAGATTGAATTATTTTCTCTTTAAAAATTTACATCTAAAAAAAGCTAATCAGGCAGTACAGCTGCTAAAGTAGTTCATGATTGGCAATCTACATCTGTGTGGTATTTCTGTAACAACTCATCGTGTATCAAATTTTATTTTGGGGTATTTTTATTTCTTAGTGTAAATATTTGTTGCTTTTCAGCTGCTGTGTGTGCCATTAGGTTATCTCCTTCAGTTTTTAAAATAAATTTACACTAGGAGCCAACATTCATTCATTCAATAGTATTTATTGAGCGCTTACTATGTGCAGAGCACTGTACTAAGCGCTTGGAATGTACAATTCGGCAACAGATAGAAACAATCCCTGCCCACTGACGGGCTTACAGTCTTAGAGGATAGAGCACAGCCCTGGTAGTCAGAAGAGGACCTGGGTTCTAATCCCAGCTCTGCTGTCTGATGTATGACCCTGGTCAAGTCACTTAACTTCTTTGTGTCTTCTGTAAAATGGGGACTAAGACTGTGAGCCCCCTGTGGGACAGGGACTATGTCCAACCTGATTTGGTTGTATCAAGCATTTCACAAATTCCATAAACTGCCCCCAAAACCACCCCGCTCCCCTCAAACAACATGTCTATGTTGGTTTTGGAACATTCAGTTGAATCTTAAAGGACAAACTTTCGTGATAATCATCATTTAACTTATTCTGTTCAAGTTCCCCACTTTCCTTTCTGCGTGGTCCCTTGAGTTTTCAAAACTAAAAGGTAGGGGGATTTGAGGGATTTTTTTGTGAGGGCTTTTATAAATAATAAATTGTTATTTATTGGCCTGAAAAATGTATTTCTGTATGTATATTTGTAAAGCTCAACTCAAGCGTTGAATGAGTAGCACCTGTTTAAAACGATGACTTGTTTGGAAGGTCATAACCTGCAAACTGTAGGCTCAGAAATGAGGTAATCTTTACTTCTAGGCCTGAATGGAGAAGAAATGATTTAGCCCTTGTACAGTCTTCAGTGTAGCTATGATAATGCTTAAAATATGCAGAATAGGAAATCTGAAGGTACGTCTGAGTGCACCAGAAACTTTAGTTTTTTTCAAATCAAGTACAGTTTTAGAAGAGCTGTCATTTTGTAACATCATCGGTTTTGCAGGAAGATTTAAGAAGTTATTAAAAACGGTCTAGTCTTAGCCTGAATGTGCTGCCGATTGTGTGAATAGAGTCCTCCTTTTTCTGCTTCATCGACTTAAAGAATTATTGAAGCAATAAGAATTTTAAGAGCTGAGCAGATTTGCTCTCAATTGGAAGGTCAATCTACGTTTTGAAAGTAATACTCGAATGTGCTGGATTTTTTTTCTTCTTTTTCCAAATAAAGTTAGTAAGTTGGGTTCTATTATCTTGGGATAAATGACGTATTTGCTACTAAATAAACTTCTGGACCATCAGGTATCCAGATCATATACCATGTACACACCCATGACTAAGTCTTGAATACAAACGGCCGGTGACTCTGACACCCTTGGCAACAGAGAAAACTGGAAGCCAGAGAGAAGGTGGGAAGTGCACCGAGAGATAGAGAAGCAGGAAGACCAGGGTTTGGAGGAGTGCCGAAGATCTCCCCAACCTGTTTACCATTATTATTACTACCATCATCGTTATTGTCATTATCATTATATTAAGTGCTTATTATGTGTCAAGCATTGTATTCCTGATGTAGATACAAGTTAATCAGATCTGACACAATTGCTGTCCCAAATGGGGTTCACAGTCTTTAAATAGGAGGGAGAACAGGTATTGAGTCCCCATTTTACAGGGGAAGAAATGGAGGCACGGAGAAGTGAAGTGACTTGCCCAAGGTCACCCAACAGGCACCTGGCAGACTTGGGATTAGAGCCCAGGTCCTCTGACTCCTAGGCCCATGCTCTTTCCACTAGGTTTCACTGCTTCCCTAAGCCTGGAAACCATCTCCTTTCCTAAGAATGTGTTTTTTTCAGTGGGGCCCACTTGTCATTTCTTTCATGTTCAGTTCTATGTGATGGAGCCTGATTCAAGTCTGACTGCTTGGAGACAAATTTATAAGATTAAAAAATAAAAATGAATTACCATTTCATATATCTAGCTATCTAGGATTATTATTGTGGTACTTGTTAAGCACTTACTCTGTGCCAAACATGATTCTAACCACTGGGGTAGATAAGCTAATCAGGTTGGACAAAGTCCCTGTTCCACTTGGGACTCACATGCTTAATCTCTGTTTTACAGATATTAATAATAATTCTGGTATTTAAGTGCTTTCTGGGTGCCAGGCACTGTACTGAGCGCTGGGGTGGATACAAGCAAATTGGGTTGGACGCAGTCCCTGTCCCACAAGGGGCTCACAGTCTTAATATGAGGTAACTGAGGCACAGAGAAGTGAAGTGACTTGCCCAAGGTCACACAGCAGACAAGTGTCAGAGCTGGGATTAGGACCCATGACCTTCTGACTTCCAAACCCGGGCTCTATTCCTTGCCACTTCCCTACTCCATGCTGTTTCTCTCTAGATAACTAGATAGATAGAAAGACATGTATCTGTCCTTTGTATTTGAAGATGACAACACTGATGGTGAAGTTCATCTACGAGTACATGTTCATGACTGAAAAGACCAATGCAGAGCCCACAGTTCTGGTCTCACCGTGCACATAAAAAGACTGCTCCATTCCGTGTTATTTTGAATGTTTGCTGAGCTTGGCAATGTTTGATTTATTTTCCTCTTTGTTTCTGGTTCTTTACCAAGCTTTTGTTTGTAAAGAGCCGCTCCTTTCTTAATGAGAGTGTACCATGTCCATCTGTCCTCGGTGATGTACTCCTAGTTTTCAGCTGGGATGCGGTATGGTCTAAGGCTACATTTACCATGTCCTTAAAATGTTTCCTCTGCCTTCCTTGCTTTTGGTTTCTTGGTTTCAGCTGTCCGGGCAGAGGCTGTTTGGCCATCCCAGTGTCGCTCATTCTCTTTACTTGACTCAGAGAAGCAGCGTGGCATAGTGGACAGAGCATGGGTCTGGGATTCAGAGGGTCATGGGCTCTACTCCCAGCTCCACCACTTCTTTGCTTTGTGACCTTGGGAAAGTCACTTTACTTCTCTGGGCCTCAGTTACCTCATCTGTAAAATGGGGATTGAGATTGAGCCCCATGTGAGACAGGGACTGTGTACAACCCGATTTGCTTATATCTACCCCTGTGCTTAGTACAGTGCCTAGCACATAGGAGGTGCTTAAATACCAAAATTATTATTATTATTTTTACCCAGTCTGGTTATGAGCAGATCCTAGCCCTCCTTTCCTCTTCTCCCACTCCCACTCAGGAAAAATCAGTTTACTTATTCCAAAGTGAACGCATGCCTATATAACTGGTGAATTGAACCAGTTGCTATTCTCACTATTGATCTGGCTGTGCCCTACCTCAAGGTATGACAGGAAGCAGAGACGTTCCCTAGGGACATAACCTGCTCCTTACATTCTTCTGGAATTGAATGTAGGCTAGTGATTTCAAAGGAGGGGCCGCAGAGTAAGGCTGGAATTTAGGACACACTATCCACCAGGCTTCCCAGTAGGAATAATCTATGTAATCTTAATTTGTAAATTCCTAGAGGGTAGAAGCTGGGTGTTCTTGTTTTGGCTGTACTTTTCCCCTAGTGCTTGCAGCGCTCAATCAATCGATAATATGTACTGAGCAGTTACTTTGTGCAGAGTACTGTATTAAGTGCCAAGAATAGTATATAGTTGGTAAGCGTGATTTCTGTCCTCAAGGAACTTACTTAAATTCCATTTATTGTATGTTTCCAGATTCCTCCAGTCACAAACATGTCCATTAGAAAAATAGCCTCCCAATACTTAGGTGTAAAATTCTAACCCTTTCCAAAATGCAAACCTCAAACAAAAATGAATATAATAATAATAATAATGGTATTTGTTAAGCGCTTACTATGTGCAGAGCACTGTTCTAAGCGCTGGGGTAGACACAGGGGAATCAGGTTGTCCCACGTGGGGCTCACAGTCTTAATCCCCATTTTACAGATGAGGTAACTGAAGCACCGAGAAGTGAAGTGACTTGCCCACAATCACACAGCTGACAAGTGGCAGCTGTGAACCTATCTATGAACCTGCAATCAGTCAATATTATTTGGTGAGCCGGAATTAGAACTAGGTCCTGTGACGCCCAGGCCTCTGCCCTTTCCGCTAGGCCACGCTACTTCTCCCCTCCCCTACCCATATTTGCGAAGAAGCCTACCTAGCCAAGCAACCCTCACTGGTGTTTGGCAATTTAGATTCTCAACTAAGCTTAGAAAGGCAAGAGTTATTTCAACTAGACAGAATCCGGAGGTATTAGTGTCATTGTTAGCAGTGGGAGATAGAAATCAGCACTCCACTTTCTGTTTTAGTTCAACTGAAGAGGACTGATGTATAGCTGCAAGTGAGTGAGTGATCGTGACCTGCTCTGTATCCAACCCTTAACATGTAGAAACATTTAATTACCAGTCCACAACTGCACTGCTGTGTAGAGCCACAGTTCAAGCAGGTATGCAGGTCTCCAGCTCAAACTCCTCCAAATGTTGATATTTGATTAGCTCATACTGGCCTCCAGTCTTCCCATTCCTTTTTTTAAAAAAATAGTATTTAAGTGCTTATTATGTGCCAGCCACTGTACTAAGCACTGGTGTAGGTACAAGCTAATCAGTTTGGAAAAAAGTCTGTGCCCACATGGGGCTCACAATCTTAATCCCCATTATACAGGCGAAGAAAAAGAGGCACAGAGTAGTTAAGTGACCTGCCCAAGGTCACAGCAGACAAGTGGCAGAGCTGGGAGCAGATCCCAGGTCGTCCTTACTGTTAGGCCCGTGCTCTAGCCACTAATAATAATGTTGGTATTTGCTAAGCGCTTAATATGTGCCAAGCACTGTTCTAAGTGCTGGGGTAGATACAGGGTAATCAGATTGTCCCAAATGAGGCTCACAGTCTTAATCACCATTTTACAGATGAGGTAACTGAGACACCGAGAAGTGAAGTGACTTGCCCAAAGTCAGCTGACAGGTGGCAGATCGGGGATTAGAACCCATGACCTCTGACTCCTGAGCCTGTGCTCTTTCCACCGAGCTTCTGCTTCTCTGCTGCTTCCCTAAGTTTTATACAATGCCCAGAAATGCTAATAAAATAAGAAAGATAGTTCTGGATAAGAGACACATTCTCCTCAATGAAATTCCAGATTTCAGTGACCCCAGGCAGGGCAGTGGGTATAATCTGACAGGGCATTTGGAGGTTGAAGAGCCCAAGATTCCCAACTGTCTTTGCTTTGATTAGAGTCAGGGTACACTCTGAGCAACTTGCCCAGTAGCACAGAATGAACAAAACACACTTCTGGGTGTCAAGACCCAAGTTCTCCTGGCTTTGTTGCTGGCCTGTTGTTTGCAAAGGGGGATTTACCATTTAAATCTAGTGCCTCAGTTTCCCTCATCATGGATAATATCTATTCCTTGCCTTTGCCATATTTAGAGAAAAACACCATTCCAAGATGAAGATGGAAGCAAAAAATTAAGATGAATCAAGGCTATAGGTGCCTCTCCCATGACCGTTTATTCATTCAATCATATTTATTGAGCACTTACTGTGTGCAAAGCACTGTACTAAGTGCTTGAGCACTGTACTAAGCACTGGCCTTAGGCTCGTACCACACACCTATGGAGCTGCCTCTTTTTCCTTCAGAAGGGAAGTCAGTCAATCGTATTTATTGAGCACTTACTGTTTGCGGAGCATTGTACTAAGCCCTTGGGAGAGTACAAAATAATAATATAACAGACACATTCCCTGCCCACAACAAGCTTACAGTCTACAGGGGGTGACAGACATTAATATAAATAAAATTACAGATATGGACAAAAGTGCTGTCTGGCTGAGAGCGGGAAATGAATAAAGGGAGCAAGTCAGATTGATGCAGAAGGGAGTGGGAGAAGAGGAAAGGAGGGCTACTCAGGGAAGGCCCCTTGGAGGAGATGTGCCTTCAATAAGGCTTTGAATTCAGGGAAAGTGAGGAGGGAAGATGTTACAGGCCAGAGGCAGGATGTGAGCGAGAGGAGATAAAGGTATAGTGAGAAGGTTAGCATTAGAGGAGTGGAAGAGGGCTGGTTGTAGTAGGAAAGTAGTGAGCTGTGAGGTAGGAGGGTCAAAGTGATTGAGTGCTTTAAGAAAATGAGGAGATTAGCACCCATTCCCACCTCCACCATCTTGGGCCTGTCTGGCTCTCTTCCACTCCACCAGCCTCACCTGTTTCCTACCTTCTAGACCAGGTGGGGTGTTAAGATGCCCTGGGGTAATAGTTGCTACCGGAAGCCTTGGCAACTCTTGAAGCAGCTCCTGGAATTCCCTTGAATGCTCCCTCCTGCTTTCAAGGCGGATGAGGAACTAGGCCCTTTGCCCTGAAATCTTTAGGGAAGAAAAGCGACCCTGTTTACAAAACGTTTAATTGGTGTTAGGGAGTGGAATGAAAGATCCCATTCCGATCTTGAATCGGTGCTGTTTTTCATAGTAGTGACCAAGTTAGTCTTTTCAGTTTCTAGCGGCAGTTTTAGTCTGCAGGTCTGTGCCTTAAATATGCAAATGACTCAGGAATTGCAGGGCAATATAGAATTCTTTGCCATTGTGTGGGCATGCTCCATGTACTGATGGCTTGGGCTCAGCATGGCCTATAACCTCTTCTGTGAAAAAACAAGAAACATGCATAGAATAAGATCTATTGTTGAATTGGGAGCACATGTTTACATGTAGCAGATGTGTTTGTATTTTGTTTTTTTTCTGCAGGAGGTTTCTGTGGCTACTCTTGGGGTTTTTGAACAGCTCACGGTTAACACATAAGGGAATCATACAGTTCTAGTTATGCTTGTGAATCTGTCTGATCCAGTTGTTCCTTGAACTCCAGATTTCTTGGGCTACTTAGAAAAACATAGTACAAAGTACATCGTTTTTCAAAATGGTATTTATTAAGAGTTTACTTTGTGCCAAGCAGCATGGCCTAAGTGGCACAGCAGGGACTCGGGAGTCAGGGGTTGTGGGTTCTAATCCCATTCTGCTACTTGTCTGTGGTGTGACCTTTGGCAAGTCACTTCACTTCTCTGTGCCTCAGTTACCTCATCTGTAAAATGGGGATTGAGACTGTTAGCCAGCCCCACGTGGGACAGGGAATGTGTCCAACCTGATTACCTTGTACTCCAGCTACTCCAGCGCTTAAAACAGTGCTTGGCACATACGAAGCGCTTAACAAATACCATAATTATCATTATTATTATTATTAAACACTGGAGTAACAGACACGTGGCAGATCCAGGCAGGATTCCAACCCAGGTCCTCCTGACTCCCAGGCTCTATCCACTAGGCCGTGCTGCTTCTCGACAGTTACAGTGCTGTCCACACAATATGCTCTCAAAAATCCAGTTGATTAGGATGTGCCACTTTGTGATTTTGCAGCACAAATCTAGGCATGTATAGAGCATGCTCAGCATGGAAAGGAATACAAAGTAAACCTTGGCAGCAGGCCCAGGTCTGTCTATTCAGCTTCAACTTTTAATGATATTTTGGGTTTGGGCCTTCATAGGGTACAGTGTAGACACTTTCTGATGAGTATTTCAGGGAAAAAGCTAAAATCAGTAAAGCATAGTTGTCTTTCAGAAATGTAAAGACTGAGTTTTGTTTTATGTTGACAATGAAGCCGTTCTTGAACGATTATCTTTACATCTCTCCATTTGACTCTTTCCAGGAACCCTTGCTTGATGAACTTTAACTGAATATCCAACTCCTTCCCACCCTTATTCTGCCTTTGGAGATGGAGCCTAAAATGAACAAACTCACCTTCGGGTGCCAGCGGAGCTCAACGTCGGACGACGACTCGGGTTGTGCTCTGGAAGAATATTCCTGGGTACCACCAGGCCTCAGGCCGGAACAAGTAGGAAGTTGTTATTGTCTTGTTTTGCAAAGTCATTCAAACATCCACAAAGAGCTGTTATGTATAGGAAGCAACTGTCTCGAAGGAAGGAAGGAAGGAAGGGCTTGATGATATTTTCTCAGGAAACACAGGGAGGGCCAAGAAACCTTGATTCTTCAACTATCCTGGTTTGTTGATGGGAAGGCGTTTGTTTGGGATGCAAATTCCCTGAAGAATTTTTTTTTTTTTTAGGGATGGGAGGTGGAGAGTACAGCAGGGAGACACAGTAGGGGATTCAAAATAATTGTGGTAGTTGTGATTTATTCACGCGTTTAGAAGGTCCATGACAATGGGTGTTTTATTAAAGGGAACTGTGAATAACCCACATGATGTTTATATATTTTGGAGGGGATGTGGACAGGGAGAGAAATCCAACTTAAATCCTGAGACATAGGAAAATAGACATGGCAGTTGCCAGCAGAGCTTTAATGTTAAAGAAACAGGAGTTTCAAAGTTCCTGAAACATTTTATGATTATGTGGAACAAGGTGATTTATTAAATGTAGAAGGAAAGTAAGTTTATTTGGTATCTAGTTTTTCAAAGCCATAGCTTAGTAATGCAGGGTTACTTTAAAGACCAGAAATGTAGGCGTAGTGTTACTTTCATCATAAAAAGATGGGGATGAAATGAAAACTTAGTTTCGCTGTTTGTCGTATTTCAATGTGAACCCAAGACTTGCCATCTACAAAGCTTCTCATTTTCTCAGCTAAAAATGGCTTTTTTAGTCCCAAATGTATTAACATGATAAACTTTCCTGAGCTTGTGATAGTGACTCAGATGTTTAGGGCAAATAAGGAAGCAAATCAGTCATAATTTACTTCATAGGAAACCTCAATCATTCTCCAATTAATAATTTTTTAGCAGAGCCTGGGCCCAGGAGTCTGGAGACCTGGGTTCTGGTTCTGGCTCTGCCTCTTGCCTGCTGCTGTCACCTTGGCCCAAGTGACTTAACCGTGCCTCAGTTTCATCATCTGTTAAATGGGGATTAATACTTGTTCTCCCTCCCTCTTTGACTGGGAGCCTCCTATGGGATGGGGACTGTGCTTAATCTGATTATCTTGTACCTGCCCCAGTGCTTAGTACAGTGCCTGGCATGTATTATGCGATTAGCAAATATCACCATTATTAGGTGGATTGTGTCCAACCCAATTTGCTTGTATCCACTCTAGCACTTAGTACTTGTGGTTTGTTAAGCACTTACTAAGTTCCAGGCACTTAGTAAGTGCTTAACAAATTCCACAATTATTATTATTATTATCTCTTCCCATTTTCTACCCAATCACTAGGCCCATTTGATAAACCTGGAGCTTGTCTAGACCCTCAAACTCCAGACCCTCAGTCTTTATCTCTCTAGACTGTAAGCTTATTGGGGGCAGGTAACAGATCTAACCAACTCGGTTATATTGTACTCTCCCAAGAACCTAGTACAATGCTCTGCACATAATAAGCACTCAATAAATTCTATTGATGAGAATGATGACAGATTGTCTCAATTACTTTGATTTTATTAATTTTTATTTCAAGGCTAACCCCTGTTAAAGAAGATACTTCTAAAGAAAAAAAAAACCAATACCTAAAAACTCCAGAAAATATGGACTCCATCATAAAAATGACCTAAAATCCAACCCTTCTTTAAGAAGGGGTGACCAGTTTCTTGCAGAAAGCTCACATGGAAGCAATGAAAGCTGAAGCTGGGGTGAACCCGATCAGCAGGAGTTTACAACCTTCAACAAAACATCTTTTGTCTCTGCCATGTGTAAAATGCAAAGAACAAATTAAATGTGTTTATATAGTGGGTGTTTTCTGGACAGCTTCACACATTATGTGTGGTCAGTTGGAGATAGAAACCTGGAATTTCACCCGGCCTTAAAGGGGGCATGAAGAATAGTAGAATTAAATGTGCATAATTTATTATACCCCTAATTGTCTCTTCAAATTGCATTCCAGAAGAGCAATTTAGCAGCTGGGTGCTAGTCCTATCAGAGACTATCCTGGTTCTGCCGCCTTCTTGGCTCCTTCTCCTTCTATTAGCTGGAAGGGGACAAATCCTCACGGGTCAAAAAGCACCACAGTGATTCCCATTCAAATAGAGTATCTGGTACAAAGGAGATGGTTTAGAAATGGACAGGAGCTTAGGCCCGGCAGCCAAATCACAGACATACTTTTTTCATCCTCTCTCGACTCAGGTGCAGTTGTACTTTGCCTGCTTGCCAGAGGAAAAGGTTCCCTACATTAACAGTCCCGGGGAGAAACATCGAATTAAACAGCTTTTGTACCAGTTGCCGCCACATGACAATGAGGTAAAAAGGGAGAGCCTTGGCGTTCGCTAGCATTCTTTCCCCCAGCGGGTGCCTGGAGGTTAAGGCGACTTTGGTGTGTTCATTGTGACCTTACCCGAAAACGATGAAATGTGATAAGAATCGCCGTTCAACCCAGAAATCCTACCTGGTGGTTTGTATTGTGGCGAGCCCCATTTCTGTTAGAGGGCGGCGGTGGGGGAGAACATTGCTTTCTCTTGTTAACAGAAAAAAAATGTGTGTCGGTGCCATAAACCTAACACAAGTTGGGTTTTATAGTGTTTGCAGCCACCCACCAATTATCAGGAACCTACAAATTCCAGAGATTTCATTGCCCCAAAGAGAAAGGATACTTTGTGGTAGTTAGAGGTCTGTAGCTTAGATGAGCGCGTAGAATCCAAGAGAAAAATCAGTTGAGTTCTTTTGTAGAGGTGCCAGTGTTTCATATATTTTTAGCTAGGCAGTAAGCAGAGTTTAAATGCTTTGGTAGCCACAATTCAACTGAACAGCAATTGTCCTGCTTTTAATGGTGGTGGGTGTATTTTGGTGTGATGTGTTGTATCTTTTAATAGGGTGTTTTATTTGGATGTATTTTTATTTTATTTTTTGATCAGGTAAATCAATCGAAAGCATTGAGTGTATTTTGTGAAATCCAGAATTCTTTGGAAATAAACTTTGTCCCTAATTCTGTGGCATCCTATAGCTTCATCCCTGTGTTCCTTACAGGTGAGGTACTGCCAGTCTCTGACTGAAGAAGAGAAGAAAGAATTGCAAATGTTCAGTGCTCAGCGTAAGAAGGAAGCACTTGGGAGAGGAACTATTAAACTCCTCTCTAGAGCGCTCATGCATGCCGTCTGTGAACAGGTAACCATTTCCAGTAAATGAAGTTTGTTTGTGGAAATGGCTTTAAGTAGAGCTCTGGGGAGCGATAGAGTTAGATCAATTTTTTTCCTAGTCCATAGAGACCATAAAAATCAGCTGATACTAAATCCAGCTTGATTTTTCTTATCAGCCACATACAATTTGGATAATGAGACTAGTTTACTCCTGGTAGCTGAAATCTAAATTCTGGGCCTCCACTCTCAGGCCAACAGAAAGAGGCCGCTGGACCTGATTTTTAAAAAATGCGGATACATAATGAAGACATTCAGGTCTTGAAGCTGGCAGTTTTCAGAGGAGGAAACACACTCATCCGGAGCCATCTGGCTGCCTCAGTGAAACCACTTTTAGTGTAAATCTGATTAAACAGTCCTCCGACACAGATGGAGTGTACACCAGAGAAATTCGTCTTTGCTGAAGCTCGCAACAATCTAGGTTGAACAGAATCTTTTGGCCACTCGAAAGGGTGACTGGACCGTAGCAGGAGGCAGCTAGAACTGCGATTCCTGCCATTCGGAGGAGAAGTTGTAACGCTATAAACCCTTTATTCCTAGTGTGGGATGAAAATCAACGGAGGGGAGATTGCAGTGTTTGCCTCCCGAGCTGGACCCGGAGTGTGCTGGCACCCGTCGTGCTTTGTGTGTTTTACATGTAACGAGCTGCTGGTCGACCTCATCTATTTTTATCAGGATGGAAAAATCCATTGTGGTAGACACCACGCTGAACTGCTCAAACCGCGGTGCTCCGCGTGCGATGAGGTAAATGAACTTCGTTAACCAAAGAAAACTTTTCCTTCGGGAATTCACATGCCACAGTCATTATCCGAACAGGGAGGGGAGTTCGGACCCTGCGATGAGAAAACGTGGGCAGACCCGTTAGTGGGTTGCCAAGATCCAGTCTTGGTGGTTGGATGGGCTTCCCGCCATTTTCCCTCAACGCCTATGCAAGGACGGTCCGTAAGAACAGGAACTAATGTAGCTGAAATTAGAATCACTTCCAAGAGGGTTTGTGGCATTTCCAAGAAAATTCATGGAATACTCCAAGGTTATCTCTGCCAGTTTTCAGAATGATTTGGGGGCGGGCACCCTGGTGTCTTTGCCTCTAATCCATAAAACCATGACCTACTTGGGGTGTTTGAAGAGCGGAGTTTGTTTTAGTTGCCAATTCTAAATCTGTCTTCAGCTGAAGGTAAGCTGATTGATCCAAGGAACTTTGGAGGTAAACTTTCAGAGTTCTTTAGGGGGTCAGTCACTTATTAACTACCCAGAAAGGATACTGCCCCATTAATTACATCAGTTTAGTCATTATTGAAGGGTCTGGGTATTGCCTGAACTGTCCACTTACCTTCCTAGATCATCTTTGCCGATGAGTGCACAGAAGCTGAGGGTCGTCACTGGCACATGAAACACTTTTGTTGTCTTGAATGTGAAACGATTCTCGGTGGACAGAGATACATCATGAAGGATGGACGCCCATTCTGCTGTGGCTGTTTTGAATCACTCTATGCAGAGTACTGTGAGTCCTGTGGAGAGCACATAGGTGAGCCAAAATCCCCTGCTCGCTCATTTTCAAATTACAGCAGAAAGCGTTGCAGAATGGGTTAGTGGAAAGAGCCTGGGGCTGGGAGTCAGGAGACCCAGGTTCTAGTCCCAGCTCTGCCACTGGCTTGCTGTCTGTCCTTGTCACTCCACCACTCTGGGCTTGAGTTTCCTCATCTGCAAAATGGGGATAAGATTGTGAGCCCCCTGCGGGACAGGGACTGTGTTGGATCTGCTAACCTCGTATCTATCTCAGCACCAGGCCGTAGTTAGCATTGAAGAAATACACCTGTTATTAAATGAAAGGAAAAACAACAGCAGGACTACAAAGAAATCAATCAGTTAATGGCATTTGTTGAGCACGGACTCACGGACTGTGTGCAGAGTGCTGTGCTGAGTGCTTAAAAGATATACAAGCATCCAGATGAAATCCCACCCAGACTCTCAGATTCACACCAGCAGTTGTGATCGCATTCAGAGCAAGTACTCAGACATACGTCAGAAATACTCAGACACACATACACACACAGACTCTCTCTCTCTCTCTCTCTGTCTCTTTCCTTCTCTCTCTACCTCTTCCCCCCAGGGTTCAGACTCACTGACATTCAAAAAGAGGGTGATAAACAGAGACCTTTGAGTCTGTGCTCCCAGAGTCACATCCTAGAAACACCAATAGAGTTTGATCTATCTGGCCATCTTCAACTCCAGGAGGATTAGGGTAAGAGTAGGGACAGGAGAGGGTGAGGGAAGTGTGGTTTAAAGTGACTGTGACCACCCAAAGTCCCAGATCAAATCCTGAAGTCTTTGAAGGAAGCGCACAACTTCAGCCACTTTCTACCATTGCCTGGGCGACTTCCTGTTTTGGCGCCTAAGCACGTGGGGTTCCAGGGTGGAGATGGCTGCTTCTACTCCAATCAATCAGGGTTTTTTATTGAGCTACTGCTTGCAGAGCACTGTACTAAGTGCTTGGGAAAGTACAGTACAACAGAGTCGGTAGATATGATCCCTGCCCACAGGGAGCTTTACAGCCTACTAGCCAGTGGAAGAACATATGGGTTGGTGATGAAACAACCCCAGTCTGCTCTGTGCTGAGAAGGCCTGTGGGGGAAGGGCAGTCAGAGCTGATACTTGTCTCCCGTCAGGATATATCCGAGGCGGGAAGGCAAGGAGGAAGGCTATAATTGTGCTCAGGCGGCAGGGAGGGTGGAAGCCAGTCTTTGGGCACTTTCCTTCTGGGATTCAGCCTGGCCTACACCTTTGGGAGCCAGGGTGAGATGAAGATGGAAGGTCAAGAGCTGTCATCTCTCCTCAGGGCTCCCTCCTTCCCTTCAGAGAGGCAGGAACCCAGTCAGCTGCAGAGAGGGGCCATGCGGACATCCAGGAGTTGGGGGGTTTTCCACTCTAGAAACATCCGGAAACCCATCTCCCAAATACCCGGAGCACTCGGCCCCAAAGGCCCTGGCGGCAGTACTTTAACAAAATGGGATACACCTTCCTGCAGCCTTCCCCGGCCCTCATTATGCATTTATGAGTGAGCGGCAATTTTAGAAAGTTGAAAATTGTAATCGGGTTCTTCTTGTAAACCAACAACTACTCGATAGGTAAGAGGTGCATGAAACATCAAAGGGCAAGAAGGCTTCCTTGGGGATGGGGATAGTGGTCCAAGATTACGATCACACACACACACACACACACACACACCCCTCCCGCTCCCCCGATGCACGTATCCCCAGAGGCCTGGTTGACCTCTCCCTCAGGATACCCAGCCCACTGCCTTATGGCAGAGAGAGGTGGGAGAGACCCAGCCAAACCAATCTCTGTCCCCTCCCCATCCTTTACTTTGCCTGGCAGCCTGACTGGCCCCTCTCAGGGGCTTCCAGAATGGAAAACCCTGACAGCTGCATGGATTAGCAGAAAGGGCACACGGCTGGGAAGCCAGAGCCCCGGGTTCTAATCCCAGCTTTGCCATCTGCCTGCCACGTGCCCTTAGGCAAGTAAGTCCCTTAACTTCTCCGAACCTCGGCTTCCTCCTCTGCGAATTGGGGATTCAGTGCCTGGTCTCCCTCCCCCTTGGCCAGTGAGCCTCGTCTAGGGGGGCAGGGAATGGGTCCGACCCTATCCTCCTGGGTGCAGTCCAGCGCTTCGCCCAGTGTCGGCCCAGGCCCCGGGGAGTGCGCGACCCGGGCACAGCCATCTTGGGACCTAACGGGCCGTGGCTCCCTCTCGTTCTCCGACAGGTGTCGACCACGCCCAGATGACCTACGACGGACAGCACTGGCACGCCACCGAAACCTGCTTTTCGTGCGCCCAATGCCGAGCCTCTCTGCTGGGCTGCCCCTTCCTGCCCAAGCAAGGACAGATCTACTGCTCGAAAACGTGCAGTCTGGGCGAAGACGTCCACGCCTCCGACTCCTCGGACTCGGCGTTCCAGTCGGCCCGCTCCCGGGACTCGCGGCGGAGCATCCGCATGGGGAAGAGCAGCCGGTCGGCCGACCAGTGCCGCCAGTCCCTGCTCCTGTCCCCCGCGATCAACTACAAGTTTCCCGGCCTGTCGGAGAACGCGGACGACACCCTCTCGCGCAAGCTGGATGACCTGAGCCTCACCAGGCCAGGGACCAGTGTGGCTAACGAGGAGTTTTGGAAGGGCCGGGCGGAGCAGGAGACGCCGGAGGAGCCCGAGGAGTGGGCGGAGCACGAGGACTACATGACGCAGCTGCTGCTCAAGTTTGGCGAGAAGAGTCTCTTCCAGCAGCCCGGCGAAGGAGACCTCCGCTCCGGCGAGCCCTGGAGGGCCGATAACGCGGCGAAGGGCAAGGCCGAACCGAAGAAGAACAATCAGAGCTTGGCCAGTAAAAAGTACCAGTCAGACATGTACTGGGCCCAGTCCCAAGACGGGCTGGGCGATTCGGCCTACGGGAGCCACCCCGGGCCCGCCAGCAGCAGAAAGCTCCAGGACCTGGAACTGGAACACGGGGCGTCGGGATTCAACCCTGACCAGACCCAGTGGTATGAGGATTCGTTAGAATGTCTGTCAGACTTGAAGCAAGAGCAGAGCGTCCGGGATTCCATGGATTCTTTGGCCTTGTCTAATATCACAGGTATGGCGGCCGGAGGCCGTGGATCCGCTCCACTTTAAAGTCTTCTGGTTCCTGCTTTTTTCTGTCTTCATCTCACGCTCCCTCCTCACGCTTAAGTCCTCAGGGGCTTCCTCATTCTCCACATCTTCTTTCCCTTCCTCTCCCCCGTTTCTCTTCCCTACCTCCACACCCTCTCCCACCCCTAACTCCGAGTTCCAGCCTGTTGAGGTGGGGTGAGTAGTCACGTGTGTGACAGGCGCTCAATCACTTGCCGGATCTGGAGGACGAGGGGCAGAAAAGAGAGTTTGGGAGGGGGAGAGAGTTGCTGGGAAAAAATAGAGCTTTTCCCTCTATTCTCTAAAGTCACCGCATTTTGTGGAACCACTGGCTTAAAGACAATCAATCAATCGGGCTTATTGAGCACTTCCTGTGGACAGGCCTCTAAGAGGTTGGGAGAGTACAATATAGCAGAAGTTGGTAGATCCATTTCCTGCCTGCAACGAGCATGGGCTTGGGAGTCAGAAGGACCTGGGTTCTAATCTCAGCTCCCCCATTTATCTGCTGTGTGGATTTAGGCCATGTCCTGACTTAACTTCTCTGTGCCTCAGTTACCTCATCTGTAAAATGGAGATTAAGACTGTGAGCCCCATGTGGGACAGGGACTGTGTCCAACCTGATTCATTTGTATCTACCCCAGCGCTTAGCACAGAGTAAGGGCTTAGTGAATACCAAAAAAACCCCAAATGAGCTTCCTGGGGAGTTACCAATAACTCCTCTGCTAGCAGTAATAATAATAATTATGGTATTTGTTAAGCATTTACTATATGCCAAGCACTGTCTGAAGCATGGGGTAGATACAAGGTAATCAAGTTGAACATAGTCCCCGTCTCACATGGGGCTCACAGTCTTGATCTCCATTTTCCAGTTGAGGTAACTGAGGCACCGAGAAGTGAAATGACTTGCCCAATGTCACATAGCAGACAAGTGGTGGAGCCGGGATTAGAACCCATGTCCTCTGACTCCCAAGACCCTGCTCTTGCCACTAGGCCATGCAGTAATCCACAGAAGCACAGTGCCAGTTTTGTGTGTGCCGTTTTCAGGAACTTGAAACTTAACCCTAGAAGTAGGCACCTTTACAGTAGCATAATCTCTGGACTTGAAGATGAACTAACCGAAACCTTAAGTTGTACATGTAGGTGATCAAAACACCCCACACTTGACTTCTAATGTCTTCCAGTCTAGGTTGACCTTTTAGTGAATGAGAAAGGCCTAGGTGCAGAAACTATAAAATCTCTGCTCCAAAAGAGAGGCTCCATCAGAATGTTTCCATTGTCGTTGATTCTCAAGCAGTCCTTGACGGTGTGACCAGAGAGCGCACGCTTCGGCACACCTATCCACCCACCTGGCTTTCAATGCTACCCAACAGCAGGACCAATGAAAACTCTATTTGCTCAGAGCTTGCTATGGGCCAAGCACTGTGCTAAGTGCTGGGGTACACCCAAGACAATCAGATCAGACACAGGTCCCTGAACCCCAGGGAGGCTCACAGTTAAGAAGCAAGAACAGGGATTTAATCCCCGGTTTGCAGATGAGGAAACCGAGGCGCAGAGAGGTTAAGTGAGTGGCTCACGGTCACAGAGCAGGCAAGCGACAGAGACAGGATTATAACCCAGCTCTTCTGACTCCTAGCCCCGTGCAATTTCCACTAGGCCACACTGCAGTACCCCACCGTATACCAAATAACGGTGAACGGTGCTGCCGATATGTGAGAGAAGGGGTTGCAAGGTTTCACTTCATTTTTTTTTCCCGATTCATATTTCACCGCACCGTGCGACTACTGACCTTGCTTCCATTTCTATTCTCCACAAAGGCGGACCGTTCATTAACCTCCATTTTTCGTCGTCGTTGTACTGTAATGAAATGACGAGGGTTGACTTATGCCTCCCGTGTCTTCCGTAGGGGCTTCGGTGGACGGAGAAGGCAAACCGAGGCCATCTCTATACTCTCTGCAAAACTTCCAAGAGCTGGAGACCGAGGATTGTGAGAAGATGAGCAATATGGGGACCCTGAATTCCTCCATGCTCCACAGGAGCACGGAGTCCTTGAAGAGCTTAAGCTCCGAGCTGTGCCAAGAGAAGCTGTTGCCGACTGAAAAGCCGGTCCACCTCCCGGTGCTGCGGAGATCCAAGTCCCAGTCGCGGCCCCAGCAGGTGAAGTTTTCGGACGAAGTCGTGGACAAGGGCAACTACGACCACCTCGAGATCCGCCAGCCGCCGCTGAGTGAGAGGACCCGCCGCCGGGCCTACCACCTGGAGGAGAGGGAGCCCCGCCCGGCTCACCAGCAGCACCACCACCACCACCGCCGCCGGCGGAGCCGCAAATCCCGCTCCGACAACGCCCTGAACCTGGTCGCCGACCGGCGGACCTCCCCGAAACGCCGGCTTCGCCTCCTCTACTCTCCCGGCGACTACGAGAAGTTCCTCCAGAACAAGAGCGCGCGCGAGATCCAAGCCTCCGTGCGCAATTCGGAGCTGTACGGCCGGTACGCCCACGCGGCCTCCGACTACGCGCTCCAGAGCCAGGTCGCGGATAGGTTCTTCGGACTCTACGGCGACGACGCCGACTCCTGGGGCTCGACGTCCTCGTCCTCGTCCGACTCGGAGGAGGAGGGGTACTTCCTCGGGCAGCCCATCCCTCAGCTGCGGCCGCAGAGGTACACGTACTACGCGGACGACCTCTCCGGCCCCGCCGCCGCCCTGCCCAGCGCTCACTTTGGGCAAAGGACCACTAAATCCAAGAAGAAAAAGGGCAAGAACTGTATCATCTCGTAACCCGCCCGGTCCGACTCGGCCCACGCCGTCAGTCCGAACCACCGATTTCCCGCCGACTCCTTCGAGACGTGGCGAAAGCGGACTCGAGGGCTTTCTCCGACGCACGAGACCAGTCGACCGCCGTCTACGACGACCGGCCGACGTCGAGAAGGCGGGAGTCCCTCCTGCCTTCCCCTCCTCGGGTGTCGCCGGCGGGACGTGGTGGGTTTTGACTGACGGGAGCGTCGCGGCCGGACTCGGTGGCCGCGCGCTCTTCGGTTCTCCATCTTGTAAAGAAAACCAGAAAAGATCGTCACCTTGGGCTTAGAGGGGGGCTTGGATTTAAGTCGGCGCGGGAGCCCGATCGCCTTTGTGAAACAATAGTGTTTTTCGTTAACTAGCGTAGCTCGAGCCGGTCGAAACCCCGATCGGTTTGTTTTCTCGTGAGGCATGCATGTAGCTCTTTCGGAAATAGAAAACTCTTTACGGTGTGTTTGTGCTAGGCACATGGGTGCCCTTTCAGAACTCATTAGCCCAGTAACCTTGTATTGTATTAGCCGCAGCTACAAACGGAAAAAAACGTCGCTATTTATAATGTAGTTCTTTCCTAGACTTTTAAGTGTATTCCTAATTTAACGGTGCAAATACGAATGTATATAGTGTACAGTCCAGATTTAAAAACTGATATTTTTATATCCCCGAATCACAAGAAGTTTGTTACACTACCAAACTAGATTTATTAGGGGGTTGGCGGCGGCGGCTGCAGCAGCGTTATGGATGAAATGATTGCTTGTACTTTAGGCAGGGTTTATAAGTTTAGACGGTCAAATTTATATTACGTAGCGATGGAAAACTTAATTTTTGATTTTTCGACATTTTCAAGCTCTGTATGCATGGTGGGGCTGTGTAAATACTCTTTGAAACTATGGCCCTATTAATCTTACAAGTGTTATTTATGGGTCAAATAATGTATACTGTATAAATGTAAAAACCAACCAATCAAAAAAAAAAAATAAACCCCTGGAATATAACAGTCAAAACAAGCAGACACTGTTTTGGGTGATTTTTTTTCTTCTTTCTCTTGGTTACATTTTCTCACAGGTGGTTTTGACGCCGAACCATGATTTTAAAACGTTGCCTTTCGAGTATGGTTTTAGTGAGTTATGCTTTAGAAGTGTACGCTTTTTTTTTTTCATTTCTTAAGTGGTTATCTCAAATTCTAATTCTCCTAAAAGCTCTACCCCCCTCCCCTTCCCTTAGGTTAGAGGAAGGTCTAGCTTCTTTCTTACAAGATCTGTAAGGGACGGGATATTTCAGAATTAGGAGAGTTTAAGCAACAGAAGCTGAAATAGAAAGAATCGGCTTTGTCTGAAGGAAGTATGCTTGCCTAGTGCTATAACCCAATTCCGAATCCTATTCTAGTACCTACTGAACTGCTTGTTCTGAACCCATCTCCTGAGCCCATTGTATAGTGTTTAGTATGTGTTGAAGAACTGCTGTCTTGCATTTCTAAATATCACATTGAAAAACCGGCTGGGAACTTTTTTTTTTGATTCTTCTTTATTTCTCAACACTCCACGTGTCTGTGTGACCTTTGACCCTCACCATCCCAGAATAGGAGGAACGGGACGGGGGCTCCCCGGGAGCTGGAGTGAAAACTGAGTGATCCGGCGCCTTTCCTCACCACGAACTGAACCAGAGGAGCAGGACCCCCGCAAGGAACCATCTGTGCCGCTCAGTCTGGTTCTCCTTGAGTGCAGTTTATGAGGGCTTTTCTTCTGTGTGAGCTCCTCTCCCTCTCACCCTCCTTATCGCTCTTGCTTTTCCTTCCCCTGCCCCACTCCCTACCCCGCCCCATCTCCTGAGCACGTTTCTAATACTTAATAACCGCTGGCTTGCATTTTGAAATATCAGATTTTTAAATCCCACTCTGTTTGACTTCTACATATTAAAATCTGAATATAAGCCCATCCTGGATGGCCTGAACAAATGAGAGAGTATCATTTTTAATATACAGTAAGTAACTTTCCTCGGGCCCCACTACTTGACTGGATTTTAGCTTGAGCCAGGGGTGAGAATATTAGGCTTAGTGCCTAATGGACACTGTCAAAGGAATTTTAAAAAGAGAGAGATTATTCCAAGTTAATTTTGGAGCAAAACCCCAAGGAAATATGCTGCGTGCTCTGGGGGTGGCTTTTTAGTCCTCTAAAGTCTAAATTTCATTATTTTGAGCAATTCAAGTCTACTTTATTGCAAAGGCGAGAGGGTACAGATCTTGGGGGGGGGGGAGTGCATCTTGGGGGCTGGCTGGTTTTTTGAAAGAAAATCATCTCCGTGGAGGTCCTCAACAAGATGGAGAGCACCAGCTCGCTACCTCCACTGCGACCGGCTGCTCTTCTGTAGGGACAGGAGACTCTCATGGGGTCTTTTTGTTCATTTTTTTCTATTTCCTGGTCTCTTCTAACTAGTCTCCTGCTCCCATTGGAGTTCTTCATCCTACCTGTCATTCTCCCGGGTTGACACTCTTTGTCGTTTCTTGCCTCGGGCTCCTGGCAGGGCCTGGCTCTGAGTTCTTCATCCTACCCGTCTACCTGTCCGTTCTCCCGGGTTAACACTCCTTGTCGTTTCTTGCCTCAGGCTCCTGGCAGGGCCCCGCTCTCACCTGTGCTGCCCTGCAGTCGCTCTTCTCCTGCTTGTCCATCCCTCAGGTCCTGCAGGCCTGTTCCATCCCGAGGCCTGGCCCCATGACAGTCTTTCTCTCTCTCTCTTACCCTCCTGCTCCACTCCCCGCAAACCTTTCTCTCCCCAAGTTTACAGCCCCACACCTACCCAAAGGCTCTCCCTGAGAGCATTCACCCACTTAAACCGTCATTGTGCCCGCCCTCCGTCAATCAGTCCTATTTACTGAGTGCTTACTGTGTGGTGTACTAAGCACTTGGAAGAGTACAATGTAACAGAGTTCATTAATTCAATTTTTTCAATCGTTATTTAATAATAATAATGTTGGTATATGTTAAGCGCTTACTATGTGCCGAGCACCGTTCTAAGCGCTAGGGTAATCAGGTTGTCCCACGGGGGCTCACAGTCTTAATCCCCATTTTCCAGATGAGGTAACTGAGGCACAGAGAGGATAAGTGACTTGCCCAAAGTCAGCTGACAAGTGGTGGAGTTGGAATTAGAACCCATGACCTCTGATTCCTAAGCCCGTGCTCTTTCCCCAGAGCCACACTGCTTCTCGTGTATTTATTGAGCACTTACTTGGTAGACACATTCCCTGATCACAACGAGTTTACAATCTAGAGGACTCATACGTACGATGATGATGGTCTTTTGAAAACCCTTTTTTAATTCTCATTTAAAAAAAAATACTCAACAGCTTTGCAATGCTATGCATTCAATTTCGACCTCAGGGCTGCCATTTCAGTGGACAATACCATTTTGTACTCCAAAACCGATGTCGGGATATTCGTTAAATCTCACGGCTAGTTGATGATTTTGCCTGTGGGGTAGATCTTCAAATGCCCATTAAATGGAAAAGTCCAATTGCAGCTAATCGGCTGTGCCATTTGCTCCTGGCACTGCCACCTCCTCCAGACAGCAAGCAGAAGAAGGGCTTCGAGGGCATCTATTTCCCCAGCTCTAGTCGAAATCTAGATGATAAACCACTGCCGAGAGCCCAGCTCTAGTCATTGGAGTGAAAGTATCGGAACCCAACCTTTTACCCAGGTGGCGTTTCTATGAACTCCTCGGTCATTCCCCTTCCCGGAGAATTTGAGATGAACAGATGAACCCGTTTAAGGATGTGGTGGAAAGGCTGTCGGTTCTCAGCACATGGTTGCAGTTATTGAAAGCATTTGCAAAAGCTATTTAACACTCTGCCTGGAGGACTCGAACCCAGCTTTTTGACCGGTTTGGGGAGGAATTTTAAAGGAAAGTAAATACATTATGTAAGCCTGGGAGCGTTCAGCTGGTCACTGCATTTTTGTTCTTTGGACTCTGCTGAATTTTAAGTAGGAGCCTATGGCACTTTTTGTTAATCTCAGCTTTTTAGGAGGAGATGGGGAAAATACATATTTTTTCCATTTTATGGCCAGGTATCTAATGGAGGAATAAGGATGTTAAACACACTATGATTTAAAGTCAAAAGCTTCAGTTAGGAAGAGAATGAAACAAGTGGTTACAATAAAACTTACAAATTTTCTGTGTATTTCCCTTCTCCTTCTCCATGATCCCCGGAGCTTTTAGTTTTGGCTAGACCAAACTTTGGAGATGAAAGACTCGACTGGAAATTTGGGAGCGACTACGGACCAGTCGAACGAGAGACTAGAGAACGCCCTGTCCCGAAACCAAATCAAGATTTGTTACTCCTTGCCTTCGGTTTCTTTCAGAAAATTGCAATTGAAGAGTGTGTGCGGAGGGTTCTGCGAGTAATTAAGAGAAGACTGTGCCGGCTCTGGTGAAATCGAGGCCATCTGGGTCCAGACACTATTCCGGCCATTATTCAGTTTAGCACAAAACTGGGTGACGAACAAGGAATGATGCCAATAAAGATCAAAACTCTTTCCCCTGGCACATACGTTGGGTTGCTGCTCGTGTTTGACCAGTAAAACTCTACAAAAATGTAATGGTTGTTCACTGGAGGGGTGCTGAGGTAAGGGACGTGTGGATCGAGGTCAACCCGCCAATAATCTATCTTTAAAGCCTTAACTTTAATGTTCTATTCTTTAAATCTCTGCTGGAGCAGTAAAATCGATTCCTTCGATCCGAGGACCAAGCTCATCATCAGCCATTCCAAATGAATCTATCATTGTCATTATCCTGCGAGGAGCTGCTCTCAAACAGTAAAGGAGACCGGTTTGAATTCCGCATCCTGTCCCTGGTTATTTCCAGGTGTTCGGTCCTTTAATGTCCCAAAATCAGGTCCCCGAAGTGGAAGAAATCAGTGACCCAAGATAACGCCAGTTCATAATAATAGTATTGGTTAAGTGCTTCCTACGTGCCAGGCACTCTACTAAGCGCAGGGCTTAGATGCAAGAGAATCGGGTCAGACGCGGTCCCTGCCCCACATAGTGCTCACAGTCTTAATTCCCATTTTACAAATGAGGTAACCGAGGCCTCTGAGAAGTGAAGTGACTTGCCCAAGGTCACACAGCAGACAAGTGGCAGAGGCAGGATTAGAACACAGGCCCTTCTGACTCCCAGGCCCGTACTCTATCCACTAGGCCACGCTGCTTCTCAACAGATACCATAGTTATTGTTATTTGGATGGCCCTTTTATTTTTTCAAGTGCTTTCTTCACACCCATTATCTCATTTTAATCTCAAAATCCCTGTGCGGTTGGGAGATGTAGGTATTACCTTTCCCAGACAGAGGAGAACACTGAGGTATGGAAAGAGCAATCAATCAAGGGTATTTATGGACACACACCGGCAAATACAATTATTATTTACTGAGCACTTACTGTGAGCACAGCACTGTACTAAGCATTGGAAAGAATGCTAATCTCAGTTCTGCCACTTACCTCTTGTGTGACCTGGGGGAAGTCACTTCACTTCTCTGTGGCTCAGTTATCTCATCTGTGGGGATTAAAAATGAGCCCCACGGGGACCATGGATCATGTTCATCTTGATAATCTCGTATCTACCCCAGTGTTTAGCAGAGTTCCTGGCACATTTATTCATTCAATCGTATTTACTGAGCGCTTACTGTGTGCAAAGCACTGTACTAAGCGCTTGGAAAGTATAATATGGCAACAGATGGAGACGATCCCTACCCAACAATAGACTCATATCCTAGAAGGGGTGATAGATAAAACAAGTAGATAGGTATCAAAAGCACCAAAATAGATAAATAGAATTATAGATATATACCACATTTGTTCATTCATTCAATTGTATTTATTGAGCACTTACTGTGTGCAAAGTATTGTATTAAGCACCTGGAACAGTACAGTATAACAGACACATTCCTGCCCACGGAGAGCTCAAACTCTAGAGGGGGAGACAGACAGTAATATAAATAAATATAGTAAGTCCTCAAATACCATGAAAAAAATCAAGTTGGTACACGGGATCCCTCCCGTAAGGAGCTTACAGATTAAACAATTGAAATGCCCAATGTCTCGCAGGAGGCCGGTCTCCTGAGTCTTAAACCTAGCTCACACTGCCTCTCTATTGAATAATTTTAATTATTAGGGCAAACCACAGAAAACCCCATTCTCCCAGCAAACAACTAAAATGACTTCCCAGTAATAAGTGAAAAGGCGGGAAGGAGGTTCCAGATTCTAGGGAACCATTTTTCTGCCAAGTTGGCTGGCTCTACACAATGGATTGAGCATCGCTGGGTGAAACGATTCCTCGATGGTCTGCAACGAGTTAACGCTCCTTCCAACGTGATGGATCTGGGCTCGGGGCTCCTTCCAACGTGATGGATCTGGGCTCGGGGTTTTGAAGAAAATACTTTCAAAGTAGCACAAACGGTTACTGCAGTGACTGATGCTAATAGCTTCGGAAGTATATGAGTTTTACAATTGCCTGAAAACTACGACTTGAGTAGGAGAAATTCCGGCTCCAACTCCGGCCGTCACAGCGGGCTGAGTCGACGCTTGATCCGCAGTACAGAGTCCCCATGAATCAGAAAACCGGGGCCCAGCCATCCGACCACAGAACGTACATTACGTCGGAAGTGAGTCCACCGGTCGGTCAGTTCTCCAGTGAGCTCCCAGTGGAAGGACGCACGTCACTTCCTTCGCTGCTGTCTTTGAGATGAGACATTAAAATACACCTCCCAACAGCTCTGAAATACCTCTATTTGAATCTGTCCTTGAACTTGAGGGAAGCAGAGTAGCCTAGTGAAAAGAGTCTAGACCTGAGAGTCAGAAGATCTGGGTTCAAATCCTGACTCTGTCCTGATCTGCTGTGTGACCTTGGGTGAGTCACTTAATATCTCTGTGCCTAAATCCCCTCATCTAGAAAACTCCACCTCCCTCCTACTTAGACTGTGAGCCCTGTGTGGGGCAAGGAGTGGTTCCAATCTAATTATTTTGTATCTACCCAAACACTTAGTACAGTGCTTGGCCCATAGTGTTTATTAATAATAATAATAATGACAATAATAGCCTCTAGCCTCATTCGTAACACCACCTTGTTTTACAATGGCACTTTAATTTTTTCCAGTGCTTTCACACCTATTTTACTTTATCCTCAAAATTCCTGTCAGGTAGAGAGATGCAGGTATTACTCTTCCCATCTTGTATCTATCCCAGCACTTATGACAGTGCTTGGTACATAGAAGCAGCAGGGTCTAGTGGACAGAGCATGGTTTGAGAGTCAGAGGAAGTGGGTTCTAATCCCAGCTCAGCAACCTGTCTGCTGTGTGACCTTGAGTAAATCATTTAACTTCTCTTCGCCTCAGTTACCTCATCTGTAAAATGGGTATCAAGAATGTGAGCTCCATGTGGGACAAGGGACTGGGTTCAACCTGATTGCCTTACATGTACCCCAGGGCTTAGTACAGTGCTTGGAACATAGTAAAAGTTTAACAAATACCATAATTATTATTGTTGCTATTACAATCCCAGCTCTGTCACTTATCTGCTGTGTGACCTTAGGCAAGTTGCTACTCTTCTCTGTGCCTTAGTTACTTCATCTGTAAAATGGGGATTAAGACTGTGAGCACTATATGGCACAGGGATTGTGTCTGACCCAATTATCTTGTATCTACCCCAGTGCTTAGTACAGTCCCTGACACACAGTAAGTAAGTGCTTACTCTGTGTCAAGCACTGTGCTGGATAATAATAATAATAATAATTATGGTATTTGTTAAGCACTTACTGTGTGCCAGACATGGTACTAAGTACTGGGGTGGAGACAAGCAAATTGGGTTGGACACAGTCCCTGTCCCACATGGGGCTCACAGCATCAGAAGGGCTCGCAAAGGCTAACCAATCAATTGACAGTATTTATCGAGCACATATTATGTGCAGAGCGCTCAACTGAGTGCTTGGGAGAGCAGTCCACAAATACACTTTTAACTAGCCCTGCCTCATCCTAGGAAGTATGAATGAACAAAAATGATAAATGAACGAATAAATAAATAAAACTAGCAACAGCCAGCTACTCGGCATCAACTGAACTGATCGGTAGCTGGCTTCACATTAGACCACTCTGCAAGTGTTTTCTGCATCCCGGTAGTCAAAAAAAAAAAAAAAGTTCCCATTAATCTTGCAGGCAAAATTGCTTTTAGGATAATACACTTGATGCAATGTGTCAGCAACAGAAGGAATCCAAGATTGCTATAATGAGAGGAATGATCATTTTTATTGACTTTATGGAATGTTTTTACATTAGAAAGTCTAAAAGGAAAGCTTCAAACTACACATGAACATATTTTGAATATGAAATAACAAATACAGAGAAAATTAGGGGGGGAGTTTTCTCCCAAAAAACTGAGGAACTCCCCTCTCCTAAAGACATTTTAAAAAAGAGTTATTTTAGCAAGAAATACAGAGATTACATGTTTAAACACATCTATCTTAAAAACCATCTTTCTGGGCAATCTCTTCCTACGTTTGACACTGATCTCCTATAGCAATATTGTTCACCACTACCTACAATACAGAGCATGATCTATTTCGGGTGGAGATATAAGGTGGCTTCTTGAATAATTCATGACTTGTGGGAACAAACAACTTTTCAAATTATGCAACCCATTGAAAATACTTCTTTCATACATATAAAACCGATTGCAACAGGCCCAATCGTAAAGAGGAGGAAGAACCTCCCTGAATATGCCAGACCTCAAAGGTGTGGGGGAGAAGATCACTGCAGGAGAGGGAAGAAAAGCGACAGCAGAAAAATAGGAGGAGGTAGGAGGGGTTGAGAAGCAGCAGGGAAGCAGCATGACCTAGCGGAAAAGGCACGGGCCTACGAGTCAGAGGGCCTGGGTTCTAATCCCAGCTCTGCCACTTGCTTGCTGTGTGACCTTGGATAAGTCACTTAACCTCTCTGTGCCTCAGTTTCCTCAGTTGCAAAATGGGAATTCAATATTTATGCCTACTTATACCCATGTGGGATGGGGACTGTGTCTGACCTGACGGACTGTATCTACTCCAGTGCTTACAACAGTGCTTGATGCATAATAAGTGCTTAAAAATATCATTAAAAAAGATAAGGGAGAGTAAGAAAAGAAGGGAGAAGGAGGAGAAAGGGAGGGGGAGTCTTGATACCGTCTCTGGTGAGCTGCTTTCAGTTTAGGCCTGGCGGGGGTGAGTTCTGTGGTTTGGGTGACGAAGTGTCGAAGACCTCCCCTTGGGTTAAGGAAAAAGCAAGTTGGATTTCGGACACTGGGGCAACCCAGGCTTTATTATTACTATTATCTAAGAACTCCCACTTCAGGGTATGTGCGTCAAGGGGTGGAGGACGGAGTGAGGAAGGATGGTTCTACCAACTGGGAGAGGAGCTGGGGGAAGCCCAGAACTCCAGGGACTTCTTTTTTTACCGTACTCTCCCTAATGCCCACTCTGACCACCGTGCAGGCTCCCAAAAAGTTAAGCTCCTGTCCCTGCTGGGTCGTCGCCCCCTCTCACCTTTCTCAGGCTGCGGGACTGGGCCACAGGCTCCTCCCGGCCCCGCTGGCCACCCGAGAGGCCAATATTCCCCGAGTTGTCACCCACCATTCCCGCCCAGCATCGCTGGCGGTGCCACCCAGCCAGCCAACCCAGAGCCACCAGGACTCCCTTCCTCAAAATGACTTCGAAGCCTTATTGAAGGCATGTCTCTTCCAAGAGGCCTTCCCTGACTAAGCCCCACTTTTCCTCATCTCCCAATCCTTTCTATGACTCATTCCCTTTATTTACCGCCCATGCCCCCTAGTTTCACAGCACTTATGAATACACTGTAATTTTAGTAGTTTATTTCTATTAATATGTCCCCCTCTAGACCCTAAGCTCACGGTAGGCAGGGAATGCGTCTGTTTACTGTTCTATCGTTCTAGCGCACTGACTGAACAGTGGTCCTAGGCAGAGCCGGTGCCTAATGGCACTGAACAGCTTGCCCTTATCCCTGTGAGAGAAGTTAGAGAAGTGAGAGAAGCCACTGCCATGCAGTCCAGTAAGGACCTCGGGAATCCATCGGGCAGGGTGCAATATTAGGAATGGAGGATGAAAGGCGATTAGACATTCTGGGGAAACTGCACTAATTCAGACCAAATCAGCATGAACTCCAAATTGAAAATCCATGTGTGCATATGTTTGTGTGTACATATGTTCGTATGTACTCATTCTGGGTGTTTCTGGGGTGTACTGGTTGGCCTGGGGGACAGCAGGAATTTAAGGTTGAACCGCCCACTTGGCTCCTCCTCCGGAACCATTCCGGTTCCCAGGTGAGAGGTGGCTTAAGTGGGGCTCCCTAACATACCTAAAAAGCTGTGGGGGTGACTGACGGATCCCTCCCCCCATCCCTACCGAGTCGGTCTGTCCCTCTGGCCCGGGGTGCCATTTCTCATCCTAGTCTACGGGTTCTCTCTCATCCCGGGGTCCGTAGAAGTCCTCCAGGCAGAGCGCAGCCATGCTCATCTTAGGACCGGGTTTCCTGGCCCTACCCTGACATCTGGAGAAGCAGCTTGGAGTTGGGGGTTAGTGTCCCCTGCAGTGGAAGAGGTACTCCCTCTCTGAGGAGGAATGGTTATGGTAGTTAAGAGGCTTACCCCTTCGAAGGGGAATCTCAGAGAGTCCAAGTGGCGTAATCTGGGGGCAAGGGGGGACGGAGTGATTTGGAGCATCTTTTGCCCCTCCCCAAACGTCTGCAAACCAAAGACGTTGGCGATCCACTGTTCTGAGCACCTGAAGGGACTGATTCACTTCTCAAGTGTCTTCTCCCCGGGGACAGACCTACTGGACCTAAGAAAGTTCATTTCCGCACCAAAGGCACAGTTAACTTTTCTTGTCTGCAATGCCTAAACCTTTGACAGGTCTTAACAATAACGATTAGACATTCCAGGGAAACCTCCCTAATTCAGACAAAATTAATATATAGTCCTAAAGGAAAATCTCTGTGGGTGTGTGCGCATGTGTATGTGTGTGTCTGGTCTGGATGTTTCTGCAGGTCTGTCAGGTTACATTTGTCTCTAGGGAAGCCAGGATGACAAGAAGCATTCCAGGCCTTCAGAGCCCCTCTCCCCGACCCTGCTTCTGATAATCTCTCGCAATCCCGAAGATTAAATGAGGTTTTGATAACTGCAGTGGAGAGCAATGCTTTCTACTTCAAATGTCAACCTACTGCTCTTCTTCAGGGGCAGAGAAGGTAAAGGAAAGAAGGACGAAGTTCCCTGTCTGGATGCTGGATTCTTGGGATCCAAATTTATGAGTTTTTTTAACCTGTCAGTGAGGGGAGCATCCGCTGCTGGTGGCAGAATTAGGGTGGGAGGGTTCTGGCCCAATAATACCATTTCTTCCATTTTTAGCAATACTTTATTACAACTATGACAGGTCTTTAAAGCTATCTGACTCACAAATGTTAAAAGTACATTAAAATAACTATGCAATTTATCCAGAGCACTTCTTCCCAGGACTAAAAACTGGAACTTTAAAAATATCACTCAACTTCCAAACCACTTACCAAGTAACGTTCTAGCAGGTTAATTTAGGGCTGTTACAAGAAAGCAAGCCTAGAATTCATTCACTACCCGATATCACTCTTGACATAGAACTTGTTTTGGGTAGTTCTTAGGAAGGAATTTTTCATACTCATTTTCAATGATAAAATAAACCAGTTGCCAAGCTGTTCAATCCTGGGCAATACTGGTCTCCGGAATCATTTCCTATCAACATGAATTCAATCAAAACGAATGAGAGATTTCAAAGCCACAGACAATAACAAAAAGCCAAAAATCAACCTGGGATCATTTAAAGCACTGGCTATCTTCCAAGTCTGTTGGCATGTAAGAAAATTAAAATATTTTAGGGGTTTATGTCATACAATCAAAGATAACAATTCCAATAAACCTCTTCTTCAGGAGCAGGGCAAAGGCTTCCAAAACTTACACTGGGGGCTGCGTCGGATCATTCAATATTAAAATTAAACAGCTTCCAACTTCTAATGGAAATATAGCTCAAAACCACCCACTAACTGTGCTAGCCACATTCAGATTTGTGGGACACAACCTAGAAATGATTACTGCCCTACTGTAAAATTGCAGAATGAGAATATGTTTTGTAATTTGCTTTCCAGAAATGAGCTTTTAAAAAATGCACCGAAGAAAGAAAAAAAGGAGCCCAGGACTTTACCCTCATCTTGTGGCCACGGGAGAGGCTCCTCTCAAGGTCCAGAGCAAAGATGCAGTCCATTAAATACCTTAGGTTACTTTCGCTATGCGTCAGTAAGAGTTTTCTTTTCTTCAGCGAAAATGATAAAGCACATTCCCTTCTGCTTCGGAAAGAGAGATCTACTAAAAAGGCTCGGCGAAATCTTGGTGAGCAGAATCATAGTCCTTAATGAAATGCTTCAGTTCTTCGATGCATCGCTCGCCGATCTCGTGGAGATTCTGCCTCAGGGCAAACTGCACGCACTTTTCTAACGAAGGATCTTTATCGATCAGCATCTTCACAACCATCCCAAAAGTTTCACAGTCCTGTCGGTATACCTAGAAGTCGGAAATATTTCAAAGAACGTGAAGAGTGGAAAAGAAAGAAAAAGACATCATTTAATCACTCAAGGAAAGGCTATCAACACACCAGAAACAGCACGAAGCAAACAAGAGTTCAAACCCGTTAAAGGATCGAACACAAAATGCAGGTGAACTTCACTGTCAGCTGGGTGTGTGTGGGTAGGGGGGCTACCACGTCCCCTGCTCTGCCAGTTTAGATGTTTGCAAGATCAAGGGCTGCTACAATCCTCTCCCTGGCTCCCAGGCCAGCTGGTTTGAGAGGCAGGCCTATGTTGACCAGGTCCACCCAGCTCCCACCTGAAGCTCCGATCCTAGGTTTGTTCCTATTGGGCTAAATAAACAGGTCCACACTGTTTATTTAGTGCTTAGTGTGGACAGCTGCTCTCAGGGTTGCACCTAGAGAGTTTCCAGTACTCTACAAGTCTCAACTACGGGAGAGGGAGTCAAGCAGAGGCCTATCCATTCCATTCCTAGCTTGGCCAGCGGCTAGCGAGTGGAAGGCTACAATCTGCTACAAGCCCAAACTCAGCTGTGCTGGGCAGCAGCGGCACGGGACAGAGTCGAGGGCAGAGATTCAAGTTTACTGCGTGGAAGAAGGCGATACCACGTCCCTATTTTTACCAAGAAAACTCTATGGATCTACTACCAGAATGACTGCAGATGGCGGTGGAGCAGTCTGGGAGAGACGTGTCCAGGGCGTCGTTATGTGTCGGACATGACTCGACAGCATAAGACAACAACAAGTGTGTGCAGAGCACTGTTACTAAGCACTTAGGAGATTTCGATATATCAGAGTTGATAGACACATTCCCTGCCCACAACAAGATAACAGTCTAGCGGGAGGCAAGCATTAACATAAATAAATAGCCCATTGTTGGGTAGGGATTGTCTCTATTAGTTGCTGAATTGAACTTTCCAAGCACTTAGTACAGTGCTCTGCACACATTAAGTGCTCAATAAATACAACTGAATGAAATAAATACGACATTAATATGAATAAATGGCTCATATACTCAAGTGCGAGAAGCACTGTGGCTTAGTGAAAAGAGCATGGGCCTGACAGTCAGAGGGTCTGGGTTCTAATCGCTACTCCAAGGTCTTCTGAAGGATCTTGGGCAAATCACTTCACTTCTCTCTGCTTCATTACCTCATCCATAAAATAGGGATTAAGAGTGTGAGCCTCAGTGGGACATGAACTGATTCCAAACTGATTACCTTGTATCCACCCCAGCACCTAGCATGGCTCAGTGTAAACAGCACAGGCGTGGGAGTCAGAGGTCATGGGTTCGAATCCCAGCTCTGCCACTTGTCAGCTTTCTGACTGTGGGCAAGTCACTTAACTTCTCTGTGTCTCAGTTACCTCATCTGTCAAATGGGGATTAAGACTGTGAGCCTCAAGTGGGACAACCTGATTACCCTGTATCTACCCCAGCCCTTAGAACAGTGCTCTGCACATAGTAAGTGCTTAACAAATACCAACATAGTAAGTGCTTAACAAATACCATTAAAAAAATTCAAAAACGTACATAAATGCTGTGGGGCTGGGAGAGTGGTGAATAAAGGGTGCAAACCCAAGATTTGTGACAGATTTCAGTGACCCATGGGTGGGGCAGTAAACTGTTTCTTAGGACTGTCTTTTTTTTAATGGTATTTTTTAACGGCATTTGCTAAAAGCTTATTAAGGACTGTACTAAGTGCTGGGGTAGATATAAGCTAATCAGGTTGGACACAGTTCATGTCCCATATGGGGCTCACAGTCTTAATCCCCATTTTACATAGGAAGATACTGAGGCACAAGAAGTTAAATGACTTGCCCATGGTCACACAGCACACAAGTGGTAGATTTGGGATTAGACTCCCAGGCTCATAATAATGATAATAATAATAGTTTTGGTATTTGTTAACCGCTTACAACGTGCCAGGCACGGCACTAAGCGCTGGAGTGGATATAAGCAAATTGGGTTGGACACAGTCCCTGTCCCACATGGGGCTCACAGTCTCAAACCCTATTTTACAGATGAGGTTACTGAGGCACAGAGAAGCAAAGTGACTTGCCTAAAATCAAACAGCAGACAAGTGGCAGAGCCAGGATTAGAACCCATGACCTTCTGCCTCCCAGGCCCATACTTTATCCACTCCGCCATGCTGTTTCTCATACTTCAGTGAATGAACTACTTAATTATTTTTTGCAACTACAATTTGATATTATTTTCCCAGCCCCATCTAGGTTTCCATCACACTCGGTGTTACCCTCTTTATCCATAGTCACAAGATGCATTTTCCCTTGACAAAAATGTTATTCGATTACCGTTCACCCCATCTTTAAAGTCAAACTAAAACCACATATCCTCCCAGAAGTCTTCCCCAATAAACTTCTCACTTCCCCAATCTCTTCGGCCTCCCTTTCCTCATTGTCTACGTCCTTGGGTCTGTACCCCTTAAGCACGCTGTCACTCACTCATGGGCCCCGACACTTACAAGCACATCCTTACACCCTGCTAGTTCCCCTATATGGAATTTATTTATTTTCCATATTTATTTTCCCATCTGTCTCCCCCCAAGACTGTGAACTCCTTGAAGACGAGGATCGTGTCTACGACCGCCACTGCACTGTACTCTCCCAAGTGCTTATTCTAATGCTTTGCACACAGTAAGCACCCATGTATTTATGGAAAAACTACATTTTCACATAGTCTCCATGTGAATGAAGGGAAAACACACAATAAAATCTGGTCTCCTTTTGGGCAAGGAACACGTCTACCAACTCTGTACTGCTGTGCTCTCCCAAGTGCTTAATATACTGCTCTGCACACAGTAGCTCAATAAAAACCATTGATTGATTGATGCAAAATGCCTACTTTATTTTCTAATGGTCTAATTTACAAAATGAGAATAAACACAACCAGGCTATTTTAAAAAGACATCTTTTATGAGATGGGAGTAAGAGAGTAAGACAAGGATGTGTCTTACCATTTTATCTGTTCATCCTTTACAATGAATACCTAATGAGAAAAGCTCGATTGGATGAAGATGAAGATGGGGAGTAAAGACTGGAGGAAGGACTAGAAACAACCTTCGTTATGCTGATGATACAGCCTTACTAGCAGAAAGTGAAGAAAACTTGAAGGGCTTATTATTAAAAATTAAGGAGCGGAGCAAAAAAGATGGGCCTATTTGCATGTCAAGAAAACAAAGATCGTGACAACCGGAAGTTTTAACACATTTGCAGTGGACGGAGAGAAGACTGAAATAGTTGACAATTTTTCTCTCCTGGGATCGATAATCAATAATAAAGGAAATAGTAGCCAAGAAATATGCCGAAGATTAATGTTAGGAAGACTTGCTATGAAGAGACTGGAAAAGGTCATGAAATGCGCTGATGTAACTACTGCCACAGAAATACAAACGGTCAACACTATGGGGTTCCCAGTGACAATGTATGGATCTGAAATCTGGACAGTGAAAAAACAGGATAAAAAGAAGATCGACTCTTTTGAAATGTGGTATTGGAGAAGGCTTTTGCCAATATCATGGACTGCCTGAAATACAAACAAATGGATTCTGGAGCAAATTAAACCAAAGCGGTCTTTGGAAGGCCAAGTGACTCGATTTAGATTAGCATATTGTGGACACATAATCAGGAGGACTGATTCTCTGGAGAAGATGCTAATGCTAGGAAAAGTCCAGGGAAAACATGGAAGAGGCAGACCGGCACCTAGATGGATAGAGACCATAACAATGAAAACGGAAGAAACGTTAGAATGGTTGCGGATTATGGCTGAGGAGAGGACATTCTGGAGTCTCTAAGACCCGGAAACAACTCAACGGCACTTAATAGTAATAATGATTTATGGGAAGCATTAGAGAAGCAGTGTGGTCTACTGGATAGAGCACTGGCCCGGGAGTCAGAAGGACCTGGGTTCTAATCCCGGCTCCGCCATTTGTCTGCTGTGTGTGACCTTCAGAAAGTCGCTTAATTTCTCTCTGCCTCACTTACCTCATCTGTAAAATGGGGATTAATAATGTTGGTATTTGTTAAGCGCTTACTATGTGCCGAGCACTGTTCTAAGCGCTGGGGTAGATACAGGGTAATCAGGTTGTCCTACATGAGGCTCACAGTTAATCCCCATTTTACAGATGAGGTAACTGAGGCACAGAGAAGTTAAGTGACATGCCCACAGTCACACAGCTGACAAGTGGCAGAGCCAGGATTTGAACTCATGCCCTCTGACTCCCAAGCCCGGGCTCTTTCCACTGAGCCACGCTGCTTCTCTAAGACTGTGAGCCCAATGTAGGATAGGGACTGAGTCTGATTTGATTAGCTTGTATATCTACCCCAGTGCTGAGTAAAGTGCCGGAACAGGGTAAGCACTTAACAAATACCGCATTTTAAAAAAAGACCCTTTTAAATATTATCTGTAGTGTGACTTTTTTTCTCCAAGCCTGCCCATTACTCAGTATCATTTATTGTGCAGGAAGTATGCCATAGAAATAAATCAGTTTATTATCTGTCCTGAGTTTCAGCAAGCAACTGCTAGACAATACCAAACAGAACCGTAACGCTTCATGTTAGCTCTCCTCCTAGTGCCACCAAATTCAAATAAACAGGCCTACATAGATACCAAAAAAAAGACTCTGAATCTTAACCTTACTCTTAAAATAGCTCTGTGCCTCGGCATTCACAATACAACCAATTTTCCTCAGCAGTGATGGAATTTACTTAATTAAACTGTACTGGCAGGAAGTCCCTGACTTTTAATTTCAGTGATTCAACTTTGCGGCAAAAATTAATGCTTAAATGAGCCAGAATTGAAATCTGACACTCTACTAAACCAATATATATGACGGCATACAGTTCACATAAAGTTACATCTTGGCAATGCAATCGGGCACTCTGAGACTGCTTTAACAAACATATTTTTCAGAGTCAAGCAAAATGTAGTCCCCATGCGGGGAAGTCAGAACTCTTAAGTTTCCCGGCTTTACTGGAGATTATAACTTACTAAACCAATCAATCCACATAATAACAGCATTCTAACACCAACGTGTGTTCTAACACCAACTTTCAGGCTCAGGAGAACAGTTTGTGTGTGGCCTAGATTTCATAGGCTATTTTATGGCAATTGTTCTGGATGAGGATAAGGTTACAGTGTATATTAACCTACATATTCTCTAGTCTCACTCTGCTATTTTAGCAAAAATCCATCTCCTTTAGTGTATTTACAAAAAAGAAAGCGTACAAGAGAAAGTGATGGGTTTTTTGAAGCACTCTCTCAAATGGAATGTTCCTCAGTTTAAATTCACACCTTAAAGGGATTGGGATTTAAAAAAGGTAACTGGTATGTTTTAAAATCTATCGATTATATATTTATTTGGATTATCGTTTTAAAAAAGATGGACATAGCAGCAGCTGGGTTTCTGCCTTGAAAATCAGCTTATGAAAGTGTTGAATACTACATATCGTCTCTCTTCCCCCAGGGTCAATTTTTAAAAGGCCTTTTTCAAAATGAATTAGTTTCGGATTAAACAGGAAATAATCGGTTTTATGTTAAAGGAAGGGCCTCACCCTGAAACATTTTATAAATAAAATTTGAAACTGTCAGAAACCTATTTCCCAAATCTGTTCCACAGTCAACTCAATCCAAAACAGGAAGGGTGCAGTTATCTGCGAAAGGTCTTGTTTGCTTAGGGTCTCTCGGTGGAAATGCAATAATAATCTTCAGATTTGATACCCATAGACCACACAAGGAAGGATTTTTTTCCAGATTGGACTTCATCAAAATGGGAATCAGGTTGCACTGTGGGGTGGGGTTCATAGGAATCCGTAGGGATTGGGTCTGAACTGACTGGGTTGTATTTACCCAACGCTGGGCACGGGGCTCAGCACATAGTAAGCGCTCAACAAATATCACTAATAGAGGGAAGAACTACCACCTACCCAATAATACGAAGATGACGGTGAGTCAACATTCTCCAAGAATATCCTGGTAATGATGATTGCAGAGTATCTGGTGTGTTTACAAAGGGTCTGGCTGATTTGGGCTATCAGTTGACTATCTGATGGGGCAAACATAAGCACTTCTTTCAGTTCGTTTAGGACAAAGAGCAAGTGGGTATGATTAAAAGGTATGTCTTTAATGACTGATACCTTGGAAATGACATTATTGGGGCATATTGGACGATTTTAAATTCTGGGTGGTACATTTTTCATAACAAAAAATCCCCAGTGGACAGAGCACGGGCCTGGGAGTCAGAAGGACCTGGGTTCTTATCCCAGCTCCACCACCAATCTGCCGTGTGACTTGGAGCAGGTTACTTAACTTCTCTGTGCTTCACTTACCTCATCTGTAAAATGGATATTAAGACTATGAGCCCTATTGTGTCCAACCTGATTAGCTTGTAACCACCCCAGTGCTTAGAAGAGTGTTTGACACACAGTAAACATTTAACAAATGCCATCATTATTTATTATTATTTACTGACTGGGTGCAACACCCTGTGTACTGAGCATTTGGGAAGTCCAAACCATAGAAGAGTCACACTCTCTGTCCAAGAGGAACTTGTTCTCTTAACAGGGGACACAGACATAAAATATTTACAAGAGAATAAACATGTCTGCAAAAGTACCAAGGATGGGTACAGATAAGTTGGGAGTTTTCCTCCCGGACAAATGTTGCTGCCCATGATCTTCCTAGGGAAAAACTATAAATAGAAGTGGAGTCCTATGCAATAAAGTTGTGTTCTTAACAATATGTATGCAGTTTGTGGCAGCAGATATTTCTACATGAACACAGCAGCTTTTTAAAGCAAAAGAAAGCAATGCCAATCGCTGTGAGTAAAATCCACCATTATTAAGTTAACAAAAATTTTATTACTGAGTTGATGATAACCTTAGACATTCTGAAAGTTTAGTGTTACTTCACATGAGCTACCATATTAATAACCTGGCTATGGTAACCCTAAACTTTCAGCCCCATTTTTTTTTGAGGGGGAAGGGGGGCTGTTGAAATTTTACCTATTTCTAATGGTCAGGGCAAGTCAGTGTAGTGTAAGTTCAATTACCTGGTCCACATATCATTTACTCAATAGGGCAAAAAAGCCCAAGTTTAAATAAAAAATACAAAATTTTGGGAAATCAATTGGGATTGTCTTTAATCCTTACTTCTACCAATCAGGGAAAAGTTAATATATTAAGAAACAATCACCATAAAGTCAACATAACTCTCCTGGCCTTGAAAAGAGAAGCATTCTTTAACTTTCTTCAAAAGGACTATATTTAAATCATTTATAGTCCTTTTGAAGAAAATTAAAGAATGTTTCTCTTTAAAACAGGCCTTGGGGTGCGCTGCTGTGGAAAAAAAATTCTAACTCAAGTATGCCCTGAATGCACGAATATATTAGACTTCTCACAAAAAGACTATCTTTTGCAAAACTTCGGACGACATTAAAGACAGATGCAAATGTTGCCTCACTATAGAAATACATTCCACCACGATATAAAAAGTACACCTTAAAGAAGTAACCTTAAATTTCGAGAGGAGAGTTCATCAAAAGTATTTAACGAGTGCCTATGCAATGCAAGGGATTGTGTTCGAGACTAATAAGACACAATTATTCACCTCCCCATCCCCACCTTCCCTACCCCTTGCCCCCAGTGACCCGGCCACCTACTTTATCAACAAAATTGACACTATTAGGTGTGATCCCCCGAAAGTCTCCCTTTCCCCTCTCCAGTCCCTCCCCTCTACTGCCCCTTCTTCAACTCTCCCATCTCTTTCCCAGCAGTATGTCTAGAGGAAATCTCCTTTCTCTCAAAATCCACTCCCTCCATCTGTGCGGCCAACCCCACTCCTTTGCACCTCACCGAAACACTTGCCCCTTTCCTTCCTCCCTTTCTAACTGCCATCTTCAACTGTTCACTCTTCAATGGCTTCTTCCCCACTGCTTTTAAACATGCCCATATCTCCTCTATCCTAAAAAAACAAACCCTTGACTCCAGTTATCGCCCCATCTCCCTTCTACCATTCCTCTCCAAACTCTAAGAGTGAACTGTCTACACCCACTGCCTCAAATTCCTCTCCTCCAATTCTCTCCTTGACCCCCTTCAACCTGGCTTCCGTCCCCTTCATGCCACAGAATCTATCCCCTCAAGGTCACCAGTGATCTCCTTGCCAAATCCAACGGCCTCTACTCCATCCTAATCCTCTTTGACCTCTCTGCTGCCTTTGATGCTGTCCACTACTTCCTTCTCCTGGAAACATTATCCAATCTCAGCTTCACTGACACTGTACTCTCCTGGTTCTCCTCCTATCTCTCTGATTGCTCATTTTCAGTCTCTTTCGTGGGCTCCTCCTCTGCCTCCCATCCACTAACTGTGGGTGCCCCTCAAGGTTCAGTTCTGGGTCCTCCTTCCTTTCTCCATCTTCACCCACTCCCTTGGAAAACTCATTAGCTCACACAGCTTCAACTACCACCTACCTCTAAACTGATGACACCCAAATCTACATCTCCAGCCCTGATCTCTCTCCCTCTCTTTAGTCTCACATTTCCTCCTGCCTTCAAGAATCTTTACTTGGATATCCTCCCATCACCTCAAACTTAATACAGCTAAACCTAAACTTCTTGCCTTCCCACCCAAACCTTGTCCTCCCACTCATTTTCTTATCACCGTGGACGGGACTATCATCCTTCCTCTCTCACAAGCCCATAACCTTGGCATTATCTTTTGACTCCTCTCTCTCGTTCTACCCACATATTCAAGCCATCACTAAATCCTGTCAGTTCTACCTTCACAACGCCATTAAAATCTGCCAATTCCTCTGTATGGTCAGACTCCATGGGAAACATTTGGGCTAGCACAGTCAAGGCCGAGCCCCGCTCCATCCTGCCTCGTTAATTGCACAGCGCCGGTGTAGCGCCAACCCCGGGTGGGAGGAAGATGGACCTGCCAGAGGAAGGAGGCCCCACAGCAGCAGCAAGACGTACGGTGAAAGACCGCCAAGGACATAGCGCCTCGCGAATCTTGGGGCCCTAAATATATCTGTAAGGGAGCATCGGAGCCAGGTGGCTGATGCCTCCCTCCCTTTTGCCCATACAGGGCCCCTTTGTTCTTGGCACACCAGAGGGGATATAAGGCAGTGCATGCAGGGGGAGGGTGCGGTGTGATCTCTCCAAGTCTGCCGGCCGCCACGGACTGTTCTGTGGGTAAGTCCCCCCCGCCATGTTCTACTCTAAATAAACTATCAACCTGGACTTATCCACCTCTTTCTTCAGTATTCCATTATTATTGATATACGGGGGACAGGCAGTCTACACAGGCTCCAGTCCATCCTGGTACATCCTCTCCATCCGAACTGCTACTAAATCAATGCAAGCATTTATCCTATCCCACCTTGATTATTGTATCAGCCTCCTTGCTGACCTCTCTGCTTCCTATCTCTCCCCACTCTAGTCCATACTCCATTCTGCTGCCCGGATCACTTTCCTTCAAAAACATTCAGACCACGTTTCCCCATTCCTAAAGAAAATCCAGGGGTTGCCCAACCACCTCCGCATCAAACAAAACTCCTCACCATTGACTTTAAAACACTCTATCACTTTCCTCCCTCCTACCTCACCTCGCTTCTCTCCTACTACAACCCAGCCAGCACACTTCGTTCCTCTAATACTAGGAACCCTGTCACTGTATCTCTATCTCCTCTATCTTGCCGCCGACCTCTCACTCACATCCTGCCTCTGGCTTGGAACACCATCCCTCTTCATATCAGACTCTGCCCCACTTCAGGGCCTTACTAAAGGCACAGCTCCTCCAAGAAGCCTTCCCTGACTAAGCCCTCCTTTCCTCTTCTTCCACTCCCTTTTGAGTTGCCCTGACTTGCTCCCTTCATTCCCTTCATCACCACAGCACATATGTATATATCTGTAATTTATTTATTAATTTATGTATATTAATGCCTGTTTCCCTCGTTTAAAAATAGACTGTGAGCTCACTGTGAGCAGGGAATGTGTCTGTTTGTTGTTGTGCTGTACTCTCCCAAGAGCTTAGTACAGGGCTTTGCACATGATAAGTGCTCAATGAATATGACTGACTGACTGACTGACTGAATGAATGAACAATTCCTGTCTTCAACAGCCTCTTATCTTATGGGAAAATCAGGATCAACACAAACATAGGAATCTTCAAACCACAAACTGCAGGTCCAGGGTCATTCATTCATTCAATAGTATTTATTGAGCGCTTACTATGTGCAGAGCACTGTACTAAGCGCTTGGGATGAACAAGTCGGCAACAGATAGAGACAGTCCCTGCCATTTGACGGGCTTACAGTCTAATCGGGGGAGACGGACAGACAAGAACAATGGCACTAAACAGCGTCAAGGGGAAGAACATCTCGTAAAAACAATGGCAACTAAATAGAATCAAGGCGATGTACAATTCATTAACAAAATAAATAGGGTAACGAAAATATATACAGTTGAGCGGACGGGTACAGTGCTGTGGGGATGGGAAGGGAGAGGTGGAGGAGCAGAGGGAAAAGGGGAAAATGAGGCTTTAGCTGCGGAGAGGTAAAGGGGGGATGGCAGAGGGAGTAGAGGGGGAAGAGGAGCTCAGTCTGGGAAGGCCTCTTGGAGGAGGTGATTTTTAAGTAAGGTTTTGAAGAGGGAAAGAGAATCAGTTTGGCGGAGGTGAGGAGGGAGGGCGTTCCAGGACCGCGGGAGGACGTGACCCAGGGGTCGACGGCGGGATAGGCGAGACCGAGGGACGGCGAGGAGGTGGGCGGCAGAGGAGCGGAGCGTGCGGGGTGGGCGGTAGAAAGAGAGAAGGGAGGAGAGGTAGGAAGGGGCAAGGTGATGGAGAGCCTTGAAGCCTAGAGTGAGGAGTTTTTGTTTGGAGCGGAGGTCGATAGGCAACCACTGGAGTTGTTTAAGAAGGGGAGTGACATGCCCAGATCGTTTCTGCAGGAAGATGAGCCGGGCAGCGGAGTGAAGAATAGACCGGAGCGGGGCGAGAGAGGAGGAAGGGAGGTCAGAGAGAAGGCTGACACAGTAGTCTAGCCGGGATATAACGAGAGCCCGTAACAGTAAGGTAGCCGTTTGGGTGGAGAGGAAAGGGCGGATCTTGGCGATATTGTAGAGGTGAAACCGGCAGGTCTTGGTAACGGATAGGATGCGAGGGGTGAACGAGAGGGACGAGTCAAGGATGACACCGAGATTGCGGGCCTGCGGGACGGGAAGGATGGTCGTGCCATCCACGGTGATGGAGAAGTCTGGGAGCGGACCGGGCTTGGGAGGGAAGATGAGGAGCTCAGTCTTGCTCATGTTGAGTTTTAGGTGGCGGGCCAACATCCAGGTGGAGACGTCCCGGAGGCAGGAGGAGATGCGAGCCTGAAGGGAGGGGGAGAGGACAGGGGCGGAGATGTAGATCTGCGTGTCATCTGCGTAGAGATGGTAGTCAAAGCCGTGAGAGCGGATGAGTTCACCGAGGGAGTGAGTGTAAATGGAGAACAGAAGAGGGCCAAGAACTGACCCTTGAGGAACTCCAACAGTTAAAGGATGGGAGGGGGAGGAGGCTCCAGCGTAGGAGACCGAGAATGATCGGCCAGAGAGGTAAGAGGAGAACCAGGAGAGGACAGAGTCCGTGAAGCCAAGGTGAGATAAGGTATGGAGGAGGAGGGGATGGTCGACAGTGTCAAAGGCAGCAGAGAGGTCAAGGAGGATCAGAATGGAGTAGGAGCCATTGGATTTGGCAAGAAGGAGGTCATGGGTGACCTTAGAGAGAGCAGTCTCGGTAGAGTGGAGGGGACGGAAGCCAGATTGGAGGGGGTCTAGGAGAGAATGGGAGTTAAGGAATTCTAGGCATCGATTGTAGACGACTCGTTCTAAGATTTTGGAAAGGAAGGGTAGTAGGGAGATAGGACGATAACTGGAGGGGGAAGTGGGGTCAAGAGCGGGTTTTTTTAGGATGGGGGAGACGTGGGCGTGTTTGAAGGCAGAGGGGAAGGAGCCCTTGGAGATTGAGTGGTTAAAAATAGAAGTTAAGGAAGGGAACAAAGTAAAAATTATCAAAATACCTATTTGGCATACTGTGAAAAAATACTGGAATAGCTGAAACAAATCAGCTATTTGAGAGGCAGTGTGAATTTGTGCTACTCTGGAGGAAGAAAAGGATGTGGTTTGTAAAGTGGAAGGCAGGGATGGAACCAATTCTTGACTGTGAAATTAAGGACAGCCTCTTACACATTCCCATTTAGGGTTGTGAGGTCAGAGCTGACGCTCTTTAAAAGAGACTTGTGTTTCTCTGAAGGCATACGGGATGGAACCCAATAACGATGATGATAATTGTGACATTTGTTAAAGTGATGAATAATAATGATTTGTAAAAGCTTGTTGTGGGTAGGGAATGTGTCTACCAACTCTGTTGTATTGTACTCTCCCAAGCACTTAGTACAGTGCTCTGCAAAGAGTAAGGGCTCAAAAAATACAATTGATTGACTGAATGATTAATAAGATAATCTCTCTATTCTCCCATTCATATTCTAAAGCTATGGAGAAATGGCAATTTTAAACCTGGAAAGAGTGGCATTAAACAACACAGATATTAAGTTGAACCAAAAATTGTGTAGACATCTAACCCTTACAGGCTTCTGCACTGGAACAGTTACTGCAATATACTTTTTAAACCACCTAATGTACCTACCAGCTATGTTATATTGTACTGTATTCTTCCAAATGCTTAGAATTATGCAGTAAACACTCAATAAATACCACTAATTGATTTTTCTGTCTATATCAGAAGTCCTTCCATGTTCCAGAGAATATGCCACTTGGCCATATCCCACCAGTTTCTGATTAAGACACAACCCCAAAATTGTGTTTGTAATGGTGTTCTTTCTGAAACTAACATCATCTTGCCTTTAACTCTGAGACTATGTAATGCTTTTTTTTGGTATAATTCTGGAAAATTGCTATTCTTTCTTGGGCAAAATGTTTTCTGAAATTCCTGCATCAGTGGCAAACTTTAGAGGCCAAAGGGAGTTAGAATACATCGTGACTGCTACAGGGTTGGCGAGTAGTACATGAAGAAAAAAGTATATGATTTGAGCTGGGAGGTTTCCAAAGAAGAAGAGACTATATAGTACAGTTCTGTCTTCCAGAAACCATGATGAATTGAAAACCAAAAAAATGGCAAGGTTCGACACTGACTACAAGGCTATCTACTCTACTCAGGGCTTTGGGGTAAATACAACCATGGGATATGTTTATAGAAAAATAGTGAGGGTTTTTTTTTTTTTAAAGGCAATAAAGAGGAAAAAGGAAAAGAGGGAAAAACGTAACAGGATTTGACCGGGAGGGACGGGAAGGGAAGGAGGGAAATACACAAAAGAAAAAGATGTGGAAAAGGACAATATACTCAGAAAACACAATGACAGACCAAAGATAATGGTAGAAGAGAGAGACTAGGAAATAAGGAAAGTGGAGTGATATAAGGAACTGGGGGAAACATTTGGGAGAAAGTGACATGGGAGTGAAAAACTGTGGATTTGAGGTCTAAGGTCAGGCAGGTCAGGACATGAGGGAGGGATAAAAGGCTTACAGGCGGATGGGAGCAGATAGGTACAGTTTTCTGAATTTTTAAATTTTCTGAGTGGTATTTGTTAAGAGCTTATTATGTGCCGAGCACTGTTCTAAGCACTGGGTTAGATACAAACTAATCAGGTTGGACAAAGTCTGGGATGTCCCACATGGGGCTCACAATTAAAATCCCTTCTTTGAGGGCTTCCAGCCATCACAAACCCTGCCCAAAGCCCTAGCTTAATGAGTTTTGTCTCCAGAAAGTATTTTTTACAGCGGGGGGTCGGGGAAGGAGAAAATCTCTTAAGTCTTAGACACCCTAACCTCTGGTTGAACTTTTCTGAAAAACAGAATGCTAGGGAACGTGACCACATGAAATTCGCACAACAAGTTTAAGGCTCCAATGCCTGGCTTCAGTGCCGATCTACAGGGCCACTGCGCAAAGTCGGGAAAGTGCTCATGCTTCCCTTTCACCATTCAAATAGGAAATAATAGGTTCTCCCTCCCAAGGGAGTTCTGGGAAGAGTAAGTAGTATTTGGAGAGTAACTGATATTTATAAAATGACCTGCCTCCTTGGATGGAAAGTTGCTTAAAAAAAACAACAAAAAAACCTGTGAACTTCCATACTGTTCAAACTGCCGCCAACAACTCTGGGTCAAATCTAGGAGGTAAAATGAATACAATTTATCATGGGCCTAGAGCAACAGAACATGTCAAAATTCTGGCAGATTACAAGTAGATGTTTGTGGACTAAATCCTGATGGTATGGCACGGTATCTCCGAATCTTCCTCTCCAAGGAGATTAGACAGCGCCGACTCTTACGAAAACCATGGTGAATGACGATGACACAGCTCAACCATCTCTATTCAGAAACAGGTCCATAAACTAGAGAGTCCTTCTAAGCAACCAGTGTTTTGAAAGCCTGAACCAGAAACCTTCACTGGAACAGATTCTTAAGTTTCCCCAAAAGATGAATTCCATATATAAACTTTCCCGAGAACTTTCATCGTTAGCGGTATCTTGTGCACCAGGACATATAAAGTTATCCTTTGATAAGCAGCACGGGTCAGTGGAAAGAGCATGGGCTTTGGAGTCAGAGGTCATGGGTTCTAATACTGGCTCCGCCACCTGTCAGCTGTGTGACTTTGGGCAAGTCACTTCGCTTCTTGGTGCCTCAGATCCCTCATCTGTAAAATGGGGATGAAGACTGTGAGCCTCACGTGGGACAACCTGATGACCCTGTATCTACCCCAGCGCTTAGAACAGTGCTCGGCACATAGTAAGCGCTTAATAAATACCAATATTATTATGTACTAATCATCTATCCTCTGGGCCAGTGCCAACAGGTGGGTGCCAGATGCCGCTAAGAGAAGCCACGATAACTTTCAGAAGCCCGCTCGGGATGCCATTAATAAAAATAATTATTGTACATATTAATAATAATAATAATAATAATGACATTTGAAAAACGCTTACTATGTTCCAGGCACTGTACTAAGCGCTGGGGTTGATACAAGCAAATTGGGTTGGACATAGTTCCTGGTCCCATGTGGGGCTCACAATCTCAATCCCCACATTACACACGAGGGAACTGAGGCAGAGACGTAAAGTGACTTGCCCAAGGTCACAGAGCAGACAAGTGGTGGAGCTGGGATTAGAAGCCATGACCTTCTGACTCCCAGGCCAGTACTCTATCCACTATGCCATGTTGTTAAGTACTTACTATATGCTGAGCACTGTTCTAAGCTCTGGGGTAGATACAAGATCGTCAGGTAAAACACAATCCCTGCTCCATATGGGGGCTCACAGTCTAGGTAGGAGGGAAATGTTATCTGAAGTGCAAATCTAATGACATCCTCGTGGCCTAAAGACCTCAAAGTGTGGGCATACGCTTTCCCAAGTCCCTGATTCACAAGTGCATTATACATTCTCTTGGTAGGAGGTGGTCTACCTTATTGAAGAACATGGCACTGATATTCATCGGATTGGTTAGGCTAATGAACACCGAGGAAGAAAGCAAACAGAAATTACAGGGTGTTAGATGGAGAGGTGCCAGCCTGAGTGGGGTGCTTTAAAAGTGTGGCCTAGTGGAAAAAGCAGGCCTGGAAGTCAAAGGACTTGGCTTCTATTCCCTGCTCTGCTCCTATGTGACCCTGGGCAAGTCACTTAACTTCTCTATGCCTCAGTTCTCCCAACTGCAAAATGTCTGTTCTCCCTCCTACTTAGACCTTGAGCCCCACCTGAGATCTGATGATCTTGTATGTAGCCCAGCACTTAGTACAGTGCTTGGCATAAGTCAGTGCTTAACAAATACCAAAATTATTGTTGTCACTGTTATTGTTAATAATAAAACTATTTCCAACAGCACTGACTAAAGGGCTGGTAAGAGAACTGCAGGGCAGAAAGAGGAAACAGCAGTGTGGCTCAGTGAAAAGAGCACAGGCTTGGGAGTCAGAGGTCTTGGGTTCTAATCTGGCCTCCACCACTTATTCATTCATTCAATAGTATTTATTGAGCGCTTACTATGTGCAGAGCACTGTACTAAGCGCTTGGGATGAACAAGTCGGCAACAGATAGAGACAGTCCCTGCCGTTTGACGGGCTTACAGTCTAATCGGGGGAGACGGACAGACGAGAACAATGGCACTAAACAGCGTCAAGGGGAAGAACATCTCGTAAAAACAATGGCAACTAAATAGAATCAAGGCGATGTACAATTCATTAACAAAATAAATAGGGTAAAGAAAATATATACAGTTGAGCGGACGAGTACAGTGCTGTGGGGATGGGAAGGGAGAGGTGGAGGAGCAGAGGGAAAAGGGGAAAATGAGGCTTTAGCTGCGGAGAGGTAAAGGGGGGATGGCAGAGGGAGTAGAGGGGGAAGAGGAGCTCAGTCTGGGAAGGCCTCTTGGAGGAGGTGATTTTTAAGTAAGGTTTTGAAGAGGGAAAGAGAATCAGTTTGGCGGAGGTGAGGAGGGAGGGCGTTCCAGGACCGCGGGAGGACGTGACCCAGGGGTCGACGGCGGGATAGGCGAGACCGAGGGACGGCGAGGAGGTGGGCGGCAGAGGAGCGGAGCGTGCGGGGTGGGCGGTAGAAAGAGAGAAGGGAGGAGAGGTAGGAAGGGGCAAGGTGATGGAGAGCCTTGAAGCCTAGAGTGAGGAGTTTTTGTTTGGAGCGGAGGTCGATAGGCAACCACTGGAGTTGTTTAAGAAGGGGAGTGACATGCCCAGATCGTTTCTGCAGGAAGATGAGCCGGGCAGCGGAGTGAAGAATAGACCGGAGCGGGGCGAGAGAGGAGGAAGGGAGGTCAGAGAGAAGGCTGACACAGTAGTCTAGCCACTTATCAGCTACATGACTTTGGGCAAGTCACTTAACTTCTCTGTGTCTCAGTTACCTCATCTGTAAAAAGGGGATTAAGCCTGTGAGTCCCATGTGGGACAACCTGATTACCTTGTATTCCCCCCCAGCACTTAGAACAATGCTTGGCACCTAGTAAGAGCTTAACAAATGCCATTGTCATTATTATTATTATTAACCCCAAAACCCAGGGTACAAAGAGGTTATTGGGGCCTTCTTGAGGAGTTTGGTTTTTGCCAATAGTGGGAGAGTGCCATCCTGCTGTGGGAAAGGCAGAGTTTTCCTCAGCTGGAGCTTGGAAAACGAGCCTCAGATTGGTTTGGTGTGCCGTGCTCCTTCTGTTCTGTTCCTGGCTGGGGCTGTACCAGAAGCCTGGCCTGATGGATAAGCCTGGGAGCCAGAAGTACCTGGGTTCTAATCTCACCTCCACCACTTGGCTGCTGTGTGACTTTGGGCCAGGGCCCACTCAACTCCTCTGTGCCTCAGTTACCTCACTTGAAAGTGGGGATCAAGACTGTGAATCCCATGTGAGACATGGACTGGGTCCAAACTGATTAGCCTGTGTCTACCCCAGCACTTAGTAGAGTGCCTGGAATATAGTAAGCAACTATATTCCACACCCACATCCTACCACTGGCCTGGAAGCCCCACCATCCTCTTATCACACAGATAATTGCTCTTCCCCACTTCAAAGACTTATTGAAGGCACTTCTCCACCAGGAAGGCTTCCCTAACTGAGCCCTCTTCATGAAGCAGAAGCTCCAGAGGCTAAAGTGGGGTCTATCAGCACGTGTATCCAATTTTGGGAGCTCCAGAATATCCTTTTCTGTATTTAAAAAAAAAAAACCCACCAATCCTGAGAGGAAAAAAATGTAAGAGTTAAAGGACTGAAGTATTGCCACGGCTGCTCTAAGTTTAGAATAGAGAAATGGAGCAGGATCCTTAGCTACTTCTAATTGCTCAAGAATTAGTTAGGCTAATTTTTTGCCAAGGTTGTGCATCTGTCTGCTGCTCAGTGCATATTCCAAAATGTGGGCGCTTGTATTTCTGTAGGTGGAATGAAAGGAAAAGAGTAATTATGCTCACCCGGAAAGTGCCTATTACGCACACCCAAAATGTCTAGTTTCTCTGTATTTATGTACCTACTTTTTGGGGCTTCCAACTCTCACTTCCTGTTGCTATCTCTGGGACTGTGGTCTCTTTGATCTCGTGTGTGTGTGTTTGTGGATCCCTGTGCTTCTGTCGCCATGCGGATGCCAGTCTAAGTGCTCCCTTGTAGTCATATGAATGTATGTGTTTGGAGATTCTTTTACGTCGCTGTTTCAGTTGGGTGCGGTGTGTCATCTTTTGGGGGGTTTCTTTTGGGAGAACCATGTTATCTGTAACGACTTGGGTGCATCGGGGAGTGGTCAGTGCCTGCCTGGGAGGAAGTGGAACTCCAAGAGGCCTTGTGAGAAGGGACAAGGGCTGTGATGGGGGCGGCAATGGGGAAACAGCCCAGTTGGGTTTTCCCAAGTCCCCCTGCCGTTTAAAGATCAAAGATCACAGTGACTTATGGCCTACGCCTTAGGAAAAATGTTACCCCTTTTCTTGAGAGTGGAAAGGGATGGAGGTGGCTTCTATTTCTGATTCCGTAATAACAATAATAATAATGATGATGCTTGTTAAGCGCTTACTATGTGTCAAGCACTGTTCTAGGTGCTGGGGCAAATAAAACATGGCAGCACGGCGTAGTGGATAGAGCACGGGTCTGGGAGTCAGAAGGTCATAGGTTCTAATCCCAGCTCTACCACTTGTCTGCTGCATGACCTTGGACAAGTCACTTCACTTCTCTGGGCCTCAATCACCTCATCTGTAAAATGGGGAGTGAGACTATGAGTCCTGTGTGGCACAGGGACCGTGTCCAACCTGATTTGTCTGTATCCACCCTAGTGTTTAGTACAGTGCCTGGCACATAGTAAGCACTTAACACATACTATCTTTACTATTGTCATAATGCAAGCTAATCAGGTTGGACACGGTCCCTGTTCCACATGGAGTTCACAGTCTTCTACAGTGAGCAATATAGCTCAGGTCTGCTCCCCCGTTGCCCCTTGCCAGCCCAGAGGACCCTTCGGTCTTTTAACGGTCCAACCGGGGCTCTGGACCCAGTGGTGAGGGTCATGGCACATGTGAAATAGCTCAAGGAAAAGTGTTAGGAAAGGAGAATTCTTGCATAATTCTCAGGTGGATGAGCAGTTATAAGTTTGAACCCTGAAAAAATGCATATTTGAACACTTTTATTTATATCTGACCTTAGTAACAGACCGTAATTGTTTATTTGGACCGGAAAACATTTTTTATATCACGATTGCTGAAAAAGGCTCTTAACTGGCTTAACAATGATCAAAATTGCAGGAAGAGATAATTTTGCCATAAAATATGAGAACCTTCTACAGATCACTTGTAATTCTCAATGTCCTACTCCAGGCGATCATTCATTTACATGTAAAAAAGAAAGATCTGTACAATAAATGTATGTCGTTACAAAGCAATTAGCTTAGAAGGAAACTCATCTGTCGAAAGCTTCACAATCAGAAATCCGGAGGCCGGAAGGCCAGCCAGGCAATCCATAATTTATTGAATAGTTACTGTGAATGGAGAGCTAGATAAAAAACAATTTGCAATTCAAATGATGAGCAAGATAAAGTACCTGCCCACAGGGAGCTCACAATACAATCTCAATCTCAGGAAGCAGCAGGGCCTAGTGGATAGAGCACGGGCCTGGGGGCCAGAAGGACCTGAGTTCTAATCCCAGATCCGCTACTTGTCTGCTGTGTGACTTTGGGCAAAACACTTCACTTCTCTGTGCCTCTCAGTTCCCTGTAAAATGGGGATTAAGACTGTGAGTCCCATGTGGGACACGGACTGCGTCCAACCTGATTAGCTTGCCTCTATCCCGGCACTTAGAAAAGCGCCTGATGTATAGGAAGTGCTTAACAAATTCCATTTAAAAGCATGCATGTGTACACACACACACACACACACACACACACAAAAGCAGACTTAAAAACACAGGTGACTCAGAAAATTTAAAAACTCAAAATAAAGATATTGGAATATTAGATGGTAATGAGAAGCAGTGTGGCTCAGTGGAAAGAGCCCGAGCTTGGGAGTTAGAGGTCATGGGTTCGAATCCCGGCTCTGCCACTTGTCAGCTGTGTGACTGTGGGCAAGTCACTTCACTTCTCTGTGCTTCAGTTCCCTCATCTGTAAAATGGGGATTAACTGTGAACCTCACGTGGGACAACCTCTATCTCACCCAGCGCTTAGAACAGTGCTCTGCACATAGAAAGCGCTTAACAAATACCAATACTATTATTATTATTATTATTACTGATGGGTAATTTTATGACCCATCCCCCTTTGCAGAACTTTAAAAACCACTAGGAGAGAGAAGAATTAATTTAATTCACTCTTCAGGAAAAGAAACATTCATGCTATCCCTCAGAGCCCACTGTGCGACAAACCTCTCTGTCAGGAAGTTTTCTTCTTAGAGCCAATCTAAATCCTTCATGCTGCACTTTAAGGCTACTTCTTGTTCCCCATCCAGGAAGATGGGAAGGAGCTGGTTTAGAATCTTTCATGTACTCATTGAGGACATCTCCTCCTTAGCTTTCTTACATCACGGTTGATATTCCATTTCCTTCAAAAGTTTCTTATAAGCTTGGTTTCCCAATCTTTATTTCCTAGACTCTCCTCTGAATCCTCTCCAATCTCTCATGCTCTAGAGACCAAACACCCTAGAAAGGTTCCACTCCCCGACCACAAGGGAGAATGATAGGAAGGTTTATTCCCTGGTTTCTTGGTGCAAGGACTGACTGCTATTTGTTTTGCAGACCAGAAAAAGACAGAACTGGCTGGGAGGCAGAGTTGTGTACAAATTACCTAGGCATTAATAGCCTCATAACAGAAAAGGGAGAAATCCCCACATATTCATAAATAATAATAAGGATGATCATGGTATTGACTGAGCACCTTCTAAGTGCTAAGCATCATACTAAGTGCTAAATTGATACAGGTTAATCAGGTCGGACACAGTCCGTGTCCCACATGGGGCTCGCTGTCAAAATTACGAGGGATAACAGGGATTTAATCCATACTTTAGAGATGAGGAAACTGGGGCACAGAGAAGTTAAGTGACTTGGACAAGATTACACAGCAGGCAACTGGCAGAGTTGGGATTAGAACCCAGGTCCTCTGAATCCCAGGCCCGTGTTCAAGGAGGAAAACAAAGAAAAAGAGGTGATGTGAACTGAGGGCTCAGGGGCAAGACACTTTGCTTCTAGCACCTTAAAAGTCTGAGTTCTTTTTCTGCCAATCCCCTCCTCTACCCTCTTCTGCTAGAGACAAAATTCTCACTTCCACCAATACCAATACCAAGCTTGATTCTCGCAAGTTTGGACAAGAAACTGAGAAAGTCTCAGTTACACGAAGTAAAGGTTAGATCTTTTAGAAAAAAGTCTGTGTTGGTGGAGGGGAGATGTAAGATAACAGAAAATTAAAATGCCTGGTTAAAAAAGGCTGCAATAATTTGATTAATGAGAAGGAAATAATTTTTGTTTTCACAGAGACCCTAAATGAAGTAATGTAATGAGGATATCTCTTCTTGAACAACTAGACGCCTCAAATCTAACATGTCCCAAACAGAACTTCTCATCTTCCTACTCCAACCCTGTCCTCCCCCTGCCTTTCGCCATCACTGTAGACAATGCCATTGTCTGCTTCACCAGCCTGTGACCTTCATATGATTAATCAATCAATTCTTAACTCACTTCTCTCATTTAACCCACATATTCAACATGTCACAACATCCCCAGAATCCACCCCTCAGTCTCCATCCAAACTGCTAACACACTTATCCAAGCATTTCCATCCTGCCCTGAATGCTTCATCACCCTCCTAGCTGACAACCTCCCTGCTTCCTCTCTCTCCCCACTCCTGTCCATTCTTCACTCTGTTGTCTGAATCATTTTTTTAAAAAAAAATTCTCAGTCCACATCTCCCCCCTCTATAAAAACCTTCAGTGGTTGTCCATCTATCTCTACATCAAACAGAAACGCCTTACCATTGGCTTAAAGGCCTTCAATTTGCTAACCCCTCTCTTACCTTCCCTCGCCTATCTCATACTGCAACCCAATCCACACAGTTCACTCCTTTAATGCCAACCTACTCTCTGTATCTCCATCTAGACTGAAGGGCTTGAGAGAATACATACAACAATAGACGCATTCCCTGCCCACAACGAGCTTACAGTCTAGAGGGATTGTGTCTCTGCACACAGTAAGTGGTCTATAAATATCACTGATCTATTAACAATAATTGTGGTATTTGTTAAGTGCTTACTATGTGCCAAATACTGTACTAAATCTTGGGGCAGAAACAAGATAATCAGATTCCACATGGGGCTCATAGCCTAAGTAGCAGGGAGCACAGGTATTGAACCCCATTTTGCAGATGAGGGAACTGAGGCACAGAGAAGTACGGTGACTTGCCCAAGGTCACACAGCAGGTAGGTGGCAGAGCCAGCATTAGAAACCAGGTTCTCTGACTCCCAAGCCTGTGCTCTTTCCACTAGGCTGTAATGCTTCGGATTACTTTCAGATTACTGTCCCGAACACTGACGAGAAGAAGCATGGTTTAATGGTTAGAGTTTCGGCCTTGGAGTCAGAAGGTCATGGGTTCTATTCCCGTTTCCACCACATCCGCTGTGTGACCTTGGGCAAATCATTTCACTTCTCTGGATCTCAGTTATCTCATCTGAAAAATGGGGATTAAGAGTGTGAGCCCTGTGTGGGACAGGAACTGTGTCCAACCTAACTTGTATCTACCCCAGTGCCCAGAACAGTGCCTGGCACATAGTAGGCACTTAACAAATACCATAATTATTATTAGTAGTAGTAGTATGGTGCTTTAGACCCAGGGAGCACTCAATAAATATCAATAAAACATCTGTTCTCCCTCGTTTTTAGATTGTGGGACAGGGATTGTGTCCAATCTGATGACCTTGTATCCACCTACCCCAGGGCGTAGTATTGTGCTTAGCACATAGTAAGCATTCTAGAAAGCAAGCTCTTTGTGGGTAGGGACTGAGTCTACCAACTCCACTGCACTGTACTCTCCCAAGCGCTTACTACAGTGTTCTGTACTCAATAAATACCACTGATTGATTCTCAGAGATATACTGTATAATCCAGAGTCTTTCAACATGCCTGACAGTCACAAACATAGTTTTTGTTTCGAGAGACGATTTTGATAGTGCAGCAGAGCAAAAGGAAAAACATCTTCCCCCAGGTAAGGCCCTTAACTAGTCCTCTAGATGGTTAAAATTAGCTCCGAATTTGACGATGCTTTTATGCTGACCTGCCTCTAACAAGAGAACATTACCAACATGCGGTAACGTAGGCTGGAACAAAAACATCGGGGAGGGGGCAGGAGAGATACCACCCACTTACCTTCTGTGTGGAGAGGAATGCTTGTGGGGGGAAGGATCTATCAGTAATAGGCCAGCAGGAAGCTGCTCAGCTGCATCAAGGCCACCCTCGCCCCCTTCCCTGCTCAACGAGAGGCTTGGAAAGAACCCCCTTAGCTGCTGGGGACAGTGTTTAGGCTGAGTAATCAATCGATCGATCAATCGTATTTACTGAGCCTTCACTGTGTGCAAAGCACTGTACTAAGCGCTCAGGAGATTACAATAAAACAGATACATTTCCTGCCTACAACGAGCTTACAGTCTAGAGGGGAAGACAGACAATATAAATTACAGATAAGTACCTAAGTGGTGTGGGGCTGGGATGGGGGAAGAGCAAAGGGAGCAGGTCAGGGTGACACAGAAGGAAGAGGAAGAAAAGGAAAAGATGGCTTAGTCAGGGAAGGTCTCTTGGGGGAAATGTGTCTTCAATGAGGCTTTGATGGCGAGGAGAGTAATTGTCTGTCGGATTTGGGGGGGGGTGGGGGGGCGTTCCAGGCCAGAGGCTGGATGTGGGCGAGAGGTCAGCGGCGAGATAGACGAGACCGAGGTGCGGTGAGTAGGTTTGGCTTTGGAGGAGTAGAGTGTGAGGACTGGGTTGTAGTAGGAGAGTAGCGAGGTGAGGCAGGAGGGGCAAGGAGATTGAATGCCTTAAAGCTGATGGTGAGGAGTTTCTGTTTGATGCAGAGGTGGATGGGCAACCACCAGAGGTTCTTGAGAAGTGGGGAAACGTGGCCTGAATGATTTTGTAGAAGAATGATCCAGACAGCAGAGTGAAGTATGTACTGGAGTGGGGACAAGAGGTGATTGGAAGAGCAGACTACAACAGAGGTGGTAGACACATTCCCCACCCACGACGACCTTACAGTCTAGATGGGGAGATAGGTGGGATGAGTACCAAGTGACAAAGGGGTACAGATCCAAGTGCACAGATGACATTGAAGGCTCGGGGAGGAGAGACAGAGGAGGAAGGGAGAGAGAGAAAGAAAGAGAGAGAAAGAGAAGGATTGGGTTGGGGGGAGGGGGAGGCATATGGCTGCTGAACAGGCCACAAAATGAAATTTGTCTTGAACTAAAAGTGCTGCCTTGTGAAGCATGACTAATTATGGAAATCCTTCCTAAAACTCTCTCGGTTCTCCTCGGGAACATTTTCAAATGTTTCAGGCACAATCTCTGAGACGGACGTGCTGTGCCTGCTGAAAAGCTGCTCAAGACCCTACCTTTTACTAATTACAAAGATCTGAATACGGTACTTTTCTGTGTTGGATGGCTGCCTTGAGAGAAATGTAAAAGGGGATTTATGCTTTTTAAACGAACCGACGGTTTCGTTGCGCACCTTCCGAGGGCAGAGCACCATACTGGTCCTTGGGAGAGAAGAGAAGGGAAACAGGAAGGAAGCAAAGGGGAGAAGGGGAAGTGAAGAGGGGAAAAGGAGGCAGGGACAGGAAGCCCTTCGGAGACTTTGGCCAACCCTCACTCACCTCACGCCCCTCAGACCGGAGACTCCTCACCCTGATCCACTGAAGGAGGCCATTTCCTTTCCTCGTGACAGAGAAGAGGGAGGACAGGGAGAGGGCGAGCGTCCTCTCCCATCCTGAATGCGTCCGTGCGGTTGGCAGCTTTTCAGCTGAATCCTGCCCCTGCCCTTCCTCCTGGTCCTGTCCACCGCGGCTTCCACCCCCACCATTCTCCCCCGGCTCCAAAGAGCTGCTGAGGTACGGGAGGCCATGTTCTGGAAGTACTACTACTTATAATCAGGAAAATGATAACATTATTTGGTTAAGTGCTTACTGTGTGCTGAGCACTATACCCAGCACTGCGGTTGACACAAAACAAGGAAGGTAAGCCACAGTTCCTGTTCCCATGGAGCTTGTTCTAAGGGGAAGGGAAAACAGGGATCATAATAATAATACTGAAATGCAATGGTGGTATTTGTTCAGCGTGGCTCAGTGGAAAGAGGCCGGGCTTGGGAGTAAGAGGTCATGGGTTCGAATCCCAGCTCTGCCACTGGTCAGCTGTGTGACTGTGGGCAAGTCACTTAACTTCTCTGTGTCTCAGTTCCCTCAGCTGTAAAATGGGGATTAAGACTGTGAGCCTCACGTGGGACAACCTGATTACCCTGTACCTACCCCAGTGCTTAGAAGAGTGCTCTGCACATAGTAAGCACTTAACAAATACCAACTTTTTTTTTCAGCACACATTATGTGCCAAACAGTAGGCTAAGCACTGGGGTAGATAGAATACAATCAGATCAGACACAGTCCCTTGTCCACAGGGGGCTCACGGCGTAAGGAAGAAGGTACACACATTGAATCCACATTTAGAGACGAGGGAAATGAAGCACAGATAAGTGAGGTGAGGTCACCCAGCAGGCAAGTGGCAGAGCCAGGATGAGAAGCCAGGAGGTTCTCCGTCCTGGGCTCTTTGCCCAAGGTGACACAGCTGGCCGATGATGGGGCTGGATCAGAACTCGAGCCACGCCATTTCTTCCGGTCCCTGCTCTTGCTCCCGCTGGCCCGCTTCTGCCCAGCCGGTGGGGCCGATTCACAGGAGCCCCTCAGCTTGCATTAGCGATATCTACGATTCTATATCTAGATTCTATATCTATGATTCTGTTTATCTATTTTGATGGCATTGATGCCCGTCTACTTGTTTTGTTTTGCTGCCTCTCTCCCCCTTTTAGACTGTGAGCCAGTTGTTGGGCAGGGATTGTCTCTATCTGTTGCCGAACCGTACTTTCCAAGCTCTCATTACAGTGCTCTGCACACAGTAAGCGCTCAATACATATGATGGGATGAATGAATGAATTAGCAGCCACCGGAGAATGCCGGGGAGATTTGCTAAGGACGGCACTTGGAGCAACGCTGCCGATTGGAAACAGATGGGAGAGAGGAGAAAGTCAGTGAGGAAAAAGGACAGAGGGAGAGATCAACTTCCAATGGGTTGTTTGGTTTGGGGGTCCTCTCCCCCTCTCCCTCTGCCCCTGCTGTCTTGACTCGGTTGCTCCGGGACCCGGGTCGGGTGGGGCCGCAGAAATGGTTCTTGGCACCAGGCACGACGCCGCTCTAAATTCCTGAGCTCGTGGTGGCTGCCTGGTCCCAGGCGTTCCCTGCCTGGCTTGTCCGGCACACACCTTGGCAGCATTCCTGCTTGCTGCAGGCACTGCTCAGGAGGGGATGGGAGTAGTGGGTGAGGGGATGGGAGTGGGGATGGGAACATCTCCAACTCTCCCTGCCCTCCAGTGAGGCTCCCCCTCGGGCCTATCCCACCCCACTGGATGGGGTGGCTCAACTACCACCTGCCCGGCGATTTCATTCACTCATTCATTCGATAGCATTTACTGAGCGCTTACTATGTGCAGAGCACTGTACTAAGTGCTTGGAATGTACAACTCGGCAACAGAGACAACAGAGACAATCCCTGCCCATCGACGGGCTTACAGTCTAAACGGGGGAGACAGATGGACAAAAACAAGACAACTTAATCACAATAAATAGAATCAAGGGGATTTACACCTCATTAACAAAATAATAGGGTAATAAAAAAATAAATAGGGTAATAAAAATATATACAAATGAGTACAGTGCTGAGGGGAGGGGAAGGGAGAGGGTGAGCAGCAGAGGGAAAGGGGGAAAGGGGCTAAACTGAGGGGAGGTGAAGGGGGGGGCAGTGAGGCATTCATTCATTCAATAGTATTTATTGAGCGCTTACTATGTGCAGAGCACTGTACTAAGCGCTTGGAATGAACAAGTCGGCAACCGATAGAGACAGTCCCTGCCGTCTGACGGGCTCAGATAGAGCCAGTCCCTGCCGTTTGACGGGCTTACAGTCTAATTGAGGCAGCAGAGGGAGCAGAGGGAAAAGGGGAAGCTCAGTCTGGGAAGACCTCTTGGAGGAGGTGAGCTCTCAGTAGGGCTCGCAGAGGAGCGGAGCGTGCGGGGTGTGCAGTAGAAAGAGAGAAGGGAGGAGAGGTAGGAGGGGGCAAGGTGATGGAGAGCCTTGAAGCCCAGAGTGAGAAGTTTCTGTTTTGTGCAGAGGTTGACAGGCGACCACTGGAGGATTTTAAGGAGGGGCGTGACATGCCCAGAGTGTTTCTGCAGGAAGATGATCCGGGCAGTGGAATGAGGAATAGAATGGAGCGGGGAGAGACAGAAGGAAGGGAGATCAGAGAGAAGGCTGACACAATAATCCAGCTGGGATATTATGAGAGCCCATAACAGTAAGATAGCCGTTTGGGTGGAGAGGAAGGGGCGGTGTAAAGGTAAAGGTGAAACCGGAAGGCCTTGGTGACGGTTCGGATGTGGGGGGTGAATGAGAGAGCCGAATCAAGGATGACACCAAGGTCGCGGGCCTGTGAGACGGGAAGGATGATCGTACCATCCACAGTGACATTGGAATCGACGGCATCGCCCACAGAGTGCCAGGCCCAGAGACAGGTGTCTATGCTCGAGAGCCACTTCGATTCCAATAAGACCCACATGTGGCTTGTTTACATCATCATCACCACCACCAATGATATTTACTGAGCGCTGATTCTGTGCAGAGCACTCCCTTTAGACTGCTGTGAACAGGGAACGTGTCTACTGACCTGTTATACTGTAGTCTCCCAAGTGCTTAGTACAGTGCTCTGTACACAGTAAGCGCTCACTCAGTATTGAATGTTACTAAGCTCTTGAGAGAATAAAATACAACAAGCTTACAGTAGGCAGGGGAGACAGACATGAATATAAATAATTTATATTATATGATTTAACCCACAGAAGTGCTGTAGGTCGAGGGTGGGGTGAAGGGCAAATCCCTAACGGTCACAGATCCAAGTGCAGAGACGACGCAGAAGGGAGAGGAAGCAGCACGGAGGAGCGGATAGAACATGGGCCTGGGAGTCAGGATGTCATGAGTTGTAAACTCAGCTCTGCCACGTGTCTGCTTCGTAACCTTGGGTAAGTCACTTCACTTCTCTGTGCTTCATTTACCTCATCTGTAAAATGAGAATTGAGACCGTGAGCCCTGTGTGGGACAGGAATTGTGTCCAACCGATTTGGCTGTATCCACCCCAGCGCTTAGTACAGTACCTGGCATATAGTAAGCGCTACCATTAACATTATTATTATCATTATTAATTGGTGAAGTCCTCTCCAAAGCCCTATGAAACTACATCTCCTCCAGGAATCCTTCCCTCATTAACCTCTCATCTCCCCACCATATTTTCCCTCTTTACTACCTTCCCATGCACTTCAGCCAAGATGTGCACAGGAAATGTGTCAACCTACATTGTTATACTGTATTTTCCCAAGCATTTAGTACAGCTTTTTTTATGGTATTTGTTAAGTGTTTACTATGTGCCACGCACTGTACTAAGCTCTGGGGTAGACACAAGCTTAACAGGTCGGACACAGTCCCTGTCTCACATGGGGCTTACCATCTTAATCCCCATTTTGCAGCGAAGCAGCGTGGCTCAGTGGAAAGAGTCTGGGCTTTGGAGTCAGAGGTCATGGGTTCGAATCCCTGCTGGGCCACTTGTCAGCTGTGTGACTTTGGGCAAGTCACTTAACTTCTCTGTGCCTCAGTTACCTCATCTGTAAAATGGGGATTAAGACTATGAGCCCCACGTGGGACAACCTGATTCCCCTGTGTCTAACCCAGCACTTAGAACAGTGCTCGGCACATAGTAAGCGCTTAACAAATACCAACATTATTATTTTGCAAGATGAGGGAACTGGGGCCCAGAGAAGTGAAGCAACTTGCAGAGCCAGGATTAGAACCCAAGCCTTTCTGATTCCCAGGCCCGTGCTCTATCCACTAGGCCATGCCACTCTGCACACAGTAAGTGCTCAATACATATAATTGATTGACTGACTGAGGCTGTACCCACTTAGTCCTTAAGTATTGAGGAAAGAGTGGAAAGAGCACGCACCTAGGTTTAAATCCCGGCTCCCCCTGCCTGCTGTGTGAGCTTGGGCAAATACTTAGCTTCTCTGTGCTTCAGTTTCATTATCCTAAAAATGAAGGATTCAATACCTGTTCTCCCTCCCACTTAGAATGTGAGTTCCTTGTAGGACAGCGACTGTCAGACCTGATTATCTTGTATTCATTAATTCATTCAATCAATCATATTTATTGAGTACTTACTGTGGGCAGAGCACTGTACTAAGTGCTTGGGAAGTACAATTCGGCAACAGAGACGATCCCTACCTAACAAGAGATACCTCAACGCTAGTAGCGTGATTGGCACTTAGTAAGCACTTAAAATATTCCACAATTATTATCAATCCATCAGTAGTACTTACTGAGCATTTGTGTGTGCCGAGCACTCTACTAAGCATTTGGAAGAATACAACAGAATTAGCAGACACATTCTCTGCCCACAATGAGCTATTTGTTATTATTCACCTCAACCTCCAAGCCCCAGAGTTTTGCACATACATATTACTTGTTATAATTACCCGCACTGGGATTTGTACCCTTTATCCACCCCTCCCCGAGTCCCACAACAGTCAACTACATATCCTTAATTTATTCATCTCAATGTCTGTATCCCCTTGTGGACTGTGAGCTCACTGTGGGTAGGGTACGTGTCTCCCAATTCTCCCAAGCGCTTAGTACAGTTCACTGCACACAGTAAGCACTCAAAAAATACAATCGATTGATTGATAAGTGATTTTAACGTCTGTCTCCCCTACTAGACGGTAAAGCTCCCGAAGGCCTGGGATCGTGTCTAGTTGCTCTACCTCCTCAGTGCTTAGTACAGTGCTCTGCGCAGAATGAGCACTCAATGAATGCCACTGACTGACTGATTTCCACACGGACGGCACTCGATGAATGAATGGAACTCCTTCTGAAGGGCTGCGAAAGCAGATGTAGACTGATGGATCTGAGGTGGGAGGGACTTGCGTGCAAGACTAAAGCCACGGAACTCACAGATGAGAGAATCCGGTCAGAGTAAGGTTCGGGTTTGGCTCGGCAGGATCAGTGATCCGAGCTAAGGAGTAGCTGGAGAAGAGAGCTGATAGGTGAGAAGAAGGCGGATGGCAGAGAGCCAGATGCTTCCACTCCCAGAGCCAAACTGGAGTAATAGTGTGTGTGCTTCAAGTTCTAGCAGGGGCAGAGAGAACTGGACAGGGTGGTAGAAAGATTTGGATTTAGATAAAAGGACTAAACCTGAAAAGGATACAAGCGATACAGTCATGATAGTAGTATTTGTTAAGCCTATACCATGGGCCAAGTCCTGCGCTAAATTATGAAGCACATACAAGAGAATCGGGTCAGACACAGTCCTTGGCTCTCGAGGCGCTCAGAGTCTGAACAGGAAAGAGAACAGGTATTAAATCCCCATTTTACAGATGAGGAAGCGGAAGCAGAGAGAAGTGACTTGCCCAAGGGTACACAGTAGGCAAGTAGCAGAGCTGGGATTAGAAGACAGGTCTTCTAACTTCCACGACCATGTTCTTTACGCTAGACCACACCCGCTTCTCAAAATGGAAAGAGGGGAAGAGATAGGTAAGAAGTTGGATGGACAGAGACTTTGCAAAAGAGAGAGAGATATATATTTGGAAGGAAATGATTTGTGTTCTAGGTTATTTGGTTATCAGTTGGGAGCTTTTCAGTTTCAATTATGTTGAATTTGATGTTTTGCTTTTTTCTCTGATTTCTACTGCTCCTAAAACCATAAGCAAAAAACTTATAACAACCTCCAGAAACTTCAGAAATGATTCTCATCTTGGTCAACTCATTCCCACTGGAAGGACATAAGCTAGGATGGACTAGTGGTGGTATATAGGAAGGAGAATGGGGCTAGGAGACAAGAACTTGCAGGAGAAGCAGTGTGGTCTAAGAAAAGCAGCACGGCTTAGCAGACAGAGCACAGGCCTGGGAGTCAGAGGACATGGGTTCTAATTCCAGCTCCACCACAAATCTGCTGTGTGACCTTGGACAAGTCGTTTCACTTCCTCTTTGCCTCAGTTACCTGCTCTGTAACAAGAGGATCGAGACTGTGAACCCCACATGGGACAGGGACCATGTGTCCAACCCGATCTGCTTGTATCCACCCCAATGCTTAGTATAGTGCTTGGCACATGAAAAGTACTTAGCAAATACCACAGTTATTATTAAATAACTCTTCAAAGCCTTTCTGACCAGCCCAAACTCCATCCTGCTTGCTCCCCGCTCTAAAGCCCTGTCCCCTTTTGCCCCTCCACTCAAAGTGAACGGCGGCAACTATGGTGATTGTGATGCCAGAATTGCCACACAAAGCCTTTGTTAAGAGGCCTATATTTTTCCAGAGTGAGGTAATAAAAATTCCATACAAAACAAGTCCTTGGATCATTCGCTGGAAACTTGGCCCTGTTGCTTCAACTAGTATTGGAATGTCATGTACCCACTCTTTTTGCTAATCACATGAAACAGAGGAAACAAAACATTATCAGCCTCTATTATCAGAGAGGGGGTTTTCAATTTGGATACCACTTGGCTGCTCTGAATACTGCTGGTAGTGTCTGAAACTATCATTTTAAAGATTCTGCTCATAAACTAGGCCTCGACTATAAGCTCGTTGTGGGCCGGGAACATGTCTACCAACTCTGTGGTGCTGCACTCTCCCAGGTATTAGTACAGTGTTCTGCACACCATAAGTGCTCAATAAATACCACCGACTGATCGATCGTAAGTGTTCAATAAAATGTCACTATTGATAAACCAATACAAATATTAGTGTTCTACAGTATTTTAACTGGATATTTTTCTGCACTTCAGATACAGGAATATATGAGAGCAACATTACACTCTAAAGAAGCAACGTGGCTCAGTGGAAAGAGCCCGGGCTTGGGAGTCAGAGGTCATGGGTTCTAATCCCAGCTCCGCGACTTGTCAGCTGTGTGACTTTGGGCAAGTCACTTAACTTCTCCGTGCCTCAGTTCCCTCATCTGTAAAATGGGGATTAAGACTGTGAGACCCGTGTGGGACAACCTGATTACCTTGTATTCCCCCCGCAGCGCTAAGAACAGTGCTTGGCACATAGTAAGCACTTAACAAATATCATCATCATTATTATTATGTGCATTGCCTATATAAAGTCATCATCGACAATGCTATTTATTAAGCACCTACTCTGTGCGGTGCATTGAACTAAATGCTTGTGTGGGTACAAACAGATGTATAAAAGGATCTGACTCCTTTCAGGGCAACAACCAAAGATTATCAATGAAGGGAAGCAGTGTGCTTAGTGGCTAGAACACAGGTCTGGGAGTCAGAAGGACCTGGGTTCTAACCCCAGTTCCGCTATTTGTCTGCTGTGTGGCCTTGGACTTGATTTCTCTAATGCCTCAGATACCTCGTGGGTAAAATGGGGATTACGACTGTGAGCCCCATGTGGGTCAGGGACTGTGTCCAACCTGATTAGTTTCTATCTAACCCAGCGCTTAGGACAGTGCCTGGAACACAGTAAGTGCTTAACAATTACCATTTGAAAAAAATTTAAAAAAGTCCTTTTCTGGGTCAAGGAAGAGCTTCCGTCAATGGGCGCTTGCACTCTGGAAACGTACAAGCCCTGAATGCCACAAAGATAACTGGGAACCCCTCCGCTGATTCAGTATACTATGGACCAAAAATCTGAGCCTGAAGAAAAAGGACAGGAACCAGGGTCTCTGAGGATCTCCGTCAGTAACCCAGAGCTGAATGGCACTGCTGCCAAGAAGGAACAAACTGTCCAAGGACGGACGGAAAGATAAAGAGGTGACAAACTGAGGCAGGTAAGTTGGGAGTCTGAGCATGGAGACCTTCTTGGTCACAGTGAGCCTCAGACCCGTCTCACACACTATACATTAAATCGCAGTTCTACCGCGGTTTCCGCGTTATCACTCTTTTGCCACAGTCTGTGTCAAATGGTAAAACAGGGGAAGCAGTGTGGCCCAATGGAAAGAGCACGAGTCTGGGAGTAAGAGGACTTAAATTCGAATCTGAGCTCTGCCACGTCAAAGAATAAATCATTCTTATTAAACACTTACTGAGTGTCAAGCAGTATACTGAGGGGAAACTAACAGAAAGTTCTTAGACCTCTTTTCCTGAGCCTGAACTTCTCCCATAAAAACCATGAATTGAACACAGGGATGAAAGGATTTCAACCCTGGACATGGGGAGGGGGTTTCAAGAGACATTCATGGAGGAAAGTTCTTGGTTTGGGCAGACTGTAATCAACCACTCAATTATAATTACCAAGCGCTTGATGTGTACAGAGCACTGGAGTAAGCATCTGGGGGAATACGATATAACAGTCAGTAGATATGTTCCCTGCCCACAAGGAGCTTACAGTCCACTTGCCTGCTGTGTGACTCTAGGCAAGTCAATTTCTTCATGCCTCTGTTTCCTCAGGGACAAAATGGGGGTTTGTTATCTGGTTTCCCTCCTAGATTACATTGCAAGGCCCATGTGGGACAGGGACTGTGGCCCACTTGATGATCCTGGATCTACCCTCATGTTCATAACAGTCCTGAAACGTAATAAGCACTTGACAAAGTCCATTTAAAAAAGGAGCTTGCAGTTTAGAGGATGAGCCACAAGACCTAAAGTTAGAAAATTAGAACTAAAAATGATCTTTCCAACTATTTCTCAAATAACAGTATTTTTATTCATTCATTCAATAGTATTTATTGAGCACTTACTATGTGCAGAGCACTGTACTAAGCGCTTGGAATGAACTAGTCGGCAGTAGATAGAGACAGTCCCTGCCGTTTGAAGGGCTTACAGTCTAATCGGGGGAGACAGACAGACAAGAACAATGGCAATAAATAGAGTCAAGGGGAAGAATATCTCGTAAAAACAATGGCAACTAAATAGAATCAAGGCGATGTACATTTCATTAACAAAATTAACAAAATACATAGGGTAATGAAAATATATACAGTTGAGCAGACGAGTACAGTGCTGAGGGGATGGGAAGGGAGAGGGGAAGGAGCAGAGGGAAATGGGGGGAAAAGAGGGTTAAGCTGCGGAGAGGTGAAGGGGGGGTGGTAGAGGGAGTAGAGGGAGAAGGGGAGCTCAGTCTGGGAAGGCCTCTTGGAGGAGGTGAGTTTTAAGTAGGGTTTTGAAGAGGGGAAGAGAATCATTCATTCATTCATTCAATAGTATTTATTGAGCGCTTACTATGTGCAGAGCACTGTACTAAGCGCTTGGGATGAACAAGTCGGCAACAGATAGAGACAGTCCCTGCCGTTTGACGGGCTTACAGTCTAATCGGGGGAGACGGACAATCAGTTTGGCGGAGGTGAGGAGGGAGGGCGTTCCGGGACCGTGGGAGGACGTGGCCCAGGGGTCGACGGCGGGATAGGCGAGACCGAGGGACGGTGAGGAGGTGGGCGGCGGAGGAGCAGAGTGTGCGGGGTGGGCGGTAGAAAGGGAGAAGGGAGGAGAGGTAGGAAGGGGCAAGGTGATGGAGAGCCTTGAAGCCTAGAGTGAGGAGTTTTTGTTTGGAGCGGAGGTTGATAGGCAACCACTGGAGGTGTTTAAGAAGGGGAGTGACATGCCCAGATCGTTTCTGCAGGAAGATGAGCCGGGCAGCGGAGTGAAGAATAGACTGGAGCGGGGCGACAGAGGAGGAAGGGAGGTCAGAGAGAAGACTGACACAGTAGTCTAGCCAGGATATGAGAGCCCGTAGCAGTAAGGTAGCCGTTTGGGTGGAGAGGAAAGGGCAGATCTTGGCGATATTGTAAAGGTGAAACCGGCAGGTCTCGGTAACGGATAGGATGTGTGGGGTGAACGAGAGAGACGAGTCAAGGATGACACCGAGATCGCGGGCCCGAGAGACGGGAAGGATGGTCGTGCCATCCACGGTGATAGGGAAGTCTGGGAGAGGACCGGGTTTGGGAGGGAAGATGAGGAGCTCAGTCTTGTTCATGTTGAGTTTTAGGTGGCGGGCCGACATCCAGGTGGAGATGTCCCGGAGGCAGGAGGAGATGCGAGCCTGAAGGGAGGGGGAGAGGACAGGGGCGGAGATGTAGATCTGCGTGTCATCTGCGTAGAGATGGTAGTCAAAGCCGTGAGAGCGAATGAGTTCACCAAGGGAGTGAGTGAGTGTAAATTCTAAGTTGTAGGGAGTATTTACTATTAGCCTTAGCTCTGAACTTTCAAATTAACTGTATACACTCCTTTAATAGACTTATACCAAACTCTGAACCAAATGATGGAGTCGCCCTTTGAGAACGATGGTCGATTTAAGGGCCAAGAACGTGCACAAAGAAACTGATTCTAGTGCTAATGGGCTGCGCTTTACCACGCATACCCTCCTGTACCTCCAAGTTGTGGTCCTACCAGGGCATCAATCAATGGTATCTACTGAGCAGTTACCGTGTGCAGGTACTAAGCACTTGGGAGTGTGCAGTACAAGAGAGCTGACTTCCCCCTCCACTACAAGCCAAAGTAGCAGAACATGGCTTAGTGGAGAGGGCACGGGCCTGAGAGTTAAAAGGTCCTGGGTTCTAATCCCGGCTCTGCCAATTGCTTACTGTGTGACCTTGAGCAAGTCACTTGACTTCTCTGTGCTCTCAGTTACTTATCTGAAAAATGTTCTCCCTCCTACTTAGACTGTGAGCTCCAGGTCTAACCTTCCCCAGACAGAGGGTACAGTCCCAAGTGTAGAGATGACACAGGAGGGAGAGGGAGTTGGGGGGAAGAGGGCTTGATAGAATACACAGAATACAACAATCGAGTCAAATATACAGAGTAAAACGCCCAGAGCTTCTGTCCCCATTCAAGGAGGAAATGCAAATCCATTTGAATCTAAAGTCTCTGGCTACATTCTGTCGGAGTTCCTGTCTGTCAACAATGTCTGCAGACAATCGAATCAGTGAGGCCTTGGGAAGCTCTTGGCGAATAAGAGGCGACTTAAAAAAAAAAAAAATAACAAAGAACCATGTTTAGGTTAACCCGATAGTTTAAAATACGTCCAGCTCATAGTTTTCTACTGATAAACACCTCTGATCCTAGAATAATATGGAATATTTTGGATAAGAACTGAATGGAAAGGCTGGAATGAAATTTCTGTTTTCATTAGCAGCCCCAGTTTATTGGTTAAGGTAAAATAAGATTCTAAAGGTCACACTCTTTATTACAATAGCCAAAAGAAACAGTAGCATTCCATTTCCCCTTCATACAAGATTACCATGTGTTCACAGAGATACAGGGCAGAGAGGAATTTTTCATACAGGCACATCCTGGAAAAGAAATTGAACCGATCCTCCCTGCCTCCCCGCCACACCTTTTGTACCTTCCTGTACCTGAAACTCTGGACCCTTTTGGCACCTAGCTACAAACACACTCGGCCTGTCATCACATAACTGTGGAACTCGGTAGTAAACCTAGTTAGCTAATAAACTTACTACACCTGGTTAGCAAACCAACAGCCAGATGGCCATTTGGGAAAAAGAGCAACAAGGAATTGAGAGTTTGGGTTTTTTTTTCCCTCTAGCCTGGGAATTCCTCATATTTTGCTCTTCCTAGACTTAATGATGATGTGTATCATAAGTGAAGAGCTGCGTTCTGGGTTGAAAATGAACTTTAAGGTCTTAAAGGGTGGAATATACCTTCAATTGCTGAAATCACCAAATATTTCAGCTTCAATACAAAATTTCAGTTGAATTTTAAAATCTGACCCTCAACACCCTCCACCCCACCTCTCTCTCTATCTCTCTCTCTAAATTGAGTGAAAATGCCCTTAATTGCTTGATAACACAGAATGAATCTCTTGACTCTCTCCTCCAAGGTAAGAGATATATTTTCTGGAACAAGTTGAAGCCTCTCTCCTCCTAGATTTAGGGGAACAATTGATGGGAGCTAGCACTTGCTGCTTACCTGACCAGAATACAATAGGAAATAGAAGAGACAACCCCCATGCCTCCTCAAGCGAAAGCTAATTCGGAGATATGAGGAATAGTACTGAAGGCATGGAATACAAGCATAGCCATAATAAACAGCCAGCATTTAAACTCCAAGAAATAAAAACTGCAGGAGTAGAGAAAAAGGGCCATTTTGAGAGTGGCTCTGTGCAGAAATTGCTATCCTTTCTTTAGTCATAGGCTTCAGCAAAAGAATGAACTAACCTTGCTTTTATTTTATTCTATCACCCAATGTTATAACAGAGGAGAGTGTTCAAAATGTACCTCCAACTCAGCAAACAAATTCCTCACCATCGGCTTTAAGACACTCAATCAGCTATCTCTATTCAGCCTATCTTAAAAAAAATCCTCCGTTGACTCCACGGTTCCCTCCAGTTATCACCCCACCTCCCTCCTGCCATTCCTCTCCAAACTCCTCGAGTGAGTTGTCTACATCCACGGTCTCCACTTCCTCGCCTCCAATTCTCTCTTTGACCCCCTCCAATCTGGCTTCCGCCCCCTTAACTTCACAGACACTCCTCTCTCAAAGTTCACAAATGATCTTCCTATGGCCAAATCCAACGGACTCCACTCCACCTTGATCCACCTCGATCTCTCAGCAGCCTTCGACACTGCTGACCATCCCCTTCTCCTGGAAATGCTACCCAACCTTGGTTTCACTGATACTGTCCTCTGCCGGTTCTCCTCCTATCTCTCTGGCTGCTCAATCTCTTTCACGGGCTCCTACTCTGCCTCCCACCCCCTTAACTGTGGGTGTACCTCAAGGCTCAATTCTGGTTCCCCTTAGTCTCCATCTAAACCCATTCCCTTAAAAAATTAATTCACTCTCATGGCTTCAACTATCATCTCTAAGAGAATGATTCCCAAATCTACATCTCTATCCCTGATCTTTAACCTTCTCAAGACATGTCTTCTTGGCTACGCTGTTGACAACTCAAATTTAACATGTTCCAAACAGAACTCCTCATATTCCCTCCCAAATCCTGTCAGGAAGCAAAACTGGCTCTCTTCCCCACTTCAAAGCCCTACTAAGAGTCACCTCCTCCAGGAGGCCTTCCCAGAGTGAGCCCCCCTTTTCCTCTGCTCCCCCTCCTCTCCCCATCGCCCCAACTCCCTCCCTCCGCTCTACCCCTCAAGTCCCACAGCACTTGTTTGTATATATACATATTTATTTTATTAATGATGTGTATACCTATAATTTTCTTTATCTATTTTGATGCTATTGATGCCTGTCTACTTGTTTTGTTTTGTCATCTGTGTCCCCCTTTAGACTGTGAGTCTGTTGTCGGTTAGGCATTGTCTCTGTCTGTTACCAAAGTGTACTTTCCAAGCACTTAGTACAGCGCTCTGCACACGGTAAGCGCTCAATAAATATGACTGAAGGAATGAATGAAGCAGCATGGCAGAGTGGATGGAAAATGGGCCCGGGAGTCAGAAGGTCGTGGGTTCTAATACCGGTTCCACCTCTTATCTGCTATGTGGCCTTGGGTAAGTCACTCAACTTCTCTGCGCCTCAGTTACCTCATCTATAAAATGGGGATTATAGACTCTGAACCCCATGTAGGACAGGGACTGTATCCAACCCCATTTGCTTGTATTCACCCCAGTGCTTCATTCAGTGCCTGGCAAGCAGCGTGGCTCAGTGGAAAGAGCATGGGCTTGGGAGTCAGGGCTCATGAGTTCAAATCCCAGCTCTGCCACTTGGCAGCTGTGTGACTGTGGGCAAGTCACTTAACTTCTCTGGGCCTCAGTTCCCTCTTCTGTAAAAGGGGGATTAAGACTGTGAGCCCCACGTGGGACAACCTGATTCCCCTATGTCTACCCCAGCGCTTAGAACAGTGCTCGGCACATAGTAAGCGCTTAACAGATACCAACATTATTATAGTCATCCTCCTCCCCCTGCCTTTCCCATTACTGGCAGACAGTACCACCATCCTTCCTGACTCACAAGTCCATAACCTTGGCATTATCGTCGACTCGTCTTTCTAATTCAACCCCCACAAACCGTCACCAAATCCTGTCCACACCTTCCTCTCCACCCAAACTGCTACTACACTGACCCAAGCAATTACATCTCACCTTCAATACCACCGCAGCCTCCTCGCTGACCTCCCTGCCTCCCGTCTCTCCCCTCTCCAGTCCATATTTCACAGGTCCAATGATCCAAGAAGGCTTTCCAGACTAAGCTCTCGATTCCCCTACCTCCTCTCACCTCTGTTTCACCCTTGCACTTAGATTTGTACACGTTATTCACCTCATCCTCAGTGCCATAGCACAGCACTCTAAACCCCTTCTTTCCTCTGCTCCCCCTCCCCTCTCCATTGCCCCGACTCGCTCCCTCTGCTCTACCTCCCTCCCCGCCTCATGGCATTTGTGTATATACGTGCATGTTCATTATTCTATTTATTTTATTAATGGTGTGCCTATATCTATAATTCTATTTCTTTATATTGATGCTATCGATGCCCGTTTACTTGTTTTGATGTCTATCTCCCCCCTTCTAGACTGTGAGCACATTGTTGGGAGGGACTGTCTCTGCTGCTGACTTGTACTTTCCAAGAGCTTAGTACAGAGCTCTATAAATATGACAATGAATTATGTACATAGCTGTAATTTATTTTAATGTCTGCCTGCCCCTTTAGTCTGAGAGCTCCTTGTGGGCAGGGAACATGTCTACCAACTGTTATCCAGTACTCTTCCAAACACTTAGTAAAGTGCTCTGAGCACAGTAAGTGTTCAAACAATACAACTGATTTACCCAACCATCACTTAGCCCCCTCCTACCTCACCTCCATTCTCTCCTTCTCCAGCCCAGCCCACACACTCCACTCCTCTGCCGCCACTAACCTCCTCACTGGGCCTCGTTGCCGCCTGTCCCGCCTGCGACCCCTGGCCCATGTCCTACCGCTGACCTGGAATGCCCTCCCTCCTCATATCCGCCAAACTAACTCTCTTCCCCTCTCCAAAGTCTTACTGAGAGCTCACCTCCTCCAGGAGGCCTTCCCAGACTGAGCCCTCCCTTTCCCTCTTCCCCTCCTCTCCTTCACATTCCTCCTACTCACTCCCTCTGCTCTTCCTCCTTCCCCACCCCACAGCACTTGTGCATATTTGTATATATTATTTATTACTCTATTTTGTTAACGATGTGCATATCTCTATGATTCTATTTATCTTGACGGTATCAATGCCTGACTACTTGTTTTGTTTTGTTGTCTGTCTCCCCCCTTTAGACTGTGAGCCCACTGTTGGGCAGCGATTGTCTCTGTTGCCGAATTGTACATTCCAAGCATAGTAAGCACTCAATAAATACAACTGAATGAATGAATGAACCCACCCTCACTCTTACTAAAATCCCGTCAGCACTCTTCGCTCCTCTAACACAACCCTACTCTCTTCCCTCGATCTACTCTATGTCACCACCAAACCCTTGCCCATGTCCTCCTCCTTCTTTTTTCTTTTTTTAATGATAATTATTAAGCACTTACTATATGCCCGGCAGTATACTGAGTGCTGGGGGGCATGGGCTTGGGAGTCAGAAGTTGTGGGTTCTAATCCTGACCCCACCATTTATCAGCTATGTGACTTTGGGCAAGCCACTTAACCTCTCTGTGCCTCAGTTACCTCATCTGTAAAATGGGGATTAAGACTGTGAGCCCCACGTGGGACAAACTGATTACTTTTATTCTACCCCAGTGCTAAGAACGGTGCCTGGCATATTGGAAGCGCTTAACAAATGCCATCATCATTATTATTATTTATTAAGGGACCATGTCCCACATGGGGCTCACACTCTTAATCCCCCTTTTTGAGAAGCAGCGTGGCCTAATGGATAGAACAAGGGCCTGGCTCCGCGTCAGATGTGTGACCCTGGGCAAGTCACTTCACTTCTCTGTGCTTCCGGGACCTCATCTGTAAAATGCGGATTAAGACTGAGCCATATGTGGGACAGGGACAGGGAATGTGTCCAACCTGAGTATCCTGAATCTACCCAAGTGCTTAGCACAGTACCTGTCACATAGTAAGCACTTTACAAATACCGCAATATTATTATTTTACAGATGAGGTCGCTGAGGCACAAAGGAGCTAAGTAAATTGCCCAAGGTCACAGAGCAGCCAAGTGGCAGGACTGGAATTCGATCTTTCCACTAGGACACACTGCTTCTCTGACCTGGAACTCCTTTCCCTTCCATACCCAACAGCTCACCACTCTCCCTACCCTCAAAACCCTGCTAAAATGTCATCTCCGTGAGGTATTATTTCCTGATTAAACCTCCATGTCCCCTAGCGGCCCTCGCCTTGGCACCTCCTATGCAGTTGGCTGTGTACCCCTTAAGCACAGTGATAGTCACCCCAGCCCCACAGAATTCCTGTACATATTTCGTTCATTTAACTTCGATGTTTTTCTCCCCCTGTAGAATTTAAGCCCTGTTTGGACAGGGACCGTGTCTTCCAGGAGAAGCAGCCTGGCTTAGTGGAAAGAGCCCGGGCTAGGGAGTCAGAGGACTTGGGTTCTAATCTCGGCTCCGCCACCTGTCTGCTGTGTGACCTTGGGCAAGCCACTTCATTTCTCTGGGCATCAGTTACCTCATCTGTAAAATGGGGATGAAGACCGTGAGCCCCACGTGGGACAACCTGATTACCTTGTATCCATGCCAGTGCTTAGAACAGTGCTTGGCACATGGTAAGTGCTTAACAAATACCATCATCATCATCATTCCAAACCTACTGCACTGTACTTTCCCTACTTTCCCTAGCACTTAGTACAGAGCTCTGCAACAGTAAGCGCTCAATAAATTCCACGGATTCTATTTGTTGATTTGATCCATAGATGATTTTCACTACCAAACATATTCTATTACAAGAATTAAATGAAAACCTAACTTTTTTAAAACGGCAAAGAGGCTTCCAAGATCTTAGCTCTGAAAAGTTCACATATTTACTCTGCAAAACTCTGTAAAATGTCTGGTCCAGAAAATTTATTATTTCACATGACACTTCCAAGGAAGCTGAAAGTGTTCATAATTATTAAAATGAAGCTAATAATTAAAATGCATACAGTTTGCATGCAATTTTCCCTGCTCAGCCTTTGTCAGGGCTGTGGGGGTGTGACAGGAGATCGGGAAAACTTTTCCTCAAATACTCTGAATCAACTCCAATGAGTCAAGCTGGTATTTACCCCATATAGCTGAACTAGAGCAGCTGGGATCTGTATGCTAATTATATAACAGAATGTGGCACTTAAGTATTTTCGTTTTAAAGGCAAAACGAGCCATTCTAAGTCGGAATAATCAAAACACCATTTTAAAAGTCAAATTTTGAATATAATGGCCTTATATTACTAAAAAATATATTCCATATTTCCTCGCAAATTAAATACATAACAGTTAAGTAAGAATTCACATTGAAATGAGGTTCCAATTATGCATTCTTAGTCATAATGAATCTTAGGCTGAGTTTATACTGTTTTATACAAGCAAAAATCTGAAAAATCATGGGATACCCTGGAGCGATGAACATCCACCATTATGACTCTGGGCAGTAAGCCATGAAAGTAAGGGCTTCAGTTGTTCTACCGGAGACAAAAGACCACCTAATCAATTTATGCATTTCCTTTTCAACTGTAGGCTCGTCCCGTTTTTAAAAAAGATAAGCACCAGTTCTCACATTATTCATCATGATAATGAGCTGTGTCTTCCAAATATATTTTGGCTTTAAGAGCAATCCAACTTTCAAGGGAATTATAAAAGGGTCTTTGAAGATCCACTGCTTGTTCATTTTTTGGAACAGTTATAAATTCCGTCTAAAAAATTCTGGTAGCTGCGATGACGCACACACAAGGATGCACACACAAGGACGCACGCATGCACACGTACATATGTCCGTCGTCCTCTGAGAGGAAAGGAGTAGAGATTAATGGGTGCCGGGATACCTGGGGGTGTATGGGGGAAGGAGGGAAGGGAGGAGATTGGGGAGGGGACTGCTGGCTGTTATGGCTGCTTAATCCTCAGAGAGAGTCACATACTCACCCACCCACCCACCCAATAATCTTCTGAGAAGAAAGGATACGGGATCAGTGGGTGCCATGACGTAGTGGGGAGGGGCTCGCTAATGGCTGGAGGCTGCCTGGTCTTCAGAGAGGGTTGTGCACCCTCCCACCCCTCATCCTATTGTTTGTAGGCCAGAATATCCTCACCTTCCATCCATCAGATACAAATAAAAACTCAGCGAATGTCTAATAATAATAATAATAACGCTGGTATTTGTTAAGCGCTTACTATGTGCAGAGTCTAACTTTACGCTGGTTCAACACTCGGAGTTTAAATTACTTTCCCGAGGTCGCAAAATAATAGATAACTCCATTTGGAGTTGATCCAAAATGTGGCTCAATTTTCCCAAGAATTGCCTCAATTTCCCTAGAGTATAATGTAAATGACAAAGTACAATTTGAATTCCGATAACCCTGCTCTGCAAAACAGAGCACGGTACTGAAAATCTCATGACCCGCCCTCCTAGGACTCTAGTCGGCCAAACCCTATGACGCCCCAATCTCAGCCAGGCCTCCAGGGTTGGGCAAAGGGGATTTTTTTTGTCCTACTGCTTCTTCCGGGAATAGCACAGATCTAAGAGCATCAGGGTAATGCAGTAACGGGCACCATATAGACTTCAGACTAAATGTCTTTATATAACTTTATCCTTAAATAACCTCAGGGCCTATAACCTCGGTCCTGGCAACGTGAAGGAAGGAAAGACGCACATGTGGTCTATCAGTCGATGAAAAAAGTCTAAGGGGCTTCACTCCCCATTGTTCCTGAAGAAGCAACAATAAAAGATCCTAAAAATAGACGCGTTTTCCAGGGTAGAACAATGAAAACTATACTTAGAAATCAAACTCGGTAAAATCCCCGAGAAATATGAATATCTTTAGAACACCAAAAGAATGAAAAACCTAATAGTTCAGAGAAAGAATTCACACAAACTAATGTTTTCCCCAAAAAGAGCATTTAATAACAGGAATGTCAGAAAGATATTAATGTGGTCAAAATTTGGGTCGGTTCATCATAAACTCTTGGGTCTCTATATTTAGAGACATATATTGAAAATGTGCACTGGCCAGAAAAAGAGTAAGACAACAGATTTTTTAAAGTCAATGGAAACAGTAAAAAGTAAAAAAAAAAAATCATATTTACCTCACTCTCTGTGTGCAAGGCACTGTCTAAGGTGGGACAGAGATTGTATTTAATCTGATTGTGTCTAGAGAAGCAGCGTGGCTCAGCGGAAAGAACACAGGTTTAGGAGTCAGAGATCATGGGTTCTAATCCTGGTTCCGCCACCTGTCAGCTGTGTGACTTTGGGCAAGTCACTTCACTTCTCGGTGCCTCAGTTACCTCATTTGTAAAATGGGGATGAAAACTGTGAACCTCACGTGGGACAACCTGATCACCTTGTATCCCCCCAGTGCTTAGAACAGTGCTTTGCACATAGTAAGCGCTTAACAAATACCACCATTATTATTATTACCCTAGCTTTTAACACAGTGTTCTGTACACGATGACAGCCGAATACTATTATCATTATCAATTAAAGCCAATGGTGAGGAGTTTTTGTTTGATACGGAGGTGGAGATGGGCAATCGATGGACTTTTTTTCTGGCGGGGGTTTGGGGGGTTGGGGGTGACATGTCGTCCGCTCAACTGTATATATTTTCATTACCCTATTAATTTTGTTAATGAGATGTACATCACCTTGATTCTATTTATTTGTTATTGTTTTAATGAGATGTTCATCCCCTTGATTCTATTTATTGCTATTGTTCTTGTCTGTCCGTCTCCCCAGATTAGACTGTAAGCCCGTCAAAGGGCAGGGACTGTCTCTATCTGTTATCAATTTGTACATTCTAAGTGCTTAGTACAGTGCTCTGCACATAGTAAGCGCTCAATAAATACTATTGAATGAATGAATGTCCTGAAGGCTTTTGCAGAAAAATGATCTGGGCAGCAGAGTGAAGTTTGGACTCAAGTGGGGAGAGACAGGAGGCTGGGTGGTCAGCAAGGCTTTAAAGCACTACATCACCTTCCCCCTTCCTACCTCACCTTCTGCTATAACCCAGCCCGCATACTACACTCCTCTAATGCCAACCTTGTCACTTTGACTCAATCTCACCTGTCTCACTGCCAACCGCTCATCCGCATCCTGCCTCTCTGGTCTGGAATGCCTTCCCGCCTCCAATCTGGCAGTCAATTACTCTCCCACTCTTCAAAGCCTCATTGAAGGCACATCTCCTCCAGGAGGCCTTCCCTAAGCCCCCCTTTCCTCTTCTCCCACTCCCTTATGTGTCAACCTGACTTGCTTCCTTTGTTGTTCCTCCCCTCCCAGGCCCTCAGCACTTATGCTCATATCTGTAATTTATTTATATTAATATCTGTCTCTCCCACAGACTGCGAGCTCATTGTGGGCAGGGAATGTGTCTGATTATTGTTGCACTGTACTCTCCCAAGCATTTAGTACAGTGCTCTGCACACAGTAAGTGCTCAATAAATATGATTGACTGACTGATTGACGAACTTCAGAGGTGAAACCAGTGAACACCTTTGGACCTGAGGGGGGAATAATGTTCCCTCAGGTCCGCCAAAAGAAAATACGCCCACTTGGAGGGTGGGCCACCAGTGAACTGACTCAGTTGTGCTCAGAGGAGCAGCGTGGCTTATTGGAAAGAGCACGGGTTTGAGCGTCAGAGTTCGTGGGCTCTAATTCTGGCTCCGTCACTTATCGGCTGTGAGACTTTGGGCAAGTCATTTAACTTCTCTGTGCCTCAGTTAACTCATCTGTAAAACGGGGAATAAAAGTGTGAGCCCCAAGTGGGACAACCTGATTATCTTGTATTTACCCCAAAGCTTACAACAGTGCTTGGCACCTACTAAGCGCTTAATTATTACTATTGAGGCAAGCAAAGTCTCTACAGCAAGCACTATGTACCGCTTCCAGGCCTTATCCTAAGCCTTGTGTGTCTGTGCGGGAGGAAGAGAGAGGGAGGGTCCCAACTCCTGCCATGGCTCTTTACTTTTGTGAAGGGAGACAAGGAGCTAATGGGTAGAGTCCTTTGATTCTTGTTATTTCCAGGACCACCTTAAACTTTCTTCTTTCCAAGGGGACAATGACATTGATTCCCTTAAGGTCAAAGTCAGCAGCATATGGTGGTCTCAACCAATTCATAAAAATGACACTCTGCATATGGGAATAATCAGTCATATTTATTGAGCACTTACTATGTGCAGAGCGCTGTACTAAGCGCTTGTAAGGGTACAATACAACAGGATTAGCAAACACGTTCCCAGCCCATGACGTAATGAAGCCGCAGTAGAAAATCTGGACTGCTTATAAGCATGAGGTGAATTGCTTAGAACTGACTTAGCTGATCAGGAGCGTGCGGTGGAAATGCAAGCCTGTAAAATGGCTGTTCGATAGCATTTGGGGCCTGAAAAGCACCCACGTACTTAAGTTTCAACAGCCTAATTTCCCAAAAGGAGAAGAATGCAAATGAACCTGCACTGTCTTATATTTGAATATTTGGGCCATCTGACTGTGTGCAAATTATTTCTAGCTAAAGAATGGGGTCAGTTTCCCCTTTGTCCAGCTTTCGCCATCTGTAAATACCTATCGTCTGTCTCCCTAATTACACTGTCAGCTGCTTGTGAGCAGGAAACACGAGCCTTATTGCTGCAGTACTTTCCTAAGGCCCCTGTACAATGTCAAACCCCCAGAAAAGGCAAGCCGGTAAAAAGGAACCCTAGGTCTAATGGGGGTCTTTTAGTTTTTTTCTCTCTTTGCATTTCCAGAATGTGCACACTCTTTCCTTTTTTTTTTTAATGGTTTGTTAAGTGTTATGTACAAGGCACTGAACTAGGCACTGGGATAGACACAAGTCAATCAGAGTGGACAGTCTCTGTCCCACTTGGGGCTCAGAGTCTTAATCCCCATTTTACAGATGAGGTAACTGAGGCCCAGAGAACAGAATTCACTTGCCCAAGGTCACACAGCAGAGAGTGGCTGTCCATTTCAGAACTGTAGAGAAGCAGCATGATGTAGTGGCCAGAGCACGGCCCTGGGAGTCAAGAGGGTCATGTCTCTTGTCTGTTGTGGGACTCTGACCAAGTCACTTCACTTCTCTGTACCTCTGTAAAATGGGGATTGGGACTGTCCCACCCTCTCTGATGATGATGTTGGCATTTGTTAAGCACTTACTATGTGCAGAGCACTGTTCTTAGCGCTGGGGTAGATACAGGGTAATCAGGTTGTCCCACGTGAGGCTCACAGTTTTCATCCCATTTTACAGAGAGGTAACTGAGGCACAGAGAAGTTAAGTGACTTGCCCACAGTCAGCTGACTAGTGGCAAAGCCAGGATTCGAACCCATGACCTCTGACTCCCAAGCCCGGGCTCTTTCCACTGAGCCACGCTGCTTCCCTACTAAGCACACCACAGAATGAGAAACTTGTGCAGACTTTCAAACAGATCGTGGCCTGATTTCAGAAATGTTGCCATGAAAATCTCCACGCAAAGGTTAATGGCTACTTGAAGATACAAATAACTCGGCACTGAGCATAATTGGAATAACGGATGATATGGATCACCCAGAGAAAAACTGAAACTGCTGCCTGTGTTCTATCAGATGCAACCGCCTGAGTCAGTAAGTCACAGGAGTAGTAGCTGGGAACTGGGGGATGTCCCAAATTGGTGGGAGGGAAACTTCCTTCGGTGTTGAGCTTGGGCCACGGGGAATGATTAAGGAGAGCTCAAGTTTGGCCTGCTGGTAAAAGATGTTCAGAGTGGCCTATTTTCTTGGAGAGGAATATTGAGCTGATTTCTGCTGCACCAAAAGCAATCCAGATAGCCCAAAGGAAAGGAAGGGCGGTTAACCTGACAGGATTGTAAGGGCAGGGATTTGCACATGGTTCTTAGCCCTACATATGGGCTGAAAATAATTTTTAAAACACAAAAATCTCTTGGAGTCGAGAGTAAAAATGTTCTGGAAAATACTCATGGAGTTACATTACAATTCCTAGTTTGTACAGCTGGCTCAGTTTCAATTCTGTTGAACTGTATGAAAATACCTGTTTTTGGTTGGAGGTGACTACTGACTGCTCTGCCCACTTCTGACTTTGGAAGAGACTCGGCATTATATTACAGCAGTTACCTGAAAAGCTCAGTACATGAACGAGGCAGTCAAAATGATGTAAAATTTCCAAGTGCACCTGATATCCCCGAAGCACATCTTGGGCCAGAGACTAGGAACTATCAGTTTAGACACTTTCCAAATACTAATCATTCCAATAGCCCTCAGAATTTTATATCTATCTCTCGCTACAGAGAAATATATAGACAAATACATTTGCATAGTATATATATATATTATATGTTCGTATATGTACATGCATACAGGCGTGCGTATGTATATATAAATATATATACACACAGGGATGTGTACCTATATATTACACACACACTTACACACACACTCATATATGAACAAATGTGTGGATTTTCTGATGCCATATACAAATGATCGGGGTATTTACTGCACACCTACTGTGTGCAGAGCACTTTTTGAAGTGTTTAGGAGAGTATAATACATAAGAAGACACAATCCCTATCCTCAAGCAGGTGACAATCTAGCTGGGGAGAAAGACATGAAAATAAATTACTGGGAGGGGAAGCAATAAGGACATGTAATATACATGCTGTGAAAATCAGGATGAAGTGAGTAGGCAAATGTTTAGGAGGAACAGATTCAAGAGCAAAGGGGATGAAGAAGGGTGGAAAAACACTGAGGGGAGATGAGAGAGTAAAAATAATAATGATAGTATTAATTACATCCTTACTCTGCGCCAAACACAGTGCTAAGCACTTGGGTAGCTATAGTGCTAAACTAGTTGAGAAGCCACGTAGCCTAGTGGATAGAGCACGGGCCTGGTAGTCAGAAAGATCTGGGTTCTAATCCAAGCTCCGCTACTTTTCTGTTGTGAGGACCTTGGGCAAGTCACTTCATTTGTCTGTGCTTCAGTTACCTCATCAGGAAAATGGGGATTAACACTGTGAGCCCCATGTGGGTCATGGACTGCGTCCAATCCGATTAGCTTGTATCTACCTCAGCATTTAGTACAGTGCCTGGCACATAGTAAGTGCTTAACAAATACATAAAAAATTATAGCAGACACAGATCCTGTCCCACAGGGGACTCCTAGTCTTGGAGCGGGAGAACAGATATGTAATGCCTTTTTTACAGATGAGGAAACTGAGGCACAGAAAAGTTAAGTGACTTGCCCAAGGTCACAGCAGAAAAACAGCAGAGTCGGGATCAGGACCCAAGTCTCTTGACTGAGTCCTCTGCTCTACCCACTAGGCTGTGCTGCTTCAGGGAAGACTTTCTGGAGGAGATGAAATTTACGTGGGCTTAAAAATATGGAATTAGACTAGACTGTAAGCCCGTCAATGGGCAGGGATTGTCTCTGTTGCTGAATTGTACATTCCAAGCGCTTAGTAGAGTGCTCTGCACATAGTAAGTGCTCAATAAGTACTATTGAATGAATGAATGAATGCTACATAAATATGCATATAGTAAATATGTGTGTGTGTGTGTGTGTGTGTGTGCATATCTGTAGCATATTATATCTAATCACTTTGTATCTCTACTTAAGTTTGCATCTGTGTTCTGCAGACTTTTATTCTCAGACTGTAGACTCCTCAAGGGCAGGAACTAAATCATGTTTCTTCTGTAATCTCTCATCACCTACTGTAAATACACTGCCCAAGGCAGGTATTAAAATACTGTTGACTGACTAAAACTTCAAAAGGAACACAGGTATTACCTAGGGAGGAGGTTTACTAAACTAAATTCTACTGAGTCTTCCTAAGAATCACGAAAGAGAAATAAATGTCAGCATTTTATTTGAGCCCACTGACTAAGAAGGCTTTAAGTTCATAAACTTCTCTCTCTCTCTCTCTCTCTATATATATGTATAGGATTTATTAAATCCCTCTATTTTTTGTTTTGTTTTTCATTTAAACATAAATTCACCACTGAAAAAGTGAACCACTGTGGTCTTACTTCTTTAGAAGAAGCAAGAAAAGCTACTTCTTTTGTAGAAGCAGCGTGGCTCAGTGGAAAGAGCACGGGCTTTGGAGTCAGAGGTCACGGGCTCGAATCCCAGCTCGGCCACTTGTCAGCTGTGTGACTTTGGACAAGTCACTTAACTTCTCGGAGCCTCAGTTACCTCATCTGTAAAATGGGGATTAAGAGTGTGAGCCCCACGTGGGACAATCTGATTCCCTTGTGTCTACCCCAGCGCTTAGAACAGTGCTCGGCACATAGTAAGTGCTTAACAAATACCAACATTATTATTAGAACTTTCTTTAAGGCTATGAAGGAACAGGAAAATTTGAGTCTGAGTTCTAACCAAAATTTGTATGGTAATAATAATTGTGGTATTTGTTAGGTGCTCACTATTCTAAGTGCTGAGGTAGATACAAGGCAATCAGGTTGGACCCAGTCCCTGTCCGACATGGGGCTCACAATCTTAATACCCATTTTACAGATAAGGAAACTAAGGCACAGAGAAGTTAAGTGACTTACTCAAGTTCACACAGCTGACATACGGCAGAGGTGGGATTAGAACCCACATCCTCTGACTCCCAGAACCACACCCTTTCCATTAGGTTACGCCGCTTCTCTAGACTTATAGACTTCACACCCAACCTATGAGATGGACTTAATGAAAGTTGCTGGCTCCTACACACAGGAACTTGGAAAGGAAAAATGAGATATGTGAAGGCTCTGAGAAGAGTGTTTCTAATATTTATATCCAAGGTGAGATTGCTGCGAACATTTTGATTTTATTCCCTATTTCTGAACTGCTAAATTTCATGGTGATATGTTAAGTAAACATGGGAACGGTCACTACCTGCATTCTGACAGACATCTTTAATATAATTATCATTCAAGTCTTTAATGCAACAGATACAATTCCTAAATGTTAACTATTTTCCCATTGAGTTCATTCTAAAATTAGTGGTGTGTTTAATGATAATATTTCCAGGTTTCCCAATTCTTTTTCCTTTCTGGAGTTTCACCGCCACTAAAGGGACCCGAGGGAATTTCTCAGAGTCATCATCAGTGCAGAGCTATAATAACAATAATAATAATATTAGTATTTGGTGAGTGCTTACTGTGTGCCAAATACTGTACTAAATTCTATAGTAGATATAAAATAATCTGGTTGGACATAGTTCCCAGCACACAAAGGGCACCCAGTTTAAGGGGGAAGTAGAAAAGATAATGAACTCTCATTCTACAGAGGGGTAAACTGAGGCCCAGAAGTTAAGTGGTTCATCCAAAAGTACACAGTAAATAAGTGACAGGGCAAGATCAAAACCCACGTCCCCTGACTCCCAGATACATGTTCTTTCCACTAGGCCACACTGTACACACCACTGGATTACTGTTACTCAAAACCTAGGGGACAAAATACTACAAATTTATTGTACATATATTGAACTCATACCCTAATTCAGAAGTTACAGCAAAAATGATAAAAATCCTAGGTGTTAATTTGTCACATTACCAGAGATACTCATTTTCAAATTAGGTGTAGAATCCATTTGCATGTCCTCTAAATTATAATGACTTGTTTCCTCAGAAACTTTAAAAATGGTTAACTTAAAATCAGGTCATTTATATCATGTCTGAAACAATACAGAAAAGCCCCAAATACTTTTCGGTGTTCCACTTAGACTAAGGAAATCCAAGCAACCTTGAAGACAGTAATTTTCTCAATAACACAAATGGATTGCTACTGAAACTCTAATCAACTTAAGTTTATCCATTCCGAATTGGTACTTAAAACCTGGGACACAGTTTTTTTTTTTTTTCTTCCCAATTTCCTATAAATGGACTCATTAAAAAACAGGAATATCACAATGATACTATAATTAGCCTCCAGCAAACAAGACTGTTAAGGAGTTAGCAAACCAATTCTATTGTTGAATGCACAATTACCTTTAAATGGATATAAAGTTTTTTTGTTTTGTTTTGTTTTTAAGGCCAAGTATTTAAATCTTATCTATATGTGGCAAGAACATAACAATCTATTTTAGCATCCAACGGTGTGCTCAGAACTACATTCGAAGGAGGAGACGAAACATGATTTATTCCCCCTGACAGGTATAGTACTTATATTAGATATTGTAGCTGATTAAAGTGGTTTAGGGGTTATGGGAAAATCACCTTTCAAAACGTGGAGAGGTAGAGGCAGAGAGAGCAAGAGAAAATGAGAGCATGCATCGTGAAATAGACATGAGCAAGATAAACGGTGGGGTACAGGGTGTTCAGCAGTGCCAAGACAGTTCTGAAACCCGGAAAATGAAAGGGAAAAATTAGACAGAAAACATTAGCTTCTAATGAAAAGGAAATGTGAGCACGGTGAAGCTAACATGTTGGATTGTATTAGAAAAGCCAGGGGCCGCTGACGATTTGGGATGGAAATGGCGAACTGAAAACTTGAATGAACATCTCATCCATTGGAATGAGGAGATAATAATCTAATGGGGGTGCTCTTGGAATAGGCTAGGTGCCTAGCTCGGGCCTCTACCTACATCCAGTAGGCCCTCGAACACTGCCGATGATAAATCAAGTTCGTCTCTCTCAGTCTCTGTCTCTATCTCTCTCTGTTGTTTCTCAATTTCTCTCAGTCAGTGTGGCTCAGTGGAAAGAGCACGGGCTTTGGAGTCAGAGGTCATGGGTTCAAATCCCGGCTCTGCCACTTGTCAGCTGTGTGACTGTGGGCAAGTCACTTAACTTCTCTGTGCCTCAGTTCTCTCATCTGTAAAATGGGGATTAAAACTGTGAGCCCCACGTGGGACAACCTGATGACCCTGTATCTCCCCCAGTGCTTAGAACAGTGCTCTGCACATAGTAAGCGCTTAACAAATACCAACATTATTATTATCAAGTCCCCCTCCATCTCCTCCCGCCATCTCTCCTTCCCTCTCCTCCCCACTCTCCCTCCCTGTCTTCCACTTAACCAATTCCTCTTTCCATCAGCATTCTCTATCCAAATATCCTTCTGCTAAAATTTTTGTCAAGAGAAGCACAACTATCAGTTTTGGGTGGTTTGGGGCAGACCCGGAGAAGCTTTGAGGAAGGCGGGAAACTGAGGCTCTGCAGTCCAAGTCCTTTGGAGGATCAAGGAAATCCACATCAAGAGAGGCTACTCGGAAGTTAACCCTGACCGAGACAGTCTGGATGGCTCTCGGGTTCTCTCTCTGGCAAGGTAATTTGCCACCTGGGTGGGCAAGTCACTTCACTTCTCTGTGCCACAGTTTCCTTATCTGGAAAATGGGGGTGAAATCCTACACCCTCTTACCTAGACTGTGAGCCCCAAATGAGACTGTGTCCAATCTAACTGTGTTTTTAATTAGTTTATTTTATTAACGATGAATACATATATCTAGACTTCTATTTATTTATATTGATGTTATTGATGCCTGTCCACTTGTTTTGCTGTTTGTCTCCCCGTTTCTAGACTGTGAGCTCGCTGAGTAGAGATCGTCTGTATCTATTGCTGAACTCTTCTTTCCAAGCGCTTAGTACAGTGCTCTGCACAAAGTAAGCGCTCAATAAATACGACTGAATGAATGAATCTACCCCAGCACTCAGAACAGTAGTGGCACATGGTAAATGCTTACAAAATCCCCTTGTTGCTATCGTTACTGCTGACGTTATTGTGATTATTATTATTGTTGTTGTTATGAAAGCCCCTGAAGATTTTCCTGAAGGTGATGGGTACAGAAGAGCTTCGAAGCCGATGAGAGGTGTGACTAGCCGATTTAAGGGTGGGAAGGAGTCCTGAGCAAGGGAAACGTCCCCCTTGTGAACAGCAACCCAGCTTTTTACGTGCTCAGAAAAGACCGAAAGAATTTTCAATATGCAATCAGGGTATAAGCACACCTGATACAGTGCTGAGAAGAAACACTTTTAGAATGAACACTCTGCTTGCCTGCTGGAGAGATCCATGTAGTAACAGAAGGACTGCGAGCTGACTGGCATGTCTTAATTTATAGCATTTTGAAATTTTGCCAAAATAAATGCAGGCACTTGGCTTGCTTTTTGGGTTTGTTTTCAGAATAATGGCTAGTCAGAGGTAAAGATTGTTGGTGCGTATTTTCCTAAACTGATATAAATATCATTTGAATAAATGGTTCGTCAAAATGTCGTACAGTAGGCTAGACTTGATGTCTAGACAAGATAGTGGACCGAGACACATTTTCAGAACTTTCACCTTTTGCTTGATAAAAAGCAAAGAACCAAGACAGAATGTTTCTATTACAAAAGACTACCAATGAATTGTTTGGATCATACACGTCTAAAGACAGTCAAGTGCACGGTACTTCTGTAAACACCCATAATTTATTTTCATGTCCGTCTTCCCCTCTAGAATGGAAACTCCCTGTGGATAGGGATCGTGGCTACCAACTCTATAGTATTGGACTCTTCTAAGTACTTAGTATAGTGCTCTGCACACAGTAAGCATTCATTAACCACCTCCGGTAAATACGATATCTTCGTCATCACTTCCAATCTACTTTCATTTTGGTCCATTATGTGTTAAAGACAGTGTCTGCTTTTAATGTTCCTATTAACAAACACAAATCCGCTATAAAGTGATAGAACAGCAACAAACTTGAATCGTCCTTACACCTTTGTTTTTTTTTTTAAAGAAAATGACCCAAAGTGCTCTCTCCCTAATCAATCAATGGTGTTTATTGAGTGTTTACTACGTGCAGAGCACTGTGCTCGGGAGAGCACAATAACATAGAATTGGCAGACACGTTCCTTACCCACAAGCTTACAGTCTAAAGAGGGAGAAAGACATTTAGATGCATAAGATATTTATAATGTATAATTTTAATGTATGTATATAAATGTTGTGGAGTTGAGGGTGGGGTGAATATCAAATACCCAAAAGTTACAGATCCAAGAGCACAGATGGCCCCAGAAGAAGAAAAAAATGAATTGGGGAAGGTCTCTTACGGGAAAATAGCGTATAAGAGGGAAAAGGAGTTCCAGGCCAGGGAGAGGATGTGGGAAAGGGGTCGGCGGTGAGAAAGACAAGACCGAGGCACAGTGAGTACGCTGGCGCTTGAGGAGCAAAGTGTATATGGGCTGGGCTGCTGGGGGAGATGGATGAGGTGAGGTAAGTAAGCCCATTAGAGTTAGAAATCACAAGACAAATATTTAGATAAATAAGAGTAAAGAAAGTTGACAGTCCCAAGAGTGAGAATGTGTTTCTATTGGTATCATTAGAATTTGAATACAGGGCAATAGTACAGGTCTTACCACTCAGGAGTTAAAATCTATATATTACAAAATTTCTTCCCAGATGGGACATAATGATGCCGGAACTCTCATTTCCATAGGGGCACTGCAATCAATCGTATTTATTGAGCAGAGCAGTGCACAGCACTGTACTAAGCGCTTGGGAAAGTACAAAATAACAATAAACAGACACATTCCCTGCCCACGAGCTTACAGTCTACTACTCTGTGCGCCCAAGATGGTCAGGGCCCTGGGTCCCACACTGTCCATGTTAGCTACATACACGCTCATAGGTAAATATCACCATCAGTGGTGAATTTTTTGACTATAAAGCAACACGCCCTCCTCCCGCCCCCTCCCACTCCCCCTCACACATACAAACACATCAATCTACTTAGACACACTTCTTGTCCCGTGCTTAGTACAGTGCCTGCTACATAGTAAGTGCTTAACAAATATAATTATTATTATCAATATAAGTATTAATTCTGTCGGTTCCAGTCCCCATCACAGCAAATTAAATATCACTGGAAACAGAGTTGATGAACTACTGTTTGAGTGAATGTGTGCACTGAAAGGTGGGGTGTATGGGGGGCCTCTTGGGTAGATCAATGACTGTTGGCACACATTGTGTGAGATAATAATAATGTGGCTTCTTTTAAGCTCTTACTGCATGCCAATCACTTTACTAAATGTTGTGGTGGATATAATACGATCAGATCAGAAGAGTTGCTGTGCTAGACAAGGCTTCCTTGTCCAATGCAGGGTTCACAGTCTAAGGGGGAGGGAGAACAGTTATTTAATCCATATTTTACAAATGAGAAAACTGAGATACAGAAGTGCAGTGACTTGCCTCAGGTCACTCAGCAAACCGCCTCCCTAGACGGTGAGCTCGCTGTGGTCAAGGAATGTCACTGTTTATTGTTGTACTGCACTTTCCCAAGCATTTAGTACAGTGCTCTCCATGTTGTAAGCACTCAATAAATACGGCTGAATGAATAAATGAGAGACAGGGTCAGGATTATAGCCCCAGACTGAGCTCTTCTTCCCCCTCTACTCCCTCTGCCATCCCCCCTTTACCTCTCCGCAGCTAAAGCCTCATTTTCCCCTTTTCCCTCTGCTCCTCCATCTCTCCCTTCCCATCCCCACAGCACTGTACTTGTCCGCTCAACTGTATATATTTTCGTTACCCTATTTATTTTGTTAATGAATTGTACATCGCCTTGATTCTATTTAGTTGCCATTGTTTTTACGAGATGTTCTTCCCCTTGACGCTGTTTAGTGCCACTGTTCTTGTCTGTCCGTCTCCCCCGATTAGACTGTAAGCCCGTCAAACAGCAGGGACTGTCTCTATCTGTTGCCGACTTGTTCATCCCAAGCGCTTAGTACAGTGCTCTGCACATAGTAAGCGCTCAATAAATACTATTGAATTGAATGAATGAAAGGATTAACATGTTGGTGTCCTGACCTCCAAGCCCATCATGGCTTTCTTCTACATTATGCTGCCTCGCATCTGTAAAATGGGAGTTGAGACCGTGAGCCCCACGTGGGACAGGGACTGTGTCCAAGCCAATTTTCCTGTATCCACACCAGCGCTTAGTACAGTGCCTGGGGCATAAAAATGATGGCATTTGTTAAGCACTTACTACATGTCAAGCACTGTTCTAAGCGCTGAGGTAGACACAGGTAATTAGGTTGTCCCACATGGGGCTCACAGGCTTAATCCCCATTTCACAGATGAGGTAACTGAGGCACAGAGAAGTGAAATGACTTGCCCCAACTCATCCAGCTGACAAATGGTGAAGCTAGGATTAGAACCCACAACCTCTGACTCCCAAATCCGTACTCTTTCCACTAAGCCACACTGCTTCTCCAGTAAGCGCTTAACAAATGCCACAATTATTATTATTATTATCCTTGAGCTGGGAGCCACCAGGCACAGAGTAAACCATGTTCTGTTCCCCATGTCTTCTCTCTTCCCCATAGCGCATACACACGCAAAGATAGCGAGAATTTCACTCTGCTAGGTACAGAAGGATGCATATGAAAGGCAAATGGTCCACTTTTAGAATTCAATTTCAATCGTATTTCACCCGAATTGAATTGTGCTGGAGATGTGGCTAAGCAGACTGTATCCTTTTTGTTATGATTTTGTTTCTCTGGTCGAAGCCAAGTCCAAGTACATGTCATGGTCACCAAGCATCCATTTTAATCACTGCTGTATTTTTCAAGTAGAAAATGTGGTCAAAACATTTTTAGTGACATTTTGCCAACCTAGAAAAGCAGTAAAACTCCGATTCAAGAGTCAGGGGGCCAAAAAAATGGACTGTGAGAGAATCTGATCCCGACTGACCAAATATTTTTTAAAGAACCGGCCAAATGAATAGTAATTGTGTCAAATTATTCACTGTTTTAAATAGACAAGTACAGTAGTTCTCCATTATAACATTCATAAATTAGCTCTTTTTTCTGTAGCACTATAGAATTTTAATGTCATGATTTATTATACCATGATCATGCTATGATAATTTATCTATATGTAATATAAAAACCAAAATATTGCTTTTATTTATACATACATGTATACACTAACAAATACAAAAACACACACACACACATATGTATAATCTAGCTTCCCACAGAAAATTAGGTAAAATTTCCTGATGTAATCCCCAAGGACAATTTTTATATATAAAGACAATTTGGGGGATTTGGGGATTGCATTGATAAATTTTAGCTAATTTGCTCTAGGAATCTAGACTTCATTTAGTGTTCTTTTACTAATAGTCTAGTTTCACAGAACCAATTGAGAACCTTAGGTAGGGAGTCATTCATTCATTCAATAGTATTTATTGAGCGCTTACTATGTGCAGAGCACTGTACTAAGCGCTTGGGATGAACAAGTCGGCAACAGATAGAGACAGTCCCTGCCGTTTGACGGGCTTACAGTCTAATCGGGGGAGACGGACAGACAAGAACAATGGCACTAAACAGCGTCAAGGGGAAGAACATCTCATAAAAACAATGGCAAACCTGAACTGGTTGACAGGTTTTAAGTATACTGGACATTTTGAGAATCTATTCAAACTTCCATGGGTTCTCAAATGACCATTAAAAGAAAAAAAAAATCCACCATGCCCCAAAATTGATCAAAGTTGGAATAACAAACCCAGCATTAAATGATATGCATACATTGGCAGTTACCTCGAGAGGAAATATCTGATTTTTTATATATATATATATGGAAAATTACCCAAAGAAAATGTTTCAAAAAGAAAAATTCTGAATACCATCCAATTTCTACTTTGAGCCACATACAGGTATTATAATAATAACAGTGATAACGGCATCTGTTCTGTGTTTGGCAGAGTGCTTGGCATGGCTCTAAGCGCTGGGGTAGATACAAGATACAGGTTGGAGACAGTTCTTGCCACGCATGGGGGTCGCAATCTAAATAGGACTGTGAGCTCATTGTGGGCAGGGATTGACGTTCTATTGCTGTATTGTACTTTCCCAAGAGCTCAGTACAGTGTTCTGCACACAGTAAGCACTTAATGAAAATGGCTGATTGAACGAATGAGAGAGTAGGATTTAATCCCCCTTTTACAGCTGAGGAAACTGAAGTAGAGAGAGGTTAAGTGACTTGCCCAAGGAGCAGGAAAGTGTGACCTGAGGGTAGCAGAAAGACCTGGGTTCTAATCCCGGCTCCGCCACTTGCCTGCTGCATGACCTTGGGCAAGTCACTTAACTTCTCTGTGCTTCAGGTACCTCAGCAGCAAAATGGGGATTAATAATGTTGGTATTTGTTAAGCGCTTACTATGTGCTGAGCACTGTTCTAAGCGCTGGGGTAGACACAGGGGAATCAGGTTGTCCCACGTGGGGCTCACAGTCTTAATCCCCATTTTACAGATGAGGGAACTGAGGCACAGAGAAGTTAAGTGACTTGCCCACAGTCACACAGCTGACAAGTGGCAGAGCTGGGATTCGAACTCATGAGCCCTGACTCCAAAGCCCGTGCTCTTTCCACTGCGCCACGGTGCGAGCCCCATGTGGGACTTGGACTGTGTCCAACCGGATTAGCTTGTGTCTATTCCAGCGCTTAGTAGAGTCCTACACATAGTAAGTACTTAACAAAAACCATAAAAAAAAAAAAGCGGTGGGGCCGGGATACGAATCCACTAGGGCATGCTGCTTCTCTATGCAAGACTGCCATGTATAGGTGCCCGTTCCCCAGGGGCAGTTTGGGGGACTACCCTCTCACCTGTCTGAGCTAGGCTCCCAGGCTTGCTCACGCCAGGTCTCTCACAAGTCAGGAGAGTTTCTCAACAGGACAGAAAATAACCAAACCGGTGGCTTTCTGGCCTCTTAGCTCTTTGAAGTCTGTCCCCAGTCCTCATCCCTCTTCAACCGCTGCCCCAACACCCCTCTGCTCAAAATGAAAAGTTGCAACCTACCATTCTGAGATTTCCAGGTAAATGGACTAAAAGGACACTAAACGGATATATGACTTGCTTTTACATATATAAATATCTTGCTTATTCTTTTCATTATTCACCCTCACATTTCCTTGACTATACAAATAAGAGCTGAGGTGAACATTTTTCGAGATACACCAAGTTTCTGTGGACTGCTTCGTGCTTGAAAACAATTTAGTAAATCGACTTCTGACAGCAGAAATGGAACTGTCAGCCTGGTGCTATATATTTATATTACATATGCTGTCAAGTTCACTGACCAGGATCAACAAACTTTATTGGTACTCCAAGTAAAACATGCAGCAGAAGAGCTTCTAAAAATGTTACATAAAATTTCAATTTAATTAGATCACGCTTTCCCTTTTTCCTAAAATACTCTTTACGCTACACCATATATTCTTAGTTTTAGAATATTAAACACGGTTTCAAAAGGTTGTACGGCTACAGACACTACCGCCCTCTTTCAAGAAACAGAATTTTATTCTGCAAAAACAAAGATATACTTTCAGTTCAACAGCAAATCCAGTGAAGAATAATTTATATGAGAAGCACATTCAAAATAAACAGTTTAACACTAAGCTCAACAGTCAATTTCATGATTAGCGTCTAAGGAGACTTTTTCCAGTATTTATGCAGATCTAAAATTATCTATGGAAAATGAAAGGTTTGATATTTTCCCCTCGATGAATCACCTCGGTTGATAAGTCTATGAAAAATTCTGATTAATGTCTCGATATACGGTTCATCTATACCTAAGAGATGTATGAATACATGCCATCTCTGTATACCCCTTCTGAAATTAATTGTAATGAAGATTATGCAAGTTATCAGTACATTACAGAAAAAACCATTCAGTGTAAAAAGTACTTGATGGGCCTATTAATCTTAAACCTCTCAACTATCATATTGCATAAATATAAATCTTATTAAAGGTTCCTGGAGGAACTGAAATAAACATGATTTTCTTTTAAAAGACTCAAAAGTTAACTGCATTAGCTACTTTTTCTTGTCTCTAATTCTGGTTAAGCTTATTTTTTGGATTTTTCTTTCCACACGTCAATTTTCTCCCAATGCTTAGTACAATGCTCTGCGCACTGTAAGCACTTAAATTACATTAATACAAACCTATCATGATATGTGTTATCCGAATAATTCCAATTTGCAATAGAATCTCCTGAGAAAAACCCTAGGTAAAACAATCTGGATGAAAGCATCCTTGCAATTGAGATCACAGTCCCTGTTGTTGTCTTAAGCTGTCGAGTCGTGTCCAACCCATAGCGACGTCGTGGACACGTCTCTCTCAGGGCATCCCATCGCTACCTGCAATCCTTCTGTTAGTGGATACAAAGAGTTTTCTTGGTGAAAATACCGAAGCGGTTTACCACTGCCTTGTTCTGCGCAGTAACCTTGAATCTCTGCCCTCGGCTCTCTCCCAGGCTGCTGCTGCCCAGCACGGCTGAGTTTTGACTGGTAGCAGATTGCCTGCCACTCGCTAGCCAATCTAGGAATGGCTTGGATACACCTCTGCTTGACTCTCGCTCTCATAGTCGAGACTAGAAGAGTACTAGAAACTCTTCATGTGCGACCCTGAGAGGAGGTCACGCTCCCTAGGGGGCATTCAAAGAAAACTTCTGAAAAGCCATCAGAGATCAATCAGTGGTATTGATTGAGCGCTTACTATTTGCATCGCATCTACTAAGCTCTCGGGAGAGTACAGTACAACAAACTTAGCGGACACATTCCCTGCCCATAACAGAGATATGGGAAAGCAGGGCTAAGACGTCTGAATTCTGGTTCCATCGATTACAGTACACCAGCTAGAAATATACGTACAGAGAAAATGAGTAAGCAAGTTGTGCGGGAGCCAGAATGATGTAAACATACACAGCCACCCAAATAAAAATGTAAAGATTCATAGAGTTATCAACGAGTATTTTTTCGACTATGTAACCTAGGGCTGTGAACAATTCGCACAGTCACTTCGTCTCAGCTTTCACCCTCTTCAGGCAGAGAGTGTAATAATAATGTTGGTATTTGTTAAGCGCTTACTATGTGCAGAGCACTGTTCTAAGCGCTGGCGCAGACATAGGGTAATCAGGTTGTCCCACATGAGGCTCACAGTCTTAATCCCCATTTTGCAGATGAGGTGACTGAGGCACAGAGAAGTTCATTCATTCATTCATTCAATAGTATTTATTGAGCACTTACTATGTGCAGAGCACTGTACCAAGCGCTTGGAATGCACAAGTCGGCAACAGACAGAGACAGTCCCTGCCATTTGACGGGCTTACGGTCTAATCAGGGGAGACAGACAGACGAGAACAATGGTGATAAATAGAGTCGAGGGGAAGAACATCTCGTAAAAACAATGGCAACTAAATAGAATCGAGGCGATGTACATTTCATTAACAAAATAAATAGGGTAATGAAAGTATATACAGTTGAGCGGACGAGTACAGTGCTGAGGGGATGGGGAGGGGGGAGGAGCAGGGAAATGGGGGGAAAAGAGGGTTAAGCTGCGGAGAGGTGAAGAGGGGGCGGTAGAGGGAGTAGAGGGAGAAGGGGAGCTCAGTCTGGGAAGGCCTCTTGGAGGAGGTGAGTTTTAAGTAGGGTTTTGAAGAGGGGAAGAGAATCAGTTTGGCGGAGGTGAGGAGGGAGGGCGTTCCGGGACCGCGGGAGGACGTGGCCCAGGGGTCGACGGCGGGATAGGCGAGACCGAGGGACGGTGAGGAGGTGGGCGGAGGAGGAGCGGAGCGTGCGGGGTGGGCGGTAGAAAGAGAGAAGGGAGGAGAGGTAGGAAGGGGCAAGGTGATGGAGAGCCTTGAAGCCTAGAGTGAGGAGTTTTTGTTTGGAGCGGAGGTTGATAGGCAACCACTGGAGGTGTTTAAGAAGGGGAGTGACATGCCCAGATCGTTTCTGCAGTAAGATGAGCTAAGTGACTTGCCCACAGTCACACAGCTGACAAGCGGCGGAGCCGGTATTCGAACCCATGACCTCTGACTCCCAAGCCCGGGTTCTTTCCACTGAGCCACAGTGTAACAGGTCCCGAGATACTGTAGCCTGGACGGTAAATGAAAGGTCCTCTATAGCAATATATCATTAGCAACATAGCAGAAAAGGAAAGATCTGAATGCTCAGGGACAGTGGACCGTCCCACTTCACGTCTACCGTAATCGCTTTAGGAAATTCTCTTGGGTCGTGGCCACAGCTATATTTGAACTGAATGACCTCGTCTGTCTTAACCTGGTTGACAAGCAATGCAGTGTAGGGGGATCTCTAAGGAACGTGCAGCATGGGCAGGGACTGTCTATCTGTTGCTGATTTGTACATTCCAAGCGCTTAGTACAGTGCTCTGCACATAGTAAGCGCTCAATAAATACTATTGAATGAATGAATTGGGCAGAAGGTCCTCTAAACTGTACTCCTGTCCTCCAGACTGTAAGCTCATTGTGGGCTGGGAATGTGTCTGCTTATTGAGTACAGTGCTCTGCACACAGTAAGTGCTCAATAAATACGACAATGAAAGAACTGAATGAAAAAAAGAATGTACTGTCCCAGGTGCTTAATACATTGCTCTGCACACAGTAAGTGCTCAGTAAATACAATTGAATGAAAGGTTCCAGTGGCTCTTTGCCTAGCTGTCTCCGGGCTCCCGGAGAGGCGTCGCCCCGGCAGGGGGTCCAGGAAAAGGCTGCCAACCCCAGCGGATGTGGTCGTCATCATCAATCCCGTCATTAACCCGCTGGCTCTCCAGGGAACAGCTCCCGGGACCCCGCAGCAGGAGGAGCCCACTGGACCGGGAGCCATCCCAGACTTCAGTCAATCGGTCGCGTTACTGAGCGCTTACTGTGTGTGTGCAGAGCATCGTACTAAGCTGTCGGGAGAGTACAATATAACAGAGCAGGTAGAAATGTTTTCTGCCCACGGTTTACGGCCTAGAGGGGGACATGGACAATAATATAAATTACATACATAGGTGCTGTGGGGCTGAGGGAGAGGTGAATTGAAGGGTGCAGATCTAAGTGCAAAGGCAACGCAGAAGGGAGTGGGAGAAGAGGAAATGAGGGTCTAGTGGGGGAAGACTCTTGGAGGAGATGTGCCTTCAGAAAGGTTTTGAATCAGACTTAAAGACTTTATTAATAATGATGATGAGGGCATTTGTTAAGCAATTACTACGTGCCAAGCACTGGGGTAGATACACGGTAATCAGGTTGTCCCACTTGGGGCTCACAGTCTTAATCCCCATTTTACACTTGAGTTAACTGAGGCCCAGAGAAGTGAAATGACTTGCCCAAGGTCACAGAGCAGACAAGCAGCGGAGTTGGGATTAGAACCCACATCCTCTGACTCCCAAGCCCGCGCTCCTGTTACTAGGTCGCGCGGCTTCTCGAGAACCACACCCTGACCTTTCCAAAGACCTTCTCTCCAGAGCAGTTGTGTGTCTAACCATCTGTAAGGTAGTTTAATGCCTGTCTTCCCCTTTAGTCGGCAAGCTCCTTATGCATAGGGATCACATCCACACACTCCTCTGTACTGTGCTCTCCCAAGCTCTTAGCACAACGCTTGTCAAACGGTAAGTGCACCCTCTCTAGAATGTAAGCTCGTTGTGGGCAGGGAACATGTCTACCACCTCTGTTTTCTTGAGCTCTTCCAAGTACTCAATACAGAGTTCTGTACACAGTAAGAGATCAGTAAATACCAGACTATTTGGTTCAAAGCAAACAAACCCTCTTGCCTTAAGGTTATACTGTGTCTCCCCCTGAGAAAGCCCTCTTTATTCACTCCCTCAGAAGGCTTTTAACTTTCCAAATTTTGCTTTTATTCTACTTCTGCCTCCCAAGACTTCGGCTGTTAATTAATTTGAAAGCTTAAAAGCATTCTAGCTTTTACACCCCAGTAAGACCGCATTAATATTAAAATCAGGAGCTATCAAATTATTAGGTACAGAAGGGTGGTGTCTTCTCACTATATCTCACTCTCAACTTTCTACCTTCTATCCTCTGTTCAAATCAATCCATCAGTCAATCAGTTTAGAGACTGCAGCAGCTTTCCAGGCAATGGCTGTTGGATTCTGGCCCTTTTTCTAGCAGAAAAAGTGCAATTTCAAAATGCAAACAGTAGACGTTCCGTAATCGATCGATCAGTGGAATATTGTTGTGAACTTGTGTGCAGAGCATTATACTAAGCACTTGGAAGATCAGGAGCTCAGATTATAAGGGCAGTGAAGAAGGTGGAAGCCAAAATGGAGGGGGTCAAAGGGAGAAGTAGAGACAGGTGTGAACACCTCTTTCAAGGAGTTTGGAAAGGAAAGGTAGGAGGAAGACGGGAAGATAATTCAAGGGTGCTGTGGGGTTGACAGTTTGTTTTTTTTGTGTTTTTTTTTTTTTAACCACGCAGAATAGATGGGCATGTATGAAAGCAGTAGGGAAGGATCCATTGGAGAGTGGATGAAAATGGTGGTCTGGGCAGAAAAAAGCAAGAGGGCAAATGTTTTAAAAAGATGTAAATGGATGTAGTAAGAGATGCAGGTGCAGGCCCTAGATTTGAAGAGTAAGCAGGAGATCTTTTCTTGAGATATTCCTGGAAAGGATTAGAGTCGAAGATGGGACAGGAAAAGGGTGGGACTGGAGAGATTTTAGGGAGATGATGCCTGATGTTTCCACTTGGTTGAAGAAATAGGTGGTACAGTCAGTAGGGGCAAGAGATGGTGTAGCTAGTAATACTAATAAGGAATACTTAGCACTAGCACAGAGAAGCAGCGTGGCTCAGTGGAAAGAGCACGGGCTTTGGAGTCAGAGGTCATGGGTTCGGATCCCGGCTCGGTCACTTTTCAGCTGTGTGACTTTGGGCAAGTCACTTAACTTCTCGGTGCCTCAGTTACCTCATCTGTAAAATGGGGATGCAGACTGTGAACCCCACGTGGGACAACCTGATTCCCCTGTGTCTACCCCAGTGCTTAGAACAGTGCTCAGCACATAGTAAGCACTTAACAAATACCAACTTCATTATTATTATTATTTATTCTCCAAATCATAAATGGAGACTTCCCAGAACTCTACCAATCTCAGCTATGGAGAGGAGAGTCAAGCAGAGGCATATCCATTCCATTCCTAGCTTGGCGAGTGGCTAGAGAGTGGAAGGCAATCAATCTGTTACAAGTCAAAACTCACCTGTGCCAGACAACGGCAACACGGGAGAAGGTCGAGGGTGGAGACTCAGGTTTACTGCGTGGAAGAAGGCGATGGTAAACCACTTTTGTATTTTGACCAAGAAAACTCTATGGATTCACTACCAGAACCAAGGCAGAGGGAGGTGGGGCGTTCTGAAAGAGACATGTCCGTGGAGTCGCTATGGGTCAGAGACGACTCAACAGCACAAGACAACCAGTAGCACACCAGAAATAAAAACAGGCAAAGAACTCAAAAGGGCATTAACCACCTCTTCTCTCTCCCTTTCCCTATTTTTCTGACAAGGCAATGAGGAGACAATCTGGCCAACAAGGGGCCATGCATGATGTTACTAAGGAACCAAAAGTTTACTGAAATAAGTTTCTGACACAGCATTTTATCCTTCAGATATTCTTCACACTATCCTTCAGAAGTGAAATAAACCCTCTGTAAAGTGAATTTGAATTTTATATCAATTGTTTATTTAGAGATGCATCTTTGGCACTAAGAGCTGAATGTACAGAACATGCTTCTCTAAATATTAGTTTTATAAAAAACAGCAAGAAAGCAAGCAACCACCCTCAATTATGTAGAAATAAAACTTGTTAGCTAACTAGAAAAGATAATTATACCAATAAACTGCTTGAAATAATTGGCACAATTTGGAAGTGGTTATTAAAAATATACTTTCACGCAGTCACATAAGAATAATTTGTGTTGCAGCCTGAAAATAGATTGAAGAATTTAATACCCCAAATTATTCAGGGTAGAGAATTTTGAACTTGATGGTTTCTTCTGCTTTGTTCTGTAAGCGGTCTTCTCCCCAAAGATTCAGCCATTCCACACTTAAATGTTCTTATTTTACATTTTTCATGGTTTTGCTCTCAAATCTGAGCGACCCTCTCTCATTTTGAGATAACACTGCAAGGTTCATTTTGGCTTAGACACTCCTTTTCCTCTCTCACTTAGTCTTTTAAGTATTTTGACTGACTTGAATAGTTTGATTTAAGCCCATTCAGTTTAGCCCTGGATAATGGCAAATCTTAAGCATGCCAGGACGCTTTAAAGAATCAGAGCAGGTCCATATGGGACTTACCCAGCAAATATCTCCTTCATTCTCTGCAACTCTTGCCAGTCACGTCTCAGATTGGCAATTATAACAGTATGGGATCAGTTTGATGCTACATGTATATAATATGACATTCATTTAGGCAACAGAACCAGTTTTAGGAAAAAGGCTTGCCAATTTTAAGGGATCATCAAACAACTAACCATATAATCGAAAATTATACAAAAAGTGGAGAAGATGAAGAAATTCTCTAGCTTCTGTCCATATTCATTATAAATTAGATGTCTTGTCTTATGCTGTCGAGTCATCTTCGACCCAGAGTAGCACCGTGGACACATCTCTCCCAGAACATCCCGCTTCCATCTGCAATCGTTCTGATAATGTATCCCTAGAGTTTCCTTGGTACCATTGCCTGCTTTCGCCCAGAAAACTTAAATCTCCGCCCTTGACTCTCTTCCACGTCGCTGATGCCCAGCACAGGTGAGTTTTGAGTTTTGCCTTGTAGCAGATGGCCTTCCACTCGCTAGCCCCTGCCCAAGCTAGGAATGGAATGCATACGCCTCTGCTTGACTCTCCCTCCCATAGCCGAGATTGGTAGAGTACTTGAAACTCCCCAGGTGCGACCCTGAGAGGATTAATTAGTTGGGACTATCACAACTTTTAGATTGTGAGCCCCCTGAGGGACAAGGACTATGTCTGATTCCCATAGGTCTGTTTTCTCCCAGGGTTTAGTACAGTGCTCTTTACACTGTAAGCACTTAATGTAATAAATACTATTCCTACTATTAAAATTCTGTTGCTGAAATAGAAGAAACCAAGGATCTCTATGGTCAAAGGAGTTAGCGGAGTGAAGAATCCGAGAATGACTCAGAATGAGAGGCTGCGAAAAATAACTTTGCCCAGGCAAGACCTTTCTGTTAGGCAAGACATGGCTACCCAAGCCACTCTGAATGTCTGCCAAAGCAACTCATTAATCCCTAAATAGCGAGAGCCATTATTATCATTTATCAGAATGCACCCAACTGAATTTAGCAAAAGGTTCTAATTACAGTGAAGACATTATTAGAGTATTCTAACATTTGTTCAGCGTAAATGAAAAGAAATTACACTATTATGGAAACATTTTACAGAATCAAACTTCAACCTGAAAGACAAGAATTTTAATACTGCAAATGTAAACATGTTGAGTCAAAGGCATTGTGAACAACAAATATTACAAATGATGCGATTTTATCCGACTCTTAGTAGCAACTTTGCCCAATGAAACGAAAAATGTGGAAGAAAGCATACATAACTTTAGACAACATGATTTTACCAATAGCAGTCCTTCAACATGAACATCTTTGAACAACGGTACTTACTGAGCCACAAATGTTAATATGGGCCGCTTTTTAAACTCTCGAAACAGTCATCCGACTGAATTGTCACGAGGCTTCACAAACAAGATAAGATGTATGGATGCACATCTAGGAACTCAGGTAGAACGATTAGACCTACCACTGCATTTTACGTCACGGTAAGGAATTATTTTCTACCTACATTCAAGGGACCTTTGAATACGATTTATGTATGGGCAGAGTCTTTCACTATCCAATTGACTATTACTTCCTTCAGTTAATGTTCAGTTCATCCCTCTTGTCAAATAAAAGAAGGTGAACAATGATCAGTTCCTACTTTTACAGAGAGGGCACAATGTCTTTAATCAATCAATTGATCGATCAACGCTATTTGTTGAGCACTTACTAAATGCTGAGCATGCACTAGGCAGGAGGAAAAGTACAATACAACAGAGTTGGTCTATGCTCTCCCTCCCCACAAGGAGCTTCCAGTCTAGGAGGAGATTACAGCCTATAAGGATCTTACAGTCTAGAGGAATGGCAACTAGAACTAAATTATAAAGATAGAAGAACTAAAAATTATCTTTCCAATTTTTTTTTTTTAGCAAAATCTGACAATATTGAAATTCACAGTAATTTTCTTGACCATAAAAAAGGGAGGGGGGTTGGGAGGGAGATTTCTTAAGTAAAGCCTGAGGGTGACTTTAGCTTTTGGTTAGGTTTTTTTTTTTTGTTAATGAAGTATACCTGAATAGAAATGGGGAAAAACACACATCCATTGTAATCCAAGAATGAAACTATAAAGTGGGAAAGACTATTCAAAAACACCATCAAAAAGCTTACCTGCTCAATCTCTTTGATTTTTGATGATATTGATTTTGAGCGTTCAGTATTCTGTTTGTCCTCTGACAGTTCTGTGCTCTCCGTTACATTAGTCTCTGCCTCTCCCGGTTGGTCACTATACAACCCGGCAGAGGATCCAGCCTTTGAAAAGAAGTGCACATATGAGTAAAAAATTTCCCAAAACTTTGCATCCAGGCTGCTGCTTATGTGTTACCAATCTGGTCAAACTGTAAAGTTATATTAATTAAGGATCGTTTTTACCTATGCTACTACAGAAATGTTCGCAACTTCACAGAGCCTAAGATGCTATGTGCTGCAGATTCCTTTGAAAGCAAATGGATCTCCACTTCGTAAAGTGAATGAGAACCCACTGGGCTTATTCTATTGCAAAAATGATCCCCTCACCTTTGCTGTGAATCAGTCAGAAGTAAGCACTTGACTTTCTGCTAAATGATTAGCCCTAAAACAATCTGTTGCCTGCCCTTTCTCTTGGGAGGAAAAGTACTGGGAAACAGTGACTGATGAAATGGAAGAAAAGACAGTTGGAAAAGTAAAAAGACTACAAGCTCGACCTAGGAATCCTGGAGACAAATAATTTCATTGGGTTTTGTTTTGTTTTTTTTAGATGAATCCGCTTATTTGTGGGTACATAGACTGGATAACTCTATCTATGAATTTGAGAAAACTACTTCTCTGTGACAGAGGGAAAGCTACGCCTCTTCCCGCCCACCCCGAGAATACTCCAGCGGGGGCACCCAGCTGATCTCTCCTGGCGGCTGAGCAGAAGCTTCTTGTTGGCTGTGAGTTGTGCTTTTTGACTGTTCCCCTGAGACCCAGACAGAAAGTGATCTTCACTCATCTATTCAGTGATATTTCTTGAGCGCTTACAGTATGGAGGACACTGTACTAAGTGCTTGGGAAAGTGCAAAAAAGGAATTGGTACACACGGCCACTGCTCATCAGAAGCACATATTTCAGAACTTTGAAAATAAATTATAGGTAGGGGATATGGAAGAGTATAAGTACATAAGTACGTGGGGCCTCAGCCGGGGTGATTATCAAGTGCTTCAAGGGTAATAATAATAATACTAATAATAATTACGGTATTTGTTAAGCGCTGACTACGTGCCAAGCACTGCTGTAAGTGTTGGGGTGGATACAAGGTAATCAGGTGGTCCCACTTGGGGCTCACAGTCTTAATCCCCATTTTACAAAGGAGGAAACTGAGGCCCAGAGAAGTGAAGTGACTTGCCCAAGGACACACAGCAGACAAGTGGCAGATGTGGGATCAGAACCCACGTCCTCTGACTCCCAAACCCGTGCTCTCGCCACTAGGCCATGATGCTTCCAAAGGTAGAGATCCAAATGCATGAACTTGTTACCTCCTAAATGCTGTGGGGCTGGGGGTGGGCTGACTATCAAGGGCTTATGGGATATAGATCCAAGGGCAGAGCTGATGCAAAAGGAGAGCAGATAGAGGAAATGAGGGCCAAGAGAAGGCCTCTGACAGGCGACATGATTCTAGGATGGCTTTGAAGGTGGCGAGAGTGGTGGTCTGTCGATTATGAAAGGGGAGGGAGTTCCAGGCCAGAGGAAGGAGCTTGCTTATCCAACCCCAACCTCCTCGCCGTACCTCGATCTTGTCTGTCACCTAACCCTTGCCCCTTGTCTTGACAGAAAGACAAGATCGAGGTACAGTAACTAGGTTGGGGTTTGATAAGCAAAGAGCGCGGGCTGGGTTGCAGTAGGAGATCGGAAAAGTCAGATTGGGCAGGGGAGAGCCGATTGAATGCCTTAAATCCAACGGTAAAGAGTTTCTGTTTGATGTAGAGATGGATGGGCAAATCCACTGGGGGTTTTTGAGGAGTGGGGAGATATGGGCTGAACATTTTTTTAGAAAAATGATCTGGCAAAATTTAGTATGGACTGGAGAAGGGAGAGACAGGAGGCACTGAGGTCTGCATGGAGGCTGAAGCAGTAGTCGGGTTGGGATATGGTAAATGCTTGAGTCTGCACGTGGTAAATTAACTTTTCTCTAAGCAATAGCTGGGTAGCTGGGGTATAGCTGAGTAGGTTAATTTGGTCAGTATCTTAATGTGGGGGTAATCCTGGATTAAATCACATTTCTCAGCCTTTACCCTAAACGCAGTCCTCAAGCTCCCAGATGTAAGCACATGATTCCTCACTTCTGTTCATCTGATCTTTAATTTTGCCCCCTAAACCTTGAACTTTGGTGGCTTTAAAGAAGTCACCTGACAAATAATGGATTTATCTTCTGTTATGCTCATTTCTTATTTGTGAGTTTTGACCTTATCTCATTTGGGAATTCATTCAATTGGAATCTGGTCCAGCCATGATCACTCGTCCCTACAAAGACCTAGCACAATTGGATCGAATCCCTAATTTTGCATCTTCCTTTACTAGTCCTAAATTCAGGATGGTTGATTTTGATTCTCATTTATAGTTTAACAGCAAAGCAGCCCCAATTTCAATCTCCCAAACAAATAGCCTCAATGGAGTCTACTATTCCCTCCTACTCTTATACCGCCCGAATCTAAATTTCTCGGTGTACATTCTGCAGTTTAAACTTACACTGCCTGAATCTGAATTTTACTCCTCAGATCTGGACAGGAATGTAAGATGGTAGCTCTGAAACTCAATGTCTGAGGAGTGAGCTTCAACTTCACAGGGTTCAAGGTTAAATTTCTAATTTCTAAGCCATGTCACTGGGTGTTCTAGGTCCTTCTCTGTTCCTGGTTAGGAGATACTCTTGATCATTTACCAACCAGGAGCCCTTCACTTCACATCCAAGCTTCTGAACTCATAGGCGCCGACTCCATGAGAGCAAAGAGGTCATGAGCTTCATCTGCACAGCTTTTGGGGTAGTTTTTTTCCACCCTGCCCCTTGGTACTGCAAAGAAACCAGAGGTGGAATCTAGGGACAACTGAGTGTAAAGTAAATTGAACCTAGTCAACACAACTGATGGTTAAATGCAAAGTTAGAGTTCTACTGCAGATGGCTTTGTTTGGTAGAAAAAAATAATAAAAATGCTTTAGGACACTGGGCGTCCAGGGTGAAAAATACCTGCTGTGTTTTTTTCAAAACAGAATGAACTAATTTTTTTTTAACTTCGCTTCAGTGCTACAGGACTTAACAAAACCTATAAGAAAATCTGTGACTTCAGCAACTCTTCCTAAGTCCCTGCTGAAATAACCGAAAGTCAGAATTCTTCTTAAAATATAAATAACTTCTGTCAAAGTAAGGAGATTAAATGTTTGCATGTTTTATCTTTTCCAGGACCGGTTACTATACTTCCTTATCAATTTGTACTGTCAAAACACTTAAACAGTGCAAAAGCTGAAGCTAGAAAAAAGTCCCAGAATACAGTCACGTATTTATGCAGAATTTGTGAGAATTTTTTCTTTTAAAAAATTGGCCCATTTATTAAACATCACTCTCTCTCAGTCCAAATGATCTTATTATTTTATTTCCTAATTTTGCTCCTAGCTACTATTAAAGATCACTGCTAGCATATCTTCATCCCTACTTGAGCATCATGGATATTTTCGAAGTCAAGTAAACAAGATCTGCTCACATACTGAAGGAAAGTTATGCAGCCTTGAGAATAGAATACGCATAATAGGGTAGAGACCAGGGTTTTATTGTTAATTTCCTAGGCAACACTGATTTTCTATGCGATACCAGCAAATCAGAACGCTTTCAGAGTTCGTGATAAAACTAAAAACCAATACTAAGTGTCCAACCCTTGAGCTTTTTCAAAGTGGTTTTTTGAAAAATCTACCGTACTCTTTGCATACTGTCCAGCTGTTACAATAGCCTGGTTTCTTTTTCCAAGCATTACCATACCAATTATAGACCCGCAGAAATATTCACTGGACTTCAGCACTAAGAATGCTTAAGAAGTCCATTCACAGGCTTTTATTCGGTGTTTTCTAAAGTAAAACCAGGTTTACGTTCACACAGTTAAACTGTACAAGGATGATTTACCTACATCATATTCAGAAATTTCAGGTAAGTTGCCTTCATCAGTTTTCTCCAATTTTTCAGCAGCCCACTTTTTTGCAGCTTCAGCCAGCTCTTTTTCACTGAGCCTGCTGGGTTTTTCCAAGACCTAGATAAAATAAAGATAATGATATTTCAGTTTAGGCTAAATTCTTGATTCTGCAACTAAGACAGGGTACCAAAATTTAATGCAAAGCAAAAATACCTGCTAGGTATACACAAATCCATGTGCTTTCAACTTTGAATAATGCCATCAATTTTAGCCAGAACCAAGGCAATCTAGGTAGGGTACTCTAAAGGACACTATCTATGTTTTATTGTTGTCGTTGTTGGTATCCGTACTCAGATGCCATTGATGGTGAAATGTATGAAATATTTTGGAGGAGCACTTGCACGTGGGCATATGGCTTTCATAAAATTTTAATGTGGAGAATTCTGGAGTTAAAATCATAGGATTTATTGTTTTCTTGCTTCTCTGATTTCCTCAACTTCCCACAACTTCCACCAAAAAGGTGAAAGCAAGAGAAAGGCAAAAGACAGAGCTAGGATAAAGCACAGGTAGCTAGAAACCTTTACTGGGCCACTGTGTATCTGAGTCAGTTTGGAGGGAAGCAACATGGCCAAGTGGATAGAGCACAGGTCTGGGAGACAGAAGGACCTGGGTTTGAACCTCGGCTCTGCCACTTGTCTGTGGTCTGACCTTGGGCAAGTCACTTTGCTGGGGTTTAGTTACCTCATCTGTAAAATGGGGACTGAGACTTTGAACCCCAGGTGGGACATGGACTGGGTCCAACCTGGTTAGCTCGTATCTAACCCAGAACTTAGTACACTGCCTGGGACATAATGGGTAAGCGCTTAACAAATACCACTAAAAAACCTGAAGTCACAAATCAGAGAAATTGAAACAAAACAATTTACTGAACCCCAGTGTCCACTGTCTCTGTCCGTCCCCTCCAAAACACAAAAAAGGATCCGTGACTCACACCAGTGGTGTGGTAGGTCCCCAGAATTACCTGCTGCCTCTTGGGTGCTTGTCTCTGGGACTCCGTGGCATCCCCAACCTAAATATGAAACAGAAGCCACATTGCAAGAGCTCTGAGGATCCAGCCTGCCCTCACAGGCAAAGGCCCATACCCTCCCTTGCCATTTCTCCCTTCTTGGCTGCCATGAAAACAGGTCTAGGACCGGTCCAGGTCCTAGAAATTCCATGAGGCTATTTATACTTTACTTTCTGCCCATGGGGTTGTCAGAAAGGGAAGTTGCTGGGGGTGCCTGGGACAGTGGAATCATCCCTAGCACTCCTGGTGGTAGTAGGAGTGGCTAGCGGTATTCATTGGGAAGCGCGCTGCATCGTATTAAGCCTACGGCAAATAAAATAGAAAATAAGATGTGTGGTGTTGCAAAGTTGGAAAGACCACCAGGAGAGTTTCAGGCATCCCTTTGTCAAGGGATAGAGTGTGTGCTCAGAGGTCTATCTGAATCTGTCATATAGTATGCGGTGAGCTAGGTAAAATTTACTCTAACTCCAAAAATTAACTCCTCCTCCATTCCACCCCTTTCCTACGCATCTACGCATCTTACCTATCGCTATAAACCACGTCACTATCTCTGACTCTCATGCCCATAACCTTGATATTGTCCTCGAATCATCTCTCTCATTCAACCCACATATGCGATCTGTCACCCAACAGTGTTGGTTCTGCCTTCACGACTTCTCTTAATTCCACCCTCTCCTCTTGCCATCCAAAAGGCTACTACATTGATCCAAGCACTTATTGCCCACTTTGCTTACTATATCAGTCTCTTTGCTGAATTCTCTGGCTCCTGTTTCTCCCCACTCCAGTCCATACTTTGCTGCGCAGATCATTTTGCCAAAAAAAGTTTCAGGACACACTTCCCCACTCCTCAAAAACCTTTAATGGTTGTCCATCCACCTATTAAATATCATCAGCTTTACGGAACTCTGAGGCACTCTAAGGCACTCACTCAGCTCTCTTCCTCTATCTTACCTTGTTGATTTCCCACTAAAATATAACATGCACACTGCGTTCCTCTAATGCTAACCTACTCGCTGTATCTCAATCTTATCTGTCTTGCCACTGAGCCTTTGCCCACGTCCCCCTCCTCCTTCACGGAGTTCCCCCGCTCCACCTCTCTCCACCTTCAAAGGTTTACCAAAATTATATCTCCTCCAAGAGGCCTTTCCTAAGCCCTCATTTTCCCTACTCCTTCTGCACTTGGATGTGTATCTTTTAAGCACTTGATGTTCATCCGATCCTCAGCCCCACAACACTTATGTGCATACCCAAATTCATTCTAATGTCTGTTGCCCCTTCAAATAGGCTGTAAGTTCTCGAGCAGGGAAAGTTTCTAACAAATCCACTGTATTATACTTTCCCCAACTGCTTAGCGTAGTGTTAGACAGTAAGTGCTCAATAAATACTGTTGATTGATTGAAGACTGACAGTAAGATTAAAGGGGATCCGTGCAGAAAAAGATACAATGGGGGAAAATAAATTGATGCTCCTTCTCTTTGTTCTCTCTGGTTAACAAGGATGCAAAAGTGGTATCAATTCAGAATAAGAACAAAGAGAAAGTATTCAAAGCACGAAAAAGCTATTTGGAGCTAATTATAGCAAAGAGCAAAGTATTTTATAAATTTCTCTAGAGTAACTTTTTGAAGTGCAATTTTTAAAATCTGTTAAATCCATTCAATTTGACCTTATTTAGCTTATACTTCAAGTCCTTAAAGGAAAAATTTTAATTTGACTTTAATTTGAAATAGAGGTGGTCCATGAATGATTCTGGAGAAATTACTACTAAGCTTATTTTACGGCACTGCTGTCCCAAACGCAAAATGTGAACGATGAATATGTACTAATGGTAGTCTATAAAACCAAAATATTAAAATCTATTGTGCTTGGACTTAAGAGAAAAAGCCCTGGCCTTAAAAAATATTTTCTTCCCACATCTGAAATCTGAAATTTCAGAGTGGAAAAATAAATTCACTAAGTAGAAGAGTCAAAAAATTTACACCCAATCTGAAGATTGCTATTTTTTATGAAAGTAGAAATAGGCATTATCCTAAAAACCCCACCCAAAAACATTTAAAAAGGGGTTTATGAAGAAAACTACTGTGCTACATATCCTGTACCAGAGCAGGTCAGATGGGTGGAACATATAGTTTCCGGGGACAGAAAATATCAACTCTGGGCACCAAACTGAATCCTGCATAAATGGCGTTTTCCCATTCTCAGGCTTCGATGACACTGGTATATTAAGAGATTTGTTGTTCTGGGAACAGCAATAGAAAACTAACACCCAGACATCTATGTCAGTCACCTGAAAAATCACTCTAAATTGGTTTTACAGAAAAGTTCCTCCAACCTGGTCTTAGAAGTACCCCAGAAACAACAAACCTTTGAAGAAGGAACTGTTGTAGAACTTGAAGGCGATGTATCCCTTGATGTTTTTAACGACGATACAGAAGGCCTATCTTTATCTGAAGAAAAAAAAATTGGAGAACATACTATTTTTTTTTCTGCGGATAACGTCTCTTCCCTCACTAGCTTTCCAGCACACTTTGCTATCTGAGGTAGAATAGTATTAAATGAAATTCAACTTTAAAAAGCTTCCGATTTCAGCACTGAACGTCGTCACCGTGTTAGTCACTTCACCTTCACACCAATCTGACAGTCATCCAGGGCTACGGTCCTAGCAGCTGCTGGGTATGGCCAGGTGGTTGAAGAAGTCAGAAGCTGTCCCTGAAAGGTGGCATGCTTTATCACCACAAACAGGAAGAGCGTAGCTTGGTGGAAAGGGCACATGCCTGGAAGTCAGAAGACCTGCTCTGCTGTGTGACCTTGGACAGATCGCTTAACTTCTCGGGGCCTCCATTTCCTCTTCTGTAAAATGGGGATTCAGTACCTGTTCTCCCTCCTACTTAGATTGCGAATCCCATGTAGGGCAGGGACTGTGTCCAACCTGATCAACTTGTATCTACCCCAGCACTCAGAACAGTGCTTGACGCAGAGTAAGTCCTTAACAAATATCATAATAATCATTATTAGTATGGCCAATACTGTCATTCACTCTAGGGGGTTCTTAAGTGAGAAGAAGTGGTTACGACTGTACCATTGGGACTGATGGAAGCCCTGTTCTAGGGGGACTACCCCAACAAAATGCATATAGGTCTTTTTGATTTTACTAGACTCCTAGCCCTCATACTCCTTCTTAAATATCATTTTTGACATTGTTTTTATTAACATTTACACTGCCAAAATAGCCTTAAGTCTATTTTCACATTCATCTCAATTCTATGGCTTCCTTTCACATTTCTGTAGTGAAATCTCAGTATGTCTGTCCACTGTCATCAAAAGCATCGAAAAATGTGTTTTGGAAAGCGGTATCTGGACATTTGGGTGATTTTAAATAAATGGATAAGATATTTTTTCTGGGGCATTTCTAGCCTTATGCTGTTAAAAGCCTGCAGTTACCTGTGTAACCAGAGCCCATATTCAGTTAGCACTTAAGAAAGCCATTTACCTAGACTACACAATATACTAGGAGAAAAATGCATCGCTGAGTGAAACATTTAAATCACGTTGACCCAGCGGGTTTAACACATGAAAATGCTGTCTTTAGAACTGCGTTCAACAAAACAGAACGCATACTGGTTGTTACTATTCAACGCTTTTCTAAAGTTCTTTTAAGTGTGGTGAATCAATCAATCAATCGTATTTGCTGAGTGCTTACTGTGTACAAAGTACTGTGCCAAGCATTTGGGAGTCTTACAGTGAAAAAGAGTTCGTAGGTAAACAGATAACAAGCACTCAGTCAATACCACTGATTGATTGATACACAATATGTCCATTATTGGAAAATTCAAAATAAAATGATATAAACAAAACTGATAAAGAGCCAATTGTGAGCAGAGTATCTTCTGGCTTCTGTGATCTAAAGTTCCATTTTACTGAGTTTCATGGGATGACACTCCTGAGGGGTGAGAATGGGTTTATGGATTTTTAGCTTATCTCGGGATTCTAATAACGTATTTTATCACCCATGGATTCTGAGACGATTTTTAGTGAAGAACCCTTTTAGGACTCCAAAAACTAAAGAAATCCGTCGTAAATGTTCTTAGAGCTTTTTAACAACTGAAGAAATTACACAAAACTTGAGAATTATAACAATATTAAACTCCACTCTTCCTGTCCTAAAGTTTTTATGATTTCCTTAAATTAAAATTTGGTTCTTTGACAGAATGAAAAAAAAGCCAAACCTCGAAGCCGAAAGGAGCAGCTGTTTCTGATTATAAGTGCAAACAAAATCCAGAATCCTGAGGGTTAGCAAAATCATCCCACCACCCTCCTAGGATGGCCAATAACAGCCCAGAAGAGCCAGAGAGCCTGAAATCTTTATCAGTTTCCATGAGGCAAAACATACTCAACTGCTCCTGAGAAAAAGGTCGTGAGTTCAGACTCAAGGAAGCAGAAGGAGGAAGGGCAGGGAACGGGGTGTTCTTGGCAAGGGATTTCTAATTTGGGAATTCACTGCTCCAAGTAATTTTCCTTCAGAAAGAGAGCAAACCCCCATCTGTTTCTGTTTCGGGAGGAACATCCTCCAATGCCTCTCCAAGGGAGGTCGACTATGCAGTTTTCTTCAGCTATGGCTTGAGCACCCCGTCAGCTCACTTGAAAGATCAGGATCGGCAGAATTTCAGACTGCTCTCTAATTATTTCAGAAGAGACTGAGATTACATTTTGGCAGTGGTTTCCTCCTCAGCAACTGGTTAACCAAAAGAGAGACTACAAACAGACAACGTACAGAAGCAGAAAGCAATTTCAGTTGCTGGCGTCTTTCCTGGGGAAGGAACTAGCCCTTTAGAGGACCTCAAGGGTGCCATGACCCTGAGCCTGGTGGCGCTAAACCCCGAGCTCATTTTATTTGGGAGTTTAAAGGGTCACGGAGCTAAAGAGATGGCCGCTCAAGATGGCCTGAAGCAGCAGAGGATGAAATGATAATCCTAGAGATGGGTAGGAACAGCAAGTGAAAGGATCCTCTGCTTTAAAGGAAAATCTTTTTATATTACTGCCCCTCCCAGTCGGTCAGAGAGTAAAAAAGGACATTTTGGTGTCCAAGCACAGGTTGTAAAACCATTTGAGAGGACGATAACTCTCACTGGGAAACCTCAAAGGGGGTGACTATCTGTAATCAGTTAGATTCATGTGAGGAGTAGTGGAGGTGAGGCTTTAGTTGGGAAGCAGCATGGCCAAGCGGTAAAAGCAAGGGTCTGGGAGTCAGAGGACCTGGGTTCTAATCTCAGCAACATCTCTTACCTGCTGGGTGACCTTGGGCAAGTCACTTCACTTCTCTATGCCTCAGTTCCCTCATCTGCAAAATAGGGACTCAATACCTGTTCTTCCTCCTTCAATGGGACCTGATTATCCTGCATTTACCTCAGCGCTTAGTAGAGTGCTTGGCATATACTAATTGCTTAACAGTTATCACAATTTCTTTTAGTCTGATTTTGAATTAGAAAGAAATGTTTTTGCAAGGAAGGAGGGGCCTTTCCAAATAAGAAAATGATGAAAAGACAGGAATCAGGAGGAAGGGACAAAGAGATGGGTAACTTGGCTGAAGGACTTCAAAAGTCTGACATTCGAAATCCTTGAATGGACAAGGGAAACTCCCGCCTTAAGGAAGGCAAATCATTATCGTTGCCAGCCGTCTGATGATTGATCTATGTCTCGATTATGTGGGGGCCTGTGACTGAAAAGTGCACATTTACACCCTCTTTAAAATTGTTCAGTCTCTGTTAATATATAAATTTGATCAATATTTACTTCTTCTTCTTTTGGTGCATGGAAATGTTTATTACCCTTTTCTTCCTTACTTTGTCCTGGCTTTCTTGGAACTTGTGACAAAAAAGGAAGTAATATGTGCCATAACACTTCCAAAACAATTGCCAATGTAACTGACATATACGGAGGTCAGGAGTCTCTACTAGAATATATTTTCAGAAATTCAGGACATAAAATTGGAAGTGTCTTAAAATGTATTTGTTCCTCTTTTCTAGAAGAAGCAAGTCACCCTTTCCTTAATTAAAGTATTAGGCTCTCGTGAGCTAAATGAAGAACTTATTGACAAAATTTCATTAAAGGAAAACATTATCCGCATCATTCCCTTCACTTATTCCATTCCTTCAATTTCCTTCATTAGCTTTTTCACTCTTCTCTTTATTCCTCAAGATATCTCAAGGAACTCATTTGGACATAAAAAGGAAAGGGAATGGTAATGAAATTCCTCAGATGGGAGAGTTTATACTCCTTCTTGTTACAAGATATTTCCCCAAAATAACTCCAGGATGGGTCCTTTTAATCATTGATTTTCAAAGCCCCAAGGAGTACTAACAAAGAAAGTTTCTCCAATACATAGTTTGGAGCCCCACTGTGTTGAAATCAAATGTTAAGAACCCACATCTCCCAAAGTTCGGTAATTTATTTGGTAATTTAAAGTTTGGTCATTATGGACATTAGAGAAGCAGTGTGAACTAGTGGACAGGGCATGGGCCTGGGACTCAGAAGGACCCGAGTTCTCATCAGGTCCTTATCAGATACTCTTCCATTAGAAGTCAGAGGATGTGGACTCTAAGGTCGGTTCCGCCATCTGTCTGCTGTGTGAGCTTGGGCAAGTCACTTCACTTCTCTGTGCCTCAGTTACCTCATCAGTAAAATGGGGATTAAGACTGAGCTCCACGTGGCACAACCTGATTACCTTTTATCTACTCCATCCCTTAGATCGGTACTTGTCACACAGTAAGTGCTTAATACCATAATAATAATTATTATTATTATTATTGTTAATCCAGGCTCCATCACTTGTTTGCAGTGTGACCTTGGGCAAGTCATTTCACTTCTCTGGGCCTCAGTTCCCTCATCTGTAAAACGGGGGATAAGACTGTGAACCCCCTGTGGTCCAGGGACTTTGTCCAACCTGATTTGCTTGGATCTATCCCAGTGCTTAGAAGCCCCCTTTTTCCTCTGCTCCTCCTTCCCTCCCCATTGCCCCAACTCCCTCCCTCTGCTGTACCCCCTTCCCCGCTCAAAACACTTGTGTATATATGTACATATTTATTATTCTATTTATTTTATTAATGATGTGCATATATCTACAGTTCTACTTATTTATATTGATGCTTTTGATGCCTGTTTACTCATTTTGTTTTGTTGTCTGTCTCCCCACTTCTAGACTGTGAGCCCGTTGTTGGGTAGGAATTACCTCAATTTGTTGCTCAATTGTACTTTTCAAGTGCTTAGTACAGTGCTCTGCACACAGTAAGCGGTCAATAAATACGACTGAATGAATGAATATAGTGCCTGGCATATAGTAATCCCTTAACAAAATACAAATACCACCCAGAGGAAAGTAAAATAGTTTGCAAGCTAGCTTCCAAATATTCTGGTGGTCAACTTTCCCAATAGCAAAACTAATCATTTTCAGTTTGGGGTAGGTTCACCTGGTCTAATAAGCATATATTTCAATTTGGGTGTAGAGATAAACTCTGACCCTGTTAGAGGCACTGGGAACTGTAGCGGGGCTGGTGAAAACTTTGCAGACACTTTAAAATTGTTATATTGCCCTGCATTTCTCTGAATCAATTCAGGACATGAAATAGGCTACTGCGTGCTTTTACGGGAAAATTTTTAACATTAAAAGCAAGCCCATACTTCTGCTATGCTGCGACTGGTGGAAAGAATAACTTTTGCTTCTTTCCGGAGAATAGCTTCTACTGCTGACGCTGGAGCCAGATCTGCTATGAGGGGAGTCTTTTCGGCTTAAGGGTGATTCCCTGAAGAAAGGAGCGTCTCTTTTATGAGGAGACCGCTCTCTCACGTAATGAGAAGAGTAGAAGCTTTTTCGTCTAAAGCCATCTCTGCCGTCCCTTTGGAAAAAAACAGAGAAAAACAAAATCAGAGTCCATCTGCAAAATGGAAAAGCAATTTGTTCTGTCTCAATTTCCCTCTCCACCCTCCCCTCCTCTGCCGACCAGTGAACCGTCTGTAACCTTGGGCCCTTGATCTGCACCCCATTCCCCGCTCCAAAGCATGTACGTAATTGTCCTTACACTCTGCTGTTTCTATAATTCCCTAGACTGTAAGCTCCTTGTGTGCAGGGATCGGATCTACCAACTATGTTTCACTGCCCTTTCCCAAAAATTTAGTACAGTGCTCTGCCTGGAGTAAGTACTCAATAATACCACTACTAACAAAAATAATAACTGTGGTATTTGTTAAGAGGTTATTATGCGTGAGGTACTGTCCCAAGTGCGGGGGTAGATACGAGATAATCAGGTTGGACACAGTTCCCGTCACTCAAGAGGCTCACAGTCTTAATCCCCATTTTACAGATGAGGAAACTGAGGCACAGAGTTAAGTGACCGGCCCAAGGTCACACGACAGGTGGCGAAGCCGGGATTGGAACCCAGATCCTTGGACTCCCAGGCCCACGCTCCTACTCCAATAAATACCACTGATTGATCAGTTATTGTAGTACAATTTAAGTCAGCCAGCAGATGTCCACAGAACAGTGCTCTGCACATATTAAGCTCTCAATAAATACTATCGAATGAACCAACGAATAGTCCTCAAAAGTGGAAGACCAGGCCCTAGATCATTATGCTAAAATTCACTTGAAAGCTCTAAGTTCTATAGCTTTCCACAATGGGATACCGATCTTGACTAGACGGGTCGCCGAGAGCCAAACGCTAGAAGATTCACTCAGTCAATCATATTTACGGAGTGCTTGTTACATGCAGTGCACTGTTCTAAGCATTTGGATGAGCAGGATACAGCAGAATCAGCAGACACAATCCCTGCCCACGACAAGCTTACAGTCTAGAGGGGGAGAGAGACATTAACATGAAACTTAACGATAGATAAGGGAGTCGAAAAGGAGGGTAGGAAGGCCAGCACATTTTTTGCGAGACGGTCAAACCAGTAAAATGGCAGCTTGGTATCAGGTACCAGACCAAAGGTCTACTGAGCCGTAGTGCTGTTCGGCCTTCTCTACAAAGTTCCGTCCATGGCATCTTCGTGTTATCCTCCACTTTAAATGGCAGGGAGGAGGAAACAGCCAAAATAGCACAGCCAGCAACCAAGAGTGGCACTGGAGTGGGCCTAGTGGGGTCGGGACTGAAGGTTATGCATTCGTGTTTTCAACTATACACACCTACAGGTGAATTTCACCTTCATGGCGCTTTTCGTGAGCATATGCTCAAACCACCTTTACAGATGTGTCTGTGGGTACTTATCGCACCCTTCTCTAAAAACTCTAGGACAAGGGAATGCTTCCTGGAAGTTCATCATCTTCTACAAATTTAAATTCAACCAGATGATGATATGAACAGAGTGCACGCCCAATTTTAACAAGCTTGAAGAATTCCCAGAGCAGGAAGGAAATTAGAGGCTATATAGTCCACTCAATAGCGAAGCTATTCTTAAACGACTAGATTCGATTTTTCACATCTTTTTGTATTTAACCTTGTCATTTTGGTGGAATAACTCAGGAAGAAGGTAAGAAAATATATTGAGCTGAATTCTGCCCGGGGGCAGGAAGGTGTGGGGCTGCCTTAAATGCTCAAAGGATGATTCTGATGAGGTGAGGGATGAAAAAGAAAGGGAAAGAGGTGATGTATCTCTCCCTCTGCCTGTGGCACAAGGACATCGTGCTCCAGTGCTTCGCACATAGTAAGCGCTTAACAAATGCCATCATTATTATTACATTGTGGTTCAGGTGCGCAAGAAAAAAGAAAAGGCACGTGTGGTGGGCACGCATTCTGTCACCGATGGGATCGCCCGCCTTCAAGTGTGAGCAGCCCCTCCTATCCCGTGCCCAACGTCCCACAAGGGGTCACCACCCGCCTCGCCTCAGCCGGAGTCCTCTTGGCGGCGGCGGCAGCAGCAGGCACTCCGGGGGCCCGATGATCGCGGCACGGCCCCTGAGCCAGAATCCGCCGCCCATGGCCACCGGGGCCCTGCGAGCAACCCAGCTCCGATGCCACAAGCTTGACGGTTCCCGGGGTGGCAGCGGCCGGAGCTGTGACGATCGGATCCGGGCCCCAAAACGGCACAGTCCTTGCATGGATAGGAGGGGGACGTGTGGCCACCATAACAAACCCCAGAGTCTCAACCCCCATACCACCCGGACAGACTCCTCAGCTGTGAACTTAACCTAATTCTTCAACCACGGAATATTTTCCACTGGGAAGGATTCCAGTGTTCATGAACTCAACAGGCCTTCCACCCTCTGTATGGTCCTGGACCTAGAGCTCAGTCTTCCACAAAGCACTCTGGTCTTCCTGCTATGGGATTTGAGGAACAATTCCACTCTCCCCTCTAGACTGGAAGCTCTTTGAGGGCAGGAAATGTGTCAACCAACTCTGTTATGCTGTACTCTTCCCAGTGCTCAGTACAGTGCTCTATGCGCAGAAAGTGCGTCAATTGTCGATTGTCGTTCATTTTCTAAAAGATTGCTGGCAATCGTGTTATCAGCTCAGACCTCTCCTTTCCTAAACCATTAAAACAAGTCCCCTAACCCAAACCTCGTCCTCGCTGAGTAGCTAGGACAACATCAGCCTGGCAGAATGAAGCTGCTCATAATGTGAAAAAAATACTCAACCAATTGATGGTATTTATTAAGTGCTTACACTGGGCAGAGCACTGGACTAAACAGTTTATATAGTACCACGGAGTATGTACACATGATACCTGCCCTCAACCTTACACTCTAGTCACAGAGACACACATTAAAATAAATTACAGGTAGGGGAGGCAGCCAAGTATGAAGATATGTCCATTAGTCCCGGGGAGGCAGAGATGGGGGAGAGAAGGTGAATATATTAACTCTCTGGGGGTATGGACTCAAGGGCATAAAGTGACTCAGGAGTTAGGGAAAATAAGGTACCTGGGCCTGGCACACAGTAAGCGCTTAACAGATACCACAGCAATAATAATAATTACTTAATAATGGCAGCAATAATAATAATTACTTAATAATGGCAGCAATAATAATAATTAATAATAATAATGAATAATCACTGTAATTTTTAAGTGGGAAGATGAGAGATTAGTCAAGAAAGGCTGCCTGGAGATGAGATTAGGGGAGGGCTTTGAAGATGGAGAGAGTGCTGGTCTATCAGATAGGAAGGGGATGGAAGTTACAGGCAGAAAGGAAAAATGTCCAAATGGTCAGTCAGCATCTAATTTGGATTTGTTCTGCAATGAGAACTTAATCTCGAAATTCAGACGCGGGTTGGGTTCTTCTTTAATGACATCTGTTTAGCGCTTAACTATGTACCAGGCACTGAACTAAGCCCTGAGGCAGATACAAGTTAATCAAGTTGGATGCGTACCATGCCCCACGTGGGGCTCACAGTATTAATCCCCACTTCACAGGTGAGGTAACTGAGGCAGACAGAAGTTCAATGACTTGCCTAAGGTCACACAGCAGCCAAGTGGCGGAGCTGGGATCAGGACCCAGGTCCTCTGGCTCCCTCTCCCCACAGTTTTATGTAAAATAATCCTTCATTTCCCATTGTCCCAAATCTCTGAGCCGCATGAATTACATTTTTAGTTAGCCACAATACACCTTTAGGGCCTAAAACTGCAGATATTTTTATTAACACTTTTCCAATGTTGCCTTTAAATTTAAGAAGGATATTTGTTTTTTTCTCCCCAAACTGGAAATCCAGAGGGTTACACTCAAGCCTAGTAATTTAACAGCTGAATTATACACCTCAGAGGGGAAAGTGGGGGGAGAGGGGAAAAGAGGAATGTAATGGCTCACTGATGCTTAACTATAGTACTATGAATGAGCATAGCTATAATTACTGTACTTAGATACTCTGATACCTTTAAAGCAAAGCATCTGTTTTTTCAAATCATGAACACTAAAATTATCAAAGCCACATGAGCATAAAACTCCAAGAACAGCAAAAAGGGGTTGCTGATTATCACACTTATCATAAAATGAGATACGCTATGTATCCAAAGAAATAAAGACAACAAAGTCATACTCCTTCTATGCCCAAGGGAAGGGGAGAAGGGGGAGTTAATTTCCCAACCACTAGTGGGAAACATTTCCTATTTTCTATATTTGATGAAAAAAAACCCTCAATGTCTTCTTTCAAAGATTAATAATTGCTATAAAGGTAACTGTCTTATTAAGATTAGTATTTTCTCCATTAAAGGAAAAAGTAAAAATATTTCCACCTTATTTTACAACCTTTTCTCAGAGGCCATGTACTGGTAGTATAAAATATGACTTGAATAGGTGACCCATTCCTCCTGAGTTCAGACGTTTGGTACACAACTATTAACTTTCTCTGAAAATGGTGCAATGAAAACCAGCATTTTATTTCTCAAGATAGCAAAAACACAGAAAAAATTTTTATGCTATTTCTTAAGCACTTCCTATGTACCAGGCTCTGTACTACGCGCTGGGGTCGATACAAGCTAATCGGCTGGTCACGGTCCATGTCCCACAAGAGGCTCATTTTACGGATGAGGTGACTGAGGCACAGAAATGAAGTGACTTGCCCAAGGTGACAAAACAAACGAGTAGCCAGAATCAGTCGCCAGGTTCTTCTGACTTCCAGGCCCGGGCTCTATCCCCTAGGCGACACTGCTTCACAGGGTAAAGAAAGCCAAGTCCGCCAGGTCGCTTTCGCCCGCCATCACACACCTTGGTTCACTGATTGTTCCCACACGGCCAGTTCCAGCCGCTCTCAGCTCTGAGCCGAACAGAGCCGCGCTCAGCTGAATTCCCACTCTGGACCTCATCAAGAAAAGGTCTCAGGCTGCCTGGCTGACTGCTAGCAACCTTCCCACAGGTTCCCTAAGCTTTCCTCCAACATTATCGGGCTCCGTTCTTGAGACTTTTATCTCATAAGACTTCCTGCTATTCTTTTCGGAGGGAATGTTAATCTCCAGGGTCAGCACCCCATCTCTTAACTGTATTAATAGCACAAACTATGCCCAAGGGGGCTTTATTATTATATGAGTCCTTTTATAACAGCACTGTCTGGGTTAAATACGGCAAATTCGATTTTTAGATTGTGAGTCCCTTGAGGGCCAGGGCCTGGGCCTAATTCCCACCAGTGGATTCTTTCCCAATGTTTAGTACAGTGGTCACACAATAAGTGGTCAGTAAATGCACTACAGCTAGGACAGTGCTAAAGTTATACCTTTTAAGACCTTTTACAGGATATTTTACAAGGCAAGACAATCCCGAACAGAAGGACAACTATATCTCCATTCTGACCATGTAAAACCTAAAACAGAGAATTCAAATCTGAACTAAAGCAGCACAGGTAGGAGCTCTTCCTTCACTTTGGGTCACAGATCCTCCAAGACGCTTTCTACGATTACACCCTCTCTTCCTCGGCTCTCTCTCCCTTCTGTGCAATATATGTACTCGGCTATCCACTTGGAGGTTTCCGTGCAGTGAAGGGGATTGAAGCCAGATTGGAGGGGGTCAGAGGGAATTGGAGGGGAGGAATTTGAGACAGCAGGTGTAGACAACTTGCTCAAGGAGTTGAGAGAGAAATGGTAGGAGGGAGATGGGGCAGTTAGGTAGAAAGAGCCAGGGACAAGGGAGAGTTTCTTTAGGATAGGGGAGACACGGGCATATTTGAAAGCAGAGGGGAAGAAGCCACTGGAGAGCAAACAGCTGAAGACAGCTGTTGGAGAGAGGAGGAGAGAGGGGGCAAGAGTTTTGATATCTTCCCTCCTAGACTGTAAACTCATTATGGGTAGGGAAGGTGTCTCCTGAGTCTGTTGTACTGTATACTCTCCCAAATGCTACAGAGTTCTACACATAGTAATTAATAAATAAATGTTATTGTTTAATTGATTCGATCACATCCTCCTCACAATGAATCCATCCCAACTCTATGAAGGGGTCAGAAGAAGCTTATACTTACGATATGGATTTTACAATATATTATTTTATGGTATTTGTTAAGCACTTACTAGGCACCAGGCACTGAAATAAGGGCTGGGGTACATACAAGATAGTTAGGACAGAATCTGTGTCCCACAAGGGGCGCTCAGTCTTAATCCCCAATTTACAGATGAGGTAACTGAAGCACAGAGAATTGAGTTGTCCAAGGTCACACAACAAATGGCGGATTTCTCTCGTATGGATTGTGTAGATTTCTTTGAGTTAAATCTATTTCTATCTCTCAACTCTTTTTTTTAAATGAGAGAGAAATCTTTCAAAATATTTTGCTTCACTTGCCTTCTGCTGCCTCTCGGTCGCAGATCTGTATTTCTCAAAATAGTGGATGGTGCATTTATTGATCGCTTACTGTGTACAGAGGACTCTACTAAGTGCTCGGAAGAGCATATAACAGAGTTGGTAAGATACGTTCCCCGTCCACGGCGAGTTTATACTCTAGAGGGGGAGACAGACATTAAAGTGAATAAATTTATGATTTGTACATAAGTGCTGTGGGGCTGAAAGAGGGGTGAATAAAGGGTGCAAATCCAAGTGAAAGATCAATGCAGATGATAGTGGGAGATGAGGAAATGAGGGTTTAGTTGGGGAAGGCCCCTGGGAGATGTGCTTTCAATAAGTTTTTAGAGGTGGGGAGAGTGATAGTCTGTCAGAAATTAAGGGAGAGGGAGTCCTAGGCCAGAGGCAGGATGAGAGGTCAGCAACAAGATACACCAAATCGAGGCACAGTGAGTAAATTGGCATTAGAGGTGCAAAGTGTATGGGCTGGTTAGTAGAAAATCAGAGAGGTGAGCAGGAGGGGGCAAAGTGATTGAGTCGATGGTAAGTAGTTTCTGTTTGATACGAAGGTGGATGGGCAATCACTGGAGGTTCTTGAGGCGTGGCGAATTATGGCCTGAATGGTTTTGGGGAAAAATGATCTGGGCAATAGGTCAACTGCTAAATGACCTGAAAGTGCTTGGTATTTTTATATGCTGGCTCATGGCTCTCTTAACAAAAACAGTTTTAAAATCTGCTATACACTAGTAACTTGATTCTATTTAGTTGCCATTGTTTTTACGAGATGTTCTTCCCCTTGACTCTATTTATTGCCATTGTTTTTGTCTGTCTGTCTCCCCCGATTAGACTGTAAGCCCATCAAAGGGCAGGAACTGTCTCTATCTGTTGCCGACTTGTTCATTCCAAGCGCTTAGTACAGTGCTCTGCACATAGTAAGCGCTCAATAAATACTATTGAATGAATGAATAGTAACAGCAGGAAAAACTGTGTCAAATGGACTAGTGTTTATTATTCAGAACTTAAAACACCAATAGGCTTTAAAGATGTCCAAATTCAGAAATGACCAAGGCCAACCGAGACAAACACGCGGGAGATGAAAGGGAAATTGCTTTGCAAGCGTCGATAGCTTAATCAAAGCTCCTAATCGATCAATGGTATTTACTGAGGGCTTAAGGTGTGCAGAGCACTGTACTGAGCGCTGAGGAGAGTACAGCATAAAAGTGTTGGAATACATGTTCCTTGCCCACAAGGAGCCTACGGTCTAGATGGGGAGAGACACATCAATAGAGAAATTACAGACATTCTTTCATCCACTCAAAGATATTTATTGGGTGTTTTCTATGTGCAGAGCAGTGTACCTCGTGTTTAGGAGAGTGCAATACAACAGAGTTAGCAGACACATTCCCTACCCACCATGAACCTAACGGTCGATCGTATTTATTGAGCACTGTGTGCAGAGCACTGTATTAAATGCGTGGGAGAATACAATATAACGGACACGTTGCTGGCCCATAATGAATTTACAATCTAGAGATATACCTAAGTGCTGTGGGACTCAGGGTGCAGGGAATATCAAGTGCTTAGAGGGCAGGGATTGAGGGCTTAAAAGCCTCTTAAACCCTGGGCTCTGGATATTGTCTGCATCCATCACTCTTGAATAGGAAGAGCTCCATTTAGCAAACAATAATAATAATTGTGGTATTTTTAGGTGCTTAATATGTGCCAGACTAAACACTGGGGTGGACACAACCAAACTGGGTTTGACACAGCCCCTATCTCATGTAGGGCTCACAGTCTCAACCCCCATTTTACAGGTGAGGTAACTGAAGCACAGAGGAAATAAAAAAAGATGGTATTTGTTAATCGCTTACTATGTGCCGAGCACTGTTCTAAGCGCTGGGGCAGATATAAGGTAATGAGGTTGTCCCACATGGGGCTCACAGTCTTAATCCCCATTTTACAGATGAGGGAGCTGAGGCCCAGAGAAGTTAAATGACTTGCCCAAAGTCACGTAGCTGACATGTGGCCGAGTCGTGATTAGAACCCACGACCTCTGACTCCCAAGCCCGGGCTCTTTCCGCTAAGCCACACTGCTTCTCTGAAGTGAAGTGACTTGGCCAGGGTCACAGAGCAGACATGTGGTGGAGCTGGGATTAGAACCCATGACCTTCTGACTCCCAGGCCCGTGCTCTAGCCACTACGCCAAGCTGCTTCTTTCAAGGAATGCCTCCCAGTATGTGTGCTCTAAATCAATCAATCAATAGTACTTACTGAGACCTTTCTACTTGCAGAACACTGTAGCACTGGAGAGCATACAACAGAATTAGGGTGCCTCTCATTCTCCTCATTGTTTTAAATGCTGTGTGTTAATAATAATAATGTTGGTATTTGTTAAGCGCTTACTATGTGCCGAGCACTGTTCTAAGCGCTGGGGTAGATACAAGGTAATCAGGTTGTCCCACTTGAGGCTCACAGTTGTCATCCCCATTTTACAGATGAGGGAACTGAGACACCGAGAAGTGGCTTGCCCAATATCACACAGCTGACAGGTGGCGGAGCCGGGATTAGAACCCATGACCTCTGACTCCTAAACCCGTGCTCTTTCCACTGAGCCACACTGCTTCTGCTTACTATGTGCCAGGCACTGTACTAAATGCTGGGGTTGATACAAGCTAATCAGGTTGGACACAGTCCATGTCCACATGGGGCTCACCATCTTAATCCCCATAAACTAATCTCTACATTACCACATACAGAAAACATAATAATAACAATAATAATAATGGTGTTTGTTAAGCTCTTACTACGTGCTAAGCATTGCACTAAGCGCTGGGGTGGATACAAGCAAGCTGGGTTGGACACAGTCCTTGTTCCATGTGGAGCTCACAATCTCAATCCCCATTTTACAGATGAGGTAAAAAGCAGCATGGCTTAGTGGATAGAATGCAGGCCTGGGACTCTGAAGGATCTGGGTTTTAATCCCAGTTCTGTCACTGGTCAGCTGTGTGACTTTGGGCAAGCCACTTAACTTCTCTGTGCCTCAGTTCCCTCATCTGTAAAATGGGGATTAAGACTGTGAGCACCACTTGGGACAACCCGATTACCTTGTATCTACCCCAGTGCTTAGAACAGTGCTTGGTACATAGGAAGCACTTAACAAACACCATCATTATTATTATTATTACTATTAAGAGGTAACTGAGGGAGAGAAGTGAAGCGACTTGCCCAAGGTCACACAGCAGACAGAACCAGCATTAGAACTCGTGACCTTCTGAATACGCAAAGAAGTTAAGTAACTTGCCTAATGTCGTACAGCAGAAAAGTGCTGAGGTTAGAGCCCAGGGCCTTCTGACGCCCAGGCCTGTGCTCTATCCACTAGGCAACACAGCTTCTTTTCATGTTTGGGATGTCATGGTGCCGGAAAGAAAGGGGTTCTAAGCTAAAATTCTACTCCAGACCCACGGCTAGACTTTTATGAGTCTGACCACAGTAAAATAAAAAGCGGGGCAACAAAGTTACCCAATAAAAGGTAAATACCTCTTATTTCCCGCATTCAGAAAAGGCATTTTTTAATTAGAAATCATTTGGTAATAGTACTCAATCAAGCAATTAATAGTATTCAGTGAGCCCGTACTCTGTAAGCAACCCAGCGTGGCTCAGTGGAAAGAGCACAGGCTTAGGAGTCAGAGGACATGGGTTCTAATCCCGGCTCCGCCACCTGTCAGCTTTGTGACTTTGGGCAAGTCACTTGACTTCTCGGTGCCTCAGTGACCTCCTCTGTAAAATGGGGATGAAGACTGTGAGCCTCACGTGGGACAACCTGATGACCCGGCATCTACCCTAGGGCTTAGAACAGTCCTCGGCACATAGTAAGCGCTTAACAAATACCAACATTATTATTATATTACGAACCCTTTACTGAGCATTCTGGAAGAGGACAGTAGAGATAGTAGATGCAGCCGTCAGATAAGCATCCCGAGTCTTATAAAACAGCAGTACGAGCAATGATCAGATCAAGAGTCTACTCATGTCACTGAAAAGCTTGCTGTATCTCCCTCCTATCTGCATCACCTGTGCACCTTGGGTGGGGTCCACCCTAACCACTTTGGTAATGATAATGTTGGCATTTGTTAAGCGCTTACTATGTGCAGAGCACCGTTCTAAGCGCTGGGGGAGATACAGGGTAATCAGGTTGTCCCACGTGAGGCTCACAGTTAATCCCCATTTTACAGATGAGGTAACTGAGGCACAGAGAAGTGAAGTGACTTGCCCACAGTCACACAACTGACAAGTGGCAGAGCCGGGAGTGGAACCCATGACCTCTGACTCCGAAGCCCAGGCTCTTTCCACTGAGCCACGCTGCTTCCCCACTTTGATATCCACCAGGCCTCCACCGCACTTAAGTACACACCCTTATACTCCGCTATTACCTGCCTCCCTCACTGGATTGCAAGATCCTTGAGGGCAGAGGTCTTGTCTTCCAACTCAATCCATCGTATTTACTGAGTGCTGGGTGCAGAGCACTGTATTAAACGCTTGGGAAAGTGCAGGACATTATAGCACAGTTGGTAGACGGGTTCCTTACCCACAATGAGTTGACAGTCTAGTACAACCCTACTGTGTTGTACTCTTCCGAGTGCTGAGTAAAGTGCTCTGAATACAGTAAGTACTCAACTACTATTACCGATAGATTGTTTTCCCAAGTGAACTGATTTTTACACATAAAATGTACAAACTGTCTTAGCCTTTTCTATCTTCTCACTTGGAAAAGGAAAAAAGTATCACAAAAGAACACTTCAATAGATTCGATGTTTAATAGGAAGCAATTATACCGGCTTGCCCAATTTGTTAAAAATGACTTCATGCTTATCTAAAAGTATGTGAGCACACTCTACTGGAAAAGCTGGACTCGATATGGTTGGTATTTCCTTGTATCTTTTTCCAATGAAATTCAGCAGAAATACACTTCCAAGCCCTACTGAGAGCTCACCTCCTTCAAGAGGCCTTCCAGACTGAGCTTCCTCTTTTCCCTCTGCTCTCTCCCCCTTCCCCCCTTCACCTCCCCTCAGCTAAGCCCCCTTTCCCTCTGCTCCTCTCCCCTCCCTTCCCCTCCCCTCAGCACTGTGCTCATTTGTATATATTTTTATTACCCTATTTATTTTGTTAATGAGGTGTACACCCCCTTGATTCTATTTATCGTGATTATGTTGTCTTGTTTTTGTCCGTCTGTCTCCCCGGATTAGACTGTGAGCCCGTCATTGGGCAGGGATCGTCTCCGTTGCCGAATTGTACATTACAGGCGCTTAGTACAGTGCTCTGCACTTAGTAAGCGCTAGTGCTTAGTACAGTGCTCTGCACTTAGTAAGCGCTCGATAAATACTATTGAATATGGCAAATGATCGATGTATACATTTGATCCTCGGATAACACTTCCCAGTTAATGCTATGGAAGTTTTTCTATCCAGATGTAGCAGTTCCACATCGTACCTTCAAATTTTCTCTAATGATAAAGTTAGATGGGAATTCCAGCTTCTCCCTCCACCCAGCGTACCTGACTCCACTCTATAAGGAGTATCACTCTTCCCCACCTTCAAAGCCCTGATGAAGGCACACCTCCTCCAACAGGCCTTCCCAGACTAAGCCCCGTTTTCCTCAGCTCCCCGACCCTTCGGTGTCACCTCGACTCACTCCCTTTGCTCTTACGCTCCTCCCCGCCCCAAAGCACTTACGTATATACATATATATCTATAATTCTATTTATTTATATTGACGCCAGTTTACTTGTTTTGATGTCTGTCTCCCCACCTCTAGACCGTAAGCTCGTTGTGGGCAGGGATTCTCTCTCTTTACTGCCGCACTCTATTTCCCGAGCGCTTGGTGCAGGGCTCTGCACACAGTAAGCGCTCAATAAATATGCCAATGATAGAACTGAACGAACGAATGAATGGATCAGGTTTAAATGAGAATCTTCCTCTGCTGCCCGTAAACCAAGGGAGTTCTGGCTGTGGGCTTCAGGAGAGCCAAGATTGCCTGAAAGACTTGCAACCGGGCTCTCCGTAGTCAGTGGGGAGTTCGAAGGATGAGGATCACTCACTGTTCGCTCTCAGCTTCCTTCCTCCAACTGGGGGCTCCCTAATTTGCCTGGCACTCCTTCGGCTCTGAGCACAGGCGGGTTGAATTGCCCACGTGGCCCATATTCATTCATTTATTCATTCAATTCATTCCATCGTATTTTGGAGAGCACAGCAACAGAGACAATCCCTACCCAACAACGGGCTCACAGTCCAGAAGGGGGGGACGACAGGCAACAAAACAGAGCAAAACAAGTAGACAAGCATCAATAGCATCGACAGAAATAGAATTATAGATATATATACACATCATTACTAAAATAAATAGAATGATAAATATGTACATATATACCAGTACTGTGGGGCAGGGAGGGGGTAGAGAAGAGGGAGGGAGTCGGGGGCGATGGGGAGGAGAGGGGGAGCAGAGGAAAAGGGGGGCTCAGTCTGGGAAGGCCTCCTGGAGGAGGTGAGCTTTCATTAGGGCAAGCCACTTAACTTCTCTGTTCCTCAGTTATCTCATCTGTAAAATGGGGATTAAAACTGTGAGCCCCCCCCCGTGGGAAAAAGTGATTACCTTGTATCTACCCCAGTGCTTAGAACAGTGCTCAACACATAGTAAGTGCTTAAATACCATTATTATTATGATTATTATTAAGGCTCCGAAGGGGAGAAGTGTGCTAATTTGGCAGATGTGAGCCCCATATGAGGCTCATACTTCAACTCCACACTGCTGACTGTCCTAGAGATTTTTCAATCTAGTTGAGAATAATGGATTCACCCTCGTTACGAAGAATAAGGAATCTCCTCCATCAAAATGAGGTGGACACTCTCCCTGGGCTTGGACAAGATGATCTCTCTCAGTCCAAAAGAATCCTATAAGCCTATGGTTTTAATTAAGTTAATCCCACCCCCGCCCCATTTAACTAAGATCTAAACTTACGGGAAAAGGCTGAATGCACACTTTTGCTTATTTACTAGGGCAAATTAAGAAGATTCAAAGACACCACGCAGCCAGAGCCGATAAAAACAAGATGTGTCCAAAGGGGGGAAGAAAATGTCACTAATGCAAGTTTTGAAGTGGTGCATATGGCAAAATGTAAACACTCACACTTGCCGAATGAAAGATCTAAAAATCCCAGCACTGTTTTTCAGTAATAAAATTAAAATTTCAAAACATCATAAAAATTGGTTTCCCTCAGCAGAGACAAAATACACACCCGATATAAATTTCCTTATGTTTATTCTTAGTCGTGGTTGATTTTCACCCATCGAGGAAACCAAGTATCTGTAACACATGGCAAGGGGCCTAGAGGGTGGCAAGCCAGGCAGAATTCAAGATTCCTCAGCATTTCTATCTCCCCTATCTACCACTACCTGTAGGCTGTAAGCTCAATGTGGCCAGGGACTCTGCCTGTTTATTTTCGTACTGTACCCTCCTAAGCACTTAATACAGTGTTCTGCTTACAGTAAATGCTCAATAAATACGACTGACCGACTGTCTCTTCTGGTGTCGAAGGTCGGGCCCCCGAGGGGCAGAGCATGGGTTTCGGGAGAGTGATGCTCCCAAATTCTCCATTCCCATAGCCATTTCCCATTGGCACTTCCGTAATGTGGCCAGAAACTGCCACTGAGCTTCGGGGACACGCGCTATTTTCCAAAATACTGCGGCAAACAGAAACAGCAGCGTGGCTCAGTGGAAAGAGCCCGGGCTTGGGAGTCAGAGGTCATGGGTTCGAATCCCAGCTCTGCCACTTGTCAGCTGTGGGACTGTGGGCAAGTCACTTCACTTCTCTGTGCCTGTTACCTCATCTGTAAAATGGGGATTAACTGTGAGCCTCACATGGGACAACCTGATTACCCTGTATCTACCCCCGCGCTTAGAACAGTGCTCTGCACATAGTAAGCGCTTAACAAATACCAACATTATTATTATTATTACTGCCTGGATTTGTCTCTTCCAAATACAGGCCATCTCAGACCCTACTTTGGCAACTGAAATACAGTAGACGATCTTTGAGAGCTCCAAATCACATAGCACCAACTGTAACAGATTTCTGACACAAACTTCGAAACATTCCAGACAAGGAAATGTTTTCTCTAAGGAAGCAAGAAATGTCGAAATTAAACAGGGGTTTCTAGTCTAATATTTTCGACGGTATTTAACATACAAAATTCAATTTTTTAAAAAAAACCTACCTTCCTAAAATTAAATTTATGTGTTGGTTAGTGTGGAGGCGGGGGGGAGAGCATTATTTGCACAAAAATCTAACAGATTTGTTTTAATTTTTTTGAAAAGATCGTCCCCTTAATGCATATAACTGAAGTTAAACTATCAATTGCTAACTAATACTGGATCACTGCTGTAAGTCCGTGCCTTCTCGATTTCTTAGAAAGGGAGTTTTGTGCGGTATTCCTTAAAACTTGCCAAATACTGCAACGGAACACAGGAGACTTGTGCACCTTTTTAATACTATTCCATAAATCCCTCTGGCTAAATCTCTGCTCTACAAGTGAGACAAAGATCAGTTTACATGGCAAGGAAAATCAAAACCCCAACTTCTGACTGCTCCAATATTACATGGTGCTTTTTCAATGTGGACATTTAACATGTACATTATCCAAACAAGTTCTGGAATCTGATGAATTCTTATGAAGCAGTCATCATAAAGTGACTTAAAAATATATTCAGTTCTTGGTAAATACACAGGAAATTAATCCAAGATTTATTTTAAAGTCTGTCTCCTCCTCTAGATTCTAAGCACCTTGTGGGCAGGGAACAAGGTCACCAACTCCCCTCCCCGCCCCACAGCACTTGTGTATATAGGTAATTATAATTCTATTTATTTTTGTTAATGATGTGCATATACCTATAATTCTATTTATTTATAATGATGCTACTGATGCCTGTTTACTTGTTTTGATGTCTGTCTCCCCACTTCTAGACTGTGAGCCCATTGTGGGCAGGGACTGTCTCTCTTTGTTGCTGAATTGTACTTCCCAAGCGCTTAGTACAGTGCTCTGCACACAGTAAGAGCTCAATAAATACGACTGAATGAATGAACTCTGTTGTAGTTACTCTTCAAAACCCTTAATACAATGCTTGTCACACTATAAGTTTTCAATAAATGTCTTCGATCGATTGAACAAAAAAAATAATGTAAGGTGACTATGGGGAGAAGTCTAGAATATCAATAAACTTAATTTTTAAATTAGTAAGAACTACTACTCAAATTAAGTCAGAATTTGATTTTCTCTGGCTTACTCCAGTCTTCAGCTTAGAGGGTATTTTACAAACAACTCATACTTTCGCATTCTGTGGTGATATTTTAGATACATTATTCTCTGCAGACAACGTATGTGAAAACGGCACGACACGCTGATGGAAATCGATAAAATGCTGCAGGAAAAGAATGAAGGTCACTGATATTCAACTTTTCGAAGTTAAGAAGGCATTTATAACAAAGAATTACACCTAATCAAGAGGGCACTTCCAGAAAAATTAAGTGACCGTAGTTGACAAATACAACATGATCCTTCCTCATCCTTCAATTAGTGGTATATTTGAATGTTTACTCTGTGCAGAACACTGTACAAAGTGCAGGAGAATAGGTAGACACAATCATGGGCCCCAAGGACTTTACAATCCGGTGTAGGAGATAGAGACCTTAAAATATTACAAGTAGAAGGACCTAAAAATAGATTTAGGAATACAAGTGCAGTCTGGGTGGGGAGAGAGAACCCAAGTGCTTGGGCACAGAGGTGCCACAGTAGGGAGGTAAAACAGGGTGGGAAGATGAGAGATTAGTGAAGAAAGCATGGTGTAGTGGCTAGAGAATGGGCCTGGGAGTCAGAGGGCAGGGGGTTCTAATCCCGGTTCCGACACTCGTCTGCTGTGTGACTTGGGCCAGTCACTTCACTTCTCTGTGCCTCAGTTACCTCCTCTGTTAAATGGGAGGTAAATCTGTGAGCCCTGTGTGGGACAGGGACCCCATCCAACCCGAGGATCTTGTATCTTCCCCCAGTGCTTAGTACAGTGACTGGCAAATAGTCTTTAACAAATACCATAAAAAAAGAAGGCTTCCTGGAAGAGATGGTTTTGAAGACAGGGAGGTGGAGATCAGGCAGAAGTAGAGGACAGAGTTCCAGGCAAGAAGTCGGGCCTGAGCAAGTAGTCAACAGCATAAAGAATGTGAGCAAGGTACAGAGGGTGAGGTGAGTTTACAGAAGCAACGTGGACGGGCTGGGTTGTAGTGGAAAGGGAGGTAGGACAAGTGGCGAGGAAGGGACTGGCTGATTGCCTTACAGTTCACAGGAGTTTCTCCTTGATGTAGAGGTGGATGGGCAACAATCAGAGAAGCTCAAGGAATGGGGAGATGTGTACAGACCAATATTTTAGAACAATTTTTTAGAGAAGCAGCCTGGCCCAGTGGATAAAGTAGGGTCCTGAGAGTCAGAAGGACCTGGGTTCTAATCCGGCTCCACCACTTTTCTGTTGTATGACCTCGGGCAAATCACTTTATTTCTCTGTCCCTCAGTTACCCCATGTGTAAAATGGGGATTAATACCATGAGCCCCATGTGGGACACAGATTATATCCAACCTGATTAGCCTACATCTACCCCAGCACTTGGTACAGTGGCTGGTACAGCGTAAGCACTTAAATACCATAAAAAAAAAGAAGGAGATTTGAAAAGCTGTAGGCAGGGAGGTCAATGAGGAAGCTAATGCAGTAGTTGAGATGCGATATGACAATCTGGATGGATATTAAAAATGTGAAGATTGAACTAGGAGAATTTGGCGACTGACCGCATAAGTGGGTTCTAAGAGTCACGGATACTGCCAAGGTCACAGGTACTATTGGGCAAGGATGAAGGAAGCATTGTCAACGATGATGAGAAAGTCGGCGGCAGGAAAATGTTTGGGAGTGAAAATGAGGAGTGCGATTTTGGACATGTTGAGTTGGAAGTGACAGCAGGACATCTGAGAAGAGATGAGCTGAAGGCAGGAGGAAATGTAGGACTGCAAAGGAAAGAGTTCAAGGCAGGGGATGTAGACTTCGGAATCATCTGCAAAGAGACGGTAATTGTAGTCACAGGAGCGGGTGCAAATAATAATAATAACAATGTTGGCATTTGTTAAGCGCTTACTATATGCTGAGCACTGTTCTAAGAGCTGGGGTAGATACAGGGTAATCAGATTGTCCCACGAGAGGCTCACAGTCTTTATCCCCATTTTACAGATGAGATAACTGAGGCACCTAGAAGTTAAGTGACTTGCCCACAGTCACACAGCTGACAAGTGGCAGAGCCGGGATTCAAACCCATGACCTCTGACTCCCAAACCCGGGCTCTTTCCACTGAGCCACACTGTTTCTCAATAAAGAGTAGAAGAGGCCCTAGATATTGGCCTTGAGGGAGCCCCACAACAGAGGAGCTGGAGAAGAGTCTAACATGGAGCGGCCAGAGAGGTAGGAGGAAAACCAAGAGAGGACAGTGTGTCAGAGAAAACGGATCTAATAGTGTTTCCCGGGGTTGGCGAAGGTCCGCAGAGCTAAAGGCGGCCGAGAGGTCAAAGAGAATAAGGATGGGGTGGAGTCCGTTAGATGCATCAAGGAGGACGTTATCGGTGACTCTGAAGAGAGCAGTTTGTCTGGGCACATCAAGACGGTCCCCTGCTGCACTGCTGAATTTGTACCGACCCTGGAATTTTCATTTCTGACTTTTTTGATGCTTTACCTATTGCTAAATAATCCAATTTCTAATTAGCACATTCCTGACTAATCCACCTTCTGCTGCTACCTCACTGGAAGTTCTGCTTTACACTGTCATTTAATCTTTCCTTCTGTTCCATTTTGGCTCAATATAATCTGTAAATACTACCCTCATCCACTCCCCTCACGATCTGCCCAATGTTCAATATGGTCAGAATGGCTTAGCGTGAGGGGACTGATTGCATTCCAGATGTTGCTGTTTCTGATCCTGCCTCGCCAAGAGTTGTGGGTGGTAGATGTTACTGACAGCACAGCTCTGGGAGTCATCTGTGGCACCTGAAGGAACACTGCCTTTAGGTGAGACGCTACAATTGCTCTCTCTGAACACAAAGACCATCATCTATATCCTCTCACGTGGGTGTTCGTATAAATAAATTAGGGCACTACACAATGGCATTAAGTAGCCATGCCATCCTGAAGCAACAAAGACTTTAAAAACGTCATGAAACACATTAAAATGCCAAACAGACACTAACAGCAACAATTAGGCGGTTTCCTTGCCGTTACCCTTCCAATTAATACCTTGACACTTTCTCCTTCACCGCATAAACAAATTATAATTCACAGATTGAAATCTAGCATGTTCTAGACCTAGTAGGATTTTCTAAAAACGTGTCCATTGTGCTCCCGGAGAGGTGTTCTATGCACACAGAATGACTTTTGGCAGAAAGTGTCGCCATGGACAGGAACTTTTCTGACCCCTACAGAACCTTCCATCAGGAGACTGCCCATAAACGTGGTGTCTGACTGAAGTGTTGGCTCGAGTCTTCGCAGTGCCTGGTGCTGTTTTCAACATTAATACACGTCTTTAAAGCTTCCACAAAAGAAGAGCTACCTGTTTTCTAATAAAAGATTATTTTTATTGCATCTCTTCAGACACTGAAGTCTTAAAATTTCATCCCAACCATATGCTTCTGTTGAAAAAGATTCAATAGATTAGTCTGAATTCACAAATCTGTGCTTTTTGTTACTGGTACTAGTCAAGGATCCTCTTAAATTTCTATCAGTCCTGTCCAAACAAAGTTTTTTTCCAAAGTCAAGTTTGGCTGTATGAGAAGTAGGCAATGGCTTGAGTTATTCCCCCGCTCTGACACTCCACGTTTCATTTGATTTTGGCCACTCAATTTTTGAATAGTAACCATTACACGCATGCAACTCCACTTTCTTTAGTTTTCTCAAACTAAGACAGCGAAGCCAGATCCTTTGACACGGCACAGCTATATTCAAGAACATTACAAGTATCTGTTCTTTTCCGCATCAGTTTTGCTCAAAAATAACATGGAAAAAATGAAATGGAGAGAGCAGAATTCTTATCGGTTGGGCTGGCCTCTACCTACTGAAATTAAGTTTGAGGAAAAAAAGGGGAACGTTAAATTAGCTGAAGACTGGAAATAAATCCTAAACTTAAGTGTCTTCACATCAGAACTACACCGTATTACTTCAAATGGGAATGTCTACGATTAAAGCCTTCTTGAGACACTTAGGCACTTGAAGATCAGTTTAGAAATAAAATCACAAATAATTGTTCCAGACTAATACATTGGCATTAGTGCACTATTACTAAAGAGCGGACCCTAGTAGTACGAAAGAGTTTGTGCACCTTACAATGCCAAATTTGCAATGAAGCATATATTTTTAAAAAAAATCTGTGAATACCTGGGCAGTGATCCCTTTCACGTTCTTCAATGAAACCTGATGGTATGGATCAGAGTCTGCTTAGTACTTCCACTTTTACTTAAAATGTGTTCTCATGGAAGCCCATTGTGGGCATTGAATGTGACTGTTTATTGCTGCACTGTCCTTTCCCAAGCACTTAGTACAGTGCTCTGCACACACTAAGCACTCAATAAATTCGACTGAATGAATTGTTTTATCTTTTTGGAGGAAGATGATACAAATATCAAAGTTGTAATGGTTAATAAAAACAAGGGACATATACCCCATATGAGAGAGAAAAACTGCCTTTTTTTCACTTTCAAAATATGGCCTTTTAAAAATATGAATGTTCACCATGACCAAAGAAGGGAAGGAATTAACAAATAATGTTGAAGCAATTAATAAAAAACAATTGAAGGAATTTCTTACTGAATCTTTTTGCTTACCTTCTGTAGCATTATAGCACAGGCTTAGTCTACTTCTTAGATAGACGTAATGAGCTTATGTATGGTCATTAAATCTAAACTCTAAGCCAGAAAGCCAAAGGACAAGATACCAGTACCACTGGGAAAATAGTCCCTGAAGAGTGACTCATAAGAAACGAAAGAGATTCATAAAGGGACTTGATAACGTCGGTACGGCTCATCCTTTATTACCTAACCTCGGCTTCTCTGACACCGTCCTCTCCTGGTTGTCCTCCTGAATCTCCGGCCACTCGTTCTCAATCTCTTTCACGGGCTCAACCTCCCCCTCCCATCCCCTAACTGTGGGTGAACCCAAGGTTCAGTTCTGGGTCCCTTTCTATTCTCCATTTACACCCGCTTTCTTGGAGAACTCATTCGCTCCCATAGCTTCACCTACTACCTCTATGAGGATGATACCCAAATCTACATCTCCAACGCTGATCTCTCTCCCTCTCTATAGCCTCATATTTCCTCCTGCCTTCAAGGCATCTCTACTTGGATGTCCTCCCATCACCTCAAAACCTAACACGTATAAAACAGAACTCCTTACCCAAACCCTATCCTTCCCCTGACTTTCCCATCACTGTAGACAGCACCACTATCCTTCCTGTCTCACAAGCCAGTAACCTTGGTGTTATCCTTGACTTCTCTCCTTCTTTCAACCCACATATTCAATCCATCACTAAATCCTGTTGGTTCCACCTTCACAAAATTGCTAAAATCTGCCCTTTCCTCTCCATCCAAACTACCACGTTATTCCCATCGCTTTTCATATCTCACCTTGATTACCGTTATCAGCCTCCTTACTGACTGCCCAGCCTTCTGTCTCGCAATCGTATTTGAGCGCTTACTGTGTGTAGAACAGTACTGTGTGAGAATGAAACAATAAACAGACACATTTCCTGCCCACAGCGAGCTTATAGTCTAAATTGGGGGAAGACAAATATTAATATATATTTTTTAAAAAATTAATTACAGATATGGACATAAGTGTGGTGCGGCCGGAAGGGGGAAGGGCAAAGGGAGCAAGTCAGGGCGACACAGAAGGGAGTGGAAGAAGAGAAAAGGGGGGCTTAGTCATGGTCTGTCTCCTGGAGGTGGTGTGCCTTCAAAAAGGTTTTGAAGCCAGGGACAGGGGCCTGTCTGTTGGAGTTGAGGAGGAAGGGTGTTCCAGGCTAGGCCCTCCCTGACTAGGCCCTCTTTTCCTTTTCTTCAACTCCCTTCTGCACCGCCCTGACTTGCTCCTTTTATTCATCCCCGCCCCCAGCAGCCCCACAACACTTACGTACATATCTGTAACTTATTTATATTAATGTCTCCCTCGCTAGACTGTAAGCTCATTATTGGCAGGAACTGTGTCCACTATACTGTTATAGTGTACTCTCCTAGTGCTTAGTCTAGTGCTCTGCACACTTCTTCAAATGCCATCATTTCCAACACATGGACACATGGACTCCATGGACACACCCTCTTCAGAACATCATTCAATAGTATTTATTGAGCGTTTACTATGTGCAGAGCACTGTACTAAGCACTTGGAATGTACAATTCGGCACAGATAGAGACAATCCCTGCCCATTGGTGGGCTTACAGTCTAATCGACCCATCTTCTGTCATTCTGGTATGCACAGGCATAGGGTTTTCTTGGGAAGGATACAGAGGTCGTTTACCATTGCCTTCTTCCGGCTCTGCACACAGTAAGCACTCAATAAATGCGATCGACTGACTGACTTTAGAAAATAAGCAATTCTTTCCTATTTAAGGACATCATAAAAGCATGAATGTTCCTAAAAAAAAAGAAAAGCATTTTCTGGTGACACTCACATACTCTCTCTAAAGATATCTGAATCCCCATAGTAGCCACAATCTTCACATTATAAATTAAATGCTCTTCTGTAAATTCTATGCCTACAAAACTCTCAACTCTATCTCAAGTAGGCCTCCAAGCATTCACGTGTAACCAAGTTTTTCCCTTCTAAAATGAAGATGCCAAACGTATTTAAAAGATTAAGTGCACTTAACACAAAATAATAAAATATTAATACTTAAGGCAAAACTCTCCTATAAGCTTACATTCACAGATGAGGAATAAGAATTACAAAGGCTAATTAATCTCTAGAATTTTATTTTCTCTACTATCTGACCACTTGGTGACACTCTTGTTCCACAGAACGGAGGCTTAACAATACCGATTCCATTTTAAAACATATTATGATTCGGCTTAGGGGGATTGAAGGGAAGGACAGTCAACTCTGAGAGTAAATGCACCTTCATTCTAGACCACTGCTCGCTCTAGGCTTGATTTTTTAAATGCCATCCATTTATAAAAATAGACTCCCATACACAGTGAACTAATATATCTGTATTACAATCACGATTGGTAGGGTTAATCACTGGAGATGCAGAGTGCCGAACAAAGCCCTGGAAAAGAACACCGAGAGGGTCCTTAAAGACGGTCCCAGTCCCTGTCCCTCACCGGGCAAGGGGTCCGGACAACCCGTGTCAGAGGGATGGGGAAGCCAGGGGATGCTGAGGAGGGCTAGGGGGTGGTGCTGGTTTAAGACCTGCTCCAAGGTCCGGACCCAGTTAGCCGACGGTGGCCCAAGCAGAAATGGACTCGGGCTGGTGCGGCAGGGAAAAGAGAAGATCCTGGCTCCCTCTCGGCCCATCTGGCCTGCCACCAAAGTGACCTTGCCGGGTGGGGGGTCGGGGCCACAACGGCTGAGGGGCAGTCTAGGGCACCAATCCAAACCTCAAGAGGCCAGGCACTGGGGCATCTTGAGAAGATGAGAAATGCACTTTGATTGGAGGAGGGTATACTGTTGGCCTGCGCCTCCAATCAGAAAAAAAGGACATTCCCTTTGGTACTTCTTCAGAGTGCCAGATAAATAACAAAGCAATCGAAGAACTCTGGATACGACTCCAGTACTGTAGTTCAGAGAGTGTGTGAGAAAGCCACGGTCAGCTCTTTCTAGACTCTAGAAAGAGTAGGAAGGGGAAGAAGGGCCATAAATTAGAATGAGGGAGTGCATGTAACAGAGACAACTGCTGGCAGCCTACTCTTGACATTTCTTTCCTAAACTGGTTGAAACTGTATTAATTGCTGAGCACGAGACTCAGAGACAGGGGACCTGGATCCTGCCATTTGCCTGCTGTGTGACCCTGGGTAAGTCACTTTTCTATGCCTCAGTTTCCTTACCACAGTGCTCTGAATACCGTAAACGCTCCATAAATACCACTGATTCATTCATTCAATATTTACTGAGTGCTTACTGTGTGCCGAGCACCGAGAAGCAGCGTGGCTCAGTGGTAAGAGCACGGGCTTGGAAGTCAGAGGTCATGGGTTCGAATCCCTGCTCTGCCACTTGTCAGCTGTGTGACTGTGGGCAAGTCACTTAACTTCTCTGTGCCTCAGTTACCTCATCTGTAAAATGGGGATGAAGACTGTGAGCCTCACGTAGGACAACCTGATGACCCTCTAGCTACCCCAGCGCTTAGAACAGTGCTCTGCACATAGTAAGTGCTTAACAAATACCAACATTATTATTATTATTATTACTGAGTGCTTGGAAAGTACAATTCAACAATAATTGACTGATCCCCTCAACTGCAAAAAAGGGATTCAATGCCTGTTGTCCCTGCCCCTTACAATGCTGAGGGAAGGCCTCCAGGAGATGTGATCTCAGGAGGCTTTTAAATATGGGGAGAACAGTGGTCTGTCAGATATGAAGGGGTAGTGAGTTCCGAACAGAGGGAGAGTAGGAGCAAGAGGTCAGTGGCAGATGATCTACTAACTGCTTATGCCTACTGATATCTTTAAAAATTCCAGCAGATCAGAGAGAGACACAATATTCCCACTTAGAAATCACGTCAGTTTTCCGCCCCCCCTTAATAGGTTGTGTGTTTTTCTGCACCTCACTAACTACTCTGCTTTCTTTGGGACTCCCACACTCTCCTCTGGAACTCCCCAGGTAGATCTGTGTTATGTTAGTGATCAGCCAGTATTCTGGGATAATGGTAATTGGCAAACATTGCTTGCACATGCTCATAAGGAATTCCACAACTATCCCCTTGAGTTTCCAATTTTCCATTTTCGTCTAAAACATCCTGCTTTATCAGCACAAGATTCTCGGGTTGGACACAGTCCACATCCCACATGGGGCTCACAGTCTTAATCCCCATTTTACGGATGAGGGAACTGAAGCACAGAGAAGATAAGTGAAGTGCCCATGGTCATACTGCAGTCAAGTGGTGGAGCCGGAATTACAATCTAGATCTTTCTGACTCCCAGACCCGAGCTCTATCCACTAGGCCACGCTGCTTCTCTATCATATCATGTACAAGAATATATTAAGTGCCTATCAAAATATGAAAGAATACAAATATCCTGGGTTACGACCACCCCAAATTACAGGTAACCCACAGATATGTCGTGCACTATTTACTGACATACCCAGCACATGCAATGCTCAATCCTAACATTATTCATTCATTCAATCGTACCTATTGAGCGCTTACTTTGTGCATCGTGTTCAGTTACTTCAGATAAGTCAATTTCCTCAACCCCTTCTTCCTCTCCCCAGGTCCCAGACATTTTCCAGCCCTCCCCACCCTCTACGTGAAGGCCCCACTCCCTTCTCACCCTTCCGCTCCGGTTTAGCTGGGTTTAACGAAGCATAGGGAGACCAGTTAAATGACTCGCCCAAGGTCATTCAGCAAGACTCGTGGTGGAGCCGGGATTACAATCCCAGTCTGACTCCCAGGTCCGTGCTCTATCCACCAGTGGCCACTTCTGCAAACCCAGCATAATGGAATGCTCAGTCCTAACGTTCAGTACAATCACTTCAGCTAAGTCAATTTCCTCAACCCTTTCAACCTTCTCCCATTTCTGGGATATCTGCTCCCCCTTCTCACCCTCTTGCTCCAGTTTTGCTTGTTTTAACTCAGCATAGTGAAGCCAGTGGCCACTGTGGGAAACCAAGTGCAGCCTCCCCGCCCTCCTGCTCGCCTTCCTCTCTCCTCTCGAAGCCCGGGCAGGAACGGAGCTGGGTGGTGGGGAGACTGGGTGACACGGTCCCCTCCCAAGGTGCTGTAGCTGTGACGACCGCTATCACCGGCCCCGTCAACTCTCTCCCTATCAGCAGGACTACACGCAGGATGGGGATTAGGGGGCAACAGACATGCTCGTGGAAGCAGCTGCCAGGGTGGTTCCTTTAAAAAAAGAAAAAAACTACTGGAAACTCGAGCAGTGGTGAGAGGAAGGGGGAGAGAAGATGTGGGGGACTGGGGAGGGGGGACTGTGAGCAAGAAAGGGTTGGGCAGCATACGCAGTGTATTTGGACTTACCTTTGGGACCCAGTCATGTCAGGACTGGTTCTGGAACAGAATCAAACTAACTGAACATTACTGCACGGGCAAAATATACCCACATTGAAACCGAGCAGTGACCAAGGTGACTCCTTGTCTTGCCCAAAGTAGCCTTCTACCCTTTATGATTTTTGAAGTCAGAGGGCTTCATGAATGCAGAGGAATTTGACATTAACGCATTTTTTTTTTCATCTCAATACCTGTAGTCAGATTGACGATGATCATCCCTTGGCCATCTATTATATCCAGAGTCATCCTGCAATAAAAAGAAATTGTTCAGATACGTGCTTTGTTGAAATAATTTTGCTGCAACAGAAATACATAACTAAGAAAGAGGTACAAAGAGGGGTAGGAAGAAAATCATAGTACAATCATCATTTCTAGAAATTACACTGTACTCAGACGCACCACTGCTTTATAATATTTAGAGAAGCAGCGTGGCGCAGTGGATAGAGCACGGACTTGGGAGTCAGAGGTCATGGGTTCGAAGCCCGACTCTGCCACTTGTCAGCTGTGTGACTGCGGGCAAGTCACTTAACTTCTCTGTGCCTCAGTTACTTTATCTATAAAATGGGGATTAAGACTGTGAGCTTTACGTGGCACAACCTGATTACCCTGTATCTACCCCAGCACTTAGAACAGTGCTCTGCACATAGTAAGCACTTTACAAATATCAACATTATTATTATTATTATTAAGATGTTACTATTAATATCATTACTATTTCTGAAAAAGACAAACAAATCTGAGTTTTAAAATGTACAATTAATAAAACAAGGTGATATAATTCTGGATTTAATTTAAAGATTTGGGGGCCTAATTTTTTGCAAAACAGATTACTTTGCCCGTCCTCCCCATAAATATCAGGCAAGGGAACATATCTGCAATACTTTCTTCCTAAACCTATCGAAGCAGAAAACCTCTGAAGTCTACAGAGAGGAAAAAAAACATCAAACCTGGGAAGGTTACAAGGAAGTTTCAAGAGTCAAAATGAGTCCGCATAGCATATTTCAACAGGAGGTAGGTGTTTCTAATCCTGAATACTCTAACATTTACGAAACCTGACACTGTAACCGTCAGTTTCTTCTGATTGACATGGCTACCTTTGTGTTGTACCTAGGCTGATGCCAGTTGTCAGACAAGCAAACCCCAATTCTGCCATCACTTTCCAGCCAAAACGCACTGTGAAAACTTAAATTTTTTTACTGTAAATTTTTACTATAAAATAAAAATTTTTAAACTCTCTTCCATTCCTCCCATGAATTACTTTTGAAGTGAACAGAAGGTGGCTTTCACTTCATCCAGGCCCCCAAGATCACAGGTGTGACGGAAACCGTGAGCTCCACATGGGACAGGGACTGTATCCAAAGCAAATTGCTTGTATCCACCCCAGGCTTAATACAGTGTTTGGCACAAAGTAAAATACTTAAAAAATTATCATTATTATTATTATCTAACTCGGCCAGCAGGCAAAAAGGCAGCCAGAAAGCAGATGGTGAGGGGGAGGGAGAGGGCATGGAAAGAGTCAAAGCCAGAGTTTGCAGGAGGCAAAGTTGGCTGACAATAATAATGATAATAATAATGATGGCATATGTTAAGCGCTTACTATTTGCAAAGCACCGTTCTAAGCGCTGGGGAGAATACAAGGTGATCAGGTTGTCCCACGTGGGGCTCACATTTTACAGATGAGGTAATTGAGGCCCAGAGAAGTTAAGTGACTTGCCCAAAGACACCCACCTGACAAGCGGCAGAGCTGGGATTAGAACCCATGACTTCTGACTCCCCAGCCCATGCTCTTTCCACTGAGCCACGCTGCTTCATACCATAATGTGTCATACGATAATTGCACTGACTTTCAGTATTAGAAAGTGCTTCTCAAACACGTTTTTTAGTGTACCACTTTAAAATAATATTTTACTTCAAAACTCCAAGAGCTAAGGTACCGGACATAATGTTGCTCTGAGGGAGAAGGCAGGAGATTTCCATTTCCAATTCCCCTGGGGAGAGAGCTGGCCTAATTACTCGGGGGATGTTAAATTCCTTCTTCCAAACTTTTTTTTTCACCCTCTCCGCCCTTCTCAATTCCTGAAAATCAGTATGACAGGTAGAAACGAGTGGGAAGATGCAGAAAATGATAATCAAGTGTCTAGATTCATTCATTCAAATAGTACTGAGAGCTTGGGAGAGCACAATACAACAATGAATAGACACATTCCCTGCCCACAATGAGCGTACAGTCTGGGGGGGTGGGGGGTCAGACATTAATATAAAAAAATTACAGATCTGTACATGAGTACTGCGGGGCTGGGAAGGGGGGAAGAACAAAGGGAGCAAGTCATGGCGACGCAGAAGGAGTGGGAGAAGAGGAGAGCGAGGACAGAGTTAGGGAAGGCTTCCTGGAGGAGCTGTGCCTTCAAAAAGGCTTTGAAGCAGGGGAGAGTAACTGTCTGGAGGATTTGAGGAGGGAGGTCGTTCCAGGCCAGAGGCAGGACATGGGCTAGGGGTCAGGGGCGAATTAAACAAGATCAAAGTACAGAAGGTTAGCATCAAAAGAGCAAAGTGTGCAGGCTGGGTTGTTGTAGAAAAGTAGCGAGGTGACATAGGAGGGGGCAAGGTGATGGACTGCTTTAAAGCCAGTGGCAAGGAGTTTTTCTTTGACGCGGAGGTGGATGAGCATCCACTGTAGTTTTTGAGGAGTCGAGTTACATGTCTCCTTCCCTGCCCAATTAGGCTCAGCTATGAGGACCGGCCCCAAACTCTCTGATAAATAAGGTGCTAAATACGACCTTTTCTGACTGTTGAAATATGAAGACCACAGAGTTATTTTTATTTTGGGGGTTACAAAGTGGAATGGGAAACGTTTATACAAGTCAGAACTTTATTCTCTATCCCACCAATTTCCATTATGTTTTTCAATCTTGGTTGTGAGTGTAACTCAAACCATAGCCATGAGTCAAAATTTCCTTGACCATTTTTGAAGATAAAGGAAAGACTCAGGACCTTATCATAGAGATTCAAATCTGTACTGTTCTGTCCCATCGTGAAAGCACATACTCAATAAATACTGCTGGAAGACTAACTGATGCCCCACACTCCAGTCTAACGCTCCAGATCTCCGTTAGTAATCTCCAATCAACAACTCTATTTATTGGGCACTTACAGTACTTAGGGCACTGCACTAAACATTTAGAGGATAAAATTGAGGAAGAACACAACTCCTGTCCTAAGATCTGCAAGTACCAAGCAAGACTTGCTTTTTTTCAACTCATTCCATGTCATAATAATAATAACTGTGGCATTTGTTCAGCATTTACTATGTGCCAGGCACTCTATTAAGAGATAGGGAAGATACAAGAGATTCAGGTTGGACAGTCTCTGTCCCACATGGGACTCTCAGTCTTCATCATCATTTTACAGCTGAGATGGCATATTAAAGTGACTTGCCCAAGGTCGCACAGTGGACAGACAGTGGAGCTGGGATTAGAACCCAGTTCCTTCTGCCTTCCAAGCCCGTGCTCCATCCACTAGGCGACGCTGCTTCTTACTATGTTCAACATGAAAAAATATTTGTATTAAAATGATCCTGAACTAAAAAGACAGAGAAATAATAAGATCATGACCCTGGAAAAGGGTTACATACGCCTCTGTGAGGTGGCCCATTTCTTCGATCGTGAGAAAAACTGCGGCCTTCATCGTAGTCTCGATAATCGACGTGGCCATAATCGTATCTGCTGTAGCTGCCTTCGCCAGGTCTGTCTAGGAGAGGTGGTTTCTTGGGCACAACATTAACTACTCTATGGTAGTCATCCTAAAACAAATAGAGAGAAATATTTCACTGCTGTCAAAGATGCCAAGGGTTCTTAGGTTATCCAAGGGGAAAAAATACACTGGTTAGTGGAGAGAAAACTCCTTATTAAGTTAGGGATTTCTATGCTGCTTTCCCGCAATGGTTTCCTCAGAAAGAAGGATAGCAAGGAAGGCGACACTACAATTCAGTTGTAGGCACCACCATGAAGACAATCAAGACAATCCTACTTGTACTGTGAGCCTCATAAGGGAGAGAGTCCACGTCCAACCTAATTCATATGTACCTACTCCAGCACTTGGAACAGTGTTTGTCTCACAGTAGGTGCTAAACAAGTACCATTTTTAAAAAAATGGTATTTATTGAGCACTTCCTGGTGGAGAGCACTGAACTTCGCACTTGAGAGCTGGGTTGGCAGACGTGTTCCCTGTCCACAAGGAGGTGACAGTCTAGAGGGGGCTTACAAACATCAGTAGCGGTACTTCAGGGGCCAGAGCAATTAAAAATCGCATCAGCTGCGCAACTTGCTGTTTATAATGTTAGGATAAAGCACAGTGAGCTTTCGTTCGGTCCACGTATGTCTCACACAACTGCAAGTCTACAGAAAGAAGAATCGCCCAAAATTTATATCTTCCTCTTATCCAACACCATGTGAGACTCCAATACAAGCAACCTTTCCTTGCAAAAAATCTTAGTAAGAATTTATTTTATATCTGTAAATAAGGCTACGCATGAAACCGGAGTTTTTTCAGCCATGACTGAGTAGTGAAGAGTGACACAAGTACTCAGCAGTAGACTCTTAACATGGGAGAATCCTTTACTGGACATCATCAGACCAAACACTGTCAAAGACTAAATGATGCGCATTTCTCTTAACCTTTCCTTGGAATTAGAAGCTACAACAATAAAAACTTGGTCAATTATTTAAAATACTTGAGGCGCATATACAGAAATGTATAGTGTTTACGAAGAACTGCTTTGCAAATTCAGCAGTGTTATGAAGTGACAATAACTGTGAAGAAAAGTCCACGATGACCTCACCCATCTCAAACATCCTCACCGGCAGTAATTCTGCCCGAGAACCTCAGTTCTCCTCCCTTACTGACTCCCCTGCCCATTGGAGCTTCTGTCAGTCAAATTAAATGAAATATAAGAGGACTGAGGGAAACAAAGAAGCTTATTTTAAACAATCTGCATTGTCTTGACGGTATATGATATCATGCCGGGATTATTTTAAGAGGATCTAGATGCAGCTTTTTCATCTTCCCGCAAAAACTTCAATCACCAGAAAGTAGGGAAGAAACACGGTGGTGAATGCAGACATTATTCCCCAAAGACATGCAAGTTCCAAAGGAAGAGAACTCTGGAAAAATGCAAAATAACCAGGTTTCAACCAATTCAACTAGAAAAAAAGCTCAGCTTTAGTATTACAAACTACTCTGGGCCAGCACACGACAATGTGATTTTTCCTCATGGCTCACTGTCTTCTACAGACACAACTTTGAAAAGGGCAGGAAAGGATTTTTTTTTCCTTGCGGTATTTGTTAAACGCTTACTACATGATGGGCACTGTCACTCATTCATTCAAAAGTATTTATTGAGCGCTTACTCTGTGCAGAGCACTGCACTAAGTGCTTGGAATGTACAATTCAGCAACAGATAGAGACAATCCCTGCCCAGTGACGGGCTTACAGTCTAATCGGGGGAGACAGACAAAAACAATAGCAATAAATGGAATCAAGGGGATGTACACCTCATTAACAAAATAAATAGGGTAATAAAAATATCTACAAATGAGCAAATGAGCACAGTGCCGAGGGGAGGGGAAGGGAGAGGGGGAGGAGCAGAGGGAAAGGGAGGAAAGGGGGCTTAGCTGAGGGAAGGTGAAGAGGGGGGCAGAGAGGCAGCAGAGGGAGCAGAGGGAAAAGGGGAATCTCAGTCTGGGAAGGCCTCTTGGAGGAGGTGAGCTCTCAGTAGGGCTTTGAAGAGGGGAGGAGAGTTAGTTTGGCAGAGGTGAGGAGGGAGGGCATTCCAGGACAGCAGGAGGACGTGGCCCAGGGATCGACAGTGGGATAGGCGAGAATGGGGGACGGTGAGGAGGTGGGTGGCAGAGGAGAGGAGCCTACGGGGTTGGCAGTAGAAAGAGAGAAAGGAGGAGAGGTAGGAGGCGGCGAGGTGATGGAGAGCCTTGTAGCCTAGAGTGAGAAGTTTTTGTTTCGTGCGGAGGTTGATGGGCAACCACTGGAGGTTTTTAAGAAAGGGACTGACAGGCCCAGAGCGTTTCTGCAGGAAGATGAGCCGGGCAGCGGAATGAAGAATGAAGAAGAATGGAGCGGGGCGAGACAAGAGGGAGATCAGAGAGAAGGCTGACACAATAATCCAGCTGGGATATTATGAGAGCCTGTAACAGTAAAACAGCCGTTTGGGTGGAGAGGAAAGGGCGGATGTTGGCGATATTATAAAGGTGAGACCGGCGGGTCTTGGTGACGGATCGGATGTGTGGGGTGAACGAGAGAGCTGAGTCAAGAATGACACCAACGTTGCGGGCTTGAGAGACGGGAAGGATGGTCGTACCATCCACGGTGACAGGAAAGTCAGGAAGAGGACAGCGCTTGGGAGGGAAGATGAGGAGCTCAGTTTTGGACATGTTGAGTTTTAGGTGGTGGGCAGACATCCAGGTGGAGACGTCCCGGAGGCAGGAGGAGATACGAGGCGGAAGGGAGGGGGAGAGGACGGGGCGGAGATGTAGATTTTCTCAAGCGCTGGGGTAGATATAAGCTAATCAGGTAGGACACAGTCCCTGTCCCACATGGGGCTCACAGTCATAATCCCCATTTTACAGATGAGGTAACTGAGGCACAGAGAATTGAAGTAACTTGCCCACGATCACAAAGGAGACAGGAATTAGAACCCAGGTCCTTCTAACTCCCAGGCACGTGTTCTATCCACTGGGCCCTGCTGCTTCTCCAGACGATGAAATTCCACATAGGTCTGGTTGAAAATTCCCTTGTTTTCCCATGTTGAGAGAAGCAGAAGTAGAAAGAAAAACAGAGAGAGCACAGGAGAAAGGGGGGGGGAAAGATTGCGGGAGAGAGAAAGCCAGAGAGCGAGAGAGAGACCGTGTGGAGGGTGGTGGGAAGGGTGGTAATGAGTGCTCTAAGAAAAACATAACAGGGAGGAATGGGAAAGAAGGATAAAAAAGGGAGAGGTGGTGATAAAAAAGTGAAAAGTGAAGAAGGAGGCAACCAAAGAACAATAATAATAATAATAATAGTAATTGTGGTATTTGCTAAGCGCTTACTACGTGCCAGGCACTGTTCTAAGAGCCGGGGTACAAACGAGATAATCGGGTTGGACGCAGTCGCCGTCCCACATGGGGCTCGCGGTACTAATTCGCATTTTACAGCTGAGGGGACTGAAGTCAGAGCAAAGTCCAGTTCCAGGGTGGGGGCTCAGCCAGTCTTTCCTCTGGCCTCCAGACCCTACCTGCCTCGGGGTTCTCCCTATCTCCAGTTCTCATGGGACAGCCTTTCTATCTGTCCCAGGATCCAGCCTGACCTTTCTGCTTCTCGACACAATGGGAGAGTTAGGCTTCCTCTCCTCTCTAGTCAGCCCCTCCCAGACTGGTCTTTCCCCATCCACAGCAATAGTCAAACAAAGGCCTAGTCCTTTTGTTCTCATTGTGGCTAGGCCCCACTGTAAGAAATACTGAAACAGCCTTCAAAATCCCTGATTCAATCTGCTCTCAAGGAAATGAACCCTGCTGGCCCCCCATTTCTTTCTATTCACCGACTCTGGAGAACTGATGTCATCACAGAGTTGAGTGACTTTCCCCATCCCAGGCCAAAAAGTCCAATGTCCAATGGAAATGTCCAATGGGCAGTGCGAGGTCGGACTATTCTTCCCCAACCTGATATACGTTTCCATGTCCCATCTGCCTCTTTTACCCACGTCAACTACCCTCATCGCTAACAGAGCCCAGTAAGAGCCTCCAAAATGGATTTTCCCAGAATTCTGCACAGTTGTATCTCAGAAAGTCCTTGGACTTTACATGATTTGAGTCCGAAGAGTGCATCGATCTGAAACAAGGTCGGAATTCATTTTCTCAGAGGAACAAGTGGGAGTTGATTCCAAACTTTCATTGTCTACCCAAATGATCCAGAGTGATTCAATTATAGAAGAGTAACAGAGATAAAAGAGCAATGTTAATCGACTGGAGTCAGAGAGATTCCATGATAGGGTTACTAAGTTCACTGAAAGAAAAATGGGTGTGTTGACCGTCCCCGATGATTTTCCCCGGCCCTTCTCCTCCCACTGCCCCCCCATTTTCACCTATGCCCCCTTGCCTCTCCCACTCAGCCCACCTTGCCCTCTTAACCTTATGAAGCAGCGTGGCTCACTGGAAAGAGCGCGGGCTTTGGAGTCAGAGGTCATGGGTTCGAACCCCGGCTCTACCACTTGTCAGCTGTGTGACTTTGGGCAAGTCACTTAACTTCTTGGTGCCTCAGTTACCTCATCTGTAAAATGGGGATTAAGACTGTGAGCCCCACGTGGGACAACCTGATTCCCCTGTCTACCCCAGCGCTTAGAACAGTGCTCGGCACATAGTAAGCGCTTAACAAATACCAACATTATTATTATTATTAACCTTTCTGTCCCATTCCGCCCCCAACCACAGCTTTTAAAATTGTGTTTCCATTTCCTCGCAGGTGTCGAGAGCCCCCGGGTCTGGTGCCGTAAAGAAGACTAGTGTTGTACAGATGAAACTGCTAAGTTGTAAAGCTGAAACAGGGTGTGAATACCGTGAGCTTTCCAAGGAACAGGGACCACCTGTACAGTCTCTCCCGATGCTTAGTACCGGGCTCTGCGCACTGTAAACCATTAATAGATACTATTACTACTAATTCAGATAGTCGTGTTATTACATCTCACACAGAGAAGCAGCATGTTGTAGTAGAGCACGGGCCTGGGAGTCAGGTCGTGGGTTTTAATCCCGGCTCCACCACCTGTCTGCTGTGTGACCTTGGGCGAGTCACTTCACTGGGCCTCAGTTACTTCATCTGGAAAACTGGGTTTGAGACAGTGGGACAGGGCCTATGTCCAGCTCGATTTGCCTGTAGCCACCCCGGTGCTTATTACAGTGCCTGTCACATAGTAAGTGCTTAAATACCAAGAGGACATCTTGTGTTGAGAACTTCCAATACTTCGCTCCTCTAATGCCCACCTACTCACTATACCGCGATGTCATCTCTCTGGATGTCAACTTCCTTGGCCCACAATCTCCCTCTGGCCTGTAACTCCCTTCGCCTTCAATATCCAACAGACGATCCCTCTCCCCACCTTCGAAACCTTATTAAAATCACATCTCCTCTAAGGGGTCTTCCCCAACTAAGCCCTCATATTTCCCCTACTCCCTCTCCCTTCTGCATCACCTAAGCACTTGGATCTGTAGCCTTTAAGCATTTGATAGGCATCCCACCCTCGGTCCCACAGCATCTATGTGCAGATCCATAATTTATTTATTTTACTGTCTGCCTCCCCCTCTAGACTGGAAGCTCCCTGTGGGGAGGGAATGTGTCTTCTGATTCCGCTGACTGGGACTCTCCCAGGTACTTAATATGGTACTCCGCACCCAGGAAGCACTCAATAGGTATACTATTTCTAAGAAATACGACCTACAATGACAAAGGTTTCTATCACGTAGTTTACCTACCTCGGAGTGAGTTCGCGGAGGTAGTCGCTCTCTTGGAAGTCTTTCATACTCATACCGTCCATCAGACCACATTTCATCTCGTCTGTATGCCACTACAGTGAAAAGTAAAAACACAAAATCTCAGACTTTATGATAAGAAGCTTTTAATTTTGTCTTGTCTTATGCTGTCGAGTCATCTCCGACTTATAGGGACACCATGGACATATCTCTCACAGAACGACCCAAAGCCGACTGCAATCATCCCGGGAGCGTATCCGTAGAGTTTTCCTGGTACAAATACAAAAGTGGTTTACCATTGCCTCCTCTGTGCAGTAAACCATTTTTAATACTGAAAGAAAATTACAAATAATTCTTCCTGGGGCAAGTGCAGTACATTGAACAAAAGATGAACACTGGTTTTACTTTTTTTTATGTCTCCCTACACTAATGCTTCCCCAAACAGGCAACAGAGCAGTGGAGTTGTGGAGCTACTCCAAGTAAATTAGAACAAAGAGGCAGAAATATGCACTTTGCCTAGGTTTAATACATAATGGGCATCTCATTCTGGTCCCTGTGCAGTTTTCATTTTCTGGCTCTGCTTTCCTACGATCTTCTGACTCTGCCACTGTTCTATCACTGCCTCTACGAACATGACTATCTATGTTTGTGTCATTCAATGAGTGTTCCACACTGAAGCTCGTTTGTGTGCCCTGCATATTTGGGTAGGGGATCGTATGCATGCACGCCAAATATTGAGGGGAGGACTGCACAATTACGGTGGACTGTAGAGGAAATGCAGTGGGAAGAATGCAAATGTCTGTCGGTTTCTGGGGCACATATGGGCAGGTGGGTGGGTCTTTGAGGGAGGTGGGGAGAATTGGGGTGTGTGTGTGTGTGTGTGTGTGTGTGTGTGTGTGAGAGAGAGAGAGAGAGAGAGAGAGAGAGAGAGAGAGAGAGAGAGAGAGAGAGAGAGAGAGAGAGAGAGAGAGAGAGAGAGAGAGAGAGAGAGAGAGAGAGAGAGAGAGAGAGAGAGAGAGAGAGAATTCAGAAGTGTGGCCAAATGGATAGAGCATTGGTCTGGGAGCCAGACGATCTTGGGTTCAATCCCGGCTCCGCCACTTGTCTGCTGGGTGACCCTGGGAAGTCACTTCACTTCTCTGTATCTCTGTTCCCTCAACTTTAAAATAGAGATTAAGACTGTGAGCTCTATGTGGAACATGGACTGTGTTCAATCCTATTAGCTTGTCTCTATCCCAGCGCTTAGTATGGTGCCTGGCACTTAGTAAGGAGTTAAAAATCTCTCTCTCTCTCTCTCTTCCCTTCCCTCACTCTATTCCCCTCTCTCCACCCTACTCTTACCATTTTCTGCCTTCCAAGCCACTTGCCACTGTTTCTGATCTCCATCTTCAAAACTATCCTTTCTTACTATTCCCACTCTCATCTTTCATTTCCTTCTCCTCATTCTCTTCCACGCCGACCACCCCATCCTAACCCTCCGTTCACACATCCCGGCCGGGTTAGAGGCAAGGGCGGTTAATAATGATGAAAATAATTATGGTATTTGTTAAGCACTTACTATATGCCGAGCACTGTTCTAAGTGCTGGGGTAGATATATGGTAATCAGGCTGTCCCACATGGAGCTCACAGTTTTAATCCCCATTTTACAGATAAGTGAGGCACAGAGAAGTTAAGTGGCTTGCCCAGGGTCACACAGCAGACAAGCGGAGGATCCGGGAATAGAACTCACGTCTTCGGACTCCCAAGCCCGTGCTCTTGCCACTGAGTCACGCTGCTTCTCTAAAAACCAAGTACAGCGAGCTCTCCATTCCCATTTCCATCTACCGGGCCCCAGTCTCCGTCCCTCAGTCTCCCTCCGACCTCTCTCTGGCCCAGGGAGCAGTCAATACCAAGGCTAAATGGCCACCTCAAGCTTTCCTTTAGAAATGGACATCGATAGACGGATTAGAAGGTGAGTTTCTTTTCACCAGCCTTGACTCTCATTCCATCAGAATCTGACAGATCTGCTGAGTACATGGCTTGAGGGGGTTTTTTGTGTTGCCTTAATGAGATGTCATTACTCACTGTGACAGCCAGATGATAGTTCCTATGAAACTGTAAGGTAATAGCTCCAACTTTTGTTAAGAGGGAAGATTTTTTTAGACACCTTAAGGGGAAAAAACTATGTCTCTGGCTAAACCTGTGAATCACATTAAGAGCCACAGATAAATGGCTACGGCAGCTTTCACTGGCTACCGTGGATGGCCTCGGTTGCTTTGTTAGCCGAGATTTTCTATACTAATCCGCCACACCGAAATATAATTTAGTATAATGGAGCTGTCCAGTTGTACTGCAGGAGAAAGATTATCGTGAAAATACGAAGGTGGGTTTGGGTGCTTCTGATCAAAATGGCTTGGACAGTACTGCCTTAAAGTGACCTGGAAAAAGGCCTGGGAAACAATGGAAGAGGCTTAAACAAGCGAATCCCCTAAAAGACGGAGGGGAGATCATTCCTACCAAGTTTAAAGGGTGAGCTCCTCAGCTCTTCCATCAGGAAGAATGACTTCTACCTTCCATCTTCATAATCCATTTTATAATCCTCCATTTTAGGGTATTTTAAAACCTTTCATAACAGGCCCTCCTCAATTCTCAGGAAGATATAGGTCACATGAAGATGTAAGTTATAGCCTAATATACTTTTTATGGGTTTTTAATGTTTTATAATTTTTATGTCATCATACAGGCAACTGTAGACATGAAATGCTTCTCATGGGGGTGGGGGGAAGGGACATCTTTTTATGACCTATAGAAACTGTACATGGGTAAATGTTATTAGAAAAAAATAACAGCTATGACGGCCTACTAAAAATAATGTTCTCAAGTTATCCTTTTAAGCTGCACTGTCGACAACATCAGATCTGTAGTGTAGGCTTTAATTTATTTCTGCAATGTGACAAGAATCCGCACATCAACACCCAACATCTTTGATGATATAAATAATGAGGGATAAAAGCGTAAGCTTCCATTTCAATAGTAATTCCAGTAATTAGCAACGGTAGAATTTAAAGAAAAAAACCTATATGTTATTATCTAAAGCTGTGGAGTTTCGACACAGATGAAACAGCCATGGCAGAGAAGTAGCGTGGCCTAGTGTAAAGAGCACAGGCCTGGGAGTAGTAGGTCCTGGGTTCCAATCCCAGACCCAGTCACTTGAATGCTGTGTGACCTTGGGCAAGTCATGTAACTTCTCTGTGCTTCAGTTACCTCATCTGTAAAATGGGGATTGAAACTGTGAGCCCAGTGCAGGACCTGGACTGTGTCCAACCTTGTATTTATCGATGCTTTGCACAGTGCCTGACACACAGTATGCACTTAAAAAAAACATTAAAATACATACGTATATACATACTTTAGAATTGATAAAGGTTAAGGAAGACTAGGAATGGTGGAGAAGAAAACATTTTAAAAAATACTTCTTATGGCCAAGTCCTGTTATAAGCCACAATTTCAACAGCCCACTCCCTTCTGTTTCAAGTGTTCCTTTTTTTTCTTTAACAATAAACCCACCACCATAACTAAAGAGAGGCTTTTAAAATTCTACTACAGAAAACTCCTTTAACTACTCAAGTTTTAATGTTTAGGGTAAATTAATCTAGAACATTGGGGGAAAAAAAGCAATATCTCATGCTTAATAGTAAGTATTTCAGAAGAACTCATATTGACCAAAATGAAAACAAATCATTATACAGAAAAAAAGAAAAGGGAACCACTCAAGTCAAAAGAGGGTTTTTTTCCCATGTCCTTCTTCCTAAACCCACTGTGAGAAGGGACCTACCACAAGGGACAGCCTGTGAGAACCTAGACAACTTAAGCTAAAGACCTAGTACCTGATAAAGGGTACAGAAATTGGATCCAGGGCTTTTTGAGTTCAAAACAAGTCAAAACAATGAGTAAAACGATGAAAGGTAAAAACTGAAGAGACAGAAAGGGAAGAAAGAGAAAACTGATATTGAAAATTTCAACTATTACAATGCCAAAAGTGATTAGCCATTAAGCCAGAAAAGAAAAATAAATTTTAAAAACTATGAAATTAAAAATACTGAATTTAATCCTTGACTCACAAAGAAATCAGCCAGAATAACTACTATGGAACTTACTTGTGTCTCTTCAGGAATCAATTTTTAAATCTCCAAGAAGCTCCTGGGAATTAAAAAATATAATCATTAAAACAATTTAACATTATGTTTCCCACAATCTCTCTTCCTGCACAAATGAATCTAACTTGTCTTTTATCAATTGATATTTAATGACAAAGTTAAAAAAGGTAACTTCTCAGGACTGGAGCCTAAACACTGACCGCCATCCAACTCAATCTTTCAATGCTCACATCATGCTACATTCCTGAATTTTTGTAAGACGGAAAACAAAATAGGAAGTCAGAGAATCCCCATTTTCACCTGATTTGTGTGTTTTTGGGGCGGGGGCAGGGGGGGCAGAGAAACAGGACCTCCAGAGAACTGCAAGTAGCTCCCAGAAATGAGTTTCATTTATGTCCTCTTTGCTCCATGTTAAACACTGGACACCCAAGTCAGTTCCCATCTCCAACCACTCCACCTCAAAATCTATCCTAAGTGTTTGGGAGGGAAGAATACAACAGAACCAGCAGACGTGTTCCCTGATCATAACATGTCTAAGAGGGAGACAGACATTAAGTGAAATAATCAATCAATCATATTTGTTGAGGGCCGTGTGCAGGGCACCGTACTAAGCATTTGGGAGAGCAGAACACACTAATATAACAGAACATTCCCTGCCCACAACAAGGTTACAGTCTACGGGGGTAGACAGACATTTATACAGTAGAAATTTAAAGATATGTACATATAATAATGTTGGTATTTGTTAAGCGCTTACTATGTGCCGAGCACTGTTCTAAGCGCTGGGGTAGACACAGGGGAATCAGGTTGTCCCACGTGGGGCTCACAGTCTTCATCCCCATTTTACAGATGAGGGAACTGAGGCATAGAGAAGTTAAGTGACTTGCCCAAAGTCACACAGCAGACAAGTGGCCGAGCCGGGATTCGAACCCATGAACTCTGACTCCAAAGCCCGTGCTCTTTCCACTGAGCCACGCTGCTTCTCTGGGGTTGGGGATGGGGTGAATATCAAATCCAAGGGTCACAGATCCAGGTGCACAGATGCCGCCGAAGGGAGAGCGAGCTGGGGAAAAGAGGGGGTAATCGGGGAAGGCCTCTCGGAGGAGATGAGACTTTAACAATACTTGAAAGGTGGGGAGAGTGGTGGTCCAGCACACTTGTGGGGGTAGGGGGAAAGTTCCAGCTTAGGGGGAGGATGTGGGAAAGAGGTCGGCGGCAAGATAGTCGAGATCGGGGCACAGTGAATAAACCGGCGCTAGTGGAGTGTCCTTGCTGGGCTGGAATACAGATCAGTGAGGTGAGGTGGGATGAGGTGAGCTGATTGAGTGCTCTAAAGCAGCGTGGCTCAGTGGAAAGAGCGCAGGCTTGGGAGTCAGAGGTCATGGGTTCGAATCCCGGCTCTGCCACTTGTCAGCTGTGTGACCGTGGGCAAGTCACTTAACTTCTCTGTGACTCAGTTACCTCATCTGTAAAATGGGGATTAACTGTGAGCCTCACGTGGGACAACCCGACTACCCTGTTATCCACCCCAGCTCTTAGAACAGTGCTCTGCACATAGTAGGTGCTTTACAAATACCAACATTATTTATTATTATTATTATAATGGGAAGGAGTTTCTGTTTGATGTGGAAGTAGATGGGCAGCCACTGGAGGTTCTTAAGGAAAGGGGAGACATGGACTGAATGTTTTTGTCTCAAATTGACCCGTGTGGCAGAATGAAGTACGGAGTGGGGAGAGATGGGAGGCAGGGCGGTCAGCGAGGAGGTAGATGGAGTAGTCGAGACGAGATAGGATAAGTGCTTGGATCAGCACGGTAACAGTTTGGATGGGGAGGAAAGGGCAGATTTTAGTGTCGTTGTGAAGGTGGAACTGACCGGATTTGGTGACAGATTGAATATACGGGCGGATGAGAGATGAGTAGAGGGCCGAGCTAAGTTTATGGGCTTGTGAGATAAGGAGTATAGCGCATTAACTACAGTGACAGGAAAGACGGTGGAGGACAGGGTTTGGATCGGAAGATAAGGAGTTCACTTTTGAACGCATTTACTTCGAGGTGCCTGTGGGACTTCCCGGAAAGATGTCCTAAAGGCAGGAGGAAATGCAGGACTGCAGGGAAAGAGAGAGGTCAGGGCTGGAGATGTAGACTTGGGAATCACTTGCCTAGAGATGGCAGTTGAAGCAAGCCAGGGGAGCAATTGGGAAGAGAAAAGTGAGCAAAACTTTTCTCAGTTTCTTCTACCCTGCCACTACTAAACTATAACTTCTCATTTTACTGAAAGAAAAACATACAAATATATCTTAAGAACAACTTAAGCATTGGGGAAGCATGAAATTGGAAGTTATATCAATCAGTAGCATTTACTGAGCATCAGTGTGCACAGAATTATACGAAGCTCTTGGGAGAGCACAAAAGAATTAGTAGACAATCTCTGAATTTAGGGACTTTCCAATCTTGCTATATATATATATATATATATATATATGTGTGTGTGTGTGTGTGTGTGTGTGTGTGTGTGTGTGTGTGTGTGTGTGTGTGTGTGTGTGTGTGTGTGTGTGTACACAGAGAGATTTTTTTTAAGATAGCTCCTGAAACCATCTGAAGCAGTGTGACCTAGTGGAAAGAACCCAGGCCTGAGAGTCAGAAGACCTGAGCTCTAATCCCTACTCCATTCTTTTTTTATAAATAATAATAATAATAAAGGCATTTAAGCACTTACTATGTGCAAAGCACTGTTCTAAGCGCTGGGGGGTGATACAAGGTCATCAGGTTGTCCCACGTGAGGCTCACAGTCTTAACCCCCATTTTACAGATGAGGTCACTGAAGCATAGAGAAGCGAAGTGACTTGCCCAAAGTCACACAGCTGACAAGCGGCGGAGCCGGGGTTAGAACCCATTACCTCTGACTCCCAAGCCCGGGCTCTTTCCACTGAGCCACGCTGCTTCTCTGGTAGTTAAAGGGTAGTTAAGGGCTTACTTGGTGCCAGGCACTCTACTAAGTGCTGAGGTAAACACAAACTAATCAGGTTGATCACAGTCAGTGTCCCAACATGGGGCTCACAATCTTAATCCCCATTTTACAGATGAGGTAACTGAAGCACAGAGAAGTTAAGTGACTTGCCCAAGGTCACACAGCAAACAAGTGGTGGGGCCGGCTTCAGAACCCAGGTCCCTCAATCAATCAATGGTATTTATCGAGCACTTACTGTGTGCAGGGTGCCGTACTGTTTGGGAGAGTTTATACAACAGAGTTGGTAAACACGTCCCCTAGCCACAACGGAACTACAGTCTAGAGAAGCTCCACCACGTGCCTGCAGTGTGACCTCGGGCAAGTCACAACGTCTCCAGCCTCAGTTTCCCCATCTGTAAAATGGGGATTCAATACCCGCACTTGAGTCCCACGTGGGACCGGGACTAGGTCCAACTTGATTATCTTGCATCTAACCCAGTACTTACTACAGTGTCTGATACATAGCAAGTGCTTAACGAATGCTACAGTTACTCTTATTTTCTAGCTGCGCATTATTTTGGGTCCATTAGGTTGTGAAACGCCTCGAGCAATGGAATGTCTACTTGGTCTACTGTACCCACCCAGTTGCTTTGTAGCATTCTTTGCCACTGCAGACATGCAATCAATACTATTGATTATTGACTGTAAAGTCAATAACACTTGCAGTACAGCAATGCTTTAATGTATAATCCCTTTCTCTTAAATCAAAATTTAGTTGAACAGTAGACTGACCCCCACAGGATTGGGCCTTCAGGTATCCACTCTCCAGTATTCTTCCTCAAATAATCAATCTATTTACTGAGAGCACTTACTACGTACAGAGCCCTGTACTAAGCGCTTGGGAGAGTACAGTATAATAGAGGAGTGGGGAGACATGGACTGAATGTATGGTAGACACACTCCCTGCCCACAGAGAGTTTACAGTCGAGAAGGAGAGATCGACAGAAATAAATTATGGGGTTTTGGGGGCTGAGGGAGGGGTGCAAAAAGGAAGCAAATTCAAATGCAAGGGCGATGCAGAAGGGAGTAGGAGAAGAAAAGTATGGAATATTGATTTTAATCATCCTTCGTCTGTTCCGATTTGCACCTAAACTTTTAGAAGGAGAGACAAACACTAGAAATAAATTATGGGGCTTTGGGAGCTGAGGGAGGGGTGCAAAAAGGGTGCAAATTCAAGTACAAAGGCGATACAGAAGGGAGTGATGAAGTATGGGATGTTGATTTTAATCATCCTTCGTCTGTTCCAATTTGCACCTAAATTTTTCCCCAGATCTGCTCTTGCCTGGTGTCTCACTGCTTCTGCCAGTAAAATAGTTTCTCATGCTCACGCTCACGCTTCCCTTCCTTGAAAAATCATTGAGGTAAGTGTAACCTTTCACTTTGCTGTCCACGGAGATTTCTGCCTGACCACTTTCTGGGGGACGTGGGGAATTGAGCCCCGGTTGGATGCTATGCCAGCCTACCCTAGCTGCACGTCCCGGATTAAACAACAATATTCTCCTGGCACTTGTAATATCCAAACTACCACAACAAAGTAATAGTAACGGCAACGGCAGCATTTACTGAGCACCTCTTTTGGTACAATGTACTGTACTAAGCGCTTGTCAAGGATGGTTGCGAGTATGTTCATGGCGCTGGAGATACAAATTCACCAATACCTAGAGAAATGAAATGGCTGTAAGGAAACTAAGTGGTAAGCTCGTTGCGGGCAGCAAACGTGCCTCCCAACACTGTTGGATTGCCCTCTCCCAAGTGCTCAGTACAGTGCATTGCACACGGAAAGCTGTCAAATACCAATGATGATAACTGATGAAGAAGAAACTGGATCAATGTGGTTGAGCTTCAGCCTGTATGTGGCTGGGTGTTATTTCTGTCAGGCATCTGAGTCATTGACACTTTACTGTATAGCCCGGGGGAATTAAGTCACGGTGTAGATTGTCTAAAGGTACCTTAAAAGCTTGTTAGTGTCCTGCACAGAATCAATTTGAGTCTCCTGTCCGGCTTTCTATGGCTGTGTTCATGCAAATGACATTTGTTAATCACTGACTTTATGCCTGGCCCAGTACTACGCACTGGGGTAGACAGAAGCATATGGTGGGGGTGAGTAACTAAACAGTAGGTTTTCCTTATCGTGGGGTTCTGTGGGGTTCACTCTAGGGGAATTGGTTGAAGTTCGCTGTATATAAAAAACTAAACAATAACTAAAACAAAAGCACGGTCACCTTATGAACCAGCCCTGACTCAAAGAAACTAACTGGCTTGAAGATTCAAGGTATCAATCTGACCACCAAAGGCCACCCAAGTTTCATGAGAGCAACAACTGAAGCAATACTTAAATACTAAATACACATGGGGGAACTGAGGACCAGAGAAGGGAAGCGACTTGCCCAAAGTCACACAGCAGACAAGTGGCAGAGCAGGGATTAGAACCCATGCCCTTCTGACAAATATATGGGGATCCATAAATGTCTCAAATCTGACCACTCTCTTTGAAGAAATGAAAATGTCCAATTTTTCCGATATAGCTCTTCAAACGAGTTTTTAGGAATAATGAGATATCTTTTCAGGTGAGTTTTCAGTGATTGCTTGTTTGTGAGGAAAATTATCCTGATCACTCAGTGGTATTTGAGTGGTTACTTTGTGGAGAGCAGGGTGCTCAGTAATAAATAAATAAATAAATAAATAAATAAATAAATAAATAAATAAATAATAAATACAATTGAATTGAATAAATGAATGAATGTTAAAGACTACAATCTAACAGGGTCGGTACCCTACTGCTGATTCCAGCTCCTCCCCAATGCAGCCCTCCCTAGAGCAGTAGATGATGTGGCTTCTGGGTTGGAAAACCTCTATCACACCATCTTTGCATCAGACATAGTCCTTTCTCCTGGATTTAAAGTTCTCCACTCTTGAGCTATCTCATTCTACCTCTATCTCAGTCTCCCTGCCTCAATGAGACTCACCGGATTTCAAGCACGTGCTTCTCTCTCTCCCTCTAGCTAGCCTTATTTCTTTTGCCCAGACCCTATCTAAAGCCTACTGCACCCTTCCTTTCCCACCCAATATTGAAGTACTCCGATTCTTTAAGATCCAGGAAGACCTCTTTTCAGGGAGAGTCCCTGGGGTGATCATTTTTATTAAAAATAAATAGATAGATAGATAAATTAAATAAGGTTCAGTCCACATCTCCCCATTCCTCCAGAACCTCCAGCGGTGGCCCATTCACCTCCGCTTCAAACAAGAACTCCTTACCATCAGCTTTAAACCGTCAATCTCCTTGCCCCCTCCTACCTCACCTCTTTGATTTCCCACTAAGACACAGCCCACACACTTCACTCCTCTATCGCCAACCAGTTCACTGTACCTCGAGCTCATCCACCCCACTTCCAAACCTTTGTCTGCGTCCTCCTTCTGCCCTGGAACTCCCTCCCCCTTCACGTACGAAAGATCACCACTCTCCCCACCTTCCAAGCCTTACTAAAATCGCATCTTCTCCACGAGGCCTTCCCCGACTAAGCCCTCACTTCCCCTACCTGTTCTGCCTTCTGCTCACCTGTGCACTTGGATCTGTACCCTTTATTCATTCGTTCATTCAACCGTATTTACTGAGCGCTTACTAGGTGCAGAGCACTGTATTAAGCGCTTGGAATGTACAATTCGGCAACAGATAGAGATAACCCCTGCCCACTAACGGGCTCACAGTCATTAAGCACTGACTATTCAGCCCAACCTCAGCGATGTACGTACATCACATACGTACATGTCCAAAATTTAAACTAATGTCTGTCTCCCCTTCTAGAGGGTATGCTCAATGTGGGCAGTGACTGTGTCCACCAACTCTTTTATACTGTACTCTCCCAAGCGTCTATAACAGTGCTCTGCATACAGTACATGTTCAATAAATATTATGGATTATAATAATAATAATAATAGATTCTGGTATTTACTGAATGCTTCCTATGTGCCAGGCACAGTTCTAAGTTCTGGGGTGGATACGAGCAAATCAGGATGGACACAGCTCTGTCCCACGTGGGCCTCACAGTCTCAATCGCCATTTTACACATGAGAGAACGGAGGCTCAGAGAAGTGAAGGGACTTGCTCAAGGCCCAACAGCAGACAAGTGGCAGAGCTAAAATTAGAACTCAGGTCCTCCTGGCTCCCAGGTCTGTGCTACACCACGCTGACTAAGGTGTGCACGCTTATTTTTAACCTCTTTGTTCACATCTTGGAATATAAGCTATTTTACTACAGCTCGCCTGGCTTAGCTCCTGGGCTTCCTGCCCACACATAAAATGCAGGCCCCTCACCTCACAATTGGGTAGTAAATTACCAGAGTTGAGCCCAGCTCCTCCAAGAGGCCCTCCCTAAGCTCTCACTTCCCCTATTTTCCCATTCTTCCACAAGGTCTGTAAGCCTTTGATATGCACCCCACCTTCAGCCCCTTAGTCCTTGTGGACATAACCTCACACTCTGCCATTTCCTTTATCTGTTATTTATTTTAATGACTATCTCCCCACCTAGTCTGTAGGTAAGTTGTGGGCAGGGATTTTCTACCTTCAACCTCTACTAAATTGGATTCTCCCAAGGGCTTAAAACAGAGCTCTGCAAACAGTAAGCACTCAATAAATACCACTGACTGATTGATTGGATGGTGGAGGGGATTTAGGAGGGAGGATGAGACAGCCAGAAATTGGGGAATTCATTCATTCAATTCTTGCAATTGTATTTATTGATCGCTTACTGTGTGCAAAGCACTGTACTAAGCGCTTGGAATGTACAATTCGGCAACAGATAGAGACAATCCCTGCCCAACGACGGTCCCACAGTCTAAAACGGGGAGATAGACAACAAAACAAAACAAGTAGTCAGGCATCAATATCCTCAAGATAAATAGAATCATATATACACATCATTAATAAAGCAGAATAATAAATAATATAAACACATATGCACAAGTTCTGTGGGGAGGGGAAGGGAGAAGAGCAGAGGGAGGGAGTAGGGGGATGGGGAGGGGAGGGGGCAGAGAGAAAGGGAGGGCTCAGTCTGGGAAGGCCTCCTGGAGGTGAGCTCTCAGTAGGGCTTTGAAGGGGGGAAGAGAGTTAGTTTGGTGGATGTGAGAAGGGAGGGCAATCCAGGTCAGCGGTAGGATGTGGGCCAGGGGTCGACAGCGGGACAGGCGCGAACGAGGCCCAGTGAGGAGGTTAGCGGCGGCAGAGGAGCGGAGTATGTGGGCTGGGCTGTAGAAGGAGAGAAGGGAGGTGAGGTAGGAGGGGGCAAGGAGATGGACAGCTTTGAAGCCAAGAGTGAGGAGTTTTTCCTTCATGCAAATGTTGATAGGCAACCACTGGAGGTTTTTGAGGAGGGGAGTGACATGCTCACAGCGTTTCTGCAGAAGGATAATCCAGGCAGCGGAATGAAGCATAGACTGAAGCGGGGAGAGACAGGAGGACGGGAGATCAGAGAGGAGGCTGATGCAATAATCCAGTCGGGATGTCATGAGGGCTTGTAACAGTTTGCTAAGGCTCTGCCATCAAGACTGAGCATGGTGTAGTGGATAGATTACGGGCCTGGGAGTTAGAAAGTCATGGGTTCTAATTCCGGCTCCTCCACTTGTCTGTTTTACGGACTTGGGCGAGTCTTTTCACTTCTCTGTATCTCAGTGACCTCATCTGAAAAATGGGGATTAAGACTGTTGAGTCCCAAGTGGGACAAGAGACTGTGAACATCTCAATTTGCTTGTATCCACCCCAATGTTTAATACGGTGCCTGGCATGTAGTAAGCGCTGAAATACCACAGCTCTTATCGTTATTCTGATCAAAGAGCTACCTAGGGCATCTAGTAAAGTGGATAGGGTCAGCAGGAGCCTTAAAAATAGCCGTCTACAGCCTGCTCAGGAGCGACCATCTGGGACCAGGATTTTGGTGTGACGGTGCTTTCTTTTTGACAGGAGACCACCATCGCCATCCCCGTCACCGTCATCCCCAGCCCCACAGAGGAAACATCTACTTAGGCCGGACGAGCGATCGGAAGGACTCGGTTGAACCAGCACAACCAGCACACGCATCCCAGTTTCTGGAGGAGCTGCTCCTGGAAAAAGCTTGTGTACAAATATGCGGAAGTGCCACGATGTGGGGAGGAGAACCCAGGGGCTGCCTCCCAGGGACAACTCTGCACTGCGTGCACGCGGTCCTACTCCCACCCAAGACTCCGTCGATTGTTTTTACATGTTAAGTGCTTTCTATGTGGCAGGCACTGCTCTAAGTGCTGGGGTAGAGACACGTTAATCGGGTTGGTCACAGTCCCCGTCCCACAAGGGGCTCACAATCTTAATTTGCATTTTACAGATGAGAAAACTGAGGCCCAGAGAAGTGAAGTGACTTGCCCAGGGTCACACAACAAACAAGTGGTGGAGCAGGGATTAAAACCCGGATCCTTCTAACTTCAATTCTAAATGGGACCTGGGACCAAGTTAACGTCTCCTCTCCCAGCGCTCAGTTTTGGCTGGCTTTGGATCAGATGGTAGATTGTGACTTGAGCAAGGCCCTTCTTGGAAATTCAAAGTTTAGTTGAATGGAAGTCTTTAGTTCGGGAAGTAGTCTACCAATTGATAATACTCCTGCACATCATCAAGGCCTAGTGGAAAGAAGACTGACGTGGGAGTCAGACGATCTGATTCCTAATCCTGACTCCCCACTCTTTTTTTTAATGCTATCTGTAAAGCCTTTACTATGTGCCAGGTGCTGGAGTAGATGTAAGATCATCGGGTTGGACACAGTCCAAGCCCCACACGGGGTTCGCAGTCTTGTGGCTTAATGGAAAGAGCCCGAGCTTGGGCGTCAGAGGATGTGGGTTCTAATCCCGACTCTGCCACTTGTCTGCTGTGGGACTTTGGGCAAGTTACTTAACTTCTCTGTGCCTCAGTTACCTCATCTGTAAAAGGGGGATAAAGATGTGAGCCCCACATGGGACAACCCGATTACCTAGTATCTATCCCAACACTTAGAACAGTGCTTTGCACGTAGTAAAGCGCTTAACAAATATCAGCATTATTATTATCATTATCACTCCCCATTTTACAAAAGAGGTAACTGAGCCACAGAGAAGTTAAGTGACTTGCCTGAGGTTACACAGAGGACAGGGGCAGAGGCAGGATTAGAATTCAGGTCCTCTGATTCCCAGGCCCCCGATCTTTCAACTAGCCCACTCTGCTTCTCCAGGCCTCACTGCTTCTTTTACTGCGTGACCTTGGGCAAGTAAATTAACTTATCTGTGCCTCAGTTCCCTCATCTGCAAAATAGGGATTCAGAACCTGCTCTCCCTCCTATTTAGGCTGTGAGTCCCCTGATATCTTGTGCTTAGAACAGTGTTGGGCACATGGTAAGCGCTTAACAAATACCATAATTATTATTATTATTACAGTGCTTCGCACACAGTAAGCACTTAACAAATATCACAATTATTATTATTTGCTAGGCTGGCTTGCTAACAATATAATAGTATTCAGCAGAACACTGAACAGAGCTAAAAAACACAATTCCTGCTTTCAAAATGTTTACAATCTACCAAAGGTTTCTTCTGAGCCCTTGTTCTGTGCCCTGCACTAAACCCTTGGGAGGATACAATATACTTGGTACAGACAACCCCTGTCCTCAAAGATCTTACAGTCTAATGAGATCTATGGTCCTTCTGGAAGGACGTTACTTGTTTAGCAACATATTACTTCAAAGAAAGCATTTTAAATCATCCTAATGACCTAAAACAGAGGTTTACGGAGGTCTGATGAAGAGAAAAATTCCCTAACACGCTTCACAAAACTGCTTGTTTGGCTTGCTTGTTTGTTTGCATAAGTTTATTTAAAGCCAAATGAGAATTCCAGTGAACTTGAACACCATGGTTAAATAAAATTCTACAGTGCCATATAAAGTCCGTTCATTTTGAAATTCCTCGGCATACCAACCTCATTAGGACGGTCACGGTAGAACTGCAGCTGTTTCCAAACCTCTTCCCTGCTGACTTGCACTTAAAAGTTATCCTTAATGGCAATAACCTCAAGTATTGTTTACAGTGATTAGTTTAGAGAAGCAGCGTGGCTCAGTGGAAAGAGTCCAGGCTTGGGAGTCAGAGGTCGTGGGTTCGAATCCCGGCTCTGCCACTTGTCAGCTGGGTGACTGTGGGCAAGTCACTTAACTTCTCTGGGCCTCAGTTACCTCATCTGTAAAATGGGGATTAACTGTTAGCCTCACGTGGGACAAACTAATAACCCTGTATCTACTCCAGCGCTTAGAACAGTGCTCTGCACATAGTAAGCGCTTAACAAATACCAACATTATTATTATTAAGCGCTTAACAAAGTACCAACATCATCATCATTCTATTCCTCTGAGGTTTAAAGACTACCAGAAATTAAACAAAAATTGATGAAATATAACACAAGACGGTGCTCCTTGTGGGCAAGAATGTGTCTGTTTGTTGTAATATTGTACTCTTCATTCATTCATTCATTAGTATTTATTGAGCGCTTACTATGTGCAGAGCACTGTACTAAGCGCTTGGAATGTACAAATCGGTAACAGATAGAGACAGTCCCTGCCTCTTCCAAGCGCTTAGTACAGTGCTCTGCACACAGTGCTCAATAAATAGGACTGAATGAATGAATGTACTCAACAGGTCCAAATAGTTGGAAAAAGTTCTCCCCCAAAAAATCCTCCTCATAACCTGCTGAATTATACTATATTATATGAAGAGTATTTCCTCTTCATCACAAAGCTAGTTTATTTAGCTTCCCTACGGGTGCTGGGCTAGGGGCTACACAAAACAAGGTAAATATGCCTGCCCGCCCCCTTGACTGTTTCTACCTGAAAACCATCTTTTCATTCTATTTTTCATTTTATTTATAGAGCGGCCATGTGCACAGCAGTGTACTAAGTACTCTTTTCTAAGAAGCTCTTAGCAGAAGATCACAAAAGAAGACTTGGTTTCCCCAACACTGCCCACACATCCGGTATTGCTCATACAGCCCTCCCACACCCATTTTTTTACTCCTCCTAAAGACATCGTTTCTCCTTTCACCAGGGTTAAACCCAAAGGAATTTCTCCAAGCCTCTGCCTTCAAGGGAGGTAAGAGACAAAACCCTGGTTACTCCCGGATTGAGCCTTCAAAGGAAATGTTTGCCCTCTTAGTAAAATCAACCACCAAGAACACAGAAATTCTGAAGCAACGAGATAACAACTTGTTTAGCCAAAGCTTTTTGTTCACACAAATACTTCTAAGGGACCAAATAATAAACCAGGTCAAATTTCCATTTAAACAAACTAGTTTTGCTTTGAAGAGCTTGAAGGAGGATGTGTTTATAGTAAACTAATGATTTTACACCCCATGTTTAGGAAATCTTGGGAAGCATAGTGCTTTCAACCCACTTTAAAGGAGCTTTAGATGTAGCTATTTACTTATTTCCCCAGGACAAGAAGCAGGAGAAAGGAGAGAATGGTCATTTCACCAACTCCACTGACATATCACCCTAAGGTGGGCTGATCGAGATACAGTGGGGTCAGATGGAACAGGCTCTGTTTACGGTTCTTGTAATTTACATTTAATTACACTTAAAGTCATTTTAACCTTCATTGATTTCTCTCTACTTTTTAAAGGACAAAGGAGCGCCTCCCTATATACTAATAGCTAGGAACCACTGAACTTGTGCATTTCCAGCTTGGAAAAACTCTAGCTGTAAGTGTAGCTTAGTTGGAAAAAACTCTAAAGAGTTCTACACCAAAGAAATAATCCAGATAATAATCCAAGTAAAATGTAAAATTCCAGTCTTTCCGGAAGAGTTTCAATCCTTCACTGAACTGTTGGTTATGGGATGTAGAACCGAACAGGCATTTGATTTAAGAGGACATGAAATAATTTTTTTACGTGATGGAGACCTTAAGAATTAATTATAAAACTCGTTGTACCAATCCAAAAGGGTGAGAATATTTAATATAAACTAGAGCTTAATATAAACTTTAAACTGATATTTAATGTAAACAGTGGAACTGATATTTTGGCTCCTATCAAGCTTTTCTACTCTAAAAAAAAAAAAAAAGACTGCCTACCCGTGTTGATAAAACATCTATCTATATGCTTTTCCAGTTCATTTATGAATCTAGCAATAATCCCCGCAAGGTATATTCTACAGCTCTCTGGAAACTTGATGACACTGGGTACACCCAAGAAAATGCCTTCAAATCTCTCCTTACCCCTCTTCAACTTTCATCTACTCTATCTTCCTGTCTTCACATAGTTTACTAATTCTCAACATGCTTCCCAATGCCATATTTGTTCAAAGTTCTACCGGGTAAAGATCTTGTAAAGGTCTTTACTTCACTCGTCTCCTTTCATAGTTCCGGTTATAGTCATCCTTCTCTCTAAATCTACCCTCTCTACTTGTGCTGCTGATCCCACCCCTTCATTCCTTCAAACACTCGCTCCCCTCCCTTCTTCCCTCCTTGACTGTCATCTTCCACAGTTCACTTTCCTATTGCTTCTTCGCCACTGTTTTCAAACATGCTTATCCTAAAAAGCTTATCCTAAGAAGCAGCGTGGCTCAGTGGAAAGAGCCCGGGCTTAGGAGTCAGAGGTCGTGGGTTTGAATCCAGGCTCTGCCACTTGTCAGCTGTGGGACTGTGGGCAAGTCACTTCGCTTCTCTGTGTCTCAGTTACCTCATCTGCAAAATGGGGATGAAGACTGTGAGCCTCACGTGGGACAACCTGATTACTCTGTATCTACCCCAGCACTTAGAACAGTGCTCTGCACATAATAAGCGCTTAAAACACCAACATTATTATTATTATTATTATTATTAAAAAGCCCCTCCCTTGACCCCCACAGCTTCCTCCAGTTATCGCCCCATCTCCCTCCTACCATTCCTCTCCAAATTTCTTGAGAGAGTAGTTAACGCCCGCTGTCTCCATTTCCTCTCTCTGACCCCCCCGCCCCAATCTGGCTTCCGCCCACTTTGCCCCACAGAACCTGCCCTCTCTAGGTAACCAATAACCTTCTTCTCACCAAATCTGACGACCCCTACTCCCTCCTGATCCTTCTAGACCTCTCTGCCGCCTTTGACACCGTGGACCACCTCTTTCTCCTTGAAATTTTATCCAACCTTGGCTTCACTGACAATATCCCGTCTTGGTTCTTCTCCTGTCACTCTGACCGCGCCTTCTCCATCTCTTTCGGTTGTTCCTCCTCTGCCTCCCACCCTCTGATAGAAGGAGTCCCTCAAGGCTCAGTTTTAGGTCCCCTTCTATTCTCTCTCTACATCCACTCCCTTGGAGAACTCTTTGGCTGCTCTGGCTTTGATTACCATCTCTATGCGGGTGATTCCCAAACCTCTATTTCCAATCCTGACCTCTCTCCTGCCCTGCAATCTCACATTTCCGACGGCCTTCAAGGCGTATCTATTTGGATGTCCTGCCAACACTTCAAATTAAACATGACCAAAACCGAACTCCTTATCTTCCCACACAAACCCTGTCCTCCCAACTTCTCTTTCCCATCGATGCAGACACCACCACTCTCTTCCCTACCTCAACCTTGGCGTTGTCCTCGACTCACCTCCCACATTTCACCCGCGTATTCAATCCGTCTCCAAACCCTGTTGGTTCTATCTTCGCAACATCGGTAAAATCCGCTCCCATCCAAACAGCCACCACGTTGATCCAAGTACTTATCCTATTCCGCCTTGACTGAGCCATCTGCCTCCTCGCTGACCTCTCGGCCTCCTGTCTGTCCCCACTCCAGTCCATACTTCACTGTGTTGCATGGATCATTTATCAACAAAAACGTTCAGTCCATGTCTCCCAACGTCTCGAGAACCTCCAGTGGTTGCCCATCCACCTCCGCCAGCTTACTCACTGTGCCCCAATCTCAATTATCTGGCCACTGACCCCTTTTCCACATCCTCCCCCTTGCCTGGAACTCCCCCCCCCCCCCGCCATCCACATATGCCAGACCACCACTCTTTCCACCTTCAAAGCATTATTAAGGTCACATCTTCTCCAGGAGGCCTTCCCCAATTAAGCCCTCTTTTCCCCAGCTCGTTCTCCCTTCTGCACCATCTATGGATCTGCGACTTTTGGACATCTCATAATCTCCCCACCTTACTTATAATAATAATGATGGGATTTGTTAAGCGCTATGTGCCAAGCACTATTCTAAGCGCTGGGGGAGATACAAGGTAGTCAGGTCGTCCCACGGGGGGCTTAGTCTTAATCTTCATTTTACAGATGAGGTAATTTAAGCACAGCGAGGTCAAGTGACTTGCCCAAAGTCACACAGCTGATACGTGACAGAGCCGGATTAGAACCCACGACCCTCTGACTCCCAAGCCCGTCCTCTTTCCACAAAGCCATACTGCTTCTTTGAGCCAAGTTGCTTCTCTGCTTCTGAGGTATAGATCTTTAAATTATATGTATAAATTCTTTATTCCTATTAATGTCTGTGTCCCCCTCTAGACTGTAAACTCATTATAATCAGGGAATATGTCTACTAATTCTGTTGTACTGTACTCTCCCCCAAGCACTTAGTACAATGTTCTACACATAAGAAGTGCTCAATAAATACCACTGATTGTAGATTGAGTCCTCGGCCACCTCCTCCTGAAAATTGTTGAGTTTTCTTTTTTAGGTTGAGCCAACATTAAGTCACTGCGTGCTATTATAAATTCCCACACACATCATTCAACTCCTCTGAAGAGAATACTTTAAGGTCATATTTAACACATACACTATCCATTCAATCATTGGTTATTTATTGAGTGCCCGGCACTGTACGAAGCATTGGAAAAGTATAAAAATGGAGCTGGTAGACCTGATCCCTTTTGGCAATCACTCAGTGATCGTGGTGGTGTAATTCAAGACTAGTTTATTGACGGCATCACGGATAAAAAAATCCACCCAGGATTGGCTAACTCTTTCATTTCCACATGGAAACTCCTAGACTGTAAACCCCTCATGGGCAGGGAATGTGTCTACAAATTCTGTTATACTGTACTCGCCAAGCACTTAGCGCTTAGACCAGTGCTCGGCACATCATAAACACTTAACAAATACTATTATTAGTACAGAACAGTAAATGCTTAAAAAATATCACTGATTGATTGACTTATCTGGGTACACATTCCCCATGTAATGGGTGACCCCTGTGTGGGTTTTTTTAATCATTGTTTTAGGGTACTTTTTAAGCGCTTACTCTGAGCCAGGCACTGTGCTAAATGCTGGATATATACAAGCTAATCAAGTTGGACGGTCCCTGTCCCACAGCTGGGAACACAGTCTTGATCCTCATTTTACAGATGAGGTAAACCGAAGCACAGAAAAGCGACTTGCCTGAGGTCACACATTTTACATGCTCTGTAGCTCAGCAACTCGGGTCTGCTGTGCCAGTGGAAAGAGCACGGGCTTTGGAGCCAGGGCTCATGAGTTCGAATCCCAGCTCTGCCACTTGTCAGCTGTGTGACTGTGGGCAAGTCACTTAACTTCTCGGTGCCTCAGTTACCTCATCTGTAAAATGGGGATGAAGACTGTGAGCCCCACGTGGGACAACCTGATTCCCCTGTGTCTCCCCCAGCGCTTAGAACAGTGCTCGGCACATAGTAAGTGCTTAACAAATACCAAATACCACTACTTCTAGACGGTTGTACAGAAGCGTCCCATGCTTTAATAAACGGAGACAAGAAAATGGGCTAGTAAAAATGACACTGGCAAAAGCACAGTAACCCCTTGGACAAGCAGCATCACATGCCTGTGGTTCAATTTCCTCATCCGTAAAATGGGGACTGAATACCTGTTCCCCCTCCCTTTTAGTCTGGGAGCCCCATATGGAACAGGGACTGACCTGATTACGTTGTATCTAACCCGGCGTTTAGTCCAAAATTTTACAGTGGTCGATGTCAGAAATCCCAAATTCCCAAACTGCGTTCTGCCTGAAAAAGACAGTGAAAAACGGTCATGGGGGGTGCCGACTGTCCCTCTGTAATTTCCAGAGTCACCCTCCTCTCCTTTTTAGGGGCCCTCGAGGGTCACCTGAGAAGTCTTTTCCATTCTAGGCAGGGCTGGACAATTAGTCGGGCTCAGAGGCCACTTTGCAACTTTCGTGAGATTTCTGCGGTTTGACAGTGAAAAGAGCAGAAGAGGCCAGGAGTCCCGAGGTGCAGTCAACCTGCAGTCAACAGTCGACGGAACTGAGCGCTTGCAGGGCACAGAGCACTGTACCGACCGCTTGGTAAGTACGTGAAAGAGTTGCTGGATACAGTGAGAAACCCCCCGCCGGGGCTCTTCTCGGGGGCATGGGAGCAGGTAGGTGCCGATGGGAACCTTGGGCGGGCTCACGGGTGAAGTGACTTTGAGGGCAGAAGGCTGGCCCTCTTGGGCTCATCCATTCTGAACTTTCCAAATCAAAGCGCGGAAAAACAGATCGCTGCTCCCCACATATTCAACGTCCTCCTGAAACCACATCTCCTCCAAGAGGCCTGTTTAGATTCATTTCTAATCCCCACATTGTTCATGCGAACTGTTTAGCAAACTGACCACTCCGTAAGTGCTGTAGGACTCCCAGCTCTCTTGTAGCACCTGTCAGTCATATTTAGTAAGCACTTACTGTGTGCACAGCACTGTATTAAGTGCTTGGAGGAATACAATATAACAGTCTAACAGACACAGGATGCACTTAATTAACTATACCCATAACTTTAGGTCACGGTAGGTGCCGAATCCCCTCTCAAGGTTGCACCTGCAGAGCTTCCGGTACTCGACTACGGGAGGGAGAGTCGAGCAGAGGCACACCCATTCCGTTCCTAGCTTGGCCAGTGGCTAGCGCGTGGAAGGCCACCTGCTACAAGTCACCTGTGCTGGGCAGCAGCGGCCCAGGAGAGAGTCGAGGGCGGAGACTCAAGTTTACTGCACGGGAGGCGGCAACGGCAAACCACTTCTGTAGTTTTACCAGGAAAACTCTACGGATACGCTCCCGGGACGACTGCAGATGGAGGTGGGGCGTTCTGAGAGAGATGTATCCAGCGCGTCGCTATGGGTCGGAGACGGCTCGACGGCCTAAGACGAGACAAGGTGCTGAACGCGTGCCCCTCTTATTATCTTTATTCTCGATCACTCCCTTCTCTGCAATTGATTCTAGCGTCTGTCTCCCCTCTGGTTTTCCAGCTCCTCTAGAGCAGGGATTGCACCTACTAATTCCGTTGTTGTATTCTCCGAAGCATTAGATTTTACCTTTCATCCACATCCTGTCTCAGGCCTGGGACTCCCTCCCCCTTAGCATCCGACACTCTCTCCCCGCCTTCCAAACCTTATTAAAATCATACACCCTCCAAGAGGCCTTCCCCAGCTAAGTCTTCATTTCTCCTACACCCTCTCCTTTCCACGTCACTGCTGCATTTAGATTTGAACACTTTATTCGCCTTATCCTCAGCCCAACCGCACTTCGGTAAATATCTGTAATTTAATATCCGTCTCCCCTCCCAGACTGCCAACTCCTTGTGGACAGGGAATATATCTACTAACTCTGTTTCACTGTACTCTCCCAACTCCTTAATAGAGTGCTCTGCTCTGTTTCTAGTGTGAGCCCGTCACTGGGCAGGGACTGTCTCTATCTGCTGCCGAACTGTACATTCCAAGCGCTTAGTACCGTGCTCTGCACATAAAAAGCGCTCAATAAATACTACTGAATGAATGAATGCTTGTGGTGAGCACTAAATAGGATTAACTGAATGATTGATTAGGCCATGCTCTTCTTACCAGTTCTTCCTCTGCCATTTCCCAGATCCAACCCTATACCCTGCCCCACGCTCCAATCACAGCTCAATCGACTGCAGAATTCACCAGCTCCAGCCTGCGATACCACAAAGTCCCCAACCAAGTCCCCATTTCACCTAGTCCCTCTCGCTTCCGTGTCACCTTTGCCGCTGCACTTGATATGACCCCATCGCCAGCCCCACCGCACTTAATAATTATAATTATGGTACTTGTTAAGCGCTTACTATGTGTCAAACACTGTTCCAGGCGCTGAGGTGGATACAAGTGAATCAGGTTGGACACAGTCCCTGAACCACGGGGGGTTCACAGTCTCAATCCCCATTTTACTACAACTCAACAAAAAGACACATTCCCTGCCCGTGACGGGTTTACAATCATTTGCCTTATTATTGCTGTTGCTTTTGTCTGTCCGTCTCCCCCGGTTAGACTGTAGGCCCGTCAGTGGGCAGGGACTGTCTCTGTCTGTTGCCGATTTGTACATTCCAAGCGCTTAGTACAGTGCTCTGCACATAGTAAACGCTCAATAAATACTACTGAATGAATGAATGCAGTGGTTACTGTGTGCAGCGCACTGTTCTAAGCGCTTGGGAGAGTATTATAATCATAATAATAATGTTGGTATTTGTTAAGCACTTACTATGTGCAGAGCACTGTTCTAAGCGCTGGGGGAGATACAGGGTAATCAGGTTGTCCCATGTGAGGTTCACAGTCTTCATCCCCATTTTGCAGAGGAGGTAACTGAGGCAAGAGAAGTGAAGCGGCTTGCCCACAGTCACCAGCTGACAAGTGGCGGGAGCCGGGATTCGAACCCACGACCTCTGACTCCCAAGCCCGTGCTCTTTCCACTGAGCCACGCCGCTTCTGACACGACCATACGACAGACACGGCCCCTGCCCACAATGAGCTTCCTGTCATCCAGTCAACCTATTTTTGGAGCATCTGTTATGTGCGGAGCACAGTACTAAACACTTAGGAGGGTACAACACAACAGTATGATAGACACAGTCCCTATCCACAAAGGGTTTACAATCGTTCATTCATTCGATCGCATTTACTGAGTGCTTACTGTGTGCAGAGCACTGTACTAAACGCTTGGAATGTCCAATTCGGCAACAGATAGAGACAATCCCTGCCCAACCAAGGGCTCACAGTGTAAAACACAGACGGCAATAGAAAACAATTGACAGGCATCCAACAGCATTAAAATAGATAAATAGAATCATAGATATGTACACATCATTAATAGAATAGAGTAATAAAGTATACAAATATGCACAAGTGCTGTGGGGAGGGGAAGGGGGTAGAGCAGAGGGAGGGAGGAGGGGCAATGGGGAGGGGAGGGGGGCAGAGGGAAAGGGAGCTCTCGGTCTGGGAAGGCCTCCCGTATTTATTGAGCGCTTACTATGTGCTGAACACTGCACTAAGCGCTTAGGGGAGTACAACACGACAATATGAGAAGCAGCGTGGTTCAGTGTAAAGAGCCCGGGCTTGGGAGTCAGAGGTCATGGGTTCGAGTCCCGACTCTGCCCCTTGTCAGCTGTGTGACTGTGGGCAAGTCACTTCACTTCTCTGGGCCTCAGTTCCCTCCTCTGTAAAATGGGGATGAAGACTGTGAGCCTCACGTGGGACCACCTCATTCCCCCGTATCCTCCCCAGCGCTTAGAACAGTGTTCTGCATGTAGTAAGCGCTTAACAAACACCAACATTATTATTATTATGACAGCCACATTCCCTGCCCATGATGAGTTTACTGTCAGTCGATCGCATTTATTGAGGACACTGGACTAAGATGGTCTCCACCTGTTGCCGAACTGCACTTTCCAAGCGCTTAGTCCAGTGCTCTGTACACAGTAAGCGCTCAATAAAGACGGTTAAATGAATGAATGAATGAAATGAGCACCCAATATGACAAGACGCAGTCCCTGCCCATATTGAGGTTCCGGTCAGTCAGGCAGTTCATCCACCGTACTTATTGAACTCTCACTGTGTGCGGAGCGCTGCAAAGATAATAACGATGGCATTAAATAATCATAATGGCGGCACGCGTTAAGCGCTTACTATGTGCCAAGCACTGTTCTAAGCGCTGGGGGAGACCGAAAGTGGTCAGGTTGCCGCCCGTGGGGCTCCCAGTCTTCATCCCCATTTGACAGGCGAGGGAACTGCGGCCCAGAGACGTGAAGCGACTTGCCCAAAGTCACGCAGCCGACAAGTGGCGGGGGCCGGGATTCGAACCCACGACCTCTGACTCCCAAGCCCGGGCTCTTTCCGCTGAGCCACGCAGTGCTGTCCTAAGCGCTCGGGCCAAGACATTTAAAAGAGCCAAGCCCTGTCCTAAGCGCTGGGGCGAGGACGTTGTAAGGAGCAACCAAGCCCTGTCCTAAGCGCTCGGGCCAAGACATTCTAATAAGCTGCTAAACCCTGTCCTGAGCGCTCGGGCGAGGGCATGCTAAAATAATAATGTTGGTATTTGTTAAGCGCTTACTATGTGCCAAGCACTGTTCTAAGCGCTGGGGTAGACACGGGGGGAATCAGGTTGTCCCACGTGGGGCTCCCAGTCTTCATCCCCATTTTACAGATGAGGGAACTGAGGCCCAGAGAAGTGAAGTGACTCGCCCAGAGTCACCCAGCCGACAAGTGGCAGAGCTGGGATTCGAACTCAGGAGCCCTGACTCCAAAGCCCGGGCTCTTTCCACTGAGCCACGCTGCTTCTCTAACGCCAAGCCCTGTCCCAAACACCCATTAGACTATAATCCCGTCATTGGGCAGGGCCTGTCTCTGTTACCGACTTGTCCATTCCCCGCGCCTAGTCCGGTGCTCTGCCCATAGTGAGCGCTCAATCAATACGACTGAATGAATGAGAAGCCGCCAAGCCCCGTCCTGAGCGCTCGGGGAGGGCGTACTGAGAAGCCGCTAGGCCCTGCCCTAAGCGGTGGGGCGAGGACACCGTGGTAGGCCAAGGCTTGCCTGGGTTGCCCGATTTCCCGCCCGGTTTCCCGCCCGGCCCGGGCTCCGGGTGCCGACGGCAACGCGGCAACGCGGCAACGCACCTCTGCCTCTTCCCGGTGCCCCGGCGATGGCGGCGATGGCGCTGGCGGGGCCGGACGGGACACGGGACACGGGAGACGGGACACGGGAGACGGGACACGGGACACGGGACACGGGAGACTGCCTCGGCCCCGGCCGCCACCACCGCCCCCCTCAGGCCGGGCCAACGGCCGCCCCGCAACCCCCAACCGACAGCCACAACGGCCGCTTCCGGCGCGCCGCCTCACGTCACCGGAAGCCCGCCCGCCTCGGCCAATGGGCGGCCCCGACGTCATCGACCCTGCGACCGCGGCCCACCGCCGCCTCCCCCGCCCTCCGCCTCCCCCCTCCGCCGCCGCCCGATGGGGGCTCGCGGGCGGAGAAGGCGCCGCTGAGCCTCCGGAGGACCCGACGCCGCAGGTAACACCCCCCCCCCGTCCTCCTCACCTCACAGAGAAATCCTAATCCTAATAATACTGGTTTTTGTTAAGCGCTTCCTCCGTGCAGAGCGCTGTTCTGAGCGCTGGGACAGATCCAGGGTCAATCAGGCGGTCCCACGTGGGGCTCACGGGCTTCATCCCCATTTTGCAGATGAGGGCCCTGAGGCCCAGAGAAGTGAAGTGACTTGTCCCAAGATCACATGGCAAACAATAATAATAGTAAGGTTGGTATTTGTTAAGCGCTTCCTCTGGGCAGAGCACTGTCCTAAGCGCTGGGGGAGATCCAGGGTCATCGGGTGGTCCCACGTGGGGCTCACAGGCTTCATCCCCATTTGACAGATGAGGGCCCTGAGGCCCAGAGAAGTGAAGTGACTGGCCCACAGTCACACAGTTGACAAGGGGCAGAGCCGGGATTCGAACCCACGACCTCCGACTCCCAAGCCCGGGCTGGGAGGCATAAATCCAAGTCATGAATATATCACCGGGGTTGTCTCTTCAGCGCTTGCTAGGTGCCAAACACTGCTCTAAGCGCTGGGGGGCGGATAGAAGGTGATGAGGTTGACCCACGTGGGGCTCACAGGCTTCATCCCCATTTGACAGAAGAGGGAACTGAGGCCCAGAGAATGATGATAATGGCGGTGGTGTCTGTTAAGCGCCTACTAGGTGCCAAGCACTGTTCTAAGCGCTGGGGGAAAGGGGAGTACAGTGATGATGATGGTCTTTGTTAAGCGCTTCCTAGGTGCTAAACGCTGGGGGGATAGAAGGTGATGAGGTTGACCCACGTGGGGCTCACAGTCTTCATCCCCATTGGACAGAGGAGGAAACTGAGGCCCAGAGAATGATGATAATGATGGTATCTGTTAAGCGCCTACTGGGTGCCAAGCACTGTTCTAAGCGCTGGGGGGAAGGGGGTGCAAAGTTGATGATGGTCTTTGTTCAGAACTTACTAGGTACCAAGCACTGTTCTAAGCGCAGGGGAGGATAGAAAGTCATCGGGTTGTCCCACGTGGGGCTCACCGTCTTCATCCCCATTTGACAGAGGAGGGAACTGACAGTAATAATAATAATGTGGGTATTTGTTAAGCACTTATAAGGCAATAAGCACTTATTGCCAAGCACTTCTATAAGCGCTGGGGTGGGTAGAAGGTGATGAGGTTGTCCCACGTGGGGCTCACGGTCTTCATCCCCGTTTTACAGAGGAGGGAACTGAGGCCCAGAGAAAGATACTAATAACGGTAATGGCGATATTTGTTAAGCACTTACCAAAGAACAATAATGGTGGTATTTGTTAAGCGCTTATTAGGTGCCAAGCACTGTTGTTAGCGCTGGGGAAGATGCAGAGTGATCGGGTTGGCCTACGTGGGGCTCACAGTCTTCATCCCCGTTTTACAGATGAGGTGACTGAGGCCCAGAGAATAATTCATTCATTCATTCAATAGTATTTATTGAGCGCTTACTATATGCAGAGCACTGTGCTAAGCGCTTGGAATGGACAAATCGGCAACAGACAGAGACAATCCCTGCCCACTGACGGGCTTACAATGTAATCGGGGGAGACAGGCAGACAAGAACAATGGCAGTAAATAGAGTCAAGGGGAAGAACATCTCATAAAAACAATGGCAAATAAATAGAATCAGGGTGATGTACATCTCATTAAACAAAATAAATAGGGTAATAATAACAATGGCATTTGTTAAGCGCTTACCGTGTGCAAAGCGCTGATCTAAGCTCCGGGGAGGATGCGAGGTGATGAGGTTGTCCCACATGGGGCTCCCAGTCTTCATCCCCGTTTTACAGATGAGGGAACTGAGGCCCAGAGAAACTAATGGTGGTATTTGCTAAGCGCTGGCTAGGTGCCAAGTGCTGTTCTAAGCGCTGGAGAGGATAGAAGGGGATCAGGTTGTCCCACATGGGGCTCATGGTCTTCATCCCCGTTTTCCAGGTGGGGTAATTATAATAGTCGTTCACTCCGTCAGATTTATTGAGCACCTAGGGTGTGCAGAGCACTGGACTCAGCGCTTGGGAGAGGAAGGTTCAGCCACAAATAGGGACCATCCCCGCCCACAACGGGCTCATGGGCGAGAAGGGGAGAACTAACTCTCTTCCCCTCTTCACAGCCCTACTGAGAGCTCACCTCAGGGCCAGAGGGAAAGGGAGGGACGGCTCAGTCTGGGAAGGCCTCCTTTTCATTCTTTCATTCATTCAATAGTATTTATTGAGCGCTTACTCTGTGCAGAGCACTGTACTAAGCACTTGGAATGGACAATTCGGCAACAAGTAGAGACAGTCCCTGCCCAATGACGGGCTCACAGTCTAATCGGGGGAGACAGATGGACAAAAAGAAGACAGTATAATCACGATAAATAGAATCAAGGCAATGGACACCTCATTAACAAAATAAATAGGGTAATAAAAATATATACAAATGAGCACAGTGCTGAGGGGAGGAGCAAGGGGAAAGGGGGCTTAGCTGAGGGGAGGTGAAGGGGGAAAGGGGGAGGGAGCAGAGGGAAAAGGGGTAGTGACTTGCCCAAAGTCACACAGCTGACAAGTGGCGGAGTCGGGATTAGAACTCACGACCTCTGACTCCCAGACTCGGGCTCTTTTCCACTAAGCCACCCTGCTTTTCTACACTGGAGTAGATGCACGTGGATCCGCTCATCTGCTGCGTGACCTTGGGCAAATCAGTTCACTTCCCTGTGCCTCAGTTACCTCACCTGTAAAATGGGGGTTAAGACTGTGAGCCCCGTGTGCGACAGGTACTGCGCCCAACCTCTGTCACGTACCTACCCCAGCGCTTAGTACGGTGCTTGGCATTTAGTAAGCGCTCAGTAAATATCATAAAAATAGTGGATTTATTATGGCTTACTCTAGACTGAAAGCTTGCTTTGGGCAGGGAATGTGCGTGCTATTTCTCTTGTGGTGTTCTCTCCCAACTACTGATTGATTTGTTATGTCCTTACTACCCGTCAAGCGCTGCTGTAGGTGCTGGGGTAGATATAGAATTAGAGCGGACATGGTCCCTCTCCCACATGGGGCTCCCGGTCTGAAGTAGGAGGAAGGACGGATATTGACTCCCCCCTTTATAGATGAAGAAACTGAGGTAGAGTAAGTCACTTGTCCTCGATCACACAAAAGGCACGTGGCGTAGATGGGATGGGAACCCGAGTTTCCTGACTCCCAGCCTTGGGCTCTTCCCAGCTCCACCACTTCCCTGCTGGGTGACCCTGGGCAAGTCACTTAACCTTCTTCTGTGGCATTTCCCTCATCTGCAGAATGGGGATTCAATTTGTCTTTTCTCTCTCTTACTTAGATTGTGAGTCCCATGTGGGACCCGATTATCTTTTATCTATTCCGGCACTTAATTCAGTACTTGGGACATAGTAAGCCCTCGGCAGTTGCCACGGTAATCACCCACCGAGCCTAACTGCAAAATAGTTGGCACTAAATGGAATGGTTAAGAGCAATTAGTAGAAATAACACAAAGAGGTTCCGGGTCTGCACTGTTACATCTTTATTGCTCCTCCCCCTCTCCCTTCCCCTCCCCTCAGCACTGTGCTCATTTGTATATATTTTTATTACCCTATTTAATTTGTTAATGAGGAGTACATCCCCTTGATTCTATTTATTGCTATTAGGTTGTCTTGTTTTGGTCTGTCTCCCCCATTTAGACTGTGAGCCCGTCAATGGGCAGGGATTGTCTCTATCCGTTGCCGAATTGTACATTCCAAGCGCTCGGTACAGTGCTCTGCACATAGTAAGCGCTCAATAAATACTATTGAATGAATGAATTAATTAATTTTTACTTCGCTGCAGCGTAGTTTGGCTTAGACCAGAACTCGCGGGGTGATTGCATGCCTGTTTACCATCTGAAAGAAAATTGCTAATGTGTGAAAATGCTTTTAAAGGTCATGAACATATTTTTAAAACGCTTGTGTAAGGTAAAGGTTGTTCTGATAATAGTCCAGATTGAAAACGTGAAGAAATTTTAGTGACTTATAAAGAGCGAAATGAAGGTTGCACAACCTCATTTTGTAACTCCTCCCCCAACCTCAAAGAGCAAACTAAAAGCGATAAAAGAAAAATTAGTTATAAAATGTGATCAAATGCTTACAAAATATATCAGACAAGATTTAAGAACATGCAAGCTCTGCTGACCAAATTCTAGGTTGCCGTTGAGTCTCCAGCAATCTTCATGCATTGAATTCCGATTCCCAAAGAGGATAGTTGGTTTTCTAAAAGGTCTAAATCAATGTCCTAGTGCTGCCCGAAGAAGCAAGAAACTGCAGCATAAACAAGCCTTAAAACGTCTATTAGAGGGGTTTTTTTCTTTAAAACTTAAGCAACAAAGAGAAAACATGAGCACTTTCAGTTTCTTCATTTACTGTCTTGATGTTGGAGTCTTCTTTCAATTGTATTTGTTGAGCACTTACTATGTGCAGAGCATTGTACTAAGTGCTTGAAATGTGCAATTCGGCAACAGATGGAGGCAATCCCTGCCCAACGACGGGCCCACAGTCTAAACGTCTGTAAAGTACAAATGGAAATCCTGAAACTTCAGGGCCAAGAACCTGCATGAAGGAGTTGATTCTAGTGGTAGTGATTTCACAGTGTTCCCACTGAGTCACAGAGTGCAGTGAACTGGTAGGTGGGCAGAGCACACTGCAAAGTGCACAGGAAGATTTTCAAGGGGCAGATTCCATTTAAGAACGAAATGGCCAGAGGATAGCAGTGGTTCTTTTATGCTACTCACCTTAGCCAGCTATTTTTCTAGTTTGTTGCTGGTTGTGTCCATCTCACAGAACGCCCTAGTGTTTTCTGGGCAGAAATGTCCACTGCCTAATGACAAAGCCCCACCAAGCAGAATCCAGGCAATCAGTCGAATTTATTGAGTGTTTGCTGTGTGCAGAGCATCATACTAACCGTTTGAAAGAGTATAATCCAGACTTGATAGGCGCACTCCCTGCTCACAAGGAGCTCACAGTGGGGAGAGGGAGACAAATTTTAAGATAAATTCTGGATCTGGACGTGTGCTGAGGTGCCCGGCGGGGGGGGGGGGGGGGGGGGCGCGTGATGAATCAGATCCAAGTGCAAGTCCAGATCTCCTGATATCTAAAACAGTGCTCTTTACACTGGACTTGTTGTAGGAGTTGTTTAATGAAGCAATGAAACCGTTCCTGAAAACCTTTGACTACGTCGTGGACTTTGGCGGATGAGACTTCCCTCTCCTATCTATAGAGTCTGAACTATTAAAAATTAAGAAGCGAGGTAACAGATGGGTCTGTTTCTCTGCTTTCATTTCTCACTGAAAAACATTTTATTTAATTAAAGGCTCCAAAATAATTGGTTTTTCTTTCTGTCCCAGAAATGAGTGGTGGATTGGCACCAAGTAAAAGCACCGTGTACGTTTCCAACTTGCCCTTCTCGCTGACAAACAATGACTTATATAGGGTAAGCAATTTATACCAGAGCTACCTATAGTTGCAATATTCCAATTTACATAGCAGTTCATTTCTCTAAAAAAAAAAAGTGGTTGGCTTTATATATTTCACGTAGATGTAAAGTACTTACATAGTCAGTATCTTGCAGAATTGTAGTCCAAAGGATCACTACAGGTGGTGTGAGCCCAAGAAATAGATTTTAAAACTACCTAAAATGTAGACCGTAGATTCCCCATTCGCTCCTTGGCTGTGGTAGAAATCAGGCATCGACACTCTCCTCCGATACTGACGGTGGCTAAATTGAACACGAAGATGGGAAAGAAGCGGCTTCCAGATGGGGCTCTGTCTCTGTCACACGGTACTGCTCTCTGACAGAGGGCCGGGGAGAGCCGCCGAGAGGTGGTGGTCTTTCCTCCATCATGGACTAGAGTGCTCATTTAGCTGCTTTCTTGGGCCAGGAGTATCATGAGCCTTCACTTTGGAAGCGAGCAAATAGAGGGTGATGAATGTAGATTTTCCGGGCCCTTTTTTCCCCCTTTTTCCTTCGTACTTAGAACGGAGTGCCTGGCGTGTACTGAAAAGAACCTGCACGACTCAAATCTGTTTTCACAGGAAGAAAGACGGCCTCTTCCAATATAAAAATAGTTGGGTTTCTGCTGCCGCTGTGGGCAAATATTAGACAGTCCAATAGAAGCTCAAATATATCACAAAGAGATTGTTTTGACGTTGATGCCGGTTTTCTGACCATCCCAGGTTCCCCGCTAGGATTTTAGGAATTGCTTTATAAGAAGCTATCATAATTTTACCTATGGAAAGCAACCTCGCAGAGATTGCCGTCTTAAATACTTTGAATTCCTTCCATGATGATATGTGTATTTCAAGCAAGCGAGCCCAGAATATAAGGTTTCTGCCTTCCTGATTTTCCTATCCATAACCTAAAGACTTGGCCCAGTTTCATTCGTCGAGCAAACTCTGCGGACACCGTGAGGAATTAGTCCAGTTATCGGGATTACGGTGTCTGAGGGTCTTTCGGGGTGCCCACCTTCCCAGGGGATGATTTTAATTGGTGGGGAGGAAATTTCATCAACAACCAGTTCAGACTGGCACAGCATTAGCCATTAGCCATCCTGCCCCCGTCTCGGAAGCCAGAGCCTTGCCAGCCCAACCCATCCTCCCATCTGTACCATTCATTCTTTAGAATGGAGTTAATGACCTGATTTTACCCTGCCACTTGGCAGCGACCAAGCTACCCAATATCTCCAGCCAGCCAAGACTGGTTCAGGATAGTCCTTTATGAAATACGTAAAAAGTAGTCCGACTGATTGTTTTCCTAAAGATTGTCTTTGTGTGCTGCTGTATAATTTTAGAATAAATCCCTGACTCTGATTTGGATGGTCTTTGTTCCAGATATTCTCCAAGTATGGAAAAGTTGTGAAGTGAGTATCAAAAGCATCTTTCGAATTATCCAATTTATTTTCTCTGTCAGAGATTTTAGGCTTGCTGTGAGACGGGTTTGTTGCATTGAATATTTTGAGTGCACTTTCCAGAAATTTATGGATTTAGGAAATGCTATGTTATAAGTTTTATTTTTGTGAAGAGCTGGTTACTCGCGTTGCACTTGCTGTAAAAATCTACCTGCAGACCCACCTCTATCCTGTGTTGGACTGGGTTTAAGGCAGTAACAGTGACAGCATCCACTTGGTTTGGAGCTCTGTACTAGACCCTTGGGAAGAGAAGAATAAAGTAGTAACACCTTCCCTGCCCACAAGGAGCTTACATTCAAACACGGGCAGACAAACAAAAGTATTTACAATTAGAATGGTCAAAATAAATCGTTGAGGGGACACATATACACACAAGTCCTAGGGAGTGGGTAAATAAGTTCGTGAGTGCTAGTAATCAGAAGACGAAGCAGCTTGGCTTAGTGGATAGAGCAGGGGCCTGGAAATCAGAAGGTCGTGTCTTCTACTCCCGACTCTGCCACTTGTCTGCTTTGTGACCATGGGCAAGTCACTTCTCTGTGCCTCAGTTCCCTCATCTGTAGAATAATGGGGATTGAGACTGTGAGTCCCACCGTGGGACGGGGTCTTTGTCCAACCCCATTTGCTTGCGTCCACCCCAGCACTTCTTACAGTGCCTTGCACATAGCGAGCGCTTAACAAATACCACAATTCTTATTATACCAGAACACAGTCTTGTCCTATGCCGTCGAATCGTCTCCTACCCATAGTGATGCCATGGGCACGTCTCTCCCAGAATTCCCCACCTCCATCTGCAGTCGATCTGGCAGCGTAGCCATAAGGTTTTCTTGGTAAAAATCCAAAAGGGGTTTTGGATCTCTATGCAGATGACACACAGATCTGCATCTCTGCCCCTGTCCTCTCCCCCTCCCTTCAGGCTCGTATCTCCTCCTGCCTCCAGGACGTGTCCACCTGGATGTCTGCCTGCCACCAAAAACTCAACATGACTAAAACTGACCTCCTCATCTTCCCTCCCAAGCCCGGTCCTCTGCCTGACTTCCCTATCACAGTGGGTGGTATGACCATCCTTCCCGTCTCTCGGGCCCGCAACCTCGGTGTCATCTTTGACTCGGCTCTCCATTCACCCCACACATCTGATCCGTTACCAAGACCTGCCGGTCTCACCTTTATAATATCGCCAAGATCCGCCCTTTCCTCTCCACCCAAATGGCTGCCTTATTGCTACGGGCTCTCGTAATATCCCGGCTAGACTACTGTGTCAGCCTTCTCTCTGATCTCCCTTCCTCCTCTCTCGCCCCGCTCCAGTCTGTTCTTCACTCCGCCGCCCGGCTCATCTTCCTCTAGAAACACTCTGGGCATGTCACTCCCCTTCTTAAAAACCTCCAGTGGTAGCCTATCGACCTCAACACAAAACAAAAACTCCTCACTCTAGGCTTCAAGGCTCTCCATCCCCTTGCCCCTTCCTACCTCTCCTCCCTTCTCTCTTTCTACTGCCCACCCCGCACGCTCCTCTCCTCTGCCGCCCACCTCCTCACCGTCCCCCGTTCTCTTCTATCCTACCGTCAACCCCTTGGCCACGTCCTCCCGCTGTCCTGGAATGCCCTCCCTCCTCACCTCCACCAAACTAATTCTCTTCCCCTCTTGAAAACCCTCCTTAAAGCTCACCTCCTCTAAGAGGCCTTCCCAAACTGAGCTCCCTTTTCCCTCTGCTGCCTCTACCCCCCCCTTCACCTCTCCGCAGTTAAACTCTCTTCTCCCCGCTTTCCCTCTGCTCCTCCCCCTCTCCCGTCCCATTCCCTCAGCACTGTACTCGTCCGCGCAATTGTATATATCTTCATCACTCTATTTTATTTAATGAGATGTACATCACCCTGATTCTATTTATTTGCTTTTGTTTTAATGAGATGTTCTTCCCCTCGACTCTATTTATTGCCATTGTTCTTGTCCGTCCGTCTCCCCCGATTAGACTGTAAGCCCGTCAGAGGGCAGGGACTGTCTCTGTCTGTTGCTGATTTGTACATTCCAAGCGCTTAGTACAGTGCTCTGCACATAGTAAGCGCTCAATAAATACTACTGAATGAAAGATATCAGATTCTTATATATTCACGCCACTTACGAACATATCCGTAATGTATTCATTTATATTATCTATCAGTCAGTGGTATTTATTGAGCACTTACTGTGTGCAGAGCATTGTATTTGAGTATAACGAACACATTCCCCATCCACACGTCTGTCTCCCCTTCTAGCCTGTAAGCTCGTCGTGGGCGGGTGACGTGCCCACCAACTCTGTTGTATTCTACTCTCCCAAGTGTTTAACACACTGCTCTGCAGACATTAAGCACTCAATGAACACCACTGATTTATCCACAGGGAAAGGATTTCTTCTTTTGAAAATGGCATTAAATGAGGATTAGGATTTTGTTCCTGGCCAGGAGGGATGTGGACATGGGCCTGAAGCCCCTTCCTCCTGGAATCCTCTTTCTTCAGCCTTCCGCCTTTATTCTGAATAGAGCTGAGAGCAGGAGGAGCCAGTCGTGGGAAAGTAGCCATCAAAAGGCTGCCCCAGATCCTTGGCACTGTCTTCGGCTCACCTCTCTGTCAACCCACATGTTCAGTGACATCGAAACCTGTCAGCTCAACCTTCATAACGTTGCTAAAAACTGCCCTTTCCTCTCCACCCAAACTGCCGTTCCCCTAATCCGAGTACGTAGCCCATCGTGCCTGGACTACTGCATCAGCCTCCTTACTGCCTCCAGCCGCCTTTCCCACTACCCTCTGCTGCCCAGATGGTTTTTCTAAAACCCACATCCTCCCCCTTCATATACAACAGATCACCACTTTCCCCACCATCAAAGTCTAATTAAGGTCACATCTCCTCCAAGAGGCCTTCCCCAACTAAGCCCGCATTTCCCCTATGCCCTCTCCCTTCAGCTTTGCCCTTGATGTGGATTTGGGCCCTTTTCTCCCCCCACCTCACCCCTCTCAGCCCCACAACACTTATGTACCTATCCATAATTGATTTTAATGACTGTCTTCCCCTCTAGAATGTAAGCTCCTCGTGGGCAGAGGACCGTGTCTACCAACTCTTTATCGTACTCTCCCGAGTGCTTAGTGTCATGCTCTGCACACAGTAAGGGCTCAATAAATAGGACTGATTGATTAATTGACTCCCCTGTGCCAATTCACTCTCCTCGTCTTCCCCATTCCATTCACAGGCACACACTGGCTCGTCGACTCCTACCCTCAACATCACCCTCTCCGGCAAACTGGAGTCTCTCACACAACCAACTCCCGTCCCGTGGTCACGCCAGTAGTCCGACTTCCACGCTCCTTTGCCCCTCAACTGCACATTAGCGATATAAATCCAAGTGCCAGGCTGATTTGCCATTTCAAATTCATTCTTACCCGCTGAAACTCTGGCCCTTCTTTTCCAAAGCAACGCTACCATAACTCTCAACAACTCCCATGCTTGCAGCCCCCACATCCTGCCTCTGGCCTGGAAAGCCCTCCCTTTTCATATCCAACAATGACTCTCTCCACCTTCAAAACCTTATTGAAGGCACATCTAATCCAAGAGGTCTTCCCTGACTAAACCCTCATTTCCTCTTTTCACGCTCCCTTCTGTATCCCTCAGATTTGCTCCTTTTCTCCTATCCCTTAGCCCCATAGCACTGACATATCCATAATTTATATTAATGTATGTCTCCTCCTGTAGAAAGTGAGCTCATTATGGGCAGGGAATGTGTCTACCTACTCTACTGTATTCTCCCAAGCGCTTAGTACAATACTCTGCACACAGTAAGTGTTCAGTATGATTGATTATTACTAATAAGAATGGTAGCAGGGAGATGGGGCATAGGCTGACATTTGCTGGAGGAAGTTCTGAAGTGCAGAGAAGACTTTCTTAGTACACGTGAGACATGAGTGAATTTTAATGCAAAGGTGAAGGACTCAGAGACTGAAGAGGGCACCTGGAATTCCTTCCTTCCTATCACGCCCCTCCTACTCCCTCCCTTCATTGGTTAAATAAAAACCATCAAATGGGAACTTCCCAAAGTCCTACCATACTCATCACCTATTCATTGCTCCACATCCCCAAATCTTCTTTTTCCTCCTCTCTTAGCCACCTCTGAAGAGGTCGATTTAACAGATACATTCCCTGCCACAATGAGCTTACAGTCTAGAAGTTCCAGTAAGTATTTTGGGCCCAGAATTGCCTGAGTAATTTGATACTGGACACCTTGTAGGAGAAAGCATCTAATTTCTTTTCATGATTTGCAACTGGGAAAAGCAGAGTTTATCGTAAAAAATTACATTATCCCTTGGTATTTTCAATTTGAATCAGTAAATCAATCTACCTCAGGTTAGTTTGACTCCTTAGAAGCATAATTTGCTTTCAGATTTTATTTTCAATAATACATTTCTCGACTTCATCCTCTTTCATTTTCTATAACCACTTTAGGAATAGTTTCGGATTTGCCAGGTCCGTTAACAGATTTCCTTCTGATCATAAACCGTTTATGATTTAAATCCCCTTTACGTATTTTGTATGTTTTTCTTGGCACTCATTTGCCTGTTTGGTTTCTTGCTGACGTAATTTAGCAGAATGTGTGTTTATTTCAGAGTTACCATTATGAAGGACAAAGATACAAGGAAAAGTAAAGGGGTCGCATTTATTTTGTTCTTGGATAAAGAGTCAGCCCAAAACTGCTCCAGAACATTGAACAATAAACAGGTAAGCCAATCACTCGGGGTAAAAATTCCTCAACCCAGAAATTGGTGCAATAGTTGAAGGAGTCATTTGCTGTTAGGAGGTAGTGGGGAAAAAAAAACAAAACACTGGAGAGATGAACAGGTGCATAAAGTATCCTGCAGCTCTACAAACTGCAAATGGGAGCATACTTCATGCACAAGCAGAAGGCAGAGATCCCCATCTACAACGTGCCGGCACAACAAAGAAAGCATTCCTCTTCTGCTGCTGCACAAAATTGTAACAGGCAATGATAGTGTGTGTTATTTTCTGGGATTCTTGAAGTCACTCTGTGAAGACTCAACTAAATACTATTAGAGTACTAAATTCTAAATTTAGTACTAATTTAGTACTAATACTAAATTTAGTACTAATACTAAATTACTAAATTCTATTAGAGTATTTAGTTGAGTCTTCACAGAGCGTGAATCGCATTGCAAAGGGAACATTATTAAAGACCTGCCCTCAAGAAAGCTGCAAGTCTAGTAGGGACTCAGGTGGTATTTTTAGTCCTGAACTCAACATATCACGTTCGTTTCTTTCCCCTTGGTTTAGTTGTTCGGTCGAGTAATAAAAGCCAGCATCGCTATCGATAATGGAAGAGCTGCAGAGTTCATTCGAAGACGTAATTACTTTGATAAATCCAAATGCTACGAATGTGGGGTGAGTATGCTGAAACAAACTCATTTTCTTTCTCTTTTCCCATTTTTCACCGCCTTCTATTTTAGGCACTTAAAATTCTGATTTCCCAAAACTGCCAGAAGTTAAAATGGTACTTGAGCAATTCGGGCATATGCTTAACGGTTGAAAAGTAAATTAGTAAGTAATCCTAATGAGCGTGGCCTAGTGACAAGAGCACAGGCTCGGGAGTCATAGATAGTGGGTTCTAATCCCAGTCCTGCCACTCGTCTGCCGTGTGACCTTGGGCAAGTCACTTAACTCCTCTGTGGCTCAGTTAACCTCATCTGTAAAATGGAAGGAGATTAAGAGTGTGAGCCTCATATGGGGCAGAGGCTGTATCTATCCAGATTGCCTTATATCTACCCCAGTGCTTAGTGCTGAGCACAAAGTAAGCGCTTAAAAAATACCATAATAATTATTTTTATTAGTAGTAGAGCTCCAGTTTCCCTTTCACCTTAGTTTTTCATCCTGAGCAACGTGCCTTTGAAGGCATCAAGAGTGCTGTAATGCTGAATATGTCATTGACTAAAAGAATGGAGTCCTCTTCAGGGATATTATTATTACTGTTCGTTTAATCATGGGTTAAGTGACCCTCAAATCTGTATTCTAAGAATGAGGTGTAGCCCTGCTTGAGCGGTGATTTTTCATCACCATTAAATTGTTCCAGTTCAGACTTATGGAAATTTTTGAAAACTAACCAAAAGGCCAAGTGCAGAAATACATTCTACCATACTAAATTTGGAAAATCGTATTGAAGTATGAATTTAGATCATTACTTGAGAATTCACTTCAGTCACGTTTTAATAAGCTAAAGCACCAATTCTGCAGTTTTCCAGATTGCGGCTCATTATTCCTGTTTTTAAAATTTATTCTGGACCTGCATAACATAGTCTAAATTAGACTAGAAGAAAATTCAGAATGAGAAAGAGTTTTTAGTAGAGTTATCTTCCTTTCCCTTCTCCACACCCACCTGTTTCTTGCAGAAACTCTGGAATTTATCAGGATTAGTTCTACAACCTATTGTGGTATGTAAATATTGAAAATTATGCTATTTCTAATAATTATATGTATTAGTATACTTTAATAATAATAATAATAATGTTGGTATTTGTTAAGCGCTTACTATGTGCCGAGCACTGTTCTAAGCGCTGGGGTAGACATAGGGGAATCAGGTTGTCCCACGTGGGGCTCACAGTCTTAATCCCTATTTTACAGATGAGGGAACTGAGGCACAGAGAAGTTAAGTGACTTGCCCACAGTCACACAGCCGACAAGTGGCCGAGCTGGGATTCGAACTCATGAGCCCTGACTCCAAAGCCCATGCTCTTTCCACTGAGCCACGCTGCTTCTCTGCTTCTCTCTCAAGTATTAGTATACTTTAGAATGTTTAGGAGGAAAATAGGCTAATGGTGTACATTTCTTAATTCATAAAGTAATATTAAACTATATCTTTTCACTCAAAGACTGATAGGTGTACAACTTTTTATTGTAATCTTTTTTTTATTCGGAAACGTCACTGTAGCAGTTTCGTCTTACACTAATTCCTTGAATTATTTCAAAAGTTCTAATATTGTGATGCTTAAGAACAAGACAGATTTCTTCCAACCATATTTTTTCTTTATGGTTTTTAACTAAGGAAACAGGGCACTTAAGTTATGCTTGTCCCAAAAATATGCTCGGAGAACGCGAACCGCCGAAAAAGAGGGAAAAAAAGAAAAAAAAGAAAATAGTTGAGCCAGAGGAAGAAATGTACGTATATCTGCCTTTGTTTATTCACTTGAAATTGTACTGCTCCCATTTTCGTCTTCTACTTGCTTCATGTTTTGCATTATTTTTCATGTCTTCCAGTGAAGAAGTGGAAGAAAGTGAAGACGAAGGAGAAGACCCTACTCTTGATAGCCTCAGCCAGGCCATAGCTTTTCAGGTAGTGATTCATGAATAGACCCAATCAGTGGTATCTATTAATCGCCTACCGTGTGTAGACTGCTGCGCTAAGCGCCTGGGAGAGTACAGTACAACAGAGTTGTTAGATACGTCCCCTGCCCGCAACAAGCTTACAGTCTAGACTCCGGGTTACATCCGTAGAACCATATTCTGTGTGATTTGGGCAGTTTGCAATTGATTCCTGTCATTCAGTCTCTCCTCCATCTCACTCTGTGCTGATATTTCCTGCTTTTTTCCCTGATTGTTCGGGAAGGCAAGGGCACCTCTCATCATTGGTTTTCTCTCTCCTTCACTGAGGCTCCGTATATACCCTCCAGCAGTTCTTACTGGGAACTTATTGGGAAGCAGCGTGGCTCAGTGGAAAGAGCCTGGGCTTCGGAGTCAGAGATCATGAGTTCGACTCCCGGCTCTGCCACTTGTCAGCTGTGTGACCGTGGGCAAGTCACTTCACTTCTCTGTGCCTCAGTTACCTCATCTGTAAAATGGGGATTAACTGTGAGCCTCATGTGGGACAACCTGATGACCTTATATCCACCCCAGCGCTTAGAACAGTGCTCTGCACATAGTAAGCGCTTAACAAATACCAACATTATTATTCTTACCTCCCGAAGGGGAGTGACAACTGAGGGGCCGTAAGGTCCCCCAGAAACATCGCTTGTCCTTCTTGTGCCATCCCTCATTGTGGGCAGGAAACGTGCCTGTCATGATATATTCTCCCAAGCCTTTAGTACAGTGCTCTGCACCCAGTAAGTGCTTGGGAAATATCGATTGATTGGTCCACGTCCTATTAGCAAGTGATCTTTCTGTCGACTGCCCCATCTTGAAACTTTGAGACAAGGACAGTCCAACTGGCCGGTTGAACTGACTCATCAGCGCCCAGAAAGAACCATGTTCCCCCAGATACATGTTTTCAGGAAAAATCAAAGACTGTGAAACCTAGTTTTGGATTTGGTGCCATAAAACATTCCCAAGAGAAGTGGAAAAATCAAGATTCTGGGTGTGAGGAACTTTGGCTTTTTTGTAAGAAGCAGCATGGCTCAGTGGAAAGAGCACGGGCTTAGGAGTCAGAGGTCATGGGTTCTAATCCCGACTCTGCCACCTGTCAGTTGTTTGACTTTGGACAAGTCACTTAACTTCTCGGTGCCTCAGTTACCTCATCTGTAAAATGGGGATGAAGACTGTGAACCTCATGTGGGACAACCTGATTGCCCTGTATCTATCCCAGCGCTTAGAACAGTGCTCTGCACATAGTAAGCACCTAACAAACACCAGCATTATTATTATTATTGTAAAAATCAGTATTTTCAGGACTGTAGCTTGAGATTCATTAGGACACAAGTTAAATTCTTCCTAACTACTTGATGTAAAAGTAATTTTACTTCATCAGCTATCACCTTTATCAGCACTTGAGCGATTAGTACAGTGCTTTGCCCACAGTAAGCGCTCAATAAATACAGTTGAATGAATGAATGAATGAATGAATGAATGAATGAACAATATGTGGGGGATTCACTGCACCGGAAATAGTATCTAACACCCAGCATTTTCACTCTTCTCCGTTTCAGCAAGCTAAAGTGGAGGAAGAGCAGCAACAGTGGAAACCTACTTCAGGGGAACCTTCAACATCGGATGACTCGAGGCGGCCGCGGATAAAGAAAAGCGCATATTTCAGCGATGAGGAAGAACTTAGTGATTGAAGCTGGCGTGCCTCGCTTACCTTTTTTTTAAATACCATGAGGCTGCGGCACAGACTTTTCATTGGAACTTCAGACTGCCGCAGGGACTCACAGCCTGAAGAATGGAACGGAAGAGTTTAGGTAACGTTAAAAGTGAAGTAAAAATGTTAAGTGTAAAGAGAAATTTCATGGCAGTTCTATTGACTTATTACTCAAAACAAATTCATTTGTATTCAGGGATTACTGTGTGCTGAGCACTGTACAAGGCACTTGGAGGGTAAAATAAGTATAGAAGACACAGACTGCCCTTCAGGAGTTTACATTCTAAAAAGGTTCATTGAGCTGCCAAGTTCAGAAATGCACTTTTGAAGTTGATTACATTGGGGAAACAGATCTTTCATCGACTTGCAATAACTACATTATTTGGAAACATGCTCTTGGTTCAGGTTGCCTGGAGATCTTTGTTTTTAAAGATCAATGGACTTTTTTTGGTTCTTCAGTGTAATTTGTATTTTTAAGTGATTTTTATTTTAATAAATACTTGAAAATTAGCTCTGCCCAAGCCTTTAGTGCGGGGTATTTCATTCAGCTTAACTAGTTTTGCACCATTAAACCAAATTAGTCTTCTTACTTAATTTTTATAGTCCATCAGTAAATATGTTAGAAACTCTAAACTCTCAAGAGAGGTTTCTTCAAAACTTTCTCCACTCGGAAACACTTTCCTCATTCATACTTCTGTCTTCAGACAAAATCACAGGAAAGATTGTTGGTTTTTTTAATACAGCCATGTGATAAAATAAACATTCTTTCATCTCACTGTCTGCTTTTAATTTTCTTCTGTAACTAGGAAAATTCACTTACTTTTAGTATTTTGGGGATTTATCTTTAAATGATCAGGGATCATAGCCAGTTCCCAAACTTTTGATACACTTGCCTCCTGAAAATGCATTTTAAATGAAAATGTTGTAAGTGGGAACCAATTTTCTCACAGGGAACAACAGTATAGATAGGAGATTTATTCCTTAACTTAGGTCAGATAGTCTATTTTTGCCAAAATGACCTAGTATGGTGTACTTAATCGATTATCGTATTGGCACGCCGATGTATTTACTGGAGTCAGAGAGATTTCACAATAGGCTAGCCTAGTTTTACTTCATCAGAAGTAAAATTAATGTCAGCGTGTCCTAATGATTATTCCGCCTGTCACTCTGCCTTCCCTGTCCACTCCCAGCTTCTCCTGTTCCACCTTCCAGTCCTCCTTCAACTTTCTTCTCAGCATGGCCTTGCACACAGACCTGAAAGTCAGAAGGTCATGGGATCTAATCCCACCCATATCCTGGGCAAGTCACTTCACTTCTCTGGGCCTCGGTAACCTCATCTGTCCAATGGGGATTGAGACTGTGAGCCCCACGTGTGACAGGGACTGTATCCAACACCATTTGCTCGTATCCACCCCAGCGTCTATCCCGACTGGATGACTGCATCAGCCTCCTTTCTGATCTCCCATGCTCCTGTCTCTCTCCACTTCAGTCCATGCTTCACTCGGCTGCCCAGATTTTCTTTCTACAGAAATGCTCTGGGTATGTCACCACCACCCCCCAAAAAAAAATTTCCACTGGTTGCCTATGCACCTCTGTATCATGACCCCCCGAGCACTTAATATGTCCCAGACTGAGCTCCTTACCTTCCCTCCCAAACCCTGTCCTCTCCCTGACTTTCCCGTCACTGTGGACGGCACTACCATCCTTCCCGTCTCACGAGCCCGTAACCTTGGTGTCATCCTTCACTCCACTCTCTGTCATTCACCTCACACATCCAATCCGTCACCAAAACCTGCTGGTCTCACCTTCACCACACCACCAAGATCCACCTTTTCCTCTCCATCCAGACCGCTACCACGTTAATACAATCACTCATCAAATCCTGACTGGATGACTGCATCGGCCTCCTTTCTGATCACCCAACCTCCTGTCTCTCCCCACTTCAGTCTATACTTCACTCTGCTGCCCGGATTATCTTTCTACCGAAACGCTCTGGGCATGTCACCCCCCTCCTCAAAAACCTCCAGTGGTTGCCTGTCAACCTTCGCATGAAGCAAAACCTCCTCACTCTTGGCTTCAAAGCTCTCCATCCCCTGACCCCCTCCTACCTCACCTCCCATCTCTCCTTCTCCAGTCCAGCCCGCACACTCCGCTCCTCTGCTGCCGCTAACCTCCTCACTGGGCCTCGTTCTCGCCTGTCCCGCCATCGACCCCTGGCCCACCTCTGGCCTGGAATGCCCTCCCTCCTCACATCGCCAAACAACCACACCTCCCCTCTTCAAAGCCCTACTGAAGGCTCACCTCCTCCAAGAGGCCTTCCCAGACTAAGCCCCCCTTATCCTCTGTTGCCCCTCCCCTGCATTGGCCCAATTCGCTCCCTTTGCTCTACCCGCCCTCCCCGCCCCACAGCCCTTGTGTATATATGTACATATCTATAATTCTATTTATATGAATACCTGTTAGTTAATTTTGATGATTATATATCTATAATTCTATTTATATTGATGCCTGTTATTTAGTTTTGATGTTTATATATCTATAATTCTATTTATATTGATGCCTGTTAACTTGCTTTGCTGTCTGTCTCCCCCTTCTAGCCTGTAAGCCTGGTGTGGGCAGCGACTGTCTCTATTGCTGAATTGTATTTTCCAAGTGCTTAGTGCAGTGCTCTGCACACAGTAAGCACTCCATAAATATGAATGAATGAACGAATGAACCCACAAACGCCGACTCCCAAGCCCGTGCTCTTTCCACTAAGCCTCGCTGCCAGTAGCGATATTTGTTACTATGTGCCAAGCAGTGTTCTAAGCTCTGAGGTAGATACAAGTTAGCCAGATTGGACAGGGACTGTCCCACATGGGGCTCACTCATTTTCCCTGCCCTCAAGGAGCTTCTAATCTAGTGTAAATGTCCTCTGCTGCAAAGGGAGATTGATATGTCATGAGCCTCATATGTGACAGGGTCAGTCAGTCCTATTTATTGAGCACTTACTCCAGGCAGAGCACTGTACTAGGCACGTGGGAGAGGGCAATATAACAGACTAGACATTCTCTCATAACCTTGTATCTACCTCTTGCTTAGCACAATGCCTAGCACACAGCATTAAATAAATATTATTATTATTATCATTGTTATATAAAAGACTTTGAGTTGGAGAAACTCTGGGAGATGGAGCTAAATCATAGAAAAAGAGATCCCAGTGTAGATACAGACTAAGTAAAGTACCATAATGAACAAGCTGGACATATACTTGGAGACATGGTGGAAGTGGTTAGTTCAGTGGTTTGGGAAGAGATTGACGGATGTTCAAATAACTGTGGCCTCAGTATCAAGTTAGTGAATTCTAGGTTTAAAGCATGTAACTGATATCACTCCAGAGTGGTGTAAAAAAGCCAGTAAACGACCCCATTCAGGTTATTGAACCTCGGAAAACAAAATGTCTCCTATTAATATAACCTCATTTAAACATTTTCCAAAATTTCATCCAACTGAAAAGGTCACTTCTTTCCCCTCTATGGCTTTTACAATATGAAAAATGAGAATATATATATATATATATATATATAAAGCCATTTGACTGTAATTACTTGGAATAGTTATTCTTGGCATTCTTAAATTTCTTAAACTCAAATGCAATTCTTGAATGTAAAAACTAACCCAAATGAATGCAATTATATTAAAATTATTTCACTGTTCATTACATTTGGTTTTATATCTGCTGTTTCTTAAGCAATACTAAAGTGCAGTTCTAGTTTTTAGCTACTAAGGTAAAAAGTGCAGTACTCTCAATCAGTGGTATTTATTGAGTGCTTACTGTGTGCAGAGCACTGTCCTAAGCACTTGGGTAAGTATAAGAATGCAGAGTTGGTATTCATTCAATCGTATTTATTGAACACTTACTCTGTGCAGAGCACTGTGCTAAGCACTTAGAATGTACAATTCGGCAACAGATCCCTGCCCAATGACGGGATCACAGTCTAAACAGGGGAGGCAGGCAGCAAAGCAAAACAGAACAAAACAAAAACAAGACGACATCATCGAGATAAATACAATCAAGGGCACGTACACCTCATTAACAAAATAAATAGGGTAATAAATAATATATACAAATGAGCACAGTGCTGAGGGGAAGGGGGAAGAGCAGAGGGCGGGGAGGAGGGCAGGAGCAGAGGGAAAGGGGGGCCTCAGTCTGGGAAGGCCTCCTGGAGGAGGTGAGCTCTCAGTAGGGCTTTGAAGAGGGGAAGAGAGTTTGGCAGAGGTGAGGAGGGAGGGCATTCCAGGACAGCAGGAGGACATGGGCCAGGGGTCGACGGCGGGATAGGCGTGAAAGGGTGACCGTGAGGAGGTGAGCGGCAGAGGACCAGAGCATGCGGGCTGGGCTCTAGAAGGAGAGAAGGGAGGTGAGGTGGGAGGGGGCAAGGTGATGGAGAGCTTTGAAGCCAAAGCTCAAAACTCAAAATGTGTTGGTAGACACATTACCTGCCACAAAGAACAGTGGTGGCCTAGTGGACAGACCAAGGGCCTGAGAATCAGAAGGACCCGCATTTCTCCTTGTCTGCTATGTGACCTTGGGCAAGTCACTTAATTTCTCTATGCCTCATATACCTCATCTATAAATTGGGGATTAAGACTGTGAGCGCCATTGGGACATGGACTGTGTCCAACCTGCTTATTTTGTATTTACCCAGTGCTTAGCACTGTGCCTGGTACTTGAGTAAGCACTGAACAAATACCATTTTAAAAAAGGAAATTACAGTCTATGAGGGAAAGCAGGGATTAATCTAAACAAATTACAGATATGTACACAAGTGCCTTGGGGCCGAAAGTGGGCTGAATATCAAATGCTTAAAGGGTATAGATCTAAGTGCATAGGTAATGCAAAAAGAAGAAGCAGTAGGGGAAAAGAGAACTGAATCAGAAAGTCTGTCACCCATACCTCGAAATTTTTATACTCCAAGTGGTTATAAGAAGTTGACCTAAAAGACCATACTATCCTGTCTAATATAGAGATTAAAACGAGCCACATTATGGACCTCCAGTAGGATTCGGAAATGGATACTAAGAGGCCAGGATTCTATTATTGTGGTATTGTGTTCTCCCAAGTGCTTAGTACAGTGCTCTGCACCCAATAAGCGCTCAATAAATTCAGTCATATTTATTGAGTGCTTGTGGACTGGGAATGTGGTGTTATATTTTACTCTTCCAAGCGCTTAGTACAGTGCTTTGCACACGTAAGCACTGGGTAAATACAGTTAAATGAGTGAATGTATGCAGAGGACTGTACTAAGCGCTTGGGAGAGTGCAATGCAACAATAAACAGACATTCCCTGCCCACAGCGAGTTTACAGTCTAGCGGGGGAGACACATTAATATAAATAAATTAATTTCAGGTACGTACATAAATCCCCCGTTCACGGCTATCCCACCATCGACCCCTGGACCACGTCCTCCCGCTGTCCTGGAACGCCCTTCCTCCTCTCCTCCGCCAAACTAACTCTCTTCCCCTCTTCAAAGCCCTACTGAGAGCTCACCTCTTCCATGAGGCCTTCCCAGACTGAGCTTCCCCTTTTCCCTCTGCTGCCTCTCTGCGCCCCCCTTCACCTCCCCTCAGCTAAGCCCCCTTTCCTCCCGTTTCCCTCTGCTCCTCCCCCTCTCCCTTCCCCTCCCCTCAGCACTGTGCTTGTCCGCTCATTTGTATATATTTTTATTACCCTATTTATTTTGTTAATGAGATGTACATCCCCTTGATTCTATTTATTGCTATTGTTTTTGTCTGTCTCCTCCGATTAGACTGTAAGCCCATCAATGGGCAGGGATTGTCCCTATCTGTTGCCGAATTGTACCTTCCAAGTGCTTAATACAGTGCTCTGCACATTGTAAGTGCTCAATAAATACTATTGGATGAATGAATGAAAGTGCTGTAGGGTTGGGGGGGTGAATGAAGAGAGCGAATCAGAGTAATGCAGAAGGGAGTGGGAGAAGAGCAGAGGAATAAATAAAATTGACTGACAATCCCTGGATCCATTGCTATTAGTGGAACAAAGAGCCTAGGTTTCGGAGTCAGAGTCAGAGGTCAAGGGTTCGACTCCCGGCTCTGCCACTTGTCAGCTCTGTGACTGTGGGCAAGTCACTTAACTTCTCTGTGCCTCAGTTACCTCATCTGTAAAATGGGGATTAACTGTGAGCCTCACGTGGGACAACCTGATTACCCTGTATCTACCCCAGCGCTTAGAACAGTGCTCTGCACATAGTAAGCACTTAAATACCAACATTAACAGCCTCAGTGTGTGGCTCTCTGAGCTAGGTTGATCATGAGAGGGCTTTGCCCAGAGAGTGAGGATATAAATTTCTGCAAGTGAGTGAGTTTCAGGTTAGGGAAGTGTCCCAACCCCAGGCAAGGCTGAGCAATTCATCCTGTAATGAATAAAATGATTAAAAACACCCTTAAAAATATAAAATGCTATTCTTGTCCTATGCTGTCGAGTCATCTCTGACCCATAGAGATGCTATGGGCACATCTCTCCCAGAACGCCCCTCTTCCATCTGCAATCGTTCCGGTAGTGGATCCGTAGAGTTTTCTTGGTAAAAATCCAGAAGTGGTTTACCATTGCCTCCTTCCACACAGTAAACTTGAGTCTCCGCCCTCGACTCTCTCCCCTGCCGCTGCTGCCCAGCACAGGCGAGTTTTGACTTTTGGCAGATGGCCTTCCACGCGCTAGCCACTGGCCAAGCTAGGGACGGAATGGGTAGGCCTCTGCTTGACTCTCCCTCCCATAGTGGACACTGGTAGAGTACTGGAAACTCCAGGTGTGACCCTGAAAGGGAATGATGCTAAATATCATAGGGGCATTGGGGAAGTGGTTCACTTGAAAAACTGTTTTCTATTAAGATTATTTACTTTTCGCAAAGGAAGGGCTTACAAAGGGTAGTATGTAATAGAACAATAATATGCTACTCACCATCACCAGTGGCATTTAATATTGGTGGTATTTGTTAAGTGCTTACTATGTGCAAAGCACTGTTCTAAGTGCTGGGGTGATACAAGGTGATCAGGTTGTTCCACGTGGGACTCACAGTTTCTAATCCCCATTTTACAGATGAGGTAACTGCGGCACAGACAAGTGAAGTGACTTGCCCAAAGTCACACAGCTGGCAAGCGGCAGAACTGGGATTCGAACCCATGACCCCTGACTTCCAAGCCCTGGCTCTTTCCACTGAGCCACACTGAGCCACACTGCTTCTCTGCAACTTTATTGAGTGCTTACTGTGTTATACTATTCTAAATGTTTGGGAGAGTACAGGGCAATAGAATTGATAGACATGTTACCCACAGGAAGCTAATAAATTGTTAAACCCACGTATTGATTACAAAATGCATTTCACAATTTAAAAATCATATGAGTGTCTAGGCTTATATAGAAATGTCTAGTCCAACAAGAGACTTGGAATCAAATTCATTCATTCAATCGTATTTATTGAGCGCTTACTGTGTGCAGAGCAGTGTACTAAGTGTTGGAAAAGTACAGAATAGGCTTCCCCGAGTAGCCTTCCTACTCAACAGACTTCAAAAAATAGTATTCAAGAATGGCTGCAGGCAGGAGCTGAACCTCAAGTCTCCACATCCAAGGAGAGGGAGGGAGTAGGGAATGGGGAGGGGAGGAGGTGCAGAGGGAAAGGGAGGGCTCACTCCTCACTAACCTCCAGTGGTTGCCTGTCCACCTCAAAAAGAATCATTAAGTCACCCAATTGTATTTACTGAGTGCTTACTACAATGTCTGGCACATAGTAATCGCTTAACAGATACCATAATTATTATTATTAGCCTTGATCCTCATTTTACAGATGAGGTAACTGGTACAGAGAGATTAACTGACTTACCCAAAGTCACAAGAGCAGACACTTAGATTCTGGTTGTGGGTTCTAATCCCAGATATGCCACTTTCCTGGGCGAGTCACTTCATTTGACTGTGATGCCCCATGTGGAACAACACGTGGCCTAGTGGCAAGAACCCGGGCTTGGGAGTCAGGTTGTGCGTTTTAATCCCGGCTCCACTATTTGTCTGCTGTGTGACCTCGGGCAAGTCACTTAACTTCTCTGAGCCTCGTTTACCTAATCTGTAAAATGGGAATTGAGACCGTGAGCCCCACGGGAGACAAGCTGATTACCTTGTATATACCCCAGCGCTTAGAATATTGCTTGGCATGTAGTAAACGCTTAACAAACACCATAATAGTTATTATTATTCTCTGGGCCTCAGTTATCTTCATCTGTAAAATGCGGATCGAGACTGTGAGGCCCACGTGGGACGAGGATGGTGTCCAACCCGATTTGCTCGTGTCCACCCCAGCGCTTAGTACAGTGCCTGGCACGTAGTAAGCACTTAACAAATACCACAATTACATCCAGTTCCTTGAGCAGTAATAGTAATAGTTATAGTCGTAGCAGTTGTACAGCTTGTTCTCTCGACTGCAAGCTCACTGTGGGCAGGCAACGTGACTACCAACTCTTGTCATACTGTACTCTCCCAAGCGTTTAATAGAGTGCTCTGCACACAGTAAGTGCTTAGTAAATATGATTGGTTGCTTGATAGTAGTAATGGGATTTTTTAAGCACCTACTCTGTGCCAAGTATTTTATTAGTAATAGTTTTGGTTTTTGTTAAGCGCTTACTATGTGCCAAGCACTGTTCTAAGCACTGGGTAGATATAAGGTAAACAGATTGCCCCACCTGGGGCTCACAGTCTTAATCCCCATTTTCCAGTTGAGGTAACTGAGGCACAGAGAAGTGAAGTTGCCTGCCCAAGGTCTCACAGCAGATAAGTGGCGGAGCCAGGATTTGAACCCACGGCCTCTGACTCTCAAGCCCAGGCTCCTTTCGCTGAGCCACGCTGCTTCTCTAATTTTATTATGCACTGTAGGCTGGAGGTGGGGGATCAAATTGTATTTGTTAAGGGTTTACTCTGCGCCAGCCACTGTATTCACTGAGGTGGATCCAAGCCAATCAGATTGGGCACACACAGTCCCTGTCCCACCTGGGGCTCACAGTCTTAATCCCCATTTTACAGATGAGGTAGCTGAGGAACAGAGAAGTGAAGTGACTTGCCCAAGGTCACAACAGGCAAGTGACAGAGTTGCAATTAGACCCCAGGTCCTTCTGAGTCCCGGCCTCATGTTCTATCCGCTAGGCCACGCTCCTTCTTTAAGTCTACCAATTCGATGCTTTGGACTTTCCCAAGCTCTTAGTACAGTGCTCTGCACACAGTAAGAGCTCAGTAAATACCTTTGATTGACTGATTGGAGAAATAATACACAGCTGAAAATTAGATTGGGAGTAAATTCATTCATTCAATAGTATTTATTGAGTGCTTCCTATGTGCAGAGCACTGTACTAAGCGCTTGGAATGAACAATTCGGCAACAGGTAGAGACGATCCCTGCCCAATGACGGGCTCACGGTCTAAACGGGGGAGACAGACAGCAAAGCAAAAGAGAACGAAACAAAAGTAAGACAACATTATCAAGATAAATAGAATAGAATTGATGCATGAATAGCATCAATGTAAATAAATAGAATTATAGATAAATGCACCTTATTAATATAAATAGAATTATAAATAGGTGTATATACATACACAGGTGGTGTGGGGGTGTTGAGCAGTGTAGAGTAAAGGGAGAGAGTCAGGGCGATGGGGAGAGGGAGCAGAGGAAAGGGAGAAGCCTATGTGGGACAAGGGCTGCTGGGTCCAATCGGATTAGCTTGTACCCCAACGCTTAGTACGGTGCCTGGAGCAGAATGAGCGCTTAATAAATACCCTAAAAGAAAAGAGGCTGGGTTGGGGTGGGCAGCCACCGAAGCTTCTGAGTCTGTGATTCTCACATATTGACAATTCATTGTTTGGTGTCCAACGGTTCCACAACTTGATAGGAAGGACAGACAAGTCCTTCGTGGAGAGGGACGAGGGGAAAAAGAGGAGAGGAGGAGTGGAGGAGGAGGAGGAGGAATTGTTTCAGATATTTTGATTCAGCAAGTAAACCATATATGGTATCACTAGGGGTTTTGAACCCCGAATCCCAGAATAATAAAGCCTCCATAGGAGTGTGCTTGGGCCCCTCAGCCTCCCCGGATCTTAAAGTCCTTCCGATTTCTCACTGTTTAACCGCAAGTTTGGGGCATCCTACTTAGTGTCCCCCAAGTCCCTGAACCCCTCTTGCCCTCTATCCCCCATACTATTTAATTTTTACAGTGTTTTGTAGATGCTTCAGAGCACACTGCAAAACTGAAAAAGATGAGAAGCAGTGTGGCTTAATGGAAAGAGCCTGGGCTTGGGAGTCAGAGGTCGTGGGTTTTAATCCCGGCTCCGCCACTTGTCGCTGTATGACTGTGGGCAAGTCGTTTAACTTCTCTGTGCCTCAGTTACCTCATCTGTAAAATGGGGATTAAGACCATGAGCCCCACGTGGGATGACCTGATTACCTTGTATCTACCCCAGCACTTAGAGCAGTGCTTGACACATAGTAAGCGCTTAAATTATTATTTGTTAATAATATTTTTATAAACCATTATGATGATCCTTTTCCTCAAGGAGTTTATAAAATAAACACAAGAAAAATGTGCTGTGTATTCTTACAAAAACCAGAAAGATGATTAGGCTTACAATCCACCTATATTGATGAGGAACAGGAAGAAATTTATGGTAAAATAAGTTGAACATTCTGCATTGCTCTTTAGCTACTATAGGTCAGGAGCGAGAAAGGAGAATTAACAGATTTTTCTGCTGGAGATAGAGGACATTATCTTCCGAACACCCAGCTGGAAAGATGAGTCATGAAGGAGTCATTTCATTACATAAATTATCTGCTAGAATTGCGGTCTAAAGATAATTATCTCAATAAACCCTAAACCTAGAGAACAAGTTAGGACAAAGTCAGTCAGTTGTATTTATTGAGTGCTTACAGAGAAGCAGCGTGACTCAGTGAAAAGAGCCCGGGCTTGAGAGTCAGAGGTCATGGGTTCAAATCCCAGTTCAACCGCTTGCCAGCTTTGTGATTTTGGGCAAATCACTTAACTTCTCTGTGCCTCAGTTACCTCGGCTGAAAATTGAAGACTGTGAGCTCCACATGGGGCCACCTGATAACCTTGTATCCTCCCCAGCGCTTAGAACAGTGCTTTGCACATAGTAAGCGCTTAACAAATGCCATAATTATTATTATTATTACTGTACTGTAGAGCACTTTACTAAGCACTTGGGAGAGTACAGTAAAACAGTAAGCAGACATATTCCCTGCCCACAAGGAACTTACAATCTAATGGGGGAGATAGACATTGAAATGAATGAATGAATGAATGAATGAATGAATGAATAACAGATGTGTATCTAAGTGTTTTGGGGGTCTAAGAGTTGGGGGGAATAAAGGGAACAAGTCAGGGCAACACAGAACGGAGTGGGAGAAGAGGAAAGGAGGGCTTAGTCAGGGAAGGCCTTTTGGGGAGATGTCCGTTCAATAAGGGTTTGAAAGTGGGGAGAGGAATTGTCTGTTGGATATGAGGACAGAAGGTGTTCCATACCAGAGGTGGGACATGGGCAAGAGGTCAGCAGCAAGACAGACAAGATCAAGATAGAAGCAAGTTGAAAATCTTAAATGGGCTTAATTTTTTATTGTGTCTTTTTATTAGTTTTGGACAATATAGAGCGGATATTATTCATTCATTCAGTCGTATTTATTGAGCGCTTACTATGTGCAGAGCACTGTATTATGTGCATGGAACATACAATTCAGCAACAGATAGAGATAATCCCTGCCCAACAATGGGCTCACAGTCTAAAAGACTAAAAGTCCTTTTGGGAGAATGAGGTGAAAAGGATGCAAAATATATTTTAAGTGTAATGAATTTGGTTCTCATTTATGGATTTATGGATGAAATGGATTCCTTTAAAAAAAAGGTTTCTAAGAGTAGAATTTGGAGATGGGAACGTCAACTGAGAAAAGCTTACTAAATGTTATATGAATACATTCCTATCAAAGGACATTTATTAAAAACCCCTGTGGGGTTGAATAGAGTAGGTTAAACAGATCATTCTTTAAATAGTTCTTTGTAGATCGTAAACTCCTTGTGGGCAGGGAATATCATTCCATCGATCAATCAATGGTATTTATTAAACACGTACTATGTTTAATAATAATAATAATAATGTTGGTATTTGTTAAGCGCTTACTATGTGCAGAGCACTGTTCTGAGCGCTGGGGTAGACACAGGGGAATCAGGTTGTCCCACGTGGGGCTCACAGTCTTAATCCCCATTTTACAGATGAGGGAACTGAGGCACAGAGAAGTTAAGTGACTCGCCCACAGTCACACAGCTGACAAGTGGCAGAGCTGGGATTCGAACTCATGAGCCCTGACTCCAAAGCCCGTGCTCTTTCCACTGAGCCACGCTGCTTCCCATGTTTAGAGTACTGTCCTAAGCGCTTGGGAGAGTACAACAGAATTAGCAGATACATTCCCTGCCTACAGCAAGTTTACAGTCTAGATACAAGTTACAAGGTGGTAGATATGATTCAATCAATCAATTACTGAGCGTTTATTGTGTTCAGACCACTATAATAAGCACGTGGGAAAGTACAGTATAACAGAGTTGGTAGATTTGTTCCCTGCTCACAAAGAACTTACAGTTTAGATTCCTGCCCGCAAGAGGCGGAGAAAGACGTTAAAATACAGATTAGAGATATGGGAAATGGCAGAGTAGGTGAACCGAAATGACATCCATATATGTCTGTAATTTATTCACTTTTTTTGTCTATTTATGTATTGCTTTATATTAACGTCTCTCTCTCCCTCTAGACTATGAGCTCACTGTGGGCAGGAATGTGTCCGTTTGTTGTTATATTGTTCTCTTCCAAGCACTTAGTACAGGGCTTTGCACACAGGAAGTGCTCAAGAAATACAATTGAATGAATGAATGAATTGGGCTGCATGGGGTATCAAAGAGCTGGAGGATGATGTGGAGAACCAGCATGACCTACTGGCAAAAGCGTGGGCTTGGGAGTTGGGTTCTAATCCCAGCTCCACCATTTGTCTGCTTTGTGACCTTGGGCACGTCACTTCACCTCTCTGTGCCTCAGTTACCTCGTCTGTTAAATGGTGATTAAGACTGTGAGCCCCATCTGGGACAGGGACAGTGTCCAACCTGATACCTTGTATCTACTCCAGCATTTAGAACAGTGCTTGGCACAGAGTAAGTGCCTAACATGCTGCAGAGAAGCACCATAGCCTAGTGGGTAGAGCGTGGGCCCAGGAGTCAGAAGGTCATGGGTTCTAATCCCGGCTCTGCCACTTGTCTGCTGTGTGACCTTAGGCAAGCCACTTCATTCAATTGTATTTATTGAGTACTTACTATGTGCAGAGCACTGTACTAAGTGCTTGGAATGTACAATTCGGCAACAGAGACAATCCCTGCTCAACAGCGGGCTCACTTCACTTCTCTGTGCCTCAGTTACATCATCTGTAAAGTGGGGATTAAGACTGTGAGCCCCATGTGGGACAACCTGATTACTCTGTACCTACCCCCAGTGGTTAGAACAGTGCTTGGCAAGTAGTAAGTGCTTAACGGATACGATCATTATTATTATTATTGTTATTATTAACAACAAATACCATGTGAGGTGGGGAAAGAATCAAAGTTCTTCAGAGGCACGGACCCAAGTGCGTAGGCAATAGAAAAAGGAGGGCAAATAGTTGGAGAAATAAGGGGTTAGGGGAAGGTTCTCAAAGGAAGTGTGAGGCTTGGAGGATGGAGAGAGTGGTGCGCTGTCGGATATGAAGGGCGAGGGAACGTATGTACCAAGCTGTTATACTCTACTTTCCAATCGCTCAGTACAGTGCTTTTCACACAGAGAGCACTCAATGAATATGATTGATTGATTGATTGATTGATTGATTGAGAGGGAGATCTGGGCACGACAGAGGACATAAGACAGAGTCATTAGCGAGACAGACAACGTCCAGGTACAGTGAGCAGGTTCGCTTTGGAGAAGCAAAGTGCTGCACGCTGGGTTGTAGCGGGAGATTACCAAGGTAAGGTAGGAAGGGGAAAGTTGATTGAGCAGCTTAAAGCCAAAGGTAAGGATTTTCTGTATGATGTGGAGGTGGACGGGCAGCCATTGGAGATTTATGAGGAGTAGGGAGTTGTGGACTGAATTTATTTAAAAAAGAAAAACTGATCTGAGCAGCAGAGTAATGAAGTAAGGAGTGGAGTGGGGATGGACAGGAGGCAGGGAGGTGAGTGAGGAGGTCGATGCTGTAGTCAAGGAGGAATATGGTAAAAGCTTGGAACAGCATGGTGGCCATTTGGATGGAGAGGAAAGGGAAGATTCTTGAGATGCTGCCAACCTAGAGCCGACAGGATGTGGGGACAGATTGAATACGTGGGTCGAATGAGATAGATTGAGGATAATGCTGAGGTTATGGACTTGTGAGACAAAGAGGGTGGTGGTGCTGTCTACACTGATGGGAAGGTCATGGGGAGGACAGGATTTGGTTGGGAAGGTGAAGGGTTCTCTTTTGGAAATGGTAAGTTAATAGTTGTCAGCAGGACATTCAAGTAGAGATGTCCTGAAGGCCGGTGGAAATCTGAGACTACAGAAAAGCAGAGAGGCTGGAGATGTAGATTTGGGAATCATCCACCTAGCGACGGTAGCTGAAGGCATGGGAGTGAATGAGTTCTCCAATGGAATGCTTGCGGCTGGAGACTAGAAGGAGACCCAGAACTGAACCTTGAGGAACTTCCAAATTTAGAGGTTGGGAGGCAGAGAAGGAGCCCACGAAAAAGATGAGAAGGAGCAACTAGAGAAGTGGGAGGAGAACCCGGAGAGACCGGGCTCAATGAAGCCAAGGTTAGCTAATGTTTCCAGAAGAAGGGGGCGGTCTACAGAATCGAAGGCAGCTGAGAAGTTGAGGAGGCTTAGGATGGAGTAGAGGCTATTGGATTTGGTAAGAAGGAGGTCGTTTGTGACCTTACAGAGGGCAGTTTCCATGGAATGGAGGGGACAGAGGCCACATTGGAGGCAGTCAGGCAGAGAATTGGAGGAGAGGAAGTGGAGGCAGCAGGTGTAGACAACTTGCTTAGGCCCACAGTCTAAGAGGGAGGGAGAACAAGTACTTCATCACCATTTTGCAGCTGAGGAAACGCAGCGAGCAAGTGGTGGAGCTGGGCTTCAAACCCAGGCCTTCTGACTCTCAGTGCTCTTTCCTCTAGACCACAGTCCTCTTCTGTAGGTCTCAGAGAAAAATCCTTGTTTGGTCTGTGCAGGATCTTGGAGGATAATTCATATCTTACAATGTTAAATGACAGAAGCTGTCTGTATAGAAAAATACTTTGAAAATGGCTTGCTGCATATGCTCTAAACATTAGTGCAGGCTTTCTTCTTTGGTGTGGTGAGGTAATCAATCAATCGATCGCATTTATTGAGCTCTTCCTTGTGCAGAACACCGGAAACATAGGAAATGGCATGTTCCGAAAAGAGGTTCCGGTTGATCTGTAAAGATTTCTGGCAGCGATGGGATTTTAAGAACTGCCGAACAATGGAGGGTGTGTTTGGAGAGTTCTCCATCAGCAAAATTTCATTTATTGAGCTCCTACAGTGTACTGAGAATTGCAGTAGGCACTTGGGAGACATAAAAAGGAAATAGAGGACATAATTCCTCTGTCCAAATGGGGAAGGCAAGTAGACTGAAATTGGCAAATAAACAGAAGTAGAAAAGGGAGGGAATTGAGATCAACAATAAATAAACAACAAATAAACCAATACTTACATAAGTATGTTGAGTGCCCTAAGGAATGGTATGCTTAGGAAGGTTGAAAGACAGAGTGTTACAACTAGAGAAGCAGTGTGGTTTAATGGATAGTGCATGGGCCTGCGAGTCAGAAGGACCTAGTTTCTAATCCCAGCTCCTCCATATGTCTGCTGTGTGAGTTTGGGCAAGTCATTTAACTTCTCTGGGCCTCAGTTACTTCATCTGTAAAATGGGGATTAAGAGTGTGAGCCCCAGGTTGGATAGGGACTGTGTCCAACCGGATTAGTTCGTATCTACCCCAGCGCTTAGAACCGTGCTTGACACATAGTAAGCGCTTAATAACTATCATCATCATTATTATTATTATTATTATCTAGAGCATGGTGTAGGAGGAGAGTTAGATGTACTGTGGCCTAGTGGGAAGAGCATGGCCTATTGTGAATTAGGAAACCTGGATTTAAGTCCCAGTTCCTCCCCTTGCCTGATGTGTGATCTTGGCCAAGTCACTTAGCTTTCCTGTGCCTCAGTTTCTTCATGTGTCAAATGGGGATAGAAAATCTGTTCTCTTTCTTAGATGTGTGCCTCCTGGGAGAAAGGAACTATATTCAATTTGATTGTTGCATGTTTTCCCCAGCTCTTAGTGAAATGTTTGGTACATAGTAAGTGATTAATAAGTACCATCATTGTAAGTAAGTATGGGGCGATTCCTAAGCGCTGGGGTAGTTACAAGGTAGATGGGTTGAACACGGTCCCTGTCCTACATGGGGCTCACATTCTTAATCCCCATTTGACAGATGAGGTAACTGAGGCACAGAGAAGCGAAGTGACTAGCCCCAGGTCACAGAGCAGACAATTGGCGGAGCCAGGGTTAGAATCCAGGTCCTTCTGACTCCCAGACCCGTGCTCTATCCACTAGGCCTCACTGCTTCTTGATATGTAGCAATGTTGATGTTTACCTCACCGTCAGCTCCACAGCATTTATGTACATATCTGTAACATCTATATTAATGTCTGACTCCCTCTCTAGACTCTAAGCTCATTGTGGGCAGGGAACGTATCTCCAAACTCTGTGATACTGTACTCTTCCAGTAACTTAGTATAGTGGTCTGCACACAGTAAGCACTCAGTAAATGCCACTGATTGACTTATTGATGTGTAAGGCATTTCTGAGTTTTCAGGAACAATAAAATACATATTTGGAGCCATGAGCTGTGACGTCTTCTTTTAGCACGAATGGCTGGCTTGGAGGAAAGAGGTATTAGAATCAGAGAAGCCTCTGAGGAGCCAATCGATCAGTTAATCATTAGTAAAAATAGCTCTGTGCAAATCACTGTGCTAAATGCTCGGGAGAGTACAGTAGAGTTCTAGACATGATCCCTCCCTTCCCTCAAGGAGCTTACAGTCTAATACAGGAGAGAGACACTAAAATCAATTACAGAAATGCAGAAGCAACGGAATTTACCGATATACCCCTAAGAACATTGCGGGCAGAGGGAAAGCATAGGTATCCAAGTGCTAAAGGAACATGAAAGTGCTAAAGCGTTCAATAAATAAACACTATTGAGTGAATGAATGAATGAATGAATGAATGAATGAATGAATGAATGAATGAATGAATGAAGCGGCAGTGTCGGGAGAAACCTTGTGGGGAGATGTGATTCCTGAAGATCTTTGAAGATGGGAAAAGCAGGAGTCTTCCGGGTGTGAAGATGGACGGAATTCCAGGGGAAAGCGAGGTTGCCAGCAAAAGATCTGGAGTGTGAGGAGAGAGACGAGAAGAAGGCTCAGCAAGTAGGTTATCTTGAGAGGAGGTAAACATACAGAGTGGGAGAGGGAGAGAGGAAGGAGGATAGGTAGGAGGCAGAGAGAACTGACTGAGTTGTTTTTTTCTTTAAAAGGTATATGTTAAGCATTTACTATGTGTCAAACGCTGTTCCAGATGCTGGGGTAGATGAAAATTAATAAGGTTGGACATCGTCCCTGTCCCGCATGGGACTCATAGTCTACGTAGGTGGGAGAATAGGAAAACTGAGGCACGGAGAAGTTACGTGACTTGCCCAAGTTCTCTCAGTAAAAATCTGGCAGATCCGGGATTAGAATCCAGGACCTCCGACTCCCAGGCCCATGCTTTATCTACTAGGCCATGTTGCTTTTCATGGTTCTGCATAATAGTGATAGTAATAATAGTAATAATTGTGAAATTTAAGTGCTTAGTATGTGCCAGGCCCTGTACTAAGCACTGGGGTAGATACAAGGCAATCAGTATGGACACAGTCCCTGTCCCGCACAGGGCTCACAGTCTTCAACCCCATTTTACAGTTGAGGTTTTAAAACACTCAGGTGAGACCGAGTGTTTTAAAGCTGCTGGGGAGAAGTTTCCATTGGGTGGAGAGGTGGATGACCAATGATTGGAGGTTTTTGAAGGAGTGGGGAGACGAGCGCCAAATGATATTTTAGAAAAACAATCCATTTAGTAGAGTGATGCATGCCCTGGAGTGGAGAGTGACTGGAAGCAGGGAGGCCTGTGAAGAGGCCGATTTGATTAGTTGAGTCATGTAGGACAAGTGTTCAGACCAGCGTGGTGGGTCGTTTGGAGAGAAAGGAGCAGAGTCTGGCTATAGTGTGAAGAAAAGAACCAAAGGAGAGAAGCAGCATGTCTCGGGAAACGGCACGGGCTTGGGAGTCAGAGGACGTGGGTTCTAATCCCGGCTATGTGCAAGTATTTGGCCAAAGGAATGGAAAGGAAGGGCCAAGTGAAGGATGTATTTTTGAGAAGAATGGAGATTTAACAATTTACACATTAATGGCAATAATAACAATAATGGTATTTAGTGCTTACTGTGTGCCAGGTACTGTTCGAAGTGCTGGAGTGGATACAAGCAAATCAGGTTGGACTCAGTCCCTGTCCCAGGTGGGGTTCACAGTCTCAATCCCCCTTTTATTATATTGTTTTTTATTATTTTTATTATATTGTGCCCTCCCAAGCACTTTGTACAGCACTCTGCACACAGTAAACACTCAGTAAATATGATTGATTGAAAGACCACACAACCCGTAGCTGAGTGGGGACAAAAACCCATCTCACTTGACTTGCAGTGCAATTCTTACTCTAAAGATGACATTGCCTCTGAATGTGTTTTCCAACCTAAATTCATTACTGTGGGAGAAACTGCAGAGCAGTTCATCTTTGTGACCCAAAATTTATGTGATCTTTACTGGTTTAATGCAGATGGAATTTTAAAGGGAAAATAATAAACCGCGAATATGCTTTCTAAATAGGAACGGGTAATGTCTCGAAATAATCTTCCTAGAGCCAAATTTATAGGGTGGAAGTCGGCATGTTACCGCAACTTGCAAAATTGAATACCTACTTCAATTGTCAAATTGAAAATATTTGTAAGTAAATAATCTGATGATGCCCAAATGTGTTTCTTATGGCAGAGATGTACACTTAAAGTTTTTATCTTCTTAAATGCATGCATGACATATCTAAAGATAGATGTTTATATACATTTTCCAGCATTTTATGCCAACATTAAAATGAACTGAGTACAGCCGTGACAGCTTTAAAATATTTTCAGGGAAACAACCCCCACTCCATATTGAAATCACAATGACTTCCAAAAACCTGCCATCTATATGGTCAAAAATCTATCCCAGGGGAAAATCTATCTCCAGATTCAGTGGGAATATTATTGTGAACGACCTCTTTAAACTGGGTAGTAGCTCAGTATCCTTTTTATTTGCATTTCCTTATTGATTCTACTTCTATCCGAGGCTGTGTGGGGGGTATTTGTTTTCAACACTTCTCAATATTTAAAAACTGCCTTCTCGCATGTGCGAATTAAGGCAACGAAGTCAGGAGCAGGAAGCCGAGAATTGTGAAGGAAAAGAAAGTCTCTGACCACACACTGGAAGAGGCCTCTACAATTCTGCCTGGGGATTTATAGTTGGGCAATCATTTGGAAGGGAACAATAATAATAATAATGATATTTGTGAAGTGCTTACTATGTGCCAGACACTGCTAGATCTGATAAGGGACCTACAGCTAGTTAGGAGACTCGATGAGTTGTTAACAATCGATCAATCAATTCTATGTGTTGCATGTTTACTGTGGGCATAGCTGATGATGATGATGATGATGATGATGATGATGGTGATGATGTGTCAAATACCGTTCTATGTGCTGGGATAAATACAAGCTAGTCAGGTTGGGTGTAGTCCCAGTCCCATGGGGCTCACAAGTCTTGATCCCCATCTTACAGATGAGGTAACTGAGGCACAGGGACGTTAAGTGACCTGCCCAAGGTCACACTGCAGAAGAATGTCAGAGCCGGGATTAGCACCCAGATCCTTCTGACTCGTGCTCTATATTAGGCCATGCTGCTTCCCTAAGCTCTGTATTGAGTAACTGAGGAGAATACAGTGTAACAAAGTTGATAGACACATTCCCTGCCCACTAAGAGCTTACAGTCTAGACCCAAGACTAAGTTAAGAAAGTTGGAAGAATTTAGGTTTTGTGGCAAGCAGTGGCAATGAGATGGAGGACCCTGCCGACTGCAGTCATAAATTCAATAAAGCATTTGTGTTTAGCTCGACATCTCACTGCAGATCTGTTCCTAAGCACCTTCAGAGCCACGTAAAATGAATCTAAACCAGTCTGGCCCTACCTGGGTTTCTGTCTCTTTCTATCTCTTAGATTATGTGGTGCTTGAGGGACAGGGACCGTGTCCGACCCGATTATCTTGTATCTATCCAAGAGCTTAGCGCTGTGCTTGGCTCATGGTAAGTGCTTAATAAGTACCATAACTTACCTGGCTGGGAAATATCCTGAGCTCAGCTGGACTGGGGCAGGGTTACTCTTCGATTATTAGATTTTTTGCTCAATCATCTGCTATGGCAGTTTTCTTGCCGACTTTCTTGCTAACGCAGACAGTTTTCCAATTAAATCTGTTAACTTTCTACTTGTAGCCTTAGGAACGTAAGTGCCGTTTCCAGATCAGACCGATATCCTGTCTGCTGTTGCAAGACAACAGCAGCAATTGGATGTTTGAAGTGTAACGGTTGCCCTCCTAGACAGAAATATCACTGAGCAGTATTAGCTATTGCCTTCCAGTTCAGAATTTAATAATAATAATTGTTATTATTATTATTATTGTGGTATTTGTTAAGCACTTACTATGTGCCCGGAACTATACTAAGCACTGGGGTGGTCACAATCCCTGTCCCATGTGAGGCTCACAGTCTCAATCCCCATTTTACAGATGACATCACTGAGGCACAGAGAAGTAAAGTGACTTGCCCAAGATCATGCAGCAGACAAGTGGTGGAGCTGGGTTTAGAACCCAGGACCTTCTGACTCCCATGGCCCGTGCTCTATCCACTACATCATGCTGCTTATACAATTTACCATAGTTGCTTTTTTTTGTACCAAAAATCCATGACATTTTAATCTACTTTCAACAGGTGTTAATGAATCCTACCCAAATGTATTTTCCTTCTGTCAACTATCGTCATTCCAGGCCATTCTTATTATGATATCATTTCGACTGTGTCCGATCTGCAATATTCTATCTACCCCAGTGTTTAGTACAGTGCTTGGCACATAATAAGCGCTTCATAAATGCCACAGTTATTAATATTCCCAAGATGCTTTTGTGAATGCTTGACTCAGTTGTGTCTGTGTTGCACTGAAATGCTCGGAGATTTTATTTCACTTTTATCCACAAATTTACACGTGATATACGTATATCCCATTTACTACTACCTTCTCTACTAGGAAAAGCTGGGTTTGCTCCCTTAGGAATTCCTCTTATAGGAAATAAGCTTGCTGTGGGCAGGGAACATGTCTGCTAAGTCTATTACACTCTCTTCTCCCAAGTGCTTAATACAGTGCTCCGCACCAAGTAAGTACTCAATCAGTACAATGGATTGATTGATATATCGCTACAAACCTCCACTTAAAAACTAGGGACACGGTTTGATGTCTGGAGCCTTTAATGAGCCAGTCCATTGGCAGGTAGGGAATGAGGATGATTTGGTAGGAAGAATGCTAAAGCCAATTCCCCAGAGAACACCACAGGAGGGATAAATGCCTCCGTTTTCCTCCGACTCTCAGTCCAGCATCACTCTGGTGCTGCCGAATCTTTCTGAAAGTGGACTTGGCATATGTCCTGTGCCAGTCATCAGCCTCCTCTAGACTGTAAGTTCGCTGTGGGCAGGGAACGTGCCCACCCACCGTCTTATATTGTATTACTCTACACACGGTAAGCACTCAGTAATTACGTTCGATGCATGGTAACAGCAGCAAGTCTCATCCAGGAGGGCGCTGGTTGCCCCAGTTACTGCGACTCTCCAAGGATGGCACTGGCTTGGGACACAGGCACCCCAGCTCTCTCTCCAGCAGCTCGGTAACAGGTCGTACCTTTTCCAGGTTTACGATGGCATCCCTCTGCCCAGAATGCACATGGGCCATTTTGATCTCTGAAGCGATAATGGAGTCGGTGTTCGGGGCTCACACCCGCAAGGGAACTGCCATCTGAGAGGAAGCTCCAGCTTCCATCCAGACCCCGCTATAAGTTTGAGTTCTGCCACGGGCCTGCTGGGAGACCTTGGGAAAGTCACTTAACCTTTCTGTACCACAGCCTCCTTATCTGTAAAGTAAAGATTCAATTCCTGTTTTCCCTCCTGCTGTGAGCCTCGTGTGGGCCAGGGAATGTGCCCAACCTGATTAACTTGTATCTATCCCAGTGCTTAGAACAGTGCTTGACACATGTAGTGAGCTAATAATATTTAGATTATGAGCCCCAGTTACTTTCAAAAGTGCCTTCCCATCACTGGGTTATTAGCAAATATCGAATGGCCTTTCCTGGGAATCAGCAATTAAGTTCTGTGGCTTCTTGTACACATTCTCCTCACCATTGACTCTAACCTTGCCTCCTCCTACCTCACCTTGCTACTCTCCTACTATAACCCTGCCCATCCACTTCGCTCCTCTAATGCTGATCTCACTGTACCTCAATCTTATCTACCGTATTGATGACCCACGTCCTGCTTCTGGCCTGGAACGCCCTCCCTCCTCATCTCGGGCAATTACTCTTCCCCGCTTCAAAGCCTTAGGAAACACATATCTCTTCCAAGAGGCTTTCCCTGACTAAGCCCCCCTTTCCTCTTCTCCCGTTCCCTTTTGTGTCACCCTGACTTGCTCCCGTTATTCATTCCCCTCTCACAGTCCCAAAGCACTTATGTACACATTTGTAATTTATTTTTTATTTATATTAATGTCCATCTTGCCCCCCCCCTTGTTTTGTTTTCTTCCGTTTTGTTGTCTGTCTCCCCCATTTAGACTGTGAGACCGTTGTTGGGCAGGGATTGTCTCTATCTGTTACCGAATTGTACATTCCAAGCACTTAGTACAGTGCTCTGCACCTAGTAAGCGCTCAGTAAATACGATTGAATGAATGAATGAACATCCACGGCAATTGTTTTTTCTATCTGTTCCCACCTTGATTATGAGTCATTCATTCATTCAATCATATTTATTAAGCGCTTACTGTGTGCAGAACACTGTACTAAGCTCTTGGAAAGTACAATTTAGCAAAAAATTAGAGATTATACCTTCCCACAGCAGGCTCACAGTCTAGAAGGGGGAGACAGACATCAAAACAAGTAAACAGGCATCAATGACATCAATATAAATAAATAGAATTATAGATATCTACACATCATTAATAAAATAAATGGAATAATAAATATGTACATATACACACACAAGTGCTGGGGGGTGGAAAGGGGGGTAGAGCAGAGGAAGTGAGTTGGGGCGATGGGGAGGAGATAAAGGGAGTGGGGAGCAGAGGAAAGGGAGAAAAGGAGGAGTCCAGTATGGGGCAGTGGCTGTGTCCAATTTAACTCTCCTATACCTAGTCCATTATCTCCCACACACTATATCACCTATGTATTTGAGTCCACACCCCTAAGCATTTAGGTATTTGTTCCCCTTTTCTACCTTCCACAGCAGTTATGTTCCTATCTTAAAACTCCATTGCTTTCCCTTCCCTGTAATTTCCAAAAATTATGATATTTGTTAAGTGCTTACTATGTGCCCAGCACTGTTCTAAGCGCTGGGGTAGATAGAAGGTAATCAGGTTGTCCCACGTGGGGCTCATAGTGTTAATCCCCATTTTACAGATGAGGCAACTAAGGCACAGAGAAATGAAGTGACTTTCCCAAGACCACACACCAGACAAGTGGCGGATCCGGGATTAGAATCCACGTCCTCTGACTCCCAAGCCCTTGCTCTTGCCACCAGGCCATGCTGCTTCTCTAATTTATTTCAGTATTCATTCATTCATTCAATAGTATTTATTGAGTGCTTACTATGTGCAGAGCACTGTACTAAGCTCTTGGAATGTACAAATCGGCAACAGATGGAGACAGTCCCTGCCCATTGATGGTCTTACAGTCTAATCACGGGTTTACAGTCTAATCCGTCTCCCCTGCTAGATTTAAATCACCTCGAGAGTCGGGAACATTTCCACTAACTCTATTGCGCTCTCCCAATTTCCCACTACTGTGCTCCACACAGCGTCAACAATCAGTAAATAGTATTGATTAATCATTTGGTTAATGCAATGCTTGGCACAGAGTAAGTGCTTAATAAATAACTAACTGAACATGATGGGCAAGTTGAATTTTCTCTGCTCCATCTTCTTCTTTTTAGATTGTGGGTTTCTTAGGTCAGGGCTTTGTCCCATGACATAATTAAAACTCTGGATGATCTTTGGTGCTGAGTACAGTCCTAAACGTAACTACATAATAATAAATGCTATTGATTAATAGAGGAACTATTTACCAGTAAAATCAAGACCATTTAACTGAAATACTCAGGAACCAGAAGTGCATGTTCTTCAGAACCCTCCACTCACAGACACTATAGAGTTTCATAGAATCATAGGACTGGCAGTACTGCCTAGAGGATAGAGTATGGGCCTGGGAGGCAGAAGGACCTGGGTTCTAATCCCGACTCTGCCGTTTGTCCGCTGTGTGACCTTGGGCAACTCACTTCACTTCTCTGGGCTTCCGTTCCCTCATCTGTAAAATGGGGATTAACACTGTGAGCCCCACGTGGGGCATGGACTGAATCCAACCTGATGACCTTGTATCTACCCCAGTGCTTAAAACAGTGTCTAGCCCATAGTAAGCGCTTAACAAATGCCATTAAAAAAAAAACACTTAGAGACTTAGAGAAATCAGTCGTCTACCGTTTACCCTCCTGAATTTCTGGACAACTGAGGATCTGTTTTTGAAATATCTCCAAGGAAAATAATCCCACCGTAAGTGCTCAGTAAATACGACTGATTGATTGACTATCTTGTGAACAATGAAGTTCTGGAATGCAGTCAGTCTGGTAGCGCTGGGGGTATGCACAGTTTGACACAGCTATTCATTCAATAGTATTTATTGAGCGCTTACTATGTGCAGAGCACTGTACTAAGCGCTTGGGATGAACAAGTCGGCAACAGATAGAGACAGTCCCTGCCGTTTGACGGGCTTACAGTCTAATCGGGGGAGACGGACAGACAAGAACAATGGCAATAAATAGAGTCAAGGGGAAGAACATCTCGTAAAAACAATGGCAACTAAATAGAATCAAGGCAATGTACAATTCATTAACAAAATAAAGAGAAGAGGGAAAGAGAATCAGTTTGGCGGAGGTGAGGAGGGAGGGCGTTCCAGGACCGCGGGAGGATGTGACCCAGGGGTCGACAGCGGGATGGGCGAGACCGAGGGACGGTGAGGAGGTGGGCGGCGGAGGAGCAGAGCATGCGGAGTGGGCAGTAGAAAGAGAGAAGGGAGGAGAGGTAGGAAGGGGCAAGGTGATGGAGAGCCTTGAAGCCTAGAGTGAGGAGTTTTTGTTTGGAGCGGAGGTTGATAGGCTACCACTGGAGTTGTTTAAGAAGGGGAGTGACATGCCCAGATCGTTTCTGCAGGAAGATGAGCCGGGCAGCGGAGTGAAGAATAGACCGGAGCGGGGCGAGAGAGGAGGAAGGGAGGTCAGAGAGAAGGTTGACACAGTAGTCTAGCCGGGATATAACGAGAGCCCGTAACAGTAAGGTAGCCGTCTGGGTGGAGAGGAAAGGGCGGATCTTGGCGATATTGTAGAGGTGAAACCGGCAGGTCTTGGTAACGGATAGGATGTGTGGGGTGAACGGGAGAGACGAGTCAAGGATGACACTGAGATTGCGGGCCTGAGAGATGGGAAGGATGGTCGTGCCATCCACGGTGATAGAGAAGTCTGGGAGAGGACTGGGTTTGGGAGGGAAGATCATCTTCCTGCAGAAACGATCTGGGCATGTCACTCCCCTTCTTAAACAACTCCAGTGGTTGCCTATCAACCTCCGCTCCAAACAAAAACTCCTCACTCTAGGCTTCAAGGCTCTCCATCACCTTGCCCCTTCCTACCTCTCCTCCCTTCTCTCTTTCTACCGCCCACCCCGCACGCTCCGCTCCTCTGCCGCCCACCTCGTCACCGTCCCTCGGTCTCGCCTATCCCACCGTCGACCCCTGGGTCAGGTCCTCCCGCGGTCCTGGAACGCCCTCCCTCCTCACCTCCACCAAACTGATTCTCTCCCTCTTCAAAACCCTACTTAAAACTCACCTCCTCCAAGAGGTGAGACTGAGCTCCTCTTCTCCCTCTACTCCCTCTGCCATCCCCCCTTTACCTCTCCGCAGCTAAACCCTCTTTTTCCCCTTTTCCCTCTGCTCCTCCACCTCTCCCTTCCCATCCCCACAGCACTGTACTCGTCCGCTCAACTGTATATATTTTCGTTACCCTATTTATTTTGTTAATGAATTGTACATCGCCTCGATTCTATTTAGTTGCCATTGTTTTTACGAGATGTTCTTCCCCTTGACTCTATTTATTGCCATTGTTCTTGTCTGTCCGTCTCCCCCGATTAGACTGTAAGCCCGTCAGACGGCAGGGACTGTCTCTATCTGTTGCCGACTTGTTCATCCCAAGCGCTTAGTACAGTGCTCTGCACATAGTAAGCGCTCAATAAATACTATTGAATGAATGAGGAGCTCAGTCTTGCTCATGTTGAGTTTTAGGTGGCGCGCCGACATCCAGGTGGAGACGTCCCGGAGGCAGGAGGAGATGCGAGCCTGAAGGAAGGGGAAGAGGACAGGGGCGGAGATGTAGATCCGCGTGTCCTCTGCGTAGAGATGGTAGTCAAAGCCGTGAGAGCGAATGAGTTCACCAAGGGAGTGAGTGTAAATGGAGAACAGATGAGGGCCAAGAACTGACCCTTGAGGAACTCCAACAGTTAAAGGATGGGAGGGGGAGGAGGCTCCAGCGAAGGAGACCGAGAATGACCGTCCAGAGAGGTAAGAGGAGAACCAGGAATGGACAGAATCCGTGAAGCCAAGGTGACATAAGGTATGGAGGAGGAGGGGATGGTCGACAGTGTCAAAGGCAGCAGAGAGGTCAAGGAGGATTAGAATGGAGTAGGAGCCATTGGATTTGGCAAGAAGGAGGTCATGGGTGACCTTAGAGAGAGCAGTCTCGGTAGAGTGGAGGGGACGGAAGCCAGATTGGAGGGGGTCTAGGAGAGAATGGGAGTTAAGGAATTCTAGGCATCGATCGTAGACGACTCGTTCTAGGATTTTGGAAAAGAAGGGTAGTAGGGAGATAGGGCGATAACTGGAGGGGGAAGTGGGGTCGAGAGCGGGTTTTTTTAGGATGGGGGAGACGTGGGCATGTTTGAAGGCAGAGGGGAAGGAGCCCTTGGAGATTGAGTGGTTAAAAATAGAAGTTAAGGAAGGTAGGAGGGCAGGGGCGATGGTTTTAAGAAGGTGAGAGGGAATGGGGTCCGAGGCGCAGGTGGAGGGGGTGGCACTTGCGAGGAGGGAGGAGATCTCCTCTGAGGATACTGCAGGGAAGGATGGGAAAGTAGGGAAGGGGGTTGGCGGGGGGAGGGGATAGGCGGAGGGGTGACTTTGGGGAGCTCAGACCTGATCGTGTTGATTTTCGTGAGGAAATAGGTGGCCAGATCATTGGGGGTGAGAGATGGGGGAGGGGGAGGAACAGGGGGCCTAAGGAGAGAGTTAAAGGTCCGGAACAATCGGCGGGGGTGACGGGCATGGGTGTCGATGAGGGAGGAGAAGAAGCTTTGCCTGGCGGAGGAGAGGGCTGTTTGACACAGCTATGCTGGATGGGAAACAGGAAGAGGATAAAGAACAGTGGACTATCCAAACAACTGTTATATGGAGAACTGAAATTGAGAAACAGAATGCACAGAGGACATAGGAAACGTTTTAAAGTCACAGTAAAACAAAACCTGAGACAAAGTCACGACGGACCGGCATGGTTGCACGCCTAACCAAATAAGAGTGGCTCTCTTTGAGCAAAAGTTTTCTAAGTAATGACAGACAAGGAAGCATAATCAATGCTAGAATCTGCAAACATTAAGCATCCTCTAGACTGTAAACTCACTGTGGGCAGGGAACATGTCTACAAACCCTGCTATACTGTACTCTCCCAAGCACTTAATACAATGTTCCATACAGAGTAAGTGCTCAATAAATATGATTGATTGATTGTTGACAATATACCAAGGGATGGCCTTTTCTGTGTGCACAACTTGGCTGGAACCAGGAGTCCCGAATTAACCTACATGCACTCAGAGGTGAGTTTCTCCATCTGTGATATCTTTCCTAATATGATGGACAATTCTATACCATCCATATTTAGCTTTGTGCCAGAGAAGCAGCCCGGCCTAGTGGATAGAGCACAGGCCTGGGAGTCAGAGGCATCTGGGTTCTAATCCCGTCTCCGCCACTGGCCTGCTGTGTGACGTTGGGAAAATCACTTCACTTCTCTGGGCCTCAGTGACCTCATCTGTAAAATGGGGATTAAGGCTGTGAATTCCACGTGGAACAGGGACTCTGTCCAACCTGATTAGCTTTGATCTACCCCAGCATTTAGAACAGTGCTTGACACGAAGTAAGCACTTAACAAATACCATCATTATTATTCATACATCAACAAATATTGTTTAGAAAGATCAAGTCACTGCTTCCCCCTATGGAACAAATCCTACCGGAGAGAGCTCACTGAGCTTCAATCTCCCCCTTCTTCTTCTGTTTGAATGTGAGGGCTCTAAAATTAACATTGGAATGATAAAAAGCTAATCCTCTAAGAGTGTAATACTTTCAAAGATGAAAGATTAATTTATCTTCAAAAAGTAAAGATGGATTTACTTTGGAAATTCAGCTACTAATAATCCCAGTACTAACGTGAAAATACCATAAAACCTTGTAATAGGCTTAGATGACTAATTTTTCTACAATTTCTGTCATATCGGTACCAGCAGAAAACCCAAGATGGTTTCTATCTTTAATTATGGCTACAGTTTCAGAGGATCACCACATGCTTGGCCCTTCAGATAGTCTACATTTGCCTCATTAGGAAAGAGAATATGATACTCAATTCTTTAAAAAAAACCTGGCACTCAGAGTTCTCTGTAATTGTGTGCATCAGTCTGTCTGAATGACAGTTTACCCTACCAAATGTCAAGGCTCGATCCCTACTTAAATTTAAATAGAAGAAGCTATTATGTTCTCAAATTCATCCCCTGAATTCTCATCAGATAACTTCAGCAAGTATCACACCATGAATTTCTGACCTTTCCATCCACCACAGGAAAATAGTGATTAGATAATCAGACACATGAGTGCATCAAATAGTGAACTGTGTTCTGTTGTTCAATATCCCTTGGAGAAAATCTCAGTTCAGTAGTGTAGAAAAATTTTGATTTATGCTTTAGTTTTACCTGGAGTAACATATAACAAAACTCTTTATAGCTACAATCCCAGACAGATTTTGAAGATAAATCCAGGCGATCCTTGAGCCCTGGTTCACACTATCTCTCCTGCCTGGAACTCCCTCCCCCTTCATATATGATAGATCACCACTCTCCCCATCTTCAATATCATACTTATTCTAAATTCATATTTTCTCCAAGAAGTCTTTCCTGATGAAACTCTCATTTACCCATCCTACTCTCCCTCCCTTCAGCATCACTAATGCACGTAAGCCCCTACCTTCAAAGCATTTTGATATTCAGCCCACCCCAATCCCCGTCACACTTATGTATGTATCTTCATTCTCTTTTATTTCCCCTACTTGTAATTTATATTATATCTCCCCGCACTAGATCATAAGCCTTTTTAAATGGTATTTGTTAAGTGCTTACTATGTGCCAGGCACTGTACTAAGCGCTGGGTTAGACACAAGTTAATCAAGTAGGACACAGTCGGTGTCCCACATGGGGTTCATAATCTGAATCCCCATTTTACAGATGAGGTCACTGACGTCCAGAGAAGTGAAGTGATTTGCCCAAGGTCACACAGCTGACAGCTGGCAGAGCTGGGATCAGAACCCAGGTCCTTCTGACTCCCAGGCCTGTGCTCTATCCACTAAGCCATGCTGCTTCTCAAGGGCAAAGATCACGTCTGTCGGTTCTAATTGTACTCTCCCAAGCATTTGGTACAGTGTTCTGAACACAGTATGCGTTCAGTCAATTCCACTGATTGATCGATTAATGATAGTGTCAGGTTTTGATTCAATCAATTGATTTACCAATAGCATTTATTGAGCCCCAGCTAGGTGCAAAATTCTGCAGTAGGTAATTGGGAGAGTAAACAGACCCTGCCCACAAGGATTTTATTATCTAGTGAAGGAAAGAGAAACATGACAATTTCCAAATAGTAGGAAGAAATGATTAAATAGTTTGTTATGCAAATTGATATGTACAAAAGTGTAACTAGAGTTTGGAAATGCAGGAGTCCTGAGGTGGTGCAAAAGAGCTGAAGTGCTAGTTGCAAATGAGATAACTTGGGAAAAGAAACATGAATCAGAGAAAGCTTCTTGGAGAGAGAAAATTTCCAAAGGGCTTTGATGATGTACCCATTTTCCATTTTGTAAATGTAAACCCTCATATAATATTTGACTTTCAGCAGAAACCAGTTTCACAAAAGATCAAACACAAATCACTGGATCGTAAATTCCTTGAGGGCAGGAATTGCGTCTGCCAGTTGTTTTGAATTCTCCCTGCCTCTTAGTAGAGTGCTCTGTACACAGTGAGTGCTTAATAAATACCGTTGATTGATTGAAATCACTTGTAAATTTAAAGCTCAGTCACCTTTTACTTTTAGCTGTTTGATAGGATCATCACACATATCCTCCATAATAAGTATTTGCTCCCCCACTTAATGTGCTCTCCTAATTTATCTGGCCTTAAAAATTTGTCAATTAAAATGTCCAAAGACTGTGGTCCACAATTAGTTGTCTATGATCAATTAAATGTGTCTGTTTATTGTTGTACTCTCCCAAGCATTTAATAATAATAATATTTGTTAAGTGCTTACTATGTGCCAAGCAATGTTCTGAGTGCTGGGATAGACACAAGGTAATCAGATGGACAGTCCCTGTCCCATGCAAGGCTCACACTCAATCCCCATTTTACAGATGAGGTAACTGAGGCCCAGAGAAGTGAATTGCCCAAGGTCACATGGCAGATAAGTGGCAGAGCCAGGATTAGAACCCATGACCTCTGACGCCAAAGCCCATGCTCGTGCCACTAGGCCATGCTGCTTCCCATGCAGTGCTCTGCACACAGTAAGCACTCAATAAATATGATTTAATTAATGAATTAATCAATCATCATCTGACAAATCGCCCACAAACCCACAAACTAATCATGAATCGGTCTCTTGCTTATAACCCCAGCCCATATCTTAACCAGTTTTTCACTAGTTGAAGTTGTCCCCACACCTCTCTACGCCTCAAGAACCTCCAGTGGTTACCCATCCACTGCCACATGACACAGAGACTTCTCACTATCGCTTAGTACAGTGCTCTGCACATAGCAAGCACTTAACAAACACCATAATTATTATTATTATTATCATTCATTCATTTAATAGTATTTATTGAGCGCTTACTGTGTGCAGAGCACTGTACTAAGTGCTTGGAATGTATAATTCGGCAACAGATAGAGACAATCCTGCCCAACAACAGTCTCACAGTCAAAAAGGAGGAGACAGAAAAACAAAACAAGTAGTCAAGCATCACTACCATCAAAAGAAATAGAACCATAGATAAATGCACATCGTTAATAAAATAAATAGAGCAATAAATATGTACAAATATAGACAAGAGCTGTGGGGAGGGGAAGGGGGTAGAGCAGAGGGAGGGAGTGGGGGGAATGGGGAGGGGAGGAGGGGCAGAAGGAAAGGGGGGCTCAGTCTGGGAACAGTTCCTGGAGGAAGTGAGCTTTAAGCCATTCAATCAGCTGGCCCCCTCCTAACTTTCCTCGTTGTTCTCCTACTACAATCCAGTCCGGACACTCCCCTAATGCCAACCTTCTCACGGTACCTTATTCTCATCTGTCTCCAAGAGTCCTTCTCTGGTGAAGATCTATCTCACTGCCCCTACCTTCACTCCACTCTCTGTCTCCTATGCACTTAAAGACCAATTAACGATTGATTTTCTCATCCTATACTTCTACACATATCCATTCATATATGTATTATAATGTCTATCTTCTCCTCTAGCCTTCTAAAATCCTTGTGGGCAGGGATCAAGCACTTAGTACAGTGCTTTGCCCACAGTAAGTGCTCAATAAATACAATTGAATGAGTGAATGACTGGATCCTGTCCACCTACTTTATTCCCTCCCAAGCGCTTAGTGCAATGCTCTGCACCTGGTTAAATGCTCAGTAAATATCATTGATCGATTGATTGATTGAAATGACTACAGTGGTAATTTGCCAGTTATTTAACCTTAGGTATTTAGTTTGAGATAATTGTTGCTCTTTCCCTGTATCCTCTTCAATTTTGAACCTCGATCTAGCTTTTAAACCTCAACGTTAATGTATCACAGCCCGAGCTTAGGAGTCATAGGTCATGGGTTCTAATTCCGGCTCTGCCACCTGTCAGCTGCGTGACTTTGGACAAGTCACTTCACTTCCCTGGGCCTCAGTTACCTCATCTGTAAAATGGGGATTAAGTCTGTAACCCTCATGTGGGCGCTTAAGAAATACCAACATCATTATTATTATTTTTGAGCACTTACTGTGTGCAGCACACTGTACTCAGCGCTTAGGAGAGTACAATATGACCGTATAACAAGCACATTCCCTGTCCACAAAGACTTTTATCACCTTATTTCTCATTCCCTTCAACGTCTTGCATTATAAATGTTGGACCTGGTGATGTAGGCATTATTAATACATCAAAGTTTAAAAAAAGGAAATTGGTAGAAGCCTCCCAAGCTCTATATTCTATTTTAACAGTGTTAGTGAGAACACTTGAAGCGAATGGAGAATTAATCTGAAAAGAAGAACTCACTCTATAATAACATGGCATAAAAGGTCACAACTGAAAGATCTCCTATTTAATTTTCTGTCTTTGGATAATGTGCCTATTTTTCCTTCCTCCTTTTGATAACATACCAGTGTAACGGTGATATATGCTTTTGTGTTTCCTCTGGGTCTACCGTGGAGAAAGACAGTCACTTCCCCCTACGGAGAGGCTTAAACCCGATCAATTCTTCAAGTTGGTTGGAACTGAAATGAGAAATGGAGTTTCATAGCACAGCAGCTTTCTGAAACATGAAAGTAAAACCCTCAAATCAACTAGATTTTGCTTTTTGGATTTTTACGACTCCACAAATATAAGAGAACATATAGAAAAATATAATCTATGTGGTATATATTTATAGAACCTGTAAATGGAGATTCTCCCTCCCTCCCTCTTAGATTGAGAGCCCCGTGTGGTACAGGGACTGTGTTTATCTTGTATCTTCCCCAGCGTTTGGTAGAGTACTAGGCAGAAAGTAAGCGCTTAATAAATACCACAGTTTTTATTAATAGACTTCTAGAATTCTAGACTTTGAGCCCGTTGTTGGGTGGGGATTGTCTCTATCTGTTGCCGAATTGTACTTCCCAAGCACTTAGTACAGTGCTCTGCACACAGTAAGTGCTCAATAAATGTGATTGAATGAATTAATTAATATTGCCATTATTATTAACCTACACATACCATATATAGGGTATACCTGGAAAAATAGTATAACAGTTATAATAAGTTGAAATTCTCCGAATGAAGCCAATAATCAAGTGCTTAGTAGAGTGCTTTGCACACAGTAAGTGCTCAATAAATACAATTGAGTGAATGAATAAATGATCAAAGTATCATGAACTAAGGACAACAGCTGCAAGGTAAATAGACATCTAATGGAAGGCACCAAGCCTGATGTTTTAATAATCCCAACATCTTATTAAATGCTGCCTTTGTTTTTTTATGGTATTTATTAAGTCCCTACGATGTGATGTGCTTTGTAAGAGCTGGGGTAGATACAAACCAATCAGGCTGGACACAGTCCATGTCCCACATGGGGCTCATGGGTCTTTATCCCCATTCTGCAGATGAGGTAACTGAGACCCAGGGAAATGAAATCACTTTCCCAAGGTCACCCAGCAGACAGGTGATGGAGTTGAATTCGAACCCAGGTCCTTGTGACTTTCTGGCCTGTATCCTATTCATTCATTCATTCATTCATTCAATTTTATTTATTGAGCACTTACTGTGTGCAGAGCACTGTACTAAGCACTTGGGAAGTACAATTCAGCAACGGAGACAATCCCTGCCCACAGCGGGCTCACAGTCTAAAAGGGGGGAGACAGACATCAAAACAAGTAAACAGACATCAGTAGCATCATTATAAATAAACAGAATTATAGATATATATGCATCATTAATAGGCCCCTCTGCTTCTCATATTACAGTTTACCATGATGGTCTGTCCTCAGAAATTGACTTCTGGGTTTCCCCTGGGATGCAGCATTGTCTAAGGCTTTGTTTGACTGTGTCCTTAAAACATTTCCTCTGCCCTCCTTCCTTTAGGCTTCTCAGTTTCAGTTCTCTATTGTATGAAGAATCAATTTCAGCTCTCTACTGTATGAACAAATCAGTTATTAAACACCAAACTAAACGTGGCCTGGTTTGGGTGCTTTCTAAAAACAACTGGATGCACTGTTACCTCATCTGTAAGGTGGGGATTAAGACTGTGAGCCCCACCTGGGACAACCTGATTACCTTGTATCTATACCACTGCTTAGAAGAGTGCTTGGCAGACTACTTGTTTTGTTTTCTTCTGTTTTGCTTTGCCCCCGTTTAGACTGTGAGCCCGGCATCGGGCAGGGATGGTCTCTATCTGGTGCCGAATTGTACATTCCAAGCGCTTAGTACAGTGCTCTGCAACTAGTAAGCGCTCAATAAAGGCGATTGAACGAATGACTTGGTTTGTCTCCTTTTTACTTAGTTTGCCATCCAAAATGGAAGGCATCATTGGTGTGATGCCTCCTTGGGGGTGTCAAAGCTAACCTGGGGTGGAGCTCTGAGGTGGTGGGAGATGAGACAGGAGACAGTCAATCCTATTTATTGAGCACTTCCTGTGTGCAGAGCACTGTATTAAACACTTGGGAGAGTACAATATAACAATAAACAGACATTTCCTGCCTACAAGGAGCTTACAGTCTAGAGGGGGGACAGGGAGAAGAGACACAAGAAGGAAAGGCCGGTAAACTTGGAGAGGATGTAGAAAGCTTTTGGTCGACCTAAGAGCCGACAGGGCATGAAAATCTCCCTGAGTCCCTGAGCCCTGTGGGGGCAAAAGTAACCAGTGGGGTTCTGCAGTAAAGTAGCCAATATTTACTTCTTCAGAAGTTAAAAGAGCTAAGCCAGAGATCCAGTGAGCTCTCAATGAATATGACTGACTGAATGAGTGAATGCATAATAATAATAATAATAATAATAATAATAATAATAATGGTATCTGTTTAGCACTTACTATGTGCCAGGCACTGTACTAAGTGCTGGGGTAGATACAAGCAAATCAGGTTGGACACAGTCCCTGTCCAATGTGGGGTTCGCAGTCTTCAACCCAATTTTAAAATGAGGTAACTGAGAGAAGCGAAGTGGCTTAGCCAAGGCCGCACAGCAGACAAGTGGCGGAGCCGGGATTAGAACCCATGACCTTCGTACTCCTAGGCCCGGGCTCTATCCATTAGGCCGTGCTGCTCCTATGAATGAATGAATCTGTCGCAAGTCAGGTTAGAGTCTTCTCTATCTGCGGGGCCAGAGGTCGGGCCAGGCCGGGGGGAATGGAGCAGGTGTGGGAGAGGACCCACAGCCAGATTCCTGGGCTGGGAAGAGGGAGGTGAGTGGGGAAATGGGATTATCCGGTGATCAAGCGGAGTCACCAGCGGGAGTCACCACAAGTCTTTCACTTCTCCCGAAGTAGAAATCGGGCCAGCTGCACCTCTGGCCCCGATTGCCCGCTAGGACCCCAGGAGGAGCAGGACCAGGGCCCCAGGCCTCAGCCCACTGACAAGGCATCAGGAGAAAACCAAAGCTGCCCGCTTCTGGCTCGTCTCTAGACTATAGTCTCCTCATAGGCGGGGACTGTGTCTACCAATTCTCGTTATATTGTTAAAATGTACTCTCCCGAGTGCTTACTAAAGTGCTGTGCACACAGTAAGTACTCAATAAATAGAACTGATTGATCCATCGATTGATTCTGACTGATTCCTATCCAGTTCCCCTTGACTTCATCTCTCTCACCAGCCCCTTGCTCATGTCCTCCCTCCTGCTGGAACTTCATTCTCCTTCACATCCGTCAGATCACTCAATCAGCTCTCCATCTACTACCGTTTACCTCATTAATCTCCTCCTGTAACCCAGCCTGCACTTCTCTCTCTTCTCTAGCACCGGTCTCCTCACTCCGCCTCGATCTCGTCTGTCTCGCCACCGACCCCTTTGCCCACATCCTCCCTCGGGCCTGGAACTGCTCCCCCTTCTTATCCAACAGACCACCTCTTGCCCCAATTTCTAAGCTCTACTAAAATCATCTCCCTCCAACCAGCTCTTGGTGAGCAGGGAATGTCTGTTTATTGTTATACTGTACTCTCCCAAGTGCTTAGTACAGTGCTCTGCACACAGTAAATGCATAATAAATGCAACTGAATGAGTGAATGAATGAATGAATGAAGCCTAACCTCTCGTTTTCCCCCTCCATGCTCCCTCCCTGCTGGGTCACCTTCCCACTCGGCTCTGTCTCTATTAAGCCCTTTGATACCCCTACCCCACTGCCAAAGCACTTACGAACACATTGTTTAGACCGTGAGCCCGTTGTTGGGCAGGAATTGTCTCTATCGGTTGCTGAATTGTACATTCCAAATGCTTAGTATACAGTGTTATGCACATAGTAAACGCTCGATAAATGCGATTGAATGAATGAATGAATCCTTATTCTCTGCCTCTTCCCCGATCACTAATGTACTGTAATCTTTCTCCCCCATTAAGCAGCATGGCTTAGAGGAAAGAGCATGGGCTTGGGAGTCAGAGGGCTGTGGGTTCTAATCCTGCCTCTGCCCCTTGTCAGCTGTGTGGAATTGGGGAAGTTACTTAACTTCTCTGTGCCTCAGTTACCTCATCTGTAAGATGGGGCTGAAGCCTGTGTGCCCCACGTGGGACCACCTTATTACCTTGTATCTTCCCCAGTGCTTAGAACAGTGTTTGGCACATAGTAAGCGCTTAACAAATGTCACCATTATTATTATTTTCTTTTAACGATATTTGTTAAGCACTTACTATGTGTCAGGCACTGTACTAAGAGCTGGGGTGGATAAAAGGAAATGGGTTGGACACATTCCCTGTCCCACGTGGGGCTCACGGTCTCTATCCCCATTTTACAGATTGAGGGAACTGAGTCATAGAGAAGTGAGGGTGATTTGCCCAAGGTCACACAACAGAGAAGTGGCAGAGCCGGGATTAGAACCCATGACCTTCCGACACCCAGGCCTGTGGTCTATCCACTATGCCACGCTGCTTCTCCTTGAGGGTGGGAATTGTGTCTACCACCTCTGTTGTATTGTCCTCTCCTGAGTGCTTATTGCAGGGCTCTGAGCAGAGTAAGTACTCAATAAATACCATGATTGAATGTTTGATTAATTGATAGCTACACCACCTTCCATGCCCAAAAAGCTATGGGGGGGTTAATACAGCTTATGGGAATGAGACCAGAAGCAATTGATGATGATGATATTTGTTAAGGGCTTAGTATGTGCTAGATACTGTACTAAGTATTAGAGTGGATACAAGCAAATCAGTTGGATACAGTCCCCATCCCATTTGGGGCTCACGTCTCAATCCCATTTTCCAGATGAGGTAACTGAGACCCAGAGAAGGGAAGTGACTGGCCCAAGATCACCCAACAGACAAGTGGTGGAGCCAGAATTAGGACCCATGACCTTCTGAGTCTCAGGCCCATCCTGTACCCACTCTACCACTTTGCTTGCATGGGGAAGGGGGAGGACGGCTGCGGCCCTTCCCAGCACTGCCCCCACCCCGGATGTGGGGACCTGGGCCAGGTGGCCGCCCCCCAGTCTCGCCCTCACTACCCACCTCACCGACCCACCTGGCATCAGTTTCCCCACAGATGGCATCTAGAAGTCGACTTTTCATCTTGAGCACAGGGGCAAACAAAGAATACGCTTCTTGGGGAAGGACGGCAGAGTTTGCTGGGTGACCTTGGGCAAGTCACCTAACTTTCCTGTGCCTCAGTATCTTCATCTGCAAAATGAGGATTCAATAATAATAACAATGTTGGTATTTGTTAAGCACTTACGATGTGCCGAGCACTGTTCTAAGCGCTGGGATAAATACAGGGTAATCAGGTTGCCCCACGTGAGGCTCACAGTTAATCCCCATTTCACAGATGAGGTAACTGAGGCACAGAGAAGTTAAGTGACTTGCCCACAGTCACACAGCTGACAAGTGGCAGGGCCGGGATTCAAACTCATGACCTCTGACTCCCAAGCCTGTGCTCTTTCCACTGAGCCACGCTGCTTCTCGTCTCAAGACCCATCCTCCCTCCTACTTAGACTCTGAGCTCCATGCGGGACTTGATTATTCATTCAATAGTATTTATTGAGCGCTTACTATGTGCAGAGCACTGTACTAAGTGCTTGGAATGTACAAATCGGTGACAGATAGAGACAGTCCCTGCCCTTTGATGGGCTTAGAATTATCTTGTGCTTAATACAGTGCTTGGTGCATAATAACTCCTTAACAAATTATTATTATTATTGTTATCATTATTAGAAATAGAGAGAGGTGCAGGCAGGTAGAGACACATCTTGCAAATCACCCAGAACTAGAAATCAGCACTAGAAAACTTCAGAGGAAACGGGCCAGAGAGACACAGCCAGGGAAGGACCCCGGTTCAGGTCGTCATCAGAGAAGCGGAAGAGGAGAGAGAGAGAAGAGACGTTGGAGAAAAGATGACCAGAAAAGGGGAAGGCTAACTACATGCTCCCTGTCTTCAAGGAGCTTTTGGTCTAGCAGACGAGAGAGATTCTAAACTAAATTACAGGTCGGGGAAGCACCCAGGGACAGATGGAGAAACAAATGCAGAGAAAGAGACAGGGAGAGACAGGGAGTTTGCTACCCGCAAGGTTGGTGGAGGCCAGGCCGCAGCTGACGAAAGGGAGAGGGCAGCCAGAGCTTAAACAACCATTAATGGGAGCAGCAGCAACAAATGTTGGCTCTTGACAACCTCCTCCCCTCCCCACCGCCAACCCCCACCCCAAAAGCCCTGGGGATGAGGCCAACTTCCAGAATCCCAAAGGGGCGGAGAGTTGGAGAAGGAGCAGTCATTATCATTATCCCCATTTATCTCCCGAGACGTAGACACGTTGGCCCAGAGAGCTGGAAACCCATCAGTAAATCAGCCCAGGAAGAGGGTGGTTTACAGAGCGAAACTAGTGGAACGGAAAGTACTTCCTCTTTTTAATATTTCCCCCGTCCAGAGTTATGCAGTACTGCTTTGCCGGGAGCTGCTCTGCGAGCACTAGAAAATGTTGGCAAATTCACTCTCACCAGGTTTTAAGAGTAGGTGTATGCCTGCCACACGGAGCGACCCCTCCCCCAATCTTATAATCATTTTAGGGGAGAAATCTGGTCCCCCTTTAAAATTTTCAATTTGGGGTGACCCGCTGTCTTCCCCAGCCCCGAAAACCAGTTTTCTGTTCTATCAATCATTCATTCATTCAGTAGTATTTTTTGAGCACTAACTGTGTGTAGAGCACTGGACTGAACGCTTGGGAAAGTACAATTCAGCAACAAAGAGAGAAATCCCTGCCCATAACGGGCTCAAAGTCTAGAAGTGGGGAGACAGACAGCAAAACAAGTAAACAGGCAATAATGATATTTGTTAAGCGCTTACTGTATGTCAAATTCTGGAGTAGATACAAGCTAATCAGGTTGAAGACAATCCCTGTCCCACATTTTCTCAGATGTAGTAACTGAGGCATAGAAACATTAAGTAACTTGCCCAAGGTCACACAGCAGACAGGTGGCAGAGCTGGGACTAGAACTCAGGTCCTTCTGACTCCCAGGCCCATCCTCTATCCCTTAGGCCACTCTGCTTCTCATAAATCGGTGGTATCTATTGAGCGCTTACAGGGTGTAGAGCACTGTACTCAGCGCTTAGGAGTGTAATAATAATAATAATGTTGGTATTTGTTAAGCGCTTACTATGTGCAGAGCACTGTTCTAAGCACTGGGGTAGATAGAGGGTAATCAGGTTGTCCCACATGAGGCTCACTGACTTAATCCCCATTTTACAGATGAGGTAACTGAGGCACAGAGAAGTTAAGTGACTTGTCCACAGTCACACAGCTGCCAAGTGGCAGAGCGGGGATTCGAACTCATGACCTCTGACTCCCAAGCTCGTGCTCTTTTCACTGAACTATGCTGCTTCTCTGAGTACCATACAGTAGAGTCGGTAGACACAGTTCCTGCTCGCAAGTTGCTCACAAGGCTATGGGGGAGGCAGACTTCAATATAAAATACAGATAAAGGAAATGACAGAGTATAAGAATATGTTTGTAAGTGCTATGAGGCTGAGGGTGGGATGAATATCAAGGGATTTAAGGGGAAATAATAATAATGATTATAGTATTAGCTAAGTGCTTACTATGTGCCAAGCACTGTTCTAAATGTTGGAGTACATACGAGGTAATCAGGTTGTCCCACATGAGGCTCACAGTCTTAATCCCCGTTTTCCAGATGAGGTAACAGAGGCACAGAGAAGTTAAGTGGCTTGCCCAAGGTCACACAGCAGACAAGTGGTGGAGCAGGGATTAGAACCCACGTCCTCTGACTCCCAGATCCAAGTGCATAGGCGACACAGAAGAGAGGATAAATAGGGGAAATGAGGGCTTAGTCAGGGAAGGCCTCCTGGACAGAATACAGGAAGAAGATTTTGACTCTCAGAATGGAAAACACAGGAACTCTGCAGGAAGTTCTGCATGCTTTAAATACGGTCTTTTCCTCAGTGAGATTTCACGAATCTGAAACTTGAAGTTCTCCGCACAGAAACACTTTCATTTTTGAGCTCCAAATTGGAGAACTGTGGATTTGAAGCTGAAATGCCCTTTTCCCTGGTTAGGAATCCGTGAAGGCGTGTAAAGACCCATGGCTCCCTAAACACGGGACAGAATGGCTAGAGCTATTCAAGAGGGAAAAGCTGAGCTTTTTCCATTTCTTTGATCGTAATTGGTATGATGCAAACTGGATAGAGCAGAAACAAACTGGAAAAGAGAATTGGTGGGCAGGGGAGGATGACAGTGAGTCTAGTATTTTGTTTCCCTGCTTTCAGTTGGACTTGCACTCTTCATGCACCCCTCCCTCGGTCCCACAGCACTTTTGTACCTATCCACAATTCATTTATTTATTTTAATGTACTTCTCCCGCTCTAGACTGTAAGCTCAGTGTGGGCAGGGAATGTTTCTACCGACTCTGTTATACTGTACTCTCCCAAGTGCTTAGTACAGTGCTCCGCACACAGTAAGCGCTCATTAAATACGATTGATCGATTCACATCCTCAGTGTCAACTGTATTTATGAGGCATCTACTTTCTTGAGCAGCCGGTGCAAGTGTGCAAGAGATTGTCACACCCATGGGCACAATCCCCCCATCAGAAGCCTTGTCTGAATTGAAGGACAATTCTCCCGGGTGCAAAGTACTGAAATCAAATAATCAACAAATGGTACTTATTGAGCGCTTGCTGTGGGCAGAGCACTGCATTAGACACTTGGGAAAGTATGATATAATAAGAGTTGGTAGACACAGTTCCTGCCCACGAGGAGTTTTCAGTCTAGAGGAGGAGACAGATATTAAAATAACTAGGGAGAGGGGAAATGGCAGAGTGTAAGTATATGTACGTAAGTACTGCGAGGCTGGGGCTCAGGGTAAATCCAAGTACAAAAATGTTACAGCGCAGGGGGGTTGGAGGGGAAGGGGAAACGAGGCCCCATCCTAATTAAGAAAAGAATTCTTTTCTTAAAAGTGCAAAGAATATGTTAATCACTAATAAAGCAATAGATGAATGCTGAGGTGACTGGTGGGATGGCGTGACTAGGAATGTGGTGGAAAGAAGGAGTGTGGCCTTGTGGAAATAATAATAATAATAATATGGTATTTGTTAAGTGCTTACTATGTGCCAAGCACTGTTCTAAGCACTGGGGTAGATACAAGGTCATCAGATTGTTCCACCTGGGGCTCACAGCCTTAATCCTCCTTTTACAGATGAGGTAACTGAAGTACAGAGAAATTAAGTGGCTTGCCCAAGGTCACACAGCAGACAAGTGGCGGAGTCGGGTTTAGAACCCACGTTCTCTGACTCCCAAGACTATGCTCATTCCACTAAGCCCTGTTGGTTGAACATAGGACTGGGAGTCAAGAGACCTGGGTTCTAATCCCTGTTCTACTACTTGACTGCTGTGTGACTCTGGTCCTCAGTTACTTCATCTCTAAAATGGGAATTTAAAAATACCTGTTCTTCCTCCTCCTTAGGTTATAATTCCCATGTGGGACACGGACTGTTTTCCAATCTGATTGTTTTGCACTCCATTGATTAGCACAGTGCTAGGCATATAGTGAAAGCTTAACAAATACCTGTATGATGATGATGATGAGGTCAATCAAGGAATGCATAGTGGGGGCAGTGATTTTGTTAGAGGACTTTGAAGATAGGGAAAAATGTGGTTTGGTGAAGCTAAGGGAAGACGTTTCTAACATGTAAGATACTGGATCCCAAGGGGTTGTGGGATTACCTCTCCTGGAAAAGTTTAATAATAATAATGTTGGTATTGTTAAGCACTTACTATGTACAGAGCACTGTTCTAAGCACTGGGGGAGAAACAAGGTCATCAGGTTGTCCCACGTGCGGCTCACAGTCTTCATCCCCATTTTACAGATGAGATAACTGAGGCCCAGAGAAGTGAAGTGACTTGCCCAACATCATACAGCTGACAAGCGGCAGAGATGGGATTAGAACTCATGACCTCTGACTCCCAAGCCCGGGCTTTTCCCACTGAGCCACGCTGTTTCTCTAAGTTTAAGTTTAAGACTGTAGTAGGATGATCACCTCAAGATTTCTACTTGTAACACCCAAGATGATGAAAGAGCTCGGTCTTGGGCGTCAGAGAACATAGGTTCTAATCCCGGCTCTGCCACTTGTCTGCTGTGTGGTCTTGGGCAAGTCAATTAACTTCTCTAAGCCTCAGTTAACTCATCTGTAAAATGGGGATGAAAACTGTGAGCTCCACATGGGACAACCTGATGACCTTGTATCTACCCCAGCTCTTAGAACAGTGTTTGGCACATAGCAAGAGAAGCAGCGTGGCTCAGTGGAAAGAGCATGGGCTTTGGAGTCAGGTCATGGGTTCGAATTCCGGCTCGGCCACTTGTCAGCTGTGTGACTTTGGGAAAGTCACTTAACTTCTCAGTGCCTCAGTTACCTCATCTGTAAAATGGGGATTAAGACTGTGAGCCCCACGCGGGACAACCTGAATCCCCTGTGTCTATCCCAGCGCTTAGAACAGTGCTTGGCACATAGTAAGCACTTAACAAATACCAACATTATTATTATTATCATTATTATTATAAGTGCTTAACAAATACCATTATTATTATTATTAATCTATATTTCCGATTTATTTTATAATAAACATTGATTACTTTTACCTTGGGATGAATTACTACAAGGAAATGACTGTCTTCAAGACCATAATAAATGCATGATTTGGAATTACCATAAATTGTATTTGAATTAATAAAATGTAAAATGCACAAAAAATAAATCTGGTTCACTCTATTTCCTCTTGAAGTAGAGAACTGAATTTGGGTCCATTTAATCTTGGGAGAGAGATGAAAATGAGTGACCAATGACTTTTAACCATCTGTCTATTATTCTCATATAAACATGATCAAAGGAATAACTGTCTCAATGTAGGTCTAAAAGGTACCTTCTGGAACTCTTTAGTAATGGCATTTGTTCGCCTCGCTTAGTGGAAAGAGCACGGGCTTGGGAATCTGGACACGGGTTCTAATCCCCACTCTGCCACTTTGCTGTGTGACCTTGGGCAAGCCGCTTAACTTCTCTGTGCCTTAGTTACCTCATCTGTAAAATGGGGATTAAAACTGTGAGCCCCACGTGGGACGACCTGATTACCTTGTATCCACCCCAGTGCTTAGAACAGTGCTTGGCACATAGTAAGCACTTAACAAATACCACAATTATTATTTTTTTTAAGTGCTTACTATGTGCCAGACACTGTACTAAGCAATGAGGCGGATACAAGCAACGGGTTGGATGTAGTCTCTGTCCCATGTGGGGCTCTCAGCCTCAATCCCCATTTTACAGATGAGGGAACTGAGGCCCAGAGAAATGAAGTGACTTGCCCGAGGTCACCCAGCAGGCAAGTGGAGGAGCCAGAATGAGAACCCACAGTCTTCTGACTTTCAGGCCAGTGCTCTATCCAGTGACCGTGTCCATCTCATTAGCATGCATCTAACCCAGCCCTTAGAGAGGTGTTTGACACAGAGAAGCGGCGTGGCTCAGTGGAAAGAGCCCAGGCTTGGGAGTCAGAGGTCATGGGGTCGAATCCCCGCTCTGCCACTTGTCGGCTGTGTGACTGTGGGCAAGTCACTTCACTTCTCTGTGCCTCAGTTACCTCATCTGTAAAAATGGGGATTAAGACTGTGAGCCTCATGTGGGACAACCTGATTACTCTCGATCTCCCCCAGCGCTTAGAACAGTGCTCTGCACATAGTAAATGCTTAACAAATACCAACCTAGTAAGCGCTTAACAAATACCACCATCATCACTATGCCACGCTGCTTTCCCTATTTAGGTTGTTGAAAGGTTATGACAAGGTGCTTTTCGACCGGTAGAATGTGTATCGGAGCCTACTTCCAATATGTCAGGAGCTCTGTTTGCACTCCCCTCTCCCTGCTATTCCGTTTCATATTCCCAGAAGCCTAGGAAACAACCCAGGCAGCCTGGTCTGGTGGATAGAGCATGGGTCCGGGAGTCAGAAGGACCTGGGAGTAAGAAGAACCTGGGTTCTAGTGGCGGCTCTGCCGCTTGTCTGCCGTGTGACCTTGGGCAAATCACTTCGCCTCTCTGGGCCTCAGTAACCTCATCTGTAAAATGAGGATTAACATTGTGAGCCCCATGTGGGACATGGACTGTTGTCCAACCTAATCAGCTTGTATTCATTCATTCAGTTGTATTTATTGAGTGCTGACTGTGTTCAGCGCACTGTATTAAGCGCTTGGGAAAGTAGAATAGAACAATAAATAGGCACATTCCCAGCGTGTAATTACTCCACTGATTAGGACAGTGCCTGGCAGATAGTAAATGCTTAACAAATACCATTAATATATATTTGATGGTATTGATGCCTGACTACTCGTTTTGTTTTGCTGTCTGTCTCCCTCTTTTAGACTGCAAGCCCATTGTTGGGCAGGAATTGTCCCTTTCTATTGCTGAATTGTACATTCCAAGCATTTAGTACAGTGTCCTGCACACAGTAAGCGCTCAATAACTACGATTGATGAATATATATAGAAAGAGAGAGAACTAGCAGCGTGGCTCAGTGGAAAGAGCATGGGCTTTAGAGTCAGGGCTCATGAGTTCAAATCCCAGCTCTGCCACTTGTCGGCTGTGTGACTATGGGCAAGTCACTTAACTTCTCTGTGCCTCAGTTCCCTCATCTATAAAATGGGGATTAAGACAGTGAGCCCCACGTGGGACAACCTGATTCCCCTATGTCTACCCCAGCGCTTAGAACAGTGCTAGGCACATAGTAAGCGCTTAACAAATACCAACATTATTATTATTAACTAGAGAGTGAGAGAGAGAGAAAGAGCACATAATGGATAGGGCATTGGCCTGGGAGTCAGAAGGCTATGGATTCTAATCCCAACTCAACCACTTGCCTGCTGTGTGACTTTGGGTAAGTCACTTAACTGCTCTGTGCCTCAGTTACTCTGTAAAATGGGGATCGAGACCGTGAGCCCCATGTGGGACAAGGACAGTGCCCAACCCGATTTGTTTGTATCCACTCCAGTTCTTAGTACAGTGCCTGACACATAGTAAGCACCTAAGAAATGTGGTAAAATAATAATAATAGTAATAACATATATATCTATATATCTCTAGACATACATGTGAAACCACTGCACACATGCAATAGTGCTAAAGCCATTACAGTGTGGTCTCAGAGCCAAACCAAGTCTAAACCCAACCAGATATGACTTGGTCTTATTTAGCTCATGCTTTACAGTGACTGACCTCTACCCAAAGTTTCTCTGAAAGGAACACTTAAAAAAATAAATAAAAACAGTTTCTAAGTTAAGGCAGCCGACATATTGCCTAAGTGAATACTGGTGGAGACACACTGTAAAAGGTAATTTATCTGATTAGCTGAATATTTCCTAATTCATTTAAGCCTTGGGTCATTCCAGTGGCCACTAATCGAAGACCCACAATTTGGTAGAGTCACTGCACAGGTCAAATAAAGAGGAAATAAATGGACAGATAAGTTTTCTCAAAGAACAAGTTGTGCTGTCAAGATTTTTGTACTTTATGATGACTTCCCATCACTTAATCAATTAAATATATTTACTGAGCACTTACTGTGTGCAGAGCACTGTACTAAGCGCTTGGGAGAGAACAGTATACAGAGTTGGTACAACTGTTCCCCAACCACAGCTGTAAGTCTTCTCTTTTTTCAATCAATGAGTACAATGCTTTGCACACAGTAAGGGCTTAATAAATATGATTGAATGAATGAATGATGAATGAATCAATCAATGGTATTTATGGAGCCTTTACTTTGGGCAGAGCACTGTACTACTACTACCAATAATAATGCTGGTATTTGTTAAGCACTTACTATGTGCCATGCACTGTTCTAAGCACTGGGGAAGATAAAAGGTCATCAGGTTGTCCCACGTGGGGCTCACAGTCTTTAATCCCCATTTTACAGATGAGTTAACTGAGGCTCAGAGAAGTTAAGTAACTTGCCCAAAGTCACGCAGCTGACAGGTGGCAGAGCCGGGATTGGAATCCACAACCTCTGACTCCTAAACCCGTGCTCTTTCCACTGAGCCACACTGCTTCCCTAAGCACTTGGGAGAGTGTAGTACGGTTGATAGACATGATCTCTGCCCTCAGAGCTTAAGTCTAGTTTACAATTGTGGTATCTGTTAAGCGGTTACTAGGTGCCAAGCATCGTACCAGGGACTGGGGTAGATGCAAGGTAATCTGGCTTGTAAAATGAGAAAAGTGAGGCACAGAGAAGTTAAGTGACTTGCCCCAAGTCACACAAGAGGCAGGTGGCAGATCCAGAGTAAGAACCCAGTTTGTCCGACTCCAGGCCCTTGCTCTATCCACTGGGCCATGCTGCTGCTATCAAGACTCTGCACGACTGATTTTTCCCTTGTGATGGCTTCCCGTCGCTCCTCTTCTTTGACACTGTTGATGAACTATCTTTTTCCCTTGAGAGAAAATCAAGCGTGGCTTAGTGGAAAGAGCCCGGGCTTGGGAGTCAGAGGTCATCGGTTCTAATCCCGACTCCACCACTTGTCTGCTGTGTGACCTTGGGCAAATCACGTAACTTCACTGGGCCTCAGTACCTCATCTGTAAAAATGGGGATTAAAAAATGTGAGCCCCACATGGGACAATCAGATTACCCTGCATCCATCCCAGTGCTTAGAACAGTGCTCTGCACATAGTAAGTGCTTAACAAATACCATAATTATTATTATTAATTATTATAATGACTAACCACTTCCTGGGTGAACCTTAATAGAGTTTTCCTCAAAGTGAAGCCCTGCTGTGAGTGAGCTGGGACGAGCGAGTGCTCGGCATCTGGAGAGCTGGCCTCGGTGTCGTAATCCCATCTGCTGGAGCTATGCCGTCAGTGGTCGAGGTTTCTTTCCGAAGAACCGCCAAGGGGACTCCACGAGGCGGACAGGCTCAGCAGGTCCCCCCGGAAAAGATCTGATCGATAAGGACCACGTAGACTGCAGTGGCTACCGAGGCCACCAGCCGCTGAGTCACAATGCTACGGGACCGTGTCAAGACTAGGTCCCTTTCGTTCAATCGTATTTATTGAGTGTTTACTATGTGCAAAGCACTGTAATATGCACTTGGGAGAGTGCAGTAGAAAAACAGACACATTCCCTGCCCACAACGAGCTCACAGTCCTGAGGGGATTAGACCGTGAGGCTAAACGTGGTTACTCAGAAGCCGTTTAGGGCCTTTTCCAAATGCTACTCCCCTGCCCTCTGCCATCCTCACAGGATTGTGAAATGAAGTGTAAAACTGTAAGCTCATTGTGGGCAGGGAATGTGTCTACCAACTCTGCTGCATCGTACTCTTCCAAGCACTCAGTAAGTGCTCAGTAAATACTATTGACTGATGAAGGCAGACATAACATCGCCAAGATTTGCCATTTCCTCTCCATCCAAACTGCAACCACGTTAGTACAGTCACTCATCCTATCCCGACTGGATTACAGAGAAGCAGCGTGGCTAGAGAAGCTATGTGTCTCAGTGGAAAGAGTACGAGCTAGCGAGTCAGAGATCGTGGGTTCAAATTCCGACTCAGCTGCTTGTCAGCTGTGTGACTTTGGGCAAGTCATTTAACTTCTCTGTGCCTCAGTTATCTCATCTGCAAAGTGGGGATTAAGACTGTGAGCCCCATGTGGGACAACCTGATCACCTTGTATTCCTCCAGCACTTAAAACAGTGCTTTGCACATAGTAAGCGCTTAACAAATGCCAACATTATTATTACAGCGTGGCGCAGTGGAAAAGAGCACGGATTTTGGAGTCAGGGCTCATGAGTTCGAATCCCACTCTGCCACTTGTCAGCTGTGTGACTGTGGGCAAGTCACTTAACTTCTCTGTGCCTCAGTTCCCTCATCTGTAAAATGGGGATGAAGATGTGAGCCCCACGTGGGACAACCTGATTCCCCTGTGTTTACCCCAGCGCTTAGAACAGTGCTCGGCACATAGTAAACGCTTAACAAATACCACCATTATTATTACTATTACTGCATCAGCCTCCTTTCTGATCTCCCAGCCTCCTGTATCTCCCCACTTCAGTCCATATTTCACCTTCCCATCCCCACAGCACTGTACTCGTCCGCTCAACTGTATATATTTTCGTTACCCTATTTATTTTGTTAATGAATTGTACATCGCCTTGATTCTATTTAGTTGCCACTGTTTTTACGAGATGTTCTTCCCCTTGACGCTGTTTATTGCCATTGTTCTTGTCTGTCCGTCTCCCCCGATTAGACTGTAAGCCCGTCAAACGGCAGGGACTGTCTCTATCTGTTGCCGACTTGTTCATCCCAAGCGCTTAGTACAGTGCTCTGCACATAGTAAGCGCTCAATAAATACTATTGAATGAATGAACTTCTACCAAGTGCTCGGATAGATACGAGATAATCAGGTTGGTCAGAGTTCATGTCCTACATGGGGCTCACAGCTTTCATTCCCATTTTACAGAGGAAGTAACCGAGGTCATACAGCAGACAAGTGACAGAGCCGGGATTAGAACCCAGGTTCTCTGCCTCCCACGCCCATATTCTTCCCCGACAGGCTCCATCACCCTTTCTCTGAAGAGAATTCTCTTTCCTGATCCCAGAATAATTGAGTATCATCATCAAGAGTAATAAACCACTCTCCAGAAATTTAGCCAAGGTTGTGAACTGAACAGAAGCATTCCAGTGTGAAAGCCACAGACCCAAATCTAGATAAAATTTTCATAGTATGGCTTGAAATTCCTCACAGAATGTAAAAGTAATCCATGCAGTAAAGCAGATGCAGAAGTAGAAGGAACCAGTCTACGCTGCTCTCCCTCCCTCTTGGATTGGGAGCCCCAGGTGATCTCATTACCTAACCTAGCATGTGGTACAGTCCCTGCCATGTAGTAAGTGCTTAATGAATACCCTTAACAATTTGTTTTATCTATCTCTGTTATTATTATCTATTCTGTTTCCATTTTCCCAAAACTAGCAGGAGCATCTGGCTGGATAAGAGCGCTAGAACTTCAAAATGATACCTAGTGATTTCCTCCAGGACTTCAAAACAATATCTAGTGATTTCCCCCAGTACTAAATGCTTAGTACAGTGCACTGCACACGGTAAGCGCTCAATAAATATGATTGACTGTTTGACTCCAGCAAAACTACTCCTTAATGCTTCAGATAGATGAAAATCAAGGTTTTTTTTTAAAGATCTCCAGACAAGGAGGCTCCATAATCTTTCTCGGTAACATATAACATATTCTGCACTAGGACTGAATGGTTCCCACTGCAAAGAAATCCATATGCTGCAGCTTAAGCCATTTCTTCCTGTTCCGTCTTGGCGGAGATGTAAAACAGCTGGTCGCTATCATCTTTATAATTATCACTATTAAAAAAGCATCTATTAAGCCCTTATTGACATGTGGCTCTAGCTTAAAATGTCGTATTTTTGAAGATCGGAAAGGGGAGTGAAATTTGATCAGAAGCATGGAGACTTACATGGGGAAAGAAATGTAAATCATCATTTATCTTTGAAGAGACTAAAAAGAGATGTGTTGAATAAGAGATATAAAGGAACCATCTCTTGAAGGTGATGCATTCTTAATTCTCTTGATTCCCCATTGGCTTCCAGAGAGATTTTAAGATGTGGAGACAGGATGAAAGAATTAGATTATCTCAAATGCTTGGCAACTGATAATTGAAATGAAGGGACCATATGCAGTATTTTTGTGTTGTTTCTAGTTAACCTTTGCAATTGAAGGTGGCAGGAAATGAGTCAATAATATAAAAGGATCGAGGGTTAGATAAGTATATTCTGTCAAATGAAAACAGATGGTCTAGTAGATAGAGCATGGCCTGGGAGTCAGAAGGTCATGAATTCTAATCCCTAATCCGCCACTTGTCGACAGGGTGACCTTGGGCAAGTCTATTAACTTCTCTGGGCCTCAGTTCCCTCATCTGTCAAATGGGTGTCTAAGACTGTGAGTCCTATAAGGGACAGGGACTGTGTCCAACCCAATTTTCTTGTCTCTACTCCAGCGCTTGGAATAGTGTCTGGCACAAGGTAAGCACTTAACAAATACCATAATTATTATTATTTATGGTCATATTAGCTAGTTTAAGGGCAGTTCTACTACTTATTTAGAATGAAGTGACTTGCCTCAAAATACACTGCATTGTAGCTGTCTTGCCTTTCTTTTTGAAACATCAGAGCGGCCGTAATCAGGGTATTAGAAATGAAGAGCAATATAAGAAACTCTTTTTTTCCCCTTTTCCTCTAGGATACAGATGCGAAATTCCTATTAAAAATGAAAAGCAGCAAACGACAGTGCGCTACAAAGATTAGGAACTTAAGTTTCATTCTGTTAATGAGGCACGTATATTTGGGGTTCCCATACTAAACAACAGACTCTCCTCCCCTCCCCATTGCCTCTATTCTCTACCTCTGCTCTACCCCCTTCCCCGCCCCACAGCACGTGTGTATATCTATACATATTTCTTATTCTATTAATTTTATTAATGATGTGTCTATATCTATAATTCTATTTATCTATTTTGATGCTATTGTTGCCCGTCGACTTGTTTTGTTTTGTTGTCTGTCTCCCCTTTCTAGACTGTGAGCCTTTCGTTGGGTAGGGATTGTCTCTATCTGTTGCCCAATTGTACTTTCCTAGCACTTAGTACAGTGCTCTGTGCACAGTAAGTGCTCAATGAATACGATTGAATCGTGATTATGTTGTCTTGTTTTTGTCTGTCTGTCTCCCCCGATTAGACTGTGAGCCCGTCACTGGGCGGGGATTGTCTCTATCTGTTGCCGAATTGTACATCCCAAGCACTTAGTACAGTGCTCTGCACATAGTAAGAGCTCAATAAACACTATTGAATGAACAAATGAAGCAATGAATCGGTGAATCAATGACAGACAAACTTCAGTCCAATCAGGGATCGAGAACCTATGGGAAAGAAGAGATTGCTGTGAACATGTACTCAGGAATCGAGAACCTGTGGGAAGGAAGAGATGGCTATGCATATGCTTGGTCCACGTGGCCTCACTCGACCCTCTGGTCTCTGCCAGTTATGTTCCCCGGGGGGTCATAGAAGCCACAAGTAACTAGGTGGGCAGCACTGCAATTTGCATTGCAACTTGCAAACAGAGGGCATGCAAACATAATAATAATAATAATAACAGTAATTGGGGTATTTGTTAAGTACTTACTATCCTTAAGTAAGTTATGGCTAGTAAGTAAGGTTAGTAAGTAAGATTAAGTAAGCACTTCCTATGTTCCAGGACCCTGTATTAAGCTGTGGGGTGGATACAAGCAAATCAAGTCGAATACAGTCCGTGGCTCATGTGGGGCTCACAGTCTCAATCCTCATTTCATAGATGAGATAACTGAGTCCCAGAGAAGTGAAGTGACTTGCCCAAGGTCACACAACAGACAATAAACGCTCAATAAATACTATTGAATGATTTATCGATTGATTAAAGTGCCTGAAGTGGTTATTTGGCCGCAAAATTTCACCATTGATGGTCTAGCCCCAGCACACATTCCCCTCTTTAATAATGTGTAATGTACTCTCCTAAGTGGTTAGTAGTGTTCTACACACAGTAAGCACTCAATAAATACTAATGAAAATGATGAGGAGGTTGATAATGATGAATAATTGTATATGTTAAGCACTTACTATGTGCCAAGCACTGTACTAAGCCATTTCTAGATGTTTCATCTCCCACGCAGTGATAAGTGGGTTGAATTTGGTGGGGCGGGGGGATCATATAAATGCTAGCAAAGTAACGCTTAATATGACTATTTTAATATGACTATATTTTATTTGAAAAATATCTAATGAATATTACAAACTACATCAGAGGCAATTTTCCAATGATTATTACTGAAGCTTTGTTCATTTAACGTGAGCTTTCAGAAAGTCTATAAGGCATAGTTAAGATACAGATTTTGGAATTCAATTATAATAAGGGTCGGGAGTTGAAGTCAGGACTGAAAATCTTCCTAAAATCACATCTTCTCTAAGAGTTCTTCCTGGACTAAGCCCTCATTTCCCTTATCCGCCCTCTCCTCTGTAGTCCCTATCCAGTTGGCTGTATAACTCAAACATTTTGATACTCACCTCAGCCCCACAACACTTACATGCATTTTGTCTTGTTTTTGCTTTGTTCTGCTTTGCTTTGCTGTCTGTCTCCCTCGTTTAGACCGTGAGCCAGTCACTGGCAGGGATCGTCTCTATCTGTTGCCGAATTATACATTTCAAGTGCTTAGTACAGTGCTCTGCACATAGTTAAGTGTTCATTAAATACTACTGAATGAATGTTCTTATACTCTACTATTTCCCATATCTGCAATTTATTTTAATAATAATGTTGGTATTTGTTAAGCGCTTACTATGTGCCAAGCACTGTTCTAAGCGCTGGGGTAGACATAGGGGAATCAGGTTGTCCCACGTGGGGCTCACAGTCTTCATCCACATTTTACAGATGAGAGAACTGAGGCACAGAGAAGTTAAGTGACTTGCCCACAGCCACACAGCCGACAAGTGGCAGAGCTGGGATTCGAACTCATGAGCCCTGACTCCAAAGCCCGTGCTCTTTCCACTGAGCCACACTGTATTTTCACTTCTGTCTCCCTCACTAGACTGTAAGCTTCTTGTGGGGAGGGATGGTGTCTAGCAACTCTATTGTACTGTACTCTCCCAAGTGCTTAGTACAGTCGCCTGCACAAAATAAGTAATGAGCAAGTACTATTAATTGTTTGATCGATGCTGTCCTCAACCCCCGCCATTGTGGCCTGAGGAGTGACAATCATCCCAGCTCTGCCATTTCTCTGTTGTGTGACCATGGGCAAGTAATAATAATAATGATGGCATTTGTTAAGTGCTTACTATGTGCCAAGCACTGTTCTAAGCAGAGGGGTAGATATAAGGTTATCGGGTTGTCCCACGTTGGGCTCACAGCCTTAATCCCCATTTTACAGATGAGGTAAATGAGGCCCAGAGAAGTGAAGTGACTTGCCCAAGGTCACACAGCAGACAAGTGGCGGAGACGGAATTGGAACCCATAACCTCTGACTCCCAAGCCCGGGTTCTTTCCATTAAGCCACACTGCTTCTTAAATCACTTCACTCCTCTTAAGTCACTTCACTTTCATCCAGTGGCTAGAAGCCTGGAGCCTAGAGGATTCCCAGCCCTTCTGTAACCCTCCTCCAGGCAGCCTTCCACGATTTAATTATCTTTTTCCGCAGGTCACAGAGAACCTCAGTTCCCTCATCTGTAAAATGGGGGTGAAGACTGTGTGCCCCATGTGGGAGAGAGACTGCTTTCCAACCGATTAGCTTGTGACTAGCTCAGTGCCAAGTGCAATGCTTGGCCCTGGTACATAGTAAGAGCTTAACAAAGACCATATCTCTTTTTTTTAAATCCCAACTCAATTGGCCTTTCCCAGGCCATGATCTCATCACTGTCACTTCATCCCAAACTCATAGACCAACTCACCGGGCCAGACTACCAACACCTCCACAGCTCAAGCAGAAAGAGGCAATCCCAGTTACCTTGGGAAATCCTCTGGGCTCCAGGCTTCTAGCAACTGGATGAAAATGCTAATCTATTGGGTCTTTTTTTTTCCTATCAGATTGTTCTTTTGGACAAAGGCTGCATGAACACAATTTGTTCTTTCATTTCTTTTTTCTGTGGTCACAGTTCTAACTCGACTATTAAATGCCCCCCTTCCCTACCCCCATTTTATGAATGAGTCTAAGCACAAATGCCGCAGTAAATCGGTAGTCTTTGAACCCTTCCATTTGCGGAAAACGGAGGAGGTGATGGGAAAACTGCGCCGCAACAGTGGAGAGAGTGGGACTGAAACTAAATAAATCTCTTGGTGAATACTCACACGCAAGTTGTTCAGCCACCTGATGATCTATTTATATAGTCATGAGAAGTAAACATTTCTCCATTGCTGAATTGGCACCAATTTTATGAGATGAGTAAATAGACTGAAATTTCTTTAGCCACACCTATCACTCCCCCACCCCCGACTCGTGACAGCATGGAGATTTTTCCCTTTTACATTCCCAGCCCTTCTGTAATCCCACCTCCTTCAGGCAGCCTTCCATGATTAATTATCCTTTTCCGCAGATCACAGAGAACCTCATCATTTTTGAGTCACTGGAAATGGTTGGTCTTACTAAGCGTCTAGGTTTGTGTCCAGGATTTATTTTTGGAAGAGGCAGCTTATTAATTTAGTCATTAATTCAGCCATTTAATTTAGGTCAGGATAGAATCTTGAAAACATTGAAATGAAAATGTATATGACATGTACATTTTATAAAGGACAGTGCTTGGAACATAGTAAGTGCTTAACAGAGATAATAATGATGATGCTGATGATGACAGTAATAAAGACTTGCTTATTTCCTGGCTATCTTCAGCTGCTTGCCAATGTTGATTATAACAGAAAAAATTGCCCAGGGTCAATTTGCTCTTCTTTTGGCTCTGTCTATTGGAAGCCTGCCACCTCTGCAAAGTTCAATCAGGAATCTCAGCCCAAAGGCAGATTTTAAACACTTCAAGTAATGGCTAATATCCTTGGCTCCAATAAGGAAGATGAGAAAGAATGAGATTTAAATGACAAGAAGGAAAGATCAGAGACCAGCTGACAAGGAAAAAGAGAAGGAGAGGAAAATAAGATTGAAGAAATGGCCAAGTAAGAAAATAGAGGATATAGAATGTGTCTGAGAAAATCAAACCAAAAGACAATAAGTGTAGGACAAAGGGTTGCAAAGTGAAGAACATATACAAAAAAAAATAGGACAATGGAAGATAATAATGAGAAAAATGAGACTTTGGAGAGGGAATGGAGCAAAAAACACAAAGAACGTTAGTGGGAAGTAGGTCACTGAAAAATCATACACGATATATAGCATTTGATTTCATTTATGAAGATAAAAATGAAACAGATGCACTTTTATGCTATTGGTTAAGCGCTGACTATGTGTCAAACACCATTCTAAGCTCTGGGGTAAACTCTGGGGTTAATTAGGCTGGACTCAGTCCCGGTCCCACATGGGGCTCACAGTCTAAGAAGGAGAGAGAAAAGGAGAACTGAGGCATGGTGAATAATAATAATCACACTAATATTGGTATTAAGCGCTTACTATGTGCAGGGCACTGTTCTAAGCACTGGGGTAGATATGGGGTAATCAGTTATCCCACATGAGGCTTACTGTCTTAATCCCCATTTTACAGATGAGGGAACTGAGGCACAGAGAAGTTAAGTGACTTGCCCACAGTCACACAGCTGACAAGTGGCAGAGCCAGGATTCGGGTGAAGTTAAGTGACTTGCCCCAAAGTCGCCCAGCAAGCAATTGGCAGAGCTGGGATTAGAACCCAGGTACTCCCAAGCCCGTGCTCTTTCCACTAGGCCACACTGCTTCTCACTCGACAGAAGAGGAACCCTGCCACAGCAACCCTGATAGCAGTCAAAGTAGGGCGGTGGAAGTAACTGGGGCAGCCCAACGGAACCAAACGGGGAACTCCTTGTGGGAGTGGATCCCCATCAACTCTGTCGCAGCCCCCCGAGGGTTTAATACAGTGCTCTGCTACGAGTTCCATAAATTTCCCCCATTGATTAAGCACAGAAATTACAGCCATCATGACTTCTAAGGTTGAAACCTGGAGATGAGGCCCAGAAAAATCCAGCGCTTAGAACAGTGCTTTGCACATAGTAAGAGCTTAATAAATGTCATTATTATTATTATTAATATTATTATGGAGGTAGTGGGTTAGACCTTTGATTTTTTATCAGCTTCTGCTATTACTGTTCAGTCACTGAGTTTGGGAGCGTGTGTGCCTCTGTGCGCCTCAATGAAAGGCGTGCCGTGGGTGGCCTTTGCAGTTCACTTTGCACTTCATTTCTCTGTGCCTCGGTTACTCATCTGTAAAATAATAATAATAATGATGGTATTTGCTAAGCGCTTACTATGTGCCAAGCACTCTTCTAACCACTGGGGTAGATATAAGGTGATCAGGTTGTCCCACCTGGGGCTCACAGTCTTCATCCCCATTTTACAGAGGAGGGAACGGAGGCACAGAGAAGTGAAGTGACTAGCCCAAAGTCATACAGCTGACAAGGAACAGTGCTCTGAACATAGTAAGCAGTTAACAAATACCAACATTACTATTATTATTATTAGCTTGTACCTTCTGCAGTGCTCAGAACAGTGCTTGACACTTGGCAAGTTCTTACCATCATCATCATAGAAGAAGAGCCCCTGGGTTGCAGCCCCTAGACTCGGACATTAATCTGGCCCCGTCCACCAAGGACGTCGCTCGGACCGCGGTGGGAAGAGCCGTCCGGCAAACCAAGGCTGCCTCTGCCAGACTCTGGGACTTACTGACTGTAGGGGGGCCAGGCACCCCAAGAAATAGCCCTGGGAAGGGGCCTGCTCAGAGCTGCAGCTGTCGTGATGATGGGGGGTTGGCAGTAGCAAATAATGATAATAATGTTGGTATTTGTTAAGCGCTTACTATGTGCAGAGCACTGTTCTAAGCGCTAGGGTAGATACAGGGTAATCAGGTTGTCCCACGAGAGGCTCACAGTCTTAATCCCCATTTTACAGAGAAGGTAACTGAGGCACCAAGAAGTGAAGTGACTTTCCCACAGTCACACAGCTGACAAGTGTTAGAGCTGGGATTTGAACCCATGACCTCTGACTCCCAAGCCCAGGCTCTTTCCACTGAGCCACACCGCTTCTCTAATGGGAAGTAGCATGGCCTAGTGGCAAAAGCAAGGCCTTGGGAGTCAGAGGATGTGGGTTGTAATCCCAACCCTGCCACTTGTCTGCTGTGTGACAAGTCGCTTCACTTCTCCGTGCCTCAGTTACCTCAACTCTAAAATGGGGATGAGACTGTGAGCTCCAGCTGGGACAGGGACCGTGTCTAGCCTGATTACATCGTATCTCCCTCAATGCTTAGAGCAACGCTTGGCTCAGAGTAAGTGCTTAACAAATGCTCTAATTATTATTATTAATAACTGCCACAGCAGGGCTGAATTAACACATGGGTTTTAGTTAAGGAGGTTGGAGAGGGAGGGTGCGGCAAAAATCCCAGTACTTCGCCATAAATCAAATCCAGAGCTGTGGCGGGCAGTAATTGCCAACATTCCCCAGGAATGATAAGCCCTCTCCCCACACTCCCCCAAACATTCTGTCCAGTTACTACAGGGAAAGTTCATTCAAGCAAGCCTGAAGCAGCTTGGAGGAGCAGCGTAACCTAGTGGAAAGATCCCAGGCCTGGGAGTCAGAAGGACCTGGTTTCTAATCCTGGCTCTGCCATTTGCCTGCTAGGTGACCACGGACGAGACACTTCACTTCTCTGGGCCTCAGTCACCTCCTCTGTAAAATGGGGATTAAGACTGCAAACCCCACGAGGGCTCTGGATTGGGTCCAACTTGATTATCGTGTACCTACCCCAGTGCTTAGTACCGTACCTAGCACTCAGAGCTGAACTAATGCCATTAAAAAAAAAAGAGGGGAGATTAAAATGGGAAGCTGAGCTGCCAGAGCCCAGGATATCCAGGATTAAGGCTCACTACTTTCTGGGATTAAGTCTCTTGTTTGCTCTGAACTGCTTATTTTTCCCACTCCAGACCTTGAGGACCGTCTGTGCTGCCCTAGGCAGCAGGGATCCCTATCAGGAGGCCGTCCCTGACTAAGGCCTCCTCTCCTCTGCTCCCATTCCCCTCCGCACTGCTCTTACTTGCTCCTTCATTCATCCTCCCTCTCATCCCCACAGCACATATATATCTGTAATTTGTTTATCCATTACAATAGACTGTGAGCTTGTTGTGGGGAGGAATGTGTCTGGTTGTTATTATATCGTACTCTCATTCAATCGTATTTATTGAGCGTTTACTATGTGCAGAGCACTGCACTAAGTACTTGGAATGTACAATTCGGCAACAGATAGAGACAATCCCAGCCCAACAACGGCAAGTGCTTAGTACAGTGCTTTGCACAATAAATACGATTAAATGAATGAATGAACGAATGAATATCAGGAGGGGTGGCAGAATTATGTAGGAGAAACTCTTGATGAGAGGGAGGATTTTTGAGAGCATACAATCACCTTGCCCTCTCTTATTTTACCTCGCTGCTCTCCTACAACAACCCAAACACCCTCCACCCCCTGATTTTCCCATCACTGTAGACAGTACCACCAACCTCCCTGTCTCACAAACCTGTAACCTTGGCATTGTCCTCGACTCATCGCTCTCATTCAACCGACATATTCAATCTGTCAAAAAATCCTTGCGGTCAAACCTTCTTGACATAATAATAACAATAATAATAATGTTGGTATTTGTTAAGCACTTACTATGTGCCAAACACTGTTCAAAGCGCTGGGGTAGATACAGGGTCATCAGGTTGTCCCACGTGAGGCTCACATCTTAATTCCCCATTTTACAGGTGAGGTAACTGAGGCACAGAGAAGATAAGTGACTTTCCCACAGTCACACAGCTGACAAGTGAATCCATGACCTCTGACTCCCAAGCCCATGCTCTTTCCACTGAGCCACCCTGCTTCTTTAGACATCACTAAAGTCTACTCTTTTCTCTCCATCCAAATTTCTACCATGTTAATCCGAGCATTTATTCTATCCTGCCTTGATTACTGCATCAGCTTCCGTGCTGTCCTCCCGGCCTCCTGTCCACTTCAGTCCACAGAGGAGCAGCATGGCCTAGAGGAAAGAGCCTGGGCATTAGAGGACTTGGGTTCTAATCCAGCTCCGTCATATACCTGCTGAGTGATCTTGGGCAAGTCACTTCACTTCTCTATGCTTTAGTTTCCTCATCTGTAAAATGGGGATTCAATACCTGTTCTCCCTCCTACTTAGACTGTGAGCCCCAGGTGGGACAGGGACTGTGTCCAACCTGATTAGCTTATATCTACCTCAGTGCTAGTACAGCACTTAGCACATAGTAAGTGCTTAACAAATACTATTATTATTATTATTATACTTCACTCTACTGCCCAGATCATTTTTCTACAAAACTGTTCAGTCCATGTTTCATCACGTCTCAAGAAATTCTGGTGGTTTCTCGTGCACCTCCACATCAAGCAGAAACTCCTTACTGTTGGCTTTCAAACACTGGATCACCTTGCCCCCTCCTTCCTCCCCTCCTACAACCCAGCCAGCATATTTCGCTTCTCTATTGTCAACCTACTCACTAAACCTCGATCTCGTCTACCTTGCCGCCGTCCCCTTTGCCATGTCCTACATCTGGCCTGGAACTCCCTCCTGCTTCATGACCTACAGCCTGCCACTGTCCCCAACCTCAAAGCCTTATTAGAAGTACATCTCCAAGAGGTCTTCTCCATGTCCTAATTTCTTCTCCCACTCCCTTCTCCATTACACCTTGCACATGGATTTGCCCTTGATTCACCCCTCCCTCAGCCCCACTGCAGCTCTCTCATTCACCCCACACATCCAATCCGTCACCAATGCCTGCCAGTCTCACCTGTATAATATCGCCAAGATCCACCCTTTCCTCTCCATCCAAATGGCTATCTTACTGGTATAAGCTCTCATAATATCCCAACTGGATTATTGTCTCAACCTTCTCTCTGATCTCCTTTCCTCCTGTCTCTTCCCACTCCAGTCTATTCTTCATTCCGCTGCCCAGCTCATCTTCCTGCAGAAAGGCTCTGAACACGTCACTCCCCTCCTTAAAATCCTCCAGTGGTTGCCCATCAACCTCCGCACGAATCAAAAACTTCTCACTCTGGACTTCAAGGCTCTCCATCACCTTGTCCCCTCCTACCTCACCTCCCTTCTCTCCACTGCCCACCCCGCACGCTCCGCTCCTCTGCTGCCCACCTCCTCACCGTCCCCCGTTCTCGCCTATCCCGCCGTCGACCCCTGGGCCACATCCTCCCGCGGTCCTAGAATGCCCTTCCTCACCTCCACCAAACTAACTCTCTTCCCCTCTTCAAGGCCCTACTGAGAACTCACCTCCTGCAAGAGGCCTTCCCACACTGAGCTTCCCCTTTTCCCTCTGCTCCCTCTCTGCTCCCCCTCCGCCCTCTGTTCCCTCTCCCTTCCCCCCTTCACCTCTCCTCAGCTAAGCCCCCTTTCCCTCTGCTCCTCCCCCTTCCCTTCCCCTCCCCTCTGCACTGTGCTCATTTGTATATATTTTTATTACCCTATTAATTTTGTTAATGAGGTGTACATCCCTTTGATTCTATTTATCGTGATTAAGTTGTCTTGTTTTTGTCCTTCTGTCTCCCCCGATTAAACTGTGAGCCCGTCATTGGGCAGGGATTGTCTCTACCTGTTGCCGAATTGTCCATTCCAAGCGCTTAGTACAGTGCTCTGCACATAGTAAGCACTCAATAAATACTATTGAATGAATGAATGTACATAACCATAGTGTATTTATAATTGATCACATTTATTGAGCACTTGCAGTGTGCCGAGCACTGTACTAAATGCTTATTTATCTATATAAGTGTTGGTTTCCCCCTCTAGACTGTAGGCTCGTTGTGGGTTGGGAACAGGTCCACCAACTCGGTTATATTGCACTCCCTCAAGTGCTTAGCATGGTGCTCTGCACAGAGTAAGCACTCGGGTTGATTGATTGATTCCACTTTCTTGGTGCTGTGTCACTGCAGTAGCAAAGGTTATTCAATTCAATCCCACCAACATGGCTGATAGGTGATCCCTAGAGGACCCCACTGGACTGGAAAGCCCTCCCTCCTCAAATTTAACAATTACTCTCCCCCACTTCAAAGGCTTACCGAAGGCACATCTCCTCCAAGAAGCCTCCCCCCCCCCCCCCCCCCCCCCTCCCCGGGCTCTAGACTGACTGTAAGTTCATTATGGGTAGGGAATGTGTCCATTTATTGGTGTATTGTACTTTCCCAAGCACTTACTACAGTGCTCTGCACACAGTAAGCACTCAATAAGTATGATTGAATGAATGAATAAATGAGTAGTGAGAAGAAACTCCCGCCAAAAGTGTAACTATCCTGCCGGAAACCTTTCATCTGGTCCAGGTAACTGTGGAGGTGATTGAGCAAGCAATGTGTCTGATTCCCTTCAATTCCTCTGCTTTTCCCACTTTCAAAGCCATTCTGCAATAACGTCTTCAGGTCATGTGTGATTGATCTCTCTCCCACCGTCCCCCATCTTATTTCCCTCCACCCTGCCACGGGCACTTCAGCATTCCCCATAACCCAAGTTCTTGGGTACTCATGCCTCTCCTTCCCCTGGACCAGTAATACATCTCCTTTTAAACTTATTTGTAATTTATTTCTCCTTACTTGAAATGACTTTAATGTCTGCCTCTCTGGCTACATGGTAAACTCCTCCAGGGCAGGGGTAGTGTCTTTAACCTCTATTTCCTGACTGAGAAGGTGCTCCATAAATACTACTACTAATAATAATGATGTTGGTATTTGTTAAGCGCTTACTATGTGCAGAGCACTGTTCTAAGCACTGGGGCAGATACAGGGTCATCAGGTTGTCCCACGTGAGGCTCACAGTCTTCATCCCCATTTTACAGATGAGGTCACTGAGGCAGGTCACTGAGGCACAGAGAAGTGAAGTGACTTGCCCACAGTCACACAGCTGACAAGTGGCAGAATAGGGATTCGAACTCATACCTCTGACTCCCAAGCCCGGCCTCTTTTCACTGAGCCATGCTACTACTGATCAAGTACTCAATCAATCAATGATATTTGTTAAGTGCCTACTGTGTACAGAACACTGTACTCCATGCCTGGGAGACACAAATACTCCAGAGTCTAGAGACCCTTTCTCTGCCCACAATGAGTGTTCAGTCTCGAGGGCGAGAGACACTTTAATATAAATTACGTTGGAAAGAGCACCGGCTTGGGAGCCAGAGGACGTGGGTTCTAATTCAAGCTCTGCCACATATCTGCTGTGTGACCTTGGGCAAGCCGCTTCCAGTGGTTGCCTATCAACCTTCCTATCGAGCAAAAACTCCTCATTCTTGGCTTCAAAGCTCTCCGTCACCTTGCCCCCTCCTACCTCACCTCCCTTCTCTCTTTCTACTGCCCGCCCCGAACGCTCCGCTCCTCTGCCGCTCACCTTCTCACCGTCCTCCATTCACACCTATCCGGCCGTCGACCCCTGGGCCACGTCCTCCCGCGGTCCTGGAACGCCCTCCCTCCTCACCTCTGCCAAACTAATTCTCTTCCCCTCTTCAAAGCCCTACTGAGAGCTCACCTCCTCCAGGAAGCCTTCCCAGACTGAGTCCCCCTTTCCCTCTGCTCCTCCTCCCCATCGCTCCGACTCCCTCCCTTTCCTCTTCCCCCCTTCCCTGCCTCACAACACTTGTGTATACGTCTATAATTCCATTTAGTTATATTGATGCCCATTCACTTTTATTGATGTCTGCCTCCTCCCTTTATAGACTGTGAGCTCATTGTGGGCAGGGACTGTCTCTTTACTGCTATATCATACTTTCCAAGTGCTTAGAACTGTGCTCTGCACACAGTAAGTGCTCAATAAATACGATCGATTGAATGAATGAATGGCAAGAGGACGGGTTTGGGATGTGGGTTCTAATCCCGGCTCCGCCACTTATCCTCTCTGTGACCTTGGCCAAGTCAGTTCACTCCTCTGCACCTCAGTACCCTCATCTACCAAATGGGAATTAAGGCCATGAACCCCAGGTGGGACAACCTGATTACCTTACACCCACCCCAGTGATGGCGGACATCGGAGTCCGCCAGTACAGGGTTCAGATCGGGGGCGAGTAAAGAATTACTCGGAGGATCAAGCCAATAGCAAACAAGAGCAGCTTTATTCCAACTGATTACAAGTACCCCCGGTAGGCCAAATCGGTGTAACGCACGCAGCGGGCGTCCATCCCTTAAGGGAGGTGGCGAGCCTGGTCCAGTGGTTGGCTTCTTCTTATAGTTCCCTTCTTAAGGTGGAGTCCGCTTTTGGGCCCGTTCATGTCGAGCGGTGATAGGACTGATGTTTGCGGCCTTTCTGTCGTCACCCAGCGGCCTTCTAGGTTCCAGTGTCGAAACTTGGCCGGAGGCTGGTTCGTCAGCTAGGCAGGAAAAGCCCTCGTGACCCCGTCGGGTTCCGCGCTTCCCTCGGCCTTCTTTGATCCGAGTCAGACGCGTCCCAGGATAAGGGTTGAACATCGGGGTGGCTTGCCCGTGCGGCTAAGATCGCCGCATCCCAGGATAAGGGTTGAACATCGGGGTGGCTTGCCCGTGCGGCTAAGATCACTGCCTGTTAGGGCGACAGTTATTTCTTTGCGGGGTTGAGATAGTTGGACAGGACAGTTGTTAAATATATAAGTGCATTATCAGGGCAGCAAAAGCACATCATGGCCTCCTCTTCAAGGCAGCAAAAGCACACCAGGGCCTCCTTTTTCCGCCATCACCAGTGCTTAGAATAGTGCTTGGCACACAGGACGCGCTTAAGAAATACGATCATTACTAAGAGGAAAGGAGGGCTTAGTCAGGGAAGGCCTCTCGGAGGAGCCGTGCCTCCAACGGGAATTCGAAGAGGGGCGAGGGACTGTCGGTCAGATGTGAAGGGGGAGGGTGGCCCGGGCCCTCTTGGGGGGAAGCGAGGGGAGGGCCGGGGGCCGGCGGTGTGCGGGGAGCCCCTTGTCCGGTCTGCCCTGTTAGCCCGGCCCGGAGGGGAGAGGAGACCCGGAGGAGAGGTGCTGAGGGGAGGCCCTGGGGAGAGGCGCTGACGGGAGGCCCTGAAGGGAGGCGCTGAAAGGGGAGGCCCTGAAGGGATGAGCTGAGGGGAGGCCCTGAGGAGAGGTGCTGACGGGAGGCCCTGAGGAGAGGCGCTGAAGGGGGACCCTGAAGGGAGGCACTGATGAGAAGCCCAGAGGAGAGGCGCTGAGGGGTGGCTCTGAGGAAGGGCACTGAGGAAGGACACTGAGGGGAGGAGGGGAAGGGAGGCCCTGAGACGAGGCAGTGAGGGGAGGCCCAGAGGAAGGGCACTGAGGGGAGGCCCAGAGGAAGGGCACTGAGGGGAGGCCCTGAGAGGAGGCCCAGAGGGAAGGGAAGAGAGGCCCTGAAGGGAGGCTGAGAGGGGAGGCTCGGAGGAGAGGTCCTGAGGAAACACACCGAGGAGAGGCCCAGAGGAGAGGAGGGGAATGGAGGACCTAAGAGGAGGTGCTGAGGAGAGGTCCTGAGGGGAGATCCTGAGGGGAGGCCCTGAGGAGAGGCCTTGAGGGGAGATCCTGAGGAGAGGCCCTGAGGGGAGGCCCTGAGGGGAGGTGCTGAGGGGGTCCCTGAGGAGAAGCGGTGAGGGGAGGCCCTGAGGGGGGCCTGAGGAGAGACCCTGAGGAGAAGCAGTGAGGGGAAGCCCTGAGAAGAGGTGCTGAGGAAGGGCACGGAGGGGAGGCCCTGAGGACAGGCCTTGAGGAGAGGTGGTGAGGGGTGGAGGGGAAGGGAGGAGCAGAAGGGAGGGGCGGAAAGGAGGAGAAGGGAGGAGGGGAAGGGAGGAGGGAAAGGGAGGAGGAGAAGGGAGGAGGAGAAGGGAGGAGGAGAAGGGGAAAGGAGGAGGGGGGCGGGGAGGGAGGAGGGGGGCGGGGAGGGAGGAGGGGGGCGGGGAGGGAGGAGGGGGGCGGGGAGGGAGGAGGGGGGCGGGGCCGGAGCCCGTGGTCGCTGGGGCCCGTTTGAAGTGTGGAGCGCGGACGCCGGTTGGCGGGCGCGGGTCACGTGGGCGGGCCCTCTTCTCCCCCCTCCCCTCCCCCCCTCCCCCCCCGCCCCGCCCCCGCCAGCTGGAGGCTGCGCCGGAGGCCGCGCTGCGATCGGCGGCGGCTCCTCCTCCTCCTCCCCGCTCCCTCCTCCTCCCCCCGCCGGCTCCTCCTCCGTGCGGCGTCGCGCGCCCCTGCCCGCCCCCACCTCCCCCCGTTTCCGCTGAGGAGGGTGGATCAGCCCCCCGCCTTGACACATCCACACCGAGCCGGGGGCCCGAGGACCTCACCCACCCACCCACCCGCCGACCGACCGACCGACGCGCCGAGGCAGGCTCAGCCGCGGCCCACCGGCCGGCCCCATCCGACTAGCCATGGGAGACAAGAAGAGCCCGACCAGGTGAGAGAAACGCAGACGGAGAGACGGAGCGGGCGGTCGGAGGGCGGGGGGGGGGGGCCCCCGGGGCGGGGAGGGGGGGGGAGGGTGGCGGGACGGCGGAGGCCGCCGGGGGAGCGGCGGCCTCGGCCCGGGCCCCACAATGGAGCAGCCATGGCGGCGGCGGGCGGCGGTGTCAGGAGCCGCCCCCCCCTCCCCCCCCGCCGGTCCTCGTCCCCCCCCCCCCCCCCCCCGGAGTCGGGGGGCGAGGGGGAGTCGGGGGGTCCGGCCTCCCCCGCCCCCCGGTCCCCCCCGGTGCCCCGGCGGTTGGACCCCCCCCGATGCGGCCTGCCGGGCCCGGCCCCCCGCCCCCCTCCGGCGCCCCGCGCAGAGCGAGCGCCCGGGACGAAGGACTGAACGGTGTTTTGTGTGCGTCGGTGCGGTGCAGGCCGAAGCGGCAGCCCAAGCCGGCCTCCGACGAGGGCTACTGGGACTGCAGCGTCTGCACCTTCCGGAACAGCGCCGAGGCCTTCAAGTGCATGATGTGCGATGTCCGCAAGGGCACCTCCACTCGGTGAGTGACCCCCCCCCCACACACACCGGGACCCCCCCCCCCGGGACCGCCCCCCTCCAGGAGGAGGAGGAGGAGGCTCCCCAGGCCCCCCCACAACAGCCCAGGCCGCTGGTCCGTCCCCCCTCCCCCCCGACACGCCGACCTCGGAACGGGGTCTCGTTCCACCGCTTAGCGCAGTGCTCTGCACACCCTAAGCGCGCACCCAGGAGGACGGATAAATCCGGGGCGGGGGGCGTCTCCGAGCCGCCTTGCCATTTTTAGACCGCCAGCCCGTCGTTGGGGGGCAGGGATCGACCGTCCGTTCCGAGCGCTTAGGCCAGTGCTCCGCACACAGCACGCGATCAAGGCGACCGAGTGGATGATGTGAGGAAGCCGGAGGGGTTTGGCTGCTCCCCACGTTTCGGATTCCGGCCGCCGCGATTCACCACCCCCCCACCCGACACCACCCGACACCACACGACGCCACCCAACACACACACACCTTGTGGTTGCATTGTTGCGTCTTTATCGTCCACCGGGGACCGTGCAATCCCCGACCGGGCCCGGCTTGCCCACGCAGATCGCGGGTGACGGGGGAGAAATCCGTCCAGATTTGGGTTTTGAGGGGGGATGTTACGTTACATTCGAATTCTTCCAGTTCTCTGTCTTATCTGAGCTCAAACAAAACCCCCCTCAGTGAGGGGTAAAATGTCCTATCAGTGGCCCAGTTAAAAATCTGATTTTCATTTTTACCTGGTAGCGGTCTTTTGAAGAAAAAAAAAACTCTATTGTGTAGGTTCAGACATTTTCAGGGAATTTAACCGGCACTTCCTGCCCGATTCAGAAAAATGTGTGCGGGAATATCGGCTGTGAATTAAAGGGAACGGAACCGTCTCGTGTACGGAATAAGGTGGTTCCCCGAGTGATGGGGTATAATCAGTTCATCATCCGCAAAATAGAAACCTGCCGAAGGGGGTTTTAGTGGTGGTACATGAGTTGGATCTATTCGCTACTACAAGAATTGTATTTCTAGTTGAGAATGTTCATCTATAATCTGGCAATTTTAATTGTTCAGTAAATGAGTAAAATCTTTTTCCAGATTTTTTGCCTGGGAATGCAGTGTCTTAAATTTCAAGTTGTCTGTCATTTTATGTTCAGATTTGGAATGTAATCATAATTATGGTATTTAATAATAATAATAATGTTGGTATTAAGCACTTACTATGTGCAGAGCACTGTTCTAAGTGCTGGGGGAGATACAGGGTCATCAGATTGTCCTACGTGAGGCTCACAGTCTTTACCCCCATTTTACAGATGAGGTAACTGAGGCCCAGAGAAGAGACCCAGAGAAGCAGCGTGGCTCAGTGGAAAGAGCACGGGCTTTGGAGTCAGGGCTCATGAGTTCGAATCCCAGCTCTGCCACTTGTCGGCTGTGTGACTCTGGGCGAGTCACTTAACTTCTCTGGGCCTCAGTTCCCTCATCTGTAAAATGGGGATTAAGACTGTGAGCCCCACGTGGGACAACCTGATTCCCCTTTGTCTACCCCAGCGCTTAGAACAGTGCTCGGCACATAGTAAGCGCTTAACAAATACCAACATTATTATTAAGTGACTTGCCCACAGTCACAAAGGTGACAAGTGGCATATGGGGATTCGAACCCACAACCTCTGGCTCCCAAGCCCGTGCTCTTTCCCCTGAGCCACGCTGCTTCTCTAATGTAAGCACCTAGTGTGGGCCTGGCCCTCTACCAAGCACTGGGGTGGGTCCCAGCAAGTCGGATTGGACTCCGTCCCCTGTCCCACCTGGGGCTTCCAGTCTCAATCCCCATTTTTGCAGATGAGGTCACTGAGGCCCAGAGAAGTGAAGTAACTTGCCCCAGGTCACACAGCAGACAAGGGGCGGAGTCGGGGTTAGAACCCATGACCTTCCGATTCCCAAGCGCCTGCTCTGTCCACTGTGCCATGCTGCTTCTCTTGTAGGGGTCTTTATGTACTAGCTGCAGATTTCCCATAATTTAAAAAAACAAAACAGACTCTGGGCATCCCTCACCACCCACAACCGTATTAATACCCAATTTTAAGAGAGCCGATTTTTTAAATCTTTTTCCTACATTGGGAGAATGTTCTTCTTTCTTATAATTCTGACTTAATTAGTATTTTGATCACACCTGGTGTTAGCATCTCAAATGGTGTTTTGAAGAAAGCAAGGAAAGATTGGGTTACTTTTGGAGGCAAAAAAAGAAACTAAATATTGTCAACTCACTTTCTAGAACTGAAAAACTTGGTGCTGTTGGTTTTAAGAAGTCTGGGTGGTTTCAGATTATTTCATTTTTTTCCGCACTCTGCAGTTCTTAGTGCGCTACCAGAGTGAAAGGTATGAACTCCGAGGGTCCCAAACATTATATGAGTTTACTCATACACAGTAAGCGTCCTTCTGGGAAGTATCAGAATTTTAGGAATTTCCAGGATGCATAATTTTCATCCCTGTAATTCCTAGTCAACTTCTTTTAATGCACAAAAACAAAAGTGGGACAGGACTTCCGAGATGAGGGGAGATATTTCTGTGCCTCAGACGTTTTTGTTTTAGGTTTTTCCAGCCAGGAGAGTATTGTTAAAGACCAGGGGATGAGAGAAAGTTAGACAGGGAAGTAGCCTAGGTAGCAAGGAAAAACGGATGAGCTCATTCTACCTCCACTCATCCTCTTCCCTTCTGCTCCCTTCTGGATCCTTCTCCTGGCCTCCCCTTACGCCTTTGGCATCAGGTAGTGTTTTGAAACTCCAGGCGTGTTAATTTTTGCTCCGTGTTTCCAGCCTCCCTCCTAATATCTAGTGGGATTCTTGTTTGGACCCAGGAAGAGATGAGACATGAAGCCAGCAGAAAAGCAGATCATGCTTAATGTAGTAGGCTTTGGTCGCAGGTTGTGTTATTTTGTTTTCCTTTCACTGGGAATGTTAGAGGCCTTAAGCACACCGTCGGAGGCAGGACTTGCAGCAGTTTGAAGTAATCATATACCACATGTCTGAGTCACATGCTCATTAGCAGTCAGTGTGTCTCCAAGGCAAAGGCACTGCTTAAACAAGTCAATACTGGAGGGGGGAGAATGTGGCCTTAAAGAGCAAGGTTGACTCTTACAAATGAGTTTGAATTGGCTGGTGAGTTGATTAAAGAGAATAGGGCTGGAAAAAAAATCTAGTTCCTTCCTCCAGTGTCCCTCAGATGTATGAATTGAGTGCTTACTGCGTGCAGAGCACTGTACTGAGCGCTTGAGTGTTCAGTATAACAGAGTTGGAGAGTCGGTCGATCTGGTCCCTGCTTACAAGGAGTTACGGTCGGAGGTGGGGAGACAGACGAGATCTGGAACCTGGGTTCTAATCCCGGTTCCGTCACTAACCTGCTCTGTGACCTTGGGCAAGTCACTTATCTTCTCTCCCCTGCAAAATGGGGATTCAATATTTATTCGCACTTCTACTTCACCTTGAGTCCCGTGACGGGACCTGATTACCTAGTATCTATCCCAGCACTCAGTACACTGCTAAGCACATAGTAAGAGCTTAACAAATGCCATTATCATTACTACTATTATTCATATCTTAAAATAAGGTATGAATACGTATGTAAATGCTGTGGGGTTAATAAAGGGAACAAATCCAAATGGAAGGGAGAAGGGAGTCAGGGAAATGAGGGCCTCTTGGAGGAGTTTTGATTTTAATAAGGCTTTGGAGGTGGGGAGAGTGATGATCTGTCAGACGTGAAGGGTGAGGGAGTTGTACACCAGAGGCAGGACATGGATGAGGCGGCAGCGGGGAGATAGAGGAGACGGAGGCACAGTGAACACGTTGGTGTTAGAGGAGCAAAGTGAGAGATCTCTGTTGTAATAGGAGGAGTCCGTAAAAGAGACTGAAAGTGAGTGTCCAGGGGGATGGGAGACCCAGGAGTGGACGCTGTCAGAGAAGTCAAGCTTGACGTTTTCCAGGAGAAAGGGGGTAGTCCACAGTATTGAAGGCAGATAAGAGGAAGATTAGGCTGTAGTAGAGGCCACGTTGGATTGGGCAAGAAGGTAATAATTATGGTATTTGTCAAGCGCCTACTATGTTCCAAGCACTGTTCTAAGCACTGGGGTAGATACATGGTAATCAGGTGTCCCACGTGGGGCTCGCGGTCTTAATCCCCATTTTACAGATGAGGTAACTGAGGCGCAGAGAAGTGAAGAGACTCGCCCAAGGTCACACAGCAGACAAGTGGAGAAGCTGGGATTAGAACCCACGACCTCTGACTCTCAAACCCATGCTCTTGCCACTGGGTCATCCTGCTGCTCATTGGTAACCTTGGTAACCTTAAAGAGGACAGTTTTGGAGGAGTGAAGGAAATGGAAGCCAGAATTTGGAGGCAGTCGATGCAGAGAGAAATTGCTCAGAGTTGGGTGAGGAATGGCAGGAGAGAGATGGTGATAACTGGAGGGAGTTGTGGGGTCAAGGGAAGGCTTTTTTGGGGTTTTTTTTTTTTTTGGACGGAAGATACCTGAACAAGTTTGAGGAAGACATTGGAGAATGAAGAGATGAAAATGGTGGTCAGAGAGGGAAGAAGGGAGGGGGCAAGTGTTCTGATAAGGTATGACGAGATGATAGGGTTGGAGGTGTAAGTGGAAGGGGTAGATTTTGAAGGGAGGCTGGAGATCTCTTGAGGTACCGCTGGGAAAGGTGGGTGAGTCGAAGAAGAGTCAGGAGGAGGGAGGGACTGGAGAGTAGCAAGGGAAATTTTAGGGAGATATTGCACTTGATGGTTTCAGTTTTCTCAGTAGAGTACATGGCCAGGTCACAAGGAGAAAGAAGTCAGATGGTGGAAGGTCAGGGGCTTTGAGGAGGGAGTTGAATGTCTGAAACAACCAGTGAAGGCAGTGGGCAGGGGGATCAGTAAGGATGGAGAAATAATATTACCAGGTGGAGTTAAAGCATGGGACTGGGACTCAGTGGGACCTAATCCGGCTCTGTCACTTGCTGAATGAGAGATGGGTAAGGTCAGCCTGTTTAATGGGATTTTGGCCACCATTGCTCCCTGGCTCATTTCCAGGAGCAGAGGAAGCACAATGTGGAAGCACAGTCCAGGGCTGAGGGGTTAGTGGTAGGAGTTCAGCAAAGAGAGGGAGGAACGTGAGTTGAGAGGAGATGATGGAAGTGTTGAGGGTGTTCGTTTGTGTGTGTAAGTGAAGGGAAGGAAGTTTGGGTAAGGAGACTAAATGGGGTAGGATTTGAGAAAATGGGTGTGGGTCAAAAGATTAGATGTCTAGGGGGACATAGGACAGATTTGAAGGGGATTGGAGGGGATGTGTGTGTGGCAGGGGGGAAGACAGGTGAAAAGGTTAGATAGAGGCACTTCAGAGTTGGTGAAAGTAGAGATGGTTCAGTGGATAGAGATGAGAGCCATCACAACATAAAAATCTTAGACATTTAGAGTAGGAAGAGCTATAACCCCCTTCATTACCCAGTGTTGTCCATTTCTTTGGGGAAGTTCTAATATATAGTTAAGCTAAATCCTAATTGCATCAAAAGCCCATTTCCCATTCTGTCTTTAATAACAGCAACAACAATAGTGGGATTAAGTGTTTACTATGTGCGAGGCACCGTACTTGGGTAGGGGTAGATAAAAGGTGATCAGGTCAGGTACCAACCTTATTCCATGAAGGGTTTACAGTTGAGGGGGGTTAGTCTAGGAAGGAGGCAAAACAGGTGTTCCCCATATAACCGATGAAGAAACTGAGAAGCAGAAGTTAAGTGACTTGCCCAAAGTGACACCGCAAGCAAGTGACAGAGCCGGATTAGGTCCCACTGAGTCCCAGTCCCATGCTTTCCACTGGGTCTTGTCGTCTTTGGAATTAGAAAGTAACAGGTCACTGTCCCTGGTATAGTTATTCTGGAGTAGAATGAAGTTTCATTAAATCAACATCAGTTGACTGGGAGACATTTTAGAACTTGAAGCAAACCAAATAAAACCAAATCATCTACCGGTTTATCCCAGCTTGGTCAGCTAGTGCAGTGTCCTCTGCCTCATTCCATCCTCACAGCGTGGCTCAGTGGAAAGAACCTGGGCTTGGGATTCAGAGGTCATGGGTTCTAATCCCAGTTCTGCTGCTTGCCAGCTGTGTGACTTTGGGCAAGTCACTTAACTTCTCTGTGCCTCAGCTACCTCATCTGTAAAATGGGGATTAAAACTGAACCCCACGTGGGACATCCTGATCAGCTTGTATCCCCCCAGCACTTAGAACAGTGCTTTGCACATAGTAAGTGCTTAACAAATACCACCATTATTATTATTATATTCATCTGTCTGGAGAAGAGAGGTGAAGTTATTCTGATCCAAGTTCCTTATCTCTTTGCAAGGGGACCCATTTTCTAGCTCTTGAATATCTTTGAGGAATCTGTAGTCCTCCATAGAGGTGAAGCCCAGAAAATGTCACCGAACAATCTCAGTCACAGAGTTTAATGAAAAGTTACATTCATTCAGATGCTACAAGAATTGACATGTACTTGCACTTTACAGTTCCTCAATTTTTCCCTAGTGCTCTGCGGAAGGCACCTTGGTTTAATTTTAGTGAGGTGGGCCCAGCTGTCCTGCCAGAGGAGAATCAGCAAGCAAGAATCAGGGGAGATCAACCCACCCTGGAGAGACCTCGTAGCTAGGTACTGGTCCCCAGGGGGAGTGGTTTGTTCCTCAAATGAAGGTGCAGAGTCTCATGATGAATGGGATTCTCCCGGCAGCATTCTGTTTCCTCTCAAACTTGCAACTTCTGATAATACTTGTATTCTGCTTAACGCATTTACCAGCCTTCAAAACGATTTTTCAGATTGTAACCCCAAATAGTAAAATTAAAAGCGTGTACTTTTGCGCTGGCCTATTTTTTTTATATCCTTTGCTAGGGGTGAGTATCAGTTAACAGGGATGCCTTCCCGTTTCTGTCAAAATAGTAATGTCATAAATAAACTCTGAGGTGCTTTCCAGAAGAATTTTTTTTGAAATTAGTGTAGTTTTGGATGTTGGCTTCTTGTCTCCTCTGTTGTTGACCACCTCTAATCCAATTAGCTCAATGGCAGTGAGAGCAGTTAAACATTAGTTTCCTCACTATCGCTCCTATTTAGTAGCTTTTTAAATATTAAAAGGACATAACAGGTAGGTGTTGAACTCATAACTTCATTCTGCGTATTGATATTGTGAAAGTCGTTAACGTCATTATAATAGCTGTCTTGCACTTCAGGGTTGAATAATTGGTTATCTTGAAAGGCAAATCAGTTGGCATCGATGGTCTGTAAATGTGCTGGTTACTGAGGCTTGAAGCTTGAAATTCCAAACTGTACGGTACCATTTAAATGAGCTTACTACTAAAATGGAGGTAAATAACTTGTATACTTGATGCTCGAAATAGTGTTTCTAGAACATTGAAGCTGTGGGATTTCAGCCACGCCCATTAGCAAGTATCCGATGACTGTGATCGAAAGCAAGTTTAATGAACACTGCTTCTTTTTTGTTAACCTTTTTATTCCCAGGTTTTCATGGAAAAATAGTTTCTTGTAGATGAACTGAGTCAATCCACCAGCCGCTTCTGGCAATTAAGCATTTATACCCCTTCTCGATACTTGTGTACTTAGGTGTATCCAGTTGAACGTTAAATTTGTTCAGATGCCATCATTGCTTAAATTGTAAGTTTTCCCTGTGGGTAGGCAACGTGTCTTGAGTGAGTGCCTGAATGGTAGTTTTCCAGGGGTGGACTTGTGCTTTTCAGTAAATACCATTACTGTAGCTATTTGACTATGGGGAGGTGCTTGCATGGTCTTCATCTAGGCTTTGTGGTAAAGGTTTTGCAGGTATGGCTAGGTTGGAAAGGACAACTGATGAGGATTTTGTGGAGCCTGATATTTTTTTTTAAAGTCTCTTGATTGAATGAAATGCAGTTAGACGGATCCACCCTTGATTGTGTTCTACTGTGTAAGCATGAGTTCTGTGGGGGGGATTTTGGAAGTGGCTTTCTTTGACATCTCCAAAATTTATGGTTATGTCTATTCCTAAAGGGTTTTATTGCTTGTAGTTTTTAGACCGGCTGAATTATCAGGGTCAACTTTTCTTCTGGTTTGATAGGGCTCTTTCAGTAAAATATGTTAACCCTGATGTCTTGGCTAAAATTTGTTTGAATAATTACATTTTCCTGCAGAAATTCCCTTTAGTACTTCCAGTTAGATTATATTACATTGTTTGTCCAGTTGAAACTGTAACAGTTCAGTTTGTTGGGTTCGATCAATCAGTGGTATTCATTGAGTGCTATCTATATGTAGAACACTGTGTTTAGTGCTTGGGAGAGTACAGTTGGACAGAATTAGCACACAGGTTTCCTGCCCATAAGAAGCTTACAGTCTAATGCTTTTTAAAAAACTTCCATGTCAGGAAAGGATTAGGATGAAAATCTGTATAAATAAATGACCACATGATCTTAAAGCCTTCTACAGGGTATAAAAATAGTGTTCACAGCAGGATCAAAGTATTTTGTGTGTGATATAGAGAACATTACTGATAATACTAAGGTATAACAGGATTTTACAAAGTCTAGTGCTTTACGGAACTATCTATATCCGAAGTTAAATTTAGGTTTTATTATTCCCAAACAGATCTCTAGTTTTTACCGGTTGCCGTGCATCTGAATTCAGGATAAATTTTCCTCAGAGCTTTGATACATTGCACATGTACTAACAAAAACCAGGAAGCTTGTCTATGTCCTAATTTCAGGGCCATGAGGTATAGAAAGTCTTCAGTTTTAGCCATCTATTGCAGTTTTATTGAATATTTTTCTGATTTTGTGTTATTGGACTTTTGGGCACCTCAGAGGATTTTATAAAATACTGCCATTATTTGTGCCAAGTTATGAAATGCTTTGAAGTTTTGTTTGGCTGTCGAGGTCGTTGTTGCATTCAAAATTATTTTTCTTGTGCCTTCTGGATGTTGACATTTTTGGCTTTGAGATGACCTGTTTTAGAAAGACAGGTAGGGAGAGGTTAAGAAGTCTGTGGTTGGTTAGAGGTGAGAGGACACAACCCCTGTGTGCTTTTTTTTTTTTGGTATTTGATAAGTGTATTGAGCACTGTACTAAGTGCTGGGGAAGATACAAATTAATCTGGTCATAGACCCTATTACACTACATGGGGCTTACAGTTCAAGTAGGAGGGAGAACAGGTATTGAATCCCCCTTTTGCAGATGAGGAAACTGAGGCACAGAGAAATGAAGTGACTCATCCAAGCTCACACAGCAGCCGGGATTAGAACCCGAGTTCTCTGACTTCCAGGCCCATACTCTGTCTGCTATGCCATGCTGCATGTCAGTGAGCTCACATTCCCCACACCCCCCAAACTTATCCTCAAATCCTCTTCCACTTCAACCCAGCCCATACACTTTGCTCCTCTAGTCAGTTATATTTATAGAGTGCTTACTATGTGCAGAGCATTGTACTGAGCACTTGTAAGAGTACAGTATAACAGTATAAAAGAACATGCACTCTCCCCATCTTCAAAGCCCTACTGAAATTATATCTCCAGAAAGCCTTCTCTGACTAATCTCTCAAAAAGTGGCATGGTTAAGCGGATAGAGCACGGGCCTGGGAGTCAGAAGGTCATGGGTTCTAATGACAGTTCCACCACTTGTCTACTGTGTGGCCTTGGGCAAGTCACTTTACTTCTCTGTGCCTCAGTGACCTCATCTGCAAAATGGAGATTGAGACCGTATCCACCCCAGTGCTTACTACAGTGCCTGGCTTAACAAATACCATCATTATTATTATCAATTATTATTATTATTCCTCTGCTTTATTTTCCTTCCATTCTGTGTCATTTGTGCACTTAGTGCCTCCTAAGCACTTAGGTACAAAGGAATAATAGTATTTATTAAGCATCTATTATGTAAAGATCACTGTACTAAGTGCTGGGAAAACAAAAACACACAGATGAGAATTAGACATGGTCCCTGGCCCTCAAGATGCCCACATATCTTTATATTTGGTTCCTTTACCTGTAATTTATTTTAGTGCCTGTCTTCCTTATTAGCCCGTAAGCTCCTTGAAGGCAAGGATTATGTCTACCAACTGTACTGTACTTTCTTAAGCACTTGTACTGTCCACTGAACAGAATGCTCCGTAAATCGCATCTATTGATCTGGCGTGATCTCCCCATAATCTTCTTCCCACTCCCTCATCTATATTCTCGTCCTTCCCTTCCATATCTCAAAATCTACCCCTCTGTCTCCATTCCCCCTCATCTTCTAAAAACACTCGTGTCCACTTTTCCCTCCCTGAGTAACATTTCAACTGCTCATTCTCTGATGGCCCCTTTCCCCTCAGCTTTCAAGCATGCTCACATCTCTTATCTCTTCCCCCGCCCCCAAATTCCCACATCTGTGCTCTCTGAACACAGGAAGTGCTCAATAAATGCCACTGATTTCTGTATTCCACCGCATCTTCCAGCTCTAACCTCTTCTCCCTCTTCCCATTCTGGTCCAGACTCTGTGAATGAGTCCCCTAAACCCACTGCTTCCACTTCCCCTTTTCCAGCTCCCTCCTTGACCCTCTACAATTCAGTTCCTGTTCCCTCCACTCCACCGAAACCACTCTCCCAGGCCTGTGACCTTCTTGCAAACTTAATGGATTCAATCCTTATTCTCTCAGACCTATCTATAGCGTTGAAGGCATCTTACCACTCCTTTCTCCGTCAGTGGTGTTTATTCTTTCGAATCGACTCTCCCAAGTGTATAGTACGGTGCCCTGCATATAAGCACTCAATAAATATTGATTGTTTTGTGCAGAGCATTTTCTTCAGGAAACATTACAACTGTTAACCAGCTGGCTATAGGGACACAATTCTTATCTCTTCAATCGGTGGTATTTACTGAGTGCTTACTCTCTGCAGAACACTGTACTAAGCACTTGGGAGAGTAAAATACAACAGACTTAGTGGACGAGCTCCCTGCCCATAAAAAGCTTACAGTCTAGAGACTTCCTGGCGGATCCTTCTCAGTGTCTTTTGCTGGACTTTCTTCTGCTCTGCCTTCCCACCCCCTACCCTTGGGTGCCCCTCAGACTCTATTCTGGGTTCTTTCTATTCTCAGTCTAGCCCCACTCCTTTGGGGAGCCGAGCTACTCCCTCTGTGAGGATGACTCCTGAGCTCTTACTGTGAGCAGAGCAGTCCTGATCATTCAGGTCCTCTGCAGTTGTGCATTTCCTCCTGCCTCCAAGGCATCTTGATACAGACCCGTCTGGCACCCCAGGCAGGCTCCATATGTTCCTGCCCAGTCCTTTCTCCGATTCTCCATTCCTTTCAAGATAATCTACTCACTGACCCGTGTTCTCACCTTGCTTGCTCATGTCCATCCCCCTTCCTGGAACTCCCCCCACCACACACAAATTGGACAGTTCATTGCCTTCCTTGTCTTCAAAGCTCTTCGGAAATCTCATCTTGTCCACAAATCTACATCTCCAGGCCTGATCTTTCTCCCTCTCTGCAGTCTCTCATTTCTTCCTGCCTACAAATCATCTCTACGTGGATGTCCACCCGCCACCCCAAGCTTAACATGTCCCAAACAGAACTTATCTTCCCACCCAAACACTGTCCTCCTCCTGACTTACCCTTCGCTGTAGCCGGCATGACCATCCTTCTTGTCTTATAAGCCCGTAACCTTGACTCCTCTCAGTCATTCAACCCGCATAGCCAATCCATTGCTAAATCCTGTCAGTCCCCTCTTCACAACATCACTAAAATCCGCCCTTTCCTCTCCATCCAAACTGTTGCCATGTCAGTACAGTGCTCTGCCCACAGTAAGTGCTCAATAAATACGATTGAATGAACGACTGAATAATAGTCACTCATCCTATCCTGCCTGGATTACTGCATCAGCTTCCTTGCTGACCTCCCATCTTCCCCTCTCTTCCCCACTCCAGTTCTTTCTTCACTCTGCTGCCTCGATCATTTTTCTACAAAACTGTTCAGGACAAGCTTCCCCACTCCTCAAAAAGCTACAGTGGTTGCCCATCCACCTTTGCATCAAACAAAAACTCCTCACCATTGCCTTTAAAGCACTCAATCACCTTGCTTCCTCCTACCTCATTGTGCTCCTCTCTTCCTACAACACAGCCCACATACTTTGCTCCTCTAATGCTTACCTTCTCCCTGTGCCTCAATCTCGCCTATTTGCCCCCGACCCCTCGCCCATGTCCTTCCTGGAGCACCCTCCCTCCTCAAATCCCACAGACAATGACTTTCTCCCCCTTCAAAACCTTAATGAAGGCCCATCTCCTCCAAGAGGCCTTCCCAGACTAAGCCCCCTTTCCTCTCTTCGCACTCCCTTCTGCCTCACCCTTACTTCCTTTGTTTTTCCCTCCCAGCCCCAGAGCACTAATATACATACCTGTAATTTATTTTATTTATATTAACGTCAGTCTCCCTCCTTCCCCCAGTCTGTAAGCTCGTTATGGGCAGGGAATGTGTCTATTTTTGCATTGTACTATCCTAAGCACTTAGTACAGTGCTCTGCGCACAGTAAGAGCTCAATAAATGATTGAATGAATCATTGTTAAATCTCCTCTAGGAAGCCTTCCCAGACTAAGTTTTGATTTCCCTTATTCACTCGCCTTTGGATCTGCACCCCTTTAGAACCTGATATTCACCCCACCCCCACAGCATTTATGTACATATCGTTATACTCTTCCCACGTCCCTCCCTCTCTAGACTGTAACTCTTTGTGGGGCAGGGATCGTGTCTATCAATTCTCTTGTATTGAACTCTCCCAAGAGCTTAGTCAAGTGCTCGGGACAGTAAATGCCCAGTAAAATGCCATTAATCGATCATTGGCTGGGCCAGTGATCCCCCCGAGGGAGGTGCCCTGGGTTTAGGAGAAGGTGTTTCCCTTGACTGTTTAGGGTCAGGGGATTCTAGTCTAATTTTAACCTGTCATTTATGTAGGAAGGTTGCCCCATTTTAAGGATATGTTCCATTAAACTTTTTTTTTTAACCTTATGACCTTGTCGTTTGTTTTAAATTAGGAGGCGACACCGAGTCAACCTCTTAAGTTAAATAATAGAATTTTTGTATTTAAGCTCTTACTCTCTGTCAAAAACTAAATACAAGATAATCAGGTCAAACACAGTCCCTGTCCCACATGGGACTCACAGTCTAAGGGGGAGAGAGAGCAGGTATTTTAATCCACATTTTACAGATAAGGAAACAGGTCCACAGAGGCTTAAGTGACTTGCCCAAGTTCACACAGCAAGCAAGTGGTAGAATTGGGGCTGGGATCCAGGTCCTCCGACTCCCAGGCCTGGGCTCTTTTCATTTGGCCTCTACTCAGAGTAGGGGGAGAGATTTGGATTCTCTCCAAATAGAAAATCTCAACTGCTGGCATTTGGGAGAGCAGAATCCTTTCTTGACCCACTTACCTGGAGGGGATTTAACTTGAGTGGGGATGGCAGCATCCAAGAAAAAAACTCGGGAGACTTTGAATGTTGGCAGCTGAACCCTCCTCCTTCCCCTCCCCCTTCCCTTTCCTCTGGTAGGTCACATGTCTCTATGGGTCAGAGGCTTGTTCTTCATACTCAGTACAGAGAACCAAGGTAATGGGCAGGTTGCCCAGTTAGAGCATAAACACGGGATCCAAATAGAATGTTTCAAAATAAGGGCTAGCAGTTCTGGAAAAATCATGTATTTAATTTCACTTTGACAACCTTTCTTTTTTATTATTAATTTTTTAGGTTAGTACCTTGACTCTTTAGAGTCTAGGGCTGTATACAATCGGTAGCTTTTTTTTGTCTTTTCAGCAGTGAGCAGCTTTCACACTTAAATGGAACAATAGCCCCTAAAGGCCTTGGAGCTAGAGGGCCAAGAAGGGAGATGGTCCGGCATGCTTACGGCATGCTTACGGTGGCTTTGAGGACCGCTCGGAGAGGCAGATCTAGACTGTACACGTGGGCGTGTCTTGTGATGGACAAAGGGTCAGTCCCTCCCCAAATCCACCACCCACCTTGCTCTCCTCTCCCCACGTCTCACTCCTTTTCAGCTGCTGCGGTACTCCTTCCCTCTTCAAGATTGCCCCGGGGTTCCCATAGAACTAAAGCTTCTCGAAGTCCATGTCCACTGTGACAACTGCTCGTGGCCAAAAGTAAAGTACAAGCCCAGGAATTTCTTTGACTCCCCAGCCCCCATCCAAGAAAAAGGTTGTGTGGGAGGCATGTATCTCTTTCAGATCTGGATGCTGTGGTCTTGGAGCTAAGTTTGGATCAAGGACTGGGCTGCAGAATTTCATCCTGTGTTGGGTTCCACCAGGTCTGCCAACTCTATTATATTGAATTTTCCCAAGATACTGGGCTCTGCGCACAATAGGCACTCAATAAATAATATTGATTGAGGTGGATGACAAAGTTTCTTCTCCTCCTCTTCTTCCCGCCCCCCCAACTCCCCCAATATCTTTGGCCCTTGGTTTCGAGAGGTTGAGCAGGCCAGCTTACAGCTTCCTGCCCTCCTCAAAAAGCTGTGGGCATGAAATTAATGGTTTGAGCGCCTCAGTGCCAGTCTCAGTGAGTCATCATCCCCTTTGCTTTTCCGGATTGGCATTGTGCTCTGGCATCCTCCCAGCAGGGACACGTTAATGGTATCGCTGCAGTGTCTGCACCGGGGTGACAGCAGTTGCACTTACTAGGCAGAAAGGGTTTCCGTTCCTCCCAAAGTCCCTAATTTACTGTCAAGGAATATTTGGGGGAACTGGGGCTTATCGTGAGCTGCAATAGCTCTGGGAGCCACACGAGGTTTGTTGTCTTAACTGTTGCTGATGAACTGCTTCTTGCCAGCCTCCTAAGGCTCGAGGCAAGGACAAAGGGAGCGTCAGGTGCAGGAAAAAATAGGAGCAGCTGCTGCTGCGCCACCAGCCTGCTTCCAGCTGCGCTGGTCTTCATGAAGCCTGAGGTGAAGGGGAGAGGAGCAGTTTTGCTGCTGCTGCTGCTATCAAGAAAAATAAAACTGTTCCCCTCCGTCCCCGGCCCAGACCTCTGCCTGCCTATCTCCATCTTGTCACCTCTGAGTGGAGCACAGGCAGTATTGCGATTGGTTGTTAAGATGATTCGATTCAATTCAGTTCATTCAGTCATGTTTATTGAGCGCTTACTTTGTGCAGAGCACTAGAAAGTACCAGAGATATGGGGGGGTGGGGGGAGGAGGGGAGAGGAGGAGGAGCGCTTGGGAGGGTACATTACAACAATAAACAGACACATTCTTTGTCCACAACGAGCTTACATTCTCGAGCTGGGGGAGACAGACATTAATATAAGTAAATAAATTAAATATGTACATAGGTGCTGTTGGACTGGGAGGGGGGGATGAACATTCATTCATTCAATAGTATTTATTGAGTGCTTACTATGTGCAGAGCACTGTACTAAGCACTTGGAATATGCAATTCGGCAACAGATAGAGACAATCCCTGCCCAGTGACGGGCTCACAGTCTAAACAAACAAAGGGAGCAAGTCAGGGCGAGGCAGAAGGGAGTGGGAGAAGAGGAAAGGGGGATTTAGTCTGGAAAGGCCTCTTGGAGGAGATGGGCCTTCATTAAGGCCTTTGCAGGGGGAAAGAGTCATTGTCTGTGGGATTTGAGGAGGGAGGGCGTTCCAGGCTAGAGGCAGGACGTGGGTGGGGGGTTGGCGGTGATATAGACGAGATAGATGAGATGGGGGCACAGTGAGAAGGTTAGCATTAGAGGAGTGAAGTTTATGCCAGTACCATCAGTAGGGTTGTTGCAAAAGTATTTAAGGCACAGTATCCTCACTTACTACATTTTTTTTTTCTGTCAGTGGGATATGCTGTGAGACTGAGGATAAAGTTGGATGAGAAGTGAAGTAGGAATAAGCAAAAACTTAGAAGAAGAAGCATGGCCTACAGGGGCCTGGTAGTCTGAGGACCTGGGTTTTTAATCCTGGCTCCGCCACTTATCTGCTCCGTGACCACTTAACTTCACTTCTCCGTGCCTATTACCTCTTCTGTAAAATGGGGAATAAGACTGTGAGCCCCATGTGGGACAGGAACTAGGTCCAACCCGATTAGTCTATATCTGCTCCAGTGTGTAATAGTGCCTGACTGATAAACGCTTATTTACAGATACCCTTTTAAAAAAAAAGGTGATTCCAGCATCTTCTGCCCTATCAGGTGGCACGTACCTAGGGATGGCCCAGTCAGACCTCTGTTTCGGGGGGATTGGTAGTGTTGCCAGATGGGTTTCCATAGAGGGAAAACGTTTCTGGCTTTGCCTGTGGGCAGAGATGTACGTTCAGATATCTTATAAAGTAGAGGTTGCGTTCTTGCAAAACCTCATGTTAAGGAGAATTCACCATTTGTTTGCATGCCTTGTGCATGCGCACAACCCCTTCTCATACAGCATCACACTGACACAGCGTCGTCCAGTATCCAAAACAGGCTTGTGTTATCACACAACATTCCCAAATTCCCCATCCGTGCCCTAGCCAAAATGGGCAGTAAGTGTGCATTCAATCAGTCAATGGTATTTATTTAGTGCTTACTGTGTGCACAGCACTGTGTTAATTAAGGGCTTGGGAGAGTGCTGCGAGCTGGTGGCTGCCAAGGAGTCGACTCCAGTGGAACTCTGACGGAGACTGTGTCCTACCTGATTAACTTGAATCTACCCCAGCACTTAGAACAGTGCTTGGCACATGGTAAGTGCTTAACAAGTTCCATTTAAAAAGAAGGCAGATTGTCATTGTGTTCTTATTTTTTGCTGTAAATAACCAGGTGAGTCTTCAACTTGCAGTGCAACCTTAAAAATGTAGACTCAGTAACTTCCAGAAGTGGGGAAAATATTTCCTCTTCCCTACTGACTCCCTTCTGTGTTCCCTTCAGAAGCATATTAGCACTGGCAGCAGAATTGAAGTGTGGAGAATACAGTACGCAGCTGTTAGTGCTGTTGGCCTTCCCCCTGTGAATCTTGTCTTTGACTCTGCCTCTCTCCAATCTGGCACTTTCTTGGTAACTTACTCTTTCTCCCCTCCCACGTTCTTCCCTTTTTTTTTTCCCCTCCTCCAGAAAAATTTTAACTCTTCAAGATAAGCTTAGGTACTAAACTGTGGATTTTAGAGTAAATATATTAACCAGTAAAAAAGGACAGTAGCAGAATAAGCAAGGGTGGACCTATTCACTATTATAACCAATTTAAGAAATTAAACATTAATCCAGTGTAATTTTTCGTTATGAAATGCAAAAAAAGTAATTTTAGCATTCTAGGATTTTATGGTTGTCCTGAATAGGAGGCAGATGTGAAAATCAATTTTTGTGTATTTATTGGCAATTGTTGTCTACCAACTTTGTCACGTTGTACTCTCCCAAGCGCTTAGTATGGTACTCTGCACACAGTAAATGCTCAAATAAAATTGATTATTAAATTTGAGAAACATCCTGTTATGAAGTTGTTATTACTCAGTGTTGCTCAACTTCCTAATCTATGTGGTTGTGATTTTCATGTGGAGGTATGAATCTTGCACTTCAGTGACTCGAAAATAACTCCCTAAAATGTTGTCTCTTATCGAATAAGGTAATTCTCCATCTCAATGGTATTGCCAAATTAATTTTAGTAGCTGTTGCTTGCATATGTATGTCAAATACTGAAAGCTTTTGGTGTGTTTACCTACAGGGTTGAAATGTATTAATCCAAAGCAAATGATTCACCTTCATCAAGCTAGACTCTAGATTGTAAGTTCCTGATGGGCAGGCGACATGTCTATCAACTCTGTTATACTGTACTCTCCCAAGTGTTTAGTACAATGCTCTGCATGCAGTAAGCGCTCAGATAGCACTCCGTGCTCACCAAGAGACCGGGAGCAGTATGTATTTAATCAAGAAAAGTTGAAGTTTTCAGAGGTCTTACAATTAACCTTGAAAGCTAGTATTATACATTTTAAACTTGTCCTGCTACGAAGATAATTCTGAAATCCGAGTCAATCACTTGGCGTATTTACTGAGCGCTTACTGTGTATATTTACTGAGCGCTTACTGTGTATCGAGCCCTATATTAAGCACTTGGGAGAGTACAGTAAAATCGAGTTGGTAGACATGTTCCCCGAGTCCACTCTGAAGTTTTTTCCCAGCACGTTACACAAAGCCCTGTCTGGTCCTTCTTTCAATAATAAACCAAAGTTGTCTCAGAAGACCAAGAACAAAGCCATTCAGACCACTTCTTCAAGTTGTTTCTAAATGGGAGTTTCTAAAAATAAATAAGATACAGGTAACCGGTTCCAGAATACTTGCCGCACGGTTTCTGGAGGTCGTTTCTTCCTTTTCCCCTAAATGAAATGCCTGAGTGGCTTTCAAGTAGAGTAAGTCATTTAGCATTGGGGTTTCGGATGCCATGGAAACACCTTGGCCTGGCTGTTTTAATCAGATGCACCTACTAGCCGTTCTTAAATTTAAATCGTCATGGTCTCAGGCACAACATTTTTCCATAGAAAGATCTATTTCTAGAGTTGCTATCTTTAACTCTGTCTCACAGTGTCGACCTGCGTATGGTATAGTACAAAACAATTTTTCTTCAAGTAGCTCAAGGGTCCTGTGGTTTTTGTTCCTTTTAGATACTTAAACATTTCAACTCTTCTAAGTGATTCTAAGAATGTTTTTGACTCCTTTGTGAAGTAATTGGTCTGAGGCCATAACAAAAGGGCGAGTGGAGTAAGTGACTGTGGTAAGCTCATATCGAGAGGAAATATAGCAAGTTGGAACTGATACAAAACAACCACTAGTGTTGCTGGTAATTTGTAGTGCCACTGTTGCACATTTCTCCATCTACCCTCCTCTTAGGGTTCTCTTCTTTCCTTAGTTCTTTACACCATAGAGTTCCCATTTTCTTTCTTAAATGGTACGAGGACATACGTACATGATGTTTTCACCTAGTCCCTGCACTTTTGGGTTTCTTTCTGCTCCCTTTCCATTCTTCTCCTGAGCTGGTGATTATATTTCCACCCTCTGATTGGGCCTTTTTCTTTGTATCTGCTAGTTTCTCTCTCTCCAGTTCACGGCCCCTTGTTTTTCTGCTCATTCTTTTCTTCCACTTCAGTCAGTCGGTGGTATTTGAGTGCTGCTCTGTGCAGAGCAGTGTGATAAGTATTTGGGAAAGCACAATGATCTCTGCACTCAAAGAGCTTGCAATCTAGAGGGAGAGATCACATTAAAATAAATTACAGGTAGGGAGGAAGCAAAAGAGTATAAGCATGCATACATAAATTATTTGGGGTTGGGAAGATTGATCCAAGGCATTTAGGGGGTATGAACCAAAGCACGTAGGCAATACAAGAGGGATGGGGGAGTAGAGAGGAGAGATGATGAATCATTCAGTGGTATTTAGGGCTTACACTGTGCAGAGCACTTTACTACTAAGTGCTTGGGAGATACAGTTCAACAGAGTTGGCAAACATATCCCCTCCCTTCAAGGAGCTTACAGTCTAGGAGGGGAGATATGTTAAAATTACAATTTTTAAAAAATTTTATGGTAATGCTGGGGTAGATACCAGATAATCAGGTTGGACTCTGTCCATGTCCCACACAGGGCTCACAGAATTAATCCCCATTTTACAGGGGCGGGAACTCACTCCCAGGCCCATGCTCTAACCACTAGGCCATACTGCTTCTGTGCCTGTGATAGGCATGTAAATGTTATGGGGTGAATATCAAGTGCTTAGAGGGTTCACATCCAAGTGTATAGGCAACACAGAAAGGAAAGGGAGTAGGGGAAATGAGGGCTTAGTTGGGGAAGACCTCTTGGAGGAAATGGGATTTTTCGTAAGACCCTGAAGATTGGGAGAGCGATGGTCTGTCGGATATGAAGGGGAAAGGGTGTTCCACATGAGAGGAAGGCAGCAGTCAGGAGGTTTCCCGGAGGAGGTATGATTTTAGGAGGGCATTGAAGGGTGGTGTTCTGTTTGTTTTGAAGGGGAAGGGAAAGGATATAAGTGCGTGCAGCAACATGGTAGTTACTTTGGATGGTGAAGAAGGTACAGATTCTAGGTGCAGAGGAAGGTGCAGATGCAGATGTTGTGAAGGGAAAACTGACCAGATTTGAATTGCAGGTTGAATGAGAAAGACGAGTGGAAGATAATGCCAAGGCTGCAGGCTTGTGAGACAGGGAGGGTCTCCATCCAAACCGCTACCATGTTAGTATAATCACTCATCCTATCCCGACTGAATTACTGCATCAGCCTCCTTTCTGACCACCCAACATCCTGCCTCTCCCCACTTCAGTCCATACTTCACTCAGCTGCCTGGATTATCTTTCTGTAGAAATGTTCAGGGCACTTCACCGCCCCCTCAAAAAATTCCTGTTGCCTATCAACCTCCATATCAAACAAAAACTCCTCACTATTGGCTTTAAAGCTGTCCACCTCCTACCTCACCTACCCTTCTCTCCTTCTACTGCCTAGCCCACACACCCCACTCTTGTGGTCCTAACCTTTTCACTGAGCCTCAGTCTTGCTTGTCCCGCCGTCAACCTCTGGCCCATGTCCTTCCTCTAGTCTAGAGAACACCCTTCCTCCTCAAATTCACCTATCACTCTCTCCCCCCCGCTCCCCCAAAGCCCTCCTGAAGGCACACTTTCTTCAAGAGGCCTTTCCAGACTAAGCCCCACTTTTCCTCAGCTCCCTCTCCCTTTTGTGTCACCACAACTTGCTTTGCTCTTCCCACCCCACAGCACTCTGTAATTCTGTTTAATTCTATTGATTCTTGTTTACTTGTATAGATGTCTCCACCTCTCCTCCCCACCCCCCCCCCCACACCAGACTGTGAGCCCTTTGTGGGCAGGGATTGTCTCTTAATTGCTGTATTGTACTTTCTAAGCGCTTAGTACAGTGCTCTGCACACAGTTATCACTAAGTAAATGCGACTGAATGAATAAATGAAAGTGTTGTCTACAGTGATGGAAGAGTCAGGGAATGGACAGTGTTTTGGTTCTTATTGCTTTGATTCAGGTTTCTTTCCCACTCCTCCCATCCGTCCAACTTCCTGTTCCTTTCCTTGGTCAGCTCTCTTCCTCTATTTGATTTTTCCCACCTTGCCTTTGCACTAGCATCCTCTCCCTACTGGGTAGACTGAAGAAAGCCTGTCATTGTATTGAAAACATGGCAAATGTATATTATTTTCCCTCCCTTGTCCCTCTTAGATTGCAAACTCTACAAGGGTATGGATCACGTGAGCTCGTTTTGGACAGGGAATGGGTCTGCCAACCCTGTTGTACTGTACTCTCCCAAGCACTCAGTACAGTGCTCTGCAAACAGTAAGCAGTCTATAAATACCCTTGATGTCCTTCTGTTGTATGTTCAGTCAGTAGTATTTATTGTGTTCTTACTCTGTGCAGAGCACTCTACCGAATGCTTGCCTAGCATAGTGCTCTGCACGCACAGTAAGCTCTCAGTAAATGTTGGTGGTGGTAATGTACATCTTGCAGGAATCCTGAAAAGAGCTAGCTAATAACGTGGATGATAAAGTCTGAATAACTACTGAGTCACCTCACCTGGCAACTGCCTGCTGGACTCTGGCTCTGTGGTCCAGCTTCACCATGTTGCTGTGGCTATTTTGGGGCTGTAAAATGCTAATAATCATTCTGGTATTGGTTAAGCGCTAGGTACCCGACACTCTACTAAGCACTGGGGCGAATACGAGTAAATGGGGTTGGACACAGTCTCTGAGACTCACAGTCGCAATCCCCAATTTACAGCTGAGGTAACAGAGGCCCAGAGAAATGAACTGACTTGCCCAAGGTCACACAGCACATCAAGCGGCGGAACTGGGATTAGAACCCGTAACCTTCTGACTCTCAGGCCCGTGCTCTATCCACTGTGCCGAAGGGTTTTGTACCTAAAGTTCTTGCATATATTTCCCAGTGTGCTGCATCCTTGCCCACCCACTTGCTTGGTGCACCCACTGCCATGATAATAATTTTAGGCGCATACTCTGTGCCATTCACTGTACAAGCAAATCGGTTTGGACACAGTCCCTTGTCCCACGTGGGGCTCACAGTCTCAATCCCCATTTTCCAATTGGGGTAACTGAGGCCCAGAGAAGTGAAGTGACTTGCCCATGGTCCCACAGAAGATAAGTGGCAGAGCCGGGATTGGAACCCATGACCTTCTGACTCCCAGACCTGTGCTCTATCCACTATGCCATGCTGCTTCTCACGCCTGGCAGGGATGAGAATACGAGCGGTGGTATGCAAACCCACTGCCGTGAGTCGATTCTCTTGCCCAGGTTCTTGGCCGAAGGCCCATGTCCTTGTTCTTTAAAAGAAATGCTGTGTTCACCCCCATCAGTGCAAATCAGCCAGCTCTCTTCTGGAAATTGACTTCTCCCTCCAGTGTTGGTTTACTTAAGCTTTTCAAGCCTCTTGAAATTCCGTCCTCATTTTTAAAATTAGGGCAAAAATTTGTTTTTAAAGTGATGGATACATTTCTAAAACTGCAGTTCCTCAGCCTTAGAAGGAAATTGGAGAACTAAATCTCAGTGCTCGGGACTCAGCATTTCTGATCTTATGTAGGTTTATTTTTTCATTTTTTTCAGAGCAATGAAAAATAACTTAAAGTGCATAAAGTGTGTGGTCCTCCCCCATTCTGAAATGAATAAAACTTAAAGAACTAGGAAGAAACTCATCCCTGGTGCACCTGAGAACCAGGCATTCACTGCTGAGCCTGTTTTTCCTATGCAGGCTCTAACCACAGATTTGACTTTCTGAAGTAAAAGAAGCTTTGGAAAGTCTATATTGTGGTAAAATTGATTTTCTTGTATTCATTCCGCTCAAGAGCTGTTCACTGGGGAAAGTTCCCTCAAAAGTTGCAGAGAAAATTGAGCCCCGTACACAACTGTCATAATGTCACAAGATCCTTTGTGGGCCGTTTCATGCTTGCTTCATAATTCCTGCATCCCTGAGTATTTATTATCTTGTTTTATAGGGTAGCATATTCTTCTGGAAAAAATAACATCCATTAGAGAGGAGAAAAGTTTTGTATGCTTTCACTTACTGTCAAGACTTGCAAATGTTCATAAAATGAAGAGTGCTTCAGTTCCAGACCTGTTAGTGGATATTCTAGGTGTGTGGGTGTTTTTTGGATTTTGTTTGTCTTTTAGGTTATCAATTGACTGTTTGCTGAAGTATAAAGTATAAAGTATATATTTTTCATATGTTGGGTAACTAGTTTACATATTGCAGTTCCCATCCTCAGATTATTCTTATCTATTATGAAAAAATGAGCATTCTTTGTGAGAGTTTTCACAGGCAATCTGATTTGTTTGATGCCTGTTTAATGTTTTTCTTCTGTACTGTTGAAAAAAGAGCAAGGTTGAATTTTCCCTTTTTCATTTTATTTATGACAGTGAATTTTTAACTTTCAAAGGACTAGACAGTCAAAAGAAGCTAGCTTCTTTTTGCTTTATGGCCTAATGGGAAGGGCCTAGGAGTCAAAGGACCTGGGTTCTAATCCCAGCTCCAGCAAGTCACTTAACTTCCCTGGGCCCCAGTTAACTAATCTGTAAAATGGGGCTTCAGTAGTTGCTCTCCCTCCTTAGATGGTGAGCCCCATGTGGGGCGTGGACTGTGTCCAACTTGACTAGCTTTAACCTACCCCAATGCTTAGTACCATGCCTGGCACATAGTAAATGCTTAACAAATACCTTTCAAAAAGACAAAACACAAGACTGTCCGACCTGATAAATTTGTATCAGCCTCAGCCCTTAGGACGGTGCTTCGACACTGTAAATGCTTAACAAATTACAATAATAATAATTTGTTATTAATCAATGATATTTACTGAATGCTTACTGTATGCAGAGCACTGAACTGAGCCCCTGGGAAAGTACAGTGCAACAGAGTTTATAGACACATTCCCTCGCCACAAGGAAGCAGTGTGGCGTAGTGGAATCCAGTAATAGCTTTGTTATCCCACATGCTTCGGAAATGGGGCTGAGTGCTGGAGGGGTTTATATAATTATACAGAGGATTTGAAGAGAAGCCCCGAGGACCTATAGCTCAGTAAATCATTTTAGAATGAAACTTTGTGGATCATTTCATTCAATCGTATTTATTGAGCGCTTACTGTGTGTAGAGCACATTTTAGGATATAAGCCATTAGCAGATATTGCCCACCGTATAAGACAACTTCCACAGCACAGTTGACAGAATTGCCCAGAGTGGGGTGAATTAAAAAACCTGAAGGATAGTTCATTTATTCATTCCATTGTATTTATTAAGTGCTTACTGTGTGCAGAGCACTCTATAAGCGCTAACCTCCTCACTATGCCTCATTCTCATTCCCGTCCAGTCGTCGTCGTCAGTCCGCCCCCCCCCCATTGACCCCTGGCCCACGTCCTACCACTGACCTGGAATGCCCTCCCTCCTCACATCCGCCAAACTAACTCTCTTCCCCTCGTCAAAGCCCTACTGAGAGCTCACCTTCTCCAGGAGGTCTTCTCAGACTGAGCCCTCCCTTTCCTTCTGCCCCTCCTCCCCTCCCCATTCCCCCCTACTCCCTCCCTCTGCTCTACCCCCTTCCCCTCCCCACAGCACTTGACATTAATTAACATAAATTACAGACATATGCATAAGTGCTGTAGGGCTGGGGGGCGGTGAATAAAGGGAGCAGGTCAGGGCGGGGCAGAGGGGAGTGGGAGAAGAGGAAAGGAGGGCTCATTCAGGGAAGGGCTTTTGGAGAAGGGGTGCCTTCAGTAAGACTTTGTAGTGGGGGAGAGTGTCGGATTTGAGGAGGGAGGGCGTTCCAGGCCAGAGATAGAACACGGGGGAGGGGGTCACTGTCAGTGAGATAGATGAGATGGAGACACAGTGAAAAGGTTAGCATTGGCGGAGCGAAGTGTGCAGGCTGGGCTGTAGCAGGAGAGTAGCGAGGTGAGGTAGGAGGGGGTAAGGGGATTGACTGCTTTGAAGCCAATGGTGAGGAGTTTTTGTTTGATGTGAAAGTGAATGGGTCGTGTGCTAATTCGACTTTGTGCTGGCCCCACATGGGAGTGGCATGCTGACCTGGGAAGAGCAAAATATTGCAAGCCACTTCTCCATGAGGAGTGAAGGGGTCAAGATTATCCTTGGATTGAACAGCTCTAAAGTGCAAGTGAGTTGAGATGATGGGTTTTGTTTTTTAATGTCATTTGTTAAGCAGTTGCTATGTGCCCAGCAATTTTCTAAGCACTGGGTTAGGTACAAGCTAATCAGTTTGGAAACAGTCCCCGTCCCATCTGCGGCTCCCAGTTTTAATCCCCATTTTACAAATAAAGTAACTGAGGCCCAGTGAAGTGACTTGCCCAAGGTCACATAGCAGACAAGTGACTCTCGGGCCCTTGCTTTATCCACTAGGCCATTCTGTTTCTGGATTAAAGAAGCATTTGATACAGTGTCAGATATTCTAGTTTCTACTCTCATGTTTAAATATTAGTAAATAATGACAGGTGAAAGTCTTAAAGGCAATGTACTAATGAATTCGAATTGAAAATCCTAATCCAGTCTTGCATATAATGGAGTTTTTCTGAACTTTCATCATTTATCATGTTAATTTTTGGTATTTGAGAGATGTTTCTAGTTATAGGCTTCCATGTAGCTAAAGGAATTACCAGTGGCTCTAGTGTTAGAAACATACGGTGTTAAGTAAAATGTGAGTGTTGGACAGCATTATTATGTAGCACTTTACCAACCATCAGGCTCTGGCAAATTGGAATTTCTAATATTCTCTCCCACCCTCCCCCATTGCAGTGCCTTACAGTATGCTACGCTCTTGCCCATCTATTCTCTTTGCGCTTGGTTCCCTAATATAATGATAGTGTTTGTTAAGCACTTACTATGTTCCAGGTACTGTACTAAGTGCCGGGGTGGATACAAGCAAATTGAGTTGGACGCAGTCCCTGTCCCACATGGAACTCACCATCTCAATCCCCATTTTCCAGATGAGGTAACTGAGGCCCAGAGAGGTGACGACCTGCCCAAGGTCACATAGCGGACAAGTGGCGGAGCAGGGATTAGAGAGTGTGGCGGGAAGTGACCAAGAGAATGGGAGTGATGCCGCCTGAGCCCCTAGCATTGTGAACAGTTCCTCTGTGCATTTTTACTATCGTAAAGCTTCCTATCTGATGGGAGACTCCATCATCTTAAAAGCAGTCTTGGCCGATTGCTCTTTTAAGAAGAATGTTTTGACTAGTGATCAATTGCGTTCGAGTCCCTCTAAAGGAAAGAGGATAGCGAAGCAGCTGCCGAATTCTCTCATAATAATAATTATGGTATTTGTTAAGCACTTACTATGTTCCGAGCACTGTTCTAAGGGCTGCTGTTCCCCCTCCTCGCCTCCCTAGCTTGTAGTATGGTGCTCTGCATTATAGTAGGGGCTTAATTTATACTCTTACTAATACTGATCAAGTCAAGTTCAGTGCAGTTTTTAAGTGTTCCATAAAGTCTCCAGAAAGATCTAGCAGGCTCTCTTGGGTTGGATTGGCAAGCAAATATATTTTTACATCTGGTTAGTGAACAGGCCCCCTTTGAATGGGTTCAGAAGTTGCATCCCCAATAAGTTGTAGTATTTTTAAGCACTTATGTACCAGAAACTATCCATAACCACAGGGTTAGATAGAAGATAATAAGGCAGTTCTACCTAGTCTACATCACTCAAATCCGCCCTTTCCTCTCCACCCAAACTGCTACTATCCAAGCTCTTAAAGCCCACTTTGGCTACTGCATCAGCTTCCTGGCTGACTTCCCCGCCTCCTGTCTCTCCCCAGTTCAGTCCATACCTTACTCTGATGCCAGGGTAATTTTTCTACAAAAACGTTCAGTCCATCTTTCCACACTCAAGAACCTCCAATGGTTACCCACCCTCCTCCACATAACAATAACTGTGGTATATGTATTTGCTAAATGGCAAGCACTATGCTAAGTGCTAGGAAGATAGAAGATAATCAGGCTCCACTTGGGGCTCACAGTCTAAGTAGAAGGGAGAAAAGATTTTGAATCACCATTTTGCAGATGAGGGAACTGAGGTACTGAGAAGTCAAGTGACCTGTCCAAGGTCACAAAGCAGACAAGGGGTGGAGTCGGTTTTAGAACCCAAATCCCGTGACTCCCAGGCCCACGTTCTTTCCACCAGACAATGCTGCTTCTCCATCGAACAGAAACTCTTTACCATTGGCTTTAAAGCACTCCATCACCTTCCCCCTTTCTGTCTTTCCTCACTGATTTCTTTCTTCAACCCAGCCCACACACTTTGCTCTTCAAATATCAACCTACTCACTGTACCTCCATCTCGTCTATCTAGCCGCCGACCCCTCGCCCACATCCTGCCTCAGACCTGGAACTCCCTTCCCTTCATATCTGACAGAATCACTCCCCCCACCCCCCAATCTTCAGAGTCTTATTAAAATCATATCTCCTCCAAGAGGCCTTGCCCTCATTTCACCTACACTCTCTCTTTTGTGTCACCTAGACACGTGGATTTGTTCCCTTTAAGCACCTGATATTCACCCCACTCTTAGCTTCACAGATCTGTAATTTGTTTTAATGTACATCTCCCCCCACCTTCCCCCAAACTAGACAGCTCCTTGTGTTCAGGTAACATGTCTAGCAACTCTGTTGTACTGCATTTTGCCAAGACCTTAGTACAGCACCTTGCATTCATTCATTTATTCATTCAGTTGTATTTATTGAGGGCTCACTGTGTGCAGAGCACTCTACTAAGCACTTGGAAGAGTACAATACAGCAATAAACAGTCACATTCCCTGCCCACAACAAGCTCGCAGTCTAGAGGAGGGGAGAAAGACATCAATAGAAATAAATAAAATTACAGATATATACATAAGTGCTGTGGGCTGGGAGGGGTGGAAAAGCAAAGGAAGCAAGTCAAGGTGACACAGAAGGGATTGGGAGATGAGGAAAAGTGAGGCTTAGTCTGGGAAGGCCTCTTGGAGGAGATGTGCCTTCAGTAAGGCACATGGTAAGTGGTCAGTGAATACGTTGAGGTCAGACACAATCCCAGTCCCTTTTGAGGCTCATGGTCTAGGAGGAGAAACAGCTATTTAATCTCTCTTTAAGAGATGAAGAAACTCAAGTACAGAGAAGTTGCTACCCAGCGGGCAAATAGAGCTGGGCTTAGAACCCGGTCCTCTGACTCCCAGGCCTGGGCTCTTTCCAAGTAGGCCACATTTTTTCTGGGTTTCAAACTAAATCCCAGTCAAGATTCAGCTAGTAACTGAACTGATAGTCTCCCTCAGGTCCACTTTTTGCAGCGCATCCTGGGGCCAAATGCACAGCTCTTGCTAGTTTTCCTTACGACCCGTGCATCCTGGAAGCAGTTCCCTGGAACAGCCCTGACTCTAAACTGGAATTCTTGACTAACCTACATCTCCCATCTTCCCCCTGCATGTCTGAAAACAAAGCTTTTATTGTAACTGGCTGGCTTCCTAACTGCCCTACTTCCACTGTAAGGCCTTAAAAAAGCAGCAGCATTTCTTACTGTTCTCCTCGGCCTCCTTCGGATTATTGAAGAACTGCCATGATTGCAGATTTTAATTAGGCTTTCAGACAGTGCTACTGATGCATGTTTCTAAGTGGATATTTTGGGGGTCTTATAAAGTTTATTGAGCAATTTTCATGGAATGGATACCAGAAAGCAACTCAACACATTGTTTGGGAGAGGACCTGGCGTCTGCTTGTGAACTGAGGACTTGTGAAACTTTTTGTGGGTGATTAATCAATCTTATTTATTAAGTGCTTATTATGTGAAGAGCACTGCGCTGAGCACTTGGGAGAGTACACTACAACAGCATTAGCAGGCTTGTGCCATACCCATAATGAGTTTACCATCTGGGTTTTCCAAAATAATTTCCAAGGCAGTTGTAGAATATTCAATTTAGAAATGATTTTCCAGCTATATCCACAAAGGCTGTACAACACCCATATTTAGAACAGTGCTCAGCACCTCGAACAGTGCTCAGTACATAGTAAGCGCTTAAATGCCATCATTATAACATTGTATGTTCCACATACAACATTAGTAGATATCTCAAATTTGTGGGCTTAGTATTTCCTTTTTCTGTGAAGGCTGGGGACATATCTGTGTTATGAGCAGAGCTGAAGATTTTCTAAAACCTATTTAAAATTGTTAAAGTTGTCTGAATTCAGTTACAGTTCAAAATTTTAAAAGGAGATAAAAGCTCAGTAAAAGAGATTACATTAGATTAGTCTGAAATAAGGTTAAGGCCTACCCTTTCCTCAAAAGCCTCCACTAGCTTCTTATGTTTCTCTGCATCAGTCAATCAGAGTGGTATGTATTGCAGAGCGATACGTGCTTCTATTCAGAGCATTTTACTGAGGGCTGGCAGACTACATTGCAGAAGGATTGGTAGACCTGATCCCTTCCCAGAAGCAGTTTACTGTCCAGATGGGGAGACGGACAGGAAAATAAGTCACAGGGGAAATGGCAGAGTGTTAAGGACGTGTTCATAAGTGCTGGTGGTTGGAGGTGGGTGGGCTGAGTATCAGATGCTTAAAGGGTGTAGATCCAAGTGCCTAGGCAACTCAGAAAGGAGGGCTTAGCCCGGGAAGGCCACTTGGAGGAAATGTAATTTTAGTAGGACTTTCAAGGTATGGGGTTTCGTGGTCTGTGGGTTACAAAGCCAGAGGGAGGGCACGAGCAAGGAGGTGGTGACAAGTGCTTAGTACAGCATCTGGCACATAGTAAACACTTAACAAACACCATAAAATAAGATAGATGAAATCAAGGTAGAATGAGTAGGTTGGCATTAGAGGGATGAAGTTGGTCGGTTGGCCTGTAGTAGACCAGGAAGGATGGGGAGAGCTGATTGAATGCCTTAAAGCTGGTTGTAAGGAGTTTCTTTTTGCCTTGAAGGCTCACTGGCCATTCACCCCACCTTGTCTATCTGCTCTTTTATCCAACTATTACCCAACCTGTTCTCTTCATTCCTGTTAAGCCAACTTTCTAGCTACTCCTGGCTCTTGACTATCCCACCTCCATCTCTTGCCTCATACTGCTCTCCTGGCTATCCCAAATCAGACAGGCCACAAAGCTCTCCCCATATTCCAAGCCCTGCTAAAATCCCACCTCATCCAACAGTCCTTCCTCAATTAACTCTCCAACAACCTGAACCATATAAACCCATCATCAGCCAACTCTAGCACTTAAAGTATTTACTCCCAGCCTCATCTTATTTTGTGTGTTTAATTGAATGTTCAATTATTTTTTAAAAATTTTCACTACAATTGAAACACCGCTTTCATTAGTTGTCTCTGTTAGCCCCTTGTGGGTAGGAAACATGCCATTTTCTTTTTCTGTACTTCCCAAGCACCTAGTACAGTTCACTTCAACAAGAGGCGCTCAATATTTATAGTACATATACCACTAAACCCCAGTTGGAGCCCTTCCTATTTTTTATGGTATTTAAGCTCTTACTCTGTGCCTCGTACTGTACTTAACACTGGGGTAGATACCAGCTAATCAGGTTGGACCCAGTCCATGTCCCTTAGGGGCCTCACAGCCTGGATCCCCATTTTACAGATGAGGGAACCGAGCACAGAGAAGTTAAGTGACTTGCAGTGGCAGAGCTGTGATTTGAACCCAAGTCCTTCTGACTCCCAGGCCCAGGCTGTCCCCTAGGCCATGCCGCTTATCTGTTATGAATGGCAAGCAGAAGAAAGCAACTTTGGTTAGCTAAAGATGGAGGATAGGTATCAATAATGCCCCAAGCATATCTGGGCAAAGATTAATTGTCATCAAATGGTGACTGACTTATAGGATGGCCGAGGGATGGTGGACTGCTGTAACAAATAGCTCCCAGAGTTTAAAATACTGGGTTCATTGACTCAATTCATATTCATTTGAATCCACAATCCACAAATTGCTCACTGCTCATGTTTCACCATGTACCGTGGAACTAAGAGATTGGACACTCACTTATGAAGCATTTGCGCTCTTTCCCAGTCGGCTTTTGGAACATTGAGTAGTGGTGGAAACGAGCGCCACATCAGCAGTGTTGTTTGAAGCTGATGAGGGCTTAGCAATAACTGCTGCTGAGAAGGACGCAGAGGGGTATTTTGTTCCATGGTCAAAAATCGTACCCTTAACCCCGGCCAGCAATTTTGCAGTGTGTGGTGTGCTACTGGCCCAACTGAATACATTATGTCGGTTGTGAAATCTATTTAAGAACACGTTCTGCTGAGATTGGGGGAAAATCTCAATTATAAAACCATTCAAGTAGCCAACTGAGTACGTCGTTTGGTAGAGGCAGCGGTCCCATTTGATGACAAACCCTCTTCTCAGGAACACGTTACTTCACCCTAACTGGGATCACCCGAGAACTGTGGGCCTTAACTTTATGTTGGAAAAGAACAAAGAGAAACCCGTCTAAAAGGTAGAGAATAACAATTGCATCAAGAAGCATGGGGACGTGAGGGTTGTTGGAAACAGAACTCTCCCGGAAAGTGGTGCCAGGTGCGGAGAGCTCTTGTTATACATGGACCAGCGAGTTGTGAAGTTAACATCACAATACTGAGCCGACAAGCTGACCTTAGAAGCAGCTCTCAGAAAGCAGTATTGGAAATACACTGTCTGGAGAAGTTTTTTTGTGAGCTTATCCAGACATGTGTGTCTACATCCAGTTGAAGCATAATGCTCCAGTTTATCTGCTGAATGTGCTTCCATCAAATAGACATACGTAGACTCACTGGAGCAGCCCGAATCTGACAAGCAAGCAGTCATGGGAGACTTCAGCCATGTGTTGGCAGTGATGTTAAAGTGTGTTTGGGGCGGGGGTGGGAGGGGGGGAAATGACTGGACCGCCAGGGAATGAACATTAAAAATAAATGGTCAGTTCTTCCCTTGCGAATGCGCTTAACGTCAGTATGTATTCAATAACACAATATTCAGTTTACCTTAGGAGAGACATCTTGGAAGTCCCAAAGACCTAAACATTGACATCAGCATTTTCTGACAGCAAACCAGAAAGATATTTTTGTTACTGTCTCAATGTGTGATGCTGAGTGCTGGAATTATCATCATCTGATAAATGTCAAACTTGTACTAGTACTAACAGTGAATAGCTCATAAATGGCCTCCAGATGACAAAGTGTCCAACTCCTGAGAAATGAAAATGCTAGCCAGGAGCTCTGTGACAATCCCAAGACAGCTCTGTTAAGAAAACCACATCTGCCTCTAACGTGACCTGGGAATGGGTGGTGCCTTAAAGATGCTCTCTTCTAAGCAGCCATTTCATTCGTTCAGTCATATTAATTGAGTGCTTACTACCTGTAGAGCACTGTACTAAGCGCTTGGGAGAGTACAGTACAACAATAAACAGACACAACGAGCTTACAGTCTAGATGGGGAGACAGACGTTAATATAAACAAATTGCAGACCTGTACATAAGTACTGTGGGACTGGAAGGGGGGATGAATGAAGGGAGTGAATCAGGGCAACGCAGAAGGGAGTGGGAGAAGAGAAAAGGGGGACTTTAGTCAGGAAAAGCCTCCTGAAGGAGACATGCCTTCAGTAAGGCTTTGAAGGTGGGGAGAGTAATTGCCTTTCGGATTCTATTTCGGCTGCGGACACTTGTCAAATCAGTCCTCTGGTTGTCTGCTGAAATAGAACTATTTGCAGCGAAGCCAACACGAAGCCAACATCTTCAGCACCCTACACTTGATTCTGACCCCAGAGAAGTGGCATGCTTAACAAAGTATGTCCTACATAATAATGTTGGTATTTGTTAAGCGCTTACTATGTGCAGAGCACTGTTCTAAGTGCTGGGGGAGATACAGGGTCATCAGGTTGTCCCACGTGAGGCTCACAGTCTTCATCCCCATTTTCCAGATGAGGGAACTGAGGCACAGAGAAGTGAAGTGACTTGCCCACAGTCACACAGCTACATGACAAGTAGTAGGACACTCAGACTGAAGCCTTGAATGGCTACATAACAGAAAAAACCAAAACATCTCTGAAATCCTGAAGAGTTTTACGTGGTCTTGTTCGTACGCCAAAGTGCTAGTCGTCCCAGGTAAGAAAGTCATTTTACTAATGCTAACCACACTTAAGTGACCTCGTGAGATTACTTTCCAGCCCTGGGATCACTCCCACAGATCCACTTCCTTAACTCACTCCTTCATCCAGTCATGTTTGAGTGCTTACTGTGTGCAGAGCACTGTACTAAGCACTTGGAAGAGTACTATACAACAATAAACAGTCACATTCCCTGCCCTCAATGAGCTTACAGTCTAGAGGAGGGGAGGCAGATATCAATAGAAATAAATAAAATTACAGGTATGTACATAAGTGCCGTGGGGCTGGGAGGGGAAAGAGTAAAGGGAGCAAGTCAGAGTGTTACAGAAGGGTGTGGGAGATGAGAAAAAGTTTGGCTTAGTCTGTGAAGGCCTGTTGGAGGAGATGCGCACTCATGTGGCTGAGCAGTCTTAGTGGAAATCCAGCAGTGTCAGCCAATGTCAATTTACACTTCTTTAAAAATTATATTTAAGCACCTGCCAGGTGACAGGCACTACTAAAAGCTGAGGTAGATACAAGCTGATCAGGTTTGACACAGTCCATGTCCCACGTGGGGCTCATAGTCTTAATCCCCATTTTACAGATGAGGTCACTGAAGCACAGAGAAGTAAAGTGACTCGCTCAAGTCACATGGCAGACAAGTAGTGGAGCTGGGATTAGAACCCAGGTCCTTGTGACTCCCAAGTCCATGCTCTATCCACTAGGATATGCTCTTTTCCTTGCCTGTCATACAGCCTTTTCAATAGCAAGCAAATATTACTCTTCCTCTCTCACCGTCACACTCATCACTCAGGTTTTACTGGCTATTCCCTGCCTCCAACTCCCTCCTAAGTCTTCCAGTCCCCTGGACTCTTTAACCCCCAATGCTTTTACAAACCATTACATTGACAAGAAACTGTCGAGAGGTCATTAAACGAGAACTCTTTTGTGCATCCCCTTTCTGCCCACATTCTCTCCCTCTCCCTACCCGCTCGCACTCCCTGTTGGATACAGTACCTGTCCCCTGTGGGGCTCACAGCCTTAATCCCCTTTTGACAAGATGAGGGAACAGAGAAGTTATGTGGCTCACCCAAGACCACACTGCAGACAAGAGGGAGAACTGGGTTTAGAACCCAGGTCTGCTGATTCCCAGGTCCGTACTCTTTCCACTAGGCCATGCTACTTCGAATAGGTTTATCTGTTATTCATGTAGTTACTTGATTGTTTTTATTCGTATCAGACAGTCTTCCATCCATCTGATTCTTCAGTTTATTTCGCTTTGTCTTCCCTGTTAGGTTGTGAGTCTCTTGAGGGAAAGAATTGCTTCTTTTACTTCTGTAAGCCTCCTTAAGTGCCGAAGCAGTGTTCTGCGCAGAGAACATGAAGAAGCACTCTACAGTGCTACTTGAAGTAATGGTGACATTCTCCCTGTTAAAATCCCCAGCCCGGGAGACTAGTTGTTTTCAGGCACCTGCACAGAGTTATCCCCTTCATACCTTTAAGAAAACAGTTACAGGATTTTAAAGATGCCATCTTTGCCATCTTCAAAAAGAAAAGCAAGATATTCCACAGTCAGCTATCGTGGAACCTCCCTGTGCTCACGTGTTTAAAAGACCTTTTCCCAAGCTGTTCTGTACCAACTCCTGAGGAAAACGATTAATCCTGTGATCTGAAAGTTAGTTGGGCAGGCCATAACAATTTGCTGTACATCAAGTATAGAAGTGCAATATACACCAATCAGACTTTCATTCAGTAGTATTTATTGAGCGCTTACTATGTGTAGAGCACTATACTCATCGCTTGGAATGTATAATTCGGCATCGGATAGAGACAATCCCTGCCCAATGACGGGCTCACAGTCTAAACCGGGGAGAGACTTCTCAGTGTGGCTTTTGTAAATCACTCAGAAGTATTAGAATCCATCAGGTAACTTAACCTGTGCGTACTGCTAAATCAATGTGGTTGTCCTGAAGTGGTTTAGGATCACAAGGGAATATTCTACTCTGATGTGTATGACTGGTTACTACAATCAATAGTATTTATTGAGTGCTCACTCTGTGCAGAGCACTACATTACACGCTTGGGGAAAGTACAGTAGAATAGAGTTGGTAAATGCTATCCCTGCCCACAAGGAGCTTCAGTTCGTCATCCCTTTCATTCAGTCAGTGGTATTCATTGAACAGCTACTGGAAGAGAGCACTGTACTACCCTTGAAATAGTATAATAGAAGCAAAACAGGTGGTCCCTGTCCTCTAGGGACTTGCAATCTAATGGGGGAGACATGCAGAGAAAAGGTATGACCTAGTAATATGGGTATGACAGAATGAGAGTACTGAATAAATAATTGGATTTTACAAATATTTAGGTGCTGAGGATGGGCAAGAATACAAAAGTGCTAAGGGGCCCTTTGGCCTGTACTAAGCAGTACTGTATGGTTCCCTGCTCACAGTAATCAATAAATACTATTGAATGAATGAATGGTTCATCCAGCCCACCTTGGAGGGCTGAGAGTCAATCGGGAAGGCTTCCTGGATGAGATAGGGATTTGAAGGAGGACTACGAAGAGGTGAAATGCTGTGGTCTGCCGAGTTTGATGTTGAAGGGAGTTCCAGTAATAGTGATAGAATTAAATGTATGAAGCATGGGGAAGGAGTGTACAAATGGGAATTAGATATTTCACCATCCCTCCCAGAGGCTTACAATCTAAAAATAAAGAAAGTGGAGAGTGAATGGGCAACATATATAGGAATGATGAAACACAACAGGTAGGCAACATACAAATAAAAACAAAGATCAGAAGGGTACTCATGCTAGATGAGTAGAATTTCAGGCTCCTCATAGCTCAGAGTCTACAGTCCCAATGTTGGCCATAGTGACCACTATAGTAGCATTCATTCATTCAGGCATATTTCATTCATTCATTCAGTAGTATTTATTGAGTGCTCACTATGTGCAGAGCACTGTACTAAGCTCTTGGAATGTACAGTTCAGCAACAGATAGAGACAATCCCTGCCCAATGATGGGCTCACAGTCTATTACTGTGTGTAGAGTACTGTACTAAACACATGAGAAAATACAGTGCAACATTAAACAGTGACATGTAGCCACCACAGCCCTCCCAAGGTTTGTGGAAGTGGCACCAGGCTGTGGCTGTTTTTCTCTGTTCCACCAGGGTGGTGTGGGGGCATTGTGAAGGAGTTTCCTGAGTTTCCCAAGGAGAACTGGGCACGATCCCACCAAGGCAGCATCGTGGTTGGGAAAAGGAGGGTGCTGGGAGGGTGCTGGGAGCTGCGCCGGGTGGCTACTGGTCCCCGTTAGAATCGCATGGCTACCTGACCCGGGTCAGATGGTGCGGGGCAGTCAGCAGTAACTTACGTCCATGACGTCTGCCCAGGGTAGACACGGCATGCTGGGAGCAGAGCCCCGAGAGCTGCAATGGAGAGGCAGGCAGCAGGCACCGACAGGTCAGCGGGAGCGAGGGGTAAGAAACAGGAGAGGAGTCGAGAGCAGTGAAGAGGGTGAGTCGGGACACGACAGAGAGGGCGAGCAAATATATAGGCCGGGAAAAGCTGGTGGGAAACCATCCACTAGTGGCATAAAACCAGGTCGGGATCCGTTTCAGTCTTCAACTTTTCTTGATGTCTGTGCTCGCGTATCGACAGGACAGGATTCTGGTCCCTCGAGAACCTCTTCCAACTCAGCAGGCTAAGGGCATCTTCAGAAGTCCTTGAATTAATGGTATCTATGGTGATGACTCAAAGAACCAACTGCTAAAGACTAGCAATTAGCCTGATTACCACCAGGATCACGGACTAAGTTCTTCACGGCACATCCTTCACATCAACCAGGATCTCTGCCGGCCACCGTGAGTAAAGTGAGAACACCAAATTCTGTTATCAGCGCTTTCCAGTCAGCTGTGGGTGGAGAGAAAAGCATGTCTATCGGAGCCTTGATTAGCTAGAGCAGCCTGTGAAGAGAGCGAGAACAGCAGGATACCGAAGCTTGCTACTCAGTAGGGAGCTAAGACGGGGAAAGCGCTATAAACAGGGATGACTGATGACTAGCCTAGTAGGAGGTTGCCTATCAGAAATATGGTGGCACCTTGGCTATGAGAATATCAGTATGACGCAGGATTGAAGATGGCATTATGCTCCAAATAATAGTGGGGTAAAGGATCAATCAGTCATGTTTATTGAGCTCTTTCTGTGTGCAGAGCACTGTACCAAAGCGCTTGGGAGAGTATAGTATAACAGAGTTGGTAGTCACATTCCCTGCCAACAGTGAGTCTAGAGTGGGAGAAGGACATTAATAGAAATTATGAAAATGTACATAAGCACCATGGGGCTGAGTATGGGGTGAATAAAGGGTACAAATCCAAGTGCAGGTGTGAGCTGGATGGTGGATGAAGAGGAAACAAGGACTTAGTTGGGGAAGGCCTCTTGGAGAAGATGTGATTTTAATAAAGCTTTAAAGGTGGGTGAGAGTGATTGTCTGATATGAAGGGGGAGGGAGCTCCAGGCTAGAGGCAGGACAAGTGTTAGGGGTCAACAGTGAGATAGATGAGATGGAGGTACAGTGAGTAGGTTGCGTTAAGAGTGTGGGCTGGGTTGGATTAGTAAATTGTGGAGTAAATCGTGGAGATAACATAGGAGGGGCAAGGTGATTAAGTGCTTTTAAAGTCACTGGAAGGAGTTTCTGTTTGATGTGGAAGTGGATGGGCAACCACTGGAGGTTCTTGAGTGGGTGGGAAAACGTGAACTGAATGTTTTTGTAGAAAAGTTATCCCAGCAACAGAGTGAAGTATGGACTTGAACTGGGGAGAGGTCGTCGGGAAGTCAGCGAGGAGGCTGATGCAGTAGTCAAGTCAGGAAGGGATAACTGCTTGGACTAATGTGGTAACAGTTTGGATGGAGAGGAAAGGTTGGATTTTAGGATGATGCGGAGGTTGAACTGACAGGATTTGGGGAAAGAGTGAATATGTGGGTTGAATGAGATAGATGAATCTAGAATAATGCTATGGTTCTGGGTTTATGAGACAGAGAGGGTGGTGGTGCTGCCCTCCTCTATGAAAGGGTAGGACAGGGAATATGGGAATATGAATTCTGCTCTGGACATGTTAAGTTTGAGGTGTTAGCAGGATGTCTAAGTAGAGACGTCCTGAAGGCAGAAGGAAATTGGAGACTGCAGAGAAAAAATTGGAGACTGCAGTAACGTTGGACCAATGGATTATTGGTCATTAAACCCATCTTTTCAGTCAGTCTTGCATGGTGTAGTGGAAGTTGCCGGACCCAGGTTCAAGACTGATCTCTCCTACCGGGCTTCATTGGGGCCATGAGTGAGTCACGTAACCTCAGTTTTCTCATCTGCAAAGTGTGTAATAATAAAACCTGCCTTTTTTACCTTCCTCGCAGGGTTGTTGGTTGTCAGGGCAAAAATGAGCTAACCAATGTGAGCGTGCATTGGGAATAAAAGCACTATACTAAATGAAGGAAGTATTAGGGGTGAAATTGTTCCATCATTAGCAGCATCATTGAACCTGAAGGGTAGCCACATATCGATCGTAATTAGCTTTTGCTCTATCAGAAAGTGCATGAATGATCGCAGAATTGGATTCAGGAACTCAATCTGAATATACTTAGACTGTGAGCTCCATGTGAGACAGGGACTGTCTCCAACCTGATTAATTCGTACCTACCCAGTGCTTAAACAGTGCCTGACACATAGTAAGTGCTTAATAAATACCATAATAAATGAATAAATAAATACTTTAAAAGCATTCTAAATCACAGATTAAATGGTATGATGGGTAAGATGTTTTAACAAGATTTTGAAGGACATTTAATAATTTTGTTTCCTTTATGCTCCTTTAAAACCTTATTGGGATTATATTCCAGTTAATAAAGCCTAATTTTGAGGTGAAGTTTATGGAAATATGGGAAATACTGGCATTCATATGATTTCTAATATGTTGAATTCCTTTTCCATACATCCTGTAGGGGAGTTGTTTTCCATGATCCTAAAAATAATCTCTAAAAGTACTGCATCTAGCTTTCCATTGTAACAGAAGTGTGAGGAAGTGTTGTGAAGCCTGTCTAGATCCTTTCAGTGAAATACACATGTCAACAAATGGGAAGCAGGGTGGTCTAGTGGGAAGCTGGCCTGGGTTCCCATTCCAGTTCCACCCTATGCCTCTCGATGATCTTCCATAAGTCGCTTAGTTTCTCTGAGCCCCTCTTTCTTCACTGTAAAATGGGGATTCAATTCCCATTCTCCCTCCTCCCACGTCGGACAGGAACTGTGTCTAATCTGATTGACTTGTATCTACCCCAGTGCTTAGAACAGTGCTTGACATGAAGTACTCAACTGCTGTATTTTGAGTTCATTCATTCAATAATACATATTTGAGCACTTACTACGTTCAGAGCAGTGTAGTAAGCACTTGGAAGAGTACAATACAAGAGAATGGTAGAAACATTTTGAAGCTACACTCGGGAGTTTCATTGTTTAATATCCACTCTTTGAACAAGCTCCTGGACTGATTTTGCTCACAGCTGAAGGTGGTGATGGCAAATTTTGCTTAAAGCTGAAGGTGGTGATGGCAGATTTTGCTTCCCACCCATTGAATAGCTGAAGTGTTCGTGAAGAATTGCTGCTCTCCAGGGATTTCCTGGCTCCTCAAGTCCCTTTCACAAACTAGGGAATGGCATAGGAAATCGTAATATAAAGATCACTAAATCATCAATGATTATGGTGGGAAATTTTCCCAGGATCCTAGTCATGATTCAGTCGACACAGTGATATCCTGTTTCATTTTGGGGATGGGCATGGGGTAGAAAAGGGGGAAAATGAGGAAAGGACAGAAGGAAAAGGAGGGGAAAAAGAGGGAAAGATCTGGAAACATCTTTTTAGCTAGGATTGTTGAACACCGAAATGAGTAGCTAGTGGAAATTGCAGAATCACCCTAGGGAATCTTTTAAAATGAGCTAAGTTTAAATATAGGATTATTATCTGTGTAGAAAAAGAACATGATTGTAGTCTTCCTGGAGGGTGCAGAACAAGCTGGATCAGGGGTTCTCTAAATTGTGGCCTGTGGGTTGTTAGTTGATCACAGAATTTTGATCTCTTATTGCTGAATCTTCTTGTCTTTTTTTTTTTTTGTATCTTTCTGTATTCTGCCTTGTGGTTTGAGGCAGTGAGTGCGTGGGTAAGGGAGATTTGGTAAGACAAAAAAATCAAATAGCATCATTTAGTGAAACAGTCATTGGACAGTTGCCTGGAAATAGTCTACAGTCTCTCAAGCCTTATGCAAATTTTATATTTTGTATGTAAGTACACTTATAACCCTCATAACATTTCATTTCCCTGAAGGTGGCCTTGAAAAACTCGTATAAATTGACTTATATGTTCCATTTATTCATTTTTCCATATTCTTGCTATCAGCTGGTTCTATACTTTTTCACCAACTATATTCCCACAATTGATAGTTGCCTGTCGGTGCCTCTCCCTCCTCCCCCAGTCAATCGCATGCTGGTCAAGGGCAAGGGCTTTGTCTTTAAGTATTTTGTTCGTTTCTCGATGGCGATTTCTCATTACTAGATTACAGAGAATGTAATTTATAAAGTGACTCCAGTTCTATAAAACATTTGTCATTTTTAGTTTTATTCTCTTGGGTTTGGATGTTACCACAACCTGAATAGGAACATGTAGTGATATCAGTAATATGAGATGAGAAGCAGCGTGGCTTAGTGGCAAGAGCACGGGCTTGGGAGTCAGGGGTCTTGGAGTTTTAATCCCGGCTCCGCCACTTATTAGTTGTGTGACTTTGGGTAAGTCACTTAACTTTTCTGTGCCTTAGTTACCTAATCTGTAAAATGGGGATTAAGACTGTGAGCCCCACGTGGGACATCCTGATTACCTTATATCAACCCAGTGCTTAGAACAGTGCTTTGCACATAGAAAGCGCTTAACAAATGCCATAAATATTATTATTAATAGTATTTACTCAGTACCCACTGCATGCATTGCATTATATTAAGCGTTTTGGTTAAAATGATCTTATTACTGAGGATTAACAGCAGCCACAACATACATTCAGGTCATTCTTGATTTGATATCTGTAAAGATGGTACTTGAATATTGTTGGTCTGTTGGCATTTTGTTGCGATGTTCATTTATTGTGTGTGCGTGCATGCTGAGTACACTTGTGGTGGTTTTCTCTATCCCATATAAAATTAACTTGCTCTGAAATATGAAGAAATTTAGGTTGAGAAGAGGCCTTGTTCTGATACCGGAATTTAAAAAAAAAAAACGGATCACTTACTAGTAACTGGAATTCTAATTGGGTAATCTCCACAGATCCCTATTCTTTGAAGTTATTGTGAATGCCTAGAAGACTTTGGAACCATTGAGATTAGAAATTTCAGGAAGGTAAGCAAGTGCTCTGGCGCATGTCTCGAGCGTCTCCCGAATCATCTCCCTCCCCCACCCTCCACTCAGTCACAGGGGATGTCTGTCAAGATGACCTGATGACCTGCAGAAAGAAGGGCAGGAGGTTGCAGATCTGGGAGGAAAAAGACTTAACAGGGTAACTCCGGTTACCGGTAAGTAGTTTAGTTTTACTGATCTTGAGAACTCCTTCTCCAATTTCCTCCCTTTCGGAAGAGTGACGCTGTTTATGAATGGAAGGATTGGGCATAGGAGATACTCTTGGAGGAATATTCTGACTACAGCCCACTAGGAAATCATAAGATCACGATTATAGGAAAGTATTGAAATCTGTCTTGAAGGTCTGGTGTCGTTCTTTCTTTTGAACCCTCCCCGATTGCCTTAGTATATTGCCTGCAATAAGTGATGTCGGGGAGCAAAGCGTAGCTCAGTAGAAAGAGTAGTGGTCTGGGAGTCGGAAGACCCAGGTTCTAGCCCCAGCTCTGCCAGGGGTCTGTGTGTCCTTGGTCAAGTAACTTAACTTCTCTGGGCCTCAGTTTCCTCATCTGTAGAATTGGGATAAAATAATTGTACGCCCTATGTGGGACAGGCATTGTGTCAGAACTGATAACCTTGTTTCTACTTCAGTGCTCACTGCACAGTAAGTACTGTAATAAATGCTGGAAATGCTATGGTGCGCATATAGTAAACATCAAGTTAAGGGTCTGTCAGAGGCTTAAAAGAAAGACTCTCCATAGGCAATATAGTCTTGGAACTGCCACTTATTCCTGTCTTATGCAAAATGATACGGTAGTCAAGTGAGATACACCTCCTCCTGTCTGCTTGCTCCTGTACTCCATGATCCATGTACTCCGTGACCGGCAGGGAGGGGGGCAGTTACGAGGAATGCTGTGCAAACCACCAGCAGAAAAATCAGTTCTTCTGGTGGGTTTGTGGTCTTGAAATAAACGACCTTCACCCGTCATCCTGAAAGGAAACTCCATCACTATATAAGGTGGCTAAATCTATCCTTGACTTACTTCTTGGGAGATGCTGTATGGATAAATGAGATTGTGTGTGGTATGTATGCACATGCACAGTGTGGAATTCATAAGAAATTATTTTAAGATAACATTAGTATTATGAAGTAGACAGAGGCATAAAGTCAAATAGGAAAATTTTTAGAAGGGGGCCTATAGTTAGTTATTTGAATCATTTTAAACAGTAATTTTTATGTGAACATATTATACGGAGAGCCATTTTCTTGTCCCAGGAACATAATTTAAGTAGTATACTTTATTCCAAGCCTCCAACTTTTGCTTGATCCTGCAGTGAATTGTACTTTTTTTAATGACATCCTTCACATGGAAATGGCTAGCTTCATGATCATTAAAGGTGGAATAGGGAAAGGAGTATTGTGAATCTTTTAAGTTTTCTCCCAATTTTTGTTCCTTTGAGAAGTGAATCTAATTTTAAACTTTTAATGAACTGTGAATGCCTTTGAAATTATAAATCTGAATTACTAAATAATTTTCTGTCGTACGGTTAGTTAGAGGTAATCAAAAGTGAACTCCAAAGATGGTGTCAGGATTCTATAAATTTGAATAATACATTTCAGAAGTCTCCCTTTTGTTAGAATACCTTTAGTTTCATTGCTTTTGAAATCTCTGTGATTTAGGTCAGTCGTAAATCTGAATTCTGAGCATTTCGATAACTGCAACAAGATTGGTACCAGAGATGGGAGGCATTATTATTTTCACTTTTAAAAAGAAAGTCTAGAATACAAATAAAAAAACCCATGAGAAGCAAAAAAAAGAGCTGGATCACTTCTACATGATTTAATTTAAGACTGAGAAAATTGTTTTTAAAAAAATTGTAGTACATTCTTCATAGCCAATTCCTCAGAAACCAGCCTTGACCTACTTTATTAGGTGAGCATAAGTAGCCAGTGATTGGCAGTAATCCACTACTGGTTTATTGGAAACTTTGGAGTTACCTGAGACTTTTTCAACAAGATAAAGATCTGTAAATACTGGGTGCATGGCAAAAGGCCAAGGAGGGTTGGGCAGCAGACACCTTAAAGGAAGGACCAAAGCAACAGAGACAGCAAACTCAAAAAATAAAGCTCAGCTTTGGGAAGAGGCCTCAAGGAGCAGCTCTTCTGGTGATCCAGAGTCCACTTACAGCCAAAGCCCCCCAGCCCTCGGGACAGGACAGGACAGGAGGTAAGGCCCCGGACGGCTCTGCGGATGGACGGCAGATGTGTGGAATTCCCAGTTCTTTTGCAAGGTGTTCGGGCAGATGGAAGACCAAGGGAACTCGTTGAACCAGTTGGAGCTCAGTGATTGTCTCCCTAGGAAAAGTTGGATTCAGTCTTAATTGAGGAAAATATAAACACCCTTAAGAATGTACAGCTTAATTCTTCATGTTTTAGTAGAGAAGCAGCTTGGCTCAGTGGAAAGAGCCTGGGCTTGGGAGACAGAGGTCATGGGTTCTAAACCCGGCTCTGCCACGTGTCAGCTGTGTGACTGTGGGCAAGTAACCTCACTCCTCTTTGCCTCCGTTCCCTCATCTGTAAAATGGGGATTAACTATGAGCCTCACGTGGGACAACCTGATTACCCTGTATCTACCCCAGTGCTTAGAACAGTGCTCTGCACATAGTAAGTGCTTAATAAGTACTAACATTATTACTATTTTTCCATACATGTTAAACTGAACATGTTAAAAATTAGAGAACTTAATCTTTATAACCTTTATTAAATCAGAAGATTTAGCAAGTAGGATGGGGAGGCCACATAGTGGTTGAAGAGGACCTGGTTAATTAAGTCTTGTTTTGAAGTCTTTGACACATGAAATATTTTAAAGGACATCTCCACCAATCATTCGATGGTATTTGAGTGCTTACTGGGTGCAGAGCACTGTACTAAGCGCTTGGGAAAGTACAGTGCAATAGAGTTGGTAGACAGGATCCCTGCCCACGAGGACTTTACAATCCAGAGGGGAAGATGAATGTTAAAATAAATTATAGATAGGGGAAATGGCAGGGTATAAGGATATAATAAGAGAAGCAGCATGGCTTAGTGGATAAAGCACAGGCCTTGGAGTCAGGAAGACCTGGGTTCTAATCCTGGTTGTGCCACAAGTCTGCTATGTGACCTTGGGCAAGTCACTTCTCTTCTCTGGGCCTCAGTTCCCTCATTTGTAAAATGGGGATGAAGTGTATGAGCCCCATGTGGGCCAGGAACTGTGTCCTTCCTGATTAATTTGTAAATACCCCAGTTTTTAGAACAATGCCTGACACATAGTAAGCGTTTAACAAATGCCATGTTGGTGATGATTAGAGAAGCAGCATGGTGTAGTGGATAGAGCACAGTCCTGGGAGTCAGAAGGTCATGGGTTCGAATGTGGATCAGCCACTTGTCAGGTGTGTGACCCTGAGCAAGTCATTTCACTTCCCTATCCCTCTTTTCCCCCCATTTCCCTCTGCTCCTCCCCTCTCCCTTCCCATCCCCTCAGCACTGTACTCGTCCGCTCAACTGTATATATTTTCATTACCCTATATTTATTTTGTTAATGAATTGTACATCGCCTTGATTCTATTTAGTTGCCATTGTTTTTACGAGATGTTCTTCCCTTTGACTCTATTTATTGCCATTGTTCTTGTCTGTCCATCTCCCCCGATTAGACTGTAAGCCCGACAAACGGCAGGGACTGTCTCTATCTGTTGCCGACTTGTTCATTCCAAGCGCTTAGTACACTGCTCTGCACATAGTAAGCGCTCAATAAATACTATTGAATGAATGAATGAATTCTCCGTGCATCAGTTCCCTCATGTGTAAAATGGGGACTGGAGGCTGTGAGCCCCATGGTGGACAGGGACTGTGTTCAACCCAATTTGCTTGTATCCACCCTAGCACTTAGTACAGTGCCTAGCACATAGTAAGTGCTTAACAAATATCACAATTATGATGATGATTAATAATTGTGGCATTTGTTAAGCATTTACTATGTGTCAAGCACTGCTCTAAGCATTGGGGGAGATGCAAGATAATCAGGTCAGATACAGTCCCTATCCCACAGAGTGCTCACAGTTTAGGTGGGGAAACAGGTTTTGAGTCCTCATGTAACAGATGAGGTAACTGAAGCACAGAAAAGTTAAATGACTTGGCCAAGGTCACACATCAGGCACGTGGTGGGGCTGGGATTCAAAACCAGGTTCTCTGACTTACAGGCCCTTGCTCTTTCCACTAGCCCGTGCTGTTGTACATCAGTGCTGAGGGGCTGGAGGTGGGGTGAAGAATATCATATGCTTAAGGGGTAATGCTTGAGAAGCAGCATGGCGTAGCAGTGGAGCAAGGGCCTAGGAGTCAGAAGGTACTGGGTTCTAATCCCGACTCCATCATTTGTCTGCAAGTCACTTCACTTCTCTGGGCCTCAGTTACCTCATCTGTAAATTGGGGATTGAGACTGTGAGCCCCACCTGGGACAGAGGCTGCATCCAAACCGATTTGCTTGTGTTCACCCCATGCATAGTACAGTGCCTGGAACATAGTAAGTGCTTAACAAATACCATAATTATTGAGTGGTATAAATCCAAGTGCAATACGCAGTGCAGAAAGGAGAGCGAATAGGGGGAGTGAGGGCTTAGGGAAGACCTTTACAGGTATTCATCAAAACCTGCTGTCATTAACTTGCACATCTGTAGTGCAAGAACATAGTAAATCATGCCTTTTTTGAGAAGGTACAAACATTTTACAGGCATTAATTAATCTCTATAATGCAAATCATGAAGTAGTTTAGGTCAATGGTGAAGAAAAAAAAAAACTCTAGAGATGGGTAAGATGATTTTCAGGCAAGGCAAGCAAGTTAGGGAGATAGAAGAGGAACTAGAAGTGCGACCTGAGGCTTTTTTCCAGCCTCCACCGTGTCCTCCACCTGCACCTCTTTGAGAAGTCCAGAGTCAGAGCTGTAGCGTACGGCCTTTACTGACATCGGCTCTGTGACTGAGAAATGCTTGCCTTATGCCACCCCTTTTCTTTTTATCTCCTCTCCCTTTTCTCTTTCCTTCCTCCCCTCTCAATTATTTTACTCTCTTCTTTTTCTTCCCATCTTCGTCTTCCTTAGATTAGTGGATTCATCTAATAGTAAGGGCTAGTGTTCAATTTCTGTCCTTCAGTCTCACATCTGGAGATTTTCTTAAGAAACTGAGCTTTATCATCCAGATCGGGAGATTTGGAAGACAAGGAGGTGGAAAGAGGGAACAGACCCAGGGGAAATAAGGACTATGTAAGAGTATATTCTCAGATAATACTATGGAGGCCCTCTTGTGATTTCCCTAGTCTCCTCGTCATGCCCCATTAAGGATAACAGCTTTGGTTGCTTGTGAAATTGGCTTTAGAGAGCAAATAGAATCTAATTGGGTGCTAAATTCACTTTAGTGCTTGAGGAGGCCCAGGCAATGGAGATAAAGTCCTTTATTTCTCCTCCCCTCTGGGTTGACTGTGAACTTGGCTGTGTACCCCTTAGGGGCTTTGATACTCACCGTACCCACCACACTTAGGTAAATATTCTTATTCCTCTAGTTCCCCTGTCCCTAATCTGTTTAAATGTCCCTCTCCCCCATAGACTGTAAATTACCCGTGGCCAGGGATTGTGTCTACCAGCTCTGTTGAATTGTTCTTTCACACATGCTTAGTACTGTGCTCTACGCACAGGAAGTGCTCAATAAAATAGGCACTCAATTAGAGAAGCAGCATGGCCTAGTCGATAGGGCACGGGCCTGGGGGTCAGGAGGACCGACCTGGGTTCTAATTCCAGCTCTGCCACTTGTCTGCTGCATGATCTTGGGCAAGTCATTTCACTTCTGTGCCTCAGCTCCCTCATCTGTAAAATGGGAATTTAGACTGTGAGCCCTATAAGGGACAGGGACTGTGTCCAACTTGATTATCTTGTATCTACCCCAGCGCTTAGTACAATGCTTGAATACGTAGTACGTGCTTTAAAAAATACCACAACTATTATTATTACAATTATTGCTCTGCTTGACTCTCCTTCCTGTAGCCGAGACTGTTAGAGTACTGGAAACTCTCCAGGTGCGACCCTGAGAGGGGTGAAGTAACTGAGGGCCAAAGGAATGAAGTGACTTGCCCAAGGTCACACAGCAGACAAGTGGTGGAGCAGGGATTTGAACCCAGGTCCCTCTGCTTTCCCAGGCCTGGGCTCTATCCACTAAGCCCAGAGTTACTTGGTAGGCATGTTCCCTGCCCACTTTTATGTAACAAAAGTGCTACCTAGCATAGTCTTGGAAATCAGGAGACCTGGGTTCTAGTCCCCAGTCTGCCCTCTGCCTGTTTGTGTGACCTTGGGTAAGTCATTTAAGTTTTCTCTGTCTCAGTTTCCTCATCTGTAAAATGGGAATAAACATCCATTCTCCTTCCCCCTTAAACTGCAAGCCCAAGAGGCACAGGGACTGTGTCTGATCTAATTATCCTGTCCCTATTCTAGTGATTAGCACAGTGGTCCGGAGAAAATAAGGGCTTAATTGTTGGTAGGAATAAGGGTTTATGGGATAAATAGTTTAAGGACTCCATAGCTTTGGACACACCAGGAAAAAATTTGATAAGGTTTATGACAGTTAAAAATAAACAGGATAAATTAATTGTTAAAGTGTGTCAAATTCATTTTCATTTACCTTCTAATAGAGGTAGTTTATTAGGATACAAGCAAAAATTACTCCAGAAAAAACACAGAGGACATGTCTGCCAACTATGTAATAGTGTACTCTATCAAGTGCTCAGTACAGTGCTCAGCACACAGTGCTCAATAAATGCAATTGATATTTTTCTTATATATATATGTAACAGTTTATGACTTTTACATGCTGGTAGACAATTATAACTCTTTCCGGATGATTCACGGATTTTATCCCTTATCCATATGGTCCTAATCTGTAAAATGAACATTAAATATCTGTTATCCCTACTGTTTAGACTGTGAGCGCCATGTGGGTCATAAACTGTCTGGTCCGATTTACTCGCATCCACCTCAGCGCTTAATACAGTGCTTGCACATTGTAGGCACTTGACAAAAAACACAATTTTTATTATTAGACTTACTATTCTAAAGTTCCCCTTGCACTTGGGTTTTTACCCTTTATTCACCCCCTCCCTCGTCTCCACAGCACTTATGTGAATTATCTCCATAATTTATTTAGATTAATGCCTGTCTCCTCTAAACTGTAAACTAATAATAATGATGATGGCATTTGTTAAGCACTTACTATGTGCAAAGCACTGTTCTAAGCACTGGGGAGGATACAAGGTGATTAGGTTGTCCCACGTGGGGCTCACAGTCTTAATCCCCATTTGACAGTTGATGGAACTGAGGCCCAGAGAAGTTAAGTGACTTGTCCAAAGTCACACAGCTGACAAGCGGCAGAGCTGGGTTTTGAACCCATGACCTCTGACTCCCCAGCCCGTGCTCTTTCTACTGAGCCACACTGCTTCTAGTAAACTAGTAAACTAGTTGTAGGCAGGACATGTATCTGCTAATTCTGTTGTATTTTCCCAAGCGCTCAATAGTCAGAGGATGTGGGTTCTAATCCTGGCTCCACCATGTCTTCTCTGTGACCTTGGGTGTATCACTTAACTTCTCTGTGCCCTCAGTTACCTCATCTTTTAAATGGGGATTAAGCCTGGGAGCTCTACGTGGGACAGGGATTGTGTCCAGCCCCAGCACTTAGAACAGTGCTTGGCACCCAGTAAGTGCTTAATAAATGCCACTTTTAGTAGTAGTAGTAGAAGCAGTGTGAATAGTATTCATTCATTCATTCAGTCGTATTTATTGAGCGCCTACTGTGTGCAGAGCACTGTACTAAGCACGTGGAAAGTCCAGTTCGGCAACAGATAGAGACAATCCCTACCCAACAACGGGCTCACAGTCTAGAATAGTAGTAGTACAAGCAGTGTGGCCTAGTGGATAGAGGCCTGGCCTTGATGTCAGAAGGATGTGGGTTTAATTCCGGCTCTGCCACGTGTCTGCTGGATGACTTTGGGCAAGTCACTTCACTTATCTGGGTCTCGATTTCCTCATCTGGAAAATGGGGATTAAGATTGTGAGCCCCATCTGGGACAGGGACTGTGTCCAACCTGATTTCCTTGTATCTATCTCAGAGTTTAGAACAGTGTGTGGCACATAGTAAGCACTTAGCAAATACCACATTTATGACCGCTATTATTATTATTAGTAGTAATAGTAGTAGTAGGCACTCGGTAAATACCATTGATTGATCTGAAACCAGTTGAGGCCAGAAGTGAGCCTTCTGGAACCTCACTTCCAGTGATTGCTACCACTTGGAGGAAACCAGCTTGGGAGTCGAACCACCCAGAAGACAAGTCACTGTGTACAAAACCACCGGGCCCATTTGGCAGCACACCAGCTGCCTCGTGCTCATCTTGGCCCAGGCTATGGGGCTGCTTTGGCTCCTGAAGGGCCAATGTAATCGGGCCAGGATTGGTTTTGGCTAGTGGGCCTGTTCCAACCGGTGGGTTTGGTACTCATGACCTAAACCTGGGCCAGGCACGGATGGCTGTGGCATGCATTTTCCATCTTAAAATTACACACTGACACTTTTATGGTTGGGGCTGTTCGGTGGTTCCATCCCCCAAACTAGGCCTTCATGTCATTTGAGAACAAATTTGTTATTTAACTGGATTTGGACTGGGTACTCAAGGAGGTAGGCTATTTTTCAGTCTGGTTGAAAGAAGAATGTGACACTCTTCCCGCTGCCCTAGAGGCCTTGACAGAAAGGTATGAGATTTGGGAAAACAGAATATAACCTTAAGCTGACTTTTTTGAAGATACGAGGAAAGGCAAAGATGCTCACACCCACTGTTTTATTTCAGAAAGTGTGATATTTTTTAAAAGTGTCTGAAAAGCATGGCCCTTGCCCCAGTAAAACTGATTTGGGAAAGGGAGACATCATTCTTGTCAAGGCTCTGTCTGTGAAAGATGAAGGAATGCACTATACAAAAGCAGCACTTGGTTTCAGAAGAACGGTTTCTTATCACTCTGACCTTTTGGATGTTTCATTAGGAAGCGGTTGCCATAAAAATGAAAGTTACTTAACCTGAAATGGTGTATTGCCTTTGTGACCCTATTACCTTCTTCCTGAGAAAATGGTAAAATCAAAGGCTTAAAGGAACAGGTAGTAGTTAGCTATTAATTTCCATAGTCTCATAACTGAGTAACATTTGTTCTAAATTCTTGACCCTCACACCTGTAACTCTGCCCTCCCCTCTGCCTGGCAACAATACTTCTAATAATAATGGTATTTGTTAAGCGCTTACTATGTGCCAGGCACTGTACTAAGCGCTGGGGTGAATACAAGCAGTTCGGGTTGGACACAGTCCTTGACCCACTTGGGGCTCAGAGTCTCAATCCCCATTTTCCAGATGAGGGAATTGAGGCCCAGAGAAGTGAAGTGACATCCCCAAGGCCACACAGCAGACAGGTGGTGGAGCTGGGATTAGAACCCAGACCATCTGACTCCCAGGCCCTTGCTCTATCCACTACGCCACGCTGTTTCTCCCTCCTTACTGACTCCCGTGCCCATTGCCTGCACCAGCTGTTTCAGGCTTACGTCAGTCTTCAAATCTCTTGTCCCCAGTATCCCACCTGTTGTTACTGGTGAGCTTCCCAACTACTTCATTGAAAAATTGAAACTATCAGGCGTGAATTTGCTCAAACCTCCCCACACCACTCTAGCCCCACTCTCCCACCACCTCTTCATTGAGTTGCTCGTTCTTCCATCTTCCAAGAGACCTCCCTCCTCCTTTCAAGATCAGCCCCTTCCCCTGCCTCTCCAACTCTATTCTTCTGCACCTTATTAAAGCACTTACCCACTCCCTTCTTCCCTCTCAGACCACCATCTTCAACCATTCACTCTCCAGTGGCTCTTTTCCCTCTGCTTTCCCCATCCTAAAATAATTTCCTCCCTTGACCGTACTTGGCTTTCCAGTTATCACCTCATCTCACTTCTGCCATTCATTTCCAAACTCCTCGAATGAGTTGTTAACATCTGCTGCCTCCTCTTCCTCTCCGCCAACTCTCTCCACAACTCGCTGGCAATCTGGCTTCCACCCACTTCAGTCCACTGAAGCTGCCTCTCCAAGGATATCAGTGACTTCTCTCCTGCCGAATCCAGCAGCCTCTACTCCATCCTAATCCTCTTAGACCTCTCAGCTGCTTTGACACCGTGGACCACCCACTTCTGTAAACACTATCTAACCTTCGTTTCGGTCAGTCGGTCATATTCATTAAACCTTTTACTGTGTGCAGAGCACTGTACTAAGCGCTCGGGAGAGTACAGTATAACAGACACATTCCCTGCCGACAGCAAGTTACACTCTAGAGGACAGACACTGACACTGTGTTCTGCTGCTCTCTTACCTCACTGACCCGTCCATCCTCTAGTCTGTAAGCTCACTGTTTATTGTTATTCTATTGTTATTCTAAAGTTCTTAGAACAGCGCTTTGAGCACAGTAAACGCTCAATAAATACGATGGAATTGAATTGAATTTCACTTTCTTTCTCTGGCTCTTCCGCTGCTGCCCATCCCCTAACTGTGAGGGTTCCTCAAGGTTCAGTCCTGAATCCGGTTTTCTGCTCCATTTACCACCTCTCCTGGGAGAACTCATTCCCTCCCACAACTTCAAGTGCCATCTCTATGCAGATGACTCCCAAATCTATTCCTTCTTTTCTGTGATCCTGCATTTCCTCCTGCCTCCAGAACATCTCTATCCGGATGTCTCATCGACACCTTAAACTAAACATGTCCAAAACGGAACTCATTTTCCCATCCAAACCCGTTCCTCCCCCTGACTTTCTCATCACTGTGGCAACACCACCATCCTCTCAGTCTCACAAGCCCACAACCTTGGCGTGTTCTTCGATTCATCTCTCTTTCGACCCACACATCAAATTCAGTCACCAAATTCTGTCAGATCTCCTTTGACAACGTCTCTGAAATCACCCCTTCCTTCCATTCAAGGTGCCTCCATGGTGGTCCAAGCACTTCTCAAATCCTGTCTGCACTACTGAATTAGCTTCCTCACTGACCTCTCGGCCTCCAGCCTTTTCCCTCTCCAGTCCAGGCTTCGGTCTGCTACCGGGATCATTTTTTAAAAAATAGTTCTGTGCATATTTCACCACTCCTCAGAAACCTCCAATGGTTGCTGTCCTAGCTGTGCATCAAATTCTCAATCAGCTGTCCCTCCTACCTCTCCTTGCTTATCTCCCACTCAGCCCTTCTGCTTTGTTCCTTTTTTATTTTTGGATGTATTTGTTAAGTGCTTTTTATGTGCTAGGCACTGTACTAAACGCTGAGGTAGACACAAGATTATCAGCTTGGACACAGTCCCCGTCCCATATGGGGCTCTCAGTCTCCATCCTCATTTTACAGATGAGGGAGAACTGAAGCACAGAGAAGTTAAGTGACTTCCCCAAGTCACCCAGCAGACAGTTGGCAGAGCCAAGATTACAACCCAGGTCCTTCTGACTCCCAGGCCTATGCTCTATCCTCTAGGCCATGCTGCCTCTCACAGCTCTTCCCACAGTAACCTGCTTCCCGTGCCTCAGTCTTGTCTGTCTTCGCTGTAGTCCCCTTCCCTCCCTCCCCTTTACACAACCTCCCTCCCCTTTACATCCAGCAGGTATAGATCCCTATCTTCAAAGCGGTACTGAAATTTTGTGATTGTATTTGTTAAGAGCACTTATTATGCGCCAAGCACTGTTCTAGGTGCTGGGGGAGATAACAAGATAATGAGGTCCCACATGGGGCTCACATTCTAAGGAGGAGGGAGAACAGGTATTGAATCCCAATTTTGCAGATGAGGGAACTGAGGCATAGAGAAGTCATACAGCAGACGTAGAGCAGAGCTGGGATTAGAACCCAGGTCCTCTGACCCCTGGATCCATGGTTCTCTCCGGTAGGCCATGTGGCTTCCCCAGGAAGCCTTCCCTGACTGATCTTTCACCTCCACATCCTATTTTCTCTTCTGGGTCACCAGTGCACTTGTGTTCATACCCCTTTAGGACTTAGACATTTCACCCTACTTCCAGAGTATTTAGGTACATGTCCTTATCCTCTGTGACTTCCCCTCTCTGTAATTTATTTCACGTCTGTCTCCCCAACTAGATTTTGGGCAGGGCTGCTGTCTACCAACTGTATTGCTTTCTCCCAAGCACATAGTCCAGTGTTCTGCACACAACAGATAACTTTGATCGATTGCTCCAGGTGGTCCGTGACACCTTTTCTCTTCTGTTTTTTTTTTTCAGCACATTGTTGGGAAGGTCCTATTTATCATTCATTCTCTTCCCTGAACCAGCCCATGAATGAATCAGTGCTAGTGAGCCTGGATTCACTGGCATGCCATAAATGGACTAAAATTGATGAACTCATTATTGAAGATCACATTGTTTAGGATGAATACATCCAGTGTTTTCATTATGCAATTTGGTAGAAAAGTATTGAGGAATTAAAGAAAGCCTTCTCACAATACATGTCTGTCCAAATGCAGAATACAGTACGTTGCTCCTTGTGGTCAATCTAGAAGCAGCTTAAGGTCAAGGGTTCTAATCCTGATTCTGCCACTTGTCTCCTGTGTGACCTTGGGCAAGTCACTTCACTTCTCTGTGCCTCTGTTCTCCCTCATCTGTAAAATGAGGATGGAGACTGTGAGCCCCACGAGGGACGGGGACTGTGTCCAACTCAATTTGCTTGTATACACCCCAGTGCTTAGTACAGTGGCTGGCACATAGTAAGTGCTTAACAAATACCATCATCATCATCATCGTCATCAAATTGTCTATTACTGTTCTGAATATAACTTAATCAGTAGTATTTATTGAGCACTTACTGCATGCAGAGGACTGTACTAAGCTCTTGGGTAAGTAAAACACAACACGGCTTAATCCCTGCCCTCAAGGAGTTTTTGGACTACAGAAAGAAGCAGACATTAAAATAGATTAGGGATAAGGAGAAGAGTAGAATGTAAGAATATTTCCATAAATACTGTTGGGCCAGGTTGAATATCAAAGTGCCTAAGGGCTACACGGCTAAGTTCATAGTCCACGCAGAGGGGAGGGTAGGTAGGAGAAATAAAGGCTTATTTAGGGAAGACCTCTTAGAAGAGATGTGATTTGAGGAGGGTTTTGAAGGTAGGGAGAAAGTGGTGGAAGTATGTTGTGGGAATAAGGTTTTACGCAAGGGTCCGGCATCAATCAAGGCAGGAGAACTATAATGTTAGCTTGTTTGAGAATACAGCCCTCTCGCTGGAGAACTCTGGATGGTTATTAAAGATGACTTTGGGGTCAGATTCAGATCTCATAATCAAATGTAAGGTTTTGACGGATCTGTTGCGCGAAGAACTTTGAATTGGGGTGAAGTTGGCTTTACTTGAAGCCTACTTGCATCTTCTAGCTCCCCCTAAATTGGCATATTGGGTTCCACTTTCTGATTTCTTTTTGGTTAGCAACTCAGTAAACCACCTGTGCAAACAAATACTTGTGTCCCCAAACTGCCTTCTTCCCCATTTAGAGTCATCTGTCATGTGGCTTCCACTAAGAGGCAGATGGGGTTTAGTGGTCAAACCTTTCAAGGGGCTGAAAGGGCTGTGGGTTTTCTCCATGGAGGGTTACTGATGAGGAGCTTTCCTGGGACTGGGGCCTGAGTGAGCAAAATTGCTTGCGAATTGATTGGTGGAAGCGATCTCTCCTTGTGTGTCTGTCTTCAGTCCTCTCCCCCTTTGGATTTTCAGATTGTGAGCCCCCTGAGGGCACGAACTGTGGAATTCATTCCTGTGTACTCTTTCTCAGTGCTCAGTGTAGTATTCTGCACACAGCAAATGCTTAATAATTACTATCATTCCTCCTCCTCCTACCCCACCGCTCCTCCAAATTGCTTGTAATTGCAGCCTTTTCTGCTCCTACCTATTCTCTCTGGCAACTGGGAGGAGTTTATACGTCTGGCTGTCTGCAACCTTGAAGTTGGGTAAGTGGCTCTCTGGCGGAAATAAATGCTCTCTCCATACTTGGGTGAATCATTCCAATGAATTCTAGGTCCAGCCCTACTTTTCCTGGCTCTACACGAGAACTTTTCACGGGCCAGATGAGTCAGTAACTTGGTATACTCAAGTGCGTGTGTCTGTTCTACTTTTCTCTTCTGTCAGCCTATTATGTGCTTCAACATGTATTACCTTTAAAACAGCACTGCAACAGCATGGGAGAGTTTCAAGTGGTTCCATGATAAAATCGAGTTTCACTTTTTCTGAGCTCTTGCGGCAAAGGCCAGGTAATTTTTGGATTTCTCTTAATGGCCTCAATTTTATTTTACCTGGTTTTCTAAGAAATATTGTTTGGAATTTGTCATGAGGGTTTGTTTTCTAAAATGGAACCTATACAGTGAAAAAGTTATACGTTTCCAAAGACTTGTTTTTCTCTCCTGTTCACAGGAAGCCTCGGCCTGTCTCCCAGTTGGTCGCACAACAGGTCACCCAGCAGTTTGTGCCCCCTACACAATCCAAGAAAGAGAAAAAAGATAAAGTAGAAAAGGAAAAGAATGAAAAGGAAACAACTAGCAAAAAGAACAGTCAAAAGAAGACCAGGTAAATCCACGAATGGTTGGAGGTATTGAGAAAATGAAATTGTTAGCGGACTAACTTGGAGCACAAACCCAGTAGCTGAACCAGGTGCTCTGTGGGAAATGGGGTCTCCTTCCTCTTTTCTACCTAGCGCCCAGAATGCAGAATTTACGGCTCTTGTTCTGAATGGTGGGTATGGAAATCAAACCACATCCTAGAAAACTCAGTGTTTACAATTCATAGAGGGGCGTAGACATTTTCTTCCCATGGGAATTCCTATAAAAGAGTACTAAAAAAATTTTGATCGATAGGTCAGTCTTAATCATGCCTCTTAGAGGCCTAATTAACTGAGTATGTTTGTCAGTATACATTAGGCATTTCGGGGTGACGTGGTAGCTCTCCTCCACCCGCAAGAAATGGAAGAAAAAAATGACTTTACATTTCTTCCCCCCTTTCCTGTAGACCAAGATTGAAAAATGTAGATCGGAGTAGCGCCCAGCATTTGGAAGTTACCGTTGGCGATCTGACGGTCATTATTACAGACTTTAAGGAGAAAACCAAGTCACCACCTGCGTCTAGTGCTGCTTCTGCAGATCAACACAGTCAGAGTGGGTCTAGCTCTGATAATACAGAGAGAGGAATGTCCAGGTCATCTTCACCCAGGGGAGAAGCCTCATCGTTGAATGGAGAATCTCATTAAAGTTTATTTTCTCCAGTTTCTTTAGTCTTTCTCTTGTACCATGCAAATACACAAATTCTGCCAACAGCTGCCACATTTTCATGACAAACTTGTGCGTTCACAACTGCATCCTATCCAGAACATATGTTTTGCAAAAAAAAAAAAAAAGAAAGAGAAATGCAGCATTAGGATTAATAATTTTGTAGGAATCTACAATTTATATAAGACATTTTCAGATTAAACATTTTAATCTTCACAGTTTAAGGTGCCATGAAAGTGTGGTTAACATTTATTACACAGTGTTATTGGTAAGTCCGTTTTCACTTTTAGTTTAGTGAATTCTAACACAAAATATTTAATTGGCATGTTCATGATTTAAATTTTTAACATAGTTCAAGCTGCCTAAATATGTATTATTTGAGGATTGTGAAACAGATAGTTATATGTATTCAAGTCAAAGATCAGTTTAATCAACTATTGCTGCAACTGGATTTTCGTAATGGTTTTCTTCTTAAATACACCTGCTGGTACTTGGTGTGGTTAAATAGGAAAAATGTTATTAAATAAAGCATTTGTATGAACTTTTGCCAATGTTTTTCAACACATTTTATTAGATTACTATTGCTGTTTCTGGTTTTGCCTCTCTTTTTGTTTTTGCTTTTGTCATTCATTTGTTGTCGTGTTTACTGAGCAAATTAGTAAACATATTAAAAAGCATTGTTTAGCTTTATAATTCAGATTCAGTACTTTTGTCATTTTACACTGGCATTTTCTTTTTTTATGAAATATTAAATCTCAAGTTATTGTGACTATTCCCCTCTCCTTCCTCCCATCCTCCCCACCAACCCCCACAAAAAAAGTCCTACCATTGTTTTAAAAAATCTCTCATTCTGGAAAAGCTTTACCATATTATACTGTTTTCTTTCCCAAAACTTATCACGTGTCAGAGACACTAAATAAGTAGTAAAGAAAAATGAAATGTTGCACAAAACTGGGAAAATAGTTTTGTCCCATTTGTTGTTAGATTAGCTTTTGAGAACTTTAATTGGCCCTTATTAAATACTATTACAATTCCTATGAAGAATTTGCAATTCCCTATTTTCAGACACAACTGTCAATTTATGCATTTATCAATATGCCAATACAAATAAATATTTAGTCCCATCTGGTATTATGTAAAATTACCAATAAAATATTTTTATGACTACAGATTTTGCACTTTTGTTTACAACCAATATTTTGGATGTCCAAAAAGCCAAACTGGAAAGTACACATATTCTTAAATCTTCATGTTGTCTCTGACTCTCTTAGCTTTCAGCTTAAATACACACACTAAGTATAGGGGCTCTGGTGTTAATATTCAATGGATTTTTAAAAAATGAATCTAGGCAGAAAATATTATATGGAAGATTAGACATTTGTAGATTCTGACCGTTGTGATATTTGGTAGTTTCTTGTAGTAATGTATTTTCTGTTTAAATGCAGTACTTCTACAGGCACAATGGTACTGTCTATTTTGTAAGATGCTAGTTGTGAAATACAATTAGTTGCATAAAAATCAAAGTCTGATGTGATATCTAAACATTTACATACTTTTTCCTTTGTAGTGTTAAAGTCTACAGACCACGCCAAATGAAAATAACCTAAGCGGTTAAAACATTTAACTTTCTGAACAGGATTATTTTTCATCTGCTTGTATAATCTCTGCAATACTTTCCAGATCTTATCTTAGGTTGGCATTCTTTTGGGGGTAGTGATGATTATATGACAAAGCATTATGCTAAACTTACCATCATCCCATTTCTCAGATATCTAGACTGAGGCTCCCAGATCAGCCATCGACAGTACTCAGGGCAAGTCTGTGTGCGGGCCTGTGCACTGAGTCACTGGGGGAATACAAGAGTCAGCCAATACGATCCCTATTCTCACGGAGTTTGCAGTCTAGTCAGGGAGATGGACACTGAAGGAAATTTCATTTTGGGGAGGAGGGGGAACAACAGAGTTAAGATATGCACATAAGGATTCCTGGAGAGGAGGGGTTGGTGGCCATCCAAGGGCTTAGGGCGGGCACGGACAGGCGGTGGAGTTGCCGTTAAGGAGGGAAATAGGTTGGGGAGGGGAGAGATGAATCGGGGAAGGTCTCCTGGAGGAGATGTGATTTTTGAATTTGGGGAAAGTAGTGGTCATCTGGATGTGAAGGGAAGGGGAGAAAAGACAGGGTGAGATGAGAATGAGACAGTGAGTGGGGTGGCTCGAGAGGAGCGAAGTGTGCCAATTGCCTTGTGGAAAAGGGATGAGGGTAAGTAGTCATTCGTTCAATCATATTGAACGCCTACTGTGTGCAGAGCACTGTACTAAGCGCTTGGGAGAATGCAATACAACAGACACATTCCCTTACAGTCTAGAGGTGGGGAGGCAGACATTAATATAAATAAATTACAGACATGTGCCGTAGTGCTGTGGGTCTGGGAGGGGGGAGGAAAAGATAGTACTCTATTCACGACACCACGAGAAGCAGTGTGGCATAATGGATAGAGCACGAGCCTGGGAGTCAGAAGGTCGTGGGGCCTAATACTGGCTCCGTCACTTGTCTGCCGTGTGGCCTTGAACAAGTCACTTCTCTTCTCTGGGCCTCAGTTACCTCATCTGTAAAATGGGCATTGAGACCATGAACCCCAAGTGGGACAAGGGACTGTGTCCAACACCATTTGGTTGTATCCACCCCAGCACTTAGTACAGAGCCTGGTGCATAGAAAGCGCTTAACAAAAACCGTCATTACAGGGAGCAAGTCAGGGCGACATGGAAGGGATTTGAAGAGAGGGGAAAGAAAGCCTCTTGGAGGAGGTGCGGCTTCAATAAGAATAAGCGCTCAATAAATACTATTGAATGAATGAATGAGGCTTTGGAGCTGGGGAGAGTTATTGTCTGTGGGATTTGAGGAGGGAGGGTGTTCCAGGCCAGAGGCAGGTCGTGGGCCAAAGGTTGGCGGCGGGATCGATGGGATAGAGGCACAGTGAGAAGGTTAGCGTTAGTGATGAGAATCCTGATTGAGTGCTTTAAAGCTGATGGTCAGGAGATCCTACTTCAGGCACAAAGTACTAAGCCATTGGAAGATTTTGAGAAACAGGCACAAAACAGGATTTGGTGACAGTCTGAAGATGCAACCTGTGCACTCTTTCCAAGTGCTTACTATAGTGCTCTGTACACCGCAAACATGTAATACTATTACAACTATACTACTTCTAGAGGAGTCCAGGCTAATGGCAAGTGGTTTGCCCAAGGTGTCACAGCAAGCCAGGGGCAGTGCCAGGATTTAGCACTCTGGTCTCCTGGCTCCCAATCCATAAGGTTTTTCCACTCATTATGCCATGCTGCTTCCCTAATTTGAAAGCCCGTTCGCATTTCCAGCTTCATAAACGCCTGCACAAAGCATAATTAATGACCCTTACATTTTGATTGGTCTTATGCTGTTGTTTCTGACCCATAGCGACACCACACACACCTCTCTCCCAGAACGCCCCGCTCTTTGTCTGCAAGTGTCCTGGTAGTGGATCCATAGAGTTTTCTTGGTAAAAATACAGAAGCGGTTGACCATCGCCGCCTTCTGCACAGTAAATTGAGTCTCTGCCCTCGACTCTGTCCCTTGCTGCTGCTGCCCAGCATGGGTGAGTTTTGGTTTGGAGCAGATTGCCTTCCACTTGCTAACCACTACCCAAGAAGGAATGGAATGGGCAGGCCTCTGCTTCACTCTCCCTCCCATAATCAAGGCTGTAGAATACTTGAAACTCTCCAGGTGTGATCCTGAGAGGGGACACAATGGGTTTACAGTCTAGCAATCTACTAAATTATTGGGTGAGTACAATACAACAGAATTGGTAGTTAAGTCTCTTGCCCACAGTCGACCTACAGCTAGAGGAGACAGACATTAAAATAAATTACAGACTGGAGAAATGGGAGAGTATAAGAATACATAAGTGCTGTGGGGCTGGGGGAGAAGATGAGATGAATATCTGGTGTTTAAGGGTTACAGATCCAGGAGCATAGGTGACCCTGGAGAGAAGACAAATAGGGGAAGTGACAGCATAGTCAAAGCCTCTTGGAGAAATATGATCCAAGTAGGATTTGAAGGCGGAGAGGTGGTCTGTCAGATATGAATGGGGAGGGAATTCCGGGTCAGAAGGGGTAGGTGATGAGAGAGACCAGATCAAGGTTCCATGAGCAGGTTGGTGTTAGAGGAATGAAGTCTGAGGTTTGGGTTACAGTAGGTGAGATAGGAGAGAGAGCTGATTGCCTTAATAATGTTGGTATCTGTTAAGTGCTTACTATGTGCAGAGCACTGTTCTAAGTGCTGGGGTATACAGGGTAATCAGGTTGTTCCACATGAAGCTCACAGTCTTAATCCCCATTTTACAGATGAGGTAACTGTGATGCAAAGAAGTTAAGTGACTTGCCCACAGTCACACAGCTGACAAGTGGCAGATCCGGGATTCAAACCCATCACCTCTGACTCCCAAGCCCGTGCTCTTTCCACTGAGCCACGCTGCCTTAAAGCATTCAATCTCCCAATCTCTTCCATCTCCAATCCATACCTCCCTCTGCTGCCGGGATCATCTTTCTAAAACATTCTCCACACATCTTTCCCACTTATCAAAGACCCTTAATACTTAGTACTGGAGAAGCAACGTGGCTCAGTGGAAAGAAAACGGGTTTGGGAGTCAGAGGACATGTGTTATAATCCCAGCTCCATCACTTGTCTGCTGTGTGACCTTGGGCAAACACTTAACGTCTATGTGCTTGGAAGAGGATTAAAACTGTGAGGCCCACTTGGGACAACCTGATTACCCTGTATCTACCCCAGCCCTTAGAACAGTGCTGGGCACATAGTAAGCACTTAAATACCGAAATTATCATTATTATTATTACTTATCCATCCATTCCACTCCACCTCAAGCAGAAAGTTCTCTATTGGCATAATTCTTTCCCTCTTATTTCTCAACTCTATTCTCCACTCCACCTAAGCTTGTGTTCTTTGTCCTCCCCAAGTCAGCCTTCTCATGTCTCATATTCTCAACTATCCCACCTCTGATCCATCTATCACTCCCATCCTCCTGTTTGAAAATCTCCCCCTTCAAATCCAGAAGGTGACTGTGCTCCTAGTTTTCAAAATTCTCCAGATTACCGCCTCCTCCATGTGGCTTCTCCCAACTATTTTTTTTACCTTTCCCCTAGTTGTATCCTCCCATGTATTGGAGAAGCAGCGTGGCTCAGTGGAAAGAGCATGGGCTTTGGAGTCAGAGGTCATGAGTTTGAATCCCAGCTCTGCCACTTGTCAGCTGTGTGACTGTGGGCAAGTCACTTCACTTCTCTGGGCCTCAGTTACTTCATCTGTAAAATGGGGATTAAGATTCTGAGCCCCATGTGGGACAACCTGATTCCCCCGTGTCTCCCCCAGCGCTTAGAACAGTACTCTGCACATAGTAAGCGCTTAGCAAATACCAACATTATTATTATTATCTTTTCAGCACTGATGAACTTAAATCGAACTGTAGTTTGATTTATTTATTTTCACACTGTAATATTTAAAGAGTTATTCACCTATCCATCTTTCCATCTATTCTGTGTCTTGCTCCACTCCTTCCACCACCCGCCCCCAGCTTTAGATTGAAATCAATCAGTCAATGGTATTATTGAGCACTTAGAGCATGTACCAGACTTTGAACTAAGTGATGGTGTAGATACAAGATAATCAGGTCCCATATGGGGCTCACAATCTATGTAAAAGGGAGAAGAGGTATTGAATCCCCACTTTGCAGATGAGGGAACTGAGGCACGGAGAAAGTGGCAGAGAAAGTGACGTGCCCAAGATCACAAAGCAGGTAAGTGATAGAGCAGAGATTGAGAAGCAGCACGGCCCAGTGGCAAGAGCACGGGTTTGGGAGTCAGAGGATGTGGGTTCTAATCCCGGCTCTGCCGCTTGTCTGCTGTGTGACCTTGGACAAGTCACTTCACTTCTCTGTGCCTCAGTGACCTCATCTGTGAAATGGGGATTAAGACTGTGAACCCCGTGTAGGTCAAACTGATTACCTTGTATCTAACCCAACACTTAGAACAGTGCTTTGCACATAGTAAGCGCTTAACAAATACCATCATTATTAATTATTATTATTAGATCCCAGATCTGTGGTCCTTCCACTGGGTCACGCTGCAAATGCCAGTTGCCAAGGAGACTCTTGAGCCATTTTGGATTAGAGAGAAGGGAAATCCCTCAGAAAATAAGCATTTCTAACTTATTGAAAAAAATCAAACCTGCTGGATATGGTCCAAAATGTAGAATAAAAGTGAAAATATTAAACTGAACAAGCTTAAAATGATCATTTTTATAAGTTTTTTGCTTAAACTCAACTTCTTAAAAAGTGGCTTAGATTTAAATTGAATAAAACCCCAAAATCCATACATGTCATAAATGACCCAGATTATTATTGGGACCCAAAACACAAGGGTGTTGTCTAATAGCAAAAAGCAATGTCAAATTTCTTTTAAACGCCGATTTATGAATAAATGAGAAAATATGTTGGTAGTTTGCGGTTCTACTGGAATTTAAATCTAATTTCTTGTTTCCAGAGCTCAAGGAATACTGATTAAACTTTAAATAATTCTGAATTCAGCCCCTTAAATTGATTCTGCAATCTTGTGGAATTGTGATGCTTCCTAATCACGCTTTTGGAACTCTCCCAAGCAAACCTCTTAAAATAGTCTTAAAAATATTTATCCTCCATTCATATCTATTAAATCTAGATTTTATTAAGTTGAAAACATTTTGGTAATGAATACGCTGTAACCTCGGATCATACTGATAGAAAATGGAAAAACAAGAATTGAACATTTCCACATCAACGTCAAAATTAGAAGGAAAATCAATGCAACAGTGAGCAAGAGGAGGCCATCTGTTACCGATAAAGCATCAGAATCCTTAACATTAATTTTAAATTTATCTTTAGACAAGGGATAAAAAGCACCTTCAAGTCCTCAGAAGTGAAGGTCTCACAAAGATATCCATTGAATTAATCAACCAACCAGTGGGATTTAGTGAATAAACCATGGGCAGAGCAGAGTGTTTGAGAGACTCTAGTAGAGTGGGAAGACATGATCCCTGACTTCAAGGATGTTTAGGGAACGCGTCTGCCAATCCTGTTGTACTCTCCCAAGTGCCCAGTACAGTGCTCTGCATGTGGTAAGCGCTCAATAAATACAATTGATGACGATCTCCCAAACTAGTCGGGGAAACAGACATTGAACTATAGGAAGGCAAAGCAAGAGAGTATGAACTTGGGTAGGCGTATTAAGTGCTGCTGTGCTCTGAGAGTGGGGCTAGTACTCAAATGCAAAAGTGACACGGAAGGGAAGAAAAAGAAGGGTTAAGAAGGGAAAAAGAAGGAGCTAAGAGATTATTTAGTGAAGGTTTCCTGAAGGAGATACGATTTTAATATGGCTTTGAAGATAGGGAGAGTGGTGGTCTGTTAGCTATGAAGAGGGAGGTAGGGTGTGTCCAACCCGATATGTTCATATCCACCCCAGCGCTTAGTACTTGGCACGTAGTAAGCGCTTAACAAATGCCATTATTATTAGGGTGTGAGCAAAGGGTTGATGGTGAGCAACATGGCCTAGTGGATAAAGCCACTAGGTGACAATTTATAATCCCTGCTCTACCACTTGTCCGCTGTGTGACCTTGGGCAAGTCACTTCAGATACCTGTGCCTCAGTTACCTCATCTGTAAAGTGGACTGTGAGCCCCATGTGGGGCAGGGACTGTGTCCAACCAAGTGCCATCCAGCCTGTATCCAGCCCAGTGCTTAGTACAGTACCTGGCATGCAATAAGCGCTTAACAAATACCACAATTTTAGAGATGAGTTTGAGGCCCAAACAATCAAATCAATATTTATTTAGTGCTTACAGTGTGCAGAGCACTGCATTAAAGTACTTGGGAGAGTACAATATAACAGAGTTGGTAGACATGTTCCCTCCTCACAAGGAGCTTACAGTGTAGAGGGGGAGAGACACATTAAAATAAATGACAGAGATGCACATAAAGTGCTGTGGGGCTAAGGATGGGGTGAATAAGGGGTACAAATTCAAGTGCAAGGGCGACACAGAAGCAAAAGGGAGTAGGGGAAATGAAGGCTCAGTCGTGGGAGGCTTCTTGGAGAAGATATGATTTTAAGAAGGCTCCGAAGGTGGAGAGACTGGTGGTCAGGTATATATGAAAGGAGAGGTAGTTCCAGGCCAAACAGAGGACATGGGTGAGGGATCGGCAGTGAGATATTCAAGATCAAGATAACAGTGAGTAGGTTGGCACTAGAGGAGCAAAGTGTGCAGGCTGGTAGTAGAAGGAAATCAGCGAGGTAAGATTATGGGGTGAAGGGGAAAAGTGATCTAGTGCTTTTAAGTCAATGGGAAGGAGTTTTGGTTTGTTGTGGAGCTGGATGGGCAACCACTGGAGGTTCCTGAGAAGTGGGGAAACATGGACGGAACTTTTTTTTTAGAAAAATAAGGACAGCAGAGTGATGTGACATCTCAAATTTAACATGTGGGAAACAGAACTCGTCATCCTTCTACTCAAACCCTGTCTTCCCCCTGACTTTCCCATCACTCTAGCAGCACTATCCTCCTCCTTGTCTCACGGCCTCATAACCTTAGCATTATCCTTGACTCAGCTCTCTCATTCAATTCACATATTCAGTAGTATTTACTGAGCACTTACTATGTGCAGAGCACTGTACTAAGCGCTTGGAATGTTGTGTCACCAAATCCTGACACTTCTATCGTCACAGCATCACTAAAATTTGTCCTTTCTTCTCCATCCAAACTGCTACTGCAGTGATACAAGAATTTACCATATCCTGCCTTGACTACTGCATTTGTCTTCTTATTGACTTCTCTGCCACCTGGCTCTCCCCTCCCCAATCCATATGTCACTCTGCTACCCAGATCATTTTTCTAAAAAAAGCCATTCAGTCTATGTTTCCCCACTCCTCAAGAACCTCCCGTGGTGGCCATCCACCTCCGCATCAAATAGAAACTTCTTGTCACTGTCTTTAAAGCACTCAATCACCTTGCACACTCCTTGATTACCTCACTGCTTTCCAACTGCAAACCAGCCACCTCGCTTCACTCCTTTAAGCTCAACCTACTCACTGTGCCTCAATCTCACCTATCTGGCTGCCAAGCCCACACCCATGGCCTTTCTCCCCGGCCTGGAACTCCCTCCCCTTTCATGTATGTCAGAGCACAGTTCTCCCCATCTTCAAAACCTTATTAAAAGCACATCTCCTCCATGAGGGCTTCCCTTACTCCCTCTCACTTCGGCATGGCCCTCAGATTGGTTCCCTTATAAAGCATTTGATATTCACCCCACCCTCAGCCCCATAGCCCTTATATAAATTTCTGTAATTTTTTTTAATGCCTGTCACCCCTTCTAGACTGCAAGCTCCTCTTGGGCAGGGAACACGTCTACCAACTCTTTTGTATTGTTCTCTCCCAAGAGGTGAGTGCAGTGTTCTGCACACAGTAAGCACTCAATAAGTATTGATTGATACTAACTGAATGTACAGATTGAAGGAGAGATATGAGTCAAGGATAATGCAAATGTGTGTGCTTGTGAAACAGGGAAGATAGGGGTGTTGTCAACGGTGTTGGAAAAGTTGGGGGAGGACAAGGTTTATATGGGAAGATTTGTTTGTTGTTGTCTTATGCTGCCGAGTCGTGTCCGACCCATAGTGACGACGTGGACACAGCTCTCCCAGAACACCCCACCTCCATCTGCAATCGTTCTGGTAGTGGATCCATAGACTTTTCTTGGTAAAAATACGGAAGCGGTTTACCTTTGCCGCCCTCCGTGCAGTCAACCTGAGTCTCTACCCTCAACTCTCTCCCATGCCACTGCTGCCCAGCACAGGTGAGTTTTGATTTGTAGCAGATTGCCTTCCACTCACTAGCCACTGCCCAAAGCTAGGAATGGAATGAATATGCCTCCGCTTGACTCTCCCTCCCATAGCTGAGACTGGTAAAGTACAGGAAACTCTCCAGGGGCGACCCTGAGAGGTGGAGATCTGTTTAGGCTTATTGAATTTGAGGTGTCGGCAGGTCGTCCGAGTAGTCCTGAAGGCAGGGGGAAAGTTTTTATCAACTGATAGAACTGATCAACTGATGGAACATATAAAACTTCCAGCCCTTGTGGAGTATCACATTTGTCTCATAAATAAATACATTTTAGGTAACAATTCTAGGTAGAAACAGTAAATTCATTTACCTGAATCAATCATTCAGTGGTACTTATTGAGCACTTACTGTATGTAGTGTGCTCTGCATTGCTGTCCACACAGTAAGCACTTAGTAAATGTGATTGAATGTAGAGCACGGTACCAAGCAGTTGGGAAAGTATACACAACAGAGTTGGTAGACACAATCCCTGTCCCCAGTGAGTTTACAATCTGGTCGGAGAACAGACATTTAAATAAATAAGAGATAGAGGAATGGCAGAGAAAAAGGATATAATAATAATGTTGGTATTTGTTAAGTGCTTACTATGTGCAGAGCACTGTTCTAAGCGCTGGAGGAGATACAGGGTAATCAGGTCGTCCCACGTGAGGCTCACAGTTAATCCCCATTTTACAGATTAGGTAACTGAGGCACAGAGAAGTTAAGTGACTTGCCCATAGTCACACAGCTGACAAGTGGCAGAACCGGGAGTCAAACCCATGACCTCTGACTCCAAAGCCCAGGCTCTTTCCACTGAGCCACGCTGCTTCTCAGCATGTACAGAAGTGCTCTGGAGTTGTGGGTGGGATGTCACTTAAAGGGGTCTGTGCTTAAAGGATACAGACTCAAGGGCAAAAGAAGGTGTCTTTTTAAAATGTTAATGGTATTTCTTAAGTGCTTACTATGTACCAGGCATTGTACTAAGCACTGGAATAGATACAAGCTAATCAGTTTGGATAGAGTCCCTGTCCCACATAGGGCTCACAGTCTTAATCCCCATTTTATGATGAGGGAACTGAGGCACAGAGAAGTGAAGAGGCTTGCCCAAGGTCACACAGCTGACAAGTGGCAGAGCTGGGATTAGAAGACCGGTCTTCTGATTCCGAGGCCCATTCTCTTTCCACTAGGCAACCCTGCTTTTTGGAGGTTATGAGACTTTAGTAAGGCTTTGAAGATGGAGAGAGTGGTGATCTCTCGGCTATGAAAGGGGAGGGAGTTCCAGGCAGGAGGGAAACTGTGAACAATGGTTTGAAAAAAAAAAAAAGTCTCACAGTAAATCGTAGAATAATTAGAAAACTGTAAAAAACTAAAATTTTAGAAAGATTTAATCTTGTTTACCTTAGAAGAAATAAACTAATGGAAAAATATTAAACAGGATATATCTAGATGCTGATGGCACATGAACATTAAATTCCAGATAATTTGAGAATAAATACTTCCAGAAAAAAACAAAATTGGAGAATGCAGTAAAGATTTTTTTATATTTTGCATGAATTCTGAAAATTGATTTATCTTTAAAAGAGTTAAAACCATTCTGTCCATGTTCCCCGACTCCTCAAGAACCTCCAGTGGTTGCCCATCCACTTCCATGGAATAGTAGCTGCTCACCATCGACTTCAAAGCACTTAATCACCTTGCTCCCCACTACCTCACTTCCCTGATTTCCAACTAAAATGCAGTCGACACATAGCCTGGCCTAGTGGATAATGCATGGGCCTGGGAGCCAGAAGGACCTGAGTTCTAATTTTGACTCCACCACTTGTCTCCTGAGTGACCTTTGGCAAGTCACTTCACTTCCCTGTGCCTCAGTTACCTCATCTGTCAAATAGATTAAGATCGTGAGTCCCATGTGGGACAGGGACTGTGATCAACCCAAATCGCTTGTATAGATCCCAGCACTTAATACAGTGTCTGGCCCATAATAAGTGCTTAACAAATAGCAACATTTATTAAAATTATTATTATTATTACTAATAATAATGCTTACCTACTCGTCTATCTCACGGCCGACCCCTGGCCCACATCCTGCCTTAGGTCTGGAATTCCCACCCCCTTCATATTCGACAGACAATCACTGTACCCACCTTCAAAGAAGCAGCGTGGCATAGTGGAGAGAGCACAGGCCTGGGAGTCAGAAGGTCATGGCTTTTTATCCCGGCTCTGACACTTGTCTGCTGTGTGACCTCAGGCAAGTCACTTCACTTCTCTCAGTTACCACATCTGTAAAATGGGGATTGGAATTTGAGCCCCAGCTGGGACAGGAACTGTGTCCTGCCGATTTGCTTGTATCCACTCCAGTACTTAGTACAGTGCCTGGTACATAGTAAGCGCTTAACAAATACCATAATTATTATTAATTATTATTCAAAGCCTTATTAAAGGTCCATCTCCTCCAAGAGGCCTTTCCTGACTAAGCCCTCATTTCCTCTTCTCCCACTCCCTTCTGCATCACCCCTGCACTGGGATTTACACCCTTCAGTCATCCCTCCCTAAGCCCCACTGCACTGAAGTACCTATTTGTAATTTATTGATTTATAATAATGTCTGTTTCCCCCTCTAGACTGTAAGCCCATTTTGGGAAGGGAATGTGTCTGCTGACTCTTTGTATTGTACCCTCCCAAGCAGTGCTAGGCACATTGTAAGCGCTTAACAAACACCATCATTATCATCATTTAGTACGGTGCTCTGCATGCAGGAAGCACTCAATACACTCGTCAGCTGTGTGACTGTGGGCAAGTCACTTCACTTCTCTGTGCCTCAGTGACCTCATATGTAAAATGGGGATGAAGACTGTGAACCTCACATGGGACAATCTGATGACCCTGTATCTACCCCAGGGCTTAGAGTGCTCTGCACATAGTAAGCGCTTAACAAATACCAGCATTATTATTATTATAAATACCATTGATTGTTAGCTCATTATGGACAGGGGACATGTCCATTAATTCTGTTGTATCTTACTCTCCCAAGCGCTTTGTAAAGTGCTCTGCACATAGTAAGCACTCAATAAATACAAATGATCGATTGAATAAATAAATAAATGAAAACTGATGTTGACTTAAAATCTAGTTAGCTGTTTTCTGTTTTTTTTTTATCAAATATATTGAATTTCTTTTAGCTATAGAAGAAAAGGTCAAGTGGTCGTTTAATGCCTTAGCACTCAGGATTCCAAATTCTTCAGCTTTCACAGCCCATGCTGTTTAGTATTAGTTTGTTATTTTCAAATGATAGGGGCATTCCATGGTAACAGAAGACTAATGATAGAAATGAATCTCATAAGAATTAAAAGGACAATGAATAAACAGAGAGCCCTGTAGTAAGCACTTGGGAAAGTACAACAGAGTGAGTAAACATGATCCCTGCCCTCAAGGAGCTTACAATCTAGTGGATTGAATGAGAAGGTGAAATGACTAATATAAAATTGCATCAAAAAGACCAGAAAAAGGGTCAATGGGGTAAAGGGATCAGGAAAGGAGAAGTAAGGTGGGAAGGAATAGAGAGGAATAGGAAAAAGGAAAATATGATTAACAGATGATTAATCTTGGCTTCACGGACTCCATCCTCTCCTGGTTCTCCTCTTATCTTTCTGGCCATTCATTCTCTGTCTCCTTCGCAGGCTCCTCCTCCCCCTCCCATCCTCTAACTGTAGGAGTTCCTCAAGGGACAGTTCTTGGCTCTCTTCTGTTCTCCATATACACTCACTCCCTTGGTGAACTCATTCGCTCTCACGGCTTCAACTATCATCTCTATGCAGATGACACACAAATCTACATCTCTGCCCCTGTCCTCTCCCGCTCCCTTCAGGCTCGTATCTCCTCCTGCCTCCAGGAGTCTCTACCTGGATGTCTGCCTCCCACCTAAAACTCAACATGACCAAAACTGAGCTCCTCATCTTCCCTCCCAAGCCCTGTCCTCTTTCTGACTTCCCTATTACTGTGGACGGTACGACCATCCTTCCCATCTCTCAGGCCCGTAACCTCGGTGTCCTATTTGACTCGGCTCTCTCATTCACCCTACACATCCAATCCATCACCAAGACCCGCCGGTCTCACCTTCATATCGCCAAGATCCACCCTTTCCTCTCCACCCAAACGGCTATCTTACTGCTACGGGCTGTCATAATATCCCAGCTGGATTATTGTGTCAACCTTCTCTCTGATCTCCCTTCCTCCTGTATTTCCCCGCTCCAGTCTATTCTTCATTCCGCTGCCCGGCTCATCTTCCTGCAGAAACGCTCTGGGCCTGTCACTCCCCTTCTTAAAAACCTCCAGTGGTTGCCCATCAACCTCCACACGAAACAAAAACTTCTCACTCTAGGCTACAAAGCTCTCCATCACCTTGCTGCCTCCTACCTCTCCTCCCTTCTCTCTTTCTACTGCCCACCCCGAAGGCTCCGCTCCTCCGCCGCCCACCTCCTCACCATCCCCCATTCTCGCCTATCCCGCTGTCGACCCCTGGGCCACGTCCTCCCGCGGTCCTGGAATGCCCTCCCTCCTCACCTCTGCCAAACTAACTCTCTTCCCCTCTTCAAAGCCCCACTGAGAGCTCACCTCCTCCAAGAGACCTTCCCAGACTGAGCTTCCCCTTTTCTCTCTGCTCCCTCTGCTGCCTCTCTGCCCCCCCTTCACCTCCCCTCTGCTAAGCCCCCTTTCCTCCCGTTTCCCTCTGCTCCTCGACCCCTCCCTTCCCGTCCCCTCAGCACTGCTCATCTGCTCGTTTGTGTATATTTTTATTACCCTATTTATTTTCTTAATGAGATGTACATCCCCTTGATTCTGTTTACTGCTATTGTTTTAATGAGATGCACATCCCCTTGATTCTATTTATTGCTATTGTTTTTGTTGGTCTGTCTCCCCCGATTAGACTGTAAGCCCGTCAGTGGGCAGGGACTGTCTCTATCTGTTGCCGATTTGTACATTCCAAGCACTTAGTACAGTGCTCTGCACATAGTAAGTGCTCAATAAATACTACTGAATGAATGAAAGATGAGCATCAGGTTAGATAAAAAAGGAGGGAATAATAATAATACTTAGAATACCATGTGCCCGGCACTCTTCTAATTGCTGGGGTAGCTACTGGCTAATCAGGTTGGTCACACTCTCTGTCCCACAAGGGGCTCACACTCCCACACGGGGCTCACACTCTTAATACCCATTTTACGGATGAAGTAACTGAGGCCCAGGGAAGCTAAGTGACTTGTCCAAGGTAACACGGCAGACGTGTTGGAGCGGGGTTAGAACCCAGGTCCTTCTGACTCCCGGGCCTGTGCTCTATCCACTAAGCCATGCTGCTTCTCATCCACTGAAAGAAGAAAAGAGTGGCTACTCATTTTCTTTCTGGGCCTTTTTTTTGATGTATTTATCTCTGCCTTGCATATCTACCATGAGAACCATGGGCAGATGAGCTCCTGATCATCAGCCCCAAAGGGAGACTCCTTGGGAACCAGAGACCGTGACTAATTCTCATCTGTATATCTTTTTCCAAAGCTTAGTGCAGTTTCATAGAGTTCTGTTGTACAGTGATGCTCAGCAGCTGTTCTCCTATTTCCACTGAGGATGAGACAAGAGGGGATGGCTTTGATTACATTACTATTATTATCAAGTGCTGTTGAGTCGTTTCTGATTCATAGCGACTCTGTGGATATATTTTCTCCAGAATGTCATGTCTATTGCCATAATCCGTAACCTTGCTAAAGGTTCTTCTGCTATCGTTGTTGTGATGTCTATCCATCTAGCTGCAGATCTGCTTCTTCCAAGTTTTCCCTGGACTTTTCCTGGCATTAGTGTCTTCTCCAGAAAATTAGTCCTCCTGATAATGTGTCCAAAATAAGCTCATCAAAGTCAACTCATTTGGCCTTCCTAAGACCACTTTGGCTTAATTTGCTACAAAACTCATTTGTCTGTTTTTCAGGCAGTCCATGGCAAAATGCTTTTCCAGTACCCCATTTCAAAAGAATCGATGCTCTTTCTATCCTTTCTTTTCACTGTAAAACTTGGGGATCCATATACTGTTAGTGGAAACACTATAGAATTGACAATTTGTATTTTTGTGGTAATTGTTACATCAGCCCATTTCACGACTCTTTTCCAGACTCTTCATAGCAAATCTTCCCAACATCAATCTTTGGTGTATTCCTTGACTACTAGTTCCTTTATTATTGTTTATCGACCCCAGAAAAGAAAAATCGTCTTCTATTTCAATCTTCTCTCCATCTGCTATTTATGTGTTAAAACTTCCAATTGTCATGATCTTTATTTTCTTGACATTCAAATGTAGGCCCATCTTTTCACTCTGTTCTTTAGCATTTAATAATAAGCCCTTCAAATCTTCTTCACTTTCTGCTAGGAGGTTAGTATCATCAGCATAATGAAGGTTGTTTCTATTCCTTCCTCCAATCTTTATTCATTCATTCATTCATTCATTCATTCATTCATTCATTCATTCATATTTATTGAGCACTTACTGTAGTGCAGAGCACTGTACTAGGCGCTTGATAGAGACAATCCCTACCCAACAATGAGCTCACAGCCTAGAAGGGGGAGACAGACAACTTCATCCATCCTTCTCTCATTATGTACTCGGCATAAAGGATGAACGGATAATAATGTTGGTATTTGTTAAGCGCTTACTTTGTGCAGAACACTGTTGTAAGCACTGGGATAGATACAGGGTAATCAGGTTATCCCACGTGAGGCTCACAGTTAATCCCCATTTTACAGATGAGGGAACTGAGACACAGAGAAGTGAAGTGACTTGCCCACAATCACACAGCTGACAAGTGGCAGAGCTGGGATTCGAACCCATGACCTCTGACTCCCAAGCCCGGGCTCTTTCCACAGAGCCACGCTGCTTCTCTGAACAGATAAGGTGGTAAGATACATCCTTGTCTCACAACCTTACTTATGGGAAACCAATCTGTTTCTCCATATTCTGTTCTTATTGTAGCCTCCTCTCTGGCATAGGGGTTCCGTACTAATGCAATTAAATGGTCTGGCTTGCCCATTTTCCTGAATGTCCTCTAGAACTTCTCGTGATCCACGCAAGGGCCTTACTATAATTAATAAAGCACAGGCAGACTTCCTTTTCATATTCTCTTGTCTTTTCAGTTATCCAACAGATGTCAGCAATAATATCTCGGGTCCCTCGTCCTTTCCAGAATCCTGCTTGAACACTGGACAGTTCACGTTCCACGAAGATCTCCGTTAAATGCTGTATAACTTTTTAGCAACACCTTGTTGACAGGTGAGAGCAAGGAAACTGCATGACAACTGTTGCATTTACTTGTATCTCCTTTCTTCAGGATTGGATAAACTGATCTCTTCCAATCAGATGGCCGTTGAGTGGTTAGCCATGCCTGTTGACATAATTTGGTAAGGACTTTAACCAATTCTTCTTTAGATGCCCAAAACACCTCAATAGGAAACCTATCAAAGCCAGGTGCCTTATTTTTGGCAAGACAGTGAAAAGCTGATCTAACTTTGTTTTCCGTGATAAGTGGCTCTAATTTTTCAAATATTTTTTGCACATTGCTATCCTCCTGGTATAGTTCCTCTGTGTATTCCTTCCAACTCTGTTTGATTCCACTGGTATTTATCGTCAGTCCATCTTAGAGAAGCAGAGTGGCTCAGTGGAAAGAGCCCGAGCTTGGGAGTCAAAGGACCTAGGTTCCAATCCCGGCTCCACCATTGTCTGCTGTGTGAACTTGGGCAAGCCACTTAACTTCTCTGTGCCTCAGTTCCCTCATCTGTAAAATGGGGATTAAACTGTGAGCCTCACGTGGGACAACCTGAATACCTTGTATCTACCTCAGCGCTTAGAACAGTGCTCTGCACATAGTAAGCGCTTAACAAATACAATGATATATTTCTCTTTGCTTTTGACAAAGCCAATCTGAGGATGAAATGTTCCCCCAATTTCCCTTAATTTCCTTAATCTTCTGAAATAGTAATCTTGTCTGCCCACATTTGTTATTGACTTCCATTTCTTCCACATGCTTTTATAATAAAGAGAAGCAGTGTGGCTTAGTGGAAAGAGCCCCAGCTTGGGAGTCAGAGGTTGTGGGTTCTAATCCTGGCTCTGCCACTTATCAGCTGTGTGACTTTGGGCAAGTCACTTAACTTCTCTGTGCCTCAGTTACCTCATCTGTAAAATGGGGATTGAGACTGTGAGCCCCACATGGGACAACCCCAGCACTTAGAACAGTGTTTGGCACTTAAGTAATCGCTTAATAAATACCATCATCATCATCATCATAATTATCCTGTTTGTCCTTCCTGGCAGAGCCCTGGAATTCTTGGCTACAATACAAAAGAGGTTCTTTTGTCCTCTGATTTTTGCTTCTTTCCTTTTTCTGGCTACTTCCAAAGTTATGTTCGACATCCATTTTGGCTTCTTCTGCTTCCTCACTTTGCGAAACTGTGTCGCTTTCTTCCGTGTTGTCATTTTCACTCTCCATCCATATTTTCTCCGGTTCCTTGTCTGTGAGGTTAAGCGCCTCAAATCGATTTTTTACATGATCCTTAAATGCAGGGGAAATATTCCTCAGGTCATATTTGGACAGCTGTAAGGCATGATTGATCTTTCTAAGTTTTAGCCCCAGCTTGCATATTAACAGCTCATGATCTGTTCCACAATCAGCTCCACGCCATGTTTTTGCTGCCAAAATAGAACCCCTCCATCTCTTTCTACAAATAAAATAGTCTATTTGGTTTCTCTAGTTGTCGTTTAGGTTGATTGAAGAAGGTATTGGCAATAAAAAAGTCATCCGATTCACAGAAATCAGTAAGTCTGTCTCCTGGTTGATTCCGATTTCCAAGGCCATATTTTCCAACAACCTTCATTTCCATTCCATTACCAACTTTTGCATTCCAAGTCCCCAGTGATAATCAACACATCTTGTTTGCATTACATTAACGGGGATTTAAATTTGATTTATGAAAAATCTGCTAAGGATTGTGAGAGGATATGTTGGAGAATAAAAACGTTAACATTGCGGTGCACCTGATGGAGAAGTTTGCCATTCTTAAGGTGCTCAGCTCCCCAGGACAACAGAAGAAAGAGCAGACTCCACCTCCCTCCTACTTAGAATGAGGGTCCCAGGGAAGGCAGGGGCTGTGGCCAACGGGTTTAGCCCAAATCTACCCCAACCCTTAGAAAAGCGTTTGACACATAGTAAGCACTTAACAAATACCATTAAAAAAATGCAGAGACGGGCCTCTGGAACCAGTTGGAAACTGACATGGAACCCTGCTGAGGCATAGGTGAAACTGAGAGCCTAAAAACTGCCCTGTGACCTCACCTTGAAGACAGAAGCAATCCATTAATGGTATTTATTGTCTGTCAGTCAATCGTATTTATTGAGCACTTACTGTGTGCAGAGCACTGAACTAAGCACTTGGGAAAATACAGTATAACAATATAATAGACACATTCCCTGCCCACAGAGAGGTTAGTCTGTTGAGAAGTGCTTCGTAGAGTACAATATAACAGAGTTTACACTCTAGATGGGGAGTTTACCTTCTAAATGAGGAGACAGACATTAAAATGAATTACAATATGGACAGGGAATATGTCTGCTAATTCTGATGATGATGATGATGATGATGGTAATGGTTAAGTGCTTACTATGTGTCAAGCATTGTTCTAAACCCTGGGTTAGATACAAGCTAATCAGATTGGACACAGTCCCTGTCCCACATGGGCTCAACAGTCTTAATCCCCAATTTAGAGATGAGGTAACTGAGGCCCAGAGAAGTTAAGTGACTTGCCAAAGGTCACACAGCAGACAAATGGAGGAGCCGGGATTAGAACCTGGGGTCTTCTGACTCCCAAACCTGGGCTTTATCCACTAGGTCATGCTGCTTCCCTTCAATTCGACTCTTTTGTACTTTCCCAAGTGCTTAATATAGTGCTTTGTGCATAAATACCATTGATTGATTGATTAAGATGTAGATAAATGCTGTGGGGATAAAAGTGCTCAGGGGCAAAGATAACACGTTTTGATACCACAAAGCAGCAGGGAAGCACTGTGGCCTTGTAGAAAGAGCACGGGCCTGGGAATCAGAGGACCTGGGTTCTAATCCCCACTCTGCTGCCTGCAGTGTAACCTGGGATAAGTCACAACTTCTCTGGGTTTCAGTTTCCTCAACTGTAAAATAGAGATTTAATACCTGTTCTCCCTCCTACGTAGACTGTGAGCCCCATGCGGCGGACAAGGATTGTGTCCAATCTGTTTGATTTGTATTTGAGAAGCAGCGTGGCTTAGTGGAAAGAGCCCGGGCTTGAGAGTCAGAGGTTGTGGGTTCTAATCTCGACTCTGTCACTTGTCAGCTATATGACCTTGGGCAAGTCACTTCACTTCTCTGTGCCTCAGTTACCTTATCTGGAAAATGGGGATGAAGACTGTGAGCCCCACGTGGGACAACCTGGTTACGTTGTATCTACTCCAGTGCTTAGAACACTACTTGGCACAGAGAAAGCACAACAAATACCAACATTATTATTCTTATTATTATCCCTCCCAGCACTTAGAACAAGGTTTGTCACATAGTAAACGCTTAACAAATCCCATTAAAACCCCCTCACACCACTCCCCCGACATCAACAAAGCAAACATTTGAACAGTCATATGAGGCAGAGGTAACGTACAAGTGCTTGCTAAGCCTGCCCAATAGACTCTGCGGGCAGGAAGGGAAATCGCTACCACTTTCTGAGGAACCCTCAAGCAACAAGACTGTCAGCCCAGCTGCAGGGGTCGGGGAGAAGGGGCTGCAGCCTGGCTCTTGTGTGGTGGTGGAGGTGGAAGTGGCGATGCCAGGGTACCCGGCCAAGAAACACATCTGTTCACCCAGCGGATGTCTCTCTCGTTTGGATGACTCTGGGGAAGGTGAGTTAACGACTAGATGTGCTCCATGTAGCAGTCCATCACCTTACCCCCTCCTACCTCAACTCTCTTCTCTCCTTCTACAACCCAGCCCACACACTTGGCTCTTCTAATGCCAATCTGCTCAATGTACCTCCATCTCATCTATTTCGCCGCCGACCCCTGGCCCAGGCCTCTGGCCTGGAACGACCTCCCTCTTCATACCCGACAGTCAATTACTCTCCCGGCCTTTAAAGCCTTATCGAAGACACACCTCCTCCAAGAGACCGTTCCTTACTAAGCCCTCGTTTCCTCTTCTCACATTCCCGTCTGCATCACTCTGACTTCCTTCCTTTGCTTGACTCTATTTATTGCCATTGTTCTTGTCTGTCTGTCTCCCCCGATTAGACTATAAGCCCGTCAAACGGCAGGGACTGTCTCTATCTGTTGCCGACTTGTTCAATCCAAGCGCTTAGTACAGTGCTCTGCACATAGTAAGTGCTCAATAAATACTATTGAATATTCACTCCCCCCATCAGCCCCACAGTACTCTAGTACATATCTGTGATTTATTTATTTATATTAATGTTTGTCTCCCCTTCTAGACCGTAAGCTCGTTGTGGGCAGGGAATGCGTCTACCAACTCTGTTATATTGTTATAGTGTACTCTCCCAAGTACTTAATACAGTGCTCTGCGCACAGTAAGCACTCACTAAATATGATCGACTGACTGACTGACTGACTACCTCCAGTGGCCCAGGCCCTCCCTTCCCCTGACAACGCGATGCTCAGCCCATTCTGGAACGCAGTATGTCCTGGACACCACTAGCCCCTCCCCATCGTTGTCCCATGTTCTGCCCACACCTTAGTAGTAGGGGGGTGTGCCCTTCTCCCCCTGCCCTGGGTCATGTGGCTCCAAGATGGCAGATCTGGCCACTTGACGAGGATCGAGAAGCCAGTTTGGAGGTCATCGAAAGGTAATAATAATAATAATGTTGGTATTTGTTAAGCGCTTACTATGTGCCGAGCACTGTTCTAAGCGCTGGGGTAGACAGAGGGGAATCAGGATGTCCCACGTGGGGCTCACAGTCTTAATCCCCATTTTACAGATGAGGTAACTGAGGCAAAGAGAAGTCAAGTGACTTGCCCACAGTCACACAGCTGACAAGTGGCAGAGCTGGGATTCAAATTCATGACCTCTGACTCCAAAGCCCGTGCTCTTTCCACTGAGCCACGCTGCTTCTCAGCGTCTAGTGGAGTTGTTGTGCCAGTGGGAACGTTGGAGAAGGGTATCATTAGCGTGGCTCAGTGGAAAGAGCCTGGACTTCGGAGTCAGAGGTCATGGGTTCCACTCCCGGCTCTGCCACTTGTCAGCTGTGTGACTGTGGTCAAGTCACTTCACTTCTCTGTGCCTCAGTTACCTCATCTGTAAGATGGGGATTAATTGTGAGCCTCACGTGGGACAACCTGATGACCCTGTATCTCCCCCAGTGCTTAGAACAGTGCTCTGCACATAGTAAGCGCTTAACAAATACCAACATTATTATCATTAGAGACCAAAGGCCACCGACTTCCAGCTAGGCCACCAATGGGAAAACGCAGAACTTGACTGACAGCACGGGGACAAATGATAGTTGGTGCTGGTGGGAAGCAGCGTGGCTCAGTGGAAAGAGCCTGGGCTTCGGAGTCAGAGGTCATGAGTTCGACTCCCGGCTCTGCCACTTGTCAGCTGTGTGACGGTGGGCAAGTCACTTAACTTCTCTGTGCCTCAGTTCCCTCATCTGTAAAATAGGGATTAAAAGTGTGTGAGCCCCACGCGGGACAACCTGTTTACCCTGTATCTCCCCCAGCGCTTAGAACAGTGCTCGGCACCTAGTAAGCGCTTAACAAATACCAACATTATTATTATTATTATCATCTAAAGGCCCAGGGGAAGCTGAGTCAGCTAGGGAGGGGATGATCTAAATAGATAGGTGTGTTAAAATCTAAGACAGGTAAGCGAGCTGTGCTCAGTGCTTGGATCAGCGGCCACATGCTGGGACCTCCAGGGAAGTGGTGGTGGGGGTGGGATTAAAGGTGCCTGGCTTGGAACATCTGTTGTCCCTGTCTTTTCTATGCTACACCTTTCTGGAAGGGGCAGAACGAATAAAAGTAGTTCGAGTTGGAATTTTCTGGTCTTCCTCCTTTAGTTCCTGGTAAAAAAATAGAACAGGTCCTTTTAGTGAGTCAAAGATCTCAAGTCTAAAACTTTTCATAGTGAGTTCAGTAATAAGATTGGTAAATAAGGGAATTTGTAGGATCTGAGATGAAGCTAATGTGTGACAGATTTATTTAGAATACTGCAAAGGGGAATGGGAAATTTCTTCTTCGAGTAAGGCAGTGAAATCTTTGTTTTAAAAAAAGCAAAGGCAGTTTCTTTCATTTAAAAGCAATAAACATCATTAATTATATCCCGGTTTCCTAATGAAACATCTAAATTTTTTTTCTCTCTAAAAGTCATTATAGAGCCAAACCATGATGTGCCTATCACACATTAGAATGTCTGTTCTTTATATTTATTTTTTCATACCATTTGTGATGTGATAAAGCACCAGAGCAAATATTTTATAAGCACATTTTTCTAAAGCTGCCACATTCACTAGCTCTCATAAATCGAAAGCTTATTTTCAATAGAGAAAATGAATGACAAAATGTTACTGAGGCCTAGTAAATAGACTGTAAATTATAAATATATAATAAAATATCATATATTAATATTCATAACTGACCTTTTAATTATAAGGACCCTCCCCAAATCCTTACCAGGTCAAAGTACTGGTCCCTCTAGCTGAATAATCTATCTCTGGCAATTGACACCAAAGGATTTTGGGAGGAATGTGTGATGGTTTTTCTCCGTACATCCATCTTTAAGGTTTGCACTGCACCATTTAACATCACTATTTCCCTTAATAAAATCACAGATCTGCTGCCGATGAATGTACTTAAAATGAGAATGACCAGTGTCCCATTCTCCTTTCCCCCTGTGTACGCGTGTGCATGCGCGAGCACACACACACTCTGAGATGCCTCCTGGAAAGACTATAGGGCTGGAAGTCAGGAGATCTGGGTTTTAATATTGGCTCCCTCACTTCCCTGCAGAGTGCCCTTGGGCAAGACATTTGAATCTTCTATTATTCAGTTTCCTCTTTTGCTGAATGTGGACTCAATACATATTCTTCCTCCCCCTTGTACTGTGAGCTCCGTACGAAACTGGGACTGTGCTTCCTCTGACTGTAGTGTACCCATCCCAGCACTTAGCATTGAGTTTAGCACATAGCAAGTCTTAACAAAGACTACCGTTATTATTGTTAAATACACTGGGTGACCTTGGGCAGGTCATAACTTCTCTGCACCTCACTTTCCTCATCTGTAAAAAGGGGAATAAATCCTTCTCCCTTTACTTGGACTGTGAGCCCCTGGTGAGACAGGAACTCTGTCCAACCTGATTAATTTGTATCTCCCCCAGCAGTTAAAACAGCGCTTGGCACATAGTGCTTGGCACATTGTGCTTAACAAGTACCATAATTATTATAATTAAACGCTTGAAGGTATCTGAGACCATGAGCCTTAATGAGATCCCAGTGGATAGAGCTGTGGGATAGTTGCAGTAAGCATATGATGAATCCCTGATACGTTCTGGGAAAAGCAACGTGACCTGATAGAGCCCGGGCCCGGGAGCCAGAAGGAACTAGGTTCTGTTCCCGGCTCTGCCACTTGTCTGCTGTGAGACCTTGGGCAAGTCGTTTCCCTTCTTCCGTGACTAAACTGCCTCATCTGTGAAGTGGGGATTGAGACTGTGAGCCCCATGTGGGATGTGGACTGTGTCCAACCTGTACTGACCCCAGGCTGATACATAGTACAGGGCCTGATACATAGTGAGCCTTTGATAACACCATTAAAAAAAAAAATGAACCATGTGTTGTGTAGAGCATTTAGGAGAGTACAAATCGAGGAGGTAGTTGAATGGAGTTAATTTAATTTAATTTAATGTTGGTATTTGTTAAGCGCTTACTATGTGCAGAGCACTGTTCTAAGCGCTGGGGGAGATACAGGGTAAACAGGTTGTCCCGCGTGGGGCTCACACACTTTTAATCCCTATTTTACAGATGAGGGAACTGAGGCAGAGAGAAGTTAAGTGACTTGCCCACAGTCACACAGCCGACAAGTGGCAGAGCTGGGATTCGAACTCATGAGCCCTGACTCCAAAGCCCGTGCTCTTTCCACTGCACCACGCTGCTTCTCAGTGTAATCCCAAGTAGTTGGGATTACTATTTTGGGTGAAGGGCAACAGTGGAAGAAAAGACAGGGACCTGCTTGCCTCCTCTACCTCCTTGGTCCCAGGGTGTGTGTGTGTGGGGGGGAATGAGACGGGGACGACACACCCATTTTTTTTAAACAACGTGGCCTAGTGGACAGAGCACGGGCCTGGGAGTCGGAAGGGCCTGGGTTCTAATCCCTTCTCTGCCACTTGTCTGCTGTGTGACCTTGGCCAGGTCACTTCACTTCTCTGGGCCTCAGTGACCTCATCTGTCAAATGGGGATGAAGACTGTGAACCCCATGCGGAACAGGGACTCTGTCCAATCGGATGATCTCGTATCTACCTCAGCGCTTAGAACAGTCCTTGAAACATAGTAAGCGCTTCACAAAGACCATCATTCATTCATTCATTCATAAGTATTTATTGAGCGCTTACTACGTGCAGAGCACTGTACTAAGCGCTTGGAATGTACAAATCGGCAACAGATGGAGACAGTATTAGGACCATCGTATTTATTAAAAAAGAAAATCCAGGGGTGCAAAGCCAGCACCCCAATTGCAAACAGGACTCTTGGAGGCAGCGACCTCGCTTTCGTCCTTGGGAGAACAAACACCTCCAGACAAATACTCCGGGTGGCCCGTGCAGCCACAGGCCCCCGAAGCAGCGTGGCCTAGTGGTTACAGCCCGGGGCCTGGGAGTCAGAAGGTCATGGGTTCGAATCCCTTCTCTGCCACTTGTCTGCTGGGTGACCTTGGGCAAGTCACTTCACTTCTCTGGGCCTCAGTGACCTCATCTGTCAAATGGGGATGAGGACCGCGAGCCTCACGTGGGACAATCAGCTTGTATTCTCAGCGCTTAGAACAGTGCTTTGCATATAGTAAGCGCTTAGCAAATACCAACATTATTATCATTATTATTACTATTATTATTATTCGGCGGAATGAGCGCTACTCGAAGACGGGGCTTCCTCCGCGCTCCCGACGGCGTGGGCCTCCCGCCTCCTTCTCCCGGGCACGCGCGCGCGCCCCCGTCTTCTCCCGGGCACGCGCGCGCGCGCCCCGCAGTTCGTGCCCAGCGCGCCGCCGCGCCGCCCCCGCCCCCTGCCCTCCCGCAGCCGCTCGCGCCGCCGCTAGGGGCAGCCTTGGGGGCCGGCGCGCCTGCGAGCTCTCGCCCCGCCGCTAGGGGCAGCCGTGGAGGCCGGCGCTGTTGCAGCCGCTCGAGCCGCCGCTAGGGGCAGTGTTGGGGGCCGGCGCCGTTGCGACGGATCTCCTGCAAGGTCTCACCCCGCCGCTAGGGGCAGCGGTGGGGCCGGCGCTATTGCAGCCGCTCGAGCCGCTGCTAGGGGCAGTGTGGGGGGCCGGCGCGCCTGCCAGCTCTCGCGGCGCCGCTAGGGGCAGCCGTGAGGGCCGGCGCGCCTGCTAGCTCTCGCCTCGCCGCTAGGGGCAGTGTGGGAACCCGGCGCGGGCGCGGGCTCTCGAGTGGCCGCTAGGGGCAGTGTGGGGGCCGGCGCGGGCGCGGGCTCGGGCTCTCGAGTGGCCGCTAGGGGCAGTGTGGGGACCCGGCGCGGGCTCGGGCTCTCGAGTGGCCGCTAGGGGCAGTGTGGGGGCGGGCGCGCCTGCTAGCTCTCGCCTCGCCGCGAGGGGCAGAGTGGGGACCCGGCGCGGGCGCGGGCTCTCGAGTGGCCGCTAGGGGCAGTGTGGGGGCCGGCGCGCCTGCTAGCTCTCGCCTCGCCGCGAGGGGCAGTGTGGGGACCCGGCGCGGGCGCGGGCTCGGGCTCTCGAGTGGCCGCTAGGGGCAGTGTGGGGGCGGGCGCGCCTGCTAGCTCTCGCCTCGCCGCGAGGGGCAGTGTGGGGATCCGGCGCGGCGGCGGCGGCGGGGCGGGGCGGGCGGGGCGGTTGGGCGCCTGCGCGGTTTCCCCCGAGCGGGTGTGCGGGGTCCGGGGCGGGGAAGGGGTCCGGGCGGGGAGCGGGCGGTGCGGGCGCGGCGGGCGATGCGGGGGTGTCGGCGGGCGTGGTGGCTTTGCCTGGGCTGCGGCCTGTGCTGGCTGCTGTTGGCCGTCAGCCAGCTGGGCCCGCACCCGGACCCGCGCCCGCACCCGCGCCCGGACCCGCAGCCGCGGTCGTCGTGGTCGGCGGCGGCGGCGGGGCGGAGCGGGAGCAGCAGCAGCAGCAGCAGCAGCAGCAGCAGCAGGAGCAGCAGCAGCAGCAGCAGCAGCAGCAGCAGCAGCCCCCCCGGGGCGGCCCCCGCCCGCACCCCCAGGTACCTCCCCTCCCTCCCCCTTCCCCTTCCCCTCCCCCCCCTGAGCCCTTCCTGCTCCGCCTGGGTCCCCGGGGCCCGGACGGACGGGGGGCGTGGGTTCGAATCCCGCCCGCGCCCCTCGTCGGGCGGGGCCGCTCGGGGACCGTCGCCGCCCTCCTCCGGGCCTCAGTGGCTCCATCTGGAAAATGGGGACGAAGGCCGGGAGCCCCGCGCGGGACCACCTCATCCCCTTGCATCCCCCCCCCAGCGCTTAGAACAGTGCTCCGCACCTAGAAAGCGCTTAACAGATACCACCATTATTCTTCTTCTTCTCGGGGCCTCAGTGGCCCCATCTGGAAAATGGGGACGAAGGCCGGGAGCCCCGTGCGGGACCACCTCATCCCCTTGCATCCCCCCCAGCGCTTACAACAGTGCTCCGCACCTAGTAAGCGCTTAACAGATACCACCATTATTATTATTATTATTATACTCTGGGCCTCAGTGACCTCATCTGGAAAATGGGGACGAAGGCTGGGAGCCCCACGCGGGACCACCTCATCCCCTTGCATCCCCCCCCAGCGCTTACAACAGTGCTCCGCACCTAGTAAGCGCTTAACAAATAAGAATAATAATAATGTTGGTGTTTGTTAAGCGCTTCCTCTGTGCAGAGCACTGTTCTAAGCGCTGGGGGAGATCCAGGGTCATCGGGTGATCCCACGTGGGGCTCACAGGCTTCACCCCCATTTTACAGATGAGGGAATGAGGCACAGAGAAGTAAAGTGACTTGCCCACGGTCCCACAGCTGACATGTGGCAGAGCAGGGATTCAAACCCACGACCTCTGACTCCCCAGCCCGGTCTCTTTCCACTGAGCCACGTTGCTTCTCTTAAATACCAACATTATTATTATCATTATTATTATTATTCTCGGGGCTTCAGTGGCCTCATCTGGAAAATGGGGACATAGGCTGGGAGCCCCACGCGGGACAACCTCATCCCCTTGTATCCCCCCCAGCGCTTACAACAGTGCTTTGCACCTAGTAAGCACCTAACAAATACCAACATCATTATTGTTATTATTCTCGGGGCCTCAGTGGCCTCATCTGGAAAATGGGGACGAAGGCTGGGAGCCCCACAGAGGACAACCTTATCTCCTTGAATCCCCCCCAGCGCTTAGAACAGTGCTTGGCACCTAGTAAGCGCTTAACAAATACCAACATTATTATTAAGGGAAGCAGCGTGGCTCAGGGGAAAGAGCCCGGGCTTGGGAGTCAGAGGTCATGGGTTCGAGTCCCGGCTCTGCCCCTTGTCAGTTGTGTGACTGTGGGCAAGTCACTTCGCTTCTCTGGGCCTCAGTTACCTCATCTGGAAAATGGGGATGAAGACTGTGAGCCCCACGTGGGACAACCTGGTCACCCTGTATCCCCCCAGCGCTTACAACAGTGCTTTGCACATAGTAAGCACTTAAATGCCAACATTATTATTATTATTATTATTATTATTATTATTATTATTATTATTATTCTTGGGCCTCAGGGACCTCATCTGGAAAATGGGGATGAAGACTGTGAGCCCCACCTGGGACAACCTGATGACCCTGTATCAACCCCAGCGCTTAGAACAGTGCTGTGCACATAGTAAGCGCTTAACAAATGCCAACACTATTATTATTCTCGGGGCCTCAGTGACTTCATCTGGAAAATAGGGACAAAGATTGGGAGCCCTACGGGGGACAACTTCATCGTCTTGTATCCCCCCGCCCAGTGCTCAGAACAGTGCTTGGCACACAGTAAACGCTTAACAGACCCCAACATTATTATATTCATGCATTCAGTCAGAGCATTTATTGAGCGCTTCCTGCGGGCAGAGGACTGGACTAAGCGCTGAGGAAGGAGTGGGGCTCGGTGTCAGGGGCCATGGGTTCTAATCCTGGTTCTGCCCCTTGTCAGCTGTGTGACTTTGGGCAAGTCACTTCCCTTCTCTGGGCCTCAGTGACCTCATCTGTAAAATGGGGATTAAAACTGTGAGCCCCGCGTGGGACAACCTGATGACCCTGTATCTCCCCAGCACTTAGAACAGTGCTCTGCACAGAGGAAGCGCTTAACGAATACCAACATTAATATTATTATTATTCTCTGGGCCTCAGTGACCTCCTCTGTAAAATGGGGATTAAGACTCTGAACCCCACAGAGGCAGAGGGGCGGAAGGAGCAGAGGGGAAAGGGGGACTCAGTCTGGGAAGGCCTCCTGGAGGAGGTGAGCTCTCAGTAGGGCTTTGAAGAGGGGAAGAGTGTTAGTTTGGTGGAGGTGAGGAGGGAGGGCGTTCCAGAACAGCGGGAGCACATGGGACAGGCAAGAACGAGGCCCAGTGAGGTGGTCCATGATGCCTGTTTACTTGTTTTGATGCACATATATCTATAATTCTATTTATTTATATTGACCCCCGTTGACTTCTTTGGGTGCCTGTCTCCCTCTCTTCTAGACTGTGAGCTCGGGGTGGGCAGGGAGTGTTTCTCTGTTGCTGAATTGTACTTTCTTTCATTCATTCATTCAGTTGTATTTATTGAGCGCTTACTGTGTGCTGAGCACTGGACTAAGCGTTTGGAAAGTACAGTTGAGGAACAGATAGACGCAGTACCTGCCCACTGCGGGCTCACAGTCTAGAAGGGAGGGGAGACTTTCCTAGCGCTTAGTACAGTGCTCTGCTCACAGTAAGCAACTCAGTAAATGCGACTGAATGAATTATTTGTATAGCTCCAATTCATTCAATTGTATTTATTGAACGCCACTGTACTAAGCGCTTGGGAAAGTCCAGCACAGCAATAAACAGACGTATTTCTCGCTCACAAGGAGCTTACAGTGTAGAGGGGGAATACCTCGGTTTGCTGTAACGCAGGTGAATTAATTAGTCCATTAATCAGTTCATTTCAACCCCCACAACCACCCTGTGAGATAGGGAGACAAGGCAGGAATTACTCTCTCCATTTTACAGATGGGAAAACTGAGGTATAGAGAAGTTAAGTGACTCGCCCACGGTCCCTCAGAAGGCTAATAGCAGAGCTCGGATTCAAACCCGGGTCCTCCGGCTTCTGGACCGGAGCCCTGTCGTTTTGCCGCAGTAATAATTCTAGTATAGTGCTTCACAAACACCCTGCAATAATTCTAGTATAATATAATAATGTCATGAGATTTAGTATGATATAATCCGATTTATTTATATTGATGCCTGTTTACTTGTTTTGAAGTGTATATACCTGTCATTGTATTTATTTATATTAATGCCTGTTTGTTTTGCTGCCTGTCGTCCCCCCTTCTAGACTGTGAGCCTGGTGTGGGCAGGGATTGTCCCTCGCTCTTGCCGAATTGTACTTTCCAAGCGCTTAGTACAGTGCCCTGCACACAGTAAGTGCTCAGTAAATACGATTGAATGAATGAATGCCCCATGGCTCTTCGTGAGGGCCCTTCGTCAACTTGTGCTCCTTTTTGATTCCTCCGATGCTCACCTCCCAGGGCGTGTGCGCGCCGCTTTGCCCTTTTCGCCCCTGCCCGGCCTCCCGCAGGCCTCCCGGGACCATTTTTCACATTTCGTTTTAGTGTTAAGAGGGTAGACTCGTCGTGGGCATGGGAATGTGTCGTATTCGTGATAATACTACTAGTGGTATTGGTTAAGCCCTCAACTGTGTGCCAGACACTGTACTAAAGTGCCCGGGTGGATGCAAGCCAATCGGGTTGGACACGGTCCCCGTCCCCCGTGGGGCTCACAGTCTCGATCCCCATTTTACAGAGGAGGTCACTGAGGCACAGAGGAGTGAAGTGACTTGCCCAGGGTCACACAGCAGACAGGTGGCGGGGTTGGGATTAGAACCTGTGACCTTCTGTTTCCCGGGCCCGGGCTCTATCCACCTCCCCCTGCTGCTTCATTCATTCAGTCGTATTTATTGAGCGCTTACTGTGTGCAGACCACTGTACTAAGCGCTTGGACAGTACAGTACAGCAATAAAGAGAGATACTCCCTGCCCACAATGGGCTTACCTTGTTGTCTTGCATTCATTCATTCAGTCGTATTTAGTGTCTGCTTTGTGACCTTGGGAAAGTTGCTTCCCTTCTCTGGGCCTCAGTTACCTCATCTAATAATAATGATGATGGTGTTTGTGAAGCACTTACTATGCGCCAAGCGCTGTTCTAAGCACTGGGGTAGTTACAAAGTAAGCAGGTTGTTCCAGGCGGGGCACACAGTCTTAGTCCCCATTTTACCGATGAGGTAATTGAGACCCAGAGAAGTTACATGGCTTGCCCAAAGTCACACAGCAGATCTGTAAAATGGGGATTGAGTCAGTGAGCCCCATGGGGGTCAGGGATTGTGTCCAACTTGATTTGCTTGAATCCACTCTGGTGCTTAGTAGAGTGCCTGGAACATAGTAAGTGCTTAACAAATGCCAGGAGTCATTACAATAATCACTACAATAATAACGATGGCATTTTTTAAGCGCTCACTACGTTTATTGAGTGCTTACTGGGTGGCAAACACTGTACTAAGTGCTTGGGCAAGTGTGATAGCTCAATAGAGACAATCCCTCCCAAGCGCTTAGTTCAGTTCTCTCTCTGTCGTATTTATTGAGTTCTTACTGAGTGCAAAGCACTGTACAAAACACTTGGGAGAGTACAGTATAACAACAGACATATTTGCCCACACAACGAGTTCTCTGTACATAGTAAGCAACTCAATAAATGTGATTGATGGACTACTTTTATTAAGCGCTTAGTACAGTGCCAAGCACCTAGTAGAGTGCTTTGCACACAGTAAGCGCTCAGTGAGTACAATTGAATGAATGGTATTTAAGCACTTACTAGGTGCCAGGTGCTGTACTAAGCACTGGACTTGTGTCCACGATAATCAGGTTGGAAATAGCCCCTGTCTCATATGGGGCTCACAGTCAATCCCCATTTTGCAGATGAGGCAACTGAGGCACAGCAGGGAAGTGATTTGCCCAAGGGGACGCAGCAGACAAGTGGCGGAGCTGGAATGAGAACCCAGGTCCTACTGACTCCCAGGCCCATGCTCTATCCACTAGGCTAGGCCACGTCGTGTCTTGATTGTCACACTTGGTTTCCCCGAGTTTAAAAAAAAAAAGAAAAAGTTCTACATGTTACTTTTGAAAACCCAACTTTCATTGTGTATTGGGGTAAAGTAAATAGACCTTAAAATGGGTCTCTGTTAATCTCTGTAGCGTTCATGTGAGATCAGCTAGATTTTAATTATTTATAGTTGGAAAGGGAGTTTTTTGCATGTAAGGATTTGATAAATAGGGAAGTGAATTGCTCACAATCATAGATACATTATGTTAGGTTGAGGAGTAAAGCAGGATACTGAGTTTTACAATTCATGCTGCGGACTACTAGGAATATTTTATTTCAGTTCAGAGACGGTGTGCCCAACTTGCTTTGTAACAACCACACACACCTGACAACTGAAAGTTACTAGTCTGAAGTCTACAACTCCCGTAGTGTATTTGAATGGTCAGAACATCGTAAAATCTGTAGAATGTTGTCAAATTTTAGCATCATTTATCTTAGGATTCATGGCTGATGTTTAAAAAACGGTGTTAGTTTGTTATGTAGTTGTACTGTTTGTGATGTCAGGGCAAAAAGTTGTACACTGGTAAAATATTGGTTGAGAGGGAGGGTATGGGATCAATGAAAATAGGACATTTTCCACTAGGAGTATTAACACCTTTTCAGATGGCTTACCTAATCTTGAAGTTTGTGAGCCTCATGTGGGACAACCTGATTACCCTGTATCTCCCCTAGTGCTTAGAACAGTGCTCTGCACATAGTAAGCACTTAACAAATACCAACATTATTATTGTTATTATTTTTCATAGCATGCTTAGGTATTTTTCCTGCAGTTTCATTAACACTTTATGCTTTTTCGTGTGATTAAAAAAACAAAAACAATCTACAGATATTGGATTTTAAGTGTGTGCCTTAGGAAGTGTTTGCACACATCAGTTCCACAACTGTGCTTCTGTAATGTATAATTTTTAGAACTTTCTTTGAAACAATTTCTAGAATTGTGCATGTACAAGCAGCAGCATGGCTCAGTGGAAAGAGCTTGGGCTTTGGAGTCAGGGCTCATGAGTTCAAATCCCAGCTCTGCCACTTGTCGGCTGTGTGACTGTGGGCAAGTCACTTAACTTCTCTGTGCCTCAGTTCCCTCATCTGTAAAATGGGGATTAAGACAGTGAGCCCCACGTGGGACAACCTGATTCCCCTATGTCTACCCCAGCGCTTAGAACAGTGCTCGGCACATAGTAAGCGCTTAACAAATACCAACATTATTATTATTGGGGCCTAAGGTAGGAAATCATAGCCAGTTTCATAGAATTTGCAATCTCCCTATTATAGTTACTGTAATAATACTGGTATTTATGTGCTTACTGTGTGCCAAGCACAATGCTTAGCGCTGGGATAGGTAGGTACATAATCCCTGTCTCAGTTGGGGCTCAGAGTATGAGAACAAGTCATTGAGCCCCATTTTATAGCTAGGAGATGGAGGCACAGGGAAATAATGTGGTTTGCCCAAGTTCTCACAGCAAGCAAATGGCTGGCCTGGGATTAGACCCCAGACCTTCTGATTCCCAGCCCTATTGCCTTTTCAAGCATCAGACCCCCCCCTTAATTGTAAATAACATGTCTCTTCCCAAAATAATAATGATAATAATAATAATATTTAAGTGCTTACTAGGTGCTAAGCACTGTTGTAAGAGCTGGGGTAGATACAGGGTTGTCCCATGTGGGGCTAACAGTCTTAATCCCCATTTTACTGATGAGGTCACTGAGGCACAGAGAAGTAAAGTGACTTGCCCAAGGTCACACAGCAAACAGGTGGCGAAGGCAGGGTTAGAACCCACGTCCTCCGACTCCCAAGCCCGGCCTCTTTCCACTAAGCCATGCTGCTTCCCCCAAATCCCAGGGTACTCTCACATTAAAAAGGAACTCTCTGCTCCTTCCGGTAGTTTGGCTTCTTACATCTGGCTGAGTTCAGAAGGTATCCTTTCCACCGTCCAGTTCCACTCTGAAGTTCAGTCCCGGGAAAGGAAGGTTGGGAAAGGGGAAATTGGAAGGTGAGAGGTGGTAGTTCTGGAACAGCAAGTAATAATAAATCATAATAATTATGGTACTTAAGTGCTTTCTATGTGAGTACTTCTGCTCCCTAAGCCGCCTCTTCATTTACCTGGAGCCACAAAATGCCGGTTTTCCTGCCTCACCAAACACCTGCCCCATTGGGGCAGGGAGGAGTTAGTGAGTTCTGCTGCTTACTTGGGGGAGGAAGGAGAAACCCTGAAAGGGGGCCCCTAAAATTACTTTCCGTTTGTAGTTGGGGACGGTGAAGCATAAGTTATGTGGCTGATCCAGTGTATCACGGTGAATAATGGAGCCGGAACTAGAATCCAGCCGTTGGTCTCGCAGAGTAGTATTTTATGATTTTTTTGGTCAAGGTTCCAGTTGAGGGAGATAGGAGGAGAGGGAAGGCACACCTTGATGAGAATAGTTTTTCGGTTGTGTTTGAAGTCACTGTCAATGATCAGAGTACAGTCCCTAGTCTTGCCTCTTAACTAAGTGCTTGGTACAGTGCTCTGCAAATGGTTAGTGCTCAATAAATACCAGTGATGCCGATGTTAACTGGTACCTGTCCACTGCTGGTACGTAGTTAATACAATCAACAACTGGAGTCACGAGGACCCAAAAATCCTAAAGTAGGAGCAACTTTGAGAAAAACTTTCCCTTGTCATACTATATTGGTCACTGACTGGTTTGTTTATTGCACACAGTGCCAGAAGCATCAAAGCAGGGAGAAGAACTAGTCTTGTTGTTTGTGACCAGGCACGTAGGAACTAGGCAGCCATATAAATATAACACTGTACTGAATAAAATGACAAAACACACCCCTCACACAATCCGAAAGTTTTCTTGCTTCATCTGTTCTTTTCTGAAATGTATACAGTGAATTAATAAACAACAATCCCTTTATGAGTGTTTCATTACTTAAGAAAGTTAGAGGCGAATGACTGATTTCACTTTAGGACCCCAATTTTAAAATGTTCCTTAGAACGAAACAAAATACTTTCATTATGAAACCATAGTCATAAGGAGTTAATAAAAAATACAGTAATAATGATGGTATTTGTTAAGCGCTTACTATGTGCCAAGCATTGTTCTAAGCCCTGGGGGAGATACAAGATAATCAGGTTGTCCCATATGCGGCTCACAGTCTGCATCCCCGTTTTCCAGATGAGGGAACTGAAGCACAGAGAAGTGAAGTGGCTTGCCCAAGGTCACACAGCAGACAAGTGGTGGAGTCGGGATTAGAACGCACGTTCTCTGTCTCCCAAATCCGAGCTCTTTCCACTAAGCCACACTGCTGTAGTTCGTCCCCAAGCCCCAATTCGGAGCTCATGTTGAGGAGGAAACACTGTCCTAGATTGTAAGCTCCTTTAGGGCAGGAATCGTGTCTTCCAAATCTCCTGTATTCTCCCAGGAGCTTAGTACAGTGATCTGCATTTAATAGCCCACAAGAAATGCCATCGATAGATTTATGGTACTAAGTTCTTGGGAGATTACAAGAGAAGGAAATCACAAATACCAGTGATACTATTTTATGGTAACTTGTTGAGCTTTTAGTGTGTGCCCGGCACTGTTCTGAGCGCTGGGATAGATGCAAGATGATTAGGTCGGACAAAGTCCCTGTCCCACACAGGGCTCACGGTCTTAATCCCCGTTTTACAGCTGAGGGAACTGAACCACAGAGAAGTTGTGACTTGCCCAAGGTCACTCAGCAGCCGAGTGGCAGAGCTGGGATTAGAACCAGGTCTTTTTGACTCCCAGGCCCGGTCTCTGTCCTTCAGGCCACGCTGCTTCCTTGTGAGGATATGTTAAGCAGAAGCAAAGAGAAAAAGGATCGAAGAAAAGAGTAAGAAGGAAGACAAGCGTACAACATACATGCAGCACACAAGCGTGCTATGTTATTTTTTCATATGATTTTGGTAAAGCCCTTTGTTGCAAGGATTGTACTAAGGTTTGGGAAAAGGTACAAGGTTACTGCTTTGGTCACTGACCTGGGCCCCCAGAAGGAGGCTCACTCTCAGGGTGGGAGGAATGATGAGATAAAGAGGAAAAGCAATAAAGAAGCACAGCAGCCAAAATAATAGAACAATAAGCTCTCGTTCTCTCTTCGTCATCTATGTATTTGGATCTGTGACCTTTGGACATTTGATATTTGCCTCACCCTCAACCCCACTGCACTTACGTACATGTCTTTAAGGTATATGTTATAAATAACGTATTTATTCATACTGATGTTTGTTTCTCCCTTTAGACTCTAAGGTCATTATGGGCTGGGAATGTGTCTACTAATTCTGTTGAACAGTACTCTCCCAAGTCAGTACAGGGCTCTGCACACTGTAAGCACTCAGTAAATACCACTGAGTGAGTGATTTGGTTCTCTGATTTCCTTTTACCAAGTGAAGGACTCTTGCTCAGCAGCCATCTCCAGCATTCCGATTTGATAGGTGATCATCTTAGCTGGGTTTCGCAGAGTTTGTCTGCAGGCCTCGTAGCCCTTCTGGTTAGGAGAGAGGCAGGCTTACCATGCTGAGGGGCCTTTCCAAAGGTTAAAGCACAGCAAACAGAGCCGAGAGAGCTGCCTTGGCCTCCCACCTTCATCACCTCCTCGCCGCCTTTGTTATGTGTACACGCTCAGCATTTACTCTCCCTGAATCTCCGCTCATGATCTTCTTTCTGAATGCTAGCTCTCTATGGATTCTTTCTCATTTGTGTCTCCTCCCTGGTATCGACTGGTCTTGGGCTTTATTTCAGACCAGGGTCTTGTGGGGCCACGGCAGAGATGATTGAATCCTCTCTCTCCACTGGCCCGTGTCTTGAGTCGAGGAATCTGTCTAGCCAGGATACTAGTCTTGTGACAGCCCGTGGTAGCTTCAGCGGTTAAGGTTCATCACCCCCGCCATCTCCAGCAACCTGCCAAGGCAGCCTTGGAAGACCTTAGTTTGCCATGAACTTGGCTCCCTGTCAGGGAATCCCAAACTGGGGAAAGTGTCTCCTGATCAATGTGTCCCTAACCAATTGCCTAGCCACTGGTGGACAGAGAAAACGGAGGCCAGAGAGACCCAGCAGGGAGCCCGCTCAGAGTTAATTTCTCATCGTTATTTTCAGGGGGTTTATATAACCTGGTCTTCCCTTTGTGAAATTGTAATGAAAAACAATTGCATATTTCCAAGTGGTTGTCAATCATGTCATGACCTAATTGTTTTGGACTTCATTCACAGATCATTCTATCAAGGCTCCATCCTGAGGTCCTGTTAGGTGTTTACATCCTTTCTTCATGTTTTCTTCTCTAGGGGATTGCTTTGACTCAATCTGTTTTCCTGTTTCACTTGCCAATGTGGTCATTGGTTCTTTCCTATTGGGAGTCTGTTTATTTTTTGCCTTTGGCTTGGGTTTTTACAATTCTGCATTAAAATATATACAGCTTTATTATATATATGAAAAATATATATAATAAAATAATATAGATATTATTAGGAATAATTAGCCAAAGCTGTGTGTATATATGTCACACACACATATACAGCTACATATACAGCTATATATATATATATATATGCACACATAGCTTTGGCTAATTATGGAAAATATATATAATAAAATAATATATATTATTAGGAATAATTAGCCAAAGCTGTATATATATATATTATATATACACACACACACACACACACACGTATATATACACACACATATATACACACACACGCACACATATATATACACATGTATATATACACATACACACACACATATAATGAATATCCTGATTATTATTAGGAATAATTAGCCAAAGCTGTGAATATATATATATATATATATTCCATCCCTATTGCAAAGGGTAACTGTCAGCAGTAATTATTTGTTCTGTGTACCCATCACCAGTGAGGTAATGGTGGAGTCCCTACCCCAAGATGAGATCTGTAAGACTAAAATTTGGACCTTCCACAGATGTCATCTGTTTTCTCAAGCAGCGTCTACTGTCACTTGAATGCTATACATTATTTAAATCAATGGCAGTACCATTTAACCCACAGTGTGAGGTCCCAGATGGAAGTTACACCAAAAGAATTGAAGCAATGCTCATCGCAGTGTACCTCTGCCAGGCAGAGGATTGTTGACCGGGCAAAAAGAAAAGCAAACCTGAGGCATAGCTGAGAATGTCTAGAAGAAAAAAATTATCATGGCACTTCAGTGCTTCCTATGTGCCAAGCACTGTTCTAAGCACTGGGGTAGATACAAGTTAATTAATCAGGTTGGATAGGACACAGGCCCTGTTCCACATGAGGTTCACAGTCTTAATCCCCATTTTGAAGAAGAGGTAACTGGGGCCCAGAGAAGTTCTCACTTTGCCCGAGGTCACACAGCAGACCTGTCGCAAAGCCAGGTTTAGTATCCAGGAGGTCCTTCTGTTGCCCAGGGTCATGCGCTGTCCACTAAGCCATGCTGCTTTTCAAAACTCTCTACCCCCCCGCCCCCCCAATCCCCATACACACAACACACACACACACACACACACACACACACACACACACACAGAGTCAGGCTAGGCATGCAATGGCTCTTTCTGTGGAAAGTTCTGAGCAGGTGCTTCAGGAAGATTATGAGACTGAGGCAGAGTTGAAAGCAAAGCCAGTTCTATATATAGTGAATTTAGTGGCAAAACAAAAAGTCTGTGTGTATGGTAATTAACATCCATCAGCCTTGAGCACTTTCAGCATCATCATCAAACCCAAAAATAATTGCCATGTTATTTCCTCAGATTTTTTTCTGAAGCTGATGCATTTGTTAATAAATCTCAAAAGTTCTTTGCCTCTGTGAATAATCTGCTCTCTTATGTGTAACAATTGTGATAGTTGTTAAGTACTTACTATTAACCAGAGACTGTGGTAAGTATAGGGTTGATTGGACATAGTTCCCATCCCACACTGGGATCATATTCTAAGGGGGAAGGAGAACAGGCATTGAATTTCCATTTTGAAGTGACATGGCCGAATGGAAAGAGCACAGGCCTGAGAGTCAGAGGACCTGGGTTTAATCTCAGCTTTTCCAATTGTTTGCTATGTGACCTTGGTCAAGTCACTTAACTTTTCTGTGCCTCGGTTTCCTCAACTGTAAAATGGGGATTAAATCCCTGTTCTCCCCTCTCCTTAGACCGTGACCCCCATTTGGGACAAGGGGATGTTCAGTGTGATTATCATGTATCTACCCCAATATCTAGAACAGTGTCTGACACATAGTAAGTGCTTAGCAAATACCATGATACTAATTTTACAGATGAGGAAACTGGGGAACAGAAAAGTTAGGTGATTTACGCTCACACAGCAGGCAAGTGGTGGAGCCAGGACTAGAGCCAGACTCCCAGTCTTCTCTTTACTCGTTTCACTGGGCGGTGCTGTGTTAATCTTCACATTATAAAAACCTTTGACCTTTTCGTGTTAAATTGTCCACTGATGGTGTAGTGCACTTCTGCTAGTGAAATAAGGAAAATAATGGTGAAAACCCCAATTGTAGAATCTATAATAGGTAATAAAGATAACTGGGTGAGTGTTCATTAGTCCAGTCATCCCAAGCGCTCATTTACTGCTGAATACGAACCAGGTCTTAATGTCTTAGATTTACCTCTCCAAATGTTGGTCTTTTAAAATCTTTTCTAGCTCTGTGGCTCTTTTATTTCAAGATCAATTTTGTTTAGAAGATTTTATTTTTAAAAAACTAATAATAATGCTAATAGCTATGGTACTTGTTCTGTTCTTACTGTGTGTCGAGCACGGTACTAAGTACTGGGGTACTGGGGTACAGAGAAGCAGTGTGACTCAGTGGAAAGAGCACGGGCTTGGAACTCAGAGGTCATGGGTTCAAATCCCAGCTCTGCCACTTGTCAGTTGTGTGACTGTGGGCAAGTCACTTCACTTCTCTGTACCTCAATTACCTCATCTGTAAAATGGGGATTAAAACTGTGAGCCCCATGTGGGACAACCTGATGATCCTGTATCTCCCCCAGTGCTAAGAACAGTGCTCTGCACATAGTAAGCGCTTAACAAATACCAACATTATTATTATTATTATTAGATATAAGATAATTAGGTTGGACATAGTTCTTGTCCCACATGGGGCTCACAGTTCAAGGGGGAGATAAAACAGGTATTGAACCCCATTTTACAGATGAGGAAACTGAAGCACAGAGAAGTTAAGTGGCTCGCCCAAGGTCACAGAGCAGACAGACATGAAGTGGAGCCGGGATTAGAACCCAGGTCTTTGACTCCCAAGCCTTTGCTCTTTCCACTAAACTATGCTGCTTGCCCTGCTCTGAAAGTTATTTGTAGATTAGAATTTTTTGTATTTCTTTTCTGATAGGGAGTTGATGGTGTTACACTTAGAAAATTTTATATGTGTAAAATATAATGATTGTATCCAATTAGCAAGGTGGGGAACAATAGAAGGATTGAAAATCAGGGGAGGAGAGTACAAGAAAGAAAAGAAAACAAGAGCAAGCAGTAGTAAATTCAAAAGGAACGTATGATGAACAATTCAAAATTGAAGCCCCTGCAGCTATTAAGCACAAATAAGTATAAAGGCAAACTCTCTCTAGCCCCAATTTATATCTAGAATGTTGTTTTTGTCAGTTGCTTATTGCTGGGAGCCACACGAGAGATATTAGATGTTTAGATCCACAGCTGATACAGAAAATTCATGATAAAACACATCAGTTTTTTTCTTTTTTCTGCATATCTGTTTATAGGTCTTGATAGGATGGGTTCTTGCTCATGGCAGCTAGGTCAAGGTGAAGCAAACTGTTTAGTTATGGGTTCAGCAAAAGAATAATCTACTGATGTGTCACTTGAGATTCACTGTTTTTGTAAGTGATAATCAATCCCATTTATTGAGCACTTAATGTGTGCAGAGCCCTGAATTGAGTTCTTGGGAGAGTGCACTATTACAGAGTTGGTAGCCTTGTTCCTTGCCCACAAGGAGCTTACAGTCTAGAGGGGGAGACAGACATTAACATAGATACATCACATATGTTCCTAAATGCTGCGGGGCTCAGGGTGGGGTGAAAATAAGGTGCAAATACAAGTGCAACTTGATAGCTTGGGAGTTTTCTCTGCAGTTTGCTTAGTTAAAACTTAAAAAGTGTAGTATGAGATATTTTTGTTAGCTTCTGGAGTTAATATGCCTGTGAAAAAGAGCTTTGTTCTTCTTAATCACAGAAAGCATCTTTATAGAAGAAGGCATTAGTACTGTAGATACAATTCCTCTTACAAAAAATTAAGGCACTGTATTTCCGGGGAGTTTGTTTATTGGAGTGAGAGATAACTACTGTGTTAATCTCGTAAAAATTCCAAAAAGCTTGTACAGTAAATCTTACGAGAAACTGTAGGGAGCCACCTGCTAGATTATAAAATACTTGAAGGCATGGATCGTGTCTACTAATTCTTTTATACTTGCCCAAGTGCTTAGTACAGTGCTCCGCACTAAGGAGGCACTCAGTAAGTACTGTTGAATAATATTAGAAAAATGATAGTCCGCCTAGTGTTGTGGGAGCATATAAGATCAACTAGACATCTTGCCTTCTAGGTAGTAAGTGGACAGCAAGATTATAGGTGTAGGACCGTCTCCTGAGAAATTATCTCCTCATTCATTGCAATGTTTTACCCCATTCTTCCCACCTTCGAAGCCTTATTAAAACCACATCTCCTCTAAAAGATCTGCCCAAGGTGAAATCTTGCCCTTGGATCTGTACCCTTTAAACACTTGATATTTTATTCACTTAGCCCCACCCCACTTGTGTACATACCTGTACTTTATTTTCATTTTTATTTCTTCCCTCTGAATTGCAAGCTCGTTGTGGGCAGGGAACATGTCTACCAACTCAACTTACTTTCCCAAGACCTCAGTACAGTACTCCGCACACAGTAAGTGCTCAGAAAATACCAATCAGTGATATTTATTAAGCACTTACTTTGTACAGAACACCGTCTTAAGTGCTTGGGAACGATTGTTTATTTCTGCTAGTCACTTCACCATCAGCATGAAGAGGATAGGTCTGAAGAGTGGCATAGTATGAACTGTGGTAGCATGGGTCTGAGTAGTCACTAAATATCTTGTGTTAAATAGATGCCTGCGGGAGACGAGAGGGGAAGAACTTGGGTGAGATGATGCTCTGCTTCACTAATAGAGAGGATGGATTAGATAGAAAGCTCCTTGTGAGCAGGGAGTGTGTCTACCTACTCTGTTATATTGTATTCATTCATTCAGTCGTACTGATTGAGTGCTTACTATGTGCAGAACACTGTACTAGGCGCTTGGGAAAGCTCAGAACAAGAATAAACGGACACATTCTCTGTCCACAATGAGTTAACATTCTAGAAGGGGGGAGACAGACATCAATACAAATAAATTACAGATATATACATAAATGCAGTGGGGTCAGGAGAGGAGTAGGACACAGGGAGCAACTCAGAGTGCCACAGAAGGGAGAAGAGGAAAGGGGGACTTAGCCTGGGAAGGCCTCTTGGAGGAGATGTGCCTTCAATAAGGTTTTGAAGGGGGGGGCAAAGTAATTGGGAGTTGAGGAGGGAGGGCATTGCTGGTTAGAGGCAGGATGTGGCTAGGGGTCGGTGGTGGGACAGGCGATACTGAGGCACAGTGAGAAGGTTATTCATTCAATAGTATTTATTGAGCGCTTACTATGTGCAGAGCACTGTACTAAGCGCTTGGGATGAACAAGTCGGCAACAGATAGAGACAGTCCCTGCCGTTTGACGGGCTTACAGTCTAATCGGGGGAGACGGACAGACGAGAACAATGGCACTAAACAGCGTCAAGGGGAAGAACATCTCGTAAAAACAATGGCAAATAAATAGAATCAAGGCGATGTACAATTCATTAACAAAATAAATAGGGTAACGAAAATATATACAGTTGAGCGGACGAGTACAGTGCTGTGGGGATGGGAAGGGAGAGGTGGAGGAGCAGAGGGAAAAGGGGAAAATGAGGCTTTAGCTGCGGAGAGGTAAAGGGGGGATGGCAGAGGGAGTAGAGGGGGAAGAGGAGCTCAGTCTGGGAACGCCTCTAGGAGGAGGTGATTTTTAAGTAAGGTTTTGAAGAGGGAAAGAGAATCAGTTTGGCGGAGGTGAGGAGGGAGGGCGTTCCAGGACCGCGGGAGGACGTGACCCGGGGGTCGACGGCGGGATAGGCGAGACCGAGGGACGGTGAGGAGGTGGGCGGCAGAGGAGCGGAGCGTGCGGGGTGGGCAGTAGAAAGAGAGAAGGGAGGAGAGGTAGGAAGGGGCAAGGGGATGGAGAGCCTTGAAGCCTAGAGTGAGGAGTTTTTGTTTGGAGCAGAGGTCGATAGGCAACCACTGGAGTTGTTTAAGAAGGGGAGTGACATGCCCAGATCGTTTCTGCAGGAAGATGAGCCGGGCAGCGGAGTGAAGAATAGACCGGAGCGGGGCGAGAGAGGAGGAAGGGAGATCAGAGAGAAGGCTGACACAGTAGTCTAGCCGGGATATAACGAGAGCCCGTAATAGTAAGGTAGCCGTTTGGGTGGAGAGGAAAGGGCGGATCTTGGCGATATTGTAGAGGTTAACACTAAAGGAGTGAAGTGTGCAGGCTGGGTGGAAGAAGGAGAGTAGCGAGGTGAGGTAGGAGAGGGCAAGGTGGTGGAGTTCTTTAAAGCCAACCTTAGGAGTTTTTGTTCGATGTAGAGGTGGAAGGACAACCACTGAAGTTTTTTGAGGAGTGGGGTGATATGTCTTGAACTGTTCTGTAGAAAAATGATCCAGGCAGCAGAATGAAGTATAGACTGGAGTGGAGAGAGGCAGAAGGCTGGGAGGTCGTCAAGGAGGCTGGTGCAGTAATCCAGTCGGGCTAGGATGAGTGATTGTGTTGCTCTGGTAGCCGTTTGGATGGAGATGAAAGGGTGGATTTTAGTGATGTTGTCAATGAGGGACCGACAGGATTTAGTGAAGGATTGAATATGTGGGTCCCTTACTGCTGTCTTCAACTGTTCACTCTCAGAAGCAGCATGGCTCAGTGGAAAGAGCCTGGGCTTGGGAGTCAGGGGTCATGGGTTTGAATACCCGCTCTGCTACTTGTCAGCTGTGTGACTGTGGGCAAGTCACTTCACTTCTCTGTGCCTCAGTTACCTCATCTGTAAAATGGGGATTAACTGTGAGCCTCAACTGGGACAACCCGATTACCCTGTATCTACAACAGCGCTTAGAACAGTGCTCTGCACATAGTAAGCGCTTAACAAATACCAACATTAATCTTATTATTATTGTTCTTCCCCTCTGCTTTCAAACATGCTCACATCTCCCCAACCTAACAAAACCCTCTTTTGACCCCACGGCTCCCTCCAGTCATCACCCCTGTTCTACTGTTCCTCTGCAGTACTGTTCCTCTGTTGGGTGAGTTGTCTGCATCAGGTGTCTCAAGTTCCTCTCCTCTCCTTGAGCCTCTACAGTCTGGTTTCTGACCCCTTCTCCACAGAAACAGCACTTTCAAAGGTCACAAATGATCTCCTTCTTACCATCCTAATCCTTCTTGACATCTCAACTGTCTTCAACACTGTCGACCACGCCCTTCTCCTGGAAACATTATCCAACCTCGGATTCATCGACACTGTCCTCTCCTGGTTCTTTTCCTATCTCTGGCCACTAATTCTCAGTCTATTTTGCAGGGGTCTCCTTTGCCTCTCACCCCCTAACTGTGGGGGTCCCTCAAGGTTCAGTTCTGGGTCCCCGTCTATTCTCCATCTGCATCCACCCCCTTGGAGAAGTCATTCACTCCCATGGCTGCAGCTACCGCCTTTATGCCGATGATTCCCAAATCTACATCTTCAACCATAATCTCTTTCCCTCTCTGCAGTCTGGCATTTCCTCCTGCCTTAAAGACAGTCTCTTCTTGGATGTCCTGTTGTCACCTCAAACTTAACATGTTTAAAACAGAACTTTTTATCTTCCCACCCAAACCTTATCCTTCCCCTGACTTTCCCATCTCTGTAGACGGCATCATCCTTCCTGTCTCCCAAGCCCTTAACCTTGGCTCCTCTCTCTCATTCCTCCCACTTATTCAATCAGTCACTAAATCCTGTCAGTTCACCCTAGTTATAATAATGATGATGATGGTATTAAGCGCTTATGTTGTGTCAAACACTGTTCTAAGCGCTGGGGTAGATACAAGTAAAATCATGTTGGACACAGTCTCTGTCCCACATGGGGCTTACAGTCTTAATCCCTGTTTTACAGATGAGGAAAACTGAGGCACAGAGAAGTTGTGTCTTCCCCAAGGTCACAGCAACAAGTGGCAGAGCTGGAATTGGAACCCAGGTCCTTCTGACTCCCAAGCCTGTGCTCTGTCGACTAGGCTATCCTGCTTCGCAACATCAGTAAAATCTGCCCTTTCCTCTCCTTCTAAATATCTACCATGTTATTCCAAGCATTTATTGTATACTGCCTTGATTAGCGTATCAGTCTTGTTACTGAACTCGCTGCCTCCTGTCTCTCCCCACTTCAGTCCATACTTCATTCTGCTATCCAGATTATTTTTCTGCAGAAACGTTCAGTTTGTTTCCTCACCTCCAGTTGTTACCCATCTACCTACGCGTCAAACAGAAACTCCTTACTGTCGACTTTAAAACACTCAATCACCTTGCTCCCTCCTACCTCACCTTGCTACTCTTCTACTACAACCCAGCCTGCACACTCCTCTCCTCTAATGCCAGCCTACTCACTGTACCTTGATCTCGTCTACCTCGCCAAGTCCTGCCTCTGGCCTGGAATGCCCTCCCTGTTCATAGCCAGGAGACGGTTACTCTCGCCACCTTCAAGGCCTTATTGAAGGCACATCTCCTCCAAGAGGTCGTCTTTGACTCAGCTTTCATTTCCTCTTTTACACTTCCCTCTGCATCACTCTGACTTGCTCGCTTTTCTCACCATCCTCCCCAGCCCCTCAGCCCTTATGTATATATACATAATGTATGTATTTATATTAATATATCTCCCCCCAGATTGTAAGCTCGTTGCGGACAGGGAATGCGTCTGTTTTATTGTTGTGGTGTACTCTCCTAAATGCTTAGTACACTGCTCTGCACACAGAAAGTGTTAGATAAATACAATTGATCGATTGGTTACTGCATCAGATAACTTGCTGACCTCTCTGCTTCTCCTTTCTTCCCACCCCACTCCATACTTCACTCTGCCGCCCAGATCATTTTTCTGCAAACCTGTTCTGTCCATGTTTCCCCACTGAAGAACCTCTAGTGGTTGTCCATCCACCTCCACATCTAACAGAACCCCCTTAACACAGGCTTTAAAGAACTCAATCACCTTGCCCACCCCATGCTACCTTACCGTTGCTGATTTGCTCCTACAACCCAGCCCTCACACTTCGCTTCTAATGCAACTACTCATTGTACCTCAGTCTCGTCTATCTCACCGCTGACTTTGCGCTCACGTTCTGTCTCTAGCCTGGGATGCCCTTCGTCTTCATAACGAATAGATGATCACTCTCCCTACCTTCAAAGCCTTATTCAAAGCGTATCTCCAAGAGGCCGTCCCCAACTAAGCCCTCATATCCTCTTCTCCCACCCCCTTCTGGGTTGCCCTTGGATTTGTACCCTTTATTCACCCTTCCCGCAGCCCCATAGTACTTATGGATTTAGCCCTAATTTATTTAGATTATGTGTCTCCCCCTTCTAGACTGAAAGCTTGCTGTGGGCAGGGAATGTGCCTACCAATTCTATTATATTGTACCCTCCCCAGTTAATACAGTACTCTGCACACAGTAAATGCTCTGTAAATACAGTTGATTGGAGCAGTTTGGAAATGGACCAAACGCCTGGAGTTAGCTCCTATCAGAACAATCATGGATTCTTGTTCTTAAGGCCCATAAAGTGAAGACGAGAAAAAACTAGGATTTTGGCTTTGAATTCACTACAGGACAGCCTGAAGATCCAGTTCAGTCAATTGATTTATTGAGCATTTATTGTGTACAGAGCACTGTACTAAGACCTTGGGAGAGTGCAGAATGACAATGACAAGAGTGTTTAGACTTGTTTCCTACCCACCCCAAGCGTACAGTTCAGAGTTCACTTTGGCAGTTCTTAAGTTACACTATCTTACCTATGTAAAGTCCACACTATCTTACCTATGTAAAGTCCCACAGAGCCCCCTTATCCATAGACGAGCTCATAGGATTCTTTCGTTACCTGCACAAAATGGTTTCTACATTTGCAGGTGAAAAAACGGCTTCAGAGAACGTTCTGTTAAAAGGTCAAGAGAAATTAAAAACATAAGATAAAGAAATCCTAAGCCTCATTCTTCCTCCCTGCAAATTCGTATAGAAGGGAGACTTAATACCCGAGATGATAATGGTAACGGGTAGAAACAGCTCCACATTGGGTAATAAAGGATCCTTTTAATTCAGAGGCTGCAGACTCTGATTAGGAGGCACTAATGTTGGCTAATTGAATCAGACAGCAATGACTTGGATGATAAGGTTTATTTTGCTTTTATCAAATGACTTAGTGGAAATGCTGAAAGTAAAATTGGTTCAAAAAAGAATCAGGGTCACTTAATTCCATAGGCAGCAGATACTTCTAAAGCTATTTTAATCAGCACGAAAAGGAGATGACTTTGCAGCAGAATTTTTTTCTTGGGGGTAGGGCAAATTGCTACCCGTAGTTCTCAAAATATGCATTCTGAAAATACATCATAAACTTCTTTTTCAATTGTGGTTGCACTGTATCTTCTACATGCTAATTTTCAGAATCAAACTCTAGGAAGAGAGAAGTTAAGCACTGATAAAAAGCATGTTTTTAAGCTATCGGGGAACAAATTCAGCAAAAATGAAGTTAAAAAAAGTGAAGTCACTTCCCTTGACTGTGATAAAAACCTTAAGAGCCACAGTTCTGGATGTGTAATCTTGCTGTCCATTTACCACCTTTCTCATGCTTTGCCAAGAGCCACTCGGAAACTGATTTCCTGAAGAAACATTAAGCTGCTGTCTCAGTTCTCACTCTCTTGCCAAGTAATCATGCACCACTTTCCGGCTTTGAGCCACCTGAGACCTAATGAATCTAAAGCTAAACTGTTTATCATTTGAAAGAGGCTATAGATTAGGAAATTTTCCTCTGACATTCTAGAGTAGCAGTTTTGCTTCAGCAGTGCCCGAGTCCCCGAAGAGATTGGCATAAACAGGTAAGAAAAAAAATCCTTTATAACGTATTTAGCTGATATAGTTTGAAAACAGGTGAGTACAGAACCCTACGTATAAGTGATACTTAACTTTATTGAATTTCTTGGTGTATTTCTGTGGCTCTGTATATACAACATTAGTTCCATTTTGTGCAGTTTATTAGTATTTTTAATTCCATTATAGGCTGTTGTGATTCTCCCCCGCCCCTTTCCTCACAGTAGAGGTACATAAAGGGTCAGGGGATTATCATCCAAACATCAGATGTTCCCAGTTCTTCAAAGTTTCCGTTGAATACTAAATTTCTGTTTGGAAGTAATGGAAGAGATGATCAGAAGTCATTATATACACCTTCACACAACATGTAGGAATGAGGTTTAGTTGAGAACTCGACTTGTATTCGTTTGTATTTATTTCTGAGAAATCTCCAGTTTTCTCACCCAGCGTTTACATAGGGATGTGTTAAACATTCATGAAGAAACTTCTCAACTCTTTTAAAAAGGTAGAGTGTGTGATTCAGATGTATTAACAGTATTCCATAAATATTTAAAATTGAGTTCTATTAATAAATCCTATGCTCATGTTAGGTTGAGCCAGTATTTGGATGTGGAATCAGCCCAGTTGCAAGTCTGCATAAGCCATGCAGCATAATCATCATTTTTATCCCCACAATATAAACAGTAGCGCTTTGAAAATAGAAGATGCAGACGATTACTACACGGGGTTAATTGCTTGTTAAGCCGTCAAAATCAGAAATGTTCTCATAGGACTTTCTGTTTCTGTCTTATTCTGTTAGGTGTAAGAATTGCTCTGTATCTTACTGGAATCCCTATTGGATGCTGCCCTCTGATGTTTGTGGAATGACCTGCTTTTGGGAAGCGACTCTTAGGTAGGCCCTGCTATTCAGTAGACCTTTGTTTCATCGACAGATCAGTGTAGCCAGGAGCACCCAATAAAAAACTTGAATTTGCTAATAAAAGCCACAATCTTTTATTTCCAGTTCTTTTCTTTTCTTGCTGCCCCAGTGCATTTTTTTCTGATTGGGCTTACTTGATTCTCTGGATTTAGAGTATGCTCTAATTAAACTTCTTCTGAATGTGTCCTCTCTCCTTTTTCTGAGCGATATGAATTGGCCTTTCTCCGTATGGCTACCATAAATGTAGTTGTTATACAAATGTAACTGCCCTTCATATTGAGAGATGGCACTTGTTGCGAGCTCTTATGTGTGTATAGTTAAGAGGAAAATAGATGCGGAAAAAAATCAAGCGCTTAGTACAGGGCTCTGCACATAGTGAGCGCTCAGTAAATGCGGTGGAATCAATGAAATAGGCTCGTCGAGGCTGGCACATCTCCGGGAAGACCATTAAACAGCATGTGATAGCAGTGCCATATCGGGCTCCAGATTGAACTAAAGGCTGACAGAGCAGTAGTGTTGTTCTTGTCCATCCTTCTCTCTGTGTCTGTGACCTGGACTCCACCCAGGCACCAAATCAGGCTCCTTGAGTCATTCCATCATCCTCCCTTACAGGCTATTCATTCATTCATTCATTCATTCAGTAGTATTTATTGAGCACTTACTATGTGCAGAGCACTGTACTAAGTGCTTGGAGTGTACAATTCGGCAACAGACACAATCCCTGCCCAATGACGGGCTTACGGTCTAATCGGGGGAGACGGACAAAAACAAGACAACATAATCACGATAATCAGGCTAGGCTCACCACCATCAGACAGTGAGGTGCAAAGCTGGGAGTCTAGCCTGGGCGTCAGAAGGTCATGGGTTCTAATTCCGACTCCACCCCTTGTCAGCTGTGTGACCTTGGGCAAGGCACTTCACTTTTTTGGGCGTCGGTTACCTCATCAGTAAAATGGGGATTGAGATGGAGAGCTCTACGTGGTACAGGGACTGTGTCCTACCCGATTTGCCTGTACCCACTCCAGCGTTTAGTACAGTGCCTGGCACATAGTAAGTGCTTAATAAATACCTTTATTATTATTATAATTATTAGTAGAGAAGCTCTGTTCACCTTTCCACAGCTCCTCTGGGTGAGACACGTGAGGGGAATGAGCAACAACTGCCAAATGGAGAGCTGAAATGGGGAAACCAAAAGCGAGGGTGGGACAGTAGAAGCATTTTAAGGACACAGTGAAACAGAGCCTCAGTCAGTGCTTGTTCCCTGCTCAAAACTGGGAGTCAGTTGCTATGGAGCGACCCACAGGGCGTACTGCCATCATGGAAAGAGAGACAAGGAGGCCAAAGAGAAAACAGTGCCAGACACTCCAAACGTGAAGCACGGCAAGGGTTAGACTCTTTATGTGGCCGGGAATTCGTTCATTCATTTGGATTTACTGAGCGCTTACTGTGTGCAGAGCACTGTATTAAGCGCTTGGAAAGTACAATTCGGCAACAGATAGAGACAATCCCTACCCAACAATGGGCTCACAGTCTAGAAGCAGGGAGACAGACAATAAAACAAAACAAGCAGACAGACATCAGTAGCATCAATATAAATAAATAGAAATGAGGATCCCACATAAGACACATTTAATCTCCGGTGAGCTTTGCCTTTAATGGTGTCTCCGAATATGAAGGAACTCCATGTGGGTAGGGATCCCATTACAAAGTTCATTGTATTGTACTTTCCCAAGCACTTATCCCAGTGCTGTGCACCATGGGAAGTGCTCAGTGATTGGGGATGTAAAGGTTGTTCTTTGCATCTGCTACTTGCGATGGCTGGTTTTTCCAAGTCTGCTTCTTGGCTTTCCTTTCTGTGTTTGGAGGCCCTGCTTCAGGAAAGTGCCCTTTATACCCAGTTGCTGCTGATGTTCTAAGCGGTCTGTTGCCATACCACAGGTTTGGCAGGGGTGTGTGCTTGTGTGTTTACCAACATCTCAAATCATATCTATCATCCTCAGCACCTATGTTTAGTCTTCTGTTCAGTTGTGCATTCAATTTCTTATTTTGATTACTTTGTAAATACTTTTGTGTGTCCTTATAAGGAGAAGCACTGTGGCCTTAGTGGAAGGAGTATGGGCCCACGAGCTAGAGGACCTGGGTTCTAGTTTTGGCTCCACCGCTTGCCTGCCGTGTGACCTTGGGCAAGTCACTTCCTGACTCTGTACCTCAGTTTCCTCAGCTACCAAATGGAGATTCAATACCTGTTTTCCCTCATATTTGGACCCAGAACCCCCTATGGGTCAGGGACTGTGTCCTACATTGTATCTACCCCAGAGTTTAGAACACATATTGAGTACTTAACATATATCATTAAAAAAAGTATGGGCAGGAAATGTCACTTGCCTGTTTTATACTTCCCAAGCAGGTTGCAGTACAGTGCATTATGCCCAATAGGTCCTGAATAAGTACTGTTACTAATTTAAAATGCTTATTCTGTTTTGTCTTGCCTTAATTCATGTCACCATTTTGCTGTCCTGTTTGGATATCATGTTCTATCATCTCTTTTCCCAGTATGTCCTACTCAGAAAAGCCGTGTTGAGCTTCAATATAAATAAGTAGTCTGCCTGTTAGGGTTTCATTGGTGGTGATCCTCCCTTGCTATTTGATGCAAAGTGTGGCTCATAGGTGATCCAGAAGATATAGCTGAGCATAATAGATTCACTGTTCACTGCCATTTACTAGACCACCTCTCACTGTAACGCTGATTGTTGTTGATCCATAAGTTAAAATAGTGATCTGTAGACATTCTCCTCACAGTTTCTTATGATGAAAGGGAAAGCCTGAGGTTCAGCTTCGGTGTGTGTGTATGTGTGTCTAAAATTAAGTGGCAACTTCGTAGGAACCTGATTTTATAGTAGGAAAAAAAATGCTTAACTTTATATCTTTCCTAAGCCCTATTTTATTATCCAAACTGTGTTGGCTTTGTGCTGGAGAACATTATGGGGAAAAAATGAGTAAAAAAGGACACAAGCAATTGGTGCAGGAAGAAGAAAAGGAAAGCAGAGTGAGGAGTAGTAACATAGCTTAGTGGATAGAGCCTGGTTGTCAGAAGGCCATGAGTTCTAATCCTGCTCCGCTACTTGTCTGCTATGTAACCTTGGACAAATGAAGTGACTTCTCTGTGCCTCAGTTACCTCATTTGTAAAATGGGGATTGAGACTGTGAGCCCCATGTGGAACAGGGACTCTGTCTAACCCAATTTGCTTGTATCCACCCCAGCGCTTAGTCCGGCGCCTGGCACGCAGTAAGCACTTAACAAATACCACAGTTATTATTATTATTATTATTAATAATTCACTGATTTGGTGACCCATAGTTAAAGACTGAAGCTGATTTCCTTCTTGGCTTTCCTTTCTCCATGTCTAGAATATGGTGGTTATAAAGTGACACCAAAACTTTCGATGGCACAAAAATGAAAACCTAAAAAGCAGGTGCATCAAACTCGTTCCTGATGATGGCTATTTTTGCACTTTCACAAAAGATGCAAATTACTAAAACTCTTGGTAATGGAATTAGCAATTTACTATATCATTATTACCAAATTTTCTCACATAATTGCTCTATTTTTATGCAATCCCAAAGCAGGGAATAAGCTATTACGAGGAAAATTTAAATCTAGCCATAAAGGGTGTAGGAGAAAAAAGAAAAGGGGGAGGGAAGGAGAGAAAGAAGATTTAGGTAAGAAGGCACTTGAGACTGCATTGCGTCTCTTCTAGAAGTTGCAGTCAGCAAATTACAGTAATTCACTGTACAGCCCCCCAACCCCAGGTTTGCCCTTTTCTAAGAAGCGACCCTTCCCCCCACGCCCCTTCCCCTCCCAATCCTCCACTAGCTGTAGCCTTTTCTCATCCTGACCCATCTCTGTGTGCACATTTTAAAGAAGAAATATCTCTAAAACACAGACCTGTATTCCTGTTAGCTCATTCTGAGCTTTTTCTTCCTATCCCTGGGCAGGCCCCAGTGACTGCTTTCCAAACAATCTTGCATCCCCCATTATACCTTGAGGTTAATTGTGTGTAGAAGACAGTTGGTTGAGTAAACACTGTAACCCTCCATCAAAATCAGTGGCTCCTACAACCTGAGTCAGCTTCCCCACCCTCACACCACCTCACCTGTCACCACCTGCCTCCTGCAGCTGGTTGTGGAGACAGGGGGAGTGCGAGGCCTGGCGTTTCCCTGGACACAGGAGCCACGAGGCTCTTTTCCCTGGGGAGGAGACACCCACTATGTCCCCACCCTGGGGAAACTCCCATCATACCCTCCTCTAAGCCAGTCAGGGTGAGGATGCAGCAGCAACATGTGTTCTCAACTTGGAGAACGCTTGGCAGCTATGGCTGTTGTGACCCTTGGGCTCTGATCAGACATATGTGAGCCACAGGGAACCTGGGACCCTGATTCTTTAAACGGAAATTCTGTCTTATTCTTTCTGTATTTAACTTTTTCTGTGTGTGTATGCCCTTTTCTTATTACGTGTCTATTGTTAGACCTGTTCCCTAGATTATTAGCTTCTTGGGGGGCAGGGGCCCTGTGTAATCTTCATCCATGTATTTTTCCCCAGCACTTAGAATACTGCTTTGCACACTGTGGACGCTCAATGGATAGCACTGAATAAGCAAATTGATCATTCTCAGCCTGTTTCTGTCCTCTGGGGTCCACGAAGCTTCCTTTGCTACTTTTCTGAAAGTAGCCTCCCTCTCTGTGGACAATGTAGTTTTCATTTCAAAGGGTTTTTTTTGGGTCTGGATTTCATTCCCTCCTTGGGGACTTTACAAGTGTTAAATTCTTAAGAGTTAGGGATGGTGAGCGAGGATCATCACAACTTTCCCCTCTAATCAGTACAATATGTAAATACACTATCTAATATCAGGTAACTCATTTGTTCAAAATATTATCTTAAGAGTAAGAGTGTATTATAGTGGCTAAGAGAAAGAAGCTTCAACTGTACTGTCTGGGAATTTTTATATGGTTAAAATCATTTGTAGGATATCAGGAGTGTCACTTTTTTATGGTATTTGTTAAGCGCTTACTATTTGCCAGGCACTGTTCTAAGCGCAAGAGTAGATACAAGCTAATTAGGTTGGACACAGCCCCCGTCCCATATGGGGCTCACAGTCTTAATCCCTCTTTTGCAGTTGAGGAAACTGAGGCTCAGACAAGAGAAGCGAGTTGCCCAAGGTCACACAGCAGACAAGTGGCAGAGATGGGATTAGAACTCAGGACCTCCCGACTACCCGGCTCTATCCACTATGCCATGCTACTTCTCCTTCACTCCTCACTCAGCTTTCCTTTCCTTCTTTGGTCCCGTTTATTGATTGCTTATTGTGTGCAGAGCACTGCATTGAGTGCTTGGGAGAATAGAGTATCACAGTGTAACAGACACATTCCCTGCAAGCTGGGAATAGAACGCAGGTCCTTCTGACTCCCAGGTCCCTGCTCTATCCATTAGGCTGCACTGCTTCTCACTGTATGGCATTTCTTTGCAATGCATGCAAAATTAATTTTAGGTGCCAATTATAAGTTAGAGCTGCGAACTCTAAAAGTTGTAGGGTAAGCAGAAATGTTAGCAGAAGTGTTAGCGAATGTTCAAGATCAAATTTAATGCTTTTAAAGTTGATGTTCTATTATTGCCAAATCTGTCTGTGAATAGGATTTCTTGTTCTTGCAGTATTATAATAATGATGGCATTTGTTAAGCGCTTACTATGTGCAAGGCATGGCTCTAAGCGCTATGGGGGATTACAGGGTAATCAGGTTGTCCCACGTGGGGCTCCCAGACTTAATCCCCATTTGACAGATGAGGTAGCTGAGGCCCAGAGAAGCTAAGTGACTTGCCCCAAGTCACACAGATGACAAGCGGTGGAGTAGGGATTAGAACCCATGTCCTCTGACTCCCAAGCCCGGGCTCTTTCCCCTGAGCCACGCTGCTCCAGCGTTTACACTAGTTTTGCTCTTTCACTTTAGGCATTAGAGCCTGAAGGTTTTTATCTTACTGACTGGATTGCCCTTCTGAAACTGATTTTCAGTATTGGAAAGGTTCAGATATTTTTCAGTTAAAATGGTATGATGCTGAATCGCTCCCCCTGCTGGTCGATTCTATGAGTACAGTGTAGAGGAATAGCAAGGTAATTACCTTGACTCTGGAATTGACATATCTTTTCAGCAAAAACACACAATTTGTATAACTGACATTTGTTACAGAATAATTTACTTTTCCCACCGTAATAATAACCAGCATTGACCATTCCGGGAGAATTGAAAAAACCACAGGAAATTTGTGTTTTTAAGAAATTTGCATGGTGAAAATATTTCAGGCATTTTACATCTGTCGCAGACTGATACCACGACAGTCTAGCATTCATGATTATTTCAGTGATTTCTGTAGGAAGTATTCAATCACTAGTGCTTTTTTATGTGAAAGTCACAAAAATCTGACTTGTTTTCTGTTAGTGTTCAAGGTAACACCACACTTCTCAAACACTGTTCATTATTGTTAATTTATTTTCACCTTCAGGTTAAGCCACTGATAACATTTATATGGTATCTACCTTACCTTGGCTCCATAGTGAAGACTTCTATTGCCTCAGAGACGATTTCTTGTAAAAAAAATTCAGGGTTGATTGTAGGCAGCATGAGGCCCTGTAGCTGTTTTTCCTTTACGCCAAATATAGATTAAGATGAATCTGTTTCTTTTTAGATAAAAATAGCATGCTTATCTTTTTTAATGTTTAGCTTTAAGTTACTTTTTGCTAATGAAACTTTTATGCTTATGTTATGACAGATGTAAGCAGAAATACTTATTCTCTTTTCTAGGTATAATTTACTGAAAGCACAGCCTGTTGAGAAAATGCACCTAGCCGTTGTTGCATGTGGTGAGCGACTGGAAGAAACTATAACTATGTTAAAATCAGCAGTTATTTTTAGCATCAAACCTTTACAATTCCACATTTTTGCTGAAGACCAACTGCACCAAAGCTTCAGAGACATTGTAAGTACAGTGCTTGAGATGGAATTTAACCAGTGAAGAGTAGTCCATGATTACAACAGTCAATATAATGCTCATGCCTTTTTAAATCTCAGTGGAACTACAAATTGAATTATACAAATGTGTCCAACTGCCATAATTATTTTGAAAACTTGAAAATATTTCACCTACTCTTAAAGTTTTGTGAAATATGAACCTAGAACAGTTCATTACTTTTCTGATCATTATCCATGTTTACCGAGTGGAATACGGTACTAGATGTGTAGGCCACATAGCAGGTAAGTGGCAGAGCTAGGATTGGAAGCCCGGTCCTCCGATTCTTAGATCAGTGCTCTTACTACTAGACCACACTGCTTCTTAATGTGTGTGTAAATGTGATGCACAAACAACTTCAATCCAGTCAGCTAGCTGCCTCTTAAGTCTATTAACTATCCAACTGAATAGGTTCTTGTTTCAAACTTGTGTCTCAGCTATGTCTTTCTGCTAATGCGACTAGCAAAAGACACTCCCACTCAAAGGCTTAGTAGAAATATTTATCATCAAATGCCATAGAGTTGTTTCTGATTCATGGCGACTCTGTTGGATATATTTTCTTCAGAACGTCCTATCTTCTGCCATAATCTGTAACCTTGCTAACAGTTCTTCCATTGTTCTTTTGGTTTCTCTCCATCTAGCTGCTGGTCTGCCTCTTCCCCATCTTCCCTGGACTTTTCTTAGCATTAGTGTCCTCTAAGAGAATCAGTCCTCCGTATGATGTGTCCAAAATATGCTAAACTAAGTCGGGTCATTTAGCCTTTCAAAAACTACCTGATATTAAGCACTTATGGTGTGTGTGGTAGGTACAAAATAAGCAATTCAGATCTGGGCCCTATCCCACAGGAACTCACAGTCTAGGCTGGAGAGGACAGACATACAGAAAACAGGGGTAAGCATCAAACAATGGAAACCATTAAAGACACAAAATTCAATATTTGAATAATTAACAGGTAAACGGTACTTGGTGAGAAGTGGAGACCTCTCACTGCTCTGGGTCACAGTCCTTGACAGAGATTTCCAAAAAAAAAAGTTCAGTCCATGTCTCCCCACTCTGCAAGAACCTCCAGTGGTTGCCCATTCACCTCCACATAAGACAGGAACTCCTTACAGTCAGCTTTAAAGCACTGAAACAGCTCACCCCCTCCTACCTTACCTTGTTGATTTCCTACTACAACCCACCCCACACACTTCGCTCCTCTAATGTCTACCCATTCACCCTATGTCGATCTTATCTGTGTAGCTGCCAGCCTCTGGCCCATACTACCCGCTCTGTTCTGGAACTGCCCCCCCTTCATATATGAGAGATCACCATTCTCCCTGCTTCAGAGGAGAATCACATCTCCAAGTGACCCTCCCTGACTAAGCCATACTCTCTCTCCCTACTGCAACTCCTGTGCACTTGGATCTGTACCCTGTAATCACTGGATACTCACCCCACCCTCCGCCCCACAGCACGTATGTGCATATCTGCAGTTTGTCAATCTATCATATTTATCAAGCGCTTACCGTGGGCAGAGCTCTGTGCTAAGTGCTCGGGAGAGGACAGTGTAACAGAGTTGGTAGACATGTTCCCTGCCCACAGTGAGTTTATAGACTAGAGGACTATTCATATTAAAGTCAAGTCACTTAGCCTCTCTATGCCTGTTTTCTCAACTGTAAAATGGAGATTTTGCATGTTCCCCCTTGACATTAGATTGTGACCTCCATGTAGGACAGGGACTGTGTTCAACCTGAGTAACTCATACCTACTACAGCACTTAGAACAGTGCTTGACACACAGTTAAGAGCTTTATAAATACTATAATAGTGATAATTATAATAATACAGTTGTGGGTTTTTTCAAGTGTCTTAATTGAATGCTTTCCTTCATTTATTCCTTTTTACTTTTTTCATTCTTATGAGGATTAACAGTAACTAATTGCAACTCTTTCCCGCTTGATGCTGTTTTGAAGTTTGGTGGATTTTGGGTTCCTTGATGTAGTTTCTGACACAACTTTATTTGATGTAAATTGAATCTTTATAACTTTTAAATTTGGTAAGAAGTGGATTTGCCATTGGGTTGAGGGGAAGAAATTTTCAAATAAGAACTAAACTATTGTCTTTTCTTTTTTTCCTTAGCTTGACAGCTGGACATTTTTACAAAAATTTAATTTTACTTTATATCCAATAACTTTTCCACCCGAAAATGCAGCAGAATGGAAAAAACTCTTCAAACCATGTGCTTCACAAAGATTGTTCTTACCAGTAAGTTTTTCTGTATTTCATTGTAGTAATAAATCAATCAGTGGTATTTATTGAGCTCTACTGTGGGCAGAGTAGTGTATTAAGTACCTGGGAGAATATAACACCATAGAATTGGGAGACACATTCCTTGCCTACAAGAGCTTACAGTCTGGAGGGGAGGCAGATGTTAAATTATGGCTGGGTACGTAACTACTGTGGGGCTGAGGGTGGGTTGAATATCATCATCATCAATGGTATTTATGGAGCGCTTATTATATGCAGAGCACTGTACTGAGCGCTTGGGAGAGTGCAGTACAACAGAGTTGGCAGATACATTCCCTGCCCCAACCAGCTTATGGACATTAATATAAATAAATAATTTAATAATGTTGGTATTTGTTAAGCGCTTACTATGTGCCGAGCACTGTTCTAAGCGCTGGGGTAAACACAGGGGAATCAGGTTGTCCCACGTGGGGTTCACACTTAATCCCCATTTTACAGATGAGGGAACTGAGGCACAGAGAAGTTAAGTGACTTGCCCACAGTAATAATTTATAATTATAATAATAATATAATATATATAATATAATATATAATATATAATATATAATTAATTATATATAAATATATAATTAATAATATAATATAATATATATATAATATATAATAATATAATAATTTATAACATGTAATTTAAAGATACCCGTGTCAGTGCTTTGGGGCTGAGGGTAGGGTGAAAATCAAATGCCCAAAGGTCACAGAAGCGAGAGGGAGCCAGGGAAAAAAGTCCTTAATTGGGGAAGGCCTCTCAGAGGAGATGACATAAATAATGCTCTGAAGGTGGGGAGAGTAGTGGTCTGTGGGCAAGTCACTTAACTTCTCTGTGCCTCAGTTCCCTCATCTGTAAAAATGGGGATTAAGACTGTGAGCCCCACGTGGGACAACCTGATTCCCCTATGTCTACCCCAGCGCTTAGAACAGTGCTCGGCACATAGTAAGTGCTTAACAAATACCAACATTATTATTATTATTAGTGGTCTGGTGTATATGAGAGCGAGAGAGAGTTTTAGGCTAGTGAGAGGATGTGGGAAAGGAGTCCGTGGCGAGGTAGACGAGATCTGAGCATGGTGAGTAAGCTGGCATTAGAGGAGCGAAATGTGCAGGCTGGGCTACAGTAGGAAATTAGGTGAGCTAGGAGTGGGTGAGTTGACCGAGAGCTTTAAAGGTGACGGTAAGGAGTTTCTTTTTGATGTGGAGGCAGATGGGCTACCGTTGGAGGTTCTTGAGGAGTGGGGAAACATGGACTGAACAGTTTTGTAGAAACATCATCTGAGCAGCAGAGTGAAGTAATGGACTGATGTGGAGAGACCCAGTAGGCAGGAAGTTCAGAGGCAGAAGCATTAGTCAAGGTGGGTTAGGATAAGAGGTTTGATTAACATGGGAGCAGTTTGGATGGAGGGGAGAGGGAAGATTTTAGCCAAGTTGTGAAGAAAGAACTGGCAATATTTGGTGACAGGATGAATAAGTCAGCTGAATGAGAGAGGAATTGAGGACAACGCCAAGGATACAGGCTTGAGTTAGGGTAGTGGTGTTGTCTATGATGATGGGAAAGATAATAAAAATAATGATGGCATTTGTTAAGCGCTTACTATATGCAAAGCACTGTTTCAAGCGCTGGGGAAGATACAAGATGATCAGGTTGTCCCACGTGGGGCTCACAGTCTTAATCCACATTTTACAGATGGGGCAACTGAGGCACAAAGAAGTTAAGTGACACCCAAAGTCACACAGCTAACAAGTGGCTGAGCCGGGATTTGAAGCCATGACCTCTGACTCCCAAGCCCGGGCTCTTTCCACTGAGCCACGCTGCATAGTGGGGTGACAAATTTTGGGTGGTGAAATAGATTCTGTTTTGGACATGTTAAGGTGGAGATGTTAGCAGGAGATCTAGGTAGAGATGTCCCGAAGGCAGAAGGAAATGTGCTATTGCAGAGGAGAGGTCAGGGTTTGGAAAGAAAGATCCAAATCATTCTCATTAAGCCATGGGAACGAATGATTTCTCCAAGGGAGTGGAAGCAGATGGAGAAAAAGAGACCTACAACTGAGCCTTGAGGCACCCCCACTGTCAGAAGGTGAGAGGCAGAGGATGAACCTGCAAAAAAGAGGCGAAGAAGGATCAGGCAGAGATAGGAGAACCAAGAGGGCACAGTGTCAGAGATGCAAAGATTGGATAAAGTTTCAAGGAGACGGGGTGGTCTGTAGCGTCATGGGCAGCTGAGAAGTCCAGGAGGATTAGGCTAGGATAGAGGCTGTCAGATTTGGTGAGAAGGTTATTGGTTACCTTAGAGAGGGCTGTTTCTGTGAAATGAAGGGGGCAAAAGCCAGATTGGAGGGGATCAAGGAGAAAATTGGAGGAGAGAAGGTGGAGACAGGTGTTAAAAACTCTCAAGACGTTTGGAGAGAAATGATAGGAGTCTCTATATTGTAAGATCATTATGGGCATGGAATGTGTTTGCTAATTCTGTTATATTGTATTCTTTCTAGTGCTTATTACAGTGCTCTGCACATAGCAAGCACTCAGATACCATCGATTGAGGATAATGGGGTGATACCCGGTGGAAACTCATGTCAAGGGAGGTTTTTTTAGGGTAGGGGATATGTAGGCATCTTTGGAAGCATTGGGGAAGAAGCCATTGGAAAGTGAATGATTAAAGATGGCAGTCAGGAGGGAAGAAGGAAGGGGGATGTGGTTTCTGTCTCCCTCCGCCCCCCCCAAGTGATGCTTGTTAAGCACTTAATATGTACCAGGCACTGTATTAAGCACTGGGATAGGTACAAGCCAATCAGACTGGAAACAGTCCATGTCCCACATGGGACTCCCAATCTTAATTCCCATTTTACAGATGAGGTAACTGAGGCCCAGTGAAGTGATTTGCCCAAGGCATTCATTCATTCATTCAATAGTATTTATTGAGCGCTTACTATGTGCAGAGCACTGTACTAAGCGCTTGGGATGAACAAGTCGGCAACAGATAGAGACAGTCCCTGCCGTTTGACGGGCTTACAGTCTAATCGGGGGAGACGGACAGACAAGAACAATGGCACTAAACAGCGTCAAGGGGAAGAACATCTCGTAAAAAAATGGCAACTAAATAGAATCAAGGCGATGTACAATTCATTAACAAAATAAATAGGGTAACGAAAATATATACAGTTGAGCGGACGGGTACAGTGCTGTGGGGATGGGAAGGGAGAGGTGGAGGAGCAGAGGGAAAAGGGGAAAATGAGGCTTTAGCCAAGTGGCAGAGCTGGGATTAGAACCCGGGTCCTTCTGACTACCAGGTCCATGCTTTGTCCACTTGCCATGCTGCTTCTCCGAAGTATTTTTAAAAGGTATGAAGGGATGGGGTCAGAAGTACAGGTCAAGGATTCTCCAAGGTAGATTTGGAGAGGAGGAGATCGATCTCTTCTTGAGTTACTGCAGGGAATATAGGGAGAGTTGAAAAGGGCGGGCGAGATTGGAGAGGAGCAGGGATGATTTAGGGAGATCATGCCTGATGCTTTCAGTTTTTGAGGTCAGGTCATTAGGGGAAAGAGGTAGTAGGGGTGGAGGGACAGGAGGTTTGAAGATCAGCTGGAGGGGGCAGTAGGTATGGAAGTGAATTAGGAAGTATTGTTGTCGGGCAGAGGAGAGTGCTGATGTGAAGCAGCAAAGGAACTGAATACTGTGGAGGTGATCCAGGGGGCAGGTTTGTGCTATGAAATCAGTGGAGGAGCAGGGCAGCAAGGGAGTTGAGTCTAGTGGAGAGGGCAGTGTTGAGGATGTCAGTTTGTGCTTCAAGAGCTGGTAGTTTGGATATAGAGACCAAACAGGGCTGGGTGGCTGTAGAATATTGGAGCAGTCAAAAGAACTGAGGACTCAGTGGAGGGACAGAACAGATTTGTCGGGGGTGGGTATATGGGAAGGAGAACAGGTGAGGAGGTTGTGATCTGATAAGAGATATTTCAGAATTGATGAGGGTAGAGGTACAAAGGGTGAATATCAAGTGTTTTAAAAGTTGTACAGAGCCGAGTTCCTGGATGACTTGCTGGTTTCTCGTGTATTAATCATTAAGCTAAGTACATGATCAGCTTTTTGTGGAAAATGTAATAAGTGAGGGAAAGAGAAAAGTAGGTGAGCTTCTTTAACTGAAAGGATGGTGTAAAAAGTCCCCACAGTGCTTTGTAGTCAGTTTAATTTTTAACTTCCCTCCATTAATCCATTAGACCCATCAAATTTATCATATCCATCATTTGCAATCTGTTTCAAGATAGATAAGAAAGTTCTGAGAATTGCATTTATTAAGGAATTTCTTTTAATCTTAAAAAACTTTTTAAGTATTTGGTTTTTAGAACTATAGTTGGAAAAGTAGGGCCATGGTTTTCTATTCTATCTTAATCATCCTTTTCTCTAGTTAGTGGAATATTAAAAAAAAAATTAAAGAGCTCTGAAAATTTGTTGCAGAGGGAGCAGAAGCCTGCACTCTTTTCCTTGGCTGGTAGTCGCAGGTAGACCAGTTGTTTACTGCAGAGGTTCTTGATTATTTTGGTGAAGTTTAAATTTCTTCTCAGGGCTTTTCGTCCCTCAGAAGGATCTTTAGTGTGCCACTTTAAATTTACAATATAGCGGGTGAAGCTAAGTCTCCCCATCCTTGAAGGTTTCAGACAAACGAATCACTTAGTGTTAGGTGAGGTGGACAGGCTTACCAGGAATTCTGAAAAGTAGTTAGCTAATGGGGCTGGTGATGTGGAAGGAGCCCGGGCTAGGGAGTCAGAGGTCACAGGTTCTAATCCAGGCTCCTCCACTTGTCAGCTGTGTGACTTTGGGCAAGTAACTCTGTGCCTCAGTTACCTCCTCTGTAAAATGGGGATTAAGACTGTGAGCCCCACGTGGGTCAACCTAATGACTTCCTATCTATCCCAGTGCTTAGAACAGTGCTTGGCACATAGTAAGCGCTTAACAAATGCCTTTTTTATCCAGGGCTTAGAACAGTACTTTGCACATAGTAAACGCTTAACAAATACCATCATTATTTTCAGGGCAAGCCACCTGTTGAGTCATGGCACTATGCCACAGCATCACTCATAATAATAATAATGATAATGTTGGTATTTCTTAAGCGCTTACTATGTGCAGAGCACTCTTCTAAGCACTGGGGTAGATACAGGGTAATCAGGTTGTCCCACATGAGGCTCACAATCTTCATCCCCATTTTACAGACCAGGTAGCAGGCAGAGAGAAGTTAAGTTACTTGCCCACAGTCACACAGCTGACAAGTGGCAGAGCGGGATTTGAACCCATGACCTCTGACTCCCAAACCCAGGCTCTTTCCACTGAACCATGCTGCTTCTCTTCTCATCAATCAATCAATTACTCGTATTTATTGAGCACTTACTAAGCACTTGGGAGAGTACAGTATAACAGAGTTGGTAGTGTGTGCACAAGGAGCATACAGTCTAGAAGGGGAGACAAACGTAAATATAAATAAATTGCAGATATGTACGTAAGTGCTGTGGTTACTTTGACTGTAAATGAGAAGCAGCATTGCCTTGTGGAAAGAGCACGGTCCTGGGAGTCAGAGGATCTCTAAGTGCTTAGTACAGTGCTCTGCATATAGAAAGCGCTCAATAAATACCATTGAATGAATGAATGAATCTGGGTTCCAGTCCCGGCTCCGCCACTTGCCTTCCGTGTGCTCGTGTGCCTCAGTTCCCTCATCTGCCAAATGGGGATTCAATACCTGTTCTCCCTCCTACTTAGACTGTGATTCTCATGTGGGACCTGATGGTCTTATGTCCACCCTATTTCTTAGGACGGTGTTCGGCACCTACAACAAATACCTCAATTATATTGTTATTATAATTATTGTTAAATAAGTTCTGTACGTAAAAACCTTTGTGCGCATGTTGTAAGATGCTGCATCCCTGTGTGTATGCTCTCTTGTTGTGCTTGATGCCCCAGCTGGGGGAATATAACTGGCAGGGACAAGGGAGCGTGAGTGGTTCTGCCCACAACATTAGCGCTATAATCAATTCTGTTGCGCAGATTCTCGGGGCTGAAATCTCAGGACTGGCGCTCACCCATCATTCTAAATGGGCGGCTCCATCAGTGTCCCCTTCTCCCCCTCTCCAAGATATAAGCAAAGCATACACCATATTTTGGGCTCCACTGCTGAATCCTTGGCTCTCGTATGTTCTCTTGGTAGGGCCTTTTCTCTGGAGTTTCCCTGTGAGGGAACTGTGTGCGTAACAACCCCTCCAAAAAACTCTCGAGAGTGGCCTACCTTAGCCTTGGTAAAGGCACTTGCAGCTTGAAAGAAGTGTCTGGATTGGTGGCAGATGATGGGGTGGGGCTCTGCTTCTCTGTCTGCTTCTGTCCCTCTGCCGCCAGCTAGCTGCCTCGTACCCGCACGTGCTTGACATCCCTGGTTCTGTCTATTACTAGAGATAATTTGTTGGGAAATCAGTACCTAATTGAAATTGACTTTCTAAAAGACAAAGTTGCAGTCGTGTATGCCTACCTAGGGATTGTTTCATATGTAGATTCTCTTATGCTTAACCTCTCACCCCTTACTCCCTGCATAGTGGCTTGAGCCCCGTCCTGGGAGTCAGAAGGTCATGGGTTCTAATACCGGCTCCACCACTTCACTCAGGACTTCCTCAGATGAGAATAATAATTTCACTTCACTTCTCTGTGTCTGTTACCTCATCTGTAAAATGGGGATTAAAACTGTGAGCCCCATGCAGGACAGGGACTGTGTCCAACCCGATTTGCTTGAATCCACCCCAGTGCTTAGAACAGTCCCAGGCACATAGTAAGTGCTTAATAAATACCCCAATTGTTATTATTATTATTACCTTCTCATCCCCTTCTCAATCACTAAGTCTTCTGTCCTCACTTTTCCGCACTCATCCTTTATTCTTCTGCCTGCTTTGCTTCATGGCTCTCTGGGAATATGAGTGACAGGGAAGAGAGTATGTGAGAGCTAACATGTGCTAGGCACACCACCAGCTCTGTAATCAATCCTTTGCACAGACGCTTAGTCCTCAAGCTTCAAACTGAGGCTTGTCAGTCGTTCCTGAGGTGATCGTCATTCACCATCATCTTACACATAATGTGTAGAACACTGGGTAAAGGAGGTTCACAGCCTAAGATGAGAAGAGCTGATGATGATGACGATTGTATTTGTTAAGCGCTTACTGTGTCCCAGGCACTCTACTAAGCGCTGAGGTGGATACAAGCAATTCTAGTTGGACATAGTCCCTGTGCCATGAGGAGCTCACAGTCTCAATCTCCATTTTACAGATGAGGTAACTGAGGCACAGAGAAGTAAGTGATTTGTCCAAGGCTCCACAGCAGACAAGTGGTGGAGTCGGGATTAGTACCCATGACCTTCCGACTCCCAGGCCTAGGCTCTATCCACTACATCATACTCCTTCTCACACTAAAAGAAATAATGGGGTAAAAACAGCAAAAACGATAATTGGATGTCGACAGCATCGAGGCATTAGTAGTAGATTGTTACTAGAGTGTTACACAGTCTGCTCACCACCCCAGCGGGACTTTCTTTGCTCCTTCCTCCTTTCCTCCTCTTGGTAGCACTGTTATCACATCCTTCCAGTGGGTTAGCTAACCGAGGTGATTTTAAATTTCAGTGAAAATTTCCCTCCCCCTACCCCATATATGTGTTTCAGTACTACATAATACTGAAGGGGTTTAGATAGCTCTAAAAAAGAGGCTCTCGAGAGCTCATTGCCTGGAAGTCAAAGAAATGAAAGTGATTAATAATGTTGGTATTTGTTAAGCGCTTACTATGTGCCGAGCACTGTTCTAAGCCCTGGGGTAGACACAGGGGAATCAGGTTGTCCCACGTGGGGCTCACAGTCTTAATCCACATTTTACAGATGAGGGAACTGAGGCACAGAGAAGTTAAGTGACTTGCCCACAGTCACACAGCCGACAGGTGGCAGAGCCAGGATTCGAACCCCTGACCTCTGACTCCAAAGCCCGGGCTCTTTCCACTGAGCCACGCTGCTTCTCTAATTATGAGATAGTTGAAAGTTACAGTAGAAGCAACATGGATTAATGAATAGAGCAGGCCCTGGGAGACAGAAGGACTGGGTTCTGATCCCAGTTGCCCCATTTGGTGTGTGAATTTGGGCAGGCCATTTCTCTGTGCTTCAGTTGCCTCATCTGTAAAAGGGATTAAGACCATGAGCCCCATGTGGGACATGTACTGTGTCCAACCTAATTAGCTTGAATCTACCCCAGCACTTAGTATGGTGCCAGGCACATAGTAAGCATTTAACAAATACCATAAAAAAGCTGTTAACTGCTAAATAAATGTTTACTGGTTTATAACACTGGACAATGAGAGAAATGAACAGAATATAAAGAAATTCTTCCATCAGTAAGGACCGCCTGTTCTCTTACCTCATCTAAGTGAACAGTACACCATTTAGTTCACTTGAGCAAGTTGTCTACCCTTGTTGTTTCAAGCTCCTCTCCAATTCTCTACTTGACCCCTCCAAACTGACTTCTCTCTTCTTTATTTCACAGAAACCACCCTCTCAAAAGTTACAGATGACCTCCTCTTTGCCAGATCCATTGGCCTCTACTCCATTCTAATCCTCCTTGACCTTTCAGTTGCCTTCGACCCTGTTGACCATCCCCTTCTCCTGGAAACATCCAGCCTCAGTTTCACTGACACTATCCTCTCCTGGTTTTCCTCCTACATCTCTGGCTGCTCATTCTCCATCTCTTTTGTGGGCTCCTCCTGTGCCTCGTATCCCCTAACTGTGAGGGTCCCTCAAGGTTCAACTGTGGGTTTCCTTCTGTTAGCCCCCTACACCCACTCATTTGGAGAACTCATTTGCTCACTGACTTCAAATACTACTTCTATGTGGTTGATTCCCAAATCTATATCTCAAGCCCTGATCTCTCTCCCACTGTGCAGCCTTGCATTTCCTTCTGCCTTCGAGACATTGCAATTTGGATGTCCTTGTTGTCACCTCAAGCTTATCATGTCCCAAACAGAACTCATCCTCCCACCCGAACTCTGCCCTCCCCCTGACTCTCCCATCCCTGTAGACAGTACCACCATCCTTCCTGTCTCGTAACCTGACTTTGGAGTTATTCTTGTCTCTTCTCTTTCATTCAATCCACACATTCAATTTATTACTAAATCTTATATTGTTTCAACCTTCACAGTCTTGGTAAAATTCACCCTTTCCTATCCATCCAAACTACTACCACGTTAATCTAAGCACTTATCCTGTCCCATCGTTATGAGTGTATCAGCCTCCTTGATGACTTCCTTGCCTTCTGTCTCTCTCCGTTCCAGTTCATCCTTCACTGTGTTGCCCGGATCATTTATCTACAGAAATGTTCAGGATGTGTTTCCCCAATCCTCAAAAACCTACAGTGATTGCCCATTAAAGCCTTATTGAAGGCCCATCTCCTCCAAGAAACCTTCTCTAAGCCCTCATTTCTTTTTCTCTCACTTCCTTCTTTGTTGTCCTGACCTGCTCCCTTTATTCACTGCGATTTCTCCCCCTACCCCAACCTCACAGCACTTATATGCATATCTGTAATTTACTTAGATAAATGTCTGCCTCCCCCTCTAGACTTTAAGGATATTTGGGGCACGGAATGTGCCTATCAACTGTTAAAATGTGCTCTCTCTAGCGCTTAGCACAGTGCCCTGGACACAGTAAGTGCTCAGTAAATACGATTGGTGATTTTGTTAGTTTTTGGTGAAAATTAATTCTTAATAATTTCAGGTTTGAAGATCCTGTCTGCATGACTGAAGGTTCTTTAAACTTTTCCCCGAAAGTAAATGGGAAGTGTAATGTTTGAAATATCTTTTTCCACAGCTAATTCTGAAAGAAGTTGACTCATTACTCTATGTCGACACGGATATCCTTTTCTTACGACCTGTTGATGATATTTGGTCTTTCCTGAAAGAATTCAATTCCACACAAATTGCTGCAATGGCACCAGAACATGAAGAGCCTCGTATTGGATGGTATAATCGATTTGCCAGGCACCCATACTATGGAAAAACTGGAATAAATTCTGGCGTAATGTTAATGAATATGACGCGAATGAGAAGAAAATATTTCAAGGTGGGTGAAGCAGAATTAGGTTAACTTGAAATCACATCTTTTCTTAGAGTTTTTCTCCTAGTAATTTTAGGTTTGCCTTCATTCAGATTGTGGGAAAAACTTTAGAATCAGTCAATCACTGGTATTTATTGAGTACTTACTGTGTGCAAGACCACTGTATTAAGCGCTCGGGAGATTACAGTACAACAGACTTTTTCTTTTACTGCAGAAAAAACTTTCTGGCACTGTATGGGTAGTCTTACTAATAATAAAACTTGCTTAACTCCAAGGTTATGAAAAATTAATTCCTCGTTTTCCTCTGAAAGGCTTTGGGTACAAAACCTTAAGCCTGTCAAGGGGCCAAAAGACATCTTAAAAGCACCTCTTGTGTTGAGGTATGCAGTTACTCTTTTCTGAAAATATCTCTGCAACTTCCCTTGATAACCTTTTCTGGGATCCCATGTTGTTTTTTCCATGCCTAACCTAAATCTTCTTGCTGTGATTTCCACCCATTTCCTCCCTTTTCAGCAGCCCTGTATACCAGTATACCTGCTCAAATATACCAGTCACTTGGAATACTTGAAGATTGATACGAAGACCCCTCACCTCTCTCCTGAACTCAATTAACTCCATATTTTAGCCTGTAGTCCTAGGCTCACTCCCCCAGCCTTCATTTATTTTGGTGTATATTCTGCTAGATTTTACCCTATATTTCTATATAATTTTTGTTCTGGCTACCAAAATGCATTCCTGTATTATAGCCCATTCAGTACCCAGTATCATCATACTATTGAATTATTTTGTGGTAGAAACTTAAATTTATTAGCATCACAGAAACTGTCGCATACATTTACACTCTCATCTTTTTAATGAATATTCTTCTAGTATTCTAGTGAAGAAATATCATTTTTCTATAATAGAATATTCTTTAAAACTATTCATAAAATAATATTTTGGAAATATTGGTTGTCTCTGCAGATAACATGTCTGAAAATGTGCACATCCTTAATAGACCAGAAGATGGTGCTGTAAGATTATTGCCCAAATATAGTTTGACATCTATATAAGAATTTATTTGCAATTGATGTGTTTCATTCTTTTTCAGAATATGATCAGTTGAATTATTGTTTTTACCCCTCATCCTTCCATTTTTGTTATTCTAATTTTAAAAAGAAGCCTTTGTTTATTGTGTAATAGATATTGCTCTAAAGAAAGGACATCCTAAATCTAAAACAGTCAAGTTTGGGGGATTTCTTTAAGCGTTGCAAGAAGGTTATAATGAATAAGAATGAGATAAAATTCTTGTTCAGGATTTTATTTAGCATCAGTTATATACTAGACCGTGGTCACTTCAGAATTGATACAATTTCTGCTGAGTAGGGATTGTGGTGGGAATATCAATTAGTGGTATTTTACTGAGCACTCACTGTGCAGAGACCACCTTTCTTAGCTTTCAGAGAACAATACAACAAAATTGGTAGACATGTTCCTTGCCCAAATAGAGTTTACAAGGGTACAGGTCCAAATGGATAGGCATCACAGAAAGGAGAAGGAGGCATGGGGGCATGGGGGCTTAATTGGGGAAGATCTTTTAGAGAAAATATGATTTTACTGAGTCTTTGAAAAGGTGAGCGTTGTGGTCTGGCATATCCGGAGGAGGGAGGGAGTTCCAGGTCAAAGGGAAGGTGGAGGAAAGGGGTTGATGGCGAGATAGATAAGATCAAGAAATACCATTGATTGCCCTTTTCCCATCTTCCCTTCTTTTTCTCCCAAGATTGTTATATTGTACTCTGCTAAGTGCTTAGTATAGTGCTTTGCACACAGTAAGCACTCAATAAATATGATTGAATGAATCAAGGCTCAGTGAGCAAAGGGGTGGATTTTAGTGATGTGAAAGTAGAACTGATAAGATTTGGTGGCATTGAATTTTGGGTTGAAGGAGGGTGGTGAGTCAGGTAATGCCATAGTTTACGGGCTTGTGAGATAGGGAGGATGATGATATTTACAAGGATTGAAAAGTCGGGGGAGGGCAGAGTTTTAATGGGGGATGAGTTGTTTTAGTCATGTTAAATTTGAGGTATTGGCAGGATATCCTAGAAGAGATGCCCAGGTGGTAGGAGGAAATGCTAGAGGAATTAAGGTTATGAACTGAGAGGATAAGTAGGCAGGAGAGAGCTGACTGTCTCGCTTAGTACACAGGCCCTGAGTAGATCCCCACTCCAAGGCAAAATTGAAAATGGCTCTAGGAATTTCAGATAGCAAATAAGACAGCACTGCAAAGAGCAATCTATACATGAGCACAGAATAATAAGGGTAGTTAGTCACTCACTGATCTTCTCAACCAACCAACATACGTGGATAAAACCATACCACATGTAGGGTCAACTTTGAACCCTGGAAAAATCATAGATAAACTCTAGAAAACCCTTTGCCTGGGCTGTTTACAGTAGCTTCTTTATAGTGCATGATGTTCTATTTTTGCTTTTGCATATGACAATTTAAGCTTGTCCCAAGCCATGATAAATTTGCATTCATAGCCCTTTTGATTTTAGCTTATTTCCAAGATGTTTTCCCTCAGCGCATTACTTGAAATTATTTTCTACGCTGAATCTAATTTGCAGAGTTTTCCATTATCTGTTTGTCTTTTGCAACCTCCTAGTGTAACATCACTTGTGAATTTGCATAGCATATGGTATTCAGTTAAGTAAGACCAGGTCTAATTTAAATTTCCTTAGTTTCTTCTGGAGTTTTTCCTCTTCCATCTTGCCATAAAATAGTTTTGTTAAGATGATGGTTTGTGTCCCTTTACCTAGTTGAGCATGCTATAGTTTACATAGTGTACAAAGGAGTTATTATAGAGCTTATTGTCATTAAAAGGCCTGGATTACTAGTATCTAGTATATGGTTTAAATTTATAGATTTTAAGAGGAATTCCAAAAAGCACTGAATAGCTAAGGGCCTAGGTGCTCCTATTTAGCTTACTTAGTTCTCTTAAAAGTTATTGTCGTCATTGCCAGTTATCATTAATAATTTATATTTTAAGTAATGCACTGTCTGTAACTTTTAAATCTTCCACTCCTTGATAGAGAATGGGGGTCGGGGAGGGGAGAGAAGCCCAAATGGTTTGGATCCATCTGCAATGGATCCAGCATTCCTCTAGTAACGGAACCCTCTGATGGGTGAGTGTATGTTTATAGCATCGATTCATGCACCTGCATAGCGGGTGGGGCTCTTCTTTGGAGGGAGAATGCAGATCAGAACCAGAATGATGAAAAACCATGCGGCTGACACCAGTCAAAAGCATATGAAGTAATTATTATGATCTAAAAAAGATAGATGTAATTTATATAAATTTTTTTCCAATTAGCTCAAAATGCTTATGCTTTTTAGTAGTAATAATGGCATTTATTAAGCACTTAATAATAATCCTAAGGGCTGGGGTCAAGACAAGACAGAACAGAAACAGCTTCTGTCTCCCATGGGCTGGAAGGAGAGCAGGTTTCTTATCCCTATTTTTACAGATGAGGAGACTGAGGGAAAGAGAGGTTGCGTGACTTGTCCCGCTGCCAACCAGTGACAGAGCTGGGATTAGAATTTGGATCTCTTGGTTCTCAGACTCATGCTCTTCCCAGCTGGAAAAGACCCATCGGGTAGCAAACCCTTGGATTGATTATTTGACCTCAGCCTGTAGGAATGCTTTCCTTTGAAGAATCTAAGATCTGTTCAGTAGCTGAAAGGTTATTTAGAGTTGCTGTGCACTATTCTGCCATAATGGTTAGAAGGAATGTAATAGAAGAAACACAAGGCCATTTTGGTTTGGTACATCACATTATCAAAGAAACTGCTTGTACACATGCTCGGATATCTGTGTGAGGACAACAGAATGAATTTTGCGCAAGGTGAGGTTTTGCAAGAATGCAGTCCCTATTTTGGAGGGCAGCGGGGTGATCTTGGTTTAGTTTGGTCCTTAGTTGGCCGCTATCCAATTTGATGAAATTGGACAATTACTGTAATTTTAACATGATCAGTGGTATTTGTTGAGTGCTTACTATGCACAGTACTAAGTATTTGGGAGACTACAGTATGGCAGAGTTGGGAGACACATTCCCTGCCCATAACAAACTTACAATCCAAAGGGGAAGAGAGGAAATGTGGACTGAACAGTTCTGTAGAAAAATGATCCAGGCAGCAGAGTGCAGTATGGATTGAAGTGGAAAGAAACAGGAGGCAGGGCGGTCAATGAGGGGGTTGAGGCAGTAATCAAGGCGGGATAGGATAAGTGCTTGAATTAACGTGGTTGCAGTTTGGATGTAGAGGAAAGGACAGACTTTAGCAAAGCAAAGGGTGAACTGACAGGATTTGGTGATAGATTGAAAATGTGGGTTGAATGAAAGGGATGAGTCGAGGATAACGACTCATCCTGTGTACAGGCTGGCTTTTACTGATCTGTAAAAGCGAATTAGTGTCCCAGAAGAGATCAAGATGAATTATACCCTCTATCAGATTTGAAAGTACTGGGCCAACTTTCCATCTTAAGTGGAAGACAGACTTCAAAGAGGTAACAGGTCAGAAAACCACCATTTTCAGCCCCAGGTGGAACTTCTCAGATCTTAGCAGACATCTCAGACTGCGGCATATAGAGCTTGGGAGGCTGTTTGAATTTGCACCTTCAGGAATCCTTTTTTGGAGCTTTCAATTGAATGTCTATGAAAATGTTCTTTTAATGTTTGTTCCCTTTTCAGAATGATATGACAACAGCACGGCTACAGTGGGGAGATATACTTATGCCGTTACTAAAAAAATACAAACTAAACATTACGTGGGGTGATCAAGATCTCCTAAATATCATGTTCTTTCATAACCCAGGTAATTGAACGGATTAAATTCATTTTTGCAATTTAATAATCTTTGAAACTCCCTATGCAGTTCCCAGGCACTCTTGTTTAGCAGTCTACAATTCAAGTTAGAATTTTTCTTGTTACTAGTCATCCTTTACTTAATTAGGTTTTAAAAATGGACTCTGGTAAATTGCTTATGTAGCAGTGATTTAAATGCTCGATTCTGTTTAGCTATTGTGAATTTCAAGCAAAAATGTTTACAGTAAGTGTTCCAAAACAAAACAAAACAAAACAACTTTGTAAGATGTCTCTGTAAAAAGGTCTTTTTTTGGTTTGTTTTAGCATTTTCATTTAAACTTTGGTTGAAGTCTTTTATTTTTCCTCTTCTCCATTCAGAAAGCCTTTTTGTTTTTCCGTGCCAATGGAATTATCGGCCTGATCATTGTATATATGGCAGCAATTGTCAGGAAGCCGAAGAAGAAGGAATCTTTATTCTTCACGGAAATAGAGGTGTTTACCATGATGATAAGCAGCCAGCTTTCAGAGCCGTTTACGAAGCACTGCGGAATGTAAGTTTTTGTCCCTCTATTATGTTCAGATATGTAAGATCTGTCCAATCTTCCTTTTTCTCCTTTGTCACCTTTCATTCACCCTCCCAGCTACTGTCATTTGAGGGTTTAAGGAAGCAATGTGGCCTGGGAGACAGAGGATTTGTGTTCTAATCCCAGCTCCTTCACTTGTTTGCTGTGTTACCTTGGGCAAGTCACTCCTCTTCTCTGCACCTCAGTTCCCTCACCTGTAAAATGGAGATTGACTGTGAGCCCCGTGGAGGATATGGCCTGGGTCCGACCTGTTTATCTTGCATAATAATGATAGTAATTGTGGTTTTTAAGCACTTACTGTACTGTACACTGTGTTAAGTGTTGGGGTGGATACAAGCAAATTGGGTTGGACACAGTCCCTGTCCCTCATGAGGCTCACAGTCTTAATCCCCATTTTACAGATGAGGTAACTGAGGCACAGAAAAGTGAAGTGATTTGCCCAAGACCACACAGGAGAAAAGTGGCAGAGCTGGGATTAGAGCCCTCGATCTTTTGACTCCCAGGCCCCTGCAGTATCCACTTCGTCATACCTCAGGGCTTAGAAAAGTGCCTGGCATTTACTCCTTCAAAGCCTAGAGAAGGCTTCTCAAGTAGTCAAGTGAGGATATCTTAGTCCAATACCAAATCACTGCATGCAGTTTCAGGACACTGCTTGTAGGCTTTCTGTGGCATACAGTGGTGGCCATTTTCAGTACTTTCTGAGACCTGAATGTATGTGTCCTTGGCAGCCCAGTCTCATCTGCTGTAGCAACTCACACCAAACAACCAGGTTATCCTGCTTTATTTATAGTTCCATAGGTCTCCCAAAGTACCTCTGTTGAAGTAATTATTTTGCCCATAACAAAGGATTTGCATTTTTGAAGAGCCCCGTGGTAAGGAAAACTTATGTTACAGGACTTAGCTCGTTCCCCTCAAAACTAAATTACATTGCACCCTCTCCAGACAAATGCCAGTTGTTGGAAGAAGGATTGCTAATTCTGCCGTTAGTCTATCCCAAACCTGAGAAGCAATGTGGCCCAATGGAAAGAGCACAGGCCTGGGAGTCAGAGACCTGGCTTCTAATACCAGCTCTGTCGTCTGTTGTATGACCTTGGGCAAGTCAGTTCACTGCTGTGTGCCTCAGTTCTCTCATCTGGAAAATGGGGGTTCAATGTTGTTCTCCCTCCTATTTAGACTATAAGCCCCATATATAGCCTGCTTCTCTTGTATCTGTCCTGGTGCTTAGTTCAGTAGTTAAGTGCTTAACAAATGCCCCAATTATTATAATTCTTAGTAGTGGAATCACTCATCCCTGCAGGAGTGACTCTGCTGTTTTCTTGGGCCCTCTGATAGCCTGGAGCTGACTAGAGCTTTCTCAGTTATGTCAGGGTTGGTCACCCTGGTGCCACGAGATTTTCTTCCATCCCAACTAGCTGGTTGCCATTTTTACATGTCTGTTGCTTGCAAATGGAGCTATCCCTTCTTGACTTTGGAATTTGCTATTTAAGCAGTTGGATGCTTGAAATAACTGGACCATAATAATACTTAAGTGTTATAGTACAGTAATTCATATTCCTTCAGGTTCTTACTTGGGCTAGCAAAGCTTGAATGGTAAGCTTGTTGTGGGCAGGGAATGCTTCTATCAATTCTGTTATATTTTCCTCTCCCACATGCCTAGTACAGAATTCTAAATACAGTAAGCACTCAATAAATGTGATTGATTGATTAGCACTTTACTAAGCTCTTGGGAAAGTACAATACAACAATAAACAGACACATTCCCTGCCCATAATGAGTTTACAATCTAGAGGGAGTTGAGTACTGATTGGAATTTCACTCAAAAGAAAATTCTCCATATAATACATTTAGAAAATTTTGGGGAGATAGAATTATTTTGAAGAGTATTGTATGCAGTGCGGTTTCATAATTCAGTGATCAAAACTTTTCCTTCACCTAGCGTGAAAATAATCTTGCAGTATTGTTGCATTGTCAGTCAAATACATTTGGTGTGTTATTTTGTGGGTATTTTAATTGTATGTGATATTTTCTGAGAAGGACAATGTATTATTTTCATGCTGCAAATAAGACCACTAATAAACTATCATAGTAATTCATCATAACACTCACCAAAGAATTGTAAGATTTAGCATTGATGCTCATTTTAATGCATCAGGCTATCCTGTATATAACCTTCAAAATTCAATAGTATATTTTAATGCTGCTATAGTGTAGGTTGTCATAAGGATATAAAAATGAAGAAAGGTACATTTGGGGGTCTGAGACTCTACAGCATGGAGAGAAAATGTGTTCTCATAAAAATGTGATTTCTTTGTTTCCTTTGAGTATTGTCAAAAAGTCATTATTAAAAATTCTCGGTAGTTTAATTTATGATATACTTTGGCTTATGAATATGTTAGAATAAGTATATAAGCAAATGTTGACCTGATTGCTTTAAGCTGAGCAAAATTATGCTACTTTGAAATGTTTTTCATATAATTTGTTTGATCTTTCTTTAAAGTAATATGAAAAACTGAATTAATGATTTTGGTTTTTACTTCAGGTCTGCATTAACTGTGGTGTATGCCTAGCCATTTTTCAGTTTAATGAAATTTTTCCGTCTAAAGGCATTACTATTTATTCTTTGTCCTATTGTGTAACTATAATTCAAAAAGGAACTTATTCTTTAAAGAATTCATTTAAAGGAGACTAATTATGCATTTATTAAAGTCAGAACAGCCATCTAACCCTGTGAACAATGGAGGAATTCCATTTCTAAAACTCATTTTATGTGGATGACTAGTTGCGTTGATTAGTAACTAATTTAGAAAATTTTAAAATCTACAATGGAAGGAAACATTTAGGGTAAGGAAAATTGTCAGTGCTCCATCAAAATGTGAATTGAAACATTTTACTGTATTTACTTGCAAAACCCTAAACAGGGAAGGACTATTGTGTGAAGAGTTAAGTCTAGCAATAAAGGGGGAACATGAAAGAAAAAAGAAGGGGTGGGGGAGAAAAAGGAGAAGGAAGAGAAAGGTAAGGGGGCCCTTGAAACTCCAATTCCCCTTTTGAGGATGGGAGTGACATGCCCAGAGCGTTTCTTCTTACTCCCCAGTTTGCACATTTCTGCCAACCTGTGCTCTGTTCTTTTGTGACAAATGAAGCTATCTTGAATTTAGAATATTGCATTCAGTAGACTAATTCTTTATTTCTTAAATGTAACTCCTATTTTTCAATTCCTTTTTTAGTGTTCATTTGAAGATGACAAAATTCATTCCTTGTTGCATCCACTAGAACTGGAACTTCAAAAGACTGTACATACATATTGTGGAAGAATATACAAACTATTTATAAAACAGCTGACAAAAAGCATAAAAGATAGTTATGGTAGACCACCAAGGGAAAGGTGAATTTTGGTGAATCACTCAAATCTACTGGATTAATGTAGCTCAGTCAGCATGTGTGGTTGAAGGATTTTCTTGCACAAAATGTTAATCTTCTTGAACTCATTTATTACATCTCCAGACAAAAGTTTAACCCTTATGGGTAAAATGAGAAGCATTTTTATTATGAAGATTAAAACGGAGCATTGCATCCAGTCAAGAAGATATTTTTGATTTTGGAAGTTTGTAATCACTTGAAGCTTTCGTTTTAGTATAAGTATCAGTGCAGATGGTCATTTGTTTTTGTTTCATTCTAGTTTGTGTAAGTCTACCGACTGAATGATCAACTGAATGAAAAGCTAGGGGGATATATTTAGAATGTGCCTCTTTCGTAACTTAAAACTCTGAAACTGTGAATGTAGCAATAATTCTGAGTCAGCACTAACCTCACTTTAAATGTGAGAACAAAAATGTTTACAGGGGCAGAAAATCTATTTTGAAAGAAATGTGATATAACCATTGACAATCTGCGTGTGCCTTCCTATGTTTCATCTCTGACCTGTTAAAAATTATTGTGACAATCATGTTTAAAACCTTTTTAGGTGAGAAAACTGCACATTAAAACAGAGTTCTACAAGGAAATTAAATTAGTATAAACCTTTTGGCTTTAGTTAAGTCTATATTAAATACTGATTGCTGTTTCATGTATTTCTATGTTAAACTGTCTTGCCCTAACTCAAAAATAGCTAGATTTTGATATGCTAACTATGTGGGGCAATTTTTTAACACTTTAAATGACAATTTGCAACTGGATATTCTGGAAGTTGAAAATTTATGCTGGTTTAAGAGCTCTGTGACAATTCTGTTGCTGAACAGTTCAGAGCTATGATGTTTGTTCAGAAATGGACCAAAATGCATACATGACACTTTCCTGTGAAAAGCAATTTATTAGTTATTTATAATGGGGTGGAAAGTGGCCCATTTTCACTTTTGTCCTACCTCAGAATGGCTTTGAAAAATAGTTTTACTTCTATATTTCAAAGGAAAGAATTTTGAATTTAATTTCATGAAATTTTTACATACCCCATCAGTATGTAAATTGATAAAATTCCTTTCATTCAGAATGTTTTGTAGTTTAGTAGGTGGAAATTTAGTTTGGGATTGCCGCTTGTTTAGGCAGACAAGAAACCTCTTGCTTTACCAGGCTAAAAGCAAAGTGATCGTATTTTCCCTGGTTTATCTATCTAGCCGTTCTTAGTTAAAAATGGTAGAAAGAGACTCCTGTTTAAACAGTCCAGCTGCTCATTAATTGTCTTCTTTGAAACAGTGTGACCTTTCCTCCCTCAGATGCACTCCTCCTGTCAGCTACTATTCATACTTATCTCCCCCGTTTCCACAAATTATAGTCCTTGTTAGGATGAGCATGACATTAGAATACAGTGTGGCCAGGACCTTTTACCTTACTCAATTAGTGGATCATGAAAAGAGTCTAAAATTAATGTAGTAACAATTAAGAATTATGGCTGAATCTGTTTAGACATGTGAATTTAGGCATGGGAATCTAGTAGTTTTTCAGTACCCATAAGTAAATAGAACTAGAGAGCTGAGTTCCTGAACCCATTTTGTGGTCATTGTAACCTAAGTTTTTTGAGTGAAAATCTCATTGATCTACAGTATCAGAGTGCCCTATATAGTGGAAGCTCAAGTACTGTGGATAGAATATTGGGAATGAGCTCATTGTTTTTTGCACACTATATGTCACCATAGGAAATTCGGGCCACTATTTACATGTGTTAAGCTTAGTTTAGTTTGATTTTTTTTTTAAATCTCTACCGTTTTCTCTCCAAACATGTCCCACATCTGAAATTTTATTGAGAGTTAGCATTGGTGCTAAACTGTAGTTAAACACCTTTAAAAAGGTAGAACATTGCCTAAACCACTCGTTTTCACTTAATTGGGCCAAATTTGCATTTAACTGTACCATTTAATAAAATGATTCAATATCTTGAGATGTGCATATATGTGAAAATCTGGCGTTTTTCTAATTACAGACAACCTCAAAATGAGTGTCAAAACTCTGGTTAACTTGATATCTACTTCAGTACTTACCACACGCATAAAGAATGCTTTAATAAGTGCCATGATTAAAATGATTAAACTCCTTGTCTTCGATGGTAAAACAGTATCTCAGTAAAAAGTGTACTGTCAACAAATATGGTAAAAGTTCCTGAGGAAGCAAATCTCATTTAAAAAGTTCTGAAGTCTTTAGGAGACTGACTCCTGAAGTCTTTGTGCATTTCCTACTTCATAAAGAGGGCTGTACAGAAGTTGTTCATTTTGCCCTTCTTTCCCCTGGCCACGTTGGCCAGGATCTTCAAGGGAAGCAAGTTGAGGCTTTTTTGCAAGGGAGAGAGGGGAAAATGCGAAAGTGGGAGCAGAAAAATGAGATGATAGGAAAGTGAGAAAAGAATAAGAAATGGATGAGAAAGTAGCAAAAGAAAGAGAAACGGAAGAAGGAATAGAAGAAAAGTTAAAGGAATCTGGAAAGGAGAAAAAAATCAGGAAGGAAATGAGAAGGGAAAAGAGAGATGAACAAGTGGAAAGGAGAAAAGACAGGCTAAGAATGGGAAAGGTGAAAGAAGACAGAAGTATTTTCCTTCCAAAATAGCCACTTAGGCTTCTTCTTGCACCTCAGCATCCCGTACTTCTTATCCTAATATCCCCCTCTCTCCCCCATCCTCTTTGGGACCAAAGGAAACTGCATTCACCTCTGCATTCTTCGCCAGTAGGTGCCCTATAATTGGGTAACATGGGCAACGTAAATGTTGGGAGCATTTACTAGCACTTCGTCTTTCCAATTGTATACCATGTTAAGAAATCTCTGGTGTTCAGTTTTCTATAGCCCAACAATTTATAAGCAGAATCTATGGGTTAGGGTGGAGTGGGCCATGATGGTTGCCTTCAGCAAAGATCTCAACTAGAGGGTTTGGGAGAAAGTGGCGACGTTGCTTCCCCTTCTCACTGATAAAAGCAGTCGCAGCTATCCTGGCGATTTCTGGAGGACCGGTCCAGTCATTCGGCCTCCATTTCCAAATAGCTTTTGAAAGGAGGAGGAGTGGTGGAAGCCAGTGGGGCAGGAGCCATGAGCCTCAGTAACTGACAGCACCTCCTTTTCCAGCTGGCAAGGAAACTGGAATGCTGCTGGGGAAAACAAATAGAGAATAGAAATGTGGAACGAGTTGAAATGGTTCCAATTTTGCAGTGTAACTGGAATACATTTTTATTAGTACTTCTGTTTTTAAATGCTCAAAAATGTAGCATCTTCTGTAATGTTTAAGATAGTTAAAAGCATTGAAGTTTGTCTTTTTTTTTTTACCTGATTTTCAAGTAGCAACTTCACTGATACTTTTCCAATGGGCTTTTCATTTTTCCAAGATACTGTAAACTATGCTTGCAAATGATGCCTGTGTCTTGCCTCTTCAAGTCGGGTCCTTTCTGCAAAGAGACTAAACCATGAAGTGCATGGTTTACTATTGCTGCTGTTCAAATGATCTTCATCTCTATTGACTGATTTAGGAGTTGACTGTATTAAAGTCCTAGAAATGTTCAGGGTGGTAGAAGAAAATTGAGTTTGGAAGGAAAGTTTCATGGGAATAATCCAAGTAAGTCTTTGGTGGAAGAGGAATGAATGCATTTTTCCATTGGAAGGAAGTTTTAGTCCTGTAAACCAACTTTAATCTTCATAGATCTCTTTTCTGAGCATTAACTTGTGTGAATAACTGGATGCAATGAAGTTTTTTTAAAAAAAATCACTGAGTGGTTAGCATTAGCTTAAGTAGCAAACAGTGTGTTAAAAAAAAAGTGTGTTTATTTGCCATTACTGAACAAGAATCTGACTAATGACTGTGGGTATTATGTAGTTGAAAAAAGGTGCATGAAGAAATAGAAAATGTCTCACATGCCACTGTGGGACAGAAAATATTATAAATGCCTCATTTAAGTTATTTCAAGGAAAATGTAGAAAAAAATTCAGATAATAGATAAACTTTGAAGTTTCAATCAATGTTATGTACTGAGCATTTTCTGTGTACAGAGCACCGAACTCAGAGCTTGGGAAAGTTGGTAGATAGTAGGAGTTTACAGTCTACAATTTCAAAATATAACATAATTTGCTGTTATCTGTGGAGGAAGAATGCTTTCTCTAATCTCTTTTCATCACAGAGTTTCTAAATTTAGGAATAATATAGATGGTATTTCCCCCAGGCATCTGAAATGTGGTGTTTTGACATTTTATGAAGATTATAACTGAACTGTTAAGAAAACATCAGTTGCCTTAAGTCTGCTCCCTCAGTCCTAACCAATTGTACCTTGCTGTTGTAAAGCAATTACTGAATAAAGCAATTACTGAATTTTCTCAGAGATGAGTGACTAAGGATTTTTTTGATATGAAAGTTGTAACTCTGGGTTGTAAGACTGTCCTTTTAATGATGTGATGAAAGTAAATATGTAGGATTTCTTTTCATGAATGCAAACCTTAACTCTTTACCCCAATTTGGATTCTCCCTGAGAAACTTTTATGGTATTTCTTAAATAAGGTATGTGCTGGGCAGTGTACCAAATGCTGGTAACAGCACTTAGAACAGTGCTTTGCACATAATAAGTGCTTAAATGCCATTATTATTATTATAAAAGCTAATCCGGTTGGACACAGTCCATGTCCCATTTGGAGCTCACAGTCTTAATCCCCATTTTATAGATGAGGTAACTGAGGCACAGAGAAGTTAAGTGATTTGTCCAAGGTTACACAGCAGACAAGTGGCAGAGCCAGAGTTAGAATCTAGGTCCTTCTGACTCCCAGGCCTGTGCTCTATCTTAATAGGCTATGCTGCTTCTCAATTTTATTTTAAAATATTTTAGCAGTTTGGTCACATTACATGTTCCACTCAAGACTCTCGTACTGTACATTTTGTGGGTGGTAGTATTTGAGCACCCATACTAATAGTAATTAGTATTATGTACTTATGGAGTGCCAAGCACTGTACTAAGTGCTGGGAAAGAAAACACAGGTGGATCCCTTTCCTTGGGTGTGTGTGGAGGGGATGGGGTTACGGTCTAAAAATATAAAAGGTCGGGGGAGGGGATCGGAGACAGTGTACTGCACTATACTGTGTCAGTTAAGAAAGAATTTGATCCTTGAGTTACAGAAGTGTATACTTTTATGGATAAAGGAGTCTACCCAAGCAGTCGATCTAGAGTAAGACTGGTTACAAGAAATCTCTGGCTTGGTAAAATGTCAGATTGTTAGGATCCATAAAAAAGTAATTTTCTCCCTAGACTGAATTCAGGGGTGTGATGCTGTATACCCTTAAACCAGGGCCATTTGCTTCCATCTTGTATTTAGGAGGGTCAGAGGAAAATATTGACTGACAAAGAGCACCCGAGACGCAGCTCCTGTGGCTAGCCTAGTTGATAGAGTGCATAAGACGGGGAGCCTGGGTTCTAATCTCAGCTTCACCATTTGAATGCTACGTGACCTTGGGCAATCATTGAACTGATCTGTGCCTCAGTCTCCTCAGCTGTAAAATGGGGATGGACTGTGAGCTCCAAGGGGGACAAGGACTGCGTCCAATCTGATTAGCTTTCATTCATTCATTCAGTCGTATTTATTGAGCTCTTACTGTGTGCACAGCACTGTACTAAATGCTTGGATTATACAATTTGACAACAGATAGAGACAATTCCTGCCCAACAGCGGGCTCACAGTCTAAACAGGGGAGACAGACAAAAGAAAACAAGTAGGCATCAATACCATCAAGATAAATAGAATCATAGATATATACACATCATTAATAAAATAGAGTAATAAATATATACACATATGCACAAGTTCTGTGGGGAGGGGAAGGGGGAAGAGCAGAGGGAGGGGGGAAGGGATGGGGAGGGGAGGGGGCAGAGAGAAAGGGAGGGCTCAGTCTGGGAAGGCCTCTTGGAGAAGGTGAGCTCTCAGTAGGGCTTTGAAGAGGGGAAGAGAGTTAGTTTGGTGGATGTGAGGAGGGAGGGTCTTCCAGGTCAGTGGTAGGACGTGGGCCAGGGGTTGATGGGTCAGGCAAGAACGAGGCACTGTGAGGAGGTTAGCGGCAGAGGAGTGGTATGTACAGGGTGGGCTGTAGAAGGAGAGAAGGGAGGGGGCAAGGTGATGGAGAGCTTTGAAGCCAAGAGTGAGGAGTTTTTGTTTCGTGCGAAGGTTGATAGGTAACCACTGGAGGTTTTTGGGAAGGGGAGTGACATGCCCAGGGCGTTTCTGTAGAAAGATAACCTGGGCAGTGGAATGAAGTATAGATTGGAGTGGGGAGAGGCAGGAGGATGGGAGACCAGTGAGGAGGCTGATGCAATAATCCAGTCGGGATATTATGAGAGCTTGTACCAGCAAGGTAGCAGTTTGGATGGAGAGGAAAGGGTGGATCTTGGCGATGTTGTGAATGTGAGACTGGCAGGTCTTGGTGACGGATTGCATGTGTGGGGTGAATGAGAGAGCTGAATCAAGGATGATACCAAGGTTGCAGGCCTCTGAGACGGGAAGGAGGGTAGTGCCGTCCAAAGTGACGGGGAAGTTGGAGAGGATGGGGTTTGGGAGGGAAGATAAGGAGCTCAGTCTTGGACATGTTGAGTTTTAGGTAGTGGGCGGACATCCAGATGGCAATGTTCTGAAGGCAGGAGGAGATGTGAGCCTGGAGGGAGGGGGAGAGAACGGGAGGAGATGTAGATTTGGGTGTCATCTGCATAGAGATGATAGTTGAAGCTATGGGAGTGAATGAGTTCACCAAGGGAGTGAGTGTAGTTGGAGCTTGTATCTACCCCCTGTCTATGCCGAATTGTACATTCCAAGCGCTTAGTACAGTGCTCTGCACATAATAAGCGGTCAATAAATACTATTGAATGAATGAATGAATATGCACTTGAAGTTACCCCTACCTCAGTCCCGTAGCACTTATGTACTTATCCATGGTTTATTTTAATACCTCTTTCCCTCTCTAGACCAAGCTCCTGGTAGGTAGGAATATGTCCATGAACTCTGTTATTATTGTACTTTCCCAAACTCTTAGCACTGTGCTCCGCACACAGTAAGTGCCCAGTCAATATCACTGATTGATGATTTGATGCTACAGATAAATCCAAATTCAGCATAATCTTAATTGAATAGATTCTTGGATGAGACCTCTGGAAGACGATTGGTTTTAAATATAAATCACACTTTCTCATGTAACTAAAAATGGTAGGATTGGGTTCCTGTTATTAGAGCATTAATTGAGCACATACTAAGTGCTAATCAATCCATCAGTGGTATTTTGGGAACAACATGGCTTAGTGGAAAGAGCACGGGCATGGGAGTCACAGGTCATGGGTTCTAATGCTGGCTCTACCACTTAGCTGTGTAATTTTAAGCAAGTCACTTAGCTTCGCTTTGCCTCAGTTACATTTATCTGTAAAATGGGGATCAAGACTGTGAGCCCCACATGGGAGAACCTGATTACCTTGTACCTACCCTAGAGCTTAAAACAGTGTTTGGTACATAGTAAGCGCTTAACAAATGCTACCATCAACATCATCATCATCACTAATTATGTGCAGAGTACTGTACTAAGCTCTTGGGAGAGTACAATATACCAGAATTAGCAGATATGTTCCCTGCCCATAGGGAGCTTACAGATTGGAGCTAAGCATTGAGCCCAGCACTTGAATATAATAAATCATTAGCTCAGACACAGTCTCTGTCCCTGTCTCGAATGGGTCTTATTTGCATTTTACAGACGAGGAAACAGGTGCAAGGGGTTGTGATTTGCTCCAGGTCACACAACAGACCTGGAATGGACAGGGCCCTAGAAGATAAAATGGAGTGAGCTTCCAGGGTAGCTTCAGGCTGAGGGTCAGAGCCTAGTTCACACTTGGGCAGAAGTGATAATAATGGTAATAATTGTGGTAATTAAGTGCTTACCATGTGTCAGGCACTGAACTAAGCATTGGAGTGGATACAAGCAAATTAGGTTGGATACAGTCCTTGTCCTGTGTGGGGCTCATAGTCTTAATTCCCACTTTGCAGATGAGGTAACAGGCAGAGAAAAGTGAGGTGATAATTCAGGAAAGAATGAAGGAATTACAGTTCTCTTTGAAAGTAGTGTTTTAGTACAATATTTCAGTTAAAAACTTTCTGGATTCTCCATACTTAACCCAGGTCCTGCAGCGCAAATCACTTATGGAAGGAAAAAGTCATGCTAATATACAAACCTGCTTTGTCATTGACTTTTTCATAAAACAATCAGACATAAACAATTGGGGGTCTGCCTACCAAAAAGTGAAGTTTGGTAGAAGGGAAAATATGTTCTGGGAATGTAATATTTATCTCACAAATTGCCTATAGAAGATGCCTTCCAATTTTTAAAAAGTGAAACTTTAAATTTGTGACTTCAATATTTTGTCAATAGGCGTTACTAGACCATTTTGAATGCCCTTTTATTGAGGAAGTAATGGGAAGTATGTTTTGTATAATCTAATCAATGTATTGCCGTTAATAAAAATGAATTATGAGACTAATGATGACTGAGGGATTTTCCTACAAGGTAGCTCATTGCTAGATAGCTTTTTCATTAATTGCATCCCAGCCCCTATCCGGGATTAGAGTCCAAGGAAAAAAAAGTAGTGAAATTTGGTAGGTGGGAAACATCTATATGGAGACTCAATTCAGTCAGTGGCAGTTATTGAGCAAAAACAGTGCTCTTCACCATGGCCAATCGAAACATCGGGCAATTGCAGCCTCGCCTCCCTGTGAGTTGTGAGCCCCACCCCTACACCGTGACTGAACGAATTGTCCATCCCCAACAGGCTCTGTGTTTGCCACGCTGGTATAAAAGCCACTGTTGTGCCTTTCACCACTTTAACTGTAACCTTGCCTCCTTGGGTGCTCTTGGTCCTGATCACCACACACGAATGGACTGACTTCTCTCCCCACTTCCCAGGGCCCCTGCCCACAACATTCTCTGGACACCATTCATTCATTCATTCATTCATTCATTCATTCATTCATTCATTCATTCATTCATTCGTATTGATTGAGCTCTTACTATGGGCACAGCACTGTACTAAGCGCTTGGAATGTACAATTCAGTAAGAGATAGAGACAATCCCTGCCCACTGACGGGCTCACAGTCTAAACGGGGGAGACAGACAGCAGAGCAAAACAGAACAAAACCAAACCAGACAACATCATCAAGATAAATAGAATGAAGGAGATATTCACCTCATTAACAAAATAAATAGGGTAATAAATAATACATACAAATGAGTACAATGCAGAGGGGAGGGGAAGGGGGAAGAGCTGAAGGTGGGGGGGTGGGGGGAGAGACACCAACCACACTGTCTCTCTCTCTCTGGGAATGGGCACTGACTCTCCTCTGCACAATGGAGGAGACTCTATCCTGTCCTACTGAGAGCTTCACCCTTAGCATGAGGCTTTATGAAACCCCAGGAAAGCTAGTGGTTGTGGCAGCCATTCCTAAGGCTACGGGTGTCCTGTGGAATCTGAATCAGGAGAAGCCTAAAATTCTGCTCCTCCAGCCCCAGCTCCCTACTGCCTTTAGTTTTAGTTGTATTTGTTGTTTGTATTTGTCCTGGTCTCGTGGTGTTTTTGTGTTCTATTGTTTCACTGCTCTTGATTTGTCTCCAGCCCTCTTCCCCTTGACAGACAAGGTCAGTGTCTAATTTTCTCCTGTATGCTCTTCTCAGTGCTTAGTACAGTACTGTGAACACAATAAACTCACCTTTCTCCAGCTTGATTTCCCTTTTGCATCATTTGTTCACTTCAATCTGTGATCTTTGGACACTTGATATTTACCTGCCCCACCACCCCCGGCCCCCCACCCACAGCATTTATGTACATATCTTTATATATTATAAATTACTTATATTCATGCCTGTTTCCTTCTCTAGACTGTAAGCTTATTATGGGCAGGGAACATGTCCTCTAATTCTGCTGTCTTGTCGTCTCCCAAGTGCTTAGTACTGTGCTCTGCAAAATACAATCGATTGACAATAAGCATGTAATAAATAAATTACTACTACTACTAGGACAGTGTATTAAACAGCTGGGGAGAGTAAAACAATTGCAAGGCGTACATTCCTATCCTCAAGGATCTTACAATTTAATGAGATTACAACCAAAATAAATGGCTTTTTTTAATCTTTTAAGGCTAAATTGGGTCTTTAACTGGGCTAATCACTTCTTATTAGGAGACTTTCATCAGAGTACTGGTCATTTCAGGTGTGTTATGATGGATATTTTGCAGTCCTTGTTGAGCCCTAAATTCAAAATTTGAAGATGAATGTTTTAGGTGAATTCCACCTCATTCATGTCAAGGTGCAGAGTGGAAGTTTTGTAGATACACTGTAGTTGATGGCTATAGCTTATTACTCATTTTTAAATTAAGGGACAACATATGCAAAACTACAAAAAAACTGTTGACTAAGCAGAGAGAAATCCCACTTGCAAGCAGTTAATGAACAGGTCTCCTATACCGATCTAAAGGAGCTCCATGAAATAGTTTTGCCTTGCAGGACAAATAAAATTTAAGTGAAAAAGGACCCAAATTTTCATTTAAGCCTTTATGGGCTTATTGTACATTCTGAATTGAGTTCAGAATAATCAATGGCCCTTTTTAATATTATTTTGCTAGAAGTTGCTCATTCATTCTTTCTATTCAAGGTTTTCATTTTCTTGGTAGGGTTCTCCAAAAATAGTCATGTCTAGAATCATGAACTACTTTTTCCAAAATAGGGCTAACTTTCAGATACTTGGAGAGTTAGTCTCCAAAGGCCTACCCCAGCGCTTAGAACAGTGCTCGGCACATAGTAAGGGCTTAACAAATACCAACATTATTATTAAAGGCACTTACTTGTGAACTTTGCCCCCATTCTTCTAATGTAATTTAGAATGCTCTGGCACATTTTCTGAGCATCACCTGATCTTGGATTGTCCTCTGCTACTGTTCTTCCAATTCTCAACCTACCCAATGCAGGCATTTCTGTTCTGAAGACCCTTGTGTTATTAAAAAAATCATTCATTACCATGGTGTCCATGGTAAATACAGGTTTGGTGAAAGATGGCTTGAAAAATCTAAATGGGATCCAGCTCTGTCACATCAGCAAAATTTAAGAAAATTTTGAAAAAGAAGGCTTGTTTCAAGCTGTTGGTGTCATTGCTTATTTTCTGGGCACTTCTCTCACACATCTCTGTTTCACTGGAAACCAATTTACACAGTTTAAAATTCAGTTTTTAGTAGACAGTGTAGCAATATTGCAATTGGTTCCTTGTGTAATTCTACTGAGCTGTTAAGCTTTGCTGAGCGATCTTTTGTGTGTGCTTGAAACAGGCAATCCTGCAGAGCCACATGCTGTGACCAGTTTCTGTTGATTTGTGGCACTATGTTTCTCAATTCCATTGCCTTCTATCCATAGATAGGAATGTCTGTACTGCAAAGAACTGCTGTTGGGATAAGCTAATGTCCCTCCCTTGTCCTTCTTTCTTTATGTTATTCTCCCTGTGGCTTGTTAGGAATAAAAAAAATGTCATTAACACCCTTCAGAATTTCTTCTTTGCTCATTCTTCAAAAGGCTCTTGAGTTTTGTATTAATGAAATCACTTAGCCATTTGAAATGAGCAATTTATTAGTGTGCTCTTATGTGTTTTTCATTACCCACATGCTTCAGGAGGCCAATTTGCTTCCCATTCTTTCTTTGGATCATTTAACAACATATCCACATCTATATAATTATGCACTGAGTACAGCTGATTGTCTATGAAATTTGATGGTCTGTCAGTCATATGGGTATACTTAGTAGCCATAGTACTTCCCTTTAAATCAATTTATGTGAATTATTTTCGGATGCAAAAAAAAATTAAATCTTATGTCCATTTATCCCAGATCATCTTGACTCTTTTGGTCAGAGTGGCCTCCTGAATTAGAGATTCCTATTTCTATTTTTGGTGTGTCCTTGACTAGCGATCTTTTGTGTTTCAAAGCATTTGAAAAATGAAGTTTGATCTGGCCTGGCTGTTTTATAATCTGAATTCTAGAAATGCATAGATTCTAAGAACTTCATATTTTAAAGACTTAGCAAACATTCCCAATAGGTACTTTTCTCCTTCCGAAGTTTGTTAGGCACTTTAGAAGATGCACAAACTCTTTTAGACCATTGGGGCAGAATTTCCAAATCAATATATTACAGACTAGTGCTGAATAAACCTTCAATTTTATTAATCCTCATGGATTCTCTTGCCCATTTTCCTGTAGCAGTGAAAACATCAGAGGCTTTGACCAGGATAAGAATGTTAACAGAGATAATTATGGTGTTTATTAGGTACCTATAAGTGATAAGCCCTGGGGTAAATACATTATCAGAGCAGGCACAGCCCCTGTCCACATGGGCCTCCCAATCTGTTTTATCTCCATTTTATAGATTGGGAAACTGAGGCACAGAGCAGTTAAATGATTTTCCCAGGGCCAGTGGCAGAGTTAGGTCTAATAATAATAATTATTGTGGCATCTGTGAAGTGCTTACTCTGTGCCAAGCAAGAAAATCAGGTCCTACATGAAGCTCAACGTGGCTTCGTGTATAAAACACGGATCTGTGAATCAGAAGGACCTGAGTTCTAATCCCAGCCTCACAACTTGTCCTTTGTGTGACCTCGGGCAACTCACTTAACTTATACATGCCTAGGTTATCTCATCTGTAAAATAAGGACTAGGACTGTGAGCACCATGTGAGTCATGGACCGTGTCTAACATGATTATCTAATATCTACCCCGGTGCGTAGTGCAGTGTCTCGCACATACATAGTAAGCGCTTAACAAAAACTGTAAAAAAAAATTCTCATTCTTGTAGGGGAGACATGAGTATCAAAAATATACCACACAAACACAAATAACCACTGACAAAAGGGATGATATAAAGGCCATAAATAATCTATAAACATGACCAACAGAAACCCCACTCAGTTGAAGAGGTAAAGCAGTTCCTCTGGGCAATTGGAGAGCCTAGAGCATTCTGAGGGCATAACTGGAAGAAAGTGCTAACCAAGTGCAGAAAATGGCCCCTTAGGTCTCCCAAACTCTTTCAGTGGAGAGGGGAAGAAGGAGGTGGGAACTTCTTACATAACTATAATAATAATTGTGGTGTTTGTTTAAGTGATTACTGCGTGCCAAGCACTGTGGTAAGTGCTAGGGTCTTCAGGACAGACACGGTCTCCTTTGGGGATCACAGTCTAAGAGGGAGAGAGAATAGGTAATCCCCATTTTATAGATGAGGAAACTGAGGCACAGAGAAATTAAAAAACTTGTTCAAGATCACGCAGCCAACAAGTGGCAGAGCTGGAATTAGAACCCAGGTTTTTTCCACTAGGCCATGTGATATGTGAAGTGTAGAACCAGCTGCCAGCTTCCCTCCTTTGACACCTAGCCAGAAGCCTGTGAGAGAGTGTGGAAGAGCCTTTCAAACTGATGAATGTCTGTGGCCAGCACTCTGGTAAAATGCTCTTACATGACCTTGTGGAGACACACTTTTGCACCTAGGAGTATGTTTCATTCAATTGTATTTATTGAGCACTTTATGTGTGCAGAGCACTGTACTAAGCAACTTGGGAAACTACATAAGGAGAGACAATCCCTGCGCAAAATGAGCTCACAGTCTGAGGGAGTGGAGAAAGATAGACATCAGTATAAATAATAATAATAATAATGTTGGTATTTGTTAAGCACTTGTGCAGAGCACTGTTCTAAGCCCTGGGGTAGATACAGGGTAATGAGGTTGTCCCACGTGAGGCTCACAGTCTTCATCCCCATTCTACAGATGAGGGAACTGAGGCACAGAGAAGTGAAGTGACTTGCCCCCAGTCACACAGCTGACAAGGTGCAGAGTGGGGATAAAAAGAATTACAAATACAAATGTATGCCTAAGTGTCGTGGGGTGGGAAGAGGGGGAAAGTGGATGACGCAGAAGGGAGTGGGAGATGAGGAAAAGTGGGGCTTAGTCTGGGAAGGCCTCTTGGAGGAGATGTGGCTTCACTAAGGCTTTGAAAGGTGGAGAGAGTAATTATCTGAAGGATTTGAGGAGGGAGGGCGTTTCAGGCCAGAGGAAGGATGTTGGCCAGGAGTCAGTGGTGAAACAGGCAAGATTGAGGCACAGTGAGAAGGTTAGCACCAGAAGCGGGAAGTATGCCGACTGGGTTGTAGAAGGAGAGAAAGAAAGTGAGGTAGGAGGGGAAGGTGATGGACTGCTTTAAAGCAATGAAGTTTTTGTTTCATACGGAAGTGGATAGACAACCACTGGAGATTTTTGAATAGGTGGATAGCATGTCCTGAATGTTTTTGTGGAAAGATAATCTGGGCAGTGGAGTGAAGTATGGATTGGAGTGGGAAGAGGCAGGAGGTTGAGAGGTCAAAAAGGAGGTCGATGCAGTAATCTAGGTGGGATAGGATGAGTGGTTTTATTAACGTGGTAACAATTTGGATGGAGAGGAAAGGGCGGATTTTAGTGGTTTAGTGATGGGACCGACAGGATTTGGTGATAGATTAGATAAGTGGGTTGAATAAGAGAGCGGAGTCGAGGTTAGGGGCTTGTGAGACAGGAAGGATGGTGGTGCTGGGAAAGTCCAGGAGAGGGCAGGATTTGGGCAGGAAGATAAGGAGTTCTGTTTTGGACATGTTAAGTGTGATGTGATGGGAGGACATCCAGATAGAGATATCTTGAAGGCAGGAGGAGATGCGAGCCTGGAGAGAGGGAGAGAAATCAGGGAAGGAGATATAGATTTGGGTATCATCTATATATAGATGGTAGTTAATGTTGGTATTTATTAAGCGCTTACTATGTGCCGAGCACTGTTCTAAGCGCTGGGGTAGACACAGGGGAATCAGGTTGTCCCACGTGGGGCTCACAGTCTTCATCCCCATTTTACAGATGAGGGAACTGAGGCACAGAGAAGTTAAGTGACTTGCCCACAGTCACACAGCTGACAAGTGGCAGAGCTGGGATTCGAACTCATGAGCCCTGACTCCAAAGCCCGTGCTCTTTCCACTGAGCCACGCTGCTTCTCCAACAGCATGGTGCTGGTGCACTATCAATCAATCAGTCAGTCATACTTACTGAGCTCTTACAGTGTGCAGAGCACTGTACTGAGCCCTGTACACTGTAACAGAGTTGGTAGATATGTTCCCTGCCCCCAATGAGCTCACAGTCTAGAGGCGGGAACACTAGTATCACCCCAGGAGTTCTTGGAGTCCTGGAGCCCTGTGGAGGGCTGAAGGAACACCGCATTTCTCCAGCTAGGGAGGGTGAAGCCCACTAGGGATTAGCCTTTTTTATTCCACTTTCATTAGCACAAGAACATGAAGATAGGATGGCATTCTGCCCATCACAAAGACTGTGCAGAATACCATATGCCATAATGAAAATAGTACTTTCTTCCCCGTGCAGTGGAGCCAGCAGGGAATTGGGCCGCGGAGGTAATGAGGCCAATTCTCTTCTTGAGAGCCCCCGAGGTTCGACAACTGGGAAAGCAACACCCCACCCCCTTTACCCCCCTCTCCAGCGTCTCAGTTTTTGCTCTTGGAAGTAAATGTGTCTGGAGATTCTTCATTCATTCATTCAATCGTATTTATTGAGTGCTTACTATGTGCAGAGCACTGTATTAAGCGCTTGGAATGTACAATTTGACAACAGATAGAGACAGTCCCTGCCCACCAATGGGCTCACAGTCTAAACGGGGGAGACAGACAACAAAACAAAACAGAACAAAACAAAATGAGTAGTCTGGCGTCCATATCATCAAAATAAATAGAATCATAGAAATATCCAAATCATTAACAAAATAGAGTAATAAATAATATATATAAATATGCAAATATACAAATATGCACAAGTGCTGTGGGGAAGGCAAGGGGGAAGAGCAGAAGGCAGGAGAAGGGGGAATGGGGAGGGGAGGAGGAGCAGAGTGAAAGGGAGGGCTCAGTCTGGGAAGACCTCCTGGAAGAGGTGAGCTCTCAACAGGGTTTCGAAGAGAGGAAGAGAGTTAGTTTGGCAGATGTGGGGAGGGAGGGCATTCAAGGTTCACCTGGCAGTTGGTTGCTCTGCCACACACTCCTCTCCCTCCCTTCCTGTCTTCCCTCATGTACCAATGTATAGTCAAAGATAGTCTCTGATATTTCACCCTGACATATTTAGAATATTCTCTTGTTCCCACTGTTTGTAAATATTTCATGTCTGTCAGTCCCATTCACCCCCCACCCCTGTTATTATTATGTAAGTTCCTGGAGGACAAGGGGGAGTGTGTCTTATTTCTGGTCTGTTCTTCAAAATGCTCACACAGTGGTCTGTACTCAATGAGCACTATTGATGGTAGCATTTGTCAAGTGCTTTCTAGGTGCTGAGCACTGTGCCTAGAGATTGTACTGTCTTCAGGGAGAGACAGTGCAATCAGATCAATCAATCCTATCGAATGCTTACTGGGTGCAGAGCACTGTACTAAGCAAGTGGGAGCATGCCCTACAACCCTCACATTCCCTGCCTACAGTGATTTTACAGTCTAGAGGGGGAGACAGATATTAATAAAAATAATTGAATTACAGATATATAAATAAGTGCTGTGGGGCTGGGCAGATCGAACAGTCCTTGTCCTTCCTGGGGTCCACGGTCTAAGTAGAACTCCAGATTGTAAGCTTGTTATGGGCAGAGAATATGTTCTCTATGGTATTTGTTGAGTGCTTACTATGTCACAAACACTGTTCTAAGAGTTGGGGTCTTGTCTTCTCTTATGCCGTTGAGTCGTTTCAGACCCATAGCGACACCACGGACACATCTCTGCCAGAACGCCCCGCTCTCCATCTGCAATCATTCTGATAGTGGATCCAGAGAGTTTTCTTGGTAAAAATCCAGAAGTGGTTTACCCTCGTTTCCTTCCGCGCAGTCAACTTGAGTCTCTGCCCTCAACTCTCTCCCATGCCGCTGCCAGCACTGGTGAGTTTTACCTTGTAGCAGATTGTCTTCCACTCACTAGCCACTACCCAAGCTAGGAATGGAGTGTGTATGCCTCTGCTTGACTCTCCCTCCTGTAGCCGAGACTGGTAGAGTATTGGAAATTCCCCAGGCGTGACCCTGAGAGGGGAAGCATTGGGGTAGGTACAAGTTAATTAGGTTGGACACAGTTCCCTGTCCCGCATGGGGCTCACATTTTAAGTAGGGGGGAGAATAGCTATCCCCATTTTACAGTTCAGGAAATTGAGGTACAGAAAAGTTAAGTGACTTGCCCACTGTCACAAAGAGAGAAATCAGCAGAGCCAGGAATAGAACCCAGGTCCTTCTGACTCCTAGGCCTGCTCTCTCTTGACTGGGCCACATATTGCACTTTCCCAAGCTCTTAGTACAATGCTCGGCACATAGAAAGTGCTCAATAAATGCCATTGATGGTTTGAGGAAGACAGGTGTTGAATCCCTGTTTTATAGATGGGGAAACTGGAGGACAGAGAAACTAAGCTCCTGTAAACTGTAAACTACCTGTGGGTAGGGATCACACCTGCCAATTCTATTGTTTGTACTATCCCAAGTGCTGTGTACAGTGCTCTGCACACAGTAAGTGCTCAATAAATAACACTGATGGATTGATTAAGGGACTTGCCCAAGGTCACCCAACAGGTACATGGCAAATCAGGATTAGAACCCAGGTCTCCTAACTTCCAGGTCTTTATTCTTTCTGTAAGCCACTCAGTGTCTCTAATAAACACCATCGATTGATTCCCAGTATGTCTCTGGGAGACAAGTTCAGGAGATCTTACCAGATCCCAATTGGTTCTAATCCCGGTTCTGCCACTTTTCTGTTGTGTGATCTTGGGCAAGTCATTTAACTTCTCAGTGCCTCAGTTACCTCATCTGTAGAATAGGGATTAAGACTGAGAACCCCATGTGAGTCATGGACGATGTTCAACTTGATTAGCATGTATCTCCCTGAGCACTTTCTACAGTGCAAGGCCCAAAGTATGCACTTTCCTTTCTACAGTAAACTCATCCTCTAGACTGTAAACTTGTTATGACCAGGGAACACGTTTGCTAATTCTGTTTGCTAATTCATTCATTCAGTTGGGTTTACTGAGCACTTACTGTGTGCAGAGCACTGTACTAAGCACTTGAGAGAGTACAATGCAATAATAGACACATTCCCTGCCCTCTCTCATCTCTTAGTTCAATGCTCTGCACATACCATTGATTGACTAACAAATACCATAAATAAAGAAAAAACACACACACACTCTCTCTCTCCCCCCCCCCCCCCCCCCCCGCCGCCTCCATAACAGTAAATCCAACATAAAGACACCATTTATAGCCTCTTGCTAAATTTGAGGGAGGCCCATTCTCTTTCCTCTCCCTCCACTTATATCTACATAGACATTCCTTCCTGATCTGGACACAGTCTGTTCTTCAGCTTCCGTGGACCAAGAATTAGCGTCCATGGAAAGATTTGCTGAGTGCTGGATCTGTACTATTCAGTATAAGGCACAACACCCAAGTGAATACTCAGTAACTTCTGCTAATACTATTATTCTTCTGAGGCCTATTGGTAGTTTCACCAGATGAGGGGCAGGGTCCATGCCTAATACAGGCAATCAATCAATCAATCATAGTTATTGAGTGCTTACAGCACTTATGTACATAGACGTAATTTATTTATATTAATGCTGAAATCCCCTCTAGACTGTAAGCTTGTTTTGTGTAGGGGACATGTCCTACTGACTCTGTTATATTGTACTCTCATAAGCATTTACTACAGTGCTCTGTAAACAGTCAGTAAACACGACTGATTGATTGAGCACTTGCTGGGTGTCCTCCTCTATACTCTTGACCAGTGCCTAATCCAATGTCTAGCACACAGAAAGGACTTAATAAATAACGACAATAACAATTGTGACATTTGTTTAGTGCTTACTATGTGCCAGCACTGTACTAGATGCCGGAATGGATATAAGCAAATGGAGTTGGACACAGTCCCTCTCCCACATAATCATAATAATTATGGTATTTGTTAAGTGCTTACTTTGTGCCAGGCACTGTACTAGGTACCGGGGTAGATATAAGCAAATTGAGTTGGGCGCAGTCCCTGTGCCACATGGGGCTCACAGTCTTCATCTCCATTGTACAGATGAAGTCGCTGAGGCCTAGAAAAGTAAAGTGACTTGCCGAAGGTCATACAGCAGACAAGTGGTGGAGTGGGGATTAGAACCCATATCCTTCTGACTCCCAGGCCCGTGCTCTAACCGCTAAGCCACGCTGCACTATTATTACTACCATGGCCCGATGACGGCTATAATTCTGGACAATCTAAGTGCACTCGAAGCTACAGAAAAACACCCCCAATAACATTCTCCAACTCAAGATAAATCATTCTGTTTAAATCTCATCATAGAAAGGCAGATGCTTGGTTATTAGTGCTGACGTATCTGGGGATGCATTGAGAATCCTTCAAAAGATACTTTCTTAGTTTAGTTCTGCCTAATTGGGGAATTATTGAAATAGAAGGGGGTATTTGTGTGGCATGTACCATTTGTCAGGATGATAATAAGTGACTGTGAGATACATTGACTTGTGAGAAGACTTTCTGGGGTACCATTGAAAGAGAAACAGTATGGCTCTAGGGCCTACATTCCAGAACAGGATTTCAGGGAGTTTTAATGCCACCAAGCAGAACTTGATTGGATTTTGCCATTTAAGATGCTGACAAGTCATTTAACCTCTCCATGGCACCGTTTCTTACTTGCAGTTAGGAGAAGTGTATTCAATTTACAGGCTGGCTTTTTCAGTAAAACAAATGAAATGATCTTGAAGAATAAGATTCTTAAAGAATAATATGTAGAGAGTGAACTGATAGAACAGAAACACTCTCAAGGAGGAGTTTTATGGAATGAGAAGCAGCCCCTTTGGTAGTTATTTGTTTCACCAGAGGCGTTTAGCAACTTGAGGAAGGATTCTTACTCCACAGTATAAAGTGAATAGCTGTAATTTCATTTTAAGAAGATGATTCTAGTGTTTGTGGGATATCTCTCCAGGCATTTCATTATCTTCTGCACTAAAGACAGCACATTTGTCAGCTCAGTGGGAGGGGAAGAACAGTGGTGTCCTTCAGCCCTCAGCTTTTACAAAAATTGGGCGTTTTCAGGTGTTTTCTGCTGGCGACATGTGCTTTGAAGTTGAAGGTAAGGAGTTTCTGTTTGATGTAGAGGTAGACAGGCAATCACTGGAGGTTCTTGAGGTGTGGGGGACATGGACTGAACGTTTCTGTAGAAAAACGATCTGGGCAACAGAGTGAAACATAGACTGGAGTAGGGAGAGACAGGAGGCAGGGAGATCAGCAAGGACGCTGACACAGTAATCATTCATTCATTCCATCGTATTTATTGAGCACTTACTGTGTGCAGACCACTGCGCTAAGCACTTGGGAAAGTACAGTACAACAATAAACAGTCACATTCCCCGCCCACTCTGAGCTTATAGTCTAGAGAAGGGGAGACAGACAGCAATACAAATAAATAAAATTACAGATATGTACATAAGTGCTGAGGACTGGGAGGGGGAAGAACAGAGAGCAAGTCAGGGTGAGGCAGAAGTGAATGGGAAATGAGGTAAAGTGGGACTTAGTCTGGGAAGGCCTCTTGGAGGAGATGTACCTTCAATAAAGCTTTGAAGATGGGGAGAGTAATTGTCTGTTGGACTTGAGGAGGGAGGGCATTCAGGGTCAGAGGTAGGACGTGGGTGAGGGGTCATCAGCGAGACAGGCAAGATTGAGGCACGGTGAGAAGGTTAGCACTAGAGGACTAAAGAGTGGGCTGGGTTGTAGAAGGACAGTAGTGCGGTTTGGACGGGGGCGACAAGGTTATGGAGTGCTTTAAAGCCAGTGGTGAGGAGTTTTTTTTTGACAGGGAGATGGATAACAATTATGGTATTTGTGAAGAGCTTACTATGTGCCAAGCGCTGTTCTAAGCACTGTGGTATATACAAGGTAATTAGGTTATCCCAAGTGGGGCTCCCCATTTTACAGATGAGGGAGCTGAGGTACAGAGAAATTAAGTGGCTTGCCCAGGGTCACGCAGCAGACAAGTGGCTGAGCTGGAATTAGAACCCATGACTTATGACTCCCAGACCTGTGCTGTATCCACTAAGCCATGCTTCTTCTTTGGTTGGCCAACCACTGGAGTTTTTTGAGGAGTGGGGTGACATGTCCTGAACATTTTTGTAGAAAAATGATCCCGGCAGCTGAGTGAAGTATGGACTGGAGTGGGGAGAGACAGGAGGCTAGGAGGTCAGCAAGGAGGCTGATGCAGTAATCCAGGTGGGTTAGGATGAGTGATTGTATTAACATGGTAGAAGTTTGGATGGAGAGGGAAGGATGGATTTTAGTGATGTTGTGAAGGTGGGGCTGACAGGATTTAGTGACGGACTGAATATGTGGGTTGCATGACAACGAGGAGCCAAGGATAACCCCGAGGATATGAGCTTGTGGGACAGGAAGGATGATGGTGCTGTCTACAGTGATGGGTAAATTAGTGGGAGGACAGGGTTTGGGTGGGAAGATAAGACACGTACTTGGATTAACATGGTAGTAGTTTGGGTGGAGAGGATAGGACGGATTTTAGCTATGATGTGAAGGTGGGACTGACAGTTGAGGATAACACCCGGGTTATGGATTTATGAGACAGGAAGGATGGTGGCACTGTCTACCATGATGGGAAAGTCAAAGGGAGGACATGTTTTGGGTGGGAAAATAAGGAGTTCTGTTTTTGACATGTTAAGTTTGAGAAGACAGCAGGACATCAAAGTAGAGGTGTCTTGAAGGCAGGAGGAAATGCGAGACTGCAGAGAGGGAGAGAGATCAGAGCTGGAGATGTAGATTTGGGTATCATCCACATAGAGGTAGTAGTTGAAGCCATGGGAAAGAATGAGTTTTCCAAGAGAATGGGTGTAGATGGAGAATAGAAGGGGATCCAGAACTGAACCTTGAGTACAGTGCCTGGCACAATAATAAGCGCTTAACAAATATCATAAAAAAATGGCAGTTCAGAGCCCTGGCACTTCAGAACCTTCAGAACTTGTCATTTTAGTAAAAATTTATAAGCATCGTAATTATGGGATACATGTGCATTCCTAGACTACAACATTAAGTGGCCTCTAGATCCAACTTGGCCACTGGCCTCCTGGTTGACCAATCAATCACTATAGGCCTCAGTAATCTCCTCATCTATAAAATGAGTTGATGGAATTTGGGTATGATGAAAAGCAGAGTGGTCTGGTGGAAAGAGCACAGGCCTGGGACTTAGAGAACCTGGGTCCAGATCCTGGCTCCACCATTTTCCTGCTCTATCTTCTTCTATTTTCTCTGTTTCTCAGTTTCCTCATCTATAATATGCCGATTAAATACCTGTTCTCCCTCCCCTAGACTGTCAGCCCCATTCAATCAATCACTCATATTTTTTGAGTGCTTACTGTTTGCAGAGCACTGTAGTAAGCGCTTGGGAGAGTAAAATATAGCAACAGAACAGACACATTCCCTGCCCACAATGAGCTTGTGGTCTAGAGTGGGAAGCAGACATTAATATAAGTCAATTATGGAGATGTACACAAGTGCAGGGGCCTGGTGGGAGAGGATGAATAAAGGGAGCAGGTTAGGGTGACACAGAAGGGAGTGGAAGAAAAGGAAAAATGGACTTAGTCAGGGAAGGCCTCTTGGAGGACATGTGACTTCAATAAGGTTCTGAAGAGAGGGCAGGAGTAGTTGTCTGTCGGATTTGAGGAGGGAGGGCATTCCAGGCAGCGGGGTGAGGGGTAGGTGGCAAGATAGACAAGATCGAGGTAGAGTGAGAAGGTTAGCATTAGAGGAGCAAAATGTGCAGGCTGGGTTGTAGTAGAAGAGTAGTGAGGTGAGGTAGAAGGGGGCAAGGTGATTAAACACATTGAAGCCAATAATGAGTTTCTATTTGATGTGGAGGTGGAGACTGTCCCTGTGGAGATTGTCCCTGTGGAGACTGCCCTCTGCCCTATGTGGGGCAGGGACTATGTCCAATTGGCTTACAATGTACCTATCTATAGTAGATATTTCTTGGCACCTAGAAAGTGCTTAAGAAATAATGTGATTATGATGAATTAATCAGGGAAGGCTTCCTGGTGGAGACTATGATTCTAGAATCCAGGGGTCCTTGGCTACTCTCATTCCAATAAATTCATTCTTTTCTGAAAGACACCAGTATCAGTTTTTTTATGGGAAGTTAAAAGTGTTGATTATTCCTAACTGCATAATTAAAACCGCAGATATGAGTTAGTGAAAACTGGAAAGTTTTAAGAGTATATAGAGCCTCTAAATTATCTTAATTTATCTTGCAATATGGCTGCTGATCAGTCAATCAACCAGTGGTATTTATTAAGTGCTTACTTTGTGCAGAGCACTGTACTAAGTGCTTGGGACCATACAGTACAACAGAGTTGTCAGACATATTCCCTGCCCACAACGAGCTTACAGTCCAGAGCAACTTGTCAAAAAGTGGAACCAGTGGTCAGTCAGTCAGTCATATTTGTTGAGCGCTTATTGTGTGCAGAGCACTGTCCTAAGCACTTGGGAGAGTACAAAATACCAATATAACAGACACAATCTCTGTCCACAACAAGCTTACAGTCTAGAGACAGGGACAGACATTAGTATAAATAAACAAATTACAGATATGTACATCCCAGTGCTTAGAAGAGTGCTTGGCACATAGTAAGTGCTTAACAAATAGTATCATCATCATCATTAGTGCTGTGGATCTGGGAGGAGGGATGAATAAACGGAACAAGTCAGGGCAATGCAGAAGGGAGGGGGAGAAGAGGAAAAGAGGGCTTAGTCACGGAAGGCCTTTTGGAGATGTGCTTTCAATGAGACTTTGAATCAGGGGAGAGTAATTGTCAAATGTGAAGAGGGAGGGCATTCCGGGCAAGAGGTCAGAGGTGAAATAGATGAGATTGAAATACAGTGAGAAGGTTAATAATAGAGTAGAGAAATGTGTGGGCTGGGTGGTATTAGAAGAGTAGCAAGATGAGGTAAGGGGACAAATTGATTGAGTGCTTTAAAGCCAATGGTGAAGAGTTTCTGTTTCTGGTCACCAAGGACTGGTTGTTCATTCATTCATTCAGTGGTAATTTATTGAGCTCTTAATGTGTGCAGAAAACTGTACTAAGTACTTGGAAGAGTACAATATAACAATAAACAGACACATTCTCTGCCCACACTCAGCTTTCAGTCCAGAGGGACAGTCTAGAGGGGTTGCTCAATATGAAAATCGAGGGAAGTAGAGGTGTGTGAATGGATCACGAGGGGAGAGAAGAGAGAAAGCAGATGGGATTATGGAAGAGATAATCCCATTCATACAGACAATCTACATAAATCCCAAATGAGCAATCTTTCTATGATGTCATCAGTCTTCCACAGAGCCCTAGATGGCTCAGAAGAAATCACCAAAGGCAAAAGAGTCAGTGTTGTGACGACTCTTTCATCCTTATAAATAAAATGATTTGCGAGTTTACTGAGCCTCTGCCCCTAAACTCAAAATGGTTTAGTGTTGCTCCATGTCATAGGCTGAGGAGCTTCTGTTAATGACAGTGTCTGAAATGGCTCAAGGGTGCTTCCTAGGGCTGTGCAGTTGAAGCTCCATGGATAATTGGGCTAGTTGCTCAAGATGAAATCTTGCAAGGGCGGGGAAGTAGAGGTGTGTGAGTGGGTCAGGAGATGGAACCCACATATTCATTCTGTCACCAAATCCTGTTGGTTCAACCTTCACGACATGGTGAAAATCCACCTTTTCCTTTCTATCCAAACTGCTACCATGTTGATCCAAGCACTTAAACTGTCCCGCCTTGATTACTGTATCAGCCTCCTTGCTGACTTCCCTGCCTCCTATCTGTTCCCACTTCAGTCCATATTTCACTCTACTGCTGGATCATTTTTCTATGAAAACATTCAGTCCATTTTTCCCCACTCTTCAGGAGCCTCCTGTGTTTGCCCATTCACCTCTGCATCAAACAGAAACTCCTCGCCATTGGCTTTAAATCACTCAATCGCCTTATCTCCTCCTACCTAACCTGGATGTTTATCTACTATAATCCAGCCCTTACACTTTGCTTGTCTAATGTCAACCTACTGAATGTACCTCAATCTTATGTATCTCACCACTGACCTCTTCTCTCGTGACCTGCGTCTGGCCTGGAATGTCCTTCCTCTTTATATTCAACAGATAATTACTACTCCCCATCTCCCCACATCTCCTCCAAGAGGCCTTCCCCAACTAAGCCCTCATTTCCTCTTCTCCCACTCCCTTCTGCATCACACTGGAACTTGGATTTGCACCCTTTATTCACCACCCTCAGCCCTTCAGCACTTATTTACATATCCGTAAGTTATTTATCTGTATTAATATCTGTCTCCCGCTCTAGACTTGTAAGCTCCTTGTTGGCAGGGTTCATGCCTACTGACTTTGTAATATTGTACTTTCCCAAATGCTTAGTACAGTGCTCTACATATAGTAAGTATTCAATAAATATGATTTATTGTGTAAATTTTTTTTACGTTATCTGTAAAGTGTTAGTGTCAAACACTGATCTAAGCGGTGGGGTAGGTTCAGGTCAATTAGGTCGGACACAGTCCCTGCCCCACTTGGGGCTCACAGTCTAAGGTATTGAATCCCCATTTTGCAATTGAGGAAACTGAGGCATGGAGAAGTTAAGTGACTTGCCCAAGGTCACCCAGCAAGCAGTTGATAGAGTCAGGATTAGAACCCATGGCCTCTGACTTCAAGGCCCATGCTCTTTCTACTAGGCCACACTGCTTGCCTTTGATTGGGAAGTGTTAATTACTGTTACCTCAGTGGCATGAAATTCAGATAAGCCTCCTGACATGGTCTCTTGTCATCCAGCTAGGCCTCATCCTGACAGTGGATATGAGGGAAAAGACTGTCTGCCTCACAAGAATTTCCAGGGTCAGGTGTGATATTCATTTGCCTCTGAACTCACCTGGTGCCCTGAATTAGAGTCCTAGGCTTGCTAGCCATGTCTGTAAAATATCTCCCTTCAGTTAGGTTTTTAGCCATACAATTTCAGAGGATGGAAGGAGATGCTTTTCTGGGAACAGTTAGGAGGTTTTCCCGATTGCTTGGAAGTCATAAAATCCCTAGAACATTCATTCATTTATTCATTCATATTTATTGAGCACTTACTGTGTGTAAAGCACTGTACTAATAATAATTATGGTTTTTGTAAAGTGCTTACTAAGTGCCAAGAGCTATTCTAAGTGCTGGGGTAGATACAAGGTTATCAGATTGTCCCATGTGGGGCTCACAGTCTTAATCCCCATTTTACAGATGAGGTAACTGAGGCACAGAGAAGCTAAGTGACTTGCCCAATGTCAAACAGCTGCCAAAGTGGTGGAGCCGGAATTAGAACCCACGTCCTCTGACTCCCAAGCCTGCTCTTTCCACTAAGCCACGTTGCTTTACTTGGAAGAGTATAATATAACAATAAACAGACATATTCCCTACCCACAACCAGCTTACAGTCTAGAACACACGTAATGATGACCAATGGGGTAGAAGGTGGGTGAAATGAGGTTCATTATTTCAAAGAGGTGATTATTAGAAGTTTCCTTTGTAACTCTATAACTAGAAAATACCATAATTAATCAATCATATTTATTGAGCACTTACTGCGTGCAGAGTACTATACGAAGTGCTTGGGAGAGTATAACAGACCCATTCCCTGCCCACAATGAGCTTCCAGTCTACAGGAGAGCTTACACTGCACCATATTTTAAAGTCCATGAGGATCTGCGTTTTACTCCTGGCTCCGCCACTTGTCTGACATGTGACCTTGGGAAAGTCACTTCACTTCTCTCTGCCTCAGTTATCTCGTCTATAAAATGGGAGTCAATACTGTGAGCATTCTGTGGTATATGGATAGGGTAAGATTAAGACTTTCTTGGACTCTGCACACTGCACCAGCCAAACAGACACCGGAGTCTCAATTGAAAATGGCCCAGCGAGGTGTTTCCCTGTCCTGGAATACATCACCATGAAGGGTTACAGATACATATATAAGGGTTTTTGTGCAGGCATATGCGTGTGTTTATGGGGGAGAGTTCTGTAGATCTCCATCTCCAACTGACAGATTTACTCTTCACACAAGGGACCGCAAGGCAGTGCCAGTAAAGTGATGTAAAGTTCACAACTGTGAAATGGATTAGCTTCCACAGCTGGTATCTGTCTGCTTTATATCTTCAGAAGTGGTGGCCTGCTTTCACAGCCTCAATGTCAGATATCAGGGTTCTGGCAAGGAATATTCCAAAAATCTCCAATAATGAGATCACAGCGAAGACTCCCCTGACCGATAAAGATGTTTTGGATAGCCAGTCTTTCAGAGTAGAGATGCAGCCTTTGATAAAAATGGGCTCATCCCACTTGGCCAGATTTTGGACACTTTAGCAACACTTAGTATTCACAATATTTTGCACAGGCTTGGGAGCACAGCAGGATAATGGGGATCCACATTTTTCCTGACTGTAACTTTCTCCACCACGGTTACAGTAAGCATTGAGGTTAAAATCTTTAATAATAATGATGGTATTTGTTAAGTGCTTACTATGTGTCAAGCACTGTTCTAAGTGCTTTTAAGGCCATACGGATATGTGGCCTAGTGGATAGAGCAGGGCCGGTGATAATGAGGTGTACATCCCCTTGATTCTATTTATTGTGATTACGTTGTCTTGTTTTTGTCCGTCTGTCTCCCCCAATTAGACTGTGAGCCCGTCATTGGACAGGGATTGTCTCTATCTGTTGCCAAATTGTACATTCCAAGCACTTAGTACAGTGCTCTGCACATAGTAAGCGCTCAGTAATACTATTGAATGAATGAATGAATCTCAACTCCACAACTTGTGTGCTATGTGACCTTGGGATAGTCACTTCACTTCTCCGTGCCTCAGATACCTTATAGAGCTCACCTCCTCCAAGAGACCTTCCCAGATTGAGCTACCCCTTTTCCCTCTGCTCCTCTCCTTCCCCTCCACCCTCTTCTCCTCCCCCTTCCCCCCTTCACCTCTCCTCAGCTAAGCCCCCTTTCCCTCTGCTCCTCCCGCTCCACCTTCCCCTCCCCTCAGAACTGTGCTCATTTGTATATATTTTTTATTACCTTATTTATTTTGTTAATGAGGTGTACATCCTCTTGATTCTATTTATTGTGATTATGTTGTATTGTTTTTGTCTGTCTGTCTCCCCTGATTAGACTGTGAGCCCATCAATGGGGAGGGATTGTCTCTATCTGTTGTTGAATTGTCCATTCCAAGTGCTTAGTACAGTGTTCTGCACATAGTAAGTGCTCAATACATACTATTGAATGAATGAATGAATAAAATGGGGATTAAGACTGTGAGCCCCCTGTGGAACATGGACTGTGTCCAACCTGATCAACTTGTATCTACCTCAGCACTTAATACAATGCCTGGCACATAGTAAGCCCTTAACAAATACCATAAAAAAACCAGTATCATCTCAGTAATATTTGATGTTGATCTCAGAGAACTACCTGAATCTGCCTCTCACCCAGTCCTGAAACAAGAAATACAATACTGCCACTACCAGCTCAAAGAAAAATATCAACACAACGGTTCCCCAAAAAGATTTCAGAAAGCAGATGTTTTCCCTCAGAACCCCAACACAGCCAGCGAAGCTGGGCATGCTGATGGGCAATAGTGGAAGTAAATGTTTGAAATAGTAATAATGTTGTAATTAAATATGCATAGTAATCAGTCAATCAGTTTGTTGTGGCAGGGAATGGGTCTGTTGACTGATTGACATTTATTGAGCTTTTACTGCATTCGGAGTACTGTATTAAGTGCTTGGGATAGTACGACAGAAAAGAGTTGGTAGACACACTGCCTGCCCACAAAGAGCATACAGTCTTGGGACATCAGTATATATAAATAAATTATGGATATGTACATAAGTGCTGTGAGGATGTGGTGGGGTGAATACTGAGTCCCCAAAGGTAGTAATAATAATAATTATGGTATTTGTTAAGCACTTACTAGGTGCCAAACACTGTTATAAGCACTGGGGTAGATACAAGGTAATCAGAATGTCCCATGTGGGGCTCACAGTCTTAATCCCCCTTTCATAGATGATGGAACTGAGTCACAGAGAAGTGAAGTGACTTGCCCAAAGTCACACAGCAGACAAGTGGCAGAGCCAGGTTTAGAACCACGTCCTCTGCCTCCCTGGCCTGTGCTCTTGCCACTAAGCCACACTGCAGGTACAGATCCAAGTGAATAAGTTTGCCGTGCCTGGATGGGTAAAATAATGTTATACTAAATATGACAGGACTAAATCAAAATAGCAGAATTTTTTTCTTTGGAAAACTTTATGTTGTTCTTGGAACATTCACATACGGGGCTGATTTCTGACCATGTTTTATTAATTTTTGCAACATGTCCAGTGCTTTCTCATTTTTAAATTATTGGTGTATCTGTTGTTTAGAAAGTAGAAAGATGAGTTAATATGATAGCAAAGAGAAAGAGAAACCAACAATAATAACCTGTAGGTGAAAGACACATGGAACTGAGTTGCATGGGATTACCTAGGTGGGAAAAGGTTAGCAAGGGTGGCGTGTTTAACTCTTCTTAATAGCACATGTAGCTCTCCATCTAGTTGGGTGGGGGCTAGGGGAGGGAACCCCTTGAAAACCCCATAATTTCTGGGGCCACTATGCACAAACACAGCTCCACAACAAACTGCAGCGTGGCATAGTGGATAGAGCAAGGGCCTGGGAGTCAAAAGGTCGTGGGTTCTAATCCCAGTTCTGCCACTTGTCTGCTCTGTGACCTTGGGCAAGGCGCTTCACTTCTCTGGGCCTGTTACCTCACCAGTAAAGTGGGGATTGAGATTGTGAGCCCAATGTGGGACAAGGGACTCTGTCCAATCCGATTTGTTTGCATCCATCCCAGCACTTAGTACATACAGTGCTTGGCATATAGTAAATAGTTAACAAATACCATAATTATTACAGAGAAGTAGCATGGCACAGTGGATAGAGCAAGGGCCTGGGGGTCAAAAGGTCATGGGTTCTAACCCCAGTTTTGCCACTTGTCTCTGACCTTGGGCATGTTCCTTCACTTCTGTGCCTCAGTTTCCTCATCTCTAAAATGGGGATCAAGACTGTGAGCCCCATGTGGGGTAGGGACTGAGTCCAACCAGATTTGCTTGTATCCACCCCAGCCCTTAGTGCAGTGCCTGGCACATAGTAAGCGTTGAACAAATGCTGCAATTATTCTTATTATTATTAACTCTGGGTCCATCAGAAAGGCAATTGTTAATCCAGCCTAGCCACTGCAGGATGGGTGGTGAATGGAAGGGGAATGGGGTGAGGTATTTAAAACCATTCGGTACACAGTGAAGTAAGCTACAGTGACATGTGTTTAAGTAGTAAGGTTGGCTTTTTGTGCACCAACTACTCAAAGCTTTCATTTAGTTTGACTCCTGACCCAAAAGGTTGGGCTATGCTAGAGTATTGTTCCAAAGAATAACTATAGATAAAAAGCCCAATTAAAGCTTCAAAACATTGAGTGAAACAGCATGGCCCAGTGGAAAGTCAGAGGACTTGGGTTCTAATCCTACCTCTGCCACTTTGTGCTGTATGACCTTGGGCAAGTCACTTCACTTCTCTGTGCCTCAGTTACCTCATCTATACGATGTGAATTAAGACTGTGAGTCCCTTGTGGGTCATGGACTGTTTCCAACCTGATAAGCTTGTATCTACCCCAGCGCTTCGTACAGTGCCTGGCACATAAGAAACGCTAAACATACAATTTAAAAAATGCCTTTATTCAGAGAAACCTTTGCCGATAAGATTTCAAAAAAACCTTAAAGCTCACCAATTCAGTACTGATTTGTGTTAAATAACTCTATGAGAAATTAAAGGATGTATTGTTCCAACCAAAACAGAAAGGATCAAAAATCAAGGTGAAATCTCAAAGAATATGCATAACAAAGGAAACTATATCTGATTCATTAGGAATTTCTGAACAATCAATAGCTATTGTTACATCCCCTGAGAAATTACAGAAAGGCAGGAGACAGATGAGTGCCAGGGAAAGGCTAGCAAAATGGATTTGTCATTTTGGGGGTCTGTCACAGCTCTCCTACCTCTAAATAATACTAAATAATTGTGGTATTTGTTATGCACTTACTTTATGCCAAATTCTATGCCAAGCACTGAGGGAGATATAATTCAATCAGATCCATTACAATCCCAATCCCACCTGGGGTTCACAGCCTAAGGCTGAGGGAGAATGGATATCTTATCGAGAATGGATATCTTATCCCCATTTTAACATGTGAAGAAACAGAGGCAACGAGAAATTAACTGACTTGCCCAACATCACACAGTAGACTAGTGGCAGAGCCAGGATTTAAACCCTTGTCCAAATTCCTCTGGACAAGGGATTCCTGTCTCTCCTTATACTACTAATAATAACTGCATTATTTGTTAAATTTTTTATGGTGTTTGTTGAGCACTTACTATTTGCCAGATACTGTACTAAACGCTGGGGTAGATGTAAGACAATCAGGTTGGACACAGTCCCTGGACCACACTGGGCTCACAGTCTTAATCCTCATTTTACAGATGATTCAATAGTATTTATTCATTCAATAGTATTTATTGAGCACTTATTATGTGAAGAGCACTGTACTAAGCGTTTGGAATGAACAAGTCGGCAACAGATAGAGACAGTCCCTGCTGTTTGATGGGCTTACAGTCTAATCGGGGGAGACGGACAGACAAGAACGATGGCAGTAAATAGAGTCAAGGGGAAAAACATCTCGTAAAAACAATGGCAACTAAATAGAATCGAGGCGATGTACATTTCATTAACAAAATAAATAGGGTAATGAAAATATATACAATTGAGCGGACGAGTACAGTGCTGAGGGGATGGGAAGGGAGAGGGGGAGGAGCAGAGGGAAATGGGGGGAAAAGAGGGTTAAGCTGCGGAGAGGTGAAGGGGGGGTGGTAGAGGGAGTAGAGAGAGAAGAGGAGCTCAGTCTGGGAAGGCCTCTTGGAGGAGGTGAGTTTTAAGTAGGGTTTTGAAGAGGAGAAGAGAATCAGTTTGGCGGAGGTGAGGAGGGAGGGCGTTCCAGGACCGCGGGAGGACGTGGCCCAGGGGTCGACAGCGGGATAGGCGAGACCAAGGGATGGTGAGGAGGTGGGTGATGGAGGAGTGGAGCGTGCGGGGTGGGCGGTAGAAAGAGAGAATGGAGGAGAGGTAGGAAGGGGCAAGGTGATGTAGAGCCTTGAAGCCTAGAGTGAGGAGTTTTTGTTTGGAGCAGAGATTGATAGGCAACCACTGGAGTTGTTTAAGAAGGGGAGTGACATGCCCAGATCGTTTCTGCAGGAAGATGAGCCGGGCAGCGGAGTGAAGAATAGACTGGAGCGGGGCGACAGAGGAGGAAGGGAGGTCAGAGAGAAGGCTGACACAGTAGTCTAGCCGGGATATAACGAGAGCCCGTAGCAGTAAGGTAGCCGTTTGGGTGGAGACGAAAGGGCGGATCTTGGCGATACTGTAAAGGTGAAACCGGCGGGTCTCGGTAACGGATAGGATGTGTGGGGTGAACGAGAGAGACGAGTCAAGGATGACACCGAGATCGCGGGCCCAAGAGACGGGAAGGATGGTCGTGCCATCCACGGTGATAGGGAAGTCTGGGAGAGGACCGGGTTTGGGAGGGAAGATGAGGAGCTCAGTCTTGCTCATGTTGAGTTTTAGGTGGCGGGCCGACATCCAGGTGGAGACATCCTGGAGGCGGGAGGAGATGTGAGCCCGAAGGGAGGGGGAGAGGACAGGGGCGGAGATGTAGATCTGCGTGTCATCTGCGTAGAGATGGTAGTCAAAGCCGTGAGAGCGAATGAGTTCACCAAGGGAGTGAGTGTAAATGGAGAAGAGAAGAGGGCCAAGAACTGACCCTTGAGGAACTCCAACAGTTAAAGGATGGGAGGGGGAGGAGGCGCCAGCGAAGGAGACCGAGAATGACCGGCCAGAGAGGTAAGAGGAGAACCAGGAGAGGATGGAGTCCGTGAAGCCAAGGTGAGATAAGGTATGGAGGGTGATAAGGTATGGAGGTATGGAGATGAGGGTGCTGAGGCACAGAGAAGTGAAGTCTCTTGCCCAAGGTCACATAGCAGACCTATGGAGGAGGCGGGATTAAAAAAACAGGTCCTTCTGACTCCCTGGTCCGTGCTCTTTCCATTAAGCCACTGGATTCTCCTGGATCTGAGCCTCCCTGCTATCCTCTGGGCCTTTCTGTCTTCTTCTTAGACTGCAAAACCGTTGTGGGCAGGAATTGTATCTGTTTATCGTTCTAGTGTACTCTCCCAAGCGCTTAGTACAGTGCTTTGCACATAGCAAGTGCTCAATAAATAGGATTTTCTGACTGACTGCCACCAACCCCCCAAGCTGCCATGACTCCCCTCTTCCCCTCCTCGCCCCATCACTGGAAAGGAATTGCTGTTGTTAAAGATGAAGTTTGTGAGCACAGGGCAGGGAGGGAGAAATCGCTCAGCAATACTATCTGGAAGGAATCATTAAACCTGAGCCGGCAGCCCACGTCGCTCTAGTTCTTTGAGATTGAAGTCGAAAGGCCATCAGTGAATATACGCGCTCTGTGATCATATGAACCTGGACCTATTTCAAGGAATGTGAACCTTATCCCACCTATTGCCAGGAGAGAAGACGCTCCCATTGCCTAAAAGAATGGTTTTCTGAAGGGCCTGGAAAATATTTTCACAATTTTGATGAAACATTTTTAAATGTTGTCCACAGGGCTCTATAGCCGTCAGCTGGAGGTGAATTCTGCATCCACTCCACAGAAGGCCCAGGGCCCTGATTACGGGACAGAATCCCTTGGGATTGTATTCAGTGAACACTTTTTAATCTTAAGGCTCACAATGTTGCTGTGATACTAGTGGCTAGTAAATCACTAACGTTTCAACTCCAAAAAAGGGCAGGAAATGCATTTCTTTCCTCACCCCTTTCTATTTTTTTTAATGCATGGCAAATTTAGAGAGTTAGTGTTTTGGGAAAAATTGCCTTCAGAAACATAGAAAACAATATTGACAGAAAAACTCAATTTTGCCATTACTATTTCTTCATATTTCCTGGCTCCAACAGCCTGTCTGTGTGGAACGTATTACCCCATTCACAATCCAAAGCGTGATAAAAAGCAAGACAAAGTAGACTGCATCAAGACAAAATTATGTTTTAAACAGATTGATAAGGAAAATCAAGCTCTTAACCTCTGTTTGAGTTATCTTATCTCTTATTATTAATACTTTTAGCTTAGTATCGTTATGTTGTACCATCTTCTTTCCCTGCAGCTGTCAACCTAAGCTATTTGCTTTGGGAAGAATGCATTTATGATCAGCTTCCTTAAAAATGCAAATTTTATCTTTTTTGGGGGCCTCTCTTTAGGAGATCTGGATTTTATTTTGGATTTTGTTAACAAATTTTTACCTTGATGAGAGTAAGTTACTTTGATTTGTGCCTTAGTTTCTCCTTCCTATTGTCTCTCACCCTAGTTATAAATATCTTTTCATTTGTATCTATTTGTTTTGTATTTGTATAATCCCAATACCTTTGGAATTATATTACCAGCACAATATTTGCTACCAGTTACTTTGTGTCAGGCACTGTTCTAAGTTCTGGGGTAGATACAAGCTAATCAGATTGGACACAGTCCTATTCCACATGGAGCTCAAAGTCTAGGTAGTTGGGAGAGAAAAGGAATTGATTCCCCATTTTACAGATGAGGAAAATGAGGCATGGAGAAGTTGTGGCACAGAGGGACAGTAAAGTCACTTGCCCAAGATCACACAGCAGGCAAGTGGCAGAGCTGGCTTTAGAACCCAGGTTCTCTGAGGAGCAGTGTGGCCTAGTGAAGTCTATGTTCCTTTCACTAGGCCACACTGCTCCTCAATGTGTCTCTTCTGTATTCTGTACTTCCCTAGAACTGCGAGCAGGGCACCACATCGAGTAGGTGCTCAGTAAATGCTGCTGCTGCTATTAATAATAATAATGATAATAGATGGTATTTGTTAAGGGCTTACTATGTGCCAAGCACTGTTCTAAGCTCTGGGGTAGATACAAGGTAATCAGGTTGTCCCACATGGGGCTCACAGTCTTAATCCCCATTTTACAGAACTGGGGCACAGAGAAGTTAAGTGATATACTCAAAATCACACAGCTGATAAGTGGTGGAGCCAGGATTAGAATCCACTCCCAAGCCCGTGCACTTGCCCTTAAGCCATACTGCTTCTCATAATGGTATTTGTTAAGCACTTATTATGTGCGAGGCACGGTACTACACGCTGGGGCGGTTACAAGCAAATTGGGTTGGATGCAGTCCCTGTTCATTCAATTCATTAGTATTTATTGAGAACTTACTATGTGCAGAGTACTCTCCTAAGCGCTTGGAATGGACAGTTCGGCAACAGATAGAGACAATTCTCTGCCCAATGACGGGCTCACAGTATAAACGGGGGAGACAGACAGCAAAGCAAAACAGAACAAAACAAAAACAAGACATCAAGATAAATAGAATCAAGGAGATGTACACCTCATTGACAAAATAAATAGGGTAATAAATAATATATACAAATGAACACAGTGCTGAGGGGAGGGGAAGCAGGGGGAAAGAGGGCTCAGTTTGGGAAGGCCTCCTGGAGGAGGTGAACTCTTAGAAGGGCTTTGAAGAGGGGAAGAATGACTTGCTCTAGGTCACACAGCAGACAAGGGGAAGAGCTGGAATTAGAATCCAGGTCCTCTGACTCTCAATCCTGTCCTCTTTCCACTAGGCCACCTTGCTAATTCCTGTTCTCAATTGGGGTAATAATAATAATAATATTGGTATTTGTTAAGCGCTTACTGTGTGCCGAGCAGTGTTCTAAGCGCTGGGGTAGATCCAGGATAATCAGGTTGTCCCACGTGGGGCTCACAGTCTTAATCCCCATTTTACAGATGAGGGAACTGAGGCACCGAGAAATGAAGTGACTTGCCCAAAGTCACACAGCCGACCGGTGGCGGAGCGGGGATTAGAACCCATGACCTCTGACTCATAAACCCGGGCTCTTTCCACTGAGTCCCGCTGTAGTCGCAGCAGTAAGAAGAGTAGCAGTAATAGTAGTAAGTAGTTATTGCAGTAGTACTAATGGTATTTATTGAGTGCCTACTGAGTAAAATTTATCTGGTATAAAAGATGTGCAAGATGCATTCCCCATCCACAATGACCTTACACTCTAAAGGGGAAAAAAACCATCCCAGTTCCCCTTGTATTTGGATTGCACCATTTATCCACCCCCCAAATCACTTAACTTCTCTGTGCCTCAGTTTCCTCGACCATCCCCTCCCCCTCCATACCTTATCTCACCTTGGCTTCACGGACTCCATCCTCTCCTGGTTCTCCTCTTACCTCTCTGGCCGGTCATTCTCGGTCTCCTTCGCTGGCGCCTCCTCCCCCTCCCATCCTTTAACTGTTGGAGTTCCTCAAGGGTCAGTTCTTGGCCCTCTTCTCTTCTCCATTTACACTCACTCCCTTGGTGAACTCATTCGCTCTCACGGCTTTGACTACCATCTCTACGCAGATGACATGCAGATCTACATCTCCGCCCCTGTCCTCTCCCCCTCCCTTCGGGCTCACATCTCCTCCCGCCTCCAGGATGTCTCCACCTGGATGTCGGCCCGCCACCTAAAACTCAACATGAGCAAGACTGAGCTCCTCATCTTCCCTCCCAAACCCGGTCCTCTCCCAGACTTCCCTATCACCGTGGATGGCACGACCATCCTTCCCGTCTCTTGGGCCCGCGATCTCGGTGTCATCCTTGACTCGTCTCTCTCGTTCACCCCACACATCCTATCTGTTACCGAGACCCGGCGGTTTCACCTTTACGATATCGCCAAGATCCGCCCTTTCGTCTCCACCCAGACGGCTACCTTACTGCTACGGGCTCTCGTTATATCCCGGCTAGACTACTGTGTCAGCCTTCTCTCTGATCTCCCTTCCTCCTCTCTCGCCCCGCTCCGGTCTATTCTTCACTCCGCTGCCCGGCTCATCTTCCTGCAGAAACGATCTGGGCATGTCACTCCCCTTCTTAAACAACTCCAGTGGTTGCCTATCAACCTCTGCTCCAAACAAAAACTCCTCACTCTAGGCTTCAAGGCTCTACGTCACCTTACCCCTTCCTACCTCTCCTCCCTTCTCTCTTTCTACCGCCCACCCCACACGCTCCGCTCCTCCGTCGCCCACCTCCTCACCATCCCTCGGTCTCGCCTATCCTGCCGTCGACCCCCGGGCCACGTCCTCCCGCGGTTCCGGAACGCCCTCCCTCCTCACCTTCGCCAAACTGATTCTCTTCCCCACTTCAAAACCCTACTTAAAACTCACCTCCTCCAAGAGGCCTTCCCTGACTGAGCTCCTCTTCTCCCTCTACTCCCTCTGCCACCCCCCCTTCACCTCTCCGCAGCTTAACCCTCTTTTCCCCCCATTTCCCTCTGCTCCTCCCCCTCTCCCTTCCCATCCCCTCAGCACTGTACTCGTCTGCTCAACTGTATATATTTTCATTACCCTATTTATTTTGTTAATGAAAGGTACATCGCCTCGATTCTATTTAGTTGCCATTGTTTTTACGAGATGTTCTTCCTCTTGACGCTGTTTAGTGCCATTGTTCTCGTCTGTCCGTCTCCCCCCGATTAGACCGTAAGCCCGTCAAACAGCAGGGACTGTCTCTATCTGTTGCCGACTTGTTCATTCCAAGCGCTTAGTACAGTGCTTTGCACATAGTAAGCGCTCAATAAATACTATTGAATGAATGAATGAATGAATGAATAAAATGGGGATTAAGACTGTGAGCCGCACGTGGGACAACCTGATTACCCTTTATCTACCCCAGCGCTTAGAACAGTGCTCTGCACAAAGTAAGCACTTAACAAATACCAACATTATTAACATTATTATTACTTGAACCCATGACCTCTGACTTCTAAGCCCATGCTCTTTCCAATGAGCCACACTGCTTCTCAAGTTCTGCATAGAAAATCAGCAGATAAAATTTTCAAAATTATGAATTTCTCAGATTTTCACCCACCAGTGCCCCACAACCCCATTGTTGGTGCGCCTTGATGTGACCAACCCTCCCCGCTACCACAGTCTATAGCCAGCCCCCAATCAGTACTCAGCCAATAAAGAACTCTACCCCAGGACTTTCCTCAGATCCAACACGACAAAGTCTCTGTAATTCTCTGTAATTATGATTATTATTACTGTGTGCAGAACACGGTACTGAGAACTTGGGCAAGTACGATATAACAATAACCAGACACATTCTCTGCTCACAACAAGCTTACAGTCTAGAGGGGGAGGCAGATATTAATAGAAATAAACAAATGAATTCCATCTGAGAATAATCATGGTATCCCAGGCCTTTCTCTGAGCGATGGACCGTCCCATCGCTAGCGTTCCCCGATTTCACAGGATTTTACATCTCGCTGAGCTGTCATTATCCCACGATGCGAAAACCCACCCCAGAGTTGGCCCAGGCCTATGGCTACGGCAGAGCCGCCAGTGGGGAGTTCCCTTTACTGCTCTATTTCTGCCACAGGAATCATTTGTTTGTTTATTCCCACTCTTGATGCTCCTCCTGAGAACAGGGGTGTGAACTGGCCAACTTACTCCCTTTAATCATCCCCCTTCCCAGTCCCACAACACTTATGTAAATATCTGTAATTTATTTATTTACATTAATGTCTCTCTCCCCTTCTAGAATGTAAGCTCGTTATGCTAAGCTCGTTGTGCTCCTGAGAACAGGGGTGTAAACTGGCTGACTTGCTTCCTTTATTCATCCCCCCTCCCAGTCCCACAACGCTTATGTACCTGTTTCCAACCTGATCTGCTTGTATCTACCCTAGCCCTTAGTACAGCACCTGGCACATAGTAAGCGCTTAACAAATACCACAATTATTCTCATATGTAATTTATTTGTTTATATTAATGTCTACCTCCCCCTCTAGACTGTAAGTTTGCTGTGGGCAGGGAATGGGACTGTTTATTGCTGCATTGTACTCTCCCAAGCTCTTAGTACAGTGCTCTGCACGCAGTAAGCACTCAATAAATACAATTGAATGAATGAATGAATGAATGATCCTGTGGAACATGGTGGTGAACAGGACTCTGGCAGGCAGGGGAAGAAGAAGGAGCCGAGGGAGGCATTTATGCCCATATCCCAGTACTCGGCTCCTTCCCCATTTGTCATTTATTTTAATATCTCTCTCCCCAGCTATCAATCAGTTGATCATATTTAGCATAGTTTGTAAAGCTCCTTGAGGATAGAGATAGTTTCTACCCACTACTGTATTAAAATCGCCCAGCACTTAATACCCAGTAATCATTCAATAAATACCACTGATTGATTTTGTATCTTTCTTCAGTTCTACTTTCCCAAGTGCTTAGCTCAGTGCTTAACACTCGCTATAGATCCTCAGTAAATACAACTGATTGACTGACTTGTATATCCCTCCTTTGTATTTGAGTTGTTGTGTTTAAAGTTCTGACCAAGGCAATTTCTTCAGCTTGTTTTTACCTTTTTCATATGTAAACCAAAATACTCTAGACCAACACACCCACACACTACTATTCAGACTATCAGAAAAATATGTCAACAAATTTAAGACAGGTGGATGAATAGAGTTTGTTGGTAACTAGCTTTGAGGTAGTATCTAATGGCTTTATATGCCAGCATTTCTCTGGTCTTTGTTAGTCAATAAAAAGCAGTTGAAAGTCTCCTTTGGTAGTTCTCTTAAAAGTAATGGATCTTTTGACGTCCCAGGGTTTTCAATCACTGGCTCCCAATCAATGTTTACCATATATAGTTATTGTTTTCTTCTACCCAACAACCCAACTGGATTGAAAATCAACCCACGGTGGACTAAAAAAATCAATTGTATACATTTCCAAAGTTTTCCAAACACTGAGAGGCAGAGAATTAGACACAAGTCCTTCTGGAGAACACATTTCATGATAACTAGGTGAAACCTTTCTCTTAGATACCTTAAGGATACCACTGGTGTTTTTTTTGAAGAAATCCAGATTTATTAATAGTAACATCCAACTAACACTAACTCATTTACCTTTTAGAATTAAGATGTGAAACATGAAGACTGCCTCTGTTAGAATAATCAACTTTCGTGTGTGCATAGAGAAAATTTATAAACTTCCTCTCTTTTTATCCACATTTGGTTTTAATTTTCGGAGACCATTACTACTTAATCCTCTTAAAAAAGAATCACGCATTCAGCAGAATCCGCAGGCATAAGTACCAATAAGTCGAGCTTTCTATTTTAGCAGAAGCAGATGGATTTATCATTTAGAGTTAATTCCAAATATTAGTTCTGTTTCTCGAAATGCAGGCAGACCTGGTGTCACTATTACAGTAGTACTTAACAGAACCTGCCTGGTTTAAAGTAAATGTTTCAAGAGTGCTGCTCCAGCCTTTTCTTGAGAGGATTAACTCTTCTACGTATTACATGAAATAAATGTATTTCTCTGGTTTGGATGAATAATGGATGTTGATGCTGGTCTTTTGCAGCCCGAAGTGCTGCCTGCCAATGTTCCAGTTCGGACAGATGATCTGCATTGCCACAGAAGGAGTCAGTCTTCACTGGCAAGCTTCTGGGCTGGGAAGTCAGAGGACCTGGGTTCAAATGTCAACTCTGTCACTTCCCTGCTGGGTGACCTGGGCAAATGGCTTATCTTCTCTGTGTCTCAGTTTCCTCATCTGTGAAGTCTGGACTCAATAACTATTCTCCTTCCTACTTAGACTATGAGCTCCATGTGGAATAAGGACGAATAATAATGGCGCTATTTGTTAAGCAGTTACTATGTGCCAAGCACCATATGAAGCCCTGTGTAGATACAGTAATCAGGTCCCGCATTGGGCTAACAGTCTAAGTAGGAGGGAGAACAGGTATTAAAGCCCCATTTTGCAGATGGGGGAATTGAGGCACAGAGAAGTTAAAGTGACTTGCCCAAGTCTTACTCAGGACCTAGTGGTAGAGCCCAGGCCTGGGAGTTAGAAGGACCTGGATTCTAATCCTGGTTCTGCCACTTGTTGGCTATGTGACCTTGGGCAAGTCACTTCACTGCCCTGTGCCTCAGTTTCCTTGTCAGTAAAATGGGAATTAATACTGGGATCCCCATGCAGGACAAGGACTGTATCCAACCTGATTAGCTTGTATCTACCCAGTGCTTAGTATAGTCCTTGACATATAGGAAGCACTTAAATACCACTAAAAGAAAAAAAAGTGGCAGAGCCAGGATTAGAAACCAGGTCCTCTGACTCCTGGACCCATGCTCTTTCTGCTAGGCTATGCTCCTTCCCCGATGTCTGACTTGATTAACTTGGATGTACTCCAGTGTTTAGAGCAGTGCTCGGCAAGTAGTAAGACCTCAACAGATTTCAAAATGATGTTGATTATTACAGAGTAGATCTATGTGCCAGTGCAGCTTTTCCACTCGGAAACCGCCCCTACCGGATCAGACACTTCAAGCCAATGGATCCATGGAGCAAGCTGGCCTTTACAACAGAAGGTTCTGCTGTCTTCAGAAGGGTCTATCAATCAAGCAATGGTATTTATTGATCCCTTGCTGGGTGCAGAGCACTGTACTAAGCGCATGGTAGAGAACAATACAACAGAGTCAGTAAACAGTGTTTAGTACAGTGCCTGGCACGTAGTAAGCACTTAACAAATAAGGATATTAATAATATGTAAACATCAATATTAATTAATATTAATACTAATTATTATTACTGACTATTAATAGTAATCCTAGCTCTGCCACTTGTCTGCTGTGTGACTTTGGGCAAGTCATTTAACTTCTCTGTGCCTCAGTTACCTCATTTCTAAAATGGGGATTAAAACTGTGAGCCCCATGTGAGACACCCTTGTGCCCAACCTGATTAACTTGTATAATAATAGTAATAATAATAATAATGGTATTTGTTAGGTGCTTACTATGTGCCAGGTATCTACCTCAGTGCTTAGTATAGTGGCTTGCACTTAGTAAGTGCTTAACAAATGCCATTAAAAAAAGAGTGCTACATAACAGGAAAAGGGAGTGTCTTCCTGACCTCTGGAACATCTGCTTGTCCTACTGTACTATCTGACCAGCGGGTGGCTGAAATTCATTTAGTCATATTTATTGAGCACTTACTCTGTGTAGAGCACTGTACTAAGTGCTTGGAAAACACAATACATCAATTGCCACCCAAATGATATTGGGCTTGGTCCACCTGGCCTGTCCTTAGGGAGAGATTCAGCTCCAGGTGAGATCCTGTGTCTATCCAGAGAGGGAAGGATAAATTACCTGATTAGTCAAGGAAGTGAGAAAATGGACCCATGAGGAGGTGAGGGCTACATTTTGTTGGATTCGTTCATCCATTCTATTGTATTTATTGAGTGTTTACTGTGTGCAGAGCCTGGGAGAGTACAGTACAACAATAAACAGTGACATTCCCCGCCCACAACGAGTTTACAGTCTCTCCAAGTTATTCAGTCAGCCGGAATCTCCTGGGCTCTTTCTGGGTGTCTCAGGCAGAGATGGGATGGTAGTGGAGAACCTCAAAGCATTGCCATGGATTCTTGTACTAAGTCTCAATTATTTAGCTATCCATCTGTGTGTATGTGTCTGGAAGGATGAGTCTAGGTTAGTTAATGGATTGCTGCAAAGTCGTAGTGGCACTGGAATTAAACCAATTTTTTATGGTATCTGTTAAGTGCTTACTTTGGGCCAGGCATTGTACTAGGTGCTGGGGCAACCACTGAAGGTTCCTGAGGAGTGGGAAAACATGGATTGAATGTTTTCTTAGAAAAATGGTCTTGGTAGCAGAATGAAGTATGGACTGGAGTGGGGAGAGGCAGCAGCCAGGGAGGTCAGTGAGAAGGCTGATGTGATAGTCAAGGTGGGATAGGATAAGTGCTTGGATTAATGTGGTAGCAGTTTGTATTTACTGAGTGCTTACCACTGTACTAAGCACTGGGAGGGAGCATTTTAACAATAAACAGACACAATCCTGGCCTTCTGCATCTCCCTACTTCAGTCCATACTTCACTCTGCTGCCCAGATCATTTTTCTTAAAAACATTCAGTCTGTTTTGACACTCCTCAAGAACCTCCAGCAGTTGCCTATCTACCTCCGCATCAAACAGCAACTCCTTACCAGTTGGATTTAAAGTGCTCTGTCGGCTCACCCCCTCCTATCTTACCTCTCTGATTTCCTACTACCTCCCAGCCCCCTCACTCCGCTACTCTAATGCCAACCTACTCACTGTATCTTGATTTGTCTGTTTCACCCCTGATCCCTTGCCCGTGTCTTCCTTTTGGCTTGGAACTCCCTTCCCTTTCATATGACAGACCACCACTCTCCCTACCTTCAAAATCTTATTTAAATCATATCCCTTCCAATAGCTCTTCCCCAGTTAAGGCCTCTTTTCCTCTGCTCCCTCTCCCTCTTGTGTCACCTATGCTCTTGAATCTGTACCTTTTAAACGCTTGATGCTCACCCACCTTCAACCACACAGAACTTCTATATTTATGTATACTGTATGTCTCTATTTAGATTCTAAGCCCCTTGTGGGCAGGGAATATATCTAATCACTCTGTTGTATTGTATTCCCCCAAAAATGCACAGTAAGTGCTCAGTAAATATCATTGAGTCAGGGTGATGCAGAAGGGAGTGGAAGAAAACACTGAAGACACTAACTAGGTGTTAGGTTCGAAGTGAAGTTTTATTTGAGCAAAGAAGTTCTGCCAGTGACTCGCTTGGGAAATGCACTTTGCTCGTGATGACTTTCCTGGAAATGATTGCCTCTTGATCCAGTATTATGTGCCGAGTGATTATTGAGTCCAGTGCCTCCTTCTCTCCTCCTACAGCCCAGCCTGCACACTCCTCTCCTCTGCCACTAACCTCCTCACTGTGCCTCATTCTCGCCTGTCCCGCTGTAGATCCCAGGCCCACCAAACTAACTCTCTTCCCCTCTTCAAAGCCCTACTGAGAGCTCACCTCCTCCAGGAGGCCTTCCCAGACTGAGCCCTGCCTTTCCCTCTGGTCCTCCCCCCCTCCCTGTCGCCCCTACTCCCTCCCTCTGCTCTACCCCCTTCCCCTCCCCACAGTACTTGTATATATTTGTGCATATTTAATGCTCTATCGATTTTATTAATGATGTGCAGTTATCTATGGTTCTATTTATCTATTTTGATGGTAGTGATGCTTGTCTACTTGTTTTGTTTTGTTCTGTTTTGTTTTGTCTGTCTCCCCTGTTTAGATTGTGAGTCCTGTGTTGGGCAGGGATTGTCTCTATCTGTTGCCGAATTGTACTTTCCAAGCGCTTAGTACAGTTCTCTGCACACGGTAAGTGCTCAGTATATACGAATGAATGAATTTCATTGTTAATTTCCAGTGTATAGCCTATGTGCTTAAGGATATTTGAAGTTGTCCTCATCTGGGTCATCATCTTCTTCTCATCTCTCTGGCTTAAATAGCCCTGGGAGGGACAACGTGACAGGGAACATTTTCTACTTAATATATTTGCGCTCTCTCCTTCTACAGGACTCAATCATTTGCTGTCTTAAAGCTTCTTATAATTATGATATTTGTTAAGAGCTTTTGTCTTGTCTTACACTGTCGAGTTTTCTCCAACCCATAGCGATGCCACAGACACATCTCTCCCAGAACGCCCCACCTCCACCTGCAATCGTTCTGGTAGTGGATCCAAAGAGTTTTCTTGGTACAAATATGGAAGTAGTTTACCATTTCCTTCTTCCATGCAGTCGATTTGAGTTTCTGCCCTTGACTCTCTCCCATGCCGCTGCTGCCCAGCACAGGTGAGTTTTGACTTGTAGCTGATTGACTTCCACTCGCTAGCCACTGGCCAAGCTAGGAATGGAATGGATATGCCTCTGCTTGATTCTCCGACCAATAGTCAAGATAGGTAGAGTACTAGAAACTCTCCAGGTGCGATCCTGAGAGGGATGTTAAGGGTTTACTGTATAATTTAGGCCATGGCTTCTGCTGCTGAGTCCCATAATGGAGAAGTTATTTCTGTGTTCAGAGGGACCTCTGGAGCATGTACAGGCAGATGGTGGTGGGAGGGGGCAGCGGGAGGAAGACCCTCTGGAGAAACGTTTTAGGTTGGCGTGGACCTCCACAAAATGTTCCAAATTATGTCATTACATTCTGTTTGCCCAGGATACTATGTGACGTCATGTGCATCTCGGTCTTTGGTATCTGTTAATAATAATTGATAATTTTGATATTCATAAAGTTCTTACAAAGTCAATCATGACACTAAGAGCTCGAGTAGACACAAGATAATCAAGTTCCACATGGGGCTCACAGCCTAAGTAGGAGGGAGAGCAGTTATTGCATCCCTGTTTTGTAATAATAATAATAATGTTGGTATTTGTTAAGCACTTACTATGTGCCAAGCACTGTTCTAAGCACTGGGGTAGATACGAGGTAATCAGGTTGTCCCACGTAGGGCTCACAGTCTTCATCCCCATTTGTAGATGAGGGAACAGAGGCACTGAGAAGTTAGGTGACTTTCCCAAGGTCACACAGCAGGTATGTTACAAAGCAGGGATTGGAACCCAGCTTCTCTGACTCCCAGGCCCGTGCTCTTTCCAATAGGCCATGCTGTTTCCCACAATGTTAATAGTAGTAATAATAATCATAATTATGGTATTTGTTAAACTCTTACTAGATGCCAGGCACTGTACTAAGCGCTGAGGTGGATACAGACAAATTGGGGTTGCATACAGGGACTCTCCTACTTGGGACTTGCAATCTTAATCCCCATTTACAGGCAAGGTAAATGAGGCACAGTGATGTGACTGTGAGTTACCTGTGGGATTGTCACTCTTTAATATATTGTAATTATAATAATAATGATGGTATTTGTTAAGTGCTTACTACGAGCCAAGCACTGTTCTAAACCCTGGGGTAGATACAGAGTAATCAAATTGTCCCACGTGGAGCTCACAGTCTTAACCCCCATTTTATAGATGAGGTAACTGAGGCACAGAGAAGTTAAGTGATTTGCCCAAGGTCATACAGCAGACAAGTGGCAGAACCGGGATTCATTCATTCATTCATTCATTCAATAGTATTTATTGAGCGCTTACTATGTGCAGAGCACTGTACTAAGCGCTTGGGATGAACAAGTCGGCAACAGATAGAGACAGTCCCTGCCGTTTGACGGGCTTACAGTCTAATCGGGGGAGACGGACAGACGAGAACAATGGCACTAAACAGCGTCAAGAGGAAGAACATCTCGTAAAAACAATGGCAACTAAATAGAATCAAGGCGATGTACAATTCATTAACAAAATAAATAGGGTAACGAAAATATATACAGTTGAGCGGACGAGTACAGTGCTGTGGGGATGGGAAGGGAGAGGTGGAGGAGCAGAGGGAAAAGGGGAAAATGAGGCTTTAGCTGCGGAGAGGTAAAGGGGGGATGGCAGAGGGAGTAGAGGGGGAAGAGGAGCTCAGTCTGGGAACGCCTCTTGGAGGAGGTGATTTTTAAGTAAGGTTTTGAGGAGGGAAAGAGAATCAGTTTGGCGGAGGTGAGGAGGGAGGGCGTTCCAGGACCGTGGGAGGACGTGACCCAGGGGTCGACGGCGGGATAGGCGAGACCGAGGGACGGTGAGGAGGTGGGCGGCAGAGGAGCGGAGCGTGCGGGGTGGGCGGTAGAAAGAGAGAAGGGAGGAGAGGTAGGAAGGGGCAAGGTGATGGAGAGCCTTGAAGCCTAGAGTGAGGAGTTTTTGTTTGGAGCAGAGGTTGATAGGCAACCACTGGAGTTGTTTAAGAAGGGGAGTGACATGCCCAGATCGTTTCTGCAGGAAGATGAGCCGGGCAGTGGAGTGAAGAATAGACCGGAGCGGGGCGAGAGAGGAGGAAGGGAGGTCAGAGAGAAGGCTGACACGGTAGTCTAGCCGGGATATAACGAGAGCCCGTAATAGTAAGGTAGCCGTTTGGGTGGAGAGGAAAGGGCGGATCTTGGCGATATTGTAGAGGTGAAACCGGCAGGTCTTGGTAACGGATAGGATGTGTGGGGTGAACGAGAGGGACGAGTCAAGGATGACACCGAGATTGCGGGCCTGCGGGACGGGAAGGATGGTCGTGCCATCCACGGTGATAGAGAAGTCTGGGAGCGGACCGGGTTTGGGAGGGAAGATGTGGAGCTCAGTCTTGCTCATGTTGAGTTTTAGGTGGCGGGCCGACATCCAGGTGGAGACGTCCCGGAGGCAGGAGGAGATGCGAGCCTGAAGGGAGGGGGAGAGGACAGGGGCGGAGATGTAGATCTGCGTGTCATCTGCGTAGAGATGGTAGTCAGAGCCGTGAGAGCGGATGAGTTCACCGAGGGAGTGAGTGTAAATGGAGAACAGAAGAGGGCCAAGAACTGACCCTTGAGGAACTCCAACAGTTAAAGGATGGGAGGGGGAGGAGGCTCCAGCGTAGGAGACCGAGAATGATCGGCCAGAGAGGTAAGAGGAGAACCAGGAGAGGACAGAGTCCGTGAAGCCAAGGTGAGATAAGGTATGGAGGAGGAGGGGATGGTCGACAGTGTCAAAGACAGCAGAGAGGTCAAGGAGGATCAGAATGGAGTAGGAGCTATTGGATTTGGCAAGAAGGAGGTCATGGGTGACCTTAGAGAGAGCAGTCTCGGTAGAGTGGAGGGGACGGAAGCCAGATTGGAGGGGGTCTAGGAGAGAATGGGAGTTAAGGAATTCTAGGCATCGATCGTAGACGACTCGTTCTAGGATTTTGGAAAGGAAGGGTAGTAGGGAGATAGGACGATAACTGGAGGGGGAAGTGGGGTCAAGAGTGGGTTTTTTTAGGATGGGGGAGACGTGGGCATGTTTGAAGGCAGAGGGGAAGGAGCCCTTGGAGATTGAGTGGTTAAAAATAGAAGTTAAGGAAGGGAGGAGGGCAGGGGCGATGGTTTTAAGAAGGTGAGAGGGAATGGGGTCCGAGGCGCAGGTGGAGGGGGTGGCACTTGCGAGGAGGGAGGAGATCTCCTCTGAGGATACTGCATCTAATCTACTGGGATTAGAACCCATGACTTCTGACTCCCAAGCCCGTGCTCTTTCCACTAAGCCATGCTGCTTCTACTTTCCCAAGAGCTTAGTACAGTGCTCTGCACACAGTAAGTGCTTACTAATACGAATGAATGAATGAAAAGTGACTTGCCTAAGGTCATAAAGCAGTCAAGTGGCAGAGCTGGGATTAGAACCCAGGTCCTTCTGACTCCTAGGCCCATGCTCTATCCACTAGGCCACACCGTTTCTGTAGTAGTAGTACTGATAATAGTATTGAGTGCTTACTGTGTCCCGAATGCTTTAGTCAGGATTAGGAAAAATTGCTAGGAGAGGGAATAGGCAAGGTCCCTGGCCTCATGGGGCTTACAATCCAAGAGTACAAAGCGGGAAGACACTTAAGACAACAGGCACACAGAGAGAGATGAAACAAAACCCCTAAAACAATCATATAAGAGGAGGACGAAAATGGAAAAAGATTGGATGGAGGCTAGTTGTTCTTTTCAAGCGCTTAGTACAGTGCTCTGCACACAGTAAGCACTCAATAAATATGATTGAATGACTAGAAGAGTTCCATAGTCTCAGTCACAGTTAGAGATGGAGCCCCAGCCGCCTCCATGACCTTCCCGACGATCCACACTTTGCGGAGCCCTCACACTGACCTCGCCTCTATAGAAACAACGTGGCCTGTGGAAAGAGCACAGGCCTGTCATTCAAGGAACCTGGTTTCTAATCCCGACTCTGCCACTTTGCCTGCTGAGTGACCTTTAGCAAGTCACTTAATTCCTCTTTTGCCTTAGTTTTTTTATCTGTTAAATGTGGAGTCAGTACTTGTTCTCCCTCCTATTTGGACTGTAAGTCCCATGTAGATGGGGACTGTGTTTGATCACGTTACATTGTACTCAAGTGCTTAGTACAGTGCTTTGCACACAGTAAATGCTCAATAAATATGATTGAATGGTTGAATAACTACCCCAGCATTTCATATAGTGCTTAGTAGGTATTGATGTCTGTCTACTTGTTATGTTTTGCTGTCGGTCTTCCCCTTTTAGCCTGTGAGCCTGTTTTGGGGCAGGGATTGTCTCTGTCGCCAAATTGTACATTTAAAGCAATTAGTACAGTGCTCTGCACACAGTATGCACTCAGTAAATATGATTGAATGAATGAATGAATACAGCACCTGGAACTAGTAAGTGCTTAACAATTGCTGTTATTATTGCACCATTTTGGCATCAAATAAATATTAAAAAAACCCCCAAATCTAGCATACTTTGCTTGAGCCTAATCTTTCACTTTTCAACTAATTGACTTTGGTTAGTATGCTTTTTTTTTTCTAGCAGTCTTGTATTCAGTCTTGTTCTTGAGAAATGCTAGTAGTCCTATGAAGCTTTTTCAACATGCCAACCGATGTACTAAGTGCTGGGGTAGGAAGAAGGTAAGCAGATTGAACGCAGTCCCTGTTCCACATGGGGTTCAGTGTAAGGGGGAGGGAGAATAGGCATTGGATTCCCATTTTACAGATAGGGAATCTGAGACTGAGAAGTCAAGGGACTTGCCCCAGCAAGGTCATCCAGTGGGCCGGTGACAGAGTAGGGATTAGATCCTAAATTTCCTGACTCAGGCTTCTGTTTAATTTTGCTAATTGTGGATGAATATATTGTTTAATGGCTTTTTAAAGGAATGACAGTCTATGTGCAAACTGTAGGCTGTTAAATGAAATGCTCTGGTTTACTCTTCTCTGCCTCAGAGGACCCCTCGCTAAAATTGGACCAAAATACAAACACGGTGCCTGATACCGTCTTTACAAATTCATCTCCGTCCTTAGACGATCTGGTCCTTTGTCTGTAACTGTTCAGTTTAATTTTCAAGTTCATTCATAACATTACCTGCTGGACAATCTAATGGAAAATTTGACAAACCATCCAATAAAGACATATTAAACCCATTTGCAGATTTTTAACCGAAACGGCGGGCTTTCAGTTTGCTCATGCAGGTGCATAAATGTACAGAAGGTGGCGCTGTGTTCCCCTGTCTTTCCATGTGAGGCAGTAAAGTAAACCAACTTTACCTGAAGATTATGTCGAATTTCTTCCGAATTGGTTGAACATTTGAAGCCAAATATTTGGAATCTCTTTTCATTTCCTAACATAGTATGCTTGGTCTAGGGACCAGGTCTTTTTAGACACCTAACTGCACTGGACCTCAGTCCCCATATTTGTAAAAGAGGATATGATTCTCTTTTCCCTCCCTCTTAGACTGTGAACCCCAAGGGACAGGGAGTGTCTCGTCTCTTTGATTTTTATTTATTTTTTTCCAACGGTGTGGGTTCAAAGCAGTGGGGTACATACACATTGTATCGAGCTGGACACAGTCCCTGTCCCACTTGGGCTCACATTCTAAGTGGGAGGGAATAGGATTGAATCCAATTCTGTAGTTGAGGAAACTGAGGCACAGAGAAGTTAAGTGACTTATCCAAGGTCACACAAGAAGTAATTGGCAGAGCCAGGATTAAAAACCAGGTTCTCTGATTCCCAGGCCCATGTTTTTTCAGCTAGGCCATATTGCTTCTCTGCCTGTTGTCTTGTATCTATCCCATCCCTCAGCACAGTGCTTGGCAACATAGTAAGTACCAATAAGGATTAATAGAAGTGGTTGCATATAATATCTATGCTGCTGTTTTCCCCTTCAAAACACTGTGAATATAATGAAAAAAAATTGTTCAACCTAAAAAATTTCAGGACAATCTATAGATTGGGGGAAGCAGTGTGGTCTAGTGGAAAAAGATACTGGCTTGGGAGTAAGGACTAGGGTTCTAATCCCAGTTCCACCATTTGTCTGATGTGTGACCTTGGACAAGCTACTTACCTTCTCTGTGTCTCCGTTTCCTTGTCTGTACAATGGAGATCAATTCCTACTCCCTCCTATTTAGACTGTGAGCCCTTTGTGGTACAAGGGAATGTATCTGACCTGATTATCTTATATCTGCCCCAGTATTTAGTAGAGTACATGGCACATAGCAATTAAATAACATTATCACCATTATTATTAGGTTAGTAAATTACATATTTGAGTCCTTCCCTTCATTACTCTTCAGTACACTGGTAGAAAGATTGGCCTGCAATTTTCAGCTATTCATTCTTTTTGAAGAATGCATATGATTTTTTTTCCCCAAAACACTTCCTGCAGCTGGGGGAGACATCTGGCTATTTAAGACCCAGTCCCTGGCCCATAGGTCTCAGAATCTAAATGGGGTGAGCAGAAACACAGAGAAATGTCCCACAATGACTAGAAAATATCTGATCATATTTCAAGAGGAAGTGTGGCCTAATGGAAAGGGAAAGGATGGTGTCAGGAGACCCAGGTTCTAGTCCTGACTCGACTTTTACCTGCTGTGATCTTGGGTGAGTCACCTGACTTCTATGACACAGTTTCCTCATCTGGAAAGTGGGGATAAAATACTTGTCCTTCTTTCGTTAGACCGTGAGACCCAGGGGGACAAGGAATGATGTAATCTGTATCTACCCTAGTGCTTAACACACTGGCAAATAGCAAGCTCTAATAACTATAACCATTATTATTATTAATAGAAGGGGGACAAAAGTGACAGCTCTTTTTTTAGCCACTAAAGGCTCACCTCACCAGGCAGGTTATCTGGGGACCACAGGCCACATAATTCGTCACTGTTCCTTAAGATGGAGGGTTGCTTCTGTTCCCCCTGAGTTTGGCTCCCATAGAATCTGAGCCTCCTGGATGTGGGATGATTCCATGACCTGTCTCATTTTCTCTCTCTCTAATCCGTAAACTCATTCGGCCAGGGAACATATTTACCAACTCTTTTGTATTGTATTCTCCTGAGTGCTTAGTCGATCTCATCATCCACCTCTTGCCCACATCCTGCCTCGGTCTTGAAACGCCCTCCCTCCTCATATCTGACAGACCATTACTGTACCCTCCTTCAAAGCCTTATTGAAGGCATAGCTCCTCAAGAGGCCTTCCCTAAGCCCTCTTTTCCTTTTCTTTAACTCCCTCCTGAGTCCCTTTATTCTTCCCCCTTCCCAGCCCCATAGCACTTATGTTCATATCTGCAATTTATTTATATCATTGTCTTTCTCTCCACCATTCCAAATGTGAGCTCTTTGGGGCAGGGAGTGTGCCTGTTATATTATGCTCTCCCAAGATCTTAGTACAGTGCTCTGCATACAGTAACTGCTCAATAAATACTATTGACTAACTGCACATAGTAAGCACTCAAATACAAATGAATGATTGATCTTTCTTTTTTCCACCCCTGTTCTCACCTCTTGGAGAAGGCTAGTGCCCTACTGATGACCTTGGTGATGAGGAGGTGCGTGGGAAGCCATGGGAGCAGAAGGTATTCTGTGGGACCTCAGGGGGAGGAAGAGTTGAGGCCAGCTCACCTACCTGCCTTGAAAGTGATCACACAGTCCAACTGGCCTCTCTCTGTCCCGGGAGTCAATGTGGAATTCATACAGCTCATATGCCTAGCTTATGTTTGGACCCGACTCAAAACTTTCTGCTTGGCTCAGGATAGGCTTATTATTGGCCACAAGCCCATGGAAAAGATCCCTGCGGGGACACTGAGAAGTCTCAGATCTTCTTCCAACCATGGATGGAAAAGGAAGCTTATCTCTGTGATCAGAATGGAAAAGAAGTTGGGATCTATTTCTCCATTCCTTGAGATGTCCAAACCTCTCAGGCCAAGAAACTGTTGCTTAGCTTGAAGTCTGATCACGTGAGTCCCTCTCCTCCCCAGAGGGAGCCTGTAGTGTGTAGCCACCGAAAATAACAGGTGGAAACAATCAGCTCTTCCACTAGGAAAGAATCAAACAATGCACCTCAGCTAAATGACTGCCAAAACAGACTAGTTTCCAAGACATATCCAGGCCTGTTAGTACACTCACAGGTGAAAGAAGTTTGTACAAATAAAATGCCTTTGCATTCTCAACTTGTAGTTTATAAAGATTAGCTGAGCTGTGAAATGTTATTGGGATTATAACGTCTCCTACTCTTTCTATGCCCTCTGCCTTTGTGTCTTCCTCATCTATGTCTCTCCCTTATTTTCTTCTCCTTAGTTTCTTTCTGCCTTGCTTTTTTCTCAGCCCCTTCTTTTTCCCAGTGCCTGCTCCTTTCCTAAACTATCTCTTTTTTCCCCAATAAATCCCATCTCTTTATTGCCTCACGCTTATTTCTTTTCCTTCCCTGATTTTTTTTGTTTATTCTTCCAGCATGGACTAATGTGAAGAGTATGGGTTTGTGAGGCAGAGGACCTGGGTTCTAATCCCGGTTTTGCCACATACCTGCTCTGTGACCCTGAGCAAGTCACTTAACTCCTCTGCATTGCCATTCACTCATCTGCAGACTGGGGATTCAATACCTGTTCTCCCTCCTACTTAGATTATCCTGTATGTATCCCAGTGCTTAGTACAAACTTGGCACATAGCGCTTAACAAATACAATTTTTAGTATTGTTGCTACCTTCTTCCGACTCCCTACTTCCCGTTCTTTTTTCTTCTCTCCTTTTCTGATTCCCTTTTGTATCATCTCTCACCTCTTCAACCCTTCACATAATAATTATAATCATTTACTACATGCCAGTTGCTTGGGTAGATACGAGATATTTAAATTGGACCCTGCCCATATGGAGCTTGCAGGTTAAGAGGGTGGGAGAACTGACATTTTATTACCATTTAACAAATATGGGAGCTGAGCACTGAGAAATTAAGTGACTTGACCCAGATCTCACAGCAGGCAAGTGGCAGAGCTAAACTAAAACCTGGGTTTTCTGACAGAGTCAAGTCATTTCTCTTCTCCACTTCTCTATTTTTTCTCATTTCCTCATTGCGGATCCTCTCCAGGCTCAGAAATAAAATCAAGACCTCCCACCTGCAGGCCCATATCTGCATAGGAAGATGGCTGAACTTAGCACAGCTGCTGCTTCTTGGATATCTGGGCCACAGGGGGATCCAGGCAGCCACTAAAGGTCTGGAATGAGACCCAAGCAGATCCTAGGCTTCTGGCGAGCTTTATCTTTGGCAGAAAATGTTTTCAATCTCTGTGGTCTGGTTGTGTTGATGCAGCTCCCTGGAGGCCAAGCCAGGGTGGAAGTAGAACACAAATGTCCCTGGATTAGGTGAAGAGGGGGCTCTGGCGGCTGGAAGCCCAGCCCACCTCCCATTCCAGAATCTTGGATTTCAGGGGAATAAGGATCCAGATGAGCTCCCATTTCTGACTATTTCCACCCGCATCCTGGCTCAATGGGCCCAGGACCCACTGACTGATTACTGCTGCCCGGATTTGCCTCATCTTGGCTTTTCTCTCCCCATGCTGCTGACACAGATGCCCTCAAAGAGATGCCACAGGTGCCCACATAACTTCCAGAGGGTAGCTAACCTTATGATGAACATAACCCACTCTTTGCTGGCTACACATAACTGACTTGAGAAAATTCAGATCCATGTTCCACACTTCTGGTTTTGAGGTTCATTTCAAAGGGAGAAGGAGTTATACAAGTGATCAGCTATATGGTGGTGGAAGCCTTGACGGGGAGCGTCTTCCTCTCTCATGCTGAATTGTTGTAACCTGTCATAGCTGAGGACGTAGCAGGGGGCATACCTACCCTAATGAAGGCTTGCCTCTTGCCACCTGGATGACACATTAATAACAATACAAATACTAGTAATAATGAGAAGCAGCATGATGTAATGCTCAATAAATCCCCCTGACTGACTGATTAAATGACCTGACCAAGTTCACCCAGCAGGTCAGTGACCCCCGCTAGAATGGGAAGCAGCATGGCATAGTGGATAGAGCACGGGCTTGGGAGTCAGAGGTCATGGATTCAAATTCTGCTTCGCCACTTGTCACCTGTGTGACTTTGGGCAAGTCACAACTTCTCTGTGCCTCAATTACCTCATCTATAAAATGGGGATTAATACTGTGAGCCCCACGTGGGACAACCTGATAACCTTGTACCTACCCCAGTGCTTAGAACAGTGCTTGGTACATAGTAAGTGCTTAACAAATACTTTCATTATTATTACTACTATTATTACCTTTCCACTGGATTATAATCTCTCCAAAATTTTTCTAAAAACATTTCTAACCCCATTGGGCCCCCATTCCCTTCTAGACTGTAAACTCATTGAGGGCAGGGAATATGTCTATTTATTTGTGATATTGTACTCTCCCAAGTACTTAGAACAGTGCTCTGAACACAGTAAGTGCTCAATAAATATGATTGAATTGAACTGCACTGAATTCTCCCCTTCCTATCAAAGGCCTTCATCTTTCCAGGTCAGTTTTCCTGGGGTGAGGAGGTGGGGCTTGGTGAGGAAAGGTGTTGCCTGATTGCCTGTTGCTTGTTGTCTGAGAAGCAGCATGGCATAGTGGAAAGAGCAGGGTCCTGGGAGTCAGAAGGTCATGGGTTCTAATCCTAGCTTTGCCAGCTGTCTGCTATGTGGCCTTGGGCAAGTCAGTTAACTTCACTGGGTTTTAGTTACCTCATCTGTAAAATGGGGATTAAGTGTGAACCCCAGGTGGGACAGGGGGGTCCAACCCAATTTACTTGTAGTCACCTCAGTGTTTAGTACAGTGGCTGGGGCATAGTAAGTGCTTAATGCCTCTATTATAATAACAATAATTATTGTTATTTACCCTCCACATCCCCTGCTGGTTGTCTGAGGAACTATTCCTGGTTGATACTGCTTTTTTTTTTTTGTACAAACACTCCCAAGTTCATAATGAATAATAATAATAATAATAATAATGTTGGTATTTGTTAAGCACTTACTATGTCCAGAGCACTGTTCTAAGCACTGGAGTAGATACAGGGTAATCAGGTTGTCCCACGTGAGGCTCACAGTCTTCATCCCATTTTACAGATGAGGTAATAGGCACAGAGAAGTTAAGTGACTTGCTCACAGTCACACAGCTGACAAGTGGCAGAACGGGATTTGAACCCATGACCTCTGGCTCCCAAGCACGTGCTCTTTCCACTGAGCCACACTGCTAAATGCCAGTGATGCTAAATAGGAAGGTCTGGGTTCTCTTTCACCTCTTCCCCCCTTGTGGTCCCTGGGAATGAGCTGTGATCTGGAAATTAGGAAACCTGCATTCTAGGTCCAGTTGTGCCTATGGCAGTGTGGTCTTTGAACCAAAGGCCAACCGGGGGTTATGCCCTCAGTGGTGAAGGACTACCTAAAGCATTCTGTGAGGTGGACAGACCTAGCGAGAATCTTGCAAAATAGATGCCTAATGTGGTTGGCAAAGACCGTAGCTGCTACCAAAGCAACTGCCTGCTGGGTCATGGTGTTACTGTACACCACTGGCACTATATAATAATCATTGTGGTATTTGTTAAGGGCTTACTCTGTGCCAAGCACTGAATTTTGCACTGGGGTAGATTCAAGATAATCTGGTCACACATAGACCCTGTCCCACATGGGGCTCACAGTTTCTCGGGGAGGGAGAACAGGTATTGAATTCTCAATTTACAGATGAGGAAACTGAGTCACAGAGAAGTTAAGTGCTTTGTCCAAGATCACACCACAAGCAGGGGGCAGAGTTGGGATTAAAACCCGAGTCTTCTGACTCCCAGACCTGCAAGGATGGTGCCGAAGGGAGAGGGAGGAGGGGAAATGAGAGCTTAGCTGGGGAAGGCCTCTTGGAGGAGATGTGATCTTAAGAAGGCTTTGAAGGTGGGACTCAACATGAGCAAGACTGAGCTCCTCATCTTCCCTCCCAAACCCGGTCCTCTCCCTGCCTTCCCTATCACCGTGGATGGCACGACCGTCCTTCCCGTCTCTCAGACCCACAACCTCGTTGTCATCTTTGACTCGTCTCTCGTTCACCCCACACATCCTATCCGTTACCAAGACCTGCCGGTCTCACCTTTACAATATCGCCAAGATCCGCCCTCTCCTCTCCACCCAAATGGCTACCTTACTGCTACAGGCTCTCGTTAGATCCCGGCTAGACTACTGTGTCAGCCTTCTCTCTGATCTCCCTTCCTCCTCTCTCGCCCCGCTCCAGTCTATTCTTCACTCCGCTGCCCGGCTCATCTTCCTGCAGAAACGATCTGGGCATGTCACTCCCCTTCTTAAACACGTCCAGTGGTTGCCTATCAACCTCCGCTCCAAACAAAAACTCCTCACTCTAGGTTTCAAGGCTCTCCATCACCTTGCCACTTCCTACCTCTCCTCCCTTCTCTCTTTCTACTGCCCACCCCGCACGCTCCGCTCCTCTGCCCCCCACCTCCTCACCGTCCCTCGGTCTCACCTATCCCGCCGTTGACCCCTGGGCCACGTCCTCCCGTGGTCCTGGAATGCCCTCCCTCCTCACCTCCATCAACCTAATTCTCTTCCCCTCTTCAAATCCCTACTTATAGCTCACCTCCTCCAAGAGACCTTCCCAGACTGAGCTCCCCCCTTTTTCCCTCTGCTCCCTCTACCCCCCCTTCACCTCTCCGCAGCTAAACCCTCTTCTCCCCCCTTTCCCTCTACTCCTCCCCCTCTCCTGTCCCACCCCCTCAGCACCGTACTCGTCCGCTCAACTGTATATATCTTCATCACTCTATTTATATTGTTTATTTTGTTTAATGAGATGTACATCACCTTGATTCTATTTATTTGCCATTGTTTTTATGAGATGTTCTTCCCCTTGACTCTATTGCCATTGTTCATGTCTGCCTGTCTCCCCCGATTAAACTGTAAGTCCATCAAAGGGCAGGGACTGTCTCTTTCTGTTGCCGACTTGTACATTCCAAGCACTTAGTACAGTGCTCTGCACATAGTAAGTGCTCAATAAATACTACTGAATGAATGAATGAATGGAAGATTGATGGTCTGTCAGATGTGAAGGGGGAAGCAGTTCCAGACCAGAGGCAGAACGTAGGCAAGGGTTCAGTGGCAAGTTAGATGAGATTGAGATACAGTGAGTAGGTTGGCGTTAGAGGAGCAAAGTGAGCATGCTGGGTTGTAGAAGGAAATTCCAGAGGTAAGATAGGAGGGTACAAGTTGATGGAGTGCTTTAATAATGATAATAATAATAATTGTGGTATTGGTTAAGTGCTTACTATGTGCCAAGCACCATACTAAGCTCTGGGGTAAATACAGAATAATCCCGTCCCACAAGAGGTTCACAGTCTAAGTAGGAGGGAGAATGGGTATTGAATCCCCATTATGCAGATGAGAGAACTGAGACACAGAGAAGTTAAGCGACTTGCCAAGGTCACATAGCAGGCAAGTAGTGAAGGCAGGATTAGAACCCAGGTTCTCTGACTCCCAGGCCTGTGTTCTTTCCACTAAGCCACACTGCTTAAAGCCTGTGGTAAGTAGTTTCTGTTTGATGTGACGGTGGATGGGCAACCCCTGAAGGTTCTTGAGGAGTCAGAGAACAAGGACTGAACATTTTTGTAGAAAAATGATCTGGGCAGCAGAGTGAAGTGTGGACTGGAGTGGGGAGAAACAGGAGTCAGGGAGGTCAACAAAGAAGCCAATGCAGTAATCCAAGTGGGGCAGGATAAATGCTTGGGTTAACCGGGTAGCAGTTTGGGTGGAGAGGAAAGGGAGAGTTTTAGTGATGTTGTGAGATAGAAAATAGTAGAAAAGCAGTGGGATCTAGTGGATAGAGCAAAGGGAGTCAGTAGGCCCTGGGTTCTAATCTCAGCTCTGCCACTTGTCTACTTTGTGATCACGGGCATGTCACTTCATTTCCCTGTGTCTCAGTTACTTCATCAGTAAAATGGGAATTAAGATTGTGAGCCCCATGTGGGACAGGAACTGTGTCCAATCTGATTTACTTGTTCCATCCCAGCACTTAAAAGAGTGCTCATAATTGATGGACATCTTTACTAAAACAGTAGCTGCAATTCAAGAAATGAACTTTTCCCCCTGAAGTTTTGACTCCCTTAGGGCTCCTGCTTTGACAAAACATCCTATTGCTCAAAAATAGTTTTCTCTATGTGGTTCTCCAGCCATTGTATTCTACTTTTGATGTGGAACTGATCACGGTTCAATCCATCCATGCCTTGTTGATTTGCAATTAGAGTGTTTAGCGTCACCCACCTCCTTAGTCAAGTTTGGCAGTGTGCCTTTCCTTTGAAGACTTCACTCAATGACTAATCATTTCCATGTGATTATGATTGGTTGATTCCCATAAAATATTGAGGTAAGCAAAAATAATTTGGCAGAGACTCCTAAGATCTCTTCTTCAAGTGGGGGCATGCTTACCTCAGCTGGAAAATATGTATTCTTTTATATGCCTTACTATTTTGGACTATTGTCTGCATTATCAACAGGTATTTTGTTTTTCAGTGTGGGCCACTCTTTTGCACCTTAGAGTGTACTAAATCTGCATTTTCCAGGTCTGTTTGAAATCCTATTAAAATGTGATTGTGTGAAGATGTGAGATTAAAAAAGCAGCATGGCCTAATGGATGGAGCTCTGGCCTGGGAGTCAGAAGGACCTGGGATGTAATAATAATAATAATGTAATCCCCCTTCAACCACTTGTCTACTCTGTGACCTTGGGCAAGTCACTTTACTTCTCTGTGCCTCAGTTATCTCATCTATAAAATGGGGATTAAGAATGTGAGCTCCAAATGGGACATGGTCTGGGCCCAACTTGATTAGCTTGCATCTACTTCAGAGCTTAGTATAGTACCTGGCATATACTAAGCGCTGAGCAAATACCATAAAAATGTGTGCTTTCCTGTGTACATTGTATCTTTACAACTCCCACTTTGGCACTTCTGTGCCACCTGAACCCTTGTGTACTCACCTTACAAATCATTTGTGCCCAAATCTTGCCTACGCTGTTATTTTAACCACTAACTCATGTGCATGTCCCCCTTTACTTCTATTTTTTTTTCTGTAAATTATTTTAGAGTGTCACCCCTACAAGACTGTGTATTGAGTCTGTGGGAAACCATTTTGTTGGACAAGAAGCCATTTTACATGTGGCTGCTTTTTTGACCCTGTGAACAACAGCATCGAAGAAGGAATTAGAGGAGGAGCTAGGCAAATTCATTCATTCATTCATTCATTCATTCATTCATTCAATAGTATTTATTGAGCGCTTACTATGTGCAGAGCACTGTACTAAGCTCTTGGAATGTACAAATCGGCAAAAGATACAGTCCCTGCCCTTTGATGGGCTTACAGTCTAATCGGGGGAGATGGACAGACAAGAACAATAACAGTAAATAGAATCGAGGGGATGAACATCTCATTAAAACAATAGCAAATAAATAGAATCAAGGCGATGTACATTTCATTAACAAAATAAATACGGTAATGAAAATATATACAGTTGAATGGATGAGTACAGTGCTGAGGGGAGGGGAAGGGAGAGGGGGAGGAGCAGAGGGAAATGGGGGGAAAAGAGTGTTTAGCTGTGGAGAGGTGAAGGGGGGGTGGTAGAGGGAGTAGAGGGAGAAGGGGAACTCAGTCTGAGAAGGCCTCTTGGAGGAGGTGAGCTGTAAATAGGGTTTTGAAGAGGGGAAGAGAATTAGTTTGGCGGAGGTGAGGGTTCCAGGACCGCGGGAGGGTGTGGCCCATGGGTCGATGGTGGGATAGGCGAGAACGGGGGACTTCGAGGAGGTGGGCGGCAGAGGAGCGGAGTGTGCGGGGTGGGCAGTAGAAAGAGAGAAGGGAGGAGAAGTAGGAGGGGGCAAGGTGATGGAGAGCCTCGAAGCCTAGAGTGAGAAGTTTTTGTTTCGTGTGGAGGTCGATAGGCAACCACTGGAAGTTTGTAAGAAGGGGAGTGACACGCGCAGAGCATTTCTGCAGAAAGATGAGCCAGGCAGCAGAGTGAAGAATAGACTGGAGCGGGGTGAGACAGGAGGAAGGGAGATCAGAGAGCAGGCTGACACAGTAATCTAGCCGGGATATTACGAGAGCCCGTAACAGTAAGATAGCCGTTTGGCTGGAGAGGAAAGGGCGGATCTTGGCTATATTATAAGGGTGAGACCGGCAGATCTTGGTAACGGATTGGATATGTGGGGTGAACGAGAGAGTCGAGTCAAAGATGACACCGAGGTTGCGGGCAGATGCCCAGAACATCACTTAGTGCTGGATCTACCTCCTAATGTGTGTCAAGGTCACTTGTGTGCATGTGCTGTTTTGCTGGAGGAAGGAATGTGCACACCAGATAAGCTCAAAACTAGTCCATGGGGTGGTTGTGTAGGGAGAGTAGCCTTCCCTCTCTGCTTTACCCAGTAATGGACCCAGAGCAACAGACAATGGCCACAAAGCCCAAATCAGTGAATCAGTAATATGGCGCAGTGGCAAGAGCACGGGTCTGGTACTCACAAGGTCATGAGTTCTAATCCTGGCTCTTCCACTTGTCTGCAGTGTGACCTTGGGCAAATCACTTCTCTGTGTCTCAGTTTCCTCATCTGCAAAATGAAGATGGAGACTGTGAGCCCCATGTGGGACGCATTGTGTCCAACCCAACTTTGTTGTTTCCACACTAGTGCTTAGTATAGTGCCTGGCACAGAGGAAGCGCTTAACAAATACAAGAATTATTATTAACAAATACCACAAGTATTATTATCATTCTTATCAGGAACCACCGCGATGCCCGAAGCAGCCAATATGAAAGAACTTTTTCGTCCTGGCTAGTGAGGATAAAAGGGGGAAGAACAGGACCCCTGGCGGCAGTACCACCTAAGATATGCGGCTGAACACTGAAACAAGATGGTCACCATGAGCTAAGAACTGGACCATAATGTGGCCACCGTAAACCAGTTAAGTCTTAAACCAGTTAAGACTCATCCTTGACTCGTCTCTCTCATTCACCCCACACATCCTATCCATTACCAAGACCTGCCGGTTTCACCTTTACAATATCGCCAAGATCCGCCCTTTCCTCTCCACCCAAACGGCTACCTTACTGTTACAGGCTCTCATTCATTCATTCAATAGTATTTATTGAGCGCTTACTATGTGCAGAGCACTGTACTAAGCGCTTGGGATGAACAAGTCGGCAACAGATAGAGACAGTCCCTGCCGTTTGACGGGCTTACAGTCTAATCGGGGGAGACGGACAGACAAGAACAATGGCAATCAACAGCGTCAAGGGGAAGAACATCTCGTACCGTTATATCCCGGCTAGACTACTGTGTCAGCCTTCTCTCTGACCTCCCTTCCTCCTCTCTCGCCCCGCTCCAGTCTATTCTTCACTCCGCTGCCCGGCTCATCTTCCTGCAGAAACGATCTGGGCAAGTCTCGCCCCTTCTTAAACAACTCCAGTGGTTGCCTATCAATCTCCGCTCCGAACAAAAACTCCTCACTCTAGGCTTCAAGGCTCTCCATCACCTTGCCCCTTCCTACCTCTCCTCCCTTCTCTCTTTCTACCGCCCACCCCGCACGCTCCGCTCCTCTGCCGCCCACCTCCTCACCGTCCCTCGGTCTCGCATATCCCGCTGTCGACCCCTGGGTCGTGTCCTCCCGCGGTCCTGGAACGCCCTCCCTCCTCACCTCCGCCAAACTGATTCTCTTTCCCTCTTCAAAACCCTACTTAAAACTCACCTCCTCCAAGAGACGTTCCCAGACTGAGCTCCTCTTCTCCCTCTACTCCCTCTGCCATCCCCCCTTTACCTCTCCGCAGCTAAAGCCTCATTTTCCCCTTTTCCCTCTGCTCCTCCACCTCTCCCTTCCCATCCCCACAGCACTGTACTCGTCCGCTCAAGTGTATATATTTTCGTTACCCTATTTATTTTGTTAATGAATTGTACATCGCCTCGATTCTATTTAGTTGCCATTGTTTTTACGAGATGTTCTTCCCCTCGACTCTATTTATTGCCATTGTTCTTGTCTGTCCGTCTTCCCCGATTAGACTGTAAGCCCGTCAAACGGCAGGGACTGTCTCTATCTGTTGCCGACTTGTTCATCCCAAGCGCTTAGTACAGTGCTCTGCACATAGTAAGCGCTCAATAAATACTATTGAATGAATGAATGAATGAATGAAAGACTTGCGGCGGGAGTCCGAGCTGCTGTTCGCAGACATCGCAAACCAGCTTGGCCTCCACGAGCCAGCCGGACCCCTCGAACTCCTCCGACGTGGGACCATCTGCACAAACTTGGGGTGAACAATTGGACGGGCAGTTAGATGGGTGTGTGGGCATGCATGGGTGTATGTGTACCTATCCCTTTAATTAGATTAAGAGCTGGATAAAGATTTGCGCTATATACAGTGGTGGTTTGGTTTCACTTTGGACTTGTCCCTGAATGCCTGAGTAAATTCTAGGCCCGGCTCCGTGGTGGAGGCGGGATTGGGTCTTGGGTCCAAATATAGAAGGGGATCCTTAGAATCTCAAAGCCAACTGCGTCAGGTGGGCTAGAGGTCATGGGACCTCTTTAGTCACCTCTGGGGAAGCTGAGCTATGCAAGAACCTTAGAGATGGGCTCATCACTTGAGTGCCTGACAATGGGGGTGAGTGAATCCCCAGAGACAGCTCGTGACAGACTGTAAACTCCTTGAAGGCGGGACTGTGTCTATCTACAATTTACTTTAGTTTCCATATGCCCCACTGGGTTGTAAGATCCTTGAGGGCAAGGATTGTGTCTGCTAAATCTATTGCATTCTCCCAGCACTGGTGTAAACGTCTATTTTGTTGATTTGAATAAGCTCATTGGGGCAGGGAACATGTCTGCCAATTCTGTTATGTCATACTCTCGCAAATGCTTAGTACAGTCCCCTACACCCAGTAAGTGCTCAATAAATACAACTAATTGATTGAGAGATAGGGTCAGAGTCAAATGAATCATGTTGGACCATTTCCTCATCACAGCTGGTGTAAAAGTAGGGCTGTGCGGTCAACCCAGTCCCGTTGAACCTATTCTATGCTATCCAATAATCAGTCAGTCAGTCAGTCAATCAAAAGTCATTTATTGAGAGCTTAGTGCGTGGAGAGCACTAAATTAAATGCTTGGGAGGGTACAATAGAGTTGCCAGACAAAACCACTGCCCTTAAGAAGCTTACAGTCTAGTTGGGGAGACAGAGATCAAAAAAGTTATGTTTGGAGAGCAAAAGCAGATGCAGCGTGAATGAGTGGAAAGAGCATGTGCCAGGGAGTCAGAGGATTTGGGTTCTAATCCCAGCTCTGCCACATGGCTGTTGTGTGACCTTGACAGGTCACTTCACTTCTGTGTGCCTCAGTTCCCTCATCTGTAAAATGGGGATTCAATAATTCAATCATATTTATTAAATGCTTACTGTGTGCAGAGCACGGTACTAAGCACTTAATACTAAGGGGATTAATACTGTGGATATTGTCCAACCTGATTACCTTGTAAGCGCTGATTACTCTAGCGCTTAGAACAGTGCTTAGCATCTAGTAAGTACTTAATAATAATAATATTGATGGCATTTGTTAAGTGTTTACTATGTGCTAGGCACTGTACTAAGCTCTGGGGTAGAAACAATCTAATCGGGTCAGGCATAGTCCCTGTCGTAGCACTCACAGTTTTCATCCCCATTTTACAGATGAGGGAAGCAAGGCCAGAGAAGTGAAGTGACTGACCCAAGGTCACACAGCAGACAAGTGGCAGAGCCAGGATTAGAATCCAGGTTCTCTGACTCCCAGGCTCGGGCTCTTTCCACTAGGCCATGCTGCTTGTCACAATTATTAATTATTAGAAAGAGTATAAGGTTGTGGACAAGTGCTCGGTGGGTGTTGGGGAGGGTATCATGTTTGAGGCGGCAGTGAAAAATCTGGAGGCTGGAATCAGAACTTATTTCTAACCCCCTGGGAAACTTCCCACTTATAGTGGATAAGCAACATCACAATGATTTGAGACCATCTACTGGAGGCATATATATAAGAAGATAAATGCGTTCTAGTGGAAAGAGCTCAGGACTGGGTGTCCTATTCTTTGTTTAGCACCTCTGAAGTGCTTAGAAGGTTTAGTAGCTGCTAGACAAATATTACAACAACTATTACTGCTAACTGCACTCTTCAGTTACAGGATAACTAAATTAGATGACCACAGGTGTAGACTCACCTTACTTGGAATTGAAAAGTTACATGAAACAAGTGTTCAGGTTGTATTATGTATGAGCTTTTTAGAGAAGCAGTGTGGCTCAGTGGAAAGAGCCTGGGCTTGGCAGTCAGAGGTCATAGGTTCGAATCCAGGCTCTGCCTCTTGTCAGCTGTGTGACTGTGGGCAAGTCATTTAACTTCTTTGTGCCTCAGTTACCTCATTTGTAAAATGGGGATTAACAGTGAGCCTCACGTGGGACAACCTGATTACCCTGTATCTACCCCAGCTCTTAGAACAGTGCTCTGCACATAATAGGCGCTTAACAGATACCAACATTATTATTATTATTAGTTCAGACCTCTCTGCTTTTGTGTTCTCAATTTCACCATAGGGTCAGTATGATTTAACCTTTATCTTGATGTATTTTTAAACTTTCATTTGTAAAAAATCAACTTTTTTAAAGGATGGGGATTTTACGAGTTTTGGGCATTAAAATTATCTGGGTGTGTGGAGTATTGATATCAAAGTTTTAGAAAAGCAGTGTGGTCTAGTGGAAAGAGCAGCATCCTGGGGCATTTGCCGGTTGTGTGACCTTGAATAATTCACTTAGCTTCCCTGAGCATCAGTTTCCTCTCAGGTAAAATAGGTATTCAATATCGGTTCTCCCTCCCAATTAGTGACAAGAACTCTATGATGATGATGGTATTTGTTAAGCACTTACTATATGTCAAATACTGGGGTAGAGACAAGCTAATCAGGTTGGATGCAGTCCATGTTCCATATGGGGCTCATGGCATTAATCTCCATTTTACATCTGACCAGATTAGCTTATATCTACTCCAGCACTTAATGCAGTGCTTGACACATAGTAAGTGTGAAATAAATATCACAGTGATTATTATTTTAGTTGTATCATACTCCTCAGGAACCTCCAGAGGTTGCCCATCCATCTTCACATCAAACAGACACCTAACCCATTGGCTTTAAAACACCAAATCATCTTGCTTCCTCCTATTTTACCTTGCTGATTTTACCTTCTACAATCCAGCATGCTCAGTCTGCTCCTCTAACACCAACCTCCTTATTGTACCTCAATCTCATCTATCTTGCCTTCCATCCCTCATCCACATCCTGCCTCTAGTCTGGAATTCCCTTCCCCTTCATATCTGACAGACCATCGCTCTTCCCACCTTCAAAGCCTTATTAGACTCACAACTCCTGTACGAGGCCTTTCCTAAGCCCTCATTTCCCCTACTCCCTCTCCCTTTTGTGTCACCTTTGCACTTAGATTTGTACCCTTTATTCCCCCCACCCTCAGTCCCACAGCATTTAAGTACATAATTGTAATTTATTTAATTATATTACTGTCTGTCTTCCATCTCAACTGTAAGGTGATTGTAGTCAGGGAATACTGTTATACTGTATTCTCCCAAGCATTTAATACAGTGCTCTGCACACAGTAAGCACTCAGTAAATATGATTGATTGATCGTAGTGTATTCTCTCAAGTGCTTAGTACAGTGCTCTGCACATAGCAAACACTCAATAAATACCATCGATGATGATGAAGAGCATTGACAACTGGAGGACTAAGTTATAGTATCTCCCCGGCTTCATATTGTTGGCGATTTTTTACATTCGTTCCCACCTATTGGAGGGGTTTGGAAAAGACAAAAGCCCAAGATAAAGTACATTTAGAGGATTAAATTCCCAGAAGGGCCATTTCTACTCAAATGGTTCCATTTACAAGTCACCAAATAACAAGTTATTGTAGAAAACTCTCTCATGGTCCTCTCGGTTGGTCCACGCTTGATAGAAATGCTTAGATGATACTAGCTGTGCTCACATGCCACGTTATAGAAAAGCCCATCATTAGAAAATGTTATCTTACAAGAAAGTTAATAATAGGACACAAAGATGTTAATATGATTAGGTGATGAGTCGATAATGGAAATTTTTGTTCATATCAGTGATTTTCACTCAGCTCCAGCAAAGCTGATCTCCCTAATATGATATGATATGATAATAAAACCTAGGCACAAAGTCAAAAATGAAATTTATGATGCAAAAGAAAAGTCAATAGCTTTATAAATCTTGGAAACTGAACTTATTTTAACTGTCAGTGCATTTGGCTGGGAAATCTTACATTTGTCTTATTTGCTTTAGTGATATGAAAAGAATGAAATGGATTTCAACATTTTATCTTTTGGTCAACTTTAATGAGCAGAAGTCAATTTCTATGCTCTAGTGGACTGGGATCTACAACCTTTACTTAGGCTGAACGCCCATCAAATTAAATAGGAATTTGATACGCGGACAGGCAGCAGGATTGAACCCAGGGAATCGAACACCGTAAGACCTAAACTGAGTCTTCCCTGATACAACGGCATTATCTTTCAAATGGTTTCCCCAAAGGTGATGGCTACCATTCTAATATTTACTGTCAGAGGATTACTGGCCAGCTGGCATTGTGGATTATGGAAGGGGAGGGTCTTTTTTTAATGAAAATAAGGACTGTCCAATAAGGATTAGAACAGCAACTCCCTGGGGGAAGAAGAAGGTGATTCAAGCTCCCAAGCTATGGACTATCTATTTTAAAAATAGTTCTAGGCAATGAATGTTCAAGCAGTGAGTGAAAGGGCTGCCATGGATACTGTTGTGATAGGGAAAACTCTCAGGGGAACTTACCGGCCAGTAGAACGTTTTTTGTTCCCATTTCATACATTTTATGGCATGAAATGCACTGCACTGCCATTGCTGAATTATGTCTACCCCTTTCTGTTAACAAGCTCTTTTTAGGACGGTCTCATAAAATGTTGTTAATGAGTATCATTAAGGAAATATTAGAATGGGAGAGTCACTAGCATTATTCCACTAACACTATTACAGCATGTAATATATTGATGTTTTCTGTAATATCATAATAAATAATTATGATATTGGTTAGGCATGTAGTTTACTATGTGTCGAGCAGTGTTCTAAACTCTGAGGTTGATATAAGATTCATTCAATTCATTCATTCAATAGTATTTATTGAGCGCTTACTATTTGCAGAGCACTGTACTAAGCGCTTGGAATGAACAAGTCGGCAACAGATAGAGACAGTCCCTGCCGTTTGACGGGCTTACAGTCTAATCGGGGGAGACGGACAGACAGGAACAATGGCAATAAATAGAGTCAAGGGGAAGAACATAGCATAAAAACAATGGCAACTAAATAGAATCAAGGCGATGTACAATTCATTAACAAAATAAATAGGGTAATGAAAATATATACAGTTGAGCAGACGAGTACAGTGCCGAGGGGATGGGAAGGGAGAGGGGGAGGAGCAGAGGGAAATGGGGGGAAAAGAGGGTTAAGCTGCGGAGAGGTGAAGGGGGGGTGGTAGAGGGAGTAGAGGGAGAAGGGGAGCTCAGTCTGGGAAGGCCTCTTGGAGGAGGTGAGCTGTAAATAGGGTTTTGAAGAGGGGAAGAGAATTAGTTTGGCGGAGGTGAGGAGGGAGGGCGTTCCAGGACCGCGGGAGGACATAGCCCAGGGGTCGACGGCGGGATAGGCGAGACCGAGGGACAGTGAGGAGGTGGGCGGCAGAGGAGCGGAACGTGCGGGGTGGGCGGTAGAAAGAGAGAAGGGAGGAGAGGTAGGAAGGGGCAAGGTGATGGAGAGCCTTGAAGCCTAGAGTGAGGAGTTTTTGTTTGGAGTGGAGGTTGATAGGCAACCATTGGAGGTGTTTAAGAAGGGGAGTGACATGCCCAGATCGTTTCTGCAGGAAGATGAGCCGGGCAGTGGAGTGAAGAATAGACTGGAGCGGGGCGAGAGAGGAGGAAGGGAGGTCAGAGAGAAGGCTGACACAGTAGTCTAGCCGGGATATAACGAGAGCCCGTAGTAGTAAGGTAGCCGTTTGGGTGGAGAGGAAAGGGCGGATCTTGGCGATATCGTAAAGGTGAAACCGGCAGGTCTCGGTAACAGATAGGATGTGTGGGGTGAACGAGAGAGACGAGTCAAGGATGACACCGAGATTGCGGGCCCGAGAGACAGGAAGGATGGTTGTGCCATCCATGGTGATAGGGAAGTCTGGGAGAGGACCGGGTTTGGGAGGGAAGATGAGGAGCTCAGTCTTGCTCATGTTGAGTTTTAGGTGGCGGGCCGACATCCAGGTGGAGACATCCTGGAGGCAGGAGGAGATGCGAGCCTGAAGGGAGGGGGAGAGGACAGGGGCGGAGATGTAGATCTGCGTGTCATCTGCGTAGAGATGGTAGTCAAAGCCGTGAGAGCGAATGAGTTCACCAAGGGAGTGAGTGTAAATGGAGAAGAGAAGAGGGCCAAGAACTGACCCTTGAGGAACTCCAACAGTTAAAGGATGGGAGGGGGAGGAGGCGCCAGCGAAGGAGAATGACTGGCCAGAGAGATAAGAGGAGAACCAGGAGAGGACGGAGTCCGTGAAACCAAGGTGAGATAAGGTATGGAGGAGGAGGGGATGGTCGACAGTATCAAAGGCAGCAGAGAGGTTAAGGAGGATTAGAATGGAGTAGGAGCCATTGGATTTGGCAAGAAGGAGGTCATGGGTGACCTTAGAGAGAGCAGTCTCGGTAGAGTGGAAGGGACGGAAGCAAGATTGGAGGGGGTCCAGGAGAGAATGGGAGTTAAGGAATTCTAAGCAGCGATTGTAGACGACTCGCTCTAGGATTTTGGAAAGGAAGGGTAGTAGGGAGATAGGGTGATAACTGGAGGGAGAAAAACCCTCCAAGAGAGGGTTTTTTTAGGATGGGGGAGACGTGGGCATGTTTGAAGGCAGAGGGGAAGGAGCCATTGGAGATTGAGTGGTTAAAAATAGAAGTTAAGGAAGGGAGGAGGGCAGGGGCGATGGTCAAACAGTCCCTGTTCCACGCGGTGCTTATAATCTGAGTGGGAGGGAGAATAGGGATTGAATCCCATTTTACAGATGAGGAAACTGAGCCTCAGAGAAGTTAAGTGACTTGTCCTAGGTCACGCAGATGGCAAGTGATGGAGCTGGGATTAGAACCCAGGTCCTCTGTCTCCCAGGCCTGTGCTCTTTCCACTAGGCCATGTTACTTCTTTGTGCTCAAAGACGATGCCACTGATGGTAAAATTCAGCTACGAATGGATGTTTGGCTCAAAAGGCCATCGCAAGACGCACGGCACTGACCTCACGGTGCGCAAACCAAGGTGGTCCCTTGCTATGCTATCGTGTTTGTTATCAGCAGCTCCGGAACCCTGCTTTACTCCTTGTCTCATGAGGCTTATAAAACTTATGCTCAAAAATTGCTACTTCATTGACAGCAATGTGCACACAGATATAAATATGGCCCTTGACTCCCAGTTTTCACCTGAAGCGCAACATTCTCTGGAGGGTTGCTTTAATGTCTCTTAAAATGATTCCTTTGTCTTTCTTGATTTCAGTTTCCCAATTTAATTATAATTATGGTACTTGCTAAGCACTTACCATATGCCATGCACTGTTCTAAGCATGGGGGTAGACCCAAGTTAATCAGGTTGGACACAGTCTCTGTCCCACATGGGGCTCACACTCTTAATCCCTGTTTTACAGATAAAGTAGCTGAGACCCAGAGAAGATGTGACTTGCCCAAGGTCTCCCAGCAGACATGTGGTGGAGCGGGGATTAGAACCCAGGTCCTTCTGACTCCCAGGCCCATGGTCTCTCCACTAAGCCACCCTGCTTCAGTTTGCCCCATAATAGTAGCTTTTCCACTCTTTTCCATGCCTTACATATCTCATCTATTGTGTTGTGTTGGAATGAGCACAGCTTCAGTGCTGAGGGACTGACTCTGTCCTCAGATTTCCTTGTCTGCAATCTTGTCTTGCCTTTTGAGTATAGCCCATAAGTGACGGTAATGGAATTGCTCAAGGAGGCAATGTGACAGCAGTGAGGGATGAGGTTTTATGGCTTCCATGATCCTGCTTCCGAGGGCACGGGCCTGGGAGTCAGAGGACCTACTTTCTAATCCTGATCCACCACTTGCCTGCTGTGTGACCTTAGGCAAGTCTCTTAAATTCTCTGTTCCTCAGTTACCTCATTTGTAAAATGGGGATTGAGACTGTGAGCCCATGCAGGACATGGACTGTGTCTAAACTGATTAGTTTGTGTCTACCCCAGGACCTAGTTCAGCACCTGGAACATATTAAACATTTAAGAATGCCATTAAAAAATAAAACAATGTGCTGTGCTTTTTGATTCTGGTTATAATTTCCTCTTCTACTGTTGCATTGTCGGTTAGCGTCCTTCCTAGGTAATAGAATTCTGAGACGGCATGTAGCTCTTTGCTACCAATATATGGTTTTATTGAATTCTGGCTTCTGGAGTGCAGCCTGATACATTAAATAATAATAAAATAACAATACTACTGCTAAAAGCATTTGTTATATGCTTACTATGTACCAAGCTCTGTACTAAGCACTTGGGTAGATGCCAGATAATTAGGCTAGACACAATCTCCATCCCACATGAGGGTCACAGGTAATAAATCCCCATTTTACAGTTGAGGAAACCAAGGCACAGAACAATTATGAGACTTGCCTATGGATACACAGCAGACAAGTGGTGGAACAAGCTCAGAATTCAGGTCCTCTGACTGCCAAGCCTGTGTGTTCCTTCCACTAGACCACATTCATGGCCTAGTGGAAGGAGCACAGGCTTGGGAATCAGAGGACATGGGTTCTAATTCTGACTCTGCCACTTGTCTGCTGTGTGACCGTGGGCCAGTTACTTAAGTTCACTCTGCCTCAGTTACCTCATCTGTAAAATGGGAATTAAGACTGTGAGCCCCATGTGGGACAACCTTATTACCTTGTATTTACCCCAGTGCTTAGAACAGCACTTGGCACATAGCACTTAACAATTACCATTATTATTATTATTATTACTTTTATTTTGTTTTCTTTAGACTCATAGTTAGCCAGTCATAGCTGGATTATTTAACAAAGGGTTCACAATCGTTTGCATGTTTTCTTTAGTGGGTACTTCCAGGGAGCAGTCAAGAATGACTGTCTCTTAGATTTGGGATTCTAAGACTTTGGATAATGCTTGTATGTGAGGAGTTGGAAATAATCAGTTGAGTTAGAATCATTTGACAAGCACCTGTCCCCTGTACAGCTCTGCTTTGTCCCATCGCCAGTGGATCTGACCAATCACTGAGTCAATCATATAATCAATTCATTAATCAATCAATGGAATTTATTGAGTGCATACTGTGTGCCATCATGAAGTAGTCACAGCATCTACATGAACTGTTCAGGGCAGTCAGGTTTGCTTGGTTCTGTGACTTTTGCATATTTAATATTTACCCCACCCCCAACACCACAGCGCCTGTGTACATATCTTTAAATTATATATTATAAATTAGTTATTTTTTCATGTTAATGTCTGTCTCCCCCTCTAGACTGTTATTAGGCAGGGAATATGTCTTCTAATTGTACTCTCCCAAGTGCTTAGTTCAGTGCTCTGCATATGGTAAGCACTCAATAAATGTCAATGATTGATTGATTACTACTCTTGGGTGATTTTCCTCTTTCCGCCATTTCGCAAAGATCACGTCTGCTGCTTTGGGATCTGAAGCCTCATTCCAGGAGGGCCCGATCCACTTATTCTTCAGTAGTCAATCCAGGAGGATTCGATCCATGTATTCTTTGGTGGTCAAACCAGAAGGGGTTGATCCATGCATTCTTCGGTAGCCAATCCAGGAGGACTCTGCCTAGGATCTTGTCAGTAATGGAGGGCGATGAGTCACCTCAGAAATTGCTGCACTCAGACCTTTTGCCTTCTTGAAGTTGGTTGATGCCTCTGTGTTCTATTTTGAGGAAGGCCCTTGTGTAAATGTCTAAGGATGTTGCGTCCATATTTTCCCATCAATCAATCAATCATATTTATTGAGCACTTACTATATGCAGAGCACTGAACTCAGGGCTTGGGAGTGTACAGCATAGCAGAGTTGGTAGACATGTACCCTGTCCACAATGAGCTTACCGTTTAGAGGGGGAGACAGACATTAATATAAAGAAATTACGGCTATGTGCCTAAGTGCTGTGGGGCAGAGGAATCTCAGCAGGTATGCCACTGGTGCTTTTCATGTCTCTTGCTCCTTCCTCAGTTGTTCGAATAAGTTCCAAGCCTTTGCTTTCTGGAAGGCTTTCACAGGAAACCATGGAAAGCCAATAATATAGAGCAAGTTTAAAGATGCTGTGTAGCCTCTGTGAAGTGCCCAGAAATCTTGATTATATTACCTAATATAGATCATTTCAAATGAAAAGAGTTTATCTGAGTGACTTTCAAAGGAAATATTTGCTTTCTTCTTCAACCAACTACAGACACAATGGGGTTTTGCCAAGTCACACCATTCGTTTGCTGACAATAGGCAGTCATAAAAACCCTTGTTTACAGGCCCATAATTCCAATACAAGAATTTAATAATGGAATAAACAAAATGCAACCAGTTTATGACGTTATTAAAATGGGGAGAGATAATTGTTGCCTTATGATCAGAATAGGCGATTGCTTCTAAAGTTGCCACTCTTTTTCTCTCTTACCAAAATGAGTAGCTAGATAGGGATTTTTAAATATGATTCTCTTTTTTAAGTAACAACAATATTCAATCTTTTCTGACTCTAGCTAATTTTTTCATACTACGAGAACATTTTTTGAATGCCTCTTCCTACCCCTAATTTTAGTATCCAGAGATTACACGGTTACAGGGGATTTATCTAAACCCAAAGGCTGAAACATTAGATGCCCTTTAAGCGACCCATATTGTCTAAAGTGCGAATATGTCAATTATTGTAAGAAACCTAAATGTAAAAACATGGCCATCATTACTGTGTATTGGTCTAGATAACAAAGTAAAATTCTCATAGCATATTGAGGCATAACTGGCTTCTGTGTATATGATAAAAGTATTACTGATTGATTGTCATGACTTGGTCTTATTTGAAATGTCAAAGAAGAAAATTGAGTTGTCATATTATCGCATGTTCTCATTCAAGTACCAGATAAATATTACAAATGATAATTTCCTCCTGAGTACTGTATAAAGAATTTATGGAATATCAATCATAGTGTTATCCACAACCTTCATACTCAGAGGATGACCCCAAATGGAAGTCATTTTTGAGTTTTAAATAATAAACCTAAAGGATCATCCATTTTAACATAATTCCATTACACTTTTTTTTAAGTTCCTTTTCAAGTTTGAGGCAAAAAATGAAGTACTGCAATTTTGAATAATGAATTGTCCCCTCGTGACTAGCTTTTCTCCCATTAGGAGACAAGTAGATTTCCTTTGGCTCTGCTGCAATTCCTTATGCTATTTCTTTAAACTCTTAGCTCAAATCATATCGTGAATGAAGTAGAGTTCTCTGACCCACTCGGTGCTCAATTCCCAAACACCGTCAAAGAAGCTGAACCAGTTCAAAACACGAGGGACCTGTGTGGAAAATTCAAATGCTTCCGATCTGGTTCACTTTTGAGCCCTTTCATGATAAGCAACAGCACCCCACAAATATCCTGTGACTTAAACCTTCCTCCTCTTCCTAAGGAGCCAGACAAGGAACTCAAAGAGTCCCACGGCATAGTGCCTGATTGCACTATGGAGGCAGTTTTCAAAGGCATCGCACAAAGGTGGTTGGTCCTCCTCTCTCCACTCTGAGTCAAGGAGACTTCTTGGAAGAAGACTGGGTGGTTGACAACATCTTTGGCCAAACCTCATTGGGAGGTTTTCGGCTAAGCCTGGGAGGCCACCTGCTGAGACTCTCTCCGATTCCCATAACGCAAGCAGCGTGGCTTAGTGGAAAGACCATGGGCTTGGGAGTCAGAGGTCATGGGTTCTAATTCCTGTTCCGCCACTAATCAGCTCTGTGACTTTGGGTAAGTCATTTAACTCCCCTGTGCCTCAATTAGCTCATGTATAAAATGAGGATGAGAAGACTGTGAGCCCCATGTGGGACAACTTAATTACCTTATTTCTACCCCATTGCTTAGAGCAGTGCTTGGCTCATAGTAAGCACTTAAAAAATACCATCATCATTATTATTATTATTATTATTATTATTATTATTATTATTTCCCTCTCTGTCATTCTCACTCCTGGATCTCAAAGATTTTTTGGTTCCTCAGGAATGATGACCATTGTCTTTATGGGCCACTCCAGGGGCAGGGTGACAAATGAGTTTCAATGGGTGGTTGGCAAGGAAGGGCAGTTAGGGCCCAATGGGATGAATGGGTTGAGTCTGATCTTTCTGGATTGACCACTCTGGAGGTTTGTCCCCAATCAGTCACCACTGATCAGTTAATCTATACGTTAGGTGAAAGTTATATTTGCATATATTGTCTCCACCCTGCCCTCACCTGCTAGATTGTAAATACACTGTGGTCAGGGAAAGCTTTTACCAACTCTATTATGTTGTTATATTCTAATCTCCCAAACTCTGAGTTCACTGTGGGCAGGGAATGTGTCTGTTTATTATCATATTGTACTCTCCCAAGGACTCAGTATGTGCTTCGCACAAAGTAAGCGCTCAATAAATACGATTTTTAGACTGTGAACCAATTGTTGGGCAGGATTGTCTCTATCTGTTGCCGAGTTGTACATTCCAAGCACTTAGTACAGTGTTCTGCACACAGTAAGTGCTCAATAAATGTGATTGAATGAATGAATGATTGCATGAATGAATGAAGTGCTGGAACACAAGAAGCACCCAATAAATATGACTGATTGATTGTTTCATGAGGTGTTTGTGTGGAAAAATGTAAAAAGCAAAATAAAGGGGCCCAAAATGAAGCAAACTTCCAAGAGGCATTACTTTAGGGTGTCCAGTCACATAGTATTATAAAGTATAGCTGGTTTTAGGCTGGTCTGCCCCTTTTCCGGTATGGATCGGACTTGCTGATGTATTTGTTCATTCATTCAGTTGAATTTATTGAGCGCTTACTGTGTGCAGACCACTGTACTAAGTGCCTGGAAAGTAAAATTCAACAATAAAGAGAGACAATCTCTGCCCACGACAAGCTTACAGTCTAGAAGGTGGGGACAGACAACAAAACAGGTAAACAGGCATCAATATAGGTAAATAGAATTACAGATATATACATATCAAGACAAGTAAACAGGCATTAATGTAAATAAACAGAATCATAGATATGTACATAAACGCAAGTGCTATGGGGTGGGGTGGGAGGTAGAGCAAAGGGAGTCAGTCGGGATGATGGGGGTAAGGGGGAGCTGAGGAAAAGGGGGGCTTCATCTGTTATGTATATGATGGATTAATTCATCCAATCGTAATTACTGAGTGCTTACTATGTGCAGAGCACTGCATTAGCGCTTGGGAGGGTACTGTACACCAGAGTTGGTAGACGTGCTCCCTGCCATAATGAGCTTACAGTCTAGAGAGGAATTGAATAATTGTTCAAAAAATTCAATCAACATCAAAACAGAATCAACATCATCATCATCTGAAATTTTCTATTTCTTTAAGCAAATGGCATTTGACCAGAATTATGTTGTTAGAGATTTAATTGTGGTGCTGGTAAACTCGTTGCAGTGTTCTAAACTCAGAGAAAGAGACAATACAATCAGCTCAGATACAGTCCCTGTATAATGCAAAGCTTACAACCTAAAGAGGAGAGAGAACAGGCATTTAATCCCTATTTTACACATGAGGAAACCAAGGCAAAGACAAGTCAAATGACCTATCCAAGTCCACTCAACAAGAAAGGAGTGGAGCTGGGATTAGAACCCAGATCTCTAGACTCCCAGTCCTGGTTGCCTTCCATTAGGCCTCACTACTTCTCTTCATGTACAGAGTCTTAGCTGAATTCAGATTTCCTCCTCAGGGAGAGCCTCTCACTGCTAAGTCTACTTGGAAGAGCCTGTGGTTTTGGGAAAATGATATTTTCTTCAAAGAGGATAACCCATCTTTGCCATCCAGGTCAGCCACCCAGGCAGTGTACTTCAGCTACTCTTTCTTGCCTTCAGCTTGGAAGTTGCATTTATTCTTGACTGGGTTAGGCTTTGGGGACCTGTTGAACAGTGCTCTCTAGAGTTATGTTTGGACCTGAAATTTCCACTCAGAGTATTCATTCAATCGTATTTACTGAGCGCTTACTATGTGCAAAGCACTGTACAAAGCGTTTGGAATGTACAGTTTGGCAACTGATAGAGACAATCCCTGCCCAACAAGGGGCTCACAGTCTGCAGATGAGGCAATTTCCTCTTCTTCCACTCCCTTCTGTGTCATCTTTGCACTTGGTTCTTCACCCCTCCCTCAGCCTCAAAGCACTTATGTACATATCCATAATTTATTCATAGAGAAGCAGCGTGGCTCAGTGGAAAGAGCCCGGGCTTGGGAGTCAGAGGTCATGGGTTTGAATCCCCGCTCTGTCACTTGTCAGCTGTGTGACTGTGGGCAAGTCACTTAACTTCTCTGTGCCTCAGTTACCTCACCTGTAAAATGGGGATTAAGACTGTGAGCCTCACGTGGGACAACCTGATGACCCTGGATCTACCCCAGCGCTTAGAACAGTGCTCTGCACATAGTAAGCGCTTAATAAATACCAACAATATTATTATTATTACCTCTCTCCCCTTCTCAACTGTAAGCTTCTCGTTGTGAACAGGGACTGTGTCTACCAGCTCTGTTATAGTTTACTCTCCTAAGTGCTTCGAACAGTGCTCTGCACACAGTAATTGCTCAATAAATACGATTGAATGATTGACTCCATTGATGGTATTTACTGAGCATCTTCTATGTGCAGAGCACTGTACTAAGCACTGGCCTAGATTGTGCAGTCTATTCTCAGAATCTTTCAGGTTGTGCCTAATGTAACCGTTAAAGCTGTCATTTCTTGATTTGCTTTATTAGCCTTCACCACCAGTGATGTAATGCCAGCAGCCAGAACCAAGGTGAGACTCCAACTCTTCATTGATGTGCTCTAAATACCTGTAGCAGTGAGAAGGCATCACTGAAGAAGAAACCTTCCCTTTTCTTTTGAAAAGGAAATGGCCCTTTGAATATAAGCATCCTAAAGTGAAGCGGCTTTGAAGAGACAAGGGAAAGAAGGGGTATTTTTCCCTAGGAAGAGATTCTGTTAGTCTCTTTGATAGGGAAAAAGAGACTGACCTTTCTTGAAAACGGACACAGTTCTGTGTCTTATCTGCTTGTCCAGGGCTGGCCTCGCAGTGGGGGAGTATGACAGACTCTGAAAGGGAGAGAGTAAAGACTTTACCACCCTCTACTATGAATGCATCAGTGTTCCTGAGGAGCAGAGAGGCACACAAGTGAATGCCTTAATGGTTTATAAATCATTTGGAGCAGCTTATGTTTTATTTATGTTCATTTTTTGAATGTGTTAGAATTTTTATTATAAATGGGTTTCCAAGAAGCCAGTAAGAGATGAAACTGGGAATCAAACACTTAAAAGAACACAGAGATGTGGGGTGGAGGGTGGATGGAGACAAGGAAGAGATGAGGGGGATTCAGCTGGCTGGAGTAGTCAAAAATGATTTTTACTTAAAGAATACTCTGAAGTAACTTTCTAAAGGGACCTAATTGGAATGACATTTTAAAGTTTAAAATTGGGACTCTCAAATGCTGTGTTAGTAGAAAAGAAACTGGCTTCTCAGTGGTCAACAATGATTTCCTTCTTTCCAAATGCAACAGCTTCTACTCCATTCTTCTCTCCCTTGACATCTCAGCCATCTTTGGCACTGAGGGCCACCACTTTCTCCTGGAATCACTATCTATCCTTGGCTTCACTGACACTGTTCTCTCCTGGTTCTCTATTTCTCTGGTTGTTTCTTCTCAGTCTCTTTCACAGCTCTTCTTCTGCCTCCCACCTCCTAACTATGGGAGACCCTCAAGGCTCAGTTCTGGGTCCCCTTCTATTCTCCATCTATACCCACTCCCTTGGAGGACTCATTCGCCACTATGGCTTCAACTATCATCTCTATGCAGATTCATTCGTTCATACAAATGTATTTCCTGAGCACTTACTGTGTGCAGAGCACTGTACTAAGCACTTGGGAAAGTACAACACAACAATAAAACAGTGACATTCCCTGCCACAATGAACTTACAATCTTGAGGGGAAGATTCCCAAATCTTCCTCTTAAGCCCTGATCTCTCTCCCCTGAAGTCTTGCATTTCCTCCTGCCTTTAGGACATCTCTCCTTGGATGTTCTTTTGACACCTCAAACTTAACGTGTCCAAAAGAGAACTCCTCATCTTCCCACTTAAACCCTGTCTTCTGCCTGACTTTCCCATAAGTATGGACAACTTTAGTCTCACAAGCCTGTAACTTTGGCATTACCTCAACCCATCTCTCATTCAACCCACATATTCAATCTGTCACCAAATCCTGCCAGTTCTACCTTTATGGTATCACTAAAATCTGCCATTTTCTCTCCATCCAAACTGCTGTAATGTTGATCCAAGCACTCATCACAGCTTGCCTTCACTACTACATCAAGCCCCTTGCTGATTTCTCTGCCTTCGGTCTCTCCCCACTCCAGTCCATACTTTGCTCTGCTGCCGGGATCATTTTATGCAAACTCTTCCCTCCATTGGTTCCCCATCCATCTCTGCATCAAACAGAAACTCCTTACCATCAGCTTTAAAGCATTCTATCAGCCTGCTCCCATCTATCTTAGATCACTGATTTCCTACTGCATCACAGTCTGTTCACTTTGGTCCTCTAAAACCAACCTACTCACTGTACCTTGATTTCATCTATCTCACCCCTTCATACGTCTTCCCTCTGACCTGGAACTCCCTTTACCTCTGTGTACAATAGACCACCACTCTTCCCACCTTCAAAGTCTCACTGAAGGCACACCTCCTCCAAGAGGCCTTCCCCGATGGAGTTTCATTTCCATTACTCCCTCCTCCTTTTTGTCACCCTTGCTCTTGGATTTGTACCCTGTAAGTACTTGTTATTCACCCCATCCTCAGCCCCATAGCACTTATACACATTCATTCATTCATTCATTCATTCATTCAATAGTATTTTTTGAGCGCTTACTATGTGCAGAGCACTGTACTAAGCGCTTGGAATGAACAGGTCGGCAACAGATAAAGACAGTCCCTGCCGTTTGATGGGCTTACAGTGTATATCCATAATATGATCTGACTACGTACTTAATTGAGAAATTTGAAGCTATCGGGCAAGAGCTCCCTAAAATCTCCCTTGCTCTTCTCCAGTCCCTCCCTCCACCTATCCCTTATTCAACTCTCCCATCTGTCCCAGCAATATCTCAAGGACATCTCCCCCGTCCCTCAAGATCCACCCCCTCCACCCACACCTCTGAGATGAAAATAGGAGTAATTGATAAATCCTACACAATGCATTCTGAAGCTATTAGAAGGTACTGAAGATTTGGTTTGGCAAAGTGGAGAACAAGAGAGAAATAGACTTTCCTTAACCATTTGCTCCATTTTTCTTCTGCCAATGGGTATGTAGCTTGGATTAATGATTTAAAACCAAAAAGTTAATCAAGCTTGTTTTGAAAGTCATCATCACTATTAAGCAAGTAAAAGAGTTCTGTTTCATTAAAATATCAGATAGAGGATTCGGAATTACAGCATTACACTGTGACCTAATAGAGAGACTATGGGACTGGAAGTCAGAGGCCCTTAGATCTAAACTGCTCTGCCTCTGGCCTGTGTGACCTTGGGCAAGTCACTTGACCTCTCTATGCCTCAGTTCCTCATCTGAAAAATGAAGATAAGATATATATTCTCCCAGCTTCATAGACTATGAGCCTCCTGTGAGACAGGAACAGCACCTGATCTGATGATCTCTATCTACCCTAGCAGTTCTCCCTCTCAGGGTCACACCTGGAGAGTTTCCAGTCAAGCAGAGGGCTACTTATTTCTAACTTGGGCAGGATTAGCGAGTGGATGGTAATCTGCTACAAGTCAGAACTCACCTGTGCTGGGCAGCAGTGGCATGGGAGAGATTTGAGGGCAGAGACTCAAGTTTACTGCGCGGAAGGAGGCAATGGTAAACCACTTCCAGATTTTTACCAAGAAAACTCTTCAGATCCACTACCAGAACGATTGCAGTTGGAGGTGGGGCGTTCTGGAAGAGATGTGTCCATGGTGTTGCTATGGGTCAGAGACGACTAAACGGCATACAACAAGACCCACAACACAGTTAGCACAGTGCTTGCACACAGTGTGTTCTTAATAAATGCAGAAAGGAAGCTATGATGAAGATATCAGGGGAAGTAAGAAGTAAGTCTTACTTACTTAAGACTTCTTACAGAAGAAGTCTTATGAAGTAAGACTAAATTCACAGTGCACCCATCTGTGTCTCAGGATTAGAGTGAACCTTATAACACATATAGAAAAATAGGAATTATAAGACCAAGAGTATGATTTAAGAGACTGAATGGGAAGCAGCGTGGTCTAGTGGAAAGAGCATGGGCTTGAGATTCAGAGGGCTTGGGTTCTAATTCTGCTCCACCACAAACCTGCTGCGTGACCTTGGGCAAATCACTTAACATCTTTGTGCCTCAGTTCCCTTATCTGCAGGATGGGGATTCAATACCTGTTCTCCCTCCTATTTAGACAGTCAGCCCCATGCTGGTACTGATTATCTTGTATCTATCCCAGTATTTGGCATTAACCAATGCCATAGTAATTATTATTGAATAATCAGATTTCTTTTTCATTTCCCTCTTTAGGATCACCAAAGTTGATAAATGTATTTGTTCTGAAACTTATATTTCATTGAAATTAGTTTCAAGGTTGCAATTTAAAGATAAAGTTGGGATCCTGGTGTTTGTTACATGCCTCCAAGTGATAACATATTGCGTGAGCTACACTTTGTAACTTCTCACAGATATCTTGGTCAGCTATTAGTGAGAGAAGCAATAGCAGTACATGGATCTCTCCACCAAGTGCTTCTCAGGTTTCTTTAGTGGATAACAAGTTGCATTTTATTTTCAAATAATGCAGTTTTTTGATGTGGGGGAACTATAAATTGTTGTGAAAATTGAACTGAAGATACAAGATCATAAATCTCTTCCCTGGTGGTGGAATATTTATGGGAAGAGCAATATAATCAGTTACTTGGGTCTGCTTTTTCTGACATCTAATTGGATGGGGCATTGTGTAGGGAATCTATCTTCTTTTAGCAAAAAGCACCTTGGACTGTGGGCATCAGGGGAGGGAAGGAAATTGGAGTAATTGATAAAACCTATAAAATGAATTTTGAAGCCATTAGGTGAAGGTATTGAAGTTTTGGAATTGCGAAGTGGAGAACAAGAGAGACTTTCCTTAACCATTTGCTGCATTTTTCTTCTGCCAATGGTTATATAACTTGGAATGATGATTTTAAACCAGAAAGTTAAATCGTTTGTTTTGTAACTCATTACAATAAGTGAATTTGAGTTGGAAATGTATGATTAAATAATGTCCAAAGTTGAAATTAAGTTTAACATAACAATCAAAATAATGGTGTAACATGGTCTGGTAGAAACAGCACAGGCCTGTGAGTCAGAGGTATTTATTAAGCGCTAAAATTGTGCAGAGTACTGTCCTAAGCCCTTGGGATCCCTACCATCAAGGAGCTTACTTGTCTGCTGTGTGACCGTGGTTAAGTCACTTCACTTCCCTCGGCCTCAGTTACCTCATCTGTAAAAATCTAGATGTAGTCCTCATCTGGATTGAGACTATGAACCCCACGTTGCAGAGGGGACTGTGTCCAACCCCATTTGTTTATATCCACCCCAGTGTTTAATACAGTGCTTGGCACATACTAAGGGCCTAACAAATATGATTGTCATCAACACTGTCAATAGGGGAGACAGACATGAAAAATAAGTGAATCAGTGGAGTACATGAATATATACATAAGTGTTGTCGGAGTGGTGATGGGGGAGTACGTAAATTCTGTGAGCGTGGGCCTAATAATAATTGTGGTATTTGTTAAGTACTTACTATGTGCCAGGCACTGTACTAAGCACTAAGCGCTGGAATAGATACAAGCTAATCAGGTTGGACACAGTCCCTGTCCCATCTGGGGCTCTCAGTCTTAATGCTCTCTTTACAGATGAGGTAACTGAGGCACAGAGAAGTTTATTGACTTGCCCAAGGCCACACAGCAGACAAGTAGTAGAGGCTGGTTTAGGACCCATGACCTCCTGAATCCCAGGCCTGTGTTGTATCTACTATGCCTTGCTGCATAGGAGGAGAGTCAGTAGAGTCGGAAAATAGGAAGGGGGAGGTCCAGGAAGGCTTCCTGAAGGAGGTATGATTTCTGTAGGGCTTTGAAGATGGTGAGTGTGCAGGTCTGTTAGAAATGTAGGGGGAGGGAGTTCCAGACAGTTAAAACACAGCTTCATCCCAAGCCACTCGAGGAGTGGGTTTGGGATAACGAGTAGGTTGGAGACAGAAAACAAAACTGAGAAACTTAAGCAAACTTCTTTATTATTGTCTTGGCAACCGCAGAAGTTTTAAAAGTGCCAGGTTCCAATCAGCTTAGTTATTATTGTCTTGGCAACAACAGATGTTTCACAAGTGCCAGGTTACAATCAGTTTAGTTACTCAATTATACTCAACGCACCCAGAAGTTACAATCAGCAGACAAAGACAACAAACTTAGGTCTGGAGCACGCAAGTCCACAAGCAGCTGCTATACAAGCCTTCCATCTCAGCTGGGCAAAAGGGCGGGTAGGGGACTTAGCTACATCGCTAGCCACTCCTTGCCAAGGTCCAGCTACATCCACAGTGGCCCATCTAGCTATGTCCACACTAGCCCCTCTACTGGCTTAAGCGGATCAGCACCTACACACTTTCATTCATTCATTCAATAGTATTTATTGAGCGCTTACTATGTGCAGAGCACTGTACTAAGCGCTTGGAATGAACAAATCGGCACCAGATAGAGACAGTCCCTGACGTTTGATGGGCTTACAGTCTAATCGGGGGAGATGGACAGACAAGAACGATGACAATAAATAGAGTCAAGGGGAAGAACATCTCGTAAAAACAATGGCAACTAAATAGAATCAAGGCAATGTACAATTCATTAACAAAATAAATAGGGTAATGGAAATATATACAGTTGAGCGGACGAGTACAGTGCTGAGGGGATGGGAAGGGAGAGGGGGAGGGGAAGGGGGAAAGGGGGAAAAGAGGGTTTAGCTGCGGAGAGGTGAAGGGGGGTGGTAGAGGGAGTAGAGGGAGAAGAGGAGCTCAGTCTGGGAAGGCCTCTTGGAAGAGGTGAGTTTTAAGTAGGGTTTTGAAGAGGGGAAGAGAATCAGTTTGGTGGAGGTGAGGAGGGAGGGCGTTCCGGGACCGCGGGAGGACGTGGCCTGGGGGTCGACGGCGGGATAGGCGAGACCGAGGGACAGTGAGGAGGTGGGCGGCAGAGGAGCGGAGCGTGCAGGGTGGGTGGTAGAAAGAGAGAAGGGAGGAGAGGTAGGAAGGGGCAAGGGGATGGAGAGCCTCAAAGCCTAGAGTGAGGAGTTTTTGTTTGGAGCGGAGGTTGATAGGCAACCACTGGAGTTGTTTAAGAAGGGGAGTGACATGCCCAGATCGTTTCTGCAGGAAGATGAGCCGGGCAGCGGAGTGAAGAATAGACTGGAGCGGGGCGAGAGAGGAGGAAGGGAGGTCAGAGAGTAGGCTGACACGGTAGTCTAGCCGGGATATAACGAGAGCCCATAGCAGTAAGGTAGCCATTTGGGTGGAGAGGAAAGGGTGGATCTTGGTGATATTGTAAAGGTGAAACCGGCAGGTCTTGGTAACGGATAGGATGTGTGGGGTGAACGAGAGAGACGAGTCAAGGATGACACCGAGATTGCGGGCCTGCGGGACGGGAAGGATGGTCGTGCCATCCACGGTGATAGAGAAGTCTGGGATAGAGAAGTGCTACACACTTCTAGCAGGTCTCTAAGTCTCATCCTTCCCATGAAGTGCATGTGTTTTACCCATAATAATAATAATAATTATGGTATTTGTTAAGCACTTAGCTATGTGCCAGACACTGTACTAAGCGCTGGGGTGGATACAAGCAGATGGGGCTGGACAAAGTCCTTGTCCCATGTGGGGCTCACAGTCTCAATCCCCATTTTACAGATGAGGTAACTGAGGCCCAGAGAAATAAAGTGACTTTCCCAAGGTCACACAGCAGAAAAGTGGCTGAGCCAGAATTAGAACCCATGACTTTCTGACTCCCAGGCCCCTGCTCTATCCATTACGCTATGCTGCATCCAACCAGATGTCCAGGCCCTGCTTGCCTCTGGGAGGATAGTGGATAGAACACTGGCCTGGGAGTCAGAAGGACCTGGGTTCTTATCCCTGCTCTGCCACAAGTCTGCTATGTGACCTTGGACAAGTCATTTCACTGCTCTGAGCCTCAGTTAATAATGTTGGTATTTGTTAAGCGCTTACTATGTGCCAAGCACTGTTTTAGGTGCTGGGGTAGATACAAGGTAATCAGGTTGTCCCTTGTGGGTTTCACATTTTTAATCCCCATTTTACAGATGCGGTAACTGAGGCCCAGAGAAGTTAAGTGGCTTGCCTACGGACACACAGCAGACAGGCGGCTGAGCCAGGATTAGAACCCACATCCTCTGACTCCCAAGCCCAAGCTCTTTCCACTAAGCCACGCTGCTTCTACCTCATCTGTAAAATGGGGATAAGATTGGGAGCCCCATTTGGGATAGGGACTGTGTCCAACCTGATTAACTCATATCTACCCCAGAGTTTAGAGCAGTGCTTGGCACATAGTAAGCACTAAACAAGTACCATAATTATTATGATTAGTTATTAGGTGTCCCTATCATACTGGGCATCTGTGGGCTCTTTCAGAGCAACTGTGAGTTCCTGATCGCTACTCCTGCAAGGACCCAGTGGTCTGCCATTTCTATTTCTGCCTACCATCTCTCTTGCCCGTTGTGGCATAGGTCACCAGGGAATTTTCTGTGGCTGAGACTCATCACCGCCATCTCCCTGTCAGTCGCAGCTAGATGACAAAGACTGTGGGTCGGAATGCTCTGCGATCACCCCCGTTTTCCAGGAAGGCAGTGGGGCATTCTGTCAATCAGTTAGTCAATTGTATTGATTGAATGCTTACTGAGTGCAGAGCATTCAGTCATTCATTCAATAATATTTATTGAGCGCTTACTATGTGCAGAGCACTGTACTAAGCATTTGGAATGTACAAATTGGTAACAGATACAGTCCCTGCCCTTTGATGGGCTAACAGTCTAATCGGGGGATACAGACAGACAAAAACAATAGCAATATATAGAATCAAGGGGATGAACATCTCATTAAAACAATAGCAAATAAATAGAATCAAGGTGATGTACATCTCACTAACAAAATAAATAGGGTAATGAAAATATATACAGTTGAGTGGACATATACAGAGCACTGTACTAAGCGTTTGGGTGAGTACAATACCACAATTAACAGACAGAGTCCCTGCCCCTGATGAGCTCACAGACTAGAGCGGGAGACATCCCTTAATATAAATAAGTAATTTACAGATTTGTACAAAAGTGCTGTGGGGCTGGGAGGAGGATGAATAAAGGAAAGAAGTCAGGGCTGTGCAGAAGGGGATGTGAGAAGCGGAAAGGAGGGCTTAGTTGACTAGATTCCTTTAGCTGGGCCTTGAGTCAGTTGGCTCAGACCCTTAGCCTGATTACTGCTAGTAGTGAGATGAATGATCCTCACAGGTGTGTGTGTGTGTCTCTCTCTCTCCTTCCCCTTACCTACCCGAACTGTGCCCCGGCGAACTATTTTCCTCATTGTCAGTAAGTTCTCATAGGTTATCACCTTTTCACTAAGAGAAAACTAAAGCAGTTGGCTGAAGTTTAGCAGCTTTACTTAAGACCATAGCCCCCATCAGTGGCAGCCTAACTATAGGCTGGATACTGAATCATACCAACTTCTCCTCTGAAAAACACAAATGTTTTTTGTCCCCAGTCAGGGTGGTATGAAACCCCGGTAATTGCCATTAGCACATTCTGGCACAGCTCATAAAATAAACACAGACCCACATAGTCTTTTACTAATAAAATCTTATTAAAAGCATGTCTCCAAGAGGCCTTCGCTGACTAAGCCCTTACTTCCTCTTCACCCACTCCCTTCCGCGTCACCCTTGCACTGGGATTTGCACCCTTTATTTACCCCTCCCTTGGCTCTACAGCATTCATGTGCCTATCTGTAATTTATTCATATTAATGTCTGTCTCCCCCTCTAGACTGTAAGCTTCTTGTGGGCATTTATCGTGTCTACAAAGTCTGATAGGTTGTATTCTCCCAAGTGCTTAATACTCTGCACACAGTAAGTGCTCAATAAATATGACTGATTGATAGATTGCCAGGATAAAAGAAATATAAATAGATGAATGGAATCAGGTAGTGAATTTAAAGAAAATTAGGCAGCAGGCCACAAAGGGATATATCCTCTATCTGTCTTTTCCATTTCCTAGGACCTCTGTACTCATGGAAAAATTCTGAATTTACTGAAGGTTGATAAGCATATTCTGTTAGATCAATGGGTGCGGGAGGACAAAGTGGGAATAGTTAGAATGTCGGAGGGTGAACTTGGTAAATGAGGAGGGGATTAAAGCAGTTTGGGGATGGTGGATCCATTAATCATTGGTAAATATTGATGGCCTGTAGAACGCTGCACTAAGCACTTGGGAGAGGGCAATATAACAGATTTGGTAGACACATTCTTTGCTCAAAAGGAGTTCACAGTATGGTGGGGCGGGGGGAAATTCAAACATTACAATAAATCACGAGAATGTACGTAAGTGTTATGGGGCTGAGGGTGGGGTGAATATCAAGTGCTTAAAGGGTGCGATCCAAGTGCATGGGTGATGCAAAAGGGAGAGATAATACAATTCTTGCAGCCCTATACCGAGGAATGCACTTAATCATTATTGATAAGCTTTCTGGATTTCCAGCGAGAAAAAAGGAGGCTAAGTGCTCTGGAGAAGGGCAAAGAATGGATAAGGAAACTAGATTAACCTTCCAAAACCAATTCCGTAATTTACAAGCCTCTTGTGAGACAGGGACTGTGTTTAATCTGATTATCTCCAGTCTACTCACTGTTTAAACAAGACCTTGCCACATAGAAAACATTTGAATACTTACCATAATTACTTAAATTGACATCATTCTAGTTAGTTAAGGAGGAAACCGATGAAATGAAGCTTTCTAGGTATCCATATCTAGGTTATCTATGTATTTAGGTGGCCATAAGATTTCCTTTCATCCTATTTTGTTGACAACTGAGTACAATTAATTGGAAATACTTATTGGTAATGGATACCCACTAACTCAAACACTGAATTGAATGAACAAAACTCTTAGAAACTGAGACATCTTGTTCTTGGCATAGGGTAAAAATAAACTGATGTACACTCGAATATGAAACAGCCGGGCTTGTGACACAGTAATACATGATGGATAATGTTTTCGCCAAATGTTTAATTACAGTAGGATAGTGCCTAAATTGTCTTAATTAATACGAACCTGTGTTAGAGTTCACAGCAGCTGAGACTTCTTATCTTGGTGAATCACTCAATTTGAAATACAATGTAGTCAAAGAGCAGCAAAACCTGCTGCTGGAAATCACTATAATAGCTTTTATGAAAGCTATAGCTAATTTAGAGCCCAATTAAACCAGAAATCCAATTATTGCTGAATAACATAATTGCAAGAAAGTAAGTTGCTTTCTACGTATACTCTAGCTATTAAAGAAGAAGCTTTAATAACAGAGTGTTGGTTGAGAGCCATTATAAGGAGGATTGTGCTGTTAACGTAAAGAGGGCCTGAGGATTTGAGAAATCCACTCTTGAAGAAATCACATTTGTGGTCTCTTGCAGGTTATCTGAAGTAAGTGCATTATTTAAAGGTTAAAGGGCAGTGAAGTGAAACGATATGCACCCTGAGATTAATTTAGGTTCTAAGGCCTCTGGGTTGAAACTGGGTCCCAGTCTTTGTTTTGTGTAGCATACAGTTAATAATTTGTGTGATGGCATTTGTTGAGAATATAGAAGTCTTTAGAAATAGATCAGGATTACTGTATCATTGCAGGAGTCTTCCTATAAACCAATGTTCACTAAAAGCTATAGGAGGGGGGAGAAGTATGTTTTTCATCCCTACTTACTGAATGCCCCTAGAGATGGAGAACAGTGCTAGGAGCATGGGATAAAAGTAGGGGTTGTGTTTCTGCTCTCAAGGAGTTGAAAATATATTGGGGAAGACAAATAGAAATAACTGGATGCATATTACTGGTAATATGGGTGCAACTGGTAACAATAAAAGTAACCAATAGAGAAACTGCATGGCCTAGTGGATGGAGCACAGACCTGGGAATCAGAAGGGCCTGGGTTCCAGTCCTGGCCCCACCACTTGTCTGCTGCATGATCTTGGATGAATCACTTCACTTCTCTGTGCCTCAGTTACCTCATCTGCAAAATGGGGTTCAAGACTCTGAATGCCATGTGGGACATGGACTGTGTCCAATCTGATTACCTTGATCTATCCCACTGCTTAGAACAGTGCCTGGCCTATACTAAGTGCTTAACAAATAAGATAAAAAAGCAAAAAATAAATAAATAAATGAATAAGGAGAGTAAATAAGATGATAGATACATTAGATCTGAAGGTGACACAGTCTAGAGGGGGAAACCGGACATTAAAATAAATTAAAATATGGACATAAGTGTTCTGGGGCTGAGGGTGGGATGAATGGCAAGTGCTTAAAAGGTACAGATCCGAATGTACAGGTGATGCAGGAGGGAGAAAGTGTAGGGGGAATGAGGGCTTAGTCAAGGAAGGCCTCTTGGGGGAGATATTTTTTAATAAGGTTCTGAATGTGGGGAGGTGATGTTCTTTTGTATATGAAGTAGGAGGGAGTTCCAGACCAGAGAGAGGACATGGGTAAGGGGTTGGCAGCAAGACAGAGGAGCCCGAGCTACAGCAAGAAGGTTGGCATTAGAGGAGTGAAGTTTGTAGGCTCGATTAGAGTAGGAAATCAGCAAGGTAAGAAAGGGCAAGATGACTGAGTGCTTCAGAGCAAATAATAGGAGTTTCTTTCTTATACGGAGGTGGCTGGGTAACCACTGAAGGTTCTTGAGGAGTGGGGAGATGTGAATTGAACTTTTTTTAGAAAAATGATCTGGGCATTAGAGTGAAGTAAGGACTAAAGTGCAGAGAGACTGTGAAGGGCAAGGTCTGTGAGGAGGCAGATGCAGTAGTCAAGGTGGTATATAAGTGCTAAAATCTGCATGGTAACAGTGAATGTCCTGCCATCACCTCAAGTTTAACATGGAGAAGAGAACTCCTTATCTTCCCACCCAAACCCCAACTTTCTCATCACTGTGGATGGCACCACATTCTTTCCTGTCTCACAAACTCGTCACCTTAGCAGTATCCTTGACCCCTCTCTCTCATTCAACCCACATATTCAATCCTTCACTAAATCCTGTCTGCCCTACCTTCACAACATCACTAAAATCCACCCTTTCCTTTCATCCAAACTGCTACCATGTTAATACAGTCACTCATTCTATCCAGCCTGAATTACTGCATTAACCTCCTAATGATCTTCCAGCCTCCTGCCTCTCCCCACTCCAGTCCATATTTCACTCTGCACGTTTCACTCTGAACGTTTCTTCAAAAACGTTCAGGATATGACACCCCACTCTTCAAAAACTCTAGTGGTTATCCATCTACCTCCGCATCAAACAAAAACTCCTTATCATTGGCTTTAAAGCAATTATCTTGCCCCCTCCTACCTCAACTCACCACTCTCCTACTACAACCCAGCCCGCACACTTCGTTCCTCTAATTTTAACTTTTCTTACTGTGCTTCGATCTCACCTATCTTGCCACCAACCCTTCGCCCACATCCTGACTCTGGTCTGGAACATCCTCCCTCCCCAAATCCGATAGACAATTACTCTCTCCACCTTCAAAGCCTTATTGAAGGCACATCTCCTCCAAGAGGACTTCCCAGACATTAAGCCCCTTTTCCCTCTTCTACCACTCCCTTCTGCATCACCCTGACTTGCTCCCCTTTGTTCTGCCACCCCCAGCCCCACAGCACCTATGTACACATCTGTAATTTATTTATCTATATTAATGTCTGTCCCTCTCCTCTTTAGACCGTAAGCTCACTGTGGGCAGGGAATGTATCTGTTCATTTTTGTATTGTATTCTACCAAGTGTTTAGTGCAGTGCTCTAAAATGAGGAGTTCTTTTTGAGACACCTCAAGTTTGAGGTGCTGGCTGGACATCCAAGTTGAGGTATCCTGAAGGCAGGAAGAAATGCAAGACCGTAGAGAAGGGGAGGGGTTAGGCAGGGCTGGAGAGGTAGAGTTGGGATTTGGAAAAATAAAGGGGACTCAGAACTGAGCCTTGAAGGACATCCATAATTAGGAGTCTGTGAAAGAGATTGAGAAAGAGTGGCTGGAGAGATTGGAATCAATCAATAAATCAATCAGTCATTTATTGAGCTCACACTGTACTAAGCCCTTGGACGAGTGTGATATAACACAGATGGTGAAAACATTCCCTGCCCACAAGGCACTTACAGTCTAGAGGGGGAGAAAGACATCAAACTAAATAGTACAGTGCTCTGCACACAGTAAGCCCTCAATAAACACCATTTATTTATTTATTGATTGATAAATAAATACATTACCCATATATACATATGTCCTGTTGGGCTGAGGGAGGGGGTGAATAAAGGGTGTAAATCCAAGTTCAAGAGAAGAGAACCAGGAGAGGACAAGGTCAGTGAAACCAAGGTTGGATAATGTTTCAGGAGTGAGGGAAGTCCACAGTGTTGAAGGTAGCTGAGAGGTTGAAGAGGCTTAGGATGGAGTAGAGGCTGTTGGATTTGGAATGAAGGTCATGGGTGGCTTTAGAGAGGGCAGTTTCCATGGAGTGAAGCCAGATTGCTACCACATTAATGCAAGCACTTATCCTATCCCACCTTGATTATTGTTGTATCAGCCCTCTTGCTGACCTCCCAGCCTCCTGCTCTTCCCACTCCAGTCCATACTCCACTCCGCTGCCTGAATCATTTTCTTTCAAAAACATTCAGGACTTGTTTCCCCACTCCTCAAGAAACTTCAGTCGTTGCCCATCCACCTCCACATCAAACAAAAACTCCTCAACTTTGAGTTTAAAGCACTCAATCACCTTGGCCCCTCCTACCTCACCTTACTACTTGCTTACTACACACCCTGCACACTTCATTCCTCAAATGCTGAACTGCTCACTGTATCTCGATCTTGCCTATCTTACTGCTGATCTCTTGCCCACATCCTGCCTCTGGCCTGGAATTCTCTACTTCCTCATATCAGACAGACAATTACTCTCCCCCACTTCAAAGCCTTAATGAAGGCCCATCAAATCTGAGAAGCCTTCTCTGACTAAGCCCTCTTTTCCTCTTCTTCCACTCCCTTTTGTGCAGCTCTTACTTGCTTCGTAATTCATTCTGCCTCCAACAGCACATATGAATGTACCTGTAATTCATTTATTTATTCATTCATTTATTTATTTATTTATTTGTTTAATCATTTATATTAATGCCTGTCTCCCCCTCTAGAGTGAGCTTGTTGTGGGCCAGGAATGTGTCTGTTGTACACTCTCAAATGCTTAGTACAGTGCTTTGCACACACTAAGCACTCAATAAATATGATAGAATGAATGAATGACAACTTGCTCAAAGAGTGTGGGGAGGGTAGGAGGGAGATGGGGCACTAATGAGAGGGAGTCGTGGGGTTAAAAGAGGGCTTTTTATAGGATAGGAGATGCATGAGGATGTTTGGAAGCAGCAGGGAAGAAGGAATTGGAGAGTGGACAGTTGAAGATGGTGGTCAGAGAGGGATAAGGGAGGGGACAAGTGTTTTTGATAAGATATGAAGGGATGGGTCAGAGTGGCAGGTGGACAGGGTGGACTTTGAGAGGAGGTGGGAGATCTCTTGTGATATTGCTGGGAAAGATGAGAAATTCAGAAAGGGGGCAGGAAGAGGGAGGGACTGGAAAGGAATGGGAGATTTTAAGGAGATCATGGGAGGAGAAGGCAGAGATAAAGCAGGTGAGAATGAATTTAAGATGGACAAGGTTGGTCTGATGTCTGGCTTTCACCAGCTGTGTTCTGCAGCCCAAGCACAAGAGCCGAAGTGTACTGAGGAGGTGATCCAGGGTTACAGGTTAATGGTATGAGATTGGTGGAGGGACAGAGGAATGAGGGAGTTGAGTTCAGTGGTGAGGGCACTGTAGAAGGTGTTGATTTGTGCATCAAGAGAAGGTAGTTTGGGCACGGAGGCTAAATGGGACATGATAACTTTAGAAAATTGGAGGGAATAAAAAGCCCGGAGGTCTCTGTTGGGGAACAGACAGATTTGCAGAGAGTGGGAGTGTGGGAGAGAAGGCAGATGAGGAGGTTGTAGTCAGATAGAGGATCGTAGAGTTCATGATTGTACAGTGACTAGAGATGATGAGATTGAGTGTGTGTCCAAACTGAGTGGGTGAGGTGGAATGAAGCAGGAGGTCATTCAAGTTGAGGAGTAAGAGGAAGTGGGCAGTGGAAGGATTGACAAAAAATACTGCAGTCCCCATGGATCAATATAGGAACAGAGAGTGAGAGAAGGAATGTGAGAAAGGGTTCAAAATGGTTCAGAAAGTTGGAAGCGGGGTCTGGAGAAGGGTGATAAAGGAATGGGTGGTTTAGATGGATGTTCTGGGCTTCAAAGGGAAGGGAAAGAGAGGGATGGGGAGGTGGAATAGTGTGAAAGCAGAATTCGGGAGTGAGAAGGAAGCCGACTCCTCCTCCTTTCCCAGTGAGTTTTGGGGTGTGGGAGAAGATGAGATTCTATTTATCGTGATTATGTTGTTTTGTTTTTGTCTGTCTCCCCCGATTAGACTCTAAGCCTGTCAATGGGCAGGGATTGTCTCTATCTGTTGCTGAATTATACATTCCAAGCGCTTAGTACAGCACTCTGCACATAGAGAGCACTCAATAAATACAATTGAATGAATGAATGAACGAATGAATGAAAGGAGCAGGGGAGACAGTATTAGCTCGGGAGAGACAGGTTTTATTAATGATGAAGAGGAGCAGTGACTGGAATAGGGAAAGGTCAAGATTGAAGGAAACATTGTGGGGTAGAGGTTGGGGGAGGGGAGTGTGGGAGGGATGGGAAGGGGGTGAATGGGGGTGAGCTGATGTGCGCTGGCTCTGGGGGAGGAGGGATGAGGGGTCAGCCTGGGAAAGAAGGGCAGGGATGGGGCAGGGGAGATGGAGAACAGCATGAAACATCCTGGGTGGAGTACTTGGGTGGGTGGGGAGGAATAGGGGTTGCTGGGAAAGAAGGAAGGAGAAGGATGGACCAATAAGAAAGAGATTGAGGGGATTCAGGTGAGGTTGTCTATAGCAGTAACGGCTTACTCTGATAGTTCTGTTGATTAACTGCTAAATCGAATGCAGGTCCTTAAGAGTGAAAAGGGAAGTGTTGAGGACTAAACATGCAGCTGATTTGAGATGAAGGCAGGCAGCTGTTTATGAAAAACTGGTCATTGGCACCAGGGTGTCAGACAGGCACATCCCTTCTGTGTTTTTCCCTGTGGATTCAGAGCAGGCTGCAGGAAGAGGAAAGAAGAATGAATGGCCGCAGGTCAGCTGCAGTGTTAGGTGGTCCTGACCCAGCTGAAGCAGATCAGAAGAGAGAAATCTCTGTGCCCATGGCCATCTCGGTAGCCTGGCAGATGTTAATTGGTCCTGGACTGGCTGAGAGAGGTGGACAGAGAGAGATTTAATAATAATAATAATGTTGGTATTTGTTAAGCGCTTACTATGTGCCGAGCACTGTTCTAAGCGCTGGGGTAGACACAGGGGAATCAGGATGTCCCACGTGGGGCTCACAGTCTTAATCCCCATTTTACAGATGAGGTAACTGAGGCACAGAGAAGTTAAGTGAGATCTCTGTGTCCACAAGCAGCTCTGTGTCTAAGCAGAAGTCAGGTAGTCCTCGGTCGCTGAGATGGTTAGGCAGGAAGAGAAATCCCTGTGTCTGCAGGCTGATCTGTGTCCCAGAAGTTGCGAGCTGTTAGATGGCAGGACAAGCCATCTTACATCTGGGAAGTAGCATGGCCTGGGAGTCAGAGGACCTGCGTTCTAATTCCAGCTCTGTCTCTTGCCTGTCCTGTGACCGTGGGTGTCACTTAGTGTCTCTGGGCCTCATTTTCCTCATCTGTAAAATGGAGATTGCCTGTTCTCCTCCTCTTTAGTCTGTGAGCCCTATGTGGGACAGAGGCTGTGTCAACATGATTAACTTGAATCTACCCCAGTGATTAGTAGAGTGCCTGGCACATATTAGGCATTTAACAAGTACCATAAAAACCAAACCAAAACAAGATTACTAATAATGAGGTCCTGGAACTGAGCTCTCTGTTCACCTGCAGTTAGTTACTCCACCTATTTCTATTTATTCATTTATCTATTTATTTATTTATTTCTCTCCGGGCAACCAGTCAATGATGTTGCTCCCTGTGGGTATGGGAGGGGTGGGAGTGCAGCAGTGTGCTGAAGGAACATTGACTCAGCTGATCAATTCTCTGTTGTCTGAGAAGCTGACTTCCTGCTGTCTTTTGGCATCGAATTTCCCGAAAACAAATTATTCATTTAGGCGGCTGGATATGAATTACAACTCTTCTTGGGCAAGTCACCTGGTCTTGGGCAAGTCACATGGTCTTTCCAATTAATGGAATAATAGGAATATTGCAGCAGCCTTCCAGCAAAAGGGCTATAAAATAATTCAAGGTATAAAGGATTGTCATCTATTTAACAACAGTTTGTTTTAAAAGCGGCTTTTTAATCTCTCACTTGTGCAGAATTCTGTAGTTCTCCACCTCTGCTCCTCCTTCACCTCCTTCTGATTAAAAAGATCTGTTAGTTATGGATGACTGGCAGCTTGGCACCATTATAAAAATGACAGCATGCCTAATGGGAAGAGCGCAGACCTGGGAGTCGGGAGACCTGGGTTCTACTCTCAGCTTTGTCACTGATTTGCTCTGTGACTTCAGGCATACCTATTCTATACCTCAGTTTCCTCCTCTGTAAAATGGGGATAAAATGCCTGCTCCTCCCACCTCTTGGTGGGACAAAGATGGCGCCGATCTGATTATCTTGCAACTACCCCAGTATTTTATGCACAGTAAATGAGGCATAAATACTATCATTATTATTATTTGTATAGACAGAACTTTGACATTTCAGTTGCTACAAAAGGTTAAGTACAGCATTTTGATGTTTTAAAATTACATAATGGGCCACGACGGCAAATTTAAGGTTGTGTGCTTGGGATATCGGTTTAATTCAGGGCAGAGCCACTTCTGTACAAAAGATTTCTGAATTACGGACACTTTAAAATGATCTGCATGGGCTTGTCAGTAGGAATTTATTATTTCAATTCTAGGAATTGGATAAAGAAATGAAATAAAGTCTAATTCCAGCGTGTAAATTAGGCAAAGAAACCTCTCATCCTTGAATAGGATATAAACCACTTTCTACTTGGCATGCTTAACCATGCTTTCTTCCCTCCCAAATATGTTGGGAGATAATTGCCCTACTGGGAATCAGATAAATAAAATGTAACATATTAGTTTTACTCAATGATTCTTAAGAGGTTAGTAGACCTTCAGGAATCTGGAGAAGAGCTGCTATGCCTCTTAATGAACAGTGCTCAGGACTCTAATTTGTAGCGGGCAGAAAATATTTTCACCCCAAGATTTCTTCTGGCTAATAATGTTTTCAACTCAGAGGACTCCTTTAAAGACCAGTCTACATGCCCCAAACATGCCTTCAAGGTTTCCTCATGGATGGTCAAGTCAATTACGAAGGCGAATGATCAAGAAAAGGTTTTGCAAATATTTTGCATCACTATCATCTCCCAGGTTAAACAAATGAAGGCAAAACAATCAGCAACCAAAATCAGTTCAGATTGTTCAAAATGCAGTGTGTGACACAGATGGTGATGTTCTTCTGCTCTCACCACTGGCAAACCATAGTCCTGGAATTTCAAGGTCTTTGTTGCATATTTTGTTGTTCCAGACAGTGCATTAAATCTACAAATGTGAGTGTAATTAGTCATAGGCTGATTACAAAAAATCAACCATAATTTAAAAAGGTAAATTAGCATAAAATGACAAGCATTAAAAGTTAATGTTATCTTGATGCTCATTTATTTTTGCATTTAAATGAATCACGTTATTTTTCCAGGTACTGTGCGGTTTAATAAAAAACAGTAGAAGACCTACCTTTCCATCCCAGCAAGATTAGGCTATTGTTACTTTCTCTCTCTGGCTACTGGCTCTCTACTTTGAAATTAAATCACTATATATCATGCTGAAATTCAACATTTTCAAATTAACTATATTTCTGGTCTTGGGATGGCTTTGCTGTTTTCTTTTATTCTTTCCCTTGCTACATGGTTCCTTTCTTCATTAGATTAATCAATAGCCTCGTCAGGTAGGCGGAGTGCATGAAAATCTTGCAGGTTTGTAAAATCGGAACTTAAGCAAGCAAATCAATCCAATTGGTTTAGAATTATGATGGCTGGTTTTCTAATGCATATTCAGATGGAGCTGAAAAGAAAGTATAAAATTTAATTGTGTCATAAAACTGTCATGTGAAAATATATACTGAATTTTCAATAGAGTATCACTTTGAGGGAGTTAATTTGTGGAAGTTTTTTCTTTTGGTAATTTCTAGATGTTATGTTACATCATAATATAATATAAAGAAAACAAAAGAAATAATACCAGGGGACAATTGATTGAGAAAGAAAAGTTTTTCACAGAATGTTAATAGGAGATCCATATGTAATTTCTTCATTCAGTGAATGGAATGGGAGAGTGAGGCAGGAGTTAGAAACTGAGGAATCTCCAAGGGCCACCTCCAATAGGAAATGTGCTGCAGGATTCTAGACCTCACAAAAATGTTACAATTGTGGGTCAGTCGATCAATCATATTTGTAGAGCATTTACTGTGTGAAGAGCTCTGTATGAAGTCCTTGGGAGAATACAATGTGACAGAGTAATAATAATAATTCTTTTATTTGTTAAGCTCTTACTGTGTGCCAGGCACTGTACTAAACGCTGGGGTGGATACAAGCAAATTGTGTTGGATGCAGTCTCTGTCCCATGTGGAGCTCACAGTCTCCATTTTACAGATGTGGAAACTGAGGCACAGAGAAGTGACATGACATGCCCAAGATCACACACCAGACAAGTGGCGGAGCTGAGAGTAAAACCCACATCCTTCTGACTCCCAGGCCTGTGCTCTCTCCACTATGCCATGCTGCTTCACCAAAATCTGGAGCTGCAGTAGCCAATCTGGAGCACCCAGAGATGTATGCAGGTTAATAGTTGTAGTATTTGTTAAGCATTTACTCTGTGTCAGGTACTCATTTACTCAGGTCAGAGAAGCAGCGTGGCGCAGTGGAAAGAGCACGGGCTTTGGAGTCAGGGCTCATGAGTTCGAATCCCAGCTCTGCCACTTGTCGGCTGTGTGACTGTGGGCAAGTCACTTAACTTCTCTGTGCCTCAGTTTCCTCATCTGTAAAATGGGGATTAAGACTGTGAGCCCCACGTGGGACAACCTGATTCCCCTGTGTTTACCCCAGCGCTTAGAACAGTGCTCTGCACATAGTAAGCGCTTAACAAATACCAACATTATTATTATTATTACTGTACTGCTGGGGTAGATACAAGGTAATTGGGATGGACACAGTCCATGTGCCATGTGGGGCTCACAGTTCCAATCCCTATTTTGCAGATGAGGTATCTGAGGCACATAGAAGTGAAATGATTTGCCCAAGGCCACACAGCAGAGACGTGGCAAAGCTGGGATTAGAACCCATGATTCTCTGATTTACAAGCACATGGTCTAGCCACTACGCCAAGCTATCTTTACATTCCCTGCTCAGAAGCAAATAACATTCTAGAGGGGAAGACAGACATTAATATAAATGAATAAGTTATAGATAAGAACATAAAAGTTCTGGGGCTGAGAGTGGGTGAATAAAGGATATTGCAGGAGTGGAAAAAGAGGTAGCGCTTCACTCCACAGACACCACCCTCTCGAAGTTCATCAGTGACCTCCTTCTTGCCAAATCCAACGGCCTCTACGCCAACCTAATCCTCCTCCACCTCTCAGCTGCCTTTGACACAGTGGACCCACCCCTTTCTCCTGGAAATATCTATGCTTGGCTTCATTAGCACTGTTTTCTCCTAGTTCATTCATTAATTCAATTGTATTTATTGAGAGCTTACTGTGTGCAGAGGACTGTGTCTATTCTTCACTCTGCTGCCCGGCTCATCTTCCTGCAGAAACGATCTGGGCATGTCACTCCCCTTCTTAAACAACTCCAGTGGTTGCCTATCAACCTCCGCTCCAAACAAAAACTCCTCACTCTAGGCTTCAAGGCTCTACATCACCTTGCCTCCTCCTACCTCTCCTCCCTTCTCTCTTTCTACCGCCCACCCCGCACGCTCCGCTCCTCTGCCGCCCACCTCCTCGCCGTCCCTTGGTCTCGCCTATCCCGCCGTCGACCCCTGGGTCACGTCCTCCCACGGTCCTGGAACGCCCTCCCTCCTCACCTCCGCCAAACCAATTCTCTTTCCCTCTTCAAAACCCTACTTAAAACTCACCTCCTCCAAGAGGCGTTACCAGACTGAGCTCCTCTTCTCCCTCTACTCCCTCTGCCATCCCCCCTTTACCTCTCCGCAGCTAAACCCTCTTTTTCCCCTTTTCCCTCTGCTCCTCCACCTCTCCCTTCCCATCCCCACAGCACTGTACTTGTCCGCTCAACTGTATATATTTTCGTTACCCTATTTATTTTGTTAATGAATTGTACATCGCCTCGATTCTATTTAGTTGCCATTGTTTTTACGAGATGTTCTTCCCCTCGACTCTATTTATTGCCATTGTTCTTGTCTGTCCGTCTCCCCCGATTAGACTGTAAGCCCGTCAAACGGCAGGGACCGTCTCTATCTGTTGCCGATTTGTTCATCCCAAGCGCTTAGTACAGTGCTCTGCACATAGTAAGCGCTCAATAAATACTATTGAATGAATGAATGAATACTAAGCACTTGGAATGTACAATTCGGCAACAAATAGAGACAATCCCTGCCCAACAATGGGTTCACAGTCTAAAAGGGGGAGACAGACAGAGAAACAAAACAAGTAGTCAGACATCAATACCATCAAAATAGATAAATAGAAATATAGATATACACACATCATTAATAAAATAGAGCAATAAATAATAAATACAAATATGCACAAGTGCTGTGGGGAGGGGAAGGGTGTAGAGTAGAGGGAGGTAGTAGGGGGAATGGGGAGGAGAGGCAGAGGGAAAGGAGGGCTCAGTCTGGGAAGGTCTTCTGGACTTTGAAGAGGGGAAGAGAGTTAGTTTGGCGGATGTGAGGGGAGAGGGCATTCCAAGTCACTGGAAGGATGTGGGTCAGGGGTCGAAGGGGGGACAGGAGAGAGCAAGGCACTGTGAGGTGGTTAACGGCAGACGAACGGAGTGTACCGGGTGGACTGTAGAAGAAGAGAAGGGGGGTGAGGGAGGAGGGCACCAGGTGATGGAGAGCTTTGAAGCCAAGAGTGAGGAGTTTTTGTTTTGTGCGAAGGTTGATAGGAAACCACTGGAGGTTTTTGAGGAGGGGAATGACATTCCCAGTGCATTTCTGTAGAAAAATAATCTGGGTAGTGGAATGAAGTATAGACTGAAGCAGGGAGAGACAGGAGGATGGTAGATCAGAGAGGAGGCTGATGCAATAATCTAGTCAGGATATTATGTTTAGACTGTAAGCCCGTCAAACGGCAGGGACTGTCTCTATCTGTTGCCGACTTGTTCATCCCAAGCGCTTAGTACAGTGCTCTGCCCATAGTAAGCGCTCAATAAATACTATTGAATGAATGAATGAATGTTTGTAGCAGCAAGGTAGCAGTTTGGATGGAGAGGAAAGGGCGGATCTTGGAGATGTTGTAAAGGTGAAACCAGCAGGTTTTGGTGATGGATTGGATGTGTGGGGTGAATGAGAGAGCAGAATCAAGGATGACACTGAGGTTGCGGGCCTGTGAGATGGGAAGGATGATCGTGCTTTCCACAGGGACAGGGAAGTCAGGGAGAGCACAGGGTTTGGGAGGGAAGATAAGGTGCTCAGTTTTGGACATGTTGAGTTTTAGGTGGCGGGCAGACATCTAGATGGAGATGCCCTGAAGGCAGGAGGAGATACGAGCCTGGAGGGATGGGGAGCGAACAGGGGAGGAGATGTGGAATTGGGTGTCATTTGCATAGAGATGATAGTTGAAGCCGTGGGAGTGAATGAGTTCACTAAGGGAGTGAGTGTAGATGGAGAACAGAAGGGGAACAAAAACTGACCCTTGAGGAACCCCTACAGTTAGGGATTGGGAGTGGGAAGAGTAGCCCGCGAAGGAGACTGAGAATGAATGGCCAGAGAGATAAGAGGTTCTCTTCCTATGTCTCTTTCTCCTCCTTTTTAGCCTCTCTCATGGGCTCCAATTCTGCCTTCCATGCTCTAACTGTAGAGGTCCCTCAAGGCTGAGTTTTGAGTCCCCTTCTATTCTCCATCTCTATACCCACTCCCTTGGAGAACTCAAGACTTTAACTACCATCTCTATGTACATGATTCCCAAATCTATATCTCAACTCTGATTTCTCTCCCTCTCTGCAGTCTCACATTTCTTCCTGCCTTCAGGACATTTCTACTTGGATTTCCCACCTGCACCTCAAATTTAATATGTCTAAAATGGAACTCCTTCTCTTCCACCCAATCCCTGTCCTCTCCCTGACTTTCCTGTCACTGAAGACAACACCACCACCCTCCCTGTCTCACTAGCCTTTGCATTATCCTCGAATCATCTCTCTCACTGAAACAACATATTCAGTCTGTCACCAAATCTTCTCAGTTCTACCTTTACAACATCGTTAAAATCCACTATTCGCTCTCCATTCAAACTGCTCCCACTTTAATCCAAGTATTTATCCTATTTTGCTTTGATTACTGCATCAGCCTCCTTGTTGACCTCCCTGCATCCTGTCTCTTCCCACTCCAGTCTATATTTCACTCTACTACCCAAATCACCTTTCTACAAAAATGTTCAGTCTCTCGTTTCCTGCTCCTCAAGAACTTTCAGTGGTTGCCCATCCATCTCTACATCAAACAGAAACTCCTTATCATTGGCTTTAAAGAACCCAATCACCCACCTTACCTCCCTGATTTCCTACTACAACCCAGCTTACACACTTTGCTCTTCCAACGCCAACCTTCTCAAAGTACGTCAACCTAGTCTATCTTTCTGTCAACATCTCACCCATGTCTGGTCTTTGGCCTGGAACACCTTCAATCAATCAATCGATCAATTCTCCCCACCTTCAAAGCTTTGATGAAAACACATCTCCAAGAGGCCTTCCCTGACTAATCCCTCATTTTTCTTCTCCCACTCTGTTCTGTGTCACCTTTGTGCTCAGTTTTGCATCCTTTATTCACCCCTCCCTCCAGCCCACAACGCTTACATACATATCTGTAATTTATTTATTTATAATGCTGCCTGTATCCCCCTCTAGACTGTAAGCTTGTTGTGGGCAGGGGAAATGTCTACCAACTAACTCTGTTATATTGTTCTCTGCCAAGGGCTTAGTATAGTACACTGCCCATGGAAAGTGCTCAATAAATACAATTGATTGATTGAATAAGTCTTTTAAGGAGGGAAAGGGATCATCTGTTGGATATGAGGGAGGAAGGCATTCCAGATCAGAGGCAGGACGTGGGCAAGGGGTTGGTGGTAAGAAAGGTGAGACTGAAGTAGGGTAAGTTGGCATTAGAGGAGTGACGTGTGCAGGTTGGTTGTATTAGGAAATCAGGGAGATAAGGTTGGAAGGGACAAGGTGATTGAGTGCTTTAAAGCTAAAGGTAAAGAGTTTCTATTGGATGTGGAGTTGGATGGGCAACCACTGAAAGTTCTTGAGGAGTGGGGAAAGATGGACTGAATGGTTTTGTAGAAAAATGATCCAGGCAGCAAAGTGAGAGAGGAGAGAGACAGGAGGGAGGGGAAGTCAACAAGGAAGCTGATGCAGGAATTGAGGCAGGATAGGATAAATGCTTGGATTAACATAGTCGCAGTTTGGATACAGAAGAAAGAGGTGGATTTTAACGTCCTCATGAAGGTTGAATTGACAGGATTTGGTGATGGATCCAATATGTGGGTGTGAATGAGAGAGGTGAGTTGAGGATAATACCAAGGTTATGGACTTGTGAGTCAGGGAGGATGATGGTGCTGCCTACAGTGATGGGAAAATCAGAGGGCATGCAGGGTTTGGGTGGAAAGATGAGGAATTCTATCCCATTGGTACTACAAATACTGATTTATTGTATATTTAATTACAAAAAAATGCCCATGTCAGTATTACCTTGGGGTGCAAAAATAAAATTGAAATATTAAAATAATTGAAATGTAAATTAGAAGCAATTAAGACTGCAGCAACTAAATTGTTCACTACATCATCACCCTCATAGGAAAACCAGTTGGAAAGGATGATTCTCAAAACATGGTTGTATAGTGCAGTTGGCACAGCATGATAAAAAGATGTGGTGGTTTAATCAAAACAAGAGCACAAAGTCAAAACCAACCTCTAACCATGCCCTTAGTTTTTTTGCATGATGTTAGCAAATCAGCAGGACCAAGATTTCAAATGGTTTCTACTGGCTACGTCTTTAGTCTGTCCCCATTCAGATGAGCCGCTGAATTACATGGGAGAACGTCAAGTGCATTTTCAAAATGATTTTACCTTAGCCATGTATATTCAAGGACAAAATAGTGAATTTACCCTTCAAAAAGTGAGGTGTTACTCTATAATTAAATCATGAAATGTCTTTACATTTGCACTTTACTGGCACTCAAATTAAAGGGCAAGAAGCAGCATGGCCTAGTGGAAAAAGCCTGGCCTGGGTGTCAGAAGGACCTGAGTTCTAATCTCCACTTGTCACTTGTCCTCCACTTGCTTGCTGTGTGACTGTGGGTAAGTCACTTAGCTTCTCTATGCCTCAGTTTCCTCAACTGTAAAATGGGGATACCTTTTCTCCCTCCTACTAAGACTGTGAGCCCTGTGAGGGACCGGGACTGTGTCCAAACTAAGTAACTTGTACCTACCCGAGCGCTTACAACAGTGTTTGACACATAGTAAGTGTTTAACAAATACCAAAAAAAAAGTTCTGAAGGCATTCGTGCCCCTTTTAAAATTGTAAATCCGTTCTGAATTTGTATCACTTTCAGCTAAAGTCAGTTACCTTCATTTTCCCAGGATGGTAACCAGAAGTGCATACATCATAATAATAATAATAATGTTGGTATTTGTTAAGCACTTACTATGTGCAGAGCACTGCTCTAAGAGCTGGGGTAGATACAGGGTAGTCAGGTTGTCCCACGTGAGGTTCACAGTCTTAATCCCCATTTTACAGATGAGGTAACTGAGGCACCAAGAAGTGAAGTAACTTGCCCAAAGTCACACAAATGACAGGTGGTGGAGCCAGGATTAGAACCCATGACCTCTGACTCCGAAGCCTGGGCTCTTTCCACTGAGCCATGCTGCTTCTCTAAATTCACAGTCTCACAGCACTTCTGTAAATATCTGCTATCAGGGAATGTGTCTGTTAGATTGTTATATTGTACTATCCCAAGCACTTAATACAGTGCTCTACACACAGAAAATGCTCAATAAATACGATTGACTGACTTAGGACAGTCAGGTGTGACTCCATATTTCCCCCCTTTCAAAGCCCTACTGAAAGTGCACCTCTTCCAAGAGGCCTTCCCAGACTAAGTCCCACTTTTCCTTAACTCCCACTCCCTTCCGTGTCACCCAGACTCACTCACTTTGCTATTCCCTCCTTCCTCGCCCCAGAACACTTATGCATATGTGTATATATCTATAATCCCATTTATTTATACTGATGCCTGTTTACTTGTATTGATGTCTGTCTCCCTGCCCCAAGAATATGAGCCCGTTATGGGCAGGGATTGTCTCTCTTTATTGTTGTATTGTACTTTCCAAATGCTTAGTACAGTGCTCTGCACACCATGAGTGCTCAATACATACAATTGAATGAATGAATAGTATGATGGGTCTTTTCATTTGCACTTCACTGGTACTCAAATGAAAGGGAAGAGAAGCAGCATGGTCCAGTGGATAAGGTATGGGCCTGGGAGTCCGAAGGACCTGGGTTCAAATCCCAGCTCCTCCACTTGTCTACTGGGTGACCTTGGGTAAGTCACTTAACTTCTCTGTACCTCAGTTACTTCATCTGTAAAATGGGGATTAAAGATTGAGAGCCCCATGTGGAACAGAGACTATGTCCAACCAGGATTTGCTTGTATCTACCCCAGGCTTAGTACAGTGCCTGTATGCAATAAGTGCTAAATAAAGACTACAATTATTATTATTATTATTAGTGTGGGCTCTGGGCCGCCTCTCCCGGCTGGAGATGTGCATGCCAAGATGTTGACTTGGCCCCGCCCAGGTGTCGGTCCCTGCTGAGGCCTTGGTGTAGGGCTGGCCTGCAGTGAGCTGGGCTCTAGCCAGTCAGTTGATTGTATTTATCATCATCATCATCATTATTACTAAGAATAATGATGATGATAATGGTATTTGTTAAGCACTTACAATGTGCCAAGCACTGTACTAAGTGCTGGGGTGGATACAAGCGGGTTGGACACAGTCCCTGTCCTGTATGAGACAGGGAGAAGGAGAAGCAGCATGATTTAGGGGAAAGAGCCTTGGCTTGGGAGTTAGAAGTCATGGGTTCTAATCTGGGCTCTGCCACTTAACAGCTGTGCAACTTTGGGTAAATCACTTAACTTCTCTTTGCCTCAGCTATCTCATCTGTAAAATGGTGATTAAGACTGTGAGGCCCACATGGGACATCCTGATTCGCTTGTATCTATTCCAGTGCTTTGAACAGTGCTTGGCACATAGTAAGTGCTTAACAAATACCATCACTATGATGATGATTATTATTATTATGTGGGGCTCACAGTTTCAATCCCCATTTTACAGATGAGGTAACTGAGGCCCAGAGAAGTGAAGTGACTTGCGCAAGGCCACACAGCAAATATGTGGAAGAGCTGGGATTAGAACCCATAACCTCCTGATTTCCAGGCCTGTGCTCTATCAACAACATGTGTGCAGAGCACTGTACTAAGTGTTTGGGAGAGTACAATATATTAGCAAACAGACCCATTCCCTGCCCACAACAAGCAGGCCCCAGGGTCACCGTTGGGCCTTGCGGCCAACTGGTGAGGCTTCAGGCAGGACTCAGGGGATGCTCCGTGGAGGGGACCAGAGGTCAAGGAGTCCTTGCCCCTGCTGCTCCCACTAGCATCCGGGAGGTTTCAGCCACTGGCTCAGTTTGGGGTTGGGGCAGCGACTCTTTTAAATCCTGCATCCCCACCCTGTGTTCTGGTATGTGTCCATTCCTGCTTTCAGACCCTGATATATTCATTTGAGCCCCTCAGTAAGTCTGAGCTCTGACATGATTAGGAAGCAGCATGGTCTAGTGGAAAAAGCAAGGACCTGGAAGTCAGAAGAAGTAGGTTCTAATACTGGCTCTGCCGCACGGCTGCTGTGTGACCTTGGGCAAGACATTTCACTTCTCTGTGGCTCAGTTTCCTCATCTGTGAAATGGGGATTAAGACCGTGAGCCCCATGTGGGACAGGAACTGGGTCCCACCTGATTACCTTGTATCTACTTCAGTGCTTAGAGAAGACCTTGGCATATAATAAGTGTTTAATGAATACCACAATTATTATTATGTAAATTTGGCTGGTCTGAAAAGTTCTGCAAGATTCTATGATCATTCAATCAGCCATATTTATTAAGTGCTTACTATGTGCAGAGCACTGTACTAAGTGCTTGGAAGAGTATAATACAACAGAATTAGTGGACACATTCCCTGCCCATAACAAGTTTATGGTCTAGAAGGGGAGATGATTACATAATTGTATGGCTGGCTGGGTCAGAGCCAAAGTGCCTGCCTGAACTCTTCCTCATTGCCAGTGCAGTAAAATCATAATAATGATGGTATTTATTAAGCACTTACTATGTGCCAGGCACTGTACTAAGCATTGGAGTAGGCCTGCATAATGGGTTTTGGTCTTGTTCAACTTATTCTACTGATACATTTTGAAGGATACAACAAGAGCCCTGGATGCAGCATGGCTCAGTGGAAAGAGCCCGGGCTGGGGACTCAGAGGTCATGGGTTCAAATCCTAGCTCCGCCGCTTGTCAGTTGTGTGACTTTGGGCAAGTCATTTCACTTCTCTGTGCCTCACTTCCCTCAACTGTAAAATGGGGATGAAGGCTGTGAGCCCTACGTGGGACAACCTGATGACCTTGTAACCTCCCCAGCGCTTAGAACAGTGCTTTGCACATAGTAAGTGCTTAGCAAATGCCATCAACATTATGCAGCTATTAAAATATATTTTTGCACCCCTGGGAAATTCTTCCAACTCACCTGACTTCGAGCATAATAATAATAATAATAATGTTGGTATTTGTATGTGCTTACTATGTGCCAAGCACTGTTCTAAGCATTGGGGTAGATGCAAGGTAATCAGGTTGTCCCACATAGGGCTCACAATCTTCATCCTCATTTTACAGATGAGGTAACTGAGGCACAGAGAAGCTAAGTGACTTACCCAAGGTCACACAGCCGACAAGTGGCGGAGCTGGGATTAGAACCCACGACCTTTGACTCCCAAGCCCATGCTCTTACGACTAAGCCACGCTGCTTCTCCAAAGCAGTGTAGATGGGATGATTGTAAGCCTAAAGAAAAATGAGGTAATAGATCAGTGTGTACTTGGGAAACCATACACACAATCAAAACTTAGTGGCAAACATAGTTAAAAATTGTTACAGAATTTTATTACTTACCCTGCTGACCAACTACCCAATAATAGCCAAAGAAGAAAAAAAATATTCAGTACATTCTTTGGGAAACAATCAAACATAGTAAGTATGATAACAGATTCGAGATTGAATGGAAGGTCTACAGAACTGTAATCAATCAATGATATTTATTGAACACTTTGTGCAGAGCATAAAGGCTTGAGAAAGTACAATATTGTTTCTAAAAAATACCTCTGCTTTCAAGTAAATTATCATCTAGTTGGGAGACAGGAATGAAAATAAATTACAGATCAGGGAATAATAACTGTGGTATTTGTTAAGTGCTTACTCTGTGCCAGGCACTGTACTAAGCGCTAGGGTGGATTCAAGCAAATCAGATTGGACACAGTCCCTGTCTGACGTGAGGCTCACAGTCTCAATCCCCTTTTAACAGATGAGGGAACTGAAGCACAGAGAAGTGAAGTGACTTGCCCAAGGCCACGCAGCAGACAAGTGGTGGAACCAGAATTAGAACCCATAACCTTTTGACTCCCAGTCCTGTGCTCTATCCATTACTCCATGCTGTTAGCAACCCTATCTAAAAGGATATGTACATAAGTGCACATATAATAATAATAATGTTGGTATTTGTTAAGCGCTTACTATGTGCCGAGCACTGTTCTAAGTGTTGGGGTAGATACAGGGTCATCAGGTTGTCCCACGTGAGGCTCACAGTCTTAATCCCCATTTTACAGATGAGGTAACTGAGACATCGAGAAGCAAGTGACTTGCCCAAAGTCACACAACTGACAGGTGGTGGAGCTGGGATTAGAATCCATGACCTCTGACGCCTAAACCTGGGCTATTTCCACTGAGCCACGCTGCATATGCGTATATAAGGAGCTGTACATAGCTAGTGTAAATCTGTACATAGTGTGGTGGAGTTGGAGGGGGTACCTAACTGCTTAGGGAGAGGCGCCATTGAGGGAAAATAGGATAGGGGAATGAGGAAGGCTTCCTGTAGGAGAAATGAGATGAGAATCAGTCAGATATATAGGGGGAGGTATTTCCAGGTAGGAGGGAGAGTATGAGCGAGGAATCAGTGTGTTTTTTTTTCTTAGGTGCTTACTGCATGCCAAGTTCTGTACTAAATGCTAGGGTAGATAATCAGGTCAGACACTAAGACAAATGGGACTCACAGTCTAAGGGGGAGGGAGAACAGATACTAAATCCCCATTCTGCAGATGAGGGAACTGAGACACAGAGAAGTTAAGTATCTTGCCCAAGGTGAGCACATGGCAGAGCTGAGATTAGAACCCAGGTCTTCTGACTCCCAGGCCCGAGCTTTTTCCACTAGGCCATGCTTCTTCCTCTGCCCACCCTCCCCAACACTACAGCTACTACTAATAATTGTTGTATTTGTTAAGTCTTGGGGCAGGGAACTTCAATTTTTCTTCAATACAAGTTAAGCTTCTCATGTTAGGATCCCCTGCAGTCTTTCACCAGGACCAAAAAAAGCAGTCCAGAACTCACCAATACTGGAGAAACCTGCTGTTTACCTTGGCCTCTTGTGGCTCAAAAGATCCATGAATCAAATGGAATGACAGATCAAACTTGCCAGCAAAGTACTGCTTTCAAGGGAGCATTTCCATTCTCGGTATGCTTTAAAGAGAACCTACCAAATTGATATAAGAAGACAGCCCTTCTGTTCCATTCAGAGTCCTGTCCCAGAACTTAAGAGGGGTATGGAAATCAGGGGGAGGATTTAAAATAGATTCTTCACAGTGTTAAAGAGTGGAAAAGTTCAGGCACCAACCCTCTTTACTAGAGAGATGGCCTGAGAAGAGGCAGTGTAAAACAAATCTGTTATTAATAGTCAAAGGGGGTGTTAGGTTCCAGACTGAAGTGAGTTGCTTATTCATATTGCAGAAGCTGAAAGCATTAGGCAATCCCATCCCAAGGTTCTAATTTTCCTAAGGACATCTACTTATCTTTGTAAAATCTCAATGGAGCGCACATTTATTCTTATTATAGTTGGATGGGCTGACTAATGCAGAAGGGGAAACAAGCTACACAGAGCATGCAGTCTCACCACAAATGGAGGGGCGGAAATTCCAGAAAGTGGAAGCAATTTATCTTCTCTTCTTCTTTGTCCTAATGCTTCTCTTTGCTAACAAGAGTGATTTTTTTTTTTGGAGCCAGGAGCTGCAGTCAAACAGTCTCCAGTTTCAGGGATTAATGTTCCTTACAGCCACTTAAGTTCTCTGTCTTGTTGCAAGTATTCAGAAGAAACAGTGTAAGATCTAACTCCAGTAGAGTGTTAGCTAACTCATCTTCCATGTGGAGGACTAAGGGCTTGATTCCTTGAAGTCACAGATATTTTTGAAATGGGTGGTTACCCAGAAGAGTAAGTCCAGTTTTGAATATTTCCGAATGTTCCACTGAGTCCGGAAAAAGACCGCCTCTCAGCTCCTTTTAGTAACAAAGCACTGATTTGTTTTACCACAGTGATAGGAAATTGAAACTATTCCTACTTCCTGAACTAAAAACAGGCTAAGGGACTTGATTGCATTTACATTTGCAGCTAATTCCCGATGCCACAGGAACACAGGAAAAATAATTATGGTAATGATTTCAGTTATTTTTAAACTAATATATGCATATACATTTTTGAAATGACATTATGTTTATCTTCAGAGAGTGAAAAATGTGTGCAAATTATTCATTTGTTCGGATGCAGAATTCCACATCCATAATGAAATGCATGTCTTTAAATGGAAAGGGATCATTACACTTCGAGAAGAATGAGGTGAAAATTCAATTTATGATCTCCGTGATGGCATGCTAAAGTGGTATGCTAATAACGAAATAGTTGGAAATTATGGGTATTTGCAAATTCACTAAGGATAGCGTTAGCTGCAGTTAGTTCTTTTTCCACAAAGAACTCATTAGTCTTATTAGTGGCAGGTAAAGTGGCTACCAAATGGGAGGCTAGAGAGGGGCAGGAGAAACCATTCCATTTGTATTCACTGTTCTGAAATGTTGACTGAAAATTTACATTGAGATCCATTTCAAAGTGCATTATTAGGCCAAAGAAGGTTAGGCTTCTAGACCTGAATACTAGGCTTCTTCTTTTTTAATCTACTGTCAAGAAGATTACTGACCTTCCCTTTGACGGGAGTCAGAAGTTAGAAGGTTGAGTAATAAAATTTCAGACCTCTTAGTCACACATGAAACCCCTTATCCAGAAGAAAAGAAGCTTGGGGAGTGCTTTGCTGAGGAAACGAAGACTATATTGTGCAGTCAGGATGCTTTTTCCCTCCTGCTTATTGAAGAAAATGGATGATGCAAATATTGAAATAACACGTAATGGGATTTGGGTAACAGAAACAGGCAGGGAAACTGTGAAGAAATCAAAATGAAGGCAAAAGTAAAGTTGAAATAGAAATGGCAGCCATTCACAGGAGCCTTGGATCAGACTCCCCTCAAAAGATAAACAGGTTATTTGCAAGTTTTCCAAGCATAGGATCCCATGGAGTTTTACTTTATTCATAAATTGATAAAATAAGTTAGAGCGGTTAGCTAGAAATGAGAAACTTGTTTGCAATTCTAAACATCCTACTCTAAACACCTACACAATGACTAGAATTTCAAATCAAAACCAAGCAACCGTGATTGATTTCAGACACAGGGAATTTATGTGAAAATCAGTTCAGTTATGGCAAGTTAGAATTAAAATCAATGTTTCCCAAGGTCACTTCTCTTTACAATAAGGTGCCATTATGTTAAATATTTTGTGATTTTCTTTCTTATTTTCCTCTGGTCTTTGTATTGTTGGGGTTACTGCAATCCACTTTTCCAGTTTCTACCATCAGTGACCCTTATTTTCACTCCTCTTCTATCCCATCTTTTCGCTTTGGTCTTTAAGACCTAGATGTTAGCAAACAGGAAGTAGAACATTTAGGGACTAATCTGGATGTCAAGCAAAATTCTGACTGTTTACATAGGAAACACCTGATCTAGATGGGTAATCTGGAACAGTGGTACTTTACCTTTTAAAAGAACAGGGGTTCCCTTGGCCCCATATTTTAACTGGTTTTCTTCCCCAGCATATATCATGTACCCTTTATAGGTCCCTCTTCATCTTGCCCCTCCCATTCAATTCACCAATTAATCAGTCCTTGATCCTCCTTGATCCAGTTGCCTACACTCGCTGTCTCAAATTCCTCTCTTTCAATACATTACTTGACTCCTTCCAATGTGGTTTACGTCCCCTTCACTCCACAGAAACCACCCTCTCAGAGGTCACAGATGATCTCCTTCTTGCCAAATCCAATAGCCTCTACACTATTCTAATCCTCGACCTCTCAGCTGCCTTCGGCACAGTGGACCACCCCCTTCTCCTGGGTACGTTATCCAACCTTGGCCCCACTGCCTCTGATCTCTCCTGGTTCTCCTCTTATGTCTCTCTGGCCATTCATTCTCAGTCTCCTTCACAGGATCCTCCTCTGCCTCCCACCCACTAACTTTGCGGGACCCTCAAGGTTCAGTTCTGGATCTCCTTCTATTCTCCATCTACACACATTCCCTTGAGGAAGTTATTGGCTCCCATGGCTTCAACTCCCACCTCTATGCAGATGATACCCAAATCTACATCTCCAGCCCCGATCTCTCTCCATCCTTGCAGTCTCGCCTTTCCTCTTGCCTTCAAGACATCTCACTTGAATGCCTTCCTGTAACCTCAAGCTTAACATGTCCAAAACAGATCTCCTTATCTTCCCACCCAAACCCTGCCCTCCCCCATCATTTTAGATGGCACCACCATCCTTCCTGTCTCACAAGCCCATAACCTTGGCATTATCCTTAACTCCTCTCTCTCTCATTCAACCCACACATTCAATCCATCACTAAATCCTGTCGGTCCCACCTTCACATCATCATTAAAATCCTTCCTTTCCTCTTTCCTCTTCTTCCTACCACTGTTAATACAATCACTCGTTTTATCCCACCTGGATTACGGCATCAGTCTCCTTGCTGACCTCCCAGCCTTGTGTCTCTCCCCACTCCAGTCTATACTCCACTCTGCTTCCCAGATCATTTTTCTACAAAAATATTCAGGACATGTCACCTCACTCCTCAAAAAACTCCAGTAGTTGCCCATACACCACTGCATCAAACAAAAAGTGCTCACAATTGGCTTTAAAGCACTCAATCATCTTGCTCCCTCCTACCTCACCTCGTTATTCTCCTACTACAACCCAGCCCAAGCACTTCCCTCCTCTAATGCTAACTACCTTACTGTGCCTTGATTTCACCTACTGACCCCTGGCCTATGTCCTGCCTCCAGCCTGGAACGCCCTCCCTCCTCAAATCTGACAGAAAATTACTCTCTCACACTTCAAAGACTTATTGAAGGCACATCTCCTCCAAGAAGCTTTCGCAGCCCTCTTTTTCATCTTCTTCTGCTTCACCCTGACTTGCTCCCTTTGTTCTTGCCCACTCCCAGCCCCATTGCACTTATGTACATATCTGAAATTTATTTATATTCAACTCTGTCTCCCGCCACTATAATGTAAGCTTATTGTGGGCAGGGAATGTGTCTTTTTATTGTTGTACCAGGCTCTTACAAGCTCTTAGTACTCTGCATACAGAAGCACTCAATAAGTATGATTGAATTGAATGAATGAATGAATCAGTCACTGGCATTTATGGAACACTTCCTTAGGTTCTTGGGAGAATGCAATAGAGTACGTAGATATGGATTAGTGTCATCATGTAGCTTGGAGATAACTCAGAATGACTTCTCTATAGCTTTCAAAGAACAGATCCAGTTTGTTTTTAAGCATATTTTTAAGTTTACAGCAGGCTTCCAGTTACCTCACACAAATTTTCACTGTCACTTCCTACTTGTTGTTATTGTCATCAATATCATTTATCGTGTGCCTACTGTGCCCAGAACATCATACTGTTTGAACAAGGTAGGAAAAGTGTTAGAGTTTGAGTGCATTGGATTACCTTTTAAAGGAATATTCTTACTTGCCTGCACTTTAATTTATTTTAAACTTTAAACTTTTAAAGTGCCTACCATTTTCTGGTTCTGTGGATCTAAATTCATTTGCATACAGTGATAAAAAGACCTTGATGCTTGTGACCTGGTTATTATGAGACTCTTTTCAATCTACTATTATAAAAATTTAGTTTACTTATCCTGCTCCTTCTAATGATTTTCTGATTTGAATCTCAAGGAATGATAGAAGTATTGCTGCTTTTTTTTCCAGAAACCACTTAGAGTCTCCAAGCTTTAGTTTCCTCATCTGTATATGGAGACATTAACAACAAGTCTTGGAATACGGCAAGCCTAAGTATTCTTTGTGATTCCTGAATGCTCTTTGGTCAAAAAATAGAATCCTATGTAACATCAAAGTATGACTTAACTTGATAATGTAGTTTTCTAAACTCTACCATTAATGTTCTCTTAATAACCGCAAGGCTGGTAGTGAGGTCAGTGAAAATAAATGGAAAAAGGACTCATATAACTATAATGACATGGTAATTACTATGTCGGTGGTAGGCTTTGGACATTATGCGTTAAGGTAATAATGAAAATGTCATTTCAAGTGATATTGTCATTTGTTTAAAAGGAATGGATGCAATAACACATGTAAATTCACATATAGACTATCCTACAGTACTTCAAAAGCAGAAGGGTAAGAATATATTTCTTTTAAAAATTGAAAATCAAATCCACAACATTAGTTATGTTCTTTCAGGTTTCCAATACACAATGTCATCAGATGCTTTATTCATTATTATGGTATTCACTGAGGTCATACACAGTCCCTGTCCGACAAAGGGCTCACAGTCTAAGAATTTGGGACAGTGGTTATCTTACCTCCATTTTATGGATAAGGAAAGTGAGGCATAGTTATATTTATGTTAAGTGACTTTCCCAAGGACACACAGTAGGCCAATGGCAGAGCTAGGGCTATTATTATTAATTGTATTTATTGAGCTCTTACTCTGTGCAAAGCATGATATTAAGTACTTGGGAGTGTACAATATAACATCAAACACATTCCCTGCCCATAAAGAGCTAGTATTCTGGTCCCATGTTCTTTCCTCTTGGTTACGTATCCTCCAAAAGGTACTTGTAAATGAACAAAGGGTTGCTCAAATATCTATAGTTGGTAAAACTTTGGGGGTAGGAGGTGGCAACTGAAGAATTATTTGAACGTACCTCAAGGGCTAGTTTTAGTTGAAGGATACTCTGAACCTGAATATGCAGATGTAATGAGAAGCTAGACATGTGACCAGTACTCTATTCCTCCTCATATACATGGAAAGATAGTCTTACCATACTGATACGTTAGCATTTATGTAATGCCTAAACATGTTTCCTGAGGGGCTTTTTTGTATCACACACTTCCCAAAGCCTCTTCATCAGGGAACTAAGCTATATAATAATAATAATAATAATAGTATTCATTAAGTGCTTATTATGTGCCAGGCACTGTACTAAGTTCTGGATTAGATACAAGCAAATTGGGTTGGACACAGGCCCTGTCCTATTTGGGGCTAACAGTCGCAATCCCCATTTTACAGATGAGGAAACTGAGGCACAGAGAAGTTAAGTAACCTGCCCAAGGTCATACAGCAGACAGGTGGCAGAGCCGGGATTAGAACCCATGTCCTCTGACTCCCAAGCCTGTGCTCTTTCCACTAAGTCATGCTGCTGCCTCAGGTGAAAGGGATCATCAAGGACTATCCTGCCAGTTCTCTCCCTGGGTTGGCTGTAGGAAGCTCACAGGCAAACCCACTCCCACCCATGTCCATAGCTCTTCTGGCCATGAGTCTCCCTGGAAACTGGAACTTCTTCCCCCTCCTCCGTTGCAGAAAAGCACTAAGATCTGAGGTTTCAATGATGCTTAATGGTTTCTTAATTTAGCAACAATGGAAACAATTCCTGTTCAAACCAACTTTCCCTAGATCTAATACTTTCCCCCACAAGCCAGGACCCTCTTCACTTCCTGTAGGTATCCTACAGAAGTAACCTACAGGCATCCTAGAGAAGCAGTTTTGCATAGTGGATATATCATGGACCGGGAATCAGAAGGACCTGCATTCTAATCCTGGCTCTGCCACTTGTCTGCCATTTGATCTTGAGCAAATCACTTCACTTCTCCGGACCTCAGTTCCCTTATCTGTGAAATGGGGATTAAGACCGTGAGCCCCATGTGGGACAGGGACTGTGTCCAATCTGACTAGCTCATATCTACCCCAGAGCTTAGTAGAGTGCAAAGCACATATTAAGTATTTAACAAATAACCATATTTATGTCTTTTTGGCCATAGACCACCCATGGGTGAATTTCACCATAAGTGGTGTCTTTAAATAATGTCATTATTATTGTTATCATTATTATTCAAAGACAAAAGACCCACAGCCCCAAACATACTATGCACACACAAAAACTGGTTTTTCCTCTGCTGTCATATTAGTTTATGACACTTGATGCCGTTAGTGATAATGTCTTCCTGTCTGATGTCACGAATGGCTATGCGTAACAAAATTGCTACCATGCAAACTGCCCAAGATGCTAGACTAGATAAATCCTGGACCATATAGGGAGGATATAAATCACTACAGCTTTGTAGACTTTCAGTTGATTGTTGCCACACTCAGTCTGACAGCCCTGATTTAGATTTGGCTTTCATCATCTTTGCCCTTTTATGCGTAGTTGGGAGTTTGCTGCTCTGACGGCGGAATTCCATAACACCCTCCAGGGCTAAATCACTGAATAGAGTCTTGGCTTATGGTTACGGATTCCTAGGTATATGAATCTGATCTTGCCGTTTTCTTCAGTTTAACTCTTCAGTCAGAGAACTGTGTTCATTGTTTATAGTACTTGTTAAGCATTTGCTGTGTGTCAAGCTCTGTCCTTCATGGGGCTCCAATCTAAGTCGGAGGAAGGATAATTTAATACCAGTTTCACAGCTGAGTTAACTGAGGCACAGAGTAGTTAAATGGCTTGCCCAAGGTCACACAGCAGACAAGTGGAATAGCTGGGGTTAGAACTCAGGACCTCTGACTTCCCAGGCCAGTGCGCCTTCCTCTAGGCCACACTGCTTCTCACACTAACTGGAGAAAGTGGTTCACAGTCATTGCATGTCTGTTTGTGTGTGTGCGTGTCTATGTATATATGTGTGCATTTATTTGTGCTTCCAGGGGTTGGTATCTAGTGTACTTTCCCAAGTGCTTAGTACAGTACTCTGCACACAGTAAGCGCTCAGTAGATACGATGAATGACTGTTGTACTTTCCAAGCACTTAGTAATAATAATAATAATAATGTTGGTATTTGTTAAGCACTTACTGTGTACTGAGCACTGTTCTAAGCACTAGAGTAGATACAGGGTAATCAGATTGGACCACGTGAGGCTCTCAGTCTTAATCCTCATTTTACAGATGAGGTAACTGAGGCACTGAGAAGTTAAGTGACTTGCCCCAGGTCACACAGCTGACAAGTGGTGGACCTGGGATTAGAACCCATGACCCCTGACTCCTAAGCCTGTGCTCTTTCCTCTGAGCCATGCTGCTTCTCTACAGTGCTCTGCACACAGTAAGTGTTCAATAAATACGATTGAATGACTAGTGTATTTTCCAAACAGTTAGTACAGTGCTCTGCACACAGTAAGCACTCAGGAAATATGGTTGAATGACTATTGTACTTTCCCCAGAGCTTATTAAATTGCTCTGCACACAGTAAGCGCTCAATAAATACAATTGAATGAATGAATGAATAGTTATCAGCATATAGCCCCTCAGTAGACTGCCAGGATATACTGACTTCCCTAAGGACTTACTGGCTTCCTTAATTCAGTTGATCTTCTCTCTTCCCCAGGACTTAGAACAGTGCATGACATATAGTAAGTGCTTAACAAATTCTGCAATTATTATTCTACTATAGTATTGTACATTCTTCAAATATGAAGGACAAGTATTTATTTTACATCTGTATTTATCAGCCACTACCACTCTGGAGAAATCTTAATCCCTAATGCCCATTAACACAGTCTTTTTTAATAATCATGGCATTTGTTAAGCGCTCACTATCTGCCAGGCACTGTACTAAGCGCTGGGGTGGATCCAAGGAAATCGGGTTGGACACGGTCTCTGTCTGTGTGATGTCTCTTCTTTTTCCTTCATCCATGGATATGCGGGCCCCTTTAAGAATGGGTTTTGCACTAGACTAAAAGTATTTTAAAAACTCAGTGCTGAGAAAAAAAATCACCATAATTGATGTTTTAATTCTGCACTTGCACCCTGAGGCCTGGAGTGACACAATTTTAAAAAATCAAATAATACACAATAAGGTCTTTTAAATTCAATAAGAGAAATAACAGAGATGGTAAAAGTTAATTGGAGTTTCATTTACTATGAAAGCGACTATAACTTTTGGAGTATTCTATAAATCGCTAATTTTTGTGAAGGTGTTTTTCCTAAGACGCCTCCTTTTATCCCACCCCAAAGATAAAAGTTTTGCTAAGGAGGCCTGCAAAGAAATACATGAAATGAACACTAGGAGGTCTCCTCACCAGCAGGTGAAGACTACAGTCCCTTCTCCGATTGTCATGTGTAACAGAAAGGTACTGGAAGGCAAAAATCCAAGAAATAAACAGATGACCTGTTTTTTCCAGCCACCCAAATAAGCTATTTCCAAACGTTTCAAAACTTTTTCTTTCTGAATGTTTTCCCATTGCCTATATCATTTTAAAACCAAAATTCCCTAAATCATGCTCGTTCCATTATATTTTACATTCTTTATATGTAGTGGTTTCATGCCATTCAGTCATGTTAATCATGGTTAAGGGGTACACACCGAATCGCATAGGAGATGCAGAAGGGAGAGTGAATGGGAGTGGGGAAATAAAATGTTAAGGAAGGCCTCTTGAAGGAGATATGATTTTATGGGGCTTTGAAGAGGGGGAGAGTGGAAGTCTATTGGAAATGAAGAGGGAGGGAGTTCCAAGTATTAGGGAGGACATGAGTAAGGTTGGACAGCAAGAGAGACGAGATGTAGGCACAGTAATTAGATTGGTGTTAATGAAGTGTACGGGCAGAGTTGGAGTGGGAGAGGAATCGGGTTGGGTAGTGAGGGAGAACTGATCCAGTTCCTTAAAGTTGATCAAAAGGAGTTTCTGTTTGACGCAGAGATGGATGGGCAGTGCTTTGTCAGGATTCGAGAGATCTGGGCAATGGAGTGAAGTATGTACTGAATAGGGGAAAGGCTGGAGGCAGGGAGGTCAGTGAAGAGGCTGATGTAATAGTCAAAGCGGGCTATGATAAGTGCGTGGGTCAGTATGGTAGTTTGGATTGAGGGGACAGGGAAAATTTTAAAGATATTGGGAAAGTAAAACTGACAGAATTTGGTGACACTGAATATGTGAGTTGAATGAGAGTGATGAGTCAAGGATAATGCTGAGGTTACAGGCTTAGGAGACAAGGAGGACTGTTGTTCTTGGGATGGGAACATCTTGGGAGTGGTGGGAAGATTAGCAGTTCCGTTTTAGACATGCTAAGTATGTGGTGTTGGTGGGACATCCAAGTAGAGGTGCCCTGAATGTAAGACTGCAGATAAAGGAGAAAGCTCAGGGCTGCAGAGGTAGATTTGGGAATCATTGACTAGAGATGTAAGTTCATTGTGGGCAGGGAATGGGTCTGTTTATTGTTGTACTGTATTCTCTGAAGCACTTAGTACAGTGTTCTGCACTCAGTAAGCACCAAATAAATAGAATTGACTGACTGACTGACTAGAGATTAGAGTTGAAACTGTGGGAATGAATGAGGTCTCCAGGTGAGCGGGTGTAGATTGAAAGGTGCAGGAGGATTAGGATGGCGTAGAGTCCGTCTGATTTGGCAATAGAGAGATGACTTCAGAGAGGGCAGTTTCTGTGGAGTGGAAAAGATCGAAAGCAGACTGCAGGATGTCAAGTCTGTTGGAAATGAAGAGGGAGGGAGTTCCAAGTATTAGGGAGGACATGAGTAAGGGTGGAGTGCAATAGAGACGAGATCTAAGCACAGTAAGTAGATTGGTGTTAGTGAAGTGTACGGGCAGGGTTGGAGTGGGAGAGGAATTGGGTTAGGTTCCTCTAAAAGAAAAGAAGTGGAGGCAGAGGATGTTAACAATTTGCTCGAGAACTTTGGAAAGGAATGGTACGAGGGAGATGGAGCTATTGATGGGGCCATAAAAGACAAGGGCGTGATAGATGAAATAAGAGCATTAAAGAACTGTAACTAGAGAAATAGGATCTTATTGTTTTGTTAAAATCTCCAACACATTTTTATTTGCTTTGGAGATCAGGGCAAATGACAAATGATTTATTTTCATTTTCTAAGATCTTTCAAAAATATAGGCCATTCTACCTGCCGGTGTTGGTACATCTGATTTGGGAAGCTTTCAGAGATGCTATGAAGTAGGCGCCAGCTTTATGGACTAACATTAAATCTGCAGAAAATTGAGCTTATGTACCAACTTGCATCACCACCCCATAAAAGAATTTTCAGCGTCATTACAGAACTGATTGTTGTTACTAAAGCGTATGGGATCCATTCAAGGGAAGGGCCCGAAGGGAAGGGGAGTAGGAAGAATTGAGTTAAAGATTTAATCAACTGCAGCAAGCAGAGCCACCGTTGGAAAGGCTTGGGTACAGCAGGCCTGGCACTATGTAAGCTGAAACTTTGAGGAGATTGTGAAATCAAGAGGAATATGGGAAATGTTACTAGTCAGTGTGGGGAGCAAATGAAACAGCAGACGATCTTTGCTCTTTGTGCACACAGAGAAGTTGCTGATCACACTGTAGTCTTTTCAGGCAGACACTGGGATAAATCTCACATCTTGTAGTTGTCTTCTAGGAACTCAAAGAACAGCTAAAAATAGGTGTGTGTGTGTGAGAGAGCGAGAGAGCGAGCGAGAGAGAGAGAGACATACCTCAGCAGAGAGGAACGTCCTGGTGGGTAGAGCATAGGCCCAGGAGTCAGAAGGACCTGGGTTCTAATCCTTGCTCTGCCACTCCGCTAGGTGACCTTGGCTAAATTGCTTAACTGCCCTGTGCCTCAGTTACCCTCATCTGTAAAAAGGGGAATTAAGGCTGTGAGCCCCATGTGGAACGGGGACTGTATCCATCCTGATTAGCTTGTAGCTACCCTAGTGCTTAGAACAGTGCTTGACACATGTTGCCTAAGAAATGACATCCCCATTGTCCTCCTCCATGGTAATGGGAGGTAGGAAGTGGAAATGTAATAAACATTCCTCTTTCCAAAACCTGCCTTTTTTCTTGAACTCATCTCCAGCAAGGTGCTGGATCTTGTTCACTGTGATCATGTGATCACCAGGCAGGAGCCTGGTCTATGGACAAAGCAAAGATGAGGCAGAAATGAAATAATAATAATATTTGTTGTAATTGTTAAGTGCTTACTATGTGCTGAGCACTGTACTAAGCATGGTGGTTGATAATAATAATTATAATTCTGGAATTTGTTAAGGGCTTACTGTGTGCCAGGCACTGTACTAAGCGCTGGGGTGGATACAAGCAAAATGGGGCTCTCAGACTCAATCCCCATTTGCCAACCAGGAATCAGCTCCGTAAGATGCTGAAAATTTCTTTTGTGGGGTGGTGATGCAAGTTAGTACACATATCTCCATCCTCATCCTCATCCCCATTACAGATGAAGAAACTGAGGCACAGAGAAGTGAAGTGACTAGCCCAAGGTCACACAGCAGGCAAGTAGCAGATTGGGATTAGAACCCATAACCTTCCAACACCCAGACCCAAGGTTTATCACTACGCTATGCTGCTTCCCACAATATAAGCAGTTCCACATTGGGCTCCCTGTTTAAGAGGGATTGAGAACAGTTATTTCAAATCTGGCACTTCACTATTCTCCCACATCTTCAAATCTTACTAAAATCATATCTCATCAAGGAAACCTTTTCTCACTGTTCTCTTAATTTCTCCACTCTATTTCCCTCCTTACTGCTTCACTTATGCATATGAGTCCTTACCTTCTAAGTACTTAGATGTTTACCCCTGTTCACAGGATCTATGTCGATATCTTTAAGTAGTGTCGATTTTCCCAATTTGCAATTTATTTCAATCTCTGTGGACCCTGCTACATTATAAGCTCCTCGAGCGTGGGGTTCCTGTCTACTAACACTATTCTACCCTCCCATGTGCTTAGTACAGAACAACGCTACTGGTTGGTTGGTTTATGAATCAAGACACAGCCTTGTAAATAAAAATGAAATATAATATAATAAAATTTAATAAAATATACAAAATCATGTTGGGCTACAAGTGGTCTTTTTCACCACAAGCATATATATACATATATATATGTATATACACAATAGCACAATTAATAAGGCCATCTTCAAGTGAGGAGGCTAATGACATCTTCCATGCATCCCCTTGATTCTATTTATCTTGATGATGTTGTCTTGTTTTTGTTTTGTTCTGTTTTTGCTTTGCTGTCAGTCTCCCCCGTTTAGACTGTGAGCCTGTCATTGGGCAGGGATTGTGTCTATCTGTTGCTGAATTGTACATTCCAAGTGCTTAGTACAGTGTCCTGAAAATAGTAAGCGCTCAATAAATGCTACTGAATGAATGAATATCTTCCCTCTAGACTGTGAGCTCACTGTGATCAGGGAATACGTTTCTTGTTATATTGTACTCTCCCACTTCCTTAGTACAGTGCTCCGCACACAGTACTTGTTCAATAAACACAATTGACTGACAGGTTTAATCAGTAGTCATGTGATCTTGATCAATCGTGCCTCCTCAACTTTCTACTGCATCGAACCATTGAGTACCACAGCCGGGAGCCTCCTCCATCTTTTCTCCAGTCCTTCCTGGGTCTTTGCTCCCAACCTGCCCAGCTCCAGTGGGGCCAGGAAGCAATGAAACATCAGTGGCATGAGGCCTCCTCAAAAGTTAGACCTATGGAGAAGCAGCGTGGCCTAGTGGATAAAGCACCGGCCTGGGAATCAGAGGTCCTGGGTTCTAATCCCATCTCTGTTACTTGCCTGCTGTATGACCTTGGGCAAATCACATAACTTCTCTGGGCTTCAGTTACCTTATCTGTAAAATGGGAATTAAGACTGTGAGTCCCATGTGGGACAGGAACTGTGTCCAACCTGATTAACTTGTATTCACCCCAGTGATCGTACAGTGCTTGACACATAGTAAGTGCTTAACAAATACCATAAAAAGGGCTGTTACTGCTGGACAGCTGTGTCTGATGTGAATTTACACTACCACTTCCAATCAATCAATCAGTCAATAAATGGTATTTTTTGGTCACTTACTGTGTGCAGAACACTGTACTAAGTTCAATATAATAGAATTGGTAGCTGCGATGCCTCGTCACAAGAAGCAGTAGTATGGCTTAGTGGCAACAGTACAGGCTTGGGAGTCAGAGGACATGGGTTCTAATCCTGGCTCTACCACTTGCCTGCTGTGTATCCTTGGGCAAACCATTTTACTTCTCTGTGCCTCAGTTACCTCATCTGTAAAATGGGGATTAAGACTGTGAGCCCCACCTGGGACAACCTGATTACCTTGAATCTACCCCAGTGCTTAGAACAGTGCTTGGAACACAGTAGGTGCTTAACAAATATCATCATTATTATTATTATTATTACAGTCTATGGGGAAGACAGGCATTAAAATAAATTATGGATGGAGAAATAGAGTTACAAGGATATTTACATAAGTGCTGTGGGGCTGGAGTGAGTATCAGAGTGCTTAAGGGGTACATAAACAGTGCAGAGAATACAGTAAAAGGGCTGAGTGGATAGGAAAAAAAGTGGCTTAATCAGGGAAGATCTCTTAAAGGATATGTGATTTTACCAGGGATTTGAAGGTGAGTGGGTGGCTGTCGGATGTGAAGGGAGAGGGAGTTCCAGGCAGGAGGGATGGTGTGAGCAAAGGGTCCACTGTGAGAGAGATTACACTGAGATGCAGAGAGAAGGTTGGAGTTAGAGGAGTGAAGTGTGTGGATTAGGTTGTAGTAGAAGACCAATGAGGTATAAACACTTAGAACAGTGATTTGCACACAGTAAGTGCTCAATAAACATGATTGAATGAAAGAATGAAGGTAAGACAGGAGGGAGCGAGCTGATTAGGTACCTTAAACCTGCTGGCAAGGAGTTTCTGTTTGATGGAGAGATTGATGGACAACTACTGGAAGTGTTTTGAGGAGTGGGGAGATACGAATTAGACTTCAGAACTGGAGAGGGTAGAGATTCAGAGTGGTAAATGAGGAGTTTGATGCAGTAGTCAAGGTGGGATAGGAAAAGTCCTTGGATCAGCATAGTAGCAGTTTGGAAGAAGAGGAAAGAGATGATTTTAGTGATATTGTGAAGGTAGAACCAGCTGGATTTTGTGACAGATTGAATATGTGGGTTAAATGAGAGAAATAAATCAAGGATAATGCCAAAGCTACAGGCTTGTGAGAAAAGATAGTGGTGCTGTCTACAGTGATGAGAAAACCAGGTTTTGTTGGGATGATGAGGAGCTCTGTTTTGTACATGTTTAATTTGAGGTGTCACTGGTACATCCAAGAAGAGATACCTTGAAGGCTGGAGGAAATACGAGACTGAAGAGAAGGAGATAGTTCAGGGCTGAACAGATAGATTTGGGAATCATCTACCTAAGGGTGGTAGTTCAAGCCATGGGAGTGAATAAGATCTCCAAGGGAGTGGGTGTAGATGGGGAATATAAGGAGATCCAGAACTGACCCTTAAAGGACCCTTACAATTAGAGGGTGGGAGGTGGTGGGTATATATCTATAATTCGTTTATATTGACGCTATTGATGCCTGTCTACTTGTTTTGTTTTGTTGTCTGCCTTCCCCCTTCTAGTCTGTGAACTCATCGTTGGGTAGGGATTGTCTCCATTTGTTGCTGAATTGTTCTTTCCAAGCACTTTAGTGCAGTGCTCGGTACACAGTAAGTGCTCAGTAAATATGGTTGAATGAATGAGTCAGTGAAAGAGACTGAGAAAAAGCAGCTAGAGAGACAGGAGAAGAACCAGAAGTCAGTGTCAATGAAGACAAGGTTATATAATGTTTCTAGGAGAAGGAGATGGTCCACTATGTCAGAAGTAGCAGAAAGATCGAGGATGATTAGGGTGGAGTAGAGGCCATTGGATTTGGCAAGAAAGAGGTCACTTGTGGCTTTACAGAGGGCTGTTTCCAGATTGCGACCCCTAATGGGTGGGACTCTATTCAAAATGAGAAACCCAGATACAACTAGGGGGCTGATGATGTGGACCTTGGTCAAGTTACAACTTCTCCGTGCCACAGCTTCCTCATCTGTAAAATCTGTAACCTGTTCTCCCTTCCACTTAGACTGTGAACCCAATCTAGGACAGGAACTGAGTTTGTATCTATCCCAGCCCTCAGCACAGTGCTTGGCACATGGCAGGCACTTAGCAACTATAATGATTATTATTATCTCTCCTATGAATCATCACCTTATTGTGGCAGGAGAGTTTGCACACACCAGTGAAGTAGAGAGCTATGCCATTGAGAGATATTCTGTTGTCAGGGTTACCCAAAATGGAAAAGTTAAGTCTAAGCATCAGAATTGTTTCCCCTGTGCTGGGCAGCAGCAGCAGTGTGGGAAAGAGTCAAAGGTGGATGATCAAGGGATCAAAATGTTGATCAAAGAAAACGGCAGAGACTTAAGTTTTTACCGCATGGAATAAGACAATGGTAAACCACTTCCTTATTTTTCACAAAGAAAACCCTATGGATACACATGCCATAATGACATGGAAGGGGCAGACCAGCAGTTAGAAGGCTGGAGACCATGTCAGCGATGGCGGAGGAGCCGTTGACGGTGCTGCAGATTATAGTAGAGGCTGGGACATTCTAAAGAAGATGTATCTGTGGAGCAGCTATGAATCAGACATGACTTGATGGTATGAGAGAGAGAGAGGGAGAGAGAGGGAAAGGGATTGAGAGATTATGGTTATGTGACTGCCCCCCCAGGAGGAGCCTGGGGAGTTGGGTCTGACAGGCATCCATAGGACCATGGCGATGGACATACGGGGTGAGGTTGAAATGCATTCCAAACCCCCTGTGCAGGGGGTGGGGGCCACAAAAACGAAAGGCTCCATCACGTTCCCAGAGTTGGCAATCCTTTGCTGTGGTTCCCCTCTTATTTGAACCACCTGAAACGTCCCTCCTGAGCAGACAGATGACACGGTGGCAACTCTATGCCTATTCAGGCCCAAAGAGGAATTTTCTGCTGAAAAATTATATTCCAGAGAGCACTCGTCCAACTGTGGAGAGTTCTCCACCGAGGATGAAGACGTAGTGTCAGTGCTCAAAAATAATGGCTTAACAGATGGGTACATGGATTTAATCAAACATAATTTTGTCCCATAGAGCATGGCCTAAGTAGTCAGAGGACCTGGGTACTAATTCCAGCTCTGCCAACTGCCTGCTGTGTGACCTTGGGTAAGACACCTCTCAATGCCTCAGTTATCTTACTGGTAAAATGGGCATGAAATACCTTTCATTCAATCATATTTATTGAGTGCTTATTGTGTGCAAAACACTGTACTAAATACTTGAGAAAGTACAATATAACAATAGACAATCACATTCCCTGCTCATAATGAGCTTATAGATTTTCTTTCCCTTTTAGATGGTGAGCCCAATGTGGAGCAGGGACTGCATTTGAACTGATTAACTAGTATCTTCTTCAACACTTAGTATAGTGCCTGGAACATAGTAAATGCTTAACAAATATCATCATCATCATCATCAGTGTAAAAGTATGTTGCCACCCATTTCAGTTCTTCACCAACAGTATCTCTGAGACATTTTCATTAAATGTTTGCTTGGAATAATTTACCATCTGCACACTTTATTTTTCATCCCTTTACAAGAATGAATTAGGTAGCAGTTGAGCTCTCCTATAGTTAATGCCAAGATTCATCCTTTCAAGCACCACCTCCAATAATTGTTGGAATAAAACCTTGACATTCAATACATGTTGACAAGGTATAAGAGAAAGGTAGCAATCTTGCAGAGTTAATATTTTCTGTTTACATCTGTTGACCCGCTTGGGAAAAATGGCCACCTAAAGCTCTCATTTCACCTTCACAGCTTTTATTTTGCTTTCCTTTAGAGTGTGATTTTTTTTTAAAAAATCATTTAATGTAATACAGAAAACCCTCTTCCTTTCTTTTTACCCCAGTTCAACTCGGTTTATTCCCCTTCCCAGCCCCTCCTGGAAACCCAACTGCTTTTTTATTGTTGGATTGTTTGTTTTTCTTGGCAGCTTCAAGAATGATAAATCGAGGCACCTAATGGAGTCATGGAGTTCTCTTTCTTTTGCCCCTTAAAATGAACTGTAGGCAGAGACAGGGAACTAGACACTTCCTACTGATCCTAAGGTTTGAGCCTTCCCCAGTGCTGCTTTTCTAATTCCTGGGCTGATATACCAATCAGTGTGGTGAAAGAAGATTTCCTTTTTGCCTCCTGTTAAACCATTCCATTACCTTGTTTGTCCATTTTATTGCTAAGCAACAATTAGCAATGTGGGCCCTGTGTCCTGCTATTTCAATCCTATTACAAACGTGCACTTTTACTGTCACCTATAAAATGCTGCTCTTTACTCTTTACCCTGGGAGAAAAATGGAGGAAATGTGAATTCACAGTAAGTATTCAGCTATCCCCTAGTTCTGCTTTGAAATGCTATTTGTGAAAGAGCCTTCTCTAATTAGACACCTGATAATTTGAAAGTCATGTTAAGAATGGGAGATAAGCCCAAAGCAATTCAATTTGGCCTTAAGGGGAAACTGATGAAGGTGGCATAATGCAAAAATCACAAAAGAGAGAAAACTAAAATATCTGCAGGAGAAAAAAAATTCTACCGCCAAAAAAGTCATCCTGTTGATAACGAAAATAAATTATTTTGTTGGGATAAAATGATATCATGAAAATTTAATGAAAACCACACAACTTGAAGAAGAAAGTAAAAGAGTATAGCAAACAGGAAAATGCCTGTTTTATTTTCTGGACATTCTTTTTCTTCCGTTATCCAAGGGAAAAGGTGATGGTGTCCATCATGTAGTATGTCCTTGTTAGGAATGTGGCTTTGTAGGATATCCTGGAGGGGAGTGGGTATGCTTAATTGAGAAGCAGCATGGCCTAGTGGAAAGAACATGAGCCTGGGAGTCAGAGGATCTGGGTTCTAATCCCAGCTCTGTCACATGTTTGTTGTATGACTTTGGGCAAGTCACTTAACTTCTCTGTGCCTCAATCACCTCATCTGTAAAATGGGAATTACAACTGTGAGCCCCATGTGGGAAATGGACTGTGTCCAATCTGATTATCTTGCTTCTACTACAGTGCCTGGCACACAGTAAGACCTTAACAAATACCATAAAAATGTTTTATCTATCATAAACCCATGACCTCCGACTCCCCAGCCCGTGCTCTTTCCAATGAGCCACACTGCTTCTCTATTATGAGATGTGAGATATTATGAGAGCTTGTACCAGCAAGGTAGCAGTTTGGATGGAGAGGAAAGGACAACTCTTGGAGATATTGTGAAATTTTTGCTTGTTTTTGTCTGTCTCCCCCGATTGACTGTAAGCCCGTCATTAGGCAGGAATTGTCTCTGTCTGTTGCCAAATTGTACATTCCAAGCGCTTAGTACAGTGCTCTGCATACCGTAAACGCTCAATAAATACGACTGAATTGAATGAATGAATGAAATTGATCAGTGGTATTTATTGAATGTTTACAGAACATTGTATTAAACTTTACTCTCTTAAAGATTAGCTATTTAAGAGTGGGTAGGATGACAATTCATAATATTTGAAGTTTGAAGTCCTTGAGGCCCGGGAATGTGTCACTTCTTTGTTTTGTGCTTTCCAAACCATTAGTACAATGCACTGGACCCAATGAGTGCTCAAGTGATATTACTTCTACTCCTACTAAGACTATTACTTCTTCTACTATTATTATTACTATTTTTATTAATAATAATAATCACCATCATATTTATTGCGTGCTTACTGTGTGCGAAGCACTGTACTAAGAGCTTGGGAGAGTACAATATAGTTTCAAACACAATCCCAGCACACAACGAGCTCACAGTCTAGTGGGGGAGACAGACATTAATAAGAATAAATGAATAAATAAATAGATATATTACTAGTTTTCACGTGAAGGGTCAATATTCTCTCCTAATCCTTATATAAAACCGAGATTTATTGTTTGCTCTGTTTGTGGTTTTAGACTCTAAGCCCGGTGGGGACAGGGATGGTATCTGACTTGATTATCTTGTACCTACCTACCAGATCACTTAGTAGAGTGCTTGACACTTTATTGCCATTGTTCTTGTTTATTGCCATTGTTCTTGTCTGCCTGTCTCCCCCGATTAGACTGTAAGCCCGTCAAAGGGCAGGGACTGTCTCTATCTGTTGCCGATTTGTACATCCCAAGCGCTTAGTACAGTGCTCTGCACATAGTAAGCGCTCAATAAATACTATTGAATGAATGAATGAACCTAGGAAGAGATTAACAGATACAGTAATAATAATAATAATATTATGAATTATACTAATGTGGCACTATGGAAAAAGGGTGGTAGGGGCATATATAAATAATTGGGATCCTAATTAATTAATTCATGCATTCAATCATATTTATTGAGTGCTTACTGTGTGCAGAGCACTATATTAAGAGCTTGGGAGAAAACAATATGACAAACAGACACATTCCTTGCCCAAAGAGAGCTTACTTGACGACTTCTGACTTGCCCCACTCTCACATTTCCTCCCACCTTCTTATATAGGAAGCAGCGTGGCTCAGTGGAAAAGAGCCTGGGCTTCAGAGTCAGAGGTCATGAGTTCGACTCCCGGCTCTGCCACTTGTCAGCTGTGTGACTGTGGGCAAGTCACTTAACTTCTCTGTGCCTCAGTCACCTCATCTGTAAAATGGGGATTAACTGTGAGCCTCATGTGGGACAACCTGATTACCCTATATCTACCCCAGCGCTTAGAACAATGCTCTGCACATAGTAAGCGCTTAACAAATACCAACATCATTATTATTACTTTTAATGGTTTTTTGAATTAAATGTTGGAGGAGCAATCAGTGAGTGATATTTATTAAGCACTTACTACATGCAGAGCACTGGACTAAGCACATGGGAGAGTACAATAGAACAGAGTTGGTAGACCTGTTCCCTGTCCACAGTGAGCTTGCAGTTAATAGGGGGATCTGGAAGGTGTGGCTTTCCAAGCAACATTGTAGTGTTGCAAAACCTAAATCTATGCAGGCAAAACAAACTAATAATTGCGATCAATAGACATGTTACCTATTTTGATAGAGAACCCATTAGATTCCCAATACTCCAGCAAACTCATCTACCATCCCTAGCTCTCCCCATTGCCAGTACTTCTGAATAAACAGTACCAGTATAACTTTTACATTTCCTCAGTTATTAATATGCCTGTTTTCTTTTATAAATGGGGCATTGTATATTTTAAATAACACAACTAATTCCTTTTACCATTTTTTAAAAATTGGCAAGCAATTCATTTAGTTTTTTGTTCCTTCCTAACCTTGTCCACGGAAATCAAACCATAGCGATGTCTATCTTGTTAAATTATGCTGTCAAGAACTAAATCCAGAATTTACCAATTACTTATTTCCAATAGATAAAGATGCACTTATCTCTAGATACCAGTAGCAGAATGGTTGGACTTGTTACGAACCTTTGCAGTATCATTGCCCCCCTGGCCCAACAGATGATAGTGGCTAGAGTTTTTTTAAATTTTCCCCAAATGACAATACATATTTGGGGTATGACTCTACATTCCTATTCAGAATATTCAGCATATTCAGAATGTGGCACTGTGGAAAAAGGGTAGTAGAGGCAGTCATGCTTAATTCAAAATTACAAAATGTATTTGCATATCAAAATATTCCTAATTTTTGCATCACATAACTTCTCTACATTTGAAATCCCTCTTAATTATCATTAAAGTCCTCTCCAATTCTGTAGAATGTTTAAAGCTACATGGGAGTGTCCTGTAAAATCAGAAGAATCTGGGCCAATGAAGGAATGCCAGTGCTGGAAGGAGGGGATTAAATGCCTTTCAAAATTAAGTTTTTAATAAGGTATTCAAACAACCATAGAGCTCTCAGAGCTTCAGCCCAAGACATTTCTTCGAGTTTAATGAAGAAAAATATCATGTTATCAAATCTTTCAACATACCATCGATCTGCAGGGAATACTTTGTATTTTAATTGCTAGTGCGAAAGTATGTTCAGATATCTTTAAGTATTTACCCCAGGGTAAAATGAAACCCCGGAGGTGTCATTTGCAAGACAGTTAGTGCTCTGAAAATTCCCTTACATTCATTAAACTGGGTCCTAATCTGCACTAATGAGCAGAGTGCATGTTGTTTGCTCTTTAATATGACTCTGATTCTAACTTTTTCTGGCTGCCTCCATCTAACACGTAGTAATGAAATAGTATGTATTGAGTACTCCATATGAGCAGAATGATATACTAGGTAATGTGAAGAGTTACAAAGGTGAGAACAAGATACAGCCCCTACTACCGAGATGATACAATCTATTTTTTAATGGTATTTGTTAAGCACTTATTGTGTGTCTAACACTGTTCTAAATGCTGAGGTAGATATGGTGAATTAGGTTGGCGACAGTCCCTGTCCCACATGGAGCTCATAGTCTTAATCTCCATTTTACAGATACGGTAACTGAGGCGCAGAGAAATTAAGTGACTTGCCTAAAGTCACGCAGCAGACAAGTGGTGGAGTCGGCATTAGAATCCAGGTCCTTCTGACTCCCAGGCCCATGTTTTATCCACTAGGCCATGCGTGGCTCAGTGGAAAGAGCATGGACTGGGGACTCAGAGGTCATTCGCAGCTTCGCCGCTTGTCAGCTGTGTGACTTTGGGCCAGGCACTTAACTTCTCTGTGCCTCAGTTCCCTCAAGTGTAAAATGGGAATGAAGACTGTGAGCCCCACGTGGGACAACCTGATAACCTTGTATCCTCCCCAGTGCTTAGAACAGTGCTTTGCACATAGTAAGCACTTAACAAATGCCATCATTATTGTTATTATGCTACTTCTCAATAGAACAATATAATGGAAGAGAGGAGTAACACAAATAATCAAACATACAAAATTGGAGACAAATTCCACTAGATTGTAAACTCCCTGGAGGTCGTGATCATGTCTAATAACCCAATTCTCCCAAGCACTTTGTGCAGTATTTGGCATAGAGTAAGTGCTCAATTAATATGATTAATTAATTGAATCATTCTTGCATTCTGTTCCACTAGTCCAATTCTATCCTCCTCATTTAACCAATAGAACACAGTTCTTTCCGCCTTCAAAGCTCTCCAAAAACCTCACCACCTCCAGTAAGTCTTCCCTGATTAGCTCCCCAAACCTGTCCCATTAAGTCATCAGTCATCTCTAGCCCTTAAGCATTTATTTATTTATACCGTCCCTCAGTACTTCTTATATATGATCAGTTGTATAGTCAATTCAGTTATATAAACACTTAGTACAGTACTTTACACAAGTAAGCGCTCAAATAAATATGAAGGAATGAATGTATTCATTTATTTTCATTATGCCATTTGCATGTATTTTTATATCTGTGTCCCCCATTAGAGTGTAAAGTCCTTGTTCCCTGTACTTTACTACCAATAGAGCATCTCTCAAAAAATTTCTTTACAATATTACTTTTAGGTCCAGTGTATCTTTTCCACTTTCAGTGGGGTAAAGTAAGGTTGTGTACTAGGTAAGACCTTATTAGATCTCTTATAAGCAGACATGTTTGATAAGGAAATCTGAAAGCTGATGTCAGAATACGGCTTTCATCTAAATAACTGTGGTATTTGTTAAGTGCTTACTATGTGCCAAACACTGTCCTAAGCGCTGGGGTAGACAGAAGATAATCACATCGCACATGAGACTTACAGTCCAAATAGGAGGGAGAATAGCTATTGAATCCCCATTTTTGTAGATGAGGAAACTGAGGCACTGAGAAGTTAAGTAACTTGCCCAAGGTTACACAGCAGAGAAGAGTCCGAGCTGGGATTAGAAGCAAGATCCTCTGACTCCCAGGCTCAGTCTCCTTCCACTAGGTCATGGTGCTTCCCCAAACATGTGGCTTCTTTTTTTTTATGATATTTGGTAAGTGCTAACTACATGCTAGGCATTCAGTCCTCTAAATGCTGGGGTAGATACAAGCCAATCTACACAGTCCATATCCCACGTGGAGTTCACAGTCCATATCCCCATTTTACAGATAAGTTAACGGAGGCACAGAGAAGTTAAGTGACTTACCCAAGGTCACAAAGCAGATAAGTGGCACAACTGGGATTAGAACCCAAGTCCTCGGATTCCCAGGCCCATGCTCTTTCCACTAGGCCATGCTGCTCAATTCAGCCCACTAACAGTATAATTGAAAATCATTTGTAACCACCATACAGGAGCTCCTATTCATTGATAACCAATCAATCATATTTATTGAGTGCTTACTGTGTGCAAAGTACAGTGGTATTAAGTACATATTTAATAATCAGGAGAGTACAATATAACAGAGTTGGTAGAAAAGCTCGATAGAAGCAGATAGAGAAGCGGAGATGTTCAGATGATTATGAACTGTTTTTAAGACTCGGCAAAGTTCCACGGGCTGATATTAGCCTGAAAAAGTCTAAAAATATGTGCCAGCCTGCACCAGGCAAACCATTCACTAGTGACCTAGAATAGAAAATTGTCAGTGAATGCTGTCCAATGATCCAAATTAGGTAACCAAATAGAGAACAGATTCAAAAAGGCTTGGGTGTCCTTTGGGAGACTGATAGAGCGTATTACCAAACTGGGCAACCAGCGAGATTCAGACAGAATTGAAGGATTCAATTCAAGTTTGTGATGGAAGTGAGACAGAAACAGATGCCACATCCGACTTCTAGCATAGTTTTCTACAGTTTCACTAGGTAAAGGGGGGCCGCGAGCGATGAGGTTCTGGATTGCAGACACTCTGTGAAGAAATCGATTGACAGCAAGATGCCCCTTCTCTGAGCTGAAATAGGGAAATTGTGTTGAGGGAGTCCCCAGTCCGACCCGACGGACGACCCTCAGTCCAGTCTCTTTATGTATGTTTCGACATGGGACTGGAGGCCAAGGCAGAAAACATTTGCCACCACCTTTCGCCTACCTCATTCCTCCTTTGCTGCAGCAGGGGATTTGCCCTCGTTGGACTGTTGGCCAACTGATGCCCAGAGGACCTGTCCTGACCCCTTATCTCCCAAGCATTGGTATCAGGGGAATCCACCCTGAGGTTACCTTCAGCACCACATTGTACCTTTTAACGAGTGCTTGGTACAGTGCTCCACAGACAGTAAGCACCCGATAAATACAGTTGACTGATTTTTCTTCTGGCCCCTCTGTTGTAGGAAGGCTCCAATACTGAGCCATCAGAGCTTGTCTTGGGAATCCTTTAGTCATCCAATCAATCAGTCAACCAATGGCATTTATTGAGCCCTTACTCTGTGCAGAGCACTGTGCTAAACTCTTGGGAAAGTACAACTTAACAGAGCTGGAAGACACGTTCCCTGCCCACAACAGGTTTACACTCTGTATTAGACGATAGGGAAGCAGCATGGTGTAGTGGAAAGAGTAGGGGCCTGGGAGTCAGAGCGTTATGGGTCCTAATCCCAGCTCTGCCACTTGTCTGTTGTATGGCCTTGGGTAAGTCACTTCACTTCTCTGTGCCTCAGTAACCTTGTAGTAATAATAGTGATGGTATTTGTTAAGCGCTTAACCATGTGCCAGGCACTGTACTAAGCGGTGGGGAGTGATACAAACAAATCGGGTTGGTCACAGTCCCTGTACCATGTGGGGCTCCCAGTCTCAATCCCCATTTTACAGATGAGGCAACTGAGGCCCAGAGAAGTGAAGTGACTTGCCCAAGGTCACCCAACAGACAAGTGGCCAAGCCCGGATTAGAACCCATGACCTTCTGACTCCCAGGCCCGTGCTCTATCCAGTATGCCATGCTGCTTCTCACTATGCCGTGTTGCTTCTCATCTGTGAAATGGGGATTGAGAATGTGAGCTCCATGTGGGACAGGAATTATGTTCAACCCAATTTTCTTAGTACAGTGCCTGGCAAATAGTAAGAGCTTAACAAATACCATGATAATTACTATTATTTTTTCCCACCTAGACAGCGAATCCCATTTAGAGACAGGACTAGGTCTGATCTGTTATGTTTGTGTGTACCACAGTGCTCCTCTAGACCGTAAACTCGTTATGGGCAGGGAATGGAACTGTTTATTATTGTATTGTACTTTCCCAAGTGCTTAGGACAGTGCTCTGCACACATTAAGCACTCAATAAATACCATTGAATGAATGAATGAATGCTTAGCACTTAGGAAGCATTTACTAAACACCATAACAAATCATGATTGAGGCAGTAACTGTATTAAACTCTTGGGTGGATACAAGCCAATCAGGTTGGACACAGTCCCTTGTCCCACATGGGACTCACAGTCTCGATCCCCATTTTCTAGATGGGGTCACTGAGGCCCAGAGATGTACGGTGACTTGACTTGCCTAAGGTCTCACACAGGACGTGACGGAGCCGGGATTAGAACCCATGACCTTCTGACTGCTAGGCCCATGCTCTATCCACTACTCTTGGCTGCTTCTCTAGGGAGCAATAAAGGGAGCAGGTCGGCGGGATGCAGAAGGGAGTGGAAGAGGATGTGATTTCTACCAACTCCTCCCCTTGCCTGATCTGGAACCTGGGTTTCTCTGTGCTTCCTTTCCTTCCTCTCTAAAATGTGAACTCAATAACTATTCTTCCTTCTACTTAAGCTCTTTATGGGCGGGGAACACATCTACCAACTCCGCACACAGTAAGCGCTCAATAAATACCACTGATGATGATGCTGTTACTTAGACTCTGAGTCTGATCAATCAAATGATCAATCATATTTACTGAGCACTCACTGTATGCAGAGCGCTATGTTAAGAACTTGGGAAAGTACAATACAGCAAAGTGGGTAGACCCATTCCCTGCCCATATAGAGCTTACAGTTTAGAGGGGGAGGCAGACATTAAAATAAATTATGGATATGTAGGTACGTGCTGTAGGGCTGAGGTATGGGTGAATATCAAGAGCTTAAAGGGAACAGATCTAAGTGCATAGAAGAGAGCAGGAATAGGGGAAATGAGGGCTTAGTCTGGGAAGTCCTCGTGGAGGAGTTAGGTTTCTATTAAGGCTTTGAAAGTAGGGAGAGTGGCGGTCTGTTGTATATGAAAGGGGTGGGAGGCCCAGGACAGAGGGAAAGAATGGAAAAGGGGTTGGTGGTGAGACAGACGAGATCACGGCTTGGTGCACAGCTTGGCTCTAGAGGGGCAAAGCGTGATGGCTCGTAGTAGTAGGAAATCAGCAAGTTAAGCTTAGTAGGCGGGTGTTAGCTGAGTGTTTTCAAGCCAAAGGTAAGAAGTTTCTATTTGAAGCAGGAGTGGATGAATAACCACTGGAGGTTCTTGAGGAGTGGGGAGACATGGACAGAACTTTTTTTAGAAAAATGATCCAGGCAGCAAAGTGTAGTAAAGGACAGGAGTGGAGAGAGAGAGGAAGCAGGGAGATCAGTGAGGAGGCTGATACAGTATTCAAGGCAGGCTGTGATAAGTGCTTTGATCAGCAATGTGCCAGTTTGGAAGGAGAGGAAAGGGCTGATTTTAGTGATGTTTTGAAGGTAGAACTGACTGTATTTTGCAACAGAATGACTATATGGGATGAATGAGAGGGTTGAGACAAGGATAATACTAAGGTTATGGATTTGTGTGACAGGGAGGATAGTGGTGTTTTTTACAGTGGTGGGAAAGTCAGAGAAAGGATGGGGTTTGTTGGGAAGATGAGGAGTTCTGTTTCGGATGTTAAGTTTGGGGGTTTGGTGAGGCATTCACGTAGATTTGCCCTGAAGGCAAGGAGGAAGTGTTAGACCTGCAGAGGAGAGAAGTCAGAGCTGGAGAGGTAGATAATAATAATAATAAAAATAATGATAATAATAATTACAGTACTTGTAATATGTGCAGGCACTATTCTAAGTGCTGGGGTGGATACAAGTAAATTGGGTGGGACACAGTCCTTGTTCTACATGGGGGTCACAGTCTTAATCCCCACTTTACAGATGAGGTAACTGAGGCACAGAGAAGTTAAGTGACTTGTCCAAGTTCTCACAGCAGACAAGTGGCAGAACCAGGTCCCTAATAATAATAACAACAATACAAACACTAATAGCGATAACTGTGGTACTTGTAAAATGCTTACTATGTACCAGGCAGTGTTCTAAGCACTGGGGTGGATACAAGCAAATTGGGTTGGACACAGTCCCTGTCTCAGGTGGGGCTCACAGTCTCAATCCCCATTATACAGATGAGGGAACTGAGGTACAGAGAAGTAAAGTGATTTGCCCAAGGCCACATAGAAGACAAGTAGCAGAGCTGGGATTAGAATCCATTACCTTCTGATTCCCTGGCCTGTGCTCTATTCGCTAGGCCACACTGCTTCTCACTAAAGAAGACACAAGAGTGTTGGAAGCAAAAGAAGAGCATACTGAACTCTCATAGCCTGGCATGAGCTTAGGTACTTAATTAATACCACAGTTACTCTTATTTTGAAACATTAAAGTCTCACCTTAGAATTACAGCTTAAATCATGCTGTGTTCAAACAGCTAGATACATGCGTATAAATGATGGAGGCCCAGAGACAGGGGTAGGGTTGATAGCTAGTGTAGACTGAACTTGGCATCCTGAATCCTCTTGGGAACTGGGAACTTCGGTGGTGAGGATGTGATGAGAGGGTCAAAGGATGAGTTGGAGATGCTAGGAAATGGTAGAACATAAAAATGTGGGGTCAACAATCAATCAGAGGTATTTATCGAGCACTTACTGTGTGCAGAGCACTGAACTAAGAGCATGGGATAGTACAGTACAATAGAGACAGAAGGCACATTCCCTGCCCACAAGGATCTTAAAGTTTAAAGGGGGAGACAGGCATTAAAATAAATTACAGATCTGTATATATGTGCTATGGGGCTGAGGGTAGGGTGAATATCAAAGGCTTATAGATCCAAGTGCATAGGAGATGCGGAAGGGAGAGGGAGTTGGAAAAAAGGAATAACAGACCAACATCTATATACCAGCAGTAAAGATGTTCTAGTGTCCTATTTCTGTGTCCTAATAATGGTGCTATGGGGAAGCAGGGAAAATCCTGGTGTGAGCTTAGATTTGTTGTATTTTTTTTTAGGTGTGGGCTAGGCCGTTATGTTATACTACAAAAGATGGGTTGTGCGGGTCTTATCGCCTGATTTAATTTAAAATCCACCAAGAGCTTCTTGAATGCACGCTCTCAGAATATAGGCCCGAATTTGCATGAAAGGGATTTGAAGTGTTTGATCTCTTTGGTTTTACACAGAGCAGTCACCAAGGATTATATTCCTCCCAGGGAAACTCGAATCATGCTTTGTCAGGAAATAGAAAGAATCATACCCACTACTGACTATAGAATTGGAAAGTGTTCAGTGGCCTACTTTTGTGTACTTCTTTTAAAGAAGTTCAAAAAGCATTGTGTTGTCTCATCAAATTTGGATTTTCTCCTTCCAAATGATATCGTTTATCTAGTTTTCAATGCCTGCTGGACAGTGATCCCCAAATTATGATTTCTATCATGTGGGTTTTTGATGGCCCTCCCCTCCCGCCTTTATAATCCTGTAGGGTTCTTGGTCATGAGTTTTTTCCAAGGCACAGCACCTTTTGTCTCATCATTTCTGATCTTTTTTTCCTATAGATGCAGTCCTGTAATTGTTCGTGGACCCCGCTGTGAATACAGTTGTTCTGAATGAAGACTAAAGGCTTTGTCCAGCAAAACTCACCCTTCAAAAGAATGAGTGAGGTAAGTCATGAGAGAAACATGCTAATGTGAGTGGGAAGGAATTGTACATGGAATTGAGGGTGGAACAAGATGATGTGGTAATTGATTTGGTTCAGGAGGATTTTTTTGAAGGAGTGGAAGTGAACTGGGCAGGTGGGTAGATTTTTCCAGATAATAATAATAAATATGATTCTTGTTAAGTACTTAGGATATGTGAAGCACTGTTTTAAGTGCTTGAGTAAGTACAAGTCAATCAGGTTGGACACAGTCCCATGGGGCTCACACTCTTAATTTCCATTTTTACAGATGATGTAACTGAGGCTCAGAGAAGTAAAGTGACTTGCCCAAGGTCACATAACAGATGTGTGATGGAGCCGGAATTAGAACTCAGGTCTTTCTGACTCCAAGGCCCATACCCTATCAGGTCAAAGGGAAACTGGATGATGGCAGGGCGGGAGGGGTGAGGGGGTTAAAGATTGAGGCATAATTGAAAAATTGCTCAATCCGGGAAAGTAGGAAGCAGAATGGCATGGCAGGGGTGCCAAACTTGGCTGGGCAAGGTGCCAGGAAGAAGAGGGATGCAGAGTTGTTGGTGGTTCAGCAGGCACTTGCTACTCCCCATCATCCCTCCGTTCATCCTGCTGGCTCGGCTCTCACGAGCTAGCGGGGGGCTGAAATAGACAAGACTCCAACTCTCCGAAGCTCTTGGAGAGTCCCATCCTCACTGATTTCTTTTTCATTTCAAATTTGGCTTCAACTCAGTGCTAATTACAATTCTAAACAATGGCTCCAACACTCTTCGGGGAATTGCCTGTAGGAACGGTACTGAATGTTGGATAAAGCCTTTGCCTTCCACCTTTAAAATGGAAAATGCGATTTTTATTGAGATGGGATTAGGAGGGATGAGAAGGGGGAGGAAGGGGGTTGCAAAATTCCGGCACATCAACTTCCAGTTTAAAATGCCAGCTTGTTTTTTTTTCCGAGCCTGAGGTCTAATAATTTATCTCTGGATGTTGGCGTCTCTTTTTCTGTTTCTGCCCAGGGAGTTAGGCTTGAATAGCTCTGCTAGATCAGTGGGATGCTGTCGAGAGAGGCTGATTTTGACAATTTCCTGGATCGGATAGCTATGCTGTCATTGAGATGGACTGATTCATGTCTGTTGAACCTGAGAGCAGATGTCACCAGCTGGAGACCTTTCCCTGTGGAACTCTCCACCTTATGCTCCTCTGCTTGTGGCCCCTAGCTAATGGGGGAGAGGAATGATGGAAAAAGGCAGAAGGTTATCAGTCAGGCAATCAACTGTATTTATTGAGCACTTACTGTGTGTAGAGCACTACACTAAGCACTTTGGAGAGCATAATATAACCAATTAAGTAGATTTATTCCAGTTGCTCCTTCTCCTTTTGCTTTTGCTGCATGCTCGTTATGGGCAGGAAGTGTGTCTGATTATTGTTATATTGTATAATAATAGTAATAATTACAGTACTGGTTAAGCACTTACTATGTGCCAGACACTGTTCTAAGGCTGGGGTATACAAGATAACTGGTTTGGATATAGATCCTTTTCCGCACGGGGCTCAGAGTCTTAATCCTCATTTTACAGATGAGGGAACTGAGGCACAGAGAAGTTCAGTGACTTGCCCAAGGTCATACAGCAGACAAGTGGCGGAGATGGGATTAGAAGCCATGACCTTCTGACTCCTCCAGGTCCATGCTCTATCCACTAGGCCATGTTAGGCACCTAGTAAGCATTTCAAAAACATCACAGTTAATACTATTAACTTTAGGGACAATTAGGTACAGGGTTAAAGTGGGTAATTAAAGCAGTTGGATTATTGGACAAACCCCTTACCATTGGCTTTAAAGCATTCAAACACTGTAAGCTCATTATGGGCAGGGAACGTGTCTGCTAATTCTGTGGTATTCCCCCACGTGCTTAGTAGAGTGCTCTGCACATGGTATGCACTCAGTAAATATAATCAGTTGATAATCCAAATCTTCATTTTTATATTTGTCTTCCCCACTAGAGTGTAAGATCTTTATGGACAGGGAAGGTGCCATTTCTGTATTCTCTACTGGCCAGAGGCTTAGTGCAGTGCATTACACCAGGAGAGAACTCAAAAATATAGTTTATTCATCTTTCTAGCAATTATGATAATACCTAGAATTTGTATTTTACCTCCTTTTTTCCAAATTGCTTTCATAACATTATCACAACTATTTTAACCTCCCTGCTTAATAAATCTTTCATCGACACATCTGGCAAGTAGCAAAATGTGTTGGTTTGGATTCCATCTTTCAGTTCCCTTTTCTGCTTTCTAATACAGATATTAACAAAAGTAAAATGGCCCAAAGGAAAATGTCTAGAAAGAAAGAGGTAGAAGCAAACCAAATAGTCTCCTTCTGAATACTCACAAGATTAATTGCATTTAACCTACATATTCATTCATTCATTCAATCGTATTTATTGAGCACTTCCTGTGTGCAGAACACTGTACTAAGCACTTGGAAAGGACAGTTCAGCAAATTCAGCAAACGTATTCAATCTGTAACCGAATCCTGTCCGTCTATCTTCACAACATTGATAAAATCAGCCCTTTCTTTCCTTGCCCTTCAAACTGCTACTCTGCTGATTCTAATATTTAGCATATCCTATAAATCTCTTCACTGACCTCCCTGCCTCCTGTCTGTCCCCACTCAAGTCCTTTCTTTACTATGCTGTCTGGATCATTTTTCCAAGAAAACCTTCAGTCCAGGTCTCCCCCTTCCCAAGAGCCACTGGTGACAGTGCATCAACCCCAAACTCCTTACCATTGGTTTTAAAGCACTCAGTCAGCTCTCCCCCTCTTATCAATCAATCTTATGTTACCTCACCAATTTCCTACTACAATCCAGTGCACACACTTCACTCCTCCAATGCCAACCTATTCACTGTACCTCAGTCTTGTCTATCTCACTCCTAACACTTGCCTGTGTCCTCCCTCTGATTTGAAACTCCCTCCTGCTCCTCGTGAGATAGACCACCACTCTTCCCAGACTTCAAAATCTTATTAAAATTACATCTCCTCCAAGAGTTTTTTCTAGTTTAAGCCTCTTTTGTAATAATTATTGTTATTATTATCGTTATCACTGTTGTATCTGTTAAGCGCTGGTTCGATTGCTGGTCTAAGTGTTGGGGGTAGATACAAGTTAATCAGATTGAGTACAATCCCTGTCCCATTTGGGGTTCACTGTAAGAGGGAGAACAGGATCCCCACTTTATGGTTGAGGAAATTGAAGCATAGAGAAGTTAAATGGCTTGCCTAAGGTCACTCAATGCGCAATTGTCAGAGCTGGATTGACACCAAGATCCTCTGACTCCCAGGCCCAGGCTCTTTCCCTCTCTTTTGTGTATCACTTTTACACTTGGATCTGTATCCTTTCAACATTTTATATTCACCCTATCCTCTTCCCCATAGCACTTCTGTACATATTAGTAATTTATTTATTAATATCTATCTTCCCCACTTGACTGTAAGCTCCTTGTGGTCAGGGAATGCGCCCAACGACTCTTTTGCACTGTATGTTCCCAAACACTTTGTACAGTTCTCTGAGCACAGTAAGCGGTCAGTCAATACCGTTAACTGATTTCATTCATTCATTCGTTCATTCATATTTATTCAGTGCTTACTGTGTGCAAAGCACTGTACTAAGCACTTGGGAAAGTACTATGCAACAATAAGCAGTGACATTCCCTGCCCACAACGAGCTTACAGTCTAGAGGTGGGGAGAGAGGCATCAGTACAAATAAATAAAATTACAGATATGTACATAAGTGGTGTGGGGCTGGGAGGGGGAAGAGTAAAGGGAAGAAGTTAGGGTGACGCAGAAGGGAATGGGAGATGAGGAAAAGTGGGGCTTGGTCTGGGAAGGCCTCTTGGAGGAGATATGCCTTCAATAAGGCTTTGAGTCTTGATTTATCTCCCTCAGGAGTTAGGTTTCTGTTATTCTGGTACTACACCATCAGGGGCTCCATTCTAATCACTAACAATTGAGTGCTGAAAAGAGAAAGCCCAATTTAAAGGGAATATGAAGAACAAGTGGTAAGCCTGGAGCCTCCTTTTTCCACTTGCAGAACCTGGGCTTTCTCTGTCAGTCAGAGCATCATCCCCACTGATAAAGTGCTGGCACAACTTTTGAAATCTTAGCGCAGATAATTTAAATGACTTGCCTAAGGTCATGTATTAAGTCAATTCAAAAACAGACCTAGAAATCAAGTGGTCTGCTCCCAACAGACTGTTCAGGAAAGCCTCAACAACATATTTTGAGATACAATGAATGGCACTTCAACTTGACAACATATCAGTTTTTACTTTACAGCACTGGCATCATTCACGGCACTAGTTCTGGTGAATTCAATAGCGGGGAGGGTGGACAAGGGAGTCACGGACATAGGGATGAGGTCGGGAGAAGGGGAGGAAGGTTGTAGGGGGTTGAGGAGTTAGAGGGGTCAGGAGGGTGGGGTTTACCTGATCACCAGGGATGCCTGATGGGTCAATTTCACATCCGATCAATTAAATGTAAGCTATCCTGCTGTGGAAGCTATTTTTTTTGTTTGTTTTAAGTGCCAGGAACTGTACTAAGCTCTGGGGTAGATCCAACCTTATCAGGTTGGACAAAGTCCATGGCTCACACGGAGCTCCCAGTCTCAATCACCATTTTACAAATAAGGTAACTGCGGCATAGAGAAGTCAAGTGACTTGCCCAAGGTCACATAAAGGGCAGGTGGCAGAGTAGGGATAGAACTCAGGTCCTTCTGCCTCCCAGGTTGGTGCTCTATCCATGAGGCCACTTTTCTGATTCAGTATGAATACAATAATGTAGCTATAAGACTTATCAGTAATTGATTAAGTACACAATTCTGGGCCATTTTGGTGAAAGTAGGGTGAGTTTAGGAACCAATATCCCCATTTAAAGCACTGTTTCTGTGAGAACATGGATTCCAAGTTCAAGTTGCCATTTTCAAGATCCAATTGTTTCATGAGTCCAAGAATTGCCCATAATGTATCTTAGGCTGGATTAGTATATGTCTAAATAGGCTTTTGAAGGAATCAGAGAAGAAGGGCATCTTATCATTTTACATTTGACTACTTTGGCCTCATTCTGTAAGTTCCTCAAATGAAAAAGCTCCTCTCAGCATACCTTTGAGGTTAAGACTCTCCCGTTTCTTCATGCTATGGTTAAGGTTCACTTCCCGCAGAAAGTCATTTTAGCAGACAAGGAAAATCCTGGCTTCACCCCTGCTTAATGTGTCTCCTTTCAGTACATTCAATGACAGTGTCTACCAGCTCTGTTATTCTGTACTCTCCCCAGCATTAGTAAAGTGCTCTGCACACAGTAAACACTCAATAAATACTTTTGATTGATTTATTGACCATATCTTGCAGGTTTGTTCATCTATTTTGTTTAAACTAAACTGTAAGCTCCTTGGGGGCCAAAGGATATAGAATCATAGGATCAAGAGTTGGAAGGAATCTCAAAAGATTTCCTTAGAGACTTCCAAGGATGGAGACATCACAACTTTGAATCATAACTAATGCCAGTGTTCTAAGATTCTGAGAGTTGAAGTTCTTCCTTATGTCCATTGAAATGTCTCCCGCTTTGATACCAACCCATTCTTCAATTCACAGGAGGCATGAGGAAAAGCTTGTTGGGATTTTCCTCACAAAACATTTCATTGCATGAAAGGTAAGTATTCAGTCCTTTCTTGGTCCTTAAACAATCCCAGTTCCTTTTGGTTTTCCTTTTGGACCTATTTTCCATCCCTTCAAGTCATGTTTGTTTCTCTTCCCTAAGAAGCATCATGGCTTAATGGAAACAGCACAGGATTTGGAGTCAGGACAACTGGGTTCTAATCTTTACTCTGCTCCTTGATTGCTGTATTTACTTGAGCAAATTACTTAACTTCTTTGTTAATTTCCTTATTGGTAAAATGTGTATTCTCCCTCCCCTTTATTGAGTGGGACCAGAGATGTGTTAGACTTGATTATCTTGTATGGCAATACTTGGCATATAACCTCAAATTAATATAGATGTCCATAATAGAAATCCTCAACTTCCCACCCAAAACCTGTTCTCACCTGCCTTTTCCATCACTGTAGAAAACACCACTATCCTCCCTGTCTTATGAGCCCGACCCATTATTCTCGACCCTCCTCTCACAAGCAACCCACGTATTCAATCTGTCACCAAATCCTGTCAGTCCTACCTTCCCAACATTGTGAAAACTCACCCAATCCTCTCCGTTCATATGGCTGCTATGTTGATCCAAGCAGTCCCACCTTGACTACTACATCAGCTTCCTTGCTGACTTCCCTGATTCCTGTCTCTCCCCACTCCAGTCCTTTTTTCATTCTGTTGCCCAGATCATTTCTCTAAAACAAATGTTCAGTTCACATTTCTGCCACTCTTTAGAAACCTCCAAAGTTTGCCCATCCACCTCAGCATCAAACTGAAATTCCTTACCATTAGCCCTCACCCCTCTTTCCTTACTTTCCTGATTTACAGTGCAGTCTGCGTGTCCTCTTGGGTTTGGATCCCTAGGGCACTATCATTGATATATGAGTGCCCACTGTATTCAGAACCATGTACAGAGCTCTTAGGAGAGTAGATATGATCCTGGCCTTCAAGGACCTTACACTTTAGTGGGGGATAGAGGGTTTTACACTTAAGAAGGGAAAGAGTACATGCATATGAGTTAGAGTTTCCTGTAGTAGGCATGTGAGATATGTGCATATGTGTTACAGGAAGTTTTGAGTATGCATGTATTCAGGTGGTGTAGAAAAGGTTAAGTAGCAGTTGTGAGGATATAACCTGGGGAGGATAAAAATTAATTATTGAAGTCCTCCTGGAGGAGATATGTTTTCAGAAGGCCTTTGAAGATAGTGAGTACTGTAGTCTGTCAGATTTGATGAAGAAGGAGGGAGTTTCAAGCAGAAGGATAGGGCATGAACATCAGGTGAGTGGCGGGAGAGATGAGAACAAGGTGCAGTGAGAAAGTTAATTAATTCACTGTCCAAAAATCCAAACCTGCCGTAGATTTAGCAAGGACCCAAATAATCCTCGATGCAAAGGTTGAATTCCTTTTCAAGCTTTTCAACATGAGTTAGCATAGCCTAAGTGGAAAGAGTGTGGGGCTGGGAGTCAGAGGACCTGGTTTCTTGTATTGGCTCTGCCACCAGTCTGTTGCCTGACCTGGAGCAAGTCACTTAATTTCTCTGGGCCTCAGTTTCCTCATCTGTAAAATGGACACAGTACCAGTTCTTGTTTCCTCTTGGACTGTGAGTCCCACGTGGGATAGGGACTGTGTCTTGTCTGCATATTTTAAATCTACCCCAGCACTTAGTTTGGTGCTTGGCACATAGCAAATATCATGATTATTTTCACAGTGCTCTTTGAAGACAGGGTGATTTGTATTCCCTGCTATTTTAGAAAGATCTTCTGAAATTTTCCACCATGGTTTCTGCCATTCATTCAGTTTTTTTTATTTCTAAGGCCCACAGGTTCCTAAATATTTAGTATAGCCAGATATGCTTTCATCTTCTGGCTTCCCTTTCCTCCTGGCCTTTCTGACTCTTCTTTAATAATGTTCTTGGTTCCAGACAAGGTCCCTTATTTTCATTAACCCTTCTCTGTACTACAATTTAATTATTTTGTAATCATTCCCCTTCCACTTTTGTATTGCTAACCTTTTGTTCTTTGTGGATTATTAGCACATTTCAGCATTGAATGCCTGCTTCTGCCTCCTCCAGTTTTTCTAATAAAAAAATTCTCTCCTCATTGTAGTAATAAGTAATTCCTGAGTCTAAATACCCACATATTTTGTATCTAATGAGCTATCTTAAGACAGTGATGGAAATGGTAATTATTTATCCCGGGAAGCCTGACTCTATTATCATTAAATCTTTTTCATCTTTTTAAATGGGACTGGAAGGTGACAGAAGGGCATTCTCTCTAGTTTCTACTACTAATCTTGAGGAAAAAATATCCCCCAAATCATGGCAATATCGACGGTAAATCAGATCACAGTACATTTTATTGTGATAAGTATTAGTTATATGCATCTGGATGCCAAGCATATGCACCAAGTACAACTGTGAAATTGATGTCAATCTTCTACAATAACCGTTGAAAAATATAATAGACATTGTAATATGGAACGAGCATAAATATGCCAGTTGGAAAATTACAACATCAACCTCAAAGCAAACAAGTCCATCTGTTCAGAACATTACCACTTTATTCAGTTGGTAGAGAGACATCTCCAAAGGATAATTTTAGATGGTCAACCAATCAATCATCAATCAATCAAAGGTATTTATTGAGTGCTTACTCTGCTTAATGCTTAGGAGAGGACAATACAACAGAGTTGGTAGACATGTTCCCTGGCCACAGTGAGCTTACAGTTTAGAGGAGGAGTTTGGAACGTGAAAATCCAATCTTTTTTTTTTTCAAAGAGTGCCCTGTTCAAAGAGCAGGGGTAGTAACAATGTAATCAGGTTGGACAAAGTCCATGTCTCATATCGGGCTCACGTTCTTCATCCCCATTTTACAGAGGAGGTATCTGAGTCACAAAGAAGTGAAATGACTTACCCAAGGTCACACAGCAGGCAAGCAGAGGAGTCAGAATTAGAACCCAGGCCCTTCAGACTCCCAGGCTTGTGCTTTATCCACTAGGCAAAACTACTTCTCAATCTTGACAATCTTGAGTTTGACAACACAGGAAGTTCAAAGAGGACTGTTCAGGTAATGGCATGACAATTCAAGGAAAAATCCTGTTCTGGCCGGAATTAGCCAATGGGCTGTATGTATATCTTGTCGAGTCGTGTCCAACCCATAGCGATGCCATGGACACATCTCTCTCAGAAAGCCCCACTTCCATCTACAATTGTTCTGGTAACGTATCCATAGAGTTTTATTGGCAAAATCTGAAAGTGGTTTATCATTGCCACCTCCTGTGCAGTAAATGAGTCTTTGCCCTTGACTCTCTCCCATGCCACTGCTGCCCAACACAGGTGAGTTTTGACTTGTAGCAGATTGCTTTCCACTCACTAGCCACTACCCAAGCAAGGAATGGAATGGGTATGCTTCTGCTTGACTCTCCCTCTTGTAGTCGAGATTGTTAGAGTACTGGAAACTCTCCAGGTGCAACCCTGAGAGGGTACCTTGAGCATACTTACTGAATAATTGCTCAACTTTGCTGGGCCTGAGTCGAACCTGCCCTTTGGAGAGAACAGACTGGTGCAGGGCAAATGATGATTCTCACTCCACACCGGACAGCCATGATTGGAAATTCTATTTGGATGCTCTGGCAACAGGGTACCGATCAGTCATATTTATTGAATGCTCATCGTGTGCAGAGTACTGTACTAGTGCTTGGGAGAGTACATTATAACAGAGTTGATAGACACGTTCCCTGCCTGCACGAGCTTACAATCTAGAGGGAGAGACAGACATTAATATAAATAAATGAATTATGGATATATACATAAGTGCTGTGGGGCTAAGGATGGGATGAATAAAGGGTACAAATTCAAGTGCAAGTACTAGAATCATTCATCTGTGATAGAGGAAAATTCTGCTGTGCAAGGACAATAGTTATTGTGGTGTTCAAGTGTTTACTGTATGCCAAGCACTTGTTTAGGCACAACATAAGCAGTTCAGATCTGTCCCAATCCCACATGGGAATGACAGTCTAAGTGGGACGGAGAACAGGTATCATATCCCCATTTGTACAGATGAGGAAACTGAAGCACAAAGAATAATAATAATTGTAGTAATTATTATTATTATGGTATTTTCTAAGCACTTACTTTGTTCCAGGCACTGTACTAAGTGCTGGGATGGATACGAGCAAATCAGGTTGGACACAGTTCCTGTCTCATGTGGGGCTCACAGCCTCAATTCCCATCTTACAGATGAAGGAACTGAGGCACAGAGAAGTAAAGTGACTTGCCCAAGGTCACCTGGCAGATAAGTGGCAGAGCCGGAATTAGAACCCATGACTTCTGACTCCTAGCCCCAGGCTCTATCCCCTACGCTGTACTGCTTCTCTAAGTTATGTGACTTACCCAAGGTCTCACAGCAAGCAAGCGGCAAAGCTGGAATGAGAACCTCTGACTCCCAGGCCTGTGTTTTTTAATTAGGCCACCCTCATTGTCAACAGTGCCGTCAAACAAGATGTATTATATACATGTGTTAGATTCAATGTGCAGCTCAGATTTCTTATATTTCTTTAGTGAAAAGAATTGATGGCTGAGTATGCTGGGAAACTGCAATAATTGGCACTTAGAGGACCATATTAGTCAGTCCACCTGCTTCCCCTGCCTCCTTCATAACCCTAGGCTTTCTTCCCTCTGCCATCATATTGTAACTCCACCTACGGTTCACTCCACTCTCTTTCCCTGCCGCTCCCCTCTCTCTCAAGTGCCTACACAATCCCAAACTTTCATTCTGACAAGGTCTGTGGAACTCTCACTATCACTGATCAGTAAATGATACTTAATGAGCACTCACTGTGTGCAGAGCCCCGTACTAAAGGGTGCACTTTAAGGGTGTAATATGACCATCCTACAGGGAAGGGAAAATTTCCCTCAACCTTTGCCCTGTTCCTGGACAACTCAGTCCCCCTCCTCACCATTAGAGAAGCAGTATAGCCTAATGGAAAGAACGTGGGCCTAGGAGTCAGAGGACTTTCCTGTAGTGAGACCTTGGGGAAGTCACTTACCTTCTCTGAGTCTTATTTTTCTCATCTGTAAATGGGGATTAGATATCTGTTCTCCCTTACTCTTAGGTTAAAGGACCCATATGGGACAGGGACTGTGTCTAACCTGATTATCTTGAATCTACCCCAGCTCTTGTTGTTGTCTAATGCTATCAAGTTGTGTCCAACCCATAGCAACACCATGGGCACATCTCTCTCAGAATGCCCTGCCACCATCTGTAATCATTCTGGTAGTGGATCCAGAGAGTTTTCTCTCTAAAAATACGGATGTGTTTAACCATTACCTCCTTCCACACAGTAAACTTGAGTCTCCTCCCTCAACTCTCTCCCATGGTGCTGCTGCCCAACACAGGTGAGTTTTGACTTGTAGCAGATTGCCTTCCACTTTCTAGCCACTGGAGAAGCTAGGAATGGAGTGGATAGGTCTCTGCTTGACTCTCCCTCCCATAGTCGAGACTGGTAGAGTACTGGACCCTAAAAGGCGCCCCAGCTCTTAGTATTCATTCATTCATTCAATAGTATTTATTGAGCTCTTACTATGTGCAGAGCACTGTACTAAGCACTTGGAATGTATAAATCGGCCACAGATAGAGACAGTCCCTGCCCATTGACGGGCTTAGAGTAGTACAAAATATTATTTCAGAGATTTGGTTTGTCATCTGCTGAAACTGTCCTTCTCTGCCTTTCTTATGAGAAAGGCTCATCTAAGCCCACTCTCCCCTACTCAAGAGGAAATAAGGAGAAGATGGGCCTCTTCTTTCCCTCCATTGTCATCTTCACACCACTTGCCTCTCCTTCCTTTCATTCTATTTCTCCAGATCCCTCTTAGTCCATCTCTACCACTGTAGGCAGTGACTAGTTACTGTTATCTACTGCCCTCCCACCTCCACATTCCTCTGGTCCCAACCCTGCCTTTCTCACTTTTATTCCCTTCTCCCTCTCTGATTCTTATCCCTTTGATCCTTTCATGTCTCAACTCTGCTGACCTTTTGCTCCACCCCACCGTTTTTTTTAAATGGTATTTATTAAGAACTTACTAGGTGCCAGGCACTGTTCTAAGGGTTGGGGTAGATACAAGATAATACCATTGAACAAAGTCTCTACCCTAAGTAAGGTTCAGAGTCTTAATTCCCATTTTACAGATGAGGTAACAGAGGCAGTGAAGCCCAAATTCAAAAAGCAGACAAGTGGCAGAGCTGGAATTAGAACCCAGGTCCTCTGACTTCCAAACCCATGCTTCCAAACCCATGCTCTTTCCACTAGGCCATGCTGCTTCTCAGCTACACATAAACATGGGGTGACCTAAACACCTTGAACCCCCTCTCAGGGTCGCACCTGGAGAGTTTCCAATACTCTACCAATCTCATCTAGGGGAGGGAGAGTCAAGCAGAAGCATACCCATTCCATTCCTAGCTTGGCCAGTGGCTAATGACCATTTGCCATATTCTTCCTAGCTGAATACGCTAATATTATTATTATAAACCTCCCTAAAATTTTTCCTAGTTGCTATCATATTTTTATTATTTGACCTAGAAATCACTATCCTTCTGGTGAAAGGCAATCTGCTACAAGTCAAAATTCCCCTGTGCTAGGCAGCAGTGGCATGGGAGAGAGTTGAGGGCAGAGACTCAAATTTACTGCATGGAAGGAGACAGTGGTAAACTGCTTCTGTATTTTTACAAAGAAAACTCTATGGATACACTACCAGAATGGTTGCAGATAGGGGTGGGGCATTTTGTAAGAGATATGATAGTGGTGTCTCTATTGGACTGAGATAACTTAAGAAAGGACAATCACCTTGAAACAAGGCTCCATCTCTAACTTCACATACTCTGACCTACCGTTACTATATCAGGACCTTTTAAACTCATAATAATAATAGTATTATTTGTTAAGACTTTACTATGTGCCAAGCACTCAACTAAGTTCTGGGGTAGATACACAGAAAGTAGATTGGACACAGGCCATGTCCCACATGGGGCTCACAGTCTAAGTAGGAGGCAGAATGGGTCTCATCCCCATTTTATAGGTGAGGAACTGAGGCACGGAGAAGTTAAGTGACTTGGCCAAGTTCTTACAGCAAGCGACAAAACTGAGTCTCCTGGCTCCCAGACCCATGTTCTCTTAATAAGACCACACTGCTTTCACTCACACCTACTCTCCCCTAAACTTGTTCTCCTCTCCCCAGTGAACTCTGGACCCACTCCACCAATCCCTGGTTATCCACCCCTCCTGGATTTCCTGCAAAATCTCCCCTCCCTGGATGCAGAAGTATACTTACTCAACTCAGTACGCTCCACCAAACGCCAATCCTCTACCTTCCATGCCTTTAGCAGTTTACTGCTCTCTTTCCCTCTCAGCCTATGCAGCTGAACACAGCCAGTGAAAATCCAGATCCATATTCACTTCTCTGTGCCTGTTACCTCATCTGTAAAATAGAGATTGAGACTGTGAGCCCTATGCAGGACAGGGACTGTGTCCAACCTAATTTTCTTGTATCCACCCCAGCATTTAGTACAGTGCCTGGCACATAGTAAGCGCTTAATAAATACCATAATTATTATTGTTATTCTGTCATTACACACTCACTCTGTCCTGCTCTAACTTGGCTTTCTCTTCCTGTAGAAAGCCACTGTCTCCCATGACCCTACTTCCACCCACTTTACCAAACTTTTAATTTTCTCCTGAAGCACCCAATTCCTCCACTGCCTCCCTCCCTAATGCCAGATAATAATAATCATAATGATAATAATAATAATTATAACATTTGTTAGGTGCTTACTATGTGCCAGGCACTGCGTTAAGCCCTGGGGTGGATACTAGCTAATTGGGTTGGACATAGTCCCTCTCCCACACGGGACTCACAGTCTCAATCCTTGCTTTATAGATGAGGTAACTGAGGCACAGAGAAGTTAAATGACTTGCCCAAGGTCACACAGCGGACAAGTGGCAGAGCCAGGATTAGAACCTATGACCTTATGACTCCCAGGTCCCTGCTCTACCCACTACATCATGCTGCTTCTCATACCAGATGACCTAGGCAAGTCTCTTTTTGGAAAAAATGAAACAATCAGAAATTAATTCCCCCAAATCCCTCCATCCGCTCATCACATCACTGCCCCCTCTTCATCCTTCTCTTGCTTTCCCACTGTTTCCCAAGAGGAAATCTACCATCTGCTTCCTAAATATGCTTCTTCCATCTGTGTCTATTCTCAATTCCTGCTTATCTCTTGAAAGTGCTGATTCCCAATCTTCTTCTCTCCCTCACTCTTATTTGCAACTTCCATCTCTCTGGTGGCTCCTTCCCTTCTGCCTTCAAGCATGCTCAGGTCTCAATCAATCAGCGTAGCCTTGAGAAGCAATGTGGCCTAGTAGATAGAACATGGGCCTAGGAATCAGAAGGATCCACCACTTGTCTGCTGGGCAAATCACTTCACTTCTCTAGGCCTCAGTTACTTCATCTGTAAAATGGGGATCGAGACTGTGAGCCATATGTAGGACCAGGATTTTGTCCAACCTGATTAATTTGAATCTACCCCAGGGCTTAGAACAATGCTTGGCACACAGTAAGCACTTAACCAATACCATGAAAAATCAATCAACCATTGTTATTTATTGAGCACTTACTATGTGCAGAGCACTGTACTGAGTGCTTGTGAGAGTACGGTACAACACAATTAGCAGGCATGTTCCCTATCCATATTGAGCTAATTCAGTCTAGAGGATGAGCTCACAAAGCCTATAAGAAAGATCCCCAGCGCAGTATTCAAATGAAAAATAGCAACGTCTCCTGCACACTAAATGTTTATGCAACCACTCAACAAGGGGCAATCTCTATGGCCTCATAATGAGGAAAGGATTATCTGTCCCACAAAGGTTTTCTACCTGACAATAGTTCTCCCCAGCCTTAGAGTCATCTTCAAACTCAAAGGATGTTATAAACATACAGAAACACACACACATACACATACACACAGAGTTTGATCAATCCTTTAATTCGTTCTTTTCAGTTAGATAAATGTAATCTACCAAGACAAAAGAAATAATAATAATAATGGACAAAAATGTACTAGTCATGTACACAGTCTTCATGTCCACAGATGATACTATTAAGAAAACCCTACCCATTCCTGACTCTTGCAGTATCTTCTTACCACTAAAGGAAAATAGTACCACTATGGGTCCCATAATCTAAGAGTCAGGGAGAACTGATATCTAATTCCCATTTACAGGTGAGGAAACTAAGACAGACACAGAGAAGTGACTTGCCCAAGGTCACACTACAGGAAAGTCCTCTGACTCTCAGACCCGATCTCTTTCCACTAGGCTATACTGCTTCTCTAATGGTGAGGAGGAGGACTGAGTGGTTCAGAAACAGGGCAACGATTGAGGGAAATTTTCCCATCCCTGTGGGATGGTCGTACTGTACCCTAAAAGTGTTTAGTATTTAGTATAAATGGGGATCGAGACTGTGAGCCATATGTAGGACAGGGATTTTGTCCAACCTGATTAACTTGAATCTGTTTAGTACAGTGCTCTGTACACAGTGAGTGCTCAATTAGTATCATTTACTGATCGGTGCTATTGAATTCCACAGAGCTCGTCAGAATGAAAGTTTGGGAGTATGGGGGCAGTTGAGGGGGTGGGGAGTGGCAGGGAAAGAGAGCAGTGAGTGGAGTTACAATTTGATGGTATTTCTTGGTTGGTGTTCTTGGGGTTGGTAGGCTTAAGAGGCAGAGGGAAGAAAGCCCAAGGATGTGAAGGAGGGAGGTGAAGCAGGTGGACTGACTAATATGCTCCTCTATGTGCCAGCATCCTCAGGCATCATTTCCTTTCGCTAAAGAAAAATAGGAAATCTGAGCTGCACATTGAATCTAATACATGTATATGACGCACCTTGTTTGACGGCATTGTTGAGAATGAGGGTGGCCTAATAATAATGTTGGTATTTGTTAAGCGCTTACTATGTGCAGAGCACTGTTCTAAGTGCTGGGGTAGATACAGGGTAATCAGGTTGTCCCACGTGAGGCTCACAGTTAATCCCCATTTTACAGATGAGGTAACTGAGGCAGAGAAGTTAAGTGACTTACTCACAGTCCCGCTCGGGAACTCCGACACTACGGATCTTCGCCCCCACAGACCCCCAGCCACCAGCTTCCAGTCCACCCCCCCCCCCCCCCCGCACGGGCCCGGGGACATTGCGCTCCCCTTCTCGATCCTGGGGACATTGTGCTCCCCTTCTCGGCCCCAAGGACACTGTGTCCTCGGGGGACATTGTGCTCCCCAACCGCTCCCCCACTCCGCCCGAGGCGGCCATTTTGGGAAGGCCTCACTCCCTCTTCCCTCTTGAGGTGATTCATCTCTCCCGCCCCCACCCCGGGCGACGACGTCCTTGTTCTCACCATGTTACCTTACCTTAGCCGCCGCCTACGGCCGCCACCCACCCCAGACAACCTCAGGGCCCCCCCCCCCCGCCGCCACAGGGTTATTTGGTCATGAGCTCTGGGACTCTCTCGGCCGCTGGCCGCTTGACTTTGAGTCTGATCGGGTAGGGTCGGCTCGTCCCCCGACCCTGGTCATCGCCTGCTTATTAACACTATTGTAGTGTGCCTTACTGTAGCATGTTGCTATATTAGCGATCTCGCTTGTCATTGTTTATTGTCGTCAGACTTTGAATTTGATCAGGTCGCCCCTTAATCGAGTCTACCCCCGACCCTGATCTATATTAGCACTACTGTATTGTATCATACTGTATCATGTTGCTATATTACCGATTTCGTTTATTACTGTTTATTGTTGTCAGTGCTGCCACCCACCTCTCTGGTCTCGCCATGTCCCTCCTCCCCCCCCCCCGCCCCTTCCTATCCTCCCCTTCCCCTTCCCCTCTCTCGCTCAGCTCTTTCCCGCTCTCTCCTCTGTCTCCTCCCCCCCTCCCCTCTCCCGCCCTAGAACCCCACTTTACCAGCGCTACCCCTCTTCCCCCTCCCCCTACTCTTCCCCCCACCAAACCCCCTCTTCACCCCCTCCCCCCTTCTCTCTTCCCCACCCATGCCCCATCCCAGTCCTCTTGTCCCACCGCTACCCCTCATCCCCCTCTCCCCGTCCAGGGCCCCGCCACCTCCTTCCCATCTAAACCCTCCCCTCCCCCTCCCCTTCCCCCCCTCCCCACCTTGCACCCACAGCTACTTTCAAGTGTGGCCTCTGGAACCCCCGCTCTATTACAGGTAAGCTACCTTTCATCCATGACCTTTTCCTCTCCCGCTCTCTCCTCCTCCTCGCCCTTTCGGAAACGTGGCTCTCTCCCGAAGACACGGTCTCCGCCGCCGCTCTCTCCGGCGGAGGCCTCTCCTTCTCCCACTCCCCCAGACTCACCGGTAAGGGAGGAGGCGTCGGCTTCCTCCTCTCGCCCCGTTGCCGCTTTCGCACTATCCCTCCTCCCTCTCCTTCCCCTCCTTCGAAGCCCATATCATTTGCCTCTACCACCCACTCCAGTTACTTGTCGCCGTCATCTACCGCCCTCCCGGTCCCACCTCCGACTTCTTCAACCACCTTGACCCCTTTCTCACCTTCCTCCTCTCCTTCTCTCTGCCCACTCTGATCCTCGGAGACTTCAACATCCATATGGATGTACCCGACGACTCCTCTGCCGCCCGCCTGCTATCCCTCCTCGACTCTGCCGACCTCCTCCTCCACCATACCGCGCCCACTCACCGACTCGGTCACACCCTCGATCTCGTCATCTCCTACCGCTGCACTATCTCCTCACTCACCGACTCTGAAATCCCTCTCTCTGACCATAACCTTCTCACCTGCCTCATCTCTCACACTCCCTCCCCCTGCCAACCTTCGCTACTGCCCCACAGAGACCTCCGCTCTCTCGATCCCATCCGTCTTTCCAATAGCATCTCTCCTCACCTTGCCGCCCTGTCCTCTCTCCCACTCTCGACGATCAGGTCTCCGCTCTCAACTCCACCCTCTCTACTCATCTCGACTCTCTCGCCCCCCTTTCCCTCCGCCGCTCTCGCTCCACTAACCCACAGCCCCGGATCACCTCCTCCGTCCGCCTCCTACGCTCCTATGCTCGAGCTGCCGAGTGCTGCTGGCGAAAGTCCAAGCACCGAGCCGACCTCACACACTTCAAATATTTCCTTTCCTGCCTTAACTCTGCCCTCTCCTCCGCCAGGCAAAGCTTCTTCTCCTCCCTCATCGACACCCATGCCCGTCACCCCCGCCGATTGTTCCGGACCTTTAACTCTCTCCTTAGGCCCCCTGTTCCTCCCCCTCCCCCATCTCTCACCCCCAATGATCTGGCCACCTATTTCCTCACGAAAATCAACACGATCAGGTCTGAGCTCCCAAAGTCACCCCTCCGCCTCTCCCCTCCCCCCCAACAACCCCCTCCCCTACTTTCCCATCCTTCCCTGCAGTATCCTCAGAGGAGATCTCCTCCCTCCTCGCAAGTGCCACCCCCTCCACCTGCGCCTCGGACCCCATTCCCTCTCACCTTCTTAAAACCATCGCCCCTGCCCTCCTCCCTTCCTTAACTTCTATTTTTAACCACTCAATCTCCAAGGGCTCCTTCCCCTCTGCCTTCAAACATGCCCACGTCTCCCCCATCCTAAAAAAACCCGCTCTTGACCCCACTTCCCCCTCCAGTTATCGCTCTATCTCCCTACTACCCTTCCTTTCCAAAATCCTAGAACGAGTCGTCTACAATCGATGCCTAGAATTCCTTAACTCCCATTCTCTCCTAGACCCCCTCCAATCTGGCTTCCGTCCCTTCCACTCTACCGAGACTGCTCTCTCTAAGGTCACCCGTGACCTCCTTCTTGCCAAATCCAATGGCTCCTACTCCATTCTAATCCTCCTTGACCTCTCTGCTGCCTTTGACACTGTCGACCATCCTCTCCTCCTCCATACCTTATCTCAACTCGGCTTCACGGACTCTGTCCTCTCCCGGTTCTCCTCTTACCTCTCTGGCCGGTCATTCTCGGTCTCCTTCACCGGAGCCTCCTCCCCCTCCCATCCTTTAACTGTTGGAGTTCCTCAAGGGTCAGTTCTTGGCCCTCTTCTGTTCTCCATTTACACTCACTCCCTCGGTGAACTCATTCGCTCTCACGGCTTTGACTACCATCTCTACGCAGATGACACGCAGATCTACACCTCCGCCCCTGTCCTCTCCCCCTCCCTTCAGGCTCGCATCTCCTCCCGCCTCCGGGATGTCTCCACCTGGATGTCGGCCCGCCACCTAAAACTCAACATGAGCAAGACTGAGCTCCTCATCTTCCCTCCCAAACCCGGTCCTCTCCCAGACTTCTCTATCACCGTGAATGGCACGACCATCCTTCCCGTCTCTCAGGCCCACAATCTCGGTGTCATCCTTGACTCGTCTCTCTCGTTCACCCCACACATCCTATCCGTTACCAAGACCTGCCGGTTTCACCTCTACAATATCGCCAAGATCCGCCCTTTCCTCTCCACCCAAACGGCTACCTTACTGTTACGGGCTCTCGTTATATCCCAGCTAGACTACTGTGTCAGCCTTCTCTCTGACCTCCCTTCCTCCTCTCTCGCCCCGCTCCAGTCTATTTTTCACTCCGCTGCCCGGCTCATCTTCCTGCAGAAACGATCTGGGCATGTCACTCCCCTTCTTAAACAACTCCAGTGGTTGCCTATCAACCTCTGCTCCAAACAAAAACTCCTCACTCTAGGCTTCGAGGCTCTCCATCACCTTGCCCCTTCCTACCTCTCCTCCCTTCTCTCTTTCTACCGCCCACCCCGCACGCTCCGCTCCTCTGCCGCCCACCTCCTCACCGTCCCTCGGTCTCGCCTATCCGGCCGTCGACCCCCGGGTCACGTCCTCCCACGGTCCCAGAACGCCCTCCCTCCTCACCTCCGCCAAACTGATTCTCTTTCCCTTTTCAAAACCCTACTTAAAACTCACCTCCTCCAAGAGGCGTTCCCAGACTGAGCTCCTCTTCTCCCTCTACTCCCTCTGCCATCCCCCCTTTACCTCTCCGCAGCTAAAGCCTCATTTTCCCCTTTTCCCTCTGCTCCTCCACCTCTCCCTTCCCATCCCCACAGCACTGTACTCGTCCGCTCAACTGTATATATTTTCGTTACCCTAGTTATTTTGTTAATGAATTGTACATTGCCTTGATTCTATTTAGTTGCCATTGTTTTTACGAGATGTTCTTCCCCTCGACTCTACTTATTGCCATTGTTCTTGTCTGTCCGTCTCCCCCGATTAGACTGTAAGCCCGTCAAACGGCAGGGACTGTCTCTATCTGTTGCCGACTTGTTCATCCCAAGCTCTTAGTACAGTGCTCTGCATATAGTAAGCGCTCAATAAATACTATTGAATGAATGAATGAACAGTCACAGAGCTGACAAGTGGCAGAGTGGCAGAGCCTAATCAAAAGAGCACAGGCCTGAGAATCAGAGGTTCTCTTCCCGGCTCTGTCACTAGCCTGTTGTGAGATCTTGGGTATGTCATTTAGCTTCTTTGTGCCTCAGTTTCCTCATCTGAGCAAATGGCGATACAATACCTGTTCTCCCTCCCACTTAGACTGTCAGCCCCATGTGGGATTGGGACAGATCTGATCAGCTTAAGTTGTGGCTAAACAAGTGCATGGCATATAGTAAGCATTTAAACACCACAATTATTATTATTCATTCATTAATTCAATAGTATTTATTGAGCACTTACTATGTGCAGAGCACTGTACTAAGCGCTTGGAATGTACAAATCGGTAACAGATAGAGACAGTCCCTGCCCTTTGATGGGCTTACAGTCTAATTGGGGGAGACGGACAGACAAGAACAATAGCAATAAATAGAATCAAGGGGATGAACATCTCATTAACAAAATAAATAGGGTAATGAAAGTATATACAGTTGAGCGGACGAGTACAGTGCTGAGGTGATGGGAAGGGAGAGGGGGAGGGGCAGGGGGAAAGGGGGAAAAGAGGGTTTAGCTGCGGAGAGGTGAGGGGGGGTAGAGGGAGTAGAGGGAAAAGGGGAGCTCAGTCTGGGAACGCCTCTTGGAGGAGGTGAGCTTTAAGTAGGGTTTTGAAGCGGGGAAGAGAATTAGTTTGGCAGAGGTGAGGAGAGAGGGCATTTCAGGACCGTGGGAGGACGAGGCCCAGGGGTTCATTCATTCATTCAATAGTATTTATTGAGCGCTTACTATGTGCAGAGCACTGTACTAAGTGCTTGGAATGAACAAGTCGGCAACAGATAGAGACAGTCCCTGCCGTTTGACGGGCTTACAGTCTAATCGGGGGAGACAGCCAACAAGAACAATGACAATAAATAGAGTCAAGGGGAAGAACATCTCGTAAAAACAATGGCAACTAAATAGAATCGAGGCGATGTACGTTTCATTAACAAAATAAATAGGGTGATGAAAATATATACAGTTTAGCAGATGAGTACAGTGCTGAGGGGATGGGAAAGGAGAGGGGGAGGAGCAGAGGGAAATGGGGGGAAAAGAGGGTTAAGCTGCAGAGAGGTGAAGGGGGGGCGGTAGAAGGAGTAGAGGGAGAAGGGGAGATCAGTCTGGGAAGGCCTCTTGGAGGAGGTGAGTTTTAAGTAGGGTTTTGAAGAGGGGAAGAGAATTAGTTTGGCAGAGGTGAGGAGGGAGGGCATTCTGGGACCACGGGAGGACGTGGCCCAGGGGTTGACGGCGGGATAGGCAAGACCGAGGGACGGTGAGGAGGTGGGCGGCGGAGGAGCGGAGCGGGTGAGGTGGGCAGTAGAAAGAGAGAAGGGAGGAGAGGTAGGAAGGGGCAAGGTGATGGAGAGCCTCGAAGCCTAGAGTGAGGAGTTTTTGTTTGGAGTAGAGGTTGATAGGCAACCTCTGGAGGTGTTTAAGAAGGGGGGTGACATGCCCAGAGTCCTTGAACAGTACAATTCTCCTTTCTACCACAGGTGAATGGTTCTTACACTTGCACTTGGATTTGTTCCCTTCCTTCTCCCCACCCTCAGCCCACAGCACTTATGTATATATCTGTAATTTATTTATTTATGTTAATGTCTGTCTTTCCCTCTAAATTGTAAGCTTGTGTGGGTAAGGAAAGTGTCTACCAACTCTGTTATATTGTCCTCTCCCAAGCATTTAGTAGAGTACTCTGCACACGGAGAATACTCAGAATATATGATTGATTGGTACCCTCTTGTCAGAGCATCCAAACAGAATTTCCAGAAATCTTTCCCCAACCAATTTCCACCCTCCTGTTGAATCAGTTCAGGCAGTTAATCCTTTTTTTCTACTAGTGCTCTGCACTAACCCAGTCACTCTAAGCACTTATATTTATATCAACTTAAGTATTCAACTTATTTTTTTTTCCATACTCTTGCTATTATTAATTGAATCTACATTTTTCTTCCTGTTCCCAGTGTAGATATACAATTTTGATCTGCCTGCCCCTTTCATTTCCCTTCTCAGGGTTGCACCTAGAGAGTTTCTAATACCCTAGCAGTCTCGACTACAGGAGAGAGACTCAAGCAGAGGCATATCCATTCCATTCCTAGCTTAGGCAGTAGCTAGCAAGTGGAAGGCAGTCTGCTACAAGTCAACACTTAAAACTTACCTGTGCTGGGCAGCAGTGGCATGGGAGAGAGTCGAGGGCAGAGATTCTAGTTGACTGTGTGGAAGGAGGCAGTGGTAAACCACTTTCATATTTTCACCGAGAAAACTCTATGGATTCACTACCAGAACAATTGTAGTTGGAGGTGGGGTATTCTGGAAGATATGTGTCCATGGTGTTGCTATGGGTTGGAGACGACTCAACAGCATAAGATAAGTCTCCCCCATTATACTTTAAGCTCCTTTAAGGCAGCAACTGGATCCTCTTACTTTAATTTTAGCACTCAGCACAATATGCTTAAGTGCAACACTCAGTAAACACCACTGAATGAATCATGATTGCAAAACAGGTGGTAAGTTCCTTGAGGGCCAGGAATCTTCGCATTTTGCTCTCCAGACTCCTCAGTATTTTGCTCTGCACACAATAAACAATTGAGCAATCCCATTAATGGACTGATGATTGGCTAAGAGTATTCCAGGCTCTTTCTTCTCATAATTCGTCATCCACCTGGAGAGGTCCAGGGTCCAGGGCCAGAAAGGGAACCAGAACTGATCCTTGAGGGGCTCCCACAGTTAGTAGGTGAGAAGGAGTGCCCAGATAGATACGAGGGGAACTAGGAGAGGACAGTATCAGTGAAGCCAGGGTTGATTAATGTTTCCGGGACAAGGAGTTGACAGTGTTGAAATCCACTGATAATAGGAATAATAATGATGGTATTTGTAAAGGCTTACCATGTGCCAAGGCACTGACTATAGTAAGCACTGGGATGGATACAAGCAAATCAGGTTGGACACAATCCCTGTCCCATGTGGTGATCACATTCTCTGTCCTCATTTTACAAACGAGGGAAGCGAGGCCCAGAATAGTGAAGTGACTTGCCCAAGTGTTTTGGTGGAGCAGGGATTAGAGCCCACAACCTTCTGACTCCCAGGCCCCTGCTCTATCCACTTTGCCGTGCTGCTTCTTAGGGGCAAGACATGGGGGGCCAGAGGGTTGAAGAGGGAGTTAACATCTGAAACAATTGGCAAGCACAACGGGCATTAGCGGCAAGAGATGAGCCCATAAGGACCTTACACTTTACGGGAACTTAAATGACTTGCCCAAGATCACATAGTAGACAAATGGTGGAACCAAGTGCACAATCTGACTCTGAGTCCTGGGCTCTTTCCACTTGTATTTGCTGGTTTAATAGAGCTTCATATAGGCTTAATAACTTTATAAGAGCCGGTTATTATTATAAAAGTTCATCTGGGGTCTGTGCAGTTTACACACTTTCAACAAAGGGAGGAGACCAGAAGAGCAATCAGCTACAACAGGAAAAAATAAGTGGAGGGCAAAGCGGTTCTTTCTAAAAAAATCCCTTTGCTGGCTTTCACCAACAACTGTTCAGAACCTACAGATCCCATGTCCAGGGCCAATGTGCCCCAGTTAGAGTTAGTGTTAAGCAGCATGTCTCACTGGAAAGAGCACAGGCTTGGGAGTCAAAGGTCATGGGTTTGAATCCCCGCTCTGCCACCTGTCAGCTGTGTGACTGTGGGCAAGACACTTAACTTCTCTGTGCCTCAGTTACCTCATCTGTATAATGGGAATTAAGACTGTGAGCCTCTCGTGGGACAACCTGATTACCCTGTATCTACCCCAGTGCTTAGAACAGTGGTCTGCACATAGTAAGCACTTAACAAATACCAACATTATTATTATTATTATTGTTGTAATAAAAGAAAGCAATTTGTGGAGCCAACTTTTGTAGGGATCACATATTCTCATTTTCAGAATATCACAGAGATTAAGTGACTGAGAAATGGAGTGAATTTCTTCTTTATAACCCGTATGGTTACATCTGTAGAGAACAGAGTTGTCTAACACTTTGTCTAACACTTCATTGCATGAGGAAAGGCGAACCTGACAGCCCTCTAACTCCTTTTTCAGTGGATTCCTTTGGCTCTGTCCTTGGCTACTCTTGACCCCTATTGTTGCCTCCTTTGTGATTTTCGGAACTCCTTTAATACTTCTCTGGTAAGGATTTATGAGCACTTGAACTTTTCATTATAAATATGTTTAAAGAATTAAATTATCAGCCATGTCAGGGGTGAGGAGCGGCTCTTTAAATATTACATGAATTCAACCGTGGTTAGAAAGCTGATGGCGCAGTTCAAAAAAATCTTTTAACATTTTCCACAAGGAACATCTTGACCCACTGTAACTGCTTCCTCATTCCACATTTGCTCTACTTCTTCATGAGCAGAGAGAACGCTGAAGGGATTGTGATGTCTGCTTGAAGGCTGTCTGAAGTCCCCTGACTTTGAGATGGATTTGGAGGCTTTAGGCTTTCAAGAAAGCCACCAAAGCCTCTGTGTTTGGTGAAAGAAGTCTCACAGCAAGTCTCCAGAGCCCCGGGTTTCTAGGGCCAATCTGTTTGGCACATCTCCTTGTCCCTAATCCTCTTCTTCTATGGCTCAGCTCAGTTTATCAGTATCACCCACAGTGTTTTTTGGACCCAAGCTACTCAAGGAGAGAAGACCAGATTCAGGATCCTCATCTCCTCCCCTGGGCAGAAATGGTTCTGATTTCAACTGAGTTAGAATCAATTATATTTATTGAGCACTCTATTAAGCACCTGAGAAAGTAAATATAACAGAGTTGGTAGATACGTTCCCTGCTCACAAGGAGCTTACAGTCTAGAGGAGGAGCTAACAGTTTTTAGAAGGAGTTATAACTTTTCCTTTCCAGATACAATTAAGGTTATCGGGTTTTTTATGATTTTAATTAAAGTTAAATGATCGAATGCAATCCTAAAAAAGTTAATAATAACTGTGGTATTTGTTAAGCACTTACAGTGTTCCAGGAACTGTACTAAACTCTGAAGGGGGTTGAGGGTGGTGGGGAATACAAGCAAATCCATCTGGACTCAGTCCCAGTCCCACATCAGCTTCACAGTCTTAATCCCCATTTTGCAGATGCGGACTGAGGCAGAGAAAAGTGAAGTGACTTGCCCAAGGTTACACAGTAGATAAGTGGAAGAGAGGAGATTAGAACCCATGACCTTCTGACTCCCTGGCAAATACTTTGCTCTCACAGAATCTGCTTTCTCAGCTGGCGTTACGGTAACTTTGACTATGGCTAGTCAGGTTGATCAGACAGGCTAATACGCAGGCTTTAGGGGTCCTGGTTTCTGAAAGAAAAAAGGCTAGGCCTAAAGGAAACTAGGAAGCATGTTTAATAGAAACTTCATGAACTCTTGTCTATTGTATTACATTTGAGCTGGTCACCGTTAGAGAAGAAATACTCTGGGTATCTATGGTAAGCTACCCTGAGTTATAACCATAGGGATACAGCAGAGGAATGTCCCTAAAAGGGATAATAATAATAATAATAATAATAATGATAGCATTTGTTAAGAGCTTACTATGTGCCAAGCACTGTTCTAAGCATTGGGATAGATACAAGGTAATCAGGTTGTCCCACTTGGGGCTCACAGTCTTGATCCCCATTTTCCAGATGAGGTAACTGAAGCACAGAGAAGTTAAGTGACTTGCCCAAAGTCACATAGCTGACAAGCAGCGGAGCTGGGATTAGAACCCACAACCTCTGACTCCCAAGCCCGGGGTCTTTCCACTAAGCCACTTGAGCTCTAGACTGTAAGCTCCTTCTGCAAGGGAACATTTCTACCAACTCTATTGTACTGTACTCTCCCATGCACTTAGTACAGTGTTTTGCACATATTAAGTACTCAATCTAGATTGTGACCTTGTTGTGTGCAGGATTTATCACTGTTTATTATTGTATTGTACTTTCCCATGTGCTTAGTACAGTACTCTGCCCACAGTAAGTGCTTAATGAATGCGACGAATGAATGAATAGTGCTGACATTGATTGACAGCAGCTGAATGCCTATCTGAACTGAGAAGCCTGCTGAAAATAGCTATGGCAAAATAGACACACCACTGTCTTACGTGACTTGCCCCAAATCTAATTAATAACACGTCAGCAATGGGACAAGATCCCTGATAGATCATTCTGTGATCCAACTATTACACGCCCTCCCAGATGCAAATAGACCGACAGACACTGTGTGATCAGTCAATCAATGGTACTTATTGAGCGGTTATTTTGTGAGGAGCACTTAGTAAGCGGATGGGAGAGTACCACACAACAATATAACAGACACATTCCCTGCCCACAGTAGAAATGGAGACAGGACCTTGGCCATGAGGCAATAGTCCACAGGCCTGCTCATAATACAACTATTATTTTGCTTGAAATTCACTGTTTTGGCTCAAAACCAGAATCTAGTCATTATGACAATAATAAAGAGTGGCTACAAACTTACTCCCCTCTCAGGGTCACACCTGGATAGTTTCCAGTACTCTACCACTCTTGGCTACTGGAGGGAGGCCTACCAGTTCCTTTCCTAGTTTGGGCAGTGGCTAACGAGTGGAAGACAATCTGCTACAAGTCAAAACATACCCGTGTGGGGCCGCAGCGGCACGGGAGAAAGACGGTGGAGACTCGAGTTTACTGCACGCAAGGAAGCCATGGTAAACTGCTTCCGTATTTTTACCAAGAAAACTCTCTGGATCCACTACCAGAATGATTGCAGATGGAGAGCGGGGAGTTCTGGGAGAGATGTGTCCGTTGTGTCACTATGGGTTGGAAATGACTGGGTGGCTTAAGACAAGAAAAGACAAATGCTTCCTACGTGCCAAGCACTGTACTAATCACTAGGTTAGGTACAGGATAATCAGATGGGACATAGTCCCCATCCCTCACAGGGATCACAATCTAAGGGACTGTCTGAAGGAAATCCAACTTGCCAACAATAGCCAGTCCATCCACCAATGCAAGTGTGGATGGTTAGATCTTGTAGTCAGTTTCATCTCATCCTTCATTGCAAAATTTTCGTGATCCACCTCCCTTAAGACATCCTTGTAATGACATATGTATCCCTGGGCATTCAGTGGATTGTAGTTTGTAGTTTGAAGGGTTTATCTACCTTGTTTACTTCACCCTTCAGTGTTGCCTATGCTCTTTGAGCTGTACATTTTAAGCAAATAATAATAATAATGACGATAGTATTTGTTAAGCGCTTACTATGTGCCAAGCACGGTTCGAAGCACTGGGGTAGATGCAAGGTAATCAGGTTGTCCCATGTGGGGCTCACAGTCTTATTCCCTATTTTATAGATGAGGTAACTAAGGCACAGAGAGGTTAAGTGACTTGCCCAATGTCCCGCAGCAGGAAAGTGATGGAGTCAGGATTAGAACCCATGTCCTCTGACTCCGAAACCGGGGCTCTTTCCACTAAGCCACGCTGCTTCCCTAATAATGATAATAATGATAAATATGATACTTGTTAAGCATTTACTATGTGTCAAACACTGTGCTTAGTACTGGGGTAGTTGCAAATTAATCAGTCTGGTTACAGTACTTGTCCCGCATGGGGCTGGCTCACAGTCTAAGTAGGAGGGAGTAGGATTGAATCTCCATTTTACAGATGAAGGAATGAGGCACAGAGAAGCGATATTACTTGCCCAAGGTCACACAACAGACAAGTGGCAGAATCTGGATTAGAACCCAAGTCCTCTGACTCCCAGGCCTGTGCTTTTTCCATCAGACCATGATGCTTTTCTAATATCGATATTGCAATTCACCCCAACCTCAGCCCCACAGCACTGATGTTCGTATCCTTACCATATTTACTTATTTTGATGTCTATTTCTCTCTCTAGGTGGTAACCTCCTTGTAGGCAGGGATCATGTCTGCCAACATTATAATGCAGTGGATAGAACACAGACCTGGGAGTTGAAGGTTGTGCATTCTAATCCTGGCTCTCCTACTTGCTTCAGTGTGACCTTGAGCAAGTCACTTCACTTCTCTGGGCCTCAGTTGTCTCATCTGTAAAATGGGGATTGAGACAGCCCCAAGTGGGACAGGGACTGTGTCCAACCCTATTTAGTTTTATCCACCCCAGTGCTTAGTACATAGAAAGCGCTCAACAAATACCACAATTATTGTTATTATTACTTTCCCAAGCCCTTAGTACAGTGATCTACATGCAGTAAGAGCTCAATATTAACCCTTGGTTGATGGATTAATTAAAATCTGTCAGCAAGGAAGGGATGAGCTGCTCAAATTCCCATATAGACTCTTCTGCAAAGAATTTCAAGATGTCACAGGATTTCAAAGATGCCTCTATCATCACCATCGTCAAGGAAAAACAAGGTGCCAGCACTGAGTGCCAGGACTATCCTAGGTTTTCATGACTCTCTACTACTAGTCAAGACCCTAACTAGGATTAGTTTCTGAAGATCATCACTACCCAAGTGCTTCTAGAATCTAAATGTGGCATTGAACCCAGTGTGATACCGCAGTTGTGATTTTCACCACACATTCAGGGGACACCACTGAGGCCACCTTACAAATTTTTAATACATTTCTGTCATTATTGTTCCAAGTGAGCCCAATAAATAGCATTTCTACTATAAATCTTACTAAATATTTGATATCACCAGCAGATTTAGACTTTGGCAACAGCTGAACAAGCTTGACCTTAATAGAGATACTAAGGCTATTCTGAGGTGATGCCTGGCTGTATCAGAATTGAAGGGTCTTTTCTGAAGTTCTCTTCCATTTGCCATAGAGTGAATGAAGTCTTAATAATAACGATGGTATTTATTAAATGCTTGAAACAAGTAAAGCACTACGGTAAGAGCTGGGGTAGAAACAAGATAAATAATTAAAGGTTAAAGATAATTAAAACAGTATGTTTCCAACTCTGGGTTTACAGGAAAGAAGAGCTACTATTTTATTCCTGCATTTTTTTTAATATTAGGTTCAGGCTTGTTCAATCTATTCTAACTGTGGTGACAAGAAATCTATAAATTGGTGTTGGAATGGAATTCTCATCCAATGAGAAATTCTTCCAACTCAAGAGCATCAAATGACCTTGAATGGGTAGTGACTCTATGTTGATGATTATTCTCAAAAATCACACCCAAATAGGCAAACACACACATGTATATACACATACATGCCTGATGAGACACTTTTCAGAATCAGCCGAGTACATGGACTAACATTTAAGCTAAAGAAGACAGGGAAAATTGATCGGACTACACTCAGCAAGTCCTACATACAACCAAGGCTCTCTATCACATGGTATAACGGTTAGAGCACAGGCCTGGAAGTCAGAAGGTCATGAGTTCTAATCCTGCCTATGCCACTTTGTTTTTCATTCATTCAATCGTATTTATTGAGCACTTACTGTGTGCAGAGCACTGTACTAAGCACTTGTGTGCTGTGTGGCTTTGGACAAATCACTTCACTTCTCTGTGCCTTAGTTACCTCATCCGTAAAATGGAGATTGAGACTGTGAGCCCATGTGGGACAGGGACCGTGTTCAACTCAATTTGCTTGTATCCACCCCAGTGGTTAGTATAGTGGTAAGCGCTTATGGCAAAATGCCATTATTATTAGAGGAGCAGCATGGAAATAATAATAATAATAATAATAGTGGTACTTGTTAAGCGCTTACTATGTGCAAAACACTGTTCTAAGCACTGGGGGGATACAAGGTGATCAGGTTCTCTCAAGTGGGGCTCACAGTTTTTAATTCCCATTTTACAGATGAGGTAACTGAGGCACAGAGAAGTTAAGTGACTTGCCCAAAGTCACACAGCTGGCAAGCGGTGGAGCCGGGATTCGAACCCATGACCTCTGACTCCCAAGCCCGGGCTCTTTCCACTGAGCCATGCTGCTTCTCTCTGCTAGTATAGTGGATAGAGCACAGGCCTGGGAGTCAGAAGGTCATGGGTTCTAATCCCTGCTCTGCCACTTGTTTGATGTATCTCATCTCTCTCATTCAACTCCCATATTCAACCTGTCATTAAATCCTGTTGGTTTTACCTTCACCACATTGCTGAAATCCACCCTTTCCTCTCCAACCAAACTCTTACCACGCTGATCCAAGCACTTACTCTTATCGCTGTCTTGATTACTGTGTCTGCCTCCTCATTGACCTTCCTGCCTCCTGTCTCTCCCTACTCCAGTCCATATGTCACTCTGCTGCCTGGATTACTTTTCTACGAAACCATTTAATCCATTTCTCTTCACTCCTCAAGGACCTTAAATGGTTGCCCATCTACTTCCACATCAAAACTCTTTACCATTGGCTTAAAACACTCAATCAGCTCAGCTCCCTCTTAACTCACTGATCTACTACATCCCAGTCTGCACACTTCATTCTTCTAGTACCAGTTTACTCACTGGGTCTCAATTTCACCTATCTTACTACTGAGCCCATTCCCATGTACTCCCTCCCCACTTCATATATGCCAGACCATCACTGTCCCCATCTTCAGAGCCTTATAAAGTCACATCTCCCACAGGAAGTCTTCCCCAGTTGGGCCTGCATTTTCCCGGCTCACATTCCCTTCTTCATCGTCTATGCATTTGGAATGGTGACCTTTGGGCATTAGCCATTCGCCCCACCCTTAACCCCACAGCCCTTATCTACATATTTATAAATTATCTATATAGTTTATAAATTTTATATGATAAATTGTTTATTATAAGGACTGTCTCCCACTCTAGAGTGTAAATTAGCTGGTTGTGGGCCGGGAACATGTCTACCAATGTTGTGCACGGTTAGCATTCAACAGATACCACTGATGATGAAAGATAGTATTGCCGAGATGGAGTTAAAATGAAAATTCTAAGAAACCAAATAATCTACAGTGCTTGTACCTTGAATCCACTTCTTAGAGGCAGTTGAAGAAAAATCTGTAAGTCTATGAATCACTCAGCATCTATCTGGTTGATAACTTCTAATAATTTATACACTCCATATGGTTGCAACTTAAAAAGACTAATTACCAGTGAACTCAATTAATATCTAGAAAGATTAATAGAGGGGCTTCTTGTAGGATAAAATAAGCTTAGCTGAAACTAGTCCAGCATGACTGAAAATAGAAAAAAAATCACCTAGTGAGTAAGTTATAAGAAACTCAAGCAGATGGCATGTAAAGCTTGCGATATGAAAAAAAAACCCTCTCCCAATGAGTAAATTATTAAACTTAGCTTCAAGAGTCAGTAATTTTATTTAAAATGTCACCTGTGTCATCGCTTTATCACCTCTACCTTTCAAAAGATAAGAACATAAAGACATTTTAGAAATAAAAAAGGCCAAATATCCTACCATGCCAAACCATTATGATTAATTGGTAATAATTATTTTAAAGTAATCATACTTGAGGCCTCTACCAAAAGATACATGAAGGAAGTGGCTAGAGATGAGACTGAGAGAATAGAGGGAAAGAAAGAAAGAGAAAAGGTCAGAGAGATGACAGACAGATGGAAGATAGAGCAAAAACCAGAGGGACAGAGAAAGAGAGAGAGAGAGAGAGGGAAATGAGTGCAATATCCCCAAGAAACTGTCCATAGAACCTCAAAGGGTTTTGGCACCCTGGATTTAGCCCTTACCATTTCTGAGATAAGATTCTACTTAAACACTGCAGAAATGGTTATATATCCAATTTCTTGTTGTTGTCTTATGCTTTCGAGTCATATCCAACCCATAGCGATGCCAAGAACGCATCTATCCCAGAACACCCCTCTTCCATCTGCAAATGTTCTGGTAGTGTATCCATAGAGTTTTCTTGGTAAAAATATGGAAGTGTTTTACAACTGCCTCCTTCCGCGCAGTAAATGAGTCTCTGTCCTCGACTCTCTCCCATACCGCTGCTGCCCAACACAGAGGAATTTGGACTTCTAGCAGACTGCCTTCCACTCGCTAGCCACTGCCCAAGCTAGGAATGAAATAGGTAGGCCTCTGCTTGACTCTCCCTCCTGTAGTCGAGACTGGTAATAATGTTGGTATTTGTTAAGTGCTTACTATGTGCAGAGCGCTGTTCTAAGCGCTGGGGGAGATACAGAGTAATCGGGTTGTCCCACGTGAGGCTCACAGTTAATCCCCATTTTACAGATGAGGTAACTGAGGCATAGAGAAGTGAAGTGACTTGCCCACAGTCACACAGCTGACAAGTGGCAAAGCCGGGAATCGAACTCATGAGCTCTGACTCCCAAGCCCAGGCTCTTTCCACTGAGCCATGTCCTGGAAACTCTCCAGTCACGACCCAGAGTCCTATTTTTAAAAATACTCTAAATAAGGGCATCTCCATACTCTCCCCTGATATCTTTCATTATTTCACAAACCTAATGACAATAATAGGTATAATAATTATAATAATGATATTTGTTAAGCACTTACTATGTGCTAAACATTGTACTAAGTACTGGGATAGTCACAATGCAATTCCTGCCGTGCTTTCAGTCACAATCCGTGCTCCACATGGGCTTCAGAGTATGGAGGAGGGAGAACAGGTACTTTAACAGAAAATTTGCTTTGGAAATAGGACTATAATTCCTACTGCTGTCATTTACATTCTTTTTAGCCCTACCCTCAGGAGAAATGTAGAGCAGAGGCTCAAGCACCACCAGAAAAATATCCATTTTTATAGTCTAAGATGAAAAAGGCCAATCCCCCTAGTCTCGCTTTAAAGGGAACTTGTTCCATTATATTTGGGGGTTCCAGCAGGGCCCACCTTTCGGTTGAGAGTTCTGCAAACCAGCTCAGACTGGACTGCTTTCACGCTCTTTAAAATGATTAAAGCTCAGGCAGGAGATTGTTGAAGAAATGGGAGGCAGCACTTAAACCCAGTCTGATTACAAGTGTCAAGTTCTTTCTGAAATATTTCAGAAAGGGGCAAGAATAAACAGATTTATAGGGTAAATACTTCACCAATTTTTATTCTGGTGGGTCTTATATATATGAGAAAAGATTAAAAGCCCAAATAAATGTCTAAATCATCACACTCCTGCAGTACATTTCCCAACTGTAGGTGAACACGGGCACAGCCTTCCATGATAATGTTCTTTTTGGCTTTCCCGTCACAGAATTTTTTAAATGTCCCGAAGAATTAGGAGAGTTGTTCCAAAAATGTAAGAGATATTTCATGCCAAGGCACTGTCTGGCTTTATAGTCTGGCTTATCTGGGAGGGAATAGTTCAGATGCAAGGCACTTCAAAGAGACTCGCTGAGGGCTTTGAAGCTGATGGGCTGCAGTCACCCATGAACAGCTAGCCATAACCTGACTTCGGGGGCCTGCTGAAAGTCGCTGACTTGTATGCATGGGGCACAGCGCCTTCTTTAAATGACCGATCCTTTCCCTCCCCCCGTCCCATCCATCCTCTGACCTTATGCCCCTGGAGGAGAGAGGAGAGGCCTGGAGTCTCAGCTCACTCATTATTGAGACCTTTCTACCGGATGCTTCGTGGCCTGATGCCATCCCTCCTACGCTCTGGCTTCCAACTGCTCTCCTCCTTTCCTCTCCCCTCTGCCCTCGGGTTCCTGGAAGGGAGAGGAAGAGACAAATGGCTAGGCAGGTGGCTGACCAGACAAGTAGGCCAGGGCTCATTTTATCCGCAAGGCTGACTAATAGTGGCATTCGGAGCCATCAGAATGATAAAATCCCCCATTGAGGCTATGAAAGGCCAATGGAGACATCCACAAAATAGGTGCTTCTTCTCTCTGAGCACTGCCATTTGGGCTGCCCCATCTTTGTATGCCTCATCCACTCGAACTCTTGTTTTTAAAGAGAAAGGATTGGGTTCCAATTTTCCCCGGCAGAACTTGTTTTCCTGCAGAGCATATTGAGAAGCAGCAAGGAGTAGTGGCTAGAGCACGGGCCTGGGAATCAGAAGGTTATGGGTTCTGATCCTGGCTCTGCCACTTGTCTGCTGTGCGACCTTGAGCAAGTCACTTCACTTTTCTGCGCTTCAGCTCCCTCATCTTTAAAATGGAGATAAAGACTGTGAGCCCCACATTGGCCAGGGACTGTGTCCAACCTGCTTTGTTTGTTTCCAACCCTGTGCTTAATACAATGTCTGGCACATACCACAGTTATTATACTAATACCAAAATTATTATCATTATATTTCCATTTTTAGAATTTTTCCATGCTGAGTGCATCCCAGCAGGAAGTGTCCAGAAATGGGCCTAACTCTGCTTGCTCAGGGTACTGAGAGCCCCAGAAACAGCTGGGTAAGCTGGTTCTCTTCCAGGTGAGAAGAAAAGCATGGCATAGTGGATAGACCACAGGCCTGAGAGCCAGGAGGTCATGGGTTCTAGTCCCGGCTCCACCACTTGTCTGCTGTGTGGCCTTGGGCAAGTCATTTCACTTCTCTAAGCCTCAGTTACCTCATCTGTAAAATGGGGATTAAGGCTGTGAGCCCCTTGTGGGATAGGGACTGTGTCCAACCTGATTTACTTGTATCCATCCACCCCAGTGCTTAGTACAGTGCCTGGCACATAGCAAGCGCTTAACAAATACCACAAGTACCACAAAGTGATGTGATCTGATTGCACCCAGACTCCCTCCACCCATCCCATGCATCTCAGCTAGTCCCAGATATAAACTACAGGAGAATGGGGCAGGCCCTGAAGGTAAGTAGACACTGACTATCTCCTTTCTCCTAGATGATTGCTGATTCATTTCAAAAATAAAGATTTGAGAGTCACCAATTTTCTAATTTTCAACTGAAGCAATACCCACCACTACACAGGTCTCAACCAAATCAATCAATGATGCTTACTAAGAGCTTACTGTGTGCAGACCACTGTACTAAGCGCTTGAGAAAATACAATATAATGGAGTTGCTAGACATGATCTCTGCCTACAAAAACTTGCAGTAGACAGGGACAGTCTCTGTCCAGTTCCTCTGACCATCATTCTCCCTACTCATGGGCAGAGAATGTGTCTACTCTGTCTGTTTTATTGTACTCTCCCAAGTGCTTAGTACAGTGCCTGGTTCATGATATATGCTTAATAAATAGTATAATTACAATTACAGTGTTCTGCACACAGTAAGAGCTCACTAAATACCATGAGGGTGATATCAAATTCTTTGTTTTGCAGTGACTTTTTAGAACAAAGTTTCTAGGAGTAAAAAAACAAGGGTGTATCCAATATGGAACATGCCCTAAATGCAAAAAAAGATATGGAAAGCATCCATGGAAACATTTGGTTTTAATCAGTGGCTAGCAGGGAGATGCAAAATAATAAGCAGCAAACTTTACTGCAGCAAATTTTAGTCCTTTGTAGGACAATTACAATATCCTGCTTAGGTAGTTTATTGATGGATGCTCCTATAAAAAAATACATTTTATGCCCCTATATGAATTTATTCAGTATTTAGTATCTGCTGCTAAGGAACATTCACTGACATATATTCAAATGCAGAATCGCTACCTTTATCATTTAAAGATGATCTGTGCCTGTGAAAGGACACGCCATTCGTTTGTTCAATAGTCAATTCAAATAGAAATGGTTAACTGAGCGCTTCCCTTTTTGCAAGTCTCTTCCCCTCTAGTGCCAATTACAGAGCATGAAAGACACACTCCACATAGCTTGCTCAGGATAATAAATCACTAAATTGGGAGCTTCGGTTCCCTAGCTGATTTTGATAAGAAAATTAATAGAATTAGTGACTTATCTACCCCACCAGGAGAGATTCATGTTATGAAAAAGAAGAGAAAAAGACAAAAAGAGAGGAAATCTGGTTCTATGGCCAAAGCGGGCACTATTTCTTATTCATGACAAGCGGCATTTTGGGGTGGTTTCTCTGCATCTCCTCCATGATGATAAAATGCTGCCTAAAACAATGCAAGGACCATTATCAGTTACTGTTTGCTTGTTTCATTTTCATACATAATTTAAGCGGACAAAGACTACATCAGATCAGACCTTAACAAGAGGTGTCATGAAGTGTTCGATGGCAGCCTGCTACCGATAAACAGACATTCAAGGTGGCAGGTCAACACCAAATCTTCATTTTCAAGGAAAGGGTTTACTCTGACCCGTTTTTGGTCCAAAAGGTTTCATCAGTGCTATTTTGTCCCTTTTTTATTCCATGGGAAGGTAAAGACTTAAATAACGGGCCTGCTTCTCTCAAGGGAGAAGGAAGGGGAAGGTGTGAGTTAAGTTCTCACATAAGATTTTTTTTCTTCAGATATGTGTGAAAATCTGTAATTATTTTTTAAGAGCCCCATTTTCCCCAGCTGTGAATGGAAAATCCACTACTGAGGGCTCTCTTAGAGCAGCTGCAGAGCTTGTCAGACAAAGAAATTAATTGATGTCTGTGAGGGCTTTGAAACTGAGAAATGACACTGCATAAGTGCTAAGTGTTGCTATCATGGCAACAATATTAGGAAGCGAGGCCCTCAGCGTCAATTATGTCTTTGAAAAACCAATGGCTCTTGAGAATCAGAAACCTTTAGAGAGAGACAGTGAATATTTTTTAGAAGATGGGGGCCAAAACCCTCCTAGGACTAACACTGATTTGTGGAAGCTTCTAAGTGACATCAAAGGTTAATTATTGAAAATTCATGGAAAATTATAAATTGTCAAGTCATGAGCAAACCTCATCAGGATGTTCACTCTTCATTACATTTATCAAATCCAGCCATTTCATGTTTCATTTGGGTGAATTATAGATCAAGCCCCTACCAGGTAATTGTTCACTGACCTCCTTAACCTTTTCATGGGCCTATTTCTATAACCAGGGTGTCTCTACTATTCTGGATGGCCTGCCCTAATCCAGGAAACTGGAGACCAAAACTCTTAGTTAGAAATTATAGAATGGAGAAAGTTTTATAATAATGGCTATACAGATTTGGAAAACGTTTTTCATCCGTGTCCCTGGAAATAAATAGCCCTGGTTGGTAGTTCCAAATATATATTGTGCTGAAAGATATACGCTAGTGAAATGTACTGTTCCAAGTCTGGATTAGCACTGCATGCTGGGAGACATTGACGTGGTTCCAATAGAAAATGCTCTCTCCCTTCCCTAAAGTCATTTCAAAATTTAAATTGAAATACACTGGATGATATAGCTATCCTCTCAAGTCATCTAAATTGCCAATAGAGCTGGACACAAGAAAGGTTGGCATGTTGATACTATTTTTTTTAACAAGGTATACATAGAGGAATAGATGTGGCCAAGACATCATTATGGAGATAGTTGCGGTTAAATGATTATTTCTTGGGCAATAACTCTTGAGATTGAGTTGTAACCTGGTGGTATTCATTGTTGGGAAGGGATATGTGCAGCCATATCATGCCCCAGTCAAATGGATTCCTTATTTTCTTTTTCCTGATCCTGTTGACCATCCACTATACTGTACCTTGACAATAATAATAACAATAATAATGATTATGGTACTTTTAAAGTGCTTACTATGTGCCAAAACTGGGGTAGATATAAGAAAAGCAGGTTGGACACAGTGTTTGTACCACATGGGGCTCAGAGTCTAAGTAGAAGGGAGTAGCATTTAATCCTCATTTTACAGATGAGAAAACTGAGGCACAGATAAGTTAAATGACTTATCCAAGGTCACACAGCAGACAAGTGGAAAGTTGGGATTAGAATTTAGGTCCTCTTTCTCCCAGGCCTGTGTTCCTTCCACTGGGCCACACTGCTTCAGCTTCTTATGGGCATTTACCAAATTTATTTTATTGGATTCGCCCAATCACTTAGTACAGTGCTCTGCACACAGTATGCACTCAATAAATACCATTATTTGATTGATTGATCAGCTGACTCATACCCAGCGAAGCAGCGTGGTTTAGTGGAAAGAGCCCGGGCTTGGGTGTCAGAGGTCGGGGGTTCTAATCCCGGCTCTGCCACTTGTCAGCTGTGTGACTTCGGGCAAGTCACTTAACTTATCTGTGCCTCAGTTATCTCATCTGTAAAATGGGGATTAAAACTGTGAGCCCCACATGAGACAAGCTGATGACCTCGTATCTTCCCCAGCACTTAGAAAAGTGCTTGGTACATAGTAATCGCTTAAGAAATACCAACATTATTATTACTATTATACCCCAGTGCTTGGGACGGTGCTTGGCATACAGTAAACTCTTAACAAATACCATCATTATTATATGAGAAGCTGTGTGGCTTAGTGGAAAGAACACGGGCTTGAGAGTCAGAGGTCGTGGGTTCTAATCCCGGCTCCGCCACTTGTCAGCTGTGTGACTTTGGGCAAGTCACTTAACTTCTCTGTGCCTAAGTTACCTCATCTGTAAAATGGGAATTAAGACTGTGAGCCCATTTGGGACAACCTGATTACCTTGTATCTACACCAAAGCTTAGAGCAATGCTTGGCGCAAAGTAAGCACTTAACAAATACCATTATTATTATTACACCTTGCCATGCCTAAGCAGTTGAGTCCTTTTCAATTGAAAATTGGCCATTTAATATCATTATATGAAATATGAATAGTTAACCTTTGTACTCTAAGGTGCCACTGACAGTGAAAGTTACCAGGGAAATTTCCCTCTCCATGAAGAAAAGACAGAAACAGAGGTGATCACTAAATGGATTACATCCCAACTGTTTGAATATGGGGCAAAGTGGGGAGATGAGGTGACAAACAGGATGAGGCTTGGGAAAGGCGAGCAGACTTGGAAAAACCAAGACAGGGATCATGTCCAGAAACACTATTAGAATCTCCCAACCTTCAAGAGCAGAGCTCTGCATAATGCAAGCATTCCATAAATACAATAATAATAATGTTGGTATTTGTTAAGCACTTACTATGTGCAGAACACTGTTCTAAGCGCTGGGGTAGATACAGGGTAATCAGGTTGTCCCCTGTGGGGCTCACAGTTAATCCCCATTTTACAGAAGAGGTAACTGAGGCACAGAGAAATTAAGTGACTTGCCCACAGTCACACAGCTGACAAGTGGCAGAGCCAGGATTCAAACCCATGACTTCTGACCCCCAAGCCCGGGCTCTTTCCACTGAGCCACGCTGCTTCTCTAATATATCAAATATACTTGGTTAGATTGCTGATGAGGCAGAACAACCTGATCTAAAGTCCTCTAGGCACCACTCAGAACTGCTCTTCTTCTACCTTGCTTGAAGCTCTCAGGTCATATTCAATCGTTCATCAAATCCTGTCGGTCCTATCTTCACAACCTCACTAAAATCCACCCTTTCCTCTCCATCCAGTCATTCATTCTATCCCACCTAGATTACTGCATCAGCCTCCTTGCTGACCTCCAAGCCTCCTGCCTCTTGCCTCTCCAGTCCACACTTCACTCTGCTGCCTGGATCATCTTTCTACAGAAACGCTCAGGACACGTCACCCTCCCCCCATCAAAAATCACCAGTGGTTGCCTATCCACCTCCATAACAAATGAAAACTCCTCACCATTGACTTTAAAGCAGTCCATCAGCTTGCCCCCTTCTATCTCACCTTGCTTCTGTCCTTCTACAACCCAGCCCACACACTTTCTTTTTCTGGTGCTAACCTTCTCACTGTGCTTTGATCTTGCCTGTCTCACTGCCAACCCCTGGCCCATGTCATACCTCTGGCCTGGAACACCCTCCCTCCTCAAATCCTCCAGGCAATTACTTTCGCCCACTCTTCAAAGCCTTACTGAAGACACATCCCTTCTAAGAGGGCTTCCCTGATTAAGCTCTCTTTTCCCCAAATTCTGCATTACCCTTGCACTTGAATTTGTAACCTTTATTCAACTCACCCTAAACCCCACAGCACTTATATTCATATCTTTAATTTATTTTACCATCTGTCTCCATATCTAGATTGTAAGTTTCTTGTGGGCAAAGAACATGTCTACCAACTCTGCTATACAGTATTCTCCCAAGTGTGTAGTATAGTTCTCTGCTCACAGTAAATGCTCAATAAATGTAACTGATGAATTAATTGATTGAATGATTTAAGAATACTCGATCAGAAGTCCTTAATTCAATCTGTGGCAAAAGCTTTAATATTCAATTAATAATTAAACAATGAATTAATATTAATCTCCTTTGTAACCTTGGGCAAGTCATTTAACTTCTCTGTGCCTCAGTTACCTCATCTGTAAAATGGGGATTTAGACTGTGAGCCCACGTGGGACAGGGACTATGTCCAACCCAATTTGTTTGTATCCACCCAACACTTATTACAGTGCATGGCACATAGTAAAATCTTAACAAATACCATTATTATTATGGTGGTGTGGTCTACAGTCTTAGGAAAGTCAGATGTAGGACAGGGTTTGGTGGGAAAAATGAATTCTGTTTTGGACATGTTAAATTTGGAGTGCTGGTGGAACATCCAAGTTGAGATTTCCTGAAGGCAGGAGGAAACGTGAGACTGCAGAGAAGGATAAAAATCACATCAGACTCCCTGGGTCTTTCCCCATTAAGCAAAAATTCCTCACAAGCGGTTTCAAGAATTTCCACCAATTCACTCCTCCTTAGCTATTTGTTCTCTTTGTCTGCTCTTACCCAATTTGCTCTCTTAGCTCACAAGCCAACCTTCTAGCTGTTCTTGCTGTTCTAGCTCACCCTGTTCCCATCAACCTGGAACACCCTCCCTTCCAAATTCAATAGAACACAGCTCTCCTGATACTCAAAGCCCTTCTAAAATCCTACCTTTCTCAATATGCCTTGCTCAAATAATTTCCTTAGTGCCTTAAGCCAAATAAATCGATCCATCTGCTGTGGCACTTAAAAACTTAGCTATACTTATCCTCATTTCCAATGTGTATATGTTTATTTATTTATTCATTTTGACCACTCTAGTCGTAAATATTTTCATATCTGTGTCCCCCATTAGAGTGTAAGTGTAGAAGGCATCTGTACTTCCCAACACCTTTTATCATTCATTCAATCATATTTATCGAGTGCTTACTGTGTGCAGAACACTATACTAAGTGCTTGGAAAATATAGTACAGCAATAAAGAGAGACATTCCTTGCCCACAACAGGCTCACAGTGTAGAGGCAGGAAGACAGACATCAATACAACTGAACAGGCATCAATATAAATAAATTATATTAGAATTATATATATAAAAGTGCTGTGGGGTAGGGAGAGGGGGAAAAGAGCAAGGGAGCAAGTTGGGGTGATGTGGGGTAGGGAGAGGGGGAGCTGAAGAAAAGGGAACTTAGTCTGGGAAGGCCTCTTGGAGGAGGTGCACCTTCAGTAGGGCTTTGAAGGGGGGAAGGGTGATTGGTAGGTTTGAGGAGGGAGGCTCTTCCAGGCCAGAGTAGGATGTGGGCCGGGGGTTGGCAGTGAGACAGGCAAGATCGAGGCACAGTAAGGTTAGCACCAGCAGAGCAGATTGTGTGGACTGGGTTGTAGAAGGAGAGGAGGGAGGTGAGGTTGGAAGCAGGAAGGTGATGGAGCATTTTAAAGTCAATAATGGGGAGTTTTTCTTTGATAAGGAGGTTGAGAGGCAACCACTGGAGATTTTGGGGGAGAGGGGTGACATGCCATGAACATTTCGTTAGAAAGATAATCTGGGCAGCAGAGTGAAGTATGGACTGAAGTGTGGAGAGGCAGGAGGTTGGGAGGTCAGAAAGGAGGCTGATGCAGTAATCCAGTTGGGATAGGATGAGTAACTGTACTAACGTGGTAGCGGGTTGGATGGAGAGGAAAGGGTGGATCTTGGCGATGTTGTGAAGGTGAGACAGGATTTGATGAGGGATTAGGTATGTGGGGTGAATGAGAGAGCGGAGTCAAGTATAACACCAAGCTTATGGAGTTGTGAGACGGGAAAGATGGTTGTGCCATCAACAGTGACAGGAATGTTCGGGAGTGGACAGGGTTTGGGAGGGAAGATAAGAAGCTCTGTCTATGACATGTTGAGTGAGGTGACGGGTGGACATCTAAGTAGAGATGTCCTGAAGGCAGGAGGAAATGTGAGGCTGAGGAGAAAGAGGAAGATCAGGGCTGGAGATACAGATTTGGGAAACATCCTCATCCTGATGGTAGTTGAAATCGTGTGAATGAACAAGTTCTCCAAGGGAGAAAATGCAAAAATTTCCCTCTGTTTTGTGGTTATGTTTGTGGTTTGCAGAGCCTAATGCTGTTTTGTCATTTGCTCTACATCACCACATCACCTGCACATCTAACAGAATCTACTTACCATAGGCTTTAAAGCACTCAATCACCTAGGCCCCTCCTATCTTACCTCTTTGATTTCCTACTACAACTAGCCCGCACACATCTATCTTCTAATGCTAACCTACTCAGAGTTCTTCGATCTTGTTTATCTCACCACTGTCTCCTAACCCACTTCCTGACTCGGCCTGGAATTCCCTCTGTCTACATATCGGACAGTCAGTCACTCTCTCCACCCTCAAAACCTTGTTAAAAACAAATCTTCTCCAAGAGGCCTTTGCCGACTAAACCTTCATTTCCTCCTCTTCCATTCCCTTCTGCATCACCCTTACACTAGGGTTTGCACCCTTTATTCACGCCTCCATCAGCCCCATAGCACTTATGTACATATTCATAATTTAGTTTATTTTAATCTCTCCCCTTCTGAACTGTAAGTTTATTACAGGAAGGGAACGTGTCGACCAACTAATTCTATTTATAGTGTACTCTCCAAAATCTTAATACAGTGCTTTGCACACAGTGTTCAATTCCAATTGAATGAATGAATGAATGAATAAATGACTGTCAGATCTTATGATTCTGGTCCTGCCCTCTTCATGCATCTTCCAGATCCCTCATCAGTGTAGACTACCTTGCTTCAGACCCCTTCCCAAGGGAGTCCCTGATCCCCTGTGTAAAGTGAATGAACTAGAATTGGAATTTCTACTGTACCTTCTATGCTTGAGATATTTCATTATTGATTTGAGGATGCCTTTGGGTATGGCAAGAATAGAATACTTAAGCCATCAATCGATCAATAGTATTTATTGAGTGCTCACTATGTTCAGAGCGCTGGAAATTAGGGTAACCCAAGCCAAAAAATATCTAGTGCCAAGTTTAGTTTAGCAAATCTTATCTATCCATAAGGTAATGCAAAATTATATTAATGTGAATAGCATTAATATGAAAAGCATTAATTTTGCTCCTGGGCAAACATATTGTCTGGAGTTACTGAAGCCTAATTGTGAACATTTCTCTTCAGAGAGATGGAGGCATGCATCACACACACACACACACACACACACACACACACACACACACGCAATGGAGTAATTTATTATTAAATCAAGACCAATGCCAAACCTTTGAACAGGTTGCTTCTACCAAAGAAAAGAGTAACTGATTTTTAGAAGTTCAGAACCCAATAAATTGAACAATCAGTGGTATTTCCTGAGCTCTTATAGTCGGAAGAGCTCTGTACTAATTGCCTGAGAGAGTGCAGGACAATAGAATTGAAAGACACAATCCCTGCCCTCAAGAAGCCTACAGTCTAGTGGGGGAAACAAACATTAATGATTTAGGGGAAGCAAGAGACTATAACAGTATGTACATAAGTGCTGTGGGGATGGGGGTTTGATGAGTTTCAAAGTGCTTAATATTAATGATGGTATTAAGCGCTTACTATGTGCCGAGCACTGTTCTAAGCGCTGGGGTAGACATAGGGGAATCAGGTTGTCCCACGTGGGGCTCACAGTCTTAATCCCCATTTTACAGATGAGGGAACTGAGGCCCAGAGAAGTTAAGTGACTTGCCCACAGTCACACAGCTGCCAAGTGGCAGAGCTGGGATTCGAACTCATGAGCCCTGACTCCCAAGTCCATGCTCTTTCCACTGAGCCATGCTGCTTCTCCAATGATGGTATTTGCTAAGCGCTTACTATGTGCCAAGCACTGTTTTAAGCACTAGGGTAGATACAAAGTAATCAGGTTGTCCTATGTGGGGCTCACAGTCTTAATCCACATTTTACAGATGAGGTAACTGAGGTCCAGAGAAGTTAAATGACTTGCCCAAAGTCACACAGCCATTAAGTGGTGAAGCCGGGGTTAGAACCCACGACCTCTGACTCCCAAACCCATGCTCCTTCCACTAAGCCACACTGTTTCTCAGGGGTTGCAGACCCAGGTGCATAGATGGTGCAAAAAGGAAGGTGAATAGGTGGGGAGATGAGAGATTAATCAGGGAAAACTTCCTGGAGGACATATGATTTTAGGAGGGCTTTAAAGATGGGGAGAACAATATCTGTTGATTATGAAGGGTGAGAGAGTTCCAGGCAGAAAGGAGGGTGTGAGCAAGGGGTCAACTGCAAAAGAGATCGAGATGAAGTAAGTAGGTTGGTTTTAAAAGAGTGAAATGCATGGGTTGGGTTGTCTTGGCAGAAGAACAAGAATAGACAGGAGGGAGAAAGCTGGCTGAATGCCTTAAAGGCAATGATAAGGAGTTTCTGCTTGATGGGGTGATGGATGGCCAACCACTGGAAGTTTATGAAGAGTGGTGGGTCGTTTGCAAAATTATTTCTTTATAAAAATGATCCAGGCGGCAGAGTCATGGATATACTTGAGTGGGGAAAATCTGGAAGCAAAGAGGTCAGCAAAGAGGATGATGCAATAGTTGACAAGGCCTTGGATCAGTGTGATAGCAGTTTGGTCGGAGAAGAAGGGACAATTTCTAGAGATGTAAAAATAGAACTGACAGGTATTGGTGACTCACTGAATATGCTGGTCAAACGAGAGAGTGAGTCAAAGATAATGCCAAGGTTACAGGCTTGTGAGTCAGGGAGGATGATGGTGTTGTCTTCAGTGATGGGAAATTCAAGGGTTGGGAAAATGGGTTTATCTCCCTATTCCTACAGTTCCTCCAATGGTTACCCATTCATCTCTGCATCACAGAGAAATGCCTCATCATTAGCTTTAAAGTGCTCAATAGGGAATATGTCTGTTATATTGTTACACTCTTCCAAGGACATAGTACATTGCTCTGCACACAGTAAGCACTCGAATATTATTGACTGACTGATTCAATCAGGGTTTTCCCCTCACTCATCATCATTCTCCTCCTGCTCACCTGTTCATGCTTCACTTCTCTAATGCCAACCTAAAGATAACTAGCAGCATGTCCTAGAAATAACACTGCTTCTTTCCACTAGCCTAGTGGAAAAAGCACAGGCCTGGGAGTCAGAGGACCTAGGTTCTAATCCCAGCTCCATCAAGTGCCGGCTGTGTGACCTTAGACAAATCACTTCTCTGCGCCTCATTTACCTCATCTGTAAAATGGGGATTAAATGCCTGCTATCTCTCCTACTTAGATTGTGAGCCCATGTGGGACAGGGACTGTGTCCAACTTGGTTAACTTGTGTCTACCCCAGGACACAGGACAGTGCTTGAAATATAATGAGCATTTCACAAATATCATAATAAATTAAGTAATTAATTTACTCTCTGGGACTCTTTCTTGTCTCTCCTGCTGCAGACCTCATTCTCACGCCCTTCCTTCTGGTGAAACTCTTTCTTTGCTCATCTGTCAAACCATTGCTTTCCACATCTTTTGAAATCACATAGACTTCATGAAGCCTTACATGACTGAACTTTCAGTTCCTCACTTAGTATCCCCCTGACACCTGCCTCTTCCGTACTTTTGTATAACCAGGATACTTGGGTATTTATACACCCATTTCCTCATCCTGTTTAGCCTTTGTGTACAAATCTTTACCCTCAATTTCTTTTTCATAGCCGGTATAGTTTTCTGCATCTGTCCTTGAGGGCAGGAATCACATCTACTAATTCAGTTGCCCTTTCTGATGTGCTTAGGATAGTGCTTTGTCTGAATAGATGCAGTGTGGCCTGGTTAGATAGAGCATGGGGCCGGATCTGGCTTCTAGTCCTGGCTCGGCCACTTAATAATAATAATGTTGGTATTTGTTAAGCGCTTACTATGTGCCGAGCACTGTTCTAAGCGTTGGGGTAGACACAGGGGAATCAGGTTGTCCCACGTGGGGCTCACAGTCTTAATCCCCATTTTACAGATGAGAGAACTGAGGCACAGAGAAGTTAAGTGACTTGCCCAAAGTCACCCAGCGGACAAGTGGCCGAGCTGGGATTCGAACCCATGACCTCTGACTCCAAAGCCCATGCTCTTTCCACTGAGCCACGGTGCTTCACTTGTCTGCTGTGTGACCCTGGGCAAGTCACTTCACTTCTCTGGGCCTCAGTTACCTCATCTGTAAAATAGAGATTAAGACCGTGAGCCTCACGTGGGATCTGGACTGTATTCACCCTGATTAACTTCTATTTACCCCAGTCCTTACTACCATGCCTTGTACATAATAAGCTCTTAACAAATACAAAAAAAAAATAGCACTGATTGAAAGACTGATCATTTTAGGTGTTAAGTCTATAAGTTCACCTTGAATTGGTGCCCTGGAAAAGGTAAGGTAGAAAAATGGTTTATGCATTGAAAGACCTATATGCTGTGAAAAATGGTATTTTTTGCATGCATTTATGTTTTGTGATTTTAAAAGGAACTCAGTAGGCAAAATCATAGAAAGGAAACATTACATTTGTTTTCTTTTTGCTAATATGTTCCCCTCACAGTGGTTTATGCTAGATATTCCTGGGTTTAAAAGCTTAGGGTTTGATTTGTTATCTGCATTTTGTGAATATTAGCCCAGAATAGCCTGTTCTTTCATAATAAGCCAAAAGTGAAAATACAGAAAACATGCACATTCTCAACATTTAATTTTCTTTAAAACCCTGCTGGGTTACTGTGATTGTTAGAAGGGTCCTTTGTTTTTATTCATTGTCACTGTCAGCTGTAGTCATGTAGTAAATGATCACATTATACTGAGCCACGTAATGTTAGAAGGAATGTAAATGGTGAGGAGGGTAATGAATAGAGCAATCGGTGAACAAAATTAAATTTCTCCTCCTGCCTCTGGCTGGGCCTCATAAGTGAAGAGTTAGTTCCAGTAAGGTTTCCTGTGATTAAGAGAGTTTTGGAACACATTTGTTTCATAAAGCAGATGACATTGTAATAAATGGGTGTCTTAGCCAACACTCCCTATGGGTAGAAACCCTGTACCAGGTGAGAAGCACAAGGAAAGGGAGTTGTTGTTTGGGGATGATATATGGAGAATTTGCTCTTTATTAATAGCTTTTTACTGTTTATAGAGTGCTCTATGCATGAAATGTGCTCTTTGAACTCCTCTGGGATTACTGCTAGAGTTTTAGTTTCTCTCTTTTTTAATGGTATTTAATGAGTTATTACTAAGTTCCAGGGTAGATATTGTTTTATTTTTATAGCGTACTCTTCCAAGCGCTTAGTACAGTGCTTTGCACACTGTAAGCTCTCAATAACATGAGCAAGCCACTTAATTTCTCTGGGCCTCAGTTACCTCATCTGTAAAATGGGGATTAGAACTGTAAACCCCAAGTGGGACAACCTGATTACTCTGTATCTACCACAGTGCTTAGAACAGTGCTTGACACATAGTAAGCGCTTAACAAATACCCATTATTATTATTAATAAATGAGATTGAATGAATACAAGATAATCAGGTTGAACACACGTGGGACAACCTGATTACCCTGAATCTCCCCCAGCGCTTAGAACAGTGCTCTGCACATAGTAAGCGCTTAACAAATACCAACATTATTAACAAAGTCCTTGTCCTATGGGGGCTCACAGTCTAAGTCATTCATTCATTCATTCAATAGTATTTATTGAGCGCTTACTATGTGCAGAGCAGTGTACTAAGCGCTTGGAATGGACAAATCGGCAACAGATAGAGACAGTTCCTGCCCTTTGATGGGCTTACAGTCTAATCTGGGGAGACAGGCAGACAAGAACAATAGCAATAAATAGAATCAAGGTGATGAACACCTCATTAACAAAATAAGTAGGATAATGAAGATATATACAGTTGAGCGGACGAGTACAGTGCTGAGGGGATGGGGGAGGAGCAGAAGGGGGGAGAAGAGGGTTTAGCTGTGGAGAGGCGAAGAGGTGAGGGGGGGGTAGAGGGAGCAGAGGGAGGAGGATTCAATCCCGATTTTACAGATGAGGTAACTAAGGTAAGAAGTTAAGTGACTTGTACAAGGTCACACAGCAGAAAAGTGGCAGAGCTGAGAATAGAACCCAGGTTCTCTGACTTCCAGGCCTCTGTTTTTTCCACTATGCCACAGTGCTTCCCATCTCTTATCTGTTTCACTGAAACATTGGAAGGAACTAATAATCATGTATGGATGATGAAATTATGAGAAATTGTGTCATCAAAATGAACAATTTTTGTTCCTGGAAAAGTAGCATAGCTGGTAGAAAGAACACGGGCCTGGGAGTTAGAAGACCTGGGTTCTTATCCCGGTTTTGCCACTTACTTGCTGTGAGAATTTAGACAAGTAACTTAGCTTCTCTGTGCTTCAGTTTCTTTATCTGTAAAATGGGGATTAAATACCTGTTCTTCCTCCTTCATAGATTGTGAGCACCATTTGGGACAGGCACTGCTTTTGACCTGGTTATCTTGTACCTGCCCCAGCACTTAAGTACAATGCTTTCCCCTGGTAAGTGCTTAACAAACACTATTATTATTATCATAATATTCTGAAGAGGCTGAAATGTGTGAAAAGGGAGCATCAGCTCTAAAAGCAAAGAATAGTTATCTATAGAGAGGCACATCTGGTTTCCCTGTTACATGAGGTTTTTTTTAATAGTATTTGTTAAGTGCTTACTATGTGCCAGGCAGTGCATTAAGAGCTGGGGTAGATACAAGTTAATCAGGTTGGTCACAGTCCCTGTCTCCCATGGGGCTCACACTCTTAATCCCCGTTTTATGGATGAGGTAACTGAGGCATAGAGAAATGAAGCAACTTGTCCAAGGTCACGCAGCAGACAAGTAGCAGAGGTGGGATTAAAACTGACATTCTTCTGACTCCCAGGTCTGTACTCTGTCCATTAGGCCACACTGCTTTCACTGCAAAGGGTTGTATTCTGGCAAGTCCTATGCCATTCCCATGTCATTCACACACCATGTGGATAAGCACAACTGTGTCTTCTGTCATCGTGGGGGGCCTGGATCCAAACAGGCTCTCCTTGTTGGAGTTTCTAGACAGAATGTTTATGGAAATTACACATCTTGGTAGAACTGATGGTGTGAAAACATCTTGAGAGCACAAAACCTACTGCTTCTATATTTGTACTGCCCAAACACTTACTCCAACTCACTGCACCAAGTGGAAGCTGAAAAATTTCTTCTACTAGACATGCACATCCCCTCTCAAGGTCACCCCTGGAGAGTTTCCAGTACTCTACCAGTCTTGACTATGGGAAGGAGAGTCAAGTAATCATATCCATTCTATTCCTAGCTTGGGCATTAGCTAGTGAGTGGAAGGCAACCTGCTACAAGTCAAAACTCACCTGTGCTGGGCAGCAGCAGCATGGGAGAGAGTAGAGAGCAGAGACACAAGTTTACAGTTCAGGAGGAGGAAATGGTAAACCACTTCAGTATTTTTGCCAAGAAAAACGATATGGATCCACTACCAGAATGAGTGTAGATGGAGGTGGGGTGTTCTGGGAGAGATGTGCCCATGATGTTGCTGTGAGTCAGAGACGACTCGACAGCATAAGACGAGACGACATAAGCATGAAAAGGTGATTAATATTTCTCACTTTGCCATTAGGAATTGCTTTTGAATTATTCTGGGGCCCTGTAGACTGTAAGCTCCTTTTTTTAAATGGTATTTCTTAAGCACTTACTATGTGCCAGGTACTGTTCTAAGCACTGGGTTAGAAGCAGCATGGCTTAGTAGGAAGAGCATGGGCCTGGGAGTTAGAAGATGTGATTTCTAATCCCAGGTCAGCAAACTGTCTCCTGTGTGACCTTGGGCAAGCCACTTAACTTCTCTGTGCCTCAGTTACCTCATCAGTAAAATGGGGATAAAGACTGTGAGCCCCACGTGGGACAACCTGATTACTTTGTATCTATCCCAGAGCTTAGAACAGTGTTTGGCACATAGTAAGTGTTTAACAAATACCTTAATTCTTTCAATAGTATCAATAGTATTTATTGAGCGCTTACTATGTACAGAGCGCTGTACTAAGCGCTTGGAATGTACAAATCGGTGACAGATAGAGACAGTCCCTGCCCTTTGACGGGCTTACAGTCTAACTGGGGGAGACGGACAGACAAGAACAATAGCAATAAATAGAATCAAGGGGATATTAATAATAATAATACTTCAAGTTAATCAGGTTGCAGACAGTCCCTGTCCCACATAGGGCTCACAGTCTTAATCTCCATTTTACAGTTGAGGTAACAGCATAGAGAAGTAAAGTGAGTTGGCCATGGTAACACAGCAGACAGGTGGCGGAGTCAGGATTAGGACCCAGGTCCTTCTGACTCCCAGGCCTGTGCTCTATCCACTAGGCCACACTATTTCCTCATGGACTGGGATCGTGTCTACTGACTCTATTGCATGATACTTTCCCAAGTGCGTAGTAAAGTGCTCTGCATACTCTAACTTCTCAATAAATAGTATTGATTGATCGATTGACTGGGGCCACAAGTCGTCCTGAGCCTGAAAATAGGCTGTGGGTAAAGAAGAATTTTTAACCCCAGCAGAAAACTCCTGCCCAGCGTTGCTAGTGCACTGGTTTCGGGTCCTCTCCACCTCACATGAAATTGAGAGTGGCCAATGAGAACATTGCACTTTGGTGACATGTTTGAGGGTGGGCTAATAGAACTTTTGGACTTCTTGGTCTGCCTGGCTTTTAACTTGACATTAAAATCATCTTTAGTTATAAGACCAAGTATCAGAGGTCTTCATAATTTTTCATACTATCTGTTCAGGAGCACTTCTAATTCAGAGTGAAGATGAAATGAGAATTGTTATGACATGAGAAAGATCATTCTCACCATGTTTGAACACTGGAAACCATGAGGTTCCCTGTGGTAGTGACAGCGGCCTTTTGGGAGAGCCAGAAATCACAGCAAAAGGAAGATGACCTTACTTAGCTAAAGGGATGTAATCTGTCTAGGAGATGGGAATTTCCTTCTGTCACCCTAATATCTTGTTCACATACGTGTGATACTGATTGCTGGAAGTTCAGCTGAACCCTTTACCCATCACTGCGTGAAACATTGCCTTTTCCATTGATTCAGTGAATCCCAATGCTGATGCATACATCTGGTTTATCAGTTTGAAATCAGCATGTCATTTTACCTTGAAGGGCGGTGAATATATAGCTGTCAGGGTGGCATAAAGGACTTTGTGATTTAAAAGGAGAAGCTAGCAACTGGTTGTGTATATAGCTGTCTTTTAATCTTCCAATTTTCATTTAGTCCTTTTTACAACCCAGGTTGAATCTGAGCCTCTTTGAGATTTACCATTCTGTTTAAAACTGAGAGTACATGATTTAAAAAGGTCACCTCTTGCCAATGGATTCATAAGGTGGTTGGAAGCGGCATGGTCTAGTGGATAAAGTGTGTGCCTGGGAGCCAGAGGACCTGGGTTCCAATTCTGCCTCTGCGACTTGCCTGTTGTGTGACCTTGGGTAAATCACTTAACTTTTTTGGGCCTCAATTTCTTCAGTTGCAAAATGGGGATTCAATACCTTTTCTCCCTCCTTCTTAGATTGTGAGCCCAGTGTTGGACAGGGACTGTATCCCGTCTGATTAACTTGTATCTACCCTAGTGCTTAGAAGAGTGCTTGATTCATAGTAAGCACTTACCAAATACCACCCCCCCCAAAAAAAAACAGTGGTTGCAAGCAGCAAGCTATGCCAATGGCTCTGTTGAAAAGTGTCCAAACAGAGGTCATGGGTTCTATTCCTGGCTCCACCACTTGTCAGCTGTGTGACTTTGGGCAAGTGACTTAACTTCTCTGGGCCTCAGTTACCTCATCTGTAAAATGGGGATGAAGACTGTGAGCCCCATGAGGGACCACCTGATCACCCTGTATCTACCCCAGTGCTTAGAACAGTGCTCTGCACATAGTAAGCACTTAACAAATACCAACATTATTATCGTACCTTTTGCTGCTGTCGCTCCTAGGTATTTCTGGCTTCTGGAGGATCAGGAAGGTAAGCCTGTAGTAGTCAGGGATTGTCTCTCTTTATTGCTGAACTGTACTTTCCAAATGCTTAGTACAGTGCCCTGCACATGGTAAGTGCTCAATAAATAGGATTGAATGACTGAATGGGGAGAAGGAAAGGAAAATCTGGAAGTGGGAGGCAGATGGAAATATAGCCCTTCCAAAGGAAGCCTTCTTCCCACCATCCCCATGGAACCTGAAAGCTAGGCTCCTAAATGTTTTGTTGTTAGAAGAACTTTGTGTCCTCATGACCTCTTTCTTGGTGACAGAGCCAATATTCTAAATTCATAAATATGATTTTACTGGGAGGAGAGAGGTCTAACTGTGTGGTCAGGAGGAATGATTTTAATCAAATGCTAATATCTCCAATAATGGCTAGGGGATTTTAGGGGACTGTGATGAAGGTAAATTGCTTTGTGTTTAAATGCTTGCTTATTTTCAAAGTGTTCCAGTGTGGTAGTCCCTTCAACCCACTCAGTCATCCCTGGGCTTGGCAGAATTCTCCACAGAGTTATCAAAGCTTAAGGTTTTAAATAGGCTGCTTTACTTTCACTAGCTTCTTCGAATTGGTTTTTACTTTAATAAGATTTTTATGCCTTTGTCTTCCCTCTGATAGCAGAAACGGTGTCTCTCTATCCTCCACAAATCCTCAAACTTCTGTGTGAACAGGCAGTAGGTGTTCAGCAAATATTGGTTGCTGGACAGCAGCAGCACAAGGGATTTTAAGTGCTGTTACCTCTGACTTGCAGTGGGGACAAGAGGGACCTAATATTCTGAGTGTTTAACCCAAGATTCCCTGGAGACAGAATTAGAAGCAGCATTTTTTTTGAAATAAAGTCTTAGCTGCTTTTCTGACTGAACTGAACTTCATTAATAACACCAATAATAGTAATAATAGTAAAAATAGTAATAATAATATTTCTAAGCACTTACTATGAGCCAAGGACTGTACTAGGTGGTAGAGTAGATAAAAATTGTGGTATTTGTTAGTACTTACTATGTTTTTAAGTACTGGGCAAGATACGGGCCATTCAGGTCAAACATGGTCTCTGTCCCAAATGGGGTTCGCTCATAATCCAAGGAGAAGGGAGAAGGGGATTGAATCCCCATTTTACAGGTGAGTTAACTGAGGCACAGAGATAATCAGGTTGGATTCAGTCCCTGTCCCACATGAGGACTCATAGTTTAAAGATGAGGGAGGACAGAGAAGCAACATTTATTCATTCAGTCGTATTTATTGAGTGCTTACTGTGTGCATGGCCTAGTGGAAAGAGTATGGGCCTGACAGTCAGAGTTCTAATCCTGGCTCTGCTAAATGAGTGTTGTGTGACCTTGGGCAAGTTACTTAAGTTCTCTGGGTCTCGGTTTCCTCAAATTTAAAATGGGGATTAAATTTCTATTATCCCTCCTACTTAGACTGGGGGCCCCAGGTGGGCCAGGGACTGAGTCTGACCTGATTAATAATTATGACATTTGTTAAGCGCTTACTATGTGCAAGGCACAGTTCTAAGCGCTAGGGGGATACAAGGTGATCATGTTGTCCCATGTGGGGCTCACAGTTTTAATCCCCATTTTACAGATGAGGGAACCGAGGCACAGAGAAGTAAAGTGACTTGCCCAAAGTCACACAGCAGACAAGTGGCAGAGACGGCATTAGAACCCACAACCTCTGACTCCCAAGCCCAGGCTCTTTCCACTAAACCATGCTGCTTCTCTAATTATCTTGTATCTAATTATCTTGATTATCTTGTATCTACCCCAGCACCTAGAACAGTGCTTGACATAGGCCCACAACCTTGGTGTCATCCTTGACTCAGCTCTCTCATTCACCCCACACATCCAATCGGTCACCAACACCTGACAGTCTCACCTTCACTATATCGCCAAGATCTGCCCTTTCCTCTCCATCCAAACTGCTATTGTGCTGGTACAAGCTCTCATAATATCCAGACTGGATGATTGCATCAGCCTCCTCTCGGATCTCTCTTCTTCCTGTCTCTTCCCACTCCAGTCTATTCTTCATTTCGCTGCCTGGATCATTTGCCTATAGAAGCACTCTGGGCATGTCACTCCCCTCCTCAAAAACCTCCAGTGGTTGCCTATCAACCTTCACACAAAACAAAAACTCCTCACTCTTGGCTTCAAATCTCTCCATCACCTTGCCCCCTCCTACCTCACTTCCTTTCTCTCTTTCTACTGCCCAACTCATACACTCTGCTCCTCTGCCTCTCACCTCCTCACTTTTCCCCATTCACGCCTATCCCGCCGTTGACCCCTAGCCCATGTCCTACCACTGTCCTGGAATGGCCTCCCTCCTCACATCCACCAAACTAACTCTTTTCCCCTTTTCAAAGCCCTACTGAGAGCTCACTTCCTCCAGGAGGCCTTCCTAGACTAAGCCCCCCTTTCCCTCTGCTCCTCCTCCTCTCCCCTCCCCCCCACCTTCTGCTCTTCATCCCCTCCCCTCAGCATTGTGCTCATTTGTATATATTATTTATTACCTTATTTATTTTATTCATGAGATGTGTATCTCCTTGATTCTATTTATCTAGATGATGTCTTGTTTTTGTTTTGCTCTGTTTTACTTTGCTGTGTGTCTCCCCTGTTTAGACTGTGAGTCCGTCATTGGGCAGGGATTGTCTCTATCTGTTGCCGAATTGTACATTCCAAGCACTTAGTACAGTGCTCTGCACATAGTAAGCGCTCAATAAATGCTATTGAATGAATGAATGAACATAGTAAGCACATAACAAATACCATAAAAAAGATATTTAATCCCTATTTTTCAGATAAGGAAACTGAAGCACAGAGAAGTTAAGTGGCTTGCCCAAGGTCACTTAGCAGGCTAGTGACAGACCTGGGATTGGAACTCAACTCGTCTGATTCTCAGTGTTGTGCTCTTTCCACTGAGCCACACTCCCATTTTTGGAATGCTTCTCTGAAGATCCAAGGGGTGGAGTAGTGATGAGGATGAGGATTCAGGTTCAGAACTTCTCTGTGCCCTTTTAGGCAAAAATCTTTGTGATGGAAACCATCAGTTGCTTCCTCTGCCGTTGCACTGCCTATTCTCTGAGGAATCTCTGGGCAAATCATCATCATTTGTACCCTTGCCTCACTGCTCCAATCTCTAGACTGTAACCTCCTTGTGGTCAAGGAATATGTCTAATAATAATAATAATTGTGATATTTGTTAAGCACTTACTATGTGCCAGGCACTGTACTAAGGGCTGGGGCAGATTAACAATTTTATTTTGTTAATGAGATGTACTTCACCTTGATTCTATTTATTTGCTATTGTTTGAATGAGATGTTCAGCCCCTTGATTCTATTTATTGTTATTGTTCTTGTCTGTCTGTCTCCCCTGATTAGACTGTAAGCCCATCAAAGGGCAGGAACTGACTCTGTTACTGATTAGTACATTTCAAGCGCTTAGTACAGTTCTCTGCACATAGTAAGCGCTCAATAAATACCATTGAATGAATGAATAAAAGCAAATCGGGTTGGACACGATCCCTGTTCCACATGGGGCTCACAGTCTCAACCCTCATTTTACAGATGAGAAAACTGAGGCCCAGCGAAATGAAATGACTTGCCCAAGGCCACACACAGGCAAGAGGTGGAGCTGGGATTAAGACCTTTGACCTTCGGACTCCTAGGTTCATGCTCTATGCTCTATCCACTATGCCATGCTCCTTCTCCAACAACTTCTCCAACAGGGTCTACCAACCCTGTTATATCGTACAGCCGGATTTCTCCACCAGTTAGATACTATATGGGAGAACCAATCTGAGGAGAGGGAATAAGGGACAGATAATGAACCAATGTATTAATTGGAAGAACAGGAACAACAAAAGTTTCCCAGTAACCTTTCATTTGTCATGGAAGTTGTAGATAAGCAAACGGCAGACCTAAACTGTACCCACTGAGAAGCAACCTGCCCAGGTAGAAGATTTGGTGACATTTTTAAGTTCTATGTCACTAATGAAAACCTTTGGGTAATGGAATTTCCAAGAGATTCATAATCTTTTTGTAGGTTTACTGTCAAATTTATATTTCTTAATAAAGTCAGGATTTCTTCCTGCTCTACAAAATGAGAATTTTACTGATTTTGAAAAGTGCTATTTGAGATGGATGAAGTAGCGTGGCTCAGTGGAAAGAACCCGGGCTTGGGAGTCAGAGGTCATGTGTTCTAATGCCAGCTCCGCCGCTTGTCAGCTGTGTGACTGTGGGCAAGTCACTTCACTTCTCTGTGCCTCAGTGACCTCATCTGTAAAATGGGGTTAACTGTGAGTCTCACGTGGGACGACCTGATTACCCTGTATCTACCCCAGCGCTTAGAACACTGTTCAGCACATAGTAAGCGCTTAACAAATACCAACATTATTATTACTTTCAGGGTAAAAGAAATAACTGTATATTGATCTGTCATAATTTCCAGTTAGCCAATGGACTGATACTAGTTTACCTGTTCTTTAAAGATTATTGTTCACTTGGTCTGCAGTTGGCTACTTCCCCAGGTTCCCACGGGCCTGGGAGTCAGAGGACCTAAATTCTAATCCCAGCTCTGCCAATTGCTTGCTGTGTGACCTTGGGCAAGTCACTTAACTACTCTGAGTGTCAGTTTTCTCATCTGTAAAATGGGGATTAAATCCTCTTCCCTCCAATTTAAACTGTGAGCCCCATGTGGGACAGGGACTGTGTCCGACTTGGTAAATTTGTATCTACCTCAGTGCTTAGAACAGTACATGACACATAGTAAGTGCTTAATAAATAACATTAAACAAAAAAATGGGTGAATAGGGAGGGATAGTAGGTGGAAGCGGTCTCCAGGGTATTGGTTTGGTGCCAGTGTCAGGCACTTAATCCTCCCTGCTGATACTCCCTGGGTCTGGGAAAGACAGGAAGTTGGTAGAGGAAGGGTGTGCTGCCTTTTTTATGGTATTTGTGACACACTTACTGTGTGTCAGGCACTGTACTAAGCGCTGGGGTAGATACAAGCTAATCAGGTTGGAGACACTCTATGTCTCCATGTCCACATTAATGTCCATGACATGTCAGTAAATACGATTGAATGAACTGAATGAACAAATGAGTGTCCCACATAGAGATCATGGTATTGATCCTCTTTTTACAGATGAGGTAACTGAGGGACAGAGAAGTTAAGTGACTTATCCAAGGTCACACAGGAGACAAGAGGCCAGAGCCAGAATTGGAACGCAGGTCCTTCTGATTCCCAAGTCTGTGCTTTATCCTCTAGGCCACGCTGCTTCTCAGCCCTATTTTACTACATTTTCTGAGAACAGGATTTCCTACTGCCTCATTTGCTTAGGACAGTGTTCTGCATGCAGTCAGAGCTCTGCAAATGACACTGATTATGATTTTACGGCCTAATCACTTTGGGTGAAGATGGCTCATCTGTTATGTATCTCTCAGAGCTTGTGATGAACGATGATTAATTATAATACGCCCCAAACATTCCAGGCTTAAAGACCTCATAGAGCCAGTGAAGACTAAAATGGGTTATTAGTTTCCATCATAGTGGTATTTTTAACTAATGTGATCTAATTCTTCATTTTTCATATTTTTATTGTAAGTGTACACGTTTATACTTTCATACGCTTAGGATTTTAGTTTCTCAATATTCCTTTAGCTTTTTCAGTTGAAGGCCAAAAAAATGCATTCTCATTTTTATTTGGCATGTCCTTGGTGAAAGCCTCTAAAATTGCCTTAAATCCCCACATGTGCCTAGGATCATGCAAACACACACATTCAGAAACTGGAGATTTCTAGGACAAGCAGCCCCAATTTACTGTTTAAATTCTGCTTCTTGCTCCAGTACCTCAAAGTGTTGACTCTAAAAGGGAAATAGATGAGCAAAAAAAATGCCAACACAGGTTGATTTCATGTTATTTATTAAGCTCTTGGTGTCGAGCACTGTACTAAACACAGAAGTAGAGACAGGATGGAAATATGGCTTAGTGGAAAGAGCATGGGCTTGGGAGTCAGAGGTAGTGGGATCTAATCTCCACTCTGCCACCGTGATCTTGGGCAATTCACTTAACTTCTCTGTGCCTCAGTTTTCTCATCTGTAAAATGGGGATTAAGACTGTGAGCCCTACCTGGGACAATCTGATTACCTTGTATCTACCCCAGTGTTTACAATAGTGCTTGGCACATAGTAAGCACTTAACAAATACCATTATTATTATTATTATTAACCAGGAGAGGACAGTGTCAGTGAAGCCTAGAGAAGCAGCATGGCTTTAGTGGAAAGAGGCCGGGCTTTGGAGTCAGAGGTCATGGGATGTAATCCCGGCTCCTCCACTTGTCTGTTGTGTGACCTTGGGTAAGTCACTTAACTTCTCTGTGCCTCAGGTACCTCATCTGTAAAAATGGGGATTAAAAAAATGTGAGCCCCAGTTGGGGCAATCTGATTACCCTGTATCTACCCCAGTGCTTAGAACAGTGCTCAGCACATAATAAGTGCTTAACAAATACCATTATGAGAAGCAGTGTGGCTTAGTGGAAAGAGCCCGGGCTTGCGAGTCAGAGGTCGTGGGCTCTAATCCCGGCTCCGCCGCTTGTCTGCTGTGTGACCTTGGGCAAGTCACTTAACTTCTCTGTGCTTCAGTTACCTCATCTGTAAAAATGAGGATTAAGAAATGTGAGCCCCATGTGGGACAATCTGATTACCCTATATCTACCCCTTTGCTTAGAACAGTGCTCTGCACAAAGTAAGCGCTTAACAAATACCATAATTATTATTATTATTAAATAGAGCTGCTTGAAGCAGAACCAGTTTCTCATACAAGGATGATGGATGAGTCTGAAGTTGTTGGATCTACAGCTCGATAATCAATCAGTGGCATTTCCTGACCACCCGTTGAGAACGAAACATTGTTCCAAGGGGTTGGAGGAGTACCAGAGAAAGATGCAAGTTTCTTGTCCTCAAATTACTTACGATCTACAAATCACTTTCTCTTATTTCCTTTAATGGTATTTAAGTGCTTACTATGTGCCAAGCACTGTTCTAAGTGCTGGGGTAGATACAAAATAATTAGGTTGGACACAGTCTAAAATATCAACTGCTTGTGCTCTGGAGGACAGATGATGAACCAAGGTTGGGCAATGTCTACAGGGACAACAGGTTGGCCAAGGACATAAAGTAGCTCAGAGAATATAATAATTAAGGTATTAGTTAAATAGTCACTACTATGCTAAGTGGTGGGGTAGATGCAGTTCAACCAGATCAGAAACAATCTCTGCTCTGCATGGACCTCACAGACTCAAGGAGAAAAAGAACAGGTATTAAATCCCCATTTCACAGATGATTCATTCAGTAGTATTTATTGAGTGCTTACTGTGTTCAGAACATTGTCCTAAGGGATTGGGAGAGTACAATATAACAATAATCAGACAAATTCCCTGCCCACAATGAGTTTACAGTCTAGAGGGGAAGAAAGGCTTTAATATAAATAAATAAATTACAGATATGTACAGAAGTGTCGTGGGGCTAGAAGAGGAGAATGAATAAAGGGAGCACGTTAGGGCAACACAGAAGAGCATGGAAGAAGAGGAAAGGAGGCCTTAGGGGAGGCTGCTTGGAAGAGATGTTTCTCCAATAAGACTTTGAAGCAGGGTAGAGTAATTGTGTGTTAGATTTGAAGAGGGAAGGCAGTCCAGGTCTAGAGGCAGGATGTGGGCCAGAATGTGGGTCAGTGGTGAGATAGATGAGATCAAGGCACAGTGAGGTTAACATTAGAGGAGTGAGTGTGCTGGCTGGATTACAGTAGGAGAGTAGTGAGGTGAGGTAGGAGGGGGCAAGGTTATTTAGTGCTTTCAAACCAATGGGGAGGAGTTTCTATTTGATGCGGAGGTGGATGGGCAACCACTGGAGTTTTTTGAGGAGTGGGGAGACATGACCTGAATGTTTTTGAAGAACAATGATCCATGAAGCAGACTGAAGTATGGATTGGAGTGGGGAGAGACAGGAGACTGGGAGGTCAGCAAGGAGGCAGATATAGTAATCTACGTGGAATAGGATGAACGATTGTATTAACGTAGTAGCAGTTTGGATGGAGTGGAAAGGGCAGATTTTAGTGATGTTTATCGACAGGATTTAGTGATAGATTCAATAAGTTGGTATGGAGACACAGAGATACTAAGTGACTTACTCGAAGTCACACAGCAGGCAAGTGGTTGAGACAAGACTGGCCCAGGTTTTCTTACTCCCGGAACCCTGCTTTTTCTACCAGGCCATGCTGCTTCTCCTCTCTTCTCTGGGTGGTCTTATATCTGGTCCTGCCTGTTGGCAGAGGGATGGATTAAATGAACTTTTAAGATACCTTCCAGTACCAGGATTCAATTCTACTGTGACATATTTTCAGAGTCCACATTCTCACTAATATTCAAACTCCAGTATTCAATTTAAGCTCAAGCTCACGTTGTGTGGTTCAAGTTGAAGAAAATCAGTAGACAGCGGTTTTACATGGAGGAATCAGGAATTGCTTGGCTCACTTTGAGCAGGTTCCAAGATGACTGTGATGTTAAAATCCTCAGTACACAAAAGCTTCTGGGGATGATAAAGCAAGCAGCAGTACAATAAGGGATCATTCTTTCACAATGTGAAAGAGTCTTCCCATCACTAGCCGAATTGTACTTTCCAAGTGCTTAGTACAGTGCTAATCAATCGATTAGTCAATCAATCATTTATTGAGCGTTTACTGTGTGCAGAGCATTGGGAGATAGACCACAACAGAGTTGGGAGATCCGTTCCCTGATCACGATGAGCTTACAGTCTAGAGGGGCAGTAGACATTAATAGGAATGAATAAATTATGGATGTGTACATTAGTGCTGTGAGTCTGAGGGAGGGGTAAGTAAAGGGTGCAAATTTGAACGGAAGGGCAAGGCAGAAGGGAGCAGGATAAGAGGAAATAAGGGTTTAGTTGGAGAAGGTATTTTAGAGGAGATGTGCTTTTAATAAGTCTTTGAAGATGGAGAGAGTGATCATTTGTCAGATTTGAAGAGGGAAGGTATTCCAGGCCAGTGGCAGGGTATGGGCGAGTGGCAGCATTGAGAAATTTATTGAGATTGAGTAGGTTGGCAGAAGAGAGGCTGGGGAGACAGTGTCATCTGGAGAGAGCTAGCTTTCAGTGATAGTGAGGAAGAGAAGTGACTGAGTCAGGGACAGGTCATTGATGAAGAGATGCTTTCATACATTCAATCGTATTCATAATAATAATAATAATAATAATATTGGTATTTGTTAAGCACTTACTATGTGCACAGCACTGTTCTAAGCACTGGGGTAGACACAGGGTAATCAGGTTGTCCCTCGTGAGGCTCACAGTTAATCCCCATTTTACAGATGAGGGAACTGAGGCACAGAGAAGTGAAGTGACTTGCCCACAGTCACACAGCTGACAAGTGGCAGAGCTGGGATTCGAACGCATGACCTCTGACTCCCAAGCCCAGGCTCTTTCCACTGAGCCACGCTTACTGTGTGTGGAGCACCAAACTAAGCACTTGGTAGAATACGATACAATAATAAACAGACCTATTTCCTGTCCACAGTGAGATTACAGTCTGAAGGATGACAGGCCACACTTGGTTGAGGCTGTGTTAGTGGGTGCAGGGAGAGGGGTCAGGCAAGGGGTGAGAAGGGGTAGGATGGGAGTGACCTGGATGGGAATCCACACAGGGGAGTGGCATGAGGGATGGTGCTGGGACAGGACAATGGAGTGGAGTAGGGAAGGGGTGAGGGGGCGAGGAAGACGGTGAGGGCAAAAGGTTGGGAAAGGTTGGATAGAGGGGGATGAAGGAGGGGTGCTGGGAAGGGAGGAGAGGGATGGGCTGATTGGACGGAGGGAATAGTGGGAACATGTTGGGGTCAGAGAAGTTAAAGGGTTATAGGTGAGGTGGCAATCTGGTTGTTAATCCAGAGGTTCTGTGTTTAATCGCTGAATTGAATTCTGGTCCTTGAGAGCGCAGAGGCGAATGTTTAGGAATTAACAAGGGCTGGGTTGATGTGAAGGCAGGGAGCTGTTGCTATATTAAAAAGCCTTTGCTGTCACCAGGGTGTCAGACACCCACATCTGCTCTAGTAGGTGTTCAGGCAGGGCTGCCAGGACAGGTACGTTGAAGGAATGGCTGCTTCTCAGCCACAGCACTTTGGGAGCGGGTGAGACAGTAGGTAGTGGTTCTGATGTTTGATGACCTGGGCTGGGTGAGTCAGCCTGACAGGGAGAGATCTCTGTGTCCTCGGAGCAGCTCTCTGTCCCGGGTGATGTTCTATGGTCTGGACCAGGAGAGGCAACTCGTCAGAGAGAGATATCTGTGTCCTTGGGCAGCTCTCTGTCCTCGATGATTTTCGTTGGTCTTGGCCAGCTGAGGCAGTTCATCAGAGAGAGATCTCTTTGTTCCAGGGCGGCTCTCTATCCTGGGTGATAATGGTCATTGCCTATAAAGCATGGGGTTTCCAGGCATGCTTGCCAAAGTCACCATCAGTACCATCATCTTCAAACATTAAGTGATTGATATTGTATATATATATATATATATATATATATATATACAGTGATTAATAGGGGGCAACAATGTAATTCACATTTAATAATGGTATTAACTGCTCACTAGATGACAAGCACAATATTACGCTCTGGAGTAAATACAAGATAATCAGGTCAAGATACAGTCCCTGTGTAGTCCCTGCCCTACACAGGACTCCCAGTCTAAGTAAGAGGGAGAGGAGGTATTGAACCTCCATTTTACAGATGAGGAAACTGAATCACAGAGAAGCTACTTGTTCATTCCAAGCGCTTAGTACAGTGCTCTGCACATAGTAAGCGCTCAATAAATACTATTTAATGAATGAATGAATAAATGATTTTCCCAAGGTCACACAGTCGGCAAATGGTAGAGCTGCGATTAGAACCCAGGTCCTCTGACTCCCAGGTCTGTGTTCTTTCCATTAAACAATGCTGCTTCTCCGTAGCTTACATCAAGTCCACTTCCAGAAAGAATAAAGAAGTGGACTACATAAACCCAAAGAAACTACCAGACCTAACCCCTGGACCCCAGAATTTTGATCAGTCAACCAAGCAATAGTAGTTATTGAGAATTTATGCTGTTCAGACCACTGTACTATGTGGTTGGAAGGGGGCTGCACTCATCCTATCCCGACCGGATTACTGCATCAGCATCCTTTCTGACCTCCCAACCTTCTGTCTCTCCCCACTTCAGTCTATACTTCACTCTGCTGAAGTGGTTGCCTATCAATCTTTGTGTCAAGCAAAAACTCCTCACTATTGGTTTCAAAGCCCTCCATCACCTTGACCCCTCCTATTTCACGTCCCTTCTCACCTACATCCCAGCTTCTCACTGTGCCTCGTTCTCACCTGTCCTGCCGTCGACCCCTGGCCCATGTCCTACCTTTGGCCTGGAATGCCCTCCCTCCTTAAATCAGCCAAACAATCACACTTCCCCCTTCAAAGCCCTACTGAAGGCTCACCTCCTCCAGAAGGCCTTCCTAGACTAAGCCCCCTTTTTTCCTTAGCTTCCCCTTCCCTCCATTGCCCCTACTCACTCCTTTTGCTTTACCCCCTCCCCACCCAACAGCAATTGTTTACATATGTATGTATCTATAACTCTATATTAATGCCTGTTTTACTTATTCTTTTATCTATATATACCTATAATTTTATTTATTTATATTGATGCTATCGATTCCTCTCTACTTGTTTTGATGTCTGTGTCCCCACTTCTAGACTGTGAGGCAGTTTTGGGCAGGGATTGTCTCCATTTGTGGCTGAATTGTACTTTCCAAGTGCTTAGTACAGTGCTCTGCACACAGTAAGCGCTCAATGAATATGATTGAATGAATGAATGACTGTGTCCTATCTGATTATCTTGTATCTACATTAGTGCTTAGTACAGTGTTTGGCACTAATAAACACTTAACAAATAGCGACAATTATTATTACTATTACAATAGAGTGAATAGTCACAATCCCTGCTCTCAAAGACCTTACAATCTAATGGGGGACATGACAGTAAAATTGACCTCAGATAACTACACAGCATGGCCTAGTGGAAAGAGCACAGGCCTGGGAGTCAGAGGACCTGGGTTCTAATTCTGACTCTTCCAATTGCTGTGTGACCTTGGGCAAGTCACTTAACTTCAATGTGCCTCAGTTCTGCTGTTCTCCCTTCTACTTAGATTGCGAGCCCCATGTGCGACAAGGGACTGCGTCTAACCTAATTAACTTGTATCTGCCTCAGTGCTTAGAACAGTGTTTGACACATAGTAAGGACTTAATAAATACCAGAGAAAAAGGAAAAGGGGTGAAAAAAATTTAAAGGTATGTATGTGAGCTCTGTGGAGGGGAAATATGGGCTGAGGACTTAAATACTTGAGGGGTGAGGGGGACTCTTCGCACCTCTAATGCTAACCTTCTCACTGTACCTTGATCTTGTTTACCTCACTCACCGCTGACCCCTCGCCCACATCCTAACTCTGGCCTGAATGCCTTCCCTCCTCAAATCTGACAGACAATTACTCTCCCCCCTCTTCAAAGCCTGAATGAAGGCATATCTTCTCCAAGAGGCCTTCCCTGACTAAACCTTCCTTTCCTCTTCTCCCACTCCCTTCTGCATCTCTCTGACTTGCTCCTTTTATTCATCCCCCGTCCCAGCCTCAAAGCACTTATGTACATATCTGTAACTTATTTATATTAATGTCCATCTCCCCTTCTAGACTGTAAGCTTATTGTTCTATTGTAATCTCCCAAGCAGTTAGTAGAGTGCTCTGCACACAGTAAGCACTCAATAAATATGATTGAATGAATGAATAATGAGGAAATACGGTAGAGGTTAATTGAGAATGGCCAGGCAGCAAGCTGTTCTCCACCTCCACTCCCATGGTTGATAAATAAATAAATATGATTGAATGAATTCTGTCCCTAGAGGAAGCAGAAAGGCTTCTTCAGCCACTAGGTAGTCCTATGTTTTAGCCTACCTAGCAGAAACTTTAAGGAAATATTTATATTCCAGAAGTGTTCTTGCTTTCTGAATAGCCCAGAAACTGATTGGAATACAAAGCACTCCATGAAACTCTAGTAATATTGAAATCTTCTAGCCAACATGAAAATTCCTTCAAATGATATCTGGTGACACCATCAATGAATCATTCTTTTTTCCCCACAGGGTAATAGTAATAATTGTGATGTCTGTCAAGCATTTTACTATGTACCAGGCACTGTATTAAGCACTGGGGTGGATACAAGCAAATGGGGCTGGACACAGTCCCTGTCACAATCTGGCAGTCTCAATCTCCCTTTTACAGATGAGGTAACTGAGGCATAGAGAAGTTAAGTGATTTACCCAAGGTCACACCGCAGACTAGCGGTGGAATCGGGATTAGAACCTATGACCTTCCGACTCCCAGGCCCGTACTCTAACCACTATGCATGTTATCACGTGATACCATGCTGTGTGATCCCTTTAATGAAATGAATAAGAAAAGCTATGTTGCATGACCAGGGCATCTTATGCTAAACTATCTCCATGAATTGAGGATGGAGAATTTATTGATCCTCATTCAACCATTTTTGAAAAAGGATCTTATTCCCAAATTTGAACAAATGACTAAGGAAAGGAAGAAAGGCTTTATTCCATGAGGTATAAGCTACTCTATAAGTAACCATCTCTTTCATTGCAGTACTAATATAGAAGAAAAACACTTGTTCATCATTATTTCCAACTACTCCCTTGGCACTTTTACAAGGAAAGCTGAACAGTTATTATTTCGGTTTCAAAATATACATAGCAAGAAATATTGATATGAAATAATTATCATAATAATTATAATAACCCGAACTAAAATTACAACAATAGAAGTAATAATCATAAAAATATTATAACATTTTTCTTCTTTAGGACTTGTACCCACTGAATCTTTTTAATGTGCAGGAGCTGTGAATATTCATACATCCAGATGAAAGCAATAATTGCATTCAATTCAGTGGGAAAACTGTGCTCAAAATGGTAGGGAAAGGAGATGTAGGCTATATAGTGCTACAGCAGTATTTATTTGGGGTTAAATATTGGATCGAACAGTCCACCCTTGGGAGCCAGTTTGGCTGATGGGAAGCAGAATGGCCTAGTGGGAAGGGCACAGGCTTGGGCGTCAGAGGCCCTGGGTTCTAATCCCAGCTCTGCCACTTGTCTTCTGTGTGACCTTAGTAAAGTCACTTAACTAATCTGTGTCTCAGTTCTCTCATTTGCAAAATGGGGATTCAATACCCAATCTGTTCTCCCTCCCACTTAGGCTGTGAGGCCCATGTGGGACCTGATTATCTTGTATTCATTCATTCATTCATTCATTCATTCATTCATTCAATGGTATTTATTGAGCACTTACTGTGTGAGGAGCACTGTACTAAGCTGGGAAAGTACAATACAACAATGAACAATGACAATCCCTGCCCACAATGCGCTCACAGTCTAGGGCCGGGGAAGACAGACATCAGTACAAATGAACAGACATCAATACAGTAAATAAAATTACACATATATCCATAAGTGCTATGGGTCTGGGATGGCAGAGAAGAGCAAAGGGAGCCAGTCAGGGTGATGCACAAGGGAGTGGAAGCTGAGGAAAAGTGGGGTTTAGTCTGGGAAGGCCTCTTGGAGGAGATGGACCTTCAATAAGGCTTTGAAGGGGGGTAGAGTGATTGTGTGGCAGATTTGAGGAGGGAGGGCATTCCAGGCTAGAGAAGGGCATGGGGCAGAGGTTGGCCAAGGTGAGACTGAGGCACAGAGAGAAGGTTAACATCAGCGTAGCAAAGCGTGTGGGCTGGGTTGCAGAAGGAGAGAAGCGAGATGAGGTTGGTGGGGGCAAGGTGATTGGAGAGCTTAAAAACCAATGGTGAAGAGTTTTTGTTTGAAATGGAGGTGGTCAGGCAGCCACCGCAGATTTTTGATGAGGGGAGTGACATGTCCTGAATGATTCTGTAGAAAGATGATCCAGGCAGCGGAGTGAAGTATAGACTGGAGTGGGGAGAGGCAGGAGGTTTGGAGGTCATCAAGGAGGCTGATACAGTAATCTAGGCAGGTTAGGATAAGTGACTGTATTAACATGGTAGTAGTTTGGATGGAGAGGAAAGGGCGAATTTTACCGATGTTGTGAAGGTGGAACGGATGGGATTTGGTGAAGGATTGAATATATAAATTGAATGAGAGAGAGGAGTCAAGGATAACCCTAAGTTACGGACTTGTGAGACGGGAAGAATGGTGGTGCTGTCTACAGTGCCGGGAAAGTCAAGGAGAGGACAGGGTTTGGGTGGGAAGTTAAGGAGCTCTGTTTTAGATATGTTAAGTTTGAGGTGATGAGAGGACATCCAAGTAGAGATGTTTTGAAGGCAGTAGGAGATGCAAGTCGGGATAGAGGGAGAGAGATCAGGGGAGGAGATGTAGATTTGGGTATCATCCGCACAGGGATGGTAGCTGTGGGAGTGAAGGAGTTCTCCCTTGGCACATAGTAAGCACTTAACAAATACTAATATTATTATTATTATCTAGGAGTATGTCACAAACATCCTTCTCTTCAGGGCAATTTAAGTCTGGTGTCCAGTACTCTGTGCCCAAACTACTAAATATCAAACTCTTGGAAAGTAGAAATCAGCAAGGTCATCAGTGATAACATCACCCCTTTTAGAACCAGGAGCCACAGCTACAGGCATTGATTTGAGCCATGAATGGGAATTCTGAGAGATACTATCAGGCCGCCATTAAAATGGAGGGTGAGACAAGTCTCGATTGACAAAAAATAACTCAAACAAGAAACCACTCACAGAAAAATGGGAAATGTATCAACACCACCTTGCAATTCCCCAGGATTATGAACCAAAGAGAGGCCTATAAAACCTGCAACAGCGTATTCAGCCCAAACTAAGAATATGAAAGCTAAAGAGGTCCAGGGATACATTGACTACACCAAACCGAGGATTTTTACTCATTTCTTAGGGATAACATTCACTGAGTGTTCTGACATGTGCCTAACATATTAAAGCACTGACATGTGCCTAACATATTAAAGATCAGACACAGCCACATGGGGCTCAGAATCTAGGAGGGAGCAGGTATTTTATCCCTATTTTCCAGATGAAGTTAACTGAGGTAAAAAAAATTAAATAATAATGTTGGTATTTGTTAAGCGCTTACTATGTGCAGAGCACTGTTCTAAGCCCTGGAGTAGATACAGGATAATCAGGTTGTCCCATGTGAGGCTCACTGTCCCCATTTTACAGATGAGGGAATTGAGGCCCAGAGAAGTTAAGTGACTTGCCCACAGCCACACAGCTGACAAGTGGCAGAGCTGGGATTCAAACCCGTGGCCTCTGACTCCCAAGCCCACGCTCTTTCCACTGAGCCACGCTGCTTCTCAAATCTTCTTAAATGATACTTAATCTCATACAACAGGAAAGTGGCAGATCCAGGATTAGAATTTGGGTCTCTTGACTCCTAGAAGGAATGGAGGAAAGTTTTAAAATGAGGTTAATAATAAAGGAAGAAAAACACAGAACACAAGAATGCAATATGCATGAATCACTCTGTACTTTGTCAGTATATTCCTCTGCATGGCAGACTCTCAGGTTGTGGTAAAACCTCCATAATCCAATGTTGGATTATTCAAAGTAGTCAGTAACTCAAACCAGCACTTATTCATCAGTTACATGCAAGTTCTTTAAAGTGAATTCATGTGAGATAGAAAAAGACACACACAGAGTATGAGAGATTAAGAATGAATGTAAAACTAGAAGGATCTTTACGTATAACTGGACTCTCAATTTCACCTCAGTTGCCAAGGAGAGATAATAATAATTATGGTACTTGTTAAGTGCTTACTATGATCCAAGTACTGTTCTAAGCACTGGGGTAGATTCAAGTTATTCAGGTTGGAGATAATCCCTATCCCATATACAGCTTGCACTCTTAATCTCCATTTTATAGCTGAGGTAAATGAGACCCAGAGCAGTTAAGTGACTAGCCCAAGGTTACACAGCAGACATGTGACAGAGATGGAATTCGAACCCATGACCCTCTGATTCCCTGGCCCAGACTCTATCCACTAAAGCCATGCAGCTTCTCCATCAGAGCCACCACTAAAAAAAGAATCACGAAAAACATCACAAACGGTCTTGTGGTCAGCGATATTATTAAGGGCTTATTAGGTGCTGAGCACTGTACTAAGTGATTATGAGACTACAATAAAATTGACTTGATAGAGACAATCCCTGCCTACAGAGAGTTAATAGTGTAGAGGGGAAGACAGATGTTAAAATAAATTACATAAAGGGGAAATGGAAGAGTATAGGGATATACACATAAGCGATGTGCTGGGAATGGGGTGAATTTCAAGTATTTAAAGTTACAGATTCAAGTATATAGACGACCCAGAAGGGAAGGCAAGTAGAGAAAATTAGAGCCTAGTCAGGGAAGGTCTCTTGGAGGAGATGTGATTTTAATAAGGCGTTGAATAATAATAATTATAACTGTGGTATTCATTGAGCACTTACTGTGTGCCAGACACTGTATTAAGCGCTGAGGTGGATACAAGCAACTTGGGTTTGACACAGTCCCTGTCCTGCATGGGGCTCACAGTCTTAATCACGACTCAGTCATGACTTAATCATGTCTTAATCCCAATCTTAATCATGACTTAATCACTACTTAATGCAGAGAAGAAGTGTGGCTCAGTGGAAAGAGCCCGGGCTTGGGAGTCAGAGGTCATGGGTTCAGCTCTCGGCTCAGCCACTTGTCAGCTGTGTGACTTTGGGCAAGTCACTTCACTTCTCTGGGCCCCAGAGAAGTGAAGTGACTTGCCCAAAGTCACACAGCTGATAAGTGGCCGAGCTGGGATTTGAACCCATGATCTCTGACTCCAAAGCCCGGGCTCTTTCCACTGAGCTACGCTGCTTCTGCTGGTCTAGCAGAAATAGCATGGCCTGGGAGTCAGAGGACCTGGGTTCTAATTCTGACTCTTCTAAATTCTTGCTTGGGCAACTCACTTTACTTCTCCATGCCTTAGTTTTTCCTCCTTATACTGTGAACTCCATGCAAGTCAGAGACTATGGCCAACCTAATTCACTTTTATCTATCCCAGCACTTAGAAAGAGTGGACACATAGTAAGCACTTAACAAATGACATAAAAAAAAGAAACGGTACAAGTGCTAGTAATAGTTTGGATGGAGGGAAAGGGGTGGATTCTAGAGGTGATATGGAGATAAAACCAACAGGATTTGGTGACAGGCTGAATATGTGGGTTGAGCGAGAGAGATGAGTTGAGGGTAACGCTAAGGTTACAGGCTTATGAGATTAGGAGGATGGTAGTGTTATCTATAGTGAGGGGTAGTTCTTGGGGAGGACAGGGCATTTGGGTTGGAAGAGGGTTTGGATAGATTATGAGACATCTACTAAAGTTACCACATTTCAGGGCAAAAAGATCCCTTGAAATTTTAAAGAAAACGTCAAAATCAAAGCTGTCGGGCATTTGCTTACTAGGATTTCATATTAAATAAATAAATAAACACAGGTGTAATGCTTCATCTATTGAGAGGCACTACTAATAAAAATGATAATAAACTCACTGCCTTTTTCGCTATTTCAGGGCAGGGAAATGCCAGTCTCAGGAACATTAACACCATATTAAATCTTCAAAATTGTCAGGAAAAAGATGTAAATGGGACACTGGCAAGTAAAATTAACCTAACGCAACAAAGCTGAGAGAGGAAAAAAAATACAGTAACATTGGATTCATTCAATACAGGGGACTAGGGAAAAAACAAACTTCCAATTAACCAGTTTTTTTCTTCTCATAATTTATAACGTGAATAGAGCTGTTCTCAATTTGAAGACAACTTTGCCGAAGATGAAATGCAATTAAATTACCTGATGTTGGTATTCCCAAGGGCTAGTTGACTGGTTCCTGCCAAGTAGATGAGTAGAGTAGATGAGTGGTTGGATTCTGAGGGTAGGCCTGGTTACTAATGGGCCGTGGTTACTACAGAGCCAGACCCAGGTCTGGCCTAGGGAGGGCAGCAGGGTTTAACTGAGCCTTTTCTGTCTTTTAGTTTATGTGGTTTCTTCTGGGTATCTTTTCTGTTTTTCTTTCTTTGGCTCAGAAGGAGTGATAGGCTTCCAGTCCAAAGATGGCATTAGGTTTCTACTCCAACCCTGTCTGCACATTTCACTCCTCTAGAGCCAGCCTACTCACTGGACCTTGATCTTGTCTATCTCGCTGCAGACCCCTTGCCAACATCCTCCCTCTCCCTTCAAATCTCCATTCTACCACTCTCCCCACCTTCAAAACATTCTTAAAATCACATCTCCTCCAAGAGGTCTTGCCCGACTAAGCCTTCATTTTCCCTACTCCCTCCCTTTTGCATTGCTAAGCACTTAGATCTGAACCCTGAGAGAATTTATAATAAAGTTAGAAGAAACTATCCCTGCTCTCAAAGAAATTCCAGCCTAGTGGTATTTGTTAAGTGCTTCTATATACGAGGCATAGTAATCCTGTTATAGTAAACCATAGTAAGGCATAGTAAGCATTGCCTGGTATGTGAAGCAGCGTGGCTCAGTGGAAAGAGCCCGGGCTTGGGAGTCAGAGGTGATGGGTTCGAATCCCAGATCTTCCACTCGTCAGCTATGTGACTGTGGGCAAGTCACTTCACTTCTCGGTCCCTCAGTTACTTCATCTGTAAAATGGGGATTAAGACTGTGAACAGTGCTCTGCACATAGTAAGCACTTAACAATACCAACATTATTATAGTAAGCCAAGCAAGTGGCTTAGTGGAAAGAGCACAGGCTTGGGAGTCAGAAGTTGTGAGTTCTAATCTTTGCTCTGCCACTTGTCAACTGTGTGACTTTGGGCAAGTCACTTAACTTCTCTGTGCCTCAGTTACCTCATCTTTACAATGGGGATTAAGACTGTGAGCCCCATGTGGAACAACCTGATAACCTTGTATCTATCTCAGTGTTTAGAACGGTGCTTGGCACATAGTAAGTGCTTAACAAATACCATCATTATTATTATTAAGGCATAATAAGCACTGGGTGGAAACGAGAAAATCAGGCTGGACACAGTCCTCGTCCCATGAAGTGTTCATAGTCCAAGTAAGAAAGAGAACAAATATTTAATCTTCATTTTACAGTTAAGAGCCATGATGGAGAGAGGAAAGAAGAGGGACAAAGTTTGAAGAATATGGGAAGACAGAGAGGAAGAAGCTAGGAGATGGGGTGAAAGAAGGTTATCTGACTTCTAGGTAGTTACCAGGGAGGGTCAACATGTCTAGTGTGGAACTTCTTTGATTCAATATAAGTACATTACTATAGCTGTATTACACATCTATACCTGATTGAGTACAACATTTTGCATATCTTTATAAAAATAGGTATCCAACCTCAACTCAGGAACGAATTTCTCATTGTTTCTATGAGAATATTGGTTCTGACTTCTGACTTGACACAGTTTTTATACACCAGTTATGTTTTAAACCTGAGGAATGCCTGCTCCTTGGTTGTTACTTACAGGATTTCTTTTCTGAACTCAAGCCAGGGTCAAAGACACAGCTGACCGTCCTAGCTATTTAAAAGAGAACTGAATGAAAAGATGAAAAAAGGTTTTAAGCTTGTCACCTAAAGAGGAAAATCTGACAGTTTCTACACCAACAAAATTTTGTATTTAATAAGCAAAATTGCCATCATATAATCTGGTATTTCATCAGTCAGTGGTATCTATTAAGCACTTACTTTGTGCTGAGCACTGTATAAAGTGCTTGGGAAGAATAATACACTTGATAGAGTCAATCCCTACCCTCCAGGAGCTTTCAGTCTAACAGGGAGACAGACATTAAAATAAATACCGGTAAGAGAAGCAAACAAGAATGAGAATATCTACCCAAATTCTCTGAGGATAAGGAAGGGGACAACCTAAAATGCTTAGGAATGGGACTCAGTGTCTGGGTGAGGTAGCAGGGAGGGAAGACAGGGTTGAGAGACCAGAGCTTTATCAGGGAAGGCTTCCTGGAGGAGATATAATTCAGTAGGGCTGTGAAGATGGGGAAAATGCTGGCCTGTCAGCTATATAGGGGAAGAGAGTTCCAGGTAGGGAGGGGGAAGTGTAAGAGAGGGGTCGATGGTAGGTGAGGTGAGAGGGAGGGAAAGTGAGATAGGTAATGGGGCGAGTAGGGCCGATTGCCTTGATTCCAGTGACGAAGAGATTCTGCTTGAGGTAGAGATGATATTAGCTAATAATTCTCCTTGTCAATGCAGGAAGCTCCATATTTTCCATAGTATTTACTATTAATAGACCTCAGGTTGCCTACATGGAAATAAAGTCTGTTGGTTGGTAAATCATGCATGTGTAGGAATAAAAATCACATTTTGTGCCTTTCCAGTAATTTAAATATTTTATCTGGAAGAAAAGCTCATTATTTGTTAGATACCTGCATTTCAGAGCATATTTTATTCTATGGAAAGTAAAATAACAGATTCAGATATATTTCCTAGATGATTTCACTTGCTCTAGTGTCTTTGAATACTATAAACCTGGTTGAATTTTTGCTGAAAAGTTGCCTTCCTAGTCAACTTCATTCATTCATTCACTTATTTATTAAGTGCTTACTCTGTGCAAAGCACTGTACTAAGCACTTGGGAGAGTACAATGCAATAAACAGACACTTCCCTGCCCCCAGCAACGTTACATCTAAAGCAGAAGAGACAGACATTGATAGAAATAAATAATAAAAGAGTAAACAGACACATTCCCTGCCCACAACGAGTTTACAGTCTAGAGGGTGAGTTTACCACACTGAGCTCACAGTCTTAATCCACATTTTCCAGATGAGGTTACCGAGACCCAGAGAAGCAAAGTGACTTGCCCAGGTCACAGCAGACATGTGGTGGAACTGGGATTAAAACCCAGATCCTTCTGACTCTCAGAAGCCTAGGCTCCATCTACTAGGCCATGCTGCTCATTTCTAGCCCCAATTCACACCCACACACTCCTGCCTATACCTCATGGGTTTGAGTGCCCTAATCCAGCCGGGGTGGGTAGCCCCCCAGGACCACTCGTGGGCTGGACCTGGGCCTACACCGGGTGCCAACACCAGTTTTGACATGCCAACAATCTGGCTACTCCAGGAAGCGTTGACAGGAGGAACGGCCGTGTGACAACAAGATTTGAAACCGGCTCACTCACTGCCGGGAAGACAATCCAGCTAACTGGTCTCCCAGGCACCTGTGCCTGACGTGAGTTCAACGGACTCTGAGATCACTGTGGGCAGGGAATGTCCCTGTTTATTGTTGCATGGACTTTCCCTAGCGCTTAGTACATGCTCTGCACACAGTAAGTGCTTAATAAATATGATCGAATTAATGAATGAACCAATGGGGCCTCATCAAGGACACAGATTAATTGCTGCAAAAAGCACCAACATGGGAAGCACTTGAGTGACTTACCTTAGTCACTAAGTGACTACCTTAGTCACTTACCTTAGTTACTAAGACCTGCCGGTCTTAGTTACTAAGACCTCACTAAGTGACTACCTTAGTCACTTACCTTAGTTACTAAGACCTGCCGGTTTCACCTCTACAATATCGCCAAGATCCGCCCTTTCCTCTCCACCCAAACGGCTACCTTACTATTACGGGCTCTCGTTATATCCCGGCTAGACTACTGTGTCAGCCTTCTCTCTGACCTCCCTTCCTCCTCTCTCACCTCCCTTCCTCCTCTCTCACCCCACTCCGGTCTATTCTTCACTCCGCTGCCCGGCTCATCTTCCCGCAGAAACAATCTGGGCATGTCACTCCCCTTCTTAAACAACTCCAGTGGTTGCCTATCGACCTCCGCTCCAAACAAAAACTCCTCACTCTAGGCTTCAAGGCTCTCCATCACCTTGCCCCTTCCTACCTCTCCTCCCTTCTCTCTTTCTACCGCCCACCCCGCACGCTCCGCTCCTCCGCCGCCCACCTCCTCACCGTCCCTCGGTCTCGCCTATCCCGCCGTCGACCCCTGGGTCACGTCCTCCCGCGGTCCTGGAACGCCCTCCCTCCTCACCTCCGCCAAACTGATTCTCTTTCCCTCTTCAAAACCCTACTTAAAACTCACCTCCTCCAAGAGGCGTTCCCAGACTGAGCTCCTCTTCCCCCCACTCCCTCTGCCATCCCCCCTTTACCTCTCCGCAGCTAAAGCCTCATTTTCCCTTTTCCCTCTGCTCCTCCACCTCTCCCTTCCCATCCCCACAGCACTGTACTCGTCCGCTCAACTGTATATATTTTCGTTACCCTATTTATTTTGTTAATGAATTGTACATCGCCTTGATTCTATTTAGTTGCCATTGTTTTTACGAGATGTTCTTCCCCTTGACGCTGTTTATTGCCATTGTTCTTGTCTGTCCGTCTCCCCCGATTAGACTGTAAGCCCGTCAAACGGCAGGGACTGTCTCTATCTGTTGCCGACTTGTTCATCCCAAGCGCTTAGTACAGTGCTCTGCACATAGTAAGCGCTCAATAAATACTATTGAATGAATGAATGAACCTTATATAATACCTCACTCCTTCAAAAGTGTAAACCTCCTCCCATCCAGTGGGCAAATCTGAGGTCTGGCAAACGTGTCCACCAACTCTCTTCTCACTCTAGTCCTTACTTCACTCTGCTGCCTGAATCATTTTTCTAAAAAAAAGTTCAGTTCACATCTCCCTCAAAAACCTCCAATGGTTGCCCATCCAGCTCCACATCAAGCAGAAACTCCTAACCACTGGCCTTAAAGCACTTGAGCAGTTCATCTTTTCCTACCTTACCTCAGTGATTTTCTACTATAACCCAGTCCATGCACTCTGTTCTTCCAATGACAATTTAATTACCATCTGTCGATCTCATGTATCTCGCCACTGATCCCTTGCCCGTATTCTCCCACTGGCCAGGAAATCCTTCCCCTTTCATATACCTCAGACCACTACTCTCCCCACCTTTGAAGCCTGTTAAACTCACATCTCCTCCAAGCAGTCATTCCTGATGAGCCCTGGTTTCCCCTACTCTCTCTCCCTTCTGCATCACCTGTGCAATTGGATTTAAGCCCATCAAAGGGCAGGGACTGTCTCTATCTGTTAACGATTTGTACATTCCAAGTGCTTAGTACAGTGCTCTGCACATAGTAAGCGCTCAATAAATACTATTGAATGAATTTGTACCCTTTAAGTACTTGATATTCACCCCACTTTCAGCCCCACAGTATTTGTGAATATATCCACAATTTAATTTAAAGCCAATCTACCCTGGAGGTCTGAAGCTCCTTGTGGGCAGGGATTATGTCTACCAATTCTGTTGCGCTGTCCCAATCACTTAGTACTGGCCTCTGCACACAGTAAGCACTCAATAAATACAGCAGATTTATTGATTGAAATCAATCCCCTTTTGTTTGTTTCCTGGGTACAACTTGTGTTAACTCTTCACTCTCCACCTCTGTACATGCTTAAACAGTGATCAAATTCTGTCTTCTAAATCTAAAAGAAAAATATTTTGAGTTCTTTTTCTTTCTCTTCTCATGGGAAAACTTCGGGACTCTCTGAACTGGGGTAGAAACAGATTTAAGTTTGTGGATAAGAACAGAAAAGTTCCATTAACATATTCCCAAAGATTCATCTTGTTCTGGAGAAGTCTTGGGAATATTTTTGTGGATTGAAACCCTCTACTTAATAAACAGAGTTAATAGTTCACACTATGGCATTGTCAATGTTATTTTCCATATATTTTCCATAAATATCTTAGAGCACACACTTCAGCCCCAAGTCCAAAGTAACAGCCTGAAATGGAAAAATAGAAATATAAAATGTATGTCATCAAATGAAATGCTCTGTTTGGATGGAAAAATCCTATCTTTGAAGAAATTTATTAAACCAACTTTCTCTGTTGCCTTAGAAACTGTGAATTTACATCACTTCCACTGGAGAAAGTGAGGCATGAGGTATGCATCTAACAATTTGAAATGTAAGATGCCATCAATGTATCAATGCATTGATGCTTCTATTATTTGCATTCCTGAGGAAGTAAGTAAGAGTTTCTGGGAATGTTTTATTAAATAGCTTCTGATGAATTTAAATTACTATGGAAGCAGATGCTAGTTGGAAGAGCCACCGGGTTCTAATTATTTAATGCATATTTTGTATGTGGAAGAAAACAGAATACTGCAGATATGGAAAGAGAAGCTATTTTCCTGACCATTATGTGCACAGTCTCTACACCTGGTGCAATTAACTTTTGTAATTTGACTCTAATTTATCATTTTTGGTGGGAGCTGATATTAAAAGAGTGTCACTCATTATTGTTTCAATTTTAAAACTTGCAAGAAATAGCAAGGGATGGTGGTACAGTTGTAGCATGATGGAATAAGCCATTCATTTAATGGGTCTGTACTGTCTTAGAACCTCAGAACAATAGCCTTTCTCCTATGACAAAGGAAGTTGTTCAAACTGTCTATAATTAAGGAAGATATTCTGCTTTCGTTAGTATTCCTGTAAACCGCATTCAGAGAAAGAATCCATAGATATATTTTGAGCAGAAAAACTTAGAAATAAAGTCAGTGTACTTCTACAAGGTGAAATGAAATGTGGGAAAAACCAGTTAGAAACTGCAGCTGGAAAGAGACTACACCTCAAAAACTTATTACAAAGACATGATTCCTGAACATGATTTGTGTTTGTCCACATATAAAGGTTTGTAAGTAGAAACATAAGAAGTATCTTAACTGGAAAACTACATTAGTGAAAATAAATATTCCCTACAGTGGCAAATCCCCACTTTAAGATAAAAGATAAATGGAAGCTTCAAAAAAAGAATTTTCCTAAGAAAGAAAATTTGCAAGGGAAAATGAACTGATAGGACATAGCTATGTTTTCTAAGGGGGAAAGATTTTTTTGTCTTGAGTTTTATTGGCAAATAGAAAGGGTAATATTCTGCTAAAAGGTCTATCAGGGGCCAAACAAAGGAAGTTAAAAGAGTGGCTATGATATTCTAATTCTAATTCTATGATATTCTAAAATTAGCATAATAAAACAATATTAAAATACCAATTTCATTTAATTAGGTAAGGGATCTTTGTTAATGGTCTTTGCTTTTTAACTTTCAAATTTATAATTCTTCCTGCTTTAGTTAAAGTATATTTCAAAAGAAAAAAATCTAGTGATTATCTACAAGGAGACAGTTTTTCAGAATAGATTACTCTATGCATGACTGACTCAGAAACTCAACCCCAACACTCACCTCAAAGGCCCAATGCCACCACAGGGAGATTGGAAGTTTAGGCAAGGAAGATATGAAGATAAAGCAGTGATGTTTCCTTAATTAAACCCTCCTTTTCTCTTCTCCCTCTTCCTTCTGCATCGCCCTGACTGGCTCCCTTTATTCATCCCCTCTCCCAGCCCCACAGCACTTATAAACATCTGTAATTTATTTATAATGTCTCCCTCCCTCTCTAGAATGTTAAGCTCATTGTTGGCAGGGAATATGTCTGTTTATTGTTATATTGCAGTCTCCCAAGTGCTTAGTAGAGTGCTCTGCACACAGTAATTGCTCAATAAACATTATCGAATGAATGAATTTATTGAGTGTTCATAGAGTGCAATGCACTGTACTTAGCACTTGGGAAAGTCCAACGGACATCCAAAACTTGTTCCCTGACCATAAGGAGCTTACTAAAGTCATAAAGACAATCCCCTGGAATTCTTGCTACAGGGACCTCCCTTCTTCTCACGCCAACTGAGAACACGTTAGAATCTTTCAAATCGGAAGTTATATGAGACCATCACATAACTAAAGAACTCTATTCCTATGTTTTATGCTATTTGTTAAGCACTTAATATGTGCCAACCTCTGGATTAAGCGCTGGGGTAATAATAATAATAATAATGTTGGCATTTGTTAAGCGCTTACTATGTGCCAAGCACTGTTCTAAGTGCTGGGGTAGACACAGGGGAATCAGGTTGTCCCACGTGGGGCTCACAGTCTTAATCCCCATTTTACAGATGAGAGAACTGAGGCACAGAGAAGTTAAGTGACTTGCCCACAGTCACACAGCTGACAAGTGGCAGAGCTGGGATTCGAACTCATGAGCCCTGACTCCAAAGCCCGTGCTCTTTCCACTGAGCCACGCTGCTTCTGCAGGGTAGATACAAGACAATCATGTTGGAGACAGGCCATGTCCCAGATGGGGCTCACAGTCTTAATCCCCATTTTACAGATGAGGTAGCTGAGTCAGTCACTCAACCATATTTATTGAGCATTTTCTGTGTGCAGAATTACTGTACTAAGCATTTGGAAGAGTACACTATAACAGTAAACAGACACATTCCCTGCCCACAGCAAGCTCACAGTCTAGAGGAGAAGGTAGGAATTAATCTAAGTGAATAAATTGCAGATATGTACGTAAGTGCTGTGGGGCTGGGAGGGAGGGTGAATAAAGGCAGCAAGACAGGACATCACAGACGGGAGTGGGAGAAGAGGAAAGGGGTCTTAGGGAAGGCCTCCTGGAGGAGATGTGCTTTCAATAGGCTTTGAAGGGGCAGAGAACAAGTGTCGGATATGAGGAGGGAGGGTGTTCCATGCCAGAAGAAAGACATGGGTGAGAGGTCACCTCAGATAGTTGAGATCGATGTTTCATGAGAAGGTTAGCATTAGAGGAGGGAAGTGTGTGGACTGGGCTGTACTAGGAGAGTAGTGAGGTGAGGTAGGAGGGGACAAGGTGATTCATGCTTTAAAGACAATCGTGAGGAATTTGTGTTTGATGTGGAGGTGGATGGGCAACCACTGGAGTTTCTTGAGGAGTGGGGGAAACATCATCTCATTGTTTTTGTAGAAATATGATCTGGACAGCAGAGTGAAGTATGGACTGGAATGGGGAGAGACAGAAGGCAGTACAGTGTACAGTACAGTGCTGTGCGCACAATAAGTGCTTAATGAATACGGTTGACTGAATGAGGCAGGGAGCTCAGTAAGGAAGTTGATACAGTTAACAAGGTAGGATAGGATAAGTGATTGGATTAACACGATAGCAGTTTGGATGGAGAGGAAAGGGTGGATTTTAGCAGTTATGAAGGTAGAAGCGATAGGACTTAGGATGGATTGACTATGTGGGTTGAATGAGAGAGAGGAATCAAGGATAACAGCCAGGTTACAGGCTTGTGAGACAGGACAGATTGTGGTGCCATCTATATTGATGAGAAAGTCGGGGAAGGACAAGGTTTGGGTGGAAACATTAAAAATTCTGTTTTAGACATATTAAGTTTGAGGCAATGGGAGGACATCCCAGTAGAGATGTCTTGAAGGCAGGAGAAAATGTGAGATTGCAGAGAGGGAGAGAGATCAGGGCTGGAGATGTGGATTTGGGATTCATTTAAATAGGGGTGGTAGTTGAAGCTGTGTGAGTGAATGAGTTCTCCAAGGGAGTGGGTGTAGATGGAGAATAGAAGGGGATGCAGAAGTGAACCTTGAGGGACCCCCATAGTTAAGGGTTGGAAGGGAGAGGAGAAGCACATGAAGAAGACTGAGAATGAAGGGTCAGAGAGATAGGAGGAGAGCCAGGAGAAGACAGTGTCAGTGAAGTCTAGGTTAGATAATGATTTTAGGAGAAGGCAGTTGTCGACAGTGTTGAAGACTGCTGTGAGGTTGTGGAGGATTAGGATGGAGCAGAGGCTGTGGGGTTTGCAAAGGAGATTATTGGTGACCTTTGACAGGGACAGGTTCTGTGACATGAATGGGATGAAAGCCAGATTGGAGGGGGTCAAGGATAGAATTGGAGGAATAGAATAGAGGAGTTTGGAGAGCAATTGTAGGAGGGAGGTGGGGTGATAACCAGAGCGGTAAACACCCTGAGGTCAAGGACGGTTTTTTTAGGAAAGGGGAGACACGGGCATGTTTGAAAGCAGTGGGGAAGAAGTCATTTCAGCACTTGCATTTCAGTACATGCAGGACTTGTGTATTTTGGCCCAATATTGCAGATGAGTGAAATGGACCCTCTGCCTCTCTCTGCACTCCCATTTCTTGGGGGAAGAGAACCCTCAGCAAATTTGCTTCCCATTTCTTCATTTCTTCCCCTCATCCCCAGAAATAAAACTAGGAAGCCAAAGAATAAGCCTGGGATTGCTCAACGAAGACTCAAAAGGCTCCCCCAAATCATGTGCCACCTATGTGAAGAAATGTCTTTCCTCTGCAGCCAGCTCTCTTGGGACTCTGGGAAAATTGGTCTTACTGAGTACAAATTTACAAGTGAGTGTGGAGTGTCACATGCTCTGCCCATTCCCCCCCTCCCATCTCCAGTCACTAATCAAACCTTCTTGGGAAGCAAAATCATCAGCTAAAATATTGAAAGAACACTCACGACAAATAGTCACAATTCTAGAACCCATGAGTTGCAATGTCTGTCCCCACTCCCACAAAATAATAGTAATTGTGGTATTTGTTTAGCACTTACTATGTATCAGGCACTGAACTAAGCATTCGGGTGGATACAAGCAAATGGGGTTGGACACAGTCTCTGTCCCACATGGGACTCACAGTCTTTATCCCCATTTTACGGTTGAGATAGCTGAGGCACAGAGTAGTGAAGTGATTTGCCCAAGATCACACAGCAGACAAGTGGCAAAATCATAAGAACCCATGATTTTCTGACTCTCAGGACTGGGCTCTATTCACTATGCCGTGCTCCTTCACATGCAGCTTATATATAGTAGTACTGTACTCTACTACTATTATACAGTACTACAATAACTACTGTATATGGGGCTTGGAAATACAGGAAATGAAGTGTCACGTTTGTGACCCATGAAGAGGTGACCCTCAAATAGGGAAGAGAAGCAAGAATATTTACAACATTGTCAAAATTACCGAATTGAACAGAGCCATATACGTTAATGTTAAAGAAGGTGTAAATCTTAGTACCTGCTAGAGATAACAGAATGGATAACTGTGTCTTTCCATCTCTGTATACTTTCCCGGTGCTTAGTACAGTCAACAATCCATCAGTGCTATTTATTGAGAATTTCCTTTGTGCAGGGCACTGAATTAAGCTCTTGGGAGAGTACAATACAACAGAGTTGGTAGACACATTCATTGCCCACAGGGAGTTTACAGTCTAAAGGGGGTATATACAAAAATGCTGTGGAGCTGAGGGTGGAGTGAATATTCAGTATTATAGAGTACAGATCCAAGTTCAAGGGTGACTCCGAAAAGAGAGGGTGTAGGAGAAATGAGGGTTTAGTTGGAGAAAGTCTCTTGGAGGAGATATGATTTTAGTAAAGATTTGAAGGTTGGTAGAGTTGTGGTTTGCCGTATGGAAATGGGGAGTTCCAGGCCAGAGGGAGGATGTGGGCAAGGAATTAGTGGCAAAATAGATGAGAGTGAGTAGGGTGGCATTAGAGGAGTGAAGTGAGTGAGCTGGGTTGTCATTGGAAATCAGTAAGGTAAAGCAGGAGTAGGCAAGTTGATTGAGTGCTTTAATGCCAATGATAAGGCATTTCTGTTTAATAATAATAATAATAATAATAATAAAAGTGCTTACTATGTGCCAGGCACTGTTCTAATTGCTGGGGTAGATATAAGGTAGTCAGGTTGTCCCACGTGGAGCTCACAGTCTTAATCCCCATTTGAAAGATGAGGTAACTGAGGCCCAGAGAAGTGAATTGACTTGCCCAAGGTCACACAGCAGACAAGTGGCAGAGCCGAAATTAGAACCCATGTCATCTGACTCCCAAGCCTGTGCTCTTTCCATTATGCCATGCTGCTTCCCTAGTATTTCTGGCATTTCTGTTTGATGCAAAGGTGGATGGGCAACCACTGGAAGTTCTTGAGGAGTAGGGAGATATAGACTGAACTTTTTTTAGAAAAATGACCTTGGCAGTAGATGAAGTATGAACTGTTGAGGGGAGAGACAGAAGACAGGGAGGTTAGTGAAGAGGTTGAGGCAGTAGTGCTTTGATCAGCATAGTAGTAGTTTGGATGGCAAGGAAATGGCAGATTTTAGTGTTGTCGTGAAGATAGAACCAACAATTTGGTGACAGATTGAATATGTGGGTTGATATATGTGTTGAATGAGAAATTTGAGTCAAGGATGATGCCAAGGTTATGAGCTTGTCAGAGAGGGAGATTGGTGGCGATGTCTGAAGGAAGGAAAGTTTAGGGGAAGACAGGGCTTGGGTGGGAAGATGAGGAGTTTTGATTTGGACATTCCAAGTTTGAGGTGTCAGCGTGACATCCAAGCAGAGCTTTTCCTGAAGTTAGTAGAATATGGGAGACTGCAAAAAAAGAGAGGTCATCTGTGTAGAGATGAAAGTTGAAACCATGGGAGTAAATGAGTTCTCCAAGGGAGTGAGTGTAGATGGAGAATAGAAGGGACCTTGAGGATCTCCATGGTTAAAGGGTGAGAGGCAGAGAAGGAGCCTCAGAAAGAGTAGCTAGAGAGATAGGAGGAGGGCAACTAGGAGAGGACAGTATCAGTGAAGCCAAGTTTAGATAATGTTTCAGGAAGAAGGGTGCAATCAGTAGTGAGGTTGAGGAGGATTAGGATGGAGTAAACACTTAATAAATATGATTATTATTACCTACTACATGGCTTGAAAGGCCGGGAAATTCAATGCAGAAAATTTTCTGGAGGAGGTGGGCTTTTGGGAGGGATTTAAATGTGGAGAAAGCTGTAATCTGTTCCAAGACAGGGGAATACCGTGAACAAGGGGATGGAGGTGGAAGCCTCAAGATTTACATGCCCTGTTTGCTCAACTTTATGTATGGAAAATGGTGTGCGGTAAATCTATGTTGCATATTTGGCACACCAAGTTTTCTAGAATTCACATCTCATAATTTTCATGTTGATTTCAAGATGCTTACATCTCTATATATATGTATTATATATTACAATATGTGAGCCTGTTGTTGGGTAGGGATTGTCTCTATCTTTTGCTGAATTCTACTCTCCAAGCACTTAGTACAGTGCTCTGCACTGTAAGCACTCAATTAATAATACTGACAATGAATGAATATATCTATTAAGGACTCTAATGTGAACTGGTAGTTTTCCAGAAATTTAAGATGCCCATCTTCATCTATTATTTAAACTTCAAAATAAAAGTGAGCAAAATTTTACAAAGCTTTACAATCATTAAATATAGTTTATTCTAGCAATAATCCCCTCAGAATTGGTTATTTCCACTATTAATGACTTGCTAGTTACAGTGTTAATGGCCCATAGCAAAAAACTGCTGGTAATGACCGATTTCAAAGGGATTATTTCTTAATTAATGGCACTCTACCTATCCTTAGTCAGTTTTGTAAGTATTAATTTTATTGCCTATTTCAAGACCTTAAAACCCGGTTTATTACATATGAAAGAGTGTCATAAAGACAGATAAAAATAGATCCCAATTTTCTAATTGTTGTTAGCTTTGTAATTCATTGTTAGTTTTTATCACTCAAGGACCTGGCTAAATTATTATTTCTAGATGTACTTCTTTTTGCCTCATCAAGTGCCCTATGAACTTGAGGGCAGTAGTGAAGGAATGAAAAGTGGAAAATATTCTAAAATATTTTTGAGTTAGTTAAAATGATAGTTCAGGATGTAAAACATAGGATCCATTATATTGAACCAGATCAGTATTTCCTCCAGGTTAGTATCCTGTCGTTGAGAGTCACACCAAAGGAAATCTGAAGTCAAAGAATAAGTGCCCTCTTTGACATCCACCTTCAGGTTACTTTGTTGTAACTTCTAATACTCTAAATTTTCCCTCTAGCAACCTCGATTGGATTTATTATCCACGTTTCTATGTAAATCCTTTTTGAACGATCAAGACAGTTTTGTATCTGCATATTTAGATATAAACATGGGGAACTAGACTTGAATGTTAGCCTCTGCTTTATTCACTTTACCCATTCTATTATATTCACTGAATGCCTACTCTGTGCATTACATTTTATTAAGCACTGAAGAAAGTACCATTTATGTTACAAATACATTAAAGCATAAATAAGTTTTGAATGCAGACTCACAATCTGCAAAGGGGGAGACTCGTAGATTGGCATGAGGAACATGAGGAAAGATTACTCACGATATGAAAACACAACAGTGTGAAGCAGCATGGCTTAATGACAAGAGCATGGGCTTGGGAGTCAGAGGATAATAGTAATAATTATGGTATTTATTAAGTGCTTACTCCGTGTCAGGCACCGTACTAAGCTCTGGGGTGGACAGAAGCAAATTGGGCTGGACACAGTCCCTGTCCCATGTGGGGCTCATAGTCTCAATCCCCGTTTTCCAGATGAGGTGACTGAGGCCCGGTTAAGTGAGGAGACTTGCTCAAGGTCACACAGCAGGCAAGTGGCGGAGATGGGATTAGAACCAATGACCTTCTAACTCCCAGGACTGTGGTCTATCCACTACGCTAAGATGCTCCCCAAGCTTTTTGCTTCTAATCTACATCTCCTCCCCTGATCTCTCTCCTTCCCTCCAGACTCACATCTCCTCCTGCCTTCAAGACATCTCTAATTAGATATCCTCCCAACATCTCAAACTCAACACATCCAAGACAGAGCTCCTTATCTTCCCACCCAGACCCTGTCCTCTCCCTCACGTTCCCGTCACTGTAGACAGTACAACCATCCTTCCTTTCTCATAAGCTCGCAAACTTGATGTCATCCTTGACTCCGCTCTCTCATTCACCCCACATATCCAATCCGTCCCCAGATCCTGTCGGCCTCATCTTCACAACATCTCTAAAATCCGCCCTTTCCTTTCCATCCAAACTGCTACTACATTAATACAATCACTCTTCCTACCCCACCTAGATTATTGCTTCAGCCTTTTTTCTGACCACCCAACTTTCTGCCTCTCCCCACTCTAGTCCATACTTCACTCCGCTGCCCAGATCATCTTTCTACAGAAATGTTCGGAACATGTCACCCGTTCCTCAAAAACTCCTCACCATTGGCTTTAAAGCACTAGATCACCGTGCCCTTGGCTTTAAAGCCCTAGATCACCTTGCCCCTTCTTACCTTACCTCACTTCTCTTCTTCTACATCCCAGCCTGCACCCTGCACTCCTCTAGTCCTAACCTTCTCACTATGCCTCGATTTCACCTGTCTCACCGCCGATCCCTGGCCCATCTCTTACCTCTGGCTTGCAACGCCCTCCCTCCTCAAATTTACCGTACAATTACTCTTCCCCTCTTCAAAACCCTGCTGAAGGCACTACTCCTCCAAGAGGGTTTCCCAGACTAATAATAAATAATAATAATGTTGGTATTTGTTAAGCGCTTACTATGTGCAGAGCACTGTTCTAAGCGCTGGGGTAGACACAGGGGAATCAGGTTGTCCCACGTGGGGCTCACAGTCTTAATCCCCGTTTTACAGATGAGGGAACTGAGGCACAGAGAAGTTAAGTGACTTGCCCACAGTCACACAGCTGACAAGTGGCAGAGCTGGGATTTGAACTCATGAGCCCTGACTCCCACTCCCAAAAGCCCATGCTCTTTCCACTGCGCCACGCTGCTTCTCTAAAGCAGTTTAGTGGGACTAAACTCCCACTCCCTTCTGTGTCACCACGACTTGCTCCCTTTGATCATCCCCCCTCCCTGCCCCACAGCACCTCTATCTATCTATCTATCTATCTATCTATCTATCTATCTATCTATCTATCTATATCTATCTATCTATATCTATCTCTATCTATCTATCTCTATCTATATCTCTATCTATCTATCTATCTATAGCTATCTATCTATGTATCTCTCTCTCTCTCTCTCTCTCTCTCTCTCTATCATTCTATTTATTTATGTTGATGCTTCTTTACTTGTATTGGTATCTGCCTCCCCCGCTCTAGACTGTAGTGGGCAGGGATTATCTATCTTTATTGATGTATTGTACTTTCCAAGTGCTTAGTACAGTACTCTGCACACAGTAAGTGCTCAATAAGAACGATTGAATGAAAGAATGAATGTGGCGGAGGTGGGATTAGAACCCAGGTCATTCTGATTTCCAGGCCTGTGCTCTAGCCATTAAGACATGACAAGTGTTGAGGGAGAGGAGGTAGGATGAGTATCAAAATGCTTAGGGAGTATGGATTTAGGGCATAGTTGACAAGGGTAATAATAATAATAATAATTGTGGTATTTGTTAAGCACTTACTATGTGCTAGGCACTGTACAAAGCATTGAGGGTGGTCAAGGAAATCAAGTTGGAAACAGTCCCTGTTCCACTTAGGACCTCACAGTCTCAATCCCCATTTCACATATGAGGTAACAGAGGCTCAGAGACATGAAGTGACTTGCCCAAGCTCATACAGAAGACAAGAGGCAGAGGCAAGATTAGAACCCATGTCCTTCTGACTCCCAGGTCCATGCTCTATCCACTATCCAATCCCCTAAGGACATAGAACAAGCTGGGAGATGAGCAATTTCCCTCTAGCACTATTGGAATCTTTGGTCTAAACTGCTGGTACAAAACAGTCTATGTGATTATGCATATGTGTGAATGACTATTAATGATAAAAAGAAGATGATTTAACTCTCTTCATGACACAACTATGTTGCATTTTGAATCCAGAGGCATTTTTCATCCTTTGTTGTTCTGGGCACTGGCATTTAAACATAATGAGACAGTGATTAAAGAATACATCAATATTTTTATTTTATTTGTGTCACCCTGCTCTAAAAAGCAAGTGCAATGTGTAATCTGTATCTTTATCTTCACTTTCCTTTGATTGGATAAATTATCTCAACGTACCTCTTGAAAAGGTAGGGTTAAGCTGATTTTAATGCTAAAGTAAAGCCTATTTGGAATCCATCTTAGAGAGACGGTTTAATTAGCTAGACCACGCTGCTCATCCGCTGTGTACTCAAGGCAAATTAATAACTCTCAGCATGTACATTCTCTCACTGTCTCCTGGTTGCCTGGAGCACGTGAGTCCTATCTCACATCCCACACCTTGCACTTGCACAAATGATTAACTACCCAGAGACATCATTTCCACTACCCGGCTATTTCCACACGATGACAATATTGGGGACGGACTGGCACGTACTTTCTGAGATACGACTAACTTTGTGGGAAATACACGAGTTTGAGAAACTCTTCATTCAGGAATGCGAGTAGGTAAATGGTGATTTAAAAGTTTTTAGGGCATGTGAAATAGCACAGCCCCACTGCAAACTGAGGAGCAATGGAAGGGCCCGGTATGATTAGTTAACTTGCTTCTTCCTGGAAAGGAAGGATACAAATTAAATACCATGTGACAAACAGTCAATCGTTCAATCAGTAGGCTTTACTGTGGCTTTGTCTATGCAGAGCACTGTACTGAGCACATGGGAAAATAATAATAATAAATAACATGTGCTTACTATGTGCAGAGCACTGTTCTAAGCGCTGAGGTAATAATAATAATAATGTTGGTATTTGTTAAGCGCTTACTATGTGCCAAGCACTGTTCTAAGCGCTGGGGTAGACATAGGGGAATCAGGTTGTCCCACATGGGGCTCACAGTCTTAATCCCCATTTTACAGATGAGGGAACTGAGGCACAGAGAAGTTAAGTGACTTGCCTATAGTCACACAGCCGACAAGTGGCAGAGCTGGGATTCGAACTCATGAGCCCTGACTCCAAAGCCCGTGCTCTTTCCACTGAGCCACGCTGCTTCTTAGAGGTAGATACAGGGTAATCAGGTTGTCCCACGTGAGGCTCACAGTCTTCATCCTCATTTTACAGATAAGGGAACTGAGGCCCAGAGAGTGAAGTGACTTGCCCACAGTCACCCAGCTGACAAGTGGCAGAGCCGGAATTCAAACCCATGACCTCTGACTCCCAAGCCCGTGCTCTTTCCACTGAGCCACGCTGCTTCTGGTCTCTATTCTCAAAAAGCATTCAATAGAGTGGGGAAGACAGGCATTAAAATAAATTCCAGGATAAGCCTTGGAAATATAGCTTGAGTCATTCAGGGCTCAAATAGCTTGGTTTATGCACAGCTATGTTGTAGGTGGGTTGGGATCCAAGGGCAAAGGACAGATTTGGGGAGTGATAGACCCAAGGATAGAAAAGAAGTCTAGAGTAGCATAAACTAATGCAGATTCTGGAAGAATCCACATAGTTTTCATTCAGCATGGCTTAACAGAAAGAGCACAGGCTTGAGAGTCAGAGGACATGGGTTCTAATCCCAGCTCCGCCGCTTGTCTGCTGTGTGACCTTGGGCAAGCCACTTAACTTCTCTGAGCCTCAGTGACCTCATCTGTAAAATGGGGATTAAGACCGGGCACCCCACGTGAGACAACCTGATTACCTTGTATGTACCCCAGTGCTTAGAACAGTGCTTGGCACATTGTAAGCCCTTAACAAATGCCATAATTATCATATTATTAATTAATTATTAATTGTTATATAATTATATGTTATTAATTTATTTCTACTGTGTGCAGAGCACTGTACTAAGCACTTGGGAGAGTATAATACAAAAATAGGAAACCAGCAGCAAGAACTAGGATCTTTAGCTAAACAATTAACATGGCAGCTGGGATCCTTTCTTTAGTAATAATAATAATGTTGGTATTTGTTAAGTGCTTACTATGTGCAAAGCACTATTCGAAGTGCTGGGGTAATAATAATGTTGGTATTTGTTAAGCGCTTACTTTGTGCCGAGCACTGTTCTAAGCGCTGGGGTAGACACAGGGGAATCAGGTTGTCCCACGTGGGGCTCACAGTCTTAATCCCCATTTTACAGATGAGGTAACTGAGGCACAGAGAAGTTAAGTGACTTGCCCAAAGTCACACAGCTGACAAGTGGCAGAGCCAGGATTCGAACCCATGACCTCTGACTCCAAAGCCCGGGCTCTTTCCACTGAGCCACGCTGCTTCTCTAAGGGTAGATACAGGGTAATCAGTTTGTCCCATGTGAGGCTCACAGTCTTAATCCTCATTTTACAGATGAGTTAACTGAGGCACAGAGAAGTTAATGTTGGTATTTGTTAAGCGCTTACTATGTGCAGAGCACTGTTCTAAGCGCTGGGGGAGATACAGGGTGATCAGGTTGTCAAGTGACTTGCCCACAGTCACACAGCTGACAAGTGGCGGAGCCGGGTTTCAAGCCCATGACCTCTGACTCCCAAGCTCTTGCTCTTTCCAGTAGATATTTGAGGGAAGCCAGGAATTCCCTGCTTGACTGTATGTTTTTGGGTTTTATCAGGTAGGTAGTGTCATTGCATTTAATACCTTCAGAACAGAACTCCTTCCCTTTCCACCCAAACCCTTTCCTCCCTGTGACTTTTCCATCACAGTGGACAACACCATCATCCACCCTGTCCTTCTTCATTAGAAGAACTTAATATCTATTGAAGTTGTGTTCTTTTCTATCCCTCTGCCATCAATCAATCAGTGGTATTTACTAAGCACTTCTTTGTTAATTATGGTAATCGTTAAGCACTTACTATGTGCCAAACATTGTTCTAAGCACTGGGGTAGATACAAGTTGATCAGGTTGGACACAGTCCCTATCACACTCTTAATCTCCATTTTACAGATGAGGTAACTGAGGCACTGAGAAGTTATATGACTTACCCAAGGTCACACAGCAGACCTGTGGCGGGGCCGGAATTGGAACCCAGGTCTTTGTGATTCCCCTGCCTGTGCGCTATCCACTAGGCCATGCTGCTTCTTGCTATGTGCAGAGCACTAAACTAAGATCTTGGGAGCATACAACAGAGTTTGTAGACAAGATCCTTGTCCTCGAGAAGCTTACCATTTAGGGGAGGAGACAGACATTAAAGTAAATTATGGGAGGGGAAGAAACAGAGTATAAAGATATGGACATAAATGCTATGGGGTTGGAGTAGGGTGAGTATCAAAGTCCTTAGAGGGTAAGGACTAATAGACAATATAGGAGGAAGGTATAATAGAGTGGAGAGATCAGAGATTAGTCAAAGGCTCCTTGGAATAATAATAATAGTAATAATAATGTTGGTATTTGTTAAGTGCTTACTATGTGCTGAGCATTGTTCTAAGCGCTGGGGTAGATTCAGGGTAATGAGGTCCCACGTGAGTCTTAATCCCCATTTTACAGATGAGGTAACTGAGGCACCGAGAGGTCAAATGACTTAAAGTTACACAGCTGATAGGTGGCGGAGCTGGGATTAGAACCCGTGACCTCTGATTCCTAAATCCATGCTCTTTCCACTGAGCCACGCTGCTTCTCAAGAGATATGGGATTAATATCTGCCTATGGGGGTACAACATAGGAAATTTAGAATGTTTTCCTTACACACTGAACTGATTTGGAGACTAAAGGAAATTCCTTCAAGAACAGCAGTATTTCAAGAATTACTCATATATAAGGAATGAATCTCCCACTCTTTTATTCATTCATTCAATTGTATTTATTGAGCGCTTACTGTGTGCAGAGCACTGTACTAAGCACTTGGAAAGTACAATTTAGCAATAGAGATAATCCCTGCCCACAATGGGCTACTTCTTCACTGGCAAGGCAAACTATATTTGGCTGAAAATACTGTCACATATGGTCTCTGCCATAAAACTAGTCTATTGTGGGCAGGGAATGTGTCTGTTCAGTGTTGTATTATACTCTCCTAATCACTTGGTACAGTGCTCTGCACACAGTAAGTGCTCAATAAATACAATTGAATGAATGAGTAATACTTATGACATTTGTTAAGCACTTACTATGTGCCCGGTACTGTTCTAAGTGCTGGGGTAGATATAAGGTAATTAGGTTGTCTAACATAATAATGTTTGTATTTGTTAAGCACTTACTATGTGCAGAGGACTGTCCTAAGCGCTAGGGTAGATACAGGTAATCAAGTTGTCCCACGTGGAGCTCACAGTCTTCATCCCCATTTTACAGATGAGGTAACTGAGGCCCAGAGAAGTTGTGACTTGCCTGCAGTCACACAGTTGACAAGTGGCAGAGCTGGGATTCGAACCCATGACTTCTGACTCCCAAGCCCGTGCTCTTTCCACTGAGCCACGCCGGTCTTAATCCCCATTTTACAGATGAGGTCACTGAGGCAGAGAGAAGTTAAGTGGCTTTTCCAACGTCACACAGCAGACAAGCGGCAGAGCTGAGATTAGAATCCATGTCCTCTGACTCCCAAGTCCATGCTCTTTCCACTAGGCCATGCTGAATGAAAACTATGTGGATTCTTCCAGAATCAGAATTGGTTTATGCTACTCTGGACTTCTTTTCCATGGTGCCAGCAGTGCTTATAAAGACACCTTGCTCTTGGAAGTGTAGAGTGTTCTCGCCGCTGCTAGAAAAGCCTTGAGAGAATTGAATAGTGCAGCAAATATCTGAAGAGGAATTGTTCTCGCTTTAGCATTTCCTTCACCCCAGTGCAGTCACATACTCTAGTGAAGCAGAGAGGAAACTGACAATGGAAGAAAATCCACAGAAACTTCTTCCTTCTGCCTTCACTGCATATAATGAAATCAGCCTCGGTGCCTGTGCTTTTGAGGAGTGCCCTCGATTTTACCCATGTAGTAACACTTAACATCTTTCACTATCATCAAAACACATCACCAGGGACTTTAAGGAAGGTTTGCTCAACCACTAAATTCAGGATTGCATCGGAAGCACGGTATAATTGGGAGAAATGGAAGCTATCTAGGTCATTAGTTAGAACTGTGCCTTATGCTGTCAGCAACGGAAAACTATTCCTGACAAGAGTCGTCCTCAATTCCCTTAACAGATGCTCTGACACGAACTAAAACTGAGCATAAAAGACGAGCATTCTCGGCTGAATGCCAGCCTTTTGTTCTCTAGAGTTAGAGCAAGGGAAGGTGTTTTAATCTTTTCAGGAGGAACAAGAATAACCCTAATTAGGAAATTGCAGCCGATGTCTGACTGGAGCTAGGTGAGCCTGGTGGCAAAAAAGCTACATGGCGTCTGCCCTTTCAAATTCCAGCTGTTCTGGAATTTACTCTTGTTTTAGCAGCAACCCAAAACCTGACTTATTAAGCTTCTGAAGGGCTCAAATGGCTAGTTTTCAGTAAACGGGTGTGTTTGTGTGCCTGATTGTGTGTGTCTACGCATGCAAAAATTATGACAAAGGATCCTTCCACACCAGACTTCCTGCCAAGATCCCAAAGTAGAGAGCCAACAGTCTCTGGAGAGAGTCTGTTCTTGAGAGAGTTCCAGCTTCATTTTGACGGCTCGGGAGGTTTGGCTTGTTCAGCTAAGTTTCTGATAAGCATCTGTACTTTTGGGGATGATTCCAAATCAACCTAGTCACAGAGCCTTGAGAAGTCCATCCATCATCAAGTTTGGCATCAGCAAGAATTATTTCAGTTTGGGATTGATGACAGAAAATTGTTTCATTTGGGTACCGTGACTTGTTTCAAAGCAAGGCATCTTTACACCTTTTGAAGAAATCACCAGCATAGAACTGGGCCATCTTTCAACACGAAGAAGTGCAATTTAATTGAGATACATCTTTTTGCCATAGAGGATTGACTGTAATGTGTGGGAAACTTAGAAGAAAAACCCTAGCTTTTCCATGGTGAGGCTTTCATTATGGAATTAGAACTTTGGTAGAATTACCGATCAGAGTATGGTTTTCTTCTATTTCATCGTATGCCTACATATGCCCAACTTCATTCATTTCACCAGGGTTGCTTGCTGTTTCTTTTTTTCCTACCTCTTTTGTTCCATTTTTATTTCTCATTATTCACTGAACAAAGTCCATGGGAAAAAAATGTTAGAAAATAAATTTTGTTTGTGCTGCAAAAGATGGTGATATTGTATATTCTCCCATTCCAGCCAAACGTAGGCTAGATAGCTCTTACTATTCAGGTGTAAAGTCTTATAACTGTTGGTCGTATTGCTCTATTGACTTTCTAATGCATCTGTAGTTTCATGCTAGCTTGGCATGACAGTCTGCAAATCTCATCAAAAAAAGTGCTGATTTTCTTCACGGTGTACCCCCATTCTTTGTATGCCTCATTCTCTTCTGGGGAGGGGAACATATCTGATAACTCTGTGGGCAGGTGAAAGGTTGTAAATCAGAGGATGTGGTTTCTAATCCTTTCTCTGCCACTTGTCTTCTGTGTGGTCTTGGACAAGCCACTTAACTTCTCTGTGCTTTAGTTACCTCATCTGTAAAACAGGGATTAAGACTGTGAGCTCCACATAGGACAACCTGATTACCTTGTATTTACCCCAGTGCTTAGAACAGTGCTGGACACATAGTAAGCATGAAACAAATTCTATTATTATTATTATTATTATGGAGACTTTTGCAATTTCAAGCCACCTCTCAATTATTCTGAAGTTCCGTAGCTCTAGTGTCAGGCTGTTGAAAAGTGTACGGCTTGGTGAATCCGGAAAGAGCTTGGGATCAAGAAACAGTGTGGAAGCATGCTGGAAGCAGGGATCTGTTCTGCCAAATCTATTTCATTGTACTCTCAACAAGCTTTTTGCACAGTGCTCTGCATGCAGTAAGTCTTAAAAATGCCATTGTTTGATTAAGTAATTGTGCTCGGGATACAGAGAACGGGTGAAAGAAAAGTAGTGGATTGCTCACCCAGATGCCTCTGCTTCAGTTCTTCCCAGACAGATCTCTTCAGGAAATCCTGTTCAGCTTGAGTTCTCCTACAGCTTACAGAGTCACTGGTCATGTCCAGGGTCTTGGCATGCCATTCATACTTCAGTCCCTTCCTGCAAACACTGAAGGAGGAATAAATATTATGATCAATAATAATAATAATAATCAATGAATGGTTTTTATTGAGTGCTTCCTGCGTACAGAGCCAGGTACTAAGTGTTTGAGAATGTGGAATGAAGGGAGTTGGTAGGCATGTTCCCTGCTCACGAGGAGCTTATGGTCTAGAGGAAGAGCTTACTGTCTAGAGGAAAAGGTTACAGTCTGATAATAATTTGGAGAAATCATGCTGAGGCTATGCCACCAGTGTTGAAGATTTCTGAGTTAGGAGAACCACCTAACTTGTATCCATGAAGTGGACAGGTCCAGCAGGAATGTGGAAATATAGTTGCGTTTAGCGTGGGCGATGAGGACCGCAGCAGTGACCAGTTGCAGCAGTTGAGAAGCAGCATGGCTTAGTGGTGAGAGCACGGGTCTGGGAGTCAGAAAGTCATGGGTTCTAATCCCAGCTCTGACACACGTCAGCTCTGTGACCTTGGGCAAGACACTTCACTTCTCTGGGTCTCAGTTACCTTAGCCGTAAAATGGGGATTAAGAGCATGAGCCCTATGTGGGGCAGGGACTGTATCCAATCTGACCAACTTGAATCTACCCCAGTGCTTAGAACAGTGCTCGGCACATAGTAAGTGCTTAACAAGTACCACTATTATTATTATTATGATTTTTATCAAGGCAACTACCAGGTGGGCCAAAGTATCGACACAATGATATGGTCACTTCGCCTGTATAAGGATCCTGCACATAAAATCCTTTTGTACTTTGCAGTGTCCTGAATCCCTGCCCACTTACTCATTTATTGGACTTCTGGGGGAACATAATAATGTAAGTAGTATTGCTTGAACCACTATCACTATGATCAATTCCTTCACACAGGTCCTGGACCGAAGATCACATGATATTCTTAGTGGGAGACCATTCTAAAGCTGATGGTCTTCTCTGTGGATGATCTAGGCTAATTGCTCTTCCATGTCCCTCTTCCGACATACCTTCTGGTTATTTCAGCAAATGCTTGTAGGGTGGGAAGAGGGGATGGAATACAAACCAGTCAATTCTCTTCTTTATTTAAAAGTTTGGGAAAAGAAGCCAAACCCATGGGTTCAAATGGAAGTTTGTGATTGTGAGGTTTTATTCTTCATGCCATCCTCACTCTTATTCAATTAATCCATCAAAGGTATTCATTCATTCAATTATATTTATAGAGTGCTTACTGTGTGCAGAGCACAGTACTAAATGCTTGGGGAAGTGCAATACAGCAGTAAAGAGAGACAATCCCTGCCCACAACGAGCTCACAGTCTAGAATGGGGGAGACAAACATCAATACAACTAAACAGACATCAATATAAATGAATAAAATTACAAATATACATATGTGCTATTGGGCGGTGGGGGGGGGAGCAAGTCAGGGTGATGCAGAAGGGAGTGGGAGATGAGGAAAAGTGGGGCTTATCTGGGAAGGCCTCTTGGAGGAGATGTGCCTTCAGTAAGGCTTTGAAGGGGTAGAGAGTAATTGGTGGATTTGAGGGGGTAGGGTGTTCCAGGCCAGAGGTTGGATGTGGGCTGGGGGTCAGTGGTGAAACTGATGAGATCGAGGCACAGTGTAAAGGTTAACACCAGAGTAGCAAAGTGTGCCAGCTAGGTTTATTGAACAGTTGCTATGTGCAGATTACTGTACTAAGTGCTTGGAAGTGTGGTTCTGTGGGTAGAACATGAGCCTGGGAGTCAAAGGGTCATGGGTTCTAATTCTGACTTCACCACTTGCCTGCCGTGTGACCTTGGGCAAGTCACTTCACTTATGGAGAAGCAGCGTGGCTCAGTGGAAAGAGCATGGGCTTTGGAGTCAGAGGTCATGGGTTCGAATCCTGGCTCTGCCACTTGTCAGCTTTGTGACTGTGGGCAAGTCACTTAACCTCTCTGCGCCTCAGTTACCTCATCTGTAAAATGGGGATTAAGACTGGGAGCCCCACGTGGGACAACCTGATTCCCCTGTGTCTACCCCAGCGCTTAGAAAAGTGCTCTGCACATAGTAAGCGCTTAACAAATATCAACATTATTATTATTATTATTCTCTGTGCCTCACTTTCCTCATCTATAAAATGAGGATTGAGACTGTGAGCCCCACATGGGACAGGGACTGTGTCCAACCCGATTTGCTTGTATCCACCCCTTAGTCCTTAGTACATTGCCTAGCACATGGTAATAGCTTAACAAATACCATTAATATTGTTATTATCATTATTATTATTAGTACAAAACAAAAGCATTAGTAGACACATTCCCTGCCCACAAAGACCTTGCAGTCTAGAGGGGAAGCTTATGATCTATCATTACCAGCTATAGTCCCAAATTGAAGGTATCTTCAAGGATACTGTGACTTCAAGCAGGAAGCCTATAGACCCTAGGAAATATACTAGCTGTTTTTCCCTTCTTTGGATGGCAAGTCCTTTAAAGAGGAGCTCTTGAGAGATTCTTCTGATTGAAAAAAGTATCGTAGATAAACACGTAGGAGGCAAGAATTACAGGACATTGTGTGCCCTTGCAGGATCTCCTTGCAGATGATGAATAGGATAGCATCTGAAATCCAAATTAAAAGTGAACACAAAGTAGGATCTGTCATGTGTAATTAATGAGTCTTGGACAATTACAGTGCCAGTGAGGAAAGGAGGTGGAAAAGTCAAGAATGAGGCTCAGTTATGCAGTGAGTTGTGGAGGAATGAAAAGTGTGAGCTGGGAAGTAACAGCTGAAGTAAGCCAATATTTAATATGGACAGAGTAGATGGAGAGCCTTGAAGCAAGTTATGGGGAGTTTTTGCTTGATGTGGAAGTAAACTGGAAAACATTAGAAGCTTTTGAGGAGTGGAAAATTATGCTGAGCAACATTTTAAGATAATCTGTGTAGCCGAGTTTAGCATAGATTGAAGGGGAGGAGAGGACGGAGAGGACGGAGAGGACGGAGACAAAGAGGCTGGTAAGGAGGCAGTCTTAAAATTTAACATGAATTTGGACCAGAGTGGATTTAACATGAGGAAGTCAATTAATGACCTTGAAAAGTCTCCAGAATGAAGCTGTCAAAACCCTGATTGGCATGAGTCCAGAAAAGAACTGGCAGAGAGAAAGTGAAGACAGTCTATATATTCCAGTCAAGGGGTTTGTACGGAAATTGGCATTTGTACGGGACTTTGGTCACGGGTTCTAACCCCGGCTCTTCTTCTTGTCTGCTGTGTGACCTTGGGCAAATCAGTTCATTTCTCTATGCCGCACTTTCCTTGTCTGTAAAATGGGGGTTGAGACTGTGAGCCCCACGTGGGACTGTAAGCTCATCCCTCTAGTCTGTAAGCTCATTGTGGGCAGGAAATGTCACCATTTATTGATGAATTGTACTTTCCCAAGTGCTTAGTACAGTGCTCTGCACACAATAAGTGCTCAATAAATATGACTGAATGAATGAATGAATCACAGGGACTGCACCCATCCTGATTTGCTTGTATCCACCCTAGTGCTTAGTACAGCACCCAGTGTGTGATAAGCACTTAATGAGTACCACGGTTATTGTTATTCTTCTTCTTCTTATTATTCTGTAAGCTCATTACAGGTAGGGACCATGTCCCTAATTTGGTTGTACCATAATCTCCCAAGTGCCTAGTACCTTGCTCAGCATACAGTAAATGCTCACTAAGCACCACTGATTAATTGATTGAATTGGAGGAGGGAGATGTGGCAATAGTTGGAAGGGACTGTAGAATCAGGAGAAGGAATTTTAGTAGAGATGAAAATTGAACACATATGAATGCAGTGGGGGAGGAACCATCTGAGTGTGAGAGATTGAAGACAGTGATAGGGGAGAAGACAGGGAGAGTAAGTGATTTTAAAAGAAGAGGTTAAAAATCACTGTTGCAACATGGAGTATCAGCACATTTTGTGACAATAAGTGCTGTCAGTAAGAAGAATGATATGGGTTGGATTTGAGCTACCCAGATATGGAGTTGATATCACAGACCTGAGTGAATTTAGATATGAGGATGAAGGACAGCTATCAGAAATAGGTGTCAGATATTCCTTTTCTGAAAAGATTTTTCCTCTTCTGAATGGAGGCTTAAAGCCGTAGGCTTCAAAATCAGACATTCGCTTATCTCAAGCCTTCCAAATATGCCCAGAAGCATTACTGAGCGTATAATAACCTTTTGCCTATCTCTAAAACAGAAGCGTTATGTCATAATCATCAGTGTATGTGTCCCCACCGTGATGGAAGGCAAAGAAAGATTCTACGAGGATATAGATAGGAAGCTGAATAACGCCTCTCTAAATGATTGAGGGTGGAATGAAATGGTAGAGGAGATTGTTTTTCTTTGTTGTTATTTATGCAGTGCAGCACAAGAAAACCTACCACTCTAAAATATTAACCAATAAAGCATTAGAGAAAAGGCCTGCATCTGGCATCATTGAGCACTGTTTGATCATCCAGGTAACAGGCACGACAGCAGCAAAACTGAAGAAAATTTCAGGTGGGAAGTGAATGTTTTCTGTTTCTAAACAGAACTATAACAATAGTAAAAACAACAACAATAATTGTGATATTTGTTAAGCACTTAATATGTGCCAGGCACTGTACTGAGCTTTGGAGTGGATCCAAGCAAATCGGGTTGAACACAGTCCCTGTCCCACATGGGGCTCACAGTCTCAATCCCCATTTAACTGATGAGGTAACTGAGACCCAGAGAAGTGAAATGACTTGTCCAAGGTCTCATAGCAGTAAGTGGCAGAGCCAGGATTAGAACGCATGACCTTCTGACACCCAGGCCCGTGCTCCATCCACTATGCCACACTGCTTCTCTGTATAATGGTACTTGTTAAGCAATTACTATGTTCCAAGTACTGTATAAAGCACTTGGTTAAGATAGAAGATAATCAAGTTGGACTATATCCCTGTCCCACATGCGCTTCACAGTCTAAGTAAGAGGGACTAAGATTTACTCCCCCTTTTACCGATGTCCAAAGGAGGCTTCCAAGAGTTAAGTGACTTGCCCAAGGTCACACAGCAGACAACGGGGAGAGTCAAGATTAGAACCTAGGTCTTCTGACTCTCCAGTCCTTCTAGTAGGTTATTGTTTTAGAAAGCACATCATTCTTCTTCCTATAGCTGCATCTTTACTGCAGCTTTATTTCTATGGCAAGATCTGACTAGAAGCATTACATGTCTAACAGAACCAGTATATTTCTCTGTCTCCAGTGAGATGGACTTACACTGTAACATTTTTACACGGCTCTGGAAACTGGTCATAAATGAAAAAGCTTCTATGTTTGACTAGCTAACTGATCAGAGGAGAGAGCAGATATATAACATACTTCTGGCTCCTGGGGCCATAATAAAATATGATACATTCAGAGTGTAATTGTTGATGCCGTCTTGAAATATTCCTCCTTTTTTACCAACCAGAGTCTCTACACTGTTTGTCCAGGGGATTGATAAAATGGAATCAATGACATTTATTGAGCAATTTATTGAGTGGTATTTACTGAGCACTTTGTATAACCAGTCCAAGTAATACCACTTATTACCTATGTGTTTCTAGAATCTGGCTCGTTAGGGGAGCATTCCAGACTAGTGCCTTCCTAGAATTTCCCAATTATCTGGTCTCCTGTTGAGCACAGGCAACCCATCAAAGTCTGCTGTGTGACCTTGGGAAAGTTACTTAACTTCTTTGTAACTCAGTTACCTCATTGTAAACTGAGAATTAAGACCGTGAGGTCCAATCTTTTATCTATCCCAACTAGTACAGTGTCTGGCACATATTAAGTGCTTAACAAATACCATAAAAAATTCCTATTTCAGGCTAACGCAGCCCAGACCTCTTGGTTAAGGGGACTTAGAGGACCATTGGCTTATAATAATAATAATAATGATGGTATGTGTTAGGTGCTTACTATGTGCCAAGCACTGTACTAAACTCTGGAATAGACACAAGGTTTATCAGGTCGTCCCACGTGGGGCTTACAGTCTTAATCCCCATTTTACAGATGAAGTTAAGTGATTTGCCCAAAGTCACACAGCTGACAAGCGGCAGAGCCGGAATTAGAACCCACGACCTCTGGCTCCCAAGCCCGTGCTCTTTCCACTAAGCCCCGGTTCTTATGGGAGTTATGGTCTCTAAATGCTATATTTATGAACAAAGATGGTCACAGGAACGGCCTAGTTAGGAGAGAGGAATATAGCTGCCCTCATCATCAGAGTCAGACAACTCTTTTAAAAACATAAAGTAAATAAATAAGGGCATTTGTTAAGCGCTTACTATGTGTCAGGCATTGTTCTAAGCATTGAGGTGGATATAAGCTAATCAGGGAGGACACAGTCCCTGTCCCACATGGAGCTCATAATCTAAATCCCCATTTTCCAGATGAGGTAACTGAGGCCCAGAGAAGTAAAGTGACTTGCCCAGGGTCACACAGCAGACAAATGGCAGAGCTGGGTTTAGAACCCATGACCTTTTGAATCCCAGGCCCGTGCTCTATTCACTATACCATGCTACTGTGAAGTATGAATATGTGTGTGCGTGTTGGGTGTGTGTGTAGGGGTATGGAGGGGCAAGAGAGTGTTGTGAATGAATGTGTGTGTGAGAGAGCATGGTAAATTGAGGAGAGGAAGATGAGATCATCAATCAATCATATTTAATGAGCGCTTACTGTGTGCAGTGCACTGTACTAAGTACTTTGGATAGTACAGAATAAGAGGGTTGGCAAACACATTCCCTGCCAACAACGAGGTCACAGACTAGAGTGGAAACAGACATTGATGTAAATAAATTACAGATTTGTACTTAAGAGCTATTGGACTGAGGGAGGGGTGAATAAAGGGAACAAATAAAGGAGACGCAGAAGGAAGTGGAAAAAAAAATCATTCTTCTACAAAATCATTCAGGACACGTCACCTCATTCCTCAAAAAAGTCCCCTGGTTGTCTATCCATCTTTGCATCAAACAAAAACTCCTCCCCATTGGCTTTAAAGTTCTCAATCACTTTGCCCCCTCCTACCTCACCTAGCTACTCTGCTACTGCAACCCAGCCCATACACTTTGCTTCTCTGCTAACCACTGTGCCTCAGTCTCACCTATCTCACTGTTGACCCCTTGTCCACATCCTGCCTCTGGCCTGGAACCCCCTTCCTCCTCAAATCCGACAGACAATTACTCTCAAGGCCTTATTGAAGGCACATCTCTTCCAGGATACCTTCCCTAACTAAGCCTTCCCTTTCCTTTTCTCCCACTCCCTTCTGTGTCACCCTTACTTGCCCCCTTTGTTCTTGCCTCTCTCAGCACCACAGAAGTTTGTACATATCTGTAATTTCTTCATTTATATTACTGTCTTTCTCCCCCCGCCTCTAAACTATAAGCTCATTACAAGCAAGGAATGTGTCTGTTTATTGTGGTATTGGGCTCTTCCAAGTGGTTAGTACAGTTCTCTGCACACAGTAAGTGCTCAATAAATACGATTGAATTGAATTGAAGTGAACTGAAAAGGAGAATACGGGCTTAGTTGAGGAAGGCCAGTTGGAGTAAGTGGGCTTTCAATAAGGCTTTGGAGATGGGGAAGGTAAAAGTCTATTGAATATAAAGAAAGAGGACATTCAAGGTCAGAGGCAGGAGGTAGGCAAGATGTTGCAGTGAGACATAGAAGATCGAAGTATGTATAAGTAGGTTGGCATTAGAGAAGCAAAGTGTGTGGGCTGGGTTGTAATAGGAGAGCAGTGAAGTGAGGTAGGAGGAGGCAAAGTGATTGAAAGCTTTAAAGCGGATGGGAAGGAGTTTCTGTTCAATGTGAAGAGTGGATGGGAAACCCTGGAGGTTCTTTAGGAATGGGGAAAGGTGGACTGAACGTTTTTGTAGAAAAATGAGAGACTGAAAGCATTAGAATGATAGGAATCTAGAAATGATGCATATTTGACAACAGGCACTTGAAGCAGGAGCTTCACAGTATTGTACTGGGGAGAGGGAAGAAGCCCAAGCATTAAAATCAGAAGCAGCATGGCCTAGTGTAAAGACCATGGGCCTGGGAGTCAGAAGGACTTGGGTTATAATTCCACTTCTGGCTCGTTGGAAAAGTCATTTCACTTCTCTGTGCCTATTACCTCATCTGTAAAAAGGGAATGAAAACTGTGAGCCCCATGTCGGACATAGACTATGTCCAATGTAGCAAGTGCTTAATAAGCACCATAAAAAAACCCCAAAACCAGGATAACAGGAAGCAGATAGTTCAATTCCTCATTCATTCATTCAATCAATTGTGAGCTCACTGTGTGCAGAGCACTGTACTAAGCGCTTGGAATGTACAATTTGGCAACAGATAGAGCCAATCCCTGACCAGCAACGGGCTCCCAGTCTAAACGGGGGGCGGGGGGAGGGGGCAGACAGCAAAACAAAACAAGTAGTCAGGCATCAATACCATCAAAATAGATAAATAGAATCATAGATATATACACATCATTAATAAATAGAGTAATAAATTGTATATATGTATATACAAATATATACAAGTGCTGTGGGGAGCGGAAGAGGGTAGAGCAGAGGGAGAGAGTAGGGGGAATGGGGAGGGGAGGAGGGGCAGAGGGAAAGGGAGGCCTTAATCTGGGAAGGCCTCCTTGAGGAGGTGAGCTCTCAGTAGGGCTTTGAAGAGGGAATGAGAGTTAGTTTAATAATAATAATAATGTTGGTATTTGTTAAGTGCTTACTATGTGCAGAGCACTGTTCTAAGCGCTGGGGTAGACACAAGGGAATTGTCCCACATGGGGCTCACAGTCTTAATCCCCATTTTACAGATGAGGTAACTGAGGCACAGAGAAGTTAAGTGACTTGCCTACAGTCACACAGCTGACAAGTGGCAGAGCCGGGATTCAAACTCATGACCTCTGACTCCAAAGCCTGGGCTCTTCCACTGAGCCACACTGCTTTCTATTGGCGGATGTGAGGAGGGAGGACGTTCCAGGTCAGTGGTAGGACATGGACCAGGGGTCGTTGGTGGGACAGGCGAGAATGAGGCACCGTAAGGAGGTTAGAGGCAGAGGAGCAGAGTGCACAGGGTGGGATGTAGAAGGAGAGAAGGGAGGTGAAGTAGGAGGGGGCCAAGTGATGGAGAGCTTTGAAGCCAAGAGTGAGGAGTTTTTGCTTTATGCGAAGGTTGATAGGCAACCACTGGAGGTTTTTGAGGAGAGGAGTGACATGCCCAGTGCATTTCAGTAGAAAGATGATCCGGGCAGCAGAGTGAAGTACAGACTTGAAGTGGGGAGAGACAGAAGGATGGGAGATCAGAGAAGAGGCTAATGCAATAATCTAGTCGGGATATTATGAGAGATTGTACCAGCAAAGTAGCAGTTTGGATGGAGAGGAAAGGGTGAATTTGATGAAGTTGTGAAGATGAGACCAGCAGGTTTTGGTGATGGACTGGATGTGTGTGGGCCACATGACTAGAGTCCCGGTTTTGTCCATAATGAGACTCCTAATTGTCCTGCAGCTTCTTCCTAGCTTCTCCCCGTAAACTGAAAACCTCTCCAAATTAATGGGGTAAGGGTGTGGTAGAATGCTAAGTGCTTAGTACAGTGCCCTGCACACTGTAAGTGCCCAATAAATATCACTGTTTAATTAACATGATAGAGATGCTTTACTTTCCTCAGATCACAGTCTAGAGTTTTCCCACTAACTCCCACTAACTCTAATTCCCACAGTCTTCTCCTTTAACAAGGGGGTAGGATACCAATAATCTCTCACCCACGGCTAATGGGAAAATTTTTTTCCTTATTTTTCATCACAGAGGGAATATGAATCCTAATTAATAAATGGCATTTTTGTTAATATGCATGGGTCTGTGACTGATTTTGGAGGTGTATATATCTATAGACCTCCAAAATCAGTCACAGACCCATGCATATTATAATGTATATAGATATAGATATATACCAACCTTCTTGCAGTACCCTCCTGAGTTTCAACAAATTTTGGAAAAACCTGTTTCCCCACCATTTAGATGGTAAGCTCCACATGGAATGGTTTGGTTTAGATCTGTCAATATTTTATTTATCTCAGTGCTTAGCTTGGCACACTGTAAGGGCTTAAGAAATACCAAAATTCTTATTATGATTTTTCAACCAACTCACCCTGCTGCCTCTCACTGCTGAAGGGAAGAACTTGGTGTCAGCCTTGCTCATTGATCTCAGGTGTCGTTCATGGTCTGTTTCCTTGACAACTGAACTTTTGTACATGCATTCACTCATGTATAAAATACAAAGCCAATTGGGTATATATTTATGTGTAGATTCTCAAAATATATTTTCTTTAATGCTTATTCAGATGCGAGCTTACTTTTAAGGCATGATCACTCATCTCTAGGCAGTTTCGGTAGTGGTGGTGTGAAGTCTGAAGCTAAATTAGTAGTAAAAGCTCTCATTGAGCGACCTCTGTGAGAAATGCATAGTACTGGAATAGGAAACCCTGTGGGTTACCTATCCACATTCACATCAACCAGAAACTCCTTACCCTTGGCTTTAAAGCATTCAATCAGCTCACCCCCTGCTACTTTACCTCAATGATTTCCTACTACAACCCAGCATGCTCATTTCTCTCGTCTAACACCAATTTACTCACTTACCTCCATCTCGTCTCTCTTGTCGTCGACCCTCTGCCCTCATCCTTCATCTGGTCTGGACCTCCCTCCCCTTTAATATCCAATAGATCATCATTCTCCTAACCTTCAAAGGCTTATGAAAATCGCATCTCCTTCAAGAGGCCTTTCCCAACTAATCCCTCATTTCCCTTACTCCCTCTCCCTTGCACTGTCCTTGCGCTTGGATTTGTACCCTTTAAGCACTTGATATTCAGTCGTATTTATTGAGTGCTTACTGTATGCCGAGCACTGTATTAAGCCCTGTATTATTCACTTTCACCCTCAGCCCCACTGTAATTACATACATATTTGTAATTTTAATGTTGGTCTCCCTCTCTAGATTGTAAGTTCCTTGTGGGCAGGGAACATCTAAATCTGCTCCATCATATTATACTCTCCCTAAGTATTTAGTGCCATTGCTCTGTACCAGTAAGTGCTCAATGAATACAATTAATTGACTGGGACAAGGACCATGTCTGATTTTATCTTGCTTCTATCCCAGAATTTAGGACAGTGCTTTAGAATATTACTTATGTTTAATTAATATTACTACAATTGTTATTATTATCTTATTATTATGCCCTTAAGTCCATATTCCCTAAGCACTTTGATATACCTCACCCTCACAGGACTTAGGTACACATTCTTATACTTTGCTGCTTATCTACTTGTAATTATTTTAACATCTGTCTCTACCATTAGATTGTAAACTCCTTTTGGGCAGGGATCATGTCTTCATATTTTCTCAAATGCTTACTACAGTACTCTCAACAATAAGCACTCGGTAAATTCCAGGGATTGATCGATTGATAGTACTACATTCCATTATTTTAATTACTTGAATATATCTTGGAAATACATCTCTTTGAGGAGAAAATGATGCAAATAATGGGCAGAAAGCATCATATCCTCCAATTTTTTTGCAGAATGACTGATGTTTTGTCCATGAGACCTTAAAGGACTGCACTTTTCCCTGAAAAACATTTGAAATTAAGTCTACAGAAAGAACAAACTGATTAAATAAATTCATCTGTTCAGTTTTTCCATCCAGGCTTAAACCTAACACAGTTTTTTTTTGTTTGTCTGTTTTGTTTTTTTTGGCAGGGGGGAAGGAAATATATTTGTAGACTTAATACTGCAAATGGTTTATCTCTTTCCAAAACAATGTATTCATCATGGCTTAAAACAGTTTGAAAGCTTCTGTGCAGTGGGATGCTGCATTAGCCAGTTTCTGGCCGTCAGATTTGTTTGTGTTTGGGTTACAGATCAGTTCTTGGCTTCATCCTCACACCAGTAGGGATGAGTTGTTAAATTAGCACGAAATGATATGGCTCATCTTATTTTGTAGATTTCTCTTTACACACTGGTGCTTGGTTCTCCACTCTCTCATGAGCATCAGGACTGGGCTTAAAAATGGATTGCAAATGCCTAATATGATTTGGATTCTGGGTTTCTATTGAAGCAACCTGCCAATCCTGCCTAAATACCACAAACATAAGAAGATCTTGATATTTTGGAAACATCTTTTAGGATTTTTTTTTAGAATTTTACCAGTTTAAAAAAATTCTTAGAAAACTGACTATTTCTTTTCCTTTCTCCCTTCGCTTTTGGTTTTTTTTTAGTGGGCAAGGGATAGGAAGGAAGGTCCTAAAACATAAGATTTTTTTTACATGTTACATAGAGATAATAAAGACATAAATTACAGTGAAGTTACCAAACATAGAGGCATTTGTGTTTGACACAAGAACCTTTTCCCTTTAATTTGGAATCCTGATAATACTCTAAATCCCTTCCTTCCAGCGAGTCACCGGCAGATGCTTTATTGTGTCTGTTGTTTCTCCTCTGAGGCTGTGCATTAGGTTAAAATATCACAAATAGCTGCTATTAAAGTGTGAGTCACAGTAGCTATAATTCTTCATGACAGCCAGAGGAAATGTGACATGTTTAGGAAGCCCTGTCATTGATGCTAACACTCAGATCTTCAGGCAAATGTTTAATGACACCCTCAGCTTGCTGTGCAAACTTTGCTATCTACCAAACAAAAGGTGACTCCCCGAGAACTATAAACATTCATAAATGTCTGAAATGTCAGACAACAGCAGAGAAGGGTTCCTCTCTCTCTATATACTGGGTTGGTAAAATACCAATCTCATTTGAAACAAATCAAGTGAATTTTTTCTGCATACTGTTTATTTTTACATGTTCAATTGCTCTCCTTTATTTCCTGTGCATATCCATATCTGTGAGCCTGGGGATCTTTAAAATTTTCGAACTGATTTTACATTTGAACATGAATTCTGGAAAGACCTTTTTGCAGCATTACTGTAGAATACATAAGGATTTAAAGCATTCATAGCTCACTCAGTGGTCTCAGATGATTGCAGTTTGCATTTTCATATTAAGATGGACATTCAAGTATTAATTTTACATACAACTAAATTCACACATGGAAACACACATGCACACAAATACACACAGACAACAGACTTTAATGATTTAAAAAATGGAAACAGACACTCCTTGTCTATCAGTCACTCAGTGGCATTTATTGAATGTTTACTATGTGCCGGGCACTGTACTAAGTGCTTTTTTATGGTATGTGTTAGGCGCTGACTTTGCATCAAACACTTTTCTAAGTGCTGGGGTAGATACAAGTCAATTAGTTCGGACATGGTCCCCATCCTGTATTTGGCTCACAGTCTAAGTAGGAGGGAGAACAGGAAAACTGAGGCACAGAGAAGTTAAGTGACTTGCCCAAGGTCACACAGCATCTTAGAACCCAGGTTCTCTGACTCCTAGGCCTTGCTCTTTCTACTAGGCCATGCTGGAAGAGTATAAATCAAAGGTTTTACATTGCTGATTCTTCTGCATTTAACTTTTTGGGTTATTTATAATATTCATTATTTGGATTGACACCAGTCTATTGATCAATGGTATTTCTTGAGGATTTACTGTGTTTAGAACACACTGTACTAAGCATTTGGAAAAGTACAATAGATGTCATTTATGTTCCTTCTTGTCCAGGCACTGAGCGATTGAAAGTAGTTCAGGAAAATCTTGAAATGTCATTGTTGTAAATGTGGCTCTGTTTTTCCTGGTTTTTTTAAATGGTATTGGTATTTGTTAAGTGCTTACTATGTCTCAGATACCTAGTACCAAGCACTAGGGTAGATATGTTGGTCAGAGTCCCTGTCCCACATGGGGCTCACAATCTTAATCCTTATTTTAGAGACGAGGTAAGTGAGGCATAGGGAAGTGAACTGACTTGCCCAGCGTCACACAGCAGATACGTGGCAGAGCCAGGATTAGAACCCAGGTTCTTCTGACTCCCAGGCCCGTGCTCTATCCACTAGGTCATGCTTCTTCTCCTTGGCCAGAGAAAAATCAATTAAAAAAATTTACAAATGTAAACCTCTATATAATTGATTCTTGGGAAGAATTAGTCAAGAAAGTGTTGGTTTCCTGGGAATAATGGTGCTAATCTTCCTTGCAAACGTGAACAAGCATTTACAATTAGCAGAAGGGTAAAAGAGCTGCAAAAACAGTTCCGAAGAAGTCACTCTCTAGTAGAGCATGGTAATATACATGGGTTCTAGAAGAAATTAACTTCAGGCCACAAAGAATTTGCAAAATACAATCTCCTTAACACTGGTTCTGCCTTCAGCATAATAACCTCTCTCTAATTCAGTGATTCTCAAAGAGAAGAAGGCCTCACCTGGGTGGTTTCTGGGTAGTTTGGAGGGGAATGGAGACAGGAAGTTTTGGAGCTCCGTAGAGTTGGTTAATGACAACAATAAGGACTTGTTGCTTTCTTCTCTTCCTCCCCTCTACCCACTTCAATCCTCTGCTCCTTTGTCAACTTTTCTGCTCTTTCCTCCCTCTCAACAACAAACAAGTTTACTGAATGCCAGTCAAGTGCTCGTGAGATAAGAGCAAATGAGATCCTCAACTAATTATTTGATCCTCTAATAGCTATTTTCATTCTGGCTGTGGCCTTGGGACCAGGAAAAAGCACTGTTCGAGGGACCAGAGAGGCAGAGTCAAGAGCCCAGGCCCCAGCATATTCAGGAATTTATGGTGACATAACTGGTGGCTTCCAATCAGAAATGTAAAATAAAGTTGCTAGGTTGTTGGCTGCTGTGTCCAGCCCAGACCCAAACATGATAGAATTTGGATATGTGGGGAGGTGACTTTCTTGAGCAACTCTACCATATCCCCACTTTCCTAGAGAGGATTCCAGCAGTCCCAATGGCTAATTTCAGATCTAGGGAAGGGGAAGTTATTTTAGCAGTCAGTGAATGCCCCCTGGGTTCAAGGGCTTGGGAAGTACAAAATGAAGAAGTGATACATTCCCTACCCACTTGAAAATTGCATTTTTCCCTCTAAACCCACTTCTCCCACCTACCCTTTCCACCTTAGTCAACAACAATACAATATAGCAATAGACATTCCCTGGCCACAATGAGTTCACAGTCTAGAGGGGGAGACAGACATAAATATAAATAAAAAAATAAACAAATTAAAGATGTGTAAGTAAGCCTTGGGGGCTGGGAAAGGGGAGGAACAAAGGAAGCAAGTAAAAGCGATGCAGAAGGGAGAAGAGGAAAGGAGGGCTCAGTCAAGGAAGGCCTCTCGGAGATGTGCCTTCAGTGAGGCCTTGAAGCTAGGGGGAAAGTAATTATCTGTCATATAGACTGTGAGCCTGCTGTTGGGTGGGGATTGTCTCTATTGGTTGCTGAATTGAATTTTCTAAGGGCTTAGTACAGTGCTCTGCACACAGTAAGCGCTCAATAAATACAACTGAATGAATATGAGGAGGGACATATCTTTGGTTATGCTCCTCCAAGTGCAGTGCTGAGCACTCAGTAGGTACTCACTAGATGACATTGGTTGGTTGATTGGAACTTATCTGTCCAAATTGTTGAATTCCTAGACTCTCAAGACAAACTGTGTTCTTGTTCACAGCCATCTCAGCGTATTGAACACAGACAACTTCAGTGTCTCCATTTTACCTGCAGAACTGTCACTGGATCATGCAGCCTGCTATCCCCAAGCACTTGTGTCCAGCAAAATAGTTTTTAGGTTTCAATCACGATTAAAATGTTTAAAAACACTACAGTCCTTAACCAGTGATTTTCATTCCTGATCTAACACATAAATACAGTTCCTCCTTCCTCCACAAGTTACTTAACGGTCAATTTTTTTCTAAAGTCACTTTACCTCATATAACATAATCTCAACTAATGGAGACCAATATAGGTAATTGAGTTCAAAGGTCCTGAGACAGATAAGGACAGCTAATTGTTAAATGCTTTTGTGTTAATTAAATCATTTACTCATTAAGAACACAGGTTATTTAAACAGGATTATCAGGGTAGGAGAAGAAAATATCTACCAGCACCCAAATCCATCAGAAGCCTGAAAAGATGTGGCATAACACATTAAGCTCTTCTAGAAATGACTTACAAATAATTCTATTCAATTTTATCTTAATGTGGAACATGCTTTTTGGAAATAAAAACAAAGGCAGGGGGAAAAATAGACAAATATTTATTCCCTTATCACCCAGTTCTTGGGGAATTCACTTAACATTACTTTTCTTTTTAGTATGCTTGTTGTAATCCATTTATTTCCTTTTCACTACTTGTCAAGCCTTCATTCTGGAACAGCACTCTTTCCATGATTATATTTTTGAATCCTTTGGGATCACAGGCTAAATTGCTTAGAACATGTGCTGCTCTAAGATTCCTTTGAAATGTCTAAGGAATAAGGAATTCAGTTTTCTCAGATTCTCCTTACTACATAGAGTATGTAGTGAGCTCTCGATGCCGTTGTGCGAATGCTTTTCGCTGAAGTACTATTACTTAAAAATCTTTGGTCATTTGGACTTGTGATTCATAATGGGGATTGTTAAAACGACAGAGGGTGTGACAAACATCAACAAAAAAAGAAAAATAAAAGGGCGCACTTCAGAGGACAAGACTCAGGGAAGACAGACCCAGAGAAAGGGGATGGAGGCCGAGAAAGACTCCTTTGTCCTGCTGCATTTTGCTCTGCTATTGTAACCATTCCCTGCTGCTATTAGAGGCAAACTTTTTGTGTGCATCACCAGTTTTGACTGCTGGCCTGTGTCTCCCCTCTATGTCTGGGGCTGCAGTGGCTGCGGTGGGCAGGAGTGGGACCCCCGTCCCCCCACAACAAGCAACATTTCTCCTATTGTCATACTCCTCTGGGTGGGAGGGCGTTCCACTGGAGTTTGGACAGGGGAACCAGGAAGATGGGAACTCTTTTATTTACCTATATGTATTCATATGATGAAATATATAGGCATAAGTATATATATAAGCACATAAGTATAAGTATATATATAAGCATATATATACTAATGCAGCTACAGATTAATAAAGCTCTCCCCATTTCTCCAACTCTCCCTGTTCTCATATCCAAGCCTCTAACTGGCTGGGAGATGACCCCGGTTGGAATTGGTGGGAGTGCCCTGCCCCAGTGTCAGTGTAATTCTTTTCTCATATCTATGAGAGATGAGAGAGAAGCAACAAAAAGAGAGAGACTGTATGTGAGAGGGTAAGAGAGGGAAGAGTGAGGTAGAGAGTGGGTGAGAGAAAGAGCAGTAGTGAAATAAGAGAAAGTTGGATGTTTGTGTGAGAGAGAAAGAGAATGGGAGTTTGTGTGTATGTGAGTGTGTGTATGTGTACGTGTGTGTGAGAGAGAGAGAGATCCATTTAAATGTTTATCTTCGATCTGATCCAAGGTCACACACAGCATGCAAGCAGCAGAGCTAGGATTAGAACTCAGGGCTTCTGACTCTCAGGCCCATGCTCTTTCCACTAGATCAGGCCGTGTCCCGTGTTAAAATTTTCCCTCAACTTTTCTTTCAGTTTAATAGCTGGGCCTCCGGTCCTGACCCTACTTAGCATTTTAGTTGATCTGCTGCCCTTCCTTGTGTGAGATGAGCAAATCCTAATTGCTCCAGATTGCAGAGAGCTGTGGGTATGTTCTGCCTTTGGTTTCAACCTGTTGCAACTCAGCCACTCGCACACTTCTCTTCTCCAAGGCCAACCTACTCATTGTACCTGGATATCTTTTATATCTGCGCCGAACCCTCACCCATGGCCTGCCTCTGGCCTGGAACGCCCTCCCTCTTCACATCCAACAGACGATTACTCTCCCCTTCTTCAAAGTCTTATTGAAAGCACATCTCTTTCAAGAGCCCTTTCCTGACTAAGCCTTCATTTCGTCTTCTCCCCCTCGCTTCTGCATTGCCCGTGCTCTTGGATTAGGGAGCTTTATTCACCCCCCGCCTCATGCCCATGTATAAATTATATACGTATCTATAATTTAGTTATTATCAATGTCTGTCTCCCCCTTTTGACTTTAAACTCAGTGTGGGCAAGGGAGAGTGTCTACCACCTCTGTTATGTTGTACTCTCTCAAGTGCTTAGTATAGAGTTCTGCACACAGAAAGAGCTCAATCAATCATATTTACTGAGTGCTTACTGCGTGCAGAGCACTGTACTAAGTGCTTGAGATGGTATAACACAACAATATAACAGACACATTCCTCCCCCACAGTGAGCTTACAGTCTGGAGGGTGATCCATTGATTATTATAGTCAGTTATTTGTGATGTGATGGGGATAGTGAGGTAAATGGAATAAGTAAGAAGGACGGCAAGGAGAACCAAGGATGAAGAGGAGTGCTTTAAAGGGTTCCCTCTTTATGGTACTTTTAAAAAACAGGAGAGGAATTTTCTTAAATGCCTGGTCTCTTTAATGGTCCCTGCCTATTACCTGCCTTGCACCACTGTACCTGCCACAGGTTTAAAAGACTCCCAAGGTGAATCTTCATTTGCGTTTCTAACTACTGACTTTTAATGCTTTGTTTCATCCCAGAGTCTTCTTCCATCCTCTTTTCTTCCCAGTGCTAGCAAGTGCATAGAAAAAACAAACTCATGCTTGGTGTGCATCTCAGGGGAGGAGGTGGGGAAGCAGCATGGCATAATAGAGCACGGGTTTGGGAGTCAGAAGGTCATGAGTTCTAACTCTGACTCAGCCACTTTTCTGCTGTGTGTCCTTGGGCAAGTCACTTCACTTCTCTGTGCCTCAGTTGCCTCATCTGTGAAATGGGGATTGAGACTGTGAGCCCCTCATTGGACAGGGAAGGTGTCGAACTTGATTTGCTTGTATCCACCCCAGTGCTTAGTACAGTGTCTGGCACATAGTAAGCGTTTAACAAATACCATCATTATTATTATAAATACCCATAAAAGACAGATCAGAGGCTCAGATAGAAAAGGCTTACATTTTGGGAAGTGAGAGAAGAGACGTAATTTCCTGTTCCATCTTTTATTCTTCCCCAGGTAGATTTGGGAATTTTTACACTTCATTTGTTAGACAAAAAAAAAAAAGATATAGATGGCTCCAATAATAATGTTGGTATTTGTTAAGCGCTTACTATGTGCAGAGCATTGTTCTAAGTGCTGGAGTAGATACAGGGCAATCAGGTTGTCCCACGTGAGGCTCATAGTCTTAATCCCCATTTTACAGATGAGGGAACTGAGGCACAGAGCAGTTAAGTGACTTGCCTGCAGTCACACAGCTGCCAAGTGGCAGAGCTGGGATTCGAACCCATGACCTCTGACTCCCAAGCCTGTGCTCAAGCTTATCTGTGATTTATTTTAAAATCTGTCTCCCTACTAGACTGTAAGCTATTTGAGGGCAGCAATCCTGTCTATACAGAATCTTTTGCATTATACCCTGTCAAGTGCAACACTCAATGAATACCACTGATTAATCGATTAATCAAGGAGTGCTGTCTGTTAAACAGTTGAACCAATTTAAGAACTGATACCTTTTCAATTGATAAAAGTGCCAAAAGTTGTACATTTTTGCAACAATTTAGCTTCCAAATGGATGTTCGTGTACAATCAGGAGTTAACAAAATCACACTTAGAAAAATATATTTTGGAGCGTATTAGATATTTGAGATTCCTCTTTCGCTAATTCTTGGTGTAGTGTGATATTTCTCAAATGTCACTCAAGAGTCAAAATGAGATAGTTGAAGAAAAATTCATTTTTTGTTATTTTGAGGCACGAAAGCAATTCACTTCCTCCCCTCCTTGAGAAGATGGATTTTTTTTTTACTTAGGTAGGTGGGGCAAGGGCAAGGAAAGATTTGATTTATCTACTGTTAAACCAATTCAGACACTTACCAATGAAGTTATATATCACTTAATAGGACAGAGCGGTGTGATAATGAAGACTGAAAATGGGTGAAAAGAGCCAAGTTAAACAATTTACTGAAATTCATATAACAACTAACTATCTGGGTGTGGTAATATGCCTCATTATATGTGCATTGCTATTCTCCCTCACTGTTGAAGAATATTCTACACATCCTTATATCTCATAAGAGACAATCACCGGGACTGTCCTTTTCTCTTAAGATACTAATGAATGCTTCCAGAAGGCAATAAATAGATGTTCATCCAATAAAAATTATAGCAAAACACCATGGAAGTAAATGCCATTTCTAGTGGAAGAACACTGTCACTGGAGTTTATGCAAACATAGTTTGCTAAGCAACTACTAATCCAGTATGGAACTTCAGAGGAGCAGCATGGCTTTGTGGAAATAACATGAGCCTGGGAAGTGGAGGACTTGGGTTAGAATTTTAACTGTGCCCTGTGCCTGCTTTGTGACCTTGGGCAAATCTCCCAACTTCCCTGTGTCTCAGTTACACCATCTGTAAAATAGGAATTCAATACCTCTTCTCACTCTTACTTAGCCTGAGAGGCCTGTGTGGAACGGGGACTGTGTCTGAACTCGGTCATCCTGTGTCTTCTCCAGAGCTTGGAAAGGTGCTGGACACAGAATGTGCTTAAGAGATTATTATTATTAATAATGTTCCAAGGGTTTCTGAGAAATCTACATCCATCCTGCCACTTACAAGGAAGAGTGGCAGAAAGGTTGGAGTGAGAGTTTATCCAAAGGAACTTTGGAAAGGGGTAGGAAAGGAACTGAGGGGAGGCTGAGAAATTTGGGGTGAATTGGACAGACCACATCCAGGCCAACTTTCTGTCTAACCTCAACTTGGCCTTCCCCCTGGCTGTCCTTCCAATCTTAACCCCAACCTTTCCCCTTCCCCTCTCATGCCAACCAATGCCTCGTCAGTTGTTAATAATAATAATAATAATAATAATAATGATGGTATTTGTTAAGTGCTTACTATGTGCCAAGCACTGTTCTAAATGCTGGGGTAGATACAAGGTAATCAGGTGGTCTCACTTGGGGCTCACAGTCTTAATCCCCATTTTACAGATGAGGTCATTGAGGTGCAGAGAAGTTAAGTGACTTGCCCAAAGTCACACAGCTGGTAAGTGGTAGAGTCAGGATTAGAATATACCACCTGTGATTCCCAATCCCGAGTTCCTTCCACTAAGCCACACTGCTTCTCTTAGTTAAGGAGAGGGGGCGGCCTTGGATAAGAAAGAAGTTAAAAATTGGATAAATTTAAAATATGCCGATTTTCCTTAAAATGAGACAAGAGATTAAAAATAGAAGAGGAGTTGTAAATTAATATCACTACAGTTTAGATTTGTTGAACGAATGAGTTCCTTCAGTGATCAACAGAGAAGGTTCACAGTTTTAATTTGCCTTATGTATTAGTCAAGTGAGAGGGGGAAGGAAGTCTGTGTGTATAAGCTTACATGCCAATGCATGTGGATGGATGGATGTGTGGAGAAATCTGGAAACAGAAAAAAGTCAGGAGTGCAAAAACAGATGGGGAAGAGAGAAGCCCAGAAGACAGAAAGGTGTGAGAGTGGAAGCTCTTTATGGTCAGGGAACGTGTCTTAATGGTAATAATAATAATTATGGCATTTGTTAAGCATGTACTATGTGCTAAGCACTGTACTAAGCACTGGGATAGATACAAGCAAATCAGGTTGGACACAGTCTCTGTCGCACGTGGGGTTCACAGTCTCAATTGCCATTTTACAGATGAGCTGAGGCACAGAGAAGTGAAGTAATTTGCCCAAGGACACACAGGAGACAAGTGATGGAGCCAGAATCAGAACTCATGACCTTCTGGCTCCCAGACTCTATCCACTATGTCATGCTGCTTCCCATATGTCTTGTGCTTCTGTTAATTTCCCTGATCAGTTAGCACAATACATGATGCTTAGTAATGATAATAATAATAAGTAAGCACCCAAAAAATACTCTCATGTCTATTAACTCAAGAGTTCTCTCCCAAGCACTTAATATAGCCCTCTATTCACAGTAGGTGCTCAGTAAATAAAGCTGCATAACCTAGTGGAAAGAGCACAGGCCTAAAATAGGAAAAACTGGGCTCTAATCCCCGCCCCACCGCTTCTGTTCGGTGAGAACTTGGGGAAGCTGCTTAACTTTTCTGTGCCTCTAATAATAATACTAATACTAATAATGGTATTTGTTAAGTGCTTACTATGTGCCAAGCACTGTTCTAAACACTGGGATAGGTACAAGATAATCAGGTTGTCCCACGTGGGGCTCACAATTTTAATACCCATTTGAGAGATGAGGTCACTGAGGCACAGAGAAGAAGTGAAGTGACTTGTCCAAAGTCACTCAGCTGACAAGTGGCGGAGCCCGGATTAGAAGACACGACCTTTGACTTCCAAACCCGTGCCCTTTCCACTAAACCACGCTCATCTATCAAATGGGGACTAAGACCGTGAGCCCTATGTTCGTTCGTTCATTCATTCATTCATTCATTCATTCATTCATTCATTCATTCATTCATTCGTATTTATTGAGTGCTTACTATGTGCCGAGCACTGTACTAAGCGCTTGGAATGTACAAATCGGTAACAGGTAGAGACAGTCCCTGCGCTTTGACGGGCTTACAGTCCAATCGGGGAAGACAGACAAAAACAATAGCAATAAATAGAATCAAGGGGATGAACACCCCATTAAAACAATAGCAAATAAATAGAATCAAGGTGATGTACATCTCATTAAGAAAATAATAGAATCAAAGTGATGTATATCTCATTAACAAAATAAATAGGGTGATGAAAATATGTACAGTTGAGCAGACGAGTACAGTGCTGCGGGGAGGGGAAAGGAGAGGGGGAGGAGCAGAGGGAAAGGGGGGAAAAGAGGGCTTAGCTGAGGGGAGGTGGAGGGGAGGTAGATGGGGAGCAGAGGGAGACGAGGGAAAAGGGGGAGCTCAGGCTGGGAAGGCCTCTTGGAGGAGGTGAGCTCTTAGTAGGGTTTTGATGAGGGGAAGAGAATTAGTTTGGCAGAGGGAGGAGGGAGGGCATTCGAGGACCACGGGAGGATGTGGCCCAGTGGTCGACGGCGGGATAGGCGAGAGTGGGGGATGGTGAGGAGGTGGGCGGCAGAGGAGCGGAGCGTGCGGGGTGGGTGGGATTGTGGCCCACCTGATAATCCTCTCTCTAGCCCAGCCCTTAGTACAATGCTTGGCACGCAGTAAGCACTTGACACATTCTACAATTATTATTCCTGTGATTAATAATGCTACTACTACTAGCATTAAGACCAGTTCTGAAAGAAATTAAAAAAACCTGAACTAGGTAGAAAGAGCTGAGATGATTTAGGTTGTTTTCAAATTCTCTGTGATTTTAGCTACCCAACACGCTGTATAAAATTATCTTAGATTTATGGCTGTCATATGCCTTCTTCTTGAGCAGAGTTTTGACCTTAAATTGACCTAAATGTCTATCCACTCCAACATGCTGTTAGTTACATGAACTTTAACAGAACCCCAAAGACACTGGGGACGAAAGCTAGAAAAAACCCAACCCAAGTGACCTCTCCAATTTCATTTAAGCCAATATACTACACTATTTACTGCAGTTCAGTAAATATTTGTACACCTCAAGGCATTTACTGCAATTACCCATTATAGTGTGAATATTATTTCAACACCTCATTCAACACTTCTGACAGTTGTTGCTCTTGCTGAGGTTCATTCTAAGATTCGCTGGGGAGTGAGGCTCAGATTTTCCAATGCCCACGTGTAGGCCCCAGTTCCGCAAGGACGATTTCTCTAGCCGTGCTTTCTGGGCCTCATATAATCTAACTTTTAGTCTGTGGTCTAACTTTTAGTGGGCCTCAGCAGCTGCAGTTTACGTGGCTTAGTGGAAAGAGCATGGGCTGGGGATCAGAGGTCATAGGTTCTAATCCCGGCTCCGCCGCTTATCAGCTGTGTGACTCTGGGCAAGTCACTTAACTTCTCTGTGCCTTAGATACCTCACCTGTAATATGAGGATTAAGATTGTGAGCCCCAAGTGGGATAACATGATGAACTTGTATCTACCCCAGCGCTTAGAACAGTGCTCGACACATAAAAAGCGCTTAACAAATACCAGCATCATCATCATTTGGATTTCATGCTCTGCAAATAGAAGGAAAATGAGGAACATCAATGAGTTTGGAGACTCCCCATATTGCCCTGGAGTTACAGATTTGCCTAGACGACGGGCCTGGGAGTCAGAAGGACATGAGTTCTAATCCTGACTCCATCCTCTTGTCTGCTGTGTGACCCTGGGCAAGTCACTTAACTTCTCTGTGTTTCAATTACCTTACCTCTTAAGAGAATTAAGACTGTGAGCCCCACAGGGACATGGACTGTGTCCAACCTGATAAGCATGGATCTATCCCAGTGCTTAGTACAGTGCCTAGCGCAGAGAAAGCGCTTAACAAATACATTTAAAAAGTGGGGTTTGAGATTCAGAAGATTTTCAGGCACAAGAGTTCATGACAGTCCCAGAATTCTAATCTACTGGACTATTCCTTTGGCTTAATCCATTAATTGATCAATAGTATTTATTGAGCACCTTCATACGCCAAATACCTTACTAAGCATCCCCACCCCCAACCTGGAAGCAGTATAGATGACATTAACTCTGCCCTCGAGGAGTTTACAATCTAGCAGGGTGGACAGACTCTAAAATAAAATGAATTGCAGATATCTAAATGTTTCATGATGGACTTTAAGTGAAAATGACAATCAATAAATTGTATTTATTGAGTGCTAACTGAATGTAGAACATGGTAATGAGAACTTGGGAGAGTATAGTATGACAGTTGGTAGACACATTCCCCGCACACAGTGAGCTTACAGTCTAGAGGGGGAGACAGACATTAATATATATAAATATATTTTAGATATGTACGTTAAGTGTTGTGGGGCCGAGGGCGGGGGAGTAAAGGATGAAAATCCAAGTTCAGGGGTGATGCAGGAGGGAATGGGAGTAAGCAAATGAGGGCTTATTTGGGGAAGACCTCTTGGAGGAGATGTGCTTTTAATAAGGCTCTGATGGAGGTGAGAGTGATCCTCTGTCAGATATGAAAAAGGAGGGCATTCCAGGCCAAAGGCAGGATGAGGGTGAGAGGTTGTTGGTGAGATAAATGAGATCAAGTTGCAGTGATTAGGTTGGATTAGAGGAGGAAGTGTATGGTCTGAGTTGTGATAGAATATCAAGGAGGTAAGGTAGCAGCGAGAAGGTGATTGAGTACTTCAAAGCTTATGGTAAGGAGTTTCTGTTTGATGCAGAGGTGGATGGGCAACCACTGGAGGTTCTGAGGATTGGGTATATAGGGATTGAATATTTTTGTAGAAAAATGAGCCAGGCAGTGGAGTGAAGTATGCACTAGAGTGGGGAGACAGGAGGTAGGGTGGTCAGCGAGGAGACTGATGCAGCAATCAAGGCGGGATGGGATGTCCTTGGATCAACATAGTAGCAGTTTGGAGAGAGCAGAAGGGGGCAGATTTTAGTGATATCATGAAGGTTGATCTGACAGGATTTGATGATAGGTTGAATATGTGGGTCAAATGAGAGAGATGAGCTGAAAGTAGTACCAAGGTTATGGGCTTGTGAGGCAGGGAGGGTGGTAGTGCTGTCTACAGTGATAGGAAAAGACAGAGGGATGGCAGTATGGGTGGGAATACGAGACGTTCTGGTTTAGACATATTAAATTATATGAAAGATATCATATAATTTATAGATATAACCTGAGATACTGAATATTTCAACACATGTTTATATTTTAATGAAGGAAATTTCCTGCAAATCATTTTTAGTAATCCACAGGCTCACAATAAACTGTGATCCACAAAATTCAGCATTCATTTTGCCTATCTTTATCAGTGCCATCTCCTTTCTCTTCTGCTTGCCCCTGTTTCCTTCATGGCTCCACAGGATCATTGGAACAAAATGATGTAATTATCTTTCTATAGCAAATATATTTGGTATCCTAATAAATTCACCTTCCACCCCCAAAGCAAATAAAAGTGGCCAGCTGAAATGAAATTCTTCGATCCGCATCACCATGGCTGTAATTCTGGGCATGCTGGACACCACTGGGTGTTTAGTGCTGAGCAATTCATTTTAATCCCATTACATTGCAATGTCTCCAGAGATTTTACCTTTTAGTGGAACGTACAATCTGGACAGGGTTTTTTTTCCAAAAGAGAAGATCCCATATTCACCTTTGGCTCAGACGTGAAAATAAGAACAGAGTGGAGTTGGAAGTAGGAGAACATCAGATTAGAACAGTGAGCTGGAACATCCCCCAAATATGGTTAATGTGTAGAAGAAAAACTATAATGTGTAGGAGAAGCAGCATGGCCTAGAGGGAGAAGCAGCAAGCCTAGTTGAAAGAGCACAGACCTGGGCCTCAGAGGACCTGGGTTCTAATCCCATATCCTCCACATGTTTGCTGATTTGTTGGGACATGGACTGTATCCAACCTGCTTAGCTTGTCTCTACCCCAGCACTTAGTACAGTGCCTGGCACATAGTAAGCACTTAACAAATGCCACGAAAAACAAACAAACCAAAAAAACTATCACACTGCTGCTCCTCTCCTGCCGAAGACAGGAATGTTTATATTCTTCCATACCCTGACATGTTAATGTACAAGAGAATGGTGTTGTGATGTGTTGTCTTGGAAACAAAGCCCTCAAATCCCAGACCTAGGTTTTAATCCTCTCTTTGCCACTTGTCTGATGTGTGACCTTGGGCAGGTCATTCACTTCTTTGTGGCTCAGTTACCTCATCTGTCAAATGAGGATTGAGACTGTGAACCCAACATGGGATGGGGACTGTTTCCATCCCGATTTGCTTGTATCCACCCCAATGCCTGGAACATAATAAGTGCTCAACAAATGCCATCATTATTATTATTATTATTATTACTCATAAAAATAATAATTACACAGAAAGCATTTAACAATGCCATATTAAAAAAACCCAACAAAAACATACAAAAAAACCCTTAAACCTCACTTGAAGGCATAGTTAAAATAATAAGGGGAAGAGGAATCTTGAATAGGAAATATTCTTTATGGAGATGACATTTCCCAGAAGGAAATTTCTTGCCTCCTAAATAATCTCCTTCCAAGACTGTATTGACCTAAAGACATTTCCCTGTTTCTGCCTATCTAGGAACGCTGGGAGCTGGATTTTTCAAGGAAGTGAGTAGCAGTAGAAGTAGAAGAAGAAGTAGAATGCCTGGAGTCACAATGGCATGGACAGGAATTATATAACATTTTTTAGTTAAGCATAGACGTTTTTGGTTTCATGGCAGTCTGGAATGCCTTAGATCCTTCTGCTTTGGAACACACCACTTGTTGTGCTTGTCATGTATCTGGCTTGCAAGTTGAAATGCAGGTTTCTCAAACCTCACTCCTGTCTGAGTTTCTTGGGCTTTTTTGTTTTATGGTACTCATTAAGTACTTATTGTGTTCCAGGCACTGTACTGTGTGCTGGGGTAGACACAAGATAATCATTTTGGGCACAGTCCTTGCCCAACGTGGGACTCACAGTTGAAGACAGAGGGAGGAGGACTTAATCCCCATTTTACAGATGGGGTGGCTGAGGCCCAGAGCAGTTAGGTGACTTGTCCAAGGTCACACAGCAGACCAGTGGCAGAGCCAGGATTAGAATTCAAGTCATCTGACTTCCATACCCATGTTCTACCCATGTTCCCCCTTCTAGACTGTGAGCCCACTGTTGGGTAGGGATTGTCTCTACCTGTTACCAAATTTTACTTTCCAAGCACATAATACAGTGCTTTGCACACAGCAATCGCTCAATAAATAAGAATGACTGAATAGAAGGGGAAGACAAATAACAAAAGAAAACAAGTAGACAGGCATTGATAGTATAAAAATAGATAAATAGAATTATAGATATATACAGATTATTGATAATAATGTTGGTATTTGTTAAGCGCTTTACTACGTGCAAAAGATTATTCTAAGCACTGGGGAGATACAAGGTTATCAGGCTGTCCCTGATGGGGCTCACAGTCTTCATCCCCATTTTACAGATGAGGTAACTGAGGCCTAGAGAAGTTAAGTGATTTGCCTAAAGTCACACAGCAGACAAGTGGTGGAGCCGGGATTAGAACCCTTGACCTCTGACTCCCAAGCCAGTGCTCTTTCCACTGAGCCACGCTGTTTTAATAAATATGTACAAATATACACAAGTGCTGGGGGCGGGGAGGTGGGTAGAGCAGAGGGAGGGCCATGGGAAGGGGGGAAGGAGCAGAGGAAAATGGGGGCTCAGTCTGGGAAGGCCTTCTGGAGGAGGTGAGCTCTCAGTAAGGCTATGAAGGGGGAAAAGAGGTGGTTTGGCAGATGTGAGGATGAAGGGCACTCCAGGCCAGAGGTAGGACATGGGCCAGGGATTGACGGAGGGACACGTGAGAATGAGGCACAGTGAAATGAGGTTAGCGGCGGCAGAGGACGGGAGTGTGAGGGCTGGGTTGGAGAAGGAGAGAAAGGAGGTGAGGTAGGAGGGGACAAGGTGATGGACAGCTTTGAAGCCAACAGTGAGGAGTTTTTTTTGATATGAACTTTGATAGATAACCACTGGAGATTTTTGAGGAGTGGGTTGACGTCCCCTGAGTGTTTCTGTAGAAAGATAATTCGGGCAGCAGAGAGAAGTATAGACGGAAATGGGGAGAGACAGGAGGTTGGGAGATCAGAAAGGAGGCTGATGCAGTCATCCAGTCGGGTTAGGATGAGTGGTTGTACTAACAAGGTAGCAGTTTGAATGGAGAGGAAAGGGCGAATCTTGGCGATTTTGTGAAAGTGAGACTGTCATGTTTTGGTGATAGATTGGATGTGTGGGGTAAATAAGAGAGCAGAGTCAAGGATGACACCAAGGCTGCGGGCTTGTGAGACGGGAAAGATGGTAGTGCCGTCCACAATGACGGGAAAGTCAGGGAGAGGACAGGGTTTGGGAGGGAAGATAAAAAGCTCTGTCTTAGATATGTTGAGTTTTAGATGGTGGGCAGACATCCAGGTGGAGATGTCCTGAAGGCAGGAGGAGATATGAGCCTGGAGGGAGGGAGGGAGAACAGGGGAGGAGTTGTAGATTTGGGTGTCATCTGGATAAAGCACGGGCCTGGGAGTCAGAAGGACCTGGGTTCTAATCCTAGCTCCACCACTTGTCTGCTGTGTGATCTTGTGCAAGTCAATTCACTTCTCTGGGCCTCAGTTCCCTCATCTGTTAAATGAGGATTAAGACAGTGAGGCCTATGTAGGACAGGAACAGTGCCCAACCCAATTATCTTGTATCTGTCCCCATGATTTAAAACAGTGCCTTGTGCAAAGTAAGCACTTAATGAATATCACAATTATTATCATTATTATTATTATTATATTAGCAGCATTTATTCTGAGCTTACCTGGTGTGGTGCCTTGCATTCGACCCTTGGGAAGTACAGAATACAGAAATGGCATGCTTTCTGCCCACAAGTATCTTCCACTGTAACAAGGGAGATATTTACAACTAGATTGGTTAAAATAAAGAATTAAATACAAATGCATGGTGGGGCCACTTATTGTTCTCTTCACTTGGTGCCTTGGAAGTGTTGGCTATAAGCAGTTTCTTGGATTCTGGGCAAGGGCCTGCATGTGGGTATGTAATGTGTTCCATCACCTTGCACAATTTGGAGAGAAGTTTAGACAAGGGGATAGGGGAACTGGAGCTTTCCCTTTTTTTCTGTTCATCTCTCTTCTTCTCTGAATAAATTTCCTGTGTGTGGGTGTGTGAGTATTGATCCCTTTTTAAGATGTCTACTGGGACTCTCAATGCTTCCTGAGATTCATTCTCAGTTCTTCCAAAATATTTGCTAACACTTTAATATCTCTAGTTATGCCTCGAGGGAGTGAGACTTCTTTCTTATGTTTTTTTTTGTTTTGTTTTTTGTTTTTTCAGATATTTGTTAAGCACTTACTACAAGTCCTTGGGTAGATACAAACTAATCAGGTTGGACACAGTCCATGTCCCACCAAGGGCTCACAGTCATAATCCCCATTTTATAGATGATGGAATTGAGGCACAGAGAAATGAAATAACTTGCCCAAGGTCACCCGGCAGACAAGAGGCAGAGCTGGGATTAGAACCCTGGTCCTTCAGACTCCCAGGCCCGTGATCTATCGACTAGGCCATGCTGCTTCCCTAATGGCTCTCAGGTGAGCTATTATTGCAAGAATGTTTCCCAACAAGTGGATTTCTAAAGTGTCTAGGCATGCATGGGGGAACTCCTGTACTCTGGAGTTGGGAATAAATGATCTCCTTAACAGAAAATAGTTTATGTTTTTTTTTTTTAAATGGTATATGTCAAATGCTTACCAAGTTCCAGGCACTGTACTAAGTGCTGGGGTAGATACAAGATAAACAGATTGGACACAATCCTTGTCTCAGATGGGGCTCATGTTCCTATTCCCCATTTTACAGATGAGGTAGCTGTCACTGAGAAGTTAGGTGATTTGCCCAAGGTCACACTGCAGACAAGCAGCAGAGCTGGGATTAGAACTCAAGTCTTTCTGACTACCAGGCCCATGCTCTATCCATTAGGCAACACTCTCTCATTGCAGTATAAGCTCCTTGTGGGAAAAGAATGTCACCTTGTTATTCTTTATGTATTAAGCACCTAGTATAATGCCTTACACCAAGAGACCACTCAATAAATCATACTGCTGCTATTATTGAATTTCATAAAATATATCTGTATTATCTATAATTTATTTATGTATCTATTTATTTATCTATTTATATTAATTCCTGTCTCCCCTGTAGACTCTGAGCTTGTTGTGGGCAAGAACGTGTCTGTTTGTTGTTTTATTGTACTCTCCCAAGTGCTTAGTACAGTGCTTTGGACACAGTAAGAGCTCAATAAATACGACTGAATGAATGAATAATCTCTACCTAAGCAGTTAGTACAATAGTCTGCACACAGTCAATGCTCAATAAATGCCATTTGTTGATTACACCAAATCACTGAAGATAAATTATCCCTCTCCCCCTTTTGCCCCCCTTTCTTTCTGCTTGGTTTTCTTGTCTTCCATTAATGACCATGAAGCTCTGTGGCCTAACAGAAATAACACGGCCCTGAGAGTCAGAAGATCTGATTCTAATCCCAGCTCCAGCACTTTTCTGCTGTGTGACCTAGAGCAAGTCACTTGACTTCTCTGTGCCTCAGTTACTTCATTTGAAAAATGGGTATTAAGTCTGTGACCCCTATGTGGCAAAGGGGCTGGGTCCAACCCCATTATCTTGTATCTATCCCATTGCTTAGTACAGTGCCTGGCACATAGCAAGCACCTAGCAAATAACCATTCATTCATTCATTCTTTCATTCAGTAGTATTTATTGAGCGCTTACTATATGCAGAGCACTGTACTAAGCGCTTGGAATGTACAAATCAGTAACAGATAGAGACAATTCCTGCCCTTTGACGTGTTTACAGTCTAATCGGGGGAGACGGACAGACAAGAACAATAGCAATAAACAAAGAAACAAACTCAACTTTTGCTTCTCAAACTCGGTACTTTAAACTAGAGACATGAGCAGCACTTCCACAGCATGCCACAATCATGGCACCAATAAGTAGGTGAAACAGCTATGACATACTATATGCGTAACAATTTGGAATTGAACTTCAATCGGAAACGGTTTTCAGAAAGCATACACTTCATTTTGTCAGTGTAAAGCCTGTCGTATTTTTCTTTGGGTTGGCATTCCTTCCTCTAAAAAAGCTTATCTTCTCTTTAACACCTCCAGGAATTAATAACAATAGAAGTATTTGTTAAGAGCTTACTATGTGCCAGACACCGTACTAAGCACTGATTATGGACATATGAACTATGATAATATTAATTGAAAAGTCTTTGACTATAAGTCCCCAGACTGTACGCTTATTAAGGGTAGAGAACATGTCTGCTAATTCTGTTGTATTGTGCTCTCCCAAGTGCTTAATACAGTGCTCTGCACATAATAAGCACTCAGTAAATGCCATTGGTTAATTGAAAGGGGTATTTCAATACTGCCAAGACTCAGCCCAAAGATTAATTTATAATAATAATGGTGGTCTTTATTAAGTGCTATGTGCCAAGCACTGTTCTAAGCGCTGGGGTAGATACAAGGTAAGCAGGTTGTCCCACGTGGAGCTCACAGTCTTAATCCCCATTTTACAAATGAGGTGACTGAGTCCTTGACAGATTCTTTTGTGTAGCTGTGGTGGGCTAAATAGGAGTTTTGCCACTAAATCCCATTTTGTTACAGTGTGTGTGTGTGAGTGAGTGCGCGTGAGAAACCGTTCTGTCTCAGGTGATAGAAAAGTGGATGTTCTGAATAACACCTGCAACATCTTAACTTCCTTGGAGTACGTGGGACTGACAATGGCAAGTAACTGGAAGAAAATAGTGGCACAAAGAGCTCTTCATTACCTCTAACGAAAGCTTTGCTGCCCCATGCTTCCAAATCCGCCGCTGGCCCGTGGCCCAGCATTGTCGCCAGAAGTGATCGCCATGGAAACAGCAGCACATTCCCACCGTGGCGAGACAGAAGAATCTTTAGGAACAGATTTTTGGATGCTGCCGGCTCTTCAATCTCACATCCAAGCTGTCTAACAGGAAGGTGTTTGGTGACCTGACAATGCCTGAGGGCCATGGAAGAGTAATACAAACCAGGAGAGTTGAGAGATTTTATCAATTTCACAAAAACCTGAAAAAAAAATAACTCCATAGACAGTGTCACAAGTTTTTCCCCAAAGCGGAGAGCTCTCTCCCTCATTGTCCTCTACTGCTTAGTTAATGCTGCTGGCGGCTCTCTGGAAAGGAATTGGGGAGATACAGATCACATAGGGAGCTGACATTGTAAAGATAACTTTGCAGGGAAAATGGCTTGCCTATCCGGGCCATCAGTGAGACCACCACCATAATTACATTGCTCCCCCTCAGGCACCTCAGTGAGGCGGGAGTCTAACAGTGAGCATTTTCTGCAGTAGGATTTTCAGTTTTCTCACCTTGAAGTTAGAACAGCTGCTAATATTTTTGTGGAATGTTAATGATCAGCTCCATGACTTGGCTTAGAGGGTTGATTTTTAAAACCGATTGAAAAGTAAAGCCCTGCTCTGCGTCCAGTCGAAAGAGCTAAATACAGTGCTCTGCACACAGTAGGTGCTCAATAAATACCACTGATCAATGGATTAAAGAGCACAGTTTGGGGTATCTGGAGTCCTGGTATCTGGGGTTTTTTTTAATGGTGTTTGTTAAGCACTCACTGGGTGCCAAGCACTGTACTGAGTGCTTGGGTCTTGTCTTATGCCGTCAAGTCATCTTTGACCCATAGCAATGCCATGGACACGTTTCTCCTAGAATGCCCCACCTCCATCTGCAATCCTTCAGGTAGTGGATCCTTGGAGTTTTCTGGGTAAAAATATGGAAGTGGTTTACCACTGCCTCCTTCCATGCAGTAAACTTGAGTCTTCCCCCTTGATACTATCCCCTGCCCAGCTGCTGCCCAGCACATGTGAGTTTTGACTTGTAGCAGATTGCCTTCCACTCGCTAGCCACTGCCCTAGCTAGGAATGGAAAGGGTGTGCCATTGCCCAACTCTCCCTCCCTCCCTCGAGACTGGTAAAGTACTGAGAACTCTCCAGGTGTTACCCTGAGAGGAGGAGTGCTGGGGTAGATACAAGATAATCAGGTTGGACACAGTCCTCATCTCACATGGAGCTCACAGTCTAAGTCAGAGTGAGGAGGATTTATCCCCATTTTCCAGATGAGGTAACTGTGGCACAGAGAAGTTAAGTGCCTTGTCAAGGTATCACAGTAGAAAAGTGGCAGAGCCAATATTAGAAGGCAGGGCCTCTGAATCCCAGGCCCGGGCTCTTTCCACTGAGCCACACTGCTTCTTGTTCTGGCTCTACACTGAGGGAAATGCCTGCTGGGGCTAGGGCCTCTATGGTAAATATTTCTGATCTAAGAACCCCCAGAAGAGTTTCCTTAAGGTGGACAGGAATCCTGAAAATTAGCTAATGCACCAAAATCTGGAGCAAAGAGAGCGAGTTGAGGTGATGTGGAAGGGAGGGGGAGCTGAGGAAAATGGGGCTTAGTCTAGGAAGGCCTCTTGGAAGAGGTGCACCTTCAGTAGGGCTTTGAAGTGGGGAAGAGTAATTGGTGGATTTGAGGAGGAAGGACGCTCCAGGCCAGAGGTAGAACATGAGCCAAGGGTCAGCAGCGAGACAGGCGAGATCGAGGCACAGTGAGAAGGGTAGCACCAGAGGAATGGAGTGTGTGGGCTGGGATGTAGAAGGAGAGAAGGGAGGTGAGGTAAAAGGGACAAGGTGATGGAGAGCTTTAAGTCAATAATGAATTGATAGTTGATAGGCAACCACTGGAGATTTTTGAGGAGAGGGGTGACATGCCCTGAGCGTTTCTGTAGAAAGATAACCTGGGCAGCAGAGTGAAGTATGGACTGAAGTGTGGAGAGGCAGGAGGTTGGGAGGTCAGAAAGAAGGTTGATGCAGTAATCCAGTTGGGATAGGATAAGTAACTGTACTAACATGGTAGCAGTTTGTATGGAGAGGAAAGTGCGGATCTTGGTGATGTTGTGAAGGTGAGACTGGCAGGATTTGGTGAAGGATTGGATATGTGGGGTGAATGAGAGAGAAGAGTCAAGGATGGCACCAAGGCTATGGGTTTGTGAGATGGGAAGGATGGTTGTGCCGTCTACACTAATGGGAAAGTTTAGGAGAGGACAGGGTTTGGGAGGGAAAATAAGGAGCTCTGTCTTGGACATATTGGGTTTAAGGTGTCAGGAGGACATCCAAGTAGATATGTCCTGAAGGCAGGAGGAGATGAGAGCCTGGAGGGAGGGAGAGAGAATGGGGAGGAGATATAGATCTGGGTGTCATCCACATACATATGATAGTGGAAGCACGGGAGCTAATGAGTTCTCCAAGGGAGTCAGTATAGATGGAGAAAAGATGGGGACAAAGAACTGAACCTTGAGGGACCCCTACAGTTAGTGGATGGGAGGGGGAGGAGGAGTCTGTGACAGAGAATGAGAATGAATGGCCAGAGAGATAAAAGGAGAACCCAGAAAGGATGGAGTCAGTGAAACCAAGATTGGATAACATATTGAGGAGAAGGGAATGGACCACAGTGTCAAAGGCTGCTGAGACGTCGAGGAGGATTAGGATGGAGTAGGAGCCATTGGATTTGGGAAGAAGAAAGTCACTGGTGACCTTTGAAAGGGTGGTTTCAGTGGAGTGAAGGGGATGGAAGCCAGACTGGAGGGGGTCCAGGAGAGATTTGGATGAGAAGAATTTGAGGCAGTGAGTGCAAATGACTTACTCAAGGAGTTTGGAGAGGAAGGGAAGGAGGGAGATGGGGCGATAACTGGAGGGGGCTGTGGGGTCAAGGAAGGGTTTTTTTAGGATGGGGGAGATGTGGGCATGTTTGAAGGCAGTGGGGAAGAAGCCATTGGAGAGTGAGAGGTTGAAGACAGTAGTTAAGGAGGGAATGAGGGAAGGGAGTTTTTATAAAGTGAGAAGGAATGGGGTCCAATGTGCATGTGGAGGAGGTGGCATTTGAGAGGAGGCGGAAGATCTCCTCTGGGAAGGATGGGAAAGTTGAAAAGGGGGCTGAGAAGAGTGGGGATGGGGGTGGGGGAGGGGTGATTTAGGGAGCTCAGACCTGATAATGTTAATTTTCTTAATGAAATAGATGGTCGGATGGTTGGGGGTGAGAGATGTGGGAAGGGAGGGTCAGGGGGCCTGAGGAGGGAGTTAAATGTTTGGAACAACTGGAGAGTTGTTACACTGTCCCACATGGGGCTCACAGTCTCCATCCCCATTTTACAGATAAGATAACTGAGGCCCAGAGAAGTGAAGAGAAGGGAAGTGAAGCTATCTGTCCAAGGTCACCTGGAAGAGAAGTGGCGGAGTTGGGATTAGAACCCATCACCTTCAGACTTCCAGGCCTGTGCTCTATCCATAATGCCATGCAGCTTCTCATGGGGCACCCAAAAATCTTTCAACTCTTGACATATTAGTGAATACTTACTCTGTGCTGAGGACTGAGAGAAGCACTGGGGTGAAGAAAAACAAAACACTTCAGGCATGGGCCTTACCCCACCAGAAGCTTACGGTCTAAGCGGAAGAGGAGAGACATGAGTTCAAGGGGAATGTTAAGAAAATACCAAGAATCAGTAACAAAGGGCACAGACAGACATGGCAGAAGACTCCCAGATGAGCAATTCATGGAAGAGCTACTTGCCGCTTCTTCTTCCAACTACCGGCCATGGTCCTGGGTTCCAAACCAGCTCGGCCACCCTGGGGGCTGCCTGTCAATAGGCATCTGGTGCCCATGGGTGTAGAACAGTTCAGGAAATATGATGATTATGCTATTTGTTAAGTGCTTACTATGTGCTAAGCACTATTTTAAGTGCTGGGGTAGATACAAGGTAGTCTGGTTGTCCTATATGGGGCTCATAGTATTAATGCCCATTTTACAGATGAGGGTACCGAGGCACAGAGAAGTTAAGTGACTTGCCCAAAATCACACAGCTGATAAGTGGTGGAACCGGGAGCCGAAGCCATGACCTCTGATTCCCAGGTCTGTGCTCTTGCCACTAAGCCATGCTGCTTCTCAGAACATAGTCTATGCCAGGAGAAGTTGGAGGGTCTTGGATGGTGACTCATTATTTTGGTTTTCCCTAAAGTCCATCCTCCCCTGTCTCTCTATGCGGTAAGTTTGTTGGCTGGACATTTCAAGGGATTAGGTGACAAAGATGAAATGTGAGAAACTTGGGGAGCAACGTGACTTAGTGGAAAGAGTGTGGGCTTGGTAGTCAGAGATTGTGGGTTCCAATCCCAGCTCCGCCACTTATGAGCAGTGTTATCTTGGGCAAGTCACTTAACTTCTCTGTGCCTAAGTTATCTCATCTGTAACATGGGGATTAAGACTGTGAGTCCCACATGGGACAACCTGATTACCTTGTATCTACCCCAGCGCTTAGAACAGTGCTTGGCACATAGTAAGCACTTACCAAATACCATTATCATCAGTAGACCTGAATTCTAATCCTGGCTCTGCCACTTGTCTTCTGTGTGACCTTGGCCAAGTCACTTCTCTGGGCCTCAGCAACCCTATCTGTAAAATTGGAATTAAGTCCTCCTCCCTCTATCTTCAACTGGCAGCCCCAGGGGGTTCAAGGACTGTGCCCAAATTGATTTTTTCTCTACCCCAGCACATATTACCAATGCCTGGAACACAGTAAGAGCTTAATAAGGACCATATAAATGGAAAAACAAAAACAAACCAAGAAACTTAGACAGGAGTGAGGTTTGAGAAACCTCCATATTGACTTACAAGTCAGATAAATGAAAAGTACAAGAAGTGCTTGTTGCCAAAGCCGAAGGATCCGGGCCTACCCAGACCATCCTGAAATCAAAAAACATCTACGCTTTCCTAAAAATGTTCAATGCTTCCTTTCTAAGCCATTGTGGTACCTCTGAAGAATGAAGATGGCTCCAATCTTATTTCCCTCCCTTCTGTATCATCTATGGATTTGGATCTGTATCTCTTAAACCACTGATATCACCCTACTCCTAGCCCCATAGCATATATGTCCATATCCTTATATGTTGGCACTTCCCCTAGCTGGAATTTATTTTAATGTCTGTCTTCTCTTCTACTCCATAAGCACTTTCTGGGCAGGGATCGCATCTATCAATTCTATTGTTTTGTACTCTTCCACGCTTTTAGTACAGTGCTCTGCACAGAGTAAGCCCTTAATATCTCAGACAAGGAAGGAATCCTCAAAAGATGGCAAATACCCTCTTCCACACACCATCTACTATTGAAGATGAGACTCTGCAAAACATGTCAATCAATCAAGCAATCGTATTAATTGAGTGATTACTTTGTGCAGAGTGCTGTACTAAGCACTGAGGGAGCACAGTACGACAAAGTCGGTAGACATTTTCCCTGTCCACAATGAACAGTCCAGGGGGTGAGACAGACAATATAAATAAATGAAAAAAGGTTGTGTTTATAAGTACTGTGGGAATGAGGGTGAGGTGAATATTGAATGATTAAAGTGTACATAGCTAGGTGCAAAGAGTGCACAGAGGGGAAGGAATTGGAGAAAAGAGGGTTTAATCAGGGAAGGCATCTGGGAGGACGTGATTTTAGTAAGGCTTTGAAGGTGGGGAGAGTGGTAGTCTGTCATAGGTAGAGAAGAAGTTTCAAGGCAGAGGAATGATGTGGGAAAGGTGTCAGTAGTGGGATTGACTAGATGGAGGCATACTGAGCAAGCTGGAGCTAGAGGAGAGAAGTGTGTGGGCTGGGTAGTAATAGGAAATCAGCAAGGTGAGGTAGGAGGAGAGAAGCTGATTGAATGCATTAAAGCCAATAGTAAGGAGTTTCTAACTGATGTGGAGGTGTATGGGTAACCACTGGAGGGTCTTGACAAGTGGGGGGATGTGGACTGAGTATTTTTTTTTGGAAAAATGATCTGGGCAGCAGAATGAAGTATGGGCTGTATTGAGGATACACAGTAGGCAGAGAGGGATAGAGAGGGCTGATGAGGTAGTCAAGGTAGGTCATGATAAGTGTTTGAATCAGTGTAGTAGCAGTTTGGATGGGGAGGCATAGGTGGATTTCAGCGATGCTTTAAGGTGGAACTGTTAGGATTTATTGATAGGTTGATAATGTGGGTTGAATGAGGGAGATGAATTGAGGATAGTAATAATAGTAATAATAATAAAATGGTACTCGTTACGTGCTTACTATGGTCCAAGCACTCTCTGAGGTAGATACAAGTTAATCAGGTTGGACACAGTGCCTGTTCCACATGGCGCTCACTCTCTTAATCCCCATTTTACAGATGAGGTAACTGAGGTCCAGAGAAATGAAGTGACTTGCCCAAGGTCACATAGCAGATATTGGGCAGAGCTGGATTAGACCCCAGGTCCTTCTGACTCTCAGGCCTTAGTTCTATCCACTAAGCCACAGAATGCCAAGATTACGGGCTTGTGAGACAGGGAAGATGGTGATGCTGTCTATAATGATGGGAAAGTCAGAGGGATGACAGAGATGGATTGGAGGATGAGAAGTTCTGTTTTGAGCATATTAAGTTTGCGGTATTGGTGGTCCTCCAAGTGGAGATGTCCTGAAGACAGGAGACTACAGAGAAGAAGAAAGATCAGGACTGGAGATTTGGGAATCATCCACATAGCAATGATAGTTGGAACTGTGGAACCAAATAAATTCTCCGAGTGAGTAGGCGTAGATGGAGAATAGAAAGGGACCCAGAACTCAGCCTTGAGGGACTCTCACAGTTAGAGTGTGAGAGGCAGAGGAGGAGCCTGTGAAAGAGACTTAAGGAGTGGCCAAGACAGATCGGAGGAGATTTCCAGGAGAGGACAGTATCAGTGAAGCCAGGGTTAGATAATGTTTCCAGGATAAGTGAGGTGTCCTCAGTGTCGAAGGTGGCTCAAATGTCAAAGGGGATTAGGATGGAGTAGAGACCAATGGATTTGGTAAGAAGGAGGTCATTGGTAAACTTAGAGAGGGTGGTTTCTGTGGAGCAAAGAGGGCAGAAGCCAGATTGGAAGAGGTTAAGGAGAAAATTGGAGGGGGGAAAGTCAAGGCAGTTGAGGAGTTTGGAGAGTGATGGTAGGTGGAAGATAACATAACCCATAACACAAGATTCTTTAAGACTACAATTACCATTAAGGGCAGAAATGACTATATTTGGGGGCCACCAGCAATTGTGGAAACACACTTGCCTCACTGGTTTGGACCTGGAACGTGTGTTGCTGAGGCTGAACACCAGGCAAGATGGTGCTCCTCCCCATTTTCTCCAAGTGTTTCTTGACCCTTTATAACTAGCATTCTGCCTTCTCCATCCACTGGAACTGCTCTCTCCAATGATCTCCTCCTCCTCACCAAATCAGGCAGGCTCTGCTCTGTCCCAGTCCTCCATTCATTCATTCATTCATCCATCCATCCATCCATCCATCCATCCATCCATCCATCCATCCATCCATCCATCCATTCATTCATTCATTCGTATTCACTGAGTGCTTATTATGTGCAGAGCACTCTACTAAATTCTTGGAATGTACAATTCAGCAACAGAGACAATCCTTGCCCAAAAACGGACTCACAGTCTAAACAGGGGAGACAGACAACAGAACAAAACAGAGCTAAACAAGTAGCTTGGCGTCAATATCATCAAGGTAAATAGAATTATAGAAATATACACATCATTAACAAAATAAATAGAGTAATAAATAATATAGACAAATATGCACAAGTGCTGTGGGGAGGGGAAGGGGGAAGAGCAGAGGGAGGGAGTAGGGGGAATGGAGAGGGGAGGAGGAGCAGAGGGAAATGGAGGGCTCAGTCTGGGAAGTCCTCCTGGAGGAGGTGAGCTCTCAGTAGGGCTTTGAAGAGGTGAAGCGAGTTAGTTTGGTGGATGTGAGCAGGGAGGGCATTCCAGGTCAGGGTAGGACATGGGCCAGGGGCCGACAGCAGGACAGGCACAAATGAGGGACTGTGAGGAGGTTACCGGCAGAGGAGCGGAGTGTATGGGGTGGGCTGTAGAAGGAGAGAAGGGAGGTGAGGTAGAAGCAGCGTGGCTCAGTGGAAAGAGCACGGGCTTTGGAGTCAGGGCTCATGAGTTCGAATCCCAGCTCTGCCACTTGACGGCTGTGTGACTGTGGGCGAGTCACTTAACTTCTCTGTGCCTTAACTTCTCTGTGCCTCAGTTCCCTCATCTGTAAAATGGGGATTAAGACTGTGAGCCCCACGTGGGACAACCTGATTCCCCTATGTCTACCCCAGCGCTTAGAACAGTGCTCGGCACATAGTAAGCGCTTAACAAATACCAACATTATTAGAAGGGGGCTTGAGGTGAGTTAGGAGGGGGCTTTGTAGACCCATCCACTTTCCTGTAAGTACATATAACTTTGGTTTCTCTGACATTGTCCTCTTCTGGTTCTTCTTTGTCACTGGCTGCTCCTTCTTGGTCTCTTTTTGCTGGCTCTTCCTTTATTTATTATATTTTTTAATGGTATTTGTTAAGTGCTTACTAAGAACTGGGGTAGATGCAAGATGCATAATTGGGTTAAACATTGTCCCTTCCCCATAGTCTTAATCCCCATTTTACAGGTGAGGTATGTGAGGCACAGAAAATGTAAGTGACTTTCCACAGGCCATACAGAAATCAGGTGGCAGAGCCAGGATGACAGAGATTGGAAGCCTGTGGGAGAACGAGGGATAAATCTCTTCCTTTGTCTCCCATTCTCTATCTGTGGACCCCCTTCAGGGCTGAGTTCTGGGTCCCCTTCTATTAAGAGCAAGGGCTTGAGAGTCAGAGGTTGTGGGTTCTAATGCAAGTTCCTCCACTTATCAGCTGTGTGACATTGGGTAAGTCACTTACCTTCTCTGTGCCTCAGTTACCTCATCTGTAAAATGGGGATTAAGACAGTAAGCTCCACGGGGGACAACCTGATTACCTTGTATCTACTCCAGTGCTTAGAACAGTGCTTGGCACATAGGAAGCGCTTAAGAAATGCCATCATCATCATTAAAAATCTGTTGCTTTCCCTTACCTGTAATTTATTTTAGTGTCTGTGTCCCCTTCAATATCGTAAGCTCTTCGAGGTAGAGATGATGTCTGTTAGCTCTATCGTACTCTCCCAAGTGCTTTTTGAAATGACTGATTGATTCTTGCCCTCTCTCAGGTAGATTTCCTTGTCCACTGAAGTACCCATAACCGGTGAGCCTGGATCCATGGATGGGGAGCCATGTTGGATCTGGAGGGAAAAATGAGGATGAAAGAGGTAGACGGTTCTAGTTTTGCATTTTCACCATTGGGCTTCCATCCAGATTAAGCAGTTTGATTCCAACTGATATTTAAAAGGTCACCCATATTTCCCAAAGAATCACCCCTTGTCCATAGCACATCAAAAAGACACATGTATAACATTTTGCTGTAGAAATATAAAAAAGCAAGACTTTTCCCCCATTGGCAGGGCTGCTGATAAACCCTAAACCTGCTAATGTTTCCCTGCAGTCTCATTTAAAAATCCATTCATTGATTCTTTTTTTTAACATTTTCAGTGTCAGAATTTACATTTCTCGTGACCTTCCATAGATTATCTGACTGGAGTGGGCCTCTACACTTCACAGAGCCCAGCTTGAACTCGACAGGGTAGTGTATGATTAGAAATATGCTATCTCTATAAGCCATACAGTTGATGATATGAAAGTCCTTAAAATAGCTCTTTCTTCAAGAAGCTCTGCTTCTGTGGTTATTTTTTTAATCTTTAACCTCATCAGTCAGGAGTGAACACTGGTGCCATCCCTAGAGAGGCTTCTGTGAACTCCATTCAAATGTCCACAACCTGTTGGATGCCTTTATGAAAGGCTTCTATTTAGCTGACATCTGGAGACATGTGATATAGGAAAGCGCACCTTCTAATTTAAAGAAGGCAAAGATCTCTTGGTTCCTAGTTCGCTGTGGACATTATTGACTGGCTCAGCTACCAGGGTTTTCAAAGGATTCAGGTTGTTCTGAAACTTACAAGAGTCCCTTTGTGAACCTCACAAGCTTCCATGGATATCGCTCTATTGAAAGTGTCCAAAAGCTTTGGTATGATGAGAAATAGCCAGTGAGGGTTACATGTTTGAAAAGCAGTATTTATTAGCTGGTATTGTGTCTTTCCCTTTCAATTCTGCTCCTTTTACAGAGTAGATCTATGCCCATTACAACCTCTCCCGCTTGCCTTTTGACCAACATCACAGAATCCCGAGGCTTTTTGTTTTCTAGAGGAGGATGATGTTGTTGATGGCATTGCTCTCTTATTTTTTTCACTATTTCCTGTGAACATTCCATTATACTTTAGGTTTTCTCATCTTCAAAGAAAAGTTTGGTTTGGTAAGTGCAATTAAAAATATCCAAGGCCTCTCAAAGCTTAACATCAAAAAGTGGATCAAGGAAGACTCTAACAACTACCGTCCAGTGTCTGAAGCCATGACTTTCTTTTGAGGAATGAGGCCCATAAATACTTTAATAGAATTGTTCTGCTAAGCAAATTGCCATTTAACTAGGTAAAACTGAAAAGAAATAAGGCAGAGACCCTAAAAGAAACTAAGCCTGAAAGAAATTTAACAAACCTGATCTTTCTATTACATTTTAAAAAGTACTAGATTTTACTAGATTATCTTAGTTTTTATTGATTGACTGAAACCAAAATGAAGGCAGTTGATGTGGTTCATTTCTGTCAAGGGGAAAACACAACCTTCATTCTCTTCCTCCAAGCAATGAGAAGTGGCATGGCCTAGTGGAGAGAGCATGGGCCTGGGAATCAGGGGACCTGGGTTCTAATCCCAGACCCACCACTTGCCTGCCATGTGACCTTGGGCAAGTCACCTATACCTCAGTTTGTTCATCTGTAAAATGGGGATTAAAACCTTGAGCCCCATGTGAGACATGGACTGTGTCCATACTGAATAGCTTCTATCTACACCAGTGCTTAGTACAGTGCCTGGAACATACTAAGTGCTTAACAAATACCATTGGAAAAAAGAAAAAGTGTCCATTGGTGCTACTCTCAAAAACAGGTTAGTGGGTTTGGTTGGGCCCCTGATCTCATCTACTAGGTAATAATAATAATAATAATAATAATGATGGTATTTGTTAAGCACTTAACTATGTTCCAGACATATACTAAGCTCTGGGGTGCATACAAGCAGATCAGGTTAGACACAGTCCCTGTCCCATGTGGGGCTCACAGTTTCAATCCCCATTTTACAGATGAGGGAACTGAGGCCCAGAGAAGTGAAGTGACTTGCCCAAAGTCACACAGCTGACAAGTGACAGAGTTGGGATTGGAACCCATGACCTCTGACTCCCAAGTCCGGGCTCTGTCCACTGAGGCACACTGCTTCTCATATATTGTATGTTGTTTTCTTACCTTTTGTGTTTGTGTGATAGCTTTGTGGTCAGAGAGCAAGCCTCGTGCTTCTGTTGGAGCTTCGCATGCGCTTAATACTGTGCATTGCATTCATTCATTCAATCATATTTATTGAGCACTTACTGTGTGCCGAGCACTATACTAAGTGCTTGGGAGAGTACAAGAAGAAGCTTGGTGTAGTGGATAGAACACGGGCCTTGAAGTCAGAAGATCATGGGTTCTGATCACAGCTCTGCCACTTGTCTGCTGTGTGACCTTGGGCAAGTCACTTAACTTCTTTGTGCCTCAGTTACCTCATCTGTAAAATGGGAATTAAGACTGTGAGCCCCACTTGGGACAACCTGATTACCTCATATCTACCCCAGTGCTTAGAACAGTGCTTGGCACATAGTAAGTGCTTAACAAATACCCTTATTATTATTACTACAATGCAACAATAAACATACACATTCCCTGTCTACAATGAGCTTACAGTCCAGAGGTGGGGAAACAGACATGAATACAAATAAATTAATTACAGACATGTACTAGACATGTACTTAAGTGCTGTGGGGATGGGAGTGGGGAAGAACAAAGGGAGGAAGTCAGGGTGACACAGAAGGGATTGGGGGGAGCGGGAGGTGCTTATTGTGGGAAGACCTTTTGGAGGAGATGTGCCTTCAATAAGGCTTTGAATGGGGAGAGAGTAAATGTCTGTTGGATTTGAGAAGGCAGGGTATTCCAGGCCAGAGGCAGGATGTCGGGGAGGGGTCGACGGTGAGATAGGCGAGATGGAGGAACAGTGAGAAGGTTACCATTAGAGGAGTGAAGTGTGTGGGCTGGATTGTAGAAGGAGAGAAGCAAGGTGAGGTAGGAGGGGGGAAAAGTGGCGGAGTACTTTAAAGCCAATGTTGAGGAATTTTTGTTTGATGCAGAGGTGGATGGGCAACTACTGGAGTTTTTTGAGGAACGGGGTGATGCATCCTGAACCTTTTTGTAGAAAAATGATCCAGGCAGCAGAGTGAAGTATAGCCTAGAGTGGGGAGAGACAGGAGGATAGGAGGTGAGCAAGGAGGCTGATGCAGTAAAACAGGCTGGATAGGATGAATGACAGTATTAACATTGTAGCCGTTTGGATGGAGAGGAAAGCGGTGGATTTTAGTGATGTTGTGAAGGTGGGTCCAACAGGATTTAGTGATGGCTAGAATATGTGGATTGAAAGAGAGAGAGAAGCCAAGGATAAAGTCAAGATTTCGGGTTTGTGAGACAGGAAGGATGGTGGTGCCATCTACAGTGATGGGAAAGTCACGGGGAGGACAGGGTGTGGATGGGAAGGTAAAGAGTTCTGTTTTGGACATGTTAAGCTAGACGTGACAGGAGGACATCCAAGTAGAGGTGTCTTGAAAGAAAGAGTAAATGCAAGACTGCAAAAAGGGAGAGAGATCAGGACTGGAGATGTAGATTTTGGTATCATCCACAAAGAGGTGGTAGTTGAAGACATGGGAGATAATGAGTTCTCCAAGAGAGTGTGGGTGTAAATGGAAAATAGAAGGGGACCCAGAAATGAACCATGAAGGACTCCCACAGTTAGGGAGTGGGAGGCAGAGGAGGAGCCTGCGAAGGAGACTAAGATGAATGGCCAGGGAGATAAGAGGGGAACCAAAAGACGACAGAGTCACTGAAGCAAAGGTTGGATAATGTTTCCAGGAGAAGGGGGTTGTCCACAGTGTCAAAGTAGCTGAGACGTGGAGGAGGATTAGGATGGAGTAGAGGCCGTTGGATTTAGCAAGAAGGAGATCATTTGTGACCTTGGAGAGGGCGGTTTCTGTGGAGTCAGGGGGATGGAAGCCAGATTGGAGGGGGTCAAAGAGAGAATTGGAGGAGAGGAATTTGAGACATAGGGTTTAGACAACTCACTTGAGGAGTATGGAGAAGAATGGCGATAACCGGAAGGAACAGTGGGATCAAGGGAGAGTTTTTTTCGAAGGGGGAGACATGGGCATGTTTGAAAGCGGTGGGGAGGAAGTCATTGGAGAGCAAACAGTTGAAGATGCCAGTTAGGGAGGGAAGAAAGTTGGGGGCGATAACTTTGATAAGTTGTGAGGGAATGGGATGGGGTGCACAGGTGGAGGGAGTGGCTTTTGAGAGGAGGCAGGAGATCTCCCCTAGAGATACTGCTGGGAAAGAGTACTGCACTCACTAGGGGCTCAATAAATACCATTACTGCTATTTACTGAATCAACATGGCCTACTGGAAAGAGCACAGGCCTGGAAGTCAGAGGACCTGAGTTCTAATCCTGACTCTCTCACTTGTGAACTGTTTGACTTTGTTTGGGAAAGTCACTTAACTTCCCTCTGCCTCTAGACTGTAAGCAGGGAGCATGTCTGTTAATTCTGTTGGATTTTACTCTACAAAGCACTTACTACAGTGTCTCTTGTCAGTTGTGTGACTGTGGGCAAGTCACTTCACTTCTCTGTGACTCAGTTCCCTCATCTGTAAAATGGGGATTAAGACTGTGAGCCTCACGTGGGACAACCTGATTACCCTGTATCTACCCCAGCGCTTAGAATGGTGCTCTGCACATAGTAAGCACTTAACAAATACCAACATTATTATTATTACAGTGCTCTGCAAATAATAGGTACTCAGTCAGTGCCACTGATTGATTATGCCTCAGTTTCCTCATCTGTTAAATGGGTATTCAAAACCTGGTCTCCTCCTACTTAGCCTGTGAGCCCAATGAGGGACAGGGACTGAGTCTGACCTGATTATCTTGCTTAGAAATAAGGCAGAGAGCCTTAAAAAAACTGTTTACCTAAAATAAATTTAATAAACTTGATCTCTGCTTGTAACAGTGTATGTGCTTAACAAATACCATCTATATTATTTTTATTATAGGTCTTTTCACATAATATCAAGTGCTGGGTGTGATTAGAAGTAGCAATATTAGTATATGTGGATAGGACAAAAGCAATTTCTGCAGCATGAGTGATGTTTGACTTTCTGCCAAACTGCAGTTTTCTGGTTTGTAAACACCATAGGAAGTTGTTCTAATAAAGAGTTAATTCCTCTGGATTAATTAAAAGAGCAATCTGGGAGGTTTACTCTCTTGGGGGCAACAAGATTTAAACAAGGAATGCTATCTTTGAAGATCCCTTAGGGAGGCATATTGAAATTCTGAAAGAATATCTGTCCTGTAAGGCACAGTACACTGCTTATCTTGGGAGAAAAACTTCAGTTGACCTCTGTTTTTGAAGATGCTACCCCTAACGGGCGAGATTTTATCCATGTTTGTGACTGCGGCTGAAAAGACTGTCTTTTTGCACTTCGTATATATATAGAAAACAATTATTATTATTCCGATGACTAGTATTTATTTGGTATTTAAAATATGACAAGCACTGTATTAAGCATTGAAGTTTTTACAATGGAACAAACAGAAAATCCAGCCCCTCTATTCCTTAGGGACTGATATTGTGGAGGAGGAATCTTACAGGTAACAATAGAACATCATTCAAACACAGTGAAACCATATAAGACTCGATAAAAACATAGGAATTTAGTCTTTGCTGTGTTTGTTATTTTTCAGGATTCTTACCGGGCTTGTCCATTCTGGTAGACCCTAGATGTTTCTTGGATCAGAAACCGTGGCCTATTGGAAAGCTCATGGACCTGGGAATCAGAGGACCTGAGTTCTAATGCTGGCTCCTCCATTTGCCTGCTGTGTGACCTTGGGTGAATTAACTTCTCTATGCTTCTGTTTCCTATTCTGTAAAAATGTGGATTCAATCAATACTGCTTTCCCCATTCTTAGTCTGTGAGCCCCGAGTGGGCCAGGGACGGTGTCCAGCCTGGCTGTATTTGACTGACTGTGGAGCTTTTGCAGGGCTTAGCAATCAATCAATTAATCGATCAATCTTTGCTATTTATTGAGGGCTTACTATGTGTAGAACACTGAACTAAGTGCTTGGGAGCATACAATACAACCGAGTTGGCAGACAGGTTCCCTGCCCGCAACAAGCTTACTATCTAGAGGGGTGATGACATTAATGGAAATAAATAATTTATAATATAAAATTTGTAGATATGTCCATAAGTGCTATGGGGTTGAAAGTGGGGCACATTCCAGTCAGTCATTCGGGCCAATCTATTTATTGAGAATTTGCAGTGTGCAGAGCAATGTACTGAGCTCTTGGGAGAGTACAATGCAACAATATAATAATAATAGTAATGATAATGGCATTTGTTAAGTACTTACTATGTGCAAAGCACTGTTCTAAGTGCTGGAGAGGATACAAGGTGATCAGGCTGTCCCACGTGGGCCTCACAGTCTTAATTCCCATTTTACAGATGAGGTAACTGAGGCACAGAGAAGTTGAGTAACTTGCCCAATGTCACACAGCTGACAAGCAGCTGAGCAGAGATTTGAACCTATGACCTCTGACTCCTAAGTCCAGGCTCTTTTCCCTGAGCCACGCTGCTTCTCTAAGAGACACATTCCCTGCTGGCAATGAGTTTACAGCTTAGAGGACCACCAAATACCAAACGCCCAAAGGTCAAAGATCTAAGAGCACAGACTTGGAACATAATAAATGTTTAACAGATAAAAATATTATCATTATTAAACTTTTGTTACTGATGACCTAGTCCCAGCAGACATTTCACTACTCATAGAGCCAGAAGCTTAGGCCTCCTGACTGCTGGAGATGAATGAATAATAATCATAATAATAATTGTGGTACTTGTTAAGTGCTTACTATGTGCCAAGCACTGTTCTCAAGTGAATACAAGTAAATCAGGTTGGAAACAGTCCCTGTCCCACATGGGGCTCACACTCTTAATCCCCATTTTACAGATGAGGTACTTGGGGGCCCAGAGAAATTAAGTGACTTGCCCAAGGTCACACAGCAGACATGTGGTAGAGACAGGTTTAGAACCCAGGTCCTTCTGACTCCCGGGCCCATGCCCTATCCACTAAGCTACACTGCTCCTCACTAAACCGCACTGCTCCTCCTTTGGACTGGTAGTCAGTGTGCTGTATTCATTAATGTTCCATAAAACCCATGACTATTATTTTCTGCAAAGAAAACTTGTTCTTTACTAGTTTAACAGGAAGTTCTGGGTATGGTTACAACAATAATAATAATGATAATAGTAATAAAGGTATTTGTTAAGCACTTATTATGTGTCAAGCACTCTTCTAAGTGCTGGGGTAGTTACAAGCTAATCAGGTTGGACACAGTCCTCGTCCCACATGGGACTCAGTCTTAATCCTCATTTAACAGATGAGGAAACTGAGGCTCACGGAAGTCGTGACTTGCCCAAGGTCATACAGCAAACATGGGGCGGAGCCAGGATTAGAATCCAGGTCCTCTGACTCCAGGCCCTTGCTCTATCCACTAGGCAACGCTGCTTCCCAAAGCAGCAATATTAGCACATGTTGATGCAACCAAGGTTTTAGAAACTTTTCATTTCATCTCACCACTGTCTGCTGATAATTTCAAAATATTTGAGGCTGTGATGGATTAGAGCCCAGGAAGGGCCTACTGGTGCGTGTGTTCACACATCCTTGCCCAGTGACAAGCTGCCCCAAAGTAGTGGGGTGGGATTGCCTGATTCAATTGCAGTGCAATTCCCAAGTGCCCCCACAGTGTTCTGGATTGATAGATAACCTCATGAAAAAAAAAAAAAAGAGTTCAATAATAAGAATGAACGTAGAATTTGTTTTCGTCTTTCATTCATCTGACAAGGTTGAAGATGTGTTTCGATACCATTATTTCTGGATTCCCATGACACATGGCTCTGATAATTAAAAGAGATAGCTACACCTCAGCCTAGTTTCCAAGTGAGTGTGTGAACATGAAACATTACCCTATTGTTAAGACCAGCTATTGATTATTTAGGTCTGAACGGGCTCCGATATATATATATTTTTTTTACTGTGGAATAGACAAATATGTTTACCCGGAACAAAGGAGGAACACCAGATGTATGTTTTTTTTCTTTCATAGTTCAGAGATTAATTTTCAGAGTGCTGGACAAATGACTTGTGATACTCTTAAATGTTTGTTTCTTTTTCTCCCTCTCCACTAGTCACAAAACACAATACTTCTATTCTTAATATGTTGGGGGTAGGAGTGGTGGCTGGTGTGGTAAAGGAAACACGCGTTTTGGAGAATAAAGAGACCTTGTGCATTTTTGATTAAAAATGCTTTTTACAACTGAAACATAATCTACAGATGGAGCAGCTGATATGGCTATTTTGCTGGTTGTTAAAGAGTTTATACTACATTAAATTGTCTCCCAAGGGCTTAATTTTTCAGTGCTGTTACAACCACCAACCTTTCTTATTGAGAAGGTCAATAGGCATGATATGAAGTCCTGTAAATCATCAGCTCACTCTTTCCATAATATCTAATGTGACCCAGTTCACATACCTTAAAAAATTATAAACCACAGCACATACTGTCTATCAAACAAATAAATCAGTGACTATAAATATAGTCTTTCTTTTGGCACTGGACAGATTCATTCTACTGCTTTTCACATGTCTTAAATGGCTTTTAGCTTGATAGGCAAGATCTCCTTTGGCATTAAGAAACCAGAGACCTGAATTTACTGTATTTAAAATGCCTTTCGTGTCCAAAGTGACCCTAAAGCATTAAAAATAAACTCCCTAAAAGAATATAAAATAAATTTAGTGATTGGATAACAACCCAAGCCAGCTGATGGAATGCATTAAAAGTTACATTTTGGTCTTGGGAAAAGGGAATAGAAGAACTACCAGAAAAGGTGATTTAATTTCTTATTTCATCTTTCAGGTAAAAAGTTTTACAAAATATAAATTCCTCTCAAGTGGCTAGAGAGTAATATCCACAGCCAGGCTTTTTATGTGGGGAAGGTGAAGGAATTACCCGTTTCTCCTCCCCATTTGTTACGACCAGCTGCTCCTTCGTACATATCTTCCATTAAGATATTCAGAGTAAATCTGTAAAACTCCAGACCAGAGAAGGGGTCTTGGGCAATCCATCATTCACTGGAAATCCTCAGTTTTTGTGTTTGAGCAGTACTCAGAGCTGCATGATGGAATTGTGGTATCCCGGGAGCTGTTCGTTTGGCAGCTGAGCCCCGCTTAGGGGGTTGGAAGAGGATGAAACACCCCTGTTGAGTTTCTCCTTTAGGCATTAGGATGTTCTGCTGCCAAACCCTTCAGGACAGTAGTTAAAAGAAGTAGTGGAATAATAATTCCTGGTATTTGTTAAGCTTTTACTATGTGCCAAGCACTGGGGTAAGCACAAGATAATCATATTGGATGCAATGTCCCTGTCTCACATAGGACTAACACTGTAAGCAGGAGGGAAGGTAGATATTTTATCCCTATTTTACAGATTAGGAAACTAGAGCACAGAGAAGTTAAATCACTTGTCCAAGGTCCTTCAACAGCAGAGTGGAAGAGCCAGGATGAAAACCCAGGTCCTTTGGCTTTCAGGCACATGCTCTTTCAACTAGATCAAGCTACTTCTCCAGTGGAAAGTGGGAAGTAAATAATAGGGGGCATTCCAGTGCCTGGGCCCAGCCCCCACCTCATTGTGGGTAGGGAATGCGTCTGTTTATTGTTGTACTCTCCCAAGCACTTAGTACAGATCTCTGCATACAGAACGTGCTCAATAAATATGATTGAATGAATCCAGTGCCCAGCCTCCAGTTTAACCCCAAAGAAGACTGTCACATGGTACCAATACTGAGGTCAGAAAGGCACCCAAGGCCCAGCTTGTAAGCTTCTTTAAATCTGTTTCACTGTGTTCCGGGAGACAGTCAATCATATTTATTGAATGCTTACTGTGTGCAGAACACTGTACTAAGCACTTGGGAGAGTGTGATTTAACAATAAACAGGTACATTCCCCACCCACGATGACCTTAAAATGTAGAGGGGGAGACAGACATTAATATAAATAAATAAATAACAGATATGCACATAAGTACTGTGGGGCTGGGAGGGGCAATAAATAAAGGGAGCAAGTCAAGGTGAAGCAGAAGGGATTGGGAGAAGAGGAAAGGAGGGCGTAATCAGGGAAGGCCGCTTAGTGGAGATGTGCCTTTAGTAAGGATTTGAAAGTGGGGAGAGTAATTGTCTGTCGGTGTGTACAATCTTTGAAGACATCATTCAATCAATCAGTGGTATTTATTAAGCCCTTACCATGTGCAGAATTCCGTACTAAGCACTTGGGAAAGTACACTCCATCAGAGTTGGTAGATATACTTCCTGCCCACAAATACCGTACGGGGGAGACATTAAGAAGATGAAAATAGACTCCTGGGGTTTTATGCTAGTTTTTCAAATTTTGTTTATTCTCCTCTATTTGCTTGCTTATTTTTTACATGAAAGTCCTAAATGGTTGACCTCAAAAAGCAAGTGTGATTGATAGACCTGAATGAGGGAAGATTATGCAAAAACATTGGTCCCTGAAAATGGAAAGTGGGCTGATGACAGAATTGCTTTTAAAATATTTCCTTCTGCAGCTTAATTTCCTCCAGCCTCGATGAGTCATGCTGCGACTGTTGACTTTTATCCAGTGCCGTTTTTCATTCTCGCATTAATAGAAAGCGGAAGCACCATTTCACTGTATGAATGCTGGGAAAAATCCCTATTCCTATGAGTAATTGTCAGTGAGCAATTGTCCCTGTTGTGCTATGACAACATGCTGGTGATTAGAATGTGATTCTTATATGAATTTTGCTTTAGGCATCAAATGAAATCTTTACTTATGGATAAGAACATACCTTGTATTCTAGAATTGAGTTTGACAGGAGGTCCAAATTCTGCCCTTTCCTACCACCTTGGACACCGACACTTTCCTAATTACTGTCTTTATAGATTTGTTTAATATTTAGTTCCGGGTCTGCAAGCCTGGAGATATGCTAACAAGAGATGTCATCTTTTTTTTTTAATTTTATGGTATTCGTTAAGCACTTACTATGTGCTGGGGGTAAATAGGAGGGGGCCTTCTGGTGCCTGAGCCCAGCTCCCAGTTTGCCTAGCTCCCAGTTCCAGTTTACCTAGTAGCTTATTCCCAAAGAAGACTGTCATATGGTACCAATATTGAGATCAGACACCAAAGGCACAGCTTTGTAAATCACGTTCCGGAAGCTTCTATTAACCTGTTATGTTGTGTTCCAGAAAGCAGCCTTTAAAGGGCAGGAATTCTCAGGTAGGATTTTTTTTTACTAAAAAAATGCTAGTATAATAGGAGAATGGAAGGAGAATTAGGGTTGGACATTATGTGCCAGGATCTCTATTCAAGGCTGGGGTAGATACAAGTGAATCAGGTTGGAAATAATCTATGGCAGTTGAGGTAACTTTACACTTTACAGATGAGGTAACTGAGGCATAGAAAATAATAATGATAATTATGGTACTTGTCAAGAGCTCACCATGTGCCAAGCACTGTTCAAAACACTGGGGTAAATAGAAGTTAATCACATTGGACACAGTTCCTGTCCCATCTGCCACGATCTCAATCCCCATTTTACAGATGAGATAGTGGAGGCACAGAGAAGCTAAGTGACTTGCCCAAGGTCACACAGCAGGCATGTAGTGGAACTAGGATTATTACCCAGGTCCTCCTGATTCCCAGGCCCACGCTTTACTCATTAGGCCACATTGCTTCTCTTGTCTTACTCCCACCATTTAATCAATCAGTCGTACTTATTGAGTGCTTACTGTGTGCAGAGCACTGTACTAAGCACTTGGGAGAGTACAATACAGGGTTTACACATTCTCTACCCAAAAAGAGCTTACAGTTTAGAGGGAGAAATGGGAGAGTATAAGGATATATACTCAGGCTAAGCTTCACTTTTCCTCATCTCCCACTCCCTTCTGCATTACCCTGATTCGCTCCCTTTGCTCTTTCCCCTCTCCCTGCCCCACAGCACTTATGCATATATCTGTAATTTTCTTTATTTATGTTGATGTATGTTCACTTGAACTGATGTCTGTCTCCCTCTAGACTGTGAGCTCGTTGTGGACAGGGACTGTCTCTCTTTATTGCTGTTGTAATTTCCCAAGCATTTAATACACTGCTCTGCACACAGTAAGTGCTCAATAAATATTAAATAAGTGCTGTGGGTTGGAGTGAATATCAAGTGTTGCGCTGGTGGGGTACAGGGGAAGTTCACATCATTTTATAATCTAAATAGTTGCCATAGGTGGGTTAATTGTTCAGATTAAACAATAACTCAAAATTTTTTGACTTTCCATGCTCATCTTCTAATAGAAAATAATGCCATAAGTAAAAGTGAGCCCATTAGCATGAAACAATTCAGGGGTGGAATTCAATATAAAATCCCTTGGGCTCCTGCATGAAAGCTATTGAGTTCATCCCTAAATGAATAAAGAACATTCAGAAAATTCTCTTTCCACTCCCATTGGAAAGCCTTGATCAAGGATATTAGACAGTAATGCATCTCTGCTGATCTGTTGCCTAAATAACATATTTAAAATAAACATTACATTACTTTACACTTAAAAAGCATCTTATAATGCTTTCTGAAAGGAATGTGATTACTTGTTTTACTCTCTTCCTTATTATTTACCAGCTCTTTTGGTATTCATCTTTTCTCAGCTAAATCAACATTTGCATAGTTTTGTGGGAGTCTATTGAGTCGATCTGATTACTTCTTTGAATTTGTTGTGAGCTAGCTCAATTAGTTCAATAATCTTGCACTATGCACTTAATCTTCATTTTATTTTACTGACATCCCTTAAAGCCTTAGAAAATTTTTGTAATGTGATATTTTTATTCTGAAATATAGAATTCTTTTCAACAATCACCAACTTCATGGCTACTACCCATCGGCATGTGGTCCATTAATCAATACCTCAATCAGTTGTACTTGTTGAGCTCTTAATGTATGCAGAGCACTGTACTAGGTGCTTAGGAGTGTAAAATACAATACAATGTTGTACTTTGTTGGGAAACCACATAGCCTAGTGGAAAGAATATAGGCCTAGGAATCAAAGGACATGGATTCTAATATCTGCTCTGCCACTTGTCTGCTATGTGACCTTGGTTAAGTCATTTAATTTCACTGTACGTCAGGTTCCTCAACTGTAAAATGGGGATTCAATACTGACTTTTCCTCCTACTTAGACCGTGAGCCCCATGGGTCAGGGACTGTGTCTGACCTGATTAACTTAACTTGCAGCTACCCCAGCACTTAGAACAATGCTTGACACACAGTAAGGGCTTAACAAATACCATAAAATAAACAGAGTTGGTAGACAGGATCCCTGACCTCAAGAAGCTTACAGTCTAGAGTGGGAGATATGCAATTAAATTAGGGGTGGATACACTACCAGAACGATTGCAGATGGAGGTGGGGAGTTCTGGATGAGATGTGTCCATGGCGTCGCTATGGGTCTAAGATGACTCGACGACATAAGACAAAATGCGAGGGGAAACTGATATGTACAAAAGTGCTGAGGGCCTAAAGGTGGGGTGCATAAGTGCTCAAGGGTACATATCCAACTACTTAGTCAAATAGGGGAAATGAGGACTTAATTAAGGAACGACCTTCGAAGGAGTCTTGGGGAAGATTGGGTTTGGATTGGCAAATAAGGAGTTCTGTTTTGGATATATTAACTTTGAGGTGTCAGCAGGACATCCGGAGAAGCAGCGTGGCTCAGTGGAAAGAGCACGGGCTTTGGAGTCAGGGCTCATGAGTTCGAATCCCAGCTCTGCCACTTGTTGGCTGTGTGACTGTGGGCAAGTCACTTAACTTCTCTGTGCCTCAGTTCCCTCATCTGTAAAATGGGGATTAAGACTGTGAGCCCCACGTGGGACAGCCTGATTCCCCTATGTCTACCCCAGCGCTTAGAACAGTGCTCGGCACATAGTAAGCGCTTAACAAATACCAACATTATTATTATTATTATTACATCCAAGTAGAAATATTTTGAAGTCACGAGGAAATATGAGACTGCAGAGAAGGAGAAACATCAGGGCTGGAGAAGTAGATTTGGGAGTCATCTGTATAGCAATGGTAGTAGAAGCCAGGGGAATGAATGAGATCTCCAAGGAAGTGGATGCAGCTGTAGACTAGAAGGGGAACTGGAAGTGAGCCTTGAGGGAGGGAGGCAGAGGAGAAGCTCATGAAAGAGATTGAGAATGTGCAGCCAGAGAGTTAGGAGAACCAGTAGAGGACAGAGTGAGTGAAGGCAAGGTTGGATAATGTCTCCAACCTGAGGTGGGGTTGGTCGACAGTGTTAAAGGCAGCTGAGAGGTTGGGATGAACTAGGAAGGAGTAAGCAATAAATACTGCTACTACTAAATGGCTCAGAATCCTGGGAACTTAACTGGGGAAAGGTTGTTGAAGGAGATAGGATTTTAGGAGGGAGTTAAGTGTATAGAGACCTGTGGTTTGTTTCAAGCTAAGGGAGCAGTGTAGAGGTGGTAATTGAAGCCATAGGGATGAATAACTTCTCCAAGGGAGTGAATGTAGGTGGAGAATAAAAGGAAACCCAGTACTGATCCTTGATGGATTCCTACAGTTTTAGGGGCTGGGAAGCAGAAGAGGAGCTGTTGAATGAGAATGAGAAGGAGTGGCCAGAGAAATAGGAGGAGGATGGTGTCCTTAATTTCAAGGTTTGATAATGTTTTGAGGAGAAAGGGGTGGTCCATAGTGTTGAAGGTGGCTGAAATGTTCAGGAGGATTAGAACTGAATAGAGACCAGTGGATCTGTCAAGGTGGAGGTCACTGGTTGCCTTAGAGAGGGCTGTTTCTTTGAAGTGGAGGGGCAGAAGCCGGATTACAGGGGATGAAGGAGAGAATTGGAAGAGGAGAAGTAGAGGCAGTGGGTGTTAGTCAAATAATTGTATTTATTGAACCCTTACTCCTTGCAGAGCACTGTACTAAGCGCTTGGCAGGGTACAATATAACTATATACAAATATATACCCTGCCCACAACAAGCATACAGTTTAGAGGGGGAGACAGACGTTAACATAAATAAATACATTACAGATACATACATAAGTACTGCGGGGCTGGGAAGGGGGATGAATAAAAGGAGAAAGTCAGGGTGTTGCAGAAAGCAGTGGGAGAAAAGGAAAGAAGGGTTTAGTCATGGAAGGCCTCTCAGAGGAGATGTGACTTTAATAAGGCTTTGAAGATGGGGAGAGAAATTATCTGTTGGATATGAGGAGGGAAGATGTGGGTGAGAGGTTGGCAGCCAGATAGATGAGATCAAGTTGCAGTGAGAAGGTTAGCATTAGAGGATCGAAGTGTGCAGGCTGGGATGAGAGTAGCGAGGTGAGGTAGGAGGGGGTAAGGTGCTTGAATGCTCTAAAGTCAATGGGGAACAGTTGTTCTTGGATGCGGAGGTGGATGGGCAACCACTGGAGCTTCTTGAGGAGTGGGGAAACTAGTCCTGAATGTTTTTGTAGAATGATAATCTGGGTAGCAAAATGAAGTATGGACTGGAGTGGGGAGGGACAGGAGGCAGGGAGGTCAGCAAGGAAGCTGAGGCAGCAAAATAACTCATTCTAGAAGTTTGGAATGGAATGGTAGGAGAGAGATGGGGGCTATAACTAGAGAGTGTGGGAGGTTAAGGGAGGGTTTTTTAAAAATTAGGGGATACACAGGCATGTTTACATGCAGTGGGTAAGGAGCCATTGGAAAGTGAATGGTTGAAGATGGTCAGGGAGGGAAGAAGGGAAGGGTTAAGGGTTAAGATGTGAAACACCTGTGGTACAAAGCACAGATGGAGGGGTTGGATTTTAATGAGGTGGGAAGCTCCTTTTGCATATTGATAGGAAGGTTGGGAGAGTTGAAGAGAAGGCAGGATGAGGGTGGTATTGGAGAGGAACAGGGGAGATTTTTTAGGGAGATGACACTTGACGGTTTCAATTTTATTTGGTGAAAAAAGTGGCAAGTTTATTAGGGGCAAGATAGGGGAGGTTGAGGGACAAGACATTTGAGGAGGAAACAAAAAAGTCTAAAACAGCTGGTGCTGAAAATGGGCATGGGAGCTGATAAAGATGGAGAAGTATTCTTGCTGAGCAGAAGAGGGGCAGAGTTAAAGCAGGTGAAGATGATTTTGAAATGGACAAATTCAAATTCCTGTCTGATGTCAGGAATTCCACAGCTTGAGTCCCAGAGCTGAGGATGCATATTGTGGACATCCAGGGCTGTAGGTTGGTGATGCAAGATCAATTTGGGGTAGGGGGAGCGAGGGAGTTGAGTTTAGTGGAAAGCATGGAGTTGAGGTTCTGGATTTGTGCATCGAGAGAAGGTAAGTTGGATTTGGAGACCAAGTCGGGGGTGATGATATCTTGTGCTAATTTTCCACATCAATGCTGTCTTCTCTCAATCCTAAAACATTTTAACCAGGTGGGCGGGGACTGAATTCTCTCCTTTTTGCAGAGCCTTTGCCTTCCCCTCCTAGGTCAGAATTAAGTTTGGCCCAGTGTGTGAGCTGGTAAACCTCATGGCAGACCTGTGAAAGTGGAAGGTAGAACATTCAAAATGAAAATGAGACCCAAATAATCAGAATACTGGGATTCATTCAGTGCTATTTGCCAAGCATTGTAGTAGACCCTGGGGTAGATACAAGATAATTAAAATGGACTAAGTATCTCAAGGGATTAAGCCTAAAACCCTAAGTCTAAGACCTTCGGTCTAAGTAGAGGGGAGAACAGGTAATGAATCCCCATTTTATATATGAGGGAAAGAGAAATTAAATGACTTGCCCAAAGTGATATAGAAAAGCAGCATGGCTCAGTGGAAAGAGCCTGGGCTTGGGAGTCAGAGGTCATGGGTTCGATTCCTGCCTCTGCTACTTGTCAGCTGTGTGATTTGTGGGCAAGCCACTTCACTTCTCTGTGCCTCAATTATCTCATCTGTAAAATGGGGATTAACTGTGAGTCTCACGTGGGATAACCTGATTACCCTCTATCTACCCCAGGGCTTATAATAGTGCTCTGCACATAGTAAGCACTTAACAAATACCAATATTATTATTATTATTATTATACTCAAAGCAGGTAGGCAGCAGAGCTGGGATTAGACCCAAATTTTCTGACTTCCGGGCCCATACTCTTTCCATTATCTCATCTTCTTCTCTGCTTCTCAGAGCATGTTGGTTCCAAATAATACATAATGGTAGAGTGTACTGACACACTGTTCTACCAGTACTGGTAAAATTGGACCGGAACTGGGTCTTTACCAGTGAGGAAATAAAAATATTGTCCATGTAGGCTTTCTGTTAGCCCCATAAGTTTTATGGAATTATTGTCTTTCTCAGAAAATCAATTGCAACCACTATCTTATTTCACTTATTTCTAATTAATTTTGTATCTTTAAAAAGAAAGGTATTTTAGGTGGAGAATTGAACTGTGGGAAGACATTGTTCTCATCTACACAAGGCAAGCATTGTCCAACAATATGTTGTTCTTTTCCAAAATATTATTTTCTCCTCTCCTTCCATATGATTTATTTATATTGGCTAAGGAGGAAATAGAAAACCTATCTCAGTGTAGTTCAACCCACCTGCCTGAAACAAATGCCTTTATGAAAGTCTCCAGGGCAGTACTGGTTCCCAAGTTAAAAAACAGACACCATACTCACTTCCCACTCAATTTGTTAATTCCTTCCTAAAAAGTGCATTTGCTGATGTATAGATCTGGAGTCAAAAAACATCATTGCAACTTAGACTGCAGTCTGGGCACTGAATGTAAGCTATAGAAAATAGGTATATGGATTATAGGTTTTTTTTTAATATAACATCCATTCAAGGCTTTTCCTGGGTGGCAGACAATTGAAGTAGTAAAGATTAAACTTGTAATAGCGGAGAAAAGTGGAATTTAGTAGGTACTTTTATAATATGAATAACACCCCCAATCCGGCATTCAAAGAGCTGCAATTTATTTTACAGACACAGCTGTTCAAAGGCTTTTGTATCCTCTGGAGTAATGTCATGTAGAGCTGGCTGAACCCTGAGGTCCCCTGAAAGGTCAGGGCAGTATCACTGCCAGGTTGGCAAGAGGTCTTCTCTCTGTTCTCCAGGTTTCAGGAATCCAGAATATAGCCTCTTCCTTCAGGGCTGGTCAGACTGAGAGGAAATTATGGGCATTCAGTCCGTGAGCATGAGGGGGTCCCCCAAGCCCAGCACACAGCTGCCTCCTTTCCTGCCAAAGCTGTCTAGCCTCAGGCCAAGTTGGTTCGCATTCACTTTGGCACTGGAAAACCCGGACATTGGATTTGGAAATCTGCAAACCAAAACTCTAGAGCCAGAGAGCTCCATTTTAGGTGAAATAGAATGGTTAAGGTTTAGTGTTTCTGTTGATGCATTGCTTACTGTACATTTGTGTGTGTGTGTGTGTGTGTGTATATGTGCATTTGAGTGTGTGACCTCCACATCAAACAGAAGCTCCTCGCCATTTGGCTTTTAAAGCACTCAATCACCTTGCCCCCTCCAACCTCACCTCACTACTCTCCTACTACAACCCAGCCTACACACTTCGCTCCTCTAATGCTCACCTTCTCACTGTACCTCAATCTCGTCTATCTCGCCACCGACCTCTCTTCCACATCCTGCCTCTGTCCCGGAATGCCCACCCTCCTCATTTCTGACAGACAGGTACTCTCCCCGCTTTCAAAGCCTCATTGAAGTCCCATCTTCTCCAAGAAGCCTTCCCTGACTAAGCCCTCTTTTCCTTTTCTTCTACTCCCTTCTCCGTTGCTCTGACTTGCTCCCTTTATTCAGTTCTCTCACAGCCCCAGAGCAGTTATGTTTATTATACCTGTAATTTATTTTAATGTCTGTCTCCCCCTCTAGACTGTAAGCTCATTGTGGGCAGGGAATGTTTCTGTTGTACTCTCTCCCTGATAGTACTGTGTTCTACACACAGTAAGCACTCAGTAAAAACAATTAACTCTGTGCATGTGTGTGTATATGTTTGGTTCTAATCCTGGCTCTTCCACTTGCCTGATGTAGGACCCAAGGAAAATCACTTAACTTGTCTGTGCCTCAATCTACTCATCTGTAAAATGGAGATTCAATACCTGATCTCCCTGCTACTAAGACTGTGAGCCCCATGTGGGACAGAAACTGTGTCCAATCTGATTGTCTTGCATTTACTCCAGCAGTGTTGAACAAATATGACAAATATTTTATTATTTGATGTGGTAAGGAGGGTGCTTTTTCTACTTTGCTACCAGAGGGCAATAATCACTGCTGACCTCCAAAGAATACTCTATATTGTAGTATTCTGATTTTATGAAAGCCTAAAATATGACTCTTTATATTGTAGGCAGTTGGAGGAAAAATTAGTTTTTCCTGAGTATTTTTTTTTTTACCCCTGGAGCATACACCCCTGATCTTGTAACCCCTTCTAGGAGAAGGAGTCAATCAATCAATCAGTGGTATATTTTGAGGCTTACAGGGTGCAGACCACAAGTTCTAAGCACTTGAGAGTACAATACAGTATAGTTGGTAGACATAATCCCTGCCTATATGGAGTTTGAGTATCATCTCTAGAAAACTTTGGCCTCTGTAGTTCCAAACAGGGAACCTCAACTCTCTGATTCCTGGTTCCCAATGTCTATAATTGTACAAAACAGTAGTAGGGCCTTGTATTACTCCAAACACAGAGCTTTTTCGAGAACCCCAAGTGGCTTCTTCCCTATTTCCCTGTTAAAAACTGAGATATGGGAGGAGTTCTAGTTAAAATTCACATCCCCAATGAATCCTCCTCTGTAATCCAACAACAGAGCTCATTGGTTGTATGAATAGAGCTGAGTTTATTTTATTTATTCTGTTATGGTATTTGTTAAGCGCTGTACTAAGTGCTGGGGTAGATACAAGCTAATCATGTGGGACACAGTCCATGTCCCACATGGGGTTCCCAGTCTTAATCTCCACTTCACAGATGAGGTAACTGAGTCACAGAGAAGGTAAATGACTTGCCCAAGGTCACACAGAAGGCAAGCATATTGGAGTCAGGATTAGAACCCAGGTCCTTCTGACTTCCAGGCCCATGCTCTATCCACCTCACCAGTGGAATTGATTGTTCACTTCCCTTCCCAGCTACACAGTCTACTGTGCAATAGGTCAGGTTCTATATGAAACCATGAGCACCTGAGAATGATTCAGGCTGGTCATGGAACTTCTCTGTACTATTTTGTTAGTGTAGGTATTGGGGATAGACTCCAATCAATGGAAAGAAACCATTTCTGATTGATTGGAACTCATCTGTTATTGGACATGGACTTTGGCCAATTGGCAAGGGTTCCTCCTGATTGAGTTCCACTTTTAGTGCTTAAATTTTCAGACTAATTAAAGAGAGGCTCTGATTGGATGGCTGGAAGAGATGGAGGCATTGATCTAGGGACTTATTGATTGAGGCTTGGGGGTGATTTGTCAAGAACTGAGCCTTCATCAGGCTGATTTCAATTTTTGACTTCCTCTACTAATAGAATCTGTCATCCAATACCTTCTCTTTTTGTTGATAAGTTCCTCGGCATTTAAAATTCTCTGCCAGAGCCAAAGGGTATATAGATTAATTATGATAAACTGGCACGGCTGTTGAAATGAGCCTCTTGTCACATAAAAACCATCATCTTTGCCACTGCAATGTACGGTCATGGTGAGGCTGCAGGTCAGCTGATAAGAGGCCAATCCCATCCACATCTCAGTGGGGAACCGCTTCAGTTTTCAACTGGCTCCACTGAGTCACTCTCTGCATTGTCTTAAGGCATTCTGAGTGCTTTATACACAATCCTCTTTACTGTCTTTAATCTTGGGGTGCTGGTTTTGGGTAGGCCTCCCTCATTAGATAAGCCTCCCCTGTAGACTGTAAGCTTATTGCGGGCAAGGAATGTGTCTGTTGTTATAGCGTACTCTCCCAAGTGTAGAGTACAGTGGTCTGCACAAAATAAGCGCTCAATAAATTTGATTGAATGATTAGGGGCATGGTAATTAAGCGTTTCCTTCCTCAGTAGGGATGTCCCAGTCAAATCAATCTGCATGGTCACTCTGTGATACTATGAACACTCCTGTCATTACCATCATAAAAAGGTAAGCTAAGAGATATTTTTGAGACATCAAAATTCCTCATCAGGTAAAAAAAAAAAAAATGAGTATTGTAGGTAATTGGATCTTTCAGGATGGGATGGGCATGCAGACCTGGCTTCAGTTCCTAGCTCTAGTCATTTAAGCTATATGGCTTAATTTGTCTTTCTATAAAATAGGGATATTACCTTCCTTCTTATAGGAGCATCTGGAGGATAAATTAAGACAAGGAATGTGACAAAGCTTTCTAATCATTAAAAGTGCCCTAAAAATGCAAGTTATGATTGTTACTTTTACAAGTCTGTCTCCCCCTGTAGACTGTAAGATCCTTTGAGCAGGCATCATATATTCAGTCTGTCACCAAATCCTGTCCTCTCTTCACAACGTGGCTGAAATCTGCTTTTCCTCTCTGTCCAAACTGCTACCATGTTGCTCCAAGCCCTTATTCTATCCCTCCTTGAGTATTGCACTTACCTTTCTGTCGCCTGTCTCTCTCCACTCCAGTCCATACTTTGATTTGCTGCCCGGATCACTTTTCTGGAAAAAAAACCAACAAACAAAAGCAAGACAAAACAACGAAACCATTCAGTGTCTGTACTTCACTTTGCTGCACGGATCATTTTTCTGAAAAAGACATTCAGTTCATGTCTCCCCACTCCTCAAGAACCTCCATTGGTTGCCCATCCAACTCTGAACCAAAGAGAAATTCCTTATCTTGGCTTTAAAGCATTCAATCATCTCACCCCCTCCTATCTCACCTCACTGATCTACTACAGTCCAGCCCACACATTTCTCTCCTCTAGCACCACCTTACTCACCATTTTTCAAGCTCATCTAGCTACCCGCTGACCCCTTTCCCATGTCCTCCCACTAGCCTGGAACTCCCTCCTCGTCCATATATAATAATGTTGGTATTTGTTAAGCGCTTACTATGTGCCGAGCACTGTTCTAAGCACTGGGGTAGACACAGGGGAATCAAGTTGTCCCACGTGGGGCTCACAGTCTTAATCCCCATTTTACAGATGAGGGAACTGAGGCCCAGAGAAGTTAAGTGACTTGCCCAAAGTCACACAGCTGGCAAGTGGCAGAGCCGGGGTTCAAACCCATGACCTCTGACTCCAAAGCCCGTGCTCTTTCCAGTGAGCCACATCACAGCGTGGCTTAGTGGAAAGAGCACGGGTTTAGGAGTCTAGAGGTCATGGGTTCTAATCCCCGCTCCGCCACTTGTCAGCTGTGTGACCTTGGGCGCGTCACTTAACTTCTCGGTGTCTCAGTTACCTCATCTGTAAAATGGGGATTAAGACTGTGAGCCCCAAGTGGGACAACCTGATTACCTTATGTCTACCCCAGCGCTTAGAACAGTGCTCTGCACATAGTAAGCACTGAACAAATACCAACATTATTATTATTCAAAGCATTAGTAAAGCTTTGTTGTGAGCCCATCATTGGGCAGGGATTGCTTCTATCTGTTGCCGAATTGTGCATTCCAAGCGCTTAGTACAGTGCTCTACACATAGTAATTGCTCAATAAATACTATTGAATGAATGAACACCTCCTCCAAGGGCCCTTTCCTGATTGAGCCCTCTCTTTCCTGGCTCTCTCTCTCTTCTGTATCATCCATGTGCTTGGGTCGAAGCAGCGTGGCTCAGTGGAAAGAGCCCGGGCTTTGGAGTCAGAGATCATGGGTTCGAATCCCGGCTCGGCCACTTGTCAGCTGTGTGACTTTGGGCAAGTCACTTAACTTCTCTGGGCCTCAGTTACCTCATCTGTAAAATGGGGATTAAGACTGTGAGCCCCACGTGGGACAACCTGATTCCCCTGTGTCTACCCCAGCGCTTAGAACAGTGCTCGGCACATAGTAAGCGCTTAACAAATACCAACATTATTATTATTATTATTGTCTGGCCGTTTGATATTTGTCCCACCTTCAAACCCACAGCACTTATGTACATATTTATAAATTATATGTTATTTATTCATATTATTGTATGTTTCCCTCTCTAGACCATAAGCTTATTGTGGGAAGGCATTACATCTGCCAACTCTCTTCTATTGTACTCTCCCAAATGTTTAGTACAGTTCTCTGCATATAGTAAGCACTCAATAAATACCAGTCATTGATTAATTAGGTGATCACATCTACGAACCCTATTGTATTATACTTTCCCAAGTGCTTCGTCCAGTGCTCTGTACACAGTAAGCACTCAATAAATACCATTTATTGATTAATACAAAGAATATTGTAGCTGTACTTTTTCTGCATACACAGTACTGCATATATTCTGACAACCAGAACCCCTAATTTATACAAAATGAAAGTTGAACTAATAACTTTCACTGGAGGAGTAATAAGTATTTTTCCAACAACTCATTGACCTTAACATTATTCTCAGAGGATATTATTATGTGGAAACATGTTAAATTGTGGTAGATTGAGTGAACGCCTTTCAAAATGCCTCCAAATTTGATCCTAGGCAATGATAGAATCAGAAACAAATACTGGCCTCTACCTAATTCAATTAATTTAGTCAGTTCATCACAATTAATCTATACACCCTTTGGCTCTGGCAGAGAACTTTAAATGCTGAGTAACTTATCAACAAAAAGGGAAGGTATTGGATGACAGATTCTATTAGTTGAGAGAGTCAAAAATTGAAATCAGCCTGCTAAAGGCTCAGTTCTTGACAAATCACCCCCAAGCTTCAATCAATAAGTCCCTGGATCAGTGCTTCCAACTCTTCCAGCCATCCAATCAGAGCCCCTCTTCAATTAGTCTGAAAATTTAAGTATTAAAAGTGGAACCCATTTGAGAGGGACCCTTGCCAATTGGCCAAGGTCCCTGTTCAATAACAGATGAGTTCCAATCAATTAGAAAAGGTTTCTTTCCATTGATTGAAGTCCATCCCCAGTACCTACACTAATAAAATAGTATAGAGAAGTGCCATGACCAGCCTGAATCAGCCTCTGGTGCTTGTGGTTTCATATAGAACCTGATCAATTGTGGTCTTCACCTGATTTTGTCCTGCGTTTGATTTCCAAGGCTGGAGACAGATTTTAGTTGGATAGAGGCTCCATGATTTAGATGTTTCCTGTTAGCCTCCAGCCCCATCTTCCACTTCAGAGAAGGGGTGAGCTGGTCTGATTTACTCTGGATTGATCCTTTTCCTATGATAGAGTTGATAGGTTTGCTAAATGATTATGATAGTAATACTGATAATCACATTTGTTAGGTGCTATTTGCCAAGCACTGTATCAAGTGGTGAGGTAGACACGAGATAATCGAATCAGACACAGTCCCGATCCCATATAGGGCTCACAGTGGGGAGGAGAGTGGGTTCCTTTTTCTCATTTTACAAATAAAGGAAACAGAGGCAGAGAGAAATTGAATGGTTTGTCTGAGGTTACAGCAGGCAAGGGGCAGAGCTAGGGCTAAATCACAGACTCATGTTCCTTTCACTAGGACATAGTGTTGATGATTTAGTTTAAATTGACTGGAACTCATGATGCTTGACTATTGTTTTTGTTTTGGATACTGTGCTTTAGAACAACAAATACTGCACCTATATTAGCAAATTCCCACAACGACATTGTCAAGAAGGGAAAACCAAAACCCTGAACCAATATAAGCAACTGCATTTATTAAGCACGTATTGTGGGCGGGATGCTGTATTAATCATTCATTCAATCATATTGAGTGCCTACTGTGTGCAGAGCACTGTACTGAGCACCTGGAATGTACAATTTGGCAACACGTGGAAATAAACATCAGAAGTAAAAGAAATGATTCCTGCTCTCAATAATAATACTTATGGTATTTGTTAAGTGTTTACTATGTGATAAGTGCTTTATTAAGCACTGGGGTGGGTACAAGCCAATCGGGTTGGACACAGTCCCTGTCCCATGTGAGGCTCACAGCCTCAGTCTCCATTTTACAGATGAGGTAACTGAGGCACAGTGAAGTGAAATGACTTGCCCGAGGTCATACAGCAGACACAAGGCAGAGCCAGGACTAGAACCCATGACCTACTGATTCCCAGGCCCATGCTCTACTCACTGCACCATGCTGCTTCTCAAGGGGTTTATAGTCCCATGAAGTTGACTTTTTTTTTCATTGAGAAGCAGCATGATCTGGTGGAAAGACCATGGGCCTGGAAGTCAGAGGACCTGGGTTCTATTGTGAGACCTTGGGCAAGTCACTTAACTTTCTGTGGTTCGGTTACATCATTGGCAAAATGGGGATTCAATACCATTCTCCCACATGCTTAGATTGCGAGCCCCATGTGGGACCTGATTATCTTGTATCTACCTCATGCTTAATACATTGCTTGGCAAATAAGTGCTTAATAAATGACCACAATTATCACTGAAGTGCAATTCTTTAGGATAGGACTTTCACCCTCTGATTTTCAAAAATCAGTCCTAACTTCAAGAACCAAGAAGGATTCCACTCAGGACAATATATGTATACATAATATATGCATTCAAAATAAACATATAATCTTATCGTAGCTCTCTTATGCTTCTGGCCGATGGTTCTCAGTCTCCTTCACTGGCTCCTCCTCCCTCTCCCATCCCCTAACTGTAGGGGTTCCTCAAGGGTCAGTTCTTGATCTCCATCTACACTCACTCCCTTGGTGAACTCATGTGCTCCCACGGCTTCCACTATTGCCTCTACATGGATGATATTCATTCATTCAATGGTATTTATTGAGCGCTTACTATGTGCAGAGCACTGTACTAAGCGCTTGGGATGAACAAGTCGGCAACAGATAGAGACAGTCCCTGCCGTTTGACGGGCTTACAGTCTAATCTCTATCTCCTCCTTTGTTCTCTCTCCCTCCCTCCAAGCTCCCATCTCCTCCTGCCTTCAGGACATCTCTACTTGGATGGCCTCCTGCCACCTTCCGCCAACATGTCCAAGACAGAGCTAATTATCTTCTCTCCCAAACCCAGTCCTCTCTCTGACTTTCCCGTCACTGTGGACGGCACTACCATCCTTCCCGTCTCACAGGCCCACAACCTTGGTGTCATCCTTGACTCTGCTTTCTCATTCACCCCACGTAACCAATCCGTCAACAAAGCCTGACGGTCTCACTTTCACAACATCTTCAAGATCCACCCTTACCTCGCTATCCAAACCGCTACCATGTTAGTACAATCACTCATCCTATCTTGACTGGATTACTGTATCAGCATCCTATCTGATTTCCCAACCTCCTGTCTCTCCCCACTTCAGTCTATACTTCACTCTGCTGCCCAGATTATCTTTGTACAGAAACGCTTTGGGAATGTCACCCCCCCACCTCAAAAATCTCCAGTGGTTGCCCATCAATAACCATAGCAAAATAAAAACAAACTCTTTACTACTTTTAAAGCTCTCTATCACCCTGCCCCTTCTCACCTCACCTCCCTTCTCTCCTACATCCCAGCCTGCACACTCTGCTCTCCTGGTTCTAACCTTCTCACTGTGCCTCGATCTTGCCTGTCTCACCGCCAACCCAGAGCTTACATTTTACCTTTGGCCTGGAATACCGTCCCTCCTCAAATCCACCAATCACACTTCCCTTAGAGAAGCAGCGTGGCTCAGTGGAAAGAGCCTGGGTTTGGGAGTCAGAGGTCAGGGGTTCAAATCCATGTCAGCTTGTCAGCTGTGTGACTGTGGGCAAGTCACTTCACTTCTCGGTGCCTCAGTTACCTCATCTGTAAAATGGGGATTAAGACTGTGAGCCTCACATGGGACAACCTGATTACCCTGTATCTACCCCAGCGCTTAGAACAGTGCTCTGCACATAGTAAGCGCTTAACAAATACCAACATTACATTATTACTTCCCCTCTTCAAAGCCCTACTGAAGGCTCACCTCTTCCAAGAGGCCTTCCCAGGCTAAGCCCCCCTTTGCGTCAGCTCCCCCTCCCCATCACCCTGACTCACTCCCTTTTCTCTACCCCCCTCCCAGCCTCACAACACCTGTGTATATATGTACACATCTATAATTATATTTACTTATATTAATGCCTATTGATGATGATGATGATGATGGCATTTATTAAGCGCTTACTATGTGGCGAGCACTATTCTATGCGCTGGGGTAGATACAAGGTAATCAGGTTGTACCATATGGGGGTCACAGTCTAAATCCCCATTTTACAGACAGGTAACTGAGGCACAGAGAAGTTAAGTGACTTGCTCAAAGTCACACAGTTTACAAGTGGCAGAGGCGGGATTAGAACCCATGACCACTGGCTCCCAAGCCTGGGCTCTTTCCACTATATCACGCTGCTTCTCAATGCCCGTTTACTTGTTTTGATGCATATATATCTATAATTCTATTTATTCATATTGATGTTATTTTTGCGTGTTTACTTGTTGTGATGTCTGTCTTCCCCATTCTAGACTGTAAATCTGTTGCGGGCAGGGATTGTCTCTATTGCTGAATTTACTTTCCAAGTGCTTAGTACAGTGCTCTGTACATAGTGAGTGCCCAATAAATATGATTGAATGAATGAATATAAATATGAACATGCTAGATGGCAAGCTTCTTGAAAGCAGGAAGTTCATTTACTAACTCTGTTGTACATTTCCAAGCACTTAGTATAATGCTCTGCACAGAGTAATTCTCTTTCCCTCTTCAAAACCCTACTTAAAAATCAGCTCCTCCAAGAGGCGTTCCCAGACTGAGCTCCTTTTCCCCCTCTACTCCCTCTGCCATCCCCCCTTTACCTCTCCGCAGCTAAAGCCTCATTTTCCCCTTTTCCCTCTGCTCCTCCACCTCTCCCTTCCCATCCCCACAGCACTGTACTCGTCCGCTCAATTGTAGCATCTCGCCTCACCTTGCCGCCCTGTCCTCTCTTCCCACTCTCGACGAGCGGGTCTCCGCTCTCAACTCCACCCTCTCTACTCATCTCGACTCTCTCGCCCCCCTTTCCCTCCGCCGCTCTCGCTCCACTAACCCACAGCCCTGGATCACCTCCTCCGTCCGCCTCCTACGCTCCTATGCTCGAGCTGCTGAGCGCTGCTGGTGAAAGTCCAAGCACCAAGCCGACCTCACACACTTCAAATTTATCCTTTCCTGCCTTAACTCTGCCCTCTCCTCCGCCAGGCAAAGCTTCTTCTCCTCCCTCATCGACACCCATGCCCGTCACCCCCGCCGATTGTTCCGGACCTTTAACTCTCTCCTTAGGCCCCCTGTTCCTCCCCCTCCCCCATCTCTCACCCCCAATGATCTGGCCACCTATTTCCTCACGAAAATCAACACGATCAGGTCTGAGCTCCCCAAAGTCACCCCTCCGCCTCTCCCCTCCCCCCCCAACAACCCCCTCCCCTACTTTCCCATCCTTCCCCGCAGTATCCTCAGAGGAGATCTCCTCCCTCCTCGCAAGTGCCACCCCCTCCACCTGCGCCTTGGACCCCATTCCCTCTCACCTTCTTAAAACCATCGCCCCTGCCCTCCTACCTTCCTTAACTTCTATTTTTAACCACTCAATCTCCAAGGGCTCCTTCCCCTCTGCCTTCAAACATGCCCACGTCTCCCCCATCCTAAAAAAACCCGCTCTTGACCTCACTTCCCCCTCCAGTTATCGTCCTATCTCCCTACTACCCTTCCTTTCCAAAATCCTAGAATGAGTCGTCTACAATCGATGCCTAGAATTCCTTAACTCCCATTCTCTCCTAGACCCCCTCCAATCTGGCTTCCGTCCCCTCCACTCTACCGAGACTGCTCTCTCTAAGGTCACCCATGACCTCCTTCTTGCCAAATCCAATGGCTCCTACTCCATTCTGATCCTCCTTGACCTCTCTGCTGCCTTTGACACTGTCAACCATCCCCTCCTCCTCCATACCTTATCTCACCTTGGCTTCACGGACTCTGTCCTCTCCTGGTTTTCCTCTTACCTCTCTGGCCGATCATTCTCGGTCTCCTACGCTGGAGCCTCCTCCCCCTCCCATCCTTTAACTGTTGGAGTTCCTCAAGGGTCAGTTCTTGGCCCTCTTCTGTTCTCCATTTACACTCACTCCCTCGGTGAACTCATCCGCTCTCACGGCTTTGACTACCATCTCTACGCAGATGACACGCAGATCTACATCTCCGCCCCTGTCCTCTCCCCCTCCCTTCAGGCTCGCATCTCCTCCTGCCTCCGGGACGTCTCCACCTGGATGTCGGCCCGCCACCTAAAACTCAACATGAGCAAGACTGAGCTCCTCATCTTCTCTCCCAAACCCGGTCCGCTCCCAGACTTCTCTATCACCGTGGATGGCACGACCATCCTTCCCGTCTCTCGGGCCCGCAATCTCGGTGTCATCCTTGACTCGTCCCTCTCGTTCACCCCACACATCCTATCCGTTACCAAGACCTGCCGGTTTCACCTCTACAATATCGCCAAGATCCGCCCTTTCCTCTCCACCCAAACGGCTACCTTACTATTACGGGCTCTCGTTATATCCCGGCTAGACTACTGTGTCAGCCTTCTCTCTGACCTCCCTTCCTCCTCTCTCGCCCCGCTCCGGTCTATTCTTCACTCCGCTGCCCGGCTCATCTTCCTGCAGAAACGATCTGGGCATGTCACTCCCCTTCTTAAATAACTCCAGTGGTTGCCTATCGACCTCCGCTCCAAACAAAAACTCCTCACTCTAGGCTTCAAGGCTCTCCATCACCTTGCCCCTTCCTACCTCTCCTCCCTTCTCTCTTTCTACCGCCCACCCCGCACGCTCCGCTCCTCTGCCTCCCACCTCCTCACTGTCCCTCGGTCTCGCCTATCCCGCCGTCGACCCCTGGGTCACGTCCTCCCGCGGTCCCGGAACGCCCTCCCTCCTCACCTCCGCCAAACTGATTCTCTTTCCCTCTTCAAAACCTTACTTAAAAATCACCTCCTCCAAGAGGCGTTCCCAGACTGAGCTCCTCTTCCCCCTCTACTCCCTCTGCCATCCCCCCTTTACCTCTCCGCAGCTAAACCCTCATTTTCCCCTTTTCCCTCTGCTCCTCCACCTCTCCCTTCCCATCCCCACAGCACTGTACTCGTCCGCTCAACTGTATATATTTTCATTACCCTATTTATTTTGTTAATGAATTGTACATCGCCTTGATTCTATTTAGTTGCCATTGTTTTTACGAGATGTTCTTCCCCTTGACGCTATTTAGTGCCATTGTTCTTGTCTGTCCGTCTCCCCCGATTAGACTGTAAGCCCGTCAAACGGCAGGGACTGTCTCTATCTGTTGCCGACTTGTTCATCCCAAGCGCTTAGTACAGTGCTCTGCACATAGTAAGCGCTCAATAAATACTATTGAGTGAACTGTATATATTTTCGTTACCCTATTTATTTTGTTAATGAATTGTACATCGCCTTGATTCTATTTAGTTGCCATTGTTTTTACGAGATGTTCTTCCCCTTGACTCTGTTTATTGCCATTGTTCTTGTCTGTCCGTCTCCCCCAATTAGACTGTAAGCCCGTCAAACGGCAGGGACTGTCTCTATCTGTTGCCGACTTGTTCATCCCAAGCGCTTAGTACAGTGCTCTCTACATAGTAAACGCTCAATAAATACTATTGAATGAATGAATGAATGAGTAAGAGCTCAATAAATACTATTACTGATGAAAATCTTCTTATCATCCAAACCCAGCTTAGTTTGGATAATAAACAACAATTTCTGAATAATGAGACAAAATAGAATATGCATCTTTCTGATATTTTCACTATTATTATTATTATTATTTAGCCTTATTTTGTTCAGTTGCCATAGGGTTTGATTATATGAATTAGACCATTTTCTTTCTCATAGGTTCTCTATTTAATGATCAAGAATAAGCTTCACCAAAGATGACAAAAAGTATTTTAATCTTGTGTTTAAAGAGAGGTGTCCTAAATGGGTTATGATATGTTTCTATGGAATAGAGTACCAATTAAAAAAAAGAATGAGATAAATGATAGGTCAGTAATTGGGGTAACACAGCTAAAGGGCTGTGTTTGGGATATTTTTATAGATCAGAAGTTTGGGAATTGTCCTCAATTACAAAAGTGATTTCTTTCTAATCAAAAGTTTTAAAATTGTGTGTATCTTTAGCATTTGAAAAAAAAGTCAGTGGTTTTTCCATAGGAGAGGAGAGGAAGACACTATGCCGCTTCTATATAATTGTACAATTTTCAATGAAGGTCAGTATGTGTATTAACACGCCCTCTCCGATCTCTGTTTCAAAGGCTGGTGTGCATGAAGAGGAGCTTGCTGGATAGAGCTATGCCATATTGATTGAACATAATAGTCTTTGGGGAAATTTATCTGATATTTAATCAAAATGGCAGCTCCCCAGAGGCCTGGGAAATACCTAGCATAGCTTCCTATAGGTCAGGGAGAGATCATCTTGCTACACCATTTAAGGATTCATATACTGATCTTTATGAAGTGTTCTTCAGGGTGCTCCTGGAAAATGTTACTGAGCTAGTTATACCTACATCAGTGTTTTATTTCTAACTAAAATTTTCTTGTGCATGTGCTAGGATGTTTGTTAATGTTAATTCTGGTCCAGAATGTTTTCATCTGAAGGAAATTAGCTTTCCTCCCACACCTCCCCTTGTTTCACAGCTGGGTAAATATGGAGCCTGGAAGATGGATAAATAAATTTCCTTCTCCCATAAACATTTATAAGCGAAGTCTACCTCCAAGGAACTTGCATTCTCCAGCCTTGATCTTCCTACTACTCTAAACATTGCTTCATTGAATGTTTTAAGTGGCCTGGGTTATATTTCTTCAACAAAAGGCTGAGCTCAGCATTGCTCATACCGTACTAGTGTATGGACTATGGGAATGGAAAGAGAACTAGCAGACTTCCAAAGAGCTTGATCTCGAAACAAGACTTTTGTTGAAACAATTTTCTTGAAACAAGTTTTTGTAGAGAAATCATTGCAGTCAAATCCCAGTTTTTTCCTGATTATTGCTTTCTAGAAATTCTCCTTATCTGGGAAGCAGGCTCTGGTCATTCATTCATTCAATCATATTTATCGAGCACTTATTGTGAACAGAGCACAGTACTCTTTCAGGTCTTCTGATTCCCAGGCCTGTGCCTTTTGCATTAGGCAATACTGTTCTTCATGCTGCTTTTGATAGCTAGGGCCCTCTCCTCCTTCCCAACTGACCCCAGGAATACCCAACAGTATCAGCAACGTAAGACAAAATTCTAACTCATGATCCCAGATACTGAGGATCTTACAATTTAATGGTTGTTAGAAAACCTTAGCCTCCATCCCACTCCCGGCCTAGTATAACAGTGTGTGAGTATAGATGTGAATTTGTGTGTGTCTGTTGTGTGTATCTAACACAATATATCTATCTTGTTAACTCTTTGTATTAAAATCCACATTCCTTTGCTTTTCCAGTCAGAAGGAACAACTCAATCCAGGTAGTAGTAAATGAAAAAGAAGTGGTGAGGGTATGAAACAAAAGGAGAAACCAAAAACAAAACAAACAAGCAAGCCAGAAAAAAAAACAGGACATGAATTACTAAAGGCCGGGAGAAGATGTATATCATCAATTTAGCCTGCATGAAACCTTGGAATTTTCCCTAGTCTTTAGTATACAATTGCCAGACACACTTGATTTATGAATCTTGACAGGCATTTGAAAGAAAATAAAGATTTCTTATAAAATTTTCTAGAAAGCTTACAGAGAATTCTGTTTTATTCTGAAAAGCGGTTTTTGACCTTTGGAAAGAATCGTTCAAAAATGTATATCTTGTATAGACATTTCCATACCCCTATACCATCCAACTCATCAACCAACATTAATCCTTTAAATTCTGCCACTCCCAGATATCCTTTACCCATCTAAACACAGACAATCCACAGACTGAACCATAGCACCTTTAGTGACTCCTCTAAGAATAATACATGGATGCCCCCCTTTTACATTTCATTCACATTTTGGGGCAGGGGAGTTAATCTGCATTTCATTTGTTTTTGTGCCATCCACAGGAAATATCTAATTTGTTACTAATGTCATTTATTCTTCTGAACTTGCTTGTTTCATTTTTCTAAACATGTTACAGTGTCTCTCTACGTATCGACGGTAGATGTGTGCGCTTATCAAAGTGCCCTTGGGAAATGAAATAACATGTGAAACTCATTTTTTATTTTCCAGTAAATTTCGTAACACTTGCTTCGATTCCATCCTCTGGATGGATTTCCAGTTTATCTTATGTGTGAGAAATGACCTTATAACCTGAGTGTGACAGTTGTTTGGGTTTTATTAAGTGCCCTGCTAGCTGGCGACATAAGGGCATTACTCATAGATATTTGTTTGCTCCCTCAGTAAGCCAAGAAAAATTATTTTTATATATTTAACTACAGTGTCTTTCTTTTCCTGCATGTCATTTAGAAGTAGCTGGTGAAAGAGAATGCTGCCAATTCTTGCTTTAGAACGTAAGAAAAATGGATTTATCAGAGATGGTCCTTGAGCAGCCAGTTCAATAATACATCCATCTTCGAGGAGTGGAAGGAGAGCTTGGCAAACATTTAAATATAAATCTACACCTGGGAATGTTTTTTGGTTCTGCAAACATCCAGAGGGACTGGTGGCTGTCGACAAGATGCCCAGTCCAATGAGTTAGCTTGAAAAAACTCAAAGTTCATGCATATTTCCCAGGCTGGGAGGTGGGCAGAACAAGCCAGAACACAGTCAATCAATCAGAGGTAATAATTGCTTGCTTCCCGTATGCAGAGCACTGTATAAATGCTTGGGAGAGTACAGTGGAGTAAATAGACATAATCCCTCCCCTCAGGAAGTTTACAATACAGTGGGGGAGACAAGACATTTATAATAAACCACTATACAGATGAGAAGGTCATGGGTTCTAATCCCAGCTCTGCCATTGGTCTGCTGTGTGACCTTGGGTAAGTCACTTCACTTCTCTATGCCTCGGCTACCTCACCTGTAAAATGGGGTTTGGTACTGTGAGCCCCACATGGGACAGGGACTATGTCCAACTCAATTTACTTGTATCCACCCCAGTGCTTAGTACAGTGTCTGGCACATAGTAAGAGCTTAACAAATACCATTATTATTATTATTACAGTAGACTTGGGGAAGCAGAGGAAAAAGCAAGGGCCCTGGATTTTAATCCCGGCTCTGCCACTTGTCTGCTGAGTGACCTTGGACAATCACCTAGGTTCTCTATGCTCAGTTACTTTGTATGCAAAATGGGGATTCAATTCCTGTTCTTCCTCCTACTTACCTTGATTACCTTGTATCTACCCCAGTGCTTAGTACAGTGCTTGGAACATAAGAGTTTAACAAATGCCATGATTATTATTATTATTACTACTACAATAGAGTAGACACGATCCCGGCCTCAAGGAGTTTACAGTTTAGTGGGGGATGCAACATTAAAATAAATAAGCCCCTGGACAAATGCTTGGGAAAATACAATAGAAGAAGTAGACACTATCCCTGCCCTGAAAGAATTTAAAATCTAGGGGGGGAGTTGGATGTTTAAATAAACCACCCCTCAGCTTTTATATACTTATCCTTTTATTTGGCTGCTTCCATTATCTGTAATTTATTTTAGGAACTGTTATGAGCTTCCTGAGGGCAGAGATCATGTCTGCCAACTTGACTGTACTCTACCAAGCGCATACTTAGTACGGTGTTCTCCATACAGTAAGGTCGCAGTAATTGCTATTGATTATTGATAGGTAGGGGGAAGCAACAGAGCATTAGGAAATGTTCATAAGTGCTATGGGAGGAGGGGGAACAGTAACTGCCTTGGGACTTAGAGGTTGAGGACTCAACTGAATAGGCGATGTTTAGTGAGAGGAGATGTGACCTTAATTGTAGGGTCCTTTATCCTCTGCACCTTGCTAACCCCTTCTTGATTGTGAATCCCTGTGAACCCAAACCCTCTTACTTTTGCTTCTGACGTTTTTTACTAGCCCATTTCACTTTACTAGTATAAAATGACTTCCGTATAAAAATTTTTCATTTATTTTCAAGGTTCAAAATCCTGCTGTGGACTTCCAATTAGACATGAATGTCTCACCCCACCCTGAGGTTATTGTTTTAGGTACAACAACAACAGGGAGGGGAGGCTGTATTTTTGATCCTGCACTTTTCATGAGTAAAAGCTTCTTTGATGTGATCTAGAACAGGTGTGATTTTTTAGATATCCTTAGAAATGATTTCAAAATACAGACTTCAATCACATCTCCCTAGTTTGGGCAGCATTTTTATTGTCTCCTCTGCTAGATTTTTTGCTCCCTGTGGGGCAGGACTAGCGTCAACCAACTCTATCATACTCTGAAGTGCTTAATGCAGCACTCTTCAAACAATGTGTTCACTAAATACCAGTGATTGAAGCTTCCAGTCAAGCTCTGAAAATTAATTATTGGTTATCAATGGTATTTATTGAGTGCTTGCTGTGAGCAAAGCGCTTGGAAAAATACATTGCCACAGAGTTGGTAGATGCACTCCTGGCCCCCAAGGAGTTTCCAGTTTCCAGGGGGAGATAATAAAATAGAATACAGATTGGGGAAACAGTAGATTATAAGAATAATGACACAAATGCTGTTTGGCTAGGGTGAGTAGCCAAGTGCTTAAGGAACATTCCTGGAGACTTTGAAATCAGAGACGTATTGTGAAGGTGGAGGAATGTAGCAGTCACTTTGAAACCAAGGCTGGCTAATACAAATTATTATGATTTCAAAATTAGCATTTTATAAAAGCAGACAGGCCAATAAATAAAAGTCATATTAATAAATGTATACCGTGATAAGGCCCACAATGCAAACACAAAGCCTGTTTTATGCAGTTCAGGCTTTCAGCTAATTTATATTTCATGCCCTTTATTAACTGATATCTAATGAGAATTATTCACATTTTTCACATATCTCATCAGAACCTGCTAATAAAAAGCTCTTCTGATTTGCATGTGAGTTGCATCATTTCATAAAATTTTCAGCAGTATGAGACTTACTAAATAAAGTTGTCACTCAAGCCTCATTTCCCCTCTGAGTGTAAGGAATCAAAATGGACACACAATTAATCCTGCATATTGTCTGCATTTGATAAGGTCTCCATTAGATCTCTGTTGTGCCTTTTTAATGAACGCTGCTTGAGGGACTTTTTTTTTTTTTGAATATCATTTGGAGGAACTGCTATTCTTGGTTCATTTTCAAAATATTCTAATTTATGCTTGAAATGTCTAGGCAAAAATTTAAGAATTTTGAGTTTCATAGCGCTGTAACCATGGAAAACAGATGAATAAATATGATTATTTCTCACGAATTATGTTTAAAAACTAATCACTGAAATGAACCCTGCTCATCTATAGTAGTATCAAAGTTCTAAGTCTTTGTTAGCAAATGTAACTGGGTAAATGGATATTTTTGGCATCATTAATCAGTGAATGCCAAAAAGCTAATAATAAATGAGGGTTAGTCAGTCGATCGTATTTATTGAGCACTTCCTGGGTGCAGACCACTGTACTAAGTTTTCGGGAGAGTATGATGTAACAGTAAACAGACACATTCCCTGCCCACAACGAGCTTACAGTTTAGAGGGTTCTTGTTAATCATTCAAATCCCTCTAAAGGCTATGTAGATTGTAATATCACTTGGATTTAAATATAACATGCCACTTCAACTCCAGCACAGAACTCTTGTATTTGTTATCTTGCTTTTCTATCTCCCTGTCCATCTCGTACCCCTACCCATGACCTTGGATACCCTCCAGAGAACACATCCTCTGCTCTTGTGTTTGAGCTGCAGAGCTACTAGTGGAAATCCAGGTACTAGGTCAAACGTCTCCATCTCAGTCTTCTTCTCATCTATTTTGGAAGCAGCATGGCTCAATGGAAAAAGCTTGGGCTTGGGAGTCAGAGGTCATGTGTTCTAATCCTGGCTCTACGACTTGTCAGCTGTGTGACTTTGGGCAAGTCACTTCACTTCTCTGTGCCTTAGTTCCCTCATCTGTAAATTGGGGATTAAGACTGTGAGCCCCTCATGGGACAACCTGATGACCTTGTATCCCCACCCCCCGCCCCAGCGTTTAGAACAGTGCTTGGCACATAATAAGTGCTTAACAAATATCATTATTATTATTATTATTCAGCCTGGCAACAATACTTGCAAACACTTCCATGTATCCTCTAACCTAAAAAAAAGCTCCTCCCTTATGTCCATGGCTCCTTTCCAGTTATTGTGCCATCTCCCTCCAACAATTCCCCTCCAAACTCCTTGACTGAGTTGCCTATACTTGTTGCTTCTGCTTTCCTCCAATTCTATCCTCAAGCCCCTACAGTCTGGCTTCCTCCCCCTTCATTCCACGGAAAGTATCATCTCTAAGGTTACCAATGACCTCCTACTTGCCAAATCCAGTGGCCTCTACTCCACTCTAATTCTTCTCAACTTTTCTGCCGTTTTTGACACTGTGAACCACTCCCTTCTCCTGGAAATGTTATCCAACCTTGGCTTCATTGACTCTGTCCTCTCTTGGTTCTCCTCTTAACTCTCTGGCTGTTCATTCTCAGTCTCCTTTGTGGGCTCCTCCTCTGCCTCCCTCCCTCCAGCTGTGGGAATCTCTTATGGCTCAGTTCTGGTTCCCTTTCTATTCTCCATCTGCACTCCCTCCCTCAGAGAACTCATTCAGTACCACAGCTTCAACTGCCATCTCTATGTGGATCATTTCCAAATCTACCTCTCTGGCTTTGACATCTCTTCTCTGCAGTCTGATATTTCCTCCTGCCCTCAGACCTGATATGCAACGGGGTTATTTGCATAAGAAGTATTGGATTGGATTACGAATGTGTCCAGGAGCTTCTGTTTGATCTATATTAACCTACCTCAAGATGTTGATTTCTCATCTGCTAATGAGCTGCATCTTCCCAGTGACATCTGCCAATCATGTTGATATAATCTGCCTAACTCTCTTCCCCTCTTCGAAGCCCAACTGGGAGCTCAGCTCCTCCAAGAGGCCTTCCCAGACTGAGCCCCCCTTTCCTTCTGCTCCTCCTTTCCTTTCCTCCCCTCCCCCCACTCCTTTCCCCTTCCCCTCCCCTCAGCACTGTGCTCATTTGTATATATTATTTATTACCCTATTTATTTTGTTAACGAAGTGTACATCCCCTTGATTCTATTTATCTTGATAATGTCTTGTTTTTGTTTTGATCTGTTTTGCTTTGCTGTCTCCCCCGTTTAGACTGTGAGCCTGTCCTTGGGCAGCGATTGTCTCTATCTGTTGCCGAATTGTACATTCCAAGCTCTTAGTACAGTGGTCTGCACATAGTAAGCGCTCAATAAATACTATTGAATGAATGAATGAATTTGGTTGAGTGAGCCAGTTCTCCTATGGCTAAGAAGTGCCCAAGCTTCATAATAATAATAATGATAAGAATAATGGTACTTGTTAAGTGCATACTATATAATAATAATAATGTTGGTATTTGTTAAGCGCTTACTATGTGCAGAGCACTGTTCTAAGTGCTGGGGGAGATACAGCGTAATCAGGTAGTCCCACGTGAGGCTCACAGTTTAATCCCTATTTTACAGATGAGGTAACTGAAGCACAGAGAAGTTGTGACTTGCCCACAGTCACACAGCTGACAAGTGGCAGAGCTGGGAGTCGAACCCATGACCTCTGACTCCGAAGCCCAGGCTCTTTTCCACTGAACCACGCTGCTTCCCCATGTTAATGTTGGTATTTGTTAAGTGCTTACTATGTGCAGAGCACTGTTCTAAGCGCTGGGGTAGACACAGGGGAATCAGGTTGTCCCACGTGGGGCTGCAGCATGGCTCAGTGGAAAGAGCCCGGACTTGGGAGTCAGAGGTCATGGGTTTGAATCCCGGCCCTGCCACTTGTCAGCTGTGTGACTGTGGGCAAGTCACTTCACTTCTCTGTGCCTCAGTTCCCTTATCTGTAAAATGGGATGAAGACTGTGAGCCCTACGTGGGACAGCCCGATTCCCCTGTGTCTACCCCAGCGCTTAGAACAGTGCTCGGCACATAGTAAGCGCTTAACAAATACCAACATTATTATTATTATTATTAATCCCCATTTTACAGATGAGGTAACTGAGGCACAGAGAAGTTAAGTGACTTGCCCACAGTCACAGAGCTGACAAGTGGCAGAGCTGGGATTCAAACTCATGACCTCTGACTCCAAAGCCCGTGCTCTTTCCACTGAGCCACGCACTGTTCTAAGTACTGAGGGAGCAGCGTGGCTCAGTGGAAAGAGTCTTGGCTTCGGAGTCAGAGGTCATGGGTTCGACTCCCAGCTCTGCCACTTGTCAGCTGTGTGACTGTGGGCAAGTCACTTCACCTCTCTGTGCCTCAGTTACCTCATCTGTATAATGGGGATTAACTGTGAGCCTCACGTGGGACAACCTGATGACCCTGTATCTCCCCCAGCACTTAGAACAGTGCTCTGCACATAGTAAGCGCTTAAATGCCAACATTATTACTGAGGTATACGTTAATCAGGTTGGACACAGATCCTGTCCCACTATTAATCAGCATGGCTTAGTGGAAAGAGCACAGGCTTGGGAGTCAGAGGTCATGGGTTCTAATCCCACCTCCACCACTTGTCAACTGTGTGACCTGGGCAAGCCACTTAACTTCTCTGTGCCTCAATTACCTCAACTATAAAATGGGGATGAAGACTGTGAGCCCTACTTGGGACAACTTACCCCAGTCCTTAGAACAGCATTTGGCACCTAGTAAGCGCTTAACAAATAATAATAATAATGTTGGTATTTGTTAAGCACTTACTATGTGCAGAGCACTGTTCTCAGCACTGGGGTAGATACAGGGTAATCAGATTGTCTCACATGAGGCTCACAGTCAATCCCCATTTTACAGATGAGGTAACTGAGGCACAGAGAAGTGAAGTGACTTGTTCACAGTCACACAGCTGCCAAGTGGCAGAGCTGGGATTCAAACCCATGACCTCTGACTCCCAAGCCTGTGCTCTTTCCACTGAGCTATGCTGCTTCTCTACTAATACTAATACTAATTATTAACAAATTAATATTTTTGCTATATTATATATAATATATATATTACATAGTATTAGTATTATATAGTACTACTATTATACCATCATTATTAGTATTAGTTTTAGTAATACTTATCATAGATAAGATAATACTTATCATAGATAAGAGATAATAGTAATCAATACCACTATAATAATAATAATTATTATTAATCCCCATTTTACAGATGAGGCTACTGAGGCCCAGAGAAGTTAAGTGACTTACTCATGGGCACACAGCAGACAGATGAAGTGAGAATTAGAACCCAGGTCCTTCTGTCTCCCAGGCTTGGGCTGTATTCACTGAGCCATGCTATTTCTCAAATCACCGTTTCCCAGCTCCTGGGGGAAGTGTGATGTCTTCCATCATAACCCTCATCCCTTTGGAGGACATTAACGATGCACTGGGTCTTTCATGATACCACCATTGCTTTTGCTGGTATCGGATGGTAGGGGGAGGGAGATGGGGTCAAAGAGCCACTGCAGAAGATGTAAAAGTGTGGATCATGGAATGGCCCACTCACGCTCTTCCCAGGCTTCACCTTCTTGTCATTAGACCAGGAACTATGAGTTTTAATCCACCTAATAGATGAGGTGCCGGGCCACACTGAAGGACTTTGGCTGATAAATGGGTCATAGCTCAAAATGTAGTAAATCTGTAAGCTCTACACTGTAAGCCTGTTGTGGGCAGGGAATGTGTCTGTTTATTGTTGTATTGTACTCTCTCAAGGACTTATTACAGTGCTGTGCACACAGTAAGTGCGCAATAAATACGATCAAATGACTGACTGAATGAATGAATGGTAATCCTTCATGGAACCACCGGGACGTCTCTATTTGGATGTCCCACTGACAACTCAAATTTAAGAAGTCCACCACAGAACTCCTCACCGTACCACCCAAACCTTGTCCTCCCCTGATTTTCTCGTCACTGTAGACAGCACCACCATCCTTCTTGTCTCACAGGCCCTTGACCTTGGTGTTGTCCTTGATTTACCTCTCTTCAACCCGTACATTCAGCCTGTCACAAAATCCTGTAGGTGCTACCTTAATAACATCTCTAAAATCCACCGTTTCCTTTTCATCCAAACTGTTACTGTGCTGATCAAATAATAATTATAATAATTATGGTATTTGTTAAGCGCTTAGTACAGTGCCTGGCACATAGTAAGCGTTGGGGTGAATACAGAAAAATCGGGTTGGACACAGTTCCTGTCCCACATAGGGCTCACAGCCTTATTCCCCGTTTTACAGAGGAGTAACTGAGTTACAGAGAAGCGAAGTGACTTCCCCAAAGTCACACAGCTGACAAGTGGTGGAGCCAGGATTAGAACCAATTACCCTCTGACTTTCAGGCCCGTGCTCTATCATTCATTCATTCATTCATTCAATCCTATTTATTGAGTGCTTACTGTGTGCAGAGAACTGTACTAAGCTCTTGGGAAGCACAATTCAGCAACAAATAGAGACAATCCCTGCCCATAATGGGCTCACAGTCTAGAAGGGGGGATACAGGCATCAAAACAAGTGCCACTACACCATGCTGCTAATTTATCATATCCTGCTTTGACTACTGCATCATCCTTCTCACTCACCTTCTTGCCTCCTGTCTCTCCACTCCAGTCTGTACTTCATTCAGTCACCCAGATTATGTTCTTAAAAAAAACCCTTTCAATCCATCTCTCTCCCCACTCTTCAGAAACCTTCAGTGGTTTCCCATCCACCTCTGCATCAAACAGAAGCTCCGTATCACTGGCTTAAAGGCACTCAATTAGCACACTCCCTCATACCTAAATTCACTGATGTCGTACACAACCCAATCTACACTTTTCCATCCCCACCAAGAAGGCACTGTGGTAACCATCATCTTTCCTCTTGCACGAAGCATCCCTGAGCTTGGCCTGCTCTGTGCCCTCCTGGCCAGAAAGAAAAGCTCTTGGATGCCTCTATCCCTGCTGAGAAAAGCACCGTGGTATAACTGTGGCCATCCATCCCATCACTTACCAGCACGACTCCTGACTTAATAATAATAATAATAATTGAGGTATTTATTAAGCACTTACTATGTTCCAGGTGCTGTACTAAGCTCTGGGGTAGATTTAAGCTAATCAGGTTGAACACAGTCCCTGTCCCACATGGGGCTTACAGTCTCAATCTCCATTTTACAGATGAGGTAACTGAGGTACAGAGAAGCAGAGTGACTTGCCTAAGGTCACACAGCAGACAAGTGGCAGAACCAGGATGAGGAGCCACAATCTTCTGACTCCCAGACTCATGTTGGATGTGGCTTTTCTTCTGCATGCTTTCAGTCTTCTCCATTGCCACCGTGACTTTAAACCTATTTTGTCTATTTGACTGTGTTGTGTTTAAATGTTTGATCACTACCTGTGTGTCTGTCTCCGACTCTTTTGCTCACTTAGGCCGTTAGATAATGAAGCCTCACAAGGGACAGGGACCTCGTTTAATTCCCACTTGTGTATTCTCTCTCAGCTCTTAGTATGGCACTCTGCACACAGTAAGCCCTTAACAAATAGTATTACTACTGAAATTACTATACTTTGCTCCTCTAAAGCCAACCTTCTCTCTATAACTCAGTCTCTTCTATCATTCCAGTCCATATTTCATTCTGCCACTAGACTCATTTTTCTCAAAAAAAGTTCAGTCTGTGTCTCCCTACTCATCGTGAACCTCCAGTGGTTGCCCATCTATCTCCACATCGTACAGAAACTCCTTGCCATCAGCTTTAAAGCATTCAGTAAGCTTGCCCCATCCTTCCTTACCTCACTGCCCTCCTACCACAGCCCAGTCCACATATCACAGCCCAGCCCACCTCCCCCTCTCCCCTCCTCCCCACCAACCCTCTCCCCTACTTTTCCATCCTTCCCTCCAGTATCCTCAGAGGAGATCTCCTCCCTCCTCGCAAGTGCCTCCACCTGCACCTCGGACCCCATTCCCGCTCACCTTTTAAAAAACATCGCCCCTGCCCTCCTCCCTTCCTTAACTTCTATTTTTAACCACTCAATCTCCAATGGCTCCTTCCCCTCTGCCTTCAAACATGCCCACGTCTCCCCATCCTAAAAAACCCCTCTCTCGACCCCACTTCCCCTTCCAGTTATCGCCCTATCTCCCTACTACCCTTCCTTTCTAAAATCCTAGAACGAGTCGTCTACAATCACTGCTTAGAATTCCTTAACTCCCATTCTCTCCTGGACCCCCTCCGATCTGGCTTCCGTCCCCTCCACTCTACCAAGACTGCTCTCTCTAAGGTCACCCGTGATCTCCTTCTTGCCAAATCCAATGGCTTCTACTCCATTCTAATCCTCCTTGACCTCTCAGCTGCCTTTGACACTGTCGACCATCCCCTCCTCCTCCATACCTTATCTCACCTTGGCTTCACGGACTCCGTCCTCTCCCGGTTCTCCTCATCTCTCTGGCTGGTCATTCTCGGTCTCCTTCACAGGCGCCTCCTCCCCCTCCCATCCTTTAACTGTTGGAGTTCCTCAAGGGTCAGTTCTTGGCCCTCTTCTGTTCTCCATTTACACTCACTCGCTTGGTGAACTCATTCGCTCTCATGGCTTTGACTACCATCTCTGCGCAGATGACACGCAGATCTACATCTCTGCCCCTGTCCTCTCCCCCTCCCTTCAGGCTCACATCTCCTCCTGCCTCCGGGATGTCTCCACCTGGATGTTGGCCCGCCACCTCAAACTCAACATGAGCTAGACTGAGCTCCTCATCTTCCCTCCCAAGCCCGGTCCTCTCCCAGACTTCCCTGTCACCGTGGATGGCACGACCATCCTTCCAGTCTCTCGGGCCCGCGATCTCGGTGTCATCTTTGACTCGTCTCTCTCGTTCACCCCACACGTCCTATCTGTTACCGAGACCTGCCAGTCTCACCTTTACAATATCGCCAAGATCCGCCCTTTCCTCTCCACCCAAACGGCTACCTTACTGCTATGGGCTCTCATTATATTCCGGCTAGACTACTGTGTCAGCCTTCTCTCTGATCTCCCTTCCTCCTCTCTCGCCCCGCTCCAGTCTATTCTTCACTCCGCTGCCCGGCTCATCTTCCTGCAGAAATGCTCTGGGCTTGTCACTCCCCTTCTTAAACACCTCCAGTGGTTGCCTATCGACCTCCGCTCCAAACAAAAACTCCTCACTCTAGGCTTCAAGGCTCTACATCACCTTGCCCCTTCCTACCTCTCCTCCCTTCTCTCTTTCTACTGCCCACCCCACACGCTCCACTCCTCTGCTGCCCACCTCCTCACCGTCCCTCGGTCTCGCCTATCCCGCCGTTGACCCCTGGGCCACGTCCTCCCGCGGTCCTGGAATGCCCTCCCTCCTCACCTCCACCAGGCTAATTTTCTTCCCCTCTTCAAAACCCTACTTAAAACTCACCTCCTCCAAGAGGCCTTCCCAGACTGAGCTCCCCTTCTCCCTCTACTCCCTCTACTGCCCCCCCTTCACCTCTCCGCAGCTTAACCCTCTTTTGCCCTCATCTCCCTCTGCTCCTCCCCTTCTCCCTTCCCATCCCCTCGGCACTGTACTCGACCGCTCAACTGTATATATTTACATTACCCTATTTATTTTGTTAATGAAATGTACATCGCCTTGATTCTACTTAGTTGCCATTGTTTTTACGAGATGTTCTTCCCCTTGACTCTATTTATTGTCATTGTTCTTGTCTGTCTGTCTCTCCCGATTAGACTGTAAGCCCGTCAAATGGCAGTGTCTATCTGTTGCCGACTTGTTCATTCCAAGCGTTTAGTACAGTGCTCTGCACATAGTAAGCGCTCAATAAATACTATTGAATGAATGAATGAATGAATATTTTGCTCCTCTAGTGCCGGCTGGCTTAATATGCCCCGATTTTGTCTATCTTGCCACCAACCTACTTCCCCTGCCCTCCCCCTAACCTGGAACCCCCTCCCACTCCAGATAAGCCAGACCATCTCTCTTCCCACCTTCAAAGCCTTACTCTATGTAGAACAGAATGAATAAGATTGGCTGCTCTGCTTTTTTTATGGTATTTGTAAAGCACTTACTATGTGCCAGGACCTGTGCTAAGCACTGAGACAGATACAAGATAATTGGGTTGTACGTAGTCCGTGTCCCACATGAGGATCACAGTCTTATGTGTTATCGTATTCATGGCACCAACTGGATTGGGTCCACTTCAAGAGAACAAGCCGGGAAAGAAAACATCCAGACCTGGATCGAACTTCTCATTTGTCCCGGGCTGGAGGCAGCTGGGTTTGCTTGGCTCCAGAAGCTACTGCCAGATGGTCCATGAGTTGCAGGCAAGCAGCCTGAAGAGGAGGAAAGTAGAAGTTCAGAGCCCTGACTCTTCCAATGCTAGGACCACTCATTTTAAATTTACAGTGGAGGATGCTACGCAGGAACGGATATTTATGGTTAGCGATGTGAAGTAGATGTAGATGTAGACTGCAAATATGGGCTTTTCAAACCAAGTGGCCTGGTGGGGGAAACCCTCAGTAATAATAATGAAAACTGTGGTATTTGTTAAGCTCTATGTGCCTGGGAATGTACTAAGCGCTAGAATAGATACAGGGTAATTGGGTTGGATACAGTCATCCCACAAAGGGCTCTCAGTTTTAATCCCCCATTTTGCAGATGAGGTAACTGAGGCACAGAGAAGTGAAGTGATTTGCCCAAGGTCACACAGCAGACAAGTGATGGGGCTGGGAATAGAACCCAGGTCCTTTTGGCTCTAGGCCAAGCTGCAGTACTTTACCAACCGCAAAGTGAATCCTGTTGTATGGGTCTCTGACTCATGCCGATCCTCTCATTCTCTTCTGCCTCAGGGCACTGCAGAGTTTCCAGGCTGTTTTTTTATGGTATATGTTAAATGTTTACAATGTGCCAGGCACTGTTCTAAGCACTGGGGTAGATACAAGGTAATCAGGTTGGATACAGTCCACGGCCTAAATGGGGTTCACAATCTTAATATCTATTTTACAGAGGGAACTGAGACCCAGAGAAGTGAAGTGACTTTCCCAAGGTTACAATGCAGGCAAATGACGTAGCTGGGACTAGAACCCAGGTCTTTTGGACTCCCAAGCCCGTGCTCTATCCACTAGGCCGTGCCGATTCAGTGCCAGTATGCCGCGGGCTTCCCTGTTCAGCAACTCCAATCCAGGTAATTATGCTGGGTTGCTCTGCAGCTTCAAGATTCTGTTGGCTAATAATAATTGTGGTATTTGTTAAGCACTTACTGAGCTAGGCACTGTACTAAGCACTGGGGTGGCTACAAGTGACAGTCCCTGTCTTACATGGGATTTACAGTCTCAATTCCCATTTTACAGATGAGGTAACTGAGGCCCAGAGAAGTGATGTGACTTGCCCAAGGTCACACAACAGCCAAGCAGCAGAACCGGGATTAGAACCCATGACCTTCTAAGTCTCAGTTCTGTCTTCTATCTACTCTGCCATGCTACTTCTGGCTGGGTCCACACATGGTACCTCAATATCCAGTGTGGCTTAGTGGAAAGAGTCAGAGGTTGTGGGTTCTAATCCTGGCTCTGCCGCTTGTCAGTTGTGTGACTTTGAGCAAGCCATTTAACTTCTCTGTGCCTCAGCTACCTCATCTGCAAAATGGGAATTAGAACTTTAAGCCCCATGAGGGACAACCTGATTGCCTTACACCTACCTCAGCATTTAGAATCGTGTTTGGCACATAGTAAATGCTTAACAAATACCATTATTATTATTATCATTATTATTATTATTGTTATTGGCCAGTCAGCCAACACTCAAGATCCAACCTTTCCTGCCAGGTCCTCGTGTCAAATGCGAGTCCCGGTCACAGGCAGGCCTCAGCACCGGCAGCGACATCCTGGCCCAGTACTTGGCTATCCAGGCCCTGGTGCTGTATTAAGAGGTGCTGCTCTGGAGAGATCTTCACCCCCGATTCTCCTTGCCAGACCCGTGTGACCCGGGCCTGGAAAGCCACCCATCAGGTCCACAATTCATCAGGAACCTCTGTGAAGCCCCCACAGGCACATTGTTGTGGCTAACATGGCTGCAAAGATCCCACTCTGGGATCTGAGACATTCTAAATAATGATAATAATAATAACTGTGGTACTCGTTAAGCACTTACTACATGCCAGGTACTGTTCTAAGTGCTGGGATAGATACAAGTTAGGTTGGAAACAGTCCCTGTCCCACACAAGACTCACACTCTCAATCCCCATTTTGCAGATGAGGTAGCTGAGGCCCAGAAAAGTGAAGTGACTTACCCAAGGTCACACAGCAGATAAGTGGAAGAGGGGGATTAGAACCCAAGACCTTCTGCTTCCCAGGCCCCGGGCTCTATCCACGAAGCCATGCTGCTTCTAATGTGTGTGATGCAGTACAAGGGGCACAACAGTGAATATGCTCACCCATCTTTGAATGGGCACAAGAAGGAAGGGCTGCTGATGGCAGGTTTGGGGACCACCTGGGAACCGTTAGCCCCAGACAATGATACCGATGGCTGAGGCTACTGTTTGGCAGTGGTTCCCCATCCTCAGATCAATGACTGAAACAGCGTGGCTCAGTGGCAAGAGCCCGGGCTTGGGAGTCAGAGGTTATGGGTTCTCATCCTGGCTCTGCCACTTCTCAGTTGTGTGACTTTAGGCAAGTCATTTCACTTCTCTGTGCCTCAGTGACCATATTGGTAAATGGGGATTAATACTGGGAGCCCCATGTGAGTCAACCTGATTACCTTGTATCTACCCCAGCGCTTAGAACAGTGCTTGACTCATAGTACATGCTTAATAAATACCATCATCATTATTCCACCCTGACCCTTTTGTGTTTCAGGCAAAACTGGTTCTCCCTAGTCGGTCTCCACTCAGCACTTCCCTCATCAACAACACAGTGGGCAAGTCACTTACCATCTCTGTGCCTCAGTTTCCTCCCCTGCAAAATGGGGTTCAATAACCATTCTCGTTTCTACTTTTTCTGTGAGCACCATGTGGGACAGGGACTTTGTCCAAAATGATTCATTTGTTTCTATCCCAGGCTTAATAATAATGCTTGACATAAAGTAAGCACTTAATGAATACCGTTAAGAAACAAAAACAAAAAACAAAGAGCAATGGGCATTGCAAATACTAAACATTGCAGTGAGAGGCTTCCACTTTTGTGACCATAATGTGGATGGGACTATGAGTCTGTCATTCCTGTCTTGGCACTTTCAGACACACACTCACACACACACACACACACACACACACACATAGGTGAACGTTATCAGTAGTGACTTCTTTGAATACAAAGGACCACTATCCATCTATTTATCTATCTATCCATCTTTCTATCTAATTTATATATATATGTCTATATATAACGACTGAAAACAAAAACAGTGAAGAGTTTCTGCACCATCACTTCCTCTGTGTGTTAGCTTTGTCTCCTGAAAAAGGTATTGCCACACCAACAAATGGCTGAAAAACATTCTGGTAAAAATGCAGAATGCAGAATGCCATGGAAGTGATAAAGAGTGGAAATTCATTATAAGGGCAAAGTGGCAGGCTTTCTATACTATGCTTTCCTTTGCTAATACCCTTGAGTAGCTATTACCCACTTCCACCTAAGCTGTAAAAATCATAGCAGTGTTCTGCTCCTTTACAGTTTAAAATGCATTATTAAAAGCCTGAAACTTCACAAAGCAGCATTTTTAATGTCCAAAAGCATCAGATTTGAGAGGATCTGCAATTCGTATTTTAAGTAGGATGTTCCATGTACTTCAAAGATGCTACGATGACTTCTCTAATTTTATCTGGAGACTCATCCAAGTGCCCGCATAACTTCTGTCAGTGTAGTATCCAAACACTGATTGTTTACTACCATTCTTCAGTGGTTGGGCATCAAAGGAAATGAAGTTGAAGAACTCCCTTTAAATTTTGCCAAATCCCTTTACCTTCACGCTAGCCTTACACGTGTCTTTCATGTTTTTACTCTCTCATATGTACGTGGTGGAGACTGTCCGAAGGCTTGGAGAATCAGCTTCGCAGACTTATTCAATTCAATTCAATTCAATTCAATTCAATTCAATTCAATTCAATAGTATTTATTGAGCGCTTACTATGAGCAGAGCACTGTACTAAGCACTTGGGATGAACAAGTTGGCAACAGATAGAGACAGTCCCTGCCGTTTGACGGGCTTACAGTCTAATCGGGGGAGATGGACAGACAGGAACAATGGCAATAAGTAGAGTCAAGGGGAAGAACATCTCATAAAAACAATGGCAACTAAATAGAATCAAGGCGATGTACAATTCATTAACAAAATAAATAGGGCAATGGAAATATATACAGTTGGATATATTCATAGTACCTACATGAAGAAGGGCTCAGGTAGACACAGTAAACTGATTTTACCAAGTAAAAATAGGGTAGACATTAAATGAAGCAGTGGACCGACTATATCAAAGTATGGGGAGAAAATGAGGAATTATTTTAATCCTTCTTCTTGATTTTAACGTTTTGATTAGTAATTACAATTGGGATTGTAGAATCCATTATAGAAAACACGTTCTGATTGCAAAAATATTTGCCGATTCAGGCCTTACCATCAACTAGGAGGCATGAGGGATTTCTCAAGTATCCTATATTTTCCCTCAAGCTGTGTAACTACCTTCTAGTAGATATTAATTTTAGATATTAGTGCTTTATGTTTTCAGATGTTATCACTGATAGAATGAGAGCCTATTAATTAATTCTCAAAGTGCATTTCAATTAGCACACAGCTTTCTGTTTTCTTTAATATGCTTTAGGCTTTGACTATAGGTGTATATGAGTGTGTTTGTGTGTAAACACATGTATAAGTATATGTACCATATAATTATGGTATTAAGTGCTTATATTGTGACAAGCACTGTTCTAAGCCCTGGGGTAGATACAAGTTAATCAGATAGGACACAATCATTTTACAGTTGAGAAAACTGAGGAACAGAGTAGTTTAGTGACTTGCCCGAGGTCATAAAGCAGGCAATTCAGGGAATTGGGATTTGAATCCAGGTCCTCTGACTCCCAGATCCGTGCTCTTTTCACCAGCCTACACTGCTTCCCATACTCCCCGTATTACTTTTAATTGTCTAATACTTAAAAATGATAATAATGTTGGTATTTGTTAAGCGCTTACTATGTGCAGAACACTGTTCTAAGCGCTGGGGTAGACACAGGGGAATCAGATTGTCCCACGTGGGGCTCACAGTCTTAATCCCCATTTTACAGATGAGGGAATTGAGGCACAGAGAAGTTAAGTGACTTACCCACAGTCACACAGCTGACAAGTGGCAGAGCTGGGATTCGAACTCATGAGCCCTGACTCCAAAGCCCATGCTCTTTCCATTGCGCCACGCTGCTTATCTTAAAAATGATGTTGTTGATGAAGCCTGCTTATGGGTTTATCTACCCCACTGCCAGTAGGATCATTTTTTAGGAGTGGTGATTGGTTGCCCTCGAGCCATCCACACTCAGTCCCTGGTCACGAACAACATTTATCAAGTAAAGGTTGACTGGGACATGAGTGCGGGCTGTGTAGATGTGGAGCAGAATATCTCTGGATGCTATCCTCATAAGCAGAACCTGCTATGCACTAGACTTTGACCAATAGTTTTGTCTGAGGTGTGGGGATGTTTTATTTTAATAAAGATGAAAAATGATAAAGGGGGACAGCAGATGTTCACATTTACTCTCAAGTCTAGTCATCAATAAAGTGATCTCACTGGATGTAGCTTTTCTAGTATTTCTAGGGAAGCAGTGTGGCTCAGTGGAAAGAGCATGGGCTTGGGAGTCAGAGGTCATGGGTTCTAATCCTGGCTCCGCCACTTGTCAGCTGTGTGACTGTGGGCAAGTCACTTAACTTTCTGTGCCTCAGTTACCTCATCTGTAAAATGGGGATTAGGACTGTGAGTCTCACGTGGGACAACCTCATTACCCTGTATCTACCCCAGCACTTAGAACAGTGCTCTGCATATAGTAAGTGCTTTATAAATATGAACATTATTATTATTATTATAAGTATTTCTAAATCACTGTCAGCTAAACCTCGAATATTGAGCAGTACATAAATGGAGCTTGATTTTCATGTCCTTGCTCTTCCAATGAATAGGCGTAAAGGATTGAAAAACAGAACTTCTGAGGAAAAGTAAAAGGAACTGGGATTATTTAATATGGAGAAGAGAAAGGATAAAGGAAGTCTAGTCAATTTCCTCAAAAATAGAGATGTTTTTATTAATGAGTTTACTTTTACTCACTAACCCTCCTTTAACCCTTAAACCTCCACTTCCATTGTTTCCCTTGGTTCTCATACCCAAAATAGGAAATCTGTTTCTCTTGCTCCATGGTTCACCCACATCCTCACTGCAACTATCTCCCAAACCTGCCTTGCAATGGACAGGGCATCCTTTCTCTGCCATATGGACTCCATGCATCCATCTCCCTTCCTTCTTTCTCTCCCAACCCCTCTCCCCCTACCTACTCTTCCCCTTCTCCTTTCCCTCCACCCCAGCCTGAAACCTTGAGACTTCAGATATGGGACTGATATTCTTCCTTGACCAATCCTCTAGACTGTAAACTCATTATGGGCAAGGAATGTGCCTGCTAATTCTGTTATACTGTATACTCTCCCAAGTGCTGAGTGCAGTGATCTACAAATAGAAAGCGCACAATAAATACTATTGACTGATTGTATGGCCAAGGCAGGAGTATGGGGGAGAAGAACGAAGGACAAGTGCACACTGAGATAATCGCATCCTATTACGTTTGTGAAATGTGGCATTGGATTTGATATTTGTTTGGTAAAAGATCTATTCAGGGGGGGATGAAATTCATCAAGAACACTTTTATGTCTGAGTCACACTCCCCTCCCCTTTTATCCAAGTGAATTTCTTTCAAAGACAGCCCATTACTAATTTCTATCTAGCCCTTGAATATATAATTCCAACTCCAAGGTGAAATGTTATGAACTCCTTCAGATTCACAGATACTTCACTGAGACTACTGGATCCACTTTCACCTCCCCCTTTGCCTGCCGTGACTCTGCTGAACACTAAGAGTTGAGCTGATGAAATCCTGCAGAGGAAGCATACATTTACTATATCCCACGTATTTGCAAATACATTGCATGAAGAATTCATATAGCAGGCTGTGAGTTTAAAAGCAGTAAAAACATAATTCTTTCATCTACTTCAATTTCCCAGGACTGAAAGAACATCTATTTATCATCTGCCCAGATGAACAATCCTAGTGCTTTAAGGTAAGATATTTTCAAACTTCTCTGAGGAAAACAACTTGTAAATCAACACAGTGCTACTCCTCTTCAGGAAATACACATTCTTTATAACTCTCCTGTATTATAATGTGGTTCCTTACACATGGCTCTGGGATTCTCACTAATGAAACACCACTTTATCTCCATAGGGTTGAACTGATGATGTAAACTTGGGGTGAAAATCAGAATGAAAAGCTTACACATTTTCATGCTGACTATTTAAGTGGTAACTACCAACAGGCACAAAGCCACTTTCTTTAATCTGTGGCCTTTTAGAAAACTTGGAACATTATGGCTTCTGTGGAAAATAATACAACTTTGCATTGATATTGTAACTAAAGACTTTCTGAAAAATGACAGAATGAAATGTATTAAAAAAAACCACCCTTTACCCCAGGCTATTATAATGAAGAAAAAGTGTTCCAAATTTGAACTAATGAAGTACAAAGTAATGAATATTTAATTTGTATAATTTACCAAAATGCTGTTAGGAATTGGAACTACATTCTTCATAAACAGAATGTTCATTAGGCCTTAGCTGTGGCCTGCAAGCAATTACCACACTGCTCCTACACAACTTGGATGTCGTCAACTTTGAGAATAGATGGAGAAGAGGAGGGAGAGGAAAGGAGGAAAAGAGAAGAGGTGAGCTGGTGTGTATATTAAATTTATATAAACTACCTGCTAATTGATGGCATTTATTGATGAGCCCTTACTATGTACAGAGCACTATACTAAGCTGTTAGGAGAGTACAGTACAACAGAGTTGCTAGAAACATTCCCTCTCCACAGTAAGATTACAGTCTAGAGGGGGAGACAGACATTGATATAAATAAGTAATTTATAATATTTCATTTTTAAACATATATAATTTATAGTGCACTGATCTGCGCACAGTAAGCACTCGATAAATAAGATTGAATGAATATAGACAAGCTCATTATAGGCTGGGAATGTGTCTGTTATTCTGTTATATTGTACTCTCCCAAGTGCTTAGTACAGTATTCTCTGCACACAGTAAGTGCTCAATAAATATGATTGACTGATTGATATAAAATTGTAATATTTATACATTTATATTATATATTCATATTTATGTATACACCTGTTTACCACAAAACAATCAATTTTACACAATAGCAAAAACAGTACCAGACGAAAGAATAGTTTCACCTTGGTTAGATCCTTTGCTTGTCAACAAGAAGAACCCCGCACATGAAACATGAGTTCGAGGGGCTGCATAAAAATGGAATTAGTGTGATGCCTCAGTAGGAAGCTTAAATAGCCTTCTCAGAAGTAAGACAAGTGTTACCTAAAGTCTGCCTGGTAACATCAAATAAAGAATACCAGATTTCAATAGAAACAAACCATGATGTGGTGGGAATTTTAATATGCTCCCCCTCATGAAAATGAAAAATCAAAAGAGCAATAGAAGACTTCATAGAAAGAGAGCTATAACCTGATATTTACTGTATATTAAAGAAAATATTTTTCCTTCAGTGATGTTTTATAGGTTTCCTCCTCCTTTCCTATAATTCTTCAGTATTGCCATCATTTTACAACACACCAAGGTCACATTTATTTGGGGGGAAAAATGTTTCAAATTGGTTTTCTTAAAAGAATCAAATTGACCTTCAAAGATCAATGAGATTTGAATAATGAGAGACTGAAAATATAGACCTTCGTTCTATTAATGTGGTAAATTTGATTAGAGTGACTTTAAGATTTTCTATTCTCTGTGTCCCACCTCCCCTTTCTCTTCTCCCAGCTCTCTTCAATTATTTCATAGGCACATGAATGATTTTACCTGTGAATTTTGTGACCCAAGACCATTAAGCATTAATATGTTGTATGTCCAGTCAATGTTACTAAAGTCCAATATACCTAGTGGAGACAAAAAGCATCTTGTAGTACCGCGAATGGGTAAAATATGAGAAGCCCTATTCTGTAGGAACTGGGTAGATTTTGCAATCTACAAACTCACATAAAAGAAAGTGTGCTAAAAGAGTCAGAGAGAGAGGCAAAGGAAAACTTGTAAGAGCCCTGGATTACCATAGCAGGAACTGGTCCTGAAGGTAGTCAAAGTTCCTCAAAGGTATTTATATAACAAAATGATTTTCATAAATGATATAGTCTTATATGTAAATATACATTCTTCTATGATGGGCAGTTTGTATTTCCATGAGTGAAAGGAAGGGTAAATTGCCCTTGCAAAGTGTTACTAGTATTTGATTCAATTCTTCACCAGTGTTCTACGTTAATAAAGTATCTCAAACAGAGCCTTTCTGAGGCAGCTGAGGTTGGGCAAGAGGGAACACCCTCACCTTCTTAACTTAGTCCCTGACTATGTGAAGGCAGAGAGAGGAGGATAGTCATGTAACTTCAGAGATGTTAGTTTTAGAGGTAATCAATAAATAGAATTGATCGATTGGAATCAGTATTTCAAATTACTGGCAGAGTTTCTTACTTGGAGAACCATTTTCAGATATTAGTAAGAGGCAGGACAGGAGCTAGAAGCAAGACATGCTGACAACATAAGTATCTCTGTTGTGACATCTGTAAACTGAAGAAGAAACTCTGTGAACATCAGACAAAGCAAAATGTGAGTGCCAAGTTTCAAGGGCAAGGAAGGAGGTGAAGACAGTCATTTCCGAGATCTCAGTCTCAGTAAGGAGGCCACGTGTGCTAATTTTACACATAATATCGATCCTTCTCCTCTGAGTACATACCAACTGTGATTTAGAGCCTGGATAGAGGGCTATTTAATGAGCTTGTTAGTCAGGTGTAAAGGGCTGTAGACATAAAGTATTGGTGTTCTCTGTTCCTACTAATACAATTCCTATGGATTCACTGAATAAAGAACCATTCATTTCATCGCCACACATATTTACTGCTCTTATGAACAGGATTATATGCTGGGCTGCCTTAATGGTTTCAAAAACAAAACAGAACCATGACCTCTCCTCCTCAGGAAAGTGAAATATTTATCATCTAATTCCTGGAATAGATTCAGAACAGTGGGGAAGCAGCATGGCATAGTGGATAGAACACAGGCCTGAGAGTCAGAAGGTCAAGGCTTCTAGTCCCAACTCTGTCAGATGTCTGCTGTGTGACCTTGAACAAGTCACTTCAGTTCTTGTGTCTCAGTTACCTCGTCTGTAAAATGGCGATTGAGACCGTGAGCCCCATGGGGGACAGGGACTATGTCCAACCTGATTTGCTTGTATCCATCTCAGTGCTTAGTACAGTGCCTGACACATAGTAAGCCCTTAACAAATACCACTGTTATTATTGTTATTAATACGGAGAATTCTCTCAATGGGCCTTTATTTTACAAATTATAAAGCTAGAATGTAAACTCCTTGAGGGTAGGGAGCAAGTCTATTAACTCCATTGTAGCCCTTCAAGCTTAGTACAGTGCTCGGCACAGAGTAAGCCCCAACTAAATACTATTGATTGAAAATAAGAGAAAGGGAACATTTATTTGACTAGGTTGATGAAATGTACTAATGAGTGGTGGCAATGAGTTGTTGTAATAGTGTTTACTGAGTACTTGCTACATGGAAAGCACTGTACTAATTCATTCATTCGTTCAGTCGTATTTATTGAGAGCTTACTACTACTAAGGGCTTAGGTTAGTACAATATGACACATTCCCTGCCCACAATGAGCTTACGGTCTAGAGGGGGAGACGGACATTAATGTAAATAAATTGCAGATATGTACATAAATGCACTTGGGAAAGTACAACAGAAGCATTTGTCATACTTCCTGCCCACAAGGAGTGTACATCTTAATGGGAAAGACAGATGGAGAAATATTTGCAAGCAGTGGAATTGGAATAAATAAAGGGAATGTGGAAATGAATTGTATATTAATGGATTGTATATCAGTGGATTGTAAGTGCTTGTGAGAGAACAATACAACGGAGTTAGTAGGCATGTTCCCTGCTCACGAGAAGCTTACTGGGGTTTCCTAGTGGAAAGTGCATGGGACTGAGTCTGGAGACTTGAGGTCTAGCCCTACTTTGCCACTGGTTAGCTGTATGATCTTAGGAAGTCATTTAATCTTTCTGAGCCTCGGTTTCCTCATCTGTAAAATGGGGATAAGATATCTGTTCTTCCTCTTTGTGAACCCCATGTAGAAATAGCAGTAGTAATAGTACTTATTAAGAATTTTTTGTATAATAATTTTGGTATTTGTTAAGCGCTTATTATGTGCCAAGCACTGTTGTAAGCGCTGGGATAGATACAGGGGAATCAGGTCGTCCCACGTGGGGTTCACAGTCTTAATCCCCATTTTACAGATGAGGTAAATGAGGCACCGAGAAGTGAAGTGACTTGTCCAAAGTCACACAGCTGACAAGTGGCCGAGCCGGGATTCGAACCCATGACCACTGACTCAAAGCCCGTATCAGGAGCACTGTACTGAATGTTGGGAAAAAATGCATGGGTGAGAAGTACACAGGTTTCTGGCCCTTTAAGAATAAAGTGGCCAAGGATTAGGCAACAGACATAACGATAAAGATAAAGGAGCAGTGTTGTCTAGTGGAAAGAACATGGACCTGGGAGTCATAGGACTTGGGTTCTAATCCTAGCTCTGCCAGTTGACTGCTCTATGTTTTTAGGTAAGTCATGAATTTCTCTTTGTCTCGGTTTCCTCATCTGAAAATGCTGATTTAATGCATATTGTCCTTCTTACTTAGATTCTGAGGCCCATGGGGAACAGGGACTGATCTGATTAACTTGTATATACCCCAGTGCTTAGAACACTGCTTGACACATAGTAAAAGCTTAACAAATAGAATAATAATAATAGGAAAGCAGCATGGTTTCTTGGATAAAGCATGGACCTGAGAATCAGAAGGACCTCGGTTCTAATCCCAGCAGCATCTGTCACATGCCTGTCATGTGATTTTGGGTAGGTCACAACTTTTCTGGGCTTCAGTTACCTCATCTGTAAAATGGGGATAAGAGAGTGAGTGCCATGTGGGACAGGGACTGTGTCCAACCTGATTAACTTGTATCTACCCCAGTGCTTAGAACAATGCTTGGCACGTAGTAAGCACTTAAGTATAAAAATAATAATAATGATAATAATAATAATTATGAACCAGGAACAACAAAAATGTCAATGTTCAGGGCCTAGTATCTCTGGTGGCAAAGAGGCCCAGTAGAGTTCAAAGGTGCTGCTGCCTGGGACATTCGGAGTCCAGCCAGAATCACAGAGTTATAAGATTTAGAGCAGTGTTTTACTAGAACAGTATAAACTTCTTGGGCTCCATAGACCCAGAGCATGTGGAGAACTAGGACCTTGGGTGTCTCAGTGGAAGTGTGGCAGAGTTGCCCAGTGGGGTTGTGTTTGATCTGGTTATCTTGTATCTACCCCAGTAATTAACTGATAATAAAGGCTTCAACCGTCATAACCTACTTTATTTTTATGGTATTTGTTAAGTGCTTACTATATGCTTATGTAACATTTGCCATAAAAATACAAATTGTCAACTCTGTTTCCAGTGCCAATGTGTGGCTCTGAAAGCTGGACAGTGAAAAAACAGGATAGAAAGAACATCAATTCTTTTGAAATATGGTGTCGGAGAAGACTTTAGCGAATCCCATGGACTGCCCCAAAGACAAACAAATGAATGGATTTTCGAGCAAATGAAACCAAAGTGGTCCTTGGAAGGCCAAAGGACTCGACTTAGATTAGCATATTTTTGACACATAATCAGGAGGCCTAATTCGCTGGAGAAGACACTAATGATAGGAAAAGTCCAGGGAAAATGTGGAAGAGGCAGACAAGCAGCTAGATGGATAGAAACCATAACAACGATAATGGAAGAATTATTAGAAAGGTTGCAGATTATGGCAGAGGACAGGACGTTCTGGAGAAAGTATAACCATGGAGTTGCTAAGAATCATAAACAACGTGACGGCACATAATAATAATATTGTGCCAGGCACTGTACTCAGTGTTGGGGTAGATATAAGCTAATTAGGTTGGACACAGTCTATGTCCTATGTGGGGCTCAAATTCTTAATTCCCATTTTGACAGATGAGGTAACTGAGGCACAGAGAAGTTAAGTGACTTGCCCAAAGGTCACACAAGTGGGGGAGCGGGGTTTAGAACCCAAGTCCTAGTTGTGCCTGCACAATATCTCTTGGATCCACCCCTTCCTCACCAACCAAACTATTACCATCCCTGGACAAACTTTGGTCACTTCTAGGCTAGACAATTGCATCTACCACTTCACTGGTTCTCTCAGACTCCAGTCTTTCCCTGTTCCAATCAATATTCATTGTGGGCAGGGAACAAGCCTACCAACTCTGTAATATTGTATTCTCCAATCTCCTTAGTAGAGTGCTCTGCACACAGTAAGCACTCAATAAATACAATTGATTGATATTACACAAGGTTGCATATAGAGGAAGACTTTTCCTCTATCTTCCTGAAGCGTTGCTCATCTCTTCTCGCATCGAAACTATAATGGCTTCCTGTAGCTCTCCATGTCAAACAAAACCTCCTCACAATCTGTTGCAAGGCTGTCCATCAACCCACACCATCTTATCTATCTACTCTCTTCTCCCACTGTTCCCCTTCTCACACTCTTTGTTCCTTTTTTTCCTTGTTCTCATGTCTCTCTTGCTTTTACCTTCTGGCTCACTATTCTCTCCTGACTTGAAACTCCTTCTCTCCCCAAATCCAATGTACCACAATTCTCTGTATGCTCAAAGCTCTCCAAAGATTCCATCTCCTACCCCAAGTCTCCCCTAATTACTTCCCAGCACTGTACGCCATATAATCCCATCAGCCAACTCTAACCCTTACGAATTCATTCATACCCATTGTCACTATTCATGCATATATAGTACATTCCAAGCACTTAGTACAGTTCCCCGCACATAGTAAGTGCTCAATAAATACTATTCATTGAATGTGTTAGTCTCCCCATTAGAGTGTAAGCTTCTTGTGACAGGGAATGTACTACTTCTATATTCGGAATTTCCCATGTGCCCAGTGCAGAGCTCTAGATTAAGGGAAACTCAATAAATATGAGATATTCAATATTTTATTATCTGGAAATGAAAAGTAGTGTTTAAGGTCCTATATTCATTGTTATACATGGCTAATGAATATTATTCATTAATGATAAAACTACCTTGAGAAAATGCCTATATCAGTTTTATTTGTTTCCTAATACCATCGGCTGCTTTATTCATTTGTATTCCAGGTTTCTGAGCTGTAGCTCACCTCTCTTTCTCTCTCTCTCATTGCACACCAAGAAGCTAGAATTAGAGCATGACTACAAAATGTTTCATCCTTTTATTATTACCTTCAATTTCTCCAAAGTAAAATTTGCCACTTGGATTCATATTTCAAAATGACTCATTTTATAGCCAAACTATAAAATAAGTGGATTCCACCTTCACTAAAACAAATCCAAGGAAACCCAGTTTAGCATCATACAACAGTGAAAAGTTGCTTTGCCGTTGGAGAACATTTACTGCCTTTATTTGTGCTCATTTTTTAGTTTCCAACAACCAGCTCTTACAAATAGAATTACTCCTGCTGAGTAACTTTACAGGAGAAGTTTTATGCTACAAGAGAATAGAGACAAAATATACTTTCAGAAAATGGATTTCATGGTACGTTTCGCTACTTGGACTGCGAGCCCCTTGTGGGCTAGGGACTGTTCCCACTTGAATATCTTGTATCTACCCTAGTGTGTAGTCCAATGCACAGCACATAGTACGTGCTTAACGAGCACCATCATTATTATTATTATGATTTCACCTCAGTGGAAAAAAGGAAGACTTTTCCTCTATTGCTCTTCTTCCTTCTTCAGACAGTCTGTTTTCCTACTCTTCGTCTGCCCCCTAAACCAGTAGCAGGAGGCCAACAAGTGGTTTCTCTAATTATTATTCAGCTGTGTCAAAAGTCCCCACGGGCCAAGAGTCAGTGCAGATCAGACCATAATGAGGCCAGGGGATTGCCTTCCCTCTAATGTAAAAATAAAAGCAGAAAATCACCGAGGCTACAAGCTCTCATAAAAACTCATAAAAAAAAAATCAAGTTTTCCTGGTAGAAGCACTATTTATGCCTGATTAGGTTGGTTTATCACAATTGTGAATTAAAAACCTTTATATTATCATGCAAAATTGAATTGTTATAAAATTGCATAGGCATCTACCTTTCTAAATAGTTATTCCATATATGCAGTTAATCTCAGTGTCTTAAAAATAACGGAAATTGCATTAAAGCCACAATCATGGGCATAGCTTGCAAGAAACCTCATTTCTGTGGCAGCTATCATTAGCCACAGCAGTCGGCAAAAACTTCCTCCTACTGAGTGAGAGGCTGTTGGGGGTCTACTCAAAATGAATGGGGTGTGAGAAAATAAAGAAGATTGAGGCAAAATACTGAAGATGAAGTATTTTCCCCTCACAGTGGTTTTCAGAGAGATTATAAATTGTTTTCAATCACCATATCCAACATTAGAAATTTCATCAGTTTATTTTTAATATGTTTGTATATCCTTGCTCCATCCTAAGAATAAATGAACTGCTTTTACCCAAGTCTTTTCATTTACAAAATTATTATTCCTTTCACATCTCCCTTGTTCCTCCATATCACTGCTGAATATTTGTTAAGTAGGTGAAAATTCATGGTTTTCTTGTTTTGCGTGCCAGTGTGGTATGGAAAGAAGATTAATAAAAATGTTTTTTATTCTTATTTAACAAAAAATAGCTAAGATGAAATGAATGAATTATTTTGGGCTATATTGAAACCATCTGATTATTTCTAGGGAGAGATTTTACCAAGTAGAATACCGTACTGCTTTAAGGAGCAATTATTCAGATTCTTCCTCTTGAAAATTAACACCTGGAATAACTGGGTACATGGTGAGGGAGGAAGGGGACAGTATTTATTTAGGAAAGCTATACTAAATTATACCTCTGTCACTGTTTCTTGCATGCATACTGTAAATGGAGCCATCTTTGGGTTTGAAGATGATGTTACTGACGATGAGATTTTATTTCTCTCTTTGTGTATGTGCACGTGTATGTGTGTGTGTGCATGTGATACAAGACCAATATATGACTTGCAATTCTTTCTGCCTCATGTGCATGGAAAGCCCACAACCTTGGTATCATACTTGACTCCACTCTGTCATTCACCCCACACATCCAATCTGTCACCAAAACCTGCTGGTCTCACCTTCACAACATCGCCAAGATCCACCCTTTCCTCTCCTCCAAACTGCTACCTTGTTGGTACAATCTCTCATCATATCCCGACTGGATTACTGCATCAGGATCCTTTCTGATCTTCCATCCTCCCGACTCTCCCCACTTCAGTCTATACTTCAATCTGCTGTCCAGATTATCTTTCTACAGAACCACTCTGGGGATGTCTCTTCCCTCCTCAAAAATCTCCAGTGGTTTCCTGTCAACCTTTGCCTGAAGGAAAAACTCCTCACTCTTGGGTTCAAAGCTCTCCATATCCTTGTCCCCTCCTACCTCACCTCCTTTCTCTCTTTCTACTGCCCGCCCCCCCCCCCCGCACTCTGCTTCTCTGCCACTAACCTCCTCAGTGGTGACTTGTTCTTCTCTGTCCCGCCATCGACCCCTGGCCCATGTCCTCCCGCCGTCCTGGAATGCCCTCCCTCCTCATCTCCACCAAACTAGCTCTTTTCCCCTCTTTAAACCCCTCCTGAGAGCTCACCTTCTCCAGGAGGCCTTCCCAGACTGAGCTCCCCTTTTCCTCTGCTCCTCCTCCCCTCCCCATCACCTCTATTCCCTCCCTCCGCTCTACCCCATAGCATTTGTAAATATTTGTACATATTTATTGCTCTATTTATTTTATTAATAATGTATATATATCTATAATTCTATTTATCTATTTTGATACTATTGATGACTGTCTACTTGTTTTGTTTTGTTGTCTATTTCCCCCTTCTAGACTGTGAGCCCGTTGTTGGGTAGGGATTGTCTCTATTTGTTGCTGAATTGTGCTTTCCAAGCAATTAGTACAGTACTCTGCACACAGTAAGTGCTCAATAATTACTACGATTGAATGAATGAATGAAGGAAGATCACCTTAACAATCATATCTCTTAGGCACTTCCTAATGAAAGAAGCAGCATGTTCAGAGGATTTGTGTTCTAACCTCTGTGACTCCACTGTCATGACTTAAACTTATCTTGGCTTTGTTTTCCTCATCTGTAAAATGGGGGTTCAATATCTATTCTGTGACTGTCATGACTACTGAACCCTAGAAAGTTCAGTTTAAGCATTAAGGAATCTGTGATCATCTCTTACAACTGCAGTGGTTTGAAGTGTTTCTTGTATGTTTTGGTCTATGTGTTCTTACATTTTTTTTCATCGTTTCTCATGTGCCAACTTTCCAGTCCTCCGCTTTTAGATTGGGAGCACTCTGAAAACCCAGGGACCACAAACTTCTTGAGCGCAGGGATCATGTCTACCCAATCAATTGTACTGTACTCTCCCAAATGCTTAGTATAACACTCTGAGCTCAGAAAATGCTTGACAAATCCCATAGATTGACTTACTCTCTATTGCATTCTTCTCCAATAAATAGCATAATAATAATAATAATAATAATGATAGTGGTATTTGTTAAGCACTTACTATGTGCAGAGCACTGTTCTAAATGCTGGGGGGATGCAAGGTGATCAGATTGTCCCACGTGGGGCTCACAACTTTAACCCTCATTTTACAGATGAGGAAACTGAGGCACAGAGAAGTTAAATGACTTGCCCAAAGTCACATGGCTGGCAAGTGGTGGAGCCAGGATTAGAACCCAAGACCTCTGATTCCCAAGCCCGGGCTCTTTCCACTGAGCCACACTGCTTCTCTTTGCATGCACTAATTTATCATTCAATAAAAAATAATTTACCTACTAATTCCGGGACAAAAAAGCGACTGAATTTGAGAACTGTACTGCTATAAGTCAGTTCATGGATCCTGCGATGGCCCAGTGTATAGCCTGGCTGAAACTGGAGTCCCTTTCCCTGTAAAAAAAAATCCAGTGGGGGGTATATGAAGAACACTATGTGATCTTCTCCCTCAAAACTTCAGAAAAAGGCTAACATTTTTCAATCAATCAGCAACACTGTGGATGACCTCTTTTTCCTGGGAAACATTATTCAACCTTGGGCTGTGGGGCTGGGATAGGGGAAGAACAAAGGGATAAAGTCAGGGCAATGCAGAAGAGAATGGGAGAAGAAGACCGAGGAGGGGTGGCGCTTAGTGTGTGAAGGTCTCTTGGAGGAGATGTGCCATCAGTAGGCTTTGAAGGAGATGAGAGAAATTGTCTGTCCCTCCCTTGGCCCCATGGCTCCCTCTAGTTATCGCCCCATCTCCCTCCTAGAATTCCTCTCCAAATTCCTTGAGCGAGTTGTCTACACCCGCCATCTCAAATTCCTCTCCTCCAATTCTCTCCTTGACCCTCTCCAATCTGGCTTCTGTCATCATCATTCCACAGAAACAGCCCTCTCAAAGGTCACCAGTGATCTCCTTCTTGCCAAATCCAATGGCCTCTACTCCATCTTAATCCTCCTCGACATCTCAGCTACCTTGAGCACTGTGGACCATCCCCTTCTCCTGAAAACATTATCCAACCTTGGCTTCACTGATTCTGTCCTCTCCTGGTTCTCCTTTTATTTCTCTGGCCATTCATTCTCAGTCTCCATCATGGGTTCCTACTTTGCCTCCCGCCCTCTAACTGTGGGTCTCTCCAGGTCCCCTTCTATTCTCCATCTACACTCACTCCCTTGGAGAACTCATTCGCTTCCATGGCTTCAACTAATAATAATAATGTTGGTATTTGTTAAGCGCTTACTATGTGCCGAGCACTGTTCTAAGCGCTGGGGTAGACACAAGGGAATCAGGTTGTCCCACGTGAGGCTCACAGTCTTAATCCCCATTTTACAGATGAGGGAACTGAGGCACAGAGAAGTGAAGTGACTTGCCCAGAGTCACACAGCTGACAAGTGGCTGAGCCAGTATTCGAACCCATGACCTCTGACTCCAAAGACTGTGCTCTTTCCACTGAGCAAACTACCACCTCTATTCAGATGATATCCAAATCTACATCTCCTCCCCTGACCTCTCTCCCTCTCTCCAGTCTTGCATTTCCTTCTGACTTCAAGACATCTCTACTTAGATGACTTCCCATCACAGCAAACTTAACATGTCCAAAACAGAGCTGCTTATCCTCCCACCTAAACCCTGTCCTCCCCGTCTTTCCCAATGCTGCGGTCAGATGACCATCTTCCTGCCTCACAAAACCTCAACCTTGCTGTTATCCTTGACTTCTTTCTCTCATTCAACCCATCACTAAATCCTGTCTGTTGTTCTTCTTCTCCCACTCTCTTCTGCATTGCCCTGACTTGTTCCTTTTTTTCTTCCCCTATCCCAGCCCACAGCTCTTATGTACATATATCGGTAATCTATTTATTTGTACTGATGTCTGTCTTCCCTACTTTAGACTGTTAATTTATTGTGGGCAGGTAGTGTGTCTGTTTATTGTTGGACTGTACTCTCCCAAGCACTTAGTACAGTGTTCTGCACTAATAAATATGATTGAATGAATTGAGTTGAATGAATGAATGATTATTTTATTCACCCCACCCCCAATCCCACAACACTTGTGAACCTTATACTCGTGCCATTTCCCTTAATTGTAATTTATTTTAATATCTGCCTCCCCTCTAGACTGTGAGATCCTTGTGGAGTTAGATCATGCCTACCATATCTATTAGACTATAATAATAATAATAATGTTGGTATTTGTTAAGCGCTTACTATGTGCAGAGCACTGTTCTAAGCGCTGGGGGAGATACAGGGTCATCAGGTTGTCCCACGTGAGGCTCACAGTCTTAATCCCCATTTTACAGATGAGGGAACTGAGGCCCAGAGAAGTGAAGTGACGCCCACAGTCACATATCTGACAAGTGGCAGAGTCGAGATACGAACCCATGACCTCTGACTCAGAAGCCCATGCTCTTTCCACTAAGCCACGCTGCTTCTCTTAGGAAAGTACTTTCCTAAGCACTTAGTATGGTACTCTTTACGCAGTAAGCACTCAATAAATACCATGGGTTGATTGATTATTTGACAATGTGTGCCTCACAAAATATAACCATGATCCCAAGGGCTTTGCACATAACTGGTACATAATTAATGCTATTTATGCTAATGATGATGATGATGGTGATGATGATGATGATAATGACTACCATCTATCAGTGACCAATTTGAAACTCTTCCAAATTCTATAACAGATTTGGAGAAAAAGGAAGCTGGAGAAAATATGTGGAAATAAACCCCTGCTATGTAGCAGATTATCCCTCTGGTGACTCAAGCAATATGATAACTGAGAAAATCAAGATCTCTAAGGAAAAAAGCATGATCAAAGTCAAACAACCCTGCCATAAATAGTTCCTCAGAAGATAAGAGAAGCTTATTAACATGCTGTAAATGTAATGAACAACCTCACCAAAGAAACCCAGATCAGAGCGAATCATGTTAAAGAATCCATAACACAGTTACAAATGAGCAAAATATTTCACCTCCTGCTTGTACCCGACCCAAGGAAGTGCAAAATGCAAATACTAAAGCACTTGCAATTAAAATAAACAGCAGCAGCCAAGATCTTAATTTTTTATAATTGAATCAATTTTTATAAAACTCCTACAATGAAATCCAGAAAACATATTACACAGCCCATTAGTACATAGTCATCAGTGCTTGTAATGTACTGAGCTGTAAATACAGTAAAGTGCATATTCATGTGTGTTTTGGCGGAAGGGAGGGGCAAGGGAATGAAGGTATGTGAAGGAATTTGCCTTTAACCACTTAAACACAGGTTTCCAAAGAGAGTTAAAAAAATGCCCCTGAAAACTAAATCTATGGTATTTAATGAGCACTTACTATGTGAAGAGCACTGTACTAAGCACTTAGGAGAGTACAATCAAATCGAGTTGGTAGAAACAATCCCTGCCATCAGGGAGTTTACAATCTAGTTGGGGAGACAGTTGTTAAACTACAACTTGGGGAAGTAGCAGAGTGTAGCAGAGCATTTATGACACAGTAGGGAGGGTGCATAAGGTGGTGAAATGAAAAGTTAGTCAGAGAAAGGTTCAGGGAGGGCTCTGAAGATGGCGATTGTGGTAATCTAATGAATATAAAGGTAGAGGGAGTTCCAGGCCAGAGGAAAGAAGTTAGCAAGGGGTTTGGCGGTGAGAAAGACGAGATCGAGGATATCCAGATATCAGCCCGACCTAATGATAGTAATAATAATAATGGTATTTGTTAAGTACTTACTATGTGCCAGGCACTCTACTAAGTGCTGGGGTGTATACAAGCAGATCGGGTTGGACCCAGTCCTTGTCCCAGGTGGGGTTCGTACTTTCAATCCCCATTTTACAAATGAGGTATCTGAGAGAAGTTAAGTGACTTAACCAAGTTAACTCAGCAGACAAGTGGCAGAGTTGGGATTAGAACCCATGACCTTCTGACTCCCAGACCCATACTTTATTCACTGGACAATGCTGCCACTTTAAATTCATTTTACAGATGAGGTAACTGAGGCAGAGAAAAGTTAAGTGGTATGTCCAAGGTCCCTCTGGAGACAAGTGGCAGAGTATGGATTAAAGCCCATGACCTTCTGACTCCCAAACCCGTACTTTATCCACTAGACCATGCTGCCACTCTAAGTTCATTTTACAGATGAGGTAACTGAGGCAGAGAAAAGTTAAGTGGTATGTCCAAGGTCCCTCTGGAGACAAGTGGCAGAGTATGGATTAGAACCCTTGACCTTCTGACTCCCAGGCCTGTGCTTTATCTACTAGACCATGCTGCCACTTTAAGCCCATCCTTGACTGCTTTAACTCAGCCCTCTCCTCTACCCAGCAACATGATTTTTCCATTCTTATTGACTCCCAAGTCCATTGCTCTTGACAATTGTATCAGATGTTTAACTCCCTCCATAGCCTCCCTGCTCCCCAACCTCCCCTATTTTTTGCCCCTAGTCAAAATTGAAAATAAAGAAAATTGAAATATCTCCCTAAAATCTCCCCTGCTCCGCTCCAGTCCCTCCTTCTTCCTTCCCCCTTTTCAACTTTCCCTTCTTTCCCAGCAGTAACTCATGAGATTTGCTGCCTTCTCTCTAAATCCACCTTCTTCACCTGTGTCTCTGATCCCATCACTTCTCACCTTATCAAAGCACTTACCCCCTCCCTTCTTCCCTCCCAGATCACTTCAACTGTTCGCTCTGCCGTGGCATTCCCCCTTCTGCTGTCAAACATATTCATGCTTCCCCATCCTAAAAATATGCTCCCTTGACCCCACTGCTCCCTCCAGTTATTGCCCCCATCTTCCTCTTACCATTCCTCTCCAAGCTATGTGAGCAAGTTGTCTACATTTCCTGTTACCAATTCCTCCCCTCCAATTCTCTCCTGACAAACTGGCTTCCACCCTCTTCGCTCCACAGAACTGCTCTCTCAAAGGTCACCAGTGATCTGCTGCCAAATCCAACGGCCTCTACTCCTTCCTAATACTCAACCTCTAAGCTACCTTTGGCAGTGTTGACCACCCCCTTCTCCTGGACACATTATCAATCCTTGGCTTCACTGACACTGCCCTCTCCTGGTTCTTCTCCTAGCTTTTTGGCATGGGCTCCTCCTCTGCCTCCCACCCCTTAGATGTGGGAGTCCCTCAAGCTTCAGTTCAACTACACTCACTCCCTTGGAGAACTCATTCACTCCCATGGCTTCAGCTACCATCTCATTGAGGACGATTTCCAATTCTACATCTCCAGGCCTGATCTCTCTCCTTCTCCTCTGCAATCTCACGTTTCCTCCTAATTTCAGAACATCTCTATTTTACTGTCCCACCGACACCTAAAACGTAACATATCCAAACACTTCGTATCGTCTAACCCAAACCCTGTCTTTCCTCTGACTTTCCCATCACTGTAGACAGAACCACCATCCTCTCTGCTTCACAAGTCTTTAATCTTGACATTAACCTTGACTCACCTCTCTCATCCAACCCTCACATATCACATCATATATATGTATATATATATGATATATGATATATCATATGTCACCAAATCCTGTCGATTCAACCTTCACAACATCACTGAAGTCCTCGCTTTCCTATCCATTCAAACTGCTACCATGTTAATCCAAGCATGTATCCTATCCTGCATGGATTCATTCATGCATTCATTCATTCATTCAGTAGCATTTATTGAGCACTTACTATGTGCAAAGAGCTGTACTAAGCACTTGGAATGTACAATTAGGCAACAGATAGAGACAATCCCTGCCTGTTGACGGGCTTATAGTCTAATCGGGGGAGACGGACACAAACAAGACAACGTAATCACGATAAATAGAATCAAGGGGATGTACACCTCATTAACAAAATAAAAAGGGTAATAATAAAAATATATACAAATGAGTACAGTGCTGAGGGGAGGGAAAGGAGGGGGGAGTAGCAGAGGGAAAGGGGGGAAAGGGAGCTTAGCTGAGGGGAGGTGAAGGAGGAGCAGAGAGGGAGCAGAAGGAGCCAAGGGAAAAGGGGAAGTTCAGTCTGGGAAGGCCTCTTGGAGGAAGTGAGCTCTCAGTAGGGCTTTGAAGAGGGGAAGGGAGTTAGAGTTAGGATTACCCCATCAGCCTCCTTGCTGACCTCCCTGCCTCTTGTTTCTCCCCATTCCAGTCCATACTTCACTCTGCTGCCCAGATCATTTTTCAATAAAGCCATTCATTCCATGTTTTATCACTCATCAAGAACCTTCAGTGGTTGCCCATCCAACTACACATCAAACAGAAACTCCTTTCCATTGACTTTAAAACATTCAATCACCTTTCCTCCTCCTAATTTACCTTCCTAATTTCCTACTACATTCCAGCCCGCACACTTGGCTCCTCTACGTAAACCTACTCACTGTACCTCAATCTTGTCTTTCTCGCCACTGACCTTTTTCCCACATCCTGCCTCTGGACTGGAATGGTCTCTCTCTTCAAATCCAACAGAAAATCATCCTCCTCACCTTCAAAACCTTATTGAAAACACGTCTCCTCTTAATAGGCCTTCCCTGAGGAGACCCTCATCTCATCTCCTCTTCTCTCACCCTTCCTACATCGTTCTTTCACTTTGATTTGCATCCTTTATTCCCCCCTCCCTTGGCCCCATGGTGGCTTAGTGGATAGAGCAGGGGCTTGGGAATCAGAGGGCATGGGTTCCAATGCTGGCTGTGCCGCTTGTCTGCTGTGTGACCTTGGGTAGGCTACTTCACTTTTCTGGGCCTCAGTTCCCTCGTCTGTAAAATGGAGATTAAGACTGTGAGCCCCACATGGGGAAACCTGATTAGCTCGTATCTACCTCAGTGCTTAGAACAGTGCTTGGCACATAGTAAGCGCTTAACAAATACCATGATTATGATATGTCCATATCTGTAATGTACTTATTTATATTAATGTCTGCTTCCCCCTCTAGACTGTAAGCTCTCTAAGGGCAGTGAATGTGTTTATCATATTGTTATACTCTACTTTCCCAAGTGCTTAGTACAGTGCTTTGCATTCAGTAAGCACTCAATAAATATCATTGATCAATTGAGTGAGTGATTGATGGAGGTACAGTGAATAGTTTGGTGTTAGAGGGAAGTGTGGGCATTAGGTTATAGTGGGAGAGGAGTGGTTAGGTAGTCAGGGGAGAGCTGATTGAGTGTTCCTAGATTCTAAGTGATAGAAGGAATAATGTTAGTGAGCATCAATGACTGCTCCACAAAAGAAATGACAGTCATTCCAACAAAAGTTATCCAAAGCACTCTCCCACATCCTAAATAGATGTTCTTGTCCTCGAGCCTCTTTCCAGGTCCATTTCTCACCTCACACCTCATATTTTCTTTTTATACTCACTCCCTTGGGGTTCATGAATTCAACTATCCACTTCTACAGGGATAACTCCCATATCCATCTTGCCAGTTATTACCTTTCTCCAATGGTGTAATTTCATATTTCCTCCTACCTCCAGAACATCTTTATTTGCATGTCTCTTAATACTTCAAGCTCATTATGGCCAAAAGCTAACTCCTCATCAGCCCGCTCAATTCCTCTCCTCCACCTACTTTTCCCACCACAGCTGACCATATCACCATCATCCTCATCTCTGAAACTGGTTCTGCACACAGTGTTCTGTGCATAGTAAGTGTTCAATAAATACCATTGATTGATTGGCAACCTTGGCAGTACCTTTGACTTCGTGGCTCATTGCAAAAAGCCTGGGCTTGGGAGTCAGAGGTCATGGGTTTGAATCCCGGCTCTGCCACTTGTCAGCTGTGTGACTGTGGGCAAGTCACTTAACTTCTCTGTGCCTCAGTTTCCTCATCTGTTAAATGGAGATTAACTATGAGCCTCATGTGGGACAACCTGATTACCCTGTATCTACCCCAGCACTTAGAACAGTGCTCTGCACACAGTAAGTGCTTAACAAATACCAACATTATTATTATTGTTATTTAATCTGCAATTTCAAACTGCCAAATCTGTCAGTTTTTTATCTTTCCATCCCTCTCTTTTTTTTTCTCTCTCCCCCCGACTCTTTCCCTCTCCTTCTTTCTCTCATTGCTTAATGCAATGTACCATACTACAGTACTATGATGACTATTATTTACTTCATTTACTATTTATTATTTACTTCATTAATGCTTATTAATATCCTGGCTTAGGTAGGTGCATACACTCAAAGTCAGAGGCACCATTCCTGTCTCCAAGGGCTTACTATCTATCAGGCTTAGACAGCCACACAAAGTAGGATTTTCCTTCCCTATGGACAAACAAGCACCTGTTTTCCTTATATTGAAACACGCGGTTTCCCTTGGATTTGTTAAAGAGACAAATATGTCCAATCTATAGTAAAGTTCTGAGCAACCTATCTTTTCTGACTTTCTGGACTTAGTGGCAGAAGAGATAAAAATAACAGGGCTTTCAGGTTAAAGCTTTTTCCAAGGTAATTTATGATAATGATGCTGTGCCTTACATTAACTAATCATTAATAAGGCCATCCTGAATGGATCTAGGAATACAAGATAGTAGGGAACTGTGGTACAGTGGGGACAGAAAAAAGATAAAGAGATTTTCTTTGCACCTCCAAATGAATCTGTTCTCTGAGGAATTTCTTAGTCTTATGGCTGGCTGGTCCTCTCATTTCATGTAATCACAGTGAACTTAGAGATAGGATTTATCAGGGCTGCCACAAATCATCACTGGGCTTAATTTATTCTAAATCCAGTTCTCTATTTAAGGACCCAAATGAAAATTACTAAACAGCAATACCAGCAAGCAAAAGAAGAGTCCTGGATATCAAGAAATAAAAATAAGATTTAATCTCTATCTCATGGAGTTTAGTGAGACCTTCAGTTAGAGAGCCTAGTCTTGCTTGAACAGAGACCTTAATTATTAGCGCCATTATCCCTTGAGACATCATTCTTCTTTTGAAACATTGTAGTTCTTATGATGACATATTAAAAATTGGCTACCTTTAAGGCTTGGGTAAATGATTATAAATTAGCAATTTAAAATGATTTCATTTGTTTAAAAAATAAAACAGTGCGATATTTCAGCTCAGAACCTTAGATGATCTTTAAGGGAAATTAATTAGTATAGCTAATAACTGAACCAAATTATAAGGCAGTAGAAAGAGCTATGATGAAACAAGGTAAGGATTCCTTCAAACAGTTCAATTAAATAAACTCAATTATGACACATCAAGGACAAGAAGTCTAGAAGAAGGGCAGTGACTTTCTTTCCATGAACTAGAGATAATTCATACACTGATTTTAAAATAGACTGTTTTCCACATTAGTTGTTCAGATTGTTTCTATTTTGGTGTTACAGGCTATGTACAGAGGTAAAGGTAGAATAGCCCTGCGATGGCCACGTTTTAGGGCTCTAGATTCCCTTTTCACTGATGTAAACACACTTCTCATGATGGTAAAAACAAGAACAAAACAGTTTTTTTTGCCACCCCTTATTCTGGGTGTGATTTTGAACTCCTACCTATCATCAGCACTAAGGATACAATGTGCACTTCTCAGTTGTATATTCAATTCTTTCTTTTGTCTCTCTCATTAGAGTCTAAGCTCCACATGGCCAGGGAATGTGCCCCTTGAATATTATTTCCTTCCTAAACATTTAGTACAATGTACTGCACTAGCAGGCACTCTATAAATGCTGCTGCAATTAATAATAATAGTAATAATAATGTTGGTATTTGTTAAGCGCTTACTATGTGCAGAGCACTGTTCTAAGTGCTGGGGAGGATACAAGATGATCAGGTTATCCCACGTGGGACTCACAGTCTTCATCCATATTTTACAGATGAGGTAACTGAGGCACAGAAAAGTTAAGTGACTTGCCCACAGTCACCCAGCTGACAAGTGGCAGAGCCAGGATTTGAACCCATGACCTCTGACTCCCAAGCCCGTCCTCTTTCCACTGAGCCACGCTGCTTCTCATTACTACTACAGGGACTGAGTCTATGTGTGCTATTTTTTCTCATTTGAGTTTTACACACAGTAGACACTTGACAAGTAGTGCTCTGCAACTTGTCTGCTCTGTGACCTTAGACAAGTCACTTAATTTCTCTTCAGTTACCTCATCTGTAAAATGGGGATTGTGACTGTGAGCCCCATGTTGGGTTTTGGACTGTTTCCAACCTGATTACCTAGTATCTACTCCAGAGCTTAGAACAGTGCTTGGCATATTGTAAGCAATTAACAAATGTGATTAAAAAAAATACTACTGTTACCACTACCAAGAATCCTTCTACTAGTAGTGCCAAATGGAAATGGCCATTGAACCTCTCTAAAACCCACCTTCAGAAATGATATAATACCATAATAATAATAACATAATAAAATAGTAGAATACAATTACTCTCCCTCCTTCAAAGCCTTATTGAAAGCACATCTTCTCCAAGAGGCTTTTCCTGTCTAAGCCATCCTTTCCTCTTCTCCCACTCCCTTTCTGTGTCACCTTGACTTGCTCTCTTCATTTATCCCCTCTTACCAGCCCCACAACACTTATGTACAAATCTGAAATTTATTTATTTATATTAATGTCTGTCTCCCCCTCTACACTGTAAACTCGTGGTGGTCAGGGAATGTGTCCGTTTCTTTGTTATTGTGTACTCTCCCAAGCACTTAGTACAGTGCTTTGCACACAGTAAGTACTCCATAAATAGAATTGAATGAATGAAGGAATGAATGAATACATACCAGCTACTGTGGCTCTTCAGCAAAACAAATAAACTACTTCTTTATAGTTAGAGTATATGTTCCTCCTTTGTATTTGTGTTTTCCCAAATACAGTGAACTTCGAAGCAGGGGTTCTAAGTCTTTATTTCCAGGGGTTGTTAACTCTTTTTATCCTATTTTCAAGATTTTGTTAGCAATTTTATATCCCTAGGGTTGTCAGTACCCCATGACCTAATTGTTTTGGGGAACAATTACAGGACAGCCTCCTTCTCAAGGCTTTGCTTGGAGTTCTGTTGGCCGTTGTCCTCTTGTTTTCCCCACCTTTAGTAGATTGCCTCGACCAACTACCTTTTCCTCACTTCACTTGGCAATTTTGGCCTTGTATTTTCTGAGGTAATAGAGCCTCTTTAGAACTTGAATACCTTTTAGACACTTAGCTGGGACATTAAATATTACTTCTATTATTATCATCACTACTAATAATGGTGTTTGTTAAGCACTTATGTGCCAAACCCTGTACTAAATCCTGGGACGGATACAAGAAAATCAGGTTGGCCAAAGTTCTTGTCCCATATCGGCTTCACTATCTTAGGGGACGGGAAAGAGGTATTTAATGACAGTTCTACAAGTGAGGGACAGGAACACAGGGAAGTTAAGTGATTTGCTCAAGGTCAAACAGCAGGCAAGTGGCAGAATTTTGGCTAATCATTCCCCTCTAGTTTGTGAATTCCTTGACTAGTTGGACCATCTGGTGCAGGGGCTGTGTCCAACCTGATTTTCTTATATCTGCCCTAGCATTCAGTACAGCATATAGTAAGTGCTTAAAAATACCACAGTTATTATTATTATTGGTATTAGTAATGGTAGTATCACTAATAAATATTAAAGAGGTACATGGTACAATTGCTATAGATACGGCTTTGCTGATGTCCTTCCTCTACAATTTTCTTTCACAAACATGGAACCACTAGATTGAACAGGTGCATGTTCTAAAGAGTTCAAGAAGCACATTATCTTTCATTTTTTATACTAATAAAGTTAAATACTATATTCATAGTCAAGATTGAAGATATGAACATAAGTATGAAATTAAATATTACATCCTTTCAGTGCAGGCGTATTTTTCTTAAAATACAAGCACGTATTCTAAAACATGAGAAGTGAAAAATACATTCAGCTGTTTAAACAGATGTCGTATTGGTTGATGGTTCCTCCTTTATATATATAGATTAGGATATTTTACTTTGTTATGACTAAACTAGATGTCTTAATTTGAACATTTTATTTGGAAAAAAAGTCAATCATGTTAAAGAAACCAGAACTCATAAAGAAACCAGAACTCATGCAATACATACATGCATACATACAATGCAATATCCCGGCTAGACTACTGTGTCAGCCTTCTCTCTGACCTCCCTTCCTCCTCTCTCGCCCCGCTCCGGTCTATTCTTCACTCCGCTGCCCGGCTCATCTTCCTGCAGAAACGATCTGGGCATGTCACTCCCCTTCTTAAACAACTCCAGTGGTTGCCTATCGACCTCCGCTCCAAACAAAAACTCCTCACTCTAGGCTTCAAGGCTCTCCATCACCTTGCCCCTTCCTACCTCTCCTCCCTTCTCTCTTTCTACCGCCCACCCCGCACGCTCCGCTCCTCTGCCGCCCACCTCCTCGCCGTCCCTCGGTCTCGCCTATCCCGCCGTCGACCCCTGGGTCACGTCCTCCCGCGGTCCTGGAACGCCCTCCCTCCTCACCTCCGCCAAACTGATTCTCTTTCCCTCTTCAAAACCTTACTTAAAAATCACCTCCTCCAAGAGGCCTTCCCAGACTGAGCTCCTCTTCCCCCTCTACTCCCTCTGCCATCCCCCCTTTACCTCTCCGCAGCTAAAGCCTCATTTTCCCCTTTTCCCTCTGCTCCTCCACCTCTCCCTTCCCATCCCCACAGCACTGTACCCGTCCGCTCAACTGTATATATTTTCGTTACCCTATTTATTTTGTTAATGAATTGTACATCGCCTTGATTCTATTTAGTTGCCATTGTTTTTACGAGATGTTCTTCCCCTTGACGCTGTTTAGTGCCATTGTTCTTGTCTGTCCGTCTCCCCCGATTAGACTGTAAGCCCGTCAAACGGCAGGGACTGTCTCTATCTGTTGCCGACTTGTTCATCCCAAGCGCTTAGTACAGTGCTCTGCACATAGTAAGCGCTCAATAAATACTATTGAATGAATGAATGAATGAACATACCTTCAAACATAGAACTGAATATACACTATTTGTATATATACTATTTGCATTCTCTGTCCCATTAAATAATATTTAAAATACTAGATTTTTTGATTCTTATTACTCTGAAACACATGAAAAGGGGACATAAATATTGGCATTGCCCTGTTGTTTAGCATTTTCATGCACATTTATCATCATCACAAGTAAATATTTCTCACTTTCAAATTTTTTCAAAAAATGATGTAGGGAAAAAAATCTAACTAAACCAAATAAACACACGGTTTAATGAGAAACTTAGATCTGCTTGCTTTGTATGCTCTTCTTTCACACCATCTTTCATTACCATCACCATCTTTAATAATAAAGGGGGGAGAGTTGATGGCAAAGAAATTATCACGGATTATCACCCTCTCCTTTATGGGTTAAGGCTAAGCCAATGTGGCATTCATTCATTCATTCATTCAATAGTATTTATTGAGCGCTTACTATGTGCAGAGCACTGTACTAAGCGCTTGGGATGAACAGGTCGGCAACAGATAGAGACAGTCCCTGCCGTTTGACGGGCTTACAGTCTAATCGGGGGAGACGGACAGACAAGAACAATGGCACTAAACAGCGTCAAGGGGAAGAACATCTCGTAAAAACAATGGCAACTAAATAGAATCAAGGCGATGTACAATTCATTAACAAAATAAATAGGGTAACGAAAATATATACAGTTGAGCGGACAAGTACAGTGCTGTGGGGATGGGAAGGGAGAGGTGGAGGAGCAGAGGGAGAAGGGGAAAATGAGGGTTTAGCTGCGGAGAGGTAAAGGGGGGATGGCAGAGGGAGTAGAGGGGGAAGAGGAGCTCAGTCTGGGAACGCCTCTTGGAGGAGGTGATTTTTAAGTAAGGTTTTGAAGAGGGAAAGAGAATCAGTTTGGCGGAGGTGAGGAGGGAGGGCGTTCCAGGACCGCGGGAGGACGTGACCCAGGGGTCGACGGCAGGATAGGCGAGACCGAGGGACGGTGAGGAGGTGGGCGGCAGAGGAGCGGAGCGTGCGGGGTGGGTAGAAAGAGAGAAGGGAGGAGAGGTAGGAAGGGGCAAGGTGATGGAGAGCCTTGAAGCCTAGAGTGAGGAGTTTTTGTTTGGAGCGGAGGTCGATAGGCAACCACTGGAGTTGTTTAAGAAGGGGAGTGACATGCCCAGATCGTTTCTGCAGGAAGATGAGCCGGGCAGCGGAGTGAAGAATAGACCGGAGCGGGGCGAGAGAGGAGGACGGGAGGTCAGAGAGAAGGCTGACACAGTAGTCTAGCTGGGATATAACGAGAGCCCGTAATAGTAAGGTAGCCGTTTGGGTGGAGAGGAAAGGGCGGATCTTGGCGATATTGTAGAGGTGAAACCGGCAGGTCTTGGTAACAGATAGGATGTGTGGGGTGAACGAGAGGGACGAGTCAAGGATGACACCGAGATTGCGGGCCTGCGGGACGGGAAGGATGGTCGTGCCATCCACGGTGATAGAGAAGTCTGGGAGCGGACCGGGTTTGGGAGGGAAGATGAGGAGCTCAGTCTTGCTCATGTTGAGTTTTAGGCGGCGGGCCGACATCCAGGTGGAGACGTCCCGGAGGCAGGAGGAGATGCGAGCCTGAAGGGAGGGGGAGAGGACAGGGGCGGAGATGTAGATCTGCGTGTCATCTGCGTAGAGATGGTAGTCAAAGCCGTGAGAGCGGATGAGTTCACCGAGGGAGTGAGTGTAAATGGAGAACAGAAGAGGGCCAAGAACTGACCCTTGAGGAACTCCAACAGTTAAAGGATGGGAGGGGGAGGAGGCTCCAGCGTAGGAGACCGAGAACGATCAGCCAGAGAGGTAAGAGGGGAACCAGGAGAGGACAGAGTCCGTGAAGCCAAGGTGAGATAAGGTATGGAGGAGGAGGGGATGGTCGACAGTGTCAAAGGCAGCAGAGAGGTCAAGGAGGATCAGAATGGAGTAGGAGCCATTGGATTTGGCAAGAAGGAGGTCATGGTGGCCTAGTGGATAGAGAGTTGGCCTAGGAGCCAGAAGGACCTGGGTTCCTGTTCCTGCTCCACCATTTGTCTGCTGTGTGATCTTTGGCAGGTCACTTTACTTCTCTGTGTCTTGGTTACCACATCTGTAAAATGTGGATTAAGACTGTGAGCCCCATGTGGGACATGGACTCTCTCCAACCTGATTGCTTTGTATCTCTTCCAGTGCTTTGAAAAGTGTCTGGCATATACTAAGTGCTTAAAAAATACTGTTAAAAAAACCCCAAAACCTCCCTGCACCAGAAGTTCACTATGGTTCCATCTTCGACTCCTCTCTGTTTTTTACCTCCCACATTTTATCTATTACTTACTAAATCCTGCAGATTTTTTCCCAGAATATTTCCCAAATCTAGACTATGAGCTTGTTGTGGGCAAGGACTGTGTCTGTTGTTGTATTGTACTCTTCCAAACACTTAGTACAGTGCTTGGCACACAGTAAACACTCAATAAATATGACTGAACGAATGATGAAAAAATCTTTTCCTTCTTCTCCACCCATACAGCTACTGCCCTGGTTCAAATTCATGCCTTTTCCCATCTGAATTACTGCCTCCAGTTCCTATCCTCTCAGTAAAAATCATCATTATCATCATCATCATTATCACAATAACAATAATGGTATTTATTTAGCACTTACTATATATGCCAAGCACTAGACAAAACATTGGGGCAGATATGGGATAACAAGATTATCATAGTCCCTGTCCTACCTCATGTGTTATGCACGTTTTTTACAGGTATATCCTTTTATTTTACTTTTTCATTTTATTAACATTATTTATGAAATATAAAAAATAAGTTGCATACATTAAATATACAGGCATTAAAATGCATTCAATCTTGTATTTACTATATTTTCTTTTTTCTTTTACTTTTATCTATTTATTTTATTTTATGCCCATTTTTACAGATGAGAATAACGAGGCAAAGAGAGGTCAAATGATAAGGTCAATGATAAGTTTAAATGGTTGAGCCAGGGAATAGAATACAGGACTCCCATCTGTTTCTCATGTGCTTTCCACTAAATCAAGTTCCTCAGCCTATGCTACATTCTTCTGTCTGGGTCATCATCTTAAAAGCCATTCAGAACCCACAAATCCCCTTCCTTGTTAAATCATCCATATCACAGCTGTTCACATCTCGAAAGCCCTTCTAAATTACCATCTCCTCCAGGAGTTTTTCCCTGATTCATTTTTATCTCCAAAAGTCTCCTTCCAAATACTGTACTCACTGGTAGTGTACACATTTTAACAAGCTTTTCAATCATTCATATATGTTAAGCACTTGCTGTATGTAGGGGATCGTACTAAGAGTTTGGTAGTGTACAACACAAAAATATAACCGATATATTCCCTGTCCACAGAGAGCTTAGAGTCTAGAGGGGGAGACAGGCATTAATATAAATGAACTATGGATCTGTACATGGGTGCTGTGGAGCTCGTGGGAGGGAGGTGGTCAATAAAGAGAGGCAAACAGGGAGATGTAGAAAGGAGTGGGAAAAGAGGAAATGAATGCTTCTGGAAAGCCTCTTGAAGGAGACGTACCTTCAATAGGGAGAGAATAATTATTGGCCAAACATGAGGAGGAAGACTGTTCCAGGTTAGACGCAGAACATGGTTGAGCAGTTGGCGGCAGGATAGATGAGATCGAGGTACAGAGAGTAGGTTGGCATTAGAGGAGCAAAGTGGGAGGGCTGGGTTACAATAGGAGAGTAGCAAGGTGAGGTAGGAGGGGGCCAACTGAGATAATTGACAAATACCACAATTATAATAATAATAATAATATTGGTATTTGTTAAGCGCTTACTATGTGCCGAGCACTGTTCTAAGCGCTGGGGTAGACACAGGGGAATCAGGTTGTCCCACGTGGGGCTCACAGTCTTAATCAGAGAAGCGGCGTGGCTCAGTGGAAAGAGCATGGGCTTTGGAGTCAGAGGTCATGAGTTCAAATCCCGGCTCCGCCACTTGTCAGCTGTGTGACTGTGGGCAAGTCACTTAACTTCTCTGTGCCTCAGTTACCTCATCTGTAAAATGGGGATTAAGACTGTGAGCCCCACGTGGGACAACCTGATTCCCTTGTGTCTACCCCAGCGCTTAGAACAGTGCTCAGCACATAGTAAGCGCTTAATAAATGCCAACATTATTATTATTATTAATCCCCATTTTGCAGATGAGGTAACTGAGGCACTGAGAAGTGAAGTGACTTGCCCAAAGTCACACAGCTGACAAGTGGCCTGGCTGGGATTTTGAGTGCTTTATAGTTGACATGAAAGGGCAACCACTAGAGGTTCTTGATGAGTGGGGAAACATGGACTGAACATTTTTGTAAAAAAGTAATCCGGGCATTAGAGTGAAGTACAGACTGGATGAAGAGAGGCAGGAAGCAGGGAGGTCAGCAAGAAGGCCGATACAATAATCAAGGTGGGAGAGGATAAAGGATAGTTGAGAGGAACTCAACTAAGTTCCCTCAATTCCATAGCTGTACTTCCATCCATTCTAATAATAATAATTATGGTTCTTGTTAATCACTTACTAGGTGCCAAGCACTGCTCTAAAAGCTGGGGATGATACAAGTTAGTGAGGTTGGATACAGTCCCTGTCCCACTTGGGGCTCACACTCTTGTTCCCACTTTACAGATGAGGTAATTGAGGCGCAGAGAAGTTAAGTGATTTGCCCCAGATCACACAGTGGACATATGGCGGAGCCGGGATCAGAACCCAGGTCCTTCTGACTCCCAGACCCGTATTCTATCCATTAAGCTGTTTCCTCTAGGCTATGTGACATTAGCATGTAAGCTTCTAGAGGGCAGGAGCCATGCCTTTCCCTGCTAGTAGCTCAACTACTACTTTTTTGCACAGTAGGTGCTCAGTAAATACTATTGTTTTGATTGTTGAATCTTATCCCAAGCCTGGACTCTTTCCACTGAGCCATGCTGCTTCTCTACTCTGTCACCTGGTTCCTTCACAACACTTCCTTCACCCACTACAAATTTTTCTCTTTCCACATTATCCCACTTATCTGGAACCATATATAATTTAGTAATTATGAAATTTTTCAATTGTTTACATGGGCTGAGACTTGGAGTACCTAGATGGTTATCAGATCAGACACATGTCTCACAATCTTCGATTTTTTACAGATGAGGAACTGTGGCCCAGAGAGGGTGAGTGATTTGTACAAGATCACACAGAAAGTCAGTGGTGGAACTGGGAATAGAACCGAGTTCATCAGATTAGACTGTGAGCCCGTCATTGGGCAGGGATTGTCTCTATCTGTTGCCGAATTGTATATTCCAAGCTCTTAGTACAGTGCTCTGCACATATTAAGCGCTCAATAAATACTACTGAATGAATGAATCAGATTCTCAGCCATGTTCTTTTTAGTAGGTCCTTCTTCCTTTAAATTCCTCAGGTCCCATTTCCCATAGGAACCCTACCCAAATAGGAGAGGAAGCATGAGGATACTTTCCTCCTTAGCACAAAGCAATTTCCCTCCCAAAATATATCCTTTAAACAATTTGTTATTTTTTTGAGAGTCTACTTTTTACTTAGCTGCTTGGTAATTTGCATTAAGGGTTCAAAGAATTATCAAGGCCTAAGGAGATCACAAATTAAAAAAGGAGACAAGCTGATGGAAGAAAAATTCCCTATTAAAGTGAGAAATTGAACGATTTACAAGAAGCGCTGCACCTGATTCTCTCAAGGGCCTGTGCTTCTTGGAGAGGTGGAGGGGACACCTCACTTGCTTCCCCTTTTTGCTTTTATTTATTTATTCATTCATTCATTCATTCATTCAATCATATTTATTGAGCACTTTCTGTGTGCAGAGCAGTATACTAAGCACTTGGAATGTATAATTTGGCAACCCATAGAGACAATCCCTGCCCAACGACGGGCTCACAGTCTAAAAGGGGGAGACAGACAACAAAACAAAACAAGTAGTCAGGCATCAATACCATCAAGATAAATAGAATCATAGATATATACACATCATTAATAAAATAAGAGTAATTAATAATATATACAAATATGCACAGGTGCTTTGGGGAGGGGAAGGGGGTAGAGCAGAGGGAAGGAGTAGGGGGAATGGGGAGGGGAGGAGGGGCAGAGGGAAAGGGAATAGGTATGCATCAGGTATGCAGATGGTCACTGGAGTGCTTGAGTGAGCTGTTTCGGCTCAGCTTCCAGCCAGCCACCTCTAGAAGGGGCTAGACTATAAGCTCCTTAATAATAATAATAACAATAATAATTATTGTTATATAATTATGGCATTTTAAAAATGCTTACTATTTGCCAAGCACTGTTCTAAGCACTGGGGTAGGTACAAGGTAATCAGGTTGTCCCACAAGGGGCTCACAGTCTTAATCCCCATTTTACAGATGAGGTAACTGAAGCTCAGAGAAGTTAAGTGACTTGTCCAAGGTCACACAGCAAACTTAGTGGCAGAACGAGATTAGAACCTACGTCCTCTGACTCCCAAACCGATGCTCTTTTCACTAAGCCATGCTGCTTCTAAGCCATGTTGCTCATTATAGGCAAGGAATGTGTCTATCAACTCCACTATATTGTACTCTCCTAAGCACTTAGGACAGTGCTCTGCACCGAGCGAGTTTTCTTAAAATATGACTGATTGATTGATTGGTTGAATGACTGCTGAGTGGCTAAAGAGAGCGGAGGACTTGCTGTTCTAGAGAGCCTGTACTGTTCTGCTTTGTATACCCCTTTGTGCTCTCAGATCCCTGGGGAGTCAGTTCAGTGCTCCTCTGGAGGCCTGGGCCAACTTAGCTTCACTCTCTCCAGGCTGCCTTCTGAAAGATCCATCTCAGACCCTGCAGGCTCCCCAGACTAGGCAACTGTCTAGTGCCAGCCCAGATCCTCTCATCGATCAAATTCAAATGATAGGGATCTAGTCACTGATTCAAACTGCTATTATGTCCTTCCTGGGTTATCTATAAATCAATCTTCCCGCATCCAGCCCTTTCTAAATGCTGCTAATTAAAATAATCTTCAACCACTGTTCTGACACATCATTCTCCTTGATGGATTCTTTGTGCCCTTCATTTCAGCCCTTCCCAATCCAACACCAATCCATCAAGATATGGGGCTTGGGGCATATAGCACTTGGCCAATCAGAGGCTGTAAACACTTTAATCGGTCAATGGTATTTATTGAGCACTTGCTGGGTGCAGAGCACTGTACTAAGCTCTCGGGAAAGTACAAAACAGCAGGATTGATAGACACAACCCCTGCCCTCAAGAAGTTTAGAGAAAGGTAATAGCTCCAATGTAGTTTACAATCACTGGCTTTATTGAGTATTTCTGTGTGCAGAGCACTCTACTAAGCACTTGGGAGAGTGTACTAGAGAAAGTAGACGTGATCCCTGCCTTTAAGAAGCTGCTGTATTGTACTTTCCAAGGGCTTAGTACAGTGTTCTGCACACAGTAAGCGCTCAATAAATATGACTGAATGAATTGACAATAGAATGGGGGACATAGATACTAAAATAAATTACACAAAGGGGAAGGAACCCAATATAAAAAATATTGTATAGGGGCTGTCAGGCTGGGCAGTGGGTGGTGTGATTATTTAAGTGCTTCAAGGGTATGGATTCACGGGCATAGCTGACAGTTATGAAAGATATAGGGTGTGGAGATGAGCGATTAGTCAGGAAGGCTTCCTGGAGGAGGTGTGATTTTAGTAGAGTTGCCTACCCCCCGATTTTTGCCCTACCACACTCTACAGTACAAGTGAAGATGTGGGGTTTTCAGTTTCTGCTTATTATTTGACATGTATCTAGATTGTGAGCTCATTATGGACAGAGAGTGTCTGCTAATTTTCTTGTACTCTCCCAAGAGCTGAGTACAGTGCTCTGCTCATAAGAAGTGCTCAATAAATGCCACTGATTGACTGATTGATTGATTGATTGCCATTGACTACAGTAAGGCATTCCTGTGGATGGGCCACTAAGGAGTTTTTAAAACTCCTTTTAAAACAATAAATTTATGGTTTTTGTTAAGCACTTGCTATGTGCCAGGTACTGTGGTAAATATAAGCTAATTAGGTTGAACACAGTCCATGTCATTCATTCATTCAATAGTATTTATTGAGCACTTACTATGTGCAGAGCACTGTACTAAGCGCTTGGGATGAACAAGTCGGCAACAGATAGAGACAGTCCCTGCCGTTTGACGGGCTTACAGTCTAATCATGGAGCTCACAGTCTTCATCCCCATTTTACAGGTGAGATCCATTAGGTGGTCCTTCTGACTGCCAGGCTCATGCTCTATCCACTAGACCAAGCTGTTTCTCAGTGTTAAATAGAACAAAATGAAAGGAAATTGGTGAGCAAACTATTACTCTCTTTGTCATGCTGACATAGGACCAGTGGATGGGGAGACAGACAAAGACCCTGGGGAGAAAAGGCTGTAGTGGCTCTCTTTGAGAAAGAGACAAAGACCAACGAAAGACAGATGAAATAAGAGAGAAAAACAGAGATAGAAGCAGGTGAGAGAGATAAAACAGAGAGAAAGAGAAAGACAAGAGACAGAAAGGGAGAGATCCAGAAAGAAGCAGATCGGAAGCAGTCACATCCTTTTCCACCACCCCTTCCGCCCTCGACAGACACAGTCACCTCATGATTTTCCCGTCAGAGGGCAGTGACAGAAGCCTCAATGCAGCTATAGGTTCAGGAGTAGACGACAGTTCTGTTTCTCAGTCCCTTGCTAGTGGTTCCAGGGATTGAAGCTGCTGCTGCTGTCATTACTCCTTTCCCAGTTTCAGGCATGCAGACTTTCCCAGAACCCTGAGAAGCCGCATGGCCTAGTGGAAAGAGAACAGACTGGGAGACAGAAGGACCTGGATTCTACTCCTGGCTCTGTGAGTAACAAGAAATTTTTCCAAAGAGGGGAATGGCATATTGATTTGCGTTTAGTGGAAAGAGCATGGGCTGGAAATCAGGGCACCTGGGTTCATTAATTGTATTTCCTGAGTGCTTTCTATGTGCTGAGTCCTGTCTCAAGCACGTGGAAGAGTACAGTATAACAATAAACAGACACATTCCCTGTTCACACAAGCTTAGAGTTTAGAGGATGAGCTTACTTTCTAATGCTAATCCCTACTCTGCCACTTGCCTGCTTTGTGGTCTTGGACAAGAAACTTAACTTCTCAATGGCTGAGTTTTCTCATCTGTAAAGTGGAATTTTAATACCTGTTCTCCCTTTTACTTAGACTTTGTGTCTCATGGGGGCAGGGACTGTGTCTGACCTGATTGTCTTATATCTACCCCAGTGTTTAGTACAGTCCTGGCACATAGTAAGTGCTGAAGAAACACTGCAATTCTGAGTTCCCAACCACTAAAGGGTTGGGGAGTGGCGGGGGTGGTAGCGGAGCAAAAACACATCATCTGTAGAACTGGAAACATAGAATCTGAAGAAAAGACCTAGCCTGAAAGCTAAAAGAAAAAAATTGCAATGACTATTATCACTGGACTTAGAACACCTTTCGATAAGACACCTGAAGTAAAAGTTGGACAGAGAACGAAAAGCCTGGGTATGATTTTTTACACAGAGCAGTCATCTATTTTCTCAGACTGTGATTAGAACAGAAACCATATTTCACACTAATATCACTTAATATGTTATTCGTGGCTCTGGGCTTCTGAAACTAGCAATGAATCAGGACATGTTGAATAAATACTGATCACTGTCCATCAAGTGTCAACTCTCATCTCCTTAGCCCCTTTCTCCTCTGCTTGCAGGGTATCAAAATCTCATTCTATTGTTTATTGGACTGCATATGACAGTAAATCTTGGGGGGAAACCTAAATATAGCTCTTGTTCTAGTTAGAGCCAAACTCAATCTGAGGAAAGACTGATAGAAGCCCCAGGTGCATGATAAAAAATTGTTGGTTCCCTGGCTCAAATATGGGCATTATTTGATCAAATTGTTGTGTTGTGGAGAGTTGCTGCGTGAAAGGTGGCAATCAACAGTGTTAGAATTATACAATAGCAGAGGAGGATTGTTGGTTTCTGCAAAGGTTAAGATAAAGATAATGCGACTTGATGAAGGGAATTCTAGCCAGGACATGGGTCATATCTGTCAGTAGAGTGGTTCATCTCTTCAGATTTCCTGTTGGAAAATAGCTAGGATTTCAGTCTGTTCACTGGCTTGGAGAGAATTGTTCTTCCCAGTCTGCTCGGTAGCTTCACTTTCCAGTCCAGTGGTAAATGTCTCTGGAGATAGAGGTATCAACACTCTCCACAGAAATATTTTCCTCAGGTTAATGGAACCAACAGTCAGGAGTGCTTTCTTGTGAGAAGATGTACATTTCCCTCAATAGGTTTTATTCCCTTGGGACTTCTTTGAATAGATCCTCTCCAATTGAAGTGTTTAGCACCAGAGGAATCATATTGAATTGGAAAAGCAAAAAGTGCAACAGATAGGAAATAAAGAGATACATAGCAGCAAAGTGTAGATTAAAATTTATCTCCTTTCCTACTTCGTCAGTATGTCAAGAGGATAAATGAAAATATCTGGAAATGCTTTGAGTGCATTAGGGTAAGATTAGTATCAATCAGTCAGTGGTGTCTATTAAGTGCTTACTATGTTCAGAGCACTGTACTAAGTACTTGGGAGAGTACTATGTAAGAGTTTTGGTAGACACATTCCCTTCCCTCAAGGAACATATATAGGCTAGAGAGAAAGATAGATATTAAATTAAATTCATACATTACAGATGTATACATAAGTACTGTGTGGCTGGAGGAGGGATGAATATTAAGTGTTTAAAGGGTAGATCTAAATGTATAGGTAATAATAATAATAATAATAATAATGTTGGTATTTGTTATGCTCTTACTATGTGCACTGTTCTAAGCGCTGGGGTAGACACAGGGTAATCAGGTTGTCCCATGTGAAGCTCACAGTCTTAGTCCCCATTTTACAGATGAGGGAACTGGGGCACAGAGAAGTGTAGTGACTTGCCCACAGTCACACAGCTGACAAGTGGCAGAGTCGGAATTCAAACTCATGACCTTTGACTCTGAAGTCCGTGCTCTTTCCACTGAGGCACACTGCTTCTCTAGGTGACATAGAGGGGAGAGGGGGTTGAGGAAAGGAGGGCTTAATCACGGAAGGCTTTTTGGAGGAGATGTGATTTCAGTAAGGCTTTGAAGGTGGGGCAGTGATCATATGAAGGGGAGGGAGTTCCAGGCCAGAGGAAGGACTTAACAATAATAATAATAATAATGTTGGTATTTGTTAAGAGCTTACTGTGTGCCGAGCACTGTTCTAAGCTCTGAGGGAGATATAATATAATCAGGTTGTCCCATGTGAGGCTCACAGTCTTCATCCCGATTTTACAGATAAGGTAACTGAGGCTCAGAGAAGAGAAGTGACTTGCCCACAGTCACACAGCTGACAAGTGGCAGAGCCAGGATTCAAATCCGTGAACTCTGACTCCTAAGCCCAGGCTCTTTCCACTGAGCCACGCTGATGGTATTTGTTGAGAACTTACTATGTGTCAAGCACTGTTCTAAGTGCTGGGGTAGATACAAGGTAATCAGGTTGTCCCACATGGGGCTCACAGTCTTAATCCCCATTTTATAGATGAGGTAACTGAGGCACAGAAAAGTGAAGTGACTTGCCCAAGGTCAAATAGACAAGTGGTGGAGCCGGGATTAAAACCCATGTCCTCTGACTCCCAAGCCCATGCTCTTGCCACTAGGGAACACTGCTTCTCTCTATTTGATCAAGGAGACAGGCGTGAGAAAGATGAAATCAAGGTACAGTGAGTAAGTTGGCATTAATCAATCGGTTAGTTAATCAGTGGCATTTATTGAGTTCTTACTATGTGCAGAGCACTGCTCTAAGTGCTTGGGAGAGTACAAAAAAAGAGAAATTAGCAGAAATGTTTCCTGCCCATAATGAGCTTACAGTTTAGAGGGATGAGTTTACACTCTAGAGAAGTCAAGTGTTTGGTCTGGATTGTAGTAAGAAATCAGCGAGGTAAGGTAGGATGGGGAAAACTGATTGAATCTCTTAAAGCCAATGGTAAGGAGTTTCTATTTGATGTAAAGGCAGATGGGCAACCACCGGAGAATCTGGAGGAGTGAGGACACGTAGGCTGAACTTTTTTTAGGAAAATGATCCAGGCAGCAGAATCAAGTAAGGACTGAAGGGAGAAGAGACAGAAAGTTGGGAGGTCAGTGAGGAGGCTGATTCATTCATTCATTCAATAGTATTTATTGAGCGCTTACTATGTGCAGAGCACTGTACTAAGCGCTTGGAATGAACAAGTCGGCAACAGATAGAGACAGTCCCTGCCGTTTGACGGGCTTACGGTCTAATCGGGGGAGACGGACAGACAAGAACAATGGCAATAAATAGAGTCGAGGGGAAGAACATCTCGTAAAAACAATGGCAACTAAGTAGAATCAAGGCGATGTACATTTCATTAACAAAATAAATAGGGTAATGAAAATATATACAGTTGAGCGGGCAAGTACGGTGCTGAGGGGATGGGAAGGGAGAGGGGGAAGAGCAGAGAGAAATGGGGGGAAAAGAGGATTAAGCTGCGGAGAGGTGAAGGGGGGGGCGGTAGAGGGAGTAGAGGGAGAAGGGGAGCTCAGTCTGGGAAGGCCTCTTGGAGGAGGTGAGTTTTAAGTAGGGTTTTGAAGAGGGGAAGAGAATCAGTTTGGCGGAGGTGAGGAGGGAGGGCGTTCCGGGACCGTGGGAGGAAGTGGCCCAGGGGTCGACAGCGGGATAGGTGAGCCCGAGGGATGGTGAGGAGGTGAGTGGCAGAGGAGCAGAGCATGCGGAGTGGGCAGTAGAAAGAGAGAAGGGAGGAGAGGTAGGAAGGGGCAAGGTGATGTAGAACCTTGAAGCCTAGAGTGAGGAGTTTTTGTTTGGAGTGGAGGTTGATAGGCCACCACTGGAGGTGTTTAAGAAGGGGAGTGACATATCCAGATCATTTCTGCAGGAAGATGAGCTGGGCAGCGGAGTGAAGAATAGACTGGAGCAAGGCGAGAGAGGAGGAAGGGAGATCAGAGAGAAGGCTGACACAGTAGTCTAGCTGGGATATAACAAGAGCCTGTAGCAGTAAGGTAGCCATTTGAGTGGAGAGGAAAGGGCGGATCTTGGCGATATTGTAAAGGTGAGACTGGCAGGTCTCGGAAATGGATAGGATTTGTGGGGTGAACGAGAGAGACGAGTCAAGGATGACACCGAGATTGCGGGCCTGAGAGATGGGAAGGATGGTCGTGCCATCCACGGTGATAGGGAAGTCTGGGAGAGGATTGGGCTTGGGAGGGAAGATGAGGAGCTCAGTCTTGCTCATGTTGAGTTTTAGGTGGCGGGCCGACATCCAGGTGGAGACATCCCGGAGGCAGGAGGAGATGCGAGCCTGAAGGGAGGGGGAGAGGACAGGGGCGGAGATGTAGATCTGCGTGTCATCTGCGTAGAGATGGTAGTCAAAGCCGTGAGAGCGGATGAGTTCACCGAGGGAGTGAGTGTAAATGGAGAACAGAAGAGGGCCAAGAACTGACCCTTGAGGAACTCCAACAGTTAAAGGATGGGAGGGGGAGGAGGCGCCTGCGAAGGAGACCGAGAATGACCGGCCAGAGAGATAAGAGGAGAACCAGGAGAGGACGGAGTTTGTGAAGCCAAGGTGAGATAAGGTATGGAGGAGGAGGGGATGGTCGACAGTGTCAAAGGCAGCAGAGAGGTCAAGGAGGATTAGAATGGAGTAGGAGCCATTGGATTTGGCAAGAAGGAGGTCACGGGTGACCTTAGAGAGAGCAGTCTCGGTAGAGTGGAGGGGATGGAAGCCAGATCGGAGGGAGTCCAGGAGAGAATGGGAGTTAAGGAATTCTAAGCAGTGATTGTAGATGACTTGTTCTAGGATTTTGGAAAGGAAGGGTAGTAGGGAGATAGGGCGATAACTGGAAGGAGGCTGATGCTGTATTCATTCACCCATTCAATCATTCATTAAATCATATTTATTGAGCTCTTACTGTGTGCAGAGCACTGTACTAAGGGCTTGGGAGAGTACAGTGTATCAATAAATAGACACATTCCCTGCCTAGAAAACACTTACAGCCTGGAGAGGGAAATGGGCATTAACATGAATAAATAAATTACAGATATGTACTTAAGTGCTGTGGGGCTAGGAGCGGGGGATGAATAAAGGAAGAAAGTCAGGGTGACGCAGAAGGGAGTGGGAGAAGAGGAATGAAGGGCTTGGTCTGGGAAGGCCTCTTGGAGGAGATGAGTGTTAAATAAGGCTTTGACGGGATAGAGAGTAATTGACTGTCAGAGATGAAGGAGAGCATCCCAGGTCAGAGGCAGAACATGGGTGAGGAGCTGGTGGTGAGATAGATGAGATCGAGATATAGTGAGAAGTTTCACTTTAGAGGAATAAAGTGTGTAGGCTGGGTTGTAGTAGGAGGTCCTGGAACGCCCTCCCTCCTCACCTCCGCCAAACTGATTCTCTTTCCCTCTTCAAAACCCTACTTAAAACTCACCTCCTCCAAGAGACGTTCCCAGACTGAGCTCCTCTTCTCCCTCTACTCCCTCTGCCATCCCCCCTTTACCTCTCCGCAGCTAAACCCTCATTTTCCCCTTTTCCCTCTGCTCCTCCACCTCTCCCTTCCCATCCCCACAGCACTGTACTCTTCCGCTCAACTGTATATATTTTCGTTACCTTATTTATTTTGTTAATGAATTGTGCATCGCCTTGATTCTATTTGGTTGCCATTGTTTTTGCGAGATGTTCTTCCCCTTGACTCTATTTGTTGCCATTGTTCTTGTCTGTCCGTCTCCCCCGATTAGACAGTAAGCCCGTCAAACGGCAGGGACTGTCTCTATCTGTTGCTGACTTGTTCATCCCAAGTGCTTAGTACAGTGCTCCGCACATAGTAAGCGCTCAATAAATACTATTGAATGAATGAATGAATAGGAGAGTTGTGAGGTGAGGTAGGAGGGGGCAAAGTGATTGACTGCTTTGAAGCCAATGGTGAGGACGTTTTGTTTGATGTGGAAATGGATGGGCAACTACTAGAGGTTTTTGAGGAGTGGGGAAACATGTCCTGAATGTTTTTGTAGAAAAATGATCCAGGTAGCGGAGTGAAGTATAGACTGGAGTGGGGGAAGACAGGAGGCTGGGAGGTCAACAAGGAAGTTAATACAGTGATCAAGGTGGGATTCATTCATTCATTCAATAGTATTTATTGAGCGCTTACTATGTGCAAGAGCACTGTACTAAGCACTTGGAATGTACAATTTGGCAACAGATAGAGACAATCCCTGCCCATTGACAGGCTTACAGTCTAATCAGGGGAGACAGACAGACAGACAAAAACAGTAGCAATAAATAGAATCAAGGGGATGTACATCTCATTAACAAAATAAATGGGGTAATAAAAATATATACAAATAAGCGGATGAGCACAGTGCTGAGGAGAGGGGAAGGGAGAGGGGGAAGAGCAGAGGGAAAGGGGGGGAAGGGGGCTTAGCTGAGGGGAGGTGAAGGGGGAGCAGAGAGGCAGCAGAGGGAGCAGAGGGAAAAGGGGAAGCTTAGTCCGGGATAGGATAAGCGATTGGATTAATGAGGTAGCGGTTTGGATGGAGAGGAAAGGGCAGATTTTAGCAATGTTGTGAAGGTGGAATCAACAGGATTTAATGGTGGATTAAATATGTAGGTTGAATGACCGAGAGGAATCAAGGATGACACCACGGTTATGGGCTTGAGAGACTTGAGAGACAGGAAGGTTGGTGGTGCCATCTACAGTGAATGGAAGGTGATGGAGAGGATGCGGTTTGGGTGGGAAGATAAAAAGTTCTCTTTTTGACATGTTAAACTTGAGGTGGCAGGAGGGCAGCTAAGTAGAAATGTCTTAAAGGCAGGAGGAGATACAAAACTGCAGAGAGGGAGAGAGATCAGGGCTGGAGATATATAGTTGGGTGTCCTCTGTATAGCGGTGTTAGTTAAGGTGGGATATGTTAAGTGCTTGGATAAGCTTGGTAGAAGTTTGAATGGAGAGGAAAGAGCAGACTGTAGAGATTGTGTGAAGGTAGAACATACAGGATATGGTGACAAATTTGAGCAGGTGGGTTGAATAAGAGACATGAGTCTAGGATAATCCTAAGATTATGGGCTTGTGAGATAGGGAAGATAGTGGTGTCGTCTACAGTAATGGGGAAGGCAGGGGGAGGACAGAGTTTTGGTGGGAAGATGATGACTTCTAATTTGGACAACAGTCAATCAATCAATATTTAGTGAGGGCTTATGTGCAGAGCACTGTACTAATTATGTGCAGAGGACTGACTAAGTACAATAACATGATGGTATTTGTTAAGCACTTACTATGGGCCAAGTACTATTCTAAGCACTGGGGTAGATACAAGGTTATCAGGTTGTCCCATGTAGGGCTCTCAGTCTTAATCCCCATTTTACAGATAAAGTAACTGAGGCCCAGAGAAATTAAATGACTTGTCCAAAGTCACTCATCTGACAAGGGGTGGATCCGGGATTAGAACCCACCACCTATGACACCAAGTCCGTGCTCTTTCCACTAAGCCATTAATGGATGGGTTCCCTGCCCATAATGAGTTTACAGTCTAGAGATGGAAACAGACATTAAAATGAATGTCAATAAGTCATAATATATAATTTAAAGATGTGTATGTAAGAATAAGAGCTGTGGGGTTGGAGGTGGTGCTAATTTCTAATGTACAAAGGTCACAGATTCACCTGAATAGATGATGTAGAAGGGAAAATGTGCAAGGAAAAAAGACTTAATTGAGGAAGATCTCTTTGGGAAGATGTGACCTTTTTAATGCTTTGAAGGTAGACCTGGTGGTGGCCTGGCATATGTGGAAGGGGGAGAGTCCCAGGATAGGGGGAGGACATGGGAAAAGGTTCAGCAGCAAGATAGATGAGATGGGGACACAGTGAGTAAACTAGCACTAAAGGAGCAGGGTGTACGGGCTGGGCTGGAATAGGAGATTAGTGAGGAGGGAGGAGGAGGGGGTCAAGCTGATTGAGTGCTTTAAAGTCAATGGTAAGAAGGATGGGCAACCACTGGAGATTCTTGAGGAGTGGGGAGACATGGACTGAACATTTTTGTTGACAAATGACCTGGGCAGCAGAGAGAAGAATGGACTGGATTAGGGAGACAAATTAAGCAAGGAGGTCAGTGAGGAGACAGATGGAGTAGTCGAAGTGGGATAAGTACTTGGATCAGCTTGGTAGCTGTAATCTTATATCTACCTCAAGGCTTAGATCAGTACCTGGCACACAGTAAGCACTTAACAAATACAACAGTTATTATTATTATTCTTTGGATGGAGGGAATAGGGCAGATTTTAACTACATTGTGGAGGTTGAACTGACAGGATATGGTGACAGATTGATTATGTAGGTGGAATGAGAGACATGAGTTGAGGACAATGCCAAGTTTATGGGCTTGAGAGATAGATAGTGGTGCTGTCTACAGTGATGGGAAAGACAAGGGGAGGACAGGGTTTGGGTGGGAAGATAATGAGTTCAGCTTTGGACCTGTTTAATTTGAATTCTCGGCAGGACATCCAAATAGATATGTTTAGAACATATGTAGCTTAGTGTAAGCAGGATATCGAGGTAGAGACATCCTGAAGGCAGGTGAAAATTTGAGACTGCAGTGAAGGAAAAAAGTCAGGGTTGGATAATTAGATATGGAATAGAAGAGTATTTGCTAGTATTAATAATGTGGATTACTAGATTTGATTATTCAATCAATCATATTTACTGAGTGCTTACTATGTGGAGGGCACTGTACTAAGTGCTTGGGAGAGCACGACAGAGTTGGTAAACATGTCCCCTGCCTGCACAGACCCCACAAAGACCTTGTTAAAGTCCTCCTAAAACATCATTTCCTCCTATAGGTCTTCTTTGATCAAACCCTTTAGTTCTCCTCTTTGCCTTTCCTGCTGCATTGACTATGAACTATGTACCTTTTAATCACTAAGGCCTGGGGTATTTACAGGATAATCAGGACTCACATGGGGCACTCAGAGTAAGTAGGAAGGAGATCAGGTATTGAATCCCCAATTTGCAGATGAGGGAACTGAGGCACAGAGTAAAGTGACTTACCCAAAGTCATTCAGCAGGTACGTGACAGAGCCAGGATTAGAACCAGCACCTGGCTCTTGCCACTAGGCGTGTTACTCACCCCACCCCCATAATACTTATGGAAATATGCTTATTCTCCCCTTTTCTCCCTATACCTAACCTATTTTAATGTCTCTCTCTCCTATAGACTGTGAGTTCCTTGTGGGCTGGGATCACATCTACTAACCCTGTTGCATTGTACTTTTCCAAGCACTTTGTATGGTCCTCTGCACACAGCCATAGCTCAATAAATACCATTGATTGATTGTTTACTGTTACCTTTAATCCAAAATAAGGGAAGAAATGAGAACTAGAAGCAAGTTAATGCATTAGGCATTAGCATATCCAAGAAATGGACCCTTCCTGGCACTAAAAATGGAGACGTAAACTTCAAGGATCAGAGACAGAGAAAGCCTAGGGCCTCTTAAGGAGATTTTCAAGGACATTCATCCTCTCTGGTTCAGCCTGGCAGCAAGAAAGGTCTCCCATCCACTTGACAAGTTTTCACATGCTTTAATCTTGGAACACTTGTCAATCTAAGAGAGTTTTGACATAAAGCCTAGTGTACTGTACTGCTCACAGTTGGCACTCAATCAGCCTTGTCGGACTGAATTCATTCTCCATATCTCTGTCTTTGCGTTACAGCACCTGGCTTCTGGAGCAGGAGAATGTTTTCACCCTCCCTGTTTGCTGATGAGGTTATGGGTCCCCAGAAAGATTAGATGTCATGTTCAAGGACAGATCCGGGAAATTTATTACAGAGCCAGGATTAGAATGTCTGAGTTTCTGGCCAACTATTACCTAAGAGAAGCAGCATGGCGAAGTGGATAGAGCACAGGCTGTGGCTGTGGGTTCTAATCCTGCTCTGGCACTTCTCTGTTGTGTGGTCTTCAACAAGCCACTTTGCTTCTTTGTGCCTCAGTTATCTCATTGTAAAATGGGGATTGAGACTGTGAGCCCCGTGGGGGACAGGGACTCAATCCAACCCAATTTTCTTGTTTCCAACCCAGAGCTTTAGAACAGTGCCTGGAACATAGTAGGTGCTTAAGAAATACCATAATTATTAGTTATTATTAAATAATATAGGCCTTCATCAATGACTTCCTTATATTTCTTACAGTCTAAGAAGGAGTGGGAACAGGTAGTGAATCTCTATTTTACAGTTGAGGAAACTGAGGCACAGAGAACTTAGGTGACTTTCCCAAGGTCACACAGCAAGTGGCAGAATCAGAATTAGAACCCAGGTCCTCATGACTCCCAGGTCTGTACTCTTTCCAATAGGCCATGCTGCTTCCCGAGTGCTATTAATTCTACTTCTGCTATTAAGCAGGAAATTTTGCAGGGGAGCACGTGGGTTATAATATTAGAATGGGAACAGTCGATTAGACTGTAAGCCTGTCATTGGGCAGGGCTTGTCTCTATCTGTTGCCGAATTGTACATTCCAAGCGCTTAGAATAGTGCTCTGCACATAGTAAGCGCTCAATAAGTGCTATTGAATGAATTGAATGAACAGTCATTGTCCAGAAAGGATCGAATCACTTGTAGCACATGGGCTGGCTGGGTGGGAAGTCTCTATCACAATTCTGGGTGAGGCTGTTGGATCTGAGAAAGGACGACACATAGAGAGGTGAACTGGATTCATTCATTCAATTATCTATATTGGGTGCTTACTGTGTGCAAAGCACTGTACTAAGCACTTGGGAGAGTACAGTATGACAACTGACACATACCCTGGCCATAACGAGCTTACAACTGGATTTCCCTTATTTATCAGATGTCTTTCTGTATACAAATACCATTAAAAAAAAAAGCGATGCCTTTTGGATTCGGGGTCACTGGGGTTAGTCCTTCCAAAATATGCCCAGAGGTAGGAGTGACTTGGAAACAGCATGTTGTGGTGGATAGAGCATGGACCTGGGAGTCAGAAGGTCATGGGTTCTAATCCTGGCTCCGCCACATGTCTGCTGTGTGACCTTGGGCAAGTCACTTCACGGTTCTGGATCTCAGTTACCTCACCTGTAAAATGGGGATTGAGACTGTGAGCCCTGGTGGGACAGGGACTGTGCCCAACCCGATTTACTTGCATCCACCCCAGTGCTTAGTATAGTGCGTGGCACATAATAAATGCTTAACAAATACCACAATTATTACTAGTATTATTATTAAGTGACAGTCTGGACTGGCTGCACTACCTACCTCCTGAAACACAGTGCCTGTGTCTACTCTGCTCTGCCTCTCTCCAGCTCCAGTCTGCCCAGTTTGGAGGGGAAAATGGTATTTTTAGTAGGGTTTTTTTTAAATGATATTTCTTAAGCGTTTACTAGGTGCCAAACACTGTACTAAGCACTGCTGTAGATACAAGATAATTAGGTTGGCTGCAGTCCATGTCCCATATGAGGGTTCATAGTCTTCATCCCCATTTTACAGATGAGGTACTGAGGCACAGAGAAGTTAAGAGATTTACCCAAGGTCACCAAGCATACAAATAGCCGAGCCAGGATTAGAATCCAGGTCCTCTGTTACTAGGTTCATGCTGCTTCCCAGTGTACTACTGCATTTCATGAAGAAAATGGGCAATAGACTGTTGTTCCAGTAACCCTCACATGCATTGGTAACAATAGTAATAATGATGATAATATAAATAATAATAATAATGAAGTATGGTATTTGTTGAGCATTTACTATGTTCCAAGCACCGTTCTAAGCCCTGGAACAAATACAATGTAAACATTTTGGACACAGACTTGTCTTACGTGGGGTTCGCAGTTTCGCAGTTGGGAAAAGAGAACAAGTATTGAATTCCCATTTTTTTCCAGCTAAGGAAAGAAAAGTCATTTGCCCAAGGTCACACAGCAGGCAGGTAGCATGAATACAATGTGTATGGTTAGCTGGCCGACCAGCAGGGTTGCCTTCAAACTGAAACATGACTCTTTGATTTGTAAACTATCAAAATATTCTCAATTCAGCAATGTTTTTCCCTTAGCTATGTTGTGGGTAAATTGAAACAAAATGAAAGGCAGGTGCAAACCAATTTAGGTTGTTTGCTAGAAATCTAATCATGTCTGAAGAGATTAGCCTTGCAATAAGCATTAAGAAGACATTGCTTCCTCTCCTGCCAAGCTAGCATTGCAAAATTTGAAAACAGAACAAAGGTATTCTCTTTGCTCCAGAAAAGTTTTTTGACCCTTCACTGGTGGCTTGAATGCTGCTCTCTCCAGAGTCCTAATACCTAAGGGAGCAGTAAATGACTGTTCAATGATTCAATCGTATGTATTGAGCGCTTACTGTGTGCAGAGCGCTGTACTAAGTGCTCTTTGTCCCTGTTGTCTCTGACATTTCCCCATTTCTTCTGGAAAGAAAATTCACACTAACCCACTACTGTCACAAGGCTCAAAGCTCAATTCCAAGGGGTAAGCCCAGGCTTTCCGTAATGAAGTTTTGTAGTATCGTAACTTGTAACACTGGAACTCTTCCTTTTAGCCCGACAATCAAATGGCAGCCTGAAAGAGCACAAGAATGTTCAAGACAAGAAGTGCTGAAAAAGAATATTGATGTTCATTTAAAAGGAATTGAATCAATAATTCTAACTGTTTTCAGGAGATTTTGGCAGTTGGGTCCTTTCCCCTGAAAAACAGAGGGTAACTATCACAATTCGACCTGGTCGAATTGAACAATACGGCAATGTTTATGTTTTCTTCCCCAAACTCTGCCTCATGGAACTTTTGGGATGAACAGGTCGGCAACAGATAGAGACAGTCCCTGCCGTTTGACGGGCTTACAGTCTAATCGGGGGAGACGGACAGACAAGAACAATGGCACTAAACAGCGTCGAGGGGAAGAACATCTTGTAAAAACAATGGCAACTAAATAGAATCAAGGCGATGTACAATTCATTAACAAAATAAATAGGGTAACGAAAATATATACAGTTGAGCGGACGAGTACAGTGCTGTGGGGATGGGACGGGAGAGGTGGAGGAGCAGAGGGAAAAGGGGAAAATGAGGCTTTAGCTGCGGAGAGGTAAAGGGGGGATGGCAGAGGGAGTAGAGGGGGAAGAGGAGCTCAGTCTGGGAAGGCCTCTTGGAGGAGGTGATTTTTAAGTAAGGTTTTGAAGAGGGAAAGAGAATCAGTTTGGCGGAGGTGAGGAGGGAGGGCGTTCCAGGACCGCGGGAGGATGTGACCCAGGGGTCGACGGCGGGATAGGCGAGACCGAGGGACGGTGAGGAGGTGGGCGGCGGAGGAGCGGAGCGTGTGGGGTGGGCGGTAGAAAGAGAGAAGGGAGGAGAGGTAGGAAGGGGCAAGGTGATGGAGAGCCTTGAAGCCTAGAGTGAGGAGTTTTTGTTTGGAGCGGAGGTCGATAGGCAACCACTGGAGTTGTTTAAGAAGGGGAGTGACATGCCCAGATCGTTTCTGCAGGAAGATGAGCCGGGCAGCGGAGTGAAGAATAGACCGGAGCGGGGCGAGAGAGGAGGAAGGGAGGTCAGAGAGAAGGCTGACACAGTAGTCTAGCCGGGATATAACGAGAGCCCGTAATAGTAAGGTAGCCGTTTGGGTGGAGAGGAAAGGGCGGATCTTGGCGATATTGTAGAGGTGAAACCGGCAGGTCTTGGTAACGGATAGGATGTGTGGGGTGAACGAGAGGGACGAGTCAAGGATGACACCGAGATTGCGGGCCTGCGGGATGGGAAGGATGGTCGTGCCATCCACGGTGACGGAGAAGTCTGGGAGCGGACCGGGCTTGGGAGGGAAGATGAGGAGCTCAGTCTTGCTCATGTTGAGTTTTAGGTGGCGGGCCGACATCCAGGTGGAGATGTCCCGGAGGCAGGAGGAGATGCGAGCCTGAAGGGAGGGGGAGAGGACAGGGGCGGAGATGTAGATCTGCGTGTCATCTGCGTAGAGATGGTAGTCAAAGCCGTGAGAGCGGATGAGTTCACCGAGGGAGTGAGTGTAAATGGAGAACAGAAGAGGGCCAAGAACTGACCCTTGAGGAACTCCAACAGTTCAATAAATACTATTGAATGAATGAATGAATGAAAATAAGGGTATGGTTAGAGCCAGTTAAAACAGTAGCGTGAACAGGGAAAGAGCGGAAAGTGCGGTAATCTGTCAGGTATACCTAACTCTCTCTCAGGCTTTGTGAGTCACCTAATGGTCTGTTAATCAATCAGTGAAACTTATTAAGCACTTAATGTGTGCAGAACACTGTACTAAGCATTTGGAAGGGTACAGTAAAACAAGATTGGCAGAGATGATCCCTGCCCACAAGGATTTTACAGTCTAGAGGGGGAGAAAAACGTTAATATAAATACATACATAAATGAATTTCGGATATTTATGTAAGTGGTGTGGGGCTGAGGGTGGAGTGAATATCACTGCTTAAAGGGCAGCGATGCCCAAGTACAGAGGTGATACAGAAGGGAGGGGAAGTAAGGAAAAAGAGGAGGCCTAGTTGAGAAAGGACTTTGGAGGAGATGGGATTTTAATAAGGCTCTGAAAATGGGGAAAGTGTAAGTCTCCCCTCTATGAAAGGGGAGGAGGTTTCAGTCTAGAGGGAGGATGTGGGCAAGAGGTTGGTGAGAGATAGATGAGATCAGGATACAGTGAGTTAGTTGGCACTGGGGAGCAAAGTGTGTGGACTGGGTTGTAGCAGGAATTCAGCAAAGTAAGGTAGGATGGGGAGAGCTTGGTAAGGAGTTTCTGTTTGCTGCAGAGGTGGTTGAGCAACCACTGCAGTTTCTTGAGGAGACGTGGACTGAATTTTTTTTTAGAAAAATTATCCAGGCAGCAGAGTCAAGTAAGGAAAGTAGTTGAGAGAGGCAGGAAGTGGCGAGTCAGTGGGAAAGCTGATGCAGTATATAAGATGGGGTATGATAAGTATTTGGGTCAGCATTGTAGTAGTTTGGGTTCATTCAATAGTATTCATAGTATTTTTTGAGCACTTACTATGTGCAGAGCACCGTACTAAACACTTGGAATTTACAATAAGGCAACAGATAGAGACAATCCCTGCCCAATGACGGGCTCACAGTCTAATCAAAAAGTTGGTATTTATTATGCACTTACCATGTGCCCAGCACTGTTCTAAGCGCTGGGGTAGATACAAGGTAGTCAGATTGTCCCACATAGGGCTCACAGTCTTCATCCCCATTTTACAGATGAGGGAACTGAGGCACAGAGAAGTTAAGTGACTTGCCCAAGGTCACACAGCTGGAGAGGAAAGGCCAGATTTTAGAGATGTGAAACCTGAACCAACAGGAACTGATGGCAGATTGAATCTGTGGGTTGAATGAGAGAGATGAATGGGGGAAAAATGCCACGGTTACGGGATTGTGAGATATGGACAATGATGTTGTTGTCTACAGTGACGGGAAAGAGAAGTGAAGGACAGAGCTTGGGTGGAAAGGTGAGAAGTTTGGTTTTGGATGTGTCAGCTTTGAGGAGTTGGTGAAACATCCAAATAGAGATATCCTGAAGACAGGAGGAAATATGAGACTGCAGAGAAGGAGAGAGGTCAGGGATGGACAGAAAGGTGTGGGACTCATCTGTGTAGGGATGGTAGTTGAAACCAAGGGAGCAAATGAGTTCTTCAAGGGACTGGGTGTAGATGGAAATAGAAGGGGACTCAGAATTGAGCCTTGAGGGACTCCCCCAGTAAGAAGACAGTAGGTGGGGGAGAGGCCCACCAACACCCCCCGCCCCCCCCCCCCCAAAAAAGAAACAAAAAACAAAAAAAACTGAGAATGAGCAGCCAGAGAGATAGGAAGATAAACAGGAAAGGACAGTGTCAGTAAAGCCAAGATTGAATAGTGTTTCCAGGAAAAATGGGTGATCCTCAATGTCGAAGGCAGCTGAGAGGACAAGGAGGATGAAGTCGAAGCCATTGGATTTGGCAAGAAGAAGTCCACTGGTGACCTCAGAGAGGGCAGTTTCCCTCGTGTGAAGTGGGAAGAAGCCAGATTGGAGAGATTTAAAGAAAAAATTGGAGAAGAGGAAGTGGAGAAAGCACTTACTACAGTGCTCTCCACACAGTAAGTGCTCAATAAATATGATTGCTTGCTTGATTGATCGGAATGATAGGAGGGAGATGGTGCAATAACTGGAGGGATCTGTGAGGTTAAGGAAGGGTTTTTTTCAGGAAAGGGGATGTATGAGCATGTTTAAAAACTCATTTGATCTGTAAGGGCTCTAGTTTCCTCCCTTGTGACTCAGTAATGGCTGACAATTATTTTCTAAGAAATATTCTGGAATCCTCAGAGACAAGGCACACTTTTACCAGACTTTCACAGTAACCAAGAAGGTTTGGCAGAATGAATCAGAACATCTTTAGAATCCCCTCTTTCCCTTCCATCCAGATTGCTACCAAGATGATCCAAGCATTTTTAATATCTGGCATTGATTACTGCATCAGCTTCCTCTCTGACTTTCCTTGCCTCCTACCTCTCCCTACTCCAATCTTTATTGCTGCCTGGAGAAGTTTTCTGAAACTGTTTAATCTTGTTGACGGCCTATCTCCTCCAAGGGACCTTCCCCGACTAAATCCTCTTGTCCTGTTCTTCCATTCCCTTCTGCCTTGCCCAGATTTGCTCATTTTTTCCATCCCCCCTCCCAGCCCACAGCGCTTATTTACATATCCATAATTTATTTATTTATATTAAAGTCTGTCTCCCTCTCTAAACTGTAAGCTCACTGTGGTCAGGGAATGTGTCTGTTATATTGTTATATTGTACTCTCCCAAGTGTTTAGTGCAGTACTCTGCATACAGCAAGCACTCAAATACAATTGGTTGATCGATTGCCCTTGGGCAAGTCATTTAACTTTTCTGTGCCTCAGTTCCCTCACCTGAAAATGGAGATTTAGACAATGACTCCTATGTGAGACAGGGAGTGTGTCCAACCTGATTTTCTTGTACCTACCCAATGCTTATAACAGTGTCTGGCACAACATAAGTGCTTAACAAATGCCATAAAAACCAACAAGCCAAAAAAAGATCACAGTAGTGATCAGTCTTGCTATGTGATTGTCCCAAAAACCTTTGATGATGTTTTTAGCTTGTTGAGCTGGAAGAGTTTCTCAGTATATTGGAAGATAATTCCCGACTCCAACTCCAGATTCCCCATCACATCTTCAATATGGTAGCAAAGATTAGGTTGGATTTCCCAAGCGCTTAGCAAGAGGTCTCCACAAAGTAAACCCTCTATAAGTAGAGAAGCAGCGTGGCTCAGTGGAAAGAGCCCGGGCTTGGGAATCAGAGGTCATGGGTCTGAATCCTGGCTCTGCCACTTGTCAGCTGTGTGACTGTGGGCAAGTCACTTAACTTCTCTGTGCCTCAGTTACCTCATCTGTAAAATGGGGATTAAGACTGTGAGCCTCATGTGACACAACCTGATTGCGCTTAACAAATACTAATGTTAATTAAGTACGATCGATATAGGACAAACTGACAACACAGTTCTGGGTCACTCCACTGGTGAAAAGGAAAGACCACCTTCACCCATAAACAGTTAGCTTCTTGTGGTCAGGGATCACTTCTACCAACTCCATTACACTGTACTTTGCCAAAAGCTTGGAGAAGAAGCATTGCTCAGTGGAAAGAGAACAGGCCTAACAGTCACAAGAACTGGGTTCTAATCTCAACTCTCCCACCTGTCTGCTGCGTGACTTTGAACGTGTCATTTCACTTCTCTGGGTCTCAGTTCCCTCATCTGCAAAATGGGATTCAATACTGTTCTCCCTTCCACTTAAAATGGGAACCCCATGTGGGACCTGATTACCTTGTATCTACCCCAGCGCTTGATACAGTGCCTGGCATATAGTAAGAACTTAATAAATATCTCTATTATTATTATTATAAACTTAGTACATTGCTCTGCATACAGTAGGCTCTCAATAAATAATTATTATACTTAAGTGCTTACTATGTGTCATGTACTGTCCTAAGTGTTGGGGTGGATACAAGTTAATTAGGTCTGACACAATAAGTACCTCTTAGTTGACAATATTAGGGTTACTTTAAGTATTCTGGTGAATTCCCCTAAAGTACAAATTTAGAAAAGTTCTGAAGCTGGACCCTGACAATTTGTTTCTGGAGGAGTTGTTCTTACTCTGTCAGATTTCATATATCTCCAACTTTTATTAACCAGAATCTCAGACTGCTGCCTTTTCTTGGCGAGCACAGTGAGACGAGGTTGGAAAATATATATTTTTAGCTGTCTTTGAAGAAGGACGAAGAGGAAGAGAAGGAACCAGGACCTTTTATTTCTACCATTAAAGCCCGGGAAACCAGGAGCAGGGTCTTTCATCTCTCCGTTTAATCTCAATGCACAATCAATAGTGGTTTCCCTCATTTCTATCCTTTCACAACCTCTTTGAGCACTTAGAAAGTGGGGTGTTAAGTACCATAAACATTTCAGCAACAACCTATATCATTGTTCTGTGCCTCTTATAAGTAATGTCTGATCAACTAAAGGCCTAGCCTCTGAGGGGGCTAAGAAAGGGTTGAGGACTTTTTCAGTTAATTGCCTTCGAGTTGTATTCACTCAGGGATACCAACCAAAAATTCACATTGCACTTCTAAGCACTTAAAGCCAAGGAAATACTACTAATAAATAATGATAAATGTGTGGTGTGCTAAGAAGATACCCTCATTTTCTTGCCACGGATTAGGTTTCAACTACATATCAGTGCCATTTCTATGTCGGAAAGGGAATTCATCACTTCTTTAGCAGCACTTGACAATGAATTCTTTGCTAACTGGCTAATAGAATGCTTTCTGGTTTCAGTGTGTAATCAAAAGAGCCTATATACCTACATTACATTATTGAGTAATTTGATGATTATGTATTCCATTCATTCCATTAAATGTTGCCACTTTGGTAAGTATAAAAAGGATTTAATTCCTAAATGTTGTATTCATTTATATGTTAATCAGTTAAGGAGACTTCTCTACAGATCCATGAATGCATATGACAGTCTGTAGGAAGTGCTTTTTTCCCAGTGATCTAAAAGCATGTTAGAAAGGACAACTGAGTCACTAACATCATTCCTCTGGTGTGCAAATTGAGGGACTGGGGGGTGCTTAAGTGATTTTGGCTAAGGCACTTTGTCTACCAGTTGAAGATCAGGGACAAAATGTTTGCTTATTTTCCCTCTTAAAGCTGTGGATTGAAGTATGTTGTCCATTCAAGGAAGATCCAGGATCAATGATCAGAGAAGCCCTGTGGTCCAGTGGAATAAAGTGTAGGCCTGGGAGTCAGAGGATCTGGATCTAAACCCTGCTCTGCCACCTGTCAGATGAGTAAATTTAGGCACTTAACATCTCTGTGCCTCAGTTACTGCATTTGTAAAATGGGGATTAAGACTGTGAACCCCATGTGGGATATGGATTGTGTCCAACCTGATTATCTTGTATCTATTCCAGCACTTAGAACAGTATCTGGCATATAATAAACACTTAACAAATAACCATTTAAATAAAAGGAGATTAGTCTTCAGTCAACAATGTGATATTAGTTAAATTCTTACTATGTGCTAAGCAAGAAGTAGTAGATACCTGATAATCAGGTAGTACAAAGCCCCTGTAGCACGAGGAACTCACAGTCTAAATAGGAGGTAGTTCATTCATTCATTCATTCAGTGGTATTTATTAAGTGCTTACTGTGTGCAGAGCACTGTACTAAGCGCTTGGGAAAGAACAATGCAACAATAAACAGTGACAATCCCTGCCCACATCGAGCTCAACGTCTGGAGAGGGGAAGGCACATATCAATATAAATAAAGAAAATTACAGACATATACATAAGTGCTGTGGGACTGGGGATGCTGGACAGAGGGGAAGAGCAAAGGGAGCAGGTCAGTGTGATGCAGAAAGGAGTGGGAAATGAGGAAAAATGAGGCTTTCATTCAATAGTATTTATTGAGCGCTTACTATGTGCAGAGCACTGTACTAAGCGCTTGGTCTGGGAAGCCCTCTTGGAGGAGATGGGCCTTCAATAAGGCTTTGAAGCTGGGAAGAGTAATTGTCTGTCAGATTTGAGAAGGAAAGGCAGTCCAAGCCAGAGGAAGGATGTGGGCCAGGGATTGGTGGTGAGACAGGAGAGATCGAGGCACAGTGGGAAGGTTAGCACTAGAGGAGTGAAGTGTGTGGGCTTTTTTTTAGGAGAGAAGCAAGGTGAGGTAGGAAGGGGCAAGGTGATGGAATGTTTAAAGCCAGCAGTGAGGAGTTTTTGTTTGATACCAAGAGGGATAGGCAGCCACTGGAGATTTTTGAGGAGGGGAAGAAACTGAGGCACAGAAAAGTTAAATGACTTGCCCAGGGTTACATAGCAGACAAGTGGAGGAGCTGTGACAAGAACCCAGGTCCTTTGTCTTCTTTCCACTGTGACATTGCTGAAGAGCTATGTTTCTATGAATGTTGAATTTTAGAACAAGTTACTTCATTTCTATAAACTTCTTCTTATAATTAATAAACCTGCTGGAATCACCTTGCCTGTTACAAAGGAAATATCAAGTGATGATTAGAGATATGAGGCAAGAAAAACTTACTAAAGTTTTTATGTTGTCCTCCTGCATGAGTTTTTGCAAGGAAAATGACAGCTGACTTCTTCAACCAAAGATTATTTAGCTCAAATTCTGAATTAAGCTTCTTTGTTTTCAAGTGGTGATGGTTCCCAGCTGGGTGTAGAGTTCTTTTCAGCTCAGTGCCCTTATTTGCACTGTTCTTTTCTTTAATTAGTCTCCCATCTTCTCCTTTCATTCTTGTCATATCAGGCTTCTCTGGGATCTTTTTGTTCCCTTCTTACATTCCCAGTACCCTCCCAGTCATCTTCCTGGACTGTCCTCTCACATTACATGGCCCAGATTTCTCCTTTCCCCTCCCCTCTTTCAGATCTCACCTCTAGACATAGAGGAGTGGAGAAATCCCTCACCCACCTTAGCTCTTAGCTCTCTTTCCAATCCACGATTACAAGCCCTGCAAAGGAATGTTACGCATTGACTATTGTTTTCCCTAGCTTCCACAAATCAAAATATGCATATGAAACTTCTAAGCTAACAGGCTTTAAAGCAACATAATTGTATCAGACAAATCAGGTCATTGTTCATCATCTCTCATGATGGGATCAGTTAATGTAAGCTCACTGTGGGTAGGGAATACACCTCTTATATGTGTGTGTTGGACTCTCCCAAACACACAGTAAGTGCTCAATAAATACGATCGATCGATTGATTGATAATCAGTGGCATTTGTTGATGACTCAGTGTGTGCAGAGGACTGTCCCAAGAACCTGGGAGAATACAATACAACAGAGTTAGTAAACATGTTCCCTGCCCACAGTGAGAAGAGAAGCAGCATGGTGTAGTGGATAGAGTGCAAGCCTGGAAGTCAGAAGGTCATGAGTTCTAATTCCGGCTCCAACACTTGTCTGCTATGTGATCTTGGACAACTCCTCTGTGCCTCAGTTACCTCACCTTTAAAAAAGGGAGTTAAGATGTGACTCCCTTGTGTGGTAAGGGGCTGTGTCTAACCCGATTTGCTTGTCTCCACCCCAGCACTTAGAACAGTGCCTGGCACATAGTAAGTGCTTAATATATAACATTATTATTATTGTTAATGAGCTTACAGTCTAGAGGGATGCACTTGTCTTGGTGCTGGGGTTTGAAAGTTGGCTTTGGCATTTTATTTTCATAAAACAATACAGAGATCTCGTTACACTCTAGTCCCTCTATCTCCCGTTATTTAAGAGCCCTGAAATGCTCCAGTCCTCCCCACTCCTTGCTTATTTGGGCTTTAGAGGCCATAAAAGTTTGCTTTGGGCTGAAAAACTGAATTGGGAATATTAGAAGTAAGGCAGATACCCATGTTATTCAATAAAATATGAAAAAGCTAGCTAGATTCTTGTGATATCAGTGCCGAAGATGAATGGCAGAATTAATGATTTTCTGTATTTTCATGTTCCTTTCAGGTTTCGAGAACATGAAGCATCGCTTATTTGGATTCAGTTACAAAAGGGGAGATTTGCAAATTAAGGCCATTTTATTATAGAGTGTCCAAAGAGAGCCCATTGGGAATGGACATTTTATTTATTTATAAGGCACCTAATATCATGCTGACTCCTTGTAATTCATTGTGAAATAGCCGACTACAAAAACCCCTTTTTCTTATAAATAAGGACGGCTAGTCAATTCACTCAGGAAAAGGTAAGCATTTGGAGAAACAAGTGTGTTCACTTCTTAATCAAAAGAGATTAATGGTTTGACAGCTGCTTGGTGTGACAATTGCTGACCCTAGCCTAGGGTAAAATCTGAATCTCCCTCATCCAATAGTGAAGAGAAATAGGTAGCAGAGTCGTCTACATGATGAAAGCCATTTTCTCATTTTCACAGCCTTTCCTTTCACTCCTGTTTTATTGTGTTTATGATACTGAGGTGACTTTAAATTTGCACTTTGTAAAAAAATAAATTAATTAACCAATAGCATTTTACTAAGCACTGAAAAAAAGTGCAATTTATGATCCAAAGACATTAAAGGATGAATAAATCATGAATCCAGACTCACGATCTGCAGTGGGGGTCATTGGAAGATTGGCAGTGCTGGGTACATAGTAAGCGCTTAACAAATACCATCATCATTATTATTATTGGCATGAGGCACGTGGTGAAAGATAGTTTAAAGATAGAGACGAATGACATGACAACGCAACAGTGTGAAGCAGTGTTGCCTAGTGGCAAGAACACGGGCTTGGGAGTCAGAGGATGTGGGTTCTAATCCCCGCTCCACCACTCATCTGCTCTGTGACCTTGGGCAGGTCACGTAACTTCTCTGTGCTTCGTTTGCTTCATCTGTAAAGTGGGGATTAAGACTATGAGGCCCATATGGGACAGGGACTGTGTCCAACCTGATTACCTTGTATCTACCCCAGAGCTTAGAGGAGTGCTTGGCACAAAGTAAGTGCTAAACAAATACTGAAATTATTCATTATTCATTAATTCATTCAATCATATTTATTGAGCGCTTACTGTGTGCAGAGCACTTTACTAAGTGCTTGGAAAGTACAATTCAGCAATAAAGAGAGACCATCCTTGCCCACACCAGGCTTACAGTCTAGAAGGGGGGAACAGGCATCAAAATAAGTAAACAGGCATCAATATAAATAAATAGAATTCTAGATCTATACATATATACATAAATGCTGTGGGACGCGGAGGAGTGGAAGAGCGAAGAGAGAGAGTCGAGGTGATGCGGAAGGGAGGGGGAGCTGAGGAAAAGGGGTGGTTAGTCTGGGGAGGCCTCATGGAGGAGGTGAGCCCTCAGTAGGGCTTTGAAGAGGGGAAGAGCGTTATTATTCTTATTACCAGCCATCTCTGGAACTGAATTTACATCACCAGCCTTTTTTAATCTACTTGATGTACTTATTTATTTCCACCACTCCAGTTCTAAATATTTTTATGCCTGCCTTTGATGTACAAGCTCCTTGTGAGCAAGGAATGAGTCCCGTCTTTGTTCTGTATTTCCCAAGTGCCTAGACAACGCACAGCACCCAGTGGCTGCTCAATAAATGCTATTACTACAACTGCTGTTACTGCTATTGCTATTATTACTATTACTATGCTATTACTATTTTTCAATGATTTATCTTGACGACTCCACTGATAAATATTCTTATATTGGTCTTTCTTATTCGATTTTCCTTCAGAAAGATTCAGATCCTGTTTCCCCACTGAAGAAACTCCAGTGGTTGCCCATCCACCTCCGCATCAGGTAAACACTTCTCACCAATGGCTTCAAAGCACTCAATCACCTTGACCCCTCCTACCTCACCTTGCTCTCTCAGAAGCAGCGGGGCTCAGTGGAAAGAGCCCAGGCTCAGGAGTCAGAGGTCGTGGGTTCTAATCCTCGCTCCGCCCAGCTGTGTGACTTTAGGTAAGTCATTTCACTTCTCTGGGCCTGTTACCTCATCTGAAATTGGGGATTAAAACTGTGAACCCTACGTGGGACAACCTGATCACCTTGTATCCCCCCAGCGCTTAGAACAATATTTTGCACCTAGTAAGCATATAACAAATACCACCATTATTACTCTCCTACTACAACCCAGCCCACACACTATGTTCCTCCAACACTAACCTTCTCACTATACCTCACTCTCATTTATCTCACCGCTGACCTCTCACTCATTCATTCAATCGTATTTATTGAGCACTTACTGTGTGCAGAGCACTGTAGTAAGCACTTGGAAAGTACATTTCAGCAACAGAGACGATCCCTACCCAACAATGGGCTCACAGTCTAGAAGGGAGGAGACAGACAACAAAACAAAACAAATAACAGGCATCAATAGCATTACTATAAATAAATAGAATTATAGCTATATAAACATCATTAATAAAATAGAGTAATAAATAATATATAAAAATATGCACAAGTGCGATGGGGAGGGGAGGTGGGAAGAGCAGAGGGAGGGAGGAGGGGCAATGGGGAGGGGAGGAGGAGCAGAGGGAAAGGGAGGGCTCAGTTTGGGAAGGCCTCCTGGAGGAGGTGAGCTCTCAGTAGGGCTTTGAAGAGGGGAAGAGGGTTAGTTTGGCAGATGTGAGGAGGGAGGGCATTCCAGGTCAGCGGTAGGATGTGGGCCAGGGGTTGACGGTGGTTCAGGCGAAAATGAGGGACCGTGAGGAGGTTAGTGGTAGAGGAGCGGAGGGTACGGGGTGGGCTGTAGAAGGAGAGAAAGGAGGTGAGGTAGGAGGGGTCCAGGTGATGGAGAGCTTTGAAGCCAAGAGTGAGGAGTTTTTGTTTCATTAGAAGGTAGATAGGCAACCAGTGGAGGTTTTTGAGGAGGGGAGTGACATGACCGGAGCGTTTCTGTAGAAAGATAATCCGGGCAGCAGAATGAAAAATAGACTGGAACAGGGAGAGACAGGAGATTGGAAGATCAGAAAGGATGCTGCTGCAGTAATCCAGTCAGGATACAGTGAGTGATTGTACTACAAGGTAGCGGTTTGGATAGAGAGGAAAGGGAGGATCTTGGCAGTGTTGTGAAGGTGAAAATGGCAGGTTTTGGTAATGGATTGGATGTGTGGGGTGAATCAGAGAGCAGAGTGAAGGATGACACCAAGGTTGCGGGCTTTTGAGGCGGGAAGGATGGTAGTGTCACCCACAGTGACGGGAAAGTCAGGGAGAGGGCAGGGTTTGGGAGAGAAGATAAGGAGCTCAGTCTTGGACATGTTGAGTTTTAGGTGGCAGGCAGACATCCAGGTGGAAATGTCCTGGAGGCAGGAGGAGATACGAGCCTAGAGAGAGGGAGGGATAACAGGGTAGGAGATGTAGATTTGGGTGTCATCTGTAGAGATGAAAGTTGAAGCCGCGGGAGAGAATGAGTTCACCAAGGGAGTGAGTATCCTACCTCTGGCCTGGAGAGCCCTCCCTCCTCATATCAGACAAATAATTTATCTCCCCCACTTCAAAACCTTATTGAAGACACATTTCCTCCAAGAAGCCTTCCCTGATTTTGCCCTCCTCCCCCTCCCCCACTCCCTTCTGCATTGCCCTGACTTACTCCCTTCATCCATTCTCCTCCCATCCCCACAGCACATACATATATATCTTTACATAGCTTTAATTAATTAATTTTTATAAATGTCTACCTCCCAGTCTAGACCGTGAGCTTGTTGTGGACAGGGAATGTGTCTGTTTGTTGTAATATGGTACTTTCCGAAGGATTTAGTAGAGTGCTTTGCACACAGTAAGCAATCAATAAATATGATTGAATGAATGAATGAATGAATGAATGAATGAGATTTCAAGTTCCTTGGGGGCAGGGAATGCTTAGTGTATGGCATCAAGTGAGCACTCAATAAATACTGAAACCACTACTTGTCATCTTAGGCCTTCGAGTCGCCTCTGACCCATAGTGAAGCCATTGACAGATCTCTCCCAGAACTCCCCACCTCCATCTACAATGGTTCTGGTAGTGTATCCATAGAGTTTTCTTGGTAAAAATACGGAATTGGTTTATCATTGCCTCCTTCCATGCAGTAAATTCGAGTCTTGGCTCTCAAACCTCTCCCATGCCGCTGCTGCCCAGCACGGGTGAGTTTTGACTTGTAGCAGATTGCCTTCCACTCGTTAGCCACTGGCCAAACTAGGAATGGAATGGATATGCTTCTACTTGACTCTCCCTCCCATAGTTAAGACTGGTAAAGTCCTGGAAACTCTCCACGTGTGACCTTGAGAGGGGAAACCCATTACTACTAGAAGGTGAATACAGTGCTGGGTTGGTGTTACTCCAGGGAAGTTTACCCTACTCTAGCCTTATGTCCAGGTCCACATAGTATTCATTCATTCACTCATTCATTCATTCATTCATTCATTCAATCAATCGTATTAACTGAGCACTTACTGTGTGCAGAACACTGTACTAAGTACTTATAGTAAAGGTTCTAGCCCCGTGAACTGTGCTGATCATGTTACACTGAGCTTTGGGCATATTGGATTTTTCACATCCTGTCAATGTCAGGCAAGATGTCATGAGATGGATTCAGCTGGACCCTGAAAATCCATTTTGTACTAAGCTCCTCTTACTGGTCGAGAAAAATAAGACATTTTTGAAAGATATGAGTTCTATCAAGGGTTAAGTAGTACCATATAATTGCACCACAAATAAAAGAGTGATAAATATTTGATCCCCTCTTTCTTTTCTGCATGGATTTCATGGATAGGTTTGTCACTAACAGGTGCATAGTTTGACAGAAAGCCCCATACCTGGAAAACATTACCAACCAGAAATAAAACCTCGAGCATGCGCCAGAGTTCAAATATGCTTAGGAAGATGCTTGAAAATGGTAATACTGAATAAAAGTGATGAAAGAGCCAATTTTCATATTGCAACTATTCAAATAAAGGCATGACAGAGACTCTGAGAGATGGAAAAATAATCTAGGTATCAGTGGATTGCTGAATGGATTGTTTAGGGAAAATAAGTAATGAAAAATTCCAGTAAAAAGGTTTCAGGTGAAGAAATTTTGGTAAGATGTATTTTTAAAACTGGTGATGCAGCTTGGCTGAGTGGAAAGGGCATGAGCCTGGGAGTCAGAGAATATGGGTTCTAATCCCAGCTTCTCCACTTTTGTACTGTATGATCTTGGGCAAGTCACTTACCATCTATGTGTTTTAGTTCCCTCTTCTGTAGAAGAGTGATTCAATGCCTGTGCCTTCTCCTACTTAGACTGTGAGCCTCATGTGGAACCTAATTCTCTTCTGTCTACCCCAATGCTTAGTACAGTGCTTAAATCATAGTAAATGCTTAACAAATACTTTTATTATCATTTTATGGTAGCCTATTTTTTTCACATAATTATCCTTAAAATTCAAAGATAGTTAATCACTGAGATCCCTAGATTGTAAGCTCTTCAAAAGGCAGGGATGATATCATGTCTTCCTATTCTACTGTACTCTCCCAAGTGCTTAATTCATTCAATAGTATTTATTGAGCGCTTACTATGTGCAGAGCACTGTACTAAGCGCTTGGAATGTACAAATCGGCAACAGATACAGTCCCTGCCCTTTGATGGGCTTACAGTCTAATCGGGGGAGACAGGCAGACAAGAACAATGGCAATTAATAGAGTCAAGGGGAAGAACATCTCATAAAAACAATGGCAAATAAATAGAATCAGGGTGATGTACATCTCATTAAACAAAATAAATAGGGTGATGAAGATATATACAGTTGAGCAGATGAGTACAGTGCTGAGGGGGTGGGACGGGAGAGGGGGAGGAGGAGAGGGAAGGGGGGAGAAGAGGGTTTAGCTGCGGAGAGGTGAAGGGGGAGGGTAGAGGGAGCAGAGGGAAAAAGGGGGGAGCTCAGTCTGGGAAGGCCTCTTGGAGGAGGTGAGCTTTAAGTAGGGATTTGAAGAGATAAGTAGAGGGGAAGAGAATTAGATTGTCTGAGGTGAGGAGGGAGGGCATTCCAGGACCGCGGGAGGACGTGGCCCAGGGGTCGACGGCAGGATGGGCGAGACCGAGGGACAGTGAGGAGGTGGGCGGGGGAGGAGCGGAGCGTGCGGGGTGGGCAGTAGAAAGAGAGAGGAAGGAGAGGTAGGAAGGGGCAAGGTGATGGAGAGCCTTGAAGCCTAGAATGAGGAGTTTTTGTTTTGAGCGGAGGTTGATAGGCAACCATTGGAGGTGTTTAAGAAGGGGAGTGACATGCCCAGAACGTTTCTGCAGGAAGATGAGCCGGGCAGCGGAGTGAAGAATAGACTGGAGCGGGGCAAGAGAGGAGGAAGAGAGATCAGAGAGAAGGCTGACACAGTAGTCTAGCCGGGATATAACAAGAGCCCATAGCAGTAAGGTAGCCGTTTGGGAGGAGAGGAAAGGGCGGATCTTGGCGATATTGTAAAGGTGAGACTGGCAGGTCTTGGTAATGGAATGTAGTCCTCTTAATGTAGTCCTTAATGTAATGCTTAATGTAGTCCTCTGCACATAGTAAGAATTCGCTAAATAATACTGGCTCTGCTGTTTGCCTGCTGTGTGATCTTGGGCAAGTCACTTCACTTCTCTGTGCCTCAGTTAATATCATCTATAAAATGGGGATTGAGACTGTGAGTCCCATGTGGGACAAGGACTATGTCCAACTCGATTTGCTTGTACCCACTCGAGTGCTTAGTACTGCACCTGGAAAATAGTAAGGGCTTAACAAATGCCATCGTTATAATTATTATTATTGATTAGTTGATTACTAATAGGGAAATTCACCCACCAGTGTGAGCACGACCAAAAGGGACAAATGAATTTTCCAGTGCAATGCAAGGCCAAATGCAATCCCAGACTACAAATCTGCCCCTTGTTAGGTTGTTTTCTGTAATGTTTGTAACACCTGATAGTTTTCCCTTTCATCTCCTAGTCTCGCCTTCCTTATAAAGTTGTTGTGCAAAAAGAACCACTCCTTTCTAAATTCCCTCAGCTGCCTACAGCTGCCTAGTTGTGTGTATCTTCTTTCATTGTGCACCAGTTTCGATTCCGCAAAACAAGAGCCACGAATGTCCAAGCACCCTCACTTTAATCAGATCTCAAGTAAGATGAGGCTGTAGGGATAGTGCTGCTTGGATGAAGAGGGGTGAGCCGCACAACAAAGGTGTGCAGCAGAAATACTAGAAGAGATGGGGAAAATCTGGCCACTTTCAAAACGGTTTCCCTTCCTCTTTGTTTCAGGTTAACTGCTAGAGAGAGCCTTACAGAGGGATTTGATCATGAGAAAGAGTGCCCCATTATATAGAACAGTGGAGGAAAAAGTCCTTGGGTTAAACTTTGTTGGAGTATGGCTATCTCCATTTGCCACTCATGCCAAAGAAAAACCTGTTTTGTGCTGCCTGTCATCTGGTTAAATCGAAATTTAACACCATAATGCCTGTTATATGGCTTAAAATGTGTGTGTGTGGGAGAGAGAGAGGGAGGGAGAAGGAGTGCTTCTTGTCTTATCTTATGTTGTCTAGTCATTTTTGATCCATAGCAACTCCATGGACACGTCTCCCAGAATGCACCACCTCCATCGGCAATCATTCTGGTAGTGTATCCACAGAGTTTTCTTGGCAAATATAAGGAAATGGTTTACTATTGCCTCCTTCCGTGCAGTAAACTTGAAACTCCACCCTCGACTCTCTCCCATGCCGCCGCTGCCCAACAGAGGTGAGTTTTGACTTGTAGCAAATTGTCCTCCACTCGCTAGCCACTGGCCAAGCTAGGAATGGAATGGACAGGCCTCGGCTTGACTCTCCCTCCCATAGTCGAGACTGGTAGAGTCCTGGAAACTCTCCAGGTGCCATCCTGAAAGGGGAAGAGTGCATCAGGCTACACTATATTCTGTATTCACTCAGAAACAACTGATAGTTTCACTTCAAGGATTTAGACATTCTCCGCTTGGGTGCAGGGGTTTGGAGAGGATTTTTTTTGAAGCTGCTTCCAGTTCTTTGATTTCCTGATGAGGTGATTTACATTTTAATAAGTAAATCCACACTACAGTTAAGCATATTTCTCATACTGTTCTCATCCTCCCTTCACTTCTTTTTATTGTTTTTCTTTTTTTTCATGTGTCGGCAATGGTGTTGCATACTAACGAGACAATTCTTAGCCCATCCCCATCCATTTATTTTCAGGTAATTAATTCAAATTTCTAGCATCTAACCAGAATGTTATGCAGGTAATTTGTGGTTCTGGTTAATTTTTCAGAACCCTGTGGTTATCAGCCAGCGAAAACTCATTGTGATGATGAGATGTCTCCAGCTGGCAGACAAGTTTTATTTCCAATGGAAATACCATCCCTTCATTAGAACCATTAAGTCCTTAGAGTTGCCAAGCTTCTTGTTATATCCTTCACTTTCCAATTGCAAATGGTTTGCAGCTCCTCAATTTTTGCCCCAGGAGTTCATTTCCTTCCCCTGAACGACTGTGAAACTGACAGGATTGGGAGTAATTTCTAGAATTCATATTGAGAGTGGCTCCACAGCTTCTTATTGACTCATTTGTATTTGGTCCAAAATCTCTTGCTTCCCTGTCTGTCTTCTCATTCTCTCCCTCCTCTTTCCTTTCTTTGTCCCACTTTCTTTCTGTCCTCCCTCCCATGCTTTTTCTTCCCCCTTCTTCTCCTGTTTCACCTTCTTTATTTCTCCTCCTCTCCAATGTCTCTGCCCATCCAAGCCTCTCCTCTCTCATTCTCTTCTCTCTCACCTCTCTTTCACATCTCTTTCCTCCTTTTGTCCCTTCTCTTCTCTCCTCTCCTCTCCCCCTTTCCCTCTGCCCCCTCTTTTCTTTCCTCTCACCATCTTGCTCTTCTCCTTCTCCTACCTTTAAACATAGTTTCAGTTGCACAGAATGGCAGCGGAGTACCCTGTGAAAACTAGAGCTAAATCTAATCAGATGATTCTTCAAGGTGGAAAAGAGCATATCTTTGGAATTAATGGGAAGAGACAAAGGTAATCAATCCACGGATTCTTTGTTCTGTCCACTTTGTACCAAAGGACACCCTGGAGAAAGACCTTCAGAGCAATTGAAGCCTGAAGCCTACTCATATAAAACTTAAAACTGCAACGTATGAAACTTATGAAAAATGGGACACTTCATGACCCGTAGAATCAACAAGAATTTAATAAAGTTAATCAGATCATCACCATTCAAGTACACATAAATTTGAATTGTTTTCTCATTACCAAGTGCTTGTCTCAATTATTGCAGGGAGAGCAATTTTCAAGTTAATGTTTGAGTCATTAGAAAATACAAAAGGCATTTCCATTAATTAGATGCAGCTCTGCTGCCTACTACTTTAGTGTTACCTTTTTTATGCAGAATTGGTTCAACACTCAAATTTATTGACGTGTGATTCTGTGGCATTATTTGTTTAGGGTTCACCCCATACCTGGTGGAATAAACTCATTAAGTGTAAATGAATAGTTATGGAGTCATCATCCAAAATGAGCCAGGGCCATTCTCTGGAGTGATTATAATGAATAGGAACTCAGCTGAAATAAAAGTCCCCATGAAGCTTACAGGTATTAGCTGGCAAGGTGTGCTAGCATTTATCGCATCAGGCAGAAAGGAGTTTTTTGTAAGAAGGAGTTTTGCTTATTTCCTTTGAAGAATTCCTTTGAAGAATTAGTGGATAGAATTCAGGCCTTGGGAGTCAGAAGGACCTGGGTTTTAATCCCAGATGCACCACTTCTCTGCTGTGTAACCTTGGGCAAGTCACTTCACTTCTCTGGCCTCAGTTCCCTCATCGGTAAAATGGGGATTAAGATTGCGAGCCCCATGCAGGACAGGGACAGATACAGACAACCTGTTTCCACCCCAGTGCCTAATACAGTATCTGGCACATAGTAAGCGCTTAACAACTACTGTAAAAAGAAAGGAAAAAAAAAAGAAAAAAATTGCAGTCAACTGTGTCCAGCTACTCAGTTAATTTCAGATTAATTTCCCAGTATTCTGGGCCATCTAATCATTTGGTATTTGCTAAATTCTCTGTGTCTAGGAGTGTACTAAGCTGGGATAGATATAGATAATCAGGTCCCATGTGGGGCTCACAGTCTAAGTAGGAGGGAGAGCAGGTATTGAATCCCATTTTACAGATGAGGTAATGGAGGCTCAGAGAAGTGGAAGTGACTTTTCCAAGGTCACACACAGTAGACAAGTGGTGGAGCCAAGAACAGAACCCAGGTCCTCTGACTCCCAGGCCCACGATCTTTCCACTAGACCATGCTACTTCTCTATATATCATTCCCTCAGCCAACTATAGCTCTGATAGTCTTACATACAACCTCCTCAGCACTCAATAATAATAATGCCATTTTTTAAACACTGTTCTAAGATCTGGGGGGATACAAGGAGATCAGGTTGTCCCACATGGGGCTCACAGTCTTAATCCCCATTTTACAGATGAAGTAACTGAGGCACAGAGAAGTTAAGTGACTTGCCCAAAATCACACAGCAGACAAGCGACGGAGCCAGGATTAGAACCCATGACCTCTGACTCCCAAGCTCGTGCTCTTTCCACTGAGCCATGCTGCTTCTCTAAGTATATATGTGTACTAAATTATTTACTTTGACCACTCCTGTAAATATTTTTTATGTGTGTTTTTCTCATTTGAGTGTAAGTTCCTTGTAGTCAGGAAACAGGTCACTTCTTTATTCTGTATTTCCAAAGAGTCTATTACAATGCACTGCACCAAATGGGTATTTAATTATGACTACTTTTTCTTCTGAACTCCTGGGAAGCCAAGAAGAAAGATGATGTAGAATCATGACATCCCATTGTTGAAACTCACACTGGCGAGGCTTGTCAGATCTCCGGATTTGTTATCGCATGCAGGAAAAGACGTTCTGCAAAGGTCATGATGACTGTCAAATTTCCACCCTGAAAATTAATGAGAAATGAATACTGAAACATTGGAGACAACTGGAAAAATCTGAACCTCTCCTTTAACCATAATGAACAAATGGTACTAGATAGACCTGCATTCTCCTTCTTAAAAGAAAATGCCAACACTAGAGCAAAATCATTTAAAACTATATCACGCACATGGTTGAAGGGGCAAGTAAAAAAATATAGAGAAAAGGTCTGTCAGAAATATGTAATGGAAAATACCTGTGAGTGATAGGAAATAATACCACTTCTTTAATCCCTCCCTCTCCTCCAATTCTCTCCTTGACCCTCTCCAACCTGGCCTACATTCCCTTCACTCCACTGAAACCGCATTTTCAAAGGTCACCAATGATTTCCTTTTTGCCAAATCCAATGGCCTCTTCTCCATCCTAATGCCCCTTTGACCTCTCAGCTGCCTTCGACCGTAGACCACCCCCTTCCCCTGGAAACGTTATCCAATCTTGGCTTCACTAAACACTGTCCTCTCCTGGTTATCTGGTGACTTAATAATACTAACAATAATAATGATAGTATTTGTTAAGCACTTACTGTGTGCCAGGCACTGTATTAAGCATGGAGGTAGATACCAGAAAATTGAATTGGACACAATCCCTGTCCCATGTAAATCCTAAATCCCCATTTTACATGACCTTCTGACTCCCAGGTCCGTGCTATACCCACTGCACCATGCAGCTGAGTCTCTTCTGTGAGCTCCTACTCTGCTTCCTAACCCCTAAATGTGGGAGTCCCTCAAAGCTCAGTTCTGGGTGTCCTTTTATCCTCCATCTACACTGACTCCCTCGGAGAACTCATTCACTCCCCTGACTTCAACTACCACCTCTATGCAGATGCTTCCCCAGTTCCCCATCCATCTCCTTTTCTGCAGCCTCACATTTCCTCCTTCCTTCAGGACATCTTTACTTGGATGTCCTGCCTACACCTCAACCTCGACATGTCCAAAGCAGAACTACCAATCTTCCTATCCAAACCTCCCCTTGATCTTCCCTTCACTGTAAACAGCACCACCATCCTTCCTGTCTCCCAAGCCCATAACCTTGGCCTTAACCTTGACTCATCTCTCTCATTCAACCCAAATATTCATTGTGTCCCTGAATCCTGTCAGTTCAACCTTCACAGCATTGCCAAAATCTGCCTTTTCTTCTCTACCCAAACTGGGGTTCTTTAACTTCATTCAGGGAAGGGCCCGCCCGCCTCCCGGCCCTCTGCGTTTGCTTGCCCGGGGAGGATTAGATGGCGTGGGGCCCTTCGGGGACGTCCTCTTCCTCACTGAGAACGAGACCGGCACTGGATCATTTACGTGCTTAACGATCTCCTTGGATTTCATCGTAGATTTCCTCCTGCCGGGGAGGGGACCCCTAAAGCCCCCCGTGGCGACTCCTCTCGGCCCCGCCGGAAAGAGCACGGGCTTTGGAGTCAGGGCTCATGAGTTCGAATCCCAGCTCTGCCACTTGTCGGCTGTGTGACTGTGGGCAAGTCACTTCACTTCTCTGTGCCTCAGTTCCCTCATCTGTAAAATGGGGATTAAGACTGTGAGCCCCACGTGGGACGACCTGATTCCCCTATGTCTACCCCAGCGCTTAGAACAGTGCTCGGCACATAGTAAGCGCTTAACAAATACCAACATTATTATTCAATCCATGGTCTTGATTACTGCATCAACCTCCTTCGCTCTTCTAATGTCAACCTACTCTCTCTATCTCCATCTTGTCTGTCTCGCTGGCAACCTCTCACCCACTTCCTGTATCTGACCTGGAACATTCTCCCTCTTCATGTCCAACAGACGATCACTCTTCCCATCTTCAAAACCCTATTAAAAGCACTTCTCCTCCAAGAGGACTTCCTTGATTTACCCCTCATTTTCTCTTCTTCCACTGACTTCTCCATCATCCTTGAACCTGGATTGCATCTTTTATTCACTCCCCCCTCAGCCCCACAGGACATATGTACAAATCTGTAATTCCTATATTTATATTAATGTCTATCTCCCCGTCTGGACTGTAAGCACAATGTGGGCAGGGAACGTGTCCATCATCTCTGTTATATTGTACTCTCCAAAGTGATTAGGGCAGTGTTTTACACACAGTTAGTGCTCAAAAATACGATTGATTGACATAGGTTGATTCTCTGGAGATTATATCATTAGCTTTAGTTTAACTAGGCTTAATTCACTTAAAACCATGTGCTATTTCTGATTTAAACCTAGGTGTCTTAAAGAATATCTAATATCTTAATCTGTAGACTATTTTTCTACTCTTAAAAATTCTTATAGATGAGGATGTTTTCTGAAATTCATCAGTCTGGGAGTTCAAAAATATGATAATGTTTATATATCATATGCCTATGTCTCTACAGGTTGGCCTGACTGGGGTGATTAGTCCTAGGAGTTTACTACTATGGCACATTTTTGGAGATTATGATTCGCAATATTGAACAATAAAGAATAGTTTATTCTTCCCCTCCAGTTTCCATGTGCCCCTTTTCAGTTTATCACAGAGCAGTTTTATGGGTAATCCTATTGTCATCCATTCTTTGCCTGGGTTCCCTTCAACCAAGCTATGGGGCTGTGAGCCCTCTTTCCAAATTGATGAGTTGGCCATATTCTAGACATTGTTATGGATAATTTGTCCCACCTTGTGATGTTGAGTAGATTCGTAAGGGACACAAGGGAAAACAGGTCAAGAAGTGGACATGTTTTCTATCATAGAGGTAGTCTCACAGCTACATAGAGCCAAGAAGCGTTGTGGTCTAGTGGAAAAGGATGGGCATGGGGCAGAGGACTTAGTTTCTATGCCTGGCTCAGTCACTTGCCTGCTCTGTGACTTTGGGCATGTCACTTAACATTTTTTAAACTGTGAACCCCTCATGAGAGAAGGACTGTATCCAACCTGATAATCTTGTTTCTACCCCAGTGCTTAATACAGTGCTTGGTACATACCAATCCGTGGTATTTATTTAGCACTTACTGTGTACAAAGTGCTGTACTAAATACTTGGGAGAAAGTACTGTATGACAGGATTGGTAAACACGTTCCCTGCCCACAATGACCTCGCAATCTAGAGGGGATGCTTAGTAAACACTAAACTAATACCACAATATTGATAATGATGATAATGATAATAATTATAGTAATAATAATAACACCTCTCAGAATCTTACCTGGAGAGTTTCCAGTACTGTACCAGGCTCGACTATGAGAGGGAGAGTCAAGCAGAGACATATCCATTTCATTCCTAGGTTGGGCAGTGGCTAGCGCGTGGAAGGCAATCTGCTACAAATCAAAACTCACCTGTGCTGGGCAGCAGCGGCATGGGAGAGAGTTGAGGGCAGAGACTCAGGTTCACTATGTGGAAGGAGCCCGTGGTAAACGGCTTCTGTGTTTTTACAAAGAAAACTTTATGGATACACTACCAGAATGATTGCAGATTAGAGGTGGGGCTTTCTGGGAGAGAATGTGTCCATGGTGCCGCTATGGGTTGGACATGATTTGACAGCATAATAATAATGTTGGTATTTGTTAAGCGCTTACTATGTTCAGAGCACTGTTCTAAGTGCAGAGGTAGATGCAGGGTAATCAGGTTTTCCCACGTGAGGGTCACAGTCTTAATCCCCATTTTAAAGATGAGGTAATTGAGCCACAGGGAAGTTAAGTGACTTGCCCACAGTCACACAGCTGCCAAGTGTCAGAGCTGGGATTCAAACCCACATCCTCTGACTCCCAAGCCCGGGCTCTTTCCACTGAGCTACGCTGCTTCTGGGCTCATATTGAGCTTAATTCACCACTGGTTTTTTTATGGTGTTTTTGAGCACTTACTATGTGCCAGGCACTGTACTAAGAGCTGGTGTAGATATCCTGACTCTGCCCCTTGTCAGCTGTGTGACTGTGGGCAAGTCACTTCACTTCTCTGTGCCTCAGTTCCCTGATCTGTAAAATGGGGATGAAGCCTGTGAGCCTCACGTGGGACAACCTCATTCCCCTGTATCTACCCCAGCGCCTAGAACAGTGCTCTGCACGTAGTAAGCACTTAACAAATACCAACATTATTATTAGTACAGTGCTCTGCACATAGTAAGCACTCAATAAATACGATTGAATGAATACAGTGTAATCAGATTGGTACAGTCACTGTTGATGTGCTCAGCTTGTCAACTGGCCAAAACCCATGCTGGTCCTTTTTTTCTTATTTCTCTTTGTTTAGCCATGAATCACAGTGGTAGTGACTTGGCTTGGTAACAGAATTGGGTAACAACGTTAAATTTGGTGCTGCCAGCAAAAATGTATGGTTACGTGCAGTCAATCATATTTATTGAACACTTACTTGTGCAGAGCATTGTACTAAGCACTTGGCTTATTAAACAAACCCATTTCCTGACCATAAAGAGCTTATAGTATAGAGGGGGACACAGAGAGTAATATGCATAAATAAATTACAGATATGTACATAAATGCTCTGGGGCTGGAAGGGGGGGATGAATAAGGGAGTAAGAAAGGGCAAGGCAGAAGGGAGTGGGAGAAGAGGAAAGGAGGGCTTAGTCAGGGACGGCCTACTAGAGGAGATGTGCCTTCAATAAGGTTTTGAACGGGTAGGGGGAGAGCTCACCTCCTCCAGGAGGCCTTCCCAGCTTGAGCTTCCCCTTTCTCTCTGCTCCCCCGCCCCTACCCCCCACCCTCTGCTCTTCCCCTCCCCTCAGCACAGTGCTCTTTTGTATATATTATTTACTTTACTATTTATTTTGTTAATGAGGTGTACATCTCCTTGATTCTATTTATTTTGATGATGTTGTCTTGTTTTTGTTTTGTTCTGTTTTGCTTTCCTGTCTCCCCCCTTTAGACTGTGAGCCCGCCACTGGGCAGGGATAGTTTCTATCTGTTGCCGAATTAAACATTCCGAGCGCTTAGTACAGTGCTCTGCACATAGTAAGCGCTCAATAAATACTATTGAATGAATGAATAATAATATTCATATTTGTTAAGCGCTTACTATGTGCAGAGCACTGTTCTAAGTGCTGGGAGAGATACAGGGTAATCAGGTCATCCCACGTGAGGCTCACAGTTAATCCCCATTTTACAGATGAGGTAACTGAGGCACAGAGAAATTAAGTGATGAATAATGTCTGTCAGATTTAAGGAGGGAAGGTGTTCCAGGCCAGAGGCAGGAGGTGGGCAAGAGGTTGGTGGCGAGTTAGACAAGATAGAGGTATAGTGAGAAGATTGGCCTTAGAGGAGCAAAGTGAGCAGGCTGGGTTGTAGTAGGAAGTAGTAAAGCCAATGGTAAGAAGTTTCTGTCTGATGCAGAGGTGGATGGGCAACCACTGGAGTTTTTTGAAGAGTAGGGTAGCATGTCCTGAATGTTTTTGTAGAAAAATGTTCCAGGCAGCAGAGCAAAGTATGTACTGGAATGAGGAGAAACAGGAGACAGGGAGGTCAGCAAGGAGATTGATAAAGTAATCAAGGTGGGATACGTGCATAGTTTCCTAGTGTAAACTATACCTAACTTCTGTCTTCAGACTTTTTGCCAATCCAAGATGTTGTCCTGAATCTGGGATTTGTATGTGAGCCTCAAGAACAGTCATCCACAATTAGCAATACCTGAAGGACTGTGCCAAGGACTTTTGATGAGGATTGCAGCCTGTTGAGTTGGATGAGACTCTCAGTTTATCACAAGCATAATCGATTCCAGCTTCTAGAGCCCTTGTTCCCTCCTCAAGCTGGTCGGATGGAACCAGATTAATAATAATAATAATGTTGGTATTTGTTAAGTGCTTACTATGTGCCAAGCATTGTTCTAAGCACTGGGGTAGATACAGGGTAATCAGGTTGTCCCACATGAGGCTCACAGTCTTAATCCCCATTTTACAGATGAGGTAACTGAGGCACCGAGAAGTTAAGTGACTTGCCCAAAGTCACACAGCTGACAGGTGACAGAGGCGGGATTAGAACCATGACCCCTGACTCCTAAGCCTGTGCTCTTTCCACTGAGCCACGCTGGATTCATCAAACTGCACCGATCACACACATTGCCTTTACTCCACTGTTGTCAGGGAGAGAGTCAGAGAGAATGCCTTTAACTTGGACTTGACTGGATTCTGGAAATGCTAGGATCTGAATTTCTTAGGCTGGTCTAATGTGCTTAGCAATTGCCAGAACCCTAGAGTACTGATGGTGTCAATTGCTTTTATAAGTTTTCGAAAGTAGTATCGGGGTTTTTGTGTCACTCTCTGCACTTTCCCTTGAGAACTTTGTACATTCCAAGTGCTTAGTACAGTGCTCTGCACATAGAAAGCACTCAATAAATACTATTGAATGAATGAATGAATGAAAGGTTCTCTTCTTATCCCCACCCCCCAGCACAGTGTGGCCCAGGGGATAGAGCACAGGTGTGAGTCGCAAGGACCTGTCCCAAGGTGACCCCGGGGTAGCCACCATTTCAAGGTTAAATGTTATCTTGTGACCCCCCGAGCCAATAGGCGGAACTCGGGATACCACCCCCACAACCAAAACTGCTAGCTTGACAGCCCAAGCCAGGGAATACTGAAGGTGTCCCTCACCCCGTGCCAATCAAATTAGGTATGGAAGAAGGGGGAGGACAGAGATTGGATAAACTGAGGCTGGAAAGTGGAATGGCCTAAGAGCACAGGTGATAAATACCTGCGGCCTCTGACCTTTTCTGCAGTGGATTGAGATTTGTAGCAGCTGGCTGAGGGGCACTTCTGCCCAGACCATGAGAAGCCTGCTCTCCCTGCACCAAGTGAGGAGGCGTGAGATGGGTGAGTGTCCTGTTCTGCTGAATTCTTATGGGGCTGGAAGCCAGGTGCTTTGGCGTAAGTGGATTCCTCCCAAGTGGGAAGTGTTGGTGGATGGGAACTAGCAGCCTCAACACGTGCAAACAAACCATAAGTGAATTCCTTCTGGGTGAGACCTGGGTGTTCTGCCATGCGTGAGTAATATGCAAGTATATTCCTCCTGTTAGGGAAGCTCTAATATCACTAAATATTCATATTCTTTCTGATAGGGACATTTGATTTGCTGCTTTTAAAATAATCAAATAATTCAATTTGCCTCACAGAACAAATTTTGCATAAAACTCAGGCTTTCTGTCCCCAGTCTCTCTCTCTCTCTCTCTCTCTCTCTCTCTCTTTCTTTCTCTCTGCGCTGATTCCCGAACGAACCCATCCCCTGGCGACGGGTGACAGGACCTGGGTTCTAATTCCAGCTCCGTGACTTGTCTGCTGTGTGACCTTGGGCAAATCACTTAGCTTCTGTACCTCATTTACCTCATCGGTAAAAAGAGGATTAAGACCTGAGCCCCCTTTGGCACACAGACTGGGTCCAACCTCATTAGCGCTGTATTTATCTCAATGCTTAGAAGAGTCTCTGGCACATAGTAAGTGCTTAACAAATACCATGAAAAAAAATCCTTTACTCAGTTGCTTCCCTTACTTGTATTTAATTTTAATATCCATCTCCCCCATTAGACTCTAAACTCTTTAAAGTAAGGGATCATGCCTACCAACTGATTCTAATCCTGGCCTGCCACTTGTCTGCTATGTGACCCTGGGCAAGCCACTTAACTTCTCTGTGCCTCAGTTACCTTATCTGCAGAATGGGGATTAAGATTGGGACCCCCCCACTTGGGACAAGGTGATTATCTTGTATCTATCTCAGCGCTTAGAACAGTGTTTGGCACATAGTAAGTGGTTTTGGAGTCTTTTGCTATTTACTGTGTTTGGTATGTGAGCTTACTTAAACACACTGTTTAAATGTTTCCTGCTCCTTCTCTTTTCCACATCCTTTGAGGAGTCTTAATCCTGTCCTATAGCGATCACCATGGTTATAGGTTTGCCTTACATGCTGAGCCCCATGGAACATGAAGTTCTCCTCCTCTAGCCACAGCATCGTATTGATTTTTGTTTTAATTATGTGTATCTGTCCTGGAATTTTCTATACAGTTCGATCACTACTACAACTATTTCAATTTCTGTAGATCAAGCACTGTGCTAAACATTGCAGTGGATACAAGATAACAGACCAGATTATCTGAGAAAGTTCCTGCCCCTCATAGGATTTACTCAATTCTAATCTAGGCTCTGCCACTTGATTGATGGGTGGGCGAGTGTGCCTGATTGAGCTGATAGTTTATCATCTCCTCCATTAATCAATCAATCAATGGCATTTATATCCACTCAATATTTAGTGAGTGCTTACCATGTGCAAAGCAGTATATCAAGTGCTTGGTAGAGTACAATATAATATTAAACAGACACAGTTGCTGCCCACAATGAGTTTACAAGTCTTGAGCAGGAGATAGACATTAATATAAATAAATTACATGCGTGTACCTAAGTGTTGTGTACAGAGTACTGTACTAAGTACTTGGGAGAGTACTATACGGCAGAGTTGGTAGACACAATGCCTTCCTTCAATGAGCTTATAATCTAGTTGGGGAAACATTTTAAAATAAATTATAGAAATTATGCCAATTATAGAAATTGGCACAGTATAAGGAAAAGCACATAAGTGCTGTGGGGGTGGTATGAGTATCAAATTGCTTAAGGAGTTCAGACAGAGCACATAGACAATTTAGAGGGGCAGGTGGGGAAATGAGGGGTTAGTCAGGGAAGGCTTCTCGGAGGAGACATGATTTTAGCAGGGCTTTGAAAATGGGGAGACTGCTCCCTCTTTAATTGTCCCATCTTTCCCAGCAGATTCTCAAGAGGAGAACTCCCACCTCCTTTCAAAATCTCTCCACCTGTGTCTCTGGTGCCATCCTTTCATATTTTATCAAAACATTTACTGGCTCCCTTCTTCCCTCTCTGACCACCATCTTCAACTGTTCAGTCTCCAAACTGCTTTCAAACATGCTCATGTCTCCCCTCTCCTAAAAATAAAACCCTTCCTGGAATCCACAGCTCACTCCTAACATTCCTCTCAAAACTTCTTGAGTTAGATGTCTACACCCTCGGCCAGCACTTCCTCTCCTCGAGCCCCTCCAATCTGACTTCTGGCCGCTCCACTCCATAGAAACTGCTCACTCAAGTGTTCACCAGTGATCTTCTTCTTGCTAAATCCAGTGACCTCTATTCCATCCTCCTCAACCTCTCAGCTGTTTCTCCTGCTAATATCTGTCCTGCTAGATTTTATAAAGTCCTCGAGGGCAGGGATCATGACTGTTAACTCTATTAAACTATTTCAAGCAGTGGTTCAGTGGTGTGCACACAACAGGCATTCAATAAATATGAATTAATTGATTCATCTTCCCCTCCATTCAGCATGACAGCAAGTTGCCAGTCCATGACAGAAATTGAGAATAAACGTTGCCCTCTACTCTGGCAACCACTTAGAAAATAAGGATACAGTAAAACAAAGCTTCGGACAAAGGTGCATCTCCACTGAAAGCTGGGAGTCAATAGCTACAGAGAGACCAACCTGGTGCCCTGCAATCAGGAAAGAGGTTGAAGCATCACAGTGATAACAGGAGGGAAAAGTGATAAAAGGGCCAAACATTGGAAACAACAACTGTGACAGCACAATAAGACTCAGCCCCTTTCTTCAACGAATGATTTTTTTCTAACTTACAAAGATGTGAGCCACCATTCATTTCAAATTTCCAGCTGTCTTTCAAGTTCATGATAATTTAAAAGATATCTTCCTTAAATTAAATGTGGTCAAAATGAATCTGGAATTGTAGCAAGTTTTGATTTTGCCATATTTTCATTTATCTTCAACTTCTCCTGGTACCGTATTGAAAAATCAGCAGGGGGGAGTTTACCAGTCTTAGCAGGTTGGTACATAGCCATTTGTGCATCCTTAGTGAAAGAATTTAGCTGGAATGAAAGGAAAAAAAAAAGAAGATGGCAATTTCCCTCCCCACCCCAGTGAACACAAAAATTAATAATCGCAGAGAACTCTGTACTAAACCTGGCACGGTGAGCAGCAGTGCGAATATGGTACGGCGTCTATCTGAACATTTATTTGCGAATGTGTACAGCTATGCTTCATATAAATTCATCCTCCATTTCATTATAAGGGAGGAATTACGTCTGTGGTCAAAAGGGTGGGGTGTAGTTAATCTGATTTAGCTCAGCATGTGAAAAATTAATTGAAAGTCAGAACTCCATAGTGTTTATTATAAAGTAATTTCACACCAGCTCAGGATTAGTATGGTAACAGGTGACAATAGGTCATTACTATGTTAATTGAAAGACAGCATGCTTTTGTGGGGAAAAAAAGAAAGAGAGAATTATTAAAATGCGGTATTTAATCTATGACTTGGTGATTCTGGAGGGGTGTAGGGAGAGGTGGAAAGAAAAGGAAAAACATAATGTAGAAGGATATCCATCTTCTAAAATGAATTTTATAGTTTTGCAGAGATAACACATAGACTGGGACCCCTGTAAAGAACAGAGTCTGTTTCTATTTTTTTTTAATGGTATTTGTTACTTACTATGTTTCAGGCACTGATCTAAGAGCTGGGGTAGATTCAAAGCAACAGATTGGTGACAGTCCATGTCGTGGCTTAATGGAAAGAGCCGGGCTTGAGAGGCAGGGGTTGTGGGTTCTAATCCTGTCTCCACCAATTGTCAGCTGTGTGACTTTGGGCAAGTCACTGAACTTCTTTGTGCCTCCCTTGCCTCATCTGTAAAAATGGGGATTAAGACTGAGCCCCATGTGGCACAATCCGATTAGCTTGCATCTTCCCCAGCGCTTAGAACAGTGCTTGGCACATAGTAAGTGCTTAACAATATCATCATCATTATTATTATTATTATTATTATAGGGGGCTCAGAGTCTTAATCCCCATTTTACAGATGAGTTACCTGAGCCACAGAGAAATTAAGTGACTTTCCCAAAGTCACACAGCAGACAAGTGGCAGAGGCAGGATTAGAATCCAGGTCCTCTGACTTCCAGGTCTGTATTCTTTCCACAAGGCCACATTGTTTCTTAATTTTCAACTTTGTTCTTTTTCCCAGGGCTTAGTACAGTGCTCTGCAGCCATTAGGAGCTCAAAGAATTCTACTATTGCTACTAACTGACAGTTGGGTTTAGTGGCAGGAAAAATGATATCAGATAAACTTGTTTCTTACAGGTTTCTCTTCTGTGGATATGAGGTTCCATGAAAAGAATGTCTGTTTCTAAATCTATGACATGTTATGGGAACACCAGGCTGGGTTAGGAAGAAACAAGGCCAGATCCTAGGGAGAGTGATTCAGGCTTTTCTCATACTGTGCATTTTTTTGACACTGTTTGCTCTAGCAATGCCATCCCATTAAATGGGAATACACTTAGCCCTGACAGAGTAATAACTGTCTTATTAAATTCCTACTATAATAAGAATAATGTTGGTATTTGTTAAGCACTTACTATGTGCAGAGCACTGTTCTAAGCGCTGGGGTAGATACAGGGTAATCAGGTTGTCCCACATGAGGCTCACAGTTAATCCCCATTTTACAGATGAGGTAACTGAGGCACAGATAAATAAAGTGACTTGCCTACAGTCACACAACTGACAAGTGGCAGAGCTGGTATGTGCCAAGCACTTTACTACAAGCTGGGGAAGATACCAGCATGAGAAGCAGCATGGTTTAGTGGTAAGAGCATGGGCTTGGGAGTCAGAGGTCATGGGTTCTAATCCCCGCTCTGCCACTTGTCAGATATGTGACTTTGGGCAAGTCACTTAACTTCTCTGGGCCTCAGTTACCTCATCTGTAAAATGGGGATGAAGACTGTGAGCCCCATGAAGGACAACCTGATCACCTTGTATCCCCCCAGAGCTTAGAACAGTGCTTTGCACATAGTAAGCCCTTAACAAATATCAACATTATTATTATTATTACTATTACCAGGTAATCTGGTCGACACAGTCCCTATCCCATTGGGGCTCACAGTCTAAGGGATTTGGATAAGAGGTTTTTAATTCCCATTTTACCGATGAGAAAACTGTGGCCCAGAGAAGTTAAGTGACTTGCCCAAGGTCACAGAGGGGGCAAGTGGCAGATCTGGAAAGAGAATCCTGGTCCTCTGAGTTCCATGTCCCTGCCCTTTCTATTAGGCAATGAGTATTCTCTGGTTATGTCCTGAGTAAAACAAAATGGCTTCCAAATAACCATGAGGAATAGCTTGCCACCATGAGAGAGTAAAACAAGTGTATCCTTCCAGGGCAGCCATGACGCCGATTGCCTGATTGACCTGAAGGGAGTGTCATATCATGCTCAGCTGTCCTTCATTTGTGGGAGAATGCGGGTGGGGAAGTGTTACTTTTTACAGACTGGAGATTGGGGTGTGCTGTTCTGGACCACATGCATCATTCCAGTGAATGAAGTTGGAAACGATTTTCCCATTTCATTTGCATAATAGGGTGAGGTGTTAAATCAGTTTCATGGATAGGAGATCATGCCACAGGTTCTCCTGGCTGACAGAACACAAAAGACTTACAGCCTGTGAGAACTGCGTATTAACTGCAGTCATCAGAAAGGACCTTTGCTAATGGCTCATTATAATTTAAACAAGCAACCACTCTAAAGGAAAAAAAAAGTAACAAATATATAATGAATCCAGGAGCCTGTTCAAGGCAAATAGCATTCACAAGAGCAGGTAAGGACCTGAGAACACAATCCGTGATTTTATTCATGGGAAGAAGAATTTAGCATCTCCTAATATTCTTCAGCTGTCTGCACTATGAGTTGATAACTGTGACCTTTCTGCTCACCTTTCTTGGGGAAAGTTTGCAACCCAGCCTGACACAGGCTGATGTAATATGTTAATTTCAGCTCAGCACGGCCACAAATACTAACCATGATCTCTAGGACCTTTTCACTAAGAAATATAGTTCCTTTCAGAAATAGCTCTGAGCACTAAGCAGTGCGATTAAGGCTGCTGCCCTTTCTAATGAAGGTCAAAATTTTTGGAAAAAAAAAAGCACAAAGAAAATCTAAAGGCCACTAATGTTATTAACTGGAAGGTAGAACATTCTGGACCAAGCCCTTTTATTCTCTGCCTTCATGGAGCTTTGCTACTTGAAACACTGCAGTGAGAGAGCTTCTATAAATGATCTGAAAACATCCAAAGCAGGTATAAGCATGGAAGGAATGAGATTAATTTAGTTAATCTCTCTAGCTGCAACTGGGTGCTGTTTAAACGTCTTTCTCTCTCCTCCTAGACTGTCAACTCCATGGGCGTGGACTGTGTCTATCAGTTCTATTGTAGGTGTGCTTTCTCAAGGGTTTAGTAGATTGCACAGCACACAGAGAGCACACAATAAATATCAAAAGATAAGTTCCTTGAGGGCAGGGATCATGTCTACCAGTGATGTTGTATTGTTCTTTCCCAAACATTTTGTACAGTGCTCTGCTTACAGTAAATACTCACTAAATACCATTGACTGATCATGGGATTATTCAACCTTCTCTAAGCAGAATTGGGGCTCCGGAACTAACACAGGGTCTGGAATTGCTAGCAGAGAAAGTGTAAGGTGGCACTATTGTGTCATCTGGTACCTTATGACATGATAACTGGCCTTCTAGGAAAATGGCAGGAGGCTGTCCACACTTCTGGGAATGCCAAGCTATTTTTTTTTCTTAATTCAATAAAGCTCTCAAACTGGAAGTGTACTCCAGTGACTTTTTTTTTCCTTTCTCAATTTAGTTTTAAAAGCAGCCTCTGCTGACTTTAGATTGAGGAATTCCATACAATGTTCTAGTTCAACTGCTCAGCTTGTAATGTGAGAAATATAATTCTTCCAAGCTTCTAGGAACCATAAATGTTGCCTGGGGAGTGCACAGACCCATTGCCATTCAGAGCAGAGAACACACTGGATGTTTTGGTCTTACTTGAGGATGCCCTGAGGTATTTTAAAAAGAAGATTTTCCATCCTTTTTCTTGGTTGGGGGGGGCTGTCATTACCTTTCATATTGCAAGAAAGAAAAAATGTTTTCATGTAAGATAACCTCCCTCAAAAAGAGGATGTCTCTTTGCACCGGGTGCTTTTTTTCTGCCCAAATATCCATTGCTGTTTGTTTAGTGTGCATTTCCAAATATTCTGAAGGAACCAATAAGGAATTTCTTTTAGAAAAATGAAATTTCACATAAGGCATTTGGTGATCTGGGATTCAGAAAGGTTATCAGCCAGGCATTTATAATAAAAAATTCTTCCTCCTTTTCCTTGCGTGCCCTGGGAAGATGGGAGTGCTATCAGGTTGACATTTCTGTCAGAACTGGTATTTGAACCACTGGATGATTCTGACAAATGCCACTGCTGTCATCGGCTCAGTTTTAATTATACTTGACTGAAGCGCTCAATGGCAGCAAGCAGAAAACTTAATTAGTTGGTGTGAGCAGCTGATGTTGGAAGCTGGAGGAGGTTTGAGGATTCCAAACCATGATGTGTGCTTCGAGTATCTACCACACTTAAAGCCACGCTACTAGTAGAACACAATGAAGATCACTCTCTGCCTGCACTGGGCAAGCCATAGGTCCTGAAAAGGGATTTAAATAGTGATAATTATAATAATAATGAGGGTATTTGTTAAGCACTTACTATGTGCCAAGTACTGTTCTAAGCACTGGGGTAGAGACAGGTAATCAAGTTGTCCCACGTGGAGCTCACAGTCTTAATCCCCATTTTACAGATGAGATAACTGAGGCACAGAGAAGTTAAGTGACTGGCCCAAAGTCACACAGCTGATAAGTGGCAGAGCTGGGACTAGAACTCAAGACCTCTGACTCCCAAGTCCGCGCTCTTTCCACTAAGCCATGCTGCTTCTCCAATTTAAAGCAACCCAGGAGCCAAAAGAATAAGCCACAGACCTGAGGTACAGAGAAGTGCAGTGACTTGCCTAAGGTCACACAGCAGACAAGTGGCAGAAGTGGGATTAGAAACCATGACTGTCTGACTCCCAGACTTGTGCTCTATCCACTAATAATAATGTTGGTATTTGTTAAGCGCTTACTATGTGCCGAGCACTGTTCTAAGCGCTGGGGTAGACATAGGGGAATCAGGTTGTCCCACGTGGGGCCCACAGTCTTAATCCCCATTTTACAGATGAGGGAACTGAGGCACAGAGAAGTTAAGTGACTTGCCCACAGTCACACAGCCGACAAGTGGCAGAGCTGGGATTTGAACTCTTGAGCCCTGACTCCAAAACCCGTGCTCTTTCCACTGAGCCACGCTGCTTCTCCCATCCCGGATCTGCCACTTACCTGTTGGGTGACCTTAGGTGTCACTTAAACTTCTCGGTGTCTCAGTTTCCTCATCGGCAAAATGGAGGTTCAATATTTGTTCTCCCTCCTACTTGGACTATAAACTCCCATGTGGGGTAGAAACTGTTTTGGCCTGATTATCTGCTTAGTACAGTACTTGGCCCAGAGTAAGCACTTAACAAATACTGTAATTAGTACCGTTTGCAGAACCAAGCACAAGTGAAGCTAGTCAATAGCTTATTTTATCCCCAAGGCAGATTTACTTAAACTGCGGTCAAATTAATTGGCAGCAGGACACTGTTTACAAATCTATCCACTTTTTTCCGTGTGGATGCTCCGTTCGAGTATGTCACTAGTGCAAGAATGTATTAACAGTTTATATCCTATCCGATCAGTGTTTGCTTTCAAGGTGATAATGTGATTATACTTTTATATTGCATTTCTGGAAAAACAAGCATTAGCAAGATGCAAAGTCAAACTGCTAATATGGTGCAATTAGAAATTAGCATAACTTTTCTGTACTCTTTGGAGGTTGGTGGCATTAAAAAATGTTTTGCGGAATTACTGAGGATTTGAACACTCCCACCTAAGCTTTGAATCTTCTTGGAAGAGCTCCAGATCTCAAGCTATTTTCCAAATCTTTCAATGATGTGGAGTTTTGTCAGTTATCTTTACTCATTCATGATTTTAAATGGACAGTAGAATAATGGTCAGGCATTTCTAAACATTGAATCAGATGCTCCGTTTCCTCTTAGAAATCAATGATGATGGTTGCTCAAGGCTGTCGAGGCTCACTTGAACCTCGATCATGACTGATAAGCCCGTGCCAGATACCTAGGTTGATTCAAATGAGCTTGTCACCTTTTTCTGAAACCTCAGTGCTTCCCCTGAGTCAGACACCACTGGCTAATGAGGAACAACAACAACCACAACAAGAAGCAGTTAGGGAGAGTCTTCTGAATATTCTGTATCTATTCCCTAAGATGTTGTGGCAGGCTCTTAGTTTTGAAAATCCTCCGGGGTGTACCTGAAGTGAAAGGCTGAAGGCTGCTTGCTCTCAGGAGTAGCAAAGCATCTTTTGTGTGTGTGTGCTAAACCTGCCTTATCTTACCCTAGAGGAGCCTGACAGTCGATGATTAAATGGCCAACGTGAACTTTCGGGTTTGGAAACAAGTGCTCAGCTTCGCTTGGCTTGCATAGTCAATAACTCAGGAGGATAAAGAATTATTCAAGTTTAGAGATCTGGACAAGGAAAATCCATTTGGAGAATTTACCTCAGAGCTAAAGCAGGAAAAGCAATTGGTCCATCTCTCTACTCTCCTGCTTCTTCTCTAATATTTCTTCCCAAAGCTCTTCTTTTAGCAAACTAGAAGATAAATCCTAGGGCTCAAGTTTTTTTCCTAAAGGCAAAAGGAGATTCAGAAAAATTCTTTGCTTAGGATACTGAAGATAAGTAACTCTGATTCCAGGAAGGTAATTAGAAACCGACTTGGCTTTTATTGTTCTTTGAACCTCTCAGAGAACACCTGCTAGCCCAGTCAAACAATCGATCAGTCATATTTTGAGTGCTTACTATATATAGAGAACTAAACTAAGTGTTTTGGAGAGTACAATATAGCAGCGTTGGTAGACAGATTTCCTGCCCACAAGGAGCTTGCAGTCTAGAAGGAGATGCAAACATTAACATAACTAAATTATTTGATATGTTCATAAGTGCTGTGGGTGAGGTGAATAAAAGATGTAAATCCAAGTAGAGGAACAATGCATAAGGGAGAGGGAGTAGAAGAAATGATGGCATAGTAGGGGAAAGCATCTTGGAGGAGATGTGATTTTAATAAGGCTTTGAAGGTGGGGACAGTGACTATCTGTCACATATGAAGGGCAAGGGAACTTCAGGCCAGTGGCAGGGCCTGGGCTAGAGGTAGGTGGCAGGAAGTCGGTGGCAAGATAGAGGAGATCGAGGTACCGTGAGCAGTTGGGCATTAGTGAAGCGAAGTGAGTGAGCTGGGTTGTAGGAAGAAAGCCTATACTATACGTCGATCTCGTCTATCTCACCACGGACTGCCCGCTCAAGTCCTGTCTTAGGTCTGTGATGCTCTTCATATCCCACAGTCATTTACCCTCCCCCTCTTCAAAGTCTTATTGAAGGCACATCTCCTCCAAGAGGCCTTCATTTCCTTTTTTCCCACTTCCTTCTGAGTCACCCTGATATACCCCCCTTATTCACCCTCCACTATCAGTCACACAGCACTTATGTACATATCTGTAATTTATTTAATAATAATATTGAGGGTATTTCTTAAGCACTTACTATGTGCCAAGCACTGTTCTAAGCACTGGGGTAGAGACAAGGTAATCAGGTTGTCCCATATGGGGTTCACAGTCTTCATGCCCATTTTACAGATGAGGAAACTGAGGCACAGAGAAGTTAAGTAGCTTGGCTGAAGTCACACAGCAGGCAAGTGGCGGAGCTGGAATTTGAACCCATGTCCTCTGATTCCCAAGCCCGTGCTCTTGCCACTAAGCCACAAAGCCTTATTCTACCCCAAGGGATTATAATATTGTTCTAAGCTCTTCTTTGAGTGGTTCATGGTGAGGCAGCCAAGATGTTCTTCCATCTTGGTCCTACAGTTCATTCACTCAACCTGACCTTTCCATTTTGACTGGAAATAATATGATTTAGGTCAGTCGTTATTTATTTGATGTCTCAGCCTATAAATTGATTGTGGGCTGGGGATGTGTCAGTTATATTGCACTCTCCCAAACACTTAGTACAGTGTTCTGCACATAGTAAGTGCTCTATATATGTGATTGAGGGGATTAGTTGATCAAGTGCTTTGGGTGTAGTAATAATAATAATGATGATGATGATGATGATGGTATTTGTTAAGTGCTTACTAGATGCCAGGCACTATTCTAAGCTCTGGGATAGAAACGAGGTAATCAGCCCTACGTAGGGCTCACAGTCTGAATTTCAATTTTACAGATAAGGTAACTGAGGCACAGAGAAGTTACTTGCCCAGATGCATACAGCTAAGTGGCAGAGTCAGGATTAGAACCCATGCCCTCTGACTCCCAAGTCTATGTTCTTTCCACTAAGCTATGATGTTTTCCTAAAAGCCAATTCCATTTAAAGCCAATGGTAAAGAGTTTCGGTCTGGTGCAGAGGTGGACGGGCAACCACCGGAGATCGTTGAGGAATGTGGAAATACATTTTCGGATCTTCATCAGCGAGAGTTACAAAATGAGCTGGCTTCCTCATCTCTGATCCCTGAGAAAAACGGAGCCCCATAAAAGTGTCCCCAAGATAAAACGAAGTGAAGTTCCAAGCAAGATGTAAATAAAAACCCTTAAAAGAAAGTGCTACAGATGACATAAAAGCACAAAAATTGCTACTGATGTGAAAAATTCACTAATTCTTAGATGGTGTAAGTCACCAACCAGTGTGCATTACTTGCCATTTAATAGTGGAAGTATCTGAAGAAATATGGAAATTGGAATACTTTAATAACTTTCTATATGAAAGATGATGAGACTGCCTAAATGATTAAGAGGAAGATATGTTATAATGAACTAAAGCCACTCGAGTGTAAGGTAATTTTAATTCAAATCTCCATCTGCTTATGTATAATTAAGACTCATTTAACAAGTTAATGCTTAACAGAGAGAACTGATAAGTTTGGTATTAAAGATCTTAAGAGGAGTAAATTAAACTGTCGAGTTGGAGCTGGTCTCGGGTTTTAATTTCCTACACCTGAACCACAACATGGATGGCTGGGACCATGCATGTCACATCCACACTGTGCAGCAATGTGACAAACTTGAGAAGAAAAGGGAGGGGACAACAGAGTTCCTTTTTATATTTTAATTTTTGTTATTCCATCTTGCCTCCTGTTTGACAGCATCTTCTCCGGCATGAATATTTATGCATTTCAAAATCCTCACTGTAGAACATCTAGACACCATTAAGACGATGCTTTGAAGGCCATAAAAATATTTATGCAGAGCAGAGATTGGCAGGGGTGTGAGGTTACTTATGAAAGTAAGAGGAATGGTTTTGAAGTGCCAAAAAGCATTATTTTAATCTCTGGGAAATTTATTGTGATAGTTCCGACTTTCTACTTCATTCTTTCTGTCGCTACTTCTGAAGAAGATCCAGGCATCACCACTCAGGATTTCAGCCTTTTCATCTCATCCTTCGATTTTACTTCTCCCACACTGGTTTTTTATTCATCATGGAGATAAACCCTACTTATATTTATTTGCCGTTTGCCAATCAGTCAACCCAAACTATTTCCTTTATCTTTTCCTCAGCTCTTTCCAAAAATGTCATGGTTTTTGGAAATAGAAAAAAGACTCAAATCCACTAACCATTAATTAAGCAATACTTTGAAATGTGGATAACACCTATACTATTCAATCTTTTGATTGACAAGGTACTCTACCAGTTGAATGCCTTCATCAACAGTGGGGCTGGGACAAGAGTCGTTAATGGGACTTCGAGATACTAGTTCCCAGAATATCTCCTACACAAAAGGCCGCCGCTGCATGACAGGACTGTCTGCTTTATTCAGGATGGGGGTTTAAATATAAATCATAATAATGATGATTGTGGAATTTTTTGAGCTCTTACTATGCACCAAACACTATCATATTACCTGTTTACCTTGTATCTACTTGGTGCTTAGAATAGTGCTTGGCACATAGTAAGCGCTTAACAAATACCACAGTTATTATTATTATTACCACATGGGACCCCCAATTTAAGTTGGCGGGGAGAACAGGTATTTAATCCCCATTTTGCAGATGAGGAAACTGAAGCACAGAGAAGTCAAGTGACTTGTCTCAGATCACACAGCAGGCAAGTGGCAGGGCAAAATTAGAACCCATGTCAAGCGCTAAGTACAGTGCTCTGCACACAGTAAGCGCTCAATAAATACTATTGAATGAATGAACGTCTCTTGACTCCCACTAGGCCACATTTCTCTTTAATTTCTTCTTTATTTCTTCTTATTTTTTAGTTTGGGTTTTCATCTTCATCTTGAGCAAGAAAAGAAAACTAGAACTTTAGCAGAACTTTAGTTTTGATATGTTCTAAGCACTGAAAGAGCCCAGGCTTGGGAGTCAGAGGTCGTGGGTTCTAACCCCGCCTCTGCCACTTGTCAGCTGTGTGACTTTGGGCAAGTCACTTCACTTCTCTGTGCCTCAGTTACCTCATCTGTAAATTGGGGATTAAGACTGGGAGCCCCACATGGGACAACCTGATCACCTTGTATCCCCCCAGCACTTAGTGCTTCGCAGATAGTAAGTGCTTAACAAATACTATTATTATTATAATATTATTATTGTTATGGGCTTCTCAACTGTACTGCTAAGGCAGATCTCAGATATTCATTCAATAGTATTTATTGAGTGCTTACTATGTGCAGAGCACTGTGCTAAGCACTTCGAATGTACAAATCGGTAACAGATAGAGACAGTCCCTGCCCTTTGACGGGCTTCCAGTCTAATCAGGGGAGATGGACAGACCAGAACAATGGCAATAAATAGAATCAAGAGGAAGAACATCTCATTAAAACAATAGCAAATAAATAAAATCAGGGGGATGTACATCTCATTAACAAAATAAATAGGGTAATAAAGATATATACAGTTGAGCGGACTAGTACAGTGCTGAGGGGATGGGACGGGAGAGGGGGAGGAGCAGAGGGAAAGGGGGGAGAAGAGGGTTTAGCTGCGGAGAGGTGAAGGGGAGGTTGAGGGAGCAGAGGGAAAAGGGGAGCTCAGTCTGGGAAGGCCTCTTGGAGGAGGTGAGCTTTAAGTAGGGTTTTGAAGAGGGGAAGAGAATTAGTTTGGGGGAGGTGAGGAGGGAGGGCATTCCAGGACCACGGGAGGATGTGGCCCAGGGGTCGTTGGCAGCATAGGCGACACGGGGGATGGTGAGGAGGTGGGCGCCAGAGGAGTGGAAGATGCGGGGTGGGCAATAGAAAGAGAGAAGGGAGGAGAGGTAGGAAGGGGCAAGGTGATGGAGAGCCTTGAAGCCTAGAGTGAGAAGTTTTTGTTTCAGAGTGGATACAGTCCCTGGTCCACATGGGGCTCAGAATATAATTTTGCTTAAGATAAGATTCCTCCCTTTAGCAACCCACACAGTACACTTCACTCCTCTAGCACCAACCTACTTACTTGGCCTCTACCTCATCTCTCTCATTTTTTGACCACTTGCTTGTCTAATTCTCTCCTGCCTGAAACTCCCTCCCGATTCATATTCATCAGGCCAGCATTTTCCCCATCTAGGAAGCCCTTCTAAAATTGCATTGCCTCCAAGGGGCGTCTCTGACTAACCTCTCATCTCTTCATCCTAATCTGTCTCCCTTATGATTTGTCTATGCACTTGTGTCTGACTCCCTAAACAGGTTCTCAGTCCACTCCCAAACCTAGAGCACTCATGAACATATTCTTATTCTCTGCTGTTTGCCCTTTCTGTAATATATTTTAATGTCTGTCTCTTATTTAGACTGAGATCCCCATGAGGTATCTAATCATCTTGTATCTACTCCAGTGCTTAATACAGTGCTTGGCACCTTGGCATAATGGATAGAGCTTGGGCTTGGGAGTCAGAAGGTCATGGGTTCTAATCCCATCACTGCCATTTGTCTGCTGTGTGACCTCTGGCAAGTCACTTCACTTCGCTGGCCCTCAGTTCCCTCATCTGTAAAATGGAGATTGAGACTGTGAGCCCCACGTGGGATAGGTGCTGAGTCCAACCCCAATTGATTGTATCCACCCAGTGCTTAGTACAGGGCCTGGCACATAATAAGTGCTTAACAAATGTCATAATTATCATTATTACTATCGTTATTAGGTAGAAATTACTTTACCACAGTTTTTACGATGTTGATGATCACGATGTTTCTGGGGCTTCTCAGTTCTAAATCCAAACAAAAAGAGCCTCCAGAGTCACCTTAGGACACCACTGGGTCTTAAAGCCTTCCAGTGTTTCCCTTGCTGAAATGGCAGGTACCCAAAGTTCTTGCCTCCCTATCACTGCACCATTCCTTGTCTGATGGCCAAGCGTCTCCCCTGAGGTAAGGAGGTAATAGGGGCTAATTTACCATCTGCCTCTTCCCTAATCCCAGACTAGCTGCAGGAAGCCCATGGACAAAGCATTTCCACCCACACCCGTGTCTCCCCAGTCCTCCTGTCTCCCCAGCACCTGGACTTCTCCAGCCCTACCATAGGCAGACACTCATCCTATCCCACCTAGACTACTGCATCAGCCTCCTTGCTGACCTCCCAACCTCCTGCCTCTCCTCTCTCCGGGCTAAACTTTACTCTGCTGCCCAGATCATCGTTCTGCATAAACTTTCAGGACACATCACCCCCGTCCTCAAAAATCTCCAGTGATTGCCTATCCACCTCCGTATCAAACAAAAACTCCTCACCACTGATTTTAAAGCATTTCATCACCTTCCCCTTTCTACCTTTCCTCACTTCTCTCCTTCTACAACCCAGCTCTCATACTTCGATCTCCTGGTGCTAACCTTCTCACTGTGCCTCGATCTCACCAGTCTCACCACCAACCCCTGGCCCATGTCCTACCTCTGGCCTGGAATGTTCTCCCTCCTCAAATCCACCAGACAAATACTCTACCCCACTCAAAGCCTTACTGAAGAGGCCTTACTCAAGAGGTCTTCTCAGACTAAGCCCCACTTTTCCTCATTTCCCATTCCCTTCTGCATCTCCCTGGCTTAATCCCTTTTCTCTTCCCACCTCTCTCAGCCCCACAGCACTTATGTCCATATCTGTAATTTTATGTATTTATATTGATGTCCGTTTACTTGTATTGACGTCTGTGAACTCTTCAGACTGTGAACTCGTTGTGGGCAGGGATTTTCATTGTTCATTGTTATATTGTACTTTCCCAAGTGCCCTCCACCCTCTCTCAGGATGTCCCAGATTCTTCCAGTCTCTCTCTCTCTCTCTCTCTCTCTTTCTCCTTCCAATATCAAGGTCTCTCTCTTAGTGTCTTAGTGAGAAGGAGGAGGCGGAGGAGGAGGAAGGGGAGGAGGAAGAAGAGACAGTAATAGCATTTACTGAACACTCATTTGATGAAGCACTCACTTGGGGAAGCAGCATGGTTTAGTGGAAGGAGCAGAGGCTTGGGAGTCAGAGGACCTGGGTTCTAATCCCAGCTCCGCCACTTGTCTGTTATGTGTCCTTGGCCAAGCTATTTAACTTTTCTATGCCTCAGTTGCCTCATCTGTAAAATGGGGATTAAAACTGTGAGCCCTCTATGGCATAACCTGATTACCTCGTATTTATCCCAGTGCTTAGAACAGTGCTTAGCACATAGTAAGTGCTTAACAAATACCATTATTATTCTTATTATTACTAGGCATAAAGGAACGACAGGATAAAGAAGCACATTCCCCGCTTGTAGTCAGTAAAATGCCATGAGTACCACCACCTCTCTAGAACAGATCAAAGGCCCAGCTAAAGCAAGAGAGAATATTTTAGAGTGAAACTGCAAGGAAGTCACTTCATTTGTTAAATAATGTCTTCCCTCAATTACATGCTTAATAAAACTAAGTTTACGAGGAAAACAGTAATAGCGGCAATGATTACAATAATTTCAAAGTCAGGCCAACAGGGCAGCAGTCCTAGCCATTGACGATAAAGTTGTCTGACATGCAAGTCTGTCTCTCCATTTCTAGACGGTAAGCTTGTTATGGGCAAGGGATGTGTCTGTTTATTGTTGTATTGTACTCTCCCAAGGGCTTAGTACAGGGCTCTGCACAAAGTAAGCGCTCAGTAAATACGATTTAATGAATAAGCATAGTAAAATGGTGGAGCCTATTGATATGGGTGCTTCCTTACATAGAACACATGCAAGCAAAATTAATCTGAATGGTTTAGTACAGTGTTCTGCACACAGTAAATGATCAATAAACACCACTGATTCATTTACTGGGATCTGAGTGTGACACATATATATGGAATCTGAAGTTTATGTAAAATGAACAATCATTCTGCTAATGGGATTATTTGCCCAAATGATAGGTTTGTTTTTTTGGGAGGGGTGGGTTTGTGATATTTGTTAATCATTTACTATGTGTCTAGCACTGTTCTAAGCTCTGGGATGATGCAAAAGTAGTAACTGCTCCATGGTATATCTGGAGACTATCACAGTTATTCTACCAGAAATTTAGCACTTGTTACATGTGAGATTGCTGCACAGGAATCTGCTAGATTCCTCCCAGAAATAGGTGCTTGACACCACCTTTTCTGGAGAGGACTATCTCCTTCTAAAAAATTTGCAGCTGCAGATTTTACAATCAGGCAACTATCTGCCTGAACCCTTCCTAATTTGCCCACTGCCACTATTGAGTATCCGTTGATCAATTCATGGTATTTATTGAGTTCTTACTGTGGACAAAACACTGTACTCATATGGGAACCGATTATCTTGTATCCACCTCAGCAATTAGTACACTGCTAGGCATATAATAAGCCCCTAACAAATACCACAATTATTATTTTTATCTCACCCATGAGTTTTACCTGTAACACTCACACAGATAATCTCACATTCCGTTCAATGGTGTCACCCTTGAATCTGAAGGAGTAGGGTATATGTGTATATATGTGTAGATATATATGCATACGTGTGTCTGTGTGTACATATATATACACTCACTGATAGATGGATATCTTTTGCACAACCAATTTCTCTTCAGCTGAGGTAGCCCAAGAAAAACATTTGTGATGCTCTGGTCACAGTTAGAAGAAACTGAATGGATGACATTAGCTCCACTAGTCAGATTAGCATCCGTTTCTATAAATCAAAAAAGTGCAAGGAACACATCAAATCCTCTAGTCTACATTTGTCATCCTTGTCGAAATGTGACAGCACCTGGAATCTGGCTATTTAGTATGTTTCGCCATGATGGTTTGGTATTTGTATCAGCATTGATGGCTTCCTGTCCATTCCATTCCCCACTACCAACATTGTGCGGAAGGGCTAAGGAATAGATTGTTGTATTCCCTCCCTCTAATTGACTCAGTCATCCTTAAGATTGCAACAAGGAAGCAGGAAACACATGTTCACCTGCTTTTAGTCTTCGGAACTTTGAGGATAACTAGTAAATAGATTGGTGAAAGTGTGGCTCACTGCAAATCAATCAATCAATTAATCAATGATACTTATGGAGTATTTACTAAGTGCCTGGGACAGTACAATACAATAGAGTTGGAAATGCTCAGACAGGTTTCTTGTGTATAGAAAGGAACTATTTGTTTTCTCACATGTAAATGGGAATTCAATAGCTTTTCTGTGTCCAACCCAATTTGCTTGTATCCACTCCAGTGCTTAGTAAAGAGCCTGGCATATGGTAAGTGCTTAATAAATACCACAGTCATTATTATTCTCCCTTCCCTATGAGACTGTGAGCCCCCATCATTTTCCCTCCTTCTGTCTCCCTTTTGTGTCACTTATGCACTTGGATCTGAATCCTTTAAACCCTTGATATTCACCCCACAAGCACTTGATATTCACCCTGCCCTCAGCCCCACAGGACTTATGTACATATCCATAATTTATTTTAATGTCTGTCTCCCCTGCTAGACTGTAAGTTCCATGTGGGCAGGGAATGTGTCTACCACTTGTGTTGTACTGCACTCTTCCCAACAGGACAGTTCCTCAAAAAACTGCAGTGGATGCCCATCCACCTCTGCATCAACAGAAACTCCTCACCATTGGCTTTAAAGCCCTCGCCTCCTTGCCCCCTCCTACCTCACCTTTCTTCTCTCCTTCTACAACCCAGCACTCACACTTTGCTCTTCTGGTGCTAACCTTCTCACTGGGCCTCCATCTCTTCTATCTCTTCACCGAACCCTTGCCCATCTCCTCCCTTTGGCCTGGAACGCCCTCCTTCCCCAAATCTGACAGATAATTACCCTCCTTCCTACTACTTCAAAGCCTTATTATTAGCACTTGTTACATGTGAGATAGATCCAGAGCTGAGATTGCTGCACAGGAATCTGCTAGATTCCTCCCAGAAATAGGTGCTTGACACCACCTTTTCTGGAGAGGACTATCTCCTTCTAAAAAATTTGCAGCTGCATGTTTCACAATCAGGCAACTATCTGTGAGCACATCTGCTCCAAGATGCCTTCTCAGACTAAGCTCTACCTTTCCTCATCTCCCACTCCCTTCTGTGTTGCCCTGGCTTTTTCCTTTGCTCATCCCCCTTCCCAGCCCCCTGGCACTTATGTACATATCTGTAATCTTATTTATTTGTATTCATGTCCATCTCCCCCACTCTAGACCCAAGGTTCATTGTGGGCAGGGACTGTGTCTGTTTATTGTTGTATTGTACTCTCCCAAGCGCTTAGTTCAGTGCTCTGCACACAGTAAGTACTCAGTAAGAATGTCTGAATGAATGAATGACAGTAAACACTCAATAAATAGCATTGGTTGATCAAGTGGCTGTATCTGACCTGATTACCTAGTACCTATCCAAGCGTTTAACATAATATTTGGCACAGGTGGGAATTTAGCAACTATCACAGTTATTACTATTATTATTATTTTTATTTAATGCCCAAGTTATCACAGGATTGTGGTGATGTGATGCATAGCACCATATAACCCAGTAGGCAGTGTCTTGGAAGCCGCTATGGTCTTCTGGGAGTTGAAGGTCATGGGTTCTATTCCTGGATCCGCCACATGTCTGCTGTGTGACCTTGAGAAAGTCACTTCACTTCTTCTTTGGGCCTCAGTTACCTCATCTCTAAAATAGGGATTACGAGTGGGAGCCCTATGTGCATCAGGGACTGTGTCCAACCTAACTTGTATCTACTCCAGCACTTAGACCAGTGGTTGGCAAATAGTGCTTAACAAGTACCCTTTGTATTATTATTATCATTCCTCTACTATGTTAACCAGCTCTATTTCAGGATTCCTGCTTGGCCTTCCCATCTGATGGAATACTCCTAATGGTTCTTCAGTCAGGGACCTTCACTGCTGATGGCACAGCCCCAGAAAACCTTTCTCCACTGGCAAAGTCTCTACTAGAATCCAGGTATTCTGTTTCCCAGAGCTGTGCTCTTTCTCTTGAACCAATACCAGGCTGAATAAGTCCATCAGTGTTTATTACTTGACTAGCTCCACACTTGCAATCTGGTTTCTTGGGGGCTGGCCTAATTCCTAATAGAAATGGAATTCTTTCACTGAGAGGTTCTAGAATGTAGTAACCCCCCAAGATAGAAGCAGTACTCATTGCAGCTTACACTGTAATGGTGGAGAAAAATAAATTGAGCATAGAAATGTACATAAATATGAAAAAGGGTGTTAATAAGGTCATAAAAGCTAGAGTCCACTGAAAGGATGATATGGCTTTTAAGGTGCTTGAAGTTAACCAGGGAAAGTGTATTGGAGGGGGAGGGATTTGAATGTGGGGAGAGCTGTGATCTGCTATATATGGGGTGCAAAACACCCTCTAAGTTGAGGGAACGGCATGAATGAGGGACCGGAGGTGGGAGAGTCAAAAGCGAGGTACAACCAGAAGTTTGGTTTGGGAGAAATGAGGGCAGAGAGTTGGGGAATAGTGAGTGAAGAGGGAAGGCAGATAAGGGGTCATCAGATGGATTCTTGAAGCCAACTTTTAGAAATTTGGGTTTGAGGGAAAAAGACACAGGAACCCTTTGGAGGGTAAAGTGAAAAACTAGCTGAGGCAAGGCGCAAGGCCAGAGCATGGACCAGCATGAAGAGGAAGGGGCAAATCTGGAAGACGTGATACAGGGAAAATAGGTAGGACTTGGCAATATATTAAAAGTGAGAATTGAATGACAGCAAAAAGAGCAGGTTGTGGGCTAAGAAGGAGAAGAAAGCAGTGTCGTTGACTAAAATGACAAAGGAGGAGATAAGGCATTTAGCTGGGCTGAAACAACTTTCCTATGTTGAGCTAGCAAGGGGGCAATCACCAAATATCAATCAATTTATAATATTGATTGGGCATGTACTGTGTACAAAGCATGGTACTAAGTCAATCACTCAGTGGTATTTGAGTGCTTAGTGTGTGCAGAGCACTGTACTGAGGGCTTGGGAGAGTACTCTACGTAGAGTTGAGAGTATTAATACCTACCCTTGAGGAGATCTCAATCTAAGGGTTTGAGATAGTATGATAAAGTAATAGGACTCAATCTCTGCCTTCAAAAACCTTATTGTCGAACAGGGATAGTAAAGTGAAAATAATTTACAAATAGGAAGAAGTGAAATGGATAGGTAGATGCATGCTTAGCATATGTAAACTGATATATGGTGGTCCTACAGGTATCTGTGAGTACACAAGTGTGTGGTTGACCTGACATGGTAGCTGGGGGAATAGAGATGTAAACATTATCTTTATTAAGAATCCTATGCGAGCCCAAATATGTTAGAGGAAATGTAACATATTTGATGTTGTGGTTCTTAGGGAAAATAGACACTTGCCAAACTCAATAGAGTGTCCTGTACACGATGGGTGTTCACTGATTAATTGACAAGTTCACCAGCCAAAGAAATTCAAAAATTGGAAATATTTTTCACTATGTCTTCCAAAATCTTCATGAGTTTGGATCGAGTAAGGGGTTCCTCTCCAATCAATCAAAGGTAATTATATTGAGCACTCACTCATTACAGGGCACTGTGCTAAGTTAACAAATTACTCTGATTCTATCGTGTGGACCATAAAAAGCCCAAAATGAATGCAGAACTAACTCTCAGACTGAGCGATGAACATTTGAAATTGAACTTTCCCAAGTGCTTAGTACAGTGCTCTGCACACAGTAAACAGTCAGTGAATACCACTGACATTTTCAACAAGGTTAAATTTGGTCGAACTTTAAACTGCTCTTGTAACAATTGTGTCTACTTTTTTCTTTGGCTTTAGACAGGTTAAATTGTAAGTGGTGAGTACTGTTCGGCTGTCTTAGCTTTATTAGTCTTTGTGTCTTATGTCTGCTAAATGGACATTATCCAAATATTATCAGTTACCCGTCGAGTTTCGCATTTGGTGAAAAGGAATGAATGTGAGTCTTGAAACATCAGGATCGAAAACTTGTGCAAAGGAATTGATTATAGTGTTTCCTGGTTGGGATGGCCCACCTTCCAGGCTCTAGTTCTGCAGGGTATATATGTCTCCTTTGGGGCTCTGAGAGCTTCATGCCAGGAGATAGACAAGACAACTCGCGATGAGGCCCTGTTTGTGGTGTTTAATGGTACAGACTCAGGCTCTTGGGGCTGACTATTTAGGGATTTTGATCTGGCGGCCGTGTGGAGTTGGGAAGAAAGAGCCAGTCATGATACATGTGCTTGAGGAGCTTAGGCTCAAATGATTGACGGTTCCTTATATTTCCTACTTTTACCTCATAGTGTTACCCAGGCGAGAAGCCAGAAGGATGAGAAATACGACAGAAAGCTATGAATTTGAAAAACAGCCACCACACGATTTACCGCTCGTGGAAGGAAATGTGTCTAATTTTTATGCTCCTTGACCTTGAAATCTTCATAAATCATCCCGATATTGAGAGCTCAAGAACCACTCAGTTCTGAAAACATAAGGTAAACAATAAAAATAAAACCACCTCCGATCATTTTTCTTAAAGATAAGCAATAATTTATTTCTCTTTCATCTCCACAATTACCACATTATCTAGCTACATGACCAATGCCACTCTATTTCACAGGGGAGTTGTCCACCTACACTTTACTTGTACCAATACAGTTGCGATTTATAGGTTAAATGTACAATGGGATGTGGGAAAAAAAAGAAAAGGTGTGCCGATCTGTAAGACAAGACAAGATATGGCATGTGATTTATTAACAGATATGATATAATACATACAAGTTTAACTGCTTGGAATGCCAGGAAGCAAGCATAGAAACGTTTGGCATCGAACTGCTACTAGAGTAGAAAAAAAGAAACTAGAGAAATAAATCCTGATCTTAACTTACAATAGATACATTAAGCTGTAGGAAATTAATTGGCTCCTCCACATCCTTATTTTGATTCTCTGTTTTGAAAGAAGGTTTTCTTTTCTTTCTTTTTTTTCTTTTTTTACAAAGGTGTAATATGAATATATCACAGAATAAAGAAAGATCTCAGGTTAAAAGAAGGTACCGGTATATGCAAAACAAATGAAAAATTACCGAGTTGTTTCGCTTACCAAAAAGGGCAAACTATAAACAGTCACAAAATATATATAAAAATGCCACATTGAACGAGGCAATCTTACTCTACCCAAAGCGGTAGCACCCTGCGGGCGAAGGTCGCGTTCATACAGTAGTAACCGACAAAAAGGCGTTGTGGACTCTGGTGCCGTCGGGAGACTTGGCGCCGTGGGTCATGAGTTCTTGGATTGTCATCCAGTTGTCCAGGATTTTCTTGTTCCTCTTTTTCATCATCTTCTTGTGGCTGAGTTCGATGATGTTGACCTCGCTGCCGCTCTGGGGGCTCTCCTTGAGGCACTCGAGCCGGCTGCGGGCCATGAACTCCCGTCTCCTCCGCTGCTCCTTGGCCCTAACCAGGTGCTGCTTCCGCTCCTCTCGGCTCCAATAGCGACCCATCTTCAGCTCGCTCACGGTGTCGTCATCCGTGGTCATGCCGCTGCGCTCCTCTTTGATCTTTAAGGCACGCTCCTTTAGGATGCGGTCACGCACGGGCCTCTTGGTGATGTAGCGGGTCCCGTCGCTCCGGATCTTCACTTTCCATTCCATCTTGGGCTCGGGACCTCTCTGGGCGTCTTTGCACATGCTCACCAGGCTGAGCTGGCTCTGAGCATATTCCACGGCCGATTTCTGCTGGATGAGCTGCATGTAGCTCTGATAATGCCGGGCGTGGGCAGGGATATGGGCGTACCTGGAGGTCGAGCCGTGATACGGGGAGAGGTAAGGGATGTGCTCCGGCTGGGCCTGCTCCCGGTCTGAACCTCGGCCACTCTCGGGAACCCCCTCCCGGTCTTCGGTAGGATCCACATGCTCGGCGGCCTCCGGGGTCGGGCTCGAGGTGGCCTCCCGGCCAGCCAGCCCAGAGGCCAACTGGTGGGCCGCAATGGTGCTCCTCAGGTTTTTCCGGTTGGTGAGGCTGATCGTCCTCTGAAGAGAGCTGTCGGGGGAGCGGTCCACAGTCAGCGGCGTGCTCCTGCAGCTCTCGGCCGTGTTATACGCGCTGGAGCTGTCTTTGTCGGATTTCTCTGGGTGCTCGAGGATGTCGTCGAGTTTGCCCCTCTGCCCGTCCACGCTGGTGTTATAGTTTCGGAACCCTGCGTCGGGCAGCGCCCAGAGGTCTCCGTATTGGTCTCTGACTTTCTGAAGCCTGTGAGCTCGCATGATACTCTGGCACTCCAGTTCAATGCTCCTCAGCTCCTCATTCAGAAGCTGGAGCTCGTGCTCCACCCCCTCTTGGTCGCCGTCTCTGTTGCACTCGATGGTGCTGCTCGAGTAGTACAGATCGTACTCACCGTGATTTCGGATCTTGCACTTGAGCTCCAACAGCTGTCGGAACCTCTCGCACTCTTCATCCTGGTTCCCGAGCCCATCCGAGTCGACGTATTCTCCGGACACCAGGCTCTCGTTGCACTGGAGCTCGGTGCTCCCTAGCGTGTCCTGGCTCTGGCCCAGCTCGCGCTTGCTCTTCAGTGACGGGCCATTCCGCTCCTCGGCGGCATTCTCCTGCTCCGAGCTCTCCTCATTGCGCAGGCTCTCATCGGTCCGCCCCACCCCGCTGTCCTTCTCGTGGTTATTGGACGAAGAGGTTGCCGTGTCGGTGGTGCCATCCTCCTCCTCGTGCTTCTTGGGCTAAGGAGAGGGAAGAAGATGAGAGGGAAGAAAAAGGGTGAGATGACTGGCTGATGTACTCAGGAGAAACTTGACAGAGGGACTGCATGTCGACAATTAAATTTTTTTTTTTTTTAAAAGGAAAGGTTTCCTGGTTATCAGATTGGGGACAAAGCATCTTTCCCAGTTGAACGTTGAGTGTTTAATAAACTTTAGACTGTAATTGTGGGTGGGGAATAAGTCTGTTTATTGTTAAACTGTACTCTGCAAAGTGCTTATTACAAGGCTCTGCACACAGTAAGCCCTCTAAAAGTATGATCGACTAATACCCCATAAAAACATTGGAATTGATGGTGATTGGCTATAGCACTATATCTATTCTCCAGTGCCTGGCATATGGTAAGTACGGAACAAATACCATGAAAAGAAAAAGAGAGAACAGTGAAACAGAGTTGGTAGACACATTTCCTGCCCACAAGGAGTTTACAATCTAGAGTCCAATCTCATTCTCTTAAGAAGATACTATTGCCCCAATTTTTCTTTTTTTTAATGGCATTTGTTAAGCACTTACTATATGCCAGGCACTGTACTAAGCGCTACAGTAGAAACCGAGCTAAACGGGTTGGTTATGGTCCATATCCTACGTGGGGCTCACAGTCTTAATCTCCATTTACAGATGAGGTAACTGAGGCACAGAGAAGTTAAGTGGCTTGTCCAAGGTCCCACAGCAGACAAGCATTGGAGGCAGAATTAGGACCCAGGTCCTGCCGGGTTCAAGCTACATAATGTGGGTTTATTGTTGACAGAAAAATGAGAACCATAAAAAATGCCCCATGTAGGCCTGATGTCAAGTAGCTTTTGTTTGGAAATGCACTGTGGGCTAATTTATATGCAACTATTTTACTGGGGACTTTCATGCAAGACTTTGACACTGCCAGAGAACAACATGTGTTGTTGAACCTCAGTGAGGATGACACTAGTGCTTTTTTCTCTATCCCTTACATTACCATCATATAAAGTACAATTTATATACCCTGTGAGTTGTAAGTATAAGTGCACCCAATAGCAGTCAGATGTGTGTACTTCGAAATGGGTGTAATTACATAATTAAACAAAATGGCTATCAGCACTATGGGAGGAAAGTGATGGTAAAAGCAAATTTTAAAAGAGGGTCCATAAGGAACCCTTCTAATCATCGTTATTTTCCCTTATCTAGATAAAGAGTGATATACACGGAATTAAAAGGAAAGGAAATTACCAGGCAGATAGCACCTATGCCAGCTCAGGATCACAAATGTTTCCCCTCAGTTGAATACAGAATTGAAACGTGCCCATTATTAAAGATTAAATATTTGCCTTTTCTGTATTTTCTCTTCCACCAATAAAATACTATTGAAGTAGCATCTGTTTCTTCTACTGACCAGAAGCCTTTGATGGATATCACCGGGATGGCAGTAAAAGATTCCTTTGACTAGAATAGCAAGCAGGCATTGTAGGGGGTGAAGGTGCGGGAGGAAAGAGAAGAGAAGGGACCTCAGCTATCCAGTGTGTGATCTTTAAGCCTGGAAGGTAGGCCTTTCTTCCTTCCCTCTCTCCCTGTTTCCTTTCTCCCTCCCTTCCTCCCTTTCTTCCTTCCTCCCCTCCAGCTCTCCTCCCTTTCTCCCTTCCTACCTTTCCTAACTCACTCTTCCTTTCTCCTTTTCTCCTGTGTTCACTATGTCCACCCCCACCCCCCAGTTTGTTTTCTTTATCTTCCTTCTCTTCCTCTCTTTCCTCACTCCCCCCCCCCCCACTCTCTTCCTGTCTCCCTTTCTTCCTCCATCCCCTCAATCATTCACAGTCTCCACTCTAACAGCTGTTGAATATCCCTCAATCTCTCTTCCATTCTTCTTTAGTTGGAGCAGAGCCAGAGGTTGGGCTTTGGTTCGGGTGGGTGAGCTTTTACTACAAAGGGAGAAAAAGTTGTTCTATTGACCTCAAGCCAGGTAGCTGCAGTTCCTCCCTTCCCTAACCTCTTCCTCTCCCTTCCTCATTCCTTTCTAATAATAATGATAGTAATAATTGTGGCATTTGTTAAGCATTTACTATTTACTATGTGCCTTGCACTGTACTAAGCGCTGGGATAGTTAATCAGGTTGGACACAGTCCTTGTCCCACTCGGGCCTCACTGTCTTAATTTTCATTACCGATGAGGGAACTGAGGCACGGAAAAGTGAAGTGACTGTCCATGGTCATGCAGCAGACAAGTGGCAGAGGCGGGATTAGAACCTGACTTCCAGGCCCATGCTCTATCCTCTAGTCTGCCCCCTCCTCATCACCTTCCCCACTTCCTCCTCCTGCTTTGCCAGTGCTTAGGACCAGAACCCCACTGCCACCGAGCGCCTCATCCAGGCAGGATAGGGCACTAAATCCAACTGAGCTCCCACCAGGTGGGCAGGTGGATGGGTATTGTGTGGGGCAGAGAGGTGAGGGAGGGCTGGCTGGCTTTTTCTCACCTCAGTGCCAAGTGGCTGCCACAGACAAGCTGGAGGGAGCAGTCATTTATTTGCTGACTTCCCCAACCCCACCGCACTCCCCCAACCCCACAGCACTTATGTAATAATAATAATAATAATGTTAGTATTTGTTAAGCGCTTACTACGTGCAGAGCACTCTTCTAAGCACTGGGGGAGATACAGAGTAATCAGGTTGTCCCACGTGAGACTCACAGTTAATCCTCATTTTACAGATGAGGCAACTGAGGCACAGAGAAGTTAAATGACTTGCCCACAGTCACACAGCTGACAAATGGCGGAGCCAGGATTCGAACCCATGACCTCTGACTCCCAAGCACGGGCTCTTTCCACTGAGCCACGCTGCTTGTACTTTAAATCATAAATTACTTATTCATATTAATGTCTGTCTCCCCCTCTGGACTATAAACTCATTATGGGCAGGGAGTGTTTCTGCCAATTCTGTCGTATTGTATTCTCCCAAGCGCTTATTACACCGTTCTGCACACAGCAAGCATTCAATAAATACCAGTGATTGACTGATTGATCCCGCAGTTTGGGCCATGCACCATACTCGGGAGGGGGCTTGGTCATTTTGGGGGTCAAAGACAGTCCATGGCACACACACAGATCAGGGGCAGCCCAGTACCTGGCTCAGAGAAAAGTCTCAGGTCCAGAAGACTCACCTCCACAGTGTCAAAAAAAAAAAAGCACCCACTTCAAAATAATTCTAACTCTAACAGTCAATGTGGCAATTACTCTTTTACCAATATCCTGCTCCCAGCCCACTCTGGCTTAGTTCTACCTCAATTTATTACTACTATTCTTACTATTGGAGGTGAATGAGGTAACCCTCTGCAGACCAGTAATTTTTGGCCTTCACCAAAACTTCTTATTCATACTACTACTAATGATAATAATAATGATGGTGGGGTTTGTTACGCACTTTTGGTTTCGAGTACTGTTTTAAGTGTTGGGGTAGAAATAAATTATCACTTTGAACACAGACCCAGTCTCACATGGGGCTCACAGTCTAGAAGGGATAAAAAGAGTACTGAAAAATTTTAAAAAACTGATAGCGAGTAGTGTTGTATAGCGGAAAGAGCATGGGCTTGATAATCAGAGGACCTGGCTTCTAATCACGGGTCTGCCACGTTTCTATTGTGTGACCTTGGGCAAGCCACTTAAATTCTCTGTGCCTCAGTTACCTCTTCTGTAAAAATGGGGATTAAATCCTACTCCCTTCTATTTAGTTTGTGAGCCCCAAGTAGGACAGGGACTATGTCCACCCTGATAAATGTGGCTCAGTGGAAAGAGCACGGGCTGGGAAGTCAGAGACCATGGGTATGAATCCCAGCTCCACTGCTTGTCAGCTGTGTGGCTTTGCACAAGTCATTTAACTTCTCTGTGCCTCAGTTTCCTCATCTGTAAAATGGGCATTAAGTCTGTGAGCCCCACATGGGACAGCTTCATTCTCCAGAGCGCTTAGTGCTTTGCACATAGTAAGCGCTTAACAAATGCCATCATTACTATTATCCCATGCCTAAACAGTGTGGAACATAGTAAGCACTTAATACCATAAACAATAAATAACAGGTAATGAGGATCCAAGAAATAATAAACAGGTAATAGAGAATTCATCATAATTTACAGTTGGGGAAATGGAGATGGAGGGAGGGGGGTAAAGTCCTAGTGCTATTATTGCTATTATTGAACACCCAATGGGTGCAATTCTGCAGTAACTACTTGGGAAAGAACAGCGGAAGCACGAGATGTTCCCCTGGCCTAAGGAATTAACACTCTAATGGGAGAGACAGGCTAAAAATATTTACAAAAAGGGAATCAGAATAATTGACTGTACAGTTGATGACACACATATACACGTGTTACAAGTGGCTGTTGGATGGAAATGAGTCTTGGCATTGGGACCTGTTGGACAGAAGAGGATGGACATAGAGCTGTTACAATCAATCGATCAAAAGTATTTATTGAGCACCTACTGTGTGAAGAGCATTATACTAAATACTGGGGAGAGTATAATACAACAAAGTTGGTAGACACGATTCCAGCCCAGAGTCGCTGCTTTTGGGCCCTAGTCCAAGAAGCAGCATGGCCTAGTGGAAAGAACACAGACCTGGCAGTCGGAGGATATGGGCTCTAAGCCTGGCTCTGCCACGTGTCTGCTGTGTGACCTTTGGCAAGTCACTTAACTTCTCTGTGCCTCAGTTACCTCATTGGTAAAATGGGGATCCAGACTGTGAGCTCTATGTGGGACAGGGACTATGTCCAACTTAATTACCTTTCATCTACTCCAGCGCTTAGAATAGAACCTGGCACATAGTAAGCGCTAAACGAATACCACAATTATTATTATCATTAGTATTATTAGTCAATAGGGAACCGATTGATAGGATAGATGCCCACTCTGGCCCTTCCTGAAGTGGCTGATAGCACCTCGGGAAAGGGCAAAACAGAAAGAGACTGAACCATCCTAGGATTCGGCCATTGCAGGTTGAATGTTGCAACTGCAAAGAGAAGGACCAGTTTCTGCTTTCTCCCCATTCCTGGCAACATTTCAGTGAAGAGGGCATAAAATTATGCGCCAGGGCTACTAATTCAGCTCCCAGAATAGACAACACATACACAGGAACACACAGAACACCATGTCCCCATTCTCAGAGCTTTTCCCCAATAATCTTAGATGAAAACATACAACACGTATTCGATTTTCCTTGGGAAGGCAACCAGACCAAACTGAATATTTAAAAAAGATTTCCCATTCTCAGAAGGGTTCCTTTCAGGATATTTTCATTTCTCCATCATTCATCAGTCTCGTCTTGAATTATTACCATGACAGGCAATGTTTCTACCCGAACATCTCTAATGTGGAATCGCTGTTTATAGGACAAAGGGCTTGTATGTCTCATCAATTTTCGGTCTTAGGGCAAAGAAAAATTTCCACCCAGTGTTACTCTCACCTGAGAGACAAGGCAGGGCTAACATGTAAGAGCTGAAACACAGGATTAAGGCTGATAATCAGACAGTATTTGAGGCCTTTGTATTTCACACCCAGGCCCCCAGTGTCCTCCCCCTTTTTCTGGGAAGGTTCTTTTAAAGATGATCTAGTTGGGCGGGGGGGGGATGAGGGGGTGTGGGAGGGGTCACTCAGTTTGGAAGCAGCATGGTGATTTCTACGTGCATCCATGGGCTTCTCTGGACTCAGGGGCCTAGAAGTCAGAAGGACCTGAGTTCTAAACCTGGCTCCACCACTTGTCTACTGTGTGACCTTGGGTAAGTCACTTCACTTCTCTGCGCCTCAGTTTCCTCCTATGCAAACTGGGGATTAAGACTGTGAACCTCATATTGGACTTGATTATCTTGTATCTATCCTGGTGCTTAGAAGAGTGCTTCGCACATAGGAAGTGCTTAACAAGTGCCACAATAATTACTACTATCCTTTAATGATGAAAATATTCTTCATCTTAAAAAATGAGAATTTAGCTTCTTTAGGATATGCTACTTATTTTGTTGTGCTGAAATGGTAGGATTCAAAAATAACATCGATCAAATCCTTTGATTCCATTTTTTTTAAAATTGCTGTTGCCTTTCGTCTATATTAAAAAAGACCCCGGGGGCAATCCAAGTGATAGTGTTCAAAATGTTAGACCTACCTGCTCCACCTCATTGGCTGTGTACTGCATCGCTTCATTATGCTGTTCTTCCAGCATTTCTAAGTTTAACTCCTCTAAGAATTCATTTCTTTCATCATCCAGCCATCCTTCATCCACCTGCAAAAGAATACATTAGTCCGTTCTATTATGCTAGTGGGAAACTCTGCTAAAACAGGATAAACTTAAATGGTAATGCCTGATCAGTTCCTTTTATCATAATGATTCTCTTCAGAATACAGGGTTCCTGGAGTTCGCCTCTCAGAAAGAAGAAAAGGATGCTAAAGAAACTGGACTAAAGCCTTTTATCCTTTCCCGAAACAGAGCTCCCGATTTTCTCTCGTAACCACACAGATCTCACAGCACAGAACATTATTTCCTTTCAAAATGTATAAAAGGCTCGCTGAATAATCCCAGAGCCTCCATGATCATTACCGCTGACAGTTCCAGGGTTAAAAGAACTCCAAAGTTACTAATAGGAATAATAGACAATTGGGCTTTTTCCTCTAACCACCTCCAACCTGATGCCATACACAGCTACCCAACACGTTCTCAGTGCACTTGGATTACCTGTTTTCAACTTGGAGAGGAAGACCTGAAACAGAACTTTGAAACTAATTGTCACTGATTCTTTATGAAAGAATAAGGAAAATACAGTGGTGACCAGAGAGAAATGGAAGATTAAGTGGTTTGGGCTGAAGTGTTTGAGCCCATAGGCATAGCATATGTCTATCCTATTCAGGCATGTCTGTTTTGATTCTTTCTCTAGCAGAATTCTGAAAAGAGGATAAATATTCTCCAGTGACAACAGACTTCCCATTCAATGTGTTGGAAAGTCGTGCTGAATATGTTTAATTTGGGTGCCTTAGGCAAATCTGAACTAGCGATTTTCTTCACAAATTCTTCTCTATTTAGCCTTTCAGAGTCCTCTTTAGGACTGCCAAACTTCAAAGCAAACTTTGCCATGAAATGGCATTTACCCCACCTCTCTCCTCAGAGTCTCCAACTTCATTCTTCAGGTAGCTGCTTAATCAAAAATGTCCTGGGAGTGAAATGTTAAATAGGTCCCAGGAACCCGAGAGGAGAGAAACTGAATGTCCTGCCATCACCTCAAGCTCAATATTTCCAAAACTGAACTTATCTTCCCTCCCAAATTCTCTTCTGCTCACTACTTTCCTTACTTTACACCACCATCCTCCTTGTCTCGGAAGCCTGCAATCTTGGTATTATCCTCAATTCATCTCTCTCTTTGAACCTGCGTATCGGTCAGTCACGAAACCTAGTTGAGTCCATCTCCACAACATCTCCAGAATTTTCTCCTTCCTCTCTACAGTGGTTCAAGCACTTGCCAGAGCCCATCTCAACTACTGCATCAGCCTCCTCGCTGATGTCCCCGCCATCAGTCTCTCCCCTCTTCAGTAGAAAAGGACTGTATTAAGCATTTCCTGTGAGCAGAGGACTACTGGGCACTGTATGAAGCACTGTACTCCAGCCCGTACTTCACTCTGCTGCCTATCTGCCCATGTCTCCCCACTTTCTATATGCCTCCAATGGTTGCCCATCTATCTCTGCATCAAGGAGAAATTCCTTACCATCAGGTTCAAGGCACACATTCAGCTTTCTCCCCCTCCTAATCCTCGCTCCTTTCCGACTATAATTTACTCTGCACATTTCACTCTTCTAATATCAACCCACTGAAATCACACCTCCAGGAAGCTTTCCCTGACTAAGCTCTCATCCCCCTAACCATTTTTCCCTCTCTACTGCCTCAGCCATCCACATAGTCCCATGGGCTGAGCACTTAAGTGCATCCCCACTCCCAGAGCACTTACAAGTTTATCTCTATACTCAGTTGTTTCCTTTGCCTGTAAGTTATTTTATCGTCTGTAACACCCACTAGACTGAATGGTCCTTGAGGGCAGGGATCTTTTCTACCAAATGTATTGTACCATCTCAATGACTTAGTAGAAGGCTCTGCACAACGTAACCTCTTCAAAGTCCCATTGATTGGCTGAATAAGGTGAAAGGAACTCTGATCATGTCACTCTTGAGCTTTCTTTTGCCAACCCTTCAGACACCTGAGTGGCTTTCCTCTACTCACAGTTTTAGGCAGTAGGCCACTTGGTAGGCTAACATAGTGGGAGGTATTTTCCCCATTGTCTGAGAGGAGGTAATCTCTGGAGGTGAATGGGCTATCTTAAGCCATTCTTCCAAATCCCTAGACTGCCCCATCTCTCCCTTTCTCTCCCGCGACCAGCCTCTGGATTCTCTCTGCAACAGGACTGCCTGGTAGGAACAGCCTGTGCTTTTCCCACGCAGGTTGCTGTGATGGAGAAAATGCAGTTTCAAGTAAATGCGTCTCCATTCATTCATTCATTCAATCATATTTATTGAGTGCTTGCCATGTGCAGAGCACTGTATTAAGTGCTTGGGAGAATACAAAGCCCTCTTCTTTCCCCGTGGGGCCCTCACCTTCCTCTGCTCAGACCATGCCCCCTTCTCTGGCTGCACAGACTAACAATTGCACAGGGCATTAGGGAAAGGGCCTTCCATTCCCCTGTAGAAACAAGCAGGAGTGCATCCATCTTGCCTTCTCTCTTACAATAGCCCCGCACATGCCTCCCCTCCCGCCCCGCCCCCACCATACACACACACATCTAGAGTGTCAGGCAGGCTATCAGTAATTTGAATGGTTGGATGTTGTTATGGGCATCTGAAAATGAAAGAAAGATGACAGACAGGAGATGAGGGAATGAGTTATTTAAAAATACTGCACAGATGCACAACACTGCCCTCAGCAACTCTGTAGATCATTTCCAGTCATCTAGAAAGGATTATGAACATCAAAAAGCCAGAAATAGCACACAGCCAGCTCACATCACTTCACTGTATGAAACTCACAGAAATGCAATAATAGAAAATATTGATTAGCAGGAAAAATAAGATGATTGCTGAGGCAATTCCCATGAAGACAAGGTTATTTGGTCATTCTTTGTCCCTCTCTGGTAGAGCTAGTTAAAATGACACCTTTGAGGTATGATGTTAAAAATGCACTTTCCCTGTTTGGAAATTGGAAATTGGCTTCCCTTCCCCAGCTTGTTAGTGTAGGGCTACTGCTCAGCAGACGTGGACTCCTGACACTGATCTTGGGGACACACAACCTCACGTGTGCTGAACACTGAACCCCATTACCTGCGGACAGAAATTGGGTGTGTTCCTCTCTCTTAGGATTTCAAAGTTCACCCTTTAATATGCAGCATTTTTGTGTAAGTGAAAGGTCATGGGAACTACTAGATGTGTGACCATTCTCGTGGGCTTTAGAGTACCTGTATTACATCAAAAAATAGATCAAATAGGGTTTTCTTTCATTAATTCCCAGTCTTTCCAAAGCCCAGACCCTGTCCCTCAGGTCAAAGCCATTACTGGACATTACTTAAGCAAATGCGTCAGCACTTAATTAGTGAGCCTCTCGCAGTTGCAGGGAAAGGCTACTGAAACGACACTAAAATATTGAAAAACACATAGATTCCAATGAAGCTGAAATCTCGGCACCCTGAATTTCGTTCTGCTTATCACAGATGGTCACTAACACACATTCTTTCAATTTATGATATCCTTTACAAAGAAAGACAGCTGTAAAGATAGTTTTCAGAAATTAGCAGAAGATAGTTTTCACAAATCTCGTAAAGGTTTTAGAAATTCTCTCGGCCTCAGGCTGGATGCCCAGCTGTGCAAAGCCCCCAGGTGAATTGCTTCTCCTGCTCCAATTTAAAGCAAATTTTAAAGGCCCCATTTTGAGCGGTCAAGAGTGTAAAGGGATCAAATGCCGAAACCGTGATCCTTCAAGTTGGAGTTCAATTTGGCACTGAATTACACCTACTCAATGTAATTTATAGAAAGTATGTGGTTACCAAGTCAGAAAACTATCAGATCAATAACCTGGGAGACAAATGGCAATATAACCAACTTCACCGGGATTCCTGACGGATGGATAAAATAGTGACAATGTAATGTCCTTTCTGCTTTGCCGTGGATCTAAAAAGAGTATAAAAGGAAATACCAATAGTTTTTTTTCTTCCACTGTTGGCTTACCTTTACTTTGAAGACCCGTTTAACATCTCCCTTTGTAAAGGTATAAAAAATTGTTCTGCCAGACATCAGTTTTCCAAGACAGATATTTTTGTCTCAGCAAACTTCAAAAAGTATTTCATACAAAATAAGCACCACATGACATAAGAAACCTGCTCTGATAATAATCTCTTGAAAAGATTCAGGGTCCCAGGCTGTGTTCCAAATGCTTTTCAATAGCTCAGTTTCCTTCTGAAATATTTTAGGCTGGAATCTCTGAGAGGGATCAATACAAATCAAGAACCACAAATCAACTGGTTCATTCTTAAATTTACTTCCCATTTCAGAAGTGTGGACTATTCTCTCTTTTCCTTTCCCTTCCTGTGTGTTTTGTTTATTTTTAGAGGACTCATTGATCTGGCGGTCTCTTAGGCTAAAGGGAACTCTAACTTTTGCCGAGCGAGGATAGGCCAAACGAAGTCTTGTCTGTTTTTTTATTATTTCCTTTCTGCAATAATAATAATAATAATGTCGGTATTTGTTAAGCGCTTCCTATGTGCCAAGCACTGTTCTAAGCAATGGGGTAGACACAAGGTATTCAGGTTGTCCCATGTGGGGCTCACAGTCTTCGCCCACATTTTACAGATGAGGGAACTGAAGCCCAGAGAAGTTAAGTGACTTGCCCAAGGTCACAGAGCTGACAAGTGGTGGAGTTGGGATTAGAACCCACGACCTCTGACTCCCAAACCCGGGCTCTTGCCACTAAGCCACGCTGCTTCTCGATCCACAGTCCTGATTTACCCCTGGTGGATATCTGGTGGTGGGCAGTGGAAGTAAAGTTCACCTCCCCAACTTGGGGCATCTATTTATTCTAACCTGCATCTCGGGTCTTGCCACCAGTAGCACAATTTTCTTGCATTCATCGCTGGACAACAGGGCCACCGCTTCCTCCCGGTTTTGGACGTCTTCCCCATTTATCTAGAAAACAAACGGAAGTGGCACATTAGTTTCCATTTCCACAAAGCAACACACAGTAAAGGGCAAATATCTGCTCATTTGCGGTAAATGTATGGACACTGAAACTCACACAATGGGCTCGTCATCAGCCCCTCAGTGGTAAGTGCCTTCACTCAATTATGCGCTTACTGTAAGGGCCGCATCGATCGTTGAAGGATGGCGGGCATCAGAGGAAGCAGTTATGTTCATAAATGTCCAACCTGAGCCCTGGCGACATACATCTAGCAACACAATTAACCAGCCCCTGACAGGTGACGTTCATCTTTCTCCGTTCGGAGTAATGGAAGTGTCACTCTGAGATAATAGTGCTGGTGGAAGCAAGACTGGTAATACTACAGCTGAAATCCGTCATACTATATGCTCGCCGAGAGCCAATTAGAGAGCACCTGGATTATCTCTCACCAGACCCACTGCAGATTGTTATTTCATTTAATCATATTATATCTGCGGGGGCACGGGACTCCGGGTCCAAAGCAGCAGTCCCAAACTGTCCCTTCTGCCTGAAATCAATGGAAAGAAATGATCAACCCCATCCAGATCCCCTCTGATGATTTGGTCATTTTTCTAAAACAGGAGCTCTAAGGCCCAGCCATTCCTGAATACAAACCTCCTAGGAAGACTTTCGAATCCCTGAAAAAAAATGCTGGGTAATGTTGAGTTTGAAAATCAAGTCGTTCTTCCCTAAAAAACCACCCAAATCATTCAGTTGGTCCTTCATTTTAGAATTCTCCTTAAAATTTATGACAACCAGGGATACATTTTCCTTGCCAAACTCATGCCATTATGGCGATGGATATCTGTCCCCTTGAAACTTAGGGGTGACATATAATTTTCTCATAATGTACTCCAAAATGCTGGTGACAAAATATTGCTTTTCCCTATGAGCTCAATATTAAGGATAAAAGAACTCAAGCACTATTGATTTTGTCTTTCAAATCACATTTCATACATCAAGAATAATGCAGCTTTCAGTTCCTAACATTAAAAGAGGCTACTAAGGTTTTTCTTCATGCACAACATTTTGAGAATGAATGTGTAAGCAAGTAGTGAAGAGGGGCTGAAATAACATTAAATATAAAAAAAGGGATTAAAATGGGTTTAAATAGTTTGGAATGGCAGGTTAGTTTTAAATGCTGATAATCTCAAATGAATGATCATCACTTCAAGACTTTTAGCTAATGTAAATTGTGGCTGAGTTGCTTGTTCCCTGTTAGACGGTGTGCTGTCTGTTGAAGTGTTAGCCATTCAATGTGGCTTTCTTTTAAACAGTCTGGAGGAAATATTCAGGCTCTATTTGCTCCCAGAAATACTGGGGGATTTACCAGGGGGTATGAAAACCACAGTAAGGTACTCCACATAGGACCAGGGTTTTATTATTATTATTGTTATTGTTATTATTTGATATTTGTTAAATGCTTACTATGTGCCAAGTACTGAACTAAGCCCTGGGGTAGATACAAGATAATAGGGTTGGACACAGTCCCTGTCCCACAAAGAGCTCACAATCTCAACCCCCATTTTGCAGATGAGGTAGCTGAGGCACAGAGAAGTTAAGTGACTTCCCCAAGGTCACAGAGCAGACAAGTGGCAGAGCCAGTATTAGAACCCGGCTTTCTCCCAGGCCCGAGCTCCGAGCACTAGGCCATGCGGCATCTCTGTTATGAAGGAGGTGCTAGGGCTCAGTCAGTCAGTCAGCTGTATTTATTGAGTGCTTATAGTGTGCAGAGCACTGTACTAAGCACTTGGGAGAGTACAATATAACTATATAACAGACACATTCCTTGCTCACAATGATTTTACAGTCTCCAGTCTTCAATTTAGAGGGCTCATAAGAAGTATCACAGTGCTCCAGACCAAGAGGTGCCAGGGTTATGAACTGCCAAGTCAATAGGTGCCAGGGCTAGGAACTGTCAAGCAAAGAGATGGCAAGGTTCAGGAATTGCCAGGCCAATATGTGCCAAGCCTGGAAACTGCCAAGCCAAGAGGGACGAGGGTAAGAACTGCCATGACAAGAGATGCTGAGGTTGAGGCTGAGGCAGTCCTGGAATAGAGATAGCCCTACTTATTACCCTAATATACATCTATTGTATTCTTAGGTCAGACATGCACGAGCAAAAATATGAGAAGGGAGATGATGTGATAATTCAGAAAAAAGAGAAAATCCAAATATGTAAAAAAACCCCAAAACTTCAAAAGTTTGAAACAAAATAGTTTTGCTTTTGGAATGTATTTATTGCAGAGGGGTATTCATTCATTCATTCAGTTGTATTTATTGAGCATTTCCTATGTGCAAAGCACTGTATTAAGCTCTTGGGAGTGTATAATACAACAACAACCTAACATACGAGGAGGGTACATTAATTGTCAGAATGAAAATGTTGCATCTATTTTCATTAGGCTACTGGAGGCCCACCTAGAGGGAAATAACAGTAAAATCTCAGGTTCTCTTAAGGTAATCCTCCATCCTACAGGTAAATTCTCCCCTTTGAGTTCAGAATCTAAACAGTCACTACATCAGAGAATTAAAAGTAGATGGGAACTAAACATGGAGTTAGGATTTTATATCTGCCGTATGGGAGGGGATTAATGATTCATGTCTATCCTTAATTGAATGTGATGAAGTTTCCTTAATCTCATGTAAAGGGACACTTCTACACCAACCTCTAGCCTTACCTCTCATTTGGAAATAATCTGGGTGGCCTAGAGTGCTTTTTTCCCCTCCAAAACTTCAACCTAATTCCAGATAATGACTCAATCATCTTTCATTTTTTAGGCTTAAAGGATGAACAGAGGGTTAAAGCGCGAACCCCACAGAGAGGCAAATCCAACATAATTTAACACAGAATCGATTTAAGGAATGGCCCTTATCTATGAATCAGCAATAGCATTCTATCAAACTGCTAGTTTGATGGGTAAGACTGGAGTCCTATCCCAACCCAGGTCCTCGAGTAAATTGAGTTTGGGGGTCTTAAATTAGTATAGGTAATCTCTTTTAACTCTTTCTGTCTGTGCTATGTTTTGCTCTAGTCAAAAGTCTCACACACACTTACTGGCGGTCAAATTTATTTTGCAAAAAATAGGAGACAGGGAGAAAGGAAAATAATCTGTTTTCACTAAGTTACCATGATTATTCATATATTGCCTCCTGCTGCATAACTCCCAGCTTCCATTCTAATACTTGAAGAGGAAACAAAAGATTATTTTTGCAAGCAGTAAGAGGAGCAGGCACCAGGGTACAGTCAGCTAAAGCCACACAGACAGGCTCACGCTGGGAGGAAGTTTCTTCTTTAGTACATGCGTGCACTATAGGTAGACAGGAAAAGTGTCAGAAAGTGCTAACAACATGGCATGCAAGGAGCCTAGAAAAACGTTTTTTTTTTAAGACAGGCCACCTCCATAGAAAGAAGGGATGGGGTAAGTATCCGAGTATCTGATTGTATGCGGCACTTGGGAGAATACAATAAAAACAAGTCTCAAATGTCCTTTTAGCTTTCTTTTCCTTCTCCCTTCTTTTCTCTTCCTTTTTTTTTCCTTTTCCCTCCTGCTTCCCTAGTTGCTACACTTAATGGCTAGTTGACATCCCCTGCCCAGCCATGACAACTACCAATTTTTGTTTTGCAAAAAATATACAAAAAAGTGAGATCATTATGTGAGTAAATGTAGTAACATCCTAGAGTACATCTACAGTAATTCCAGCCAAGTAATAAACGTTCTACATACAGGAAAACAATCTACCTTATGCTGTTTTTCCTTACTCTTGGCAGATAATCAATAAACAGATTTGGTATGTGATTCACTTGTTTTCTAGTGCTTGTCTAATAATAATACTAATAATAATACTCGTTAAGCAGCTACTCTGTATCAGACACGGTATTAAGCACCAGAGTAGATATAAAATAAAGAGATTGGATCCAGTCCCTGTGTGATATAGGGCTCTCAGTGTAGGTAGGAGGGAGAACAGGTATTTTATCCTCATTTTATAGCTGAGGAAAATGAGGCACAGAGAAGTTAAATAACTTGTTTAAGGTTACACACAACAGGTAAGTGGCAGAGCAGAATTAGAACTCAGATCCTCTGATTCCAGGCCTGTGCCCTTTCCTCTAGGCTATGTTCCCTAGTCCCCTTATCTCTCTCATGAATCCATAACAGAACAGTACTTGTGGCTCCTTCCAGCCCAGACAATATGTCCATGTCTTGCAGTGACACTTATACCGCAGAAAAATGTTTATATTCAGGACCACACAAGGAATGAAATGAATCCTCTGTAGAAATCCTGACATTAAAATGTAACTTATTATTTCTTTTTCAAAATAAGGGCCACTTTAGCCAGCTATTTGGTATATCCTATTGTGCTCAGGAGATTAGTTTGATTCCCTGAACTGATATTGGGGTAAGAAATACAGCCATGGATTTCAGCAAAGACGTTTCCTGCGGAAATGAAAAGACTCGAGGAATGGAATCAGATTGATCTTTCAACATTCGACTGGCTCTTGTTCCTGAATTAATGGCTGACAGCTATAGGGTTGTTTGTGGAGAGACGCATCTCTGCCACCACCAGTAAATATCGCACACAATCAAGGGGTAAAGAGTCCAGAATACAAAGGAAGGTGACAGACAAGTGAGAGTGGAAACCAGTCAGCAGTTTAATAACTAAAGATACCCGGAGTTAGGCAGTCATGATCTTTTACATGTAGAGCTACCTAGAGTTAGGGGACAGACAAAATTATTTATATGGACATATACATTAAGTGTAGATGTGTGTGTGCATATGTGTGTGTACGGGGGTATTTGTCAGCTCCTTAATTTACAAAATAAAGCACTTGACTGGATGATTTTATATACTGCGAATGAAGGCAGGGAGGAAATATAGTTTTAATATATATAAGTTCCCTGAAGGCAGTTTTCGTGGTTGAAAAATTAATTTTTTTGGATTTAAAAAAACACATTCTGGCAGTGGTTCCTAAAAGACGTCAGATAAAATTGCGTTTAAATTTCAAAAACTGGGGAAGCAGGAGTGGTAGCTTGCATTTTATTTTTATGGTTCCCATGTAGTATTTGTGTGGATTGTGCTTGTTGGACAAAATCCACTCCTTTCCGGCAATGTAATTTGATGCGAGTGGCAAACCATACGTAAAATAGTAATTTCAAATGAACTTTGCAGACGTTTTCCCTCCCTTATGTGGGGTTCTGGAGAAAGAAGAATGCTCACCTTTGCAAAGGTTAAGCAAAACTGGTCCCAAGCATCAGCTATCCAAGGAAATTCTAGACTCTACTTACCATGTAGAAGAAAGGGAAATCACCCAGGAAAAAAAAAAGATCTGGAACATTTGAAAATCACCAAACCAACTAGCTATCACATTCTAAAATACACATCCATCTGCTAGACCAAAAAAGAACAGAATAGTCAATAAGTTTAAATAGATATGTGAGACAGGAGATAGGTGATAGAAGAATGTGGTAATAACAGTGATTATCACGATAGTCTTTTTTATTGAGCAGAGCCCTGTACTAAGTGCTTGGAAGAGTACATTGAAAAATAACAGACACAACAAGCTTACAGGCTATAGGGGGAGATGGGCATTAATATAAATAAATTAAATTACAGATATGTACATAAGTGGTGTGGGGCTGGGAGCAGAGATGAACAACATGAGCAAGTCAAGGCAATGCAGAAGGAATGGGAGAAAAGGAAAGGAGGATTTAGTTAGGGAAGGCCTGTTGGAGGACATGTGCCTTCAATAATGCTTTGAAGGTGGGGAGAGTAATTGTCAGATATGAAGAAGGAGGGCATTCCAGGCCAGAGGCAGGACATAGATGAGAGGTCGGTGTTGGGCTAGACAAGATCAAAGTACAGTGAGAAGGTTGGCATTAGAGGAGTGAAGTGTGTGGATTGGGTTGAAGTTGACCAAACTAGACTGTAAGCTCGTTGTGGGCAGGGGATGTGTTTATTGCTATATTGTACTCTCCCAAGTGGTTAGTACAGTGCTCTACACATAGTAAGTGCTCAATAAATACAATCAAATGAGAGCAGGGAGATGAGGTAGGAGGGGGTAAGGTGACTGCTTGAAAGCCGACGGTAAGGAGTTTCCGTTTGATATTGAGGTGGATGGGCAACTACTGGAGTTTCTTGAGGAGTGGGGAAATGTTTTGTAGAAAAATGAACTGGGCAGAAATATGGACTTGAGTGGGAGAGACTGGAGGCAGGGAGGTCATCAAGGAGACTGATACAGTAATCAAGGTAGGCTAGGACAGATGCTTGGATTAATGTGGCAGCAGTTTGGATGGAGAGGAAATGGCAGATTTTAGCGATGTTGTGTAGGTCAAATCAACAGGATTTAGTGTTGGAATGAATATGTGGGTTGAATGAGAGAGATGAGTCAAGATAATTCCAAGTTTTACAGGCTTGTGACACAGGAAGGATGGTGATGCCTTCTACAGCGATGGGAAAGTCAGGGTTTGGCTAAGGAGTTGTGTTTTAGACACTTTAAGTTTGAGGTGATGATGGGACATCAAGTAGGGATGTCTTGAAGCCAGGAGGAAATGTGAGAATTCAGAGAGGGAGAGAGATCGGGCTGGAGATGTGGATTTGGGAATCACCCACATAAAAGATGGTAGTTGATGCCATGGGAGGGAATTGGTTAATAATAATAATAATAATGTTGGTATTACCATGCGCCGAGCACTGTTCTAAGCACTGGGGTAGATACAGGTATTCAAATTGTCCCACATGAGACTCACAGTTAATCTCCATTTTCCAGATGAGGTAACTGAGGCACAGAGAAGTTAAGTGACTTGCCCACAGTCACACAGCTGCCAAGTGGCAGAGCTGGGATTCGAACCCATGACCTCTGACTCCCAGGCCCGGACTCTTTCTACTGAGCCACACTGCTTCTCAAATTAGTTCTCCAAGGGATTGGGTGAAGATGGAGAATAGAAGGGGCCCCAGAATCTTGAGGGACCCTCACAGTTAGGGGGTGGGAGGTAGAGGAGGAACCTATGAAAGACACTGAGAATAAGTGGCCAGAGAGGTAGGAGAACCATGAGAGGACAGTGTCAGTGAAGCCAAGGTTGGATAATGTTTCCCGGAAAAGGGGGTAGTTGACAGTGTCTAAAGCAATTGAGAGGTCGAGTAGGATGGTACTTGTTAAGTACTTAGCACAAGCTAAGCCCTGGCCTAGATATAAGTCAGTTTGGACCCAGATCCTGTCCCATGTGGGCTCACCTAAGAGAGAGGGAGAGTAGGACAGCTGAAAGGTGTCAATAGTCTACTTTAGCACAGACTTGGGCATGATTAAGGAGAAAGGGAAAGTAGTCAAAGTTCAGAGAAATATTGAGCTAGCAGTCAGAGAGGGAAAAAAGATGAAAGAAGAGCCTCATGTGGACATTAGATGTGACTAACCTGATTAGCTTTTATCTACCCCAGAGCTCAGTAAGGTGTCTGGCATGTGATATGCACTTAACAAATACCATTTTAAAAAAAAGATATTTTTGTGAGGTGGGAGGAAATGAATCCAAAGCACTTTAGAAGTTTAACATTCAATAGTATGTTGATGATAGCAGAGAGTGAATAATATGTGACTGAAATAGTTACTGACATTTCAAATCCTAAATCTTTCCACATCCTTCACCGGAGCTTCCCAAACAGCGTGGCCTAATAGATAGAGCATGGGCTTGGGAGTCAGAAGGACCTGGGGTCTAATCCCAGCTTCACCTCTCATCTGCTGTGTGACCTTGGGCAAATCAATTTAATTCATTTCTCTGTGCCTCAGGTACCTTATCTGTAAAATGGGGATTAAGACCGTGAGTCCCATGTGAGATATGGACTGTGTCCAACCCGATTAACTTGTATCTTTATTCAATCATATTTATTGAGCGCTACTGTGTGCAGAGTACTGTACTAAGCACTTGGGAAAATACAATACAGCAATAAAGAGAGATGATCCCTGTCCACAATGAGCTCACAGTCTAGTGCTTAGTACAGGACCTGGCATCCAGTAAGCTCTTAAAAAATACCATTAACAGAAAAACCAGCAACACTAGCCTATCATCAAGCACGTAAAGACCATCATCGCTGTCAATAATATATCTTGATAATAAAGAATTGCTATGGGTTAGTAACCTATTTGTGCAGAAGAGCCAAACCAAAACCTTTGAGCAGTTGGTATGCAAAGAACCACATAATTTATAAGGTCCTCCCCCCGGCCCCCATGAGACAGCCTTACAATATGCTTTGCTGGACAAAACATGATAACATCACTGACCTGCACTTCTGCTTCACTGCAACAGCTGTTCATAGAGACAGCTGCTACCGCCAGTGAAGATGGGAACGAAGAGAGGATGGGAAAAGACAGTGGGAGAAGAAGGGGGAGCAGAGGTGAAAGGAGAGATGAGGAAGAGGGCAAGAGAAGGTAGGGCTGGGGGAAGAGAAAGGGAAGGAAGTAGACTTGGATGAAAAGAGAAGGGAAAGAGAAGCAATGAGGAAAGGAGAGAGGATTGGAGAGAGAGTAAGGAATTGGTGTCACCCTGAAGCACGTGTCAGCAAGAAGCAGCCCACCTGGGGCTCTCTACTGGACAAGCAGATGGAAGGACATTGACCCCCCAGAAGGTCACAGGGGATCCCACAAGCTGGAGAGGCAAAACATGGAAGAGGCAGGCAGCACTGACCAGGGAATCCTTGCCTAAATCTGTGCAGATGGAGTTTCCTTTCCTTATGTCAATCAACTCGAGGTAGGAGAGCCCTGCCCAAATTGCATGCTTCTGGATATCAGTAGTTTTTCAGCCAGCCCCTGCAATCTCTCCTCCTCTCGGTTCTGCCTGCAGCACCCCCCCAAACCCATGCCTCCACCTAATAATTCTGATGGCATTTGTTAAGTGCTTACCAAGTGTTCTAAGCACTGGGGTAGATCCAAACTAATCAGGTCAGACACAGTCTCTGATCCACATGGGGCTCACAGTCTTAATCCCCATTTTACAGATGAGGTAACTGAGGCCCAGAAGAGTGAAGGGACTTGCCCAAGGTCACACAACAGACAAAAGGTGGACCCAACATTAGAATCCAGGTCCTTCTAACTCCCGGGCCCGTGCTCTACCCACTAGGTCATGCCGCTTCCCCTTTCCACCTCAGTACCGAAAAGCTGCCAAGCCAAAAAGGATAGAGGCAGGCAGGTGGAGAGCCCATATTTTGGGCCTGTGCTATGGGACGCCCCCGCCAGCTCCCAACCACTCTTATGCTCAATCAATCAATTAATCATATTTATTGAACTATTACTGTTTGCAGAACGCTGCACTAAGTGCTTGAGAAAGTACAATATAAGAGTTTGTAGACACGTTCCCTGACCACAACAAGCCCGTCCGGTCTGTGGGCTGGTTCACAGGGAAGTCACCTCTGGCACCAGTGCCAGCAGGAGAAGATGGATGAGGAGAGGATAGAAGATTTGGTAAGGCCAATGTTTGCCCTACCCTGTTAGAGAGTGAATGAGGAGAGGATGAGAGGGAAAGGAGAAAGAGAGAGAAGAGGAGGAAGGTAGAGAACAAGCATACCTCTCATTGAGCTCACTCTTCTGACTAGGGATTTTGCCATTTTAGCTCTCTCTTGGTTCCTTTCTGATTTAATTCATTCAATAGTATTTATTTAGTGCTTACTATGTGCAGAGCACTGTACTAAGCACTTGGAATGTACAATTCGGCAACAGAGACAATCCCTGCCCAATGATGGGCTCACAGTCTAAACGGGGGAGACAGACAGCAAAGCAAAATAGAACAAAACAAAACAAGACAACATCATCAAGGTAAACAGAATCAAGGAGATAAACATCTCATTAACAAAATAAAGAGAGCAATTAATAATAATAATGTTGGTATTTGTTAAGCGCTTACTATGTGCAGAGCACTGTTCTAAGCGCTGGGGGAGATACAGGGAAATCAGGTTGTCCCACCTGAGGCTCACAGTTAATCCCCATTTTACAGATGTGGTAACTGAGGCCCAGAGAAGTGAAGTGACTTGCCCACAGTCACACAGCTGACAAGTGGCAGAGGTGGAATTCGAACTTATGACCCCTGACTCCCAAGCCCATGCTCTTTCCACTGAGCCACACTGCTTCTCTAATAAATAATATATACAACTGAGCACAGTGCTGAGGGGAAGGGAAGGGCGAAGAGCAAGGGTGGGGGAGGGGAGGGGAGGAGGAGCAGAGGGAAAGGGGCGACTCAGTCTGAGAAGGCCTCCTGGGGGAGGTGAGCTCTCAGTATGGCTTCAAAGAGGGGAAGAGAGTTAGCTTGGCAGATGTGAGGAGGGAGGGCATTCCAGGACAGTGGTAGAACGTGGGCAGGGGTTGAAGGCGGGATAGGTGTGAATGGGGGACCATGAGGAGGTGAACGACAGAGGAGTGGAGTGTACGGGGTGAGCAGCAGAAAGAGAGAAGGGAGGTGAGGTAGGAGGGGATTAGGTGATGGAGAGATTTGAAGCCAAGAGTGAGGAGTTTTTGTTTTGTGTAAAGGTTGATAGGCAACCACTTGAGGTTTTTGAGGAGGGGAGTGACATGCCCAGAGTGTTTCTGTAGGAAGATGATCCGGGCAGCGGAATGAAGAATAGACTGGAGTGGGAAGAGACAGGAGGAAGGGAGATCCCAGAGGATGATGACACAATAATCCAGTCGGGATATTATGAGAGCTTGTACCAGCACGACAGCAGCTTGGATGGAAAAGATGGTGGATCTTGGTGATATTGTGAAGGTGAGACCGGCTGGTGTTGGTGACGGATTGGATGTGTGGGGTGAATGAGAGAGCTGAGTCAAGGACGACACCAAGGTTGCGGGCATTTGAGACGGGAAGGATGGTAGTGCCGTCCACAGGGACAGGGAAGTCAGGGAGGGGACAGGGTTTGGGAGAGAAGATGAGCTCAGTTTTAGACATTTAATGGGGAAGGGCTATGGCTACGACTTCCCATCCATTTCCTCCATCACTTTTTCCTGCGAAGGTGAAGTTATTAGAATCACCCTCACAATGCAAGTTTGAGGATGGGCACTGGAAGCAGCGTGGCTCAGTGGAAAGAGCCTGGGCTTCGGAGTCAGAGTTCATGAGTTTGACTCCCAGCTTTGCCACTTGTCAGCTGTGTGTCTGTGGGCAAGTCACTTCACTTCTCTGTGCCTCAGTTACCTCATCTGTAAAATGGGGATTAACCATGAGCCTCACGTGGGACAACCTGATTACCCTGTATCTACCCCAGTGCTTAGAACAGTGCTCTGCACATAGTAAGTGCTTAACAAATACCAACATTATTATTATTATTTCTGCTTGAGAGCCACATTTGATTCCAGAAAAAGCCATATCTAGCTGGCGATGAGCTAGCAGGTGCTCATCTCCTGCTAGAGCTCCTTAGGGAATACATGAAAGAAAAATAAGTCAAGATCTCTGCTCTTACGCAGTTTACCTTGTGGGAGGTAGGACAGGATGGATGAATGCATGTGAGAAAAGATTGAAAATAAAAAGGACTAGATTGGAGACTGCCTTTATATGCTAGCTCTCGGTGTCATATGTGACCATATTGTAGAATACATGCTTCCTGAGTGAATAAACAGGGTGAAGTTGCAGAAAGTATATAACTATGTACATACTTGCAAGATACGGTCTCCCTCTCGGATTCTACCGTCTTTGGCCGCGATGCTATTTGGATCAACCTACAAAAGGCACACAAAAGAAATTCAACCTGAATGTGAAACACTCAAGAAACTTTTCCAGAATCATCTAGAAAATGTTATTGATTGCTAACACAGTGAATGATGACTGCATATTCTCTCTCTGTCAAATACCCACTCCGATCTTCAAAAAAACGTTCACAATCATTTTTAAAGTAAAAAGATGGGATTGTGGTAGAGGTCAGAAAAAGAGTCTGATTTTCGGACCATTTTTTTTTTTCCCTACATGACTGTCAGACACTAACCTTCAGCTGTCTTGGAGTAGAGAATTGATGACAGAATTTCCTGAGTCCCGGAAATTCACTTGAACTGAGGTGATTTTGAAGGCTTGAAAAGAAGTAACTCTATCTTTGAGTAGATCCATATCTGCTTAAGGTGATTCTTCTCAGGATCTACTTGTTTATGAATGGAAATATTAACCATATTTCCTGTGGATTTTCAGGTTTACAAAGGATGAAGTGAAATAACATCCCTTCTGGGAAGAACACCCTAGAAGAAGGTTTGAATCTGCTAACTATAAATTAGCTTAATCTAAACAGATATTTAAGGCCCTATTAACAGCTTATCAGAATCACAATTGTCAAACTTTGAGTAATGACCTACTGTTCACAGGATTAATACTATCTATCACCTTTCACTTGATGGTTATCTTAAACCATTTGTTTTGTCTTGTCATGTCAAGAGCTATTTTTCAAACTAAACATTCAAGTGTAGCATTTGATTTGTAGGTTACATCCTGTTCAGCTGTTGCTATCCTTTTTTATTAGTTATTAGGAGGTAGCATGAAAATACAATTATTGTCAAGGGCTTAAATGGGTACAAAGGACACTGTAATTATTCTCACTCCCAAAATGAAGAGTTTGGGGAATTCCAAGATGAGAATCCCTTTCCATCCCAAATTGTATAGCTGTTTTTAGAAAAGAAACACATTGGCTTCAGGTAGCTATTCAGTTAATTTTCTTTTATGGAAAGGTGGGGGAAACAAATGTCTTCTCCAATTTTCATCTTTAAGATTCACTTTGTGTTAGCATAAGAGAAATCTTTCAGATTAACATGTTCACTGTTCGTGGCAATGTTTGACTATTTTACCTAGGAAGATAAACCTTGAATTACATTTGTTACAGAGAATCAGCTCCAAACTAAATCATAACAAATATTCCTCTTTTAAATAGCTCACTGAAAAATGATACTGGGATTCAACTAAAACAAATGAACTGAGAGTCTTATGAGCAAAAGCAGACTAAACCAGTTTTGAGTAGATTTGGTTTTCCCAACATACTCATCTCCCAACATGGGTGTTTGCATATCTCAATTTCTCCCAGCATGGGAGTAGATGTGATCACTGGAAAGATTAGATGACATAAAATATTAGTCCAAGTTATTGTTAACAAGACTGCAGTAATGCGATAATAACATTTGGAGACCCAAATGTTTGCTGATTAAGAGCCCTGTTTGACTCTCTGCATACTTAGGGGATTACATTCAAATTTTAGATAACGCTCAGACTTCTTTGCGCTTTTCCTAACTGTGAAGTTGTAGTTAAAACATTCACATTAAACAAACATGCTGGTAATAATTATATTACTCGGGCAACTTAATTTACTCAGTTAATTGAAACTGACAATTCCTGGCAAACAGCCAGTTTTCCTATTCAAGGCGCAAAACATTTGTTTCTGGTTTTCATTGTCTGCGTGTGCGCGTGTGAGCATGTGTGTTCATTCACTTGCTTACCTCGCTCACATAAATTCCAGTGTCTTCCTCATCATCTGTTCTATAACAGACAGTCAGCCCCAGCTTCTCTTGACTACTAACACGACACAGCTCAACCTCCTGTGAAAAACATATGCACAGAATGGCATTTACCTTGGGAAGGAATTAATCAGAAAAAAGAACAATTTGCTGACATTCCCTTGGTCAACCATTGAGAAGTTTTAATAATCTCACTCAGTACTAAAGCATATTCCACTTGATCAGCATTATCCTAATCAACACTTCTGCAGGCAGAGCAGTTCCAGAGTAAATGATGGCTATCATTATGGGTTAACAGGACGCTCTGTGTGCTATTCCTTAGGAGTAAACATCATTAGGCAAATCGTAAATTAGAGTTGACTCGGTCAGACTTATGGATGTAGAGTGATTTTATAGTTTTCCTGACTTCGTGTTAATAGGAGCTGACTTGCAATATACTGCTTGTGTGTTTTTTTTATCTCTATGTTGCCGAATATTGATTAACGGGGACAGGAAGGAATAACTGCTCATCAATCAATCCATCGCAGCAGAGTGTCCCTCTTGTCAGATCTCAAACCAATCCATAAAATAAAGCCACTGTCTCATATTAATAGTTCAATTCATTTATTGCCCAGCCTAAAGTTATTATTTCATCAAACAGATTTGATCACTGAAGTATCCTTCAAAGAAACGCCTACAGAGTAGAAGAGCAGAACCATCCTTGCTATTTGTGAGACCACGCGGACAACATCTTCTTCAGGCCAGCCAATCGGGGACAGATCTTCCAGCAGAGGTAACCCAATGACAGAATTAGTTTCACAGGCAGATGACAGCATGGGGAATTGCAACTTAAATCTCCAGTCCTCACTCTATCAAGTTTCCATTGAATCTAACCAGATATACTCAGGAACAGTTCCCCTGCCTCAACCCATGACTCATTCCCCATGGTCACAGACACAGCCCAGATTTGTATCATATCCCAGTCGGCTGAGGATGACCTTGTTTATCTCAATTCCACTGAATTCAGTGGAACAAGGATTTAAAGTAAGAGTTAGCTTACTGATGAATACAGATAAAAGGCCAAATGTGAATTTTACTGACCAGTTTGAAAAAGGCGTGTCCCAGTGTTGGTTATGAAATTTATCATCATCATAATGATAATGTTGGTATTTGTTAAGCGCTTACTATGTGCAGAGCATGGAAAGAGCATGGGCTTTGGAGTCAGGGCTCATGAGTTCGAATCCCAGCTCTGCCACTTGTCAGCTGTGTGACTGTGGGCAAGTCACTTAACTTCTCTGTGCCTCAGTTCTCTCATCTGTAAAATGGGGATTAAGATTGTGAGCCCCACGTGGGACAACCTGATTCCCCACTGTTTACCCCAGCGTTTAGAACAGTGCTCAGCACATAGTAAGCGCTTAACAAATACCAACATTGTTCTAAGTGCTGGGGTAGATACAGGGTAATCAGGTTGTCCCACATGAGGTTCACAATCTTAATACCCATTTTATAGATGAGGTCACTGAGGCACAGAGAAGTTAAGTGACTTGCCCACAGTCACATGGCTGCCAAGTGGCAGAGCTGGAATTTGAACCCATGACCTCTAACATAATTGTGGTATCTTTTAAACTCTTACTATGAATCACGCACTCGCTAAGAGCTGGGCTAGATGCAAACAATTGGATCGGCCACAGTCCCTGTCCTTCATGGGGCTCAATCTAAGTAGGAGGGAGAGCAGGTATTTAATCCCCGTTTTACAGATGAGGAAATTTAGGCACAGAGAAGTGACTTGCCTATAGTTTCACAGTAGAAAAGTGACAGAGCTAAATTCAGAACTCAGGGCCTTGAGAAACATATAGAGACAATGACAAAGAAAAAGTGACACAGACTAATTCTGCTCAAAAGATGGATCCAAAAGTGGGGTTGTTGGAGGCATTTTCCTTTCTAATAATAATAATTAATAATTATGGTATTTGTTAAGTGCTCACTATTGTGCCAGATACTGTTATAAGCACTGGGGTAGATATAAATTAATCAGATTGGACACAGACCGAGTCTCACATAAGGTTCATAGTATAGGTAGGAGGGTTTAGGAGTCAATCCCCATTTTACAATTAAAGAATCTGAGGCCCAGAGAAGTTAAGTGACTTGTCCAAGGTCACACGGCAGGCAACTGGCAGAGGTGGGATTAGAACCCAGGTCCTGTGATTCCCAAGCCCAGTCTCTTTCCACTAGGCCGTGCTGCTTCTGATGTCTCCCACATGAGAAGGGGAAAGACAGTTAACTAAATGAGGAAAAAAAACTATGGCATTCCTTTTGTTAGTGATATTATAAAAATTTATACTAATAATAATAATGTTGGTATTTGTTAAGCACTTACTATGTGCAGAGCACTGTTCTAAGCGCTGGGGTAGACACAGGGGAATCAGGTTGTCCCACGTGGGGCTCACAGTCTTAATCCCCATTTTACAGATGAGGGAACTGAGGCACAGAGAAGTTAAGTGACTTGCCATCTAGTCTATACGAATGTACAGACATCTCTCTTACAACAGGGCAGTTGCATTCCTGCAATACCTGCTGCTATCCATACATCTTATTGAACCACAGTAGTTTTATGTTTCATTGCTTTTAGATCTTAAACTCTGTTATTTATCAGTTATCTACCCAAGTGCTTAGCATAGCGCTTGGGCACATCGGAAACACCAATTAATACCATAATTATAATGGACACCAAGGGATAGGTAAAAAACATTTGAAAAGTCCATGGTTCGGAGAAAGTTCAAGAAGGTCATGGAAGTCTTCACTTCATATTTTAGTTTATTATTTTTATGATTATTTATATAATTCTAAAACTACGAAAGAATAATAATAATAATAGTATTTGTTAAGTGCTTGCTATTTACCAGGCACTGTACTAAGCATTAGGGTAGATACAAGATAGTGGGGTTGGGCACAGTCAGTCCCTTTCCAACATAGGGCTAGCACTCAATTTCCATTATACAGATGAGGTAATTGAGGCAGAGAAGTTAAGTGACTTGCCCAGGGTCAAAGAGGGGACAAGTAGGGGAGCCAGGACTAGAAAGCTTGTTCCTTTGTTCAGTACTTCACAGACAAATTTGACATTTAGTGGTCATTTGCTCCCCAAAGGGTAGCAATTTACCCAGTTTAAATCAGTTTCCAGTAAAAATAAATTTAAAACACACTGAGTTTCCTAAAATATGGGTGTTACTTTCCTGACAAACCCTGCAGTAAGAGAATCTCACACTTAAGGGGACCACACACTTTGATACCTGGCAAATATGCACACAAGTGGTTCTTCCTTCATCTTGATCAGGGATCCAGAAAACCTGATTTTGGAGAAGCAGTGAGTCTAGTGGAAAAATCACGGCCTAGAAATCAGAGGATGTGGGTTCTAAGCCTGGCTCCATCACTTGTCTCCTGCATAACCTTGGGTATGTCACTTAACCTCTCTGGACCTCAGTTCCCTCATCTGCAAAATGGGGACTGAATTCCTCTTCTCCCTCCCACTTAGACGGTGAGCCTCATGTGAGACTTGATAATCTTGTAATGAGCTCAGTACAATGCTTCACAGATTATGTGTTACACGAATACCATCATTATTATTATTATTATTGTTAGGATGTTCCCTCATTTCCTTACATCATTCTATCCTAAATGGATCGTATAAACTAGGTGTGTTTGCAAGTGATCCCTTTGGAAATGCTGAGGACTGATAATAGGTTTCCACAAGGTTTCTACTTGAAACAGTACTCCTACCACAGCACCATATTATAATCAATCAATCACTCAAACAATCAATCACTGGTATTTCTCTACACAAAAGATTGTACTAAGCACTTGGGAGGGTACAAATACTGTAGAGTTAATAGACACGATCCCTACCCATAGGGGCTTTAAAATCTAGTCGGGGTGACAGATATTAAAATACATTAAAGGCGTTCCCTTATTCTTCCATCAAGTCCTATACAAATCTATCCAAATGGAAGTACATTTTATAGCAGGAATTACTGCATTATGTTTCCAATTAACATTTTTTAAATCCTCCTAATTGTTGAAATATATTGACAGGGCATTCAAAAGATGTAGTTTTCCATTTAATCAAAACACCTTTCCTTCACTGTTCACTAACCTAAACTTCGGCTGACCATAAGGCTGTGTTAACCTTCATTTTGAAATGAAAAAAAATAGAGAATATGGCTAAAACACTCTTTTTTTAAGATATTGCAGCATTTGCTTATGACTGGAATTAGTTACATATACACTAACACAGGACAAAATTGGAAACTTCATTTTCTAGGGCAAATGGTAACTTGATTTTGGCAATGGGAATGCAAATTGTGTACACCAAGAGAGGACTATTACGAACAGGCAACAATTAATGCCTCCAGAGGGAAAGGGCACTTGACTAGAATTGAAGCATTAGGAAGAAATTACAGTACCAAATGGCCTCAATTAAAGCAAAAAGGTATACATTTAAGGAATAAAGAAGTTTGTAGTCCTGGGAGGCCTATAAGAAAACCTAAATCCACCATAATGGAGTGGAACTGGGACCTTTAAATCAAGGCAAATGAGGAGCTCTGCACAAGCGGAAATGCACTGTAATCCCCTCTCAGGGTCCTGCTGCCGAACCAGAGGAAAGTCCCTGGACTATAAATAACTCTCCATTGGTTTGGAAGATGACACTCCTGAAAGTGAGATTTTTCACCCAAGTGGGCTGGTGAAATTGAAAAGATTGCTGAGTGGCTGCTGATAAATCGTTCCCTTCAATAAGATCATTCCTTTTGATTCTGAAATGTTGCTATTTGTAGTGCCTAGTACTGTTTTCTATTCTGCTTCTTGCTAACCCATTCATCCCAAGCAACTCCTCTAAAAGAGCAGCCGCCTCTTCAACTGCTGCACATCACATCGTCTACCTCTTCGTCCCTAGCAACCTCCAGCTATGCCACATGATTTGAGGTCGTGCCGGCTTCTGCTTCCATGCTTAAGCCCCTCCCTGCTTCAGCTCACCAATCAGTAGCCGCTTCACAAGGGAAACCTTTGAAGAGAGGAATGTTTCACAGCAAGGTATCGGATCAGCTCCTGCTTCGATATCCTGCTGTCCGACATCCTTCTCTTCCTGGGCTTCTCTTTTGCAGCTGGAGTTACAATAAATAATGTTTCAGCGCTCATTTGTTCCAGGATTTTGCTATTTATGATTCAGCCGTGACATTAGATTTCATGGTGAGCTGTGCAGAAAATGTGGGCTCGTTCTAAAAATATCAGCAGAATAAAGAGGAACCTGAATAAACTCATGAAAAGTTCAGAGTGCAGGTGCTGAAGTTAGAGATATTAGATGATGCATGCCTTACTATTTGAAGAGTTTCTCCAACATCTTTTTCTTACCATTAGAGACAGAATACTGGCCTGAATCGATCATTGGAATGACCCAGAAATAGTTTAGCCTATGTTTTCATAATCTAAGTTGAAACGGTTCAGGAATATGGGATGATATTTTACAATATAACAATAAGCTCATTGTGGGCAGGGATTGTCACTCTTTATTGTTGTATTGTACTTTCCCAAGCTCTGTACAGGAAGCGCTTAAATGGATATGATCGAATGAATGAGTTGACACATTAATTGCCCTACTCCCTTTCCATTCTGTGTCACTTATGCACACGGATCTGTACTTTTTAAGCACTTGATATTCACCACATTCAAGCCCACAGCATTTATGTACATATCCTTACACCATGCCATTTCCCTTATCTGTAATTATTTCAATGCCTGCCTCCTTCTTTAGACTGTGAGCTCCTTGCAGGCAGAGGAGGTGTCTACCAAGACTCCTGTATTCTACTCTCCCAAGCATTTAGCACAGCTTGGTGCAAAGTACTCAGTAAATACACTAGATTAATTGATTGACAAATAAAATACATAATGATGTTGGTATTTGTTAAGTGCTTTCTATGTGCAGAGCACTGTTCTAAGCGCTAGGGTAGATACAGGGTCATCAGGTTGTCCCACGTGAGGCTCACAGTCTTAATCCCCATTTTACAGATGAAGGAACTGAGGCACAGAGAAGTTAAGCGAATTGCCACAGTCGCACAGCTGACAAGTGGCAGACCCGGGATTCAAGCCCATGACCTCTGACTCCCAAGCCCGTGCTCTTTCCACTGAGCCACGCTGATCTGTGTTTAACATAGTGTTTGGTATACAGTAAATTCTTAACAATTACCACAACTATTACTGGCTCCATGAAGCGAGTCTGATTTTATGGACAGAGAACCTCATATTTTATAAATTCCTCAAGACTGATCATTTTAGAGGAGGCTGTATAAAGTGATTATTCCCTCTCAAGGCTCTCTAAGGCTCGATTTTGACATTCCTAGCAAAGAGGCAGCAGGAGGTAATGGCAGGGTGGCAGGTGGTCCTGCCCCCTTGGCAGTGGGGCCTCCCTCTCTCTCTCTCTTGCCTCCCTGAAGACCACCCATTTACCTCCAGTTTTCCTGAAGCGGGAAGCCTGGATCCTGAGTGACTGTGACTCAGTTGAGACTCACTGGTCATCTTGGACGTAAGAATATTTTCTATGCTCTCTTATTTGCAGTCCATGTTGGACTTTGTTCTTATCCACTTCTACAGAAGGTATTGAAACTTCCGCAGGCTTGTAAGGGAAGGAAAATACCTCTCTCCCCTTTGACCCTTTCGTGCTTCCAGTAGCATCTCTTAATACTTTTCCTTTCCTTCCCTACCATCCTTGTGCTAGGGGCTCCACGTAAAGTCTAGACTGCTTGTCTCCCCACATTTCCCCAGTTTCTGTTATACTTTTTCTCAGAGCTTTTGATTTTGGAAGGCCTTTGGAAAGAATGCCCCTCTCAGGATAGCACATGGAGAGCTTCCAGTACTCTACCAGTCTCGGCTATGGGAGGGAGAGTCAAGCAGAGGCCTACCTATTCCATTCCTAGCATGGGCAGGGATTAGCAACTGGAAGGTAATCTGCTACAAGTCAAAACTCACCTGTGCTGGGCAGTGGCGGCGTGGCAGAGTCGAGTGTGGAGACTCAATTTTACTGCGTGTAAGGAGGCAGTAGTGAATTGCTTATTGGTTTTTACCAAGAAAACTCTATGGATACACTACCAGAATGATGGTAGATGGAGGTGGGGCATTCTGGGAGAGCTGTGTCCATGGAATCGCTATGGGTTGAAGATGCCTTGACAGCATAAGACAAGACAAGATGGAAAGAACACAACTATAGGTGTTATAGGGTTGAGGGATGAGAGACTAATCAGGGAAAGGCCTACTTGAGGAGATGCAATTTCAGAGGGGCCTTAAAGTTGGGGAGATCAGTGGTCTGCTGGATGTGACCAAGGACAGAGCTCCAGGCAGGAGGGAGGGTGTGAGCAGGAAAATTTTGGCAGGAGAAATGAGAATGAATGACAGTGAACAAGAAGAATGGCATGAGAGGAACGAGGAGTGTACACTGGGTTATGGTAATAAATGGGCATAAGTAATTATGGGGGAAAAGAGCTGGTTTAGTGTGTTCATAAAAAAACTGCATGGATACTTTACTATGAACCAGGATTGCATTTCTCTAAATATTCTGCTATGATAAAAAGAGAATTTCAACACATATTAGGATGACAGAGAGGCTCAGAATGGTCTAGTGGATATAGTCTGGACCTGGGAGTCAGAAAGTCATGGGTTTTCATATTAGCTTTGCCACATGTGTTACCTTAGACAAGTCACTTCACTTCTCAGTGCCTCAGTTACCTCATCTGTATAATGGGGATGGAGACTGTGCACCCCTTGTGGGACAAGGACGGTGACCGATCTGATTTGCTTGTATCCACCCCAATGCTTATGTACTTGACTCATAGCAAGCACTTAATAATAATAATAATAATAATGTTGGTATTTGTTAAGCACTTACTATGTGCCAAGCACTGTTCTAAGTGCTGGGTAGCTACAAGGTAATCAGGTTGTCCCACTTAGGGCTCAGAGTCTTCATCCCCATTTTACAGATGAGATAACTGAGACACAGAGAAGTTAAGTGACTTGCCCAGGGCCACACAGATGACAAACGGCAGTTCCAGGGTCAGATCCCATAACCTCTGCCTCCCAAGCCCGTGCACTTTCCACTAAGCCACACTGCTTCTCAAATACCATAAATACTTAACAAATACCATTATTATTATTATTATTATTTTTATTAGGATCACACATGCTCAGGATTTCCCTATGCCTTAGTTTTCTCATCTTTACAACAGGGGAATACCTGCTCTAGTAATTATGGGATCTGTTAAAGGCTTATTATGTGTCAAGCTCTGTTCTAAATGCTGGGGTCGATATAAGCTAATCAGTTTGGATACATTCTCTCTCTCACATGGGCTCAGAGTTTTAATTCCCATTTTACAGATGAAGTAACAGAGGTGCAGAGTGGCACAGAGAAGTTAACTTACTTGCCCAAGGTCACATAGCAGGCAAGTGGCAGAGCTGGGATTAGAACCCAGATCCTTCTGACTCCCAGGCCTGTGCTCTAGCTACTAGGCCATGCTGCTTCCCCTGAAATTGTGATCCCCATGACTGTAAACTCTTGACATAATGTAGTCAAAATCACAACCTCAGAGCCCAACAATAATAGTAACAATAATAATAATAATAACAATTGGGATATTTGTTAAATGCTTATTATGTGCCCAGCACTGTACAGCATGGCTTAGTGGAAAGAGCCTGGGCTTGGGAGTCAGAGGTCATGGGTTTGAATCCCAGCTCTGCCACTTGTCAGCTGTGTGACTGTAGGCAAGTCACTTCACTTCTCTGGGCCTCAGTTACCTCATCTGTAAAATGATGAGGAAGACTGTGAGCCTCACCCGGGACAACCTGATTACCCTGCATCTACCCCAGCTCTTAGAACAGTGCTCTGCACATAGTATCTACCCCAGCGCTTAGAACAGTGCTCGGCACATAGTAAGCGCTTAACAAATACCAACATTATTATTATTATTAGTAGTAAGTGCTTAACAAATACCAACATTATTATTATTGGGGCAATGCGAGGTAATGAGGTTGGACACAGAGCCAGGTATTATTTGCGACCCGATTCTTTTGCATCTACTCTAATGCTTAGTTCAGTGCTTGACGCACAGTAAGCACTTCATAAGTACCATTGCTATTATTATTAGCTATTATTAGCAGTAATGAGCTCAAAGAAATGAAGCTCAATTAACCAGTTGGTAGCTAGACACATACGATACTCTCTCTTGATGGGGATCCAAAGACAACTAAGTACCTCATTTTCTATTAGGCCGTTGCTCCACTCTTCCTCCTTTCTTTATCCCAGCAATTTTCTTACCCAGCTAGGCACTATTCAGTCCAACTCTGCTTCCTGTTACTATGTACGGAATGCATTAGGTCTAGTTTACTGTATTGCCAATAAACTCCAACATGCATTATAATCAATTAGTAGGCCTGAATGTCTCCTGATCTGATAATGTTCTATCGAATGACAAATGGAGGGTCCACATTTGTCTATTTCATATATAATACATGGAATTCCAGACTTGGAGACGCCCACAGCTATGTTGACAAAACAGAAACGTGTCAATCTCTTGCAGAACTTCTTGGGGTTTGAAAGCATCAGGCACATTTCCGGCCTGTATTATTAAGGAAACATAAAAGGGAAGATTATCAGAGCAGGAGAAGCGGAGAAGAAATGTTGATACAAAGAACTTTATTTCCATCAGCTGGTTGCCGGAGCAGGAAATATAGGATTTTCTGATAAGGCGCTGGTGGTTCTGATGGGACCAGCCTATCTCTGAGAGCTGTTTCAAGGCGCCTTTCTTCGCCTGGCTGGAAGATTTCCCTTGCCAACACAACAGAGGATGGGCTTTTTAAAATGCTGCCCGCCATCCTGCTTTGAAATCACTTAAATGGCTTTGTAATGGCTTCCCCAAATAGTTATTTTTCTGTGCTTCTCTCTCCGATCAAATGTCACTCTTTAGCATAATTAAATTTATTCACATGGTCAATATAGCAATTTCTGATACCACTATGGAAATTAAATTCCAAAAATGGTGTTAATGTAACATTAAGGTTGCAAATCAAATCAAATTAAAGGTCAGAAAATACCAAAGTTAAGGTTCTCAGCATAATAAAGTCACCTGAATTCTATCTTGTTTCCAAAGAGCTCACAGAAACTCTCTGAGCCTACTTAAAGAAGCCAGAAGGGATTTTTGAAAAAGCACACAGATGACAAAAGTTTGCAAATCAGGGAGGTTGCTCTATTCTTATTCATAAGGCTATCTCAGACAAGGATTATTTGCATACTTGTGTTTGCGTCTTTCATATTCAACATTAAATATTGAGTCCTTACATTATGTGTGGATAAATACAGTATGTCTAATGTGTAGATAGATTAAATAAACATATACACTGCTAGTCTTCCCAATAACCGCTTCCTCATGTAGCCTTCAGTAATTGACGGAGGTCACCTGATTGCTCCCTTTATTAATTCCCCCTCCCAGCCCCACAGAACTTACATACTTATCTGTGATTTTTTTATTTATATTAATGTCTGCCTCTCCCTCTAGACTGTAAATTCACTATGGGTAGGGAGTGTCTGTTTACTGTTATGTCGTACTCTCCCGAGCCCTCCGTGCAGTGTTCTGCACACAGTAAGTGCTCAACAAATACGACTGACTTATTTACTGACAGAGTATTCTCTGACCTATGCACTGGGAATTGTGCATTTCCCAATAGCAGAGTCAAGAAAAAACTTTCAATCCCATCTAAATTCTTCCTTCTCTTAATTGCATGTGACAGGCAGAAGGAAGGGGATGAGAACAAGGCCCAGTGAGGGACTCAGCTTGAAAGAAGTGAATGAATAATAATAATAATAATGATAATGATGGCATTTGTTAAGCGCTTACTGCATGCCAAGTGCGGTTCTAAGCACTGGGGTAGATACAAGGTAATCAGATTGTTCTATGTGGGATTCTCATGCTTAATCCCCATTTTACAGATGAGGTAGCTGAGGCACAGAGAAGTTAAGTCGCTTAAGTTAAATGAATGAAAAAAGGGAAGAAGAAAGGAAGGATGGAAGTAAAGGAAGGAAGGAAATCAACTTATTTATTGGGCACTTACTGAGTGCAGAGCGCTGGACTAAGCGCTTGGAAGAGTACAGTATAACAGAGTTGGAAAACATTCCCTGCCCATAAGGAGCTTACAGTCTAGGGGGGAGACAAATATTACTATAAGTAAATTACATATACGTACATAAGTGTTTTGGGGCTGAGAGTGGGGTGAATAAAGGGTGGAAATCCAAGTGTAAGGGTGACGTGGAAAGGAGTGGGAGAAGAGGAAATGAGGGCTTAGTCCAGGGCTGGCCGGAGTGCAGTGGGAGAAAAGAGTGGACAAAAAGGAGGGAGGAAGCTAATTAAGAACATTAAAGCTGACAGCTCAGAAGTTCCTGCTCGTGAGAGGAATTGGCAAGCGCTAGAAATTTTGGAAGAGCAGGGAAATTTGTACAGAGTGGCATTTTAGAACAACTATTTGGCAGCTGATGAAATACGGACTGCTTGGTGAGAAGCAAGGGGACACATCAGGCACGTCAAAGAGGTGGAACGTGGACGTGCGGTGGAGGAAAAAGTGCAGGATTTGGCAAATCCTGAATATGGTGGTAAGCCCATCAATGAGCGGGGATTGTCTCTATCTCTTGCCGAATTGTACATTCCAAGCGCTTAGTACAGTGCTCTGCACATAGTAAGCGCTTAATAAATACTGTTGAATGAATGAATATGGTGGATACAAAATAGGGAAGAGCCAAGGTCGATGCCAAGGTTTTGGCTTCCAGGGACAGGAAGTATGGGGGTCTTAGCAGTTGAAATGGGATAGGTGAAAATAAACCAATAAAAATCAATGACATAAATGTGAACATAGATAAAGAAATAGGAGTGCTCGCTTGGCTGAAAAAAAACTAGTATGACTGAGTTGGTGAGGGTGTTAACTGGGGAAGACCCTCCCAGAGGAAATGGCTTTTTAAAAAGGCTTTGAAGGAGAGGAATGTGGTTGAGGTGTGGTTGAGTGAAAACGAGAGCGATGAGGGTAAGCAGTAGATTGGAGGGAACTGAGGAGTAGAGAAAATGCAGGACCAGAAATAGCATTGACACAACAGTGTACCATGAAGAGTGCAGTGAGTGGTGCATCCGTGAGGCTTTTCTTTAAACCTTCTCTCTCAGAATTGAATGAGCAAAACTACTGTAGCAGCGTGGCTCAGTGGAAAGAGCCCAGGCTTGGGAGTCAGAGGTCATGGGTTCAAATCCCCTTTCAGTCGCTTGCCAGTTCTGTGACTTTGGGCAAGTCACTTAACTTCTATTTGCCTCAGTTACCTCATCTGTAAAATGGGGATGAAGACTGTGAGCCCCATGTGGGACAACCTGATCACCTTGTATCCTCCCCAGCATTTAGAACAATGCTTTGCAAATAGGAAGCGCTTAACAAATGCCATATTTGGTGAAGCAGTGTGGCTCAGTGGAAAGAGCACGGGCTTGGGAGTCAGAGTTCATGGGTTCAAATCCCGACTCCGCCTTGTCAGCTGTGTGACTTTGGGCAAGTCATTTAACCTCTCTGGGCCTCAGTTACCTCATCTGGAAAATGGGGATTAAGACTGTGAGCCCCACGTGGGACAACCTGATAACCTTGCATCCCCCCAGCGCTTAGAATAGTGCTTTGCACATAGTAAGCACTTAACAAATGCCATCATTATTTTTGGGAAGCAGCATGGTGTAGTGGCCAGAGCCCGGGCCTGGGAGTCAGAAGGTCATGGGTTCTAATCTCGACTCTACCCCTTGTCTGCTGTGTGACCTTGGGTGAGTCACTTAACTCCTCTGTGCCTCAGTTCCCTCATCTGAAAAAATGGGGATTAAAAAATGTGAGCCCCATGTGGGACAATCTGATTACCCTGTATCTACCCCAGCGCTTACAACAGTGCTCTGCCCATAGGAAGCCCTTAACGAATACCATAATTATTATTATATCTTCATCTTCTTCAAGAATGAATAGTTTTTATTAGAAGGCCACCTCTCAAACTAGCTTGATTTAAAAAACTTGAAAAAATCTTCACTAAGATCTTTTTGGTTAGTGGGATGAACCAAACCTTGCTCATTTGCCTTCATTTTGGATCACTACAATAAATGAATGACAATACATTTTTGGAAGAGTTCTGCCTCACACAAAAACACTGGCTTCTAAGCATATGGGTTTTTAGAGCAATTATGAAAAGCGGTTACATTTCTTATGCTTAAAGTGGAAAACCGTATTTTCTGACATATGGAGAGTACAAACATTACCTTTCAGTGAAAAACTCTTCAGTTTGCCATCTTGTTAATGTAGTCAATACGTTATTTGATAATGACAGGCATGAGGGGAAGACAATGATTTGGGTGATGATATAAAAGAAAATATCCCCCAACACCTAGAAAACTAAAGCTGCCATGGGAATGTGAATGTAGTTTCACAGAATCTTCCATGTTTACTACCCAGAGTGAACCCAAATAAATATTTAGAGATATTACAGATCTTGTCCTCAGTGGATTCAAATCAAAATTCAATTCTGAAACTAAGAATTATTGCACTATGGAGCACAATTCTTCACCCACAAAACACTGCTCCAAATCTGATTGCAGATGCTTTTGAAGTTGCATGTTAAAATTGCCTAAAGAAATATTCCATGACGTCTTTCAAGACCAAGGACTGGATGTAGCGATGCTGGGAGATGGACTGGATTTTTTTTTTTAAATACAGTTGATAGATTTGATTAGCAGTTTTGGCATGCTGGTGATTTTGTTACTGGTGCTGTTTTTTAACAATAAAATGTGGGTTTTGCTTTGTTTCTATATTCCAATGTGTCATTTCTAGATAAGTATATACTCTGTCAAATGCCAACTTCTTTGAAGCTAAAAGGGACGCCTTCTTATGTCAGGGATGATGTGAGTTATAACTCATTCGTGAACTAGTACCAAACCCCTTCTATTTGTCAATCAAATAATCAATCGAAATTATTTACTAGTGTCTTCTGTGTGCAGAAAACGGTGCTAAATACTTGGAAAAGGATACAGTCAAATGAAAAGAAATGGTCCCTGCCCTAAAAGATTTTATAATTAAGCTGGGGAGACAGATATTAAAACATTTCAGGTAGGAGGAACTATCATATTTAATCGTATAATTGCCACTCTTTTCCACACATTTTTTTGTCACATTAAAATATGAGCTGGGCAATTATGTAGGTCACAAAGGAATTAAGTCTAGCAGTAGAAGAGGGAGAGAAAAAAGAGAGGAGGCAAGGAGGGGAGAAGGAAGAGAAAGACTGGAGGGCACTTGAGACCAGTCTTTTACTTTAACCGCATGCAGTAGGCACTCATGACATTAACTCCCCCTTTCTGCCTCGTGGTCTTGTACTCATCCTTCCCCTCTTACCCTTACACGACTATCTCAATGAAGAAAATTATGTGAGAAAATAATAGAGTAAGAGTATAGTAATAGAGGCTCTGCCACATAGCTGTGTGACCTTGGGCAAATCACTTAATTTCTCTGTGTCTTAGTTTCCTCATATATAAAATGGAGATGACAGCCTAGTGCTTACAACAGTACATGACACATAGTAAGCTCTTAACAAATACCACTGTTAATATACCAGTTCTCCCTTCCCCAAGTGAGCCTCAAGTGGGACAGGGACTGTGCCTGACATTATTATCTTGCCTCTATCCCAGTGCCTAGTACAGTGCTTGGCATAAAATAAGCACTTACTAAACCACCAAATCTAATGAAATGTACCAGGGAGGTGTGAATACCCAAGTGCTTAAGTGGTGTGGGAGTGCTGAAGAGGCAGCATGGGAGATAGAAAGTGGAGAGATCGAAAATCAATCAGGGATGACATCCTGGAAGAGATATGATTTCAGAAGGCTATGAGGTAGGAAGAGCAGTGGCCTGTCAGCTGTAAAGAGGGAAGGAGTTTGAAGTGGGAAGGAGTGTGAAAGAAGAGGTCAGTGGAGGGAGAGATGAAAATGGGGTACAGTGTTTGGCTTGAGAGGAATGAAGTGTGTGAACTGCAGTGTAACAGGTGAAGAAATGGGGGAAGTAGGAGGAGAAGATTGAGTGTCTTAAAGCCAATGGTCATAAATTTCTGCTCGATGTAGAGTGGTCTGGGAACAAATGGAAGTTTTTCAGCAGAGGGATGATGCGTATAGAACAATGTTTTAGAAAATTCTTTCAAGAAGCAGAATGAAGTATGGATTGGAGTCTTAAAACCATAAGACTGGAGGCAAGAACATCTACGAGAATACTGATGTTCTACTTGTCATGTTATTTTCAGTCTTAAATATTACACTTAGAGTTAGTTAGCCCATTAAACAGAGATTGCATTACTGAGGAATCTCATGTTAGAGAAAGCTCACATTTTCACGTTCGCTTTCTGCTTGCCATTTTGCACATGCACACAACTGGTTCTTCTGACACCAAAAGGCAGACATGTACAGTGAAGCATTTGTAGTGAGAAGAATGTTCCCCAATCTTTCTGTCACTTTCTAGGTATAAATCTCTGTCAAAATATGCATTTTGGCCTAATGGAATCTATATAGCATTTGCTAAGTGCTTACTCTGTGTCAAGCACTGTTCCAAACGCTGGGGTAGGTACAAGTTAAGTAGGTTAGAAACAGTCCCTGTTTGGCATGGGGATCACAGTCAAGGTACTTATTATTCTTAAATTATTTCTCTGTTTTCTTACTCTTTCAAATGAACCATTTCCTCCAGAAACCCCACCCTCACTTCATCATTCCATGACACCTGTCATGGACGTCTGTGATGAAGCATTTCCATGGATTTAGTTGGGGTGAAGAAAAATTCCCTCTCTACGCCTAACACAAACACTGTTGCTTTGGTCATGGACCCAAGGCCACAGTGCTCTTCTTGTTCATACTTTCTTTGTCACCTTCTTGCTGCAACTTCTTCAAGAGAGATAGAAGCAGACGGAAAGTTCCATTTTGAAGAAAGGCATGCTGCGCTTTGACGGAAGACTAAGAGAGGGAGAAACGTTTTGTCATCTATGACGCTGAAATCTAGATAATGGGAAGAATACCTTGCTATCAGCTCCAGTAATAGGTGTGTTTGAAAGTACATGATAACAATGATAATTATGGTATTTGATTATTGTAGCATTTGTTAGCACTTACTATGTGCCAGACACTGTACTAAGCACCGGGGTAGATGAAAGGTAATCAGGTTGGACACAGTCCCTGTTCCACATGGGGCTCACAGTCCTAATCCCCATTTCACAGATGAGGTAACTGCGGCATGGAGAAGTGAAGTGACTTGCCCAAGGTCACCCAGCAGACATGTGTTGGGACTGGGATCAGAACCCAGGTACTTCTTACCCCCCCAGGCCTGTGCTCTATTCATTAGGCCATGCTGCTTCTCTATTTATTAAACAGTTACTCTATGCCAAGCACTGTACTCAGCACTGGGGAACAGGCAAGACAATCAGGTCAGATACAGTCCTTGTACCACATGAGGCTCACAATCTAAATAGGATGGAGAACAGGTATCATATCCCCAGTTTACAGGTGAACAAATTGAGGCACAAAGAAGTCAAGTGACTCACTCAAATTCACCCAGCATGCAAGGGAAAGTGTCAGGATTAGAACCCAGGTCCCTCGACTCCCAGGCCAGTGCTATTTACAGCAGGCCAACACTGCTTCTCAAAATATAAAAAAATTCCTGAAATCTGGGATCAAATCAAGGATCTTTATATCTTTCATCTAACACTCTCCTAACTGAGCTATTTTGGCCCCATACAATGGGTTCATTGATCATACTTGGGCAATTTGCTTTTTGCAGATGAGTTCAAAACCTAGAAACTATCATCGGCCTGAGTAAACAATGAGTTCACAGTGAGCTAAAGGGTAAGAGAAACTTAATATGAAAGATTATTCAGAGGAAAATTTTCCCTGAAATTCCACAGAATGATTTGGACTGGGACCACGCTAAATTGAAAAGCAGTTAGGCTGATGTGAACATAGACTTGGCTTTCCGTGAAGCCCTTTGGATTTCTGTTCTTTCGCCTGTGGATTTTACTGGCTCTGTGTTAATGTACCTAGACAGTTTAGTATACAGAGTTGTGTGTAACATGCACTTCTCGTGTCCTCAGAGAATCCTCAGGAAATTCTTTGCCATTCATTCACAAAAGCATAGGTGAAGTGGAAATGCTTTACTGCCTATTGAGTTACAAATACCAGACGTTCAAAATGATTTTTTTAAATTAAAAAATGACTTTTCATTCCATAAACCCCTTCCAAGCTTGTAGTAATTTCAGTTCTTCACTGTTCTGTTATCCCCTGGGTTTTTCTAGTTCCTGAAATGTACTTGCCATATAGTTAAATTCCTAGAGAGAATTGGTTAAGTTTAATATTTCTCTTCAAGACTACAGAAACTCTCCAGTGCAAGGGCCCTCTTTTCGCTCCCTAAAACTCCCAGAGCATTTTGGGGTGCAGATTTTACCTGGGTGGGCATAAATACAATGTACTGTGGTCGATTGGAATGGAAATAGAAAAGCTGTAGAGCAAGACATAGTCAGCCTAGATGCAAACAAGCTGAAAGTGCTGGCAGCTGGGCTGTTTCAAATGAAATTTCATTCCCCAATGTCTTCTCACTTATCAATTTTGACAGAAGATGGTCGTGACTTCTCATAAACAGAATCAAGAGGACAAATCACACTGGATGTCATATTTGCCAGAATGGATTTGGTTGGTAGCTTACAAGGAGAAAATGAGGGTTATTTGTATTCGGCACTCTGAGAAGAAGAAATGCTCTATCTCTGGGGTTCCATCTTGTTTGGGAAAGCCTCTTCCCCTTTGCATTTTATTTGGGGTGTGACTTGATATAACTAATAGCAATAACAAACTAACTCTCTTCCCCTCTTCAAAGCCCTGCTGAGAGCTCACCTCCTCCAGGAGGCCTTCCAAGGCTGAGCCCTCTCTTTCTCTCTGCTCCCCCTCTCCTCCTCCCCATTGCCCCTACTCCCTCCCTCTGCTCTACCCCCTTCCCACAATACTTGTATATATTTGTACATATTTATTGTTCTATTTATTTTATTAATGATGTGCATTTATCTATAGTTCTCTTTATCTATTTTGATGGTCCTGATGCCTGACTACTTGTTTTGTTGTCTGTCTTCCCCTTGTAGACTGTGAGCCCATTCTTGGGCAGGGATTGTTTCTATCTATTGCTGAACTGTACTTTTCAAGCACTTAGTATAGTGTTCTGCACACAGTAAGTGCTCAATAAATATGATTGAATGAATGAATGGTATTCTTTAAGTGCTTACTACATGTCAAGCACTGTTTTAACTGCTGTGGTAGATACAAGATCATCAGATTGGACAAAGTCCCTGTTCCACATGGGTACACAGTTTTAATCCCCATTTTACAGATGAAAAATGGGATTTTGGTAGAATATGTTCTCAACAGGTGGTGATGACGATGATAATAATAATCATTAGAATAATTGTCATATCTGTTAAGCAGTCACAATGGGTCAAGCACTGTACTATGCCCTGGAGTCAATACAAGATGATACTTGTCCCTCATAGGGCTCGCCATCTAAGTATGTGGGAGAACAGGTATTGAATCCCCATTTTACAGATGAAATAACTGAGGCACAGAGAAGATAAGTGACTCGCCACAGGTCATACAGCAGGCAAATAGCAGATCTGAGAATAGAACCCAGATCAATGGACCCTTTTCTCTTTCCCCTTTCCTCTAGGCCACTGGCAGTCTTTTCTAAATTTCTAGGCCTGAAAGCAAAATATGATATTATATAGAAAGGAAAATGGATAATTCACTACGTACATATGTAATCACATAATCTTTGGAATTTGCGGCAATTTGCTGGAAGAACTCTGAATTGAGCTCTTATGCAGATTACACAAAGGACATGATTATGTTCTAGTACAGAATTCAAAGTGCTCAATTAGGGAGCGAAAAGTGTACAGTTTCACTCCCAACTGCAGGGTTCTGCAGGAATCAGAAGAGAAGGGGACCCATTCACTCATTCGCTCATTCAATCATATTCATCAAATGCTTACTGTGTGCAGATCACTGTACTAAGCACTTGGGAAAGTACAATTCAGCAACAAAGAGAGACAATCCCTGCCCATAGTGGCCTCACAGTCTAGATGGGGGGAGACAGACGTCAAAACAAGTAAACAGGCATCGATATCCAGAAAAGGGTAGGGAGGGAGAGGAAGAGCCAGTGAAAGAGTGACCAGAAAGGAGGATTCCTGGGAGAGGACAATGTCAGTAAAACCAAGCCTGGTGCTTCCAGGAGAAGGGAGTGGTCCATAGTGCTGAAGGGGAGATTTGCCCAGAAGCAGTGGGAGGTCATGGCTAAAAAACACCTGCCTTCTAGGGAAGTGCAGCTTTTCCCTAATGTAGAAAAGGTGAGCAAATGGTCTGTGGGTTTGCTAACCTATGATTTGCTAATCTACCTCTCCCATAGCTTTTGTTCGAATTTTTCCAATTAAAACTTTTGTTTACAGTCTGCCCCCTCCCACCTCTTCCTCTGACTGGCTGCCCCATGCAGGATCTAATTTGTAGGCAAATCTGCCTGTTGGGTATTTGCCACAATGTGACTCGTGGGGAAATCTGCATGTTTAGTCCACCACACTGGTGACCCAATGCCCTCTGGTTTTGCAGGTGGGAAGGCGGGTTCAGTGGGTGCTCAGCAAGGCCACCTTTGTCTCATGATCTCATTCCATAACATAAGGACAAAGTGCAGGAGGTGGGGCGGATTGCAGCCATGATCTCTTAGGACATGTCCGAGAAAAGGCATGGCCTAGAGTATAAAGCACGGGCCTGGGAGTCAGAAGGACCTGGGTTCTAATCCCTTCTCCCTTACTTGTCTGCTCTGTGACCTTCGGCAAATCACTGCACTTCTGTGTGCTTCAATTTCCCCATCTGTAAAAATAGGGATTAAGAACTCCCTTGGTGAATTTATTTGCTCCCACAGCTTCAACTATCATCTGTCTGTAAATGACACCCATATGTATATCTCCTCCTCTGTTCTCTCTCCCTTCCTCCAGTCTCGCATCTCCTTCTGCCTTCTGGACATCTCTACTTGGATGTCCTCCTACCACCTAAAACTCAACATGTCCAAGACATAGCTCCTCATCTTCCCTCTCAAACCCTGTTCTCTCCCAAACTTTCCCATCACTGTGGATGGCATACCATCCTTCCCGTCTCACAAGCCCTCCACCTTGGTGTCATCCTTGACTCCGCTCTCTTATGCACCCCACACATCCAATCCATCACCAAATCCAGCCAGTCTCACCTTCACAACATTGCCAAGATCCGCCCTTTCCTCTCCTTCCAAACCGCTACCAAGTTAGTACAGTTATTAACCCTATCTTGACTGGATGACTGCATCAGCCTCCTTTCTGACCTCCCAACCTCCTGTGTCTCCCCACTTCAGTCCATATTTTACTCTGCAGCCGGATTATCTTTCTACAGAAACATTCTGGGCATGTCACTCCCCTCCTCAAAAATCTCCAGTTATTGCCTGTCAACCTCCACATCAAGCAAAAACTCCTCACTATTGGCTTCAAAGCTCTCCAACACCTTGCCCCCTCTTACCTCACCTCCCTTCTCTCCTTCTACAGCCCATCCCGCACACTCGGCTCCTCTGCTGCCACTAACCTCCTCATTGTGCCTCGTTCTCACCTGTCCCACCATCGACCCCTGGCCCACGTCCTACCTCTGGCCTGGAATGCCCTCCCTCCACAGATCCATCAAACAATCACCCTTCCCCCCTTCAAAGCCCTACTGAAGGCTCACCTCCTCCAAGAAGCCTTCCCAGACTAAGTCCTCCTTTTCCTCAGCTCCCCCTCCCCTCCGTGTTGCCCCGACTCCCTCCCATTGCTCTACCCCCCCGCCCCACAGCACTTGTGTATATATGTGCATATTCTATTTATTTATATTAATGCCTGTTTACTTGTTTTGATGTGTATATACTTATAATTCTATTTATTTATATTGATGCCGTTTACTTGTTTGGATGTCTATCTCCTCCCTTCTATACTATAAGCCCGGTGTGGACAGGGACTGTCTCTACTGCTGAATTGTACATTCCAAGCGCTTAGTACAGTGCTCTGCACACAGTAAACTATCAATAAATATGATTGAATGAATGAATGAGTGAATGACTGTGAGCCCCATGTGGGACAGGGACTATACCCAACCAGATTACCTTACATCTATCCAGAGTTTAGTAAAATGCCTGGCACGTAGTAAACTCTTAACAAATACCCCCAAACCCCCCAAAAAGAAACAAAGAAAAAATCCACTCGGGAGTTCAGGAGGGTCCAGGAAGCCAGGTGAGTCCCGACTAGCAGGATGTGATCACTGGAGCTTGGGGTGGAAGGGAGAGGCATTGTTCTCCATTTACAAGCCTAGCGGAATGTCAATACCCTTTGAAGTCTGATAAAAATCAATCAATCAATGGTACTTATTGAGCACTTATTTTCTACAGAGCACTGTACTAAGCTCTTGGGAAAGTACAACAGAGTTAGTGGACACGTTCCCTGCCCACAGTGATCCAACAATCTCTGTAAACGAGTGAAAGGGAAAGCAAAAAATGTGATTTTCTCTATGAATCACGGGGGCGTGGTAGTGGGGGACGAAAAGAGTTGCACAGAAAATGAACTGCAAACAAGTGGGGAGGAAAACATAAAATATTATTTTCTGCTGCTTCCCTGATAATTACAAAGAAATACCCAGGGAGGACCTGATTCACCCTGCTTCCCCATCCCCCCCGCCCCCAATTGCATTCAATGCTGAAATGAAGCCTTAAGTACATTTAAGAATGGGAACAGTCACTTTGATAAGAAATAGTCACTTTGATAAGCTGCCTACAAAATGGTAAATCTTTGAAGAATTTGCCAAATAGGAGAATCAAAGTCCATAACATCAGAGCGACTTCATGAACAGTGGGACGACCAGATCGCAAGAAGCAGTATGGTCTAGTGGAAAGAGCCCAGGCCTAGGAGTCAGGAGACCTGAGTTCTAATCCTGACTCTGCCAATGGCCTGTTCTGTGTTCTTGCACAAGTCACTTAACGTATCTGTACTTTAGTTTCCTCACCCGAAAATGATGGTTTTTGTTCTCTCTTTCCCTTAGACTATGAGTACCTTATGGAACAGAGGCTGTGTTCAACCTGATTATCTTGTATCTTCCCCAGTGCTTAGTATAGTCCTTGTCACATACAAAGTGCTTGCAAATAGCATTAAAAAGCAGAACAGAGGCTGCTCTGCTGAATGTGATTCTTTCTTGCTGTCCTTTGAGCCATCTCTTTCTTTTTCTCGATTTCTGTCTCTGCTTCTCTCTCTGTCTCTCTCTTTCTCCATATATTACAGTCTGATAATTCTGTATCTCCATCAGCATTTAGCATACAGTGAATGTTTAATGTTATAATAAACATAATGATAGTATATGGATTATAACTAGTATAAATCCACACATATGTATCAATCAATCTATGACATTTTAAGGATTGCTTACTGTGTGCAGAACAGCAGACTAAGCGGTTGGGAGAGTACAATACACTAGAGTTGGTAGACGTTCCCTGCCCACAGCAAGATTACAGGGAGACAGACATTAATATAAATATTTTACAAATATGTACCACAAGTGCTGCGGGGCTGAGGGTGGGGTGAATACTAAATGCCTGAAGGACAAATAGAGATCCAGATGATAATAATAATAATAATAATGGTATTTGTTTAGCATTCACCTCCTCCAGGAGGCCTTCTTGGACTAAGCCCCCCTTTTCCTCTGCTCTCCCCCCATCAACCCCACTCTTTCCCTCTGCTCTACCCCCCCCCCAGCACTTGTGTGTATATATGTCCAGATTTATAATTCTATTTATTTGATTAATGATGGATATATATCAATAATTCTATTTCTTTATATTGATGCCATTGATGCCTGTTTACTTGTTTTGATGTCTGTCTCCCCTTTCTGGACTATGAGCCCATTGTGGGCAGGGATTGTCTCTATTTTGTTCTGAATTGTACTTTCCAAACACTTAGTACAGTGCTCTGCACACAGTAGGCACTCAATAAATACGATTGAATGAATGAATGAATTTACTATGTGCCAAGCACTGTTCTAAGTGCTGGGGTAGATACAAGGTGATTAGGTTGTCCCTGTTCCACACAGGGCTCACAGTCTCAATCCCCATTTTACAGATGAGGAAACTGAGGCCCAGAGAAGTGAAGTGACTTGCCCCAGGTCACACAGCAGACAAGGTCACACACAGCAGGGATTCAAACCCATGACCTTCTGACTTCTAGCCTTATGTTTCATCCGCTACCCCATGCTGCTTTTCTCTTTCTTTTTTCTTTCATTCTTTCTTTTTTTCTTTCTTTCATTCTTTTGTTCTTTTTTTTCTCTCTTTGTCTCTCTCATGTTTAGCTCGGATTGCATCCACTGAACTTCCATTTTGTAGTACAACAATAAATAGAAAACCAATGAATAGCTAACCCTTTATAGGACAAACCTTTCAGCACAGTAGAGTTTAAAGATCCATTTTATGTGCGAACAATCCAGAAAGGGTTGTCAGTTGCATATCAGTTTTTAACTTGCACACATGAATACCCTCTGACTGTCAATAGTTTCATCTTTGAAAATGAAGGTCTGCACCCTCTCCCTCCATATCTATATATTGATGTATATTGTTATATGTATTCTATTCTACTATTGTTGAACTATTCTTATATAGAGAGAGCCTTTTAAAAGATGAAGTTTTTGAGGTTCAAATGTGGCTGAAAAGACCGATGTGTGACCAACAATCCTTCTGTTCTTTTGCACCTAAGAACAGGTCCTTGTTTTGCTAGGGGATGAGCACTATGAGGCACGGGGCCACTTGGCTTTTAAATTAATTTTATTAAATTTTAACAGTTTACATTTTGGATTGTATCCAATGATCACGTGTGCTTACTAGCTCTTCTTTTATTCGTTGGTTTTTCTATTGATTACTGCAGGTGCACAAGGCTAAGATTCACCAGGCCTCATCCTCTGGTGGCCAAGTTTGAGTTTGGTGAGAGGGCATATTTAGGTCCGTTTACTAAAATGGGCAGCACTCCTGGGACTCCAGGTCCCTTTTGACCATATAGGAAGTCAAACTTGAGAATGTGAAAACATTTCTTACATTTCCTTATCAATCAATCAATTGCTAATCGTGGCTCAGAACTCGTGGATTTCCTCAGCTGGGGGCAGCCGAATCACCACCTACTAGAGGATCCTGCGTTGGCCACTGGGTCTAGAGATTAGCTGTTGTAACCCAGGATTTTCTTTCTCATTCATCCTAGCCCCACCATACACCTTGAGTCTCCTTCCTCTAATCTCTCCTCCTCTGTTCCCCACGCCCAGCACCCTTCCTCATTCTCCTCCCCACAGGCAGGCCCTCCATATTTCACTCCGATCCAGCTCCTCCCCACCCCTTGCACCCTTCCACCTCTTTCCCCTGCCCCATCCCTGTCAGCTTGTTCCAGTGCTGCTCTCTCTCCCCCTCCTCCCATACTGGCCCCCACCAGCTCACCCCCATTCAACCCCTTCCTTCTCCTTGCACCCTCCCCACAGCCTCAGCCAAGTGTGACCTGTGGAAACCGTCCCCCCGCAACCCCCATCATAGGGAAGCATCCCTCTATTATTGACCTGCTCCTGACCCAATCACTGCTCCTTCTCGCAATCACAAAATCCTGGGTCTTCCCAGATGACAGTCTTCCCTGCCACTCTCTTGAGAAGGGGCCTCATCTTCTCCCACTCCCAAGACTCACTGGGAAAGGGTGAGGAATCGGCTTCCTTCTCACTCCCCAATGTCACTTTCATACTATGCCACCTCTCTTATCCCTCTCTTTCCCTTCCTTTGAATCCATTATCATCCATCTTTACCACCCACTCCAATTAGTAGTCACGGTCACCTTCAACTCTCCAGGCCCCACCTCCAACTTTCTGAACCATTTTGATCCCTTTCTCACAATTCTTCTTTCATTCTCCATCCCTACATTGATCCTTGAGGACTTCAATATTCATGTGGATGTCCCCGTTGATCCTTCCACTGTCCATCTCCTCTCACTCCTTTCCTCCAATGACCTTACCCAATTCATACTATCACCAACTTGGGCACACATTTGACTCCATAATCTCTAGTAACTGTTCAATTTCTACCCTCACCAATTTGGAAATTCCTCTTTCTGACCAAAACTTTTCTAACTTTCTCTCTTTATCATACACCCACCCATGACAAATCTGTCCTTTCCCCACCACAGAGACCTTTGTTGTTTTGACCCCCTCCAGTATTCTACAGCCATCTTACCCCATTTGGTCTCCAAAACCAAACTATCTTCTCCCGATACCCAAATCGACTCACTCAACACCACTCTCTCCACTGAACTGAACTCCCTTGTTCCCCTGTCCCTTCGCCGTTCTCATACCACTAACCCACAACCCTGGATCACTTCCACAGTCTGCTTCCTCTGCTCCTGAGCCCCAGCTGTGGATTGCTGCTGGAGGAAATCCAGACATCTCTCTGACCTCATCCACCTTAAATTCACTGTTATCTGCTTCAACTGGACCCTCTCCACTGCCTGACAACAATACTTCTTAATTCATCCCCCTACTCAATGCCCCTCGCCAGCTATTCCAGACATTTAATTCCCTTCTCTAACCTCCAGTCCCCACAGCCCTCACCATCTCTTTTCCCTACTGACTTGGTTCTATACTTCGTCAACAAAATTGAAACCATCAGGCGTGATCTACCTAAAATCTGCCTTGCTCCTCTCCAATGCCCCCTCCCCCTCCACCCTCTTTGAGTCTCCCTTTATTCCCTGCAGTAACTCAAGTTGAAATCTCTCACTTCCTTTCTAAATCTACCCCTTCCACCTGTGCTTGAGATCCCATCCCTTAATACCTTTTCAAAACACTCTTCCTCTCTCTTCCTCCCCGCTTGACTGTCATCTTCATATGTACATTTTCTAACAGTTTCTTCCCCACTGCTTTCAAACCTGCTTATATGTCCTCGACCCTAAAAAAAAACCCTCCCTTGACCCCATGGCTCCTTCCAGTTATCACTCCATTTCCCTTCTACTATTTCTCTCCAAACTTCTTGAGAGAGTTGTTTACACCTGCTGTCTCCACTTCTTATCTTTCAGTTCTCTCCTAGATCTCCTCCAATATGGCTTCCACCATCCCTTCACTCCCCAGAAACAACCCTCTCCAACATAACCAATAACTTTCTTCTCACCAAATCTGATGGCTTCTACTCCATCCTAATACTCCTAAACTTCACTGCTGCCTCTGACACTGTAGACCACCCCTTCTTGAAACCTTATCCAATCTTGGATTCACTGGCACTGTCCTTTCTTGGTTCTCCTGCCATCTCTCTGACTGCTCCTTTTCAGTCACTTGTGCTGGCTCAGTCAGTCATCTATTTATTGAGTGTTTACTGTGTGCAGGGCACAGTACTAAGGGCTTGGGAGAGCACAATATAACCATATAACAAACACATTCCCTTTCCACAGCGAGCCCTCCTCTGCATCCCACCTTCTGTCAGTAGGGGCCCCTCAAGGCTCAGTTCTAGGTCCCCTTCTAGTCATCCTTGGAGAACTTATTTGCTCCCATGGCTTCAATTACCATTTCTATGCAGATGACTTCCAAATCTACATCTCCAGTCCTGACCTTTCTCCTTCCCTGCAATCTCACATTTCTCCTGCCTTCAAGACATATCTACTTAGATGTCCCACCGACACCTCAAATTAAACATGTCTGAAACTGAACTCCTTATCTTACCATCCAAACCCTGTCCTCCCACTCTTTCTCATCACTGTAGATAGCACCACCATCGTTCCTGTCTCATAAGCCCATAACCTTGGCGCTAACCTCAACTCATCTCTGAATCCACCCACATATTCAATCTGTCACAAAATCCAGTTGGTTCTACCTTCACAACATTGTTAAAATCCACTCTTTTCTCTCCATCTGAACCGTTACCATGCTGATCCAAGCACTTATCCCATCATTAATTTATTCAATCGTATTTATTGAGCACTTATTGTGTGCAGAGCACTGTACTTAACACTATCCTTCCTTGACTACTGCATCTCCCTCCTCCCTAACTTTCCAGCCTCCTGTCTCTCCCCACTCCAGTTCATATTTCACTCTGCTGTATGGATCATTTATCAACAAAATGTTCAGTCCATGTCTCCTCACTCCTCCAATGGCTGCCCATCTAGCTCAAACAGTATCAAACAGAAACTCCCTTCCATTGGTTCTAAAGCACTCACTCAGCTTGCCCCATTTTACCTCACCTCACTGATCTACTACAGCCCAGCCCACACATTCTGCTCCTTAGTCACTGTGCCCTGATCTTGTCTCTCTCACTAATGGCCTCTTTCCTACATCCTCCCTCGAGCCTGGAACTCCCTCCCTCTCTATACAAATGAGACCACCACTCTCTCCACCTTCAAAGCATTATTAAAGTCACATCTTCTCCAAGAAGCCTTCCCCAAATAATCCCTCTTTTCCCTGGCTCACTCTCCCTCCTGTGTCATTTGTGCACTTCATCTGTGACCTTTGGACATTAGATATTTGCCCCAATCCCAACCCCACAGAATTTATGTAAATATCTTTAAAATTTATATAACAAATCACAGTGTTATTCATATAATGTCTGTCTCTCCCTCTAGATTGTAAGCTCATTATGGTCAGGGAACCTGACTGCTAATTCTGTTGTATAGTATTCTCTCTAGCAGTTCGTACAGTACTCTACACATAATGAACTCTCAAAAACATGAAAAATTGATTGTCTAGGTCATTAAGGGCAAGAGATGGGGAGGCAGAGGGGTTATGAGGAGGGAGATAAAAGTCTGGAACAACTGAAAAGGGCAATGGGCATGAGTATGAAGGAGGAAGAAATAGTTTTGCCAGGTAGAGGAGAAGGCAGAGTTAAAGCATGCAAGGATAAACGTGAGGTAGGTGAGATCAACCTGATATGGGTTATCACTGGGAAAAAGTTAGAGGTCAGTGTGTCTAATCTAATCATCTCTTTGGAAACTCTTATGAAACTGTTTCTAATTCATCATGGAACTAAATAGAGGAGAAAAGTATTATTAAGGAAATCTCATAAGTGCCTTATGCCTGAAATGCAAATTTAGGGGAGTAATTTGAAATTCGGAAATGAACACTCGCACTGTTGAAAGTTGACTTGGACTCCTATCTAATAAACTAGTTATTATTTTTAGGTACCCTCCCCATTCCCCCTCCCATCACAAACACATGATGCTTATGTACATATTTTTGAACTCTATTTCCTGTAGTTTAATCTCATCTCTCCTGCTGTTGACTCCATGCCTTCATCCTCCCTCTGGTCTGGAACTTTTTCTCCCTTCAAATATGATAGATCACCAGTCTCCCCACCTTCAAAGCCATCCTAAAATCACATTTTCTCCAAATGACCTTCCTCAACTAAGTCCTCATTTCCCTTGACCAACATCCCCTCAACATCACCTATGGAATTGGATCAGTACCCCTTAAGCACTTGATATTCACCCCATCCTTAGCCCGACAACACTTTTGTACATATCCCTATATTCTTTGAATTCCTCTATCTGAAATTTATTTTAATTTGTGTCTTCCCTTCTAGACTGTAAGCTCCTTGTAAGCAGGGATACTGTCTGACAACTCTATCATATTACACTTTCCCAAATGCTTAGTACAGTGCTCTGTACACAATAAATGCTCAATAATTGACCTATAATTTATTGTAGTGTATGTCTCCCCTGTAGATTTTAATCTCCGTGAGAGAAGAAATCATCCACTAACTCTACTGAATTCTCCCAAATATTTAATGCAGAGTAACTGTTCAATAATAAATACTCTTGATAGATGCACAATATTTTACACCAGTAAATGATACCAATTAAACTACAAGTCAAGTGGATACATCACATAGCTACCTTTTCAATAAATTCTACCTTTGTGTAGATAGAGAGATGCTGGGGAGAAAAAGAAGCAAGAACATTACAATGGCTTCCTGGCAGGTATAACAGAATCACCCTCATTGAAACAGGTCTTTTCTAACAATAAAGGCTGAGCTGATATCTGAGGTAACTTCCTTTGGCTTTCCAAAGCACCCTACTGACTTTCTCTTAAAGCATATTTACATCTTCAGCTTAAGGCACTCACAACTTTTGTTGTGAGCCTTGTGTCTACAAAGGAGAAAAAAAGAAGAAAGATTCTGTAAGGATTATAGACTTCCTGACTGTAAAAGTTGTTAGGCCTTCAGTCTATCCTCCTGTTACCCATAAACATCCCGTTGAATGTACGTTCTCCTTTTAATGGTTATTTTAAGATTTGCAGATCCTTGTCATATGATTCAACCTCAGTAATCACACCTTGTGGGATGTTTTCAGGGAAATCTGGGATTTGCTTATTAAAAAGCAAATGGCACATCTTTAGTTCTTGCCACTTATACATCTCAGGAAAGAATGATCTCCTCTGCCAGAAATTGCCATTGCCTTTTGAATGAAGAATTGTTAATTTTCCTTTTCCATTAAATTCATTAAATCAAAACACTTTTTGTTTTGTGCCTCTACTTTTCTAACTCTGTTTTGCTACATTTGATTTGGTCAATCCTATTTTAATAATGATATGAATAATGGCACTTACTAGGTGCTAAAGTACTTAGGAGATCTTGGGAGACCTGGGCTCTAGTGCTATCTTTGCCACAGATCTGCTATATGAACTTGGGCAAGTCATTTACCTTCTCCATACTTTCATTCATTCATTCAATCGTATTTATTGAGCGTTTACTGTTTGCAGAGCACTGCACTAAGCTCTTTGGAAAGTGCAATTTGGCAACAGAGACAATCCCTACCGAACAGCGGGCTCACAGTCTAGAAGGAGGAGACAAACAACAAAGCAAAACAGACAGGCATCAATACCATCAAAATAAATAGAATCATAGATATATACACATCATTAATAAAATAGAGTAATAACTACCAATATACACAAGTGCTGTGGGGAGGGGAGAAGGAGCAGAGGGAAAGGGAGGATTCAGTCTGGGAAGGCCTCCTGGTTCTCAGTAGGGCTTTGAAGAGGGGAAGAGAGTAAGTTTGGTGGATGTGAGGAGGGAGGGCATTCCAGGTCAGAGGTAGGATGTGGGCCAGGGGTCGACAGCGGGACAGGAGAGAATGAGGCACAGTGAGGAGTTTAGCGGCAGATGAGCGGAGTGTGCAGGGTGGGCTGTAGAAGGAGAGAAGGGAGTTCCCTCATCTGTAAAATGGAGATAACGTACATCCTCTTCCTCCCTCTTAGACTGTGAGCCCTGTGTGGGACAGCGTCCATCTGATTTGATAATCCTGGGATTTATCCAGTGCCTAACACATGTAAGCACTTAATAAATACTATAATTATTATGAATATGGCCAGGGGATAGAATCTGGGCCTGAAGGAAACAAGGCTTAAAGAATGATCAGTGACATTCTTTCTTTATGTCTGGCAGATCTATGAACTAAGGATCCATCTCATATGGGAGATTTTACAAATTATTAATACTATTTAAAAACATGAAAGGGAACGGTAAGTGGGGCCTACAAAGAAGCGGAAGCAAGAAAAAAACCTCACAAGATCATTTTTTTTTTTATGCCTTATAACTGGTACTAAATTGGGCCTCACAATTAGTTCTTTGATCTTTAACAGAGATAACTGCTATCCCGGTTCTACCTCACTTTAAAATGTAAAGTTGATTACCTTATATGTTCTGTCCTCAATGACACATATTTAGTTTTCCAGCATTCTAAACTGTACGTGACTACCCCATCTCAATTCCCAGCGAGCTGATTACTGATTTGGTACAAATACATCTTTCCGTTCCTGCAATTTATTCCATTTCTGATAACTCTATTCGTAGTTTATTTGTTGTTGTATTTCAAAATATTACTGGCCAGGTCTTGGTCTGTAAATATCATTATTATTGCTGACATTTTGCTCTGGGCTTAAAATGAGAAAGACAATTTATTTGCCTCACTGTCACATTCTAGGCAGAGAGAAACAGAAAATTGTGCTGGTTTCTTCTGGGAGAAGGACTGATGAGGATGGTCGATTAAGCAACAGCAGTTTAAAATTGTTAAACAGTTACCATCATGGTTGCTTGAAAATTTTTAATCTGAATGTGGAGACTCATTCAGAAATAATTCAAAATAAATTCCTGGAATTTTCCTACTCTGTTCTCTAGTGTGCATGGCAGGTAGGTATGTATAGGTAAGGTTATAAATGTGTATAGACCCAACTCCAATTTTTATTAAAATTCTTAGGTGACTAAAGTGAGTTCATTCATTCCTAGAATTCTTTCAGGTCGTTAAGTTTGGGGTTATGCTAATTTATGGGTCTGACATATCTGTGTGTAAGTATAAATTGGTTTGAAAGGACTGTGACTATTGTCAACATCATTTTCGTCATCAACAAATAAGCAAATTAAGTTAGTATATCGATTCACTGCTGAGGGAAAAAGAGCTTGTTTCAGAGTCTAGGAGTGAAGATGCCCCAATCAAGAGATTGTAAGTGTTTAAACATGTCCAATGGACCCTCACCAGAAGGAGTCTGTCTTGCACTGAGCTTTGGCTGTCCAAGAGACAGAAATGGCAGATGGAAATGGCAGATGGAAATGGCTGACAAGCCATGCTATCTTTTGGGAACCTGCATCGCTCTCCTCTCTGTCACTGTGGAAATTCCATTCCATCCTACCTTCCACAACCACGGTGGGTAAGAGAAAAGCACCTGCAGCAAGAGACCTCCATAAAACCCAGGGAAAACCTGTCTGCTGTAGCAGTCACTCTGACTATGGATGTGCTTTGGACTCTGAGCCTTAAAGGACCTAAAATTCTGCTTCTGTAGTCAGTGCCCCATTGCATTATTTTTATTGGCATATATGTCCTTGTCCTTCATGTTGTTTTGGTGTTTTATTGTTTTACTGATCCTTAGGTGTCTGTCGCCAATCCCTTTTTCCCATTTATGTTTTTAATAATAATAATGTTGGTATTTGTAAAGCGCTTACAATTCATTCATTCAATAATATTTATAGAGCGCTTAGTATGTGCAGAACAGTGGACTAAGCACTTGGAATGTACAATTGTGCCAAGCACTGTTCTAAGCGCTGGGGGGATACAAGGTGATCAGGTGGTCCCACGTGGGGCTCACAGTCTTAATCCCCATTTTACAGATGAGGGAACTGAGGCACAGAGAAGTTAAGTGACTTGCCCAAAGTCAAACAGCTGACAAGCGGTGGAGCCAGGACTAGAACCCATGACTTCTGACTCCCAAGCCTGTGTTCTTTCCACGGCGCCACGCTGCTTCTCCTAGACTTAGAACCCCTTGAAGGCCAGCGATCATATCTAATTCCCACTTGCATAGTCTTTCTCAATGCTTAGTAGTGTCCTAATAAATAAAAACTATTACTACTAGTCCTTCATGGGAGTCAGTTCTTGGAGGAGTGAGGTCTGTATCTGATCACAATTCATTCAACCTACCAAGTACTGCTATTTGCATTTATTTGCATCCACTTTAATCTGCCCTGACAGAGGGGCTTTAGAACATCCTTTTGGACCCTATTTGAGGTAAATGGGGAAAATGAATGAAAAGGGGAGAGGATGAAACATTCTTCACCCCAAAAGGAGCTCAAAGAGCATCTTTTGGGTTCCAGAAGGAAAATGTATGTGGAATCTTATTTACGCCCAGCTCAGATGGTCAGCACCAATAAGGTATATTTTATTTTAGGGAGTTAGTCCTGTACTTGGTCTAGACTGTAAGCTCCACATGGGCAGAGGCCATGTCTACTTACTCTGTTATACCCTCCCAAATACAGTGCTCTGAATATCATAAGCACTTAATAAAAAACAATTGATTGGTGAAGTGGAAAGTGTCCTGCATCGAGAATTGGACGACTTGTGTCTTAGTTCTGTTTCTGTCTGCTGGAGCTCGTCTGCCGGTGGTGAAGGTTTCTGATGGATGGACCACTGACGGCATTCCACAAAGCTCAAGAAGAAATCCTAGCAAAGGTGGGTATTAAAGACAGCAGGAGCTATCAAGGCAAGGGAAGCAAAATGGCTTAGTGGAAAGAGCATGGGCTTGGGAATTAGAGCCTGGGTTCTAATCCTGCCTCCTCCACTTGTCTGCTGTGTGACTTTGGGCCAGTCACTTCAATTCTCCATGCCTCAGTTACCTCATCTGTAAAATGGGGATTAAGATGGTGAGCCCCATATTGGACAGGGACTTTGTTCAACCTGATGATCTTGTATCTACTTTAGTGCTTAGTATAGTGCCTGGCACATAGTAAGCACTTAACAGCTATCGTAAAAATGTCAAAACAAAACAAAAAAACTGTCTGCTGGGTCTTGGCATTACAGTGGAGCACTGGCATGATGCTGCAGTCACTTTGCCTGTGGATGGGTCCTGCCAAAAAAATCCAAAACCTACAAACCTTGTGGGTAGTTCCCAAGGGCCAGCACCCCTGTCTTGCTCTAGTCCACTCCAAGCCCAAGTAGGAACACAACTGGCAGTGATGCCAGTGAAAATGGCACTGCCCTGAGCACTAAGCATTATAATCCTTTTCTCTTAGCAGGTCTTCAGGCCTTAAGTCTCCTGACTGAGGTTCATCTATCTCCTCCATCATCATATTTAGGGAGATTTGGATGAATTGAGATTGGAGAGAGATTAATGTTGCCTCTCCAAAAGTAATTTCAAGAGAGATAGGCATTAACCTGACAATGCAAAAAGAAAAACAACCAAAATGCTACCAAAACCTAAATAATGGTAACATAAATAATGGTGTTGTAAAAATGTAAATAATGGTGCTGTGGAAAACTGCAGATGCCAGCAAGTGGAATAAGTAGAATGAACATTCTCTTTACTAGCCTCCCAGCCTCCTGTCTCTCCAGACTCCAGTCCTTACTTCACTCTGCTGCCTGGATCATCTTTCTACAGAAACATTCAGGACATGTCACCCAACTCCTCAAAAAACTTCAGTGGTTACCCATCCACCTCCACATCAAACAAAAATTCCTCACCATTTGCTTTAAAACACTATTTCCTTGCCCCCTCCTACTTCAACTCACTACTCTCCTAATACAACCCACCCTGCACACTTCATTCCTCTAATACTAACCTTCTCACTGTGTCTTGATCTCACCTATCTCACCGCCAACCCCTTGCCCAGGTTCTGCCTCTGGCCTGGAAGGCCCTCCCTCCTCAAATCTGACAGACAGTTACTCTTGCCTCCTTCAAAACCTTATTGAAGGCACATCTCATCCAAGTGGTCTTCCCTAACTAAGACCCTCTTTCCTCTTCTCCAACTGTCTTCTGTGTTGCCCTGACTTGGTCCCTTTGTTTATCCCCTTCCCAGGCCCACATCACTTAGGTCCATAGCTGTCTATTTATTCATATTAATGTCTATCTCCCCTCCTCTAGATTGTATGTTCATTGTGGGCAGAGAATATGTCTGTTTGTTGTTGAATTGTACCCTCCTAAGCACTTAGTACAGTGCTCTGCACACAGTAAGCCCTCAATAAATACGACTGAACAAATGACTGAATAGAAGAATTACTGTTGCGTTTGAGCTGACCACAAATGGAATCCACATCACAGCAGGAATGAAACAAGACTTCTTGTTTCAGAACTTCCAAACACACCTTTTCCAGAGTTGTCTTCCTTCCTTGGGATCAAGATTTGCAAGTGAAGCCTTTGCAAAAAAAAGCCAATTGCTTGTCTGAGGCTTTCTAAATCTGTCTAGAGGCATTCGTAGGTGTCTAATGATGTTACGTGTTCCTTGAAACAGAAGACTACGGCATACAATCATTAACATAAACGTCCTCTCCCTGATTTACATTAATGCAGAAAAAGTCTGCAAAGGGATCTTGGTCTCATTTTCATGCATTCTCTCAGGCAAGGCTTCAGATACCCTTTCTAGGCGGACAATTCTTAAATCTAGGTCTCCAGTCCTGACTTTCATTCATTCATTCAATAGTATTTATTGAGCACTTACTATGTGCAGAGCACTGTACTAAGCACTTGGAATGAACAAGTCGGCAACAGATAGAGACAGTCCCTGCCATTTGACGGGCTTACAGACTTCTCACCTGTGTTACAGTCGTGTATCTCCTACAGCTTCCATCTGGATGGCCTTCTGTACTTTCAATTCAGTATGCCAAAAATTGACTCTATTTTCCCTCCTAAACCATATCTTCCTTCAGTAATAGCATCAATCACTGACAACACCACTGCCCTCCTCTTGCTCTACTCCCCTTCCCTGCCCCACAGCACTTGTGTATATAGGTACATATTTATTATTCTATTTATTTTATTAATGATGTGTATGTATCTATAATTCTACTTATTTATAACGATGCTACTGATTCCTGTTTACTTGTTTTGATGTCTGTCTCCCCCCCTTCTACACTGTGAGCCCATTGTGGGCAGGGATTGTCTCTGTTGCTGAATTGTACTTCCCAAGTGCTTAGTACAGTGCTCTGCACACAGTAAGCACTCAATAAATATGACTGAATGAATGAATGAACCTTTGTCTCAGAATCTTGCAAACTTTTTGTCATCTTTGATGCTTCAGTTTCTTTCAACTCCCATATTCACCCTGTCTTTAATTTTCCTGGTTCTTCTTTCACAATATTTCATAATTACACTACTACTACTAAGAGGGATATGTGTTAAGCAATTACTGTCTGCAAAGCACTGAACTAAGCACAGGGGTATACACTATACTATAATCCCTGTCCCACATCAGGTTCGTAGTCTAAAGAGGAGGGAAAACAGGTACTGAATCCCCATTTTACAATGAGAAAAGTGAGGCATAGAGAGGTTAAGTGACTTTCCTCAGGTCACACAGCAGGCAAGTGGACGAGTCGGGATTAGAATCCAGTTTCCTTTCCAACTATAGGGGCACTACTTTGGTTCAAGCCTACCAATATGCTTATATCCATAATTTTATAATGCACATCTCCCTTTTTAGAGTGTGAGCTTGTTGTGGGCAGGGAATATATCTGTTATACTGCTAAATTGTACTTTCCCATATTTTAGTGTGGTGCTATTCACACACTAAGTGCTGAATAAATACAATTGATTGATTGATTAATTGACCATGAGCAAGTCAAACTTCTCTGTGCCCATTTTCCCATCTGTGAAAAGGTCACATAGCACACAAGTGAAGGAGCTGGAATTAGAGTTCAGGTCCTTCTGATTCTCAGGCCCATTCTCTATCCACTAGGGAACACTGCCCCTTAGTAGCTACTCTGTGGAAGCTGCCTGCCGTCAAGTCAGTGGTGGGGGTAACACTGAGATTAAAGTTCTCCAAAAAGCAAAGCAAACAAGAAATCATCAACACTTGAAGATCCTCAGGACCCTGGTACAAAGGTTCCTGTCAAAACTTGAGTTGAGAAATTCAGAAGAGGAAAAGGAACTTATATCACGAAAATAAAAACTGTGGTCTTTCTGAAGCTCAAAGTGACTTGCCCAAAGTCACACAGCTGACAAGTGGCAGAGCTGGGATTCGAACCCATGATCTCTGACTCCAAAGCCCATGCTCTTTCCACTGAGTCATGCTGCTTCTCTAATAATAGTAGTCTTTGTTAAGTGCTTGCTATGTGCCAGGCACTGTACTAAGCATTGGAGTAGATACAAAATAACCAGGTTGGAACCAGTCCTCCCTGACTCACATCTCAGTAGGTGGTGAAAAAGTATTGAATCTCCATTTTACAGAGATGTGGAAACCACAGAGAAGTTCTGATTTGCCAAGGTCATCCAGCAGGTGCCTATCAGATCTGGATTAGAACCCAGGTCTTCTAACTCCCAGGCCCAGGATCTTTTTTTTAAATTGGTATTTGTTAAGCACTTACTATGTGCCAGGCACTGTACTAAGCTCTGGGCTAGTTACAAGGTTAGATACAGTCCATGTCTCATGTGGGGCTCACAGTCTTAATCTCCATTTTACAGATGAGGTAACTGAGGCCCAGAGAATTGAAGGGACTTGCCCAAGATCACACAGCAGACAAGTGGCTTAGTGGAGAGAGTACAGGCCTAGGAATCAGAAGGACCTCGGTTTTACTCTCGGGTTCTATCACTTGTCTGCTGTATGACCTTGGGCAAGTGACTTCACTTCTCTGGATCTGTTACTTCATCTGTAAAATGGGGATTAAGACTGAGAGCCCCATGTGGGACAGGGACTGTGTCGAATCAGATTTGCATGTATCCACCCCAGCACTTAGTTCAGTGCCTGGCACATAGCAAGCACTTAACAAAGACTACTATTATTAGAGAAGCAGCGTGACTCAGTGGAAAGAGCACGGGCTTTGGAGTCAGAGATCATGGGTTCGAATCCCAGCTCTGCCACTTGTCAGCTGTGTGACTTTGGGCAAGTCATTTAACTTCTCTGTGCCTCACTTCCCTCATCTGTAAAATGGGGATTCAGACTGTGAGCCCCACGTGGGACAACCTGATTCCCTTGTGTCTACCCCAGCGCTTAGAACAGTGCTCTGCACATAGTAAGTGCTTAACAAATACCAACATTATTGTTAATATTATTATTAGGTGGCAGAGCTGGGATAAGAACCCAGATCCGTCTGACTCCCAGGCCCATGTCCTTTCCATTATTATTAATAATAATAATAATAATAATAATAATGTTGGTATTTGTTAAGCGCTTACTATGTGCAGAGCACTGTTCTAAGCGCTGGGGGAGATACAGGATAATCAGGTTGTCCCATGTGGGGCTCACAGTCTTAATCCCCATTTTACAGATGAGGTAACTGAGGCACAGAGAAGTTAAATGACTTGCCCACAGTCACACAGCTGACAAGAGGCAGAGCGGGATTTGAACCCATGACCTCTGGCTCCCAAGCCTGTGCTCTTTCCACTGAGCCATGCTGCTAAGCCATACAAAGGCTGAAGAAATTCAAGGCTCGGCAGATTGATACTAACCTGAAGATATTTGCCGAAGTGGCTTTGGCAACTGAATTCCCCTCTGTGCTCCTGGGCCCTCCTCGATCAGAAGGGGGCTATACCCCATCCTGCCAAGCAGGAGCAGGTCAAGCCTGGGATTTTAGTGTCTGATTCCCTTGTGAGATTGTAAGCTTCTTGAGGTCCGACATTATGAACACCAATGCTACTGCATTCTCCCAACCACTTAATACAGTGTTCTGCACCCTGTGTGTTCTCAATAAATGCAACCAATCGATAGGTTAACAAACACCCCGGTGCTCAATATAGGGCAAGTCTCATTTTACTAGTACATAGTGGACGGGAGGCTTTCCACTCCTATTTCCTCCTCTGTGGAGGCAAAAGACAAAAGGCTTGCTGCCTTCCCGTTCTCTGAAATCACTGAACCGGAGCAATATAACTGATTTCACATGTTTCAGTTCTTCGAATCACAGAAAGTGACTATAACTTTGATCCATTTACCCATCTCTGTTGTATGTCCTTTCTCCCTGCCCCTCACCATCCCATCCTAGAGATTCATCTCATTCTCCTTGCTTGGAGGCCCAATCTGACCGAGTCAATTGGGAAATTCATCACCAGTGACAGATATAGGCACAAGCAAGCCATCTGCTTGAAATGTCCGTGCTGTGTGGAGATTCGAACACCAGAAAAAATGAAGGAGACATGAACGGCACAAGGACTGACCAGATCTCCTTCTTGATCTAAATGATTCAGGAATCCCTTATCTAAGTCTCTCTACTGCAGCCGAGTTCGCGGTGTGTGCCGCCGATGGCTTTGGACAGATGTGGCAGCTTAATGAATTTCCTCTGAGAACAACAGCTGAAACTTTGATTTTCTTTCTTTTCGACTCTAGGGTTGCTATACGCCACGCCCGTTCACTTTGACTTCTTGGCCATTATTGGAGGCTTTAATAATAATAAAAAAAAATGAAAGCTAGGACACATTTCAGTTTTAACATCTATTTTCCTCTTTGTATAATGCGTAGGGGGTCAAGGAATGAGAATGGGGGCGATAGTTGATGGTGTCTCTTTAGCAATGCCTCTCCTGCTGGGAGGGTGAGGAAGCAGCGGCGGTGACTCCTTGTCTCCCCTCCCACCCCAGCCCTATCACCATCTGCCCCGTCTTCTCCACTGATGAGAAAACATCCCTAGCAGGACGTGGTCTCAACTTTCAGAACATGAATAAGGCTGTAGCTTTCACCAAAATTGTGCCTGCAGCCACGACTGTGGGATTGTGAACCTCAAGGGGCCTGAGATTCCTTTAGCCATGATGCCCTGCCTTTTTTTTTTTTTAATGGAATTTGTTAAGCACACACTATGTTCCTGGCACTGTTCTAAACCCTGGGGTAGATTACCAGCTAATCAATTTCGATGCAGTCCGGGCCCCAGATGGGGTTCACACTCTTATCCCCCATTTTACAGATGAGGTAACTGAGGCCCAGAGAAGTGAAGTGACTGGCCCAAGGTCACACAGACAAGTGGTGGAGCTGGGATTAGAATTTATGATCTTCTGACTCCCTGGCCCATGTTCTATTTACCAGGCCATGCTGCTTCTCTATTCTATTTGGCCACAATTACTGTATAGTTCAGAGAATTGGGGGATGGATTACTAGGTACTTTGCAGAGTCAATGAAGCATCATAGCCCAGTTTCCTCTGATTGTTCTGGATACTGGATGGTTATTCTTTTTTTTTAATATTATGGTATTTAAGTGCTTACTATGTGCCAGGCACTGTTCTAAATGCTGGGGTAGATACAAGATAAATAGTATGGACACTGTGGAGCTCAGTTTTACATACCCATATACTTACACGCTCATATTCAGTCTTACATACTTATAAACATATTGGGACATAATAAGCGCTTAACAAATATCATAAAAAATCAATATAATTGGATGGAATACCAACAGGGAGATACAAATATTTCTGGGGTTCAGAGGTACCTCACAGTGACATTGTCTCTGGCGAGGAGATCTCTAGCCAGCACAAAGCCACTAAGTGAGGAGGCAGCTTCTGTCAGATGTGATCTCTCTGCAATGACCAAATTTTATTAAATCGCTGAAAAATAGGTTCCCAGTGTTTATTCTAGGGGGCAGCCCACTGGACTAGTAGAAAGAACGGCCTGGGAGTCAGGCCGCTTGCCTGCTGGGTAACCTTGAGTAAGTCACTTATCTACTGTCTGCCTCAGTTTTCTCATCTGAAATTTGGAATTAAACACCTGTTTTTTAGACATGTCTCCTATCCATATATTCAGTGAAAGTATACTGAAAGTGTGTTCTACTCTGTTTAGATTAAATTGTGAGCCTCTTGAGAGTCCGAGGATATAGATTTCTTCCAGTTCTTGATCCTATGATTCCATATCCTTGGGCCTTCAAGTAGCTCCCGTTTAATTCAAACAAAATAGATGAACACGCTTTCAGTATACTGTCACTGAATATCAAGTAATTACCCGCTCCAAGTAAGAAATAACTAAAACATCCTTAGAAGAGAGTTGTCTAAAATTTCTTTAAAGTTATCCCAAGGATGGAGATGGGTCTGCAACGGGAGTGTGTTTTGCATAAGAAATGTGTGGCCACCTTAGAAATATGATTGGGTGTCTTATCAATTCCAATTCTACCTACCCCGAGACCAACGGGTTGAACGACGATCCAACATGGTGTAACCTCCCCTTGCCAGTCATATGATGTAATCTGCCATCAGCCTGGTACACACCCTCTACCTGTAGGTTCACTAGGCCAGGCAGTGGCCACAGTACCCTCCCCACCACCACACAGGGTCTGGGGGTCACCTGTGCCTTGGACTGTTGTTCACTAAAGGGAATTTACTTTTTGTCATTTAAAAAAAATTTAAAAAACCCAACAGAGCAGCATGACCTAGTGAAAAGACCAGGCACCTGGAAGTCAGAGGTTGTGGGTTGTAATCCTAACTCTGCCACTTGTCTGCTGTGTGACCTTGGGCAAGTCACTTCACTTCTCTAGGCTTCCGTTACTTCATCTGTCAACTGAGGTTAGAGACTTTGAGACCCATGTGGGACAGGGACTGTGTCCAACTCAATTTATTTGTATCTACCCCGGCACTTAACAAATACCACAATTATAATAATTATTATTATTTTTATCTCCTTCACTTGCCCTGTTGGGAAACAGATCTTGGGCAGCACAAACTCTCAGAAATTGGAACAGAGTTGCTTCGGTTTGTACGACTTTCTGGCTTTGAGAGAAAGGAAAAATTTTCCCACTTTGGAGCTTGGGCTGATGAATAGGGAAATGGACCTTTCCCGACCTGCCAGAGTGGTTTCTCTCTGTCCCGTGGTGCTGGGGTGGAAAGAGAGCACATATCTCTCTCCACCCACACAGCCTAGTGGTGGTGGGAATAGCAACGGGAGCTACCTGTGACCAGTTAATAGAGCCCTGGCTGCAGACCCAGACTGGAGTCCCCCCTGCCCCTGCTGCAGGGCTCAGATAATAACAACAATAATAATTATAATAATAATTATGGTATTTTTTAAGTGCTTATTATGTGCCAGGCACTGTACTGAGCCCTGCGGTAGATACAAGTCAATTGAGTTGGACACAGTCCCTGTCCCTCTTGGGGCTCACAGTCTCAATCCTCATTTTACAGATGAGGAAACTGAGGCACAGAGAAGGGAAGTCACTTGCCTAAGGTCACACAGCAGACAAGTGGTGAAGCCGGGATTTAAACCTACGACCATCTGACTGCCAGGCCCGTGCTCTGTCCACTACGCAGGTCACCCACACACACTTCGGTGTCAAAAGGAAACCACACATGCTCCTGTTCCTAGTCTGCTCTTCACAAGTGAGTTCCTTTGTTCTATGGAGCTTCACGGAAAGTCCTGTCTCCCTTTTTCCCAGTGCTGCCCCTGCTCGAAAGTTCAGGCGACCTCCTAATTTACAATATAAGCATTGGATCAGTAGCCATCATCTTGAAGGATTTCACCTGAATAAAGTTTCACAGACCCAACCCAGCATGAAACTATGGACACCACAATAGTTCCCTTAGAAAACTCCAATGTTTTAAAATGCTGATGTTAAAGTTCTTCCTTATATCCAGCTGAAATCTCTCCTGTTTTAATTCCAATCCAACCTTCAGTTCACAAGGGGCATGGAGAAGAGCTAGCTTGGATTTTCACCAACAAACATTTTGTTGCATGAGAGGTATTCAATCCTTTTTTAGCCCTTAAATAACCTCGGTTTCTTTCAACTTTCCTCATGGACCTAGTTTTCATTCTTTCCAGTCATGTTTGTTGCTTTATGGCCTAGTGGAAAGAGCAAAGAACTAGGAGTCAGGATACCCATAACCTAATCCTGGCTCTGTCACTTGCCTCTGTGTATCCTTGGGAAAATGACTTAACTTTGCTATGCCTCAGTTTCCTCATTCATAAAATGGAGATTCCCTCTTTGCTGAATAAATGCTTGAACAAGTACTGTTATTATTATCATGATTCTCCAGTTTATCAATCATCTCTCTCCCTCTGTCTCTCTCTCTCTCTCTGTGTCTCCTTCTCTTCCAAGTTTTCCTCTCATAAGGGTACTTTCTTCACTCTGGGGCCAGGGCCAAAGCTCTGCCTGTCTACATTCCCAACCTTTTCCCTTGTTAGGGTTCTGCCACCTCTCCATTAGCATTGGTAATTGAGCAACGGTTCTAGTTACAGCTGCGAATTCCATCTGCTTCCATCTCTGCTCCTGTCTCAGGCGGTAACAAATATGTCTTTATTAAGAGTCTGGATGAAAGAGCCCTATATTTCTTGAAGCCTTTCCTTTTAAATGATTTCTGGTGCCTGTTGGAGTTGAGATCTGCCTCTCACTTGCTAAAGGCTATTTTTGATTTATTTCCACCCTCAGTTGGCTCTGGGGAAAAAAATGAGCAAGGTTAAAAAATAAATAAGAAAAAGACCATAATCCTACGAATTGGGATAGAGCACAGAACCTTTATCTGGGCAGTTGTCTGGAATTTGGGAAATGCATTTCTCCCCAGATTCTTTCTTCCTTTTGAAAAATCATGTTCAACTGTAGGAATGAGTTATCAGCGAAATGCATTTTAATGTTTTACAGGATAGCGCATCACTTTTTTTTTAACCTGGCACTTTTCAAGTCACAGATCTGCCAGTAGAGGTTTGCTATTTTGAATTTTTTATTTCACAGGCAATGAAAGAAAATCAGGCCAAAACTTTTGTTCGGCAAAAGGGTGATGATCGAAAGTCAGAGACAGTTATTACCGTACTCGGAATCATTTCCAGTAATGAATAATTCCTCCTCCCCTCCAATTTTTGAGGTGGAAATACATTACTTCATTTTTAAACAATGACTGTGATGTGATCTGGGTTAGGAAGAAAACTAAGTTCAGGCTGGACAACTGGAATACAGACTTCCACTGCAATGGGCAGCGTCTTGCTTCTGTTAACCTCTCCCAAACTCTTAGTACACTGCTTCATACTCAGTAGATGCTCGGTAAACAAATAGCATTGATTAATTCATGGGGAGGAGCTGCTCTCAGTCTCACAGCATTCATGTATGTACACATAATTTATTTTAATGTCTGCCTCTTTCTCTAGACTAAGCTACTTGGGGTCAGGGATAATATCTCTCCCAAGTACTTAGCATATAGTAAGTGCTTGGAAAATGCCATGTTTTGATTGATTGATGGTACATATTTGTACAGTGCCCCAGGAAAGTATGAAAGGGAGGTCCTGGATGTCAAATTTTAGTTATTAGTGAGGAGATTTAAGTCCAGGACCTCTGTGGTTCAGAGCAAGATCACCATGCTGTAGGAGTGATTGCATCCAAACAAACTTGACTTTTCTGCTAAGGACCGAAATTCTCACAGACCCAACATTTTAATAAAGAAAACTAGGATAAAATGCCAACCTTAAGTTTCAGCTGAAAGTGGCTAGACTCACAACCAGCCTTTAAGAACCCTGAATGATTTTGTTAATACTGGCTTAGACACTCTGGCAAAAGCAACATCAGAAATACTGGTCTAGGTGCCAAAAGGCATGAAAGGAGAGACAAAAAGGAAATTAAGTAGGCCAACAGGGAGTAGGGGAATATCAGAGTTAATAATAAGCCATTCTTCGGGTACTGAGAAAACTACTTAATGACTAGGGACTCAGCGAGGCCACCCGAGTTCCATATAGATTTACAAAATAATTTGACTAGCTTCCTCACCAAAGATTTTTCAAATAGATGAGTCAGTCAATCAATCAAGAGCACTTTAGTACATACTTCAGAGCACTTTACCAAGTACAATACACCACAGTCGGTTTCCTCAACTCGTGTATTTGCTTGTGGACTATAAACTCACTGTGGGTCGTGAATGTATTTGTTATACTGTCAGATTGTACTCTCTCAAGTGCTTAATACAGTGCTCTGCACCCAGTAAGTAGTCAATAAATACAACTGACGGTCATCAGCTGACTGCTGGCAGAAATCCAGGCAGGCTGACCTCGTCCATCTCAAACTCATCATCACTTGCCATAACTCTGTCCTCTCATCCACTTAGCAACATTACTTCTCCACTCTTAGTAATGCTTCTTCCCACACCCGCTCTTTCAAACTTTTGACCCCCTCCTAAAGCCCTTGACCCCCCCACCTTCATTAGTGCAGCATGGCCTAGTGGAGACTGTGAGTTTGTTGTTGGCAGGGACTGTCTCTCTCTACTGCTGAATTGTACTTTCCCAAGTGCTTAGTACAGTGCTCTGCACACAGTAAGCACTCGATAAATATGACTGACTGAATGAATGAAAAAATGAATTAAGCATAGACCTGGGAGTCACCCGACTCTGCTGCTCATCTGCTGTAGGACCTTGGGCAGGTCATTTATTCATTCACTCAGTCACATTTATTGAATGCTTACTGTATGCAGAGCACTATACTAAGCGTTTGGGAAAGTACAACACAACAATAAATGGGCACATTCCCTGCCCACAATGAGCTCACAGTCTACAGTGGGGAGAAGGACATCAATATGAATAAATAAATTATAGGTATGTACATATGTAAATTGTACGTATGTACCTATATATTTTATAGGTATGCACCTATAGTATATTACAGGTATGTACATAAATCCTCAAATCTGCCAAACAATCACTCTTCCCCCTTCAAAACCCAACTGAAGATGCACCTCCTCCAAGAAGTCTTCCCAGACAAAGCCCCCTTTTCCTCAGCTCCCCTTCCCTTCCATGTCACCTAGACTCACTCCCTTTGCTCTTCCACCTCCCTGCCCCAAAACACTTATGGATGTATATAGACATACATAGTTCTATTTATTTATATTGATATCTGTTTACTTGTTTTGATGTCTGTCTCTCCACATCCCCCCAGACTGTAAGCTCAATGTGGATAGGGATTGTCTCTCTTTATTGCTGTTTTGTACTTTCCAAGCGCTTAATACAGTGCTCTGCACATAATAAGTGCTCAATAAATGCCATTTAATGAATAAATGCTGTGGGACTGGGAGAGGGGAAGAATAAAAGGAACAAGTTAAGGCGATGCAGGAGAGAGTGGGAGATGAGGAAAGAGGGGAGCTAATTTGGGAAGGTCTCTTGGAGGAGAAGTCACTTCACTTCTCTGGGCCTCAGTTACCTCATCTGTAAAATGGGGATAAGATGTGAGTCCTATGTGGTCAGGGACTGTGTCAAACCCAATCACTTTGTATATCTACCCCAGTGCTTAGTATGGTGTCTGGCACATAATACAAGTTTAATAAATACCACAATTATTATTATTGTTCCTCATCTTTTACTCCTCATGACCTCGCTTCCTATTTTATCAATCAAATTGAAACCAACAAGTGTGATCTCTCTAAAATGTCCCCTACAAGTCTCTATCAACCTTCTTTTACTTTCCCATCATTCTCCCACCTCTTCTTCAAATCTATCCCTTCTGATCTTTGTTCCTCTTATCCCATCCCTTTACACCTTATTAAAACATTTGCCCCCTCCCTACTATTCTCTCTGACTGCCATTTACAACTACTCTCTCTAAAATGGCTCCTTCTCCACTGCTTTCAAACATCCTCATCATCAACAATGGTAATTACTGAGAGTTTACAATGTACTGTAATCCAGCTTCCATCCCCTTCATTCCACCAAAGCTGCCCTCTCTGGGGTCGTCAATGACCTCATTCTTGCCAAATCCAATGGGTTTTATTCCATTCTAATCCTCCTCAACCTTTCAGCTGCCTCTGACCCTCTGACAATGGAGGTCCCTCATGGCTCAGTTCTGACTCCCCTTCTATCTTCTTCTACAACCACTCCCTGGGAGAACTCGTTCTCTCCTATGGCTTCAACTTCCGTCTCTATGCAGATGATTCCCAAATCTACATTTCCAGCCCTGACCTTTTTCCTGCTCTGTATTCTCACATTTCCTTCTGCCTTCAGGAGATCTCTACCTTCACAGAATCACTAAGATCCACACTTTCCTCTCCATCCAAACCGCCATCAAGTTTGTCCAAGCACTTGGATTATCCCACCTTGATTACTGTATCTGTCTTCTTGCTGACCTCCCTGCCTCCTATCCCTACCTACTCCATTTCATAGTTCACTCTGTTGCCTGGATCAGTTTTGTACAAAAAGCCATAGCAGCCTAAATGGAGAAGAAAGGATGGATCTTGACGATTTTGTAAAAGTTGAACCAACAGGATAGGTTATGGACTGAAGATGTGGTTTGAATGAGAGTATTGTAATAAGTGCTTGGAAGAATACAAGAGCGTTGGTAGACACATTCCCTACCCATAGAGGACTTACAGTCTAGAAAGAGAGACAGAGATTAATATAAATAATTTATAATATATAATGTGGAGATATTTACTTAGTGCTGTAAGGTTGGATGGGGGGAGAATATCAAGTGTCCAGAGAAGGTAGTTTGGGTATGGAGACCAGATGGGGCATGATGGTGTTAGAATATTGGAGGGGGTGTCCAAAGATTGGAGGTCTTTGTGGTGGGAACAGGACAGATTTGCTGGAGGTTTGTGTGTGGGAAAGACAGCAGGTAAGGAGGTGGTGGTCTGATAGAGAAATTTCAGAGGTGGTGAGGGTAGAGACTGAACAGTGACTAAAGATTATGAGATCAAGAGTATGAGGTGGTATGGATGTCACTGGAGTTAAGAAATGACAGGAGGTGGACAGTGAAAGGATCTTCGGGGACATACTTTTGGATTTTGATGTCCACAAAATTCAATGTAGGGATGGAGAATGAGAAAAGGAATAGAAAATGGGGTTCAAAATTGTTCACAAAATTGGAGGAGGGATCTTGTGGGGGGCGGGGCGGCAGATGACTGTGTCTAGTTATCGAATAGGGTACTACTCTCCTGGCTTTCCTTTTTATTCTCTGCTCACTCCTTCTCTTTATGTTTTGCAATCTCTTCCTCTCTCCTCTAACTGTGGGAGTCCCTAAGAGGCTCAGTTCTGGGTCCCCTTCTTTATTTCATCTATATCAACTCCCTTGGCGATCTCATTTGCTTCCAAGGCTTCAACTACCATTTCTTTGTGGATGATCCCGAAATCTACTCCTTCAGCCTGGAATTCTCTCCTTCTCTTCAGTCTTATCTTCCTCCTGTCTTCAGAACATTTATTCTTGGATGTACCAACAATACCTCAAACTTAACATGATCAAAACAAACCTCCCTTGTGTCCCACCCAAATCCCTCCTCCTCTACAACTTTCCCATCATTGTAGACAACATTATAATCCTTCCTGTTTCACAAGCCCATAACTCTTGCATCATCCTCACTCATGGTCTGTCCCAAGTGCTTAGCTGCAGAGTGCTCAGAACACAGTAAGCGCCCAATAAATGTGTTTGAATGAATGACTGAACTCATCTTTCTCATTTAATCTTCACATTCACTTTGTCACCAAATCTTGCTGATTCTATGTTCTCAATATCTTTAAAGTGCTCTGCACACAGTAATCACTTAATAAATAATATTACTACTACTCCTCTAGAATCTGCCTCTTACTTTCCATACAAACCGCTACCAAGGTAGTCCAAGCCCTTATCATATTCCACTTTGATTACTGCATCAGGCAATAAGCCGGATTGAAAGGAAATCTCCTCCAAAAGGCCTCCTCTTGGCTCTCATTTCCTCTTTTCCAATTCCCTTCTGCATCATTCTGATTTACTATTTTAATTCACCCTTCCCTCAGCCCCACAGCACTTATGTACATATCCTCATTTTATTTATTTATATGAATATCTGTCTACCCCTGTAGTCTGTGAGATCACTGTGGGCAGGGAATGTGTCTACCAACTCTGCTATACTGTACTCTCCCAAGCACTTAGTACAGTGCTCTGCAAATGGTAAGCACTCGATAAATATGATTGATGGACTGATTGATCAGGCTTCTTGCTGACCTCCTGGTCTCCATTCTTCTTGTCTCTTCATATCCAACAGGCCATTACTCTACCCTTCTTCAAAGTGCTACTAAAAATCATATCTGTTCCAAGAAGTCTTCCTGACTAACATCTCATTTCTAGACCCTATCAATCAATCCAATGGCATTTATTGAGCACTGTAAAATGGGCATTAAGTCTGTAAAATGGGGATTAAAACCTATTCACTCCTATTCAGATTGTGAGTCCCACATGGGACAGAGATGGTACCCAACCTGATTATCTTGTATCTATCCTAGTGCTTAATTCAGTTTCTGGTATATAATAAGTGCTTAGCAAGTACCATTACAAAGAAAAGTGGTAGTAGGGAAGAGACATGCTTCAGGAAAGATTCAAGATTCATTAAAATGACCATGTGATGAGGAAGGGCTGTGAAAATGGGAAGAGCTTTGGTCTGGCATATTTGAGGGTGTTCCAGGACAGAGAAAGGAGGTGAGTAAGAGGTCAGAGGTGGGAGAGATGAAAAGGAGGCACAGTGAGGAGGGTAGCTTGAGAGAAACAAAAGGGTCGGGCTGCAGTGAAAGAAGAGAGTAGACAGTAGAGAGCTGAATGAGTACCTTTTTATGGTATTTTTTAAGTGTTTAATATGTGCCGGTCACTATTCTAGGCACTGGGGTAGATACAAGGTTATCAGGTTGGACACAGTCCCTGTCCCACATGGGACTCACAGTCTTAACCCCCATTTTACAAATGAGGGGACCAAGGTCCAGAGAAGTGATGTGACTGTCCCAAAGTCACACAGCAGACAAGTGGCAGAGATGGGACTAAAACCCAGATCCTTCTGATTCTGAGGCCCGGGCTCTATCCCCTAGGTATTGCTGCTTCTTTTATGACACATAGAAAAGTGGAAAAAAGATATGAAACAAAAGACAAGAAGAAATGACCAATTTCAGCATGGATAAGTACAAGTAATAGAATCTTATGTGGATGCCCTAAGGTTCAGTTTTATTGAACATTTTCAAGAGAGGTGCCCAATGAAACCTCCAAGGATTTAGAAAACACAATGATTTTCAGGGGGTGAAATACAGTGCAGATGTAGCTGAAAATCAAGACTACAGCGTTCTGGGAAAAATGGACTGGAAAATGGCAGCTACATTTCCATATGAGCAAAACAATTATTTTTAGAGAACAATAATCCAAACTAAAACTACTTATTGAAAGGCTTTCAGTGACCAGTCACAGTCAGCAAAGAGATGGTAGACTCTAGACAGTATGCTCATTATTGGTAGGGCCCGTGTCTGCTAATTCTGCTGTACTGTACTGTCCCAATCACTTAGTACAGTGTTCTACGCATAGTAACCACCCAATAAATACCATTGATTGATTGATTGAGATTTTGGAGTCAATCTCAACTGCTTCCTCAACCAATGACTTACTCCGTGATAGAAGTCGAGGAGGCTAATCAATGACGGACATAATCAGGAAGGGTAAGAACAAGAAAAATCACAGATTTGCCATTAAAAAAGCCCCATGATGTCTTCTCCCAGACAACTGAATTCAAAATGCTTTCAGTGTATGATTGAAGCCAGGTAGTTCCTCTCTTATTTAGATTTCATGTGAACATTCTTTATTTCCGACACTCATTGGAATTTGCCTTGGGCAATTGAATCTCAGATGACAGTAAATTATTGGCTAAAATGGCATGATTAGTTGAGATTACAGGCTACTGAGAACCTGCCTGAGCATTTACTGCTGTCATAATACTAGGCCGTTTACTATTTGGAATTAATAAGGGTCATAAAGGAGGCATGATTCCACTGCGCTAGACTCCACATAAATTTAAAAATCTGTCTTCGTTTTTAATACTTCACTGATGTGCTGATTAAACGAAATAAACTTTATGATGAACTTGTTAGGACTTGAAAAGTTGTTTTTCCATGGAAGCTCTTTCATCTTTATTTTCCAAGTGCTTAGTACAGTGTTCTGCACACAGTAAGTGCTCAATAATTACGATCGAATAAATGAATGAATGAATCTTCAGTGTATATCTTCCCCAGTGCTTAGTATAGTGATCAGCACATACGCCCTTAAAAATGTGGATTGAACCTGAACTCATGTAGGTCAGGAACTCTGTCCAACTCGATTTACTTGTATTCACCCCAGCGCTTAGTGGCACATAGTAAATGCTTAACAAATACAATTATTATTATTACTATTAACAAATATTTATGATTTTATTACTATTATTATTTCTTCCCACACAATGGAGGTAAACTTAGGTGGAGAAGCCACATGGCCTAGTGTCTAGAGGAAGGGCCCGGGAATCAGAAGGACCTGGCTTCTAATCCTGGCTCCAGCACTTGTCTGCTATGTGACTTTGAGCAAATCACTTAACTTTCTCTGAGTCTCAGTTCCCTTATCTGAAAATGGGGATTAATACTGTGAGTGCCATTTAGGAACTGATTACCTTGCATCTATCTAACCTAGTGCTTAGAACAGTGCCTGACACATAGTAAGCGCTTAGCTAATACAATTAAAAAAAAATTATCAGCCTTTTCCACAAATGAGCTAACCCAGTATTAGGTGCAGGAGGTTATGCAGAAAAGAGACAATAGTTCTGATTCTCTCTCCTTGTCGGCCACCACCCCAAACTTCACCTGACAAGTAGTAGCAGAGTACTTCCTCAAAATGACTTTTTGGTGAGGAAGCATTCCAAGAAAAGTATATCTGTTCTAAGCGGGTTTAACTGAGAAGGCATTATTTACTTTCAGTTCTCTTAGGGAAAGAGTTTTAAGAGTCTCTTAGTAATAAGATGGAAAAGAACACTTGGCTGAACTTTCATGGCATCATCTTCAGTATTAAAAGGGCACATAATCATGGGTGCCATGCCTATTTGCCAGAGCCTCCCTCCCTTCCCCTATCAATTTTATTTCCAAATGTCAAGTAGTGGTCTGAGCCTTTGAAAGGTTTCTTACACACCAGAGGCAAAGGGAATATTAAGATATATCCTTCACATTTATGAAAGCTATTTAATCATTTATAGAATTAGCTTATTTTAAAATAGTACCAAACTTCATTCATGGGAAAAATAAGGACAGTAGAACATAATAATAATAATAACAATAATGGCATTTTTTAAGCAATTACAATGTTCCAGGCACTGAACTAAGCATTGGGATAGCTACAAGGTAATCAGGATGGGCACAGTCCCTGTCCCCCATGGGGCTCACATTCTTATTCCCCATTTTCCAGATGAAGTAACCGAGGCACAGAGAAGTTAAGTGATTTGCCCAAGGTCACACTGCAGACAAATTTGTATATATTATTGATTACACTATTCATTTTATTAATGCTGTGTATATAGCTATGATTCTATTTATTTTGATGGTATCGATTCCTGACTACTTGTTTTGATTTGCTGTCTCTCCCTTTTAGACTGTGAGCCAGTTGTTGGGCAGGGATTGTCTCTATCTGTTGCCCAATTGTACATTCCAAGTACTTAGTACAGTGCTCTGCACACAGTAAGTGCTCAATAAATACGACTGAATGAATGAAGTTGCAGAACTGGGATTAGAACCCAGGTCCTTCTGACTACCAAGCCTGTGCTCTAGCCACTATGTTTCCTCGTCTTCCTCAATAGGTGGTTCTATTCTATAAATGCGCTGAAGCTGAGCTCTTCCATTGCAGATTAAGGGAATGGAAAACATGAAATGAGTTCACGAAGGGCAATGTCACAGAAGAAGTGGTATGGTTTTGAGAAACCAGAGGATGTTGCTTTTTCAGTGCCTTAGAAAAAACCCTGTTTATGCTGGGAGAGTGTCCCATGAATTAGACTGTGGACCCTAGGAAGGTTAGGGACTGTATCTGATTTGATTTTGTTGTATTTATTCCAGTGCTCAGCACAGGGGTCAGATGGCACATAGTGAGCTCTTAATTAAGTACCACTATCATTCTTATCATCATCATTAGTACACTAATCCAGTTTAGGTACATACTAATCAGTCAGTCAATCAATGGATCAATCAGTCATTTTATTGAACACTTTCTGTGTGCAGAACACTGTCCTAAGCGCTTGGGAGAACACAGTATAATAGACTTACAAGGCATGTTCCCTTCCCACAACAAACTTACAGTCTAGAAGGGGAAACAGACATTAATACTAATAAATAAATGTATCTTCACAGCATTTAGTGCAGTGCCTGACATATAGCAAGTGCTTAACAAATACCATTTAAAAAGACATTACAGGGATATAAAGAAGTGCTGTGGGGCTGAGGGAGCGATGGATAAAGGGTGCCAATCCAAGTGTAAGGGAGACACAGAAGGGAGTGGAAGACGAGGAAATGAAGGTCTAGTCGGGGAAGGCTTCTTGGAGGTGTGCCTTCAAAGGGAAGGTTGGGAGAGTGATCATCTAATGGGTATGAAGACGGAGGGCATCCCAGGCCAAAGGCAGGACATGGATGAGAGGTCATTAGTGGGATGAGATATAGGTACAGTGAGAGGTTTAGCATCAGAGGAGCGAAGAATGAGGGCTGGGTTGGAGTAGGAAATCAGGGAGGTCAGGTAGAAGGGGGAAAGGTGGTTGACTGCTCTAAAGACTACTGTGAGGAGTTTCTGTTCGATGCGGAGGTGGATGGGCAACCACAGGAGGTTCCTGAGGAGAGGGGAAAGGTGGACTGAATGCTTTTAAAGAAAAATGAACCAGGCAGCAAAGCGAAGTATGGACTGGAGTGGGAGATACAGGAGGCTGGGAGGTCAGTAATGAGGTTGATACAGTCATCTAGACAGGATAGGATAAGTGCTTGGATTGACATGGTAGCAGTTTGGATGGAGAGGAAAGGGTGGATTTCAGTGATGTTGGGAAGGTTGAACTGACAGGATTTGATGGCCTATTGAATACGTGGGTTGAAAGAGAGAGCTGAGTCAGGATAATGCCAAGGTTATGGGCTTGTGAGACAGGGAGGATAGTGACATTCTCTACAGTGAGATGAAAGTAGGGGAAGGACAGGGCTTGTTTTTGAAATGTTAAGTTTTAGGTGGCAGCGGGACATCCAGGTAGAGATGTCTTGAAGGCAGGAGGAAATGTGAGACTTCAGAGAGGGAGATAGATGAGGGATAAAGATGTGAATTGGGGAATCAATTGCATAGAGGTAGTAGTTGAAGCCATGAGAGGGAATGAGTTTTCTGAGGGAATGGGTGTAGATGAAGAGTAGAAGGGACCCAGAATTGAACCTCGAGGGCCTTCTAGAGTTAGGGAGTGGGAGACAGAGGATGAAACCAAGAAAGAAACTGAGAATGAGCAGCTAGAGTTGGGAGGAAAACCAGGAAATAAGAGTGACCCAGTGAAATCAAGGTTGGATAATGTTTCCAGAAGAAAGGCGTGGTCGACAGTGTCAAAGGCAATCGAGAGGTTGAAGAAGAGTAAGACAGAGTTTGTTATTGAATTATGAGCACGACTGCTTTCTAGCAACCAATCTAGAAACACAATCAATATTAGGATTGATTGTTGATGGTGCACAATCAATATTAGGATTAGAATAATAGGAGACAAACAAAATCCTTGGACTGTGAGCCCCATGTGGGACAGGGACTGTGCCTGATCTGATTATTTTGTCTCTACCCCAGTTCTTAATACAATGCTTGAAACATAGTAAGTGCTTAACAAATGCATTCATCATCAACATCATCATCATCATCCATTACTAAAACAAATAACTCACAAGTGGTCAAATCTGTTTACCAAATAAAAGGTAAAATAAATCACCAGGATTTGGGGGGGCAATTTTGAATGTTTAGCTTTGTTTTAACTGTGTCAGAGCTCTAACGGAGCCAAAAGATGCAACAACTCAACATCCCCAAAATGCAAAAACAGAGCAACCAATAGGTTTAATGAACAGTCTAAACTCCTCTGCAGGAGTTGACAGCTAACTAATAATTTTCTTTCTGAAAATAAGCGGTGCATCTGTTATTGTCCCTGTGACCACTGCAAAAAGAACCACTACATGAGGGAAAAGTGATCTTACCTCATACTCAAAGTCTTCTGTTCTATCTGCATCGGCAGGCAGGCTGGATAGGTATTCGTTCCCTTCATAAAATTCATGTTCCATTGGATGAAGAGAATGGCAGCTATAAGGAGAGAAAGCAGCATAATAGGGATAGATAAGGAAAGTGTTTTCAAATGTTTAAAAATGATAAATAGAATCCCTTTTTAGTCTTCTTCACTCTGCCACGTGACCTCAAATGTCTGGCAGTCTAATAGGTACACAACCCCAAAATAAACTCTTGTTTTTGCTACTCACAGGCAAAGACATAGTCGACTCCATTTTTCAGAATTAACACTAAGAGTAAAAATCCTTTGACCAGATCTGCCTGCTGAAAAGACTTTTCATGGGCCACAATGCTCTACTGATGCTCTCTGGTGGTGTTGCATTTTCCCTGATGTGAATTCCTCTATACTCATTCATTCATTCAATCTTATTTATCGAGCACTTACAGTGTACAGGGCACTGTACTAACTGTATGTACACCATAACAAAAAGCAGACACATTCCCTGCCCATAACGAGTTTAGACATAAGCACCCTGCCTTTTCAGGTTGGACACAGTCCATGTCCCACGTGGGGCTCACAGTCTTAATCCCCATTTTATAGATGAGATAACTGGGGCACGAAAAAGTGAAGTGACTTGCCCAAGGTCACGCAGCAGACAAGTGCCACTGTGGGCAAGAAATGTCATTGTTTACTGTTATATCATACTTTCCCAAATGCTTAGTACAGTGTTCTGCACATGGTAAGCGCTCAATAAATACGATTGAATGAATGAATGAAAACGTGGTACAGCCAGGATTAGAATCCAGGACCTTCTGACTCCCAGGCGCATCCTGTATCCACTAGACCACGCTGCTTTTCCAACAGCGTAGTGCGGGGAGATCCTACAATGCCCTGGGAGCCTCTGCCCGACACCCATCTGACCACAGAGCATAATCACGTGTGCTCCCCTTCTGCTCAGACATGAGAGTGGACAGAGTGTGGGCATTGGTCTGGCATCCCCAGAGCTACAGAAAACACTGCTCACCTACTCAGCTAAAAGTTGGCCAGCTAAAGTCAAAGGTATGGCCCAAAAGTTGAATGAGCAAAAATGAAACTGAAATATTATTTAGCATTTGTCAAGTACCATGTGCAAATGTACAGGCAAATTGCCCCTTAGACCTTTGCTATAATTCAGGCTGGAAAAAAAAAATACGGTATTTGTTAAGCGCTTACTATGTGCAGAGCACTGTTCTAGCGCTGGGGTAGATACGGAGTAATCAGATTGTCCTAAATGGGGCTCACATTTTTTAATCCCCATTTTTACAGATGAGGTAACTGAGGCACAGAGAAGTGAAGTGATTTGCCAAAGGTCACACAGCAGACAAGTGGCAGAGCCGGAATTAGAACCTACGACCTCTGACTCCCAAGCCCATGCTCTTTCCACTAAGCCACTCTGCTTCACTTTCAGGTGGCCAAATGCAAAATCCTGGCTTTAGTTTAGTATTTGGGATTCCCGGAAAAACAGTTTGCTCTTGTGCCTACAGCAGAGAGTAGCATTTTCCTAAAATTTTAACATTTGACAGTGACACCACATAAGACCCATTGGCCTTCAGGACCGGCAGTGACAATAATTGCGGAATTTACTAAGTGTTTAGTATACGCCAAGCAAAATGCGAGCTGCAAAGGTAGATAGCAGATATTTCAGTCAGACGAGGATTATGATGATGATGACTGTGGTATGTCAGGGGATGTGGGGCCCACAATCAGAGTCTGTCAATTGCATTTATTGAGCGCTTACTTTGTGCAAAGCTCTGTACTAAGCGTTTGGAGAGTACAAAATAACTACAAACAGACACACTCCCTGACCACAACGGCCTTTCAGTCTAGAGGGGAGACAGGAAGGAGAACAGGAATTTCAACCCCACTTTACATATGTGGCAACTGAGGCCTAGAAAACTCAATGAATATATGACCAGCTCCCAATCATATATTCCCATAAACCAAGTGGAAGGCTCATAGAATCCCTGGTCCAACAGCTTGTTTCACAGCTTTTTGAGGCCTGACTGAATGGCAACAAAGTTTGATTGCAACAGAACAGCCTTCTTACTAATCCTCCTTCTGCTGGATGAAAAATCAGTTGGTGAATGACACTGTAGATAAGCATCAGGTGTCATTCACTTAGATTTTATTGTTTTTCCAAGGGACATCATGCAGTTTGCCTGGTGCAAACCTGATATATATGATCAATTCTTCATTCTCCAGGATCTATACTCTGATTCTTCTCCTCTCCTCTCAACCTCCCCTGATTCTTGATTGACTTGAATACAGAGACTAAAAATTCCATTTCCACAGCACTTTGTACTGTTCTTGGCATTAAACGGTGAGATATCTCTAGTGACTTAACACAAGGTGTCTTTTTCCTCAATAGCATATGCAAGATAACACTGTGAAAGGAAATATTTACATTAGTTCACTAAAAACATCTAATTCATAATCTTTTATCTTTGGTACAAATTTGCATTGCTATTTAATAATAACTGCGGTATTTGGTAATCATTTACTACATGTCAAGCACTGTACTAAATGCTGGGGTAGATACAAGATAATCAGCTCAGACAGAGTCCCTCTCCCACATGGTTCTCACAGTTTAAGTAGGAGGGAGAACATGTATTGATTTCCCTATTTACAGAGGAGGAAACTGAGGCACAGAAAAGTTAAGTGATTCTTTCCAAAGTCACACAGCAAGCATGTGTCATAGCTAGGATTGGAACCCAGGTTCTCTCATTCCCAGGACCGTGCTCTTTCCACTAGGCCATGTTCCTTCTCTTCATTTAATCATGTAAATATTCATTATAAATTTGTCATTGTTTTAAATCTTTTATGTTACTTAAATTTGGAGGCTCTTACAAATACAGTGGTGAAATACAAGTACCATTAAAAATTCGTGCATTTTACATTATTTTATATGTATATATCATATTCTTTATTTTTTCCTATGGAAACTATACTTCATTTAAACCTCTTTTTTTAACACTCTAACTTTGTGGACCTAATAAAGACAGTTAACAAGAGAGTGTCAGTATTTATATAACTATAATCATTTGAAGCCAAGGTGTATCATTTTCACTTATGCATTTCAGCCATCCAAACCACTTTTTCTCAGAGATTTTACTAATTGAAAGCACGTGTACTTTTTGGGTTTCATTTATTCAGGCAATTAGTATGAGAAACCTGAACAATTAGCCCACAAAATAAGTGTAGCTAAAGACACAGGAACAATTATTGGATGAGTCATGGGCATCAGTTTTTCACACGAAGAATTGCCAGTTCTCATATGGGTCGTGCTCCACTAATTCAGAAATGTTCTGCAATGCTCCTTGTTCAAGAACTCTTATGAACCTGGGTGAGAGGAAACATTCCTCCATTGTTGGCACTCTCCCATAGAATAATACCAAAGGAGGAGAAAGGTCTAAATAATGAAACACGGCTTCAAAATTTTGGAGGTTGTTTTGCTATTAAAGGAAAATCTTCCAGTCACGCTTTCAATCGAGTAAAAATTTTGGAGTGAACATTTCAGAGCTCATTTTCATCATACTGCATTTGTTGTTTGATCTGTGGGATTTTACACTGAGGTTTTGGAATTATCAGTAAGCAGTTGCTTTGGGGAATTGCATTTTAATTAAATCCATTTCCTTGTTTACTCTTTGGATTTGTACCCTTTAAGCATTTAATATTCTTCCTACCCTCAGCTCTCAGCACTTACAGTCATCTTCCATAATTTATTTTAAGAACTGCCTTCTTCTCTAGACTGCAAGCTCCCTGTAGGTAGGGAACTTTACCAACTCTGTTGTATTTTATTCTCTTGCATGGCAAAGCACAGGCCTGGGAGTCAGAAGGTTATGGGTTCTAATTCCGGGCTCCACCGCTTGTCTCCTGTGTGACCTTGGACAAGTCACTTCACTTCTTTGTGCCTCAGTTACCTCATCTGTAAAATGGGTTTCAAACTGTGAGCTCTGTGGTACAGGGACTGTGTCCATTCATTCATTCAGCGGTATTTATTAAGCACTTACCATGTGCAGAACACTATATTAAGTGTTTGATTTGTTTGTATCCACCCCAGTACTTAGTACAGTACCTGGTGCATAATAAGCAATTAAACTACAATTATAATTATTATTATATTACAAATACCACTGACTGACAGACAGAGAGGAGAAAAAGTGAGCGTGACCATCCATAGAGGAGGCTCTAATGCTAACAGGCCACCTCTCTTGGAATTTAAATAAGGATTTTGGCAACTATATGTCTGATTTTTATTGGCAGCATGGAGTTTTCGATAGAGGGAGATGAGATGAAATCATCGGAGCTAGGACTAGTTTTAGCTGTGGCTCTCAAGTTACATTAGTACAGGTCTGAGAGGAAGAACTCTGTTCAATAATTGGGCTTAGACACATCTAAGACAATTTCCAGACAGAGATAGGAGTCTGTCTTCATAATTGGTAATGTCGTTTCTGCTAACAGTAATGTATTTTAACTGACTAATGAGTGGAATATCAGGAGACAAAGTGAAGAGGTACCTGTCCGAGAGAAGGAATGGACAGATGTCAGGAACGGGAGGGGTGGACGGTCTAAGCTTTGCCAGCGCCATGATGTGTTCAAAGGTGATGTCCGTCTGGGTGCTGGCATCCATGAGCTGAACATCCTGGGGGCTGGGATGGGTTGTTGTTGTTTTGCTGTTTGGTGTTCTCCGTAAAACCTGAACTACAATGGGCTCCTTGGCATTACGAAAAGCTTCCACTGCCTCTTCATGGGTGGCCTTGGACAGATCCTTCCCATTGACCTGAAAGGAAACAGACACATTTACTGCTGCAGGCCAAAGAACAGCGAGGTGGCAGACTGAAGGTGATATTGAAGTGAACTTTAAGTTATTTAACGGAATACTTAATTAGATGCTGACATTTATTGACATTTCCACTGGCACTGAAGCTAGCAGAGGAGATAAGGCCTGGGTAAAATTTGCACTCTTTGTTTGTTGCTAGGGAATACAGACAACCATCACACAACAATTCTAAGGAATTAGTAGCGAATATTAAAAAAAAAAAATTAACGGCCCTTTGTTTGTTGCTAGGCAATATAGACAACCACCACACAACAATTCTAAGAAATTAGTTGAATATTAAAAAAAAAATTATGGACCCAAAGGCGAAGCAGAGAAGTAGCATGGCCTAGTGAATAGAGTACAGGCTTGGGAATCAGAGGACTTGGGTTATAATTCTGGCTCCACCACTTGTCTGCTGTGTGACTCTGGGCAAGTCACTTCACCTCTCTGAGCCTCAGTTCCCTCATCTGCAAAAATGGGGATTCAATCCCTGGTCTCCCTCCTACTTAGACAACGAGGAGGCCCTTGTGGGACCTGATGATCTTGTATCAACCCCAGCATTTAGTGCAGTGCTTGGCACATAGTAAGTGCTTAAGAACATCACAATGATCATTATTATTATCATCAGAGATGAAAAATCATCTTCAGGACTTGAACATGCTTTTTTCCAGAATGAAACTTTTCCCTTCACCATTTCCCAATCACGACTTCATGAAAATAGCAGGTCTAACGTTAGTGAACGTCGGAAGCCCCAAGAGCTTCAGTTTCAAAGCCCCGAAAATAAGGTTCCATTATGATTAATTGATGCATCCTTATTTTCCCGGGAGAATGAGGTTCATGGATTTACTCAAATATTCCTGGTTAACGCACATGAGTAAAGGTGTCGGCTTCATGGATTGTAAGGGAGCTAATAGATTTTTAGTCTGGGTCGGCAGATCCACTTATCTTTCCTCTTTTCTTGGAGCTGGTGAAGTACCTCAAAATCAATGCTCAGCGGTTGCTGTTTGATATGGAGGGAAATGGATACTACAAACAGTGATATTTATTATTGGGACATATCTAAATGATTATCCCACCAGTGCTTTCCATAGACACCTCAAATTCAACAGGTCAAAACTGAGCTCCTCATCTCCACCCACAGATACACTTCTCCACTTCAGTTTTCCATCCCAGGTGATACCACCATCTTTCCTGTCACTCAAGCCCACAACCTTGGCGTTATCCTTGACTTCTCCCTCTCTTTCAACCCCTGTGTTCAATCTCTTACCAAATCCTAAAAGGTTTTCCTCTATAACATTTCCAGAATTCATTCTTCCAAACAGCCTCTATGACAGGCCCCAGTCATGACCACCTTGCTGATCTTCTTGTCTCCAGCATCTTACCTCTCTGGTTCATATTTCACTCAGTTGCCCCGCTCATCTTTCTGAATGTCATACCGTACACTCTCCCTACTTTGTAAAAACCTCCAAATGGTTGCCCATTCTTTTCCCGCCTCAACCATGAGCTCCTGACCATTGGCTTTAAAACACTTGATCAACTCTTTCTCTAATATAATAATTGCGGAATCTGTTAAGTCCGTACTACGGGCCAAGCCCTGTACTAAGCACTGGGATAGATACGAGATAATCGGATCGGACCCAAGTCCCACACAGGGCTCATAGGCAATGTAGGAAGGGGAACAGGTATTGAATCTCCATTTTACAGTCGTGAAAACTGAAGCACAGAGAAGTTAAGCTATTGCCCAGTGCTTAGAACAATGTTTGGCACATAGTAAGACCTTAACAAATACCAACATTATTATTATCATTATTTCCTAAGGCCACATAGCAGGCAAGTGGTGGAGTTGGGATTAGAACACAGAACTTTGATTCCTTTATCCACGCTCTGCTCTTTCCTCTAGGCCTCACTGTTTCTCTACACTGTGCTATGTCTCCACACTCTTCTCCCACTACACTTAAGCTCTGAGCTATTGTTCCTCTCCGGGTAACCTAGTAAACTCTTTCTTGTTTTAGTACCTTTTCCACCACTCACCTTCTACTCATTCATTCATTCATTCATTCATTCATTCATTCATTCGTATTTATTAAGCCCTTACTGTGAACAGAACACTGTCCTAAAGGCTTGGGAAAGTACGATGCAATAATAGAGAGTGACAATGCCTACCGACAATGAGCTCACAGTCTAGAGGTGGGGAGACAGACATCGATACAAATGGACAGACATCAATACGATGAGTCGATCATATTTGTTGAACACTTACTGTGTGCAGAGCACTTTACTAAGCGATTGAGAGTGTACAATATAACAAAGTTGGTAGATAAGTGCCCTGTCCACAAGGAGCTTACTGTCTAGAAGGGAAAATGAGAATAAATACGGAAATGATAATAATGTTGGTATTTAAGCGCTTACTATGTGCAAAGCACTGTTCTAAGCACTGGGGAGGATTCAAGGTTCATTCAATAGTATTTATTGAGTGCTTATTATGTGCAGAGCATTGTACTAAGCGCTTGGAATGTACAAATCGGCAACAGATAGAGAAGTCCCTGCCCATTGACGGGCTTACGGTCTAATCGGGATCAGGTTGTCCCATGCTTCATATGATTTATTGCTTCATATGATTTCCTTGGAAGATGTAAATACTGATGATTCAAAACACTTTTTTATTCTTTCCTTCAAGTTCCTTAACACACTGTTAGTCTACTAAATGGTCACAAGCTCGGGATATAGTAAGTGCTTAACAAATACCGTAATTATTATATAAATTATGTCCACCACAGGAAAAAGAATAGCTTAATTGCAACATCCTGGCAGCTGTCTTGCCTGGCTATCATTAGTTGGGATGAAGAATAATGTACAGATTGAATACAAACCTGAATTCCAGTGCTTAGAACTGCTGCTTTCTGGGTTCTGGAGCAAGTCCACTAGCTAATCAACTCCCCACTAGATTGTAATAACAATAATAATAATAATGTTGGTATTTGTTAAGTGCTTACTATGTGCAGATCACTGTTCTAAGCACTGGGGTAGATACAGGGTAATCAGGTTGTCTCACGTGAGGCTCACAGTCGTCATCCCCATTTTACAGACGAGGTAACTGAGGCACAGAGAAGTTAAGCGACTTGCCCACAGTCACACAGGGGACAAGTGGCAGAGGCGGGATTTGAACCCATGACCTCTCCCATGCCCAGGCTCTTTCCACTGAGCGGCTGCTTCTCTAAACTCCTTAGAGGCAGGGATCATATTCATTCATTCATTCATTCAATAGTATTTATTGAGCGCTTACTATGTGCAGAGCACTCTCCTAAGCGCTTGGGATGAACAAGTCGGCAACAGATAGAGACAGTCCCTGCCGTTTGACGGGCTTACAGTCTAATCGGGGGAGACGGACAGACAAGAACAATGGCACTAAACAGCGTCAAGGGGAAGAACATCTCGTAAAAACAATGGCAACTAAATAGAATCAAGGCGATGTACAATTCATTAACAAAATAAATAGGGTAACGAAAATATATACAGTTGAGCGGACGAGTACAGTGCCGAGGGGATGGGAAGGGAGAGGGGGAGGAGCAGAGGGAAATGGGGGGAAAAGAGGGTTAAGCTGTGGAGAGGTGAAGGGGGGGTGGTAGAGGGAGTAGAGGGTGAAGAGGAGCTCAGTCTGGGAAGACCTCTTGGAGGAGGTGAGTTTTAAGTAGGGTTTTGAAGAGGGGAAAAGAATCAGTTTGGCGGAGGTGAGGAGGGAGGGCGTTCCAGGACCGCGGGAGGACGTGGCCCGGGGGTCGACGGCGGGATAGGCGAGACCGAGGGACGGTGAGGAGGTGGGCGGCGGAGGAGCGGAGCGTGCGGGGTGGGCGGTAGAAAGAGAGAAGGGAGGAGTGGTAGGAAGGGGCAAGGTGGCTTTCTACTCACCCAAGTGCTTAGTTCAATGTTATACACATGGAAAGCACTTGATAAATACCATCAATTGACTGATTTAGTTCCAAGCTGTAATATTATTTACCTTAATGTCTGTCTCCCCCTCTGGAATGTGAGGTCACTGTGGGAAGGGAATGTGTCTATCACTTCTCTTCTAACTGCATTCTCCCAAGCACTGAGAAGCAGAGTGGCTCAGTGGAAAGAGCCAGCGCCTGGAAGTCAGAGGTCATGGGATCTAACCCCGACTCCACTTGTCAGCTATGTGACTTTGGGCAAGTCACTTCATTTCTCTGTGCCTCAGTGACCTCATCTGGAAAATGGGGATTAAGACTGTGAGCCCCATGAGGGGCAACCTGATCACCTTGTATCCCCCGCCACCAGCTCTTAGAGTAGTGCTTTGCACATAGTAAGTGCTTAACAAATACCATCATTATTACAGTGCTCTGCACATAGTAAGTCCTCAATAAATACCATTGATTGATTGACTGATTGATTAAGAAGGTGGCTTCCTCACAGACAGGTTTCCAGTCAAGTTGCTTGCTTGAATCTAAGAGCCTGCTTGGGGCATATATCCCCTTGCCTTGAAAGGAATTGGCTTTGAGGATAATAATACTGATACTATTATTACTACTACTAATAATAATGATTGTGATAACTGTTAAGCGCTTTCCATATGCCAAGCACTGAATGAAATGTTGGTGTAGATACAAGATCATCAACTCCCCCAGGGGCTCACAATCTAAATAGGAGAAAGAACAGTTATCCAATCCCCATTTTTGAAGATGAAGGAACTGAGGGACAGAGAAGTGATGCGACTTGCCCAGGGTCACCCAGCAGATAAGTAGCAGAGCAGGATTAGAACCCAGATCCTCTGATTCCCAGGTTTATGCTCTTTCCACTAAGTCACGCTGCTTCTCATTACTCAGGGTCAGCAGTGGTAACAACAGAATACTTTCAGGTTAGCCCTAATAGCTGCTTTTCCAACTTTTTAATTTCTAGGGCAACCCACTGCAGTATTGGGTTTCAAATATTTCCCATTCAATCTCTACTTCCGGTGATCATGATGGAGTCTCCTGTTGTTAACCCCTCCTAAAAAAAAAAACCCAAAACAATAATAATAAAAAAACAAAATAGGCCAACCTCAGCCTACGCAAAAAATTTGGGATTGAGAACCTGTTTAGAGGAATAGAATAATCATGATAGTGCTTTGCAAAACACCACTCACAATTTCATCCCTGGCAGTCATGATCCCAACAGAGAAATTGGTGTAGCAGATTGCAAAACGCACACAAGATTTTGCAAACGCAAGCTATTTACAGCCAAAGTGATTGCAACAATAGGACTCCGCTGTATCTTAGGATCCTAAACCAGCAGGTTGTTGCCATGGTAGCTGTCTGTATTGTCCAGCTACTTTCAGGACTCCTGTTGAGCTGGTCCACCACGGGAGCTGTCCTAGATGGTTTATCTTTAAGAAACCTTTACCACTGGCAGCCCAGTGCCAACAGGCGTTTTCCTTTTTCTTGCTGCTTTACCTCCTCCCCTCATCGTGGTTTGGCGATGGGTCAGCAGAGGCAAGCAAAGTAAGAAAGGAAAAAAAAAAGCCATCGGATCAAATGTTTCCATACCATGAAAATGGGTGTTTCATGCCCTCAGAATACTCACTGCATCCGTACCGAAATTTGGAAACTGTTGGAATTGTGGTCAAGGAGGACAAGAAAGATGGTGCAATATCTGAGACTCTATGCCTGGAACTCTGGGGAGATGGGGTGCTCTCCTGGTTCCATCAAGGAATAGCGTATGGTCTAGTGGGTGGAATGCGGGTCTGGAAGTCAGAAAGACTTAGGTTCTAATTCCGGCTCTGCCACTTGTCTGCTGTGTGATCTTGGGCAGGTCACTTCATTTAATGGGGATTAAGACTCTGAGCCTCACGAGGGACAACCTGATTACCCTGTATCTACCCCAGCGCTTAGAACAATGCTCTGCACATAGTAAGCGCATAGTAAATACCAACATTATTATTATTATTCTCTGTGGCTCAGTTACCTCATCTGTAAAATGGGGATTAAGACTGAATCCCTGTAGGACAGGAACTATGTCCAAACTGTTTAGTTTGCGTCTGCCCCAGCACTTAGTACATAGTAAGCGCTTAACAAATACTATCATAATCATTATTACTATTTTAAACTTTGAAGCATTTATCAGGTGAAATCCTTCAAGGTGACCACAGATAATAATAATGATAATAATAATTGTGGTATTTATTAAGTGCCTTTTAGATTCCAGGCACTGTACTAAGCGCTGGGATGGATACAAGCAAATTGGGTTGTACACAGTCCTTGTCTCATGTGGGGTTCACAGTTTCAATCCCTCTTTTCCAGTGAGGCAACTGAGGCCCAGAACAGTGAAGTGACTTGCCTAAGGTCATACAGTAGACAATTGGTAGAGTTAGGATTACCTCTTTCTGATCTTCTCTCAGTACCTCATCTATTATCTAAGTGGTTTGAATTACAAAATCACCAGCCTAGCAAAATAAAAGGGGCAGAGTTGGAGAAGAGGAAGGGGAGACATTAAGAATAATAATGATAATAACAATGATTATGGTATTTGTTTAGTGCTTACACTGTACTATGGGCCGGAATGGTTACAAGCAAATCGGGTTGGACATGGTCCCTGTCATATGTGGGGTTCACAGTCTCAATTCCCCTTTTATAGATGAGGGAACTGAGGCCCAGAGAAGTGAAGTGACTTACCCAAGGTCACACAGCACACATGTGGAGGAGTCAGGATTAGAACCCACAACCTTCTGACTCCAAGGCCCGTGCTCTATCCCCTACGCTATGCTGCTTCCCCAGATTCCACGGAATCACATTCCGTGATTCCCCGCTCCTATATCTCCACAGCCTTTCGGGGTCCCCATCTTTCCACCTCATCTCTGACCTCCGGAAAAGCTGCGGTAGCACAACAGCAGCTCCCCAGAGGAGCCAGGATGCAGCACTGTGTGGCTTGTGGGGGTGAGTGGTGCTCACAGGAACAACCCCTCTTCCTGCCCGCCAACAAAGAGCTGGGACGCAGCATTATGAGGAAATTTCCAGGACCATCCCTGCCTCCCTTTGCATAAGATCGTGTCATATGATCGGCAGATGTTCCCGAAAGAATCAGATCCCACCTGCAGGAGCCGATCAGAAGCCGTGGCTCATTATTGGGACATCAATCAACCCCTTCAGTTGGGTGGGGGTAATCCAAACAAACAAACCTTAGGCAATTAGCAACCCTTGGGGGCAAAGGGGCATTGCTTCATGGGAAATTGAACAGCGGGGTCTTGATCATGCCAAATTGATGTAATAAAAGAGATGTCTGAACCTTTACATTGATAAGAAAAGCAGGATGGCCTAATGGAAGGGTATGGGCTTGGGAGCCAGAGGATCTGTGCTCTAATCTCAGCTCTGCCACTTGCCTGCTGTGTTACCTTGGGCAAATGGTTTAACGTCTCTGTTCCTGAGCTTACTCAGCTGTAAAATGGGGGGTTCAATGTTTGTTCTTCCTCCTACCTAGACTGTGAGCCCCATTTTAATGAGATGTACATCCCCTTGATTCTATTTATTGCTATTGTTTTTGTCCGTCTGCCTCCCCCGATTAGACTGTAAGCCCGTGAATGGGCAGGGATTGTCTCTGTTGCCGAATTGTACATTCCAGGCGCTTAGTACAGTGCTCTGCACATAGTAAGCACTCAATAAATGCTATTTAATGAATGAATGAATGCGGGGCATACTGTATTTGATGTTACTATACTATATATATACTTAGCAGTTAGTAAAGTGCTTAGCACATAATAAGTGTATAACAAGTCTAGTGGTTAGAACAAGGGCCTGGAAGTCAGAAGGACCTGGGTTCTAATCCTACTCTTCCACTTGTCTGCTCTATGACCTTGGGCAAGTCTCAACTTCTCTCTGCCTCAGTTCCCTCATGGATTAAGACAGCGAGTCCCAGGTGGGGCATGGACTGTCCAACCTGATTAGCTGGTACCTACCCCAGCTTTTAGTAGAGTGCCTGGCATGTAATAATAATTGTGGTATTTGTTAAGCACTTACTGTGTGCCAGGCACTGTACTAAGCACTGCATAAGCCCTTAACAAATACCATGAAACAAAACAAATATCACAGTTATAGTATTATTATTACAAGGTGCCTCATTTGGGAATGGAAAGGAACGCTAAAGGGGTTTCTCTGCTGCTCTCTTCCTCTTTCTTTGACCCCTCCATAACAACTTGATGTAACCCTGGGAATCATATACGTTAATGTGATTATTTATTATGAAACCTTGTGCAGATCCTTAGCTGGAAGGAAAAAATGTCTCATCTCTGAAAGAATCAAGGGTACTATCTTAAGTGGTTGGGGAAATCAGTCACTTTTCAGCAATCAATGCAAAAGATGTGTGAATACATTTGTTGCAGCAGATGGGCTAATTAATCCATAAGCAACTTGTGAATGTTAAGCTAAGAATATATCTTTTCCCATGTAAACCATATCACTGCCATGTTTGATGAAGCTTCTGTTTAATGAACAATCTCTCCTTTTGGATAAAGTGCAAAGTCTGGGCCACTTGTCAACAACTTCCCCAGAGTGACGGGTCTTCTGTCCTTGGACAGTGGCCAGCTCTCCTTCATTATCCTTCTAAATCCAGCCACATGCAAAATTTTCATCAATATCAGAAAACAAACACATTTTTTTTCTTTGAATCACAAACAAATGCCCCAAATTACCAAGTAACACTGGCGAGCTGCCATTTTGGGTTGTATTCAAAGAGTTTTCTAGCACCCCATGCATCCCAATGAGGAATGGCAGCCATTTTCACTCCCAATAAGAAAAAATAAAATAGCCATAGATCTGTATTCACTAGAAAGAGTATTGAGTGATGGTGGCCCCAGAAATGATCAGAATCTGGTTTAAAAACACAAACCTTTTTAGCAGCACAATTTTCCTAGAGAGTTTGACTGATTGTTGTGTATTTTTCCCTGGAAGTTTGGTACAGGGCTTTAAAGTCCATAGGTAGCTAATAGATACTATTTTTACTATTATGAATACCAGCGGCCTCCAACCTCTAGGTAAGAATAATAACAAAAAGCTTGCCATCTTGAGTTGCCGTTGAATGAAACTGGAAATATAAAACACGTCTCCTTTAGGTTTTCATCTTTTCATTCATTCCTTATTATTATTAAGTGCCATAGAGTCATTTCCTATTTATAGCTACTCCAGGGATATACTTTCTCCAGAACGTCCTGTCCTGTGCCATAATCTACAACCTTTCTAATGGTTCTTCTGTTATCATTATTATCATCTCTATCCATCTAACTGCCAGTGTGCCTCTTCTACGTTTTCCCTGGACTTTTTCTACCTTTGTGTCTTCTCCAGAGAATTAGTCCTCCTGCTTATGTGTCCAAAATATTCTAAGTCGAGTCATCTGGCCTTCTAAGGACTACTTTGGTTTTGTTTGCTCCAAAATCCACTGGTTTGTTTTTGGGCAGTCCAAGGTATTCACAAAAGCCTTATCCAACACCACATTTCTAAAGAATCGATATTCTTTCTATCTTGTTTTTCAGTGTCCAGCTTTTGATCCATACATTGTCAATGGAAACATTCATATCCTTTTATGCCTCAATTTCCTCATCTGTAAAATGGTAACTCAATACTTGTTCACCCTCCCACTCCGACTGTGACCCTCATGTGGGACAGGGACTGTGTTTGATCTGATTATCTTGTATCTACACCAGAACTTTGTTCAGCTTTATCATCAGTGCTTAATAAATATTTATTATCATTATTATTATTATTATTCAAGAACACAACCCCTGTATTATAGGAGAATTGTTCCTTTGTTGTTTTAAAAGTCACATAAATTTTCTGGAAAGTCAAACTAAAACCCTGAAGATCAGTTTCCCATTTAGCCATCAACCGGAAAGGAGGTGCGTGCCTATTCTGAAATACATCTACTTTAAAATGAAAATATTGAAAGGGACATTCCATTTTCAAGTTCTCTCTATCACAAATGCATAGATTTATGGGTCTTTCAGGCCTATTTCTGCATTAGGCCTTTTCCCTTCACGATTTATCCATTTGAACATTAATGATTGGACTTCAAACATTAGTACATATTAATACCAAAATATTTTTTATGAGGCTGAGGAACAGATGGGAAATTGAGTTTTCAAATGTTGATACTTGATCCCAGGTGGACAGCTGTTGTTCAAAATGGAATTGTAGTGTGAGGAAAAAAAAATCTTCATTGCAAAAATCATCTTCAGAGCTGGAGTTCCGTACAATGAATTCAGAACATTGTCTTGGAGTTTGTTTTCCTTCTGATTTCTGCTTTGATTTCTTGTCTCATGTTCTTCTTTTGGCCCTAGGTGCATATCCTTGATTTCGCCCCACCTTTTTTTCTCTCACCTCCTTTTATTATTCCATTTCTAATCCCTCGCCTTAGTTTTTGTTCCTCTGATCTCTTGCCACACTTCCCCTTCCTTATGTTTTCCTGGCTAGTGATATAACGAGGTCGAAATATACTGACTGTGCAAATTACTTTTGACATTGTCAAACTATTTTGACCATATTATGATTCTTCCTTGTGGTAATGTTGATTAAAGTAGCTGAGGCATGCATGAAATGTATTAATTGAATCCTTCATAATTAAAATGAAGTTCTTTAATGATTGAAACCTTTAAGAAATCAAGCTTTTTCTTGAGCATTTGATACATTTAATAATAGTAATAACAATAGTAATAATAATGGCATTTGTTAAGCACTTACTTTGTGCCAAGCACTGATCTAAACACTAGGGAAGGTACAAAGTAATCAGGTTGTCCCACGTGGAGCTCACAGGCTTCATCCCCATTTGACAGATAAGGTAACTGAAGCACAGGGAAGAAGTGAAGTGACTTGCCCAAAGTCACACAGCTGACAAGTGGCAGAGGCGGGATTAGAACCCACGACCTCTGGCTCCCAAGCCCGTGCTCTTTCCATTAAGTCACGCTGCTTCTCACATGAGTTTATTTCTCATAAACTTTGCTGAGCCAACCCTTTATGGCAGTCAAAATGTTTATAGACCCTATTTGTGGTTTCCAAGTCATCGCCACATCTAAAACAAGTCAATTATCACATCTAAAGCAGCTCCACTGTCAAGTCACATGTGCTTAAGGCAAAACCAAACTACAAAATCTTTCTTGGAGAGCCCATAACTAATTCAGGAATTCCTTAAAAAGCCCTATCAGTTCAAATTAGAACTCATTAGAATTCATAAAGTACAAAGAAAGAAGTGAAATGGCAGGATCCATAAGTCCCTAAACTGTTTGTTTCATCACTTTATCCTTTGAATGTTATCAGTTCCCATACTTCACTGAAACATTTTTTCCCTGAAAGGGGAAAAGAAAACATCCCTACAAGCGATAGAACAATGAACGGGCATCATCACATGGATAGTTCACTTATCACTGTCATAACAATTCATCCAACGGCTATTGTCTGTACTCCTCTAAGATGAATGATTTTTAAAGATAGATGGTTGCCTTCTGGCTAACTGTGGGGATGCTTTCATTACAATAAAATGGCTTTTTATTTCTCAAATGATTTTATTAGCAGTAAGCTATGGAGAAAAAGTCTTAAGGAGTCCACAGAACAAACGTTAGGGTAACTGGTAAGCAATCAATCAATCATATCCACTGAGCTTACTGTATGTGGAGCACTGTATGACATGCTTGGGAGAGTAGTGTGGTCACCTATTTGGTAAAATAAATTTAAACTCCAACTGCTGAAATGTTACTGAAATTCTCCAGTGAAACCTACCAGGCATTTTGCAGGATGTTTTTCATAGAAGTAATAATAATAATAATAATAATGTTAGTATTTGTTAAGCACTTACTATGTACAGAGCACTGTTCTAAGCACTGGGGTAGATACAGGGTAATCAGGTTGTCCCACGTGAGGCTCACAGTTAATCCCCATTTTACAGATGAGGTAACTGAGGCACAGAGAAGTTAACTGACTTGCCCAGAGTCACACAGCTGACAAGTGGCAGAGCCGGGAGTTGAACCCATGACCTCTGACTCCAAAGCCCAGGCTCTTTCCACTGAGCCATGCTGCTTCCCTCTGGTACACAAGTGCTACTGAGCTGTCACAAAGGATTTTGACCAGAAAAAAAATATATATATATATATATATACACATACACACACATATATAGCACAGGATTTATGGAGGGAGGGTCTGAGGAGTTTTAGGATTACAACAAAAATATAATGCCAAATGAAAGGAAGCATAACAGTAATGTATAGTATGTGGTTCACTATTTGGGGCACAAACAGATAATGGACCTGAAAATTCCAGGGAATTTTCAAAGTGAACCTGGGACTTTTCTTCCTCTGGCATCCTAACTACTTTATTTCAGAAATATCTGCTTCTGAACTGTCCAGTACTTAGTATGCTGGTTTAAGTTAAAATAATGTAGCAAACTCCACCAATTTAGAATATTTTAGCTAGGCACATATTTATTCCTTGCATTCATTCATTCATTCCATTAATCAATCAACAAATATTATTTATTGAGTGCTTTCTGTGTGCAGAGCATGTACTTGGGAGACTACCATACAACAGAGTTGGTAGACACCTCCCCTGACCACAGTGAGCTTACAGTCCAAAAGGGAGACAGTCACTACAATAAATTAGGGGTATATACATAAGTGCTGTGGGGCTGAAGGTGGGATGAAAAGCCAATATTTAAAGGGTATAGTTCTGAGTGTAAGGGTGATGCAGAGGGAGAAAGAATAGGGGAAATGAGAGTTTAGTTGGGGGAGGCCGCTTGGAGATGATCCATCTTTAGTACAGCTTTTGAAGGTGGGGAGAGTGGAGGATGCCATATACGACAACATTCGCAACATTCGTTCATTCACTCAACTCATTCATTCATTTGGCAGTATTTATTGAAGGTCTACTGTGTGCAAAGCACTGCAGTGCATTAGGTACTGGGAAAAAACTTTACCCACATTGTAAACTACAAGTAATTGAATTAATATAGTAGAATTTTGACAAAGTCAAGATTGCAGAATCAAGATTTTGGTCAATCTGCGAATCTAAGCTCTGAAAATAGAGCTCAGGTGACATGAAACCACCTGCTCAGTAACAACCACTGAGAAACAGAGGTTTCCAGGAAGGTGAGAAATGTCTCATGCCACCTGAAATGACGGGACAAAACCTGAGCAAACCTTCAATACCTAAGGTGAAGTGGGAGTGTATAAATCACTCGTGACTTCTGAATTCATCGTGATACTTGTTGGGCTCAGGTGCTGACAGGAAACTCACCTGATGTCTTTAGCTCTCTGAGTGCCATACCATATAAACATCTTTCATATAAATTATTTTCCCTGACACAGTTCAGATCAGGTCCACAGACCCTATGATAAAGACAAACATTTTCCCAGCCTTCCCTCTTTCTATGAAGGCCAGCTACAGAGCAGAGGGAGGAAAGAGGGATGGGGCGGGGCTATGGCATTCCAGAGTCTTCTCCTCTAGACTGTAAACTCACTGTGGGCAGGAATCGTGTCTGTGAAATAGTAGTTTGTACTCTCCCAAGCGCTGAGTACATGCTCTGCACACCATAAGCTCTCAATAGGTACAGTGGAATGAGTAAATGAATGCTCTCTATGGCAGCACACCTAAAATAAATCCGTCAGACATTGACCTCCAACATCCAGGTAAGCTAAAGCTCGTGTGGGCCAACTCTCTTATACTGTACTCTCCCAAGTGCTTAGTATAGTGCTCTGCACCCAGTAAGCGCTCAATAAATGCAACTGACTGACTACTTCCCTATCATGTGCCCTTAGGCAACACAATTAATTTTTCTCTGCCTCAGTTTCCTCATCTATAAAATGGATAAGAAATGCCTGTTCCCCTTCTAGTCTGAGCCCCACGTGACCTGATATTTCATGTCTGCAGTAATGATAATGATAACAGTATTTGTTAAGCGTTTCCTAGGCGTCAAGCAGTTCTAAGATCATTCAAGTTAATCAGATTGGACACAGTCCCTGCCTCACATGGGGCTCACAGTCTTAATCCCCATTTTACAGATGAGGTAACTGAGGCACAGAGAACTGAAATGACTTGCCTAAGGTCATACGGCAGATAAGTGGCAGAGACGCAATTAGAACGCAGGTCCTTCTGACTTCCCAACACATTCTCTATGCACTAGGCCATGCTGTTTCTCTACCCCAGTTTACTACAGTTATCATGACTTTAATCATTATAGGAGTACTCACTTAATGTGCTTTAATACTTTAAATTTGTGTCCCCACAGATCGCCTGAACATACCTTCCTCTGCCGCCAAGTTGGCCCTTCACCTTAATCCCAAACATATCCTAGGCAGCTCAGAAAAAAACCTACTTCCCCACCTCAGCCATCACTGTCCTTTCCCACTCACAATTCCCTCCCAGCCCACACGGTGAGAAGGGGGCATGAGTGCTAATATATGGCAGGAGAAATCCACATTTAAAAAGGCTCAGAGGGTAGTTCGGGGGTTGCCGATAATAATGGCATTTGTTAAGCATCTTCTATGTGCCAAGCACGGTAGTAAACGTTAGGATAGATACAAGATGAAAAGCAGCATGGCGTAGTGGATAGAGCATGGGCCTGGGAGTCAGAAGTTCATGGGTCCTAATCCCAGCTCCACCACTTGTCTGCTGTGTGACTTTGGGTAAGTCATTTCATTTCTCTTTACCTCGGTTACCTCATCTAGAAAACGGGGATTGAGACTGTGAACCCCACAGGGGCCAGGGACAGTGTCTAGCCCAATTTGCTTTATCCACCCCAGTGCTCAGTAATGTGCCTGGCACATAGTAAGCACTTAACAATTATCATATTAATTATTACTATTATTAAAATAATCAGATCAGACAAAGTCTCTATCCCATATAGGGCCCTTGGCCTGACTAGGAGGTAGAGAAGATACTGAATCCCCACTTAATAGAAGAGGAAATGGTTGCCTAGAGAAATTAACTGACTTGCCCAAGGTCACACAACAGGCAGGTGGGAGAGCCTGGATTAGAGCTCAGGTCTTCTGACTCCCAGCCCAGGCTCTTTCCAAAGGCCACAAATGCTTTTCATAGCAGATTATTGGAGAGACCTACACAAAGGAGAGCGTAATTAGTGGGGACCATGGAGGAAGACTTGCTATGAAGACCTTGGAAAAAGTCATGAAATGTACTGATGTAACAATTGCCACAAAAATACAAATTGTCAACTCTAGGAACGCCATAGAAACATGAAATATGAAACATCCAGTGACAATGTATGGATCAGAAAACTGGACAGTGCAAAAACAGGATAGAAAGAATATCGATTCTTATTGAAATGTGGTGTTGGAGAAGGCTTTTGCGAATACTGTGGACTGCCCAAAAAAATAAATGGATTTTGGAGCAAATTAAGCCAAAGTGGTCTTTGGAAGGCCAAATGACTAGATTTAAATTAGTATATCTTGGACACATAATCAGGAGGACTAATTCTCTGGAGAAGACACTAATGGTAGGAAAAGTCCAGGGAAAATGTAGATGAGGCAGATCGGCAGCTAGATGGATAGAGAACATAACGATAATGGAAAAACCATTAGAAAGATTGCAGATTATGGCAGAGGACAGGACGTTCTGAAGATAGTCTATCCATGGAGTCGCTATGAATCAGAAACAACTCAATGTCACTTAATAATAACAATAATAATGGAGGGAGAGTGGTATGGACAGAGCATCTTAACACAAATAAGAAGGGCTACCTGGGCAATAAGTAGCAGGTCCAGGGAGATCTAGATCTGCAACTATAAGTCAAAGGCTTTCCTCCTAAACTCGTTTGAAGGTTCAGTCAAGCGTAGTCTTACAATGAATGTGGTACAGTGCACTGCACACAGTATACATCCATTAAATACTTCTGATTGCAAAACTCTGATTTTCAATCTTGGTCTGAAGCCCTCTTGTCTCGTCAGACCTGGGAGGAATGAAGCCAGACGACTACTGGAAAAGTTTGATGGTGAAACTGATACTTCCTCCACCACAGCTAGAACAGTCAATATTATTTAAGTAAAATAAATATTTTTGCCTTCTCTGGGTTGTGCTAGTTGCTTAGGAGAATACCCCCACATAATTGGCTCACGTGCCTCTTTCTGAAGTAATGCGATAAACACTAGCTATTACTCATTCCATCCACAGATAATTTTAAGGAATGACTAATCTTCCAAACACATCTGAATGCTTCAGACATCACATTATCTGGAGAGAGGAGGTAGGACCATTTGATTTCTCCGCATTCCTTCCAGCTTTCAGATTCTACGAGTTTAGTACTGATAAAACCATGAACTCAAACTGGAGAAGGAGAAGATTGGGAAGCAGAGTGGCCTAGTGGAAAGGGCACAACCCTGGGAGTGAGGAGATCTGGGTTCTAATCCCAGTTCTGACTTTTGTGTGACCTTGGGACAGTCGCTTTACCTCTCTGTGCCTCAGTTACCTCACCTTTAAAATGGGGATTAAGACTGTGAGCCCACACGGTTCATGGAGTATGTCCAGTCTGATTAGTTTGTGTCTACCCCAGCACTTAATTCAGCACCTGGCACATAGTAAGCGCTTAACAAATACCATAAAAAAATTAACCAAAATATGATGGTAATTTATCATTCTTTCCTGATAACTGGTTCACAGTCGTGTCTGATTTAAAGTTAATTTTCTTCCAAACATTTTAAAATTATGGTGATTTAGAAGAGCCCGTCTTCTAGACTGAGAGCCCGTTGTTGGGTAGATATTGTCTCTTTCCAAATGTTTAGTACGATGCTCTGCAAACAGTAAGCGCTCAAAAAATATTATTGAAAGAATGAAGAGTCTTACTGCAGTCCAGTAAGACTCAAGGATTTGGAAACTTTCGTGTTTTCAAAATTCAAAAAACCATCCATTTTGGTAGGCTGATATTTTTCAGAAGCTTAATCCAAAAAGAAGAGGAAAACATTCCATATTATATCAATGGAAACAAGTAGGGAAGTTTATCTTAAATAGCAGCTCTAGAATAATGGTAAGAAGAAGAATAATTGTGGTTTTGTTGAGCACTTACTATGCACCAGGCACTGTACTAAGCACTGGGGTGGACCCAAGCAAATAGGGTTGGACAAAGTCCCTGTTCCACGTGGGTCACAGTCTCAATTTCCTTTATCCAGATGAAGCAACTGAGGCATGGTGAAATGACTTGCCCCAGGTCAGACTGCAGACAAGTGGTGGAGCTGGGATTAGAACCCATGATCTTCTGGCTCCCGGGCCCATATTCTATCCATTATGCCATAGAAACACTTATTTTTCTCAATAATAATATATGGAATGGGTCTTCCAACTCTGTTGCATTGTACTCTCCCAAGCACTTAGCACAGTTCTCTGCACATGCTAAGTGCTCACAAAATATGATAGACTGATTGATCACTTCTGAGCACTTGAACCCTCTCTCTCCCAGGAGCCTAGATGCCCCGATTTGTGATGTTACCCTCACAGCTGGGACTGTCTGCCATGCCAATTATCTAGGAATTGAGGATTTGCACAAAAGACCAATTTACACATTGGACTAGAGCAGATTGGCTGGAGTCATATTCTGCCTAATTTTTTCTAATTATTATCAATAACCCTAATGTAGTATTTAGAATCATGGTGTTTATCATGTGCTCACGATGTACCAAGCACTGGGGCACTAGGGTAGAAACAAGATAATCAGACCTACTCAGCTCTCCAAGGGAGGCTCATCAAATCACATCTATCAATTAAGAACTCTATGCAGATGACTGCCAAATCTTCAGCTCCAGCCTGATCCATCTCCTGCTCCACAAATTCATATTTCCTTTTACCTCTGGGGTTTTTCCATGCGAATAGCCTGCCGATATCTTCGGCTTAAAAACTGAATTTCCCACCTTTCTCTCCCTAGCTTTCTTTACATTTTTTAGTGGTATTTGTCAAGTGCTTACTATGTACCAGGCACTGTGATAAGCGCTGGGGTAGATATAACCTAATCAGCTTGGACACAATGTCCCACATGGGGCTCACAGTATGAATCTTCATCTTCCAGGTAACTGAGGCACCGAGAAGTTAAGTGATTTGCCCAAAGTCGTGTCCCATCTGATTAGCTTGTATCTACCCAAGTGCCTGGTTCAGTGCTCAGTGCATAATAAGTGCTTAACCAATACCATTAATAAAAATATGAATTTAGATCTCTTGGCTTCCTTTATGTGATTGAATTTCCTCTTAGAAGGGACCGTGTCCTTCCTTATATGTTTTTTGAAATTATGGCATTTATTCAGTGTTTACTATGCACCAAACACTGTACAACATACTGGATCAGTGAATAGAAAAGGTTAAAAGCATGTCTGCCTTCAAGCATCAATGAGTCATTTAATATAAAAATAAAAAAAATTATGAGTTAGCATTTGTTTAATCCTTCTGTTAAACGAAACACTACATATCTAGTGACAAACTGATGGGTGTGTTCGAAAACTAGAATTCTCAGATAATTGATTGACTGTAATCATTTTCTCTGATGAAATAGCTTGAGTCATCTAAAGAGTAACTGAAAAATGAAGCTGGATAACCACAGAGTAAGTTGACTAAACAGTCAGTTATCATTCAAAGCGTTTTAGATTGAAGAATTGAATAGATGGAGATTGATCTCTCGGTAACTAACCTAAGGCATTGATTTCAGGATTTCTTATTTCCTTTTGCCCCACTGCCACAAGAGCTCGTTTTAAATTGTTTTCCTAGCAATTGTTGTTTGTTTTGCCGCCTGCATAAAATAGTTGCTTATGTATCTTGTTTCTCCTCAAGAATATACGTAGTCCTGAAAAAGCAAAAAGCTGATTACTTTATTGGCTACCTTGTATTTTTATTTAAGCTTCACTGCCTAACATTTTGATGTGGTTCAATAAAGAAATACTTTTAAAAGCTTGCTTTGATCAGAAAAGGATTATGTAGGAATACTGTATTAAATTAATTAGCATTGCCCAGGTAAATGATTTTCAATTGCCAGGCACACGATAGGTTTTTGGTTTGCTTACTTATGACTCACACAAGGCAGGGCTACCGGAAATCCTTTGTTTTCCAGATTCTTCCAGGTAAAGCATTGGTGTCCGATCTTCCCCTTCTAGTGGGATAAGAGATCACTCTAGGCTTCTAGGCTCTCCATCACCTTGCCCCCTCCTACCTCTCCTCCCTTCTCTCTTTCTACCGCCCACCCCACACGCTCCGCTCCTCTGCCGCCCACCTCCTCGCCATCCCCCGTTCTCGCCTATCCCACCGTTGACCCCTGGGCCACGTCCTCCTGCGGTCCTGGAACGCCCTCCCTCCTCACCTCCACCAAACTAATTCTCTTCCTCTCTTCAAAACCCTATTTAGAGCTCACCTCCTCCAAGAGGCCTTCCCAGACTGAGCTCCCCCTTTTCCCTCTGCTCCCCTTCTACCCCTCACTTCACCTCCCCTCAGCTAAGCCCTCTTTTCCCCCCTTTCCTTCTGCTCCTCCCCCTCTCCCTTCCCCTCCCCTCAGCACTGTACTCGTGTATTTGTCCGCTCAACTCGTCCGCTCAACTGTATATATTATCATTACCCTATTTATTTTCTTAACGAGATGTACATCACCTTGATTCTATTTATTTGCTATTGTTTTTAATGAGATGTTCATCCCCTTGATTCTATTCATTGCTATTGTACTTGTCTATCTGTCTCCCCCGATTAGACTGTAAGCCCGTCAAAGGGCAGGGACTGCCTCTATCTGTTGCCGATTTGTACATTCCAAGCGCTTAGTACAGTGCTTTGCACAAAGTAAGCGCTCAATAAATACTATTGAATGAATGAATGACCAGAGGGTAGTATGAGTTGAGTCACTTGATCAGTACTTAATCAGCTCCAGAAAAATTGGGGATAAATGGGTGATATCTGGAAAGTTGGGGAGGCATTTAATGAGAGCATTCATCCATCAATAAATCACTGTACAAATGCTGGGAAGAGTACAATAAATAGAGTTGGTATACTACGACATGGCATAGTGGATAGAGCACAGGCCTGGGAGTCAGAAGGTCATGGGTTCTAATCCTGGCCCTGCCACTTGTCTATGTGACCTCGGGCAGATCACTTCAGTTGTCTATGTCTCAGTTACTGCATCTGTAAAATGGGGATGGAGACTGTGAACTCCACAGAGGGCAGGGTCTTTGTCCAACCCAATATCCACCCGCAGCGATTAGTACAGTGCCTGGCACACAGTAAGCACCTGACAGATACTGCAGTTATTATTATGGTTGTTATTCTTATTATTATGTTAACTGTCCTGCTCTCAAGGAAATGACAATCTAGTGCTTTGTGTGGGCAGCTTTTCTTTGCTGCCCCATGAATTATCATGAAAAACTCGTGCTTATGTACTCTGTTCCTTCCCCCTACCTTTAAAATTTATTTTAGTTTTTGCCCTGCTGACCTAGTTTACAATCTAGGTCCTTGAGGGCAGGGATAACAGCAGTTATCCCTAATGTACTCTCTCAAAAGCTTAGGATAGTGTGCTGCAGAGAGTAAGTGTATACTGAATACTACTGGTGGATCAGTTGTGATCAATGTTCTACACAGTTGAATTTGGATAAACACTCACTTAATCATTGGGTCTAATGTCACTAGAAAGTTTACTAGTGCACATCAATAGCCATGGTTCATAATTCTGAAACATAAAAACAGCTTTCCTAAGAGGAAAACCCATATATTCAATCTGTAACCCACACACTCAATCTGTCACCAAATCCTGTCAGTTCTACCTTCACGACGTTGCTAAAATTAGCCCTTTCCTCTCCATCCAAACTGCTATACTACGCTGATCCCAGCACCTATCCTATCTTACCATGGCTACTGCATAGGTCTCTTTACTGCTCTCCCTCCCTCCTGTCTCTCCCCACTTCAGTCCATACTTCATCCTGCTGCCTGGATCATTTTTCTAAAAAAAAAAAAAAAAGACTCCATATTTCCCCATTCTTCAGGAACCTCAGTGGTTGGCAATCCAACTTCAGATCAAATAGAAACTGCTTAGAATTGCCTTTAAAACACTCAATCAGGTTGCCTCCTATCTTACCTCACCAGTTTCCCAAAACATCCTAGCACACTAATTGGATGGCCGAAATCGGATGAGGTAACAAGCCCAGAGAAGAGAAGGTCACACAGTGGATATTGATGCCCATCTACCTTTTTTGATGACTGCGTCCCCGTTTGTAGACTGTGAGCCCGTTGTAGGCAGGGATTATCTTTCTTTGTTGCTGAATTGTACTTTCCAAGCGCTTAGTATAGTTCTCTTCACACAGTAAGCGCTCAATAAATATGATTGAATGAATGAATGAACCTTCTCACTGCCCCTCTATCTCCTCTACCTCATTGCCAACACCTTGTCCACATCCTGCTTCTGGCATGAACCTCTCTCCCGCTCTTTTAATATACAATAGGTTATCACTCTCTTCACCTTCAAAGACTTACTAAAATCACCTCTCCTCCAAGAGGACTTCTCTAACTAAACCTCCATTTCCCCTACTCTCTCTCTTCTGTGTCACATTTGCATCTGGTTTTTTATGTAGAGAAGCAGCGTGGCTCAGTGGAAAGGGCCTGGGTTTAGGAGTCAGAGGTCATGGGTTCTAATCCCAGCTCCGCTACTTGTCAGCTGTGTGACTATGGGCAAGTCACTTCACTTCTCGGTGCCTCAGTAACCTCATCTGGAAAATGGGGATTAAAAGTGTGAGCCCCACATGGGACAACCTGATTAACCTGTATGTACCCCAGTGCTTACAACAGTGCTCTGCACATACTAAGCACTTAACAAATACAAATATTATACCTTTTTTGCTCCACCCTCAGCCCCACAGCATTGATATACAGAGCCATAATTGATTTTAATGTCATTCTCCTTGGAGCAGGGAATATGTCTACCAACTTGGTTTTATTTTATTTTCCCAATCATTTAGTAGAGTGTTCTACACAAAGGAAGCACTCAATAAGTATAATTGACTGATCGATGAACAATTTACACTGTGTGGATAATTGTGTTTCTTATACTTTTAGGTCATTAAGCAAGTGTCATCCTGGTAAAATTCTGATTTTATACATTTTTTGATCATAAGGCCTAGCATGACAGAGATTTGTTCAGGAAAGAAATACAACAGAGCAGAACATTTCCGCAAGTCAACTCAACTGACTGAAATCTTGAAAATCCTAATCATTACACATCCTTGGGATGCTTATTTTGAAAATACTAGTTCCAGTGTTGTTCAGCAAAGGCTTTTGAAAACATTTACTTCCTCAATACAATTAACATCTGTACCCTTTTAAAAGTATTTTCAGCAGATAAAACAATCATGCCAAAGCCCAGTAAAAGCTCTCCACTGTTCCATGTCTGCACAAATTACCTTGCATCTCCAATGATTTTATGTACATTTAATCACTAAAGATTAATTAGATGGCATACGGAAGCCAGTGCACCACTGAAGAGCTAACTTCAGTTTAAGTGCACAGGCAACTAACTTGTGGCTTTTTAGAACAATTTTAATTAAAAATACTAGAAGAATCATTCAACTGAAAATATTAGGAGCTCTGGGATGGGCTTAGCATAGCTAATTAATTGTATATTTAATCAAAGCAGCCTTTGGCTGTAATTAATAATCTATTTTCCTCTGGTTATAAATATTGTAGTTCTATAAAACAGAATATACAAATTACAGAATGCTACATGCACCAACAGAGTGGTGCAGAAAACGATAATTTCTTTTCTGAACAACAGAATAGCGGTTGCTTATTTTTTGAAATGGACAGGCCAATATCTCTTTTACCTGCTCCATATGTCACCTTACAGCAGCAGCTCTTCAAATACCTGCCCCAAAGCAACTCAGACATTTCAGAAGCAGAGAGACTAATCCAAAAGAGGTTACTAGAAAATAGTAGAGTGTTTATCAGGGGTTGATTTGCTCTGGACCGCAAAGAGCTACAACTTGAGCTAACTCCTTCCCCATACAAATATTCAACGCAGCTCTAGACAGATTCTCATTCTCCACTTTCATGGCAGAATGAAAATGGCATATTTCCAACTGCTGCCAGCTTGATCAAATGTGCAATTCATCCAGCCTACTTAAAACACCCTCTTTTAAGAGCTGTACAATTCTGTAGCTTTGAGAGCCAGGGAAATAGAACTTTTTTTTCCCCACTAGGCAGAAAAGGCCTGATTGAATGTTCGTTCTTCAAGACAAGACTTACTTATTTGTGTGGCTGAAATTCCTATTTTGCCTTACGCTTTTCTTTCACATGGTCTAAACGTCCTCTTCCAGTCTCTGCCCCTTTAAAGAAAACCTGACAAAATTGCTTTGCAAACATTCTTGACTGCACTGGAGGGGAAGAAAAAACTAATTTGCCCTAAGACATCTTCTTCTATAATGAGTAAGCACGGCCTAATTATGTGTGGTTATAGGTTTATCCATGCTATAAGGCCTTTTGAAGAAATTCTAAAACTCTAAATTCTTCCAAGTGGATTTTTTTAAGTCACAGGTAATTTCCTTGTAAATATATTTTCCTTTATCTATCATATTAGCTTGATTGGATATTTTTTCTTTTTTTCAAGGAATTTGACAAGATTGCTTTGCAACCTTGTCCATTTAAATTATGTGAACATCATATTATTGGGGACTATGGTTTCATTGAAAATATTTGAGAATTGGGTCAGAACAGATGGCAATGACCACTGCCAACTGCTTCGAACACATTAATAGGATAATTATCCTATATTCATTGAGTTCAGGGAAGGGCTAGGAACTGGATGAACGGCAGAAAGAGAGTCCCTGAATTAAGAAATCGAATATGAATGGAATGAGCAAAATATATAAACATGATCCTATCTAGCTACTTATTAATTACTTTTTTCATTTATTAATCTTGCACCTCCCATGGAGTTGGGCAAATGATTAATAATCTAACAATTGTTCAGTGAAGATGCTTAGTATGACCCAATCAAAACTTCAGGGGGAGGACAGTATTTTGCATATGGGTTTTTCAATGTGTGGGGAGATTGCTTCATGCATAGAAAGTGAAATGAAAACTATGATGAAATTGGGATATGAAGAAGGAAAGGAGTAGATACTTGATTTGGTTGAGAAAAAAAGGCAAAAAGAGAAGAAAATGGAAGTTAAAAAACATTGCAACCAACTTATATTTATGGAATTATCTTTTCATTGAGAAATGCTCCCTTATTTTTTTTCATCTTCTTGTAGTAATGTAACCTGGCATTTATAGTAATGTAACCTGGCATTTATTTGTATACACACTGTTGTCCATGAAAAAGAATCCAGGAATGGATTCCAGGTAATTGGGAGCCATTACTGTTAGGATATTCAGTCGATCAATAAATAGTATTTATTGAGCATCTACTGTGTGCAGAGTACTATAATAAGCTCTTGGGAGATGCTAATCAAGTCAGTGGAAAATTGATGTGTTCCATTTCAACACTTCCGATTGGTGATGCATCATATTGTTCAATCAACCAATCGATCCACAATATTTATCGAGCACTTACTGTATTCAGAACCCTCGACAAAGTACTCGGGAGAATATAATCAAGTTCGTAGACGTGATCCCTATCCTCAAGGGGAAGACAAGCAATAAAATAAATTACAACAAGAGGAAGCAACAGAGTATAAGAATATGTAAGTGCTGTGGGGGTGGGTAAGGGATGAGTATTGAAATGCTTAGCAGGTATGGACCCAAGTGTATATATAATGCACAGCAGAGGGAGTCTAGGATGGGGAGAAGAGAGATTGGTTTGGGAAATATGATTTTAATACGGCTATGAAAATGGGGAGAGAGGTAGTCTGCAGTGGGAGGGAGCTCCAGGTAGGAGAAAATACTTGAGCAAGAGATTAACGGCAAGGGATGAGATCAAAGAACACAATATATAGGTTGGTGTTAGAGGAGCGAAATGTGTGGTCTGGGTTATAGTGGGAGAAGAGCAAGGTTGGACAGGAAGCTGATCGAGTGCCTTAAAGCCAATGATGAGGAGTTGCTGGGTGACGAGAAGATGGATGAGTGACCACGGGAAATTTTTTAGAAGAGGAGATGTGTGCAGAATAATTTTTTTTTAAAATGATACAGAGAGCAGAGTGCAGTATGGCCTGAAGAGGGAGGAGGCTGGAAGCAGAGAGGTCAGCAAGGAAACTGATGCAGTCCAGGAGGATTATGAACTGTATTTGGGCAAGGGTGGTAGGAGATTGGTCAAAGTTTGGCTAGAGAGGAAGGGGCTGATTCAGAAGAACTTCTTTATTTCACCTCTCCTTTCAATCAAGTATAGTGCATATATATATATATTTGTTGCTAAACTTGAATACATAGGGCCCTTGCTCAGTGTTGTGGCACAAGGTGATTCAAACAATTTCCAGGATGCTGGTCAGTGGCATCTAAATGAAGACTGCCGTGGGAAGTTCTTTTACAAATGAAGTGCGGATGTTATAGCATAGTCCGTAAACAGGGAATTCCATGTTGCTACATTTCACTTCATATTATATATTCCCTAATTTATTATATGATGAATAATGTGCGTATGCATCCACTTTTTTATCTCTTCTCATCAAGTTTCTTTAGGCTGGCTCTCTCCAAATTTCACTGCAAGCAAGAATGCCCCATCCTTACTACCCCTCCAATGTTTGATCAGAGCAACATGCGTAATGTCATTTGGGGTCACATTTAAGGAACATGTGACTGAGTAGCGGGCCTCTTCTAAAGCCACAATCTTCAAAAACTTTTACAGAGAGTGACAACTTATCTACCACATCCATCCACATTCGTTTTTTTCCTTTAAATAAATTCATATGAACCTATCATCCAGGAAAACATCTAAAAGCTTTTTGAATCTTCCTCCTTTTTATGCCTCTGGCTATATGCTGATAACTACAATAGAGTTCAAGAGAAGCCAATACTCTTAACTTAGCGTTGGTCCTTGAATAATGTTCTTAGGTTCAACGGTCGTGAGGAAGCTTGGGGTAGGAAGGCTGTGCACATTTCATGTTGTCAATACTATTTTTGAAGCTGAGCTCAAGACCTTTTAAATGACATCTTCAAACAGATCTCTGATATCTTGGAGAACAGGGAGAAGGAAAAGGTTTAGTCAGATAAGGAAAACATTTAAATTTTACCTTTGATGTGAGCTTTACGGAAGCAGAGAGAGTTCAGTTTACATCAACACGGTGTTCCTGCTTTACATTTTCTAAAGTGAACATTCCATGCTACTGCAGGGAGGGAAGCTGGGCAGGCAGAGCAAATCCATATTCCTCAAATATCCCATCTTTCAAACAGAAATTTGTCTTTGTGATATAATCTGAGAGTTTCATCAGAGTATCATGGGGCCCATAGGCATAGCATCAGAAACAGTGAGCCAGTCAGAAAAAACAATAATAATAATAATTACGGTGTCTGTTAAGTGCTTACTATGTGCCGAGTCCTGTACTTAGCACTGGGGTACATACAAGGTAATCAGGTTGGGCCACATGGGGCTCACAGTCATAATCCCCATTTTTACAGATGAAGTAACTGAGGCCCAGAGAAGTGGCTTGCCCAAGGTCACCTAGCAGACAAGTGGCGGAGCTGGGATTGTAAATAAATATCTTCATTTATGTTCTCTCAAAAACTAGAACAACAGAAAAAGAAGTCTGAAATTTGCTTCCTTTCTTTCACACTGGTGATTTAAAGATCACCTTCTTTTTGGCCTTCTAAACCGCTGGATAGCTAAGCCACCACCTTTCCAAGTCATCCGGGGGCCTCCATCCCAACACGCCTTTCTCCAGCCCACGCTTATGGAAGCAGAGTGGCCTAGTGGAAAGAGAATGGGCTTGGGAGTCAAGGGACCTGAGTTCTAATCCCCCCTCCCACACTTCTGCTGTGTGATCTTGGGCAAGTCACTTAACTTCTCCGTTCATGTTACCTCATCTATAAAGTGGAGATTGAGACTGTGAACCCCATATGAGATAGGGACTGTGTCCGACCTGATTACCTTGCATGTATCCCAGCTCTTAGAATGGTATTTGCCATGTATTCAGCGTTTAACAAATACCATAAGTATTATTATTATTATTTTTAAGAGCATCAACAGCAAGAACATATTGTGCCTCTCTAAAATGTGGAACACTGCCAAGGCCAAAGCTGAGGCAGTGCCTGGACCCGTGACTGTGGACACCGAGTCAAGAGAAGCCCCAAACTCTGCTCTTTTAGCCATGATTCTACTGTTCTTTTAGTCTTTTTAGTACTTCTAAAGTACTTTAGCCGGTTCTAATCCCGGCTCTGCCACTTATCAGCTGTATGACTTTGCTCAAGTCACTTAACCTTTCTGTGCCTCAGTTACCTCATCTGTAAAATGGGGATTAAATCTGTGAGCCCCATGTGGGACAACCTGATAACCTTGTATCTACCCCAGCGCTTAGAAGAGTGCTTGACACTGAGGAAGCGCTTTACAAATACTGTTATTATTATTATTACTTATCTCTATTCCTGTTCTCTATTTTTTCATGTTCTTATCATATTCTTATTGTTTTTTCTTTCTTTATTAGGCTGTTTCCATTCCCCTCTCCCCATTTGCTCTTATACAGTGAGAGTTTTGGGAGCCAGGGACCATGTCTAATTCACATTAATGTATTGTTTCCCAGAAACTAGTACAGTGTTTTGCACAAAGGAAGCACATAATAATAAAGATGATAATAATAAAATGAAAATTGATGTATTTGCTGAGTGCTTGCTCTGTTTCAAGCTCTGTCCTGAGTAAGCTCTGGGGTAAATGCAGTCAGATTAGACAGAGTCCCCATCCCACTCTCGGCTCCCAGTCTAAGGAGGATGGGAACCGATATTGATTCTCCTTTTCAGAGAGGAGGAAATGTGAACATAGAGGAGTTAAGTGTCTTGGCCAAGGTCACGTAGCAGGCAAGTGTCAGAGCTGGGATTAGAATTCAGGCTCTCTGACACTCAGGCTCCTGCTATTTTCTCTGGATCATGCTGCTTCTCATAGTTTCAACAATACTATTAATAATAATAATAATGATAATTGTGGTACTTGTTAAACGCTTACTGTGTGCTGGGCACTGTACTAAGCACTGTGGTGGATACCAGCAAATGGGCTTGGACACAGGTCCTGTCCCACGTGGGGCTCCCAGTTTCAAACCCCATTTTACAGATGAGGGAACTGAGGCTCAGAAAAGTGAAGTGACTTGCCCAAGGTCACAGAGCATACAAGTGGTGGAGCCTGGATTAGAACCCACGACCTTCTGACTCCCAGGCCTATGCTCTATCCACTAAGCCACGTTGCTTCTATTACTACTAATACTGTGAGTAGAGCATTACCTGAAATGTTTCTAATAATAATAATAATAGTAATGACTGTGGTATTTGTTAAATGCTTACTATGTACTAAGAATGGGGTAGATAATCAGGTTGGAAACAGTCCCTGTCCTACAAGGGCCTCAAATTCTAAGTAGGAGGAAAAACAGATACTGAATCCCCATTTTCTATCTGAGGAAACTGAGGTACAGAAAAGTTAAGTGAGTTACCCAAGGACACACACCAGGAAAGTGGAAGAGCTGGAATTAGAACCCCAGGTCATCAGATTGCCAGGCCCGTGCTCTTTTCACTATCTACACTTCTTTCCCCAAGCAATAATTCACTCTTTATCATGCTTTAAACTCTTGTTCCATTAAAGTTTGGCTACCATAACATAAAAGGCAGATTATTTCATTTAAAGCTGAGAACTACAAAATATAATAATGTTAGATATTTGGACATTTATACAGTGCAACTAGATCTTTCCAGAAGCCTCTAGGACCAACCACCAAACTAAAATAGAGAATATCTCTCTTTTGTCTCAGTTATTTGTATCATCCTTCCTTCCATATCTCAAATTTCCTTTCCAGGGAAATAGTAGGTTTGGCTCTTACCTCCTGTTATCTTTCTTCTCGGATTTCTTCACCTCCTTATTTCCTCCAGCTACTCTCTCCTTGCCAGACTCTGCTGTCCCTGGACATCCCAGCCATTCATGGTCCATGATAGTCATTCTCCTCAGTTGTTTCTCTCTTCCTTCCACAGCTGTTTTCTTTTCCACTATCTTTAAGTGAACTTTTCCACCATGTCTCTCTATGCTCAATCCACCTGGACAGTGTACAACTGCAACCCATAGTAAATTACCTTGTTTCCTAAACGGCAGCGCGGCCTAATGGACAGAGGCCGGGTCTGGGAGTCAGAAGGACCTGGGTTCTAATCCCTGCTCTGCCACTTGTCTGCTGTGTGACTTTGGGCAAGTCACTTAATTTCTCTGTGATTTTGGGCAAATCACTTAATTTCTCTGGGACTCAGTTACCTCATCTGTAAAAAGGGGATTAAGACTGTGAGTGGGGTAGGGATTGAGTCCAACCTGATTAGCTTATATCTATCCTAGTGCTTAGAACAGTGCATAACACACAAGTGTTTAATAATCATAATAATGATATTTGTTAAGCACTTACTATGTGCCAAGCACTGTTTTAAGCCCTGGACAAATACCATCATCATTATTATTATTATTATAGTTGCTAAAGCCTGTAGGACGGTGCCCCCCAAGTGTCTTTGGAGCTGGGCTCCTGACCTCTCCCATTTCTGGTTTTTAACCATAATAAAAATAGCTGTGGTATTTGTTAAGCACTTATTATGTGCCAGGCACTATACTAAATGCTAGGGTAGACATAAGATAATCAGGTCAGACACAGTCCCTGTCCTACACTGGGCTAACAGTTTAAGCGGGAGGGAAAACAGGTAGTGAATCTCCATTTTACAGATGGGGAAACAGAGGCACCTAGAAGTTAAGAGTCTTGCCCAAACTCCCATAGCAGGCACTGTGGGCAGGAAGTCTGTCTTCCATCTCTGATATATTTTCATTACCCTATTTATTTTGTTAATGAGATGTTCATCCCCTTGATTCTATTTATTGCTATTGTTCTTGTCTGTCCGTCTCCCCCGATTAGACCGTAAGCCCGTCAAAGGGCAGGGACTGTCTCTATCTGTTACCGATTTGTACATCCCAAGCACTTAGTACAGTGCTCTGCACATAGTAAGCGCTCAATAAATACTATTGAATGAATGAATGAAAGCTCAGAGTACAGTGCTCTGAACACAGTAAGCATTCGCTGAACACAGCTGATGATGATGATGAAGTGGCAGAGCTAGGACTAGAACTCGGGTCCTCTGAGTCCCAGGCCCGTGCTCCATCCACTTGGCCTCAATTCTGCTTCCTTGGCCTGTTACCTCTTTGAAGCTTCCTGATAAGGATAAATCTATAATCATCTCTGATGGATTCATTCATTCATTCATTCATTCATTCATTCATTCATTCATTCATATCTATTGAGTGCTTACTGTGAGCAGAGCACTGTACTAGGCACTTGGAAAGTACAATTTGGCAACAGATAGAGACAATCCCTGCCCAACAATGGGCTCAGAGTCTGGAAGGGGGAGACAGACAACAAAACAAAATGCAACCATATAAGATGAATCTGAGAGAAAACAAATCCAAAAAAGATGGTCTTCAAAGAGATGGTTTTGAGAGGTTAGAAACGAACGCAAGTTCCCAATACCCAAGGTCACCCAGAAAGCCAGTGGCGGAGCCAGGATTAGAACTCGGGTCCTCTGACTACCAGGCTCGTGCTCTTTCCACTGTGCCATGCTGTTGCTTTACTTACTGAAGAGTTTCTGTTCAGTGAGGAGAAATGGAAGAAAAAGGGCCAGAATGAAGCAGGAGAGATTTCAGTTCTGCTTAAGAAGAACTTCAGGAGTTTCAAGATGGTTGAAATACTAATAACAGTTGTTGATTGAATAAGCAGCGGGGCCTAGTGGATAGAGCATGGACCTGGTAGTCCGAATGACCGCCACTTGTCTGCTATGTGACCTGGGGCAAATCACTTTGCCTCTCTGAGCCTCAGTTTCCTCATCTGGAAAATGGGGATTAAGACCATGAGCACTGTGTGGGACAGAAACTGTGTCCAATCCAATTAGCTCCCAGTGCTTAGAACAGTGACTGGTACATAGTAAGTGCTTAACAAACACCACATTTATTATTATTATTATTGATTACCTACTGTGTGCAAGGCACTGTATTAAACACTGGGAAAAGTATAAGGGTGAAAACTAGTCACAGGTCCCTGACCTCCAAATGTTTGAAGGGAACTTGCAGATTCTGTCTCTGTAGAGTCTTGAGAAAAGAATGCACACCCATCTAAGGGAGGATTAAATCATTTAGCTGTAACCATTTAAGTCTGATGAGGTGTCTCCAAATTCTACAGCATGAAGCAGCATGGCCTAGTGGCAAGAGCACGGGCTTGGGAATCAGAGGACGTAGATTCTAATCCCGGCTCGACATTTGTCTGCTTTGTGACCTTGGGAAAGTCACTTAACTTCTCTGTGCCTCAGTTACCTCATCTGTAAAATGGAGATGAAGACCGTGAGCCTCACATGGGACAACCTGATTACCTTATATCCATCAGTGCTTAGAACAGTGCTTGACACGCAGTAAGCGCTTAACAAATACTATTATCTTTATTATTACAACACTTGGATAGGGAGGGAATGTAGACAAGTGGAAAGAGGATGGACCTGGGAATCAGGAAATCTGAGTTGTAGTTTCAGCTCGGCCACTGGCCTGGCCTGATAATTAATAATAATAATGGTGGTATTTGGTAAGTGCTCACTATATGCCAAGCACCGGATTTAGTGCTGGCGAAGAAACAAGTCGACAGATTGGACACAAGCCCTGTTCCAAAGAGGGCTCACAGTTTAAGCAGGAGGGCAAACAGGTCTGAATCTTCATGAGGAAACTGAGACACAGAGAAGCTAAATAATTTGCTAATACAAGTTAATAACAGAAGCTAAATAATTTGCCAAGGTATTCAGCAGGGAAGTGGCAGAGTCGGGATTAGAACCCAGATTCTCCAATTCCCAGGCCTGCGCTCATTCCACGTTGCTTCTCTACTATGTGACCCTCCATAAGTTATCTCCATAAGTTATCTTTGTCAGGAAAATGGGGTGAATGGCCTTCTACTACGAGTGTCATGTAGGACAGGGACTAGGTTTACTACCATTTTCTTTTCTCTGCTCTGTGACCTTGGCTAAGTCACTTAATTTTTCTCTGTACCTCAGGTGCCTCCTCTGTAAAAAAAAACAAACTGTGAGTTCCATGAGGGACAGGGACTGTGTTTAACTTGCATCTACTTCAGTGCTTAGAACAGTGCTTGGCACCTTTTAAGTGCTTAACAAGCACCATAACAATAATTTTTATTATGATTTTGACCGTACCCCAGCACTTAACCCAATCCTTGGTACTTGGTAAGCTCTTATTAAAAACCGTGATGAGTTATTATTATTGGACTCTTTGAAGTCTGGCAAAGAAATTTAGGTTCTTATCAGGGAATCCAAATAATGATATCTTTGGTTATATATTTTAATGGCACGTTTCAATTGGACATTTAAAATAGCACTTTATTCTGAGCTGAAAACAGGTTAAATGTCTACATTCTCATCTCAGTGAAAATTAAAACTAAAATTCATTTTAAGATATTATTGCAGAAAGCTATAAGAGCAGCCCTTAAAACAGAACCATCAGTTGTTTTGAAGTAAACTTGTAGCTAAAAGGATTAAAGATGATGTTATTTTTATCATCACAGAAAAGGCTGTCTCCTGAGTGCTTAAATTGCAGTCTGATGAATGGTAATCAGAACAGAGCAGCATGCTGGCTATTATTTATATTCACATATACTCTCATATATATTATTTTAGAAATGGTATTTTTATTTGCCTAATTTCATTTGGGCTGAGGATGAAACTTTCACACCATTTCCATGGAATGAATATGAAAGACAGAAGGGGGCCATTTGGTTTTAAACTAGGTAGTCCAATTTTCAACTCGTCCCCCCCCATAAGGTACTGATAAGGCACCAGACACCTTTATGTCAGGGATTTTTATTTTCAGTTTCCAGTCTTTTTCTGCTCTGGCTTTTGCTGAGAAGTTGTGACTCAGAAGTGGTGCCTTAGAATTTAGGGACCTGGGAGGGAAACACAGCGACCTCAGATTCAAGGAATTCAGACTCAAGGCTTACCCGGAGACATGGTTGTCAACCCTATGAATTCTGCAGACCTCCACAGAGAACCTTTGTGACACCCTTACATCGTGTAATGAGGGTATTTGCTAAGCACTTACTATGTGCCAAGCACTGTTCGAAGCGTTGGGGGAGAGACAACGTAATCAGGTTGTCCCACGGGGGCTCATAGGCTTAATCCCCATTTTACTGATGAGGAAACTGAGGCCCAGAGAAGTTAAGTGACTTGCCCAAAGTCAAAGCTGACAAGTGGCAGAGACAGGATTAGAACCCATGACCTCTGACTCCCAAGCTGTACGTACGTACTGTACGTCCTGCAAGGTCCCCACACAGACTATAGGTTTCTTGTGGGCACTTTGCATTTACCAACTCTATATATTATATTGTACTCTCCCAAGTGCTTAATACAGTGCTTTGCACCCAATAAGCCCTCAATAAATATGATTGATTGATGGATGATATATCACGGGGTGGACAAAACTGTATTTAGTAATTTTAAAAGAAGCAGTGTGGCTTAGAGGAAAAGACCATAGGCCAAGGAGTCAAGAGATCTGGATTGTAGTACTGGTTCCACACTGCTTGTGTGACCTTAGCCAAGTCACTTAACTTCCCCGGGCCTCAGTTACCTCATCTGGAAAATGGGTATTAATACCTGTTCTCCCTCCCTCTTAGAAAATGAGTCCCATGTAGAACAGGGACTGTATCTAGCCTTATTACCAAGCACAAAGTACAGTGCTTGGCCCATACGAAGCACCCAACAAAATGCCAAGATTATTATTATTGTCATTCCAAAGTGTCTTCCGTTTCCAACTATTGGCTATTTGACTAACAGATAAACTCCCTCCCCAAATTAGCATTTCAAATAGAGTCTGTGCAGTCAAAACTAAGCAGGTGAGTTAAGTGATTATTGGTTCTCAAAGGCTGACGAAAGCTGAACAAAGTGTTTGAAGAGGTTCATAGAATGTCATTGAGTAGCACAGCTTCGGGATGAGAAAGACAAGCCAAGACAGGCCGTGAATTTCTTGGCAGACCGACTAATTTTGTTCTGCAGCTCACACGCAGGAAAAGTCTGTCATTTTAATCGGGCCCCTTGGGCCCAAGGACCATGGGGAAGGAGTTGCAAAGGGCAAAACTGGGTCTTCTAGGCACCCCCCCCACCACACACACCTACACATGAAGGCACACACATACACATATACACACAAACACAGCAGTGGTAGGTAAGGTGGAATGAAAGGGCTGAGAGAAAAAATAAATAAGACAAAACACAATATGTCAGAGGGGCCAAGCCTCCGCATAAACCACCTCCTCACTTTTGCAGTTTCAAGCAAAATGGTTTGAAGCTCAGAAATACATATATCTTGGCTTTGAACTCTCAGGGGTATTTGAGCACTCCCTTAGGTCTTTTTTAAATTAGACAAAGTGTTGTGATTAGGTATGGAGGCTACCAAGGAAACCCAGCTGAGAGAATCTGAGTTCTTTCATTCTGTACCGGTCTTCTAGACTGTACAGGTCATGTTACATTTAATAATAATAATAATAATGTTGGCATTGAAGTGCTTACTATGTGCAAAGCACTGTTCTAAGCACTGGGGAGGATACAAGGTGATCAGGTTGTTCCACGTGGGGCTCACGGTCTTCATCCCCATTTTACAGATGAGGTAACTGAGGCAGAGAGAAGTTAATAAGCAGCGTGGCTCAGTGGAAAGAGCCCGGGCTTTGGAGTCAGAGGTCATGGGTTCAAATCCCGGCTCTGCCACTTGTCAGCTGTGTGACTTTGGGCAAGTCACAACTTCTCGGTGCCTCAGTTACCTCATCTGTAAAATGGGGATTAAGACTGTGAGCCCCACGTGGGACAACCTGATTCCCCTGTGTCTACCCCAGCGCTTAGAACAGTGCTTGGCACATAGTAAGCGCTTACAAATACCAACATTATTATTATTATTATTTGTTAAGCGCTTACTATGTGCACAGCACTGTTCTAAGTGCTGGGGTAGATACAGTGGAATGAGGTTGTCCCACGTGAGGCTCACAGTCTTCATCCCCATTTTACAGATGAGGGAATTTAGGCACAGAGAAGTGAAGTGACTTGCCCACAGTCACACAGCTGACAAGCGGCGGAACCGGGATTTGAACCCATGATCTCTGACTCTCCAGCCCGGGCTCTTTCCACTGAGCCACGCTGTTCAAAAGTTATGTGACATTTATTGGTGGATACCACAGAAAGAGCAGGATCTAACCCTGCTTTTTCTGAGGTTTTTGATTTGTTTGGCTGGCTGAAGAAGACACTTTCCCTGAATAGACACTTGGAGAAAGTTCAAGCGCAGCCTGACACGATAATGAGGACACAAAATATAGATGAAAAGAACACAAGTCCAAATGTCTGATGAAGGGAGATTAGCATATAAATGCTCTGTATGAACAACAGCAGCCTTTGAATTAGTGCCTCAAAGAACAGTAGCTATTTGATTAGTTGTTTATTTTTTTTTTCCTTCTGAGAGGACACATCTGAGCAATGAATTGGGGCTTTAATAAGAACCCCCAAATCTTTCTTAGAGATAAAAAGGCCTAGTCGTTAGATGCCATAATTTATGGATACTGATTGTCCAGGACTCTGACAAGAACCATTAATTGTCCCTGTGTAACTACCTTTCTGAAGTCATATAGTCAATTTAGTCTGAGTTCTTACAAGATCAGAGAGGATCATTAAAGGAAGCTTGAGGCTAAGCACTGATAATAGGAGTATTTTAATATTCTTGATACTTTTACAAAGGAATTGCATGTCATACATCAATTCTATGTACTTCTTAGAGGCTCTCAAAGGGAAAAGAAACCCCAGCTGTACTCTCCTTTTTGCCTCAAATGCCTGTGAAGAAAGTCAGATATTATGGAGACTGTGTTCTATACTATTCATGAGGCACTTTAAAGATCCAAAGCAATCCTCAGAGTGGTCACATATTAACCTAACTTTGAGATATACACTGCTATTATTTGACTGTTCTGGAGATTCTTCCTGTTAATCTTTTGTTTTTAGCTTTCCTGATTGCGCTAAAGAATAACAAGTTCTTTTTTTCAATCAAGTGAAACAAAAAAAAAAATCACAATCTGTGTATTAAATGGGATGATTTAATTCTGTCCTCTGTGGAAGCTAACGACAATAGTTTAAGCATGAAGTATCATTAAGAAATTCATGAGCAAATGGCTCCCTATTCTCTGGGCCAAACTGAAATTGCATTTCTTACACCTCTCAAATGTGAATATGTCTACCAGCTCTTAGTGTACTTTCCCAAGTGCTTAGCAGAGAGCTCTGCACACAGAAAGTGCTCAATAAATTTGATTAATTGATTGATTGTCCAGCTTACCTTTAACTTCCCGATGTGCAGTCACTTCTAAATGACCCAGTATTTGAAGGTGAAGCTTTCACACTATTAAGAAAAGTTCTTAACATTGGAGTGCTTTAGGCAGTAGGAGGGCCAGTTCCTAAGAGGTTAATATTATGTTTATCTTTATGATAATATCTTTAGAATTTACTAAACGGTACTTCTAGAAGTTTCAAATGGGCTTTATGAAAATAGAGAAGTGAGCAAAAAAAGGGCTAAATGAAATTTGTTTCCCATATGAAATAATAGAAAGTGCATTATTGCATTGCCAAGATAGAAAAATGGATTAAAACAGAATGCCACTGATAGAGAATGGGTTGTGATTAAAGTAGGGGGCAGAAGTAAGCTCCTCCTCTAGACTGTAAGCGCCTTGTGGACAGGGAACATAAAATAATGATAATGATGACGATGGTATTTCTTAAGCGCTTATTATGTGTCAGGCACTGTTCTAAGCTGTGGGATTGAGACAAGGTAATTGGGTTGGACAGAGTCCCTGTCCCACATGGGGCTCAATAATTTAATCCCCAGTTTACAGAGGAGGGAAGTAGCTTGCCTAAGGTAACACAGCAGATACGTGGCGGAGCTGGGGATAGAACCCAGGTCCTTCTGTCTTCCAGGCCCATGCTCTAACCACTAAACCACACCGCTTCTCCAGTCTATCAACTCCATTGTGCTGTACTCTTCCAAATGTTTAGTACAGTGCTCTGCATATAGTAAGTGCTTAATAAATACTATTGATTGATCTATTGATTGATTAATTGATGGGGTGAAGCCCAGGTGTCTGGACTTACAACCTGGAAGTCTCAAACATCCTACAATATGGACTGTACTTCATAACTTGCTGTCACCACACCAGATTCTGCACCTGCCAAAAGCCACCCTTCAAGTGCCTATGCACCCATCAATCAATCAATCCATCAATGATATTTATTGCAGAGCACTGTACTATATGCTTGAGAAATTGCTACACAAGGAGCTTTAAGTTTACTGGAGGAGATGGACACTGAAATAGATTAGGGATAAGAGAAATAGTAGAGCATAAGAATATTTACATAAACACGGTGGGGCTGGGGTGAATATCAAAGTACTCTGACGGTACACAGCCATGTGCATAGTCACCCCAGAGAGAAGGGTGGATAGAGAATAATAGGGCTTAGTCTGGGACGACCTCTTGGAGGAGATGTGATTTTAGTAAGGTCTTGAAGGTGTGGCGAGTGGTGGACTTGGATGGGAAGGGGGGGGGAATGGATGTTGAGGTCATCATGGGTTAAAAGGGGAGACATTGGAAAGACTGGGGGTTTCAAAAGAGATTTGAACGTGTAAAAAAATGAACACCCTCCCTGAAAAAACCTGTAATTCGAAACTATCAATGGCTACATTGTAATTTCATTGTATAAGAATTTTCATTTTATCACTCTTTATCATTATTGTTACTGTTATATATGTACATGGGGAAGCAGCGTGGCTCAGTGGAAAGAGCCTGGGCTTCGGAGTCAGAGGTCATGGGTTCGACTCCCGGCTCTGCCACTTGTCAGCTGTGTGACTGTGGGCAAGTCACTTCACTTCTCTGGGCCTCAGATACCTCATAATTAAAATGGGCATTAAAACTGTGAGCCCCACGTGGGACAATCTGATCACCCAGTATCCCCCCAGCGCTTAGAACAGTGCTTTGCACAGAGTAAGTGCTTAACAAATACCACCATTGTTACTTGTAATATATATGTTAAAGGAGGCAGAAGCACAGTCTTTTTAAAAATCACATCTCCTCCAAGAGGTCTTCTGTGACTAAGCCCTCATTTCCTCCACTTCCTCCGCCTTCTACCTCAATCTTGCATCTGGAATTGTATCCTTTATTCACCCCCATCCTCAGTCTAACAGCATTTATGTACATATCTTGTAATTTATTTCAATGTGTCTCCTACTAAGACTGAAAGCCTCTTTTGGGCAGGGAATGTGTTTATCAACTCTGTTATATTCTCCTAATTGGTTGATTGATTGAAGCAGAAAGTTGGAGGCTGAAATACTAAGTGGACATCACACTGGAAAAGGTGAGGAGAATATCATTCTCAGAGGAAAGCCCATGACTGATCTCTTTTGGAAAAGACAGAATGAAGGGAAAAAAGAAACAATGAGAGATACAGAAGAGAAAGCCTACAACTCTCTCAATAGCTTCCCTGATTATGCTCTCCATTAATAATAGATAGTATATGTTAAGTGCTTACTATGTGCCAAGCACTGTTCTAAGGACTCGGGTAGATATAAGATAATCAGGTTGCCCCACGTGGAACTCACAGTATTAATCCCCATTTTACAGATGAGGTCACTGAGGCACAGAGAAGTTAAGTGACTTGCTCAAAGTCACACAGCTGACAAGTGGCAGAGGTGGGATTAGAACCCACAATCTCTGACTCCCAAGCCCGTGCTCTTGCCACAAAGCCAGCTGCTTCTCCATTCCCCGGCTCCCTCTCCCTACTTTGTGCCTATGCACTTGGATCTGTTAAGTCTGGATATTAAAAGTTCCCCCACCCTCAACTCCACAGCACTTAAGTATATATCTATAAATTATATATTATAAATTATTCATTTATACTAATGTCTGTCTCCTCCCCTAGACTGAAAGCTCGTTGTGAGCAGGGAACATGGCCGCTAAATAATGTTGGTATTTGTTAAGCGCTTACTATGTGCCGAGCACTGTTCTAAGCACTGGGGTAGACATAGGGGAATCAGGTTGTCCCACGTGGGGCTCACAGTTTTCATCCCCATTTTACAGATGAGGGAACTGAGGCACAGAGAAGTGAAGTGACTTGCCCACAGTCACACAGCCGACAAGTGGCAGAGCTGGGATTCGAACTCATGAGCCCTGACTCCAAAGCCCGTGCTCTTTCCACTGAGCCACGCTAAATCTGTTCTAACTGTAATAATAACAATTATGGTATTTATTATGGTATTTATTAACCACTTACTATGGGCCAACCACTGTTCTAAGTGCCAGGTAGAGGAAAGATCCACCCTTTCCTCTCCACCCAAACGGCTACCTTACTGCTACGGGCTCTCGTTATATCCCGGCTAGACTACTGTATCTGCCTTCTCTCTGATCTCCCTTCCTCCTCTCTCACCCCGCTCCAGTCTATTCTTCACTTCGCTGCCCGGCTCATCTTCCCGCAGAAACGATCTGGGCCTGTCACTCCCCTTCTTAAACACCTCCAGTGGTTGCCTATCAACCTCCGCTCCAAACAAAAACTCCTCACTCTAGGCTTCAAGGCTCTACGCCACCTTGCCCCTTCCTACCTCTCCTCCCTTCTCTCTTTCTACCGCCCACCCCGCACGCTCCGCTCCTCTGCCGCCCACCTCCTCACCGTCCCTCGGTCTCGCCTATCCCGCCGTCGACCCCCGGGTCACGTCCTCCCGCGGTCCTGGAACGCCCTCCCTCCTCACCTCTGCCAAACTGATTCTCTTCCCCTCTTCAAAACCCTACTTAAAACTCACCTCCTCCGAGAGGCCTTCCCAGACTGAGCTCCCCTTCTCCCTCTACTCCCTCCACCCCCCCCTTCACCTCTCCGCAGCTTAACCCTCTTTTCCCCCATTTCCCTCTGCTCCTCCCCCTCTCCCTTCCCAACCCCTCAGCACTGTACTCGTCTGCTCAACTGTATATATTTTCATTACCCTATTTATTTTGTTAACGAAATGTACATCCCCTCGATTCTATTTAGTTGCCATTGTTTTTACGAGATGTTCTTCCCCTTGACTCTATTTATTGCCATTGTTCTCGTCTGTCTCCCCCGATTAGACCGTAAGCCCATCAAACGGCAGGGACTGTCTCTATCTGTTGCCGACTTGTTCATTCCAAGCGCTTAGTACAGTGCTCTGCACATAGTAAGCGCTCAATAAATACTATTGAATGAAAGGTAGACACAAAGTAAGCAGGTTGTCCCACGTGGAGCTCACACCCTAAATCCCCATTTTCCAGATGAGGTGTCTGAGGCACAGAAAAGTTAAGTGGCTTGCCCAAGATCACACAGCAGATAAGTGGCGGAGACAGGATTAAAACCCACGTTCTCTGACTCCCCAGCCCGTGTTCTTTCCTCTAAGCCACGCTGCTTCTCTCCCAAGTTCTTAGTACAGTGCTCTGCCCATAGTAGGTGCTCAGTAGATGGATTAGCTTATTCCAGTCTCTAATCCCCATGACCACCAGGAAGTTCATTTTAAGTATACAAAATCCCTTCTGTGGAACTGAAGGCAATTTGCAGTACATAAGGAGTCTAGCTGATTTACATCTTTCATGGGAGAGTCCTTCAGCGATTTGATAATAGTAATTCAATTGCTCCACTCAACCAAAGGGCTTCAGAGCAATAGTGAAGGAGCCATTTATTACATTAATAGTTACATACTAACTAGGTTCGCTGATCTGTGGGGCTGGTAGAAAACTCCCGAGTCACTTTAAGAAGAAGTTAGCTTTCTACTTGTCACTCAAGAGTTTTAAATGGCCACTGGTGCTTAGAGGGTTTTTTCACCTCCAAGATGCATTTTCCCATAGGTGTGTGCGTGTACCTCAAATACAAATATATTTGATGTGTGTGCCTCAAATATGAATACATATTTGGATATATTGAATATATTTATATTTGAGGGACACACGCATACATCAAATAACCCTGCTGATTCTATCCTAGGGTGTCCATAATTAATCTGCGTGAAGCAGTTCTACATGATCATACCAGTGCTAACTGGCATCACTTTAGGGGAGCAGGGGCTCTACCAAGGTTCCCCAGCTGTGTGGGGAGAAACTGTGATGAAGATAAAATCGTTTCTGTAATGATTTTGATGAAATTAGCATAGGAATACTGATGTCAACCAATCATATTTACTGAGTACTTACTGTGTGCCGAACACTGTACTAAGCACTTAGGAGAGTACATTATAACTGAGTTAGTAGGTATGTTCTCAGTCCACAAGGAGCTCACAGAGTGGAGGATGTCAAATATATTGATTGCAATGGGTAATTTGAGTGCCAGAGTCAGAAGTGATGCCCACATATGGAGGAAAGTTTTGGTGTCCTGTGGGTTTGGCAAACTCAACCATAATGATTTCTTTTCCTGGGTGAAATCACCCAATGCCACCCCACAATTGCAAACCCCATTTTTTGCACACAGTATAAAAGAAAAATATCCTGGTTGATCTAAATGGGGACATTGCATTGACTACTTGATAGAGGCAGCATGGCTTTCTGGAAAGAACACTCACTGGGAGTCATACCTCAATTCTAATACTTGATCTGTAAGCATGATCAAGTCAGTTAATGTCTCTGTGCCTCAGTTTCTCGGCTAATTCCACTGTATAGTACTCTCTAACCACTTAGTACAGTGCTCTTCACATAGTAAGTTGTCAATAAATATTATTATACTATTTATACTACTATAAATATTATGAGTATACTATTATAGCAAACATACACATTCCTGCTCACCACGTGCTTACAGTCTTGAGGGGAGCGACTGATTAACGAGTGATTCTCCTTCCCCCATAAATTTTATGTTGGACAGGATCCGAGTCTGGTGTTTAGCACAGGGCTTGACATATTATTATTATTATTAAGTGCCATCGAGTCATTTCTGATTCATAGCGACTCCACCGATATGCTTTCTCCAGAACGTCCTTCCCCCTGCCATAATCCGCAACTTTTCTAACGGTTCTCCCGTTATCGTTATGGTGTTTATCCATCTAGCTGCCAGTTTGACTCTTCCAAGTTTTCTCTGGACTTTTCCTAGCCACTAGTGTCTTCTCCAGAGAATTAGTCCCCTGATTATGTGTCCAAAATATGTGAATCTAAGACGAGTCATTTGGACTGCCAAAGACTACTTTCGTTTCATTTGCTTCAAAATCCATTTGTTTTTGGGGCAGTCTATGGTATTCGCCTAAGTCTTCTTCAACCCCACATTTCAAAATAATCAATTTAATAAATGCTTAATACCGTTATTATTGTTATCATTATATATTATTAGGGATCTATGGAGGATGTGGAGGTGATAAGAGGGAAAACTGCTAAGGATCATAACAACAACAATAATAATACTAATGATAACGATAATGATAATGATATTTGTTAAGTACTTATTACATGCCAAACACGGGAGTAGAGAGAAGATAAGCAGGCTGGACATAGTTTTGTCCCACCTGGAGTTCACATGAAGGATGAGGGGAAGAGAAAGAACCAAGGGAAGAGTGTAGTGAAGGAACAGAAAATTGGAGAGTGGAGAAAGGCGCAGCGACAACATCACAGACGGTCAAAATCCAGAGTTCAGGTCTAGCAATATCCAAGAGGCTAATAGATCCTTCCTAACTGGGAGTGAGCTGGAACTCAGGGTTGAAAGAAGAAAAGTGAAAAGAATGAACAAATAGGATGTTGGAAAGTGGAAAAGACTGTAAGCTCCTAGTGGGTAGGAGGTTTGCCTAGCAACCATTGTTGTGGTGTCCTAAACTCTTGGCACAGTGCTCTGCACCAAGCAAATATCACTGAATGACTGATTTATTGATTGATTGACTGATAAAAGGAAAGGAAAGGGTAGAAGAGTTGGGTCATTTTTGGCATGACCTAGTTGATAGAGTACAGGCCTGGGAGGCAGAAAGACCCTGGGTCCTAATCCTGACTCCTTCACTGTCTGCCGTGTGACCTTGGGCAAGCCACTTCACTTCCTCTGTGCCTCAGTTACCTCATCTGTAAAATGGGGATTAAAACTGTGAGCCCCATATCTCCAATCTGATTAGTTTGCATCTACCCCAGCACTTCGAAGAGCACATACTAAGCAGTTAAGTACCTTAAAAAAAATGGGTCACTGAGTGAAAAGAGATGGTGGAAGAATGGAGGTGGGGTGAAAGAAAAAGCTCACACAGGATTGTTGGCTTAAGAAGGAATGGTGATTGAGTCATTTAATGAGAGGTTTGTGGTTAGAATGGGACTGTTGGTAAAAACAATATAACGTTCCCATAGAGAATACAGGAGTAACTCTGACCACATCTGGGAATAAAGTCAATGACAGGTTTGAAAGAAAAATTCAGTCTGAGCCAGGGATCAGAAACCACATATGACTACTTATGGAAAAGATGGCAGGAGAAAAAAATGAATGGCCGACAGGTGCATATATACCGTTTACATGGGAGACAGCGTGGCTGAGGACACTGAACTGTGACGGAAGAACATTACGATCTTTTAGCTCAGTCAAAAGGATGATGAATAGACGAGGGATAGATGGATGGAGGAGAGAGATGTGATTGTGGGGAGAAGGGGGGTGTAAATATAAAGGAAACCCATGATGTGCTTGAAATTTGCACCAAAAAAGACATTGTAAGCACAACGTAATGTGGGTAGCCATTTTACAAATGAGGGACAGGCAGAGGGGAGCACCAAATGAAAGCACGATAAAATGCAATTTAGGTTGTGGGGAAAGAGTCCCCAGAAGTAGGGCGTAAGAAAAAGAGAAAGCGCCTGGGGGTAAAGATGTGGAATTGGAGCAGATGGGGATGGCGATCTGGAGGGGAGGAAGTGGGGTGGTGCTCCAAGAGTCCATGGAACGAGAGGCAGGGAGGGTAGGAGGAAGAAAGGGAAAGTATTGCACAAGTGGTGCCCAAAATTACTAATCATAAAACGCAGAGAATAAAGTTGTGAATATTCAAAAACTGATAAATATTTATGAATATAACTCAGCTCCTTGTTGGCAGGGATCATGTCTACCTTGTACTCTATTACAGTCTATCAGTCAGTCAAACAATTCATAGTGAACACCCCCAAGTGCTTAGCACAGTGCTTTGCCCATAGTAAGCACTCAATTAATACCACTGATTGATATGGAATTCCTAATGCAATGAATCACCTCTTCTCTCATTCCTCTGCTATCCCCCTTGGACACATGGTATCCACCCCACTCTCAGACCCACAGCACTTAACATATATATCTGTATTTACTGAGATCAATATCTGTCACCCCCTCTAGACTGTAAGCTAGTCATGGCTAGGGAACGTGTCTACCAATAATAATTGCACTAATAATTGTTGTATTTGTTAAGCGCTTATTCTGTGCTAAGCATTGTTCTAAGCGCTCTGTTGTACTCTCCCAAGTGCTTATTATAGCGCTCTTCATAAGGTAATCACTCAATAAATACCATTGGTTGATTTATCGCTCCTCCTTGGGGCTCCCAAGCACCCTGGGACTTTCCCTCCCCTCCCTTCTCTTCCAGGTATCACGGACTCAAGCCCAGTATAAAAACAAAGTAAGTGAAGCAGCACGGGCTAGTGGATAGAGCCCGGTCCTGGGAGTTAGAAGGCCCTGGGTTCTAATCCAGGCTCTGCCATTTGTTTGCTCTGTGACCTTGGGCAAGGCATTTCACTTTTCTGTGACTCAGTGAATTTCGAATGTGTATATTTTACCTCATCTGTAACATGGGGGTTAAGACTGTGAGCCCCATGTGAGAGAAAGACTGCATCCAAACTGATTTAGCTTGTGTCTTTCCCAGTGCTTAGTACAGTGCCTGGCACATAGAAAGTGCTTAAGAAGTAACATAAGAAATATTTTTAAAAAATAAACAAGGGAACACAGGTCTTTTAGGAATATGATTCCCATGAGGACCTTAGCTCACAATCACTGGTATATTGCACCCAGTAGAAAATAAATCCTGGCAACTTAATCCAAAGCAGGCCAGCTCAGCACAGGACTTTTCTGCTGTCCTGGAACCTGGAAACTGGCTGTCCGGGTTCCCAAAGCTTAAGAAATAAGCCCCCTAAAATCTTGGGGACCTGAAGTTGTCAGTCAGTTACTCTAGCACAGGGTCCTTCTGTAGCTAAACAGTGATAATTGTTAAAATTATGGGTCTGATAACATAAAAATGTTATGTTATGATAACATAAAAATGATAACATAAAAAACATAAAAATGTGGGTCTGATAACAGTGATAATAGTGACAGTCCCGTTTACTAGAGGGTTAATGTATTTACCTGAGTTAAAAGAGCAACTTGCAAGGAAATGGGTTTAAATCCTTGGACAACCATAAGCAATGATCAATTCGTGTTTGAAATGTTTTGGTTCATTCATTGCTCCTGACCTTGGGGCCCAGCTGTAAATTTTGAGTGCAGGGGTGTAAAGGGGCAGAGATCTTCAGGAGGGATGAGGGCAGAGAAAGAAAAGTCTTCCAAGAGGTAATAGGCTAAAAAGCCACAATTTTGGCTCTTTTCATCTCTGACTGGAAACTCTGAGGTCTTGTTAGGGCAGGTCAAAACACCCATAAATGCAAAAGCCCTGGGGGCATTTGTCCTCATTTCTCCTCTGGAGTGAGCACTTAGAGCAGAAGTAACCATGATTAAAAGACCTTTTTTTTAAAAAAATCAAGAACCCTGTGATGGGGACACAAATAACTTTTCCAGGGGTAGAAATGATGAAAAATGAAAATTCAGAAAATTCAGATGTGGCTATTTCCACTGACTAGATTTCACCTGCTTGACTCTTCAACACTAAAAAGCCAGGATCTCTACAGTAAACTGATTCCATTACTATTCTTCCTTTATTAAAAATAAACAAGAAAGAGAGGAAGGGAGAGAAACAGGACTATCTTTGGTATATTGGTGATTGCTGATTCTCTGAAAAGGCACATTATTTTGAAACATGCAATTAGAATTACTACCACCACAAATTTTAAAATCAGCATGAAAGAGTAATTGGTAATATACAAGGGATAGCAAAAAAAAAAAAGCCTCAATAAAAGAGCTGATGCTATCTCATGGAAATTTTGGCAAAACTGCCTATTAAGACAAAATTCTGCTAGTGTAATCTATAATTCTGTCATTTTCAACACAATATCAACATTTTGCTGAAACCACAGTAGTTGGGTTCCTCGGTAGTGAAACTGCAAAGGAGAGAAACCGTGGGGCAAATGAGGTTTCTTGCTATTGTTTTCACTAGGGAGGCAGAAAACAGGATATTTTGTAAGCTAGTTCTTGAAGACGGTTCAGGCCTTTATGGAGTAAAGGCCTGATGGAGGAAGGGCATACCTGGAAAGCGAGGTGGGAGAGAGGGCAGAGGTGGTGTGATCCTGATTGTTGTCTGATTCATACGAACATAACACAGGGTCTGGCTTTGCCCCAACCTGCCCCATTCCTTGCTGCTAATTGTGCCAACCCTGGGACTGAAGATTGCAATCAGAGTCCAGTCACAGGACAGGCAACAGGAGAAGCCATCAGAGACCAGGGAAAATGGTCCATGTAGCAACAACTGGATCACGATGGCAGGCAGGAGAGAAAATACACACAATCTCATACTCACAAGAGATGATTCGCTTGCCAATAATAATACCATAGGATTACGGGAAAAACTGCCCCTTACCTGAAAAACACAAGAGAAAAGCCATAGATAAGAATTTTCCTGTGAAAAATCATAGACTCTGTGAAAGATGTTTGCTTGTAACCTTCCCTGCAAGCCGCTGTTAAATTTCACATTGATCGTTGGCACAATATTTATAACTGATTGATTGTTTTGCTGATAATGAGGGAAGAAGACCAATTTATGAAAGGAATATTTATTTATAAATTGTTCTAGTCAACACGAATCGACACCTGCTCGAGGCACAGGTCCACCTAGGCGATTCTACACGGTACGTGGTGTATTTCTGGTCTTCCCGATAGCTGTTAAATAGCATTAGTAAGTCAAATGAATTAAAAGAGGAAAAACAGGTGTCAGATCGCAATCTCTAACAAGACCCCTCGCCTACTTTTCTCCTATATCAGTCCGTTCTTAACGGACACGTGCCGTCATTTCTTCTAGACAATTTCACCTTCAATACTGCCGAGAATCTACCCACTAATGACCATAATGAAACATGCTTTGTGTGAGAGCCTGTTCATTTATTTTCATTCCCGTGAGTGCCTTCAGAGACCAGCGTTGCAATCACGGCTACTTACTATTTAATTCCCAGCCAAATTTATGGTCAAATTGAAAAATGGATGCAGGCAGCCTGATGCAGAATGCTTTTGTCTGAAGTGTCCTCATGGAATCATTATACTTGCATTAATCTTTAATCTGCAATTAAACAATCAGTTCTATGTAAAAGATAGCTGCAAACAGATCTCCTGAATGTGTACTAGACAATATATCTTAATGGGAGGTGTGGAGGATGGGGAGGGAGAGGAGAGGGTGCAATTAGGACAGAATTCATCACTGGTCGTGGTTCAGTGAAAGGTTATTTAGGGAACAAAAACTTCAATATTGTGCCTGATAACTTTTACGTGTTGACTGACTCTCTCAATACTCTCCTTTCTCCGCTGGGTAAGGGTAACCTGGAACAGTTGAGCCCAACAAAAAAACAGGCAAGCAGGGGAGCAAAACGGACGTAGGCACGGCTTGACTGATAAATGTCTTGGCAGAAAATGCAACCTGCTTTGGATCTGCAGCTTTCTAATTAAGAGACACTTCCCAGTTCCAGCAGATGCTTAATTGGAGAGGGAGCCTGCCAAGCGAGCATGGGGGCCACAATCATTACCAGGTAGTGTGAGAACATTAAGCTTATCAATTTCCTTCTCCTACCCCGCGGTTGTAAACAAAATGCCACCTTCTTACGCCAGCCAAGCACCTGGCTAAGGAGAGCGACCAAGTGAAACAAGCCCGGCTTCTGAGCTTTGTGAAGCTATTAAGAGCAGATCACAAGGCAATTTATTTATTTATATTAATGTCTGTCTCCCGCTCTAGACAGTAAGCTTGTTGTGGGGAGGGAATGTTTCTTTTTATTGTTATACTCTACTCTCCCAAGCCATTAGTACAATGCTCTTCACAGAGAAAACACTCAATAAATACGATTGACTGACTGACTGAAAGCATCAGCTGGGGCACAGTGATCTTCATTCATTCATTCATTCATTCATTCATTCATTCATTCATTCATTCGTATTTATTGAGCGCTTACTATGTGCAGAGCACTGTACTAAGCGCTTGGAATGTACAAATCGGTAAAAGATAGAGACAGTCCCTGCCCTTTGACGGGCTTACAGTCTAATTGGGGGAGACGGACAGACAAGAACAACAGCAATAAAGTGGATTGAGCACAGGCCTAAGAGCCAGAAGGTCATGGGATCTAGTCCCTGTTCTGCCACTTGTTTCCCATGTGGCCTTGGGTAAGTCACTTCTCTGTGCCTCAGTTCTCACAAATGTAAAACGGGGATTAAGACTGTGAGCCCCCATGTGGTATAGAGACTGTGTCCAATCCGATTTGCTTGTATCCACCCCAGTGTTAGTACAGTACCTGGCCCACAGTAAGTGCTTAACAAATCCCACAATTATTATTATATCATTATTATTTCTAGCATCAAACAGAATCACTGCCCACCAGAATAGGTAAGGTGAAGAGCACCTGCTTCTGTTTTGAGTAATGTTGCCCAATTCTATTTTTGAGAAAAGATAACTTTTAAACATCTGTTCAACTCCATTTTCATCTAAAAACTCAGCACTATCCACCGTGCGGTCTGCTAGTTTGCATAAATGAATCTGTGGTATTTATTTCATTCATTCAATAGTATTTATTGAGCGCTTACTATGTGCAGAGCACTGTACTAAGCGCTTGGAATGTACAAATCAGTAACAGATAGAGACAGTCCCTGCCCTTTGACGGGCTTACAGTCTAATCGGGGGAGACGGACAGACAAGAACGCTAGCAATAAACAGAATCAAGGAGATGAACACCTCATTAAAACAATGGCAAATAAATAGAATCAAGGCGATGTACATTTCATTAACAAAATAAATAGGGTAATTTATGGAGTGTTTACTGAGTGCACAAGCACTGTACTAAATGCTTGGATTGGGAAAACTGAGTTCCAATTTTAGCTCCACCCCTGAATTCCTGTATCATGCTAAGTGACTTCATTTCTGCATCTCCTTTCTTTGTAAATTCAAGATGGAGAAAATTACCATCTTTACAGATGAAGTGTAATGAATGCTTCTAAAGTGCTTTGTGGCCTGTAATGGAAAGAGCTTTTAAAAGTCAAAGTATTTTTATTGGACTCAAGCACGGCACAATACCATGCTGTATTTAGAAATCCCTAATGCTCAATCAGAATTCTGCACCTCTGCAGACTACCATAATAGAAAAGAAATCTCATAATCTCACGTTTTATTACCAACACAATTAATGAAACTAAATTTGTTCTGGTGATACTATTAAGCATTCCTCCTTAGTGTGGTTTAGATTACATAATCTAAACCCATTGCTATTAATGTCAAGAAATGAAACATGGCTATTACCATACATGACTGTACCTGAGCGATTTCACTTCCACGCCATTTAAAGATGCAAAGAATTTGCCTCCCCAAACCATTTACTCCTTACAAATCAGGTAATCCAGACAAACATAATTAAGGACAAAGAAGTAAAAGGCATGTATTGATTCCAAATACTCAACCATTAGGAGAACTCTAATGCAATATTTTGTTAAGTAGTCGGTAAATGATTTAACTCCACCTTACCATATGCTATTTACATGATCCTGGGTTTATGAATTAAGCCTCACATGAAGACCTTATTCCACCAGAATTTTTACTGAGGAATCTGCCACATGTTTTAATAATGTTGGTATTTGTTAAGCACTTACTATGTGCAGAGCACTGTTCTAAGCACTGGGGTAGATACAGGGTAATCAGGTTGTCCCACGTGAGGCTCACAGTTAATCCCCATTTTACAGATGAGGTAACTGAGGCACAGAGAAATTAAGTGACTTGCCCACAGTCACACAGCTGACAAGTGGCAGAGCGGGGAATCGAACCCGTGACCTCTGACTCCGAAGCCACTGGCCACTGAGTTCCATTGAGTTTCCACTGAGCCAGCTGAGTTCTGTTTCTCCAGATGACATTCCACAGTGCAGCATGGATTCTACAATAGTGGTTGGACACTGCTACTTTAAGCTTATAAAACAACCCTGGAAACTCAAAATGTTTTTCACCAGAGTCCTGTCATGAGCCGTGGAGTTGAGAAGCAGCACGGCCTAGTGGAAAGAGTGTGGACCTTGGAGTCAGAGGACCTGGGTTCTAATTCCAGCTCTGCCAGTCGTCTGCCGTATGACTTTGGGCAAGCCACTTCAATTCTCTGTGCCTCAGTTACCTCATCTGTAAAATGAGGATTAAATCCTTCTCCCTCCTACTAAGATTGTGGGTCCATGTGGGTCACGGGCTACATCCAACCTATTATCCTGTATCTTCCCCAGAACGTAAAAGAGTCCTTGACACATTCTAAGAGCTTAACAAATACCATAATTGTTATTAATGTTATTAGATAGAAGCAAACAGAGGGCGCAGGGATCAGGATTCCCAAAGATTCTTCTGCTGGACTAGAAGCTTTATTTTGCCAGCAGAGGAAAAGGAGTGGAGCCACCATCTTGGCTTCATCTCTAATCCCCATCTAACTGCTTTCCCTTCCAGCTTCTCACTGTGGGAGACCACGAGACAGCAGGGGCTAGGGATGGAACTAGAGGAGAGGAACTATAATTCCAACCCAGTTTAACAAAAGGGTTGCTGACAACGCAAAACAACTTTCACCCAAGAACAATAGTTCGGGCACTTTTTCTTTTACTGGAGCTGAGTTCCAGCCTGTTCGGGTTTCAGCTTTACCCATCTTTGTGTACAGCTTCTCTTTAATAGACATGCAAAGTCCACGTCCCCATAAAGACCTGGAGATGGTCTTCATGAAAAACCTAGCAGTTCTTAAAATTTAATATGGGCTAAGAGGCCCTATGAAACTTAGCAGCAGCTATTTTACATTCAATGCCATTTCTTATATTCAGTTCTCCTGAGATGTATGAAATGGAGAAGTCGAGTGACTTGAGCTATTTATCCCAGCTTTCTTTTCTCAATTATCATCTGCAAGGCAAGGGCATTAATTTCTTTTCAGCTCAGGCTGGGATATGTAATGGGTAATAACAGAAATAAATATCCATAAGGTTGTCTCATTTCTCTTTTCCTACCATGGATAATGCAAAAACAGACTCTGTTATGCAAAATAAGGGAGTGGGAAAGCATAAATACAGTATTTCAAATAACAGCTATTAGTTTAGAGTCGCAAAATCATCTGAAAAGAAAGATAAAATAAATGAGATACTTCACTGAAAATCAGTTAATCAGTCAACAATATGCCACTAATACAGCCTTTACTAAGCTTTCACAGGAGTTACACAGGAAATAGCAAACTTACTCTCTGGCATAAGGGCGTTTATACTGTAATGGAAAAGACAGGATGATGTAATTACAAAACATATAAGCATATTCGTACCCAGTAGTAGCTATATATCCATGTATCAATGTCCTCATTTTTCAGCGATGTTTTTCCAACTGATGGTGAGATTCTATCAATAATTCAATAAATCAATCAGCAGTATTTATTGAGAGCCTTAGTGTGTGCAGAACACGGTCTTAAGTTCTTGAGAAAATACAAAATAAGCTGGGTGGTAGACACATTCTCTACCCACAGCGAGCTTACAAGTCCAGAAGAGGAGACAGACATTAAAATAAATTACAAATAGGGCTCAGGGCTGAGGGAGGGGCAGCTATCAAAATGCTCAAGTGGGGCATTTTGCAGAGGGGAGGGTGAGAAGGCGAAATGAGGCCTAAATTGGGGAAGGCCTCTTGGAGACGATGAGATTTCAGAATGGCTTTAAGGTGGCTCCCTCTAAGTGGTGGTCTGTCAGATACGTGGGACAGGGACTGTGTTCAACCTGATTTGCTTTTTTCCACCCCAGCGCTTAGTACACTGCTTAGTATGGTGCCTGGAACATAGTAGGCGCTTAAGCCAGAAGCAGCATGGCATAGTGGATAGATCATGAGCCGGGAGTCAGAAGGTCATGGGTTTTAACCCTGGCTCGGCAACTTGTCAACTGTGTGACCTTGGGCAGGTTACTTCACTTTTCTGGGCCTCAGTTATCTCGTCTGTAAAATAGGGATTGAGATTGTGAGCCCTATGTGGGACAGGAACCGTGTCCAACCCCATTTACTGGTATTCACCCAAGTGCTTGGTACAGTGCCTGGCACATCGTAAGTGCTTAACAAATACCATTGTTATCATTATTATCATTATCATCAAACACCACAATTATTATTATTATAATTACATGAAGGGAGACGGGGCATCAGGGCCAAAGGAAGATTTGGGCAAGGGGGAAGCAGCAAGATACACAATATCCAAATGCGTTCTTGGGATCTGAGGGGCCGACAACGCATTCTACATTTCGAACATATAAATTTGGTTTCTTTATATCCTGATGTTATTGTGGCTTGTAGGACCTACTGCTGTTTCAAGATGGTCTCTTGGTAACTCAGTGTTCCTGAGCCTCTGCTCAAGGACAGCAACTTTTCTCCATACTGCTTCATGCCCGGCAGACTGGCTGCTTCTGTTCTTTTCCAATAAAACACAAGTAAAATGGGGGCCAGTAGAGCGATTGCAGAGCTTGGAGCCCAGCAGTTATGCTTGGAAAACTTCATGAGGGAGGATAAACTTGAGCAGATTTTTGGAGAAGAGGAGCATGGTTTGGCAGGGAAATGACAGGAATGGAGAATGATTTGTGTATTGAATTCTCAGTTGGTTGCTAGCTGGTTAGTCATAAGCACGGGTGACCGGCCAGTTTGAAGGACTGAAGCAGAAAGCTACACTGTCAGGATAGAGGCCCTAGTTCATGAAAGGGCTTGAAGCCAATGATTAAGTTTGTAATTTGATTTAAGAAATGACTGAGAATCACTCCAGGAATCAGAGAAGGGAATGACATGATCAAAAGGCATAAAAGATAGAGCTATGAGAAAAGGTTAAGTGTTTTAAGAAACTAACATCACACATAGACTTGGAATTTGGATGAGAACTTGGATTTCTGAGGTCAGTGTTTTTCCATTAGATTGCATTCTTATATTTATCAGAAACCTTAAAACTTTGTTTTTTCTTTAAACATCTAAATGGAAAAATTCTAAACATGATTCACCCAGGCCATTTTTGAAGCAGAATTTTTAACTGAATCAAGGCACAAATGATATAAGGGGCATCATTTATTCACAATGTTGTCTACTGGAATACAACTCACCCAAAATATGTTATTAGTCTGTAAACTCCACCCTCTAGCTCTAAACTCCTTGTAGTCAGGAAGCATGTCTACCACCTCTGTTTCATTTTATTGATAATAATAATAATGGTATTTATTAAACGCTTTCTATGTGCCAAGCACTGTTCTAAGCTCTGGGGTAGATGCAAAGTAATCAGGTTGTCTCATGTGGGGCTCACAATCTTAATCCCCATTTTTCAGATGGGGTAACTGAGGCCCAGAGAAGTGAAGTGACTTGACCAGAGTCACACAGCTGACAAGTGGCAGAGCCAGGATCAGAACCCATGACCTCTGCCTCCCAAGCCCGGGCTCTTTCCACTAAGCCACGCTGCTTCTGGTTTTACTTACCCAAGCACTTAGTACAGTGGTCTGCACATGGTAAATGCTCAATAAATACCATTGATTGATTGATTGACTGATAGAGTTATATATGCAAGTCAAGACTGTGTTAGTTGTGCAGAATATTCTTTCTCTGGTACCTCTGGGGGTGGGGATGGTGTGATGTGTGTTCATTTATTTGTGTTTGTGTGTGTGTGTGTGTGTGTGTGTGTGTGTGCACACATGAGTGGATAGGGAAGTAGCTTTGCAGGTATTTTCTGTTCCTTTCACTCTGACTTTAAAACCTCTTTTTATCTTTCCAGAGCATGCATCCTCAAGCAAGGCCATACATGCATTGTTTCAAAGAACAAAAATTGGCAGAAAGCATTAAGAAGTAAGCATGATTTATTTTATAGGCAATGCATTTAAACCAAAGTGCAAAGAGTCCCCCAAGAAGCAAACATTTGTGAAGGATATTATGGGGAAAAATAATTAGTCTTCATTTGATCTCTCATCCACTACTCCCAGGTGCTCAATTCTAGTATCAAGTCAAAGGGATTAATAGGATACTATCTTGGTGAATGCAGCTTCTTTGGCTATTTCAAATTGGTACAGAAAAGATATAAACCATTAATAACTCATTTTTATTTCAAGTGGAAGGTCTAAGTTGACATTTACAAAGGAATGGCAGTGCTAAGGACTATTCAGAAAGCCTGGTCTCTGTGGACTTGGAACTAAAAGAAGTTACATTTTTTTCTTCCCTTCCGCAATCTCTGTTAACGGATCCTTTGGTGATAAACCATCCCAGGTCTTAGTTTAATAAAGAAAGCGGTAAAGAAGTGAGTGAATCTACAATCTCACTGGTCAAATTAAGTGGCCAAATCACATTTGAAACACAAACATTTAGCTGCCTCAGCTTCTTGAGAGTGAAAAAGTGAATCAAAACTGAATTAAAATCTTCACTTACAATTGAGAATGTGGCTTTAACCTGATAATCTTGGGAAGGTAGAACCAACATTTAGCTGTCTCACCTTCTTGAAAGTGAAAAAATGATGCAAAATTGAATTAAAATCTTCACTTACAATTGAGAACATGGCTTTAACCTGCTATTCTTGGAAAGGTAGAACCAACAAGGCTTGGTGACAGAATGTATATGTGGGCTGAATGACGGACATGACTCGTGGATAATAACAAGGTTATGGACTTGTGAGATAGGGAGAATAGTGATTTCGAAAGTGATGGAAAAGATAGGAGGAGGACAGGGTTTAGGTGGAAAAACGAGGAGTTCTGTTCTGGACATGTTCGGTTTGAAGTTTGGCAGAACATACAGTTAGAGATATCCTAAAGACAGGAGGAAATGAGAGACTATAGAGATGGCAAGAGGTCAGTGCTGAAGGGGTAGGTTTCAGATTCATCCCCATAGAGATGGTAGATGAAGCCAGGGGAGTGAGGAGAATGAGGTCTCCAAGGGAGTGGACTTGGATGGAGAATAGAAGCTTGAGGGTCCCCCAAATTTAGGGGATGAGAGATATTTAGGGGATGAGAGGCAGAGGAGGAGCCCGTGAAAGGTATTGAGAAGGAATAGCCAGAAAGATAGGAGGAGAACCAGAAAAGGAGAGTGTCACCATAGTCACAGTTATATCTCCTAGAGAAGGGAGGTGGTCCAAGGTTTTGAACGCAACTGAGATGTTGAGAAATATTAGGATGGAATAGCGGCCTTTGGATTTGTCAAAAAGTAATGCCATTGGTGACCTTAGAGGAGTCAGTTTCTGTGGCGTGAAGAGGCAGAAGTCATATTCTAGGGTTGGAGAAGGAATTGGAAAAGAAGAAGTGGAGGAGAACCTGTAGTCTAGTCACTGGAGGAGTTCAGAGAGGAATGGAGGAAGGGAGATGGGGAGATAACTGGATGTGTTCTGTGGTTAAGAGAGGGTTTTTTAAGAATAGGGCATACATAGGCATATTTGAAAGTAGTGGGAAGGAGTCACAGGAAAGTCAGTGTATAAAAATTGAGGTCAAGGAGGGAAGAAAGGAAGTGGTAAGTGTATTGATGAGTTGTGAAGGGATGGTTTGGAGGCACAGGTGGTGGTGGGGCTGTTAATTTTGAGAGGTGGAAGGAGATCTTTTCTAGAGATACAGTTGGGAAGTATGGAAGAGTTGAAAAGGTGTCATGAGTACAATCACTCATCCTATCCCACCTGGCTTACTGCATCAGCCTCCTTGGTGGCCTCCCAGCCTCTTGCCTTTCCCCACTCTAGTCCATACTTCGCTCTGCTGCCCAGATCGTTTCTTTTACAAAAACGTTCAAGACATGTCATTCCACTCCTCAAAACACTCCAGTGGTTGCCCATCCACCATCACATCAAACAAAAACTCCTCACCATTGGCTTTCAATCACCTAGCTCCTTCTTATCTTACCTCTCTGATTTCCTACTTATAATCCAGCCCACACACTGCACTCCTCTAATGCTAACTTTCTTACTATGCCTTGATCTCATCTATCTCTCCACTGACTCCTCACCCATGACCTGCCTCTGGCCTGGAAAACTTTCCCTCCTCAAATCTGACAATTACTCTCCCCCTCTTCAAAGCTTTACTGAAGGCACATCTCCTCAAAGAGGTCACCCCTAAGCATCCCCTTTCCTCTCCTGCCATTCCTTTCTGCATCACCCTGACTTACTCCCTTTGTTATTCTCCCCACCCAGCCACAAAGCACTTATGTACATATCTGCAATTTATTTATTTATATTAATGTCCGTCTCCCCCATCTAAACTGGAGGCTTGCTGTGGACAAGGAATGTTGTATTACTGTTTACCCTTGTACTGTACTCTCCCAAGCACTTACGACAGTGCTCTAGACACAGCAATGTGGTATATATGCAAATTTTTGCATATGCAAGCTATGAGAATAATCAGGAATTTGGCTACCGTATCTCTCGGTGTAAGGCAAAGACATCAGCTGGCCATGCTATGAAGTTGGAAGAGCTAAGAATACCCATAATTGCTGTTACTTTATCTAGCTCCAAAGGAAAAGAAGGAGATATTAGTTAATCAGTAGCATCCACTGAACACTTACCGGGTGCAGAATACAGAACTAAGGGTACAATAGAGCTAGTAGAAGATGCCTGCCCTTAAGGATTATTGTTTTATTTTGATATCTGTCTCCCCCGTTTAGACTGGAACCCTTGTTGGGCAGGGACTGTCTCGATCTCTGGCCGAATCGTACAATCCAAGTGCTTAGTACAGTGCTCTTAGTAAGCATTCAGTAAATATGATTGAATGAATGAATGAAGGATTTATACGCTAGTCACACAGACAGTTACTAAAGTACAGGTAAGGAGAAGCAAAATAGTTTAAACATATATAAGTGCTATGGGGTGTTGGATAGGAAGATGGAGTATCCAAGTGGTAATAGGGTGGGAACTCAAGTTCATACAGGACAAGGAAGTGTTGAAGAGGAGGTATGTGGGGAAAAGGATAGGAAGGCAATGGCCAACCCCTAAAGTGCAGAAAAAAACATATTGCATTAATCATAATAATTATGGTATTTGCTAAGCATTTACTATGTGCAGAGCACTGTTCTAAGCGCTGGGGTAGATATAGGGTAATCAGACTGTCCCACGTGGGGCTCTCATTTTTTAATCCCCATTTTTACAGATGAGGTAACTGAGGCACAGAGAAGTTAAGTGACTTGCCCAAGGTCACACAGCAGACAAGTGGCGGAGCTGCGATTAGAACCCACGGCCTCTGACTCCCGAGCCCGGGCTCTTTCCACCGAGCCACGCTGCTTCTCATTAGTTTCTCCCTCTGATTTCCTAGTACAACTAAGCCTACACGTTATGCTCCTCTAATGCTAACCTGCTCACTATGCCTCGATCTTGTCTATCTCACCACTGACTTCTAGCTCACGTCCTGCCTCTGGCCAGAATTCTCTCTTTCTTTACTGACAATCACTCTCCCCATTTTCAAAGCCTTATTAAAATCACGTCTTCAGGAGGTCTTCCCCAGCTAAGCCCTCATTTCCTTTTCTCCCACTCCCCTCTGTGTCACCCTTGCACTTAGATTTGCTCCCTTTATTCACCCTTCCCTCGAGTCCCACAACCCTTATATACATATCTATAATTTATTTATTCATATGTCTATCTCCCCTAATAATGATAATGATAATAACAATAGTGGTAATTGTTAAGTGCCTACTATGTGCCAAGCTCTGTACTAAGCATTGGAGTAGGTACAAGATAAGATAGAGACAGAGAAGCAGTATGGCTCAGTGGAAGGAGAATGGGCTGGGGAGTCAGAGGTAATGGGTTCAAATCCCAGCTCTGCCGCTTGGCAGCTGTGTGATTTGGGGCATCACTCAACTTCTCTGTGCCTCAGTTATCTCCCCTGTAAAATGGGCATTAAGACTGTGAGCCCCACGTGGGACAATCTGATCACCTTGTATCCTCTCTAGCACTTAGAACAGTGCTTCACACATAGTAAGCACTTAACAAATGCCATCATTATCATTATCATTATTATTATGTGTCACATGGGCCTCACAGTCTATGTAGGAAGGATAATGGGTATTGAATCAGCACTCTGAGAAGTAATGTTGCTTTATGAATAGAACATGGGCCTGGGTGTCAGAGGACGTGGCTTCTAATCCTGGCTCTACAATTTGTCGGCTGTGTGACCTTAGGCAAGTCATTTAACTTCTCTGTGCCTCATTCATTCATTCAATCATATTTATTGAGTGTTTACTGTATGCAAAGCACTGTGCTAAGTGCTTGGGAAGTACAGTTTAGCAACAGAGACAATCCCAGCCTATAATGGGCTCACAGCCTCAGTTACCTCATCTGTAAAATGGGGATTAAAACTTTGACCCCCAGGTGGGACAGGGACTGTGTCCAGCCTGAGCAGCGTGTGTCTCTCCCAGTGCTTAATATAGTGCCTGGCACTTAGAAAAGTGCTTAATGAATAATCAATGAAAAAGAAGAAGAATCCCTACTTTGCTTATGAGGGAACTGAGGCACAGGGAAGTTAAGTGACTTGTCCCAGATGACACAAATGGTAAATGATGGAGCTGGGATTAATAATAATAATAATAATAATGTTGGTATTTGTTAAGCGCTTACTATGTGCCGAGCACTGTTCTAAGCGCTGGGGTAGACACAGGGGAATCAGGTTGTCCCACGTGGGGCTCACAGTCTTAATCCCCATTTTACAGATGAGGGAACTGAGGCACCGAGAAGTTAAGTGACTTGCCCAAAGTCACACAGCTGACAAGGGGCGGAGCCGGGATTCGAACCTATTGACCCGACTCCAAAGCCCTCGCTCTTTCCAGTGAGCCACGCTGCTTCTCTTAGAACCCAGCTCCTCTGACTCCCAGACCTGTGCTGTTTCCACTAGGCCACGGTGCTAGACTCCAAGCTCCTTGAGGGTAGGGAGCATGTCTATCAATTACATTGTACTCTCCCAAGCGCTCAGGACCGTACTCTGCACAGAGTAAGTGTTCAGTAAATATGAATAATTGTCTCCTTTGCAGAATACGAAGTCTGTTTTCACTTTCGTGTCACGCTGCCTTATGAGACGATCATATAATTTTGTCATCTCAGTTTACATGATCTCAAGAACACCGATTGCCTGTAGGCTTTTTGTTTTCCCCAGGTGGATAAAGCAGGTTATAATCTGACCCAAGCTCACTGCTTCAGCCTGTGGTTGGCCATGGGTTTATATTTGTATATCTTGGTTGGGTTGTAGGTTGAAGATCGATAAACTCAGGCTGCAAATCTCCTTATAAGCTATGCATTCGTCTTCAAGAAAATGTGGTAACTAAACCACATTAGCAAATCAAACAACATTTTCTTTTTAAAAGGCACTTGCTTTTAACTGCTTACACATAAAAGTGCGCACGAACTACAAAAGACAATTTTTCCATGGTTTGCATATTTCGGGGGGTTAAGTACACTGTATTCAATTAACGATCCTCTTCTAGTGCTTTGACAGAATAGAACTATGCGAAGGGAAATTTGAAAACATTGTTCTTTGGATCCCATCTAGCGTCTGCTACTGCCGCAAGTATTTTCAATAAGACCAAACCTCATTTTATCGGCATTTGTTCACTTCCAGAGATAATAACCCAAAGTATGTCTTCCCGAGCTCGACCTTCGATATATCCTGCTCTATTTTATTCATCTGAAACTTGCCACCCGCCAGAGCCATATCCCATCTCCCGCTGCCCTTAGATGTCATTGAAAAGATACTACTAATATTTGTGGTAAGGTATGCCATCCTGTCATCAGGAGCAAAGCTATTTTGTACAGTAATGCAAATGACTGCATTCATCAAAGAAGCTTTGTTAGTTATTCATTGTGTTTCTTATCATTCCTTCTCCAAACCTCACTGTCTCTGCTGCGAGCACAGAGGTGTGTCAACAGCAGCATCAGCTCCTGTCAAATGTCTCCTTATCAGGCAGAGCAGGGCACCCTGGGAATGACCTGCCAAGCTGCAGCATCCTCCCTTGTCTTTCTAACCCTTTGAACAAAGCGGGGCTCTTTGTCCTCGTACTATGATCTCCTTTCCTCAGAACAGCTTGCAGTGTGAAACCAGCAAGCTCACCTGGAAGAATAATATGAAAAGTAAAGGTCTGGAGGGGACCACTAGACTCCCCCCGCCCGCCCCCTCTCCCCACCTCGCCTTTATTATGGAGTGGATTGATTTGTTCAGTCTTCTTGATGTGGCTTTAAAGGAATAAATTGAAAACAACATTCAAAGACACGATAAGTCCCTCAAAAAGCCTGGTGGGATGTGCAGGGAGGAGAGACTGAAAATGAGATCGACAACTTTAGCGAGGGGCATCCGCAGTTTCTCAAACTGTCAGGCGGGAGCGAATCGTTTGCATTCCATTTAACGTGGTTCCATCCATTTTAACATTTCTATCTTTACTTTCTTTGGGCTGGGAGGGAGATAAATTCCACTGGAGGGGCTCCCTGTCCCATCATTTCTGCCAGGACGTTTCTGTTGAAGATTTTGACAGTGCAGAAATGGCCTTACTACAATCAGGATAATCAGAACCAAACCAATCAGTAACGTGGATTAATATCCCCTAACGTTTAATATCCGATGCCACAGATCCTGACCTAATTAACATTTAGGGCTCTTCTGATGAGATTCTTCACCACCACAGACAGTGAGTCAAGGGAGCCTGCCAGCTTTAACCTCTAACCTACCTCAAAACACAATCTTATTAAATAACTTGGCCAGGTTCATTCTGGCATGAAATGTAATAAACAGGCAGAGAATGTGCTATAATTAAACCAGTTTGGGAGGGTCTATCAGATACTCAGTAATTATGGATTATGTCACACAATAATTCTGTGAGCTGGAGCAGACAATGGCCTGTTGATAAACTGGCTGACCCCCCTAGAGTTGCTTTTCCCCTCAACTCACCCAGGATTATTCTCCTCATGGAGAAGAGAAATTAAATATGACTGAATAGTTTCTATGATATCCTGGATAACAAACAGAGATTCCAAGATCTGTGTCCTTGGCGACACTTTGCCATTCTTTTGGGTGAATGATTTAATATCCCTGTGTTTCTGGTTTTCTTCTCCAGATTAAAAGAGAACAATATCTTTTTAATACCAGCCCTTCTTCTTAGGGTCTGGCAAGCTTATTGTCATTCTCACTGATTTTAATTAATAACAGTGGAGGAACAGCGTGCTGAAGCTGTGTGTATGTTTAATCATTTGCTAATACCACTTGGTAATGCTAATACCAGCTTTTTCAAGGCTAGGATTCTGGGTTGATGTTTTTTTGGTCTTATTGAAAATCTTCCATGCAATTTCTCTGTGGGGAAATTCTAGCACATGAACTATCAGAAATCCACAAATTTTTCTTTGGAGACCAATTCGTCTTTCAGAAGAAAACATTTTTCCGTCTCAGGTGTGCCTAGGATATTACTTACAGTTATTTGCTCATATACCCAGGTAGATCAATAGGATCAAATCCAATACTCTTTATATTGGGAAAAAGCTCCATTTAAGAACATTTAAACCTCCTTATTAATGTTGACACAAAGGATCAGAACATCAGTGGAAAAGTCCAGCCATGTACATAAAGAACCACCTGCACGCTCAGGGTAAAAACCACTGGGAAATGGCAATATCATTCTGGGCTTCTCCAGCCCCAGACCCTGATCCATTATTCTATCCCCTAGAGGAGAGAGAACAATCCCCCACAATGTACATCCAGCAACTTCCTCACGTCAATTTCCACCTGCTGCTTCCAACTTTCTGAGAAGGAGAGAGCCCCGCATGTCAGTTGGATCATCTGTCAGTCTAAATCACCTATATGAAGTACACGAGGAAGATGGGCATAGTAATTGTTCTATGTGTGTGTTTACCCTTCCGTTAGGTTCTGAGGCCTGCTTGGGACAGGGACTGGGTCTAATCTGTCCCAGGCCTTAGCATGGTGCTTCTCACAAAGCTTCTCTCATCCCCTGCTTGTAGTCTGAGAGCCCATTGTGGGCAGGGATTGTCTCTCTTTGTTGCTGAATTGTACTTTCCAAGAGCTTTAGTACAGTGCTCTGCACAGAGTAAGTGCTCAATAAATACAATTGAATTAATGAATTAATTAATAGGATCAAATACCCTGCCCTGCTTCAAATCCTTGTTGAAGGCACATCTCCTCCAAGAGGCCTTCCCAGACTAAGCACTCCCTTTCTTCTTCTCCCACTCCCTTCGGTGTCACCCTGACTTGCTCCCTTTGTTCCTCCCTCTTCCCAGCCCCACAGCACAGATGTATATATGTAATAAATGTCTGTCTCCCCTGCTCTTGGCTGTAAGCTCATTTTGAGCAGGGGATGTGCCTGTTATCATTCTGTTATACTCTCCCAAATGCTGAGCACAGTGCTCTGCATACAGGTGTTCAATAAATATGACTGAATGAAAATGAAGTGCTTCAGAAATCAATCAGTGGTATTTATTGACTGCTTGCTATGTGCAGAGTGCTGTAGAAAGCAGTTTGGAGAATACAGTGCAATAGAGTTAGCAGACACTCTTCCTCCCCATAATGAGCTTACAGTCTAGAGGGGGATATAGACATTAATATAATTTATAATATACAATTTAAAGATATGCACATAGGTGCTATAGAGTTGAGGGTGAGGTGAATATCAAATCAGATACAAGTTCATAGTCGATGCAGAAGGGAAAGTGAGACAGAGAAATAAGGTCTTAATCAGGGTAGGCCTCCTGGAAGAGAAATGACCTTAATAATGTGTTGGAGGTAGGGAGAGTGATGGGCTGACATATAGGGAAAGGGAGGGAGTTCCAAGCTAGAGGAAATAGGTGGGAAAGGGGTTGGCGGTGAGATAGATGAGATCAGGACAATACGATGGTACCTATTAAATGTAAAACCAAATAGGTGAATATCAGCTTATTAAATATAAAATGATTCATCATACTCTTATTGAGGATAAATTTTGCCTCAATAATAATAATGTTGGTATTTGTTAAGTGCTTACCATGTGCCAAGCACTCTTCTAAGCACTGGGGTAGACACAAGCTAATCAGGTTGCCCCACCTGGGGCTCACAGTCTTCATCCCCATTTTACTAACTGAGGCCCAGAGAAGTTAAGTGACTTGCCCAAGGTCACAGAACAGACAAGTGGCAGAGCCGAGATCAGAACCCATGACCTCTGACTCCCTAGCCCGGGCTTTTTCCACTAAACCACGCTGCTTAACTGCTCCCCAAACAAAAAGACGACACATTCTGGAAAAGCACAGTATTAGTAGAAATATTTTCAAATCATTACTGCAGAATACTGCAGCTGGCCCAAACAAAATGTTACTTATACCTATACTATAATATATATTAGTATTCCCTTACTGTATGTAATTCCTCAACACTAAAAATTGAATGGACAATCATCTGCACTAGTGGATTCATCACCAACCAATAGGGAGAGGCCAGGGCCATAATCTCCTGAATCTCCTTCCAACTCATTGATTCAATTATTCTTGAATTAATAATTACTGCATATTCTTGAAAAACTGAATCCTTAGCCTATGCAGGGGCCATTCTGATCTTCTTGGGGTCTCCTGAGATTTCTTTCTTGGAATATCATGCCTCATTTTGGTGACGAAATTTATTTGATACAAGCTAATTTTTTAAATGGTAATTGTTAAACACTATGTGTCAAGCACTCTTCTAAGTGCTGAGGCAGATACAAGATAATCAGCTTGGACACAGTTCCCGTCCCGTAAAGGTCTCACAATCTAAATTGGAGAGGAGAGGATTTAAACCCCATTATACAGATGAGGTAACCGAGGCACAGAGAAGAGAAGTGATTTGCCCAAGATATCACAGCAGGTTTCTCCTATGAATCGACACCTAATCGTGGCCAAAGAGTTTGCATTCGTTGATGAAGCTTAGAGCTCTGCCAAGTAGGGCTACCCACAAAGGAAAGATCTAAGCCGAATTGGCAGACAAATTTGATTCACCTGTGCTGGGCAGCAGCAATGTAGGAAAGAGTCAAAGGTGGATGATTAAGGGATCAAAACTTTGATCAAAGACAGCGGCTGAGACTCAAGTTTTTACTGTGTGGAAGAAGGTAGTGGTAATAATAATAACAATTCTCTCCCAAGAAAACTCAACAGATTCACATACCAGAACAACCTTATGACAGAAGACAGGTAGTTCTGAAGAGGGTGAGTCCATGGAGTTGCTGTAGGTCGGAAATGACTCTGGCATTTGAAGAAGAATCACAGCAGGCAAGTGGTTATTAAGGGCAGGGAAGCGGCTGTTAATTCTGTTATATTGTATTCTACCAAGTGCTTAGTACAGTGCTCTGCACATAGTAAGTGCTCATTAAATACCACTGATTGATTGATTGATTGAAGTGGTAGACCGGGGTTTAGAACACATATTCAATGACTCCTGGCCTGTACTCTTTATGCTGAGCCACACTGCTTTAATGCACTAAATCTTTCTACCGTTCAAAAGGCTATCATGAGGAAAGGAGTGCCATAGTTCATTCCATTTTCTGCTGATACTATTTTGTTCTGATTTTCAGTCACTCTGAGAAGTGATAGCTTGATTCTGTTAACTGATTGCGGTTAGTCTAATGTACAGGACTCCTCTCAGGGTCACACCTGGAGCGTATCCAGTATTCTAACAATAATAATAATGCTGGTATTTGTTATGCACTTACTATGTGCAGAGCACTGTTCTAAGTGCTGGGGTAGATACAGGCTAATCAGGTTGTCCCACGTGAGGCTCACAGTTAATCCCCATTTTACAGATGAGGTAACTGAGGCACAGAGAGGTTAAGTGACTTGCCCACAGTCACACAGCTGACAAGTGGCAGATCCGGGATTCAAACCCATGACCTCTGACTCCCAAGCCCGGGCTCTTTCCACTGAGCCACGCTGCTTCTATCAGTCATGACTACAGGAGGGAGAGTAAATCGGAGGCATATCCATTCCATCCCTATCTTAGGCAGTGGCTAGCGAGTGGCAGGCAATCTGCTACAAGTCAAAACTCACTTGTGCTGGGCAGCAGCGGCATGGGAGAGACTTGAGGGTGCAGACTCATTTACTAATTGGAAGGAGGCAATGTTAAACCACTTCCATATTTTTACCAAGAAATAACTATGCATACGCTTACCAGGACAATTGCAGAAGCAAGTGGGGCATTCTGGGAGAGATGCACCTATGGGTTCGCTATAGGTCGGACACGACTCGACAGGATAAGACAACAACAACAATGTACAGGTTGGAGAGTCCAGGTCAAATGACATTAGTTGAACAGCAAATATGGACCTAATTCATTCATTCAATTGTATTTATTGAGTGCTTACTATGTGCAGAGCACTGTAGTAAGCGCTTGGAATGTACAATTTGGCAACAGATAGAGACAATCCCTGCCCAACAGTGGGCTCACAGGCTAAATGGGGGACCTATTCTTCAACTCAAATCAGATGCACACTTGCCATCTTGCCCACCCAGGGATACTATCACATTCTCAGTGGCTGAAAACTCTGGGAGACTCAATTAGAACCTGCTGTGAGTAGGAGATGACAAACCCTACCACACTAAGACAAGGTTTTCAACTACCAGATGAAACGATGCAGTCTGTCAGAGTAAAAGAAGTCATTACTCACCTTCACAGCTCTCCACAGCCCAGGGAGGAATGGCCCGAAAGTAAAAAATGGAAACGCTACAAACCTCTTAGGAAATTTATGGGTGAATTAAGCCAAATAAAAGATGGAATGCAATTCATGAACAACCGAAGAATCCATCTCCCCACCTCAGCTTATTCTGGTGGTCTTGGATTTCAACCAAATTCTACTTTTGCTACAGAGGGTAAATAGTTGGGGTATGATTCTGCAGGACTAGTCAAGAAGGAAGGTCAGAACTAGTGGTATCTGGATACTGAAGCATTCAAAGTTTACCATCGACCGACTAATCTCCTTAAATGTCTCCACCTAGGTTCATAGAACAGGTGGTGGGTATTGAGCCCACTAGCACTTCAAATATGAGGTCACTTTTTCTATTACTGCTAATAAATGCTCCTAAAGTAATGGGAACAGAAAGAGAGTCCACTCTTAGTCAAATAACTTCATTGATTTTACCTTGGTAGGCAGATTAAAAGAACTTCATTGTTAAACAATGATCACTAAAACTTGTCAATATCTTTCAGTACCAGAATATAAGGAAAATTTACTGAAGGCTTTCTAATATATTAACTTTCTACGTGAAATATATATGGGATACTTGAAATCATCAGCAATGGAGTATTTCAGTTTCAGATGATGCAGCAAGACATCATAAAGCTAAATGAGCGAGTAGGAAAGTAGCAGATAAGCTGCAGTGAGAGGAAGGGCCAGGTTTAGAGAAAAGCGACCCCAACTGCTAGTCATGAAAACATATAGAGAGCTATCAGCTATGACTCAGGATAGAAATCTTGGAATCTTTGACAACCGTTTCTTCGACTCATTGGTCCACTATGTGGTGGTAGGCGGTAAAGTCAGCAACGTATAGGAAAGGTATAGAAAACAAAAGTATTAGGCCTTCCCTAACTTAGCTCTCTTTTCCTTCTCTTCAAATCCCTCCTGCATCACCCTGACTTGCTCCCTTTAGTCAACCCCTCTCCCGACCTCACAAAACTTATATACATTTCTGTGACTTATTTATTTATATTGATGTCTGTCTTCCCTTCTAGACTGTAAGTTCACCACGGACAGGGAATGTGTCTGTTATACTGTTCTATTGTACTCTCCTAAGTGCTTAGTAAAGTCTCTGCACATGGTAAGTGCTCCATAAATACGACTGACTGAATATTGAGAGAAAATCTTCCAATTCTGTTATATTGTACTCTCCCAAGAGCTAAGTAGAGTGCTCTACACAAAGTAAGTGTCTAATAAATACGATCGCTTGATTGATTATTTGACAACTATTCATACCTTGGGAAATACCACATGTGGAATGTCGATCATTCAAGGACTAGATGGAGCTAGAAGAGGAAGAGACAATTGATAAAAGATGATCTGGGGGATGAGGCAATTTCTATATGAGGGTAGGCCTGAAAAGAATTGGACTCTACTCTCTGGAGAGATGAAAGTTGAAAAGGGACATGATGTAATTGCGGCCATTGAGCAGAAAATCATGCTTGCACAGTGGGGCACATTGCCCATCGACTTATTAGTACTCACTCCTGATCTCTGGAAAAGAAACATGAATTTGCTTAACAGCTACAAAAAATGTAAACCAAACTCAGGCTATGTTTCTTTTGCTTATAAAAAGTAAGAAAATGCTAGACAGAGGAGCAACATACCCAAGTGAAAAGAGTCTAGGCTTGAGAGTCAGGGGACCTGGGTTCTAATCCCAGCTCTGCCAGGTGCCTGCTCAGTTACCTTGGGTAAGTCACTTCTATCTGCCCTTCTATACCATAAATTTCTTGTAGGTAGGGAACAGATCTACCAATTCTGTCTGTATATTGTTGTACTGTACTCTCCCAAGTGCCTAGTGCAGTTCTCTGCACACAGTAAGTGCTCAATAAATGCTATCGATTGATTGACTGATTCTCTGGGCCTCGGTATTCCTCATCTGTAAAATGGGGATTTAGTTACTGTTGTCCCTCCTACTTAGAATGTGACCCCATCTGGGACAGAAACTGTGTCCAGCCTGATTAATCTGTATTTACTCCAGTGCTTGCCAGATAGTAAGCGCTTAACAAATGCCTTTTTTTTTTTAATTTTAGACCTCGGCTCTCAAGTATGAAGGAAGAAAGAGCCTCAATGTTCCAAAATACATAAATCTTACTGGTCTCCAGCGGGTACTGTAGGGTCCCCAGTGACAGAATTATCCCTTTGGGAAACCCCACCCAGAGATGCCTTTCTGTGGCCTCCCATGTCTTCACAGGCCTCTTTCCTAAGCCGTGACAGAGAGATGGGCATCTGGTGGTGATCACCAGATAAAGAATTTCTACATCAGTGAAGACCCCTGTAGAGGCTTCATAAAAATAACTGCAGTGTTTTTTAAGGGCTTAGTATGAGTCTCAACCACCTTCCTAGGTACTGGGGTAGATACAAGATAATAAAGTCAGGCACAGTCTCTGTCCCAAATGAGGCTCACAGTCTAAGGGGACAGAGAACAGATATTTAATCACCACTTAGGGATGAGGAAACTGAGGCACAGAGAGGTTATATAACTTACCAGGGGCCACACAGTAGGTAACTGGAAGGACCAGAAATATTATTAATAATACTACTAATAATAAATATTATTACTGATAACAATAATAATAATAATAAGGTATTTGTTAAGGGCTTACTATGTGTCAAGCACTGTTTTAAGTGCTGGGATAGATAAAAGATCATCAGGTGGACACAGTCCCTGTCCCACATTAAAAAGAAAATAGATATTTATTAAGCGCTTATTATGTGCCAGGCACTGTACTAAGCACTGGGGTGGGTACGAGCAAATTGGGTTGGACACAGTCCCTCTCCCACGTGGGGCCCACAGTGTCAACTCCCATTTTACAGATGAGACGACAGAAGCCCAGAGAAGTGAAGTAACTTGCCACAGGTCAAACAGCAGACAGATGGCAGAACCGGAATTAGAACCCCTGATCTTCTGACTCCCAGGCCTGTGCTCTATCCACTAGACCATGCAGCTTCTCACATACGGCTCACAGTCTAAATCCCCATTTTACAGATGAGGGAACTGAGGCACAGAAAAGTTAAGTGATTTGCCTAAGGTCGCACAGCGAAAAGTGACAAAACTGGGTTTAGAACCCATGTTCTTCTGAATTCCAGGCTCGTGTTTTTATCCACTAGGCCATGCTCCTTCCACCCAGGTCCTCTGATTCCCAGGCACGTATTCTCTTCCCTAGGACACAATGTTGAGTATGTTTATGGTAAAAAGGAACAAAATGTGACTAAGAATTACATCATTTTAGGTATGTATTTTTGAGCTACTGAATATTCTATAATGACAGGAATAAACAAAAAAGTGTAAAACTATGATTTTGTATATTGGCATAGAGTGGAAAAGAATAATTATTAACTAAGATAATCATATTTAATGGTAAACATTAGAATACATTAAAATGATATACAATTCTATCATAAAGGGAGGCTGAGTGCTTATAATTAACTATTGCTAATACCTATCTGAATACTTGAAAAAGAGAAAAATGTATTCAAGCGAGGAATAAACTATTTGTCAAAGTTACGACTAATATATAAATGAAAAGGCAGCAGTGAAAACATGTGCTAGTCAGGCTATGTTTACGATCCCCTGACAGAAAATGTATAAATAGAAAAAATTTACCACTTATTCACTAGGGGCTAATGAGGCAGAAGTAAGACCGGGTGCCCACTATCATTCAGGTAGAAGACGTTTGCAACTTCTCAATTTCCGACAGAACAGCATTGTTGAAGTCACTTCTGAAACAAAGGCTATTTTTTGGGGGGGTGTTACTCTTACAAGTGAAACTGAAATTGTTCCAGAATTTTCATTTTTCTTTTTTCTAGAGAAGTGGCATGGCTTAGTGGATAGAGCACGGACCTGGGAGTCAGAAGGTCATGGGTTCTAATCCTGACTCCACCACTTGCCTGCTCTATGACCTTAGGCAAGTCACTTCACTTCTCTGGGCCTCAGCTACCTCGTCTGCAAAATGGGGATTGAGACTGTGAGCCCCATGTGGGACAAGGACTGTGTCCAACCCAATATGCATGTATCCACCCCAGCGCTTAGTACAGTGCCTGGAACACAGTAAGCACTTAACAGATACCATAATTATTAAGCCAATGTTAATTCAATGAATATTCTTTTCATATTCCAAAAAATAGGTGAAGAGCTTTACTTTTTTAGATCCCCAGAATCAATCAGCTCCCTATACCACAGCATATGGAGTAGATTTAACCATTTATTGCTTTGAAAACTGATCTATGGTGTCTAATAAGCCTTCACAAATATGAGTCTTGTTCTCCTTAATGCCTTCCAAAAAGCAACAGAATCAACCACTGTTCACTTGCTCTGAGGCTGCCCCTAAAAACCAGGGAAACCATCTTTCTAATTGACTTCAGAATTACCCAATGGGAAGAGGATTCAAAGCCCCAAAGTGTAACAAAATGTTTGCTGTTACTCAAAAACTTGTAAAGGCTGAATGGGTGGCTGCGCTATGTAGGTGGGTTCAGCGAAGGGCCAGATTTCCCAACAAAGGCATGCTTCCAACTCGTGAATGTTCATTTACATTTCTGCAAGCTGCATTCAGCTGGTGGCCAATTCAGGCATATGGAGCTTGGATTTACATTTTCCAAGATACACATTTTTAACATGAATATGAAAATGTATTTTTGAATTTGCTGCATCATCTAATTTTAATGAAATTACCTTCCAGGTGTGATTATTCTCTTCTAAAGTATTTTTATTTGATAGCTCTCCCCATCCTATCTCAACCCACTGATCTACTGCAATCCAGCCAGCACACTGGGCTCCCTAATCTCCAACCCACTCACTGCATCTCGATTTTGTCTATCTCATCACTGATGCTATGCCCACATCCTCCCACTGGCCTAGAATGCTTTCCCATTTCATATCTGACAGCCCACCGCTCTCCACATCTTTCCTCTAAGAGGTCATTCCTGACTAATCCCTCATCTTCCCACCTTATTCCCACACTATTAACCTTCTCCTGTGCTTTGCCTATGTTCTTAGGTACCTCTTAAGCACTTGGGTACACATTCACCTCACCTCCACCCCAACTGCATTTATGCATATATCAGTCAATCAATAAATAAATTATTGTGTGCAGAGCACTGTACTAAGCACTTGGGAGAGTACAATACAATGGATTTGGGAGTTGGTAGATATGTTCCTTGCCTCCAAGTTCATGGGTGACCAGAAGGGAGAGGGAGCAGGGAAAAAGAAGATTTAATCAGGAAAGGCCTATTGGAATAGATGTAATTTTAATAAGGCTTTGAAGGCAGGGATAGTGGGAGACTGGCATATATGGAGGAGAGGGAGTCCTTAGAAGGAGGCTGTGGGAAAGGGGACAGTAGAAGGTAGAATGAGTATATGGGTTGAATGAGAGAGATGAGTAGATTTATGACAAATTTACGGGCTTGTGAGACAGGGATGATAGTGGTGTTCTCTAAAGTGATGGGAAAGATGGGAAGAACCTGGTTTAGGTGAGAAGATGAGGAAGTTCTGTTTTGGACGAATATGTTCGTTTAAGGTGTTGGCGGGACAGCCAGGTAGAGCTGTCCTGAAAGAAGGAAGGAAATAGACTGCAGAGAAGGAGAGAGATTAGGGCTGAAGATATGGTGTGGGAATCACTCCCATAGAGATGGTTGTTGAAGCTGTTAGGAGTAAATAGGTTCTCCCAGGGAGTGCCCCCCAGACTGTAAATTCATATGGGCAGGAAGTGTCACTATTTATTGTTGTATTGTACTTTCCCAAGCGCTTAGTTCAGTGCTTTGCACACAGTTAGCGCTCAATAAATACGATTGAACGAATGAATGAATGAATGAATGAATGAGAATAGAAGGGGATTCAGATCTGAGCTTGAGGGACTCCCACAGATAAGGGGTGGGAGGCAGAGGAAGAGTCTGCAAAAAAACTGAAAAGGACTGGTCGGAGAGATAGGAGGAGAACCAGGAGATGATTGACTCAATGAAGCCAAAGTCAAACAATTTCTCCAGAAGACTGTCCACAGTGTCTATCATGTTCATTGAGTCCTTACTACATGCAGAGCACTGTACTAAGCACTTGGGAGGGTACAGTAAGGTAGAGGTGGTAGACATATTCCCTGCACACAGTGAGTTTACTGAGAAGTCAAGGAGGATTAAGATGGAGTAAAGGCCAGATCTGGCAAGAAGGTTGGTCACTGGTGACCTTAGACAAAGCAGTTTCCCTTGAGTGGAAGGGGCAGAAACAAGATTGGAGGGAGTCAACATTCAACAATATTTATTGAGCGCTACTATGTGCAGAGCACTGTACAGCATGGCTCAGTGGAAAGAGCCTGGGCTTGGAAGTCAGAGGTCAGGGGTTCGAATCCCAGCTCTGCCACTTGTCAGCTGTGTGACTGTGGGCAAGTCACTTAACTTCTCTGAGCCTCAGTTCCCTCATCTGTAAAATGGGGATTAAAACTGTGAGCCCCACGTGGGACAATCTGATCACCCTGTATCTACCCCAGCGCTTAGAAAAGTGCTCTGCACACAGTAAGCGCTTAACAAATACCAACATTATTATTACTAAGCGCTTGGAATGAACAAGTCAGCAACAGATAGAGACGGTCCCTGCCGTTTGATGGGCTTACAGTCTAATCAAGGAGAGAGCTGGAGGAGAGGAAGTGGAGGCAGTGGGTGAAGACAACTCGCTCAAGGGGGTTAATGAGGAATGGTAGGAGGGTTATGGAGTGATAAATGCAAGGAGTTGTAGATCCAAGGGAAGATTTTGTAGGACAGGGAAAAATGAGCCTATTTGAAAGCAGTGGTGAAGAAGCACTGGGAAGTGAATGGTTGGAAGTGGCTGTCAGGGAGGGAAGAAGGGAGAGGGTCGATTTTTGATAAATTGTGAAGGCATGGAGTCACAGGCGTAGGTGGGAGAGAGATTTTGAGACGATTTGAGAAATGTCCTCTTGCGATAATACTGGCAAAGATGGGAGAGTAAAAGAGAGCACTTGAGAAGGAAGGGACTGTAAAGGAGCGGGGGATATTTTAGGAAGATTATGTTTGATAATTTCAATTTAATTAATAAAGTTTGTAGCCAGGTCATTAAGAGAGAGAGATGGGGGAATTGGGGAGATATCAGATTTGAGGAGGAAGTTAAGTATCTAGAACAACTGCCTGTGTACTTGTTTTGTTTTGTCGTCTGTCTCCCCCTCATAGGCTCACAGTCTGTGAGCCCGTTGTTGGGTAGAGATTGTCTCCGTTGCCAAATTGTACTCTCCAAGCACTTAATACGGTGCTCTGCATACAGTAAGCGCTCAATAAATACAATAGAATGAATGAATTAGCTGGGTATAGGAGTCATTGAGGATGGAGAAATATTGTCATCAAGCCATAAGAGAGGGTAGATTTAAAGCAGGAAAGGATGAATTGAGATTGACTTGTGACAGCCAGATGTCTGGATTTCTGCCAGCAGCACTCCGTAGCTCATACCAATTTTGTTGTGGGCAGGAAATCTGTCTGTTTATTGTTATATTGTACCCTACCAAACACTCAGAACAGTGGTCCGTGCACAGTAAGTGCTCAGTAAAGATGACTGAATGAATAAATGAAGACTGGAGGAAACTTACTGTAGAAGTGATTTAGGGTTGTAGGTTAGTGATACAAGATTGGCAAAGGGACAGGGGAGCAAGGGAGTTGAGTTCAGTAGAGAGGGAAGTATGGAGGGTGTCAATTTGTGCTTAAAGAGAAGGTAGTTGGTGTATAGAGACCAAATGGGGAATGAATACTTTAGAAAACTCGAGGGTGTTAAAAGATAATAGGTCTCTATATCCTCATATTCGAGCATTTCTCCTATCTGAATTCATTTTAATATCAGTTTCCCTCTCAAAACTGTAAACTCTTTGTGGGCAGGGATCATGTCTATTAACCTTTTCAATTTGTGTTCTCCCAAGCACAATAAATTCCACAGATTGGTTGAAAGTAGTAGTAATAACTGTATTTATTGAAATTTCTCACCACTGGCTCTAATGCGCTTGCTCAACTCTCTCTCCATTGTTACCCTCACTCTTCTCACTCTTCAGGCCTGCCTACAAGCTTCACTCCTTTCACTCATAACCTGCTCCCTGGGTCTTGCCCATGTCTTTCTCCCCATTGACCCTCACACCCTCCTCCTCCCTATAACTCCTATAACACATTGAACAGACCACTATTCTCCCCATCTTCAAAGCCCTAATAACTCACATCTCCTTCAGGATGGCTCCCCTAACTAATCTTCCACCTCACCATCCTATTCACCTTCCCTACTGACTCACCCATGTAGTCTGTTACCCCTAAGAATTTAGTTTCCTTTCCCACCCTCCATTCCCTCACCTTTACCTACATATCTTTAATACTCGGTTGCTTTCCCCAGCTGTAACTTATGCCTGTCTCCATTGAAAAATGGAAATGTTGTGAAGGCAGAGATCGTCTATTGACTCTATTGCACAGTCCCAAGCACCACTTGGGGGTCGCACCTGGAGAGTTTCCAGTACTCTACCAGTCTCGACTATGGGAGGGGGAGTCAAGCAGAGGCCTGTCCATTCCATTCCTAGCTTGGCCAGTGGCTAGCGAGTGGAAAGCAATCTGTTACTAGTCAAAACTCACCTGTGCTGGGTAGCAGCATCATGGGAGAGAGTCGAGGGCGGAGATTCAGGATTACTGCGTGGAAGGAGGCAATGGTAAACCACTTCTGCATTTTTACCAAGAAAACTCTATGGATCCACTACCAGAACGAATGCAGATGGAGATGGGGTGCTCTGGGAGAGATGTGTCCGTGGTGTCACTATGGGTCGGACACGGCTCGACAGCATAAGACAACAATAACTCTGCTGAGTGTGTAGACTAGTGGTCTGCACAGATTATCCACCCAATAAATACCACTGAATGGCTGATTTGATAAATACCGAGTACTCATGAGAGGTAAGTGGAATTTGAAGTTAAAGTGAGCAGGAACCCAGACGAAGCCCCACTTTTTCTCATCTCCCACTCCCTTCTGCATTGTCCTGACTTGCTCCCTTTGCTCTTCCCCACCCCCATTCCCAACTCCACAGCAATTATGTATATATCTGTAATTTCATTTATTTGTACTGAAGTCTGTCTTCCCACCTTTGGACTGTGAGGTCATTGTGGGCAGGGAATGTCACTGTTTACTGTTGTATAGTACTTTCCCAGACGTTTAGTATAGTGCTCTGCACACAGTAAGTGCTTAATAAATACGATTGATTGAATGAAAGGGTGAATGGTAGATCTGCAGATGCTGGGGCAGTTGTGGAAGTGCCTGCAAAACCCAGATGAAGATTAATAGATAGTAAACCATGAGACTTGAGGCAACAGAGAGGAGTGAGAAGTAAAAGCTGTTGAAGATGACAAGAGAGGGTAGAGGGTGGCTACACCTGTGGTTAGGACCAGGAGGAGACAATTAGGAAGAAAATTAAATCCAGGAGAAACAGCTCACAGATACATTTAAACACAAACCCTACTACCTGTGATAACTAGGTACTCATTGGAGGCAGAGAGGCAGGTTGCTCCTGTGGTGGCGTATAGTGAAGCAGTGTGGCCCAATGAAAAGAGCATGGGCTTGCGAGTCAGAAGGATCTGGGTTCTAATCCTGCCTCCGCCACTTGTCTGATGTGTGACCTTGGGCAAGTCATACAACTTCTCTGTGCCTCGGGCACCTTATCTGTAAAATTGGGATTAAGCTTGTGAGCTCCATGTGGGACATGGGCTGTGTTCAACTTGATTGGCTTAGTGGATAGGGCCTTGGCCTAGGAGTTAGATGGCCCTGGATCCTAATCCTGACTCCACCTCTTGTCTGATGCGTGACCTCGGGGAAGTCACTTCACTTCTCTGTTCCCTCATAATAATGATAATGATGATGATGATGGTATATGTTAAGTGCTTACTATGTGCCAAGCACTTTTCTCTATAAAATGGGGAATGAGATGAGTCTCATGTAGGACAGGGATTGTGTCCAACCCAATTTGCTTGTACTCACCCCAGGATTTAATACAGTGCCTGGCATATAGTAAATGCTTAACAGACACCATAAAAACTACAACAACAACAACAAAAAATGATGAACTTTAGGGAAGCTTCAATTCCCTGCTATTGATCCTATTTTATGTCCATAATGCCAGGTGGTTCCTCAAATTCCTGAAACCTTTGATGCCTCTTCCACCAGACAATCAGTGAATGATACTTACTGTTTACTGCATGCAAAGCACTGTACTGAGCACTTGGGAGAGTACAATACAATAAGTTGGTAGACCTGACCCCTGCCTTCAAGGAGCTTACCATCTAGTCATTCTACTTTGGGAAAAAGGTGCCTGTGTAAATGTGTGAACCTTACACGTAAACATGTGGGTGGAAATCTGTGTGTCTTAGAGCAGCTGACATAAACAAGCTTCAGGGGACTTGGTGTGTGACAGAATGAATAGAAGGAGGGTGTATTTAAAGGAAAAGATAGAAAACTGAGGAAATGGGAGAGGTGGAACAAATACGGAGGGAGAATTATGAAAAAAACCCAAAAGAAAACCACTCCTCCATTAGAAAATGAGCTCCTTGAGGACAGAAATCATGATTTATTTCTTTTGTGTATTTCCAAACCTGCTCTACCTCCTGAAAACTCTCAATAACTACTGTTCAGAATGGTGATGTGGAAGATAATCTAAGAGAGAGAAAAATAATGCACAAACAGAAAGGGTGAAATATATAGGGAGAAGTAAAAGAACAAAGAGCCTAATTGAGATAATGAGGAAAACAAGCCCAAGGACTTTTCACGGAGCTCAGCTGTTACCACACATTTAATGGATGATGAGTATTTTCTATAGCCCTATTAAAACTTTCCCTTTCACCATGGGAGTCCACTGAAATGTTCCTTTTATTTTAGATTTACTGTCTAGGAGCATTGAGGTGTGTGGCTTAATAGTCAGAGTTTTTGATTAGGTATTAGAAGACCTGGATTCTATTCCCATGATGTACTGAAGACTGCCTATTATTTAATTCCCCCCCTAGACAAATCAACTATTAAAGCCTACTAGAGAATTAATAAGAGAGCAAGGAAATGTATTTAGAGTTCAGGTACCCCCAAAAGCTATTTGGCAGACAGTGTATGAAATATGAGGTGAAATACAGGATTCTTAATCTCTCCCAGGTCTTAAAAGTAGACTAGCCTTTTTTCACAGGCAAGGAAATTTTTATGAAGCCTTTTTTGGAGAGTGAACACAGTTCCTCTATTGGCTATAGCTCAGACACTCTCTGTACCTAGGGAGGAGTCAGAATTTGGACAGAGGGTGGTCGTTCCTAACTTTCTGTGAGATCACATTGTTGACGCCCTCCTGCCCGTAAGAGAAGCAGCCTGGCCTAGTGGATAGACCAAGGGTCAGGGAGTCAGAAGGACCAGAGTTCTAATCCCAGCTCTACCACTTGTCTGCTGTTTGACCTTGGGCAAATCACTTCGTTTCTCTGTGCCTCAGTTACCTCATCTGTAAAAACAGGGATTAAGACTGTGAACCCCATGTGGGACAGGGGACTGGTCCAATCTGATTTGCATGTATCTACCCCAAAGCTTAGTACAGTGCCTGGCCCATAGTAAGTGCTTAATGAATACCACACATTATTAGTATTAAGAGGAGAAAACCTAAGTTTCCCTTTTTAAGTAGGAACAATAAAATTCATCTCACTGGAATAACTAGTGATGGCAGTAACTGTAGTAATCCTACTTGAAATATCTTACAAAGCATCTCACACCAACACAGGAACCTGCCCTCTGTACCATGAAATATGCTAATTTTGAAAGACACATTATTTTGTAAAGTGAAATTTACACACTGCTGAATCCAAGAATCCTAGGAATATCTGCACAATTTACTCACTTGTGGTGGATAAACGTATGTCATAATGAGCTGAATTACTTTTATCAAAATGAACTGTTCTCCGTATATGCTCTTTGGGTTCGAAGTACACACAAAAGATGGTCTTTTCTTTAACCTTTAACACATTATTACCTCATACACTATTTTAAAAGGGGAAAGAGTTTGACCCTTCCACCTTCTGACATGGAACATACTTTTTATGTTCATATGGAAACCCATGATGGGCATCACATAATTCATCTATTAACCAGATTATCAGGGAAGTGAGAAATTAGAGATTCCATTTTGAGGACACTTGAAAGGCAAAAAAGGAGAGAGTGTAGCAATAGATGAGATTGTTTCTCCAAATATAAACTGATAATGCTGGAAATTCTACCATCTTAATTTTTTCCTGTATCCCTGAATACTTTCTTGGCATAATTTCTATTTTTATTGAGTATGTTAATTCTGAAACAAACATATTTTCCCATTCTTCCTCTATCTGCATCAAGTGAAATCTCATATATTCTCTATGGATTTTTACATTCTCTGAGACCAAATTTAGGACTAGAGCACAACTGCATTTTTTGAATTTATGTTTTGTAGGTGATTTTTTTTTTGCAAGACATGACTGCTTTACTTTTCTATAGGGACTATCCCAAAATTTCATGGGCAGTTTTGTTAACTCTTCCATCTTTCCCACTCTTGTTTTTCCTATGGGAGACCAAAAAAAAAAAAAAAATCAGTGGAGACAGAATTTCCTAGGTCAGTTTCAACTGTTTAGAAAACAATCAAATACAAAAGAGTGATTGACAGTGCATATTCTGATTGGCTTTATACCCTCACTATCGCTTTGTGAGTGTTCAACACATAGGAAATTGTGATGATGGAAAGGGCCTTTCAAGTCCTAAGGAAATGAACTTTGACATGCATCTCTGTAATTGTATTCTTGCAGCTTATACATGGTAGCTCTTAATGATCATCGTATTCAGGTGTTTACATATGAGGTCATCAGATTGGACAGAGTCCCTTTCCCACATCAGGCTCACAGTATTAGTCCCCATTTTACAGATGAGGTAAGTGAGGAACAGAGAAGTAAAGTCACTTGCCCAAGGTCACACAGCAGACAAATGCGGGAACCAGGATTAGAATCCATGTCCACTGACTCCCACGCCCGTTCTCTTTCTACTAGACCAGCTGCTTCCCTATATTCACAGTATAGTCATAGTTTTCTAGTGCTGGGAAAAATTACACTTCAACTACAGATCTTTCCAGTGGAACCTGAATCAACCATTAAACTTTCACAAACTCGACTGATTCATTTTTCAAAGCAGCCTGCCCATCCACAGATCTAAAATTCCAACGATCTAATGGATCAGAGTACTAACACCTAGGAGGTCAAAGGAAATTACCACCATGCCAGGTCACGAGTGAAGATTCAAAGGTGAAACGTCAACAGATTCGTAATGTCCCACATGATGGTTGGCCTTTCCTCCCCCTTCCCTGCCGTCCTTAGATGTTGCGCTTCTGTGAGCCGCTGACCGCACATGGTAAGCTCTTAATAAATGTCATTACTACTGGGAAGCAGGAAGGAGATGGAATCCAGCATCTGGCTACCCTGGTGGTCCCCTACCTCACCGTCTGCTGTAGATTGCGGCCACAGGACAATTGTCCTGATTCCCTCGCTGGTAATCCAATTCTTCCGATGCCAATTTAGAATTTGGAAGAACTGTAAATTTCATGATCGTCTCTTTTGGATAACACCCAGGAGACTACCTAATAAATAAGCTTTGATGCTATTATGAAAAATGGTTTACGCTTCAGTTTATAAGGTCCTTTGTTTTAGCTATCCCTTGTGGGCAGGGGTAATGTCTACCCACTCTGTTACATTGGAGAAGCAGCGTGGCTCAGTGGAAAGAGCCTGGGCTTTGGAGTCAGAGGTCATGAGTTCGACTCCCGGCTCTGTCACTTAGCTGTCTAACTGTGGTCAAGTCACTTCACTTCTCTGTGCCTCAGTTCCCTCATCTGTAAAATGGGGATTAAAAGTGTGTGAGCCTCACGTGGGACAATCTGATTACCCTGTATCTCCCCCAGCGCTTAGAACAGTGCTCGGCACATAGTAAGCGCTTAACAAATATCAACATTATTATTGTACTCTCCCAACCGTTTAATACAGTGCTCTGCACACAGTAAGCACTCAATAAATATGATTGATTGCTAAATCTAACTTCCTCCAGCCTATGATTCCTAAATGTTGACACTGCTTACGGAATGGATACTCCACGTAGAGGGCAGGCAAATGAGTGAGTGAAAAGAAACCCTAAACAGAACACAAGGGTAAAAATAAGATCAACCCATCAGGCTCAAAAGAATCATCTCATCACAGAAATTACGTCTAGAAAAGGACTCTTCCATAGCTCTTAAAACACTTGATATTGCACCTGGAACTTGATGCCTAATCCTTTAAGCACTGTAGTCCCACACAAAGCAGCACACCTGAATTCAGTCCATGGCCTATTTACTGAGGATTCTATTTCTCCAATTTAATTTAATTTCTTTTTAAACCAGTCTTATCACTGTCATCCTCCGCATATAAACAGTCTGTTTAAAAACACAAATCTCATGTTTGTCTTAGGAAACCAATCCAGAACATTTGTTCTTCCTAACCCAAATACTGCACCATCAGGAGAAAGTACTCCAAGGCCAGAGGCCGCTAAGTGCCATTGGGCGGGTTTTTTCTAAAACATTAAATAACGTAATTAAACAAATGTTTCATGGATATTACGGAAATGTCTTGCTGTTCTGTCATTTGTTGAGCACAAAGATAACATGCTGCGGATCCAAGAAAAACCTAGGGAAGCTGGGCCTTCCAGAATCACTATGGCTTTTGGCAGTGGGATTCCAGGAGTGGTCAGCTTAATTGTCAGCCAGCGCACAAAACAAAATGAGCCGTTAAAGTGGCATAGCCGGAAAATAAAAAATGGAGATGAAAAGAGTCAAACCTAATTGGGTCGAAAGATGGCACCAGACCAAGATCATCTCTGCTCCAGTTGCCGAGTTAACCCTAAAAACAAAGGAAATTTCGGGAGATCGCCTGCCCCAAGACACGTTAAACGTAACGGCATTAGGAACAGGATGGCAATGGGTCCTAATGAGAATGAATACACTAGCCAATGAATATACTTAATAAATAGAAATAGCCGTTAAATCCACTGAAAATGCCAGCGGAGCCTCATTTGCTCTTTCGGAGGAATAATCAATTGAAGAGGACATTTTTCTTCTCTTTGTTCTTTCCCATCAATTTTAATGGGAGGGGAACATCAGTCAGAGAAAATGTAATGGGACAAGAAGATGGATGAGTACATTGGAAGCCACTAGTCACAGGACAGAAAACATTCTGATGAGGTGACGCTGGAGGCACAGGGTTCACCGATACGGCCCAGACGATATTTAGCAAACGAAACTCGGCGACTACGTGCTTTGGTATTTGCCCTGAGCCAATCCATTGCTGCCACTTCCATTACACTTCTACAGGTGAGACACTCCTGCTGGACACGCTCCAGTGGCAGTATTCATTTAAGAAAATGAGTCAACTGGCACAGAGAGACAAAACAGAGAAAAATGATGCAATTCTGACAGGGGGTGATTTCCTCATTATAGAATCTAAAATTCCACAAGGTTCTGAAGCGGCTGGAAATTACATTCACATTTCAGAGGGTGGCCGTCTACCAGAGAGGGTGACTTGAACCTGCAGCAGTTGATCTAATGTATGTGGTCAACTTTATTGTCTTCTCACCCAAGGGAGTGGAGATTTTTCTCCCGGAGCGGGCCAAGAAAGAGTCAAGTCCACTTCTTCCGGGAACCGTGTTCCTAGATCTACACCGGCAACCACAGGGGGCCTGTTATCTGGCATTCAATCTATGTGGGATGGGAAAGCCCCAAAGTAATTTTCTCCTGGATCAAACTAGATCGCTGACCCAGAACCTTTTTTGAACTAGACTATCAAATATGTCATGGTCCTTTGGGTTTAAGGGGCAGCTCTCTTTTAGCCACAACCTGTATTGTCTTCAAAATTACAAAATCACTCAAGCCATCCCCTCTTCTGGACTCTTTTTTAACACTTTATAATCTAACTGAATTTCAATTTTACTAGTATTTGCAATACTCTCTCACCCCAATATAATGCTGCCATGTTTACCTGTCTCTTGGAGACATTTTGACTGACTTGAATAGAATAATTAAAGGCCATTTCAGTTTTGTATTAAATAATATAAGCTTCTTGTGGGCAGTGAACTTGTCTGCCAACTATCTTATAGTATACTCTCCCAAGCACTTAGTACAGCGCTCTGCACACAGTAAATGATCAATAAATGGATTGACTGAGTGGTCAATCATGGGGTCAGAAAATGAGAGGCCAGTTTCAAACCAATGAGGTACAATTTATGAATCTTATTATGGAATACAAAATCGCTCTATTTGGACAATCCCATCGTCATACATGGTTTAATAGTATTTCTTGTATATGCTGTAAAACAATAATTTGGCAGATCATATAACAACTAGGACAATACTCTACCAGCTTCCAAGGTAATAGATGAGAAGCATCATGGGCTAGTGGAATGGGCATAAGTCTGGGAATTAGAGGACATGTGTTCTAACGCCGGCTCTGCCAATTGCTTGCTCTGTGACCTTGGACAAATCATTTATTTCTCTGTGCCTCAGTTTCTGCAGCTGTAAAATGGGGTTTAAAGACCTTTTTCCACCCTCCTTAGACTATGAGGCCTAGTGAGACAGGGATTGTGTTGGCCTGATTAACTTGCATCTACCCCAAATCTTAGAATAATGCTGGACACATAGTAAGCACTTAACATATAACAACAAAAACAACAATAATAATAATGATAATAATACCAGAAGCAACAGTTATTGCTTCAGTTATTTTAAGGGTTTTTTTAAGAACTCCACCAAAAAAACCTCTCATTAATTTAAAAAACAACTGTGTGCCTATATTTACACTAAAATGAATCTGTTAATGATCCAGGACTACTGTAAGCCTCACAAATGTTATATGGTCCTGGTGACATCTTATTACAGAAAATGAAATGGAAAAGACCAAATAAGATTATCTAATCCATCCCAACTCAGTTCCTTCTTCATAATTTGGGCATTTGGTTTTAAGCCATTCACATGACTGGCATCTTTTCTGGACAACTGTTACAACTGCTCATTTCTCCCTCAGCATCATAGTATAGTTCTTCTTCAGAGCGATATGAAGAATATATGGAAAATAATGAAAAATATTTTTGAAAATGTGCTACTTAATGTTTCCCAGTACCATATGGAAAAGAACAATTACTTCCAGATACAATGCACATTCAACCAATCCATTGTCAAACACAGAGGCACATTCATTCATTCATTGATCATTCATATCCTACCTAGGAGGCAATTACTGAATTCATTCATTCATTTAATAGTATTTATTGAGCACTTACTATGTGCAGAGCACTGTACTAAGCGCTTGGAATGTACAATTCGGCAACAGCTAGAGACAATCCCTGTCCACTGACGGGCTGGCTAGTACCACCAGGATATAGTAAAAGTTGTAATGTTAGGTTCGGGTGTTTTCATCAACAGCTTAGTCCGGGAAGTCGAATTTGTAAAGATGTTCTAGGAGATAGTCTAAATTCCACACAAAGGACAGGCAATTCCTGGAGAAACTTACTAAACATGAAGGGTCATTTCACCTACCCTGACCCTCAAAAGTATCCTTTGCTTTCTAATTTAATAATAATAATGTTGGTATTTGTTAAGCGCTTACTATGTGCACAGCACTGTTCTAAGCGCTGGGGTAGATACAGGGTCATCAGGTTGTCCCACATGAGGCTCACAGTTAATCCCAATTTTACAGATGAGGTAACTGGGGCACAGAGAAGTTGAGTGACTTGCCCGCAGTCACACAGATGACAAGTGGCAGAGCCGGAAGTCGAACCCATTACCTCTGACTCCAGAGCCCAGGCTCTTTCCACTGAGCCACGCTGCTTCCCATGTTTGACTGCCCCATGTCATCTTTAATTTATTTGACTGCCCCATGTCATCTTTTCAGCAACAACAGTGTCACGTGAAAATTACTACATTTGGAGAATTTTAGTACTTTAGAGCCAAAATATTTCTTAACATCAGTGGCATTCACTAACACAGAATAATTGTCAAATCTTCTATTTTCCATCTACACCCACTCCTTTAGAGAACTCATTCGCTGTGATGGCTTCAACTAACATTTCTTTGAGGGTGATTCCCAAGTACCTCTCTTCTCCGCAGTCTTGCATTTTCTCTTGCCTTTAGGATACCTCTACTCAGAAGTCCCATCATTCATTCATTCAATAGTATTTATTGAGTGCTTACTATGTGCAGAGGACTGTACTAAGCGCTTGGAATGTACAATTCGGGAACAGAACCTCAATCTTAACATGTCCAGAATAGAACTCCTCATCTTCCCACTCATACCCTGTACTTTCCAGTCACTGTAGAAAACACCACCACCCTCCCTGCCTCACAAGCCTATAATATTGGTGCTAGAATTTGTCTCATTTTCCTTAGCAGTCAATCTGTCACCAAATTATGTAGGTTCTACCTTCACATCTCTATAATCCTTTCTTCCTTCTGCCCCCAAACTTCTACCCTGCTAATTCCAAGCACCTATCAGATCCTGCCTTGAATACTGCAACAGGCTCCTTACTGACCTCCCTGCCGCCTGTCCCTCCCTTCTCCGGTCCATAATTCCTTCTGCTGTCTTTATCATCTCTCTGCAAAACAGTCTATATATCCCCACACCTCAAAACCATCTAAGGTTTCTGTTTCTTTGCATGAAACAGAAACTCCTTACCATCAACATTTAATAATTCTCTCCCTCCTACCACTCCTCGCTTATCTCGCTCCTCTAAAGCCAATCTATTTTCTGTACCATCATCTCATCTATCACACTGCCGATCGTTTGCCCATTTCCTCCCTCTGTCCTGGACCTGCCTCCCACTTTGCACCTGATTGTCGATCACTCTCCCTACCTTCAAAACCCTCCTAATATCACAGCTCCTCCAAGAAGCCCTCTCTGACTATGCCCTAATATGCTACCAGAATGATTGCAGATTGGAAGTGGGGCATTCTGGGAGAGATGTGTCTATAGCGTCGCTATGGGTCGGACACGACTCGACAGCATAAAATGACAACAACAACCCCAACTCCCTCTGCATTGACTATGTACTCCGTTGAGTTGCCCTTAAGGACTCGATATTCAACTCAGAGCTCCACAGCATTGGGGATGAAGACTGTGAGCCCCACGTGGGACAACCTAATGACCCTATATCTACCCCAGCACTTAGAACAGTGCTCTGCACATAGTAAGCGCTTAACAAATACCAACATTATTATTTACGTATATTTCCTTGTACTCTACACTTTCCCCTATGTGCAATTTATTTTAACATCTGTTATCCCGGTAGACTGGTATTTCCTTGTGGGGAAGGATTGTATCTAAAATCCCATTACGTTGTATTTTGAAGCCCTTAATACAGTGCACACAGTAAGCACTCAGTAAGTACTATTGACCGATTTAAATATGGACCTGTTCTGTTTTTTACGGTATTTAAGCCTTTACTATTTTTCAGACACTATACTAAATGTTTGGGTAGATATAAGATAATTGGGTTGGCAGAGTCCCTGTCCCACATAGGACTCACAGTTTTATGTGCGCTTATTTGTTTTACAGATGAGGCACAGAGAAGTGAAATGAATCGCCCAAGGTCACACAGCAAAATGGTAGACTGGGATTAGAACTCAGGTCCTCTGATGCTATCTCCCAAGCTTGTGCTCTTTCCGCTAGGATACTCTGCTTCTCACAATTGTTGTTAACCGGTAACGTTTAGCTACCTTGCCCTTTGGAAACCTTTTTGAAAACTCACAAGTAATACTTAAAACTAATACCTATTAAAGATGAAGGTCACTGGGGATGGAAATTCCAGAAAAGCTGACCGTGAAGAAATTGGGCTTTGCATATTTGGCATTGAACAACCTCTGGTTACTCCAAAGTGCTTTCTGCCTAAATTCTTGACTCCATTTAATCCGTGCTGCCTTTTATACTTTTTTTTTAATCAGCTTCCCAGCTGTGCAGAGTATAAAAAAAAAAGCCCTTGCAAGATGAGGAGGTTGCCTAGAACAGTGCCTGGCATATACTAAGCGCTTAACAAATACCACTATTATTGGTAGGCGAAGTTGGTTTGGGCACATTTAGTCGGTGGAGAGGGACTTCACCACACTGACATCTCCCATTCTGGACTGGGACAGACAATATTATCTACTAGAGAAGTAGCGTGGCTCAGTGGAAAGAACATGGGCTTGGGAGTCAGAGGTCATGGGTTCAAATCCCGGTTCAGCCACTTGTCAGCTGTGTGACTTGGGGCAAGTCACTTAACTTCTCTGTGCCTCAGTTACCTCATCTGGAAAATGGGGATTAAGACTGTGAGTCCCAAGTGGGACAATCTGATCACCTTGTATCCTCCCCAGTGCTTAGAACAGTGCTTAACAAATGCAATAATTATTATTAGTGTTCATTTTGGGCAGGGAACATGTCTATCATATTTGTACTGTACTGTATTCTCCCAAGCACTTAGTACAATGCTGTGCCCAGAACAAGGGCTCAACAAATACCCCTGATTGACTGAGCTGTTGATTGATATTCTATGTTAAAGTGTCTCATGATTTTTGGTAATTAGGAGGTATTACCAGGACTAATTGGTTCCAGAGATGGAGTTAGCTGATTTCTTTTGGAGGTGAAAATTAGGGTTTTCCAAAGTCCACAAAGAGGAGGAAAAATAACCAGCTTGAAGGCTACAACAACACTATAAAGAAACTGCAGATTGACAAAGAATGGCATAAAGTTACTACTTGACATAGCTTCCCAAAGCCTAGAAGACACAGATTCAGACCATCCAAAGCTTTTTTTTTTGGTGTGGCAAAACACTGGCCTTTCCTTATAATTGTTTTTAAAGCTGCCATTTCAAAGAGAGGTGGATAACATTAATAAATACAGAAATTGACCCAGCTGGATGGGAAGTACAAATAGAGTTTGCTATTTTTGTCTTTTGAGTTTAAAATTGTAGCTAGGGTGAGACACAGCTGTAAATGACTGCACTTCGAATATTGAGTTCTCAGAGCTACTAAAGAAAGAGAAATCTTGCCCTTTATGAGTCACAGGAAAGAGGGAATTATAAACATAATACAAAAAATACATAATAGAGTACATGTAAGGGAAGCAGCATGGCTCAGTGGAAAGAGCATGGGCTTCGGAGTCAGAGGTCATGAGTTCGACTCCCGGCTCTGCCACTTGTCAGCTGTGCGACTGTGGGCAAGTCACTTAACTTCTCTGTGCCTCAGTTACCTCATCTGTAAAATGGAGATTAACTGTGAGCCTCACGTGGGACAACCTGATTACCCTGTACCTACCCCAGCGCTTAGAACAGTGCTCTGCACATAGTAAGCGCTTAACAAATACCAACATTATTATTAATATTATTATTTAATGATACATGGAAAGAGTTGTTCTTTGTGTTAGAATAAGCCACCGCACATAGTGAAATTTACCTGTGAGTTCTGGTTCTAATCCAGGCTCTGCCCCTTTTTTGGCTATGTGACCTTGGACAAGTCACTTAACTTCTCTGTGCCTCATTTGCCTTATCTGTGAAATGGGGATTAAGACTGGGAACCTTACAGGGTCTGTGACCAACCTGATCATCTTGTATTTATTCCAGGAGTTAGTACAGTGCCTGAAACATTGTAAGCGTTTAACAAATACTATTAAAAGAAAAAAAAAAGCCAATCTAGGATCTACACTGCCAACTACTTTATGCAAACTTAAAGATTCTTTTGTTGTGTAGTTGATGTTTGCAGTGCTTGGTGCTCTTCCCTTTTATACATAATAAGAATTATTCACCAAAGGATGATGATAAAAATATACCCACCGTGGATAGGGGTTAGTAAGCATATTATAATGCACAGTGGATACTCAACTCAAGAAGCAGCGTGGCTTAGTGGAAAGACCATGTTGGGCTTGGAAGTCAGAGGACATGGGTTCTAATCCCAGCTCTGCCACTTGTCTGCTCTGTGACTTTGGGCAAGTCACTTAACTTCTCTACGCCTCAGTTGCCTCATCTGTTAAATGGGGATCAAAAGTGTGAGCTACATGTGCGACAACCTGATTACCCTGTATCTACCCCAATACTTGGAACAGTGCTTGGCACATAATACTATGATAATAATACTATGATAATAATTCTCTAAAAGTTTTGAAACATTACAGAGTCTCTCCACTTTACTCCCTGAATGACTAACTTGAAAGAAGAGACAAGATCAAAGAGAGATACAGGTAGAGAGACTGGTTAGAGAGCCAGTCGGGTTCTTGTTTCCATGCATTAATCTCATCGTTTATCTCTTCCCCTGTCTCACTGCCATTTCACATTCTACCTTCAATCACATTAGAATGTAAGTTCTCGGTGGGCAGGGAATGAGTCACTTTGTTATTCCACCCTTCACAAGCACCTAGAACAGTGTCCAGTTCCTGTGCTTAGACCAGCGGTTGACACGTTATAAGTGCTTAACAAATACCATAATAACTAGTAATGAGTATGTGGATGCTCAATAATGCATTACTTACTACAACTAGCACTGTTATTATGCTCCTACTCCTATTATTACTGTCCTTAACTGTCCTGGGATGATGGTGCTCCCAGATTGCCAATGGGCTGGGAGCAGGCCGCCACTTCAGATAGAGTATTCCGGTGTCCAAAATTAAGCGATTCTTTCTGCTTCCTCTTCTGTCCTTTTAGCCCGTTCCGGAAGGAAGTGGCCAAAGCTCACAGGACTTCTATTGCTGGTGGGATGGAGACATTCCAAGAGGCAGAGCACAGTACTCTCACCTCCACGGGAATCACTCGTGGGGTATTTTGCTTCATTAGGCCCCAGGGTTAGCTAATAAACAGCTAAAATATACAATGTTATTCGGCTAGCTGGGGGGCATTGAAAGTAGCCCTCTATGTCGTGGTTAGATTGATGTCCTGCGAAAGTTCTGGAGAATGGCAATCTCTGGTAGGTCTCCAGATTGGCTGGAAAGTCTACACATTAACAGTTAAAGTCATGGGATGTGGTGAGGCGGGGGGAAGAGGGTGGACGGAGGACATAAAGAGCTTTATGTTCCTCTGCCTCCGTACCTGCCTGACATCTAGGTACTGTCTGAGGGCCTTACCATGACAATAACAGGGGAGTGGGATGAAGGTGCCTGAAATCCCTCTGGTCAAAAAGTGGGGTTGTCGCCACCAGGGATAAGTAGCCGTGTCTGCATGTTCACAGCCTTGCTAAAAGCAGTTCTTAAGGTTAGGTTACGCTGGGAAGGGAAGCACCTGCTAAAATACTGAAAGTCCACTTGATGGTAAATTCCTTATGGACAGGAATCCTGTGTACCCACTCTATTGAACTGAACTCTCCCAAGTGCTCTGCTTCCAGCAGATGCTCTACAAATTCGATTAACTGACTGATCGATTAATCTCTAGAGTGAGAAGTATCAAAGAAAGCCCGTGTCCAAAGCATTCAAGAGGAGTCAAATTAATATAGAATCCAGAAGAGAACTTGCCCAAGTTACATTGAAGAACTACAAATGTGGGCTGATCATGCCTGCTAACAAACAATATTTTATTGTAGACCAATGAAAAGGACACTGGAAGGTAAATTCAAAGAAAGATTTAACACCACAAACTAAGACATATAGCTGAAAAACTCCAAAATAGATGATCAAACCCAACTTCCCAGGGTTACCTTCTCATCATTTTCATTGAGGAATAAGGGTTTACCATTGTTGATCTAATTTACAGAGGAGAAGAGGGAGAGAAAGTGTGAGAGCAGAAGACCAGAGATCTTTCATCATCTTTAGTAACACAACTGAGGGGCTTGGTTTTGCTCAAGACCATTCCCTTAACATGATGCAAAGGGATCAAGAGCCAGCCCTTACTTCCTTTGTTACAAGGCACTGTGATAAATGCTGGGGTAGATAAAAGCTAATCTGAACAGCCACAGCCTTACCTGGAGTTCACGGTCCAAGAGGGAGGGAGAGGAGATAATTTATTCCCATTTTCCAGATGAGAATATGAGTCACAGAAGAGTTAAGTGACTCAAGATCCCGCAGCAGGCCAGTGGAAAACTAGAACTAAACCAGGAACTTCATTTCTCTGTGACTTCGTTACCTCATCTGTAAAATGGGGATTAAGACTGTGAGCCCCATATGGGACAAGGACTGTGTCTAACCTGATTAGGTTGCATCTACCCAGGGTTTAGAACAGTGCCTGGCACATAGTAAGCGCTTAAGAAATGCCATAAAAAAGATCTAATTTTCAGTCCCATATTTTTTTCCACTAAGTCACTCAGCCTGAAACTAGATCCTTCCAGTGGGAGGTGAAGCAGATAATAACAATAATAATAATAATGGCATTTGTTGAGTGCTTACTATGTGCAAAGTACTATTCTAAGTGCTGGGGAGGATACAAGGTGATCAGGTTGTCCTACGTGGGGCTCACAGTCTTCATCCCCATTTTCCAGGTGAGGTAACTGAGGCACAGAGAAGTTAAGTGACTTACCCAAAGTCACTTGGAAAGCAGCTGAACCGGGATTTGAAGCCATGACCTCTGACTCCCCAGCCCATGCTCCTTCTACTGAGCCACGCTGCTTTGCAACTTTTTCTATTGCACAAAAAGTGTCTTCTATTAAAACTCCCTGGTAGGTAGCTCCATTGATCATTCCCATCACTCACTTTTCACTAAAAAGCTCTAGTTGAAAGGCATTATGGAAATAAATTGCCAAATTTAGAAATCATTCTGTAGTCTCTTTTAAAAAAATCTGTGTAAGCAGGTCAGTTATAAATGGAAAAACAATTTTAGCTCTAGGGGTCCTTACTATAATTTTCTGCAACTATGCTAATGAAATTACAATAGAGTAGTTGAGTTTCTACTGGGGAAAAGAGCATTCAAATTACCCATTTTACCCACTGAGAACAGGTGAGGGAACTCCTCTGGATATGGGGAAACATATGTAGAACAATAGTAGTGTCCCTAGTGTACTACACAGTGAAAAATGCTTGAAAATTATTTCATATGTGCTGGCAACCTGATCTTCTAAAATATGAGATCCTTGAGCGCACCTCAATATTACACCCTGATTGACCAACTCCTCTCATGAGAAGAATCTCTAATGGGGACATTCAATCTAGTCTGACAAATGAAAATGATTTTAAGAATTTTTTCCAAGTGATGTTTCTTATACCCCACTGTCTATATAAGACTCCATAAGCAAAAAGAAACCTGATCTCATTCCAAACAGGAAACAAACCAAGCACATCACGCTGAACGTCTGTCTGCATTCGTCAGTGAACACATTTTCCTTTGTTTACTGTAGTAAGTACGAGGAGTGCCACATACACCTTTCTACTGAGGAGCTAAACCTTGAAGAGGAGGTGGGACTATAACATGATTTCTCTCGTGTGCAAATGCGTGATTACATCAATCACTAGTAACGGTTTAGCAGTGACTACCAATCTTAATTTCTAAATGTCCCTGGGACATTTTAACTTGCATCAGGCACTTTCAAAATCATTGAGAATAAAAGCTACAGAGCTCTGATCAGGACATTACCAGACCATTAACTGAAAAACATTTTTAGCAAACTGAGTGTTAATCTTTGTGTAGATGAATTCTTCTTAATATTTCAGATCCAGTAATCAAGCTTCTGAAGTTAAGTCAATCTAGTTAAATAGTTGGATCTCTTACCTGAGGACTTTTTGCCCCAGTAATCATGCTTATTTGGCTCCAAATGGGGTTCAAAACACATCACTGGGCTCCAAACTCCTAAATACTTCAGTAAGGATTGAAACCAGTTCACAACAAAAGTTGGACTGGGAACTCTATGGTCAATCATTTCTTGGATGCCGTTGATTCTTTATCTACCATTTACTTTCATATTAATGTCTGGCTCCGCCTCTAGACTGTAAACTCGTTATGGGCAGAGCATGTGTCTGGTAATTCTGATCTTCTGCTCCAGGTGCTTAGTACAGTGCTTGTCACATAGTAAGTGCTCAATAAATACAATTGATTGATTTACTCAATTACTGCAAAACTATGAGAGTATTATTCACCTTGTCCTCTGGAAAACAGCCTTAGACTCTTTCAGAAATCATATGTATGAGATTTGGGACATTCCAGAGGAAAATTAAGGAGAGTGCTTTATTTTCTACCCTAGTTATCAGTGACCATAGCCACAAATAACTGACAGGCACATATGAAGCCTAAAGAGGATCTCTGTGGCTTATATTAGCTAAATTTGGGGCAGTCAAAGGCAAGAGTAACAGGGAAATATTTTAAAAGCACAATAAAATAGTGAGGACCCACTCGATTTCCCTGCAATCCTTTAGGTCAGGTCTGATCTTTTTTTAGTACAATTAAAAATCACTTTACCTCGGGTGTATTTAGGAAAGAGTTGACCTGCTAAACTCTCTATCTCACACTTTCATATCAGCTTTGGAAACCGAGGAAAAAACATTCTGCTCTGTATCATCTATAGAAAAATCTGCTGCAACTCAGTCCAAAGCAGTCGTACTGAAGGCAAGTGTTCCACCTAGAGACCGCTTTCAGGAGTCAAAGAGGCTGACAAGTTATCTGCAAAATGGACATTATTTTAGGACTGACTGAGCTTTGCTAGTTTGGAGTAAAAAATGAAGCAAGAGATATTGCCCCCAGTGGTAATTAACAATGTTAATCTTCTTTTTCCTCTCTATGGCGATAAAAAGAGTCATTTTTATATTTAATTAATGCAGAGAATCATTTTGGAAACTGGCTAATGAGGCTCTGATCACATTACCATGAAAATGTGCATTAACACTGCAACCGAGGAGGCTGTTTCATGTGTAGCAAATCCACTTTGTAATTAGCCCACTGTGAAATGAATCACGTCAGGAGAAACTCGGAGGGAGCAGGGAAGCGATGGGCATTTAGCTACTACTGTGCCAGTGGGCCACCGGCATTCTGAGGCTTTTCCCCCTCAATACTGCCCGTCATCAGCAAGGCTATCCAGAGCTGTACCTCCTGAGAGAGCAGTATGTCATATCTAGGACAAATTATACCAGGCAAGCCAGTCAGTTCCCCAAAGGCACTAAACTTTAGTTGGCCAGAAATTCATTTGGGCAATTCGAGAATTATACACACGCCCCAACCCTCCCCCCCCCCCAAAACACACACACACACACAATTTTTGGGAAAGTGCCTGAGAAGACTAATGTCTTATTGTGTCTGACAACATACAACTGAACAGTTAACATGCTAGCCAGTGGAGGTGCAAAACCATGTGTATGAGGAAGTAGGATTCACTTATAATACCAAATAAGCCCAATATAAAGAGCCCAGGAGCAAGAGATGAGAGAAAAAAAAGAAATTATCTTTTAAAGCTACCCACACATAGTTTCTACTTAAAGGAATGCATAATTCAGGAATTTACTTACAACAAATCAACATCTCTTAAAATAAAAAAAAAAAATTCTGGCATCATTTTTTGGCAGTCCTGGTTTGGTATGAAACTTTTTGGGTCAGTTACAAATGCCTGTAATCAGAGACTTGTTAAATCCCCATACTTGTACAAGCAACAGAGAACTGATTTTCAGATCACATCCCCCATTATGAAAGCCAAGGGTTGCCTTAAAACCCCCAAAAGAGTCCAGCGAGATAACCATTCCACGACTGATATCTTGGCAGAAGATATCCCAAAATGTTAAAAGAATCCCACAGGAAGTCATCTGAAGGGGGAGTGGCAAAGAAGCCCAAAACGCTCACCCCGAACCGAATCCAAAAGCCACACATCATCAACTTTTCCCTCAATTCTGCAGTTTCCTGGAAGAAAAATTCAACCCGATCTGTTTGTCTGTCATCTTCCCAAAACACAATGCCTTACTCTGCAGTTGCTGGCCACACACTCCGCACTCACCTGTGAAACTTCGTAAAGCAGTTTGTAGTGTTCCTCTCTTTTCTGAAAAGTGCACAGATTGCAGCCCATTCTAATAAGCCAAAAAAGAGCAAAGCTTCTGAGGTCCCCAGAACTGAGAGGCAATTGCTCTGACAGGGAATCACCCTCCAGACTTGACTACTGTTTTTCATCAGTCACTCCAGCTCAGAAACACAGACGCACCACTGACGGCTAGAAGCACAAGCCAGGGCAGTGTGCGACGGCAGCATGCTCTTCTCTCCTTTCCCTAAGTATCTTCCACTCACGTATACGCGCGGAGTTTCGACTCAGTTCATGGCAACACTCCCCCTGTCTCTGCATCGGTGCACATGACTACACAGATTCCAGCTCATGAATATTAATACTGGCTCATTGATTATTTATGACAGAACATGGTAGCAGGGAGGGGTGTCATAGCTGCTGCTGATGACAGATGAAGATTCACTAATTAAGAAGCAAATGTAGTGTGGTTAAACAAAACTCACTTGTGTCAATACCCTTTGTATTTACAAGAATAGAGAGATTAAGCATAAGGTACAGTGTTCCAAAGAACGTAGATAATTCATAGCTGAGAAACAGGCTGTATAGAAGAATATCGACTTAGTCTTTTGCATTACCGATTAGAAAGTGGGTCTTTTAATGGGAATCTTAAAAGGGAAAGAGAGAGAAGGTAAAGCCTGACTTATTAAATGCATAAAATAAAAAAGAGGGAGCCAAGCAGCTATTTCTGATCCTCCAAATGGAGCTGAATAGTTAATATAGCAGGACTCTTATTTACTTAAGGGCTATTAGGGGGTACTGTAATAAGATTCTATATTCTGATTCAAAGGACGCCAAGTACGATTGCAGTCTGTATGCCCACATGTGCACGTAACAATGAGAAAAAGTGATACACTCCAATGGTACGTTTACAATGGTTGAATGTCTGTCTCTTTTATATTAAAATAATACTGCCTTTTCTTCTGAAGGAATAGGCAAGAGTCTATTAATTTTGTGTATTTTTAATGATATACATCTTGTTAATCCCACAGACCAGTTTTCAGAAAATTAAATGTAGACATTTTCATAAGCCTGTATATATACATTAGGTTTTGCAGCATGCCTCTCTCGACACTTTAGCTATATTAGATTTTCACAGCTCATATTCAACATATAAAGGGGGATAAACTTTAAGACTAAAACTTTCATGTTGTGAGTAAAGGGAAAAGCATTTAATTTCCCCAAGTCATAAATGGCTGGGCAGGCAAACCATCACTTAGCTTAAAGCTACAATGCAACCAACCAAGGCCCCCCACACAAAAGGAAAGATTTCTTTTGTTTCAGCCCCATCTACACTGTAACCTCCCCTAATTAAGAATATCTCCATTGCTGGGCATCTTTAAACTGGGTAGGATAGCAGGTGGGCTCCAAAGCAAAAATAATTACTTAGAAACTGATGACTCCTGTTAGGAATGACAGTGGGCCTTGAAGATTTTTAATTGCTGAACATTGATGTATAACTCCTTTTTTCGGTCCAGTTTCCTAAAAGCGCTTTGTCAAATGTTTAAAATCGATTACAGGAAATGATTCTAATGAGTACTAATTGTTAACAAATTGGCTTTGCATCCAGCATCACCTCAACACCACCAACACTGAGCAGCAAGTAGATGAACAATCATCTGGTGCTTATCAGTTCTTCCCCTTGGGATGTAATAATCCGATTTTCTGGGCCTTAATTTCGCCTAACTGACTGGATGAAAGCCAAACTGAGAGACCTACATGAAAGCAGCGGTGTTATTGTGGACACTGTACACTAGCAAAGTTCACTTAAGACTTCTCTGCTAATTAGGAGGGAACTGGTAGAAAACATTAATTAGCCTTTGCTTCCTTTAATGAAAGCACAGAACCCTTAAGTGCCAGAGAGCGGCTTTATGAAAATCAGGGGTGTCCATTTGTAGAGAAGATTCTCCTTATTCCAGGTGCAATATATCTCCAGGTCTTTTTGTTTTTGTTGCTGTTGATGTAATTTCTCAGGATGGCCCCTCTGTTCTCCGTGAAGTATTTTTATTCCAGAGTTCACATCCATGAAACCAGCATCAGCTCTGCCTTTGAAGGCTCTTACACTGCCAAGAAGAGAAAGACTTCTCTTTTCTCAGATGTGTAAATTCCGGACTTAAAAAAGTCAGATCAAGGAATTAGAGAACAGTCAGGCAAGGATAACTGTTTCCATCTTTGAATGAAAGCATTTTTTTTTTCTTTCACTGACATAATTTCTCAGGTGACATGGACAAGTTCTGAAGCTAAGTAAAAATGCAGGTATTCCAAGCTAGCTACATATTCCCCAGCTCAATTTTTCTAATCTTTTCTAAAACACTATTTCCTGCACATTTAAAACACTTGGACAGGATTTTTGATTTTTCTCCTGAAAAGAAAGAATCAGAGAAAAGTAAGTAGCCAAATATTGCAGTTAATCTTTTAGCTATTGCCTCCTACTTCGTTTCATTAGCACTTCTTCTCTTCTTTTGTTTCTGTCTTTGGGACCAACAGAAGCTTCTTCACTCATTTATCAAGTGCCAGCTCTTGGCCCAAACATACTGGAAATGTGCTATCTTGTGTTTCTAAGGCACCTCTTAAGTACCGAAGACCTATTTTATGTGTAAAAGTGGGTTTCAGAGTTCTCTAAATCTTCCCCAGATATGTTCTTTGGGTTTTGTCAGTGACTAAATAAATGACTAAGTAGGAATTTAATATTCTGGACATTGACAAATACGGTCATCAACTTAAAATATATAACTACCTGCCTTCAGGAAATCATTTGAGATATCCCATTCTGAGGGTGGGAGAGGCATTATTAAGGCCCGGGTAGCAATCTGTACACTTTTCCTCACACCAGATCTGTAGCAGAGGTGAAAAAATATTCAATTTTCACTTTTAGCCTAGAGGTGATTCCAAACATTTTGGTAAAGTCCAAAATGCACTGTGAACTCAGAGTGTATAAAAGGGGCATCACATCTCAAGATGTGGGGATGACAAGGCCCCATCCTCAAGTCAATGGACCACAGATTGAAATCCTCAATGGCTCAATGTAGGGCTCTCTAGTTAGAAAGAGCATTAGAATTCCTGGTCCTGGGCTCAGAGCTATGAGTGGCCCAGTGCTATGAATGCAAGGCTCCTGACCTTGCTCAAATTGTAGGTTGCTTCAAGAAGTTCCCAATCAGCTTCTGCAGCTCACAGAAGTGTCAAAAGAAGCACAGGTGTTTTCCAAGCTGGCATGACACCCTGACAGAAGAATGAGGTAGGAGGGAAAGGGGGTGGGAACAGTGCTTGCTGATGCTGTTGGGAGAGGGTAGGTGAATCTTTCCTAAAATCCTGTGACCCCCAAATTGGGGTTTGAATGTCCACCACCAGTGGATACTAATCAGCGCTTGTTGTGGGAAGGAATGTATCTGTTTGTTATTATACTGTATGCTCCCGAGGGTTTAGTACAGTGCTCTGTGAAAGTAAGCGCTCAATACATGTGATTGTATGAATGAATGAAAGTCAGGAGATGATTTGCACAGGCAACTAATAGCGGCCAGGTTTTTTCACCTCTATAGTTTTCCAAATTCACAAAGGGTACCACTGACCATGAAATTCACTGCCAATAAGCTTGTAAGAATCAATTCAGGATCCAAAACCCAAGCATTTCATAGCCAAAGATATTCATATGTCATGTGGGTGGCATCCAGTGCTGTTTTAGCTGTGGTCTCTTTCAATCACAATCTTCTCAAAGCTTCCAGTGAAAACAAGTTGCTCCTTCTTTCTTGATTGCAGTATACTAAGCTGGTCTGTCTAATACAGTTGTCTCTCATTTGTCAAATGGACTGCGGCTCTGTTTTATTGTAACCTTAAAAAGTTACCTCTGTCTTCTTGGTTGGGGCTTCCTGATTTCAACTCGTTATACAGCAGCTATTAAGAAGCTTGTTGTCAACCATTCTCTTCCTAAGTACCGCTCAGGAAAGTACCATGGAGCTGAGCATGCTAGTGGGGCCATGCTATCAAAGTCTTCTGACAAAGGAACCATCTAAAACATTCCACGAGATGGACAGGGCCCATAATGAATCTTGAAAAGCGGTTGGCTGAAGGACAGGGAACACTGCAGTGGTTACCAAGATTACTCTGCCTTGTGGTGGCCCACCTTTGTCTCTATGCCATGGTAACTTTGGCTGCAAATGAATTTTACGTACGCATAGGAAAAAAAATAAATCCTTCATGTGTACTCTGAAATGTGGTGCACTTCTGCTCACCTACCCACCATGAGCTTTGTTGTCAGGGATGAGAGAACGCAAGCATCCCAGTTGCAACCAATAGCGCTTCACTGTTGTACTGTATTCCCTCATACATTTATTTCAGTGCTCCGCACACAATGAGCACTCAGTAAGTACGACTGACTGACTGACTGTCTTTGATTAATTCCTCCGTGCAGGCTCTCAGTCCTGAAACTCTGGTCTGTCTCCAAGGAGGTGGCATAGTTGCATTTAAGAGTTTTTTCCCCTCCCTTCTCAACACTGTTTTCTTTTCTTCCTCTCTGCAGCAATTCCTCCTCATCTTCCTATTTATAGATCTCTAGGTATCCTGTTATTGTTTATCCCAGCACTTGAAGTGAAATTCAAGAAGGTTGTAGGCTTCAAAAAAAGACTTGTTAAACTTTAACTGAGCTCTATGAGATCTAAATGTAAAGTAACAGAATATTAATAATAATCGCAACAATGCTTATTAAGTGTTTACTGGGGTAGATTCATGCCCATCAGATGTGAATCCGATCTCTGTCCTATATGACATTCATAGTTTAAGAGGAAGGGAAAACAGATGAGAAAACTGAAGAACAGAGAAGCTCATAGTTTAGCTCTAGCTTTTTCTCTCACATCCGATGACATTAGCACTACATGGATAACCGATATGCATGGCTTAAAATAAGTTTTGAGTAAATAATGTGCTTTAAATAATGTATGTTTTCATGATACACTTTGCACGGCCTGTCATTGGGGAATTAGGAAAAATTTTTCCACCAATACATATCGAATAGAAAATGCGATCCAATGTGGCAAATAATACTTGTCCATATGTGAGTGGCATCAGTCAAAGGATGATTATTGCCAGATTAATTTTCCTTAACGAGCAGTTTTCCAAGAACAAACCCATCTCACAATATAGGGGAAGAGACTGCACTTACATCTCCATTCAAACAACAGGGGTCTGGTTAATTTTCAGCCCGCGTGTTCTTTCCCAGTGCTTATTATAGTGCTCTGTACATAATAAGCATTTATTAAATATTTTTACTACCACACTCACAGTTCCATCAGTTAGTATTATGGATATGTCACAGAGAATTTTTTTGTCCTCACCAATTCATGTGCCTTGAGATAACAAGACTTTTTTTGATTGGCAGCTTGGGGATAATTGGGAACATCACTGCTGAAACCAAGTTCATTAGCATCTCGTAACTTTGCACAAATATGGAGCCCATTAGGGAAAATTGTTAACTGATTATCATACGTTGACAAAAAACTAAAATATGAATCAACATCCTTTCATCCTCCTCTTCGGATATTAGTTTCTCTGTCTTTCACTATTCAATTTTCATATAGGATTCAAAATCCATTACAAGCATTAGTTATTCCCAGAACTTTATTGATGAGGAAACTGACGATCAGACAAGCCTTTTCTAAGGTCACTGTCAACTGGGGACAGAACTGGAGAACTAAAAGTTTCTTTTTCCCTTCTCACCATCATCATCATCATCATCTTCAAGTGTTTTTATTGATCATCATCACCATTATTAATGGTATTTATTGACTGCTTACTGTGTGCAAAGCACTGTACTAAGTGCTTGGGAGAGAAGCAGCATGGCTCAGTGGAAAGAGCATGGGCTTGGGAGTCAGAGGTCTTGGGTTCTAATCCCGGCTCTGCCACTTGTCAGCTGCGTGATTTTGGGCAAGTCTCTGTGCCTCAGTTACCTCATCTGTAAAATGGGGATTATGACTGTGAGCCCCACGTGGGACAACCTGATCACCTTGTATCCCCCCGCTCAGTGCGTAGAACAGTGCTTTGCACTTAGTAAGCTCTTAACAAATACCTTCATTATTATTATTACAATACATCACACATAGTGTTTAGAGCACTGAACTTGGCAATTGGAGAACAATCAAAAGTGAAAGCCGTGATTCCTCCCTTGAGGAGCTTCAATCTAATAGAAGAGAAGGCAGCCTCATCTTAATTCCTCACTTCCTTGTCTACATATCTTGTCTACTATAGCAGATTCTTCTGAAAAATGGTGAAATTTACACATTCCACTTACTCTTGCAGATACAATGGGTCAGATTGAGGAATTTCCTTTTATTGAAAGAACTATAATTTCTATCAAAATTATAGATCATCATAGAATACATTATATTGTAGTCACAGAAGTCAATTTGTAATATGATTCAGTAAGTAAACCTAAGAAATTTTGAAAATATTGTTGGGACCCGTTAAGTACCTCAATTATTTAGCTCTAGACATTGGTGCCTTTTCTGTACTCTCCTCTTTCCAGACAACTCACTCTTACTTATCTCTAATAAGGCTGGTGGACACAAATATCCAGCAACAATAATATAAATAACAATAATATTACAACATTATAATGCTATTAATAATAAAGATTGTGTTATTCAATTCCATTGTATTGTAGTCTCCCAAGGTCTCAGTTCAGAGCTCTGCACATAGTAAGCACTCAATGGATACCATTGATTGATTCTAAAGTGCTTCCCGAATGCCAAGTTCTGGATAGTTTTAAGATAATAAGATCAGAAACAGTTCCTATCCCAGATGGGGCCCACGGTGTTAAGTAGGAGGGAGAACAGGTATTGATTCTCCATTCTGCAGATGAAGGATCAGTAGCACAGAGAAGTTCAGTGTCCTTCCCGAGATCATACAGCAGATACGCAGTGGAGTCAGGATTAGAACCCAGGTCCTCTGACTCCCAGGTCCATGCTCTTTTCTCTAGGCCATCATGTTTCTCAATAGAAAAGACATCATATCTCAAAACCCAAGAAGTCTCACTAACAGTAGAAATTAAATGAAAAGGTAATTAGGTATCATTTACATGTTCTGTCCATTAATCAATCAGTCATTTATAATATTAATCATTCACACCGCAAAGCACTGTATAAGTGCTGGAGAGAAATATGAGAATGCTAATTCACACACAGTTCCTAGCCCACAAAGGGCACCCAATCAAAGAAAGGAGAGGACAGACCCACAAGGAAAACAGATTCTCTTCTTCTACAGCCTACTGCGTACACTCTGCTCCTCTGCTGCTAACCTCCTCACTGTGCCTCGTTCTCGTCTGTCCCGCAGTAGACCCCTGGCCCACGTCCTACCGCTGACCTGAAATGGCCTCCCTCTTCACATCTGCCAAACTAACTCTCTTCCCCTCTTCAAAGCTGTAATGAGAGTTCACCTCCTCCAGGAGGCCTTTACAGACTGAGCCCTCCCTTTCCCTCTGCCCCCTCTCCCCATTCCACTCTACTCCCTCCTTCTGCTCTACCTTCTTCCCCGCCCCACAGAACTTGTGTATACTTTCATATATTTATTACTCTATTTTATTAATGATGTATATATATATGATTCTATTGTCTCACCTTTATAACATCGCGAAGATCCACCCTTTCGTCTCCACCCAAACGGCTACCTTACTGCTACAGGCTCTCGTAATATCCCGGCTAGACTACTGTGTCAGCCTTCTCTCTGATCTCCCTTCCTCCTCTCTCGCCCCACTCCAGTCTATTCTTCACTCGGCTGCCCGGCTCATCTTCCCGCAGAAACGCTCTGGGCACGTCACTCCCCTTCTTAAAAACCTCCAGTGGTTGCCTATCAACCTCCACACGAAACAAAAACTTCTCATTCTAGGCTTCGAGGCTCTCCATCCCCTTGCCCCTTCTTCCTACCTCTCCTCCCTTCTCTCTTTCCACTGCCCACACCGCACGCTCCGCTCCTCTGCCGCCCACCTCCTCACCGTCCCTCGGTCTTGCCCATCCTGCCATCGACCCCTAGGCCACGTCCTCCCACGCTCCTGGAATGCCCTCCCTCCTCACCTCTGCCAAACTAATTCTCTTCCCCTCTTCAAAACCCTACTTAAAGCTCACCTCCTCCAAGAGGCCTTCCCAGACTGAGCTCCCCTTTTCCCTCTGCTCCCTCTACCTCCCCCTTCACCTCTCCTCAGCTAAACCCTCTTCTCCCCACTTTCCCTCTGCTCCTCCCCCTCTCCTGTCCCATCCCCTCAGCACTGTACTCATCCACTCAACTGTATATATCTTCATTACCCTATTTATTTTGTTAATGAGATGTACATCACCCTGATTCTATTTATTTGCTATTGTTTTAATGAGATGTTCTTCTTCTCGATTCTATTTATTGCCATTGTTCTTGTCTGCCCGTCTCCCCCGATTAGACTGTAAACCCGTCAAAGGGCAGGGACTGTCTCTATCTGTTACCAATTTGTACATTCCAAGCGCTTAGTACAGTGTTCTGCACATAGTAAGGACTCAATAAATACTATTGAATGAATGAATGAATGTTTTGATGGAATTGATGTCTGACTACCTGTTTTGTTTTGCTGTCTGTCTCCCCCTTTTAGACCATGAGCCCGTTACTGGGCAGGGATTGCCTCTGTTTCCAAATTGAACATTCCAAGCGCTTTGTACAGTGCTCTGCACACAGTAAGCATTAAATCTGACTGAATGAATGAACAATCCCAGTAAAAATAACAACAATGGCTCCCAGGGCTGTGCTCTATCCACTAGACCATACTGCTTTTCTTTTCTAAAGTGGCAAGTGGAAGGATTGGAGCAGCCCCTGCCTCCAGCCCACCCCCTGTGAACTCAAAAGGCATGACTGAGGAAAACCAGGTTTTTCGTTCTACTGAAATGTTTATCCCCACGTACAGGAATACTCAATCATATTTGCATGGCTAGTCTAACACCCTAAAACTCAGCCTTTCATTTTGCTCGGCTTATGTTGGTTATAAAAACACACCTGTCACTGAAGTCGCTTTTTTATATTGTATGTTGTAAGTATGGGTTTTTATACACTCATGATTTTCCCAGTGCACCACAATAGCTCTCCTGTGTTCATATATTTATACAACATCTAAAATGTGTATTATTTACCCTGTAGTCTGAAATGACTCAATTGTGGCAATTTTTATAATGTCTATCACCTACCCAACAGATTGGTATGGCTCCAAGGGAGTAATTATGGCCTTTTGTGTAGAGATATAGCCACCTTATGAAGGCAGCGTTACATACAATCGAGGTAGAAAACTCTTTTCCAAGTTGCCATCGAGGTTTTTGCACTGCAATCCGACAGAATTTTAGCCTATCTTTTTGACTGACCAAATTTGAGGTCGTTATCCTTCCGGGTAAAGGATTAATAATGATTAATAAAAATCGTGGTATTTGTGAAGTGTTTAATCTGTGCTAAATACTAGACTAAGCACTGGGAGAGATGCAAAGATAATCGGGCCGGACACGGTCATCATTCCCTTCACCTCTCTGAAGATTGGCATAATAGGACCGTGCAACACTTGAAATGAGAATGCTATCTGTCTGGAAGAACACACGGTTGTATAAAGGTGGGGTTACATTCTCACAAAATTCAGCATTCAGGATTAGTCACACCACAGTATTTCCCTGATCTGACACCGAGCACTGACACAAACAATTTCTTCTGATACAGCAGTACGGTGCCTTCAACCAGGTTTATATTATAGAATAACAGTTTCCCTATTCCCTAATTAAAGTTTAGTCGAAATATGGCTCGGGAACACAGGAGCAGTGTGGACCTGAGGAGAGAGCAAGGGCTGGGGAGTCAGAGGACCTGGGTTCTAATCCGAACTCTGACACTTGCCTCCTTGGGCAAATTACTTAACTTCTCTGTGCCTCTGTTTCCTTAACTCTTAAATGGGGATTCACTTTTTGTTGGGAAGCAGCTTGGCTTAGTGGAAAGAGCATGGAATTGGGAGTCAGAGGCCAAGGTTTCTAATCCCAGCTCTGCCACTTGTCAGCTGTGTGACTTTGGGCAAGCCACTTAACTTCTCTGTGCCTCAATTACCTCATTGGTAAAATGGGGATTAATACTGTGAGCCCCACGTGGGACAACCTGATTACCTTGTATCTTCTCCAGAGCTTAGAACAGTGCTTGGCATATAGTAAGCGCTTAACAAATACCACCACCATCATCATCATCATCATCACTCCTACTTAATCTGTGAGCCCCATTTGGGACAGGATCTATGTCCAACCTGACTACCTTATATTTACTTCAGTACTTCGTGCAATGCTGGACACAGAGTGAGTGCTTAACAAATACATAAAAGCAGAGGTTGCAGCAAAACCTTGCATACCAACAGAGAAAGCTGGATTACACTGGGATCTAATTCCTAACTGTAGCCAGAAGGGAAAAGTAAGGTCAACAGTGGACAAGTTCAATACTTTCTGAAATCGGTAGCTCTTTGATTGGGTAATAGACAAAGAATCTCAAATAATTACAGATACAGAGGAACTGCATGTGGTGAATGAGATGGAGAAGAAAGACTCTTGGTTTGAACAATAAGTGAAAGGAGAAATATACTATTTGTGATGGAGAATGGAGATGATTAATCAAATAATCAATCCCATCGATTAGTCAGTGGGAAGCAACATGGCCTGGTGGCGTTTGGGAGGCAGGGGACCTGGGTTGTAATCCTGGCTCCACCACCTGTATGCTGTGACCCAGGGTAAATCACTCAACTTCTCCATTTCCTCATCTGCCAAATGAGGATTCAATACCTCTTCTCCCTCCTTCTTAGACTATGAGCTCTATGTAGGACAGGGACTGTGTCCTATCTGTTTAATTTGTATCTATCCCAGGGCTTAGAACAGTGCTTGACACACATTACGCTCTTAAGAAGACCATGTTTCTTGAGGTAGGTACAAGATAATCAGGTTAGACACCATCCCTGTCCCTCATGGGGCTCCCAGTCTAAGTTGGAGGGAGAAGGATTTATTCCCCATTGTACAGATGAGGTAATTGAGACATGGAGAAGTTAGGCTGACTTGACCAAGGTCACAGAGCAGACACGTCGTGGGGCCCGGGATAGAATCCAGGTCCTCTGACTCCCAGGCCCATGCTCTTTCCATTAGGCTACACTGCTTCTCTGCTGCTACCAGACACTTGCAAGTCTGCTGCTTCTCTGCTGGTAATTTCAAACTTGGAGTTGCCATGCACTGTCATTACTTCCTTGAGCAAATGTGGCCTCCAACAAATGTGACCCATCTTGGACTGGTAATGTAGCCAATGTGTTTGATGGGTAGACACCTATGGCAGAAGACGGTGGAGACAGCACAACAGTGGAAGTTAGGTACTACCCTTCCTCCCCATTCCCCCCATCCTTCTCTCTCCTTCTACCTCTCTTTCCATTCCTTCCATCCTCTTTATTTCATCTTTTTCCCCTTTTTTTCTCTCCCTTCAAAGTCCAATCTCTTTATTTAAAATGAAAATCTGCCACATGGGGCCCTCAAGGAGAATTCCCTGGGAACAATTGAGCAGAGGAAGCAGGAGCTAGAAAAGATTAGCAAAAACAACTTGGAGTATAGAGGATCTTTGCTTGCTCTTTGTGGGCATGGAACATGTCTTCTGACTTTGTTATATTGCGCTAATGCAAGCACTTAATACAATGCTCTGCACACAGTAAGCACTCAATAAATGTTTGCAAAGCAAAGTGGCTTAGTGGATAGAACAGAGGTCTGGGACTCAGAAGGATTTGGGTTCTAACGTCGGCTCCACCACTCGTCTGCTCTCTGACCTTGGGCTACCACTTCTCTGTGCCTCAGTTACCTGATCTGTAAAGTGGGAATTAAGACTGTGAGCCCTATGTTGGCAGGTACTGTGTCCAAACTGATTAACTTGAACCTACCCCAGTACTTGCCCTACTCAGGATTACACCTGGACAGCTTCCAGTATCCTATCAGTCACGGCTATGGGAGGGAGAGTCAAGCAGAGGCCTACCCATTTCATTCATAGCTTGGGCAGTGGCAAGTTGAAGGCAATCTGCTACAAATCAAAACTCACCCGTGCTGGGCAGCAGTGGCATGCTAGAAAGTCAAAAGGCGAAGATTCAAATTTACTGCACGGAAGAAGGTAATGGTAAACCACTTCCATATTTTTACCAAGAAAACTCTATAAATACACTCTAAGAACAAATGCAGATGGAAGTGGGGCATTTGGGGATAGATGTGTCCATGGAATCGCTATAGGTCAGAGATTACTTGACAGTATAAGACAAGAGAAGATCCTAGCATTTAGAATAGTGCCTGGAACAAAGTAAGCACTTAACGAATACCATAAAATAAACAAATGAATGAATACTAAATAAATCACTAAACGCCACCGATTGATCAATGGCACCATCCTATAAGGCAGGGTCTATATATTTTTAACTTGCTAATCCAGAAACAATCATATGACTAACACTGGCATTTGATAGATGTTTTGAATTACATAATAATAATAATAATGGCATTTATTAACCATTATAGTGGCAGACTTACTAAGCTCTGGAATGGATACATGCAAATCGGGTTGAATACGGTCCCTATCCCACATGGGGCTTACAGTCTCAATCCCCATTTTACAGATGAGGGAACTGAGGCACAGAGAAGTGAAATGATTTGCCCAAGGCCACAGAGCAGACAATTGGTGAAGTTGAGATTAGAACCCATGACCTAATGACTCCCAGACCCGTGCTCTAGCCACTGCGCCTTGCTGCTTCTCATATGTAGCAGAGTTAGTGCATGGAAGATGATGATTCCATTATCAAAGTATCATGATAGTAAAATGAATTGACAGGTGACACAATTTTTAAGGGAATGGTTTTAGCCTGGAAGCTTACTAAAACTGGAGAGAGAGCTTTTGATAAGGTATGATTAGAAAGGTAATGAAGAGGTCCATGGGCTCTGGTGCATATTCCCTCTCTGTTGACAATTTCCCCTTTCCTTCCTACCCATCCCCAACCAGTTCTCTCAGTTCCTCATTGTTACAGTCTATTGTATAACTCGGAAAGTCCTCTAGGGCCAGGACCATGTCTTCTACTTAGTGTCCCCAAATACCGAGTATAGTGCTCTGCATTATTCATTCATTCAATAGCATTTATTAAGCACTTACTGTGTGCAGAGCACTGTACTAAGTTCCTGGAAAAGTACAACACAACAATAAAGAGTGACGATCCTTGCCTAAAACAAGCTCACAGTCTAGAGGGCGGAGACAGACATCAATACAAATAGACATCAATACAAATAAATCAATTTAAGAGCTATACAAAAGTGCTGTGGGGCTGGGAGAGGAGGGAAAAGGAAAGGGAGCAAGTCAGGGTGACACAGAAGGGAGTGGGAGATGAGTAGATTCTCAAATAATCACAATGATGATGTAGATGATAATGATGACTATTCCTACTATGTGCTAAGAACATTACTAAGTGCTGGGTAATGATACCAGCTAATCAAGCTGGACACGGTTCCCGTTCTACCTGGGACTCACGGTCTTAATCCCCCATTTTACAGATGAGGGAATGGAGGCACAAAGAACTTCAGTGACTTACCCAGGGTCACACAACAGACAAGCGGAAGAGCCAGAAGTAGAATCCAGGTCCTTCTGACTCCCAGGCCTGTGCTCTATCCATTAGGCAACACTGTTTCGCAAGTGCTTACAAGTAACATAATTTAATAGACCCTAACATCTGTTATGGCAGTGAGTGTCACATTCAATGATGGGATGTGAGGAGGAAGGCACCTCAGTACCTGCAGTGAATGCAGCCATGGAGAGTGAGCAGAAATATTCTCTTCCAAGGTCATAGAATGACATCCATAATGCCCCTGTATGTGTCCTGGGCTACAGAGAACTTAGGTGAGAGAGTGTAGATGGTTCCGTGAAAACCACAAGACCTGGAAAAGCCATTCAAGCACAAGTTTTGCTTATGGTGGTAAAACGCTGAAAAGACAATGTAAGGCATGTGTTGCTCAGTTACTGAATAGCTCCCTTTAGGAATGCAAAGTCATCTTAAAGTGGGAGGAAAACAAGATAATGTGACCCTAAAAATTCATTCATTCTTTCAATCGTATTTATTGAGCACTTACTGTCTGCAGAGCACTGGACTAAGCGCTTGGGAAGTACAGTTTAGCAACAGAGACAATTCCTGCCCATAATGAGCTCACAGCCTAGAAGCGGGGGAGACACACATCAAAACAAGTAAACAGACATCAGTAGCATCATTATAAATAGAATTATAGATATATATGCATCACTAATAAAATAAAACAATTATAAATATAAATATGTACATATATACACAAGTGCTGTGGGGTGGGGAGTGGTGTAGAGTAAAGGGAGCAAGTCGGGGATGGGGAGAGGAGGGGGCTAAAAATGGCCTGCTTTATCAAGTAACACCCTTGCATAATATGTATCAAGATATCTGTACATTACCAGTAAGGTGAATTACCATGGATTTTTCTCTCTAGTCCTTAAAGAACTGTAAGGGGGATTGTGGAGATGAGAGGAGTAAAAAAAAGCAGATAGATGGGGAGGGAAGGAGCTGACAGGAAACAGGGTGAGGGAACAGGAATGAAAAGAGGAGTATTCTCATGAGCAGGAAATTTAAGCTAAGCCATGCAAATCAATCTGTGATAGTGTGTATTTACTGTAAAGCACTGATCTAAGCACTTGGGAGAGTTCAAGTAAAGAAAGAAATATGGCTTTAAAGAAGGCTACTTTCTTCCACACAATTTAAGTACATGGTAATTTTAGTGCTTTGATGGTAATAAATACTTTAATGCAGAAGAAATCTGTCTCTACAGACAGAAAATCAGGTGTCTTTCAAAAATAACTCTGGGCCCAGAGAAGTGAAGTGACTTGCCCAAGGTCACACAGACCGGTGGTGGAGCTAGGAATAGAACCCATGGCCTTCTGACTCCCAGGCCACGCTGCTTTCTCATGAATGATTACAAGCAAAACCTGGTTTCCAACTAACACTGAAGAAAATGAGATAGTTGAGGAAGTAGAGAAATATTGCCAAGAGAGAGTGTGCATACAGTTTGAATATCTGACAGCTGGGTAGTTTGATTTAAAATTACAATTTGAGCAGCAACCTACTCTACTTCTTGACAGTCATTAACTGGGAACCATAAAAAGTATCATTAATTCTGGGGTAGTCAGCAAAACGTTCAAAGTGTTTTGTAACGCTCTAACACTAATGCGGACCTTTTCAGATAGCCCCCACAGCAGCAAAGGTTTACTCTCCACACTGCTTGTATTTTCAGAAGCTTAAAAACACTGCCAATGCACCTGCTTTCCAGAAGATCATTAGGGAAAAATCCCAACGTAGGCCAATCAACCTGGCTTTAGTTACCTTACCGTCTGCTGGAGGAGAAAATTAATGTTATTAGATGTGTCTTTCTCTCAAGATTGGCTGGTGTTTGGTTACTTTGCCAGCTGTCTGAGAGGTGCTTAGGTCTACACGACGCTGACCTAGCTCATTGTCTGGGTAGAGCCCAAGTCCCAACATACTACACTAACACACCGGCTGGAGCTTACACCAGCTGTTACACCATTGTACAGGTTCTTAACAGGATTACAGCACAGTAAACCACAAACTTGGCAGCCGATACTCTGCCGTACAACCAGAGCTTCCAGGCAAGTCTCACCGTGGCCATTATACATACAAAGAACACCACTCTCAACTCGAGGATGCAAGTTAGAGAAGAAAGGAAGGGGAAAGGAAGATTCCCACAGATGTGCTTGAAAGATCACTGTGAACGCCCAGCTCGTCAGTAGATTTTGCTTTCCTTTGAGTTTCCTGTGAAATATTATACAAATTAGTCTAAAATCCTTCTTCAGTTCTGAACAAAATTACAGATGCTTCATCTGAGGCCAGCCTCTTCCTTCTGGAGCAAGAAGTCAAGCAGAAGATCCCATTGACTTAAAAGCAGAGATTTGTCACAACTCAGTGGTTTTAAAGGAAAGGACGCTGGCCGGTGGTGCCACTGACATCCATCTTGAACTACAAAAAAATATGCAATCTGTGGCCTACTCACTATATTTTTCACTTGACTATTGCTGTACCTAGTCAAGGATATAGCAGTAAGTCAATACTTCCTCCTTGGGCCAGAACAATCCTCCGAGGAAGATTGAAACAGAATTGCTTTGTTTACATAACTGCCAAATTCTGAGATTTGCAATAGAAAAGTAGCTATACCCACTGAAACTAAGCTTTAATCATTGACAAACAGGAGACTAATTCTATGTAATTATGTTTTTCTTGACACCTTCTCACGTGGAATTAAGAGGTTTTCATTAGCACTGGAATGGCTTTGGGGTAAGTTATTTGTTAGTAGATGGCTGTTTCACTGATAGATTTCCCCACCTTGGATGATAATCACAAAACTAAAATATTTTTGTCACCCTTGCAAAACATCCCACAGCAACTCCTTTTTTCTTGCTATTATATGAGTTTACAGAAAAATGCACCAGTAACAATGTTAGCTACTAATTCATTTGGGATGATTTTTCTTCCATTAATGTTCTGCATAAGGAAAGAAAAAAAATGCTTCCAAGTTCTTCCATTTAGATTTTAAACTTAATTCCTTTTAGAAATAAAACAAAAGCTATTGTACATAGTGATTGTTGTGTGTGTCAGCCATAGAGAACACGTCTACCAGCTCTGCCATACTGTACTCTCCCAAGAGCTTAACACAGTGCTCGGCCAACAGTGAGCCCTCAATAAATTTGATTGATACATTAAGATAAATTACTATATGAAGCCTAAAGATGCCTAGATACAGAGAAAAGGAAGATAATGAAGACAAATCTGAAGAAAAGGTTTTTTTTTATATACAGTGCTGGGTTTTGTATATGATCATAAAACAAGGCACTTCATATATGTGTAGAAACACACATATGTTTATGGATAAACTATCTTTTATTATACTAATCAATATGATTGCTCACTTCCAAATTATAACATGTTATACTAAGAAGCAAAAATTAGCTTGGTCACCCCTTCATGGGAGAGAGAGAATATATCCAATTCTATTTTCTTTGAAAACATATTCTTGGGTGTCTTTTATCTGTAAGTTCAAACATCGTAGTTCAAACATCAAGTCACATTACACTGAGAATGTAGGGGAGTCACAGTCTTGTTTTTGGAAACGTTTAAACACATATGGACTCAGTCTGAGCCCCCTGAGGCAATATAACAGGATAAGGCTAATAACATGTACACTTCAAGGCCAACTTCCATACAACCTAATAATTTGCCCATGGAAGGAAAACAATTTATTTCAAGGATTCCTGGTCATCTGCTGTGGCTAAATCTGTTCAGATTTCTATCTATACATCTATATAAAAATACACGTCGAGGCAAAATAAAAGCAAAAATATTTTTGTTCAGAACGCAACCCATACTTTCCCCGTTCTTTGTCTTTAGGGAGCTGACACAGATTCTTTTATTTACTCTTATTTACCACTGGGGAAAAGATGACATCCATGAAGAATGAATTTATTTATCAGACACTAGGTAAGTCTTTGTAGCACAGAGGATAAAAGATGAAAATACATTTAGTTCATCTGCTCATATCCTAGGTTCACAACCATTTCTGTAGCTTATAGCACATTTAAATCCTAAATTTCCACATGCTTTATTTAGGGAAAGGATTGCTTGTCTCAGATTAGCTCCCACCATTCTTACTGGTATTTGGACATGAAAGAAAACAGTAAATTTAGGGAGAAATAGGGCTATTGCCTGAAAGATCTGAATGTATTCCAACTAGGCTGAATCAGTTTCATTTCACTTCAATTTTGGTGCTAAGATTATATATATTGGCTTAATTTAGTGATAAGAAAATCCCTATAATAAATCCTACCTTGGGAGACAAATCTGTCAAGATCTTGATTATCAAAACAAATGAACCGACAGTAAAATGTGACATATGTAGCATATATTTTACATGACAAATTAGCCCTTGTGAACTGATAGACATACTGTAACTGAATGTTAAGGTTGCTATGGCAAATTATGCCTTTCTTCAGTCCCTGCTCCCTATGCTTCCAAAACGGCAACTACCTCTCCACAAAAAAAAAAAACAAAAAAAAAGAAATCATATTTTCAAACACTGTCTATTTAGTATGAATTTATTCTTTTTCCTAATTCTGTTTTCCAAAAATCTTTACTTCTCTGCTAGGGGAATCTGACTTGTATTAGTCTCTATTCATTTAATTTTCCTAATATTCTCCCATTTTCCCATCCAGCTCCTTTCAGAAGTGGCCTTCAATATTCATCTAAAATAAAACAGATTTCTTCCATCTGTTTTTCTCTTCATATTTTTATGGTATTTGTTAAGTGTTGACTTTGTATCAAGTACTGTTCTTAGCATTGGGGTAGATACAAGTTAGTCACGTTGGATATAGTCCCTGTCCCACATGGTGGTTTTCACAGTCTATGTAGGAGGGAGTAGGACTTAATCCCCATTTTACAGTTGAGAAAACCGAGGCACAGAAAAATTAAGTGACTTGTCCAAGGTTAAAACAGGAAGCAAGTGTCAGAGTTGGGATTAGAACCCAGCTCCTCTGACCTCAAGCCCATCCTCTTTTCCCTAGTTCATGCTGCTTCTCACTATTTCATTTTCCCCACTTCTTGGAATTAAGGGTCAGAGCTGACTTGAGAGTGAGATGAAAATGAAATGCTTAAAGGCTTAAAATCCAAGTTCCAAGACAACACAGAAAGAAGAGGGAGTAGTGGAAATGAGGGCTTCTTTGGAGAAGGCCTTACAGAGAAGAAGGAATTTTAATAGGATTTTGAAGGTGGAGAGAATGGTGGTCTGATGGATATGAGGAGGAGGGAGTTCTGGGTCCAAGGGAGGATGTGGGCAAGGGAACAGTAGTGAGATAGATGAGTCTGAGGTGCACTAAATAGGTTGGCATTAAGGGAGCAAATATACCTAAGCACCAAGCAGAAATTTCTTAACATTGGCTTTAAATCACCCAATCAGCTTGCCCCCTTCTACCTTAGCTCGCTGATTCAGGAACTGTCTCTATCTGTTACCAATTTGTACATTCCAAGTGCTTAGTACAGTGCTCTGCACATAGTAAGCGCTCAATAAATACTATTGAATGAATTCTCCATTACATCCCAGTCCACACACTTCACTTCTCTATCAATCAATTGTATTGATTGAGCACTGAGAGGAGAGCACTGTACTAAACACTTGGGAGAGTACACTAAAACAGATTTCATTCATTCATTCAATAGTATTTATTGAGCGCTTACTATGTGCAGAGCACTGTACTAAGCACTTGGAATGTACAAATCAGTACCAGATAGAGACAGTTCCTGCCCTTTGATGGGTTTACAGTCTAATCAGAGACAGACAGACAAAAACAATAGCAATAAATAGAATCAAGATATTTAATATAAGATATTTAATAGAATAGATTTGATAGACATGTTCCCTGCCCACAACAAGTTTACAGTCTAGAGGGGGAGACAGACATTAATAAAAATTAATAAACTATGGATATGGATATATAGGTACTGGGAGAGTGAGTGGGTGTGAATAAAAGTCGCAAATCCTAGTGCAAGGGTAATACAGAAGGGAGTGGGGAAAGAAGAATATGAGGCTTAGTTGGGGAAGGTCTCAGAGGAGATTTGTCTAGAAGGCGGGGAGAGTGAACGTCTGTCAGACATGAACAGGGAGTGAATTCCAAGCCTGAGGTAAGACCTGGGTGAGGGACTGACGATGACATAGACCAGACTGAAGTATAGTGAGTAGACTGGCATTTAAGGAGTGAAGTATGTGGGCTGAGTCATGGTAGGAAAGAAATCAGATAAAATGGGGGGGGGGGCGAAGTGATTGAGTGCTTTAAAGCCTATGGTAAGGAGTATCTTTGATATGGTGGTGGATGAGCAACCACTGGAGTTTCTTGAAGAGTTGGCAAACGTAGACTGAACACATTTGTAGAAAAATGATCTGGTTTGCAGAATGAAGTATGGATTGAAGTGGGCAGAGAAAGGAGACAAGGAAGTCAGCAAGGAGGCTCGTTATGAGCAGGGAACATGGCAGCTAATTCGGTTGTATTGTACTTTCCCAAAGTGCTTAGTACAGCACTCTGCACATAATAAATGCTAAATATGATTGATTTATTGAAGGAAGCTGACACAGTAATCAAGGCAGGATGAGATAAATGCTTGGATTAATGTGGTAACAGTTTGGATAGAGAGGAAAGGGCGATTTTAGTGATGTTGTGAAGGTAGGAACAACAGGATTTGGTGGCAGATTGAATATATGGGTTGAATGAGAGATGAGGATAAGGCCAAGGTTATGGGCTTGAGAGACATGGAGGATAGTGGTGCTATCGACAGTGATGGGAAAGTCATAGTGAGGGGAGGTTCTGGGTGGGAAGATAAAGAGTTCTGTTTTGGACATGTGAAGTTTGAGGTGGAGGCGGAACATCTAAGTAGAGCTGTTCTGAAGGCTGGAGGGAATATGTGGATGTGTCTTTAATCAATTTGCCTCTTGAAAATCTTCACTAGGTGGGCATACTCAAGTATTAAATAACAGATGTGGAAGCTGATCGATAGAAAAATATGATGCTTATCCTCTGGTAAAGTTTTAAATAGTAAGAAGCAATATTATCAAATATTCTTAAATCATTCATAGAGGATGACTTGCAGGCTAATGACTATATTCTGAAAGGATAAAAGTGAAGAAATGCAGATGAATAGGAATGTCTTCCAGCATCAACAGTGGCCTAGAAGATTGACCATTAATCAGTGAAGCAATCCAACAGTGCTTAAGCATTTTGAAAAGTATAATACAACAGAGTTTAGAGACGCAATCCCTGTCCACAAAGAACATACATAGAGAGAGATACTGCAATGAATTGTGACTAGGGCAAATAGTAGATTCTAAGGATTTTTGCAAAGGTTCTGTGCCGCTGGGTTGAATGGTCAGGTGCTTAAGGGGTACACAGCCAAGTCCACTTTTCTGAGAGGACCAAGGTGTGCTTCTATCTCTCACCTGACAAAGCTTCCACACAACCAAATATTAACCCCAGTGAACCAGAGTTTAATACTTTCACTGCTGCTATTCTATTATCTAAGCTGCTCATTATCCAAAGGTGCAAAGGTGAACAAAAAGTTAGAAAACTAATTCAAGAAGGCCAGCATATCCTTTGAAAGACTAAACTCTCTGAGGGTAAGAATTATGCCTGCAAAATCTATCGCATCGTATTTTCCCAAGCTATTAGTACAGTACTCTGCAAATGATAAACACTCAATATACACCATTATTTATTGATTGAAGCTGAGAGAGTGAGAGAGCGGTCCATTAATCAATAGTACCTATTGTGCACCTACTGTGTGCAGAGCACTGTACTAAGCACCTGGAAGAGTAGGATAGAATTAGCAGACATGATCTCTGCACTAAATGACCTTCCAATTTAGTGGGGAGACAGACATTAAAATGAATTACAGACAAGGGGAAGTAATAGAGTATAAAAACTGCTTACTCAATGTTGAATACTCAAGTTCTTAGGTGGCATGGGACATTTCCTCCTACCTTCAGGTCATCTCTACTTGGATGTGCTGTCAAAACTTCAAACTTAACATGTCCAAAACAGAGCTTCTGATTTTCCCACTCAAACGCCATCCTCCCTGTGACTTTCCTGTCATTCTAGACAGCATCATCATCCTTCCTGTATCGCAAGCACATTACCTTGACTTTATTCTCCACTTGCCTCTCTCATTCAAACCACATATTCAATCTGTCATAAAATCCTGTCATTTCAACCTTAAGAAAACTGCCAAAATCCACCCTTTCCCACTCCGTCCAAACTGCTACCAAGTTAATCCAAGGATTTACCCTATCCTGCCTTGACTACTGCCTCAGGCTCTTTGCTTACCTCCCTGTTGTCTTTTCCAACTCCAGTCCATACTTCACTCTGCTTCCAGGATCAATCTTCTACAAAAACATTAAGTCCATGTTTCCCCTCTCCTCAAGAACCTTCAGTGGTTGGTCATCCACCTCAGCAGCAGAGACTCCTTAGCATTGGATTAAAAACACTCAATCACCCTTCCCACTACAACCCAGCCCACACATTTCATTTCTCTAAAGCCAACACTGTATCTCTTTTTTGTCTATCTCACCACCAACCTCTTGCCTATATCCTGCCTCTGGCCTGGAATGCCTCACTGTTTATATCAAATAGATGAATAATCTCCCAAACATCACAGTCTTCTTGAAGAGACATCTCCTCCAAGAGACCTTCTATACCTGGGCCTTCATTTCCTCTTCTCTCACTCCCTTCTGCATCGCCTTTGCTCTTGGTCTGCCCCTTTTAATCACGCCTCCCTCACTCTACAGAACTTATGTACCTCTCCCTAATTTATTTATTTACAGTAATGTCTGACTTCCCTTCTACACTATAAGTTCACTGTGGGCGGAGACCATGTCCTCCAACTCTGTTACACTGTACTCTCAAAGTGCTTAGTACAGTGCTCTGTACATAGTAAGCACTCAATAAATGTGATTGATTGATTGATGTGACAGTTGATTGATTGATGGGGAGATGAGAGGCTACATCAGAATAGGCCCCCTGAAGGATATATGACTTAGTAGGAATTTGAAGATAATGAGAGCAGCAGTCTGCCATATGCTAAGGGGGTGAGAGTTTCAGGCAGGAGGGAGTGTGTGAGCAAGAGGTTGGCAGCAGGAGAGATGAGCGACTCAATGAGAAGTACTCACTGAGAGGAATAGGGCCGGGAACATGTCTACCAACTCAGCTATATTGTACTTTCCCAAACATTTAATATAATAATAATAATTCATAATTATGGCACTTAAGTACTTAATATGCACTGTGCCGCCCACAGTTAAGCACTCAATAACTACAGTTGATTGATTGAATAAGGCATGCAAGCTGAGGTGAAGTTCAAGGAGTGGATGAGTAACAGGGAGACTGATGATCGAGTGCTTTAAAGGTGATGGTGAGGAGTTTCTGCTTGATGCAGAGAGGAATGGACATCACTAAATTAAGCTTTAGGCAAAACTGAAGGAATATGGATCTCTATTTTTGTCCCGCCTTCATTATGGATGTGGGATCTGAATTTACTATATGTAGCTATATATGTAGTTATCCTTCATACTCAAAAAAGACCCCACTGTTGGTGAAGTTCACTTTTGAGAGTGTTTGAGGTGAAAAGGACAATGCACAATCCACAGTTCCAGCCAAATGATTAACACAATTAGGTTCATTTATTCATTCATACTTATGGAGTGCTTACTGTGTGCAGAGCACTGTACTAAGAGCTTGGGTGAGTACAATATAAAGAGACACATTCCCTGCCCACAATGAGCTCACAGTCTAGAGGAATAACAAGGTTATCACTTGCGTTGTAATTTATATGCTGTTTTCTGTTTTTTTCCCATTGTCTCTCTTTATCTGCAAGAACTTTGCTGAAAGAGTGTCCCTCTATGTGATCGTGTCATGGAAGTCAGTCCTCATCACTTGAATCCTAGATATGGCTTTGTTTTATTGAGTCCTTAAAACACTTTCACAGGTACTCCTAAGGTGTTTTCTGGTCAAACATAATAACATCATTGGCAAGTCTGAATCATAAACACTGAGGGACTGAAAGGCAGTCTGTCTACTAACATGAAAGCAGTGCTTGTTACTTCCCACCTATCGATCAAGCCATCAAGCAGCTGTATTTATTGAGCGCTTACTGGATGCAGGACACTGCACTATGTACTTGGGAGACTATAATACAGTAGAGTTGGCAGACATTATCCTTGCCCACAAGGAGCTTATAGACTAGAGGGAGAGGCAGACATTAAAATAAATAAGTAACCACCTTTTCTGGCTAGAACAGGTGAGAAGAATTGACTATCACAGGATTCCCCAGTTGCTGTTGCTGAGTTGAAATGGGAAAATCATAAACAAAGTGGAAGAAGGAAAGCTTTAGAGCTGAACCTCAAAAAATATGGGATAGCTCTAAAGAGTTGAGAGAGAGCAGTAGACAACAGATGACCCTGGCAAAAACAAATATCAAATCAAGTGATTTTCTTAGAATAGAGAAGCTCTCACATGAAGAGAGAAATGAAAATAGTACCAGACAGTGTAGGTAATGAAAGCAACCAAGCTGGAAAGAACAATCTATAAATACACACAAATATACATAATGTTATTTATCTATCACTCATCCATAAAAATCTCACCTTCAGTATCTTCATCTTCAAACTCAAAGAACCACCACTATATGGAGCTCAGTAAGGTAAAATAATATGGGAGGAAAATACATTTTTAGCTAATCAACAATGTGACTGTTCTAGTTTTAGTATAGTTCTAATATTCTGGAAAATCAAATTCCTTGTGTTAATTTAAAAAAAGTCCATAATGATCAGATAGTTTTTTTCCTGGTTCCTTTTTTCTCTTTCCATATTCCTGTAACTTTTTGCCTTTTTTCAATCTTCCAGTACTTGGTAGGTAAAAAGAAGTGGGAATTTTCATAGGGAATTTTCATTTTTTTTGGATAGTTAACTTGGAAAGAAATAGCAAAATAATTGAATTGCAAGGACCAAAATATTTCAACTTAAATTTAGCTTAAAATCTAAAAATGTAATTGTTTTACTTGAAACAAGAAAAAGAAGGAAAACGCCAATACATTGCTAACAATAGAAATTAATTCAATCTTCAACTGGAAATGGACTCCTCCTTGCTAAATCTCAGGGTCGCCACTGTGCACAGGTGATTTTCTTATCATGTCATTCTTATCTGTGAGGGAAATTCGGTGTTCAGGTTAATGACCAAAATAAACGGAGACAGACAAAAAGAATGATTTAGGCTGCTCTTTCCTGTTACCTTGAGAATGATGTGAAGAATGAAATGCTTAGATGAAATGTCTTCTAATGTCTTCCTCTGAATCCGCACCCATGTTTCAATTAAGCAGTACCCCAATGAAGTAGGATCCCAGCAGGAGTTCATCAAGTCCTGAAGAAAGGGAACTAGGACTCACTCATTCTCAGGGATATCAATGCTCAAGGCCAGTCCTAACCTGCTTTGTGTGTGCTTTTACCGAACAGTGCCCAATAAAGCCGAAACTCAGGTTTGAATGATTTTTTTGTCTTTCTCTCTGCTAGAGAAGTCGTGCTGATCAATGTTATTCTGCACTCACTGGCACAAGTTTTACTGATCTAACCCGTGACTAAAAAGAGACTCATAAGAGAAACACCAGGAGGTGATTCCTAGTCAATGTCATCCATAAGGATTGCCACATTACAGCCTCCTTCTCCCTTTCCATTTCTCAATGGGAGAAATGAGGGAACAGGTAAAGGGAAAACTGGCTAATATTGGTGAAAATGAACATCAATGGGAGGACCCTCCATTGGCTGAAAATCTGGGGTCTGGCCCAAATCAGTTCCGGTCAACCCAAATTCTAGAAAGGTGGGGGCTGTAGCTGTTCTAAAAAGCAGCCAGACATGCTCACTGTGGGCAGGGAACGTGTTTATCAAGTCTTGTATCGTACTCTCCCAAGCTCTGCACAGAGTAAGCACTCAATAAATGCCTTTGATTGATTGATTGATTCATACAGTTTGACTTCCAAAGAGATGGTGTCACACTGGCATTACCTGTATCTTAGAACAGATAGATTTCCACATCTGGAAAGCTGTGTGGTAGTTTCAGTCTCCTTGTTTGCTGAACACAGGGGTCCCCTCTACCCTGAGGATGCTAGAAAAGGGAGGGGCCCCAGGCCACTCATCATCGTCATCAACATCGTCATCACCGGTTTTTAGTGAATGTTTACTATGTGCAGAGCACTGTTCTGAGCACTTGGGAGAGTACAGTCGAGTAAACAGACAAGATCCTCTCCGTCAAGGATCTCACCCCAACAAGAAGACATTTTGCTATTCCTTGTCCTCAGTTCTATTCAAGGCATCTAACTACTGGTAGAAATTGGTGGTGTATACTCCTTCAAGTACACTGAGTCTTGTTTAGACAGTCATAGCTCAGGCAATTTATGGAGTTCTATCAGCTCTGAGAACAGTGCAGCCTAGTGGAAAGAGCACAGGGCTGGGAGTCAGAAGACCTGGGTTCTAATTCTGCCTCTAGCACTTACCGGCTCTGTGGCCTTTGGCAAGTCACTTAACTTCTCTATGCTTCTGTTTGCTCATTGGCAAAATCGGGTCCTCCCTCCTACTTAGATTGTGAGCCCCATGAGGGCCTAATTTGCATCTATCCCAGTACTCACTGGAGTGCTTGGCGCATAATGAGCACTTAAATAATACAATCATCACTACTATTATTGCTGATATAATTATTGTCATTAACGTCATTAGTATTAACCTTCTTTCCCTTTAATCTTCCACTGGGAACTAGAATGGGTTCTAACAGTTGACACTAGCACTTGCGAAATGCATCTGCATCTCAACAACTTCTTCTTTCCCTCTGATCAAAGACTGCACAATAATTGAATTTCCTAGAGAAATAGTGGAGGCCGATGACAGTGCATGCCAAAGGAATTTATAAATAAATGTTGGATATCTAATTAATAATTTCTAATCAATTGGGTATATTTATTCAAATATTGATTACAAGGCTTTTTTGTACATCTTATTGGTGAATTAACCAAGGACCTCCATCACCTGGCCCCTCCTACCTCACCTCCCTTCTCTCTTTTTACAGCCCACCCCGTACACTCCACTCGTCTGCCGCTAACCTCCTCATGGTGCCTCTTTCTCGCCTGTCCTGCCGTCGACCCCAGGCCCATGTCCTACCTCTGGCCTGGAAAGCCCTCCCTCCTCACATTCGCCAAACTAACTCTCTTCTCTTCTTCATAGCCCTCCTGAGAGCTCACCTCCTTCAGGAGGCCTTCCCAGACTGAGCCTTCCCTTTCCCTCTGCTCCACCTCCCCTCCCCACTCCCCGCTACTCCCTCCTTCTGCTTTTCCCCCTTCCTCTCCCCAGAGCACTTGTGCATATTTGTATATATTATGATATATTTATCACATGTCTATGATTCTATTTATCTTGATGGTATTGATGCCTGTAAGCCCGTCCATGGGCAGGGATTGCCTCTATCTGTTGCCGAATTGTACATTCCAAGCACTTAGTACAGTCCTCTGCACATAGTAAGCACTCAATAAATACTATTGAATGAATGCCTGACTACTTAATAATAATAATAATGTTGGTATTTGTTAAGCGCTTACTATGTGCAGAGCACCGTTCTAAGCGCTGGGGTAGACACAGGGAAATCAGGTCGTCCCACGTGGGGCTCACAGTCTTAATCCCCATTTTACAGATGAGGGAACTGAGGCACAGAGAAGTTAAGTGACTTGCCCACAGTCACACAGCTGACAAGTGGCAGAGCTGGGATTCGAACTCATGAGCCCTGACTCCAAAGCCCGTGCTCTTTCCACTGCGCCACGCTGCTTCTCTACTTGTTTTGTTTTGTTGTCTGTCTCCCCAGTTTAGACTGTGAGGCCATTGCTGGGCAGGAATTGTCTCCCTCTATTGCCGAATTGTGCATTCCAAGTGCTTAGTACAGTGCTCTGCACACAGTAAGCGCTCAATAAATACGACTGAATGAATGAATGAGTGAATATTACCCCAAACCAGTGCATGATTGATCATAAGCAGACCACCAATGTATGACAGTGAAGAAATCTATTCCTTCTCCCAAGGTTCTTCCTACACAGGTTGTCCATAAATAGGCAGAATTGTAATTAGTTATTCAAAAGAACTTCAAAAAACCATTTACTGACAAGGAAGCATGGATTATTGATTTGATTAACAAATGGCACTCTATCCAGGGTTAGTTCCACTTGGTTTGAGACAGCAAAAACCATCAGATGTGATTCAGGTAGCAATATCCCCCTGGCAGACTTACAACACCTCTTCACAAAAGAAAATAAAAGCCAATATTCTCATCAAAACCAAATCAACATCAGCAATGCAAGAGGACTTCCTTCTGCCTCCACTTGAAAAAGAAATAGAAGGGGAAAAAAAAGAGAAAGCTTGGAGCCCGAAGCACTTAAAGTTAAATAATGAAACTATATTGCTTATTTGAGAAGAGTATACAGTCATGACCTTAGAAGCCCTCAATTTGACCTGAGGTTACGGGCCAAGAGGGATCACATGACCTTTTCATTTCTTATGCTAATAGACAAAGCATCACATTACAAGGATGATTCTTCCCTGGTGGAAACACCAGTTTTATTTTCCAGGGCTTTTAGCCCCAAAAGGAAGACAAAGCTTAGTTGGCCAGGCTCACTCCTGCTAAACTTGCAGAAAATCTGTATGTCAGTGCTGGACTATGGGAAATTGTAAATTAAACTCTGCTCTTCACCTGGAAGAGTCATTTTAAAATCCCTTTATCTTTCCGTTTCAAAGCAATTCTAGAATGAAACACTAAGCCTTCTATAGGATGAAAATTCATATCTTGAAAACTGGTGATAAGAATTACTCTCTATGTAACTAGGAATTAGCAGTCACTGGTCTTTTTATTCGTCCACTCTTCCTTAGGTCAGCCTGCTTCCTTATTTATAATATTTATTTGCTTTAACTCTTACCAGTCAATTTTTTTTGAACAAGTAAACACCGACAAGGTAATTATTAAATGCATCTTTCTTGGCACAGCTAAACAGGCACTCGTTTAGAAAAAACTTGCTATATTAGCAAACCTCACACGGCTGTAAACTAATTGCATGTAAAGTCAACTGGCTGCATGTTTGAGAATTTTAATTACAGCTCCATGATTGCTTTATATTCTGAACATAACATTCAGGTAGCACAGCCTTTATGATGATAAGCAGTTTAATTAGAAAGCCGAGATAAGGAAAATGCTTTTTAAGTTCCAGAATTCGTTCATGCTGATCATGTGACAACTTTCTACTCAGAGTTCCTTTGGCTATTCTAAAAGATGAATTGACCATCAGTCAATCACTGGTATTTACTGAGTGCTTACTATGTGCATAGCACAGTACTGAACACTTGGTAGAGTATAAGACAAAAGAGTTGGCAGACACGTTCCCTGCCCACAACTCTTCTACAATTTCCTTTCTCAGCAATATGATAACAGATGTCTTAATTGTTGATTTACTTATCACTCGCAAGTACCTGTAGGCATCTGTTAAACTTTGCAATACATTGGAAAACAGAACCTTTTCTTCCTTGTGCTAGGTCAGCAAATAAGTTCCTTCACATGCTCCCAAACTGGCATGAAAATCACAACAAATAGACTCAAATGTAAGGTGTGCTCTGCCAACGGTGTGTCTGCCCTTTCAACAAACTGTCTCAGAGGATGGTCATTGATTTCCTAGTTATTATGAACATGAAATTATTGAATGACAGATGATAGAGTGTTAGGTCCTACAAGTATTTTCCCAAATGGGTTATCTAGCCAGGGTTGTCATGGCAACCATGCCGTCTGACAGAGCTTACGACAAAGAACTCCTTGCCGGGAATTCAGATCCTAAATAGCTCTCCATTTCTCCAACCAAACCCTTATGAAAGGCAGAACTCCGAAGATTTCTTGTAAAGAAAGCCTAGGTTCACTCTACTCCGCTCACTCGAACGTTTGCCACTAATTCTGTTACAAAGTAATAAGTTTCCGAAAGTCAATACGTTTCCCAACAGGGCCTTTGCCAAAGCCTGGACATCATATTATTAGCAGAGGCAGTGTTAATCCACATAAGATAAATTAATAGGTCAATAGGGCAGGATCTATAGGGAATATAAGTTCTGCATCATAACACACAACTCATTAAACCCAGAAGAAACAATACTCACATATCAGCCTGTTCTTGAATTGCTAAAGGTTAGATGATTTCTCTCTAGCATGATGTTAAGCTTTGAAAGAATTAGTAAAACGCTTCTTTTTCTTTTCCATTTTGTGATTAGCAAATACAAACCACCATACAGGCAAAATATGTTTTTGAACTGAAGGGTGGGTCAAGTAGAACTTTATTCATGAAGACAATCACTTTCCTATTTGAATTACATCATGCTCTCTTTTGGGCTCACATACACCGCTCTGCAAGTGAAGGATTTATCATCTGGTGCTCGTAAGGGCTGCTGTCTTGAAGAGATGTAAGACTACAATTTCATATCACGACACCAAATCAGGAATGTCACTACAGTCGGGTGAAATAAGGGACTATGCTCTTATGGGTTTTATAGGCTATGAGTTGGTCATAGCTAGGCTAACTTGCCCAAAATTTAGTTCTATATTTTCCTCAGAAACACAACTTAGGTCATGAGAAAGAGGAATACACTACTCATTTTTTGAATCACTACAGCTGTCAGTTGTGACATAAAATACTTATGTATCTAACTGGATCTGCTGAGACAGAACTCTGTCATCTTTTTTTCTTCCTTGTCCTGTCCACAGAGGAATGTTGTTATAATGCTTTGTTCCGGAACTTAAGTATTAGTTTTGCCATCTTGTCATTTAACATTAAATATTGCTCAGAGGTGACTCTTCGGGAAACTGTACTGGAGCTGAATGTTCAATTGTCACAGTCTTATAAAAGGTGAGATGTGACAACAGCTTTTTAAACATAAAGTTTCATATGAAGATTAATTCCCTCTTAACACTGCTCTGAGCACGATGTCTTTCTGTTCCTTAAAAACCTCCAATGATTGGCCTTTCCATATAAAGCAGAAAATTCAGGCCACCAGCTTTGAGGGCTAAGTCACATGTTTCCTCTCTCTAATCCTACTAAAATACAACTCACACTCAAACGTCCTCTAGAGCCACCTACTCACTGTTCCTCATTCTCACCTCCAGCACTATTGATCTCTTGTTCATGCTCTCCCTCCGTCTTGGAATTCCTTCTCCCCGTATGTCTTACAGAGCATTGTTCTCCCATCTTCAAAGGCCTTTTGAAACTGCATCTCCTCCAGGAGGCCTTCGCTGAATAATTTTTCATCTCCTCACCCTATTTTTCTCAATCAGTACTTCCATATTCTCTAAATGATTGGGTCTTCATAATAATGTTGGTATTTGTTAAGCGCTTACTATGTTCTTTCCACTGAGCCACGCTGCTTCCCCTTCACTGCCCCTTCTCTCCAGATAGCACTTAATAATAATAATAATAATGTTGGTATTTGTTAAGCGCTTACTATGTGCCGAGCACTGTTCTAAGCGCTGGGGTAGACACAGGGGAATCAGGATGTCCCACGTGGGGCTCACACTCTTAATCCCCATTTTACAGATGAGGTAACTGAGGCACAGAGAAGTTAAGTGACTTGCCCACAGTCACACAGCTGACAAGTGCCAGAGCTGGGATTCGAACTCATGACCTCTGACTCCAAAGCCCGGGCTCTTTCCACTGAGCCACGCTGCTCCTCCTATGTACTTATGTACATATGCTTAACCTCTGTTTCTTCCTCCTACTTATAATTTGTTTTAGTGTTACTTACTCATTGGCGGGGAATTTATAGACTAACTCTCCCAAGTACACTTCTTCTTGAGAAGGTCTTCCTTTATTAATCTCTCATCTCTCCCCTCATATCCCAGCGTGGCTCAGTGGAAAGAGCCCGGGCTTGAGAGTCAGAGGTCATGGGTTCGAATCCCGGCTCTGCCACTTATCAGCTGTGTGAATGTGGGCAAGTCACTTCACTTCTTTGTGCCTCAGTTACCTCATCTGTAAAATGGGGATTAAGACTGTGAGCCTCACGTAGGACAACCTGATTTCCCTGTATCTACCCCAGGGCTTAGAACAGTGCTCTGCATAGAGTAAGCGCTTAACAAATACTAACATCATTATTATCCTACCCTATCCCCTAATTTCTGCCTCAGCAACTCTGCAAAGCCTAAGCACTAAAGCGCTAAACATTCCCCCCTGATGCTTTTTCCCTTATGAACATGTCTTTACTCCATTACTTTTGACACCTATACAGTCTGTCTTCCCCACTAGATGGTAGGCAGTTTGAAAACACAGACATTTACTAACTCTATTAATGGTGGAATCTGTTAGACTTCGTGCTGGGGTAGAAATGAGATAATCAGGTCAGACACAGACCCTGTCGCACATTAGGCTCATAGTCTAATGGGGAAAGAGAAAATGTATTGAATCCCCAGATGAAAGCAACTGAGGCAAAGAGAAAGAAGTGAAGTGACTTGCACAAGGCCACCAAGCAGGCAAGTGGCCAAGCTGGAATTAGGACCCAGGTCCTCTAACTCCCAGATCACTAGACCATACTGCTTCTCCTCAAGGGCTTAGTACAGTGAGCTGGACCCAGAAAGTGCTCCATCAATCTGACTGATTGATGGATATCACACTCAACCTCCAAATCGACAGACAGGCCTTCTGTTTCAATTTTTCTTCTTTACTGTCTAACTGGACAACATTGGACAGCATTCCAACCAAGCAATAGAATTTAGTGATAACATTCAATTCTGGCTAAGTTTCACTAGTGTAGGCTGGCAAGTAAGTTTGGTCTTCAAGTTAATGATGTAACACTGTGCAGATTCTATGAAGCTCTGATAATCCTCTACATGTCTTTTTACATCTTTGCCTCAAGAGCACAGGCTTCAGCGTTCGTCAGTCGCAGGTTTTTCGATGTTTGTTGGAAGTATTTTGGAGAAATCAGAAAAGTATTCAATACCAATTTCCAACTCCCTTGTTGCATCATCAAGCATGACAGTATAGAATAAGCTGAACAGGATTAGACCACTACCCTGCTAGGTTGTATTTTAATTGTGAAGGGAAAAGGGTTAGACAGGTATTTGTAACTCTGCCTCAATCCATCGTGTCTGAAATAGTCTCATAATTTCTATGAACTCTACAACAGCCAAATTTGCTTACCAGCTGCCAGAGCTCAGTCTGCTAATTTAAGGTCCATCAATCAATCAATCAGTGGCATTCTTTGAACACTTACAGTATACAGCATACTGTACTGGGAAAGTACAATATAGGAGTGCAGTATGGAAATTTGACACATTCAGGTCCACCTCAGGAGTCGAACAGCTCTGAGGCAGGATAAAATTGGCCATCCTCTACTCCCATTCCATATAATGTCATTACATTACATTGTCCCCACCATTTCCTAGGACATCAAACTTAGAATTTTGCCTTAGAGTGTTTGTCGGTGGACACCACATCAGCTCTGTGGTTGCTACTTAGAGATCTCAGGCAGCTTGATTCCAAGACCCTGACTTGCTACCCATTAGGATATCCCTTCTGTCCCACTGGGGTCGCCAAGAAGGTCAGCAGTACTGCCATCTTCTAGGGGAGCTCCATGAGCACCATATTTGTAAGGGTCAAGTCATCTGCCTTCGTTTGAGTGTTTTCGGTGGCTGCCATTTTGCAGGGTACTGGGTGACTACTTACTGTGGAGAATCATAAGGTGATGTCATAGCTAACTTTTTTATGGTATTTGGTATCTTAATATTTGGTATGGTATCTAACTTTTTAATAGTATGTCCCAGGCACTATACTAAGCACTGGGGTAGATACAAGCTATCATGTTGGACACAATTCCTGTCCCACATGGGGCTCACTGTCTTAATGCCCATTTTACAGATGAGGTGACTGAGACAAAGAAAACAGAAGTGATTTGCCCAAGGACACAGAGCAGACAGGTGGCAGAGCCATAATTAGAACCCAGGTCTTTCCAATACCCAGGTCCGTGCTCTATCCGCTAGACCAAGCTGCTTCAAGTGGCCTAGTGAAGATGGGTCTGGTCACAATGCTGAGAAGTTTTTTTTCTGAATTGTGTTTTGATGAAAAGTTTAATTGTGATTCAGGAACTGTGGGCAGGAAACGTATGTGCCTTGTTTGTTATACTGTACTTTTCCAAATACCTAGTACAGTGTTCTGCACAGAATAAGTGCTCAGTAAATACAAATGATTGCTTGATTGTGCAACTGATGCTCTTCTTAAGTAGCTCTTTCAGAGGTCTCTGGTGAGGCGCTTGTCTGCACTGGAGGGCTGGCAGAGTTGCCAACTCAACAGGGCAAACTTGAGTCTCTCTCCTATTGCTTTCCAGTTACAGATTCAAAATCATTGTTTTAATAACTTGTAAAGTGTTTCCTATGTGCAAAGCACTGTGCTAACCGCTGGGATAGATACAAGTTAATTAGGTTCCACATGGGGCTCACATTCTAATTAGGAGAGAGAACAGGTATTGGATCCCCTTTTTGCAGATGAGGGAATTGAGGAAGAGAGAAGTTAAGTAAGTGACTTGCCAACACAGCACATACATTCATTCAATAATACTTATTGAGCAGTTACTATGTGCACAGCACTGTATTAAGCACTTGGAATGTACAATTCGTGGCAGAGCTGGGACTAGACCCCTGGCTACCTGACTCCAAAGCCCATGCTCTTTCCACTAGGCTACTCTGCTTCCCACTAGCTCTCCATTAGGATTCACCCCCGTTATATTCTTGGGCTGAATTTTAAGCTTCACTTACCTCGGGTTGACAGGATTTGAGATCTTCCAAGAGGCGCACCCCAGATGGGACATCTATTTCTATTCAATGCTCATCGGATGTAATGTTATATGGCAGATGTTCCTGTCAAATCATCCTCTCACCTAGTACGGTTTTACTCATTCTCTGCCTCAGTCCTGCTCCCCCAATCTCTGTCCCTCCTTGTACTGCTTTCCAGGAAGCTCTTTAAGCTCCAAACGGATCCATCAATGATATTTACTGTGTGCAGAGCACCATACTAAGTGTTTGGGGGTGTACAGAGTTATTAGACACTTTTCCTCCCCATAGGGAGATGACAGTCTAGGCATGGAGGTGAGGGTGCAGTGAAAAACAGGTGCATAAAAAGTAAAGACCCAAATGAGTAGGTGATATGGAAGGGACAGGGAATAGGGGAAATGAGGGTTTAGTCAGGGGTGGCTTCTTGGAGAAGATATGATTTTTATAAGGCTTTGAAGGTGGGAAAGAGAGGCAGTCTGTCCTATATGAAGAGAGGAGGAGTTTGAGGCCAGAGAGACGGAGGAAGCAGGCAAGAGATCAGTGGCAAGATAGATACGATCAAGGTACAGGAAGTAGGCTGGCACTGGAGGACTTCAGTATAAGGGCTGGATTGTAGTAGGAAATCAATGAGGTAAGATAATGATAGTAATAATAATAATAAATGTGACATTTGTTACGCTCTTACTAAGTGCCAGGCACTCTACTAAGCACTCGGGTCGACACAAGCAAATCTGGTTGAATATAGTCCCTTTTCCACATTGGCTTACAGTCTCCACCCTCATTTTACAGATGAGGTAACTGAGGCTCAGGGAAGTGAAGTGACTTACCCAAGGTCACACAGCAGGCAAGCAGCAGAGATGGGATTAGAACCCATGACCTTCTGACTCCCAGGCCTGTGCTCTATCCACTATACCTTGCTGCTTCTCTAAGGAAGGGGGCAAGCTGACTGAGTGCTTCACATCTGATGGTCAGGCCTTTCTGTTATTGTGGAGGTGGAGAGGCAGCCACTGGAGATACTTGAGGAGTGGAAAGATATAGACTGAACATTTCTTTTATTACTGGTGCTGGTTTTGTTTAAGTGCTTCCATAAAATTAGGTAGGCACTTAAAGGGTTTGACATTGACCAATTAATTATCTATTAATGAAACTCTCTTCTGAAATTTTCTTTCCAAGATCACCCTTGCTCCATGCAATCACTCTCTAATCCACAATCAATCAGTCAAGGGCATTTACTTAAAAATTACTGGTGAACTAAGTATTTGGGAGAGCACAATATAATAGAGTTGGTAGACGTGATCCCTGGCCAGAAGGAGATTAAAATCTAGAGGGGAAAACAGATATTAAAATAAATTATACATCAGAAAGCAGCATGGCCTAATGGAGAAAGCATGGGCCTGGGAGTCTCGGGGCCTAGGTTCTAATTCTGCCCCTGCCATGTTTCCTGTGTGACCTTAGGCAAGTCACTTAACTGAATCTCTGTGCCTCATTTTCCTCAACTGTAAAATGGGGATTCAAATTCTGCTCTCCCTCCTAATTAGACTGTGAGTCCCACGAGGGACAGGGATTGTGTCTGACCTGATGATCTTATATCTACCCCACCCCTTGAGAAGCAGCATGGCTCAGTGGAAAGAGCATGGGCTTTGGAGTCAGGGCTCATGAGTTCAAATCCCAGCTCTGCCACTTGTCGGCTGTGTGACTATGGGCAAGTCACTTAACTTCTCTGTGCCTCAGTTCCCTCATCTGTAAAATGGGGATTAAGACTGTGAGCCCCACGTGGGACAACCTGATTCCCCTATGTCTACCCCAGCGCTTAGAACAGTGCTCGGCACATAGTAAGCGCTTAACAAATACCAACATTTTTTTTTTTACTTAGAACAGTGTACTTAGAACTAGAACACATAGTAAGCGCTTAACAAATGCCATTAAAAAATGGGTGAGATGGCAGAATATGCCCTTTCTCCTATTTTTCTCATATATATATATATATATATATATATATAGTACAGACCCAAGTACATAGGGGATGCAAATGGGTTGCCGGAGAGAGGTTAATCAGGGAAGGTTTCTTGGAGGAGATGTGATTTTAGGAGGATTTTGAAGATGGGAAGAATGGTGGTCTGTGAGATATGAAGGAGGAAGCAATTCCAGGCCAGAGGTAGGACATGGGCAAAGGGACGGCAGCGACATAGACAAACTCATGTCAAGGAGGATTGGGAAACGTGCCAGAACATCAGACCTTTTGCTAATCAAACCCAAGACCGCCTATGAGATTATGCATGTAATAAACAGGTGAATGTCATTTCGGGCGCGGTCTAAGCCAGATATCTCTGAATGTTACAAAACCTCCATCCTAATTATATTTATCTTCTCCTCTCAGCTCTCCCATTTCGTCCTTCCTGTGACAGCTATTCTCTTAACCTTTGATATTTGACATCTGCTAACCTTTGAGAGCAGGATTTATTTGAAGCTATTGCAAACACCATTAATTATGGGGGAACAGGAGATAAGATGCTAATTGAAGCTGAGCATCACCATAGCCCAGTAAACTCCCCGCACAGCTGAGTTTTGGCCACGGCTGGGTGCAAAAGTGTTGAAAGAATCTGGCTGATACTGCACAGCCGACACAGCCGGGTAATCCCTGTATAATCTGAGCCAGAATACATTTCCTAGTTTGTTTTACTGCTGAGTTAGAGCTACTTTACAGAATAGGGAATGTCTGGACCCACAAATATTGATCCAAGTCTCTTTCGAGGTTTCCACCACTCAGCTCACTGGTTTACTTCAAGACCACTGCCATGAACTGAAATTAATGAATTAACAAATGAGTTCATGTGAATTTGTGTGGGCGGGGAACATGTCTGTTATATTGTTGTGTTGTATTCTCTCAAGTGCTTAGTACAGTGAACTACTCTTACTAATTTCCTCCAAGGCCTCCTTCATGAACTCAAATTAATGAACAAATTCATGTAAGCTTGCTGTGGAAAGGGAATGTGTCTGTTATACAGTTGGGTTGAACTCTCCCAAGCGCTTAGTACACACACATAGTAAGCACTCAGTAAATACTATTGAATGAGGGATTGGTTTTAGGGAATGTAGAGCCCTGCGATGGACACATCATCCACTGGAGAGGGGAGATGGGCGATAAGTGCAAGAACCTGTTCCAAAGTGAACAGGGGCACCCACCAACTCAAGGTCAAAACGCTTTCTTGTGACTGCCCCAGCTAGTAAAGTGGAACTCGGAAGTGCAGGTGGGACACCGAACCCGTGACCAAAGCCGCTGGATACCCCAAGACCAGGAATGTGGAATAAGGGCCAACCAAATAAAGTATGGAAGAGCAGAGTGGGAGAAGGAGATTGGACAAGCAGGATCTGAAAGCCTGAGAGGCCTGGAAGCAAAGGTAATAAACTCAGACTGTAAGCTCCACGTGGACAGGGAATAGTTCTGTTTGTTGTTATATTGTACACTCCCAAGTGCTTAGTGCAGTTCTATGCACACAGTTAGGACTCAATAAACGCGATTGAATGAAATACCTGCCGCCTCCGACGTTCTGGGCCGCAGATCGACACCTGCAGCAGCTGGCTGTGGGTCGCCCTTGCCCAGCGTTTGGGATTCCCGCTCTGTTAGCACTGAATGAGGAGTCGTGGGAGAGGTGTCCCACTGTAAACTCACGGGGCTGGGATCTAGGTGCTTTATCATGAGCGTGAAATGCATAAGTGGATTTCTCCCAACAGGGAAGCCTTCATGGATATGAACTAGGTAACGCATAAGCACATCCTTCTCTAGTGGGAAGCGTTCGTGGGTAACACATAAGTGTATTCCTCCCTAGTGGGAAGCATTTGTGGGGCAGGCGCTAGATGCTTCACCACGTGTGAATAACATGTGTATTCTTTCGGAGAGGGAAGTCTTCAGTTTGAGTGGATGCAGGGTGTTGAAAAATAAGTATATTCCTCCCAAGAGGTAAGTTCAATTCACCACATGCAAATAACTAACAAAAAAAGTGTATTCCTTTCAAAAGGAAAATTCAATTCGCCACATAGAATAAATTTTGCATGGCTCAACCGCTGTGACTGCGGTCTTTGACTCTAGTCATGCTGATCCTCATACCTGTCCCTGCGTGATGGGTGACAGAACCCAAATAACCCAATAAGATTTATTTCGAGTGATGTCTGTCTCCAGGTCTAGACTGTAAACTCACTGTGGGTAGGGAACGTGTCTACCCACTCTGTTGTACTGTACTCTAAGTGCAGAATACAGTGCCTCTGCACACAGTAGGGGCTGAATAAATACCATTGATGATGTTGATGATAATTGGAAGAGGCTGCTCATGCTTATATCACCAATTCATTGCTACCACAGTTGGCCATGCTGGTAGTCCTATCCTCCTTCTTCACGTGTTTCAGAGCCCTGGAGAAACAATGGTTGTAACTAAAGTTTTTTTTTAGCTGGAGCAGTAAGAAGTTGGTAAATCCTCTCTCCAAGAACTGATTATTGATGTACTACGTGGCCTAGTGGATAGAACACAGAACTGGGAGTCGGAAGGACCTGGGTTCTAATCCCCGCTCTGCCACTTGCCCATTGTGTGACTTTGGGTATGTCACTTAACTTCTCTGTGCTTCAGTTTACTCATCTGTAACATGGGGATTTAATATCTGTTCTCCCTCTCCTTTAGACTGTGAGCCCCATGTGAGAGAAGGACTGTGTCTTAACCCGACTGTCTTGTATCTATCCCAGTGCTCAGTATAGTGCTTGATAAATAGTAAACCCTTAAATACCATAATAAACATAATAATTACTATAATGATAATGACAATCATTGTTATTCTTTTGTGATCTATGTGAGTATTCAACCCTCCAAGTAAGGTACTTATTCATGTTCCACTTGCCCTTCTCTTTACTTCTGGACTCAAACCGAAATTCTGGGCCAGTATTGAAGAAGAGTCTTGTGATGACTTCCATATAGGGGACATAACAATATAAACTGAACTAATTTGCAGTTTAAGAAAGCATGGAAGTGTGTGGTAACCTTCTGGTGCTAATCTTCTCACTGTGCCTCCTTCTCGCCTGTCCTGCTGTCGCCCCCTGGCCCTTGTCCTACCTCTGGCATGGAATGCTCTCCCTCCTCACATCCGCCAAACAATCACACTTCCTCCTCTTCAAGGCCTTACTGAAGATTCACCTACTCCAGGAGGCCATCCCAGACTAAGTCCCACCTTTCCTCAGCTTCCCATCACCCCGACTTGCTCCCTTTGCTCAACCCCCTGTTCCCGCCCTACAGCACTTGTGTATATATGTACATATCATTACCCTATTCATTTTGTTAATGAAATGTACATCGCCTTGATTCTATTTATTTGCAATTGTGTTAATGAGATGTTCATCCCCTTGATTCTATTTATTGCTATTGTTCTTGTCTGTCCATCTCCCCTGATTAGACTGTAAACCCATCAAAGGGCAGGGACTGTCTCTATCTGTTACCAATTTGCACATTCCAAGTGCTTAGTACAGTGTTCTGCACATAGTAAGCGCTCAATAAATACTATTGAATGAATGAATGAATATAATTCTATTTATTTATATTATTACCTGCTTTACTTGTTCTGAAGTATATATATATATATCTAATTTTATTTATATTGATGCATATTGATGCTACTGATGCTTGTTTACTTGTTTTGATCTTTATCACCCCCCTTCTAGACTTTGAGCCCATTGTGGGCAGTGATCATCTCTCTCTGTTGCTGAACTGTACTTTCCGAGTGCTTAGTACAGTGCTCTGCACACAGTAATCACTAGATAAATATGACTGAATGAATGATATTTAGCTACCTTAGCTGGTGCTAAATCGACAGAACAAGGCTGGGGAAAAAGTTGTGGGTTGGGTGAAAACTTGGTTTGGGGTATTTATATTGGCTCAGAACTTCTATTCATGACTGTCCATGAAACAGTCTCAAAACTCACTGTGGGCAGGGAATCTGTTTATTGCTATATTGTACTCTCCCAAGTGCTTAGTACTGAGCTCTGCACACTTTAAGCACTCAAAAAATAAAATATGATTGAAGGAGCTTTACTTTCCTCAAATCAGATGGTCCTTGTGGTCTATATTCTTGATACAGTAATCTTTTGTCAAAAAACCAGAAATCAAAAAAAGTAACTTGGAGCTGAAAATGAAAAAAAGAAAGACCTTAAATGAGCAGTAGTTGAGTAGATTGCAGAACTCAGTGAGCACACAAGATAGGTGAGATGCTAGCCTAATTCCCACAAAAAACCTTCAGACCTAAATGAGTCCAAGGAAACCACGAAAGGGTCAAATAGCCCTTTCTTATCCAGAAAACATTTTAGGCCTTACACAGTTCTTAAAAGCTTGTTTTAACTCAGCATAGAAAACAACATCTGCTCATAAAGGCCCTTCTAGAGAATGGCTGTTTTTGAAAGAGGTTTTCAAATGAATGCGTGTTTCAGGTCTATTGTAATGCAGAATAAAACAAGGCACGGAGAAAACAAGCAGAGTTCGAGCTTTACGGTGCATTTGGCTTCCACTGCCACATCTTTCCTTAGTGCTTCACCCACTCGGCCTCCCTGCAGCCACTTAAATGCTGTAAATGTTTTAAGACCACGCGGTAATCCCAGAGCAAAACAGAGAACATATGTAGTATGTATTCTCCTGGACAAAATATGGGGTTTAACTATTCAAAGTGTACCTTCTGCCCCAATTGCACCCAGGACACAACCCCGGCTGTGATGCAAATCACTTGGAGTAGATAACTCAGACTTAGATGATAGCGAGGTGCAGTCAGAAGCGTATCAGTCAACAATTTCACATGAAGCCCAATTACACGTTTTCTATATCATTCCCTGACTACCCACTACATTTTTTGCTGATATTAGTCTCTCTGCAGTGCATCTCAGGGACCGGGAGCACAATAATATCCATTACAAAACCGGTCTATCGTTTCTGTCAAATCTAAGTTAAATGCACAGCGGGGACCGGAAAGCTGTTGCAAAACTGCAGATTCAGAAAATATGAGAAAAAGAAGACACTTGTGTATCGCTCTCTCTACTTTTTCGGTAACGGGGGAAAACCAGGGGCAGGCAGAACTCCTCCAGTCATCTGACCTTTGAATCACCACAATTAGTTGGTAACTGAGGGCTTCTTTTATAACCCTTTCAGGAAAACAGCACATTATACCGGGCTTGAAGATGGGCTCCTAATCATCTTTTAGGCTCTCAAATTTTTTCCCATACCCCAAATTTGCACTGACAAAACACATTTATTCAGGATGCACCTACTTGAAGTGTCCTCTTTTCAAACAAGGCTAAGACAATGCACACATCCGATCCCTGCATGTGCAATTAAAGTTCACTCAACTACATAAATTCTTTTTTTAAAAAAATCTAATGGCAGGAAATAAAAAGAGATGTAAATAAATGAAATTTCTTTCAGGCTTGCCGCTTAATTATCTTTATATAACCCTGATACCACTAGGGAATTTTATTATGCTTATTTTCATGGCTTCTTTCTTTCTTCTGCTGCTCATCCCAAACCCTTATCCCATCAGCTTGACACCTTTTCTTTGGAAAGATTTTATGATCTGCATGTTTCAATGAAAAGACCAAAATAAGCCAACAGTTACTTCCTCTCAGTACACTCAGCGGCTGTCCTTTGGCTTACATCTGCAGACACTGCTCATAAAGCCAGGTGCCGTTTTTGACTCTGCCTCAAACCCGAGGCTTTGGATCAAAAAGAGCAGTCCACCTCCTCATTCCCCTTGCCAAGTTGGTCTCTCTGTCAGCACTGTTTCCCAACATTCTTCAATTATGATCAAATGGGTATTTATAAACTACAACAAACACCCACCAAATTTAGGCAGGGCAATCTCGAATTTCGGGGTCTGTTCTGCCTTCTATCTTTGGTTCTTCAGGATTTATTTATATCCTAAAATACTTAAAGGAAATAAAATGAAGGGGCTACATTAGCATGCAAGAAGGGGAATAGGCACCCAAGTTATCATCATCACTGATAACATTTACTGAGCATCTCGGTTGAATTGTACAGTAGTGAAGAAAATTCTTGCCATCAAGGAGTTTACAAAAGAGCAGGTGAGGCAGACGTAGATTCGTTACAGATAGGATATGAAATAAAGTATGTAAAATGTGTACCTAAGTGCTATGAAACATATGGGAATTTTAATGCATAGCTAGCACAGAATAGCACAGGACGCAGCCGGGAGATAAAAGGCGGAATGAGCTACCGACAGGAGAAGGGAGGTACACGGTAGTTCAGCTGCAGGAACAATAAGGATAGGGAGAATAAGGAACAGTGAAAAGGATAAAATTATGAGTTAGGGTCTAGTGGGGAAGTAGAGTGGACAAACAGGAGGGAGAGCCAATGATCAGTAATTTCTTGTCCATGTGGAGAGAAATGTAGTATTCATTCATTCATATTCATTGAGCGCTTACTGTGTACTGAGCACTATACAAGAATAAACAGTGATGTTCCCTGCCCAAAATGAGTTTGCAGCCTATGAAGAGGGAGGGTGCCCCAGCAAGAGGCAGGACATGGATAAGAGATCAATGGGGAGAGAGATACTAAGAGATAGAAGATAAAATTATATGATGTGTCAAGCACTGTTTTGAGCACTGGGATTGATAAAAGCAAATCATTAGCTTTTACTGAGCTCCCAGTTAATGAATGATGGCATTTAAGCACTTACTCTGTGCACAGCACTGTTCTAAGTGCTGGAGAGGAGAGGAGTGATCAGGTTGTCCCACATGGGGCTCACAGTCTTAATTCCCATTTTACAGATGAGGTAACTGAGGCACAGAGAAGTTAAGTGACTTGCCCCAAATCACACAGCTGACGAGCGGCTGAGCTGGGATTTGAACCCATGACCTCTGACTCCCAAGCCCGTGCTCTTTCCACTGAGCCACAGTTAAGGCGATGTACTGTACTAGACACTCGGACACTTAGGCACTTGAGAAGCAGCAAGGCACAGTGGATAGGGCCCGTGCCCGGGATCCACAAGGTCAGATTCTAATCCCCACTCCGGCACTTCTCTGCTGTGTGACCTTGGGCAAGTCACTTCACTTCTCTATGTCTCAGCTCCCTCTTCTCTAAAATGGGGATTGAGACAGTGAGCCCCATCTGGGACAAGTCACTGTGTCCAACCCGATTTGCTTGGATCCACCCCAGAGCTTAGTATAGTGCCTGGCCCATAGTAAGCACTTAGCAAATACCATAATTACTGGAAAGTTCAGGATAAAGAAGAGTGTAAAGCTGACCTCCTCCAAGAGGCCTTCCCAGACTGAGCTCCCCCCTTTACCCTCTGCTTCCTTTACCCCTCCACCTCTCCGCAGCTAAACCCTCTTCTCCCCCCTTTCCCTCTCCTCCTCTCCCTCTGCCGTCCCACCCCCTCAGCACTGTACTGGTCCGCTCAACTGTATATATCTTCATCACCCTGATTCTATTTATTTGCCATTGTTTTAATGAGATGTTCTTCCTCTTGACTATTTATTGCCATTGTTCTTGTCTGCCTGTCTCCCCCAATTAAACCGTAAACCTGTCAAAGGGCAGGGACTGTCTCTATCTGTTGCTGATTTGTACATTCCAAGCACTTATTACAGTGTTCTGCACATAGTAAGCACTCAATAAATACTATTGAATGAATGAATGAATGTATCACCTTCCCTCAAAGAATTTTCCCTTTCATGTGAGAAACAGAATGGGCTAATGGAAAGAGCATGAGCCTGAAAGACTGGGGACCTGGATTCTAATCCCAACTCTGCCAACTGTTTGCTGGGTGACCTTGGGCAAATCACTTAACTTCTCTGTGCCTCAGCCTCCACAACTGTAAAATGGGGATTCAAAACCCGTTCTCCCTCCTAATTAGACTGTGAGCCACATTTGGGATAGAGGGTAAGCTGTATCTACACCAGCACTTAGAACAGTGATCAACACATAGTAAGGGCTTAACAAATATTTTTTCTATGAAAAAACAACAAAAAGTTTACAATTACAGTGGTCAAAATAAATAATTTGGAGACAGTCACCTAATAATGTCCAGGTGGCAGGCAGAAATGAGAGATTTTGGAAAGGGAGAGAGGTCAGAACCAGTGATGTTGATTTTTGAAGCCCTCCACATACTGGTGACAGATTAAGCTCTGGGAGAAGATTTGATTCCCCAAAGAAGTGAATGGAAACTGAGATGGAGGTCCCCTACAGAGCTATGACAGACATCCACAAATTGTTGTGGGAAACTGAGGAAAAGCTGGGGATGGAGACTGACTGTAGCCCCATATGGGATAAGGAGAGGGAAGCTGCTTAGCTCAGTGGAACGAGCACGGTCTTGGGAGTCAGAGGTCATGGGTTCTAATGTTGACTCCACTTGTCAGGTGTGTGATTTTTTTGGCAAGTCACTTCACTTCTCTGTGCCTCAGTTACCTCATCTGTAACATAGGGATTAAGACTGTGAGCCCCTCATGGGACAACCTGATAACCTTGTATCTACCCCAGCGCTTAGAACAGCGCCTGGAACATAGTAAGCACCTAAAAAATATCATCATCATCATAAGCAGTGTTGCCTGGTGGAAAGAGCACAGGCCTGGAAGTCAGGGGAAGTCTTATCCCAACTCCTCTACTTTCCAGCTTTGTGACCTTGGACAAATCACTTAAATCCTCAGTTACCTCCTCTGAAAAAATGGGAATTAAGACTGAGGGCCTTAGGTGAGACAGGGATTGTATCCACCTCAATTATTTTGCACCTACCCCAGAGTTTAGTACTGTGACTGCCTCATAAAAAAGCACTTTACAAATACTATGAAAATAAAATAGTGACTGTGCCTGATCTGGCTATCATTTCTCAACCCCTGAGTTTAGCATAGGGATTGGCACAAAGTAAGTGCTTAACAAAACCCACAGTTATTATCATCATTGTTGCTTATCCCACTGTGGACAGGGAATGTGTCTATCAACTCTGTTATATTGTACTCTTCCAAGGCTTTAATACAGTCCTCTGCACACAGGAAGTGCTCAATGAATATTACTGATTGATTATTATTAAGGAAGGTAAGAAGAGAACCAAGAGAGAATTATGTCAGGACAACCAAGGTTAGACAGTGTCTCCAGAAGAAGGGAGTGGTCCACAATAATAATAATGTTACTTGTTTAGTGCTTACTATGTGCAGAGCACTGTTCTAAGCGCTGGGGTAGATAGAGAAGCAGCATGGCTCAGTGGAAAGAGCGCTGGCTTGGGAGTCAGAGGTCACGGGTTCTAATCCCAGCCGCTGCTGGGTTTGAATCCCGACTCTGCCACTTGTCAGCTGTGTGACTGTGGGCAAGTCACTTAACTTCTCTGTGCCTCAGTTACCTCATCTGTCAAATGGGGATTAAAACTGTGAGCCCCATGTGGGACAACCTGATCACCTTGTATCCCCCAGCGCTTTGCACATAGTAAGTGCTTAACAAATACCACAATTTTTATTTATTTACAGGGTGATCAGGTCGTCCCACATGGGGCTCACAGTTTTAATCCCCATTTTACAGATGAGGTAACAGGCACAGAGAAGTGAAGTGACTTGCCCACAGTCACACAGCTGACAAGTGGCAGAGTCGGGATTCAAACCCATGACCTCTGACTCCCAAGCCTGGGCTCTTTCCACTGAGCCACACTGCTTCTATTCTTCACAATAGTAGCGGGAGTATAAGTAATAGTATTTATTAAGCACTTACTGTGTGCAGAACACTGTAATAAACACTGGGAGGGAATTCACTCATTCATTCATTCAATAGTATTTATTGAGCACTTACTGTGTGCAGAGCACTGTACTAAGCACTTGGAATGAACAAGTCGGCAACAGATAGAGACGGTCTCTGCCGTTTGACGGGCTTACAGTCTAATCGGGGGAGACGGACAGACAAGAACAATAGCAATAACGACAGCAATAAATAAAACTACAAAAAGTTGTAGTAGAGCAGCACGCCCCTCCATCAGGGTCGCACCTGGAGAGTTTCCAGTAGTCTACCAGTCTCGGCTATGGGAGGGAGAGTCAAGCGGAGGTCTATCCATTCCATCCCTAGCTTCGGCAGTGGCTAGCGAGCGGAAGGCCATCTGCTACACGTTCAAACTAACCCGTGCTGGGCAACAGCGGCATGGGAGAGAGCCGAGGGCGGAGACTCAAGTGCACTGCGTGGAAAGCGGCAATGGTCAACCATTTCTGTATTTTTACCAAGAAAACTCTCTGGATCCACTACCAGAACGACTGCAGATGGAGAGCAGGGCCTTCTGGGAGAGATGTGTCCGCGGTGTCGCTCTGGGTCGGAAACGACTCGACGGCATAAGACAAGACAAGAGTGGCACAAAGAAGAGGAGGTCTGACGATGGTAATTTTTGAGCATCCATTAAGTGAAAGGAATTGTACAAGAACTTGGGGGTATACAACAAAAAAACATATTCCCTTCCCACAAAGATATCATCGACAGCAGAAAATAGACTGGAGTATTTCCATGAAGAAAAATACTACGTGATAGAGGAACCGACCCCTCAGGGTCACACCTGGAGAGTTTCCAGTACTCTACCATTCTCGACTACAGAAAGGGAGAGTCAAGCCGAGGGCTATCCATTCTATTCCTAGTTTGGGAAGTGGCTAGCGAGTGGAAGGCAATCTGCTACAAGTCAAAACTCACCCGCTGCTGGGCAGCAGCAGCATGGGAGAGAGTCGAGGATGGAGACTCAACTTTACCGTGCGGAAGGAGGCAATGGTAAACCGCTACCGCATTTTGACCAAGAAAACTCTATGGATCTACTACCGGAATGATGGCAGATGGAGGTGGGATGTTCTGGGAGAGATGTGTCCATGGCATTGCTATGGGTCACAGACGACTCGACGGCATAAGACAAGAGGAACCGAATTAAGGATTAGAAGCAACATGGGCTGGGAGTAAGAAGGACCTGGGTTCTAATCCATCATGAGTTTGCTGTGTGAACTTGGGCAAGTTATTTAACATCTCTGGGTCTCTGTTCCCTCATCTTCAGAATGAGAGGTTGAAGACTGAAAGCCCCAAGTGGGACAGGGACTGTGTCCAAACTGATTATCTTGTATCCACCCCAGTGCTTAGTACAGTGCCTACATTGTGCATAACAAATATTATGAAAAAAAAATGTAGTGATGCCAAATTCTGTGATTTTATAAAACTCAATCTTTATCATTTTTCAACTTCTGGCAATAATCACACATACTTTGAAACAGTTGTACTTCAACCAGTATTTATTTTTACTGATGCTTAAATGACCACAATCCAAACTCTTAGAATTGGTACAAATGAGAAAAATCAATAGGGGCTGTTCACCTCATTCAGCGATAATGGCAATTTTGAGGAAGGCAATATGATATGAATTTAGATTTATAAGGCTGACAAAGAAAACTATTCCTCTAAACTTAACTAAATAAGGGGATATTGTGAGGTTCTCAGGCATAAAAGCCACAAAAATGATATCTTTCAAACTTCTCCGATTTTCTTCAATTTTCCCCCGATCACCTGAGTTGTTTCTCATACAAAATGAATAGTAAATAGGTGTAACGCCTGATCCAAAGCAAAAGCTACATTTGTGTTTATTCACAATTAATTTGAAAATTGCATTACATAGGCAGGAGACACAGTAATATAAATGTGTAGTAATTATAGCCACCCCGCCTGGTTTGGGACAGAAGAGTTAGACAGCAAAAACAAATGAGCCTTTCCTCAGAAAAGTCTACTACTTACAAATCCCTTGACTTTTCACTTCAGTGACACCAGAAGGTTACAAAAAATAACCGCAGTGACCCACGTTGACACTCGACCAGGAGAGATTTTTATGGTTATCACATGAGGAATTCATTTTTTTTTTCGTTTTTAAAGAGCTACTAATAGAAGCTTTGAAAACTAAGGGCATTTGCTCATTTGCTGAGCAGGTGTTCTCAAGTTTTCTCAACTTTTCCTGTAAATGCAATATGTTTCTACAAAAATTATTTCCTTCCAAAAGCAATTAAAAAGGGCATTTTCCCCACAGCTTGACTTGTCATTCCTATTAGGCAAAACTCTGATTATTTAAGAATGGAAAACTGTTTATTTGCCAAATGAAAAAAAACCCAGTGTAAATGAATGAGGATCTGTGTACTACTGTTTGGCCATTTTCATTCCAGTTGCAGTAATAGTAGAAATTCTTCCAAAAGACAATACGATTCTCATTGTGAAGCTGCATGGCTTAGTGGCAAGAGCATGGGCCTGAAAGTAAGAGGATCTGTGTTGTAATCCCGCCTCTATCATCTGTCTGCTCTGAGACCTTGGGCAAGTCACCTAACTTCTCTGTGCTTCTCTTTGCTCTGTGCTTCAGTTACTACATCTGTAAAATGAGGATTCAATACCTGTTCTCCCCACTACTTAGACTCAGTGCTGCAGAGAAGCAGCGTGGCTCAGTGGAAAGAGACCGGCCTTGGGAGTTAGAGGTCATGGGCTTGAATCCCTGCTCTGCCACTTAGCTGTGTGACTGTGGGCAAGTCACTTAATTTTTCTTTGCCTCAGTTACCTCATCTGTAAAATGGGGATCAAGATGGTGAGCCTCACATGGGACAACCTGATTACCCTGTATCTACCCCAGCGCTTAGAACAGTGCTCTGTACATAGTAAGCGCTTAACAAATATCAACATTATTATTATAGACGGTGTCTGACCTGATTATCTTATATCTTCCCCAGCTGTTAAAACAATGCTTGACACCATTTAACAAATACCACTAAAATTGCACTTATTTCCCTGCACATGACAATGGAATGATCTATTGTGGGAACATCCTGGCATTAAAATGCCCTCAACACAATAGCAATCTATGCAGAGTCTAGCCAATCGATGATTGGAAATGATGCTCAAATCAAAAGGAGGGAGGGGGGATCGAAGTTCTCAAGGTTGTCTGGGGCATCTATCTATAAATGATACAGAAGAAGTGGCTATGAAAGAGATAGCATCTGGGGAATATTTTCAAAGCTAAGCATTTAAGATTTAGAAACGGGAATCCTGCTAACTCAATTCTATGTGCTGTTGACAAGTCTGTGTCTTATTGGTAAAAACTACAAGTTCTGCATATTGCAGGATTAAATGAGAAATAGACTATGACTACTTTACGAATTCTAACACAGTGCGATTTCTTACTAGGACAAAGTTGGAGAGAGGGAGATAGAGACACAGAGACAGAGTGTCTGACCTGATTATCCCAGCAATTCATACAGTGCTTGGCACATAGTAAGCACTTAAATATGACAATTATTATCATCACTAGGGAGAGTGAGAGAAATTGTCCTATTTTTCCAATTTCAAAGACAACAATACTGAATGGTGAGATGTCACTACTGATGCAGATGTTCAAATATCACTGCACTGGGAGGTTCAGACCCACCAGTCATGGTCCAGTGAGGCTGGGTTTTGGAAGGAGTGATTTTTAGGAATGCATTTGTTAGGTCTTTTCTGAATCTGGAGATAGTTGCACACTTTCTGTTTGGACACCCCGGTGTTAACAAACTGGTGTTGTTGACTCTTGGTATTAACAGGAAGCAGCCTGTTCTAGTGGAGAGAGCACAGGCCTGGGAGTCAGGAGGACATAGGTTCTAGCCATGGCTCCACCATGTGTAGGCTGTGTAACCTTGGGTAAGCCACATAACTTCTCTGTGCCTCAGTTCCCTCATCTGCAAAATGGGGATTAAAACTTTGAGCCCCATATGGGACAGGGACTGTGCCCAACCGGATTACCTTGTATTTGCCTCAGCGTCTAGAATGGTGCTTGGCACATAGTAAGTGCTTGATAAACACCATTAAAATAAAATGACTGATGCCCTAGGTCATTTATTTCCATAGCCCTTTTATTCAGATTTGTCTCTGCCAGCAGCACATGTGGCCTCGTTGTTTTTCCAATGGAGGGGATGGGTTGCACTGAGTCCATCACACTCCCTTCTTAGAATGTACATCTTCAGTCCTAAATCATCCCAGCTTTAAAATTGGGAAGCAGTGTTGTATAGTGGAAAGAGCCCAGGCTTGGGAGTCAGAGGTCATGGATTCAAATATCAGCTCTGCTGCTTGTCAGCTGTGTGACTTTGGGCAAGTCACTTAACTTTTCTGTGACTCAGTTACCTCATCTGTAAAATGAGGATTAAGACCATGACTCCACATGGGACAACCTGATCACCTTGTATCCTCCCCAGTGCTTAGAACAGAGCTTTGCACATAGTAAGCGCTTAACAAATGCCACCTTCATCACTATTATTATTAGTGGGAAGAGCACGGGCTTGGGAGTCAGAAGGACTGAGTTCTAATACCTCCTCTAGACTGTAAATTCATTTTGGGCAGGGAATATGTCTATTATATTCTTATATTTTACTCTCCCTAGCACTTAGTACAGTGCTCTGCCCACAGTAGGCGCTTAATAAGTATGACTGATTGATTGACTGATTGACATCTGCCACTTGCCCGCTGGGTGACCTTGAGCAGGTCACTTAACTTCTCTGTGGCTCAGTTTCCTCATCTGTAACTTGGGGATTAAATCTAACTCCTCCTTATTAAGACTGTTGGCTCCATGTGGGACAGAGACTGCGTCTGATCGGATTAACTTGCATCTACCCCAGATCTTGATTTGTTTGACACATGCTAAAAGCTTAATTCATTCATTCAATCGTATTTCTTGAGTGCTTACTGTGTGCAGAGCTTAATGATACCATAATAATAAAATTAGGTGGTTGCAAAGAGTACATGCAGAAGTCACACTTTAAAAGAGACAATGAAATCTGACTTCACTTACTTTCGGTAGTATTATGAATGCTGGGAATTTAGAGTGGCAAAGAGACCAATAGAGCTTGGATGGAAATGGCAACACTATGCTAAGTGCTGGGGTAGAGAGGAGATAATCAGATTGGACACAGTCCCCATCCCACATGGAGCTCACGGTTTAAGTAAGGGGAGTAAGATTTATTCCCCATGTTACAGTTGAAGAACCTGAAGCACAAAGAAGTTAAGTGACTTGCCAAGGTCACACAACAGCAAATAATAATTATGGTATTTGTTAAGCGCTTACTATGTGCAAAGCACTGTTCTAAGCACTGGGGTTGATACTAGGTAATCAGCTTGTCATTCATTAATAATGTTAGTATTTGTTAAGCGCTTACTATGTGCAGAGCACTGTTCTAAGCGCTGGGGTAGATACAGAGTAATCAGGTTGTCCCACGTGAAGCTCACAGTTAATCCCCATTTTACAGATGAGGTCACTGAGGCCCGGAGAAGTTAAGTGATTTGCCCACAGTCACACAGCTGACAAGTGGCGGAACCGGGAGTCGAACCCATGACCTCTGACTCCCAAGCCCAGGCTCTTTCCACTGAGCCACATTTAATAGTATTTATTGAGTGCTTACTATGTGCAGAGCCCTGTACTAAGTGCTTGGAATGTACAGTTCAGCAACAGATAGAGACAATCTCTGCCCAATGACAGGCTCACAGTCTAAACGGGGGAGACAGAAAACAAAACAAGAGAGAACAAAACAAAAACAAGACAACATCATCAAGATAAATAGAATCAAGGGGATGTACATCTCATTAACGAAATAAATAGGGTAATAAATAATAGATACAAATGAGCCCAGTGCTGAGGGGAGGGGAAGGAGGAAGAGCAGACGGTGAGGGGGGAGGGGAAGCCGAGCAGAGGGAAGGGGGCGCTCAGTGTGGGAAGGCCTCCTGGAGGAGATGAGCTCTCAGTAGGCCTTTGAAGAGGGGAAGAGAGTTAGTTTGGCAGAGGTGAGGAGGGAGGGCATTCCAGGACAGTGGTAGGACGTGGACCACCACTTGGGGCTCAGAGTCTTGATCCCCATTTTACAGATGAGGTAACTGAGGCACAGAGAAGTTAAGTGACTTGCCCAAAGTCACACAGCTGATAAGTGGCGGAGTCGCGATTAGAACCCATGACCTCTGACTCCCAAGCCTGTGCTATTTCCACTAAACCATGCTGCTCCTCTTTCTTGGTTACCCACAAATTATCCATCAATGGTTCCCACATCTCGACAAAAGTCAGTGTAATTCTCTCCTCAGGGATCATGGCCTCCACCTCTGTCCTAACCTGTCATCCAATTCTTCAGTGATCAATCAATGATCATCTTAACATGTTGGAGTGAATTACTGAGTTTCTGAATCTTAAGATGGCAGAGATCAAAACGTTTGCTACTTTAACTGTCCTCACAGACAGAGACTGCCTGCCTTAGACTCACATACCCAAACACATGCGATCTTGAGTTGTGGAGCATACAGTGATTCTGGATTTCACTCTGGCTTTTATGGGTGATGCGAAGGGCAAATAAGGTTAAGATAATTAAATATGTGGAGGTCTGCAAAATGCCCAAGGCTGATTGTGTATATATCTACGATTCTATTTATCTTGATGATGTCTGCGTCAGCCTACTTGTTTTGCTTTGTGCTGTTTCGCTTTGCTGTCTGTCTCCTCCGTTTAATAATAATAATAATGCTGGTATTTGTTAAGCGCTTACTATGTGCCGAGCACTGTTCTAAGCACTGGGGTAGACATAGGGGAATCAGGTTGTCCCACGTGGGGCTCACAGTCTTAATCCCCATTTTACAGATGAGGGAACTGAGGCACAGAGAAGTTAAGTGACTTGCCCACAGTCACACAGCCGACAAGTGGCAGAGCTGGGATTCGAACTCATGAGCCCTGACTCCAAAGCCCATGCTCTTTCCACTGAACCACGCTGCTTCTCTTGTTTAGACTGTGAGCCTGTTATTGGGCAGGGATTGTTTCTATCTGTTTCCGAATTGTACATTCCATGTGCTTAGTACAGTGCTCTGCACATAGTTAGCGATCAATAAATACTATTAAATGAATGAATGATATACAAATTCACTTTAAATTTAAAAATCAACAACTAGAATTTCAGAAACCACTTGGACAAGTTTTTTGTCCTTGGTTCCAAAGAACCTACACCAATGAGCACAAAATGTGGACAGAACATGGGCCTTGGAGTCAGACGGACCTGGGTTCTAATCCTGGCTCCAGCACTTGGTGGCTGTTTGACTACGGGCAATTCACTTAACTTCTCTGGACCTTAATCGGTAAAATGGGAATTAATACTCTGAGCCGCATGTGGGACATAGAATGTGTCCAACCAGATTACCTTGTATTTACCCTAGCAATTAGTACAATTAGTAAGCACTTGACACATACCATTAAAAATAATTTAAAAGATTTTTTTAAAAGCCTATCTTCAAGAGACTTTAATTTTAGACCTCTTTTTTACAGGAGCCAGAGAACTAGTAACATTTGTAACAATTTCTCTTAAAATAACGGTTTTTATGAATTAATTGCCATAATTAATTATAACAGATGATCTGTTACACTGTTCTAGTCCATCTGTATTGTGTCCTTTTTTTTGTTGAGTAAGCGGGTAAAAGCCAAAGAAATTCAAAACTACTCATCGATTACATTCACACTCTTGTCCTCCTCCTTTCCTCCAGTTGAAGAGTTCCAAAGCCAAAAAGTGACAATGTTCATTCTTTTCCCTTTTTAAACTGCAAATTACCCCTTAACACGAAGGCTCAGTGCACCTTGAAGCAAGAGCCAACTGGAAACTCTAAACCCATTCTATAGGACCCAGAATCAGATCAGGAAACATAAAGTCTAGTATCACCTTGGGTGCCCTAAGAAGCAGCTTGGCCTAGTGTTGAACATGGGCCTGCAAGTCAGTAGGATCTGGGTTCTAATTCCATTTCTACCACTTTGCTGTGTGACTTTGGGCAAGCTGCTCAACTTCTCTGTGCCTCAGTTCCCTTATATAAAATGAGGATTAAGATTACGAGCCCTAGATGGGACAGGGACTGTGTCCAAGTCAACTATCTTGTATCTATCCCAGTGCTCAGAGCAGTGGCTGGCACATAACAAACCCTTAAAAAATGTCATTATTATAATTACGCTCCAACTTTGGTGAGGAGGACTGGTATCAGAGTAGATAAACATCTGAAACATAATAGGCCCAAGCATTTAGAAGGGAGTTTGAAATGAATTAAAGGAAAAATTTCTGGTTCTATCTTTATCAGGATCCTACAGGTTTGGGTTTCTGATACCAAAAGTCCTGTCTCTTGAAAGTCCTGTGATTAAATCTTCTAGAGTGCTGGGAACATGCAAACTAGATAGGAGGTCCAAACAAACTTGTGCTGAAAGTAAATTTTCTTTCTTTGGAGAAAAAGATCCCTCAGGGATGCTATAAGAATCACCGAGACAAAATAATAACCAACAAGAATTTGATGCGTCATGAATCTCTTCTAGTGGGTTGTGTGGGATATGGAATAAACTGTGAACTAGGCATATTAATTGTCATATGAATATTTGGAATTATTACTGGTACTAGGTAGAACACGTGAAGCCAGAGACTTTGCTTCCTGAAGGACAGATCGATCCATCAATCATCAATCAAATTTATCGAGCACTTGTAGTCTGGGCCTAATACTGTTCTAAGCCCATGAGACCCTGAGCCTCCTCTTTCAATAATAACAACATCTGTGAAGCACTTACTACGTGTCAAGCACTGTTCTAAGTGCTGGGTAGATACAAGCTACTTAGATTGGTCCCAGTCCCTGTCCTACATGGGGCTCAGGGTTTTCATCTCCATTTTATAGATGAGGTAACTGAGGCCCAGAGTAGTTCAGTGACTTGCCCAAGGTCATAGAGCAGAAAAGTGACTATGAGCCCATTGTTGGATGGGGATTGTCTCTCTTTGTTGTTAAATTGTACTTTCCAAGCGCTTAGTACACTGGTCTGCACACAGTAAATGCTCAATAAATGCAATTGAATGAATAAATGAAAGTGGCAGATCTGGGATTAGAACCCAGGTCCTTCTGACTCCCTTTCCCTTGCCCGCCCTCCCCTCTGCATTATCTTTTTACTCAGATCGGTACCCCTTAAACCCAGTGATACTCACTGTACCATCAGCCCCACAACACTTATTTACATCTCCTCACACTCTGCCATTTCTTCTATCTGGCAACTTAATTTAGTGTCTCTCTCTCCCTAGATTGTAAACTCCTTGTGGGTAGATTGTGTCTACCAACTCTATCGTACTGTACTTTCCCAAGCAGGTAGTGCGGTTCTCTGCACCCAGTGAGAGTTTAATAAATACCACCGATTGATTGATTTTAATTTAATCTGTGCCACAAACACTATATATCTCCAAGCATCCTGAGTTCAGACTTTATTCCCTCCTCCCCCATCACCTAGAACAACAGCACGAAAGCGAGTTAGAAAGCCGCCCAATAGTACGGACTCCATTTCCATGGCCGACAGCGACATTTCCACTTTAAAAACTATATCTCAACTCCACTTCTCTTTAATTTTGCACACTCCCCCTGAAGCACTTTGCTGCTGAATGGCATTTAATATGATTGGAAGTAGAAACCACTCAAGGGCTTTCAAATCTTGATCACTTGTTTGTTTTGACCTTGACATTCATTCAATTAGGACCGATTGGTCAATCAAGCACAACGCTGCTTAAAGTCTGTCTCCCTACACCAGTGAAGAGGTCTATTCAGTTAGTAATGATTTTCCCACAAGCTCTGTACAAAAAAAAAAAAATAATAATAACCATAACCCAAATCGAGGCGATTCAGTGGAGCTGGCATTTCCGTGATCAGGAGTCTAATCCTTATTTCACAGCTTTCAGTAAATAGCAGGAGAAGCGGACCCACAAGCAATCTGTTGGCAGATAGGAAAAGTTCTATATTTCCAAAAGTCCAAATATTTTGGAGTTCCTCCAATCCGTGCCCTGGGAAAAACGAAACCTCAAGTACTCCCCAGTTATCAGGTCAGCACCTTCCCTGCTTGGGAATGCAGAACAGCATAGATTTGGTACCACACGTCTGTCATACCTTGAGCTCTGGGAGAGCTATACTTGTTAAGATTGTCAAGTACCATTCACAAATTTATGCTGGTGGAGTTGTCCCCCCTGGAAGGGAACCAAATGATTCATACTTTTTGAAAATTACTTATGACAGTGTTTCAGTCTGCTGTAGGCTGGCTCTCAGTGGTGATTTGTATATTCATATTCTCCTCATACATTAAAAAATCTACACCTGTCAAGTTCTGACAGTGTCTCCATCTCTAACCTTTTCGTAGGAGGATGTTTTGGTTCCACGTTAGGAAACCACTTAGCCTAGAGGAAAGAGCCCAAATCTGGGAATCAGAGGATCTGGGTTCTAATCCTGGCTCATCCACTTGCTGTGTGACCATGGGAGGAGTGAAAGGAGAAGGAAAACCTCCCTTACTTTCACTTTTTCATTTTTACTGATACTTGATAAGTGCTTATTATATGCCAGGTTCTCTACTGAATGCTGGGGTAGATACAAGCTAATGAGGTTAGATAAAGTCCATGTCCCACATGGGGCTCACAGCTTTAAACCCCTTTTTGTAGATGTGGAAACTGAGGCACAGAGAAGTGAAGTGACCTACTCAAAGTCAGATAGCACACAAGTGGTGGAGCTGGGATTAGAACCCAGGTCCCCTGACTCCCAGATCCATGCACTTCCCACTAGGTCGCATTACTTCTCACTGGCTTGATTCGGTCACTCCATGGTTATCAGATAGATAAGGCTCCTGCTTAGAGTAATCAATCAATCATATTTATGGAGTACTTACTGTGTGTGGAGTACTATGCTTGGGAGAATTCAATACAACAGAATTAGCAGACATATTCCCTGCCCATAACAAGTTTACAGTGGAGAGTGGGTGACTGACACTAATATGAATAAAGAGATTAATGTGAATAATATGACATGTTAAGTTTAAGGCACTGGCAAGACATTCACAAAGAGATGTCCTGAAGGTAGGAGGAAATGTGAGACTAGGTCCTCAATATTTGTCACTGATTAATTGATTGACTGACAGGCCTTTTGCTACCTTTCACCCCATCTTGGAAGGGGATCTGGTCAACCCAAAGTGGGCAGTGGACACTGTCAGACTGCTTAAAAAAAAGATGGAGTTGGTTATTAATGCCCATTTTACAGATGAGGTAACTGAGGCACAGAGAAGTTAAGTCACTGGCCCAAAGTCACACAACTGACAAGTGACAGAACCGGGATTAGAACCCTCAATTAGAACCCTCAACCCTCAAGCCCGGGCTCTTTCCACTGAGCCACGCTGCTTCTCAAGCATTTGGGACAATATCGATGCAGATGGCTAAATCTGTGTCTAACTGGGACTGGCATTTGTATTCACCAAAAGTAACTTTTAAATCAGCCCAGGCCTTCAATAACAGTAATGCTTAATTAGCACTGCTCTAAGAGCTCTACAAATGTTGGATTACTCTCTATTGCAAATTAATGCTATTCAAATGAACACTGACTTAGACTATAAACAGGGCTTTTACTGTCACGCTGCTATCCACGATTTACTGTGCCATTTTTCTATCTGGTACGCAAGCTGCCGAAGATTGACTTTTACTTAATATGTTCTGTTGTTTTTAATGATAGATTATTCTCTTGATTATTTATCTAAGGTATTACTAAAATTCAAAATGAAACACAGAAATTAGATATCTGGTGGGAAGAATCTCAAGACGCTGGCAGAAGTGAAATTCATTCATTCATCCATTCGTTCAATCGTATTTATTGAGCACTTACTGTGTGCAGAGCACTGTACTAAGTGCTTGGAAAGTACAATTCAGCGATAAAGAGAGACAATCCCTGGCCACACAGGCTCACAGTCTAGAAGGGGGGAGGCAGACATCAAAACAAGTAAACAGGCATCACTAGCATCATTATAAATAAAATTATAGATATACACTTCATTAATAAAAATAAATAGAATTATAATTATACGTACATATATCACAAGTGCTGGGGGAGGAAGTAGATCAAAGGGAGTGAGTCAGGGCAATGGGAAGGGGAGGGGATGGAAAGCAGAGGAAAAGGGGGCTTAGTCTGGGAAGGCCTCCTGGAAGAGGTGAGCTCTCAGGAGGGGTTTGAAAGGAGAAGTGTGCTTGGATATTTCAGTGTTATAATCACCCCTTGTCATGTCCCATCTCATCCATTGCAACCGCCTCCTCATTGATTTACCTTTCTAATAAGCGCTTAGTACAGAGCTCTGCACAGAGTAATCACCCAATAAATACGATTGGATGAATCAGCCTCTCCAATCCAAACTTCACTCTGTTGGCCAGATTCTTTGTTAAAAAAAAATCATTCTATGTCCATCTACTCTTTCCATAAATATTTTCTTTTGCTAAAAAAAAAAAAAAGACATTCATTGAGCGCTTACTGTCTGAAGAGCACAGTGCAAAGTGTTCAGGAAAGAATGATTTCAACAGAGGTTATAGGCAAGATTCTTTCCCACGAGGAGCTTGTAGTCCACATGAGGTTAGCCAGACACATGCACATTGAACAAAAACCCCTCCCCATCGGTTTTAAGGCACTCAGCTCTTTCCCTCATAAGTAGACTTACTTCTCTCTCACTACACCCAGCCTGCACATTCTGCTCCTTTAAAGCTAGCCTATTTAATGCACCTCGATTCATTCATTCAATCCTATTTATTGATCTCGTTTCTTCTCCCACCGACCCCTTTACTCACATCTTCCTTCCATTCTGGAACTCCCTCCCCTTACGCATCTGACAAGCACTCCTCCATCGTCAAATACTACTAAAATCACATCTCTTTTAGAAAGTGTGGGAGAGAAGCAGTGTTGCCTAGTAGCTAGAGCACCGGCTTGGGAGTCAGTAAGGCTAATCCCAGTTCACATCCCAGCTCAGCCACTTGTTTGCTGTGTGACCTTGGGCAAGCCACTTTCCTTGCCTCAGTTACCTCTTCTGCAAAATGAGGATAAAGACCTTGAGCTCCATATGGGACATGGACTGTGACAACCTGATGAGATTGTATCTACCCTAATGCTAGTATACAGTGCCTGGTACAAAGTAAGCACTTAGAATACCACTGAAAAGTCTTTCCTGATTAATCTCTCATATCCCAATCTATTCTCCCTCCTTTCTGAGATAGCTATGCACTTGAGTCTATGTTAGTACCAGGTCAGCTTCTTTCTGACCTCCTAATCTCCTGTCTCTCCCCACTTCAGTCCATACTTCACTCTGCTGCCTGAATTATCTTTCTACAGAAACGTTCTGGGCATGTCACCCCCACCCTCCTCAAAAACCTCCAGTTGTTGCCTATCCACCTCCATATCAAACTGTTGCACCAGTGCTTTAGCTGAGACTTGACTCTCAGTCTGGTGAAGGTCCAGTCCCATGGCCCGCTTCCATTTAGACTTTGCCTTTCAATCCCACTCATGCCTCTGAGCACCTAAAATGAGAGCAAGATTAAAGAAGTTGAAGGATTAATGAGAGTGAAATGATACTATCTAATGATACTATCTACTATGTTCTTTGGATTCGTGGTGAGCATGTTTGTCACTATAACTGTCCCTTCAAAACACTCATCACTAAAATGTTTTTCTTCATATGAGGATTCTCTTTTCCCCTCTCTAACAGGGCTTCTGTGGGCCGGCATGGAAGAGAAGTTGTTTGGCACAACCGGTCAATCTTTGGTAGCATCTTTCCAAGGACCACAAAGCTGTAGTTGCTCAGGGACCCTGCTTGATGCTGTAAAGATCCTGATGGCAAGAAGGACCTCTTTTGGAGATGGATAGATAAATAGATCTGAGTATCAAGAGACATAAATCTGAATCCTCACTTTTGAATATTTCAGGATCCCTTAGACTGAGGGCATAATAAAGAATCATAAAATTGCTGTATTTGGTTTTTAACAAGAACGGAACTCCTAGTATCTTCAAAATTTTGCCTACGTCACCAGCTATCACACAAACAAGGCAATGGTGCCCTATCTCAGCCCAAAGTTAATTCACCATCATTCTTGCTTCCCCTCTAAATTGCCCCAAGCACTAGTATAAAATTGAAGGGTAGAAATATTTCTTTTCCGTACCTAAGTGGCATGTGATTTTATATATCGGCACTTTGAAATCCAAGATGACACTGAGAAAGATCAGATTTTATGCTTTTTTGTGGTATTTGTTCAGCAATTACTATGTGTCAGGCACTCCATTAAACACTGGGGTAAATACAGTCTGTGTCCCACTTGGGGATCTCAATCTTTAACCACATTTTATAGACAAGGTAACTGAGGCACAGAGAAGTTAAGTGACTTGCCCAAGGTCACATAGCAAACAAATGGTGAAACCAAGATTAATAATAATAATGTTGGTATTTGTTAAGCGCTTACTATGTGCCGAGCACTGTTCTAAGCGCTGGGGTAGACATAGGGGAATCGGGTTGTCCCACGTGGGGCTCACAGTCTTAATCCCCATTTTACAGATGAGGGAACTGAGGCACCGAGAAGTTAAGTGACTCGCCCACAGTCACACAGCCAACAAGTGGCAGAGCTGGGATTCGAACTCATGAGCCCTGACTCCAAAGCCCGTGCTCTTTCCACTGAGCCACGCTGCTTCTCGCGTGATTAGATTAGAATCTAATTAGATTAGATTAGATTAGATCCACTTCCTTCTGATTCCCAGGCCCATGCGCTTTCCACTAATATACACTGCTTCCCATTCTCTCATCCTAGTTTTCACAATTTTCCTAAAGCCTCAACTGTTAAAGAGCCACCCTACTCCTGATCATGACACATCAGGCTTGTTGTGATAACTAAGAGTGCATGGCATAGTGGATAGAACATAGGCCTACAAGTCAGGTCATTGGTTCTTACCCCAGCTCTGCCACTTGTCTGCTGTGTGACCTTGGACAAGTCACTTCACTGCTCTGTGCCTCAGTCACCTCATCTGTAAAATGGGGATCAAGACGGTGAGCCCCATGTGGGACAGAGGCTATGTCACCCCCTGATTCCAACCTGGAAGCAGCATGGTTTCGTAGAAAGAGCACGGGCTTGGGAGTCAGAGGTCGTGGGTTGTAATCCCCGCTCCTCCATTTGTCGGCTGTGTGACCTTGGGTGAGCCACTTCACTTCTCTGTGCCTCAGTTACCTCATCTGTAAAATGGGTTTTAAGACTGTGAGCCCCCACATGGGACAGTCTGATGACTTTTTATCTACTCCAGTGCTTAAAACAGTGCTTAGAACAGCATATAGTAAGCACTTAACAAATACCATTATTATTATTATTATTGACTGCCTACCTCTGTTTTCTCTCAGAAGCTGGGCCACACTACCCAGAGGGCACTGGGAATTTGGAGTGGTATTTTTATACATCTTCAGTTTGATGGAAGTATTCATTCAATAACATTTATTGAGTGCTTACTGTATGCAAACCACTGTAGTGTTTGGAAAAGTACAATATAACAATAAACAGACACATTCCCGGCCCACAACAAGCTTACAGTCAGATATGAGCTTACAGCCTAGCAATAGTACATATTGAGTGCTTACTAAGAAGGACATAGTGTATGAAACATACTGGGAAAGGACAACAAAGCATAATACAAACTGTCAGTCCACAAGGTGCTTACAGTCTATTGGGAGAAACATGGACCAGAGAGGCACTAGAATGCATATGCCAAAATGAAATGCCAAAACAAGTTACTGAATGTACCATTGACTATATTATGTATATAAGGGTTGAGAATGGATTTACAAACATAGGTGCTGAGGGATTGGTAGGTTCACTGGTTGCACTATTGAGTGCTTTGATTGTGGGAAATTCATTAGGGGAAACTTTTCCCTGAGGAAATGGCATTTTAGAAAGGGAAAGGTGGGCGGAATGGGACTGGGCGATTGGGATGGGAGATGGCAGGGAGCAGAAGAATCACTGGCCTTTCAAAATATGTACCTCAAGGGATATCATCCTCCATTTACCCCCTAAACTCATTCAACTGGCCTGTCATAGTAGACAGAGTAGACACAGGTTGAGGAGCACCACTACCCTATCATTGTGCCATACTGTTTGACATTGAGCTTCAGGGGCAGTGCTTTTTGATATTTTTCTCTCTCTATTATTACTTACTTGTTTTGATGTCTGTTCCTCTCTGCCTCCCTCCCCCCTACCTCTAAAAATAATAATAGTAATAATGATGGTATTTATTAAGTGCTTAGTATGCGCCAAGCACTGTTCTAAGCACTGGGGGAGATACAAGGTTAGCAGGTTGTCCCAGGTGGGGCTCACAATCTTAATCCCCATTTTACAGATGACATAACTGAGGCACAGAGAATTTAAGTGACCTGCCCAAAGTCACACAGCTGACAAGTTGCAAAGCTGGGATTAAAATCCCCGATCTCTGACTCCCAAGCCCGTGCTCTTTCCACTAAGACATGCTGCTTCTAGATGGTAAGTGCTAGACTGCTTCTAGACTACAGTTCTCTAGACTGTAAATAATAATAATAATAATGTTGGTATTTAAGTGCTTTCTATGTGTAAGTAGTTCTAAGAGCTGGGGTAGATATAAGTTAATCAGGTTGTCCCACATGGGGCTCAGAGTCTTCATCCCCATTTCACAGATAATAATAATGTTGGTATTTGTTAAGCGCTTACTATGTGCCGAGCACTGTTCTAAGCACTGGGGTAGACATAGGGGAATCAGGTTGTCCCACGGGGGGCTCACAGTCTTAATCCCCATTTTACAGATGAGGGAACTGAGGCACAGAGAAGTTAAGTGACTTGCCCACAGTCACACAGCCGACAAGTGGCAGAGCTGGGATTCGAACTCATGAGCCCTGACTCCAAAGCCCATGCTCTTTCCACTGAGCCACGCTGCTTCTCAGATGAGGTATCTGAGGCCCAGAGAAGTGAAGCGACTTGCCCAAAGTCATACAGCTGCTAAGTGGCAGAGTCAGGATGAGAACCTATGACCTCTGACTCCCAAGCCTGTGCTCTTGCCACTAAGCCACACTGCTTCTCTGTAAACCCATTGTGATTAGGGACTGTCTCGCTTTATTGCTGTATTGTACTTTCCAAGCGCTTAGTACAGTGCTCGGCACACAATAAGTGCTCAATAAATATAACAATGAATATTTGTAAAGGTCACCCAATTTTTGATTGCCATACACCATATATATTTTCTCTACTGTCTCTCAGGTTTCCACAGCTCTGCTACATAAGTTCAAGTCTAATAATAACAATCGTGATAATAATAAATGTTTTTGTTAATAGTAATAATAATAATAATGTTGGTATTTGTTAAGCACTTACTATGTGCTGAGCACTGTTCTAAGCGCTGGGGTAGATACAAGGTCATCAGGTTGTCCCACATAGGGTTCACAGTCTTCTTCCCCATTTTACAGATGAGGGAACTGAGGCCCGGAGAAGTTAAGTGACTTGCCCAAAGTCACACAGCTGACAGGTGGTAGAGCAGGGATTTGAACTCATGATCTCTGACAAGCATGTACTATATGCCAATCACTGTACCAAGTGATGGGTCAGGCACAAGAGAACCAGGTTTCACATGGAGCTCACAGTTTTAGTCGGAGGGAGAACAGGTACTGGGTCCTCATTCTGCAGAAGAGGGAACTGAGGCACAGAGAACTTAAGTGACTTGCCCAAGGTTACACCGAAAGTAGGTGATGGAGTAGGCATTAAAACTCAGGGCCTCTGACTCCTAGCCTGGGCCCTTTCCTCTAGGTCACACTGCTTCCCATTTAGCTTTCTTGTACATCTGTCCACATACATCAATGTTTTCCCTTTCCACTCACCAACCAGCTGTACTTTAAGTATCTTTCTCTCATGGCCAGAAAAGGAATGCTTAATTGGAGATGGTCATCTCTTTGGGTTATAAATGCCATGCAGGTGGAGTTGTTGGATTGACCTGGAAGTTGGATGTGTTGTTTTGGGTAGATCCAAACCTCAAAGCAATTAAGAATTTTGGATTCTACGGCTGTCCCAACCCCTTAGTTTGCAAAGCATTAGTCACTCACAGGCAGTTTAAAGACCATTAAGTTAAAGTGTAGGTAGCAAACCTAGAATTTCCACAAAGTTCTGCCACTCAATTCTGCTACCTGGGCAGCATGTTTTCTAGTGATTCATGGATGGACAAAGAAGAAGAAAACAGGATCAAGATGGCTAATATGCTCTTTGGGGGAATGATAGAGTGTGGCACAGTAAAATATGTTTTCCAATTGCCAAATAAATATGAAAGCCACAGAAGTCAAGGTATACATCTTCCAAAGTTACCTTTAATATAAAAGGATTTTTATATCCTAAAATTTATTTAGCAAATTTAAGTGTATGTCCCCCATCAAAGTCACTACGAGGAACAATTTTTCAACTTCACTAGCTTTATAAAGCAGTTTGCAATTGTGTTAGCTATGAATAATTGAAGGAGAAAGAAACAAAAATGGAAAAAAGCTTATCACTTTGCAGCAGCCCTATCACAATCAGCTATTCTACCATAAAACAGATAACTGAACAGGAAATTGGTACAAGGATATGAAGGGGAGCATATGAAACAATATACATGCTGAAAAATAGGTTTTATGGAGAAATATAAAGCAATTTGTGCTTTAACCTGATGGGAAAAGCTCCATTTTGAGTAGTCCAAATCTTCCAAACATCCCCCTCTTCTAGGTTTCATTCCTTTGCCCCCTTGTACCTCTTTTGCTCTTACACAGCCAGTTTCTAGCCTTGAGAATAACCTCCACTCCCAATTTCCTCCCCTTTTGCAATCATACAGGTGAGTGTTGGTGAAAATCCAGAAACCAGACTAACCTCTTCCAGTTCAATCTATGGGAAGAAGCATGGAGTAATGGAAAGAGCACTTGCCTGGTTGTCAGAGGGCCTGGGCTCTAATCCCAGATCCGCTGCTTACCTGCTGTATGACCTTGGGCAAGACACTCATCTTCTTTGTGCCTCAGTTCCCTTCTCTACTAAATGGTAAGCCCACAACAAGGTGCCTTCTTAGAGACTGTTTGTGATCCTGTACACAACAAGGAACAGACTGACGTGCTCTACTTGAGGCAGATGATTGTGGGTCCTGGGGGGTGGGGGGGAACGGAACATGGAAGGAGGCTGGGCTTTCTCTTCCTGTTCTACCTGGTAACAGGCCTGGGCCATTCAATGACTACTACATAGAGCCACAGCTGGGATGCTTAAGGCAGATAAAGGGTGGTCATTTTGAATTAAATGAGGGCACCTGGAGGCAGGTACAAAGATGCTGAGAGCAGCACTTGGAAGCAGTAAGAAGAAGCATTGGTAGAACAGGCCCTTTTGACCACAAAGTGGTATTGGACCCTTATTGGAGTGAGTGTGTGTGTTTGTAAGTATGTATGTATGTATGTGTCACTCCCTTGAATGTTGGCAAAATTAGGTACAAAACTATCACTGTAAACTTGGCAATCAGAGGTGTGGTTTGACTTCTACTATATGTCCCTGAGGCTCCCCTGGGTCCAGGAATGTCCTTGTTGGTACGAACTGGGAGCTGGTGACAAGGACGTGTTCTCCTTACTACTTAGATTGTAAGCTTCATGTAGAACCTGATTATCTTATATTCACTCATTCAATTGTATTTATTGAATGCTTACTGTGTGCAGAGCACTGTATTAAGTGCTTGGAGTGTACAGTTCAGCAACAGAATCTACCCCAGTGCTCAGTGCAGTGGTTGGAACATAGTAAGTATTCAACAAATGCCACAGATATGATTGCTATCTGCCCTTATTTCAATTTGCCCTTTTACTTAAAAGTCAGGGACATTACTACATCACCCTTACTGACTCTCATTAGCATCGTCTGCACAAACAATTCTGAATCCTCAATTTCCTCAGGAAGCCCCACTGCCCCAAATTCTCCATCCCCTAATGACTTTGCCTTTACATTGTTTAGAAGAAAGTTAACAGAAATGAACTTCTCCAAGAGTCACTCTTAATAATTTATTTTAATGCCTGTCTCCTTCTCTCGGCTGTAATTCCTTGTGGGAAAAGATTGGTCTACCAACTCTATTTTATTTTACCCTCCCAAGTGCTTAGGACAGTGCATACCACTTATTTATAGAAGCAGCATGACATAGTGGATAGAGCATGAGCCTGGGAGTCAGAAGGTCATGGGTTCTAATTTCGACTCCACGACGTCTGCTGTGTGACCTTAGGCAGGTCACTTCACTTCTCTGGCTCTCAGTTACCTTATCTGTAAAATGGGGATTGAGGCTGCGAGCCCCACAAGGGACAGGGGCTATGTCCAACCCAATTTGCTTGTATCCACCTCAGTACTTAGTACAGTGTCTGGCATATAGTAAGTGCTTAATAAATACCATAATTATTACTATTATTAATTGCTCCACACACAGTAAATGCTCAATAAATATGATTGACTGATCAATCTAGCTGATCTTGAAATCTAAGGCCTCCTACCTGAACCATGGACCATATATTCTACAAACTCTCAAAATACTTGTTCTTTCTTCCCTCACTTATTGCTCTCTTAACCTCCTACTCGCCTATGCTCTCAAGAATACATAAGTTTTTCCTACAGTTTTTTTAAAGCATTCTATTGAACCCTTTGCAAAATTCAGTTATTGCCCATTTTCTTCCTTTCTTTCTTGATAGAACTCCTTAATTGGGTCGCATATATCAAGTGCCTGCAATTCCTCCATGTACCTTCATAAAAATAGTTGTTGAATTTGTTAACTCCTTAGTGTGCACCAAGTACTGTATCAAACACTGGGGTAAATACAAGATACTCAGGTCAGACAAGGTCCCCACCCAACTCTGAGGCTCACAGTCCAAGTAATATTTTATCACTATTTTAGAGGTGAGGAAATTGAGGCACTGAGAAGTTAAACAACTTACCCAAGACCACACAGCAGGCAACTGATGGAGCAGGGGTTAGAAACCAAGTCTTCTGACCTCCAGGGCTGTGCTTTTTCTATCAATATTTTGCAAGTAGGTTTGCCCCCACTTTGCTATACTAAGGTTCATTTTTGTTTCCAGGGCCCCTCTTGGCTAAGTCAAATCGCCTCTATTCTGCCCTAAATCTCCTTGACCTGCCTTAGAACTGTTGATGATTTTCTTCCCCTAGACATTCCCACTGGCCTTGATTTTACCGACACAGGACTCTTCTGAATAAATTCCCATTTTCTGATCACTCCATCTCTGTTTCCTATGGTGGCTCTTCTTTCCTTTCCCAGCACTCGATATTGGTACCTGCAAAGCTTTGTTCTGGCTAGGTCCTTAGCATTTTTCATTCTGACCTCATTCTCTCCAAGAATTCACCCACTCATATGGCTTATCATCTTTATGTGGAAGGCTTCCAAAGCTTTTTAACCAGCCCTGCAATCCCTGCCTCCGGATAGGGGAGCAGCATGGCTCAGTGGAAAGAGCCTGAGCTTGGGAGTCAGAGGTCATGGGTTCGAATCCCGGCTCTGCCACTTGCCAGCTGTGTGACTGTGGGCAAGTCACTTAACTTCTCTGTGCCTCAGTTACCTCATCTGTAAAATGGGGATTAACTGTGAGCCTCATGTGGGACAACCTGATTACTCTGTATCTACCCCCAGCACTTAGAACAGTGCTCTGCACTTAGTAAGCGCTAAACCAATACCAACATTGTTATTATAATCTCACATTTTCCTCCTGTCATCAAGATGTCTCCATGTGGAAGGCTAGTCAGATTCTCAACTCATTCATCCATTCATTCATTCAAACTTATTTATGGAGCACTTACTGTGTGCACAGCACTGTACTAAGCACTTGGGAGAGTACAATATAACAATAAACAGACACACTCCCTGCCCAGAATGAGCTTACAGTCTAGAGTGGGAGATAGACAAATATAAATAAATAAATTACAGTTAGGTATTTAAGTGCTGTGGGGCTGGTAAAGGGAATAATAATAATAATGATCGTATTTGTCAATCACGTACTATGTGCGAAGGGAGTAAATCAGGGCTATGCAGAAGGGAGTGGGAGAAGAGGAAAGGAGGGCTTAATCAGGAAAGGAGCGTGGCTTAGTGGAAAGAGTCCGGGCTTGGGAAGCAGAGGTCACGGGTTCTGATCCTGCCTCCACCTCTTGTTAGCTGTGTGACTTTGGGCAATCACTTCACTTCTCTGGGCCTGAGTTCCCTCATCTGTAAAAGGGGGATGAAGCCTATGAGGCCCACGTGGGACAACTTGATTGCCTTGTATCTACCCCAGCGCTTAGAACAGTGCTTGGCACATAGTAAGTGCTTAACAAATACCATCTGCCGAATTGTACTTTCCAAGCACACTTGGAACTCACTGCAAAAACTGAACTCTTTATCTTCCCTCCTGCATGTACTACTCTTCTTCCTACCTTTCCCCATACAGTTGACAATATTACCATTACCCCGTCACAGAAACTGACAACTCTAATATCAATTGATCCATGACATTTATGGAGCACATGAGTGTGAAGCACTGTACCAGATGCTCAGGAGAATACAACTGAAAGAAGACACCCTCCTCTACTCTGAAGAAGCTGGCAATTAAAGGACACTGACAAAAATTGCTTATAAATAGTGGGATCAGGAAGAGAAACAAGGTTATAACAAGGAGTCATAACAAATGGATCAGAATGAAATGACTATATCATTAAATCTACAAAGGAATAAATAAATTCCTTTGGCAGATTTTCAGTTCTAAATGATCAGGACAGGACCAAGTAAGGTCCATATTTCGTTCTTGATGGGAAACTATTATTAAATGTACAGATAAAAATGCATCTGTATTTAAGTGCCACGGATAGGAAAGACATGAATGCTAAGGATGGGTATTCTGTATCTCTCCTCACCACCCTGATACATTTCCTATTCACTTCTCTTTGGTTGGGAATCTCTCAGGTAGGTAAGAGGGAGAACAGGTATGCAATCCTCATTTTATAGATGAGGAAACTGAGGCACAGAAAAGTTGAGGCTTGCCCCAGGTCAAATCTTTAAAATACCTTAAAAGACTACTCATCCAAGGGGAATTTTTTTAAGGGATTTTTTAAGCACTTACTATGTCAGGCACAGTCCCTTTTCCCATTATAGCATCTATGTTTGTAAGTTGGTTTAATTTATGTCATTTATCTAATTAATTACTCTTTCCATAATTTATTTACTTATATTAATGCCTCTCTCTAGACTGTGAACATTTTTACCAACTCTGTTGTACTGTACTCTCCCACTTAGCCCAGTACTCAATAGACAGTAAGTGCTCAATCAATACCATGGATTGATTGATTTTGCTCATTTTGACTACTGAATCAATACTCTTCTTTTTGTTTTTTGACCATCTGCGTCTCCTTGTGTCCCCAAATAGATTGAAACTTATAGAAATTAAATATCCTTCTTGTCCTCTACTTTAGACTGTATACTACCAAGTTCAGTGCTCTACGGAAACTAAGTACTCAGTGGAAAGCTGAGTTGATTGCTTTTTTGAACTGAAACAAATCCAAATAGTTGAAAATTTGGATGAAACCAAAATTGGATTTGATTATCTAAACTCTCAATTATCTGACTGGGGCTCTGTTGCAATTAATAAAACGATCAGCTTTTCACCAAACAGTGCTCTTTCTCCCTTGAAAAGAAGTATGAGAAAAGGCAGCCCAGTAAAATCAGTGTAAAGAGAACTAATTTTTACAAAGAAAACTCATTTTTTCCTGAGAGTAGGATGCTATCTACTTGTCTAAAGAGAAGAGTAACATCTTCTGCATTTTTATCTCTTTATGAAAAGAGAAAATCCTCTCTGTTGAGAATGGGTATAGTGGCACTCATTTTCCCTACTTGCCATTTATTTCAATATCCATCTTCCCTTATAGATTATAAGTTCCTTGTGGACAGGGATCATGTCTCCCAAATCTACTGTATTGCATTTTCCCAAGCTATTAGTAAAATATTCTGTACACAATAAGCCCTCAAAAAATGCTATTGATTGACTCAGTTTTCCTAAAGGCTGGGGGTGAAGTGAGAGAAAGTGGAAGGTCCCTAGGATTCCAGGATTTTATGAATGGAGCATATTAATACAAAGAAGTCATCAACAAGCCAAGGGTTTTAGGCTGATAGATGTTGTTGATGGGGAGGGGTTAATTGAATTTATGCTTTCCCATGTAGATTTATGTCTTTTTAAATCTATGATGTTGTAACTTAATAACTATGTTACATCCAGCCCAGTAATCTAAAATGGAATTTGCAGCTATTAAAAAAATCAGTCAAACCCAATAATGGCATGCCTTCTGTAGCTTTCTTGAAAACATTCCAACAGGAGTTTGGGCAGGTGGAAAAATATGACTGATAATTGACAAGTTTCTGGCTTCTACACAAGTTTATCTGCCCAACTGGTATTTATTTCCAGAAACAAGTCCACAATTTATGTCTCCAGAAATGGTTAACATTTTTCATAGATCTAATTCAATTTCAGTCCACACATTTCCTACTTTGCCCCACCTAATTCCTGGCCAGCTCCAAATCTTTCAGATTTAGGGGGAATACTATGGATGGGGCACTTCTGAAACAGACAAGTACGCAGGGAGCAAATACCATTTTTCTCCTCTATCAAAGACGATGCCCAAATATAGAGAATAAACGTTAAGAGCAAAAACTTCTAACTGAAGAAATACCTTTGAATTTGTCTATTGGCCACCATCTGACCAGGACTCATGCACGGTGCCGACCTGACGCTTTTACCATTTTTTTGTCTGCTATTTATGCTCCGTCAAACCCGGCAATGCCCATTTTACTGCTTAAATCTTGTAAAAAGAAACAGGTTACCCCAAAAGGAAACATTATGGTCTCTTCCATTAAACACAGTAAAACTTTCAATCTTACATAAAAATAGGTCATCCAATTACCGGGTAAAAGCGTCATTTGTTCATTGTCCAGTACACAATATATTTACAGGAAAATTACCAAAAACCTCTCAGCTGTATCAGATCTCAACCTTATATTTAGATGTGGCCATATATTACTGCTGATAATGTGATGTCAGTGAATAGATTGGAATTTTTCACTGTCCTTTATCAAGATAAATTGTTCTGTCAATAGCAAATGGCTGGCAAGTATTAACACTCTGCACACTATATGACTTTTCATTCCAAGCAAAAATTGTATTTAATGCTTTTGCACAAAATCTATGGCCATGACTATCCTTATTACCTATTTAACTACCTTTTAAAGGGAGGATTTATTTCTGCAAATTAGGACCTGGGTAACAAGATGGTATCATGCATCATAAACTTTAAGTCAATACAAGGCAGGGCACTTGCAGTTCGAATGGGAAAATTCCTCGCTCTCGTCTCTTGGTCATCCAATAGTGCTATGGTGGGAGCAGCTGCTCGGAGCAGAACTTTATCTTGGCCTCCTTCCATCGACACTGCCGTGCTGTCCCACAGTAGCAATTTGCTCATTGGCCTATTACTTTCAATAGGTATTCCAGTAATTGGCTATTTCACACTTGTAAGGCTTGAACTGGCAGAGAGCAAAGGCCAGGCAACCAGCCTGTCAGGGTCTAGCAAGCTGGTCGTTCATCAATTATAATCAGCTTTTACAAGAGCGAGTGAATCTCCCAAAACCTGGTTTGCTCAAATCGGGCTGGATCCTGGGATAATTCCACCCTAAATGCTGCTACATTCTGATCGGAAGTACGGGAAGGTGAGTTTGCAGGGCCTACTATGCTTGAGTGAAGGAACAGATTACAAGAGGAAAGAAAACACCTAGGTGCTCCTGACGATTTTAGCTCCTGCCTGGTTCTGCATCCACCTGCTATTTTTCAAAAGCGCCTTGCCCTTTGCCAAAACATAAATATTCAGTTCAGGGAAAATAAAGCATTACTCAGAATGGAAAAAAACAAAGATGCTCTTTTTAAAACGCCTACATTGTAATGCATCAGAGACTTACTTGCGGGGTGGGTTTAGAGTGCAGTACAAACATTTTATAAACTGCTATTTTAAACAAACAACTCAGAGGTCCTCTGGACCACCTTGAAAATAGTTTTCAGAAATTGTTACGCTTCCTAATATCTTAGTCGGTTCACAAAACTGGTATTGTCCCTTCCCACATTTATGAGGGTTATTTAATCCTAATTACTTCTGTCTTCCTTTCAGTCAGAGAACGCATGCATCTCCCTGCTGTCCAGTCAACCAGAGATCTGTTACCAACCCAGATCCTTATGCAAACCAAATTTATAGCCTAAAGTAGAAGCAGAGGATATTTTCAGCCTTCAGCTGACTTCTATGTAGTCTGACTCAATATGTCCTAAGCATCGAGGGCTGTGCTCATTGCCAAGACTGATAGTAGTAGTGATAGAGTAGTTACAGTAGAAACAGTGGGAAGAGTGGTGGTTTTGAACAATCATTATGGTATTTTTTTAAATGTTTACTATGTGCCAGGCACTGTACTAAACGTTAAGGTGGATACAAGCAAATTGGGGTGGACATAGTCCCTGAACCGCATGGATACACAGTCTTAATTCCCATTTTACAGGTGAGGTAACTGAGGCACAGAGACGTTAAATGACTTATCCAAGGCCACCCAGCAGATAAGTGGTAGAGCTGCATTCTGACTCGCGGGTCCATACGTTATCCACTACGCCATGTCGGGTGAGTGCGGTAGAGTGCGGCATTTGGGAGATCCAACAGAAGCTCAAGATATGTCCCCTAACCCCTAGGAGCTTTATATTCTAATGAGGGAGAGACACATAAATAGTTACAAGCATAAATGAGAAGTAGCATGGCCTAGTGGATAGAGCAAGGGCCCGGGAGTCAAAAGGACTTGGATTCTAAATCCAGCTCTACCACTTCTCTTTGGTGTGACTTTGGGCAAGTCAGGTCACTTATCTGTGCCTTAACTGTAAAATGGGGATTAAGACTGTGAGCCCCATGTGGGACTGGGTCCAAGCTGATTAGTTTTTATCTACCCCAGTGCTTAGAAGAGTGCCTGGCAGATAGTAAGCATTTAACAGATACCATTAAAAAAAAAATCACTTCAACTCACAACATCTTATCTAGATTTGTGGTAGCATTCCATCAGCCACTCTTAAATCTTAAATACAGGTCATTGTTTTGGATTAGGATTCACTTTGGTTGTCCAAGATGATTTCTTTTTCTAAATTAGTAACACAACTGGCAAAAGAGCATGACGATGACCTCTTTTCCTCCTTGCTGTTCACTGGAAACCAGGGTTGTCTACAGTAGCATCTACCCTTACCAACAACAGGTCACCTATCTTTCCCACACCCCAAACTTGAGGTTCTTCCTTCCAGTGGCCCATTTGATCTGGTGACTGCTAAAGTGACAAGGCGATCTGTCTTGCAGCAAATCGCCTTGAGCACACCACGAGCAAAACGTGAGGTCAGAAATTGAAATCCTTCCGTTCCAGATCCTGACAAAATTCCAACGTTCAAGGAAGAAAAGACACATGTAAAGAGGAAAGTGATTTAGAAAGCTGTTAAGGATGTTCGGAAATCAATTCCAAATTTTGAAAAGTCGTGACTAAAGCTCTTAATAAATCTACCTCCAAATGGTTCTGAGTTATGCCCCCGGACTAGTTGAATAAATGAAGTGACACCGAAGCATATCTAATTGTAATACATCACAAGATAGCTGTCAGGGCCCAAATGTTCAGCCCCTGTCACCCTTCTTCATCCATTATTTATCTTCAACCTTCATTGGCAGTGAAATCCCAGTGAAGTATAGCATGGCATGGAAGACTGTAGTCTTGCCACTCGACAGATCCATCCGTTTGGGATTCTCCTACAGTGAGGGGCCCACTTTTCTCGTTAATCGCTGCGGGGACGACTTGTCCATCAAACTGGGGAAGGACAAACGGTTCCCGGATTGTGACGCGTGGGACGCATCGTGCTTGACCAGGCAGAAGCACTGAGCACGCGTGCCACAGTCCGGAGCTCCTCTCTTGGTCCGCTGCGCTACCCCTGCTGTCTTTATCTTCATCGCGAAGTGCAATCAAACCTACATGACCCTCCACTTCTTCTTCCTTATAGTACACCAGGAGCAGAAAACACTTATCTGGCAGTGCCACTGGATGCTTTTAACAGCAGCTGCTTCGGTAATAGGCAAGCTAACTAATGGAGCGGGGCGCTATTTTTTATTCCAAACTTGCCAAGGAAGTGTGAAGGGCAAGCAGTTGGATGTATTTACATACATTCATGATCCAGAAAGTCTTAGTTCAGCAGCTGCTGCGGGCTAAGGCAATCCTTTTCTGATAGCCCATTCTACAGGCACGCACGGCTCCGCTCCACAGCACCCTGCAAGCGATAGGAATTGCGAGGGAATCTCTGGAGCTAAAGGCATGCTGGTTTTACAATTAAGAGAACGTATTGTTTAAAAAAAAGGACACATTACACCATTTCAGACCTCCTTTTTTTTTCAGATGCGCTTTTAAATAATGAAAAGAAAAATACTCATTTTAAGGCATTTTTACAGTTCAACCAGCAAGTCTGACTTAGTCACGAGGGGGTGATAACAACGAGAAGCTGCTTCAGGCTTGCAGTACTAGAAAATTAAAGTTCTTGTAAATTAGGGGACTATGTTCCTCCCACAGTCCAATTACCAGCTTTATTATTTGTCAATAAAGCACCAAATAAAAGACTGGTCTCTAGACAAGGCAGCTGCTGCCATTTGATGGTGATACTTTAGGCATCCTAACTGCGGTGTGAAAGTTGCTGATAAAGCTTCTATGCCACTAAGAGGTGCCCCCCAAGGAAACTAGCTGCGGACCCTGGAAAAAGCTTTCATGAACCTTGCTGTTCCTTCCAGTGCATGAACGGATCATACCCGGCATAATAAGGTCGAGTAAATTGCTGCTTTTAAAATTTGAATTCTGTAGAACGGGGAACTCAGTGACTAAACGATGGCACGTTTCACGTTCAAAGGAAAACAGAGGCAGGGAAACAACAGTAGCGGAAGCTACGCGGCAAGCTTATTTGTTGCAGCTTCGAAGCAACCACTCTTCCGTTCAGTTGATTCCTCTGCCCGTCTCCCCCCCTCCCATTAACCTTTCCTGTTGCTTCAAATTTGGCAGATTGGAGGGCTCTACAATTTAGACCCAGTTTTCCCCCTGGGTGTCTTGGCCGAATATCGAAAGGACATCCCGGCTGTCATCTGTAGAAGAGTCAACATTTCTCCCCGGCCCTCAAGGCTGTATGCGCTGAACTAACAAGGCTCCACCTGGAACAATGGATTTTTGCTCTCCCTCTTTTCTGCACTTATTCGGCTATGGAAGCATAACACCACTTTGCAACTCCCAGTCTGCCCGAGGGAAGGGAGACATAGATCAAGCCAGGCATGGGTCGGTGTTTAAAACGTCACGGGCCGCCTCTAGATCCGATTCAAAGCCAGAAGGCTGTGCAGATCGAAGGGACGGAGCAACTCAAAAGTGGCACTCACCATGCTAAACTCCTTTGTTAGTGTAAAAGTCCTCCATTTTTTTCCTATGCATTTTCTGGGAATTACCAGGTTGTCTATATTTTGGCGGGGGAAAATCACGGGCCTGGTTTTCATTGATGAGGGCAGAGCAAAAATTAATTTAAGGTGATAATGCTACATGAAAATCAAACCTCTTCTGATTGAATTTCAAGGACTCTTCTGTTTAACTAGCTTCAAGAGTCCTTTTTTGATCATAATAAAATTATTTGCCATATGGTTCAGATGCTTGTGATCCTCTCTCAATGAGAGGATTATGCATGAGATATAATGCCTACTGTAGCTTGAGCCAAGCACACAGCTGGTTCCGATAATGCCAACAAATGGCTTCATCTATCTCAATGTCACGTAGGAGCTGGTGCGATGAGAATCGGCCCAGAGTACAATTAAAATCTACATCATCTGCGAGAAAGGTGATGGGGGTTCTGACATCAGAGCTGTAGCAGATTCATCCTCTTTCCAGCGTAGCAGAAGAAACATGTTGCCCCCTTCACCCCGTCACACTAACGAGGTGCTTCGCCCACCCCTCCCTGAGCACATTAGAGGCAGTAAATCAGAGAGACTCCTATTTAAAAGCTTCACCTTTCTCTGACATTCAGAAAGGAGAAGTACACTTTCCAAATTTAAGTTCAGCGGATTCCTTGTCGCTCTCCCTCTGATGAGATAATGCCACTTCCAACCACAAGTGAAATATAAATAGAAGAGTTTATGATCCATATGGCCCCAAATTGGGACAGTATGCAGGAATTTCCTTGTCTTAGTTCCACAACATTCAACCATACTAATAAAATCAGATTTGAACATCCATTTGTTCCAGCAAGCCAAATTTTATTGCAAAAAGGTCCATAACTCATATCAAACAAGCTGGGTATCAATTCAGGGACACTCCCCCTCTTCTGCATGTTTCGAGGAAAGTGGAGGTTTGTGCAATGATTGGGTTTTATTGCCACGTTATATTAGAAAGAAAACCCACAAATATATTTTATTAGCATTTTCAATGACTTCACATAAATATCAGCTCAAATGAAATCTGAAAGCCAGAAAGAGGAAATTACAGATTGAACATAAAATGAACTCTCTAAAGATTTTGACATTTCAGTTGCCTAAGCTCATCTGAGACAAGAGTAAAGGCTGAGAGAAGCTGCATTGCCTGGTGGAAAGATCACGAGCCTGGGAGACAGAGGTCACCAGGGTTCTAATTTCAGCTCTGCTGTTTGCCATCTGTGTGACCTTAGGCAAGTCATTTAACTTTTGTTCCTTCAGTTTCTTCTGTAAAATGGGGATGAATTACCTGTTCTTCTTAAGCTCTGTTAAGCTCTGTATGGGACACAGACTGTGTCACACATGATCGTCTAGTATCTACTCCAATGTTTAGTTCAGAGCTTGACCTGTTCTCCTTCTCCTTCTCACTTAGACTGTAACCCCTGGGTGAGACAGGGACTCTGTCAGTCCTGAATATCTACTCCAGTGCTTAGTACAGTGTTTGACCTAGTAAATCGGCAAACGGCAGGGACTGTCTCTATCTGTTGCCGACTTGTTCATTCCAAGCGCTTAGTACAGTGCTCTGCACATAGTAAGCGCTCAATAAATACTACTGAATGAATGAATAGTAAATGCTTAACAAATGCCACCAATATTATTACTGATCCTGTGTAATTCATCTTCCTATCTGAATTTGAACAGCAACATCTTATTCACCACTTTTCAAGAAATAACACTTTACAAAGAGTACTTGAAACAGCATGGCGTAGTGGATAGAGCATGGGCCTGGGAGTCAGAAGGTCATAATAATGATAATAATAATGTTGGTATTTGTTAAGCGCTTACTATATGCAGAGCACTGTTCTAAGCGCTGGGGTAGAGACAGGGTAGTCAGGTTGCCCCACGTGAGGCTCACAGTTAATCTCCATTTTACAGATGAGGTAACTGAGGCCCAGAGAAGTTAAGTGACTTGCCCACAGTCACACAACTGACAAGGGGCAGACCCAGGATTCGAACCCATGACCTCTGACTCCCAAAACTGGGCTCTTTCCATTGAGTCTAATCCCAGCTCTGCCACTTGTCTGCTGTGTGAACTTGGGGAAGTCATTTACCTTCTCTGTGCCTCAGTTCCCTCATCTGGAAAACGGGGATTAAAACTGAGATTAAGATTAAAATGGGGATTAAGATTAAGGCCCATGTGGGATGGGGATGGTGTCCAACTCCACTATCTTGCATCTACCCAGACTTTAGAACAGTGCCTGGCACATAGTAAGTACTTATATATCATAATTACTGTTAGTACTATTATCAATACTCCACATCACTGGAGACCTGAGAGAAAATCATAGAAGGTCACATGCACTTTTAATATGAATGGTTTTCAAAGTACTCCATGATTTTATTTAAAAATATGTGCTGGTTGCAGATATCCTTTTCACTAATTATCAGGGCAGATGCATGATGTCAAGATTAAAATAAGCGTTTTGGTCTTTGAATTTACAAATATATATAACCAATAACACAATTATTATTATCATCATTACAACAGAATTGGTAGACATGTTCCATTTTTAATGGTACTTGTTAAATGTTTACTGTGGGACGGGAGCTGTTCTCACCACTGGGGTAGTTACAAAGTAATCAGATTGGACACAGTCTGAGTTCCTAATGGAGCTCACAGTCGTCATCCCCATTCTACAGATGAGGTAACTTAAGCACAGAGAATTTAAATGATTTGCCCCAGGTCACATAGTAGAGAAGTGGTAGATCCAGAATTGGAACCCAGGACTTTCTGACTCACAGGTCTGAGGTCTCTTACTGCTTCTGTGCCGCTAAGGAGCTTACAGTCTAAATGGGGAAGCAGACATTTAAAATAAATTATGGATACGTATATAAATGCTGGGTGGGAGGAAAGAGTGGGGTGAATATCAAGTGCTTAAAGCACTCAGCACTCTGCTCATTTGTATACATTTTTATTACCCTATTTATCTTGTTACTGAGGTCTACATCCCCTTGATTCTATTTATCGAGATTACATTGTCTTGTTTTTGTTCATCTGTCTCCCCTGATTAGACTTTAAGCCCGTCATTGGGCAGGGATTGTCTCTATCTTTGCCAAATTGTACATTCCAAGAGCATAGTACAGAGCTCTGCACATAGTAAGCGCTCAGTCAATACTATTGAATGAATGAATGAATTAAAGGGTACAGGCCCAATTGCATAAGTGAAAGGGAGGGAGTAGAATTCATTCATTCAATAGTATTTATTGAGCGCTTACTATGTGCAGAGCACTGTACTAAGCGCTTGGGATGAACAAGTCGGCAACAGATAGAGACAGTCCCTGCCGTTTGACGGGCTTACAGTCTAATCGGGGGAGACGGACAGACAAGAACGATGGCGATAAATAGAGTCAAGGGGAAGAACATCTCGTAAAAACAATGGCAACTAAATAGAATCAAGGCGATGTACATTTCATTAACAAAATGAATAGGGTAATGAAAATATATACAGTTGAGAGGACAAGTACAGTGCTGAGGGGAGGGGAAGGGAGAGGGGGAGGAGCAGAGGGAGATGGGGGGAAAAGAGGGTTAAGCTGCGGAGAGGTGAAGGGGGGGTGGTAGAGGGAGTAGAGGGAGAAGAGGAGCTCAGTCCGGGAAGGCCTCTCGGAGGAGGTGAGTTTTAAGTAGGGTTTTGAAGAGGGGAAGAGAATCAGTTTGGCGGAGGTGAGGAGGGAGGCCGTTCCAGGACCACGGGAGGACGTGGCCCGGGGGTCGATGGCAGGATAGGTGAGACCGAGGGACGGTGAGGAGGTGGGCGGCGGAGGAGCGGAGCGTGCGGGGTGGGCGGTAGAAAGAGAGAAGGGAGGAGAGGTAGGAAGGGGCAAGGTGATGTAGAGCCTTGAAGCCTAGAGTGAGGAGTTTTTGTTTGGAGCGGAGGTTGATAGGCAACTACTGGAGTTGTTTAAGAAAGGGAGTGACATGCCCAGATCGTTTCTGCAGGAAGGTGAGCCGGGCAGCGGAGTGAAGAATAGACTGGAGCGGGGCGAGAGAGGAGGAAGGGAGATCAGAGAGAAGGCTGACACGGTAGTCTAGCCGGGATATAACGAGAGCCCGTAGCAGTAAGGTAGCCGTTTGGGTGGAGAGGAAAGGGCGGATCTTGGCGATATTGTAAAGGTGAAACCGGCAGGTCTTGGTAACGGATAGGATGTGTGGGGTGAACGAGAGAGACGAGTCAAGGATGACACCGAGATCGCGGGCCCAAGAGATGGGAAGGATGGTCGTGCCATCCACGGTGATAGGGAAGTCAGGGAGAGGACCGGGTTTGGGAGGGAAGATGAGGAGCTCTGTCTTGCTCATGTTGAGTTTTAGGTGGCGGGCCGACATCCAGGTGGGGGCATCCTGGAGGCAGGAGGAGATGCGAGCCTGAAAGGAGGGGGAGAGGACAGGGGCGGAGATGAAGAGAAAATGGGTGAGTCAGGGAGGCCTCTTGGAAACAGTGGTGAGTTGAGTAAGGCATTTGGAGGTGGGAGGATGATGACCTGACATATAGGGAGGACGGGGGCAGTTCTAGGCCAGAGGCAGAACGTGAGTGAGCAGTCAGCGTGAGATATGTGAGACTGAGGTACAGCGAGCAGGCTGACACTAGAGGAGTGAAGTGTGTGGGCTGGGTTGTGGTTGGAAATTAGTGAGGTAATTTAGGAGGGATCAGGCTGACTGAGTGATCGATTTAAAGCCAAAGGTAATAATAATAATGGTATTTGCTAAGCACTTACTATGTGCCAAGCAATGTTTTTAAGCATGGGGTGGATACATGGTAATCAGATTGTCCCACGTGGGGCTTACAGTCTTAATCCCCATTTTACATATAAGGAAATAGAAGCACAGAACAGTTAAGTGGCTTGCCCAAGGTCACACAGCAGACAAGTGGCAGAGCTGGGATTAGAAACCACATCCTCTGATTCCCAAGCCCGTGCTCTTTTTACTAAGCAACCACTTCTGTTTGACACAGAGATGGATGGGTAACATCTGGAGGTTTTTCAGGTCTAAGGAAACAGGGACTAAATGGTTGGTTAAATGATCTGGACAGAAGAATGAAGTAAGGACTAGTTTTGGGGAAGACAGAAGGTGGGGAGTTTAAAAATAATAATAATAATAATGTTGGAATTTGTTAAGCGCTTACTATGTGCAGAGCACTGTTCTAAGCGCTGGGGTAGATACAGGGTAATCAGATTGTCCCACGTGAGGCTCACAGTCTTCATCCCCATTTTGAAGATGAGGTAACTGAGGCACAGAGAAGTTAAGTGACTTGCCCACAGTCACACAGCTGACAAGTGGCAGAGCTGGGTCATGGTTCGAACCCATGACCTCTGACTCCCAAGCCCATGCTCTTTCCACTGAGCCACACTGCTTCCCGGAGTTTAGTGAGGAGACAGACAAGGGAGTCAAGGAGGGATAGGATAAGTGCTTTAATCAGCAGAGTAACAGTTTGGATGAAAAGGAGAAGGTGGATTTCACTGACGTTGGGAAGGTAGAACTAACAGGATTTTCTGACAGAATGAATATGTGGGTTCAATGAGAGAGATGATTGGAGGATATTGCCAAGGTTATGGGCTTGTGAGACAGGGAGAAGAGTGTTGTCTATAATAATAACAATAATGGTATTTGTTAAGCGCTTACTATGTTCAAAGCACTGTTCTAAGCGCTGGGGGATATAAGGTGATCAGGTTGTCCTACATGGGGCTCACAGTCTTAATCCCCATTTTACAGATGAGGCAACTGAGGCCCCAGAGACGTGAAGTGACTTCCCTACAGTCACAAACCTGACAAGCGGCGGAGCCGGGATTAGAACCCATGACTCCTAAGCCCGGGCTCTTTCCACTGAGCCATGCTGCTTCTCTTATTCTGGGAAGGCATCTTGGAGGTGGTGTGCCATCAGTAGGGCTTTAAAGATGGGGAGAGTTATTGTATGGGGGATTGGAAGAGGGACGGTAATCCAGGCCAGGAGCGGGATGTGGGCCAGGGGACGGCAGTGAGACAGATGAGATCGAGGCACAGTGAGAAAGTTAGCTCCAGAGGAGCGGAGTGTGTTGGCTGAGATATAGGAGAGAAGGGAGGTTAGATAGGTTTCTAATAACTTTTGGTCTACCATTTAATTTTATCATGAACCAGTTTGATGATGGTAGTTGTTGTTAAGCGCTTACTATGTGCAGAGCACTGTTCTAAGCGCTGGGGTAGACACAGGGGAATGAGGTTGTCCCACGTGGGGCTCACAGACTTCATCCCCATTTTACAGATGAGGTAACTGAGGCACAGAGAAGTGAAGCGACTTGCCCACAGTCACACAGCTGGCAAGTGGCAGAGCCGGGATTTGAACTCATGACCTCTGACTCCAAAGCCCGGGCTCTTTCCACTGAGCCACGCTGCTTCTCTAATAATAATAATGATGGTATTTGTTAAGTGCTTACTATGTGCAGAGCACTGTTCTAAGTGCTGGGGTAAGCACAGGGGAATCAGGTTGTCCCATGTGGGGTTCACAGTCTTAATCCCCATTTTACAGATGAGGGAACTGAGGCACAGAGAAGTTAAGTGACTTGCCCACAGTCACACACTGACAAGTGGCAGAGCTGGGATTCGAACTCATGAGCCCTGACTCCAAAGCCTGTGCTCTTTCCACTGCGCCACGCTGAGAAGAGTGGCTTTATGTGACATAAACTTCCCCACATTTACCCGGAAGTCTTGCAGAGAGCTTTCATTATACCATAGAATCCATGGCCCTTGCAAAGAGCTGAATCATTTACTGAGCAATGAAGCAATCAGATAGAGTTATTCCATTATGGGTCTAGTAGGCCAGGCACTATCTTTCTGTTCATTCTATTTCAGTGCTTCTCACCCAAATGGGAACTCCCACTGTAATGCACAAGAGGAAAAGAATCATTCATTATTCCTTTCCATCTCTACTCGATTCTGACAAGAGTGTGCCTCTTGAACGCTACAACTTGGCATAGAGTTCAAATTAAGCCATTCCTGTAACATTACATCCAGGTTGATGGAAGCCAAGAACATGGAACCACTCCTGAACTATTCCCCTCCTACTAAGCCCTCCTACAAAATCAAATAAAAGACATAATTAGATTAATTTTCCATTTTAGCACTAATGCTTTTAACTGTTTATTTGTTAAATTAATTACTTTTTTCCTGTATTTGTACCTACACTATTACTTTTTCACCGACTGCAATGTAGGGCAATCTGTGTTTTTGTATCTCCCCAATAGGTAAACTCCTTAAGGTTGGGGCTATGGCTTTTATTTCTATTGTAGGTTCCCAAGTGCCTATTTAAGATTCTACATACTACAGTTTCTCAGTAAACGACCTTGTTGATGATGACAACAAATTGGGAGATGTAATTCTCTATAAAGAACCCAAATATGTTTTTGGGATACTTAGAGCGTAGCATCGACAGATCATCAAACTTCAGACAAAAGTGAAGCCTTCAAAGCAATTGGGGTAGCCATCTTCCATATAGTATAAAACCTGGATTTCTCAAAGGGGCTACATATAAATTCTAGAGAAATGCAATCTGAACCACACCTGCACCATATTTAGAAAACAATAAGGAATTAGAATCAATCAATCATATTTATTGCGCCCTTACCGTGTGCAGGGCACTGTACTAAGCTCTTGGGAGAGTATAATATAACAGTATAACAGACACATTCCCTTCCCACAATGATCTTACAGTCTAGAGGGGAAGAAAATACTAATATAAATAAATTATGACTATGTACATTCAGCCCACCGTAATCAAAGCAGATATGTGACATAAAGCCTTTAGAGGGAGGGACAAAGTGAAAAGGCAGTAGGATACCCAAACAACTTCTAAATGTTGAGTTGAAGTAGAGGGGACCACGTTCAAGAAGGAGCAAAGAAATATTTTGCATATGGATTTTCAATTGTAGTGAAGCACGTTGGAGACTTCAGGGAAAAAGAAGCAGCTGACAGATCAACCCTCTGTCAGCTCTCAAACTCTCAAAAATTGGGTGACAATATAAGAACAGACATAAAAAATGGTAACAGAAACAGGCAAAACTAAAAATATTTCCAGGAACGGCAAGTACTTTAAATAAGCAAAAATCACATTTACATGTGAATAATGACAGTCTTTTAAGCCACCCAGCTTGATGGAAACAGTCTCAATATCAACAGCAGCATCTTTGAACATAAAGAACAGCTATTTCTATATAGCCTATTCATAGACTTTAGAGAAAAATCCATAAATCAATCATTCGGTGGTATTTTATTGAGTTCTTACTTTGTGCAGAGCACTGTACTATATGCTTGGGAGAGTACAATACAATAGTTGGTAGACATGATCCTTACACTCAGTGAGTTTACAGTCTAGAGGGATAAGACCCAAATTATCACCCAAGGTAAACTACCCTGCATTGAAGAATTCAGAACTGGAAATATTATACTAAACATATTGACAATAATAATAATTGTTAGGATTTTCTAGGTGTCAGGGTTAGATACAAGATTATCAGGTCAGACACGGTCCCTCTCCCAAATTGGACTCACAGTCCAAGGTGGAGGGAGAACAGATATTTAATTTTACATTTTGCAGATCAGTAAACTGAGGCATAGAGAAGTTAAGTGACTTGGCTAAGGTAACACAGCAGCCACATGGTTGATGGAGGATTATAACTCAGGTCCTTTGTGTCCCAGGCCCGTGTGTCTTCCACAGAAAATTCATTTTTATTTTTCCATCATGCAATAATATGAAAATAGCAGATGGATGGCTAAACAATTTATTTCAGAGCGTATTCACCTGGTTTGGTTAGCAGACCGCTTCCACTAGGAGCAGCCAGAAAGGGAGTGGGAAAGGAATAATTCTCCATCCTTAATCCCTGTTGGCTGGTAACAATATTCCAAGCGAATACTGACTTCTGGGAATACCTGTATGCTTGCCCCTCACCCCATGGCAGTCTTCAACTCTCCGTTCCTAGCTCCCAAAGATATTTTAAATTTGGCACATGAGAGGAGTGTTTTCCTGGACTACGTCTCTACCAGCATGGCACTGATAGAAGGAAAGGGTGGGTGTAGGGTCCTGGCATCTGGTGCCAATTTAAAAGCTGAATTGATATGGGAAGAAAGGGAAATAGAGGGCAAGGAAGACATCACTCTCTACTCTAGTTCATACTTCACTCTGCTGCCTGAAACATATCTCTAAAAAAATGTCTGGGAGCATGTCTCCCCACTCATCATGAATCTCTAATGGTTGCCTATCCATCTCTGCATCATGTCCAAAATAGAACTCATGTCCAAAACAGAATTCATGCCTAAAACAACACTCAGGTCCAAACGGAACTCCTCAGGTTCCCACCCAAACCCTGTATACCCCATGACTTTCCCCCAATGTAATCAGCACTATAATCCTCTCTGTCTCACAAGCCTGAACAAGCCTTGGTGTTATCCTCAACCCATCTCTCTCATTGAACCCACAAATTCAACCTGTCATAATAATGTTGGTATTTGTTAAGCGCTTACTATGTGCAGAGCACTGTTCTAAGCGCTGGGGTAAATACAGGGTAATCAGGTTGTCCCACTTGGGGCTCACAGTCTTCATCCCCATTTTACAGATGAGGTAACTGAGGCACAGAGAAGTTAAGTGACTTGGCCACAGTCACACAGCTGACAATTGGCAGAGCTGGGATTCGAAGTCATGACCTCTGGCTCCCAAGCCCGGGCTCTTTCCACTGAGCCATGCTGCTTCTGTCATCAAATTCCTGTCTGCTCTACCTTCACAATATCACCAAAATCCACTCTATTCTATCTCTCCTCGATTATTGCCCTCAGTCTCCTTGCTCACTATCCTGCACCTGTGTCTTCTCACTTCAGTCCACACTTCACTCTGCTGTCTGGATCATTTTTCTAAAAAAATGTTCAGTCCATGTTTCCCCACTCCTCAAGAACCTCTAGTGGTTGCCCATCCACCTCCACATTGAACAGAAACTCCTCACCCAAGGCTGCTTTAGGGAAGCAGCGTGGCTCAGTGGAAAGAGCCTGGGCTTCGGAGTCAGAGGTCATGAGTTGGACTCCCGCCTCTGCCACTTGTCAGCTGTGTGACTGTGGGCAAGTCACTTAACTTCTCTGGGCCTCAGTTACCTCATCTGTAAAATGGGGATTAACTGTGAGCCTCACGTGGGACAACCTGATTACCCTGTATCTACCCCAGCGCTTAGAACAGTGCTCTGCACATAGTAAGCGCTTAACAAATACCAACATTATTTAAAGCACTCAATCACCTTAACCCCTTTTGCCTTACCTCACCCAATCTACACACTCCGCTCCTCTAATGCCAATTTACTTGCTGTAACGTGAGCCGTCAATCTCACCGTTGACCTCTGGCCCTCATCCTGCATCTGGCTTGAAATGCCCTCCATGTTCCTATGCCACAGTTGCTCACTCTCCCTACCTTCAAAGCCTTCTTAAAAGCACATCTGTTCCCAGAGGTCTTCCCCAATTAAGCCCTTATTTCCTCTTCTTCCACTCCCTTTTGCCTCACCCTTACACTTACATTCGCATCCTTTATTCACCTCTCCCTCAGCCCCACAGCCTTATGTTTGTATCCATTATTTATTTATGTTAATATCTGTCTCCCTCTCTATATTGTCAGTTCGTTGTGGGCAGGGAACATGTCACCAACTCTGCTATACTGTACTCTCCCAAGGGCTTGGTAAAGAGTTCTCCATGCAGTAAGAGCTCAATGAATATGATGGATTGATCGATCAAACAGAAATTCCTTACCACTGACATGAAAGCACTAATAACAATAATAATAACAATTATAATGAAAACTGTGCTATTTGTTAAGTGCTCGCTGTATGTCGGGCACTGTTCTAAGCTCTGGGTTGGATAAAGGCAAATCAGGCCAGACACAGTTGGATGCACTCAATCAGTCACAATACAGGAGGGGGTTCCCTCCTGTATTACCTTGCTGATTTCCTACTAAAAACCTACCCACGCTTTGCTCCTCTAATGCCAACCTACTCACTGTACTTCTATCTTGTCCATTTCACCATCGACCCTTTGCCCAAGTTATTCCTCTGACCTGGATCTCACTTCCCCTTTGACACTAGTAGTAGACCACTGCTCTCTCCACCTTCAATAGGATTTCCCCGACTAAGATATTTTCCCTACTCCTTCTAATTTCTACATCACCCTTGCATTTGGATTTGTACCTTTTAAGAACTTGATATTCACCCCACCATCAGCCCCACAGGACTTAAATACATATCAGTAATTTATTTTCATATCTGTCTCCACCCCTGGATCATAAGCTACTTGTAGGCATGGAACATGCTCACCAAATGTCCACCAAAGTGCTTAGTACAGTGCTCCATAAATAGCATTGATTGACTGATCTCAGTGAAATTTTCTGAACGGTGACAATTTTGTCAGCAGTTGTAAGAATGTAGGTCTGGGTTAATGTTAACAAATAAGGTGTCAAAGTTTCGACTTTGGTCCCAGCTTTTTTTTTTTTTTTTGCATTTGTAAGGCCACAGAATTGAAATCAACTATGCTGGACTGTGTTTAGTTCTGACACTGTACTGATGTTCAAGAAGAAAAATGTAGTGTAGTTGGGAAGGACTACATGGCTCTGCTCAGATGACACTGCGAGATCTGAAGAAGTGGGGAGGAAGTTTCAATACTAAACAAGCTTGGGGATACTTGAAACCTTTGGGTTCTCTCATTTCCATGTTGCACTTCTGGTTTTCATTAATAGCCTCAGCTGCCTACTACTAAGGCCACAGAATCAGTGAATACAGTACCAATATTCTTGGTTTACCAGTGACAGATTCGGAAAGGTTGTTGTAAAGTGAATGCATATATGCAAATGTTTTTTTATTAAATGGAAACATTCCAAGAACACAAATGATCCATGTGAAATTTTAATTATAACTTAACAGCTGCTTGAGCTAATTGAAGGATATCAGAAAGGTGATTTCCTTCTCATTGTAATTAAAGAGTTAAGCCTAATTTGCTGTTGTCAGAACAAGACTAAATACCAATCTGGTCTGTTTAATTATATTAAAAGGTAAACAGACAAACTCCAGAAAAAAGATCTAGGACCACCCTGCACAAAGACAACAGGTTCATCCTGTTTTTCTGTCCATCTTCTCTTGTTGGACAGTGATCAGTGGCTCTTTTAATCAAGTTGGGTAGCTCCATTTTCCAAACCCAATTGCTCATTCTCTCCAGAAGCTATTTCCATTTCCATTTTTCCAAACTTCACAGTCATGTTAAATGCCACTGATCTACAGGAGGCAAATGCATGCTTGGTACTTACCGCCTTAACCCACTGTTCAACCACAATGATGATAATATAAAGGAATATTAATAGAGTATTAATGCTGAAATATTTGGTCATCTATAATGGCCCCATCTCACTAGACTTTGGTCCGAAAAGATTTCGAAAACAGAGTTCAAACTACAAAGACACGGGACTCTGTGCCAATTTTACTACATAGATATATCATACACAGAGTTCTCAGATGAAATATGCACAGTCCTTCATGAGGTGTATTAATGCCTGACATAATACTTTAAAACTCTAGCTGAATGGAGTCAGGGTTATTCATTCCACATACTCAGAAATTCAAAGATTTTAACTGAAGGGTAATTCAACCACTTCTTCTTTCTTATCTTTCTGCAAAAACTGACAGAAAGAGGAGCAAATACCATGAAAAGTCAAAACTATAATTATTCTGACATTTGTTATTATTTTTCTTTTTTCTTTTAAAAGACAATAAAAGCAATTACTCACTTTGCCCTCTCCTATCTTACCTCACTGATTTCCTACAACAATCCAGCATGCTCACTCCTCTAAGAACCAACCTATTGGCCCACATCTAGCCTCTGGCCTGGAACTCCATCCCCATTCATGTCCGTACACAAGTCTCCCCTCATTCAAAGTCTTATTAAAATCACTTCTCCTCCAAGAGGCTTTCTCTGACTCAGCCCTCATTTCCCCTACTCCCTCTCCTTTCTGTGTCGCTCTTGCGCCTTGGAATTGTACCCTTTATTCACTCCACTCTCAGCCTCCCAGCACTTGTATACACATCCATAATTTATTTTAATGTCTGTCTCCACCTCTAGACAGTGAGATCCTTGTGGGAAGGGAATGTGTCTACCAAGTCTGTTGTATTCTGGTCTACAAAACCCTTAGTAAAAGTGTTCTGCACATAGTAAGACCACAATGAATACATTTGAATGCTTTTAGTTTGCTGTAAACTACGTGCCCTGTGAGGTAACTGCTTCAGATTCTATTTTAACCTGACAATCTAATAATGTTGGCATTTGTTAAGCGCTTACTATGTGCCGAGCACTGTTCTAAGCGCTGGGGTAGACATAGGGGAATCAGGTTGTCCCACGTGGGGCTCACAGTCTTAATCCCCATTTTACAGATGAGGGAACTGAGGCACAGAGAAGTTAAGTGACTTGCCCACAGTCACACAGCCGACAAGTGGCAGAGCTGGGATTCGAACTCATGAGCCCTGACTCCAAAGCCCGTGCTCTTTCCACTGAGCCACGCTGCTTCTCCAATCTGAAAATATCTGCTAGCTAGATAATATGCCTTATTTTGGTTAGCAAAATTTTCAAATTCCTCATAAACGTGCATGGTTAGGGTTTCATGCAAATTTACTTTTAGGGATCATTTGCTTCATCTCATATGTTGTGAGGCAGCTCTCCTTCAGGATTACATTGCAAGTTTTTACCTGGAGGGAACTCACTGTTCCCTATTTTGTGTCATGCAGAGAGAGGAGATTCATTGTTTCCAGTGTTCTTGGTAGAAAATGTTAGCATCTTGTCCTTGGGACTGATCAGATTACGGTATCCTAAATGAGCATAGCATTTATGCATTTGAAAACTTTCAAATGCAGAGCGAACAAGTTTTAGAAATTTCTAACCTTCATGCCAAACACTCCATGCCAAACATTATACTTAATCAATTTAGGCATAGAACAAATAGATATGTGAGAAAGAATTGCACCTCTCCAATGCAGATATCTAAATGGAGAATAAGGACAGATAATGACATTTGCATTCAGAAAACAGGGCACTTCTAACAAAGACAACTTATACTTGAGACATTGGAATCAGCTCTGGGTGTTTCTTCAACTGCTGGCATTTCTCAAGTACTAAAATTATTTCTTACAGCCCATGAAGATACATGAATCTGACAGGCAATTACTCCCCTTGCCCTTCAAATCCATATTGAAGGTACATCTCCTCCAAGAGGGCCTCCCAGACTAATCCCCTCCTTTCCTCTTCTCCCACTCCCTTCTGTGTCACCCTGACTTGCTCCCTTGGTTCTTCCCCCCTCCCAGTCCCACAGCACTTATGTACATACTTGTAATTTGCTTATTTGTGTTGATATCTGTCTCCCCCCTCTAGACTGTAATCTCATTGTGGACAGGGAATGTGTCCTTTCATTGTTATATTGTACTCCCTCAAGTGCTTAGTACAGTGCTCTGCACACAGTAAGAACTCAACACATGCGATGTGAATGAATGTGAATTTTAAATTATAATTTGAAAAGGATTTTAGCATATCGTTCTCCGTGTGTGTGTGTCTATGATTATGTGCATATAGTCTCTATGCTAACATATTTGCATAGATTTTGTATGTAGTTTGCATTTAGTGGATCCTCAATAAATACCATGGAATAAATGAAAGACTTTTTGTGGGACAATTTAGAAATCTTTTTCATATTTTCTTTCAAAATAACATGTGACTTTGAGTTCCATTCAGGTCCTTTGGAATCTCACCAAATGGTGAAATGCAAACCTATGGGTACTATATAGTATGACTAGTAATCTACATCTCTTGCCCTGATCGCTCTCTTTCTTTGCTGTCTCACATTTCCTCCTGCCTTTAGGACATTTCTACCTGGATGTCCCGCCAACACCTCAAACTTTGCATGTCCAAAACAGAACTCCTAATCTTCCCACCTAAATCCTGTTCTCCCCAAGTCTTTCCTGTCACTGTAGACAACACAACCAATTTCCCTATCTAGCAAGCCCATAGCATCGCAAGCCCTTAACCTTTGCATTGCACTGCAGACATTTTTATTTCCTTTAGATTTTTTGTTTTTTCTAAAGAGGGAATGGGGAGACTTCCTAAAATTTTGAGACCAACCTACCTAAATCAGGACTTCTGGTCAACCTAGAGGAGGGCATTTATGGGTCCTTAAGAAAGAATAAAATTTTGTGAGCTCGAAAGAAACTGTGGAGATCCAGAGTTTCTCTGGCCTGGCTTATTCTGGTGCCTCAGTTATAAGTGCGGTTAAGGGATTCGGACTTCAAGAATGTAACGTCAGATACACTGTACCAATGTAATTTATATTTATGACTGAATTATGCCTGAATGCATATGTAAAATATATATAATATATACATTGTATAATGGGTAGAGCACAGGCATGGGAGTCAGAAATGTGTGAGTCCTAATCCTGGCTCCGCCTCTAGTTGGCTAGGTGACCTTGGACAAGTCACTTCACTTCTCTGGGCCTCAATACCCTCATCTGTAAAATGAGGATTGAGAGTCTGAACCCCACTTGGGACCGGGACTGTGTCCAACCCGATTAGCTTGTATCCACCCCAGTCCTCAGTACGGTGCCTGATATAGTAAGTGTTTAAGACATGCCATGATTATTATTATTATTTTATGCAATATATGGAGAGACAATTCAAGTTTGAATTGGTATCAAAGAAATTCACAAATCAGGCTTTTTAGTGCCTTAACTAGAGATAGTAAAAGAATATAATGCCAAATAATATTTATCTCAAACTGTTCATGGATGTGATAAAGTCACACAAATGGGACAAAAAGCTTTAATCTGGAAATAAACAGAGTAAGCTGAATAAATTGGATAGGCAGTCACTCTTCTCCTTATGCTCTAACTGCTTTTAATAAATCTCACTAAACCGGTTTGGCCTATACTATAGGCAAATTTGCAAAGATGCTAAACAGATTCACATACTCCAGAAATGTTATTAGAGGTGAGTTGTCATTTTTTTCCCCTGACCTCCACTAATGTCAAAACCAAGCTCTCTCTTTTATCTTTATTGTCTTCTTTTCCACTAGGAACCTGACCAGGAAAGCCTAGTTCAAGTCCTAACCCCACCACTTTCCTGCTGTGTGGTCATGGGGAAATCACTTAACCTCTCTGTGTTTTAGTTTCCTCCTCTGTAAAACAAGGATAAAATACAAGTTTTCCCTTGAGGTCGTGAGTCCTATGTGAGGCAGGCACCGGGTCCCATCTTTGTATCTAGTGCTTTGGCACGTTGTAAGCACTTAATAAATACCTTTATCCTCCTTATTAGCATTGTACAAAACCAGTGACAAATACTATAACCGGAAAAGGATGTCAGTGGGGCAACAGTCATGTCCCTTTGAGACAACGTATTTTCCTTTGAAAAGTACCAGGCGGGTGTCAAATCTAAAAGTGTTTCTCTTGAATGCTCCCTTCAGCCAGGTTTGGAACTCTGATTGCTGCAGGTTATGAAGACTCTCACATGCCAGAGGAATCAGGGAGAAAGGTATTTGCCTTGGTTGCTTTCTTCCTCAGATAAGAAACCATCGGAATCAAATTATATTACTTCCCATCTTTTTCTAGCCTGACAGAAGCAAATTTAATGCAATCGTGGAGATAAATGTGACCTCATGAAAAGTGGGAGGGAAAATTAATTTGGGGGCCTGACAATGAAATGATCATTTGTCATTACTATGTTGAGGTGCCCTGGAAAATTGACCAGGACCCATGATACATCGTTAGACTCCATCAGCTAATCCATTTTGCTGCCCCTTCCTTTAACAAACTCCTCCTCATAATGCTCCAGTTCACACTGAACGAAGGTTATTAGCAATATTAGCCAACGTAGTCGAGTTAGCTGTCTAGAAAAGAGGAGAAGAAGAAAGAAGGGAGGCAAGGAGGAAGAGAGAGAGAAAGAGAGGAGGAAGAAGGTAAGCAGAGGCAGAGACTGGATGGGTGGGGGGAGAGGGCGGGACATGAATTTGTAAGAACTAATTTGTCTAATGTTCAGTAACAAAAGGAAAGCGTCTGTGCTGTGCATTAATACATCATCAATCATTGACTAACTGCTCTGACACATATAATGAGAATATTCTCAGGCTGCCCCATGGACTGGCAGTGACAGCTGGGGAGATAATAACCCAAATGGAATTTTTATTTTAATGTTTAACTTCCATCCTTTAAACAAAAAATGAAATAGAATAAATTGGGTAAAATGGAACAGCCTTTCACAGAGGCTTAGGGTGATGAAGCGTTAATTCCAACTGCAATGGTTGAAAAGAATCAAATGCACTCTGTTGATTGCGGGGAATTTCCCATTTAATGGCCCTTTTCTTTAATTCATTATGAGTTGGCTTACTGTCTTTCCGTTGGACATCGCCAATGCTATTGGATCAACTAATTAAATATGAGTTTACCAAAAGAAGGTTATGTGGAAATTAGGTTTAGGGTAGATGGGCTGGCCTTCATTCATGAACTTGAACTTTAGGGCTATTCAACACAGCTCCCGTTTTATAATTCACATAAAATGCATGCATATCTGCATTTAGTTCTACAAATATATAGCTATATAATTGGAGAAACTGCAACCGAACAGTAGGAACTGTGCAGAAAAAGACGGCCCATGTCAAATGCCAAACTAGCATGGGACGACAGCGTCCCAAGTCTTACACCTCATTACTCCGGCAAAAAAATTCCCATAATCTTTCTTTCCTACAACTGCTCAAAGAGCAATTCAAGTGGAGAAGCAGAAACAACATTCATTCATTAAAATAAAAGTACAATCCTTCAAACAGGTAGAAGGAAAATAGGAATGAGCTGAGGTTTCTGACACTGAATAATTTTCTGAAAATAATAAGCCCTCCTAAAGTTGGCTTGATCATTTTCAGGCACGGGTCATTTTGTACAGTGAAATGGTTGCATTAGGGCACTTACGGTGTTGTCACCATTAGAAATAATGAACTCCCTTGTGTGAGAGTTATTTCTAAAGGACAATGTTTCGATGAGAAAAGGCCCAGGAGGAAATATGAAAAATAGTTTAGTCTAACAATGACTGTTTAAACAGAAGGAAAGGCATTTAACGAGGTAAAGATGAAAGTTTAATTGAGGAGAAAAAGGCTCACTGAACTCTATGGGCTTTTGCACCACTAGAGAATGCTCTAATCAGACTTGAGCTTCACTCCACACCCTGAACTAAGGAAATTGTTATAGAGTAACAGCAAAAGGGAATTCAAAATTCCCAAGACCCTATCTGAATTACACTACTTGGTAAGATAGTGTGAGTCTTTGTTTTTTTCATCTGGAACAATTAAATCCCGCTGCAACTGTATTATTTACTTAAGCTCAGGAAAGACGGGCCTGCCAAAGGCCTCCGGGCATCTTCACCTAAAATTGATTGAAAACATTAATATCTCAACTTCCATTAGTAAATCCTGAGCAATTCTAATCAAATGGAAGGCCTCGTTCTTCACAACACAGGCTGTACACAGACTTTTCTGGCCCAGTGAGAATAGTGAAAATTAAAGCGCTCTGTCCACTGACTCATCTTGGTGGCAACCGATCTAAGGTCCTGAACAGTGAAACTGGGTCTAAGTCCTTAGGCTGTGCCCTTTTACAGCAAGCAAATGTTGTCTCGAGGAATAAAGCTGTGCAATTGAGCATGTAGGGTAGAATTGGAGTAATAAAGCTAAATCTGCCTGAGAAAAAATTGTATCAAATTGCGGCTTGAACGTCACTGTGTTCTACCGAAGAAATGGAGGCCTTCCGTCCCAAGCATTCATTACTACCTGATATAAAGAACCACCTGATCAATTGTATTTATTGAGTGCTCTGTGCAGAATACTGTACTAAATCCTTGGAAGAGTACAATACAACAGAATTAGCAGACACATTCCCTGCCCACAACGAGCTCACAGTCTACAGTCTAGAATCCAGACAAATCCCATCCAACTGAATACCATCCTCTTGTAAACACTGCCATGCCCTTGAACCCGTCTCCCAATTCTGAAATACCTCCTATCCATGGGCCCCAACCACTCAATAGGGGTGAAGGACACCATCCCAAACTCCTTCATTAGGATTGTGATCTCCTTGAGGGTAGGGGTCTTATCTACCAGCTCTGTTGTATTGTACTCCACCAAGCTCATAGTTCAGTACTCTGCACAGCATAAGCACCCACTGACTGACTCATTGATTGATTGATAATATTGGATTGGAGGGGGAAGAGCCAACAGCTTTCAGGGCAATGCAACCTGCCAAAGCTAGGCAGCACTGCCACTTGGTCAAAAGTCTTTGTCCGCCTCCTTTCCTCTCTTTCTCTCCTCTTTTCATTCCTCTCCTCTGTCTTTTTTTTCCTTTCCTCCTTCCTCCCCTCTTTTCTCCCTTTTTCCATCATTTTATCGTAGTTTATGTTGATGAATGTCAGTAATTTATTGCCAAAGTGGAAAGAGGCAGGGATCAAAAGGCCCCCAAAACTCAGAGAAAAAACATCTCACTACTTACTGAAATAAAAATGAAAATGTTAATTTTAACAGTACTTGTTAAGCCCTTGCTATTTGCCAGGCATTTTGCTAATTTCTGGGGTAGATACAAGTCAGATTGGACCCAATCCACAAACCACATGGAACTCACAGTCTTAATCCCCATTAAGGATTAATGGGAACTGAGGCACATAGAAGTTAAGTAACTTGCCCAAAGTCACATGGCAGACAAGTGGTGGAGGTAGGATTAGAACCCACACCTTCCGACTTCCAGGCCTGTGCTCTATCCACTAGGGCATGCCACTTTCCTAATTAGTAGTGCATTATAAATTTACTCAATTAATAGTGGAATGTAAATTTACTCAAAGGGCATGATATAATAAAGATGGATAAAGATCCTTCTGTTCCCATCCTCAATTTTGTAATTAAAACTCCAGATGCCCTTGGGCCTTCTACTAACTATCCCTTGATCCTAGTGATGCTACATACTGCAGATTATACTGCAGTGGGATCCAAAAGGAAAGAGATTACTAGAAAAAGTCAAAATTATTTAAAGTTTAAGTATTATAAATTCAGTCAAATTGTCTATAAAAATCAGACACAGCCAGTGTAGTCTCATAGTGATTGTGGCATTTGTTGCTTTCTAAATACAATCATTATCAATCAATATCATTCACTGGACACTTACTGTTTGAACAACAGTATACTACGAACTCGAGAAAGTACAATTTAACAGAGTCAGTAGACACATTCCCTACCCAAAAGAAGCTTACTGTTACATAATAATAATAATGATATTTATTAAGAGCTTACTACGTGCCAAGCACTGTCCTAAGTGCTGGAGGAGATACAAGGTCATCAGCTTGTCCCACGTGGGGCTCTCAGCCTTAATCCCCCTTTTAAAGATGAGGGAACTGAGGCACAGAGAAGTTAAGTGAATTGCCCAAAGTCACACAGCTGACAAGTGGCGGAGCAGGGTTTAGAACCCACAACCTCTGACTCCCAAACCCGTACTCTTTCGACTAAGCCGCGCTACTTCTCACGCATAAATGCACTTGAGCTGAGGGTGAGTTAAATATCAAGTGCTTAAAGGGCACAGACCTAATAATGATAATATAATGCTATCATATATAATGATAATGATCATAATAATAATAATAATGTTGGTATTTGTTAAGCGCTTACTATGTGCCAAGCACTGTTCTAAGCGCTGGGGTAGACACAGAGGAATGAGGTTGTCCCACGTGGGGCTCACAGTCTTAATCCCCATTTTACAAGATGAGGTAACTGAGGCACAGAGAGGTTAAGTAACTTGCCCAAAGTCACACAGCTGACAAGTGGCCAAGCCGGGATTCGAACCCATGAACTCTGACTCCAAAGCCCTTGCTCTTTCCACTGAGCCACGCTGCTTCTCTATGGTATTATGGTATTATGGTATTGAACACTTACTATGTGTCAAGCCCTGTTCTAAGCACTGGGGTAGATATTTTAATCAGGTCAGACACAGTCTTTGTGTCACATGGTGCTCAAGGTCTAAGAAACAAGGGAAACAGATATTGAAATTGCATTTCCCAAATGAGGAGACTGCGGCACAGAGAAGTCAAATGTCCAAGGTCACACAGCAGGCATGTAACCAGAGTCGAGATTAAAACTCAAGTCCTCTGACTGCCTGGCCCAAGCTCTTTCCACCAGGCAACACTGCTTCTTAATCCTACCATTCAGTTGGCAGTAGCAATTGCGATCATGAAAAAACTCAGGTGTTTTGGAGCTACAAAATGACACATGACCAGAAAGTCTAAGAGGCAATATGCCTCATACTTCTTCATGCTCAATACTGACTATAAACATAACTCATAGCAACCCACCATACAATACGAAGCGTCATTTACTTCGAACTAAGAAATTTAAGAAATCATAAATTTTATTTCATACTCCGGTGAGTAGGCGGACGGTCATTTTTACTAGGTTGTCGGTAATAACTCTCCATGTTAATATACACTGTTGCTCTGTAGACGTGCCCTCTTCAGAATTTACACTGTGCTTTCCATATCTGGAAATGGCGTTTTGCAAACATCAAGTCCCACGTCTCCACTCATGTGACTTTGATGGAGACTCCCATCAAGAACGATGGATAAACTTGGTCCTAAGATTTCGGGACTAAGTATCCCCACAGAGGAATTGATTATAGGGCTCGTGGCTTGCACGGCCCCACTCATTCTCTCATCCCTGCCAGCCGTGATCCTGCTGGGGTAGGGAATGCCATGAAAGGGTGGGTGGGCAGGGATAAGGAACACAGTGAAGTTCACGTGCGGGTCTTCTTTCACTTTAGCCAGCTATAGGAAGGCTTGGATTACAATCCAGTTCTCCTGATTCTCGGAGCGCTATTCATTCCACTGGGGTGGGGGTGGCAGGGGGAATGTGTGGGTGTGTTATGGTATTTAAGTGCTTGCTATTTGCCAGGCAGTGTTCCGAGTGGGGGGGTAGATAGCGAGTAATCAGGTTGGACACAGTCTGTGTCCCATATGGGGCTCACAGCCTTAATCTCCATTTTAAAGATTCATTCATTCATTCATTCATTCAATAGTATTTATTGAGCGCTTACTATGTGGAGCGCACTGTACTAAGCGCTTGGAACATACAAATTGGTAACAGATAGAGACAGTCCCTGCCCTTTGATGGGCTTACAGTCTAATCGGGGGAGACAGACAGACAAAAACAGTAGCAATAAATAGAATCAAGATAGCAATAAATAGAATCAAGATAGCAATAAATAGAATCAAGATTCTATTAGATCTATTAGATCAAAAAAGATGAGGTAATTGAGGCACAGAGAAATTAAATGACTTGTCCAAGCTCAACCAGCAGACAAGTGGCAGGGCTGGGATTAGAACCCAGATCCTTCTGACTCCCAGGCTGTGGTCTATCCATTAAGCTTGTGTGTATGCGTGTGTGTGTGTATCTGTGTGTGTAAGCAAATAGGGCCGGAATAATAATGGTAATAATGTTGGAATTTGTTAAGCGCTTACTATGTGCCAAGCACTGTTCTAAGCACTGGGGTAGATACAAGGTAAATCAGGCTGTCCCTCACAGGCCTCACAGCCTTCATCCCCATTTTACAGGTGAGGTAACTGAGTCACAGAGCAGTTAAGTGACTTGCCCAAGGTCACACAACTGACAGGTGGGGGAGCCGGGATTAGAACCCACGACCTCTGACTCCCAAGCCTGTGCTCTTTCCACTGAACCACGCTGCACTGCCCTCCATGGTGCATGGCAATAGGAGAGAGACCTGTTGACAAATGACGCCATATGCAAGACATCCTGGCTCCCCTTAATTGAGAAGAGTTCCATTTTAGGTGGGGTCCAGGCCAAGGACATGATTTTGCACTGGCTATCACCCTGTCAAATTCCTGAACAACACCGAGAAGCAGCATGGCTCAGTGGAAAGAGCCCGGGCTTGGGAGTCAGAGGTTGTGGGTTCGAATTCAGGCTCTGCCACTTGTCAGCTGTGTGACTGTGGGCAAATCACTTAACTTCTCTGTGCCTGTTACCTCATCTGTAAAATGGGGATGAAGATTGTCAGCCTCTCGAGGGACAACCTGATTACCCCGTATCTCCCCCAACACTTAGAACAGTGCTCTGCACATAGTAAGCGCTTAATAAATACCAACATTATCATTATTACATATCCAGGGCCCTGACACTGGCCACTCGCAGCAGCTTTTCGGGGAATTCTGAGAATTCTGGTCCAAGGCAGTCCGCTTTTGTTGAGGAGCTTGTCAGGGCGGTGAGGGCCCATTACACAATCTCCCTGGTTTATGGTCAGCTGGTTGTCCCTGGCAGTGCTTGCTGGTCTCTGAGACGGTGGGGAATCTGAGGCAGATCTCTCTGGAAACATGGGAAGTCCCAAGACACCTTTGTGCCTAGTGGAAAGAAGATCTAGGTTGTAATCCTGGTTCTACCACTTGCCTTCTATGTGAACTGGCCCAAGTCACTTCTTTTTTGGTGGCTTGTGCTAATGTCAACTGAGTGACAGAATTGAGAAGAACATGAACTAGTGGAAAGATCAGGGGCATGAGAGTCAGAGGACCTGGCTTCTAATCCCGGCTCTGCCATTTTTCTGCTGTGTGACCTTGGACAATTCATTCATTCATTCAGTCACATTTATGAAGCATTTACTTTGTGCAGAGAACTGTACTAAGCAGCGTGCCTTAGTGACAAGAGTCTGGGCTTGGGAGTTAGAGGACATGGGTTCTAATCTTGCCTCCGCCCCTTGTCTGATGTGTGACCTTGGGGAGGCCCCTTAACTTCTCTGTGCTTATCTTATCTGTAAAATGGGGATTAAGACTTTGAGCCCCATGTGGGACAGGGACTGTTCCTGACCTCAAGACCTTGTATCTACTTCAGTGCTTAGAACAATGCTTGGCACATAGTAAGCACTTAACAAATACCATAGTCTTTATCAGCATTAGGATGGCTGCTATAAGACCCCACATGTTCTCTCCAACACATAACTCTAGAATTAACTGACATCTGAACCCCAACTGCCTCATTCACTGGACCAAGAGAGAACAGCACAGCAAGATTGTGTTCTTTCTCCCTCCGCAGGAAATAGGCATACACACAGCTGGACAGAATGAGTCTTATCAACCTTAATTTATGCTGCTACTCCGTCCCATCACTTTTCATTTTATCCCATCTTCTGATGCTCTGCTTTTCTTCTACGGTAGAAGCCACCAAAAGTGCCTACGGTGCTTGTGTTTTGAAAAATAAGGATCAAGATCAACATTTTAAATGCAAAAATGTTGCGGGGTTTGGAGTTTTGGAGAGATAACGTACAGTATCAAAACTCCTCCAAAATCAATTGCTTATTCTAGTGTGCAGATAAAGGTAGCCAGTCCATAGGGCAATGTTCTAATTTCATTGTTAAGCAGTTTTAAAAAGAAAATCACACATTCACTAATCGATAGTTTATCTTTTTTTTTCAACCATGGAATTAAATCTAGGCCTGGTTTGGCTAGTTATCTGTTCGGGGCACGGCAAGCCATGTGCATTGTGGTCCTGCAGTGAGTGACAGCATGAATGGCCGCGTTGGCCGGTTAATGTCGCGATAAGCACCGGTTTCGAGAGAGGGCCCCGCTTCAGAGCGATGTTCATTGTTCCTGCCATCAGTTCTGGCAGGAAGACCGATTCCGAGATAAGAAGGTGATGATTCCGAGGTTTTTACACGGACGGATCTTGGCAAACTAATCAGTTCATCTGCATTTAGAAAGACATTCATCAATTGGCTTTTTTTATTTTATCAAAAGGCCCTGGCTGAATACTTTACCTTCTAAAGATTCATTAGATTCAAAAGCACTACCAGACCGCAGAATCAGTCTGTGATTTGAAAGCGCATGCAAGAACAAAAGCAAAAGAAAACCCCCACCAGAAGGCCAGAAAATAATAAAGTGAGCTGCAAAAGGTCCCTCTGAATGGCCACTACGACACTGACGGGAAATTGGTGTGATGTTCCCAAAGCTGGCGTCACGGGATCACAGAGAGGTTCAGATGCTAATCGCAATAAGAGGCAATGGAGGGAAGAGAATTTTTGAGAGAGAAGGGGGGTTAGCCAATATTTCTTGATAGACTAAGCCAAAGTGGTGTGCAGCAAGGAAAATAACCACACAAATCTCCCAGGAAAATTCAGCAGTAGGGAAGCAGGGATGGAGCACTAATTCTCCCCCAAAAGGAATATGGAGCAGTGAATGGAGGGAAGATAAAAGATATTCATGGAAATTTGCAGTAGTGTGGACACTAAGGGTTTAGGGCAAGTATTATTCATAAGTCACACGAGACAACCAAAACCAAACAAGCACTTGCTCACAGGTTGCTAGGGGAAATAAAGAATGGGGGAAACCTTGAAAGGTGGCATATCTCCACCTACTTTTGTCTGTCTCCGCATGTGGATGCGTAACAAATGCCATTTTATGATGATCTGTTGAAAACCAACACGTCAGCTTGGTATCACAGGAAGAGCAGCGAAACGTTGTTTCTCAGGTTTACTCCTTTAGCACCTGACCCACCCCACAGCACGGAAGGCAGAAAATCTCACGAGAGTTCCTGTCAGATTTTACATCCAATTTCATGCCGTGCTGGGTTGCTCCAGTGAATTGATGGCATCCCCACCCTTTACCCCCTTGAATTTACTGCTCAATTGCTCTGACTGACCGACCCAGGTGGGCTGGGATATTATTGTCAGTAAAACCCGACGAGAGTGGGAAGAAGCCTTTCTAACCCTTTAGAAACAGAAAAAGGTGACAGTATCCATTACTGGTGAACCTTAAGACAACTAAATGGTGATTGCATTTATAGGTAGTGGGGAGAGAACTCAGTATTACACATTTAACATTCATTCAGGCATTCAGTCTCATTAATTGAGCGGTTACTATGTGTAGCACACTATACTAAGCACTTGGGAGAGTACGATATAACAGGAGAAGCAGCGTGGCTTAATGGAAAGAGCCTGGACTTGGGACTCAGATGTCACGGGTTCAAATCTTGGCTCTGCCACTTGTCTGCTGTGTGACCTTGGGCAAGTCACTTAACTTCTCTGTGCCTCAGTTCCCTCATCTGTAAAATGGGGATGAATCATGTGGGACAACCTGATTACCTTGTATCACCCCCAGCGCTTAGAACAGTGCTTGGCATTCATTCATTCAATAGTATTTATTGACCGCTTACTATGTGCAGAGCATTGTACTAAGCACTTAGAATGTACAATTCGGCAACAGATAGAGACAATCCCTGCCCAATGATGGGCTTACAGTCTAAGTGGGGGAGACAGGCAGACAAAAACATAATCACGATAAATAGGCACATAGTAAGCCAATCAATACCATTGTTATTATTATTATTATTATTGTTAGTAAGGAATATTAATTATCTTGTTATGATGAATAATTATAATGAATTTTATTGTTAGTAATAGTAATTATCATTAGTATTAACAATGAATATTAATTATATTATTAGTGATGAATAATTATAATGAATATTATTGTTAGTAATAATAATAATTTTGTTTCTAGTTAGCACTTACTGTGTGCCAAGCACTTTTCATTCATTTAATCACATTTATTGAGCACTTACTGTGTGCAGAGCACTGTACTAAGCATTTCATTCATTCATTCAATAGTATTTATTGACCTCTTTCTATGTGCAGAGCACTGTACTAAGCGCTTGGAATGAACAAGTAGGCAACAGATAGAGACAGTCCCTGCCGTTTGACAGGCAATACAACAATAAACAGTGTCATCCCCTGACCAAATTAGCTTACAGTCTAGAATGGTGGAGATAGATAACAATACAAATAAACAAAATTACAGATATGTACATGAGTGCTGTGGGCCCGGGAGGGGAGATGAATGAATAAAGGGGAGCAAGTCACCCTGACTTGGAGAAGAGGAAAGGAGGGCTTAGTCAGGAAAGGCGGCTTGGAGGAGATGTGTCTTCAGTAAGGCTTTGAAGAGGGAGAGAGTAATTGTAGGATTTGAGGAGGGAGGGTGTTCAAGGTTAGAGGCAGGATGTGGGCTAGGGGTCAACAGCAAGAGAGGCGAGATCGAGGCACAGTGAGAAGTGTAGCCCTAAAGGAGTAAAGTGTGTGAGCTGGGTTGTAAAAGGAGAGAAGCGAGGTGAGGTAGGAGGGGGCAAGGTGATGGACCGATTTAAAGCCAATGGTGAGGAGTTTTTGTTCTCAGCACGGGGTACATACAAGTTAATCAGGTTGGCACAAATCAATCAGTGGCATTTATTGAGTTCTTACTGTGCACAGATCACTGTACTAAATGCCTGGGATAGTACAATATAGTAGAGTTGGTAATATTACTACCAGCCTAAGGGCTAGATTCCTTGAGTAGGATGTTTAAAAAAGTAGAAATGATTCCCCTTAAATCACAGGGATTTGGAGGGTGCAAACACGATAGCTCAGAGAACACTAATTACAACGGGAAGGTTGCCCCAGAAAGCATCTAATCCAGCCTAAGATGATGTGATGATAATAGTATTTGTTAAGCTCTTACTATGTGCCAATCACTGTAAGAAGCAGTATGGTCTAGTGGAAAGAGCATGGGTCTGGGAGACAGAGGACCAGGGTTCTAATTTCCCACTCTACCATCTCAATCCATGTGACTTTGGGTATTTTTTTTGAATGGCATTTGTTAAGCACTTACTATGTACCAGGCACTGTACTAAGCACTGGGATAGCTATAACCAATCAGAATGGACACAGTCCCTCTCCCACATGGGGCTCTCGTAGTCTTAATCCTCATTTTACAGATGAAGTAACTGAGGCACAAAAAAGTTAAGTGAGTTGCCCAAGCAGGAGAAAACTAGCAGAACTGGGATTAGAACACAGGTCCTTCTGACTCCGAGGCCCATGCTCTACCCAGGAGGCCACACTGCTTCTCACAGTGCTTGGCATAAATTCTTTATGCCTCAGTTACCCCACCTGTAAAATGGGTATTAAGACTGTGAGACCTATGTGGAACATGGACTCTGTCCATTTTGATTATTTTTTATCAACCCAACATTGAGTACAGTGCCTGGCACATAGTAAGTGCTCAACAAATAGTATTTTTTTTAAAGCAGTGTTATTAATAATAATAATGATGGTATCTATTAAGCACTTACTTTGTGCCAGGCACTGTTCTAATCAGGTTGGGGCTCACAGTCCTAATTCCCATTTTACAGACGAGGGAACCGAAGGACAGAGAAGTGAAGTGACTTGCCCAAAGTCACACAGCAGACAAATGGCGGACCTGGGATTAAAACCCACGTCCTCTGACTCCCAAAGCCCTGCTCTCTTCACTAAGCCATGCTGTTTCCCTCTTTCAAACATGTTTATGTCTCCTTTATCCTAAAAAAAACCCAAAACCCTTGGCTCCACGGCCCTATTCTATCACCCCACCTATTCTATCACCCCATCTCCCTCCTATCATTCCTCTCCAAACTGCTTGAGCGAGTTGTCTTCACTCCACTGAAACTGCTCTCTTAAAAGTCACCAATGATCTCCTTCTTGATAAATCTGAAGGCCTCTATACCACCTTTCTTTTTCTTAACCTCTCAGCTTCCTTTGACACTTTGGACCACCCTCTTCTCCTGTAAACATTATCAACCTTGGCTTCACTGACACTTTCCTCTCCTGGATCTCCTCCTATCTCTCTTGCTGCTCCTTTTCAGTCTCTTCTGTGGGTTCCTCCTCCGCCTCCCGCACCCCCAACTGTGAGAGAACCTCAAAGCTCAGTTCCTTTCTATCCTCCATGAGTTCTCTTCCATGGGTCCAACTATCATCTCTATGCAGATGATTGTCAAATCTACATCCCCAAACCTGATCTTTCTCCTTCTTGGAAGTGTTATACTTCCTCCCGCCTTCAGGACAGGCATCCTATTTAGATGTCCTGCTGACATCTCAAATTTGACCCGTCTAAAACAGAACTCCTCATCTTCCCAACCAAACCCCGTCTTCCCCCAACTGTCCCATGACTGTAGACAACACCACAAATCTTCCCCATTTCACAAATTTGTGACCTTGACATTATCCTCTATTCATCCCTCTCATTCAACCCACATAGTCAATCTAACACCAAATCCTGTTTGTTCTACCTTCACAACACTGTTAAAATCTGCCCTCTCCTCTCTAGCCAAACTGCTATGACGTGGATTCGACCACTTATTCTATCTTGTCATGACTACTGCATCCGCCTCATTTGCTGATTTCTTTGTCTTCTTTGTTTCCCCCCTCCAGTGCAAACTTTGCTCTGCTGTCCAGATCATTATTCTGCAAAACGATTCAATCCACTTTATTTCCCCACTCCTCAAGAACCTCCAGTAGATGCCCAACTACCTACACGTTAAACAGAAACTCCTTACCATCGGCTTTAAAGTATTTGACTACTTGCCCCCTTCCACCTCTTCTGGTTACTCCCCTACTATAACAAGGACGGCATACCTCTCTCCTCTGATGACAACCTACTCAGGTTACTTCGATCACATCTATCTTGTCACTGACCCCTCATCCAAATCCTGCCTCTGGCATGGAACTCCCTCCCTTGTGATATCCAACAGACCATCACTTTTCCCATTTTCAAAGCCTTATTAAAATCACATCTCCTTCAAGAGGCCTTCCCCCCACTAAGCCATCATTTTCTCTACTCCCTCTCCCTTCTGCGTCACCCTCACACTTTGATTTGCATTCTATTCACCTCAACCACAGGCCCACAGCACTTGTGTTTATACCCTTTGTTAATTTATTCATATTTCTGTCTACCCCTCTAGAACGTAAGCTCTTTTTGGTCAGGGAATGTGTCTACCAACTTTGTAAATATTGTACTCTCCCAAATGTTTAGTTTAGTAACTGCTCAATAAATACCATTAATTGAGTGAGAATAAATATTGAATCCCCATTTTACAGATGAAGAAACAGAGGCAAAGTGAATTTAAGCGATTTACGTCACGTCATCCAGAAGGCCAGTGACGGAGTGAGGATTGGAACCCAGGTGCTTTTAGAAACAAGGCCTTCACTCTTTACACTATGTGCTGTTGTACCACTTTAGGACAAACCATTTTGATTAACTGGATACACTACCAATCAATCAATCAATGGTATCTAATGAACACTTAATGTGTGCTGATCACTGTACAAAGGGCTTGGGAAAGAATAATACAAAACAGGTGGTAGGCACTATCTCTAACCATAGAGCGATTTCAGTCTACATGGGAGACAGACAATAGCTTAGTGCAGTGCTTTGCACACAGTAGGTATTCAACAAATACCAATGATGGATGAATTTAAAAAAATTACAGCTATAGGAAATAGCAAAGTATAAGGATATTTACAGAATTCTTCCCTTACAGGACGCTCTCTAGATTGTCATTATTTTTCCTCCCAAAGGATTCTCATGCTCTGAGTAATTTGAAGCTCTTCTGCTAGATCATATCAACACATATGTTTCCATAGGTATAGTGTTCTAGCTAGGCAATTTTCAGGCTAGACTGGCCCATTTACTCCCAGAAATCTAGTAGCAATTCATTCATTCATTCATTCATTCAATAGTATTTATTGAGCGCTTACTATGTGCAGAGCACTGTACTAAGCGCTTGGGATGAACAAGTCAGCAACAGATAGAGACAGTCCCTGCCGTTTGACGGGCTTACAGTCAATGTCCTGTTGAGGATGACTCCTCCTTTCTGCTCCCAGATTCTTTGATCTTTATGTGACATTTATGTCATCACAGTCTTCTCCTTGGCTGGGTCGCAAATGGAAGTCATGAAAGTCACTGAATTTTGGCCTTTTCCATTTCTCTTTGCCTTTTCACTCCTCCTCCCCTACACTCACCTCTCCCATTGTTCCATTAATCCATCAGTGGTATTTATTATCAATCAATGGAATTTACTGAACAGCTTCCATGTGCAGAGGACTACACCAAATGTTTGGGAGAGCATAAATGATGGTAGAAGAAATCCCTGTCCAAAAGTAGCTTACAGTCTACAGAGGGAGAAAGACATTGAAATTATTAGGGATAGGGAGAAATAGTAGAGAATAAGAATATTTACATAAATATTGTGGAGCTGGGGTGAGAATCCAAGTGCGCAAGGGGGCACACAGCCAATACATTGTTGGCACAGGGGCAGGGGGGCAGATAGGTGGATTTACTGAGCACTTACTGCATGTAGAGCACTGTAATAAGTTACTGGGACAGTACAACAGAGCAGGTAGATATGATCCCTGCCCTCAAGGAGATTACAGCAGTTTCCATTTTCTCAATTGTCTCCTCTCTCTCTAAAATCATCCTTCTCTTACAGGTACCTTAGCTAGGGGAATAGCAGAGGGATGGGAGGGAGAGCTAAACGGAGGCTGAAATAGCCGTGGGAGCTAGGGGATCTCAAGGAGAAGCAACAGGGCCTAGTGGATACACCACAGGCCTGGGAGTCAGAAAGACCTGGGTTCTAATCCTAGCTCTGTCACGTGTCGGCCGTGTAACCTTGGACAAGTGGCTTAACCTCTCTGTGCCTCAGTTACCTCATCTGTAAAATGGGGATTAAGACCATGAGCCCCATGTGGAAGAGGAACTGTGTCCATCCTGATAAGCTTGTACCTACCTAACGCTTAGTACAGTGCCTAGAACAGAGTAAGGGCTTTACAGACACGAGGGAAAAAAAAGTTTTAGATTACTGGTTCTGCAGGGCTAGTGCGAATTATGCCTGCTTGGTAAAGGCTACACCAGAATGAGTCAAACCACTGTGCCGACCTCGAGAGAATCCTGGAAGTGTCTCCTTTGACCCCGATCGATGATAGCAAGAGACAGCATAATGGGCATTCTGAGTTTCCAATAGATCAGTACCCAAGAAAGATTAGATCATTTTTTAATCTTGACACATGATATGAAGAAATAAGGATGGATACACAAAATAAAGCATAAGAAAATCAATTAAAATTGGATCAACTTCTTTACATTGTATAACACTGACTGATGCCATCCTGGGTGATGGGACCCTAAGCCCGATTCAGTGTTTGGATTAAACACTGGATAGTTTTTCTCATAAAGCCTCGATATTTATAACTGTGCAAAGAAGATACAAAAGGTAACCAAATATTTTGCTATTGGACAGACATGGATCCACTGAGAGTGGGGAGGGAATTTGATAACACCACAAAATTGGGCAGGATTTCAATCAATCAATTGTATATATTAAGCACTTACTGTGTGCAGGGCACTGTACACACAACAATTAAGCAGACAAAGTCCCTGCCCACAAGTCTAGAGGGGGAGAAAGACACTGATATAAATAAATGAATTACTGATATATACATAAGTACTGTGGGGCTCCTCGGGGTTGGGAGGGTGAATAAAGGAAGCAAGCAGGATAATGCAGAAGGGAGTGGGAACAGAAAAAAATGAGGGCTTAGTAAGGGAAGGCCTCTGGAGATATACCTTCAGTAAGGCTTTCAAGGTGGCAGAGTAATTGTCTGTCAGATACGAAGAGGGAAGGCATTCCAGGCCAGAGGCAGGTTGTGGGAGAGAGGTCGGCGGCAAAATAGACAAGATTCATTCATTCAATAGTATTTATTGAGCACTCACTATGTGCAGAGCACTGTACTAAGCACTTGGAATGTACAATTCGGCAACAGATAGAGACAATCCCTGCCCACTGATGGGTTTACAATCTAATCGGGGGAGACAGACGAACAAAAACAAGACAACTTAATCACGATAAATAGAATCAGGGGATGTACACCTCATTACCAAAATAAATAGGGTAATAAAAATATATACAAATGAGAACAATACTGATAGTTTGGCATTAGAGGAGTGAAGTGTGCAGGCTGGTTGTAGTAGGAAATACATGGTGATTGAGTACTTGAAGATTTGATAGTTACAGAAGAAGTTGGGGGGGAGAAGGGGGTGAAGCACCAGGAAAGCAACTTCTGAGATAGCAGGAAAAGGAACCAACAGACTCAGAGAATGTGTGGCTTAGTATAAAAAGCCTGATGGAATATGGTAATTTCCATGTTCTGGGGGTTTAGATTGAATATTTTTCCAGACTCCTAAATTAAATTTAGTTGCATTTAAATGAAAAGTATAAGCCAAATGAAATCATTGCTTCGAGAAAGAATCTGGCAAAGCAATTATTGATGAATAATTAAAGAAGCACATCTCGCACTTTCTTAGTCCTAATTATTCTAACTTTCTTCTTGAGCATATTAAAGAAATGATGCAGATTAACACTATATTACTATAGAAGAAAACAGTGACTAGAAATATACTTGCCATTACAAACTAGGACTCATTTCTGAAAACATGATTGGGTGTTTAAATAGAATTGACAAAGACGTCTAAATTAACCGGGAAAAGACAAGTCTGCGTAGTTGCAATGTATCACTTTGTCACAATTTTTAATTACATCCTATGTAAAACACACACTCAAAAATAACTGGGATATGAACATAAATATGTGGAATAACTAAGTGGTTCTTTGGGATAAACATGACATTATAGGTCATGGAGAAGCAGCGTGGCTCAGTGGAAAGAGCACGGGCTTTGGAGTCAGGGCTCATGAGTTCGAATCCCAGCTCTGCCACTTGTCGGCTGTGTGACTGTGGGCAAGTCACTTAACGTCTCTGTGCCTCAGTTCCCTCATCTGTAAAATGGAGATTAAGACTGTGAGCCCCACGTGGGACAACCTGATTCCCCTATGTCTACCCCAGCGCTTAGAACAGTGCTCGGCACATAGTAAGCGCTTAACAAATACCAACATTATTAGGTGGTAAGGTGTTTTTTTTTCTTGTCAGAGTATGGCAGTGTGGCTAAAAAGGCAATCCTGGATTGACAATCTCTTCTGCATCTTGCTGTGTTGCATTGGTTTCCCAGAGCAGTGAGTGCTGGTTTCAGTTTCTCCTTCTAGTGTCCAAGATAGTCACACCATTTCTGATTCCTCTAAGTCAGGCTGATCTATGTTCTGCTGCTATTTATTGCTACACCATTTGAAGTTCTGCTTCATGTAAAGCGCTTTTGTTCCCCTCAACCTTAACTTCAGTTGTCGGTTTCAGCTCAAGAAAGACGATGGTGCATCCCAGCTGAAAGCTAGGAGTCAACTGCGTGACATACCGTCACCAAGAAGGGGGGTATCAATCAATCAATCCATCATATTTATGAATTACTTTGTACAGAACAATGTATTAAATCCTTGGGAGAGTATAATGTAACGATTTAAGAGACATATTCTCTTCCCACGTGAGCTTACAATCTAGAGGGGGAGACAAACATTATTTTAAATTAATAAATTATTGATATGTACATAATTGGTGTGGGGCTAAGTGGGGGGGAGTGAATAAAGGAAGCAAATCAGGGTGACATAGAAGGGAATGGGAGAAAAGGAAATGAGGGCTTAGTCAGGGAAGGCCTCTTGGAGGAGATGTATCTTCAGTAAGGCTTTGAAGAGGGGAATAGTAATTGCCTGTCGGAAATGAAGAGGGAGGGCGTACCAAGGCAGAGCGAGAGCCAGTGAGCGAGAGGTCAGTGGCAAGATAGATGAGATCGAGGTACAGCGAGTAGGTTGGCATTAGAGAAACGAAGTGTGCGGGCTGGGTTGTAGTAGGAGAATAGCGAGTGAGGTACAAGTCGGCAATGTGATTGACCGCTTTAAAGCCGATGGTAATGAGCTTCCGTTTGACGTGGAGGTGGATGGGCAAAGCGTAGAGGTTCTTGAGGAGTGGGGCAACGCGGACTGAAGGTTTCTGTAGAAAAATGCTCCCTGCAGCAGATGAAGTATGGACTGGAGCGGGGAGATTCAGGAGGCAGGGAGGTCGGCAGAGACTGATACAGTAATCAAGTAGGGACAGGACCAGTGCTTGGATTAATGTGGCTGCAGTTTGGATGGTGAGGAAAGGGTGGAAGTCAGTGATGCTATTTAAGGTTGAACTGACAGGATTTAATGATAGATTGAATATGTGGGTTGAATGAGAGAGGGGCATCAAAGATAACATCAAAGTTACTGGGCTTGTGAGACAGGAAGAACAGCAGTGCTGCTTACACTCGGGGGAGGACAGGGTTTGGGTGAGAAGATAAATTCTGTTTTGGATGTGATCAATTTGAGGTGATGTCAGGAATCCAAGTAGAGATGTTATGAAGGCAGCAAGAAATGCAAGCTTGCAGAAAGGGAGAGAGATCAGTGCTGGGGATGAAGATTTGGGAATCGACTGCATAAAAGTAGTAGTTGAAGCCATGGAAGCAAATGAATAGACGGAGAATAGAAGGGGACCTTGAACTGAACACTGAGGGACACACACTGTTAGGGAGTGGGAGACAAAAGAGGAGCCCACGAAAGAAAATGAAAATAAGCGACCAGAGAAATAGGAGGAGACCCTGGAAAGGACAGTGTCAGTGAAGTCAAGATTAGATAATGTTTCCAGAAGGGGATGGTCGACAATGTCGAAGGCAGCTGAGAGGTCGAGAAGGATTAATAACGTTGGTGTTTGTTAAGCGCTTACTATGTGCAGAGCACTGTTCTAAGCGCTGGGGTAGACATAGGGGAATCAGGTTGTCCCACGTGGGGCTCACAGTCTTAATCCCCATTTTACAGATGAGGTAACTGAGGCCCAGAGAAGTTAAGTGACTTGCCCACAGTCACACAGCTGACAAGTGGCAGAGCCGGGATTCGAACTCATGACCTCTGACTCCAAAGCCCGTGCTCTTTCCACTGAGCCACGCTGCTTCTCTAGCCAGAGAGTGGAGGCCTTTGGATTTGGTAAGAAGGAGATCATTTGTGACCTCTTAGAGGGTGGTTCCCGTGGAGTAAAGGGGATGGAAGCCACACTGACGGAGTCCGAGGATAGAAATGATGGAGAGGAACTTGAGACAGTGGATGTAGACGAACGAGAGATGGCAGGAGGGAGATGCGGTAATAACTGGAGAGAGTTGTGGGGTAAACAGAGGGTTTTTTTAGCATCGGGAGACATGGGCATTTTTGAAAGCAGTGGGGAAGAAGCCACTGGAGAGCAAACAGCTGACGATGGCGGTCAGGAAGGGAGAAAGGGAGGGGGGAAATGCTTTGATCAGATGTGATGGGATAGCTCTTTTAGAAGAAAAGCATCACATGGGAATATAGACAAGGAGGCAAAATATAAAATTGTGTCAGGCACTGCAAAGATTAAGTACAATACAGGAAGGAATAACCTTTTTGTGTATCTAATGTGGCCAAGACTGCAGATACCTCATTGGCCTTTCAGTCACACACACACTCACTCATGAGCAACTAGTACTGTTGAAAACAACGGACAACTATATACTTAGAGAGAGAGCAGCTGTTTGTGTCTCCTGTTGTTCTCTATACTCTTCACATGTTCCAGCAACAAAAGGTTGATGTGATGGAGAAGCAGCGTGGCTCAGTGGAAAGAGCATGGGCTTTGGAGTCAGGGCTCATGAGTTCGAATCCCAGCTCTGCCACTTGTCGGCTGTGTGACTGTGGGCAAGTCACTTAACTTCTCTGTGCCTCAGTTCCCTCATCTGTAATATGGGGATTAAGACTGTGAGCCCCACGTGGGACAACCTGATTCCCCTATGTCTACCCCAGCGCTTAGAACAGTGCTCGGCACATAGTAAGCGCTTAACAAATGCCAACATTATTATTATTATTATTATTATGGCTGAGGTATGCGCTTACTGAAAACTACTTCACATCCAGTGATGCAAGGATAAATAAGGACGAAGGAAACAGTCAAGAAATATAGTGTGCCCTTACGATATGTCCCTATGATAAATACTGTAGGATCACAAGGCTTTAAGATTCAGACCAAATTAAACTCTATCGAGCAATTGTAATATTCACCTTTCCTCATCTCATGAAACCAAGACCTGTGACAGATGCCACATTTGACTTAAGCTATCCCAACACCACCTGTGAGCAATACTTCATTTAATTGACAATAATAACAATAATAATATTGGCATTTGTTAAGCACTGTATGATGTGCTGAGCACTGTTCTAAGCTCTGGGCTAGATACAAGATAATTAGGTAGGACACATGTGTCCCATGAGACTCACAGTCTAAGGGGGAGAGAGACCAGGTATTTAATCCTAGACTAAGTCCCTCTTTTCCTCTGCTCCCCCTCCCCTCCCCATCGCCTCAACTCACTCCCTTTGCTCTACCCCTCTCCCTGTCCCACAGCACCTGAGTATATATGTACATATTTATAATTCTATTTATTTATATTAATGTGCACATATCTATAATTCTATTTATTTATATTGATGCTACTCATGCCTGCTTACTTGTTTTGATGTCTGTCTCCCCCCTTCTAGACTGTGAGCCCGCCGTGGGCAGGGATTGCCTCTGTTTATTGCTGAATTGTACTTTCCAAGAGCTTAGTACAGTGTTCTACACACAGTAAGCACTCAATAAATACGATTGAATGAATGAATAATCCCCATTTTAGGATGAGGAAATTGAGAAACAGAGAAATTAAATGATTTGCCCAAGTCACAAATCCTGTGATCTTTCCACTAGACTGCACAAACAGTGGATCTCAAACAATGAGGTCCTGGAACATAATCATAACATCACATAACTCTGTCCAAGTCTCTCCAAGGACTGGTGGTATCACAGATATTCAGATGACAGAGATGATTTGGCACTGGGGATAAAGGAAACCCTGATGTCAAACCCATCACAGACCCACAGAGGAAGAAGTTCCCTCAAGTTCATCTGGATATGCTCTCCATCACAGCAAGTGCTCAATAAATATCACTGAATGAATTAATTAATGTATTTCAAGAAGACCTACTTCCAATCCAACTGAACCAGATATGTGGGGGCCAGATGTTATTTTTATTATTATTAGTAGTAATAATATCCTTAGTATTAGTATTAATATTTTATTTTTAAAGAGCTTACTATGTGTCAAGAAGCATTCTAAGCCGGGGTAGACACAAATTAGTCAGGCTAGCCCTTCAGCTAATACGAAGGCAATATCCTTAAATCGGTTCCATTTCATTTATTCTGCCCCAATTTGTTTAATCTTTACAGCTCCTTTGGGAAAGAAACAATGAACTCTGATCCCTGGAGGACTGGTGATATGACTCAAAGGTTTAACCTTCCTGGTTACATAAAGTAACAGATCAGAACAAGTCTTACTTCTGAATAACAAGCTAATATCCCACCACTCTGTTTCAATACCTCCCACGGTGAGCTCAAGGCTTCCTCTGCCTCAGGTCACATGTAGCCCGGCAGGAGACACTACATAATCACTGATGAACCAGCAGATTGATCTGTTTGGAGTTCCAGATGGGCTTAACCCTTCCCAAGAGGAAAAACTAGAATATTTAATATACAAATACTACAACTAGCAGTGGAATCTTTCATTATACTTACAGGTAAAAAGAGGCACCATGTCTGATTGATTGATTTGGATTCACCCAGTGCTTAGGACAGGGTTCAACACATAACAAGTGATCAATTATTTCTACTTCTTCACCAAATAAAATAGAACATATAATTAATATCCTAGTTATTAAAACTCCACAGAGACAACCAGGGGCAAAATGCAAAAAAGGTGGGCTACATCCTTGAAACCCAGGTGGGTAAGAAACAGTGCTATAATGTCTTAGCTATAACCTTACTCAAGAAAGAATCCACCAATTATAGGACTAAATAATTCAATGCCAAAACAGAGGACTGACAATTACACTTTCCACTAGCCCTGAGCTTTTTATTCATTTTTCTCTACACAGATTTAAATTTAAATTAAATGTCTGGACATATATGTTATTAATTCTCTACTGCCCTATACATGAACATTTTCGGAATTAAATTGTCTTGTTTTTGTCCGTCTGTCTCCCCGGATTAGAATATAAGCCCATTATTGGGCAGGGATTGTCTCTACCTGTTGCCGAAGTGTACATTCCAAGCGCTTAGTACAGTGCTCTGCACATAGTAAACGCTCAATAAATACTATTGAATGAATGAATAAATATATTTAATTCCTCTAAAATCATGTTGATATTTTATGTCGATTTGCAAATTTCCATCTGAGTTTTGCTTTACTATTCTCCTCCCGAGTCTTCAATTACCATGTCTATATGGATGCCTCCCAATTTTCTCTCTCTGCCTCCCAACTCTGTACTTTCACTTCCTCTGCAGTTTCACATTTTCTCTCCTCCAGGTCATCTCCATATGAATATTCCATCAGCACATTTAGCTTAATGTCTCTCTTCCCAAAACCATTTTCCTTGATATTATCTCAACTCTAACATTCTCTAACATTAGAGAAGTAGCGTGGCTTAGTGGAAAGAGCACAGGCTTGGGAGTCAGAGGTCATGGGTTCCAATCCCAGCTCCACCACTTGTCAGCTGTGTGACCTTGGGCAAGTCACTTAACTTCTCTGAGCCTCAGTTACCACATCTGTAAAATGGGGATTAAGACGGCGAACCCCAGATGGGACAACCTGATCACTTTCTATCTAACCCAGTGCTTAGAACAGTGCTCTGCACATAGTAAGCGCTTAACAAATACCAAAAAAACCAAAACCAAAAACCTATGCTTGGCACATAGTAAGCACTTAACAAATACCATCATTATCATTTGGTAGGGTGCTTGATCCTGTTAATTTTCCCTCCACAACATTACCTGGATCCACCCTTTGTTTTCCTTCCAAATGACCACCCCTTGGTCCAGCCACTTGTCATTTCCTGGCTAGATTACCCTACCGGCACATCAGTGAATTCTCTACCACCAGCCTTTCCCCTCTCCAATTCATCCATCTCTCCACTGTCTGTTCCTTAGATCATTTCTCAAAAGTACCCCTATTTAACGAGGAGAAACAAGTTTTTGAGGAGGGGAGAGATGTGTGCTTTCATTAGGTACTTAAATACTGTTATGACCATTATTATGGCTATTACTACTACAAAATACAAGCGGTTCTTAATTCTGGCCATTAGATTGTCGGAACGTCTTCAGAATTCAACATCGTACCCATGCCTTTCAACAATCTGATGTCACATGTTTTGCAATCATATATATACATTTCTTTAATGTTTTAGAAAGAAATAGAAGTAGTTGAGATTATTTTCAGCATATACACCTTCTGGGAAAATGGATACTGGTTCCCTTGTCAACTCTAGTTGAAAGAGGATGGATTTGAGAGTCAGAGGACATGGGTTCTAATCCCGCCTCCGCCACTCATCTGCTGTGTGACCTTGGGCAAGCCACTTAACTTCTCTGTGCCTCAGTTACCTCATCTGTAAAATGGGGATGAAGACTGAGAGCCCCACATGGGACACCCCGATTACCTTGTATCCACCTCAGTGCTTAGGACAATACTTGGTACGTAGTAAGTGTTTACCAAATGCCGTTAGTATTATTATTATACAATCTGCAAAGGTCTGACTCTAAGATCATCAAAGTTTGAAAAACTGTGTTTGGTATTATGGAATAAAGAACTCCTAATTTCCATTACATGGGGTGAAATTCAAGACTGTCTGTGGAAAACAATTTTTAAGAATCTATTCTAGGTCTCTTTCAATAACTTGCACGTTCTCTCACTTGCTTCCTTTAGAAGCAACAGTGAACTGTTAAAGTTAAGTTCCTTGTAAAATGCTAATATATGTCTCCACAGTAGCTGAGGAGAAGCATAATGTAATCCAGATGCCAAAGGTAGCGAATGAGAGTGGCGGTAGCCTTTGAATGACAGGTAACATTATTCAAAGCCCTGTTAAACCAAGGTTATACAATACTGAATTAGAAGAGTCACCAAATTAATCAGAGCTATAGAGTACTTTTTGTGTGCACAGCACTGTACTAAATGCTTGGGAGTTTATATTAGGGTTAGTAGACACAATCCCCCCTCTCAGGGTCACATCTGGAGAGTTTCCAATACTCTACCAGTTTCGGCTATGCGAGGGAAAGTCAAGCAGAGGCCAACCCATTCCATTTCTAGCTTGGCCAGTGGCTAGCAGGTTAAAGGCAAGTTGCTACAAGTCAAAACTCACCTTGCTGGCTAGCAGCCGCATGGGAGAGAGTTCAGGGCGGAGACTCAGGTTTACTGTGAGGAAGGAGGCAGGGTAAACCACTTCCGTATTTTTACCAAGAAAACTCTATGGATCCACTACCAGAATGATTGCAGAATGGAGAGCTGGGTGATCTGGGACAGATGTGTCTGTGGTGTCGCTATGGGTGGGAAACGGCTCGACGGCATAAAACGAGATGCCCTAATCCCTATCCTCACGGAATTTCTAATCTAGCTGGTGTGCCCGTCCTCCCCTCCCCATTCCCCCTACTCCCTCTCTCAGCTTTTCTCCCTTCCCCTCCCCACAGGACTTGTGCATATTTGTATATATTATTTATTACTCTATTTTATTAATGATGTATATATATTTATCTTGATGGTACTGATGCCTGACTACTTGTTTTGTTTTGTTGTCTGTCTCCCCCTTTTAGACTGGGAGCCCGTTGTTGGGCAGGGATTTTCTCTATCTGTTGCTGAACTGCCCATTCTAAGATCTTAGTAAAGTGCTCTGCACTCAGTAAGTGCTCAGTAATTACAATTGAATGAATGAATTAATTAATAAAATAAATTACAGGTAGGGGAAGAAACCTAGATCAAAGACCTGTACACAAATGCAGTGGGAGAGAGGGAGAGGAATGCTAAGGGGATGAGGAATCATACAAACAGGTGACAGGGAAAGGAGGGAGAATAGGATAGGGAGATGAGAGATTAATCAGGGAAGATTTACTGCAGGAACTTGATTTTAGTAGGACTTTGAATTTTGAACTAGGACTTTGCTGAGGAGCCCAAGGCCTATTGGATAGAGCACAGGCGTGGGAGTCAGAGGACCTAAACCTGGCTCCGCAACTTGCCTGTCGTGTGACCTTGGGCAAGTCACTTAACTGCTCTGTAAAGCAATTGTAAAATGGGGATTAAGACTTTGAGTCCCATGTGGTACAAGGACTGAGTCCAACAAGATTTCCTTGTATCCTCCCCAGCCCTTTGAACAGAGCCTGGAACATAGTAAGTGCTTAACAAATGCCACAGTTATTATTACTACTTTGAATATGGGGATAGTAGCTGTCTGTCAGATGTGAAGGTGGGGGTAATTGAGAGGTTGGGCATGAGCATGAGTTTGACAGTGCGAGACATGAGAGCAAGGCACAGCTAAAATGATCGTCATAGAATCGCATGTGGATATGCCAAACTGGAAAAACCACAATTGGTAAAAAAAAATATTCATGCCTATGGACAAACTGCAGGTTAATCTGCCCTATGAATGTAATCTGTCCAATCAAACCAGTCTAACACTAGAGAAATAAAATTAATTATTGAGGCATAATTTCACAGAAATGAAAAGAACACCCTGAAATTCATAGGCCCAACATTTAGGAATATATCAGTGTTCATGTACTTATACTTTCACTGGAAGAAAAGGAGAACAATGAGGAGAGATGAGAAGGAAGATAATAAGAAAAATAAAATAAGGAGCAAGGAAAATGAAGAGGAGCATGAGAAAGAGGAGAAATAGAGTAGGCTGTAGAATTCAAAAGTAAAATCAAGTCAGCACAGAGACAAATGGTGTATTCCAGCAATCTCTTTATGCCAGTGTGTATTATGACATCATAATGGAAACATCATCCGTAATAAAAAATGAATTCCCTTGACATATATTACCCGTAAGTGCAGCCTTGTAAATGAATGATTCATGCAAGTTCAATTACAAGGGTATGAATGCCTATAAATGCTAAATACCTACAATACATAGCTGCTAAAAGAATGAATTCGAGCAGTGGTAAAAATGCCTCCAGCTGATTTCTCTGACCACACTTTTGTTCAAAAGAATGCACATGCTCATGTTAACAACTCTTAGAAGATCTTAATCTAATTTAACAAATGTGATACTTTTTCTCACCCTTACAAAATGCAAATTTAGTATAAAATATGGAATTAAGTAACATCTTCTTGAAGATAACAAATGTGAACCGCATCAAGATTCTTAATATGAATTGTACAAGTGAGTACCAATGAAATGCAAAAATGAAAACAAATGTTTAACAAAAGCATTTGAAAGCATAGACACTATGTCATAGTTCAATTGTTACTATCAACATCTTCATGTCCCATTTAACGTAACTCATCGTAAATATTGTGCACAATTTGTAATTGTTATGCAAAAACGTTTCAATATTTTTTCCCTGCTACAAATCCCTGTTATGATTATTGTTTATTTCAATTTATCCTCAAACAGGATACAGAGTGGGAATTCCTTGATCTAGTTCAAAATAATAGGTGATTTTGCTTTCAGTTTTGTACACAGAGTACCACAGAATCCTCCTATTTACTTGCGAGTTTATCTTCAGTTAATGTTTTGCCATTATCAAGGTTATCCTTAAATGTGAGGAATGAAGTGTAACTTTGTTAAAGATATGGTATTCATCTCCTTTTTATCACCTAAAAAAATGCTGGTACAAAAATGCCGGTTATGAAAGGTGATGACTAGATTCTAACTCTTTTTGAAGCCTCTTGCTATTTGGCTTACATGCAAATCTATACTGGCGATCTCACACATCTAGTTTTACAGGTTTCTGCTTTTATTGGTTTTCACTCTCCAAGTTAGGTCCAGTAGTCAGCAGCGAGTTTGGCTAAGGGCAAGGAGCAGGACCATAATGTCAATAAGGGGGAAAAAGCCAAGGGAAAGTTTATGGACCAGAAAGAATGTTTATTGGCTACTTAATCTAAAACCTATGTTCATCCCAGAAGGTGTCCCTAGCAATACTTTATTTGTGCTGGAAGAGGGACTTTATTCCAATACCTTAGTCAAACTTCACACTCGTTATTGGTGTACTGAACTGCTTCTGCCTCTGGCCTGGAACATCCCCCCTTTTCATAACTACCAGACAATTACCCTTTCCATCTTCGAAACAATGGCAGCGTGGCTCAGTGGAAAGAGCACAGGCTTGGGAGTCAGAGGTCATGGGTTCGAATCCCCGCTCTGCCACTTGTCAGCTGTGGGACTGTGGACAAGTCACTTAACTTCTCTGTGTCTCAGTGACCTCATCTGTAAAATGGGGATTAAAACTGTGAACCTCATGTGGGACCAACCTGATTACCCTGTATCTACCCCAGCGCTTAGAACAGTGCTCTGCACATAGTAAATACCAATATCTCCTCCAAGAGGTCTTCCCTGACTAAACCCTCATTTCCACTTTTTCCATTCCCTTCTGCGTCGACTTGCTCCCCTTCTTTCACCACTCCTCCTCAGCCCCACAGCACTTATGTGCCTATCAGTAATACTGTGAGCCCCACGTGGGACAACCTGATTCCCCTGTGTTTACCCCAGTGCTTAGAACAGTGCTCTGCACATAGTAAGCGCTTAACAAATACCAACATTATTATTATTATTATTCATTTAGATGAATGTCTGTGTCCCCCTCTAGATTGTAAGCTTGTTGTGGCAGGAAATGATAATAGTAATATTGATGGTATTTGTTAAGCGCTTACTAAGTGCCAAGCACTGTTCTAAGCGCTGGGTGTCTGTTATACTGTTGTGTTGTATTCTCCCAAATGCTTATTACAGTGCCTTGAACACAGTAAATGCTCAATAATAATAATGAGTAAATGATTATTTAAAATACACATGTAAGTTTATAGCATTCTGGTTTAAAAAAATAAGAATTCCTGAAACCAAAGCCCTTCATTTACACTAATTATAATGGGGAAATTAGATTTGTTTTACATCAGTCAGTTAAAAGAAATAAAGCAAATATCAATAGCAAAGTAATAATAATAATAATGGCATTTTTAAGCACTTACTATGTGCCAGGCACTTAATAAACGCTGGGGTGGACCCCAGGTCCAAATCAGGTAGGACCCAGTCCCTGTCCCCCCTGGGGCTCACAGTCTCAATCCCCACTTTACAGATGAGGTAACTGAGGCCCAGAGAGGTGAAGTGATTTGCCCAAGGCCACACAGCAGACAAGTGGCGGAGCCAGTATTAGAACCCATGACCTTCTGACTCCCAGGCCCGTGCTCTATCCACTACATCATACTGCTTCCTCCAAAATAAATACTTGTTAAATATTTGTTAAATGAAAAGAAGTTAACCCATGTAGCTCTGAGAACTGTCTCAATCAATGGTAATTATTGAGCATTCACTGTGTGAAGATCACTACACTAAGCATTTGGGAGAGTACAACAGTTTGTAGACCCAATCCCCACCCCAGAATAAGATTACAGTTTAGAGGGGGAGACAGACATTAGTATTATTAAATAACTTACAGATGTGCACTTCAGTGCTGTGGGGCCGAGGTAGGAATGAATACCTGATGCCCAAAGGGTACAGATCCAAGTGTATAAATGATGCAGAAGGGAGAGAAGAGGGAGGGAAAAGACTCCTTCCCAAGTTTTATTCCTTTAAAGCCACTTCTGTTTTTCATGAAATAACACGTATTCTGTAAATTTGCTCACATGTGGATAGAATCTGGGCTTCTGAGATAAACTAACATGAAGCAGTTGGGATTAACATTTAGCCGGCATACTCTTCAAGCCTTGAATAAATATTCAGGGTTTTTTTTCCAATGGACTTTCTTCAACCAAAATTTGCTTTTCCTGGCAGGTCTTTTAGTGGGCAAACTCCTGATTATCTCTTCGGAAATATCACTTTCTATTAGTTCTGCATCTCAGTCAAAAGCCTTTAAGATCTAAGAAAGGTTAGGAGTACCTATATTTTGAAAGTTGAAGTTACTTGCTTTCTAGATGAAAAATTTTAGCGCTGGTCAAGCACAGCATTGTCGATGCCCTAGAGTCAAATGATTCCTTCAGAGAAAAAGTGGGATTCTTTTTTCATAAAGCCTTCCTGGAAACCATAATTATAGTACTTACTAAGTGCTTACTATGCTAAGTACTGTTCTAAACACTGGGGTAATTACAAGTTAATCAGATTGGACACAGTCCTTGTCCTACAGGGGGCTCACACTCTTTATCCCCATTTTACAGATGAGGTAAGTGAGGTCCAGAGAAATTAAGTGACTTACCGAAGGTCAAACAGCAGACATATGGCGTAGCCGGGATTAGAACCCAGGTCCTTCAGAGGCCGAGGCCCTTGGGATGATTCTTTATGCTGAAGCACCGCTTACATGGAGATTGAGCGATAGGTCAGGAGTATCTTCCAAAGGGTCTGTCTTTTCACTGAGCCAACATCATCCATGCTCTATATTGAGAGTTTACTATATGCCGAGCAATTCAGAAGAATTTTTTTTATGTAAATGGTGAAGATGTTGGCAGTAATGCAATCATCTTATCAGTCAAACCTGCACAAACTAATAAAACCTCACCATCAATACCTCTAAGTTTTAACTTTGAAATTCAAATACACACGTGAATATATATTTTTTCAAAGTGACCCTGATAGGGCTCCTCATAGAGAAGCCGTACCCTCTACTAGACTTGTTAAAAGCAACTAAAAATTCATTAGAGGGTTTAGTGGTATGCCTAAAATATTGTCATGTTCATGGTGGGATATTGCAGATTGGCCACCGATTTATGATAGGCTGCTCAGTTGAAGATTGCCAGCTTCTCTCATAGCTAGAAAGAAATAAGGTGAATCGGAGGGGCCCAATTACAGTGTCTAGGCCCCCAACCAGAAAGATCAATGGAGGAAGAACAGAAGCATTGACAATCAAGGCACACATCTCCAGAAGCGAACCTATGAAGCTTTTTCACTGTTTCAAAGAGAAAAAAAAAAGCACGAAAGCAACATAGAAGTCTCTACCAACTCAAACAGAAGATGCGGCAGATTCTATCGCAATTGCAGCCTAGGACAAAAAAATATACACTTTGAGAAACTCATTTCCGAAGGACTTTTCGCACTCCCTGGGCACATCGTCCTACCCTACTTCATAAGTCACATGCTGTCTAGGCCAGATTCAAGGTTCTCTCTAAAAAGATTGCCTTCACAGGGTCACCAGGAGCGAAGCTGGGGGCATAAGCTTTCAAAGAGGAGAATGGAGCTTTGATTTATGTGAGGTTGCAAATTTAGGTTCTGACCAGGAGTTTTCTACATTTTCAATTTGAAAAATAAAGGAAGGCATCACACACTGCAACATATTCAGGTGCAATAAATTGATTTACAGATTCCCCATCTCAGTCTCTGTATAGAATTTCACACTGAATACAGTATTTTGCACTCATTATGCCCTTTCTAATAAATCTTCCTCACCTTTTGTAATTCTAATAGCTATGTACATCTAATTAGAACAAATCCTTATTTTAAAAGTACTGCATTTTTCCCCCAAAGAAGGTGAAAAATACTGCACCTTAGCAGAGATAAAACTGACTATGGAGAATCAATTACAAAATGCATTGGTGAACATTTCTTTTAACTGAAAATATATTTCAATTAATTTTCAATACTCTGTAGCATTCGTTTCAAATCGATGCAACATCAGAATGGTAGCGTAAAAATCGTGACACTTAATAGGAAGTTGACCTATTCAGAGAAAACAGATTTTCATGAAAGTTTCCAAGGTAAATTGGATTAGTAATATTTTCAGACATTTTTCATCTACAATTTTAACATTAAATTATACTTTTGATGGAATTCAACCCTAATCCTATTATACGTTTTCCATAACATCTGTGTGTATTTGCAAATATTTTGGCTGTATAGTCTCAGTACACAAGTTGATATTAGATTGATACTGTTAGTGGAATCTTCATATTTCCTTCCAAGCAAGAGACTCTATTTACTGGAGAGTTTTTATGATGCTTCATTTAACTTAAAGAGCAGATGCCAGTGGAGGGGATCAAAGCTTTAGAATGCAGTGAACAAAAGTGAAAATTTCAAACGTCATTTCTTTTTTTTTTTTTTACCGATATAATCTTAACAGCAGAAGGAATGAAATAAATAGAAATAAATGGGGTTTTCCATCCTCTCTAGCAGAGACCTTTCTCACAGTTATGAAATTGGCATACTTTAGTACAAAGACCAAGACTCTTTATAAAATGTTATTCCACAGTGTTCTTTGTGTCTAGATTCAAGAATGGGTAATAACCAGGGAAGGTGTCTGCAGACAGGTAAGCATTCAGGGAGGAGAATATACAAGTGTATATTTCACTGAGGAGTGGGTCTTTATTGTCATGGCACTGACCTGGATCCTTCCATCTCTCTGACTTGTCTTCCCCTAAGAACAAATGCTGTATAGGGGTCATGGGAGAGCAGAATGAGCCTCATGCAGTCATAATAATAATAATAATATTGATGGTATTTGTTATGCACTTACTATGGTGCCGAGTGCTGTTCTAAGCGCTGGGGTAGATACAGGGTAATCAGGTTGTCCCACATGAGGTTCACAGTCTTAATCCCCATTTTACAGATGAGGTAACTGAGGCACTGAGAAGTTAAGTGACTTGCCCAAAGTCACACAGCTGACAAGTGGCGGAAACAGGATTAGAACCCATAACCTCTGACTCCTAAACCTGTGCTCTTTCCATAATAATAATAATAATAATGTTGGTATTTGTTAAGCGCTTACTATGTGCCGAGCACTGTTCTAAGCGCTGGGGTAGACACAGGGGAATGAGGTTGTCCCACGTGGGGCTCACAGTCTTAATCCCCATTTTACAGATGAGGTAACTGAGGCACCGAGAAGTTAAGTGACTTGCCCATAGTCACACAGCTGACAAATGGCCGAGCTGGGATTTGAACCCGTGACCTCTGACTCCAAAGCCCGTGCTCTTTCCACTGAGCCACGCTGTTTCCACTGAGCCACGCATGACCCTAGAAGTAGTGGTAACAGCTGCTGGCATTTCAGTGTTTCTTGCATTTTGGCCTGACAAGCGAGGGGGTGAGGATCATAAGAAAACTTCCATGGGGATATGGCTCCACTATGGAAGGAATATAGGAAGATTGGTGTGTTTTGAGGTTCCTTCAGACCTCCCTATGGACTCAGGGGAAGAATCCCTCAGGCTCCTCCTTGCATCTTGAGCATCAAGGCTGTAGAGGGAGGGGGGGAAAAGAAAGGCTGTAGCTGCTATGACTGTGCCCGGTTTGACCTCTAGAATGTAAGCTCGTCCTCTAGACGGTAAGTTCGTTGTGGGCAGGGAATGTGTCTTTATTGTTACTGTACTCTTCCAAGTGCTTAGCATAGTCCTCTGTACCCAATAAGTGCTCAATAAGTGCAAATAACTAAGATAGGCCCCCTGATACCATCAGGTTTCTTGATGGTAAAATACACTGTTATATTGGGATGCTACTCAAATAAGGTTTCATTCATGTTCTCCTATGCTGTGGCACATACTGTCTACCACCACCTCTTTCTCCAAGGCCCAGAGACTCTGTTTTTTTTTTTATAGTATTTGTTAAGCACTTACGATGTGTCAGACACTGACCTAAACTCTGGGCAGGTACAAGCTAATCCAGGTAGGCACAGTCTATATCCCAAATGGGGCTCAAAGTCTTTTTTCCTATTTTATAGATGAGGAAACTGAGGCACAGAGAAGCTAAGTGGTTTGCCCAAGGTCACACAGCAGACATGTGATGGAGTGAGAATTAGAACCCTGGTCCCCCTGACTCCCAGACCTGCGCTCTATCCACTAGGCCATGCTGCTTCTCAGTTCACCATTTCAGAGCCACTTCACTATGTTCTCCAGCCTCAGTCTAAGTCACCTCCTCAGACTGTAAACTCGTTGTGGGCAGGGAATGTGTCTGTTAATTGCTATATTGTACTCTTGCAAGCACTTAGTACAGCACTCTGTGCACAGAACGCTCTCAGTAAATACAATTGACTGACTCTGCCTCTGCTCCCTGTTCATTCATTCAATAGTATTTATTGAGCACTTACTATGTGCAGAGCACTGTACTAAGCACTTGGAATGTACAATTCGACAACAGATAGAGACAATCCCTGCTCATTGACAGGCTTACAATCTAATCGGGGGACAGAGAAGGACAAAAACAGGAGAACTTAATCACGATAAATAGAATCAAGGGGATATACACCTCATTAACAAAATAATGATATAGCATCAATATGTGATTTAATCTTGAGATACGGTATCTAGGATCATCCCTGACGATATGAACTGACTGGCTCGGCCTACTCATGGAATGAATCATTCAGTGGTATTCACTGAGCACATATTGTGTACTGATCACAATATACTTGTCACTTGGAAGAGTATGATACAAAAGAGTTGGTATTCACAATCCTTTCCCACGAGAAATTTACATCCTAGAGGAGCAGTGTTATCCTGGCTCCAAGAAGATTCTATTCTTGATTCTTGATTCTATTTAGTTGCCATTGTTTTTACGAGATGTTCTTCCCCTTGAATCTATTTATTGCCATTGTTCTTGTCTGTCCGTCTCCCCCGATTAGACTGTAAGGCCGTCAAACGGCAGGGACTGTCTCTATCTGTTGCCGACTTGTTCATCCCAAGCGCTTAGTACAGTGCTCTGCACATAGTAAGCGCTCAATAAATACTACTGAATGAATGAATGAATGAAAAAGATGGAAAATGCCAGACATTTCTCCACTGATATTCATCAGCAGTTCCACCTCAACCAGGCCGAAATTACTTCTTCTGGAAGTGACTGAAGCTCAGGTTTGCCTGAATTTTCCATGAAAGTCTCTCCTCCCCATCCTTCCTCATCTGGCCTTTCCAATTCTTCTGGGTTTCTTGAATCCTCACTGACACACAGGCTTACTCCCCTGTCAGCCCACCATTCATTCTATTTGAAATCTATTTCTATATTTTTTGGTTTTCTGTGCCTCCAGTGCAATAAACTTTCTGCTTCTATAGATAGACTATGGGCGTGGGAGTCAGAAGGATCTGGGTTCCAATCTCAGCTCCGCCATTTGTCTGCTGGGTGACTTCTCTGTGCCTCTGTTATCTCATCTATAAAATGGAGCCCGATGTGGAACATGGACCACGTTCAATCCAATTACCTTCAATCTACTCCAGCGTTTAGTACATAATGAACACATAAATACCAAACTATTATTATTATTATTCCTATGGCCCAACCTCTCTGCCCCTGTAATCAGTGGTCCCCAAGGACACAAAATTGGGGAACTTGGGCTGGGCCAGAGCGAGATGGCTCAGGAGAAGAGGTGTTGGTGATGGAGAAGGGAGGGTTCAGAGGAGAAGATCCAAGGAACATCCTCAATCCTCTACTTCTTCCTCCCCAGCTGCCATCTCCAGACTGCGAGCTCATTGTGGGCAGGGATTGTCACTCTTTATTGCTATATTGTACTTTCCCAAGTGTTTTAATACAGTGCTCTGCACATAGTAAGTGCTTAATAAATACGATTGAATGAATGAATCCCTGTTCTCTGCCAGTCTGGTGTGATCTGAACCAAGCTTCATTTTGAGGCTCTGTGGTCTCACAGGAGTCTGTGGCAGTTACAGCCATGGAGTCTGCATTGGCAGGGGTGACAGGTTTTGCCCCATCATAGTTGTGAGGTGGGAAATGGAAAGGACAGAGTAGATATGGAATAAAGGGGTGTGAGCCAACTTTTGGGGAGCCAGAGAAGGAAAAGGCTGATGGCTGCAAAGCTCCAGGAGGGAGGCAGAAGGGCCCAAGAGGTTAGATTTACAGAGCTGGATGGAAAATGAGTAAATTATATAAAGTCAGGGGGAAAGTCCTCTAGATCCTAGGCTCGTCTTCTAGACTGGAAGCTCATTGTGGGCAGGGAACGCATCTACCAACTCTCCCAAATGTTTAGTACAGTGCTCGGCACCCAGCAAGCATTCCTGCTGCAGGGAAGCAGCATGGTCCAGAGGCAAGGGCACGGGCCTGGGAGTCAGAGGATGTGGGTTCTAATCCCCGCTCTCCTACATGTCTGCTGGGTGACCTTGAGCAACTCACTTCATTTCTCTGTGTCTGAGTTACCTTATTCATAAAATGGGAATTAAGATTGTGAGCCCCATGTGGGACAGGGACAATGTCCAACTAGATTAACTTGTATCTCACCCAGTGCTTAGAACAGTGCTTGGCACACTGTAAGTGCTTAACAAATACCTCAATTATTATTATTACTACTAATAGTGATAACAGATATGATCGACTCTAGACTGTAAACTTTTATGGGCAAGGAATGTATCTGCAAATTCTGTGTATGGTACTCTCCCTAGTACTTACTACAGTGCTCTGCACATAGTAAGTGCTCAATAAATATCACTGATTGATGGATTGACAGGGGCTCCTAGAGGAGCTAAATTCACCCCTCTGATGGTAACTTGAAAAGGCGTAGAAGCCTTTTTATCAGTACATGGAGAAACAATGAGTGCAATATCTCAATGTCCCAGTGGCTATATGGAATATTATAAAAGGCCACAATACAAGAAGACCTTATCAATATTCCACATCACAGTATTATCAATCCTTGAAAATTAAAAATACTAAGAAAGAGTTTATGCAGAAGGCAAATGCAAAGAATAGTCCTGGAGTACGATGTGACAAGATTCTACTAAATGTACAGTTCTTCATTTTTTCAGCGTAATGCTAACTAGAACGGTCAGTCATTTACCAAAAGATATTTTTTCAGTGCTTACTGTGTACAGACCATTTTACTTAAAGCTTGGGTGAGAACAAGTGAGTAGGTAGACATTATTGTTGCCTTCAGTCCATCGTTTGCATTTTTTGAGCGCTTACTCTGTGCAGAGCACTGTACTAAACACTTGGGAGAGTACGATATAACAATATAACATACTCCCTGCCCACAACGAGCTTAGAATCTAAAGGGAGAGACGGATATTAATATAAATAAATAAGTTAATTAGAGATATGTGCATAAGTACTACGAGGCTGGGAGTGGGGATGAAAAAAGGGAGCATGTCAGGGAGACGCAGAAAGGAGTGGGAGTGGAAAGAAGGGCTTAGACAGGGAAGGATTCTTGGAGGAAATGTACCTTCAATAAGGCTTTGAATTGGGGGAAAATAAATGTCATTCATTCAATAGTATTTATTGAGCACTTACTATGTGCAGAGCACTGTACTAAGTGCTAGAAATGTACACTTCAGCAACAGATAGAGACAATCCCTGCCCATTGACAGACTTAGTCTAATCGGGGGAGACAGACGGAAGAAAACAAGACAACTTAATAGCAATAAATAGAATCAAGAGGATGTACACCTCATTAACAAAATAAATAGGGTAATAAACATATATACAAATGAATACAGTGTTGAGGAGAGGGGAAGGGAGAGGGGGAGGAGCAGAGGGAAAGGGGGCTTAGCTGAGGGGAGGTGAGAAAGGGGCAGAGAGGCAGCAGAGGGAGCAGAGGGAAAAGGGGAAGCTCAGTCTGGGAAGGCCTCTTGGAGGAGGTGAGCTCCATCAGGAACGCACTCCATGAGGAGGGAGGATATGTGGGGCAATTCTCTGGGGATTGGGCCCCTCTCATCCTTGTGGAACAGATACTAAGATTGTCACTTTCCAACAACATCTATCCTCTAAGGGTTTTCTCACGGCTACTCTCTGGACCTTATTTACTACAAACCGTCACTGAGAGTAATGGAGCTTCTGAATGCTTACTTTATCAAGTGATACATATGACATAGATCCCCATGGATGTCCCTGTCTAGATTGTAGACTCATCACGGGCAGGGAATGTTTCTACCCACTCTTTCATACTGTATCCCTCAAAGACTTAGTACAGTGATCAGCACACAAAAAGTGCTCAATAAATATGACTCACGGATTGATGGACATATATGATCCTGGGGTGCATGGAAGAATTGACAATAATAATAATAATGGTATTTGTTAAGCGCTTATTACATGCCAAGGACTGTTCTAAGTGCTGGATCTGAGGGAGTGATGCAACTTTTAAGATTGGAGCATTAATTGTTGGAAATAATCTTCAATTTGTCAGTAACTTGGAAAATCCAATTCTATGGACATTTTACAAGACATTTTGCATCGGCTTGCTGCAGCTGTTTTTTCATAGCTGGTGTGTGCCACCGGAACTGAAACAAGCATATTGTAGCAGGGGGTCTAATTTGCATTTCAGATTAGAGAATGAAAGTAGAAGGTTTCCCATAAACTCATGAGATTTATTTATTGGATCTGCATAACTGCCCTAATTCTACATGAATTGCATGAATGTGTAAAATTCCTTTCTATTGTCACTGGGATTGCATTTAGATAGTTTTCAAAAGAAAGATGCATGCACCAGATAATTACAAAATACCCATGATCTATTTCTACCAATGAAATACCACAAAATCATCATTTATGAAAATACTTCTGAGCAAGAACTGAATATCACCCCACTTTTTCTTCTGTTTTACTTTGAGAAGTGCCAGGGCTTCTTGTGCAAGGGCTCGACTGACATCGATCACTTAGTAACCTTTCTAGGCCTGCTACAGTCCCGCTGTGATAATGGAACTATCAATGTCATTATAATGTGCTTGTGTCTTGAAGGCGGTAGTAGCAAATGGAGACACATACCAGTCTGATATTTCTTTGCAAGTCTGGAAGGGATATAATGACTGAATGCACTCCTTTAATACAGTAATTCCCAAGGGGGTTTCTACATTATCTTTCCAGGGCTAAATTAGATAGTACTCTTGCCATTCTATTTCCCTAATTCTATTAATTTCTCTCTTAACCAATGTAAATACTTATGAAGGGCAAAGCAGCGTGGTTTAGAGGAAAAAGCATGTTCCTGCTCTGTGACCTGGCCCCTTGATGTGTCTTATGCTGTCAAATCGTCTCCGACCCATAGCGACGCAATGGACGCATCCCTCCCAGAAGGCCCCACCCCCATCTGCGATTGTTCTTGTAGTGTATCCACAGAGTTTTTCCCACCGTTCCCTTTACTCAGCCCCACCTCAATCAAATCAGGTTAGACACGGTCCCCTGTCCCACCTGGGGCTCACAGTCTAAATCCCCATTTTACAAATGAGGGAACTGAGGCACAGAAAAGTGAAGTGACTGGCCCAAGGTCACAGAGCAAACAGAGCCAGGATTAGAACCCATGACCTTCTGACTCCCAGACATGGGCTCTACCCACAACACCATACTGCCTCTCACTTGGTTGCATAAGCATCACACACTAGTCTTAGTCCTTCCACTAAGTTTGGTGTTAGGTAATAACAAGGATGAGAGTGCTAGAGGCCATGAATTGATGGTCCATGATTTCTTCATCTCCAAAATGACAGTAATAATGTTAAAGTTCTTTTAATGCTTCTACATACAAAATAAGGGGATTGCATCGCATTTCAAAAATATCGAAGACAAATAATAAATAAGTCCGATGAGTGGGTTAGAGTATCTCACTCAGAGAACTGCCCACGTTTTCCCACATTTTTTGCAACCCCAAAGTGGGGGGGAGGGGAGGCTATTACGTGGGGAATTATGTTTATTAAGAAAAGCAGGAGAGGAATCAGTAGAAAAAAGAATTAAAGGAGGGGAGAAAATAGGGAAAGGTAAGAGGGCACTTGATAGTGTTTCTTATTTCTATTGCATTTTCCCACTTCCTACATAGAGTAAGCACTCAACAAATTAACCCCCATTCCATTCTTCTCTTTCTACTCCAGCTGGCTGTCCCTATGTCTTAGTGCAGAAATTCCCCATCATGAGATTGTATTTGTAGCTTTAGCATGTTTTTCTCCTTCTTCTCTTGTTACCACACCACTACCGCTGCTTCAAAAATCACATTTTACTTCCTCCTCCTCAAAAATCAGGAGAATTATGTGGTGGATGCCATTATGCCAGTAAATATGGTGAATGTAGGGTGAAGCTCATACTTCTTGGACTTCAATAACAAAAAATTAATTTTTAAAAAATCCACATTCTTGACTACTTTTCAGTACTCACCTATAGTACACTGTCCAAAAGGAGCAGTTCCTATCATAATACAATCAGTATTTTGAATTGTAGTGAATAAAATCTAAACTTTTAAAAAATGTGTCTTTTACCAGTACTTATTTTTTTGAAAAAAACAACTCTTCCTTTACCTTAGGTCATAGGTAAACTGAGCCATAGAAGCCATAACACTAAATTAATATTTTGATAACCTGAGTCCCATGTGACTCCTGAATTTGGAGTGCTGAATCCAGAGACGACACTTTCTTTGTCTCTGAGTCTTTCTATAATGCTCAGGGAACGTTGAGAAAATATAACGGCTCAGAAAAATCACAAAGTTACAGGGGAAGACTACATGAAGTTTTCTTAATGACTTTGTGTTTGACTGACCAATATCTGAATGGCCCTAGGGATATTTGACAAATATCTTCTGAAATTAACAGGGGAGAGGAAACTCTTGAGGTTTTATCTCTTTAATGTACACATATCCTGAGGCTAAATGAATATCTTTATTGGAGGCCATTTCTCAAAGAAGAGATAATGATCACAAGGGTAAAAATAAAACCTAAACATTATGAAGTATTTCTAAAATTATTTGATTTTAATTGGAATATTTCTGGATGGCCCAGACAGCTTATTGAGCTCTTTCACATTAGAGAAAACACCATTAAGACTAACTGCTGCTATCACAGCTCTGCCTCGGACAGATCGCATACACGTTATTTATTAGTTGGATATAGAAACTAGTTTCTTGAACCATAATTACCTGAGAGACAGACACAGCCCAGATACTCCACTTACCCGAAAAGGACACATCTATAAAAGAGGTTCCTTGTAGGTCAAAATAAAAATAACTAAAGGAAGTTGGAGATTCTAAGTTATCAACTATATAGCATATGAACCCAATTTTTTGAAACATTCTTTGGCTCATGAAATCAGTATAATGTGATAGTACTGATCACCCAATATTATTGGTGCCTAGAGATGGAATTAATGAATAATGCAGGATATCAATATATCACTATCCTTAAAAGTCTCTGGAAACCTAAATCTCACACTGTTCTTATCTAGTAGCTGCAACGCAAATGAGCCATTTTGCAAAGATGCTGTCATTATGGACAAAAGTCAAAAATGCAAAATACAAAGACGTTATTCCTCCAATTCTTCAAGGTTCACTTAAAAACTACACCAAAAGTTCCCCTAAAAATCTTCATGAACCTTTAAACTTTCAAGTTTTCAAATGTGTACGTTATAATATGCCCTATCCTAATAAAGAAAAGTAAAAAAAATTCCTTGAATATCTTTGAAAGTGCCCAAGCAACAATGGATCAGACTGTCCTTTAGTGTTTGAAAGAGTCAATGCTCCACCCAAAAGGCCATAATTAACTCCATCATGACTTTAAAGATGGTAACCCTTGCTTTTATAGACAGTATTAGCTGCAAGATTATATATATACTTTCCATTTAGGGCAACGAATGTGATTTACCTTCCTGTAAAATAATCTTTTTCAGAAAAGTAAATGCAAATGCCTAGAGAAGAAAATTCGTAGTAACAACTTGTCCAGATAAATGAATAATGCTCATGGTACTTGCTTTTTGTAAGCCCTCTAGATCAAAAATTATTGATTATATCTAATAAGTGATTTCACAAAATATCTCTGTTAGGGAGAGCAACAGAATTTCAAGACTGATGAATAAAGGCATGAAGATGTTCAGAATTACATTGATTAGGAGCAACAAGTATACTTAGAATCCACGACTTCAAAAAGCAGTCCATAAATTTACATTGCTTTGAATTAGAAATAATTGCATATTCATCAGACACGTTTGGCTTTCTATATTAAAGCTCTGAAGATGAATCTAAAGTTGGCTTGCTCAAAATAACGCTTTACAAAATCCCCAGTGTCAGCAAGAACTTTTCTTTACTGATACAGTCTATTCTTTACGAAAATAGCAGTTGTAGGTGCCCAGAGAATTCAAGAAAACATAATGTGTAGAATCAATTTTTATCTGAATCAGGAAAACAAAAAATCAAATGGTCCTCGGAAGTTAAATACAAAGATCCTGCAGGAGCTTCCTCTGCAGATAATAAATCTTCACACACTTCTAAAGATAATAAAAAAGAGGTAGCCAAGAGAGACGTCTGACTAGCTATCCATGGATAAAAGACAAGAGTGGGGGACATGAATCAGCTTACAATAATGGCTGGGAAATATGTTCTTTTGGAAGAAGATTACTCTCTAAACCATTTTATCAATTTCACTGTGAAATACTGAAAGAATAATTCACAGTAAATTGTAGGCTCACCACTCAAAAGATACATATGTGTAATATACATGTGAGTCGGTGGGTGGATGGACCCTAGTGAAGTGAGATTGTACCCTTGCATGTGGATGTGATAAAAGTCTAAAATCTAATCCATACTGAGTATGCATAAAGGTGTTTAGCACTAGTATTGTTAATAGCATTTGGAACACATGTTTCATGTGATGCACAATACTGAATGTTTAGAAAAATCAAAAACAGGAAAGTGTTTTGATTTTGAAAGCCACTATCCCTATCTATAAGAAATTTATACTCTGAAAGGGGAGGCAGACAAAAAATAATTTACAAAGAGAATGATAAAAAAAGAGTGTATAATTGACTAAATATACATACAATAAATAGTGCTGGGCATGGGTATGATAATAGGAGATATCTATTAAGTTAAGGGAAAGAGAGAGACAGGAATGTAAATTCAGCCTCTACTGCTACAACCTATCCCATACACTTTGCTACTCTAATGTTAACTTTCTCACTGTACCTCATTTTCATCTATCTCACCACTCACCTCTTGCTCACATCCTGCCTCTAGCCTGGAAGTCCCTCCCTACTTATATCTGTCAGACAAATTACTCTGCCCACCTTCCGAGCTTCCGGTTGTTGGGCAGGGATTGTCTCTATCTGATCCCGAATTATACATTCCAAACGTTTAGCACCTTGCTCTGCACACAATAAGCACTCAATAAATGCGATTGAATGAATCTCCTTCAAGAGGTCTTCCCTAACTAAGGCCTACTTTCCTCTTCTCCCCTTTTCTTTCACAGTGCCCTGACTTGCTACCTTTATTCATCTTCCCTCCCCAGCCCCACAGGAATTATTTACATATTGGTAATTTATTTATTCACATAAAATGACTGTCTAGATTGCCTTTAGACTGCTTATTGTTGTATTCTACTCCCCCAAGCAGTTAGTATAATATTCTGCACATGGTAAGGACCCAATAAATACAATTTATTGATCAAATGCATGAATAACGTAATTGTGGGCAGGGAATATGTCTGTTTATTGTTGTATTGTACTCTCTCAAGTACTTAGTCCAGTGCTCTGCACATAGGCAGTGCTCAATAAATACGATTGCCTGACTATTCTTCTTTTACAATAATGACTGAGCATCTAATTATGACATTCTAAAACAATGTGAGTAAATATACAAACTGCAGCATGGCCCAGTGGAAAGGGCACAGGTCTGTGAGTGAGCCCATCTGAGCTCCTAGCTAGACTCCACTACTTCCCTGCTGTCTCAACTTGGCAAGGTCACTTAACATCTCTTCATCCCATGTTTCTCATCTGTAAAATAGGGATAAATATCTCTTCTTTTTTTCCCCTTAAACTGTGAGCTCCATGTGGAACAACGACTGTGTCTCTCCGATTACCTCGTATCTATACCTACCCCCACCTCTATCTGCACAGTACTGGACACAGAGTAAGCAGTTAATTCCATGATCATTATAACTATTTAAAAATACAATCACTTCTTCGTGTTTTCAATACAGGTACTGACTAGCATGCAATTCAAGAATTGAAGAATGTTCTTCTGAGAACGTGGGTATATTGGGCTTGATGGACCACACTTTGGAAGAAACAGCTGCATGAAAGGAGCACGCACATGGCATTGGAAGTTAATCATCGTTACAGTTTGTTCTATATGATTTAAGTTTTCAAATGACCTTAAAATTACAGCATGTATTTGGGGAGGTGGGGAGGGAGAGGCTACATACATGAAATACGTATGTGTACATGATATTTTATATTACATACAATACACACCTAGCTGTCTTATATTGTATAATTAGATAATGTGACTGATCTGATCTAGTTGTGGGCCTGAGGGAGGCAAATTCTACTACTGTGAAAATCTGTGGCTCCCTGGTGCCAATTTTTCATTTTGGAAGCAGGGAAACAAGATCAGTCTCCCCTCTAGACTTGTAAGTTCCTTAAAGGCAAAGCCAGCAGCTACCAACTCTGATGCATTGTACTTTCCCAAACCCTCAGCGTAGTGCTCTGCACATTGTAAATGCTCAGTAAATACCACTGAAAGATCAATTGATTGATTTAAAAGGGTTGAAGACTGAGTGGGGAGAGGCGTCAAAGAGTTCATTGGTCAGAAGGCCATCAACTTGGGTCTTTTCAACCTTCACTGATTTCTCTCAGGGCTTGTCAGAATCAATCAGTTCTAGACTGTGAGCCTGTTGTTGGGCAGGGATTGTCTCTATTTGTTGTTGAATTGTACTTTACAAGTGCTTAGTAAAGTGCTCTGCACACAGTAAGCGCTCACTAAATTCATTCATCCGTACTTATTGAGCGCTTACTGTGTGCAGAGCACTTTACTAAGCACTTGGGAGAGTCCAATATAACAAAGGTGGTAAAAGCTGTCCCTGCCCACAGAGAGCTTGCAATCTAGGGGAGAAGTGGAATGGGCAAGCCTAGGAAAGTAGCTATCCAGATGTGAGGGTAATTGCTCCCTCTTTACCCCTCTCCCCCTCACCATGGGCACCTATGTCTAACCAACTCACTGTATGGTTGTCAGGGGGACCGTGTTGGCTGTATGCAGAACCTGGTGTCATTTCCGTTTCATCTGTTTGCAAAGGTATTTCGGGGTTTCACACTGTGGCTCTTATTCTTCCCATTCTTATTTACATTCTAGTGCCATTGATAACTTTCCTCATGCAAACATTCCTAATGGGTAATTTGTATGGAAATCTAAAGCACAAAATGCAAAAAGTCATAAAACAACAAATAAATCTGAGCCCTCAGAAAACAAATAATAGTAACTCAGACTGTCGTTTGCAATCCAACGGTAAATTAAGACATACGGTAAACTTGAAAGGCAACATGGATTTGATGGTGTAAAAATGTCTAATTTATTAACTCTAAATTATGATTTTGTTTCCTAGGGCTCAAAACTGAATGACATAACTTCCATTGGCCACAGTGAATGAAATGATTCCAGGGAGTATGATTTGCAAATAATGATAATTGTGCTGCTTACTAAGCACCGACTACATACCAACACCAGAGTAAATACAAAATCATCAGGCTAAATATCATCCCTTTCCTACATGAGGCTCACAGTCTGAATGGGAATGAAAAGAGGGGTTTCATCTCCATATTGCAGAGGAGGAAACTGAGGCACAGGTCATTTAAGTGGTTTGCCCTAAATGATACAGCAGGCCAGTGGCAGAGCCAGAATGAGAACCGAGGTCCTCTGATTGTCAGGCTCAGCTTCTTTCCACCAGGCCATGCTGCTTCTCTGATCAAAAGGATTCTACAGTACACTGAGGGCACTTTTGGGGAAACTTTACCAGTGTAATAAATCTCATTTTCAGACTATCTTGAAATGCGTCAAAATTTCTATGTGCTATTTGAATGGGGGTTTTATTAATAGACCAATATAGTCTGGCAGTTTTCTTTCACACTGTCATCCCCATCTCGGGCAAGAATGGGGTCCAAACATGTACCTACCCCAGTGTTTAGTACAGTGTGTAGCACTGAAAAAGTGCTAACAAATACCACTTAAAAAGAAAAACATAGTTCTTCTCTCACAGGGGAGCTCACAGTCTAAGTAGAGGGGAGAACAGATACTGAATCTCCATTTTACAAATGGGAAACTGAGGCTCGGAGAAATTTTTTTTGTTTTTCAATAGTATTTGTTAAGTGTGTTCTATATGCCAGGCACTGTGTTAAGTGCTAGGGTAGATACAAGTTGATCAGGTAAGACACGGTCCCTGTCCCATATAGGGCTCTCACCTTTAGAGAAACAGCATGGCTCAGTGGAAAGAGCCCGGGCTTGGGAGTCAGAGGTCATGGGTTCAAATCCCAGCTCTGCCACTTGTCAGCTGTGTGACTGTGGGCAAGTCACTTCACTTCTCTATGCCTCAGTTCCCTCATCTGTAAAATGGGGATGAAGACTGTGAGCCTCATGTGAGACAACCTTAATACCCTGTACCTACCCCAGTGCTTAGAACAGTGCTCTGCACATAGTAAGTGCTTAGCAAATACCAACATTATTATTATTATTATTATTATCACTTTTAGAATCTCTGGAAGATGGAAGCTAATGAACTCAGGCCTGATGGGGCAGGGAGGTGCTTTTTAAGCCCTAATTCTACTTTGACCTTAATTGTTCTCATTGTTGCTTTCATTTTTATCATTTGAATCTGGGTGTTAATTCCCACCTGTCTTCTTCTTAATAAAAGTAATAATAACAATAACAGCGGCATGGCTTAGTGAAAAGAGCCCGGGCTTGGGAGTCAGAGGTCTTGGATTCTAATCCCGGCTCTGTTACTTGTCAGCTGTGTGACTTCGGGCAAGTCACTTAATTTTTCTGTGCCTCAGGTACCTCATCTGTACAGTGGGGATTAAGAAGGAGAGCCCCATGTGGGACAACCTGATTACCTCATATTTACCCCAGAGTTTAGAACAGTGCTTAGCACTTAACTAATAGCAGCATTATTATCATTGTTATTATACCTGTGGTGTTATATTGTGAGTGCCCTCAGGGCCAGAGACTGTTTTTAATTCTTAATCCTTGTATTTCCTTCTGAGCTCTCAATAGAGTGCTCTGTAATAAAAAGTTCCTGGTTATCTTGTATCTACCTCAGTGTTTAATAAAGTGCTTGGAGGATTATTCCTGAACTGTTATTGAAGGAAATGGGATTTCACTGTAATTTTGAACCTGGAAAGAATGGAAGTGTGGTGGATTGAAAGAAAGAGGGAGATCCAGGTAAAGGATATAAGCAATGGGCTGGAGGCAGGTGATTGAAGAGCAGGGAATTGAGAAGAGAGAATCAATCAATCACATTTATTGAGCATTTACTGAATGCAGAGCACTGTACTAAGCAGTTGGGAGATTACAATAGAGCAGAGTTGGAACTGTGTGAGCTGTGGAGTAGAAGATGAAAAGAACAGATATATGGAATGAGAAGTGGTAGAGTCTTGAAGCTCCTTCATTTATTCATTCATTCTGTGATAATGATGGATAATAATAATAATTGTGCTGTTTGTTGAGTGCTTACTCTCCCCACATCTCACTGTAGTCACTTGGAAGGATGGTGGCAAAGAAGGGGCAGGATGGTCAAATCAAAGGAACATGGGTCAAAAAATCTGGGTTCCAATCCCAGTTTTGTCTCTACCTGCATTGTGACTTTGAGCATGATATTTAAACTCTCTTTGCCTCACTTTCCTTTTCTATAAAATCAGGGTAAGATATCTAACTCTTCATTCATAAATGCTCAATAAATGTGATTGATTGATTCTCTCTTCTTAACTCCTCACTCTTCAATCACCTGCCTCCAGCCCATTGCTTATATCCTTTTCCTGGAACTCCCTCCTTCTGTCAATCCACCACACTTCCATTCTTTCCAGGTTCAAAATTACAATGAAATCCCATTTCCTTCAATATCAGTTCAGGAATAATCCTCCACCCCACTTAATAGGGTCATCTTAGCCCTTATGTAGTCATATAACAATGCTTAACCCACATTTATATAAATCAATGATTAAGTCAATGATTAAGTCAATCAGTTATTGAGCCCTTACTGTGTGCAGAGCTCTGTTCTAAATTCATGGGAGAGTATAATAGAATAGAGTTGGTAGGTCACGATCCCTGACCCTATATATAAACAGATACACAGACAGATAAGAAACCCTCCACAGAATTTATGTACTTAGCAATTTATATATTCTACTTTTTAATCATACGTTTTTCAGGTTTCCACACCCTGGCTTTTACCAGCTGTATTATTGTTTCTTCAGCAAGCAATCAATCCATGGTATTTACTGAGCATCTACTCTGTGCCAAACACTGTATAGAGTCGATAAACATGATTCAGTCTCCCCATTCCCATTTATTTAAAACCAGTTTGTGTTTGCCTGTTTCCCCATTAGATTGGAAACTCCTGAGTCCAGGGGGTATGTCTTTTACCTCCAACAAGAACTTACTGGAAATGTTGCCCAATGCAAGCACTCACTATATATCATCGATGATGATGATAATGATCATGAGGGTTGGGGGTGCTGGTGTGGTGTCTGGGAGATTCCTCCCTCCCATGGTATTATAAACCTGGCTATGTTCTGGTAGCCACCAACGAATAAGACAGGAACATGAAGACTTGCTGGGAGATGGAAAAGTCTGGGAATCTGTAAATCATTTATATTAATGCCTTTCTCATCCACTAGACAGTATGTTCCTTGTGGGCAGGGAACGTGTCTACCAACTATGTTGTATGGTGCTCTTGAAGCAGTTAGTACAATTCTCTGCACAAAGTAAGTACTCAATAATTAAAATGGTTTGGTTGAATCTCCTATCACAATTTCCATGGAGACCTGGGAAATGCAATTAGTGGTGTGCTCTGTAAGGACAGTAAAGTTTTTCACATAGCATAATCACTTCTGAAACCAAGTAGGTCATGTAAAATTGTTGGCTAAACTATTTTTTACAGGAAAATTTTCTTCATAAAACACTCCTCCTTGCAGATCCCATTATGTAGTGAAACATTTTTCAAATATTAAAATGTTCAACACCTTGAGCATTTTCTTTACAGAAGGAATGAAGGGTGGACTTTAATGAATGCTTTAAGTCAGCTGTGCAAATTAGTTTGGCCTGCTTGTTGGGGAGTTGAAATAAACCACCCAATCCTTAAAAAAAGCTGCCTGTAGCAAGGACATTTTCTTTCAAATAAGGCACACTCTTTTCCAATAGATAGGGTTTGGGCTCCTTTCGGTTACTGAAGGTCACACCATTAGATGCTATACACCTGAGGTATGTTTGTGAATTATTTTTACCCTACTCATCTGCATTAACAGTTGAGATCTACTGCAAGTTTTGGTGGAATGGTTCCTGAAGGATTTTCAAAGGCATTGGAAAACATGCTTTAGTCACCTCAACTCCAGCCACAAACTAAACTCCTTGAATGTATTCAAAACATTATTCAAATGAGTTCCAGTGTCATCCTTTTTGACATGTTCAACACTGGGCCATCAGCCATATCACACATTCCAGCTGTCTCTCTTCCTAAACTGCTTTCTATTTTTGTTTTGTGTTTTGTTAAAGTGGAAAGGCAAAGCAAGGAAAATACCACAGAGTAGATTTTTCTAGTAAAATCAGCCAAAGTAATAACTGCTGATACAATAAACGAAGGTATGTTTTGTCAATAAAAGGAGATATGTTTTGTCAAGAAGTTATTCTTCAGGTGAGTGATGACACATCTCTGAACTTGTACGATGTTCAGGAAGCTCAAAAAAGGTACAGAGTAATTTGGGAATCATTAAAAACAAATTCTCATATTTTGGTGTCTGATTTTGCGCCCACTAGATTATAAAATCCTTGAGGGCAGATTATTATTATTAATATTATTAAGTGCAGTCGAGTCATTTCTGATTCACAGAGACTCCATGGATATACTTTCTCCAGAACATTCTGTCCTCTGCCATAATCCTCAACCTTTCTAATAGTTCTTCTGTTATCGTTGCTATGGTCTCTATCCATCTAGTCCTGGTCTGCCTTTTCCACATTTTCCCTGGACTTTTCCTAGCATTAGTGTCTTCTCCAGAGAATTAGTCCTCCTGATGATGTGTCCAAAATGTGCTAACCTAAGTCGAGTCATTTGACCTTCCAAAGACCACTTTGGTTTAATTTGCTCCAAAATCCATCTGTTTGTTTTTCAGGCAGTTGGAGTAGTGTCTACTAATTATATCGTACTCTCCTGAGTGCTTAGTACAGAGTTCTATACAGAGCAAGGTCTCTCTCTATAGTATTGATGGATTGAATCATTTGGCTTAGTGTAATGTGCTCTTTGTCTCAAAACATATTTTCTCCAGTACATTGTTTATCTAAATCGACGAGGAGAAAGTGATAAAGTTATGATAGGATATGAGCCTGTCCACAAGCAACTCATTACCTGAACAGCTATCAATAACCCAAATGACTTTTGCACTGGAGACTTGTGTCGATCAATGACCCACACCCACTGGCATTGTGCTTATTCTTCATCAGAAAGGGAGCCAAGGCTTTATTGGGCTAGATTTACATGAACCCTATTGCCTCTCCACTGGGGCAGAAAAAGGAGGAAGTGGGGAATAAGGTTCCGCAGATTTGAAAGGAAAAGACAAAGGATAAGCCTAGCCAATGTAAAAACTGGTATGACGACGAGGAAGCTAGAATGCACTGTATGCATTGAATGAGAGAAAAATACTTGGAATGCAAAGGCACTAAATGACTATATGCAAAATATTCCAAGAAATCCTATTATTTCTTGCCCAGTACATCTTTGGGTGACAGTAGAAGGCAAGTCCTTGTTTATTTCTAATAGTCATATTTTCTACCTTCAATTTTCAGCATTAGAAACTTGTTTTATCGGCTTTCTTTTGTAGCACTGTATCATCCGGTTGACATCCAGAATGAATAATTAAACAGGTAACTGTGAAACACTACAGAAATTAATTTTAAGAGGACAAATGGGATCAAGGAACACAGCATACATTGCATTTTATTGAAAACACCTTCAGCCATTACACTAAATAATCCATGTCATATCTTCTAATCATTTTCATTCTGATTCCATTTGACAGGGTAAAGAATTCCTGAATTTGGGGGGGCTCGAGCATAGTAAAGATGACCTTGCTTTATATAAGAAACTCTTCTCTTTCAAAATAAGTTTTAAAGGCTGACAGAATCCTCGGTGCATCTACATTCTCAAAAGAAACAGAAACAATAGTGCCGAGGAATAGCATGACAATAAAAGCCATAGTAATAATCATAAAGATGATCCAATTTCAAGAGCACTTAGAGCTATCAGATTGGCTACATTCTCTATTTTTTTAAAGTGGTGTTTGTTAAGCACTTACCATGTGACAGTCACTGTTCTAAGGGCTGGGCTAGATACAAGGTAATCAGGTTGGACATAGTCCACGACCCACTTGGGGCTAAAAGTCATAATTCCCATTTTACAGATGAGAAAACTCAGGGACAGAGAAGTTGTGACTTGCCCAAGGTCACAAAGCAGACAAGTGGTGGAGCTGGCACTAGAACCCAGGTCCTTCTGATTCCCAGCCCTGAGCTTTATCCACTGGGGCTCACAATCTCATTCATTCACACATTCAATCATATTTATTGAGCACTTACTGTGTGCAGGGCACTGTACTAACCACTGGGAAAGTGCAATTCAGCAATAAAGAGAGACAATCCCTGCCCACACCAGGTTTACAATCTAGAAGGGGAGAGACAGATATTTAAACAAGTAAACAGGTATCAATATAAATAAATAGAATATAGATAAATACATATATATAAACATAAGTGCTGTGGGGCAGGGAGAGCTGGGGAAGAGCAAAGGGAGAGATTTGAGGTGACACGAAAGGGAGGGGGAGCTGAGGAAAAGGGGGGCCTCTTGGAGAAGGTGAGCCTTCAGTGGGACTTTGAAGAGAGGAAGAGCAATTGTTTCAGAGCTAGGTCTCTTACCCTCATTTTATAGAAAAGGAAAGTGAGGCAAAGAGAGTTTAAATATCATGCTCGAGGTCACACTGCAGGTAGAGGCAAAACTGGAATTGGAACCCGGTTCTTTTGACCCATGTTCCTTTGATTTGACTACCCTGCCCCTTCTTTGCCACCGTCCTTCCAAGTGACTACAGTGAGATGTGGGGAGAGTAACTGTCTGTGGGATTTGAGAAGGGATGGCATACTAGGCCATAGGCAGGACGTGGGTCAGGGGTCAGTGGTGAGACAGGCAAAATCGAGGCACAGTGAGAAGGTTAGCACCAGAGGAGTGAAGTGTATGGTCTGGGTTGTAGAAGGAGAGAAAGGAGGTGAGTAAGAAGGGGCAAGGTGATGGACTGCTTTAAAGCCAATGGTGAGGAGTTTTAGTTGGATGCAGAGGTGAATGGGTAACCACTGGAAATTTTCTGTGGAGTGGGGTGACATGTCCTGAACGTTTTTGTAGAAAAATAATCCAGGAAGCAGAGTGAAGTATGGACTAGAATGGGGAGAGACAGGAGGCTGGGAGGTTAGCAAGGAGGCTAATGCTGTAACCAGATGAGTGGTTTTATTAACGTGCTAGCAGTTTGGAAGGAGAGGAAAGGGTGATTTTAGTTATGTTAAGGTGGGACTGACAGGATTTAGGGATGGACTGAATATGTGGGTTGAATGAGAGAGGGGAGTCAAAGGTAACACCAAGGTCATCATCTTGTGAGGCAGGAAGGATGGTGGTAGTTTACAATGATGGGAAAGTCAGGGAGAGAAGAGGGTTTGGGTGGGAAGATAAGGATCATTGTTATTCAAAAATATATCTTGCTTTATCTCCAGTCTGTTTGCAAAATATCTATTTCACTTCTTTGTTAACTCTCCCTTTCCCTTCTACACAGTTCTAGCCCTTTCAGACTTTACCCAATCCATCAGTGGTATTCACTCAGCACCTATTATGAGTAATACACTCTACTAAGTGCTTGGGACAGTACAATACAATAGATTTGGTAGTCATATTCCCTACCAAAGACGGAATGTGTTGAACCCCAAACATCCTACCACGTTGCAATGTTGTCTCAGAAATTCCTGGATGTGTTGGAGTGAGGTAGCGGGGTTTAACTGGGGAAGGCTTGTAGAAGAGGATGGAATTTTAGGACGCCTTTGAAGCTATGCTTGCTCAGGTTGCCAGGTAAGAGGGAATTTCAGGCCAGGGAAACCAGGTGAGGAAATGGAGGTAGGAGGTAATAATAATAATAATAATGTTGGTATTTGTTAAGCGCTTACTATGTGCCGATCACTGTTCTAAGCACTGGGGTAGAAACAGGGTAATCAGGTTGTCCCACGTGAGGCTCACAGTCTTCACCCCATTTTACAAATGAGGGAACTGAGGCACCGAGAAGTTAAGTGACTTGCCCAAAGTCACACAGCTGATAAGCGGCGGAGCAGGGATAAGAACCCATGAACTCTGACTTCTAAGCCCATGATGTTTCCCCTGAGCCACGCCGCTTCTCTAAGCAAAAACAAGGTATGAACAGAGTGAGCTGGAGAGGGTGAAGAGGGCTAATACCTAAAATAGGGAGAGTTGCCAAAGAGCCTTGAAGTCAGCTGCGAAGAGAATTTGCTGGGTGTGGAAGGTTTGGGCTTACTGCATCTCATCAGATACCTCTTAAGTGTCTACACACCCTTTTTTGTACATCAGGTTAATTAAGCCCTCCTGAACAGCCACTCCTGTGAAGGCATTCCTGGCGAACCACAGTTTTCCTGATCATGGCATTCCATCAGTCAACTTAGCATTCTAAGCTACTTATGGTCAGGGACCACATCTGCTTTTGAAGTAGCAAGTGTATTTATTATGCTCCTACCAGGTGAAAACCACTGTCCTAAAAAGATGCTACAGGTGAGAATTAAACCTAGTCCATAGAATCCCTGGGCCTCACAATTTAAGAAGGAAAGGAGAGATGAGCTGAGGATAAGGTTTTCTTAAGACAGGGCTTTGCAGTGAGTAGACAGTCAGTAAATATTACTGTTTAATTTGATGGCTTCATGTACCTACCCATTCAATCATTTTGCCACTGACCTCTTGCCCACATCCTACCTCTGGTCTGGAATGCTCTCTGATCTATCATATCAGACAGATAGTTGCTCTCTCCCACTTCAAAGACTTATTGAAGGCACATCTCCTCCAAAAAGCCTTCCCTGACTAAACCCTCCTCTCCACTTCTCCCACTCCCTTCTGCATCATCCTGACTTGCTCCCTTCATTCATCCTCCCTCCTATCCCCACCGCACATATGCATATATCTCTACTTTATGTATATTAATGTCTGTCTCCACCTCTGTGAACTTGTTGTGGGCAGGGAATGTGTCTGTTCTTGTACTGTACTCTCCCAAATGCTTGGTACAGTGCCTTTTTTCAGACAGTAAGCACTCAATAAATATGATTGAATGAATGAAAATTTTTGCTATTTGTATCTATGCAGTCCCTAACCTCTACAGGTCTCCAATCTTGTCCGACCATATCCCCCATTAGATTGTCAACTCCCTAAGGGCAGAAACCATGTAATTTACTTCTATTATACACAATATTTCCAAGTGCCTATCACGGTGTACAGCACTCAATGCTGATCAAAGACGACTGATTAATTTCCCCTTTTCAGCAGGTTTTAAACATATAACTCAAATGGAAGCAATGGAGATGGCTCAATTCCAGTCATGCAATATGAGTTTCAAGTGAAATACTGAAACAATTAAATTAAAGAGGTACAAATAACTCTCAATTACACATGAATGAAGCTCCATCTGTTTAACAACCCCAAGGAAATGTTTATCATTAACAATTCCTAGGCTAGTCGATGGTTTCTGGTAAATGTGCTGAACCTTTACGCTTTTGGTGAGCACCACTTTTCCTCTAAAAATAAATTATTCGTTCAATCAATTCAATCTTAGTGAGCTCTTACTGGGTGGAGAGCACTGTACTAGGTGCTTGGGAGAGTATAGTATAACGATAAATAGATTCCCTGCCCACAGTGAGCTTACAGTCTAGAGAAATCAAAACCATTGCCAATAAACAAGATCTCTCTTTCCAGGAATTGAACACTGGGATGGAACTCGACTTTCCTACCTAGGGAGTTATTCAGAATGAACAAAAGTGAGATAAGTTGAATGGAGACAGGGACAAGGTTTGTACTAGCATGTTCAGAGTGACACCATTCTATGCCTCTGCATTTGTGCTCACCAATGTATGCATTTAATCTAAAATAAATCAGCTGATGGTATTTTTCCAATTCGTTCCCCGGATCATCTTCCTGCAGAAACGTTCTGGGCATGTCACTCCCCTCCTTAAAATACTCCAGTAGGTTGCCTATCAACCTCCGCACGAAACAAAAACTTCTCACTCTGGGCTTCAAGGCTCTCCATCCCCTTGCCCCCTCCTACCTCTCCTCTCTTCTCTCTTTCTACTGCCCACCCTGCACGTTCTGCTCCTCTGCAGCTCACCTCCTCACCGTCCCCCATTCACGCCTATCCCGCTGTCGACCTCTGGCCCACATCCTACTGCTGTCTTGGAATGCCCTCCCTCCTCTCCTCCACCACACTAACTCTCTTCCCCTCTTCAAAGCCCTACTGAGAGCTCACCTCCTCCTAGAGGTCTTCCCACACTGAGCTTCCCCTTTTCCCTCCGCTCCCTCCCTGCTCCCCCTCCGCCCTCTGCTCCCTCTCCTTTCCCCTCCCTTCAGCTAGCACCCTCCCTTCCCCTCCCCTCAGCACTGTGCTCATTTGTACATATTTTTATTACCCTATTTATTTTGTTAATGAGATGTACATCCCCTTGATTCTATTTATCGTGATTAAGCTGTCTTGTTTTTGTCCGTCTGTCTCCCCCATTAGACTGTAAACCCATCCATGTGCAGGGATTGTCTCTGTTGTCGAATTGTACATTCCAAATGCTTAGTACAGTGCTCTGCACATAGTTAGTGCTCAATAAATACTATTGAATGAATGAATGAATTATTTTATTATTATTAGCCATGGTGACCCAGGCCAGGGTGTCATTCTGGTCAAAGGGGCGAGAGGAGGGCATAGCTTCCGCTCCCTTCCTACTCACTCTAATAATACTGGGCTAATCCACCCCACCCCCCACCCTATGCCCACAAGTGAGACTTGAGGCCTGATAGGAAGATCAACAGTTCTGGGCATCAGGAGACCTGAGTTTGAGTTCTACACTGGCTGATTTATGTGTCATCTTGGACCGGTCATCGTGCCTCTTTGGGCTTCAGCATCTCCTCTATAAAATGGGGACAAAATAGACTGGGAACTCTGTGTGAAACAGATACTGGGTCTGATCTCCTGCACTTAAAGGCTTAATAAATCCCATATTTGTTGATTATTATTTGGGAGGTTCTGCTGGATATTTTTTGTCCATTCTTTCATTCATTCCATTGTATTTATTAAGCGCTTTCTGAGTGTAGAGCACTATGTAATATCTAGATGAGGCCCACGTTTTGATGCCCTTCGTTTTCTAAGATGGCACTACTGAAAGACCTCTCGCATAGGTACACGTTTGCCACGCTACTGTAATGCCCCTATAAACAGTTCCTTGCTACAGTACTCATTTACTAAATGGAGTTCTTGCCACTGTTTTCAAAATTGCCTCTCTCTATCCTGAAGTAACAGTGACAGGAACCTTTCACCCAGTGGTTACTTGGCAGACTGTTCTGTCAATAATGATGGCGTTTGTTAAGCGGTTATTATGTGTCAAGCACTGTTCTAAGTGCTGGGATAGAAACAAGCTAGTCAAGTGGAAAACAGGCCCACATGGAGCTCACAGCCTTAATCCCTATTTTACAGATGAGATAACTGAGGCTCAGAGAAGTGAAATGATTTGCCCAAAGTCACACACCAGACAAGTGGTGGAGTCAGGATTAGAATCAGGTCCACCGACTCCCAGGCCTGTGCTCTATCTACTGGGCCACGCTGCTTCTCTATGGCCTTCTGACAATCATTGCTGTACAGCACTATTTGACACTGTGCTTCATCCTGTCTTTAAAACACTGTTCTGCCCTCCGCACCTGTGTGCTTCTCTTTACAATTTTTTTACAGTATTTGTTAAGGGCTTACTATGTGGCAAACACTGTTCTAAGTGCTGGGGTAGTTACAAGGAAATTAGGTTGGATGCAATCCCTGTCCCACATGGGGCTCACAGTCTAACTAGAAGGGAGAACAAGAATCGAATCCCCATTTACAATTGAGGAAACTGAGGCAGGGAGAATTTAAGTGACTTGACCAAGGTCACATAGCAGGCAAGCAGTGGAACCATGATTAGAACCCAGGTCCTCTGACTCCCAAAATTCATCTAGCATCACAACTGCATGGTTATTCTACTACTTTACTTTCTTCTGACAAGCCCTCAAGGCATTTGGACCATTAAGCCCCCAAAGGAGAGGCACAGAACAGAAATGTGAAGTCTACAACTCTAAATCCAATTTTTTTTTTCAAGTTGTTCACCCCACCGCTATTATAGAAAAGCAGTAGATGACTATGAATTGTAAGAAAAGTATCACCTCCCACTACACAGCTGTTATTTTCACTGAAGTGCTTTTTATAGCATAGTTTTCTTAAGATACGCCCGGCTATATGAGAAAATTGTAGCATGCTAAAAATATAAATTTGTTTTCTGGCCAATGAAAATTGTTTTAAAATTAAACCACTTGGCTATAGGGCCCACATGGAACCTACATTTTTCTGTGAAAGCTACAGCAGAAATTAATATGTGTGAAATAGTTTCTTCACAGTTTATGTAAATACAGTTTGCTCAGATCTTGTCTAATCAATCTAGAGCTGCTTTTCCCTACTCTGTATTGCCACCCTCTGGACTCTATGCAACAATGATAAACCGATCTCCACTTTCGCTCGGAGAAAAACAGTTCGCATTAGGATAACTCCAGAAAATAGTTTTTAAGATGACAAAATGAGAACATAATGTCCTATCGATTCTGTCTTCCACGCAAAGATGACTGAGTGGGAGAGGATGACGTACCTCCTGGCAACTGCACAGAAATACAGTGCAATGCTTTTCTCAAAAAAGAGACACCAGGCCAGATTGCAAATAGAGACCCAAAGCCTCACAGAAGAGCTACAGTTCCAATTAGGGCAAATTCAGCTACTCTAGGCAATAAAACAACAGGAGGCATCACAACATCAATACCTGAGAAATACTGCCACTTGTTATCTAACCATATCGCTCACTCAAAAACATGACCCAGGAGATTCAGAGCCAGCCTAAACACTTCAGAAACCACGCGGAGCCTTATGGCACTGGATTCTTTCAGACCTCAGGAGTAAAAGTTAGCCAGAGCCTCCTGACATACTAAAATGATTTATTATCACAAGGCGCAACTAATGCATTCTGCTTTACAACTCTCCTGGTAGTGTAGGGGAGAAGCTGCATTTATTACCTACAGTACATAATGCCTACACCGAAGAGCTCTGTATTATTCATAAGACCAGCTTTTTGGTGCCATCATAACACTGATAAATTATGAAAAAATGCATATTTTATTTCAATTTATAACATATTTTTGTATACATATCAATATATCACATTGCTGCAGGAGGAATATGCATTATTGCTGACAGCTTTTGACGTGCCTCAATAAAGACAAAACAAAAGGGCTGCAGAGATAATCCTAACTCATCTAGTGTTCAAAATAAAAAGCTCAATTTTTTCTTTTGTAATATTTAGGGAGGATTTGCTGAAATGTCAGTGCTTCAAAAAGGAAGAACTTCGACTAAAGCAGTGGATGATATTTATAATTTTCTCTCCAAACACACAGGAAGTTTCCTAGGAAAAATATTAAGGCAATCTGTGGTTGACTTTATTTCCTTGAGCAAGATTCAGCAAGTTTAATTTCTGAAGGAGAAGTTCTGTCAGATTCCTGTTTTCTTATCTTATCTTTCTTATCTCAGGGCTTGAAGAGCCTGACATAAAATAGTCTGGAGAGAAGAATTTTGACTGATTTGTTGACTTTTCATTTTTTCTTCCCTTTAATTGCCCCTCAAACTTAGACGACTGACTTTTTTTAAGTGATTAAAGTGTAACTGTAAAAATCATAGTGCTAAACATTTGTCATTTTCATTTTTTTTGACACTCCCCCTAGGCTTTTTTGTAGTCAATGATACAAGCAAATCAGTAGATCAATCCATAGGGGTTTTTTGAGCCATGTGTGAAAAGCATCATACTAAGCACTTAGAAAAGTATAATAGCACTAAGTTTGTAGATGTGACCCTTGTCCACAAAGTGCTTATAACCTACAAATGTTGCTATATTCTCTAAAGACCTCCAACCAGTAGGGAAGTCTTCCTTATGCATGAAAAGGTTTAACCAGAATTGAATTATTTCATGAGATAATGAATAGTTTTTGCATTGAATAACTATTGCAGTGTTTAAACCCCTTACGGAATAATAATAATAATAATAATAATAATAATAATAATGACAATACTAGTAATGAATAATATTTAAGCGCTTACTATGTGCCAAGCACTGCAGTTAAGTATTGGGGCAATATAAGGTAATCACGTGGAACACAGTCTCTGTCCCACATAGAAATCACAGTCTCAGTAGGAGAGAGAACAGGCTTTGAATCCTCATTTTAAAGATGATGAAAGTGAGGCACAGAAAAGTTAAGTGATTTGCCCAGGGTCACCCAGCAGGCAAGTGTGATCCCGTTGTTGGGCAGGGATTGTTTCTATCTGTTGCCGAATTGTACATTCCAAAGCGCTTAATACAGTGCTCTCTACACAGAAAGCACTCAATAAATGCGATTGAATGAATGAATGAAGTGGCAGGGCTGGGATTGGAACCCAGGTCCCCTGACTCCCAGGTCCATGATCTTTCCCCTAGGCTACACTCTAACACACCCCTGCTCTAGTATCTCGTCCTCCTTCAGAGCATGGTAACTTATCCCAAATACCTCATCTCTTTGAATTATTCAGACTAGAATTGCCTTTCTATTAGCTTTTAAATCTTTAATACTTGAAAACAGAGATCTTTACTTTTACATGTAAAAATCATGCAGGGCTACAAACTATACAGACAAGCAAGAAGAAAGGAAGTACAGGGGACCCCAGGATCTGAGTTGTTCTGGGGTCCTCCATAATAGAACTTTCAACTTGTTCCAGACCTGCGTTCCCAGAAACTGGAAGTCATCCTAAAAATTGCAGGCTGAGAAGATCTATCTTTCCATGGGTCCAAAATAGAAAGCACTGGGAGACAGTGTGGATTAATGGAAAGAGCATGGACCTGGAAGTCAGAAGAACTGGGTTCTAATTCTGGGACTGCCACTTTTCTGCTGTGGAACCTTGGGCAAGTGATTTCACTTTTCTGGGCCTCAGTTAGCTCATCTGTAGAATGGGGATTATCACTGTGATCATCATGAGAGACAGGGACTGTGTCTAACCTGATTAGCTTAATAATAATTATTGTACTTGCTAAGTGCTATGTGCCAAGCTCTAAGTGCTTGGGGTAGAAACAAGTTGATCAGCCCTGTCCCATATAGGGCTCGCACTCTTATCCCCGTTTTATAGGTGAGGTAATGGAGGGACAGAGAAGTAAAGTGACTTGCCCAAGGTCACACAGCAGGCAAATCGCAGAGCCAGGATTAGAACCCATCTCCTTTTGACTCCAAGGCCTGTGCTCTTATTCACCAGTCCATGCTGCTTCCTGACTAGTTTGTGTGTACACCAGTGCCGGCACATAATAATAATAATGATATTATTTGTTAAGCGCTTACTATGCGCCAAGCACTGTTCTAAGCACTGGGGGAGATACAAGTTCCTCAGGTTGTCCCACGTGGGGCTCACAGTCTTAATACCTACTTTACAGATGAGGGAACTGAGGGGCAAAGATGATAAGTGACTTGCCCAAGGTCACACAGCTGACAAGTGGTGGAGCCGGGATTGGAACCCATGACCTCTGACTCCCAAGCCAATGCTCTTTCCACTGAGCCATGCTGCTTAAGTGCTTTACAAATACTATTTTTAAAAAAAGTGCTTTCCTGCTTTCTCTAATCCAGCCATGACTGCAGAGCCCGGGGTGACGAGAAGGAAGATGGAGCTCAGGTGGTATAATCTTCCCGAGGAGTTGGGACACAGTTGTTTCGGGCTGTGTCGCACCCAATCTCCCCTGATCTCGGAAACTAAGCAGGGTTGGACCTGGTTAGTACTTGGATGGGAGATTGCCTGGGGATACCAGGGGCTGTAAGCTTTTTAGAAAAGAAGCACAGAGGAGTGGATAGAGCACAGGCCCGGGAGTCAAAAAATCATGTATTCTTATCCTAGCTCTGTCACTGGTCTGTTGTGTGACCTTGGACAAGTGACTTCACTTCTCTGTGCCTTAGTTACCTCATCTGGAAAATGGGGATCGAGACTGTGAGCGTCATGTGGGATGGGGATTGTGTCCAACTGGATGTGCTTGTATCCACTCCAGCGCTTCCATCTTTGCCCAAGTAGTCTTTCTGTCCCCTATCCAGCAGTGACAGAAACTCTGTGTGTGTGTTTCTCTCTTCAACCCCACAGCCTCTGTTTTCTCTTTGCTCCTGAGGGGCAGCAGTCAGTCAGTCAGTCAATTGTATTTAATGAACACTTATCATGTGCAGAGCACTGTACTAAGTGCCTGGGATAGAGTAATATAACAGACACATTCCCCGACCACAGTGAGCTACTTATTTTGCTAATGAAATGTACATCGCCTTGATTCTATTTAGTTGCCATTGTTTTTACGAGATGTTCTTCCCCTCGACTCTATTTATTGCCATTGTTCTCATCTGTCCGTCTCCCCCGATTAGACCGTAAGCCCGTCAAACGGCAGGGACTGTCTCTATCTGTTGCCGACTTGTTCATTCCAAGCGCTTAGTACAGTGCTCTGCACATAGTAAGTGCTCAATAAATACTATTGATTGATAGTCTAGAGGGGGAGATAGCCATCAATATGAATAAATAAATGACAGACGTGCGTAAGTGCCGTGGGGCTGGGAGAGGGGATGAATAAAGGGAGCAAGTCAGGGCAACCTGGAAGGGATTGGGAGAAGAGGAAAGGAGGGTTTAGTCAGGGAAGGCTGTCTAAGAGAAGACTCGGTCCCGAGGGCTGCGAGATCTGGAGGGAAAGCCGGGACAGACCTGCTTCAGTTTTGGAGGAAATAATAATAATAATGATGGCATTTGTTAAGCATATACTATATGCCACAGCACTGTCCTAAGCGCTGGGGTAGACACAGGGTAATCAGATTATCCCACGTGGGGCTCACAGGCTTCATCCCCATTTTCTAGATGAGGGAACTGAGGCCCAGAGAAGTTAAGTGACTTGCCCAAGGTGACACAGCAGACAAGTGGCAGAGGTGGGATTAGAACCCACAACGTCTGACTCCCAAGCCCAGGCTCTTGCCACCGAGCCAGGCTGCTTCCACCAATCACTCCGCATGTGCCTGAGTCGGACTATCCACTCCCTCCGTGCCCAGCCCCTGCCTGATCTTTCAACCCACGGTCAACCTGATTCCATTCCTCCTTTCACAGAAAGGTGAAAGTTTTTGGTAATAATAATAATGATTAATATTATGATTTTGCCACACCTTTGCTGTACCCCCCCTTCCCGCCCCAACGGCACTTGTGTACATATGTAAATATTTATAATTATAATTTTATTTATGTGTATTAATAATGTGTATATATCTATAATTCTTTTTATTTATAATAATGCTACTTATGCCTGTTTCCTTGTCTTGATGTCTGTCTTTTAGACTGTGAGCCTGTTGTGGGCAGGGATCGTCTCTCTTTGTTGCTGAATTGTACTTCCCAAGGTCTTAGTACAGTGCTCTGCGCACAGTAAGCGCTCAGTAAATATGACAATGAATGAATGAATGAATTTTGGCTTAGTGCTTACTATATCCCAAGCTCAGCACTATATTCTCGGGTAGAATCAAGAAAATCAGGTCAGACACAATCTTTCTCGTACAAGGTTCTCACACTCTAAGTAGAAAAGAGAACAGATATTGAATCGCCCATTTCAAAGTTGGGGAAATTGAAACACAGCTAAATTAGGTGACTTGCCCGAGGTCACGCAGCAGGTAAGTGATAGAGTTGGGATTTGAACCCTAGTCCTCTGACTCTCAGGCCTGTGATCTTCCCATTCATTCATTCGGGAGTATTTACTGAGTGTTTACTATGTGCAGAGCACTGTACTAAGCGCTTAGAAGGTACAATTCGGCAACAGATAGAGACAATCCCTGCCCAACGACGGGTTTACAGTCTAATCGTGCCACTTCCCTATTGCTACTACTGACAGCTTGGCTGATATTCAGCTCACTCAGGTGCCGATATACTGTTTTGTTCTTTTTTTCCTAGTCAAGTGTTCTTGCTTAGTCTTTTCAATAAAATGATCCCAGATAATTTAGGTTAATATTAATGATAATAATAAAAATAATAATGGCATTTATTAAGGATTTAATGAATGCTAAGTACTCCACTAATTGCTTGGAAGAAGACAACAGTAGAAAGATCTACATTTCCTTCCCTCAAAGAGTTTATCTTTTCATGGGGGTTGAGGGGAGGAAGGAGAAGGTCACGAAAAATCATTTGGAAGCTAACAGAAAACCAAGCATAAAGTGGGAAGCGAGATGAGCACGGGATAAGCTGTTTTAAGGAATCACTGACTTTACAGATAATTTTATATATTCAAATATCTGAAAAGATATATTATATCCCTTTTTCTATTTTCTAATCTGGATATTCACATTCAGCACAGCTCCAAACCCACATTTCAACTTTGTTATTCAGCACATAAGGAAGGACAAACAATAATTTAGTGCAATAATAACATGGAAAATAATTGTGTCATTTGTAAAGCACTTACTACATGCCAACCAATGTCACCAAGTAATGTGGTAGATAAGAGATACCAGATTAGATACAGTGCCTGTCCAACATGATCTCCCAGCCTAAATAGGAGGGAGAACATATATACTGAATTTACATTTTACAGATGAAGTGACTGGAGAAGCAGCAAGTCCTCATGGAAAGAACACGGGCTAGGGAGTCAGAAGACCTGAGTTCTAACCTCAAATCTGCCAATTGCTTGCAGTGTGACCGTAGGCAAGTCAGAGAAGCAGCATGGCTCAGTGGAAAGAGCCTGGGCTTGGGAGTCAGAGGTCGTGGGTTTGAATCCCGGCTCTGCCACTTGTCAGCTGTGTGACTGTGGGCAAGTCACTTAACTTCTCTGTGCTTCAGTTACCTCATCTGTAAAATGGGGATTAACTGTGAGCCAAACATGGGACAACCCATTACCCTGTATCTACCCCAGCGCTTAGAACAGTGTTCTGCACATCGTAAGCACTTAACAACTACCAACATTATTAGTATTATTACTTAATATCTCTGTACCTCAGTTCTCCTGATATCTCTCCTATTTAGACTCTAAGTCCCAAGCTGGACAGAGTGTGTGTCCAACCTAATTAACTTGTATCTACCCCAGCGCTTAGAAAACTGTTTGACACATAGTAAGTGATTAAGCAAAAAAGAAAAAATAGAAACTGAGGTAGAGGTGGGTTTTTTTTTATGGAATCTATTAAGCACTTACTATGTATCAGGCACCATATGAAGTTCTGGGGTAGGTGCAAGCTAATCAGGTTGGACACAGTCCATGTCCCAGGTGGGGCTCATAGTCTTAATCCCCATTTTACCAATGAAGTAATGGCGGTGCAGAGAAGCAGTGTGGCTCAGTGGAAAGAGCATGGGCTTTGGAGTCAGGACTCATGAGTTCGAATCCCAGCTCTGCCACTTGTCGGCTGTGTGACTGTGGGCGAGTCACTTAACTTCTCTATGCCTCAGTTCCCTCATCTGTAAAATGGGGATTAAGACTGTGAGCCCAACGTGAGACAACCTGATTCCCCTATGTCTACCCCAGCGCTTAGAACAGTGCTCGGCACATAGTAAGCGCTTAACAAATACCAACATTATTATTATTATTATTACTTGCCTCAGGTCACCCAGTAGACAAGTTGGGGAGCGGGATTAGAACCCAGGTAATCTGTCTCCCAGGCTTGTGCTATTAAACTGTTCACTGACGGAAGAGATCTCACCTCCTCCAGGAGGCCTTCCCAGATCGAGCCTTCCCTTTCCCTCAGCCCCTCCTCCCCTCCCCATTCCCCCTCCTCCCTCCCTCTGCTCTACCCCTTCTACTCCCCACATCACTTTTGTGTATATTTGTATATATTATTTATTACTCTATTCTATTAATGCTGCGTATATATCTATCATTCTCTTTATCTTGATGGTATTGATGCCTACTTGTTTTGTTTTGTTGTCTGTCTCCCCCTTTTCGACTGTGAGCCCACTGTGGGCAGGGCCTGTCTCTCTTTAGTGCTGTATTGTACTTTCCAAGTGCTTAGTACAGTGCTCTGCACACAGTAAAGCTCAATAAATGCAGTTGAATGAATTAATGCCATTCTGAACCACGATTCATTTATTTAGCAAAGTCCTCCAGGGGGATAGGATTAGCTTCTGCAATATTGTGTTGTGTCATTCATCGTCTAAATGATTAGCACTACGTCGGCTGCAGGGCTAAGAAGGGGGCTGAGCCAAGAATGAGGGTGGCGGAAAACCCTGTGAGCACAGCTCCCTGCCTTCCCACAACTGTCTTTCCTACCTTGGTGGACAGAAAGGAGGTGGGGGGGTGCTCTGCTTTCATCACCTTTGAGTAGCAGCCTGGCTCGGTGGCAAGAGCCCGGGCTTGGGAGTCAGAGGTGATGGGTTCTAATCCCGGCTCTGCCGCTTGTCAGCTGAGTGACCTTGGGCAAATCACTTCACTTCTCTGTGCTTCAGTTACCTCATCTGTAAAATGGGGATGAAGACTGTGAGCCCTGAATGGGACAACTTGATTACCTTGTATCTACTGCAGCGTTTAGAACAGTGCTTGGCACATAGTAAGCGCTTAACAAATACCAACACTATTATCACCTCCCCAAGCTGGGCATTGTGATGCTCACACAAGAACAGTGGTTGCAGGAGAAGTTCCTCATGTCTGGCCTAGAGGAAATGAGTGTGGTTAGGAGGGGGGAAGGACACTGATTTTCAATGTTCAGAAACATTCTCTCTCTCTCTCTCTCTCTCTCTCTCTTTCTCTCTCTCCATTCATTCATTCATTCATTCATCCATCCATCCATTCATTCGATCGTATTTATTAAGCATTTACTGTGTGCAGAGCTACTAAGCACTTGGAAAGTACAATACAGCACTAAAGAGAGACAATTCCTGCCCACAACAGGCTTACAGTCTAGAGGAGGGGAGACAGACATCAAAACAAGTCAACTGGCTTCAGTGTAAATAAATAGTATTATAGATGTATACATATATATATATAAGTGCTTTCATTCACTCAGTCATATTAATTGAGTGCTTACTATGTGCAGAGCACTGTACTAAGCGCTTGGAATGGACAATTCAGCAAAAGATAGAGACAATCCCTGCCCAACAATGGACTTTGGGGTGGGGAGAAAGGGGGAAGAGCAAAGGTAGCTAGTTGAGGTGACATGGAAGGGAGGGGGAGCTGAGGAAAAGGGGCTTAGTCCGAGAAGGCCTCTTGGAGGAGGTGGGCCTTCAGTAGGGCTTTGAAGGAGGGGAGAGTGATTGGCGGATTTGAGGAGGGTGGATGTTCCAGGCCAGATGTAGGATGTGGGCCAGGGGTCGGTGGCAAAACAGGTGAGATTGAGGCACAGAGGGAAGGTTAGCACCAAAGGAGTGGAGTGCATGAGCTGGTGTCATCAGAAGATAAGCAGATCTTCCAATTCATAAGATCCCATCTGATGAACCAATCAAAAGACGGGGTTCATGAGCATGTAGTATATTAACCCCTTCGACCAAATGGAGGATGATCAGAATCAAACGTATCTGAGTACACACTTCGAGCAAACTGCTAAACCACCACAACACAATTGATTTTAAGCTCCTTGAAGATGGGGAGCCTAACTCTATTATAAATGTTCTATGCTTTGCACAAAATAACCCCTCAATAAACACAATTGATTGATTTTCTTCTATAAAAAGAAAACCAGATGCCTGAATCACCAGAATATCATCCTCCTTTCTCTTTACATTTGCAATTCATCTTTTCTTCCTCAACTCCCTATTTAAATATAGAATGAAGCACCTCAGTGAGCTTCAGCCACTTGAAAATGTTCACTTATTCACCTTATCTCATTTATCATACATGAAGAAATACAAAGTACTTTAATATGGAGTGTGGACATGGAATTGGAGGTGAAGAGTAGGCCATTTATATGTGAAAAATATTCAGCGCAAAAGACCAGGGAACAAAGACCACAGCTTTAGATCTAGAGAACCATTAAAATAATTGTGTTTTACATCACTTGTCACGTTATTTCCCCCAAATTCTTGGATGAGACTGAAATGACTCACTAATAATACTTTCATTCCATATTCCCTATGGTTATTCCTTCTCATTTCTAAACCCAAACAATGATTTTTACCTACTAGGTGATGCAGAGGTTTTGTGTATTTTTTTTTTGTTTGAATCCAACTAGTTCCTATTGTACAAAGGAGGGCTTGATTGCCTTTGACAAGTGTCCCGAATTGTAGTAGAAACCACCTTCCCTTTGCAACTTCAGGAATTATAAGCTGAACAGCTCACAGACCACACTTTAGTTAGAAGTTACTGTTCATCCACCAGCAGAAATAGGAAGCAACGGAAAGCTTACCCAGCCTAGCTAGGTTCCGCTGATTATTCTGAAGATGCAATTATTGATCCACTGGAGACTGTGCTTTTTCTCCCCAGCAGGGTTTAGGTGGGGTGAAGCCGGGGCAAGAAAGCTTCCCTTCTAGCTAATGTGCACCTTACTGCCCTGCAAATAGTGGTCTGAGTTTAACCGAGTCAGAAAAGAAGCCAGTTTTTCTTTTGAGAGGAATTTCACAACTACAGAGCAGTAGAACTGTGATGACCTTTTTTTTTGAAAAGAGAAATTGTCTATAGCACCAAAGATATTTTACTTTCTAATCAATGAAAACAAAATAAGCGAATATTCAAGTACAAGAGGCTGAACTGCTTCTAATGCGAGACTGCCAGAAGGGGCCAGCTTTAGACGCTAGGATATTCTGCCATCTGCTGTTAAAATTTGAAACGTTTTCAAAGGACAGAGAGCTCATTATCCCGTGATTTTTTGATTTTTTAAAAAAATTATCTGATTTTGCTTTCTAAAATAGATAGGAGGAGAGGGCAGGGGTGGTCCAAGGTTGAAGAGAACTGTATTGAAGTTGGTTCTTTTTGTGGGGATCTGCCTTGTGAACCCAAAAATGGATTATAGGTCTGGGTCTAAGTACGTACAGCGCTGTGATGGTGTCTCTGAGAAATCCGGCGAGCGCTATGGGATGATGGCTCTTAAGCTTTCTTCATGAAGAAAGTGCTGCTCCCACTTTCTAATGGGAGGAACTAATTGATCATTACTCCAGATCAGCGTATGGCTTAGGGGAAAGAGCCCGGGCTTGGGAGTCAGAGGTCGTGGATTTTAATTCCAGCTCTTCCACTTAGCAGCAGTGGGGCTTTGGGCAAATCACTAAACTTCTCTGTGCCTCAGTGATCTCATCTGTAAAATGGGGAGCCCCACCTGGGACAACCTGATAACCTTGAATCTCCCCCTACGCTTAGAACAGAGCTTGGCGCTTAACAAATACCATCATCATCATCAACACTGTCACTTTCACTGTGTGAATCTTACCAGACATAAGAGAGTGTCTCTCTGCAAGAACAGCTCCTGCAATAGTCAGAGAGGATCAAGATCCAAGCACCCAAGTACATTTCTTAGGCTCAAGCGTGTATACTCCTGCATCCCTCTGTTATCTTTTGACTACTTATTGAGCATCTAGTCTGTGTGTTGACCTACTCCCAGGAATTAGCGAGGCAGTGTGGCCTAGTAGATAGACCACAGGCCCATGAGTCAGAAAGAAGAACCTGGGTTCTAATCCCAGCTCTGTCACTCGACTGCGCTGTGACCCTGGGCAATCACTTCATTTCTCTGTGCTTTAGTTACCTCATCTATAAAATGGAGATTTAAGACTGAGCCCTATGTGGGACAAGGACTGTGTCCAAACTGATTAACTTGTATTTACCCCAGTGCTTAATACACATAAAAGGAGCCTAACAAATACCACAAAAAAACATAGGTACTTCTATAACCTAGTTAGCACCCTTAATTACTTAAGGAATAGGTAGTAAAAAAATTATAGTTTCTCAGGACAAAGGTAAAATTCATTCTCAGCACAAAACAATACAATTACAATACTATTTATTTGCTATTGTTTTAATGAGATGTTCATCCCCTCGATTCTATTTATTGCTATTGTTCTTGTCTGTCCGTCTCCCCCGGTTAGACTGTAAGCCCGTCAAAGGGCAGGGACTGTCTCTTTCTGTTACCGATTTGTACATTCCAAGCACTTAGTACAGTGCTCTGCACATAGTAAGCGCTCAATAAATACTACTGAATGAACAATACAATTACAATAGTTAATTTTAAAATACTACGTTTCATATCTTATTCAGAAAAAAAACCACACACAACACACTTTATGCTAAGAGACCTACCATTATCTGTGCTGCATCATCATCAGTGGTATTTATTTCATGCCTACTGGGTACAGAGCACTGTACTAAGCACTTGGGAGAGTACAACACAAGAGAGTTGGAAAACATGCTTACCCACAGTGAGCTAATAGATGTCATTATCCAATGCTAAATCTAAATGGGCTTTAATCACTCCAAGTCAGTCAAAACACTTCAAAGGGATTGGAAGGCAACTGCTTGGAGAAGCAGCTTGACTTAGTGGAAAGAGCCCGGGTTTGGGAGTCAGAGGAGGTAGGTTCTAATGCCAGCTCCTCCACTTGTCTGTTGAGTGACCTCGGGCAAGTCACTTCATTTCTCTGTGTCTCAGTTACCTCATCTGTAAAATGGGAATTAAGACTCTGAGCCCCATGTGGGACAACCTGATTACCTTGTGTGTATACCCCAGAGCTTAGAACAGTGCTTGGCACATAGTAAGCGCTTAACAAATACTATCATTAATTAATTAAACTGAAGTATATTCCTGCAGATTTATCTCAGAGTGAGAGAGCATGGTCAGTAATACTGGCATTAAAATTCAAAGATGCTTTTGTGATAGAGTGTGGTAAGCCCGTCACTGGGCAGGGATTGTCTCTGTTACCGAATTGTCCATTCCAAGAGCTTAGTACAGTGCTCTGCACATAGTAAGCGCTCAATAAATACTATTGAATGAATGAATAACAGGACATGGATGTATCTGATTTCCCCGTGTACTTAAAAGCCCTGGTTTTCTATTAAGTTAGGACAAGCAACATTTATTCACCTCTTCTTTAGTAGTTTGAGAGAACAAAATTGCAAGCTATACAGTTAACTGTTTAATTTGAAATCTCACACTGCAAGATAAATATAAGCTTCATTAACTGAGTTTTAAAAGATTTTTTAAAATTAAGGATATCTTTTAACATGGCAAGATTACCTTTACAGTAATCATAAAATGATCATAAATTACCAGATACAACAATATATTTTCATTTAAAACTTGGAAGATCGATATAGCTTCATTAGGTGCTTTGTAATTCAATGAAAATTCCCAAATGAATTTAATAAAGAATGCTCTACTAGGATTAGGAGTATTATTTTGTTTTATTTTCAAATTGCTGGTTCAGTTACATCTGATTAGTATACACTTCTTGGCGGATTAGACATTTGGCTGTCTATAAATGTTGATGCTCACAAAAGCTACTGTATTTACTATCCAGATTGATCATTTAAAAGGTTAGCCTAGAACCTCAATGGCACATATATTTCATAACTATAAACATGGACTAAAGGTGAATATGTATAGGTCGGTGCTAATTTCAAACATCCCCTGATTACAGTGTCAATTTAATGAAAAAAGAAAGGTGACTTTTCTCAGAAGGAAACTCATCTCATAGAAGTCTGCCCAACTCAGAATTTTTAAGAGCATAAATCACGAAACAATTATTAAAAGTGTCATTGGGGTGACCTATCCTGTGAGGCTTGACTGCGATCTACTCTGACACTGGTTAGTGATGGGCCACCTTAACCCGAATTGAAAATAAAAAGAATGTCCTAGTGGATAAGGTCATATGGATGAGCAATCCATGGGTCCTGCCCTAAGCTTAAGAGGCAAAGACCCCTTTTATGGTATTCAAATAATAATGCAGGGAAAGCCCAATACTTCATGTCTCAATAGATGCAGACATACGTATCCTTACGGACATATATTTTATGCTGTGAAGCATTAAGTGAACTAATAAATGATAATGGACTGGTATAGGAGCAGTTCTTGCTGAACTAGGACTTTGGCATCTACTGCGGTTAGAGGTAAGTGGAGTAAATTAAAAATTAATGTATTTGTAAAATGACCAGATTTCCTCAAGTCCTAAGAGGAATAGGGTTTGGGGTAATGTTCCAAGTGTATGGGGAAAGAGGGCAAATAAAAGTTGAAAAGGGAAGGGTGGATGGAGGGATGGAAAGGGCAGGGATAAAAAGAGGGAGAGAAAAAGGAAGGAAGAGAAAGGAAGGTGGGGAGAGAAAAGACAGACACATAGGTGTGAAGCACTCAACAGACACATCCTCCCTTCCCTAATTTACGGAGCGGTACTTATTTCTCTGGGATGAGAAGCAATGAACGACCAAATCAAAATAACTTAGACTTTCTTTTCCCAACACAAGTAATTTTACTGTGTGGCCACATTTAATTTTGAGTGTTATTGTGAATGAGGGGCAGGGCATTAAGGAAGCCATTTTGAGAGTTGTTGGAAAACAGCGGGGACAGAGCACGGGACTGGAGTCAGAAGGACCTGGGCTCTAATTCCGGCTCCACCACTTGTCTGCTGTGTGACCCTGGGCAAGTCATTTCACTTCTCTGTGCCTCAGTAACCTTCTCTGTAAAATGGGGATGAAGATTGTGAAACCCATGTGGGACCTGGACTCTGTCCAACCTGACTAGATTGTATCTACCCAGTGCTTAATACCTATCCTGGCACATAATAAGTGCTTAACAATGACCATGAAAACAGTTGAGTGAGAAAACTGAGAGAAAGGGGAAGGAGGGGAAGAAGCAGCAAAAGGAGGAAGAGAAGGAAATGAAAGGAAGAGGGAAGGGGGCGGGGGGGGAGAGGAGATGGTAAGGAAGGACGAAGAGGAAGGAAACTTGGAAAGTACATCTACCCAATGGGCTCACAATTTAGAAGGGGGGAGACAGACAACAAAACAAGACAATTGGACAGGCATCAATAGCATAATGCCCTGTCCCACATGAGGTTCACAGACTTAATCCCCATTTTACAGGTGAGGTAACTAAGGCACAGAGAAGTTAATTGACTTACTCAAGGTCACACAGTAGACAAGTGGCGGAGCTTGGCTCCACGCCCTGGTTCAGCCATAACTACCACTTTGGCATCCAATGTAAAGTGCTCTCCTTGTTTAGAAAGTGGGAGGGATGGTTGGGGTTGAAGAAGGAGCCATGACATCTCCCACATGTTGAGAGAAACCAGACGCCCAGCCCCAGGTCAAGGATGTTGTTGACTGGAACCACAAAGAAAGATTTGCAGAGACAGAAAATGACAAGAAGTGGTATGGCTGGATCACATTACCTCATGCTCGGGGCAGGACTAGCCACAAATTTATGGCTGCCCACTCACACCCTGACATCCACTCTCAGTCCAACTGGTCATCCTTAGCACAGAGCTAGCCAAGAAGAAGAGGTAGAAAGTGTTCAGAAGCCATCTCAATTCCACTGTGGCTCCTAAATGCTAAGAACTGCTGGGCTGTTCTTCTCAGCAGCTAGTGGGCCTAGAACTGGTGGGAAACAGCAACCAGAAATCTGGAGAATCAGAGATCTCAGCTGCCTCACTCATCTGCACACAGTTAAGTGTGAAATAAATCCATTTGATTGATTAATTGATTGACTAATCTGCAGTGTAACCCACCTCTGCCTGCTACTTCCCTTTGACATCACATTGCTACCAGTCCCCCAGAGTTCCAGCAATCGTATTCATTGAGCGCTTACTGCGTGTTGAGCACTATACTAAGCGCTTGGGAGAGTACAATAAAAGATACATTTGCTGCCCACAATGTGCTTACAGTCTAGACGGGGAGACAGACATTAATATAAATACATAAAATTACAGATACGTACATAAGTGCTGAGGGCCTGGGAGGAGGCATGAATAAAGGGAACAAGTCAGGGGGGTGCAGAAAGGGAGCGGAAGAAATGCAAAACGTCAGCCGTATCAGCAGGGTGAAATTTTGATGTGCTCCATTTATTAGTGGGTTACCAGGAGATCCCTCTTTAAGCTGGCTCACAAGTCTGAGAAAACCTAACTTCATTATAATGAAGAGTTGCCACATCAGACACTCCACTGTGTGAAGGAAGCCCAGTTTTGGAACTTAAACTTCTTCCTCAGCCAAAAAAGTAATTTGCTATATTTACTCTGGGGTATGAAAATTCCTAATCTCCTTGGAACACCTTTTTACCTTACGTAATGCTCCCTGCCGGATACGGTTCTTCCTTCTTTATTAGAGGTATCTGCCTGGTCAGGTGTAGTTTTATTTATTTTTTTGCATCCTATCCAGTAGGAAATCCATTCTGAGCCTAAATCTCCATAAGGCATATGGCAAGTCCACACCTAATGTTAGCAGGGATTAAAGTTTAAATTGAACGCGACAGAAATATTAATGAATACACATCCTTAAATGAGATAACCACCATGGACCACACATACACGCCTCCAGGTCTGTGCAGGTTAATCTTCTTTCTTGGGTTTTATAGAGCAAGACTGGAACTTTAATGCAAGTCCGCATGTGCCTAATGGCTCATCAGAACACGACTCTGGTGACTACGTCATTATTTTTCAAAGTCGTTAGTACTATAGCAAACCATTCCCAGAAACGGTCGTCGGTATCTGGGGAACAAAACACATTTTCTATTAAGTTTGGCCCAAATAAGAGACCAACCCTTTCCAAGCTCTTATTACTGTCTGAATCTCAGAGAAGCCCAATTGGGCACATATTTTGTACAAGTGATCTCCGTGGAAGTAGAATGCATTTTTTGTGCAAGATTTTTCATTTTAATGGCTACATTACGACTACATAACGTGTGCTCACACACTCTATACAATTGCTGTCCCTTTGCCCACCGCTGATATGGATTTGACTGATAGTATAGGCATAGTAAATGATCTCCTTTAAGTGGCACTTAGATCAGTGACCCTTTAAAGCAGCTTTAAGTAGTTGCGAAGATTTATACCCCGTTTGTAAAATGAATGGGCTATTATTGGTAAGTTGGATTTTTTTTTAACAAATATGTCAAACAGAGTCAACTTTAAAATCAATACATATGGCTTGTTAATTACATTTTATGTGTCATCAACATAAAAATATTCATTAGGAAAGGTCAGGTCTACAGCCCATCATAATCTTCCAGCTATAAAGCAATTTGGGCTTTCAGAGAAAATAATACTTTCTCTTCAGGGAATGAAATTAGACTATTAGTCAAATTAATCATCACAGGATATTCCTCCAAAAACACTTACTACAATTTCATAATCTAAGACATTCTGGGCTACTAGTATTTCTTGAGAATGTACCATTCGCTCAAAGTAAAAGAATGATTATCTTAGCTTAATTTTCATTAAAGTCAACTAGGAAAATAACGTCATAGGGAATGAAAGTCACTTGGGGAGAATCTCCGGGAGAGGACAATTGGCCTGTTTCTCCCCACAGGCTCCATATGATATATTGAAAACAGTTATCTAGAAGTTGCATGGCTGCTCTTGTTTTGAAGTCTTTCCACATAACTTCATGCTTATGCAAACATATGGAAATAGTGCTTCAAAATCACTTGGAAGTTACAGACTGCTTTGGTATATAAAGATCTCTACTGAGATCAAAGATGATGGAAACAGGCTTGAGGCATGTGTTTTTATTTCCATATTTTGGATATTCCCAAATGATAATTGCAAGGGCCTCTGAGGGATGGGAGCTTTTTGTTCTGAGTGCAATTGTAACACGAGAGAAGGAAGCCTTGCCTTACTAACATGACAAGTTACATTTTCAAAAATTCTTTGCCTTCCAGCTGCTAATGTGAAATGGTCACCCCTGATTTGTGTTCATTAATCACAATGGCAAATGCACGTGAGGGCAGAAATGGGGTCCAGGCCATACTCTGCTCTTATGATCAATCACCGCTGACTGGCCTTTTGAGCTAAACTATTTGAGGAGGTGAAAAAACAGATGCTCACCAGGAACAAGGGAAACAAATGTAGGGGGGCCACGAGGCCAGCCCTTTTGGCAGCATGGTTTAGTGGATTGAGCATGGGCCTGGGGGTCAGAAAGACCTGGGTTTTAATCCCAGTTCTACCCTTTGTCTGCTATGTGACCTTGGTCAAGTCACTTCATTTCTCTGTGCCTCAGTTACCTCCCCTGTAAAATGGGGATTAAGACTGTAAGGCCTACGGGGGACAACGTGATTTTCTTGTATCTATCCTGGTGCTTAAAACAGTTCTTGGCACATAGTAAGTGCTTAATAAGAACTATAATTATTGCTAATTATTATTAAGAGGCAAACATGGCATAAGGGAGGTTGTGCATTGGGGAATATAGAAAAACAGTTCTATAGAGCCCGGAAATGTCATGTACATGGCACACATCCTTAACGGCAACTACACCGAGGAGTCAACTGGAAAGATTTGCAGAAGAAATGTCATATTTATTCAGTTAATAATAGTGGCTGAAGGAGAAGTTTAAGACAGGCTTGAAAGTAAGTCTAGAAGCACATGACTACGGCCCCGCTTGAAGGCAAGAATGTTATACTACATTTTTTAATGGTATTTGTTAAGGGCTTACTATGTGTCAAACATTGTTCTAAGCCCTGGGGTCTATACAAGGGAATTAGTCCAAGGAGGAGAGAGAATGGGAGAACTGAGTCAGAGAGAAGTTAAGTGAGTTGCTCAAGGTCACACTGCAAGCACTGAGCAGATCCGGGATTAGAACCCAGGTCCTGAGACTTTCAGGCCGGTGCTTTTTCTGCTAGGCCAGGCTGCTTCTCTTTGTATTGTACTCTCCTAAGTGGTCAGTACGGTTCTCTGCACAAAGGAAGCAATCAATAAATATCACTGATAGATCAATTGTCTGGCTGATCGGGAGAAATCCATTCATTCATTCAATGGTATTTACTAAGTGCTTGCTATGTGCAGAACACTGTCCTAAGCACTTGGAAAAGTACAATACAGCAATAAAGAGTGACAATCCCTACTCACAACAAGCTCACAGTCTAGGGGGGGATAGACAAATATCTATATAAATAAATAGACATCACTACAAGTTAATAAAATTACAGATATATATATAGGTGCTGTGAGACTGGGAGAGGGGGGAAGAACCACGTGGAGTGTCAGAGAGACACAGAAGGGGAGTGGGAGATGAGGAAAAATGGGCTTAGTATAGGAAGACCTCTTGGAGATGTGTCTTCAGTAAGGCTTTGAACGGGAGGAGATTAATTATCTGTAGGATTTGCGGAAGGAGGGTGTTCCAGGCCAGAAGTAGGATGTGGGCCAGGGGTTGGGGGCGAGACAGGCGAGATCGAAGCATAGTGAGAAGGTTAGCACCAGAGGACCAAAGTAGGCAGGCTGGGTTATAGGAGAGAAGCAAGGTGAGGTAGGAGGGGGCTAGGTGATGGAATGCTTTAAAGCCAATGTTGAGGAGTGTTCATTTGTTACAGAGGTGGATAGGCAACCACTGAAGATTTTTGAGGAGGGGGGTGACATGTCCTGAACGTTTCTACAGAAAAATGGTCTGGGCAACAGAGTGAAGTATGGCCTGGAGAGGGGAAAGGAAGAGAGTTGGGAGGTCAGAAAGGAGGCTGATGCAGTAATTTAGGCAGGATAGTATGACATTATATTAACATGATAACGGTTTGGATGGAGAGGAAAGGGTGGATTTTAGCGATTTTGGGAAGGTGAGTCTGACAGAATTCGGTGGCAGATTGAATAAGTAGATTGACTAGGAGAGAGGAGTCAAGGGTAATGCCAAGGTTGTGGCCTTGTGACACGGGAAGGTTGGTGGTGCTGTCTACAGTGATAGGAAAGTCTGCAAGAGGACAGGGTTTTGGGTGGGAAGATAAGGAGCTCTGTTCTCGATGTGTTAAGGTTGAGGTGATGGGAAGACATCCAAATAGAGATGTCTTGAAGGCAGGAGGAGATGTGAGCCTGTAGAGAAGGAGAGAGATGGGGAGGAGATGTAAATTTGGTTATCGTTTGCATAGAGATGGTAGTTGAAGCCATGAGAGCGAAGGAGTTCTCCAAGGGAATGAGTGTAGATGGAGAATAGGAGGAGACCCAGGTCTGAACCTTGATGGACCCCCCACAATTAGGGAGTGGGAGACAGAGGAGGAGCCCTTGAGGAGACTGAGAATGAGCGGCCAGAGAGATGAGGAAAACCAGAAGAGGACAGGGTCAGTGAAGCCAAGGTTGGATAACATTTCCAGGAGAAAGGGACGGTCCACAGTGTCAAAAGCAGCTGAAAGGTTGAGGAGCATTGTGATGGAGTAGGAGCTATTGGATTTGGCAAGAAGGAGATCACTGGTGACCTTTGGGAGGGCGGTTTCAGTGGAGTGAAGGAGACAGAAGCCAGATTGGAGGGGGACCAGGAGAAAATTGGAGAAAAGGAATTTGAGGCACCGATTGTAGACCACTCACTCAAGGATTCTGGAGAGGAATGGTAGGGCAGAGAGGGAGAAATAAGGTGGGTGGGGGCTGCTGCTATAACCTCTCATATAAAGGACTAAGAACCTGCAAAAAGGGATTGAGTATAGAGCTGGGAGTTTATGCAGTGCCATCCATATCCTCTTATCCATTTATTCATTCATTCAGTCATATTTATTGAGCGCTTACTGGGTGTAGAGCACTTGGGAGAGTACAGTACAACAATAAGCGGACACATTCCCTGGCCAAAATGAGCTTACAGTCTATGCCACGTTCCAACAGGGAAACCGAGAGCAATGAGAGAGTCTCGTCTTACGCTGTCAGGTCCGTCTCCGACCTATAGCGACTCCAAGGACACATCTCTCCCAGAACGCCCCGCTCTTCGTCAGCAATCAGTCTGGCAGTGTATCCATAGAGTTTTCCTAATAAAAACATGGAAGAGGCTTACCATTGCCTTCTTCCATTTATTTATATTGATGCCTGTTTACTATTCTATTTATTTACTTATATTAATACCTCTTTACTTGTTTTGATGTCTGTCTGTCTCCTTCTAGACTATAAGCCCAGTGTGGGCTGGGACAGTGCTCTGCACATAGTAAGCGCTCAGTTAGAGAAGCAGCGTGGCTCAGTGGAAAGAGCACGGGCTTTGGAGTCAGGGCTCATGAGTTCGAATCCCAGCTCTGCCACTTGTCGGCTGTGTGACTGCGGGCAAGTCACTTAACTTCTCTGTGCCTCAGTTCCCTCATCTGTAAAATGGGGATTAAGACTGTGAGCCCCACGTGGGACAACCCGATTCCCTTATGTCTACCCCAGCGCTTAGAACAGTGCTCGGCACATAGTAAGCGCTTAACAAATACCAACATTATTATAAATACTATTGAATGAATGAATGAACTGTCTATATTGCTGAATAGTACTTTCCAAGTGCTTAGTATAGTGCTCTGCACACGGTAAGTGCTCAATAAATATGAATGAATGAATGAATGAACTCTCTCCCATACTGCTGCCCAGCACAGATGAGTTTTGACTTGTAGCAGATTGCTTTCCACTCACTAGCCACTGCCCAAGCAAGGAATGGAATGCGTAGGCCTCTGCTTGACTCGCCCTCCCGTAGACGAGGCTGGTACTGGAAACTCTCCAGGTGTCATCCTGAGAGGGGGAATGAGAAAGTAGGGAAGCAGTAACAGAACACACCAAGACCATTTACAGCTGAGGTGATTGCAACATAGTGCTGAATTCATCCTCTAGATCGTAAGCTTGTTGCGGGCAGGGAATGTGTCTGTTATATTGTTACATTGTATTCTCCCAAGCGTTTAGTGTGGCGATCTGCACACAGTAAGGGCTCAATAAATACAGCTGACTGACTGATACTGAGCCATAGTGCCAGATCCTAGCAAGGCAGTCGCCTTGGTAACTGGTGGGTTCTCTGCGACCCATGTAAATTAGCTATTTTTCAGGGTGCCTGCTGGACCCATCACCTCATGGGCTTTCCTAGGTGGTTCTTCTACCCGAGAGTCTCACCGCTAGTGATAAATCCACAACAGGCATTCCTCTACATATAGTCCAGGACTGGAACCCAGATCTACTAAATCTCAGAGCCATATTCTCTCCACTGATTCAACTGCAGAGCTGTCAAAAGAGAAGGATTCAGAAGAGCAGACTAATAATAATACTTACGGTATTTGTTAAGCACTTACTATGTGCCAAGCACTGTTAAAATCAGACACTGGGTTTAAGGACATATGAACTACCCTGCCTCTCCTGTCTGCTTTGTCTTTGGTTACAAAGCCTTTTCCTTAATGGGGAAGTCATTGGTTATGCTGAAGGTAAATATCTGCATTCACTTCATCATCTTCACTTTCACCCAATTTCTCCTATGTCACATTGCTAGGAGAGGAGAGAGAGGGCTTTGCGTCAAGGAACGATACTAGAAAATGTTATCAGGAAGCAGCATGGCGTCATGGCGTCAGGCCTGGGAGTCAAAAGGTCAGGGGTTCTAATTCCGGCTCCACTACTTATCTGCTGTACGACCTTGGGCAAATCACTTCGCTCCTCTGGGCCTCAGATACCTCATCTGTAAAATGAGGATTGAGACTGTGAGTCCCACATGGGACAGGGACAGTGTCCAACTCAATTTGCTTGTCTCCACCCCAGCATTTAGAACAGAGCCTGGAACATAGTAAATGCTTAATGCCATAATTATTAAAGGTATAAGGATGATCGATGTAGTTAGCCCTATAAAGTAAAATGATCATTATTGTGAATGTCGTTTTCATTCATTTCATTTGCTAAGCATTTACTATGTATAAGGTTCTGCCTAAGTGCTGGAGTGCTGTATATAAATACTTAGTTCTGGGAGACACATGGTTTCACTATGTGTTTTGGATAGAATACAGTAATACTCTTCCAACAACTTATATCTCTCTGGATCAAGTCTGACAGAGTGCAGGCAGAAACGACTGGGATCTTGAACAGGATTTCAAACATGGTGAGTTCCAAAACATAAGTTTTCCTTATTGTGGGATCCTGCATGAATATTCATTCATTCATTCATTCATTCATTCATTCGTCTTTATTGAGCACTTATTGTGTGCAGAGCACTGTACTAAGCACTTGGGATTTGCAATTCGGCAACAGAGAGAGATAATCCCTGCCCAACACGGGCTCACAGTCTAAAAGGGGGGACAGCAAAACAAAACAAGTAATCAGGTTTCAATACCGTCAAAATAGATAAATAGAATCATAGATATATACATATCATTAAAAAAATAGAGAAATAATATATACAAATATACACAAGTGCTGTGGGGAGGGGAAGGGGGTAGCACAGAGGGAGGGAGTGGGGGAATGGGGGGAAGAGGAGGGGCAGAGGGAAAGGGAGGGCTCAGTTTGGGAAGGCTGGAGGAGGCCTGAATATAAACCCCAGTTTAGAGGAAAACTGGTGTACTCAGAAAGCTAACACCTCAATAATAGACATAGCAGCTATTAACCAAGACAAAACTTCAAGAATACCTAGAAATCAATATGGCACATTAACCTTGCTTTTTAAGGATTCCTAAAGTTATTTTGAACCAAAATTCTCCCTGGGCATCTCTGGAGTGTCCAGTCAAAGTCCTTAGCTTGGTGAATGTCAGTCATCCATACAAGTTCTCAGCTTGCTCTGCGTGTCCCTTTGCAGGTTTTTCTATAGGCCTCTATTTTTCTTTATAATCAAGAGGGGTTGATGCATTTCTTGCTTTGCTTCAAATAGTTTTTTACTCTGAATCTTTTCACTAAACCAGTATTTGATGTTTTCTCACAGTCCATTTGCTGATAATATCTTGATTTGCAGCTGAGTGTTCCTGCTCCAATAGGGCTAATGAGTCACAGGACACTTTTCAGGTACCTTTATTCTCCAGGAATTCAATATTTAGTTTCCTTGATGTTTTCAATTCCAAATTTCTTTATTCCTCAAATAATACCACAGAGTCAGCTCAGCGTATCAGCCAGTGGCAGTCCAGCATTCGACCCCTGGAATGAGTGCAAGGATCTGCTGTCTTTCTCTTATTTGGCCGTCAAAGGGCAACGTAGATGATCATCAGTTGAACTGGGGTCCATTTGAAGTGCAGAACACCACCGATGCTATTTAGCTCTCCAATCCTATGAGCCAGCCTCGGCGGAGTGGAAAGAGCAATGGCCTGGGAGTCAGAGGACACTGGGTTCTAATCCCAGCTCTGCCAATTGCATGCGGTGTGACCTTGGGCAAGTCACTTGACTTCTTCGCGTCTCAGTTTCCTCAACTGCATAAAGAGGATTCACTACCTGTTCTCCTACTTAGACTGTGAGGTCCATGTGGGAAAGGGACTGTGTCCAACCTGACAACCAGTGCTGAGAACAGCATTTAAAACACAGTAAGTGCTTAACAAATCACATGATAATAATAAATAATTTTAATAGTCCACCTGGTTTAATGACAGAATCCTCACTATGGGCTTAGGGCCAACACATATACTGTCAAGTAATATTCACTGAGTTCTGCCGGAACACATGCTTCTGCCAGGTATTCTGGTTTACCAACTCTTCCTCTTCTCTTACAATTCAGGATTTACTTATCCCCCCTCTCAGCACATGTGTATATATGTTTATTTGATTGGACATCCAGTTTATTCCTCTTGATTTGACTGCTTGGGCATATTTCTATGCTTAGCTCCTCCCCATTAGAGAGTAAACTCACTGTGGGCAGGGAACATTGTCTTTGGCTTCTGCTGAACTTTCCAAGTACTTAGTGCCCTAATAGGCATTCAATAAATACTACACACAAACACACACTATTATAAAAGCTCCTCCTCCTCCTAGTATTTGTCTGCTGTGTGATCTTGGGCAAGTCACTTAAATTCTCTGACCCTCAGTTATCTCATCTGTAAAATAGGGATTAAGACCGTGAGACCCATGTGGGACAGGGACTCTGTCCAACCCGATTTGCTCCTATCCACCCCAGCTCTTAGTACAGTGCCTGACACATCAACAAATACCATTATTATTATTATTATAGTACCGATAGCATGTATTAGGCACTTACCATGTGCCAAGCACTAAATTAAACACTGGGAGGGAGTACAGGGGTGGCAATTAAGCTTGGACCCTATCTCTCATGGGGCTCCCCTTCTGGAAGAAGCAGCATGACCTAGTGGAAAGAGCATGGGCCTGGGAGTCAGAGAACCCAGGTTCTAATCAAGTGGGCAGATGATGTGGAAGTGCCCAAGTGGCTGGAGAGGAAGGCTAGAGGTATCAGGGAGGACCTCTTGGAGGAGATGGAATTTTATAAGGGCCTGGAAGCAGCACAAGCCTGGGAGTCTGAAGGTCATGGGTTCTAATCCTGACTCGGCCACTTGTCTGCTGTGTGACCTTGGGTGAGTCACTTAACTTCTCCGTGCCTCAATTCCCTCTTCTGTAAAATGGGGATTAAGACTGTGAGCCCCATGTGGGACTCACAGTGCTTATAACAGTGCCTGGCACATACTAAGTACTTTATAAATACTATAATTATTATTATTATCATTAATGAATCACAGGAGAGGGTCACCATGGTCTAGTTGAAGGAATACAGGACTGGGAAGCAGGAAACCTGAACCCAAGCCCTAGTCCTAGCTCTGCCACTAACCTGATGTCTGAGATCTTGAACAAGTTACTTAACCTCTCTGGCTCTCAATTTTCCCATTTGAAAAGGGCGATGAGATTTTGAGGCCTATAAAGGACAGGGACTGACAGGTCTGCTAACCTTACACCCATTCCAGAATTTAAACAGACTCTGAGCCTCATGTGGGACAGAGACTGTGTCTGACCTGAATAACTTGAATCTCCCCCAACATTTAGAAGAGTGCTAACACATAGTAAGGATTACCAAATACCATGAAAAACTTAATAAGCATTAGAATTGCTGTTATTTTATGCTGATAGGCTGATGTAAGGAATGTACTTGTATCCCAGAATACAGTACTTAGTAAGCTCTTAAATAATGTGATAATTATCATTATCATTAATTGATGAGCTAACATTAGGAATATACTGGCACTAGCTGCAGGGGACCTTGGATAAAGAACAAATTAATTTTGTGTGACTTGCAAACTCAACTGTCGATCATATATGTTTTAGGGCTTTCCACTGTGACTTAGATGCTAATCTTTTTTTTTCAATGTGTCAAGAATAGGGAATACTCAGACATTTTTCAAGGGATTAGTCTCTAAGAGCCCACTTGAGAGAAATGTGTGCAAATCCCTACCAGGGTGAATAGACACACCTTCATTTCAAGTGTTTTGGGGTTCTTTTTCCTCTGCCAATTATCTCTTGGAGCCAAAAACATCTTCCCCTTTTTCCATCTTCCAAATCTGATCATCTTGGTCTTATCCACTAATTGCTTCCTTACCTAGCGTGCTGTTATTGAACTAATACATAAGCATTAATATCTTTGAATCAACATTACTTTTCACATTGACAAGGGCATCAGCCTCCAGACAAAAGAGTAAGATTATATTCCCAACTATTTTTAAATTTCAGGCACAGAAACCCAATGGAAAAACAACAAAAGCTAACTGGAACAGAATCATAATGCCGGGAATTCCTATGTAATGACAATATAACTAGATATTAGCTACTCCACAGAAGATTAGAACATTTGCCTAAATACACATCACACAACCAATCATCAAATAATAATCAATTGTATTTATTGAGTGTTCAATGTTTGCAGAGCACTGTACTAAACATTCGAGTATAACAGAATTGGTAGATACATTCTCTGTCCACAACGAGCTTACAGTCTAGAGAGGGAGACAGATATCAAATAAAAACTCACTATCGGCTTCAAAGCTCTCCGTTGACTTGCCCCCTTACCTCACCTCCCTTCTCTCCTTCTACATCCCAGCCCATACACTCCGCTCCTCTGGTGCTAACCTGCTCACTGTCCCTCAGTCTCGCCTGTCCTGTCATCGACCCCTGACCCATGTCCTACCTCTGGCCTGGAACACCCTCCCTCCTCAAATCCTCCAAACAATCCCTCTTCCCCACATCAGAGCCCTACTGAAGGCTCACCTCCTCCAAGAGGGCTTCCCAGACTAAACCCCTTTTTCCTCAGCTTCGCCTCCCTTTGCGTCACCTCAACTTGCTCCCTTTGCTCTTCCCCTCTCTCCCCATCCACAGCACATACGTATATATGTATATGCCTATAATTCTATTGGTTAATATTGATGCCTGCTTACTTGTTTTGATGTGCATATATGTATAATTCTATTTATTTATATTGATGCCTGTTTACTTGTTTTGATGTCTGTCTCCCTGCTTCTAGACTGTAAGCCCAGTGTGGGCAGGGACTTTCTCTCTGTATTGCTGAACTGTACTTTCCAAGCACTTAATACACTATTCTGCACACAGTAAACCCTCAATAAGTGTGACTGAATGATTGAAGATTAATATGAATAATACACTATACTATTTTTGAAGTGCTTACTCTGTGCAGAGCACTCTTAAGTGCCTGGGAGAGTATAAAAGTTTACAATACAATAAATTATGATAATCGACATGATTCTGCTGCCCTGCAATCTAGGGAGGTCAGAGGCTAAAACAAGCATAGGCAAGAGATCTCAATGACAATCTGGGCTCTTCTACTTTCTTTCCAACCTTGGGTAAGTCACTTGGCAGTGTGGCTCAGTGGAAAGAGCACGGGCTTGGGAGTCAGAGGTCATGGGTTCGAAATCCCGGCTCTGCCACTTGTCAGCTGTGTGATTCTGGGCAAGTCACTTAACTTATCTGGGCCTCAGTTACCTCATCTGTAAAATGGGGATGAAAACTGTGAGCCTCACGTGGGACAGCCTGATTACCATGTATCTACCCCAGCGCTTAGAATAGTGCTCTGCACATAGTAAGCGTTTAACAAATACCAACATTATTATTATTATCTGCAAAATGGAGAGGAAATATCTGTTGGAGAGGAAATATCTGTTCTCCCTTCCCCCGTAGACTGGTACAGGAACTGTGTCAGATCTAATTGCACTGTGTCTATCCAAGTTCTTAATTTGGTACTTGTTCCATAGCAAGTGCTTAACAAACACTACAGTTACTATTATTTGCATTAGGCAGGGAAAACGACAGAGTTTAAAGATATGGATATGTGCTACGGGCCACCGGTTAAGAGGATTGAGTACCCAAGTGCCTGGGGGAGCCAGAAGTGCTGAAGTAGAAGTAGAGGGGGAAAGAAGGTGGGGGATTGAGAGATGAATCATGGAAGACCTCCAGGAAATGTGATTTCAGAATAACTTTGAAGATGGAGGAGCAGAGGTCTGTCTGGATTTAAAGTGGGCAGGAGTTTCTGGCAGGAAGGAGGGTGTGTGCAAGAGGATGGTGGCAATAATTTATGTGCCAGGAACTGTACCGAGCTCTGGAGTGGATACAGACAAGTCATGATGGACACAATCCGTGTCCCATGTGGAGTTCAAAGTCTCGATCCCTATTATACAGATGAGGTAACTAAGGCCCAGAGAGGTTAAGTGACTTACCCAGCAGACAAATGGCAGAGCTGGGATTAGAACCCACAACCTTCTGACTCCCAGGCCCGTGCTCTATCCCCTAAACCATGCTGCAGATGAGAACGAAACACAATGAGTAGGTTATTATTATGGCATTTGTTAAGTGCTTACCATGTGACAAGCACTGTACTAAACGCTGGGGTGGAGTCAAACAAATTGGGTTGGACACTGTCCCTGTCCCACATGGGGCTCACAGTTTTAGTCCCCATTTTACAGATGAGGTAATTGAGACACAGAGAAGTTAAGTGACTTGCCCATGGCCAATCAGCAGGCAAGTGGCAGAGCCGGGGTAAGGACAAATGACCTTCTGACTCCGAGGCCTGTGCTCTACCTACTACATTATTCTGCTTCCCCATTAGGTTGGTTTGAGTGAAGCACGTGAGCTGAGGTGTAGTGGGAGAGGATGGAGGGAAAGGAGGGAGAGAACGGATAGAATGCTACACAATAAATTCATTTTAAAATGACAAGAAAAGTCAGTTGCATCTCAGTGCACAATGGTTTTCACATATTTGAACTGAATAACTTTGTCTGAGAAGTCCTGGGCATTTGAGTGTTGAGAGTTTAATTCTTCATGTGCTTCATGAAAAAACAGATGTAGTGAAAGCAAGACAGAAAAATGATGTATTTAGGAATTCTCCATTCAACTAAAGCACTACATTTCCTAGATTGAATTAGTGGTATAATTCTCTCTCATAGAATTAACTGAGATGTAAATGATTGATCTGCCCACATAATAATCATCATCATTAGCCTCTTACTTATTTTTTACCCTTCAGACCTGCCAAGAGGTTGGTTCTTTTTGGTTGAATGGGATGCAAGGGTATTAAGGTTTAGCCTAAAGCAGTAAGAAGAAATGGAATTAACTTTGTGTCTGTCAGAGCGCAATCGAGCTTGTGGCCTACAGCAACCAGAGCAGTAGAGAGTATTACCAGTGTCCATGAAAATGAAATGTGACTATAAAAATGATTGACATGTTCCATAAAGTAGCCTTTGGCTGTCAATCACCAAAATTCAATTCATTAATCATACTATAAACATTTGACAGGTGACTGTCAATAACATATTCTCCTCTGAAAAATCTAGATGGGAAGCCTAAGAGCATCTTATTGATGCAGACCCTGCTTAAGTTGGAAATTATGCATTGCACAAAAATACATCGAATTGCTTACTATGAAATGCAAGTGTCTCCAGCACATCCTGCTAGCTGACCTGTGCATAATATATTTCCTAATACAACCCAAATAGGAAATCTCCGTTGATTTATATTCACAGAAGAAGGGGGAAAAAAAATCGAAGACACGAAGTAGATTGGTAATTTAAAGATCTGTTTCTGAAAGCACATTTTAGCAGTTTGAGAGACTTTAATCAAAGAAGTTACAACCACTATCATAACTCCTTTCACTCAATGTATCATGGAGATTTGTGGAGATGGGTTCTATGTTCAGATTCTCCTCAATTGGAGTTTCCCCCAACAGATAGGAAAAGCCAGCCTGCTTGATCCAGGAGTCTTTAAAAATAATTTAGTCACGTATGGGTTACGTAATGGCTTTTTATATGTAATTTCATGAAATTGATCGTACACTGTACCAGACTCTACACTATACTGGGAATTAAAATAATTAAAAGCTTGGAACTAGAAACTGTGCTACTACTGAATTATTTGTATGATGACAATAGACTGACATTTTATTAAGGCAGGAAGATAAAGAAACTTTGGTCCAGAGTTTCCCAATTACATTCATCCCATATAGACATGACTGAGTGTATTCCTACTTTTAGGATGGTATATGTCCTTTAAAAATATTTTACACTGAAAATATCCTAATTTGGCCTACACCTGCACTGGGCAAATCTAACCCCAGACCCCATACAAAGATCTGTGGATGAATACCATGAAAATAAAATATTTGCAGCAATCTGCACTATTTTAGGCCTGTTCCAGATCCAACTCAAGAAGCCTAGCGTCACCGTTACACCTATCAACAGTATTTGAGCGCTTATTTACTCGAGACTGCAAACTCATTAGGGGGAGGGAATGTGTCTAACAACTCTGTTGTACTTTATCCTCCCCATTGCTTAGTAGTGTGCTCTGTAGGCAGTAAGCCCTCAAAAAATACCATTGATTGCTTAGGAGAAGCAGCGTGGTTCAGTGGAAAGAGCCCGGGCTTGGGAGTCGGAGGTCATGGGTTCGAATCCCAGCTCTGCCACTTGTCAGCTGTGTGACTGTGGGCAAGTTACTTAACTTCTCTGTGCCTCAGTTACCTCATCTGTAAAATGGGGATGAAGACTGTGAGCCTAACATGGGACAACCCGATTACCCTGTATCTACCCCAGCACTTAGAACAGTGCTCTGCACATAGTAAGCACTTAACAAGTATCAATATTATTATTATTACTGTGTGCAGAGCACTATACTAAACCCTGGGATTAGATCATTCTTTACACAATAAAATAGACAGAATCCCTGTCCTCAAGGGACTGGCAGGAGAATTGAGGACTTTTCCAATCCTCTACCTTGCCCACCTTGGACTTCTGATTGCAGGCTGACAAACAGTTAGGCGGTAATACAAGACAGCCCACGTTCTTGGGCAGCAACTGTTCATCAGATAGTCAGTCAAGAGGCCCACAGGTGGATTTAATCCCAAGTCAATTATCCATACCTGTATGACCCTACAAAAACAGCATTCTGCCGATTCATGTAAATGAGGTCAGAATGAACTATTTGAAAGCTCCTTTTCCTGCCATGGAGGTTACAAATGTTGCACTCTGACAAATGGGCAACTGGAAATCTTAAGGTCAAACGAGCATTGGTTTACACCCTGTCAGACTTGACCAGTAGAGGGGAAAGAGCACTTTTAATCACTTTTTGGACATAGATCATGGGGTGAAGCTAGAAGGCCAAATAGCCACAGATTTACATAAATTAAAATGGAAAAAAGACCAGTTGAACTACATTTCCCATTACAATTCTATATAAAGAGGAAGGGTACAAGGGCTTTCTGGGATCAGACTAGGAATCATTGAGCTATAATTTCATTGTATTTCTTAAAAAAAAAGGCAATCTAAAATCACCTATATTTATCATCTATCAATCATATATATTGAACACTTATGGCATGCAATTTACTAAATGCTTGGGAGAGAACAGTATCATCTTCATCATTAGCTACAGCACAGACCACTGTGCTGGCTGTTTAGGAACAGACAAAAGAAGTAAATGCCTGTCCTCTAAGGAACTTTCTACCTCCATGGAGGAGACAGAGGGATATAAATTGTCAACCACACAATAGGTATAAGGATATGAATGTGAAGCAAGTTCTAATAGCAAATAGAAGTAGTTAATTATGTGAATACCAATAAGCACTGTGGTGACAGAGTGGCATGACCATGAAGGAGGGAAAAACTAGAATGCATGCATGCTTATTTGATGATCCGATCTTATGAACGACATAGAGAAGCAGGATGACTTAATGGAAAGAGCCAGGCTTGGGAAACCATCTGGGTTCTAATCCCAGATCTTCCCCTTGCCTCCTCGATGACTTTGGGCAAGTCACTTAACTTCCTGGACCTCAACATCCTCATCTGTATAACTGAGATGATGTGTCAATTCTTCCTCCTACTAATCTGTGTGTTCCACATGGAGTAGAGTTGAGGCTGACCAGATTATCTTGTATCTACCCCAGTGTTTAAAGGAACAGAGTGAGCATTTAAATGTCATCATTATTATTCTATTGGTATTAGTATTAGGACAATAGAAAAAGCTAATCCAGAGGAAATTTGCATAAGAGTGGGATGTGGGCAGGGAAGCTCCCTTGTCTTTCACAATGTCTTTCACAACTCTCTCTCTGTCTAGACTGTAAACTCGTTGTAGGCAGGGACTGTATCTGTTTTTTGTTATATTGTACACAGTAAGCACTCGATAAATACAACTGAATGAAGGAATTCTGCTGAGCTGGCTCTCTTCACCCACATCAGAAATCCAACTTTGATGGCCTCCCTTAGATTACTAATTACTATTCTTTAATTCATAATATTAACAGTAATATCATGACCTTGATTTTAAAAAGCTGTAGGCCTCTACCATGCAGGATGGTAAAAAATAAAGGGCTCTACTTTCTCTTTCTCCTCCTCACTGGTCATGTATAATTTTCAAGGCTTTGAAATCAATAAGATCTCCCTGCCTCGAATATGATGGAGGGAATATGGGCTTTGTATGAGCATTAGTGTAGACAGACTTCCTCATATTAAGTTCGAAGTGGGTCCTCTAGATGGATAGTCTTTAGACAACTAATGTTGCATCAGAAAATAGTTGGAAGATGTGTGACAGTGAGATAACTAAGTAACTGCTGAATGAAAAATTGAAGGCAGAGTGTGGTGAAATAGCACTCGCAAGAAACCTGAAGCAAAACCCTAGGAAAGTTAGCCAGGCTGTGGAATACTGGGAAAAATGGCAGCAGACAGAAATGTGTCTGATTGCCATTGGTGGAGGAGTGTATTTACAGCAACGGTGTCTAAAAACTTTTGAGGCCAAAGGGAGAGTGACAAAACCACTGGTTCACTAACTGTGACCACGCTATTAAAAAAAAAGAAACCGATTTTTTATTTTTAAAAAAATCTAGCCTACATATGCAGAGGGTAAACATAATGCAAAGTGTCCACCTAATGCTCATAGTGATTGCCCCATCCCTTGTTTAGCTTCCTCCCTGGTAAACCAGCCTCCAGTCTCTTCCCACACCAATCTATACTACAAGCCGATTCACGGGTCAAGCTCCTTAAGCATCGCTCGGTACACATCTCTCCTCTATACACAACCCTCCGCTGGCTCCCTGTGTCTCTTTACATCAAGCAAAAACTTGTCCCGATCAGCTTCAAGGATCTCCATCATCTGGCCCCACCCTACCATAATAACTAACAATTATAAATGAGATATCTGGTAAGTGCTTACTATGTTCCAAGCAATGTTCTAAGCACTGGGATAGATATGAGATAATAGGGTTGGACGCAGTCCCTGTGCCACATAAGGCTCAGAGTCTTACTCTCCAATTTACGGATGAGGATACATGGCACAGAGAAGTGAAGCGACTTTCCCAAGGTCACATAGCAGACAATAGGAGGAGTCGCAGTTAGAACTCAGGTCCTTTTGACCCTCAGACCCCGTGCTCTATCCACTAGGCCTTGCTGATTCTCTACCTCTGACAGAGACACACTATTCACGCATGCAGTTATGACTGACAAGACCTAAACACAAGTGACAATCCACTCCAGAGTGTGCATGGAAAGACTGTCCTTGGCATATTCCAACACAGGAAGAGTCTCTGCCCTTTGATCTTGATCCCGCCTCCAGATTGCCACATGCTCAGTTCTTTTATCTTCTGCAACTGACTCTCAATAGGCAGCTGCCCTGACAGCGTTTGAGACTGAGCCTCTTCACATCTTTAATCAAAATTTGTCCCTTTTCCCCTGGTCTTCATTATGCTTTGGGAGCAGGGCCTCCATGGTATTTCCTGAGGAATGTATGTTTCTTAGACTCGGTGCCTGCTACCCAGAAGGATTATCTCCCTGCCACAGGCGACCAAGAGAAAGCATAAAGATATATTTCAAGACCAAAACTGTTCTGTCTGCCTAACCCCAAACTATCATTCTTCAACTGTGAATAGAGACAATAATACTAGCCGCAACTCTTCCAATCATTAGCTGACTAATGGGTCAAGAATTTTTAAGTGCCTTTAAAACCCAGGCTGATAATTTCCCTGCTCCAATCTGGCTTCCATCCCATTCACTCCACTGAAACCACCCTCTCAGAGGTCACCAATGATCTCCTTCTTGCCAAAACCAACGGCTTCTACTCCATCCTAATCCTCCTCGACTTCTCAGCTGCTTCTGACACTGAGGACCACCCCCTTCTCCTGGATACATTATCCAAACTTGCCTTCTCTGACTCCATCCTCTCCTGATTCTCCTCTTATCTTTCTGGCCGTTCACTCTCAGTCTCCTTGGTGGGCTCCTTCTCTGCTTCCCACCCCTTAACTGTGAGGACCCTCAAGTTCAGTCCTTGGTCTCCTTCTATTCTCTATCTATACCTATTCCCTTGGAGAACTCATTCGCTCCCACAGCTTCAGCTACCATCTCTGCACAGAGGACACCCAAATCTACATCTTCTCCCCTGATCTCTCTCCCTCTCTTCAGGCTTGCATCTCCTCGTGCCTTCAGGATATCTCTATTTGGATGTCTTCCCATCACCTCAACTTTAACATGTACAAAACAGAGCTCCTTATCTTCCCACTCAAGCCCACTCCTCTTGGGGACGCCCCTGTCACTAGACGGGCATCACCATCCTTCCCGTTTCACAAGCCCGTAACCTTGGCATTATCCTTCACTCCTCTCTCCCATTCAATTTTTCACCAAATTCTGTTGGATCCACCTTCACAAAAATCGCTAAAAACCACCTTTTCTTCTCCATCCAAACCGCTATCCCATTAATATAATCTCTCATCCTATCCCACCTGGATTACTGCATCAGCCCCCTTTCTGACTTCCCAACCTCCTGCCTCTCCCCACTTCAGGCCATACTTCATTCCACTGCCCAGACCATCTTTTACAGAAATGTTCAGGACATGTCAACCCAAGTGAAAAATACTCAGTGGTTGCCTATCCACCTCCGCATCAAACAAAAACTCCTCATCATTGACTTTTAAACATTCCATTACCTAGCCCCCTCCTATCTCACCTCAGTTCTCTCCTTCTATAACCCAGCCCACCTACTTTGCTCCTCTGGTGCTAACATTCTCACTGTGCCTCGATCTCACCTGTCTCACTGCAAATCCCTGGCCCATGTCCTACCTCTGGCCTGGAACACCCTCCATCCTCAAATCCTAACAATAATTAGTCACCTCCCTTCAAAGCCTCACTGAAGATACATCTCCAAGAAGTCTTCTTAGACTAAGCCCAATTTTACCTTCTCCGTCACTCTCACTTGCTCCCCTTAACTCTTCCCCCACCTCCCAGCCCCACAGGATTTATATATATATATATATATATATTTATGTATATCTGTAATTTTATTTGAATACATGTCTGTTTATTTGTATTGATGTCTGTCTTCCCTCCTCTAGAATGTGAGCTCATTGTGGGCAGGGATTGTCATTCCTTATTGCTGTATCGTACTTTCCCAAGTGCTTAGTACAGTGTTGTGCAAACAGTAAGTGCTTAATAAATATGACTGTATTAAAGTTGTATTTTTTTCTATAAAGGCATATGCCACATAGAAATGATACATAAAAAAATTACACATTGTCATTGCAGAAACCAACTGTGTGAGCTGATGTTTTAATGACAAAACTCATCTCCTCTAGTAAGTGTTTGAAGAAAATGTTTTCTTCAAAACCAGTCACATATGTGAATAGTAACACTGCTTTATCCTCAAAAAGGAAAGAAGGATTAAGATAGATAGGGATTTTCGTACATGACGGTAAGAGTATTCATTCATTTATTCATTCATTCATTCATATTGAGCGCTTACTGTTTGCAGAACACTGTACTAAGCACTTGAAATGTACAATTCAGCAACAGATAGAGACAATCCCTGCCCAACAATGGGCTCACAGTCTGAAAGGGGGAGACAGACAACAAAACAAAACAAAACTTGCAAGCTTTCATGGAAATTAAAGAAGAATATACAGTCTATACACCCCATATGTTTCAAAAAGAAACATCTAAAAGAAAGAATCCCTTGATTACACTTTTCGCTGGGTTTATTGAATGGGCAATAATGAACACATTCATTCATTCAATCGTATTTACTGATCACTTACTGTGTGCAGAGCACTGTACTAAGCACTTGGGAAAGCAAATACAACAATAAATAGTGACATTCCCTGGCCATAGTGAGCTTACAGTCTAGAAGGGAAGTAACAGACATCAATACAAACAAATAAAATTTCAGATATGTATATGAGTGTTGTGGGCCTGGGACGGGTGGAAGGGCAAATGGAGCAAGTCAGGGCAATGCAGAAGGGAGTGGGAGATGGGGAAACATGGGATTTTGTCTGGGAAGGCCTCTTGGAGGAGATGGGCCTTCAATAAGGCTTTGAAGAGGGAAAAAATCACTGTCTGTCAGATATGAGGAGGGAGGGCATTCCAATCCAGAGGCAGGACATGAGCTGGGATCGGCAGCAAGACGGGAGAATGAGGCCTCCCGATGGAATTGAAAAATTACTAGAAGGAACTTGTAGAAACAGAACTAGCAGAAAAAAATGTAAATTCATCTGGGATTGTTTACATCTAGCCCCTAAATATGTAGTTTTATAAATAAAAACTTGTAAATACTTTTTGAAATTCAGGATCATTGCAATATGATGAGATTTGGATAATTTGCCCTCATTTCACTTGAAAGCCTCTGGTCCTCTGACTTCCTTAGGGAAATCCACAGAATGGGAAGGAAGTAAAGATTTGTTTTTGAAGCAGTTTTCACCTTGAAAAACTACAACCAGTATCACGTTTTAGAATTTCATGGTAAATCAAATCCTAAAGCTGTCATTTGTTTGAGTGACTGATTCATTCTAATCTCCATGTGATGGACAGTAAGTCTTCCTACTTCTACCAAATTAGAAAAAAAATACACGAATCATGTTTCATATATATCATGCTGGTATGAAATTTGTGGCATATTTAAAATCGTGAATATATCACATAACACTGCTCTCTTTCTTCCCTTGTCATGTGGTTGAAGTACAAGATCCACAACCTTTTAATATTAGCTCATTGCTTAAATAAGGGAAAAGGAAGTCTGGAATTTTTCTACCTTTATATTTTAGACCACATTTTGGCAAAAAATACACTGAGGCACAAGGTTTTAGGTGGTAGTGTCAATGTGTCTTGTCACATTGAGGGGTGATTCCATGTAGACATCCAAAATTATCTGGGGTTATTTTCTAACCTCATTTTCTTCCAACAGACATATGTCCACAGGGCAGAGAGTGTGCTAGCTTGACATATGGGGTCAACTAAGGTTAAACTAAACTAAGGTTAAGGAAACAGATGTCCCAAGCTGGCTTTTCCATGTTGAATGACAGATAGGCTGTGGGCAGATTGAGGCCATCAAGGCTGGCAATGACCTCTTAGGTGGCCCCTGCTCTAGCCCTGGGAGCTTGGGACCCCAATATTTCCTATTGCCAAGAAATCAGTGGTATTTTTTTGAGCACTTGCTGTGTGCAGAGTGTAGTACTAAATGATTGGAAAGCACAATGCAGTAGAGTTGGTAGACACATTTCCTGCCCACACCCATTGTCTGACTCGCCCATTTCCCTGACTCCATTCTCCATCAGTCAATCAATAGTATATACTGAGCTCTTACTGTGTTGAGAACACTGTACTAATCACTTGGGAGAGTATAATATAGAAGAGTTCGTAGTGATGTTGTCTGCCCACAGTGAGGTGTGGGGCAAGAAGACCGCCAGGGTACTTTGTTGTGGATGTTTTTAAGGGTACACCCAAGGATAGTGTATCATTTTGTCTCAATTTATCTTCCTTTTCTTTAACTGCTTATAAGTCAATTATCAATAATGACAGTGGTGGAGAAAAAAAAGGCTAGCAGAATTGGAAATTACAGTCTTGGAAAGAAAGAGCCAGTGGGTCATTGATCAGTTTGAAATTTTCTTCATTCATTTGAATTAAGAATCACCCAGGATGAGCCTAATTTCTGTGAAACGTCAAGTCAACTAATAACGTGGATTGCATAATAAAAAACCCTATAGCAAGAATATCCGCTTCGAAAGTAAAGACTTATGTAAAACTCAAACTTCAGGTTGAAAAAATCTCATATCTTCCCCAAGTATATTTTTCTTGGCAAGAAAGCAATATCGCATTGCCCTCCACTGGATTCTCAGGTTTACTGCACCACACTTCGAACATACTGAAAGGCTCCTGACAAAAAGCGAACATTTAAATGAAATTTCATCTTCAAATATGTAAAAGTGGAGTTGTCATACCATTTATGTCCTGACAATATCATTAACTACAAATGAAACCGAGTTGCAAACACTGAATAAATTTAAGAATTCAGATAAAGGTTGAAAAAGACCAGAAAGATGTTTTTCTCTTTTGATTTTTAAAGTAAATTGCATGGGATCCTATTTTTAAGCCACAAAATATTTCGGGTTTTCGATTAAATGCCCCATAAACATCTTTTTACTTGGCCTTTATATAACCAGACTGGGAACTTCCTCTCAAGATGTGTGATGAGTTATTAAACTTGTTCAGCTCCAGGCTTGGAAAATAGTTTTAAAAGTAAGTACACATGGTAATCTTCATGTATGGTGCTTTGTCCATCAGTCAGTCAGTCACATTTGTTGAGTGCTTACTGTGTGTAGAGCTCTGTAGTAAGAGCTTGGGAGAGTCCAACATAATATAACAAACACATTGCCTGCCCACAACAAGTTTAGAGTCTAGAGGGAGAGAAAGACATTAATATAAATAAATTACAGATATGTACATAAATGCTGTAGGGCTGTGAGGGGATACAATAATAATAATGTGGGTATTTGTTAAGTGTTTACTATGTGCAGAGCACTGTTCTAAGAGCTGGGGTAGATACAGGGTAATCAGGTTGTCCCACATGAGGCTCACAATTAATCCCCATTTTACAGATGAGGTAACTGAGGCCCAGAGAAGTGTAGTGACTTGCCCACGGTCACACAGCTGACAAGTGGCAGAGCCGGCATTCGAACCCATAACCTCTGACTCCCAAGCCCTGGCTTTTTCCAATCAGCCACGCTGTAAGTCAGAGCGTCATACAAAGGAGTGGAAGAAAAGGAAAAGAGAGTTTAGTCACGGAAGGCCTCTTGGAGGAGATGTGCCTTCAGTGAGGCTTTGAATAGGGGGAGAGTAATTGTCGAATTTGAGGAGGGAGGGCTGCTTCCCACGAGAAGGAGGGTGGCTCAGTGGAAAGAGCCCGGGCTTGGGAGTCAGAGGTCATGGGTTCAAATCCAGGCTCTGCCACTTGTCAGCTGTGTGACTGTGGGCAAGTCACTTAACTTCTCTGTGCCTCAGTTCCCTCATCTGTCAAATGTGGATTAACTGTGAGCCTCACGTGGGACAACCTGATTACCCTGCATCTCCCCCAGGGCTTAGAACAGTTCTCTGCACATAGTAAGCACTTAACAAATACCAAGATTATTATTCCAGGCCAGAGCAAAATGCGGGCAAGAGGTTGGTGGCGAGAGAGACGAGATCGAGGTGGACTTAGATTCAGGGAGAAGCAACTGCTCTTGGAATCAGAACTGGATTCTAATTCCATGTCTGCTGATAGCTGGTTAATATATGAATAATAATAATAATACTTGTGGTACTCAATAAATACTTATGAGCCAAGCACTATACTAAGCTCTAGAGGAGAGACTGATAACTGCACATGTATCTCATAATGGATTGCAGCCCTGACTATATATTTATTTAATAATGGTGTTATTTGTTAAGCGCTTACTACGTGCCAGGCACTGTACTGAGCGCTGGGGTAGATTCAAGCAAATCGAGTTGAACTCCGCACCCCAGTGGTTACATGACTGTGAGAGACAAAGGAGCATAAGTGCTGTTGACCAAAAAAAAAATAAAATACATTTTTCTGGGCAGATTCTCGGTCCCAAAGATGGAGCTTCATCCAGTGTTCCTTACTGATCCCTCCATCATGAGGCTTCAAATAGGATTTCATGTCCCAAGGAAACACAGTTACTTCCTCCCCATACGGGTTCCTTGCAAACGATTTAGATGTATTGATTCCCACCCTACTGAGCTGCAGTTTTACCTTGTGCAGAGTGCACACCTGTGAATCAGGAAGCCTGGGTTTTAATTCAACTTCTGATAGTTGTCTACTGTGTTGACCTTCAGCCAAGTCACTTAACTTCCTGTTTATCAGTTTCCTCAAGTATATAGTGGGAATAAAATGCTTACGTCTCTCTCTCTCTCTCTCTTAGACTGTGGGACCTGTGAGGGACAGAGATTGTGTCCAATCAGATTCTCCCATCCATAACAAAGCTCTCAGTATAGAGTAATTAGTACAGTGCTCTGCACACAGTAAACACTCAATATGACTGAATGAATAAATACCAATCTTCTTACATTCCCCAGTCAAATTTCAGTGTATTTCAAGTATGTGTGCATCTTTCTGGTGTGTCACCCAAGATTTAATTTAGAAATGACACTCATTTCATGTACCTCAAAATATAAAACACAGACTTCATCCGTATCAGGCCTATGAACGTCTTGCAGACCACCCAGAATTTGGCATATGGTACTCTCCATATATCATATTTAAATGATCCCTAGTCATTTAAAATTATACGATTCAAGATTGCCACGGAAGAGTGTGCTTACAGAGAAATATTCCCATCCCACTCACAAGCCATGAATTAGAATTGAATGTTAAAAAAACAAATCAGTAGAAAAAAGCCCAAGCCAAGTGAGGCATTTAGCCAAAATGCCTGTCTACACAATTTAATTCCTTAAGATGCAGTCATCTGCTGTCAGTACTTTTCCATTGGAAGAGCATTTAATTCTCTCTCAGTTACCCACATATGGAGGAAGAAATAAAGGAGTCTTTTCAATACATGATTAACTTATCAACTTCAAGTTTAAGCATCGTGTCAGGGACCACCTTCTTTTTTATATCTAACCGACCAAGAAGGGTCTGAAATTCATCCATCCTGTTCTGCCTTCCACTACCCAGTCAGGAAAGAAAAGCAGCAGGGCATAGTAGATAGAGCAGTGGCCTGGGAGTCAGAAGGTCATGGGTTCTAATCACAGCTCTGCTATATGTCTGCTGTGTGACCTTCGGCAAGTCACTTCACTTCTCGGTGCCTCAGTTCCCTCATCTGTAAAATGGAGATTAAGACTGTGAGCTTCACATGGGATAGGGATTGTGTCCAACCCAATTGTCTTGTATCCACCCCAGCACTTAATCTGGTGCCTGGCACATAGTAAGGGCTTAAGAAATACCATTATTTATTATTATTATCATTATTATTATTGTCATTTTCAGCACCGGGGCATTAGGCCCACATATAATCTCAGAAAGAGTGGTGATTGCTGTAGTGGTTCTGCGGCTATGCGTATGCCTCGGACTCTGAGCCACAGGCAGACTGAAATTCGGCTCCTCTACCTGCAACAACTTACTGATTTTTATTTTGATCTTATGTCTTTTTCCTTGTCCTTTATGTTCATTTAGCGTTTTATTGCTTGAAGACTAACATGGTCAAGTGGCCTAGGAGTCAAAGGACCTGGGTTTTAATTCTTATTCTGCCACTTGCTTGCTCTGTGACTTCGGGTGAATTACTTAACTTCTTTATGTCTCATCTCCCTCCTCTATAACATGGGGAAATATCTGCTCTCCCTCCTACTTAGGCTGTGAGTCCCATGTGGAATGGGGACGGTGACTAATCTGAATGTACTATATATTTATATTATATTTAAACTATGCACAGTCATATATCTCTCCCCCTTTAGACTGTAAGCTCAGGATGGGCAGGGAACATGTCTACCACCTCTGTTGTACTTTACTCTCCCAAGTGATTAAGACAGTGCTCTGCACACACAGTAAGTGCTCAAAAAATACCATTGATTGATACTATAGCTACCCAGCACTTGGCCTATAGGAAACCTTTAATAAATCTCACAATTATTTTATTTCACCACTCCTTATTTGTTTGGCATCAGTCATGTTTGCTTCCCGATATTCTCAAATTGTGTGTTCCTTGAGGGCTAGAGGCTTTGTCTAATTTCCAATTAGGTTTTATTTCCCAGCACTTAGTACAGTTCTCAGCACATAGTAAGTACTTAATAAATACTAAGACTACTACTTGGTGTTTCATGAGTAATCTATATTCTAAGATAGAAGGTGGGCAATGGGCAAAAAGTATGAAACTTGCAAGAAAGGCCCCTTTTTGAAAACTCAGTAGTAGGTACTTGGTGTATCCTTCAAGAGCTAACAAATATACATTTTTATTAATTTTCATACCTAAGCCTAGGTCTGAAAATAAAATAATGACCAGTAAATAACTTCAGTGGATTAAAATAACTGCATTAGTCAGTAGCATCGCCCTGCTACAAACATGAAACAGGATATTTTGGCTAATGACAATGTAGAAATTGAGTTGGTGGGCAACTAACACACTTAATCATAGTTGCTTATCCATTACACCGTTTTCTCACATCTTTGTCAGCAATGGACTTCAACTATATATACAAATATTAAAAATGTTGGAAGCACTGGCCTGGATTCGGGAGACTAGGGTACTAATTCTGTCTCTGTCACTTTTCTGCTGTGTGATCTTGGGTAAGTCACTTAGCTCCTCTGTGACTCAGTTCCCTCATCTGTAAAATGAAGATTAAATACCAGTTCTCCCTCCCATTTAGACTGTGAGACCCATATGGGATTTTCCCAAGGTCAGGAGCAAGCGGGAGAGCAAGTGTGAGAACCCTGACGTAGTGGATAGAGTACGGGCCTGGGAGTCAGAAGGCCGCTGGTTCTAATCCCGGCTCCGCCACAGGTCTGCTGTGTGACCTTGGGCGAGTCATTTCCCTTCTCTGAGCCTCAGTTATCTCATCTGTAAAATGGGAGTTAAGACTGTGAGCCCCACGTGGGACAGGGATTGTATCCAACCTAATTTGTATCTACCTCAGAGATTAGTGCAATGCCTGGCACACAGTAAGCGTTTAACAAATACCACAATTATCATTATTATTACTATTATTATTATTAACCCAGGTCCTCTGACTCCCAGGCCTGTGCTCTTTCCTCTAGGGCAATTTTTCCACTGCAACAGCAAAGGGAAAAGAGAAATCCCAAACCGAGCAAAGCTGGAGAGAGAGGGGGGACAGTTCAGATCAGTTCGCTCAATTGCTGCAATTGATTGTCCCTGAAAGTTTTCACAGCCTTCAGCCACAGGAGTCAGGGCAGTCATGATTTCGGTTCCATTGTCAGTAGTTGGAATTTTAGTCATTCTTTCTTCTGAAGTGACCAAATTGCTCTTTGATAGGGATATCACTTTGGGTGATAGTATCTGTGGGGGAGCATATGGCTCACAGTGATTGTATGTGTATCTATAGGTGACCAATGGAGGTGTACATGGTTATATTCCTAATTCTGGTCCTTGGGTTGCACATATTTTTATAAAAACATCTACTTGGGCTGGGCTCATGAAGATAAAGGCCAAACAGTAATGGCGTGTAGACCAGCAGCGAAGAGATGCAAGGGAGAGTCAAAAGTCTTCCCATGATAATCCATTAATTAATCATATTTATTAATATTAATCAATATCGATTTTAATCAATCATATTGAGTGCTTACTCAGTGCTGGGCACTGTACTACATGCTTGGAAGAGTATAACAGAATTAGCAGATTCGTTCTGGGAGTCGGTAGATCTGGGTTCTAATTCCCACTCTGCCACATTTCTCCTGTGGACTTTGGGTAAGTCACTTAATTTCTCCGTGCCTTGGTTCCCTCATCTGTAAAATGGAGATTAAGACTGTGAGTCCCATATGGGCCATGGACTGTGTCCAACCTGGCCACCTTGAATCTACTCCAACACTTAGTACAATGATGGGCACAGAACAGGTGGTTAACAAATATCACAATTATTATTACCATCATCGTTAGCAGTAATACTATTACAATTATTAACAAACACTATTAAAAACATTAATGCATAGAGAAACAAACCTTTCATACATATTTCTAAGAAACCAGTAAAAGTTAGAAATATTTAACCATTTGAACAGTACTAAATGATAATGATAATAATAATGGAATTTGTTTAGAGGTTCATATGTACTGAGCACAGTAGTAATCACTGGGGTAGATGGATAAGAAAATTAGGTCAGACACACTCCCTGTACAAATAGGGGCTCATATTCTGGAGCAGGAGCAGGTACTGAATCCCCATTTTACAGATGAGGAAACTCAAGCACCAAGTTAAATGACTTGCCCAAGATCAGGAAACTGGCAAGTGACAGAGCTGGGTCCTTAGCAACTGGGATTTTATACTGATGGTCTTGTCCCTGGATTTCACAGCTCAAATCTGGTAAGACTGAAGGGTGTCACCGAGTAAGCACTTTTTTTAGAGCCAGTGTCTGCTTTTGGGGAAAATGAGGATCAGGGAAATATCCAGTGTATTTTGAGTTATCATTTACCACTGGTTATTCTTTCTAAAAGTGCTCATAGGATAGATTATTAAAGTCTACAGTTAACAATATTTATGCTTAGCTTTTTCTGAGCTCTTCAGTCTAGGAAGATGAAGGGGAAGGGGAGAGATGATTTTTGTTTAAAAACACATCGGGAAGGATATGGACAAGGCACCACAGAATAGTTGTTCAAACCGCACAACAGGATGAGAGGGGATCCACTGACTCTTGAAAATGGTAAGCTTAAAATAAACAAGAGGAAATACTTCACACAGTGGGTGGTAAGCATATGGAATCTGTTATCACAGGAACTCGAACCGGCCCAGACTATCATGATGTTCAAAGACAAGAAGGGCATAATAGATTTCCAGAGGGAAAGGCAGGCAGGCATGTAGACAGGAAAAGCTATTGATTTTCCTTGGCACATCACAAAAATTGGCAAAAAGAGTAGGGTGGCTGCCCTTATACAGTTTCTTCCAAGCAACCAGTTGTCACTGTTGAAACTACATATTAGGCAAAATAAACCCCTGGACTCAACACTTGGAAGGTGCGATTAAATTTAGATAATCTTGTTACCTCAGGATATTTATGATCTGCTGATCTCTAGACTGTTAGCTCATCGTGGGCAGGGAATGTGTTGGTTATATTGTTGGGTTGTACCCCCTCAAATACAGTGCTCTGCACCCAATAAATGTTCAGTAAATATAATTGATTGATGTTTCCATCAAAATCCCTACAGATGCTAAATGGATATGAGATTATTAACCCCTTGAGAGAAGGGATGGTGTCTATTCATTCTACTGTTCAATCAATCAGTGACATTTACTACTCTGTTTAGGGAATATGTCTACCAAATCTGTTAAATTGTTATCGCGTGCTCTCCCAAGCGCTTAGTAAAATGCTCTGCACATGTGATTTGATTTAAAATGTGACTGACGGATTGAGCATGGTAGTAAACACTTGGAAGAGTACAATGTAACAGAGTTGGTAGACATATTTGCTCACCATAAGGAACTCACAGTCAGGAGGGAGAGGAAAACATTAAAGTACAATTTTCAAATACTACGTTATATAAGTGATGTGGGGCTGAGGGTGGAGTGAATGAATATCAAGTGCTTAAATCTAAATAGTAATAATGATATTTTTTAAGTGCTTACTATGTGCCGAGCACTGTTGCAAATTGAAGGGCATAGGTGACACAGAAGGGGGAGGGTGTAGGAGAAAAGATGACAATTAGGGAAGGCCTCTTGGAGGAGATGTGGAGTGGTGTTTATTTTGTTTATTTTGTTTAATGAGATGTATATTACCCTGATTCTATTTATTTGCCATTGTTTTTATATGTTCTTCCCCTTGACTCTATTTATTGCCATTGTTCTTGTCTGCCCGTCTCCCCCGATTAGACTGTAAGCCCGTCTAAGGGCAGGGACTGTCTCTATCTGTTGCCGACTTTTACATTCCAAGTGCTTAGTACAGTGCTCTGCACATAGTAAGTGCTCAATAAATACTATTGAATGAATGAATGGTCTGTCATATATGAAGGTGTGGGAGTTTCAGGCCAGAGGGAGTAAGGCAAAGAGTCAGTGGCCATATAGATGAAATCAAAGTAGAGGGATTAAGTTAAAGGAGGAACAAAGTATGTGGACTGGGTTTAGTAGGAAATCAGCAAGGTAAGAGCCGACAGGGGCATGCTGATTTAGTGTTTTGAAGATGATGGTTCTGAGTTTCTCTTTGATACACAGGTGGATGGGCAACAGTTGGAGATTTTCGAGGTGTTGGGAGATGTGAACTGAATGAGTTTAGAAAAATGGTTCAGGTGGCAGAATAAATTATGGACTGGGGTGGGGAGAGACAGAGACAGGTCAGAGAGACAGAAGAGGGAAACGTACAGTCTCGTGAAGGCAAGACTGACAGGATTTGGTAACAGATCAATTATGAGTTGAATGAGAGAGGTGAGTTAAAGATAATGCCAAGGGTAATAAACTTATGAGATAGGTTGGATAGTGATGTTGCCTGTGATGATGGTGAATTGTATTTTCCTAGTGCTTAGTACAGTGCTCAGAACACAGTAAGCACTCAATAAATAAGATTGAATGAATGAATGAATGAATGAATGAATAAAAGACATGGAGTCAAGGTTTTGAGTGGGAAGATTCAGAGTTCTATTAGAGAAGCAGCGTGGCTCAGTGGAGAGAGTCAGAGGTCATGCATGGGTTCTAATTCTGGCTCCACCTTCTGCCAGCTGGGTGACTTTGGGCAAGTCACTTCACTTCTCAGTGCCTCAGTGACCTCATCTGTAAAACGGGGATTTTACACGTGGGACAACCTGATTACCCTGTATCTACCCCAGCGCTTAGAACAGTGCTCTACACATTGTAAGCGCTTAACAAATACCAACATTATTATTATTATTATATATTGGGACCTCTTCTCTCCCAAATTCATAGTAAAGAGACCTTCACACATTAAGTGCTCAATGAATACTATTAACTGATTAATCAAACAGAAACTCATTACCATTGGCTTTAAGTCAGTCAATCAACTCACCTCTTCCTTACCTCACTGATCTATTATAATCCAGCCCACATACTTTTCTCCTGTAATACCAACCTACTGGCTGTATCTCAATCTCATTTATCTCTCCACTGACCCTTTGCCCACACCCTCCCTCTGGTCTGGAATTCCCTCATCCTTCGTATACAACTTACCACAACTCTCCCTGCCTCCAAAGACCTTCTAAAATCATATCTCCTCCAAGAGGATTCCCCAAATAAGCCCTCATGTTCCCTACTCACTCTCCCTTCTGTTTTACCGATGCACTTAGATCTATTCCCCTTAAGTACTTAATAATAATAATAGTAATAATTATGGTACTTCTTAGCGCTTATTATGTGCCAAGCACTCGTCTTAGCTCTGGGGTAGATACAAGTTAATCAGGTTGGCCACAGTCCTTGACCCCCGTGGGGCTCACAGTCTCACTCCCTATTTTACAGATGAGATAACCAAAGCCCAGAGAAGTTAGGTGAATTGCCCAAGGTCACACAGCAGATGTGTGGCAGAGCCAGGATTAGAACCCAGGTCTTTTTGACTTCCAGGCCCATCCTCTATCCACTAAGCCATGCTGCTTCTCCTGATATTTGACCCTCCCTCAGCCCCACAGCACTTATGTATGTGTCCTTATAGTCCACCATGTCCTCTATCTATAATTTATTTTCATGTCTGTCTCTCCCTTTAGTCTGTAAAGGATTTGGCTCTACCAACTCCACTGCACTGTATTCTCTCAAGTGTTTAATATAGGACTGTACACACTGTAAGGCCTCAATAACTACCATTGATTGATTAACTGAACTGATTAAGGCGGATATTTTGCTGGTTCCAGCCTCACTACAAAGCGAGTCTTAAACTCTACCTTTTGTTTCTAATCTGAAGGTTATGCTCAAGAAGTGTTTCTAAGCAGGAAATGGAGAGCTACAAATGACAAGCAATTTATTGACCCTGCCCCTTTTCTGAAACTGAAATAAAACTTGTGGCTAACCCTTTTGGGAAAGGTCAGAATGAAGGCAAAATGAACACAGGTGAAATGCAGCCGTATGGCACCTAAAACGGGTTGATAAATCTCCAGTTTCATCAGGAAGTAATTCTCCTTATCAACTCAAGCTTTAAAAACAATCCAAATACAGATACAATTTTTAAATGTCCCTTACTTTGATTTACACCAAATGTTACCAAAATGTTGCTCTGGGGGAAATATTTCCACAGAGTATTCGACAGGCAGGTCTTTATCTCTTGTCTACCTTTTTGCCAAAACTTAGCTTCGACTTATGGCCCCAGGGAGTAGATTTTTAATTGAAATTTTGACATTCAGTTTAAATCACTTTCATATAATTGGGATAAAAAACTACAACAAAGAACTTCACAATATGTGGAAGCCAATTTTATACTTTGGGATTGCAACATGAAATGAAACTGAAAAGGTTCATTCTTTTTTTACAACGTTGATACACTTTACAAAGAAAAGCTTCCTAAAGGGTATCTTGCTTTCTTAAATCATCCTACTTTGATCAGGTTTATCATACTCCTTGCAAAAAATTCATCACCCTTATTTATCATCTCTTATGGGTATGTCTTGGATAATGTTACCTGCCTGTGAAATTTAGTACCACAGTTTCCCTCTGAAGTAGACTAGCCACTTTTTAAAAACTGTATTAGTTGGACAGCAAGGTCACATTACAGTGACCCATATTCATTCATGCGATCATAATAATAATAATAATAATGATAGTTGTATTTAAGTGCTTACTATATGCCAAGCACTGTTGTAAGCACTGGAGTAGATACAAGGTAAGTGGGTTGTCCCATATGGGCTCACAGTCTTAATCCCCATTTTACACATGAGATCACTGAGACACAGAGAAGTGAAGTGGCTCGCCCAAGATCACTCAGCAGACAAGTGGAGGAGCCGGGATTAGAACCCACGTTCTCTGGCCCCCAAGCCCGTGCTCACTCCACTAAGTCATACTGCTTCTCGAAATAAAGGCAGCCAGCCTGCTTTATGAGATGAATCATATCTATTGAGCACTTACTGTGTGCTCAAGCACTTGGGAGAGTACAACCTAACAAAAGAAAGACACATTACCTGCCCACAGTGAATTTACAGTTTGGCTCGCCATATCGCCTAACCTCTCTTCCTGGATCCATTTGGAATATTCTGGCCAAATGTGAGAGAGCATAAACTCCTACATGGAGCCAAGCTTTTCTGAGGGCAGAGCCAAGGGAAGTCAGACAAGTTGGGAGCTTGGCTGTTGGCTGTGAGGTATGCTGCTTGCCTATTCTCCAGAGATCCAGACAGAGGAAATCTCAACATGATAAAAGAACTGCTCTCTCTCTAAACTATACCTGGAGTAAAAATGATGCTAGGGAGGGATAATTTGATCTAAATGTGGGGTTCATCGGTGACTAAACTCTCTGTCCCAGTTTTTTCCTGAGCCTAACACATTACGTTTGACCCTTAAAGTCTTTAAACCTCTGTGACTGCAAATATTACCTTGCAAATCCTGAATTTAGTACTTTATGCTGTGATCTTGTCCCATCTGTGTTAATAAACCTGGTATATGTTAAGCACCTTGCTTTGGGTCACGCAGTGTTCTAAGTGCTGGGTTAGATATAAACTAATCTGGTGAGACACAGCCTCTGCCCCACACAGGGCTCAAAGTCTAAGTAGAAGGGGGAATAGTCGACTCCCCATTTTGCTGATGAGGAAACTGAGGCACAGAGAAGTTGAGTGACTTGTTCGAGGTCATATAACAAGCATGTAGAGGAGCCTGGCTTAGAACCTTGGTCCATGCTCTTTCTACTAGACCATTCAGTTATTAATTAAATGTTAATTTTGATCATTTCATTTAGGAGTCTGATTCGGCCACGGTTGTTGGGGCCTACACGGAAATCTCAGCTACATCCTGGTGAGCATTTTTAATCCCATATCTCCCTCTGGTGGCCCTAAATCTGGAATGGCTGACATTGATCCAAGTCTGGAGTTATACAGCAAAGCAACCCAAGGTCCATTTCTTGAGGGAAGCACCTCTGTGATATTTGATGTGTCTTTATTAATATTTATAAGAATAAAAGTATTTATTAAATATTTCCTATGCATAAAGCACTAAGCACTGGGGCAAATACAAGTTAAACAGGTTGACACATTCCTTGTCTCATTTGGGGCAGTCTACGTAGGCAGGTAAATAGGTATTTAATCCTCATTTTATAGGTGATGAAACTGAGGAACAGGTAGGTGACTTGTTCAAGGACATTCAGCGTGCCTAACAAATAACATGATTATTATTATTTCTATTATTACCTCCATTATAATCAGTTTTTTATTAGGCAAGTGGCAGTACCAGGATTCTAGCCCAGGCCCACTGACACCCGGGCCCGCATTCTTTCCACTAGGTCATACTGCAGACTTGTTTTATATCTTGTATATCATTGCATTTTTAAAAGCATATCAAATTCCCAGGCAGTTTTAGAAATAAATCTCCACAGCCTAGAAGCTTCAAACATCATTCCGGGTAGTGTATTAAGTATTATAAAATATAACACCTTACTCTCAGGCCGCCTATTATTTCGCATTACTACCAAAATATCCACAGAGCAATATGGGAAAGTCCGTTTGAAATTTTTCATCAAAGTGATTTAAATCAAATGCTGGATAATACCCACTGAAGTGTCTTTAAGTTCAACACACGTATGCATTTCATATCGGAACCACGACATCTAAACATTTCCTTTCTATTATCTGACAAATATTGCTATGTAATCTAGGTTAGAGTTATTCTTGACACGATATAAATCATTCTGAAAAGGGCTACTTTCTGCTACATTAATGACCTGAATTTGAATTTCAAAGGGTCATTTGAGTACAGAAATCAAATATACCCCCACCTCCCTTGCAAAACCAGGGGTCTCTTTTCTTGTTTACTCTTGTTTACTCCAGTACTTCCTCTGAGAGTCTTGACTGCTTTCCAGATGCTAACATTTTTGGTTAATTGCTGCATAAGAAATATTTTAGAACGCAATCTGGATGGCAAAGATTAACACAAACGGCTCAAACTCCTTCAGCTTTTTGACATTCTAACATAATGATTAATTGCTATCACTCTCATCTGTTTACTGTTTTTCTGACTGAGAAAACGGCAATTGAGTCTGTGAGCCCCACATGGTATAGGGACTGTGCCCAATTCGATTTGGTTGCATCCACCTCAGTGCTTAGTACAGTGCTTGCCACATAATGCGCGCTTAACCAATACCATCGTTATTATTCTTATTATGTATAATGAGAAAACTGACTGTATTTATGGAAAGAACCAGTGTAAACATTCTGGGTACAGGGCAGGGGAAGATTCAAACTGAAAAAACAATACCTTGGGAATAACTAGAAGATACAGTATCACTGACTCTTAAGAACGCCTCATTTTTACCAGTTATTGAAGAATCTATGTGAAAAGAAATATATTTCAGTTAGTGTAATATGATTAAACTTCTGCTTGCCTAAGGCCAGGCAGTACATTCTTCATCAATGCAGAACCTGTACATACGTTTCAAAGTTTCACTAAACATACCGCCATCTTATTGCAAAGCGGCACCGAACATATCCACACATTTGAATGGTGACACTGAGCAATGAAGATGCCACTGTGAAAGATCATGGCAGCATCAAAGCAGTCATAACAGAGATGGAAACATAATAATGATAATAATAAAATCATAATTAGAGAAGCAGTGTGGCTCAGTGGAAAGAGCACGGGCTTTGGAGTCAGGGCTCATGAGTTCGAATCCCAGCTCTGCCACTTGTCGGCTGTGTGACTTTGGGCAAGTCACTTAACTTCTCTGTGCCTCAGTTCCCTCATCTGTAAAATGGGGATTAAGACTGTGAGCCCCACGTGGGACAACCTGATTCCCCTATGTCTACCCCAGCGCTTAGAACAGTGCTCGGCACATAGTAAGCGCTTAACAAATACCAACATTATTATTATTATTATTATTATTATAGAAGCATTTGTAAAATGCTCACCCTGAGCCAAGCACTGTACTAAACACTGGGTTGATGATAAAATCAAACACAGATTGAACACATCCCTGCTGCACCTAAGGCATAAAATCCTGATAATGTGGACAGGGATCAGGGTTCCTTCCACAGGGGCTGAACAGTCGGTTCTACAATGTGGAGATTTCATTCTTTACAAACCCCACAGTAAAGAAAACATGAATTATGATACTAATGCCCTAAAAATGCTACATACACAAGGAAAACCCCTTGTGACATTGCATGGTCTGTGGCGTAGAGGAAAGAACGTGGACCTGGGAGTCAGAGAATTTGGTTCTCATATTATCTGCCTTTTGCCTGTTCTATGACCTTGGGCATGGGAAGCAGCATGGCTCAGTGGAAAGAGCCCAAGCTTGGGAGTCAGAAGTCGTGGGTTTAAATCCCGGCTCTGCCACTTGTCAGCTGGGTGACTGTGGGCACGTCACTTAACTTCTCTGGGCCTCAGTTACCTCATCTGGAAAATGGGGATCAAGACTGTGAGCCTCGCGTGGGACAACCTGATTACCCTGTGCCTACTCCAGTGCTTAGAACAGTGCTCTGCACATAGTAAGAGCCTAACAAATACCAACATTATTATTATTATGTCGCTTCACTTTTTGTTGCCTCATTTCCCTCATTTGTAAAGTGAAGATTCAATACCTGGTAGTAATAGTACTATTATTACTACTGTTCTCCCTCCTACCTGGACTCTGAGCTCCATATGGAACAGGGACCATGTCTGACCTGATTATCTTGTATCTACCCCAGGTCTTAGTACAATGCTGGGCATGTAGTAAGCATTAAGCTATTATTATCATTATTATTACTGCAGCGATCCCCGCTCCACCACTTGTCAGCTGTGTGACTTTGGGCAAATCACTTAACTTCTCTGTGCCTTAGTTACCTCATTTGGTAAAACGGGGATTAAGACTGTGAGTCCCATGTGAGATAACGTGATCACCTTGTTTCCCCCCGCAGCGCTTAGATCCTCTGGACCTAGACAAAAGGGATATTTATAAAAACCTGCATCGTAACATGCAGAACGAATCAGGAGACATGTGGCCAGTGGCCATGCCAAGGCTGAAGAGATACATAGACCGATGCATTGCTGAAGATTCTCCTGGACCCTTGTATACAAATTCTGGACACATTGGGTGCTCAGCGATGTCTTTCCAATATCTTACATTTACATCACAGCACTGAAAGGGTCTCGTCGGATCGTTTTTCCATCAGCAAAGGAGTATTAATATGCAGAGACCTGTATTAAGCACTTAGGAGAGTACAACACGTTAGAGCCTCCAAGGAGCTTACAGTCTAGAGAGGAGACAACATTAAAATAAATTCAAGACAGCACAAGTGGCTGAGTGGAAGAATACGTACGGCCAGTGCTCTGGGGATGAGGATGGAGGGGAGTTATAAGATGAATAAAGGGTGTAGTGAATATCAAGATCCAAGTGTTTAGGGAATGTGAATAGGGAAAATGAGGGCTCAGCTCCCCGGCTCCCCGCCCCCATTAGATTGCAAACAAGGAACATATGTCTTGTTTCTGCTGTACTCTACCTAGCAATTAGTAAATACTCAATAAGTACCAATGATTGATTGACTGGCTACAGACTAATGGAGAAGGCAGATATACAGAATGATTTCTAAACAGACAGAGCAGAAGAAACAAGGATAAAATAGGAAGTAAGGCAATTACGCCAAAATTAAATATTAGGATAAATCTGAATAAACAAATGCATGGAGACATAAATGCTGAGGATGGCTTGTAGATTGAGCAGATTTGGGTGTGCAGAGGAATCACAGAAAACTTTCTAAAGGAGGAGGGATTCACGAAGCCTTCAAATGTAAGAAGGGCTGTGGTCTGGCAGATTTGGGGTGAAAGAAAATGAACAAGGGAGAGTCAAGAATAGAGTACTTGGAGTAAAAGGAGTGCAGAGTGTGAGGTGGGGGTTAGTATGCGAAGATAGCCGATCTACAAGATCAATCGATCATATTTACTGAGTGCTTACTACGTGCAGAGCACTGTACTAAACGTTGGGAGACTATAGTACAACAGAATTAGCAGGTATGCTCCCTGTGGAGAAAGCTAGTGAAGGGCCAATGTTCAAAAGATTTTATCCGATGTAGGGCCCTGCCTTTGGAGGCTATTGAGGAGTTGAGGAGACACAGTCTGAACAGCAACTAAGGAGGGAGAGGAACCAGGTGGCAGAAACTGGAACTGGGAAGACCAGTGAGGAGATGGATATAGCAGTAGTCTAGCTGGAGCCGTGTAATATGACAGTTTTACCTCATGTAAAAAGCAAGATTTCCATGTTGTCAAGGAAAGATCAACATAATTGAATGCATTATTGATATCGTAAATGGTGTCAAGCCTGGCAGATAGCAAATATAACAGCCCGCAAAGGACAGTATTTTTTTATATGACAAGGAAAAGATCATCAGTCTACATCTTTCCACAACTGTTTGCTTAAATGGAGAAAAACATCATGGCCTGCAGTGTGATCTTTCAACCTCAATAGGTAATATACCTTCATTTATTCATTCACTCATATTTTTGAGTGTTTACTATGTGCATAGCACTGTACTAAGCTCTCGGGTAAGTACAATATAACAATAAACAGATTCCCTGCCCACAGTAAGCTTACAGTCCAGAGATAATAATCTATCCTAATGATGAGCCAGGACAAATCAAACCAGACATTCATTCAATTCTAATGAAGTGCAATAAAATCTGAAATCACTGAAAGATTTCTGAATAACTACCTGAAAACCATGTCATCAGGATGGATCCCTATGTATACAACTTGAAACCTTTGAACTGCCCAGAATCAGGTAGAAATTCTTAGATCTGATGACGGGGTAGAGAGTTAGCAAATGTATATACCCTGAATATCTTTGTGTTTGTGTGTGTGTGTGTATTTTTTTCTGACTACCACTAATTTTCTGAATAACACCACTTAAAAATCATGGTCAAGTGTTGTACCTAATTTGTCCTAACTAGAACCTCTATCCTCTTTCACCCTGGTTGCTTAGACTAACAATACCTTGAATCTCATATCTGTGAATCCTGCAGCACATGGATTATAAAAGTAATAATAATAATAATGATGGTATTGGTTAAGTGCTTACTATGTGCAGAGCACTGTTCTAAGCGCTGGGGTAGATACAGGGTCATCAGATTGTCCCACGTGGGGCTCACAGTTTTTAATCCCCATTTTTACAGATGAGGTAACTGAGGTCCAGAGAAGTTAAGTGACTTGCTCAAGATCGCACAGCAGACAAGTGGAGGAGTCGGGATTAGAATCCACGACCTCTGACTCCCAAGTCTGGGCTCCTTCCACTAAGCCATGCTGCTTCTCTAATCTTTTTAGCTTTAGCCTAATATTGCTTTCTGTGAACATGCCCACACAATTCACACAATTCTCTGTGAAAAGATGATCTATTCTGTGAAAGACTCGTAGGCTATCAGGACGATCTCCTCACACTTGGGCCAGGAATTCAGATGACCTGGATTCTAATGCCAGCTCCATCCCTCATCTGCTGTGTGGGAGCTTGGGCAAGTCACTTGGCTTCTCTGGGCCTCAGTTCTCTCATCTATAAAATGGGGATTAAGACGGTGAGCCCTGTGTAGGACAGGGACTGTGATCAACCCAATTATCTTGTACCTACCCTAGCGTTTAGTACAGTGCACGCCAAGGACAAAGGCAAGTGATTGCTTAAGGTGCTTCAATTTACTCTTCTCTAAACTCGGGTTAAGAGCAGGTATATTTTCCAAAAGGACTCTTAGACTGTACTGTGAGACTCACTGTATTTGATCCCCTCCTGAAACCCAAACTGCACACTTCGCTCCTCTAATGCTAAACTTCTCACTGTTTCTTAATCTCATTTCTCTCTCCACCAACCCCTCACCCACCTCCTGCATCTGGCCTGGAACGCCCTCCTTCCTCACCTCCGACAAACATGAGATGTTCATCCCCTTGATTCTATTTATTGCTATTGTTCTTGTCTGTCCGTCCCCAACGATTAGACTGTAAGCCCGTCAAAGGGAAGGGACTGTCTCTATCTGTTACTGATTTGTACATTCCAAGCACTTAGTACAGTGCTCTGCACATAGTAAGCACTCAATAAATACTATTGAATGAATGAATGAATTCCTCTTCCCTCAGTCAAAGGCTTATTGAAGGCACATGACTTCCAAGAGGCCTTCCTTTCTTATTTCTTCTAAGCCCTGTTTTCCTCTTCTCTCACTCCTTTCTCTGTCACCCTGACTTGCTCCCTTTATTCGTCTCCCCTACCAGCCCTTCAGCATTTATATACCTATATGTAATTTATTTATTTATATTAATGTCTGTTTCCTCCCTAGACGTAAGTTCTTTGTGGGCAGGGAATGTGTCTGTTTATTGTGATATTGTACTCTCCCAAGCACTCAGTACAATGCTTTGCACGGAGTAACAGCTCAATAAATATAATAATAATAATGTTGGTATTTGTTAAGCACTTACTATGTGCAGAGCACTGTTCTAAGCGCTGGAGTAGATACAGGGTAATCGGATTGTCCCATGTGAGGCTCAGAGTTAATCCCCATTTTACAGATGAGGGACCTGAGGCACAGAGAAGTGAAGTGACTTGCCCACAGTCAGACAGCTGACAAGTGGCAGAGCCGGGATGGGAACCCATGACATCTGACTCCCAAGCCCGGACTCTTTCCACTGAGCCACGCTGCTTGGCACCTTGCTTGGGACCTAGGAAGCATTTAATAAACACTATTTTTGTAACACAAAGACACTTGTTCATTTTCCCGGGGGTCCCATCCTCTGGTACATTCTGCTCTTCTCCCTAGGCCTAAATCCCGCAGCCCACGATTCTTTCCCCAGAGTCCCCCGCCCCATCTGCTGAAGATGCTTCAGCAAAAGAGTCTCAGAATGCAGCTGTAGGAAGAAGCTACTTTTCCATTCACGCAATTCCTTCCTTTGCCAAGACCGCAGGCAGCTTTCCATGGCAACTCCTGCAGAGGATGCAGCGGATCGGATGGCCAATCATGGTTTTTGGGTGTCATCTTGGCCAATCCCAAGGCACGACAACAGCAATGTTAACAACACTAATAATAATAATACTGAAGTGCTTACTATGTACCAAGCATATTCGAAAGACTGGAGAAGATAGAAGGTAACTAGATTGGATCCGGTCCCCATTCCACTAAGTAAACGTAATCTTAGAAGGAGGGAGTACGGGCATAATTTCTGCATTTTACAGACGAACAAACTGAAGGACAGAGAAGTTGAATAATAATGATGGTATTTGTTAAGCACTTACTATGTGCAAAATACTGTTCTAAGCGCTGGGGAGATACAAGGTGAACAGGTTGTCCACGTAGGGCTCACATTCTTCATCCCCATTTTACAGATGAGGTAAGTGAGGCTCAGAGAAGTGAAGTGACTTGGCCAAAGTCACACAGCTGACAAGTGTTGGAGCGGGGATTAGAACCCATGACCTCTGACTCCCAATCCCGGACTTTTTCCACTGAGCCACGCTGCATGTTGCTTCTCTCACGTTGCCACGCTGAATGACTTGCCCAAGCTCACTCAGAAGGTCAGTTGTGTCAGAGTTGAAACTGGATCTTCCAACACCCACTTCCTACAATTTCTACTAGACCACACCACCTCCCCAGAAATTTTAACTCCATTTTATGTATAACATCTATGCAAGGAAAGTCCATTGAGTACAATCCTTGATTTTAAGGAAGAAGAGTTTGATTTTTAAAAGAGGAGCTAAATTAGATGTTACAAAACAGAATTTACCATATTAAATCCTGGCAGGTCTGGGATTAGTAATTCAGAAGGACATGTGTTCTAATCCCAGTTCCGCCACTTATCTGCTTTGTGACCTTGGGCAAATCACTTCACTTCTCTGGGCCTCAGTTACCTCATCTGTAAATATGGGATTAAGACTGTGAGCTCTCTGTGAGACGGGGACTGTGTACAACCTGATAAATTTGTATCTACCCCAGAGGTTAGTACAATGCCTGTCACATAGTAAGTGTTTAACAAATACCATTTAACAACAACAACACACACAGTACCAAGCATTCTTCACTGCATCTGTAAAATATCAATCGGATGGTTTCAGTAATCAGTTGCTTCACTTCACTGATGACCCTACTGGCAAAATTAAACCACCTCATTTCCATTTTATTTTATAACCTGGGATTTTTCAATGGAAAATTACACTTCTAAAATTATGCCAAAGTGAAATTGAGCCAAACTATATTTCAGCAAACATGACTTATAATATTTTCCATCAGTAAACATTCCCAAAAAGTCAAATGAGAAGCAGATACTTCTCTAAATACGAAATTTTAAAAAACAAAGAACAGATGTTCTCTTGAAAATGGATTATTTTCCAAGCCGGTAACAATTGAGTACTGTATGGTGGTTTCGTGTTTGTTTAGGTCAACTTCTAAATTTATCACCATAATCTGGAGCCTACTTGCTTTAACAAAATAAGATCATTCAAGGTACAGTGTCCACGAGCCCAGAATTTGCAAGGTCTTTGGGGCTAACAGATGCCCTAACTCCTAACAGGGTTCTGACAGGGTCCCCAAAAGCCATGCTTAAAATGGGCTACCAACAACAGTTCATTCATTCAGTCAGTCATATTTATTGAGCGCTTACTATGTGCAAAGCATCATACTGAGCAGTTGGAAGAGTCCGATATAACAATGAAGAGACACCATCCCTGCCCACAACGAGCTTACGGTCCAGACGGGGACACGTGTTAATATGAATAAATAAATGAATGGGTTGAACATGGATAGTAAGAAAGACAGCCAAACGTGTTCTTCCTCCCCCCTAGTCCAGCTTTAAAAATATAATAATTATAATAATTTTGATTGTGGGATGTTAAACCCTTACTTTTAGCAGAGTGCTGTATGAAGCACTGGAGTAGATAAAAGACCACCAGGTCAGGCAGTCCCTGTCCCATGTGGGGCTCATCCATTTTACTGATGAGGGAACTGAGACACAGAGAAGTTGTGACTTTCTCAAAGTCACACCTTACGCAAGTGACAGCCCCGGTTTTAAAGTTGTGACTTTCAAACCGGTTTGAGACAAAGCAACTCCAGCTATTATGGAGAGCAGGGTGCCTATCAAATGATGATTTTTAAAATTCATGAAGAATTTACATTATTCATTCAATCGTATTTATTGAGTGCTTACTGTGTCCAGAGCACTGTACTAAGCGCTTGAAATGTACAATTTGCAACAGATAGAGACAATCCCTGCCCAACTACGGGCTCACAGTCCCATTGGAGTTCATCAATCAATCAGTGGTATTTATTGAGCACTTACTGTGTGCAGAGCGCTGTATTGAACACTTGGGAGAGGGCAACAGAGTTGGTAGACCCACTGATTGAGCACAACAAGCTTACAATCTTTAGGGGCCCAGTTAAAAAAACACTCAACAATGATATTGTTCTCATAAATAAACTCCTAGGGAACAGCAAATCTGACACATTTCCTGTCCTTCTCAAGAGCCCAGTAGTGGGCTTTGCACCAAGCAGGCACTCACTACTACTATTACTATTACAACTAGCAGAAGATCAGAAATCTTGTGATAATCCTCCAGCCCTCGTCAGGAACTTTCCTAGAGTACCGTATCCACTTTGGGATCCATAAACCAAGTAGGAGTGTAGCGCATTTGGAGAAAGTTTAGAGAGTAGCCACTGCGATGCCAATAGATTTGTTGTTATACCTGAGAAGACGAAGTCAGCTATACTAAAGACAGAAAACTGCTGGGTATTTTAATAATCATCAAGGGAGGCCTCGGAGTATATCAATCCATCAATTATATGGATTGAGTGCTTACTATGTGCAGGCCACTATACTAAGAGCTTGGGAGAGTACAGCTCAACAATATAACAAACACATTCCCTGCTGCCGAATTGTACATTCCAAGCACTTAGTACAGTGCTATGCACATAGTAAGCACTCAATAAATACTATTGAATGAATTTCCAGCTCACAAAGAAATTACTGGAAAGATCATGGGACTAGGAATTAGGAAACCAAGTTCTAATCCTCTACTTGCCTGCTTCATGACTTTGGGCCAGTCAATTTCTCTGTGCCTCAGTTTCCTCAACTGGCATGGTTTAGTGGAAAGAGCACGGGTTTGGGAGTCAGAGGTCATGGGTTTTAATCCCAGCTCCACCTCTCATCAGCTGTGTGACTTTGGGCAAGTCACTTAACTTCTCTATGTCTCAGTTCCCTCATCTGTAAAATGGGGATTAAGACTGTGAGTCCCACGCAGGACAACCTAATTACCTTGAATCAATGCCAGTGCTTAGAACAGTGCTTTGCACATAGTAAGCACTTAACAAATACCATAATTATTATTATTATTTATCTCTCTCTTAGAGAGCCAGACTTTTTTGGGACAGACACTGTGTTGGATCTAATTATCTTATATAGTGCTAGATCTTGATGAATGGAATTGCACCTAAAGGGTGTTTATACTGTTACTCCTTAGTATTTCAGTTTTCTTACTATGATACTGTCTAATGGGGTGCAATGGACTAGATGGATTGTTGAGTTTCTTCCAACCTTTCCATTCCAAAATAATCTGTTCTAGAACAAGTATACTGTGGCTCCAAATCCCGTCCACTTATGAACAGTGATATTAAATACAGATTTCTACTTAACTACAATTAATATACCCATTCGGTCTTCAATTAGGAAGAAGAAAATGAGTATCAAGTTTATCGGGTTTGCTGCAGAACCAGCACAGATTTCCATTTAGCTGACTTAATCAATCAATTGTATTTATTGAGCACTTATTGTGAAAAGAGCACTGTACTAAGCACTTTGGAGAGTACAATACAACAGAATTGGTAGATACATTCCCTGCCCACACCAAGCTTACAGTCTAGAGGATGTATGGTCTAGTCGACCTGATTTTTTGCAGCACATCAGAAATGCCACATGTTAGATAAAAGTAATGTGACACCTGTCAACGTACTCCAATCAAAGGAACCGAAAAGCCATAACATCAGAAAAACATATAATCATATTGTGATTTCTAAATATATACTCATCTGTAATCAAAGACAGTAGAGACAGTAGAGACAGCTGTCAGCAAAAATTGAGTTGATAACCATAATCAGAATTTTCTATAGGTTTTCCATCTACTCTGTTTCGCTTCTTAGAATCAAATATTTTCTCTCCATTTCTTGGTGTGATGTTGGCAATTCATGATGATATTTCTGGATATTCTCTAAAGAGACTCTACAGAAATTATTGGACAGATAAGTTAATTTCCATTTAATTTGATGATGAATAATGAAATATATTCAGGAATGATTTTCAAAGGTCTGGGAAAAATCTGACTGAAATATAGTAGTTACTTATGATAATTCTGAATTAAGTGTAATTTTCAGGACACATTTTTCAATGTCCAGGGAGAAACAAGCAGCAAGGCCTAGTGGATAAAACATGGGTCTGGGAATCAGAAGGCAGGGGGTTCTAATCCAGACTTCACCAGTTGTCTGCTGTATGATATGACTCTGGGTTAGTCAATTCACTTCTCTGTACCTAATCTGTAAAATAAGAATAAAGACTGGGAGCCTCATGTGGGACGGGAACTGTACAACCCAATTTCCTTGTATCCACTCAAGCGCTTGGTAGAGTGCCTGGCACATTGTAAGCACTTAACCACCAAAATAATAATTATTATTTTATGACATGACATTGCAGCAGGGCTCAATTTGGAGATTTTTGTTTGCATTTTACACTTTTCAAAACTTGTTTCCAATGTATCTGTGAAAATTCCACTTTTCCAAAGTAATTCTGCTACTTCCTCCTCTTTGGAAGTCTTGAATTTTTGGATCTTTTAAAGATTCCTCTCAAAATCTCTTTCTGATTCTGCAGAGGCTCTATATTTCATTTTCCCAGGTCATTTCTGTAACGACTGACTTCTATGCTCCTTCTATAGACCCGGGCACTGAGAGGCACTTAATTCCGCGGTCCAGAAGAAGGCCCAACTATGCTCAATCATAATTATAATGACCCGGTGACTATCTCAAACAAGCACTTAAAATAAAACTCCCAAAAGATATATCTCTAATAATACAAGATAACAGTAGGGGTCTTCAGTTCTATCGGAGTCTTCTCCCACGACTCTTATGACATACACACATTTGTGCTTCCAAACCTGTAGATAGTTTACTTATAAATGGCAGCTTGTAGAAGGAGTTTATTTTTTCAGCTGATTTTTTCAGGTATCAACTACAAGGAGACAGGGCTTTCCTTCAAAAGTATTCATTAATCTATCCCTCGAGGCAAGTGGGTACGACTTCACTCCACATTATACATAAAACATCCTTCATAGTAGTAATATTCCTGCTAAGAAACAGCAGTCTGTGAAAATATTATTGAAGTCAGAGTCTTCAAGTATCCCATTAACGCATATATTGTTGCCTTTCTTCTGAAGTATCCCCACGTCTGTCAAAATCAATGTCTAATAATAATAATAATAATAATGGTGGTATTTATTAAGCACTTACTATGTGCAAAGCACTGTTCTAAGTGCTGGGGGGATACAAGGTGATCAGGTTGTCCCACGTGGGGCTCACAGTTTTGATCCTCATTTTACAGATGAGGTAACTGAGGCACAGAGAAATTAAGCGACCTGCCCAAAGTCACACAGCTGGCAAGCGGCAGAACTGGGATTAGAACCTATTACCTCTGACTCCCAAGCCCAGGCTCTTTCCACTGAGCCACGCTGTCCCCAGCACTTAGTATGGTGCTCAGCACAGAGTAAGCACTTAACCAAAACTACAATTACTATTATTATTAGGCAAATAACTACAGCTTCTTCTTTTTCTCACCAATTCCTTTAAAAGAAAAACTCCTGAAGATGTTAATGACTTCCTTCAAACAGACTCCACAAATGCCATAATGTGTTATGTCTCCGTGAGAGGGAGGAGACCCAGAGTAAACAACTTTTCATTTTGAAATTGGAGGTAAAAAGTGAGGTAGGATTTTAGAGGTGAGAACAAGGAGGAGAAAGGCTTCAAAGGGTTGATAGGTCAGAAAGCCACCATTTTGAATCTTTTCAGCCCTGACTGGAAATTCTCAGCTCTCACCGGAGTCCGATAAAGCAAGCCTGTAAATCAAACTCAGAATGTCCCCATAGAATGGTCACCTCTTCTTATTAGCATTATTAAATTTATTAGTCATTGTGAATCTCATTTTCCAATTTTAGCCAGCAAAATAATAATTGCACTGTAACCATAGAGTTTTTTTTGAAGTCTATTATTATGGATTCCTCGTTCAGTAACATATTTCAGTTTTTTATCTGTGACTGCATTTGAAAATATAGCTGCTTTATAATGAAGAATGAACAGGATTTAAAGCAGACACTTTTTTGTCAGCACACAAAATTCCAGAATGTGTTTTAAAAATTATTTCTTCAATCAACCAATCGGGGATTTATTGAGTGCTCACTGAGCGTAGAGCTCTAAACAAGGTGCTTAGGAGGGTGCAAGACAATAGAGGTGGTAGACATATTTCCTACCCACAAGAGTTTACAGTCTAGAGGGGACTATCTAAAGAAAATAGAAAAAACAATTCAGGAATTTAGAGGAAGGATCCAGATCCCCTCTCACCCCTTGGCAAGTAGTTTTAGAGCCAGATAGAAAAAGTTGTCTGATAAAGCAGAGAAAGGAACAAAGGCTCCTATTCCGGGCGCTAGGAGCATGATAGATACATTACAATTTCCGGCAACTAGACACTTTTAATAATATGCTAGGAGATATCCAAAATTGCACTCATTGCAATGTTTTAAAGGAAAAAACCATAAGTGCTTGGCTATAGGAAAGGGTCTTATTTCATGTAGAGGCGACCTCTAATTTAGGATATAAATCATCAAGTTCTATTTCTGCCACTGCACTTCAGGAAAGGACCTTTGTTCTGCAATATGTATGTAGACAAATATGTACACGTTATATTCACATATCTTGTGGGACAGACTTTGGAAGAAAACCTTTAAATGTCTACTTTTATGAGATTTCTGTAGCATTTGAGTAAAATAAGAGCATTTTCACTGACTGAGCTTCCTTAACATTCGAAATATATATTCATGTCACTGAATGAATTAGGCGACTCATGTACGTAGTATATTCTTCTGTATAGTGTTATGAAGTATAAATAGTTTTTTTCGGTTGAAAAATGATGAGCCAACATCATTTTAGCAGTGCTTGTGTGGATGTGATGTAAGACAATGCATGAATGAAGGTCTCTACTAGTGTGCATTTCTGCAACATCGTTTCATTTCTTACCTACAGTTCCAGATGCAGCTTTCATTTGTCCTACTTGGAATCACAGTCTTCTCAGATAGTCTGCTCCATGGCAGAAACTCAATTTCCAACTGCTCCCTGCAGGACTAAGCTAGCTCCTGTTGCTCTCTCCAGATTTTTCATTTTTATGACCCATTATTGGAAATTTTGACTGTGTCTTCAAAACATTTCTTCTCTCCACTCTGCTGTGGCTTATCCCATGCTTCTTACATATGCCACACATCAATAATTTGATGTGAGAAGCTTTGCTCCTGTGCATAGGCAGTGATTGTTTTCCAAGAACACAGCCATCCTATCATTATTATTATTATTATTATTCATCCTGTATTGTTCCATGTAAGCTCCTTGAGACCAGGGATCCTATCTACCAATTGTCTTGTACTTTCAAAACTTAATATGTAGTATATTAGACCATCCAGTATGTAGTGCACTTAATAATGATAATATTGGTATTTGTTAAGCGCTTATTACATGCCAAGCACTATTCTAAGCACTGGGGTAGATACAAGGGAATCAGGTTGTCTCATGTAGGGCTCACAGTCTTCATCCCCATTTTACAGATGAGGCAACTGTGGCCCAAGAAGTTAAGTAACTTGCCCAAGGTCACACAGCTGACAAGCCAGAGGAGTACTGGTTATAATGCTTTGCACAAAAGGCTCAATAGATACCATTCAATCAATGGTATTTATTGAGTGCTTACTATGTATAGAACACTAATAATAATAATAGTATTTGTTAAGCACTAAACTATGTGCCAGGCACTGTACTAAGCTCTGAGGTGGATACAAGCAAATTGGGTTGGACACAATCCCCTTTCCACATGGGGCGCTCGGTCTCAATTCCCATTTTCTGGGTGAGGTAACTGAGGCCCAGAGAAGTGAAGTGACTTGCTCAAGGTCACACAGCAGACAAGTGGCAGAGCCAGTATTAGAACCCATGACCTTTTGACTCCCAGGTCTCTGCTCTATCCACTACGCCATGTTGCTTCTCTATACTATACTAAGCACTTGAGACACTACAACATAATGAAGTTGGTAGACAAAATTCTTACTCACAAGGAGCTCAGAGTCTATGGGAGAGATAGACGTTAAGTAAATTACAGATAGGAGAAATTATAGAGTAGAAAGATATTTACATAAGTGCTGTGGCACTGGAATTACAAAGTGCTTAAGAGTAATAATAATGTTGGTACTTGTTAAGCGCTTACTATGTGCAGAGCACTGTTCTAAGAGCTGGGTAACACAGCCAAGTAAATAGTTCATTCATAAGGGGGAGTGGATAGGGGAAATAATGGCTTAGTCAGGGAAAGAGTCCTGGTGGAGATGTGATTCTACTATTGACTGGTTAATGATATTTAGAAGCCTCAATGGAATCAATTAATCAATCAATCATATTTATTACTTACCATGTACAGTTCCCTCTCAGGGTCGCATCTGGGGAGTTTCCAGTACTCTAGCAATCTTGACAATGGGAGGGAGAGTCAAGCAGAGGCCTACCCTTTCCTAGCTTGGGTAGTGACTAGTGAGTGGAAGACAATCTGCTACAAGTCAAAACTCACCTATGCTGGGCAGCAGCGGCGCAGGAAAGAATCGAGGGAGGAGCCTCAACTTTACTACACAGAAGGAGGAAATGGTAAACCACTCTGGATTTTTACCAAGAAAACTCTATGGATCCACTACCAGAAGATTGCAGATGGAGAGCGGCGTGCTCTGGGAGAGATGTGTCCATGGGGACGCTATGGGTCGGAGACGATTCGACAGCAAAAGGCAAGACTTGTCTTGCAGAGAAGTGCACATGGTGCTTGGGAGATTACAGTAGAACAGAGTTAGTAGACACGTTCTCTGCCCACAAGGAGCTAGTGAACAGCTCCAGAGAAAAAACATGGCATCTATGGTAGATAGAATACCTACAGGGAACGGGGAAGCAGTGTGGCTCAGTGGAAAGAGCCTGGGCTTTGGAGTCAGAGGTCATGAGTTCGACTCCCGGCTCTGCCACTTGTCAGCTGTATGACTGTGGGCAAGTCACTTCACTTCTCTGTGCCTCAGTTACCTCATCTGTAAAATGGGGATTAACTGTGAGCCTCACGTGGGACAACCTGATTACCTTGTATCTACCCCAGCGCTTAGAACAGTGCTCTGCACATAGTAAGCGCTTAACAAATACCAACTTTTTTTTTAAATCTCACAGCCATGACAAAAGTTGGACACTGCAAATTGTCCTGTATATCTACAGTTTGGTCTGAACCAATTAGCAATAAGAACAGCATTTGTCAAGTGCTTACTACGTTCTAGGCATCATCGTAGCTATGAGAAAATCAGAGCAAACGCAGTCCCTTTTGCCTATGGGGTTCACAACATAAGAGGGATGGAGAATTATTTTTATTCTAAATTATTTTACCCCATTTTACCTAAATTATTCTAACTCTAAATTATTTTACCCCATTTTACAGATGAGGAAACAAAGGCACAGAGAAGTAAAGTGACTTGCCCCAGGTTACACAACAGGTAAGTGGTGGAGCTGGGACTAGAACTGGATCTCCTGATTCCCAGATCTGTGCTTTTCCACTAAGCCTTGCTCCCAATACTATACATTGTGCACTCACCGGTTATGGAGCACTGCTTGGCAAAATTCAACAGAATTATCAGGCATGGTCCCTGTCTCTCAAGGAGTTAACCATTGAGTTGGAGAAACGGACACTAAAACACATTATCTTGACGTGATAAATGTTGCCACAACCATCTCTGAGTCCCCCAAAAGACACAGTAGACTTGATTTTATAGTCCACTTTATTTCATATAGTTCTTATATATTTGAGTTTTAAATTTTACTTTTTCATTTTCTTTTCCTCTTCCAACACCATGCTGAATAGCCCTCCAGAAGGTTAAAGATAAGTCAATTGAGTGGCTCAAACTAGTATTCTAATTCTGAGATTAACTTTTAGTCTCAGTGTCAGAATATTTCAGCATTGGGTAAATAATCATTATCGAGTTAGACCTTCAGGATGTACAGAAGATTGGGTTCTGACCAGCGGGAAGAATGTCCAGTCACATAGCAGGTCATTTAGGTCACACAGGAGTTCTTTGTACTCCTAAAGGCTTAACGCCTCCTGGAATGAAGGTCTGGATGTTAGAGGACGTGGGTTCTTATCCCAGTTTTGCCACTTGCTGGCTGAGTTACCTTGGGTAAGTCATTTAGCTTTTCTGCACCTCAGTTTCCTCATCTGTAAAAAGGAATTAAATGGCTGTTCCCCCTCCAATTTAGATTGGGAGCCCCATGTGAGACTGGGATTGTGAATGACCTAATTCAACTCCTGTGTTTACAGTGGAGCTTGGCACCGCATTGGCAATTAACAAATATTTCAATTAAATGATTAAATAAAAGAACTTGAAATATCTAGCAATTCTTCAAAAATTGTGAAACAGACCTATTTAAGAGCCCTGAAGCCCTGGAAAGGCGTTTACATCGCTCTGTGCTTGGGTAATCTTTGAACCTTTGTCAGTACAGGCCAGTGAGGTCATTTCTATAGATCAGTGGCTCGCTTCAAAGCCGAGTGCTAAAAACGTGACAGGAAAGTAACCTTCTTTAACTTCTCAGCCTATCCCACTCCAATTATCTCCGTACTGAGCGACTTCTCGATTCACTCACGTTTCATCTAGGAAGGCTGTGGCAGACTGTTTCCATCTGCCATAGAGTTAAATAACTCTCTTTGATTTCAGAGGATTCAATGAGCTAGAAAATAGAGGATAATTTCATATCACTACTAGAGAGCAATTTTGCTCTTTTTATTAATGCCGTCACACCATTTTGCCCAATTTCAGGGGGATCTTCAAGGACTGATGCCGTCAATTATCCTGCAATTCCTAAACACGCCTCAACTCATATTGTTCTCTAAGAGATCAGATTTGTAAAAAAAAAATACATCTCAACATATTTCGTCTTTCCAAAGCAGCTCCTCCCTCTTGAGAATATGTGGAATCCATAACGCTCCACCTATGAAATGTATAACCAGAGAGAATTACAAAGGCGTGGTCTTTAGAGCACTTGAGTAAAAATGGATTTTAATTAATTCAAGGCTTGAAGTAATTACAGTACTTTTCTAAAACAGCCTTCCTGGCAGAAACTCTTTGATTTGATCTCCTAATCTCCGCTCTGAATTCCAAGTCTCCAGACCCCTTGTGGCTCTGAATGAAAGATAGTCAATTGAGTGTACTAGCAGAAGTCACTTAATCTTTTTGAATCTCTTTTCCAGATGAAGAGAGCAAGCAGTAATAATACCTGCCAGAGATAATGTTTGCAACATACCTTGAGATCAGCGGGTCTGGACAAAGCCCATGTTTTTTGGGCTTTTAAGGAATAGCAAAAGACTAATTATCTTAGGCATTTACTTCGTGAATTGGAAAATGAAGACTAATCCCAAAGAGTATATACTGAACTTAAATTTAGTATTTATTTTCTGCAACTCCAAAAAGCGATCTAAAAATCAATTCTAATCATTAGAGTGATAATAAAGAGTTGCTCACGAGACGCGGGGCCGGGTTTCAGCATGGCTAAGTGGAAACAGCAGGGGCTGGGGAATCAGAGGTCATGGGTTCAAATACCAGCTCTGCCACTTGTCATCTGTGTGACTTTGGGCAAGTCACTTAACTTCTCTGTCCTCAGTTACCTCAACTATAAAATGAGCATTAAGCCTGTGAGACCTACATGGGACAACCTGATCACCTTGTATCATCCAAGAGCTTAGAACAGTGCTTTGCCCACAATAAGTGCAAGCAGCGTGGTTCAGGGAAGCAGCGTGGCTCAGTGGAAAGAGCCCGGGCTTGGGACTCAGATGTCATGGGTTCAAATCCCAGCTCCGCCACTTGTGTGACTGTGGGCAAGTCACTTAACTTCTCTGGGCCTCAGTTACCTCATCTGTAAAATGGGAATTAACTGTGAGCTTCACGTGGGACAACTTGATTACCCTGTATCTACCTCAGCGCTTAGAACGGTGCCCTGCACATAGTAAGCACTTAACAAATACCAGCATTATTGTAAATCCCATTATTTTTATTATAATCTGTTGTGGATGCCTAGTTTGTTTCTCTAGACTGACTTTTAAGCACCTGATGGTTCCCACAGCTCCCTATGGCAACACTTCACGGGAGCTTGCCGGAGAGGACAGTAATGGTGGAATGTGTCTAGCAATTCTGTTATTATTATTCTATTCATTTTATTAATGATGTGTATATATCTAAAATTCTATTTATCTATTTTGATGCCAGTGATGCCTGTTTGCCTGTTTTAGTTTGTTGTCTCTCTCCCCCTTCTAGACTGTGAGCCCGTTGTTGGGTAGGGATTGTCTCTATCTGTTGCCGAATTGTACATTCCAAGCACTTAGTACGGTGCTCTGCACACAGTAAGCACTCAATAAATATGATTGACTGACTGAATGACTGAATGAATGAATGAATGAAAGTTATATGGTACTCTCCAAAGTACTTAGTACTTGGAGAAGCAGCATGGCCTAGTGGATAAAGCACAGGCCTGGGAGTCAGAGGTTCTAATGGGTTCTAATGCCGGCTCCACCACTTGGCTTCTGTGTACCTTGGGCAAGTCACTTCACTTCTCTGGGCTTCAGTTACCTCATCTATAAAATGGCTATTAGGACTGTGAGCCCAATGTAGGACACGGCCTGTGTCCGACCCAATTCGTTAGTATTCTCCCTGCCACCAGCACTTAGTATAATGCCTGGTACATAGAAAATGCTTAACATATACCATAATCATTATTAGAGCTCTCAATAAATTAATTGATTGGTTGACTGGGGGTCCGGCATCTCACTGTAATGTAATATGGAATCTTGGATACTGGACTCTCCATCACTTATTACCTTTCCCAAGGTGCTGGACAAAAGCACCTGAATATCTGTTACTGATTTGTACATTTCAAGCACTTAGTACAATGCTCTGCACATAGTAAGCGCTCAATAAATACTACTGAATGAAGAAGCAGAGGTGACAAAGAAAAACAGCACTGACACAAAGACTCACTGGGATGTCATCTCCTCAGACAAACTCTAAAACCAACTGAAGCCATTCCCAATTTTATGAGTGCTGACTGAATACCAGGTCATTACCCTGAGCAAAGAGAATGATAAAACATAACTGGTATTTCTTAAGTACTTACTATGTGCCCAGAACCATGATAAACACTGAGGTAGATACAAAATAATCAAATCAGATGCACTCCCTCTTATACATGGGGTTCCCAGTCTAAGAGGTAGGGAGGACAGAAACCGGATCCCCATTTTTCAGTGGAGGAGACAGAGGCACAGAGAAATTAGAGGTTAAATGGAAGCAGTTTATAATCAAGTGTGGTACTTCAAGTCAAAAGTTCTGCATTATTTAAAAACTCTCTTATGGGGCAGGTTCCAAATTTTTTCAGCCAAAAGAACGTTGAAATTTACAGAATATCTCCATTCCCCCAAGCAGGAGAGTCCCCTATAATTTATAAATTGGAGTGGGTAGTTTTCATTCAGTTTTTAAAGCCGCTTTATTCATCGATGCTTACCTCTAAATTTTGATCGGCTGTGTACCCACTCCCACAATATCCTCATTGTGTCGTTACTTAAAAACTGACAGAACATCTTTTAGCTAATGTATGCAAACATTCCAAGTCCTTGGCTTCAGTAAAAGTGCCCTTGGGAAAAGCCGTGGCTTTGCAATAATCATACCTTTATGAAAACATAAGTTCTGGTTTTCAGCGTACTGACAGCAGTTACGAGAAACAACAAGACAAGAGCTCTTTCAACCGAGTTTGTCTTTCCAACTATTGTTTTAGGTCAGATTCCTACAGAACAGAGCCAAAAGAATAATGTCATAGGGCAGTCAAAAAGCTCTAAGAGTGACTGGCAACTCCAACATTTGTAACTTTCAGGTAATGTACACTTTCCCAGTAGAAGCCCCCAATTAAAGATAATAAACTAGGCCAATTGCGTCAGGGCCTATCAAGGTCATTTTCACTTCCTCATTTCCCATATCTACCCAGCATTAATGTGAGAAAATATGGGACCATGAATAGATATTTGTTCCCTATCTTCTCAATATTTCTCTTTGTAAAAATTCAGCATGCATCAAGCCATGGGGGAGGTGACCGGAACTATGTCAAATTAATCCTGCTCTCACAGAATTAGAAACCTCAGAGAGCAAACAAAGACGGCACTGTTAGTTTTGCATAGGAGTGAAATACACATTTTTCTGTGTCCCGAGTAAAAAAAAAAACACATACACAAACTATCTACAGTTAGCTTAAAAGCAGGTACTTGTTCAGGAGACAGAAATCGACAATTCTGCATTTCTTTAAAATTTTCCAAAATATACAGTTGCCAGACTGTACAAATAAAAAACTATCAACTGTGATTAAAGAGCTGAAGTCTTTCCTGTTGTTTGTTCCAACAGTGATATTTTATTACATAGAATTTTCCATCTCAAAGAAAATAAATACCACTCAAGCTATCCCTTTATGATATCACTGATACATTGTATTATAATGCTTTGGCTATTAATAGTTCTTTTTTTTAACCTAAAATGTTAATGCACTCTAATAGATTTTGCGTCGTTTATCCTCATACATTTATAAATGTTCTTATATTATAGGCAAGGGGATTTTATAGTTGGAAAGATTTAGGTTCTCCAATGTAAACTCGCTTGCCTAAATCACACAGCAGGTCAAGTGTCAGAGCCAAACTAGAACCAAAGTCTTGATACACATGACCTGAAGATCTTAGTGGTAAACCAGGTTGCCTCTAGAACATAAAAATACTAGTTCACAATCCCCTGGATATTGGGGTGGCTAAGCACGTGTCAGACAATATACTGTGGGATCCCTTCCGGTCTATTACTTAAAGGACACCGTGGTGAATTTTGCTACGTGAAGAAGCCCACTGGGAGACCTCATTCCCATGGGCTACTTTCCCCACCCTACATTCTTCTTTAAGAATCTCTCCATAGCTCCCCTGTCCCAACGAACCTTCCACACCCTTCCCTGGCCCTGAAGGCCCTCTCCTTGCCCCACACCTCCTATCAGCCACCACCACTAACTACCCCTTTCCTGGCTTACTGGCCTGCACTGCTCAGAACCATCCAGGCATGGAGACAAAGCAAGTTAAAACTGAACCAGATTGGGAGGAGGGAGATCTTGAAAGGGAAAATAAGACTTCTCCTTTTGGGCCCAGTCAACTCCAATCTTGCCCCTATGGCTATAGCGGTTTGGGAAGGTGCGGAATGCAAGTCGAATTACAGATTGAGAAAGAGCGTGGCCTAGTGGATGGAGCTCGGACCTGGGAGTCAGAAGGACCTGGGATCTAATCCCAGTTCTGCCATTTGTCTGCTGTGTGACCTTGGGCAAGTGACTTCAGTTCTCTGTGCCTCTTTTAGATCATCTGTAAAATGAAGATTAAGACTGTGAACCCCATGTGGAACATGTACTGTGTCTAACCTAGTTACCATGAATACACCCCAATGCTTAGAATATTGCCTGACATATAGTTAATGTTTAATAAACACCATAAAATAAAAGCCCAAGAAGGGGAAAATGGAAAGAGTTTTGTGTGGGGGGAGTAGCTCTGGGATTGGGAGGGGTGGAGTTTGCAGTGGCATCAAAGGTCTGGCTGGGATAGTTGGGAAGGAGTAGGAGGACTAGAAACCACAGAGAAGTTTCAAAGAGCCACAGAAACGGTGAGTGGGTGGGGATGTGGAATGCATTCAATCATTCATTCAATTCATTCATTCAATCTTATTTATTGAGCACTTGCTGTTTGCAGAACACCGTACTCAGCACTTGGAAGAATACAATATAAGAGTAAACAGACAAATTCCCTGGCCGCAACAGGCTAACAGTCTAGAGGAACTGCAAACCACAACATGGAATGAATGGTTTGCCCAGCCTGCTTTGTCACAAAGGGAAGTGATTCTCTCTAAAACTTCACTCAGTTGATTTCCAGCACCCCAATCTTGTAAAAAGATCAGCTATCTCTAGCACGTCTGCGTAGGCCTTTGTTGATCTTTTTTTCTAATGGTATAAAGCACTTACTATGTGTCAAATACTATTCTAAGTGCAGGGATAGGTATGTGTTAATTAGGTCAGACACAGTCCCTGTCCCACATGAAACTCACAGTTTAAGTAGGAGGGAGAACAGGTATTTAATCCCCATTTTCCAGTTGAGGAAGCTGAGGCACAGAGAAATTAAGTGACGCCTTCGGTCACGCAGCAACCAATAGGCAGAGCTGAGATTAGAACCCAGGTCCTCTTTAGTCCCAGTCTTAGGCTCTTTCCATGAGGTCACGCTACTTCAATTCTACACTGTATTCATTTAGTTTATTCTACTTGGAAATGTTTCCAAGTTTGTTTTCCCTATTAGAACGTAAGCTCTAATGGACAGGGAACAGGTCAGTTCTTTGTTTTGTATTTCCTAACAGCTTAGTACAGGGCATTACTACTAACAGACAAGGGTTCTGACAGTGGCTTAGAAAATCTGGCTTGCTTGAGATATTCATCAAGATTTTAAAACTCTATCATCAATAGTCAGAGTTGGTGGTGCCCTGTCTGATTCTTTCCCCATTACCCTTAGAGTAAAACAAGGGTGTGCTTTAGGTCCACGTTCAACCTATTCTATAATCGTACACTTGAAGATGAGACAAAGAACATGGAAGTGGGAGCTGGAATAGGTTTTTGATGCCCTGGGAAACTTCCTGCTGAATAGAGCTATAGACCTTTGGTAAAGCAGTCATCAAGGAACTGCTGTATGCTGATGTGTGCTCATGAAACAACACACACACAAAAAGATATGCAAATGGTGTGAATTGCTTTGTTGAGTTTCTGTGTTGGCTCTGCTATTTGCTGAAAATAACTGATGAACATCAAGAGTGTATTGCATCCTTTACCAAGGAAACCCTGCATGCAACCAAAGATTTTCATGGTCAACACATTAGATTTTTCTGTTTCCCAGGAGATGTATAATTTACTAAAGCATGTATAGACAAATGCAGAGAAACATAAAAAAAAATAAACAGAATTTTTTTTGGACTACTGTCAGAGTTTGGCGAAAACAGAGCATCCAACTTGATTCTGGCCTAGTGGTCTAATAAACCCATAGTGCTGTTCAATCTTTTATTAAATACCTTTAAGACTCAATGAATCAAATTTGGAAGATACAACAGATTCTTGAACTTACTCTTTTTTACCAACATCAAGGTGATGGAGCTCTTTGAGCACCAGCAGAGACAATGTTCCTAATAAAGCAATTTCACTGAATCGGACATTTGAAGAGAGCAGATATTAACAGGATATTGAAGGTATTGCTATATACAAACTGGCAGGGGGCAAAATCAAGGAGAGAGGGATTAAAAAAGAGAAAAAAACATTTCCAGTGAGAGGGAAGCACAAGCTTGACCAAGCAAATCAGGAATGGACTGTTGGGAGACTATCACAAGACACAGCCCAACCTGGCAGGCAATAATTAGGAGAGGAGGTGTCCTTCTTCGGTGGACACTTTGCAGACATTGGGTGGGGTCCCGTGATGTGGGATCAGTAACAGAATCAGGATCTTTATGGGGAAAAGTCAGCAATGCAACAAAGAATTCTCTGGAGTCACACTTTCTGGATATAATGTGGACGAGAATAGCTCTCACTGACTGTTTGAGCCAAGTCCACATGCATGGATAGTACATCACAGTCAGTAGCATCAACTACAAAAATGAAGGAAGATGTATGTATGTGTGCATGTAATAATAATAATAATGGCATCTGTTAAGCACTTACTATGTGTCAGACACTGTATTAAGTGCTGGGGTGTTTGCAAACAAATTAGGTTGGACACAGTCCCTTTCTGTATAATAATAATAGTAATGATAGTATTTGGCAGTTACTATGTGCCAAGCACTTTCTAAGCACTGGGGGAGATACACTGGGGTATGTGGTTTACAGTCTTAATCCCCAGTTTATAGATGAGGTAACAGTGGCACAGAGAAGTGAAGTGATTTGCCCAAGGCCACATAGCAGACAAGTGGCAGAGCTGGGATTAGAACCCATGACCCTCTGACTCCCAGGCCCATGCTCTATCCATTAGGCAACACTGCTTCTCATCCTTCTATCTATATATACACACATACACACAACACATACATATAGAGAATATGATTTTCTCTGGCATCAACTTTTAGGAAGAAGAAAAGTTTGTTGGCAAGTTTATAGGGTTCCTTTCTGTCCCTCTTCAGGTAGTTTTTTAAATTGGAGTGTGTATCTGGTCTCCTACTCCTTTAGAACTGGAGTCCCATGTGAGACGTGGTCTGTGTTCAACTTAATTATCTTTTATCTATCCCACATTTATCACAAATACCACTATAAATTAATGAAATAATAATGGCTAATCAACACTGAGTCATACTTGCCAGTCAACATCATATTCTAAAGCAAAGCTGGAACCCTCTAGGCAGTACCTGTGAGCATTTGGGACCATTTAAGTGTTTTAAATCTTTGTTTAGGTAGCCTTAATTAGCCTGATTCATCTGGAGCCTCAGCTACTCTGTAGAACCGAAGTAGGGCACCTTTGGAACTGCATTTATTCTTTCATAAATGCTGCTCTTAGACAAGAATGGTGACATTCAGTAAATTACTGCTTCTATGCAGTAGGTGTCTGATTTAATCTCGGGGAGTGGTTTAGATACCGACAGGATTGAATTACCTACGTTACTCCACCTACTTTCTCTCTCCAAAATATATATCTATATCTACATATAATATTAATTTGTATCTATATATATCTATATGTAGATATAGACAGTGATGAAGGTATTTGCTAAGTGCTTACTGTTTGTCAAGCCTGTATAGGACTGGGGTGGATACAATTTAATCAGCTCAGACACAGTCCTTGCTTAGATGGGATCCCCAGTCTAAGTAGGAGGCCGATGTATACAAGGGTTGGAGAAAAAAGAACCATAAATATAAATCTATGTAGTTCTCTTATTTTAGTTGCTATTGCATCACTTTTATCATATCATATATATGTATGTACACAAATGCATATGTATATATACACACATCGATGTTCATTCATATCTATTGAGTGCTTACTGTGTGCAAAGCACTGTATTAAGCACTTGGGAGAGTATAACAATAATCGTATGTAGATGATGATGATGATGAAGATGATGGTATTTGTTAAGCACACCCTGTGTGCCAAGCACTGTTCTAAGCGCTGGGGTTGATACAAGGTAATAGGTTGTTCCACATGGGGCTCACAGTCTTAATCCCCATTTTCAGATGAGGTAACTGAGGCATAGAGAAGTGAAATGACTTGCCCAAAGTCACACCGCTAAATGGCAGAGGCAGGATTAGAACCCACAACCTCTGACTCGCAAGCCTGGGCTCTTTCCACTAAGCCACACAGGTGCATATATATGGGTGTGTATACATCTATGATTCTATTTATCTTGATGATATTGACGCCAGACTACTTGCTTTGTTTTGTTCTGTTTTGTTTGGTTGTCTGTCTCCCCTGTTTAGACTGGGAGCCTGTTGTTGGGCAGGGATTGTCTCTTTCTGTTGCCGAATTGTACATTCCAATTGCTTAGTAAGTGCTCTGCTCATAGTAAGTGCTCAGTAATTGACTGAATGAAAGTGTGTATATAGACAGATATACCTATTTATAACTATTCACATATACCTAAGAAATGAGGAATTTTGAACCACGGAGTGTTATCCAAGAGTCACAGAATAAACCAGTAGCCAATCTTACAAGAACAACACTGGCCACAAATCGCAAATTTATGCAAGGTCCTAATTCCTTCAAAAATTTTGTCTAGTATGGTTGTCTTCACTTCTCTGACTTCTGTCCCGTCTGTTCGAATGCCAATTTTTGCAGACTTTGTTTTGCATTTCCTAAGGACTTAGTATTGGACACTGCACCTGTGTAGCCTTTGAGCTACAGGGGAAAAAAGTACAGGCCTGGGAGTCAGAGGACTTGGGTTCTAGTCTCCACTTTGCCACTTGCCTCCTTTGTGACCTTGAACAATTCACTTTTCTCTGTGCCTCAGTTTCCTCATCCCTAAATGGAACTTACATCCTACTCCCTCCTACTTAGACTCACTCCTACTTAGGCTGTTAGACCCATTTGGGAGAGAGATTGTGACTGATCTTGCTATTATTACTGGCAGGGCACACCTCTACGAGGTTAAGTGTCTGTGAGCTACTCTAGGGCTGGGAGCATTTCACTGATAGCTCCTTATTTCATTCACTTTCAGTGAATTTCATCATAAAAATGCAACTACCCAATTCCAACTACCCAGAAAACTCAGGGCTGTACGATAGATCCAAAATTTTAGCTTCTGCAGTTTAGTTATAAACATAAATATTTATAACTAAATAGTATGATTCCATAGATAGCATTGAAGATGCTACCGAATTGTACATTCCAAGCGCTTAGTACAGTGCTCTGCACATAGTAAGTGCCCACAAATACTATTGAATGAATGAAAGATGCAAAACACTACGGAATCAGAATACGGCTCCAGAGAACTTTAGAAGGAGACTCCCTGCCAGTCCTGACGGTCACCTTCTAGAACTATTACACTTGGATCGAGCAAGGGCCTGAGAGTCGGAAGGTCATGGGTTCTAATCCTAACTCCGCCACTTGACTGCTGGGTGTCCTTGGGCAGGTCACCTCACTTCTGTGTGTTTCAGTTCCCTTATCTGTAAAATGTGGATTAAGACTGTGAGCCCCATGTGGGACAGGGACTGTACCCAACCCAATTTGCTTGTATCTACCCCAGCTCTAAGTACAGTGCTTTGCACATAGTAAGCACTTAAATACCACAATTATGCATGAGTCTACATCATAAGTGCATACGTATCATTATTCCAAAATCCGGGTGACATTTGGGAGACTTTAAAAGTTCCAATAATTAACAGATAACAACCTTTTTCCTTAGACAGCCATAAATGTTGGGGTCAATTCCACTGCACAAAAGCAGAGCCTAAAGTGACTTCCTTAGCCTGCTACTTTCAGAAAGAGTCATGATGACCTTCACTAAACATCAACATCCCTTAATGAAACTACAACAGAGTCAGAAAAACACCAAGAAAAAGCAGGATATGTAAATAGGCAAGATACACTACACCTCTAGGACTGGTTAAATGACATGAATGGAGAATTCTCACTCTCAGGAACAACCTGGAATTCATGAAAACATGTAGAATTCAAAAGCATTCATCACCTCTACTATTATCCTAATTCCCGAAATACTTCTCACAGGGAAAAATTCATTCAGCACAGCACTTCTCTTCGACCTTCTCCATGTGCAGCCAAACATTTCAAACGGAAGAGGTTTTATATTCTAAGAATGATTGATTTGCTCATACTTCAAAGAAATTCTAACATTAGTCATATTTAATTCAAAAGTCACAAATAATATTTATGGCTGTTCATGTTTTTTTAACACAGAGATTGTTTCCTTAAATATTCTGCAGGCAAATCCAGCAACCCAGGTGGGGATTTAGCCAAAGGAAGCCTTATACGCTCTGCCGAAAAAGTCGTGGTTTATGCTTGTCAGTAAACTGTAATGTAAGAAGTCTGAAAGATGGAAGTCCCTCAGAATAGGACATATCCTGAGCATTGCATTCAGTGAGGGGAAAAAAAATCTGTTGGGAAATGTTTTTGTGAAGCAACTTAATAATATGTGACTTGAATTTACATTCTTTCTTTTGGCCACTGTTAGAACTTGGTACACTTGAAGTCAAAAACATTTATTCTGGTCCGCTAAACCATATATCACCTCTATCCCTCTCTGTAGACTATAAGGATGTTTCTAGACTGTCGTGAGACCATGTTTTATGGCAATCCCTATCTCTAGACTATAAGCTCATAGTGGGCAGGGAATATATCTGTTACATTGTTGTGTTGTACTCTCCCCAGTGCTTAGTACACCTGTTGCTAAATTGTACTTTCCAAGAGCTTAGTACAGTGTTCTGCACACAGTAAGCACTCAATAAATACAAATGAATGAATGAATGAATCCCTGCAGATATCCGATGGGGAAGTGGCGAAGGGAGGCTGAGAGGGACTAGGGTCCCCTAAGGGGTCCCACTTCTACTCACCCCACCCGGAGATCACCATCCTCATCCTGCTTCTTATCAATTATTATTCTTATCTCCAACATGGCCCACCCTGTGCCTGCAGGTTGTGACTGCAGGATAATTAATACCCATTTGACAAGAACTTTCCAGAATCCTCCAACAATGACTCTGTAACAAGTAATGAGTTCTAACTCTGCAATCTGTCATTGTCAATTAAAATTAACCTACTGCCCGATGAATGCTTGACATTGTTTAATTGATGGATGAGAGATGGGTGAGAGATCTGAACACATCTCATACTAATCTTTGTCTCATTTTCTCCTATAGGCCGATTGAATAAAGGATGGCCAATAGACTTTCGCTAGTATAGACTATGGATTTAATCATTTAGATCTGTGATATGTCCTTGTCTCTATCTAGGCTGTTGTCTGTTACTAGGACATTAAAACACATTAAGCTATAACAACATCAACAATGGCGGGGTGGATACAAGCAAATTGGGCTGAACGCATTCCCTGGCCCACATGGGGCTCACAGTCTCAATCCCCATTTTAGAGTTGAGGTAAATGAGGCACAGAAAAGTGAAGTGACTTGCCCAAGGTCACACAGCAGACAAGCGGCAGAGCTGGGATTAGAAATCTGATGACCTTATGACTCCTTATACTCTATCCACTGTGCCCTGTTGTTTCTTGCAAGCGATGTGAATACTATCAAAAACTTTCTATTTTAGAACAGGCAATATATGGACCACCATAATGTCCAGCAAAAATTAAACTACTATCACTGAATATGAAGGTATCGGGTGTATTTAGCCTTTAAATGCATTTAGAAATAACAACAGAGCTTCCACAAACACCAAATGGCATTACAGATTGTATACACAGACATTATGAACCTGAACTATTTGGCATGGAATCCCTTAGCAGTTTATTAAAACCCATTAACTGGACCTTTAGCCCTAACAAGTGTTCACCCTTGTTTTGTTTTATAGCTGTGACTGGAATCTCTGATGGAAACATCATGCAATCGTTTCGGAAAACAGTTTCTGGAATATTGATGGATTATTGGTTTCTGGGTTTTGGGGGCTTTTTTAGTGACACCTCATTCCGTCTTTCAATATTCCAATGTTCTGTAAATACACACAGCCTCTCCAGAGCACGGCCAGTGTACCGGCTGCAAATATGAGATGTTGATACAGGATTAGGTTTCTGTAGCTTTAATAACAGTTATATGAAAAACAAAGGTGTGGAAAGATAGATATCTTCCTTGAGTTTTAGGATCATATAGGGAGAAAGAGAGATGAAAGGAAATGAAAGAACGATGTTGAATGTCTTGTTCTGGTATTGTTGCTTAGAAGTGCCTATTATCATTAAACTTCGCAGCAGTGCTTGCAAACAAATTTCAAACTCAGCCACTAAACTTAGTGGTAAAACAAAATACAAAATTATATCCTCCAAAGATTAAAAGACTGGAAGTCTTTTTTCTTCTTATCATATGCCAGCATGATGTGGTGGAACCATGCTTATCTGGGAGCTGGAAGAACCTCGGTTTGAACATTGGTTTGCCATGTGACCTTGGGCAAGGCAACTTACCCTCTCTGAACCTCAGTTCCCTCATTTGCAAAATAGGATAATAATACCTGCCTTTCTAACTATCTCACAGGGTTACTTTGGGGGTAAATTTGGAGAAGGAATGTGAGAGTACGTTGTAAGCAAAAGTGCTATACAAAAACCGAGATACCTCATCTGATAAATGGAAGTTTTGCAAACAAATATCAATAGGTTATTGAGAGATTTATATAAATTTATAGATGAGAGATTCATAATGGGGTACTGGAGGGCCAGTTACAATTTAGAGGGAAAAAAATGAAATGTTCATGTGTATTTGAAATCATATTTCAAAACTCCTGTCTCTACTATGAGAGGCAGAGGATGGCATGTCCAATACATCAAATTTTCTTATAAGACGGGGTTATGTTCCAGTGAAATCCTTACTGTGGAAGTCTTTTGTGACAGAACACATGCCCTGCCTAGTCAGAGCAAAGGCACAGACAGTTTTTTCTACATCACACTGTGCCCATTCACTAGATGCATGTCACCAGAAGAATATTCCCTAATTTCCTAACCACATTTTAAGCTCTATCCAAAACTCAATAGTGAAAATGTGACTTACGGAAGAACAGAATGTAATGGCTTATAGTGAAAATTGTCACCCTCAAGGCCTCGTCAGCCATTTAGCAAAGGGATAAACTGACCCTGGACTGTCCACAGTCCTTTTTCCTTCCTAACCCAACTCTCACCTCTGCCAGTATGAGTGAGGACCCAGAGAGTAAAGTGAACTTTGGCCTTCACAGAGGCAGATAGGTTTCTTCTCTCAAAGCCAAGAAACTTTTAATCTGTCCCTGCTCTCTTCTCCCTTCTTTTAGGGGATTCTGGCTTGCAAAATCCATCTCAAATTCTTCCACTGAAAGAAATAAATGGTTTTGAGTCTGTTGAAATAATCTGGGCCAATGACCACAACTGTAAAAATGTATTATCAATCAATCCATTATATTCATTGAACCCTTACTGTGTGCAGAGCATTGTACTAAGTGCTTGGGAGAGTAAAATATAACAGTGTAATAGCAGACAGTTCCCAGCCCACACTGAGCTTACAGTCTAGAGGGGGAGACAGACAATAGTATAATTAAATAAATTATGACTATGTACATATGTGCTGTGAGGCTGTGATGGGGGATGAATAAAAGAAGCAAGTCAGGGCAACTCAGAATGGCAGAAGGGAGTGTAAGAAAAGGAAAAGTGGACTTAGGGAAGGCCTCTTGAAGAAGATGTACCTTCAATAACACTTTAAAGGGAGGGGGGAAGTAAGAGTGTGAGCATTCCGGGTCAGAGGCAGGATGTGGGTGAGAGGTCAGTGGTGAGATAGACAAGATCGAGGCACAGTAAAAGGGTTAGCATTAGAGGAGTGAAGTGTGTGGGCTTGTTTGTAGTAGGAGTAGGGGAGAGAGGTGAGGCATTCATTCATTCATTCAATTGTATTTATTGAGCTCCTACTGTGTGCAGAGCACTGTACTAAGCACTGGGAAAGTACAACACAGCAATAAAGAGAGACAATCCCTGTCCACAACGGGCTCACAATCTAGAGTGTGATGCCTAGACAGACATCAGTACAAGTAAACAGGCATCAATATAAAAAAATAGAATTGTAGATCTAATGTATACATATATACATAATAATAATGTTGGTATTTGTTAAGCACTTACTATGTGCAGAGCACTGTTCTAAGTCCTGGGGTAGATACAGGGTAATCAGGTTGTCCCACATGAGGCTCACAGTTAATCGCCATTTTACAGATGAGGGAACTGAGGCACAGAGAAGTGAAGTGAATTGCCCAAAGTCACACAGCTGACAAGTAGCAGAGCCGGAATTCGAACCCATGACCTCTGACTCCCAGCCCGGGCTCTTTCCACTGAACCATAAGTGCTTTGGGGCACTTGTAAGTGCTGTGCTGTGAGGTAGGAGTGGGCAAGGTGATTGAGTGCTTTAAAGCTAATGTTTTAAAGCTGTATCATATCATCTCATTCCTGTAATTAATATTAAAGATAATATTGATTCTAAATGACTCACACAAATATCCTGTACACCCAACTTCTTCTATAATGCACATAAAAGGAAGTACATAAATAAGTGCTAAATAAAGCTGATAGAGTATGTGGCTTGGGAGACAGGAAATTGATCACGGACTTTGGGTAGGACTTTGGATATGAGGAGAGCTGAGATCTGTCAGATGTGGAGAGGGAGCAAGTTTAAGCTATGGGAAGAGTGTGAATGAGGGGAGAGAGGCGGGAGAATGCAAATGAGAAACCTAGAGTTAAAAGATCAGTTTGGGAGGAAAGAAGGGATCAGGTTGGGTAGCAGTGGATGAAGAGAGCAGATGTGTATGGGGAGAGAGTTGGTGGAGAGTCTTTCTGTTTAATCTGGAGGGACACGGGAAGACAGTGGAAGGTTTTGGGGAGCAGAGGGTACATGGCCTCCTTGGTCTAATGGTTAGAAAAACAACTGCTTCTCTGTGTTGAGATTATTCATAATGCCATCAGTCTCCACCGGGAAAACCAAACACAACCAAAATTCATATATGGCAATGTAGCAGTGAAAAAAAATACCATTTCTTATTATGGCTATAACATGATAGAAAAGGAATCAGAAAACTCAAAAAGGTAAGCACGTTTTTGACTAATAGAAGAATCCAAATCAACTGAGAGATCATCAAAGGCTAAAACTCCAAGCTAAATTATAAGTCTATATGCGAATAAAGCTCCCTAATGTTGTGCTTATTAGAGAGGTGTGTATATCAGCGAAAGTTGATCCTAGAAAGATGCTACACTTAGCTTCTAGACAGACTTCATCAGTTCTATCTGCATTTTATTTAACAGCAACATTAAGTCACTGAAGTATGACTATAATCAGTCCACCAGCATAAAATTCTGCTTACCGCAATCAATTTGCAGGGGTGGGCTTGTAAGGATGGTTGAGTTAGTGGATTGATACCAAGAGGATAAAGCCACTGCTCAAAGTCGATTAGCTTAAAGTTGTCACTCAAAAATAAGGTGTGCCAAAAACTGCTACAAATCCTGAAGCAGACTGAACTGAATGAGAGCAATGCTGTTTAATCTCCTACAGGTAAAAAGTAAAATCAGCCAGACTAAACAGATGACATATCTGTAGAAATCTACTAATTCACATATAAATGCCATGCTTCTTGGGAGGCAAAGAATGCAACCTACAAACTCCTCTGCAATCAATAATCACAGCTACTACAAATAAAGTTAACCACACACTTATTGTGGAAAGAAGTGAAGGACGTGCATTATGAAAGGGAACAAGTGAGAGAAGGCAGAAATACGTAACTCACATTGCACTGTAGCTGTGCTAGATAATTGATCTTGCCTTAGGTCAACATAAATGTTTTTCATTTGGAATCCTTCAGCTGCAGCAAATATTACGGACATTACGAGCCACATTATCGAGGCAAAGTTCTAGAGGCAAGGCAGTTGAAGTTAAATGGGGTATGAGCATTCGGAGGCACTTAAATTCAAAAACAGGGAGCGAAATGGACATATATAGAAAAGGTACTATGAAACATGCATAGAACTGTTTAGCCCTCCGAAAGCCAGTGCTCCAGGAAAGAGTACGGCTTATAAATATTTACATTGGCACATGGTATAAAACCCTTTGATATGCAGTATTAACCATGACCAAAAAATGAGATAAAATTAAGAAAATATCATGATTGCAAGATGTGATGTGAAGTGCTAAAGAAACAGTGAGGGAATGGTAAAGGAAAAGGTTTTATAGATGTTGATGTTTGGAAAGGGAAAGGTTATTAAAGCGAACACATCTGGTCTGTGATCTCAGAAGACAAACGGAAATTCATCTGCTTGCCAAGATGTTAGATTCAATAGTCAGGAGAAATGCATGAATAAGCTAAAGAGGGAACATGGCTTAGGCTTATAACTTTTACTATAATGCCTCTTTAAATATTTCAGAGTCAAATTTTTTTTAGGGAATTAGCAAACTAGGCACTTTAAGATTCAATACAATTTTAACTTTTTTGGTGTTATTGATAAAAACAAAAGGTATTGCAGGTATGCAGTGTTCAAATTCCAGGAAAAAATAATACAAGAGTTGACTCCATTAAAAAAACCCCAACCTTAATTGAATATTTAAAAAATGGAAAAGCTTATGTAAAATAATAATGTTGGTATTTGTTAAGCGCTTACCATGTGCAGAACACTGTACTGAGCACTGGGGCAGCTACAGGGTAATCAGGTTGTCCCATGTGAGTCTCACAGTTAATCCCCATTTTACAGATGAGGTAACTGAGGCACAGAGAAGTGAAGTGATTTGCCCACAGTCTCACAGCTGACAAGTGGCAGATCCAGGATTCAAACCCATGACCTCTGATTCCCAAGCCCGGGTTCTTTCCACTGAGCCACGCTGCTTCTCAAGATAAATATGATGATTTATGATAAATATGATGATGATTCTCATGATAAAATGGTAAATATGCAACATCCATACTACAAATTGATGATAACACAAATGATTTAACACCATTATCTTTAACAATTTGCTCTATGAAGATATTGGGTAAAATGCATTAAAGTCCCAGGGAAGTAAAACAAAATTTCTCTTTCATGGCAAGCTGCAGTAAAGAATCATGATTTTAATTAAAGTGTATTGAATAAATTTCATATATAGTTTACAAATCAGGTGAATTATGATCTTTCATAATAAGCAGCAAGCAAACACCACTTGCCATATTTTTGAAAATCTATTAAAACAACTGGAATACTCTTTTTGGGGTCTGGATATACAGGTACTAAAGCACTTAATATTTTGTTGCTTAAAAAAACTTTATCCTTAATAATAATGATTGTGGTATTTGTTAAGTGCTTATTATGTGCCAGGCACTGTACTAAGCACTGGGGTGGATACAAGATAATCAGGTTGGACACAGTCCCTGTCCCACATGGGGCTCACAGTCTTATTCCCCATTATACAGATGAGGAAACGGAGGCACAGAGAAGTTGTGTGACTTGCCCAAGGTCACACAGCAGACAAGGTTTGGAACTGGGATTAGAACCCAGGTCCTCTGACCCCCAGGCCCATGCTCTTTCCACTAGACTATGCTGTACCCACATATTCAATCCATCACCAAATCCCGTCAGTTCCACCTTCACAACATCACTAAAATCTAACCCTTCCTTTCATCGAAACTGTTACCAAGTTAATCCAAGCACTTATCCTATCCCGCCTCAGTGGAAAGAGCACGGACTTGGGAGTCAGAGGTCACGGGTTCTAATCCCAGCTCCACTGCTAGTCAGTTGTGTGACCTTGGGCAAGTCACTTAACTTCTCTGTGCCTCAGTTACCTCATCTGTCAAATGGGGATTAAAATTGTGAGCGCCAAGTGGGACAACCTGATCACCTTGTATCCCCCAGTGCTTAGAACAGTGCTTTGCACATAGTAAGCGCTTAACAAATACCACAATTTTTTTTAATTTATTTACTGTATCAGCCTCCTTGCTGACTTCTCTTCCTCCTGTCTCTCCCCACTCCAGGCCATACTTCACTCTGCTCTTTGCATCATTTTTCTACCAAAATGTTTCGGCCATATTTCCCCACTTCTCAGGAAACTTCAGTCTTTGCCCATCCATCTCCACAAAAAGGAAAAACACCGCACCATTGGCTTTAAAACACTCACTCCCCTTGCCCGCTCCTACGTCACCTAACTACTCTCCTTCTAAAAGCCTGGCCCGTAGATTTTCCTCCTCTAATGCTAAGCTTCTCAGTGTACTCAATCTCGCCTATCTCACTGCTGACCTCTCGCCCATGTCCTGTTTCTGGCCTGGAACACCCTCCCTCCCTCATATTCAACAGATAATTACTCTCCCAGCTTTAAAGTCTTATTGAAGGCCCATCTCCTCCAAGAGGCCTTCCCTGACTAAGCCCTCCTTTCCTCTTCTCCCACTCCCTCCTGAGTCACCTTGATTTGCTCTCTTTATTCATTCCTACTCCATCCCCACAGCGCTTATGTACACATCTGTAATTTATTTGTTTATATTAATATCTGTCTCCCCCTGTAGACCGTAAACTCGGTGTGGGCAGGGAATGTGTCTGCTCATTGTTATATCTTCCCAAAGCACTTAGTACAAAACTTTGCACACAGTAAGCACTGAATGAATGCGACTGAATAAATGAATGAATGAAAAAAAGATCTGTGGGAATGTGTCTGCTCATTGTTATATACTGTATTCTTCCAAAGCATTTAGAACAAAGCTCTGCACACAGTAAGCACTGAATAAATACGATTGAATGAATGAAAAAAAATCTGTTAAGCAATAAATTGGCTCAATAAAATCAGTTGGCAGTTGGCATTAACATGATGTTCCAAGCATAGCACAGGCATTGGGGAGAATATAATAGAAAATACACAATAACGGTGAGTGAAAGATTTCAAATATGCCAAGTACTCTTCTTCGTGACAACTTTGGTCCTTCCCCTCTTAGGTTGAAAATAAAATAATACTCCTATGAGGATTGAGCTTAAAATGTCATATTATCCCCAAACGTTATCTTCCAGTTCTGCTGAATGTTAAACCTAGACCTGAGACGCTCTCAACCAACTCCGCCCAAAAGTATGCTTTAAAAATGTTATTGAAAAGAGGAGAAGCCCATTTGGATGTAATGTAAATACTGCAAGGTTAGTATGGAAAACTATGATTTGTAGCAACCGCATAAGGTTTGCTTTGAGAATGTTTACTTGGTAACCTTGGGGATGACACATTTTTACCATCAAAATCATGTTGCTCATAAAGCTCCACCAGCACCTCTTGAGCGACTGAATTGCTTCAGTGTAGCGGATAGAGCACGGGCCTGGGGGTCAGAAGGTCATAGGTCCTAATTTCGGCTCCGCCACCGGTCTGCTGGGTGACCTTGGGCAAGTCACTTCACTTCCCTGGGCCTCAATTATCTCATCATCTGTAAAATGGGAATTGAGACTGTGAGCCCCATGTGAGACAGGGACTTTGTCCAATCCAATTTACTTATATCTACACCAGCAGTTAGTACAATGCCTGGGACATAGTAAGCGCTTAACAAACACCCCCATTCTTATTATTATTTCTAAAATCCACTAAAATATTCATTGCAGACTAACCAGAAATAAAAAAAATGAAGAAGAGTTCAAATTCTCAAAATATATTAGGCTCTTAAGTTTAAGTATAACTTGAAGCCTATCTTTTGTTACTGTGTCCTTTTTTTTCCATTTCAAAGACTTTAATATTTGAAGAACCAACCAATGTTCTGAAACATTTCTGAGAAGCAGCATGGCTTAGTGGAAAGAATCCAGGCTTGGGAGTCAGATATGAGAGGTCGTGGTTTCTAATCCCAGCTCTGCCACTTGTCTGTTGTGTGACCTTGGGCAAGCCACTTCACTTCTCTGGGCCTCATTTCCCTCATCTGTAAAATGGGTATGAAGATCGGGAGCCCCACATGGGACAATCTGCTTACCTTGTATCTACCCCAGCGCTCAGGGCAGTGCTTGGCACACAGTAAGCGCTTAACAAATACCATAATTATTATTCGGGGTAAGTGGATCGACAATAGAGGAGCAGAGTGTGCAGACTGGGTTGTAGTAGGAAAACAGTGAGGTTACCTCAGAAGTGAAGAGCTGATTGAGTATCTTAGAGTTGATGGCAAGAAATTGTTTGATGTGGAGGGGGATGAGCAATCACTGGAAGTTTTGGAGGAGTGGAGGGACATGGACTGAATGTTTTTTAGGGAAACAATTAGGACAGCAGAGTGAAGTATGGACTAATTTGGGGAGAGACTGAAGGCTGGGAAGACAGAGAAGAAACTGATGCAGTAGTCCAGGTGGGATATATTAGTATTTGGATGAGCATGAAAGCAGTTTGGATAGAGAGAAAAGTTAGGAATAATTAATACCTATTTAGTATTCATCTATCTACACACACAGACACACAAACACAAGGGCTGTTTGTTCATATAGGTGTATGTCTAAACATATATATTACAGTATTGGACATATTTTACAGAGCTGTGCTATAATTATATTTAGTGGTTAGTGGCTAAGCCATAAAGTTCGTTTTTAAAGAATCTTCCATAGCATTTACACAATTGACCTTTCAGCTCATTCATCCCCCAAATAAACCGCTACTTTTCACGGTCCATTAACTCAATCATTCCTGCAGTGTTCCAAGAGGTCTGTCAGGAAAGGAAAGAATAAAAACCCCTCTGACAAGGTGCTGACATATGACATTCAGATCTCGCATGGAAAAACTATTAGGAGCAATGTGCTGAGCTCAGGCCTAGGTTACTCTACTTATTCCGTGTGCAGAGTTCCAATTTTGGAATGCAAACTTTTGAATCTGTGTGTTTGGGGATGTGTCAGCAGACAGAAAAATGTCTGTGCACACAAAATGATCCGTTCACTTTGATCACCATCTCCACGCAACTCTTACTGGCTCAGAGACTGTCCCAGGTAGTTTTAGTGAGGGGGATAGATAAAGAATCTGGCAGAACACTCCCTATATTCCTATGACACCCTTCCTTACTGCTCAAAAAATTCCCTGATATGGTCACCTAGATCCTCTGAAAATAGTAGACATTCAAAAAATGCTGTTGATACTAATCCTGAAAAAGAAGCAGCCTCAATTTTTGGAAAAATTAGAATAGTGACAAAATTACCCTGCGAGTTTAGAATACGAAAGGCAATTGCCATCTTTCTGGAGGGGAAAAGGACAGGGAAAACAAGGATGTATTTGGGACTGCAGTCCTTACTCCTACTGCACTCTGCATTTGAGGAAAAAAATGATCTTTGTTTCCTCCTCAAAAATTGAGGCAGAGCAATTCTTAGGTGAAGGGAATTATACAAGCAAATAGAGAATGCATATTTTCCATGCGTGGAGCTATAAGACACCCGTGGCTTTGATTAGGGGGTCTCGAGAGCTGAGAAGTGACCAAATGCATAGAACGATAAAATCTTTTGAACAGGTAACGACTATCAACCATTCAACATTTTCATTCGAAAATTGCTTTGAGATTTCCAAGTTTTAAAACTCACCTTCTTGCAGAGAAAACCATACCACTGAGAAGTACCACTGGGAGTCAGAGGTCCTGGGTTGTAATCCCAATTACGCAATTTACCTGCTGTGTGACCTTGGGCAAGCCACATAACTTCTCTTTGTCTCAGTTCCCTCATCTGCAAACGGAGGATTCAATATCTGTTCTCCCTCTTATTTAGACTATGAATGGGATGTGGAACCTGATTATCTTGAATTTACCCCAGCGCCTAGAACAATATATGACACAAAATAAGCCCTGAATGAATACTATCATTATTATTCTGGGGAATTATTCAGTTGATAGTATTCTTTGAGGTCTCACTGAGACACTAAAATGAATCACAGATAGGGAGAAGCAGTAGAGTATAAATATATGTTCATAAGTGGAATGGAAGGGGTTGTGTTGATTTCATTCAATAGTATTTATTGAGTGCTTACTATGTGCAGAGCACTGTACTAAGCGCTTGGAATGTACAAATCAGATAGACACAGTTCCAGCCCTTTGACGGGCTTACAGTCTAATTGGGGGAGACAGACAAGAACAATGGCAATAAATGGAATCAAGGGGAAGAACATCTCATTAAAACAATACCAAATAAATAGAATCAAGGTGATGTACATCTCATTAACAAAATAAATAGGGCAATGAAGATATATACAATTGAGCGGATGAGTACAGTGCTGAGGGGATGGGACGGGAGAGGGGGAGGAGCAGAGGGAAAGGGGGGAGAAGAGGATTTAGCTGCGGAGAGGTGAAGGGGGAGGTAAAGGGAGCAGAGGGAAAAGGGGAGCTCAGTCTGGGAAGGCCTCTTCAAGTGGTTAGGTAATGGAGGAGGGCTGCAACGATATAGGAGGGGAACGAGAAGGTGGGAAGGTGAGAGATGAGTCAGGGAAAGCTTCCTGGGGGAAAAGGGAATTCAGAAGTTCCTTAGAAAATGGAGCGCAGAGGAGGGAGTTCCAGGATGGAGAAAGGGCATGAGCATGCGGTCAGTGACGAGCCAGTCAAGAATGAGACACCGTGAACAGGTTGGCTTGAGAGGAGTAAAGAAAATCGTTTTCTGTTACTTTCTGTTATATTCGGTTATTTTACAGGAAAAAGACATTACTCATAAATTATGCAACTCATCTTAACATGGCTGAGCTGGGAGAGGAAAAGCAGCCATCTTGTAGACTGGCTGCATTATAATAAGATGGCTGCAAGGAATTCAAGTTCAATCTAAGTTATGTGAAAAACTGGCTCAAGAAGTCAGTTCTAGTAGGGACCAGCTTGACTCCTTAGGATTTTCCATCTTACTATGGCAGTGCTTACTATGTGTAAACATATTTACACTGTTCTAAATGCTGGGGTAGATACAATCCTACACGAGGCTCACAGTCTTAATCCCCATTTTACAGATGAGGGAACTGAGGCCCAGAGAGATGAAGTGACTGCTCAAGGTCACACAGCAGACAAGTGGCCGAGATGGAATTGGAACCTGGAATCTTCTGACTCCCAGGCCGGTGCTCTTTCCACTAGGCAGCCCTGCTTCTCTAGCTAGTATTGAGAGGCTTCGTCTGTACTTATAGACTGGTAGGGTGAAAGGAACAGCCTACCAGAAAGATCCCCAGTGCAGTATTCAAATGAAAAATAGCAACAGTTGCAACCAGAGGAATGTAGGAAAGAGTCAACACAGATTAATGTTTACAAAGCTTAAAGTGACAAAAGGCAGGAAATTCAAAGTTAAGACTGAAACTCTGTCTTTAACCTGCGCCGCTGAGCACAAATATTTTCAGAGCTTTTCAGCAGTGAAAGATATTATAATCTACTAGTGCTGCAATAATAGACTTGATGAATTGGTGAATTTCCTTAATGCTTTCCACGTAGGATGTGTAAAAAGCCCACCTGTAATTACTTTGAATTTCACTTCCTTTCTTTTTAAGACTATGCTTTTGCAGTACGCTCAGGCATTTCTAAATACCATAATGTTAACTGGTAGGATGTTTTAATGCACAGCTATGCCAATCCCAGTTTTCAAGAGTGCATCGTCATATGTACACAAAATAACGATCAATCAGTCACATTTACTGAATGCTTACTGTGTACAGAACACTGTTTAATTGCTTGGGAGAGTATGGTGTTCAGAGTGGATAGACATGTTCCCCGCCCACAGGTAGTTTACAGACTAGCGGGCGAGACACGTTAATGTAAATAAATGAATTATGGATGTGTACATAACTGCTCTAGGCCTGAGGGAGGGGTGAATAAGGATACAAATCCAAGTACAGGGGTGATTCAGAATAGAGTGGGAGAGAAGGAAATGAGGGCTTAGTTGGGGAAGGCCTCTGGGAGGGGATGTAAGGCTTTGAAGGTGGGGAGATAACAATAATAATAATAATAATGTTGGTATTTGTTAAGCGCTTACTATGTGCAGAGCACTGTACTAAGTGCAGGGGTAGATACAGGGTAATCAGGTTGTCCCACATGAGGCTCACAGTCATAATGCCCATTTTACAGATGAGGGAACTGAGGCACAGAGAAGTTAAGTGACTTACCCACGGTCACACCGCTGACAAGTGGAAGAGCTGGGATTCGAACCCATGAACTCTGGCTCCCAAGCCCGGGCTCTTTCCACTGAGCCACTGCAAAAACCTGTCAGATATGAAGAGGGAGAATATCCAGAACATCCCAGGCCAAAGGCAGTAAGTGGGTGAGAGGTCAGCAGTGACATAATTAAGAAGTAATAATAATAATAACTATGGTATTTGTTAAGCACTTATTATATGCCAAGACTTCTACTAAGTGCTGGGCTGGATACAGGAGAATCAAAGCCTACATGGGGCTCCCAGACTACATAAGAGGAAGAACAGGTATTGAATCCCGATTGAGCAGATGAGGAAAATGAGGTACAGAGAAGTTAAGTGACTTGGTCAAGGTGACACACTGGATAAGTAAGTGAACTGATATTAGAAGCCAGGGCCTCTGATTCCCAGGCCTGTGCTTCTTCCACCAGGTCCCACTGCTTCCCATATAAGCGGTGGAATTATTGGTCCAGTGGAAAGCAATCAGTGAAATTTACCGTGCTCTTATTGTGTACAGAACACTGTCAGAATTTTCCAACTACATCCTCAAGGCGGGCAAATGGCAAACCGGGCCAATAGGAAGAGATTCGAAGATCTGAGGGATAATCAATTGGATTAGCAAAGACCCGCAACATGGAATCGGAATCATACCCAATTTTGAACGAATACTAGTAGGATCGGGAGGAGATGCAATTATTGAGTATTGTGTTGCTTAAATCTCATGCTTAGAAAAGCAGCATGCCCTAGTGGCAAGAGCACGGGCTGGGGAGTCAGAGGTCATGGGTTCTAACCTGGACCCCGCCACTTAGCTGGGAGACCTTGGGCAAGTCACTTCACTTTTCTGTGCCTCAGTTACCTCATCTATAAAACGGAGATTGAGACTGTGAGCCCCATGTGGGACATGGACCGTGTCCAACGTGGTAACCTTGTATCTACCCCAGGGCTTAGAACAGTGCTTGGCACATAGTAAGCACTTAACAAATACCATAATTATTATTATCATTATTATGTGTTCAGTTAGCAACACTGCTACATTTCATATGTGGCTTTGTGAAATTAGTGACAGTGATACTTAGGGGCCAGATAAAAAGTCATAATCACTCAATACTCTTTCAAATGTTACAGGACTAGTTTCAGGGAATTATAATTTAATATGGGAGAAAAAAGAGAAACTAAATTCAATAACTTGCCATTTAAACAGCAGCAGCAGGCTTCCTGCAGTGATTAAATTTTCTTTCCTTTTTTATTAAACACCTTCGTTGCCCAGAGCATTGGATTATGACCTCGGGAACATGCAATAGAAATAAAAGACTTGATCCCTATATTCCAGGAGCTTAGCAGTTACTTTAAAGTTGCAATGAGTAAAAAGATTTCTTTGGCCTGAGCTCAAGTAGAGGAGGCTACATACACAGAAGTATGATTTATGTAAGGTTTTTAAGGTGACCAGAAGTCTTGATTTAAGACGATCACATTTCTTGGAAGATCCAACAAGGCTCAGAGCCTGGGCTTGCGAGTCAGAGGTCATGGGTTCAAATTCGGCTCCACCACTCGTCAGCTGTGTGACTGTGGGCAAGTCACTTCACTTCTTGGTGCCTCAGTTCCCTCATCTGTAAAATGGGGATTAAGACTGTGAGGTTCACGTGGGACAACCTCATTACCCTGTATCTACCCCAGCACTTAGAACAGTGTTCTGCACATAGTAAGCGTTTAACAACTACCAACATTATTATTATTATTATTATTAAACAGCATGGCTGGCATTCGTCTTCCTCACTGCTCGCTATGGGTAGGGAACGTGTCCTCTAATTCTGTTGTAATGTACTCTCCCAAGTGCTTAGCACATTGTCTTGCACATAGTAAGCCCTCAATAAATACCATTATTTGACTGATTTTTCTTCCCCGCTCTCCCCCTTTCTTTCCTAAACTTTCTCTTCTTCTTTCTCTCTCTCTCTCTCTCTCTCTCTTTTTATAGTATTTGTCAAGCGCTTACTATGTGTCAGGCACTGTCCCAAGCAGTGGGATAGATACAAGTTAATCAGGTTGGACACAATGCCCGTCCCACATAGGCTTCCCAATCGTAAACCCCATTTTATAGATGAGGTAACTGAGGCACAGAGACTGGGGCCTGTTCTCATCCTGTTACAAACTCTTCAACTTCTGGTCACCTTAAACACTGAAAAGCAAAAGACAGCAAGACATATAGAAAAGGGACCGTGCCGAGTTTCCCCTCCGCAAGGGGACCAGACATCTCCCTGCCAGAGACTACGACTCCAAAGGATTCTGGAAAATACAGTCCCCTAGAACAGAGGGGCTATCGGTACGTTTCTACTCGAAGCGGAAAACATTTTTGCTCACTACCAGATTGCTGCAGGACAAAAATGGAACCAGGTCATTGACATTAATGATAATGATAATAATGATCTTGGTCTTGGTTAAGTGCTTACTATGTGTAGAGTACTGTTCTAAGCACTGGGGTAGATACAGGGTAATCAGGTTGTCCCACGTGGGGCTCACTGACTTCATCCCCATTTTACAGATGAGGTAACTGAGGCCCAGAGAAGTTAAGTGACCTGCCCACAGTCACACAGCTGACAAGTGGCAGAGCCAGGATTCGAACCCATGACCTCTGACTCCCAAGCCCGGGCTCTTTCCACTGAGCCACACTGCTGCTGCTTAGCATTACACAACACACATACACACTCACCCACATAAACACAGTTCTTCTGGTTTGAGGGAGGGATTCTTTATAAGGGCAGCGTTTCTATTCCTCAGTCTCCTCACTGGTGTCCCTGGATCCATATTTCCCCTCACCAATCTACGCTCCACACTCTTAAAGTTTCCAGTTTCCTGGCACATCAACTTGGCACATATCTCTCTCCAGCCCACAACCCCTGCAACTGCTTATTAATCACTTATTTATGGCATATGTTAGGTGTCCACTAATTCCCTTGTACTTCACTCTCCCAAGCGCTTAGTACAGTGCTCTGCAAATAATAAACACTCAATAAATACAAATGATTGTTGACTGATTGTTACTCTGTTTCAAGCACTGTACTAAGAGTTGGATAGACACAAATCAATCAGTTTGGACACAATTGCTGTCCCACATGGGGCTCAGATTCTAAGTAGGTAGGAGAACAGGTAATGAACTCCTGGCCCACGTCCTATCACTGACCTGGAATGCCCTCCCTCCTCACTTCCGCCAAACTAACTCTCTTCCCCTCTTCAAAGCCCTACTGAGAGCTCACCTCCTCCAGGAGGTCTTCCCACACTGAGCCCTCCCTTTCCCTCTGCCCCTCCTCCCCTCCCCATTCCCCTCCACTCCCTCCCTCTGCCCTCCCTCCTTCCATTCCCCACAGCACCGGTGCATATTTGTATGTATGTGTATATATCTACGATTCTATTTATCTATTTTGATGGTATTGATGCCTGTCTACTTGTTTTATTTTGCTGTCTGTCTCCCCGTTTTAGACTGTGAGCCCGACGTTGGACAGGGATTGCCTCTATCTGTTGCCGAATTGCGTATTCCAAGCGATTAGTACAATGCTCGGCACACAGTAAGCGCTCAATAAATGCGATTGAATGAATGAATGAACAAATCGTTCAGTGGAGGGAACTGAGGCACAGAGAAGCAAATGATTTCCCCAAGGTCACAGATCATGCAAGTGGTGGATCCGGGATTAGAATGCAGGTCATCCGACTCCCAGGACTATGCTATTTCCATCAGGCCATAATGCTTCCCGTTTCCCTCCACGTTACGAAAAAACATCTTACAATTACATCTTACAAATGCCTTCAAGTCTTTCTGCCAATTCACACCACCTAACATATGTGCTCTCTTCAACCACTAAATCCCAATCAGCTCACTTCATTCCACCCAAGCTCTCACTGTACTTACCATTTGACTCTCCCACCTCTGTCCTGTCATGTAACCTCTTTTTCCTGGGGTGGAATTTCTCACCTCCCCAAATATGATAAACCACTGCCCTCCCGATATTTAAAGTCCATCTCCTTCAATATAGTTTCCCTGATCAATTTCTCGGTCCTAATCCCGGCTCTGCAGATTGCCTGCTATGTGACCTTTTGCAGGTCACAACTTCTCTGTGCACCTCAGATTCATGACCAAAACTGAGCTCCTCATCTTCCCTCCCAAGCCCGGTCCTCTCCCAGACTTCTCTATCACCGTGGATGGTACGGCCATCCTTCCCGTCTCTCAGGCCCACAACCTCGGTGTCATCTTTGACTCACCTCTCTCGTTCACCCCACACATCCGATCCGTTACCAAAACCTGCCGGTCGCACCTATATAATATCGCCAAGATCCGCCCTTTCCTCTCCACCCAAATGGCTACCTTACTGCTACGGGCTCTTGTAATATCCCGGCTAGATTACTGTGTCAGCCTGCTCTCTGATCTCCCTTCCTCCTCTATCGCCCCGCTCCGGTCTATTCTTCACTCCGCTGCCCGGCTCATCTTTCTGCAGAAACGCTCTGGGCATGTCACTCCCCTTCTTAAAAACCTCCAGTGGTTGCCTATCGACCTCCGCACAAAACAAAAACTTCTCACTCTAGGCTTCAAGGCTCTCCATCACCTTGCCCCTTCCTACCTCTCCTCCCTTCTCTCTTTCTACTGCCCACCCTGCACGCTCCGCTCCTCTGCCGCCCACCTTTTCACTGTCCCCCGTTCTCGCCTATCCCGCCGTCGACCCCCGGGCCACGTCCTCCCGCGGTCCTGGAACGCCCTCCCTCCTCACCTCCGCCAAACTCATTCTCTTCCCCTCTTCAAAACCCTACTTAAAGCTCACCTCCTCCAAGAGGCCTTCCCACACTGAGCTCCCCTTTTCCCACTGCTCCCTCTACCCCCCCTTCACCTCTCCGCAGCTAAACCCTCTTCTCCCCCTTTTTCCCTCTGCTCCTCCCCCTCTCCCGTCCCATCCCCTCAGCGTGTACTCGTCCGCTCAACTGTATATATCTTCATTACCCTATTTATTTTGTTAACGAGATGCACATCACCTTGATTCTATTTATTTGCTATTGTTTTAATGAGATGTTCTTCCCCTCGATTCTATTTATTGCCATGGTTCTTGTCTGTCCGTCTCCCCCGATTAGACCGTAAGCCCGTCAAAGGGTAGGGACTGTCTCTATCTGTTACTGATTTGTACATTCCAAGCGCTTAGTACAGTGCTCTGCACATAGTAAGCGCTCAATAAATACTATTGAATGAGTGAATTCCTCAATCTGTAAAATGGGGATTTGATAACTGTTATCCCTTCTACTTAGATTATGGGCCTCATGTGAGGCAGGGAATAATAATAATAATAATAATGTTGATATTTGTTAATCCCCATTTCACAGATGAGGTAACTGAGGCACAGAGAAATTAAGTGACTGGCCCAAGTTCACACAGCAGAAAAGTGGCGGGGGCAAGATTAGAACCTATGACCTCTGACTCCCAAGCCCATGCTCTTGCCATCAGGCCATGCTGCTTCAGGTATGTTACAGGTAAAAGAAAGCAAAAGCGTATAAAGGTATGACTCTACTTGAGTGCATTGAGGATGAAGGGATACCCAACTGCTTTGGGTGTTCAGACTCAATCGCATGAGGGATTGAGAAGAGAAGAAATTAGGATGGAGAGATGAAAGATTAGTCAAGAAAGGCTTACTGGAAGAGGCATAATTTTAGTAGGATGTTGTAATAATAATAATTATTATTACTATTATAATTATTATTACTATTGTTCGTGTCTGGCCCTCTTCCCGATTAGACTGTAAGCCCGTCAAAGGGCAGGGACTGTCTCTATCTGTTGCCGATTTGTACATTCCAAGCGCTTAGTACAGTGCTCTGCACATAGTAAGCGCTCAATAAATACTATTGATTGAATGAATGAATGAATGAATAACAATAATAACGTTAGTATTTGTTAAGCGCTTACTACGTGCAGAGCACTGTTCTAAGTCCCGGGGTAGATACAGGGTAATCAGGTTGTCCCACGTGGGGCTCACAGTCTTCATTCCATTTTACAGATGAGGTAACTGAGGCACCGAGAAGTGAAGTGACCTGCCTACAGTCACACAGCTGATGAGTGGCGGAGCCAGGATTCGAACCCATGACGGGGAGGGAAGGGGTTTGACAGGATTGAAGGACGGGAGCGTTCTAGGCAGCAAGAAAAAAAGGAGCAATAGGTAGGCAGTGGGAGAAATGAGAATGAAGCCTCCCTAGTAGCTGTGAGGCACAGGCTGGCTGGAAAGGGCTACGTTCGGGCAAGCGGCCTATCTCAGTAGTCGATGCCGTAGCTCTTCAGAGCTGGGAATCCTCCAACCTTCACCAACACTGTGAGCTTGGAACAGCAAGCAGAATCTCCCGACTACTGGTTTTATTCATTCATTCAACAGTATTTATTGAGCGCTTACTATGTGCAGAGCACCGTGCTAAGCGCTTGGAATGTACAATTCGCCAACACATAGAGACAGTCCCTGCCCAACGACGGGCTCACAGTCTAATCGCAGCGACTCTGTCGGCTGACTCCCTTTTCACCCATTCTCTTTTCTCACTACGCTCCACCTCACTCTCTTCTTTCCTCTCAGGCTAATAATGATGATCATAATAATAATTATTATAGTATTTGTTAAGAGCTTACTCTATGTCAAGCACTGGTCTAAGGGCTGGGGTGGATACAGGCTGGGGTGGATGAGAAGCAGCGTGGCTCAAGTGGAAAGAGCCCGAGCTTGGGAGTCAGAGATCATGGGTTCGAATGCCAGCTCTGTCACTTGTCAGCTGGATGACTATGGGCAAGTCACTTCACTTTTCTGTGCCTCAGCTAAATGGGGATTAAGATTGGGAGCCTCACGTGGGACAACCTGATGACCCTGTATCCACCCCAGCTCTCAGAACAGTGCTCAGCACATAGTAAGTGTGTAACAAATACCAACATCATTATTATTATTATTATTACAAGCTAATCAGGTTGGATACAGTCACTGTCCCACTTGGGGCTCACAGTCGTTCATTCATTCATTCAATTGTATTTATTGAGCACTTACCAAGTGCAGAGCACTGTACTAAGCGCTTGGAAAGTACAATTCGGCAACAGAGACAATCCCTACCCAACAACGGGCTCACAGTCTAGAAGGGGGAGAGAGACAACCAAACGAAACAAGTAGACGGGCATCAATAGCATCAAAATAGATAAATAGAATTGTTATACATATTATATAGTTATAATTAATTATGATTCCAATCTAAACCCACATTTTCCAGAAGAGGAAACTGAGTGGCAGAGAAGTGAAGTGGCTTTCCCAGGGTCACACAGCAGACAAGTGACAGAGCTGGGTTTGGAACCCAGCTCCTACTGACTCCCAGGCCCATGCTCTAACCACTAGCCCATGCTGCTTCCACTGATCTACTCCTTGTGCCTTATTTCTTTCTTTTCTTTATGGTATTTGTTTAATGCTTACCATGTGCCAAGCACTCTTCTAAGTAGTGGGATAGATACAAGTTAATCAGGTTGGACGCAGTCCCTGTCCTACATGGGGCTCACAATCTAAGCAGGAAGACAGTCCTTATGTCTCACACTGCCAAACTCTCATTCATACCTTCCTCCTACCTGATGCTTATTCCCCCTTCGCAGTCAACAGATTCAGTTCTCCCAGTATTCAAAACCTCCTGAAATTGCATCTCCTTCATGAAGTCTGCCCCAATTTACTTCTAATCTCCCAATTTAATATCCTCCCACTCCACCCTCAGCATTTTTATACTACCTAGCACTTAAGGACTCACAACCCCAATAAATATCATAATTGTTATTATTCCTGCATAAGATTGCTGCGTTGGACCATACTGCCATTCCTGGTTGACAACAAGTTAAGTCCATCTTTTCTGGCCCACCTGCTCTCTCTTGCTCTCTTCTTTGACACTCCTGTGAAATGTCCGGGAAATGGCTACCACTGGGGGCGAATTGCATAAATATAAACTTTTTTTTAAGCTGTTCCAGTGAAAAGAAGTACGAGGAAAATGAGGATTGAGGGGTGGCAGGGGTAGATTCAGAGGTCAGGGTTTGGGGGCGAAGGTCAGAGATGAAGTGAGAAATGAATTACAACACTTTCACTAGGCGTAGAAGTAAAAGTTGACAGGCAATCACCAGCCAAGAACAGCATGGTGCCCACAGATCACCCATGGCAGGGGAACCTGTTGCCCTTCTCAGTGCCAGGGGACTCTCTTCCCACTCCCCCTTGCTCAGCACTACCAATTGTCCCAAGTCTCTCCAGACACCAGTCACCTTCTTATTTTCCTACCACTTGGATAAAAATCTAAGAAAACTGGAATGATTGGGGAATTTTCAATGGAGACAAGTTGAATAAAAAGCATCATGTGACCCAGTTTTCAAAAATTTTGTGCCCAATCTTTTTCAGCCATTCACGCTGAGCCAATAGGACCTTGAATAACGGCTACTCTCGGGGAGCATTCCTGCACTGGTAGACTGCAATGGCCCTCAACTGCTCTGATTACTAAAAGGAGTGATTAGAACTTCTTACAAATATAATTTACTCATTAAGAAAAAAGGGGACGGCAGATCAAAGATCTTGGGCCACCTACCTTCTAAATTATAAAGCAGCCACAGTTCAGTGGGTTTAGGGGAATGAAATACTTCATCCACAGGAATCAGCTGTCTTCCCTCCATTTTCAAGTTGTCTCAATACACACTAAAAAACAACCTTTTAGAAAGGTGCAGAAAGCGTTCAATTCGCTTTGTGGAGACATTTAGATTTGCCAGGAATACAGTGTTCTGAGGCAAAACTTTCTGCAGAATTCTCAATGATTTCCAAGCATCAACTGTAGTGAGCTGTTCACTTTAGCTGGTTGAGAACCACGCACAGCTAAGGTAATTATTCCAACCAGTACTTATCATGAGACCTTCAGATATGTCTTCCAGGTCAGTGGCAAACATCTAGGAAGCTTCTTGGTCTATTCCTCAAATCATTTACAAGACTGAAAAACACTCCAAGGGTCTTTCATCTTTTCTCTTCCTCAGAAGTTTAATCAAGTTTCTTGTTGCAACTCCACATTGAATTTCAGTTCCTTGTATTGTAAATCTGCTTTGCAGGAGAGCATGTAAACTCAATTAGCTTTAGCAATGCTTTTAAAGCCAAATAAATAAAAAAGCCTTCATTCTATTTGAAAGAGAATACACATTCATTCAGTTCCGGATTTGAGAGTTTAGTATCTTGCCGAAATGGTAAAGCCCTGATGAAACACTGAATGTGCAATTTAAGGTCTCCTTTCTCCAGGAGCCTGGAGGTCTGCAGCTCCAACTCTGAGGCAGCAAAGAGAAGGACTCGAGGCAAAGGTAATTTAGCTCCACTGCCAGGTGATTACAAGACTGTGAAATTCAAGAAACAACATGTGAAAGTACTCAATTTTTGGCAAATGTCAATGAACCAAATCAGCATTTCCTAATTCCTTTCGTAATCACCACTCTTAAAAGTCGTGTCTGAATTTAGAAAGTGTGTTTTTCACTCCAAATCAATCAAAGGTAGTAAGATGCTTGTGGGCAGAGAATGTATCTGCTTAATGTTATAATATACTCTCCCAAGTGCCTACTACAGTGCTCTGCACACAGTAAGCGTTCAATAAATATGATTGAACGAATTTATTGAGCACTTTTTATGGTATCTGTTAAGCACTGACTATGTGCCAGACACCGTAATAATAATAATTATAATGATGGCATTTGTTAAGCACTTACTATGTGCCAAGCACAGTTCTAAGCGCTGGGGTAGATATAAGGTGATCAGGTTGTCCCAGGTGGGGCTCACAGTCTTCATCCCCATTTTACAGGTGAGGTAACTGAGGCACAGAGAAGTTAAGTGGCTTGTCCAAAGTCACACAGCTGACACATGGCGGAGCCGGGATTAGAACCCATGACCTCTGACTCCCAACCTCATGCTCTTTCCACTGAGCCACGCTGCTTCTCTAAACACTGAGGTAGATACAAGCTAATCGGGTTGAACACGGTCCCTATCGCAGGTACAGTTCTAGGTCTTAACCTCCATTTTATAGATGAGGGAACTAAGGCACAGAGAGTGAAATGACTTGCCCAGAGTCACCCAGCAGACAAGTGGCAGAGCTGGGGATAGAAACCAGGACCTCTGACTCCCAGGCCTGTGCTCTTTCCGCTAGGTCAGGTGATTTCTCTCTGCTTATGGTATGTAGAGCATTTGGGTGAATAGAATAGAGCAATGGACAAGTCTAACAGCCAGGATATAATAATGTTGGCATTTGTTAAGCGCTTACTATGTGCAGAGCACTGTTCTAAGCATGGAGGAGATACAGGGTCAACAGGTTGTCCCATGTGAGGCTCACAGTTAATTCCCATTTTACAGATATGATCAACTTCAGCAGGGATGGAGCACTGCAGGCAAGAGAAACACTTTGGAGCTATATCCCCCACCACTCTTCCCCCCAGCCTGTCAAGAACCAACCCGGAGAGAAAACCTTGGGCCACAGTCATCTTTCCCATTCCCCCAGGCAACCTCCGAACAATCTCCAGAGTTCAGGAAGGCTGACTGCCGAGTAACCGAAGGAAAGTAGACTTACCAGTACCTCAGGCAGCAGCTATTCTGGTAGGCTCCTCTGCTCATCAGGAAGCAAGAAGGAAAAACCACAAAACATCTGTCTGCGTGGTCGCGGCCTAGATTATTTTAGCTCTACTTGGGCTTGTAGTGTTAGTGATACCAGCCTAATTTGTCAGCTAAGGATAGGGAGATTGCTACTGGCATCTGGAATGAAAAAGTTCCCAGAGAAAATCCCTTAACCTCAAATGGCAATGAGTCACTTAGCCCATTAAAACAGCTCCATTAAGATGGGCCGATACCTGTGACATTGGTAAATTTGGTCATCTACGAACCTGCTGTTACCAGGATGAACCATCAGCACAAATGTGCACTGTGCTGGTCTGCAGTCTGTCTTTATTTACTTGGAAACTGAAGCTTCAATATATTTACTAATATTCTTTCATTTTGGTTTTAAAACATACGCAAATATGGGAAACACAGACAACCAAGAGCTGACAACCAAAAACACAGCTAGTCATACGTCTGAGAAATTCCAACATTTATCCAAGGTCATTACTGAGATTGCAATTGGGCAAAGAAACTGTGCAAATAAAATTAACCACCCTGGCCAGTTTGACCATTTCATTGTTCACAATTCTCCAACGATTTGCCCTCTTCCCCAAAATTAAATTCAAATGCCTGAATGCTGCCTTCCTAATCCCTCTATCCTAACCTCCCTGCCCGAGGCCATCTCCAACCTCATCCCAGCCAGTGATGGTTGACATAGAGCAGGGTCACAGCCCCACTCTGTGACAGAATTTGGAGAGCATTTGAACTGAAGCCAAACAGCTGGAGGGGAGGGAACAGGGTGAACCACTGCTCTCTAAATGTGTTCTTCCACTGGCTGATCCAGAACAGGGGGATTCTGGTGGTCAGGGAGCACCCCCTGCTCCTGATTTCCTGGCTGGCATGGTGGCGAATTTGGGGTTTAAAAGTTTTAGATCTTACCATTTTCTATCCTTCTCCACTATCTACCTCTGCCCTTAGCCTGGAACTCCCTCCTCCTTTATAACTGACAATCACTCTCCCCACCTTCAAAGACTTATTAAAAGCACATCTCCAAGATACATTCCCCAACTAAGTCCACATTTCCTCTTCTTCTACTCCTTTCTACTTCACCCTTTATCACCCCACCTTCAATTCCTCAGCACACACACACACACATATATATATATATATAGAGAGAGAGAGAGAGAAAGAGAGAGATCCAAAATTTATTCATATCAATGTCTATCTCCCCCTCTAGACTGGAAGCTCCTTATGGAAAAAAAAATATGTCTACCAACTCTGTTTTATCGTACTCTCCCAAGCACTTAGTACAGTGCACACAGGAAGTGCTCAGTAAATACAATCTACAAGTGCCATTTCCATATTGGGCCCCTAGGGACCGGCGCCGGGTGATGGTGAGAACAGCCACTGCCAGGAAGGAACTGGTGGTGTCGCCTGTGGCACACGGACTGGCCACGTGTGGAATCAGTGTCACCACAATCAAATAACCTATCACATTTATTGAGCTCTTACTACGTGCAGAACACTCAACCCAGCACTTGGGAGAGTGTGATACAACAATAGCAGAGTTGGTAGACATGTTTCCCGCCCACAGTTAACTTCCAGTCTAGAGGAGGAGATAGACATCAATATAAATAAATAAATTACGGTATGTACATATGTGCTGTGGGGCTGAGAGAGGGATTAATCAAGGGACCAAATTCAAGTGCAAGGACAATGCGGAAGGGAGTTGGAGAAGAGGAAATGTGTCTTCAATAGGCTCTGAACGTGGAAACGATTGAGGCTGCGTGGCCTCTTGAGCGGTGGCTTGTAGAGATGCATGCTGCCATACATGTTGCTGGGCTCATGGACACTGGACAAAAGAGTGTGGATGGCTCAGTGCAAAGATCACCACTAACATCAAAACCACTCAAGCACATGTCCCGGTGGGGCCGTGACATAACTTTCCACTCTTTACCCTCGAGCAAGGCTCACCCCGAAGCAAGAGGCCAATCCAGATACTGTATTTTATTTTCGCGGACCAAGTGTTCAAGAGACTTTCAGTGTGCTAATCTCATCTATGGCTAAATTTTTACGGTATCTGTTAAGCGCTTACTCTGAGCCAGGCACTGTTCTAAGCACTGGGAATGATACAAGGTATTTAGGTTGAACACAGTGCATGTCCCACATGGGGCTCACAGTCTTCATCTCCATTTTACAGATGAGGTAACTGAGGCACAGGGAAGTGAAATGACTTGCCGAAGGTCACACAGCAGACAAGCGACAGAGCCGGCGTTAGAACCCGGGGCCTTCAGGCTCCCGGGCCCGTGCTTTAGCCACTAAACCAAGCTGCTTCTTCACACGAAGCTATGTCGTCTTGGACCCGAGAACAAAGATCCTGCCCACGTAGACGAGGAAGACTCCCTTCCACCTTGTCTCGTATGAAAACCTGCCCCTGCATGGTTGATACATTAGAGTTTTGATTCGACTTTATTCCAAAATTGGCTAGCTAAGATCCCAGCAAGACTGTTTCAAACCTCACAGCTCTAACAGCTGTAACCTAACAGTGCAGGGCCTTAGCCAAATAAACATGACAAGTATCAAAGATTTTTTCTTCGGCCGTACAAGGAGGGTAATGATGGAAAAATGCAGAAGGTACAACATTATAAAATAACAGTGAGCCCAGTCAGCAGTCTGGCAATAGTTAAAAAGTTTCTGTTTAGACATTTTACAGATGTAAGTTCTTTCTGCCAGTACTAGAGTGAATGCTTTGTTTTACAGAAGCTGGCTCAGCTGACATTAGAAATTCAATGCTTGTGCAGTTTCTCAGGGAAAAAAAAACGAGCAAGAGGAAACAAAGGCAGTACAAGGAATACACAGTTTAATTCCGAGATTACCGAGAAGTTCAAGTTGTATAAACAAAGGACAAGCTGGCCCATTGCTTAGTTTTCCTATGATTTTCCATTAGGCTTTCAGTGGATGGAAACCACAAATACTGTACAGAACAGGTAAAACCATTCTTAACTCCCGTAGACTTACTTGGTAAAAGTTAAATTATGGATAATTGAATGATAAACACAGAGTGGGAGACAAGCTGCTGCTTCATTTCAGAATGTCCTGAACAGAGTCCTCTATTTTGGAGAGCAACAAAAGTATTCTTCCAGATGACATGTTTTTCTACTTCAAGACTTTTGGTTTGGGGGCTGAATTCCTTTTGGCCTGCCACCTCAATGACTGAAATTTCTGGACTAACTTTTGGCCTCTTGACAACTTTCCAAAGACTCTTTCAAGATCATAGATTTTTCTTCCCTGCCTTGTCTGTTTTAGGATGGAAGATCCTGGAGGGCAGGAATCTGTTTCGACATAGTGTGACTGCTAGTCACATGTTTAAAAAATGTTAACTACACTCAATCCAATAACCTTTATCAGAGTACGCTTGTTTACTTCTTTTATCTTCAAAAAAAAAAAGTAAGCCTCACTCCTAGCCCACTTAATAATAATGTTGGTATTTGATAAGCGCTCACTACGTGCAGAGCACTGTTCTAAGCGCTAGGGTATACAGGATAATCAGGTTGTCCCACATGAGGCTCACAGTCTTAATCCCCATTTTACAGATGAGGTAACTGATGCAGAGAGAAGTTAAGTGACTTGCCCACAGTCACACAGCTGCCAAGTGGCAGAGGCGGAATTCAAACCCATGACCGCTGACTCCCAAGCCCGGGCTCTTTCCACCGTGCCACGCTGCTTCTCTTAAGAACTCTGTGAACTCAGTCATCTGAGTTGGTGACTCTGGAACCAGTCATTCTTTTGTTTTAGCTCTACTGATAACTTTCTTGATAGATAAAATTGCTGCATTAGTATCTCCACTAAAGTTTGAGCATCACAGCAGACAAAACACCATAATCACCACAAAAACAAAAAACAAAAAAAGCCAACTGCTTTTCCAAACTGTAATTTGTTTCAGGAATATCAGGCTTTTATTAAGTTTTAACTTAATAATGTTTAACCCTAAAACTTACCAATTAAGAATTTTTTTTAAAAAAAATGAAGGGATGAAGGTAAAAACTTGTTCTCTTCACAACCTGATCCTACATCAATATTGTATCACTAAATTCCAAGAAACTTCGCACCGTCAACCTATGGTAGTGAAAAGTGATGACAGTTTCAGTTTCCTGGGTTTATTCAGTTCCCGCGGCCACTGTCACAATGCTGTCAAATCCATTTATCATATGAGGATTACCTTGCAGGAGTGATTTGAAATTCACCCATAGAGGCACATGATATGCTCCATTAACGATATGCAGTTAACATTAAGGAGAGCACTAAAAAACCAATTATCTTCATTATTAAAATACATCGTTTAAACCCGGCCCCTAATTCCTATGTTTATCTGCTTTCTAATTTACCGGGACAATTCTGTCCTATACCCTATTAGTTCCCCCTGCTAAAGATGATAATTATCTTCTCCAAGCAACTGATTAAAGTCGTGGCAAGTCACATAACTTCTCTGTGCCTATCTCATCTGTAAAATAATAATAATAATAATGTTGGTATTTGTTAAGCGCTTCCTATGTGCTGAGCACTGTTCTCAGCGCTGGGGTAGACACAAGGTAATCAGGTTGTCCCACTTAGGGCTCACAGTCCTCATCCCCATTTTACAGATGAGGTAACTGAGGCATAGAGAAGTTAAGTGACTTGCCCAAGGTCACAGAGCTGACAAACAGCAGAGCGGGATTAGAACACATGACCTCTGACTCCCACTCTTTCCACTGAGCCACACTGCTTCACACTAAGCCATGCTGCTTCAATGGGGGATTAATATTGAGCCCCTCTGGGACATGGACTGTACCAAAACTGATTATCCTGTGCCCACCCCGGCACTTAGAACAGTGCTTGAGACATAGTAAGTGCTTAACAAATACCACCATCATCAATAACCATCCATTTTTGTCTTGATTGCTGCAAAGTCCTCATCTTTTACCAGTCACACACATTAGAAATCAGTATGAATCGTGAAATCACAGGACAAGCGTCAACCGTGGGAGATTTCATTTCATTCTTCCCAGTAAATTTAATTCCTTTCTAGTTATCAGACATCATTCTTAAATCAAATATAATATTGGACTCATCTCCTTACAATAGAGGCATCTGTGCTTTCTTTAATGCCAGACAAGAATGGTACAGAATCTCATGATGTGTTTGGGTAAGAATGCAATTATAAATTAAAATTCCAGGACAATTTCAATCTTTTTCCTTAACTTTTTCACACTGGGAATAATCACAAGAAAAAGGGATTCTGACATCAGTTACAAGCTCAAATTTAATGAGATTTTGTGGGTTTAAAATTAATGAAAGGTTACACTGCTGCACTGTACATTAATAGCCTATATTAAATAGCTGCTGAGTTCACTCAATTTATCTTTCAGAGTTTTAGAAAATTATCCCCTCCCATATTAAATGCAGTGGATTTTTTTTAACCAAAAGTGCTATTTCACAATGTATAATGGAACACTTTTATTCTTTTTTTCCTCCGCTCTACCTCTTGTGGCAAGTAAACGCTACTAAAATCTATAACGGGAAATTATTCTTCTTATAAATCAAGATTATCTGATTTTTGCAATTCAGATATACGTAGTCTCATACATTCAATCCTATCAACCATTCCAGCACTCAACAAATATCGGTATCCATCTTTCTGATACTTGGAACAGTTAAAATGTAAAAGGCAAGACGGGGCAGAAGCTTTAAGGAGAACATGTTTGAAATACAATCATACTGTCATATATCATGTTAGGAAAACACACAAAAACAAAGGGAGAAATTATCACAATCTTGAATAAACATATGAACATTTACATGGTGTCATTTTTATCAGGCAAAAATTGTCAGAACAAGCTGGATAGAATCGGTGAAACGTAGGCCTGATCTTTCTTGGCTAAGCTGCTTGTAGATGAAAATCTTGTAACAAGGGACCGCTTGCGATAAAAATCCCATTGCCAGTTATTTTCCAGAAAGCCAATTCTATTTCCTTCTAAACAAGGGCCTACTCAGTCCAAGAATTTGGGCATTCTGTTTTTCCAAATTATAAAAATCTTAGTATTTCTAGACTTCCAACAGTAGAGTAAAACTCATGTTCCTTTCAACATTCAATAACACGGGCTAGTTTAGGAGTAGTAGAGTATAGGTTTGAAATGTGCACACAGTGAAATAAAGAAAATACCGGCTTCTCCCTTTAATTGCCTTCATCCATATACTTCAAAACCTTATTCAGGGCACTGGATTTCCAAGCAACTATATGTGTTCAGATAATTCTGGTGAAAAACAGCTACAGCGAGTATCCTAACAATCAAATCAAATACCAACAGTTTCCATTTTGATTGTTACTTCTTTTGTGCCACCAGTTAAGCCAAGGCCAAAGTGGTACAATGGAATTGGGTAAAAATGAAAAAAACAAAGTAAAAAAATGAGGTCAATGGATAAAAAGACCCAAGGGCATATGACAGGGACTATAGTCATTGTCCAGCAAGGAACGATTTCCACTTTCTGGTTTTTTGTATTGCTTTTCCTCCCCATATGTTGCCAAAAAGCAATGATGCAGTGACAATGACCATAAATCCCTCACCAACTTTTGGCTTTTAAAGAAAGCATTTCTCTTTAAATAGCAGTAACCAAAGAAAGGAGCAAGAAACATCACCATCGCAATGTTATGAACGCTGACAAATCAGTGAATGGCTACTGTTTGAAACAATATCTTGCTCTTATACTCACTGATTATAACCCAAAAGAACTCCAAGGTCTGACTTGTTCAAAGACATTCTCAAGCACACATTCACCAAACAGCTTCTATGAAGTGTTTTTAGCTCCTAGCAGCTTCATCACTTGTTGGGGTATAATCAATGGCCCGCGACACATTAAAATTATGAATTAAGAAAGAAATATTGGCTTATCTTAATATGTAAAATAGGAAAAAATTACCTTATCACCGATCAAACGTGTATTCTATTTTTCTCTTACCTCAATGATCCTGTCGTGGATTTCTAGGCCGTCGGTTTTATCAGCAGGTCCATTCGCCAAAATCTTGGAAACATAAATGCCTTCAGCTGAAGATTCCTCCTGATTATCCAAAGAGCAAAATATAGAAGCCATATAGCAGAAAGGAGAAGAGATTGTTATGTTAAAATAAAGAAGCCACTGGATTCAATATTGCAAATCAGTCCAAAATATGCAACAAATATTTGGGACCTTTGGATTTAAGCAAAACAAAATAGTCATTAATCAAGATGACTGCACTGATGAATTATTCCAGTTCGATGGCAAGATTATCTATTTATTTTTGATCACTTTAGTACCCGTGAAAAGAGCCCAGGCCTGGGAGTCAGAGGGTCATGGGTTCTAATTCTGGCTCTGCAACTTGTCTACTGTGTGACTTTGGGCAAGTCACTTTGATTTTCTGTGCCTCAGTGACCTCATCTGTAAAGTGGAGACTGAGACTGGGAACCCCATGTGGGACAGGGGACTCTGTCCAACTGGATTTGCTTGTATCCACCCAGCACTTAATGCAGTGTCTGGCACTTAACAAATGTCATAAGATAAGAACACAAATGAGTTGACAGTGATCAGAAACTTAGTAAAACCAATCAGTTGTATTTTTTGAGTGCTTACTGTGTATAGGGCACCGTACTAAACATTTGGGAGAGTATGACAACAATATAATGACACATTCCCTGCTTACAGTGAGCGTACAGTCTAAAGGGGGAGGCAGACATTAATATAAATTATGGATATATAAATAAATGCTGGGGGCCTGGAGTGGGTGGGTTGTGAATAAAGGGAGCAAGTCAGGGTGATGCAGAAAAGAGTGGGAAAAGAGGAAATGAGGGCTTAGTCAAGGAAGACCTCTAGGAGCAGATGCGCCTCTGATAAGGTTTTGAAGGTGGGGAGAGTAAATGTCTGTCGGATATGAAAAGGCAGGGCATTCCAGGCCAGAGGCGAGAGGTCAGCGGTGTGGTAGATGAGATTGGGGTACACTGAGTAGGTTGGCATGAGAGGAGTGAAGTGTGCAGGCTGGGTTGTAGTAGACAAGTAGCGGGTTGATGTAGGAGGGGGCAAGGCAATTGAATGCTTTATAGCCGATGCTAAGGAGTTTCTCTTTGATGCAGAGGTGGATGGGAAGCCACTGGAGGTGCCTGAAGGAGTTGGAAAACATGGGCCGAATGCTTCTGTAGAATAATAATCCAGGCAGCAGAGCGAAATATGAACTGGAGTGGGGTAAAACAGGAGGCAGGGAAGTCAGCGAGGAGGCTGATACAGTAATCAGTGTAGGCAAACTGTAGACAAATTCACTCTTCTGAATAAGTAATGATGAGTTCATAAGAGGGAACACTCAAAAAAGAAAGGGTCTATTGCTGTTGGACTAAAAGAAATTACATTCTTACACTGCCATTCATTTTGAGGTTTTACATTCATTTTTTATTACTCAATCCAAAAGTAGCAATATAGGCATATACAAGGAAGGATTTTTTTTTCCGATGTTAGCCTAGAGCATCCTATTCACGTAGAAGATTAAAAACTTGCTCAGTTGTGAAATCGAGAATGATCAACTCTACATGAAGAGAGAATCTATTTGAGCTAATCTTTATGCATTTCAAGGACAATTTTCCTAATGAATAGGTAAAGTACAAAAAACTACAGCCGGCAGAAAGAAAATAAGATGGCATAAGGTTTTCCAGCCAATGACATCATTAGACAGTGCATAACCACCTTACAAATTTAGAGAGATAATCGAAGAGAATGAGAGAGAAGAGGGATTAAACAGGGGTCAGAAAACCCAAATTTCAATCCCACCTCTGTCACTGGCCTATTGTATGACCTTGGATAAATCACTTAACCTCTCTCTGCCTCAATTTTCTCATCTGTAAAATGGTGATAAACTAACTACTCTCCCTACCTCATTAGACTGTGAGTTTCTTGTTAGACAAGGAGGCGATTGTCTTGTTTCTGTCTCACAGTTGAGTATAGTGACTTGTCATGCAGTGAACTCTCGGGAAACACCATTTTAAAATTTTTATTACTATTTCTCCTATATTGACATGGTTCAATAAAGCCACTTTAAGTGGCTTTTCAATTTCCCAAATCCACTAAATCGATCAACCCATGATATTTATTGAGTGCTCTCTGTCTGCAGAGCACTGTACTAAGCTCTTGGGAGAGAACGATGCAATAGAGTAGGTAAAAATGATTCCAGCCCACAAGGAGCCCACAGTATAGAGGGGAGACAGATGTTAAAGTAAATTGCAGCTGGAAGAAATTGGAGAGTATAAGGATATATGTGTAATAAGTTCTCCACCCTCTCAGCGTCAGACCTGGAGAGTTTCCACTATTCTACCAGTCTTGGCTACGGGAGGGAGAGTCAAGCAGAGGCCTAACCATTCCATTCCTAGCTTGGCCAGTGGCTTGCGAGTGGAAGGCAATCTGCTACAAGTCAAAACTCACCGATGCTGGGCAGCAGCGGCATGGGAGAGGGCAGAGGGTGGAGACTCGAGTTGACTGCGTGGAAGGCGGCAGTGGTAAACCACTTCCGTAATTTTACCAAGAAAACTCTCTGGATCCTCTACCAGAACGATTGCAGATGGAGAGCGGAGAGTTCTGGGAGAGGTGTGTCTGTGGTGTGACTATGGGTCGGAAACGTCTCGACAGCATAAGACAATATAAGTTCTCAGGAGTTGGGAGTGGGGTGAATAAGCTCTTAGGGGATACAAATCTAAGTGTATAAGTAACACAAAAGGAAGGGCATGCTCTGCACACAGTAAGCGCTCAATAAATACGACTGAATGAATGAGAAATGAGAGCCTAGTCAGAGAAGGTCCCTTGAAGAACTTATGACTTTAGTAAGGCTTTCAAGACGGGTAGAGTGGCGGTCTGTTGGGTGTGAGTGGGGAGGGAGTTCAGACCAGAGGGAGGATATGGGCAAGGGGTCAGTGGGGAGACAAATGAGATCATTCGAGTAGATTGGCGTTAGAGTGAAATGCGTGGATTGGGTTGGAGAAGCAGCATAGCCTAGAGGCAAGAGCAAGGGCTGGGGAGTTAGAGGATGTGGGTTCCAATCCCTGCTCCGCCCCTTGTCAGTTGCGTAACCTTGGTCAAGTCATTTCACTTCTCTGTGACTCAGTTACCTCAGCTATAAAATGGGGGTTGATGGGCAGCCCCACGTGGGACAACCTGTCTCCGTTGTATCCACCCCAGTGCTTTGAACAGTGCTTGACACATAGTAAGCGCTTAACAAATACCATAATTATTAGTAGCAGTAGGAGATTAGCAAGGAAAGGTAAGAGGGGACAAGCTGATTATTGAAGCTTGATTTCACTAACACTGTCCTCTTCTGGTTCTCCTCTTAGGCTCTGGCCGCTCCTTCCACAGGCTCCTCCTCTACCTCTATCTGTGGAAGTTCCTCAAGATCCCCTCCTATTCTCCATCTTTTCCCACTCCCTTGGAAAAAACTCATCCATTCCAATGGCATCAATTACCATCTCTACACGTGTTTTGATCTGCCTCTTCATCTGTCCCCTCTCCTGCTCTGCAGTCTTGCATTTCTCCCTGCCTTCAGTACATCACTAATAGGATGTCCCAACAACACTTTGAATTTAACATGTCCAGGGCAGAACTCTTCATTTCTCACCCAAAACCCATCCTCCCTTTGACTTTTCCATCACTGTAGACAACACTTCTGTCCTCCCTGTCTCGCAAGCCCGAAACCTTGGCGTTATCCTCAACTCATCTCTCTTATTCGAGCCACATATTCAATGTCATCACATCCTGTCGGTTTTACCACCACCCCGTAACACTAAATCCTCCCTTTCCTTTTCATCCAAACTGCTACTTCCTTGATCTAAGCACTTAAGTCCTACCTTGACTACCGCATCAGCCACCTCACGGATTCCCTGCCTCCCTGTCTTTTCCCCACTCCAGTCCTCACTTCACTCTGCTGTTCAGATTGTTTTTCTAAACACCGATTCAGTTCACGTTTCCCCACTCCTCAAGCCTCCAGTGGTCGCCTATCAACGCCTTTAACAAACAGACTCTCCTTAAAATCGACTTTAAAGCACTCAATCAGCTCATCCCCTCAATTATCATGCTGATTTCCTATTACAATTTATCCCTCAGGCTTCACTCCTCCAACATCCCCAGACCCTGATCTCATCTAACTCACCACTGACCCCTTTCCCACATCCCCTCTTCGGCCTAGAACTCCCTAACCCCTTTATATTTGACAGACCACCACTCCCACCACCTTCAAAGTCCTGGTAAGATCACAACTCCTCCAAAAGGCCTTCCCTAAATCCTCATTTCCCTCATCTGTACCTTTAAAGCACTTAATATTCACTCCATCCTCAGCTCCTCACCATTTATGTACATATCCATAATTTATTTTAATGTCTGCCTCCTCGCCAAGATTGTAAACTCCTAGTTGGGAGGGAACATGTCTGTCAACTCTGTTGTATGTTCCCAAGTGCTTACTACAATAGCCTGCACAGAGTAAGCACTCACTAAATACCACTGACTGATTGACTGGGGGCCTTAAAGTCAAGGGCAAGGAATCCCAGTTTGATGCAAAGGTGGATAGGCAGTATTGGAGGTTTTTGAGGAGTGAAAAGGTGTGAGCTGTACGTTGTTTTAGAAAAATGCAGTCAAGATTTAGACTTCCAGTTAGCAGAGTGAAATATAGACTGAAGAGAAGAGGGACAGGAGGCAGGGAGGTCAGCATGGAGGCTGTTTCTACTCCATTAAAAAAAAGCTCCATAATGATATTATAAGGATGTCAAATGACATTCTGTTCCAGAAATCTTCCTAAGAGGAAGATAAAGCAGTTGTTCAAACAATGAAGAATGTACCTGCCATAAATATGCACGGAAGATTTAAAGACACAAACATACTGATTATTGCTCAAAATTTTACTCGACTCATGGAAAGGATGTGTATTGGCACTTTTACCTCAACAGGACATATGGTCTAGGAAATACAATATCCTTGGGCAACATATGCAAAGCCGCATGCCAAAATTCACACTTCCTTGGAAGTGCTTTAGACAGGACATGTCTTTCTCTCAGTTGTTAATGCAACTTTTGCCTTTTCCAATTATGATAAATGATACAAGCATCATTGGATCCCACATGAAACGTTTGCACAGTTGCTAAACGGCTATAATCTCAAGACTCAAGAAACCGGTCCTTGGTATATATTGTTGGTGTTAATTTTAACTGATTTATGAATTGAAGTTTTAAAATAGTCGGCAAGTGAAACACATTTACCTCATTTGATTGAAAATGGCACATCTAGGAATTTGTTTATCAAACCACGCAGCGCTTGGTGGTTTTTTTTTTCACTTCTCCTTCTTCATCTTAAGTTTTGAGGTATATAAGATAGTTACAGAAGTGCTATGTTGGTGTTATGAGTACAATGAGTTGGTGGCACAAAAAGAGCAGAAGTGATTGTTGGGAGAATAATAATCTGGGAAGGTTAATGGTTTTTCGGGGTACACCTCTTGGAGGACATGGCATTCTGGAGGGCTTAAAAGATGAAGAAAGATGGGGAAATCAGAAGAATTCTGAAATGTGCTTCCTATTCATCGAATTCAAATGATATAGAGGAAATTATTGTTTTCAGAAAAAATTCCAGGTGCACACTGGTGTGATGAGTAATCTTAAAGATGAAAATCAGTTACAACTCTTTTGTTTCCCTATTCCAAATCCACAAAAGAATGAAAGCTAACTGCATATTTTACCAGTCAAATTAACTTGCCTGATTTGGTCGTCCTCCTATAATGTTGAATCCCAAAGTGTCATTTTCTCTTTGTAGCACAATGGTTAGTAGCTTGGAGTCTCCTCCCTGGGAAAGCAAAATAATATAACAACAAGCTAGGTTACATGTATTAAGCAAAAAGAATGCTACTTAAGGATGTCATGTTTTAATTATTAAAAATGCAAAACAAAGTGAAAAGGAAAACCCTATTAAAATTACACCAGGTCATTAAAACAGTACAGGGAGAAAAACAAGAGGTGGAGACATGGACTTTCTGCTTCAGAGGCTCAGTTTTTATCCATAAATGGAGTCAGAGAGCTTATTATCTTTGTGTCAATCAACTTGTGGGATTTATTGAACGCTTACTATGTGCGGAGCAAAATAGGAAGGTCTTGGGAAAGTACAATACAATAGAGTCGTGAGGCATGTTTCCTGCCCTCAGGGAATTACAGTCTAGATTGGGAGACAGACATTTAAATAAATTACCAGAAGTGAAAAATGTCAAAAGGTAAGGATAGGTACCTATGTGCCCCGGGGCTGCGGCGGGGTGAACATCAGGTTTAGTACTAAAAAGTGCCACTCTAAATCTTGACTGCATTTTTATATTCACTCCCTTTTCTGCCTCCAAATACCCCTGGAGACTCCATCCTGTATAGTTCCTATCCTTTAGAAGAGTCAAAAAGATGACCATTGACTCATTCCTCTTGGATAGTCAGGGTGGTGATTATGACAAAACTGTATTATGGTCTGTTTTTAGCAAGATGAAATGCAATGCCTTTATCAGAGGACTACCTCAGCACAAGTTGCTGGAAGCAGCGTGGGGCTCAGTGGAAAGAGCCCGGGCTTCGGAGTCAGAGGTCCTGAGTTCGACTCCCGGCTCCGCCACTTGTCAGCTGTGTGACTGTGGGCAAGCCACTTCACTTCTCTGTGCCTCCGTTACCTCATCTGTAAAATGGGGATTAACTGTGAGCCTCACCTGGGGCAACCTGATTACCCTGTATCTACCCCAGTGCTTAGAACCGTGCTCTGCCCATAGTAAGCGCCTAACAAATACCAACGTTATTATTATTACAAGTTAGGCATATATATTTGACCTCACAGTTAAAAAGACATCTCTGCAAAATGAAGGTAACGTGTTAAAGTGGACACTGGATAGGCAAATAATTCATTCGGAGCTGTTAACCTCTCAAAAACAGTGAAGAACCCTTTACTACAAGATCGGAAATACAAGATTGGAATACAATCCTGTATTTGTATTGGAATACAAGATTGGAAAGGGGAAAGGTCTTTAAATATGTGAACACACTCCAAAACAATAAAGGGTTACACAGTGGTGAATTCAAATGGGAACTTTTTTCCTTATTTGTATTGCCTGCAGAAGATCTGATTACTTTTTCTTAATACCACCCCGTCTTCCACACGGATTTCTGCCAGGCAGTGCCCACAGCATCCCCTACTGGTAAAGAGAATGGCCACTAAGTGTAAGTCCCGGGTCCAAGGGGAATCATCCGATACGAATTCTAACTAATTGGGGTAGCTTCCTTCCTTTGCATCCGATTTCTCCTTCCTACACATCCCTGCAGCTCGGCCAAAGCGACCAGTTGTCTAAGGATAGTAATTCCCCCAACTCCCACTCCTTCTCTCCTCCTCCTACCGCATCCCAGGAGTTTGGGGAAAACGCGTTTCTCGGGGCAGATAATCCCCCATTCCGTAAACAGAGTGAAAACTCTGTGAATATACACACAGGCAAGTGCACGTATATTGTGCATAGACCACAAACACACATACACACAGAAAATTCCATGAACATGAATACAAATGCATGTATATAGGGTATACACCACAGGCACACACACACAGAAAATTCCATGAACATACATACAGACAAGTGCGTGTCTACAGTGTATACACTACATACACCTATACACACACCAATACAAACTCATATATATGTGGTTTTCGTGCTCGAAGTTGACTGCAAGTAGAGTATTCCTAAAGAACAAAGCCACATTGCCAAGTCACATCACACCAAGTCCTCTATTTTTGAAAATAATCCACTCCCGGGGCTTTTGGAAAGCAGCATACACTACGGGGCTTTTTCGGAAGGCGACACCTTAGCCTTGCTGGAGAAGCAACATTCGGATAACGGTTTTAGTAGCGCCTGTTCTGCATCCTATTCCGAAAGACCGGTGAACTCAGTTCACGGGAGACAAAGCGGTTCATAACTTTGGCTCGCTTTTTCCAAGAAGTCGTTAAGGACCTACGAACAACAACAACAACAACAACAAAAAATGTGTCTTGGGAGGAACGTGAATTCCAGCTAAATCGCTGCTCACCAAGGCTGAGACCCCGGGCCCCCATTCCTCCAGGGGAGGATTAATCTAACGGTTTTGCAAACAAACCCCTTTCACTCGGTAAAGCCCTTCACTACTACGGGGGACTTGTTTAATCGATGCAAATTAGGATCGTAGACAATTTACAAATCAAGGGGGCTTTATAATGGAGGGAGGTAACCACCCGAGGCCTGTCTGCCAATCGAGGTCTGCTGCAGCCTGGCTTCGGGGGTTCATAATGACCGTAGTTGGTTTACTGCGTGCCAGGCACTGTACTAAGCGCTGGGCTGGATCCATCGAGTTGCTCGCGGTGCTGCTCCCGTCCCATCGACCCCAACCAGTCTGGAGATCGGCGGGGGGGGCGGGGAGGCAAAGGGCCTTCCCACCCCCAGAAGCTCCCGCTGGAAACAATCTCCTCTCTCCTGCTTCTGGGGAAAGGCATCGATCCGTGGGATTTGGCGAGCGTTTGCCGTGCGCAGAGCACTGTACTAAGCGCTTGAAGCCGCATGGCTGAGCGGAAAGAGCACGGGCTTGGAAGTCAGAAGTCATGGGTTCTAATCCCTGCTCTGCCTCTTGTCAGCGGTGTGACTTGGGGCAAACCGCTTCACTTCTCTGTGCCTCAGTCACCTCATCTGTAAAATGGGGATTAAGACTTAGGAGCCCCAGGTGGATAACCTCATTACCTCGTATGTATCCCAGCGCTTAGAACAGCGCTTGGCACACAGTAAGCGCTTAATGAAATACCATCGTTATGATTACACTGTGACAGGCCTGATCGACACGTTTCCTTCCCGTGACGAGTCTATTTGTTGCTGAATTGCACTTCCGAAGCGCTTAGGACAGTGCTCCGCACACGGTAAGCGCTCGATCAATACGACCGGATGAATGAGCGAATAGTCCTTCCCTAGCGCTCAGTACAGTGCTCCGCACACGGTAAGCGCTCGATCAATACGACCGGATGAATGAACGAATAGTCCTTCCCTGGCGCTCAGGACAGTGCTCTGCACACGGTAAGCGCTCAATAAATACGCTGGAATGAACGGATGAATATGGGTATCTATTGAGCGCTTTCTGCAGGCGGAGAAATACATTCAGTCGTATTCATTGAGCGCTTACTGTGCGCAGAGCACTAGACGAAGCGCTCGCGAAGTACAATTCAGCAAGGAAGAGAGACGATCCCTACCCGACACCGGGCTCAACGAATAAAAGAGGGGAGACGGCAGAACATGGCAGTGTCCTTCAGTCTCCCCGCTTTAGGCCACCTCCATCCCCTCAAAAAAAAATAAAAAATAAAAAATCAAGAGGCAATGAGAGCCCGTGCGAGGCCAGCCGGTCCCCGGCTGCCCAGTACCGGGCACGGGATGCCGAAGGAGCGGGTTGTGTCCAACGTGGGACACAAGAAAGGTTCAAAAACCTTTCCCCGGGTGGTGGCCCAAAGCCGGGGGTGGGGGGCGGCCAGCAGGGCTGAAGATGAGGAGTCCTTAACGAGCGCTTAGGGCAGGGCTCTGCACGGTCACCCATCGAGCCAATTAGCCAGAGCTAGGGTGGAGGACTCGGAGGAAAGTGGTTATGGTCGCCACCCGGGTGGGGCCTAAGGGTAATAGACCGTTCCCCCCGGACGGCTCCTTGAAGAAGTTGGGGCTGGAGCCGGCCAACTCCTATTAGAGGAAACCATTAGGGGAGAAGGAGCCGCCCCTCCCTCTCGGGGCCCTCGCATAGGCAGGCCTGGTGCCACGCCGGGGGTAAGGGAAGGATGGATGGGGGGCAGGTCGAGGATCCATTGGTTCAGTGGTATTTATTGGGGGCGCTTACTATGTGCAGAGGCAAGTCAAGCACGGATGGGGGCAAGGGGATGATGGACGGAGGGCAAGTAAGTCAAAGGATGGATGAAGGGGGGCAAGTCAAAGGATGGATGATAGGGGGGTAAGTCAAAGGATGGATGAAGGGGGGCAAGTCAAAGGATGGATGATAGGGGGGCAAGTCGAAGGACGGATGGGGGCAAGTCGAAGGACGGATGGGGACGAGGCGAAGGACGGATGGGCACGAGGCGAAGGACGGATGGGGGGCAAGTCAAGGGACGGATGGGGGGGCCAGTCAAGGGATGGATGAGGGGGACAAGTCAAGGGACGGATGGGGACAAGTCAAAAGACGGATGGGGACAAGTGAGAGGACGGATCGGGGGGGGGCGGGTGAAGGGACGGCCGAGAGGGGCAAGCCAAGGGCGGGCCGAGGACGCCCTCCCCGTCCCGGGCCCCCCGGGGGCTCACCGTGGGCCGGGCGGCGGCCAGGTTCCCGGCCACGGTGCGGACGCGGGCCACGGACAGGTTGAACCTCTCCCGGTAGGTGAGGGCGGTGAGCCGCACCTCGCTCTGCAGCGCCCACAGCTGCGCCAGCAGCCAGCGCTCCCGCCGGCTCCAGGCCAGGGCGGCCGGCTCTTCCTCCTCCTCCTCCTCCTCCTGCTCCTCCTCCTCCCGCTCCTCCCGCTCCTCCCGCCGGCCGCCGCCTCCGGGCAGCCCTCCGGCCTGGCGCTCCCGGCGGCGGCGGCGGCGGCGGCGGCGGCCCCGGAAGGCGCAGCGGCGGACGTGGGCGGCCAGCTCCCGCAGCCGCACGGTCCGCCCGCAGCCCCGCCCGCTGTAGTCGCACTTGACCCGCAGCTTGCGGACGAGGCTGCGGAGGGGCAGCACCCGGTGCAGCTGGGCGGGCGCGATGGGGCGGCAGCGGAGCGGGCACAGGCCCTCCCGCGCCGCCCAGGGCAGCAGGCAGCCGGCGCAGAAGACGTGGCCGCAGGGGGTGGCCAGCGGCTCCTCCAGCACCTGGCCGCACAGCTTGCACTTCAGGTCCGGGTCCACCGCCTCGGGGAAGCGGTCCAGGTCGAAGCCCATGGCCGGGGCCGGGGCCGGGGCCGGGGCCGGGGCCGGACTTGACTGGCCGGAGCCCCTTCCCCTCCCGCCGCTCCTCCCGCCGCTCCTCCCGCCGCTCCTGCTCCTGCTGCTGCTGCTGCTGCTGCTGCTGCTGCTGCAGGTCCGGCAGCGGCTCGGACGAGGAAGACGGGACTGAGCTCAGACTTTCTTTGCCTTCAAGTTTTCAGCCGCTCACTCCCTTCTCCCCCCTCGCTCACCCCCGTGGCGCTAATAGGCACGGCCTCCGCCCCGGGCTCCTCCTCCTCCTCCTCCTCCTCCTCCTCCTCCTCCTCCTCCTTCTTCTCCTCCTCCTCTTCTCCTACTTCTCCTCCGTCTTCTTCTCCTCCTTCTTTTAGCTTCCTTCTCCCTTTTCTCCTCCTTCCCCCCTCCTCCTTGCCTCCTCTTCCTCCTCCTCCTTCTCCTCTCCTCTTCTTCTGCTCCTCGTTCTCCCCCTCCTCCTTTCCCCCCTCCTCTTCCTTCTCCTCCTCCCCTCCTCCTTTTTCTCCTCCTCCTCTTCCTCTCCTCCTCCTTCTTCTCTTCCTCCTCCTCCTCTCTTCCTGCTTCTCCTCCTCTCCTCCTCCTCTTCCTCTCCTCCTCCTTCTTCTCTTCCTCCTCCTCCTCTCTTCCTGCTTCTCCTCCTCTCCTCCTCCTCTCCTCCTTCTTCTCTTCCTCTTCTCCTCCTACTGCTCCTCCTCTTCCTCCTTCTCCTCCTCCTTTCCTCCTTCTTCTCTTCCTCCTCCTTTCCTCCTTCTTCTCTTCCTCCTCCTCTTACTTCTACTCTTCCTCCTTCTCCTCCTCCTCTTTCTCCTCCTTCTTTTATCTTCCTCCTCCTACTTCTCCTCCTCCTTTCTCCTCCTTTTATCTTCCTACTCCTTTTTCTCCTCCTCCTCCTCTTCCTCTTCCTCCTTCTCCTCCTTTTTCTCCTCCTTTTATCTTCCTCCTCCTTTTTCTCCTCCTCCTCCTCTTCCTCCCTCTCCTCCTCCTCTTTCTCCTCCTTTTATCTTCCTACTCCTTTTTCTCCTCCTCTTCCTCCTCCTCCTTCTTTTCTTCCTCTTCTCCTCCTATTCCTACTCCTCTTTCTCCTCCTCATTCTTCCCCTCCTCCTCCTTCTCCTCCTTCCTCACCTCCTCCTCCTCTCCTCCTTCTCTTCTCTCCCCCTACTTCTCCTCCTCTTCCTCCTTCTCCTCCTTCTCCTCCTCCTCCTTTCCTCCTTCTTCTCTTCTCTCCTCCTACTTCTTCTCCTCTTCCTCCTTCTCCTCCTTCTCCTACTCCTCTCCTCATTCTCCTCCTCCTCCTTTCCTCCTTCTTCTCTTCTTCCCCCTCCTCCTCCTCTTCTCCTCCTTTTCCTCCTCCTCCTCATTCTCCTCCTCCTCTTCTCCTCCTCGTTCTTCCCCTCCTCCTCCCGCTCCTCCTCCTTTTCCTCCTTCTCCCCCTCCTCCTTCTCCTTCTTCTCCTCCTCCTCCTCTCCTCCTACTTCTCCTCCTCCTCCTTCTTCTCTTCCTCCTCCTCCTCCTTCTTCTCCTCCTCCTCCTTCTTCTCCTCCTCCTTTTATCTTCATCCCCCTTTTCCTCCTCCTCCTTCCCCTCGTCCTTGTCTTTCTCCTCCTCCTCCTTCTCCTCCTCTTTTTTCTCCTCCTCCTCTTCCTCCTCCTCCTTCGCCACCTCCTCTACTCCTCCTTCTCCTCCTCCTCCTCCTCCTCTTTCTTCCCCTCCTCCTTCCACTCCTCCTCTTCCTCTCCTCCTCCTCCTCCTCTCCTCCTGCTTCTTCTCCTCTCCTCCTTCTTCTCTTCCTCTTCCTCCTCTCCTCCTACTTCTCCTCCTCTTCCTCGCCTTCTACTTCTCCTCCTCCTTTCCTCCTTCTCCTCTTCCTCCTCTTCCTCCTACTTTTCCTCCTCTTCCTCCTTCTACTCCTCCTCCTTCTCCTCCTTCTTTTATCTTCCTACTCCTTTTTCTCCTCCTCCTCTTCCTCCTCCTCCTCCCCCTTTTCCTCCTCTTCTCCTCCTTCTACTCCTATTCCTTATTCTCCTCCTCGTTCTTCCCCTCCTCCTCCTCCTTCCCCTCCTCCTCCTCCTTCTCCTCCCCTTCCTCCTCCCCCTCCTCCTCTTCCTTCTCCTCCTCCTCTCCTCCTCCTCCTCCTCCTTCTTCTCCTCCTCTTCTCCTCCTTCTTTTCCTCCTCCTCCTCCTCCTCATTCTCCTCCTACTTCTTCTTCTCCTCCTCTTCTCCTCCTTCTTTTCCTCCTCCTCCTCCTCTTCTCCTCCTCGTTCTTCCCCTCCTCCTCCCGCTCCCCCTCCGCCTCCTTCTCTTCCTCCTTCTCCCGCTCCTCCTCCTTCTCCTCCTCCTCTTCCTCCTTCTCCTCCTCCTACTTCTTCTCCTCCTCTCCTCCTCCTCCTCTCCTTCTCCTCCTCCTCACCCTCCTCCTCCTCCTTCCCCTCCTCCTCCTCCTCCTCCTTCCCCTCCTCCTCCTCCTCTTCCTTTTCCTCCTTTTCCTCCTCCTCCTCCTCTCCTCCTACTTCTCCTCCTACTCTTCCTCCTCGTCCTCTTCCTTGACGCCGCCCTCTTTTCTCCCCCTTTCCTTCCTCCCAAGGCACCTCCAGGGGAAAGGACTGGCCACACACACACACAAAAAAAGAGCCAAAGAGAGGAAAGGAGCCCGGAGTCTACATCGACCCCCTCCCACTGAAAACAGGGGATGAGTCGAGCCAAAAATTGGGCTGGCCCCCATCCCATCGCCCCCGCCTTTATTTATTTCATTCTGTGGTTTGCTTACAGGCTTTTGTTCCTTTGGGAAGTTTGGCACTGGGTGAGGGGAGTTGGTCTGATCAAGGAGGTGATCACCCCTTCTTGAAAGCCCTCCACTAATTTGTAAAGTCCACACCTACTCTCCTCTCCTATCATGTCGTCTCCCCTCCTATCCTGGAGCTTGATGAAGAAAACATCAGACAGGTTCAGGTGTGAGTGCCCAGCCTTATTCCGGATCCTTCCCCAGGCCTGCTTTTGCCCAGAGGAAAGTGTTGTTGTATTTGCCAAGCATTCACTCTGTGGCAAATATTGGGCCGAGCACTGGGAGAGACGAGATGCAATCAAGTCAGTCCCATCTCCCGTCCCGACTGGTTCTCGCAACCTGAAGGAGAGGGAGAACAGGCACTTCATCTCTATTTACCGAGAAGTTAAGCGAATGGCCCAAGGTCTCGCGAGAGGCAAATAGCGGAGCAGAACTAGAACCAGGTCTCTTGGTCAACCAGAAGACATTTCTATAGTTTCTAGGGATCTTTCTCTAAGGTCCAGGGCCATCAGGGTGGCCCTTACATTTCCCCCGGTGAGAGTGTCGCCTACTTTTCCGACTCCTCCTTCGGCTGTCCCTGTGCTTTTCAAATAGGTTCATCTTTCCAAAAGAGCAAATTCAGTTAGTAAATGTTAGTAAATTTCCCACAGGCTGGGCTGCTCTTGGGATTTGAGGGCCCTAAAATGAGAGTTCAAAGCGTCGTCCTTCCCTGACCCACGACGCAACGTGTAACAGAGTGATTGCATCAAAGGACACTATATGACCATGTGGCACAACAGTGATTGCCAGTATCGGCTCTAAAATCTACAATCCTCTCCCTCTCCTCTGCCCTCAACCATCCTTCGCACCAACTCGCAAGGGGCCGAACCCTGCAACTCTCCCCAGGTGAAGGCTGAGGACAGAGAAGGCCAGAGACGGCGGCGGTGGGGAGGAAAAAAAAAAATATTGGGATTTGTTAAGCGCTTACTATGTGCAGAGCACTGTTCTAAGCGCTGGGGGAGATACAGAGTAATCAGGTTGTCCCACGTGAGGCTCACAGTCTTAATCCCCGTTTTACAGATGAGGGAACTGAGGCCCGGAGAAGTGAAGTGACTTGCCCACAGTCACACAGCTGACGAGGGGCAGGGCCAGGATTCGAACCCATGACCTCTGACTCCCAAGCTCGGGCTCTTTCCACTGAGCCACGCCGCTCGTCAGCTGTGTGACTGTGGGCAAATCACTTCACTTCTCTGTGCCTCGGTTCCCTCATCTGTGAAATGGGGTTAAAAACTGTTAGCCTCACGTGGGACAACCTGATCACCTTGTATCCCCCAGCGCTTAGAACAGTGCTTTGCACATAGTAAACGCTTAACAAATACCAAATTATTTATTATTATTATTCCATGAAAGACAGTAACCCTCCACTATGGGCTGGGTCTCGGGTGAGACGAATGGTAAAGTAACAGCTCCAAACTGGTGACCTACGGCTCCAGCCCGATCTTCCTCTACTTCGTCCCCGTCCTCTGCTCGGACCCAAAACCCTGCTGCGGCCTCGGCCTGCTCTTCGCTGCTTCTTCCCTCTGTTCTCTGCTAAGCACTGGGCCCTTGCCAACGCTCCCTTCCCCACACCTCCTGGACGGGACTCTCAGACTAAATCTGGCCATGTGGACACATGCTGGGGTTACTGACTTTCCCCTCCTTCCCCACCCCAAGAACGTTTGCAAAGTGTCAGAATCAGTGGTTCCACCATCACCCTGCCACTATAATAATGTTGGTATTTGTTAAGCGCTTACTACGTACAGAACACTGTTCTAAGCGCTGGGGTAGACACAGGGTAATCAGGTCGTCCGACGTGAGGCTCGCAGTTAATCCCCATTTTACAGATGAGGTAACTGAGGCACAGAGAAGTGAAGTGACTTGCCCACAGTCACACAGCTGACAAGCGGCAGAGCCGGGAGTCGAACCCACGACCTCTGACTCCGAAGCCCACGCTCTTTCCACTGAGCCACGCTGCTGCTTCCCCGCTATAGGCATACATCCTCTTGATTCTGTTTATTGCTATTTTTTTAGCCCGTCTGTCTCCCCCGAGCAGATTGTGAGCCCGTCAATGGGCAGGGATTCATTCGATAGTATTTATTGAGCACTGTACTAAGCGCTTGGAATGTACAAATCGGCAACAGATAGAGACAGTCCCTGCCCTCTGACGGGCTTACGGTCTCATCGGGGGAGACGGACAGACGAGGACAATGGCAATAAATAGAGTGGAGGGGAAGAACATCTCATTAAAACGATAGCAAATAAATAGAATCAGGGTGATGTACATCTCATTAAACAAAATAAATAGGGTGATGAAGACATATACAGTTGAGCGGACGAGTACGGTGCTGAGGGGGTGGGACGGGAGAGGGAGAGGGATTGTCTCTATCTGTTGCCCAATTGTACACTCCAAGCGCTTAGTACAGTGCTCTGCACATAGTAAGCGCTCAATAAATACTATTGAATGAATGAATGAATTTATTCCTCCAGCCCCTCCCCTTGTTTGTCATGCCCTCTCTCCACCCAGTAGGAAGGGACGGGTTTGACAGGAGGAAAAACTGGTGAATATATAAACAAAAACAAACATCAATTCTTACCAGAAAAATGTGTATATCAGAAGGCAGCAGGATCGGGGGCTGTTAAGGGAAATAGCCCTAGCAGTTGTGGTATATCCCGGGTCCTGGTCAGCTGTGTGACCTTGGGCAAGTCACTTAACCTCTCTGGGCCACAGTTACCTCATCTGTCAAATGGGGATTAAAACTGAGAGCCCCACGTGGGACAACCTGATCGCCTTGTATCCCCCAGCGCTTAGAACGGTGCTTTGCACATAGTAAGAGCTTAACAAATACCACAATTTATTTCTTTTACTATGTGGCAAGCACCGTTCTAAACCCTGGGGTGGATACAAGGTAAGCAGGTTGGACGAGGTCCCTGACCCACATGGGGCTACGGTCTTAATCCCCATTTTACGGATGAGGTAACAGAGGCACAGAGAAGTGAAGTGACTCACCCAGGGTCACACCACAGATACGTGGCAGAAAGAGCCCGGGCTTGGGAGTCAGAGATCGTGGGTTCAAAGCAGCATGACTCGGTGGAAAAAGCCCGGGCTTGGGAGTCAGAGGTCATGGGTTCGAATCCCAGCTCTGCCACTTGTCAGCTGTGTGACTGTGAGCAAGTCACGTCACTTCTCGGTGCCTCGGTGACCTCATCTGTAAAATGGGGATGAAGACTGTGATCCCCAAGCGGGACATCCGATGACCCTGTATCTACTCCAGCGCTTAGAAGAGTGCCCTGCACATAGTAAGCGCTTAACAAATACCAACATAATTTTGATTAATCCCGGCTCTGCCACCGATCGACTGTGTGACTTTGGGCAAGTCACTTGACTTCTCTGTGCCTCAGTTACCTCATCTGTAAAATGGGGATTAAGACTGCGAGCCCCACGTGGAACAACTTGATTACCCCAGCGTTTAGAACAGTTTTGGGCATATAGTAATCACTTAACAAATGCCATCATCATTATTATTATTCTGACTCCTAGGCCTGTGCAATGGTGCTTTTCAGTGGACAGTAGGGAAGTGCAAGAACCATCTAAAAAAATGAAAATAAAGATGGCTGGTCCACACAGTAGGCGGTACAGGGCGCGGTGAGGACTCTACGTGGTGGCCATGGTGATAAGATCCCTTATAGGGGCACCATCGTGAATAGGAAGGTGGGGAGGTATGGGCCACCCCGGCTTACCTTCCTTACCGCCTGACTCGTGGGCAGGGAATGTGTCCACCACCTCAGTTGTACTGTACTCTCCCCAGTACTAAGTGGTATAGTGGTTAAGGCACGGGTCTGGCAGTCACAAGGTCATGGGTTCGAATTCCGGCCCCGCCACTTGTCTGCTGTGCGACCTCGGGCAAGTCACTTTACTTCTCTGTGCCTCAGTTACCTCACCTGTAAAATGGGGATAGAGACCGCGAACCCCACATGGGACAGGGGCTGTGTCCAACCCGATTTGCTTGTATCCACCCAGGCGCTTAGTACAGTGCTTGGCACATACTAAGCGCTTAACAACAAGCATGATTATTATTATTACCATTATTATTACGGTGTTCTGCCCGTAGTAAGTGCTCAGTAAATATCATTAACGATGACGATGATGATGATCTGAGGCCAGCCCTCCCCTTAGCGGACCAGTGACATCACCAGGATTTATTCGGGAAGCAGCGTGGCTCAGTGGAAAGAGCCCGGGCTTGGGGGTCAGAGGTCATGGGTTCAAATCCCGGCTCTGCCACTTGTCAGCTGTGTGACTGTGCGCAAGTCACTTCACTTCTCTGTGCCTCAGTTCCTTCATCTGTAAAATGGGGATTAAGACTGTGAGCCTCACGTGGGACAATGCGATTACCCTATATCTACCCCAGCGCTTAATAAGCGCTGCACGTAGTAAGCACTTAACAAATACCAACATTATTATTCCTATTTTCCTTCAGAGAAAAGGACCACGGAAACAAGTTTTTAGGAGTTTTGTGGAGAACCTCCTGACCTCCCTTCTGACTGAATATGAATTGTCCTCTTCTGCTGGCTCCATCGTCCATAGGAACTACAGCTGCCATAAACCTGATGGCAGAGACTTCTCTCCCTCCAGCATGGAAACTTAAGTCACTCTCCAAAAAAACTTTATATGCCTTTCCTGGAAAATGCCATCTCTTGAGTCTTCCGAGTCCCATTACACTGGTGTAGAGTACCTGAAATTCCAAATAGAACAAGGGTCTGCAGACAAAATCAGCTACTCAACCTAACTCAGATGTGATAAAACCTTTGGCCAAGACATCACAGCCAAACTGGGGAAATCATCCCTATAATTCAAAGGAAAGATATCTCTATTATTTGCCTCTGCTTTGGTCACAGAGACCTGACCTTCTTTATATTACAACAGGTGAGAAGAATTGAAAAACGTAATAAATGGGGAAATTAGAAAGAGTCATAAGTATCTGGAGAGATTTTTATTTTAAATAAAGGTTTGTGGTTGTTAAAATGAGAAGAATTTAATGCAGTTGGTCCACATGTGCAATTCCTTTGATTAAAGACCCAGAGCAGGTTATGATATAAGCAACTTCAGGATGGATAAAATTCTGATTTATATAGAGAGGTTGGATGTCAAAATCCTAGCCCATAGAGAATAATAGGCTCAACAACAAGAGTCTGTGAAGTCAAGCCAAGAAAGGAACTGGGCCTAAAGGGAGCTTAGAAAAATGTTCTTTTGCACTAGAAAATGCATGCATGAGCATTTTCCAAAAGGAGTCAGGCCACTAGGGAGGAAAACATTACAAGAGTCAAATAATAAGTGGATGAACACACCTACAAGATTCTCCTGGCTTCTTCCCATTCCCAAACTTTGCTACATGAAAAATACTTTGAAAACACTGGACTAGACAAAATGATCCACTAATCAACAATCTACTAAACTTTAATTGAGTGTGAATTTTGAGAAACTATAAGAGAGAGCGGAGAGAAAATAAAGAAAATCCTCATGCTTATTTTCCAGCATGAGGAGAAAGTAATAATAATAATAATGTTGGTATTTGTTAAGCGCTTACTATATGCAGAGAACTGTTCTAAGCACTGGGGTAGATACAGGGTGATCAGGTTGTCCCAAGTGACGCTCACAGTTAATCCCCATTTTACAGATGAAGTAACTGAGGCACAGAGAAGTGAAATGACTCGCCCACAGTCACACAGCTGACAAGTGGCAGAGCCGGCATTCGAAACCATGACCTCTGACTCCCACGCCCGGGCTCTTTCCACTCAGTCTTACCAGAAATGAGGTTACTACTATATCCCGAAATCAGTGATCCTCAGGGTTGGATGAATTAGGCTTAAGAAATTTGAGAATTGTTTTAGACTAATTTGAAAATGCATTTTGTGTCATTCTATAGTTAGGAACAATTGGCTGAGAAAATGCCTTCATGGAATTATCGATAACGTTTATTGAGCACTTACTCTGTGCTGAGTACTCCGTTATAGAGGTTACGAGAGTATGGAGTCAGAGGTCATGAGTTCGAATCTCTTCTCTGCCACCCGTCAACTGTGTGACTGTGGGCAAGTCACTTAACTTCTCTGTGCCTCAGTTCCTTCATCCGTAAAATGGGGATTAAGACTGTGAGCCTCACGTGGGACAACCTGATTACCCTGTATCTACCCCAGTACTTAGAACAGTGCTCTGCACATAGTAGGGGTTTAACAAATACCAACATTATTATTATGAAGGTACGTACAGAAGCACTACGTAGGTGAGGGAGTTCCTAAGTGCTCCAGAACTTAGTACAGCATTTGACACATTGTAAGCTCTTAACAAATACCTTAATGGTTGGGTGAGTAAGTGCGGAAGTGTCAGGAGGGGGCAAATAGGATGGGGAGATGAGATATTACTCAGGGAAGGCTTCCAGGATGAGAGGTGGCTAATGAAGAACCTGGAGAAGAACAACGGTTTGTTGAATGTGAAAAAGCGAGGGTGGAGCAAGAGGTCAGCAGCAAGAGTCAAGAACAAGGTCATTAGGGTAATTTGGCTTGATGATATGCATAGCAGATGAAATTGCAGCCTTGGATCAGTGAACTGTTAAGCACTTACTATGTGCCAGGCACCGTATTAAGCTCTGGGGCGGATACAGGCAAATCGGGGAGGACACGGTCCCTATCCCACATAGGGTTCCCAGTCTCGACCCCCATTTTACCGATGAGGTAACTGAGGCACAGAGAAGTGAGGTGACTTGCCCAAGGTCACTCAGACAAGCGGTGGAGCCGGGATTAGAACCCATGACCTTTCTGACTCCCAGGCCACTACTTTATGTTCTCCGGTGTTTATTTGTACCGATGTCTGCCTTCCCCTCTCCGTACCGTGAGTTCCTTGTGGGCAGGGAACGTGTCTGTCTGTGGTTGTACTGTACTCTCCCAAGAGCTTAGCAAAGTAAACTCTCAATAAATATGATTGAATGAGTGAAGGAATGCAGGACATCTGATATTCCCATCCAGTAAAAGCTCCGGGTCTGAGCTGCGTTTGTTGGAACAGAGGCAGAGGTATACAGCTGCTGTTCCAGATGGACACAACTAACCTGTGTCCCCTACCTGATGGCAGGGGTCCGATAATAATCATAATAATTATGATACCTACTCAAAGCTCACCTCCTCCAAGAGGTCTTCCCAGACTGAGCTTCCCCTTTTCCTTCTGCTCCCTCTGCTGCCTCTCTCCTCCCCCTTCACCTCCCCTCAGCTAAGTCCCCTTTCCCCCCTTTCCCTCTGCTCCTCCCCCTCTCCCTTCCCCTCCCCTCAGCACTGTGCTCATTTGTGTATATTTTGATTACCCTATTATTTTAGTACCTTATTTATCTTGTTAATGAGGTGTACATCCCCTTGATTCTATTTATCGTGATTAAGTTGTCTTGTTCTTGTCCTTCTGTCTCCCCCGATTAGACTGTAAGCCCGTCGATGGGTAGGGATTGTCTCTGTCTGTTGCTGATTTGTACATTCCAAGCGCTTAGTTTAGTGCTCTGCACATAGTAAGCGCTCAGTCAATACTATCGAATGAATGAATGGATGTGCCAGACACCGTACTCAGCGCTGGGGTAGATACAAGCAAGTCGGAATGGACACATGTGGAGCTCACAGTCTCAATCCACATTTTACAGATGAGGTAACTGAAGCATAGAGGAAGTGAAGTGACTTGCCCAAGGTCACACGATTCATCATCTCTCTGCTGGGCTTTTGTTCATTCATTCATTCATTCATTGAGCCCCTCCCGAGATCCAGTCTGACTGTGGGTCTGTTGTGGCTCCCTGCTAGATGGTTCTAGAATCACAGGAGAGAGCCATCACCCAGTCCTCGGTTTGCTCACTGCCAGAAATTTGTTCCCAAACTTCTTTAAGTGCCGCTCGGCACATCTTGGCTGAGCACGTCTGCTCAGCGATGACCTCCCTCGCTGTGCCCTGAAGCTGAGCCCTGCCCTAGTCCAAATTAGGCAACCTCCAGAAAATTCACCCATCCCCGGCTTCTGATCACCACACCCTTACGCCCTGAGTACAACAGTCTCCGGTGAGGGCACCCCCCTCTTCCACCTGCGCCACCTTTTGTTTCAGTTCCAAACCTAATTCTGCTAGGCTTGTTCCTCTCTTCCCATCATGGAATCTTTCCATTTTCCTTCCCACGGTCGTAATGTCAATAATGAATTTGATGGTAAGAGTACGCTGAGATTTGCTCCTGTGATGCCTTTAGCGTAGTACGCTGCACTCAGGAGGTGCTTAGCCAATGCCATTTCGACTATAATTATGGCATTTTTTAGGTGCTTACTATTTGCTAAGTACTAGACTACATACAAAGTTGGGAAAGTGGACCTAGTCCCTGCCCCACAGGGACTGCCTCTCAGTCTCTTTTATCCCCATTTTACAGATGAGGATATGGAGGTTCAGAGGGGTTAAGTGCCTTGTCCAAGGTCACACGGTAGGCCAGAGACAGAGATGGGACTGTCTCTGGATTCCAGAATCCATTTCTCCTGACTCCCAGTGTCATGGTTCTCTCCACTAGCCGACCCTGCCCCTGTGAAAATTAATTGCGGTATTTAGCACTCACTCTGTGTTAAGCACTAGGGTAGAAACAGAAAGTTCAGATAAAAGTCTCTGCCCCACCCAGGGCTCTTGATAGAAGAGGGCTGGTGTTTTATCCCAATTTTTGAGATTAGGAATCTGACACCCGGAGAGATTAGGATTTTTCCAAAATCATTCATTCGTTCATTCAATCGTATTTATTGAGCATTTACTGTGTGCAGAGCACTGTACTAAGTGCTTGGAATGTACAATTCAGCAACAGATTGAGACAATCCCTGCCCAACAACGGGCTGTCTAAACGGGGGAATAATAATAATGATGGAATTTGTTAAGCGCTTACTATGTGCCAAGCACTGTTCTAAGCACGGGGGAGGGCGGTTACAAGGTAATCAGGTTGTTCCACGTGGGGCTCACAGTCTTAATCCCCATTTTACAGATGAGGTAACTGAGGCACAGAGCAGTTAAGTGACTTGCCCAAAGTCACACAGCTGACAGGTGGTAGAGCTGGAATTAGAACCCATGATCTCTGACTCCCAAGCTCAGACTCTTTCCACTGAGCCACCTTCAGAACAGTTCTTAACACAGACTAAGCACTTAACAAATCCCATTAAAAAAAAAATCACATCACAATCCAGATCTCAATCCCACGCTCTTTCCAGGAGGCCACACCATTAATACCGCGTTCTTGTCTCATATCACTTTTACTTTCATTCTGTTTTTGAATCCTTCACACACCCTTCAACAAGAACGAGCTTTCTTTGAGAAGCCCTCTTTTCTAATGATAGCCCAGTTAGGCAGAGAAATACAAAATACAAACTAGAGAAGCAGCGTGGCTTAGTGGAAAGGGCACAGGCTTGGGAGTCAGAGGTCATGGGTTCTAATCCAGGCTCCGCCACTTGACTGTGGTGTGACCTTGGGCAAGTCATTTAACTTCTCTGTGCCTCAGTTACCTCGTTTGTAAAAATGGGGATGAAAAGATGTGATCCCCACGTGGGACAATCTGATTACCCTGCATCTACCCCAGCACTTAGAACAGTGCTCGGCACGTAGTAAGCGCTTAACAAATACCATAATTATTAAAGCAATCATTGAGGTTATATTTATTTAGCCATGCTACAAAACCAAGCCCCCTCTCAGGATCACACCTGGAGAGTTTCCAGTACTCTGCCAGTCTCGACTACGGGAGGGAGAGTCAAGCAGAAGCCTACCCACTCCATTCCTAGCTTGGCCAGTGGCTAGTGAGAGGAAGGCCATCCGCTACGAGTCAAAACTCACTCATGCTGGGCAGGAGAGGGACAGGAGAGAGTCGAGGGCAGAGACTCGATATTACTGCACAGAAGGAGGCAATGGTGAGCCAAATGATGACATTTGTTAAGCGTTTTCTTTGTGCTTGCACTGTTCTAAGTGCTGGGGGGACTTCGAGGTAATCAGGTTGTCCCACGTGGGGCTCACAGTTTTAATCCCCATTTTCCAGATGAGGTAACTGAGGCGCCGAGAATAAATAAAATAAATAAAATAAATTGTGGTATTTGTTAAGTGCTTACTATGCGCAAAGCACTGTTCTAAGCGCTGGGGGGTACAAGGCGATCAGGTTGTCCCATGTGGGGCTCACAGTTTTAATCCCCAATTGACAGATTAGGTAACTGAGGCAAAGAGAAGTTAAATGTTGTTGGTATTTGTTAAGCGCTTACTATGTGCCGAGCACTGTTCTAAGCGCTGGGGTAGACACAGGGGAATCTGGTTGTCCCACGTGGGGCTCACAGTCTTAATCCCCATTTTACAGATGAGGGAACTGAGGCACCGAGAAGTGAAATGACTTGCCCAAAGTCACACAGCTGACAAGTGGCCGAGCAACTTGCCCAAGGTCACACAGCTGACTAGCGGCGGAGCCGGGATAAGAACCCGTGACCTCTGACTCTCAAGACCGCACTCTTTCCACTGAGCCACGCTGCTTTCCCATTTGACAGATGAGGTAACTGAGGCACAGAGAAGTGAAGTGACTTGCCCACAGTCACACAGCTGATGAGTGGCAGAGCCGGTATTCAAACCCATGACTTCTGACTCCCAAGCCCTGGCTCTTTCCACTGAGCCACTTTCAGAACAGTTCTTAACACATAGACTAAGCACTTAAATCCGATTAACAAAAAAATCACATCACAATCCGGATCTCAATCCCATGCTCTTTCCAGGAGGCCACACCATCTAATACCGAATTCTTGTCTCATATCACTTTTACTTTCATTCTGTTTTTGAATGAAAACAGAATGCTTCTCTAAACACACTGCACACTGCTACTCTAAAATGACTTGACAGCTTAAAACGAGACCAGATAAAACCAAGACCACTAGACCTGTAATTTATTTGATAAGAAATGAATTGAGGAGGGCAGGGAATGGGTGTGTTTGTTGTTGTATTGTACTGTCCCAAAGCTTAGTACAGTGCTTTGCACATGGCAAATGCTCAATAAACACAATTGAATGAATGATTTCCCCTCTAGACCCCAAGATCCCTCTAGATTAAACTCCCACAAGACCGTATAACTACCTTGGGACTATAAGCCCGTCGTGGGCAAGGAATACGTCTGTTATATTCTGTTGTACTTTCCCATACACTTCATTCAGTAGTATTTATTGAGCGCTTACAATGTGCAGAGCACTGTACTAAGCGCTTGGAATGTACAATTCGGCAACAGATAGAGACAATCCCTGCCCATTGACGGGCTCACAGTCTAATCGGGGGAGACAGACAAACAAAACAAGACAACTTAATCATGATAAATAGAATCAAGGGGATGTACACCTCATTAACAAAATACAGAGGGTAATCAAAATATATACAAACGAGCACAGTGCTGAGGGGAGGGGAAGGGAGAGGGGCAGGAGCAGAGGGAAAGGGGGGAAAGGGAGTTTAGCTGAGGGGAGGTGAAGGGGAGAAGGGGGGAAGGGGGGAAGTGGTGAGGGGGCAGAGGGCGGAGGGAGCAGAGAGGGAGCAAAAGGAGCAGAGGGAAAAGGGGAAGCTCAGTCTGGGAAGGCCTCTTGGAGGTCTTCACCCCTCCCTCAGCCCCGAAGCACTCATGTACATATCTGTGCTATATTTATGGATATTTCTCCCCCTCTAGACTGTACTCTTCTGGAAGGCAGGGAAAGCGTCTACCAACCCCGTTATCTTGTACTTTACCAAGTGCTGGCTACAGTGCTCTGCACACAGTAATAATAATTATGATATTTGTTCAGCACTTACTATGTATCAGGCACTGTTCTAAGCACTGGGCTAGATACAAGATAATTGGGTTGGACATAATCCCTAACTCATATAAGGCTCACAGTCTTAATCCCCATTTTACAGAAGAGGGAACCGAGGCACAGAGAAATGAAGTGACTTGCCAAAGGTCACACAGCAGACAAGTGGATGAGCCGGGACTAGAACCCAGGTCCTTTTGACTCCCAGGTCCCTGCTCTATCCACTAGAACATGCTGCTTAAACACTCAATACATAATATTGTTTGATCCATCAGGAGAAACTGAACTCTTAAAGACGGGATCCCTGTCTCCTTTCAAACATAACAGTTGTCCAACAGGAATGGGAAATTAATTATCATAAGGTGAGGCAAAACAGAAATAATGACAGTAATATCCAGAGAAGGTTGGGAAGATCAGTTAGTTAATGTTTGAAAAGAACTTTAAAGATGAAAAGTCCCAAATAAGAGTTAAGCCTCTGGATCAATAATGCTTTTCTGTTGGTTTTGCCCATAATGCAACTCTAGGTCTTTAAAAGGAATCTTCAGAAAATAAATATTTAGCAGAATTTTTTTTAAAAATCATTCATTCACTGACTTATCAGAACCATTTTGAAGAGGGAGGCACTTGAGCTTGGATGTTTTCTAGTATCATACCAACTCCACTTAATACAGTGCTCTGCACACAGTAAACACTCAGTAAATTTGACTGATTGATTGGCATTGAAATTCCTTTCTCTCCATTTTATGATTTAAGAATTTAGGATTGATAAATAGTTACTACGGTCAGTTAGAACACTGAGATATATTGAGTTTCATTTCAATAAAGAGACCTAGAGATATATTTTTCAACATGTAGGTTTGTAACCCTACTAATTTTAATACTGAGTATGGCTGTGCTTTTTGATCTACTGTTTGAAGATGTTCAGGCACTTTCTAAAACAATAATTTTCTGGCTACACTCTCCACTCTTAAAAACATTTTTTTTCCCAAGTGTTTTCCATTCTTTTAATGCTACTTTTTCAGTACTTACTATGCATCAGGCATTGTACTAAGTGCTGTGATAGATACAACAAGAAGCAGCGTGGCTCAGTGGAAAGAGCACTGGCTTGGGTATCAGAGGTCATGGGTTCTAATCCTGCCGCCGCCACTTATCAGCTGTGTGACCTTGGGCAAGTGACTTAACTTCTCTGTGCCTCAGTTACCTCATCTGTAAAATGGGGATTAAGACTGTGAGCCCCACATGGGACAACCTGATTACCCTGTACCCCCCTAGCACTTAGAACAGTGTAAGCACAGAGAAAGCGCTTAACAAATGCCATCATTATTAGTATTACAAGCTAATCAGGTTGGACAAGTTAGAAATCAGGTTAGAAGAAGCAGCATTCAATAGTATTTATTGAGCGCTTACTATGTGCAGAGCACTGTACTAAGCGCTTGGAATGGACAAATCGGTAACAGATAGAGACGGTCCCTGCCCTTTGACGGGCTTACAGTCTAATCGGGGGAGACGGGCAGACAAGAACGATAGCAATAAATAGAATCAAGGGGATGAAGGGGATGGCCTAGTGGAATGAACAAGGGCCTGAAACTCAGAGGACCTGGGTTCTAATCCTGGCCCCGCCCTGGTTCGCTCTGAGACCTTGGGCAAGTCACTTAACTTTACTATGCCTCAGAGGAAACTCCTCTGTAAAAGAGGCATTAAAACTGTGAGCCCCATGCAAACGGGGACTATGTCCAACCTGATTACCTTGTATCTACCCCAGTGTTTAGTACAGTGCCTGGCACGTAGTAAACAACAAATACTGCAATTATTCTTATTGGACAAATCCCTCCCAACTCAAACCCACCAGACGGTTACTCTCTTCCCCTTTCAGAGCCTTATTGAAAGCACATCTCCTCCAAGAGGCCTTCCCAGGCTAAGCCCCGCTTTTCCTCATCTCCCTGCATCACCCTGACTTGCTCCTTTTGCTCTTGCCCCACCTCCACCCCACAGCACTTATGCATTTATCTGTAATTTTTTTTATTTATATTGATGTCTGTTTACTTGTATTGATGTCTATCTAACCCCCTCTAGACTTGCTGGGGGCAGGGATTGTCTCTCTTTACTGCTACGTTGTACTTTCCCAAGCGCTTAGTACAGTGCCCCGCACACAGTTAGTGCTCAATAAGTACGATTGAATGAATGACTGAATGAATGAATGTATGTCCCAGTTGAGGTTCACCTCTTAATCCTCATTTTATAGATTAGGTAACTGAAGCCCAGAGAAGATAAATGACTTGCCTGGGATCACAGAGCAGACAAGCAGCAGAGCTGGAATTAGAACCCAGGTCCTTCTGACTCCCGGGCCTGTGCTCTATCCACTAGGCATCAGCTCTTCTCTTTAACATTTCATATTAAAAAATAATTTTCTCTAGACACTCAGTTGGGGAAAAGACTGATTGGTGGTGGCTGCCAGCCTGTTTGTAAACTATGGCCGTGGCTATGACTGTTAGGCTCTGAGATGTGAGGAGCCTTAAACCTTATTCCAAAAGCCACAGTGCTCCATCTCACTAGTTTGTATCACTGTTTTTGTCTTCATATTGTTCTTGTGTTTTTACTGTTTACCTACTAGTTCCTCCTCCTAATAATAATGTTGGTATTTGTTAAGCGCTTACTATGTGCAGAGCACTGTTCTAAGCGCTGGGGTAGATACAGGGTAATCAGGTTGTCCCATGTGAGGCTCACAGTCAATCCCCATTTTACAGATGAGGTAACTGAGGCACAGAGAAGTGAAGTGACTTGCCCACAGTCAGACAGCTGACAAGTGGCAGAGCCGGGATTCAAACCCATGAACTCTGATTCCCAAGTCCGGGCTCTTTCCACTGAGCCATGCTGCTTCTCGAACAGGGTGAGCCCCATGAGAGACAGGGACTGTGTTCAACACAATTAACTTGTATCTACCCCAGTGCTTAGAACACTCAGTTAATGCTGAAGAAATAACATACGGGTTGGGAACACACTTACCCACTCTTTTGTACTGTACTCTCCCAGGTAGTTAGTACACTGCTCTGAACCCAGTAAGTGCTCAATAAATACCATTGATGATGATGTTAATGGTGACTTTTGTTATTATTTATCCTTCCTCTTACCTGTCCCCTCTCTTCTTACTTATTCTTAGTTTATGAGCTCCTTGAGAACTAGAGGTTGTCTAATTTTCATCTGAGTATATTTTCCCAGTTCTTAGTACACTACTCTACACATAGTAAGCACTTAAATATCATTATTGCCACTAGACTGATTTTACATCCCCAAGGTAAAAGAGAAGTACAAGTCTCTAAAATCAATGGGATAAGAAGGTCACCTTGACACCATCACCACATTTGGGAAAAGTGCCAAATGAGAAATTACACTTAGAAACAGAATTACTTTTTTTCATTCGAGGGGAGAGTTTGGAATGTTATGCCAAAGGTGTGCTAAATCCTGGATTTTGATATTATACTTTCTCAAATTCAGAATCCCTTCAAAAAATCTGAGCATGTAGATGAAAATCAATTATTAAAGTCATTCCAGTTTGACAAGTAATCCACTTTGAATTCTCTGTCATTCTGTACCTTTCCTGCTGTTTGGGGGAAACTACTGAGCTCTGTAAGTTATTTTTCATCAACACAGAATGCTACTACCAGAAGAAGTAGACTGCAGTCCAAATATGTTCTCTGTGAGGGAGGAGAATTCTCAACTATAAGTGCTTAATACAGAGCTCTGCATTCTAGAAAAATGTTCAGGCCATGTTTCCCCCCCTCCTCATAGAACTTCCCATCCACCTCTGCATCTCCTTCAACAGGCCTTCCCTGACTGAGTCTTCCTTTCCTCTTCTTCCACTCCCTTCTGGGCCACCTTGACTCATTCCCTTTATTCAACCCCACTCCCAGCTCCACAGCACTTTTGTGAATAGCTGTCACTTTATTTATTTATATTAACATCTGTCTCCCCCTCTAGACTATAAGCTAGTTTTGGGCAGGGAATGTGTCTGTTGCATTGTTATACTCTCACCAGTGCTTAGTACAGTGCTCTGCACACAGTAAGTACTCAGTGAATACAATTGACTGATCGACTGACTCGGTAAATACGATTGATTGATTGATTGATTAAATGTAACCTCCCATTGGAGTAAAAACTACTTGTTTGCAGGGAATGTAGCACTTCTTAATTTGCTACTTACCAAGCACCTAGAAAAAGCACACTCTGCAAAAGGGACTACTCAAAATCAACAACGAAAAAGTGTTTCTAGTGGCCTGATTGAACATCTGAATGAAAAGGCCCCAGAGTTATTGCAGAAGTCCTTTCCAAGAATGAATAAATACCTTTTAGGTTTAGAATTGTACAGGCAGTTCTAGCATTTTTACATTTTGAGGGACAACCAAAAGCACTTTCAACGTTTCTAAATCTATTCCCTTTTTCAACTTTATGATCTAATAGGTTCAATTTTCCAACACTAGATTCCTTTATGGCACTAGTTCCTTTTTCATTCATTCATTCAATAGTATTTATTGAGCGCTTACTATGTGCAGAGCACTGTACTAAGCGCTTGGAATGACCAAGTAGGCAACAGATAGAGACAGTCCCTGCCCTTTGACAGGCTTACAGTCTAGTCGGGGGAGACAGACAGACGAGAACAATGGCAATAAATAGAGTCAAGGGGAAGAACATCTCATTAAAACAATAGCAAATATATAGAATCAGGGTGATGTACATCTCATTAAACAAAATAAATAGAGTGATGAAGATATATACAGTTGAGCGGGCGAGTACAGTGCTGAGGGGATGGGACGGGAGAGGGGGAGGAATCAGGGGGGGAGAAGAGGGTTTAGCTGAGGAGAGGTGAAGGGGGGGATAGAGGGAGCAGAGGGAAAAGGGGGGAGCTCAGTCTGGGAAGGCCTCTTGGAGGAGGTGAGCTTTAAATAGGGATTTGAAGAGGGGAAGAGAATCAGTTTGGCAGAGGTGAGGAGGGAGGGCGTTTCAGGACCGCGGGAGGACGTGGCCCAGGGGTCGACGGCGGGATAGGCGAGACCGAGGGACGGTGAGGAGGTGGGCGGCAGAGGAGCCGAGCGTGTGGGGTGGGCAGTAGAAAGAGAGAAGGGAGGAGAGGTAGGAAGGGGCAAGGTGATGGAGAGCCTTGAAGTCTAGAGTGAGAAGTTTTTGTTTTGTGTGGAGGTTGATAGGCAACCACTGGAGGTTTTTAAGAAGGGGAGGACAGGCCCAAAGCATTCCTGCAGGAAGATGAGCCGGGAAGCGGAGTGAAGAATAGACTGGAACAGGGAGAGAGAGGAGGAAGGGAGATCAGAGAGAAGGCTGACACAGTAGTCTAGCCAGGATTTTTTACGGTACTATTCTTCATGGGAGGTGAGGGGGAAAAAGGGAAATCATTTTAGAAGTCATCATGTGTAGGGGGCAAAGAAAGGGAAATTTAAAAATGATGGAGGACAAGGTGGAGATAACGTTACCTAATCGCCAGGCCTTCTCACCGGTCACGCTTCTCTGTGGAAACCTCCAATAGTATCTCCATGAGAATCATGTAACTTTGAGTGAGGTAATTATCTTAGATAAATGAGAAACCTGCTAGCATCTGGCCCATAGGGAGCAATCAGTAAAGAATAAGTGATGGGATTCGGTGTTTAATGCCTGTTTATTCTGTGAGGAAAGGAGATGGGTCCCCACAGGAACCCTATAATTATGTAAGATAATGTGCACACTACAAGCTGTCATGAATAAAGAGTGATCTCACTTTTAACCTCTTCTAATCCATTGAAATAAGTGCATTCTATTGATGTCTTCTCATTGACAAGGGATTCTTCCATGCCCGAACCTTCTATTATTAAGACTATCGAGTCTAATCTTTTGTCCTCAGAGCATCAAAAGTTTCTCATCATACGTCAGCTCCAATAGTTGGGGGCCAATCAAGCCTACATGGCAAACAGGGAAGATTAGCTGTAATTCGATTTGGGCGCACAAGAAAAATGCTTCTGGATAAAGTACTAAAGAATAAGACCCTTCTTTGATTGCTTTCCACCAGTTGAAAGGACTACCTTATGGCGGCTCATGCTCTGATTGGTTCCCACAAACAGAAGCAGCACGGTGTAGTGGATAGGGCACGGGCCTGGGAGTCAGAAAGTCATGGGTTCTAATTCTGGCTCCACCACTCTTCTGCTGTGTGACTTTGGGCAAGTCACTTGGCTTCTCTGTTACCTCAGTTACCTCATCTGTAAAATGAGGATGGAGACTGTGAACCCCATGTGGGGCAGGGACTGTGTCCAACCTGATTTGCTTGTATCCACCCCAGAGCTTAATACAGTGCCTGGCACATACTAAGTGCTTTACAAATACCATAACTACTATTATCATGATTATTAATTGGTGAACACATCTGACAGTTGTTTCTCACAGATGGGATCGGGGAGGGAGGGGGCACAATGGGGGTAACCTCTAACCTGAACGGTAGCGCTCCTCTTCCCTCTCCCCCAACCTCCCCCATGAGGTGCAGCCCTCCTCAGGCCTTCCTGGGGTTCCCCAATCCCTCACAGGACCCCAGGAGCGAGGCCCAACCTTCCACAGTGGACAATGGGCATCGGGACATCACCTTCTCTTACTGGGGACCAGTTAGACCCCTGGGTGCTCAGATCTGCCTGGCAGAGGTTGTTCCAGAAAGCCACAAGCTCAGCTGGAGATTCAGATGGGCCCTGCTGGAGGTCCCTTACACCGACAGCCAGAAAAGTTCCTGCAAAAAGGTAGGAGATCTGGTGTCTATCTTGTATGTAGCTGTAGTCCCGAAGTCGAGGAGTGGCCTGCCCCTAAGCGTTCCTAGTGGTCTCTGACTGAAAACAGCCTGCTGTGTTCTGCTCTGAGCCAGGGAGCTGTCCAGGAGAAGGTGAGGGGGCTAAAACTTAGCCATTCCTTCATTTAATCTTATTTATTGAGCACTTACACAGCAGGAGGCCGGGGCCTTTCCTGCAGAGCTCCTAGGACTTTCCTGAGGAAGTCAGCTCAGTAGCGAGGGGCAGACCGCAGAGAGGCCGCAAAGTCAGTCGGGAGCAGGCCGGGGCCCATCCCGTGGAGCTCATCTCCGCAGTGGTGGGCAGCAAGGGAGGTTCAGTCACCCTACGTCCTCCTTGTGCAGCGTTGGGGGTCAGGAGGATCCGTGCATGTCACAGGATGGGGGTAAGTGAGAAAATAAATACCACAATCATTACGATCATTGTTCATCATACTTTCAGTCAGTGATTTACAGTTTGCCTTTCCTATAGCTTTATTAAATCCACGTAATAGAAGTTAAAAGAGCACAGGGCTTGTTTTAAAACCTGTTGATTTTTCAGGTCATGGTGGGACACCCAGAGACCAAGATAGAGACAGAGAAAATGTTTCTGAAAAATCAAACTTAGTGTCCTTCCCCAGCCTCGTCACCCTGCCACTCATCTCCTCCCAGCTGGGTGCGGAGAGAGGAACTGGACCCATTCCTAACGCTGGGCCTGCAGCCGGTATCGTCACCCCCACATCCTGCTTCGGACCGACAATAATAATGATGATAATAATAGTAATACTTGTTAAGCACTTACAATGTAATAATGATAATTATTATTAAGGTACTTAAGTGCTCGTTATGTGTCAAGTACGTTCTAAACACTGGGGTAGATAAAAGTTAAGCAGGTTGGACACAGTCCCGGTCCCACATGGGGCTCACACTCTTAATCTCCATTTTAGAGATGAGGTAACTGAGGCCCAGAGCAGTTAAGTGACTTGCCCAAGGTCATACAGCAGACACGTGGCAGAGCCGGAATTAGAACCCATGTTCTTCTGACTCCCAGGCCTGTGCTCTATCCACGAAGTCAACCTGCTTCACTGTCAAGTATTATTAGATACAAGATAATCAGGTTGGCCACAGTTCTTCTTACATGGGGCTCACAATTGAAGTAGGAGGGAGTAGGATTTAATCCCCATTTCACAGATGAGGAAACTGAGTCACAGAGAATTTATTTTCCTAAGGTCATACAGCAAGCAAGAGGCAGAACTGTGATTAGAATCCAGGTTCTCTGCCTCCCAGGACGTGCTCTTTCCATTAGGCCACACTACCTCTTAGCATAAAGCTCATCTTCCACACTGAAACTCGCTGTGTGCAGGGAATATGTCTGTTATATTGTGCTCTCCCAAGCGCTTAGTACAGTGCTCTGCAAACAGCAAGTGCTCAGTAAATACGATTGATAGATTGGTTGATTGATAAACCATAAACCCTGGCCCTGCAGCCACTGTGGCTTGTATGTGGATCACCACTTTCAGCTTCACAGGACTGGTGGAAGCAGGGAACTGGTTGACTTGCCGGCTGGGGGAATTCGGGCCCTGGAAGCCCAACAGCCTCTTTCCCCAACTCGCCCTCTCTTCGATAAACCCGCCAGACTGGATCAGAAACAGATTAGAGAGGTGGATATAATCGGATTATCTCAGAGGAATTCACCTGATTAAGCAGGATCTCTGTCCATAATGATACATTTCCTTTGGGCAACCAAAGAGTTCACAGTGGGCATTTGAGGTGGGCTCTGGCCCCTGGAGGCTGACAATCTAAGTATAAAGGAAGGGAGAGGTGATTGGCCACAGACACCATCGTTTCTCGTCACGTAAATCTAGGCCCCTGACACGGCCTCTCCTCTGAACTCAACTCCCTCCCTTCCCTCTCCCTCTTTCAATCTCATACCGCTAGCCTGCCAGCCTGGATCACTTCCACAGATAATAGTAATAAAATAATTATGGTATTTGGTAAACACTTACTATGTACCAGGCATTGTACTAAGTTCTGGGGTGGATATAAGCAAATCGGGTTTGACACAGTCCCTGTCCCAAGTGGGACTCCCAGTCGTTGTTCCCGTTTTACAGATGAGGTAACTGAGCCACAGAAAACTGAAGTGACTTGCCCAGGGTCACATGGCAGGCAAGTGGCTCAAGCCACAGGAGACTACTGGCAGAAATCCAGACACCAAGACGACCTCATCCATTTCAAACTCACCCACCATTATTGACACCCATGCCCACGACAGATGTTGCAGTCTTTTAACTTTCTCCTCAAATCCCTGTTCCCCACCCTGGCCATCTCTTGCCCTAAAGACTGACCGGGTACTTCACTGATAAAATCGAAACAGGCTTGATCTCCCTAAAATCTCCCAAACTTCTCTCCACTCCCCACCATCAGAGGCTGTCTCTTCAACTCTTCCATCCTCCCCAGCAAGAGGAAATCTCCCAGTGTGGCATAGTGACACGAGAAGCAGCATGGCTCAGTGGAAAGAGCACGGGCTTGGGACTCAGTGGTTGTGGGTTCAAATCCCCGCTCTGCTTCTTGTCAGCTGTGTGACTTTGGGCAAGTCACTTAACTTCTCTGTGCCTCAGTGACCTCACCGTAAAATGGGGATTAAGACTGTGAGCCTCACGTGGGACCACCTGATTACCCTGTATCTACCCCAGCGCTTAGAACAGTGGTCTGCACATAGTAAGCGCTTAACAAATACCAACATTATTATAGTGGATAGAGCACTGGCCTGGGAGTCGGAATATCATGGGTTCTAATGCGGGCTCCACCACTTTTCTGTTCTGTGACCTTGGGCAAGTCACTTAACTTCTCTGTAAAATAGGGATTGACACTGTGAGCCCCACATGGGACAAGGACTATGTCCAACCTGATTTGCTTGTAACCACCCCATTGCTTAGTATAGTACCTGGCACATAGTAAATACTCAACAACTGTCATAATTATTATCATCTCCCGGCCTCCCCTCAAAATCTACCCCTCCACCTGTGCATTTAACCCATCCCTCTGCACCTTATCAAAACACTTAGCCCCATTCCTTCTTCCCTCCTTGACTGCCATCTTCAATCATTCACTTTTCAACAGCTTCTTCCCCATTGCTTTCATATACATGCGTGTATCCCCTGTCCTTAAAAAACAGCTCTTGTCCTTACAGCACCTCCAGTTATCTCCCCATCTTCCCCTCTCATTCCTCTCCAAACTCTTTGAGCATTCACTCAATCATATTCATTGAGCGCTTACTCGGTGCAGAGCACTCTTCTAAGCACTTATCGAGCATGTTGCCCATATTGTTAAACTTCTCCCATTTCCCCTATCTGTAATTATTATCATTATTATTAATTATAATTATTATAATAGCATTCGTTAAGCATTTACTTTGTGTCAAGGCCTGAACTAAGTACCAGGTAGATAAACGATAATCAGGCTCCACATAGGACTCAAAGTCTAAGTAAGAGGGAGAACGAGTTTTGAATCTTCATCTGCAAAATCAGGCACGTAAAAGTTGAGTTACTTGCCTAAGGTCACATTGCGTTCAAGTGGAAGAGCTGGAACTAGAACCCAGGTCCTCTGACTCCCTGGCCGGGGGCCTATCCACTAAGCCAAGTGGGCAGGGAACATGTCTACCTATCCTATTGTACCGTACTGTCAGAAACAATACAGTGCTCTTCAAACAGTAAACACCCAATAAAAACCATTGATTGATAGATTGAAACAATAAAACACTCAAGTAACATTATACAAGGACAAATATACCCCAAGTCAAATCAGACAATCAAAATAAAAATAGTTAAAGAGTTTCCTCTTGGAAAATTGCCTAAAGATGTGCTGTGAATCACGAACTAAGAAAAATTAAACCAGATCTGGATTTCTTCTCTGCGGAGAATTCTTTAAGTTTAGATTGTCTACACGGTGACAATTTCTTGAGTAGCATTATCAAAGGTGTGTGTGTGCACGGTTGTGGGGGAGGGGGTGCGTTAAACTTAATTTAAGTGACATGCATGGATTAAAACAAGCATCCATTCCCAAGTATAGATTAGGACCAGATCAGTCCTACTGACGCCAAAAGCCACTCACAGATGACTTCTCACCAGGATGAGTCACCTCCTGCTTAAGCTGATTTTATCTCTCCTTAGCTTTATTTAGATTGTCGAACTCTTGGCTGGGCAATTGCTTTCTTCAGGTTCATTCATTCAATCACATTCATTGCGTGCTTACTGTGTGCAGAGGACTGTACTAAGTGCTTGGAAAGTACGTTGGGGCACTTTTAGCATTAATATAAAATGCTAAATTATAACATCTATGAAGAAAGCTCCATTAAGAGGTATTTCCAACTAAGTAATCAGGATGTTAAGTAAAATGTGCATTGGATCACAATAGCATTAGCTACTTCAAATTTAAAAAAAAAGAAAGAAACATACATGCCTAGTTTTTGTCACTCTAAACAGATGTCCTTCTTCGAAGAAGAAACTACTTTTGGTGAAGTTCATCTAAGGGCAGGACTGTAGCTGAAAAGGCCAATGGGGGACCCAAATACCAACTTTGCTGGTCACACTAAAGAGTTGTCCTTTGCTATGATGTCTTCTTTAATGTTTGGAGTGCCTTGTGCTGTTTTCTCTTCTGCTTCTTTGACTCTCGTCACTCAAATATTTATGAAATTATTCTTGTTCCGAAGAAAGGCATAGCAATTGGAAACATTGGCTAGAGGTTACAACAAGTAAAGCTCTGTTACTGTCACACTATAGACTTAAGACATCTAGCATTGTCTTGCCTCAGTTTCACCAGCTGACTCAGATATGAGATGGGGGCGATTAATACAGAAGGCATTAGAGCAATTAATTAAATAATAATTATAAATTTCTTTGTGTTCTTTGGGCAAGGACCTTTGTGATGATAATGTTGCTTTTGGTGTTTGTTAAGTACTTCTTATGAATCAAGCACTGTACTAAACACTGAGGTGGACATATAAACACATTTTGCATTCTAATCACAGTAGTATTAGACCCATGATTGTAGTATCCAGGGATCTCCATTCATATAGATGAGGTTTTCTAATATTGGTGCTTTATTCTTTAAAGTGAAAAATATTTCTTAGTATTTCAAGTGAATGCAATTTGGTATTCGCTGCACATCCCTAGGTTGATGAGGAAAGCACTTAAATTTAAATTAGACACTGATATTTCCATAATTTGCAGTATTTCTAAAGTAGATATATGGTTAGATAATAACTGTCATAAAGATAATTGCTTTAGAGATGCGAAGAATCTATAATGGCCTCTACGCTTCCGATTTCTCCCACTAATTGGCAGACTCAGTCTCCCCTTAAAGTTATTCCAACCTCCAGATGTGGCATAAGGAAGTTTCCATCAGAGAAAACAGAGGATAATCGATAACAAAATATTGCTTTTTCTTACTAATACTGATGTAATAGAATATTATCAATTTATTAATGATATTCGTTAATCAGTTAAATGTACCAATCTCCCTCAAATATTTTGTGATGTTGTCTTTGTGATACATTGTAGCATGTTTATTTGCTAAATCATACTATATTTGAATATGTCGGATAATTTCGAGTGTGTTGAAAAGATCACAAGACACTCAACTAAATCACTACAGTGTGCATCATTTTAAAATGCAAATGATAAAGTTGAGTAGCTAAACTTTTATGCAATAAATTTGAAAGTAAAATTGTTATGATTATTTGCTTAATGACTTGGTTTTAAAAGACTGTGGTATTTTGGCTAAATCCAGCTAACACTTCAGTGGTCTTGGAAATTAGCAGTGTCTATATGGCAGGTTAATTAAAAAGTTTGGCTAAGGTCAAAGTATTTAGACTGAAATAACCTGATTTTTAAAATGTTCATTTTAATTATGTTCCATATAAGTCTCAGGTTGTAGGGTAGGTTCTGAGAGTGGGTCAGTTAATACATTACACACAGAAAGCCAGAGAGAGGCTGATGAAAAAGGCATATGGGTACATTTTAAGAGATTGGAGAAAGATAGATTAAAATGATCCAAAATTACGTAGAGATTCATGTCTATCATGAATCGAGAAGCAGCGTGGCTCAGTGGAAAGAGCCCGGGTTTGGGAGTCAGCGGTCATGGGTTTGAATCTCCGCTCTGCCACTTGTCAGCTGTGTGACTGTGGGCAAGTCACTTCACTTCTCTGTGCCTCACTTCCCTCATCTGTAAAATGGGGATTAACTATGAGCCTCACGTGGGACAACCTGATTGCCCTGTATCTCCCCCAGCGCTTAGAACAGTGCTCTGCACATAGTAAGCGGTTAACAAATACCAACATTATTATTATAAAAATCCAGGAAGATGGTTTCACCTGTTAAAAGAATCCAAGCAAACAGAAAAATGCTGCAAAACGTAGTTTCCATTGTAAAATTTTGAAGTGAGTGTGTGTATTAAGAAAGAGATCTCTTTTTGTGACTGACGTTCATTGTCGTACGAAGAAAATAAAAGACTTCCAACCCAGCCATTGCGTAATTACTGCACAGACAAATGTTAGTCAACTAACGACATGTGAGATTACCTGGATAATAATCACCTCATGTACTACAATAAGTACACTCCCTGTTCCCAAACTGAAAATAACATCTGAGATTTCATTCAAAGGTTGCATAAGCCAAGCCCTGAAGAAGCCATTTTGCAGGCTGGGAAACAACAAGCACATGGGGGTGCTGGAATTCATAGGTTCTGGAGACAACCCCAGTCACTTGTCCTTTTGGTCTTCGGCCCTAGCTCTGCCATCCTAGACTCGTTTAACCATCTGCTGAACTATGGTGACGCAGCCTCTGAGTTGTTTTAATGTTTTTCCCTGGTCTACAAGCTCAACACCATGGTTTGAGTGATCCATATTTTTTGTTTTTCTCCCCTGGTAGGATTTAAGCAGGGAACATATCACTTCTTTATTCTCTTATTCACCAGTGTCTAGCACAGTGCAGTACACCACAATGAGCACTCAATAAGTGCTACTACTACTAATAAAGATATTTGTTAAATTCTTGTTAATTGCCAAGTACTGGGGTAGATACAAGGTTACTGAGTTGGACACAGGCCCTGACCCAAATCATGCTTACATGTTTAATCCCCATTTTTCAGATGAAGTCACTGAAGCACAGAGAAGTTAAGGGACTTGCCCGAGTTCACACACCAGACAAGTGGTGGGTCTGGGATTAGAACCCAGGTCCTTCTGATTCCCAGGCCTATGCTTTATCCAGCAGGCCAGGCTGTGTCTCTGATGATGGTGATGATGATGATGATGATGGTGGTGGAATTTGTTAAGCACTTACTGTGTGCCGAGCACTGTTCTAATTGCTGGGGTAGATCCGGGGTAATCAGTTTGTCCCACGTGGGGCTCACAGTCTTAATCCCCATTTTACAGATGAGATAACTGAGGCCCAGAGAAGTGAAGTCCTCCTGAGAGCTCATCTCCTCCAGGAGGCCTTCCCAGACCGAGCCCCCATTTCCTTCTGCTCACCCTCCCCTTCCCTCTCCCCTACTCTCTGCTCTTCCTCCTTCCCCCTCAGCACTGTGCTCATTTGTATATATTATTTATTACCCTATTTATTTTGTTAATGGGGTGTACATCCCCTTGATTCTATTTATCGTGATAATGTTGTCTTGTTTTTGTCTTCTTCTGTTTCGCTCTGCCTTCTCTCTCTTCCGATTAGATTGTGAGCCCATCATTGGGCAGGGATTGTCCCTATCTGTTGCTGAATTGTACCTTCCAAGCACTTAGTACGGTGCTCTGCACATAGTAAGCGCTCAATAAATACAATTGAATGAATGAAACGACTTGCCCAAGGTCACACAGCAGACAAGTGGAGGAGCCGGGATTAGAACCCATGTCCTCTGACTCGCAAGCCTGGACTCTTTCCACTGAGCCACACTACTCTGCTTCTACAACTCTGGTGCTATTACTACTATCACTCCTACTAGTCCTATTATCATAGTCTGACACCTCATTATATTGTAAGTTTCTCGTGGGCAACAATCGTATTTCCTTTATCCACTGTACTCTCCCAAGTACTTACTGCAATGCTCTACCCAGCAGGTACTCAATAATACCATTCACTGATGAACAGATATCCTATTTACCTTAGCATTCCTTCCAATCATTATTCCATTCGTATCACTCAGATAGCCTATGATTTCATGTTCCATAGTAGTTCTATAGTCCACTTATTTGAGAACCCAAAATATCATTTAATTTGTAATAATTTCATACTACCCAGCTCTGAAATATATTAGCAAAGCAACACAAAAGTCCTAAGGGGGTGTTCCTTTCTCCAGAAACTTCATTTTCTCCCAGGTGCCACACAAATCAATACCCTGAAAGGTAATTTTTTTTCCTTGCCAAAGCAGTAGATGCTTCTTCTAATTTTTTTGAGCTGAGACTTTCAACAGCCAACTGACTATTACTCCATTGGATGGATGGAAAAAGCCCACCACCCTGGCCCTTCAACTTGGCACAAGTCTTGGAAAATCTGAGCTACATCTTAAAAGGGGAGTAGCCAACCTAGAAAAGTTCAGCTCTGCCCTTAGGGTTGCCATTGTTCGTCTCATGGATGCTCTACACTTGGCTTTGGAATAAAAAAGTGTCTATTTAAACTGCTTGGAGTAGTTTCTAGGTGGCCTTTTACTACTACTACTAATAACGTTGGTATTTGTTAAGCGCTTACTATGTGTAGAGCACTGTTCTAAATGCTGGGTTAATAATAATAATGTTGGTATTTATTAAGCGCTTACTATGTGCCGAGCACTGTTCTAAGCGCTGGGGTAGACACAGGGGAATCAGGTTGTCCCACGTGGGGCTCACAGTCTTAATCCCCATTTTACAGATGAGGTTAGATACAGGGTAATCAGGTTGTCCCACATGAGGCTCACAGTTAATCCTCAATTTACGGATGAGGTAACTGAGGCACAGAGGAGTGAAGTGACTTGCCCACAGTCACACAGCTGACAAGTGGCAGAGCTGGGAGACGAACTCATGACCTCTGACTCTGAAGCCCAGGCTCTTTCCACTGAGCCATGCTGCTTCCCTACTAATGCTTAGGATATTCTAGAAAAAGGAAAGGAACCACAATTTTAAGGATTGGAACGACCTTCATGCTTTTCACGGTACTTTCCTGGTAACAACTTCAATGTCTGCTAGATACTAGATCGTAAACGCCCGGAGAGAGAGGGCGTGTCTACCAACTCCTAAGCATTTACTACAGAGCTCTATGCATGATAAGAGCTCAGTAAATAACCCCGATTGCTTGACTGATTAAACAGAAATCTACCTCATTTCTTGGGCATTTCATTTTCTACATTTTTGTCAGTATTTCTTTTTCCAACAGGACAAATTCTAACTAGATTCCTCCTGTCAATTGAACTTTAATAATAATAATATTAATAATGATGGCATTTGTTAAGCACTCACTATGTGCCAAGCACTGTTCTAAGCGCTGAGGTAGGTACACGGTAATCAGGTTGTCCCACGTGAGGCTCACGGTTTTAATCCCCATTTTACAGATGAGGTAACTGAGGCACAGAGAAGTTAAGTGACTTGCCCAAAGTCACACAGCTGACAAGCAATGGAGCTGGGATTAGAACCCATGACCTCTGACTCCCAAGCCCGGGATCTTTCCACTGAGCCACGTTGCTCACTTCTTACGAGGAAGGAGGAAAAACAAAGATATACCAGGGAGTAGTACAAAAGTAATACTGGAGCCTCTGCATGTCTTAAATAAACCAAGAATATTTCCATCTTTTCCAACTCACATCTGTGGCTGGTCTCGAGTAGATGTTGGAGTTCAGGAAGATCCAAGCTGAAGGTGAAGGAGGATTTTACCCAGACATAAGAGATACGCACATAGAACAGTGGCAAACTTGGGTCCAAAAGGGAGAGTATAATGTGGATTTGAGCTACAGCACAATAACAATCACTGGAAATAATTTTAAAAGTTAAAGGGGTACAAGACAGAGATAGAGAACAGTGACTTCATAGGGAGTAACAAATGGGCTCTTAACAACCTCAAAGCAACAGGGAGAGGAAATCCAGAATACAGTAATCTCACTGATCTGTCCAAAATGCAACAAGACAGCTAGCACACTGAAACTCCTGGAATAAAGTGGCTTTGCTATTTGGGAGGATGTAGGGCATGGGGAGGATTGGGGAGACCTAGAATAAATCGTGAAATTTATTGCCAGTCTCATTTTGAAGAGATAAATTCTTTGAGGTTAAAATGCTTGTATGGGACTGTGAAACGCACAGTTTCAGAAATGTTATGAAAGAGTTCAGGGTAGCTCGCTGTTGGGTAGAGATTGTCTCTATCTGTTGCCAAATTGTACTTTCCAAGCGCTTAGTACAGTGCACACAATAAGTGCTCAATAAATAAGATTGAATGAATGAATGAGCATTTGTGCTTATTCATTCATTCATTCAATAGTATTTATTGAGCGCTTACTATGTGCAGAGCACTGTACTAAGCGCTTGGAATGGACAAATTGGTAACAGATAGAGACAGTCCCTGCCCTTTGACGGGCTTACAGTCTAAGCGGGGGAGACAGACAGACAAGAACAATGGCAATAAATAGAATCAAGGGGAAGAACATCTCATTAAAACAATAGAAAATAAATAGAATCAAGGTGATGTACGTCTCATTAACAAAATAAATAGGGTAATGAAAATATATACAGTTGAGCGGACGAGCACAGTGCTGAGGGGAGGGGAAGGGAGAGGGGGAAGAGCAGAGGGAAAAGGGGGAAAAGAGGGCTTAGCTGAGGAGAGGTGAAGGGGGGGAGGGGGGGACAGAGGGAGCAGAGGGAAAAGGGGAAGCTCAGTGTGGGAAGGCCTCTTGGAGGAGGTGAGCTTTAAGTAGGGTTTTGAAGAGGGGAAGAGAATCAGTTTGGTGGAGGTGAGGAGGGAGGGCGTTCCAGGACTGCGGGAAGATGTGGCCCAGGGGTCGACAGCGGGATAGGCAAGAACGGAGGACAGTGAGGAGGTGGGTGGCAGAGGAGCGGAGCGTGCGGGGTGGGCAGTAGAAAGAGAGAAGGGAGGAGAGGTAGGAGGGGGCAAGGTGATGGAGAGCCTTGAAGTCTAGAGTGAGAACTTTATTCAGTTATCTTGTACTCTACCGAGAGCTTGGTACAGTGCTCTGCACATACTAAGAACCCAATAAAAACTCTTAAACTCTTAGCTGACTCAGTAAAGCTTAATTAAGCAGGATGGCCTAGTGGATAAGGAACCAGACCTCGGAGTCATAAGGACCTGGGTTCTAATCCCAGCTCCGCCACCCGTCTGCTGTGTGACCTTGGGTAAGTCACTTCACTTCTCTGGGTTTCAGTCACTTCATTTGTAAAATGGGGATTTAATACTGTGAGCCTTATGGGGGAGAGGGACTGTGTCCAATCCGATCAGTTTATATCCACCCCAGAACTTAGAACAACACCTGGCATATAGTAAGCGCTTAACAAATATCACCATTATCATTATTGATTGATTGATTGTAGAAGAGAGAGGATTACCCAGTATCTATTCACGTTGATGCAGAATAAAGCAAAATGAGGTGCCAATCATAATGCAGCCCACGACTTCCCTCTTTCTCTGCTGAAGAGGAAAATTTAAAAAAAAAAAGCCTATTATTCTTGTTTGTGATTGCCTTCCTATTGCTGTTGTTAATGAGGTTGTCATAGTCCAGAACAATAATAAATCAATCATGTTCATTAAGTTCTTTCGATGTGGGAAGCACTAGGCAGTGAGGATTAATAATTAAGCCATGTTTTCTAGCCCACAAGGGACTCAATGTCTAAGTGTGGGAAAACAGATGCAGAGAAATATCATAAAGTATTACGAGATAGCAGGCTATATGTAGCCATCCAAATACACCGATATGTAAGAATGTAATAATAATAATAATAATGTTGGTATTTGTTAAGCGCTTACTATGTGCAGAGCACTGTTCTAAGCGCTGGGGCAGACACAGGGTAATCAGCTTGTCCCATGTGAGGCTCACAGTCTTAATCCCCATTTTACAGATGAGGTATCTGAGGCACAGAGAAGTTCAGTGACTTGACACAGTCACATAGCTGACAAGTGGCAGAGCCGGGATTCAAACCCATGACCTTTTACTCAGCACTGTACTCGTCCACTCAACTGTATATATTTTCATTACCCTATTTATTTTGTTAATGAGATGTACATCGCCTTGTTTCTATTTATTTGCTATTGTTTTAATGAGATGTTCTTCCCCTTGATTCTATTTATTGCCATTGTTCTTGTCTGTCCGTCTCCCCTGATTAGACTGTAAGCCCGTCAAAGGGCAGGGACTGTCTCTATCTGTTGCCGATTTGTACATTCCAAGCGCTTAGTACAGTACTCTGCACATAGTAAGCACTCAATAAATACTATTGAATGAATGAATGAATACTCCCAAGCCCGGGCTCTTTCCACTGAGCCAAGCTGCTTCTCTAATAGTCACTCTCTCCTAAAAACACCCCACAGCACTTATGTCGGCCCCACAGACAGTCAGTCAGTCGTATTTACTGAGCGCTTACTGTGTGTGGACCACTATACTAAGTACTGGAGAGTACACCTTCCCTGCCCACAAGCACAGCACCTTTATATAGAATCAGTGTAGCTTAGTGGCAATAGCACCGGCTTGGGAGTTCGATGTCGTGGGTTCTTATCCCAGCTCCACCACCTATCAGCTGTGTGACTTTGGGCAAGTCAATTAACTTCTCTGTGCCTCAGTTACCTCATCTATAAAATGGGGATTAAGACTGTGAGCCCCACGAGGGACAATCGATTACCTTGTATCTTTCCCAGTGCTTAGAACAGTGCTTGGCACATAGCACTTAACAAATACCACCATTATTATTATTCATATTAAATCCAATGGCCAGTTCTCAAGCTAATCCTCCTCGAGCTTTCTGTTGCCTTTGAAACTGTGGACCAACCCCTTCTTCTGGAAACAGTATCCAACCTTGTCTTTTCTGACACTGTCCTCTCCTGGTGTCTCTCTGACTATTCCTCAGTCTCTCTGGCAGTCTCCTCCTCTTCCTCCCATCCCTTAACTGTGGGAGTCCCTCAAGGTTCAGGTCTTGATCCCCTTCTATTCTCCATCCACACCCACTCCCTTGGAGAACTCATTTGCTCCCAAGGCTTCAATTACCATCTGCATGTGGGTGATTCCCAAAGCTACGTCTCCAGCCATGATCTCGCTCTTCTGCATTCTCACATTTCCTCCTGTCTTCAAGGCATCTCTACGTGGTTGTCATGCTAACGCCTCAAACCTACCATATCCAAAAAGAACTCTTCATCTTCCCCACCAGACCCTTTCCTCACATTACATACCACAAGCCCATGACCTTGACATTACCCTTGACTCATCTGTCTCACTCAATCCACAACTTCAATCTGTGATGTTTGCTCCACTTCACAACGTTTCTATCAATTAGTGGTATTTGAATGCTTACAGTGTGCAGATCACAGTACTGGGCACTTAGAGAAGCAGCACGGCTCAGTGGAAAGAGCACAGGCTTGGGAGGCAGAGGTCATGAATTCTAATCCCAGCCCCGCCACTTGTCAGCTGGGCGACTCTGGGCAAGTCACTTCTCTGTGCTGCAGTTACCTCATCTGTAAAATGGGGATTAAGATTGTGAGCCCTATGTGGGACAACGTGATGTCCTTGTATCTACCCCAGCACTTAGAACAGTGCTTGGCACATAGAAAGCGCTTAACAAATGCCATTATTATTATTATTATTATATCCACACTTTTCTCTACATCCAAACTCCTATCACTCTGATCAAAGCACTCATCATTTCCTGCCTTGATAAATGCTCAATAACTACAACTGATGGAATGATTGATCGACAATTGCATCAGCCTCCTCGCTGATCTCCTTTGTTCATTCATTCATTCATTCATTCATTCATTCAATAGTATTTGTTGAGCACTTACTATGTGCAGAGCACTGTATTAAGCGCTTGGAATGACCAAGTCGGCAACAGATAGAGACAGTCCCTGCCGTTTGACAGGCTTACAATCTAATTGGGGGAGACAGACAAGAACAATGGCAATAAATAGAGTCAAGGGGAAGAACATCTCATAAAAACAATAGCAAATAAATAGAATCAAGGCGATGTACATTTCATTAACAAAATAAATAGGGTAATGTAAATATATACAGTTGAGCAGACAAGTACAGTGCTGAGGGGATGGGAAGAGAGAGGGGGAGGAGCAGAGGGAGATGGGGGGAAAAGAGGGTTAAGCTGCAGAGAGGTGAAGGGAGAGCGGTAGAGGATTAGAGGGAGAAGGGGAGCTCAGTCTGGGAAGGCCTCTTGGAGGAGGTGAGCTTTAAGTAGGGTTTTGAAGAGGAGAAGAGAATTAGCCTGGCGGAGGTGAGGAGGGAGGGCATTCCAGGACCGCGGGAGGACGTGGCCCGGGGGTCGACGGCGGGATAGGCGAGACCGAGGGACGGTGAGGAGGTGGGCGGCAGAGGAGCAGAGCATGCAGGGTGGGCAGTAGAAAGAGAGAAGGGAGGAGAGGTAGGAAGGGGCAAGGTGATATAGAGCCTTGAAGACTAGAGTGAGAAGTTTTTGTTTTGAGCGGAGGTCGATAGGCAACCACTGGAGGTGTTTAAGAAGGGGAGTGACATGCCCAGATCATTTCTGCAGGAAGATGAGCCGGGCAGCAGAGTGAAGAATAGACTGGAACGGGGAGAGAGAGGAGGAAGGGAGATCAGAGAGAAGGCTGACACAGTAGTCTAGCCAGGATATAACAAGAGCCTGTAGCAGTAAGGTAGCCGTCTGGGTGGAGAGGAAAGGGCGGATCTTGGCGATATTGTAAAGGTGAAACCGGCAGGTCTTGGTAACGGATAGGATGCGTAGGGTGAACGAGAGAGACGAGTCAAAGATGACACCGAGATTGCGGGCCTGAGAGACGGGAAGGACGGTCGTGCCATCCACAGTGATAGGAAGTCTGGGAGAGGACCGGGCTTGGGAGGGAAGATGAGGAGCTCAGTCTTGCTCATGTTGAGTTTTAGTTGGCGGGCCGACATCCAGGTGGAGACATCCTGGAGGCAGGAGGAGATGCGAGCCTGAAGGGAGGGGGAGAGGACGGGGGCGGAGATGTAGATCTGCGTGTCATCTGCGTAGAGATGGTAGTCGAAGCCGTGAGAGCGGATGAGTTCACCGAGGGAGTGAGTGTAAATGGAGATCAGAAGAGGGCCAAGAACTGACCCTTGAGGAACTCCAACAGTTAAAGGATGGGAGGGGGAGGAGGCGCCTGCGAAGGAGACCGAGGATGACCGGTCAGAGAGATAAGAGGAGAACCGTGGGAGGACGGAGTCCGTGAAGCCAAGGTGAGATAAGGTGTGGAGGAGGAGGGGATGGTCGACCGTGTCAAAGGCAGCAGAGAGGTCGAGGAGGATTAGAATGGAGTAGGAGCCATTGGATTTGGCAAGAAGGAGGTCACGGGTGACCTTAGAGAGAGCAGTCTCGGTAGAGTGGAGGGGACGGAAGCCAGATTGGAGGGGGTCCAGGAAAGAATGGGAGTTAAGGAATTCTAAGCAGCGATTGTAGATGACTCGTTCTAGGATTTTGGAAAGGAAGGGTAGTAGGGAGATAGGTCGATAACTGGACGGGGAAGTGGGATCCTATCTAGACTGTAAAGTCACTGTTGGCAGGGAATATGTCTACCAACTCCGTTCTACTGTTATATTGTTCTCTCCCAAACATTTAATACGGTGTTCTACACATAGTAAGTGCTCAGTAACTATGACTGATCTTATCTCTCCCTTCTCCATTTCATACTTGACTCAGCTGCCTGGATCATTTTTGTGAAAAAACATTCAGTTAATATTTCTCCACTTCTTAATGTTTACCATCTACCTCTACATCATACAGAAACCCCTTACATATAAGCTCTCGCCCCACTACCCAACTTCACAGTTCTCCTATCACAATGAACCTGCACAATCCACTTCTCTACCACCAATCTACTATCTCTTCCTCAATTTCATTGAACCCCACTATCAACCCCTTGCTCGCATTCTCTCTTGGGCCTGGAATTCCCACCCCCATCATATTCAACAGTTAACCACTCTCTGCACTTTCTAAACCCTCCTGAAATCATATCTCCTCCAAGAGAACTTCCTAGAATTTCCTCTATCTGCCCCTCTGTGTCAACTTTGAACTTGGCTGTGTACCTCTTAAGCACTTTGATATTCATCTCAGCTCCACAATATTTAGGTAAATATTCTTATACTCTACTATATCCCCTAATCTATTTTAATGCCCATCTCTCCCTGTAGACTACAAGTTTCTTGTGGACAGCGATGGCATCCAACAATTCTGGTGCATTGTACTTTCTCAAGCGCTTAGTACAGCACTCTGCACAGTAAGCACTCAATAAATACAAATCGTTGATTGATCTTATGTTAGAAGTGTGTCGAGCAGTGGATTGTTCAAACCCAAGTGAGCATTTATGTACTTGATGGGAAAATTACCCAAGCCTGATCATTTTCCCACTGTGAAAGAAAGATAAAATATGGTAGAAACCACTGGGCTGAGCCAGCCTGAAATATGAAGAAATAACACAGGTGGGGAGAATTTAAATGTGTGTGGCAGGCTTTGCAGGCCTTTTACTTAAATCCTTGGATTTATGCCTTTGAAATGAAATTTAAATACCACTGCCACTAAATTGCAGTTGGTTCAGCTTTAAGCCAAATAATCAGCCTGGAGAATGTGTGAAGAGAATTATGACTACATTATGCTTCACAACTCGACACTGACACAAAATATCCTCCCCAGAGACAGAGAACATTATTAAAAGTAGGAAGAAGCCTTCTAAAAAGTAAAATGAGTATGGTGATATATATTCATCAGACACCACTCTTTTATTGTTTTTCACCTACAGATTACTGGTAAATTTGGAAGCAAGACATGAGGAGGAAACAAAGGAAATTATAAAACGAATAGATTTCCTATATGATACTTTCCAACAGGGTGGAACAAAGGAGGCATTAATTGTCAATTGATTTTTTATTTTCTGGTAGCTGAGTGTCCCGAAATGCCAAGAGGTGATAGTGAACTTGGCAGTTCTAGAATGTAGAATGTTAAAGTTAGGCTCACCTTAAAACGGATATGCTGGGTGGAACATAAATGCAGAATGAAAGAACTGGATACCGGATCTCTACTCTCTGGAGAGCTGAAGTTGGGAAACCGGAAAGCAAGGAAGGAGGAAGAAGTGTTTTTGAGACATGGTAAAACAAAGCCTCAGGCAGGCCTACCTTCCAGCAGGAAAGTGGGAGTCAACTGCTGGGGATAGACCAACATGACAATCTCCTATCTCAAAAGATGCAAAAACTTGGTAAAGAATAAGATAAGAAAGAAAAACAGAAAGCACCAACCTGGAACTGCAAAGTTAAACATAAGAAAACAGCCAGGGACAGTTTCCGTGTGCACGAACAGGGTTGAGGCTGTGGGTTCCACAATGGCTTTTCCAACTACCCATGCTCTCACAAGTAAATATCACTGTCATTGGTGTCTTCTTTACCTGAATGAAATGCACTTAAATTTCTTGACTTTTGCATCGTCTTTTTCCAATCTAACCTCGTCTGCCAGTACAGTGTCTTCTTTAGCTATCTGCCCGGAGGTCTCTTCGACACCTTGAAAATCTGGCACAAACAGTGGATTCATTCACTGTTGAAGGATAGGATTGGAAACTGAAAGGGATTTATTTGCCTACAGTACTCAGCCAAAACTATGGGGCCGGTTGGGAAAAAGTACTGGATAAGACAGCAAGCAGTATAGGTTGTATCCCAGGGCTACCGCCCACCGGGGCTATCATCCACTGTGTCTATTATAAATTATAAAAGAATAAGAATAGTATTAAGTGCTTACCATCTCCGAGGCACCGTAATTAATGCTGGGGTAGATACATGATAATCAGATCCCACATGAAGCTCACATTCTAAATGGGAGAGAGAACTTATATTGTATTCTCATTTTGCAGATGAGGGAACTAAGGTATAGAGAAGTGAGTTGCTTAAGGTCACACAGCAGGTAAAGCGTCAGAGTAGAGATTAGAACCCAGGTCCTTTTACTTCTGGGCCCATGTTTTTTCCACTAGGCCATGTTGCCCGTGGGAGTGTCTGTCTGTAGCTTTACATGACCTTCGTGTTCCAAGATGATGCCCGTTGTTGGGTAAGGATTGTCTCTGTTGCCGAACTGTACCTTCCAAGTACTTAATACAGTGCTCTGCACACAGTAAGTGCTCAATAAATATGATTGAATGAATGAATGATGCTACTGATGTTGAAGGACTTCTAATCCATTAATGCAAAAGTGACTAAAAGGCTGATGTGGTCTTTCTACACATACACACACCGTTCTCTTATTACATAGTGGACAGTTTGAGTCATTTAGCTGGTAACCTGCCCGCACTTCCTGTTAGTCAATCAGTCCTATTTATTGAGCACTTACTCTATGCAGAGCACTGTACTAAGCACTTGGGAGAGTACGGTATAACTGCAAACAGACAAATTCCCTGCCCTCAGTGAATTTAGAGTCTACAGGGGGATCCTGGAATCCCTTTCCCAACAAACCTTACTCCGTCTCAGTGGGAAAAAGAAGCTGAAGCATCATGCGTCAGCCTCCCAAACCACCGGATAATCAAGGCACTTGGCCAAGAACACGCTCCTCCCCACGCTGGCTCTCACTTCGTTATCCCGGTGTCTCTCTTCTGATGTGGCTCACACCACCTCTGCAGGAGGGACAGAAGCAGCAGCAGCCACAGCAGCAGTGGCCACAGAAGATGTCGCTCACTGCCCCAGAATCGAGAATGATTGAGAAGGATGCAGCAGTGACAGTTCCTGTGGCTAAGGCCACTATCCTCTGAGCCTCCAGAAGCCTGAAATCTGCTCTTCCAGCCACAGTACCTTCTGATTTTTTAAACTTTTGTGTAGTTATCCCTGCCCTCATCTTTTAGGTTGATAACTCTCTTCCCCTCTTCAAAACCCTCCTGAGAGCTCACCTCCTCCAAGAGGCCTTCCCAGACTGAGCTACTCCTTTTCCCTCTGCTCCCTCTCTGCTGCTCCTCTGCCCTCTGCTCCCTTCCCCTTCCCCCCTTCACCTCCTCTCAGCTAAACCCCCTTTCCCTCTGCTCCTCCCCCTCTCCCTTCCCCTCAGCACTGTGCTCATTTGTATATATTTTTATTACCCTATTTATTTTGTTAATGTGGTATATATCCCCTTGTTTCTATTCATCATGATTATGTTGTCTTGTTTTTGTCCATCTGTCTCCCTCGATTAGACTGTGTGCCCGTCATTGGGCAGGGATTGTCTCTATCTGTTGACGAATTGTACATTCTAAGTGCCTAGTACACTGCTCTGCATATAGTAAGTGCTCTATAAATACTATTGAATGAATGAAATTGGCATTTTAACTGTCATTTTTCCCTCATGTGGTCATCACCAGCCCCTGACCAGTTCATCCCAAGAGTGTGGGTACTTTACGGGCCAAGAATGCTGACTAAATCGCCCATGTAGTCTTTTCCAGTGCTTAGTACAGTGCTTTGCACACAGTACATACTTAATAAATATCTCTCCCTGCTCCAGTCTATTCTTCATTCCGCTTCCTGGCTCATCTTCCTGCAGAAACGCTCTGGGCCTGTCACTCCCCTTCTTAAAAACCTCCAGTGGTTGCCTATCAACCTCCACACAAAACAAAAACTTCTCACTCTAGGCTTCAAGGCTCTCCATCACCTTGCCCCTTCCTACCTCTCCTCCCTTCTCTCTTTCTACTCCCCACCCCGCACGCTCTGCTTCTCTGCCGCCCACCTCCTCACCGTCCCCCTTCTTGCCTATCCCGCCGTCGAACCCTGGGCCACGTCCTCCCGCGGTCCTGGAATGCCCTCCCTCCTCACCTCCACCAAACTTACTCTCTTCACCTCTTCAAAGCCTTATTGAGAGTTCACCTCCTCCAAGAGGCCTTCCCACACTGAGCTTCCCCTTTTCCCTCTGCTCCCTCTGCTGCCTCTCTGCCCCCCCCTTCACCTCCCCTCAGCTAAGCCCCCTTTTTCCCCCCTTTCCCTCTGCTCCTACCCCTCTCCCTTTCCCTCCCCTTAGCACTGTGCTCATCTGCTCATTTGTATATATTTTTATTACCCTATTTATTTTGTTAATGAGATGTACATCCTCTTGATTCTATTTATTGCTATTGTTTTTGTCCGTCTGTCTCCCCCAATTAGACTGTAAGCCCATCAGTGGGCAGGGATTGTCTCTATCTGTTGCCAAATTGTACATTCCAAGTGCTTAGTACAGTGCTCTGCACATAGAAAGTGTTCAATAAATACTATGAATGAATGAATGAATGAATGAATTATTACTGCTGCTGTTACTTGACTTCTCTGTGACTCAGTGACCTCATCTGTAAAAGGGGGATGAAGACTGTGAGCCCCATGTGGGACAACCTGAAAACCTTGTATCTACCCCAGAACTTAGAACAGTGCTTGGCACATGGTAAGTGCTTAACAAATACCATTATTATTATTATTATTAATAATAAATAGAGCTCTTCCCACACTACAAGTCTGTTCTGATAAAACATGATCAACTAGGGGACAAAAGCCTATGTGGTAAAGGAAAAATTGTTTGTAAGCATGAGCATATCAGTCATTGGTGTGGATTCAATAATAACAAAAATTAATATAATCTTCATCAGCCTCTATAAAATGGGGTTGAAGATTGGGAGCCCTATGTGGGACAGGGGCCGTGTCCAAATTACCCCAGTGCTTAGTACAGTGCCTGGAACATAGTAAGTGCTTCATAAATACCACAATTATTATTAATTGTTAAGTGCTATGTGTCAAACACTGTTCTAAGCATTGGGGTAATGCAAGTTAATCAGTTCAGGCAGAATCCTTGTCCCACATGGGGCTCATAGTCTTACTATGAGGGAAAACAGGTATTGGATCCCTATTTTACAGATGAGGGCACTGAGGAACAGTGACTTGCCCACAGTCACATGCAGGAAAGTAGTGAAGCAAGGATCAGAACCCTTTCCCTCTGACTCCCAGACTCATGATCTTTCTCGTCTGCTTTTGATATTGAGTAGGTTCATAAGTGACACTGGTGAAACAGCTCAAAAACCTGGACATTCCTCTGTGGAAACTCTAGATCTTACATATAGAGTGTAGGACACCTCCATAGCTTTATAGGTAGACCCTCAATTAGGTATAATGTTTAATTAAGAGCAGAGATCGTGTCTATTAACTCCATTATATTTTACTCTCCCATGTACTTATTATAGTGCTTCTCACACAGTAAGCCCTCAATAAATACCATTGATTGATGGACTGACTGATTGATATATTTTCGGACTTTAATATTACTCTTTGGTCATGTGGTCCTTCTTGATCGGGTCTAAAGATTTCATCTACTTGGGCATCATTCATTCATTCACTTGTATTTATTGAGTGCCTAATGTGTGCAAAACACTGTCCTAAGTGCTTGGAAGAGTTCACTGTAACAATAAACAGACACATTTCCTGCCCTCAGTGAGCTATAGTGTTCTGCCGACGTAGCAGATTTCAGTGACAATTTTAAATTCTGTTTGCCAATAGACAGGTACATAACCTCTGTTTTAATCGTGCACGCTGTCAGTTAAAAATCACCCCGTGACTTCATGAAATTATTCATAATCATCTATGTGTCACATCCATCAGTTCTTGAATGACTGCCTCAGAGGTCTTGACTATGCTCATAGCCTGAGGAGTTGAAAGAGTTTCCCAGTGGATTGGCAGTGTAATCCTGACAACGGCTTTAAATTCCTTCATGACAACCTCACAGCTAGAAGAGATTGAACAGGATAGGACAGACCACACAACCCTACTTTCATTATCCTCCTAGAATTTAGGAATATTCCTTATTGACTTCCTCCTATACACAGCCAACCAAAACAACTGGAAACTGCATCTTTGCCTCACTGCATGTTCTCTGTCCTTCTCCACGATGGTCTAGCAAACTGCATTCCTTCCCTGTCACCAAGCACCCCTACTCTTGACATGGTCTCCGTACATTAAACCTTGGGGAAGAAGCTGCTGCTACATGCTATCAGCCACTCCCTCAATGGAACAGCCTTCTACGCATAATAATAATCACAATAGTCATATTTGTTAAGCACTTACCAAGTGTCACCTACTGTTCTAAGCACTGGGGTTGTTACAAGTTCATCAGGTTGGACACAGTCCCTGCCCCACACTGGGCTCACAGTCTTAGTCCCCATTTTAAAGATGAGGTCACCGAGGCCTGGAGAGGTGAAGCGACTTGCCCAAGGTCACACAGCAGATGAGTGACAGGATTTGAAGCAGCATGGCCTAGTAGACAGAGCACGCACCTGGGAGGCAGAAGGTCATGGGCTCTAATGCCGACTCTGCCACTTGTCTGCTGGGTGACTGTGCTACTTAACTTCTCTGGGCCTCAGTTACCTCATCTGTAAAATGGGGATCGAGACAGAGAGTCCCATGTGGGACAGTGACTGTGTTCAACCTGACTTGTTTGTATCTACCCCAGCGCTTAGTACTTTGTACATAGTAAGCGCTTAACAAATACCATAATTATTATTATTATTAGAACCCAGGCTCATGCTCTAGCCACTAGACCATACTGCTTGGGCCGTAAACCAGCTGTCCTCTGCAGCATCAAGGAGACTCCACTCCTTCCTGCCTTCCCTAACCCCTACATTAGGCATCCACAAAACCTTGGCAAGGCTGGTAGCTCCTGGATTGTGGTGGTGGCTATAGGTGGGCCTTGGATGCTGAGCAACAAGGAGTCTGGAACTTTGCTCCTCTAGACAAGAATCCTACTGCTTTTATTTTTAATTTGTGCATTTAGCTTATCTTTTATGTTGCTTTAGTGGTTCACCATTTCATTACTCCTGATGTGTCTGTCTCCGGTCCCCCTCCCTGACATATTTTTAGATTGAGAGTCCCTTAGGGCCAGGGGCCATGTCGAATTCTCACCCATGTATGATTTCCCAGCACTTATTCCGTAAGCACTTAAATACTACTACCATTCATTCATGCAATCATATCTATTTATTTATTAATAATAATAGTGGTATTGTTAAGCAATTACTAGGTTCTAAGCACTGTTCTGAGCCCTGGGGTAGATACAAGGTAATCAGGTTGTCCCATGCAGGGCTCACAGTCTTCATCCCCATTGTACAGATGAGGTAACTGAGGCAAAGAGAAATTAAGTGACTTGCCCAAAGTCACCCAGCTTATAAGTGGCAGAACTGGAATTAGAACCCACAACCTCTGGCTCCCAAACCTGGGCTCTTTCCACTGAGCCACACTGCTTAATTAACTTGTACCTACCCCAGCGCTTAGAACAGCGTTTGACATGTCATAAGTGCTTAGCAAATACCATAAAGAAAGATTACTACTATCTAATGCTAAAGAACAAATAGCTGTTCAAATTGATTTTAAAACTCTCTGTTTCAAGGCAAACTTCTCTGGAAAAGAAACGGTGAATATCTAGATAGCCTATGAAAGGAGATTTTCTCTAGCCAAGATAAACTTTGAATCCACGGCAAAACCAGAATTTTTTATTCTATAAGGGCTGAGAGAGCCCTATAAGGAACAACAACATTGAGAGAAGCAGAGTGGCTCAGTGGGAAGAGCCCGGGCTTTGGAGTCAGAGGTCATGGGTTCGAATCCAGGCTCTGCCACATGTCAGCTGTGTGACTGTGGGCAAGTCACTTCACTTCTCTCTGCCTCAGTTCCCTCATCTGCAAAATGGGGATGAAGATTGTGAGCCTCATGTGGGACAACTTGATGACCCTGTACCTACGCCAGTGCTTAGAACAGTGCTCTGCACATAGTAAGCCCTTAACAAATACCACCATTATTATTAGTAGTAATAGGCAATAGCACTATCATGAGAGAATGTCAAATGAAGACTCTTAATAGTGGGAAATCACTGTACCCACTGGCCTAATGATAATGTAGACTTGTGAATTATCACAAGAGCTGCTCCAACTAAAAGATTCCAATAATAGAACTACTCTTAGGAAAATATTAGAATGGAATTCTGATACCTCCATTAAAGATTAGGAAAAACATTCTATAAGTTCTCAATAACTGTCACTGGCAAAAGAGCACAACTATAAGCTCACAAAAGGTGAAAGGAAAGAGGAGGTTTGATCTTTACAAGAGATCTGATCTGTCTTCCCCAAACAGTGGCTTAGGCAGGTATTTCAGGGAATACGATTTCTTATTCTTTTTCTACTTTTCACCTCATTATCTCCCTTCTCTTCCTCCCATGATCTTCCCTCCCAATTCATCCCTCCAAAAAAAACAGTTCCAAGACCATTTTTAATGAGTAGGAAAAAATATCTGTTTTAGGTAAAGACTTCAGTAATTTTCAGGAGGAGTGTATGAATGAATTAATTTGTTATGTGCTTACAGTAGGCCCAATAAATATACTAAGGATTGAGGTAGATACAATATAAGCAGATCAGACTCAGCACTCTTCCACATGGGGCTCTCAGTCCAAGAAGGAGAGAGAACAGTTATTAAATCTATTTAATCCCCATTTCACAGATGAGAAACCTAAGGCACAATGAAGTTGAATGACTTGCCCAAGGTCATGCTGCAAGTAAGTGGCAGAACGGGGACTAAAACCCAGGTCTCCTGATTTCCAGGCCCATGGTCTTCCCACAGAGATAATGCTTGTCTTTGCAATCAATCAGTAAAATATTCTGATGTAATAAATCCAGTTTTATCAACCCCAACATAATCGTCATATCATCATCATATCTGATAACTCACTGAAACCCAGTGTAGTCTGACCTCTGTGAAGGGCAATCCGAGATTATGGTCCTGATATTTCAAACCTATGATTTAATGGATCTGTGCATTATAAAAGTGTCTGAAATGCTGCTAAAATGGTTATATTATAGCCTGCCATGTGGTGGTCAAAGCTGCTAGATCCATGGGGAAAATGAAAAAGTTTTTAATGAAGTAGGCAGCTCCAACTCCATTCTGAAGTTACTAACCAGAGCCACTGGAATCATTTGTCACCTGACTTGGAAACAGATACCTGGGATATGTTGAACTAGCGATATTTGACATTTCTTGCCCTTAACTCATTAATACTGTTAGAGGGCACTGCAGTTCAGCAGCAGTAAGTGTATTCTTGAAGCAAAAAATAAAGACAAAAGTCAGTGAACATTGCCTCTCAGAAAAACAAGCACAGAGACTGAAGGACATTTTGGAAATTTTTGAAAACACCAATCGTTTCAGGGATCCTTGGCTATTTTTAAAGATTCTTTTAAAAGTTATTCTCACTTTAGATTTTTACTTCACGAAATTACAATCCACTGGATTTTCTTCTAATTTTACTACATATCAGTCTTAGATATATTTTTCTACTATCTACATATCCCCTTTCTCTCCTTCTAGCTGTAATTTATTTTCGTGTCTGTCTCCCTTCTGCTATTGCAAAGTCTTGAGGACAAGCCTCATATCAATTAATTTCATTATATAGTAGTAGAAAATAGTGCTCAATATACAGTGCAATACATTATACTACTGGTGTACTACTATTACTACAAACCAGCCCACCCACTTCGCTCCTCTAATGCTAACCTTCTCGCTGTGCCTCAGTTTCATCTGTTGTCACTGACTCCTCGCCCCTACCCTCCCTCTGGCCTGGAACACCTCCCTCCTCAAATCCAACAGACAATTACTGTCCTCCCCTTCGAAGCCTTCGAAGCCTCTCCTCCAAGAGGCCTTCCCTGACTAAGCTCCCCTTTCCTCTTCTCTCACTCCCTTTTGCATCATCCTGACTTGCTCCCTTTCTTCATCCCCCCTCCCAGCCCAACACCACTTATATACATACCTGTCTGTTTCCCCCTCTCTAAACTGTAATCTCGTTGTGGGCAGGGAATGTGTCTGCTTATTTATGCATTGTACTCTCCCAAGCGCTTAGTAAAGTGTTCTGCACACAGTGAGTACTCAGTAAATACTATTGAATGAACTATTATGTATTAAACAGAGAAGCAGCATGGCTAAGTGGAAAGAGCACGGGCTGGGGAGTCAGAGGTCGTGGGTTCAAATGCTGGATCTGTCACTTGTCAGCTGTGTGACTGTGGGCAAGTCACTTAACTTCTCTGGGCCTCAGTTACCTCATCTATAAAATGGGGATTAAGACCGTGAGCCTCACATGGGACAACCTACTTACCCTGTATCTACCCCAGCACTTAAAATAGTGCTCTGAACATAGTAAGCGCTTAACAAATACCAACATTATTATTATTAGTAGTATATTAGGATAGTGCTATGCGCAGAGAAGGAACTCAATAAGTCTTACTGATTGAATCACTGATGTTAAATAAACATACCGAGGGGGAATGCTAAAAGACTCGTGCAGTGAAATAGATTTAGATTCCGATCTTTAAATCATAAAACCGCCCCAATTTTTTACAAATATGCCTAACTATAGTAAAAGTTGGAGAATGGGCTGATGATAAATTTCAATAATCAATTGGCAGAAAATAACAATATTGGTATCCTATAAGAATCTGGAAAAGAATAAAAAAATTCTCAAAAGAAAAAAAAAACAAATGAGGGCTACATCCAACAAATTATTTACTACTTTATTTAAAGTGCGATAAATAATTTTGGGGAGAGATTTGAGATTAAATCTTTCACATTTAAATGGAAAGCAGAAAATTTTCAAAAAACTGATTCTTAGTGTACAGTGGCATTCAGTAGCATGCAGGTGATATAGCATTATTCCTCACACAAAACTTGTATTAAATTTTATATATTTTCATTTAAATTTTAAATTCACCAACTGTTCATCAATAAACTGCTTCAATCATACTGCTGTTATAAATCAGATAAACTGAATTTATTATCTGCTATTGAAATTAGGGAGTCCAGACATTTTCATCTTTCCCATCTGTTTCTATGAAAAGATCCCAACTTTAAAGACTAATTCGTGTAAGGATTTCATATCTAGTGATCAGATTCAATCTTCTGGATCTCTGTTTTTTCTCAAAGTCAGTGAAACATTAATGGTGGGAAAAGAAAGCGTTAGAAAATAAATTTGAACATTTAGATTCAAATGAAAAAAAAAAGTCCTTGTTTTAAAAACAATCATGTGGCTTTCAACCTAAAAGACCAAGTAGGACAGGATTCCTATAATGGTACTGAGAAACTGATTTATTTTAAAACTATCTCATCGGCAAGAGTATTGAATTCCACCTAGACTGTAAGCTCATTGAGGGTAAGGATTGTGATTACCTCCTTTGTTGTAGACTCCAAAGGGCTCAGTACAATTTTTTGCATGAGGTAAGTGCTTAATGAATATGATTGATTGATTTATTGATTGAACATCTACTAGATATGTAGAGGATACTCTCTTAGTTGTCTTGTCTTACGCCGTAAAAATAATGTTGGTATTTGTTAAGCGCTTACTATGTGCAGAGCACTGTTCTAAGTGCTGGGGTAGACACAAGGTTGTCCCACGTGAGGCTCACAGTTAATCCCCATTTTACAGATTAGGTAACTGAGGCACAGAGAAGTTAAGTGACTTGCCCACAGTAACACAGCTGACAAGTGGCAGAGCCAGGAGTCCAACCCATGACCTCTGACTCCGAAGCCCAGGCTCTTTCCACTGAGCCATGCTGCTTCTGTAGAGTCATTTCCGACCCATAGTGACACCACAGATACGTTTCTCCCAGAACCCCCCACTCTCCATCTGCAATCATTCTGATAGTGGATCCATAGAGTTTTCATGGTAAAAACATGGAAGCTGGTTACCATTGCCTCTTTCTGCACAGTCAACTTGAGTCTCTGCCCTTGACTCTCTCTCATCCCGCTGCTGTCCAGCACAGGTGAGTTTTGACTTGTAGCAGATTGCCTTCCACTCTCTAACCACTGCCCTAGCGAGGAATGGAATAGATAGGCCTCTGCTTGAGTCTCCCTCCCATAGTCAAGACTGGTAGAGTACTGGAAACTTTCCAGGTGCGACCCTGAGAAGGATCATCATTGTTAAAGTATGCTTATTAATTAATCAATCAATCATCTTTGTCATAAATTCTTATGACTACGGTGGCAGTGAAATGTTCATTGTGGGCGGGATTAAGTCTACCAGCTCTATTCCACTGTACTCTCCTCAGCACTTAGTACGGTGCCCTACAAACACTAAGAGCTCAATAAATAGAAGTGATTGATTGATTTTGTTTCAGGGGAAGACATAGAATCATCAAGCAGTCCTTTATGGCACTGGGCATTCTGGGGTGTCTGATATTAGGGATTATCTGATAGGGAATTTCATCCCTGACAGGTTTTGTTCTGAAGAGGGAAGACCACATCAAAGGAAGTTATATACAGCACCCAGCAACTTACATCTGTGACTTGTGTTTCATCAGGTAGCCTAGTTGCACTTAGTGTTTAAATATCAACTATCCAGATATGATCAACTCATGGACTCGTCGAACCACTCTTCTTATAGACGGATGACTATTTTCATTGTCACGCAACACCCTGAAGTCCCTCAACGGTATTATTAGTTTTCTCAGTAAAAGTCATTTTTCAGTTTGCATTGGCAGATACAACTTGCCGGTCATGGTTTACTGATGAGTTGGGTTTGGGTGAGGGGGCCAATTTTTAGGGACCCCTTTTCTAGTCCTCTTCCCTATGAGGGTGCACTCCAAAATAAACATAGCCATTCAGGACCCTGTTGACTGCTACCTTTTCAGCAATGGAGCAGTGTTCTGAACTGCCTACTCATGTAAGACTACTCTGAGTGCAGGTTGAGACATCGTAAGCCACCTCACTGCTAGTAGGACTTCCATTTGAATTGTCTTACATTAGTGGTGATGGCTTGCACTAAACCATTGCCATCTCTTGCTCAGTTCCCCTGGAAGCCAGTGACATGCCTTGCGAGATAGTTCTGGTACAGGCCCTGTCTGTGGTCATTAGACAGAAAATCTCTGTGTGCCCTTCCAACAGCAGATCCTGCTGTGACTTCTTCCAGTTTGTTCATCTCTGTTGAATGAGACAGTAATATCTGCTTTAACAATTGTTGGGATTTTCCTTGGAAAATCCAAATATATTCCATGGTAATTGAACAAAAAAACTCTTTTAGTTTATGATCTGCACGCTGAAAGCTTTTTGAATGGAAAAGACTAATATTTCAGATGTCTTCCCGCTCCATTAAGCACTCTTTGCCTTTTTTTGACCAGAAGGCTTCTCACCCATCTGAAGCCAGAGAGAAGTCAGTCAGTCTACCAATCATACTTACTGAGAGCTTACTGTGTGTGGAGCACTGCACTAAGCTTTTGGGAGAGTACAATATAACAATCTATATCTGTTGCTGAATTGTACATTCCAAGTGCTTAGTACAGTGCTCCGCACATAGTAAGTGCTTAATAAATACGACTGAATGAACAATAAACAGACACATTCCCTGCCCAAAATGAGCTGGCAGTCTAGAGGACCAGAAGGACCCTGTGAAAGAATCATATAACCTAAGAGTCAGAAAGATCTTACCTCTTATGTTGCTGTCCTTCTGCCTCTGGATCCAAAAGAGGAACTCCAGGGTTCTTAAGCAGCTAGGCCCAGTCCTCGGGACCCTTCCCTCACCCTTCAGGACCCCATCCCTTAAGGAAGTAGTTGCCTTTGACTCTTCAAAACAAAGCTCTCTCACCTCCATTAATGGTTTGGCACTTAATACGGTGCTTGGGACATAGTAGACTCTTAACAAGTACCACATTTACTATTCTGAGTGCATCGGTCCAAGGGAGAAAGAATAATATTTTTCCAAAGTATTCTAACTTGCTGTGTGTAGAATATTGATCTATGCACTTGGGAGGCTACAATATCATTTTTTTAAGGTATTTGTTAAGCTCTCACTATGTGCCAGGCATTGTATTCATTTATTCATTCAATAGTATTTATTGAGCGCTTACTATGTGCAGAGCACTGTACTAAGCGCTTGGAATGAACAAGTCGGCAACAGATAGAGACAGTCCCTGCCGTTTGACGGGCTTACGGTCTAATCGGGGGAGACGGACAGACGAGAACGATGGCAATAAATAGAGTCGAGGGGAAGAACATCTCGTAAAAACAATGGCAACTAAATAGAATCGAGGCGATGTACATTTCATTAACAAAATAAATAGGGTAATGAAAATATATACAGTTGAGCAGACAAGTACAGTGCTGAGGGGATGGGAAGGGAGAGGGGGAGGAGCAGAGGGAAATGGGGGGAAAAGAGGGTTAAGCTGCAGAGAGGTGAAGGGGGGGTGGTAGAGGGAATAGAGGAAAAAGAGGAGCTCAGTCTGGGAAGGCCTCTTGGAGGAGGTGAGTTTTAAGTAGGGTTTTGAAGAGGGGAAGAGAATCAGTTTGGCGGAGGTGAGGAGGGAGGGCGTTCCAGGACCGTGGGAGGATGTGGCCCAGGGGTCGACGGCGGGATAGGCGAGACCGAGGGACGGTGAGGAGGTAATAAGTGCCATTGTAGTAAGTGCAGGGGCAGACACAAGCTAATCAGGTTGGACAGAGGGGAATCACAGTCTTAATCCCCATTTTCCAGGTGAGGTAACTAAGACCCAGAGAATTGATGTGACCTGCTCAAGGTCACAAACAGACAAGTGGCAAAGCCTGGATTAGAAAACAGGTCTTTTAACTCCCAGGCCTTGCTCTATCTACTAGGCTATGTTGCTTCTCGGCGTGTTAGAAGACAAATTGAGATCCCTACCATCAAGTAGTTAGCAATTTAGCAAAATAATCTCCAAGTTAAAAGTTCCACAGATGTGAAAACCATTCAAAAATAATTAGAAATATTTTGATCCCCAAAAGGACAATTTTAGCCACCAAATTTTCATCACTGATATTCAGTCTTGTTCTTAGTGCTATAATCTCCATTTAATACTCCAGGCCAACTACTGAAAAAAGTAAGAGATGAAACAGAGCAATTGAATGTTCAGATACCATAATTCTCGTGAAATCTTATGGAGATCAAATTAAAAATTGAAAGGGAAAATGGATTATCAACAAGTAAAGCATTCTGTTTGTAGAAAAAATGTCACTTATCAGGAAAAAAAAAATTTCAAGTCCAAAGGTCAACATTCCTTTTTAGCTATTAAGAATTCTGCTTTATTGATTTGTGTCCTGCAATCTTGTGGAAAGTTCAATTTACAGTTAAAATCCTACTCTTTTGGAGAAATATTGTTTTCTTTTGAATGTAATGCTGCCCTCTGGTAAAATGCTGCCTCTTGACCCCATTAATATTGTTTTATTGAAAAACAGAAAAAAAAATGGAATTATGAACTGTCCCAAAATATGTATCTTTAAGGTTTTCCTGAAGTCTGACTACCAGACAAAAAAGTAGTGTTACAAAGCTAAAATAAATTGGGGAGAAATAATCTGATCAAAACTCTGGATCAAAAAAAAAACCAACATTTTTTTGTGTGTTGACTTCCCTTCAATTCAGGAATGATTTGAAATGAGTCTTGAATTAACGACATTTTACAAGCCCTTTTGATAGTGGCATTGTGTATACTTCATATTTCCTTCTTTGCTACTGCTAAATCTACCTTCCAGAGGAAACTGCATATGCATAGTTCAACTGGGAAAACCCAACTGAGTTTACCTTCTGATCCAATAACCCTGTCTGAAATAGATTTACAACAGTGGACCTTCTGAAGCGAAGATTTAGTGTTCTTTCTTCTTGAGATAAGAGGAGTCTGAAATGCCTGCTGATCGATAGCATATTGAGACTCTACATTATTTTTAAAACTTCAGTTTCTCTAACTCTGATGGCAATCCCGAAACAAATGCTAATTACCCAAATTGTAGAATTACGCAAATGAATCTCTCTGCACCATATTAAAAGCTGAGCGTTGTTTATCTTCCAAATTACAGATGGGTTTTGCCTCCTCCCTTATCTTTCTTTGCACTGTATGCCTGACTGCACTTATGCCCTCTTTTAACATTTTATAAATAAACCTTCTCTTTAAAAACGAGGTCATTACTTCATTCATTTCAGTAATGGCATCTTCCCCTGGAACAGGGAGACAGATCTATCTCCTTCATGGCATGAACTATATTTTAAAGGGCCTTTGGCCATCCCACCCCTTCTCCTTTCCCCCACCGAAGTATTTCAGTCATCTCGAAAGGCTGTGGGATTCTTTTTTCTCCCAAAGCCTGAGGATTGATGATGCTTTTCTCCGTAATCTTAAGAGAAGACTGGAGCTGCAAATAAGAGAAATAAAATTCTAAGCTACAAGATTTAGTTTTCCATCTCTTTCCCCTGCTCTAAACCTACATATATGCCAATAAGAATATATTCATATTCCTTCTATAAATGTGAGAGTCACGATGTGAGCTAAAATGAAAACATCTCTAATTTACAGATTTGTACCCTGCACAAGAACTGGGAATAGAGCACCACCCCGTCAGTCTGTCGGCACAATTCTCTGCATCTGGTCACAGAATCATTCTATTTCATCTCTGCTCTGCCAGAGGAATTTAACTGTGATTTTCTAGTCAAACTGCTTACAAAAATAAACAAGTCACCTGAAGCATCGAGAAGGACTTGTAAGATGTACTTTAAAGGAGGAGGCCTCACAGAGAAAAATAAACACGAGGTCAAGATGCGTTTTGAAACAGAAAATATAAGGAGCAAATATCTGCCACCCTTGAATGGCGAAATGGTGGGAAAAGGTTGCGTTTGTGGTAGAGTTTTACTAAGGGAAAAAAAGAAAAACACTTTTCAGTTGGAAATAAGAAGCTAACACTTCATTTAGTTATATTAAACCATTTCTTTCCAAACTGAATTTGCACATGAAACCTGAAATTTTCCAAAATTAACATTTATAACTTATTGGTTTGTGCTGAACTACAATTTGTGATAAGGATCAAGTTAAATATCCTGACAGCATTCTCTTGTTCTATCTAGTTTTGCTAAAATGTTTTCCTCTGAAGAAACCAACTGGCACAGGAATTTTTAGCTTTTGGGGGTTTAATGTTGGAAAAGATCAGTTGGTAATAAAAGATGAATTGAGATGAAAATCATAGATTGACTCTTTTGGAGGTAAGACATGAAATTAGTTCTAGTGCGTTTGGCAATTTGGTATTTGTTTCAGCAACTCTGGAAACTTGCTCATTATTGCACAGCTTGTTTTAGACTTATCGAGAAACATCCAATAATTTATTTGGAGACATTCAAAGGCTGAGTTCAGAAGTCGGCCTTTTGCTTACATCATAGTGTTTCTAAAATGTTGCGGTGTAGCTGACCTTTTTCACCCTTAAATCTCTCACTAGATTGTACACCTTTTAATCTCTGTTTTCTGAAGTGTCAGAGGATACCGTTATCTACTATCACAGTTAAGATTTATGCAATCTTAGTTTTCTTTGCCCTACAACCCAACTCTTTGCTGTCTGTATGCAATCTAAAGCAGCCTTTTTTTGGAACCATTTGCTAAGAGAAGCATGGGCCTGGGAGTCAGGGGCCCTGAGCTTTAATTCTAGCTCAACCACTTGTCTGCTGTGTGATCGTGAGCAAATCACTTTACTTCTCTGTGCCGTCATCCGACTTCTGGAAAATGGGGATTTTATACCTGTTCTAGCTTCTCCCTAGACTGTGAGCACCACGTGAGACCTGATTATCTTTTATCTACCCCAGTGCTTAGTAGAGTGTTTGACACCTAGTATGAGCTTAACCAATACCATAATTATTATATATTATTATTATTTGGTTTTAATTTTCCTCCTTCTCCCTAGAATGGGAAGTACCAAGCTAGTCCTCCAAAAGGTCTCTGCACCAAGCATCAACAGAATGGACTGGCTTAGCCAGCTCTTAGAACAGTGTCTAGCACATCGTAAGCATTTAACAAATTTGGAAAGAGCTTGGGCTTGGGAGTCAGAGGTCATGGATTCTAATCCAGGCTCTTCCACTTTTCAGCTGAGTGACCTTGGGTAAGTCACTTTACTTCTCTGTGCCTCAGTTCCCTCATTTGTAAAATGGGACTTAAGACCATGGGACAACTTGATTACCTTGTATCTACCCCAGCGCTTAGAACAGGACTTGACACATAGTAAGTGCTTAACATATACCATCATCATTATTATTAAATGACATCATCATCAAAGCGGAGAGATGAGGGGGATCTCCAGCCATGCCCAAAGAGGGCAGCACGGCCCACCACTCATAAAAGTGGATTTTTTTCTGCTCCAGACCTTCCACACCACTTCCTTTTCTCTCCCCACATTTTAGTTTCCTTTCTGAGATCTGAAATAGCTCCAATGGGATGATTTTTTGGTAAAGGAAAAATGTGTGTGGCTTGAAACTGAGCTTATTAGCATGACTGAGGCACGATGGACATTAGACTCAGCCTACAACTCTGTCCAAGGAGATGGTTTTACATGACAATGCTCACGATAACTTTTCAATAACTGTTCATTAAATACCTCTGATGGATTGACGCAACAGAATAAATCACCTCGGACTTTACATATGGCCACATAGGCACATACCCCCATATGGAAACTCAGAAAACCTATCAAAGTGTAGCTATTCTGACTTCAGACTTGTGGCACCAAGCAAGTATCATTTTCTTCCTTCCCCCTGCTAGCTCTTATGGAAAAACAAATTGCTTGCTCTACAAAATAGAGGTTATCAGAAATATCACTAATTAATGTCTTTGCTGCCAAATAAAAAGTCACATTCTAACAAAGAATATGACCTAATGTTGCAGGAACACGTCTCATTAATCACAACTTTGAAAACACAAGTCAGTATTTTCCTTGGACTTGCAAGGCCACATAATAGTGGCCATTAGCATAATGAAAGGCCAGATGAAATTGTCTTGGATGGATTTTTACAAAATAGGATTGTTATTAAATAATACTTTGAAATGAATACAAGATAGACAAGAAAAAGAAACAATTAAGAATCTTCTGGAACCATCTCAAAAAATAAGACTCTCCTGGCAGCTACTAAGAGGATGAAGTTTGGCCTGGTTGCTATTATGAGTTATTTGACATTTTCTATTCATTCATTCAGTATTTATTCATTTATTGAGCACTTACTACATGCAGAGCACTGTCTATGCAAGTAATATGGTAGAACTTTATCAGTACAATCAGTTATATTATAATTTGCTCTGCACATAGTAAACAGTCAATAGCATTGATCGATTTATATTGCACATGGCATGTGACTAGAACATAATGTAGAGAAGCAGTGTGGCTTAGTGGAAAGAGCAAGGGCTTGGGAGTCAGAGGACGTGGCTTCTAATCCTGGCTCCGCCGCTTGTCTGCTGTTTGACCTCGGGCAAGCCACTTAACTTCTCTTTGCCTCAGTGACCTCATCTGTAAAATGGGGATTAACTGTGAGCCTCAAGTGGGATAACCTGATTACCTTGCATCTACCCCAGTGCTTAGAACAGTGCTTGGCACATAGTAAGTGCTTAAGAAACACCGTCATTATTATTATTATTATCATTATTATTATTAATTAGGGAGGAACTTTCTTCCAACCCTGTGAATCTGTTTGGGCTCATTAGACTGTGGAACTCCTGGAGGGTAGGGATCATGTCTACCTACTCTGTTGTATTCATTCAATCATATTTATTGACCACTTACTATGTGCAGAGCATTGTACTGAGCACTTGTACTCTCCAAGGGCTCAGTGCACCATTCTGCAAACAGCAGATGCTCAATAAATGCCACCGATTAATCGATCGAGTTGTTGCATTACAGAAGAACCTACTCTTGCACACACAGCCCTGGAATGGGTTAAGACTAAAGAACAAGTTTTCCTTAATGGGAGATTTTACAAGAAACGTGTGCATGAGGATTTTTCTCTCGATTAAAACCCCAAATTAAATGCTTACGGCGAGCAAGGCGAGCTTGTATTCAGCAGTAGGTATGGCAATGCCACTTGCCATTTGCTGCTAAGACTGCAGAATAATTAATGCAATCTATTAGAAGAGAAAGGTTTATCAGCTTCTATAAAGGGGTGCTCAATCACGGGTTTGTTTCGCTGTCTTATTCATTTAAGCAGGCTAAACGTTACTCCCTGTAGAGCTCTACTACTCACTATCATTGGGTGTTCATCACCCAGCTTTGTTTTTTGTGGTATTTATTGTTTACTCTGTGCCAGGTATTGTTTTAAGTGCTGAGGTAGATACAAGGTAGTCAGGTTGGACACAGTCCCTGTCCCACATGGGGCTCTCGGTCACTCATTCATTCATTCATTCAATAGTATTTATTGAGCGCTTACTATGTGCAGAGCACTGTACTAAGCGCTTGGAATGTACAATTCAGCAACAGAGACAGTCCCTGCCCATTGACAGGCTTACAGTCTAATCGGGGGAGACAGACAGACAAAAATAATAGCAATAAATAGAATCAAGGGGATGTACATCTCATTAACAAAATAAATAGAGTAATTAAAATATATGCAAATGAGCGGATGAGCACAGTGCTGGGGGGGGGAGGAGCAGAGGGAAAGGGGGCTTAGCTGAGGGGAGGTGAAGGGGGGGCAGAGAGGTAGCAGAGGGAGCAGAGGGAAAAGGGGAAGCTCAGTGTGGGAAGGCCTCCTGGAGGAGGTGAGCGCTCAGTAGGTCTTTGAAGAGGGGAAGAGAGTTAGTTTGGCGGAGGTGAGGAGGGAGGGCGTTCCAGGACCGCGGGAGGACGTGGCCCAGGGGTCGACGGCGGGATAGGCGAGAACGGGGGACGGTGAGGAGGTGGGCGGCGGAGGAGCGGAGCATGTGGGGTGGGGAGTAGAAAGAGAGAAGGGAGGAGAGGTGGGGGGGCGTCCTAAACACCATTTTAAAGATGAGGGAACCGAAACACAGAGAAGTGAAGTAATTTATCCAAGGTCACGCAGCAGACAAGTGGCAGAGCCAGGATTAGCTTTTGGGGGGTTTAATGTTGGAAAAGATCAGTTGATAATAAAAGATGAACTGAGATGAAAATCATAGATTGACATTTTTGGAGGTAGGACATAGAATCAGTTCTAGTGGGTTTGGCATTTAGTGTTTGCTTTGTTTGGTATTTCATTCAATTAATAGTATTCACTGAGCGCTTACTATGTGCAGAACACAGTACTAAGCACTTGGAATGTATAATTCGGCAACAGATAGAGACAATCCCTGCCCTATGACGGGCTCACAGTCTAAACGGGGGAGACAGACAGCAAAGCAAAACAACAATTGTTTCAGCAGCTCTGGAAGACTGTTCAACTCATTAGAACCCAGATCCTACTGGCTCCCAGGCCCGTGCTCTCTCTACTAGGCCATGCTGCTTATTTACCGACCTCAATAAAAAAACTCCAAGTCGAGAGGGATGAAGTGGGGAGGGACAGGAATGAACACATTGTTTGAAGGAAAACTGAGCTAAATATAGGGATCAGATTGAGATGACATGCTGGAACTCCTTTCCAAGTGGTGATAATAATAATGATGGCAACAATTAAGCACTTACTGTGTGCAAAGCACTGTTCTAAGTGCTGGGGGGATACAAGCCGATCAGGTTGTCCCACGTGGGGCTCACAGTCTTGAACCCCATTATACAGATGAGGGAACTGAGGCTAAGAGAAGTGAAGTGATTTGCCCAAAGTCACAGAGCTGACAAGTGGCAGAGCCGGGATTCGAACCCATGACCTCTGACTCTCAAGCCCGGGCTCTTTCCGCTGAGCCACGCTGCTTCTGTTGATCCAGTGTTGCAGTGGCAGGGAACGTTTCATCAGGTATGGAACCCGCGTACCCAAGCAACAGCTAGACAAGCGGGCCTTCTGTCTCTCCAAGAAAAAGAGAAGCAGCGTGGGTCAGTGAAAAGAGCGCGGGCTTGGGAGTCAGATGTCATGAGTTCAAATCCCGGCTGCCACTTGTCAGCTCTGTGACTGTGGGCAAGTCACTTAACTTCTCTGTGCTTCAGTTACCTCATCTGTAAAATGGAGATTAACTGTGAGCCTCACGTGGGACAACCTGATTACCCTCTATCTATTTCAGTGCTTAGAACAGTGCTCTGCACATAGTAAGTGCTTAACAAATACCAACATTATTATTATTAAAAAGTCCTCCCTGAGCAAGCGCAGGCTCTCACGGAGCTCATACCAGAAGTCACAGCATTTATAACCAGTACAGCCTTTCCACACTCTCCTTTTTCTTCTAGTGAGGCCCTTCTAGCCCATTCCCAATTCACTTGGGGTGACCCCCTTTTCCTCCCACCTCTCAGTCCCTTTCTCTCATCCCCGTCTCTTAGAGCTTATACCTACTGGATAAAGGACCCATCATTGTTCCTTAATTATCATTCCAAAGCAATTCAGTCATCGTGAATCTGTTATTCAGACGCTTTAGGAAGATACTGGGAGTAGGAGAGAGCTGGGTTCCATAGTCAACCCGAGAGGACACAATTTAGGGACTCTCCTCCCCCCATACCAAACATTGCAAGCTCCTTTCCACTTCTCCTTTCCTACGAAAATGATAATAATGATGGCGTTTGTTAAGTGCTTATTAAGTGTTAAGCACAGTTCTAAGCAAAGGGATAGATATAAGCTAATCAGGTTGGACTCAATCACTGTCCTATGTGGGGTTCAAAGTCTTAATCCCCATTTGACAGATGCGGTAACGAGAAGTGAAGCGACTTGCCCATGGTCACACAACAGACATGGGGCAGAGCCGGGAAAAGAACACAGATCCTGAGAAGCAGCGTGGCTGAGTGGAAAGAGTCGGGCTTGGGAGTCAGAGGTCATGGGTTCGAATCCCAGATCCGCCACTCGTCAGCTGTGTGACTGTGGGCGTCACTTCACTTCTCTGGGCCTCAGTTCCCTCATCTGTCAAATGGGGATGAAGACTGGGAGCCTCACGTGGGACAACCTGATTACCCTGTAACTACCCCAGCGCTTAGAACAGTGCTCTGCACAAGTAAGTGCTTAACAAATACCAACAAAAAAGATCCTACTGACTCCCAGCCCTTTGCTCTGTCCCCTAGGCCATGCTGCTTCCCATGGTCTAGTGGCCTACTCACCTTATTCCCTCCTACCTTCTTCTTTCAACCATTATTATTGAAACGTTTATTTTTCTCTTTCTCCTCGTCTGTATTCCCTTACTGTAATATTCTGCTCTCCTGTTCTCCCCAACCCAGTTATCTTCCTGTCTTCCAATACCAGAGTGCCAAGTCTCTACCGCCTTCTCCATCAGTCTTAGAAGACTCCTGATAATCCCTGTGATTCACCACACTGAGATTGGACAGTCCAAAGACCTACAGGCATAGGAAATTAGGGGCTCTGCAACTCTGGAATACTGGAAGACATTCAGGAATGTCTCCAAAATCGAAAATGTTATCTAAGCCTACCCTGGAACACAGTAAATCTGATAATGGAACACAGACATTGTGTGAAAATCATCTTTACTTAATTAAAATTGGGTTCGTTGTCCAGTGTTTATTTCTCGGAAAAGTCACAATAACTTCACTCGTATTTCAATGACTGTTTAAAATTCCCTGTTACAGTCGTGCATGGTGACTATTTAAAGTTCAAGGCTGGCAAAATTGTAAGCCCTTCAGTGGGCAGGGATTTTCTCCATCTGTTGCCGAATTGTACATTCCGAGCACTTAGTACAGTGCTCTGCACATAGTAAGCCCTCAATAAATATTATTGAATAATGAATGAATGAATGAATGAATGAATGAATGAATGAATAATGGCACAGAGCACAGTGGAATCAGAATTCCAGATGTTGCCACCTTGGAATGATAGAGGGTGAGAAAAGTGCTTCGCACATAGGAAGCACTTAACGAATGCTGTCATTATTATGTGCAGCCATGGAAAACTGGTTTTTCAAAACTACACAGCAGGAGTCAAAATGGTATCCAAGACAATAAGTATGGATAGGCACAGCAGGAGTTGGAAAACCCATGGTTGGTATGGGAATTTAGAATTAATAAGTTATCGCTAATGAGATTTCCCTCTACTCTTCTTATAATGGGGATCGATAAATGGTAAACAAGCTCTAGTCAATTGCGGAACTCCTATTTTTACAATTTCATGAGCCGCTACTTAAGAAGGAATGACATTTTGGCTCCTGCTGGATTTTATAATGTCCTTCACACTTGAGAAATGAGGAGAAACTTTATACCATTTAAATGTCCCAAGGACCATTTAAATTACTAACTTACTTCCCCTTGATGATTAGAAGTCAGCCTGTTGCTAAGGCACACATTACGATTTACTTTAGGAGCCATCAATAACGGTTGGACACATAAAATCCCAATTCATATGAGTCACAGTAAGAATTCCCTTTAGGAGGATGACAAATTTTATTATAGTTAAATGGGGTCAGGTCAAAACGATGTACAAGCCACATCAGAGCCTTAATGGGCAACATTAAAAACCACCTAATGCATTAGAGCTTAAATTAGATGACTACCTTTCTATTTTTAAATATTTTTCTAGAGAACAGCCTCAAACAATCAAAAAAAGTTTCCACGGGGATTCTGTCAATGTTACTGCTTTGTCAGGCTAGGTTTTATGAACCTTAGGGTAATGAATAGCATTTTTTTCTAATTTGTCTGGAAGCATGGCTGGTAAGCACAATTTATTTAAACATTTGGCAAGGGTGCCAGCTCTACCTGCTCTGAGCCAGCTTCACCTACTCTTCTGTAGCCAACCAATCTTTTCTTTGGCAACTTAAATCGATACTCTAAGCCACGCTCTTACCCTTTTCTTGCCCCTTTCTTTGATTCAGGCTGGAAAACCGGATCCATCCCTCGCTATACCAACTCTGTGACTCCTGCCTCAGCACTGGACTGGTTAAGATTCCCTGACCTTACCCTGTTTCCTGCTCCCTTAGCATTCCACTCCTGCTCTGGGCTGACCAGGACTGGGTTTTAAGGGCTGGGTGTGGAAGGGCTGGCACTTGATCTGCCCTTATCCTGGAATGTCCCCTGCCTCTGTCCTCCACCCTGTCCTTAATTATTTATCATTTATTCATTTACTATTATTTACTTATTTAGCTATTTATTTCGCTATTTATTTATTTACTTAAAGTCAAGTCTGTCTCCCCCTCTAGACCATGAGCTCATGCGGGCAGGAATGTGTCTATTATTATATTGTACTCTCCCAACTGCTTAGTATAGTGCTTTGCATACAGTAAGTGCTCAATAAATACGACTGAATGAATGAATGAATGAATGAGGAAATAGTAACTACCAAGCTTCACTGCGCTGAGATAATTTGATCTGAATCTTTTCCTCTTCACACAAACACACACGCACACTCATGAATACACATAATAATGTTGGTATTTGTTGGGAAGCAGGGTGGCTCAGTGGAAAGAGCACGGGCTTTGGAGTCAGAGGTCATGAGTTCGAATCCTGGCTCTGCCACTTGTCAGCTGTGTGACTGTGGGCAAGTCACTTCACTTCTCTGGGCCTCAGTTACCTCATCTGTAAAATGGGGATTAAGACTGTGAGCCCCACGTGGGACAACCTGATTCCCCTGTGTCTACCCCAGCGCTTAGAACAGTGCTCTGCACATAGTAAGCGCTTAACAAATACCAACATTATTATTATTATTACACATACATATATGTCAATCAATCAATTATTTATATTTATTGAATGCTTACTATATTTAGAGCACTGTACTAAATACTTGGGACAGTACAATATAATGGAGTTGGTAGGCAAGTTCTCTGCCCACAGTGAGCTTAAATCTAACTATAGCTACAAATATTCATTCATTTATTCAGTAGTATTTATTGAGCGCTTACTATGTGCAGAGTACTGTACTAAGCACTTGGAATGTAAAAATAGGTAACAGATAGAGAGTCCCTGCCCTTTGATGGGCTTAGATGTATAGATATAGATCGATTAGACTGTAAGCCCGTCAAACGGCAGGGACTGTCTTTATCTGTTGCCGACCTGTTCATCCCAAGCGCCTAGTACAGTGCTCTGCACATAGTAAGCGCTCAATTAATACTATTGAATGAATGAATATATCTGTAGATATAAATTCCCTCCACTACCAAGTCAGTCATTTGTTTCAGATTCCTGCCAGGATCATTAGTAAATGTTTTGGACCAACGATTAAGCTTGTTTTCCTTGGCAACTCTAGAGGATTGGAAAGTGGTCTGTATTCTTTTTTTTTCTTTTTTCTTTCATTTAAATTTCAGAATAGCCAGTGTGTCTCCTTCACGTGACAGACCACATGGACTCAAATATTCCATTGGAGAATGAGAGAAACCAGCTGAGAAATGAAACACTAAATTAATGGAAGAATTCCAAAGTGTTATTGAATTTTTTCATCTATATTTGGTAGGTAATGTTTCAAACATGCTTTCCTCCTATACAGCGTGCCCGTTTCACTGAAGAATGCCAGCTCCTTTTCTTTTTGTCAGGCAACTAGAAGTTTAATCTTATGAAAAGAAGATTCTGTGGGGGCCTGGGAACTATTTCACTCCAGTTTCTCAGGCAATGTTTATTGTAACAATAATAATAATAATAACAAAACTTGCATTTACTGAAGAAAGCAAGTATTCTTTTGCTTTCTTTTTTCACTAACTTAGGCTTCTTCCCAAAGTCAGAAGTCAAGAGAAATCAGGAATGAAAGATGTTTCCAAATAAATCAATCAATCGGTCAGGGGTATTTATTAAGCTCTTATTGTGTGCCGAGCACAGTTCTAAGCACATGGGACAGTACAATGCAAGAGAATTTGCAGATACATTCCCTGCCCATAATGAGTTTACAGTCTAGATGGGTGTGGATGGGATATTAATGTCCGGGATTAATAGGAATGAATAAGCAATTTTAATTAATAAATTAAATATATGTATATAAGAGCCGTGGGGTTGGGGGTGAGATGAATATCAAAAGCTCAAAGGTCACTGATCCAAATCAAGTATATTCCATCATATTGTATTATTTGGTGTTTATTTGTATTTGTATTATTATTGCTTTATTTCCCCCCTCTATACATAGACTGATCACATCATTTCTGTAAAAGCTAGGATGTTGGAACACTATCTCTGGACTCAGTCATCATCAGAGTTCACATCAAGAAGGACGGGATGAGGGAATGAATGGGTTGAAAATTCCCCAGCTCTCTGGACATCTTTGCTACCACTATAATAATGATAATGTTGGTATTTGTTAAGCACTTACTATGTGCCGAGCACTGTTCTAAGCGCTGGGGTAGATACAGGGTAAGTCCAGGTTGTCCCACGTGGGGTTCACAGTCTTCATCCTCATTTCACAGATGAGGTAACTGAGGCACCGAGAAATGAAGTGACTTGTCCAAAGTCACACAGCTGATAGGTGGCAGAGTCGGGATTAGAACCCATGACCCCTGACTCCTAAGCCCGGGCTCTTTCCACTGAGCCACACTGCTCCTCTAATTATAGACATTGAACATGTGGGTCAGTGGGGAGGACCATACATTTAAAGGAAACTAAACTGACTGGAGGTTGGCAAGAGCATCCCTCATCACTTGGACCAGGAAGTTCCAGTCCCGGGATTTCCATTCATTTTTCTAAATTTTCTAGGAAATCCGAAAAAATGCACTATGCATTGTACACCGTCCAACGTATATTCACACATATATAAAGATTTATAGAGCCAGGACTGTCCTTCATTCACAAGGATAATGGGTCCTACAGTGAGGACCTTTCCATGTGACTGTGGCTTGAATAATAATAATAATAATGTTGGTATTTGTTAAGCACTTACTATATGCAGAGCACTGTTCTAAGCACTGAGGTAGATACAGGGTAATTAGGTTGTCCCACGTGAGGCTCACAGTTAATCCTCATTTTACAGATGAGGTAACTGAGGCACAGAGATGTTAAGTGACTTGCCCACAGTCACACAGCTGACAAGTGGCAGAGCTGGGATTCCAACCCATGACCTCTGACTCCCAAGCCCGGGATCTTTCCACTGAGCCATGCTGCTTCTCTAATAAAACCCTGCTTAATACATCCACGACAAGACTAAAGTTCACCACACACAATCTTCTAATAATATTAGTGGTAATGGTTAAGCACTGACTGTGTGCCAACCACTATACGAAGCACTGGGAAAGATACAATGTTGGTATTTGTTAAGCACTTACTATGTGCAGAGCACTGTTCTAAATGCTGGGGGAGATACAGGGTCATCAGGTTGTCCCACATGAGGCTCACAGTTAATCCCCATTTTTCAGATGAGGGAACTGGGGCACAGAGAAGTTTAGTGACTTGCCCACAGTCACACAGCTCACAAGTGTCAAGATAAACAGGTCTAAGTAGGAAGGAGAAGAGGTATTGAATCCCAATTTTGCAGATGAGGTAACTTAGGCACAGAGAAAAGTGACTTATCCAAGGCCACACAGCCGCCAAATGGAAGATCTGGGGTTAGAACTCAGTTGCCTCTGTCTCCCAGGCCCATGAACTTTCTAGTAGGCCACGTTGCTTCCCCGGTCGACCACTTTTGAGTTTGGTGAGGCAGGCAATTATGATAACTCCTTTCCTAGCCATATCTATTTGAAATGGCATCACCTACATGAGTACGTTTGTGCCCCCAACCACTTTGATACTCACCCCCAGCCAAACGGAATTTGAGTATATATATCCTTATACACTATTGCTCTCTCTATCTGAAATGCATTTTATTGTCTGACTCCTCCACAAGATTGTAAGGTACTTTCTGACAGGAGTCATATCTGTGGAATGTATTTTACTCTCCCAAACTTTTACTACAGTGCTCTGAATACGATAAGCACATTCTCTCTCTCCCTCCTCTCTATATAATAATAATAAGAATGATGGTATTTGTTCAGTGCTATGTACCAAGCACTGTTCTAAGCGCTGGGGTAGATATAGAGTAATCGGGTTGTCCCACATGGGACTCACATTTTCAATCCCCATTTTACAGATAAAGTAACTGAGGCACAGAGAGGTTGAGCGACTTGCACAAGGTCACACAGCAGACAAGAGGCAGAGCCAGGATTAGTACCCATGTCCTCTGACTCCCAAGCCCGTGCTCTTTCCACTAAGCCACTGATGATCACGACGATGATGGTATTTGTCAAGCGCTTACTATGTGCCAAGCATGATCTAAGCATTGGGCTAGATAAAAGTAATCAGGCTTTCCCACTTGGGGCTCACAGTCTTAATCCCCATTTTATAGATGAGGTAATGAGGCACAGAGAAATTAAGTGACTTGCCCAAAGTCACACAGCTGACAAGTGGCAGAGGTAGGATTAGAACTCATGACCTCGACTCCCAAGCCTGGGCTCTTGCCACTAAATACATATATATCAATGATTAATTGATAGACTGATTATCTAGATGAATGGCCATTTCTCCATCTATGGGGGGATGAACTTGACTTCCTTTTCCATTAGTGATAATCAATTGCACTGAGCAAACCACCCTTTCTTGCCTCTGTGACCAGCAGCAGGTATCGAGAAATGGCCATTCAGAGTTGGCGGCCAAGTCTGGGGTTGTGCGACAGCAGACACTATAATGGCCTTATCCACTTTTTATACTGTGGTTGAGAGGGACACTCACTTGTGCCCTAAAAGCCATTTTTCTACTTATAAAAGATAGATGCATACATACACATACACATATACACATATAATTGGGTGACCTTATTCTTCTCTAGACTATAAGCTCATCTCTAGACCGTAAACTCTGGGGAATGTCTGCTAAATCTGCTGTATTGTCTTCTCCCAAGCACTTAGGTACTGACTATGTGCACTGACTCTGCACATAGTAAAAGCTCAATAAATGGGGTTGATTGATTGATTCATTTGACATAAATTGACCTGTTGTGACTTGAGAAAATGTTTTTTTGAAAATTGTAATGAATTATGGTAGGTAAATTGGTCCTAGAGAAAGGGGAAGGACAGAGAAAACTTAGATATAGACTGATGGGTTGCAGAATCCCTTTAGAGTCACAAGCCATCTTTGCTGGGAACCCTTCAGGACCAGTTTTTCAGATGAGTTTGACCCCCTCAGTTTAGAGCATTTGCAAACGTCTTCATTTCAACATACTCAATAATGTGAATTCAGAAAATAATGCTGTGCCCAATTTTTCTTGCCTAAGATTACATTTTTAGAAAAGTAACATGGTCTAGTGGATAGAATGCAGGCCTGGGATTCGAAAGAACTTGTGTTATAATCCCAGCTCTCCCACTTGTCCCCTGTGTGACCTTGAGCAAGTCACTTAACTTCTCTGTACCTCAGTTATCTCATCTGTAAAATGGGGTTATGACTGTGAGCTCCAAGTGTGCCATGGGCTGTGTCCAACCTGATTACCTCGTATCTATCCCAGCAGCCAGGGCCTGGCAGATAGTAAGAACTTAAAAAAATCCAGTAAAAAAAGTTATATCACTTTGGTAGAGGGTTTTTTTAATAGACCAGTCAATTAACTGGCTCTATTGCATCTCTGGTCATAAATACTAAATAGTACTAAGAAGACCTCTAGACGCCTCTGAAGGTGCCAAGAAATTATCTTAGGCTCTGGAAGAATTGGACTCAGAACATTGGCATTAAAATTATTAAATCCTGAAAATGCTCAGCCCTAAAATTTCTAACTACTACATCCTGCATAAAACACATCCTGATGTCTCAATGCAAAAAGGAATTTGAATGCCCCTGCACAGTGCTTTCTGTGTATTTGTGGCTTAAGTGTAATACAAGTAAAAAGAATGTTCATTTCTCCATCTTACTTCAAAGGACTCTTTGATGACCGAGTCTCTAATGTCTTGATTTATTTTAAGGTGACAATATCAATGTATTTCGCTAAGGCTTCCCAGACAGAGAAGATCAATTTCAACAATGTTTTAGTTGGAAAGTTCTAAGGTCAAACTCAGGTTTTTAATGATGATGATGATGATGATGGTATTAGTTAAGCACTTACTGGGTGCCAAACACTATTCTAAGCTCTGGGGTAGAGACAAGGTAATCAGGTTTTCTCACGAGGGGCTCACAGTCTTAATCCTCAGTTTACAAATGAGGTAACTGAGGCACAGAGAAGTAAAGTGAGTTGCCCAAAGTCACAGAACTGATAAGTGGCAGAGCTGGGATGCGAACCAACTATCTCTGACTCCCAAGCCCCTGCTCTTTCCACTAAGCCACGCTTAACATAGTTATGTGAAGAATAACATATGGTACTTAACCTATTTTTTCCTACTAATAATAATGATGGTATTTGTTAAGCGCTTACTATGTGCAAAGCACTGTTCCAAGCCCTGGGGGGATACAAGGTGATCAGGTTGCCCCACATGAGGCTCACAGTTTTAATCCCCATTTTACAGATGAGGTAACTGAGGCCCAGAGAAGTGAAGTGACTTGCCCAAAGTCACACATCTGGATGCGGCAGCGGTGGGATTAGAACCCATGACCTCTGACTCCCAAGCCCAGGCTCTTTCCACTGAGCCACGCTGCTCCTACTGTACCCCAGCTCCCATTTTTCTTTCTTCTGAAGCCAACCAACTCATTTTGCCTCATTCTCATCTCTTTCCCCACCAATCACTTGCAAAATCACAGTGCTCCGTACACAGGAAGCACTCAATAGGTACGATTGAATGAATGAATGAATTGAATATGTACCGTCCACAGAGTAATGTAGTCAGTGCTTGAGAAAGTACAGAAAGTGGGTAGACGTGATCTGTGTCCTCAAGCATCTTACCTTCCCTCTTGCCTGGAACTCCCAGCCTCTCCCGAATTGGAAGACCATTGTTCTCTCCATCTTCAAAATCTTTCCCAAATCACGTCTCCTCCAGGAGGCCTTCCTCAGTTACTCTCTCATTCCCCGAAACCATTCCTCCTTCATCTGCCACTTCAACACGTCCATGTCATCTAAACACTTGGGGAGACACCACCCTACCTCACTAATGCTTTTACATATTTTACATACATATATACATACATACATACCACAGACATATAAAATATATCTTTTACTCTACTTATTTCCTCCTTTCTGTAATTTAGTATCTGTCTTCCCGAGTGGACTGTAAACTTTTTGAGAGCAGGATTCTAATTCTACGGTACTCGTTCAAACACATAGCCCAGGTCTCTGTGTACTTTGTAAATTTTAGCAACTTGGCAAACTTAAATTATCTCATAGTAAGCACTTAATAAAAACTATTATTATTTTTAATAAAATTTGCTGTTAAAAATTTCAGTTTTATGCACAATCTGTCAAAACACCCAGCAAAATTAATCCAAAACAGTCCATCTTGGTCTTTCAGCTAGAAAATGTTTGGAGATACTTGAGAAAGATGGGTGCACGCACTAAAGTAAAAGAAAGATTGAAGTTTATCGTGTGCTCTTTGTGCCAATTTTCATTCTTTAGAGATGCCTCTTTTCTAAATGCAACTTCATGAAAAGACAAATCAGAAGTTAAACCTAGCCAACTTTGAGGTTTCCTTTCAACTGAAAAGACCAAAAAGAAAAATTGTTCATGGGAAGCGTATCTATTTTAAGCTCTGCACACAGAAACGGTTAACAATGATGCAGGATACAGATGAAGATATTTTCTCTTTTACAGCTATGCAAAAGCAACTTTCTGGAATTCGGTATGACTCACCCCCAATGCTGACAACAACTATTTCCTGAAGCACATTTCATATCACAAACACTCAAGATAACAGAATGATAAAGGAAAATGAATGGGCCTGAGGCCCCCTTCTATAACTGCACTTACAGTTACTCTCCTTAGGAAAAAATATGTTTTCTTGAAGAGGGAAAAGGGCAGTTCTCTCAGGGTCAAAATAAGGTGGGAATTCTGACAAATGAATTTCACTGTTAGCTCTTTATTCCAGGGCAATCTCCCAATTTTCCAAGTTGAGGCTTAGAATCTCACATGGGAAATACTATTTTCTTCGACATTCATGTTTATGCTGCCCAGATTTCTTATCTTTTCTGGGTGTGTGTCGACAGAGTTGCTGGTACTCTGGTCACATTGGCCTTTTCAACCACATATGCACTTTCAGGTAAATTTCTCCATCACTGCTGGCCTTCTTCAAAAATAAAGGACAGCTTATATGTATATGTTTGTGTGTATGTGTGTGTGTTATATTTATTTTCATTGTATGGATATGTATATTTTAGAAACACTTATTTCAGAATGGCTTTTTGAAGAGTTAGAAATTGCTTGTAAGCTCAAAGAGAGTTTAGGTAGATTAATATACAATAGTAAATTCATAGAATATAGGAGGGAAATGTTAGGTATGTTAGATGGTACATCTTTTACCATAAAGTGGTAGTTCTAGTACTTATTGAGCACCTACTGGGTACAGTGGAAAACTGGGAACACTGGGACTCTTTTTGACCAAGGATAATAACAATAATAATCATGGTATTTGTTAAGCACTTACTACGTGCCAGGCACTGTACTAAACATAGGGGTGGATACAAGCAAATCGGGTTAGACACAGTTCCTGTCCTACTTGGGGCTCACGGTCTCAATCGAAGTGAAGCAACCTGTCTGAGGTCACACAGCAGACAAGTGGCAGAGTCAGGATTAGAACCCATGATCTTCTGAGCTTCAGGGCCATGCTCTATCCACTACACCACACTGCTTCTCAGGATGAACCTGATTGTTGCACTGTGAAGGGAGAGACTTTATTTTCCCCCCAACCAGTTATGTACAGCTATTTATAACAGCCTGAAGGTAGAGGAGTACATCAGGGAGGAAGCCTGGGCTCTGGGAGAGAGTTTCCACCAGACCCAAAGATTGGGAAGGTGAACGGTCATGGAACTAAAACCAAATGGTGGTTGGAAATCTGCAAGAAACCTAGTTTATTAAATTTATTTGAACGAATAGGAAAAGAAGGGGAAGAATATGGTCCTAGGGAGTTGTTCAGAAGCTACCTCAGTGGAAAGCCTGGACTTCGGAGTCAGAGGTCCTGGGTTCGACTCCCGGCTCTGCCACTTGTCAGCTGTGTGACTGTGGGCAAGTCACTTAACTTCTCTCTGTCTCAGTTACCTCATCTGTAAAATGGGGATTAACTGTGAGCCTCAAGTGGGACAACCTGATTACCCTATATCTACCCCAGCGCTTAGAACAGTGCTCTGCACATAGTAAGCGCTTAACAAATTACCAATATTATTATTATTATTACCCTAGCCCAGACTAGCCAGCTCAGATGAGTGCATGGGCAGGTAGTAACAGAGATGGAACCCAAGGCTGAGCCCATTGTTGGGCAGGGATTGTCTCTATCTGTTGCCGAATTGTGCATTCCAAGTGCTTAGTACAGTGTTCTGCACATAGTAAGTGCTTAATAAATATGATTGAATGAATGAATTGGAGCAAGATGAGTGAAAGACAGAAGTCCAGAGGTCATACTGAGAGTTAGTGGGTTATAGAGGTGGGGGAAAACAGTTTTTGCAGGCAGATGATGAGAAGAAAGGAAGTTCTGGACATTCTGGCAGTGTGAGCAGGCAACACTCATTCACTCCCATGACTTCAGCTACCTTCTCTATGCAGGTGTTTCCCAAATCTACGTCTCCAGCCCCGATCTCTCTCCTCAGCAGTTGAGCATTTTTTCCGCCCTTCAGGACGTCTCTACTTGGATGTCCCACCAACACCTCAAATTTAACATGCCCAAAGAGAACTCCTTATTTTACCATCCAAACCCTGTCCTCTCCTTGATTTTCCTGTCACTCCAGGACAGCACCACCATACTGCCTGTCTCACGAGACCATAATCTTGGGTTATCCTCAACTCATCACTCTCATTCAACCCATATATTCAATATTTCACCAAATCCTGTTGAATCAATGTTCACGGCATTGTTAAAGTTGCCCTTTCCTCTCCATCCGAACTACTACTGCATTAATCCAAGCACTTATCCTATCCCACCTTGATTACGGCATCAGCCTCCTAGCTGATCTCCCTGCCTCCTGGTTCTTTATACACCAGTCCATACTTCGCTCTGCTGCCCAGATCATTTTTCTAGAAAAACGTTTAGTCCATATTTCCCCACTCATCAAGAATCTCCAGTGATAGTTCATCCACTCCACATGAAACAAAAACTCCTTACTGTCAGGTTTAAAGTACTCAGTCACCTTGCCCCCTCCTACCTCACCTTGCTACTCTACTACAACCTAAAGCACACACTTCACTCCTCTAATGCCAACCTACTCACTGTACCTTAATCTAGTCTATCTTGCCACTGATCCGATCATCCACATCCTCCCTCTGGTCTGGAACACCTCCCTCTTCATATCTGACAGATGATCACTCTCCCCGCTTTCAAAGCCTTACTGAAGGCACATCTCCTTCAAGAGGCCTTTGCCGACTAGGCCCTCAATTCCTCTTTTCCCATTCCTTTCTGTACCATCCTTGCACTTGGATTAGCCCTCTTTATTCACCCCTCCCTCTGCCCCACAGCACTTAGGTACATATCTGTAATTTATTCATTAATTTAATGTCTGTTTCCCCCTCTAGATTATAAGCTTGTTGTGGGCAGGGAATGTATCTACTAACTCTTATATTGTTATATTGTACTTCCCGAAATCTTTAGTACAGTAATCTGCAAACGGTGAGCACTCAATAATTACAATTGATTGATTGATTGATTGATGGGCCTTCCGCAGTAGCATTTCCCTTATCTTACCCTTTCCCTCTACCTAGACTGTCATGATACTTGGTCAAGAAAATGCCACACTGTGATTAGGTCACCATATTACCTCTTACTGGCCTCCTTACCTTCAGCCTCTTCTTTCTTCTGCCACCCAGATGAATCTTCCTGAAACATAACTCAGCACTCATCTCTCCATTCCTCAAAAACTTCTAATAGCCATTCATTTCCCTCACTGTAAGCAAAAACACCTTCCACTGGCTTCAAGGCAACTCCTTTCTCTTCAGCACTAATGCACATCCAATTAGGCATTCAATTATTTATTCTGTTTTATTTCATCCTGCATTTTCATTCTACTCCCTACTGAGTCTTAGTCTTTCTGCTTTTCCCACTATCTGAAATATTCTGTGTGTCTCTGTCCCATTAAATTGTAAGCTTTTTTGTGGACTGGGAAAATACGTTAAGCTGCTGTTGTGCTTTCAAGTGCTGAGTACAGTGTATTACACTCAGTTGGTGCTCAATAAATACCATTACTATTACCAACCCTATTTCTATTTAAAATCATATATTTTGAACCATATTAACAATAATAATGTTGGTAGTTGTTAAGCACTTCCTATGTGCAGGCCACTGTTCTAAGCACTGGGGTAGATACAGGGTCGTCAGGTTGTCCCACGTGAGGCTCACAGTCTTAATCTCCATTTTACAGATGAGGTCACTGAGGCACCGACAAGTGAAGTGGCATGCCCACGGTCACACAGCTGACAAGTGGCAGAATGGGAATTAGAACCCAGGACCTGTGACTCCCAAGCCCGGTCGCTTTCCACTGAGCCATGCTGCTTCTCAAGCATTATCCAAGTTATCCAAGTGGTGAGCTACATCCTGGAGGAAGGTTAGTAAAAATGTATTTTTGACTGTATTTTGTTATTGTGTGCAGGGAACGTGTCTTCCAGCTTTGTTATATTGGACTCTCCCAAGTGTTTAGGTCAGTGCTCTGCACACAGAAATTACTCGATAAATACCACTAATTTAGTGCCAAACAGTGCAAACTGCTACAACAGGCCCTTCTGAAAGACACAGTGTCATTTACAGAATACTAGAGGATTATTCAATTAATATTTCTTAGGTTTAATTATAGTCTAAATGAAATTGCTGTTGTCTAGGTTGATTTATACTTTAATAAAGCATAGACTTTTATGGTTTATAGTTTTGCTCAATTCAAGTCAATTTATATAACCCAAAATTACTTTCTAAGAATTAGGGTAACACTTTTTTTTTCCATTTTTATATTTTTACTGCCAAATGGACTTAAATCATTTTACAAATTCATTCTTTCCTAAAGTTGACTAGTAAATTAAGCACATGCATATGATCATTTGTAAATATCTCTACATCATATATTTTGAAATGTGGACTTCAAACATTTTTAATAGGGTTTTCCATCCATTTGAAAATGAACTTTCTGCGAGACTAAACCTTTTCACTTTGTTCACAAAAATACAGTTTATAAACCTATCCTGGTCCCTTCAGTCAATCAATCAATCAATCAATCAATCAATCAATCATATTTTTTGAGCACTTACTCTGTGCCGGGCATGATACTAAGCATTCGGGAGAGTACAACACATCAATATAACAGACATACTTTGGCTTAGTGGAAAGAGCATGGGCCTGGGAGTCAGAGGACATAGGTTCTAATCCTGGCTCTGCTTCTTCTCTGCTGTGTGACCTTGGGCAAGCCGCTTAACTTCTCTGTGCCTGTTACATTATCTGTAAAATGGGGATTAAGACGGTGAGCCCCATGTGGGACAGCCTGATTACCTTTTATCTACCCCATTGCTTAGAACAGTGCTTGGTACATAGTAAGCGCTTAAAAAATACCATAATTATTATTATTGCATTCTCTTCAGCTAGGCATTGCTCACAGTCCTGGAGGCTGGAAGAAGGAAAAAAGAAGATATCTGTAATTTATTTATTATAATTGTAATTTATTTATTTATCTAGATATCTGTCTCCTTTTTTCTATTCTCATTCCCTGCTCACTGTGGGCAGGGAATGTGTCCATTTATTGTTGTATTTTACTCTCCCAAGCACTTAGTACAGTACTCTGCACACAAATGACACTCAATAAATACGGATGAATGAATCAGTGAACGAGAAGAGAAAGAGGAAAAAAAGAACATGTATGAATGTAACTGTGTACAGTTATGTGTGTGGTCTCTCCCCACTCCAATCTATATTTCATTCTGCTGCAGGGATCATTTTTCTAAAAACAGGTCAGTTTACATCTCCCCACTCCTTAAAAACCTCCAGTGGTTTCCATCAACCTTCTCATCAAACAGAAACTCCTTACCATCAACCTTAAAGCACTCAGTCAGCTTGTCCTTTCCTACATCACCTCACTGCACTTTTACTACAGCCCAGCCCACACACTTTGCTCCTCTAGCTCCAGCTTACTCACTGTGCCCCGATCTCATCTACATCACCGCTGACCTCTTTCCCACATCCCCCCACTGGCCTGGAACTCCTTCTCCCTCCATGTATTCCAGACCACCACACTCCCCACCTTCAAAGCACTATTAAGGTCATATATCCTCCAAGTGTCCTACTCTAATTAAGCCCTTATTTTCCCTGGCTCCCACTCTCTTTAGTGTTTTTTATGCACTTTGATATTTACCCCACACTCAGCCCCAAATAACTTATGTCTTATCCATAACTTATTTATTCGTGTTAATCTCTGTCTCCCTCTCTAGACTATAAACTCATTGTAGTCAGGGAATGTATTTACTAACTTTGGTATCGTACTCTCCCAAGTACTTAGTACGGTGCATAGCATCTTTGCTTGATTGTGTGTGTCTGTGTGTGTTAATAGTGACTTGCGGATGGAAGAGCTAGTTGGAATGGAAGTCCTGAAAGACTAAAAAGTACTATAGAGAATGAAGTACCTACTGCTATAATAAATAATACTTTGTGACAGTTCAGAATTCAGAGTTTAGAAACAGAGATGGAAGATGACTATTTTAATGCTTCTGGATATCATCCAATACAATGAATGTCATGTAGTGTTCACCTAAAGTCATAAATCATAGCTATTAGTGTCATTTTAAAAAAGGTATCATGATCATGTGGTTACAGAGAATGATGTGCGGCTTGAAAAAATCAATGCGAACATTGAATTTTTTATGAGACTAATCAAAAATAAACATAGTGGAATAATAGTCCTAAACACCACATAATAATAAATATTATGCCACGGGATTGGCTTACCTGAATGCTGAATTTGACCTCTATGACTCCATTAGACAATAATATAATCCTAGCATTTAATGAAAGTAAAATGGATTCCCAGACCGATTCTGAAATTTAAGACACCACCCAGGTGCAACTCTTGTAACAACGGTAATTACTTCTGAGGTTTTATTGCATCTACAGGTGGATTCAACTATCACAAAGTTATAACTGCTACTGTTAAGAACTATCCAACTCATTCAGTGAGTTTCCCTATCATAAGTCAACTAAAACTATTTTGGGAGTGAATATTATGAAGTGAGGTATGCGTAATGAAAGCTACATGGATATTGATGCATTTTTCTTCCTTTCTGCAAGATGGTTGGAAATTTTACATTTAAATTTTAAGAGAGGGGAGATTGCACACAACATGCAGTAGAGAAGTTGCGTGGCTTAGTGGAAAGAGCACAGCCCTGAAAGTCAGAGGACCTGCGTTGTAATCCCGGCTCCACTCCTTGTCCATTGTGCGACCTTGAGCAAGTCACTTAACTTTTCTGTGCCTCAGTTACCTCATCTGTAAAATGGGGATTAAGACTGTGAGCCCCAAATGGGACATGACCTATGTCCAACCTACTTACTTATATCCACCCTAGAGTTTTGAACAGTACCTGGCACATTGTAAATGCTTAACAAATACCATTAAAAAGAGAAAGTTTGCCTGTAAGACTGAAAGCCTAAGCTTAGTGTAGTAGGAAAAGAGAGTAGCTAGGCAACTGGGAGACAGCTAAAGAAATCTATAACCCTACTACCCTCATTTCTTTTCAAATTCATAAGTGAGTCAAATCTTAAAAGCAACATTTTCACCTTAATGATTAATCTTGAATGGTTGTAGGTGTTCTATCTTTAGCTTTATCTTCAGAATAGTTTTGAAAACATTCACCTGGCTTAAGAGCAGTCATGCACTTCAGTAACCAAGTAACTCCTAACATATTGAGGCTTTTCACATGCTGCTTGATAAAATTAATCAGCTTGTAACTATGGATACACTTTGGATCAAAAATAGTATCAGGGAACAGGCTTTCCCTTGAATGTTTTCTACAACGTTGACACCCTTTGATAGGTGTGGTAAGACTCTCCTTTACTCTTAATGCCAAATCTAAAAATTTCTGAAATAGTTGCATTTTGAGACACCTGGATGGACCTGCACATCTATCATTGAAATTGATGAAATTACGAATGTTCTCAGGGAGTAATTCTGTTGTTCGAGCAGGCATTTACAAGTACTAAATGGTTAAATAATGTCATAGTCCTCTGAGGATATCTCCAGACTCTTTCTAAAGGAACTAAGAAATGCCTCATTATTTCAAAGAAATCACCAATAGGCCAAACTGGAAGGTAAAACTGTCAACTAAATATGCTGAAGGGTCAGAACCACTAGCTATAATAATAATGTTGGTATTTGTTAAGCACTTACTATGTGCCAAGCACTGTTCTAAGCAATGGGGTAGATACAAGGCAATCAGCTTGTCTCAATATCATCGATCTTGAGTATCTTACCCTTAAGACAATCTCATAATAAGGTTTAGAGAGAAGAAGAGACAGACAGACAGACAGAAAGAGATTGAGAGAGAGGAAAAAGTAAGTAAAGTAGTGAAACTTCAAGGAGTCATCCTCCTAAGATGTTTTCTGTTTGGGGATCATTTTTAATTCCACTGACACAGCTGATGTTGGAGCTTTTAATTAATTAATTCATTCATTCAATCGTATTTATTGAGCACTTACTGTGTGCAGAGCAATGTACTAAGCACTTGGAATGTACAATTTGGCAACAGATAGTGACACTCCTTGCCCAACAATGGGCTCACAGGCTAAAAGCCTTTCCCACTGCAAGGTGAGTTTAGAAGCAAGAATTTGGAAGTGGAGAACATTAAAATAATGTGAAATCTGGAGTAAGAGCAGTATTTGACTGTACTCATTAGGCTTCAGAATTTCAGATAGTTTAGAGTAAGAATTTCCAGGAATAAAACAAATCTATTATAAGAGGCCTTTCCCAGTTAAAACCTCATTCCCTCTTCTCCCACTCCCTTTTGCATCTCTCTTGCTCTTGGATTTAAACCCTTTATTCACCTCTCCCTCTCCCCACAACATTTATTTATTCATTTATATTAATTTCTGTTTTTTCCTCTAGACTGTAAGCTCACTGTGGGCAGAGAGCATTCTTACTAACTCTGTTATATTGTACTCTGCCAAGTGCTAAGTGCTTATTACAGTGCTCTGCTCACAGTAAACCCTCAATAAATACCATTGACTGATTGATTGATTTATTAAGATAATGTTTTGATGGACTGAGTGATTTCTGAATAATGTTGGCGCTTTGAAAAGTTAGGGCTACCACTTGCTTTCTCCTTAATAGCTGGATTTCTTGTAATTATCATGGATTTCTACTCTGCATTTTCTCACAGAATTGGTTAGAAGGGAACTGGAAATACCAACCTCCCAACTCTCATGTTCAGGGAGGGATGGAAGGAAGTGAGGGAGAAGGGGAGGATGACTGGAGGGAGAGGAGGGAAAGCAAAAGGAAGAGAGAAAGGGGGAAGGGAGGAAAGGAGGAAGGGAAGGGAAAATGGGAGGAGGGAGGTAGGGAGAGAGAAGAGAAAAAAAGAAGGGGAAGGAAAAAGAAGCATAAACCAGGAGTTTGGAGATCAGAACATAAGAAATGCAATTAGCAGGCCAGAAAAATGGTTCAACCTCCCAATGTTGCGACTGTGAAAGTGCCAATTAAATGTTTGAAAGAACAGCATTATACCCATCCTACTTTTACATTCTAACTCAAGTCCAGGAAAGGACTATTTAAAAGTTCTCATTTTTAACTCCACTATCCATATAGTATTCTCCCAAGTGCTTAGTACGGTGCTCTGCACATAATAAGCACTCAATAAATACTGTTGATTGATTATCCCCTAGTAACCCTCTTTGAATATTCATCTCCTTGGGAAGACATTCTAGGATTCTCATCCATGAATTTATAGAAACCCCTCTTAAACCTCCTGACATTTTTGGACTCCTTGGGCAACTATTTCTGTGGTACTATATTCCATGTTTACCACCCATTACTAACAATGAGATTCTAACTGGCTTTAAGAGTGACAGGTAAAGCTGATGCTTAATCGACAGTACCTTCCACGATGATCTTTGTATTTGCTGCCCCAAATATCTGGTGCCATTTTTCTTCACTCCTGGGGGAAACACAGTATTCTCTCAAAACCTACCAGCATGGAGTAACAGATAAAGCACAGGCCTGAGAGCCAGAAATCAAGGGTTCTAAACCCAGTTCCGCCCCTTGTCTGCTGTGTGGCCTTGGTGAGTCACTTCACTTCTCTGTGCCTCAGTAACCTCAACTGTAAAATGTGGATTAAGACTGTGAGCCCCATGCGGGACAGGGACTGAGTCCAGCCTGATTTGCTTGTATCCACCCCAGTGCTTAGTTCAGTGCCTGGCACACAGTAAACACTTAACAAATACTGCAATTATTGTTATCGTTATTATTATTATTACAGAAGCATTCCATTTTTAATTTTGGAATGAAATCTTGGCCTGCCTTTTGCTCCTGTCTTCCATCTGTCCAATTTTGTCATAACCTATGAGTACCTATGCACTTTTTACAAAATATATAGGCACTTAATCTCACCTGCTAAGCATTTAGGTACTCATCTCCAGCCACAGCATATATGTACATATCCGTATAATCTATTGCTCCCATTACCTGTAATTTCTTTTAAAGTCTGCCTCTTTTGTGAGATGGTAAGCCTCTTGACTACAGGGGTCATTGTCTTCTTGTAGTTGTTGTTCTTCTCTTATGCTGTCGGGTCATGTCCGGCCCATAGCGACACTGTGGACACATCTCTCCCAGAACGCCCCACCTCCATTTGTGATCTTTTAGTAGTGGATCCAAAGAGTTTTCTTGGTAACAGTAGGGAAGTGGTTTAACCTTGATTCTGTGCAGTGAACGAGTCTCTGCCCTCAACTCTCTCCCATGCTGCTGCTGCCCAGCACGGGTGAGTTTTGACTTGTAGCAGATTGCCTTCCACTCGCTAGCCACTGACCAAGCTAGGAATGGAATGGGTGTGCCTCTGCTTGTCTCTCCTCCAGTAGTCAAGACTGGTAGACTACTAGAAACTCTCCAGGTGCAACCCTGAGAGGGGCATTGTCTTCTTATTCTATTGTATTCAATAAAACAATTAATTGCCCCAAACTGTGTTAGTCATTGTTAGTGTTCCACTTGGCAGTTGATGTTAAATGTGGCAGGTAGGAGGAGTGAAGAGTGAGGAGTTTTTAAATATTTAGTGAGGAGTATTACAATTGCTCAGAAAGTCCCACCTGGCTTCTTTTGGAAAATTTGGGTCTGACAGCCATTTAGACAGTAATTTTAATTTTATTCATTCATTCAATCATATTTATTGAGCACTTACTGTGTGCGGAGCACTGTACTAAGTGCTTGAAATGTACAATTTGGCAACAGATAGAGACAATCCCTGCTCAACAACAGGCAAGCAGCGTGGTCTAGTGGATAGAGTACAGGCCTGGGAGTCAGAAGGATTTAAATTATAATCCCAGCTCCAGCTGGTATCTGTATTATATCCGCAGGCCAGTCACTTAACTTTTCTGTGCCTCAGTTAACTCATCTGTAAAATGGGGATCGTGAGCCAGGGTTGAGTCCAACCCGATTAGCTTGTATCTACCCCAGGGCTTAGTATAGTACCTGGCACATAGTAAATGTTTAACGAATATCATAAAAAAAGAGCTCCAGTTTGGTCTGAAGTGGGAAACCAAATTAGTACCAAACTCAAAATCTCCCAAAGAATGTGCTGTGCTTTTGATTCGACTATTTTTTCTTTACTGAATGAGTGAATAAATAAATAACTCAGTGAAACAAACTCTATGTCAGCAGGGAACATGTCTACCAACTCTGCTATAGTTTACTTTCTCAAGTGCTTAGTATTCTGTACTGCAAGGGTTTAGTTTGTAGAGATAATTATCATTCTCATCACCATCAGTGGTATTTATTGCATCCTTACTGTGTACCGGGCACTGTCACGAGCTTGAAGTCTAGATGGTGAGACAGATATTAATATGAATCAATTAATCATATTCATTGAGCACATACTATGATGCGAGTATTTACCGTGGATAAATCCCTACAGTTATCACCCCAGCTCCCTCCTACTATTCATCTCCAAACTCCTTGAGCAAATTTTCTATATCCACTGCCTTAAGTTCCAATCCTCTCCTTGACCCCTTCCAATCTGGCTTCCAACCCCTTCAATCCACAGAAACTTCCCTCTCAAAGGTCACAAATGATCTCCTTCTTGCCAAATCCAACGACCTCTACTCCATCCTCATCCTCCTCCAGCTCTCAGCTGCTTTTGATATCAGAATAATTATCAATCTTGGCTTCACTGTCGCTGTCCTCTCCTGGCTCTTCTACCTCTCTGGCCACTCATTCTCAATCATTTATGACCTCCTCCTCTGCCTCCCACCCACTTGAGTCCTTCCAGGTTCAGTTTTGGGGTCTCTTCTATTCTCCATCTACTCCCACTCTACTTCCATGCCTTCAACTACCACCTCTATGCGGATGATTCCCAAGTCTACGTCTCCAGCCTTGACCTCTCTTCTTCTCTGCAGTTTGACCTTTCTTCCTACCTTCGAGACATCTCTACTTTGATATCCTGCCAACACCTCAAACCTAACATGTCTGAAACAGAACTCCTATTTTTCCCAACTAAATCGGTCCTTCCCACTATGTCCCCATTACTGTAGAAAGCACCACTATCCTTCCTGAATCACAAGTCCATAACCTTGGCGTTATCCTTGAATTACCTCTCTCATTCAGTGCACTTATTCAATCTGTCCCTAAATCAAGTCAGTTCAACCTTCTGCACAACATCACTAAAATCCTCTCCATCCAAATGCTACCATGTTAATCCAAGCACCTATTATATCCTGCCTTGATAACTCTATCAGCCTCTTTGCTAACCTCCCAGTCAACTGTGTCTCCCCACTCTCCAGTCCATACTTCACTCTGCTTCCTGGATCATTTTTCTAAAAAACATTCAGTTCATGTTTCCCCACGGCTCAAGAATCTCCAGTGGTTGCCAATCTGATACCCTTGCATTAAACAGAAACTCTGTCCCATGGGTTTGAAAGCATTCGATCACTTTGCCCCATTCTATCTTACCTCTCTGCTCTCTCACTACAACCTAGCCCGTACATTTCACTCCTCTAATACCAATCTACTCTCTGAACCTCGTTCTCATCTATCTCACCGCTGATCTCTCTCCCACATCCTTCCTCTGGTCCAGAACACCTTCCCTCTTCATAGCCAGCAGACAATTAATGACTCTCTCCACTTTCAAAGCCTTATTGAAGGTGTGTCTCTTCCAAAAGGCCTTCCCCGACTAAGCCCTCATTTCCTCCTCTCTACTTCCCTTCTGCATCACCTGTGCACTTGGATTTGTTCCCTTTATGCTCCCCTCCCTAAGCCCACAGCACTTATGTAGCAGCATGGGTTAGTGGAAAGAGCCCAGGCTTGGGAGTCAGAGATAGTGGATTCTAATCCCGGATCCACCACTTGTCAGCTGGGTGACTTTGGACAAGTCACTTAACTTCTCTGAGCCCTCAGATACCTCCTCTGTAAAATGGGAATTAAGACTGTGAGCATCACGTGCGACAACCTGATAACTTTGTATTTACCCCAGCAATTAGAACAGTGCTTGGCACATAGTTAGCGCTTGACCAATGTCATTATTATTATTATTATTGTTATATCCATAATTTATCTATATATTCTAAGAACACTATGGGCAAGGAACATGTCTTCCAGCACTGTTATATTGTTCTGTTGTACTCTCCAAAATGCTTAGCACAGTGCTCTGCAAACAGTGAACGCTCAAGAAATGCAATTGACTGATTGACTGATTGATCTTCTGCACTCTTCCATTTTGTCTGGTTTTCTGGGCATAGATCCACTTTCACGTCCCACCAATGCCTCAAACTCCACATACCTCATCTGAAACCTCCCCTTCCTCCAACTTTCCCATCAGTGTGGACAACACCACCATCTTCCCTCCCTGTCTCACAATTTTGCAACCACTATATGGTTGAAATCCTGTCAGTTAATTATATTTTCACATCTCTAGAATGTGCCCCTTCTCCATCTGAACCGTTACCATGCTGGTCCAAGCACTTATCACAAGCTGCCTTGACTACTGCATCATTCTCTTAGCTGACCTCCCAGTTTAAAACCTCTCCCTTTGCCTGTCCATATTTCACTTTGCTGCTTGGATCATTTTTCTGAAAAAAAATCATTCCATGCTCATCTCTCCATGCTTCAAAAGCTTTCAATGGATGCCCACGCAGCTGTGCTTCAAACAGAAACTCCTCACCATGGGCTTTAACACATTCAATCAGATTCTCATTTATCCTCAGGGAATGCATCTGTTATGTTGTTGTGTTGTACTCTCCCAATTCTGCACATAGTAAGTGCTGAATAAATATGATCAATTGATCGATTATCCTCACTCCTCTCCTTATATTACTCTGCACCTGCCTCACTTCTTGCACAGTCAATCCAATCTCATGTTCTCCCCTCGTGCCTAGAACTCCTTCTCCTTTCATTTCCAACTAACCACTGCTCTCCCCATCGGCAAAACCCTAAGAAAGTCACATCTTCTCCAAGAAGTCTTCCCTTTCTAACTGCTCATCTCCCCGTCATATTCTCCCTCTCTTCTGGGTCTCCTTTGCAGTTAAGCCCAAATACCAAACACTTTGTTATTCACGCATTCATTCATTCATTCATTCTTTCAATCGTATTTATTGAGCACTCACCGCGTGCAGAGCACCATACCAAGCACTTGGGAGAGTACAGTATAAAAATAAAACACATTCCCTGCCCACAGCGAGCTTACGGCCTGAGTGGGGGGTGGGTGGGTAGGGAGACATTAATATAAATAAATCAATTACAGATATGCACATAAGTGCCAGGGGCTGGGAGCAGGGAAGAACAAAGGGAGCAAGGCAGGGCAAAGCAGAAGAGAGTGGGAGAAGAAGTGGGGGTGGGGGACGTACTCAAGGAAGGCCTTCTGTAAAATGTGGACCTTTAATGAGGCTTTGAAGTGTGTGGGAGTCTGTCAGATTTGAAGAGGGAAGACGTTCCAGGTCAGAGGTAGGACGTGAGCAAGGGATCGACAGTGAGACTGTCTAGATCGAGATCAAGATTGACATGAGCTGGGGTGTAGTAGGAGAGGAGTGAGGCGAGGTAGGAAGGGACAAGGTGACTGAGTGACTTAAAGCCTATGATGAGAGTTTCTGCTTGATACGGAGGTGGACGGGCAACCACTGGAGTTTTTTGAGGAGTGGGGAAAAGTGTCCTGAAAGTTTTTATAGAAAATGATCCAGGCAGCAGAGTGAAGTGTGGACTGGAGTGGGGAGAGATAGGAAGCTAGGGGGATCATCAAGAAGGCTGATGCAGTAACCCAGGTGGGATAGGACGAGTGACTGTATCAACGTCGCATCAGTTTGGATGGAGAAGAAACGTTATTCACTCCACCCCCACAGCACATAAGTACATATCTTTATTCTAAGTTGTTACCCCTACCGTTAATTATGTAATGTCTGTTTCCCCCACAATATTGCAGACTGCTTGATGGCAGGGTTCACACTAATCAACTTTGTTGTACTCTCTCAAGCACTTAGTAGACTGTACTGCACACAGTATGTGCTCAACAAATATTTATTTATGGATGGCTGCCCATGCTGTCTGGTGGTATAACACTTTTCTAAAGTCTCTTTTTAAAGACAGATATCCCACTTCTGATTGCTATATTTAATTTTAGAGCTGTTTTGGGGATATTCTGCTGTCATCCATTCTTCTTCCATGCCCCAACTAGTGGAGGTGGGATATGATGAGTCCTGCTTTAATGCCAGTAGTCTGACTGTGTCCCAGTGTGTACAAAGAAGCAGCGTGGCTCAGTGGCAAGAGCCCAGGCTTGGGAGTCAGAGGTGATGATTTGAATCCCGGCTCTGCCACTTATCAGCTGTGTGACTGTGGGCAAGTCCCTTTACTTCTCTGTGCCTCAGTTACCTCATCTGTAAAATGGGGATTAACTGTGAGCCTCATGTGGGACAACCTGATTTCCCTGTATCTACCCCAGTGCTTAGAACAGTGCTCTGCACATAGTAAGCACTTAACAAATACTAACATTATTATTATTATTACAAAACATGTACTAAGCTTTTGCAAGAGTAAAATCGAATGAATACACTTGATCCCTGCCAGAGTGGGCATTATAATGTAGCGGCCAAGAGACAGGAACTGAAATATATTTCAAGTAAGAGGAATAATGAAAAATTGCTGTGTTTATGAGTCAGTACATAAATAATAGGGAATGTAAGATACTTACCAAAATGTTATCAATCGATCAATCATATTTATTGATTGTTTACTATGTGTAGAGCACTATACTAAGTACTTGCGAGAGAACAATATAACAGACTTACTGTATATGAGAAGCAGCGAGGTCTAGGGGTTAGAGCACGGGCCTGGGAATCAGAAGCTTCTGGGAAGCCAAAATTCCCAGCTCTGCCACTTGGCTGCTGTGTGACCTTCAGCAAGTCACTTCACTTCTCTGTGTCTCAATTACTTCATCTGTAAAATGGAGATTAAGACCTTGAGCCCCTTGTGGGACATGAACTGTGTCCAACCTTATTAGCTTGTATCTACCCCAGCACTTACCACAGAGTCTGGCACGTAGTAAGCACTTAGCAAATACCATGAAAAAAACAAAAGAATAAACAACAACAACAAAAACTGGAGTTGGCGATCACATTCCCTGACTATAACAAACTTATAGTCTAAAGGAGACCTTGACTTAAGTCAAGGGGAACAAAACTGCTGATATAAATTAGAGGGATATGAATAGGTTAGAGTTGAAATTAATTAGGGAAAACACAGAAGAGATGATATATTTCAGAAGTGCTTTGAAAATGTGGACTGTGAGTTTGTTATGGGCAGGGAAAATGTCTACCATCTCTGTTTTATTGTACTCTTCCAAGCACTTAGCACTATGCTCTGCATGGACTAAGAGTTCAGTAAATATCACTGATGATGATAATGATAATGGTGATATGGAGAAGTCTAGTCTCCTGGGTATGAGGAGAAAGGGAGTTCCAGGCAAAGGGAAAGGGGTAAGCAGGATGTTAGTGGTGTGAGAAATGAGACTGAGGCAGAGTGAGAGGGTTAGCTTGAGAGAAACAAAGAGTGCTGGCTTGTCTACTGGGAGAAGAGAATAGATGAAAGGAAGGAGTAACAAAGAGTAGCTCAGAGCCTATGGTTAGGAGTTTTTGGCTTGAAATAGAGAGACACCGATATCCACTTGAGGATTTTGAAGAGGGAGCAGATGCCTACAAAAAGAAAAAAAATGAAAAATGATCCAGGTAACACAATAAAATCTGGACTGAAAGTGGACAGACTGGAGTTAGGAAGACCAAGGAGAAATCTGATCCAGTTGCATCCAGTCAAGGTGGGATATGATGAGTGCCTAGACGAGTGCAGTACTGTTCATTTGATTGGAGAGGAATGGGCAGATTCTAGAAATGCTGTGGGTGGAAGCCAATGGGTTTTGGTGACAGATTGAATATGGGGATTGAAAGGGATGGAGTAGTCAAAGGTCCTGCCAAGAAGGTTGGGTGAGAGTGAATAGGAAAGACCTACAACATGGAAGAAGAGGGGACTAATTGCCTCCCAGACTTGACTTCTTTTCTCCCTAGTCAGAGAATGCTGAGCTTTTGCAACTAGAAGGGAGCTCTTCTGAATGGCTTTATGTGAGGGAGAAAAGGAGGAGGAGTTGAGGACAGCGTAAATTTGGCTTAACCGTCCCTCCTTTCATTCAGCTGTTTTTCTGGGCCATGAGCCCAGTGTGGTTTAATTTCTGTTTATTATTTGTATATCATCCCAAATTCTCTTCTGATGGGAGCTTTGTAAATCATCATCAATTTTGGCTTCCAAATAGGAACAGTGTCTATTTAAACGGCAGAATAGGTCTGCCCTGGAAAGAGGCTATCATTTGTAAGCTAGAACCATTTTCTGTGTGCAATTCATTTGTAGAGTGGAACATTTTCCACACATTGTTGTATCAAGTCAAAAGATAGCAGGGCCTCTTCAAGGGAAGCAGCCCTTCAGGGATTCAGTCTCACACATTCCCTGGAAAAAGCCTTGGAACAACATAAATGAAAAAAGAATTGTGTGCAAGGGCAAAGAAAACACACCAGTTGTTTATAGTATTTTAGTTGAAAGGAAAAACAGCACCACTTCCTTAAAACAAAGGGCACATTGATTGTAGTATTTTGGCTTTACGATCTTCTTCACAGTGTGCATATCACCAAGAAGGATGAAATGCTTGCAGGACAGAGAAAGTATAGGGAGAGTCTACAGGCTGTAAAGCATCTGATTCTTTGATGGAACAAAAGGTTTCGGAAGGAACCTACCTGGGATCGTGTGGGAAAAAAAAGCCAGATCTTAGTTGAAATTGGCTCGGTGCTCTATGGTCCACGCAAGACTTACCGACAGATGGATCTTAACTTCCATCTAACGGCAACGTTGTGCGGTCTTTAAGGGCCAACTCCCTTAAAGGTGTGACATTTATCGTGATGATTTTGGAAAATTCTTGAGAGTGTCTACCCCTGCACTCCTTTCCACCTTCACAGAACCTTCTCCTGCCACTGGAGAGACTATCTCAGAGTTCTTGCACATTAATTAGAGCTCCGAGAGAATGATCGGACTGTACAAGAAAAGGGGCCATCAATCAGTCAGAAAGAAAATCAGTGGTATTTGTTGAATGCTTACTGTGTGCAGACCACTGTAATAAGTATTTGGGAGAATATTATGTTACACAGTGGGTAGACATGTTCCCTGCCCACAGAGAGTTTACAGTCTAGAGAGGCCACTTCAGGTCTGGGTTCATTTTGAGGAGAGATGTTTACAAAGCAGAACTAGCTGGCAATGGAAAAGTTCTACTATTTGAACAGTACCCCTGCCCCTTCTTCTCCTAGGACCAAGCCCATAGGGTTTAGTTTTAGGAGTCCTGCATTAGCCCATTTCCCTTTAACCATGAAATTGTTAACTGCCAGGAAATGGCAGGTTAGCCCATACATAAAACTGACTTTCACACACACACACCCACCCACCCACCCAAACACACACACACACATACATACACCTCCCTTGATTTGCTCATCCGCACAGACCTGGGAGTCAGACATCATGGGTTCTAATCCCAGCTCCGCCACTTGTCTGCTGTGTGACCTTGGGCAAGCCACTTCACTGCTCTGTGACTCAGTTACCTCATTTGTAAAATGGGGATTAAGACTGTAAGCCCCACGTGGGACAACCTGACGACCTTGTTTCTATCCCAGCACTTAGAACAGTGCTTGGCATATAGTAAGTGCTTAACAAAACCGTCATTATTATTATTACTAGCACTGTATTAAGTAATTGGAAGAACACATTAGAGATTAATTCTTATTGATTGATTATTTGATTAAAAAAAATTCCTATTCTGGAAGAGTTTACAATTCATAAAGGGAGATAGGCAGAAAATGATTTACATATAGGGAAACATGAAGAATGGAAAGATGATGAGTAAATAAATAACTGAAATAGCAGAGAACATAAACTAAGAGATACCAAAGTGCTACTGTGGTTGTGTGTTCATCAGGGTGAGTTATAGTGGAGGATATGACTTAAGGAGAAGAAGCTTTAGAGGAGTTGGGACTTGAGCAGTGAAAAGAACTTAGCATATGTTTGACAATGTAGCGTCCCCTTTTAGGGAAAAGAGATTCATATTTTTACTCCATGGAAACCTCAAGAAACAGCAGTCTTAGTGATCTTGACTTCATTCCTAGAGGGAAAGAGTGTGGACTAGTGGAAATCAATAAATTAATCAACTGTTTTTATTGGGTGCTTATTTCATGCAGAGCTCTGTACTTAGCATGTGGGAGAGTACAATGTAACAGAGTTCAAGTGCAAGGGTGACACAGAACGGAGAGGGAGAAGAGGAAATGACGGCTTAATCAGGGAAGACCTCTTGAAGGAGATGTGCCTTCAATAAGATTTTGAAGGTGGGAGAGTGATTGTCTAACAGATATGAAGAGGGAGGGTATGAGCATTAGGTGCTCGGGTCACATAACTAATCACTGACAGTAAGGAGAACTGGAGTCTCATCTTGTTTCTGTTACGTGCTTGCTGTGTGACCTTATGCAAATCATTCAACTTCTTGGCTCAGTTTTCTCATCAGTAAATGGGAATTAAAGATCTGCTCTTCTCCCACCCTCCATTCCAAGAGCCTATCAGGGCAGGAAAGGGGTCAGATCTGATTGTATCATATCCAACCCAGTTCTTTGCGGAGTGCTTGGCACAGAGTGAACCTTTAAGAAATTCCCAAAATAAAAGAAAGTCATAACAGTTCCTGAAATTAGAGAATAGAGTCGTCACCTTCTGTATTCTCAGGAATCACCCTTGGCTTCCTTTTTCCTCCAGGGATCATTTTTCCTGGCTGCATTTCAGTGATGTCCAGAGTTCAGCTGGCCTTGCTTTCTCCTGTTTGCTTGTCATGAGGGGCACTCCTCATTCAAATAAAGGGAGTTGGAGCCTATAACTTTCCCAAGAGTGTCTCTGTGACATAATTGCAGACAATGTGGGCCCAATCACCTTCATTCTTTTCCTCTCAAGGTTATAGCCGATGGCGGGTGATACGTGGATTGGTGGTTGGAGAGTGCCGTGAGCTCCTTCTGGCATTTTTCCACTCGATTTTGTCCATTATTACCAAAGAAAGGTTAAAAAAACATATCCATAAAAATGTCAGTCCAGAGGGTTACAGGAATAGGTTCACTATTGTGCAGCAAGAGTTAAGAGAGAAACTACAGAGACCCTAATAAAAATTTGGCATATTTATTAAAATAGGAGGAAACCATGAATAATCTAGGCCTCCTTCCATCCCCTAAGCTACTTTTATGAAAACTCTAGGTTGGGAAAGTCCCTTCAAAGGCACAATATGCTCATGGAAATAGGTTGTCTGTTATGCTTCCTCTCTCCTCAAAAATCTTACTGGCTTTCTCTCAGGCCCCAGTTTGCAAAACCTTAAAAATTTTTCTTTTAGAAATATATTTTTCATATAGCATATTATTTCATATATTTGCATATTTATATATACATTAATTAAAATAAAACCCTATTACCTCTTGCAGGGATACTATACTTGAGCACTTATTTCTCTTTCTTTTGGTGTATTTCACATTCATTCCCTGTGTGTCCTGAATAAAATGTTTCTAGTCATTTGGGATATCCTTTCTGTAATATTAATGACAACTTCATATTTTTAAAGCATTCATTCATTCAATCGTATTTATGAAATATTCATTCATTCAATAGTATTTATTGAGCGCTTACTATGTGCAGAGCACTGTACTAAGCGCTTGGGATGGACAAGTCGGCAACAGATAGAGACAGTCCCTGCCGTTTGACGGGCTTACAGTCTAATCGGGGGAGACGGACAGACAAGAACAATGGCACTAAACAGCGTCAAGGGGAAGAACATCTCGTAAAAACAATGGCAAATAAATAGAATCAAGGCGATGTACAATTCATTAACAAAATAAATAGGGTAATGTAAATATATACAGTTGAGCGGACGGGTACAGTGCTGTGGGGATGGGAAGGGAGAGGTGGAGGAGCAGAGGGAAAAGGGGAAAATGAGGCTTTAGCTGCGGAGAGGTAAAGGGGGGATGGCAGAGGGAGTAGAGGGGGAAGAGGAGCTCAGTCTGGGAACGCCTCTTGGAGGAGGTGATTTTTAAGTAAGGTTTTGAAGAGGGAAAGAGAATCAGTTTGGCGGAGGTGAGGAGGGAGGGCGTTCCAGGACCGCGGGAGGACGTGACCCAGGGGTCGACGGCGGGATAGGCGAGACCGAGGGACGGCGAGGAGGTGGGCGGCAGAGGAGCGGAGCGTGCGGGGTGGGTGGTAGAAAGAGAGAAGGGAGGAGAGGTAGGAAGGGCAAGGTGATGGAGAGCCTTGAAGCCTAGAGTGAGGAGTTTTTGTTTGGAGCGGAGGTCGATAGGCAACCACTGGAGTTGTTTAAGAAGGGGAGTGACATGTCCAGATCGTTTCTGCAGGAAGATGAGCCGGGCAGCGGAGTGAAGAATAAATAGACCGGAGCGGGGCGAGAGAGGAGGAAGGGAGGTCAGAGAGAAGGCTGACACAGTAGTCTAGCCGGGATATAACGAGAGCCCGTAATAGTAAGGTAGCCGTTTGGGTGGAGAGGAAAGGGCGGATCTTGGCGATATTGTAGAGGTGAAATCGGCAGGTCTTGGTAACGGATAGGATGCGTGGGGTGAACGAGAGGGACGAGTCAAGGATGACACCGAGATTGCGGGCCTGCGGGACGGGAAGGATGGTCGTGCCATCCACAGTGATGGAGAAGTCTGGGAGTGGACCGGGCTTGGGAGGGAAGATGAGGAGCTCAGTCTTGCTCATGTTGAGTTTTAGGTGGCGGGCCGACATCCAGGTGGAGACGTCCCGGAGGCAGGAGGAGATGCGAGCCTGAAGGGAGGGGGAGAGGACAGGGGCGGATATGTAGATCTGCATGTCATCTGCGTAGAGATGGTAGTCAAGGCCGTGAGAGCGGATGAGTTTACCGAGGGAGTGAGTGTAAATGGAGAACAGAAGAGGGCCAAGAACTGACCCTTGAGGAACTCCAACAGTTAAAGGATGGGAGGGGGAGGAGGCTCCAGCGTAGGAGACCGAGAATGATCGGCCAGAGAGGTAAGAGGAGAACCAGGAGAGGACAGAGTCCGTGAAGCCAAGGTGAGATAAGGTATGGAGGAGGAGGGGATGGTCGACAGTGTCAAAGGCAGCAGAGAGGTCAAGGAGGATCAGAATGGAGTAGGAGCCATTGGATTTGGCAAGAAGGAGGTCATGGGTGACCTTGGAGAGAGCAGTCTCAGTAGAGTGGAGGGGACGGAAGCCAGATTGGAGGGGGTCTAGGAGAGAATGGGAGTTAAGGAATTCTAGGCATCGATTGTAGACGACTCGTTCTAAGATTTTGTAAAGGAAGGGTAGTAGGGAGATAGGACGATAACTGGAGGGGGAAGTGGGGTCAAGAGCGGGTTTTTTTAGGATGGGGGAGACATGGGCATGTTTGAAGGCAGAGGGGAAGGAGCCCTTGGAGATTGAGTGGTTAAAAATAGAAGTTAAGGAAGGGAGGAGGGCAGGGGCGATGGTTTTAAGAAGGTGAGAGGGAATGGGGTCCGAGGCGCAGGTGGAGGGGGTGGCACTTGCGAGGAGGGAGGAGATCTCCTCTGAGGATACTGCAGGGAAGGATGGGAAAGTAGGGGAGGGGGTTGTTGGGGGGGAGGGGAGAGGCGGAGGGGTGACTTTGGGGAGCTCAGACCTGATCGTGTTGATACTTATTGTGTGCAGAGCACTGTACTAAGCTCTTGGTGAAGTACAATGCAACAATAAACGGTGACATTCCCTGCCCACAGTGAGCACATACTATATGCTAAGCACTGTACTAAACACCAGGGCAGCTATTAATCAGGTGGGACACAGTCCCTGTCCCACATGGGGCTCCCAGTCTAAGTTGTAGAAGTAGAAGGAAGAACAGGTATTTAATCCCCATTTTACAGAGGAAGAAACTAAGGTACAGCAAACTTAAATGACTTGGCCAAGGTTATATAGCAGACAGGTGGTAGAGCAGGAATTAGAACCCTGGTCATCTGAAACCCAGGCCCATGCTCTTTTCACTAAGCCACACATAATACCTGACTAATTTCGAACAGATTTTTAAGAGTCTAATGAATGTAAAACACTGCACTGACATTGTTCCATGCGTACCTCCACATTCTCAACTAGAGAAGCAGCGTGGCTCAGTGAAAAGAGCATGGGCTTGAAAATCAGAGGTCATGGGTTCGAATCCGGCTCAGCCACTTGTCAGCTGTGTGACTTTGGGCAAGTGCCTTAACTACTCTGTGCCTGTTACCTCACCTGTAAAATGGGGATTAAGACTGTGATTCCCTTGTGGAACAACCTGATCTCCTTGTATCCTCTCCAGCGCTTAGAACAGTGCTTTGCACATAGTAAGTGCTTAACAAATGCCATCATTATTATTATTGTCCTCAAAAGCAAGGTACCCATTCCTCTCTTCTCTTATCCACTCTCTTCTCCCACTAACCTCTGGCTTGCAATCTTTGTCCCTCTCAAGTTAACCTAATGGGCCTCATTCTGATCTTGTCCATTTTGAATATCTTTTTCACCCCTTTTTCCTTACCTGGAACTCTCTCCCCTTCAAATCCACCAAATCACAGCTTTCCCCATCTTCATAGCACTTCTAAATTATCTTCTCTGGGAGAACTTCTCTGGGAGATCTTCCCCTGTTGCTTTGTTCTACCAAGGTAATAATGGTGATCATAATAATTATGGTATTTGTTCAGTGTTACTATGTGCCCGCTCTTGACCCCACTTCCCCCTCCAGTTATCGTCCTATCTCCCTACTACCCTTCCTTTCCAAAATCTTAGAACGAGTCGTCTACAATCGATGCCTAGAATTCCTTAACTCCCATTCTCTCCTAGACCCCCTCCAATCTGGCTTCCGTCCCCTCCACTCTACTGAGACTGCTCTCTCCAAGGTCACCCATGACCTCCTTCTTGCCAAATCCAATGGCTCCTACTCCATTCTGATCCTCCTTGACCTCTCTGCTGCCTTTGACACTGTCGACCATCCCCTCCTCCTCCATACCTTATCTCACCTTGGCTTCACGGACTCTGTCCTCTCCTGGTTCTCCTCTTACCTCTCTGGCCGATCATTCTCGGTCTCCTACGCTGGAGCCTCCTCCCCCTCCCATCCTTTAACTGTTGGAGTTCCTCAAGGGTCAGTTCTTGGCCCTCTTCTGTTCTCCATTTACACTCACTCCCTCGGTGAACTCATCCGCTCTCACGGCTTTGACTACCATCTCTACGCAGATGACACGCAGATCTACATCTCCGCCCCTGTCCTCTCCCCCTCCCTTCGGGCTCGCATCTCCTCCTGCCTCCTGGACGTCTCCACCTGGATGTCGGCCCGCCACCTAAAACTCAACATGAGCAAGACTGAGCTCCTCATCTTCCCTCCCAAGCCCGGCCCGCTCCCAGACTTCTCCATCACCGTGGATGGCACGACCATCCTTCCTGTCCCGCAGGCCCGCAATCTCGGTGTCATCCTTGACTCGTCCCTCTCGTTCACCCCACACATCCTATCCGTTACCAAGACCTGCCAGTTTCACCTCTACAATATCGCCAAGATCCGCCCTTTCCTCTCCACCCAAACGGCTACCTTACTATTACGGGCTCTCGTTATATCCCGGCTAGACTACTGTGTCAGCCTTCTCTCTGACCTCCCTTCCTCCTCTCTCGCCCCGCTCCGGTCTATTCTTCACTCCGCTGCCCGGCTCATCTTCCTGCAGAAACGATCTGGGCATGTCACTCCCCTTCTTAAACAACTCCAGTGGTTGCCTATCGACCTCCGCTCCAAACACAAACTCCTCACTCTAGGCTTCAAGGCTCTCCATCACCTTGCCCCTTCCTACCTCTCCTCCCTTCTCTCTTTCTACCGCCCACCCCGCACGCTCCGCTCCTCTGCCGCCCACCTCCTCGCCGTCCCTCGGTCTCGCCTATCCCGCCGTCGACCCCTGGGTCACGTCCTCCCGCGGTCCTGGAACGCCCTCCCTCCTCACCTCCGCCAAACTGATTCTCTTTCCCTCTCAAAACCTTACTTAAAACTCACCTCCTCCAAGAGGCGTTCCCAGACTGAGCTCCTCTTCTCCCTCTACTCCCTCTGCCATCCCCCCTTTACCTCTCCGCAGCTAAAGCCTCATTTTCCCCTTTTCCCTCTGCTCCTCCACCTCTCCCTTCCCATCCCCACAGCACTGTACCCGTCCGCTCAACTGTATATATTTCGTTACCCTATTTATCTTGTTAATGAATTGTACATCGCCTTGATTCTATTTAGTTGCCATTGTTTTTACGAGATGTTCTTCCCCTTGACGCTGTTTAGTGCCATTGTTCTTGTCTGTCCGTCTCCCTCGATTAGACTGTAAGCCCGTCAAACGGCAGGGACTGTCTCTATCTGTTGCCGACTTGTTCATCCCAAGCGCTTAGTACAGTGCTCTGCACATAGTAAGCGCTCAATAAATACTATTGAATGAATGAATGAATGTGCCAAGCACCATGCTAAGCACTGTGATAAGTATAATATAATCAAATTAGTCACCATCCAGCTCCCACAGTCTCACAGACTAAAAGGAACAGAGAATAGGTATTTAATCTCCATTTTACTTGTGGAGAAACTCAGGCACGGAGGATTTTTTGTGACTTGCCCAAGGTCATAAAGCAGACGAGGAATGGGGCTGGAATACAGAAAACAGTATGGCATGGAAGATAAAGCATGGGCCTCGGAGTCAGAAGGACCTGAGTTCAAATCCTGACTCCACCACTCGTCTATTGTATGACCTTGGGCAAGCCACTTCACTTCTCTTTGTCTCATTTACCTCTTCTGTAAAATGAGGATTAAGACCGTGAGCTTTATGTGGGACAGGGACTGTGTCCAGCCTGATTAAGTTGTCTCTACCCCAGCACTTAGTACAGGTCCTGACACAGAGTAAGTACTTTAACATATACCATAAAAAAAAAAATTGGAACTAGTATGTCTTGATTTCCCGCCCTGTCCCTTTTCATTCATTCAATTGTATTTATTGAGCCCTTACTGTGTGCAGAGCACTATAATAAGCATTTGGAAAGTACAGTACAGCAATAAAGACAGACAATCCCTGTTTTACTCTGTCCATGACTGGGTGGAGATCACTATATGAGCTATAATAATGTGGTTGAAAGTGGAGAGATATAAGAGTAGTTAGAAAGTATCTCCCTCCTTGAAGGAGGGAGAAGCAGCACAGATCCTGGATAAGCGACAAACTGGACAACGAGTCCCTATGTAAAGGACAGTTGGTAAGAACACTGCAAGAGTGGAAGGGACATGGAAATTACAACTGAAAAATGGTTTTCCTCGTATGTCCTAGTCCTTCAAATCTTCCAGTAGCTGCCCATTCCTCTGTGCATCACACAGAACCTTCTGACCATTGTTTTTTAAGACACTCAGAAAGGTCTCTATCCAATACTTAGCCTCACTTCTCTCCAACTGTAAACCAGCTCGCAAGCTTTGGTCCTCTCAGGCCAACCTAGTCATTACACCTCATCCTTGTCTCTCTCACCATCAGCTTCCTGGGTGGAACTTTCTCATCTTTCATATTTGGCAGGTCATTGTTTTCCCCATCTATTTCTCTTTTTTTTAAATGGTATTTCTTAAGTGCTTAATAATAATGATTATAATAATAATAATGGCATTTGTTAAGTACTTACTATGTACAAAGCACTGTTCTAAGTGTGGGGGAGGATACATGGTGATCAGGTTGTCCCACGTGGGGCTCACAGTCTTAATGCCCATTTTACAGATGAGATAACTGAGGCACAGAGAGGTTAACTGACTTACCCAAAGTCACACAGCTGATATGCGACAGAGCCGGCATTTGAACCCATGACCTGCCCGTGCTCTTTCCACTGAGCCACGCTGCTTAGTACCCAGCTCTGCCACTTGCCTGTTGTGTGGCCTTGGGCAAGTCCTTCACTTCTGTGGGTCTCAGTTACCTTATCCGTAAAATGAGGATTGAGACCATGAGCCCCGTGTGGGACAGGGATTGTGTCTAACCTGATTTGCTTGTATCCATCCTAGCGCTCAATATAGTGCCCGGCACAAAGTAAAGGCTTAACAAATACCACTATTATTATCATGTGTCAAGCACTGTATAAGCTATGGGGTAGATACAAATTTATCAGCTTGGATACAGTTCCCATCCCACATGGAACTCACAGTGTAAATTGGAAAGAGGAGGGTTTAATCCCCATGTTACAGATGAGGTAACTGAGGAACAGAGAAGTTAAGCGATGAGCCGAAGGTCACAAAGAAAGCAAATGGCAGAGCTGGGATTAGAACCCAGGTCCTCTGACTCCCAGGTTTGTGCTTTTTCTCCTAGGCCACGCTGCTTCTCAAGTTGAGCTGGCTGTCCACGTTCATTGTTCCTTCAGGAAAGGGTCCCTTCTCGGGTCCATTTGAGAAGCACACCTCCTCCAGGGAGCCTTCTCTGATTCATTTTTCATCTCTCACTTCATTTCAGAACTTCCATGTTTCCTAAGCATTTGAGAAAGCCCATCCAACTTCCCCACTCCCACTCCCATCTCATAGCACTTAGATAGATGCATTTAAATCTGTTACTTCCTTCTACCTATAGTTTTCTTGGTGTATGCCTCCTCCCTTAGATTGTAAATTTCTTGAGGGCAGGGGTCTTGTCTGATAATCCTATTGTTCCCTTTCAGAGTGCTCATTATAGTGCTCTGTGACTAAGCGGGTCTTTTCCTTTGCTTTAACTCCCTTCTGCATCACCCTGACTTGCTCCCTATCTAGCCCCACAGCACTTCTTTACATATCTGTAATTTATTTATTCTTATTAATGTCCGTCTCCCCCTCTAGACAGTAAGCTTATTGTGGGCAGGGAATGTGTCTGTTATATTGTTATACTGTACTCTCCCAAGCCTTAGTACAGTTAGAGTTCAATAAATACGACTGACTGCGAGAGCTTGTGTTCAATAAATACTAGCGATTGATAACTGAAAAAATCCAAGTACACATCATCTTCTATTTCATTCAATAGTATTTATTGAGCGCTTACTATGTGCAGAGCACTGTACTAAGCGCTTGGGATGAACAAGTCGGCAACAGATAGAGACAGTCCCTGCCGTTTGACAGGCTTACAGTCTAATCGGGGGAGACGGACAGACGAGAACAATGGCACTAAACAGCGTCAAGGGGAAGAACATCTCGTAAAAACAATGGCAACTAAATAGAATCAAGGCGATGTACAATTCATTAACAAAATAAATAGGGTAACGAAAATATATACAGTTGAGCGGACGAGTACAGTGCTGTGGGGATGGGAAGGGAGAGGTGGAGGAGCAGAGGGAAAAGGGGAAAATGAGGCTTTAGCTGCGGAGAGGTAAAGGGGGGATGGCAGAGGGAGTAGAGGGGGAAGAGGAGCTCAGTCTGGGAACCCCTCTTGGAGGAGGTGATTTTTAAGTAAGGTTTTGAAGAGGGAAAGAGAATCAGTTTGGCGGAGGTGAGGAGGGAGGGCGTTCCAGGACCGCGGGAGGACGTGACCCAGGGGTCGACGGCGGGATAGGCGAGACCGAGGGACGGCGAGGAGGTGGGAGGCAGAGGAGCGGAGCGTGCGGGGTGGGCGGTAGAGAGAAGGGAGGAGAGGTAGGAAGGGGCAAGGTGATGGAGAGCCTTGAAGCCTAGAGTGAGGAGTTTTTGTTTGGAGCGGAGGTCGATAGGCAACCACTGGAGTTGTTTAAGAAGGGGAGTGACATGCCCAGATCGTTTCTGCAGGAAGATGAGCCGGGCAGCGGAGTGAAGAATAGACCGGAGCGGGGCGAGAGAGGAGGAAGGGAGGTCAGAGAGAAATTATCATTTATCCATGAAGCATTGCATTTAAATGTACGAATGATTACTGGATGTCCTCGGACAGGTTAAAACTCATTTCAGAGGTTCTGGCTTCACTTTGGTATTTCTAGTAATTGGAAAAGCACCTGGTGGAAATGTGTACTAGGGACCATAGGGAATATGGCGTTTTCCTTGAGCTAATGTTCTCCACCTGCACTCTCAGCTCTGAGCTAATAATGGCGGGTAGCCAGACAACCTTCTGGATTTGTTTAACTATCTCTCCCTGACTAAGCAAAATGAACAGACTCTGGACTCTAGGGTTGACTTCATATACTCCCCTCTGCCTGAGATAATCAACACCTCATGGCATAATGGGTAAGAGTATTTGAGTTAATTAGTCACTCTCTTGGCACCTTAGTTAATACCAAAAGCTGCCAAGTTACATTCATGAATAACTTTATTTTATAGAATTTGAGGTTTCTGGTAGCCACCCACAAAACATAATGACCAACATTCCAACTAGCTGATTGTACAAACTTGGGAGTATTCTCTATGTAGTCCTCCATAGATCTGAAATATAATTAATGTTCTATGTATTCGATGGCTATTCCTTTTGTATATTACTTACCTTCTAGGATATAAGAGCACAGCAAGCAAAGCATACCATAAAGATTAGCAAGGTTCGGAATAAAGAGATACTTAGCAAAGCCCAGATTGTGGAATATGGACATCCATTCATTCAATTGTATTCACTGAGCACTTACTGTGTGCAAAGCACAGTACTAAGCACTTGGGAGAATACAATATAACAATAAACAGACACATGCTAAGGAAGCATCCAATAAGGATATATATAAAAATTCCCTCTATATTTGTCAATGGCATTACTGGTAGTGAATTTTTTGTTTGGGTGTTAATTATAATGTTGGTATTTGTTAAGCGCTTAATATGTGCAGAGCACTGTTCTAAGCACTGGGGGAGATACAGGGTCATCAGGTTGTCCCACGTGAGGCTCACAGTTAATCCCCATTTTACAGAAGAGGTAACTGAGGCACAGAGAACTGAAATGACTCGCCCACGGTCACACAGCTGACAAGTGGCAGAGCCGGGAGTCAAACCCATGACCTCTGACTCTGAAGCCCAAGCTCTTTCCACTGAGCCACGCTACTTCCCCAAGGGGCTGAAAAGTCCAATGTGGGATTCATGGTCGCAATTGCACTGAATACATACAAATACCATCTCTTAGGCCAAAGCGTTTGCCGTTTGCAGCATCTGACACTGTCGTTGTCTGTTTCACGACCTTGTCAGAAGTTCTGCCTCTTAAAGTGAGGTCCTTCCTTTGCTGTGCTGGTAGCTCATCAGCCCTCTGCAGTTTGTCTCCTAGCTTTCAGCCGTGATGCTCCACTGCCCAACGCCCTGATCTGCATCCTACTCAAAGCAATTCTTCTGTTCTGTTGATTTGTGATCATCCTTATTCAGCTCATCATATCCAATAGCTCCTTGGGTATCTTACTGTCATCTTTTCTTCTCAAAATTTCCAATCCAAAGAAGGAGAACACAACTTCACCGATTGTAGCCTTCTTCTTCCTTCCTAGTTCAGCCCTTCCTGTTCAATCAGTGGTAGTGATTTATGGAGCTCTCACTGCGTGCAGAGCACTGTACAATGTGTGTGGGAGAGTACGATGCAATGGAGTTGGTAGATACGATTCCTGCCCTTAAGGAATACCTCCATTTTTGAACTTTTCCCTAAGAAGAGGACTTGAGAGAAGAGAAATCTCTGCTACCCTTTCTTTCACCACAGCCTCTACCTCCCACTCTCCTTTCCTCCCAACCTGGTAATGAGAGGAGGAGTCCTCAGATACCACCTCCCTTCCACACCACTGTCACAACAGACGCCACGGTGGTAGGATCTGTTGCTGGGAAGACTAGGAGATGACCAGTGAGGGCAAGAGTCAGGGGCCTGGAGGGCTGAGAGAATGGCTTCTCTCTGCAGAAATTCCAAATCCACCTGGGAAGGGATGGCAGGGGCAGGAACATGAAGTTTTACCCAGTGCAACTAGCAAAGGTCTGCAGAAAAAATGTGGAGGTTCCCAAGGCAATGAAAGCTGACTGAGTCTAATAATAATAATAACTATGGTATTTATTAAGTGCTTACCATGGGCCATGCACTGTTCTAAGCACTGGGGGAAATACAGGGTAATCAGCTTGTCCCACGTGGGGCTCACACTTTTAATCCCCATTTACAGATGAAGTGGTCGATGCCCAGATAAGTTAAGCGATTTGCCCAGAGTCACACAGCAGACAAGTGGTGAAGCCGGCCCGTATGACTTACCGAAGAAGAGGCGATCAGTGATTTTAGGTCTGTTTGGCAGCGGCAAATAGAACTAGTTATAATTATGCCTCAAGTAGCTAGGATAATAAAAGGGTAAGCAATAAATTTCAAAATAGGTTCTTCAACAATAATAATTCATAAGATTCCCATAACCACCGAGTTTAAGTAGGATTGCTGCTAGTACTACTGATCCGGCAACTGGGGCTTCTACGTGGGCTCTGAGAAGTCATAAATGAAAGCCATATGATGGTATTTTAATTAGAAAGGTTAGTATGCAAACCAACCACAAGAGATCATTGTATCAGGAGTCTGATAGTGGATTGGGTGTTAGTATTAACAATAGAATATGTCATGAGCCTATGTCCTCTGACTCCCAAGCCCACACTCTTTCCACTAAGCCATTCTGCTTCTGATGGTGACACATTAGTCTTCTAAGCCACCTTCACATGCTACTCAAAAGCTTGTCATCAGCACTATCTCTCTGGAATCAGAAGTCCACCGGCAAGAAGGACAAATACAGAGGCTAAAGGATTATTTCTTAATTTCAGAGATAGAAGTTATGTAGTTGAACAATTTCAGAAGAAGCTCACAAAGCTGGCTAGATTTTCCCTGCAATCTAATTTAGTTCACATTCAAATAATATGAGCCCGTTGTTGGGCAGGGATTGTCTCTGTTGTGGAATTGTACATTCCAAGTGCTTAGTTCAGTGCTCTGCACACAGTAAATGCTCAAAAATTACGACTGAATGAAATACAGTTTGGGAATCATTCTAACCATCTTTCTAATCAAAGTGCTTGCTGAAAGCAGTCGTTAGCTTAGGGGAAGCAGCGTGGCTTAGTGGCAAGAGCACGGGCTTGGGAATCAGAGGTCGTGGTTCTAATCCCACCTCCACCATCTGTCCACTGTGGGACTTTGGGCAAGTCACTTAACTTCTCTGTGCCTCAGTTACCTCATCTGAAAAATGGGGATTAAGACTGTGAGCCCCACGTGGGACAACCTGAGAACCTTGTATCTACCCCAGTACTTAGAACAGTGCTTGGCACATAGTAAGCACTTAACAAATACCATTATTATTATTATTGAGTTGAGTACAAATGAATACAGCTAGCTTCAGAGAATTTTTTCAGTATATTATTAACACTCATTTTCATACTTCTTCATACATAAAACAAATGGGGCTATGGGAATTCACATAGTCCAACAGGTTCTGGCATGTAGTCGGCTAACTGGCACTAGCTGGCACATATGAGGTCAATAAATGGACAACAGAATACTGAAGAAGCTACTCACCTATAAGGGAGAGAAATATTTTAAAGAAAAGCTGAAATGCATATCCCCCTTCCACCTTGCTTGAGACTGAAGTAATTGGGTTTACTGGAAGCCACTGCAAGGAAATGACTATAGACAGTAGACAAAACAAGAATATTAGAAGCAATCAAACGATCAATCAATATTATTTATTGAACCCCTATGTGTGGAGATAAGGAGTATTTGACCAAACAACGACCAGCTTCTTAAGGGGAAGGATCCTATCTACTAACTCCCTTCCAAAGTGCTTATTACAGTGCTCTGCACACAGTAGGGGGCTCACTAAATATTGCTGATTGATGGATTGACAGGAGAGGATAATAATAATAATGTGAAGCATTTACTTTATGCCAAGCACCTTACTAAGCACTGGAGTATATACAAGATGAACAGGTCAAACATAGTTCCTCTCCCACATGGGGCTCACAGACAAAGAGGGAGAGAGAATGGATATTTTATCCCCAGTTTACTGATGAGAAAACTGAGTCACAGAAGAGTTAAATGACTTGCCCCAAACCACTCAGCAGGCATTTGGGAAGCAGGATTATGACTCAGGTACCCTGACTCCCAGGCTCATGTTTTTTCCTAAAGGGATCTTAGAGGAGTTTGGAGAGAACCTTGGAGTCAGAGAGTTACCAGTTTTAGAAAGTTTTTTTTTAATTTTATGGTTTTTGTTAAGCACTTTCTAAGTGCCAGATACTGTAATAAGTGCTGGGATAGATACAAGTTAATCAGATTGGACACAGTCCCCGTCCCACTTAAGGCTCCCACTCTTAAGGCCATTTTATAGATGAAGTAACTGAAACCCAGAGAAGTGAAGTGACTTGCCTAAGGTCATACAGCAAACAAGAGGCAGAGCAGGATTAGAACTCAGGTCCTTCTGACTTTCAGGCCTGTGATCTATCCACAAGACCCCACTGCTTCATTCATTCATTCAATCGTATTTATTGAGCACTTACTGTGTGCAGAGCACTGAACTAAGCTCTTGGGACAGTACAGTGCAATGACAAACGGAGGCATTCCCTGGCCACTACAAGCTTCCTGCTTCTCTGGATTTATTCCTGGGATGTCCCCAAACTATTCTACACCATGGGACGTTCTTCCAGGGGGAGCGACAACTGATAAAAATGACTCTTTTCTGCTTTTGAAGATTGACGGTGGCAGATTAGAGAAGCAGAGTGGCTCAGTGGAAAGAGCACGGGCTCGGGAGTCAGAAGTCATGGGTTCGAATCCCGCCTCTGCCACTTGTCAGCTGTGTGACTGTGGGCAAGTCACTTCACTTCTCTGGGCCTCAGTTTCCTCATCTGTAAAATAGGGATTAAGACTGTGAGCCTCACGTGGGACAACCTGATTACCCTGAATCTACCTCAGTGCTTAGAACAGTGCTTTGCACATAGTAAGTGCTTAACAGATACCAACATTGCTATTATTATTTATTAGATTAAGAATGTATGAACAAGGTGGCCCAGGAAAGCCCCCATCTAGGGTGCTAACTTTCTGGGGAAGCCCACTGGGTACTGGGTGGTGCCCAAGCCAGGCTTAGAACACCTGCTTAGTGCTGTTCTACCCACAAAAGCCACAGTCAATTTTTTAACAGCCTGAGCGACCACCAGGAGGGATTTAGTGCCCCCAAAGACTCCCCCCACCACCAACCATCACCACCCGCCGCTTCCTAGAAGTTGTGAGCACAGGAGAGTTAGGTGTGTTGTGAAAAAGAACTTACCCCACATGCTTTAGAATACTTTAAAGATTCACCTCCAGAGACAACATTATGAAATCATTTAAGAGCAAAAACATAGCAAATAGCCCTACTATAAGAGAAATTAGAGCACTTGGAAATTTCCCCCCTTCGGATTGAGTCGCTGAAGAAAGCGGCTCTTGTGCAGGTTATTAGAAGCCCCCAGGCACTGTTTCTGGATCCAGAAGGCTTGCTTGTCCCAGGCCAGTGGAGTAACACATTCTCATTAACAAGAGCTCCAGGCAATTTGGGTTTCTCATCATCTGCTTTGGGGGGAAAAGTTTTAAAAGAATAGAATCATGAAAAGACTATTATGAAAATGTAGTTTATTGCCCTTGCTTCTTAAACGATTGGTGCACAAGGGAGGATTGTTTCCTGGTATTATGCTAACCGGCGGTGCCGAATCAAGAGTATCACAGCTGGTCTCCGCTCTACACAGAGGGCAGAGGTATCACCAGTGCTCATTACCAATTTGCTGGTATGAAGCTTGAAAGAAGAATTAAGAAAAGAGTGAAAATCCTTTCTTTTCAAAAGACAGTTTGCATGTTTCAGGTGTCCTCTGGTAAGAGACTTTAATAATGACGATATTTATTAAGTGCTTACTACGTGCCTAGCACTGTTCTAAGCGCTGGGGTAAATACAGGGTAATCAAGTTGTCCCATGTGGGACTCATAGTCTTAATTTTACAGATGAGGTAACTGAGGCCCAGAGAAGTGAAGTGGCTTGCCCAAGGTCATCTGACTTTCCATTATTTTCCAGTTTCTCTATATCATCAATCACCCATTCTCCCCCCTTGGAGGTAGTAGTAATAGCATTTATGAAGCACTCATTATGTGCAGAGCATTGTGCTAAACTCTGGGAATGTATGCAGAGGTGAGAATTAGAAGGGTCCCTGGTCCTCAGCTCTCACAGAAGCACACTTCTTATGCTAATAGATCAGAGAAAATGTTCACATCCTAAACAGTAGTATCTTCTACAAACAAAATGTTAAGTTTTAGAATTATTTTCTGGAAACTTGTACAATAAGTCAAAATTAGGACAAATTCTTCATTATGGTATTTAAACGGATGTTTACTATGTGCCAAAATGTTGAGATAGATGGACGATAATCATCGTCCATGTCCTATACGGGTCTAGCAGGGTAAGAGGTAGGATGAATGTGTATCTCATTCCCACTTTAGGGACCCAGAGAGATTAAGTCACAAAATTAAGTCACTTAGAGAGATTAAACCCAAAGACCCAAGTCACTGGAGACCAGGCAGAGCTAGAACTAGAACCAGGTCATGTGACCACCATTTGAAATTTTTTTATACTTTCCTCTTCCAACTTTCCAGAACCTCCTTTACCCACGAGGCCAATAACCAAACACTGACCGCTGGTCCTTAGGTTACTGCCCTCTTTAATAAATGGCCCTCCCTTTTCGGTAGAAGTGATGTCATTGAAATGCTCTGGTATTGAATTGCTTTATAAAAGGGGAAATTTCAGTCTGTTTTATGTATAAGACAAAAACTCCTAAAAATTTGTGCCATAGGCCCACACGCCTGTGCGGTCATCAGAATATAAAGGGGTCCAACTTCGTGTTGGAAAAGGACTCAGTGGACAATACCACGCTTAGACCGAATTTGGCCTTTTATTATGAGATCTCTCATGCTTCTGCAGGGTGTTTATACCGTGTAAAGAAATGCTCTGGTAATTGAATTTGCCATAACCATGATTACCGAACAAATATTTTAAACAGACCATCCATGTGAGTAAGATCAACTGCCAATCTTCGTGGCAGGCCTAGTTTTCCGCTGCCCCAGCCCAGTCCAGGAGTTAATTAAGACCTGGGGCTCATCTTAGAGAGCTGCCTGGTTCCCAAGTGAGCTCAGAGGTCTGAGTGGTACAAGCATCCTGGAAGATGGCCCTTCCCCAGCCCAGTCACTGGAAGCTTGGGTCTTTATGTAGGGGCAAAGAGGCTCCGAGAGCCTAAATCAGTTACAGTACAACAAATCTGGACCCCATGAAAATGACTTTATGCAAGATGAACTACATCCCTGAGAACAATATTATGAATAATAACAATACCGGCATGTTAAGCGCTTACTATGTGTCAAGCACTGTTCTAAGCTTTGGGATAGATGCAAGCTAATCAGGTTGGACCCAATCCATGTCCCACATGGGGCTCACAGTCTTAATCCCTATTTTACAGATGAGGTAATTGAGGCACAGAGAAGTGAAGTGACTTGTCCAAAGTCACACAGCAAACAAGTGGCGGAGGCGGGATTAGGACCCATGTTTTCTGAATCCCGAATTCATGCTCTTTCCAATAAGCCACTCCGCTTCTCAATCAACCGATCGCTGAAGATCACTGACCGAATAATCGAAAGAACAAGGGTGCTCTGGCCTCTCTATAACCATCTTTAAGGACTAAGTCAATCAGGGTGGTATACCAAGGCATGGCTTTCAAAGGCTAGATTTAGAGAAAAAGTTAAAAATTTACTAGAAAAAAGTATTAAATTTGGGAAAATGCAAAGAAAAATTGGTTTATGCACTTACACTTTAATATGTTATACATATTATAAGAAACATATTAGGAGAAGCAGCATGGATCAGTAGAAATAGCCCAGGCTTGGGAGTCAGAGGTCATGGATTCGAATCCCAGCTCTGCCACTTGTCAGCTGTGTGACTTTGGGCAAGTCACTTCACTTCTCTGTGCCTCAGTTACCTCATCTGTAAAATGGGGATTAACTGTGAGCCTCATGTGGGACAACCTGACTACCCTGTATCTACCCCAGCGCTTAGAACAGTGCTCTGCACATAGCATTTAATAAATGCCAACATTATTATCATTATCATTATACTATATAATGTATATTCTAATATACTCATACTCTATCACTTAATTTCAAAAGACCACAATCAGTCAATCAATTATATTTATTGAGCACTTACAGAACACTGTACTAAACACTTGGGAAAGTACAATACAACAGAAGTAGCAAATACAATCCCTTCCCAGAATGATCTTACAGTCTAGAGTGGGGGACAGACATTAATATGAAAAAATAATTAATTAATAATATAGTATTTAAAGATCTGTACAGAAGTGTGGTGGAGTTGGGAATGGGGAGAATATTGTGTCCAAAGGTCACAGATTGAGATGTATAGAAAACCCAGAAGGGAATGTATCTGTTTGTTGTCATATTGTACTCTCCCAAGCCCTTATTACAGTGTTTTGCCCAAAGTAAACACTGAAGCGAGTCCAGAGAAATCATATTCTTTAGCAGATTTTTTGAGGCCATCATAGCTATTTGGGCCAACTATAAAAGTACTAAGGTCAAAGATCATTCCCTCTTAACCCCCACCCCCATTATCAGATCTTGAGGAAGTTATCTGGCTTAAAAACAGCATACTGAAGCTTTCATTACAAAAGAGCCAGAAAGCTGTGGGGCAGGTAGCTGACCTTGACTAGTAATTGAAGTGGGTGATAGAATTGGGTGTTATGGGCTTCAAAGGAAGAGAAAGAGGTATTACAGAACCAGCGTGGCTTAGTGGAAAGAGCCCAGGTCTGGGAATCAGAGGTTATGGGTTCTAATCCCAGCTCTGCCACTTGTCAGCTGTGTGACTTTGGGCAAGTCACTTAACTTCTCTGTGCCTCAGTTACCTCATCTGTAAAATGGGGATTAAGACTGTGAGCCCTACGGGGGACAACATGTTTACCTTGTACCTCCCCCAGTACTTAGAACAGTGCTTGGCACATAGTAAGTGCTTAACGAATACCAACATTATTATTATTATGTGGCGGGGGGTGGGGAAGGCGAGGAAATGGTAGGAAAGCATCCCTGGGGAGCAAAAAGAAAGTTGTTGGGTAGGGATTGTCTCTATTTGTTGCTGAATTGTACTTTCCAACTGCTTAGGACAGTGCTCTGCACACAGTAAGCACTCAATAAATACGACTGACTGACTGACTGACTGAATGAATAAGAGCTAGCCAGGGAAAACCTAGTGAAAGGATACTGGAAAATAAACTCTGATGTCTGTCTCACCTGAGCAGAGTAAGCACTACAGTAGACGTTCAACAAATAGCTCTGATTTATTGATTGGTTGAATCTCTCAGTTGATTCATTCAATAGTATTTATTGAGCACTTACTATGTGCAGAGCACCGTACTAAGCGCATGGAACGTACAATTCGGCACAGAGACAATCCCTGCCCGATGCCAGGCTCACAGTCTAAATGGGGGAGACAGACAGCAAAGCAAAACAGAACAAAGCAAAACATAGATAAATAGAATCATAGAGATATACATGTCATTAACAAAATAAATAAGATAGGTGGTTTGAATAGCATCTCTCTTCCACTTGTTGGGGCTTACCAGCTTGGGGAAAATGCCTTGATTTGGACTCTCCATCAGAGGGCCATCTTCGGTGAAGAACGGGAGACCTGCCTGGAGAAATGAAGCTAGAACAAGACTGTCATTAGTGCTCAGACAGAATGGAGTCAGGAACGGTGAGCCAACACGATAGCGTTGGAAGGGCCTGGAAGACCGGAGTGAAATGACAGATGGAAGTACTTTTTCAGGAAAGAAATTTTGCACGCTGATTTAAGGAAAGTTAAACTTGAAGCAGGGATTTATGTCTTGAATAAAAAAAACACTACACTGTAAAGTGTCAATTGTACAGATTAGACTTTTGGCATTAAGAAAATACTCTTGTTTTATGACAAACAACCGTTTCACGATCGGGATAATGGAAGTAGCATAGACTAGCGGAGAGACGTGGGTCTGGAATTCAGAGGTCTTAGGTTTTAACCTCAACCCGACCAATCCATAAGGCAATGAGTGATATTTGTTGAACACTAGCAGTGTGCAAAGCCTTGTCCTGAGTGTTTGGGAGGGTACAATCGAGTTGGGAGACACAATTCCTGCCTTCGAAGAGCTTGCAATCTAATGGGGAAGATAGACACCATTTGGGTGATGTATGACCTTGGGAAAGTCATTGAAATTATATGTCTGTTAATTTCCTCATTTGTAAAATGGGAATTAAATAAATAGCTTCCCCCTACTGAGACTGTGTCTGATCTCATCATCCCCTATCTACTCCAGAGCTTAATATGGTGCTTGGCATATACTAAGTGCTTAACAAATACCGCAGTTATTTATTATAACCCTCTTGAGGAAGTATTTCCCAGTCAAATTACCTGTCCAGGTCTTCTTAACCATACAGCCGTTCTAGATTGACCTATATACTTTACTCATTTATTAATCTTATTCCTGCTATCATCTATTAATAATGGCATTTACCATGGCTCAGTGGAAAGAGCACGGGCTTGGAAGTCAGAGGTCACGGGTTCTAATCCCAGCTCCACCACTTGTCAGCGGTGTGACTTTGAGCAAGTCTCTTAATTGCATGGCTCAGTGGAAAGAGCACGGGCTTTGGAGTCAGAGGTCATGAATTCGAATCCCAGCTCTGCCACTTGTCAGCTGTGTGACTGTGGGCAAGTCACTTAACTTCTCTGTGCCTCCGTTACCTCATCTGTAAAATGGGGATTAAGACTGTGATGAGCCCCATGTGGGACATCCTGATTCCCCTGTGTCTACTCCAGTGCTTAGAACAGTGCTCGGCACATAGTAAGCGCTTAACAAATACCAACAACTTAATTGCTTTGTGCCTCAGTTCCCTCATCTGTAAAATGGGGATTAAGACTGTGAGCCCCATGTGGGACAACCTGATCACCTTCTATCCCCCCCCAACACTTAGAACAGTGCTTCACACATAGTAAGCACTTAACAAATACCATTATTATTATTACGTGACAAGCACTGTACTAAGTACCTATGGTAGATGAAGGATAATTGAGTCTGACCCAATTCCCATCCCACAGACTGTTCACAGCCTAAGGAGGAGGGAGAGCAGATATTAAATGCCCATTCTGCAGATGAGGAAACTGATTCACAGAGAAGTTAAGTGACTGCCCAAGGTTACATGGCAGGCAAGTGAGATAGTTGGGATTAGAACCTGGACCCTTTGACTCCCAGACCCATGTTCTTTCTACTGGGCTACCCCATCGTTCCTCTTCCTCCCACAATTTGTAAATTAATTCATGTCTCCTGGTATTTTCCATTGATTTTCAACTTTATGCAAGAATTTGTCCAATTTAGATTGAACAGCCCTTCTTTAGTTCAGAAAGCACTTTGAGTGGGCTAACTCCACAACACCTCTGTGTGCCTGTGAAATGTTCCCTCCATTAAGGTTTTCATCAATCAATTTTTTAAATTAATCTGCTTTCTAGGTAACTTATGAACCATATTTTCATCTCAAAGATCATCAGTTTCAGCATCTGGCAATGATTCACTGGGTTGCTGAAGCTGAATGAGTCCCCTATTGAACAATGATTCTTCTGAACAAGATGCATTAGCACATCACTATCTTCATTTTCCAATTCTAACTTAGATTCGCTACTCACTTATTAATGATAAATAAAATAACAACAATGATAATAATGTTAAATGCTTACTATTTGCCATGCTGCTATTCTAAACACTGGAGTAGGGACAAGGTAATCAGGCCAGAAACAATCTCTGTCGCACACTGGGCTCACAGTCAAAATTGGAAGTAGAACAAATAGTGAATCTCCATTTCACAGATTAGGACACAAAGGAGTTAAGTGATTTGCACAAGTTCACACTACAGGAAAGTGGTGGAAAATCAGAATTAGAACCCAGTGGAAAGAGCCTGGCCTTGGGAGTCAGAGGTCATGAGTTCAAATCCCGGCTCTGCCACTTGTCAGCTGTGTGACTGTGGGCAAGTCACTTAACTTCTCTGTGCCTCAGTTACCTCATCTGTAAAATGGGGGTTAAGACTGTGAGCCTCATGTGGGACAACCTGATTACGCTGTATCTACCCCAGCGCTTAGAACAGTGCTTGGCACATAGTAAGTGCTTAACAAATACCTACATTATTATTCCCCTAGAGTATGCTGCTTCTCTTCAGTAGAACAACTACTTTTGGGAAGCAACGTGGCTCAGTGGAAAGAGCCCAGTCTTGGGAGTCAGAGATCATGGGTTCGAATCCAGGCTCTGCCACTTGTCAGCTGTGTTACTGTGGGCAAGTCATTTAACTTCTCTCTGCCTCAGTTCCCCAATCTGTAAAATGGGAATTAAGACTGTGAGCCTCACTTGGGACATCCTGATTACCCTGTATCTATCCCAGTGCTTAGAACAGTACTCTGCACATAGTAAGCACTTAACAAATACCAACATCATTAATATTATAATTATTATTATGTCAGGATATCTTCACAATCAGGGCAGTTTCCCATACAGATCAACTAAGACACCAAACAATACAGAGTGTTATGTGGCAGATGGCTATAACCCGGGGAATATCGTCTATAAATGAGGTGAGAAAACATCTGCTAGAAGCTCCAGCTGCTATATTTTTGCAGCTGAATTTAAAAAAAAAAGCTTCTAGTCCTAAAGGAATAGCAGTTTTTCAGCTGTGATGCTACAGAAAGTTTCAGGAGAAGACCTTGACAGGAGAAGACTAACAGAATGTCCAGATTCGGGCAGATAAAGGTTTGCTTTGCTTCATCAGGACTTGTTTACACAAGTTGACTTTCATTTCAATTAGGGGCTGCTTTTATCCTCTGAACCAAACCTCTCAGATGATAAAAAATACAGATGACTGGAATTTATTTTAGCATCTGTATTCCCTGCTAGATTGTATACTCCTTGAGGATTGGGATCATGTGTACTAATTCTAGCATGCTCTTCCAATGATTTATTTGCCTACTCTGTGGAGAACACCGTAAGAAGCCTTTGGGAGAGTACAAGAGAATCAGTAGATGTGATCCCTGCTTACTATTATTACTGTTATTATTATGGTACTTGTTAAGCACTTACTCTGTGCCAAGCACTGTTCTGAGCATTGGGGTAGATACAAGTTAATCTTAATCCCCATTTTACACATGAGGGAACTGAGGCCCAGAGAAGTTCTGTGACTTGCCCAAGGTCACACAGCAGACATGTGGCAGAGTCGGGATGAGAACCCTTGACTCCCAGGCCCTTCTGACTCCCAGGTTTGTGCTTTATCCATTAAGCCACGCTGCTTCTCTGATCAACTATGGAAAGATGGATACTGAAATAAATCTCCAATAGGAAGAAGTTGTAGAATATAAATATATGTGGAGGGATGAGTAATAACAATACTAATTGTAGTAGTTGTTAAGTGCTTACTGTGTGCCAGGCACTGTGCTGAGCACTGGGGTGGATACAAGCAAATCAGGTTGGACACAGTCCCTCCTCCCACATGGGGCTCACAGTCTCAATCCCCATTTTAGAAATGAGGTAACTGAGGTGCAGAGAAGTGAAGTGACTCATCCAAGGTCACACAGGAGACAAGTGGCAGAGTCGGAATTAGAACCCATGACTTTCTGACTCTCAGACCCGTGATCTATCCACTACATCATCAGGTGAGCAGAAAAGAGGACATGACAACTTGTTAGGACAAAATTTTGGGATTTTCTTCAGAAATATTCCTAGTTCACAGCAGCATCACGCCAAATTTGCAGTGAGATTTGTATTTCTTCATTTGCACATCTGCATGCCTTAATACTATAATCAACTCTAGGTAACAGTCAGTCAAATTATATTTATTAAGCACTTATTATATGCAGAGCACTGAACTAAGCACTTAAGAGAGTACAAGACAAGAGAATTAGCAGTTCAAGAACCAATCAACCAATCGATGGTATTTATTGAGCGCTTACTGCATGCTGAGGACTGTACTTAGCATTTGGAAGAGTACAATGTGATAGAGTTGGTAGATATATTCCTTACTCACAAGGAGTTTACCACCATCTCAGAGGCTTAGAATAATGCTTGTATATCTTATTAAACTAGAAGAGTTTCTTAATGGAACAAAGCCTATTCTTATTCCAACTTCTGGATCTTTGGTTACATTCTCAAGTATGTGGCCTAGAATAGGGTGACCAGAATTTGATTTACCACAAAAATCTCCATCATTCCAACAGTGATGGAGGAAGACTCAGATAGGTCACCTTCACCTCTGACTCAGTTGATTATTAGGCCGGTTGAGAAGCATTGTGGCTTAGTGGGGAAAGCATAGACATGGGAGTCAGAGGACCTGAGTTCTTGTCTTGCTACCTCCACATGTCTGCTGTGGAACCTTGGGCAAATAACTTAACTTCTCTTAGTCCAAATTACCTTGTCTGTAAAATGGGGACTAAGACCATGAACCCACTGTGAGACATGGACTTTTTCCAACCTGAATTGCTCATATCTACTCCAGTGCTCAGTACATTGTCTGGCACATAGTAGCACTTAGGGATATCACAACCCCCCTGCCAAAAACAAAAAAACGATTTTACCTTCACCATCAGGGAGTAGCCAAAGGATTTGGTGAATATCTCAGGGCAGCCAAATCTCTTTAGCAATTGTTAGAACTCTGGTTTTTGGTAATTTCAATTGCTGTTGTAAAATCAGTGAAAATAATATAGAAGTCTCGGTGTTGTTTTCTGCACTTTTTCTGTATCTGTCATTCTGCCAAGATCATACCTAAAGTGTTGCATTTTGTACTGAAGGCACATTTCAATTCAGATAGTGCACAATTGACAATGTTCCTCAGTAGTTTGTTGGGAAGGATCCTCACTAGAATCATTCCAACAGTAAAAATAAAGTCACTGAGGACAGGACATCTAGCTTCTCTACTGTACTCTCCCCATGGGCTTAGTACAGAGCTCCATCACATGTAAGTGCTCATACCACTGATTGAACGAATAAGAACATGGCCTTATTTAACTCTCAGAACTAAGGGTAATCAAGCAAAGACAACATGCATTATGTGCAACCCAGATTCCCAGATGGGAACAATAATTTAACTGAAAACAGAAAACACACAGAGAAGATAAATGCAGCTAGATTTTTCAGTCAAGCTCTTATGAAAAGATCTAATGATAATTAAATAATAAAAGAAGATAAGGACCTAATCCAACAGTAAAATATAGGGAATAAAGGATTACTTGGCTTTAGCTATCATACAATACCGTGGAAGTTGTAAAATCTCAAAGGCAACCCTTTCATAAAAGAGTTAATTTCCTTGCCCATAGCTCAGCATCTTTACTCCCCCGGATCATCTTACCCTGCATGGTTCACTACAGGATCAAGTTCCAAAAGTGGAAGATTATAAACTGTTTTGTCAAGTTCAATGGGGGAGATGGAATTCAAATGATAAATCCCAAATGGCTGTTCAAATTGCCACTACAAGGGTAGCCTTATCTTTCCCTCCATCTAAAATGTCTTTCAACCTACTGTGATTGACATGTTTTGGTTTTTGTTTCTTTTGGACTCTTTTCCTTCAGCAGCTCTCAGGCCAGATTTCTTTCATTTTACATGGTTTTACCATCCTGATGCCTGAGGAGATGTTGAGATAAAGGGAGTCTGGCCAATCCACTGCTCAGGCTGCTGAGAGTGACAGCTTGAGATCTCAACAGCAGAGAGAAGAGCGGCAACGAGCGAGAGTCTGGGAGAACTTGCATCACTTAGGTAGCTGAGTGCACTCTTCAGGTTGAACAGATGTCTTCCATGCACCACCCGCTCTTTACAAACAACCTTGGAAATAGCCAGGTGCTACTTCCTTGGAAAGTAACACATGCTGAGTAGTTAATTAGTGTTGACTAAATCTTTGTTCTGAAACGATATTGAGCCATGAAGGTGCGGAGACTGGAACAGCTGAAGTATTTCATCACTGGTGAGACTGATGATTTGTTGGACTTTGGAAAGTGTCAGTGAGGGAAAAACAGAGTTTTATTGCTTTCCAAATAAATCTCACCTGGTCCCTTGGCAAAACATACCCACCTTTGAACCAGCCGGAGGGCTAATGCTTCTGGGAGGCTGACTGGCCTTAAAATGAAAGGTTTGGGCTGAAAGAAAGTATTGAACCATTGCTATGCCGCTGTTCATGTGGCATTATACTAAAGGCACTTCATCTGCCTAATCCATTAATCACAGATGCCTATTTTTATTGAATCATATGTAGCTAGACAGAGGGAAAGATTCATTTTGATCTAATTTCTCAGCTGAACATAGAAAGGCTGCCAGCACACTCAATTTCAAACAACCTAATCAATCAACTGTATTTGTTAAAGATCTATTGGGTGTGGAGTACTTTACTGCTTGGGAGGGTACAAAGAGTTGCATAGGACCCGAACACTGCCTTCAGAAGTTTAAATTCATGTTTTATTCTTTTAATTATTGACATCCAGAAGCTCATTTCAGGTGTCTCCATCTTTCAGATGCTGAGTTGGTAGCTGTCTTGATGGTTGGTGTCTTGTTTTGTAAGACCTTTTGGGGAGCCCTATTAACCTCACAGTTGGTTCAGTGGAAAGAACACTGGTTCAGGAATCAACAGATAATAATAATAATGATGGCATTTGTTAAGTGCTTATGTGCTGAGCACTGTCCTAAGCGCTGGGGTTGATACATGGTAATCAGGTTGTCCCTCTTGGGGCTCACAGTCTTAATCCATTCATTCAAATGCATTTATGGAGCACTTGTCAGATGAGGTAACTGAGGCACAGAGAAATCAAGTGACTAGCCCAAAGTCACACAGCTGATCAGTGGCAGAGCCAGGAATAGAACCCATGACCTCTGACTCCCAAGTCCCAAGTCCGTGCTCTTTCCACTAAACCACACTGCTTCAGAGCCAAGTTCTGGTCCAGGATCTGCTTTAGGTGGTGAACAGGGATAAAGACCGAACATCATGGCCTAGTGGAAAGAGCATGGGCTTAGGAGTCAGAGCTCCTGGCCACTCTGCCACTTGTCTCCTGTGTGACCTTGGTCAAGTCACTTTGCTTCTCTGTGTCTCAATTACCTCTTCTGTAAAATGGGGACTAAATCTTTCTTCCTCTTACTTCCCCAGTGAGGCCCATGTTGGATTGGAACTTTGTCAGACCTGATTAATTTATATCTACCCCAAAGCTTAGAACAGTGCTTGACACATAAGTGCTTAAATATTCTTCTTATTATTTCATTGTAATTATTGTTATTTTGTGTCCCCCTTCTCAATTACCTGTTGGACCTTGGGCCCTCTTGGGACCACAACGAGCAAGGAAGAGACAATACAAGTGGCACAGCACAAGGCTCCAGCATTACAAATCATTTTTTAAACAGGTTCTCAATCCAGAAGTCTTGGGCCTGAGGCTCATCTCTGACTCCGTTCCAATCTGGGAGTGCTTGTCAACTCCTCATCCTGCTGCTGCTTGCTAATTGCATGCTAAAAGGATTATAATCTCTTATTTGGGAAATTAAAAATCCTGTGATTCATGAGCTGATAGTAATAACGAATAATTAGGGTAGTTGTTAAGTGCTTGCCCTCTGCCAAGCACTGTTCTAGGCACTGGGGTAGATACAAATTAATTGGTTTGGATAAGACCTGATGCAAGGCAGCAGAGAATAAGCCCCCCTTTTCCTCTGCTCCCCCTCCTTTCCCCATCATCCCCACTCGGTCCCTTAGCTCTACACCCCTCCCCGGCTCACTGCACTTGTGTATCTGTGTACATATTTATATTTCTATTTATATTAATGATGCACATATATCTATATGTTGGGAAGCAGCGTGGCTCAGTGGAAAGAGCCAGGGCTTGGGAATCAGAGGTCGTGGGTTCGAATGCCGGCTCTGCCGCTTGGCAGCTGTGTGGCTATGGTAAAGTCACAACTTCTCTGTGCCTCAGTTACCTCATCTGTAAAATGGGGATTAACTCTGAGCCTCACATGGGACAACCTGATTACCCTGTATCTACCCCAGCGCTTAGAACAGTGCTCTGCACATGATAAGTGCTTAACAAATACCAACATTCTTCTTATTATTATTTATAAAGATGCTACTGATGCCTTTTACTTGTTTTGATGTCTCTCTCCCCCCTTCTAGCCTGCGAGCCCATTATCAGCAGGGAATCTCTCTATTTATTGCTGAATTGTACTTTCCAAGCATTTATTACAGTGCTCTGCACACAGTAAGTGGTCAATAAATATGATTGAATATGGAATGGAGTGGGAAGGTCAGTGTGGAGGCTCATATAGTAATCAAGGAGGGATAGGATAAGTGTTAGAATCAGCATAGTAGCTGTTTGGATGGAGACCAAAGGGTGGATTCTAGCCATGTTGAATGTTGAACCGACGGGATTTGGTGACTGATTGAATATGTTGGTTGAATGAGAGAACTGATTGAAAGGTAACACCAACATTGCTGGCTTTTGAGACAGAGAGGATGGTTGTGCTGCTACAGTGAAGGGAAAATTAGGGGGAGTACCGGGTTTGGGTGGGAAGATAAGGAGATCTGTTTTGGTTATGTTAAGTTTGAGGTGGACATCCAAATGGAGATGTCCTAAAAGCAGGAAGAAATGCGAGACTGCAGAGGAGGAGAGAGATTGGGGCTGGAGATGTAAACTGGGGAATCACCCACATAGAGAAGTGTGGTGAGCCCACATAAAACTGCCTTATTAGTGACTATTTGTGATCCTGCAAACAACAACTAAGAAGAGACTGGCTAAGGCACTGCTGGGCTCAACTTGAGATAGGTGATTGGGGGCCTGTGGGGGTGGAGCATGGAGGGAGGCGACGCTTTGTCTCCCTGTGATGCCTAAGGCAGATAAAAAGCCATCGCTCTAAATCAAGAGGAAGCAGGTAGGAAGCACCTGGAGCAGAAGCACATAGAGAGAGGCAAGCATTGAGGAAAGAAACACGGAAACACGTGGAGCAAGGATTGACAGAATGGCCTCCTCTGACCAGCAGATTGGTATTGGATCTTTGGTGGAATAAGTGAGTGTGTATGCATGTCACTCTCTTGCGCACTGGTAAAACTAAGTAAAAAACTTTCCACAGTAACCTTGGTGGCCAGTAGTGTGGTTTGACTCTACTATGTGTCACCGAGGCTCCCCCGGTCCAGGAAGGTCCCGGTCGATATGAGCTGGGGGCTCATGACAAGAGGGTAGTTGAAGCCTTGGGAACAAGTGCATTTTTCAAGAGGGTCTAGATAGAGAATAGAATGGGATCCAGACTGAGACTTGAAGGACTTCTACATGTAGTGTGTGGGAGGCAGAGGAGGAGCCTGTGAAAGAGAGCCAGAAGGAGTAGCTGGAGAAATAGGAGGAGAACCAGGAGAGGACAGTGTTAGTGAAGTCAAGGTTGGAGAATGTTTCCAGGGGAAGGTTGTGGTCCACACTGTCGAAGGCAGCTGAGATGTCGAGGAGGATCAGGTGGAGTAGAAGCCATCGGATTAAGCAAGAGAGAAATCATTTGTGACCTTTGAGTGGGAGTTTATGCAGAGTGAAGGGGGCAGAAGCCAGAATGGAGGGGGCCAGGGATAGAATTGAACCAGGGGAACTTGAGACGGTGGGTGAAGACAACTGGCTCAGGTGGTTTGGAGAAGAATGGTAGGAGGGAGATGGAGTGATAACTGGAGGGAGCCATGGGGTCAAGGGAGGGTTTGTTTAGGACAGGGGAGATATGAGTGTTTCAAAGCAGAGGGGGAAAAGCCATTGGAGAGTGAACGGTTGAAGATGGTGGTCAGAGAGGAAGAAGGGAGGAGGCAACAAAAACTCCTCACTCTAGGATTCAAGCTCTCCATCACCTTGCCTCCTTCCTACCTCTCCTCCCTTCTCTCTTTCTACCGCCCACCCCGCACGCTCCGCTCCTCTGCCGCCCACCTCCTCACCGTCCCTCGGTCTCGCCTATCCCGCCGTCGACCCCTGGGCCACATCCTCCCGCAGTCCTGGAATGCCCTCCCTGCTCACCTCCGCCAAACTGATTCTCTTCCCCTCTTCAAAACCCTACTTAAAACTCACCCCCCCTTCACCTCTCCGCAGCTAAACCCTCTTTTACCCCTTTCCCTCTGCTCCTCCCCCACTCCCTTCCCATCCCCTCAGCACTGTACTCGTCCGCTCAACTGTATATATTTCCATTACCCTATTTATTTTGTTAATGAAATGTACATCGCCTTGATTCTATTTAGTTGCCATTGTTTTTACGAGATGTTCTTCCCCTTGACTCTAGTTATTGCCATTGTTCTTGTCTGTCTGTCTCCCCTGATTAGACTGTAAGCCCGTCAGTGGCAGGGACTGTCTCTATCTGTTGCTGACTTGTTCATTCCAAGCACTTAGTACAGTGCTCTGCACATAGTAAGCGATCAATAAATACTATTGAATGAATGAATGAAAAGGTTTGTGAAGGGACGGGGTGGGAGGTACAAGTGGAGGGTGTGGCTTTTGAGAGGAGGCAGATTCTTGAGAATCTGCTTGGAAAGATGGGAGAGTTGAAGTAGGGGCAGGAGGAAGGAGGGGCTGGAGAGGAGCAGGGGAGACTTTAGGGAAATTACGCCTGACGGTTACAATTTTCTCAATGAAGTAAGTGGCCAGATCATTAGGAAAAATAAATGAGGAAGGTGGGGGTGGGGTGGGCAGGGAGTATGAGGAGGTAGTTAAAACTTCTGAAACAACTGTCAAGGGTGTCAATAAGGATGGAGAAACAATATTGCCAGGTAGAGGAAAGGGCAGAGTTAAAATAGGCAAGGATGACCTTCAAGTGGACAAAGTTGGGCTGATATTTCAAATAACCAATTAATGGTATTTATTGAGAGCTTATGTAGAACACTGTTCAAAGTGCTTGGAAGAGTATAACATAATTAGCAGAAACGTTCCCCTCCCATAATGAGTTTACAGAAACTCCTATCAACTTTAAAGCACTCAATCAGATCGCCCCATCCTATCTCACTTCCATTAACCTTTCACTATAGCCCAGGCTCTTCATTCTGCTCCTCTGGCAGCAGCTTACTCATTGTGCCCTGATCTAATCCATTTTGTTGCTGACAGCTTTCCCACATCTTTCCCATAGCCTGGAACTGCCCCGTCTCCATCTCCAAAACACAATTAAGCACAATCACATCTCCAGGAAGCCTTCCCCGATTAAGCCCTCCTTTCCCCTGCTCACTGTCCCTTCTGGTTTGTCTATGCACTTGGATCTATGCCCTTTGACCATTTGATATTCACCCTACCCCCAACCCCACATCTCCTATATACATAACCTTTATTTATTATAAATTTTTTATTCAGATTGATTTCTGTCTCCTCTTTTAGAGTGGAAGCTCATTATAGGCAGGGAACATGTCTGCTAATTCTGTTGTACTCTCCCAAGCACTTAGAACAGTGCTCTTTACATAAATGCCATTGATTGATTGATTTTTGGATTTCCATCAGCAGTGCTCTGCAACCCAAGCACAGGAACAGAGGGAGTGGACTGTGGAGGTAACCCAGGGCTGTGGTTACCCAGGTGAAGGGATATAGGTGAAGGGATAGTGGAGGGAGTGATCTGGAAGAACTTGGGGCATCGATTCAATTGTCAAGGGATGGACTTTATGGTATGGAGATTAAATGGGGTATTAGATAGAGTCAAAAGATAGGAGGTCTCTGTGGGGGAAAAGAACAGATTTTGTGGGGAGTGGACTGTGGAAGAGAAGGCAAATGAGGAAGATAAGGCCACATAGAGAGTTTTCAAAGTTAGTGAGGGTAAAAATTGTACAGTGGCTAGAGATAAGATCAAGTGTGTGCCCAGGTTGGTGAATGGGTGAGCTGGGGTGGAGCAGGAGGTCAATGGAGTTGAAGAATAATGGAAAACTGGCACTGGAAGTGTTGTCAGGAACTTCGATATGGATATTGAAATCCTGAGAATCAATGTACGGCTGGAGAAAGAGAAAAGAAATGTGAGAAGAGGGTCAAAATTCCAAAATAAGTGAAAGTGGGGCCTGGGGAGTCATAAATGGCCGTGACTTGTATCTGGAGTGGGCGCTAGAGGCAGATGATACGGGCTTGTGCAAGTGTCATTGGGAGGGAGAAGAAAGGCAAAACTTCCCCCTTTCCCACTGAGCCTGGGGGAGTGGGTAAAGATGATGTCCCCTCTAGAGAGATCAAGCAGGGGAGACAGTGTCCTCTGGAAGAGCCAGGTTTCAGTAATGGCGAGGAGGTGCAGTGGTCAAGAACAAGTGAAGGATGAAGGAAGCTTTCCCATGATGGAGTGGGAGTTCTACAGGCTGCACTTGGCTGAGGCTGTGTGTTAGGGGGACGTGGGGAGAGGATGGTGCAAGGGATGGGGAGGTGTTGGATAGGAGTGAGTTGACAGGGTCTGGCAGAGGGGGAGATGTTCTGGGAGTAGGAGGCACTACAAGACTGCAGTAGGAAGAGAGTCAGGGCTGGAGATTGCAGTTTGGGAATCATCTGCATAGAGATGGTAGTTGAAGCCATGAGGGCAGAGGAGACAACAGAAAAAAACAGCATTAGGTGCTACAAGCCATAAAGTACAATAAGACAAAAAGGCACAAGCTTTCTTTGTCTCAGACTGTGGATCTGGCTTTGTTTCAGGCACACCCACTCATAGGGAACGTCAGCTGCCAGGGTGTCTTCTTATTTTTGCTGTTCAGTGTAAAGAGCATAGCAATTATGACAATCAGTGTTACCTGAAGGAATATTCTAGTTTTCGGGTCAATTCCGGCTGAATTGGGCAGACTGTAAGCTCACTGTGAGCACGGAACACGTCTACCGACTCTGTAAGGAGAAGGGTGCAGTGGATGGACCCTGGACGTGGGAGTCAGAAAGTTGTGGGTTTTAATGCCGGCTTCTGCCACTTGTCTGCTTGTGTGACCTTGGACAAATCACATCACTTCTCTGGCGCCCTCAGCTTCCCCTTCTGTAAAATGGGGATTGAGATTTGCTTGCATCTACCCCAGTGCTTATTTACAGTGCCTGGCATGTAGAGCTATAAAAAAAAAATACCAGAATTATTATTAGTTTCCCAAGTGCTTAGTACTGTGCTCTGCACACCTCTGTAAGAGGTCAATACAAACGACTGATTGACTTCGACAAAATGGTGTCCATATACATAATAATGATGGTATTCGTTAAGTGCTTACTGTGTGCAAAGCACGGTTCTAAGCGCTGGGGGAGGTACAAGGTGATCAGGTTGTCCTACGTGGGGCTCACAGTCTTAATCCCCATTTTACAGATGAGGTAACTGAGGCACAGGGAAGTTACGTGACCTGTCCAGAGTCACACAGCTGACAAGAGGCAGAGCTGGGATTAGAACCCATGACCTCTAACTCCCAAGCCCGGGCTCTTTCCACTGAGCCATGCTGCTTCTCTATGATACGATATGATATTCAAGCAACCTCTTGGCGTCTGGTGTCTGTGAGGACTCTCAGTGGCTGTCCCCTCGACAGCTGGAGGTTCTCATGGCCCTTTGATTCCAAATCCACCCTGCTGCCAGTCTGTCTGGAGCTTCACCCTGAGGTCACCTGGGGGGGAAAAATAAAGTTAAAGAAGAATATTGGGAGTAGAAGTGGGATGTTAGAAAAGTTGCTCCACTCAAATCCATGGGTCAAACAGTTCAACTGAAAATTTCTCTTCAATAGCATAACCTTGCTCAAAAGTAAATGTGGCTAATCAAATATCAAGTTCTGTTAAAAGATCTGTTAGCTATATTAAAAGCACATATCCTCCACGAGATCTTCCCCGAAAAATAATAATCATTGTGGTATTTGTTAAGAGCTTTCTATGTGCCAAGCACTGTACTAGGAGTTGGGGTGGGTACAAGCAAATCAGACTGGACACAGTCCCTGTCCCACGTGGGGCTCACAGTCTCAATCCCCATTTTACAGATGAGGTAACTGAGGCCCAGAGAAGTGAAGTGACTTGCCCAAGGTCACACAGCAGACATGAGGTGGAGGAGGGATTAGAACCCATGACCTTCTGACTCCCAGACCCGTGTTCTAGCCACTACACCATGTCCTCAGTTCCTCTTCTCCCACTCCCTTCTGCATCACCCGATTAGACTGTAAACCTGTCAATGGGCAGGGATTGTCTCTATCTGTGGCCGAATTGTACATTCCAAGCTCTTAGTACAGTGCTCCGCACATAGTAAGCACTCAATTAATACTATTGAATGAATCACCCTTGCATTTTGAATATGCACCCTTTATTCACCCCTCTCTCTGCCCCACAGTACTTATGTTCACATCTGTAATTTATATTGTCTGTCTCCCCCTCCTAGACTGTAAGGTCACTGTAGGCAGGGATTATGTCTAACAACTCTGTTATATTCCCCATGTGTTCGGTACAATGCTCTGCCCCCAGAAAGCATTCAATAATATGATTGATTGTTGGGGAAAAATATTGCAAAACATTCTTGATGGGCTGGCAAGAAGGAACTCTGACTCTAGATATGACTCTGGAACTGATGCTTAATTGTCTATGTGAGGGTTAGAGGTGGAGGATTGGGGATTGATTTTTGACAAGTTATGACTCCCCATTCTTTCCCTTTATGGAAACCCTAATTACCTCATATGGCCTGCATCTTTGTTGTGGATATACAAGCTTGTTGGTTCAGGTAAATTGTAGGTGTGAGGATCTTCAACCCAGAACTCACATTTACCATCATTAAAGTTTAATGAAAATGGATATTAAAAGAGTGTTAAACTTTCACCAAATTCAAAGGACAGTTGTTAGTTCTCGGGTAACAGTTATACATTTATTCATTATAATTTATTTTCATTCATAAAAAGGACAAAGCACAGTCCTAGTCTACTCCATTGAAAAAAAACTCATAAAAATAACTAAGAAAATCAATCCAAATTTCATCAGTATCAAATAAAACTACTAATATCACCTTTCTTGAAATACAAAGAAACAACAAATGTGTCTATCTCTATATAAACTTTAATTAAGAACCTTGCATCTTAAGCAATGTTACATTAGTTAGTCTTTTCACATCAGTTTGAAACTGAAGGTTCTGGTCAAAATCGTACAATTTAATGAAGCAATGAGCAGCTGGTTACATGATCAATATATGAGATTCTGTAACCTAGGTCACCTATGCAACAGATTTTCTTTTGAAAAAAACCACAAAACAAAACAAAAAAAACCCTAACATACAATACCCCTCCCCCCAACCCCCCAAACCAAACAAACAAAAAAAACAGAACCATTGAAAAAATTCTTAGTTTTCTCTTTCGAGAATCACCACATGCAGAAACTAACCAGTTTTGCTTCTTATTACCACATATTAGAAAAGTAAAAGACACGGCATGCATTTGGCAGACAGTTAATTAGTAGTTGATTATATAAAAATTCCCAACATGGGTCACACTGCAAAAAGAAACCCCAAAGTAAAACAAAACCCAAAAAAACTTTTGTACAGAAGGCTCTCAGAGTATTAGTGTCTCTAAGTATGAACTTATTTTGTTTCTTTTCCAAGTAATTATACATTTTATGAAATTCAAACCAGTGATTTTTAAGACCTTGGCCATCCTCCATTGGGAAACTCTTCATTCATTTATTTAAAAAAGTTTTTTTTTATAACAAGTTAAAATTAAATGAATGGTATTGGGGTTTATCATAGTGCTGACTCTAAACATTTATATGTAAATATACAGTACAAAAATGATACAAATGAAAGAAATGGGTGCAAATTAGTAATATATTCTTGCTTCCTGTAAATATCATGGACCTCTATAGTATCCATTCTAGAAAGATAAATTCTATCTCTAATTAGCTAGCAAGGTTGTGCTAATAAAAATATGATTCAAGTTTATAGTTCTTGAAGCATCAGACATTGCACTATTACTTGAGCCAGATGATTCCTTATCACTGTATTTCTTCCACATTCGAACCTAAATCCCGAGCACGCATGGAGAATGAAAGAATGAATGGGGTTTGATCTCGTTTTGTTTATAATTAAAGGAAAAGAAAAAAAATAACGCTAAAAAGCTGAATCCTGCCAGATACAGTCAAGGCACAAACATTATTCATTTCCTACTTAATGTTTCAGTTTTGCATACTCTTCAAAACACAACTGTTGGTGTGTTGAAATGTTGATCCCTTCTTATCTTCAGTATTGCTTTGAGATGAGAAATGGTTTAATGGTTTCATTAGTGAATGAGGACTTCTGCAGTTCTGTCAAACCTTTAGATTATTCCTGAACTTCCTGCCTTGGCTAAAGGAAAGACTATACTTTGTGTAGGGAATCATAAAAGGAAATACTAAAATACTATCAGGCTAGTCTGATATCACTGCAGTTTCCTTTTGATTTGTTGAATCCTCATCTGTCTCCCCATGTCAGCATCTATAGAATGATGGAAGCCAGCACTACTATCAGAAATTTATTATTTCTAAAGTCATGAATGAAAAAATGATGTGACATCTCTTCAGGTAAAAGTTGGAATCTGTTAGGTTTAAAATTGGTGATAGATACAATTGCTATCATAAAATAACTTCTGAGTAGAATCAAACAGATGAACATGTTGTATGCCCATATGTTGACAGTAGTATGGACAAAATGTCATTCCGACCAAAATGTACTGGGCAATTGAGAAAAAGAAATCTTTATTCGAACGATTGCTGTTGGAAATTAGAGGCCCACTTTTAGCACGTTCTCATTACACTGACCTTGGAATTTCACAGATCTTCAATTTTGATTTAAAGTATACAAAACCAAAACCGATGGAATTCCCCCATAGCTGAATTCGATTTGAATAAGCCAAATATTCATTTGTTCTTTCAAATAAAGCTCTAAATAAAACTCAAGTGAACGTTTTTGCTTTGACTGTACCTCTAAAATCCAGAAGTCTCACGAATGACAGAGGTCATTCAGAAATATGCAGGACACAAAACGTATAGGATAGTACGGACGAACGGAGTTACTCTTACATTTATCACTTACAATCAACGTTTCAATCTCTAGTATATTTCACAATTTGTTATTAAAGGTAAAGCACCTATGTATGGTGAATTTACTTTCACTGTACAGCCTATATTATTGGATTTTTTAACACTGTAACTTGCCCCATTGGATCGAATCATGCAACCATCAAAGATCAGCATAAGTGTTTTATAAGGCATACTGGAACAAGTTAAAAATCATTTTGTCTATGTTCCAAAGATGATTCATTCGATGAAGGGGTTCCTGGATGCCTCAATCCTCTTAAGAGTTCATTGTAAATCAGTTGGATAGCTTGTTTAAAGGGTAATTTTTTTGGCTTTGGATGGTGCCATAGGAGTCAGAAAAGAATCGCGGTCCTCAGCTTTGAAGAGAGTTCTTTGCACTGGGTTGAGAACAATCCAGCTACATTCAGAATTCCAAGTAGACAAGAATGCCAAAGGCGGGCAGCAATAAGCCAAGAAGACTAGGTGATATTCCGGTTGCACCTACAAATTAAACAGAGAGTTTGTTATTTCTCTTATTGAGTAACAGTCACTGTAATTAAGGCAATCTGCATCTGGGAAATGTCACATGTGTGGTCCTGAATCCCAAAGGGTCTTTCAAGCCAACTTCTGCCTTGTCATAAGTGAATTTTGGAAGAAAAAAAAATCACAACAATAATCAAGGACTCAATTTCTTACGTTCTTCGTGAGCTATTTATTCAATTTGTTTATATAAGCAGTTAGCCTAATAAGATCACACTTGTGTATATTTTTCCTGAAGGTCCCACAGACCCAAAATTCTTCCATGAGGCAAAAGGTCAAGAGTATTTTAAAAAGTGAAAACAACCCAGTTTTTAAAAATAGAATGAAGCAATGTGTCTCGAATATCTGAACATTGTTAGGATCAATAATAACTTGATAGCACTTACAGATACATGACTCTTTCTTTACTCACCATGCTCCAGATGCCCATGACCATAGTATTTTTGGTGACATTTGCAGGCTCTTGTCTTTAGAAACCCTTGAAAGATGACTATTGCTGAATACTTCTATGTAAATATTTTAAGTTACCATAGCACTCATTAAAAAAAACACATGGAAACAACAGTCCTATCATGTTATTTGGGGTTAAGCCAAAGAAATCAGAGGTTTTCCAAGCAGAACTGGGCAAGTATAGCCTGCTACACAGGGACTTTGAGGCTCTGAAAAGTCAAGGGACTGGAGAATAAAAAAACTCAAGGCTCTGGGAATCTCCCAGGTCTCTGTCATTCAGGTACATTTCTCACCTTAGCCATGCTTTCCTCGGCCCATTACTAATGATCACCCAAATTGCTGGGTGGGAAGGTGGAGAACTGAGCTGCAGGGACCTATGAGTGTCATAATTTTCTTGATGACTTTGTGGAAAGAAATGAGAGATGAACTAGAAATAATAGAAATCCTTTTGCAGACTGTAAGCTCCCTGAGGGCAGGGATCATGTTTATTCAATCGTATTTATTGAGCACTTACTGTGTGCAGAGCACTGTACTAAGCACTTGGAAAGCACAATTAGGCAACAAATAGAGACAATCCCTACCCAACAACGGGCTCAACCAACTCTTTTAAACTCTTCCAATCTCTTAGTGTAGTGCACTGCACACTGCAAATGCTCATTAACAGCCATTGATTGTTTGATTGTTACACAACTTCGGCTCATAGGACATTCATTTGAACAGAAGTAAACATCACTGGGTGTAAAGTGCTGATTTTATTTGTCAAATAGAAGTATTCTTCATACGACTCAGTGGTGCAGAGCTGTAATATCCCAAATCATCCATCATTTGTGTTGTCGATTATTATTTCAATGAGAAATAAGGGGTTAAAGGGAACATGGTTTGCAAACCACCGAAACACAGCTTCTGTCATACCAGGTAGAATTCAAGGAGGCATTTTACATTTCAAAGTTACAGAGAAAGCTTGTTTTGTCCATTGCCTTGACACTTTCCCAGTAGCCTCTCTACAGTTCATTAGCTAGTCACTAGGAGCCAATTTACAACAGTTCAAAGTTCAGTTGACAGAAGAGTGTTAATATTGTTGCAATCGATTCCCTAAGCAATATTCATGGGTTGATGGAGTTGCCACGGTGACCTTTCACTGGTGCTTGAAACAAGGTTTTGAAACAGATACTCTTGAAGAGTTAAATATCTTCACTCCTTTCCCACTAAAACCAATCTGCGCTGCAACCCAGTCTTCTAACACCAAGCTAACACCATTGTGCCTCATTGTTATCTCTTTCATCACTGATCCCATGTCCATGACTTTCCTTCTGGCTTGAATTCCCTCTCCCCGCCACCTGGCAGAGCACTGCTCACACAACCTCCAAAGTCTACCACAGTCATATATTCTCCAAGAAGTCTGTCTTGGGGACATGTGATAATCACCCCACCCCAACCCCACAGGACTTACGCACATATCTTTAAATTATATACTATGCATTACTTATTTGTTCATATTAATGTCTGTTTCCCCCTCTAGACTGTAAGTTAATTATAGGCAGGGAACCTGACTGCTAATTTTGTTGTACTCTCCCAAGTGCATGGTGCTGTACACATACTAAGCACTCAAGAAATACCACTTTTCACTGACTGACTAAATTTGCATTTCCCCAGACTTCCGCTTCACTCTCTTCTGTCACCTATGCACTTAATTCCCTACCTCCTAAGTCATTAGGCACTTAGCCCAGCTCCTCGCACCTAGTGTGGTATTTGTTTAACACTATGTGCCAGGTATTGTTCTAAGTGCTGTGGTAGATACAACATAATAGAGTTGGACACAGTCCCTGTCCCACTTAGGGCTCCCAGTCTTAATCCCCATTTTACAGATAAAGGAACTGAGGTACAGAGAAGTTAGGTGATTTACCCAAGATCACACTACAGACAAGTGGCAGAACTGGGATTAGAATTCACATCCTTCTGTCTTCCAGGCCGATGCTCTTTCCACTAAGCCACGCTGCTTGTATAACTCATTCCTCCATTCATTAATTCAACTGTACTTATTGAGTGCTTACTATGTGTAGATCACTGTACTAATAATAATGTTGGTATTTGTTAAGCGTTTACTATGTGCCGAGCACTGTTCTAAGTGCTGGGGGAGATACAGGGTAATCAGGTTGTTCCCACGTAAGGCTCACAGTTAATCCCCATTTTACAGATTAGGGAACTGAGACACAGAGAGGTTACGTGATTTGCCCAAAGTCACACAGCTGACAAGTGGCAGAGCCGGGAGTCGAACCCATGACCTATGACTCTGAAGCCCAGACTCTTTCCACTGAGCCACGCTGCTTCCCAAAGAACAATAAACAGACAAATTCCCTGCCCGCAACGGGCCCACAGTCTACAGATAACAGGGGTATTTGTTAAGCGCTCACTATGTGCCAGGCACTGTTCTAAGCGCTGGAATGGATGCAAGCAAATCGAGTTGGACACAGACCCTGTCCCACATGGGGCTCACATTCCAAACTTAGTGCTTGGAATGTACATTCGGCAACAGATAGAGGCAATCCCTGCCCAACAACGGGCTCACAGTCTAAACGGGGGAGACAGACAACAAAACAAAGCAGATAGGCATCAATACCATCAAGATAAATTGAATCACAGATATATACACATCATTAATAGAGTAATAAATAATATATATATATATATATATATACATATGTACAAGTGCTGTGGGAAGGTGAAGGGGGCAAAGCAGAGGGAGGGAGTAGGGGGAATGGGGAGGGCAGGAGGGACAGAAGGAAAGGGAGGGCTCAGTCTGGGGGGAAGGCTGTTTTATATTCTGTTACCTCCCTTACCTATAATTTATTTTAATGTCTGTCTCTCCCCCTAGATGGTAAGCTCCTTGAGGGCAGAGATCAGTCTATTAATTCTATTTTACTCAACCAAGTGTTTAGTACCGTGGTCTGCACGGAGTAAGCACTCAAATCACGACTGATTGATTGATAACCGATTCACGGATATATGGCACTGCATTTTTTTATTCTTCATTCATGTTGTATGCATATCAGGATCTGCGATGTCATATTCTTACAGGAATGCTAGTATTTAAGAATAAACAGTGTCCGGAATAAAATGGAATTTTATATTTTGCTTCCATTTGGGAAGAAGGTTCTCCTAAAACAAACTGCGGAGTATCAAAACTATGGCAACATTCTATCAAGAATCTTTAATAGTTTGTTAGTTTTACCCAAATTAGTATTTTATGATTAAGAAAAAAATTTAATTCCCCTCAAATATATCGAAAGGTAGAATTTTGCTTTGATTTTTAGGTTATAAAACAATCCAAAAAATCATCCTAAAATGCAGAAGGTCATGAATCTCAAATTCATTTCCCACTTATTGGTTCACCAATTTAGCCCAGCTCCAATTTGCTGGGAAATAAGAAGTAAGCCCTGGTGAATGAAGATGATCTGATCCTGACTGATCAGAGACTATCTCCCTCCTACTATTCCTCTCCAAACTCCTTGAGCAAGTTGTCTACACCTACTGTCCCAAATTCCTCTCCTTCAATTCTCCCCTTGACCCCCTCCATTCTGGCTTCCATCCCCTTCACTCCACAAAACCTGCCCTTTCAAAAGTCACCAATGATCTCTTTCTTGCCAATATCCATGGCTTACTGTCCAATCCTAATCCTTTTTGACCTCTCGACACTGCCTTCGACACTGTGGACCATCCTCTTCTTCTGGAAACATTATCCAACCTTGGCTTCACTGACACTGTCCTCTTCTGGTTCTCCTCATCTCTCTGGATGTTCATTCTCAGTCTCCTTCTTGGGCTCCTCCTCTTTCTCTACACCCTAACTGTGGGGATACCTCAAGTTCAGTTCTGGATCCCCTTCTATTCTCCATCTACTCCCATTCCACTGGAGAACTCATTCCCTCCCAAGGCTTCAGCTATTACCTATATGCGGACGATACCCAAATCTACATTTCCAGCTTGGAGCTCTCTCTATCTCTATAGTCTCATTAATTAATTTATTCATTCTGTCATATTTATTAGGTGCTTACTGTGTGCAGAGAACTGTACTAATCGCTTGGGAATGTACAATAAAACAATGAAGAGTGACAATCCCTGTCCACAAAAAACTCATTGTCTAGAGCGGCGGAAGCAGACGTCAGTACAAATAGATATCAATATAAATAAATAAAATAACAGATATACACATAAGTGCTATGGGGCTGGGAAGGGGGGTGGAAGAGCAAAGGGAACAAGTAAGGGAGACTCAAGGGAATGGGAGATAAGGAAAAGTTGGGCTTAGTCTGGGAAGGCTTCTTGAAGGAGATGTGCCTTCAATAAGGCTTTGAAGAAAGGGAGAGTAATTGTCTGGTGGATTTGAGGAACGAGGGAATTCCAGACCACTAGTAGGATGTAGGTCAGGGGTTGGAGCAAGACAGGCCAGATCAAGGTACAATGAGAAGATTAGCACCAGAGGAGTGAATTGTGTGGGCTCGGTTGTAGAAGGAGAGAAGTGAGGTGAGGTTGAAGGGGCAAGATGATGGAGTATTTTAAAGCTAATGGTGAGGAGTTTTTGTTTGATACAGAGGTGGATAGGCAACCACAGGAGATTTTTGAGGAGGGTGGTGACATGTCCTGAATGCTTTTGTAGAAAGATGATCCAGAGTTTAGTATGGATGGCAGTAGGGAGACACAGGGGGTTGGGTGGTGAGCAAGTAGGCTGATGCTGTAATCCAGGCAGGATAGGATGAGTGCTGTAGCAGTTTGGATGGAGAGGAAGGGGTGGATTTTAGCAATGCTGTGAAGGTGGGACTGACAGGATTTGGTGATGGATTGAATATGTGGGTTGAATGAGAGAAAGGAGTCAAGGATAACACCAAGGTTATCCTAAAACAAACTGTGGCATATCAAAACTATAGCAACATTCAATCAAGAATCTTTAATAGTTTGTTAGTTAGGCTTGTGATATCACAAGGATGGTAATGCCTTCTACAGTGACAGGAAAGTCTGGGTGAGACGAAGGTTTAGGTGGCAAGATGAGGAACTCCATTTTGGACATGTTAAGTTTTAGGTGACAGGAGGACATCCAAGTAGAGATGTCGTGAAGGCAGGAGGAGATGCGAGCCTAGAGAGGGAGAGAGATATGGGGAGGTGATGGAGATTTAGGCATGCTCTGCATAGAGATGGTAGTTGAAGCTGTGGGAGTGAATGAGTTCTCCAAGGTAATGAGTATAGATGGAGAATGGAAGGGAATCGAGAACTGAACCTTGAGGGAGACCCCACAGTTAGGGGGTGGGAGGCAGAGGAGGAGCCCACGAGGGAGACTGAGAATGAATGGCCAGAGAGAAAAGAGGAGAACTAGGAGAGCATGGAGTCAGTGAAACCAAGGTTTGATAACATTTCCAAACGTAGGGAGTGGTTCACAGTGTCAAAGGAAGCTGAGAGGTTAAGGAGGATTAGGATGGAGTAGGAACTGTTGGATTTGTCAAGAAGGAGGTCATTGGTGACCTTTGAGAGGGTGGTTTCAATGGAGTGAACGGGACAGAAACCAGATTGGAAGGGATCCAGGAGAGAACTGGAGGAGAGGAATTTGAGACAGTCGGTGTAAACTTGCTTCAGGAGTTTGGAGAGGAAAGGTAGGAGGGAGAGGGGGTGATAATTTGAGGGAGCTGTGGGGTGAAGGAAGAGTTTTTTTACGATGGGATTGACATGGGCATGTTTGAAGGCAGTGGGGAAGAAGCCATTGGAGAGTGAATGGTTGAAGATTGCTATTAGGAGGGGAAGGAGAAAGGGGGCAAGAGTTTTTATAAGATGCAAAGGAATGGGGTCCAATGTGCATAAGAAGAGGGTGGCATTTGAGAGGAGGCAGGAGATCTCCTCTAGAGATACTGCTGGGAAGGATGGGAAAGTTGAGAGGAGGCTGGGAGGGGAGGGTTTGTGGAGGGGAAGGGATGATTTTAGGGAGCTCACACCTGATGTTGTTAACTATGTCGCCACGATCCACCCTTTCCTCTCCACCCAAACGGCTACCTTACTGCTAAAGGCTCTCGTAATATCCCGGCTAGACTACTGTCAGCCTTCTCTCTGATCTCCCTTCCTCCTCTCTCCCCGCACCAGTCTATTCTTCACTCCACTGCCCGGCTCATCTTCCTGCACAAACGCTCTGGGCATGTCACTCCCCTTCTTAAAACCTCCAGTGGTTGCCTAATCAACCTCCTGCACAAAACAAAAATCTTCTCACTCTAGGCTCAAGGCTCTCCATCACCTTGCCCCTTCCTACCTCTCCTCCCTTCTCTCTTTCTACTGCCACCCCGCCCGCCTCCGCTCTCTGCCGCCTCGCTCGTCTCGCCTATACCGCCGTCGACCCTTGGACCACATCCTCCCACGGTCCTGGAACGCCCTCCCTCCTCACCTCTGCCCAAAACTAATTCTCGTCCCCTCTCAAATCCCTACTTAAGCTCACCTCCTCAGAGGCCTTCCCAGACTGAGCTCTACCCCCCTTCACCTTTCCCGCAACTAAAAGCCTCTTGCTCCCCTCTTTCCCTCTGGCTCCTCCAGCCTCCCGTCCCCTCCCTCAGCACTGTACTTCTGTCCCGCCTCAACTGGTATATATCTCCATCAACCCCTATTATTTTGTTAAATGAGATGTCCATCTCCCTGATTCTATTTATTTGCTATTGTTTTAATGAGATGTTCTTTCCTTGACTTTATTAATTGCCATTGTTCTTGTCTGTCTCCCCCGATTAGACTGTAAGCCCGTCAAAGGCAGGGACTGTCTCTATCTGTTGCCGATTTGTACATTCCAAGCGCTTAATATGGTGCTCTGCACATAGTAAGCACTCAATAAATACTATTGAATGAATGAATGAATAACTTTCTTAATAAAGCAAATGGCCAGGTCACTGGGGCAAAAGAAGGGGGAGGCGGGGGGGGCAGGGGCCTGAGGAGAGAGTTAAATGTCTGGAACAACTGGCGAGGGTGATGGGCGTGGGTGTCAGTAAGGAAAGAGAAAAAGTTTAGCCTGCCAGAGGAGAGGGCAGAGTTAAAGCAAGGAAAGATAAACTTGAAGTGGACAAGGTCAGGCTGATAGATAGATTTTGGCCAGTGGCAGCCTGCGGCTCGAGTACAGGAGTGAAGGAGGTGGACAATGCAGGTGATCCAGGGTTGTGGGTTAGTGGTATGAGGGTGACGAAGGGATAGGGGAGCGAGTGAGTAGAGTTCAGTAGAGAGGGTGGTGTTGAGAACCTCTATTAGTTCACCAAGAGTGGGTAGATTGGGTAAGGAGGCTAAATGGGGTGTGGTGAGTTGAGAGAGTTGGATGGGATTGAGAGATCAGAGATCTTTGTGTGGGAATAGCAAAGAATTATGGGGAGGAAGAATGTGGGAGAAGGTTGTGGTCAGAGAGAGGGATTTCAGAGTTGGTGAGGGTAGAGATGTACAGTGGTTAGAGATGATGAGCTCGAGTGTGAGTCCAAGTTGGCAAATGGGGTGGTGGGGTGGAGCAAGAGGTCGTCGGAGTTTAGGACTGATAGAAGGAGGGTGGCAGAGGGTCAACTCCTGTGGTTGCTCATCCACCTCCACACCTAACTAGAACTCCTCACCATTACAGCAGTCAATCACCTTGGTCCCTCCTACCTCACCTCGCTACTCACCTACTACAACCCAGCCCACACACTTCATTCCTCTAATGCTACCCTAATTACTGTGCCTCAACCTCCTCTATCTCCCTCACCCTCATCCTGCTGACAATTACTTTCCCCTAGTTCAAAGACTTATGGAAGGCGCATCTCCTCCAGAAGCCGCCCTTTCTTCTTCTCCCACTCCCTTTTACTCCCCCGATTTGCTTCCACTGTTCATCCTCCCTCTCAGTCCCACAGTACTTGCATACATATCTGTAATTGTTTAATTTATATTAATCTCCGTTTCTCCATCTAGACTGTAAGCTTGTTGTCAGCAGGGAATGTGAATGTGTCTATTGTATTGTACTCTCCCAAGCTCTTTGTAGAGTGCTCTGCACACAGTAAGCACTCAATAAATACAATTGAATGAATGAGTGAATGAATGACTGACAGCTATCTCGATAGGTCAAATATAATCTCCAGTTGTTAAAAAAAGAGTATTAATCTCTTTCTATGGGGGAGGGCTGCTGACAATAGCAGGAGAATACTGGGGCAGGTAAAGCTCCTGAATCAGAACCTGTCAATTATTCAGAGGTCCTAAGGACAGAGCTCCTGAGAGGGTCTCAAAGGTGAGCCTAATAATACTTCGCTCCAAGATTTTCAATCCCATTGCCAATGCAATTCTGCTCTCTAATCAAGCCAGCCTCCTTAATATGTTTTGTTTTTATTTCTACCGCTACTGATCTGTGGCTCACACCCCCTTTGCCCTGAAATTTCCTTTCCCTTCTCATCATGCAGACCTTTGATCACCTGATCTTCAAAGCTCTCTAAATCCATATCTCCTCCCAGAGGCCTTCCTTGATTAATCTCATATCTTCTCCCCTATTTCCCCCCTACTGCTGAAGCTTCCTATCATCTCAGCCCTTGGTACACTGAGAACTCAGAATAGCATCTATCTATCTATCTATCTAGCTAGCTAGCTAGCTCTCTTTCTCTCTCTCTCTCTCTCTCTCTCTCTCTCTCTCTCTCTCTATGTACATGTATATCTTTATACCATATTACTTTCTTCTCACTGCATTTTATATTAGTATCAGTCCGTCTCACACTAGGTTGTAAACTCCAACTCTTTAGCACAATGTGTTGAACAGAATAGGTGTGTGTATGTATGAAGCTCACCCAGGACCATATGTGTGACTTAAAAGTCAGTCAGTCAATCATATATATTATGTGCTTTCTGTGTGCAGAGCAGTGTACTAAGCACTTGGGAGAGTACCATATAACAATGAACAGACACATCCCCTGCCCACAAGAAGCTTATGGCCTAGAGGCATCTTACAGTCTAGAGGAAAGGCCAAGGTGGGATCAGGTGGGATCCCACAATCCAGGCCACACAAAAAGGATGTCCCTTCTTGCAATATTGTGCTTAATCAAGGGAGAATTCTAACACTCCTAACTTGTCTCTCCATATCGCTATTTTTCCTTCTATTAACCCATTATGGATTACGTATTTGGCCCTTTGTTCAAGCAAAGATTTCTTCTAACATACGTATAATGAATAATAATACAATATGATGTATTAGTCAAATGCTTACTATGTGTCAAACACTGTTCTAAGCACTGGGGGAGATACAAGGTAATCAGGTTGTCCTACATGAGGCTCACAGACCTAATCCCCATTTTACAGATGAGGTAACTGAGGCACAGAGAGCAAAGTGTCTTGCCCACAGTCACACAGCTGACAAGTGGTAGAGCCGGGATTAGAACACATGACCTCTGACTCCCGAGCCCATCCTCTTTCCATAAGCCACGTTGCTTCTTGTGACATGAAATGAAACAACATGATATCAAGGTGTCAACCTAATTCAGATTTAGTGAGAGGTCTAAGTGTTTCCTTCATCAGCTCAGCTGTTCCTGAACAACAATCCATCCTGACTTTACCCACAAAACCATGGATCTTACCAACAATGAGAGGAAATGTTGAATGCACAAAGTTTTCTTCAAAATGTATGAGGCCGCACCAAAACAAGAGCAATTTTGGAGCCTGCCAGACAGAAGGAAATCTCTCTGATTAGCTGCAGACCTGATGTAGAATACAAAGGCTTATAGGCATGGCTGGGAATGTTCTGCTTCCACTAAGAAAATGACTTGAAAGAATTAGCTCTGGGGAAAACAAACGCTCAAATCCTTTGACAGTTTCTACTCTGTGGAAATAAAAGGCTAAGACACTTATTTTTGTGAGCTTGCTTCTAAAATGTCAGGCCATATACATTACAAATTGAACTAACATGTAAAATAAGATTACTGGTTGTGGGAACAATAATAATCATTCATTCATTCATTCATTCATTCATTCATTCATGCATTCATTCATTAGTATTTATTGAGTGCTTACTATGTGCAGAGCACTATACTAAGCACTTGGAATGTACAATTCCACAACAGATAGAGACAATCCCTGCCCAATGACGGGCTCATGTTAAGCACTTACTATACGCCCAACTCTCTATCAAGTGCTGGGGTAGATACATGATCATCCAGGCGGGCCCTGTCCCTGCCTACTCAGTGCTCACGATGTAAGTGGGTGGGGAGAACAGGAATTGAATCCCCAATTTATAGATGAGGAAACTGAGGCACAGAGAAGTCAAGTGACTGGCCCAAGGTCACGCAACAGGCAGGTGGCAAAGCTGGGTTTAGGACTCAGGTCCTCTAACTTGGAGGCTTTGGCCACCTGGCCATGCTGCTTCTCAAATCAAACATTGCTCACCTACGTGCAGTATCTAATTTCAGAGACTTATTTACTTCTATTTTATAGAGTACAGTGAATCAAAGAACATTGTCATTGCTGAGCAGTGTGGCCTAGAGGAAAGAGCCTGGGAGTCAGAAGGTCATGCGTTCTAATCGTAGCTCTATCACTTGTCTGCTCTGTGACCTTGGGCAAGTCACTTCACTTCTCTGGGCCTCTGTTACCTCATCTATAAAATGGGGATTAAGACTGTGGGCCCTATGTGGGACAGGGACTGTTGTCTAACTTGATTATATTGTATCTACCCCAGCGCTTAGAGCAGTGCCAAGCACATAGTAATTAGGAAATTCCACTATTATCATTATTATTATTATCTAATAATAATAATAATAATGTTGGTATTTGTTAAGCACTTACTATGTGCCGAGCACTGTTCTAAGCACTGGGGTAGACACAGGGGAATCAGGATGTCCCACATGGGGCTCACAGTCTTAATCCCCATTTTACAGATGAGGTAACTCAGGCACAGAGAAGTTAAGTGACTTGCCCACAGTCACATAGCTGACAAGTGGCAGAGCTGGGATTCGAACTCATGCCCTATGACTCCAAAGCCTATGCTCTTTCCACTGAGCCACGCTGCTTCCCAGTCTGCCGCTGTCATCACAGTCCCTATATAGCCAGATAGAGGGTAATAATAATGATGTTCTTTTTTAATCACTTACTATATGCCCAGCACTGTGGTAAATACTGGATAAATACAAGATGATAGGACAATCTCTTCCCAATATAGCATTCTCAGTCTACCAACATAGGGAAAACAGGTATTTTATCCCCATCTTTCAAATGAGGAAACTGGAGCACAGGGAATGCAAGTGACTTGGCCAAGGTCACACAATAGGCTAGTGGTTAATCTGAGACTAGAATATGGGACTTCTCACTCCCAGTCCCATGCTTCTTCCACTAGAGCACTCTGACTCTGAACATATAGTTACGTGGATTACACATTTCATGATTAGGCTGACCAAATATCTTTCGTTAAAAACTGGGATGCCCTCCCAAGCCTATCCCCTTTGGACAGAGAACGTGTCTACCAATTCTACTCTATTGTACTCTCCCAAGTGCTTAGTGCTCTGCACACAATAAGTGCTCAATAAATCAGACTGATTGACTAATGATGGTGAGAATAGGAGGTAGTTTGAAAGGGAAGGAGACCCTCTGGGTCATCCATAGTGAAAGTTCCCCAATGCCCCGGGGCCAAACCTGAAATGTTCCAAATATTCTCCAGTCCAGATACGGAGGTCCAAGCTTTGAAAATGAAGAAAAGTGTCTGCCTTGGCAGCGTTGGTTCACGGTAAAGTGGTCAGTTTGGCCAGGAGAGTCCCAATTCTTGGACACTTATAGACTTCTGCATGAGCCAGGACAGCTTTCACTGAACTATCTGATCATAATAATAATGGCATTTGTTAAGTGCTTACTATGTGTGAAGCACTGTTCTAAGCGCTGGAGAGAATACAAGGTGATCAGGTTGCCCCACGTGGGGCTCACAGTCTTCATCCCCATTTTACAGAAGAGGGAACTGAGGCACAGAGAAGTTAAGCGACTTGCCCAAAGTCACACAGCTGACAAGTGTCTGTATGACAAGCTGTGTGACAAGCGGCTGAGCCGGGATTTGAGCCCCCGACCTCTGACTCTCAAGTCCGTGCAAATCTACCCCTCCTCTTGTCTTGAAGTTGTTTCCTTTGTCTCTCAGCCACTCTCAAGTCATATTCTCTGCCTCGATTCTGGAAGGTTTAAAAGTTGTGTTTAAGAGACTGTGAGCTCCTCTTGGGACTGAGTCTGTAACCAACCTGGTTAACTTCTTACTACCCTAGAGTTTAGTACAGTGCTTGGTGCATAATTACTAATGACTATTCAGTCAGTCAGTTATCATAGGATTTTCAGCAACTAAAATTGAAATGTACCATGTGTTCAGATTCAGCAAACCAAAAGAAGCAGCATGGCGTAGTGGATAGAGCATGAGCCTGGGAGACAGAGGGTCATGGCTTCTAATTCCAGCTCCATCACCTGTCTGCTGTGTGACCTTGGGCAAGTCACTTCACTTCTCTGGGCCTCAGTTACCTCATCTATGAAATGGGGGTTGAGACTGTGAGCTCCAGGTGGGACAGGGACTGAGTCCAACCTGATTTGCTTATAATAATAATAATGTTGGTATTTGTTAAGCACTTACTATGTGCAGAGCACTGTTCTAAGCGCTGGGGTAGATACAGGGTCATCAGGTTGTCCCACGTGAGGCTCATAGTTAATCCCCATTTTACAGATGAGGTAACTGAGGCACAGAGAAGTTAAGTGACTTGCCCACAGTCACACAGCTGACAAATGGCAGAACCGGGATGCCCCTCCAGAGCTTAGTACAGTGCCTGACGCATAGTAAGCCCTTAACAAATACAATAGTAATAAAAAGTGTTAGGTTCATTTCTTAAAATGAAGATGAAGGATCTTTTCATCCTTGAAGTCACTTTCAAATTATTTAATTAAATTACAATTGTTGATCAATTATTGTTTTTCTTCAAAAGTAGAACAAAGGTAAAATGGTAAAAAATATGCTTAGAGGATAAGCACAAACACTGAAATTAAGGGTTTAAAATTGCTTTGAGACTTTTTTATAGAAATATGTAGACAACTGGTCTTCAATGAATAAAAAGACAATCTCAGGAATTTAGGGATCCTACATTTTAAATTACTTTAAATCATAATGCAACTGGCTTTCTAATGTATCCCTGGAATGTGACAGAGGATGGAAATCATAGACCACAATTACATAAGCCCAGGGCTATTAAAAATTGAGTCCAACACAGATAAACATGAAGTGTTTATTTCAAATGAATTAGATATCCTGATACTGAGGCCACAAATTAAACAAATGAAATTTTGTTTGGTTTTCTGACTAAAAGGGAGACCCCAAATGACATATGCACTTGGCTAAGTTTCTTTTTGTGGCTATACTTTCTAGTGCCATCCCACAGCTTCAGACGAAAATACAACTGTGTGTTCATAATTGATGTTATTAGTGGTGAGAGGACAGAGCTTCTTAGAAACCACGAAGTGATTCACAAACAGACAAAGATATCCAGTTCACACACATTATTTTAAATTAGATCAAATATTGACAGTACATTTGATAACTGTTTGAAACGCAACGCAAACCAGAATCTTGGCATATACGATATATCTACATTTCAAAGATAAAGGTAAGTTCTTTAACTTGACTCATTAGAAGAACTCAGTTTAGGGATATTCAGTATCCCTAAAGTCAAGAATTTTCCCCTCTTTCATTGTTCCACTGAATAGTTTGGTGATATACCTTGCGATTAACTGAGCTATTGCTCTCTACATTGGGCATACTTTTTGCAACGTACCAAACGGTCCTTTGGTGATCTAAAAGCGTTAGTGCTTTTCCCAAAGTGCCAAGTTCCTTAACTTCTCCTGTGCCTTAGTTACCTCATCTGTAAAATGGGAATCAAGACTGTGAGCCCTGTGTGGGATGGGGACTGTGCCTAATCTGATTAGCTTAAATCAAACCCCAGTGCTTACTACAGTGCCCGGCACATAGTAAGTTCTTAACAAATACCAGGAAAAACAAGGAAAATGCACAAGGAAAGGTACAAGTTAAAGGGACAGCCAGGCTGCCTGCATTAAGTGGGCACGAATGAGCAGTGCAGAGAGTTTTAGAGAGTTGTAAAGTGGTCATTCATTCATTCATTCATTCATTCAATCGTATTTATTGAGCGCTTACTGTATGCAGATCACTGTACTAAGCACTGGAATGTACAGTTCGGCAACAGATAGAGACAATCCCTGCCCAACAACGGGCTCGCAGTCTAAATAGGGGAGGCAGATAGGAAAACAAAACAAGCAGAATTGAAGCCTGAGGCCCAGCTGAGAGCAATTTTGAGGACTCACGATCAGTTTGGTCGGAGCAGTGGGGATGGAGTGTGTGTGGCAAGTGGGGACTGGGGGTGTGGGAGGAGAGAGGTGGGGAATGGAGAGAGGCGGAAGAATCACAGTGGCCAAACTGAGAACAGTAGTAGTGGTTTGTTGATATTTAGAAAGATGTTTGGAAGGAGTGGAAGTTGATACTATCTGCTCTCCACAAAATCAAAGGAACATCTTCTTCAGAGATAGGCCTGGTGTCCAGCCCTAGTTTAGCATCATTTCTGGAATTCATACCTACCACAGTCTTTCTTTGAATTGTTCTACATTGTTTATAGCAGCTCTTGTGCATACCTTATGTCTCATGAATATGCCAATAAGAGAATTTGTTGAGTTGCTGGGCAAACATATTCATATTTTGTCATACTTCCACTAACTATATTTGACAATAATCAGTAAAGATAAAAATTCATTAAAAGGCTAGTAGTATGTCTGTTAGAATCTTGGGTCGTTTCTTTACACCCCACTACAATCCACTAATCTTCCTAGTCCTCCTCACTTGGCAATCCTGAACCTATATGCCAAACAAAATATTTTTTTCTCTTGGCTGTGGCATCTGGCTTGATGGCAGCTTCTATTGGCAAGGGCATTGATTTACTCATTATTGACTCTGGCTCTTTCAAAACCAGGGAGTGCCAAAATGACAATATGCCTTATACTCTGGGTAAGAGTGAGATAATCTTAAATACTGAGACTATCAATAGTTTGTCAGTAAGCATATGAGCCATCTTCTAGAAGCCTGCTAGCCAACACCCATGCAAATGTTGAAGAGAGGACATTTCTTTTGATAAAAACTCACAATAGGCATCATTCACTCTATTTTTTAAGATAAATTCCCTTAAACCAGAAATGGCTGAATTTCCTATATTAGTACTTTTAAACTTTTACCTTATTTTATGGGATGCAAATCCTAAAAATCAATGTTCATTTGATTATACAGGAATATGCAATATTGTGAAACGTCTTTTGGGGACCACTTTAGTACTGAGGAAAAGAGAACTTATCATCAAAAGTCATTTTAAACAATTTAAAATAAAAAGGGTGAAGGCGAATTGAGGAGGTTGTAGACTGTAAGCTAGTTGTGGGCAGGGAATGTCTCTGTTTATTGTTATAGTATTCTGTCCCAAGCTTATTACAGTGCTCTGCATACAGTAGGCACCCAATAAATATGATTGAATGAATGAAGTGTCATTTTTATCTCTGATAACTCTTCCTTGTCTCTGATGGGGTGATACAACTGTGTGGCTTAGTGGAAAGAGCATAGACCTGGGTGTCAGAGGACATGGGTTCTGTCCTCTTGTCTGCTGTGTGACCTTGGGCAAGCCACTTAACTTTTCTGTGCTTCATTGTTTTTCTGTGCTTCAAGAGAAGCAGCTTGGCACAGTTGGAATGAGCCCGGGCTTGGGAGTCAGAGGTAATGGGTTCAAATCATGGCTCAGCCACTTGTTTTTATTCATTGACCTCATTAAAAAAAATGGAGATTAAGAATGTGAACCCCATGTGTACAATCACTCATCATATTCCAGCTGGATTACTGCATCAGCCTCCTTTCTGACCTCCCAACCTCCTGTCTCTCTCCACTTCAGTCTATACTTCACTCTGCTGCCCGGATTATCTTTCCACAGAAACATTCTGGGCATATCAGCCCCACTCCTCAAAGATCTCCAGCCTATCAACCTCTGTATCAACCAAAATCTCCTATTAGCTTCAGAGCTCTCCATCACCTTGCCCCTTCTTACCTCACCTCTCTTCTGTCTTTCTACAGCCCAGCCTGCAAATATTCCTCCTCTGGTGCCATTAACTTTCTCACTGTGCCTCGTTCTCACCTGTCCCACCACTGACCACTGGTCCATGTCCTACCTCTGGCCTGGAATGCCCTCCCTCCTCAAATCTGCCCAACTAGCACACTTCCCCCCTTCAAAGCTCTACTCTCTCACCTCCTCCAGGAGGCCTTCCCAGGCTAAGGCCCCCTTTTCCTCTGCTCTCCTTCCCCTCCCCATCGCCCCGACTCGCTCCCTTTGCTCTACCCCCCCGCTCCACAGCACTTGTGTGTATGAACATACATATTTATAATTAAAATTCTGCTTTTTAATTAATGATGTGTATATATCTATAATTCTATTTATTTATAATGATACTACTAATGCCTGTTTACTTGTTGTGATGTCTGTCTCCCTCCTTCTAGACTGTGAACCCATTGTGGGCAGCTATTGTCTCTATTTGTTGCTGAATTGTACTTTCTAAGTGCTGAGTACACTGCTCTGCACGCAGTGAGCGCTCAATAAATACGATTGAATGAATGAATAAATTGAATGGATGGCAACCTGATTACCTTGTATCTATCCCAGAGCTTAGAACAGTGCTTGGCACATAGAAAGCACTTAACAAATACCATAATTATTATTCTTCATCCATGTTCTGCTAGTTTGATACACAGAAGTGGAGAAATCCCTAGTAAGGTGGTTGGCATTTGTTTGGACTTCTTTGGCATGTCATTTCACAATTTGTAGCATATGAAAGGATGAAACTTTTTTTAATTTGATTTTTTTTTTCTCTTTTGCATCTGATGTTTTAACTCTGGCTTTAGTCAAGCCAGCCTCTGAAGCCTTAATGACCTTGCACAGGGTCTCAATGTCCAGCAGGGAAACAGTCACTCAGAGAATGCCCTGTCACTGCAAATACTGGAAACTAGAGACCAGGTTCCACTCCAATTACCTTGTATCTCCCCCAGCACTTAATACAGTGCTTGGTACATAATAAGCATTTGACAAATATCATTATTATTATTACTATTATCACTCTAGTCAAATAGGTGTGTTGTAATGTTGCTTCAGAACTCCCTACTGGTTCATCATATTCCAGGATCCCAATATTGAACCCTAACGGTGACGTATAAACTGTCTTTGATTCTTTGACAGTGTTATTTTGAGCCTACCAGATCATCATCAGCACCACCACTGTAGTATTATGTGCTTACTTTATGCCAAGGACTTTATGTGCACCGGGATCGATACAAAATGATACATGAGAGAGTCCCAGGCTAAGCAGGAGGGAGAACAGCTATTTAATCCCCATTTTCCAGATGAGGAAACTGAGGAAGAGAGAAGTGAAGTCCCAAGGTTATACTGCGGATAACTGTGGCAGCTTAGAGTGGAGGTCATTCAATTACTATGCCAGTGTTTTTCCCACTAGACTGCCTGTCTAATCAGCAAATCTGTCATTGTTTAATTTAGGGGTCTGTCAAAATGGCTTCTATACGAAAAATTGAAAATAGTGTTCGTGATTGCAAACTGCTGTTTGGCACACGGATTATATATACCATTACTGTTTACCAATTTAGTTTACTGTTTAGTTTACCAATTTCAAGTCAGTTTTTCTTTTCCTTTCAGCTTCGATACCAATCTGGACAATGGCAGTGTCGGATCTAGACTGAGACTGATAGACAGCTTCCCTGAGAGCACATGACATATTTCTTGGCGCCTCTGAAATATGTCCATTCCTAGATATTTCCTTTTTCTTCATTATTGTTCACTATCAGGGAAGCATATAGGCTGATGATAAGGGTAGCCACAAATTTTGTTGAAAAAGCAAGGTCAAGGGCCATCGCCTGTTTTCTCCTTCTTCCAGGCAGAGATAAAGTGATTAAAACTTGGTTCTTAAATGCCCTGTTTGGTATCTTATAAGGCATCAAAAGGTTTCTACATCAAAAGGTTTCTTTGAAGATATTTACTATTTGCTACAATACCTGCAGGTCACTCACATCTTACACCAAACCAGACTAACTGTCCTGTCACCTAACTACAAGCTAACTTTCATTCCCTAATCATTTTTTTGCCATCATCATTGTCACGGCTGTTATGTCATGCGGGATTGGACTCTAGAAAAGTGGAAAGGCAGAAAAGAAATTCCTGTGACCCCTTTTCGCTTTCTCTCTTGTACTTCAGTTTGCTGGTTGAAGTGGGTGGGTGCTCCAAGATAAAGAGGTCCCTTTCTTTTCCTCATGGTATATGGGACTGAAACTGAAATCTGATATCCCAGGTTTGAGTCCTTTCTCTTCTCACTGAACACAAAAGGATTAAATATTTGTTTTATCTCCCTCTTAGACTGTGAGCCCTGTCTGGGACAGGGACTATATCCTCTCTGTTTATCTATTTCCTCCAGCATTTAGCACAATGCTTGGCATGCAGTTAGCACTTAACACATACCTCAATTATTATAATTCTTGTTATAACTAGTTGAATCTACTAATCCTCTTGCTCCCACTATTTGTCAATAGTTTTGATTTGTCCATCTACCTCATTAGTTTGTAGGGCTTGTGAGGGGAGGGACTGTATCTTTTACTTCTATTAAACTCTTTCAAGAGTTTAGGACAGTGCTCTCAACAGAGCAGGCACTCAATATGATTAATTGATTCCCAAACATCTGTTTACTTTGATAGAAACTCAATGCCATTATTTCTCCCTTCCCTTCCCAATGTTTATAAGAAGCCTCTGCTAAGTAAAGGTTAGGCTGACAGTACTTTCTGGAATTTTCCTATGCTTTGTCTTAATGGAATTGACATTACTGTTTTGCTTCAGTAAATCTGCTTAAAACATTCAACAGAAACTAAATATCTTCTTTCACACTGCAGAATTTTGCCTTGAGATGTAGGCTTCCTTTTTTTTTTTATAAAAGGGCATTTGTTAAGTGCTTACCATGTGCCAAGCACTGTACTAGGACTGGCATAGATACAAGATAATCATGATGGACACAGTCCGCATCCTACATAGGGCTCACAATCTTAATCCCCTTTTTACAGATGAGATTAATGAGGAATAGACAAGTTAAGTGACTTGCCCGAGGTCACTCAGCAGACAAGTGGGGGAGTTGGAATTAGAAACCAGGTCTTTCTGACTCCCAGGCCCAAGCACGATCCACCAGGCCATTTTGTCATATAAAAACGCATAACAAACTACCATTATTTATCAGTGTGATATGGATAAAGGCCAGGTGTACTATTCATAATATTGTATTTTCTTTCAGCGCATGTCATAAAAATGTCATTATGGTAGAGAGAGGCAAAAAGAGGTGATATGTGCTCAGTTTTTGAAGGTACTTTGGGATGTATTTAAAATGCTGCAACTAAAAGCAGATTATCCAAAAAATAATCTAGTTCTGGCTTCAACTAACGTAATTCCTAATCCTGTCTGCAGATATTAATAATAACATTTGGGGTATTTGTTAAGCACTTACTGTGTTCAGGCACTGTACTAAACACTGAGGTGGATAAAAGCAAATAGGGTTGGACAGAGTCCCTGTCCCACATGGGGCTCACTCTTTCAATCCCCATTTTACCAATGAGGTAAGTGAGACACAGAGGAGTGAAGTGATTTGCCCAAGGTCACAGAGCAGACAAGTGGTGGAACCAGAAATAGAACCCATGACTTTCTGACTCCCAGGCCTGTGCTCTATCCTCTATACCATGCTGCTTCTCAAGTATCTATGTTGATCTGGTGACAAGAACATTGCTTTGGAAATCAGGACACCTGGGGTCTAGTCTGGATGTGCCCGTTGAGGAATACCTGCTGGAGCTGTGCTGTCAATGGTGAGGGTGTCCGACAAAACCACCACCTAGGGGGTTCTGTGAAGTGGACAATGACAATAATAATAATGACAATCACAATCATGATATTTGTTAAAGGCTTACCATGTGTCAGGTACCCTACTACATGCTGTGGTGGATACAAGCAAATCAGGTTGGACACAGTCCCTATCCTCCATGGGGGCTCACAGTCTCAATCCCCATTTTACAGTTGAGGTAACTGAAGCACAGAGGAGTGAAGTGACTTGCCCAAGGTCACACAGCAGACAAGTGACGGAGCCGGGATTAGGACCCATGATCTTCTGACTCCCAGGTTCATTCTCTCAACCAAGGAGGAGTCCTTTTAAATGGATGATTGAAGTCTATTGTGGCTACTCAAGCAAGTGTCCACTGGACACTGACTCTATTGTGATCATTCTGGCCTTACTTTGCAACGTGATGCCCCTTGCCTGCCTCCTTCCTTACCACTCTCCTGCTCCAGTTGGAGTTCACTGACTGGCAAGTGGCACTGAGAAAACTAAGATCATTACACTTAAGTCTTTTGTACAGATTTTTGGTTCTTAAGTCTATATTTTTGGTTGTTGAATTTATCTCCTCCTTTACTTTTATAATCAATGGCCTTATAAAATTCACTATTTAATTTCTTAAAGCATCTTTTATTTTCATTACAACCCCATATCACTGTCATTTATTCATTCAATCAATCATACTTATTTAGCGCTTACTGTGTGCAGAGCACTGCACTAAGTGCTTATTTATACCAAGGTATGAAATAAATCACAAGAAAACCCACTGAACATCAGGATTGCATTCTAACATGTGCTTATCTTCTGGTTTTCTCCTCCACTCAGTTGGCAGTCTTACTCTAAATATCCTCAATGAGAAAATAACACCTCAAAATGCATACATTCCATAACCAAGCTTAAAATATCTTCTGAGCTTTTTTTACTTCTAGCCTGAACAAATGGTTGTTAATGGCTAGAGCCTCTGACATTTCCTGAATTGTCCTGTTTTCCAATCGTGTTTTTATTTTACTTCCATATTCTCTTCTCAAATCCCTCAGTAGAAATTTTATAAATCTAATGCTTTCATTTCCAAATGAGCATTTACTAGCTGAGGCAACATTTTTATTCAAGACTTATTCAAAATGTTTCCAACTAAGAAGACTCATATCAGCAAAGATAAGACCTGCCATTTGGCCTTGAGACATGTTTTCCCTTTCTAATCCACTGGCAATGAAACAAATGCTTTCAGTCATTTAGGTTGCTTCCAAGTAATGTATATTTAGATTTTCCTTTCACTTGGAAATTTTGAAAATGAAGCATAAACTCTTCCCTCTAGACTGTAAACTCATTGTGGGCAGGGAGTGTGTCTGTTATATTGCTGTGTTGTACTCTCGCAAGTGCTTAGTACAAGCTCTGCACACAGTAAGTGCTTGATAAATCAATCGATTGATTGATTATGACAGAAATGGCAATCTATCTCCTCTCACCCGGAATAACTACACATTCATGAGCCTGACATCAAACAGAAAAACACTTTAACAGCTGGTGTAACCCATCACTTTCAACACTATATTAATCTCTGAGTTGTTACTCTGAAACCTTCTTTAATAACTAGCATAGGTAGGGTGATTAGACATATGATGAAATATCAAGTCATATATGTGCTTTGGACATTCAGTGTTCACAAATTAAACATTTCACTCTGTTGTCCAGTTCCTTCACCAAGTCAGTTAAGATGATAGTTATCTTTTCATGTCCCCATTTGAACACTCTTAAGTAGCATAACTTTGACTCCAGCTCCAAACATTTTTCTACCTTTGTAGACAGTTACAACGATGCTTCCATTAGATTCAATTCTGCTCATCTACCGATTTGGGAGCCAAGAGCAAACTTACTTTCTCGAATTTCATTGGGGATTTCTTAAAAATCCACTTCTTCCTGTGGTTGTTCCTGTTTGTCCTGCTGGTTATCCTGCAAATCTACATTTCCTGCTGATGAGATGGAAGAAAGAGAAGGATTTGGTAATCATCTTGAGGCTAAGCCTATAAATGGGATTTGTGTGGAAACCAGATCAATCACTGTGGTAGAGGTGCCAGAAACTTCTTTTCTCATTTTCTCAGTTCCCTTAACCACTTTCTCCCCACTGCTATTCTGCCTTCATGTTTTGTGGCTTCTATTTTTTGTAAGCATTTTCAAATGAAAATGTTTTTTTCTTCATCCACTGTTTTTGGAGAAATTTTCAGATTGTTCCAACCAAGATGCCTTGCTTATTTTCTCAAGACTTGAAAATGGATTTTTGGTCCTTTCATTTTCTCAAAAAATACATAATCTTAAAGATAAATTGGCAGCCGTAGGTCTCAAAAGGGGACTTAAGTTACTATAGCTGGGTTTTCCAAAGAACTGAAAAGTTGAGAGGAAATATAAGAGTTTCCAAACATAAGAATGTTTTATTGGGAATAAAGGTTTGGGTATTTCAATTAACTAAATTTTAAAAAAGAACTGTGGAAATGGGCTTGTTTTTTGATGTGGGAACACTTCTCCACACCAAAGGCTATGGATCAGGTCACTTCAAAAATCTGGCAACTGTCCAGCTTGGGGTACAGGTTTGTTCACCGGGGTACCTGGAAAATCAATAGGCACCAACTAATGCAATTTGTGTTAATCTGGGCTGCACTGTGGCTCCTTACTTGCTTGGAACTCGGAACCAGCTCGCTGCTGTTCAGAGCCAGCTATGTGAGTGACAGACAGATGTGGAGGAATGTCTGCATCTCAAGTTCTTCTCCTCTCCTCCCCCTCCCTGAGACTCACAATGGAGCAGGATGACTCTTAGTGATGTTTTCCCATCTGGCCCATCTCTTTTTAGTTCCCGATATGTTTTTGACGGACAACGTTGCCCTTTGGATTTATCTGGATGTCTCCGAGTAAAACTATGCATGAAAACAAAGTATTTGATTTTAAAAACATCTGCCCGTGTAGATGTGGCCCTAGAGAACTCCATTATGGCTAAGTGCCACAGACACTTAAAGCACCTGGAGCTTAGTTATAAAGGTTTACAAAGATGAACTAAGGGGCATTCAACTTTGTGATGCTCCAATTAGCTCCTCGAAGGCAAAGATCATGTCTACTCACTCTACTGCATTCTACTTTCCTCAAGCACTTAGTACAGTGCTCTGCACATAGTAAATGCTCCATAAATACCGTTGATTGATTCAATCATTTCCCCAAAGGACTAAGTCACTGTATCCACAATAAGTCAGAAAAGAAAACCAACTGGATAAAATAATTTGGAAGACTTCAAGTGTAAAGTTATATCCTTCCATCACCTCTGTCGGTATCAATAATCTTTGCTATTTCCCAAAATAGGAGTTTCTTTTCTTTAGAAAGAAAATTTGCTAACTTGATTAACTCTCAACCTCCCTAAATAGTTGATGTTTGTCAGGGTTAGAAAGAGTGCTTATAATCGGTGATAACATCAAGGAAAATGAAATGCATATTAGTATGTTTGGTAAAAAAGATGAGCAACAGACACTGTAAAATTAAGGTAAAGCTGCATTATTTCTAAAATTGTTATTCTAAAACTATCTACCAAGCTTGAAAGAAGCAGCATATTAATATTTGCTCAGTCATACAGAATCTCAACACTCCAACAAACTCCTCAATGCAGAATATCTAGCTGTTTGTTTTATCACATTTTAGTGGTATTTGACGCTTGCAACAAACATCCTGCCTGTGATGAAATCCCAGATTTAAGAGATGACTTAGTATATCCCTTGTGAGATTTTGTTCCTAGTCTCCTTTGATCTTCAGGTGAAGCTCATATCAACTGCCAGGAGCTCTGGCCATAAATGCACATGAAATGTGTGGCTCAGTGGAAAGAGCATGGGCTTGGGAGTCAGAGGTTGTGAGTTTTAATCCCATGTCCGCCACTGATCAGCTGTGTGTCTTTGGGCAAGTCACTTAACTTCTCTGGGCCTCAGTTACCTCATCTGAGAAATGGTGATTAAGACTGTGAGCCCCGTGTGGGACAACCTGATTACCTTGCATCTACCCAGTGCTTAGAAGAGTGCTTGGCACATAGTAAGCGCTGAACAAATACCAACATTATTATTATATTAATTTATTAATACTGAGTGATTAATTTCAGCTTTTGCATTAATTTCATGAGATTAAGGCATTTCCCATCTTTAAGGCAAAGTAAATGATTCTGGGACAGAAACAATGCACCACATTTTCAGCAAGGTGGAAGATGCCTGTGGGATAGAATGGTTCCTTTCTATCAACTCTATACACATGAGGAAAAGGACAGTTAAGAGATCTACAATTGCTTTTAAAGCTAAAAGATGATCAGAACATATTGGCACATAAGCAGGGCTACTTTTCAGCCATCTAGTATGACCCCTGATGTGGAAAGAAGCATTTTGAAATTCTATGTTCTAGCTGTGACGACTCCTTGTTCTCTGAATGCTGCCTCTTCCTGAGGCTCTGGGTTTTTTGTGTTTTCTTTATGGTATTTGTTAAGCACTTTGTGCCAGGCACTGTACTAAGCACTGGGGTAGATACATGCTATTAGGTTGGACACAGGTCATGTCCCACATGGGCCTCACAGTGTAAATCACCATTTTACAAATGAGTTAACTGAGACCAGAGATGTTAAATGATTTGCCCAAGCAGATAAGTGGTGGAATCATAATTAGAACCCAGGTCCGCTGACTCTCAGGTCTGTGCTTTCTCTAAGTTGGGGACTGGGCAGCTTGGTTGTGTCCCTATTGGATATTGGGACTTCAAATGGGCCATCAACATGGGCTCCTCTGTAGCCAGTTACATTCTTGGACAGCTACTTCGAAGTTTAGATGTTCACTATGGGGAATTATTTAGTAGCACAGTTTGAGTTATTCAACGAAGCCATCCTTTCTTTAAGAAAATCACCCTTAAGAAAGTATTCACGTACTTGTATACGTATGCACTTATTTCTGAATGAATATCCTTGTTAAAATGTACTCTGAGACTTAAAGTGAATGTGAAATGTGCAAAAAAAAAAAATACTTTCCTGGAAACATCCTTATGTCCTCAAAAAGTAAAAGACAGAACTGTGCCTGGCATATAGTAAGCACCTAACAAATACCATAAGTATAATTACTAAATACAAATTTTTCCTGTGTTGAATTTCATCTTACATATGCAGAGATGCTCTGAAGAAATTTCAGAATTGTTTTCATGAAGGGAAAAGATAAGGATTAGAGAGTGCCACTGAGAATTCTGCATTTCTAATGAATACATTTGTGATTTAATACTTGGCCACTGTACCACGCTTTTTGGGTCTTAAGAATCAGATGGAAAATTTGACAAGGCAGCAGCAACAACAAACCCTTTTGAATAACTTAAGACATGCCATTACTGCATTAGACCAATGGTCCATCCAGGAACCCACTACTACGTTCAACAAATATTAGCAGGATGATTGGAGAAAGCCCAGAGTGGTTGATCTCCCTGACTTTCAGCTATTGCAGAGGGGAAATGTGCAATCTGACATCCCTAACTTTTCTTAATGGAAAGTGCACGGGCTTGAAAGTCCAAGGTCATGGGTTCTAATCCCGGCTCCGCCACTTAGCTGTGTGATTTTGGGCAAGTCACTTAGCTTCTCTGTGCCTCAGTTACCGCATCTGTAAAATGGGGATTAAAACTGAGCCCCACATCGGGACAACCCGATAACCCTGTAACTATACCAGTGTTTAGAATAGTGCTTGGCACATAGTCAGCTCTTAACAAATACCATCATTATTATTATCATTATTATTATTATGGACTATCATCATCATCAGTGGAATTTATTGAGCGCCTATGTTCAGAACACTGTACCAAGCACTTGGGAGAGTCCAGTACAACAGAACTGGCAGACACATTCCTTGCCCACAGCAGTGTAGAGGGATCATTAGTCCATCAGTTTATCCAAACGCTATGGATCTAAACAATGCTAAACCCCGACATGAAAATATTATTGGCAGCCTGGGGGTTACAATTGTAATGCTCTGATGCTCTGGCACTAAAATGTCTTGCGCAATTCTAAAACGTAAATTTCACTTCCAACTGCAAATCCCTTTTAAGGAAAGATATCCATGAGTCGGTCATTCAGATACGATGAGTAGATCAAAAATATCTGCAATATCCTTGGTACCAAATTTCACCACTCCGTAATCCTTTTTAATCCATTCCCACTAATTCTGACTCTTTGATCGTTTGGACTGGAGTTTATACCCTGCTTCCACTCTTGGCCCTTTCTCGCTACCAAAGGCAGGAAAATTTTAATATAAAGAAGAAAGCATCTCAACTAAGCTAAAGTTAACAAAGCCTCATCTAATAGCAAAGCAGCAGCAGCTATATAAAGGCAGCCGCTAGTCAAAGGGAAAAGAGACATTGAATCCACCCCATCACAGGAAGATTTAAATTCCAGAAAAACAAAGATAAGGAAGGAAAAGCACAGATACAGCAAACCACTCTTGAACATCCAGACACACAAACACACACTCTCCTACGGTACTGGGTAAAAACACTGTTAATAATGTTGGTATTTGTTAAGCGCTTACTCTGTGCAGAGCACTGTTCTAAGCACTGGGGTAGATACGGGGTAATCAGGTTGCCCCATATGAAGCTCACAGGCTTAATCCTCATTTTACAGATGAGGTAACTGAGGCACGGAGAAGTGAAGTGACTTGCCCACAGTCACACTATTACAATTCAGCTCTTTCAATATTCCTTGAAGACTGAATTAGTGATTTTATCATATTCAGAAATGAGATTTTTCAAACCACTGAAGTCTAGAAAACTGAATATAATCAAACAAGTGTGTAGTTATGATCTGCAGTATTCATTGAATGATACGCTACATAGTAGCCTTGTCATATATTGAAAGGCTAGATAAATTTGAAGCACGTAAGTCTTAATATAAGGAGGTGCATGCAGTTATGCCCGACACCCATATGTTTGGGGCATGATGAGGGAATTAAAATGAAATTCCAGATCTTTTCAATGGTATAAAAAGCCTTGCAAATTTCATCTTGACATACTTCAAATGCTTCAAGTTTGAAACAACTGAAATTAAAAGGAACATGCTATTTGCAGACCAAAGCTCCACTAACTAAACAGAAGATATTAAATACTGTGTACTCTATTTTCTTGTACAATAATTGCATGGTTTTCTTAAAAGAAATACTGAATTAATTGGAATGATGTTCAGTAAATGACTGAGAAAAACTTTAGGGTACAGAAGAATCAAGGGAAAAACACAGAATAAAATTTTACTCGTTAAAATAATGTGTAAATCTGATCTTCAAGCACAGAGTTTTACAACTGAACTTTATTTAGAAATTTGAAAATAGTATCTTCTAAATCCAAATTTAGAAGATTAAAAATATTTTTTACCTACAGGCCTACGAGATAGAAATAACTTTTGATCTTTGTAAAATCAGAAGAATTGAAATACCTCATTTTGTTTAGAGAGTGAGGTCAAGACCCAGTATTCATAGCATATATGCATTTGATTTGGATTAAGAGTAGCAGTTGAAACAAATAAAAAAGATTACTTTAATATTTTCCATTACGACGAGATACAGCAGTCTAAAAAGCAGACTAAAAATTATATTCAAACATTTAAAAAAATTAGACAAACTTATTAGCCTTGAGATTAAAATCAGCCATTGCAGCCTGTAATTGATTTGCGGTATCTCAGTATACAGCAGTGCTTCTCAAATGTTTCATGAGGTAATTCCCACAGCTTGCCCTCATATTCTATACCCAGTATTATGCTTTCATCTTTTGTGAATGATTTGATCCTCCAAATAATGTTTCAAGCTAGAATTTGGAAGGAAGAGAAGAGAAATGGGAGACGGGAGCCTTGAGAAAGAGGTGGAAGCGGGCAAGTTAGCTGGAGATTTAAATTTCAAAGTAGACATCATGGAAGAACAAAAGGGAAGTAGCCAGTGATTTCCAATTTTGCAACTCACCCTTGGAGTGCAAATTCTATTCCACTTTATTTTTGCTTGCATGACGGGAGCTATGAGAGAGAGGTGGGAGAAAATGAGGCATTCAGAGGAGGATGAAGGTAAGTGCATGGAGTGGTAGATGAAGATAGTGATCATGAGCACCAGTGAATGGGTAGAATGATGGGCAAGAAGAGGAAGCAACTCTTTATTCTATATTACTATCACCTGCTGATCATAGGTACCAAAACTATCAATGGTATTCATTAAGTGCTTACTTTGACGGATAGCACTATAGTAACTCTTGGAAGAGTATAATACCATTGAGTAGGCAGATTCGATTCCCTAACCACAAAAAATTTACAGTCTAGAGGTGGAGTTAACCACTGAAAACATAACAGGGAGAATGGCCGAACATAAGGTTATGAAGGTGGGGTTTCCAGTCTAACTTAGACTGGGAGCCCCATATGGTACCTGATTATCTAATATCTACCTCAATGCTTAGTCAGTGCTGGGCATGTAATAAGTGCTTAGCAAAAACCTCAATTATTATTATTATCAGTGCTGTGAGACTGAGGGTGATGGGAATATCAAGTGCTTAAGGGATAAAGGGCTAAGTACACAGACAACACAGAAAGGAGAGAGAGACTGGGGAAATGAGGGGTTAGTCAAGGAAAGGGTCTTGGAGAAGATTTGGAGGATGGCTTTGAAGTCGGGGAGGGTGATGATCTGTGAGATATGAGAGGGGAGAGAGTTCCAGGCCAGAGGGAGGACCTAAACAAGGGATTGGTGGCAAGAGAGCGAATTCTGAAGTACAGCGGGTAGGCTGGCATTGTAAGAGCAAAGTTTGCCGGCCGGGTCGTATCAGATCCCTGAAATAAGGTAGGAAGGAGAGAGCTGATTGACTGTCTTAAAGTCAATGGTAAGAAGCTTCTGTTTAATGTGGAGGTGGGTGGGCAGCCATGGGAGGTTTTTGAGGACTGGGGAGAAATGGACTGAATGTTATTTTTAGAAAAATGATCCCGGTAGTGGTGGGAAGTAAGGACTGGGGACAAGAGAAATGGGAGGCAAGGAGGTCGGAGAGGAGGCTGATGCAATAGTCAAGGTGGGATATGATAGGTGCTTGGATCATCCTGGTAGCAGTTTGGCTGGAAATGGCAGAAATAGACCTCCACAGCTCTGAGTTAGACTACAGGCTTTCTCTTCCCAGTTGTCAGACAAGATCTAGTTTAGAATCAGGACTGAAAAGATTAAGAATGGTGCCTTTCTGACCTACTGGCTCTTGGAAAGTCTCTTTCCTTCCATTTCCCAACCCCCACAAATCTCCATCTCCTTTTCTTGAAAGCCCAGGATCATGACTATTCTACTGTATTCTTCAAAGCACTAAGTACAGTTCTCCGCACCCAGTAAGTGTGCAGAACCTGGGATCTAATTCCAACTCTGTCACTTCTCTGCTGTGTGACCTTGGGCAAGTCACTTCACATCTCTGTGCTTGTTACTTCATGTACAAAATGGGGATTAAATCTGTGAGCCCCATATAGGACATGGACTGTCCCATGTGAGTATCTGTATCTCCCCGAAAGACAATTACTCTCTCCCACTTCAAAGACTTATTGAAGGCACATCTCCTCCAAGAGGCCTTCCCTGACTAAACTCTCCTTTCCTCTTCTCCCACTCCCATCTAACACCCTGACTTGCTCCCTTTATTCATGCCTCCTCCCTCCCCCATGGCACTTGTGTACATAGCTGTAATTTATTTATTGATTTAGTCATATTGTCTTTCCCTCAAGACTTTAAGCTCATTGTGGGCAGGGAATATGTCCATTTATTGTTGTACTGTACTCTTCCAAGTACTTAGTACAGTGCTTTGCACACAGTAAGCGCTAAATAATTACGATTAAATTGAATTACTTCAGAATTTAGTAGAGTGTCTGGCACATCATAAGCTCATAAGAAATTCCATGACTGATTTTTATCCTGCTCTCAAAATGTAAAGTTAGCACATATATTGTTAATAACCTGGGATTTGGGGAACCAGGACTCTGCTTCCTTAATAGTTTCCAAATTCCAGCCAACTGACACTGCTCCAGGAGAAGAGTGGGAGGGCGGAAATGAAGAGACTTGTCAGCATGCCAAAGTCGAAGCAGCCACCAATCATGCCAAATTAATGAGGGACGATTCCCAGATATCTGCTACTGTCTTTAAAATACTACAAGTTACTTCCCATCCCATATGACTGCCTGTTCCCTGCTTTGTGGGTCATGTCCTGGTTTGAGAAACACCGGTATAGAAGAGTAAATTGCAAAGCTCATCCATCCATGATATAGTGAAAGGTTGACCAAGTACGAAATGCTGGTTAACAGACAGAAGCAGTGAAAAAAAAATCAATATTGTATTTGGATTATTGTACATTTCCTAAAAAGCAGTTTGATCAATATCTAGTTGAAGACATAAAAGATCCAGGTGCTCAGTGTTAGAGAAATTTGGCTCATTTTATCCCAAATAAAAGCAATGTAGAATGAATTTACTTGGCTGTAAAAAAACAGTTGTTTTCAAAACTGTCCCATTTAGTCATTAGCAAATGAACATCCATATTTTAATTAAATTTAAAAAGTGTAAAGAGAGAGATGAATAAAAGGAGAGAACATTCAAGCTGTTACATACCTTCGACTCAGTGTATTCAGAGGAGAAATCTGGTCCTCTTTGGCTCATCTCACAATCCAGTCAGACTGGTCTGCACTACCAGGTCACTGTTATCACTGTTATCTCAGTTTTGAACCCCTGGTACTTTAGACAATTGTTTGGGGCAGTGGCCTACAATACTACAGTAGGGCTTTATTTATTCATTCAATAGTATTTATTGAGTTCTTACTATGTGCAGAGCACTGTACTAAGCACTTGGGATGTACACTTCGGCAACAGAATTTGGTTTTAGGTCCACTGGGACATAATCACTCTACAACTTTGGAGAACACCCTTGGAAATCTTAGGGGTCCCTGAAGGACCAACAGTAACCTCATCAAATATGCTTTGAACTGGGGATGGAGGTAAGGAAATCAAGAATCCACCGTGAGTGGGATCAAGCACAAATATGTGAGAGAAGTGCAGTGTCTCTATAACCTGAGACAAACACCATGGCATATCCCATCATGAGTGGCGAAAACTAGGAAATGCCAACGTTCTAGTGAGGCACCAAGAGACTGTAAATCTAGCTGAAAGAATGGACTTGGTCCTCAAATAAACCCATGCGTGTTTATCCTCCTCTCCAAGTTTTGGTTTATTTTTCTTGCATTCGTTCCTTTTTAAGTTCTAAAAATTCTGGCATATATGAAATCAGAGGCCTACCTGAAATCTTAATTTGAGATACCACTCCATCTCCTCCTTCACTGTGCGCTCGAATCTCCACAACATACTGTCCATCCCTGGGGATTGGGACTTCGATTGAATGTGAACCAGTTGAAATCAAGGTGCCGTCATGTTGTCCATCGGGTCTGTAGAGTACCTTAGAATGGGCCAAGATATATCGCATTAACCAAATGGCATTATAATGTGAGTCAAAGCTATGATCTATCAACAGGGGAATAGCCTCTTTTTCCTCATTAAATGAAAACATGTATTTTAGTATAAAATGAACAGGAGTTATTTGCAGCTGGAAGAAAATGTTGAGTTTTTTATTCTAAATGGTCCAGTAATATTGGTTGACAACTCACTTCTATTGTTCTCCCACATGGAAGCACAAATGAGCATATTTCACTAATAATAATGTTGGTATTTGTTAAGCGCTTACTATGTGCCGAGCACTGTTCTAAGCGCTGGGGTAGACAGAGGGGAATCAGGATGTCCCATGTGGGGCTCACAGTCTTAATCCCCATTTTACAGATGAGATGCATACTAGTGGATGCATTCCACAAAAAAAGAAAAAAACAACTTACCATATACCACAAAAAGTTTTAAGAAGGTTCCCTGTATTATAGTCCTAGTTTTGTTGTGTTAATTTGTCTCTGAGTTGAGAGCTCATAGTAAATATAACATTAATGTGTACTATAAGGGATATATGGAAATATTTTTTTTCCATTTTAATGATTTATAGGAGGAAATTTAATTTGTTAAGGACTTCCCAACACACTGGGTAGAACTGTAATTCTATCCCCACACACCCAAACCATGAGGTAAAGTATTGTCCTCTCTCAAGCACTTCAAACAGTGCTCTCACATATTAAGCGCTCAAAAAATACCACTGATTGAATCTCTCATCCTATTACTATTCTTCAGAGCAATTTCTTTACTGCTCAAAACCGACTATTGTAATATTTGTTAAGCACTTTCTATGCGTCAAGCACTGTTCTAAGTGCTGGGGTAGATAGAAGCAAATCGAAATCGGGTTGGACACAGTTCCTGTCCCACATGGGGCTCACAGTCTTAATCCCCGTTTTACAGAGGAGGTAACTGAGGTGCAGAGAATTGAAATGAGTTGCCCAATGTCACATAGCAGACAGGATTAGAACCCAGGTCCTCTGACTCCCTAGGCCACGCTCTTGTGAATAGGCAATGACGCCACCGCTCTGCCTGCTCAGCTCCTCTGGATCTCCAGAGTAGAATGAAACTCTTGGCTTTTCCAGCCTCGCCTCCCTGCCCTCTCTCAGAGCCCTTCACCTTGGCCAAGCAAACAACCTCCCTGCCACCTAAGGCTGGACCTGATTCCCCTCCACACCATGGAGGAGACCACATCCCCCCCTGCTTTTTACCTCCCCAGCAGGAAACGGAAGAGCACCTGCAGTCTGAGACCTAAAATAACCTTGGGGAAGCTCCCGAGTGCTTAGTCCAGTCAGTCAATTGTATTTATTGAGTGCTTTCTGTGTTCAGAGCATTCGTTCATTCAATTCATTCAATCGTATTTACTGAGTGCTTACTGTGTGCAGAGCACTGTTCTCTCACTTGGAAGAGTACAGTATAACAGACACATTCCCTACCCACAATGATCTTACAGTCTAGAGGACACTACATACAGTGCTCTGTACATAGTAAGCGCTCAATGAATACCATTTATCGATTGATTCATATCCAAAAGACCAACACCCTTCCCATATTCAAGACTTATTAAAATCACATCTCCAAGAGGCCTTCCCCGACTAAGAACTCATCACCCCTACTCACTAGACTGTAAACTCATTACAGGTAGGGAATGTGTCTGCTAATTCAGTTGTGCTGTACTCTCCCAGTGCTTAATGCAGTGTTTTACACATAGTAAGGGCTCCATAAATACCACTGATTGATTGAAAGTTAGTGGCTGTGCAGCTATGGGTGTGGACCCTGAATCGCAAGGAGAAGTTCTGCTTCTCTAGCCACAGCTCCCTACTGACTTATTTTGAATATTACTATTTTAATGTTTTCAGGTTTCATTGCTCTCAATGTGTCTGTCTTCAATCCTCTCCCAAACTTAAATTCATGGATTTTGAGTCTCTTGAGAGACAGGGTCTGTGTCTAATTCCCACCTGTGTACTTTTTCCCATTGCTTAATAGAGTACTCTGAACACAGTAAGCACTTAATATATATGGTTATTGCAACTACTAATCTAATTATATACAGAAAACCTCTTCTATTCAATATATACCAGGAAGATAGTCTCTCTAACTTTATAAGAAAAAGTGTTGTTGGGATCTTGCTTAATAATAATAGTTATGAAATTTGCTAACCCCTTATTATGGGTCAAGCACCATATTAAGCACTGGGGTAGATAAAATATGAACAGATCAGACACAACCGCTATCCTATATGGGGCTCAGAGTTAAACGGAGAGGAAGAACAGATATCTTATCCCCATTTTTACAGATGAGAAAACCTAGGCAAAGAGTTGCTATGAGCTGAGATTAGAACCAGGTCTCTTGACTCCCAAGTCAGTGTTTTTCCACTAGACTGTAAGTCTACTGTGGTCAGAGAATGCATCTGCATATTGTACTCTCCCAAGCGCTTAGTGTTCTGCACACAGTAAGTGCTCAATAGATAATTCTGAATGAATGAAGAAGCAACATGTTGATTGGGAACTCTCAGTTTCTTCATGGTAGACTGACGACTTTAAATAAAACTAAAGGTAAAACTTGATTTATTCAGGAACAGTGTACACTTCCTCCTAATAGCAGGAATAGAAACGTGAAAGATGGAGACATACAATACACCTTAACTAGAATAATATCTGTAAATATACCTTGTATCCTTGTACGGCAGATTCATTTGAGAGAGATATAACATGATCCCAGGTGATGATGTAGCGTGAACCAGACCTGATGGAACTGATAATTCTCGGAGGCTGGCTGGGAGCTGGAAAACCAACAAGCAATTTAGTGGCAGAGGAAATTTTATAAATATCTTGAAAAATGGGATTTCTGTACTGAAAATGGAAGAGGAAGGAAATAAAAAACCTAAGTTCTAAGCCCAAATCAACAACATGAACAGTGAACTTACCGGTTACTCCAATATAACTAAAGGTAATGAAATATTTGGCCTGAACTATCTAGAATGGAATGGGTGGCAGTAAATACTATGGGGTTTTATTTTTTAAATTATTTTTAGCTTTCATTTTTCAAACTGCAATTGATAAGCTCACAATAGGAAATATATATATAGAAAAGAAAGCATGCACTGCCCAGTCTGATTTCATATAGCCACCATTATACCTACTAGTCATGAATGATTTGAAAAATATTCTGATTCCTACACAGTCATTTTGGCTCGATCACTAGTTTTCAAACTCCCTCAGATTGCCATGACGTACATATATATTATGTACAGGTACCTATACATATGCATATATAGACAATTACTCTCCCACCTTCAAAGCCTTATTGAAGGCACGTCTCCTCGAAGAGGCCTTCCCTTACTAAACCCTCGATTCCTCTTTCCCCGGTGCCTTCTGAGTCACCCTGATTTGCTCCCTTTATTCACCCATCTCAGTCCCAAAGCGCTTATGAACTTATCTGTAGTCTATTTATTTATATTAATGTCTGTCTCCCCCTCTAGACTGTGAGCTCATTGTGAGCTGGGAGTGTGTCTATCATCACTGTGGTATTGTACACTCCCAAGCACTTAGTTCAGTGTTCTGCACATTGTAAACACTCAATAAAAAATGACTGATTGATTGCTCTACCTATCTATTTGCTTGGTCTGGTGGAAAGAGCACAGGCCTGGGATCAGAGGTCGTGGGTTCTAAACCTGAATCCACCACTGGCTACTGTATGACCTTGGCCAAGTTACTTAACTTCTCCGTGCCTCGATTACTTCATCTGTAAAATGGAGATCAAGACTGTGAGCCCCTTAAGGGACATGGATTCTGTCCACCTTGAGTACCTTGTATCTACCCCAGTGCTTATAAAAGTGCTTGGAACATAGTAAGCACTTAACAAACCCCACAATTATTATTATTATATCTGATATTAGCTGTTACTTCCTCCTATCTAGAATTTACTTTAGTGTCTGTCTCCCCCTCTAGATTCTAAACTCCTTAAGAAAAGGCATTCTTTCACTTTTTGTGTATTCACCCAAGCACTCAGAACACGAATCAGCAAGCAATAGTCACTCAATAAATACTGTTGGCTTGAATGATCATTATTAATGTAAACTCTATAAATTTTGTAGTCCCTTGAAACCTTTGGATAAGGTTGGATTTATTAATTTTGCTCTTCCAGCTGGCAAAACAACTTCATATTCATCTATTCCCAATTTACTTCTGCTTCATTAAATATGTCTTTTGAGCATGAATAAATGTAATTGTACTTTGAACTTTATATCTTGAATTTATAGAGTGCTTTTTGATTTTTCAAAAGGATTTTTACATTGCTCCCCCTCTTTTTGTCATCACAATTTACTGAGAAAAAAGGAGAGGCAGAAATTATCCCTTCAGACTATGAGCTTGTCGTGGGCAGGGATTGTTTCTGATGCTGTATCATATACTCCCAAGAGCTTGCTACGGTGCTCTGCACACAGTAAACATTCAATAAATATGACTGAATGAATGAATGAATTCAACTGCATTTATTGAGCACTTACTATGTGCAAAGTACTAAACTAAGCACTGGGGAGAGTACAATACAACCATAAAAGCCACTTTCCCTGCCCACAATCAGCTTATCATCATTTTACAGAGAAGGAAATTGAGATGCAGAGCAGTCAAGTGCCTTTCCCAAGGTCACACAGAAGGTCAATGCAGAGGTGAATTTAGAACTGGGTTCTAATTCCACGCTCTTAATTCCGTACTCTGTCCAATAATCCTTATTTTCTCCTAACCATGTTGACCTTGTGCCGCGAGCCATTTCTAGGCCAAGTGTCTGCAGTTACTGACAGTGGAGTTTCAGAACACCTATAAGAGACACATTTACCAAGCAGAAACACCAAAAAGCAAGAGGCTCCTGCTTAAACCAAATGGCACTGGAGCTCCTCTATATGTACATCGTTACTGACACTGGACAAAGGCTATTTCTTAACTATAACCATCATAGAATAGGGAGACCTCTGCTTACCCAGATAAAAATCTGTAGAGGCCCCTGGTGTATAACTATCCAATCTCCACCTTAGCATGGGACAGGACAGTAGTATTTTATTCCCCCTTAAAAAGAACACATTTATCATCCCGGACCTCCCACAGATTATCTTCTTAATGTCATTATTTCAAGGATACAGAGAAGAGAAAGTGCTGATAAAGCGGTTGGGAAAGTGAAGCAAGACATCAACAGCCAAGAAGGAGATGTGAAGATGAGAAGAAAAAGCGACAGGGGAAGAAAGGAGATGGCAAGATTAATATTATTATCATGGCATTTGTTAATTGTTTACTATGTGCTAAGCACTGTTCTGAGCACTGGGGTAGCTACAGGGTAATCAGGTTGTCCCATATGGGGCTCAAACTTTTAATCCTCATTTTACAGATGAGGTAACTGAGGCACAGAGAAGTTGAGTGGCTTGCCCAAGGTCATAGAGCAGACAATGGGCAGAGGCAGGATTAGAACCCATGTCCTCTGCCCCCCAAGCCTGTGCTCTAGCAAATGGGTCAAGAAGAGAATGGAAAGAATGAAAACACTGACCCAAGAGACATTTTTCACTGTCATTTTCCTTTGAATGTGCCGGCATATGTTGCACCAACCAACGATGGAAAAAGGAGCAAAATTTTATTCCGCTTCCCATCAGCTGTCATGAAGCAAATTAATGGAGCTGAGCCTAGGTGAAGTATAGCCGATTCTCACCATCCCTCTCTCTGCATACCAAGGGCCTGAGACCATGCCAGGGAAAGGACCACTGACCCCCTCAGTCCGCTTCCGGACATCGGGGGCCTGGCACCGAGCCAAGGGGAAAGGAAGCCATCCTTGCTCTGCCTTTCCCCCTCAGGTCGCCCCTCCTGCACCTCCTGGCCTGGGACCAGACTAAGGGGAAGGGAAGTCGACCTTCCCACCCTCCCAAGTCCAACCTTTACACTTTGGGAGCCTGGGACTGAATCAAGGACACTAACCGCCCCCAACCCCTTTTTGCTTCACCCTTGCAAGTGGATTTATACCCTTTATTCACCCCTCCCTAAGCCCTACAGCAGTTATGTATATACCCGTAGCTTATTTATTTATATTAGTGTATTTCTCCCCCTCTAGACAGAAAGCAATCATGTAGGCAGGGAACGTGTCTTCCAACTTTGATAAATTATACTCTCCCAAGTGTTTAGTACAGTGCTCTGCACACAGAGAATGTTCAATAAATATGATTAACTCCATCCTCAAACCCCCCTGCTTTCCATCCCCATTCCCTATCTCTCGTCCCTGGAGCCGGGCCACATACTTTGTCAATTAAATGGAAAACATAAGGTGTGGTCTCTCTAAAAGCCTCCCCTGCTCCTCCACGGTCCTTTCCTCCTCCATCCTCCTCTTTGATTCCCCCAACCTTCCCAGAAGTATCTCAAGAGATCTCCTGCCACCACTCAAATTCCACCCCCTCCAACTGTGCTTCTGAATTCATACCTTCTCACCTCATTAAAGCAATTACCACCTCCCATCTTCAACCTCTCACGTTTCAACTGTTCCTTCCCCGTTGCTTTCAAGAATGCTCATGTGTTTCCTATCCTAAAAAAAAAAAAACCTTCCCTTGACCCCGTAGCTCCTTCCAGTTAGTTCCCTATCTCCCTCCTACCATTTGTCTCTAAACTCCTACATCCTCTGCTCCATTCATTCAATCATATTTATTGAGTGCTCCACTTCCTCTCCTCCAACCCCTGCAATCTGGTTTCCACCCTCTACTCCATGTACATGGCACTTTTTCAATTGCATTTACTGAATGCCTACTGTTTGCAGAGCACTGTACTACATCTTTGGGAGAAGTATAATATAACAATAAACAGACATATTCCCTAATGTTACCAACAATCTCCTTTTTGCAAAACCTAATGGCCATTACTCCATCCTAATCATCCTCAACGTTTCTGGTATAGTGGACTGATCCATTCTCCCAGTAACATCATCTATCCCTGGCTTCATGAAAACTGTCCTCCCTTGATTCTTCTCCTATCTCTCTGACTGCTCCTTGTCAGTCTTGTGTGGGCTCCATCTCTTCCTCCCATGCTCTCCTAATCACTGAAAAGCAGCTGAGCGGCTGAGCAGTGTTCTCAGCATGCTGAGAAGCAGCATGGCTTAGTGGAAAGAACACGGGCTTGGGAGTCAGAGGACATGGGTTCTAATCCTGACTCAGCCACTTGTCTGCTGTGTGACCTTGGGCAAACCTCTTAATAATAATAATAATAATGTTGGTATTTGTTAAGCGCTTACTATGTGCAGAGCACTGTTCTAAGCGCTGGGGTAGATACAGGGTAATCAGGTTGTCCCACGTGAGGCTCACAGTTAATCCCCATTTTACAGATGAAGTAATTGAGGCACAGAGAAGTTAAGTGACTTGCCCACAGTCACACAGCTGACAAGTGGTAGAGCCGGAATTTGAACCCACGACCTCTGACTCTCAAGCCCGAGCTCTTTCCACTGAGCCACGCTGTTTCTCTAAAAAAAAAAATAAACTGCTGCCCGAACAGGGACAAGAATCCTGGACCCTCAGATTAAAAGTCTGATGCTCTACCCACTGAGCTATCCGGGAAACTCTGTGCCTCAGTTACCTCATCTGTAAAATGAGAATTAAGACTGTGAGTCCTACATGAGACAACCTGATTACCTTGTATCTACCCCAGCGCTTAGAACAGTGCTTGGTACATAGTAAGCACTTAATGAATACTATAATTTATTATCATCATTATTATTAATCTCCATCTACACACACTCCCTTGGAGACCTCATATGCTCTGATTGTTTTTTATGTACCACTTCTCTGAGGATGATTTCCAAATCTCCATCTCCATCAATCAAACAATCAATCAGCGGTAGTTACTTAGTGCTTACTGTGTGCAGAGCACTGTACAAAGCACTTGAAAGAGTACAATGCAACAGAGTTAGTAGACACATTCCCTGCCCATGAGTTTACATCCCTGACCTCTCTCCTTCTCTGCAGTCTCACATTTCCTCTTGCCTTCAGGACAACGTTATTTGGATGTCCTGTTGCCAAATAATTGCCAAGATACAAAACAGAACTTTTTATCTTCCCACTCAAACCCCGTCCTCCCTATGAATTTCCTACCACTGCAGACAACATCATCATCTTCCCTGTTTTACAAGCCAGGAAGCTTTGTTTTTAAATAAAAAGAATGCCTGTGGCCACTTCTCCCTAGCCACTCATATCTACTGAAGGAGGATTTCTCTTTTTTTTTCTTCTATTTGTTAAGCACTTGCTATGTGCCAGGCTCTGTACTAACCACTGGGGTATAACACAAGCTAGCCAGGTTGGACACAGTCCCTGTCTCACATAGGCCTCAGAGTATTAATCCTCATTTTCTAGATGAGGTAACTGAGGTACAGAGAAGTGAAGTGACTTGCCCAAGATCACAAGCATACAAGTGGCAGAACCGGAACTAGAACCCAGATCCTTCTGACTCCTAGGCCTGTGCGCTATCCACTAGGCCACGCGACGACAGCTCTCCGGCTCCTACCTCTTCCCTGCTGCAGCCCCGAGTGTGACGGCAGGGGAGTCCTAAGCGGTAGCTCTCCACAACCAACCCAGAGAACCTCAGGTATGTCGACCCAGATTGGGGTCCCCTCTGCAGCAGGGATCAGCTCCAGATTCATTCACTCATTCATTCAATAGTATTTCTTGAGCGCTTACTATGTGCAGAACACTGTACTAAGCGCTTGGAATGTACAATTCGGTGACAGATAGAGACGATCCCTGCCCACTGATCGGCTTACAGTTTAATCGGGGCAGACAGACGGGAAAAAAACAAGACAACTTAATCACAATAAATAGAATCAAAGGGATGTGCACCTCATTATCAAAATAAATAGGGTAATAAAAATATATACAAATGAGCATAGTGCTTGGGGGAGGGGAAGGGAGAGGGGGAGGAGCAGAGGGAAAGGGGGGAAGGGAGCTTAACTGAGGGGAGGTGATTCACCCACATGTTTTGGTTTCAGAGGAAACCGCTCTTGCTCTTGTGATCAGTCTGGGTTCCTTCCTCCCCAGCTTCAAGGAAAGTTCCTCCTCCCTCTCCCCTATCGACTCCCACTTGCTTGCTGGCGGGCAACCTAGAAGCAGCATGGCGTAATGGAGAGAACACGGGCCTAAGGAGTCAGAAGGTCATGGGTTCTGATCCCGGCTCTGCCACTTGTCTGTTGTGTGACCTTGGGCTCATCTGTAAAATGGGGATTAAGACTGTGAGCCCCACGTGGGACAACCTGATTACCATGTAAAAACTCCAGCATTTAGAACAGTGCTTTGCACATAATAAGCGCTTAACAAATACCATAATTATTATTATTAAGTCACTTCATTTCTCTGTGCCTTCATTATCTCATCTGGAAAATGGGGATTAAGACTGTGAGCCCGTGTGGGACAGGGACTGTGTCCAACCCGATTTGCTTGTATCCACCCCCGGCGCTTAGTATAGGTCCTGGCACATAGTAAGCACTTAAAAAATACCAGTATTATTTGTAATAGTAGTAGTAGTAGTAGTTTGATATGGAAGACAGATCGACCTGAAAGCATTTAAGAAAGCCATCTGATGTGTTATCTTTGAAGGGTTTCATCTGAATAACGGGCCATAGCGAAAACGCAGCACCTTGTCGTGGAACTGTAAAAAATGCATAATTGATCCTGGCCACATCCTTTGAAAATGATGTCTTTGAAAGGGAATTTATGCTAAATCTGACTCCTGAAATTAGTATAACAAAATAACTCTTTGTCCCGATTCAAGTATGACTAAAGCCACTTACTGCCCCTTTTGGGATATCAAAGGATTAGAGAATTATCTCAAGAAGGAAATGATGAGAAGACTATGAAGGACAATACAAAGTCTGATTTCAGGAAACGGAGACTGAAGGGAGGATCTAATTCCCACTCTTTCCCAACCGCTCAGTACAGTGCTCTGCACCCAGTAAGCACTTAGTAAATATTATTACTATGATTAAAGGCAATTTTACTTTTCGCTACGGCCAGAAGCAAAACGACTTGACTTACGTGCTTTCTTCGTGACGGTCTCAATCATCTCGCTGGGCGGCCCGTAGCCTGCGCTATTGTAGGCACAAACCTCGATGCTGTACTGTGTGTTGGGCAGCAGGTTTTCCAGTTTAGCGGAATAGTCCTCACTAGTGACTTGCACTCTCTGAGCAGCTTCCTCTTTGTCTTGATTGGCCCAGTAGCGGACCTGAAAACATTCAAGTTAAATCACGCAACGTTGAAATTCATCTTTCAAAAATGAGAACAATTCAAAATTTAAACTACACGATGCGACGTTTGAAGGAAATACTATAGAAACATTCAAGGATTATCATGGTTACCAAGTGAGATGCCAAACAAGACCTTGTATACAGTGAGACCTATTAATCCGCTGCCTGTTATTCTTAGTTCTGCCTGTGAGATGGTGTAAAAGATCAGTCAAAAACCCATTCAACTGCAGAACATTCCCCTGTATCACCCAAAACGCACCTAAGAAAGAGTATAGGCCTGGGTGTTAGATGAGCTGGACTTTAATCCTGACTCTGCCATTGCCCGCAGTGTGGCTCAGTGGAAAGAGCCCAGGCTTGGGAGTCAGAGGTGATGGGTTCGAATCCCGGATCTGTCACTTGTCAGCTTTGTGACTGTGGGCAAGTCACTTAACTCCTCTGTGTCTCAGTTACCTCATCTGTAAAATGGGAATTAAGTGTGTGCCTCACGTGGGACAACCTGATTACCCTGTATCTAGCCCAGCACTTAGAGCACAGCTCTGCACCTAGTAAGCGCTTAACAAATACCAACATTATTATTATTATTAATCTTGGAAAAATCATCAAACTTCTCTGTGACTCAGTTTCCTCATCTAAAAAAGTGGTTATTAAACACCTGCTCTCTCCCCACTGAGCTGTGAAACTCATGTAGGGACTACAGTCAATGGATTATTTACTTATTTATTTTAAAGCGCTTACTGTGTGCCAGGCCCAGTATTAAGCACTGGGGTAAATACAAGTTAATTAGATTGGGCATAGTCCCTGTTCCACTGGGGGCTCACGGTCTTAATCCCAATTTTACAGATGAGGTACCTGAGCACAGAGAAGTTAAATGACTTGCCCAAGGTCACAGAGCAGATAAGTGGCTGAGTTGGGATTAGAACCCAGGTCAGCTGACTCCCAGGCCTGTGCCCTTTCCATTAGGTCATGATACTTTTTATAAGACACGATAGTTGCATATCTACTCCAGAGCTTAGTTCAGTCTTGTCCTGCCTTATACTATAGAGTCGCCTCCTATCCATGGCGACGCCATGGACACGTCTGTCCCAGAAGGCCCTGCTCTCCATCTGCAATTGTTCTGGTAGTGGATCCATAGAGTTTTCTTGGTCAAAATGAGAAGTGGTTTAGTAAAAATACAGAAATGGTTTATCACTGCCTCTTTCCCAGCAGTAAACTTGAGTCTCCACCCTCGACTCTCTCCCATGCTGCCATGGCCCGGCACTGGTGAGTTTTGATTTGCAGCAGATTGTCTTCCACTCACTGGCCATTGCCCAAACTAGGAATGGAATGGATATTCCTCGGCTTGATTGTCTCTCCTGTAGCCGAGATTGGTAGACTACTGCAGACTCTCCAAGTGTGACCCTGAGAGGGTTTAGCTCAATGCTTGGCACGTAATATATACTTAACAAATACCACCATTATAATTATTCTCCATAAATAACCGATTCATGTTTTTCATTCTATCATCATTTTCACATGAAATGTTGTCAGTTCTATCCAGAGTCATTTTCTATTACAATTCGCTTTTCAATAAGTTGGATTTGATCTTATTGCCCCTAGAAGGCTATCAGATGCTTCCGATTCCAATTTGATGTGAGCTCCATGACATGGATTGGGTCCAAGTTGATTAGTTTGTCTCTTCACCAGCGCTTAGTACAGCATCTCACAAATAGTAAGTGCTTAACAAATACCATACAACAACATCAATTTCAATGTTTCAGTGCGTTAATTATAAAGCAGATTGACAAAGACATTATAAAGCCTGAAAAACAATAGTGATCAAGCTACTATCCATTTCATCCACTTCTTGATCATTCCTCTGTGAAACATGTGCTTAAAAATACTCCCTTTGAAATTATCTTGAAGTTAGAGATCAAAGGAATATTAAATAATAGCTTGATTAGTTGTCAGGAACCATTTTTCACGCACTAAACAAATATTCTTGATTTTTAATTTTCCTGTTGTCAGAGGGTACTTTTGACAAACTAGTTTTACTACATACTAATTTACTTAAATAACATAGACAATACTACATTCTACTGAATGAAAATTTTGGAAAGTTTTAGAGAACAATTGTTCCAAAATATTTTAAAACTTGAATAGAGGATTATAAATTTTATTTTTGCCCCTTCACATGAAGGCTGGTTCCAAAATGAACCTTTGGTATCTAATGAATTATGGATGGAATGCAGAATGATTCAAATTACATTTACTGTGCTTGAACACGGCATACAAAATAAATACACTCTGATTATACTGACTGTATTTTCACATTTTAACGTATGACTAGGAAAATAATTCAATTTTAAAAAATCCCATCTCTAATGATCAGTTGTTCTTTAATCAAACATTTCACAGGGTCCCTGAAATAATATCAGTTACAAATTCTATGATATTTTATCTCCCTCTCTTTGCTTATTCTCCTTCTCAAACCCCACACGACCTTTGTCTTTATCATCCCCTCAACTTTTATTGTTATTATTATTACTATATTTATTATTATAATATATAATATTATATATTATAGTATATAATATATTATATAATTATTATATAATATAGTATATAATATTACCATATTTGTTAAGCATTTACTATGAGTCAAGAACTGTTCTTTGCAGTGGAGTAGATACAAGTTTTTTGGGTATTTTTTATAGTATTTGTTAAGTGTTTACTATTTGCTGAGCACTGTTCTAAGAAGTGTGGTAGATATAGCTAGTCAGGCTGGACACAGTCCATGTTCTACATGGAGCACATAGTTTTAATCCCCTTATTACAGTTCCGGTAACTGAGGCACAGAGAGGTTAAACAACTTGTTCAAGGTCAAACAGCAGGCAAGTGGCAGAGCAGGGAATGTCCTTCTGATTCCCAGCCCTCTTATTCAGTTAATCTCTTAAATTAATCAATCTTGGTCCTGTATGGGGCTCATAGTCTAGGTAGGAGGGAGAACAGGTATTTAATACCTATTTTACAAGTGAGGAAACTGAAGTGCAGAGAAGTTAAGTGACTTGTGCAAGGTCACACAGCAAGCAATTGGTAGATCCAGGATTAGAACCCAGGTGCTCTGACTTCCAGGCCCATGCTCTTTCTACTACGTTAACCTACTTCTCTTCCCCTCCTTTTCTTCCTAGTTCAATGTGGTTACCCAAAATTGGTTTATTTGACCTGAATACTGTTGGGTTTTATTTTATGTCTGTCTAACAAGACACGAAACAATAGAGAGCTGAGGGTGAAAGAGAGGACTGATACAGATTGGTGTGGCTCAGTGGAAAGAGCATGGGCTTTGGAGTCAGGGCTCATGAGTTCGAATCCCAGCTCTGCCACTTGTCGGCTGTGTGACTGTGGGCAAGTCACTTAACTTCTCTGTGCCTCAGTTCCCTCATCTGTAAAATGGGGATTAAGACTGTGAGCCCCACGTGGGACAACCTAATTCCCCTGTGTCTACCCCAGCGCTTAGAACAGTGCTCGGCACATAGTAAGCGCTTAACAAATACCAACATTATTATTATTATGTGCCATCAAAACATACAATGGAGATTCAAGAGTGAGACAAAGTTTAAATTGTTAGAAAGAAACAAAGAAAGTCAGTTAAGGAACGAGGAGGAGAATAGATAGGTCAGGTGGGGCTAGTTGGTAGAGAACCTTAAAGCATTTTTTGAGTTTGTTTGATGTAGAAGGATGTGGTGGAGGGCTTGGAAGATGGGGGAGATGTGTGCCTAATGATTCTTCAAGAAGAAAACCTGTAAGAGGAGGAGGCGAGGAGACCAGAAAAAGGCTGAAAGAGCAGACTAGTCACACTATGACCAGAGCTACAGCCAGGGTGGTAACCTGGTGGAGAGGTAAGGGCTGGGACCCAGATGTTTGTTGTATAAGAAGACCCAGCAGGATTTGACAGAAGATTGAACATAAGAGTTGAAAGACAGAAAAGATTCAATTAATCATATTTATTGAGCATTTACTGTGTGCAGAGCACTATAATAAGTACTTCATTTATTCACTCATTCAATCATATTTATTGAGTGCTCACTGTGTGCAGAGCACTGTACTAAGCACTTGGGACAGTACAATACGACAATATCAGACATAATCCCTGACCACAACAAGTTTACAGTCTGGAGGCAGGAGAGTACAATACTTAGGCACAATCCCTGTCCCCCATGAGACCTGTAGTATAAAAGGTAGGGAGAATGGGTATTTAAAGCCCATTTTATGAGGAGGGAAACTGAAGCACTGAGTAGTCAAATGACTTGCTCAAGATCACACAGGCAAGAGACGGCGCAGGATTAGAACTAGGTCCTCTGACTCCCAGGCCCGTGCGCTTTTCAATAGGCCATGTTGCTTCGGTTTATTCTATGAAGCAGTTGAATACATTGTTTCAACTTATTCTCCAGAGTCAGGCTAAGGGATGTAAGAAGAGATCTGGATGCAGGTGTTAGAATATGCTTCTGCATCTCTGGAAAACTCTTCCAACTCATCAGATTTTGAGCCCCATCCCCAAATCCTAGAAACAGTTGTTCAGGAATCACTGGACTGGGATGACTGTCACCTTGGGGCCCATACAGAAGAAGGCATGAAAATGGTTGTAAATCATTTCATTGAATCAATGTGGTGCTAAAGTATGATAATAACTCTAAAGAAAACTGAGATCAGTCAATCAATGGTATTTATTGAGTGCTTACAATGTGCAAAGCACTGTACTAAGCATGTGGGAGAGTACGATACAACAGAATTAGCAGATTCATTCCCTGCCCATAACGAGCATAGAGTCTAAAGTGATGTATCGGTATTGCATATAGCCATCCACATATATTGGCCACAAGTAAGTAAACACTGTCGCATAATCACTGTGGGCAGGGAACATGTTTTCCAACTCTGTTGTATTATACTTTCCCAAGTGCTTAGTTCAGTCCCCTGCAAGCAGTAGGCAATCAATAAATAACAGTGATTGATCGATGTCACAAAGATAGATAAGAAAGTAGAAAGCCAAATCAAGAAAGCCAACCTTGGTAAGCCTTGGAGGTGTGGAATCACGCTCCAGACAAAAGTAAAGGTTTACAGAACCGTAGTGTCATCCAACCTCCTCTACATCGGTCAGACCTGGAATCCACTCAAACGCCACCTCCAGCTCCTTGAGCAGTTCCACAAGCAGCACTAAAAGGGCTATACGCAAATGGCAAGACAAGATCTCGAACAATATGGGCAGGGGATATGTTCGTTTATTGTTAGACTGTATCCTCCCAATCTCTTAGTACAGTGCCCTGCACACAGTAAGCGCTCAATAAATACCACTCACTGACGGACTGACTGAAGTTCTAGAGAAAAGTCAGTTTCCTAGCATCAAAACTATGCTCACCTTAACATGGCTACGCTAGGTGGGACATCAGAGGAATCAATCGATCATTCTGTACATGCAGTTACTGTGTATAGAGCACTGTACTAAAAACTTGATTAAGAACAATATAGCAGCGTTGGAAGACAAGGAGCCTACAGTCTAGAGGGAAATGAGTGACAGCAAAATCTCAAACAGCAGCTATATGGAGAACTGAAATGGGAAACCAAAAGTAAGAAGTAGAGAGGAAATATTTAAAGGGTATAAATGTCACATCTCAGTGGGAAACAGGGAGTCGACTCCAAAGGACTGCTCGGCACAAAGTACTACTCTCAAGAAAGGACTGAATCCAGTCAAACAAAGCTTTCAAAGATATATTTGCTTCGCCTTTTCCCTCTGCTCCCCCTCTATCCCCCCCTTCATCTCCCCTCAGCTAAGCCCTCTTTTCCCCCCTTTCTCTCTGCTCCTCCCCATCTCCCTTCCCCTATCCTCAGCATTGTGCTCGTCCGCTCAACTGTATATATTTTCATTACCCTATTTATTTTGTTAATGAGATGTACATCACCTTGATTCTATTTATTTGCTATTGTTTTAATGAGATATTCATCCCCTTGATTCTATTTATTGCTACTGTTCTTGTCTGTCTGTCTCCCTCGATTAGACTGTAAGCCCGTCAAAGGGCAGGGACTGTCTCTATCTGTTACTGATTTGTACATTCCAAGCGCTTAGTACAGTGTTCTGCACATTGTAAGCACTCAATAAATACTATTGAATGAAAGATATGAGAAAGTAAAACAGAAAACAATGCCAGGCACTGCAAACATGACAGAAAAGCAAGAGGCAGTCTTTTTACAAGCCCAGGACTGTGGGTTCTGCATTGTCTTTTTCAGGGGCACACACACGTGGGTGAATTTTTAGTGAAAAGGACAAGCTAGTCCATGGCTTGGACTGTATCTGCTCTATGACCTTCAGCAAGTCACTTCTCTGTGCCTCAGTTACCTCATTTAGAAAAATGGGGATTGAGACGTGAGTCTCAAGAGGGACTGTGACTGTGTCCAACACATTTGCTTCTATTCACCCAGTGCTTAGTATGGTGCCTGGCACATAATAACCTCTTAACAAATACAGAAATTATTATTATTATCATAACAAAAAAAACTGCCAGAAGGGAGCACGAAGGCAAAGGCACAGTGACTTTTTATAGTCAGCTCTATTACAGATTTGTAACAAAGAATTGATAGCTCTTAGAATTGCCAGTGGGAGAGGGGTTGAGGAGAAAAGGAGATGAAATGAAGAAAAGAGACCCAGGAATAAAAATTTGAGAAGGGCAAAAGAGAAGGGCAAAATGAGATGACAAGAGACAGAACCATCAAAAGGAAGAAGCAGGACAAAAAAATACCCAAGAAAACACAGGATGGAAGAGTGGGGAGACATGTAGGGAAGAAAAGGAGACAAGAAAATAAAGAACCAAAGAAAAACAATTCTTAAGTGATCAAATTGCAAAAGGGAGAAAAATATACACCATGTAAAAGTCTAGATTATATACAGAACAAGGATTGGGAAACAGTGAAGAGTAAGGTCTTTGTTACAAAATTGTTTTGTTAAACTGGCAATTCTATTCAGCAATTCTGCTTTATTAAAGGTTGTCAGTGCTTATTTACTCAATTTAGTGCTCAAAACATACAATTAAACTCCTTCACACAAGAATTTCCAAGTGGATTGAAGGAAAGCCAATGAATTGCTCTTATTCACCCATTTTCTGGTGAGGTCTTGATAAGAAGACTCAGAAGACAGACTGTGAAATGATTACAGTTTTGAGTGGGAGACAGAAATAATTTGGTTTTCAAATCTTTCTGTCTACCCTTTTTACTGGAGCTGAGAATCTTGTTCCCATGCCTATTTTTTAATCATTTTAATTTTCAGCCTTCTGGATAAATAAGAAAAGGTCAAATGCTTCACATTTATTAACCATTCAACTTCAAAGGAATACATGAACACTGACTAATGTTTCATATTTAAAATGGAAGTGTTTTTATTACCCATTTTTTCCATGGGAAACTCAGGGCTGTTGCAAAGTGGCTAAAACAAGAGTCTTAACTAAGGAAAGGGGTGTTTGACTAGGAGATTTAACAGAATCCACAGGATTCAGGGACTTCTAGCAAGGATATCCCAAATCCCTAGGACTTTGCATCCGTACTACTTACCCACCTTTCCCTTTGTGCACACACATTGTTTTATGGTATTTGTTAAGCACTTACTATGTGCCATGCATTGTTCTAAGCAGAGGGGTAGTTACAAGCTAGTCATATTAGGCAGAGTCCATATCCCACATGGGGATCACTCTCTTAATCCCCATTTTATAGATGATCTAACTGAGGCCCAGAGATGTGAAGTGACTTGCCCAATGTCACAGAGCAGAGCCAGGGTTAGAACCTAGATCCTTCTGACTCCCAGGTCCGTGTTCTATTCACTAGGCCACATCGTTGTTGAAAGGGAAAGGAAAGCAGGTGATGATATCCTCCTAACCCACTTTTCAGCATAAATACTATGGCAGTCTAGGTTTAAGTCAACATTTTCCTCACAGACCTTAAATAATCTTTATGAACAATAATAATTCATAACTAAGGTACTTGTTAAGTGCTTACTATGTGCCAAGCACACTTCTAAGACCTGGGATAGATACACGTTGATCAGATTGGACACAGTCCCTGCCCCACAAGGGGCTCAGTCTTAATCCCCATTTTACAGATGAGGTAACTGAGGCACAAAGAAGTGAAGTGACTTGCTCAAGGAAACAAAGCAGACAAATGGCAGAGCCAGGGTTAAAATCCAGATCCTTCTGACTCCCAGTCTCATGCTCTATTCACTAAGCCGTGCTACTTCTGAGAAGAATCTACCACCTCACCTGTAGAGTGAGAAAGTGGAAAGCTAGAGAGCACAGAAAAGTCAGAAACCAAGACATTGTCTTGGGCATTATCATCTGCAGGTGGGTGAGGTCAGCCTGGTGAAACAAAGACATCCCACCTTTTAACAAGGTCTCACCACAACCTGAGCAAACTTAGACACCCACCTTGTGAGAGAATCCTGCCAGAATGCTAGATAGGTGAGACAAAATTGCTTTATCCCTAGCCCAACGAAGCCAATATATTTATTTCTAGGCAGTAGGCACCATTGACTTACTTTCCTATTCTCCACATTTCTCATCTTACTCCCTGATTTCCTATAACTCAACCTGCACACTCGACCCCTCTAATTCCAACCTACTCGCTGTACCTCGATCCCTTCTATCTCACCGCCGACCTCTTGCCCGCCTCCGGCCTCTGGCAAGGGATGTCCTGTCTCCTCAAATGTAACAGTCGATTACTCTCCCAACCTTCAAATCCTTATTAAAAGCACATTTCTTCCAGTAGGTTTTCTCCTACTAAACCTTCATTCCTTCTTCTTCCACTCCCTTTTGTATCATCCTTGCGCTTCAATTTGCATCCTTTATTCACTCCTCCCTCAACCCCACGGTATTTGTGTATATAGCCACAATGTATTTATTTATATGAACGTCTGCCTCCCCTCTAAACTCTAAGCTTGCTGTGGGAAGGGAACTTGTTTACCAATTCTGCTATATTGTACTCTCTCACACACTTAGTACAGTGCTTTGCACCCAGTAAGTGCCTCAATAGAATGGATTGACTGATTGACTGAGTAGGACATCCTACTTTATAACCAAGACAAACAAAAAACCTCAATGTGTGAACTCTGTTCGGTAGTGAAACCATTCATTTTGTACCCAGAATGAGGGTACTGATTTTGTCCTTTGGCTGCCAGCACAACCTTTTTCTTTCCCCACACACTGAGGGCAGATGGTGAAACTGACAAACAGAGGAGGTTGGAGCAGCATGGCTTAGTGGCTAGAGCAGGGGCCTGGGTATCAGAAAGACCTGAGATCCCAATCCCGGCTCTGTCACTTGTCCACTGTTTGATCTTGGGCAAGACACTTCACTTCTCTGGCCTCAGTCCCCTCATCTGTAAATTGGGGATTAAGACTGTGAGCCCCATGTGGGACAGAGACTGTGTCCAACCTGATTAACTTGTAACTACTCCAGTGCTTAGAACAGTGCTTGGCACATTGTAAGTGCTTAACAGATATCATCGTTATTACTACCCCTCATCGGTACTGGCCCAGAAGTGGGATGAGGTGTATATCCTGTGATCCTGGCCTTTCTCTTAGGTTCCCTGGGGGTGACTAACCTGTCCTCCTCCAAGAATTTTAGTCACTGTAGTTGCTCCTGCTACTGTGAGCCAACTCTTGAAATCTCCCTAGTTACACTGTCCATAGTAACCCAGAAAGCAATGCGGGGCTGTGTGATGTAGTGATGTTGCTGGGCTACTAGTGGACCAGATTCTCACCCCTGGGCCCCAAGAAATGGCTGTGGGCCCAGTGGTCATCCCTACCAGTTTCCTGGGGAGGAATCCTAGCCAGAACATGGTAAAAAGCCAAGAAAATGTCACTGGAGGCTGCTTTATCATCCCAGTCTATTCACTGTCTCTCCTGCACTTAGAAAGCAGTACCATTCTGCCCCTTTCTTTCTCTCCCCACCCAGGTTCTGCCACTGCTCCTCCATTCTGGATATCACTGGAAACCTCCTCAAGGGACGTTCTCCATTAATCACCAAGTAAAAATTAATTCAGATGGATCCCCACTACTACCTGAAAACCAGAGACAATGATTTTCCACCAAGTCACACCAGGTCCCTAACCAGACATTTTTAAGCCCAAATCCCCAGGGGTTACCGTGGATACCTCCCAACTCCCCCTTTCTTCCGTTGCCCTGGTTGCTTCCAGGCTTGACTCAGATATGTATTTCCCCACAGAGAGGACAGGAATCCTGGTAGTGAGAAGCTTCTGCCAAGGCAGTTGGGGGTAAATATTCAGACTTTTTTTCTCTACATCTCGAACATCGCTGCACAGGGGGAATCAATGCTTCTTTTTCTTCTTGACAGAATTAGATTGGGGCCTGCATGCTACAACAACCTAAGGTAAAGACATCATTAATAAATGCCTTTTGCTAAAACAGAGCTGGTATTATAGCTGAATGAGAGGGTGGAGGTGGCAAGGATTTTCTACCATCTTATCCAAACTCCTAGAGGCATCTTGGCAGTCTAGAGCAAGAGAACAAAGGCTTTTTTCTGCTTTATGTACTATGTACACATTTGCCTATCACATTTTATGGCCAATGGTTCTATTCATCTGAATCTGGCACGTCTGGGAGTTGCCCACACAATTTCCACTGAAATTTACAAATCTTTTAATGTAATTTAGATCTATCCTTTTACCTATAGTGCAGATACACATATGCAGGTGAAGGAGCCAGGTGTTTCTAAATCCTCTTTTCCATCATTTGATTTTATTTCTTTTGACCTCTACTTCTACTCTGGCTTAGTCCACAGAGAGACACTTTCCCATTCCTGGCTAAAATGGAGAAGAGTGTGACATCACATACAAGTGGAACCGAGTTCCTCTTCATATACCTTAAGGTCATTTTTTTCCTTTTCTTCCTGTTTCATAATAATAATAACAATAATGATAATTGTACTTGTTAATAACTGTGGTATTTGTTGAGCACTTACTATGTGCCAGGCACTGTATTCCTTCATTTATTCAATTGTATTTATTGAGCACTTACTGTGTGCAGAGCAGTGTATTAAGTGCTTGGAAAGTACAATTTGGCAACAAATAGAGACAAACCATACCCAACAACAGGCTCACTATACTAATCGCTGGGGTGGGGAAAAGCAAATCTGGTTTGACACAGTCCCTGTCCCACATGGGGCTCATGGCTCCACTCTGTCTAGTCGTACTAAGTACAAACTATTATTTTTTTTCTTTTGCAGCTGCTGCTCTCTGTTGTTCTCTGTGGCTTTTTATTGTTTGCTTTTTCCTCGATTCCACAATAAAGTGCAAAAGACAACCTAGACCTGATGTACCCCAAAATGATGGCTTACAAAATTGGCAAGGGCGCAGTGGTACCTTCTTCTCTGGTCCCACAAACTGCACCCTTTCTCTCTGCCAACCCTCTCTCGATGTGTGAGATTGGCCACGAGGGCCTAGGGCGGAGAGAATGTGAATGCCTCAGTGCAAACCATGACCCCTACCGTGAAACAATTTAAACACCCCCATGACATACCTCTACCCTCCTCAACAATCGTCCCACTTGCGTGGCATGTGGCCAGAAAAGGGGCATTGATCTAATTTCACAAACAAAATATGTTTCACACTGAGATGAGAGACACATTAAGGCATACAGTCTTCCTGTCGCCAGAATCACCTCCCAATCTAAGAACAACTCTGCCATGTTCCTATTCTTAAAATATGACAGATGCATCCAATAGTGTAGTTTTGGTCCAAACTCTTTGTACTCAGAAATGACCTGGCTTCCTAACTTAGGGTGTCAGGTGTTTTATGCTACATAATCATTTTAGATTTTGAACTGTGGGACGTAGACAAAAAGACACTTCTCTGGGTTCAAAGATGATGATGCTTTTGACAATAAGATTTGTAACAGTAGGCCAGTTTAGCAGACAATTCCTTGCACACTAAGTGCAGCCAAAGACTGCCTCTTCCTGCATTTTTATATTTTTTATAAGCAAAAGCTGACAATTTTATTTCTTTCATTATTGCCACAGTATTCCCAATTCCTTTGCTACCGGTCAATATCTTTGCTAATATGATTCTTTATACATCAATTTCTTTGGTAATTCATCCACTGAGTGCTTAAATTCAGTGTAACTCAGTCACAGGATCCCTTTCCATTCAAAAGCTGGCATTTGGGGTAGATAATCACTGTGACATTTGTAAAATGACATTTGTGAAATGCCAAGCACTATACTAAGCATGGAGGTCAGACATAGCCCCTCTCCCACATGGGGATCACTGTCAAAATGAGAGGAAGAACAGGTGTTAATCTCCATTTTACTGCCCTTTCTGCTACTTCCGTGGTGGCCTACAGGCTTGGCTCAGATATTTATTTCCCCACAAGGGGAAGATACAGGGGGAAAGGAGAATGGGAACACCGACAGGATTCAAAATCTTTTCTCCCTCTGACTTAGACTGTAAACTCCATGGGGGACGGTGACTGTGTACATCCTAATTAGCCTGTATCTATCCCAGTGCTTAGAACAGTTCTTGGCACATAGTAAATGATTAACAAATGCAATAACAGCAACAGAAACAATAACAATAATGATGACAATAATAATAATTTTAGAGATGCAGACAGTGAGGTACACAGCAGTTAAGTGCCTTGTCCAAGTTTCCACAGCAGGCAAGTGACCGCTGGGATTAGAACCTTGACCCGCTAAGCCTGAGTTCTTTCCACTAAGCATTAGATTTAAAAAGGCAAGTACTGAGAAGACTAGGTTTGAGGAGCAGCCAACTGGTAGTCAGAGGATCTGGGTTCTAATCCCAGCTCCGCCACTTGTCTGCTGTGTGGCCTTGGCAAATCACTTCACTGCTCAGTTACCTCATCTGTAAAATGGGGATATAGCATTGGGCAGGGATTGCCTCTATCTGTAGCTGAACTGTATCTTCCAAGTGCTTACTACAGTGCTCTGCACATAGTAAGTGCTCAATAAATACTACTGAATGAAATGAATGAATGTGGGACAAGGACTGTGTCCAACCCATTTATCCTGTATTTACACCAGAGTTTAGTAAAATGTTTGACACATCATAAGTGCTTAAAAATAGCATAAAAATGAAAGGTTAATTGTTAATATTTTAAATACAAATTTGAAATTCAGAAAAGTTTTCTTCCTTTCTTTACCCCATTGTTGAGTTTGGGGTCCAGAAAGGAAAATGCAGGTTAAAAGAATCAGAAATTTTGAAATTATTAGTACTGTTGGACATCACTCTCATGGTTTGCTTCATTTAGAGCCACAGGAAAAAATGTGACTAGGCTTCCAAAAGGCTTGTTTTCAATCTGAACTACTTCTGTCCAAAAAACATATATTTTAAGTCGGTATTCCTATCTAACATACTTAATGCTCCCTAAGACATTGAAATATGAAATGAAAACATCTCGCACGGCCAAGATAAATTCCAACATTGAAGCTCTTTCTGCTTTTTCAAGGGACTTTTTAAACTAATTCATAGTTGCTGTTCTTTCAAACATTATTCCAGCCTCCGGAACAAAAAAAGCAACACTGTATTTGTGTCTAAACCTCTCCATTTGTTTCTACAGCTCAGTCCATCAGTTCTCCAAAAGGTTGTTTGTTTGAAGCTTAGTAACAAGATTGTGTAGGGTTTGTTTGGTGTCCAAAATGGCCAACAGTGATGTCAGTCTTTCTACACTCATTGCTGAAGTAAATGCCAAGGGCTTATGAATCCATGGTTGCTGTGCCCTGACTGCTTCCATAATATTCATTAAGAGAATGCTCTACTGTGGTCAGGGACATACTAGGTCAATTGTTGATTCCTGGGCATCCGCCCAAAGCCTTGGAATCCCTTTGACTTGAAGTCCTTCTGAAATTCCTCTAGATCACCTACATGGAGGAAAACACAGTGACTAACAAGATAAGTAATATGGGAGTTTTCAAACTGGCAGGTGAGAAGAAAATAGGAACGACGGATGAATAGTCCCCTGGGATGCACTTTAAACCCACACAGAAGGAGATTATTTTGAACCTAATTGTCTTCATTCTCGAATACAGCAGATTTCTTTTAAAGAGACAGGAAATGAACTTCCAAATGTGAGGGTTCATCGCACAGAACTGTGCTGCATTCTATTAGTTGCCTTTTACCTTGAGTCTAAACCACCCTGGAACAAAACGTGTGCAAGCTGGTTTCACGTAAGCCTTTCTGAAGGCTTCTCAAAGCCTTATTCAGAGCACATCTCGTCCAAGAGGCCTTGGAGGGTCTTTCTCCAAGATGCAAGAACTAGGGGGTAAACCCTGAAAAGCTAACCAGAAATCAGCAGAAATCCATTTCTCTTTATCACCTTCCTTAACTTCTCTGCTACACTGACATGAACAATAAGAGAAGCAGCGTGGCCCAGTGGAAAGAACAAGGGCTTGGGAGTCTGGGGTCATGGGTTCGAATCCTGTTCTGCCACTTGTCAGCTGTGTGACTGTGGGCAAGTCACTTAACTTCTCTGTGCCTCAGTTACCTCATCTGTAAAATGGGGATTAAGACTGTGAGCCTCACATGGGACAACCCGCTTACCCTGTATCTACCCCAGCGCTTAGAAGAGTGCTCTGCACATAGTAAGACCTTAGGAAATACCGATATTATTATTATTACTATTATTAAGTAACAGCTGCCATCCCCTAGGGTGTTCAATGTCCCTGTGGACAGGCCAAAAGGATAAATGAGAAGACATGGAAAACACAGCATGACCCAATGGAAAGAGCTGGAGCTGGGCTTGGAAGCTGAAGGACCTGGATTCTATTCCCAGCTCTGCCACATGTCTGTTGTGTGACCCTAGGCAAGTCACCTAACTTCTCTGTGCCCCAGTTTCCTCATCTGTAAAATGGGGATTCAATATCTGTTCTCGCTCATACTTAGAACTATGTACATATCCGCAATGTATTTACATTAATGTCTGCCTCACCCTCTAGACTGAAACTCCTTGTGGGCAGGGAATGTATCTGATTATTGCTATAGTGTGCTCTCCCAAAGCCCCTCTCTGGATCGCAACCGGAGGGTTTCCAGTAGTCTACCAGTCTCGACTATGGGAGGGAGAGTCAAGCAGAGGCATACCCATTTCACTCCTGGCATGGGTAGTGGCTAGCAAATGGAAGGCCATCTGCTACAAGTCAAAACTCACCTGTGCTGGGCAGCAGTGGCAGGGGAGAGAGTCGAGGGTGGAGACTCTGGTTTACTGCTTACTACATACATATATTCATACATATTTATTTATTCATTCATTCATTCATTCAATAGTATTTATTGAGCGCTTACTATGTGCAGAGCACTCTACTAAGCGCTTGGAATGTACAAATCGGCAACAGATAGAGACAGTCCCTGCCCTTTAATGGGCTTACAGTCTAATCAGGGGAGACAGGCAGACAAGAACAATGGCAATAGAGTCAAGGGGAAGAACATCTCATGAAAACAATGGCAAATAAATAGAATCAGGGTGATGTACATCTCATTAAACAAAATAAATAGGGTGATGAAGATATATACAGTTGATACACACAGTTTATACACACAGACACACACACACAAAACTCAACTCCAACTTCAGACACAGGAGGATTTTGAACCACCTCTTGCAATCAGTTTAGTCAGTGTACAGAGGTACTGATTGAGAAATTTAAAACCTTTTTGATGATGCTCACAGCATGTTGGGTGGGAAGAAATTCCCAGAGTACAATTCACAAACTTCCAGAATCTGGATGGAGGTAGAATGGCAATTCAGTGCTCATAGCAGAAATCTATATTCCCAGTGGTCTTCTACTCAATCCCCAAAGGAGTATCCTTTGGGAGCTTCCCTTGTATAGGACTTTTGGTATTGTGCATGGAGAAAACGCAACTTTCCTGTCCCCGAGTCAAGTGTCTGAGGTGTTTCAGTGTGAGCTACCCAAAATTTGGCTAAACCAGGCTCAAGTAATAACAATAAAGACTTTTCAAGTACTTTGATAAGTAAAACTATGCAGTTGTCTAAATTCACCACCACTACTTTATTGAGAAATGTTTTGCTAAGTAGAGAAAAAAATTTCAGACCCACCTATACCATATTTAATACTCATAACATATTTCAAATGGTACTTTAATTTAGTCTTATTATTATTATTCTTGATAGTAGTTGTATACAGTATTGTTAGATTATATAACGTAATATGTGATTACTAATAATAATGATACCATTTTAAATATTTTATTATTAGCAGCAGTGATTGTTATATTATGATTATAATTAATAATTATCATAATTCCACTTAGCTGTGTGACTGTGGGCAAGTCACTTCACTTCTCTGTGCCTCAGTTACCTCATCTGTAAAATGGGGATTAACTGTGAGTCTCACATGGGACAAGCTGATTACCCTGTATCTACCCCAGCGCTTAGAACAGTGCTCTGTACATAGTAAGCACTTAACAAATACCAACATTATTATAATTACAGCATTTCGTTAAGCTCTTCTCATGTACCAAGCATTATATTGTGAGGGATACAAGACAATCAGTTGGAAATACTTCCTGTCTTGCATGTGGCTTACAGTCTAAGGGGGTGGGAGAACAGGTATTGCGATCCCATTTCAAAGATAAGAAAACTAAGGCATAAGGAACTTAAGTGACTTGCCCAAGGTCACACTGCAGGCTAGTGGCACAGCTGAAATTAAAACCCAGGTCCTCTGACTCCTAGGCTCGTGCTCTTTCCACTAAACTATGATGTTTCCTTAAATATCATAAATATTAGGAATTCATTATTTTTAATGGCATTTGTTAAGCACTTACTATGTTGCAGGAACTGTACTAAGCACTGGGTTAGATACAAGCTAATCAGGTTGGACACAATCCATGTCCAAAATGGGGTTGACGGTCTTAATCCCCATTTTACAGATGAGGTAACTGAGGCAGAGACAGTCACACAGTAAAGTGGTGGAGTGGGGATTAGAATCTGAGTCCTTCTGACTCTCAGGCCTGTGCTCTATCCATTAAACCATGGTGCTTCTTTCATTTTGACATAAAATGAACAAATCTTTAAACCATAACAACCATGAATAATCACAAATAAATTGATAAAGAACATAAGAACCTTGAATATTCAAAAATGTAATGGAATATATCAGAATGATTGATGTGTCCTTTTACTCTTATCAATACTTCTATTTACCAATGGAAAAGTTGAACTCACCAGATAACCTTCCACAGATTTTTCAAGAACGTGTTTCCAGGAAACAGAGGCCTCAGAAGACGATAAGACTTTTACACCGACTTCTGTTGGAGCTTCATTAGGAGCTGGGGAATTGAGGGAACAATGTTTACTCTCTCTAGACAATATTTACTCTACCAAACCCTTATATTTAAACCTGCTACAATTTTATCTTATAAACAAAAAATGTATTTTGAACTAATATTAAGGTGGATAAGATGGACAAATAAAAAACAAAATAGAGCAATATCCCTTAACTGTCTTCTGAAGCTTTAGGAATGCTTGTTATAAACAATGTCCACTAAAAAATCAGGTCCAGTGACTTTCCAGTTCTACAGTTTCCCAAAAGGGAGATTCAATTTAATTATAGGAAACTGTTAATTTAAGCACATTACTTGCCATTCAAGGGAACTAGCAAACATTAAAGGCAGATATACAGTGTTTAGGAAAATTTCCATTTTTTTCCCGGCTAAGATCAGGTTTCTTTATAGATCCTTTGAAACAAGTTATGACACCCACTTCTGCTTGAGCTCAGAAAAGCTTTCCTACACTTAATCTTCCAACTGGGCATCATGTCAAAAATGTATCAAAACTGTCTCTGTTAGGAAAAAAAAGTAATTTACAAACTTCCTCATGCATGGCGAATGCAGAATCCTTTAACCAGAGTTGATCAATTATTATCATCTTTCATTAGCAAGCAATAATCCAACTTTCTTTAAAATATATAATACTTTTCCACAGAGACAATGCTTCTTACAAAGTTGAGGTAAACTTGTACTCAGTAAGATGGATGTCCTGTTAGCAGCAGAAAAGATTAATGATTATACACATTTCAGCACATTCATGTTTCATGAGACCCATGGAAGCATTGAATAAAAGGGTATCTCAATTATGTATGAAGATGTTTTGGAGTAGTAGAAGACAACTGTGGTTTCACGGTGGATAGTTTTGCATCGGATAAAACAGCAAAAAGGAAATAGGTGGTGGAGGAAAATGCAACTTAAAAATTACAGTAAAGCAACTGATGATCCCTATTGAGTTTACATTGCTTTAAAAGAAACTACAGAATTTTTCCAAGCAAACACTGTAATTCAATACAATTTACATCAGATGTCATTCTGATTTCTGTAATTTGGGCTGAAAATACTGCTATTTGGGATCTTGGGGTTTAACTGGAAAACATTTTCTTCCATTGTTTCTTCTTTCACTTCCGACTTGATATTTGCAACTTGCATATGTACTCTTGGGTTCAAAGCACTCCTCTCTTGTGCCAAACTCACAAATCATGTTCAGGATTTCACTATGTGAGGACAAATTCTTAGCGAGGGATTTTCCTGAAGTGACGAAAACCTTCAGTCGGGAGCACGGCTGAGCCTTTTGAGGAAAAACATTCATTGTACTAATCTCATTCTTGATTTATGCGAATTAGGGCTCTGCCTATGTTTGTGAAAAACCGTGCAAAGTTGTCTTAGGGTAGCTACCTGCGATCGTGAGCCTACCAACACTGTGGCCTGCACAACATGTTGTGGGAATGTGTTGGATAAACTACAACCCAGCCCATAAACTGTGCTTCTCTAATGCCAGCCTACTCAATTTACCTGAATCTTGACTCTTTCACCTTTTCCCCCTCACCCAGGTCCTTCCTTTCTCCCCTTTATATGTCCACCATATAAGACTCCTCACCTTTAAAGGTTTACTAAAATCGCATCTGCCCCAAGAGGCCTTCCCCAACGAAGTTCTCATTTCCCCTCATTTTCCACAATAAATGCTCAATAAATACAAATGTTTGACTGATTGATTCCCCTACTTGCTCTCCCTTCTGTGTCTCATGCATAGGCCCTTGGATCTGTACTTTTTAAGCACTTCATATCCAGCCAGCCTCAGCTTCACAGTACTTACATACATATCTGTATATGATGCTAATCTCTGTCTACACCTCTAGAATGTAAGCTCCTTGTGGACTGAGAACACGTCGATCAAATCTGTTGTATTTTAGTCTCCCAAGCACTTAGTACAGTGCTCTGGACATAGGAAGCACTCAAAAGATACTATTGATTGATTGACTGACATATTTGAGTGCTCTCCTCCCTCCTCGCAAGTGCCACCCCCTCCACCTGCGCCTTGGACCCCATTCCCTCTCACCTTATTAAAACCATCGCCCCTGCCCTCCTCCCTTCCTTAACTTATATTTTTAACCACTCAATCTCCACTGGCTCCTTCCCCTCTGCCTTCAAACATGCCCACGTCTTCCCCATCCTAAAAAAACCCGCTCTCGACCCCACTTCCCCCTCCAGTTATCACCCTATCTCCCTACTACCCTTCCTTTCCAAAATTCTAGAACGAGTCGTCTACACTCGCTGCTTAGAATTCCTTAACTCCCATTCTCTCCTGGACCCCCTCCGATCTGGCTTCCGTCCCCTCCACTCTACCGAGACTGCTCTCTCTAAGGTCACCCATGACCTCCTTCTTGCCAAATCCAATGGCTCCGACTCCATTCTAATCCTCCTCGACCTTTCTGCTGCCTTTGACACCGTCGACCAGCCCCTCCTTCTCCATACCTTATCTCACCTTGGCTTCACGGACTCCGTCCTCTCCCGGTTCTCCTCTTATCTCTCTGGCCGGTCATTCTCGGTCTCCTTCGCTGGCGCCTCCTCCCCCTCCCATCCTTTAACTGTTGGAGTTCCTCAAGGGTCAGTTCTCGGCCCTCTTCTGTTCTTCATTTACACTCACTCCCTCGGTGAACTCATTCGCTCTCAGGGCTTTGACTACCATCTCTACGCAGATGACACGCAGATCTACATCTCCGCCCCTGTCCTCTCCCCCTCCCTTCCGGCTCGCATCTCCTCCTGCCTCCGGGATGTCTCCACCTGGATGTCGGCCCGTCACCTAAAACTCAACAAGAGCAAGACTGAGCTCCTCATCTTCCCTCCCAAACCCGGTCCTCTCCCAGACGTCCCTATCACCGTGGATGGCACGACCATCCTTCCCGTCTCTCGGGCCCGCGATCTTGGTTTCATCCTTGACTCGTCTCTCTCGTTCACCCCACACATCCTATCTGTTATCGAGACCTGCCGGTTTCACCTTTACAATATCGCCAAGATCCGCCCTTTCCTCTCCACCCAAATGGCTACCTTACTGCTACGGGCTCTCGTTATATCCCGGCTAGACTACTGTGTCGGCCTTCTCTCTGATCTCCCTTCCTCCTCTCTCGCCCCGCTCCGGTCTATTCTTCACTCTGCTGCCCGGCTCATCTTCCTGCAGAAACGATCTGGGCATGTCACTCCCCTTCTTAAACACCTCCAGTGGTTGCCTATCAACCTCCGCTTCAAACAAAAACTCCTCACTCTAGGCTTCAAGGCTCTACGTCACCTTGCCCCTTCCTACCTCTCCTCCCTTCTCTCTTTCTACCGCCCACCCCGCACGCTCCGCTCCTCCGCCGCCCACCTCCTCACCGTCCCTCGGTCTTGCCTATCCCGCCGTCGACCCCCGGGCCACGTCCTCCCACGGTCCTGGAACGCCCTCCCTCCTCACCTCCGCAAAACTAATTCTCTTCCCCTCTTCAAAACCCTACTTAAAACTCACCTCCTCCAAGAGGCCTTCCCAGATTGAGCTCCTCTTCTCCCTCTACTCCCTCTACCACCCCCCCTCCACCTCTTTGCAGCTTAACCCTCTTTTCCCCGCATCTCCCTCTGCTCCTCCCCCTCTCCCTTCCCATCCCCTCAGCACTGCACTCGTCTGCTCAACTGTATATATTTCCATTACCCTATTTATTTTGTTAATGAATTGTACATCGCCTCGATTCTATTTAGTGGCCATTGTTTTTATGAGATGTTCTTCCCCTCGACTCTATTTATTGCCATTGTTCTCGTCTATCCGTCTCCCCCTATTAGACTGTAAGCCCGTCAAATGGCAGGGACTATCTCTATCTGTTGCCGACTTGTTCATTCCAAGCGCTTAGTACAGTGCTCTGCACATAGTAAGCGCTCAATAAATACTATTGAATTGAATTACTTTTGTTTGTTTCCAGCCTACTACTCTGAACTCTTTTGCTCTTCTTAAAAAAAATACATTTCCTCACAGTTCCATGATGGATTGGTGAATTTTGCTCTACAAAACTTATTTTGGTGAAATCCTTCAAAATGGTGGGTCAAACAGCCATTTTTTATTGTCTCCTGAACAATCCATCTCCCTGTTCGGTGATTACTAGATCTCCTTATCAATGGACAGGGTGTAACGCCACGGAAGAGGGAAGAGGGAGGCAAGCCCTTCCATGAAGCTTTGGAGGAAGGGAATGCATGTTAACCATGTGGACGTTTGCTGCCACCATCCCGGCTCATTTTCTGGACTGCAGAACAATGGATTCTGTGGGGGAAGCAGGAAAACATGTTTTCCTCCTCTGTACTGGCTCATTTTCCATGTGATTTTGGGCAAGTCACTTGACTTCTCTATGCCTCAGTTCCCTCATCTATAAAATAGGGATTAAGACTGAGAGCCGTGACTTTGGGTTATTATTAATATTATTATCATTTTATTATTATATTACCCTGTACTAATAATAATGTTATTTGTTAAGCGCTTACTATGTGCAGAGCACTGTTCTAAGGGCTGGGGTAGATACAGGGTCATCAGGTTGTCCCACGTGAGGCTCACAGTCTTAATCCCCATTTTACAGATGAGGTAACTGAGGCACAGAGAAGTTAAGTGACTTGCCCACAGTCACACAGCTAAGTGGCCCATCTGGGATTCGAACCCATGACCTCTGACTCCCAAGCCCGGGATCTTTCCACTGAGCCACGCTGCAGCGCTTCAAACAGTGCTCGGCACAGAGTATGCGCTTAACAAATACCAACATCATCATCATCATCATTATAGATATCGTGATTATTTTCGCAGGATCTGGAGCAGTGAAAGCAGGAAAGCATGTTTTCCTCTGCGGCCCCGGCTCATTTTTCCAGGTTCCATTGTGCCAACCACAGCAGGAGAAGTAGGAAAATATGTTTTCTTCCTCTGTCCTGGCTCATTTTCTTGGGCTGGTCCCACCAGCAGCGGGGGAAAGGTGCTGCTTCCACCCCCTACAACTGTCATGCTCGTGACTGCTGGGGAGGAGGAAACTGATGTGGGCTTTCCCAGTGAGGTGTGGAGAGTTTGGGAGGGTTTGCGTGGCCTGAGGTCCATCTCCCCCTGGGCCAGAGGGGAGAGCCAAAATGAGAAGCCTCCTCACTGTCTTCTTTTTATTAAAAAAAAGAGAAAAAAAAGTTCCTCGAGGGCAGCAATGGCTAGAACAACCTTCAGACTAATAATACTAACAATTATGCTACTTGTTAAGCACCTTGCTATGTGCCAAGCACTGTTCTAAGTCTATGTTAATAATAATGTTGGTATTTGTTAAGCGCTTAGTATGTGCCGAGTACTGTTCTAAGTGCTGGGGTAGATAACAGGGTAATCAGGTTGTCCCACGTGAGGTTTACAGTCTTAATCCCTATTTTACAAATGAGGTAACGGAGGCAACGAGGAGGTACTTAAGGCAACTTGCCCAATGTCACACAGCTCACAGGTGGCAAAGCTGGGATTAGAATCCATGACCTCTGACTCCTAAACCTGGGCTCTTTCCACTGAGCCACGCTGCTTCTCTAATTCAAGTTAGAGGTTAATTAGAGGTTAGTTAGAGGTCTAATACAGGTTATACACAAATTGATCAGGTTGGATACAGTCCCTGTTCATTCACTCATTCAATCGTATTTATTGAGTGCTTACTGTGTGCAGAGCACTGTACTAAGCACTTGGAATATATAATTAGGCAACTCTGTCCCACATGGGGCTCACAGTCTCAATCCCCGTTTTACAGATGAGGTAACTGAGGCCCAGAGAAATGAAGTGACTTGCCCAAGGTCACACAGCAGTCATATGGTGGAGCTGGGATTAGAACCCAGGTCCTTCTGACATCCAGGCCCCTGCTTTATCCACTAAGCCACGGAACGCTGCGGCCGCTACTCGGCCCAGAGGGACACGGAGGGCGGGACCAGACCTGCGTCCGAAGGCAAGCTATGATTGGGTAGGGTGATGTGACAGCAAGTTGGGCCACAGTTCAACCCTTCCTCTGGGTGTTGGTAGAACTGTACAAACTGTACAATTGTACCAAATCTGTAAGCCAACCAGCAGCTCTTGTGCAAATCACTTCCCCATTCTTCATGAGCCTTTGGTGCTTACCCATCCATCTCCAGATCAAACAGAAACTCCTTAACTATCGGCTTCACAGCATTCAATCTGCTTGCTCTTTCCTACCCTACCCCACTAATATCCTACTACAACCGACCCTGCACCCTTTACTCCTCTAAACCTAACCTATTCATTGTATTGCAAACTCATCTTGCTTGCCACTAACCCCCGATCAGCTCCTCCCTTTGGCCAGGAAATCCCTTCCCCCTCCTTCCTGCCCACAGATTGTAACCTCCTTGTGGACAAGGAAGGTGACCATCGACTTCATTGTACTATATTCTCCCAAGTGCTCAGTACAGTACTTTGCACTGGCACAGGTAGATTACAAAATCTAACTTAGCTATGTATATGTATCACGCATCCTGCCTTTGTATGAACGATACCTCTCTGGGAGAATATTCGCCCGCTGGAGTTCCAGATTCATAATTTCCAGAATCATTTGTATTCTGAAGATTGTGTCCTCTCCTTAACATCAAACAAATTTTTAATTCATGATAATTGCCAATCCCTCCCTGGCTGCGTTGTTTGCAACTCTGGCCTTGGCCCCCTGCACACATTTCCATGGAGTCTTTATAAGGTCTCTCTCTCCAATGGCTAGACAAGAACGGTTTCCCCTCCCTTGAAGTAAAACTCCTCTCCCCTACATTTCCATCCTTCCCAGCAGTATCTTCAGAGGAGATTTCCTCCCTCCTAGCAAGTACCCCCCCCACCTATGCTTCTGCCCCATTCCCGCTCATCTTATAAAAACTATCAGCCCTTCCCGCCTCCCCTCCTAACTTCTATCTTTAACCACTCACTCGCCAACAACTTCTTCCCCTCTGCCTTTAAACATGCTCCTATCTCCCCCATCCTAAAAAAATCCTCTCTTCACCCCATTTCCCCTTCCAGTTATCATCCTACCTCCCTCCTACCCTTCCTTTCCAAAATCCTAGAACGAGTCATCTACACTCACTGCCTTGAATTCCTCAACTCCAACTCTCTCCTGGATCCCCTCAAATAAAGCTTCCATACCCTCCACTCCACCAAAACCGCCCTTTCAAAGGTCACCAATGATCTCCTTCTTGCCAAATCCAATGGCTCCTACTCTATCTTAATCCTCCTCGACCTCTCAGCTGCCTTTGACACTGTCGACCATCTCCTTCTCCTCAACACTTTATCCAACCTTGGCTTCACGGACTCCCTCCTCTCCTGGTTCTCCTCTTATCTCTCTGGCCGTTCATTCTCGGTCTCCTTGGTGGGCTCCTCCTCCCCCTCCCATCCCTTAACTGTAGGGGTTCTTCTAGGGTCAGTTCTTGGCCCTCTTCTGTTCTCCATCTATACTCACTCCCTGGGTGAACTCATTCGCTCCCACGGCTTCAACTATATCTCTACGCAGATGACACCCAAATCTACATCTCCTCCTCTGTTCTCTCCCCCTCCCTCCAGGCTCATATCTCCTCCTGCCTCCAGGACATCTCCACTTGGATGTCTGCCCACCACCTAAAACTCAACATGTCCAAGACTGAGCTCCTTATCTTCCCTCCCAAACCGTCTTCTCCCTGATGTCCCCGTCACTGTGGATGGCACTACCATCCTTCCTGTCTCACAAGCCCGCAACCTTGGTGTCATCCTTGACTCTGCTCTCTCATTCACCCCACACATGCAATCTGTCACCATAAACCTGCCAGTCTCACCTTCACAACATCGCCAAGATCTGCCTTTTCCTCTCCATCCAAACTGCTACCTTAATAGTACAAGCTCTCATAATATCCCAACTGAATTACTGCATCAGCCTCCTCTCTGAACTCCCATCCTCCTGTCTCTCCCCGCTCCAGTCTATACTTCACTCGGCTGCCCATTTTATCTTTCTTCAGAAACGCTCTAGGCATGTCACTCCTCTCCTTCAAAAACCTCCAGTGGTTGCCGATCAACCTTTGCATGAAACAAAAACTCCTCACTCTTGGCTTCAAAGGTCTTCATCACCTTGCTCCCTCCTACCTCTCCTCCTTTCTCTCCTTTTCCAGCCCTGCCTGCACAATCCACTCCTCTGCCACTAACCTCCTCACGGTCCCACATTTGCACCTGTCCCGCCGTCGACCCCCTGGCCCACATCCTTCCACTTTCCTGGAATGCCCTCCCTCCTCACATCCGCCAAACCAACTCCCTTCACCTTTTCAAAGTCCTACTGAGAGCTCACCTCCTCCAGGAGGCCTTCCCAGACTGAGCCCTCCTTTTCCCTCTGGCCCTACTCCCCTCCCCATTCCCTTTACTCCCTCCCTCTACTCTTTCCCCTTCTCCTCCCCACAGCACTTGTGCATATTTATATATATTACTTATTACTCTATTTTATTAATGAGGTGTATATATCTATGATTCTATTTATCTTGATGATACTGACGCCAGACTACTTGTTTCATTTTGTTCTGTTATGTTTTGTTGTCTGCCTCCCCCTTTTAGACTGTGAGCCCGTTGTTGGGCAGGGATTGTCTCTGTTGTTGGATTGTACATTCCAAGTGCTTATTACAGTGTTTTGCACACAGTAAGTGCTCAAAAATACGATTGAATGAATGAATGCAGTAAGTAGTCAATAAATACCTTTGATTGACTCACCTTAATAAAATGAACTCTTTCTTTTGGTTTTTCCCATCTGTATTGTATTTCATCTCTTGGGAGAGCTTAGTCTCATATATAAATTTGTACATTTAACCATTCACTTCCTGTTCTGAGGCATTTATTTAAAGTAAACAAACCCTAGCAACAATCCCTGAGGAATCTCCACTATTCTCTGCCTCCCATTTATGACTGTATTACTCTCTTAGCAATCATGCAGAGATGTATTTCTTCAGTGTATTTATTTAGATGTGTTTGTTCAGTTTTAAATATTTTCATGTTTGTGGGCCCCTATAGAGTGATGTGGGGCTGTGAATACTTACACACTTAGGTGGAGGGAAAGTGCTGACCTGGGAGTTGGGAAATACATTTTTGGAAGATTGTTATTTAATAATTGCAATATTTGTTGAACTCTGATTTTGTGCCAAGCACTGTCCTAACTCCTGGGTAGATACAATATATAGAGATCGGACAGAGTTCCTTCCCCATATAGGACTCACTGCTTAATAAGAAGACCAAATATTGAATCCCCACTTTACAGATAAGGAAACTGGGCAAGTAAGTAAAGTGATTTGTCCAGGGTCACACAAGAGGCTGATGGCAGAGCTGGGATTAGAACCAAGGTCCTCTGACTCCCAGTCTGTGCTCTTTCCACTAGGTCATGCTGCTTCATGAAATAAGATGCCATTTCAGATTTCAGAAGTGCTTTGAAGGTGGGGGGAACTGTAGTTTGTCAGATATGGAAAGGAATAATAATAATAACAATAAAAATTGTAGTATTTGTTAAGGATTTACTATTGTGTTATCCACTATGATACACTACTACTAGTGTACTGCTACTATGAAAAATGACCCTTCATTCCTATCATTTCCTATCTTTTAGAAACCTTTTCAGTGGGCTTTTGTCAAGGTCATTTTGAAAATCCAAGAATATTCTTCTCACTCTGCTGATCCTTTGTGCTTTCTTCCTGAACCTGTCAAAGAATTCCAGCAGGTGAGTGAGCCATGACTTCTCCTTACATGTTACCCATTCCAATAAATGGTGCTTTTCTAGGAGCTCACGGATCCTAAACTTGATTATAGATTCCACTAATTTTTCAGGTACTGAAATTAGATTTACAATTCCAAGGATCACCTGTGGAAGTCTCCTTGTAGATGGGAGTTGCACTGAAAATCTGCCACACCTTTATTCCAATGGCTGTTTGTAATGATGTTATACAATCTTCCTCACAGTTCTGGAACTTTCCCAGGTTTTTTCAGAATTTTTGAGTCGATGCTATTTGGTCTCTGTGACTTCATTACATCTACTTTATCAATTTGGTCTAAACCATCCTCTATGGTCACTGTTTGATCCATTTCTACAGACCTGAGATGAAAAACAATTTGTTTTTCACTTTTTTAATTGAGTGCTTACTTTAGGCATGGCATTATACTACGAGCTGGGGGGAACTACAATATGATTACTAAGATTCAGCAGGAGTGGAAAGGTATCCAACAGTGTCCTCAAAAGAGTCCAAACAAAGAAACCATTGATCTTCTCAGCTATATCCTTTGGAAACCTGAATGGAACTTCTAGCTCATAACTGATAATTGGCCTCACTGATTTCCTGGCAAGCTAGCTCCTTGTGTTTGATATATTGGTGAAATCTTTTCATCTCTTGCAAAATGTTCTTCTAATTCTCTACTGTCTCTTCTAATTTTCTGAGGGTTTTTTTAATGGCATTTGTTAAACACTCCATATGTGTAAAGCACCGCTCTAAGCGCTGGGATAGATACAACTCTATAAAGTCAGACACAGTGTCTGTCCCACATGGGGCTCACTGTCTAAGGAGTAGGATTTAATTCCCATTTTACAAATGAGGAAACCAAACCACAGAGTGAAGTGACTTGTCTAAGGTGACATAGCAAAGTGGCAGGCCAGAATTAGAGCCCAAGTCCTCCGTCTCCCCAGCCTTTGGTGTTTCCACTAGGTAACCCTCCTTCTCAATTTTGCTTTGAACTCCTCGGTGCTCTGTATAGTGCTCTGCACACAGTAAGTGCTCGATAAATATTTTTGAGTGACTGACTAGTCTAAGGAGCATGGACTTGGGACTAGGAGGATTTGGGTTCTAATGTCTGCCTCACCACTTGTTGTGTGACCCTGGGAAAGTCACTTAAAATCCCTGTGCTTCAGTTTCCTCATTTGCAAAATGAGGATTAAATATCTATTCTCCCTCCTACTTAGACTGTGAGCCCCCCGAGAGACAGGGACTGTGTCCACGTGATTATCTTGGAGTTGCAACCGACACTTAGTAGAGTGTCTGACATAACCTAATTGCTTAACAAATGCCCTTCTTGTTATTATTACTATCATTGTCATCATTTTTGGTAATAACTTTTCCTTTATAATAATTTTACTCATGAATCTTTGGGGAAAAAAGCATTTATTGATCTATGGCTGGGATCTTAACCTCCCCTTTGCTGGAGGTTAACCTCTTCCATGTAACCAGTGCTCCAGGCCCGGGCCTGAAGCCTGTGGAGAAGCCCAGACCATGCTATACTGGCAATGGGCCAGACTCACTTTTTTGTTTGTTTGTTTATTTTTATGGTACTCGTTAAGCTCTTACTATAATAATAATGTTGGTATTTGTTAAGCACTATGTGCCAAGCATTGTTCTAAGCGCTGGGATAGATGCAAGGTAATCAGGTTGCCACAAGTAGGGTTCACAGTCTTCATCCCCATTTTACAGATGATGCAACTGAGGCCCAGAGAAGTTAAGTGACTTGCCCAAGGTCCTACTGCTGACAAGTGGCAGAGCCAGGATTAGAACCCATGACCTTCTGGCTCCCAGGCCCGTCTCTATCCACTATACCAGGTTGCTTTCCTGTGCCAAGCACAGCTCTATGTACTGAGGTGGATACAGGATAATCAGGTTGGACATGGTCTCTGTCCTGCGTGGGACCCACAGTCTAAATTGGAGGGAAGAGGATTTAATCCCCATTTTACAGATGAGGTAACTGAGGCACTTCAATTTAAGTGACTTGCTCTATGTCACCCAGCAGATATTAGAAGTCAGGACTTGGACTTCCCACACTGTGCTCTTTTCTCTCCATGTTCCTTCCCTTTTTATTACTTGTTAATCCTTTGATATAAACTTATTACAACCATACAGCTAATACTTAATCACTGATGGCTATGTTTTGGTGACAAACCTTAAAGAAGAGAACCTAAAGGTCACCCCAAAAATGAAATATCTAATTGCAAAGCAATAAAAGACATTTGCAATTGGAGAGGAGCCTCTACTGCACCAAAGAGTTCTCAGCATGACTGACAGACTGACTAACAGGGAATAGGTGGTGATTCTTCCGGAGCAGTAGACGAGCACGGGACCAGGAGCCAGAGATCATGGGTTCTAATCTGCCACTTGTCTTCTGTGTGACCTTCGGCAAGTCACTTCACTTCTCTGTGCCTCAGTTACCTCAACCATAAAAATGAAGATTGGGACCATGAGCTCCACGTTGGACAGGGACTGTGTCCAACCCGATTTACTCGTATCTGCCTCGGGACTTAGTACAATGACTAGCACATAATAGGTACTTAAAAAATACCACAGTTATTATTATTACTACTCCCAGAGAATGACTGAGCAAGTGTCTTCAAGTACTCCCTTCCCCAACTCCATTGTAATCCTCACAGGTGTCATCTATAACAATTCTCCCGGTGAAAATGCAATGACAAGGTCATGGATCGAATCCCCCTAAGCGACACCTGCCTGCCATATGCCGTCATCAGTGGGTTGGAATTGGGCCTTTTGGCTAACCAGAAAAGAACTGGATTCCTCGTTTTCATTTTAGCTAGCAAAGCTGTCTCAGTAAGGCATCTACTGCCATGTCCATTCCCTGAGTCCAGCCTTAAGTGTCTGGAAGCAAGTACTCTTTCTATATTGCTCATTATTTGTTATATTAGGCTGAATTCTAGGTGGATTTGCTAAATATTCATTTTTCAACATTTTTCCCAGAAGGTATATTGAGTATCATTTAAAGGTTGTAATCCTACAAGTTGCAGAATTTGAAATAGTTCCAGTAAGTGGAGTGGAAAATGAAAAATTAAAATGGGTTTTCACTTAATTTTGCATTGTAATGCCTTGACTCTCTGAACTTGCAAAAAAGAGCCTGGAGAAATTTGAACATCCCACAAGTTTGAATAAGCCTCATTATAAATCTGAACAAATCACAATACTTTGAAAAAGCAAATGTGTAGTAATTGGATAATTTACTTGCTAAATTTCATAAATTACATTACAGTTCATTGATGAGAAAGGATAATGTTCTTGTCTTGTTCTTGTCTGTCCGTCTCCCCCAATTAGACTGTAAGCCCATCAAAGGGAAGGGACTGTCTCTATCTGTTACCGATTTGTACATTCTAAGTACTTAGTAGAGTGCTCTGCACATAGTAAGTGCTCAATAAATACTATTGAATGAATGAATGAATAATGATTGCTAAACTGACCTTCAATAATTGTGGATAGTTTATTTCGATTTGAAATTTATTTAGGCAATATTTATATTCACTATATTTAGGGGAGGAAAGGGTTGAGGACATACATGAAAATAATTACTTTTCTCTTCCTAAGTCCTTTAGGTAAATCCCTCTTAAGACCAACTTATATAGTGGTTTAGGTTGAATTCTTGCAAGGTTTTTGGGTAATTGGGTATCTATATTACATGTGTGAAGCTGGGACTAAGGAATAGGTAGGGAACAGCAGCAAGGCCTATTGGATAAAATATGGGCCTGGGAGTCAGAAGGACCTGGATTCTAATTCTGGTTCCTCCTCTTGTCTGCCGTGCGAATTCAGACAAGTCACTTCACTTCTCTGTGCCTCAGTTGCCTCACCTGTAAAATGGGGATTAAGACTGTGAGCCCCATGTGGGACAAGAACTATGTCCAACCTGATTAACTGGTATCTACCTCAGTGCTTAGTACAGCATTTGGAAAGTAGTCAGTGCTTAACAAAAACTATAAAACAAACAAAAAAAACCCCCACTAACTGGAAAGTTTTCTTTCATGGTCAATCCCTGGAATTCTTTTTCCTTAGTAATGTTGGTATTTGAGCGCTTACTATGTGCAGAGCACTGTTCTAAGCGCTGGGGTAGATACAGAGTAATCAGGTTGTCCCACGTGAGGCTCAAAGTTAATCCCCATTTTACAGATGAGGGAACTGAGGCACAGAGAAGTTAAGTGACTTGCCCATAGTCACACAGCTGACAAGTGGCAGAGCAGGGAGTCAAACCCGTGACCCCTGACTCCGAAGCCCAGGCTATTTCCACTGAGCCACTCTTAGTGACTGACACTCTCTTTCCAAGTCAGAAGATAAAATCTAAGTGGTGGGGTGGAGGGACTGAATATGGTTTCATAATATCCACTGTCATCACGGTGACATCTCAGCATAGAAGAAGATTAAAAGGTCAACATCAAGCATACTTCTATGCACACAAAGGTGATTGGGAAGCAACATAGCATAACGGATAGAGCACGGGCCTGGGAGTCAGAAGGTCATCCCCTTCTCCTCCACACCTTATCTCACCTTGGCTTCACGGACTCCGTCCTCTCCTGGTTCTCCTCTTATCTCTCTGGACGGTCATTCTCAGTCTCCTTCGCAGGCGTCTCCTCCCCCTCTCATCATTTAACTGTTGGAGTTCCTCAAGGGTCAGTTCTTGGCCCTCTTCTGTTCTCCCTTTACACTCACTCCCTTGGTGAACCCATTCACTCTCACGGCTTCGACTACCATCTCTACGCAGATGACACACAGATCTACATCTCCGCCCCGTCCGCTCCCCCTCCCTTCAGGCTCGCATCTCCTCCTGCCTCCAGGACGTCTCCACCTGGATGTCGGCCCGCCACCTAAAACTCAACATGACCAAAACTGAGCTCCTCATCTTCCCTCCCGAGCCCGGTCCTCTCTCAGACTTCCCTATCACCGTGGATGGCACGACCATCCTTCCCGTCTCTCAGGCCCGCAACCTCGGTGTCATCTTTGACTCGTCTCTCATTCACCCCACACATCCGATCAGTTACCAAGACCTGCTGGTCTCTCCTTTATAATATCGCCAAGATCTGGCCTTTCCTGTCCACCCAAATGGCTACCTTACTGCTACAGGCTCTCGTTATATCCCGGCTAGACTACTGTGTCAGCCTTCTCTCTGATCTCCCTTCCTCCTCTCTCGCCCTGCTCCGGTCTATTCTTCACTCCGCTGCCCGGCTCATCTTCCTGCACAAATGCTCTGGGCATGTCACTCCCCTTCTTAAAAACCTCGAGTGGTTGCTTATCGACCTCCGCTCAAAACAAAACTCCTCACTTTAGGGTTCAAGGCTCTCCATCACCTCGCCCCTTCCTACCTCTCCTCCCTTCTCTCTTTCTACTGCCCACCCCAAATGCTCCGCTCCTCTGCTGCCCACTCCTCACTGTCCCTCGGTCTCGCCTATCCCGTCGTCGACCCCTGGGCCACGTCCTCTCGCGGTCCTGGAACGCCCTCCCTCCTCACCTCCGACAATCTAATTCTCTTCCCCTCTTCAAATCCCTACTTAAAGCTCACCTCCTCCCAGAGGCCTTCCCAGACTGAGCTCCCCCCTTTTCCCCCTCTACTCCCTCTACCCCCCCTTCACCTCTCCACAGCTAAACCCTCTTCTCCCCCCTTTCCTTCTCCTCCTCCTCCTCTCCCGTCTCACCCCCTCAGCATTGTACTCGTCCGTTCAACTGTATATATCTTCATCACCCTATTTATTTTGTATAATGAGATGTACATCACCCTGATTCTATTTATTTGCCATTGTTTTTAGGAGATGTTCTTCCCCTTGACTCTATTTATTGCCATTGTTCTTGTCAGCCTGTTTCCCCCGATTAGACCTTAAGCCCGTCAAAGGGCAGGGACTGTCTCTATCTGTTGCTGATTTGTACATTCCAAGCGCTTAGTACAGTGCTCTGCACATAGTAGCACTCAATAAATACTATTGAATGAATGAATGAATGAATGAATGAATGAATGAGTTCTAATCCCAGCTTGGCCATTTGTTTGTTGTGTGACCTTGGGCAATCACTTCACTTCTCTGGGCTTCAATTACCTCATCTGTAAAATGGGGTTTGAGATTCTGAGCCCCATGCAGAACAGGGACTGCAACCAAACCGGTTTGCTTGTAACCACCACAGCACTTAGTACAGTGCCCCGCACATAGTAAACACTTAACAAATATCATTATTATTATTATTTTATTATAAGATGATCCACGACTGGAGTGGCAAAGAAAACTGTTATATGAAAGGCTGTGATGCCGTAAAGCCCATTAAAAACCCCATAAAAAACTTGGCATTTCTGAACAAAATCGAAGAAGTGTCCATTCTCCTTTACCTGTTTTCCCAAACTTCAGACTTGGCCAAGGTTCCAATTAGAGAAGTTGTAGATTTTCTACAGTCCTGTCCCACCTTCACCCAAACCCCGGGAGGGTGTCCTGACTTACCATCCTGCGCAGAGTAAATGACTGCTGTCAGGCTAAATGGACCATCCCCTTTGTTGTTGAACGCTTTCACTTTCACTTGGAACTCCGTGGAAGGAGACATCGTCTCATCTTTGTGGACGTACCGGCTGGCGTCTGGGTTAGTAACCGTCACTTTTTTCCATTCCTTTCCGCCAAAAGGCTTGAAAGCCACCACGTAACCAAAATTGCTGCCATAATGGTACTCTCTTGACAAAGGCTGGAGAGAAAGTAAAAATTAAGATGACCACATCAACAGCCAGAAATAAAAATCTGTGAATTATTTTAATTTTCTCTGGCTTTGGATGAATCCTCACTCTGACATAAAACTCACCTGTGCTGGGTAGCAGAGACACGGGAGAATGTTGAGGGCGGAGATTCAAGTCGACTGTGTGGAAGGAGGCACTGGCAAACCACTTCCATATTTTTACCAAGAAAACTCTACGGACCCACTACCAGAACAATTGTAGATGGAGGTGGGGCGTCCTGGGAGAGATGTGTCTATGGACTGTCTATGAGTCGGAGACGACTTGACAGGCTAAGACAAGACAAGACTCTCTTCTAGACTGTAGGCTCGACTTTTAGACTGTAAGGTCGTCATGGGCAGGGAATGTGCCAGCTAATTCTGCTCTATTGTACTTTCCCAAGCTCTTAGTAAAGTGCCCTGCACATAGTAAGCATTCAATAAATATGACAAGTTGATTGACTTCTCCCCAGCACTTATTACAGTGCTCTGCATACAGTACGTGCTCAATAAATATGATCAAGTGATTGACTGGACACAGTCCACGTCCCACAGGGGGCTCAGCATCTGAATGCCATTTTACAGATGAGATAACTAAGGCACAGGGAAGTGAGGTGACTTGTCCAAGGTCACACAGCAGACAGATGGTGGAGCAGGGATTAGAACATAGGTCCTCTGAATCCCCAGCCCATGTTCTTTCCATTAGGTTATACTGCTTCCCACTGGACAGTGTACAGTACTAAGCCCTTGGGAAAGTACAATACAATCGAGTTAGTAGATGTGATTCCTGACCTCAAGGAAATCGATCTTGTCCGCAAAAACCCAGTTCCTTTCCTGTTTTTTGGTTTGTTTGAGTTTTTTTGGTGGGGGTGGAGTGGGTATTTGTTAAGCCCTTCTTGTGCTATGCCATCGAGTCATTTCCGACCCATAGCGACACCACGGACACATCTCTCCCAGAAGGCCCCGCTCTCCATTTGCAATCTTTCTGGTAGTGGATCCATAGAGTTTTCTTGGTAAAACTATGGAAGTAGTTTACTATCACCTCCTTCCGCACAGTAAACTAGAGTCTCTGCCCTTGACTCTCTCCCATGCCGCTGTTGCCCAGCATGGGTGAGTTTTGACTTGTAGCAGATTGTCTTCCACTTGCTAGCCACTGGCCAAGCTAGAAATGGAAGGGGTATTCCTCTGCTTAACTCTCCCTCCCATAGCCGAGACTGGTAGGGTACTGGAAACCCTCCAGGTGCGACCCTGAGAGGTTAAGCCCTTACTAGGTGTCAAACACTATTCTAAGTACTAGGGTAGATACAAATTAATTAGGTTGGACACAGTCTCTGTCCCAATGGGGCTGACAGTCCAAGTAGGAGGGAGAACAGGAGAACTGAGGAACAGAGTGACTTTCCAAGGTCACAGAGCAAGCAATTGGCAGAGCCAGGATTAGAATCCAGGTCCTCTGTCTCCCAGGCCTGTGCACTTTCGATTAGACCATGCTGCCTCTGTTGAACCTTATATTGTGTATAGGTAAACTCAATCACGTCTCCTTGTTGGTACAAATCAAGCCAAGAGGATGTGCAATGTGATCAGAATACCAGCTAAATAGAATACCATACTAAATTATGTCTGATAATTGTGTTTATTATCTTTATAAATTTACTTTTTTGATGCAAAAAAAAAGGTCTATGAGGGAGCACCTCACACATACGGACAATGCTTAACAGGACATGTAGAAAATTCAAAGAACCTGTCTTTTTCACAAGTTGATCAGGCAATCAATCAATAGTATTTCCTGAGTGTTTAATGTGCACAGAACACTGGACTTGATGGCTTACACAAAGCATATTTCCATTTGACTCATTTATGTTTCAGGAAACAAATGTCACTGTGACAAACTTATGTAAACACACTGTGGTCTAAAAGGCAGTTAATCAATTTCAGTACCTACCACCCATGTGATGGTCAATTCCCGATTGCTTCCACCTCCTCCTCCAACATCCGAAGGAGCCACGGTAGGTGCTAAAATAACAGAAAAGAACGAGTCATATATATATATAAATATATTTTCTGGCTCCAAAGGTTCATTCAGAAAGTCAAACAGCCCATATGGTTGACTCAATTACCATAATGATAACATAAAAGGCTTCAATAACCTGTCTTCCAGCCAAGACCAGACTAGAGTTCTCTATTGTTAACCTACTCAGTCTATTGCGTGAGTCCATCCTTTGTGCCGAGTGAGAAAAGCTAGATTGGATGGAGACTACCAGGGAGTAAAGATTGGAAGAAGAAATAGAAACAACCTTTGTTATGCTGAAGATATTACCCTACTAGCAGAAAATGAAGATTTGAAAGGCTTACTATTAAAAGTTAAGGGGCAGAGCAAAAAGATGGGCCTTCATTTGAATGTCAAGAAAGCAAAGACCATGACAACTCGAAGTTTTAATACCTCTATAGTGGAGACAGAGAGAAGACTGAAATAGGTGACACCTAAAACTTAACATATCCAAAATCAATCAATGAATTCATCAATCATATGTACTGAGCACTTACTTAATGCAGAGCACTAAACTAAGTGCTTAGGAGAGTATAATGATAATTGTGACACTTGAGTGCTATGTGCCAAATACTGTTCTCAGCATTGATAATAATAATTATGGCATTTGTTAAGCACTTACTACATGCCAGGCAGTGAACTAGACTATAAGCCCATTGTGGGCAGGGATTGTCTCTCCTTATTGCTGAATTGTACTTTCCAAGTGCTTAGTACAGGGCTCTGCACACAGTAAGTGCTAAATAAACACGATTGAACGCTATGCTACTGATGCCTGTCTACTTGTTTTGTTGCCTGTCTCCCCCTTCTAGACTGTGAGCCCGTTGTTAGGTCGGGATTTTCTCTATCTGTTGCTGAATTGTACTTTCCAAGCGCTTGGTTTGGTGCTCTGCACACAGTAAGCGCTCAATAAATATGATTGAATGAATAAATGAATGAATTCTGAGACTGGGGTAGATACAAGCAAATCAGGCAGGACAATGTCCCTGTCCCACGTGGGACTCACAGCCTCAATCCCCATCTTAAGGATAAGTGAGACGCAGAGAAGTAAAGCACTTTGCTGAAGGTCACACAGCAGACAAGTGGAGGAGCCAGGCCTAAAACCCATGGCCTTCTGACTACCAGGCCCATGCTCTATCCACTACCCAATAATGTAGCTGCATCGGCCAGTGTGGCCGAGAGAAATAGTTTCCCTCCCCACCACCCATGGCCAGCCCCGGCTCCCCTCTGCACATTTGAGGTGACCCCATCCCACCCAGCTTTCCAAGTTTCAGTGGGAATGAGAACGGCACATGCAGCCTGAGACCACCGAGAAGCAGCATGGTATAGTGGAGAGAGCCCGGGCCTGGGAGTCAGAATCCCTGATCCACCACTGGTCTCCTGTGTGACCTTGGGTAAATCACTTTTCTTCTCAGGACCTTAGTTACCTCACCAGTAAAATGGAGATTAAAACTGTAAGCTCCATGTGGGACATGGGCTGTTTGCAAGCTCCCTGTGGGCAGGGAATATGTCTGTTTATTCATACACCTTGCAAGCACTTAGTACAATGTTCTGCACACCTTCATTCATTAATTCAATCATACTTATTGAGCACTTACTGTGTACAGAGCACTGTACTAAGCACTTGGAAAATGCAATTCGGCAACAAATAGAGAAAATCCCTACCCAACAATGGGCTCACGGTCTAGAAGGGGGGAGGCAGACAACAAAACCAAACCAGTAGATGGGCATCAATAGCATCAAAATAAATAATTAGAATTATAGATGTATACACATCATTAATAACATAAATAGAATAATAAATATGTATATATATATATACATATATATAAACAAGTGCTGTGGGATGGGGAGGGGGGTAGAGCAGAGGGAGGGAGTAGGGGCAATTAGGAGGGGAGGAGGAGCACAGGAAAATGGGGGCTAAGTCTGGGAAGGCCTCCTGGAGGAGGTGAGCTTTCAGCAGGGCTTTGAAGGGGGGAGTGAGCTGGTTTAGCGATTGTGAGGAGGGAAGGCACTCCAGGACAGCGGTAGGATGTGGGCCAGGGGTCGACGGCGGAACAGGTGAGAACGAGGCACATTGAGGAGATTAGGGAAGAGGAGCGGAGTGTGCGGGCTGGGCTGGACAAGGAGAGAAGGGAAGTGAGGTAAGAGGGGGCACAGGTGATGGACAGCTTTGAAGCCAAGAGTGAGGAGTTTTGGCTTCACACAAAAGTTGATAGGCAACCACTGGAGATTTTTGTGGAGGGGGGTGACATGCATTGTACTTTCCCAAGGACTTAGTACAGTACCTTGCACACAGTTAGCACTCAATATATACGACTAACCGACAGACTGACTGATTAGCTTGCATCTACCCCATGCTTAGAATAGTGCTTGGCACATAGTAAGTGCTTAATTAATGCCATAAGAACAAACAAACAAAAAGCTTTTCAGAAAGCTAGTGTAGCCATTACTGTGGACCCTGAATCTCAAGGAAAAAATACACTCATTTAGCTAATGCTCCCTACTGACTTTTATGTTTATTAATAATAATGATAGTAATAATAGTTCATGTTAATTGCTTAGTATGTGCCAAGCACATGTTAAGTTCATACAAGTTCATCAGGTTGGATACAGCCCCTGCCCCACATGGGGCTCACACTCTTAATCCCCATTTTACAGATGAGGTAACTGGGGCTCAGAAATTGAAGTAACTTGCCCAAGATCATAGAGCCGACAAGTGGAACAACTAGGATTAGAACCCAGGCCTTTCTGACTCCCAGGCCTGTGCTATACCCACTAAGCCATGCTGTTTTTATTTTGAGTAGTACACGTTTGTCCTTGTCCATTAAGCTGTTTTAATGGTTTATTGTTTCATTACTTCCAATGTGTCTGTCTCCAGTCCTCCCCACCAGCTATATTCATAGATTGTGAAGCCCTCGAAGGAGAGCATTCATAACTAACTCCCACGTGCATACTCTTTCTCGGCACTTAGTACAGTGGTCCACACATAATAAACATTTAATAAATACTATTCCTGCTACTATTGATTGAAATAGTTGCTTTGAAAAAATAACTTTCTATATAAAGCATTTCAAGGAACTCTTTCCTCAGCTATATTAACCTGGGCTGGCATATTACCTTGAAGGGCTTCATTTTCAAGTATGCACTGACCTTAAATTATAAGTATGGCAATTAATTTTCCATTTGGAAAAATCCAAAATATATCGCCCTTGTCTGAATCCAAAGAATGCCTTTAACTGTGTCCGGAGATCTTAACACTAAGCAATTACTCAGACTAGGACATGTGTTGCTTTGGATAATGTCATGTCATTTGAACGGCATTGGGAAGGACAAAATTGGGCTTCCTATCAACTGAAAAGCAGCATTATGGAATAAAACATGCACTCTGGCATTTCTCATATGATTGTTATCAAGTAGCATAGAAAGATTTGCATTTTCCAATTCCAGATACTTTTATATGCTTAAAACAGAATATTTAAAGTTAACAATCGTAATGCCCACGAGGGACTTTCAAGCTCAAAATGAACGAGGAAAATACCAGCTAAAGCACTAAAAAAACTTACTCTGCAAAAGAAAGGCCACACCAGTGATTAAAAAAGTTATAATCTTTCCTCTGTTGAGAAAATAGCTTCAGTAACTGTAATTAAATATAATTTTATCAATCATGTGTTCTGGAACATTTCCTTAAAGGATACTAACATACATTGACAATGCATTCATTTGTACAAATTGATAAATTTGCTAATCAAAATTTTCAGTTGGCATATGAAAGGTCAAAAAAGGGTTTTTGGTTTTTTTTCTAACAGAATTGAAGCAAAATTATCCCAGATAAGTCAGTAACACACAACTAACATACCAGCTTGACTCATGAGTAAATTAGACTGGATCTGTTAAGCACAAAAAGCTGTGCATTAATTCTCTGTTTAACCACTATTCTTGCACATTGAAGGGTAGATTAGATGGAGAAACTGTCAAGGCTCGCCAGAATTATACCCAGAGTTTACTTGCAAACCCATTATCTCGAGGAGATGTTGTTTTTGTAAGCGTCTCTAACACCCTGGAATGTTCTTGGGACTGAAATCTGGTTGGAGAGGCACAGAAAATTATCTTTTAAAACATTCAAAACGTTATCTCCACCCCAACAGCATATTTGTGGCAGATCAAGAATGCAAAAAACCTTTCACAGAAGCGTCACGTGAAGCAGAGCGAATCTTTCAGTTGAGCTGTTGTTGTTCCTTTGTCTAATGGGATAGTTTTATCTTTTGTATATTAAAGGGAAAAAAAACCTGAAGGCTGTCCAGTGAGAAGAATCTTTTGCTCCAGAGAAATGACTGAGGTTATGACTCCGTACATCACACAGCAGTCAATTTGTGGAGATAATTACTTGGCATTAGCATTAGATAGGTGGACTAGCGGAAAAAAAATAAGGCTCTTGTGGCTCTGACCAAAAATCATCATTAAGTATCCTTTGAAAAATTTATTCCATCCAACATTACCTCACTCAGTAGCTAAAGAGTAGGAGGTGCCACTTAGCAAATAAAAGCACTCCTGCAACTAATGATACTGAGCTGTCCTATTTGGGACAATTATTAGTATACAGTGACCTAACATGCATAATAATGTTGGTATTTGTTATGTTCTTACTATGTGCAGAGCACTGTTCTAAGTGCTGGGGTAGATACAGAGTAATCAGGTTGTCCCTCGTGTCCCTCACAGCCTTAATCCCCATTTGACAGATGAGGCAACTGATGCACAGAGAAGTTAAGTGACCTGCCCACCGTCACACAGCTGACAAGTGGCAGAGCTGGGATTCGAACCCAATGTAAAATCAAAGTCTCCACTGCCAGTTGAGTTAGAACGAGTCACAATAGCCTGGCTTAAATCAGTCCATGCTTCTAGTTGGAATACGGAAAAATCCTTTGACACTCTGAAGGTAATGATAATAGTGGTATTTGTTAGGCACTCATTATTTGCCAAGCTTTGAGCTGTGAGGTAGATACAAGTTCATCAGGTTGGAAAAAGTCCCTGTTCCATATGGGGCTCACAGTCTAAAGTGAAGGGTGAAGGGAAAAATCAGTTTTGTGCCAGAGACTATGTCCTTTTTACACCTTTCACTTTGGCCCAGAATTCTCCTGTTAGTGCAGGATTATGCTTACTTTTGCAAAAGGGAGAAATTGAGAGGCTTAACCTGCAAGTTCACTGAACTTGTGAATGTTCAGAATCCAGCTACACTATATGTATCTCTCCTATGAATCATCGCCTGCCTCTAGACTGTGAGCGCTTTGTGGGCAGGGATTGCCTCTCTTTATCGTATTTTCCAAGCACTTAATACAGTGTTCTGCACACAGTAAGCACTCAATAAATACTACCGAATGTATGAATCGATACCTTACCATGGCAGAAGAGTTTGCATACGCTAATGAAGCTTAGAGTTATGCCATTGAGAGATACTCTCACTGGGGTTACCCATAATGGAAAGGTCTAAGCAGAAGCATCGGACAAAGTTGATTCACCTGTGCTGGGCAGCAGCGGCAAGGGAAAGAATCAAAGGCGGATGATCAAATGATTAAAATGTCAAACGAAGACAGTGGCAGAGACTTAAGTTTTTACCACGCAGAAGAAGGCAACAATAAACCACTTCCGTATTTTTCACCAAGAAAACTCTATGGAAAAAGAACCATAAAGTCGCTAGGAATCGGAAACGACTCGACGGCATCGAAGAAGACACGACGGGTACACACTGCTGCATAAGTTTTATGGGCCAAGGGAAGCGTCTTCATTTGTTTGGATGAGATTTTCCTTTTTGAACAGTTTCCGTTTCACATCTGACTTTCTTGGCCATCTCCAGGATGGCTATTGAATCGACTGCACTGAGAACCTTCCTGCATGCTAAAATAGGAGACAAACCTGCCAGGTCAGTCCAAAGGACCAAGGACTGTGCTGAACGCAGATACAAGTTAATCAGGTTGGACACAGTCCATGTCCCACATGAGGCTCACAGTATTGCTATTCATCCCTACGGCTGTGACTGTACCAACTAAACTCTAAATTTTATAGCTAATAAGACATCAAATGCCATTTGTCAATTGATCCTTCTAGACCCTTCTGATCTTTTTAATACACTCAAACTTTCCCCATAGGCCCTATCATCTTCTGGTCTGTGAATTTTTGACTCATAATTTTCCACTTGCACAACTTCCTGTGGTAATGGATTCCATATGTTTACTGTCTGTGTATTTAGAAAAAAAAAGGATTTCCTTTGGTTGTGACCCTCTGTCAGACTTCAATTAAATTCCCCCTTATGCTGGTTTTTGTGGGGTGTGGTGAGCAACAACCAATTGTTCTCTGTTCTTGCTCTCCATGATCTGTAGAACTTGTCATGTCAAATCTTAGCCTTTGTATTTTCAAATAAAGATTCCAAAGCTTTTCAGTGTATTCCTGTGAGGAAGTTGTTCCATCCCATAGATCATTGTGCTGTATACTGGATTTCTTTGTAGGCTTTTTGTTTTGTTTTGTTTTTTGAACAGTGGTTCCTCTGTTCTTGAAGTTGTACAGGAACATTTGAGCAAAAGGTAGAGTGAAGGAGCTCAACAAGGAACTATTTGAAAGTGGGACACTGAGAATATAAACACGTACATATACAGACATGCACAGATATGGGCAGGCAATTGGAAAACTGTGGCTATACCTAGTCACAAATGACAAAATGATAGACTTGGAAATAGAAAGTTGATTCAAAAAGGCTAGCACATCTTAAGGGAGACTGTATCAGGACCCAGAACAAACTGTCTACAGAACTGTAGTGACAGACAGTCAATGAAACGTGAGAAGCATCGTGGCCTAGAGGGAAGAGCACGGACTTGGGAGTCATAGGTCATGGGTTCTAATCCCAGCTCTGCCACATATCTGCTGTGTGACCTGGACCAAGTCATTTCACTTCTCTGTGCCTCGGTTTCCTCATATGCAAAATGGGAATTAAGACTGTGAGTCCCACGTGGGACAGGGACTGTGTCCAACCTGATTACCTTGTAGTCATTCATGCATTCCATCGAATTTATTGAGCACTTACTGTGTGCAGAACACTGTATCTACCCCAATGCTTAGCACAGGCCTTGGCACATAGTAAGTGCTTAACAAATACTATTATTATCATTGTTTACTGTGTGCCAAGCACTGTATTAAGCACTTGGGAGAGTACAATACAACAGATATGTTCCCTGTCTACAGTGAGTTCACAGTCTAAAGGGGGAGAATGACAATAATGAAAATAAAGAATATATATATTTTGATTTATAGATATGTACATAAGTGTTGTGGGCATGAGAGTGGGGCAAATACCAAATGCCCAAAGGTCACAGATCCAAGTGCATAAACAAAGCAGAAGGGAGAGGGATCTGGTGAAAAGTGAGCTTAATCCAATTTTTTCCATGGTTGAGAACTGGACCATCACATCAGTTCCTTGAGTAGTTTGTCATAATATTAATTCTACAATAATTCTGGTATTTCTTAAGCACTTACTATATACTTATCTGTACTAAGGGCTGGGGTGGATACAAGCAAGTTGGGTTGGGCATAGTCCCTGTCTCATGCGAGGCTCATTGTCTCAATCCCCATTTTACAAATGAGGTAACGGGCATAGAGCAGTGAAGTGACTTACTTGCCTATGGTCACACAGCAAACATGTGGTGGATTCGGGATTGGAACCTATAACCTTCTGCCTCCCAGGCCCGTGCTTTATCCACTACGCCATGCTGCTTCCCACCACGGCATGCTACCTCCCATGCTTCCCATGCAGTTCCATTAGCACCCCTAATGGACTTTCCTCAATATTAGGTATCAAGGAAAGCTCAAGAATAATGAAGTTCTGTGGAATAGTCAGTGTCCTGGCATTGAAGGTAGGCTCACCGTAACACAGCTAAACAACGTAAAACACGATTAGAGAATGAGGGACAACAGGAGACTTAGACAGCTGCGGTATGAAGAACTAACACTGGGAAACCAAAAGCGAGGTGGGAAAGGGAAAATGAGTCAACTTCTGATCAGCACGGCACAAGCATTTAGTGGATAGTGCAGAGGGCTGGGAGTCAGAAGGACCTGGGCCCTAATCCCAGCTCTGCCGTTTATCTGCTTTGTGACCTTGGGCAAGTCTCTTTAACCTCTCCTGAGTTCCCTCATCTGTAAAATGGGGATTAAGACTGTGAGCCCCATATGGGACATGGACTGTGTCCAACCTGGTTAGCTGTCACCTACCCCAATGCTTGGTACAATGTCAAGCACATAGTAAGCACTTAACAGATGCCATGAAAAAATTGGTGCATTGATATCCATAAGGGAGTCACTCTCTTAGAGCCAAAGTTTTGCTACAAACATGAGACAAGGAGGTAAAATTGAGTTCTCACATTGTTTTCCTTTGGCCTCACTTAAACTCAAAAGTGAGCCTCACCATTAGTGACCTCTTTGAATGTCATAAACCACAGACAGACAGATACATGGATCACTCAAGTGCTTTAGAGAAGGAGCATGGCATAGTGGATAGAGCCCGGGCCTGGGAGTCAGAAGGTCATGGTTTCTAATCCCATCTCTGCCACTTGTCTGCAGTGTGACCTTGGACAAGTCACTTCACTTCTCTGGGCCTCAGTTACCTCATCTGTAAAATGGGGATTAAGACTGTGAGCCCCATGTGAGACAGGGACTGTGTCCAACCTGATTCTGTGAGCCTGTTGTGGGCAGGGATTCATTCATTCACTCATTCAATAGTATTTACTGAGCGCTTACTATGTGCAGGGCACTGTATTAAGCACTTGGAATGTACATTTCAGCAACGGATAGAGACAATCCCTGCCCAATGATGGGCTCACAGTGTAATCGGGGGAGACAGAAAAAAACAAGACAACATAATCACGATAAATAGAATCAAGGGGATGTACACCTCATTAACAAAATAAATAGGGTAATAAAAATCTATCAAATGAGCACAGTGCTGAGAGGAGGGGAAGGGGGATGGGGAGGAGCAGCAGGAAAGGAGGCTTAGCTGAGGATAGGTGAAGGGGGGGAAGGGGGGGGGGAACAGAGGGCAGAGAGGGAGCAGAGAGGGAGCAGAAGGAGCAGAGGGAGCAGAGGGAGCAGAGGGAAAAGGGGAAGCTCAGTCTGCGAAGGTCTCTTGGAGAAGGTGAGCTCTCAGTAGGGCTTTGAAGAGGGGAAGAGAGTTAGTTTGACAGAGGTGAGGAGGGAGGGCATTCCAGGACAGCGGGAGGATGTGGCCCAGGGGTCGACGATAGGCGTGAATGGGGGACAGTGAGGAGGTGAGCAGCAGAGGCAGCGTGGCTCAGTGGAAAGAACAAGGGCTTGGGAGTCAGAGGTCATGGGTTCAAATCCCGGCTCCGCCGCTTGTCCGCTGTGTGACTGTGGGCAAGTCACTTAACTTCTCTGTGCCTCAGTTAGCTCATCTGTAAAATGGGGATGAAGACTGTGAGCCCCACGTGGGACAACCTGATTACCCTGTATCTACCCCAGCGCTTAGAACAGTGCTCTGCATATAGTAAGCACTTAATAAATACCAACATTATTATTATTATTAGCGGAGGAGTGGAGCGTATGGGGTGGGCAGTAGAAAGAGAGAAGGGAGGTGAGGTAGGAGGGGGCAAGGGGATGGAGAGCCCTGAAGCTTAGAGTGAGGAGTTTTTGTTTCATGCGGAGGTTTTTAAGGAGGGGAGTGACATGCCCAGAGCATTTCTGCAGGATTCTCTCTATTTGTTGCTGAATTGTACTTCCCAAGTGCTTAGTACAGTGCTCTTCACACATTAAGCACTCAATAAATATGATTGAATAAATGGTTGAATTACCTGGTATCTACCCCAGTGTCTGGCACATAATAAGTGCTTAAAAAATACCATCATTATTATTATCATTCAGGTTCCTTTTAATTACTTTTTAATATGTGCTAAGGTAGCTAGCTAACAATTCCCCTCAGGGACCTATGGGGATTCAGTTATAGAGCAGATTTAGTGGGACTAATATTTGGAATAATACCAGAGTTTAAATGGAGGCAAGATAATGATGGTGCTCAGAGTAAAACCAGGTAAGAAGTCATTCTGAGAGACAGAGGGGCAAGGGTGGAACAGGGAAAAAACATAATTAAGAGCAAGTAGAGTGTCTTCACAAATAGCTAAGCTCTGAACACTGTATCTCCCTGGCCAGGTTGAATACATACTTTGATCCCAGGAAGTGAAATGCTCTAGAATACATTTAGGATACTAGTGAAATGCCAAAATTATCGGTTTTAAACTTAATATTGTGTGTCTCCCAAGGAGCGCTGCACTCTCATAGTACTGTATATTTCCAAATGCAGAATATGTTTGACTTGCTTCATTTGTGCTTAAAGTTCTTATAAAATACTTCCTGGAGGGATAAGAAAGTAGAGTATGTTGGCAGATGGAGTTCCTGAATAACAATTCAACACATGAAGGATATTTCCCATTTAGTATCAACATTTAGTCCTTATCAGCACTCTAAGAGTCAGTTGGTCAACTGTATTTATTGAGTGCTTACTGTGTGCTGAGCCCTGTTCTAAGTGAAAAGTTGCCGAAACTGTTAAAATGTAACAGCCTGTATCTATGAAGGGCAAGAAAAGCTTTGTAAAACCTTGGGAAAATGGAACACTTTTGTCTTTGGAAGCATGGTTTGACAAATGATCCATTGTGTCATTATACCAGCAGCATTTTGTCTAAATTATGCAAATAATTTCACTGTTTCCAACTAGAGAACAGTCTTAATGGTTTATTAAAAAACTAATGGTACCTTAGATCTGTTTTCATATCAGAATACTTCAGTGTGAAGTGTAGAAACCAAGATGACCACTTTGTCATCATTTCAAATATTATTCGATCAGTCAATGAATCAGTGCTCTTTACTAAGTACCCACTGTGTGCAGAACACGGTACTAAGAGCTTGAGAAAGTACATTACAAAAGAGTTGGTAAATACAATCCCTGTCCACAAGAAGCTTCTAGTCTAGAAGAGGGTCCAGACATCAAAATAAATTGCAGGAGAGGGAAATGGCAGAGGGTAAGGATAGGTACATAAGAACCGTAAGTACTAAAATGGTACAGACCTGAGCACAGCATTGACACAGAGGGAAGGATGGGTAGGGGAAATGAGGGTTTAGTCAGGGAAGTCCTCAGAAAAGTTCAGAAAACATCCTTTTCCCATTCTTTATCAACAATTACACCAGCTGTCTAAAAAGGAAGAATAGCAACTGGCAAACATGACTATGATTTGGTAATTTGCATGTACGTACCGGCACCTTCCGTTTTAATTTTGTTGGACGGTGTACTGGGCTCTCCTATCCCCAGTGTGTTGGTTGCTATTATGCGGAATTCGTACTCCATCCAGGGGATTAAATCTACCACGCGGGCTGCTTCCATGTTTCCTTCAATATTTGGAGGCTCTAAAAAGGAATGTTAAATACAATTAATGGAAGTGTCAAAGAAAGGCTAAAATTTGGTCCTAATACTTGGTCATAGTTTTGCTTTCGATTTGTCCCTTTTATTTTTTTGTGTGTGGTATTTGTTAAGGGCTTAGTATGTGTCATGCACTGTATTAAGCACTGGGGTAGATACAAGTTAATCAGGCTGGACACAGTCCCTGTCCCACATGGGACTCACAATCTAAATCACGATTTTACAGATGAAGTAACTGAGGCATAGAGATAGCTGGTGGTGGGCAGGGATTGTCTCTCTTTGTTGCTGAACTGTACTTTCCAAACGCTTACCGCACTCAGTAAGCACTCAGTAAATATGATTAAGTTGGTATTTGTTAAGTGCGTACTATGTGCAGAGCACTGTTCTAAGCACTGGGGTAGATAAAGGGTAATCAGGTTGTCCCACGTGAGACTCACAGTCTTAACCCCCATTTTATAGATGAGGGAATTGAGGCACAGAAAAGTTAAATGACTTGCCCACAGTTACACAGTTGACAAGTGGCAGAGCCGGGATTCGAACCCGTGACCTCTGACTCCCAAACCCATGCTCATTCCACTGAGCCATGCTGCTTTGAATGAAGTTAAGTGACTTCACCAAGGTCACACAGCAGATAAGTGGCGGAGCCAGAATTTGAACTCAGGTCTTTCTGACTCCCATGTCCATAATTGTCCATAATCTATCCACTAGGCATGCTGTTTTCCCCTCTGGGGAAGACAACTGGCTCCTATAGAGAATAATTCTATCTGTGAGGAAAATAAGTTAATAATATAGGATGTTCTAATTGGAGAACTGATCAGTTAAGCAGGAGAGGCGACGACCAACTATGACAGATTATTACAACCAGTCCTAACCAATTAATCAAAAATATTTATTTAGTGTTTACTGTGTACAGAGACTGTACTAAAGTCTTGGCAGAGTACATTTTACAGTAGGTAGACACATTATCTGCTCACAAGGAATTTATAGACCTGAGGGGGAGAGAGAGTCAGACATTAAAATAAATTACAGAAAACCAGTTGGACTGTATTTGGATGGAAGAATTAAGGTACAATTTTTGGTAATACTCAAAGAATGATACCACTAACAAAACTCTCTAAATTTCAAAAGAAAAAAATCATATATCATATCTGACAGTCTTTGTCCTATGCAGGGATCAAAATCTCAGAGGTAACGAATTCAGTTATCTTACACCTATTGTAAAGATAAGGAAGCTGAGGCACACAGAAGTTAAGTGACTTGTTCAAGGTCATACATTAAGAATGGGGCAGGTCCCCAGTCTCCCAGTCCTGTACTCTTTCCACTAGGCCATGCTGTCTTTCGGTGTGACCCTCTCCAACTAAAGCACTGGATAATGAACCATCTTTAACTATGTTCACCTGTAGACAGTCCCATTCTAAATATAAACCACGTCCTTTAAATGAAATTAATGCCCTGTCTGTGCTGAGACAGTTTCCTACCACATGGTCGGAGAGTCAACCCAATCAATCAGTTGTATTTCTTGAGCATTAATAAGCATTTACTATGTGCAGTATTATGTACTAAGCATAATCTGGCACGAAATCCTTTCAGTTCTACTTTCACATTACTGAAATCCACCCTCTCCTCTCTAATCCAAATGCTACTACGCTGATCCAAGCGCTAATCATATACCGCCTTGACTATTGAATCAGCTTCCTCACTGATCACCCTGTCTTTTATCTTTCCCTTCTCTTGTTCATACACAGTCATAATTTAGTATAGTGTCTGGTCTCACTCTCTAGTCTGGTAAATTCCTTGTGGGCAGGGAATGTGTCTATCAGCTCTGTTGCATTGTACTGTCTTAAGCACTTAGTACTGAACACAATAAGCACTCAATACCATCGACTGATTGATCCAGTGATTTTTAAAAATGGTGTTTGGTGTGCACTTCCTATGTGCTGGCGGTGTTCTAAGTACTAGGGTAGATACACAAGCTATTCGGATTGTACTCAGTCCATGTCCCACTTGAGGCTGACAGTCTTCACCCCCACTTTACAGAGGAGGAAACTGAGACCCAGAGATGTGAAGCGACTCGTTCAAGGTCACGCAGCAGACAAGTGGCAGAGGCAGAATTAGAACCCTGGTCCTCCTGATTCCCAGGCCTGGGCTCTATCTACTAGGCCTCACTGTCAGCTCAGATCAATCTCTGATCAGATAGAAAAGGTTATCCACTGAACAACACTGGGATTTTCCTATTCCAGCAGGAGGGGATGATCTACTCAGGGCTATGGATAGAAAGGGCTGGTCCAGAAATGGTCTGGTATTGAGTTTATAGGGTGCTATTCTATTTCTGATAATGTTGATTTGTCTTCTCCTATGACTGAACAATATTTGGTTGCTTAACTAAGATTTGTGCCTTTCTGAAGTTTAGGACTAGCCTATGCATGATTCAAACTGTGACCTCTTCTTCCCTGCCCTTCTGTCACATACCGTTTGGCCACCACTCAAATTCTGCAATTCAAAATGTGGGAAACTTGGTATGTTTCCTAGCTGTGATTCAGAATAATTATAGGGATTTGACTCGAGTGGACTGCTGTCATAAGGGAGAATAAAACATTTTAGCCTGCCTTATTAATGCCTACAAGTTCCCCGCTCTAAAATTAGCACAAATTACACACTGGAGGGAATAAATTTAGAATAGTTGGTGCTATTGCCTTGTAAAATGAATTCTGATTTCCAGGTTTCGGGGAATGACTAACTTCTGAATCACAGAGTTAGATACCACACTACTATCTCCCCTGTTACTCTGGTCAAAGGGACCTCATCTTCTCCCACTTCCCCAAACTCACTGGAAGGCAGATGGCTTCCTTCTTGCTTTTCAGTGCAACTTTCACACCATTCCACCTCCCCCAACCTTCTACTTTCCTCTTTTGAAGTCCACACCTACCTCAACAACCCACTCCATTTACTCTTTATGGTCACATACCCCTCCACCTCTCCTCTAAGTCCTGCAAATTTCTGAACCATTTTGATCTCTTTCTTTAATATCTTCTCTCGTTTTCCATCCCTAAATTCATTGTTGGGGAATTCAAGATCCGTGTTAGATGTTCCCAACAACCCTTCCTCTGCTCACTTTCTCTCATTCTCCTGCTTCACCCCACCACACCCACTCAGACTCATGCACCATCTCATCATCTCTAGAGTGTAAATTCATTGTGGGCAGGGAATATGTCTGTTCATTGTCTTAATGTACTCTCCCAAAGTGCTCAATGAATACGACTGAATGAATGAATGAATGATCTCTAGTCACCACATAATCTCTACCCTCTCTGACTTTGAAATTCCGTTTTCCAACCACAGCCTCCTGACCTGCCTTCTCTCCAACACACACACTCCTCTCTAATCTGTCTTGTTAGCTCACAAAGACCTACATTCTTTTGAATAATAATAATAATAAAAATAATAATGGCATTTGTTAAGTGTTTACTATGGGCCAAGCACTGTTCTAAGCGTTGCGGGTGTACAGGGTAATCAAGTTGTCCCACATGGGGCTCACAGTCTTAATCCCCCTTTTCCAGATGAGGTAACCAAGGCCCAGAGAAGTGAAGTGACTTGCCCAAAGTCACACAGCCGACAAGTGGCATAGGCAGGATTAGAACCCATGATCTCTGACTCCCAAGTCGGGGCTCTTTCCACTGAACTACAATGCTTCTCTCCAATTTTAAAAGTCATCATGCTCCACTGGGTCTCCATACAAACTACCTTCTCAATGCACAAATCGACACCCTCAACAGCTCTCTTTCCATTTAACTCAACTCTCTCACTGTCCTGTCATAGGGATGCCTATCTAATACCACTAACCCCCAATCACCTCCATAGTATGTTTCCTCTGCTCCTGTATATGATTTGAGGAGTGCTGCCGGTGGAAATCTCAACTGATCCTCACCTACTTTAACTCTCATCTTATCCAAACAACAATACTTCTCCATCCTATGCACTCCCATGTGCATTGGCCACGGAGGCCGTTCCAGACATTTTTTCCCACTTTTAACACCCTGCCCCCCTTCCCATCCCCATCTCTTGTCCCTACTGACCTGGCACTAACTTTATTGATAAAATTGAAACCATCGTGAGTTATTGCCATAAAATCCTCCTTGGCCCTCTCCAGTCCATCCCTCTTTCTGCACCTCTTTGGCTCTCCCATCTTTCCCAGAAGTATCTCGAGGAAATCTCTCACTTCCTCTCCAAATCTACCCACTCCATCTGTGCTTCTGACCATCATTTCACAAGTTATCAAAACACCTACCCCCTACAGTCCTCCTTCTCTAACAGTCATCTTCAAGCATTCACTTTTCAATGGCTTTTTCTCCACTGCTCTATATGTTCACGTCTCCCCTACCCTAAAAATAACCTCCCTGGACCCCAGGGCTCCCTCCACTTATCGCTCAATCTCCCTCCTACCATTTTTCCCAAATTTCTCGAGCGAGTTGTCTACCCGCATTTCTTCTACTTCCTCTCCTCTAATTCTCAACCTGAACCCTTCACATCTGGCTTCTGATCCTCACATTTCACGGACACTGCCCTCTCTAAAAATCACTAATGGCTTTCTTCTTGCCTCCCTCAATGGCTTCTACTCCATCCTAATCCTCCTAGACCCTAACCTGCCTTTTACATCCTTCTCCTTTAAACAATATCCAACCTTGGCTTATCTGACACTGCCCTCTCCTGGCTCTTCTCCGATGTCTCTGGCCATTCATTCTCAGTCTCTTTGGCAGGCTACTCCTCTGCCTCTTACCGCCTAACTATGGGTGGGGAGGTCCTCAAAGCTCCGTTCTCAGTCCCAATCTTCTCTCCATCTACACCCACTCCCTTGAAGAACTCATTTCCTCTAATGGCGTCAACTCCCATCTCTACTGGAAAGATTCTAAAGTTTACCTCTCCAACCCTGACCTCTCTTCTCTGCAGTCTTGCATTTACTCCTGCCTTCAGGATATCTCTACCTAGGTGTTCCACTGCCACCTCATACTTAATTTATCTCTCAAACAGAACTCCTTATCTTCCCTACCAAAATCTGCCCTCCCCCATCTTTCCCACCACTGTACCCTTCCTATCTCACAAGCCCATTACATCAGTGTTATCTTGACTTATCCCTAATTCACCCTACATAGTCAATCTGTAACCATAGCCTGTAGGTTCTTTCTTCACAACATCACTAAAATCCACAACTTTCCACTTTAAGGAGGCCGATCCAAGAACTTATTTCTTGCCTATTCTACTGCATAAGTTTCCTCACTGCTGACCATCCTGTCTCCTGTCTCTCCCCACTCTAGTCCATACTTCACTCTGTTGTCCAGATAATTTTTCTGAAATGTCAGTCTATCTCTTGCCATTCCTCAAGAACTCCAGTGGTTGACCATCCACATCTGCACAAAAAGAAACTCTTTGACACTGACTTTAAGGTACTCAATCAGCTCATCCTCTCCTACTTTACCTTGCTGATTTCCTACTACAACCCAACCCACACACTTAGCTCCTTTAATGTCAACCTACTCACCTACTCAATCTTATCTATTCCTTTCTTCTCATCACATCCTTCCTCAGGCCTAGAACTCCCTTCCCCTCCGAAAGAGAGAGACCAACACTCTCTCCACCTTCAGTCACATCCTCCAAAATGCCTTTGGTGATTACGCCATGTTTTCCCTTACTCCCTCTCCCTTTTGCATTTTCCATTGCACTTGATCTGTACCCATTAAGCACTTGATATTCACTCTGGTCTCAGCACCACAGCCCTTAAGTACCTATCTATAATGTATTTATTTTTATTGACACCTACCAAGTCTGTTGTATTGTACTGTCCCAAGCGCTTAGAACAATACGTGGCACACAGTAAGCTTTCAATAAATATGATTGATGGATTATTATTTTGGCCAGTCCAATTCCTAGGCTTGGATTATTCCACTTTGGGATCCACCAATTACTCTGCAGACATGATTTAGTAACCAACAAGCCTAGAGAAGCAGCATGGCCTACTGATAGTACCAATTACAAGTTACAAGATAACTAAATCAGGCCAGTATTCACTGAACAATTTAAGTACAGATGTAACATTTTCCTATTTTCCATAACAACTACTTCAAACATTTCATTTTTTGACTCCCATATAGGTAGTGACACTAGGCGACCAGTAAATTAACATTTAACTATAATAATTGATTGGTAACATGAGGGAAGGAATATAGTGAGTGGAATCTCTTCAGTAGTGTCCCATCTTTTACTCAATCAGTGAGTTAACCAGATAATTGTGTTCATTGAACACTTACTCTGTGCAGAGCACTGTACTAAGCACTGGGGAGAGTACAGTATAACCATATAACAGATACATTCCCTACCCAACAGGAGCTTACAGTCTAGTGGGACACCAGAAGTTCTCAGACAACACATATTTAGATAAGGCGATCAGTATTTTTCAAACAATCATTCTCCTGCTTTTCTTTTCAAACGCAGGACTCCGCCTTCCTTTCAGGAAACATAAGATCCAGTGATGGAAAGGGCATTAAAATATAGAACATGTTACCCCCATATCCCAAAATGTTGAATGAGCATGCCTAGTGGAAAGAGCATTAATCACAATGGTACTTGTTAAGCGCTTACCCTCTGCCAAACATTGTTCTAAGAACCAGGATAGATACGAGTTAATCACAGTCCCTGTCCCACATGGTGCTCACACTCTTAATCCCCATTTTACAGATGAGGTAGGTGAGGCCCAGAGAAGTTAAGCGACTTGCCCAAGGCCACACAACAGACAAGTGGCAGAGCTGGGATTAGAACTCAGGTCCTCCTGACACCCAGGCCCGTGTTCTATCCACCAAGCCATGCTGCTTCTCAGTCCAAGAGCAGTGGAGGGCCAGTCAGGAAATACTAGACCCTAGACTCAGCTCTGCCTTTTGTTTGATGTTTGGGAAATCATTTTTTTCAACTATAAAATTTCTTTGAGGTACCTGTCTTTCTTATCTCTTCTACTGGGAGCCCTGTGTGGGATAGTGGCTGTTTATACTTGTGTCTTGTATCTACACCAGTGCTTAGCACAATGCTTGACAGATAGTAAATGCTTAATAGTACCATTAAAAAGACTACTGATTATTTTAAAAGAAGCACTATCTACTATGCCTTGCTGCTTCCCAAAATACAACAGGAAGGAATGTATAAAAGGGAATATTTGTCCTAATGCAATAAATATAACCTTTACACAATAAAGACAATAATAGACAAAACAATTTCATTGACCATATGAAGGCACATATTTTGGCAAACCCACAAATATTTAGATCACAGAGTTTTTTGAGAAATAGCAGGGTCAGCTACTGATGAGAACAAAAAGAAGCTAAATGAAAAAGAATGATCTTCTAATACTTATGATATTTTTATCCCAATGTAAATGAGAATAGATTAATTTATAATCAATTAAAAATGGCTATAAAATGGATATGGAAGAGCTATTCAAAATTCTGAATTAATAATTATTGATTGATTTGTAGGTTTGATTAATTGTTTTCAGTCTCAAAGATGGATTATAGTAGGAGCTAATAATGTTATATTCAGTAGTCAATTTATTTTGGTCAGTAGAAAGACCTTTTGTTTTGCTATCCAGTAAGCCTGTTTTACATCACTGTCTTACAAATTCTTCCCCTTCCCTTAAGTCTTAGATATTTTACGTTTGTCAAATACTGTAACCATTTTCAAATATTAAAGATTGCATCAGGTGTTTCCATGTGTCATTTCTGGTAAACATATTTAATTGGCTTATAATTCATTTTCATTGTACATACTTTGGGGATGGGTCGGTTATTCAAACACTAGAAGTCTTCTGCATATTTTCAGCAGGTTCACTTCACTAAGATTTTTCTCTACAAACTAGTTACTATTTCACACTAATTCTACTTCCTAACTATATGATATAAACAATAAAAGCCCCCCCCAAATGGATTGAAAATCAAAAGTAAAAATCATCTGCCTTCCAAAGTGATTAAGAGGACGTGGGTTCTAACCCCAACTCTGCCACTTGTCTGCTGTGTGACCTTGGGTAAGTTACTTAATTTCTCTGTGCCTCAATTACCTCATCTGTAAAATAAGGATTAAAAGTGTGAGCCCCAAGTGGGACAACCTGATTACCCTGTATCTACCCTAGCACTTAGAACAGTGATTGGCACATAGTAAGCACTTAACATATACCATAATAATTGTTATTATTTCTCCTATTTACTTCCTCCTCCCAATATTTGTAAATAAATCATTTCTGCTTGTTTCTCCCATTAAACTGAAGACCCCTGGGGGAATTGTACTATGCATTTTACTGCAAATGAAGCTTCCCAACTGCTTAATGCAGATGAGTATAGAGTTGTGCATACAGTTATGTGCTAAAAAAAAAATTCTGAGTCCCTTCTTTCTTTTAACCCCTTTTCACTCACTTCCCAAATCTCTGAGATACTAGGTGGAAATAGACAACTACCTCCAACCAAAGGAGTGAGTTCCCGGCCTTCATGCGGCTAACAAGTAGTTAGGGAGAACAAGTGTCGAATCCCCATTTTGCATTTGAGGAAATTGAGACACATTTCTCTTTTTTTCATTTGGGGAAAGGGCTGCTTTATTTAGAAAGCAAAAAAAAAAAAACCTACAACACAAGAGGGTATGAGGCTTCTTTGGGGGAATCGACTCTTCTTACCATCAGCTCTAATGCTAATGCCATGAAAATTCTGTGTTGGCAAGAGTGAGCAGTGGTGAAAAAAGACAGCCACCTTGTCACTGCTCCTCCCACCCCTTCAAAGAAAAACACAGGTGTTCTAGGAGGCTCATAGGGCTAGGTTCCATATTCTATCCAGGTGTGTTCAACCCTGACTCACTTAGACAACAACTGTGGTTAATTGGGAGGGAGAAACTGACTTTACTCAAACTAATATCCACAAATCTAATGTCATAGATTGTGAGACCCGAAAGACATCTTATTCCCAGATGAATTCTCTTTCCCAGGACTTGGAAGAATGTGCTTGGCACACAATATATGCTTAATAAGTACTCTTCCTACTAATCTGTTCTTCACAATCTACATTTGGGTGGGAAACATATAACCGAAATGAATGCACGTTTGATGATTAAACAAATGAGCAGTATGCCAGAAAGGCAGTACAAACTAGAGAAATACCAAAACACATCTGTAGACATAAAACATTTCTTTTAAGCATTTACTGTGTGTCAAGCCCTGTTCTAAGCCCTGGGTAGATACAAGTTAATCAGGCTGGACAGTGTCCTTCTCCCAACTGGGGCTAACAGTAAAAGTAGGTCGGGAGAATTGGTATTGGATCCCCATTTTGCAGTTAAGGAAACTGAGGCACATTTCTCTTTTTTTTACTTGAAGAAAGGGTTGCTTTATTTGGAAAGCAAGAAACTACATCATGACAGGGTCTGGGTCTTCTTGGGGGGGGTCAGCTCTTCTCACCGTAACTTAGTTTGCAATTACAGAAATGTTGATGGAAGTGAGAAAGGGTAATTTGTGTGAGTCCACAAATGCATTTCCATTTGCCTTGTCTGAAATAAAACTGAGAATAATTTTCATATGGAAGGTCAAGATACACTGCCAGCAACTTCAATTCTCAGAGACAGAGAGGTGGCTAAAGCGAAATGCCCATGTGGGGGTCTCTCTGTTTCTCTGTGACAGAAGTATTCATGTTCTCTTTCCTGCCTTATTTTTAAAAAGGGTTAAATCACAAATTTTCATGCTTTTTATTCATTCAATCATATTTACTGAGCGCTTACTGTGTGTAGAGCACTGTAATAAACACTTGGGAGTTTTTCCATCCCACTCACACAAACCCAAACTGGCGAAGTTCATTCATCAAATGAAGTTGGAAAAAGGCTCTTTCATCTCACCAGGAATCAACCACTCAATCAATGGCATTTACTGAGGACTTACTCTACTAAGTTCTTTAAAGAGAACAAACTCTATTCCCATGGCCAACGGCAGTTTGTCTTAGAGTTGGAGACTGGATCGAAGCCTTTAAATCCAAGGGCAGCGTATGTAACCCAAGCCCTGATTTAGCTGCTAACCCTAACCTGAATGCTAACTCCTAATTTGTTTTATCTTTAATCCAGTCTAACTCCTTAAATTCAGGGGCAACTTGAGGAACTAGCTCAAGAATTTGGGTCAGATCCAAGAACCCTTGTAGGAGTGGACCAGACTAAGCCCCACTTTTCCTCATCTCTTACTCCCTTCTGCGACGCCCAACTTGCTCCCTTTGCTCTGCCCCTCTCCCAGCCCCACAGCACTTATGGACATATCTGTCATTTTATTTATTTGCATTGGTGTCTGTCTCCCCACCTCTACATAGTAAGATCCTTGTGGGTGGGGAATGCCACTGTTTATTGTTGAATTGAACTTTCCCAAGCTCTTAGTACCATGGTCTGCACACAGTAAGCATGCAATATATATGATTGAATGAATGAGTAGTTCTGATTGGAAACTAATTAATGGTGAGATTCCTTCCAGTTCAGAAAACACCTAGAATTGGGATCCAGTTTGAAAGCCAGAACCCTTCGTGCCACTATTAAAGCTGGCAATGATGCAACTATCCATGAGTGAATTGAAAGTAACCCCTGCAATATCGAGAACATCAGTGTTAGAGTTAAATTATGAATTTGATAAGTGATGGTACTTGTTAAGTGCTTACTATGGGTCAAAGACTGTACTAGGCACTGGAATAGATGTAAGACAATCAAGGCTGACACAGTCCCTAACCCACATGGCACTCACAGTCTAACTCAGAGGGGGTAGGAATTAATCCTCATTTGTAAAATGAGAATGTAATCCTCATTTTACAAATGAGGTAACTGAGGTACAGAGAAGCAAAATGACTTCCCCAAGGTCACACACCTCAGAGAGGTGGCAGAGCCAGTATTAGAACCTCGGTCTCCTGTCTTCCAGATATGTACTCTTTCCATTAGGCCACGGTGCTTCCATATTAAATTAATTCAATTCAATTGTACTTCTTTGAGTGCTTACTGTGCACAGAGCATTGTACTAAGCACTTGGGAGGGTACAATATAGCAATAAACAGACACATTCTCTGCCTACAATGAGCTTACAGTCTTTGAGATGTGGGCTTCTACGTGAAATGAAGGTACGGCCTTTAGGCAATCTTTCCCGGATTGAACACTTATCGTGTTCAGAGCTGTACTAAGCACTTAGAAGAGTACAATGTAACAGAGTTGGTAGACACGTTCACTGCCCATATCAAGCTGTTCCTTGACCCAAGCCAAATTCATCATTCATCTCTGAAGGCTTCCACAAACTCCTTCCCAAAATAATGATAATAGTAATAATGATGATAACTGTGCTATTTATTAAGCGCTTACTAGGTGCCAGGCACTTTACTAAGCACTGAGGTAGATACCAGCTAATCAGTTCCAATGCAGTCCCTGTTCCACGTAGGGCTGACAGTCTTAATCCCATTTTACAGATGAGGTATCTGAGGCACAGAGAAATAAACTGATTTGTCCAAGGTCACACAGCAGAGATGTGGCAGAGCCAGGATTAGAACCCACCTCCTCTGACTTTCAGGCCAGTTCTCTTCCCACTAGACCATTCTGCATCTCTTGCAGCTCACCTGTTTTAGCATCTTTCCAATCATCGGAAAGAATGGTCCTGGACTGGATGGAATATTTAGAAATAGGGCTGTGATTGTCTGTTCCACGGCTCCACGTAAGCGCTACTGAAGTATCTCTCACGTCATCTATTCGCACACCCCCTGGTGGGCCTGGAGGACCTGAAGAGCAAATGGAGAAATCAAGTCAATCAGTGAACAGAGTCTTAAATAGGAACCTCAAAAAGGATCCCCTTACACTTATCTTATAATTCACTTAACCTTTCCAGGGGCATTCAATGGCCCCTTTATGTAACTTAAATAAAGAACAAACAATCACATCTTTCAAGGCATCTGTAATGATTAAATGACATTCCACTCCCTACCACATCTCTGAAAGGGAAGGAGAAAATCTGAAATCAAGAACACACTGCAATTTTAATAATGGTATTCTGTTACTACTGTATTATTGCTCCATTTACAATGTTGTAATAGATGACTCAAAAAGGGCAATTTTCCCTTCTAGAGCAATTCATAAATGCTTTATGCCATTATCCCCAAATACCACAAATCTGAACTATGCACTTGCTTAGTAATATCTACCCTACTGAATAAAAATTTCCTACAATCCTAAACTTCAGGGGTGAATAAATTTACTTTGAAAGCACTCTCCTTAAAATAATTCCTCTGAGGCTTCCCACTAGGATAGAGCACTTTCAAGGATTTTTTTTTTCTGTTGGTACCGAGCAGGCAATGATAGCTAAATTGGAGATAGAAAAGAACACCAGAAAAGAATCAAATTGCACATTTGGCCTTCATGCAACCACTATAAAATATGGGGAAGTGGGGAAATGACACATGTGAGTAATGCTAGATATTGAGCCTTTACAAGATAAAAAGTCAGAAGTCTCTAGTGCATAAAGTGGTCCCAGAGGGCAGGTGGGGCTGTTTTAGAACCCCTATTTTTGTTCTTCATGACCACAAAAGGCTTCTTACTGGGTCCAAATACTACTCTGGGGCCCTGAATCCCTTCACAAATCAAACGGCCAGAGAGAAGGATTGTGCTCACAGATTGGTCCTCATGCTTTCTCTCTGCCTTGGAATTGTGTAGGACTCTGGGCTTGCCCAGTCTACTATCAGCAGAACCTGGGGCAAATCTGCAAACAAACAATTAAATCCCTCAAACCTGTGTGTGGAATTGCTGGCAAAACAGCCTCTGGAGGGAAAGTCACACTAATGTGCCCAGGAAACAACATGGCCTAATAATAATAATAACATTTGTTAAGCACTTACTATGTGCCAAACACTGTTCTAAGCACTGGGGAGGATACAAGGTGATCAGGTTGTCCCACGTGTGCCTCAAAGTCTTAATCTGCATTTGGCAGATGAGGTAACTGAGGCACAGAGAAGTTAAGATGCCTTGCCCAAAGTCACAGAGCCAACAAGCGGTGGAGCCAGAATTAGAACCCATGACCTCTGACTCCCAAGCCCCTGCTCTTTCCACTGAGCCACGCTGGCCTACTGGATAGAGCATGGGCCTGGGAGTCACAAAGACCTGGGTTCTAATCTACATCCACCACTCATCTGTGGGTGACCTTGGGCATGTCATTTCACATCTCTGTGCCTCAGTTACCTCATCTGGAAAATGAAGATTAAGACTGTGAGCCCCATGCGGGACAGGGACTGGGTCCAACCTGATTAGCTTGTATCTACCCCAGAGCTTAGAAGAGTGCTTGACACATAGCAAGTGGTTAACAAATACTATTATCATTATCATTATTATAAATAATAATTTATTATTATAAATAATAGGACAACCTGCGGCCTGGAAAGTGAATGTATCTTCCATAGTGCTTTACCAGTAAAGAGCCATTTACCGGAAAAATCTATGAAGCTGGCTTCCCCAGACATTAATAATTAAGTACAGTGATCGAAATGGAACAAAGACAAGCCTACCATATTTACTTGTATATCTTTGGCTCTACTGCATAATTTCTTGCCACGATTTTTTAGGAGGAAATATAAGATCATTTTTTGCACCACATAATTGTGAGCAGTGAATGTGGTGTGCACCAGCATAGTACAGGGAAGAGGTTAGAGTGGTATAACAAAAACTTGTTGTGGGCAGGGAATGTGTCTGTTTATTGTTGTAATAATAATAATGATGATGGCACTTGTTAAGCACTTACTATGTGTCGAGCACTGTACTAAGGGCTGGGGTAGATACAAGGTAATCAGTTTGTCCCACCTGGGGCTCACAGTCTTAATCCCCAATTTACAGATGAGGTAAATGAGACACAGAGAAGACTTGCCCAAAGTCACAGAGCTGATCAGTGGCAGAGCAGGGATTAGAACCCACAACCTCCAACTCCCACACCCATGCTCTTTCCACTATGCCACGTGGTTTCTCTAATACAGTGCTCTGCACATAGTAAGCACTCAATAAATATGTTTGAATGAATAAATGAACACAGACCAGCTGGCCTTTGGGGACAGGGCATTTCTTCTTTGAAATAGACCTGATCCAGATGAGAAGGAGGAGAGAGTTGAGAGGATTATTTCACTGAATGCCGATCACCAGGCAGTACTTGGGAGAGTGCAATGGAAGAGAAACAGTTTCAAGTGCCCTCTTACCTTTCTCTCCCTCCCTTTCCTCTTCCCCAGCTCCCCAGGTTGGTAGGCTTAATTCAGATAGTATTTTCAAAATAGCCCCAGCCATCTTAAAACATTACAAAAATTACAGAAAAAGGCGGGCCAATTGCACGAGTAAATATGGTACGTCTCATGCTTCACAAATAACAAACACATGCAATCATTTTGATTAAAGTATGAACATAAAACTACAGGCGTTTCCTCCTACAAAAACAAATAAATCCACAAAAGCCAATTTAGCATTTAAATGGCAATAATAAAATCATTTTCTAATCGGTGTTCACATAGGATCATTTCAATGCAAAACACGATAAATCTGCCCCCTCTAACCAACCACTGTTACCTTTAGGGAACAGACCATTTAGAGTTGCCATTTAGAAATCAGCCAGGGGTTCTACTGCCAATAGTTAAAGATTTAAAATAATGTTCTATACTATCTATTAGCATTTATTGGGAAATCACATTGCAAAAGCAATGCCCCTCAGGAGATTATATTCTAAAATGATAATATGGATGATTCAGGCATGTTTTTCAGTGAAGTCACAGAAGATATTTATTCATTCAATCGTATTTATTGAGAAAATATTCATGGAGATTATATATACATATATATAGAAGCAGTTTGGTTTAGTGGAAAGAGCAGGGGCTTGGAAGTCAGAGGGTGTGGTTCTAATCCCAGCTCCTTCACTTGTCAGCTGCGTGACTTTGGACAAGTCACTTCACTTTTCTGTGTCTCAGTAAACTCTTCTGTAAAATGGCGATTAAGACTGTGAGCCCCATGTGGGACAACCTGATTACCTTGTATCTACCCCAGTGCTTAGAACAGTGCTTGGCACATAGTAAGTGCTTAATGAATAATATTATTATTATATTGTCATTATTATATAACCACACACACATACATATATATATATATATATATTTGTGTATATAACCTTTGTAATAGAAGATGATGCTATCTTCTATTATGGTGAAAATTACTGAAACTCTGATGGTAGAACACCAGTAAAAACAGTTTAAATAACTCAGGAAAATAGTTATACAAGTTTAATTATTAAAAATGCAAAATGGGATTCAAAATTTTATTAACTTGTCCTCCTGAGGGGATATTTAAACATTTTCTAATAGTTTAAGGAAGCAGAAGCATCACAGCAATTATATATATAAATGAGAAACTTTTACAGCTAAGTAAACATATTCTAACACTGACTTATAGCCCTCTTTGCAAAAAGAGCACAAATTAAATTTACACTGCTTGTAGATTTATCAGCGATATCGAGAGTTTATAACTTCTGGAACTTAACAAGTTTAGTATTTCACTTCAGGCCTTCTACAAAGGCTAACTGTGTGAACACCATCCAATTTATATTCACTGATTTTAAAGAATGTCAGGGAAAGCTATGAGAAATATCAACACTCCAAAGCTGGAAAAGAGGATAAGCAGAGATGCCCAGAATGTGTGGATGCAGAAAAAACAGCATTCTGGAGCTAGAGATAAGGCATTCCGTGAATGTTAAAGGGTACTTGGAGAGCCACATAAATAATCTTTATCATACAGACAGGCAGATACTGAAACATTTTCCTAATGTTAATTCCCGGATTACTGACAAGGTCTATTTATTAATTATCCCTGAAGATCCAGCTGGAAAACACAACGAAAGAATACCACAATTAGTTTTTTTTATCTACCTGGATCTCACATTTGCAGCAGTCTATTATGGCATGACAAATCCATCATCACGTGCAACATTTATTCATTTACAGGGATGAGGCTATGACAAGTATTAACCTTAGATGTAGTGACCTGTGTTTATAATCCCAGGCCAATTTGGGGGGTTTTGTGAAAAAAACTCTCAGGGAGCAACTTTTACTTCCCAAATCAATCAATCCATGGTATTTATTGAATGCTTACTATGTGCGGAGCACTATGTTAAGCATTCGAGAGAGCCCTTTAGAAAGTGGAACTACCCTGACTGTACCCTCTTACACGGGGAAGTATGACATTGAGTCAGGATGGCAGAATTCTTATTGACGTCATGATACCTACTTGGCAGAAGTTGGGCACGGTAATGTGACATAAATCGGGGTCTAGAACTGAAGACTGTGGGTATTAGGAGAAGTTAAGTTTTCTGGGAAAACAGCAGTTCCCTGACCCAAGGCAGTAAGATAGCAGAGACAGGATTCAGGGTTTGGGACAGGAGGTGAAGAATGCCAGAAGAATGCTTTGCTATGTGAGGAAAAATAAAGGGACTTCTTTGGAATCAATCAATGAATCATATTTACTGAATGCTTACTGAATACAGAGCACTGTACTAAGTATTTGGAAGAGAACAATATAACAGAGTTGGTGATTATAATAGCAATTGTATTTATTGAGCTCTTACTTTGTGCAAAGCACTATACCAAGTGCTTGGGAGAGTACAATATAACGACATATTCCCTGCCTACAACAAGCTCACAGTCTAGAGAGGGAGACAGACATGAGATGTACATCCCCTTGATCTTTTTATCGTGACTATGTTGTCTTGTTTTTGTCCATCTGTCTCCCCCAATTAGACTGTAAGCCCGTCATTGGGCAGGGATTGTCTCCATCTGTTGCCAAATTGTACATTCCAAGCGCTTAGTACAGTGCTCTGCACATAGTAAGCACTCAATAAATACTATTGAATGAATGAATGAATAATATAAATAAATAAATAGATGAATAGATGAGTAAATGAATAAATTCCAGATATATACAGGTATCTACATGTGTGCTATGGGAAAGAGAGGGAGGATAAATGAAGGAGCAAGTACGATCGTCACAGAAGGGAGTGGGAGAAGAGGAGGGGAGGACTCAGTCAGGGTTATCTTCCAGGAGATAACTTGGTAGACACATTCCCTGCCCACAACGAGCTTATTGTCTAGAGGGGGAGACAGACATTAATAAAAAGCAGGAAAATTTTGGATATGTACTTAAGTGCGGTGGAGATGAGGGAGACATAATAATAATAATAATAATGTTGGTATTTGTTAAGCGCTTACTATGTGCCGAGCACTGTTCTAAGCGCTGGGGTAGACACAGGGGAATCAGGTTGTCTCACGTTGGGCTCACAGTCTTCATCCCCATTTTACAGATGAGGTAACTGAGGCACCGAGAAGTTAAGTGACTTGCCCAAAGTCACACAGCTGACAAATGGCCGAGCCGGGTTTTGAACCCATGACCTCTGACTCCAAAGCCCGTGCTCTTTCCACTGAGCCACGCTGCTTCTGTATAAATGACATGAATAAAGGGTGCAAATCCAAGGGGCGAACAGTAGGGAGTAGGAGAAGTGGAAACAAGGGCCGAGTCAGGGAAGGCATCTTGGTGGAGATGTGTCTTCGATAAGGCTTTGAAGGTGAGGAGAGTGATCGTCTGTCAATGTGAAGAGGTTGGGAGGGCATTCCAGGCCATGGGATAGGGGGAGGGGAAGGAGGAGAGGGCAGACTTGGAGACTGGAAGAGAATAACGAGAGGTGACTTATAAAGAAAAGGGACCAATCCCTTGCTGACCAAGATCCCTTCCTAGAAGTTTAGCAATATGAGAAGCGAGTGAAAATTACTCCTGGGGTTCCAGGAATGTAGCAAAATTCAGCATTTACTCCAGGAATGTTTGTCAGTTGACAAACACAGCTCCTTGTTGGCCGGAATTAATTCATTCACTAGTATTTATTGAGCACTTTACTATGTGCAGAGCACTGTACTAAGCGCTTGGAATGGAATTGTACTGCACTCTCCCAAGAGCTTATTACTATCCTCTGCAGACAGAAAGTGCTCAAAAAATACCACTGATTGACTGACACCAGAAACCTTAATATAAGGCAAATCATGATTGACAGGTCCTATTTGTTATAATAAGCAAATGAAGAGGCAAGCAAATTTTCAGTATCGATCAATTTTATATTCATTGAATTTACTGGGTGCTTACTGTGTTCTCCCCCTCTGGGCTGTAAATCCGTTGTGGGCAGGGAATGTATCTGTTCTATTGTTATATTGTAGTCTCCCAAGCACTAACTACAGAGCTCTGCACACTGTATGCGTTCAATAAATATGACTGACTGTGTGCAGAGCACTGTACTAAACGCTTAGGAAAGTACAGTGTAATGGAGGTGATAGCCATATTCCCTGTCCAGAAGGAGATTACGGACTACTAGGGATGAAAATGAGACCATGTCTGTGCTGTTTTTGGAGATGAATGCCACGGCAACTAGGAAGGGTTGATCACTGGAAAGGACGAAACCCTCCCCCTGCCCAGTCACATGATGTGTAATGCTTGCACATCAATTAGTCATATTTACTGAGAGTTTAATGTGTGTAGAGACTGTACTAAGCGCTTGGGAGAGTTCAAAGTAGCAGTCAATAGACACGTTCCCTGCAGATCATCATCAAAATTATTTACTGAACTCCTACTTTGGCCAGAAGGTTGCAGCAGGTCTTCGGGGAATATGCAGAAGTATAAGGAAAATCAATCAATGGCACCAATTGAGCATTTACAGGGTGTAGACCACTGTACTAAGCACTTGGGCTTATTTAATACAACAGAGAAGCAGCGTGGCCTATTGGCAAGAGCACGTGTTTGGGAGTCAGAGGACATGGGTTCTAATCCCAGCTCCTCCACTTGTCTGCTGTGTGACCTTGGCCATTTCACTTCTCTGAGCCTCAGTTACCTCATCTGTAAAAACGGAGATTAAGACTGTGAGCCCCACGTGGGACAAAATGATTACCTTGTATCTCTCCCAGCACTTAGAATGGTACTTCACACATAGTAAGCGTTTAACAAAGACCATAATCATTAATTATTATTATTATTAGAGGCGGTAGATATGATCCCTGTAAACAAGGAGTTTTCAATCTAGAGGGACAGCCAAACATTAAAATAAATTAAAGACAGGGGAAATAGCAGAGATTAATATGATACTTAGCTTTTGGGAGCTTACAATAGGGGAAGTCAAGCAGACATAAAAAGACAAGTAATCCATAATTAAAAGAGTTTCAGAATAAATAGAAAAAGGATTTTGATAAGGGCTTTAAAGGAGGGAAGGGCCCATCTCAGGACACAGATAAAGCTCCTTGGATATCTCCCTTCTATTTGGGAGGAAGTACTGAGTTGAACAGTCCCCAAAATTGCTAAATTATCAGGATCAACTCAAAATTATCAATTTGCTTTACAGAAACAATCAGGCATCCATGCATTCAGAGTAGATTAAGAGTATGTCATCATTTAAAAAATAACTTCCTTCTCTATGTTCTTTCTGGTTAAGAGTTGTTTTTTAGGTTGTTGGCTGAGGATGTCATTTTAAGATTCTTTTTAATCCAGAGTTAAATTCCACTGACATGCAGATATTTGGCAAATGAAAAGACCTTCTGGCATTTCCCCGACAGTTTGAATGCCTCAACACATTTGTAAATAGATTACAATGCTTCTCTTCCACAGCTCAATTATCATCCAACTTCTATTTATGAAACTTCCATATGAGCATGTCTATGCTAGATACAATATTACACAATGATCTAAATTTTCCCAGCTCTTATGAAATCTTTGGTTATAAATTAAGTCCTTCAACTTGGAACATAGAGCATATTTAGGATTTCACTGTGAAAAGCTTTAAAGCAACTCCAGAGATGTAAAATGGAACCGTAAACACATCCAATATTTATGTTTATCCTCGATTTCCTTACTACATTTTAGGCACGTGTATAACTATTTATAGGCCAATATTCTAGAAACCAGAAATATGTACCTGGAAAACTTTCCACATAGGGACCCCCTTTTTGTGGGTGATCTCTGTGCACACAAGCCCAGTAGTTCAAAATGATAATAATAGTACTAATGATCTTGGGTATTTGTTAAGTGCTTACTTTGTTCCAAGGCACTGTACTAAGCACTACACTGGATACAAGCCAATCAGGTCAGAACAGTCCTATCCCACACAAGGCTCAGAGTCTTAATCTCCATTTTATGGATGAGGTAACTGAGGCCCAGAGAGGAGAAGTGACTTGCCTGAGGTAGGACAGCAGACAAGTGGCAGAACCGGGATTGCCACCCAAGTCTTTCTGACTCCCAACTCCGTGCTCTATCCACTAGGCCAAGTTACTTCAGGTGTTCCAGGAAAGCAGAGGGCTGCAAGAGCAGCCTCTGCTTATTGTGTGCTTAACATGTTAGATATTCTATAAGGCACTGAGGAAAGTACAGGAAAATCAGATCAGCAGGATACTGACCCCACTCAGACATCATAATATGAGATTTTAGAGAGAGCAGATGTCTTAGTCTCCATTTTAGAGATGGGGAAACTGCGGTATAGAGAGATTAAATTACTTTTCCAAGATCACACTGGAGGCCATTTAACATCTTCAGGTCTCAGTTTCTTCATCTGCCAAATGGTGATGATACCTGCTCTACAGTAGAGTGAGTGTTGTTTGGTCCAGAAACTGTCCAATTGGACTATCTATAATAATAATAATAATAATAATAATGGTATTTGTTAAGCAAATACCATGTGCCAGACACTGGGGCACTGGGTGGATACAAGGAAATTGGGTTGGATATACTCTCTGTCCCACAAGGGATTCACAATCTTAATCCCCATTTTACAGCTGAGGTAAGTAAGGCATGGTTTTCACCTCCACATCAAGCAAAACCTTCTCACCGTTGGCTTTAATAATAATGTTGGTATCTGTTAAGCACTTACTATGTGCAGAGAACTGTTCTAAGCGCTGGGGTAGATATGGGGTAATCAGGTTGTCCCACGTGAGGCTCAGTCTTGATCCCCATTTTACAGATGAGGTAACTGAGGCCCAGAGAAGTGGTGACTTGCCCACAGTCACACAGCTGATGAGTGGCAGAGTCAGGATTCGAACCCATGACCTCTGACTCCCAAGCCTGGGCTCTTTCCACTGAGCCACGCTGCTTTAAAACACTCAATCACCTTGCCCCCTCCTACCTCGCTACTCTCCTACTGAAACCCAGCCTGCATGCTTTGCTCCTCTAATGCTAACCTTCTCACTGTACCTTGATCTTGTCTATCTTGCCATCCGCCCCTCACTCTCATCCTGCCTCTGGTCTGGAACGCTGTCCCTCCTCAAATCTGACAGATAATTACTCTCCCCCACTAGATTTGTTGTTTTGTTGCCTGGCTCCCCCGTTTAGACTGTGAGCCTGTCACTGGTCAGGGATGGTCTCTATCTGTTGCCTAACTGAACATTCCAAGTGCATAGTAAAGTGCTCTGCAATAGTAAATGCTCAATAAATACAGTTAAATGATTATCTTGCATCTACCCCAGCATTTAGTACAGTGCCTGGCACATATTAAGCACTGAACAAATACCAATTTCCTCTCCCAAGTGCTTAGTACAGTGCTCTGCACATAGTAAGCACTCAATAAAATTGACTGATTTTCAATGTTGTGCTGCACCATGGGAGGTGGAAATTAAGGGTCTACTGAAAGTTCCCAAATCCTTCACTTTCATATTTTTATATCTGTACATGTTTCTAGCTATATACATACATATATATGGAGAGAGAGAGAGAGAGAGCGAAAAAGAGAGAGAGAGAAAGGGCTTATATATGCAGATGGTTCCATGACAGTGTAGAGAACATTACTTCCTTAATGTATCAAAATTACTGTCGTTTCCTCTTTCTGTTGTCAACCACTCCCTCCATCCCTCCAACAGCCCCAGCCTTGTAAATTCCTTGTAAATTCTTCCTTGTAAATTCCCATTCCCCTCTTAATACATCCTCAACACTGGTCTTTGTGGTTCTCCTACTCTTTCTCCTCTGGCCGTCCAGACAGGCATAGTTGTTTTTATTTAACTCGTGCCACCACTGCACCTTTCCCTGTCTTAAGCTTGCACTTCCTGGTGATCTGCGCACAGTACTAGACTGGAATGAGGGAAAGGGAGTGGGATGCTATTGTTACATTGGGAAGCAGCGTAGCTCAGTGGAAAGAGCCTGGGCTTCAGAGTCAGAGGTCATGAGTTTGACTCCCGGCTCTGTCACTTGTCAGCTGTGTGACTGTGGGCAAGTCACTTCACTTCTCTGGCCTCAGTTACCTCATCTATAAAATGGGGATTAACTGTGAGCCTCACGTGGGACAACCTGATTACCCTGTATCTACCCCAGTGCTTAGAACAGTGCTCGGCACATAGTAAGCCCTTAATAAATACCAACATTATTATTATTACATTGTTTAAAGTTTCTTCCCACCAGCTGCCAGGTTTTTAGCATTTGACACCACCCACCCATCCCTGCTCCGGTTAAACAGGCAGCCACAGTCACCAATAGATAAGTTGGTTTACTATTGGGTCATTCAATCATATTTGTCATATTTATTTGATTATATTTATCATTCAATCATATTTATTGAGCACTTACAGTGTGTAGAGCACTGTGCTAAGTGTACTAAGCAGACATATTCCCTGCCCACATGAGCTTGCAGCCTGAGACTATGTATTAATTTTCTTAAACATTTTGCAGGTTAATTTGAGGGCCTTTTTTTTCTGAGAACTTCTGGTGGGCAAATAAAGGGTTATGGGAGAGGCAGGGAAGGCTCATAATCATGGAATTTCATTGTCTTCTGGAGTTGGGGGACAGATGTGACACAAAACTACATTGGCAGGGAGACCTCCTGAACTAACAATTCCACACCCTTCCTCCTCCCACTCTGCTTTTAATTCTATACAGTTGCCTGCTGAAATTAAAGGCTTGGGAAAGCCTATTGGGAGGGGGTGAAGGTGGGAGTGAGAGAGAAGCTAGGAACAATTCACAAGCATTTATAAATAACAATAATAATTAATAATATACAGTGCTCTGGCCACAGTAAACACTCAATAAATATGATTGAATGAACCTAGCTTTTTTGTACCTCAGTTTCCTCATGATTAACCATTATGGTATTTGTTAAGCATTTACTCTGTGCCAAGCACTGTTCTAAGCACTGTATTACAATCAACAATCAATAAAGCAGGCACTGAATTTCAAATCAATGATATTTATTTAGTGCTTACTGTAAGCAAAGCTCTGAATTAAGGGCTCTGGAAAGTACAATAAAATGAAATTGGTAGACCCCTTCTCTGACCACAAACAGTTAGTCTAGAAGCATCTATAGATATTAAAATAAATTACAGATGTGTACGTAAATGCCAAGGGTTGGGTGAATATCAAGTGATTAAAGGGAACAACTCTCTTTGTAGAAGTCGGTGTTGGCTTAAAATATCAATGAAATCAGTCATGATAGCAGAGGTCAGAATAACAGATTTTAAAAATGGACTACTTTAATTCATATTGTTTAAATAGGATGTTACATTTTGCAGCCATCTTCTCCAGTGGCCAGGACAGTATTCAGCACAAACTGATGACTGAATGAATCATGCTTCAGAGAGAGATGAAAGACAAGAGTCCAAAGCAGGCAGCTTCCTATTAAATAATTCCCAAATAATTGAAAATATGGGAAGAGCGTACTTTCAGTATTCATCAATTTTTTCCCTCTCTCCATTGTTTTCCTGCCTGCTCCCACCCAAGATTTCTCCACCTCCATCTTGCCTCAGGAGAGAAACTCTTCCTCTAGGATTCTGGCCCATCTCACAGACAACCCCAACCTCCATGTTGCCCTGCTCAGGATGAATCAAAAGATTTTCAGAATAATGAATAGCTCAAAAAAAGAGAGACTTCTTTAATTCTCTTCTCAATTTCATAAGCCACTGTGGATTGTATGATATTCAGACTGGGCTTAGTAAAGATAAGGGGAAACTTCTCCACCTTCTTGAGAAAACCAGGGAGAATATATAAAAGAAATGAAAAATAAAACCAAGAATAACATGAGCAAGCACAAAAAAATATACAGTTGACTGTGCAACAAGGTAAAGTGGAGGTAGAAAAATTTGGAGGGCATCAGGGCAGGACAGATTCAAATAAATAAGGGTGTAGATTTCAGGGGTAAGCAGACATCACCAGCCAGGCTATTTCTAGTAGATATAAAGGGTGTAAATTTAGGAATTTCTGCCTGAGAATCCACTACACCATATCCACTATTCTGATAAAGGAAAAAAATATTCTAGTAAAACAACAAATGCAACAAATAATATGTAATAATTTGAACAAAAATGATGGCAGAACTTAAGTTATAATTTTAAATAATCAAAATAAAATTCAGTTTTCAAATCTGATTTTTATTTCTGATTTTGGCATATAGATATGTCTACATAGTCTTTCAGATTTGAGCATAATTGAGTTCCAAATGAGAGCAACACTGGAAATTCCCTCTGCCAAAGTATTTTCCTAGCTTGCCATCACCATTGATGAGTAGAAGAAAGGAGGATCTGGAGATCTGATAAGGTCTCAGAATTTACATTTGATAAAATTTGACCCTACTGTTGATTATCAGTCTCACAGCTGTGAAGTAGAGATGCTAAATCTATGGAAAAATTGTAAGTACATAACTCCAAGGTAGTATCTCTAACTTTTCTCTTGTGAGGAATGTGCTGTAATTTTTCCCTGGATGGACTTGACCTCTCTTTAGATTTCTGTTGCCCATATATTAAACACTCATATTTTGACCCATCTCATTTACAGTGCAAAGATAATTCATTTTAGTGGTAAAAATTCCATAAAGAAACTGCCAAGGCTTGGAGATCAAAGCAGACTCTGGGAATTCTTATTTTTTGCTTCCTTCTCATCCCCACTTTAAGCCCCAAATGCCCTAACTTCTAGAATGGGGAGCAAAGTCTCCTCTTCATAATAATAATAATGGTATTTGTTAAGCGAGTACTATGTGCGAGGCACCGTTCTAAGCGCTGGGGTAGATACAGGGTAATCGGATTGTCCCAAGTGGGGCTCACATTTTTTAATCCTCATTTTTACAGATGAGGTAGCTGAGACCCAGAGAAGTTAAGTGACTTGCCCAAGGTCAACACAGCAAACAAGTGGCAGAGTGGGGATTAGAACTCATGACCTCTGACTCTTTCCACTAAGCCACTTTGAACGCTGGGAAGCTATATTTTAAGTCCATGTGGGCAGTGATCATGTCTAACAACTCTATGTTTTGTACTCCCCCAAGCACTTAGTACAGTGCTTTGCACACAGGAAACACTCAGTAAATTCCATTGATTGATGAATGGCAACTGGAGAAAGTCAAAGGAGTGGTCTGCACTCTCATTTCCTGCTGAGAATCTATTCATTCACTTAATCGTATTTATTGAGTGCTTACAATAGGCAGAGCATTGTTCTAAGTGCTTGGGAAAGTAAAATACAACAATAAACAGACACATTCCCTACTCACAGTGAGCTTACATTTTTCACTGTGGAGAATGCTTGAATTTCAAATTCAAACGTGTTTCTGTAGGTTTGTCAAGCCTCCTTCTGGAGCAGGCACTATCTTCAGATCTTTTGTATCTTCCCTAGGGCCTAGGTCAAGCTCTGCCTTATGGACACTGATACTGGTATGGTAATGCAAACGCAAGCATCGATAATTTTGAATGCTACACAGCAAAATACATTTAGCCTTGCATTTGAAAAAACAAAGAGAAATAGTTGCTAATCCTATGTCTGAAGTCCCGTCTAGATGTTTTCTCGATAGGACACACATTTCAGCCAAGTATGCACTTAAGCTTAATATAGTGATTCTTTACACTTTCTTTCAAGAAATCCCTGTGGCCTATCAATCCAGAAGAATTGGCACTTGATAGTACCACTCTGATCTATTAGGTATATCAATGGAAAATACTTTTTTTTAAATGGTATTCGTTAAGTGCTTACTATGTGTCAGGCCCTGTATCGGCATAGGCACTGGGGTAGATACAGCCTAATCATGTTGGTTACAGTTCATATCCTACAAGGGTCTCAGGGCCTTAATTCCCATTTTATACTGAATTTACCAAAGACAAAAAGAAGTTAAGCATTTTCCCAAGTCCATACAGCAGACAAGTAGTGGAGCCAGAATTAGAACCTGGTCCTTCTGACTCCCAGGCCGTTGCTCAACAATAGTAAGATTATGGTTGGAGCAGATCTGTTCCAGATATCTCCTTTCTGCACTTCAGCTAAAATTTATGAACAACCATTTTCAATGTCTCTTCCCTTCCCTTCCCTCCCTCCCCACCGCTTTTCTCTCTCTAACGTACATCTCTAAATAGTAATCTAAAAGTACTTGAAATATGGTTATTGGTTCTTTTTGAACTGAGTCAGCAATGGTTTTATAACTATCAGTTACTTCAAAAGGAATTTGGAAGGAATATTGAACTTAAAATTGCTTACATGGTCATTCTATTCGTAAAGAGGCTATTGGCTCAAATTGTCCTCTTTAAAGCAAAGATCCCAAATCTGCCCTTTTCCAGGCCCGACTCTTGGTCACCAGGACGAGACATGTCAAGTTCCCCAATAACTTCTTGAGCTCGTCGTCGACATCCATTGCCTTTATTTCCTTTTCTCCAGTTCTCTCCTCAATCCCCTCCAATCTGGCTTCTGCCCCCTTCACTCAATAAAAACCACCCTCTCCAAGGTCACCAGTGATCTCCTCCTTACCAACTCCAATGGCGTCTACTCCATTCTAATCTTCCTCAACCTCTTAGATGACTCCAATACTGCTGACCATCCCTTTCTCCTGAATATATCACCCAACACTGGCTTCACATTGTTCTCGGTTCTCCTCCCAGCTCTCTGGATGCCTATTTTCAGCCTCTTTCTCATACTACTCTTCTGTCTCCTATCCACTAACTTGAGGATTCCCTCAAGGTTCAAGTCTGAGCCCCATTCGATTCTCCATCTACACCCTTTTACTTGAAGAATTTCTTCGTTTCCATGGCTTCAACTACCATTTCTATATGGATCAATCCCTAATCTACATCTCCAGCCCTGATCTCCTTCCATCTCTGCAGTCTTTCATTTCCTCCTCCCTTCAAGACATTTCTATTCAGATGTCCCACCAACACTTTAAATTTAACAAGTCCAAAGCAGAATTTCTCATCTTCCCACCCAAACCCTGTCCCCCTACTCACTTAGGAGCCCGTGACATTGGCATTATCCCTGACTTACCTCTCTCGTTCAACCCACGTATTCAATCTCTCACCAAATCCTGTTGGTTGAACCTTCACAACTTCACCAAAATCTACTCTTTCCTCTCCATCCTGAACTGTGCCATGTTAATCCAAGCATTTATCCTACCTCGCCTTGATTACTGCATCATAGAGAAGCAGTGGGGTTTAGTGAAACAAAGCATGGGCTTGGGAGTCAGAGGTAGTGGGCTCTAACTCTGACTCCACCACTTGTCAGCTGTATGACCTTGGGCAAGTGACTTAACTTCTCTGTGCCTCAGTCACCTCATCTGGAAAATGGGGATTAAGACTGTTAGCCCCATATGGGATATCCTGATAACCTTGTATCTTTCCCAGTGCTTAGAACAGTGCTCGGCACATAGTAAGCACTTAACAAATACCATCATTATTATTATCAGCCTCCTTGATGATCTCTCCTGTCTCTCACCATTTCAGTCCACACTTCACTCAGTTGCCTGGATCATTTTTTTACAAAACCATTCAGTCCATGTTTCCTCTTCCTTAAGAACCTCCGGTGTTGCACATCAACTTCTGCACCTAACAGAAATTCCTTACCAAAGAGTTTAAACCACTCAATCCCCTGCCCCCCCCCACTTTACCTAAACTGATTTCCTACTACAATCCAGTCTGCACCCTTCCATTCTAATGCCAAGCTACTCACTGTACTGATTTTGTCTCTCTTGCTGCTGACCTCTGGGCTCACATCCTGCTTCTGATGTGAAACTTCTTCCCTCTTCATATCTGACAAACACTACCTCTCCCCTCCTTCAAAGCCTTACTGAGAGCACATCTCCAAGACGCCATCCCCGACAAAGCCCTAATTTATTCCTCCCTGACTCCCTTCTACATCACCCTTGTAATACCCTCCTGCTACAACACACCCTTTACTCAATCCTCCTCAAACCCGTAGTACTTAATGTACAAATGCACTGGTTCTCATTAACATATTGTTCCCTTAAATTGCTAAAGAAAACAGCCCCAGTCAAATCCATTAACAAAACTATTATTGTCAATTGCAATTAGAGTTAATGATAATTATCCCATTTATTTACATAATCTCGCCGTTTTTTGGAATAACTGTGCAACATGAGAGAACTTGGAGAAGTAGTGAGGCCTAGTGGAAAGAGCAAAGCCCTAGGAGTCAGGGAATCTCGGCTTTAATTTTAGCTCTGCCACTTGTCTGCTGTGTGACCTTGGGCAAATTGCTTAATTTCTCCCTGCATCAGTTTTCTCATCTGTAAAATGGGGATAAATACTGTAAGCCCCATGTGGGAAATGGACTGTGTCCAACCCGATTACCTTGTATCTACCCCCGTGCTTAGTACAGTGCTTGGCACTTAGTAAGTACCTAATACAATTTAAGGTAAAAATAGAAGAAAACATTGAAACATGTATGAGGCTATTACATGGATCATATGTGAAAGAAATCTTCCAAGTAAAGGAAGAGAAAAAATGAAAAGGAAGAAAAAGAGGAGCAAAGGAAGAGAGAAGGAAGAGGAAGAGAAGTAGGCACTTGAGATGAATCTCTTACTTCTATTGCACTCTCCCAAGAGGTGCCCATAAGAGGCACTCGAAAAATCAATTCCTCTCCTGTTGAGTTTTCAAGTTTTCACCCTTCCATTTCCCTCACCCCTCATGGCAAGTGTCTATTGTTGCACACAATTAAGTGGTAAAAAAACTAATATTTTATCTCTCTCCCAGAAATCTGGGTTGGCTAATTTTATGGAGGCAATCATGTATCGTGTATATATTTAATATATATGCATATGTAAACCAGAAATTATAGATTAAAATTCAACTAAGATAAATCCATTAATAAAAGGCAACTAATATTGGGTGGTGTGATGGAAAATCATGAACAGGCAAACCTCTATTGTCCAAAAGTTAAAGTCCTGTTGTTTCCCATGTTTTTTGTTTTGTTTCGTCTTACAGGGCAGAGGGACCACTCTTATAAAAACATTATGTTGCTTTCTTTTTGTTCATTCACTTCATTCAACTGTATTCATTGAGTGCTTACTGTATGCAAAACATTGTACTAGCCACTTGGGAGAGTACAATACACAACAGACACATTCCTTGCCCACAGAAAGCTAGAAGTCTAAAGAGGGAGACAGACATTAATATAAATAAATATAAAATAATAAATAATTAAAATGAACAAAGACCTGAAATGAACCGTCATAACGACTGTCACATTGTCTACTATTTTTCTAAATGTGATTGAGAGTTTATTTTACACTTAGGTGAAAGATTAAGAATTGACATATCCTACTTTTGGAATTGTCAGAACTTGAATGTGAAAATCTTCTATATCCCATCCCGCGACTCTGGGAGTCCATAAAGCCTCAGTCAGGATCTCCCATTTTCCTTCTACACCCACTCCCAGGGAGAACTCATTAGTTGCCATGTTCCAACTACTATCTCTATAAGGAGGATTCCCAAATCTCCATCTTCAGTCATGATCTTTCCCCTCCTCTGCATTTTTATATTTCCTTCTGCCTTCAGATAACTCTACTTGAATGCTTTAAAAATATCTGAAACTTAACGTGTCCAAAACAGAACTCATCTTCCCACCAAAACCCTGTCCTCCCCATGACTTTCCCATCACTGTAGACAGTATTACCATCCTTCCTTTCACACAAGCCGGGAAAATTTGGCATTGACTCATCTATCTCATGGTATTTATTAAGCACTTACTATATGACAAGCACTATTCTATGCACTGGGGTAGATACAAGGTAATCAGGTTGGACACATTTCCTGTCCCACATGGGGCTCACAACCTTAATCCCCATCTTACAGATGAGGTAATTGAGGCACAGAGAAGTGGACTGACTTGCCCAAGGTCACACAGCAGATATGTGGCAGAGCCGGGATTAGAATCCGGGTCTTCTGACTCCCAAGCCTGTGCTCTTACCCCTAGGTCATCCTGCTTCACTCAAACACATATACAATCCATCACCAAATTCTGTCGATTCTACCTTCAAAACATGGCTAAATTTTTCCTTTTGTCTCCATCCAAATTGCTACTACACTGAAACAATCATTTATTCTAACATGCCTTGACTTCATCAGTCTCCTCACTGACCGCCCGGTCTCCTGTCTCTCCCTGCTACATTCTGCTGCGGGGATCACTTTCCTAAAACAAGTTTATTCCATATTTCTCCCTTCCTCAGGAACTACCAGTGGTTTCCTAACCACCTGTGCATCAAACAGAAACATCTTACCATGGGCTTTAAAGCACTTTTAATTATTAATTATTAATTAATTATTTTAATTACCTTGCTCCCACATATCTCACCTTTTGGATTTCCTACTACAAGCCAGCATACTTACTTTCTTCCTTTAAAGCCAACCCACTCACTATACCTTAATCTCACTTATCTCACCAATGATCCACTCCACCCCTGCATCCTTCCTCTGGCCTGGAACTCCCTCCTCCTTCAATCCCTTATTTAAAGTGTCTTTCCTCCAAAAGGCCTTCCCTGACTAAAGCTCTCATTTCTTCTACTCCCTCTCCCTTCTGCATCACCCTTGTACATGGATTTGAAAATTTATTCATCCCACACTCAGTCCCACAGCACTACAAAGCTGTAAGGTATTTTGTCTGTCACCCTTCCAGACTTTAGGTTCACTGTGGCCAGGGAGTGTGCCTCCCAACTCTGTTGTATTCTCCAAAGGGCCTAGTATAGTGTTGTAAACACACGTAGTAAGTACTCCATAAACATCACTGATCGATTTATTGATCCATATTGCTCTCCAGTTCAATTTTTGACTACCCAGAACTGCTAGACCTAAACTTTTGTTCATAAAATGCAAAGTATGTTCTTATAAACATCAAACTATCCATCCCTCTCAATACAATCTGGGCTTCTTATCAGGAGACGAAGACGAAGATGAACCCAACAGCATGAACTTTATATTTCAAAGATGATTTGCCAAAGAGCACTGTTTCTGATTTCTGCAGATTCTCTAGAGGATGACTTTGGTCAGTGACTGGCTTCCAGAAGACAATTCTTCTGCCTCACTGCAAGCTAAAACTCTCTAAATTATTGGATTGTGAAAACTCTGGCCAACTAAGTGCAGTTTTGCCTGTCTTCCTTTCCAAATATCCTCACAAAATGTTTGAAGAAAGGAAGTGCTGACTTATCAGGGTCAGGAACAACAGGAGGGGAGGGAAGTAAATTTATCTAAAATTGAGGGGAGCTGATCCCTAAGTATCCCTCCCTCTGTGAGTTCAGTTGGAGTATATTTGAGGGTTATAAAGAGGGTGAGTCAGGGGTCACATTACCAAAGGATTCCACTCTCAGCTTTGTTTTGAATGACAATAAAAAACATCAGGCAAACTGCAATTTCCATCTCTCTCTCCCATAAATTGCTTTAATCAAGTTCCTTTTTAAGCAAAAGAACTTTTATCAAGAAATACATTTGAGTAGACTATCACGGAGATTGTGAAATTGTTCAAGGACACACACAACATACACACATGAGGGAAAAAAATCTCCATTGCTATTTGCACGCCAAATCTTCCACTAGCCAAAGTATTTAGCCCTATTGAAGTGAAAGAGTCTCTTCCAATCTTTTCAGTGACTACCATTCTCCCTCTTCTAGCTGCAGGGACTACTGGAAAGAGCATGGCCCTGGGAGTCAGAAGACTTGGCTCTGTCACTTGCCTGCAGTACGACCTTGGGCAAGCCATTTAACTTATCAGTGACTCAGTTTCCCCATCTGGAGCTGTAGAGGAAGTAAAAGGACAATGTTGACAGGCTCCTGATGGAGGAGGTCCCCATTTCTAGGGCAACTAGCTTCCCAAGATTATAGCAGGATTGTGGGTAAAATACAAGTGGGACGTCAAGACAATACCTAGAGAGACTTACTGGTGCTAACTGGAAAGTTATGAGGAACCCAACTGAGATGTAGATGGAATTGATCCTCTGGGGCCAGCCTGATGCGATTGGCACATTGACTGTATATATTCAGTGGTAAAAATGATGGGGGGTTTTTTGGAGGGAGAGACTCACATGAATGTCTTTAGAAGCACATATAATGCACATGTCTGTGTAATAGACATTGTGGCTGGAGAAGGAAGTGGCCAACATCATTTCACCCTCTGGGTGCTACTCACACAAACCGTGAGGGATGAAGTGTGAGCCAAAGTGTAAGACAGCAGGTTTTTCGATGGGGTTTAGGTAATAATAATAATGATGGTATTTGTTAAGTGCTTCCTATGTGCCAGGCACTGCACTAAGTGCTGGGGTGAATACAAGCAAATTGGGTTGGAAGGTAAATGCACCCTGAGGTCTCATTGCCTGGGTTTTGGATGATTGTTTATGAAGTCTTTCGGCAGAGGGTGCTTTGTCAGGGGATAAGTATCTGCAGGAAAGCTGGGGAAGAGATTCAGCTCTATCAATCAATCAATCAATCAATCAATATGGTGTTTATTGAGTGCTTATTATGTGCACAGCACTGCTCTAAGCACTTGGGAGAGTACAACAGAATTAGTGGACACGTTCTCTGCCCATAATGGGCTTACCATCTAGATGGGGTAGAGCTTATCAGAAAATTGGCATTGTTTGCTGCTGCTGTCACTTGCGGGTGGAAAACAGGGGGATGAGTCACAGGGGATCTGTCTCAGCGCTTAATATGGTGCTTGACACATAGTAGTCGTATATCAAATACCACCACAATTATTAGCCTTAGAGCCGGTCTCAGTAGTACTTGTTAAAAGAATTTAGGTGGACATTTATTACTTAAAGTTCCAGGCCCAAAATATCATATCAGCAGACTTAGAAATTATTTCTGTTCATCAAACTCCAAGGAATACTCTAAATAATATTGCTATTGTTTTAATGAGATGTACATCCCCTTGATTCTATTTATTGCTATTGTTTTTGTCTGTCTCCCCCGATTAGACTGTAAGCCCGTCAATGGGCAGGGACTGTTTCTATCTGTTGCACGAATTGTACATTCCAAGCGCTTAGTACAGTGTTCTGCACATAGTAAGCACTCAATAAATACTATTGAATGAATGAATAATAATAATAATAATAATCGTTACACATGTTAAGGGTTTACTCTCTGCCGAGCACTTTACTGAGCCCTGGATTAGGTAGAAGGTAATTAGGTTGGACACAGTCTTTGTCCCACATGGGGCTCACATTCTGAATATAAGGGAGAACGGGTACTTAACCTCCGTTTTACAGATGAGGAAACTGAGGTACAGAGTAGTTAAGTGACATGCCCGAGGTCACAGAGCAGGCAAGTGATGGAGCTGAGATTAGAACCTAGTTCTCCTGGCTTCCTGTCCTATTTTCTTTCCCTTAAGCCGGGATACTTGCTTGGACAATGGCACTGACATTATATTCTTTACATTTTGGATGCTATTATTTCAAACAGAGCTCCTTTCAATTTTTTTATGGATTGTGTTATTTGATTTTGTTTCATTAATGAAAGAAAGTCAAATTACACGATCTTTAAAAAAATCAATTTAAAAGCAAAAAGAGAGTCTACCATAAGGGTCTACCATAATGAAGGAATTTCACATGGTGAAAGTGTCTAGAAAATTACCTGTTACCTGTTTCTTAAGAAGCAGTAAGGTATTAAGGCATAGGATTCTTTCAAGTGCTTTTATTCAACATTTCTACCTCACTGTGTTAGGCGCAGTGTACAATAAAAATCCATTCTTTGGTACTTCTTGACACAAACCACCCCCATGTCTAATTCCCCCATGTATTTTTTTTAGTGGTATGTGTTAAGCGCTTACTATGGGCCAGGCACTGTACTAAGCACTGGGGTACATACAAGCAAATCAGGTCGGACACAGTCCCTGCCCTGCATAAGACTCACAGTCTGAATCTCTGTTTTACAGATGAGCCTCTTTCCCGATAATAATAATAATAATGTTGGTATTTCCTAAGTGCCTACTATGTGCTGAGCACTGTTCTAAGCGCTGGGGTAGATAAAAGGGAATCAGCTTGTCCCCCGTGGGTCTCACAGTCTTAATCCCCATTTTACAGAGGAGGTAACTGAGGCACAGAGAAGTTCAGTGACTTGCCCACAGTCACACAGCTAACAGGTGGCAGAGCTGGGATTCGAACCTATGACTTCTGACTCCCAAGCCCGTGCTCTTTCCTTAGTACAGTGCTCTGCACGCAGTCAGCGCTTAATAGATACCATTAATACCGTTTTACAAATCCTATATGGGAAGCTATTTGCTGAGCTGGGATCATCAACATAAACTACACGTTGGCAATGGCCAATTGCCTATGGATTTAGAATTGGAAGGTCTTACCTCGCACGACAAGGTCAGCCGATGCAGAGGAATTGTCAACAATCGTCTGTGCAATACAGGTGTATCTTCCGGCGTGTTTCAGCTGTGCATTTTTAATGATCAGTTCACCATTGGCATCTATCTGTTAGCAAAAACAGCATCAGGGACAACCGTGATTATTTTCAATTTCCAAATAACAGATAATAGAGTACAAAAGAACCACTGTGCTTGAAAAACCCCTTCGCTGCAATTCCCCTTCATGGGTACCAAGGTGAAAATTATTAAAGTCTATTATCATTGGCATGTGTTTTTTATATTCAAAAGCAATGGCTTCCTTGTATTTTTCTTAAAGACCTCTTGTGGTTTAATTATTGCAGGCCTACCTCATGGGACTGCTGTCAGGATAAAATGAGATAATTGGCATAACAGCACTTGGGAAAATACGTATACAAATTCAAGGTAACAGTCAGGATAAAATGAGATAATTGGCATAACAGCACTTGGGAAAATACGTATACAAATTCAAGGTAACAGTCAAGGTATTATTATACCTAAATGTGAGTGCCTCCTGAAGGGAATAAGGACTTTCCTTTCATACTATCACCACTTCACATAAAACTCTATAAGACCGGTGATTAAAACCTGATTTACAATTTTCAATAAATGGAAAAAACTTGATGTTTTCATCAGAGAACCAACATGACCCAACTAGTAAGGTGCAATAAATGTAGCTTATAGTACACATTAGGATTCTTCATTTGCCAGAGGTAGATTACACATATTCTGAATCCCTATAAATCCCGAGGCATTTTTCTAGGATTCCAAGAGGGACTGAATGATGAAATAGCATAATGAGAGAATAATGTTAATAATAATGTTGGTATTTGTTAAGCGCTTACTATGTGCAGAGCACTGTTCTAAGCGCTGGGATAGACACAGGGGAATCAGGTTGTCCCACGTGGGGCTCACAGTCTTCACCCCCATTTTACAGATGAGGTCACTGAGGCACAGAGAAGTGAAGTGACTTGCCCACAGTCACACAGCTGACAAGTGGCAGAGCTGGGATTCGAACTCATGACCTCTGACTCCAAAGCCCGTGCTCTTTCCACTGAGCCACGCCTCTCCTCAAAGAGAAGAGAGAAGAGAAGAGAGAAGTTACAATGGGATCTGTTCTGGATATTTGGAAAGTTTTGTGAAGTAGCTTAAATCTCCTCTGTCAGGGTTGCAGCTGGAGGGTTTCCAGTACTCTACCAATCTCAGCTACAGGAGGGAGAGTCAAGCAGAGGCCTGACCATTCCATTTCTAGCTTCTCCAGTGACTAACAGGTGGCAGGCAATCTGCTACAAGACAAAACTCACCCATGCTGGGCACCAACGGCATGGGAGAGAGTCGAGGGCAGAGACTCGAGTTTACTGCACGGAAGGAAGCAATGGTAAACCGCTTCCAGATTTTTACCAAGAAAACTCTCTGGATCCACTACCAGAAGAATTGCAGGTGGAGAGCGGGGCGTTCTGGGAGAGATGTGTGTGTGGTGTCGCTATGGGTCAGAAATGACTCGACGGCACTTGAGAAAAGACAAGTTTAAATCTAGTGTTTTTTTATGGTTATATATTAAATGCTTACTAGGTGCCAATCACTGTACTAAGCACTGGGACTGGTACAAGCTTATCAGGTTGGACATAGCCCTTTGTTCCACAAGGGGTTCATAGTCTTAACACCAATTTTTCAGATGAGGTATCTGAGGCACAGAGAAGTTCATTCGTTTATTCAATAGTATTCATTGAGCGCTTACTATGTGGAGAGCACTGTATTAAGCACTTGGAATGTACAATTCGGCAACAGATAGAGACAATCCCTGCCCAATGACAGGCTCTCCCCCAATTAGACAGTCAGACAAAAACAAGACAACATAATCACGATAAATAGAATCATGGGGATGTACACCTCATTAACAAAATAAATAGGGTAGTTAAGTGACTTGCCCAAGGTCACACAGCAGACAAATGTCAGAGACAGGATTGGAACCCAGGTCCTTCTGACACCCAAGCCTGTGCTCTACCTATTCTCTAGGGAACACCGCTTCTCTGAATGACGAGATGGAGAGGCCACTCTCAGGGATGGAGAAATTGCGTTCTCCCGTCAGCTTTATATGCTTGACTCACAATCTCTTTGGGACTCAGTTTTTCCAGTTTGTAAAATCCGATGAATAATTTGAATCCTTTTCCTTAGTGGGATGCCGTGTGGATAAATCATACTCCCTCTAGATCGTAAGTTCTCTGTGGGCAGGGAGTGTGTCTACCAACTCTTTTATATTTTACTCTCCCAAATACTTAGTTCAGTGCTCTGTACGCAGTAAGTGCTCAATAAATTTGGTTGATTGATATTGTCCAGGGAAAATTTCCTTTTAGAATCCTAAACAAATGTGGCTAGTGATTTTTGGCTTCATTATATTGACAAATGAGAGTATGATTGTGGCTCAGTGGAAAAAGCCCGGGCATGGGAGTCAGAGGTCATTGGTTCGAATTCCGGCTCTGCAGCTTGTCAGTTGTGTGACTGTGGGCAAGTCACTTTACTTCTCTGTGCCTCAGTTGCCTCATCTGTAAAATGGGGATGAAGATTGTGAGCCTCACGTGGGACAACCTGATTACCCTGTGTCTACCCCAGTGCTTAGAACAGGGCTCTGCATATAGTAAGCACTTAACAAATACCAACATTATAATTATTAAAAATAGCCTTGCATCATCTGAATATATACATAAGGATAAAAATGACAGTAATTCACACGGTGAAAGTGCCTATAAAAGGACTTTTCACCTATTTCTTAAATGATAAGGTAAAGCATTAGGGCATAGAATTCCTCAAAGTGTTTTTATTAAGCAAGGCAGATGTTAGTATTCATCAAAAATACTATTTCATTCAAGTTGAAATGTTAAAAAAATTAACTAATAAAATACCTATCCTCAGTGCAGGAATTGCACTTTCTTCCAATTTATTCTAGGGTTTTCATTTATTACATTTTGGTGAGCCAAAATTATTTTTCTGTAAATATCCTTACTGAGGAAATAACCTAAACAATTAAAAGTAGAATAAAACAAACCATTGAAATTTGTAACTCTCCTAAATACAAAGAAGAATTTTGATTCCATTCTTAGACAAGAAGAGTGTGAGATCATTTTGCTTTGAGATTAGTATGCACATTTTAAGAGATAATTTCTTAAAATCATGCAAAGGCCTGTGAGCATAATCTCCCATAGCACTTTTCAGTAAAAATGAGATTCTTAATAATGGATAAAAGGATTTTTTTTAAGCAACTGTCCTTGAACTCTATTTTTTTGACAGCATTAAGGCAGGCTAATAAGACCTACATACAATCTTGTCAAGTGATCCATTTTAAGTGCTTGTTTCACTGAGGGTAGCAATAACATGTGTTTTCAGTACACATTTTGGATTGAACGGTATTGTGGAAACAGGGAACATTATTCTGACAAAGTGTGCTTTCCTGGATACATTGTGATGCAGACTAGAAAGAAATGGTTGTGCACAAATGTGGAATTGGACACCTCATGAGTATGACTACTGAGAGCTCACCTCCTCCAAGAGGCCTTCCCAGACTGAACTTCCCCTTTTCCCTCTGCTCTCTCTGCTCCATCTCTGCTCCCCCTCCACCCTCTGTTCCCTCCTTCTTCCCCCCTTCATCTCCCCTCAGCTAGGCCCCCTTTCCCTCTGCTCCTCCCCCATCCCTTCCCCTCCCCTCAGGACCGTGCTCATTTGTATATATTTTTCTTACGCTATTTATTTTGTTAATGAGATGTACATCCTCTTGATCTATTTATCGTGATTATGTTGTCTTGTTTTTGTCTGTCTCCCCCGATTAGACTGTGAGCCCACCATTGGGCAGGGGTTGTCTCTATTGCCGAATTGTACATTCCACGTGCATAGTACAGTTCTCTGCACATAGTAAGAGCTCAGTAAATACTATTGAATGAATGTATGAATATTGCGATGCATATTTACATGAATCCCATATTAGAGAACTGAATTGATTTTATGTTTAAGATGTGCAATTTATATCAATATGTATTGATCCCCAATCAGTCAGTGCTATTTATTGAACCCTTACTGTGTGCAGAAAACTATACTAAGCATTTAAAATAACTCACATACAGCACCCATCACTGTAGATGGCACCACCTTCCTGTCTCACAAGCCCATAATTTTGGAGCTATCCTGGACTCTTCTCTCATTCAACCCACATATTCAAGCCATCATTTTCACATCTCTAAAATCCACCCTTTCTTCTCCATCCAAACTGCTACCACTTTAATCCAAGTACTTATCCTATCCCACCTTGATTCCTATATCAAGCACTTAGTACAGTGCTCTGCACATAGTAAGCGCTCAATAAATATGATTGAATGAATATCAGCCTCCTTATTGACTCCCCTGCCTCCTGTCCCTCCCCACTCCAGTCCGTACTTCACTCTGCTGCCCAGATTATTCTTCTACAAACACATCCAGACTACATTTCCCCACTCCTCAAGAATCTCCACTGGTTGCCCATTCATTCATTCAATAGTATTCATTGAGCACTTACTATGTGCAGAGCACTGTACTAAGCACTTGGAATGTACAATTCGGCCCATCTTCATCAGAATACTCCTCACCACTGACTTCAGAGCATTCCATCACCTTGCCCCTTCCTACCTCACCTCACTACTCTCTTATTACAACCCAGTCCACACACTTTGCTCCTCTAATGCCAACTTTCTCACTGTACCTCCACCTAATCTTGCCACTGACCTCTTGCCCCTGTCCTGCCTCTGGCCTGTAATGGCCTCCCTCTTCGTTATCTTTCAGACAATTACTCTCTCCCCATTAAAAGCTTTAATGAAGGCACATCTCCTCCAAGAGGCCTTCCCTAAGTCCCCCTCTCCTCTTCTCCCACTCCCTTCTGAGTCACTTTGACTGGCTTCCTTTATTCATCCCTTCCCCCATCAGCCCTACAGCAATTATATGCATATCTATAATTTTATTTATTTATACTAATGTCTGTCTCCCTCTCTAGACTGTAAGCTCACTGTGGGCAAAGAATGTGTCTACTATATTGTCACAGTGTACTCTCCTAAGCACCTAGTATAGTGCTCTCCAGACAGTAAGTGCTCAATAAATACAATTGACTTACTGACTGACTGATTACAACAGAGTTGGTAGACATGCTTCCTGCCCACAGGAATTTATAATTTAGAGAGGAAGACAGGCATTAAAACAAATTACTGATGTGTACTGCATCAGCATCCTTTCTGATCTTCCAACCTCCTGTCTCTCCCTGCTTCAGTCTATACTCCACTTCGATGCCCGGATTATCTTTCTACAGAAATATTCTGGACCTGTCACCCCCCTCCTCATAAATCTCCAGTGGTTGCCTATCAACCTCCATATCAAGCAAAAACTCCTCACTATTGGCGTCAAAGCTCTCCATCACCTTGCCCTCTCCAGCCTCATCTCCCTTCTCTCCTTCTACATCCCAGCCTGCACACTCTGCTCCTCTGGTACTAACCTTCTCATTGTGCCTCATTCTTGCCTGTCCTGCCGTCAACCCCATGTCCACATCCTACTTCTGGCCTGGTATGGCCTCCTCCTCAGATCTGCCAAACTAGCACACTTACCTCCTTCAAAACCTTACTGATAGCTCACCTTCTCCAGGAGGCCTTCCCAGACCAAGCCCCCATTTTGCTCTGTTCCCCCTCCCCGTGTTTGCCCCAACTTGCTCCCTTTGCTCTACCCTCCTCCCTGTCCCATAGCACTTGTATATACACACATATTTATAATTCTAAGTCTATTTAATTCTGCCTATTTACTTTTATTAATGATGTGCATATATCTATAATTCTATTTATTTATAATGATGCTACTGATGCCTGTTTACTTGTCTTGATGTTTGCCTCCCCCTGCTAGACTGTGAGCCCATTGTGGGCAGGGACTGTCTCTCTTTGTTGCTGAACTGTACTTCCCAAACATTCAGTAAAGTGCTCTGCACCCCTCTCAGTAAACTCTCAATAAATACAATCGAATGAATGAGAATTTAAGTTCTGTGGGGGTGAGGTGAATAGCAAATGCTTAAAGGGTACATATTCAAGGGCATTGGAAACACAGAAGGGAGAGGGAGCAGGGGAAATGAGAGCTTAGACAGGGAAGGCCTCTTCGAGGGGATGTCATTTTAGTAAGTTTTTGAATGTGGGAAGTGGAGTGGTCTGTTATATATTAAGTAGGTGGGAGTTACAGGTCGGAGGCAAGCAACGGTTGAGGGGTCGGCAACGAGGTAGCAGAGACCGAAGTCTAGTAGGTTGGCGTTTTACAGGAGCCAAATGGGTGTGCTGGGTTGTGGTAGGAAAACGGTGAGATAAGATAGGAGGGGGCAAGGTGAACGAGTGTTTTAAAGCTAATGTAAGGAGGAGGTGGATGGGCGACCACTGGAGGTTCTGAGGAGAGAGGAAACATGGATTAAACTATTTTTAGAAAAACTATCCAGGCAGCAGAGTAAAGGATGGGCTAAAGCGGAGAGGGACAAGAGGCAGGGAGGTCTGCAAGGAGGCTGATGAGATAGTCAAGGCAAGCGTAGAATCAATTTGGATGGAGAGGAAAGCGTGGATTTTAGCAATGTTACAAGAGTAGAACCGACAGGATTTGGTGATGGATTGAATATATGGGTTAAACGAGAGAGATGAGTTGAGGATAACGCCAAGATTATGAGCTTGTGAGAAAGGGGGAATGGCGATGCCATCTACCGTGATGGGAAAGTCATGAGGAGGACAGGTTTGGTTGGGAAGATGAAGCGACATGTTAAGCTTCAGATATCCCGAAGGCAGGAGGAAATGCAAAACTGCAGAGAGGAAGGGACATCACGGCTGGAGATGTAGATTTGGGTATCATCCATACAGAGGTGGTAGTGGAAGCCATGGGAGCACATGAATTCTCCAAGGGAGTGGGAATAGGAGGAGAATAAAAGGGGAACCGAGCCTTGAGGAACTTCCACAGCTAGAGGGTGGGAGGCAGAGTAGCATGCATAAGAGACTGAGTAGGAGCAGTCAGAAAGATAGAAGAACCAGGAGAGGATGATGCCTGTGAAGCCAAGGTAAGATAATGTTTCCAGGAGAAGGGAGTGGTCCACGCTGTTGACTTCAGCTGAGAAGTTGAGAAGGATTAGGCTGGAGTAGACAACAGACTCCAGAGAGCAGGGGGCGGGAGACTGGGTCCTCACTGCCGCGACTCTGAGCACTGGGGAGTCAGAAGGAATAATAATAACCTTGGTATTTGTTAAGCACTTACTATGTGCAGAGCACTGTTCTAAGTGCTGGGGTAGATACAGGGTAATCAGGTTGTCCCACATGAAGCTCACAGTCTTACATTTTACAGATGAGGTAACTGAGGCACAGAGAAGTGAAGTGATTTGCCCAAAGTCACACAGCTGATAAGTGAGAGAGCAGGGATTCGAACCCATGACCTCTGACTCTCAAGCCCGGGCTCTTTCCACTGGAAAGGAGGTCAGGCCGAGCTCTGGCTGCTGCTCCACTCCAGAATGCATGGGGTGGGGAAAGGGGGAAAAAGCAATGCTCTGCAAGGAGAGGGGGCAGGGGACATTAGATCCGTGGCAGCAGCAATGCAGCAGCAATCCAAGCTTTTCTACATGGTGTGCCCACCCACCACTGCTGTCCCTCCCCACCACATTCCAGATCCAAGCCTACCCTCCCCACACTCCCAATGCAGCCACAGCACACTCACATCCTAGACCCCATGTAAAGCAAGTCCCCTCTTCCCTCCCACTCCTGTCCTTAATAATAATAATTATAATAAAGATTGTGGTATTTGTTAAAGCCCTTATTATGTGCCATACATGGTTCTAAGTGCTGGGGTGGATGCAGGCAAATCAGGTTGGACACAATTCCTGTCCCATGTGGGGCTCACAGTCTCATCCCCATTTTCCAGATGAGGCAACTGAGGCACAGAGAATTGAAGTGACATGCCCAAGGTCACACTGCAGACAAGTGGCGGAGCCGGGATTAGAACCCATGACCTTCTGACTCCAGGGCCCATGCTCTATCCACTACGCCTTGCTGCTTCTCCAATTCCTACCACTTCTTTTGCCCACCTGGCAGTGCCCAGTTACAAGATACCTGGGTTGGACACAGTGCCTGTCCCACATGGGGCTCACAGTCTTAATCCCCATTTTACAGGTGAAGAAACTGAAGCACAGAGAAATTAAGTGACTTTCCCGAGGTCACCCAGCCGATGCACTCAACCTGCATCAGAAAAGCTGAAATTTCCTACTCTTCCACACTCTGCGACCACAGACACACTTCTGGCCAGGATTCTGGGCTCTGCCTAGCAGTACAACCGTCACAGCTCAGCCGGACAGTGACAACTGCCCTCCCATCAAGCAGGAGATCACCAGGCAGTAACACTCCTATGTCCAACAGCTAAAGTGACCATAAATCTCAGTTTCTCTGGAGTAGCCCTAGTTTTGGATAGCCGACCCAGAATTTCACAAGTTTTATCAAATGTCCTAAATGTTGGAAAATATTCCAGACTTTAAAGGTCCTCAGCATTCAAACCAGTCCTTCTGTAGTTACAATCCCCCGAACACTAGAATTCTATTCTTAACTTCCTCATCCTGGAGGATTGTAATAATAATAATAATAATAATTATGGTACTTGTTATACACTTACTATGTGCCAAGCACTGTTCTAAGCACTGGGGTAGATAGAAGCGAATCAGGTTGGACAGAGTCCCCGTCCCTCATGGGGCTCACACTCTTATCCCCATTTTATAGATGAGGTAACTGAGGCTCAGAGAAGTGAAGTAACTTGCCCAAGGTCAGAGAGCAGGAATGTGGCAGAGCCGGGATTAGAACTCAGGTCTTTCCGACTTCCAGGCCTATGCTCTATCCAAACAGCCACATCGCTTCTCTCGTAGGCTCCCAGGTTAGGCATCAGATTTGCACTCACCCTACTTAAATGATCTCACGGGACAGCTAAAAGCACAATTCTTTGAGATACATATTACTGTAACCTATTTAACATGACAATTGGACATAACCAATTCTTTTGATGCAATCCTCATACTCTATTTCCAGGTAGTAACTCAACCTTTCATGATGTAATTCTGAATCCTACACTCCCACATACTAATGATAAGAATAATTAGAATAATAATAGTGTTTCGAGTGCTTAGGACAGTGCTATGAACATAGTAAGTGCTCAGTAAATACCACTGATTAATTTTTTGTTAAACACTTGTTATGTGAAGCAGCATGGAGTTAGTGGATAGGGCACAGGTCTAGGAGTCAGAGAGTCATGGGTTCTAATCCCGAATCTGCCACTTGTCTGCTGTGTGGCCTTGGGCAAATCATTTCAATTCTCTGGGTCTCAGTTACCTCATCTGTAAAATGGGGAAAGAGCGTGAGTCCCATGAGGGATGGGGACTATGTCCAACCATATTTACCTGCATCTAACAGCACTCAGAACACTGCTTGGTAAGTGCTTAACCACAATTACTAATTATTATTTATGTGTTCCAAGCACTAGAATAGATACAAGAGAATCAGATTGGACAAATTCCCTGTCCTACATAGGGCTCACAGTCCAAGGGGAAAGAGAACAGGTATTTAATTCCCATTTTTTAGGTGAAGAAACTGAGGCACAGGAAAGTTAAGTGAGTTGTTTCAATCACCTAGCAGGCAGGGGGCACAGATGAGATTAAAACCCAGCCTTCCTGATTCTTAGTCCATTGATTTTTCCAATAGGCCACAATGGCTTCTCTGATTTCAATGCATTCACAGAAATCTGGACTTGCAAAATATAAATGCCTATTAAATGTAGGTAATTATCTCTATTTCTATCCACTATCTAATTTTACATCAAGGAGCTGAGTAAATTAGTAGGAAAATTTTTAAAACTCTGACAATATGGTGATAATCCTCTTCTTGACAATAATGTTAACCTCAATAATATTCCTATTATTGGTCAATTTCTGTTAGCTGGTGCCAATCCTCACTGTGAGCAATACAAGACTTGGAAAAAACCCCGGCATAGTCTCGTAGAGCAGATTTATTTTTTTTTGCCTGAGAAGAATTATATCATGATTTTGTGAATATTTCAAATTGTGTAATTAAAAATCATTAAAATCCCAACCTTAAGATTTTTGTCTAAATCATCACAAATGAAAATTCTATTTCTCTGGTTTGAGCTCTTTCAAATTTCTGATGCTTGGAATGTTCTTCAAAAGCATAAATGGCTAAGGTATTTTCTAAAATTAACTTTGAAAAAGGATATTAATATTTATGTGTTCTTTTACAGATATTCCAATAGGATCACAAAGATTCCTAGTGGAATATGTTAACTTTGGTAACTTTATTGGACACTGCACTCTGTGTCTAGAAACAGCTCAGCTCACCTCCCCAATGCAGAAAAAGAAGACCTTTATGAGTAAGATTTTTCTGAATCACACTTTTCATAGACAGGGCCAAATGCTTTGCTACCTCAGAAGAAACCTAGGCTCTCGGCAGCAGCAAGAACGCTTACAAAGCAAGTAAAGATCATGGGCATCAGCATATTTTAGCCACAAATTAGATATGAATGCTGTAGATATTTTTACTTGAAACCCACAGTTTGGCCGAGCAGCAGAATGCCTCCCTTCACATGGGGATAGTTGAATCACACACTGGAAACTGTGATAGCAAAGCTCAGGGATGGTCCAAAGTGTACATGTGGTTCACCGCTTGAAAATTTCCCAAGTTTAAAGCAAAAGACTTTCATCATGTGAACCCCTCTACTTATCCTCTACAACTGAAATATCGTTCCAAAGGCCAAATGAATCCAACTAGTTCCTAGGCTCTCTATTAACAGATCTTAAAATAAAGTCGGAAGGCACGGTTGGCCCTCTCGTGATCAATTAGCTAAATCTGGGCATTGAATTCTACTGAAGTGTGCCCTAAGGCTTCTGTAAATCCTATAACAGACTTGATAGAAACAACAAAAAAGAACGAGTTAACCACCTCTTTTCACTGCTTCAAGGTCGGATTCGAAAGTAACAGCCAGAGAAACGTCTGGAAACCAAGACCCAGCTGATGCCAGTAAAGCTTCAGAAACCACAGATTTTAAGCAAATTGTCGGTGAATTTCCATTAGGTACTGATCTACGCGGTTAGGAGGTGAAGGAAATGAAGCATCTATTTGCAGCCATGGAAATAAGAACATGTGCAGAACTGAAATCCAGCAGGGGTCCGAAATGAAGAAGAATAAACATCTCCCCTCCTTCCTGGGATGTGGTGCTTATGGGAGAATTCTTGGAGTCCCTACTGCCGGGAGCTCTTTGGTTTTCTTTGGCTCATGATATGAGAGGTTGTGTATGAAGGGCAGGGTGTGGCCTAAAGAAGCCAGGACGGCATTGTTGAGTTTGGATCAGGAAATGAAACACTTTGTCGTCCTGCGGGTTCTTTTGAACCATCTTAATGCTTTGCTCTTGTTCCCCCGACTTTTTGATTCTTAGTTCGCATGAGTCCAACTCTTCTATCTGCCGCTTCCGAGGCGGCAGCAATAAGTACTCAAGAGCGAAGAAGGAAAGATCCAGTTTGCTTCATTCTTCCCTTCTTCATTGTTTGAAGCAGGTGTAGGCCTGCTTCAAATAATGAGCCACTGACTGGCCCTTGTGTTGGTAAGAAGGGACTAGGAAGGAAAGATTGCTGCCCCTCATTAAATCGATCGATCACCCAAGCAATCGATAGTATTTATGGAGCGCCTACTCTGTGAGAAGCACCATACTAAGCGCTTGGGAGAATATAAGGATAAGGATAAGGATTTGATAGGTATGCTCCCTGCTCACTAGGAGTTTACAGTCCAGAGGGGAAGACTTTAAAATAAACTACGGATATCTACATAAGTGCTGGGGGGCCAAGGATAGGGTGAATAAAGGGCACGAATCCAAGGGCAAGAGCAACATAGAAGGGAGAAGGAGTAGGAGAAATGAGGGCGTAGCTGGGGAAGGCCCCTTGGAGGAGACAGGTCTCATTCACATGCACGTCTTCTCTCAAGGTTACGGAAGATTCTACTCCACTCTCCCTCCTTCTATTAAGAACAACTCAGCCTGTCTTAGCTTCCAACAACATCATCCCAAAACCCCACTCACCATCCCATTCCATTTTCTTGTCTTTCCCTTCAGGGCTTATTCCTATCTGTGCTTGCATATCCTTCTGCTCTCATTTCTTCCAACCCAGGTCTGGGCTTTGTCCTTGCCAGGATTATTGCCCAACTGCTGTTTCCTTTCCTGCTCCAAACTGTATGTTGCTCTCCAGTTCTTTGATAGTCTCCAACTTTTGATTCATCAGACCATTATCTTTCCCCTTCTTTCGAACCCCGTCTCCTCTTTTGCAAGTTTTTTGAATGACAGTGATCCTGTTGTAGATTTCCCAGCCCAAGAGATATTTACACAGATAGGTTTTAATGTTTTGGAACATGCTCTTCAGGATTTTATACACCTATTTTGTGTGCTGTTTTTAATATAATTATTGTTTTCCTGCCTAACTTGGCTAGAAAGCCTCCAGGGCACAAACCATGTCTTCTTTTTGTCTAGTACAGTGTTGAGTACAATGCCAGACCCCCCAAAAAAAAGAAAAAAAAGAAAAAAGAGAAACACCTAAAGGCGATGATTAAGAGTTCTGTGGCTTTCCACCGACATCCCTCCTGAAACTGTGCAGACTTGAATTATAGTGTTTAATTAGCACCTGACTAAAAATGTGGCTAACACTGTGAGGGGAATGAGGTAATTTGGATAACCTAAAAGACTGAGTATAAAGGGTTCATTAACAAGGTTATACAGAATAAAATAGCAAGAGTTCATCAAAGCTGTCTCCATGAGTCTACAAACCAAGGACCCAAAAAGCCGAATTTAGAATGGCTTATTCACTATGGATAAACAACCCACAAAAGGGTCGGAATCAGAGAACACTGCTCGGTTGTTGTCTCGGGGCCTGGAGAGAGTCAAGGAATTATGGGAGCAAAGATGGTGTTGATTAGGCTTTCAACTGACACTGAGAAAATCAAAAGAGAGGAATATCTTTAAACTTCGGAATCGCCTAATACTTCCCTGGTACCTCTCGGCATCTCTTTCAGGTATTTTTCTGGATGTTCCTCTGTCTCAGGTAAACAGTGTACAACCCTTTGGGTGGCCTCTACTTCATTCTCTACATTCCCAGGGAGATCTGCTCCATTCCTTTGGTTCCAACATATCAAAGTGAAACAGCCAGGATTTATCATCCTATATCCAACTTCTTTCCCTTGATCCCATCTCCAAATTCCTTTTAAATAATATTAACTGGGGTATTTGTTAAGCATTTCTTTGTGCGAACCATTGTGCTAAATGCTGGGGTAGAAACAAGATCAGATCAGACCCAATTGACAGATTAAGTGAAATGGGTAGAAATAAGAAAAAAAGATCAGACACATGGGGCGCATAGTCTAAAGGGGGGCAACCAGAACAAAACCCCATTTTACAGATGAGGAAACTGAGAAGTTAGGTGATTGGCCTAAGATCACACAGAAAGTGACAGAGTATCGGGTGAACGTGGGTCTCCTGATTCCCAATCTCATGCTCTTTTCACTAGAACCATAGATGTTTTTCTTATGAAAAGCACAGTCCAGTTGCCACCTATCACAAAACAAGGTCAGTTGGCAGAATGCACTCTTCATAGCTCTTAGTACAGTGTTCTGCAAACAGTAAGCGCTCAATAAATGCGACTGAATGAATGACTAGTAAAGCTTGACAAAGATTAGAATTTTGTTATGGTCTCTTTAGATCACTGGAATTTTAGAATCATTAATAGTTTGAAAAGTCATTAGTGTTGATGAATAAACAATCCATATATAGAAGAGATTTAGGAGGACCAAAATAACTAAGATGATGGCTAGAATAATAACATTATTGTGCTTTTTTATGATACTCCTTAACCACATTTTGTGCCAAGGATTGTACTAAGATATTCATTCATTCATTCAATCATATTTATTGAGCACTTACTGTGTGCAGAGCACTGTACTAAGCACTTGGAAGAGTACAGTATAATATTAAACAGACATATTCCCTGACCACAATGAAAATATAGGTTGGGCAGTCCCTATTCCACATGGAGCTCACAATCTAAGTAGGAGGGAGTGAGATTTAATCTCCATTTTACAGAATAGGAAAGTGGTGCACAGAGAAGTTTAGTGACTTTGCCAGTTTCACATAGACAAATGGTGGAGCTGTGACTAGAACTCAGGTCCCCCGACTCACAGCCCACAGTCTTTCCACTAAGCCACACTGCTTCTTCTGCTTAATAAATTCTTGAATAACTAGTCATTTAAGGCAAAACTTGTTCATGGGGGAAAATCTTTTATTTGTTCATTCCTCTTCCTCTGGGAAGCAGCCCGACCTAGTGGGAAGAGCATGAGTTGGCAAGTCAGAAGATCCAGAGAAGCAACGTGGCTCAGTGGAAAGAGCACGGACTTGGCAGTCAGAAGTCATGGGTTCTAATCCCCACTCCACCACTTGTCTGCTGTGTGACCTTGGGCAAAATTTCATCTCATTCTCCACTCACAGAAGAAAATGGCCGACTCAGTCTAGAAGAAATGGAATTGATGTTTTATGGAGGAAGGGTCATCTTGGAGTTACTCAAGATCTTCCATTTGGTCCTCCCCTTGAGGTATACCTTTTGAAAGAAATAATTATCCATGTGTGTCTCTTGGGAGCAGAGAAGTAACGCTAGCCTGACATTTATGTGCCTGTAATGGAGGTGATGATTATGATTTTTTTTTAATGGTATTTGTTAAGCACTTACTATGTGCCAGGCACTGAATTAAGTGCTAAGATAGGTACAAGCTAATCAAGGGTGGACACAGTCCCTGTCCCACATGGGGCTCACAGCTTTAATCCCCATTTTATGGATGAGGTAACTAAGGCACATAAAAATTAAGTAATCAAGTGGCCGAACTGGGATTATAACCCAGGTCCTTCTGACTCCCTGAGCCGTGCTCTATCCATTAGGCTGCACTGCTTCTAAATCTTTTATTATGTGTCAAGTAACTGTTCTAAGTGTTGTAACGGTTCTAAGCGTTGGGGGAGAAACAGATTAATCAGGTAGGACACAGGTCCTGCCCCACTTGGGACTCAATCTCAGTAGGAGCGAGAACAGGTACTGACATCCCCGCTTGACAGCTGAGGAATCCGAGGCACAGAGAAATTAGGTGACTTGCCCAAGGTCACAGCAGACAATTGGTTGAGCTGGGCTTCGAACCCAAGTCCTCCGATTTGCAGACCCATGCTCTTTCCCCTAGACCAGGCTGCTTCCCAGAGGAAGAGGAAAAAATAAATAACAGCGACAGACTTAGAAGCAGCTGCTGGCAAATCGTTTTTTTCTCCTGGAAGCGTCTCCCACAGTTTCCCTTCCACCTCCGGAAAAGCCATTCCCCAATCCCCCAAGACAGCTGGAACAATTGGCCCAAGTTGCCATAGCTGCTCCCCCTTTCCTGACCAGCCAGGCTCCCTAATAATGAGACCCAGGGAGATTTCCCAACTCACCTGCTCCACCTCATGTCTTAGCTTGAAGTTAAAAAATAATGGGGTAAATTCCTCATTCATTACACACCACAAAGGTTCCAAATAGGATTTCCTTGAGGAATGCAACATTTGATTGAGATACCAGAAGAAATTTAATACTGAGGGATCAGAACATTCCTTAAATATTGATAGAGGTGTCCCCTATATTCCAAGATGACACCCCTGACGGTGGTCTTTATCTGAATGTGGCTGAAGAGATCCAGGTGAAGCCAAACAACTGCTCTTCACCATTCACCAATGAAATACTGCTGACTGGATCTGCACCTTCTTGGTCTCCCGACATTTTCTAACCCACTTCTCTCTAGACTCTAAGTTCACTGTGGGCGGGGAATGTGTCTGCTTACTGTTGTAGTATACTCTCCCAGGTGCTTAGTACAATGGCCTGCACACAGTGTGTGCTCAACAAATACGACTAACTATGGCAACCACCCTTAGAGCACCTAGTCTGTTACATGGTTCCTACCAAATTGCCAGTTGACGGACCACCCTGAGATTTTTCTTCTCTGTGTTGTCTTCCTCTCATTTTTTTGTGTGGACTCTATTTCGGTTCATCATGAACAGCTGTTTGGATATCCACTCATTTGTCTTGCCAGTAGAACATGGTGCTGTAAAGACTGCTTCAGAGTTGGTGAGCTTCTCTATTTTATTTTCCCTCATTCTTAAGACAGCAGTCGACCCAAGGTAAGCATTCAGTAAACGCTACTGACTGACTGTGTTCTAGAACCTCATTGTCCTCACCCTCCCTTCGGTCACCTCGCTGTGGACAGGGAAAGTGTCTATTATTGTGTCAAACTCTCCCAAGAGCTTAGTCCAGCATTTGGCAGACAGTAAGTGCTCAAAAAATACAGTTGAGTGAATGAATCTGTACATCTGGATCGATACCACCTGTGCACTTGACAATCACCCCACCACACTTATGTGTGTAGCCTTATTCATTGACCCAGTAGTATTTATTGAGTACTTAGTGTGTGCCAAGCACTGTACTAAGCCCTTGGGAGAGTACAATACATTAGCCCATTTCCCTAATTTGGATTTATTTTCACGTCTGTCTTTCCCTCTTACGTGGAAGCTCTTTGTGGGCAGAGATTGTGTCAACCATCTCTATTGTACTGTACTCTCCCAAGCACTTAGAACAGCGCTCAATAAATACCACAGACTGACGGACTGATTCTTAGTAAGATTGCAGCGTGGCCCAGTGTAAATTAAATTTATTTATTTTGTTTAATGAGATGTACATCACCCTGATTCTATTTATTTGCCATTGTTTTAATGAGATGCTTTTCCCTTGACTCTATTTATTGCCATTGTTCTTGTCAGCCCGTCTCCCCCGATTAGACCGTAAGCCCGTCAAAGGGCAGGGACTGTCTCTATCTGTTGCCGACTTGCACATTCCAAGCGCTTAGTACAGTGCTCTGCACATAGTAAGCGCTCAATAAATACTACTGAATGAATGGAGACTCTATGCTTGGGAGTCAGAGGTCATGGGTTCTAATCCCGCCTCTGCCATTCGTCAGCTGTGTGACCTTGGACAAGTCACTTAACTTCTCTGGGCCTCGGTTATCTGTAAAAATGGGGATGAAGGTTGTGAGCCCCATGTGGGACAGGAAATGTGTCCAACCTGATTACCTTGTATCTACCCCAGTGCTTAGAACTGTGCTTGGCACATAGTAAGCATTTAACAAATACGAACATTATTATTTGATTGTAGCTAGGTTCCAGTGAGAATACTGCCTGAGAAGATATGCCTTCATGAGTAGTTCCAGGCCTCACGTGGACATAATAGGTTGGATACTTCCATAGCATTATGCAACAGAGAATAAAGAAGACAACATTCAAATAGGAGGCATAACGATAATAATAATAATGTTGGTATTTGTTAAGCACTTACTATGTGCAGAGCACTGTTCTAAGCGCTGGGGTGGATACAGGGGAATCAGGTTGTCCCACGTGAGGCTCACAGTCTTCATCCCCATTTTACAGATGAGGTCACTGAGGCACAGAGAAGTTAAGTGACTTGCCCACGGTCACACAGCTGACGAGTGGCCGAGTGGGGATTCGAACCATGACCTCTGACTCCAAAGCCCGGGCTCTTTCCACTGAGCCACGCTGCTTCTCTAATTATCTTGTACTTCTCTAAGTACCTTGTACTTGATTACCTTGTATCTACCCCAGCACTGAGAACAGTGCTTGGCACATAGTAAGTGCATAACAAATACCATCATTATTATTATTTTCTGTACCCAGTACTTATGCACTAAATCACTGTCAGTGATGTTCACTGAGTGCTCACTGTGTGCAGAGCACTGGGCAAGTATTGTATTGGGAGAGTACAACAGAGTTAGTAGATGTGTTTCCTGTACACAATGGGATGGTACAATAACAGTACCTCTTTTCATAATAATAATAATAATAATAATGTTGGTTTTTGTTGAGCGCTTACTATGTGCCGAGCACTGTTCTAAGCGCTGGGGTAGACACAGGGGAATCAGGTTGTTCCACGTGGGGCTCACAGTCTTCATCCCCATTTTACAGATGAGGTAACTGAGGCACCGAGAAGTTAAGTGACTTGCCCAAAGTCACACAGCTGACAAATGGCCGAGCCAGGTTTTGAACCCATGACCTCTGACTCCAAAGCCCGTTCTCTTTCCACTGAGCCACGAGACTCCCCCAACCTATAGCATCAGGTAATGTTCCTCAGTTCCAAACTTGCCCATCACTGTAGATTCAGCTCTCTCACCTATTCAGACCTATCTATTCAGACCATCACTAAATCTGTCGGTTCAACCTTGGAAGCAGCATGGCCTAGTGGTGTGAGCACGGGCCTGGGAGTCAGTAGGTCATGGGTTCTAATCCCAGCTCTGTCACTTGTCTGCTCTGTGACCTTAGGCAAGTCACTTCACTTCTCCGTGCCTCAGTTACCTCAACTGGAAAATGGGGATTGAGACTGTGAGCCCCACGGGGGACAACCTGATTCCCTTGTGCCTACCCCAGTGCTTAGAGCAGTGCTCTGCACATAGTAAGCGCTTAACAAATACCAACATTATTATTATTATTATTCTCTGTGCCTCAGTTACCTCATCTGGAAAATGGGGATTGAGACTGTGAGTCCCACGGGGGGACAGGGACTGTACCCAACCCGATTTGCTTCTATCCTTCCCAGTGTCTAGTACAGTGCCTGACACATAGTGAGCACTTAACAAATATCACACTATCACTAAAATCTGCCCTATCCTCTCCATCCCGACTGCTACATTGTTAATCCAAGCATTTATCCTACCCCACCTTGATTACTATATCAACCTCCTTGCTGACCTCCTTTGCCTTCTGTCTCACCATTCTGTCTATCAATTCTGTTATACTGTTACATTGCACTCTCCCAAATGCTTAGTACAGGGCTCTCCACACAGTAAGCGCTTAATAAATACTATTGATTGAAGATTGACTGACAAGAACTGGGCCTTGAAGGAAGAAAATGTAGCTGCTGAAACTGTAATCTGCAAAAACTAAGGGTGGAAGATTGTATGAAGACAGAATTTTGCCATGAAAGTTTCCAAATATGCTTCTGATTATATGTCGAGTTAACTTTCAGAGCTGATAACCGAACTTCAAATTAAACAGGTTCTTTCTTTGCCACCGGGCATACGTGAAAGAAATACGGGTCTACTTCAAGACTGGTGAATGTGTTTGAAATAAATACTGATTTTGTGATCAGACAGTAACAGAAGCATTCTTTCAATGGGTTCAGAGTTTGGAAGAAAGAAATGAAGTCCCTCAGAGAGTAAGAAATCTTGACACGGCATGGATCACTGGTTCCTAAAGTGATATACTAAGGATGATATACTTGCATTTTGGAAGTTTGCTATAAATTATCAAATAAGAAATACTTATCATCTAAATGACAAGCAAATTTTAAACCTTTAATTGTTCTTGGTAATTGAATTGGATTCCTTATGCAAATACGCCGCTCAGTGGCCACAGGCGAGAAAGGCAAGATGGATTTAGGAAGCGAAAGTTTGTGGGAATCCTGTCAATTACAGAATTCCTGTAAATGAACACCCTATTAGGGGACAGAAAAGGCAATCTCCACACTATACGTGTGCCAGAGAGCTGATTATAGAGGCTGAAACTATGATTTCCTAATACCTTCAGGTTTACCCCAACTAGATTTTTCACCCAAAAAACAAATGCACTTAAGATAATAATAATCATGTTGGTATTTGTTAAGCGCTTACTATGTGCAGAGCACTGTTCTAAGCGCTGGGGTAGATACAGGGTAATCAGGTGTCCCACGTGGGGCTCACAGTTAATCCCCATTTTACAGATGAGGTAACTGAGGCACAGAGAAGTGAAGTGACTTGCCCACAGTCACCCAGCTGCCAAGTGGCAGATCTGGGATTCGAACACATGACTTCTGACTCCCAAGCCTGGGCTCTTTCCACTGAGCCATTCTGCTTCTCTAAGATCACTGTTACCCTTTTACAATGTCACAAAGAAAATGGGAGGATGAATATTGCTGGATGACTTTTCTTCCTCCTATTGAACAAACACCTGATTTATCCCAGAATCAATGATTTACAAGAGTAGTCGATCCCAAGTCCATAATTTGGTGCGATTCGGCAGCACCAAGATGGTTGGGCTGTGGAAAATCAATATTCATCAATCAGTTGCATTTATTAAGTCCTTACTATGTACAGGGCACTATACCATAAATGCAATCAGTCGTATTTATTGCACATATCCTGTGTGTGGGGCACTGTGCTATATGCTTGGTTCTCTCCCCATGATGATTTTACAGTCTAAATGCAGGTCCATGTTTCTGCCCGCTGAATCTGATTCTTGATCAAGGAAGGATTTTTTTTTAATGGTATGGGTTAAGCACTTACTAGGTGCCAGGCACGGTTCTAAGTGCTGGGGTAGATACAAGCTAATAAGGTCCCACATGAGGCTCTAGTCTTAATCCCCATTTTACATATTAACTAACTGAAGCACTGAGAAGGCTTACCCAAGATCACACAGTAGACAACTAGTAGAGTTGAGTTTAGAGCCCAGCTCCTTCTGTCTTGCAGGTCCACACTGTATCCTTTAGGCCATGATGTTTCTCTTTACTATTACTATAATTTTCACTTTCCATTAGAAGTTTGAGTTATGGAAGGGGGAGAGTTAAACTTTAAATCAAATTTTTCAATAGCTAGACTGCTCTGCTTGTGGCAAGACTGATGAAAGGGGACGATAAAACTCAGGTTTCAGAGTCCTACAAAGCTATTTACACAGTGGATTACAATGCTCATCTCCAGTTACAGCAGAACCAAAATTCAAATGCACTCATTTCAGCCTTAAGGTGTTTCACTATGTGTTTCAGGTATAATGTTATTAGGAGACTAGGGACTATTCTCCAGATTCATTCATTCATTCAATCGTATTAATTGAGCGCTTACTATGTGCAGAGCACTGTACTAAGCACTTGAAAATTACAATTCGGCAACAAAGAGAGACAATCCCTGCCCAATAACTGGCTCACAGTCCAGATAACCTAAGCCTTTTGGTTACAGTGTGCTAAGTGTTAGAAAAAAACCAGCTGGGGTGAAAGCACATATGACACTGTAACAGGTGAATATTACAACACATGTTTTCCTAAATCTGGGGTAATAATAATAATTGTGGTATTTGTTAAGTGCTTACAATGATGGATACGCAAATCAGGTTGGACGCTATCTCTGTCCCACATGGGACTCCCGATTTTAATCTTCACTTTACAGGTGAAGTAACTGAGGCACAGAGAAGTAAAGTGACTTGCCCAAGGCCATAGAGTGGACACATTCATTCATTCCTTCAATAGTATTTATTGAGTGCTTACTATATGCAGAGCACTGTACTAAGCGCTTGGAATGAACAAGTTGGCAACAGATACAGTCCCTGCCATGTGACGGGCTTACAGTCTAATCGGGGGAGACGGACAGACGAGAACAATGGCAATGAATAGAGTCAAAGGGAAGAACATCTCGTAAAAACAATGGCAACTAAATAGAATCAAGGCGATGTACATTTCATTAACAAAATAAATAGGGTAATAAATATATACAGTTGAGCAGACGAGTACAGTGCCGAGGGGATGGGAAGGGAAGGGAGAGGAGGAGGAGCAGAGGGAAATGAGTGGAAAAGAGGGTTAAGCTGTGGAGAGGAGAAGGGGGGGTGGTAGAGGGAGTAGAGGGAGAAGAGGAGCTCAGTCTGGGAAGGCCTCTTGGAGGAGGTGAGTTTTAAGTAGGGTTTTGAAGAGGGGAAGAGAATCCGTTTGGCGGAGGTGAGGAGGGAGGGCGTTCCAGGACCGTGGGAGGACGTGGCCCGGGGGTCGACAGTGGGATAGGCGAGACCGAGGGACGGTGAGGAGGCAGGCGGCAGAGGAGTGGAGCATGCGGGGTGGGCAGTAGAAAGAGAGAAGGGAGCAGAGTTAGGAAGGGGCAAGGTGACGTAAAGCGTTGAAGTCTAGAGTGAGGAGTTTTTGTTTGGAGCGGAGGTTGATAGGCAACCACTGGAGGTGTTTAAGAAGGGGAGTGACATGCCCAGAGCGTTTCTGCAGGAAGATGAGCCGGGCAGGGGAGTGAAGAATAGACTGGAGCGGGGCGAGAGAGGAGGAAGGGAGATCAGAGAGAAGGCTGACACAGTAGTCTAGCCGGGATATAACGAGAGCCCGTAGCAGTAAGGTAGCCGTTTGGGTGGAGAGGAAAGGGTGGATCTTGGCGATATTGTAAAGGTGAAACCGGCATGTCTCGGTAACGGATAGGATGTGTGGGGTGAACGAGAGAGACGAGTCAAGGATGACACCGAGATTGCGGGCCCGAGAGACGGGAAGGATGGTCGTGCCATCCACGGTGATAGGAAAGTCCGGGAGAGGACCGGGTTTGGGAGGGAAGATGAGGAGCTCAGTCTTGCTCATGTTGAGTTTTAGGTGGCGGGCCGACATCCAGGTGGAGACATCCCGGAGGCGGGAGGAGATGCGAGCCTGAAGGGAGGGGGAGAGGACGGGGCGGAGATGTAGATCTGCGTGGCATCTGCGTAGAGATGGTAGTCAAAGCCGTGAGAGCGAATGAGTTCACCGAGGGAGTGAGTGTAAATGGAGAACAGAAGAGGGCCAAGAACTGACCCTTGAGGAACTCCAACAGTTAAAGGATGGGAGGGGGAGGAGGCTCCAGCGAAGGAGACCGAGAATGACCAGCCAGAGAGGTGAGAGGAGAACCGGGAGAGGACGGAGTCCGTGAAGCCAAGGTGAGATAAGGTATGGAGGAGGAGGGGATGGTCGACGGTGTCAAAGGCAGCAGAGAGGTCGAGGAGGATCAGAATGGAGTAGGAGCCATTGGATCTGGCAAGAAGGAGGTCACGGGTGACCTTAGAGAGAGCAGTCTCGGTAGAGTGGAGGGGACGGAAGCCAGATTGGAGGGGGTCCGGGAGAGAATGGGAGTTAAGGAAGTCAAAGCATCGATTGTAGACGACTCACTCTAGGATTTTGTAAAGGAAGGGTAGTAGGGAGATAGGGCGATAACTGGAGGGGGAAGTGGGGTCGAGAGCGGGTTTTTTTAGGATGGGGGAGACGTGGGCATGTTTGAAGGCAGAGGGGAAGGAGCCCTTGGAGATTGAGTGGTTAAAAATAGAAGTTAAGGAAGGGAGGAGGGCAGGGGCGATGGTTTTAATAAGGTGAGAGGGAATGGGGTCCGAGGCGCAGGTGGAGGGGGTGGCACTTGCGAGGAGGGAGGAGATCTCCTCTGAGGATACTGCAGGGAAGGATGGAAAAGTAGGGGAGAGGATTGGTGGGGGGAGGGGAGAGGCGGAGGGGTGACTTTGGGGATCTCAGACCTGATTGTGTTGCTTTTTGTGATGAAATAAGTGGCCAGATCATTGGGGGTGAGAGATGGGGGAGGGGGAGGAACAGGGGGCCTAAGGAGACATGGTGGAGTCGGGATTAGAAACCAGAACCTTCTGACTCCCAGCCCCTGTGTTATCCTTTATTCATTTCATTTATTCAATAGTATTTATTGAGTGCTTCCTATGTGCAGAGCACTGTACTAAGTGCTTGGAATGTACCTCATTACCTCAGTTACCTCATCTGTAAAATGCGGATTAAGACTGTGAGCCCCATGTGGGACATGGACTGTGCCCTAACTGATTAGCTTGAATCTACTTTAGGGCCTGGCATATAGTAAGTGCTCAACAAATATCATATAAAAAACCCAACCCACAACTCTGACATGGTGTAGTGGATAGAGAGCAGGCCTGGGAGTCAAGAGGTCATGGATTCTAATCCTGGCTCTGCCACTGGTCTGCTGTGTGACCTTGGGCAAGTCATTTTACCTCTTTGGGCTTTAGTTCCCTCATCTGTAAAATGGGGATTGAGACTGTGAGTCCCACGTGGGACAGGGACGGTGTCCAACTCAGTTTGCTTGTATCTACTCTCCCTCTTAGAACAGTGTGGCACACAGTAAGTGTTTAATACCACAATTATTATAGGAAAACTGGTGTAGTTGGGAAGGACCAGGCGTCCTCCCTCCAGCTCAATCAATTGTATTTGAGTGCTTACTGTGTGCAGAGCACTGAACTCCGCACTTGGGAGAATACACTAGACCGGTATAACAGAGTTAGTAGACGCATTCCAAATACAGCTTTAAATTACACAACAAAAAGATGGTTAAATAGATTCAGAAATCTAAAGTTTCCCAACTGCAAAACTCCTTTGTGTTTCTCCAATGAACTGGTGAAATTTAACCCAGAAGGAAACTCTCCAGAGTTCTTTCTCATCGCACACATTAGATTTCGCTTGCACTCCTTTTCCAAAATCACACTGGAAATTTCTCAGGTGCTTTTAATCATCTTTGATGGAGTCAATATTCAAAAATAATGCAAAAAAACTAGGTGGATTTTAATGAATCCCACATGTTCCAAGATGTGAATAATCCCCACTTCCTCATGTTACATACACCTATTTAGTTTTGAGTAACAAATGTATTTATAGTTTGACTCTTTAAAAAAATTCTGCCGCTTATTGCAACAGAGAAGATTAAAAATCAGCAAGACAGGAACAGGCTCCTAAGCTATACGCAGGAGGCAGAAATAAATGTTACTTCTGTACTTAGTTATTTCAAGAACTCATAAAATTGTGAAATAAATTTCCACACCTAGTTACAAATTACACTTGCTCAACTTGGCTGAATTTAGCAGCTTGTTTTTGCTTGCAATATTGGGGAGATTCCAAAAGAGTCTGAAGAGGTGGGAAAACCAAACTGTAATACTATCCTACACCTGCATTTCGGGACCTGGTATTTTTTAATTTATTTTTTGCAGGCTTAAAACAGGACTTGGATGTTGCAGAGTAAATAATCCAGTTTAATGCAGACCCCCCCTTAACCATAGTGCACTAATCCCAAAGATGGGGAATGGCATGTGCTTGCCATTTCTCTATTTCAGGGGAAATTGACAGCCCATTTAGATAGGCATTTTACTACTGAACTAAAATCATCCAATTATTTAAGGAGGGGTTAATATGAGGCTCAGAAAAGGAGGGAGGGAGAGGGAGAGAAGAAAAGAGAGAAAGGGATCAAAAGAGGGAGTACATTTACTTTCTATGGTGGTCTGGGATTCGGTTTCCCCCAGCCTGCCCCAAGAAGTTCTGACCTTAGACTTATCTGTTCTAAAGTGGGAATAACAGCACACCTGCAGACATGTTGATTGTAGACCTGTATGCTTCCTTGCATTTCTTTTTTATTCTCTCAAACGATACCCTTCGATCCCTCTCATGGGAGCAAATAGTACTATCTGAAGTTCCTTGTGAGTTCTGTGTCCATGTTATGACTCACGTGAAAATACCTCCACCTCTCTCTTTGTGACAGTTTACGAGATTTGAAATTTCTAAGTCATTCCTTCATCTGCCATACCAATACGAAGCAATAAAATATTTTGAACTGTCCCTGTAATCATAATACAGTACGTTCATTGAAAGCAAATGCTATAAAAACCTGCACTTCACATTTACCTGTGGCCCTGTTCCCAAGTACCTTAAAATTGTATTCAAAAGAAAAACCAAACTATTGGCACTCCAATACACACACACACACACACAAGCATATATTTTCAAACTATCAGTTTGAAGTCCCTAAAATCAATTCGAATGCTTTGAAACTTAAACTTCATTTCTAAAATTTTACCCCACTAATTAGGAGTCACTTTTTTCTGCAGTTTGTCACAGGATTCTGCAAAAACTAAATATTAAAATGTTCATGAAGCTGGTATGAAAGATAATTACAGCTCAGAGAATAACTACTTACCATGAAATTCCGCACGTAGTGTCTCTGTTCTCTGTTAAAATCTATCACGTAGCCATTTAGGGCCCAAATGAACGTGAGATCTAGAACAGGATCGTGCGATGCGTAGCATTGCATTGTAGCATTCTCTCCCACAATGACATCAGCGTTAGCAGGTGCTAAAATAATCCTCGTAGCATCTAGATGATTTCAAAGAAAAAAATTTGAAATATCCAATATCCATAGTTTCACTGTAAACTATGTTAGGCCAGTGACAATTTCCATATTTTGGGGTCCATCTGTAGAAGGTAGGAATATCTTGTTCATTTTAGGAAAATATCAGCACAAAATCAACCATATATAAGGAATAATAATGATAATAATGACGTTTAAGTGCTTACTATGTGCCAAGCACTGTACTAAGCGCTGTGGTAGGTACAGAGAAATTGGGTTGGACACAGTCTCTGTCCCACATGGGGCTCGCAGTCTCAGTTAGGCAACAGAAACATCCAACATTAGGGATCTTTAAGTACTAGTGGACTGTGACACAAATTCCCTAATTCAGGCATGTCAAATGAAAGGTCAACAGACAAATGTCAAATAGATGCCCTCTAGACTATAAGCTCATTGTGGGGAGGGAACGGATCTATAATGAGAATAACTGTGGTATTTGTTACCACTGTACTAAGCACTGGGGTAGATACAAGATAATCAGGTCCCATATGGGGCTTATATTCTAAGTAGAATAGGTATTAAATCCCCATTTTGGAGATGAGGAAACTGACGCACAGATAAATTGTCCAAGGTCTCACAGCAATACTCGGAGGAACCAGGATCAGAACACTGGTCCTCTGACTCCCAAGCCCGTGCTCTCATTTCTGTTGTATTGTACTCTCCCAAGTGCTTAATTCAGTGCTCCACGCACAGTAAATGCTCAAAAAAATACCATTGATGAATAAAAGGTTAACTGACCAGCACTACAGCTGGCCACAGCAGCTAAGGGTAGGGGAAAGATGCAGAGGAAGTGTACACACCCCTACTCTCCCACATCAGAATTCATGTATCTACTTGGGAAGCAAGAGTTCCTGCTACAGCCCTGATGCGTTCCAAGGTTTCAGCGACCACTGCATACATAGGCGCATTGAGCTAGAAAACCTGAAAAGAATTAGTGGCAGCAGAAGCCTTTAAGCCAGAAGAAAGGAGCTGCGATACTCAGCAGAGGGAGGAGAGAGGAATTTTCCACTAACTTACTCCCACCAGGCTTCTGCTGCTGCTAATGCTATGATCAACAGAGAAGATCATCAGTCAGTCATTCTTACTCGCTGAGCACTTACGGAGTGCAGAGCCCTATACTAAGCCCTTGGGGGAGTACAATATTACAATGAACAGACATATTTCCTGTCCACAACAAGCATACAGTCTAGAGTGGAAAAAAGCAATGAAAACACATTTCAGATATGCATATAAGTGCTGTGGAGCTGGGGTGGAGGATGAATAATAGGAGTAAGGCAGGGAGAAGCAGAAGGGAATGGGAGAAGAGGAAAGGAGGGCCTAGGGAAGGCCTCTTGGAGGAGGCTTGCCTTCAATAAAGCTGTGAGAGAGGGGAGAGTTATTGTCTGTCGCATATGAGGAGGGAGGGTGTTCCTGGCCAGAGGCAGGACACGGGTGAGAGATAGACAGACAGATAAATAAGATCGAGGTACACTGAGAAGGTAAGCATTAGTGGAGTGAAGTTGTAGTAGGAAAGTAGATAATGTTGGTATTTGTTAAGCGCTTACTATGTGCCGAGCACTGTTCTAAGCGCTGGGGTAGACACAGGGGAAGCAGGTCGTCCCACGTGGGGCTCACAGTCTTAATCCCCATTTTACAGATGAGGGAACTGAGGCACAGAGAAGATAAGTGACTTGCCCACAGTCACACAGCTGACAGGTGGCAGAGCTGGGATTCGAACTCATGAGCCCTGACTCCAAAGCCCGTGCTCTTTCCACTGTATGAATGTGTGAGTTTGACAGTTTATCTGGTTTAATTCCACTGACTTCCTTGGATGTAGTCTGTTCCACTTTTTCCAGTTTATCCTCCCCAAGATTGGAAGACAGACTGTATCTGACAGACCAAAGGATGCATCTGCCCCTTCCTCTCTCCACCCCAGTGGCCACCACCTTATTTCAGGCTCTTGTCTTCTCCTGACTAGACTTCCACATCCAACTCCCTGCTCATTAGTCTCTTTCCCTCCAGCCTCATCTCTCTTCAGTCCTTACTCCATTCTCAATCGGGATCAACTTTCAAAAACAACATTAATCACATTTCTTCACTCCTTGCAAAACTGAAATGGATATGCATTTCTCTCTGATCCAAATAGAAATTCCAGGCCATTACTTCAAGACTTTTTACCAGCTTTCTCTTTATAGAGTTGCTCTCAACTAATTACTCCTTCATTCTATGGTTCTCCTAAACTAACTTTACTGTTTCTTACTCGAGACTCTCTTGGCTCCAACCCCTTGCTGATATCAATGGCTAATATTCCCTTCCACTTTCCACTTTACATCCACCTTCCAATTTTTACATCCACCAGATTTCCACAGATTTCCAGTCTTTTCAAAGTCCCCCTATGACAGCATCTCCTCCAAGGATCATTTCCTGATAAAGGTTTTCCTCTATAGGCTGGGTCAACCTAACATACATACTGAGAAACTACCTATATAGTCACCTTGGCACTTAAGGTCATAGCAATTTGTCTACTGAATATATTTGTGAATTTACAACATTATTCATCTAATAGCAACTCTCTCTCTCTCTTTCTGTATCTTCCCACTCTATTTATAAATAATTTGTCTGACTACTCCATTAGATTGTGTAATCTTTGAAGACCAGAACTCATTTTCTCCTTCTATAATATAATCCCAAGTGCTGTTTTCTGTAGATAATAGGCACTTACTGAATGCTGTTGATGGATTTATGAGAATGTGTAAATCTGAGGAGGTGTGTGTGTGTGATAGTTACATGTGCAAACATATGTATGTGAGGAATTATGTGTGATCGCAATGAAAAATATGTGTCAAAGACTGTAATTTGGATTGTAACCTCCTTGAAGGCAGGGAACATACTATCTTTCATTCATTCATTCAATAGTATTTATTGAGCGCTTACTATGTGCAGAGCACTGTACTAAGCGCCTGGAATGAACAAGTCGGCAACAGATAGAGACAGTCCCTGCCGTTTGACGGGCTTACAGTCTAATTGGGGGAGACGGACAGACAAGAACAATGGCAATAAACAGCGTCAAGGGGAAGAACATCTCGTAAAAACAATGGCAAAGGCAATGTACATTTCATTAACAAAATAAATAGGGTAATAAATATATACAGTTGAGCAGACGAGTACAGTGCTGAGGGGATGGGAAGGGAAGGGAGAGGAGGAGGAGCAGAGGGAAATGGGTGGAAAAGAGGGTTAAGCTGTGGAGAGGAGAAGGGGGGGGTGGTAGAGGGAGTAGAGGGAGAAGAGGAGCTCAGTCTGGGAAGGCCTCTTGGAGGAGGTGAGTTTTAAGTAGGGTTTTGAAGAGGGGAAGAGAATCAGTTTGGTGGAGGTGAGGAGGGAGGGCGTTCCAGGACCGTGGGAGGACGTGGCCCAGGGGTCGACGGCGGAATAGGCGAGACCGAGGGACGGTGAGGAGGTGGGCGGCGGAGGAGCGGAGCGTGTGGGGTGGGCGGTAGAAAGAGAGAAGGGAAGAGAGGTAGGAAGGGGCAAGGTGATGGAGAGTCTTGAAGCCTAGAGTGAGGAGTTTTTGTCTGGAGCGGAGGTTGATAGGCAACCACTGGAGGTGTTTAAGAAGGGGAGTGACATGCCCAGATCGTTTCTGCAGGAAGATGAGCCGGGCAGCGGAGTGAAGAATAGACTGCAGCGGGGCGAGAGAGGAGGAAGGGAGATCAGAGAGAAGGCTGACACAGTAGTCTAGCTGGGATATAACGAGAGCCCAAAGCAGTAAGGTAGCCGTTTGGGTGGAGAGGCAAGGGCGGATCTTGGTGATATTGTAAAGGTGAAACCGGCAGGTCTCGGTAACAGATAGGATGTGTGGGGTGAACGAGAGAGACGAGTCAAGGATGACACCGAGATTGCGGGCCCGAGAGACGGGAAGGATGGTCATGCCATCCACGGTGATAGGAAGTCTGGGAGAGGACTGGGTTTGGGAGGGAAGATGAAGAGCTCAGTCTTGCTCATGTTGAGTTTTAGGTGGCGGGCCGACATCCAGGTGGAGACATCCCGGAGGCAGGAGGAGATGCGAGCCTGAAGGGAGGGGTAGAGGACAGGGGCGGAGATGTAGATCTGCGTGGCATCTGCGTAGAGATGGTAGTCAAAGCCTTGAGAGCGAATGAGTTCACCGAGGGAGTGAGTGTAAATGGAGAACAGAAGAGGGCCAAGAACTGACCCTTGAGGAACTCCAACAGTTAAAGGATGGGAGGGGGAGGAGGCGCCAGTGAAGGAGACCGAGAATGACTGGCCAGAGAGATGACAGGAGAACCGGGAGAGGACGGAGTCCGTGAAGCCAAGGTGAGATAAGGTATGGAGGAAGAAGGGATGGTCGACAGTGTCAAAGGCAGCAGAGAGGTCGAGGAGGATTAGAATGGAGTAGGAGCCATTGGATCTGGCAAGAAGGAGGTCACGGGTGACCTTAGAGAGAGCAGTCTCGGTAGAGTGGAGGGGACGGAAGCCAGATTGGAGGGGGTCTAGGAGAGAATGGGAGTAAAGGAATTCTAAGCATCGATTGTAGACGACTCGTTCTAGGATTTTGGAAAGGAAGGGTAGTAGGGAGATAGGGCGATAACTGGAGGGGGAAGTGGGGTCGAGAGCGGGTTTTTTTAGGATGGGGGAGACGTGGGCATGTTTGAAGGCAGAGGGGAAGGAGCCATTGGAGATTGAGTGGTTAAAGATAGAAGTTAAGGAAGGGAGGAGGGCAGGGGTGATAGTTTTAATAAGGTGAGAGGGAATGGGGACCGAGGCGCAGGTGGAGGGGGTGGCACTTGCGAGGAGGGAGGAGATCTCCTCTGAGGATACTGCAGGGAAGGATGGGAATCTATTGTATGCTCCCAAATATTTAGTTCCGTGCTCTGCACACTATAGGCACTCAGTAAATATCATTGAAGCTGGATATATTAGACTCTGTGAGAGAGAGCATGAGTTTGTGCGATTATGAGAAATTGTTTGCATGACTGTGAAGGAGGGTTGAGTTTGTGTGCTGGAGGGTGTGAATGTGCAAGTGATGAATGTGTGTGAATGTGAGAGTTTGGTAAACAGTCTATCCGACATCCATTTGTAGACTGTCTCTCATCATCTCTGTCTTTGTTTCTCCCCTTTCTTTGTTCTGTTCTTGGACCACTGTCCTCTGCCCAGTAGCACTATATCTTCGAGGTATTAAAAATAATTGCAATTACGCAAATTAGGTGATGGTTTTACAAGAATGACTCAGTAATATGCAGCCTTCTGAAAGTGTGGCTGAATGAACAAGCCAACTTAGAAAGGAGTTGGGCATGTCTGCTTTAATTAGTGAGTTCTATTACTTACAGAGATGGAAGTAAGCTAAAACCTTAGTACAGCGCTTTGCACATAGTAAGCGCTCAATAAATTCTATTGAATGAATGAATGAACTGTCTGGTAAAACAAGAAGTACCAGTGCAGCTAAATCAATTGAATGTCTTCCAACAGATTGTAAAGTTCTCAACTGAGCTGCTTGGAGTGGGGATGGCACAAAAGTAATAATAATAACTACTGTGGTGTTTGTTAAACACTTACTATGGGCCAAGCACTGAAGTAAGCGCTGTGGTAGATGCGAGATAATCGGGTTGGACACAGTCCCTGATCCACATGGGGCTCACAATCTTAATCCCTGTTTTACAGATGAGGTAACTGAGTCAGAGAGAAATGAAGTGACTTCCTCAAGGTCACACAGCAGACAAGTGGAGGAGTTGGGGTGAGAACCCGGGTCCTTCTGACTCCCGGGCCTCTGCTCTTTCCAGTATGCCACTTGGGCTGTTCCTCACTAGCGGAGTGCCAAGGAGCAGCCCTGGCTTTGAGTCGGTGCCAACTGCAGCCCAAACTTGCAGCTCAGGACCGGAATGGCAGGTTTCCAGCTAGCCAGCCATCATTAGCACTGTTCTCTCCCTCAAGCAGCGAGCATGGCTCCGGGAGGGTGCGGGGACAGTGGGGTGAGGAGAGCCAGCCGGTGCTCCTGGCTCTTCAAGCTCTTTCGGGCTGGCAGGATGTGACTTTGAGCCCGGCTCATGGACCTGAGGAGTTCCCTGCATCATCACTGGGCTGCAGGGTAAACCAGAGCAGGTTTGGCCTCTCTCCGCTCCATCCTCTGCTCACAACAATAATAATAATAATAATAATGTTGGTATTTGTTAAGCACTTACTATGTGCAAAGCACTGTTCTAAGCGCTGGGGGGATACAAGGTGATCAGGTTGTCCCATGTGGGGCTCACAGTCTTCATCCCCATTTTACAGATGAGGTAACTGAGGCCCAGAGAAGTTAAGCGACTTGCCCAAAGTCACACAGCTGACAAGCGGTGGAGTCGGGATTAGAACCCATTACCTCTGACTCCCAAGCCCGTGCTCTTTCCACTGAGCCACGATGACCAGTTAATCAGTCAACCGTATTTATTTAGCACGTGCTGTGTGCAGAACAGTGTACTAAGTACTTGGGAGAGAGTAATGATGATAATAATAATGGTCTTTGTTAAGCATTTATTACGTAACAGTCACTGTACTAAGCGGTGGGGTGGATACAAGCAAATGCAATTGGACAAAATCCCTATCCCATGTGGGGCTTACAGGCTCAAACTCTATTTTACAGATGAGGTAAGTGAGGCCCAGAAAATAATAATAATAACTATGGTATTTGTTAAGCATTTACTATGTGCCAAGCACTGTTCTAAGAGCTGGGTTAGATACAAGGTAATCAGGTTGTCCCACGTGGGGCTCACAGTCTTAATCCCCATTTTACAGATGAGGTAACTGAGGCACAGATAACGTAAGAGGCTTACCCAAGGTCACATAGCAGTCAAGTGGCGGAGACAGGATTAGAACCTGTGTCCTCTGACTCCCAAGCCCGTGCTCTTTCCACTGAGCCCCACTGCCTCTCTTGAAGAGAAGTGAAGTGACTTACCCAAGGTCACACAGCAGACAGTGGCAGAGCCGGGATTAGAACCTACACCCTTCTGACTTCCAGTCCTGTGCTCTATCCATTATGCCATGCTGCTTCAATAGGATATAACAGATATATTCCCTGCCCACAATGAGTTTAGAGTCTTATAGGAACGGCCATGCATTCAAAAACATTATGGGAAGACTCAATTTTTACTCCTACCTATTTACTCATTGAGTTGAATCGAATGGGCCCAAGACTTCACCCAAAAGGAACCAACTAGCCAGGGTCTTACCTGTGATTGAAAGAGTTGCAGAACTGTTAGCTTTTCCTCGATTGTTTTCTGCAAAACACGTATAAGTGCCTCCATCCATTCTTGTGATATTTCTGATTTCCAGACTACCATCTTCCCAAAGAGATATCCTTCGAAGATGGAAAAGGTAATATACAAGAACATATGAATTAAATTAGGGAAGCAATTTATGACAATTTTAGTAATGAAACACAAATCATTCAATCATATTAATTGAGCACTTCCTGTGTGCAGAATACTGTTCTAAGTACTTGGGAGAGTACAACTGTTCTAAGTACTTGGGAGAGTACAATACGATGGGGGATTAGAAGATATGTTACCTGCCCAAAAGGAGCTTACATTCTAAAAGACAGACATTAAAATAAATTACGGATATGCATGTAAGTGCTGTGGGCTGAAAATAGGGTGGATTCAGGGTACAAATCAAGCACACGGGTGACGCTGAAGGGAGAAAGAGTAAGGGAAATGAGAACTTAATTTGGGAAGACATCTTCGAGGAGATTAAGATTTTAATAATTCTTTGAAGGTGGGGAGAGTGATCATCCGTTCTCTATGGGGGTGAGAGAGTTCCAGGCCATGGGTTGGATGTGGGTGAGGGGTCAGCTGCAAAATAAATGACATCAGGGCACAGTGAGTAGATTGGCAGTAGAGGACTAAAGAGGACATGCTGGGTCGTAGTAGGAAACCAGCGAGGTAAGACGGGGGGGCAAGGTGATTGAGTGCTCTAAAGCCAGGAGTTAGGAGCTTTTGTTGGATACAGAGGAGGACGGGTAACCATCAGAGGTCCTTGAGGAGTGGGGAAACATGGACTGAATGTTGTTTTAGGAAAACAATCTGGGCAGCAGGGCACAGACTGGTGTGGGGAGAGACTGGAGCCAGGAAGATTAGTGAGGAGGTTAATGCAGTAGTCAAGGTGGTATAGGATAAGTGCTTGGATAAACAAAGTGGTGGTTTGGATGGAGAGGAAAGGGCAGAATTTAGTGATGTTGTCCGGGTAGAACTGACAGGTTTTGTTGACAGATTTAATATGACTAAACAAAGACTTGCATTTGTATTTTGTAAGCAGCCATTCATTTTCATACACAGACAAAAAACTATAGCAACCGTGGGATGAAATAAAAAGATACGAGTTTAATTTTCTCTGGTTAATAGTCGCTCATGACATTTGTGTACAAATGTCTAAGGCTGAAATTATAGCATTTGGCATTTCAAGAAGATTAGGTGATGTTTTGGGGTAATCAGATCTTTCAGTAACCACAATCAATTCCACATTGAATACTACCATTAGAAAGATTAAATAAAGTGACCACAAAAATGTAAAAGTATTCATTACCTGATGACTCACCTAAGGAGCCATATGTTGGCTTCCATTATCTTGGTAAACTCCTTGAACAAAATTTTGCCCTTTTTTCATTTATTCACCATCAAAGATGAAGGCAAATAAATTCTGTGTCTTTTGGATTCTAACTTCCTCAAGCATCTTTTCAGATGTCTCTGACCACAGACGAATTTGATGCTATTTCTGAGTACCAAACAATTGCTTTACAGATACAGAACAATTTCTGTATGTATTTTTCAGCTGTCCACACTAAAATCCTCTTTGAAGCCTTAAAGACTGTTAACTTCCGTGAGAACAAGTTCATTCCAAAAAATAATCCTTATTAAACCTATTTAATGTTCATTCGAAGGTGGAAGAACCCAGAAAGTTCTCGAGCAGAACCAAGATATCTTCTCCACAGAAAAGAGGAAAAGACCTTTTGGCATAGGACTCATACTGTTAATGCCAGACTTGAAAGCCAAGAACAAAACCAGACTAGAATATGCCCAAACAGACTTTCCATTGAATATTGATCTCAATTCCCAAAAGATCTTGTTTACTGAACTATCACTTTGTTATCAAAGAATTTGGGATCATGGATATGTGTGGAGCTCATATAAAGCTATGCGTGCTCATGTAAAGAATCTAACTGTGCACCATCTAGGAATTTTCAACTCAGTGTCATTCATTCATTCAATCATATTTATTGAGCGCTTACTATGTTATTTAGACAAACATAGTTTAGCAGATATTTCATTGCAGCCTTCTAATGAGAGATCTAGAATTTCCTAGAATTAAAGCTTTCTGGAACCCTAAAGCTCAACGAATAAGATCCCCTCTTTAAATAGGTTTCAAAATTCAAAACATATTCCAGGCATCGGGTTTATAAAGGCCTACTGTGAAAACGATTTCACAACTTCCTCTGATAGTTGATATGTAAGCACTTCAAAAGAGATATCCTTGGTACCTAATCTACATTTCCTCTTTATACTTAAAATTATTTTTCTGACCCTGCTGTTAGTAGCAGGGTATATCAACTGCGTATTATTTTTCTTGAAATGACATGTCATATACTTGATGGCTTCTCCTAAGCCTTTTCATCTTTTTCTTCATCTTTTATAACTCACCATTTAATCCAACATTTAGTCGATTCCTGTATCTCCCATTTTCTAATATTCCGTTCATGTTGCTTTTCTCAAGGCCCTCAACTTTTCTATCCCCTTACATTGATTCACAAATTGAATTATATCCTCTAGGAAGGACACGGTCATCGCAAAGTCTAAAGAGGAGATTACCTGGCAGTTCCTCCTCATCCCAGCTTATCTCATAGTCTACCTCCTGAATAGCAGCATTCATTGGTTATCTAAAAATTGGCCCTTTGAGAATTTATCAAATGATTAACAGTGATTAGCAAATGAGCTACTTCAAGGGGGTCTGATGATCTTAAAACTGACCGACTGCTATTGACAAGCCATTCTGTTCCTTTGCTCCATGAGAACTTAGCTTTGGGTGCAGCTTTTGGTTTGCATTCCATTAAAACGCGGCCTCCTTTTGCAGCCAAGAACTTCTTCTTCATAGGATTCAGTTCAAATGTGGGAGGCAAGGCTAGAGGAAAAAAATAATAAATTGGTGATATTGCTTAAATTTCCTCCCTTTTTGTGCCCCACATTTTTATTTCCCCTCTTCCAGTTGAAGGTAAGATTTGACCTAACTAATGTCTTTCAATAGCCAGTGGCAAAGATCCTTTAATTCAAAGGTCCCCTTTGGATTTCTACTTATCTCATTAAGATATGGTAAGGATGTTGCTCATGGTTACTATGTTATTATAACAAGCACCCATATTTGGAGCACAGCAAAAAAAAAACAAAACACACATGTATGCTTCCATATATGTACATCTAGATACATATTTCATCTCTATAAATTGTATATACATTCAGTAAATTTTTATCCAAATAAGCCATAAAATCAATCACTTACTGAGCTGTAATAATCACCTCTATCTAATCTATTTATTATATTATGGGATATTTTTATAGAAAAGAATTCAACAAGGTTCTACACAATAAGCCTATTGCATAATTAATCTCTCCCAAAACTACCATCAATAATTTATTCATTCAATAATAACAGCAATAATTGTGGAATTTGTTAAGCATCCTGTACGAAGCCCTGGGGTGGACACAAGCAAATCAAGTCAGATATACCCATTTTACAGATGAGGTGACCAAGGCACAGAAAAGTGAAGTGACTCGCCCAAGTCACATGGCAGATGAGTCGTGCAGCTGGAATTAGAACCCAAGACCTTCTGACTCCCAGGACTGACTCCCACTATACTTGCAACCACTCAGAGGAAATCTTTTTTAACTGAAGTTTTATTCATTGGAGATCTGCAGGAGTTTTTATTAGTTTCAGCATAACATTTTTATTAAGGATGATAAGAGTCTCAAAACCAGGATAAAGAGAATTTACATTGTCACTTTGTGATTTTCCAAATGTGTACTTTTACCTTTTGCAACAATTTGCTATAGAGGTCAAAGATTTGGGTGTCATAATGGAACATCATGAAATAGTCACCAATCAACTAGTTGGAATTTCCCAACAATAAAGGAAAATGGACCGGAGCACAAATTGATGCCTCTCCTTGCCTTTCAAATGCTATGCAAATTCCCCAAATTCTTATCTATAGTCTAAATGATTTCAATAGGAATAACCATAATTTAGAACCAAAAAATAAATACCGTGGGACCGAAAACATTTATGTGACCCAGCAAGCCCTAAAAATCATAGCACTGAAATGTGGGGGGCGGGGGTGGAAAGGAACTGGCAGTTCATTTGGATGTAGTTTGGCAAAAAATCTGGAAATCTCACTGACCTAGAATCTTCAACTCAGCGTTTGCATAAATGGCTCCATGAGTATTTTCTGCAATGCACTGATACATTCCAGCGTGATCAAAGGTCAGGCCGTATATTCTCATTTCACCTTTCTGGTACTAAGAATAAAACACAAAAGAAAACACATTAGCGCTTTGACTTTTCCTAGACTTAGTCCAGTGAGGTTTGTTCTCTTTGGAACAGAGCTTTACTCTCTCATAAACCCTTTTGGGGGAGGAGCTTAAACTCCAAATAAAATTGAAGCTCAATAACGAAAGGACAGGGATAATCGTGGTAGGACCAGCTCTCTGTTCTCAGCGGGCAGCACAGATGACGAGCAGAACTGGACTGTGGGATGCCTGCAGGGATTGGATTCATGCTACGTGGCTGTGCAGGGCTCTACCTTCCTGAGGGTACGGCTAGGATGAGAGGAAGATGGGCAACCTCCAATCTTTCGTTCGTGAGAAGATTTGTTTCAGTGTTAGCTTACAGCCCCACGAAAAGTTGCTAAGATTCAGTTGTGGACTGGTCAGTTAGGCCAGTGATTAAGAGGAAGAGAAGGGTGCCCGGGACACTCTGATGTTAGCTGCAGGTCAAAGCCACTGCCTTGGATACTGTGGTCTTTTGATATGTACCATATACGGACTCGATCCCGGTCCCGCCGTTAGTTGCGCTGGTGGGAAATGGGAATTTAGGGCACAAAAGCAAGACCCACTTACCGAGCCCAGCTGGTCCCCCTTTTCCCTCTCGGCCCAGCTAAGTGGGAAGGTGGCAGAGGATCGCACTGCTGCTACCTGTTCCCCGGACTAAGGGCGGGAGTGACAGCCTCCCTCTCACCCCTGTGTCTGTAGGGATGGGGAATCAGTGGCAAGAAAAGGGGAAATTATCAGGTGGAGGATACGGGTGAGAAATGAGGAAAACGGGAGGGGATGAGGGACAGAGAAGAAAGTAGGATGAGCAAATAAGAGAGGTCAGATCACAGAAATCAGGTTAGACTAAAGGCACAGAGGAGGTGTTTTAGACTAAGCCGTGGGACAAGATTTTCGACTTCTTTGCAACTTCCAACTGAGGGACATCAGTCTTCTCTGATGTTTCCATCAGGGGATGGGTTTGAATCTAGCCAATAGTTCATCTGACTTATTCGACAACAAACAAAACAAAGAATAGAAGTCCACCTACTGGGAATCCATTTTTCAACCATCTGATTGTAGGAATGGGCTTGCCTGTAGCTACACAAGGCCAGTAGAGGTCACTGCCTATATCTCTCTCCGTGTCATTGATATATTCAACCCATTCAGGAAACGCTGAAAAACAAGGATAGAAAGTTTTTAATGGTATTTATTAAGTGTTCACTATAAGCTAAATGCGCACAGGGCTCATGGTCTAGGAGGTAGGGGAAGGAGTGACCTTGCCCCCATTTTACAGATGAAGAAACTGAGATGCATTAAAGCGAGGTGACCAGAGACAAACCAGTGACAGAGCTGGGATGGGAACTGGGAACTCGTGATCCCTAGACCCAGATCCTTTCTCAAGGCTTTTTCCACTGAATATCTAATACAAGCTCTCTATAACAGCATCTTTTTTCTCCAAGTACTCACTGTACATGTCTTTATTCAGACTAATGGAAGGAAAAAAAATCCCCTTCATTGGTACATATTGGTCTGAATCTGCACAAATGCTATCCTGTCAACTGTATTTCAAAAGAAGTTTCCATTAACAAACTTCAAATATCAGGAAATTAACTCATAAACATGCCTCTCTCCCAGATTTGTCACTCTGGTCTTTGGTCCCCAGAGGATGGGGGAAATGGCAGTCAGGTGAAGCCAGCAGATGCCTAGACTGTAAACTCACTGTGAACAGGGAATACGTCAGGTATATTGTTATAGTGTACTTTCCCCCAAGTGTTTAGTACAGTGCTCTGCACAGAGTAAATGCTCAATAAATACAAATGAATGGGTATTAAATAGACCACGCTGCTTCTCATGGAGAGGCCTCCTCCATGCCTCTTTTCCTTCCCTCACACATAACCCAGACTTTGTTGGCTGTGAAGAAGGGGTTATCATGTGTCGCTTCCTTCCTGCCTCCTTTTCACGGAAAGGGAATGGGGGCCAAACATTGGAGTGGGGGATCTAAATTGTCCTTTAGATAATTACTAAATTATCTCTTTGTCCCCCGACCTCATCCCTTTTTCTGTCTCCATGGGGCTGGTCCAGCTAAGGAACTGATTGGCTTGGAGAGTCGCCAGGTCCGGTGGTGGTCCTGGATGCTGGGTGTTCACTGCAGTGAGGTCTCCCATAGGACCCACATCCAACTCAGGGTTTTCCCACAGCCAACTGAAACCGCAGGCCCAATGGCTCCTGTGTGAATCCAGCCCTATACACTTACACACGTGTACACGTCCTTCATTTACACCTACATGTCCTTCAGTTGTTCATCCATCTAGACTCTGAGCTCAATTTGGGCAGGGAATGTGTCTGTTATATTGGTGTGTTGTACTCTCCCAAGCACTTAATATAGTGCTCTTCACACAGTAAGTGCTCAGTAAATATGATAGATTGATTGATTTCTTTTTTGGTTAAACGCTTACTGCGTCAAACATGGTCTTCGTGCTGTCACGTTAATTAGGTTGGACACAGTCCCTGTCCCACATGAAGCTCGCAGTCTAAGTAGGTCGGAGAACAGGAGAACTGAGGCACAGTGAAGTGAAATGACCTCCTCGAGGTCAGACAGGAAACAATTGGCAGAGTCGGGATTAGAACCCAGGTCCTCTGACTCCCAGGCCTGTGGTCTTTCCACTAGGTCATGCTGCTTCAGTTCTAGAGATTAGGCTGGATTGCAGAATAGGTCTTCACTAGGCACCCAGAAGTGACTGAAAAAGCTTCTGTCAAGTCTGTTCTATGGCTTAGGAAATGGAACAGCGCCTTCTCGACCAACTCCCCTCATTCAAATTTAGCACCATTCATGCGGCCCAAATACAGTGGAAATCTGAATCCAAGCCCTAATGTCTCTCTTCCCCTCTAAGCTGCAAGCCCATTGTGGGCAGGGAATGTGTCTGCTTATTGTTATACTGAAGCAGCGTGTTATACTGAAGCAGAGAAGCAGCGTGGCTCAGTGGAAAGAGCACGGGCTTTGGAGTCAGAGGTCATGGGTTTGAATCCTGGCTCGGCCACTTGTCAGCTGTGTGAATTTGGGCAAGTCACTTAACTTCTCGGTGCCTCAGTTACCTCATCTGTAAAATGGGGGTTAAGATTGTGAGCCCCAAGTGGGACAACCTGATTCCCCTGTGTCTACCCCAGCGCTTAGAACAGTGCTCAGCACATAGTAAGCGCTTAACAAATACCAACATTTACTGGGCAGAGAAGCAGCGTGGCTCAGTGGAAAGAGCCCGGGCTTTGGAGTCAGAGGTCATGAGTTCAAATCCCAGCTCTGCCACTTGTCAGCCGGGTGACTGTGGGCAAGTCACTTAACTTCTCTGTGCCTCAGTTACCTCATCTGTAAAATGGGGATTAACCATGAGTCTCACGTGGGACAACCTGATTACCCTGTATCTACCCCAGTGCTTAGAACAGTGCTCTGCACATAGTAAGCGCTTAACAAATACCATCCTTATTACTCTCCCAAGCACTTATTACAGAGTTCTGCACACAGTAAGCACTCAAATACTCAAATACTCAAGCACTCAAATGAATGGACTCATTCATTCATTGAATAGTATTTACTGAGCGCTTACTCAGTGGGCTTGGTGCTTCAGTGAGCAATGAAAGAGGCTGGATGGAATACCTGAAAGGTAGCTGCTTTTGGAGAGGAGTTGGGAATTTTTCAAACCAGTAAATTTCCTACCCATGAAAAAGGTCTTAGTCCGAGCTCAAAGATGTAGGAGCCATGTCAGTGAGGCTTCCCCTCCTCATCCAGTTTTTAAAAGAAAGATCTTTCTTGTGAATGTTTCTCTAGTTATCAAGAAAAGCAATTTAGAAACACCCAAGATGTAAATGATTTTTAGATAAAAAGTTTGATTTAATCCCTTTACAAAAGAGGAAGCTCAAATGAGATGCAGGTGAGCTGTTGCTGAGATCACTAACCTTTTAATCTTGAGAATTAAAATATTATAATGAGGAGCAAGCATTTTTAAAAGCAAAAAATCAGGATTTTACTTTGAATGATGAACTGCAACAAGTAGAAAAATATATTGTTGTGATATTACATGTGCAGAAAAATATCAAGAACGATCTATTTTTTCCAATTTCATTTGGGCCCTTCTGTCCCTCCGATTCGTGAAAATTACAAGTGCCAGCTCAGAGGAGAAATGCATAGCCTTGAGACTGGAACACCAGCTTAATGGAGAGATCACTGGACTAGGATACTATGATAAACTTCAAGTAATGGTTCTAACCAGGGGTGCTTGATCATAGCCTAGTGGATAGAACACGGGCCTGGGAATCAGGTGGATCTGGGTTCTACTCCCAGCTCCGCCACTTGTCTGCTGTGTGACCTAGGGCAAATCACTTCACTTCTCTGTGCCTCAATTACCTCATCTGTAAAATGGGGATTAAGACACATGGGACAGGGACTGTGTTCAATCTGATTAGCTTGTATCTACCCCAGCTCTTAGAACCTGCCTGAAACATAGTAAGCACTTAAAAAATACTGTAAAACACAACCCCAACGGAAAGAGAAGGCAGTTTTTCTGATAGCTACCACTGACACAAGTGCAAACTTAAGCAAATGGCTTTGACTCACCTATGAAATTTCAGCCTGCCGGTGATAGGGATGAGATACTGGCAGTAACTGAGGTGACTGTGAGAGCAACCTCGAGTGCAACCCTTATTTAAAAAGATCTTGGTCCAGGGATCCATTGTAATTTAGCATCGTTTGATGATCGGCATAGTCCCTCCACCCTACCACATTTTACTGATTATCAGCCGTCTATAAATCCCATCTGCATGTTATATTCCGATGCTCAGTACAGTTCTCTGCGCACAGCAAGCACTCACAAAAACCCAACTACTACTTATAACCATAACTATCACATCCATTCCACGTCAGTTCACCACTCTCCTGATATACAAATGGAATCTAAAGATTGGACATCTACACCAAGAAATATCTTTTGGCTTATGTTCATCGAGAATGCATAAGGTTTTACTCACTAACAGAACAGACACCCTGCTTGGAGTGAGATTAAGATAGGAAGCGGGATAGCAGGTGTGGATTTCAATTGGAGAGAAGGAAGCGTGGGATGGTCTACCCATAGTGAATTAAGAAGCATCAGAAGGGCCCTGAGTGTGAGACAAGACAGTGAGGTGGTATCAAGGGCTCTTAGCCAAAAGGCTCCCATTCTATTAGGTCTTTTAATAATAACAATTATAATAATGGCATTTGCTAAACACCTACTATTTGCCAAGCAAAAACTAAGTTCTGGGGCAGATACAGGATAATTGGGTCAGACATGGGGCTCACAGTTTAAGTAGGAGGGAGAACAGGCATATAATCCCATTTTGCAGATAAGGGAACTAAGGCACAGAGACATTAAGTGACTTGGGTGAGGTCAAACGGCAAGTACATGGCAGACCTGGGATTAGCACGCTCTGACTTTTACTTTTTCACTAGACACTCTGCTTCCTTATTAACTTCCACATCAACTCTGAGCCAGGTGGCTCTAATATTTTGAAGCAGGACTCCATCTTCATCATTTTGTAAAAGAACGCAAAGGGGTAGCTACCTTGGACATAAATTCTTGCCTGATGCTTATCTTTTCCTTTACTGTTCTCTGCTTCACATTCATAGGTTCCTTCATCTTCAAGCTGAATATTGAAGATCTTGAGAACAGAGCCGGACATACTGATCTCAGCAGAGCCCGGCATGGGCTCAAGCACCTTCCGCCATCGGATCTCAGGGACGGGGCTGAAAGCCAAGATGCAAATGATTCAGAGTCAAAGAAGATTAGAAAATGGCGGGGCAGGAGAAGACAGACAACAGAAGGATAGGCTCTTTGGGATGTTGAAAATAACACAGTTCTACCCTCGATCTCCCTCATTCCTAAAGTAGAAGAACCACTGTGTTGTGGCCCCATGTTTTTAGGTGTAATACTTACTTTCCAAGTGCAAAGCATTCTAACGTCACATTTTGCCCCACCAATGCAGACGTGTCCTTGAATTGAACTTTGATATCAGCGGGATATCCTTTTGTGGTGCCTAACAAAAGAAACACATGCAAAATAAAACGAGAGGCTGTTTAATGTTGTAGCGCTGAAAGACTGATCGTTTCACTTGTAGGGTAACTGGGCCAGGCTGAGAGGAAAAAAATCTATGATTAGGCAGTTTCCTTCTTTTCCTTTTCTTGGTGCTGCCATCTGTCCAGTGGTCCTCTGCAGGTTCCAGGTCTCCTACGTGAAATGGTGAGCCACAGACATTAGGCTTGAAAGCAACCTTTGAGCCCCATACAAATCTCTAGGTTTTTTTTTTTTAAATGGTATTTGTTAAGCCCTTACTATGTGCCAGGAACTGTACTAAGTACTGGGGTAGATAATCAGGATGGACAGAGTTCCTGTCCCACATTAGGCCCACAGTCTTGATTTCCATTTTCCAAATGAGGTAACTGAGGTACAGAGAAGTAAAAAGTGCAGCGTAGACTAGTGGAAAGAGTTTAGACCTGTGAGTCAGAAGGTCAGGGGTTCTCATCATGGCTCTGCCACTTGTCTGCTGTGTGACCAAGGGCAAGTCACTTCAATTCTCTGTGCCTCTGTTTCCTCATCTATAAAATGGGGATTAAGACTGTGAGCCCCACATGGGACAGGGACTGTGTCCAACTAGATTTGTTTATATTCATCCCAGTGTTTAGTACAGTGCCTTGGCACACAGTAAGCACTTATGAAATAACACAGTTATTATCATTATTATTAAGTGACTTTCCCAAGGTCACACAGCAGACAAGTGGAGGAGCCGGGATTAAAACCTAGATCCTTCTGACTCCCAGGCCCGTGCTCTACCTACTAGGCAATGCTGCTTCTCTTGATAAACATAGTCTGAAGCTTTATCTGCAGTCAACATGACTGTAAACTCTAGACTGAAACCTCATTGGGGGCAGGAAATGTGTCTGCCATTTCTGTTATGTTGCACTTCCCAAGCGCTTAGTATAGTGTTCTGCACACAGTAAGTGCTCGGTAAATACAGTTGACTGATGGATTGATAAATGGGATGACACACTGGACTAAAGACAAGGGTTGAATAGATGTGTCTTCTAAAAACACTTTCTGTGCCCTGGTTTTACAAATTCTTTAGCGGTACTAGAGTAGCAATAATAATTGTACTAATTGTACAATTGTACTAATTGTACTAATTGTACCAATTGTACTAATTAAGCACTTAAGGTGTGCAGAGCACTATGACCCATTTTTTCCAAATATGGTAACGGGAAGAGAAAATGCCTATCATTGCTTAAAGCATAAAATGCCATCTCTATTAACACTTTACAGTATCTCCTATATAAAGGGGTCAGGGGTCAATCTCCTTCCCTGGTGCTGCCTCTGAGTTAAAGTAATTAGAATTGTTCCCTTTTAAATTACTTTTCAATACTCTGACACCCAAGCCCTTTGAATAGTGCTCTGCACAGGGTAAGCCCTCAAAACTGGTAATTGTTTAAAATCATTTTGTAGAATGAACTACTGAATGATTGGGAGTGGTACTTAAAGGAAAATAAAAATACTTTTAAAATTTAGTTTTCTTATGAAATTACCAACTCATAATGAAATTAAATTATTTTAGAATGGCATGAACTCATTCATTAAAATCAGACTACAAATGTACCTAAATAGGGGGACAATACATCGATTATCTCTCATCTACCCCAGCGCTTAGTACAGAGCTCGGCATGTAATAAGCGCTTAGCAAATACAGCAATATTAGCGATGGGCAGCCCAGCTCCAAGCTACCATGGAATAGAAAGAGAAAAGGAAGCAATCAGTTTTAAAGAGGGAAACAGATTGGTCTAGTGGAAAGAGCACTGGCCTGGGAATCAGAGAACCTGTGTTCTAATCCCAGCTCTGCCCTTGGCTGTGTGACCACGGGCAAGTTGCTTCATTTCTCTGTGCCTCAATTACCTCATTTGTAAAATGGGGAGTAAGACTGGGAGCCCTATGTGGGACAAGGATTGTGTCCAACCTGATTGCCTTATATCTACCCCAGTGCTTAGTACGGTGCCTGGCACATAGTACGTGCTTAACAAATTATATAAAAAAATAATAATTTCAACTGGAATTGGTGCACTAGAACTCATTCTAAATTACACTCCTTGTGGTCAGGGATCACATCGACCAATTCTCTTCTTATACTTTACTTTGCCAAGCACTTAGTACACTGTTCTGCACACAATAGGTGCTCAATCAATACCATTGATTGATGGATTTTACCTGCCCAGGTGTGAAGCATTCTGCATCTTTTCCCCCTCCTGAATCATCTTCCAAAAACCCATCAGAGTTCCCCCAAACCTCTCACACTTCAGAAACCAGGGAAACAGCCAGCGGCAGGGTCTACTCTGCTGTCGCACATAAACCAGTTGTTTACCTGCTAATCCACGGCATTTTTCTATTGGTTGAGAATCTCTGATTTAACTCACTGTGATACTCTTTCTTTTTTTTTTGAGTAAGGTTTTAATGTTATGTACGCATTCGGGTACTATTAATGTTTCTCATCCTTTAGGCTAAGTGTCCTTGAGTTTCAACATTTCATTTTGAAAGGACCAATTTCATAGCAAGTCTCTCCAGCTGTGGTATTTACGCATTTGTAATTTTTTTCCCTGAAGAATAATTGCGATGCTTAATTTGTAAGAAGGTACTATTTCAAGAGGAGTCATGCCATTAAACAGGGAATAAATGAAAAGCATAGTTTATATTAGCACTTAAGAGCTGCAAATCGCATAATAAAATGGAAATGAGAAGGAGAGAGACAGAATGTCAATTGATAGGACACTCAGAGCACAGAAAAATTAAACAAAATAAAGACTTACGGTCCGATAGGGGAATGAGTGGTATAAATTTGCTGAACACGCTCTTCGTAATTGAAGGACTAGATACAAAGCAGGAGTAATTGCCTCGATCAGATGCTTCTACGTTTGCAATATAGAGATTGCCATTAGTCTGAGACACAAATCGCCGTTTGTCCATAGTGATGAATACTGGAAACTCATTTAAAAGCCAACGATAACTTAGATCGTCTGAAAAAAAAAGATTGAATATTGTTAGAAAAACAGTAGTAAAAATGGTTGGGGCTATTTACACAACAGATATTTTAGGGTAGAAAAATTGTCTTGAAATATTCTAGACTCCCTGATCTAAGGGACCGTGTCTTTTGTTCACCCTCGCAAGTGTTTAGTGCAGTGTCTTGCAAACAGGAGGGGCTCAAAATCCTTCAATTGCTTAAACGATGACGTTCAGAATTGCAGGAACCAAGTTGCTGAAACTAGCTCTCTTAATGTTAAAAGGATGGGGCTAAACAGTGCTGATCCAAAATCAAGGTGCCCCAGTATCATAAAAATTTCCTCCTTTCATTTACGAATATAGCTATGGAGTAGAGTAAATATATACTGCTATGTCCTGACCATACATTTGACATCAAAACAAGCAACGTGAATCACTCAGAATCTAAAAGAACAATAGTACCCTAAATGACTATTTTGAATCTCCCTTGACTGTAAAAAAAAACCATTTAATTTGCAAGATATTACCTTTGATTATCCAAATTCATAATTTCCTTCTCTACATTGAATGTAGGTGCTGAGATAATCTACTGATCAATCAATTGGTGGTATTTATTGAGTGCTTACTATGTACAGAGCACTGTATTAAGCACTTAGGAGAATACAACATAGTTGGAAGGCATGATCCCTGCCCACATGGAAATTAGAGTCTAGAGGGGGAGAAAGACATTAATACTAATAAATTATGGATATGTACATAAGTGGAAGGGTGGAATGAATATCAACTGCTTAAAGGCACAAATCCCTGTACAAGGGTGAAGCAGAAGGAAGAGAGAAATGAGGGCTTAAGTCAGGAAAGACTTTTTGGAGGAGATGTGATTTTAATAAGGATTTGAAGGTGGGGAGGATGGTGGTCTTTTGTCCATGAAGTGGGAAGGAGTTCAAGGCTAAGTGGGGGATGTGGGTGAGAGGTTGGTGTGAGATAGACAAGCTCGAGGTACAGTGAGTAGTTCTATGTTAGGTGAGTGAAGTGAGCAGGCTGGAGTGTAGTAGGAAAGCAGTGAGGTAAGTAAGATAGGAGAGGGAGAGCTGATTGAGTGCTGTAAAGCCAATGTCAAGGAGTTTTTTGTATTTTTTCTTGTGGTAATCACTGGAGATTCTTGAGGACTGGGGAAACATGGACTGAATGTCTTTTTTAGAAAAATGATCCAGTTAGCAGGGTAAAGTATGAATTGGGGAGGGAGAGCCAGGGGAGAGTGAGTCTTGATGCTGGAAAGGGAGCCAACGTCACTCAACTGTTAAACTTGAGGATTCTCCTTGATTTACCTCAAGATCACACTCTGCTTTCCCTGCAGCATCCCATTCCTCTCTACTTTACTCTTCTCTGTCTTACCCGCTACTCCTCCCAACCCCTTGCAACTGACCCTGTGAAGATTGAAGGTGATCGTTCAGATGTCACAATTTGATGATTTGATGGTCCTTGTTAAAAGGATAATGAGATCAGCAACAGATTAATCAAGGGGAATTACTGAGCACTTCCTTCATGAAGGGCATTGGACTAAGTCCTAGGGAGAATACAACACAATAGAATTGGTAGACATGGCAAGAGAACTGGCTTGGGAATCAGAAGACGGGGATTCTAATCCCGGCTCCGCCGTTCGTCTGCTCCGTGACCTTGGGAAATTCACTTAAATTCTCTGTGCCTCAGTTACCTCGTCTGTAAAATGGGGATTAAGACTGTGAGCCTCAGGTGGGACAACCTGACTACCTTGTATCTGTAGAGAAAAAGCGTGGCTTAGTGGCAAGAGCACGGGTTTGGGAGTCAAAGGACATGGGTTCTAATCCTGGCTCTGCCACTTTTCAGCTGTGTGACTTTGGATAAGTCATTTAACTTCTCTGTGCCTCAGTTACCTCATCGTCTGTAAAATGGGGATTAAGATTGGGAGCCCCATGTGGGACGACCTGATTACCTTGTATCTCCCCCAGCACTTAGATCAGTGTTTGGCACACAGTAAGCGCTTAACAAATACCACCATGATTATTATTATTGCCAGTGCTTAGAACAGTGCTTGGCATATAGTAAGCCCTTAACAAATACCATTTTTAAGCATGGCTCAGTGGAAAGAGCCCGAGCTTGGGAGTCAGAGGTCATGGGTTCAAATCCCTGCTCTGCCACTTGTCAGCTGTGTGACTGTGGGCAAGTCACTTAACTTCTCGGTGCCTCAGTTACCTCATCTGTAAAATGGGGATTAAGACTGTGAGCCTCATGTGGGACAATTTGATTACCCTGTATCTACCCCCCCAGCGCTTAGAACAGTGTTGTGCACATAGTAAGCGCTTAACAAATACCAACATTATTATTATTTTATTACTATTATCCCTGCCCTCAAGGAACTTACAGTTTAGTGGGGGACCTGAACCTGAATTGCCAGGGAGGGCAACAATCACCTTATTCTCGACACTGTGATGCCACAATCAGTGAATGGCACAGTCAGTCCGTCATACTTATTGAGCGCTTACTGTGTGCAGAGCACTGTACTAAGTGCTTTGGTGAGTACAATACAACAATAACAAGACACATTCCCTGCCCACTACGAGCTCACAGTCTAGAGGCACAGCAGCACAGAGTCTTCTGACCCAATAGTGGCTTGTCTTCTGTTCTAAACTCAATTTAGGCATTATGTTGTAAGTCTTCTTCCAAAGCAAACATTTGCAGTAGCTGTGAGTGGAAAACACCTGGAGGCTTTGAATTTTTCCCTTCTCTCTGGAAGGGGTAATACTGAGCAGTGAAATGGCCAAAAGTCACAGGAAGGAGGAGATAGATTGCACCTCAATAACTATAATATTGCTTTCAGTTTGGCATTGCTTAATTGGGTTTAATGATGAATTTTACCATGCAATTGGTTTTGTCATTTTAGTTTGCTACAGTAATTGACATGCCACATTGAATGGTGTTAGATGATCCTGGCAGCTGCAATATGTAAACATTCGAGGAGTTAATTGGGTGTTGCTGTGGGAACACTGCTCATTTTCGGGTGATTGTTTCTGGAATGGTCCAAAGGAGAAGAGGATAAGATTTGTTAATCGCGCTAGGGGCTCACTTAAATTATAGCTCTTCTAGAAAGAGTGCTATCCGGCCTGTCAGTAGCTCCTGTGCCCTCATTTTCTGAGCCATATCCTTCGTGTCCCTACCGTGTACTTTCCCCACCCACTATCTGGCTATTTACTACTTTACTGCTTTCACTTCTGACTTAATCCTAGGAACATAACTGATTTGCAATCTGTGGACACCTTTCCATTGCCATCTCCTGGTTCTCTCACCTCTCTGGCTGCTTATTCTCAATCTTTTTTAGACTCCCTACCTTTCCATTACCATCTCCTGGTTCTCTTACCTCTCTGGCTGCTTATTCTCAGTCTCTTTTGTAGACTCCCCTCTGCCTCCCATCCCCTAATTGTAGGAGTCCCTCAAGCCTCAGTTGTAGGTCCCCTTCTAGTCTCCATCTACACCCAGTTCTTCAAACGCATTCGCTCCCACAGCTTCAATTGCCATCTCTATGCCCACATGATTCCCAAATCTACCTCGCCAGCCCTGGCCTCTCTCCTCTGCCATTTTGTATTTCCTCCTGCCTTCAGGGCATCTCTATTTGGATGTCCCACCGATGCCTCAACCTTAACATGTCTAAAACAGAACTCCTCATCTTCCCAACCAAAAGCTGTATTCCCTGTGATTTTTCTTATCACTGTAGACAGCACCACCACCCTCCCCGCCCCATAAGCCCACAACCTTGGTATTATCCTCAACTCAGCTCTCTCATTCAACCCTTATAATCCAAGTCTCCAAATCCTGTTGTCTCTACCTTCACAGTATCTCTGAAATCCAAACTGCCACTATGCTGATCCAGGCACTAATTATAACTCGCCTTGAATACTGCATCTGCCTCCTTGCTGACCTCCATGCCACCTGCCCCTTCCCACACCAGTCTGTATGTCACTTGGCTTCCTGAATCACTTTTTTACAAAAATGTTCAGTTCATGTTTCTCCACTTTTCAAGGACCTTCCGTGGTTTCCCATCCACCTCCACATCAAACAGAGACACGTTCCCATCAGCTTGAAAGCACTCGATCACCTTGCCCCCTCTTACCTTACCTCATTGATTTCCTAGTACAACCAAGCCCACACACTTCACTCCTCAAATGCCAACCTATTCCCCGTACCTCAATCTCACCTATTTTGCCAGCAACTTCTCATCCATGTCCTGCCTCTGGCCTTCCATCTTCCTATAAGACAGACGATCACTCTCCCTACCTTGACAAACCTTATTAAAAGCACATCATCTCCAAGAGTCCTTCTCTGGCTAAGCCCTTATTTCTTCTTCTCCCATTCCCTTCTGCTTCACCCTTCCTCTTAGATTTGCACCCTTTATTCACTTCTCCTTGATCCCCACAGCACCCATGAACATATTCATAATTGATTTATTGATATCAATGTGTGTCTTCCCATCTAGACCGCAAGCTTGTTGTGGGCGGGAAATGTTTCTGCCAACTCTGTCATATTCTACTCCTCCAAATAATCAGTCAATTGATAATATTTACTAAGTGCTTACTACGTGCAGACAACTGTACTAAGTGCTTTGAGAGTACACTACAACAGAATTAGCACACATGATCCCTGCCCGTGAGCTCTGCAAGCAGTAAGCACTCATGAAATATGATTGACTGATTGAAGGAGGCAACCTCCTCATGGATCTTCCAAACATCCTGCAGCCACTATTCAAAATAGAATACTGGACAGGATGGAACTGGATCTCACTAAGTCATGGCCATGTTTACGTGCTTCTGTCTCTGACTTCTCCCTTTCTTAGGCTATCAAGTTCAATTCTCTTATGTTTGCTTCTACAAAGATTAATTTTCCCATACATGTTTAATAGATAGTTGGCAGCTAAATGGATTAGCTAAACTATAGTAAATTTGCAAACTCAATTTAACCCTTTAGAATGGTAATAGGAAAACTAGAGAGTGTGTTGAGCTTGTTTACTTCAATGGATTGGTGCACAAAAATTGTACCCTTTTCCTCAGGAATCACATTTTGGGTGAAACTGCCAGAAAAATTTGGGGCTGTTCAAGCAATGAGGTAGGATGAAGACAGCATCAAGGAAGAAAACACTATAATTACTATAATTACATTCATGGAAATATTTGTCCATTTTCTCTTACTACAGTGAGATGTTGGTCAGCCTTGGCCAGCCATATTCGAGTGACAAAGTGGATTCCTAATATCTGCATCCAATCGTTTCTCTCATATTTATATATTTTTTTCTTATTTTGGCTTTTCATGTTGAACATTGCCATTGTGATTAAATATTTTCAATACCCAAATAGACTGAAAATTAAGGTTTGCAAATTCAGTATATACCCGCAAAAATATAGTCACAATGTAAAAATGCTAACCATAATGATTGTGACATTTTTTAAGTGCTTCCTATGTACTAAGCATTGGGACAGACACAATACAAACAGATCAGACACAGTACCTGTCCCAGTAGGACGCATAGTCCAAAGGGGAGAGAGGACAGGCACTGAATCCCCATTTTATAGAAAAGAAAACTTAGGTATGGAGATATTAAGTGACATGTCAAAGGTTACACAAGTGTGCAGGGAGCGGAGCTGGGATTAGACCCTAGGTCTTGTAATGTCCAGTTCAGTTATTCTTTTTAATAATAATAATAGTGATAATAATAATATAACATAGTATTATAATAATGTAATAATAATGGTTTGTTAAACACTTACTATGTGTCAAGCACTGTTCAAAGCAATGGGGTAGAATCTAGCTAATCAGTTTGGACACAGTCTCTGTCCCATACGGGGATCCCCATCTTAATCCCCATTTTACACGTGAGGTAAATGAGGCAGAAAGAAATTAAGCAACAAGCCAAGATCACACAGCAGCCAAGAGATGGAGCCAGGATTCGAACCCAAGTCCATCTGAGTCCCAGACCGGTGCTCTATCAACTCGGCCATTGAAACACAACATGGGTAATGGCTTCAGCCTTGATCTGACACTTATATTATGGCCCACATCATCCTAAGACATAGTTATACCCATACCTGGAAAATGGTAAGGAGGATCACACAGAAGCACCAGTCCGATTCCCTCCTTCACTTTGACCTCAGCGCGCTCCTCTGGTGGAAAAGGATCAAGATCTGTCCATAAAAGAAAAGTGAAAATAGGTACATTTTACTCCCAGATATTTCCAACCATTGAAAGCATTGCTTCCAAAGACACAGAGTTTGGGCTGCAACTTCCGGCTGACTCTGGAAACAGGACAGTTGCCGGCCCGAGGGCGAAAGCATTTGGTGCCCACAGCTCTTCCCCGTGTGTTGACACTGAGGTCTGAAGGGGCCCTAAACCAGCACAGATGCTCATCCCCAGGAACAAAGCCTGATATGAGAACTCCAGAAGACATGAGAATAATAATAATCGTTGCATTTGTTAAGCTCTTGATAAAAGTAAACTAGGTTGGACACAATCCCTGTCCCCCAAAGGGCTCACAGTCTCAATCCCCATTTTACAGATAAGGTAACTGAGGCACAGAGAAGTGAAGCAACTTCCCCAGGTCACACAGCAGACAAGTGGGGAAGTCAGCATTAGAATCCACGATCTTCTGATTCCCAGGCCCGTAGGGAAGCAGCGTGGCTCAGTGGAAAGAGCCCGGGTTTGGGAGTCGGAGGTCATGGGTTCGAATCCCAACTCTGCCACATAGCTGTGTGACGGTGGGCAACTTCTCTGTGCCTCAGTTACCTCATCTGTAAAATGGGGATGAAGACTGTGAGCCTCATGTGGGACAACCTTATTACCTTTTATCTACCCCAGCGCTTAGAACAGTGCTCTGCACATAGTAAGTGCTTAACAAATACCAACATTATTATTATTATTGTTATACCATGCTGCTTCCTAACCCAATCTCATACCTTTGCCATGTCTTGGTGAAGATGTACAGGAAAGGCATTAAGTAAAATACTACTGCTCAGAAAAACAGAAATGCAGAAATGTAATGAATGATAATTATGCTACCTTCTTTTCCCTGCTTTTCTTATTTTAAAAAATATGCCCAACAGGAACTTCCTATTCAGCATTTGTTTTTCGAAGTTTGAACAAATGGATTTGCCAAAAATTCACTGGATGAAACCTATGCATTTAATAAGTAGGATATTTGTTAAGCACTTAAGTGTCAAACACTCTTCTACGCACTGGGGAGGATAAAAGTCAATCAGGTCGGACAGAGTCCCTGTCTTATGTGGGACTCACAGTCTAAGTAGTAAGACACTTTGCTAAGACACTTCTGGCCAGTATTCATTTTTAAATGATCCAACATTGATATTACACAGTATTGCTGGGCTTAAAATCTCCTCTTCTATCACTAATAATAATAATAATAATAATAATAATGTTGGTATTTGTTAAGCGCTTACTATGTGCCGAGCACTGTTCTAAGCGCTGGGGTAGACATAGGGGAAGCAGGTTGTCCCACGTGGGGCTCACAGTCTTAATCCCCATTTTACAGATGAGGGAACTGAGGCACAGAGAAGTTAAGTGACTTGCCCACAGTCACACAGCCGACAAGTGCAGAGCTGGGATTCGAACTCATGAGTCCTGATTCCAGGGCCCGTGCTCTTTCCACTGAGCCACGCTGCTTCTCTATCACATGTTGCAGTACTTTGAAACACGTAGAGGCTATTACTCACATTTCAAACTGCCTAAGTTCTCAAAATATAGAGTTATCTTAAATTTTAAAAAAAATTTCTTTTCTGGATTGTTCTTTATATTAAAAATATAGATGTAATTCATTCTATGAAAAACATTTTTCATGGCAAATTTAATTTTAATAGAACATTAGCGAGGGGAGGTAGAAGAGCTGCTTTAGTCCCTTAGAGCTGATGGTAAGGAGTTTCTATTTGAGGCAGAGGTGGATAACAATAATAATAATAATAGTTGTGGTATTTGTGTAGTGCTTACTGTGTGCCAGGCACTGTACTAAGTACTGTGGTAGATACAGGGTAATTAGGTTGGACACAGGCTCCGTCTCACATTGGGCTCACAGTCTTAATCCCCATTTTCAGATGAGGTAACTGAGGCACAAAGAAGTGAAGTGCCTTTCCCAAGGACACACAGCAGATAAGTGATGGAGCCAGAATTAGAACCTAGGTCCTTCTGACTCCCAGACCTATGCTGTTGACTCTGATAATGTAGATAATGTAGATAAGAAGAAAGGTTTGATGTGCTTCACTGAGCAGCCAATCTATTTTCAGGCAGGAAATTAATAAACCACATTCATCGCCAGTGTGATGTTATTTAGTGTACCTAGAAATCTAGGTTCAGACATTGATTTGTTTTTGAAATATTCATTTTTAAAATAGCACAAATAACATCTCAGATACCAGAAATGAATACAGATTAGCATTACTAATCATGTAGCCAATGGTTTCCAGTGTGGAATCATCTGATTTAAGAATATTTGCTATTAGTTCATAAAGTTATTTTTCCATTTACTCAGTCATTTATTGGATATCTGGTCAGTGGGTGTATATGCTACTACTTTGACTGTGAGCCCCACATAGGACAGGGACTGGGTGTGGCCTGATTGACTTGAATCTCCTCAGTGTATAGAACAGTGCTTGACACATAGTAAGCACTTAACAAATACCATACTTCTTATGTACTTTGGTTTTAGTCAATGAATCTGGCAAATCCATTTGTTCAAATGTTGAAAAATGAATGGTGAATAGGATGCTCTTGTTGGATGCATTTTTTAAAAAGTAAGAAAGAAGCAGGAAAAAAACACTATCATGACTGTCACATTGCTTTTGTGCACTTTTATTTTTCTGAGCCGTCCATAATACCTACCAATACATTTAAAAAAAAACACAACAAGAAAAAGATTACTGTTGAAACTCTATTACAAAGAGTAATAGCAAAGGGCTAGGGGATTTCAGACTGTGAAAACTATCCGGGAGAGTCAATTCTACAGATTACTATTCTATGTAGAGGCAATAGAATAAAAGTTAAATAAAGCCCAATCCATCACCTCACCAAGAGATGCAGGCATGGAAAGGAAGCACTGAAGATGGGAGTCCAAAGGATGCAAAAGTTCTCAGTCCCTTGGCACCTATCTTCCCAAAAAGATTTAACCTTTTTTAAACCACAAAAAAATTTTTCTACTGAGTTTTGAGTTTAGTAAAAAGTCACAATTTAATTACATTATTTAAGTGTTTTCGGTGAATTGGCAACAAAGGTCAAGCGGGGGGGGGGGGGGGTTGTCTTTTATGGTATTTGTTAAGCCCTTACCATGTGCCAGGCACAGTACTAAAACCTGGGGTAGATACAAGCTATTCTGGTTGACACAATCCATGTCCTAAATGGGGCTCACAGTCTTAATCCCCAATTTACAGATGACACAACTGAAGCACAGAGAAGTTAAATGACTTCCCCACAGTCACACAGCAGGTACGTGGTGGAGCTGGGATTAGAACCCATGTCTTTCTGACTCCCAGGCCCGTACTCTTTCTGGCCACACAGATTATTTTCTATCTCCACACAGCTATTCCTTTAGAAAGCTACCCTTTTTTTCATGATGTATGAAAAATATCTAGTTTGGTAATCATCCAAAGGGCAGCAAAAATTCATATATCTACATAATCTTAGGCCAGGAGAAAGCATGGCTCAGTGGAAAGAGCACGGGCTTAGGAGTCAGAGGTTATGAGTTCTAATCCCGGCTCCGCCACCTGTCAGCTGTGTGACTTTGGGCAAGTCACTTGACTTCTTGGTGTCTCAGTTGCCTCATCCGTAAAATGGGGATGAAGACTGTGAGCCTCAAATGGGACAAACTGATTACCCTGTACCTACCCCAGGGCTTAGAACAGTGCTCTGCATATAGTAAGTACTTAACAAATACCAACATCATTATTATTATTATAAACACAGCTGTTCACTCTTAGAGTAGCCTGCTTTCAAGAAGAATTTGACATTCACTGAGAAGGATGATAAGCTTATCACCTGCCTTTGTCTTGTCTTATGTTGACGAGTCGCCTCCGACCCACAGCGACATCATGGACACATCTGTCCCAGAACGCCCCACCTCCATCTGCAATCGTTCTAGTAGTGGATCCAGAGAGTTTTCTTTGGCCTTTGTCTTAGATTTCTAAAAAGGCATTCCGCAGGCCAGAGAAAAATTTCTCACTGATCTCTAAATTACCAATCAGTCAATGTCAATCAATTCTGATTGTTGAGTGCTTACTGTGTGCAGATCAGTGTACTAAGCGCTAGGGGGTATGCGGTGTAATAGAGCTGGTAGACACCATCCCTGCCTTCAAGGAGATTACAGACTAGAGAGGACGGACATTTAACAAAATTACAGATATGGGGAAATAGCAGAATATAAAAATACATACATAAATGTTGTGGGCTGGGTGGGGATGCTGAATAACAAGTATTTAAGGGGTATGAATCCAAGTGCATAATGGTTGCAAAAGGGTGGGCGAATAGGGTCAGTGAAGCTTTAGACAGGGAGGGTCTCTTGGAGATGATATGATTTTAATGGGGCTTTGATGATGGAGAGAGTGGTGGTCTGTTGGATATGAAAAAGAAGGGTTTTCCCTTCTAGGGGATAGAACACGGGCCTGGGAGTCAGAATGATCTAGGTTCTACTCCCAGCTCCATCCCTTGTCTGCCATGTGAGCTTAGATAAGTCATTTCACTTGTCTGTGCTTCAGTTACCTCATCTGCAAAATGGGGATTAAGACTGTGAGCCCAATGTGGGACAGGGACTGTGACCAACCTAATTATCTTCTGTCTACCCCAGAGCTTAGTTCAGTGCCTGGCACAGAGTAAGTGCTTACACATATGGCAATTACTATTTTTACTATTATATGGGTAAGGGGTCAGTATGTAGGTTGACTTTAGAGGGTTTTAGTTGGAGATCAGGAAGGTAAGGAGGCGGAGAACTGAGGAGAGTCTTAAAGCTCTCCTTTAAGTCTAGGAATCTGAAACTGGGGAATGTAGTCATGTGATGGATATGAAGGGGGAGGGTGTTTGGATCTGCAAGGTAGCAGTTTGGATGGAGAGGAAAGGAAGGATTCTAGAGATGTTGTGAATGTATAACAACATTTGTTTATTTCTTTCTTTTAATGTTACTTAAGTGATTACTATGTGCCAGGCACTGTACTAATCAATGGAGCAAATACAAGCTAATCAGGTTGCACACGGTCGATGTGTGCATAACATATAAGATTCACAATCTTAATCTCCATTTTACAGATGGGGAAACTGAGGCACAGAGAAGCTAAGAGACTTGCCCAAGGTCACATAGCAGGTATGTGTTAGAGATGGGATTAGAACCCAGGTGCTTCTGACTCCCAGATCTGTGTTCTATCTACAAGGCAACATGAGGATAAGGCTGTTAAGTGCTTGTGGGACAGGGAGGAAAGCTTGTGAGACAGGGAGGACAGTGGTGTTACCTACAGTAATGGGAAAGACAAAGCTAGGTCAGGATTTGGGTCAGAAGATGAGGAGTTTTGTTTTGGATGTGTTAGGTTTGAGGTGTTGATAGACATCCAAGAAGGTATTTCCTGAAGGCATGAGGAAATCCAGGACTGCATAGAAGGAGTTGAGGTTGGGGATGGGTTGGTAGATTTGGGAATCATCTGCATAGAGATGGTAGTTGAAGCTGTGGAAGCTAATGTGTTCTCCAAGGAAGAGGTTAGAGATCTAGAAATAGAAGAGGACCCAGAAATGAGGGACCCCCTACTGTGAGATGGTGGGAGGCAGAGGAGGAGCAAGCAAAAGAGACTGAGAAGGAACCACCAGAAAGTTAGGAGGAGAACTAGGCGAGGACAGGGTCAATGAAGCCAAGCTTTGATGATGTTTCCAGGAGAAAAGGGTGGTCCACAGTTTCAAAGGCAACTGATAGGTCAGCAACGATTAAGCGGGCATTTTACAAGGAATAGGTAATAATAATAATGTTGGTATTTGTCTATGTGCGGAGCACTGTTCAAAGCAATGGGGTAGATACAGGGTAATCAGGGCGTCCCACGTGAGGCTCACAGTTAATCCCCATTTTACAGATGAGGTAACTGAGGCACAGAGAAGTTAAGTGACTTGCCCACAGTCACACAGCTGACAAGTGGCAGAGCCGGGAGTGGAACTCATGACCTCTGACTCCGAAGCCCAGGCTCTTTCCACTGAGCCACGCTGTGACCTTAGAGTGGGCAGTTTTACTGGACTGGAGGTGCCTGAAGCCAATTGCGGGGCAGGGGTGTGGTCAAGAGAGAATTGAAGGAGAGGGAGGGGAAGAAGTGGATGCATTCAATTCACTCAAAGAGAATGGAAAGGAATGGTAGGAGAAAGATGGAGTGATAATTGGAAAGTGCTGTGGGGCCAAGGGAAGGTTTTTTAGGATAGGTAGACAAAGTCATGCTTGAAGCCAATGGGAAAGGAGCCACTGGAGTGTGAATGTTTGAAGATGGCAGTTGGGGAGGGAAGAGAGGAAGAGAAAAGTGATTTTTTTAAGGGTACTGCTTAAGTGCTTATTATATGCCAGGAACTACTACTATTAAGCACTGGAGTAGATATGAGGTAATCAGGTTGAACACAGTCCCTGACCCACAGGTGGATCAAGTAGTAGGATTGAATTCCCATTTTACAGGTAGGTTAATTGAGGCACAGAGAAGTTAAATGATTTGCCTAAGGTCACAGAGGAGACAAGTGACAGAGCTGGAATTAGAATACAGTTCCTCTGATTCTCGGCCCATGCTTTTTCCATTAAGCCACACTGCTTCCGTTTTTGTAAGATAAGAATGGATGAGGTTGAAGGGGCAGATGGAGGAGTAGATTTTAAGATGAGGCAGGAGTTCTCCTCTTGAGATACTGCTGGGAAGGACGGAAGAGTTGAAGAGGGGCAGGAGAAGAGTGGGGCTGCAGAGATGCAGGTGAGATTTTATAGAGATTTATCATTTTATTTATCAACAAAATTGGCTAGGTCAGTAGGTTCACGGGAGAAAGGGGTGGAAGGACATGTGGTTGAGGAGGGAGTTTAAAGTCTGAAACAGCTGGTATGAGAAATGAGCACAGGAGTCAGTAAGGATGGAGAGTATTGTTGCTGGGTGGAGGAGAGAGCAGAGTTAAAGCAGGTGAGGATGAGTTTGAGAAGGACGAAGTCACTGTGGTGTCTAGATTTCTGCCAGCAGTGCTCCTCGGCTCATGTGCTAGAGTGGAGGAAGCGTACTGTGGAGGTGTTTCAGGGTTGTAGCTTCAAGGTATGACTTAGGTGGAGGGATAAGGGAGTGAGGGAGTTGAATTCCAGGAACCCACTCAAATTGCAAGCAATTTTGCAGAGGAGATTTAGGGGTCGCCAGTGCATTGATAAGCAATGAATTCACTTCATCTGGTAGAAATTCGAGAAAATACGGCATTTTATGCTCCATAACCATAATAAGGTCCCGATGTTGAAGATTTTCCATCTCTCAACATACTCTTATATACTAGCTGAAAACTGAGGTACACCTTCCTAATAGCAGAGTTGTTCATTGGAAAATTCTCATCCAACTAGCTAAAATAAGCCTTTGCCACTTCATCTGAAAGTTTAGGTTTTAGACCACAAAGCTCTTAAGTCTTACATGTACAGACTGTGCCTTGTGACTGGGACAGGATTAGAAAGGGTACCCAAGCCTAAGGTTCATTTACTATTAGCACACTCACCGTGCATTAATACATTGGGGAACACAGAGGAGAAAATATATGTATGCATTTCTAGCTTCAAGAAGCTGGTAAATGAACAAAAATTAAGTAGCAGATGAGTGCCCATGAGTGATGACTGGGCAGGGTGGGGGAAGGGGGTGTCTCTGAACGTGAAGCATGACAGGATGACAGGGAGGGGGAGGAGGTCATTCCAAGTAAGGAGGAAACAGCATGGTCTAATAGAAAGAGCGTGGCCCTGGGAGTCAGAGAACCTGGTTTCTAATTCCGGCTCTGCCTCCTATCTGCTGTGTGACCTTGGGAAAGTCACTTAGCTTCTCTGTGCCTCCGTTTCCTCAACTGTAAACCTATTCTCTCTCTTCCTTGACTGTGAGCCCCATGTGAGGTAGGGACCAGTTCTGACTTGATCAATTTGAACCTCCCCAAATTAACAAATACTTTAAAAAATAAAAAGTTGTGAACAGTGCATCAGAGGCAGGAGAGTTTAGTCATTCACGGGACAACCTTGTACCATGAACCATGTACCTCATATCCACCCCCAGCACTTAGAAGAGTGCTTGGCACATAGTAAGCGCTTAACAAATGCCATTATTATTATTATTCAGTCAATCATATTTAATGAGCACTTACTGTGTGCAGAGTACTGTACTAGGCGCTTGGGAAAGTACAATATAACAATGTAACAGATACATTTCCTGCCCACAGTGAGCTTCCAGTCTAGAGGGGGAGAAATTTAGTGCAAGGAACAGTTAGTACTTTGTTGGGTAAAAGGGAAGAGGCCAGAATTAGTGGTAGACTGAGAAGAAACAAAGAGAAAAAGAGGAACCCCATTTGATGGGAAGCCCTAGAGTCAATGTTAAGGAGTTTTTGTTAATATGAGAAGCAAAGGAAAAGTATGGGGGAAATTTCTGTGGCAGGAGTAGTGTAACTCTAAAGGGTGTTTTAGAGAGGTTACAGTAAGCTCCTCCTCTAGACTGTAAGCTCCTTTTTGGCAGTAATCTCTTCTAGGGATTCTACGATATTGTACTCTACCAAGCACTTAGTACAGTGTTCTGCACCCAGTAATTGTTCAATAAAGAGCACTGAAGATGTGTGTGGAAGGTAAGCGTGCAGGTGAAATCAAGAGGAAGAGCATTCAAGGTCTGGCTGCATTTGCCAAAGTTGGATTCCAGAACCAAGGAAAGGATGATGAAATAAATGTGCTGTACAAACTCTAGAGGTGAAAGGGAGGCAGAGTTCTCTTATTCCAACCAGCAAAGGGGAAGGGGAGAGAAAAAGGGAGGAAGGGCTTGGAGAAATGTCACAAAAATGGTGGCGGAGACTTCTCGTTCCCTCTAGACTGAATGCTCCTTCTGGACAGGGAATTCCGCTAAGCGCTTAATAGAATGGTTTGCACACAAGAAGCACTCAATAAATATGGCCGATTGATCGATTGATGTGGATTTAAACACTGATGTGGATTTAAATGCATTCTCTTTAAACACTGTCACACTGTGTCTATGCAACCGCAACCGATTTAATCACTTGAAAATTAACAACTGCTTACATCCAAAACTCAGCGAGGCTTCAATGCTTCGCACCATTCCAAAGGTATTTGAAGCTAAACAAACGTATTTTCCACTGTCCTTCAGTTTGTCAGGGTTATTGATAACAAGGTTGCCTCCTACCATACTGTAACGATCACTTGTCAGGTCAATGTCCCAGTTATTCATTTTCCATCTGCAAGAAAAACACATGCATGTCACATCTCAAAGGAAAACCGACACTTGTGAGACTATTTGCAAAGCTAAATACTCCCAGAAGGTTTGACTTAATCAGAGTAGAGCAGGTGAAAGTTTAACTGTGTGGTATTATCAATTTCAAAGAATAGTCTTTCAAAATTGGTTCTAAATGGGCTGGTCTTTAACCCATTCATTCATCTATTTAGGTCTTCTGCTTCCGTCCTTTTTAATTGCCCACGATGTGTTTGTGGGTAGGGAAGTCATGCATATATAAACACATCTCCCAAAGCACTCTTAGCTAAATTATTATTTAAAGTCAGGAACCTGGTACAAAATACTACTTCATTCTTCTTGTAAAAATGACAAAAGAAATTGGGAAAATATTTTTGAAGATGATCAAAATAGCTTTTATTTCTAAAGTCAGCCTAAGTGACCTTCAGCATCTGTTTCCAGATAAAGATACAATCTGGCCACCAGAGGGAGATCACGCACTTTCATGAAAGTGAAAAGGCTAATAATCGTAATAATAATAATTATGGTATTTAAGCGCTTACTATGTGCCAAGCACTGTTCTAAGCACTGGGGTAGATACAGAGTAATCAGGCTGTCCCATGAGGGGTTCACACTTTTAATCCCCATTTTACAGATAAGTTAACTGAGGCACAGAGAAGTTGTGATTTGCCCAAGGTCACACAGCAGACAACTGACCGAGCCAGGATTAGAACCCATGACCTTCTGACTCCCAAGCCCGTGCTCCTTCCACTAAGCCATGCTGCTTCTCTAGACTAGGGGGACAGAGAGAAACAGCAGAGAGAAACAGAGAAGAAATAAAACACCTCCCAAAAGAAAAAACAACAACAACAAAACCTCATGCTAATTTCATTTCCTAAGAATTCCACAGGATGAATCCTTACCGAAACCTTAAAAGGGCTGGCATCTCTTATAGCAGTTGCTATGACTACACTGGTGCCTTGGACTCTGAGGCACAAGGATTCTGAATTTCTGCTGCTCTAGGCAAAGTAGCTGACTGTTTTTTGTTTTTATGTATTTTGTATTGTTTCAGTATTTTATTGTTTCATTGTTTCTTGTGTCACTCTTTATATTAACTGATCATGAGCCCTTAAGGCCCCAGGACCATGTCTAATTTCCACATTTGAATTTGTTACCCAAAGTGCTCTGCACAAAGTAAGAGTTCAATCAAATACTATTTCTGCTACTACTTCTCCCCATCTTATTTATATGCAAATAAGAACTAAAAGGGGGAGACTTGCAAAATCACAAGGTTTAATCTGTATAGACCATGTTTATAATTAACTGTGAAGCATTATCAATCAGCAGCATGGCTCAGTGGAAAGAGCCCGGGCTTGGGAGTCCGAGGTCATGGGTTCGAATCCCAGCTCCGCCACTTGTCAGCTGTGTGACTGCGGGCAAGTCACTTCACTTCTCTGTGCCTCAGTTACCTCATCTGTAAAATGGGGATGAAGACTGTGAGCCTCACATGGGACAAGCTGATGATCCTGTATCTAGCCCAATGCTTAGAATAGTGCTCTTCACATAGTAAGCGCTTAACAAATACCAACATTATTATTATCAAGTGGAATGGCGTTTAAGGTCTAGTTGCATTTGCCAAAGTTGGATTTGAGAACCAAGGAAAGGATGATGAGATAAACGTGCTGTGCAAATCCTGGAGGTGAAAGAGAGGCAGACTTGTTTTATTCCATCCAGAAAAGGGAAGGGGAGAGAGAAGGGGAGGAAGGGCTTGGAGAAATGTCATAAGAAAGGAAGTAGAGACTTCTCGTTCCCTCTGGACTACACGTTCCTTGTGGACAGGGAATTCTACTAAGGGCATATTTGAATATATATATTCAAAACAATTGCCCTAGAGAAAATTTTGTTTTGACTTGACTCTGGAGTAGGAAAAGCTTATATGTAGCATTAAACAAATCTTAGTGGAGAGTTTTATGCTTGCAGAACCAATTGTTTTTAACTATTGTAATAATAATAATAATAATGTAGGTATTTGTTAAGCACTTACTATGTGCAGAGCACTGTTCTAAGCACTGGGGTAGATACAGGGTAATCAGGTTGTCCCACTTGAGGCTCACGGTCTTAATCCCCAATTTACAGATGAGGTAACTGAGGCACAGAGAAGTTAACTGACTTGCCCACAGTCACACAGCTGACAAGTGGCAGAGCCGGGATTCGAACCCCTGACCTCTGACTCCCAGGCCTGGGCTCTTTTCACTGAGCCACGCTGCTTCTCTATAAACCTCTACTGCTGCCTATAAGCCTACACACCTTAATGAAAGATGGTGTTTCAGACCTTCCCACCTCCAGCCCTTTCCTACCATTTTGCTGCTACCCTGGTAGCCTCAGAGGAAAGAAGCCAGAAAAACTCTCCAACCTCCTTGGGCAGAAGCTATCAATCAAGCCAACTCTCTGTTTGAGAAACATTCTGGGTCCCAACCTCAACCAAATGCTTTCTTGCATTCTAAAATTTTGCAAGAAAAAGTCTCCGTTGCCACTCTAGAGAGCTGGCTATGGGTTCACGGAACCTTATCCCTGTAAAGAAGTACATGGATCATGATTTTTTTTTCAAACGGCTCTCAGGTTTTTCCATGTAGCTATAATGAATAATAATAACAGTATTTGTTGGGTGTTTACTATGTGTCAAGCACGGACCTAAGCGCTGGGGTAGGTACACAGTCCCCTGTCCCACGTAGGGCTCACAGTCTTAATCCCCATTTTACAGATGAGGTCACTGAGGCCCAGAGAAGTTAAGTGACTTACCCAAGGTCCCATAACAGACATGTTAAAGAGCCAGATTAGAATCCAGGTCTTTCTGATTCCCAAGCCTATGCTCTATCCACTAGGCCATGTTGCTTCTGGTGAGAAGTAGCAAAGCATCTATATCAAAAGAAGGAATTCCCCCTTCAATTGTGACTGTCTCTCAATCCATAAAGTCATGATTATTGACCCAGTGAAAGGAGATTTGGAGACAGGAAACCTAGTTTCTCTCATATTCTGGGGCCTTCAGCCACTTGTCTATTGTGTGCCACTTCTCTTTGCCTCAGTTCCCTCATCTGTAAAATGGGGATTGAGACTGGGAGCCCCATTTGGGACAGGGACTGTGTCCAACCCGATTTACTTGCATCTACCCTAGTGCTTAGTACAGTGCCTGACGCAAAGTAAGTGCTTAGCAAATTCCACACTTCTTATTTAGCAAAGGGATTCCACACTTGGCTTTCTTGGTGCCTTCCTCTCTAATAATCAGACTAGGGGCTTTGAGGATACCACAGTGCCTCTGACCAGAACATATGTTAATCTTCGGGATGAAGTTGGAGATGCAAGTGAACAGAAATAGAATTTAAAGTATTGAAAAAGTAAGTGTACAACTTTAAAGGAAAAAATAAAATTTTAGGAGATGTAATGAAACTTTTTTTCAAGAAAATCAAGGGGTTGAACATTGATATTTAGTAAATAGATGTTACAGTGGAAATATTGAAATCTGAGGTTAAACTATACCCTTTCAACATGACATTTCAGCTGCTCTACATTCCTTTAACATCCTGAAGAGAGAGAGCTGGAACACACTGAAATACCCCATTCTGGGCAAATAAATCAGAGGTACACAGCTTTGAGGCTTTCGGGAGATATTTCTATGTAATTCTGTATAGCATTTACAGAGCATTAACTGACACTGGATACTTTGATATTGGGAAAATGACATGTATTTTTGGAAAAAAAAACCCCAGTCTGCATGATACTACTAGAGTATAACTGATTTTGCAGAAATGGTAGCTATTAGTTCAAATTATTTGCAAAAAAAAAGGTCACCATGTTTGTCTATAACACCATATAGCCCCACTCATATTAAAATGAAAATTGAATTTCCCTTTGTGACTACAGAAACAGATATGCATGTTTAATAACGTTTAGTCCCCGATTTGTGCGGCAGCCTAAATTCAGAAACGGTAAGGTTGGAGTTGTTACTTGTAGATAGGGAAGGGGCTCGCTCGAGCCCTGCAGTTCATGGAGACTTTGCCATCCGGTGATTCTTCAGGATAAATGGTATTGATTGGCTGCTCTTCAAAGATCGGGCCATATCCTTTTCCTTCTTCTGAAACTTAAAGCATAAATGGAAAAATATTAGCACACTTCCAGAAAATTTGAAATTTAGAGAAAATCTGGAGCTGCTTTAACCCTCAGAGAAATACTAATAATAACAATAATAATAATCATGATGATAACGATGGTAATTATGTGGTACTTGTTAAATGCTTACTTACTGTGTCCGAGCACTGTATTAAGTGCTGGAGTAAATACAAGATAATCAGTTCAGACACAGTCCCTGTCCCACAAGGGACTCAGTCTAAGTAGGAAGAAAATCCAGAATCATTCGCTACTTCCATCATTTAACTACCAAACTGCGTCATTCTGGACTGAGCCCCAGGTTACACTGCCATGGGTGCAGAAATCCAGACCTAACTGAATCCACCATCGAGTGACCACTGGACCCAAGTGGGGCCTAAGGCCCAGGATGGGAATAATCCAGTGACTAACCCACATGGTTTACAGTTCCAAAACCCATCCTGTCCTAAAACACTAGGGTTGGCCCAGCACCAGACTGGAGTATACAGGAACTGGGAGCAATCACTGATAAATCGTAGAACTGTGAGTAAAATGGCCCTAAGTGTCACGAGCATTAATAGGGCAACATTAAAATTGCCCTCATTTTGCCAGGCCAGTGGTCTATCCAACCCAATATTGGGTATCTGATTGTGACAGCTGGATGCTTGGAAAAGCTCTTTGGCAATCATTCTAGTGTTTAAACCTATGCCACCCTACAGCTCTTCCCTTTCAAAACCATACCTTTTTTTCTTTAGCAACTCTTATAAATTGCTTGACCATGCATTTTTCCAAATCCCTCTTTCTGGGATATGGCGTAGTGGAGAGAGCACAGGCCTGGGAGTCAGAAGGTCATGGGTTCTAGTCCCAGCTCCACCACTTGTCTGCTGTGTGACTTTGGGCAAGTTACTTCACCTCTCTGGGACAGGGATGGTATCCAACCCAACCTGCTTGTATCCAGTCCAGCTTTTAGTACAGTGTTTGGCACACAGTATACGCTCAACAAATACCACAGTTATTATTATTATCATTATAGCCAAAGGTGCACATTTCCCAGAGTGACCTGCTTGGTGTCACAATAGGGAAATGTTTATGATCCAAACATCAGCACTGTTGAGATATGCCAAAAGGAGGGTGGTATGTGTTAAGCACTTACAATGTGACAAGCACTCTACTAAATGCTGGGAGTCACAAAATAAGCAGATCAGACTCAGTTCCTATCCTCTACAGGGCTTACAGTTGAAGAGGGAGGGAAAATCTGAACTGGTTGTTGTTAAAAAGAGATGATTCCACTCAATGGAGTGTTTAAAAGAGGGGTGCAGGTGGCCTTGGTGATCTGGAAAATGGTTTGAAAACTGTCCAACTTTAAGTTTCACTGATGTTTCTGTTTTACCCACGTTCCATCTACTGAAGTTTCCACGCAGTTGCGGTTGCTCCGCAATGTGCTCGGTTTGTTGGCAGGCAGTAGTAAGAGAGGCGTACATGTATGCGTGGGTCCTTGGAAATGGATCAAAAGAAACTATTTGTGTAAACATTTACGCATATGTTGGCTGGGGAATGGGTACATGTACTTTGCTCAACAGCATGGCTTGTTTCTGAAATTGTGACTTCAGACTGCAGCAGATGCTTTTTTGAGATTAAAACTGGGCAGCTGTGTTGTAATGTTAAGTCTCTGGCTTTATTCTGCTCATGGAGTCACAAACACAATAAAGAATATGTGGATTTCTAGTGATTGGCAGAGAAATCATTCAGGTGTTCAACTGATGTGAAGTGCTAATTGAGCTCTTTAATACCTATGTTTACAGGTGACTTATTGACCAATTCTCAGTTAACTGAGAAGCAGTATGGCCTAGGGGAAAGAGCAGTGGCCTGGGAGTCAGAGCACCTGGGGTCTAATCCTGGCTCCATTTGCCTGCTCTGTGACTTTAGGCAAGTCACTTAACTTCTCTGTGTCTCAGTTATCTATCTGTAAAATTGATATTTAGACTAAGAACCCCATGTGGGACAGGGACTGTGTCCAACTTTATGATCTTGTTATCTATCCAAGAACTTATTACAGTGTCTGGCAAAAAGCAAATGCTTAACAAATGCCATTAAAAAATTAAATCAAGGTTTTCAACAAGCATGGATAGCTCAAGCTTCCCCAGCCACTTCTTCCTCCAGTAGTTTTTATCTTGAATATCTCACTTGCAAACCCACCTCTTGCTTCTTCCCTGCCTTCTGCTTGTAACTCTATTCCACTCCTTATCAGGCAACCACTCCTCTCCTCATTTTCAAGGCCCTTCTTGAAAATCACATGTGAAAAGCACATCCCTTTCCCCACCCTAAATATCCCAACTGCTACTTCAGCTCGGATACTCACAACCCCCTGTTACACTCACTTTCCCACGGCTTCTTCCCCTCTGCCTTCAAACATGCCTGTGTCTTCCCCATCCTAAAAAAACCCTTTCTTGACCCCACTGACGCCTCCAGTTATGGCCCTATCTCCCTCCTACGCTTCCTCTCCACAATTCTAGTCGAGTCTTCTATACTCACTGCCTTGAATTCCTCAACTCCAACTCTCTCCTGGACTTCCTACAATCTGGCTTCTGTCCCCTCTGCTCCACAAAAACTATCCTCTCAAAGGTCACCCATGACCTCCTTCTTGCCAAATCCAATGGCTCCTACTCTATCCAAATCTTTCTCGACCTCTCAGCCACCTTTGACACTCTCAACCTTCCCATTCTCCTCAACATGTTATCCAACTTTGGCTTCACGGACTCCGTCCTCTCTTGGTTTTCTTCTTATCTCTCTGGCTGTTCATTCTCAGTTTCCATCGCGGGCTCCTCCTCCCCCTCCCATCCCCTAACTGTAGGGGTTCCTCAAGGGTCCCCTACTGTTGTCCCTCTATACTCACTCCTTTGGTGAACTCATTCGTTCTCATGGCTTCAACTATCATTTCTACGCAGATGACACCCAAATCTACATCTCCTCCCCAGTTCTCTCTCCTTCCCTCCAGGCTCGCATCTCCTCCTGCCTTCAGGACATCTCCACCTGGATGTCCGCCAACAACCTAAAACTCAACATGTTAAAGACTGAGCTCCTTATCTTCCCTCCCAAACCCTGTCCTCTCCCTGACTTTCCTGTCACTGTGGATGACACTATCATCCTTCCCATCTCATAACCCGCAACCTTGGTGTAATCCTTGACTCCGCTCTCTCATTCACCCCACACATCCAATCTGTCACCAAAACCTGCCAGTCTCACCTTCACAACATTGCCAAGATCTGCCCTTTCCTCTCCATCCAAACCTCTATCTTGTTGGTACAATCTCTCATCATATCCACCTGGATTACTGCATCAGCCTCCTTTCTGATCTTCCATCCTCCTGTCTCTCCCTGCTTCAGTCTTTACTTCACTCTGATGCCCAGATTATCTTTTTACAGAAGCCCCCTGGGCATGTCACCCTGACTCCTCAAAAATCTCCAGTGGTTGCCTATCATCCTTTGCATGAAGCAAAAACTCCTCACTATTGGCTTCAAAGCTCTCCATCCCCTTGCCCCCTCCTACCTCACCTCCCTTCTCTCCTTCTCCAGCCCAGCCCACACACTCCACTCCTCTGTTACTAACCTCCTCACAGTGCCTCGTTCTCGTCTGTCCCACCGTCGACCCCAGACCCATGTCCTACCTCTGGCCTGGAATGTTCTCCCTCCTCACATCTGCCAAACTAGCTCTCTTCCCCTCTTCAAAGCCCTACTGAGAGCCTGCCTCTCCAGGAGGCCTTCCCAGACTGAGACCCTCTTTTCCTCTGCTCCTCCTCGCTTCCCCATCCCCTCTATGCCCTCCCTCTGCTCTACCCTCTTCCCCTCCCCACAGCACTTGTGTATATTTGTACATATTTATTATTCTATTTATTTTATCAATGATGTTTATATATGTATAGTTCTATTCATCTATTTTGATGCTATTAATGCCTGTCTACTTGTTTTGTTTTGTCACCTGTCTTCCCCTTCTAGACTGTAAGCCCATTGTTGTGTAGGGATTGTCTCTATCTGTTGCTGAATTGTACTTTCCAAGTGCTTAGTACAGTGCTCTACATACAGTAAGCACTCAATAGATATGAATGAATGATTGATAGACGGGCTCCCTGCCCTCAAAGAACTGTTAAGTAGAAAGCAATTAATACAATAAATACCATATCCTTGATTTTCCTTTCATCTTAGCCTATAATGATCAACCAAAATGACAGACTTAAAAACAATTGTGGAATTTAAGTGCTTATTGTTTTCTAAGTGCCAGAGCAGATAGAGTATGATTAGATAATACAGTCTCTGTCCCACTTGGGGCTCCTAATCTAACAAGAAGAGAGAACAGGTATTGAACCCTCATTTTACAGATGAGGGAATTAAGCAACTCTCCAAGGTCACAGAGCAGGCAAGCAGTCGAGCCGGGTTTAGAACCTAGGTCCCTGCCTCCCAGCCCCTTACTCCTCCAAGCCATGCTGCCTCTCTTTATTTAGATGAGACACATAGACATCATTCATAAAACATAAAAATCATTTCATTCTCCTCTCATATTCAAAAAACTAAGATTCCATGGAATCCCATCATTTGATTCACCTTCCTTGTCTAACAGGCACAACCATGGCTATTTTAAGGAGGAGATTACAATATAACAACACACAAGCACTTACTCTTTTAATAGTCATAATTTGGGGAGGAATCATGTAGGCCAGGAAGTAATAAGGGAAAAGTGGTTTTATGGAAAACCTACTCTTGCCCCCCCACCACCTCTTCAGGGCCCTCAGATCTGGCCTCTGATTGCAGTATCAGTGTTTTCTTTTCACGTACGTGTTTGAGCATCTCTTTGCCCACACATGTTGCACTTCAGACTAGAAACCAGTTCCTTCTAAGGGACTCATTATTTCTTCTTCACTTTGTGAAATGTCACTTTCTGCTACTATTTTTTCAAGAAGGGTATTTGGAAGTTGAACAGTAAATGATAATTATTTCTGTAATTCATTCAGTTGTATTTAATGAGCACTTACAGTGTGTAATCTGATGAACGCTTTTGGGTTCAACTAGTCTGAATTTGTGTGGACAAAAGAATATGTGCAATCTGATCTTGTGTAAGAAGAGTATTTTTGCTTCCTTCATTTTAACTCTGTTGTATTGTACTCTGCCAAGTGCTTAGTACAGTGCTCTGCTAACAGGAAGAGCCTGATACATACCATTGGTTGATGATTGACAACTAAGTAATGAAATTCTACCATGGTATTTTTATGCACAGTATATTAAAAATGCAGTACATAAACTATGCTGAATACTTACCATGGAAAGAATAGGCTGAAAATCCCTGCCGTTTGGATGGCACTATTAAAAGAAAAAAGTCAAATAGGTAAAAAGAAGTTATAAAATAAATATACAAGTATTTGCAATTATTGTACATTGAAAAGTGTTTACATCAAGCTAACATAAGTTGTGTTATATATTCACATACATTGGAAGCAGGGTAAAAACTATCATTGAAAAAATGTTACCTGGGAATTAGCAGATTTAATTATTTAAAAATACTAAAAGTATTAGGAGATTTCATAGATTAGGCTTTTCTCTCATTTGGTACTGCTAACAATATAAATGGATTTACTCTCTTCTCCCAGAATGACCATCATGGACTCTATGATGAAGAAGTAAACTCATTACCTAAAATTCACAGCTGAAATGAGCCATTTATGCAACCTTTTGTAGTCAGCTGCATGGATTAAAATAAAATTATTTCTGCTTACTTCACAATTGTGGTATTTGTGAAGCACTTAGTATGTTCCAAACACTGCACTAAGCACTGAGGTAGTTACATACTAATCAGATCAGGAACAATCCCTTGTCCCACACAGCGCTCACAATCTAAGGAAGTGGGGGGCAGGTATTCTTTCCCATTTTACAGATGAGGAAATTAAATAACAGAGAGGTTAAGTAACTTGCCCAAGAACACACAGCAAGAAAGTGTAAAAGACAGGACTAGAATCCTGGTCTCTTGGTTTCCCAGTAGTCCCAGGTTCTTTCTTCTTCTGTACTTCAATTTTGTCTACCTCGCCGCCAACACCTCGCCCATGACCTGCCTCTGGACTGGAGTGCCCTCCCTCTTCATATCTGACACGTATTCACTTTCCTTACCTTCAAAGTCCTATTAAAAACGCATCTTCTCCAGGAGGACTTCCCTGACTAAGCCCTCATTTTCCACTTCTCCCACTCCCTTCTGCATCATTCATTCATTCAATCATATTTAATAAGCACTCACTGTGTGCAGAGCACTGTCCTAAGCACTCAGGCGAGTACAATACAACAATTAACGCATTCCCTGCCCACAACGAGCTCACATTCTAGAGGGGGCTCACAACTGCTGCTAAGATTTGCATGTTTTATTCACCTCAACCCCACAGTAGTTATGTACATATCTATGATTTGATTAATTAATTTATTTCAATGTCTGTCATCCCCTCTCCACTGTAAGCTCCTTGTAATAATGTTGGTATTTGTTAAGCGCTTACTACGTGCCGAGCACTGTTCTAAGCGCTGGGGTAGACACAGGGGAATCAGGTTGTCCCACGTGGGGCTCACAGTCTTAATCCCCATTTTACAGATGAGGTAACTGAGGCACAGAGAAGTTAAGTGACTTGCCCACAGTCACACAGCTGACAAGTGGCAGAGCTGGGATTCGAACTCATGACCTCTGACTCCCAAGCCCGTGCTCTTTCCACTGAGCCACGCACGCTGCTTCCTTCCTTGTGTGCAGGGACCATGTCTACCAGCTCTTTTATACTGTACTCTCCCAAGTCCTTAGTACAGGGCTCTGCACACAGAAGCACTCAGTAAATATGACTGACTGATGGACTGGTTGTTTCTTCACAATGCTGCTCCTCCATCATTAAAATCTCCCCTTTTCTTTCTATCCAAACTGCTATCACGTTAATCCAAGCACTTATCCTATCCCACTTTTGTTACTATATCAGCCTCCATGCTGACCTCCCTGCCACAGGTCTCTCCCGACTCCTGCCGTTCGGATCATTTTTCTATAAAAAGTCCAGGCCACGTCTCCCCATTCCTCAAGAACTTCCAGTGGTTGCCCATCCATCTCTGCATCAAACGGAAACTCCTTATCATCAACTACAAAGCACTCATTCCCCTTGCCCCCTCCTCTCTCACTTCTCTACTCTCCTACTACAGCCCAGCCTGCACTTCTGACTCCCCTAATGCTAACTTTCTCACTGTACCTTGATCTTGTCTATCTCACTGCTGACCTCTTGTCCATGTCCTGCTTCTGGCCTGGATACCCTCCCTCTTCATATCTGACACACAATTACTCTCCCCTCCTTCAAAGCCTTACTGAAGGCCCATCTCCTCCAAGATGCCTTCCTTGACTAAGCCCTCCTTTCCTCTTCTCCCACTCCCTTTTTTGTACCCTTTACTTGCTCCCTTTATTTATCCCTCCTCCCAGGTCTACAGCACTTAAGTACAGACCTGTACTTTTATTTATATTAGTGTCTGTCTCGCTCTGTAGACTGTAAGCTCGTGGTAGGGAGGGAATGTGTCTGTTGTACCGTTGCATTGTACTCTCCCAAACACTTAGGACAGTGCTCTGCACACAGTAGACACTCAAATTCTACTGAAATATTGACTGACTGCCCAATAGCATCTTCTCAGTTGACTTTGCAGTCTCTCCTTTCCCAAGGTTGAGATCCGTGTTTCCTATGCTTACCACACAACACTCATCCACTAACCTTCTGCTCGATCCCCTTTAACTGCGTGCTAGTCCTAACACCTCATGCCTTATTAAACCTTTCCCCCTCCCTTCTTTCCTCCTGGCAGCCATTTCAACCACTCACTTTCCAGTGACTCCTCCTTCACTGGTTTCAAACACTGCTATGAATTCCCTATACTAAAAAATACCCTCCTTTGCTACCACAGCACTTTTCAGGTATCACCCCATCTCCTTCCTACCATTCCTCTCTGAACTCCACAAGCGAGTTGTCTGCACTCGCTGCCTCCACTTTCATTCCTCCCTGAACTCCACAAGCGAGTTGTCTGCACTCGCTGCCTCCACTTTCATTCCTCCAATTCTCCCGTGGACTCCTTACAGTCTGACTTCTGCCCCCTTCACTCTTCAGAAACTCCCCCGTCTAAGGTAACCAATGACCTTCTTCTACCCAAATACAATGGCCTCTATTCTAATCACTCTCGACTTCTCAGCTGCCTTTGACACAGTGGACCACCCCTTCTCCTGGAAGCATTATCTTACTTTGGCTTCACTGACACTGTCCTCTCCTAGATCTCCTCCCATCTCTCGGGCTACTCCTTCTCAGTGGCTGTCATCAGTTCCTCCTCCTCGACCTCTCACCTTCTAACTGTGGGAGTCCCTCAAGGTTTAGCTCTGGGTCCCCTTCTATTTTCAATCTATTCCTATTTCCTTAAAGAGCTCCTATTCTTCCACAGCTTTAATTACCATTTCTAAATGGTTAATTTCTTTAACCTACCTCTCTGCTCCCAACCCCTCTCTTTTCTCTGCAGTCTCATATTTCCTCCTGCCTTTAGGACATCTCTACTTAGATTTACTGCTGCCCCCTCAAATTTAACATGTCTGAAACAGAACTCCTCATATTCCTATCTAATCCCTATGTTCCCAAGACTCTCCCATCATCATCATCATCATCATCAATGGCATTTAATGAGTGCTTACTATGTGCGGAGCACTGTATTAAGGGCTTGGAAGAGTACAATACAAGAGTTGGCAGACACATTGCCTGCTCACATGGAGCTTACAGTCTGCAGGAGGAGACGGACACATTAATATGAATAAATAACATATGATGAATTATTAAAAGACATTCCATAAGTGCTGTGGCTTTGAGGGTAGAGTGAATATGAAATGTCCAAATGCCACAGATCCAAGTGCATAGATGACTCAGAAGGGAGAGGTAGTCAGGGAAAAGAAGGTTTAATCAGGGTAGGGTCTTGGAGGAGATGTGACCTTAATAATATTCTGAATGTGGGGAGAGTGGCGGTCTGGCACATATGGAGGGAGAGGGAGTTCTGGGGGATGATATGGGAATAGAGACAGAGGTGAGATAGATGAGGCTGAGGCACAGTGAACCTGGTGCTAGAGAACAAAGTGTCTAGGCTGGGCTGTAGTAGGAGATCAGTGAAGTAAGGTAGGAGGCGGGGAGCTGACTGAGTGTTTTAAAGCCGATGGTAAGGAGTTTCTGTTTAATGAGGAGTTGGATGGGTAGCCACTGGAAGTTCTTGAGAAGTGGGGAGACGTGGAATGATCCAAGCAGCAAAACGAAGTATGGACTGGAGTGGTAAGAGACAGGATGCAGGGAGGTCAGCGAGGAAGCCGATGCCATAGTCAAAGTGCGGTAGGACAAGTGCTTGGATCAGCATGATAGCAGTCTGGATGGAGACGGAAGGGCGGATTTTAGCAATGTTGTGAAGATAGGCAGAATTTGGTGACAGACTGAATATGTGGGTTGAATGAGGGAGAGGAGTCGAAGATAATGCCAAGATTATGGGGCTGTTGCAATCATCGGCCCCTTTTGTACAACTCCCCACCTCCAGCCTCTCCCCTCTTCAATACATATATCCTTAGTTACCCAGATCATTTGCTAAAATATAATTTTGCTCACATCTCATCACTCCCCCTAAAGCAATGGCTGCACATCCCCTCCACCTCAAGCAGAGCTTCTACTCATTTAAGCCACTCCATCAGCTCTTTCCCATTCCTTATCAATCAATATCTTCCATCTTCTGCTACTACAGCCTAGCTTCTATGCTTACTCCTCTCAAGCCATCCTACTGTCCTATCTACCTTGTTCTCATCTCTCTTACCACTGACCTCTTGTTTGTGGCCTTTGCCTAGAAATCTTTCTCCCTTCAGGTCTGTCAGCATTATTTAGGTCCCAACTCTTCCAAGAGGTCTTCCTCAATTAAGTCCTCTTTTCCATAGCTCGCTCTCCCTTCTGCATCATCTCTCCACTTCAATCTGTGACCTTTCGACATTTGATATTCTCCCCATCCCCAGACCCACAGCACTTTAGTTTCTATCTACCCCAGTGTTTGGAACAGTGCTCGACACATAGTAAGCCCTTAACAAATACCATCATTATTATTAGTAGTATTATCTTTAAATTATATATTATAAATGACCTATTTTTCATATTAATGTCTGTCTCCCTGTCTAGATCTCCCCATCTAGACTGAAGGCTCGTTGTGGGCCGGGAACATATCTGCTAATTATTTTGTATTATATTCTCCCAAGCGCTTAGCATAGTGCGCTTCACATAGTAAGAATCCAATAAATATGACTGATTGATTCATTGCCAGACCAATCAATCAATCATTGAGTCAATCAATTCTATTAATCAAGCATTTAATGTGTGTGGAGCACTGTATCAAGCAGTTGGGATACAAATACAAATAAATCACGCATATTTACTTAAGTACTATGGGACTAAGATCCACAGTAGACCACTGCTCTGCCCAACTTCAAATCCCTTCAGAAATCACATGGTCTGGCAAAGGCATTCCCTAATTAATCTCTCATATCCCTAGCCTAGTCAGTTAACGTCTCTGGATCTCAGTTACTTCATCTGTAAAATGGGGATTATTCATAATAATGATTATGATAACAATAATAACAGTATTTGTTAAGCGGTTACTCTGTGCCAGGCACTGTACTATAAGCTGGGGTGGATACAAGCAAATCGGGTTGGACACAGTCCCTATCCTGCATAGTGCTTACAGCCTTCATCCCCATTTTACAGATGAGGTAACTGAGGCACAGGGAAGTGAAGTGACTTATCCAAGGTCACTCAGCAGACAAGTGGCAGAGCTGGAATTAGAACTCAGGTCCTTCTGACTCCCAGGACCGTGCTCTATTCATTATTCCATACTTTCTTTCCATGCTGCTTAAGAGTGTAGGCCCCATGTGGAACAGGGACTATGGCCAATCTGATAGACTTGGATCTACCCCTGTGCTTAGAATAGTGCTTCTCACATAAATAACTACTTAAGAAGTACTATTATTAAGATGAAGTTGATGATCATCATCCTCCAATCTACTTCTTGTGCATCACAAAGCACTTGGTGTAAAAATATTAATTTATTTACATTACAAAAGAGCCTCTTACCTGCTAGGCAGAAAACGAAGCATGTAGTAAGGAGTTGACTGATCAAGAACCACATTTTCATGTTGTATTCAGGGGTGATTTGGTACCATCAGAAGAGTTTTTGCTTGGCAGTGGGTAGTCAGATAACCCTAAGAGACCTGAGTCAGGAAAGAAAAAAAAGAAGTGTGAACAAAACTCACCATGCCTATTTCAGTTAGTATATTCCTTAGTATATTTTATATTTATATTTTATGTTTTTCATATTTTTTGCTTTCGACTAGACGACTTATGGAAATTATGACATGTACGTGAGTCCCTTGAGGGACAGGACCCTTGTTTTTCTACCTGCCTATTTTGTACTTGCACATAGTACAATGCATTTAACACAGTAAGTGCTTAATAAGTACAATTACAACTACTATTACTTGTGTACAGTAAAAGCTATGTTAACTGAAAAACAGAGTGAGCTAATGGAAAGAGCACAGTCCTGGGAGTCAGAAGACCTGGATTCAACTCCTGGTTTTGCCACCTGTCTGCTCTGTAACCGTGGACAAGTCAGTGAACTTCTCGGTGCCTCACTTTCCTCATCATTAAAATGGAGATTCAATACCTGTCCTCGCCTCCTACTTGGACTGTGAGTCCCATGTGGGACAGGGACCATGTCCAACCTGATTACTTTCTATCTACCCCAGTGCTTATTACAATGCTTGACAATCAATCAATTTATTGATCGTTTACTGTATGGAGAATACTGTACTAAGCACTTGGGGAGAGTACAATATAACAGACCCATTCACTGCCCACAGTGACCTTGTGGTCTAGAAGGGGAGACAGACATTAATAGAAATAATCAACTACAGATATGTACACAGGTGCTGTGGGGCTGGTGGGGCGGGGGGGTAAATAAAGGGAGCAAGTCAGGGTGACACATCAAGGAGTGGAAGGAAAGTAAAAGAGGGCTTAGTCAGGGAAGGACTGTTGGAGACGTACCTTCAATAAGGCTTTGAAGAGGGAAGACATAAATACTTAACAAATGCCACAGTTATTACTATTATTATTTTCAACTGCTATATTATGGAGCAAGATATTGTAGTAGCCAAAGTCACAGTCTTGGCCCAGAGACCCTGGTGGGGATTGTCTCTACCAGCAGAAGTTTATCTCTGAGGTTGACTTGAGACTGCCAAAATCAGGCCAATTGCAGTTCCCCTGGAGCGTTGGGCAGGGAATCCTAACAGAGCTGTCTGACAGTCTAGTGTGGGCTAACACATGCTCAGCTGGTCTCACTGTAGCCAGTAATCCTTCCTTTAGCAATAGTTTCAGTTCCTGAGTTGTCAATGGGGTTTCCAAAGGCTACATCCACACCAGAGACCTTTTTTTATTATGGCATTCGTTCGGTACCTCATATGTCAGGAAATGTACTAAGCGCTGGAATAGGTACAAACTGATGAGTTTGCACACAGTCTATATCCCACATGGGGCTCATAGTCTTAATCACCATTTTGCAGAGGTGGTAACTGAGGCATAGAGAAGTTAAATGACTTATCCAAGGTCACACAGCAGACAAGCGGTGAAGTGGGCTTTGAACCCAGATCCTTCTGACTCCCAACCTATGATCTATTGACTAGGTCATGCCGAACCCGCTTGGCCAGTGCACAACTTTTCAGTGATTCCTCTCTCTCTTAACCTTCAATCTAGCATTAAATCCTGTTGATTCTTTTTTCATCCCCTTCACCACTCTAAGGGCTTCATTATGGACTTTGTTATCTCTGACTCACCTCTTTCGTTCGATCCTTATATTTAGTCTGTCACCAAATCCTGTGGGTTAGTTCTACCTTTCCAAATTCTGCAACCCAACCTGGTACCATACTGGGCCGAACACTTTTCACGGTCTGATTCCCAGCCTACTTCTCCCCATGGAAGCAGTGTGGGTCTAGTGGAAAGAGCACAGGCATGAAAGTCAGAAGACCTGGGTTCTAGTACCAGTTCCACCTTCTCCTTGCTGCATGACCTTGGGCAAGTCATGCAATTTTTCTGTCTCAGTTTCCACATCTGTAAAATGGAGATGAAATACATGTTCTCCCTCCCCCTTACAATGTTAGCCCCATTTGCACCCGAAGTTGTGTGTGACTTATTTTCTATCTATCAGTGGTATTTATTGGGCACTTACTATGTGTGGAGCACTGCGCTGAGTACTTATCTGCCTCAGCATTTAATACAGTGTTTGGCTCATAGTAAGTGTTTATCAAAAACTACAGTTGCTGTCACTCCAGTCCGTACTTCCCTCTGATGTGTAGATCATTTTTCTAAACAGTCATTCTTTGCACATCTCCCAACTCCTCAAAATCCTCCCAAGTGCTGCCTACCTATCTCTGAATCAAATCGAAGCTCATTACCATTGGATTTAAGGCAATCAGCATGCGACCCTCACTTAACTTCACTCCTCTCCTACTACAACCCTGCCAGCACACTTCACTCCCCTAACACCAACCTGCTTACTGTGCCTCAGATTCGTCTTTCTCCCCGTTGGCCTTTAGCCCCTGTTCTCCCCCCATCCTGGAACTCCCTCCCTCTTCACATTTGACAGACCTCTGCTTTCCCCAACCTCATGTCCTACTAAAATCACATTACCTCCAAGAAGCCTTCCCTGACTAACATTTCAACTCCCCACCATTTCCCCCTCCCTTCTGGGTTAACTACAAACTTTGGTCTATCCCTCCTGCTTTACTGCCTATCTCCCTGACTTGACTGCAAGTTATTGGAAGGTGGGGATCATATCTACTAACTATTCTACAGTGCTTAGCATAGTGCAATTTAACACTTCCACGGCACCTGAGCACTTTGGGTATCCACTCCCTCTTAGGTGATGGAGAAGTGCTAAATGGCCATAGTTAGGGAATACAATGGGCCTTTCTTGGGAATGTGTCCCTAGGACAACCTAGAACTTTTAGTTCCAACTCTTATTTTACTGAATACTAAATTGACACCTTCACTCTTCCCTGCATGCTGTATGACAATGTTTTACTGGAGAGAGATTTGCCCTGTTGACATATCAATTTCTCTAAGCATGACGTTATAGATAGAGCATGGGCCTGGGAGTCAAAAGGTCATGGGTTCTTATCTCAGCTCCACCATTTTTCTGCTGTGTGAATTTGGGCAAGCCACTTCACTCCTCTGTGCCTCAATTACCTCATCTGTAAAATGAGGATTGAGACTGTGAGTCCCCGTGGGTCAGGGACTGTGTCCAACTCAATTTGCTTATATCCACCCAGTGCTTAGTACAGTGTCTGGTGTATAGTAAGAACTTAACAAATACCATCATTATTATAATTATTACTACTATTATTGAGGGTCATTTCCATATGAACTATTTTTACCTTCTCTAAGTACAATCAGCAAACATAAGCCAATGTCTTACTGTACCATAGCCTTACTATACCCCAAGAACTACTGAGAGCCATTAAATTTGATTTTGTCAAATGCATGTGGGTTCATTCCCAAACTCTGACTTGCATTGTTGGGGTGCCAAACTGGGAATTTTGGTTTTCCATGGGATGAGCAGTATGTGAATGTGCTCAACTTCCACACCCACCACCTCCCATTCTAAGGGTTCCATCAGGAATTGGGGAGTGTTTTGCTTACTGATCTGGGTTTTGGCTCAGTCAAAGAAGATGGGAAGCCCTTCAATCTCACGTCTCTGCTCAGTTGAGTTACCAACACTACAGCAGAGGCCAAGTGGAACTGTGATCAATAATCTAATGAGAAGGAAGAGCTTTCAAAACAATAGATGTATGTATCTCACCTGGTTGCCAAATGGCATCAACCAGAATGCTCCGCCCCTAAAGTCAGAACATAAGGTTGTCCTCTGGAATAAATGTGAGGGAATGGGGAGAATGTATTCACAAAATCAAAGTGACATCAAGAAATGTTTTAAACAAGATTTGCTAGGGATGGGTAAATAAACACTTAGTAAATTGTATCACCCACTAATCTAGGGTAAATCTGAATTCAAGTACAGGTCTAGAAGCAAGAGGTTGAAAGAGGAAGCAAAAGATAAGAATCTTGACGCTCTGAAAAAGGTACTTTAATTGAAATTGGCTACACCAGAGGGAGAAGCGGAAGAATGATAAAAGAATTGGACATCTGAGTTCAGGATCAAAGTTAAAATGTACTAGAAACTTCAATGATGAGCTACATGGCTCTGATTTAGATTGATGACTGTAAGGTCCTTGTGGGCAGGCAACATGCCTACCAATTCTGTTATATTTAACTCTCCCTACCACTTAGTACAGTGCCCAGCACACAGTAAGCATCTGATAAATATTATTGATTGATTAGGAAAATTGCTTTACAAAATAGGAATCTAAGGATGAAAAATCAAACTCACAAACCCCCAAAATAATCTAAACCTTATTCAGTAGAGTTTTTCTGGGTTAAGCATAAGGAGAAAAGACTTGGACTGAGATCATAATAGGTCTTTATGATAGACCTTAAACTAGCAGGAGAGTAATTATGCCTTTAAGTTGTGTACTTACCAAATAGCTTTAGAACACAGGGTAATGGGGATGAAGGACTTTAATTTCTCAAATGTTTTCTATTAAAAAAGTCAGCAGGTCACAAAGTAGGACAAAGAGGCCATTAAAAGAAAACAACCACATTTCCCCCCCAAAAGAAAATTCTTCCAAGTGCATTTAATAATGATGCCCATGGAGAAGGACTGCCAAATGCATACTAGAATTTAGGAACTCCACACTAAAGTTGGAATTGCACTTTAAAGAGGAAAACAAACATAAAAAAATTATTCTACCATATCAAAAACAGAATAAATAGGTAGAAAATTGTTAGATGAGCTCCACTGTAAACAAATGCAAAGTAATGCATGTAGGTAAAACTGATCCATCACTTACAGGATGATGGGCTTTAATCTGTAGAAAAGAATTTGTGAAATCATTGCTGATGGCTTCAATTGAAAGAGTATAGAGAATAAAACCAACCTGAACCAGGGGATAGAAATATTTAGGAAATGAAGACAGACCCGAAATACTAGGACTCTTCTGTATGGAAAGACAGTAGCTGGGAGGAGACATAACCATAGGTTACATTATTTGGAGGGGTGAGGGTGCAGTGCATAGGATATGTCCCTAAACTATTCCATATTACTAAGGAACTGACCAAAAGAAAGTCTCATTCACACAGTGTTAAATTTATGGAAATTATAATTATAATTAATTATATATAAATTATATATATGAATTATATATTTATATATATAAATGATAATTTATGGCAGAGATGAAGATTGAAAATTCATTCAATAGTATTTATTGAGCACTTACTACGTGCAGAGCACTGTACTAAGCACTTGGAATGTACAATTCGGCAAAAGATAGAGACAATCCCTGCCCAATATGGGCTCACAGTCTAATCATGTCAGAAGGCTAAAGAGTGACAGTTAAATATAGAGCTGAGAGGTCTAAAATGTGGTTCTGCTTGCTACTTGCCCCATTATGGGCAAGTTCCTTAACTTCTCTAGACTGCAGTTTCTTCATCTGAAAAATGGGGAACAAAACCTGAATCTCTCTCTCCTACTTGACTGTGAGCCCCACGTGGGACAGGGATTATGTCTGACCTGATTGTCTTGTGTCTACCCCAGTGTTTAGTACAGTGTTTGTCACAAAGAAAGCATTTAACAAATGCATTTAACAAATATTACTATTACTAGGGATCGTGGCCAGGGACCGTGTCCATCAGCTCTTTTGAACTGTACTTCTCCTAACAGTTCAGCCCTCTCCACACAGTAAAAACTCAATATTAAATAGGCTTGTCTTGTCCTATGCTGTCGAGCCATATCTAACCCATATGAACTCCATGGACACATCTCTCCCAGAATGTCCCACCTCCATCTGCAATCGTTCTGGTAGTGGATCCATAGAGCTTTCTCAGTAAAAATACAGAAGCGGTTTACCACTGCCTTCTTCTGAGCAGTAAACTTGAGGTCCCAAACTCGACTCTCTCCCATGCTGCTGCTGCCCAGCACAGGTGAGTTTTGACTTGAAGCAGATGGCCTTCCACTCGCTAGCCACTGCCCAAGCTAGGAATGGAATGGTTAGGCCTCTGCTTGATTCTCCCTCCCGTAGCTGAGACTGGTAGAGTACTGAAAACTCTCCAGGTGCCATCCTGAGAGGGGAATAACTAGGCTACTAAAATGAAATTTTGAGGAGGAAAATTTGGAAGGAAAAATTTAAGAAATTGAGATGCTGTTATCCAATACCATCGTTCCACCAAACATTCTGCTGCCACTGTCAGGGACAGAACTTTGTGATAGAAGAACCCTGGATCTCACACAGAGGTGATGATTCTTAGGTTCTATGAGTCAATCCATCGTATTTATTGAGCCCTTACAGTGTGGAGGACACTGTACTAAGTGCTTGGGAGAGTACAATAAAACAGAGTTGGTAGAAATGTTCACAACCACAATCTACAGGGAGAGACACACATTAATATAAATAAATAAATTTTGGATAAGTACTTAAGTACCTTGGGCCAGAGGGAGGAGTGGATAAAGGGAACAAATCCACATGCAAGAGTGAGTTTGGCAGACTTGTTAATAAAAAGGGAAAACATTCATTCTTATGAGGACAACTTCTTGAAAACAGAAAACATCCTGAAAATAAAATACTATTGAATGAATGAAAATACAAAGCCAAACCAAGTAAATCCACCAGCCAGCTCTAACATTCATGTACTTACTCATAACCAGCCTCAGCACTTAGGTGTATGTGTTTTTTTCAATAGTGCATACCAATTATTTATCTTGGTTTACTCCGCAAATATACATATGTGTGTCTTCCCCATTAAATATAAGCTCCTTGTGTTCTTGGGCTGTTTCACTTCCTCACTAATTTGTATTGCCGAAGTGCTTAAAACAATACAGTGTATGCAGTGTCCACTCAATACCTTCTATTACTACTTCTCCAAACTATTTCATAAAATGGTGTGGGCTAAAGGTAGGTATCTACTGTAAAGGGACATGAAAAAACCAGGTAATCATACAGATCGATCAAACTAAAGACCCCCCCAAAACCTGAGATTTTCATATTTCTATTTATTTTTATGGACTACGATTTTGCCTCAAAAACATCTTCTTGGAAAATTATTTCACACCATGGCATGTTAAAAGGAGGCATGCACCTGGGAAAGTGACTTGAAAAAACAAGATAATTATCTAGATCAATCAAGCTAAAGACCCAAACACCTGAGATTTTCTTATTTGCATTCATTTTTATGAAATACATATTTCACCTCACAAACATTTTCCTGGAAGTGGACAATCTAATCAGTGACATGTTTCCTCAAATAATATGCTGAATTATATTTTCCAATTGACACAGGCCTTAGTACGCTACTCAAATTTAGAGATTATTAGCAAAAATAATCTTCAACATTTTGAAACAGTTGTTTTACACTGGGCAGCCATTTTTTTCCACACTGCTGAATGACTTTTGAGTGCTATTTCGTTAGAGCGGTGGGTGAGTCATTACGGTGGCACAGTAAAATTTGCTTTGTTTAATGGATTTCTTCCCATGCGTGAATAAAATCATCCTTCACATCTTGTTCTCATATTTGTTTTCTCCAGGTTACCGGTTCTGGATTGTCACCAGTCGTTTCACCTCATACGATCATGGGTGAAGGGAGATGTGAAGCAGCAGGGAATGGGGAAGAAGTCAGGCTAAAGGTGATAAATGTGGGACATTGCTCCTTCACCAAACTGAGGGAAACTGTAGGGGGAAACAGGTGCAAGAAAGAAAGCAGTATGGTGGGGTGGATACAGCACAGGCCTAGGAGTCAGAGGTCATGGGTTCTAATCCCGGCTCCGCCACTTGTCTGCTGTGTGACCTTGTGACTTCACTCCTCCGTGCCTCAATTGCCTTATCTGTAAAATGGGGATTGAGACTGTGAGCCCCACCTGGGACAGGGACAGTGTCCAACCCGACTTGATTGTATCCACTCCAGTGCTAATTATATAATTATTATTATTAAACCCTCGAAATCTCCCTCTAATTCCTCAGTCGTCCCCCCCCACCTCGCCCCAACTCACTCCCTTTGCTCTAACCTACCGCCACCCCACAGCACTATAATTCTATTTCTTTATATTAATGCCTGTTTTACTTGTTCTGATATGTATATATATCACTAATTCTATTTATTTTTATGGATGCTATTGATGCCTGTTTACTTGGTTTGATGTCTGTCTCCCCGCTTATAGACTGTGACCCTCTTGTGGGCAGAGATTGTTTCTCTTTGTTGCTGAATTCATTCATTCAATAGTATGTATTGAACACTTACTATGTGCAGAGCACTGTACTGAGCGCTTGGAATGTACAATTCGGCAACAGATAGAGACAATCCCTGCCCATCGACGGGCTCACAGTCTAATCGGGGGAGACAGACGGACAAAAACAAGACAACTTAATCATGATAAATGGAATCAAGGGGATGTACACCTCATTAACAAAATGAATAGGGTAATAGTGTACTTTCCAAGAGCTCGATACAGTGCTATGCCCACAGTAAGTGCTCAATAAATACAATCGAATTGAGTCCCCTCAGTGAAGAACCCTAAAGTCCTTCCTTAGCGGCTACGTCAGTTCAAACTAGAAGTAACAGAAAATGGATCTCTGCTGCTGTTGCTCTAAAGAGCTGGCTGGGTTCCTGAGACCACCAACCTCTAGTGCCTTCTGGTTCCCAACACCCTTAGGAACTGTTCCATCCTGCTCCCACTGTACCCTGGCAGATGCTGTAGAACGACACTTCACAGGTCAGTGGCAATATGTGTATCTCTGCCCTGTGTTGGCATTGACAATGTGTGGTTAGTCAGTTCTTAACACAATTCTTTCATTTATTAAATTCTCCCACTGATTCTCCAGTGGTCAGTTGAAGACACTGATGCGCTCCTGTAATTCAGTACTGCTGATATGTGTGTGTAATTCAGTGCAGCTGATTGTGTGTGTGTGTGTGTGTGTGTGTGTAAGTAATTCCGTGCAGCTGATTGTGTGTGGGGTGGGGAGGCAACTGGGAGGCCGGTCTATCCTATTCCAAGATTGCTGGCCAACTCCATTACTAATTTCCCTGATCACCTGGAAACCCATGTTGCCTTTCCAAGAGTTGTTCCCATTTCAGTATTTTTTGCATCACCTAGAAATAGATCTTTCTCCCAGGTTCACACTTTCTCATGCCTCTGTTTTTGGATCTGGATCCAGTATATCCACCAGTGAATTGCCCAGAAAGAGATTATTTGCCCATTTATTTTCAGAACTTTTTTTTTTTCATTCAAGTCTGCAAATCAAAGGTGGTTTTAGATGTGTATGCTCAGATAGAAAATTTTAACCTGACAATTTAAAATCCATCAGGCACTGAAAAGCAGCACAGGGAGGATCCTGTCCACGGAAGTGTCTGCAGTACTAAATTTGAGCTTTCCACTAAACTGCAGTTACCTGTAAATACATTCAGATCCACTAGATTATAAACTCAGTATGGTCCTGTCTTCTAATTCTGTTGTACATAATACAGTGCTCTGCACAAAGTAAAAGCTCAATAATACAATTGATTGACTATTACTATTATGATTAATAATAATAATGGTATTTGTTAAGCACTTACTATGTGACAGGCACCATATTAAGCCCAGGGGTGGATACAAGGAAATCGAGCTGGACACAATCTTGGTCCCAAGAGGGGCTCACAGTCTTAATCCCCATTTTACAGAAGAAGTAACTGAGGCACAGAGAATAATAATAATAATGTTGCTATTTGTTAAGCACTTACTATGTGCACAGCACTGTTCTAAGCACTGGGGTAGATACAGGGTAATCAGGTTGTCCCACATGAGGCTCACAATCTTCACCCCCATTTTACAGATGAGAGAACTGAGGCACAGAGAAGTGAAGTGACTTGCCCACAGTCACACAGCTGACAAGTGGCAGAGCCGGGATTCAAACCCATGACCTCTGACTCCCAAGCCCAGGCTCTTCACTGAGCCACGCTGCTTCCCTAAGTGACTTGCCCACAATCACACAGCAAAGTGGAAGAGCAGGAATTAGAACCCATGACCTTCTGATTTAGGATGACGGAAACTTCTACAATACAAATTTTAGCGAAATGTACCATTAGTGTCACAAATAGCAGTATTAGAAAAGTCTATTAGTAAATGAACTTTTTACATTTCCACACCAACCAAAAGAAGTTCAGCAAATAATACATGTTGTGATAGTATTTGCAAAATAGCTCATAGAAGTTGGTTTGAGCACAAGAAGATGATACATTTTTGTCCAAACACTTGGAAAAAGAAAATGATTTATTCTCCCCAACAGTCTCTCTTGAGGACATAGGGTCAGGAAGGAAAGAAAGTGGGCTGGTGGGCTGGTAGGGGGAAAATGGAAACAAGGCTTTCTGCTCCCCTAACCAATTCATCAGTAGTACTTATTGAGCTCCTAATGTGGGCAGAGAACTGTACTATGCACTTGGTCAACAAATCTGTTAACAAATCCTGTCGCTTCTACAATAACAACATCTCTAGAATCCTGTCCTTTGTATCAATCCAAACTGCTAACATACTGATCTAAGAATTTATCATTTCCCACCTTGACCCCTACATCACCCTACTGAATCAGATCTCTCCCCTCTCCAGTCCATACTTAATAATAATAATGTTGTTATTTGTTAAGCGCTTACTATGTGCAGAGCACTGTTCTAAGCGCTGGGGTAGATACAGGGTGATCAAGTTGTCCCACGTGGGGCTCACAGTTTTCCTCCCCATTTTACAGATGAGGTAACTGAGGCCTAAAGAAGTTAAGTGACTTGCCCAAGGTCACACAGCTGACAAGTGGCAGAGCCAGGATTCAAACCCATGACCTCTGACTCCCAAGCCCGGGCGCTTTCCACTGAGCCATGCTGCTTCTCTAAGCATACTTCTCTGTGCTGCCTGGAATATTTTTCTAGAAAAATATTTCTGCACACAGCTCCCCACATCTCCAAATCACATGCAGAAAAAAGAACCGATTAGAGGACTGATAAAAATAGTGATGATAGTCCTCTAGATTGTAAGTTTGTTGTCGGCAAGAAACCTGTCTATCAACTCTATCACACTGTACTGTCCCAAAAGCTGAATGCAGTATAGTTGCCTCCTTAGCGCAGTATGCCACACGTCACTGTCATAATATGAAGGTGCTGAACTCGAGTCTCAGAGGGGGCAACTGTTTATTTATGAGAAGAGGCATGGCTTAGTCGATAGAGCACTGGCCTGGGAGTCCGAAGGACTGGGTTCTAATCCCGGTTCTGCCACTTGTCTGATGTGTGACCTTTAGCAAGTCACGTCACTTCAGTGTGCCTCAGTTATCTCATCGGTAAAAAGGGATTAAGACCGGGAGCCCCATGTGGGACATGGACTGTGTCCAACCTGATGACATCTACTACGACACTTAGTACAGTGCCTGGCTATAATAAATACTTTACAAATACCATTTAAAAAAATTACACAAAAATGTGTATAAGCATTGTACCAGATAGATCGCTAGCTTTAAAAAAAATACTAGAATTAGAACTTTGCAGCTTGAAATACCTACTGTATCTTTCCTTGGTTATGGTCTACTTTGTGGGAAAGGATCTATATTAGCTCAGAAGTCCCAATCTGATTCATCCATCCTAATCTTCCTCGACCGCTCAGCTGCCTTTGACACAGTCGACCATCCCCTCCTCCTGGAAACACTATACAACCTTGATTCATCTCTCCCTTTCAACCACGTATTCAAGTCAGTTACCAAATCCTGCCTCTTCTATCTTCACAACATATCCAGAATCCACGCTTTCTTTTCCAAAGAGAGGATGTAGGAAGTTGGTCCTAGTAAGTGCTCAATAAACACCCTTGGTGTATTGACTGATTGATGGATTAACCTAGGATCCTTCAGGAAACTCAAATCAGCAGGCGATAAATTTCATCCATGGAGGAGGCAGTGATGCTGTAGCTCTGGTGTGCTGATAACTGCGCTCTGAGTACATATGCAAAAGGAATCAGGCAGATGATTATGAAGTGCTTTAGAGTCAATACAGTGTTAAAGAAAATACTAAAGAAAAATAAGATTATGTGTCCCATTTACCAGGGAATTTTCAACAGTTGAACAATTTTCATCAGTTAACTTTATGTTAATTTATGCTCTACTTGCATTCTTTCCCCGCATTGACACATGGGGAATGGTGTAAAAATGGTCTACTCTTCATCCCATAATTCACTTCCAGGTCATCTCCCCACCTTCCATTACCACTATCCAATTCAAACACTCACTTCACCTCTAATTGTCAATTCTACGACCCTCTGGGGCTCTCTCTCAATTTCCAGATGAATTGAATGCCTCCTCTCTTTCCCGTAACTTGCTGTGAGCCTTAGGGACTTTGATTTATACGTTGCTTTTGATAACTGAGTCTTTTGAACTTCACCTCAACCACTCACCAACAAGGACATTCTCTAGCTTTCATCATCCATACTACTGATATCGATAACTGTATGCTCTACATCTCTGATTTGGAGTTCTTTAACTTGTCCCACAATCATTTTGCTTTCCAGACCTAATCCTCCTGTCCCACTTTTTTGTTCCTATCCATCAGTCACCAGCCTACTTTCCCCTTATCAATGCTCCTAATAACCGTTTTCTCTCTAGAGGCCAGGGGCCATACTTTAAAAATGCTCTCTCCAGAATTCTTGACTTTATTGACCTGGCTTCCATCAATCAATCAATCAATCCATCCGTCTTTTACTCCTCTCTCAAGCCTCCGACAATCTCAACAATCTTACCAACTATTTCTTCAGTAATCGGCAGCCAGCAATGGATCCTTAAGGGATCCATTTCCCTTTCCATATCCTCTTTCCCCACATTCACAGCTCAGTCTCTCATGCGATCTCCTGTCATTCCAGTAATCAAGCAAGTCACAGCATCCACTGCACATGTACTGTATGCAGAGCACTAAATTAGGCATTTAGGATTGTACAAATAGTGAACAGAAATAATCCCTGCCCTCCAGGAATTTACAGTCAGCTGAAGGCTGCTGAAAAGTACAGTCTAAATCTGCCTGTTACTGCCATCTATTACCGAGATTAGCTGTTTAAAATGTGTCCCTTCCTTCACTCACCCTGCCCTTCCCTCCATTCTATCCACCCCTTGCTTCATCTACCTGTAAACCTTTAGTCAGGGGAAACTTCTGTGACTCCCTGCTCTTCCAATACCCCCCTAAATCCTGAATTCTAGCTGTGCTTTTATAAAAGAGATTTGTGCTTCCTTGTCCCCGCTGCTGTCTTTGGCCTGGAACAACCTCTCTCCTCAAATCAGACAATTACTTTCCCCTCCTTTAAAGACTCAATGATGGCACATCTCCTCCAAGAAGCCATCTCAGATTAAACTCCCCCTGTCCTCATCTCCCACTCCCTTCAGCATCACTCTGGCCAGCTTTCTTTGTTCTTTCCCCCTCCCAGCCCCACAACATTTATGTACATATCTGTAATTTATTTGTATTGATATTTGTCTTCCCCACTCTAGACCGTAAGCTCGTTGTTGGCAGGGAATGTGTCAGTTTATTGTTGTATTGCACTCTCCCAAGAGCTTAGTACAGTGCTCTGCACACTGTAAGTGTTCAATAAATGCAAATGAATGAATGAATGAATGAATGTTTTCCACACTTATCCTCATCCCCCAAACCAGCTGGGGCTGAGATTGGTTAGAGATGTGGAATCCCTTCTCAGAGTTCCCCCGATACCAATCTTGTCTCTACCATGCCACGGTTCATGATTTCCATTCACACCCCTAGTGGAAAGAGCACAGGCCTTGGAATCAGAGGACCTGCTTTCTAATACCAGTTCTTCCACTTGCCTGTTGTATAACCTTGGGCAAGTCATTTTACTTATATGTGCCTCTGTTTCCTCATCTGTCAAATGGGGATTCAATAACAGTTCTCTCTCCCTATTAGAATGAATCAATCCATCAATCATATTTATTGAGCGTTTACTGTATGCAGAGCACTGCGCTAAATTCTTGGAAGAGTAGAGTGTAACAATATAATAGACATATTCCTTGCCCACAATGAGTTTACAGTCTCGGGAGTAGGGGAGAGAACAGGGACAGTGTGTGATTATTATTAGAAGTAGTAATACCCCCAACATTTCCTCTAGTAATTACTTCCAGACCTTTGACCCATGAAGTGATTCAAACCACTCAGAATACTACCCATATTTTTCCCTCCCTGCTCCAGTTTTTAGGGTAATCAATTGGATATGCTTCCACCCAGTTGAAGAAGAATTATTTGCATCTGTTTGGGACATTCCACCTTCCACCTTCATGTTCCAATACCTTCCTGTCACATATGGTTGTTGTGAGATTTAGTGAACAACAATAACAACAATAATGACGCAGTATAAAGTTCATTCCACCCCTTCTCTGACTGTGATTTCCCAAGCTGTAGAGTCATAACTCATTCATTCATTCAACAGTATTTACTGAGCGCTTACTATGTGCAGAGCACTGTGCTAAGTGCTTGGAATGTACAATTCAGCAACAGATAGAGAAAATCCCTGCCCACTGATGGGCTTACAGTCTAATCGGGGGAGACAGACTGACAAAAGACAACTTAATCACGATAAATAGAATCAAGGGGATGTACACCTCATTAACAAAATAAATAGGGTAATAAAAATATATACAAATAAGCACAGTGCTGAGGGGAGGGAAAGGGGGAAGGGGAAGAGTAGGGGGAAAGGGGGAAAAAGGGGCTTAGCAGAGGGGAGGTGAAGGGGGGGCAGAGAGGGAGCAGAAGGAGAGAGGGAAAAGGGGAATCTCAGTCTGGGAAGGCCTCTTGGAGGAGGTGAGCTAATAATAATAATAATGTTGGTATTTGTTAAGCGCTTACTATGTGCCGAGCACTGTTCTAAGCGCTGGGGTAGACATAGGGGAATCAGGTTGTCCCACCTGGGGCTCACAGTCTTAATCCCCATTTTACAGATGAGGGAACTGAGGCACAGAGAAGTTAAGTGACTCGCCCACAGTCACACAGCCGACAAGTGGCAGAGCTGGGATTCGAACTCATGAGCCCTGACTCCAAAGCCCGTGCTCTTTCCACTGAGCCACGCTGCTTCTCTCTCAGTAGGGCTCATGCATCCAATCAAAATAATTCATCAAAATATTAAATATATTAAAAATCCAATCAAAAGAACACCCCACTTCCATCTGCACTCTGCACTCTGCAGTCATGCTGGTAATTTATCCATAGAGTTTTCTTGGTAAAAATACAGAAGTGGTTGACCATTTCCTCCTTCCGTGACTCCCAGGCCCGTGCTCTGTTCACTACGCCACGGTGATGATAGAGGTGGCATCTTTGAGATCCTATGGGTCTCTTCAGTGTACCATATATCAAGAAGATTTTTTGTAAATATTTAAGCAGAATGCTCCCTACATGTATGTCGGGAATTACTAGACTGATCGGAAGTAGCGTGGCTCACTGGAAAGAGCCTGGGCTTCGGAGTCAGAGGTCATGGGTTCGACTCCCGGCTCTGCCACTTGTCAGCTGTGTGACTGTGGGCAAGTCACTTAACTTCTCTGTGCCTCAGTTACCTCATCTGTAAAATGGGGATTAACTGTAAGCCTCATGTGGGACAACCTGATTACCCTGTATCTACCCCAGCGCTTAGAACAGTGGTCTGCACATAGTAAGCGCTTAACAAATACCAACATTATTATTATTATCAGAAAAAAAAGGCAACACCTGAGAACTCAAAGCACTGGCAGTACTGCATATATTTTCCCTTCATAAATAGGTTCTTAATGGGCAGGGATTGTGGCTACCAACTGCTGAACTCTCCCTTAAGCTTAGTCAATGCTTTGAACACAGAGAGCACTCAATAAATACCATTCATTCATTCATTACCTGGGGAACATTTATTACCTTAACTGTGTCAGATCAGATAATTTAATGGCAATACTGATTCAATTTCAGAATTGATGAGAAAAAAATCACTCTGATAAGCCATTAAAAATAATAGAAATAATTTATTCTCCCTAAATTACTGATAAGTCATCTAGGTAAATGAAAAGCCATTTTCAAACTAATGAAATATTAATGACTCTATATTCTTCCATTTCATAATTATAAATATGTTGTCTTTTATTTTTAGAACAGGCTTTCATCCTTACTCTATCTGGGGCCAAACTCTCATTACCCTGCACATATTATTCATTTTTAGAAATGCCAACCCCTTATAGGCTGCAGAGTGGATTTCATTATTAAAATAAAATAATAATGAAAGAAGGAAAGACAAATCTTGCCACACTTGCGGGATGATAACTCCAGGAAATCTGAGGCAAATTTCAGTGTATCTAAATAGTTATATTCAGATTAACATTTTGTATAACCTTTAACAAGCAAAGCAGTGAAGCAGCAATAAAATTACATTTAGAGCTTCTTTTGATTAAATGTAGATTGCTTTTATTATTCCATTTCTCCTGGATTTCAAATCTTGCCTATTAAAAATTTTGCTCTCTAGTCATGCCTACATTTCAAGGATTCTTACAATATATTCTATTTTGCTCACAGGTTTTTTTTCAATGTTTTTAAATTTTAAAAAATCAAAAGTATTGCAGAGTGTAAATGATGTTTGTGAATTTCTGTGGTTGTGAGTGTTGATAAGTCAAACTCTCAAGCACTTACTACAGTGTTCTGCACAGAGTAAGTGCTTGTTCTGCACAGAGTAAGCGCTCAATAAATAGTTACTAAAAGAGCATGTCATCAAAAATAGTTTGGGGGCAACTTACTCCTATCCAGAAAGTACTAAATATCATTTGGATATAGAAACGACATCAATCAAATTGCAAGGAGTACTTATTGAACACTTAGTGCCTGCAGGGTGCTGGGGAGGGTACAGTGCAATAGAGTTGATAGACATGAACCCTGCCCAAAAGGAGCTTATGGTTTAGGCAGGGAGAAAATAAATTACACATAGTGGAAATGACAGAGAACAAGGTTTTGTACATAAGTGTCGTGGGCCAGGGGTGGGGAAGAAGTCAAGTGTTGAAGGGGTACAGATCCAAGCACATAGGGAACAAAAGGGGGAGGGCAAAAAATAAGCAGCGTGGCCTAGCGGGTAGAGCACAGATTTGGGAATCAGAAGGACCTGGGTTCTAAGCCTGGCTCTGCCACTTCTCTGTTGTGTGACCTTGGGGAAGTCACTTCATTTCTCTAGGTCTCAGTTACTTCATCTGTAAAATGGGGATTAAGGCTGTGAGCCTTATGTGGGACATGGACTGTGCCCAACCTCATTATCAATTAACCACCCCAGTGCTTAGAACAGTGCCTGGCACATAGTAAGCACTTAACAAATACTATTATTCAGTGTTTAGAGCAGTGCTTGGCACATAGTACGTGCTTAAATACCATTATTATCATTTAAAAAAAAGTATGGAAACGCAGGGTTAATCAGGGAAAGCTTCTTAGAGGAGATAGTATAATACTCTGCACAGAGTAAGCACACAGATATCATCGATTATTTTGACTTTAATGGGGCTTCAAAGATGGGGAGAACGTTAGTCTTTCAGACATGAAGGGGGAAGTAGTTTCAGGGAAATGGAAAGACATGGTCAGGGAGTCAGGGGTACATAGATGAGATCAAGGTACAGGCAAAAGGATTAAAGACTGCTAGCTGGGTTTCAGTAGGAGATCCGTGAGGTAAGGTCGAAGGGGGAGTGAGTGCCTTAAATCTGATATGAAGGAGTTTCTGTAAGATGAACGAGCTGCATGGGACTTTGAGAAGTGGGAAGATATAGACTCTCCCATCTGCATCCTCTATGCATTGCAGCGTGGCTCAGTGGAAAGAGCCCGAGCTTGGGAGTCAGAGGTCATGGGTTCGAATACCAACTCCGCCACTTGTCAGCTGTGTGACTGGGCAAGTCACTTAACTTCTCTGGGCCTAAGTTCCCTCATCTGTAAAATGGGGATTAACTGTGAGCCTCACGTGGGACAACTTGACTACCCTGTATTTACCAGCGCTTAGAACAGTGCTCTGCACATAGTAAGCGCTTAACAAATACCAGCATTATTATCTGTACCTTTTGGGCGCTTGATGTTCATTCCATCATCAAGCTTCACAGCACATATGTACCGATTCTTAACCTACTTATTCATGCTAATGTCTGTCTCCCCATCTAGATCATTGGGGACTGAGAACTCGTCTACCAACTATTGTTATATTGTACTCTCCCAAGAGTTTTGTACAATGTTGTATAGAGTGTACAATAAATGACATTGATTGGACTGAATTGTTTTTAGAAAAATGATCCAGGCTGCAGAACGAAGTATAGACTAGAGAGGAAAAAGGAAGGAGGCAGGATGGTTAGCAAGGAAGCTGGTGTAGTAGTCGAGCCAGGATCTGATAATAATAGTAATCATGGAATTTTTTAAGCACTTATTATGTGCTAGACACTGTAGTAAGTATTGGGGTGGATACAAGCAAATCAGGTTGGACAGTCAGCTGCACAGTCTCAATCCCTATTTTACAGATGAGGTAACTGAAGCGCACAGAAGTAAAGTGATTTGCCCAAGGTCACAGAGCAGACATGTGGGGGAGCCGGAATTAGAACCCATGACCTTTTGACTTCCAGGCCCATGTTTTATCCACTAGGCCATGCTGCTTCCATGGCTTGGAAGTGCTTGTATCAGCATGGTAGCATTTTGGATGGAAAAACAGGGATGGATTCTGGAGATGTAGTGAAGGTGGGACTGACAGGATTAGGCAACAGACTAAATATGCAGATTGACTGAGAGAGGAGAGTCAAGGATAATGTCAAGCTCACAGGCTTGGGAAACAAGGAGGATGGTGGTTTTATCTTTAGTGAGGGGAAAGTCTGGGTGGGGATGGAAAGTCTGGGTGGGTCAGAAGATAATGAGTTCTCTTTTGGAACTTTTGAATTTGAAATATCAGCAGGACATTATAGCAGAGATGTTCTGAAGGTTGGAGGAATTGGGAGATTGCAGAGAAGAAGAGGGGCCAGAACTGGATGGTAAATTTGGGAATCAACCATGTAAAGATGGTGGTTGAAGTCATGGAAGTGAATTTATTATGCATAGGAGTGGGTGTAGAAGGAGAATAAAAAGGGAATCAGAAGTGACCTTGAGGGACCCCCACAGATACTGTGTGGGATGCAGAGGCACCAAAGAAAGACATTGAGAAGAAGGAGCCAGAGAGATAGGATAGACAGGAGAGGATAGTTCAGCAACCTCAAGGAGGATAAGGCTGGAGTAGAAGCCATTGCATATGGCAGTGTGTAGTGAAAATGCCCCAGATGAAGAAATTCCATTTCTCCTAATGTCCAAGACTTCCAGTAAAGGATTCTGTGACTATGATGCTGTAGCTCTGAAGGATTTGCCAGCTGCTAATTATTTTAAGTAAAAATAAAGGGCAACATATGGTGCCTCTAATGCTGTGATGAAACAGAGTCAGAGAAATGGATTTGGCTGAATATAAATCATAACAAATATTCTCTCCCGGTGAATCCCAAATCATATTAATCAAGACAAATAGAGACAGCGCATAAATTAAATAAATGGACGGTGATTAAACCCATGCACAATGTCGCTCAAAATATAGAACAGATGCAATTTGAAAACCTCTTTATCGATATCAAAGTTTATGAAAGAGTACCGTGGTTGAACAGTCTCCATTTTAAAAATTTATTCAGAAAAGAAAAATTGCACATGCACCTGTTAAGTTAGACATAAAAGATACTTTTTTTCCCTAGATGTGCCATCCACTCTTCCTATACTGGGCTTTAAAGCAGAGATTAAATGAGTGTGGCAGCCACTTTAGGGTATATAATCACTGGGATAGCCATTTGGGAATAGGGATTTAAATACAATAATAATTGTGTACTAAGAACTGAAGTAGCTACAAGATAATCACCTAATAAGCTCTTAACAAATGTGGTTATTATTATTATCACTATCATTATTATCATCATCATTAAAAGCAATGAAAGACAGGGTGGGTCGGTGAACTAGGGATTTAATTTCTAATCCAGGCTAGCAAATCCCATCTAATGGCATCCTTTATGAGTCTGAATGATAACTATATAGTAAGGCTAAGGACCGATTCTCAATGCAATAATAAATGATAGCAGCACTTATTAAATGTGTAGTATATGCCAAGCATGATGTAAACTGATCAGATTGGTCATTTAGTTATTCAGTTCAACTGTATTTATTGAGCGCTTACTGTGGGCAGAACACTATACTATGAACTTGGGAGAGTACCACATGGGCTGCTGGCTGAGTCCGAGAGCTGCTCGAGAGACGCCGACCCCAGCCGATCCCCAAGCTCCACTGATTTGTTTAGACTGTGAGACCGTTATTGGGCAGGGATTGCCTCTATCTGTTGCCCAATTGTACATTCCAAGCGCTTAGTACAGTGCTCTGCACATAGTAAGCACTCAATAAATACTATTGAGTGAGTGAATGAATGAATAACAATAAACAGACACAGTCCCTGCCCACAGTGAGCTTACAGTGTATAGGATCAGCCACAGTTCCAATTCCCAGCAGGGATGACAGTTTAAATGAGAGGGAGAACAAGTGTGTTATTCCCATTTTACAGATGAGGAAACTGAGGCACAGAGAAGTTTAAATGACCTGCTCAAAGTCTAAAAGCAGGTAAGAGGGGAAGCCAGGAGTAGACTTAGATCTTCTGATTTCCAGCACTGTGTTTTCTGTACTGGGTCATGTTGCCTACCTTCAACAAATTACTACAGAAGATCTGGGTGAGGGATTCCAGTCCACCATCGAATTTTATTTTTTGATACTGTCAGTAAATGCAGTTCCCGATGTTGTTTGATTTGTGATTGTGTTGTTTGATTCTGTACACGTGTACCATTTGGCAGCTGTTTCATTCAATCACAGCTTTGTCGAACAACAGGTTTCAACAGAATATGAGAAGTAGGAATGAGAGTGAGAAGATTCAAGTAGTTTGCAGACATATTTTTTTCTACAAATCATCATCAATTAGAAAAGAGATATGGTACGGTAGAGAGAACTTAGGGCTGGGAGCCAGGTCACTGGGTTCTAATCCCAGGTTTCCCACGGCTCTATGTGTCTTTGGGAAAGTCACTTCACTTCTCTGCGCCTCCGTTTTCACATTTGTAAAATGGGATTAAATATCTGCGATCCCTCCCCACTAGACTGTGTGCCCAATCTGTTTGGATTGTATCTACTCCAATGTAGAGCACGGTGCTTGGAACATAGTAAGTGCTTAATAAGTATGACTCCAATAATAATAATTTTTATTCATTGAGCACCTATTGATGGCAAGGTCACCAAGAAGAGGCTTATGCCAGACGCATTCAATAGACCGTAACTCCTCAATTACAGGAACATTGCCTCACACTCTAATTATATCCACCCAAGTGGGTATAATTACAGATCTGTGTGCGTTGTCCTGATCAATACATATTATTGAATAGAAGCAAAAATGTTTGTCTAATTGCCACACAGCCTTGTAATCTGTGATAAGTAGACACCAAATGCCAAAAACACAACAGACTAAAAGAGAAGAGATATAAATGACAAAAGCACAAAGAAATAAACATTACGGAGGGCATTAATAATGTCTACTAATTCTATAGTACTACACCAAACATTTACACCAACCATTTAGAAGCAGCATGGCTTAGTGGAAAGAGCTCAGGCTTAGGAGTCAGAGGTTGTGGCTTCTAATCCCGCTCTGCCACTTGTCAGCTGTGTGACCTTGGGCAAGTCGCTTAACTTCTCTGTGCCTCAGTTACCTCATCTGTCAAATGGGGATGAAGACTGTGAGCCCCATGTGGGACAACCTGATCACCTTGTATCTTCTCCAGCTCTTAGAACAGTGCTTTGCACATAGTAAGCACTTAAATGCAATCATTATTATTATTACTGATTGATAGATATGCATTTACTTACTTGATTACCAGGGTTCCTGATGACAAAGTGCTGACATAGATTCATTTACATTATTTATAGTACATTTATATTTATAGTCATTTATCACAGATTGTTATAGGGTACCTTCCCAAGTGCTTAGTGCAGTGTTCTGCACACAGTAAGCATTCAAATATGATTGACTGATTGATTTGTTTATGGAGAAGAATGATTAGCTGTGTGCCAGCAATTGACACTCTCACATGGTTCTGATGACGTGTTTCTTTTATAATGACTGTTTTCATTTTGTGAAGTGCTGCAGATGTAGTCTATGTAGATGCCAAATCTTTATAGTCCAAAAACATAGAAAAATATTTAGGGTTTTTTTGGCACCGATCTGAATGATCATATTGTCCATTTACCAATTCATTTCTATACAAGTAAATTTCAAGAAACTGTCTGTTTAGATATCTAAATGTATCATCCAAAGTTACGGTTGGTGACGGTTGATATGAGCATCATAAAAACAAAACTGGCATCGTGTGTTTTTCTAAAATGAGGTGACTGGCCCAACTGAGAGCCAATGTTAGAATTACAAACAGAAAATCTGCTTAATCTTTCACTGATTCCAATTTTTATTCAATGTTTTTCTCTCCCTCCCAATTTCTTTAATGTTTTTTGTTAAGTTCTCATTATGTATCGGGAACTACACTAAGTGCTGGAGTAGATACAGGATAATCAGGTTGGACACACTCCATGTCAGTCAGTCACTTTCTAAGTGCGCAGAGCCCTGTACTATGGGAGAGTAATCATAATAATAATGTCGGTATTTGTTAAGCACTTACTATGTGCAGAGCACTGTTCTAAGCGCTGGGATAGATACAGGGTGTTCAGGTTGTCCCACATGAGGCTCACAGTCTTCATCCCCATTTTACAGATGAGGTAACTGAGGCACAGAGAAGTTAAGTGAGTACCATATAACAGATACATTCCCAGCCAACAACGAGCTTACAGTCTAGAGAGTGTCCCATGAAGGACTCACAGTATCAATCCCCGTTTTACAGATGAAGTTACTGAGGCACCAAGAAATGAAGTGACCTGCCCATGGTCACACAGTACACAAATGACAGAACCGGGAGTAGGACCCAGGCTCTCCTGACTCCCAGGCCTGTGCTCTATCCCCTAGGCCATGCTGCTTCTCTATCATCATTTACAATATAGACAGCAGATTTTCTGTCCATGCACAGCCATTACCCAAAATTAATCCTCTCTTCCCAAAAGCAAAGTTCTTTCTAGCAATAGTTTTCAGGTTTAAAAAGCAAAACAAAAAGTTGTTTCAGACTAAGAATATGTTTTCAGTCCAATAGGATGGAAGTTCATTGTGATATAAAGATTGTGTCTATTTCAGGGCAGCAAAGTAATGCAATGAAAGAAAGAGTGGGTAGGAAATCTGATGGGGTGATCTTTGGCAAGACCTGTGCACCCTATATGATGGCCTTGGTTCCTATGGCCACAGAAACTGTGTGATTTGATTTTCCAGACGAAACTTCAATTCTCTAGTGAGATGGGCGACATTAGGGGCAGTATCTAGATGATGATGGAGCCTTGCAACGTATTTAGAATTTATTACTCATTTTGACAGCGCTGAAATACTCACAGATCCATTTGAAATTCAGTTCAAGGTTGCAAACCTCAGTGACAGAGGAAAAACTGGAAGTTTGAGGGGAGGCAGTGATTTCTAGATGGTTGTTTCCCTCTACTTAACAGCCTGCCCACGAACTAAAGTGGTTGTCATTTCAGCCGGTTTGCCTCTACCGTCTGCTGCCCTGACTCTTGCACTGGGTCAGGGAAATTCCTTGGCTCAAAGTCATAAAGAAAAAATGAAAACAATCTAGTACCATTATGCTCAATGACCTAAAGGTGAAGTCAACCATAAACTAAAAGCTGTAGAGGATGCTCAATCCTTCCTCCTCTTGAAAGGCTTCCCCAATTAATTTGCCATGTCTAAAGCAGTAAGTATCACTTCTATTAGCGTCATTACGACTTCTACTAAATAGAGAGTCCAGTAATTAGATAAGCAATACTCCAAAGCCACTTTTGAAGAGCAGCACGGCCAAGTGAATAGAGCACAGGCCTGGGAGTCAGAAGGTCATGGGTTCTAATCCCTGCTCCGTCACTTGTCTGCCATGTAAACTTGGGCAAGTCACTTCACTTCTCTGTGTCTCAGTTACCTCATCTGTAAAATGGGGATTAAGACTTTGAGCCCTTTGAGGGACATAAATAAAAATAAATAAATGGTATTTGTTAAGCGCTTACTATGTGTATAGCACAGTTCTAAGCACTGGGGTGATCAGGTTGTCCCATGGGGGGCTCACGGTTTTAATCCACATTTTACAGATGAGGTAACTGAGGCACAGAGAAGTTAAGTGACCTGCCCAAAGTCACCCAGCTGGCAAGCGGCGGAGCCGGGATTAGAAGCAACGACCTATGACTCCCACGCCCGGGCTCTTGTCACTGAGCCACACTGCTTCTTTACAGTGTTTAACCTGATTAGCTTGTATCTACCCTATCGCTTAGAACAGTGCCTACCCGGTAGTTAGTAGACACTTTAAAATACCATTTAAAAAAGGCAAATTGAGTACCAGAGGAATTTGGGGGCCTTGATCACTTGATCATTGTTTTGATGATCGGCCACTGTGTGGGTAGGAGGATGGAGGTTGGGGGGGAACAGGAAAAGAACTTCTTTTCATCATTTTTTACCAGAGTATTATTTCAGTTAATGGTTATGCTTTAATCTCTTTGGAGTAAACAAAAAAGATTGTCCTTTCTCCAACTGTAGGCAGTTCACTGCTTTGAGTTTTTCTTCTGAGAACAAGCTGTTCATTTTCTTTTTGGTAAAATTGTTAAGCAAACTTCCAGGAAAAACAATCAAGAACCTTTAGCCAAAGCCTATAATGTCAATTTTACAGGTGCCCGAGTTCCTTTCAAAAAATGCATAATTTCCCTTCAAATGACTTTCTTTTATCAGTTGCCCTTCCTGACTTACAAGGATGGAGCAGTGAATCGACAGCATTAGAAATGCAGGAAAATGCAATACGTTGGTTCTGGAACCTTTGCCTAAATTTCCACTCCTCTAGAAAATCGTAGCAAAATAAAAAATGAAAAAATGATCCCACTCAACAGCTTTCTTTGCAACTATAACAGAAAAACAAAGTTTAAAGACAGAATTTTTTTTCTGAATCCTTCTTTCAACACTGGGACAGTGATAGTAAATTGAGCCAAGTAACTATAATAAATATTTCTTCTGACAGGTTATGTTACTTTCTTATTATGGATGAGAAACACTGCTTTTGAAAATGGAATTCTGCTCATCTTTTTAATAGAATTAATATCTGAGCTCCATTAGTCACAATAAAATGTATGTTTTTTTTTTAATGCTTGATGTCCTTTTAAGAATCAATCTCAAAAATTTCTTAAAAGATTAAAAACTTCTTAAAACTTTTTACTTTTCTGAAATTTAACCCCACAGTTCTTTGGGGCTATGGTTTCTTGACAGGATGAAATCTGCCCTCCTGAAACACTTTCAACGTTACAATTTTTCTAAAATCGCATTCCTGACAGAAAATGATCACCATAATTCTGCACTAGATGACATCTGTCCACAAAGTTTGTGATTTATTTTTTGACTCTTAAAAGCAGAACATGCCACCATTATACTTTTTATTATACAACTGAAGACCAGCGCAGTGAGGGACTTCATCTTCAAACTGCATGTTGCCTAGCAACTTTCTTTAACTTTTTTCATCAATCACTTGCATTTTCTGAGAATTCTTAAAATCACTACTTTCATTCCAAGAATAAACAGTACATGTTGGGCAAATAAGCAAACAGCTGCAAATAGAGGGGAAATGAGAAGCTGCACAGTGTTTACTAGATGGTTTCCAAAATTTGGTAATATTATTTTATTGGGGCTTCTTACCATTTACGAAGTAGACTTTTGTTTCTCAGTGACAGTTGTGAGTCTTTGGAAACACTCATGCCAACTGTTCAGGATTTGATTTGGAAAAGAACATGTTCCTTTAATTACAGGAGGCAGGAAATCAATACTACATATTGCTAACCCACAAAACTTTTAAAGAATATTATAGTGCTCAATAATGTACTCTTTGTGCGGTGTAAATGAGTGTAAGTCTAATCACTGCAGATTTGAAAAGACTGAAAGTAACAATGAAATTGTACATTAATGGGATGATCAAATATTGACTTGATCTAAAATGCATGTGCAATAGGAATAATACAGATGGCTACAAAAATATGACTACAATATAATAATGAATAATGTTGGTATTTGTTAAGCGTTTACTATGTGCAGAGCACTGTTCTAAGTGTGGGGGGAGATACAGGGTAATCGGGTTGTCCCATGTGAGGCTCACAGTTAATCCCCATTGTACAGATGAGGGAACTGAGGCACAGAGAAGTTAAGTGACTTGCCCACAGTCACACGGCTGACAAGTGGCAGAGCCGGCATTCGAACCCATGACCTCTGACTCCCAAGCCCGGGCTCTTTCCACTGAGCCACGCTGCTTCAATATCCTAGTATTGTGATGGATTAATGTTGTTAAGGAATGGTGCATAGTATACTCAAAGAAAATCAGACTGCACTGATTTATACTATGAGGAGGATATTTTTACATCACCTCTAAGAAGACACACCAAGTACTTAATAATAATAATAATTATGTTGGTATCTGTGAAGCGCTTACTGAGTGCAGAGCACTGTTCTAAGCTCTGGGGTACATACAGGGCAATCAGGCTGTCCCACGTGAGGCTCACTGTCTTCATCCCCATTTTACAGATGAGGTAACTGAGGCACAGAGAAGTTAAGTGACTTGCCCACAGTCACACAGCTGACAAGTGGCAGAGCCGGGATTCGAACCCATGATCTCTGACTCCCAAGCCCGGGCTCTTTCCACTGAGCAACGCTGCTTCCCAGCAAATTGGGTTGGACACAGTCCCTGTCCCACATGGGGCTCACAGTCTCAATCCCCATTTTACAGATGAGGTAACTGAGGCTCAGAGAAGTGAAGTTACTTGTCTGAGGTCACACAGCAGACAGGTGGTGGAACCGGGATTAGAACCCATGACCTTCTGACTCCCAGGCCTGTGCTCTATCCACTATGCCATGCTCTGCACATAGAAAGTGCTTAATAAATACCACTGATTGATCACGAATCACAGGGGTCCCTGTCTCTCTAACAGCCACAGTTTGGGCTTCATTCATAATAAGTGACTTTGGACAAGTCACTTAACTTCTCTGTGGGTCAGTTTCCTCATCTGTAAAATGAGGAATACGACTGTGAGTCCCACGTGGGACAACTGATTACCGTGCATCTACCCCAGTGCTTAGAACAGTGCTCGGCACATAGTAAGGGCTTAACAAATCCCATCATCATCTAGGTCACGCAGTGGGCAAGTGGCCGAGTCGGAATTAGACCTTATGACCTTCTGAATCCCAGGCCCTTGCTATGTCCACTAGGCCACGTTGCTTCTAGACCGACACTAGAACAACAGCTGCAGAAGTCACAGCTGTAGACATGCAGAGCATCTTCTCAGTGTTCCATAAGTTTGGAAGGTTTATTGCCAATAGTTGCGTCCTTCCGTAGGATGGAGCAAGGAAATTTAAGAACACCAATGTTCTGGAGCAGAGGCAGGGTCTGCCCGCCACGGCTGGGCCTTAGGGGTCAGGAGCAGGGAGAAGGTTGGGTATTTTACACTGCTGCAGTCGGTCAAAAGTGTGTTGTGAAGAGCAGAAGACAAAGCCTTTTTCCAAGCAGGGCACTCAAAAGAAATACAGGAAATATGAAACCAGACCAGGACTAGGAGGAAAAAAGCTCTGCATATCCCTTTGAAAGCCACGTAAACTTCAGCGATTTTGTCCATGGGACAATCTCCAGATTTAATTGCAAGAAATATTTGGATGATTTGATCAAGGAAAGAATGCAAAAGGAAACTTATTGAAACCCCAAGGTCCAGAAATTAAATCACAAGACCTTACTTTCCTTCCCATGTCTGATTAGGTGACATAGAGGCAAGTCACCATGTGGAAGGCCCGTTTTCAGGATCAGTAGCAGAACGTAGCCGCTTGCCATCAGGACCCTAGGAGTAGAGAGCTAAGGTGTTCACTGAGTCCTTCCAAGAAGATTCTGGGATATTGACTGCCAAGAATGACCAAGCTTTGCCGCTGTGAGATGTTGCGTGTAAGCTGCTTTGCCTCTTAGGAAGTAGGGTTTTCACGTTTAGTGTTCTACAGTTTCTTCTCCCACCTCCAGTCATCAATCAATCAATCAGGCTTATCGAACGCCTCCATGTACAGAGCACAGTAATGAGTGCTTGGAAAAGTACAACCCAGAGTTGGTAGAGGTGCTCCCTGCCCAAACAAGCTTACAGTCCACAGGGGAAGACAGACATTAATATGAATAAACTATGGATATGTGCAAAAGTGCTGTGGCTGAGGGAAGGGTGAATAGAGGGTGCAAATCCATATGCAAGGGTGACACAAAAGGACGCGGGAGAAGAGGAAATGAGGGCCTAGTTGGGGAAGGCCTCTTGGAGGAGGTCTGATTGAATATTTTGAAGTTACAACTGCTCCTCCCAAAGATTGATTGGCTATACTGCAAAATAGTACAGTTTAAAAATCAGTACCTCAACTCCAGAAGCTAAAAATCTTCTCCAATATTGGTATTACACATTGTTGGCTCTGCTGCATTGTGGTCAGTTTTGTTCATCCAAAACATTCTGTTGAAGGTTGACTGTAGAATGCTATTGTAGAAAAGGGTTTGTGTGGGGGTGGTAAATAAGAAACCTCTTCAAAGCTGGCTCCAAGTGGAGCTGTCCCTCATCTCTTTGATTAAGCTGATGGGTAGAGAGGCCATGGGAGAGTGGATTTTATTATTATCATTGTTAAGCAGTTACTATGTGAAAAGCACTGTTCCAAGCTCTGGGCTAAATACAACTTAATCAGGTTGACATAGTCCTTCTTGCCCACATCCTGCCTCTGACCTGGAACGTCCTCTTCTCTTCATATCCAACAGACAGTTATTCTCCCCAACTTCAAAGTCTTACTGAAGGCAATCTCCTCCAAGAGACCTTCCCTTAGACCTTATTTCCTTTTCTCTGAGTCCCTCCGGGGTCCCTTTGATTTTCAACCTTTATTCATCCCCAACTTTAACCGTCCTCTGCTAATCGCTTTATTCCTATACGGGACAGGAACTATTTCCAACTCTGCGTGTATCCACCGAGCGCTTAGTACAATGCCTGGCGCATAGTATTTAACAAATATCACAATTATTATTATGCACATATCCGTAATTAATTCATTTACATTATCGCCTGTCTCCCTCTCTAGACTGTAAATTCATTGTGGGTGGGGAACGTGACTGTGAGATTGTTACATTGAACTCTCCCAAGCACTTAATTGCAAGCACCCTAAATGCTGCTCAGTAAATACAATTGACTGTTTGATTGATTAATCAGCTATTCGACCCCTGAATAGACCACAAAACTGCAGTGTTAATCCATTCATTTATCCAGTCCTTCATTCAATCATAATTATTATCAATCATTATTAATTATGGTATTTGGTAATTATTGAGCATTTACAGTGTGCAGAGCACCATACTAAGCGCTTGGGAAAGTACCACACAACAGACACATTCCCTGTCTAACCAAGTCAAAGCCTGTGCAGGCCTCAACAATATTTATCAGGTAATCACTGCATTCAGAATATCAATCCATCATTATTATTTATTAGGTGCTTGGGAGAAAACAATATATCAGAATTCCCAGACGGATTCCCTGTCCATAATGGGTTTACATTCTAGGGGGTGGTTTGGGGAGGTGTTTTCCTGAAAAGCAATGCATCCCAACAATGATTGGTTTAATTGATTTGCTGATGTTGGAAACATTTATTACTCTTGCTATTTAATGAGTTTCTCTTTTAATGGTATTTGCTAAATGCATACTATGTTCCAGGCACCATACTAAGTGCTGGAGTAGATACAACCTAATCCGGTTGGACACAATCACTATCCCACATGGGGTTCACAATCTTAATCCCCATTTTAAAGATGAAGTAACTGAAACACAGAGAAGCGAAGTGACTTGCCCAAGGTCACACAGCAGACAAGTGGCAGAGCCAGGATTAGAGTCGAGGTTCTTGTGACTCCTAGATGTTGCTGCTTAGTTTACTGTACGTCCAATGAAATGAAAGCAAGTTTAACAATTATTATTAAAAATAATAATTATTATTATTATTATTATTATTATTATGGTATTTGTTAAGCACTTATGTGCAAAGCACTGTTCTAAGTAATGGGGTAGCAACAAGGTAATCAGGTTGGACACAGATCCTGTCCCACATGGGGTTCACAGACTTATTCCCCATTTTCCAGATGAGGTAACTGAGGCACAGCGAAGTTAAGAGACTTGTCCAAGGTCACAAAGCAGAAAAGTGGTGGAGCTGGCATTAGATCCCACGTCCTCTGATTCCCAAGCCCATGGTCTTGCTACTGGGCCATGCTGCTGCATAGACCGAGCTGTGACCTAGAGTAAAATGCTTTAAGAAAATTAGTACAGTAGAAGGGAAATTACAGGAGATCAGTTAGAAATGTTCTGCTTTCACAAATGACTCGCCCTCTGAAAACTGGTTTTCTGGCTTCACACTATTCCTGAAGGTAAATAATTTAGGGAACGCATGCACCACTGAGAGGCTGAACCACTTCTGTCCTGGAAGTTACCTATTCATCCCTCTTCTCCTCTCTCCCCTAATGAGCTGCTTTACCTCGAGCAAGCAAAGTAGCTGCCCTCTGGTCCAATTCTAGGAAATTAATCTGGGCAAGCTGGGCAGCAGCGGCACGGAAGAGAGTCGAGGGCGGAGTCTCAGGTTTACTGTGTGGAAGGAGGCAACGGTCAACCGCTTCCAGATTTTTACCAAGAAAACTCTACGGATCCACTACCGGAACGACTGCAGATGGAGGTGGGACGTTCTGGGAGAGATGCGTCCGTGGTGTCGCTACGGGTCAGACACAACTCGACAGCATAAGACAACAACAACGAATCCCCCAAAACACTATTCGGAGTCAACCAGGGGTCTGGGATTTATGAGGTTTCAGGTCTCAGGTGAGAAGCAGTGTGGGCTAGTGGAAAGAGCCTGGGCTTTAGAGGACCTGGATTCTAATCCAGCTTCCACCACATACCTGATATACGACTGTGGGTAAGTCACTTAACTTGTCTGTAATTCAGTTGCCTCATCTGCACACTGGGGATTCAATACCTCTTCTTCCTCCTGCTTAAACTGTGAGTCCCATGTGGGACCTGATTTTCTTGCGTCTACCCCAGTGCTTGGAACATAGTAAGTGCTTAAGAAACATCATTATGAATAAAATATTTGCTCCTACCTCCCCTCACTAGCCTTCTACCACAACCCAGCCTGAACATTTCGTTCCTCTACCGTTAACCTTCTCACTGTGCCGCAATTTCGCCTATCTCACTGCCAACCCCTCACCCACGTTCTGACTCTGGCCTGGAACGCTCTCTCTCCTCAAATCCGATAGACAATCACTCTCCCTTCCTTCAAAGCCTTATTGAAGGCACATCTCCTCCAAGAGGCCTTCCCTAATTAAGCCCCCCTTAATTCAGCTAAGAGGAAAGCTCTTCTCTCACTCCCTTCTGCATCACCCTGACTTGCTCCCTTTGTTCTTCCCTCCTCCAAGCCCCACAACCCTTACATGTAAATCTGTAATCATATTTACTTATATTAACCCCTGTCTCCCCTTCTCCCCAGAATGTAAGCTCATTGTGGGCAGGGAACGCATCTGTTTATTGTTGTACAGTACTCTCCCAAGGATTTAGTACAGTACTCTATACACAGTAAGCACTCAATAAATACACTTGAACCATTGAATGAATGAACAAATACCGTTAAAAATAAATTAGTGTGAAACCTTGCTGCTCCTTTCCTGTTTGCAACCTTTTTAGGTCTGTAAACTCCCTGTGAACAGGGATGGTGTCTCCCGACTCAGTTGCATTGTACTCTTCCAACAAACAAGTACAGTGCTCTACACACTAAGTGCTCACATATTATTGATTGATTAATCTTTGACTTTTGTATCTTTTTTTTACCTTCCTTTATATGTATTGCAAAAAACCTCCACTTCACCCTCTCATTTTTGACTGTGAAACCCTTGAGACCCCTGACTGTGTCTTTGTCTCATCTATATATTTCTTTCCCAGCACTTAGTACTGTTTCGTGCCTCACGAGCACTAAATAAACTCTATTACTACTACAAGACTATTTTAGCAAGATTCTCATAGTCTCAGAAATCTCAGTCTCACACTGATCTCAAGTGACTCCAAATCAATTTGAAAGAAATTTGCAGAAACAATCTAAACTTACCCCGCTAGCATCAGACAATTACTAGGGTAATTGAGGTATTTTGAGAGTCGCCTTTATCTTACGCAACCCTGGACAAACTGGTAAAATGTTCAAATCACCATCGCTAGTGAGACTGGGCCTCTTTGCTTACCTACCTTGCATGGAAAGAGATTGTAAAAAAAGGAAGAAAATGAGTAGAGAAACTGTCCAGAATCTTCAAAAGCCCTGGCAACATTGGCTAAAATAAGTCCCCTGATAGAATTATGTTCAGTCAGTTTTTAATCAACATAATAATTAGAAAGAATACAAAGAAAGGAGAACCAAATATGGATTGAAACACATTCACACAAAGATTGCTTGCCTGATTACCAAAGCTCTTAATGTGAGACAAGGCCAAGTCACCTGAAAACATGTGTATTCTAAGGATTTTCTCAGAAAAAGGATGAGAAGCAGTGTGAGTTAAGGAATAGTGCACGGGCCTGCAATTTAGAAGGACCTGGGTTCTAATCCCAGCTCTGCCACTTGTCTGCTGGATGACCTTAAGTCACTTAACTTTGCCTCAATTACCTCATCTGCAAAATGATTATTAAGCCTGTGAGACACTTGCGGACATGGACTGTGTCCAACCTAATTTGCCTGTATCTACCCCAGTGCTTAGTTCAGTACCTGACACAAATGTCATTTAAAAAAGTGGAATCACATCTCCCCAAAGTAACTTTTCCTGGCCCTGGCATATTTTACCTCAGTGTTGGTTAATCAAAGAGATAAGAGCACTTGATATTTACCTCCACCCCTACCTTCACAGCATTTATGTACAAACGAGATATTTATGAGAAGCAGCGTGGCTCAGTGGAAAGAGCCTGGGCTTTTGAGTCAGAGGTCATGGGTTCGAATGCCGGCTCTGCCACTTGTCAGCTGTTTGACTGTGGGCAAGTCACTTTACTTCTCTGTGCCTCAGTTACCTCACCTGTAAAATGGGGATTAACTGTGAGCCTCATGTGGGACAACCTATTTACCCTGTATCTCCCCCAGTGCTTAGAACAGTGCACTGCACATAGTAATCACTTAACAAATGCCAACATTATTATTATTATCATTCTCCTATCTACAATTTATCAATCAGTATATTTATTGAGTTCTTATTGTATACTTACTCATTTTCTCACTTGGCTTCAACTGTCACCTCTGTGGGGATGATACCCAAATCTACATTTCCAGCCCTGAGCTCTCTCTCCCTGCAGTCTCCCATTTCCTCCTGTCTTCAAGATATCTCTACTTGGATGTCTTCCTTTCACCTCAAGCTTAACATGTCCAAAACAGAACTCCTTATCTTCCCAACCAAACCCTGTCCTCCCCCTGACTTTCCCATCACAGTAGTTGGCACCACCACCACCTCACAAGTCTGTAACCTTGGCATTATCCTTGACTCCTCTCTCATTCAACCCAAATATTCACTCTATCACTAAATCATCTTCACAACATTGCTAAAATCTGCCCCTTCCTCTCCATCCAAAATGCTATTACGCTAATAGTCACGTATCCTAACCAGGCTTGATTACTATATTAGCCTCCTTACTGACCTCCCAGCCCCCTGTCTCTCTCCACTTCAGGCCATACTTCACTCTGCTGCCAAGATCATTTCCCTACAAAACATTCAGACACGTTTCACCACTCCTCAAGAAACTCCAGGGGTTGCCCATCCAGCTCCGCATCAAACAAAAACCCCTCACCATAGGCTTCAAAGCACTCAATCAGCTTGCCCTCTCCTATCTCACTTTGCTACTCTCTTACTACAACCCAGCCCTCATCCTTTGCTCCTCTAATGCTAACCTTCTCACTGGGCCTCCATCTCTTCTATCCCACAGCCGACCACTCACCCTTGCCCCGCTTCTGTCCTAGAACATCCTCTCTCCTCAAATCTGACAATTACATTACCCTCCCTCCCATTCAAAGTCTTACTGAAGGAACTGCTCCTCCAAGAGGCCTTCCCTGACTAATCCCTCCTTTCCTCTTCTCCCATTCCCTTCTGCCTCCCCTTGACTTGCTCCCTTTACTCTTTCCTCCCTCCCAGCCCCACAAAATGTATGTATATTCCTGTAATTTATTAGTTATATTCATATCTGTCTTGCCTTCCAAACTGTAAGTTCACTGTGGACAGAGAATGTGTCTGCTTATTATTATATGCGTTCATTCATTCAGTGGTATTTATAACTGCTTAATGTGTTCAGAGCACTGTACTAAGTACTTGGGAAAATACAATATGACAATAAATAGTGACATTCATTCATTCATTCATTCAATAGTATTTATTGAGTGCTTACTATGTGCAGAGCACTGTACTAAGCGCTTGGGATGAACAAGTCGGCAACAGATAGAGACAGTCCCTGCCATTTGACAGGCGCACAGTCTAATCGGGGGAGACGGACAGACGAGAACAATGGCAATAAATAGAGTCAAGGGGAAGAACATCTCGTAAAAACAATGGCAACTAAATAGAATCAAGGCGATGTACAATTCATTAACAAAATAAATAGGGTAACGAAAATATATACAGTTGAGCGGACGAGTACAGTGCTGTGGGGATGGGAAGGGAGAGGTGGAGGAGCAGACGGAAAAGGGGAAAAAGAGGGTTTAGCTGCAGAGAGGTAAAGGGGGGGTGGCAGAGGGAGTAGAGGGAGAAGAGGAGCTCAGTCTGGGAAGGCCTCTTGGAGGAGGTGAGTTTTAAGTAGGGTTTTGAAGAGGGAAAGAGAATCAGTTTGGCGGAGGTGAGGAGGGAGGGCGTTCCAGGACCGCGGGAGGACGTGACCAGGGGGTCGACGGCGGGATGGGCGAGACCGAGGGACGGTGAGGAGGTGGGCGGCAGAGGAGCGGAGCGTGCGGGGTGGGTGGTAGAAAGAGAGAAGGGAGGACAGGTAGGAAGGGGCAAGGTGATGGAGAGCCTTGAAGCCCAGAGTGACGAGTTTTTGTTTGGAGCGGAGGTTGATAGGCAACCACTGGAGTTGTTTAAGAAGGGGAGTGACATGCCCAGATCGTTTCTGCAGGAAGATGAGCCGGGCAGCGGAGTGAAGAATAGACAGGAGCGGGGCGAGAGAGGAGGAAGGGAGGTCAGAGAGAAGGCTGACACAGTAGTCTAGCCGGGATATAACGAGAGCCTGTAACAGTAAGGTAGCCGTTTGGGTGGAGAGGTGTGAACGAGAGAGAGGAGTCAAGGATGACACCGAGATCGCGGGCCCGAGAGATGGGAAGGACGGTCGTGCCATCGACGGTGATAGAGAAGTCTGGGAGAGGACCGGGTTTGGGAGGGAAGATGAGGAGCTCAGTCTTGCTCATGTTGAGTTTTAGGTGGCAGGCCGACATCCAGGTGGAGACGTCCCGGAGGCAGGAGGAGATGCGAGCCTGAAGGGAGGGGGAGAGGACAGGGGCGGAGATGTAGATCTGCGTGACATCTGCGTAGAGATGGTAGTCAAAGCCGTGAGAGCGAATGAGTTCACCGAGGGAGTGAGTGCAAATGGAGAACAGAAGAGGGCCGAGAACTGACCCTTGAGGAACTCCAACAGTTAAAGGATGGGAGGGGGAGGAGGCTCCAGCGAAGGAGACCGAGAATGACCGGCCAGAGAGGTAAGAGGAGAACCAGGAGAGGACAGAGTCCGTGAAGCCAAGGTGAGATAAGGTATGGAGGAGGAGGGGATGGTCGACAGTGTCAAAGGCAGCAGAGAGGTCAAGGAGGATTAGAATGGAGTAGGAGCCATGACATTCCCTACCCATCACAGGCTCACAGTCTAGAGTAGGGGAGACAGGCATCAATACAAAGAAATAAAATTACAGATTTATTGTTAAGTGCTGTGGGGTGGGAGGGGAGGAGAGAGGAGCAAAGGGAGCAAGTTAGGGCGACACAGAAGGAAGTGGGAGAAGAGGAAAAGTGGGGCTTAGTCTGAGAAGGCCTCTTGGAGGAGATGGGCCTTCAATAAGGCTTTCAAGGGGGACGGAATAATTGTATGTCAGATTTGAGGATGTGCCCTCCCAAGTTCTTAGTATAGTGTTCTGCACAAAGTAAGTATTCAAAAAATACTATTGAATGAAAGAATGCAGAGTATTGTATTAAGCTCTTGGTAGAGTACAATATGACCGAGTGACAACCTGATGACCTTGTATCTGCCCCGCGCTTAGAACTGTGCTTGGCACATAGTAAGCGCTTAACAAATACCAAAATTACCATTAAATTATTATTATTAAAAGGTGAAAATTTAAATGGAAGTATGACGCAGAAAGGAGTGGGAGAAGAGAAAATGAGGGTTTAGTAATCTGTCTCCACTCTAGACTGCAAACTTCTTATGGGCAGGGATTATGTTTACCAGCTCTAGTGCATTTACTCTCTCAAGGGCTTACTACAGTGCTCTACACACAGGACGTGCTCATTAAATACCATCAAATTAATAAATGAATAAAAACTTCATCACGTGTCCTAGAACAAAACCGAGGCTAATAGGTTTTGGCCAGTGTCCAGTTTGATTAGGAAACAGAGCCAAAAGCAGGAAGCAGCGAGAGATGTTTTACAATATGATGCCTCACTGATACAGCTTTAGCTCAGTCCCAGGAGTGAGTGCAGCTTTCCTCTTGGTAATGAAGGCAAACATCTCTCAGAGAGCCCCATTTAGTGCTGGAATATGGGTGGACAAATCCCCTTTACTTTCTGGAACATGCAATTTTGTCCCCTTTATTTCCCTGGAAAGCCTTAGTGACAACTGATTAGAGAGCTTAAAAATCCACCATTCTTACCCAAAATATACAGAGAAAGCTTTTCAGAGCTTCTCACTTGGATGGCAGCAGAGTGTGTAAAAATATCCTCTCACAAGATGAGTTTGTTAGCTTGTTGCTTAGGAGCCATCCTTTAGGACATGGCTTTCTCAGATTAGGCAAGAACAGTCCAGGCTTGGAGAAGGTGGGCCTGTAATCTCCCAGACTTCAGGCCTGGATTCAGCTGGGGCCGGAAGCACAACCAATAGCTTCAAGGCTGGAGGGTGGAAGTTTCCTTCATGAGTTTCTGACAGAGGGTGACATGCCTTGTCTTTGTTTGTATCTGTCTCTGTTCATTCATTCAATCGTATTTAGAGAAGCAGCATGGCTCAGTGGAAAGAGCCCGGGCTTGGGAGTAAGAGGTCATGGGTTTGAATCCTGGCTCTGACACTTGTCAGCTGTGTGACTGTGGGCAAGTCACTTCACTTCTCTGTTCCTCAGTTACCTCATCTGGAAAATGGGGATTAAGACTGTGAGCCTCATGTGGGACAACCTGATGACCCTGTATCTACCCCAGCACTTAGAACAGTGCTCTGCACATAGTAAGCACTTAACAAATGCCACATTATTATTATTATTGAACGCTTACCGTGTGCAGACAACTTATTCTAAGCGCTTGGTAGAGTACAACAATAAACAGATACATTCCCTGCCCACAACAAACGTACAGTCTAGAGGTGAGAAGACAGACATTAATATAAATAAATAAATTTCATATATGTACATAAGTGCTCTGGGACTGGGAGAGGGGAAGAACAGAAGGAGCAAATCATCATGATGCAGAACGGAGTAGGAGAAAAGGAAAGTGGGGCTGAGTCTGGGAAGACCTCTTGGAGGAGATGTGCCTTCAATAAGGCTTTGAACAGGGGGAGAGTAATTGTCTGTAGGATATGAAAAGGGAGGGCATTCCAGGCCAGAGGCAGGATGTGGGCGAGAGATCGGTGGCAAGATAGATGAAATCAAAGTACAATGAGTGGGTTGGCATTAGAGGAGGGAAGTGTGTGGGCTGGGTTGTAGTAGGAGAGTAGCAAGGTGAGGTAGGAGAGGGCAAGTAGAGGAGTTTTGTTTGATGCAGAGGCAGATGCGGAACAACTGAAGTTTTCTGTGTGGGGAGACATGTCCTGAACATTTCTGAAGAAAAATGATGCTGGCAGCAGAGTGAAGTATGTATTGGAATGGGGAGAGACAGAAGGCTGGGAGGTGAGCAAGGAGGTTCATGCATTAATCCAGTCAGGATGAGTGAATGTTTCAACATGACAGCAGTTCGGATGCAGAAAGAAGGGATTTTAATGATGTTGTGAAGGTGGGAGCAACAGGATTTAGTGGTGGATTGAATATGTGGGTTGATTGAGAGATAGGAGTCAAGGATAACACCAGGTTTGGGAAGTCTTTAATACCATTCTAGTAAGAGACTCCCATAAAAGGTCTCTACCCCTTGTGGGTGGATCTGGGTTCTAATCCTAGCTCTGCCATTTATTTGCTGTGTGACCTTGGGCAAGTCACTTAACTCCTCTGTCTTACCGTTTCCTCATCTGTAAAATGAGGATTAATACTGTGAGTTCATTTGGGATAAGGACTGTGCTCAACCCAATCATCTTCTAACTACCCCAATGCTTACAACCCCTGGGACATAGTAAGCACTTAACAAATACCACAATCATTATTATTACGTAGGAGACATTTGAACTAGCCTCTGTGCATCCATGCCTCTCACCTAGATCATAGCTCTGGAATAGTTATCATTTTAACAAATATCATATAACCTACTATGAGAATTTCTGGATTCAGTTGTAATCTGAATGACAGTAGATTTCAGCAAATATTTCAATTCATATTTAGTGAACTCTTTTTTTTTTGCAGAACTTTGTACTAAGCACTGGGGAGACTACAATAAAACAATAAAACATGTTCCCTGCCATCAAGGGAGTTATAGTCTTCAGAGGATACTTACGGTTGTCCATCAGAATCAAAGAGACATCATTTAATGTTCCTTTCACTCTTGGGCGTTCATATAATGGGAAATGGCCAATGTAGGGCACCACAGACACAGAGTTTTCCCTTGCTGTGTTTTCATGTTTGTTGTTCACATGCTTGTTGCTCCTCATCTCATAATACGCAGCATATCACAAACACAAGTCTTAGAGACCACGCCATTCTTTGGACAGAGTAATCTGACTGAAGTATGCAGAGTTTAGATTTCTGAAGTTTTTCCTTTACTAAAAGAAATGTGGATATTGAATCCAGGGATTAAATTGAAAAAGCAGCATGAAGAGCAGCATGACCTAGTGGATAAAGCAAGGGCCAGGGAGTAAGAAGGACCTAGGTTCTAATCCTGACTCTACCACTGGTCTGCTCTGTGACCTGGGCCAAGTCTCCTAACTTCTCTACCTCATTTATCTCATCTTTAAAATGGGGATTAAAACTGTCCCCACCCACCCCCGATGTGGGACATGAACTTTATCCAACCTAATTAGTTTATATCTACCCCAGCACTTAGTATGGTGCCTGGCCCATAGTAAGGGCTTTAACAGATACCATTAAAAACAAATAAACGTATAAAAATAAACTAAAGCTTTGACCCCACAGCAGTAAGAATAGGGAGAACACATGATGAACACATATCTGAGGCTTCTTGCTTCTCCTCTGTCCTATGACACCAAATTTTGAAATAGATTTATTCTGTTTAGAGTCTCACGCTAATAAAGTAATACCAGAGGATGATCTAAAACTCAGATGTTTTGTTTCTTGGAAGGAATGATGATTGACAGTATTTTCAAACATTTGTTATTTCAGGGAAGCCAGTTAACCTATGATACATATCTGAGTATTTTAACCGAATATTTGTTCCACATTCAAAAAACAATTGTTAATACATACAACATATACAATCACACGGAGCCATGGGACAGAAATCAGTTTAGAATTATTGGAAACAGAAGCCAGGAGAGGTGCTGCTTTCTAGAGGCTGCCACAGCTTCCTGATCGTCAAAACCATCAATCAATCAATCAATCGACGGTATTTACAGAGCTTTTATTGTGTTTAGAGCACTGTACACTAAATGCTTCGGAGAGTACAAAACGGTAGAATTGGTAGACTTGGTCTCTGCCCTCTAGGAACTTTCAGACTAGAGCAGAGGAAAGGAGATGATGAGGGTCACTGACTCTGCTTGCCAAACTGTGAGGTGGTTCTGAGGGCCTCTTAAACTCAGGCAGTGGTGATGCTACGGGATTGGAACAGGTCCCCGGGACTCAACCCAGCCACAAGCTCCTCAGTTGGCTTCTCTCTAGGCCCATCCCGGTGTGCTCAGAAGAGTCTTGCCTGAGCCTGAGTCTTCAGTCCTCCAGGAAGGCCTCAGAAACCAAGTGAGGTGATCGGTGGCTTTAGGGCAGCACTTAAAGCCTGACTCACTGACCCATCACCTGATCCACTCAACATGGCTGCCATGAAGCAGCGTGGCCTAGTGCAATGAGCATGGGCCTGGGAGTCAGAGGACCTGAGCTCTATTCCCGGCTTTGCCACTTACCTGTGGTATGACTTTGGTTAACGTTTCTGGACCTCAGTTCCCTGATCTGTAAAATGGGGCTTTGATACTTCTTCCCCCTACAACATACATGGCTGTGAGGCCCATGTGGGACCAGATTATCTTGTATCTACCCCAGTGCTCAGTACAATGCTTGACATATAGTAAGCACTTAATAAATATCACCATTATTACTATTATTATGATTCTTGAGCCAGACCTTAGAAACATGGATACTCTGCAAGCAAAGGATTCTCACCAAATCTTAACATGATCATTTCCCCAACTGTCCCCTAAAATAAAATCTTTGTGTCAAGCACTGTTTTTGTTTTTTTAAAATATTTTCAAAATGGGCAGCTGGGCAGGTAGGATTTAATGGTCTGGCTCATTTGTATATATTACCCCAGTTATTTTTTTAATGAGGTGTATATCCCCTTGATTCTATTTATCTTGATGATGTTGTTTTTGTTTTGTTCTGTTTTGCTTTGCTCTTTGTCTCCCCCATTTAGATTGTGAGCCGTCATTGGGCAGAGATTGTCCCTATTTGTTGCCGAATTGTACCTTCCAAGTGCTTAGTAGAGTGCTCTGCACATAGTAAGTGCTCAATAAATACTATTGAATTAATGAAAGACCAAGAGAAGTGCCGGAGGCAGCCATACACCAGTTAATCAATCATTCGTATTTATTGAGTGTTTACTCTGGGCAGATCACTGTACTACGTGCTTGGGAGAATACAAAATAGCAGAATTGGTAGACACATAAGTACTTGGATAATAATAATTAATAATTATGATATTTGTTAAGCACTTACTATGTGCCAGGCTCTGTAATAAGCGATGGGGTATATACAGCAAATTGGGTTGGACACAGTCCCTGTCCCAAGTGGGGCTCACGGTCTCAATCCCCATTTTACAGATGAGGTCACTGAGGCCCATAGAAGTTAAGTGACTTGCCCAAGGTCACACAGCAGACAAGTGGTGGGGCCGGGAGTAGAACCCATAACCTTCTGATTCCCAGGCCTTTTTCTAACCACTATGCCATTATCACTCCTCAAATCGACAGACAATGGATGGTACACACCAACTGCTTAACTACAACAGAAATTAGCATTAGCATTACTAGCATTATTATCATCATTACGGTGCACCGACATCTGTCGGGAAGCAAGAGAAAGTGATACCTTGGAGAAGGGAATCAACAGGGTCAGGAAAACAGCTGTGGCAAAATGAAATAAGGAATGGAGATGGGGAGGAAATCAAAGAAGAAAGGCTAAGCTCAAATACAGAGAAAACACACGCATACTAAGGGTAACTAAGGGGGTGGTGTGCAAACCACAGACGCCCAGGCCCAATAGCAGATGGTCTACAGGCTTGTACTGAACACGGAGAAGCCAGCAAAAGCTCAGCTCACAAGCCTTCTAGCCCACAAGGGCGGAGATCCTTCTCACACAGAGAAGCAGCATGGCCTAGCACATAGAACACGGCCCTGGGAGTCAGAAGGACCTGGGTTCTAATCTCGGTTCTGCCACTTGTCTGCTGTGTGACCTTGGGCAACTAATTTCACTTCTCTGTGCTTCAGTTACCTCCTCTGTAAAATGGGGATTAAAGACCGTGAGCCCTGTGTGGGACAGGGACTGTGTCCAACCTAATTAACTTGCATCTATCCCAGAGCTTCGTACAGTGCCTGGCACAATGTGAGCGCTTAACAAATGCCACACAAATAACTGTGGGGCTGCATTCGGACCAAGAGAGAACAAGAAGCTAGAACATCTGGAAGACAGCAGAGGTGACAAGAGAGAGGGGCAGAGAAAGGGCACGTTATAGGAACGGTGGCCAGATGGAATAGACGAGAGTGGCGTTATACCCGTAACGTGTGCTTCCACAGAACTTGGGCCCAAATGGGAAATCTCTGATACGGAATGCCATCTGTTGAGCAGATTTAGAGAGTGGAGTCGGGGAGACCGGGGAGCTCGGCGGCTGAGAGAACCCCTAGGCTCACGTGAACCCCATGGAAAGAGTTTCAACAGCAGGGCTGGTCTCACTCTGGGGATGAACTAGACTGTAGACTTGTCTCTAGACTGTAAGCTCGTTGTGGGCAGGGAATGCATCTGTTCATTGTTATATTGTACTCGCCCGAGTTCTTAGAGCTCTGCACACAGTAAGCGCTCAACAAATACAACTCAGTGAATGAATGAATTCACTGGCTCAGCCTCAGGTGGTTCACGGAAGTTGGTCGCACAATGCTTTTGGACCAACACCATCAAGAAGGGAGTAGCACTCTCTCTGAGCCAAAGCTTAGCATGGAAAGGGAAGAAAAAGGAGCAAAAGAGGAAATGGTACTAGAGAAGCAGCGTGGCTTAGTGGAAAGAGCCCGGGCTTGGGAGTCAGAGGTCATGGGTTCGATTCCCGGCTCTGTCACTTGCCAGCTGTGTGACTGTGGGCAAGTCACTTCACTTCTCTGTGCCTCAGTTACCTCATCTGGAAAATGGGGATTAAGACTGTGAACCTCATGTGGGACAACCTGATTACCCTGTATACCCCAGTGTCTAGAACAGTGCTCTGCACATAGTAAGCACTTAACAAATACCAACGTTATTATTATAAACCACGACAAGACGAACAAGATTTTTGTGTGCAGAATGTGGCCGGGATTGTGGGACCTCCATTGGCCTTTTCAGCACATTGGAACTGGTAAGGGAACTCATCAGGAGTGCTGTTTTCTTTGAAGATGAGGGACAACTCTATAAGCATCGTTGTGGGTAGGGAATGTGTTTGCCAACTGTTGTACTGTAGACTTCCAAGCACATAGAATAATAGCACTTAGCTATTATTATTATTATTATTATTATTATTATGGTTCTTGTTAAGCACTTACTGTGTGTCAAGCACTGTTCTAAGCCCTGGGGTAGGTAAAAGTCAATCAGGTTGGCCACAGTCCCTGTCCCATAGGGGGCTCACACTCTTATCATCATTTTACAGATGAGGTAACTGCAGGACAGAGAAGTGAAGTGATTTGCCCAAGGTTACACAGCGGACATGTGGCGGAGCTGGGATTAAAACCCTGGTCCCTCTACCTCCCGGGCCCCTGCTCTAACCATTAGGGAACACTGCTTCCGCACATAGTAAGCACTCAATAAATACTCTGAAACTACCACTTGCCAGACGGCTTGGCAACCCTCCAGATCACGAGCTATCCCTTTTCTGAGCAGATCCAGCCCCGCTGAGGCTGTGAAGAGGCCATGGGAGCTCTTGGTAACCAGCGCTTCCTGGAGGGAATTACTTAACTTAATGTGAGCGGTAGCTGTTTTCAGAGACGATCACATTTTCTTGATTGTATTTCAATCAATTAAATTGTAATGTAGCTGCAATTACTTCCATGGCTTACCAGACTAATTTCCTCAGCTCAATTTTCTACCTGAACAGCACTCGCTAACGTCACAACTGAATATTAGAGAAGTAGAATGGTCTAGCGGATAGAGCACGGGCCTGGGAGTCATAAGGTCATGGATTCTAATCCTGGCTCTACCACTTACCTGCTGTGTGACCTTGGGCAACTCATTAACTTCTCTGTGCCTCGGCTCCCTCGTCTGCCAAATAGGGATTCAAAGCCTGTTCTCCCTCCTACTTAGAGTATGAGCCTCATGTGGGACCTGATTATCTTACATCTACCCCAACACTTAGTAGAGTGCCTGATACATTGTAAGTGCTTAACAAAACCACAATTATCATTATTATTACTGCTATTATTAATTGTAAATCTATTTCTCCTTTGTGCCAAAAATATTTTTTCCGTAATAATAATAATAATTATGCTATTTGTTAAGCACTTACTATGTGCCAGGCAATGTACTAAGCACTGGGGTGATTACAAGCAAATTGGGTTGGGTACAGTCCCTAGCCCACGTGAGGCTCACAGTCTCGTTCCCCATTTTACAGATGAGGTAACAGAGGCAGAGAGAAGTGAAGTGACTCGCCCAAGGTCACACAGCAGACAAGGGGCAGAGCTGGGATTAGAACCCAGGACCTTCTGACTCCTCGGCCTGTGCTCTATTATGCCATGCTGTGTCTGCTACTGTAGAAATAGGCTCAGTGGAAAGAGCACGGGCTTTGGAGTCAGGGCTCATGAGTTCGAATCCCAGCTCTGCCACTTGTCAGCTGTGTGACTGTGGGCAAGTCACTTAACTTCTCTGTGCCTCAGTTCCCTCATCTGTAAAATGGGGATTAAGACTGTGAGCCCCACGTGGGACAACCTGATTCCCCTGTGTCTACCCCAGCGCTTAGAACAGTGCTCGGCACATAGTAAGCGCTTAATAAATACCAACATTATTATTATTATTATTAAATATAATTTAAGAAATTCTAAACTTTCTTCTAAAGGGAATTTCTCTAGTCATTAGTCTTTAGTCATTGCAATAGATTTGAAAAGTGCTACACTGTCTCAGGCAGTTTATAAACGCAGTGGGTTTGAAACAGGAATAAAGGCAACGTTACCTCTTTGACTCACTTTCCAGATATACCCTTTCTAAACCTTGGTTTTGTTTTACCTGTGAAGTACCAGCGAATCTCTTAGCTTTTATTTTTCTGACACGGTTAATGATCAACGCTTTTCATAAGTCATCTGGAGTTTTTTAATATTGACCATCATACCTGCACCTGAGGAGAACCATTATGGCCAATATTATAGCTACTGATCAATGTGCTATCAGCAAGTCTTTCACTCTTCAGACTAAAAGTTCTAGCCAATGCTAATGAAGCAGACTATCATTTTTAGTATATTCACGGCTGGCTCATTTTTGCCATTTTTATAACCCACAATTGGAGAATTGCTTTCCTGTGAATCTAGCTCCAGGTCAGGATGACATTGGCAATAATATTCCATGAATACTGAGAATTAGCATTCCTATCTCCTAGCACAATCCCAGGGAAAAAGTAAAAGACATGACTCAATCAGTGGTATTTATTGAGTACCTACTTTGTGCAGAGCTCTATACTAAACACTTGAGAAAATACAGTAGCGTTGATAGACATGATCCCTGCCTTCAAAGAGCTTGCTGTTGAAAGGAATTTTAAAGCCTCCTTTATGTGCCAGTCAGCTCAGAATGGCTTCAACTGAAGCCATTTGGTTTAATGGATAGAGCACGGGTCTGGGAGTCAGAAGGACCTGGGTTCTAAACCTCACTCTGCCACTTGTCTGCTGTGTAAGCTTATCCATGTCACTTAACTTCTTTGGGCCTCACTTTATCCCAACTGTGAAATGGAGATTAAGAGATTAAGACCGTGAGCTCCATGTGGGACCGGGACTGTGTCCAATCTGATTAGTTTATATCCAACCCAGTGATTAGGTCGATTAGACTGTAAGCCCGTCAAACGGCAGGGACTGTATCTGTTGCCAACTTGTTCATCCCAAGCGCTTAGTACAGTGCTCTGCACATAGTAAGCGCTCAATAAATACTATTGAATGAATGACAGTGCCTGGCACTTAGTAAGCAATTAACAAATACCATAAAAAAAAGGCTGTGGCAATTATTATCTGAGGACTGTTTTCCTTCTCTACCCTCTTTGTCATGACATGTAACAAACAGATATCAGCTCAGTTATTTCACTTTTTTATTCGTTTTTGCTTACTGCTAAAAGTTGTCTATTTCCCCATTTTCTTCCACTATATGTATATTTTCTTCTGCTCCCATTAAACTATACGTTTCTTGAAAGCAGATATCACACCCTCTACTTTTATTGTGTGGTCTGAGCGCTTAGTGTATAGCTCTGCACACAAGTGAAACTCAATTTATACTCATAAGCATAATAATTCAATTAAAAAAAAACCCAAAATAAGACCCTCGGTCTCACACACTGAGGAAGAAGATCAAATGCCTCATATTTGAATCTAAATACTTCTATATCCAAATATTTCCTAATTTTTCGAAGGACCTCTTGATGCCAAACACTGACATGAAGTGACTGAAGTGATTCTTTCCAATATTATTATTTTTGAAATTATAGTACAAAACTTAAGCTTTACAATGAATTACAGAAAAATAAACTTGCTTTACCCTATCAAATGTCATCTCAGTGGTTGAACATCCTTCTTCCCTTCCCTGATTAGAATCATTATGCGCTCCATGGGGCTATCCACACTGTATTTTGCACAAATTGTGAACTTGCAAAAGCAAAAGATATGCCAAGAGAGGATGTGAAACTCTCTGTTTGCTTAAAGCCTTTAAATAAGCCATGACATTTTTGAGAGATGATAGGTTTAGAGAGTGGCTTTCCAACTGTTTGTTCTCATCTTCTAGTAATTGGACAAGGACGGCCAAAGTCTTTTATATAGGCCACCGCTCAGCAGTCACACACGGTTTTCATAAAGTAATGACTTGGGATGCATCTGAGGCAGTGACCTAGCTGTGAAACATTCTCTTTCCTTCCTTCATGCTCCTGAGAGACCCAGCTCTCCAAAAGACAGTGTTTTCAGTACAAGGAATTCCATTAGAGCAATTACAGTGTTAGTAGGGCATTAAACCGTTTCAATTAAGGTAGAATACCGGGGCTTTTTACTTGTAGAAATACCAGTCATTCATTCATTTCATTCAATCGTAGTTATTGAGCACTTACCGTGCGCAGAGCACTGTGCTGAATGCTTGCAAAGTACAATTTGGCAACAAATAGAGACAATCCCTACCCAGCAGTCAACCATAATAAGTACACAAGTAAGTAGTATAATAAGTATTTATTTAGCGCTTACTATGTGCAAAGCACTGTACTAAGCATTTGGGAGAGTACAATACAACAATAAACAGACACATTTCCTGCCCACAAAGAGCTTACAGTCTAGAGGACTATACAATATAGAATGAAGATCTGGAATCTCATCTGAAACTGCTGAAAAATCATTCTCTAGGAGCAGCCACCCAACTCTTGAGGATCCTGAGAGAAGGAACTATGATTTTCCTTCTGTGGAAACTTTCTATATTTAAAGTTCATCCTAGGGGATTTAACTCTGGAGACCAACCTCCCCTTGAGGAAGGAACTAGTAAAATATGAAGTTAAATAGTACTGGGAAGCAGCAGCCTTTAGGGAGCCAAATTTGTGGGCAGAGAACGTATCTACCAACTCTGTTGTACTGTACAGTTACAACAGTGCTTGGCACACAGTAAGGGCTAGACAAATATCATCATCATCATTATTATTATCACTCTCCCAAATTTTAATGCAGTACCCTGCACACAGTAAGCACTCAATACCACTGACTGACTCCTCTATTAAGAACTGCCTCTTTCTCCCCAGTGTTTTAAAGTTGGGATAGCCGACTTACCTTGGCTCCTGTGATATCAGCCACAAGGGGAAGGAAGGTGAGGATAATAATAATAATGTTAATAACAATACTACTACTAATAATTAATTTATTCATTCATTCATTATTCATTGAGACTTTACTGCATGCATAACGCTGTACTAAGCGCTCAGAAAGTACAATTCTGCGATGAAGAGAGACAATTCCTGCCCACACCGGGCTTACAGTCTAGAAGGGGGGAGGAAGACATCGAAACAAGCAAGCTGGTATCAATATAAATAGAATTATAGATATATACACATCAAAACAAGTAAACAGGCATCAATATAAATAAATAGAAGTATAGATATATACATACACATATAACAATACTTGTTAAGAGCTATGTGTCCAACACTGTTCTAAGCAATGATACACATTAATCAGGTTGGAACATAGTTCCTGCCCACGTGGGGCTCACAGTCTAACAAGGAAGGAATGGGATTTAATCCAATTTTGCAGATGAGGTAATTGAATAGTTAAGTGTAGTTAATAGTTAATCAGAATAGTTAAGTGACTTGTCCAAGGTCACACAGCAGACACGTGGCAGAGGCAGGATTAGATTCGAGGTCCTCTGACTCCCAGGCCCGTGCTCTTTTCATTAGGCCGCACTGCATCAGTTGGCTTTAGGAGGTTTCGCCTGTGAATCCAGGAGACATAGATAGAGCCCGGGCTTGGGAGTCAGAGGTCATGGGTTCGAATTCCGCTTTGCCACTTGTCAGCTGTGTGACTGTGGGCAAGTCACTTAGCTTCTCTGGGCCTCAGTTACCTCATCTGTAAAATGGGGATTAACTGTGAGCCTCACGTGGGACAACCTGATTACCCTGTATCTACCCCAGCACTTAGAACAGTGCTCTGCACATAGTAAGCGCTTAACAAATACCCACATTATTGTAATCAACTCTTTAGAATTTAGAGTTGAGTGGTGACCATATCCCCCACTAGGTTGACATGAGGAGGTGAAACTTTTAATTTCATCCACACCTCATCCACTCTAGACCATAAGCTCATTATGGGCAGGGAACAGGGAATCCTTTGGCCTACTGGAAAGAGCACAGTCCTGGGAGTCAGAGGACTTGGGTTCTAATCATGGCTTCGCCACCTGCCTGTTGTGTGACCTTGGGCAAGACACTTAACTTTTCTGGGCCTCAGTGACCTCATCTGTAAAACGGATATTCAGAGTCTAAGCCCCATGTGGAACAGGGACTGTGTCTACCCTGATCTGATTGTATCTACCCTGGAGTTTAGTACAGTGCCTGGCATATAGTAAGCACTGAACAAATACCCTAATTACTATTATTATTTATTCTGTGGTATTATACTCTTCCAAGTGCTTAGTAGAGTTCTCTGCACATAAAAGGCAGTCAAAGCATACCATTGATTGACTGATCGATTGATACACATACACAAACACACGCACACCTTTTGGGGATGATGGGTTATCCAGCTAGCTCCCACACCCTCTCTTTTATTCCCCACCCAAAATTCCTTCTGGTCCAAATGGCCCGGATCCCGTTGACAGAGGTTATGTGAAGAGTAACTCCTTTTTCCATCCAGAGGTCAGCTTTAGTTCCTGAGATGTTAGAAAAGACCCTCATGATCATATCTGTTAGTCATTTATCTATATTAATGTCCATCTCCCCCTCTAGACTGTAAACTCATGGTAAGCAAGGGATGTGCCTGTTGACTGTTCCATTGTAATGTCTCAAGCATCCTGCTGATTGTTATATTGTACTCTTTCAAGCACTTAGTACAGTGCTATGCACACAGTAAGCGCTCAATAAATCTGACTGACTAATAGCCCCTCTGTCTCCTTCTTCCTGCCTGTATATTACTGTAATATCGGTCTCCACGACTAGAACTCAAGCTCCTCGAGGTCAGGGATCATGCCAGCTAACTCTTTTATACTTCCATTGCTTACCACAGTGCTCCTCCCCCAGTAGGCACTCAATAAATTCTATCGATTGGTTGTCCCAAGGCATAGAGCATTCTTCTGCAGACTCCAAAACCCAGCTGATAGAAAGATTTCAGACTATGTGGTTTCCTAGTAAGTTTTTAAGTCTGGCCCTGGATCTTTGATTTTTGGTAAAATATTAAAAAGGAAATGTTCATTTCTGAAAAAGAAAAATAATAGTGATGGTCTTTACTAAGCCATTACTTCATGCTTTTCAGTTTCCTTAATTTCCCTAAGGAACCCGGGGAGCTGCATCAGTGTTCTAGAGAATTCAGCATTCTTTCAGACCTTTCATTTTATGATATAGACACTTCAATTTGAACATCACAAAAAGAAAATGGCTTTCAGAGCTCGCGCGGCTTTGGTTTTGAATAAAAGGCTCAAGAGAGGCTAGAGACAAGCATCATAAGACTAAAACAATTGAACGGAACAGAATTAAATTGATTAGAGGATGCATAACTGGCCAAAGTACACAATTTATAAAAGATATATTATTATAAAAAGGATTTCATATTTAATTTCATTATGGTTTCTACTACAGTATTCTAACAGGTTTTAAATCAATTGCATTATCCCTTGGAACCAAGAGATTTTTTCATTATCAATTTTAAGGATTAATTTTTTCTCTCCAGGGCTCTGAGCTCTTCTACAGTAGTAATGATATATATTGAATATTATGTGCACAACACTGTACTAAGTGTTGCAAATGAATGAATAGGTGAAAATTAGACACAATCCCTATTCCTGGAAGGCTCACAATCTAAGAATATATGTAGGGGAGAGAGGATGGGAGACAGACGCATCAGGAGTGATGAAACACTAAAACAGCATAAAAGACAGGCAGATGGACAAAGAAGAGAAACAAAATCCATAGAATTCTGTGTATTTAGTACATCTTATGCCTGTTAAGTCACTTCAATGGAAAAATAAAAATAATCTACTGTAAATGAAAACAAAATTGCTAATTATATCCAAATTAATAGGTAGATGTCCATTTGCAGGAGAAAGAGGGTCAATGACTGTCAGCCTGACTCCTGCCAGCTCCTCTGACCACAGCTATTGAGGACACAAATGATAATAATAATGATAATAATGATTGTGTTTTTTGCTAAGCCCTTTCAAGATACCAAGCACTATACTAAACCCTGGGGTAAGTACAAGGTAATCAGATTGAACAGGCACATTTCCTCCAAGAGGCCTTCCCTGACTAAGCTCTCTTGACCTCTTCTCCCACTCCCTTCTGTGTCACCCTGATTGCTCCCCTTATTCATCCCCCCGCCCAGCCCCACAGCACTTACATCCATATCTGTCATTTCTTTATATTAATGTCCATTTTCCATTCTAGACTCTAAGATCATTGAGGCAGGGATTGTGTCAGTTTATTGTTATAATGGACTCTCCCAAACAGTTAGTACAGTGCCCCGCAAAGAGAAAGAGCTCAATAAATCTGATTGACTGGCTGACTGACAGCCCTGTCCCATATGGGGCTCACAGACTAAGCAGGAAGGAGAACAGGCAATCCCCACCCTCCAGGTGAGGAACATGAGCCACAGAGACTTACCCAAGGTCACCCAGCAGGTAAGTGGCAGACTAGAGATTAGAACCCAGGTTCTCTGACTTCCAGGCCGGTGGTCTTTCTGCTGGTTCATGCCTAAGTGGAAAGCCTCGCTGTCCTCCTGAGGCTGCCGGTGTAAATTTTATGATAGCCAATTTAGCAAAGACCAGGCCAAATGCAAGGAACCAATAAGGGAGCATTCATTCATTTATTTGATCGTATTTATTGAGCGCTTACTGTGTGCCAAACATTCTCCTTCCCACCTGAACCATGAACCTTCACCTCAAAGTCTTGGAAGTGGTTGTATTGAAGCCAAAGGATGAGGGAGCTGTAGCGTTTAATAGTTGATGCTACTATTTTAACTCACTCTTGCCTCACACCTTCCCTTATCCAACAGTCAGTTAGAAGAATGGCACAGAGATTTGAGGAGAAGTTACTGGAAAATCCCCTTTCCCTCCCTTTCTTAGCCATCCCCCATCATGCTTATTCCTTCCTGTCCGTGCCAAGGATTATAATAATAATAATGATAATAATAATAATATTTGTTAAGCATTATGTCCCAGGCACTGTACTAAATACTGGGACAGATACAAGCTAATCAGATTGGACACCATCCATGTCCCACATGGAGCTCACAGTCTTAATCCCCATTTTACAGATGAGGTAACTGAAGCATAGCAGAGTAAAGTGAATTGACCAAGGTCACCGCACAGACATATGGGAGAGTCAAGATTGGAACCCAAGTCCTCTGACTCCCTAGGCCTACGCTCTTTCCATTGGCCATGCTTCTTCTCACTAGGCCACAATGCCAAATTCTGCCTCCCCAGTGGATTTGGGAGTATCTCGTAGCATTCTATAGAACGACAGCACGGAAATGGTGCGATTCTAATCATAGAAGCAGGAAACTCTCAGATGAGTGTGTTAGGAGGAGTATGATCGGTTACTACTAATTTCTTCTAAGATTTTGTATAGGGTTTCTATTTTTCTATTAACGAATTTCAGCTTTGATTGCACCACTTCCCCAGTAACCCAAATCATACGTCGGCTAACGGTTTTGTTGATTATGCACAGTGAAGCAGCTGATTTGCAAACACAACAAAGAATATGGCACCTCAGCAAAAATGGAAGAGTTATTTGCAAAAACAATTTGCAAATTGTTGTAAATATTCCTGCCATCACTAACTCAACAATAAACTCAACAAGAAGGCAAAAATCATAGTAGCCTTTCTTCTTTCTATCAGTTAATCAATGGTAGTAACTGAGTGTTAACTCTGTGTAGAACACTTGAGTACGTGCTCGGGAGAATAATAACAATAATAATAATAATAATGTTGGTATTTGTTAAGCACTTACTAAGTGCCAATCACTGTTCTAAGCACTGGGGTAGACACAAGGTAATCAGGTTGTCCCACTTAGGGCTGACAGTCATCATTCCCATTTTACAGATGAGGTAACTGAGGCACAGAGAAGTTCAGTGACTTACCCAAGGTCACCCAGCTGACAAGCGGTGGAACCAGGATTAGAACCCATGACCTCTGACTCCCAAGCCCGGGTTCTTTCCACTGAGCCACACTGCTATGATACAATAGAGAAGAAAGACATGACCTTGGCCCAAGAGAAATTTTCAGACTGGAGGGGGAGACAGACATTAAAAGAAATAGCATATGGATATAATAATTATAATAATTTTTATGATGGTATTTGTTCTAGCACCTACTATGTGCCAAGCACTGTTCTAAGTGCTGGGGTAGATCCAGGGTCATCAAGTTGTCCCACGTGGGGCTCACAATCCTAATCCTCATTTTATCAGGTTGGACACAGTCCCTGTCCCATGTGGGGCTCACATTCTCAAACCTCATTTTACAGATGAGGTAACTGAGGCACAGAGAATTAAGTGGCTTGCTCAGTATCTTACAGCAGACAAGTGGTGGAGCTGGGATTAGAAACCACATCTTCTGACTCCCAAGCCCGGGCTCTTGCCACTAGGCCACACTGCTCCTCTTCTGTACAGAAGGGGAGATGGGTTGACTACCAAAGTGTTTAAGGCACACAGACTCAGGAGCATAAGGAACACACAAGGGAGGGTGAACAGGGGGAATGAGGGCTTAGTCAGGGAAGTCCTCTTGGAGGCGACATGATTTCAACAGGACAACGAAGGCGGGGAGAGTGGTGGACTGTTGGGTAAGCAGCATGGTGTAGTGGATAGATCATGGGCCTAGGAGTCAGAGGGTCATAGGTTCTAATCCCGGTTCCTCCACTTGTCTGCACTGTGACCTTGGGCAAGTCACTTCACTTCTCTCTGCCTCAGTCACCTCATCTGTAAAATGAGGTTTGAGACTGTGAGCCCCACATGGGACAGGAACTGTGTCCAACCTGATTTACTTGTAATAATAATGTTGGTATTTGTTAAGCGCTTACTATGTGCCGAGCACTGTTCTAAGCGCTGGGGTAGACACAGGGGAATCAGGTTGTCCCACGTGGGGCTCACAGTCTTAATCCCCATTTTACAGATGAGGGAACTGAGGCACCGAGAAGTTAAGTGACTTGCCCAAAGTCACACAGCTGGCAAGTGGCAGAGCCGGGGTTTGAACCCATGACCTCTGACTCCAAAGCCCGTGCTCTTTCCAGTGAGCCACGCTGCTTGTATCCACCCCAGTGCTTAGTACAGTGCCTGGCATATAGTAAGCACTTAACAAATATCATAATTATTATTAATAATAATATTGGTATTTGTTAAACACTTACCCAGTGCCTGGGACATAGTGCTTAACAATTATTATTATTATTATGATCCTTGGCAAGGACAGGAAGGAATAAGCATGTTGGGGGATGGCTAAGGAAGGGAAGGAGAGGGGATTTTTCCAATAACTTCTCTTCACATCTCTGTGCCATTCTTCTCAATGACTGTTGGATAAGGGAAGATGTGAGGTAGGAGTGAGTTAAAAATAGTAGCATAAACTATTAAATTCTACTGCTCCCTCATCCTTTGGCTTCAATACAGCCACTTCCAAGACTTTGAGGTGAAGGTTCATGGCCTGGAAGTCAGAGAACCTGGGTTTTAATCTCCAAAAATAATAATAATAAGGATAATATTGGTATTCGTTAAGCACTTACTATGTGCAGAGCACTGTTCTAAGCACTGGGGTAGATACAGAGTCATCAGGTTGTCCCACGTGAGGCTCACAGTTAATCCCTATTTTACAGATGAGGTAACTGAGGCCCAGAGTAGTTAAGTGACTTGCCCACAGTCACAAAGGGGGTGGAGGCTCCAGACTAGAGGGAGGATATGGGTAAGGGATCAGTGGAGGAACACATGAGAGGGAGAAGCAGTGAATAAATTGGTTTTAGAGAAACAAAGTGTGTGGGCTGGATTAGAGTACAAATTTAGCAAATTATGGTAAAAATAATACAAATTATGGCACTTGCTAAGCACTTACTATGTGCCAAGCACTGTTCTAACCACTGGAGTAGGTACAAATTAATTAGGTTGGTCACAGTCCCTGTCCCACCAAGGGCTCTCACTCATAATCCTCATTTTACAGATGAGGTAATTGAGGGCCAGAGAAGTTAAATGACTTGCCTAATGTCACACAGCAGATATGTGACAGAGCCCCGATTGGAATCCATGTCCTTCTGACTCCCAGTCCCATGTTCCATTCACTAAACCATGCTCCTTCTCTTATGGTAGGAGAGGGAATACTGACTGAGTGCCTTAAAGTTGGTAAGGAGCTTCCATTTGATAAGATAATTACAGTGTTTGCTTAACACATACTATGCATCAAACCCTGTCCTAAGCACTGGGTAGAGACAGATAATTAGATCAAACATAGTCCATGTCCCATATGGGACTCAAAGTAAATAGGAGAGAAAAGAGAATTCACAGATGAGGAAACCAAGGCACAAGTCCACAGCTGGCAAGTAGCAAAGTCAGGATTAGAACCCAGGTCCTCAGACTCCCAGGCCCATGCTTTTTCCACTAGGCCATGTTGCTGCCAAATGTGGCCTAATGGAAGGGGTTCATTCATTCATTCACTCAATAGTATTTATTGAGCGCTTACTATGTGCAGAGCACTGTACTAAGTGCTTGGAAGGGATGGATAGGAATCCACTGGAGATTTTTAAGGAGTGGGGAAACTTGGACTGAACTTTCTTAGAAAAATGATCCAAGCAATAGAATGAATTATGCACTGGAGTGGGGAGTATCAGGAAGCAGAGAGATTAGCATGGAGGCTGATGTGATAATCAAGGGGAATTTCAAAATAGCTTGGATCTGCATGGTTGCAATTAAGGTGGAGAGGAAAGGGTAGGTACCAGAAACGCTGTGATTTTTGGTGGCAGACTGAATATGAGAGTTGAATGAGAGAGATGAGTTTGAGAATATTGCCAATTTACGGTCTGGCGCATCAGGGAGGATGGTGGTAAAAACAATAATAATAATAATAATGGTGGTATTTGTTAAGCTCTTACTATGTGCAAAGCATTGTTCTAAATACTGGGGGGATACAAGGTGATCAGGTTGTCCCACATGCGGCTCACAGTTTTAATCCCCATTTTACAGATGAGGGAACAGAGGCACAGAGAAGTAAAGTGGCTTGCCCAAAGTCACACAGCTGGCGAGCGGCAGAACTGGGATTAGAATCCACGACCTCTGACTCCCAAGCCCGGGCTCTTTCCACTGAGCCACGCTGCTTCTCAGCACTTATGTACATATCAGCAATTTAATTATTCATATTAAAGTCTGTCTCCCCCTCTTGACTCTAAGCTTTTTGCGGGCAGGGAACGTGCCCATTTACTGTTATATTGTTCTCTCCCAAGTGCTTAGTATAGTGCTCTGCATACTGTATGTTTTCAATAAATACGATTGACTGAGTAAAAAGTGATGGGGAGGACAACGTTTGGATGGGAAGATGAGGAATTCTGTTCTGGACACATTAAGTTGGAGGGGGCCTGAAGGCAGGAAGAATTGCGAGCTTGCAGAGAAGTTGGCATCTGCCTGGAGAAGTAGATTTGGGAATCACCCGGGTAAAGGCGTAGTTGAAGCCAAGTGAACTAATGAATTCTACAGGGGAATATGTGTAGGTGGGGAATAGAATATGATTTAGAGCTGAGCCTTGAGGAACTCCCTTAGTAAAGGGGTTGAAGGCAGAGAATGAGCCTGGGAGGGAGACTGAGAATGAATGGTTGGAGAGACATGAGAACCAGTAGAGGAAAGTATCAGTGTGCCCAAGGTTAGATAATGGTTCCAGGAAAAGACAGTGGTCCACAGTGTCAAAGGCAGCTAAGAAGTCGAGGGCGATTATGATGGAAATCAACGATGACCTTCGAGAGAGGACAGTTTCTGTGGAGTGGATGGTTTGGAAACCGGATTGCAGGGGTCAAGCAGAGTTGGAGGAGAGGAAGTATGGCAGTGTGTGTGAACAGCTCACTAGAGGGGTTTGGGTAGAGTTTTCTAGTAGCAAAGTCTCAACATTGTGGAATTGCAGCAGACTGTGAGTACATAATAGTAATAGGCAGTCCAGGCTGTGTAACTCTCACTGTAATTGTCACCTTAGTGCTTCAATGGGCCAGAAGCGCTCAAATTACAGTAATCGCTTGTCGGGATTTAATGAACTATATCATCATCGTTCTTATCGCATTCCTTATAGTTACACGTGTAACCTTAGTTCACTTTTATAGCTTTCTTTCAATAAATGAACTTAAGGACTCAAAATTCCCCCTTATTTAAGTGAATGGTGATTTTTGGCATGATTGGATCCTTTCTTCATAACAGTGGAAAAGCAAATCATTCACTGGGAGAAGGGGATTCAATGCAAAACTGAAAAGCTAAATCATTTCTGAAAACATAGTCTCTCTTTTCAGGGAAGGAAATATGCAAGGAAAGATGTACTTTTCCCAGGCTTAAGAGACTGCTCTTCAACCTTTAAGCATTTATTATAAGAAATATAAATGCAAAATGGTAAATTTTGACTTCCATTCCTGATTTCCAGCTAATTGTAACATGTCATTTGGGATAAATAAAGTAATCACTTTTATCACTTATTTCTATGAATGTTCTATTTCCCCTATAATCTGCTAGAGAAATGCTCATTTATGCAAGGGTGGCTTATTTTGAGTGGTGAGTAACGTAGACAGCGATGAAGATAGTCCAGGTTTTATTAACAATAATGATAATAATGATAATTATGTTATTTGTGAAACGCTTACTAAGCGCAATGCACTATCGTAATTGCTGGGGTAGATGCAAGGTAATCAGGTTGGATGCTGTCTGTCCCGCATGGGGCTCACAGTTTTAATCCCCATTTTACAGATGGGGTAACTGAGCACAGAGAAGTAAAGTGACTTGCCCAAGATCAGACAACAGCCATGTGACAGAGCCAGGAACAGAACCCACATCCTCTGACTCCCCGGCCGGTGCTTGTTCCACTAGGGCAGAATTGTAACCAGATATTCTATGTAGAGGGTAGAATTACAGACTACGTGGAGAATTACACTTTTCCACAGACTAGAAACATCATCCACAGAAGCATCATAGAATGCAAACTGCAACATTCTTTCTTTCCCAAGTGGATCTTTTCAATATAGTGTCTTAACCCATTCTACCTCATGGTTCCTTAGTTGAATTTATGCAGAAATTAAAAGAAATTAAGATCCATATTTACGGTCCATATTCTAGATCATACCTGGTCTCCAACCACCACACTTACATGTCGCACAAATGAGATTCTGGCGCTCCTCCATAAAATTCCATAAATACAACTGTTGTTGAAAGATTTAGCCATAGAACCAAGGAAGTAATTTGTATGTTTCTTTCTAGCCACACTAACTGATGTTTTCCAATTAAGCACAGGGTGCAAATAAATGTAATCCAACACAGGTATCTGGTCAAGTTGCCTTTAGCCTGTCTGTTTTTCTTAAACTGCATCACACTTTCTGCTTAGACTCACCATAATGCTTTTCAGCAAATCAAGTAAGCGTTCAATAAATACAGTTGATTGATTGATTGACTGATCCCAATGTCCTGACTAAAGTATACAATTAATTGATGACCTGATGTGGTTTCAGTAAAAATTGTCAACTGGGATATCTTGCAGAGCCTAAGAAATAAATGAGAAACTACAGCCTTCAAAGGTAATTACAGCCAGAATCATTTATGGAAATGTTCAGAAGTGTTTCCTATTGGGGAGATGTGTAGGCAAAAACACAAAAGGACATATTTATGGTTAGTGTTCACATTCAAGGCTGCCATTTTGTGTGGGGCAGCTTTAGGAAAAACACAAAGTTTAAACAAACTCTGGTCACTGGAGGTTCAAATACAACCAAAACAAAAAGCATTTTTATATTTGTGGTGCTTCAGCTCTTCTCTCCACTAAGCTGTAATCCGGTCCACAGTACTATAAGCTCCTTGAGGGCAGGGGTCGTGTCTATCAAATCTCTTGTATTGTATTCTCCCTACTGCTTAGTTTGCTCTGCACCTAGTAAACACTCAATAAGTGCCATTGTTTTAATTGATTCATAGACTCTAGAAAGGATATTTGCATACTAAATTTACTACAATATATAAGGGATACAGAACACCCTATGGCTGAGGCTTCACTTGATTTGACCTTTCATCTTGTAGTGGAAATGGAAAATAAAGTTGTTTCTATTAGGAAGATAATAATAATAATAATGATAATGTGCCAGACACATTACTATGTTCCTGGCACTGTTCTGAGTGCTGGGGTAGAAAAAAGATAACTGGGTCAGATATAGTCCTTGCCCCACAGAGAGCTCGTAGTCTTAATCCCTGTTTTACAGATGAGGGAACTGAGGCACAGAGAAGTGAAGTGACCTGTCCAAGATCACACAGCAGACAAGTGGCAGAGCCAGGATTAGAATCCATGAGTTTATGACTCCCAGGCCTGTGCTCTATCCACTAAGCCATGCTGCTTCTCAAATATTATATTATATTGTAAAGTATTATAAAGTACTAATTCAGGCAATTCTCAACCAGAAGAGTTAATAGTACTTAGTACGCATATATTTCTACAGAATTTATTCAAACATTCAATCTCAGATTACTCTACAGCCTTTGAAAGCAGGATTTGAAAATAAATTTCACTTTCCATGAAATTCTTATACCCTGTAAATATTAGTATATAAGTACCAACACAGGCAATTCTTTTAAACTACAGAATGCTGTTAGTATAATTTATTGTACTATCACAGAAAAATAATCTAATTCAGATTTCTTGGTTTGGGCAAGATAATAATGATAATAATAGTATTTGTTAAGCACTTACTATGTGCCATGCACTGAATTAAATGTGGGGGTAGATACAAGCAAATGAGGGTGGACACAGACACTTTTCGAGCTCACGGTCTTAATCCCCATTTTACAGTTGAGGTAACTGAGGCATATAGAGAAGTGAAGTGACTTGCCCAAGGTCACAGCAAGCAAGCGGTGGAGCTGGGATTTGAACCCAGGTTTTTCTGACTCTCTTACCCATGCTCTATGCACTAATTATAATAATAATAATTATGGTATTGGTTTAGTGCTTACTTTGTGCCAGGCACTGAACTACGCACTGGGATAGATACAAGGTCAGATTGGACACAGTCCCTGTCCCACATGGGGCTCACAGTCTAAGTAGGAAGAGGAAGAGGTAGTAAATCCTCATTCTATAGGTGAGCAAACTAAGGCACAGATAAGTGAAGTGACTGGCCAAAGGTCACACAGCAGACGAGTGGCAGAATTGGGATTAGAATCCATCATCTTCTGACTCCCAGGCCCGTGCTCTGCCCACTACACCATACTGCATCTTACTATGCTATAGTGCAGTTCTCTCATTCAAGCACAACTGTAGCTGAGGGCACCAGGCTGAGACCAGACTGGTGGAGTTAAGGGTACTTTGGGATCTGGACCAACTGAGCTCTGAACCCGCCTGGGAAATACAGCTGCCATTTTAAGGGCTGTGGCCCTTTAAATGTGTTCCATCAGTCCAAAATGATCCCAACTCCAGTAGGATCCCAGCATGAAGGGAAACCAAAGCAAGGAGTCAGAGAAATTCACACTGGAATGAACCACAGGCAGTAGGGGAAACAGGGCTTTAGTCCCCCTTGGATTTTTATGAATTGCTTCAAGATGGACCAAGCCTGTGTTGTGGTCTCCATGGCCTCCATCTTAATCATTCTGTAATCGTGCAAAACTGCATACTTATCTGAACCTTAAATATTTCAGGAATTATTCTTCTCCAGACATCTATCGAATACCCAAAACATCATTTTAGGAGTACATAAGGATCGGCAGAGAGACCAAAAACCTACAAACGTTATTGACTGAGGCAAAACTGGGGAAAAAAATCATGTAGATTCAAAGCAACATGAAATGTTACTGCAATGTTCATATCTTCATGCTAGGTTAATTCCCTTACCCTCAGTTTGGAGATGGAATGGGATGTCGTCTGGGAAAAAAAACCAATTATAATAATTGTCATATTTGTATAGCACCTTGTGTCAAGCGTGATCCTAAATGCTAGGGGAGAAATAAAATCAACAGGTCAGACACCGTCCCTGTTCCACATGGGGCTCACAGTCTAAATAGGGGGAGGAATGTATTGTATCCTCGTTTTAAAGATGAGAAAACTAAGGCACAGAGAAGTTAAGTGACTGACCCCAGGTCACATAGCAGCAAGTAAGAGAACCCACAGTTTCTGCTTCCCAGATCTGTGCTCTTCCCCGATTTGAAAGTGAAAGATTTTCAGTCAAAGAAAGGCACAGACAGTACATGGAAGAGTCAAGAAGGCGGCCCAGAAGAGAGCTAGCATGGAGGAGCAAATAGGGCAAGCTGGAGTATTGTGGCTGTAGAGAGAAGACAAGCAATAAGGAGTGTTCGTATGGGAAGCCTTGAAGATGCTAGTTAGGAGCTTCTATTTGATGTGGAGGAAACTGGGGAGCTAATGGAGTCAATCAATCAATCGATTGCATTTACTGAACGCTTACTGGGTGCCGAACACTGTACTGAGTGCTTTGAAGGCACATATAATCAATCAATTGTATTTATTGAGCACTTAAAGTGTGCTGGGCAGTGGACTGAGTGCTTGGGAGAGTACAACACAACAATATAACTGATATATTCCCTGCCCGCAGTGAGTTTATGGCCCAGAAGGGGAGACAGACATTACTATGAATAAATTAGAGATATACACATAAGTGCCGTGGGGCTGGGAGTGGAGATGAATAAAAGGAGCAAGTCAAGGTGATGCAGAAGAGAGTGAGAGATGAGGAAAGGAGAGTTCAGTCAGGAAAGGCCTCTTGGAGGAAACGTGCCTTAAATAAGGCGTTGAAGGCTGTGGGGAGAGTCGGATATGTCTGTCTGTCAGATGTGAAAAGGAGGGTGCTCCAAGCCAGAGCCAGGACATGGGCGAGAGGTCGGTGGTGGGATAGATGAGAGTGGGGTGCAGTGAGTGGATTGGCATTAGAGGAGTCAAATATGTGGGCCGGGTTGTAGCAGGAGATAACGAGGTGAAGTAGGAGGGTGAAGGTTGAGTGCTTTAAAGCCAAAGGTAAGGGATTTCCGTTTGTTGCAAAGGTGGATGGGCAACCACTGGAGGTTCATGAGGAGTGGGAAAACATGGACCGAATGTTTTTGTAGGAAAATGATCCAGGCAGCATGGTGAAGTATGGACTGGAGGTCTACAGTCACTGGATGGGAAAGTCGATGGGAAGATAGGATTTGGGTGGGAAGATAAGGAGTTCTGTTTTGGAAATGTTTAAGTTTGAGGTGATGGCATGACATCCAAGTAGAGATGTCTTGATGGCAGGAGGGAATAGAAGATGTAGAGAGAAAGAAAGAACAGGGTTGGAGATGTAGATTTGGAAATCATTTTCATAGAGGGGGTAGTTGAAGCCGAGGGTATGAATGAGTTCTCCAAGGGAATGGGTGTAGATGGAGAATAGAAGGGGAACCAGAAATGAATCTTGAGGGATGCACACAGTTAGGGGATGGGACGCAGAGGAGGAGTTCACAAAAGAGACTAAGCGGCCAGAAAGATTGAAGGAGAAGCAGGATAGCACAGCGTCAGTGACGCTGAGGTTGGATAAGGTTCCAGGAGAAGAGGGTGGTCAGCAGTGTCGAAGGCTGCTTGAGAGGTTGAAGAGGATTAGGATGGAATAGATGCCACTGAATTTGGTAAGAAGGAGATCATTTGTGACTTTTAAGAGGGAGGTGTCTGTGGATAGAAGGGGATGGATTGGAGGGGATAAAGGAGAGAATTAGAGGAGAAGAACTTGAGACAGTGGGTATAGAAAACTCGCTCAAGGAGTTTGGGGAGGAATGGTAGGAGGGAGATGGGGCAATATCTGGAGGGAGCCACGGGGTCAAGAGAGGGGTTTTGTAGAATAGGGGAGACAAGAGCATTGTTTGAAAGCGGTGGAGAAGAAGTCATTGCAGAGAAAACAGCTGATGATAGTGGTCAGAGAGGGAAAAAAGAAAGAGACAAATGCTTTAATAAGGTGCAAAGGGATGGGGTTAGATGTGCAAGTGGAAGGGATAGCTTTTGAAAGAAGGCAAGAGATCTCCTCTTGAGATAGTGCTGGGAAGAATGGGAGAGTTGAAGAAGGGGTAGGAGGAGGGAGGGACTGGAGAGCAACAGGGATCACGCCTGAGAGTTTCAATTTTTTCAATAAATTAGGTAGCCAGGTCATTGTGGTGTGGGATGGGAGAGGCTGTGGGGAAGAGGGTTTGAGGGGGGTATTAAACATCTGGAACAACTGGTGAGGGCAATGGGTGTGGGTATCAATAAGAATGGAGAAATCATTTTGCAGGGCAAACGAGAAGGCAAAGTTAAGCACGATGGATAACAGTAATACTAATAGTGATGGCGCTTGTTGAGCTGTTATGTGCCAAGCACTGTTCTAAGCACTGAGGGAAATCAATCAATCATATTTATTGAGCACCTACGGTGTGCTGAACACTGTACTAAGCAATTGGGAGAGTTCCATAGAAAGATAAGCAGCATGGCTCAGTGGAAAGAGCAGGGGCTTGGGAGTCAGAGGTCATGGGCTCTAATCCTGGCTCTGCTGCTTGTCAGCTGTGTGACTTTGGGCAAGTCACTTAACTTCTCTGTGCCTCAGTTCCCTCATCTGGAAAATGGGGATGAAGACTGTGAGCCCCACATGGGACAACCTGATCACCTTGTATCCCCCCCAGTGCTCAGAACAGTGCTTTGCACATAGTAAGCGCTTAACAAATACCATGATCATCATCATCATATAAAGGGTGAGAGTATTCCAGGCCGGGGGAGGATTTGGACAAGGAGCCGACAGTGAGATGGATAAGATGGAGGTACAGTGAGTAGGGGGGCGTTAGGGAAACAAAGTGTTAAGGCTGGGTTGTAACAGGACATCGGCAGGGCCAGGTAGGAGGGGGAGAACTGTTGAGTGCCTTGAAGTCAATGGTAAAAAGGATCTGCTTGATGTGGAGATGGATGGGCAACTATTGGAGATTAATGAGGAGTGGGGAGATGTCAATTGAATATTATTTTAGAAAAATAATCTGGGCAGCAGAGCGAAGTAAGGATGGGAGTCGGCAGATATTGGGGGGTCAGTAAAGAGGTTTACGTAGTTGCTATTTGATCTAATGACACTTGTCTTATGCCGTTGAGTCATTTCCGACCCATAGTGACACCACGGACACATCTCTCTCAGAAGGCCCCGCTCTCTATCTGCAATCGTTCTGGTAGTGGATCCAAAGAGTTTTCTTGGTAAAAATACGGAGGCAGTGTACCACTGCCTCCTTCCCAGTCTCCACCCTCGACTCTCTCCCGTGCCGCTGCTGCCCGGCACAGGGGAGTTTTGACTTGTAGCAGATTGTTCTCCACTCGCTAGCCACTGTCCAACCTAGGAATGGACTAGACAGGCCTCTGCTTGACTCTCCCTCCCATAGCCGAGACTGGTAGAGTACTGGAAACTCTCCAGCTGCGACCCTGAGAGGTGTTGCACTCTTAATTCATCCCATTTATCCAGTAGAGATGGTAGGTGAAGCCATGGGAATGAATGAGTTCTCTAAGGGAGGGAATGTAGATGCAGAATAGAAGGGGAACCAGAATAGAACATTGAGGAACTCCCATGGTAAGAATCGATCAATCAATCATATTTACAGAACACACAGTGTCCACAGAGCAATGTAGTAAACACTTGGGAGCGTACAATGCCACAGAATTGGTAGACACATCCTCTGCCCACAAAGAGTATGTAGTCTAGAGGTGGAGACAGACATTAATATAAATAAATTATGGATATGTACATAGCATGCTGTAGGGGGAATAAAGAGTGAAAATCCAAATGAGGTTTTGAGGAGGGAAGGGATGTGCTCTAAATAATGTTTTAGGAGATGAAGTGGGCATTAGGCAGAAGAGGGGAGAGGCTGGAATCAGGGACATCAGTAATCACTAATGATCCTGTAATTATCCATTAAGGCTCATTTTCTCTCTGGTGCCAGTGTGGGTTATACTACTGGACAGAGAAGGAAAGTCATTGTCTCTCTTGGATTTTATTAAATGGTCTTTTAAATTTTTGTTGTGGCTCTTTTTTATTTCCTTAAGATTAGGATAGGTACCTTGGAGTTTACATGTCATTAATCAACTTTATTTAGTTTTATGACTGAGAAAAATAAGTTGATCTAGTTTTACTTTTGCTTATTTGCTCATCCTATGGGGACTTCTTGTTACAGAGACACTCATTTTTCTTTAAACCCTCCATTCCCTATTCTCTCCTTAATTTGTGTATGTTTTTCCACCAAATTCCTATTTTTGTGACCATTTCTTATAAAACTATATATTTTGAGAGAAGGCGTTTTTTTCAACACATTTCTGCCTGTGGAGTCCCGTGACCCTTACAGCATCAATCTCCTTTTTCAAAGTATTGTTCTCACCAGAAAGCCATCACATCTACTTCAATACCAGCCAACTTTAATCAAAGCTTCACTTCAGAAAGGGCTGAAAAAGAGAAAGACAAAAATACTCTGCTGTGGCCAGACTGGTAACTTTGAAGATTTTCTTGAAGAGTAAATTGAGGAAAAGAAATGTTTAAATCACTTCTCACTTTCATCTGCAGCTCCATGGAAGGTCTTTGAATTCTTTGGAGTGGCTAGAAACATGCCTAGTGAGCCCCATTCAGGGAGCTAGGAGGGGGAAGTGTTACAGAAATATATTTTTGTTGTAAATAATAAAAGATAAATGAGAATTATCTTTTGCATCAGACAGTACTTTGCTGACAGCTAGAGAGGGGTCTCATCATTGGCAATACGACCTCCATGGCTTAAACAAAAACTCATGCTCTCTCATTTGCAGAGAACACTGTCCCTCCACAAAATTGACAAACCAGCCCTTTCCCCATCTTCAAAGTTCTATTAAAACCACATCTCTTCCAGGGAGCTTTCCCTGCCTGTTTACGTTCCCCATCCAATTTTCCCTCCATATCCCGTCGCCCACTCACTTACTCCCACCCTCTAATCACTTAGGAACTACCTCATACACTTATTTATATATCTTCATATTTGATTGCTTCCCTTACCTATAGTTTATTTGAATGTCTATCTTCCCAGCTAGACTGAAAGTTCCTCAAGGGCAGGAAACTTGTCCACCTAGTGTACTGTACTTTCCCAAATACCTAGTAAACTGTTGTAAACATAGTAGGACCTCAATAAATACCGCTGACTGATTATGCTCCATAATATGACTTTACAAATTTTATTTTCTCCGTTACTAGTACTCTCTGCAATTTATTTAAGCGTCTGCTTCCCCGCTGGATTCAAAAATTCTTGGGGACAGGGATTTTGTATTCCTTTTTTATTGTAGTCTTCCAAACGCTTAGTGGTCATTTTATTCACTAAGTGCTTACTTGGTGTGAACATGGACCGTGGAGTCAAGACAGGAAGATGGCAAGGTTTACCAGTGATTTGGCTGGCCAGTGTCACCCAGCAGTCAGGTAGGAAGAGAAGGCAAGAAGTCTCTTAAATCCCCCATGGCACAGGATAGATCCTGGCCAGCCAGGGCTCCTTACACACCCAGGTACAGACTAAGACTTAGAACAATGCTATGCACACAATAGGCCCTCAATAAATCCTACTGATCAAGCAATCAATCAACAACATTTATTGAGCCCTTACTATGTGCAGAGAACTGAACTAAAATCTTGGGATAGTACAAAAGAATTAGTCCCCTGTCCTTAACGAGCTTACAATCTAGAGGGGGAGACAGGCATCGATCTGAATAAATATTTCATGATATATAATTTCAAGATACGTAAGGAAGTTTTCTGGGGTTGTGGGTGGGATGAATACGAAATGTCCAAGGATCCAAGTGAATAGACGACGCGGAAGGGAGAACAAGCCGGGAGAAAAGCGGGCTCAATCGGGAAGGCCTCTGTGAGGAGGAGCGACCTTAACAATGCTCTGAAGGTGGAGAGAGTGGAGGGGGAGAGAGTTCCAGGCCATGGGAAGGTCATGGATGGTGGTCAACGGCATGATCGATGAGATCGGGGCTGGCGCTAGAGGAGCAGAATGTGCGAGCTGGGCTGCAGTAGGACATTAGTGAGGTGAAGTAGGATGGGGTAAGATGAATGAGTACTTTAAAGTCGATGGTAAGGAGTTTCCGTTTGATGTGGAGGTGGACAGGCACTCACAGGAGGTTCTTGAGTGGGAAGACATAGACTGAACATTTCTGTTGAAAAAATATCCATGTAGCGGAGTGAAGAGGAGGAGACACAGGAGGCCAGAAGGTCAGAGAGGAGGCAATTACAATATTCAGAGCGAGATAAGATAACTGTTTGGATCAGCATGGTAACGGTTGGAATGGAGAAGAAAGGGTGGATTTTAGCAAAGTTGTCTATCAATGTACGCACAGGTTCGAAACAAGGGAAATCCCACGGCCACACCGGAGCAGCCGCCAGCCCAGAACTGCAGGGGTGGCCGAGGACCCGAGCCGGTCAGTGGCCCAGAGTCCGCAGCCTTTCAGAGTTCATGCGGCTGCAGAAACCCCAGCCACCACCCCATCCCTGAAGGGCTCCCCAAGGTTCCCTGGGGGACTGGTGTCAGGGAGAGGTTAGACCGCTCCTTCTCCAGGAACTTCGGGGACGAGGGGGAAAATAAAATAAATAATAAATGGTGGTATTTATTAAGCGCTTATTATGTGCAAAGCACTGTTCTAAGCGCTGGGGGATACAAGGTGATCATGTTGTCCCACGTGGGGCTCACAGGGATTAAAACAGATGAGGTAACTGAGGCACAGAGAAGTTAAGTGACTTGCCCAAAGTCACACAGCTGGCAAGCGGCAGAGCCGGGATTAGAATCCACGACCTCTGACTCCCAAGCCCGGGCTCTTTCCACTGAGCCACGCTGCTTCTCTGAGCCACTGGACCAGCCCAGCAGACCAGAGAGGGGGCAAGGAGGACATGGCTGCCTGTCCACAGCGGGGTAAATGGTGGTGTCTACATGTACATACTTACCCGATTAGACCATAAGCCCGTCAGTGGGCAGGGCCTGTCTCTGTTGCTGATCTGTACATTCCAAGAGTTTAGTACAGTGTTCTGCACATAGTAAGCGCTCAATAAATACTATTGAATGAATGAATGAATATGTACGCAAATGTGTGAATATACACAAACATTCATACACACATACTGATATATATATATATATATATATATATAAATGTAAAGATAGTAATAATAATAAATGGCATTTGTTAAGTGCTTACTATGTGCCAGGAACTTCACTAGGCACTGAGGTGGATACAAGCAAATTGGGGTGGACATAGTCCCTGTCCCTCATGGGGTTCACAGTCTTAAATTTAAAGGTTTAAAGATGAGGTAACTGAGGCACACAGAGTTTAAGTGACTTGCCCAAGGTCACACCACTGATAAGTAGGGGAGGCAGGAGTAGAACCCAGGTCCTTCTGACTCCCAGGCCTGTACTCTATCCACTAAGCAAAACTGCTTCTAGATGTGTATAAATACGTATATATATATATAATAATTAATAATCATGGTATTTATTAAGAGCTTACTATGTGCCATTCATTCATTCAATAGTATTTATTGAGCGTTTACTATGTGCAGAGCACTGTACTAAGCTCTTGGAATGTACAAATCGGTAACAGATAGAGACAGTCCCTGCCCTTTGACGGGCTTACGGTCTAATAGGGGGAGACGGACAGAAAAGAACAATAACAATAAATAGAATCAAGTGGATGAACATCTCATTAAAACAATAGCAAATAAATAGAATCAAGGCCATGTACATTTCATTAACACAATGAATAGGGTAACGATAAATAGGGTGATGATAAATAGGGTAATGATTGGTTACCATGCCATAACCATATTGTTTTAAATGTTTCTTTTCTTTTATTCCTGACATTTGTTAAGCACTTACTATGTGCCAGGCACTGTACTAAGCGCTGGGGTGGATACAAGCAAATCAGGCTGGACACAGTCCCTGTCCCACATAGGGCTCACAGCCTTATTCCCCATTTTACAGATAAGCTAATTGTGGCACAGAGAAGTGAAGTGACTTGCCTAAGGTCACACAGCAGAACCCATGACTTTCTGACCTCTGCTCTATCTGCTATGCCATGCTGCTCGATAGATAGATAGAGATATAGACAGCTCCAAGACGTGAGGAAGGGATAGTTTCTTGCGATCAGAATTTCTGGGACAAGGCACAAGCAGACTCTTCCATAGCTCCAGAAGAATGATATCCCTTCCAACATTAGCAATATCCACGACATTTGGAAATGGATCTCTTCGGAAAACCTTCTGAGGCTTTCAAATTCATCAGTGTTGACACTCGGCCCTGAGAAATCTGCATCACCCCCTTCCTTGCCAAGTACCACACCGTTAATAATCTGCCTTCTCGAATTTTCATTAATGTGTTCCTTCCAAATGATTTCTTCCAAAGTCTATTACCACAATTTGGGGCAATACCATATTTCACTTCATCAACTGAACCTGCTGGTATAATATGTCATTTCCTGTCACCACTAACAGATAACTGAGGCATAGAGAAGCTAAGTGACTTGCCCAAGGTCTCCTAGCAGACAAGTGGAGGAACTGGGATTAGAATCCAGGCCCTACTGACTCTCAGGTCCATTATAATAATAATAATCATTGTATTTGTTACATGCTTACTATGTGCCGAGCACTGTCTAAGCAACAGGGTAGATACAAGGTAATTAAGTTGTCCCACATGGGGCTCACAGTCTTAATACCCATTTTACAGATGAGGTAACTAAGGCACAGAGAACTTAAGTGACTGCCCAAAGTCACGTCGCTGACAAGTGGCAAAGCCGGAGGTAGAACCCACAGCCTCTGACCCCCAAGCTCATTTTCTTTCCACTAAGCCATGCAGCTTCTCTATTACAGCAGCATGGCTCAGTGGAAAGAGCCCGGGCTTGGGAGTCAGAGGTCATGGGTTCGAATCCCCGTTCTGCCACTTGTCAGCTGTGTGACTGTGGGCAAGTCACTTCACTTCTCTGTGCCTCAGTTCCCTCATCTGTAAAACGGGGATTAACTGTGAGCCTCACGTGGGACAACCTGATCACCCTGTCTACCCCAGCGCTTAGAACAGTGCTCTGCACATAGTAAGCGCTTAACAAATACCAACATTATTATTATTACATTCAGTAGTTGTTGACAAGAGACTCGGATAAAACATCAGAAAGTAGTTTTGAAAAAATGTATTCCTTCAAACCGACCTTATGCAAAGTACTCTACTAAGTGCTTTTAGAGTAAAGGGGAATGCGAGATATTTATCACTAATCTCTAGGTGCTTCTGATAGAATTATTAATACAATACTATCTGCTCACTATCATTATATCATCAGATCAAAGCACTTTGCATTAAAGTCTGAGTTAAGGGAACAAGCCTAAAAGCTGTTCTTTGAATTCTCTTTGTCTTTGTTGTTCCTTGATCTGGATGTTCATTCCTTAGGAAATGCTGCCTTCTTTATTAAAGTCCTTAAAACTTCTAGTAATGGACATTTTGAGTGCAAAACTGGGGAGGTTCTCCCTTCCCCTGGTGGGTCAAAATTATTTGCTACTGAAATCAGAACATGACAACAAACACACATAGAGAAAAGTGTGGCCCAGTGTATAGAGCGCTTGTCGGCCACTGGTCTGCCGTGTGACCTTGGGCATCCGTTACTTCATTTGTAAAGTGGGGATTAAGACTATGAGCCCCATGTGGGACATGGACTGTGTCTAACTTGATAAGGGTGTATATACGTATATAGATGTACATATATACATGTATATAGAGAAGCAGTGTGGTTCAGTGGAAAGAGCGTGGGCTTGGGAGTCAGAGGTCATGGGTTCTAATCCCAGTTCCGCCACTTGTCAGCTGTGTGACTTTGGGCAAGTGACTTTACTTCTCTGGGCCTCAGTTACCTCATCTGTAAAATGGGGACTAAGAGTGTGAGCCCCACTTGGACAACCTGATCACTTGTATCCCCACAGCGCTTAGAACAGTGCTTTGCTCATAGTAAGCACTTAACAAATACCACCATTATTATTATTATTATTATACCCTGGAGCTTAGTAGAATGTCTGGCACATAGTAAGTGTTAACAAACTCCATAAAGAAAAAGAAACATTCTAATGTAATAAGCGGCATGGCCTCGTGGACAATGCATGGGTCTGGGAGTCGGCAGGACCTGGATTCTAATCCCAGCTCTGTTCGCTGCGAGACCTCGAGCATGTCACTTAACTTTGCCATGCCTCAGTTACCACATCTGTAAAAACGGGGGTTAAAAACCGTGACCCCACTGTGGGATATGGACTGTGTCCAATCTGATTATCTTGTATCTACCCCAGCACTTAGTACAGTGCCTGGCACATAGTAAGTGCTTAACAAATATCAGGAATAAAAGAAAAGAAACATTTAAGACAACATGGTTAAAATGTGAATGGCTCAATGAACATAAACTTTCCAATAGTATGACCAAAGAGTAGTCAATAATATATGAATTGCTTACCTTTAGAAATCTAATTACTTTTCTACTCTTCCCCAGTGTTAGCAAGGTTAAGACTCTGTGTAGGTAGTTCATTTATTAACTGTCCTCTATTTTCAAAATTGACAGCACTCATTTAGTCCCTACTTGATACAGAGCACTAAAGTGCACACTTGGAAAAATGTACTGAAGCCAAATAGAACATCCCAGTCCTTGAAGAAACTTCAACCAAATCAGGAAGACCGGAGACATAAACTGCCAAACAGATCATAGTCAAATGTGTGAACCCAGACAAAATAACCGACACAAAAACATGGATGAATTCATGAGGGCCAAAGTGACTGATGGGATAGTATGAATCTGAAAGACCTGGGTTCTAATCCCAGAAAAATCAGTTGTCTGCTGTGGGCCCTGTGGTAAGTTACTTAACTTCTCTGTGCTTCAGTTACCTTATCTGTAACACGGAGATTAATAATAATGTTGGTATTTGTTAAGCGCTATGTGCAGAGCACTGTTCTAAGCGCTGCGGGGGGGGATACAGGGTCATCGGGTTGCCCCACGTGAGGCTCACAATTAAAGCCCATTTTACAGATGATGGAACTGAGGCACAGAGAAGTCAAGTGACTTGCCCACAGTCACACAGCTAAGTGGCAGAGCCAGGATTAGAACCCATGATCTCTAACTCCCAAGCCCGGGCTCTTTCCACTGAGCCACGCTGCTTTGTTTGAGCCCCATGTGGGCCATGGACTGTGTCCAACCTGATTAGCTTTTATCTACCTCAGTGCTTAGAACAGCGTCTGGCACATAGTACATGCTTATCAAAGACCATAAAAAAGGCTTCCAGAAATTAATCTGGGAGCGCTTCCAGAAAAAGGAGAGTTATCAATACATTAATGAATCGGTGGCATTTACTGAGCACTTACTATGAGCAGAGCACTGTTCTAAGCACTTGGGAGAGTGCAATACAACAGAGTCAGTAGACATGCTCTCTGCCCACCAGGAATTTACAATGAATTACGGATAGGTACTGAAGCACTGCAGGACGGAGGGCAGGGTGAATATCAAGTGATTAAAAGGTTCAGACCCAAGTGGAGAGGCGATGCAGAAGGGAGAGCGAGTAGGGAAAATGAGTGCTTAGTCAGAGAATACTAATGTTGGTATTTGTTAAGCGTTTACTATGTGCAGAGCACTGTTCTAAGTGCTGGGGTAGATACAGGGTGATCAGGTTGTCCCACGTCAGGCTCACAGTTAATCCCCATTTTACAGATGAGGTAACTGAGGCCCAGTGAAGTGACTTGCCCACAGTCACACAGCTGACGAGTGGCAGAGCTGGAATTCGAACCCATGACCTCTGACTCCCAAGCCGGGGCTCTTTCCACTGAGCCACGCTGCTTCTCTAAGCAGAAGCAGCTTCATAGAGGACGTGTGATTTAAATATGGCTTTGAAAGTGAGGAGAGTAAGTATTCTCCACCTGCTCTGGCCCTCTGATACCAGATGGGTGCTTGGAAATATGAATATCAGCAACATCTATTCCTTTATTCTTTAGTTGCGTTCCTGAATGAATGCTGGCATGAGGCAATAGGAAAAGATGTTAATGATTGTCACTAGGCTTCTAAACTTGCCCTAAATTTTCCATAAATACCTGTCCATATTTTCACTAACTTATGGGGGTGGGGAAACAACCCTTGTTCATAAAAAGTAACCTTTCGAAGCATAGAGGAGTAACCCCAACCACCGCTACACCAGAATTACAGCTAAGAATTGAACCTTGACCTTTTCCAATGTGGTAAAAGAAATCAATCAATCAGTGGTATCTATTGAGCGTTTAGGAAAGTATAAGGCGAAGAGTTGGTGGATATGTTCCCTCCCAACAAGGAGTTTACCCCCTACAGAGAAAGACTAAAATAAATTAGACATGAAGGTAGGAGAGATAGATTTCTAGAAATCAATCAGTGGTATTTACTGAGAGCCTTTTGGGGTCAGAACACTGCACCTTTCGCTTAAGACACTTTAACAGAAGCAAAACATGCACAATCCCTGCCCCTAAGGAGGTTAATTAATGCTGGTATTTGCTAAGTGCTTACTATGTGTAGAGCACTATCTAAGCGTTGGGGTAGATACAGGGCAATCAAGTTGTCCCACGTGAGGCTCACAGTTAATCCCCATTTTACAGATGAGGTAACTGAGGCACAGAGAAGTTAAGTGACTTGCCCACAGTCACCCAGCTGACAAGTGGCTGTGCTGGAATTTGAACCCATGACCTCTGACTCCCAAGCCCGGGCGCTTTCCACTGAGCCACGCTGCTTCTGTAAGGTTACAATCTAGTAGAAGGGGTTTATCCTGAGGAAGCTCCAGCCTAATCACAGAACACGACTCCAGGCAATCTCTTGTTCATTTATGACTCAGGCTGCCTACGAAAAGTCTTTTAGTCTCCCTAATCAAGGGATGTTGAGCTTGAATTCTCAGTCGGCCCATCTCCATGATACGATAAAAATCAAAACCGCACTTTTAAATATCGTAGTAGCAGAAAAATGACTGGAACCTTCGGTAGGTCAGTAGAAAAGTAGTGCGGCCTAGTGAAAAGAGCGTGGGCGTGAGAGTCAGAGGACCTGGATTCAAATCCCAGTTCTACCACCTTGCTGTGTGACCCTGGGCAAGTCAGTTGACTTCTCTGGGCCTCACTTCTCTCAAAATCTGTTCTCCCTCTTACGTGGACTATGAGTTCAATGTGGGGCCTGATCATTTTGTAGATATCCCAGCTCTTAGTACAGTCCTTAGCACTTAGTAAGCACTTAAATACCACTATTATTTTTATTATCATGTCATGAGAACCTTTAATTGAGGGATCTTGAAGGCAAAGTATTTTTCCAAGTTGACAATTTATTTGCTTAGCAAAGAGAATCAAAAGATAGTGCATGGATCTGTAGGTTTAAGCACTTGATATTCACGCCACCTTCAGCCCCACAACAGTGATGCACATATCCATAATTTATTTTACTATCAGGTCTCCGCTCGTAGGCAGGGAACATGTCTCCCAACTCTGTTGCACTGGACTCTCCCAAGTGTTTAGTACAGTGCTCTCTACACAGTAATCACTCAATGAATACCACTAATTGGCTGATTCAACACTCCCAGTATGTTCATGATTGGGTGAAGTTCCTTGTTAAATGATAGGTTAAAATGGAATGAGGTAAACATTTCTTATGGGTCTCAAGTTACAGAATCAATCGATCAATCAATAATCCTATTTATTGGGTGATTACTGAGGGCAGAGCAGTGTACTAAAGCCTTGGGAGAGTATAATACAATCGAATTGACAGACACGTTCTCTACCCGTAACGAGCTTACAGTCTAAAGGATGTACATCCTCTAGACTTCTAGACGCTCAGCGTGGCTCAGTGGAAGAAGCCCGGGCTTGGGAGTGAGAGGTCATGGGTTCAAATCCCAGCTCTGCCACTTGTCAGCTGGGTGACTGTGGACAAGTCACTTCACTTCTCTGTGCCTCAGTTACCTCATCTGTAAAATGGGGATTAAGACTGTGAGCCTCACGAGGGACAACCTGATCGCCCTGTATCTACCCCAGCACTTAGAACAGTGCTCTGCACATAGTGAGCGCTTAACAAATACCCACATTATTATTATTACGTAGTGGGGTCAACCAGCTGCACAAGGGAGGCTTTGCTGTGATCCAACAAGAAGTAATTCTGCCCCTGCCAGTACTATCATGCCTACCCTGAAGCAGCATGGCCTAGCGAAGAGAGCATGACCCTGGGAGTCCGAAGAACGTGAGTTCTAATTCCAGCCCTGCCATTTGTCTACTTTATGATCTTGGGAATGTCACAACTTCTCTGTGTTTCATTTCCCCCTTCATTTGTAAAATGGGGATTAAGACTGTGAGCCCCATGTGGGACAGGGACTCTGTCCCACCCCATTTACTTGTATCTACACCAGCACTTAATACTGTGCCTGGTACATAGTAAGGGCTTAGCAAACCCTGCTACACTTGTCAGCTGTGTGACTATGGGCAAGTCACTTAACTTCTCTGTGCCTCAGTTGCCTCATCTATAAAATGGGGATTAAGACTGTGAGCCTCATGTGGGATTTCTCTGTCTGTCTCCCCCGATTAGACTGTAAGCCCATCAAAGGGCGGGGACTGTCTCTATCTGTTACCGATTTGTAGATTCCAAGTGCTTAGTACGGTGCTCTGCACATAGTAAGTGCTCAGTAAATACTATTGAATGAATGAATGAATGAATGAATGAACAACCTGATTACCCTGTATCTACCCCAGCACTTAGAATAGTGTTCTGCACATAGTAAGTGCTTAACAAATACCAATATTATTATTATCATTACCACGTCTACCATGTCTGATCCCAGGCTTTTGGCATTGGTCACTGTGATGGCTGAATCAGTGATAGCAGTGAACATTTTATTCTTATCTGCCCCTGCATGCGATGGCTTTCATTAATGCCAAGAGGGATAACTTGAGTATCAGTAACTATCATTTCTATCCAAGCTCCCTGTGGACTGGGAGCTCGTTGATCGGCTCTGTTATGTTGTTCCCTCCCAAGTGCTTAGTACAGTGCTCTGCACAGTGAGCTCTCAATAAATATGATTGATTGATTGATCGATGAGGCTCCTGTGCCTACTCCTGTCTCCTCTCTTTTCTGACCCCAGGCAAAGGATGGGCAACGGCTTCTATTTCTGGACCTCTACATATTGTATTAAAAGCCATAGTCCGCAACAAAATTCAATAGACACAAAAAAATGCATCATTTTCTATTTATCAGTTTGGTTTCCAGTTCAGGATTAGGTTCTTTATTTCAGAATCTCCTTTCTCATCTCACAGGGAAAAGCTCCAGATGATAAGTTGCAGAAGCAATGAAGCTGTGCTAAGAAGCTAAAGGTAGAGGAAATAGGCAATGTCAGAAAAACCCTTCAGAGTAGTTAAATGGGCAGTTTCCATATGTTGTAAGCCAACTCTTAAGCCATTTTCTGACTCCAGATTGCTTAATATTTCTTATTAGAGTGAATGAATAAAATGTACATGCATTTAAATGGAAGCTTGAAGAACAAGGTTCTAGAAGAGCCTCCACCAGAAAACCCCTAAGCACAATAAAGGATTTACATTGGTGACTTCGAGCGGAATGTTCTCACTAAATTCTTCTACCTAGGTAGTACGTAATGCAATGACTTACAGACAGACAGTAAAGCAATTCAACGGACTTGTATTGCCTTTGGGAGATGGACGGACAAGAGTATGGTACCATGATGGTTTCGAGATTGATCAAGTGAATTTATTGAGCACTTGGAAGAGTACACTATAATAGAGTTGTAGAAACGATCCCTGCTGGCCAAACTGTAGGCCTATAGAGTAATGGTAATAGCTAATTTTCCACTTAGCGTGGCACTTTCTTTAAGAACAAGCCTTGGAGAATGATACGGCCCAAAGAGGTAGAAGCAGCATGCTGGGAAGAAGCACGGCATAGCGGAAAGGCACTTCTCTGTGCCTCAGTGACCTCATCTGTAAAATGGGGATTAAGACTCTGAGCCCCCCGTGGGACAACCTGATCACTTCGTATCTACCCCAGTGCTTAGAACGGTGCTTGGCACATAGTAAGCACTCAACAAATACTATTATTATTTTTATTATCATTACTATTACCAATAGAAACTCTTCTGAGAAATAGGCCCAGAATACTTGAAGCAAACACACCTATCAACTGATTAGCAAATTCTCTAAAGGAATTTGTTAAAAAAAATGTCATTAGTCAATCCATCAGTGGTATAGGGAAGCAGCGTGGCTCAGTGGAAAGAGCCCGGGCTTGGGAGTCGGAGGTCATGGGTTCGAATTCCGGCTCTGGCACTTGGCAGCTGTGTGACTGTGGGCAAGTCACTTCACTTCTCGGTGCCTCAGTTACCTCATCTGTCAAATGGGGATGAAGACTGTGAGCCTCACGTAGGACAACCTGATCACCCTGTATCTACCCCAGCACTTAGAACAGTGCTTTGCACATAGTAAGCGTTTAACAAATACCCACATCATTATTATCATTTATTGAATGCTTACTGTGTACAGAGCAGTTTTTACTAAGCGCTTGGGAGAATACAAAAGAAATGGGAGACATGTTCTTTGCCTATGAGGAATTTACCCATTGTTGGGGAGGGACTGTCTCCATCTGTTGCCTAATTGTATTTTCCAAGCACTTAGTACAGTGCTCTGCACACAGTAAGCGCTCAACAAATATGATTGCATGAAAATATGGATACGTGCACAAGTTCTGTGAGGCTGAGGTGAATATCAAGTGATTGAAAGGCATGGATCCAACTGCATAGTTGATGCAGAAGTGAGAGAGTAGGGAAAATGAGAGGTTAGTTGAGGAAGGTCTCTTGGATGATGCGTGATTTCCGTAAGGCTTTGAAAGCAGGGAGAGTGGTGGTCTGTCAGATATGGAAGGGGAGGGAGTTCCAGGCCAGAGAGAGGATGTGGACAAGGGGTCAACAGTGAGATAAATGAGATTGAGGTGCAGTGAGTGGATAAAACCATATTCCTTATGTACTCTAGCTGCTGGGCCTGAACACTGATATTCATTTTATGCAGCAGCATGGCCTGGTGGAAAAAACACAGGCTTGGAAATCAGAAAGACCCGAGTTCTAAACCTGCCTTCACTATTTGCCCGCTATGAGATCTGGGGCAAGTGACTTAAATTCTCTGTACCTTTTTTCCGCTTCTGTAAATTGGGAATTAAGTAACCGATCTTCGACTGTGAGCCCCATGTAGGATGGGGACTGTGTTTTACCTGATTATACCGAATCTTCTCCAGTGTTAACCAGAATGCTTGGAACGTAGTAAACACTTAAATGCTATTATTAGTATTATTATTTTTGTGGGAAAACATTTATGGACTTAAACTTAGGAGAGGGAACTAATGCCCTGACAAGGTTTGCTTCATCAAGATCATTCCAGAATAAAATGAAGGTGCTATTGTCGCTTAAACTGCAGCTGACAACTAAAGACATTTCCCTCATCTCCCGCACACCCCGTCTTTTCTTTCCAAGCAGGGAAGCATCTTTGCTATAATCTCTGTTGCGTACAGATCCATATGCTTACACATCACTTTTGTCAATCCCTCAGGAATGTCTTTGCAAAGCACTGTTCTAAGCCCTGGGGGATACAAGGTGATCAGGTTGTCCCACGGGGGGCTCACAGTTTTTTCATCCCTATTTGACAGATGAGGTAACTGAGGCGCAGAGAAGTTAAGTGACTTGTCCAAGGTCACACAGCTGACTAGCGGCGGAGCTGGGATTAGAACCCATGACCTATGACTCCCAAGCCCGCGTTCTTTCCACTGAGCCCGCTGCTTCTCAATAATAATGTTGGTATTTGTTAAGCGCTTACTATGTGCAGAGCACTGTTCTAAGCTCCGGGGTAGATACAGGATGATCAGATAGTCCCACGTGGGGCTCACAGTTTTAATCCCCATTTTACAGATGAGGTAACTGAAGCACAGAGAAGTGAAGTGACTTGCCCACAGTCACCCAGCTGACAAGCGGCAGAGCCGGAATTCGAACCCATGACCTCTGACTCCCAATCCCGGGCTCTTTCCACTGAGCCAACAGAATTAGCAGACACACTTCCTGCCCAGAAGGAAAGTGCAGTCTCTGTACATATCTATACATTTTTTGTTTATAATAATGCCTGTCGCCCCTTCTGCTTACAATGAGTAAGCTCACTGTGGGCAGGGAACGTGTCTGCCATTTCTGTTGTATCGTCCTCTCCCAAGTGTCAATCACATCTATCGAGCGCTTACTCTATGCAGAGCACTGTGCTACGTGCTTGGGAGAGAGACTACAATATAACAATATAACAACTATTCTCTGCCCAGCACAAGCTTACATCTAGAGCGACCAGACAGACTAGAGGGTGCTCAATACAGTGCCCTGCACATAGTAAGCACTGAATAAACGTCATTGATAAAGGCGATGTGGTTGCTCAGCTCTTGCACTGGAGATTATTCAATCAATCAATGGAATTTGTTTAACGCTTACTGTGTGCAATCAATCCATTCAGCAATGGTATTTATCAAGGACTTACTGCGTACAGACCACTCTACTAAGCGCTTGCCAGAGTCCAGTACGAAAAAGTTGGTAGACTTGGTCCCTATCACTTAAAAAATGGTGATATTTGTTAAGCTCTTACTATGTGCAAAGCACTGTTCTAAGCGCTGGGGGATACAGGATGATCAGATAGTCCCACGTGGGGCTCACGGTTTTAATCCCCATTTGACAGATGAGGTAACTGAGGCACCGAGAAGTGAAGTGACTTGCCCACAGCCACACAGCTGACAAGTGGCAGAGCTGGGATTCGAACCCATGACCTCTGACTCCCAAGCCCGTGTTCTTTGCACTGAGCCGTTAACTTCTCTGTGCCTCAGTTACCTCATCTGTAAAATGGGGATGAAGACTGTGAGCCTCATGTGGGAGAATCCGATGACCCTGTATCTACCCCAGCACTTAGAACAGTGCTCTGCACATAGTAAGCGCTTAACAAATACCAACATTATTATTACTATCCCTAAAGAGTTTACAATCTAGAAGGGGGGGGACAAAATATTTACTTCAAATGCAAATATGTAGTTAAGGGAAAAGAACAGATCTGTGGGAAGTGGAACTGTGGAAGAGAAGGCAAATGAGGAAGTTGTGGCCGCATAGAGAGTTTTCAAAGTTAGGGTAAAAATTGTACAATCTAGAAAGGGGGGGACAAAATATTTACTTCAAATGCAAATATGTAGTTAAGTGCTGTGGGGCTGAGGTTGGGGTGACTATCAAATGCTTAAAAGATACACATCCAAGTCATAGATGAGGCAGAAGGGAGAGGGAGACGAGAAGGGGAAACGAGGGTTCATCTGAGAAAGACCCCTTGGAGGAGATGGGATTTTAAAAAGGCTTGGAAGGAGGGGAGAGTGGTGGTCATGAAGGTGGAGGGAGTTCCAGGCCAGAGGGAGGACACAGGTGAGGGGTCGGGGGAGAGATAAGATAATGGTACAGGGAATATGTTGGTGCTAGATGTGGAGAGACGTAGGAAATGGCGACATAGTGGATGTTTTGGAGGAGAGGGGAGATGTGGGCTGAGTGTCCCTTAAAGAAGACGTCAGAGAAGCCGCATGGCGTAGTGGATAGAGCACGGGCTTGGGAGTCAGAACACATGGGTTCTAATTCCATGAATGATTCCAGCTCCATCACTTGTTTGCTGTGTGACCTTGGGCAAGTCACTTCACTGGGCCTCAGTTTCCTTAGCTGTAAAATGGAGATTTGAACTGTGAGCCCCACATGGAACAGGGACTGTGTCCAACCTATTTGCTTGTATCCACCCTAGCACGTAGTACAGTGCCTGGCACATAGTAAGCACTGAAAGTAAAAAATGATGGCATTTGTTACTAGTAACTATGTGCCAAGCACTGTTCTAAGCACTTGGTGCGGGGCTGGGGGGGAATGCAAGGTAAACAGGTTGTCCCTCGTGGGGCTCACAGCCTTCCCCATTTTCCAGATGAGGTCACAGGCACAGAGAGGTTAAGTGACTTGCCCAAAGTCACACAGGTGACAAGCGGCGGAGCTGGGATTAGAATCCATGACCGCTGACTTCCAAGCCCGGGCTCTTTCCACTGAACCACGCTGCTTCTTTAACAGATACTGAACAAATACCATCATCATCATCACCATGTTCTGTGGGGCAATATATGCTAGACAAAAGAGAGGCTAGAGGCAGGGAAAGCAGGGAGGAGAACAGTGCAATAGTCTAGCAGCATTCATTCAGTCAGTCATTCAATAGCATTTATTGAGCGCTTACTATGTGCAGAACATTGTACTAAGCACTTGGAATGTACAAATCGGTAACAGATAGAGACAGTCCCTGCCCACTGTCGGGCTTACGGTCTAATCGGCGGAGACAGACAAAAACAGTAGATAGCAACAGTAAGACTAGGGCTTATTACAGGGAGAAGGAGTTGGATCCAGGAGATGTTTGTAGGAAGAGCCAGCAGGATTCATTCATTCGATAGTATTTATTGAGCGCTTACTATGTTCAGAGCACTGTACTAAGAACTTGGAATGTACAATTCGGCAACAGATAGAGACAATCCCTGCCCATTGGCGGGCTGACAGTCTAAACGGGATCTGGCAGGTGATTGACTGTGAGAGTTGAGTAGCACTAAGGAGTTAAGGATGACACTGAGATTGTGGACTTCTGACAATCATAATAATAACAATGTTGGTATTTGTTAAGCGCTTACTATGTGCTGAGCACTGTTCTAAGCGCTGGGGGTAGATACAGGGTAATCAGGTTGTCCCACGTGAGGCTCACAGTCTTCATCCCCATTTTACAGATGAGGGAACTGAGGTACGGAGAGTGAAGTGACTGGCCCATAGTCACACAGCTGACGGGCGGCAGAGCTGGGATTCGAACCCTTGACCTCTGACGCGACAAGGTGGTGCGATGGGATAGTTCGAGGAGGAAGTGGGTTTCAAGAGAAGATGGGAATTCTGGTTGAGATATCTGTATCCACTGGGACATTCCAGGAGGTCTTGTCCAGGCAATGAGAAAATCAAGGATAATCAAGCACTCCTCATTCACCTCTCCCTCAGCCCTACAGCACTTATGTACATACCCTTAATTCATTTATATTTATTAATGTCTGTCTCTCCCTCTAGACTATAAGCTCACAGTGATCAAGGATCAGGCCTACCAACTTGGTTATACTGTAGTCTCCCAAGCGTTTAGTACAGCACTCTACACACAGTAAGCGCTCAATAAAATGATAGATGTATTGATTGATTAATAGATTAACTGCTGGCTGCCATGATCTAACTTACCTTTCACTCACCCAGATTCCACTCTGGTCACCCAACCTGAAAACTCCAATTGCCCAGAATGTGAGTTTCTTTGCATCCAACCACTTCCAATCAATCAGTCAATCGATCGATCGATCTATCATGTATACAAAGAGCTCACTGTGTGCAGAGCACAGATGAATGCTCTAGCAGCAACCTTGAAGCAGGTTTCTGTGATGGGATGCCTTCCTGGTTGACTGTAAGCTCACTGCGGGCAGAGAATGTGTCCGTTATACTGTACTCTCCCTAGCATTTAGTACAGTGCTCAATAAATTCAACTGACTGACTGATTGACCGGCATTCCCTAGCACTGACCCGGCATTCCTTTTCTTTATGCTCCAATATCCCTCCCTAGAGAAGCAGCATGTGGAAGTGGATAGAGCACGACTGGGAGTCAGCAGGTCATGGGTTCTAATCCAGCCTCCACCACTTGTCTGCTATGTGACCTTGGAGCAGTCACTTCACTTCTCTGGGCCTCAGTCTGTAAAATGGGGATTGAGACTGTGAGTCCCTCGTGGGACAGGGACTGTGTCCAACCCGATTTGTTTATACCTACTCCAGTTCATAGTACAGTGCCTGGCACATAGTAAGCACTTAATAAATGCCATAATCATAATAAACACCATAATTACTATTGAGAACCTATTCTTCACGTGACCCGTGCCTCAGGGGCTATAGACAGGCTTCCAACTAAATTCTGGTGCCATGGCAAATGATATTAACAAGTATCTGATCTGGGACTAAACTATTGCTCCATGGTAATTATTTGAGTGCTCGCCGTGGGCAGAGGCCTGTACTAAGTTCATTCATTCATTCAATAGTATTTATTGAGCGCTCACTATGTGCAGAGCACTGTACTAAGCGCTTGGAATGTACAAATCGGTAACAGATACAGTCCCTGCCCTTTGATGGGTTTACAGTCTAATCGGGGTAGATGGACAGACAAGAACAATAGCAATAAATCAAGGGGATGAACATCTCATTAAAACAATAGCAAATAACTAGAATCAAGGTGACGTACATTTCATTAAGAACATAAATAGGGTAAGTGCTTGGGAAAGTACAGCAGAGTTGGAAGACATGTTCCCTGCCCATAGTGAGCTTAAAATCAAGAGGGAGAGACAAACATTAATATAAACCAACGCATTACAGATAGGTACATAAATGCTGTGAAGCCCAAGGTGGGTTGAATACCAAATGCCCAAAGGACACAGATCTGAGAGCGTAGAAGACGAGGGAGTTGCATAAAGGGGGCTTAATCGGGAAATGCCTCTTGGAGGAGATGTGACCTTAAGAAGGCTTTGAGGGGTGGGGAGAGTACCGGTTGAGAGTATTATTAGAGGGGGAAGAAATTCCAGGCCGGAGGGAGGATACGACAAAGGGGTTGGCGGTGAGATAGACGAGATCGGGGCACAGTGAGCAAGCTGACACTAGAGGAGCTTAGTGTGCTGACGGGGCTTTAGTAGGAGAATAGTGAGGTAAAAAAACAATAACACAATAACATAATTCTGTGGTTCTCAACATCTGATGAGGGTCAGTTAGGGAACTCCGATCAAATCTACTTTAGCTATCCATAACCTAATGCAAGTCATCACTGACCAAAACCATTAATCTCAGAAACAGAAAATTCTCGGGAATGCTGCTCATATACGATCGAATCTAATTCACATTAAGGTTTGTGTCCGGGGTTTTATTGCCCTCCTTTTTGTTCAGTAATTGATATGATTATCAAGAATGAAGTCCAAGCACACTAGACTCTAGATTACAGGTAGGGAGAAACAACAGTTTGGAAACGTATATCAGTGCTGTGGGGTAGGAGGTGTAAGCTCACTAGGGGCAGGGGATGTGACTGTCTATTGTTATATTGAACTCTTCCAAAGTCTTAATACAGTGCTTTGCACTCAGTAAGTGCTCAGTAAATATGACTGAATGAATGAGGTGGAGTGATTGCTTAAGTGCTGGGGACTGAGAGCTTTGCGACCCTATTTATTTTGTTAATGAGATGTACATCCCCTTGATTCTATTTATTGCTATTGTTCTATTGTTTTTGTCTATCTCCCCCAATTAGACTGTAAGCCCATCAATGGGCAGGGATTGTCTCTATCTGTTGCCGAATTGTACATTCCAAGCGCTTAGTACAGTGCTCTGCACATAGTAAGCGCTCAATAAATACTATTAAATGAATGAATGACCACAATCTGCACTCATTCTCCCTACTAGGTGTTTTGGAATTCATGATGCTGAGCACAGGTACTGAATGGAGAAGTGTGGATCGCTTAGTGCAAACCCTCACTCCTACTGGACTTAAACAGCATGGCCTAGTGGAAAGAGCAGGTGCCTGGGAATCGGAGGACCTACATTCTAACCCCAAATCTACCACTGGCTTGCTGTGTGACCGCAGGCCGCTCACTCAACTTCTCTGTGTCTCAGGTTCCTCATATGAAAAATGGGGATTCAATTTCTGTTCTCCCTCCTATACTGTGAGTCCCATGTAGGTCTAAACTGTTCCCCACATAATTATCCTATGTCTACCTTAACGCTTAGTATAATGGTTGAAACATAGTAAGCACTTAACAAATACCACTGTCGATATTATTATCATTATTCAGATTTCCATTTAAGCATTGATGTCTCAGCAATGCTCAACCAGATCGTGATGGCCCTAAAAAAAAAAAAAAGCACTGCATTTTTGTGGGCACAGGTGATTCTATCTCAAACAATAATAATAATAATGATAATTGTGGTATTTGGTAAGCACTTACTATGTGCTAAGCACTAGGATAGATACAAGCATATTAGGTGGGACACTGTCCCTGTCGCACGTGGGGCTCACAGTCTCAATCCCCATTTTACAGATGAGGTAACTGAGAAGGCACTGACACTCCTGTATTCATTCATTTAATTGTATTTTTTGAGCGCTTACTGCATACAAAGCACTGTACTAAGCACTTGGAAAGCACAATTCAGCAACAGAAAGAGATAACCCCTACCCAACAATGGGCTCACAGTCCAGAATGCAGTTTCACCATTGTAGTAAAAGTAGTCTACTATCAATACCATGTTGGAAATGAAAAATAACTCCATATAAAGAATTCCTCCACAAATAGAAATTAAGGTGAAAAAAATGAACACAGAATTCACGAACGCGAAGCAGAATTGATCGGATATCAGTCGATCGTAGTTATTGAGTGCTCACTTGCAGAGCACTATACTAAGCACTTGGGAGAGTACAATGTAACGATAAATGGACACATTCTCTTACCACAGCGAGCTCGCAGTCTAGAGGATGTGTTAGGGAGGCAGAGAGAGGAGAACAAGTAAGAGAGGATAGTAGTAAAGAAAAATGGTCATAAAGGAAAAGGTTAGGTGAGAGAGAGAAGAAATGGAAAGGGAGACAACATGTGGGCTCATTATCATTGTGGGGATCATTATGGGGATCAGTGGTATTTATTGAGTCCTTTGCTATGTGCAGACCACTGTACTATGTGTTTGGTAGAGTTCAATGCAGCAAGGAAGATGATACAGAGTGTGGGGAGAAGGACAGAATGGGAATGAGACGGTAGAGAGAAAGGGAGAGGAAAAGAGAGCAGAAAGAGGAATCAAAAGTAAGGAACAGAGAAAAGAAAAAAGGACATGAGATTTAAGCATGGGCTTGTCAATTCTTCAAATATCAAACATAGAAATCTCTCATAACCAGATTATCTAGGAAGAAAAATTTCTTTTTCCTTTAAAATTTGATTTTTCTTTTAAAATTGACTTTTTGAATTCTTCCTCTGGATTACAAGAACTGTGGGCTGGGAATTTGTCTACCAACTTTGCTATATTGTACTCTCGGTGCTTAGGACAGTATCCCACACACAATAAGTGCTCAATAAATAATGATAATGGTATTTGCTAAGCACTTACTATGCGCCAAGCACTTTTCCAAGAGAAATGCAAGTTAATCAGGTTGCGCACAGTCCCTGTCCCATATGGGGCTCACAGTCTTAATCTCCATTTTTCAAATAATAATAATAATAATGTTGGTATTTGTTAAGCACTTACTATGTGCAGAGCACTGTTCTAAGCACTGGGGTAGATACAGGGTAATCGGGTTGTCCCACTTGAGGTTCACAGTTAATCTCCATTTTACAGATGAGGTCACTGAGGCCCAGAGAAGTGAAGTGACTTGCCCACAGTCACACAGCTGACAAGTGGCAGAGCTGGGATTCGAACCCCTGACCTCTGACTCCCAAGCCCGGGCTCTTCCCACTGAGCCACGCTGCTTCTACTGCTTCATCTTCAGATGAGGTAACCGAGGCCCAGAGAAGTGAAGTGACTTGCCCAGGGTCAAACAGCAGCAGACATGTGGCAGAGCCTAGATCTCATGTCCTTCTGACTCCCAGGCCCGTGCTCCATCCACTAAAGCATACCGCTTCTCTCTGACTGATTGATTTGAGGAATGAACAAACGGTTAAGCATTTAGTGGGGAAGGTGGAGATGAAGGCGTCTTTAAGGAGCGTTATATGTAGGAGAAAGCTGCAGAAATTAGGATCGAAGAGAAGAAACGAAAAGGACAAGTCTTCTATTCAGATTTCGGAGACAGACCTTCTTGCTAGCATAACCTCAATGTTGAGGACAGCAGCCCTTCCACCAACCAGGACTTTCAATCAATCCTCATAAACTTGGGTAAATGTTGCTGAGAGAGAATATTTCCCAGCAAATAATGTTGTCCTGAGAAGAATTTATCTGTAAAGGAACGCAAGAGAAGATGCCGACTGAACCACAGACTGGAGAACACGTCAGAAACCAGAAACCCAAAAAGGAGGCTCTTTTTTGCTTTGATTAACCTTTCCCACAAGGACTGATTAGATGATAAAGAGGCTTCTCCCCGAATGTTAAGTCTAGGTCCCAGAACCAATCAATCTTATTTATTGAGTGCTTACTGAATGTAGAGGACTGTACTAAGCGTTTGAGAGAATACAATATAACAGAATTGGTGAAGACTTTCTCTGCCAACAAACAGTTTTCGGTCAGAAAGACGTTAATATAAAAAATAAATTAGAGATATGGCAAGGAATAGTGAAAAGAGCACGGGCCTGGGAGTCAGAAGGTGATGGGCTCTAATTCTGTCTCCGCCATTTGTCTGCTGTGTGACCTTGGGCAAGTCATTTCACTTCTCTGGACCTCAGCTATTTCATCTGTAAAATGGGGATTGAGACTGGGAGCCCCACATGAGACAGGGCTCCAACCAGGTTTTCTTGTACCCTCCCCACGCCACCCCCGGCACTTAGTACAGTGCCTGGCACACAGTAAGCGCTTAACAAATACCACAGTTATTATTATTACAGGCTCTGTGGGGCTGATGGAGGAGTGTAAACCCGGTTCTAGACTGTAAACCCAGTGTGGGCAGGGATTGTCTCTCAATTGAATTGTACTTTTCAAGTGCTTAGTACAGTGCTCTGCACACGTTAAGCAGCGTGGCTCAGTGGAAATAGCACGGGTTGGGGAGTCAGACGACATGGGTTCGAATCCCGACTCTGCCACTTGCCAGCCATGTGACTATGGGCAAGTCACTTCACTTCTCTGTGCCTCAGTTCCCTCATCTCATTCATTCAATAGTATTTATTGAGCGCTTACTATGTGCAGAGCACTGTACTAAGCGCTTGGGATGAACAAGTCGGCAACAGATAGAGAAAGTCCCTGCCGTTTGACGGGCTTACAGTCTGTGAAATGGGGATGAAGACCATGAGCCTCACGTGGGACAACCTGATTACCCTGTATCTACCCTCATCTTCCCTCCCAAGCCCGGTCCGCTCCCAGACTTCTCCATCACCGTGGATGGCACGACCATCCTTCCCGTCCCGCAGGCCCGCAATCTCGGTGTCATCCTTGACTCGTCCCTCTCGTTCACCCCACACATCCTATCCGTTACCAAGACCTGCCGGTTTCACCTCTACAATATCGCCAAGATCCGCCCTTTCCTCTCCACCCAAACGGCTACCTTACTATTACGGGCTCTCGTTATATCCCGGCTGGACTACTGTGTCGGCCTTCTCTCTGACCTCCCTTCCTCCTCTCTCGCCCTGCTCCGGTCTATTCTTCACTCCGCTGCCCGGCTCATCTTCCTGCAGAAACGATCTGGGCATGTCACTCCCCTTCTTAAACAACTCCAGTGGTTGCCTATCGACCTCCGCTCCAAACAAAAACTCCTCACTCTAGGCTTCAAGGCTCTCCATCACCTCGCCCCTTCCTACCTCTCCTCCCTTCTCTCTTTCTACCGCCCACCCCGCACGCTCCGCTCCTCTGCCGCCCACCTCCTCGCCGTCCCTCGGTCTCGCCCATCCCGCCGTCGACCCCCGGGTCACGTCCTCCCGCGGTCCCGGAACGCCCTCCCTCCTCACCTCCGCCAAACTGATTCTCTTTCCCTCTTCAAAACCTTACTTAAAAATCACCTCCTCCAAGAGGCCTTCCCAGACTGAGCTCCTCTTCCCCCTCTACTCCCTCTGCCATCCCCCTTTACCTCTCCGCAGCTAAAGCCTCATTTTCCCCTTTTCCCTCTGCTCCTCCACCTCTCCCTTCCCATCCCCACAGCACTGTACCCGTCCGCTCATCTGTATATATTTTCGTTACCCTATTTATTTTGTTAATGAATTGTACATCGCCTTGATTCTATTTAGTTGCCATTGTTTTTACGAGATGTTCTTCCCCTTGACGCTGTTTAGTGCCATTGTTCTTGTCTGTCCGTCTCCCCCGATTAGACTGTAAGCCCGTCAAACGGCAGGGACTGTCTCTATCTGTTGCCGACTTGTTCATCCCAAGCGCTTAGTACAGTGCTCTGCACATAGTAAGCGCTCAATAAATACTATTGAATGAATGAATGAATACCCCAGCGCTTAGAACAGTGCTCTGCACATAGTAAGCGCTTAACAAATACCAACATTAAGCAGTCAAATACAATGGAATGAATGAATGAATGAATGAATGAATGAATGAATGAATGAATGAATGAATGAATAAGTGAATAAAGGGAGCAAATCTAAGTGCAAGGGAGACGCAGAAGGGAATGGAAAAAGACGAAATGAGCGTTTAGTCAGGGAAGACCTCCTGGAGCAGATATTCCTTTAATAAGGGAAAATTAGTCAGAATTGCCAAGAACAGAGGCTATTCATTCTAGAGCTTTCATCTGGAAAAGTGATGAAAAAGGGAAAACAACAATTAAATCATAAAACTCAAAGCCCCAAAACCTAATCTCCCGCAAGGGCTGATTAAATTGCATGAGAGTTTTCCGGGTAGGAAGCCTGGTTCCTTAGCAGCAAACCAGAAGCAGCTTCTTCTCAACAAATTCAGAGCAGAAAAGGGTACAGGACTTGGCTCTGCTTCTTCAGGAGCCCAGCACTGGCCCCTACGGTTGTTTATTATAGTAAATCAGAGCCTTTGCTTCTTGCAAAATAGTTTCTCCTTCTCTGACATTCCCTTGCCAGTTTTCAACACGACTCTGATCGGCTGTCTCGTCATCACATAGCTCTTACTAAAGGCAGACCATTCATTCATTCATTCAATACTATTTATTGAATGCTTACTATGTGCAGAGCACTGTACTAAGCGCTTGGAATGCACAAATCGGTAACAGATAGAGACAGACCATGGCACAGAACAGTCTAAAACTAGTTCATTAACAGTGACGGCAAGAATTGATAGAAGAGAAAGAAGCAGGGGGTAAAAAAGAAAATCCTAGGAATTCTGTTTGCAGCAGAAAGAGCCTTGTTTTGACTCATCTCCTGACTTCTGCACTAAAAATAGAAAAATACATCAGAATCAAGCAGTAATGAACACAAGTGAGAAAATCATCCTGTTGGAATGTTTAACTCCTTTTTTTCACGGAAGTCATTTTAACAGGGTAGAATGCTTCTTTTTGGTTCAGTGGAAAGTGCATGGGCTTGGGAGTCAGAGGTCATGGGTTCTAATCCTGACTCCACCACCTGTCTGCTGTGTGACCTTGGGCAAGTCACTTAACTTCTCTGTGCCTGAGTTACCTCATCTGTCAAATGGGGATTAAAAGTGTGAGCCCCACGTGGGACAACCTGATTACCCTCTATCTACCCCAGCCCTTAGAACAGTGCTTGGCACATAGTAAGTACTTAACAAATATCCTAATTATTATTATTATCATTATTATTGAGCACATACTACATGCAGAGCACTATACTAAGCCCTCGGGAAAGTACAACACAATGGATTTAGCAGACACTTTCTCTGCCCATATCGAGTTTACGGTCTAGAGGTTATCTATGCTATGCCCCCATACGGGAGTAATCTTAGGCCGACTGATCCTTAGTGGAAAATATTTCCCCTCAGCATGAGAAGGTTTCAACGATCAGAAAAGATCTGAGTCTTCCCCAGTGGTAGGGACGGGACTGATTTTGACAAATTTAAGAACAATAATAATAATAATTGTGGTATTCATTAAGCCCTATGTGCCAGGCACTATACTAAACGCTGGGGTTAGATATGAGGTAATTGGGTTGTACAGACTCCCTCTCCCACATGGGCTCCCAGGCTTAATCCCCATTTTCTAGATGAGGTAACTGAGGCCCAGAGAAATGAAGTGACTTGCCTAAGGTCACACAGCAGACAGATGGGGGAACTGTATTTAGAACCCAAGTCCCTCTGGAGACTTCTGAACTGTTTTTTACTGCCTGTCTTTCCCCTCCACCTCCATCTCACCTCACTGGATCACAAAATCCCTGAGGACACGGATCATGTCTGCTAAATCTATTATGCTCTACCGAGCATTTAGTACAGAGTTCTGCACATAGTAAGTGCTCAATAAATACAATTGAATGAATGAATGAATAATGTCTGCTAAGTCTACTGTACTCTCCCAAGCAGAGAAGCAGCGTGGCTCATTGGAAAGAGCCCGGGCTTGGGAGTCAGAGGTCATGGGTTCTAATCCTGGCTCTCCCGCTTATCAGCTGTGTGACTTTAGGCAAGTCACTTCACTTCTCTGTGCCTCAGTTACCCCATCTGAAAAATAGGGATTAAGACTGTGAGCCCCATGGGGATAACCTCATTACCTTGTACCTACTCAGCGCTTAGAACAGTGCTTGGCCCATACTAAGCACTCTATTCTCACTCTATTCTCAGTTTAGACTTCAAGGCTCCCATCACCTTGCCCCTCCCTACCTCTCCTCCCTTCTCTCTTTCTACTGCCCACGCCGCACGCTCCGCTCCTCTGCCGCCCACTTCCTCACTCGCCCCCGTTCTCGCCTATCCCGCCGTCGACCCCGGGCCACGTCCTCCCGCGGTCCCGGAACGTCCTCCCTCCTCACCTCCGCCAAACTGATTCTCTTCCCCTCTTCAAAACCCTACTTAGAGCTCACCTCCTCCAAGAGGCCTTCCCCCACTGAGCTCCCCCTTTTCCCTCTGCTCCCTCTACCCCTCCCACCTCTCTTCAGCTAAACCCTCTTCTCCCCCCTTTCCCTCTCCTCCTCCCCCTCTCCTTGTCCCATGCCCTCAGCACTGTACTCGTCCACTCAACTGTATATATCTTCATCACCCTATTTTGTTAATGAGATATACATCACCCTGATTCTATTTATTTGCTATTGCTTTAATGAGATGTTCTTCCCCTTGATTCTATTTATTGCCACTGTTCTTGTCTGTCTCCCCCGATTAGACTGTAAGCCCATCAAAGGGCAGGGACTGTCTCTATCTGTTACCGATTTGTACATTCCAAGCGCTTAGTACAGTAGTCTGCACATAGTAAGCACTCAATAAATATTATTGAATGAATGAATACTAAGCACTTAACAAATACCAAAATTATCATTATTATTATTTATTATAGTGTCTACAGGACCCCACCCCATCAACTGTTAGCATAGTTGTCTTAGGCACCCAGAGAAGGCGAGCAGGAAGATTACTGACAAAGTTCTCCCTTTGACCAACGGTTGGAACATTTATGGTGAATTCAAAGAGTTACATTCCACACCAAATACTAGACCTGAATTTCTGCTATTACCTCTATCTGTAATTCATTTTAATGTCTGTCTCCCCATCTAGACTGTAAACTCTATGTGGGCAGGGATCGTGGCAACCAACTTGGTTGTATCATACTCACTCAAGCGTTCAGTACAGTGCTCTGCACAGTTAGTGCTCAATAAATACCACTGACTTAAAAACAATGCCAGAAGTCATTAAAGACGTTTATTGACTGCTCTCTCTTTGCAGTGCACTGAACTAGCTTGGACCATACAGGGGAAGTAAAAGATATAGTCTCTCGTCAAAGAGCTTGCAATCAAATGGACTTTTCACTCCCCTTGGCTGTCCATTCCTCGTATTCCTTTGGGAGTAAGAGCCCTCCCGAGGGTAATTATGCAACTTTTGCTCTCCCCCGTATGCCTTAAGCAAAGCCCTTTAGTACAGAGCACTGCACACAAAGTAGTAGCTCAATAAATGCTATCGATTGACTCCTCAAACGGTCCTTGGCTCAATATGCACTAAGCATCAACTCCTATTTGGCCAACGTGCCAGTTAAAAGGGTTTTTTTGTTCCACGAATAAGAATCTATGCTACGTAAACAGGCAGACTTTCCTCATCCTTTATGTAATAGGCAAAAACTGTTCAATCAATCCATCAATCAATCATATTTATCGAGTTTTGACTGTGTGCAGAACACTGTACTAAGCACTTGGGAGAGTACAATATTCATTCATTCAAATGGATTTATTTAGTGCTTAATCCCCATTTTATGGATGAGGGAACTGAGGCACTGAGAAGTGAAGTGACTGTGAGCCCCATGTGGGACAACCTGATTACCTTGTATCTATCCATCACTTAGAACAGTACTTGGCACATAGTAAGTACTTAGAAATACCAAAAGACAACAACAAAAAAACAATCAAACAAGTAGACAGGTATCGATACCATCAAAATAGAAAATAGATATATACATAGTATGTACGTCCCCTGCCCACAAGTAGTCAAAGTGCTCTTCTCACTAGGTTCTAAATTTCCTTGGATTTGCTTTACATCTACACCGAGAATCCACGCCACCCCAGAGGGTAGAAGCCAAACTATTACCAGTGGATGGCCGGGAGAACCCCAAACAGTATTTCATAAATCACATGTTCAAAATATATCTGATGAGATCTTGGGATAAACCATCTATTATCTGTCACAGCTCAGTTTTTCAAGAATCAGAATTATTTTCCACCCTGTACTCTATGTCTTTAATGGGGAAAACAGGAGTTTAGCTTTTGGTTCCCACAATTTAGAGCATAAAGTCCTTGTGGGTATGGAATATGCCACTCTTCTAGTGTTCCACACTAAATGAGTACTCCGTAGATAATAAAAATTATGGTACACAATAAGCACTTAATAAATAGGATTGATTGATTGACTAGCACCGTTCTAAGTGCTGGGGTACATGCAATTTTATCAAGTTAGACACAGTCTCTGTGTCCCTTTGGGGTTCACCGCCTAAGAGGGACAATGGATGCATATTCCCCACTTTTTAGGATGAGGAAACTGAGGCGCAGAGAAGTTATATAACTTGCTCAAGGTCACACAATAAGCAATTGGCCAAGCTGGGATTAGATCCCAGGCCACCAGAATCCCAGTTCTGTGCTCTTGCCACTAGGATGCTCTGCTTCTCAAGCAGTGCTCCTACCTTTGAAAATGATGTGATAATAATAATAATAGTTTTATTATTAAGCACTTCCTGTGTTCAGAGGACAATACTGAGTATTGGGAAAGAATACCCAAGTGGGTTTCTCATAAACTAAAAAGTCTTGCTTTAACTTCACAATCCACCACTCTTGGATTTTGTTTCAGTACATGGATTAAGATGTGCTGAGGCGGTGCGAGATCTCTTTATTCATTGAATTTCTGTCAAAATATTGCAATTCTGATTGTTCTCTCACTCTGTCACTCAACTTCAAACCATTCGAGAAGTGTATGGTGCATATGCCGCAATAATCCCAGACTGAGCTCCTCTTCCCCCTCTACTCCCTCTGCCATCCCCCCTTTACCTCTCCGCAGCTAAAGCCTCATTTTCCCCTTTTCCCTCTGCTCCTCCACCTCTCCCTTCCCATCCCCACAGCACTGTACTCGTCCGCTCAACTGTATATATTTTCGTTACTCTATTTATTTTGTTAATGAATTGTACATCGCCTTGATTCTATTTAGTTGCCATCGGTTTTTACGAGATGTTCTTCCCCTTGACGCTGTTTATTGCCATTGTTCTTGTCTGTCCGTCTCCCCCGATTAGACTGTAAGCCCGTCAAACGGCAGGGACTGTCTCTATCTGTTGCCGACTTGTTCATCCCAAGCGCTTAGTACAGTGTTCTGCACATAGTAAGCACTCAATAAATACTATTGAATAATCCTGTGAAACGGAACAGATTTTATATTGTTACCAAATGTATCATAATAGAATACTATTTCATTGGTTCATTTTATTTGGTATTCTATCCTTCTGCTAATGCAAATTATAGTTCCTTCGAAGTTGCATTCGGTATATTTTATAACCTTAAATTCTTTCCTGGATGATTCATAAAATTCTTTTCAATTCAGCAGATATTTCTAAAATTGATTCCTTATTAAATCGAATTAAAGTTTCATATGTGGGTACATTACAGTGAACACACCCCTGGAAGGTCCAATTATTTAAATGATACTAATGGTTTTGAATCATGTTTAACTGATATAATTATATTTTTAATTATAGTTGCATCTGCAAATGAATGGAACTTACTTTTATGCATCTACAAAGAATGTACGCATGGGAGAAGCAGCGTGGCTCAGTGGAAAGAGCCCGGGCTTGGAAGTCATCGGTCGTGGGTTCGAATCCCAGCTCCGCCACCTAACAGTTGTGTGACTTTTGGCAAGTCACTTCACTTCTCAGTGTCTCAGTTTCCTCATCCATAAAATGGGGATTAAGACTGTGAGCCCCATGTGGGGCAACCTGATTACCTCGTATCTATCCATCACTTAGAACAGTACTTGGCACATGGTAAGTGCTTAGAAATACCAAAATTAATATTCATTTGTTCACTCAATAGCATTTATTGAGTGCTTACTATGTGCAGAGCTCTGTACTAAGCACTTGGAATGTACCATTTGGTAACAGATAGAGACAATCCCTGCCCAATGACAGGCTCTATTAGAGAAGCAGCGTGGCTCAGTGGAAAGAGCATGGGCTTGGGAGTCAAAGATCATGGGTTCAAATCCCAGCTCAGCTGCTGGTCAGTTGTGTGACTTTGGGCAAGTCACTTCACTTCTCTGGGCCTCAGTTACCTCATCTGTAAAATGGAAATGAAGGCTGTGAGCCCCACGTTGGACAAATTGATCACCTTGTACCCTCCCCAGCACTTAGAACAGTGCTTTGCACATAGTAAGAGTTTAATAAATGCCATCATTATTTTTTGTCTTTTACCACCCTTGATTATTCAAAGGGAAAATGAAGCACTTAACATTTGTAAAATTTTGACCCATAATTAAGTTTTACTTCAGTAGCTTATAATATTCATCTTCTACTAGATTGTGTCAATAATTCCATAATAATAATAATAATAACGTTGGTATTTGTTAAGCGCTTACTATGTGCAAAGCGCTGTTCTAAGCGCTGGGGAGGATACAAGGTGCTTACAGTCTTTGTCCCCATTTTACAGATGAGGGAACTGAGGCCCAGAAAAGTAAAGTGACTTGCCCAAAGTCACACAGCTGATAAGCGGCTGAGCCTGGGATTTGAACCCATGATGTTTGACTCCCAAGCCCGTTCTCTTTCCACTGAGCCACGCTGCTGATCTGAGCTCAAATTCCATATTAATATCCCCCATGTTTTTAATCAACTTTTTGCATTGCATTTTTAATGAATCTATGCTTTCCAAATAAATTATCTTAGAACCTATTACATCATTATATAATTTAATATTTTCTTCCCTTATATTTATCTTTTCTTCTTTTTAAGCACTCTATATACTTGCATTAATTTACCATTTACTTTCAATCCAAAAACAATTAGGATTTGCCCTTCGGGGCGAAGTGATGAGAAACATGCATTTATTCTTTAGCTTGGAAAATTGTTTTTTAACTTCTTCTGGGCCTCATTGAATGTTTCCAATCTCTGTGCCATCAACGTCCACCACCCGTCTATTCCTTTGGGCAATGTGAGGCGTAAAATACTCTTTTTTAAATTTTTTAGTATTTGTTAAGCGCTTACTATGTGCAGAGCGCTGTTCTAAGCGCTGGGGTAGATACAGGGTAGTCGGGTTGTCCCACATGGGGCTCACAGTCTTGCTCCCCATTTTACAGATGAGGGAACCGAGGCACAGAGAAGTGAAGTGACTTGCCCACAGTCACACAGCTGACAAGTGGCCGAGCCGGGATTCGAACCCATGACCTCTGACTCCCAAGCCTGGGCTCTTTCCACTGAGCCACATTGCTTTTAGTGTTTTTTTAAGAAAAAAATTTGAAATTCAACCTTTACAAATGGAGTTGTTGGGAGAAAATAAACATGTCTTCACCCACACCTGCCTATTTGCCAGTTCGTGGACACATGCATCATTTATACGCTATGTGATTCAAAGTCACATTAGTGGAAAGTAAAGGGCTTCAATAAGTTCTTAGATTATATGTTCTCCTTAAACTAGTCAATTAATTTTATTACCACTGCCTTGTCCCACAGAAAGAGATTTTTCTTCTACCATCACCTCAGTAAAATCCAACGAATTGAGCTGCCATTGCACTTATTACTTTGACTTGAGGTTATGCTATTGGGCAGTAAATATCACTTAGCTTCGACCCTCTGCATTATTTCCTCTCTCGTCTGATTTTACAAGACTCTCTGTGCACATATAATCAGCTGGCCTTGAGCGGTTCCAATGTTCTGTGACTCAGCACTATGAAACCGCTCAAATTCTCAGGAAATCCTTGTTCCTCCACCACACCCCACCCACCTCTTCAGACAAGCGTCGTGTCAGACTCCCGACGGCTCTAAGTTAGAACAGGTTGGAAATGGGAAGTTGCATATACCCATATGTTAAACATCAAGGTTTACTTTGGCGTGGCTCAGTGGAAAGAGCCCGGGCTTGGGAGTCAGAGACCGTGGGTTCGAATCCCGGCTCTGCCACTTGTCAGCTGTGTGACTGTGGGTAAGTCACTTCACTTCTCCGTGCCTCAGTGACCTCATCTGTAAAATGGGGATTAACTGTGAGCCTCACATGGGACAACCTGATGACCCTGTATCTACCCCAACCCCAGCGCTTAGAACAGTGCTCTGCACATAGTAAGCGCTTAACAAATACCGACATTATTATTATTACTGTCCTCAGAACCTGTAAGAGCACTGCATTACTGAAATGTATACTAGGTTCTCGAAAAAAAACTCTTCACCTCAGAATTAATTATTCTCAGCTTCTTGCAAAGATCAGACACTTTATATGGCTAAGAGCTTTTTCTCCTCTTCAGATATTAATAATGATTATAATAATAACAATTTGATAAGCGCTTACTATGTGTCGAGCTCCGTTCTAAGGGCTGGGGTAGATTACAAGGTAATCAGGTTGTCCCATAGAGAGGCTCCCAATTTTAATCCCCATTTTACAGATGAGGAAACAGAGACAAAGAGAAGTTTGACCAAGGTCACACAGCAAACAAGTGACAGAGCCGGGATTAGAACTCATATCCTCTGACTCCCAAGCCCGTGCTCTTTGCACTAAGCAGTGCTGTTTCCCTGAACTATTAAAACTATCTGACTTAATTCAGCAAAAAATTCCTAGCCCAATTATCATAGGAAGACTTAAAGCAGCTAATAGAAAGACGGTTTATGAGCAGGTAATACTCACCCTAAATATTTTTACTAATAGCAGTTTTATTTGTAAAGTTATTCTTTAAAGTATGAAGCCACATAGATCACCTGCTGGCATTTTTGCAATATTATTTGCTCAGAAGATCTAGCTGTTCAACAAATCAAATACCATTATCCACTTATCAACTGCTGGTCGGACTATTTAGCAGCTATAATTAACAAAAACCTTGTCAACTCCCAGGTGATAATAACATCTTTTTCAGGTTTACACAGTAAACTGAGCATTCTTCATCTGAGCCTGGCTTCGCCCTCATTACACAAATATAAATTTGCAAACATCGAAAAAATGGTTGACGTTCATAAAGTTGTGAAAAGAGGTTAACTGACTTGTGTAATATGAAAATATTACGGGTGCCGTTTCTTTCTAGATTCTATAAGTCAAACTGCTTCAGTATCAACACCGAAATGCATCAGAAGAGCCACCGTGACCAGACATTCAGACAGCGTTATTACAGGTTGAACTTCGAGATTTCAGAGATTTAGTGATTTCCCTTTCCATTAATTCCTGGTTTCTAGCCTCCAGATCTGGGCACGGGAGAGGACTAAACATTAATGAAATCCCACGATCTTGAGACTCCTATACGAGTAGGCGATTTTATGATGGCCACTCTAACGGATTCAGTGCTGCCCCTCCCTAAGATGCAGTATGAGGTACAAAAGGACCCAAGCTTGATACGGTTCTGGGCAAAATGAAAATTTCCCGGCGACAGCCGATCCCCTGATTGTCTCTGGCTATTTTAAAACCAAACAAAATGAGAAACCGGAGGACTCGGACTCCGCGCTACAATGTCAAAGTCGGAGTCGGCGTCGCCGTGATCCATCGCCCTCCCTCTGCCTCCGCGCATTCGGAATTTTGCAATTAACGAGGCTACAGATGTACGACTTACCTCACAGGATGCGTTACCTACTGTCCTTCGGTACATAACACCTATTCCAAACTGGACATCTGAGTGACGGGAAGCGAGAGCAGTCCACCAAAAGAAGCCACTGGCAGCAGAAAGCAAGTTAAAAGGACTTCAAGCTGTGACCTTAGAGGAAAGCACAGCCAGCATCCTTCAGCCAAGGCTCTGTAGAAAACAGGTTAGACAGAAGGCGAGCTGACTCTCCACATCGCAAAGATTCGTTCGGATAAAGCATTCTGGGCTCCAGGCTTGGAGTGCGTCTCTTCCCCCAAGAGCCGACTCGAGTCGGGGCTGCCTCTGTGCTAGGGGATGTGAAGCATTTCATTGCAGTTGCTCTCTGCAAGAAACTCCCCCGGTCATCTTCGCAAACCCTGTCACCCTGCTCCGAGATTAAAGAATGAGCACAGCATGCATAATGAATGATTTCAAATTTTCGGTGCACTCCCTATAGTGTCTATCGTATCCAGTAATGGGCTATTGATCACCTCATCTCTAAAACAGGTGGGGCGAGGTGATTGGTTTATTCCACCCAAAATCGGGAGCCGAAGCTTTCCAGCCCTGCAGCACTCAGGCAAAATCCCAACATACATGACATGACATTTGCATTCTGCAGTCTTTGATCTACACTCTCCTTCTCTCTCTCTCTCCTTCTCTCCCTCCTCTCTCTCGCTCACTCCCTGTCCTTTGGAAAATGCTGCATCATCTCTTCTCTTTATTCAAAGTGAATATTCTCTGCAGTTCCTAGCCATAGACCCTGGATTACGTAAATCTTGCAGGGTTGATTTTCAACCTGTTCTGGAAAAGTACCAAGCTGATATTGAAAATAGAGAGAAGGGAGATGCGAGGAAAAATCTAGAGCGTTTTGTATTTATTTCCTAGGTGTTTGTTATAGAACACTAAGCTGTTCGGCTATTCAGCTATCACTGGCATTATTGTGCAGCTCCGTTGGGAAGATTTTTTTTATGGATGCATGTGTTTGTATATAAGAGCTGAATAAAATTAGATTTGTGTTCGTGTTTCTATCTTTAGCACCTCAGTCAGTTGGTTAACTCTGTAAAGACTTACAATCTCCCCTTAGAGAAAAATTGAAATCTATAAATATTAATTTGCTTTTTCATCACAAAATACAAAAATGAGCATTTAAAAGTCCTGACCTATAGTTGCTATTGGAATTCCTATAGAAATGTGAACAAAATTGACTAATGCAGATGCGAGTTAAGGATAGGGATTGTTCTGCAAAGACCTGAGCACAATTCCCTGCCCTCACCAACTCTGCAATTCTATTGTTCTTTGGTGCCAAAGAGGAGGTTGGTCACCCAGCCTATTCCTCATGATTGCTGCTGTGTCAATTGCGTTGTTTGTGAGGGGCTTCTTTCCCCCCAGAAATACAGGGAGGACCCATTTGATTCATTTACCCCTCTATGGTGCTTTCTGTCTCTGAAAGGGGCAACATGCCACCACGAAATGGCAGTATGCCTTCCAGTTCATACCCCACCCATATAGCTCTCAGAGGACGGGGGATTCGAAAGGGGAAGAGTTATGGAGATGGTTTTTTTTTCCATCTGACAATTACGTGAAGGACAAATCTGCTAAGCTATCATCAGACTTCTGCCTAATAATAATGGTAACAACAAAAATAGTGTTATTTGTTAACACTTACTATGTGCCAAGCACTCTTCTAAGGGCTGGGGTAATACAAGGTAATCAGATCAGACTCAGGACGTGTCCCCCACGAGGTAGAAAACTCTGGGACATGGTATGGGAGCTTGTTCGGTCCTCTAGACTGTAAACTACTTATGGGAAGGGAACATGTCTACCAAATCTGTTATATCGAACTCGTCCAAGTGCTTAGTACAGTGCTCTGCACACAGTAAGCACTCAAATACGATTGATTGATGGGCATCTACCTTTAAGATGCTCAATCAGCTCTCTTCCTCCTACTTTTCCGTGTACTTCTTCCACTAAGCCCCGATTTGCCTGCTTTGCCCTTCGCAAAGTAGTCTACTCCTTGTCCTTGACCCTTCTGCCTCCGACCAATTGCTCACACCCTCCCTTCTGCTTGGTGCTTCCTCTCCCTTCGTATCTTACAGACCACTGCTCTCCCCAACTACAAAGCCTTTTTCAAAGGACATTTCCTCCAGGAGGTCTTCCCTGATTAAGCACTCATCTCCCCACTCGGTGCCCAGGCCTCTACCTGCCACTTTGGTACTCACATCCTCCCACAGAATCTATGTACAGTTCCTTAGGTTTTATTATTTGCTTCTTCCTACCTGTAATTTGTTTTGAGGGTCTGTCTCTCCTGCTATAGTTTAAGCTGCTGAGGACAGAGGCGATGTCTACTAACAATAATACTGTTGGTATTTGTTAAGCACTTACTATGTGCAGAGCACTGTTCTAAGCCCTGGGGTAGATACAGGGTAATAGGTTGTCCCACGTGAGGCTCACAATTAATCCCCATTTTACAGATGAGGTAACTGAGGCACAGAGAAGTGAAGTGACTTGCCCACAGTCACACAGCTGACAAGTGGCAGAGCCAGAATTCGAACCCATGGCCTCTGACTCCCAAGCCCGGGCTCTTTCCACTGAGCCATGCTGGTACTAATTTGACTGTACCCCTCTAAACTCTTGCTCTGCACTCAGAATCACTCTCCAAAAGGTGTTCCCCGACTAAGCCCTCCTTTCCTCTTCCCTGTCCTGCATCACCCTGACTTGCTCCCTTCCTCATCCCCAACCCCCCAGCACTTATGTACAAATCTGTAATTTACTTATTTACATTAATGTCTATCTCCCTTCTAGACTGTAAGTTCATGGTGGGCGGGTAATGTGTCTGTTTATTGTTATATTGTAACTCCCAAGTGCTTAGTACAGTGCTCTGCACATAGTACGTGTTCAATAAATACGACCGAATGAACGGATGAACAGTAGGTGCTCAATAACTCCTCCCGGTGAACCGGCATCAGTTCTCCTCCCTGTCACCGAGGAACCTCCAGTCTTATCTGGCCTACACCGTCCCGGAGGGGCAGAAAACCGGTGTCATCTCCACAGGGCATCAAGTAGACTGGTACAACTGGTGATTCATTCTTTCATTCAATAGTATTTATTGAGCGCTTACTATGCGCAGAGTACTGTACTAAGTGTTTGGAATGTACAAATCGGTAACAGATAGAGACAGTCCCTGCCCTTTGACGGGCTTACGGTCTAATCGGGGGAGATGGACAGACGAGAACAATACCAATAAATAGAATCAAGGGGATGAACATCTCATTAAAACAATAGCAAATAAATAGAATCAAGGTGATGTACATCTCATTAACAAAATGAATAGGGTAATGAAAATATATACAGTTGAGCGGACGAGTACAGTGCTGAGGGGAGGGGAAGGGAGAGGGGGAGGAGCAGAGGGAAAGGGGGGAAAAGAGGGCTTAGCTGAGGGGAGGTTAAGGGGGGGTAGAGGGGGAGCAGAGGGAAAAGGGGAGTTCAGTCTGGGAAGGCCTCTTAGAGGAGGTGAGCTTTAAGTAGGGTGATGTGGTGGTCGCTGTGTTTGTGGTTGTAATAGTGGAGTCTGAGCTGCAAAGAGTCTGAAATTCTGCATCTCTAACCACAGTACCCTACCGATCTTAGTTTTGGTCTTTAGGTTGATTAACATAAAGAGATTAACATCTCTCCTTATTTTTATGGTATTTGTTAAGTGCTTACTGTGTGCCAGGCACTGTATGAAGTGCTGGGGAAGAGACAAGATAGGTTGAACACAGTCCATGTCTCACAGGGGGCTGACAGTCTTAATCGCTATTTTACAGATGAGGTAAATGAGGCACAGAGAAGTTAAGTGATTTGCCCGAGGTCACACAGCAGACAAGCGGTGGAGCTGGGATTAGAACTCAGGCCCTTCTGACTCTCAGGAATGTGCTCTACCAACTAGGACATGATGCTTCTCAATAGGTCTGCACCTTCTCCCTATATATAAGTTGCCAGTCCCCCCCATTTTTTTTTAATTTTTCAATAGCAACACCACTTGGGCTCCTCAATTCCTTTGGTGGTTTTTTCCCAGTCCTTAGTTCAGTACTCTGAATATAGTGATAATAATAATAATAGTATTTAAGGGCTTATTTTGTGCCAAGCACTGTGCTAAGCACTCGGATGGATACAACACAATCAGGTAGAAACAGCCCCTGTCCCACATGGGGCTCCGGTCTAAGTGGGAAGGAGAACAGGTAATGAATTCTTATTTTACAGAGATGTGGAAACTGAGACACAAAGAATGAAGTGACTAGCCCAAGTTTACATAGGAGGCAAGTTGTAGGTCCAGGATTAGGACCTAGGTGTTATTACTCCCAGGTCTGTATTCTTTCCAATGGGACAAGCTTACCACTATTGCTTTAATAGTTGTTTCTTAAATAGCATTTATTAAGCGCTTAATATGTGGCAAGCATAAGAACTGAATTCGATTGTTTTCATGTGATTTCCCCTGTTGCAACTACTTGAAGAGATTATCTGGGCAACCTTCAGAGCATCGCTAAAATCCGCCCTTCCCTCTCTATCCAAATTGCTACCACGTTAATTCAAGCATTTATCCTATCCCATCTTGATTACAGCATCACCCTCCTTGCTGACTTCCCAGCCTCCTGTCTCTCACCACGTCAGTCCATACTTCACTTGACTGCCCAGGAAAAATGTCGAAATAAAAGTTTTTCTACAGAACCATTCAGTCCACATTATCTATTCCTCAAGAATTTCCAGTGGTTGCCCATTCACCTCCGCCGGAGACAGAAACTCCTTCCATAGGTTTGAAAGCACTCAATCACCTTGTCCTCTCCTACCTTACCTCCCTTATTTCCTATTACAACTCAGCCCACACGTTTTGCTCTGCCAATGCCAACCTACTCGCTGTACCTCCATCTCATCTATCTCACCACAGATGTCTCACCCACATCCTGCCTCTGGCCTGGAGCTCCCTTCCTCTTTATATCTGACATATATGATCACTCTTCCCCCATTCAAAACCTCATTAAAAGCACATCTCCTTCAAGAGACCTTCCCCGACTATGCCTTTATTTCCTCTTCTCGCACTCCTTTCTGCATTGCTGTTGCACCCTTATTCACCCTTCCTTCAACCCCATACATATATATATATATATTTGTAATTTACTAATTTAGTCATTCACTCATTCATGCAATCAAATTTGTTGAGCACTATACTAAGTGCTTGGAAAGTACAGTTTGGCAACCGATAGAGACAATCCCTACCCAAAGGGCTCACAGTCTAGAAGGGGGGAGACAGACAAAACAAAACAAAGTGGACAGACATCAATACATCAATAGCATCTATGTAAATAAATAGAATTGTAGATATATACATGTCATTAACAGAAATAGAATAATAAATATGAACATATAAACACAAGTGCTATGGGGCAGGGAAGGGGTGGAGCAGAGGGAAAGAGTGGGGGTGATGGGGAGGGAAGGAGGAGGAGAGGAAAAGAGGGGCTCAGTCTGGGAAGGCCTCCTGGAGGAGGTGAGCTCTCAGTAAGGCTTTGAAAGGGGGAAATGTGCTACTTTGGCGGATGTGAGGAGGGAGGGCACTCCAGGCCAGAGGTAGGACATGGGCCAGGGGTCGACGGCGGGACAGGTGAGAACGAGGCCCTTTGAGGAGGTTAGCGGCAGAGAAGCGGAGTGTGTCAGCTGGGCTGGAGGAGAGAAGGGAGGTGAGTTAGGTAGGAGGGGGCCACCTGATTGAGAGCTTTGAAGGCAATAGTGAGGAGTTTTTGCTAGATTCGAAGGTTGATAAGCAACCACTGGAGATTTTTGAGGAGGTTCCTTGCCCAGAGAGTTTCTGTAGAAAGAAAATCCGGGCAGCAGAGTGAAGTATAGACTGAAGTGGAGAGAGACAGGAGGTTGGGAGATCAGAAAGGATGCTGATGCAGTCATCCAGTCAAGATATCATGAGTGACCGTACTAACGAGGTAGAGGTTTGGATGGAAAGGAAAGGGCGGATCTTGGCAATGTTATGAAGGCGAGACCCGCAGGTTTTGGTGAGAGTGGAGTCAAGGATGATAGCAAAGTTGCAGGCTTGTGAGACGAGAAGTATGATGGTGCCATCCACAGTGACGGGAAAGTCAGGGAGAGGACAGGGTTTGGGAGGGAAGATAAGGAGCTCGGTCTTGGACATGTTGAGTTTTAGATGGCGGGTGGACATCCAGGTGGAGACATCCTGGAGGTGGGAGGAGAATTTATCTTAAGGTCTGTCCTCCCCCTCTAGGCTGTATGCTTGTTAATAATAATAATAATGTTGGTATTTGTTAAGCGCTTACTATGTGCCGAGCACTGTTCTAAGCGCTAGGGTAGACATAGGGGAATCAGGTTGTCCCACGTGGGGCTCACAGTCTTAATCCCCATTTTACAGATGAGGGAACTGAGGCACAGAGAAGTTAAGTGACTTGCCCACAGTCACACAGCCGACAAGTGGCAGAGCTGGGATTCGAACTCATGAGCCCTGACTCCAAAGCCCATGCTCTTTCCACTGAGCCACGCTGTTTCTTGTGGGCAGGGAACATTTCTACCAACTCTGTTATATTGTACTCTCCCAAGCACTTAATAATAATGGTAATGGTACTTGTTAAGCATTTACTATGTGCCAAGCACTTTCTAAGTGCAAAGATAGATACAAGTTGGATGCGGTCCCTGTGCCACAAGGGGCTCATACCCTTAATCCCATTTCAGATGAAGTAACTGAGGCCCAGGGAAATTAAGTGACTTGCCCAAGGTCCCACAGCAGACGTATGGCAAAGCTGGGATTAGAACACAGATCCTCCTGTCTCCAAGGCATGTGCTCTATCCACTAAGCCTCTTTGCTTCTCAAGACCTCCCTGTATTGGCCGGGAATCAAAGCCAGGTGAACCTCCAGGAAGGCGGCTATGCTAACCACTATACCACCAATGCAGAGAACTGTACTAAGTCCTCTGCACACATTAAGTGTTCAATAAATACCAATGATTGATATGCAGGTTACTGTGACTGCCAGCTTTTTCTCCCATTCCACTAGCTCCTTCCTTGTCTCATGTTACTTAGTCATTTCCGACCCATGGCGACACCACAGACACGCGTCTCCCAGAACGCCCCGCTCTCCATCTGCAATCATTCTAGTAGTGGATCCATAGAGTTTTCTTGGTAAAAATACAGAAGTCGTTTAACACTGCTGCCTTCCGGCAGTAAATTTGAGTCTCTGCCTTCGACTCGCTCTCGTACCGCTGCTGCCCAGCATGGGAGAGTTTCGACTTGTAGCAGATTGCCTTCCATTCGCTAGCCACTGGCCAAGCTAGGAATGGACTGGACAGGCCTCTGCTTGACTCTCCCTCCCATAGCCGTGACTGGTAGAGGTCTGGAAACTCTCCAGGTGCGATGCTGAGAGGGGGAGCTCCTTTCTAGGGATGATAAATCAATCAACGTAATTTACCAATCGTTTATCGTAGTTGAGATCACTGCACTAAACATTTGGGAAAATACAACAGAATTGGCAGACACATTTACTGTCCTCAATGAGCTTACAGCCTAAAGGACTGTAAAAAGGTAGGATAAAAACAGGAACAGTAGAAAATCTTGTTTCGTCTCCACCAAGAAGAGGGTAAATAACCAGCATTCCTGATTAGGCTGAGTTTAAATGGTGATTGAAATAAAATAAATAAATGTTGGTATTTGTTAAGCTCTTGCTATGTGCAGAGCACTGTTCTAAGCACTGGGGTAAACACTGGGGAATCAGGTTGTCCCACGTGGGGCTCACAGTCTTAATCCCCATTTTACAGATGAGGGAACTGAGGCACAGAGAAGTTAAGTGACTTGCCCACAGTCACACAGCTGACAAGTGGCAGAGCTGGGATTCGAACTCATGAGCCCTGACTCCAAAGCCCGTGCTCTTTCCACTGCACCACGCTGCTTCTCCAACTCCACCCATGTGTCCTCTGAAGCTTGGTACCTTCCTTTTCTGGGAATTAAGCACAAGTAAACTAGATGGTATACCTTATTTTGATACATTCTCCTTCAAGCAATATTTTATTTCAAGATCCTGAAAACCCATAGACCTTCAATAGTCACCCACATTCATTACAAAAGAAATGCAAGATTAATGTTTAGCCATCATTTTTATCAACTTCGTCACCCTTTACAAAATTTGCAATGTTTGTAAAATAATCCTAAAAATTCATTTAAGAACTGGTAGCGCATCAATTCTTTAAACAAAAAATAACTCATATCTTTAAATTTTAGGTACTACATCTTCAACTCACTTGAACTAAAGGGTTAAACTGTGGTTGTATAATATGAATTCATTTATTCATGTCTGTCCATTTCTGGACTTGTACAAACACAAGACATGAACAGCCAGACCAATGTCCATCAGGTCTAAATAGGGACTGCTACAGCTGGGATTGTCATGGCTCAGTGGAAAGAGCCTGGGCTTGGGAGTCAGAGGTCATGGGTTCAAATCCCAGCTCTGCCACTTGTCAGCTGTGTGACTGTGGGCAAGTCACTTGACTTCTCTGTGCCTCAGTTACCTCGTCTGTAAAATGGGGACTAAGACTGTGAGTCCCATGTGGGACAACCTGATTACCCTGTATACCCCAGCGCTTAGAACAGTGCTCTGCACATAGTAAGCGCTTAACAAATACCAACATTATTATCACCTCATGCATTTCCTAAATACTGTAGAGAGTCTGAGGAATTTATGATGAAGAGATAAGCTGTAGTTTTGGACACGAAGGGGTTACCATTTAAGAAGGCAAACAAATACCTGGAGAAAAAAATCCATTATTCTATTCAAAGATTTCTTCAGTCTTCAGAATATAATCTGCAACAAAATATTAGAAAAAGAACAGTCCTTTCAAAGCCTCTAGGGGAAGAAATGACTCTTCCTTCCAGACCCAGAATCCTTTGAGCTGGCAAAAATATTTCTTAATACCAACCAAACTGATGCAGCAGAAATATTAGATACCAAACCCTTTCTCAATCCACAGTAATTTCTGAGCCATCAAAAACAGACCAGGAACAATAGAAAGGGAAAGGGAGAAAAAAGAAAAAGGAAGAGAGAAGGTGGAAAAGCGTACTTGACTGTGAGCCCTGTGTGAGACAGAGTTTGGAAATGACTAGATTAACTTGTATCTACCCTAGTGTTTAGAACAGTTCTTGTCAGATAGCAAGAACTTAACAAATACCAATTTTAAAAAATGGAGCAGAAATGAGAGAAGCAGACGGAGGAGGAGAGAAGAGAAAAGAAAGGTGAAAAGTTTGTTTACTTGAATTTGCTGAACAATTTTATTTTTCCAGTGTTTCCCTATCAATTACCTTGTTTTGTCCTGCAAAAGCATGAGAGCCAAGGATTATTTTTCTCTTTTAAAGGGAAGAAAGAGACAGAGAAATTTGAGTGCCTCATATCAGGCAGCAGGCCAAAGAGGTAGACAATTTAAAAGTGTGAGGTTTGGGGTTGAGAGATCAGAATGAAAGCCAGAATGAACTGTGATTGGAAGACCTGTGGATGGTGGATTAGATTTTAAACCCTTTGAAGGTAGGCACTGTGCTGTTTTTTATTAAACAAAGCCAAGGCCTTAGTGAATTGTTTTACTCATGGTAAGGGTGCTCATTAATTCAGATGATGGTGATAACGAAAAGATACTACACAGGCAAATACAATGGGAAAATAAGGCTTATACAACTTCTCAGAAATGAAAGTGAGAAAAATCCATTTATGAACCTAGATTGCACTCTCCTTCCAGTTTGTCTACTTCTTAGCAATTCTATCTTCTGGGTTCACTTAAAAGGAATAAAATACATAAATGGGGCTAACCAGTTCAGTGGCAATGTGATGATTTCCAAGCCCACATTGTCCTATATTTTCATATCATTTTTTTACAGATTTAATAGATTTTAGCTCCTAAATAAAATGCCTAGAGTCATGGATGGGGTTCAATCAGATTCAGATATAATATTTTCAATAACTTAGGTGACACTGAAGTAGTCATGCTAACTTGGCTTCAGTTCAGCTCTCTGTGGGCAAGGAATGTGTCCGTTACATTGTTCTCCCCCAAGCACTTAGAGAAGAGTTCTGCACACAGTAAGTACGACTGATCGATTTATCGATTCAGCCCCCTTTAAATCAGTGATCATACCTGGCCTTGCATCCGCCTTACTGGACAAGTCTAAAAAGAACTGAGCTGACATCAATCAATTATATTTATTGAGCACTTACTACATGCGGAGAACTGCACTAAAATGGTTGGGTGAATACAATATACCACAGCTGGTAGACATTCCCTGCCCACAGCGAGCTTACATGTCAGTTATCTTTGGCGTTTAACCATAATTACTATTAAAGCTAGATGAATGTACCCGAAAGATGTCACTTTCATAACCTATTGGATTTTGGAAATAAGTGCACTAGGGTAAAAAGAAAAGAAGAACATCCAAGGACTGATATAGAATCTAATTTTAGCAGAACACCATCACGATCCATCTGTGAACTTTTCTATTCAAAATGAAGCAATAGTCTCTTTGACCTTTGAATGTGTCCTGAAAAATGAGAGCCATAACAGAAATTGCGCTATCTGGGGTCACTGAAGGTGGCTCCCGAATGTCGGAGTCCTCTGTTCCTCGGCTCTTCCAAATCTCTTCAGCTGGGTATCAGAGGAGCTGAGAGTCAGGAGAGGCATGAAATCTAGCCATCAAGTCGACAGCTCATCTCTCCTCCAGTTCCTTAGATTTTCCAAGCCGACAGGGCTCTGAGGAGTCCCATAAATCTCCTAGGTCCTCCTGATTCCGGTGGCAGGGGGAGGGGAGAGAGAGGATTCAGAGGATAAGAGTTCTTGCAAACAATCAGTGCTCTCCAGGGAAGCGCTCTGTGTAAATTGTTTTATGCATATTTTTGGCCATATAGCCAGGCTATAAATTTGGTTCAAAATAAACACTCACACACACACATATTGATTTTCGTGATACAGAAATAATTTTCATCAGTGTAAGGGGTTTTCTACTTTAAGACCTCTGACCATCTTATTTTTATTATTAATAAAATTTATTATTTAATAATAAAAATATTATTTTTATTAGTAGTCGAGATAGTAATAATAATATGACCAGAAGTCTTATCATCATTATTATCCTTAATTGATCAATAATAATGATAACAACACTGGTTAAGCACTTATTCATTCATTCATTCAATAGTATTTATTGAGCGCTTACTATGTGCAGAGCACTGTACTAAGCGCTTGGGATGAACAAGTCGGCAACAGATAGAGACAGTCCCTGCCCTTTGACGGGCTTACAGTCTAATTGGGGGAGACGGACAGACAAGAACAATGGCACTAAACAGAGTCAAGGGGAAGAACATCTCGTAAAAACAATGGCAACTAAATACAATCAAGGCGATGTACAATTCATTAACAAAATAAATAGGGTAACGAAAATATATACAGTTGAGTGGACGAGTACAGTGCTGTGGGGATGGGAAGGGAGAGGTGGAGGAGCAGAGGGAAAAGGGGAAAATGAGGCTTTAGCTGCGGAGAGGTAAAGGGGGGATGGCAGAGGGAGTAGAGGGGGAAGAGGAGCTCAGTCTGGGAACGCCTCTTGGAGGAGGTGATTTTTAAGTAAGGTTTTGAAGAGGGAAAGAGAATCAGTTTGGCGGAGGTGAGGAGGGAGGGCGTTCCGGGACCGCGGGAGGACGTGACCCGGGGGTCGACGGCGGGATAGGCGAGACCGAGGGACGGTGAGGAGGTGGGCGGCAGAGGAGCAGAGTGTGCGGGGTGGGCGGTAGAAAGAGAGAAGGGAGGAGAGGTAGGAAGGGGCAAGGTGATGGAGAGCCTTGAAGCCTAGAGTGAGGAGTTTTTGTTTGGAGCGGAGGTCGATAGGCAACCACTGGAGTTGTTTAAGAAGGGGAGTGACATGCCCAGATCGTTTCTGCAGGAAGATGAGCCGGGCAGGGGAGTGAAGAATAGACCGGAGCGGGGCGAGAGAGGAGGAAGGGAGGTCAGAGAGAAGGCTGACACAGTAGTCTAGCCGGGATATAACGAGAGCCCGTAACAGTAAGGTAGCCGTTTGGGTGGAGAGGAAAGGGCGGATCTTGGCGATATTGTAGAGGTGACACTGTACTAAGTGCTGGGAAAGCCACAAGATAATGAGTTCTGAAACAGTCAGTTAATCGTATTTATTGAGCACTTACGGTGTGCAGAGCACTGTATTAAGCACTTGGGAGAGTACAATATAACACATTCCCTACCCACAATGAGTTTACAGTCCCAGTCCCACATAGGGCTTGCAATCTAAAGGGAAGGGAGAATAGGGTTGGAAACCTCATTTTCCAGATGAGGAAATTGAGACCTAAAAAATTTAAGTGACATGTCCAAGGTCCCACAGCAGGCAAGTGGCAGGGCCGGGATTGGACTCAGGTTCGTGCTCTTTCCACTAGGTCATTCTGTGGTGACAAAACAAACCTGAATTCCCTGTGTAAGAAAAGAGAACAATGTCACTCCATACCTCTTCTTTCAGAGCACTATTCAGAGGAACTTCAGCAATTAGTAAATGAAAAAGAAAAGAGGCCTTCCCAGGCTAGGCCCCTTCTTTCCTCTTCTCTCACTCCCTTCTCTCTCCCCCTGACTTGACCCCTTTCTTCTTCCCCGTTCCATGTACATATCTGCAATTTATCTATTTGTATTGATGTCTGTCTCCCCCTCTAGACTGTTAGCTCCTTGTGGACAGGGAGTGTGTCTGTTCATCGTTGTCTTATGCTTTCCCCAACCGCTCAACATAACCTATGCTTATAATGTAGCAAAATGGAAGCATGGGTGCACTGCCAGTCGTTCAGCTCATGGTCTATCATCAAGAATGGGACCTACAAAATTTTCAAGTCTTCTGTGCAAATTATACCTCCTACCTTTTTTTGTGTGTGGCTGGGTGTTACGATTAACTTTTAAGAACTGATTGATGTGCTTTGAATCCTTAACCAATTTTCTCGTAACTTTCATTCCATAACCACTTTTATTGTCCCCTCTTGCCCAAAATGTTTGCGGAGGAAACCGGCTGTATAAATGATGGAAAGCATTGGATCCTGAAAGGTTAAGGATTTTTCTAAATAGTTTGGGGCTTTCCTAATGATTAAATTATATTCAGTTAGGAATCTAAAGCTAGTATCGTAGTAGCCCTCTCGACTGTGAGCTCGTTGTGGGCAGGGAATGTGTCTACCCATGCCACTGTATTGTACTCTCATAAGGGCTCTGCACACAGTAAATGCTCAATAAATACAATTAATTGGTAGGCTATGCTACTACTCAGTATTGAAATTCGCAAAGGAAATATGCAAACTTATTTTTCCATCTTAGTAGAACTTCTGCCTAAAGAAAGTATCTGCTCAACTTATGATAATAGTTATTGAGGATATGAATAACTGGAAATTAAAATTTACAAACCTTTAGCTTAAAGCCTGAACTTTATTCCTATAAAACTTGGAATGGGGTCAAATTTTTTTAAAAAAAATATTTTGTTAGAGATAAATTGTTTTTTAAAATGTTGTTCTGCTAATAAATATTAGAGCACAAGATAAAAGGAAAAATCAATTGTCGAGTCTCCATCGGCAGCGTATACCGAGATGCATTTCCATTTTCTTCTCCGTATCAAAAGGGGTTTCCACAGTACAAAATAACAAAAAAAAAATCAGCTTTTCAAGTTACGCTACTATTAAAAACCATAGAATGAAGTAATCTCATCTTAGTGCTCTCTAAAATAGTGCCTGATCCAGTAGAGCACTGGACCCTATGATTTGTCTTGAAAATCACCATTTCCGAGTAGAACTCTGGAGAAGCTGAATCATGTTGTCCCCTGGTCTGTTATCTGTGCTTAAGAAACCCCTTCCGCCCACGAGGGACCTTCAGGACTGGCAAACCACCATCCGCGCAGCTTGTCTATTCTGGGGCTAAGCTCAATAGCAGCTGGTAACTGGAGGAAATCCCTACAGCCTTTGCAGGAGCTAAATTCATCAAAGAACCGCAAAATCTCCTCAGTCTGGAAATCCCGTTCTTTTTCTGGGAGTGACCGCGGCGGGGATGTGTGTGTGTGAGAGCGCGGCTGTGTTTGTGTCACATGTACAGGTTTACTCAGAGCGGCCCAGGGCACTGTACAAATTCAGAGAACTGGAGGAGGATTGAATTCTGGTCCTGGGTGATTTGGGGAAATGGGCCAATGTGGCCCCAAGGCAAAAAGTGGCCACCCTTCCCTTGCCGAAGTGCCCTTTGCTTGGCACATAATAACAGCAACAATCAGAGATGATATTGTCATCATAAAGCAATAACTGTACCTGTTCCACTAAGCCGCATGGCTCAGTAGAAAAAGCACGGGCTTAGGAGTCAGAGGTCATGGGTTCTACTCCCGGCTCTGCCACCTGTCAGCTGTGTGACTTTGGGCAAGTCACTTAACTTCTCGGTGCCTCAGTTACCTCATCTCTAAAATGAGGATTAAGACTGTGAGCCTCATGTGGGACAATCTGATTACCCTGTATCTAACCCAGCGCTTAGAACAGTGCTCAGCACATAGTAAGCACTTAACAAATACCAACATTATTATTATTATCATTAAGCATCCAAGATGCATCTGATCACCGCAGTCCTTGGGGAGCTCACCCTTGCCCTAGCCACCATCTCACAAGTACTCTTCCCCTTATTAATAATATAATAATAATAATATTTGTGGTATTTGTTAAGTGTTTACTATGTGCCAGGCACTGTACTGAGCACTGCAATGGGTACAAACAAGTCAGGTTGGGCACAGTCCTAGTCCCAAATGAAGCCCACAGTCTCAATTCCCATTTAACAGATGAGGTAACTGAGGCACAGAGAAGTAAAGTGACTCTCCCAAAGTCACACAGCAAAGTGGCAAAGTCTGGATTAGAACCCATGATCTTCTGACTCCCAGGCCCGTGCTCTATCCATCACGCCATGCTGTTTCCTCCTAGCTCTAATTTAGGGTAGTATCTGTCTCCCCACCTTGGCTGAAAACTCCTTGAAGGCAGAGATTACATCTACTAACTCTCGTTTAATCTCACAAGCATTTGGAGAAGCAGTGCAGTCTAGTGGAAAGATACCAGGCTTGTAACTCAGAGGATCTGAGTTCTAATCCTGATTCCTCCATCTACCCGCTGCATGACCTCGGTCAAGTCGCTTCACTTCTCCGTTCCCTCAATCCGTCATCTGTAAAATGAGGATTGAATTCCTGTTCTCCCTCCTACTTAGACTATGAGCCCCATGGGGGACCTGATTACCTTGTGGCTACCCCAGAGTTTAGTACATAGTAAGTGCTTAATCACAGTTGCTATTATTTAGTGCAGTGCTTTGAACAAGTAAGTGCTCAACAGATACTACTGATTGTTTGATGGCTGGAGGAGTGGTAAGGCAGGCAATGTATTATGAAATGACCAAGATGTCTCTTCTGGTGACAGTTTGTCCTGAATTACTACCCAGTTATTCCAGTGGATAATCCACACTGGATCTTGAGATTCCATTATTACACAATAATGGTTCAATACTATTGGTATAATAATGATTATAAAAATCATATCAGTAATAGGATTTGCAAAGTGCTTACTATGCATCAAGTACTGAGGCAGAAACAAGCTAATCACATAAGTCCCAGTCACTGTCCCACATAGGGCTTATGCTCTAAGTAGGAGGAGGGAGAATTGCATACCCATTTTACCCAGTTGTGGAAACTGAGGCACAATCAACCAATCAATTGTATTTACTGAGTACTTACTGTACGCAGAGCACTTTACTAAGAGCTTGGAAGAGTGCGATATAATAGAACTCAGAACAGTATAACAGAGAAGTTCAGTGTCTTGCCCACGGTCACACAGCAGGCAAGTGAGAACCCAGGTTCTGAGACTCCTAGGTCCCCACTCTTTCCATTAGGCCACACTGCTTTTCTATTTAAGTACTTATTATGTGCCAAGCACTGGGACAGATACAAAGTAATCAGGCCAAATACAATCCCTGTCCCACTTTCTTCAATAGTATTTATTGAGCTCTTACTATGTGCAACAGTTAGAGACAATCCCTGCCCATTGATGGGCTCACAGTCTAACTGGGGGAGACAGACAGACAAAAACAATAGCAATAAATAGAATCAAGGGGATGTACATCTCATTAACAAAATAAATAGGGTAATAAAAATATATACAAATGAGCAAATGAGCACAGTGCTGAGGGGAGGGGAAGGGAGAGGGGGAGGAGCAGACGGAAAGGGGGGAAAGGGGGCTTAGCTGAGGGGAGGTGAAGGGGAGGGCAGAGAGGCAGCAGAGGCAGCAGAGGGAAAAGGGGAAGCTCAGTCTGGGGATCACATGGGTTCACAGTCTAGATATGAGGAATAACAGGTTTTGAATCCTCATTTTACAGATGAAGAAACTGAGGCACTGAGAATGTAAGTAATTTGCCCAAGGTCACATGCACAGGCAACTGGTGGAGCTAGGATTAGAACGCAGATCCTCTGTCTTGCAGGCCCATGCTCTTCGCATTAGGTCACGGTGCTCTGACCGGTATAAATTTATAGTGCTTCTTCAGGAAAACCATTCCCATTAGAACTGAAACAATCACAATATGAGTGGGAATAAAGTAGAAAATTGGGGGTCAGATTAAGTTTAAGAGAGTGAAAAGTAACAAAGAAGAATCTTTTTAACCCACTTTCCTGGAGCTGAATTACTTGGACTGGAAAGGTGTAGATGGTGGATGTAAAGGCGGAACAGTTTGATTAAACCCTTTCATAAAATGATCTTGAAGGAGCATGCAATAACATCTCCATGCTTACAGATTCCGACAAACCATGAGAGTGGTCAAATGTCATCTGGGTGAGGATAAACTTAAAGAAGATTTCAAAAAGCTCTGCTGAGCAGAAAAGGGGTAAACAGAGAAGTTGTTTTCTGGGATTTTGTTTTGTGTATGTGTGTGCAGAAGATAAGCAAGTCTTGCTCACCACGGTAAATAAAAGCATACAATCCGTGTCATTCTGAAGACATGTGTAAGGAGAACAAAACATAACTAACATCCACACTATGCTGCCTGCAAAATCACAGACAAAAACAAATTAGAGACCAAAGAATTAAAGATAAAAAGCAAAAGTTGACTAAGGAAAAATTTCCTACAAGCTAGAAAAGATGGAAGCCTACAGTGCCGCTATCATTGGGAATGACTAATGGTAGGGTTTTTGTCTGTTTTAGAGAATGCTGCATTTAGTAAATCGATAAAAAGAAACGTTTAATAGCTTTTACAGCAAAGAGCTACTTCTCTCCATCTTTCCCCTCTCCAAATCATTGTTCATTCCTTTCCCCCTTTGCACAGAACATTCCCCTCATTGAACTCTTTCAAACCAACCTCCTCCACCCTTTCAAGCCTCCTAATAATGTGATGGATGGAACGGTGCTATTGGTGACTGTTGGGTGGAGCTGTTGGCAGTTAATCAGAGGAGATTTCTTGGAAGATTGGAAGAGAACATTAAAGACTGGGAGAACTGTAGCCCTGTGTATTATGTTATGAATTATTTATTTTAAATTATATATTATAAATTATTTATTTTATTAATGTCTGCTCCTCCCTCCCTCTAGACTGCAAACTCATTTAGGGCAGGGAACTTGTCGGCCAACTCTGTTGTACTGTACTCTCCCAAGTGCTCAGTACAGTGCTCTGCACTTAGTAAGCATTAAATAAATACCAAAAAGGAAAATTTTAAAAAAGAAAAAGGAGAAAAAGTATCTGAAGGTTGAGAAAGTTTCAGCCTGGGGAAATAAGATGAGGTGGACAGCAAGTTAGAAGCGTGGGTTTGGGAACAGTAAAGATTGAAAGCTGGAGCATCAAAAGAAACGCGTGGTGAATAACCTTGAAGACAGTGGTGAGGAGTTCCCGCTTGATACAGGGAGATATTTGGAGAAGGGGCTTGATGGAATTAATTACTTAATTAGTCAAGCTATTTGTTAAGCTCTTACTCTGTGCCAAAGCACTGTTCTAAGTGCTGAAGTGGACACAGGCAAATCGGGTTGGACACACACAGTAGAGAGGAAGTGAAGGCAGCGCATGAATACGACGATCAATCGGTCGTATTTACTGAGCACTTACCCCGTGCAAAGCATTAAATTAGCATTGAACTAAAATTGGTAGGTGTGATCCCCACAAGGAGCTTACAGACTACAGGGGATGATAGATGTTACAGAATAAAAATGACATAGGTAGGGGAGGAGAAAACATGCGACATGAAGTCATTCATTTATTCAATTGCATTTACTGAGCACTGTGTGAAGAGCACTATACTAAGCGTCTGGGAAAGTCAAGTCATAAACCTCCCCTTCTCTTCTCCCACTCCCTTCTGTGTCACCCTGGCACTAGGATCTGCACCTTTTATTTGCGCCGCCCCCCCAGCTCTCCATCGATTATGTACATATTCACAATTTCTTTATTTATTTATATTAAGGTCTGTATCACTGTTTAGATGGTATGCTCATAGGCAGGGAAAGTGTCTACCAACGATGTTGAAGTGTACTCTCCAAAGTGCTTAGGACAGTGCTCTGAACATGGTAAGCACTCAATAAATAGGATCGATCGATTAAAATGCAGTGGAAAAATGTTCTACCCCAATTCCTTATCCTCAGACGGATTTTAAACCTCCCATTTGGGGGATAAGGGAAATTAGGTTTTCTCCAGATAAAGGGCTGGCTTTTCCTGTGCATGGTTTCTCCACTGACTCTGAATCCTATTTAGGTGTACATAAGCCTAAACCTGTAGAATCTTACCTACTAAAAAAAAAAAAAAAAGCTCCTCCTTATTTGGTTTAAAGGGATTTGGGACAGCAACTGATTTACTGAAAATTATGTTAGACCACCTGTTCTCTTGTCAGGTTGGTAGAGATGAAAACAACAACCTTCCCTTAATAGCTTGTCCTGGTGGCTATTTGCCTCAGAATCAAAAAGTTCTTCCTTGTATTTCTCCTGCTTTAATCTCTGCCCATTTCCTCTTGCTCGGTCCTCTGTGGGGATGGAGAACAGCTGGACAATTTCCTCTTCATCAAAACCTTCACCAATTCCCAAATCCAGTCAGCTGTATCTCCCCTCTCCTTGAGAGAGCAGTGAAGTCCTTCTCCGAAGCGATGGCAGGAAGACAGCGAGTCAATTGGACACAAGGGTGGATTGTGCAACCCATGAAAGATACACAGATGACCTGATTAGCATTGGGATGGTTTATGTGCCCCCCGTCAGACTAGATGCTTGGCACAGACACTGGTAACTGACTGAAAGGCCAGTGAGCCAGGGCCACAGTGACGAATGAGAATTGCCTCTCCTTGCTGGACAGAAGGACGATTGAATTCTTGGAACTCAATACAAAAGCACTTGTGGATTGAGATTGCTCAATGAGCTCATTTTCTCCATTTTAACATCTTCAATAGGCTTTCAGTTCACCTGAGACCCATCTCTAAAAGGTCATTTGTTCTTAGAGGTTAGTCGAGTGGCTCAGTGGAAAGAGCCTGGGCTTCGGAGTCAGAGGTCATGAGTTTGACTCCCGGCTCTGCCACTTGTCAGCTGTGTGACTGTGGGCAAGTCACTTCACTTCTCTGTGCCTCAGTTACCTCATCTGTAAAATGGGGGTTAACTGTGAGCCTCACGTGGGACAACCTGATTACCCTGTATTTACCCCAGCGCTTAGAACAGTGCTGTGCACATAGTAAGCGCTTAACAAATACCAACATTATTATTACATTCATTCAACATTATTAATGAGGGCTTACTAGGTGATAAGCACTGGGGTAAATTCAGGCTATTCAGCTCAAAGATCTGTGTTGCACAAGGAGTTCACAGGTGTATTCATTCATTCAATCGTATTTTTTGAGCACTTCCTCTGTGCAGAGCATTCTCTTGGAAAGTGCAATTCGGCAACAGATAGAAACAATCCCTACTCAACAATGGGCTAGATAGTCAATGGTAAAGAATGTCATAAGTTCAAATTCTACGAGTCTTTGTCCAGCAATCTCACATGAAAATGTTCATACATGTTCTTCACCCCCTCTAGACTGTAAACTCCCTGTGGGCAGCAACTCTGTTTATTGTTATACTGTACTCTCCCCAGCACTTAGTAAGGTGCTCTGCACACGGTAAGTGCTCAACAAATACAAATGAATGAATGAATTTGTTCTATGGGTCATGCCCAGAACACTTCTTCTAGCTACTTCTTCACTGACCACCATAGAAGTAGAAATAGTAATAGCATATCCTGAATGCCCATATGGTACAATGTGCTGTACTAATCTGGAAAGTATTAAATAGAAGCCACAAAATACAGCCAGCAACTTACTTTCCTACAGTCCCCATACACAATCCATTTGGGAATGTTAGTAATTCAATAATCTGGTCTCATTCAGGAAATCAAAGGTTCTCTCTCCTTGACTATCATCCAAACCTTGCTTTTAAGAGTCACCTGAGGGGAACGCCAAAATTCTCAGACTTCTGGCTTCAGCGAGGTCTGCTTAAATGCATTAGGCTCCCTCACGGCCTTGAACGATGCAGCTCGCATTAAACTTTAAAAAGAGCATCCGGAAAAGTTATAAAAATACACTTAGTAGGCTTATTATTAAAAGTTGAGTAACAGAGCAAAAAGACGGGCCTATATTTGAATGTCAAGAAAACAAAGATCATGACAACTGGACGTTTTAACACAACGGTAGTGGATGGAGAGAAGATTGAAATAGTTGACAATTTTTCTCTCCCGGGATCGGTAATCAATAATGAAGGAACTAGTAGCCAGGAAATATGCCGAAGACTAATGTTAGGAAGACTTGCTGTGATGAGCCTGGAAAAAGTCATGAAATGTGCTGATGTAACAATTGCCACAAAAATACAAATTGTCAACTCTATGGTATTTCCAGTGACAATGTATTGAACCGAAAGCTGGACAGTGAAAAAAGAGCATGGAAAGAACATCGATTCTTTTGCAATGTGGTGTTGGAAAGGCTTTTGCGAATCCCATGGACTGCAAAGACAAAGGGATTTTGGTGCAAATTAAACCAAACTGGTCCTTGGAAGGCCAAATGACTCGACTTATATTAGCATATTGTGGACTCATAATCACGAGGACTAATTCTCTGGAGAAGACACTGATGTTAGGAAAAGTCTAGGGAAAACATGGACGAGCAGTTGGATGGATAGAGACCGTAAAAATGATAATGGAAGAACCATCAGAAAGGTTGCGGATTATGGCGGAGGACAGGACGTTCTGGAGAAAGCATATCCATAGAATTGCTTTGAATGGGAAATGACTCGACGGCACTTAATAATAATAATAATGAAGCTCACCAAAGGTTTGGGCACACAATGTATGGTCTTCTGGAGCCACTGGAAAGCAAAAGAAACACACAAATACTCCTTCTCGTGGTCACGTCACGTTGCCTTTATAAATTCAATGGATTATTATGAATTTAATAATAATACCAATTATGGTATTTCTTAAGTGTTCATTATCTCCCAAATACTATACTAAGTGCTCAGGACACACATGGGACTCAGAATCTAAGCAGGTGTGAAAACAGGATTGAATCTCCATTGCACAGATGAAGGAATTGAAGCACAGGGAAGTTAAGCGACTTGTCCAAGGTCACACAACAGATGAGTGGTGGGGCAGGATTAGAGCTCAGGTCCTCTGACATCCAGGCCCGTGCTTTTTTCATTCGGCCAAGCCTCTTGGTGGACTATGAACTTGCAGCGTGGCCTAATCGACTGAGCACGGGACTGAGAATAGGAGGACCTGGGTTCTAATCCCGGCGCTGACATACATCTTCTGTGTGACCTTGGTCAAGTCAGTTAACTTCGCTGTGCCTCAGTTACCTCATCTGTAAAAGGGAGGCCGAGATTGGGAGCCCCATGTGGGACAGGGACTGTATCCAACCTGATTATCTTGTATCTACCTTAGCACTGAGAGCACTGCATGGTGCGTAGTAAGCGCTTAACAAATACTACAATCAGTACTAAGGTAGCAGCGTGGCTCAGTGGAAAGAGCCTGGGCTTGGGAGTCAGAGGTCATGGGTTCAAATCCCGGCTCTGCCACTTGTCAGCTGTGTGACTGTGGGCAAGTCACTTAACTTCTCTGGGCCTCAGTTACTTCATCTGCAAAATGGGGATGAAGACTGTGAGCCTCACGTGGGACAACCTGATGACCCTGGATCCCCCCTGTGCTTAGAACAGTGCTCTGCACATAGTAAGTGCTTAACAAATACCAACATTATTATTATTATTATTACTAGTAAAAAGTGTGACGGGACATGGTCATCTAGTGCTAGGGATTGTTTCTTCCTGTAGAAGAGAAAGCAGGCATGGACAAGGGCATCTGGAATGACGAACCTATGAAGACATATTCCTAATGTGACACAAAAGTGGCTGGAGATAGTCATCACACATCAGGCTAAGGCCAAGAACAAGAAAGAGGCATAGGCTATGAGAAGAGAGCATTCTCTGAAATCACAAAAACTAAGAAAGCTACAGAATATAAAAGTTGTCAGAATGTTTGGTACGTGTGATGAACAAAAAGAGACATAGGTATTTCAGTTTTCATTAAATGATTTTTATAGAAGCAATAGAGAATGTCTTCTGTTCTAACAGGATCCCTCTGTAGGCCCACATCAACTAGGTGGAGAAAGAAAGAGTTGGACAAATGACTGGCTCAAGGCATGATGCATAATCCTTTTCAGACTCTGATCTCATAGAGCATACCAAAGTGTACTTTGTGTTTCTTTCCGTCTTTGCCATACAGTAAAAAAGCAGTGAGTGAAAAAAGTATCAACTGCTCTGCTAATGTTGGACAAAACAATAACGCTGAGATCTGTATAAGAAATGGGAATCATGATGCCATATTTGAACCATCTTCCACTAGCTTATTCATTCCCATTGAAAATTGATGGTTTGTATTATGAGATTTTCCCATTAACACAAGTCTCTTCTGGAACAGGATTCCTACACTCCATAACCAAAATGACTGGACTTTGAGACAGAAGGAAATCCTACTGACCATTCTGAAAACAAGTACTATTTTTGACCAAGTAATGCTCTTAAAATACAACTCTAATTAGTAATGGCAAGAAATAGATGCCACACATTAAAAAGAAACTTTAGCAACTTTTAGTATATATGTATAGGGGTTTAATTATTACCTTAAATATCTCCCAAAACAAAGGAGATAAGAGAGAGAGCATGAATGGGGAAAACAGGCTCATTCCCTTAAGAGAACTAGAGCCCAGAGCAGTTTTCCTGCATGTTGCTAATGTGGGTAGATTTTAACAACAAAATTTGTGTAACTTTTCACCACGTTCCTGGAGTAACCGTGGGCACTTAACTTCTCAGTGCCTCAGTTTCCACATCTGTAAAATGGGGATTCGATGCCTATTCTCCCTCCTTAATCTTTGAAACCCAAGTAGGACAGGAACTGTGTCTGACATGATTACCTTCTACCTAACCCAGTGCTCAGAAAACTATTTGACACAGAGAAGCAGCGTGGCTCAGTGGAAAGAGCACGGGCTTTGGAGTCAGAGGTCATGGGTTCAAATCCCGGCTCGGCCATTTGTCAGCTGTGTGACTTTGGGCAAGTCACTTAACTTCTCGGTGCCTCAGTTACCTCATCTGTAAAATGGGGATTAAGACTGTGAGCCCCACGTGGGACAACCTGATTCCCTTGCGTCTACCCCAGCGCTTAGAACAGTGCTCGGCACATAGTAAGCGCTTAACAAATACCAACATAGGAAGTTTAACAAATGCCACAATATTAATACATACTACATATATACATACTAATACACAATACTAAGATATCTCAGAGTAAAACAAATTTTACCCAAATCATCATCATCATAATAATAATTGTGGCATTTCTTAAGCTTTTACTGTGTGCCAGGCACTGGATCCAAGCAAATTGGGTTGAACACAGTCCCTGTCTCACATGGGGCTCACAGTCTCAATATCCATTTTACAGATGAGGGAACTGAGGCCCAGAAGAGTGATATCATGCCAGCAGTCCTGCAGCTGCTTGATAGTGGAAGCAGGTAGGTAGGCATCCTGGAACTACTATTCCTCAACAAACCCTCTTACCTCACACCTCCTGGGGTTTGGTAGAGATATTTCAATCACAAGAAAAGATGCCTCATTCCCATTTTCATACTGAGTCACTTCCCCTGGGGCCGGCACTTCTGATATAAACCCTTCACACCTTTTTAAAACACTTGATCCCACTCTTCTTTCCTCCCTGATCACCATCTTCATCCATTCACTCTCCAGCGGCTCCTTCCCCTCTGCCTTTAAACACACTCGTGTGCTCCTATTCTCAGAACACGCTCTCTCAACCTCCCTGCAGCTATCGTCTCCACTCCCTGGAGGAGCTCCTGTCTGAAAAGGTTGTTCACACTCCCTGTCTAGACTTCTTCTCATCTAACACCTTTCTTGACCCTCTACAATCCAACTTCGGGCTCCTCCATAGCTCTAAAACACTTCTCTCCAAGGTCATCGACAACTATTATTGACTGATGATGACCACACCTAACTACTGTTTGAATAAATGCAAATAAGCATTTCAAAATTTTAACAATCCTATAATTTCTCCAGCCTAGGAAAGGAAATCACAAGGTCAGAAGTAAAACCAAGGTTGAATTCCATTGAAAGTTTCAATTTGAAGGATTATCTTAAGTCCTAGATCCCAGTTATAGAGAATTTCCTATTTAAAAAATCCATTTTGAAAGGAGGGAAAACTTAAGAGGCCAACTCATTTCTATTCTAAGAAATTGGAAGGTGTTGAATTAATATAAATGACAACACCTTAGTGAATTCTGTGTTCTCTATTTGTGCAGTGAACCAGTCCACTGATTGAGCAGAGGTAGTGTAAGATGAGACATTGAAATTATTTGGAAGTAGGTCAAAAAGGTAAAATTCCAGAAAGGAAGCAATTAAAAAAATAGATGGGTGCCTCTATAATCTGGCCAGTTGAATTTAAATGACATATTCTAATTTACCAGCAATCCAGGAAAATAGAGCAGTTTTTCTTTTTTTAATTCAAGGGGAAGGCAATAAAACAGCAGGAACTTGGTCAGTTTGGCAAGACATCTCTCTTGAGAGGAATAAGACACTATTCACTCTGTACTGGTTAGCAAAAACTCTCTAAAAACAATCCACTATTTAGATATGTAAACAAAGTCGTCTTTGTCCTTTGTGCTGTCCGCAAGACCGTAACTCGTAAAGCACTGTAGCTAGACTAAAATATGACAACATTTAGAGTAAATTTAAAGAATATATAAGGAAAACACCATTCCAGGAAACTATGCCTCTCATTTGCTGGTACTGGTTGTTCAATCTATACGCATGGATGATGAAGATAAAAATAGATTCTCCTATAAATCACTCATATTTATTGAGCACTGAGTACGGTGTGCCAAACACTGTACTAAGCACTTGGGAGAGTTCCATACAAAGAGAAGCGGCGTGGCTCAGTGGAAAGAGCACGGGTTTGGGAGTCAGAAGTCATGGGTTCAAATCCCAGCTCAGCCACTTGTCAGCTATGTGATTTTGAGCAAGTCACTTAACTTCTATGTGCCTCAGTTACCCCATCTGAAAAATAGGGATGAAGACTGTGAGCCCCACGTGGGACAACCTGATCACCTTGCATCCTCTCCAGCGCTTAGAACAGTGTTATGCACATAGTAAGCACTTAACAAATGCCATCATCATTATTATTATTATTATATATTTCCTGCCTACAAGGAGCCTGCATTCTAGTGGGCAGCTTACGATCTAGAAGAGACTGTTGTAAACTAATCATACTCATTGCCTATTTGAGGGATTTTTTTTTCTTTTAGTTATCTGAGCCTCTACAAATGTACATTTCTTAAGACAATATTCTTTCCAAATATTAGTGTTATTACTGAACACTTACTAGGTGCAGAGCCTTGTAATTGGTATAAAAGTTGGCATTTAAATTTCTGTAATGCTTTGTTCAAATCATTTAATTTAACTTTCCAAATCTTATCTACATACTGTTTACAACATTTCATACTACTTCAGTGAAGTGGACAATTTTGTACTGTGTTTAAAATGGAGAGCCTCCCCCACAACACAGGCATTGAGGGGTTGAGATCAACGATTTAAAGAGACCGATGTAGGATAAGATGGGAGCGGAAGGGAGAAACAAAAGGCAAGGAAAGACAGACATACACACACTAACTCTATCCCAGGAAGGCCTCCTTCCCGGATCAGCAGCTCTAACAATATTTGCCTTTTTTGAGGTACTTTTTAAGTGTTTACTATGTGCCAGATGGTCGACACAAAGTAATCAGGTTGGACAGAGTCCCTGTTCCCAGTGGGGCTCACAGTCTTAATCCCCATTTTACAGATGAGGTAACTGAGGCACAGAGAAGTGAAATGACTTGCCCCAAGTCACACAGCAGACAAGTGGCAGAGCTGGGATTACAACCCAGGTCCTTCTGACCTCCAGGCCAGTGCTCTAACCTCGAGGCTATGGTCTTTCTTCAGCTGCACCGTTCAGGTCTTTCCTATGAGTTTTCAGCCCTGCCACCTCAATTGATGATGATGATAATGATGATGACGGTGGTACTTGTTATGCGCTTACTATGTGCAAAGCACCGTTCTAAGCTCTGGGGGTATACAAAGTGATCAGGTTCCCCCACATGGGGCTCAGAGTCTTCATCCCCATTTTACAGATGAGGCAACTGAGGCTCAGAGAAGTTAAGTGACTTGCCCCAAGTCACCCAGCTGACAAGCGGCGGAGTTGAGATTAGAACCTATGACCTCTGACTCCCAAGCCCGTGCTCTTTCCACTGAGCCACGCTGCTTCTCCTAATTATGTTGGTATTTGTTAAGTGCTTACTATGTGCAGAGCACTGTTCTAAGCACTGGCATAGATACACGGTAATCAGGTTATCCCACGTGAGGCTCACAGTCTTAATCCTCATTTTACAGATGAGGTAACTGAGGCACCGAGAAGTTGTGACTTGCCCACAGTCACATAGCTAACAAGTGACAGAGCCGGCATTCAAACCCATGACCTCTGACTCCCAAGCCCGGGCTCTTTCCACTGAGCCACGCTGCTTCACATAAGTCACACACATTAATGTCACATCAGTCCACTGTGAACTTCTTGTACTCCAGGAAGATGCCCAAGGGACTGAAGAAAAAAGGATGGGCCCTCTGGAAGCTGTAGAAGGGTTGAGGAAGGTCTTCAATCCCATAGAACGGCATGGGATCGTATTCTTGCTATTTCTGATAGTCACTGGCCAATGGTTCTCAGACAATCCTGTTTGTTGGCCTCTTAGAGGTTTCAAAAATGGTGGGGGAGTATGTGATTCCAACCCTTCCCTATCCAAGAGGAAGAGAAATAGTTATCAGCACCATTTTTGACAGTTGCTACGAGCTCTAAAGGGACCACACACATTTCATGACAAAGGACCATCCAGTAAAGTTTGAAATTGGCAGTCTCTTTGGGCTAAAGGAAATTCTTGGCAAAGGGCAATTCCCAAATCAAATGAAGCTCATAAAGCTTGTGATGAGGTCCTTAGTGACCTTTGTAATTAGCTTCAGTTTGATAAGGTGATTCTATCTACCAATGCTGCTGTATTCCAACTTTTCCAACTTCCCACATACCTATTTGAGGAGGAGAAAGCCAGTCTCTGCTTAGTGTTCTATTTTTAGCAAATTGCTGAATTACGTACCCCAAGTGTAAGATTTAATTATTTAGATGAATTAATCTTGCCATCGTGCCATACTGGATGCCAGGCTAACTTTGCATTACCTGGGTAGTGGGGAAATGCCGGAATAGGTTTAACTAAAGTCCCTGGCATCCGTCAGAATTAACAAAATGGGCATCAATTCAAAGGCTTACCTAAAGTGCCAGGTTAACTTTTGGATTAAATTGCATGCATTTGGTAAATGGAAAAATCAATATATTTGTAAATGATTTTAAATATTGAAGAGCTAGTGGAAAATACTCCAAGTTCTGCACAGTGGGCCCAATTGAATAAACAGTACTTAGACATCTCACAGCAATGACTGTTCATCAGCTTTGTGGAACAGTACTGGCTTATTCTTTTTCAAAACTTTCCTTGTTTCCCTGCTCTCACTGACCTCTCCTATGGGAAAAAAAAAAGCCCTCAGACAGAAGAACTGTTTTGGTGCCGCAAGTTGTTCATAAGTTGTCTAAGAGGTTTGGTGGTGTGGTATGTGACTGGTAGTAATCACCAGTTGGGTAATCAGGAACCCAAACCCAGTCCTTTCCTAGTCCCCTGTTTGTTTTATGATTGAGACACGAATGAAGGGTGATCAAGGGAAGTTAAACTCAGAGATGGAAACATCAACAAAGGAACAGAATTCTTCCAACTGGATTATCCACTTAGCAAGAACCACATTGACAACAGAACACGCTGCACCTCTTTTTAAAATGAGAAAATCAGGATTCTTATCAAAATGCATGTCATTTCCTCACAATGAGGAAAAAAAGCTAATACATTTGACCCCTGAAATAGCTAATTTGTCTGTACGAGCTTTTTGAAAAGATAATCAGACATACTAGAGATACCCTATATTCACATATGCACATCCCACAGTACTTTACTGGGTTGAAATGGAAGATTTAAATTTTGACCTATTTCCAACTGAATTCTCCTTCCATGACTTTCTTGCCACTGGATCCTTTAAACAGTAATATTGCTTCTCTCCAAAACTCTTTCAGAGATTTAACCAGCACTTTCTGATGTGTGATATTAAATAAAAGATGGGTGCATGTTCCAATCTCACAGTCTGATTGGGGTCACTCATATTTTCTATATTACACCTGAAAAGGCAGTCCTAATATTGGTACAGTGGAATTTGGAGATCCAGGTTCTGCTGGCTGCGGATTTGCCAATAACTGCGAACATTTCTGACCAACAATCACCTAGGATATTCTGCTAGATGAACAGACTAAATAGGAATCTTGAGCAATGCTAATAATAATTGTGGCATTTGTTAAGCACTTACTATATGCCAGGCACCGTATTAAGCGCTGGGATGGATACAAGCAAACCGGGTTGGACACAGTTCTTGTCTCACATGGGCTTCGCATCTCAATCCCCATTTTACGGAGGATGTAATGAGGCCAAAAGAAGTAAAGTGCCTTGCCCTAGGTCACACAGCAGACAAATGGCAAAGCCGGAATTAGGACCAATGACCTTCTGACTCCCAGGCCCATGATCTATCCACTACGCTATGAGCAATAGTTGGGTATTGTGGACAGCAGAGACCACAGGAGCTACCAAAGCAACTATGTGCTGGTTCATGGCACTTCAACACAGCATCAGCCCTACCCTGGGATGATTTTGGCCTAAATAGGCCCTGCATGTAAAAAGCCTTGGTGTGCATTTTTTTTTTTTTTTTGCAATATCCTGCCCTCAGTGCGCCAGTAGAAATTAAACTCGGCAAATCATTAGCACTATGGCAAACTCCCTCCTGCACTTTCTCAGTCCTAAATGTAAGGACCAAGGCTCATCCGTCGTACACAATGGAAGACTCTAGCATATATATGATAGAATCATATGGAGAACAGTTTTCTATAAAGGATATGTTAAATGAAAATAAACAGCAAGTTAACTGCAGTCTATACACAACATTTCTCTTTTGAACAGCAGATGAAATGAGTTCATTCCAGGGAATCGAAGTTCACAATATTTTTTTTTTACTGAACATACAATTAAGTTTTAATATTATCAAATTGTCTGCTGCCTAAACCTTTTGGCAGCTAGATCCAAATTGGCGCCAAAGCTAGAATTTATTTGAGCCTGGCGAGCTTATTTGAAATCAGTTTTACATTATATAAGCATTTCGTTAACCCTAAATTAAGCCAATCAAACAATCAGTCATATTTACTGAGCATGTACTGTGCACAGAGAGCTGTACTAAGAGCTTACTGTAAGCTTGTTACAGGCAGAGACTGTGTCTGTTATACTCTCCCAAGCACGGTAAGTGCTCAGTAAATACTACTGAATGAATGAATTGTACTCTCCCAAGCACTTAGTACAGTACTCTGCACACAGTAAGTGCTCAATAAATACGATTGACTGATTGACTACAGTATAATAGAGTTAATATACACATTTCCTGCCCACAAGGAGCTAACAGTCTAGAGGACAAATAGGTTGCTCTAGTTTGTAGTAAGGCAAGTCTTACTTTGAAACACAAGAAATTTGGGGTTGGTGCTGAATCTAACTGCTATGAAATATTAGCAGTTTCTAATAGGCAAACAGCATTTCGCTCAAAATTTTCAATTGCATTGGGCTTTTCCACTGACCATTTCATAAGAATGCAGTAAAGAAAATCTTACCTTAATTCTATTTTGCAACCAGTTCCAGAATGGGCCCAAAGTAGTTACCTAGGAGTCAATAATCACAGAAAGAGTCAGCTTGATGTATGGTTCATTTTTTTTTTCCTCTAGCACTGTTATTTAACTTACATGAAAATCAGGTTCAGTATCTTCTGCAAACTAAGTGACATTCCCAATTATTTCCTGGGAGTTTCCCGTTAGCACATTATATTATAGTACAGATTACACATAGGCATAAAATTCCATCTCTATTAATTGTAAATGCTTTGTAAGTAGAAATGGCTTTAGCATTTCTGATTACTGTATGTAAAAGCCATTATAGGTTGTCTTTTTTTTCCTAGAAAAAATCAATCCAATATGCATTTATCGCTATTGCAAAAAGGACATTAACATTTCATATCAAACACTTAAGAAATAATGTTTTATTTTGCTGTCTCCCCCTTTTAGACTGTGAGCCTGTCGTTGGGCAGGGATTGTCTCTATCTGTTGCTGAATTGTACATTCCAAGCACTTAGTACAGTGCTCTACACACAGTAAGAGCTCAATAAATACGATTGAATGGATGGGTGAATGATGCTGAACCTTTTACAGTGTAAAAACAAGAGCTGATCATTTTCCTTTAAAGGATGCATCTTGTGTATAAACTACATGAATGTTTTAGATAATATAGGCTAAAAGTAAATTGTCAATAAATAAACTTGTCAACAGAACTACATAAAAGAGGGAAAGCAAGACCTAGAACATTTATTAATAAATATGTCATTTGCTTTTACGTTGCCAGTTTAAATCCACTCCAAATCAGAAGTCACCAAACTGGCCATCTGGTGATCCTATTTTCTTCTGATGAAGGATTCAGTGAACACACAGTGGGTTGTTATTAACTGGTGAGACTGTGATGGGAACAGTTTTTCCCCCTCCTCTCTTTCTGTCCAGTGGTATTTTGATGAGATTAAGAAGGTAACCTCACTGAGCAATCATTCACGGTCTGAGTGTTGTTGGAAATAAAAACAGACACGTATGTCACATAGAGAAAACAAGGTAATGCATTGAAAAAAATCGATATTTCCTGAGTGCTTATTATATGCAGAGCACTGTACTAAGCGCTAAGCAGCAGACAAGCGGCAGAGTCAAGATTAGAACCTATCACCTTCTGACTCCCAAGCCAGAGCTCCATCCACTAATAATAATAATGATAATGTTGGTATTTGTTAAGCGCTTACTATGTGCATAGCACTGCTCTAAGCGCTGGGTAGATACAGGATAATCAGATTGTCCCATGGGAGGCTCACAGTCTTCATCCTCATTTCACAGGTGAAGTAACCGAGGAACCGAGAAGTTAAGTGACTTGCCCAAAGTCACAAAGCTGACAGGTGGCGGAGCCGGAATTAGAACCCATGACCTCTGACTCCTAAGCCCATGCTCTTTGCACTGAGTCACGCTGCCCTGCTGCTTTCCTGTGGCTGTCTCTTGCTCATACCTCTCATCACCACCACCACCCAAAGAGCACCCGCTTGCCCTTCTGATTAAAGGAATGTTTTTCATTTTGATTCAGGGGTTTTGTTTTTTTGATTTGCATCTTATAGTCGCATTACATTTTCCCTTTGCATTTCTTTAGTTCATGAGGCTCAGCAACCCATGGAATAGGTGACATTTTCACTTTGGCTTTACATGGTTCCGTTTTAGAATCTCACGAAGGCATCCCCATGGCTCTCACACGAGTTTTTTTAATTTGATTTTCTTGTCACGACACAGATTTCTGTAAGCCTCTCTGATTCACTGCAAGATGATGTTGATGCAATACTTGTTTTGCGGCAATTAACCTCTCCTCCCTGAATCATGTGCAGCAAATCAATCTTGACCTGGCCATGCTCGCTATCTCGATTGCTGCCTGGAAGAGAAATGCCCATTCAAGATTTATATCATAGTTACAGCACTTAGGATCAGTGACTCCAGCTAATAATTTATTTTCTCACAACTTCGTTGCCCTATGCTCCCCTTCTTATGAAAGATGAATAGAAAAATAAAAACAAAGTGTAAGAGTTTCAGAATTCAAGATAGCTTATCATTTATCTTCATTCTCTCTTTCATCTCATTCTAATTTTCCATTGTATGAGGTATCCAAATAACCAACTTTTACTTAAGCTGTTTCCAGGTACCTAAAATTTATTTACATCCTCACAGCTCCTACATGAAGGCAAGAGCAGTGATAGAATTCAAAAACCAAGCATTAAGGAAATCATTAGCTACTTATTTGGTCTTAGTGGATGGTCCTTCCTTGAGATAACCTACATCTTGGATCTAACAGATGGTCCCAACCATAGATACTTCTGTGTCAATATTTATTCAGGATTAATAAATTAAACCTGAATGATTAGTAAATACAAATGGCAAAGCAACATTTCCAATGTTTATAATCTTAGTATCTACTATCCAGGTCTTTATCATGTGAGTTCTTTGTGGGCAGGGAATATTTCTACCAACTCCATTACATTGTACTCTCCCAAGGGGTTAGTGCAGTGCTCTGCATGAAGTAGTCGAAACCATAACCAAACGCAAACCAGAATGTCAGATTTTTCCCAGACGATAAACACTTGGTTATACAGAGATGTCCAGTGCTTGTTCAACAGCTAAGAGCTGCAGATTACTCCCAGGTCCAGCAGAACAGGCCAAGAATCCCCAGAGAAACTGGTTAAGGCACCAGTGGGTTCCCAAGATTGGAACTGGCCCAGGATCTTGGTAGGTTCCACTGCTGGAATTAGGAATCCAGTTCTAGAATGGATATGATCAATCTAGAACCCCTTCCTGAAAAGGGGCTTAGTGGATAGAACACGGGCCTGGGAGTCAGAAGGACTTGGTTTCTAATCCCGAGATCTTCCACATATCTGCTCGGTGACCTTGGACAAGTCACTTAACTTCTCTGTGCCTCAATGGGGATTAAGAGTGTGAGCCCCATATGGGACCGAAACTGTGTTCAACCCGATTAACTTGTATCTAACCCAGCACTTAGAAGAGCACTTGGTACATAGTAAGTGCTGAAAATTACCATAATAATAATAATAATTTTTTTTTAAAAGCCCTTCTGGATGATTGGATTAAGAGTGGTCTAAAATGGAGCCTCCTTCGGCATCACTGAAGTGGTCCCGTGACTTTGGGTGGGTCCAGAAAAACTGGGAATCAATCAATCAGCCTACAGGGAGATGGGAAATATACCAATCGCAGCACATGGGACGATATAATAAACCCATATGGATTGAAGGGTCCCAACATACTAAACTAACGTGTTGAGAAAATCCAGGGTTCTGAAAACACAATCACATCTGTCCTGTGATCATCAATTAAAGCATATTGAAATAGTTATCAATGGTTACTGAGGTGGTGGGAGTACAAGCTGTGCATATATTGTTAGTTTAAATTGCTTTTTGTTTTGTTTTTTTCTGGAAAAAAATTAGTTGTCCTGGGGGGGGATCCTATTTTCAATTCACAAGATGCTTAGATTCCAAACATTGTTTCTGACCCGACACTTAATAATGATAGTGTTAATAATGTTAATAGTGCTATTCGTTAAGTACTATGAGCCAAGCACTGTACTAAACAATGGAGTTAGATAAAAAGTCAGACACATTCCCTGTCCTACATGAGGCTCATGGCCAAAATAGGAGGGAGAAAGGTATATAATCTGCATTTTCCAAGTGAGAAAATGGGGCCCAAGAAAAGTTAAGTGACTTTACCAAGGTCACACAGTAGGCCTGTGGTGGAGTCAGAATTTAAATCCAGTCCTTTGACTCCCAGGCCCTATTCTCTTTCCACTAAGCAATGCTACTTCTAAATCTGTACAACATTATAGTTAATCTGATTGAAAAATAAAGAAGATATTAATGGGATTCTGGTCTGATTTTTTTAAATAGGCAAAAAACCTCTGAAACAAAATCGTTCTAAGGAGTGGCTGAAATGACAACATTTGCTACCACTGAGTTGAATGCTTATGCTAGGTCTGTCTTTATGCTCAAGAATTACAGAAGACTGTTCAAAGAAGTTCAAACCTAGTGGAAAATAGAGATTCCCGTTGGACCTATTTTTAGATTGCTCCCTTAGTAAATCATGTGCCCAGTGCTCAGTCATCAACGACTTGCTGTGCTGAGCCCATTACACCATTTCCAAGGTATATTTGCTACAACTTTGAATATGGTGCATCATTATGGTTATCAATAACATCAGTACTGCCTCACATTCAGTCAGAACAAGTTCATTGGAAAGGGCATCGTGTAGTGTATATGTTAGGCGTTTATGAATCTACTAGATAGTTTGATATAACTTTCATAATTGAAATGTCAAGCCTCAATATAGCCAGGCTCAGCCCCACATACTGGAAGAAAGAAAATGTGTCAGTAATATCCGAGAAACAACATACTACATTATTTCTTTTAACACAACTGGATTTATTTGAAAAGAAAAAGATTAATAGAAGAAGACCTTATCAAAACATGAGTTAATTTAGGGGTACTAGATGATGCATTAAGCAAAATCGCTAACTGTAGATCAGTCAAGTTTGAGAGAGATCAGTGAAAGTAGATGACAATGGTGCCGAACTCAAGAAGCTAATACTGTAAGCTTTGGCAAATCATTTCACTTCTCTCTGCCTCAGTTACCTCATCTGTAAAACGGGGACAAAGACTGTGATCCCCATATGGGAAGGGGACTGTGTCTGACCCGATTTGCTTGTATTCAATCATTTGTTCAATTGTATTTATTGAGCATTTACTGTGGGCAGAACACCGTACTAAAAACTTGGAAAAGTACAACACAATGATAAACGGTGAGATTTCCTGCCTACCATAAGCTTAAAGGGAGGGAAACAGGCATCAATACAAATAAATAAAATTACAGATATGTATATAAATGCTGTGGGGCTGGGGGTTGGGTAGAGCAAAGGGAGCAAGTCAGGCTAATCCAGAAGGGAATGGGAGATGAAGAAAAGTGAGGCTTAGTGTGGAAAGGCCTCTTGGAAGAGATGTGCCTTCAATTATAATAATAATAATGATGATGATGGTATTTGTTAAGGGCTTACTATATGCCAAGCACTGTTCTAAGTGCTAGGGTAGATACAAGGTAATCAGGTTGTCACACATGGGGCTCACAGTCTTAATCCACATTTTACAGATGAGGTAACCGAGGCCCAGAGACGTTAAGTGACTTGCCCAAAGTCACACAGCTGATAAGTAGCGGAGCCGGCATTAGAACTCACGACCTCTGACTCTCAAGCCCCCGGCTCTTTCCACTAAGCCATGAAGGCTTTGAAGGTGGGGGGGGGGGGAAGGGGAAGAGTAATTTTCAGTCAGGTCTGAGGAGGGAGGGCAATCAGGCCAGAAGCAGGACATGGGCTAGGGATGGGCGGGGAAGCAGGTGAGATTGAGATACAGTGAGAAGGTCAGCATTAAAGGAGTGCAGTGTGCAGGCTGGGTTGGAGTGGGAGAGTAGCGAGGTAATTTAGGAGGAGACGGTGATGAACTGCTTTAAAGCTCATGGTAAGGAGATTTTGTTTAATACGGAGGTGGACGGGCAACCTCTGGAGTCTTTTGAGGACGGGGTGACATATCCTGAACATTTTTCAGGTGTGTGACTTAGGGCAAGTCACTTAACTTCTTTGTGCCTCAGTTACTTCATCTGAAATATGGGGATTGATAATAATAATGTTGGTATTTGTTAAGCGCTTACTATGTGCCAAGCACTGTTCTAAGCTGGGATAGATACAGGGTAATCAGGTTGCCCCACTTGAGGCTCACAGTCTTAATTCCCATTTTACAGATGAGGTAACTGAGGCACAAAGAATTCAAGTGACTTGCCCAAAGTCACACAGCCGACAGGTGGTGGAGATGGGATTATAACCCATGACCTCTGACTCCTAAACCCGTGCTCTTTCCACTGAGCCACGCTGCTTCAGGTCTGTGAGCCCCACGTGGGCCAGCCTGATTACCTTGTATCTACCCCAGCGCTTAGAACAGTCATTGACACATAGTAAGCGCTTAACAAATACCATCATCATCATTATTGTAGAAAAGTTGTTGGGCAGCAGAATGAAGTAGGGACCCACCTCAACACTTTGATTAGTGCCTGGCACACAGTAAGCACTTAACAAATACCACGATTATTGTTCTTAAGATAGGCAGGCATTAGAGAAGCATAGCTTAGTGGAAAGAACACGGGCTTAGGAGTCAGAGGTCGTGGGTTCTAATCCCAGCTCCGCCACTCAGCAGCTATGTGATTTTGGGCAAGTCACTTAACTTCTCTGTGCCTCAGTTACTTCATCTCTAAAGTGGGGATTAAGACTGTGAGCCCCATGTGGGACAATCTGATTACCTTGTATCTACCCCAGTGCTTAGAACAGTGCTTGGCACATAGTAAGTGCTTAATACAATAATTATAAGAATAAATTATTTACAAATAAAAGAGGAAGAAGGACTATCAAGGCTAAAACTGGTAGTAACAAAGATGTGGGAAATAAAACATATTAATACATTGGTGAATAAATAAGTAGCGTACATAAAATGGTATGTAGTACGGATCAATCTACATATATATCAATACTTACGAAAGTGCTGAGCGTGATTGTTAGATTGTCAGGGATTGGGGTAGCAGACATTAATTGGGAAAGGATTCCTAGTGAAGGTGGGATTATTTGTAAAACAAGTAACTAACTCTCATGGCCTTTGGCTCTTCCACAGAGTTAAAAGGAAAACTTCATACTTATATTTTTAACTTAATTCTAAGAGCTGAAGAGGTCCACTTTCTCATTAGTGAATTACTTGTTTGCATAGGGGTAGGTCTACGTGGCTCAGTGGAAAGAGCACGGGCTTTGGAGTCAGAGGTCATGGGTTCGAATTCCGGCTCTGCCACTTGTCAGCTGTGTGACTTTGGGCAAGTCACTTCACTTCTCGGTGCCTCAGTTACCTCATCTGTAAAATGGGGATGAAGACTGTGAGCCCCATGTGGGACAACCTGATTCCCCTGTATCTACTCCAGCGCTTAGAACAGTGCTCGGCACATAGTAAGCGCTTAATAAATACCAACGTTATTATTATTAACCATATGGGTTTAAGAGAGGGTTGTAAGGAAGCAGCCACTGGAGAAATCCAGGTCAGATGTGAGATCTCTTCCCCAGATGACTGACTCATAATAATGATGGTATTTATTAAGTGCTTACTATGTGTCAAGCACTGTTCTAAGCGCAGATTGTTAGGCAAGGCTTCCTGGAACCTGAGAAAATCAGAGCAGTTTTTCCCCTACTTAGTTAAATGACCCTTTCATTTCTGATTAGAATAAACTCTAGCACAGAGAAAATCTATAAATAATAGCTTAGAGTTATTTCGGGGAAAATACGGCAATCGTTTAGGGAATCTACTAATGTCTTCATTTTTGTGGAGTTTAAAAGTGCTGCTTAAAGATTAATGGCATCTCATCAAGTCTCTCTGATCATTTTCAGGGTTCAGGAAGAAAATTAACAGACCTAGAGGTGCAAATTTCCATATGAGCATACGTCTGGGGCTGAAAATCGGGCAATACCCTCAGAATAACTTTTGGAAGATGATTGAAAATGCAATTTTTAATCCCACATCTGCTAGCTGTCTGCAATCATCTGCAATTTCACACGTCTTCCTGCATCCTTGATACTCTTACCTGGATGCCCTGCTTGCACATAGAACTCAAATGGTTCAAATCTGAACTTCTAATTTCTCTCCCAAATTCTTTCTTCTAGTTAACTTTTCTAGCACAGTTAACAAATCACCACCTTCCCCATTTCTCAAACCCACAACCTTGGCATTCTCTTTAACTGCTTCCATTTCGACACCCACATTCCATCTGCTGCCAAATCCTGTTCAACTTTCCCCTCCACATTTCCTGAATCTGCCCTCACCTCTTCACTCAGACGCACTCTGATCTAAGCTCTTGTCAGATCCTGACTTGAATCCTGCATCAGGCTCCTTGCTGACCTCCCTGTCACCCCTCTCCATTTCCTAGAGCTCACCTCTTCCAGAAGGCCTTCCCAGACTGAGCCCCCCGTCCCACCCTCTGCTTTTCCCCCTTCCCCTCCCCTCAGCACTGTGCTCATTTGTATATATTATTTATTCCACTATTTATTTTGTTAATGAGGTGTATATCTCCTTGATTCTATTTGTCTTGATGATGTTGTCTTGTTTTGTTCTGTTTTGCTTTGCTGTCTCCCCTGTTGCTTTGCTGTCTCCCCTGTTAGACTGTGAGCCCGTTATTGGGCAGGGATTGTCTCTATCTGTTGCTGAATTGTACGTTCCAAGTGCATAGTACAGTGCTCTGCACATAGTAAGAACTCAATAAATACTATCGAATGAATACTGTTGCCCTTATTTTTCTAAAATATGGTTCAGCATATATCTCCCCGCTCTTCAGAAACCCTCTATCACTGTCCATCCCTCACCGTATTAAATAGAAATTTGTGACCCTGGGGTACCGACCATCTCAAGGTCAAATGCTATCTCGTGACCTGAGCCAGCAGGCAGAACTCGGAAGTGAGGGTGGGACACCACCCTCACAACCCAAACTGTCAGATTGACAGCCCAAGCTGGGAATACAGAAGGTGCCCCTCGCTCCCGTGCCAATCAAATTAGGAATGGTGGAGGGGGAGGGCAGAGATTGGATAAACTGAGGCCGGAAACTGAAATGGCCTAAGGGCCCAGGTGATAAATACCTGCCACCTCTAACCTTTCGTGCAGCGGAATGGGATTTGCGACCTGCCTCTGTCCAGAGAGTGAGAAGGCCGCTCTGCCTGCACCGAGTGAGGAACTGTGGGATGGGTGAGTGTCCTGTCCAGTGGGATGTGAACAGGGTGGGAGGTAGCCGCCTCAGCGAGTGCCAGTAACCATAAGTGGTAATGCATAACTGGGTTTAACGCATAAGTGTATGTAACTCATATGTGTATGTAACTCATCAGTGTTTAACGCATAAGTGTATTTAACGCAAAGGTGGAGTAAATCATAAGTGGGCTCGGGGTCCACCCACACGCGAGTAACATATCAGTGTATTCCTCCCATTAGGGAAGCTCTAACACCATATTCCTCCCAAAGGGGAAGCTTTAACACCATGTTTCTCCCAAAAGGGAAGGCCGATTGTCACGTCAAAATAATTAATTCAATTCGCCCCGCGGAATAAATTCTATACAAACTCAGGTTTTCCATCCCCGGCCTCTCTCCCTCTCTCTCTCGCCGTGCCAATTCTGAAAGAACCTGTCCCCCGGTGAAGGGTGACAACCCCCACTTCACCCCCACTATAACGCAGCTTGGACGTTTTAACTCTGTTCAAACCAAACTACTCAACATATTGCTCACGTTCTCATCCCACCTGGAACTCCCTTCTCCTCCTCACCTGGCCCACCACTGCTCTCAATCAATCAATCAGTGATATTTATTGAGTGCTTACTGTGCGCAGAGCACTGTACTAAGTACTTGGGAGAGTGCACTATAACCGACTTGGTAGACATGTTCCCCGCCTTTAACCGTCTCCCACTCTAGACTATAAGATCATTGTGGGCAGAAAATGTGTCTGTTTATCGTCACAATGTACTCTCCCAAAGTACAGTGCTTTTCACACAGTAAGCGCTCAATAAATGTGCTTGAAAGAATGGATGAACAAGCTTACAGTCTCCCAATCCACAAAAGCCTTCTAAAATCATATACTCCAGGAGAAACTCCTTGATTAATCTCTCATCTCCACACCCAACTGAAACTTCATCAATTCGGCATTTTCCAAACACGTGGGTATGTATACCTCCCTGAAGCACTTACGTACACATCTTTGTACTCCATCCCTTTCTTCTGCCCGTATTTTATTTTTTTTTCAGCATTTTGTGTCCCAGACAAGAAGGCTAACTCCTTGAGGGCAGAGATTATGTCTACTAAATTCTATTCTCCCCTTGCTTAGTTTAATGTTCTCTACACAGTAAGTGCTCAATTAATATTATTGATTGCTAAACCCTGTATGTGTGCATAACCCATTATGTGTAAGTAATTTGTGCCTACCTGTTCCCCTGACTAGATTGCAAATATTTCCAGAGAAGTGACCCTGTCTATTACTCTTTTCTCTGCTCCCAAGTGCCTTCAGTGGTTTGCTCTGCACGCAGAGGCAACATGGCTTAATGAAAAGAGCACAGAATTTGCAGTCCTAATTCAGCACACCTGATAACTAATAGCAATAATCTCATCAATTCTTTCTCCAACCAAAGAGATACTGTAAACAGAATTCAATAACGTATCTAAGAGCTTTAAATTATTCTATTTGCCTGGCTATTCGTGTATAAATAGCAATACTTTTCATTAAATACAGAGTCTCCTCTATTCTCCCTCTAGACTGTAAACCCACTGTGGGCAGGGAACGTGACTATTAACTTTTTAATGGTATTTGTTAAGCAAGTATTATGTGTCAGGTACTGTACTAAATGCTTGGGTAGTTACGAACCAATCAGGTTGGATACGGTCCATGTCCTAGATGAAGTTCACAGTCTTAATCCCCATTTTATAGATAAGGTAATTGAGTCACAGAAAAATGAAGTGGCATGCCTAAGCTCACACAGCAGACAAGTGGTTAAGGTAGGATTTGAACCCCGGTCCTGCTAACTCCCAGGCCCGTGCTCTATCGCCTATAGCTTTATTACACTGTACTCTCCCAAGTGCTTAGTTCAGTGCTCTGCACATAGAAGTGCTCATATTCCATTGATGGATTAAAACTGGTATTTCCTTTCCTTTCTTTCTCTGTTTTTCTACTAGTTGCTTCTCCCCTCTTTTTTGCTGAATTCTGGTATCAACTAGTATTTCCTTTTGCCAGGTTTTTGTTTTAAATTGGTAGTCATTTGGCTGAAAAATAAAGGCAAGAACAAAAAATATCTTGGCTTTTCCCTTCCCCCTTCAGGGCTCATTCACACTTCCCTATGAGGACCCCACTTGGTTGTGAAGACTGGATAGTTATGTGACGATGGCCCAGAGCCAACCATTTTTGATGCTGCCTCCTCATTCTTTCACTTGCCATGGTGTTTTTTCTTTATTTGTAAACATACCCTGTTTCTTTTCCTTTCTTTCCTTCCCTTTCTTCCTCTCCCCATCCCTACCCTAACCTGAGCCTCCTCCTTTCATGTTCCCCGCTGTTGGCAGTGACAACTCAGGGGGCTTAATGTCCTTGTACTCCTAATACCAGAACAATTTTTTGACAGAAGATGGGGCAGTCTGAAAAGGCTGCGCCCATGGAGTCACTATAGGTCAGAAATGACTCGACAGAAAATGAGGGTGACTCGTAATCATAATAATAACAATAATTGTGGCATTTTTTAAGCACATACTATGTGCCAGGCACTGTACTAAGCTCTGGGATGACTACAAGCAAATCAGGTTGGACAGAGTCCCTGTCCCACATGGGGCTCACAGTCTGAATCCCCATTTTACATGTGTGGCAACTGAGGCCCAGGGCAGTGAAGTGACCTGTCCAAGGTCACACAGCAGACAAGCAGCAGACAAGTGGCAGGATTAGATCTTGGCTCCTATGCTCAGGCTAGCGTTCAGGAAATCGACATGATGTGGAGACTGGCAGTCGTAGAGGGAGAGAGGAAGTGAAGCTTTTCTGGGCAGAAAACCAGACTTGCTTTGGCATCTGAGATGTGTACGAACTGCACCCTTTCCAATCGGGATCCACAAACTCTAGCAGGTTGTACCCAGGTATCAGCTCAAAATGGCAAATAGCCAGCAGGCATGACAACTTGTGTTGAGAAGCACTATGGCAGAGTGGATAGAGCACGGGCCTGAGAGTCAGAAAGTCACGGGTTCTAATCCCTTCTCTGCCACTTGTCTGCTGTGTGACCTTCAATAAGTCACTTTCACCTCTCTATGCCTCAGTTACCTCATCTGTAAAACGGGATTTGAGATTGTGAGCCTCATGTAGGCTATGGACTGTGTCCAACCCGATTTGCTTGTATCTACCCCAACACTCAGCACAATGCCTGGCACATAGTAGCAGAAGCAGCGTGGCTCAGTGGAAAGAGCATGGGCTTTGGAGTCAGGGCTCATGAGTTCGAATCCCAGCTCTGCCACTTGTCGGCTGTGTGACTGTGGGCAAGTCACTTAACTTCTCTGTGCCTCAGTTCCCTCATCTGTAAAATGGGGATTAAGACTGTGAGCCCCACGTGGGACAACCCGATTCCCCTATGTCTACCCCAGCGCTTAGAACAGTGCTCGGCACATAGTAAGCGCTTAACAAATACCAACATTATTATTATTATTACATAGTAAGCATTGAAAAAATGACATCATTATTATTATTATAGTATTGTTATTATTATTAAAGCTTGCTTAAAAAGAAACAGAATGGGCTTCTTTTTCACAAAGGTGGAATGGAGCTTTATCCCATAGTCTTCCCAGTGACTATGATGAGCAATAGTGTGAATTTCATAATCGGTCAATCAGTGGTATTTATTGAGCACTTGCTATGTGTAGATAGAGCACTATACTAACTGCTTGGGAGAAAAGTTGCCTGCCCACAAGGAGCATACTGACATATGCTCCTTGTCATATATATGTTATATATATATATATATATATATATATATATATATATATATATATATGTCATATATAACCCTTATACTTGAGTAAGGTTGCTTACTCAGAGCAAACCTAAGGAGTGATCCACACTTCATTTTGGCGACAAAACCAAATTTAGGTTCCTTATTGGTTCCTTATGGTTCTACAGCTGAAGGATAAGGTAATACCTGTAAAACACATTACCTCCAGCTTTTCAGGTCCTTGAATCAAGGACTTCCATAACATTCCATTTGTTTTTGTCAATACTGACAGGAGATTTTCTGCTTTCTGCCTTTTTCTAACAGTGCTTATTTTATGTTTGTGTTTTTGCCTTCTCAAACTACATAACTAGTCCTTGAACTCTCCTTTACACAACTTGGAAGGAAGATCAGCACCTGCATCAATAATTCACTTTCTAGCAAATTAAGTACACTTTCATGGTTTGTAACACAACAGAGAAAAAAGTGATTAAATCATAAATACCGGAAGCAGTGTGGCCTAGTGGAAAGATCCCAGGTCTGGGAGTCAGAGGACTTGGGTTCTAACTCAGAGCAAGCACGTGGCAGAGCCTGTGACCCTGGGCAAGTCATTTAACTTCTCTGTGCTTCAGTTCCCTCATCTGTAAAATGAAGATTTGATTCCTGTTCTCCCTCGTGCTTAGACTGTGAGCTCCCTGTGGGACAAAGAATGTGTCCAACCTAATTAAACTGTATTTATCCAAGCACTTAGAACATGCTTGACACATAATAATTGCTTAATATAATAATAACAATAATAATAGTGTGAAAAGAAACCAAAAGAAGATGAAGTTAATCTATGTCTTCATTCTGCAAATAAGTAATCTCCAATGAAACACACAATAGTTTTTCTCTGGGACAAAAGACTTTAGAAATTCCTAGAAACATTACATCTGACCTTGAATAATTAAAAATGCACCATTCTAATAATCTGATACTATATTCATAATGATGATAATAACTGTGGCATTTGTAAAGCACTTACCATGTACCACGCACTATCCTAAGTGCATTAGCTTAATTAAGTACTTACTTTGTGCAAATTAGTGTACTAAACATTCTGGAGAACAATTCAAAAGAGTTGGCAGACACTCTTCCTGCCCACAAAGATCTTATGGTCTAAAGAGGGGAGAAAGACATCGATATGAATAAAATTACAAATATGTCCATAAGTGATGTGGGGCTGAAGAAGGGGTGAATATCCAAGTATTTAAAGGGAATAGATCCAAGTGCATAGATGATGCAGAAGGGAGACAGAGTCAGGGAAAAGAGGGCTTATCGGGGAAGGTTTTAATCAGAAAGGAGATGTTACCTTTAGAAAGCTTTGAAGGTGGGGTGAGTGGTGGTCTAGGGTATATGGAGGGAGAGGGACTTCCAAGCCAGAAGGAAGACATGGGAAAGGGATAGACAATGAGATAGACGAGATTGGGGCACAGTCAGCTAGCTGGTAATAGAAGAGCAAAATGTGCAGCAGGCTAGGCTGTATTAGGAAATCAGTCAGGTAAAGTAGGAGGGGGCAAGCTGATTGAGTGTTTTAAAGCCGATGATAAGGAGTATCTACATGATGTGGAGATGGATGGGTAACCCCTGGAGGTGCTTGAGGACTGGGACGTTGTGGACTGAATCTTGTCTTAGAAAAATTATCCAAGCAGCAGAGTGAAGTATCTACCAGAATGGGAGAGACCGGAGACAGGGAGGTCAGTGAGGAGGCTAATACAGTAGTCGAGGCGAGATAGTCTAAGTGCTTCTGTCGGCATATTAGCAAGTTTGCATGGCAAGAGAAGGGCAAATCTTGGTGATGTTGTGAAGGTAGAAATGACAGAATTCGGTGACACTGAAAATCTGGATTATATAAGAGAAATGAGTCGAGGATATTGCCAAGGTGATGTGCTTGTGAGGTAGGGAGGAATGGGATAGTGTCTTACAGTGACGGGAAAGACAGGAGTGTCTTACAGTGACGGGAAAGACAGGAGGAGGAGAGGGTTTGGGTGGGAAGATAAGGAGTGATGTTTCTAACATTTTTTGGTTTGAGCTGTAGCTCGACACCCAGGTAGAGGTATCTTCAAGGCAGGAGGAAATTCAAGACTTCAGAGAAGGAGGAAGGTGGAAGCTGAAGTTGTAGATTTGGGAATCATCCATGTAAAGATAGAAATTGAAGCCATGGGAGTGAATGAGTCCTCCAGGGAAGCGGGTCTAGAAGCAGAATAGAAGAGGGCCCAGAGTTGAGCCTTGCAGTTGAGCCTCCCACACTTAGAGGGTGGGAGGCAGAGGAAGAGCCTGTAAGAGAGACTGAGAAAAAGCAGGCTGAGAGATAAGTGGAGAGAACTATCAGTAAAACCAAAGTTGGGTAACGTTTTCATGAGAAGGGGGTGGGCCACAGTATTGAAGACAGCTGAGTGGTCTAGGAGGATTAGGATGGAGTAGAGGCCATTGGATATGGCAAGAAGAAGGTTATTGGTGATCTTAGAGAGGGCAATTTCCATGAAGCGAAGGGGGCAGAAACCAATTGGAAGGGATCTAGGAGAAAACTGGAAGAGAGGTAATGGAGATAGTGGGTGTACACAAATATATCAAGAAGTCAAGAATTTTGAAGAGTACCGGTAGAAGGGAAATGGGGTGATTATGGCTATAGGGATCAAGGGAGATTTTCTTTTAGGTTAGGGACACAGTGAACATATTTGATTGGAGTGGGGAAGAAGCCATTGGAAAGCGAATGGTTGATAATGACCATTAGGACAGAAACAAGGGACTGGGCAAGTGATTTAATAAAGTATGAAGGAATGGGGTCTGAGGAGCACAGGGAGGGTGTAGATTTTGAGAGGAGATGAATCTCCTCTTGAGATACTGCTGGGAATATTGGGAGAGTCGAAGAGGGCTGGGGTGAGGGGGCTGAAGAAGGGCAGGGATGATTTTAGGGAGATAATAATAATAATTATAATAATAATAATGGTATTTGTTAAGCACCTACTATGTGCTAGGGCACTGGGGTGGATACAAGAAAGTCGGGCTGGACACAGTCCCTGTCACGCATAGGGTTCATAGTCTTATTCCCCATTTTACAGATGAGATAACTGAGGCCCAGAGAAGTGAAGTGACTTGCCTAAAGTCACAGAGCAGACAAGGGGCAGAGCTGGGATTAGAACTCATGACGTTCTGACTCCCAGGCCCACGCTCTATCGACTATGCCATGCGGCTTCCCTTTTGATGATTTCAATTTTATCAATAAAGGTGGCTAGTGTGACAAGGATTCATTAGGTGAAATGGTTGGTGGTACCAGGGGGACAGGTTTGTGGAGGGAGTTAAATATCTGGAATAATTGTCAAGGCCAACGGGTACGGGAGTCAAATAGGATGGAGAAGTACTGGTGTCGGGCCAAGGAGAGGGCAGAATTACGGCAGTTCTACAGTCAGATCAGATACTGTCCCTGTCCAACAAGTGCTCAGTCAAACAGGGAAGAGGAACAGGAATTCATTCATTCAATAGTATTTATTGAGCGCTTACTATGTGCAGAGCACTGTACTAAGCGCTTGGGATGAACAAGTCGGCAACAGATAGAGACAGTCCCTGCCGTTTGACGGGCTTACAGTCTAATCGACGGGCTTACATCCCCATTTTGCAAATAAGGAAACTGAGGCACACAGAAGTGAAGTGACCGTAGACGAATAGCAGATGCAGAATTAGAACCCAAGTCCTGTCACTTTCAGGTCCATTTAAATCAAATAGATTTCAAAAAAATTACCACTATGATACCTTTTAATATGAACTCCATCATTTGGCCAAAATTTTCAAATCATTTTTATCAGGCGCTTAGCTAAGTAAAAATTCTACATTCATGGCAATTACCGTAGTTGAAATAAGTTGGATTGGTAACTGGCAATGGTATTATTACATAGTTATAAAGAGAGTCAAGACCTAAATATAAGATGTTAATGCAAAATCTATCCAAATTTACAGATATTTTGTCAGATAAAGCAAATTACCTCACATAATTGTATTCTGTTTAAGTGCCAATCTTTCAAGATGTTCTAAGTGAACACTTAAACAGCATTTCCAAGATGTCTAATTCTCAAATTCATTTTCTGGGAGATTTAGTGACTTAATACACTCTAATTCGAAAACCAGGTTGGAAAAAACAGAGGGACTGACGTATTGATGATCCTTTTGTAAAAAACAATGGTAAAGTGGGAAAATATTGAAAATCTTTTAAAAAGAGGTTATCAAGAAAAGAGGGCGCTGACACATTAAAAAAGTATACTGAGTAAAAAAGAGATGATTTTCTGTTCGAGAGTGGGTGAATTCTTCAACCATGTGTTAATAGAGTTAAAATTTCTGCAGGAGCCTTTATGCTGCCTTTTAGAGCAAATTAAAGTATTTGTTGATATGAATCTGAAGAATACTCCGTAAAAGAATTTCACTGTGGGCAGGAAACGCATCTGTCAACTCTGCTATTCTGTTCTCTCCCAAGGATTTAGTAGAGTGCTCTGCACACGGTAAGTGCTCAATAAATAAGTTGATTGAGTGACAGGAAGGCAAGCACAATTGCAAGAAAAGCCTGCAATTACAGAATTTCGATTGAGAAGTATACTCAGTAATAAACAATTGCTACCAAACTTGGGTTTCTTGTACATTTCCCTCTATACTTTTAGAATCATCTGATGAAATCTATTAAAATGAATGTCCAAAGTGCTACAGGTGGCTGACTGTGAGTGCATAAGTGCTGAAGTCATTCAAAAATGATGAGGAAGCTATGCCCTGGGGAGTAGAAAAATTAAGCAAGGAAAGCCTCCAGATGAAGTGGGATTTCAGAAGAGCTTTGAAGGCAGGGCACGCAGCGATCTGGCGGATTTGAAGGATGAGATTGTTTCCTCGCGGGAGGAAAGAGGTTGAGGCAGGAGAGTAGAAAATAAAGCAGAGTAAGAAGGTTGATTTGGGAATATTCTGCCTAAGAGCCTCTCCTCACCCAAACCTCTATCCTTCCTAGCCCTCCCCCGCAACCTTGCTTCCCAGCCGACATCCTTCTCCCCAGTTCCCCACCCCCGGTCTGAGTCTGTCTTCTCTAGCTCTCTGCTGGCCAGAGGAGGAGGGTATGTCTGAACCAGTCCTCATGTGGAGGGGTAGTATCGGGTGGGGAAGGGGGAAAAGAACAATAATAATAATAATGTTGGCATTTGTTAAGCGTTTTCTATGTGCAGAGCACTGTTCTAAGCGCTGGGGTAGATACAGGGTAATCAGGTTGTCCCACCTGAGGCTCACAGTTAATCTCCACTGTACAGATGAGATAACTGAGGCCCAGAGAAGTGACTTGCCCTCAGTCACACAGCTGACAAGTGGCAGAGCCGGGATTCGAACCCATGATCTCTGACTCCTAAGAGATCTGGAGGGTTTAGGAAAATCTATCAGGAGTTGTTGGAGCTGAGAAGAAAAAAGGCAGGTCCATTCCGTTCCCCAATATCTTGGAATCCTCAAATGTATGCACTCTCCCAAAACCTACTCTACGATCTGAGGAGTGAGTAATAACAATGATGGTATTTGTGAAGCGCTATGTGCCAAACACTGTTCTTAGCATTTGGGAGGATACAACCACTACCTTATTAGTACAGTCATGATAATACCCTGACTGGATGACTGCATCAGCATCATTTCTGATCTCCCAACCTCCTGTCTCTTCCCATTTCAGCCTATACTTCACTCTGCTGCCTGGATTATCTTTCTACAGAAAAGCTCTAGGCACATCACATCCCTCCTTAAAACCCTCCAGTAGTTGCCTATCAACCTTCGCACGAAGCAAAAACTCCTCACTCTTGGCTTCTAAGCTGTCGATCCCCTTGCCCCCTGCCACCTCACCTCCCTTCTCTCCTTCTCCAGCCCAGCCTGTACACTCCACTCCTCCGCCGCTCACCTCCTCACTGGGCCTCATGGTGTGTCCTGCCATTGATCCCTGGCCCACATCCTACCTCTGACCTGGAACACCCTCCCTCCTCACATCTGCCAAACTAGCTCACTCCCCTCCTTGAAAGCCCCACTGAGAGCTCACCTCCTCCAGGAGGCCTTCCCAGACTGAGCCCCCCTTTTCCTCTCCTCCTCCTCCCCTCCCCATCACCCCAACTCCCTCCCTCTGCTCTATCCCCTCCCCACCCCAGAGCATTTGTGTTTACATGTACATGTTTATTCTATTTTATTAATGATGTGTATCTATCTATAATTCCATTTATTTATTTTGATGCTATTGCTGTCTATTTGTTTTGTTTTGTTGTCTGCCTCCCCCTTTCTACACCGTGAGCCCATTTTGGGGTAAGGATTGTCTCTATCTGTTGCCGAGCTGCACTTTCCAAGCGCTTAGTACACTGCCCTGCACACATTAAGCACTCAATAAATATGACTAAATGAATGAATAAATGAATGAAAGATAATCAAGTTGTCCCACATGGGGCTCACAGTCTTAATCCCCATTTTACAGTTGAGGGAAATGAGGCACAGAGAAGTTAAGTGACTTGCGCAAAGTCACACAGCTGATAAGTGGCAGAGCTGGGTTTAGAATCCACGACCTCTGACTCCCAAGCCCGTGTTCGTATAAGAGCAGCCAGCAAAGGAAAAGATCACAGTTTCCCTTTCCCCAGCTTCAGGGACACCAGAACTGACTCTCAGGGATTGGCCTATGACAATACTAGGGTTGAGCAAATGGTAGAGAATAACAATTGTTATCACTCCTATTATTTGTTAAATATTTAAGTATTACTATGTGCTAGACACTGTACAAAACACTGGGGTGAATACAAGTATATCAGGTTGGATGCAGTCCCTAACCCATGTAGAGGTTACAGTCTCACTCGCCATTTTCCAGATGAGGTTACTGAGATAGAGAGAAGTGAAGTGACTTCCCCAAGGTCACAGAGCAGACAAGGGGCAGAGCAGGGATTAGAACCCATGACCTTCTGTCTCCCAGGTCCATGCTCTATCCACTACATCATGAGTGGAGACAAAGTTTGGGAAATGGAATCACACACCCTCCTTCAATCTTCGATGCAGCCGTACTCTGTCCCTTCCTCCTGCCTAGATCAATACCGTATTCCCTCCATCCCTCTCCAGAGCAGCTGGACTGGCCCTGCACCGATTAATTAATGAAATTTACTGAGCGCTGTCTGTAAAGCTCTGTACTAAGCACTTGAAAGAGTCCAATTCAACCAAGTTGGTAGACATGTTCATTGCCCACAGAAAGCTGACAGTCTAGAGGTAAGCTTACTATATCAGAGACGAAGGAACACAACTGATTTCACTCCGCACGTAGCTGCTGGGCCCTGTGATCCAGTCTTTGCCTCAGCAGCAGCGGAGACCCCAAACAATGACTGAGATGTTCCAGATGTTCTGATAACACTGTCAAAGATAAGAAGCAGCGTGGGCTAGTGGATAGAGAATGGGCCTGGGAGTCAGAAGGACCTGGGTTCTCATCCCAGCTCCACCACTTGTCTGCTGTGTGACCTTAAACAAGTCACTTCACTTCTCTGTGCTTCAGTTCCCTCATCTGTGAAATGGGGATTAAGACTGTGATCCCCTGCGGGACATGGACTGTGTCCAATCTGATTACCTCGGATCTGCTCCAGCGCTTAGAACAGCGCCTGGCACACAGTAAACGCTTAACAAATGACATTTAAAAACATAGCAAAAAAATGCTATTCTCATGTTGTTGTAAATATTTTAAGGATTTTAAAAGTTGAGAAATGAATCATCTTCTATGACCATCAATGATTAACTTAATTGGACATGACTCTTGCTTGGGAGTTACAACCCTGTGTCTTTAGTCCCATGTCACGGTCAGGGTCGCATTAAACCGGATTCACAGGCTTAAGTAATGTTGGTATTTGTTGAGTGCTTACTATGTGCAGAGCACTGTTCTAAGCACTGGGGTAGATACAGGGTAATCAGGTTGTCCCACATGAGGCTCACAGTTAATCCCCATTTTACAGATGAGGTAACTGAGGCACAGAGAAGTGAAGTGACTTGTTTAAGGTCACACAGCTGACAAGGGGTGGAGCTGGGATGAGAACCCAGGTCCTTCTCACTCCCAGGCCCATTCTCTATCGACTAGGCCACGCTGCTTAAGTCTAGGACCTTGGGTTGGCGGGCCCCTTTTGGGATTCAGAATTCCCACCTCCCAATGTTATACTATTTCTATAAGGAAATCTCACCTAAATGTGTTGGTTTTGTCGGTTTGCTGTTCTTTTAAATGGTATTTGTTTAGGTGCTTACTATGTGCCAGGCATTATCAACTAATCAGGTTGGTCACAGTTCACATCCCACATGGGGCTCACAATCTTAATCTTCCCTGAATAAGCCCTCCACTCCACTCCTCCACTCCTCTTTTCCTGCTCCTTTCTATGTCACCCTGACTTGTTTCCGTTATTCATTCCCATCCTGGCCCCATAAGTGTTTTATGTACATTTCTGTCATTTATTCATTTATATCAATGTCTGTCTCCCCCTCTAGACTGTAAGTTCACTGTGGGCAGGAAATGTGTCCTTTATATTGTTATACTGTACTCTCCCAAGCATTTAGCACAGAGTAAGCACTCAATAAATATGATTGACCCACTTACTGACTTCATCCCCATTTTACTGATGTGGAAAGTGAGGTCCAGAGAAGTGTAATGACTTGCCCTAGGTCACACAGCAGACAAGTAGTGGAGCCAGGAGGAGAACCCAGGTCCCTCTGACTCCCAGCCCTAGGAACTATGGCTGGGAGTCATACATGTCCAAACATTTCCAGAACTAGGAAAGTCTGTTGCTGAGTTCAGCTTCTGGCACCACTGGTCCATACTAACCCTAGAAAAAGATATGAGATTTTATTTCCAATCGTTTCCTGCAACAGCAAAAGCAGTTCTCTCGTGAAGAGTCACGAAGCGGTAAAGTCCTCGCTACAGGGCAACTGCTGATTTCTGAATTTTATAATGAGAACAATTATGCAAATTGGCTCTAAATTAAGAGTTCTGAGGGTACTTCTTTGGGATCGTGGTGCTTTCTGTCCGAGATGCCAAGCCGAGACAGAACAATTATTTCACTGTGAGGGAGTAGCTTTGTGAACCTTGTCGCTATGGGGACAACACAAGCATTATCTTATCAACCAAATATAGACAACTGAATTATTTCAATATCATTGGTGAAGCTAAATCAAGTGTGTATACTTGGTCTTGACTTTAAATTTTATTTCTATGGAATTACAAGGAATGTTCTTCAAAAATCATTGAATTTCTCTGTGCGTCGATTACCTAGTCTGTATGACAGGGACTAAGACTATTTGGCCCATGTGGAACATGGACTATGTCTGACTTAATTAGCTTGTATCTACCCCCAGCACTTAGTACAGTGCCTGGCACATGGCTTAACAAATGCCATTTAAAAAAACGAGAAAAAGTTCAATTTCAGTATCCATCAAATGCCTTCAGGCTTGTATCTCCTCCTGCCTCCGGGACGTCTCTACCTGGCTGTTTGCCTGCCACCTAAAACTCAACATGTCCAAAACTGAGCTCCTCATCTTCCCTCCCAAGCCCTGTCCTCTTCCTGACTTCCCTATCACCAAGGACGGTACGACCATCCTTCCCGTCTCTCAGGCCCACAACCTCGGTGTCATCTTTGATTCTGCTCTCTCGTTCACCCCACACATCTGATCGTTCACCAAGACCTGCCAGTCTCACCTTTATAATATCGCCAAGATCCACCTTTTCCTCTCCACCCAAACGGCTAACTTACTGTTACGGGCTCTCGTAATATCCCAGATGGATTACTGTGTCAGGCTTCTTTCTGATCTCCCTTCCTCCTGTCTCTCCCAGCTCCAGTCTAATCTTCACTCTGCTGCCCGGCTCATCTTCCTGAAGAAACACTCTGAGCCTGTCACTCCTCTTCTTAAAAACCTCCAGTGGTTGCCTATCAACCTCCTCCGCACAAAACAAAAACTCCTCACTCTAGGCTTCAAGGCTGTCCATCCCCTTGCCTCCTCCTACCTCTCCTCCCTTCTCTCTTTCTACTGCCCACCCCGCACACTCCGCTCCTCTGCCGCCCACCTCCTCACCATTCCCCATTCTCGCCTATCCCGCCGTCGACCCCTGGCCCACGTCCTCCCGCTGTCCCGAAATGCCCTCCCTCCTCACCTCCGCCAAACTAATTCTCTTCCCCTCTTCAAAGCCCTACTTAGAGCTCACCTCCTCCAAGAGACCTTCCCACATTGAGCTTCCCCTTTTCCCTCTGCTCCCTCTGCTGCACCTCTACCCTCCCTTCACCTCCCCTCAGCTAAGCCCCCTTTCCCCCGCCTTTCCCTCTGCTCCTCCCCCTCTCCCTTCCCCTCCCCTCAGCACTGTGCTCGTCCGCTCAGTTGTATATATTTTTTATTACCCTATTTATTTTGTTAATGAGATATACATCCCTTGATTCTATTTATTGCTATTGTTTTAATGAGATGTACATCCCCTTGATTCTATTTATTGCTATAGTTTTTGTCTGTCTGTGTCCCCCAATTAAACTGTAAGCCCGTCAATGGGCAGGGACTGTCTGTATTTGTTGCCGATTTATACATTCCAAGTGCTTATGTCAGTGCTCTGCACAGAGTAAGTGCTCAATAAATACTATTGAATGAATGAAGGTGCTTTTATGGCTCCACTGGATGCAAGTGAGAACCGTGCTCACTCTGGGCAACAACTCCCTGATTTGTCCACGGAGGATCATCTGGTCTCCCCAGGTGGATCAGTAGAGGGTTTGGGAAGGTGGGCACAGGGCTGGCTCCTCTTCAGAGGATTCTGGAGCTCAGATGAGAAGAATCACTCAGGCCTGGTTCTGGTGCCCTGTGAGGACAATGGCGGATTCATCATCCTTCTCCTGTTGACTGGAACCATATTACTTTTCCCTTGAGCACAGGGCTAGTGTCTTTTTGGGGATGTCCATATGACAAGTGACATCACGCTACATGGGATGGCTAATTGACACCTGGAGAGGAGCCTCTCTTACCCTTATTCTGGATCTTCTCCCCTCTTTCCCAAGCCAGTAGGAATCCTTCACCCTACAAGCAGCAGATATGCCACAGTCATTCCTCCCACTAACAATGGCTAATTCATGGAGCTATTCTTTTTTCCTTTTATGGAATTTGTTAAGCACTCACTAAATGCCAGGCACTGTCCTAAGCGCTAGGATGAATACAACCTACTCAGGTTGGACACATTCCATGTCTTACATGAGGCTCACAGTCTTAATCCCCATTTTACAGACGAGGGAACTGAGGCAAAGAGAAATAAAGTCACTTGCCCAAGATCACACAGCAGACCAATGGGGGAGCCAAAATTAGAACCCAGGCTCTTCTGACTCCCAGGCCAGTGCTCTAACCACTAGGACACAATGCTTCTCAATTAGCAAGTTTGGCCCCAGGGCAGTTGCTTTCTCAGGCTACATAATAAAAATAATAATGTTGGTATTCGTTAAGTGCTTACTATGTGCAGAGCACTGTTCTAAGCGCTGGGGTAGGCACAGGGTAATCAGGTTGTCCCACGCAAGGCTCACAGTCTTAATCCCCATTTTACAGATGAGGTAACTGAGGCACAGAGAAGTTAAGTGACTTGCCCACAGTCAGCTGACAAGAGGCAGAGCTGGGATTCGAACTCATGATCTCTGACTCCCAAGCCCGTGCTCTTTCCACTGAGCCATGCTGCTTCCCATACATCTTATCCAACTCCCACCGGGTCAGCTCCTTTGTAGTTGAGGGTTGATGGTGCAGTGGAAAGAATGGAGAAGCCAGGTACTTTGCATATAGGCATTTAATAAACATTATTATTAATAATAATAATAATTTATAATTTTGGCATTTGTTAAGTGCTTACTATGTGCTGAGCACTGTTCTAAGCACTGGGGTAGAAACAGGATAATCAGGTTGACCCATGTGAGGCTCACAGTCTTAATCCCGGTTTTACAGATGAGGTAACTGAGGCACCGAGAAGTTAAGTGACTCACCTACGGTCACACAGCTGACCGGTGGCAGAGCCGGGATTAGAACCCATGACCTCTGACTCCGAAGCCTGGGCTCTTTCCATTAAGCCACACTGCTTAAAGAAAGTCTGAAGAACTCTCCAAAATAACTACATTCCAAATAGGCCATGAGAGGTCTGCTACAGATGGCCTGATGAATGACAGCTTCATGGATGTCACTGAGTAGAACTTGTCATCTCAGGTAATAATAATGATAATAATAATAATTGTATTTGTTGAGAGCTTATTATGCGCCAAGCTCTGAACTAAGCTCTGGGTAGATACAAGATAATCAGGTCTCAATACAAGATAATCAGATCTCACACTGGGTTCAGAGTCTAAGTAGGAGGGTAAACAGGGATTGAATCTCCATTTTGCAGATTAGTGAACTGAGGCACAGAGAAATTAAGTGATTTGTCCAAGATTATACAACAGTAAGTTTGTTGTGGGCAGGGAATTCATCTACCAACTCTGCTATATTGTTGGACTGTACTCTTCCAAACACTTAGTATAGTGTTCTGCACTCGGTGAGCATTCAATAAATATGTTGATTAATTGATTAAACTGGCAGAGCCAGGATCAGAATCCACGCCCATGCTCTTTCTGCTAGGCCACAGTGCTACCCAGAAAACAAGTAGATCCAGGTCTAGCTGGGATTTACATGACATAGAATTTAATGGTTTTAGCACTTCATTTTGCTTAAAGAGGCTAAATTACGCCATTCTTCAACATTCCTTAAGGTCCATCTCTTTTTTTCTTTATTTCTTAAGTGCTTCCTTTGAGCCAGACACTGTACAAGACAATTAAATGATCAAACAATTGTACTGCCTCTCCTAAGCAGTAACATCTAAACTCTGTTACTCCACCCACAAATCAAAAATATAGGTAATATTCATGTATTTTTAAATCAGACTTCTGAAGAACCAAAACAAAATGAAAATTGAGTAGTTGGTGATATCTGTCACACTGCACCTGAATAGGATGACAAGCTGCCCTTATGGCTACGTCATAGCAACAGCTGTTGATGACAGCAAGGATGGGAAAGAGAAGGGGAGGGAAAAAGAGGAGAGGAGGAGGAAAAATGGGGATGAGAAGCAAGTGGGGGATGTGAAAGGAATAAAGAGAGGGGATATGGGGAGAAAAAAGAAAAGGAAAGGTAGGAAAGGAAAAGGAAGAAAAAGGGGGAGAGAAAATTCTAGAATTAGCAGGAATTATTGAGCATCTAAACATGCTTATTTTTAACTCAGGGATCATGAAAGATATCCCACGGGTTTTAAAGATGCTGACAATATCCAAGTCACGGTCAGTTTGAACTGACAACTTATGAGTATCGATGATAGTACAATCCCGGAATTGCTATGTGGTTTTAGATCAAACCAGGCACAACCTTCACAGAATGCCAAATATGGGAAAAGTACAAAGAGTAACATCATCAATACTGTGTTCAAAGACCTGGGCTCTGGTCCATCAGTTAATAAGGTTTGGCTGGCTAAAGACTGTAAATTCATCCCTCTAGACTGCGAGCTCAGTGTGGGCATAGAATGGGTCCGTTTTGGTATTTTATTCTCCCAAGTGCTTAATACAGTACTTTGCACACAATAAATGCTCCATAAATACGATTGAATGAAAGTGATTAGTACAGTGCCCTGGACACAGTAAGCACTCAATACATATGAACGACGGATTGATTAAAGAAGTTCATCAAAGTCCCCAAATTGCTAAATAATAGAGTGACCAGTCTATGATAGCTGAGGCAGTCCTGTCTGATACTTTCTTCTCTGGGTACGTAGGGTTGTAAGTACAGTTCTCCTCAACTGATTTTATGTAGCTAGGATGTAGGGGGGACTCGACATACATAAGAGTATAAACTCCTTGTGGGCAGGGAACATGTCTACCAACTCTGTGTTATTTTCTCCCAACCACTTAGTACAGTGCTATGCACACAGTAAATCCTCAGAAAGCACAACTGACATTGTTTGATTGAAAAATCAGTGTTAGACTCTGCTTCTGTGTTAGTCCCTAGACAATCCTTCCAAACAAAAGCCTTGAGCACTTTCAAAAGTAACGGAAACATATTCAGATGATAGTGCCTTAAAAGCAAACACCCAAGAAGATATTAAAATGATTGGAATTATTTTGCAGAACAGGCTCAGTGCTACAAGTGGATGATAAAGCTGGCATGAATAAAAGTAACGAACAATCACACACCAGTTAAATGCTACATACCACTAAAGAGCTCGGTAACAGGAGCTTAAAAATACTATCGTGGAATTCTACTACGTCAGCAGGATGCCGAGCTAAAATGCACTCATAGACGTGGAATTTGAGATCAATTAACCAAGAGAATAGTAGGCTGTCAAGATGAGCTATCACTAGTAAACTATTATTGCTTTTAGTGCATCTTTTGGGAGATTGACAAGGGTCAGGCGTCACCTTTACATAAAGATTTATATCAAACTGATGATCTACAGGAGCGGTAACTTTATCTGCCTTCTAAATGGGTGAGAGTTCTAGATACCCCCTTTATACACACTATATTTGCATTTCCAAACAATTCCATCAACATCAGCTAGGTGCAGTTCTCAATATCGGATGGCAAGACAGGAGGATGACAATAATTTTGTGAAATGAAGTCACTCTATTAGCCTCAGTGGAAGTCATAACATTAAAATGTCTTAGAACAACTCTCTCAAGGAATGATACAAAGGGTGACCAACATCTATGCTGTTTGTTGGGGAGTTTTATGCATTCATAGATTGAGATTTTAATTTTTTTTAAAAGAACCACAGGTTTAATCATCTATCTAGTGAATGAAATACATGTTAGTACTCCCCCCAAAAAATGATCTGTGTTCACTTTTACAGAGTAAAATGCAGAGAATCTGGACGGGACTTAAGGGAGTCGATTTATTGAGAACAAGCTTCCCCTGAAATGGAAGACAATTCAGTTGATATATTTTGAGAAATCCACATACCCAAAATTATGACTCTAGGAGGTTTCTTATTAAATCATCAAGTGTTCTCTAACAGAATAAAAATGCCATTCTTCAGTCTGTAGTAGATTATTCAGCAATTATTAGAGGATTTAACTAATTTAGGTCATCGCCTGATTCGATTCTGTACTTCCTTAATGGGACTAGGAATGAATTACAGTCATAAGTGTGATTCAGTACCTCAGAAACTTGCTGATAAAGTAAAATTATACATTGTAGATCCTGAAATGTTTTGCCCTTTAAGGCAATAATGGTGAACACCCTTGGAAATAAGGTATTATGAAAATCCATACCAAGATTTAGAAAGTCAAAATATAATTTCATTGTCTCATGTCCTTATTCCTATTGTATCATGAATGCAACAGAAGGTAACATGTAAATTGAGGACTAATATCCTAGCTAGATGCTTCTTACTTTTTTCAGTACTGTTTGCAATTTTCTTCAATCCCAAATTGCCATTACTGCTGAGAATTGATACAGCATCTTCCTTTCTGAGAGCTCAAAGTATCCTTGCATGTAACTGAGATAAATTTGAGCTCACCCAGCAATTAGGCCTTGTGCATATTAGGTTGATTTATAGTAGAGCATCTGTTTTTAAAATCTCATTTACTAAACCTGTGTCACTGCAATTTTCTTTTTAATCCAGTGTAGTATGGGAGACGTTCTATCTTCATAGGTAGATATTTAAATATATATACCTAGTGCTAGTTTTGCCCTAGAGTGGTATAATAAGTTCAGGCAATAGCCCAATAGAAATTGTACTACCTTTTTTTCATGATGTATCAAACTTCATAATAACGATAACAATAATAATAATAATAGAATTTCTTAAATGCTTATTATGTGTCAAGCACTGTTCTATGCTGTGGGGTAGATGCAAGACAAGCAGGTTGGACACATCCCTGTCCCACATGGGACTCACAGTCTTAATGCCCACTTTACAGATGAGGAAACTGAAGCACAGAGAAGTTAAGTAACTTGCCCAAGGTCACACAGCAGACAAGTGGCAGAGCCAGAATTAGAAACCAGGTGCTTCTGATTCCCAGGCCTGTGCTCTATCCACTAGGCCACTCTACTTCGTAGCCACCACCAGGACATTAAAAATATATTCTTACATGGGCCCCCATGTAAGACACAGGGCTGCTTTTAGATTCATGTCAAAGTACAATCTTCATTTATGTTAAAAAGGCCCTTAAAAACAAATTTGCCTCAGTAAATCTTAACCCAAAAACTTAAACTCAGATAAACACTTAACCCAAGTTTTTAAAATGAAAAATTCTCAAAAAATATTTGAAGAATCTCTTGCAAATAGACTATTATTGGGGAAAAGAACAGCACTCTCATGCCTGATATTTACTTTTAGGGAACTATACATAGCCCATCCTCGGCCATTTGCAGAAATTAAGCATTAGTGGAACACTAGACCAGGCAGGCTACTTGAAAAGGTCTTCGATGTTATACATATTTAGGAATGAATCATAATAAGTCTAAAAAAAATCTTATCACAGAAAGAGGTATAATGTGTACTCATTCACTCATTATTGAACTTGACTATGGGGAAATGAGAGGTGGGGCCTTTAAGAAAGGAGTGGTGGAAGGGAGAAGGGGGAGTGGGTTTTCCTCATCAAAGGTTTTTTATATCATGGTATTGTTTCTTTGCAGGATATTTGTCAAAACCACTACCCTAGTAAGCAACTTTAAGTCTGGTCTTTGAATGAAAAGCAGTGCAAGAGTTAATCAACCAACCAGTGGTATTTATTCAGTCCTTACCATATGCAAAGATTTGTACTAAGCACTTAGGAAAGGACATTATAACAGAGTTGGTGGTTGTATTCCCTGCCCACAAGGAATTTATAGTCTAGAGGGGGAGACAGATATTAAATAAATTATGGATATATGCAAAAGTGCTGTGCGACTGAGGGGGCAATGAATGAAGGGAGCAAATCCAAGTTCAAAGGAGGTGCAGAGGGCTTGACAATAGTGAATAAGTCACTGCTTCCAATCTCCACGAGCTAGCTTTCTGTGATTATTTCCCAATTTGTATCAGTCTAGCAAGCCATTCTTAGCACACTTTATTCACAGCCAACTCATCACTTATAAGTACAGGTATATTTAATTATACAATCATTACTAGTAATAATGAATAATAATAATGGTATTTGTTAAGCACATACTATGTACCAGTACCATACCACGTACTAAATAGAGAAACAGCATGGCTTAGTGGAAAGAGCACAGGCTTGGGACGTGGGTTCTAATCCCAGCTCTGCCACTTGTCTGCTATGTGACCTTGGGCAAGCCACTTAACTTCTCTGTGCCTCAGTACCCTCACCTGTAAAATAGCGATTAAGATTTTGAGCCCCATGTGGGACAAGGTTATTACTTTGTATCTATCCCAGTGCTTGGCATATCGTAAGCGCTTAATCAATACCATCATTATTAGTATTATTATTACCATTCATGCATTCATTCAATCATATTTATTGAGCACTTACTGTGCTCAGAACACTGTACTAAGCCCTTGGAAAGCACAATTCAGGAATAAAGGAAGACATTTCCTGTCCAGAGTGGGCTGTCAAGCACTGTTCTAAGCACTGGGGTGCATGCAAGCTAATCAGGTTAATCTGATATATCATTCTGTCATATTCACACTACCTCATTTCATTCTTGTAATTCTTCCTGCTCAGTCTATTTGCAAATCATTTTTATTTGTCTCACCCTTAGACTGTAAACTCCTTGTGGGCAGGGCTCATCTGTAGTAACTCTATTGTATTGTACTTTTCCAAGCACTCAATACACTGCTTGGCACACAGTGTGGTCTCAATATTGATGGATGGATTACTCTCGCTAGAGTTTAGTACACAGAGTAAGCATAGACTGGAGAGGGAAAGATAAGAGGCAAGGAGGTCAGCAAGGAGGTCAGCAAGGAGGCTGATACGGTTGACAAGATGGGATATGACAAGTGCTTGATCGGAATAGTAGCAGTTGATAGAGAGGAAAGGATGGGTTCTAGAGATGTTGTGAGGGTACATATGACAGAATTTGGTGACAGACAGAATATAAATTGAAAGAGATGAGATGAGGATAATTCCAAGATTACGTGATTGTGAGTTTGGGAAGATTGCGATGTGGTCTGCAGCAATGGAAAAGTCAGGGGGAAGGCAGAGTATGGTTCAGGATAATGATAATAATAATAACGTGCTTACTATGTGCAGAGCATTGCTCTAAGTGCTGGGGTAGATACAGGGTAATCAGGTTGTCCCACATGAGGCTCACGGTTAATTCCCATTTTACAGATGAGGTAACTGAGGCACAGAGAAGTGAAGTGACTTGCCCACAGTCACACACATTGACAAGTGGCAGAGCAGGGATTCTGTTTTGGAAACGCTGTTTGATATATGAGAAGCAGCGTGGCTCAGTGGAAAGAGCCCGGGCTTGGCAGTCAGAGCTCATGGGTTCTCATTCCAACTCTGTCGCTTGTCAGCTATGTGACTTTGGGCAAGTCACTTAACATCTCTGGGCCTCAGTTCCCTCATCTGTACAATGGGGATTAAGACTGTGAGCCCCACGTGGGACAACCTGATCACCTTGTATCCCCCCAGCACTTAGAACAGTGCTTTGCATATAGTAAGTGCTTAAAAAATACCATCATCATCATCATATACCTGTGAGATGTCCACTGTGTGGTTGGAGCCATTGAACTACGTTTCTACCAACAATATTATACTTTACTCTCCCAAACCCTTAAGATGGTACTTGGTCTTAAACACGGCATCATTCTTGACTCCTCTCTGTCATTCAACTCACGTATTCAAGCCATCACTGAATCATATTAGTTCTACCTTCACAGCATCGCTAAAACCTGCCCCTTCCTCTCCATCCAAGCTGCTTCCTCATTAATGCAAACACTTATCCTATCCCATCTTGATTACTGTATCAACTTTCAGACTGTGAGCCCATCACTGGGCAGGGATTGTCTCTGTTGCTGAATGGTACTTTCCAATCGCTTAGTACAGCGCTCTGCACACAGTAAGCACTCAATAAATACGATCGAATGAATGACCTCCCAGCCTCCTGTCTCTCCCCACACTGATCCGTACTCCACTCTGCTGCATGAACCATTTTCCTTTGAAAATATTCAGACCATGTTTCCCTACCACTCAAGAAACTCTAATAGTTGCCCATCCAACTCTGAATCAAACAAAAATCCCTCACCATTGGCTTTAAAGCAGTGAATCACCTTGCCCCCACTTACTTCACCTCAGCTATTCTCCTTCCACAAACCAGCCCGTACGCTTCATTCCTCTAACGTTAACCTAATGAACTAACAATTCCTAATAATAAACATGTGAAGTTAACATGAGAAACAGTAGGGCTCAGTGGAAAGAGCCCTGGGTTGGGAATCATGAGTTCTAATTACCGACTCCACCACTTGTCAGCAGTGTGACTTTGGGCATGTCACTTAATTTTTCTGGGCCTCAGTTGCCTCATCTGTAAAATGGGGATTGAGACTGTGAGCCCCACATGGAACAGGGACTGTGTCCAACCCCATCTGCTTGTACCCACCGCAGAGCTTAGTACAGTGCCTGGTACATAGTTAAATGCTTAACAAATACCATAATTATCATTATTATTATTAACCTTCTCACTGTACTTGATCTCATCTATCTCACCACCTGCCTCTCACCCACATCCTATCTCTGGTCTGGAAAGCCCTCCTTCTTCAAATCAGACAGATAATTGCTGTTCCCCAATTCAAAGCCTTTTTGAAGGCAAATCTCCTCCAAGAAGCCTTCCCCGATTAAGCCCTCCTCTCTTCTTTTCCCACTCCCTTTTGTGTCACCCTGACTTGCTCCCTTCATTCAATAGTATTTACTGAGCACTTACTATGTGCAGAGCACTGTACTAAGCGCTTGGAATGAACAAGTCGGCAACAGATAGAGACAGTCCCTGCCGTTTGACGGGCTTACGGTCTAATCGGGGGATACGGACAGACGAGAACGATGGCAATAAATAGAGTCAAGGGGAAGAACATCTCGTAAAAACAATGGCGACTAAATAGAATCAAGGCGATGTACATTTCATTAACAAAATAAATAGGGTAATAAATATATACAGTTGAGCGGACGAGTACAGTGCTGAGGGGATGGGGAGAGGGGGAGGAGCAGAGGGAAAGGGGGGAAAATAGGGTTTAGCTGCGGAGAGGTGAAGGGGGGGTGGTAGAGGGAGTAGAGGGAGTAGAGGAGCTCAGTCTGGGAAGGCCTCTTGGAGGAGGTGAGTTTTAAGTAGGGTTTTGAAGAGGGGAAGAGAATCAGTTTGGCGGAGGTGAGGAGGGAGGGCGTTCCGGGACCGCGGGAGGACGTGGCCCGGGGGTCGACGGCGGGATGGGCGAGACCGAGGGACGGCGAGGAGATGGGCGGCAGAGGAGCGGAGCGTGCGGGGTGGGCGGTAGAAAGAGAGAAGGGAGGAGAGGTAGGAGGGGGCAAGGTGATGTAGAGCCTTGAAGCCTAGAGTGAGGAGTTTTTGTTTGGAGCGGAGGTCGATAGGCAACCACTGGAGTTGTTTAAGAAGGGGAGTGACAGGCCCAGATCGTTTCTGCGGGAAAATGAGCCGGACAGCGGAGTGAAGAATAGACTGGAGCGGGGCGAGAGAGGAGGAAGGGAGGTCAGAGAGAAGGCTGACACGGTAGTCTAGCCGGGATATAACGAGAGCCCGTAGCAGTAAGGTAGCCATTTGGGTGGAGAGGAAAGGGCGGATCTTGGCGATATTGTAAAGGTGAAACGGGCAGGTCTTGGTAACGGATAGGATGTGTGAGGTGAACGAGAGAGACGAGTCAAGGATGACACCGAGATCGTGGGCCCGAGAGACGGGAAGGATGGTCGTGCCATCCACGGTGATAGAGAAGTCTGGGAGAGGACTGGGTTTGGGAGGGTTTCATTCATCCTCCCTTCCCACAGCACATATGTATATATGTTATTCATTTATCTATTTATGTATATTAATGTACGATTCCCCCTCTAGACTGTGAGCTCATTGTGGCCAGGGAATGCGTCTGCTGTATTGTACTCTCCCAAGCGCTTAGTACAGTGCTTTGCACACAGTAAGCACTCGATAAATACGACTGAATGGATGAATTGACACACAGTAAGCACTTAATATCATCGGTTTATTTGATACTAGAAAGGACTGAAAATGATAGAAATCTTCAGCCTGGAACAAGGGGCATAAACAGATTAAATTGAAGCTGTCAAAATCATGAATTGTGTCGACAGAACAAAGAAATATTTACTCTTCCCCAAGTGTCAAAATGCCAGCAATTAAGCTTGCACCTCTTAAGCTTAAGGGAAGACAATTCAACATAAAGGGAAGAGCTCCTTCACAGAAGCCAGCATGACTATGGAGTTTGCTACTATGAAAAGATTCAAAATGCTTGTGGCTTCAGATAAACGAATGGACAGTGAGTTTACAATGGAAGAAAGGTACGGGTTAGAAATAAAGTTTGAAAAAAATTAAGGATTTGGAGTGGGAAATTTGAACACCCTTTGACAGGAGGGTGAATGTCAAGGAAGCCAACTATTTTTCATGTATTCATTCATTGCTATTAACTGAGCACTTATTGTATAGCACTTAGAAGAGAACAGTAAATGTAGGTTGCATATCATTCTTACACTTGAAGAGTTTACAACAGAATGACGTTAATGGCATTCACATTTTAGCAGTGCAGGGAAAAATATAGATGCAAGTACTAACTGCAAGAGAATGGAAAAATTAACAAATGCAAAACATGGATTGTGTCTCTTCTATTTCTTCCTCTAGCATCTAGTTCAGTGTTCTTTGTACAACAGGTAATTCAAATTCTACTGATTTTTTTCCATGGTACCTGGCATAGTCCTTGCTGTGTGACCGGCACTCTTCTAAATGTTAAGGTAGATACAAGCTAATCAGGTTGGACATAGGTCAGGTCCTACATGGGGTTCACAGTCTTAATCTCCATTTTACAGATGAGGTAACTGAGGCACAGAGAAGTGAAGTGACTTGTCTAAGGTCACACAACAGACAAATGGCAGAGCCCGGATAAGAATCTGGTCCTTCTGACTCCCGGACCCATGCTCTATCCACTAGGCCAGGCTGCTCCTCATTGTTCTCTAAAGCACACAGCGTGGCTCAGTGGAAAGAGCACGGGCTTGGGAGTCAGAGGTCATGGGTTCAAATCCTGGCTCTGCCACTTAGCAGCTGTGTGACTGTGGGCAAATCACTTAACTTCTCTGTGCCTCAGTTACCTCATCTGTAAAATGGGGATTAAGACTGTGAGCCTCACGTGGGACAACCTGATTACCCTGTATCTACCCCAGCGCTTAGAACAGGGCTCTGCACATAGTAAGTGCTTAAATACCAACATTATTATTATTATTATTATTATTTTGCAGTGCAAATTCTCCAACATCAAAATCTTATCCTGGCAAAAGGCGATGACTCTCCAAGTTATCCAGGTCTTGGTGGATTTGCAGTCCATTAAAACCATTAAAAATGAAGGTTGGGGTATGGAAGGAGAGAAGATGCAAAGTGATAATTCAGGAAAAAAATGTTGGATCTTTATTAAATTTAGGCAGGGCAATACCAAGCGAGAAGACTGGCCTTCAGAGATAGTTCAGGGACATGTTCTGCCAGTCGATCAATGGTATTTATTGAGTGCTTACTGTGTACAGAGCACTGAATCAGGCACTTGGGAGAGTACTATATAACAGAGTTGGTAGACACATGGTAGACACACATGTAAGCTCTGCCCACAAAGAGCTTACAGTTTAGAGGAGCATTTGGAGGAAATGGTAAAACAAAGTTTTAGACAATGTAGCATCCCAGCTGAAAAGTGGAAGCCAACTGAGGAAGACAGACCAGCATGGTGTAAATCTCTCAAGAAAAGAGTGGCTCTTTATGAGACAAAGCTTCTTGAGAGACAAGGAGGAGAGACAGAAAACAGCACCGGGAGTTGAAATCCATCATGACAACAAATCAAGGAAAAGCGTTTTTGTGCGCAAATGTGGTTGGGACTGTGGAACCACGTTGGCTTTTCATGCACACTCACACTCATAGGTGAAACTCCATCAATCAATCAGTGGTATTTACTATGTACAGAACACTGACTAAGAAGTTGGGAGAGGACAATACAGCAGGATTAGCAGACATGTTCCCTGCCCATAACAAGCTTAATTAGTGGTGTCTTCTTCTAGTGAGAAGGGCAACATAATAATAATAATGTTGGGATTTGTTAAGCTCTTACTATGTGCAGAGCACTGTTCTAAGAGCTGGGGTAGATACAGGATAATCAGGTTGTCCCACATGAGGCGCACAGTCTTCATCCCCATTTTACAGATGAGGTCACTGAGGCACAGAGAAGTTAAGTGACATGCCCACAGTCACACAGCTGACAAGTGACAGAGCCGGTATTCGAACCCATGACCTCTGACTTCCAAGCCTGGGCTCTTTCCACTGAACCACGCTGCTTCTCTAAACATAAACATATAAATTCATCTGTGACAAAACTTAATGGTGTCACTGATTTTTACTTCTTAAGCAATACGCTAATCAACAATACACAGACTTGAAAAGTCCAGGAAGTCTTTAGATACTGACAGTGAACATTAAGCTCCCTATCGTTTCCCTATTACTCTGCCGTTTCCCCTATCTATAATCTATTTTAATGTCTGTCTCCCCTTCCAAATTATAAACTCCTTGAGGGCAGGGATCCTGTCTACCAACTCTGCTGTAATGATAATAATAATTACGATATTTGTTCCGTGCTTAATTACGTGCCAGGCACTGTACTAAGCGCTGGGGTGGATACAAGCAGATCAGGTTGGACGCAATCCCTGTCCCGCATTGGGCTGACAGTCTCAATCCCCATTTTACAGTTGAGCTAACTGAAGCCCAGAGAAGTGAAGTGACTTGCCCAAGGTCACACAGCAGACAAGTGGTTAGTACTGTGCTCTGCTCATAGTAATTGCATGGAAGCAGCGTGGCCTAGTGGAAAGAGACAGGGCCTGGGAGTCAGAGGAACTGGGTTCTGCTTCTTGACTGCTGTGTGACCTTGGGCAAGTCACTTCACTTCTCTGGGCTTCAGTTCATTCATTCAATAGTATTTATTGAGCGATTACTATGTGCAGAGAACTGTACTAAGTGCTTGGAATGTACAAATCGGTAACAGATATAGACAGTCCCCGTCCTTTGATGGGTTTACGGTCTAATCGGGGGAGACGGACAGACAAGAACAATGGCAATAGAGTCAAGGGGAAGAACATCTCACTAAAGCAATAGCAAATAAATAGAATCAGGGTGATGTACAACTCATTAACAAATTAAATATGGTAATGAAGATTTATACAGTTGAGCAGATGAGTACAGTGCTGAGGGGATGGGAAGGGAGAAGGGGAGGAGCAGAGGGAGAGGGGGGAGAAGAGGGTTTAGCTGCGGAGAGGTGGGGGGGTAGAGGGAGCAGAGGGAAAAGAGGAGCTCAGTCTGGGAAGGCCTCTCGGAGGAGGTGAGCTCTCAGTAGGGCTTTGAAGAGGGGAAGAGAATTAGTTTGGCGGAGGTGAGGAGGGAGGGCATTCCGGGACAGCGGGAGGATGTGGGCCAGGGGTCGACGGCGGGATAGGCGAGAATGGGGGACAGTGAGGTGGGCAGCAGAGGAGCGGAGTGTGTGGGGTGGGCTGTAGAAAGAGAGAAGGGAGGTGAGGTAGGAGGGGGCAAGGTGATGGAACGCTCTGAAGCCTAGAGTGAGAAGTTTTTGTTTCGTGCGGAGGTCGATAGGCAACCACTGGAGGTTTTTACGAAGGGGAGTGACAGGCCCAGAGCGTTTCTGCAGGAAGATGAGCCGGGCAGCGGAGTGAAGAATAGACTGGAGCGGGGAGAGAGAGGAGGAAGGGAGATCAAAGAGAAGGCTGACACAGTAATCTAGCCGGGATATTACGAGAGCCTGTAGCAGTAAGGTAGCCGTTTGGGTGGAGAGGAAAGGGCGGATCTTGGCGATATTATAAAGGTGAGACCGGCAGGTTTCGGTAACGCATTGGATGTGTGGGGTGAACGAGAGAGCCGACCTCATTGTAAAATGGGGACTAAGACTGTGAGACCCATGTGGAACATAGACTGTGTCCAACCTGATTATCTTGTCTCTACCTCAACATTTAATATACAGTGCCCGGCACACAGTGAGTACTTAACAAATGCCATTAAAAATAATAAAATGAAAGATAAAATACCACTGATTGATTGATATCAACTTGAACGTCTATAAGACTATTTTAACGTTCAACCTTCTTCAAGTCCTACCTTCAAAACATACTGTAACTGTAGTATTTGTTACACGTGCCAAGCACTGGGATAGATACATGACAAATAGGTCTCACACGCGGCTCAGAATCTAAGCAGGAGGGAGAGCAGATTTTGAATCTCCATTTTACAGACGATGGAACTGAGGCAGAGAGAGCTGAAGTGACTTGCCCAAAGAAACACAGCAGGTAAGTGGCAGGGCCGGGATTAAAACCCAGGTTCTCTGACTCTCAGGCCCATGCTCTTTCCACTAGGCCACGCTGCTTCCTAGTAGTAGAGTTATAATAATGTTGGTATTTGTTAAGCACTTACTATGTGCCGAGCACTGTTCTAAACGCTGGGGTACATACAGGATCATCAGGTTGTCCCACGTGAGGCTCACAATCTTCATCCCCATTTTACAGATGAGGTAGCTGAGGCACAGAGAAGTGAAGTGACTTGCCCACAGTCATACAGCTGACAGGTGGCAGAGGCAGGACTTGAACCCATGACCTCTGGCTCCCCAGCCCGGGCTATTTCCACTGAGCCATGCATACGTAGCTTCTAGAGAAGATATACAGGTGCTACCTTGGAACTAAACCCAACATCATTCATTTGTTCAATCATATTTTTTGAGCACTTACTGTGTTCAGAGCGCTGTACTAAGCGCTTGGGGTAGTACAACAAAATTAGCAGGCACATTCACTGTCCACAATGAGCTTATGGTCTAGAAGGGGAGACAGACATTAATATGAATAAATGAATAATGTATAATACATAATTCAGGGTCACATTTGGTGGTCAAGACTTTAGAAGAATATAGTTGCACATGATCTCGTTTACCAATTTCCATTAAGTAATTTGTAAATGGACTGTTCAGTCATATAGTTGAAGTACATCTTACCAAGTAGTGCAATTGTCCAGAAAATGGGAATTCAGACAGACCTTAAAGTGAAGTCTTACAAAGCATTTTAAAATGTGTGGTGGTTTCCATCACCCCTGGGGTCTAAGAAGGGATAAAACTGCATTCAGCTAGACCACAAACAGAACTGGGAAATGTCTGTAAAGTTTGTTTTCCTGAGAAAATTTTTTTTTTAGAAAAGATCAAAAATATCCACTTTGTAATATTGGAAAAGTATACTTGCTTGTTTTAACTGAAAAATAGAAATGCAATCGCATACTACTTATCATTCAAAGTGAAGTTTAGCCAACAGGATATGAAACAAATTAATGACAAATCAAACTTTAAGTGGGAGGGTTCCACATCATTAGTTCCTTAAATCACCTGCTTGGCTTTTTTTTTTTTTTTTTACTCTCGCTAACATCATCCAACTCCTGCACATTCTTCCAATCATATTTTTACCATGTGCTTCAGAGCAATGCCTGGAGAAACATTTTCAATTAGTTGCTTTTATTAGAAGTGGGTCTTAGACTCTTAATTTCACGAATATGCAGAGATTTTTTTAATCAATTAGAAAAAAAATCTTCTCAATTTTTCTCTATGTACTTCCAGTTTTGGTCTCCAGAACTGATATCTTTCTCTAAAGGGAAAATTTAAAAGCAAGTTCTTGCAGCCAGTGAACAGGTAAAATTGCCATGCTATTATGAATCCATTAGCTTTCACTAAACAGATGTCGTCCCAACATTTCCTCACATTTTTCTCCCCAACATTAACATTGATCTAAGTGGGAACACATGTTCTAAATGCTACAGGAAGCAAAATATTCAAAGTGCATCAGATGTTTTGTCTGTCAGACAATCAAGCCCAGATTATAGTAATACACAAACGGCAAGGTAAATATGAAAGAAACAGCAAGCCCATTGAATTCAGAAGTTTTGCTTCTGCTACTCTGGTTCCAATGTGAGTTTTAATTATAGACCATGGGCATTTGTAGAAGTTGCTCTTTTCATTCCGCTACTTTCTGGAAACACAGCAAAATAATGCATGTCGAAGCACGATATACAATATGTTTCATTACTTCTATAAGTAAACAGGAAGAGCAGAAAACCAGTAACTGTAGCCCAGAAAAGAAAAAAAGAATCTCACTCTTCACTCCAGTGATACCTAGTACATCAATCTGGTGTGAAGTCATGAGGAAAAGGGGTGGCTGTTTCAGATTTGGGGAAATTTTTGACAAGAGAGAGAACCTGAAAGTAGCGGCAGACTATGGATAGTTCAGTGTTTTGCACACAGTAAGCACTTGATAATTATGATTGAATTAATGAATGAATAACAAATGCAATAACAGCCCATGAAGAACAGTCAGTCGGTTAATCATATTTATTGAGCACTTACTATTTGCAAAGCACTGTACTGAGCACTTGGGACAGATATATTTTGTACATCCCCCTGATTCTATTTATCGTGATTAAGTTGTCTTGTTTATGTCCGTCTCCCCCGATTAGACTGTAAGCCCGTCAGTGGGCAGGGATTGTCTCTATCTGTTGCCTAATTGTACATTCCAAGTGCTTAGTACAGTGCTCTGCACACAGTAAGCGCTCAATAAATACTATTGAATGAATGAATGTATACATAAGTGTTGGGGGGCTAGAAGAGGGGATGAATAAAGCGAGCAAGTCAGAGTGATTCAGAAAGGAGGAGATAAGGAAAAGAGGACCAAGTCAGGAAGGCCTCCTGGTGGAGATATATCTTCAATAGGGCTTTAAAGTCGGGGAGAGTAATTGTCTGTTGGATATGAAGAGGGAGGGCATACACATGCACAGTGTGGCAGTGAATTTTAGTATCAATCTTCTCAGCCATTCCCTCCTGATAAGTCTACTCTCTGCTCAGCGGAGGAAACAGCTGCTGACAGAGATCTTGGGTTCTAATTCCAGCTCTGCCATTTCTCAGCTGTGTGACTTCGGGCCAGTCACTTAACTTCTCCGTGCCTCAGTTACCTCATCTGTAAAACGGGGATTAGGACTGTGAGCCCCACGAGGGACAACCAGATTACCTTGTATCTACCCAAGCACTTAGAACAGAGTTTGGCACATAATAAGGGCTTAACAAATAGAGAAGCAACGTGGCTCAGTGGAAATAGCATGGGCTTGGGAGTCAGAGGACACGGGTTCTAATCCCAGGTCTGCCCCTTGTTTGCTGTGTGACCTTGGGCAAGTTACTTAACTTCTCTGTGCTTCGGTTACCTCATCTGTAAAATGGGGATTACGACTGTGAGCCCACAGTGGGACAACCTGATTACCTTGTACCCACCCCAGCGTTTAGAACAATGCTCGGCACATAGTAAGCGCTTAATACCATAAATAATAACAAATACCATTATTATTATCAAACAAAAACTCCTTACCGCTGATTTTAAAGCAATCACCTTGCCCCCTCCTACCTCACCTCACTACTCTCCTACTACAACCCAGGCTGCATTGCTATTGTTTTAATGAGATGTACATCCCCTTGATTCTATTTATTGCTATTGTCTTTGTCTGTCTCCCCCGATTAGACTGTAAGCCCGTCAATGGGCAGGGACTGTCTCTGTTGCCGATTTGTACATTCCAAGCGCTTAGTACAGTGCTCTGCACATAGTAAGCGCTCAGTAAATACTATTGAATGAATGCACACTTCACTCCCATAAAACTAATCTTCTCACTGCACCTCCATTTTATCAATTTCACCGCTGACTTCTCACCCACATCCTGCCTCTGGCCGGGAATGGCCTCTCTCCTCATGTCAGACATACAAATTACCCTCCTCCCCTTCAAAGCCTTATTGAAGGCACAACTCCCCCAGGAGGCTTTCCCTGACTCAGCTCTCTATTCCTTTTCTTCAACTCCCTTCTGTGCCACCCTGATTTTCTCCCTTTATTCCCTGGGCTTGGGAATCAGAGGTCATGGGTTCAAATCCCAGCTCTGCCACTTGGAGCTGTGTGACTGTAGGCAAATCACTTAACTTCTCTGTGCCTCAATTACCTCATCTGTAAAATGGGGATTAAGACTGTGAGCCTCACGTGGGACAACCTGATTACCCTGTATCCATCCCAGTGCTTAGACCAGTGCTCTGCACACAGTAACCGCTTAACAAATACCAACATTATTATCCTTCCTCCCGGTCCCACAGCACTTATGTCCATATCTGTAATTTATTTATTTATACTGATGCCCATCTCCCCTTCTAGACTCTGAGCTCATTGTGGGCAGGGAATGTGACTGTTATATTGCTCTACTGGAGTCTCCCAAGCTCTTAGTACAGTGCTCTGCACACAGTAAGCACTCAAATACAATTAACTGACTGGTAGAGACGATCCTCTGCGACTACTATTCTGGGGTCTCGCAGTCTCCGTGAAATGGTACATAGCATGAGTGAGATTACAATGCAGTCCAGCCCTCTGAAGACTTCAGCCGGCCTCTACGTAAAATAACAACAGAAACTAAGCAGTGTGGCCTTGTGAAACAACCACAGTTTCTGGGAGTCAGAGGACCTGGGTTTAATCCTGTGCTCCACCACTTGTCAGCTATTCGACCTTGGGCAAGTCACTTCACTTTTCGGTGACTCAGTTACCTCATCTGTAAAATGAGGAATCAGACTGTGAACCCCACGTGGGACATGGACTGGGTCCAACCTGATTAGCTTATATCTACCCCAGTGCTTAGTATACAGTGCTTGGAACATTGACAACCATAAAAAAAAAGAAATATGAAAAAAGAATTCTTTTAATTCTCTTTTCCTTTATTTTTATTTGTTAAAAATGTTTACATCTAAATTGTTAATCGTTCAGTCGTTAAACTAGAATCAAATGGCAAAGTGTTCATTTCCTTCTGTGGTTCAGGTTTGCTTTTTCTGCTTCTCTTTTTGCCTTTTGTCCAAAAGAGGGAGGGGGAAAAGAGGGAGGCACCTAATGAAAATGCTGAGAAACCAATCTGTGGACTGCACAGTTCGGCTGGAACGAATGCTTCATTTTGGCTCCAATGCTTCCTTCCCAGAGATTTTCAGGTCTTCCGTTGACATGGAACACAGTGATCAGCCAGTAACCACAGCAGATGAAAACAACCTTTATCGGGCATAGTGACACCATTTCAATTCTCGAGAGGATGCCTGCCTATGTTAGGTAAAATACACAAAGCAGTGAGTTGTGCCCTATTGTAGATGAATGTTGTGACACCCTGACCTACTTAAAATTAAAGGGAAATACTAAGCAATCAGAAAATCTGAGGTGATTTTACAAAGAAGCCCATGTGTGGGAAAAGACAAACACATGATTAGTTCCATCAGTGTACCAAGGCCAGGAATATACCAAGGCCAGGAATAACTAAAGATATTTAATTTCACTGTATTGCAGCAACACAAAATTGTTCATTCAATTGATTCATGAAGACAAAGATTGTGGAATGTGAATTACTCTGTCCTGATATCCAAATAGATTGTGTTGCTAGTGGTTTGTAAGGTCAAATATTGAAATAATTTGGACTTTTTTAGGTCGTGCATATAATCAGACTGCTTTTATTGAATCACTAACTAGTCCTGTTAAGAAGAAATGTGCTATTTGTTATGTGCCCACTAGGTGTCGAGCATTGTGATGACAACTGCGGTAGATACAATATGATCATACGAGACTCGGTTCATTCCAGACATCAGGCCCAAAATCTAAAGCATGGCCGAGTGGACAGAGCATGGGCCTGGGAATCAGAAGAACCTCATTCATTCATTTAATGATATTTGCTGAGCGCTTACTGTGTGCAGAGCACTGTACTGAGTGCTTGGGAAGTACAATTCAGCAATAAAGAGAGACAATCCCTGCCCACAACGGGCTTCTAAGCCCAGTTACACCACTTGTCTGGTATGTGACGTTAGGCAAATCACTTCACTTTTCTGTGCCTCGGTGCCCTCGTGTAAAAGAGAGATTATGACTATGACCCCTCAAAGGGACAGGGATTGTGTCCAATCCAATTAGCTTGTATCTACCACAGCACTTAGAGTAATGCTTGGCACATAGTAAGCACTTAACGAATACCAATATTACTATTTATTATCAAAGGGGAGGGAGAACAGGTATTTCATCCACACTTACAGTAGAGGAAACTGACACACGGAGAATCTAAGTGACCCTTCCAAGATCACACATAAGGCCAATGGCAAAACTGAGATTTTGAAATCATGTCCCCTGACTCTAAGGTCCATGCTCTATTCACCCACCCTCCAGATCCACTTTTAGAAATAAAAAGTTCAAAAAAATAAAGCAAAACCTAATAAAGGTCTAACCCTGCACACTATTCAGATAGAATGAAAATTGAATCCTGAGGAAGCACTATCAAATATGGATTATGGGAAAGCCAATATTGAAATAAAATTAACCCATTAGGAAATGAAAATTTCAGAACAATCACATACATTATAATTAGCCTTAAGAGACAGGAGCAAAAGACAGTCAAAAGGTAACTGGAAACTTCCAAATGGTTTGAGTTTTGATGTTCAAGATAATTCGGTACCTTGCAAACTGAAATATGCTAATTAAAATAATTTAAAGACACAATGTGCACTGAAAAGGAACTCTGAAGCTGAAATCATTATTCTTATTAAAAAATGATTACTTTGCCATAATTTTTACTGAACAAATGGTTTAGACATTTCTTTGTCCCCCAAGAATATATATACTGTGTTTTTTATATCCTTCAAGGACCCAAAATGAAATTGCTGTACAGCATCACCAATTAAATGAAGTAAAGAAAATGGTTAAAGCCAGAAAAAATGAATGTAGTTTTTATATTCCATTAGTAAAGGATCAATAGCCTTTGCTTAGTTATTTCAAGGATGGATTTTAAGTGGTTTAGTGATTGGAATGCCATGGTTGATGATTTTGCAAATATAAATAATTTTAGGAGAATGGAGAAGACGAGCTGCAACGACAGAATCGGTAATACTTTTCCCTTGGCTACGTCTAACTGAATTCCATGACTGCATTGATATTCAAGCAATATTTCAATCTGTTTAGGTGCTCTATTATTTTCTTTTAATGGGATTTGTTAAGCACTTACTATGTGCCAGGTAGTGTATTAAGCACTGGAGTAGGTACAAGCTAATCTTGTTGGACAAAATCCATGTCCCACATGGGGCTCATAGTCTTCATCCTCATTTCACAGGTGAGGTAGCTGAGGCACAGAGAAGTTAAATGACTTGCCCAAGGTCACACATCAGACAAGCGGCAGAGCCAGGATTAGAACCCATGCCCTTCTGCCACCTTGGTCGGTGCTCTACCCATTAGGCAACACTGCTTCTCAACTGAACACCCACATTAGATATCCCAGTCCCTTGTTTCAGAAATAATGAGGGTTGGCATTCCTTCATTAGTGCACAATCAGGTTCTTCAGCCAGGTATCTTAATAACTGGCATGCTTTGGATGAAGGAGTTCTGGAGGAGTGAAAACTGTCCTTAGGCTTCCCCTCTGATCCAGAGAAATTAATCTTTCATCTCCACATATAAAACTGCAGAGCCATTCAGGGTCGAGAAGCAGCATGGCTCAATGGAAAAAGCCCGGGCTTGGAAGTCAGAGGTCATGGGTTGGACTCCCGGCTCTGCCACTTGTCAGCTGTGTGACTGTGGGCAAGTCACTTAACTTCTCTCTGCCTCAGTTACCTCACCTGTAAAATGGGGATTAACTGTGAGCTTCACATAGGACAATCTGATTACCCTGTATCTACCCCGGCACTTAGAACAGTGCTCGGCACATAGTAAGTGTTTAGCAAATACCAACGTTATTATTATTATTATTATTACAAAAGTATTCTATGGCTCTCCATTTAAACTCCATATGACTTTAAGGTAGTTCTAGGTTTAGACATAATTTGAGGGATGAATTTTTACCCTGTGGTAGAGGCCGCTTCTGATAGAGCATCCTTACATCCAGTCAGGTGGAGTTGGTCCCCCTCTTTGGAAAAGTTTATCAACTGGATGTCAGCCTCCACTAATCGCAGATCATCTCAGTTTCAGTCAGACTCCTTCTCTTCATTTGGGAGTTCTTCTGTTGCTCAGCTGTCCTCACTTCACAGAGGCTATGGAAGTGGTACGATATGATGATGATGATGATGATGATGATGATGATGACGATGATGGCATTTGGTAAACGCTTACTATGTGCCAAGCACTGTTCTAAGCACTGGGGGGATATACAAGGTAATCGGGTTGTCCCACACTGGGCTCACAGTCTTCATCTCCATTTTACAGATGAGGTAACTGAGGCACAGAGAAGTTAAGTGACTTGCCCAAAGTCACACAGCTGACAAGTGACGGAGCCGGGATTAGAACCCACGACAAGCCCGTGCTCTTTCCACTGAGCCACGCTGCTTCTCTCCTCCCACCACCCAATTCCATATTGATGATATTTAAACTGTAACCTCCTTGTGGGCAAGGATCATGCTTACCAACTCTATTCTTCCAAGAGCTCCCAAGCACAGCAAGAAGCGGTGTGGCTTAGTGGAAACGGCCCGGACCTGGGAGCCAGAGGACACGGATTCTAATCTCGGCTCTGCTACGTGTCTGCTGTGTGACCTTGGGCAAGCCACTTATCTTCTCTGTGCCTCAGTTACCTCACCTGTAAAATGGAGATTAAAACTGTGAGCTCCACGTGGGACAACCTGATTACTCTGTATCTACCCCAGGGCTTAGAACGGTGCTTGATACACAGTAAGCACTTAACAAATACCATCGTTATTATTTTCATTATTATTACCACTGATTCATTGACCGGCTAATTATGAAACACCTACCATGTGCTAAGCATTAGTATATATAAAAGATGATTAGATTGTACACCGTCCCTGTCCCACTGAGGCACATAGTCTAAGAGGGAGTTAGAACCTGTATGTTATCCCCATTTTAAAAATGAGGAAATTGAGGCATAAATAAATTCAGTGATTTATTCAAGGTAACAGTGACAGAGTAGAGGCTGGAACTCACATTTCCTAACTCTCAGCCCCATGCTCTTTTCACTACGCCACCCTAATAATAATAATGTTGGTATTTGTTAAGCGCTTACTATGTGCCGAGCACTGTTCTAAGCGCTGGGGTAGACATAGGGGAATCAGGTTGTCCCACGTGGGGCTCACAGTCTTAATCCCCATTTTACAGATGAGGGAACTGAGGCACAGAGAAGTTAAGTGACTTGCCCACAGTCACACAGCCGACAAGTGGCAGAGCTGGGATTCGAACTCATGAGCCCTGACTCCAAAGCCCGTGCTCTTTCCACTGAGCCACGCTGCTTCTCTATCCCTATCTCTGATGTCTTCTATTCTGAATATAGTAATAATAACAACAGTAATAGCAATAAAGCAATATTATCATTAAGAGACAAGCCTGTACTAAATATTAAGGAATCCGATCTAACTCTCTTCCCCTCTTCAAAGCCCTACTGAGAGCTCACCTCCTCCGGGAGGCCTTCCCAGACTGAGCCCTCCCTTTCCCTCTGCTCTTCCTCCCCTTCCCATTGCCCCTAATAATATTAATGATGATGTTATTTGTTAAGCACTTTCTATGTACAAAGCACAGTTCTAAGCGCTGGGTGGATACAAGATGATCAGGTTGGCCCACGTGGGGCTCACAGTCCTAATCCCAACGCGGCTCAGTGGAAAGAGCCTGGCCTTGGAAGTCAGAGGTCGTGGGATCTAATCCGGCTCCGCTGCTTGCCAGCTGTGTGCAGCTGGGTGACTTTAGGCAAATCACTTTAAGTTCTCTGGGCCTCAGTTACCTCATCTGTAAAATGGGGATTAAAACTGTGAGCCCCAAGTGGGACAACCTGATTACCTTGTATCCCTCCAGTGCTTAGAAGAGTGCTTTGCACATAGTAAGCGCTTAACAAATACCACCATTATTATTATTATCCCCATTTTACAGATGAGGGAACTGAGGCACAGAGAAGTTAAGTGATTTGCCCAAAGTCACACAGCTGACAAGCGGGGGAGCCAGCACTCGAACCCATGACCTCTGACTCCCAAGCCTGGGCCCTTTCTATTGAGCCAGGCTGCTTCCTACTCCCTCCCTCTGCTCTATCCCCTTCTCCTCCCCACAGCACTTGTAAGCAGCGTGGCTCAGTGGAAAGAGCCCGGGCTTTGGAGTCAGAGGTCACGAGTTTGAATCCCGGCTCTGCCACTTGTCAGCTGTGTGACTGTGGGCAAGTCACTTAACTTCTCGGTGCTTCAGTTACCTCATCTGTAAAATGGGGATTAAGACTGTGAGCCCCACGTGGGACAACCTGATTCCCTTGTGTCTACCCCAGCGCTTAGAACAGTGCTCGGCACATAGTAAGCGCTTAACAAATACCAACATTATTATTATTATTATTGTATATATTTGTACATATTTATTGCTCTATTTATTATATTAATGATGTGCATTTAGTTCACATATCTTAGTTCTATTTATCTATTTTGATGGCATTGACGCCTGTCTACTTGTTTTGTTGTCTGTCTTCCCCTTCTAGATTGTGAGCCCATTGTTGGGTAGGGATTGTCTCTGTTGCCGAATTGTACTTTCCAAGTGCTTAGTACAGTGCTCTGCACACAGTAAGCGCTCAATAAATATTACTGAATGAATGAATCAGACCCAGGGACTAACAGCCTAAGGAAAATACTAAATACTGGAGCTAGAAACAAGGTCAGACCTATTCCTTGTGCTACATGGAGTTCACAGTTTAAATGAGAGGGAAAGCTGGTATTTAATCCTCATTTTACAGATGAGGAACTGAGCAACAGAGAAGTTGAATGACTTGTCCAAGGTCACACAGCAGGAAAGTAGTGGCACTGGAATTAGAACTCAGATCCCCTGACTCCAAGGCCCATGATCTATCCATTAGACCCTGCTGCTTCTCTACACAGTAGGGTTAAATTAAGTTTTGATTAGGGTTTTGTCAAAAATCTAGACTTAAAATATGGTTCTTAATTTATGAAACTTTGACATGATATACCCTGATATAATTTTTCTTTTCCAATCTTAAATAGATTTACAAGTAACTACTCATTATGAAGTGAACGTCAATGAAAATTCACACATTTATCATTTATTACTATTCACCTCAAATTTAAATCTGGTGTCAATTTAGAAACACTAATTAAGCTTAGACATCTTAACATATTTAAGCCATTTATAACTCCTTTATGTTCCCCTCCCTTGATGTTTATTCACAAGGAAAACATTGCCATAAATAGTAATAGGTAAATATATTCTTGCTGGGAGCAAGAACAGAAATTTTGAGGCTGAAAATTTATCCTTACACACAAAAGCTTTTCTTCACAACACTTTGATGAATCATCAATCAACTTCATCCAAAAATAGATCCAAGCCACCTTATCCCTTCAATCCCCTTTTTTTTTTAATAGGTGTAATTGATTCCAATTAGAAAATAACTTCTCAAATTCAAGATAAATGAATAAAATCTGTTCCACCCTTGCCTAAGGTGAAGCAAAGATTCAAAGTCAATTTAATTAAGGAAGCCTACCAGAAGAGGTGTTCTTAGAAACCCAATAACATAATGTCTTGGAATAAGCAGAAAGCAGCTCTCAAAATGTAACATAAAACAGTGAATTTTCAGTCCATTTTGGATGTCAATAATCCTCTCAGTTATATGAGAGAGTTTTGAAATCTTAGATGATTCTTTAATGTGGGAGAGTCCCTTTTGTCCTACATTCTTCTAGAACATCCTTAAACGAAGCTCTACAGGAAAACGAAAAAAAAAAAAATCCTCAGATGTTTAAATGCTTCTGACTACATTTTCCTTCCAGAATTTTCATGGAGTATTAAAGAAGCCATACCCATCAAAACATAAATTATTCAGAAATGCCTAAATCTCTCACATAATTACAAAGACGCACTGTGCAAAAATAACACTGAACTCTTTGCAATTAGATCCATGCTAGGTAATTACCTCAGATTCTGAATAAGGCAGGAAAATATACCTACTTCAGGTCTTACATTTAGGAGAAGGTTAAATAGACTGGTAAAAGAGAAATCAGATTTCCCATTTAGTCCAAAGAGGCCAGATATATTGCACAGGGATAGTCATTTGGGGAACCCATTCTGACTCCTGAAGTACCGGACAAACCTATCCTATTGTAAGCTTTTTATGGGCAGAGATCACGATGTTTTGTTTCTGTTGAACTTTCTTTTTTGTTTCTTTTGAACTTTCTCAGGCACTTAGCACAGGTCGGCAGTCAGTGCTAATTAACTATTATAACTACTGCTATGATGGAAGAGAATCTTTGACCTGGCGCAGCAGCAGAAAATGTTATCACTGCCACTCGCGGGGAGGACTGTCTCCCCTTCGCCGCCTCCTCCTCTTCCTCGTTGGCTACATCAGCAGTTAAGTAGGCCATCTTACAAGGTAGACAATCTGAGCTACCGATGAAAGTCAGTTGAGAGGGCACAAATTCCTAACCAAGAACCCAAAAGGGTAGAACATGAAGATAGAACATGAGCTCTCATGGTGAAATTTCTGGGCAATCAGTTGAATTCTTGAGCCATGACGAGGATGAACTGAACTATAGTTTCCTCCACCCAAACTTTCCTGAGGTTCTTATGCCTACATGCTTAAGAAAAACACGTGATCCATTATTTAAAAAAAACACATAGGAACCACATTTATGATACATTTCTTATATACATTTAATATGTTCATTCTAAATTCAAGGCTTCTCTTCTATTCTTTACTTTCCTATTCATTAAAAAAGCAGACATTTTATGTATGAGAAATCCTTCTGTATTTTAAGGATCCATGCACTAATAGTATATGTGGAAGACAAACAAATCTCAAACAGTAAGTCTTCGAGTGTTACAATGGACTACTATGTGACCATTTGTGCTCACACTAGTATTTGTCAGGTTGTTATGAACAATATTCTTTGTAGAAAAGAAGGGAATTATTATTCTCTGCATATAACAGAAGTAGCTAACAAGCAATGTGGCCTAGTAGCAAGAGCATGGGCCTGGGAGTCAGAAGACTTGGGTTCTACTTCCAGCTCTACCAGTCGTCAGCTCTATGACCTTGTGAAAGTCAATTAAGTTCTCTATGCTTCAGTTACCCCACCTGTAAGATGGATGTGGAGTGTGCTGGGAGAGATGTGTACATGGTGTCACTATGGGTTGGAGATGACTCGATGGCATAAGACAAGAAAATATGGGGATTAAGACTGTGAGCCCTATGTGGGATATGGACTGTGTCCAATCTGATTATTTTGTATTTGCCCACTTCACCTTCACAACACCACTAAAATCTGTGCTTTCCTGTCCATCCAAATTGTTAGCATGTTAATTCAAACACTTATCTGACTCCACCTTGATTATTGCCTCAGCCTGCTTGCTGCCCTCCCTGCCTCTGTCTCTTCCCATTCCTGCCCATATTTCATTCTGCTGCCCAGATCATTTCTCTACAGAAACATGCAGTCCACGTTTCGCGGCTCTTCAAGAACCTTCAGTGGTTGCCCCCCCCCCCCCCCACCACCTCCACATCAAACAGAAAATCCTTACAAGTGACTTTAGAATCCTCAATCTCCTTGTCTCCTCCTAACTTCCTCATTGATTTCCTTTTATAACCAGCCCATACACATTTCAATTCTCTAATGCCAACCTAGTCACTGTACCGCAATCTCATTTATCTCGCTGTTGACCTCTCAACCACCTGCTGCTTCTGGCCTGGAACACTCTCCCCCTTCATACTCAACAGGTGATCACTCTCCCCATCTTCAAAGCCTTATTGAAGGCACAACTCCTCCAAGCAGCCTTCCCTGATTAAGCCCTCATTTCTTCTCTTCACTCTCCCTGCTGAGTTGCCCTTGTATTTGAATGTGCAACTTTTATCACCCCTCCCTTCTCCACGGCACTACTGTGGATGTGTATATTAGTCCATATCCATACCTTTTTTATATATTGTCTGTCTCTCTCTCTCTAGACAGTAAATTCATCGTGGGCAGGGAATGTGTCTACCAATGCTGTTACACTGCTGTCATCCAAGCAATTAATACAGTGCTCTGCACAAAGTAAACGTTCAATAAATAGGACTGACTGATTGAATTAAGGGCTTCATATTTACCCCACTCTTAGTCCCACAGTAGAGAAGCAGCTTGTCTCAGTGGAAGGAGTCCGGGCTTGGGAGTCAGAGGTCGTGGGTTCTAATCCCGGCTCTGCCACTTGTCAGCTCTGTGACTTTGGGCAAGTTACTTAACTTTTCTGTGCCTCAGTCACCTCATCTGCAAATGGGAATTATGACTGTGAGCCCCATCTGGGACAACCTGATAACCTTGTATCTCCCCCCAGCACTTAGAACATTGCTTGGTACATAGTAGGCACTTAAATACCATCACACTTCATTAGGAAAATTAACGCCATCAGGTCTGAGCTCACCAAATTCACCCTTCTCCCTTCTCCATCCCCCCTTCTCTTGAACCCCTCCTTTACTTCTCCATCCTTCCCAGTAGTCCTTCAGAGGAGACCTCCTTCCTCCTCTCAAATGTCACCCCTCCATCTGTGCTTTGGACCCCATTCCCTCTCACGTTATAAAAACTCTCACCCCTTACCTCCTCCCATCCTTAACTTCCATCTTCAACCCGCTCACTCTCCAATAATCACTCGTCATATCCCGACTGGATTACTGCTTCAGCCTTCTTTCTGCCCTCCCAACCTCCTGTCTCTCCCCACTTCATTCTACACTTCAATCTGCTACCCGGATTTTTGAGGTTCAACAAGGATCATCTCAATTTTCCAATATTTAACTCCAATGTCAGTTGATAGTAGAGATAACGAGAAGAAAATTTATAGAATCCAGCTTGTACACATAGTATAGTTCCTCTTCCATAAAGCTGTCCCCTTAATTGGAATTATCACATCCTAAGGGGTGGCTTTTACTTACTGTTAGAGACTGCCAGTTTTCAGAGAAAAATAAATTTCCTCTCATAATTGGGACTAATAGCTTAAATATGGAGTCCCCAAGTAAAACCACACAAGATTTCAAGACTGCCAATTTGAGGCTTTTACCTAAGTGGTTATTGAAACTTCAAATGAAATATTCGTCAAGCGAGAATTAAATTACTTTACATGACACAGCTGTTTACAAGTAAATTTAGGATAAATTAAACTGCAGTTGAGTATTGATTAATACACATCAAAACAAAGCAATTATTGGCATTGAAGCTCATCATTTAACAAGAACATCGTTGTTCTTCAAAAGCACAGTTGTCAAAGCTGGATTTTTTTTTTTAATTTTAAGAGACTGCAGTGAATCTATTAGCATGGCCTAGTGGATAGAGCACAGGCCTGGGATTCTGAAGGACGAGCTTTGTAATTCCGACTCCTCCACCTGTCTGTTGTGTGACCTTGAGCAAGTGGAAAGAGCCCGGGCTTGGGAGTCAGAGGTCATGGGTTTGAATCCCAGCTCTGCCACTTGGCAGCTGTGTGACTGTGGGCAAGTCACTTAACTTCTCTGTGCCTCAGTTACCTCATCTGTAAAATGGTGATTAACTGTGAGCCTCACGTGGGACAACCCGATTACCCTGTATCTACCCCAGGGCTTAGAACAGTGCTCTGCACACTGTAAGCGCTTAACAAATACCAACATCATTATTATTATTATTCTCTGTGTCTCAGTTCCCTCATTTGTAAAACAGGGATTAAGACCGCGCTCCATGTGGGGCAGGAATATATATCTAAACCAGAGTTTAAAACAGTGCTTGACACAGAGCAAATGCTAAATCTACACCATAATTACTCAATCTGCTCCAGTAATTTTTGACCTTGAATACATATAAAGTTTAAGTTTCAACAAAGTCAAAGAACAAATAAAAAGTAATCCTACTTATCTATCCACACACAGAGTAATCCTGGGTGCAATACGTTGGAAGATTTCAATTGATTTGATGTCTGAATTCTCTGAAGGAAATTCCAATGCCAAATTCAGACATCTAATAGTTTCAGAAACATTTTGCATAATGTTCAAAAGAACTTCAAATCAAGGTGTTTGGATTCCAAATAATATTGATTTCTCTCAGGAGCCTGTTTTGCTCTTCTCTGCCACTCATTTTTATAGTATCACCACATATTTTCACTGTATATTTCAGAACCATACTAAGCTCTCGGGCAGTAAATTGTTTGAAGAAATACTTTCCTTTGATTTGTCATCTGAGGATTATAGCTATCACTGGTAACAAATCGTTATTTCTTGGTGAAAGCCTAAGCACCCCAATCAGTGGCAAAATTTATCAATAAACATAAACAACGGCCTTCTGCTACTGCAAGCCAAGGAGGACCATGAGACATCACATTTTTTGGTTACCCCAAACTCTGCCTTGACTGATATCAAAACTAGAGCAGCATCACTGAAGAGCAAACTCAAAAATATGAGCTCTATTTTTCTTTTTTTTATGGTATTTGTTAAGCACTTAGGAGGTGTCAAGCACAGGGGGTCACAGTCTTCATCCTCATTTCATAGGTGAGGTAACTGAGGCACATAGAAGTTAAATGACTTACCCAAGGTCACAGTCTGCTCTAAGTGCTGGGGTAGATACACATATATCAGGTTGGACACAGCTCTGACCCACATGGGGCTCACAATCTAAATTAGAGGGAGGAAGATTTAATACCCATTTTACAGATGAGGTAACTAAGGCACAGAGAACTTAAGTGACTCCTCCCAGGTCACACAGTAAGCAATTGGCAGAGCTGGGATTAGAACCCAGAGTCCCTGACTCTCAGACCCACAATCTTTCCATCAGGCCATGCTCCTTCTTGGTGTGGAACCTAGGAAAGGGAAGGATATTCAAGGTTCCCAGTGGAAACCTTTCAGCTATAGCATGTAGAATAATGTTATACAATATAATGTCTATATAGTTATAATTCTATTTATTTATATGGATGCTACTGATGCCTGTTTACTTGTTTTGATGTCTGTATCCCTCCTTCTAGGCTGTGAGTCCATTGTTGGGTAGGGATTGTCTCTCTTTGTTGCTGAATTGTACTCTGCAAGAGCTTAGTACAATGCTCTGCACACAGTGAGTACTCAATAAATACGACTGAATGAATAAAGGAATGAATGAATGAATGGATACCATTACCCTGGTCCTGATGTGAGTTTGCCGGTGGGAGGCTTTATGCAACATCATCATGGAATTAAAGAGCTCTTTGACCTTCACTTCCCTCCAGGCAAGAACAATGTCATCCCAACTTCTATAGGCCAACTATGGCTGGAAGGTACCTCAAAGAGCAGTTAGAAGCGGAGTGAGAAGCAGAGTGGCCTAGTGGAAAGAGAACAGGCCTGGGAATTGGAGTTCCCAGAAAGAGCCCATTGTCTGCTTTGTGACCTTGGGCAAGTCACTTTACTTTTCTGTTCCTCAATTACCTCATATGCAAAAATGGGGATTAAAACTGTGAACCCCTTTCAGGACATGGATTATGTCAACCTGATTAAGTTGTATATCCCACAGTACAGTACCTGGCACATAGTAAGTAGTAGTAAGTACTGACTAGTAACAAATGCCATTAAAAAAAACATAATTGAGGACCGCAGGGCCTAGATGTATTAAAGCTTCTTATTTTGCTTTGTTTTGGCTATAGCCTCCCTCTCAAAGAATCTCCAGCCACTGTCTTTTGCCAAGACCCTACCTCCTGGCATGAACCATGAAGGGCCTGAATGCCAGTAACATCAACCAGCGGGATAATCCCAGAAAAAGAGGGGTTTTTGATATTTAATCTGATTCATCTAGTTGATAGATCACTCAATTGAGCGCTTACTGTGTGCAAAGCACTGTATTAAGCGCTTGAGAGAGTACGATACAACAGAGCCAATAAACACATTCCCTGCTCACAATGGGCCTAATCTAGAAGGGGAGGCAGATATTAATAAAATATAATGGTGGAGACACACACTCTGCTTGGCCACAAAGCTGCTTGGCATAAAAAAGCAGCACTACTCTTTCTGAACCCCTTTAATCAAAGCGGGTCATTTCTATCACTGAAAACAACAAATATTTACTACTTATATCACTCTCTCTATTCTTCTTATGACCAGTTTATCTCTGTTTTACCTCCTCACTGCATATTTGTGTTGGCCTGAATTTCCATTTAGATTGTAAATTGCCTGAGAGTAGATGTCTCTTACCTTGATTGAATTCTCCCAATTACTTAGCGCTGGTCTCTTCACCCAGAAGCTCAATATATATACTAAACTACTGTTCAGTATAATGGTTTTACTGGGACATCAAATGGCAACGGTATTTTCTGAACAGCTGCTGAATACAGTGCACTATATTAAGCTCTTGGGAAGCTAAAAATGAAGTACAAGAAATATTCCCTGCCTGCAAGGAGTTTACACTTCAGTCGGGAAGATGGACACCAAAATAACACAAGCAGCTAAAACGAATATACCCCCAGGTGAAGTAGAAAACAGCATGATCTAGTGGCCTAGTGGACAGAACATGGGCATCAGAACCAGAGGACTTGGTTTCTTATCCCAGTTCCCCCATTTGCTTGTTGTGTGACCTTGGGTAAGTCACTTAACTTATTGGAGGTTCAGCTTCCTCAACTGCAAAATGGGGATTTAATTCCCCTCCTTCCTTCAATTTAGCCTGAGTGACCCATGTGGGACAGGGACTGTGTCCAACCTGAATAACCTGCATCAAGCATCAACCCTAGTGCTTAGAATTAATTCATTCAATAATATTTACTGAGCGCTTATTATGTGCAGAGCACTGTACTAAGTGCTTGGAATGTACAAATCGGTAATAGAGACAGTCCCTGCCCTTTGACGGGCTTACAGTCTAATCGACGGGCTTACAGTCTGACACATAGTAAACGCTTAACAGATACCATAAAGAAGTGCTGACCAAGTCACAAATGCATAAGCGCAAGAAGTGGCAATGAGTTAGGAAATAATTTCAAGTGGAATATCTCATTTATTGCTTTAAATGAATATATCGATTTTATATTATGCTGCTGCATTGGTTAAATTGTTGAAGGGTGAATGATTACAATGGTAAATGATCAGGCTTCCTGACCTGATTCAACTAATCTTCCTAATTATTATTTGGGAATTAAGCATTGAATGCATTCTAAAGTAATAAATTGACTAATTTCATCAAAAGCTATGTTAAAAACAGGGCACAATCAGAGTGACCAGTAGTTGCATATAACAAAGTTCACTGGAATGACAATTCCATTTTGGATGAATTTCAGAAACTTCAGCTTAATTTTGAATTAATTAAAATTTTTAACACCCTCCTACAGAAGCAATAAATATTAAATAATTTCCTCCTTTCAGTGATTAATCTATTCCAGTCTTGCCACTATCCACTTACCTAGAGTTGACCAATGCAAGCAAAAATCTTTATGAGGTGTAGAAACTAATAGGGATTTTACTACCAATGGACCAATGTATTACCAGTATAGAATAGTCAAAAAAATCTAGCAAGCTGGAAAAATGAGTAATTGTGTATATGGTTGTTCTACTCAAATGGCTAAATCAAATATACTCCCTGCAGTTGAATGGCCTAATTTTGAAATAGTATTTTATTTTACATGAATCACATGTTGAATATTACAGGATGCAAGCCAAAACAGCATTCATTTTTCCATCTTTTTTCTAACATTATCCCAACTACCTGAGATGGTGGAGCAGAAATTTGATCTTACCTACCCAAATAATCAAAATGTCGACTTAAGAGTAGATATCCCGAAAAAGATTAAGACAATTAATCTGGGAAGGAAGAAGTTAAAGGAATCCTGTGAGACAAATTGAGAAAAGGAAGCTCTTGGCCCACTTTACTTAGCTAGAAGATACATAGCTAACTAGCATGTTTTCTGTCACTGTAGCTACCCTAGGATTTGGGGAATCTTTCAAGTTTTCAGTAAACATATTCTAAGGATGGGAAAAAGTAGGGGAAATATTGGAAACTATATTCTCTTCTAAATGATAGATTCTCAAACAGTAAAGTCAATTGGTTAGTCATTAAGGAATCTTCCATGACATGTCAATGGTACATGTCCAAGAATGAGCTCCTTATCTTCCCTCCCAAACCCTGTCCTCTCCTTGACTTCCCTGTCACTGTAGACACACTACCATCCTTCTCATCTCACAGGCCCGCAACCATGGTGTCATCCTCGACTCTGCTCTCTTATTCACTCCACACATCCAACCCGTCACCAAAACCTGCCGGTCGCACCTTCACAATATCACCAAGATCTGCCCTTTGCTCTCCATCCAAACTGCTACCTTGCTGGTACAGCTCTCATAATATCCCGACTGGATTATTGTGTCAGCCTCCTCTCTGATCTCTCACCCACCTGTCTCTCCCTGCTCCATTTCGCTGCCCGGATCATCTTTCTACAGAAACACTCCGGGCAAGTCACTCCCCTCCTCATAAACTTCCAGTGGTTGCCTATCAACCTTTGCATGAAACAAAAACTCCTCACTCTTGGCTTCAGAGCTCTTCATCACCTTAACCCCTCCTACCTCACCTCTCTTCTATCCTTCTACAGCCCACCCCGCACACTCCACTCCTCTGCTGCTAACCTCCTCACTCTCATTCTCATTCTCACCCTCATTCTTGCTTGTCCCACTGTCGACCCCTGGCCCACATCTTACCGCTTTCCTGTAATGCCCTCCCTCCTCGCATCCGCCAAACTCTCTTCCTCTCTTCAATCCCCTATTGAAAGCTCACCTCCTCCAGGAGGCCTTCTCAGACTGAGCTCTCCTTTTCCCTCTGCTCCTCCTCTGTTTGAAAACTGCTTTCAATTTATTAACTTTATTATCTGTCAGGAAGACTGCTACTGTGGGCTTAGCCTGCAAACATATCTGTGATTTCAAAACATAGGCACCAAAGGGATACAAAGAACACTCAGAAATATAGTGGTAAAAGGAAGGGTAAATTGACTGCCTAGTGATTTCAAATAGTGTAAGGGGAAAACGTAAATCATTTAGGCTTTTCATTACAATCTAAACTCAGACTGTCAATATGGTTTGTTTGGTACATTTTCTAGCACATTCTGAGTCTCCTTAAATGTTTGGTACATGGTCTGGTACCTTGAGATCACTCTACAGATGTAAATTGGTACTGAGTAATTTCCATAAACAAGTAATTGCAGAAGCTCTGAAAACTATTTGAAATTAATATCTACACTGATTTTCAGTGCAATAACAAATGGGTGCCAGGATGTTCACAGACAAAAACAAATGAATGTCCAGTTAGTCACAGCTCCATTAGTCAAATGACTCAGATAAATCAAGAGATTTCAATCTGCTCACACCTGTGGTACCATTAACATCCATATTGGATGCTTTAGCCTAGTGAAAAAGAACATGACTGGCTAAGAGTCAGATTACCTGATCTCTAGTCCTGGCTCTGTTTTTTCCCTGCTGTTTGACCTTAAGCAAGCTACCTAACTTCTCTGTATCTCAGTCTCCCCCTCTGTAACATGGGGAGAAAAACATCCATTTTTCCCTTCAGACCATAAGTGCCAAACGAGATATGGAATGTGTCCAATCTGATCATTTTTTATCCACTCCAGTGCCTGGCAAACAGTAAGTCCTTAATGAATACTGTTATTCTTATTGTTGTTACTGATAAAGGGAGAAGGTATTAAAGTAGATCAATTAACAATGATAAATTTGGTCTGAGCAAAACTCAAACATAATTATGTATGATGTTTCTCTGTGGGAAAATGGTTTTTTGTCTTTTTTTCAGCATTTTACCACTTATTTTCTTCTTGACGTTTCCATACTGTCCCTTCATTACAGATAACCTCCAGTTGTAAAGAATATCTTGGGTTTTCTTTAAGTTTTTTCTCTGAATTTTCAGTCTTCTTTCTAAAGAGAAATCCTTACATGTAAGGAGATGAAATGACACATGGTATCAGGAGTTTCAAAGGCTCATATTTAAGTCATTGGATATAGACCATTAATCTTCTTTGGCTTAGAACAGTATAAGTGAAAAATCTATATGCAAAAGGTTTAACATGTTCTAATTAATATTTTGCACTGTATTTTGCTATTCAGTCCCAATTCCCAGTTGAGGTGCCCAGAGCTGCCTTCTGTGGGAGTTCAGGGAAGAAAAGAACAGAGAACAGCTTTAAAAATCTTTAGAACATTGGAAACATTGCTGTTTTTGGACTGGGGATCAGGAAAGAGAAGCTTAGCGTTCGTTGTGATGCTTGGATGTTGAGGCATGTATGTACTTATTTTCAATCTAGATTATCAACTACTACGGTTCAGGGATATTGTTATATTGTCTTCTTCCAAGCACTTAGTACAGTACTCTGCACACAGTAAGTGCTCAATAACTATGATTGACTGATAAAGTATATAATAAATCCAACAGGTCATAGTTTTCAGCTTCAAATGCAGGCAAAACATTGTCCTGGCTTAGTTGGAAGAGTACAGGGCAGAAGCCAGATGATCTGGATTCATAGCCCAGTTCTACTACTGCCCTGTTGTGTGACCTTGGGCAAGTCACTTAACCTAGTTGGGCTTCACATTCCCCATTTGTAAAATGGACAAAAAAATAGATTGTGAGCCTTGTGTGGGAGAGGGAATGTGTCAAACTTCCTCATTCTAGTTTGCATTATAATATTGTAAACTATATTGCATTATAGTTTGCAAATAATCCCGCATTATGTGCTGTAAGCCCGAGAGACAAGTACAGTGACATAAGACCAGAGACTCTCTATGAACCATTCCATTTCTTGCAGCGGTGGCTGGGTCATATGATGCAAAAGTCCAAACTTCCATCCCAGTACTTAACACTAAGCACTTTTAAAATGCCATGATAATCATTTTTAAAATATTGTGAGTGCCTCCTGGGTGCAGAGAACGACTGGGCAGTTGAACTGGGAAGATGAAGTTGCTGACAGTGGGACCCATCCATCATATTTACTGAGCGCTTACTGTGCAGAAATTTCTGCACTATGGGCTTGAAAGAGAACAATATAACAGAGTCGGTAGATGATCCCTCCACAAAACAAGTTTACAGTTTAGAGGAAAGGTTTAGATCTAGAGATGGGATCCATAAGTGTGAGTGCCGTTGAGATCATCTGGCTCATTCTCAGCCTCTTGCCATTCAAGGTGGGTACTGGACAGACATCATCTACATCATTATCATCAATGGTATTTATTGAGAGGTTAATTTACTATGTGCAGAGCACTGTACTAAATGCTTGGAAGGATACAGTACAACAGAGTTGGCATACATGTTCTCTGCCCACAGTGAGTTTACGGTCTAGAGGGGGAGACGGACATTAAAAGAGATAAATAATTTACAGTATTCTGAGGGGGCTGGTGAAAGGCCCTCATCTCACCAACAGATCAGGTAAACTGCTACTTATGTTTCTTAGGCTCTTGAGGGACAAGCAATCTATGTCTGAACAGTTATATAAGCTGGGTATTATTCAAACCATCACAAAGTCCAAAGGCCCGTTCATTTACTAATTCAACAATGTGCTTTATGATCAGTTCCAATTGTTGCATTATTCTAACTTAATTTTTCTGAAACCTTCTCTGCATTTCATTTCTACACCACACAGCCAACATCTATTGCTTTCCACACACTTATTTTCTTTATTTTGTTCAAACCTGCCACTTGGTCATATAGCTCCCTTCCCCCACTCCTGATCCCTTTGCTGTTCCTGGTTTGTTTTACATAGGAAAGAAGGGAATGAGTCTTGTAGCTGGTTTTAGTCGATTCTACTAACTCTACATGGAGAATGTGGAACAAGGACACCACTGGCCTGAAACTCCAGTGCCTGATACCCTACTTCTTCTGTTTCCTTCTTCCACCCTAAAACTTCAAAGGCTCTTATCACTGGAAATAGAATGTTGACGGTCTCCTGTACACTACCAGGGAAGTGGAGCAAATTTTCCCAATTTTAGAACCTTGGGAAAGTTGCCACAGCTGTCAACAAGGGCTGATGACTTAGTCAGTGTGGCCTAGTGGAAGGAGAGCAGGCCGGAAGTCAGAAGCTCTGGGTTCTAAACCCAGCTGCATCATTTACTTGCTGTGTGATCTTGGGTGAGTCACTTAATTTCTCTGTGCCTCAGTTCCCTCAACTGCAAAATAGATGTTCAGTATTTGTTCTCCTTCCTACTTACTCTGTGAGACACAAGTAGGACCTGATTATCCTGTATCTACTCCACAATTTTAGTACAGGGCTTAGCATATATTAAGTGCTTAACAAATACCACAACTATTATTATTATTGATGTTACTGATAAAACCTTTTGAAATGATAAATGTTTTACAATTCTTTTTCATTGTTGAAATTGTCTTCATTGTGTTTTAATCATTCTTTAGGTATAGGTGTCTGCCCTTGCTCTCCCAAGATTATGAATCTCTTGTGAGTCACAGTCAATGAATGAAGGGCCATATCTGAACTGATTTGCTTATAATCCCCCAATCAGTCATATTTGCATTTATTGAGCACTTACTGGGTGTGAAGCACTTTACTAAGCACTTGGGAGAGTATAGTATAACAGAATTGGAAGACATGTTCCCTGTCTACTATGAGCTTATAGTCCAGAACTTACCATATGTTAGTAACAATACGCAGCTACCATTCTCCTCCAATTGTTAATATTAAACGATCACTGTTAATCACTTAGTGAGGATGGGTTTTCATGGTCAGGTGAAAATGTTTAATTCTCAAAAAACTTAAATAGCAATGAAAATTTATTTTAAATATAAACTACATAATGTACTGTGCACTGATTGAGGAAAAAGAGCTAAATTTGTAAAGGAAAAATTTGCCATGGTCAAAACCGCTTATACCAATAAGGCACACGACCACGCAGCTGGGAACAATAATAAAATAATCCTGCATTATGTGCTGTAAGCCCTAGAGACAAGTACAGTGACATAAGACCACTGACTGTCTATAAACCACTCCATTTCTTGCAGCTGTGGCTGGGTCATATGATGCATAAGGCCAGTGGTCAAAGTGCAGAAAGCCAAAGATCATACTTGAATGTAAATGAAGCCATAGAAAATAACATAAATAGGACTACAGAGAATAGGATTGTGCATGTCAAAATAAAAGCACCAGCTCAGAAGACCAGAAGTAAGGTGTGCATGATGTTCTTAGAGATGTTTGACGGAAAGGCATGATATCAATTTTAGAGATTGGGATCCCTATCACTGTTCAAATCTGAATGTAATATGACCAAACTGAGCAACTGTGTGTTGTGGAGATGCACATCTCTTTGTTATCTAAGAGATTCAGAGCATGGCCAAAGACAGAAAGCGTGCTGAAACAAGTGCCCCAGGAGACAGAGCTCTGGGAGAAGCCAAATAGGTGGTCAGAGGAACCCTATAGCAAAGGCAATTCAGAAAGACTAGATCACTGATAGAGCAACATCCCATTTCTTAGGTTAGGCAATGGTCAAGGATAGGAAGTTCTGATTCAAAATTTAGACCCTAATTCTCAAGATCCTACTATATGGGCTCCTAAGTCTCAAAAATTACAACATGCGACCTTTCTAGTGGAAAGAGCAGGGGCTTGGAGTCAGGAGACTTTAGTTCCAATCCCATCTCTGCAACTCATCTGTTGTGTGACCTGGGACAAGTCACTTCTCTGTACCTCAGTTTCCTCATCTGTAAAATGGTGGTTAAATATCCCTTCTTCCTCCTACTTAGGCTGAGAGCCCTTAATGGGATTGGGAATAGATTATCTAGAATCTATCACTTAAATTAGCATACTGCTTGGCACACAGAAAGTGCTTACCCAATATCACTATCATTATTATCATTTTTGTCACTGTTATTATGATTGGAGTCCCAAGTGAGTATTATGCCTGATTGATTCTTCTCAGCCTTGAGGGAGCAAGTCCTCTCTCCTTATTTCAGATTCATCAGGATCCCGGACTTTCATATCATAACTGAAAAACTCCAATGAGAATAGGGAGGAATGGTCATTCCATCTTTTGTATCCTGTTCTAAACCACTGTACTTCTGTAACTGGTTACATAATGGTGATCAATATTTGTTTGAGACTAATCTATTTCTAGATCTCTAATAATGTTGAGTCCCTTGCAAATACCCAAAGAGTTTCCCTTGGTTTTCAGTTAAAACTATTGTCCTACCCTCAAAATTTGTTTATCCACTATGGATCATCCAATTTCAATATTCTAACTCCACTTGTGGAAAATATTTTTGTGTGTCTCCCCTGTTAGAATGTATATTTGCTATGACCAGGGAATGTGTCTTTTGTTTCTGTTGCACTTTCCAAGGTATTTACTGCATGATACTCTGTAGACACAAATACAATTACCACTATACCGAAAATTTAATGAAAACTTCTTAAATAAAGTAAATTATTGAAGCAGTTTTCATGAAATTTTTCCTTTCCACTTCTATTTCTGATTATGGTATCATGAAGTAGTGAAATGGAAAAGGCAGAAACTGTTGGGATGGAAAGCAGAGGAACATAGGAAATCTGCAAAATTAATAACCCATTTTATATCTGAGGAATGCATAGGAAAAATTAATTGCTTGCAATCTCTGACCTAAAACTCAAGAAAGATCCTTTTTTGGGCTCAATATGTGCAGCAAAGAGCTTGCCATGTCTAATTTGTTAGTTCCTGTCCACATATTTATATTAATCACATATGTTTTAAGATTAGTATAACTGACGGTCTCCCAAAGGCTTAGAATACTGCTTTGCACATAGTATGTACTCAGTAAATACAATTTATAGATCAATTGATCTGAGTTTTACACCTACTCCCAATGTCATAGGATTTAATGGATTGGGCAAGAAGCTGGGTCAACAATATGAACAATGTGAATTATGCCTTTTTAAATACTGTATTTTCTCTTCTGTAAAACTAAGAAGTATTTGTGTGTGATATCTATAAATCTAGGTATCTGATCTGAGGTGAATCTGTCATGCAGTAAGTGAAGATAAGTGACCATCAGCTATGTGTATGTTACAACTAGATGCCCCCATCATTTTTCTAAAATATTGTTTGGCACAGGTCCTCAGGAGCAGCATGGCCTAGTGGAAAGAGCATGGGCTTAGTAATAATAATAATAATAATGTTGGTATTTAAGCGCTTACTATGTGCAAAGCACTGTTCTAAGCGCTGGGGTAGATTCAGGGTAATCAGGTTGTCCCACGTGGGGCTCACAGTCTTCATCCCCACTTCACAGAGGAGGCAACTGAGGTACAGAGAACTTAAGTGACTTGCCCAAAGTCATACAGCTGACAAGTGGTGGAGCCAGGATTAGAACCAATCAGGCCTCTGACACCCAAGTCCGTGCTCTTTCCACTAAGGCACGCTGCTTCGGCTGTATTACACCCTACATCCTGTAAGAAGCACACCTAGCTCGCAAACACGTGCAGGGCTGGAATCAGCATCCGGTCCTATGGAAAAAAGTAATCAGGAAGTGAGAACATGCTCTTGTAGACAAATGACACTCTATCACCCTAAACATGGACTCACCTTCACTTCCAGAATGACAGATATGAATGAAAAGATATGATCACCATACGGTAACAATAAATGCTATATCCAAGTCTTAACTTGTATTGAACTGATATACCAAGACTGACTTCCATAAATAAGAACCAACTATAGGCTAGAAATGTGTGTTGCGAACTTTCCTGACTGAAGAGAGAAAAGGAGAGCATTGGAGGAGTGAAAAAAGGGGGGCTGGGGAACCTCAATTGGAAGTAAATTTCACATTCCCCTTTCTTCCTCCCACCAGGATCACTCACTGCCCTTGCCACCTTGACTCTGATGGATGGCCATGAAAGAGAAAGGAAAAAGACAGGAAATAAGTTTCTGAAGACAAAGCAGGAAGAACTGGGGAGAGCAACTAACTTTCTGCAAAACACGGATCATAGGGGAGGCAGGGACAGCAAGAGGCAAAGGGAGACCTGAACCTCAGTAGTTTCCTCTGTATAGTGCAGGCATTCAAACTTCATAATAAAAACCTGTTGGTCTGTAGACGATCATACAGAGAAGGAGAGCTATGGGACCTGACATAAAAATAAAGAATGTAAGAGCAAAGGGAAAAGATTGAAGCATGGGGAAAGCCAAAAAATCAAAAGGAAGGGAGTCCACGGGGAAAAAAGAATGTCTCGGGCTAAAAATTTTAAAAGCACCAGGGAAGGGTTTAAAAGCTTTCTCCACTTGATATTCTAACTCTTTTAATTATCATAATTATAATAATAATGTTGGTATTTGTTAAGCACTTACTATGTGCAGAGCACTGTTCTAAGTTCTGGGGTAGATACAGGGTAATCGGGTTGTCCCTCGTGAGGCTCACAGTTAATCCCCATTTAACAGATGAGGTAACTGAGGCACAGAGAAGTTAAGTGACCTGCCCAAAGTCACAGAGCTGACGTGACAGAGCCGGGATTCAAACTCATGACCTCTGACTCCCAAGCCTGGGCTCTTTCCACTGAGCCACGCTGCTTCTCTATCATTATTATTAGTAGGAGTAATAATAATTATGATTACAGTATTAAGCACATACTACCTGCTTAATGCACTGTACTGAGCTCTGCGGTGGATACAAGAAAATCAGATGGACCTGATCCCTGTCCCACATGGGGCTCACCGTCTAAGTAGGAGGGAGTAGTATTTCATGCCTACTTTACAGATGAGGAAACCGAAACACAGAGAAGTTAACTGATTGGTCAAGGTCACTTAGGCAATTGGCAGAGTCGGGATAAGAACCCAGGTCATCTGACACCCAAGCACGTGGTGTTGCCACTAGGCCACGCTGCTTCTCTTGACCTGCCACTCCCCAGCTTGTACTTTTATTTCACCCAAACTCATCTTCTAACTATATCAAACTCAACTCTCCAGTCTCCAGCCCCCATTCATATTGTTCCCCAGAACCTCTGTCATGGCGGCGTGTGGGGCTGGTTAAAGAGTCTCAGTTCTAGTCCTTTGGAGGGTGGGGCGGGAAGGAGAGGAGGATGTTTCCTTCACATCCCCATTCCATAAGAAGATTTCTTCCCTGGAAAGCTAAGGGAGAAGCAAGAATGTAAATTTTTATGGTAGAGCTGTTCTGGTGTGGGGACTTAATTTCCATATCTTCAAATATGCTCTTACTATACTTTCCCCCACACCACTGCAATAATTCTGAAACTCTTCTACTCTCCAACTGTGCCTAATTCACTGACAGTCTAAATTCTACAACTTTCTGGCTAGTAGCTAAAAATGTGAGCTCTCAATTTCGAGTAAGTCAGGACCCCAACGATTTGAACGGTGCGGTGTGAATGCAACTCTCAACGACCCTGTAAGAAGTGGAAAAAGGCTGGAAAGGGCACCCAGATATGTTCAGTCCCACGGCCACCCGCTCTCCTCAAACTTGCCCCGATCCGCTAAATCTCATTGCTGCTGCTAGTCACAGGAGGATATCGGTTAGTCAATCGTATTTATTGAGCGCTTACTGTGAGCAGAACGCTGTACTAAGCGCTTGGGAGAGTACAATATAATAATATAACTGACACATTCCCTGCCCACAAAGAGCTTCCAGTCTAGAGGACTAGCTTCCAATCTAGAGGATGAGTTTACAGTCTAGAGAACAAACCATCACCACTTCTGGAAAGGCAACTCAAGTGCTTATCCTACTGGCTGAGGGATCCCTCATTTGGCTCCACAGCACTTACGTACATATCTGTACTTTATTTATATTACTGTCTGTCTCCTTCTCTAGACTCTAAGCCTGTGGTGGGCAGTAATACTGTACTCTAGGGAAAGCAGTGTGGCTTAGTGGAAAGAGCCCGGGTTTACGAGTCAGAGGTCGTGGATTCCAATCCCGGCTCCGCCACCTATCAGCTGTGTGACTTTGGGCAAGTCATTTAACTTCTCTGTGCCTCAGCAACCTCAACTGTGAAATGGGGATTAAGACTGTGAGCTCCACGTGGAACAACGTGATTACCTTGTATCTACCGCAGTGCTTAGAACAGTGCTTGGCATATAGTAGGCACTTAAATACCTTTATTATCATTACTACTCTACCAAATGCTTTGTACAGTGATCTACACCCAGTAACCGCTCAGTAAATATGATTGCTTATGATAATTAGTAGACATGATCACTTAACCCAAAGAATTTACAATCTTTAAATGCAGATAATATGGCACAGAGTGTTTGTCAGACACTGGTCTTTTCAGATACACTCTCACACACTCTCACACACAGAGAGGATCTCATAGTCAGGAGTACCCACTTTGTGCAAGAGGAAGAAAACAAGATACAACCAAGAGAGAGAAGTGAGCAGAATGGCATTCATTCATTCAACAGTATTTATTGAGCGCTTACTATGTGCAGAGCACTGTACTAAGCGCTTGGAATGTACAATTCGGCAACAGATAGAGACAATCCCTGCCCATTGATGGACTTACAGTCTAATCGGGGGAGACAGACGGACAAAAACAAGACAACTTAATTGCGATAAATACAATCAAGGGGATGTACACCTCATTAACAAAATAAATAGGGTAATAAAAATATATACAAATGAGCACAGTGCTGAGGGGAGGGGAAGGGAGAGGGGGAGGAGCAGAGGGAAAGGGGGGAAAGGGGGCTTAGCTGAAGGGAGGTGAGGGGGGGTAGAGGGGAAGGAGAGGGAGCAGAGGGAAAAGGGGAAGCTCAGTCTGGGAAGGCCTCTTGGAGGAAGTGAGCTCTCAATGGCAGATATGAGAACATGTTTAGGATAGGTTTTGCTAAGAAACTTTTCCCATCATAGCCAAAATCATCTTTGAAGTCTGTAGCTCTGGTCTCCAAGACTGGCTTAAATTTCCCCCTCCACCTCAGGAGGCTGCAACCTCCATTTTGAAAACTACTGTTCAATAGTTGGCTTCACTATCAGGTGGCAACTACTTATTGCTATTGTTTTTGTCTGTCTGTGTCCCCCAGTTAGACTGTAAACCCATCAATGGGAAGGGACTATCTCTGTTGCCGATTTGTACATTCCAAGCGCTTAGTACAGTGCTCTGCTCATAGTAATCACTCAATAAATACTGTTGAATGAAGTACAAGTATGGGTCGGCAAATAGGTCTCCATGCCCTGAGTAGTAAAGCATAGAATCATAAAAATCTTACAGTAGCCTAGCATTCTGGCACTCAATGAAATGACAGTTGCTAATTGGAAAGAAGTGGAAACAGTCAAACCACCTCTCCACATATTTACAGGATACAGTATTTAAATATATGCTTATGAATGATAATGATCACTTCATTTTCAGCTTTATTCAGGCAAAGTTTTCTGCAAGAATTTTTACTGAAGGCAATTTGACCTCAGACATACTACTGCCTCCAGCTACTATGGTGAAATCTGTATTCTACCAAACACCTTCTGTTTTATCCCATTTAGCCGATTGTATTGCTCCTTTTGGCAGTCACCTTACTTGCACAGTAACAGAACAAATGGATACTGCCCTGAAATTCTATTTAGCACTGGAAGGAGTTATTGGCTTCCTCTAAACGGTGGCTAGGATACACAGATTGCCATCAGATTCATGTGGTTTAAAAAAAAAAACTCTTTAAAATCTCAAACTAAGCTCTCTCAGTAAGGTAGTATAGCAATGTAATTCTATAACAGTGAATGTTCTGAATCCAACATCTTTGATTGGATAATACCAATAAACTTAGAAAGAAAAGTAGCTAGGTTAAATTGGCCCATTTAGAGAACATAAAAAATATTAGCTTTCCAGACCAAAGAGAAACACAAAATTCAATAACTATGTGGCTGTTTCTTGAATTGGAGTGAACTCCTGTGCCTCTCAATCAATCAGTAGTATTTAATGAGTGCTTACTGTGAGCAATGCTAAATTACTGTCCCAAAAATCCATGATATTCACTCAATATCATACTCAATTCAAGCAGCTCCATGGAAGAGAAAACTTTGGACTTGGTCACATTATTTCATTTTCTTAATTTCCTGTGTAGAATGCAATGAGAAGCTGTATGACCTACTGGAAAGAGCTCAGGCTTGGGAGTCAGAGGGCCTGGCTTCTAATTCTGACTTTGCTACTTGCCTGCTGTGTGACCCTGGACAAGTCATATAACTTTTGAGAACTTTTCAATGTATTCACCTGCAAATTGGAGATTAAATATTAGGTCTCTATCCTAAATAATAATGATAATAATAGTATTAGTTAAGCACTTACTATGTGCCAGGCACTGTATTAAGCACAGGGGTGGATACAAGCACATTGGGTTGGATATAGTCCCTGTCCCACGTGGGGCTCACAAGTCTCAATCTCCATTTTACAGATGAGGTAACAAAGGCACAGAGAAGTAAGGTGACTTGCTCAAGGTCACGCAGCAGACAAGTGTTTAGACTAGTACTTAGACTATGAGCACCATTTGGGATAGGACTGGGTCCAATCTGATTAACTTGCATCTACCCCAGTGCTACTAAATACAATGCCTAGCCCATAGTACAGTGCTTAAAAATATCATCATCATCATCATTATGTTCTGCTATCAATTTAGGAGAATCCCTTACTCTCAAGGCAAATTTTGGAATTTTTAAAATGGTGTTTTATATATATCTTTATTTTCATCATTATAATATTCACTCACATTTATTCTAAAAAAAATACTTTAGAATTTACAAATAAATATATGTCCCACCTCAAAAACCTCTACCCAAGATGTGAACCTAGTCAGTCAAACCCCAAAGGTTAAGCAAATGGAAAAAAGCAAGCAAGTTTCATTTTTTTATATTCTTTTTTTTTTTCCTTTTTTCTTCAGTCTGTATTGGGCCACCTAACTTTCAGTTTCAATTGTATTCCCTGTGAAGACATGACTGATTTAGGGGATGCTCACTCATATGAGAAGCAGCATGAACTAGTGGATAGAGCTCGGGCCTGGGAGTGAGGAGGTCATAATTTTTAATCCCAGCTCTGTCACTTATCTGCTGCATGACCTTGGGCAAATCACTTGACTTCTCTGGGTCTCAGTTCCCTCATTTGTAAAATGGGATCGAGACTGTGAGGCCCATTTGGAACAAGGACTATATCCAACCTGACTTGCCTATATCCACCCCAGTGCTTAATACAGTGCCTGGAGCATAGTAAGCACCTACCAGATACCGTAATTATTATTACTAGTTATTGAGCGCTTATTGTGTGCAGAGCACTGTAGTAAGACCTTGGGAGAGTACAATATAGCAATAAACAGACACATTCCCTGCCCACAGCAAGCTTACAGTCTAGAAGGGCAGACAGACATTAATATAAATAAATAAATTACAGATATTGTAATTTACATCCCAGCCCCACTTAGGGCTGTAGGGCTGGGATGGAGGGTGAATAAAGGGAACATGTCAGGGTGATGCAGAAGGGAGTGGGGGAAGAGGGAAGGAGGGCTTAGTCAGGGAAGGCCTCTTGGAGGAGATATGCCTTCAGTAAGACTTTGAAGGTTAGGGGGAAAGTAACTGTCTGTTGGGTTTGAGGAAGGAGGACATTCCAGGCCAGAGTCCAGATGTGGGCGAGGGGTCAGTGGCGAAAAAGACCAGCTCGAGGTAAAGTGAGAAGGATAACAGTAGAGGAGTAAAGTGTGAGGGTTGGGTTGTAGTAGGAGAATAGTGAGGTGAGATAGGAGGGGGCAAAGTGACGGACTGCTTTGAAGCCAATGGAGAGGAGTTTTTGTTTGATTTGGCTGTGGATGGGCAACCACTTGAATTTCTTGAGAAGTGGGGAAACATTTCCTGAACATTTAGGTAGAAAAATTTCCTGGCAGCAGAATGAAGAATGGACTGTAGAGGGGAGAGACAGGGGGCTGGGAGGTCAGCAAAGAGGCTGATACAGAAATCAAGACTGGATAGTGTAAATGATTGGATTAACGTGGTAGCGTTTGGATAGAAAGGAAAGGGCGGATTTTAGTTATGTTGTGAAGGTGGATCTGACAGGATTTAGTCATGGATTAAATTTTTGGATTGAATGAACGAGAGGAGTCAAAGGTAACAGCAAGGTTACGGGCTTTAGAGACAGAAAGGATGGCGGTGCAGTCTACAGTGATGGGAAAGTTAGGGGGAGGACAGGGTTTGGGTGGGAAGTTAAGAAGTTAAGATAAGATAAGAAGCTTTGGTCATGTCAAGCTTGAGGTGATGGGAAGATATCCATATTGAGATGCTTTGAAGGCAGGAGGAAATGTAGGACTGCGGAGAGAGAGAGAGATCAGGGTCGGAGATGTATATTTGCGCATCAACCGCAAAGAGGTGGTAGTTGTAAGTCATATGAACAGGCGTAGATGGAGAATAGAAGAGGACCCTGAACTGAATGTTGCAGGACACCCACAGTTAGGGAGTGGGAGGCAGAGAAAGTGCCCGTGAAAGAGAGTGAGAATGAGCGACCAGAGAGATAAGAGGAGAGCCAGGGGAGGGAGTGCTGGTGATGCCGAGGTTGTTCAATGTTTTCAGGAGAAGGGGGCGGTGTCGAAGACAGCCAAAAGGTCGAGGAGGATTAGAATGGAATAAAGTCTGTTGGATTTGTCAAGAAGATCATTGGTGACTTTTGAGAGGGCAGTTTCTGTGAAGTGAAGGGGATGGAAACCAGGTCGGAGGGGGTCAAGGAGAGAATTGGAGGAGAGGGATTTGAGGCAGCAGGTGTAGCAACTCCCTCAAGGAGTTTAGAGAGAAATGGAAGGCGGGAGCTAGAGCAATAATTGCGGGAGCCATGGGGTCAAGGGAAGGTTTTTTTTTTTTTAAGATAGGGGAACGATGGGCATGTTTGAAAGCAGTGGAGAAGAAACTATCGGCAAGCAAACTTGTGCTTCAGAAACTCCTGACATTAGCATGTCCATCTAAAGCTCATATCTTCAAAAGCAGTTAGTTAAATAGCTGCTGGAAAGCAGAGTTGTTTAAATAGCTGCTAGAAAGCAGAGTTGTCTAGTGGAAAGACCACGGGGCTGGCAGTCAGAAGACCTGGCTTAATTCTGGCTCTGATACGTGTTTGCTGTGTGGCCTTGGGACAGTCACCTAACTTATCTGTGCCTCAGTTACCTCATCTGTAAATTGAGGGTTAAGGCTGTGAGCCTCACATGGGACATGGTCTGTATCCAACATGATTATCAGCCCCTAAACTTAGTACAGTGCCTGGCATATAGTAAGCACTTAATACTATCAAAAAAAAAAATAGCACTCAGGCAGGATTAAGTGAATGACACAAGGAAGTCAGCCCCCAGAGAGCGACTGTTACTAAGGTAGATTCCTGGGCCAATCATAAAATGTGCATAAAAAATATTATTTTACAGAAAAGTAGTCCTCAACCTAACTCATATACTAAACCGTGTCAACATGTACCAAGAGCAAATCCCCTTCCTACTGGCTGGTTAACAAGAAATGTTTCTTTCAGGCAGTTGGCACAAGTAGTTATACAATTTATTTTCCAATTGATATGAATTTGCCCTTGGCTACTGTTTCACTTGAGAGGTTGTGGGAAAAAATAACTAAGGACTCTGATCTGTCTCTGGCACTGGGCTCCACTAAGCCGGCTCAAATTGTCCTAAATATCTAAACAGATTCTAGTGAATATATGCTGGTCCTTCACATCACATTAACCAAATCAGAAAATTTACAGTAGCATTTAAAAGGCCCAGAAGTATACCCTAGTCTTGGAAAACGTACCATCTAGCTGCCCAGAAGACAAAATAAGTTCTTCCTTCGTTCCTCAATTTAATTTCCTATCATGGTGAAATTACAGTTTGTTGAAATCCTTACCTGAATAAATGAATGAGCTGAAGTGTGATTTTGTAGGTTATAAATACAAAATTTCCAGGTCAAAAACTATAAAAAGAAATGAACTGCTCCAAGACGAATGGCGTTCTAAAGGGGAGCCATAAATAATTCAGTGACATAACAGTTTGGGAAATTTGATATTTAATTGGCTGATTTTGTGTGTCTAGGAATACCCTGCAATTTTACATTAACTATTTTCGAGCTGCCTAAGCTTAAACTATTTTTGAGAAGACAATTGCACTCACATTTCCCTATTGAAGTAGAAGAGTCAAAACATCCACAATAAGGTACTCAGATATCTCCCCACTACTTATCCTCACTCCTCTCCCACACACACACACGCAAACACACACACTCCCAGCCTGCACACTTTTCTCATCTCACACCAACCCACCCACTGTGCCTCCCTCTCACTTCACCAGCTGCCGACCCCTTGGAGGTTCCAGCTCCTTCCATCCTGGAACTCTTTCCCTCTTCATATTGGATAGACCACCATTCTCCCCATCTTCTAAGCCCTACTAAAATTATATCTCCTCCAGATAGCTTTCCTGACTCATTCAGTCATATTTATTGAGTGCCTACTGTGTGCAGAGCACTGTATTAAGCTCTTGGAAGGTATAATACAGCAATAAAGAGAAACCATCCCTGTTCACAATGGGCTTACGGTCTGGAGGAGGGGGGAGGGGGTGGAGACTGACATCAAAACAAATAACCAGGCATCAACATAAATAAGTAGAATTATATATATGTACACATAGGTGCTGTGTGGCAGGGAGCAGGGGAAGAGGACAGGGAGCGAGTTAAGGTGATGCGGAAGGGAGGGGGAGCTGAGGAAAAGGGGGCTTAGTCTGGGAAGGCCTCTTGGAGGAGGTGCAAATTCAGTAGGGCTTTGGAGTGGGGAAGAGTGATTGTTTGGTGGATTTGAGAAGGGAGCGCATTCCAGGCCAGAGATAGGATGTGGGCCAGGGGTCGGCAGTGAGAGAGGCGAGGCACAATGAGAAGGTTTGAACCAGCGGAGTGGAGTGTGCGGCCTGGGATGTAGGAGAGAGGGGAGGTGAGGTAGAAGGGGCAAGGTGATGGAGAGCTTTAAAGCCAGTAGTGAGGTGGTTTTGTTTGATACAGAGGTTGACAGGCAATCCTTACCACATCACTAGGCTTCGAGTCCATATTCATTCATTCAATAGTATTTATTGAGCGCTTACTATGTGCAGAGCAGTGTACTAAGCGCTTGGAATCTACAATTCAGCAACAGATAGAGACAATCCCTGCCCATTGACAGGCTCACAGTCTAATCGGGGGAGACAGATGGACAAAAACAAGACAACTTAATCACGATAAATAGAATCAAGGGGATGTACAAAATAAATAGGGTAATAGAGACATATACAAATGAGCACAGTGCTGAGGGGAGGGGAAGGGAGAGGGGGAGGAGCAGAGGGAAAGGGAGAAAAGGGGGCTTAGCTGAGGGGAGGTGAAGAGGGAGCAGAGGGAAAAGGAGAAGCTCAGTCAGGGAAGGCCTCTTGGAGGAGGTGAGCTCTCAATGGCAGATATGAGAACATGTTTAGGATAGGTTTTGCTAAGAAACTGTTCCCATCATTGCTGAAATCTTCTTTGAAGTCTGCAGCTGTGGTCTCCAAGACTGGCCAAGCACTTTGGTACCTTACACTCTGTTGCTCCCCCTACCTATAATTTACCTCTATTTCCCTGCTAAACTGTAAGCTCCCCGAGGGCAGATATTGTGTCTACTTACTCCAAACACTCAGTGCAATTCTCTGCATGCATTAAGCACCCAATAAATATTACTGATCGATCTCGGCCACCATCTAGTCTTTGGAAATTTGGCTGGCTGCTTCCAGTGGGAATGGGGGTGGGGGAAGTTTTGGCTGGGAACTTTGCCCCTGACCCAATCTCACGCTGGGAACAACATAGCAGAAAAGATGAGAGAAGAGCCTGTCACCCCCTTGCATTGATGCCATATCCCAAACAGGCAGGCCAGCCCCATCTGTCTCTCCTTCCCTCCGCCAAATTCTGACTCTCTGTGTGTGCCTCCCTTTTCTTCGCCCTCATCTTAAACCACAAGGCCTGCTCCCTCAGAATCATTACCTTCTGCCTTCACCTCATGCTAGTGGTCTATTCAAATAAAACTCATTCTTCTGTGGGCATAGAATGTGTCTGTTTGTTGCTATAGGCTCCCGAGCACTAAGTACAGTGTTTTGCACACAATAAAATGCTCAGTAAGTAGGATCGAATGAATGAATATCTTTAAAATCACTGAATCATAATACTTCCTTCAAGTTCTTACCGTCCACCTATAGCAGTTAAGGCAGACAAATTATCTGATAAGTACACCAGTCTCCATAAGCAGGGATTGTTTTTTCCATCAAGAAGCTTAATGAAAATCGAGGTGTGAATTGTAAGCTCCTCGCTCAGGTGCCTTTCACCTCCGTTTGTCTGCTTTGTGACCTTGGGCAAGTCATTTCTCTGGGCTTCAGTTCCCTCACCTGTAACATGGGGATTAAGACTGTAAATCCCACATGGGATAGAGACTGTGTCTTACTCTGTATCTGCCCCAGGTAGAACAAACAATACCATCATCATCATCATCCATTGTACTTTCCCAAGTGTTTACTACAGGATTCCACACATACTAACAGTTCAATAATATCCTGATTCTATTTATTTGCCATTGTTTTTATGAGATGTTCTTCCCCTTGACTCTATTTATTGCCACTGTTCATGTCTGCTTGTCTCCCCCGATTAGACTGTAAGCCCGTCAAAGGGCAGAGACTGTCTCTATCTGTTGCCGACTTGTACATTCAAAGTGCTTAGTACAGTGCTCTGCACATAGTAAGCACTCAATAAATACTATTGAATGAATGAGTAATATTGATTGATTATGGTTTTAGACTCTTGGGACAATACAGCCATGGTCCCCTCAACCTCCAGGAGCTTATGGATCAACCAGCTAATAAAACAGTGATAGCTGGCAGTCTCTTCATGGAGAATCACAAAACCATTCTGAGGTTTGTGCCTAGTATACAGCAGATTCTGTGGACATTTTGGCCTACTCAGGGCTATCACCAGCATGGTCTATCAGAAAGAGCCTGAGCCTAGGGGTCAGAGGACCTGAGTCCTAATCCCAGCACTGCCATTGTCTGTTGTGCGACCTTGGGCAAGTCAGTTAACTTCCCTGTAACTCAGTAAAATGGGTATTAAAACTGTGAGACCCATGTGAGTCATGGACTGTGTGCAACCTGATTATAATAATAATAATAATGTTGGTATTTGTTAAGCGCTTACTATGTGCCGAGCACTGTTCTAAGCACTGGGGTAAACACAGGGGAATCAGGTTGTCCCACGTGGGGCTCACAGTTAATCCCCATTTTACAGATGAGGGAACTGAGGCACAGAGAAGTTAAGTAACTTGCCCACAGTCACACAGCTGACAAGTGGCAGAGCTGGGATTCGAACTCATGAGCCCTGACTCCAAAGCCCGTGCTCTTTCCACTGCGCCACGCTGCTTCTCATCTTTTATTATCTTAATAAAAATACGGATGATGGGTATCTGTTAAGCGCTATGTGCCACGCATTGCTCTAAATGCTGGGGTAGATACAAGGTAATCAGGTTGTCCCACATGGGGCTCAGTTTCAATCCCCATTTTACAGATGAGGTATCTAAGGCACGGAGAAGTTAAGTGACTTGCCCAAAGTCACACAGTTGACAAGTGGTGGATCAGGGATTAGAACCCATGGCCTCTGACTCCCAAGCCCATGCTCTTTCCAATAAGCCATGCTGCTTCCATCTACCCCTGTGCTTAGTAGAGTACCTGGCACATAAATAGTGCTTAACAGTAGAGAATTTCAGTTCCGGGGTGTGCCTGGTTTGAATTTTTCTGAGATTCCATCTCCTGAGGTAGTCTCAGGAGGGATATGCTGCTGAAACACAGGAGGCGAGAGCGAGGAAAGAATAGTGTCTAGCAAAGTCAATCAATCAATAATAGCATAGTAATTATGGCACTTGTTAAGTGATTACTATGTGCCAAGCACTGTTCTAAGCCCTGGGGTAGCTCCAAGTTAATAAGGTTGGACACAGTCCCTGTCCCTGTCTCCCAGTCTTAATCCCCATTTTACAGATGAGGTAACTGAGGCCCAAAGATGTGAAGTGACTTGTCCAAGCAGACACCGGAACAGCTGGGATTAGAACCCATGACCTTCTGACTTCAAGGCCCGTGCTCTATCTACTATACCATAATGCTTCCCAGTAGGGTTAAATGGTGTTTGCCAAGTACCTACTTTTTGCTTTGCACTGTTCCAAGCTCATGGATAGAATAAAATCAGATCAGCATGACTTAGTGTCCAACCTCATTACTGGTATCTGCCCCAGCACTTAGAACAGTGTTTGGCAAATAGTAAGCAATTAACAAGTTCCATAGTTACTATTATTAGATCAGATGGTCCCTGAACCACACTGTACCACAATCTAAGGAGGAGCAAAAACAGGTAATTAATACCCACTTTTGTCTGAAGCACACAGAAGTCAAGTAACTTGCTTAAGATCCCACAACAGGCCAGTGGTGGAACTAGGATGGGAACCCAGGCTTCCTGAATCCCAGGCATGTGCTCTTTCCACTAGGCAATGCTGCTTCCCAGGAGCATAGGATAGGAATGTGTCTTGTAGAACAAAGGGACAAGATCGTTTTAACTACTTTGGCAAGAGAGATGAGAACGGAGCACAGTGAGTAGTTTGACTTGAGAGGAGCAGAAAGAGTGAGCTGGGTAGAATGGGAGAGAAGCAATGATCATTAAGGGGAAGATAAGTGATTGAGTGCCTAAAAGCTTGAGTTGCTGCTTGATGAGGAGAGGAATGGGCAACCATTGGAAGTTCTTGAGGCATGGAATCCATGGGAAAAAAAAAAGGCCCAAAACTGGAAGCCATATTTTTATGGAGCCAACACTTCTCAACCCACTCTCCCCCACGGGGTGACTCAGGGCAGGGAGAGAGTCCAAATTCTCGTTTGAGTCCATCGGCAACAGTAGGGGAGACAATAACAATAATAGTATCAGTTAAGCGCTTACTATGTGCCAAGCACTGTTCTAAGCACTAGGGTAGGTAAAAGGTAATCTGGTTGTCCCGCGTGGGGCTCACAATCTTAATCCCCATTTTACAGATGAGGTAATAGACTCAGAGAACTGAAGTGACTTGCCTAAAGGCACACAGCAGACAAGTGGCGGAGGTGGGATTAGAACCCACAGCCTCTGACTCCCAAGCCACTGCTCTTGCCACTAGGACATGATTCAAATTTATATCAGCCTAGAACTGTGTACTCTTTACTTCATATTTGACTAGGAATTTGGGGAGTAGTTTCAAAAACTTCATGAATGTTCCTCTTCAAAGATGAGCATCCCTATCATTGTGGGCAGGGAATGTGTCTGCTCTTGCTTTGTACTCTCCCAAGACTTAGTCCAGTGCTCTGCACACAGTAAGTGCTCAAGGAATAAACTGAATGAATGTCTGCCTTTCATAACACCTCCAGGTAAACCAATGGGGACTCTTGATCCACCAGAATGGTCTTGTGCCTTCTCACAGTTCCACCCAGTGCTCCCAGCTCCCACCCAGCCCTGGGTCCACAGAGCCACAAGAGATTAAACTATGAACATTGGGAGATTTTGGCTACGGCTGGGCTCCGGACGACCCAGGTGGCTGCACCCAGAGGCCCTACCGGTCCTTCACTTAACTTTTGTAAGCTCCATATATTTGGTGTGTAGAAATCCCACTAGACTGGAATCTCACTGAGGAATACACTCTACTTCATTGTTTTCTTTCAATCCCACAGTACAGTGGCTGGCACACAGTAAGCATCACTAAGTCTTCTTCTTCCCTGGCTACAGAGGGAGAAACATACATGGTACAGTGACCACAACCGGGAGGGGTAGATTTATTCATTCAATAGTATTTATTGAGACGTTACTATGTGGGGAGCACTGTATTAAGCACTTGGAATGTACAATTCGGCAACAGATAGATGGCCTGTTTACCTCTGCCTCCTTTATGAGTCTGGGCCCTACTTGTGAGATCTGGCCAGGCCTTCTGGTTCCCCAACTCAAGTCAGGTACCTCCTCTCCTCCCCATCTTGCAGGATTCTGCCACCTCACCCTCCCCACACGATATCAAATCATATATCTGTCCAGGCTCAGGGGAGAGTAAGGAGAGGGGAAAGGAGGGAAAAAAAGGCTCTCCCCTTCCCTCCTTTCAATCTATTCTTCCCCCTATCATCCCTCTTTTTCACTTTTCCTTTTTCCTATCTTTCCCTTTACATTTTTTCTCCTCCTTCCCCATTTCCTTCTTCTTCCCCTCTCCTTCTTAGTATCTTTTCCTCCTACCCCAAGGTCATTTTGTCTGGGGAAGATGGTCTAGAGGTATGCCATGTGAGGGGGCCTATGTTAGAAAGAGGAAGACAGGCAGGCAGGAAAGGAGGAGAGAACTGCAATTTTGAGATAATTTCTAGATGCCCTCAATTCTGAACCCCTTAATTTTGGGCACTTGGCATCACCTAGCTCTGCACCAAATAGATGCAACAATTGATGTTCACTTGTACTCATTTTGTTCAATTATTCCTGTTGAACAGTTGGAAGTCAGGACTTTTTTTTTCCCATACTCAGTAGAAAAAAATTCTCAGAAGGTGGCAAGCCCAGGGGTTCAACAGGAAAATGAGCAAATCTATTTTAGAAATGTTCAGTAAACTCACTGTGGGCACGTTCCCTGCCCATAAGGAGGTTAATATTCTATAGAAAGAGGGACAAACATTAGTATGAATAATCAAGTAATTTATAATATATAATTTAAAGATATGTACCTAAGTGCTGTGGGGTTAGGAGTGGAGTGAATATCAAATGTACTATTCAATAGTATTTATTTATTTATTGAGCGCTTACTATGTGCAGGGCACTGTACTAAGCGCTTGGGATGAACAAGTCGGCAACAGATAGAGACGGTCCCTGCCGTTTGACGGGCTTACAGTCTAATCGGGGGAGACGGACAGACAAGAACAATGGCAATAAACAGAGTCAAGGGGAAGAACATCTCGTAAAAACAATGGCAACTAAATACAATCAAGGCGATGTACAATTCATTAACAAAATAAATAGGGTAACGAAAATATATACAGTTGAGCGGACGAGTACAGTGCTGTGGGGATGGGGAGGGAGAGGTGGAGGAGCAGAAGGAAAAAGGGGAAAATGAGGCTTTAACTGCGGAGAGGTAAAGGTGGGGTGGCAGAGGGAGTAGAGGGGGAAGAGGAGTTCAGTCTGGGAACGCCTCTTGGAGGAGGTGATTTTTAAGTAGGGTTTTGAAGAGGGAAAGAGAATCAGTTTGGTGGAGGTGAGGAGGGAGGGCGTTCCAGGACCGCGGGAGGACGTGGCCCGGGGGTCGATGGCGGGATAGGCGAGACCGAGGGACAGTGAGGAGGTGGGCGGCAGAGGAGCGGAGTGTGCGGGGTGGGCGGTAGAAAGAGAGAAGGGAGGAGAGGTAGGAAGGGGCAAGGTGATGGAGAGCCTTGAAGCCTAGAGTGAGGAGTTTTTGTTTGGAGCGGAGGTCGATAGGCAACCACTGGAGTTGTTTAAGAAGGGGAGTGACATGCCCAGATCGTTTCTGCAGGAAGATGAGCCGGGCAGCGGAGTGAAGAATAGACCGGAGCGGGGCGAGAGAGGAGGAAGGGAGGTCAGAGAGAAGGCTGACACAGTAGTCTAGCCGGGATATAACGAGAGCCCGTAACAGTAAGGTAGCCGTTTGGGTGGAGAGGAAAGGGCGGATCTTGGCGATATTGTAGAGGTGAAACCGGCAGGTCTCGGTAACGGATAGGATGTGTGGGGTGAATGAGAGGGACGAGTCAAGGATGACACCGAGATTGCGGGCCCGAGAGACGGGAAGGATGGTCGTGCCATTCACGGTGATAGAGAAGTCTGGGAGAGGACCGGGTTTGGGAGGGAAGATGAGGAGCTCAGTCTTGCTCACGTTGAGTTTTAGGTGGCGGGCCGACATCCAGGTGGAGACGTCCCGGAGGCAGGAGGAGATGCGAGCCGGAAGGGAGGGGAGAGGACAGGGGCGGAGATGTAGATCTGCGTGTCATCTGCGTAGAGATGGTAGTCAAAGCCGTGATAGCGAATGAGTTCACCGAGAGAGTGAGTGTAAATGGAGAACAGAAGAGGGCCAAGAACTGACCCTTGAGGAACTCCGACAGTTAAAGGATGGGAGGGGGAGGAGGCTCCAGCGAAGGAGACCGAGAATGACCGGCCAGAGAGGTAAGAGGAAAACCGGGAGAGGACAGAGTCCGTGAAGCCAAGGTGAGATAAGGTATGGAGGAGGAGGGGATGGTCGACAGTGTCAAAGGCAGCAGAGAGGTCAAGGAGGATTAGAATGGAGTAGGAGCCATTGGATTTGGCAAGAAGGAGGTTACGGGTGACCTTAGAGAGAGCAGTCTCGGTAGAGCGGAGGGGACGGAAGCCAGATTGGAGGGGGTCTAGGAGAGAATGGGAGTTAAGGAATTCTAAGCATCGATTGTAGATGACTCGTTCTAGGATTTTGGAAAGGAAGGGTAGTAGGGAGATAGGACGATAACTGGAGGGGGAAGTGGGGTCAAGAGCGGGTTTGTACTAGAGATCGAGTACAGAGTGAGGAGAAGAATAAAAATATTTTAGTGGTAATTTAAGCTCTATGTGCTAAGCACACAACTAAGCACTGGGATAAATACATAATAATCAGGTTGGACACAGACCCTGCTCCACGAAAATGTCGCGGGATAATCAATCAATCAGTGGTATTTATTGAGCACTTACTGGGTTCAGAACACTCTACTAAGCACTTCAGAGAGCACAACAGAGTTGGTAGACATATTTCCTGCCCACAAAGAGCCTCACAGTCTAGAGGCTGAGGCGGACATTAATATAAATTAGAGAAATGTACATAAAGTGTTGAGGGGCTGAGGATGAGGTGAGTAGCAAGTGCTTACAGAGTATAGATCCACACGGAATTAGGAAGGAGAACAGATATTAAAAACCCATTTTACAGTTGAGGAAAATGAGGCCCAGAAAAATTAAGTAACTTGCCCAAGGTCACGCAGCAGACAAGCAGAAGAGCTTGGACTAGAACACAGATTCGCTGACTCGCAGGTCTGTGTTCTTTGCACTGAGCCATTCTGCTTCTCCACAGTGTCAGAGGCAACTGAAAATTTGAGATGGATCAGGACAAAATATGGGTCTACAATTTATGGAAGTCATTAGTGTCATCCTAGAGAGCACAGTCTTATTGGAGAGAAGGGGTCAAAAACCTGAATTTAGAGGGGTCAAGAAAAGTCTCGGAGGAAAGAGAATGACATTGTGTGCATACAAACTATACCTATACGTAGAGAAGCAGAAGAGCCTAGAGGGAAAATCACGGGGCCAGGAGTCAGAGGACCTGGATTCTAATTCTGGCTTCACCAAATATTTGCTATGTTACTTTGGGCAAGTCACTTCACTTCTCTGGACCACATTTCCTTCATCTGAAAATGGGAATTCAATAGCTGTTCTCCCTCCTACTTAGACTGTGAACCCCACATGGAGCCTAATTATCTTGTATATACTCCAGCTTTTAGTAGAGGGTTTGGCACATAGCAAGTGTTTAACAAATACCATTATCATTATTATTATTATTATCAGCATCTTCATCATTAGGAAATTAAAGAATAATCACTCATATCCTATTTTCATGAGTTTACATAAATCATGTTCACCCACCAGAGGTTAAACTTGGTGGGAATGGAAGATCAATTTCCTCAAATGCTTAACACTTTTCTCAGTGCTTAGTACAGTGCCTGACACATAGTAAGTGATTAATAAATTCTATTTCAAAATGTTTTTATTGTGTTCCGTATAATATGGATTGGCTGCTGATGCAAGCCATTGTCTTATTTTATAATTGAATACAAATATTTGTTCCTGTTATTATCATTATTATTTAAGTGCCTACTATGTGTCAAGCACTGTTCTAAGCACTGGGGTACATTCTAAGGACTGAGGTAGCTGTACCTCAGTCTCATCCATTTCGCACCCAATTCCCTGGCCAACGTCCTCCCACTGACCCGGACTACCCTCTCCCTCCAAATACAACAGAGAAGCAGCATGGCCTAGTGGATAGAGCTCAGGCCTGGGAGTCAGAAGGACCTGGGTTCTAATCCTAACTGCCACTTGTCTGCTGCATGACCTTGAGCAAGTCAGTCATTTAAACTTCAGTGTGCCTCAGTTACCTCTGTAAAATGTGGATTAATACCGTGAGCGCCATGGGGGACAGGGACGGTGTCCAACCTGATTACCCTGCATTTACCAGCGTAGTTCAGTGGAAAGAGCACGGGCTTGGGAGTCAGAGGTCATGAGTTTGAATCCCGGCTCTGCCACTTGTCAGCTGTGTGACTGTGGGCAAATCACTTCACTTCTCTGTGCCTCAGTTACCTCATCTGTAAAATGGGGATTAACTGTGAGCCTCAAGTGGGACAACCTGATTACCCTGTATCTACTCCAGCGCTTAGAACAGTGCTCGGCACATAGTAAGTGCTTAACAAATACCAACATTATTATCATTATTATTACCCCAGCTCTTAGAACAGTGCCTGTCACGTAGTAAGCCCTTCATAAATTATTATTATTCAGTGCCAAAAAGTCATTTCTGATTCATAACGTCTCCACAGATATATTTTCTCCGAACGTCCTGTCCTCTGCCATAATCGTCAACCTTTCTAATGGTTCTTCAATTATCATTGTTATGGTCTCTATCCATCTAGCTGCCAGTCTGCTTCTTCCATGGTTTCCCTGGACTTTTCCTAGCATTAGTGTCTTCTCCAGAAAATTAGTCCTCCTGATTATGTGTCCAAAATATGCTAATCTAAGTCATTTGGCCTTCCAAAGACCACTTTGGTTTAATTTGCTCTAAAGTCCTTCACAAACACCATAAAAAATACCCCCACAAACCACCACCATGTTTTCCACCTTCAAAACCTTATTAAAATCACATTTCCTCCAGGAGGCGTTCCCCAGCTAAGCCCTCATTTCCCCTACTCCCTCTCCCTTCTGTATCAACCTGTGCACTTCAATGAATATACCTTTTAAGCACTTGATATTCATCCTTCTCTCAGGGAATGGGGATTAAAAGTGTAAGCCCCACGTGGGAAAACCTGATTATCTTGTATCTACCCCAGTGCTTAGAACAGTGCTTGGCACACAGTAAGCCCTTAACTAATACCACAATTATTATTATTATTATAAAAATGGGTAGAAGTCAAGAATCTGAAGCTGTAAATGAATTATCATGTGACTCTGGCCAAGGCACCTGAACTTGTTGGTTAATGAACTACTTAGTGGGGACAAGAGATTTGTATGTGAATCAGGTTTGTAAAGCAGCATGGGAAAAGTGCTACAGGAGGAAATAATAAGAATAATTGATAATTATGGCATTTGGTAAGTTCTTATTATGTGCCAAGTACTGTTCTACATGCTGGGGTAGATGAGCCCTTTGTGGGCAGGGACTGTCTCTATTTGTTACTGAATTGTACTTGCCCACTGCTTAGTACAGTGCTCTGCACACACTATGCGCTCCATAAATACAAGTGAATGAATGACTGAATATAAGGTTATCAGGGTGAGTATACCCTACCTGTCCTGCGTGAGGCTCACAGTCTAGCATGACCAAGTTGGGCTCCAGCCCTTTGGAAAGTATATTGCATTTCTATCACGGATATTATCAAATGAATATTTAAAAACAAATTCTCTTTAGATTTTCTATTTGTCTCCCACCAACTGATGATTTAATAATAGAAAATGTTTTCATCCCTGACTAATTTCTTGGAACCCTGGGGGGATTTTTATCATTTTAACCAAGATTACTGTTGACATAACTGTAGGAAATAAACGCAATACATTTGGTGAGTTTCTGGATGACAGCACTTGTCAAATGGTACAAAGAAAATGTGTTTTTTTGTACTTCAAACTGAATGAAGAATAATAATTTTGTAATTGCTTAAACACTTCCTTTGTGCCAAACCTTGTGCTCAGGGCTCGGGAAGATGCAAATTCATCTACTTGGACACAAGACTCAAATTCTAAGCAGGAGGGAGAGCAGGTACTGATCCCCATTTTGTCGTTGAGGAAGCTGAGGAACAGACAAGTTAAGTGACTTGCCTAAGGTCACGCAACAGGCCAAGATTAGAACCCAGGAGCCCTGAGTTCCAGGCCCCCACTCTTCCCACTAGGCAATGCTACTTTTCATTCACTCATTCATTCATTCAATCATATCTATTGAGCACTTACTGTGCGCACAGAACTGTACTAAGAGCTTGGGAAATAAACTGTGATAATCCCTGCCCATAATTGAGCTCACAGTCTAGAAAGGAAATTTAGAGAATGAAATAATAAGACCAAAGTCCAAGTTTTCTCCTCCTTGGAGCTTAACTATACATGACTGTCTTCCTTTCAAAAAATAAAAATGAATTTAAAGAATATATTTGTGTGAACTGCCACTTCAATGATCTGAAACCAAAGACTATTATATAAAAGTTCCACAAAGGAGTCACCATTTCCATACACTCCTGACAACCTGGGATAAAGCAGCCTCAGTCTTCCTTCCCTCTCCATCTGTGATGTCCTCTTCGTCATCAACCTCACTTACTGAGTGCTAACTGTGTGCAGGGCACTGTATTAAAAGCTTGGGAGAGTACAATATAACACAATAAAACAGTTGGTTGACACATTCCTCCACCCTACAGTCTGGAGGGGGAGACAGACATTAATATAAAGAGTTTATAATATATAATTTATAGATATGCCAGAAGTGCTGTGCGGTTGAGGGTAGAGCAAATATCGAATGGCCAAAGGTCCAGATCTAAGTGCAAAGACAATGCAGAAGGAATAGGGAGGTGGGGAAAAGAGGAGAAGGTCTCTTGGAGAAATGTGACCTTAATAAAGCTTTGAAGGTGGGGAGAGTGGTTGTCTGGCATTCATGGAGTGGCAGAGAGTTCCAGGCTGGGCCTGGGAAATGGATCGGTGGTGAGCTATGAGACCAGAGCACAGTGAATAAACCAGAGGAGTGAAATGTGCAGGCGGGGCTATAGTAGGAGATTAGTAAAATAGGAGGGGGTGAGCCGATATAGTGCTTTAAAGCCGATGGTAAGGAGTTTCTGTTTGATGCTGAGGTGGATGGGCAACCACTGGAGCTTTCTGAGGCCTGGGGGGAGATGGACTGAATGTTTTTTGTTATTTTTAGACTCAGGAGCCATAGCCAAGAGTCAGGAGCCAGGAGCCATGCAGGTATGGCTGGGGCTTATGGATGGAAATTAAGGAATCAGATGGGGGTGGGAGCCGGGTTCGGTGGTGGAGTCAGTGGTTGGGGCTTATTATCCGCTCTCCACACCTGGCCAGGAGGGAGTGCTTAGCTCAGAGTACCCTAATGAGTAGAAATGAGTGTAGCAGGTTGATGGGGCAGTGTGGGATCAAGAACAATGCGCTTCAGGTCCACTCCTACACCTGGCCACAGGAGATATGAGTGTGGCAGAGCAATGGGACAGGGGTTGGGATTGGGAAGGATACTACTTTTTAGTTTTCACAACTACTCTCTCTGTCTCTCAGTCTCTGTGTGTCCCACTATAATTCCACTATTCCCCGAAAACGTCAATGCCGATTTCAACATCAGCAAAACACAGGATAGATTCCCTCCCGGCAAAATGTAAACGCCAGCCATAAACACGAAACTCCCGGAAAATGTGAGGCAGAAAGTGGTGTCACCACTGTCATTTTCTTCCCCACACACGATGTCTCAACTCACTGATTGGCAGATCTGTCCACTAGGGAGAACAAGTTAGAGGAACGATCCATGAACACCGCAAAAAAACATAGGTTTAACTTGTGGAATACTATCAGAGAAGTTTGTCAAGACATCATCATTCCTTGTGAAGGGTGGGACTTCTAGAAAGCACAGATATCTCATATAAGAATTCTGGGAAAATTTCTCCCATATGATAAAATGGATTGCAATCCAAATAAAAACAATAAAGAACTCTGCACCTAGTGATAATCCTAGAATTCTTCAAGTGAAAACCATGTATATGCCACCTAACATTTTATCTTAAAGAAGAGAAAGGCTCCTTGAACCTCAGGCCTGCAAATGCATCTGATGAGGTTTTCCATTGTATGGTCAGTTGCCCCAATGACTTACCGAAGAAGAGTGAACAGCTGGGCCCTTAAAAACTTCCTTCTGTGTTCTAGTCTCGACCGGATTTGCTGAAGACCTGGAAAAAGCCAATTTAGAGACTTGTAAGCTACACCATCATTTCTATCGGAAATATGTTGCAGTAAACCGTATTGTCAAAAACTGCCTTTTAGTCTTTCTTCCTCTGAGTGAGGAAAATCACATTTGGTACAGAAGGTCATGGGTAAGTCACTTCACTTCTCTGTGCCTCAGTTACCTCATCTGTAAAATGGGGAGTGAGATGGTGAGCCCCACATGGGACAGGGATTGTGTCCAGTCCAATTTGCTCATATCCACCCAGTGCTTACTACACTGCCTTTTACAAAGTAAGAGCTTAACAAATACTATAATTATTATTATTATGAACCTCGGGTAGGCCATCAGTGTGTCAACTGTAAATCAAAAAAGAAATCAGACACCACCCACACAGCAACACCACCACCACCAACACCTTTTCAGTTATTTGCTGCCCTTTTAAATTATGTAGTGTTTTTTTATAGGTATCCCCTCTCAGAAAATCATTAGCTTGAAGCTACTGGCTTTTTGGGAAAGCATTCATTCATTCATTCAATAGTATTTACTGAGCGCTTACTATGTGCAGAGCACTGTACTAAGCGCTTGGGATGAACAAGTCGGCAACAGATAGAGACAGTCCCTGCCGTTTGATGGGCTTACAGTCTAATCGGGGGAGATGGACAGACAAGAACAATGGCAATAAATAGAGTCAAGGGGAAGAACATCTCGTAAAAACAATGGCAACTACATAGAATCAAGGCGATGTACAATTCATTAACAAAATAAATAGGATAATGAAAATATATACAGTTGAGCGGACGAGTACAGTGCTGTGGGGATGGGAAGGGAGAGGTGGAGGAGCAGAGGGAAAAGGGGAAAAAGAGGGTTTAGCTGCGGAGAGGTAAAGGGGGGGGGTGGCAGAGGGAGTAGAGGGAGAAGAGGAGCTCAGTCTGGGAAGGCCTCTTGGAGGAGGTGAGTTTTAAGTAGGGTTTTGAAGAGGGGAAGAGAATCAGTTTGGCGGAGGTGAGGAGGGAGGGTGTTCCGGGACCGCGGGATGACGTGGCCCGGGGGTCGACGGCGGGATAGGCGAGACCGAGGAACGGTGAGGAGGTGGGCGGCAGAGGAGCGGAGCGTGCGGGGTGGGTGGTAGAAAGAGAGAAGGGAGGAGAGGTAGGAAGGGGCAAGGTGATGTAGAGCCTTGAAGCCTAGAGTGAGGAGTTTTTGTTTGGAGCGGAGGTTGATAGGCAACCACTGGAGTTGTTTAAAAAGGGGAGTGACATGCCCAGATCGTTTCTGCAGGAAGATGAGCCGGGCAGCGGAGTGAAGAATAGACCGGAGCGGGGCGAGAGAGGAGGACGGGAGGTCAGAGAGAAGGCTGACACAGTAGTCTAGCCGGGATATAAAGAGAGCAGGCAGGCATCCATACCTCACAAGATTTATTCCAACTCAGAAATGTGCTCATGCAGTTCAATAGAACATTTGTGGATATCCTGGGACTTTCCCTGGAACTCAAAAAATACCCAGCCAAAGGGAGATTTTATTTCCCTGGGGGTTTAGTAGTAACTTCCAAACTTCAAACACAACCCTGAGCAAAAACAAAAATCATTTTTGACCACAGATTTTAGCTGAATAGGCACTTTGTAATCTAAATCTTATACATCTTGATTTAATATGTGCTCTAAGACTGTCAAAAGTTAAGAAACTAGGTCTCTTAACCAAGTGGAAACACTTTATAATAGGCTTTATAATGTTGGTGTATTTAGTTTTTAGGTAAAGAGTAACATTGTGCAATACCTAACAATGTCTTTACACTAAATATTGCTACACTATCCGGGAAGCACTTAGCGATTTATCTATTTTCTTTCACATCACAGAAAACATAGATTTATTAAATCGTATTCTCCTGCAGAACTCTGCATATAGTAAGCACTCAGTAAATACCACTGATTAGTTAAAGGCATTTTCCTTGTGTGAAAAAACTGAACACCATCAGTAATTCAGATTTTCTGAATTATTTTCTTTTCTTTGCCTTTATACTGCCTACATCAGCCATACTTAATCTTGGGAAGAAGCAGAAGTGTGCCACACAATTGCTCAGTTCTTTTACCTCAATAATATGGACCTTTCTCCTCAGCCTCTCCATAGCAAACCCAGATACATTTTGAATCATTTGGCACCACGGATAAGACAAACCCACAGGGGAATCTACTGACAATTTGGGTAACTGGCTATATTGAACCACTGTCATTTCCTATTCCCTCCTGCTTTTGGGCAAGCTCCATTAAGTTTACTTAATTGGGACCAAAACAAAACTCCATCTTCCTTCCCCAAGCCTATCTTCTTCCTAAGCTTTTCTTTTTACATGTAAAACAAAAGGAGATATTTATTAACATCTTATTGAATGCATGATTCCCGATCAGCATGGGACACAAGTAATTAACTAATATGAGCCTTTCAGGAATAATCATCTTCATGCTGCTTTAGATAATGAGAACTGGTTCATATCGGCAATTGGGATTTTCACACGAAAAACAAAATGTTAGACTCTTGGTCCATGTACGGGTTGAGATGTAGCCGACCTGTGTGGAGAATGGAACATCAGCAACATGAGAAAAGAACTAAACAAGTCTACGATCAATATCGTTCTTGGTAGGATGGAATTAGGCTTAGCTCTTCTAGGAAAAAAAAAGACCTAAGTATACCCTATATATGATGGTCCATTAGATCCATTCCCAGAGTAGAAACCAAATTACTTAGGTCTCCATCTCTGAGAATAGTGTTGGCTGCCTACTAGTGATGCCAGCTGAATTCCTTGCCTTGGTGCTGAACCAAGGACTACCCTCAGGAGTTCAAATGAGGCACAAACTTACCATCCTGCATTCATTTTAGATGCCAGCTGGGCTTGTTTCTTAGATATCTCACCTGTCTCATCACCGGCCCTTAGCCCACATCCTGCCTCTGGCCTGGAATGCCCTCCCTCCTCAAATCCACCAGACAATTCAAAGCCTTACTGAAGGCATATGTCTTCCAAGAGGACTTCCCAGACTAAGCCCCACTTTTCCTCATCTCCGACTCCCTTCAGCTTCACCCTGACCCTCCCTTTGCTCTTTCCCCCCTCCGTGCCCCACAGCACTTATGTATATATCTTCAATTATATTAATTTATATTAATGTCTGTTTACTTGTATTAAGGATCACAAGGTACAAAAGAACTCCAACCCCAAGGTCCTTCCAATTGAGAAATCACAGCATTGGTGAGTCTTCTCTTTCTTAATATGTAAGGACTTTGCCCAATCGTGGCATTGATAATTTCCCACTTAGTTTTTCTGCAGCTTCATTCATGATGTACATTATAACTCTCCTCTACAATTTTGAAATTCATAGCATCTCTCCATCTCTACCTTCTCTTCCATTTGCACAGCATCCATTGTTATCATATGAAGTTCTCCTCTTTTGATGCCAAATGCCAGAGGAGATTATCACTATGGTATTTGTTAAGCACTTACTACGTGCCAAGCACTGTTCTAAACAGTGGTAATGAAAGGAAAGGGATCATGAACATTAGATAAGCAATTTTAAAATTGCAGCAGAACTGTTCAGACTACAAAAAAATGTGTTTTCAAAAATTCCACTAAATAAATTAATGGCATTCACTGAGCACTTACTGTGGGCAGGGCACTGTAGTAAACACTTGGGAAAGTATAATGCAATAGAGGTAATAGACAAGTTCCCTGCCCACAAGGAGCTCACAGTTCACAGCGGGAGATGGACAGAAAAATAAATTACTGTGTTACAGATATGAACAAAAGTGCTGTGGGGCTGACGATGGGATGAATAATAAGTGTTTACAGGGGACAGATCAAAGTACATAGGCTATACAAAAGGGAGATGGAGTAGGCAAAAAGAGGCTTATGCTAATAATGCCAAAATAATGTATCTCTTTCCCTATGTCATATTTAATGAAAAAAGGCTCCAGAAAAAAAAGAAGACACGAAAATATGAACAGAGTATTAAAGGTATTTGAATCAATTCGCTTAGGCTTCTGAAAATATTTTAAATTGTTTCTCAAATCATTGCAATTTAAAGTTCTGAATCAATCTGTAACCATGCTTAGAATATCTTTTATTTGAATAAAATACTACTTGGGAAAAGCGTAAACTACATTGTGTTTTAAAAGCACTTGCTAATAATCGTTCTGTTGCTAGGTAACAATGTATTTCTGGAACAAATATTTTTATTTCTCCAATTATAAAGTAAGACAGTGGCTTGCATCGCCAGCCAGTACATATTATATTGAATGCAATAATGGCACTCAAAAAAGTATCCCTGCAAGCATGACCTCTGGTGAACAATAAATGTGATTTATGTAAACTCATCAAAATAGGATATGGAATAACGTTCTTTCATTTCCTACACAGTTCATCTTTTCTTCAAAGCCTTACTAAAGTCACACTTCCTCCAAAAGGCCTTCCCTGACCAACACATCACTTTCCCAACTATTGCCTTTCCTTCTACACTGCCTATGTGCTTGAGTCTGCATCCTATATGCACTTTGTTTCGGTCCCCACTCCTCCCCACAACCTTTATGTCAAAACCCATTATTTATTTTAATGTCTGTTTGCCCCACTAAATTGTAAGGTCTCTGAGGGCAGGGATCATATCTACAAACTCTACTGCATTGTACTCTCCCAAGTGCTTAGTACAGTGTTCTGCCCACAGCAAGCACTCAATAACTCCTATGAATTGGTTAATTTTCATGTTCAACAGAGAAACTCCCAAAATCCATGGCTCACATTTGGAATTGAATAGCTGAAACTTTTAGCTTTAAAATATTTCTGAATTTTGCTTCTGATTAAAATAAGCCCAAACAGTAAGAACCGTTGCCTGAAAGAATGTTGGAAGTCTGTATGGCATTACTAAAAATGGCACCATTTTGAGATTTTTACAAGAATTAGAAATTCACTAATTTACAAGAATTAGAAAGCCACTTTGGTAGGGTCAAACATTATATAACTCCTGTCAATGTATCTAAACATTTGCAAAATGGAGTTATTAGCCTTAGAACTTAAGTTTCTTTGCTTTTCCTCAACTGATTCTCAAAATTGGTCATTAAAAGATGCATGTAAATGGTATAGGTATGATCTTTATACTTTTCGGTTTCACAGTCCCTACACTCACTTACATTGCCCCTGACAGCATGACAACTTATAGGATAAAAAAATAGTTCCCAAATTTAGATCTCTGAAATAAATTATAAAAATCAGTCATCAAATTCCATGCACTTGGGGAGCTACAATTAGTACTTATTACAGTGGTACTTATTGAAGACTTACTGGGTGCAGAGTGCTGTACTAAGCCATTGGGAAAATATATTCCTTGTCATTCAACTGTTTTTATTGAGTGCTTATGGTGTGCAGAGCACTGTACTAAGCACTTGGGAGAGTACAAAACAACAATAAACAGATACGTTCCCTGCCCACGAGTTTACAGTCTAGTAAGTAGCTTATATGCTAACAAGTTGAGAGCAGGTTTGGCTCACAACTAGAAAACTATGAAACACTTTTATTTTGTAAGATTGATTAGAAAGGTTTCAGGGACATGCAGTAGTTATTTAGCATATAATAAAGCAAACAAAAAAAAACATTCCATTAGATAAAGAACAGAGGCAGTGTGGTCTAGTGGAAAGAGCACAGGACTGGGTGTCAGGAGACTGACCTACCGGGTGCCACTCTATAATCAATCAAATGATGGTGTTTATTGAGCACTTAATGTACTCAACGCTGTACAAGGTGTTTGGGAGAGTGTAAATACAACAGAGGGAGTAAACTCCCTGCCCACAGGAATTTACAGTCTAAAGGAGGAGGCAGATATTGAAATAAATTTCAGATATGTACTCGAGTCACAAATTTGATGGGTCTCAGTTTCCTCATCTGTAAAATAATAATAATGTTTGTACTTGTTAAGCGCTTAATATGTGCAGAGCACTGTTCTAAGCACTGGGGTAGATAAAGGGTCATCAGGTTGTCCCACATGAGGCTCACAGTCTTAATCCCCATTTTACAGGTGAGGTAACTGAGGCACAGAGAAGTTAAGTGACTTGCCCACCGTCACACAGCTGACAAGTGGAAGAGTCAGGATTCGAACCATGACCTCTGACTCCCAAGCCTGGGCTTTTTCCACTGAGCCACGCTGCTTCTCTAAAATAAAAGCAGCATGGCTCAGTGGAAAGAGCATGGGCTTTGGAGTCAGAGGTCATGGGTTCGAATCCCTGCTCAGCCACTTGTCAGCTGTGTGACTTTGGGCAAGTCACTTAACTTCTCGGTGCCTCAGTTACCTCATCTGTAAAATGGGGATTAAGACTGTGAGCCCCCAGTGGGACAACCTGATTCCCCTGTGTCTACCCCAGCGCTTAGAACAGTGCTCGGCACATAGTAAGCGCTTAACAAATACCAGCATTATTATTATTAAAAATAAACTAGATTATGATGTCTGTGTGGGTCGAGGACCATGTCCGATTTCATAGCCTTGCAATGTGGATTCTAATCCCGGCTCCACACTTATCTGCTGTGTGACTTTGGGCAAGTCACTTCGCTTCTCTGGGCCTCAGTTACCGCATTTGTAAAATGGCAATTAAGACTATGAGCCCAACGTGGGACAACCTGATTACCTTGTAACTATCCCAATGCTTAGAACAGTGCTTGGCACATAGTAAGAGCTTAGCAAATACCATAATAATAATAATAATAACTACCCCACCAATTGAGCACAGAGAAAATGCTTAATAAATGTCATAATTATCATCATTTACCTGGCGTGGCTTGTTTCCTCACCCCAAGTGACATTTATCCTAGTTAGCTGCAGTGTTTTCCAAAACATTTGAAATGGTTGACATAGTAACATCTTATTTTTCACATCATGTATTGAATGATTTGGAGAAAAGGGCCACCAAAATAAGCATGATCTCAGGAGAATGCTTTTTAACCTTCTCAACCTATTTTTAGGCAAAGGACTTGTAGTACTTACAAAAATGCTCTTCATCAACTAATCCATTAAGTGGATACAATGTTGTTGTTTTTCCTTAAAAATACAAACCTCCATTCAGTGAGATCTAAATCAGCAAGGGAGGACAAGAAGTCCTTTTATAATTCAAGCCAAAATATGTAAGAAGGCAGCTTCTCCAGGAACTTACCCAGGCAGCACTTTCTGTAATTATTCTTTTTTCTCTCTGTTTTACCCTGAATTTCTAAGGTGAATAATTCTATTTAGGTAGATTTCTTGATTCTCTCCCCATCCTCTCCCCAACTCCCCACCCCCCCAAAACCTCTCTGCTAAGGGAAATACCCTGGTTACCACTGGCTGGGATTTCCAGCAGGAGCTTCAATCCATGTGACCTTGTAAAAGCAGCCTTATCTCTAGACTACAAGAAGATTACAGGAAATTTACCCAGAATCTCACCGACACTGTCAGCTTCTTCATCCTCAACAAAATTCCCTCATGCAAAAACTTGGAGGACAACAAGAGATTTGTCATTAAATCACTGCTTATTATAATGTACATTAGTATTTGATTTTTTTTTTTAGCAATTTTGAATAATGCTGAAGTGTAGAGAAAAGGTGACCTATTTCTTGGTTTGAATTCTGGCTGATCATCTTTCGAGACTGCGATATCAAGCAAGAATGCTTAATGAAAGGAAAGAGCACAAAAGGAAAGAAGTGCATTTTAGATTATTACTAAAATAGGGCAGACCTCAAGAAAAATCTGAGCACATTTAGGAGAACCAGGTAACACTCACATGAAACAGAAGCACTAATAGAAAAACAAATAGTGGCTCTTATTGTCCGTTGTTATCTTTCCTTTTCTAAATCACCTTGCTGTTTTTATCATTTCAATCTATTCTTGTGTTTCCTTTACCAACTCCCACCACTCCATTTTCAGACTGTGAGCCTTGTCTGAATGATCATCTATGTACTCTTCCCCAGAACGTAGTACAGTGCTCTGCCTAAAGCAAGCACCGAATCAATATTTGATTCTTGATTCTATTTATTGTCATTGTTCTTGTCTGTCTCCGCCGATTAGACTGTAAGACCATCAAAGGGCAGGAACTGTCTCATCTGTTACCAATTTGTACATTCCAAGCGCTTAGTACAGTGTTCTGCACATAGTAAGCATTCAATAAATACTATTGAATGAATGAATGAATACTATCGATTGATTTTCATTGTTCCAAGTGAAATTTCCATAGCTTCCAGATATTGTCTGAGCCCATTAGAATCCCACATTCGTAGGGTAGAAGGTCCTGAGACCCCACCAGACTTCCAGAATGGGGTAAAAGGGATCAGTCAATCATATTTATTAAGTGCTTACTGTGTGCAGAGCACTGTACTAAGCTCTTGAAACAATGCATTATAGCAATACAGAGTGACAATCCCTGCCCACAGTGAGCTCACAGTCTGGGGGGGAGATAGACATCGATATAAACAGACATGAATATAAATAAATAAAATTACCGATATATACACGTTATATGGGGCTGGGGCTGGGGGAAGAGCAAAAGGAGCAAGTCAGGGTGATGCAGAAGGGAGTGGGGGATGAGAAAAAGTGGGGATTAGTCTGAGAAGGCCCCTTGGAGGAGATGAGCCTTCAGTAAGGCTTTGAAGGGAGGGAGAGTAATTGTCTGGCAGATTTGAAGAGGGAGGGTGTTCCGGGACAGAGGCAGGACTTGGGCCAGGGGTCGGAGGCGAGACAGCTGAGATGGAGGCACAGTGAGAAAGTTAGCACCAGAGGAGCCAAGTGTCCGGGCTGAGCTGTAGAAGGAGAGAAGTGAGGTGAGGTAGGAGGGAACTAGGTGATTAACTGCTTTTAAGCCAATGGTGAGGAGTTTTTGTTTGATGTGGAGGTGGATAGGAAACCACTAGAGATTTTTGAGGAGGTGTGTGACCTGTCCTGAACGTTTCTGCAGAAAGATGATCCAGGCAGCTGAGTGAAGTATGGACTGGAGTTGAGAGAGGCAGGAGGTTGGGAGGTCAGCAAGGAGGCTGATGTGGTAATCTAGGAGGGATAGGATGAGTGACTGTCTTAAGGTTAGTAGCCATTTGGTTGGAGAGGAAAGTGCAGATTTTAGCGACGTTGTGAAGGTGGGACCAACAGGATTTGTTGATGGATTGAATATATGGGTTGAATGAGAGAGAGGAGTCGAGGATAATGCCAAGGTTACGGCCTTGTGAGACGGGAAGGATGGTGGTGCCCTCTACGGTGATGGGAGAGGACAGGGTTTGGGTGGTAAAATAAGGAGCTCTGTTTTGGACACGTTAAGTTTGATGTGACGGGAGGACATCCAAGATCCAAGAGAGATGTCTTAAAGGCAGGAGGAGATGCAAGTCTAAAGAGAGGAAGAGAGATCAGGGGAGGAGATGTAAATAAAAATCTGCCACAGTGTCCTGGCTACATGTCTGTCTCAGTGAAACATTAAGGACTTTAGACTGGAAGCTCTATCTGGGCAGGGAATGGGTTCACCATCTTTATTATATTGTATTCTCCCAACCACTAGGCACAGTGCTCTGAACACAGAGAGTGTTCAATAAATACCACCAATTGATTGACACCATCGCTTTCATCCCCCACCTGCAATCAAAGCTATGCCTAATTTGGTGAGGGTAGAATTGGGAGGAGGCCCCCTTCCTCATATCAGTTTCTTAAATCCTATGTGGGATAATATCAGGCTTCTATGCTAAATACCCCCAAATGTTCAAAGGTTCTTTGGATTTATGACAGAGGGAACACCAAGAAGTGCTTTTGATTCACATAATTATAAGACCTGCATTTTTCCAGGTTTAATGAGAATAGGCTATATTTTTGAAAGACGTTCAAATAGCATACTAAATTGCAGGGGGTGTAGATTAAGTAGATATAAGCATATTGGAGAAGAAGAAATCATGAAATAGAATGCATTAAGAGTTAATCCACAGCAGACTTGCTTCCAAATCACATATTTCGACTATTTTTTTTTTCACTCATATGAAAAAAGAAATCTACTTAAATCTCAGTAAGAAATTTTAGGGTTTTTCAACTGGCAAATCCACGATTAATGCTGCCTTGTGCATTTAAAGCCCAATGTAAGTAAAGAAATGTTCTTTAGATATGCCACTAAACTCTCATCAGATATTTATATTCTCTTTCCTTCAAACCACTTCAATCCTTTTCTATTCTGAGCCACTTATTAACTGCTCTTGAGATAGAAGAAATAAAGCATGCAGAAACTGTCATTAATAAGTTAATGAAAATCTAATGCTATTATGTAGTGAGCAGACAGTGTCTTGGGCAATAAAGCAAGAAAAGCAGCTTGGCCTTCTGGAAAGAGCGCAGGCTTGGAAATTAGGGGACCTAGGTTTTAATCCAAGCTCTAAGACTTTCCTGCTAGTGACCTTGGACAAGTCACTTACCTTTGCCCAGTTCATCAGTTTCTCATCTGTAAAATGGAGATTCCAAACCTCTTAGGCTGGGAGCCCCATGAGGGACAGGGACTATGTCCTACCTGATTATCTTGTATCACCCTAGTACTAAGTACTGTGCTTAGGACACAGTAAGCATTTAACTATAAGAAGAAGTAAGGTATTGAGTTCCATTATTTTTATCCTAGATGATCACCTGAAGTCCTGCCCATGTGATATTCCACACCAAGTTCACCATCTACTCCATGGATTCTTGTCAGGACCCATTTAGCTTCAGAGACAACTACCATGACCAGGTTAATCAGTCACCATCAGTGATATTTCTTGAGCATTGTACTAACTGTACTAAGCACTGGGGATGATGATGATGATGATTATGCTATTTGTTAAGCACTTACTACGTGCCAAGCACTGTTCTAAGTGCTGGGGTAGGTTCAAGGTTATCAGAGTGTCCCACCTGGGGCTCACAGTCTTAATCCCCATTTTTCAGATGAGGTAACTGAGGGCACAGAGAAGTTAAGTGACTTGCCCAAAGTCACACAGCTGACAAGTGGTGGAGTCGGGTTTAGAACCCACCACCTCTGACTCCCAAGCCCATGCTCTTCCCACTAAGCCACATACAATACAGAGTCGGTAAACTCATGCCCCACCCACAATGGGCTGACAGACTCTTTTTAAAGTGTTTACTGTACGCACAGCTCTGAATTCAACATTTGAGAGAGTAAAAGAAAGTTGGAAGCCATAATCCCTGACCTCAAGGACCTTATAAACTAATGAGGAGCATATTATCTGGATTGTGTCTTCTCTCTGCTCTTCCCTTTTACTTCAGCCCCAAATCACTCATATTAGGTCTGCTTTTCCTAGGATCTAGGAGCACCCTTATTGGTCTGTTCTCTCATTCTCTTATCCTTATTGTCCTGGGAAAAAAACAAACATCAAGGAATATTGATTGTCCTCCAATTGCAGTTCTTGTATTAGGCTTTATTAATAATAATGTTGGTATTTGTTAAGTGCTTACTATGTGCAGAGCACTGTTCTAAACGCTGGGGTAGATACAGGGTCATCAGGTTGTCCCACATGAGGGTCACAGTCCTAATCCCCATTTTACAGATGAGGGAACTGAGGCCCAGAGAAGTGAAGTGACTTGCCCACAGTCACACAGCTGACAAGTGAGAGAGCGGGATTCAAACCCATGACCTCTGGCTACCAAGCCCATGCTCTTTCCACTGAGCCGCAATACTTAGATAAGTTATGTGCTAGTTTGGGGATTGATTAAATACTTGCTATGGGCCAAGCCCTGGGGTAGATCATTCATTCAATCATATTTATTGAGCGCTTACTGTGTGCAGAGTACTATACTAAGCATTTATCAAACTGACACTCTCCCAACCACTTAGTACAGAGCTCTGCACAAAGTAAGTGCTCAATAAATACCACTGAATGAATGAATGAATGAATGATTGAATAGGGTTCACCATCTAAATAGTAGGGAATCTCCACAATTTACCCCATTGCACAGAGGAGCAAATGGGGGCCCACAGAGGCTAAATGACTGGCCCAAGGTCAGACAGAAGGCCATGAGCATAGCTGGAATTAGGACCCAGATCTCCCGAATCTCAGTTCAATGCTTCTTCCCTTGGGCCACACTTCCTGAAGTAAAGAGATCATTCCTATAATCAAAGAGATTTTTTTCTATTTAGGAAAAAGGATATGCAAAAGTGGGTGTGAATCTAAAACCCTCAGTTGCCTACGATTACCTATTATAAAAAATTCAGTGTTGTAAACAGAGCAGAAGCAGCATGCCTATTGGTAAGAGCACAGGCCTGGAAGTCATAAGGACTTAGGTTTTAATCCCACTCCACTACTCGTTAGCTGTGGGACCTTGGACAAGTCACTTTAGTTCTCTGTGCCTCAGTTACCTCATCTGTTAAATGAAGATGAAGACTATGAGCCCCATGTGGGGCATAAACTGTGTCCAATCTGATTATCTTGTACCTACCCCAGAGCTTAGTATAGTCCATGGCATGTAATAAGCATTTAACAAACACCACTGAAAAAGATCTGTGTTACCTGGAATCTTACCAAGTAGAAAGCTCTTCCAATCAGCAACTCAAAGATTGCTCCCTTTGAGGAAAAACTTGGCTAATTGATCCCTTTAGGGGCATTTGCTCTGCAATATAATTAGCGAATGGTGCACTCTTGTTCATTAATAATAATGATTGTGGTCTTTGTTAAGGACGTACTATGTGCCAAGGATTTGTGCTAAGCACTACACAGCCCTAATTTGGAGCTCAGAGTCTAAGGAGGGGAAAGAAGAGGTTTTGAATCCCCACTTTCAGATGAGAAACTGAGGCACAGAAAGGAACAGCGTGGCTCAGTGGAAAGAACGGGCTGGGGAGTCAGAAGTCATGGCTTCAAATCCCGGCTCCGCCGCTTGTCAGCTGTGTGTCTTTGGGCAATTCACTTAACTACTCTGTTACCTCATCTGTAAAATGGGCATTAAGACTGTAAGTCCCACGAGGGACAACCTGATCACCTTGTAGCCTCCCCAGCACTTAACAAATGCCATCATCATCATTATTATTATTATTATAAGTGACTTGCTCAAAGAGTCAATGAAAGGATTAGAACCCAGATACTTCAGCTGCCAGGCCCATGCTTTTTCCACTAGGCCACACTCCTTCTAGTGTCATGTTGACGTCTGTTTACCTTGGTCATAAGCTTTTTGGTGTTGTAGTGGGGTTTACTCTTCAGAATGAATTTCCCAATATGAGTGGCAAACAATCTTCGGCGTTTAAGTCTAGCCTGCGTGTACTTAGTAAGTCACTGTTTGCCAACGTTTCTGGGGATGCCTTGGTCAGTGGATATCCCCTAGATGATTATATAAAGCTTCTGAAATAACTAGTAGGGTTTTTCTGTTAATGCAGATAGCAGACAGTTGTCCCTCCCACATCTTCATGGAGTTTTCAATAAATCGTGTATGATTTTGAAAAGCCCCTGGCAGACAACCCTGATTCTTGGTTAACTGGTATAATCACCACCTCCAATCTCCCCAGGATGCCAAGTTTTCAGACTAGCTGATACCAAATTCATAAACAAGTTTCAGTTGATCAAATGCAGGTGAGAAGTAATATGGTCTACTGGAAAAAGCACGGGCCTGGGAGTAAGAGGACCTGGATTCTAATTCTGGCTCTGCCAATTGCTTGCTGTGTGATCTTGAGCAAGTCACTTAATTTCTCTGGGCCTCAGTTACCTCATCTGTAATATAAGGATACAATAGAGAAGCAGCGTGGCTCAGTGGAAAGAGCACGGGCTTTGGAGTCAGGGCTCATGAGTTCGAATCCCAGCTCTGCCACTTGTCGGCTGTGTGACTGTGGGCAAGTCACTTAACTTCTCTGGGCCTCAGTTCCCTCATCTGTAAAATGGGGATTAAGACTGTGAGCCCCACGTGGGACAACCTGAATCCCCTATGTCTACCCCAGCGCTTAGAACAGTGCTCGGCACATAGTAAGCGCTTAACAAATACCAACATTATTATTAAGGATTAAATCCTCTTCCCTCCAACTTAGACTGTGAGTCTCAAGTGGGACAGAGACTGAGTCCAACCTGGTAAAACTTGTACCTTCCCTAGTGCTTAAAACAGTGTTTGACACAGAGTAAATGCTTAGCAAATCCCATTAAAAACAATTAAAAAATAATTACTACCAATTATTTCCCCCCTTCCAAAAAGGAATGTAAGGTCAGCAACAGAAGTCATAACCAGCTGGTGGTTGTTCCAAAGTTCTATGATATGAGATGACATTTTTCATTTCCTTGATAGCAAGGATCAAGAGTTTACATTTTGGGTGATGCCAATTAGCATCCTTTGGGATTATCCCCGGAGATAAGTTTATGTTAAATAGAAATGACTAAATTCACAGAGAAGGGAAACTGAAGAGTTCATGACATACTTCCTTTTGTCGGTCAATTTTCAGTTTCCATGGTTATTTCGGGAAATCTTCTCTGTACAAAAATTGGCAGTCAAGCTATTAGTGGAAAGATTACACCTCCAATAATCAAGTGTTAACTTATTAACATGCTCCTGTCTCTGCCACTTGTCTACTGTGTGACCTTGGACAAGTCAAATAGCCTCTGTGTTCCCCATTTTTTTCATTAGTAAAATGAGGAATAAATCCCTCTTTTCTGTGAACCCCATATGGGACTGAGACAATGTCCAACCTGCTTATCTTACATCACCCCAGTGCTTAGTACAACGCTTGGCACATAGTAAATACTTAATAAGTATCATAATCATTATTACTATTAGTGTTATTGTGCTGTTAGCTGACCGAGTAAACCTTGCCCCATTCTAATGTCCTATTCTCCATTACCTGCTCTAATACAGTTTTCAGGGATTGAGATTGGTTGGTGAAGGAAATCTGGATTCAGATATTTTTCAATGACTACCATCTTTTAGTTTTCAATGATTTCTTGTCAAGAAAGTGGAAAATTCCTCCTCTGGGAAATACTGTCACTATGAAAATACAAGCCAATTTTTCAAATTGATGTGGAAGTACCGTGGACAAATTGTAAAAGTGCTAAAAGTAAGCTCAGTTCTGGGTCCCCTCTTCTCCATCTACATCTACTCCCTATTAGAACTCATTCACTCCCATGGCTTCCACTACCATCTATGTGGCTGACTCCCAAATCTACATCTCCAGCCCTGACTTTTCTCCTTCTCTGAAGTCTCGCATCTATTAATGTCCTTGGAAGACCTCTACTGGATGGCCCGCTGACCTCTCAAACTGAACATGTTCAAAACAGAACTCCTCATATTTCTAACCAAATCCTATCTTTCCCCATTTTCCCCATCACTGTAGGCAGCACCACCATCCCATCTCACAAGCCCATGACCTAGGCCTTACTGTCCACTCATCTCACTCATTCAACCTACATACTCAGATTATCCCCAAATTCTGTCAGTTTTAATTTCACAACATTGCTAAAATCCACCCTTTCATTTATTCACTCATTCATTCAATTTTTTGAGCACTTACTGTGTGCAGAGCACTGTATTGAGTGCTTGGAAAGTACAGTTCAGCAATAAAGAGCGACAATTCCTGCCAATGACAGGCATACAGTCTAGAAAGGGGGAGACCCATATCAAAACAAGTAAACAGGTATCAATATAAACAAATAGAATTAGAGATATATACATATGTACATAAGTGCTGTGGGGCGGGGAGGAAGGAAGAGAAAAGAAAGTAAGTCGAGGTGACAGAAGGGAGCGGGAGCTGTGGAAAGGGAGCTTAGCCTGGGAAGTCCAAACTGCTACTATTCTGATCCATGCACTTATCCCACCTTGATAGCTACATCAGCTTCCTTGTTGAGCTCCCGGCCTCTTGTCTCTCCCCACTCCAGTCCATACTTCCATCTGCTGCATGGATCATTTATCAAAAAAAACCACCCTTCAATCCATGTCTCCCCACTCCTCAATCATATCTGTTAAGTGTATACTGTTTTTAAAGCACTGAGTTAGCTCTTTGGAGAGTATAATATAACAGTTGGTAGACATGTTCCCTGCCCACAATGAACCAGTCTAGAGTGGTTACAGACATTAATGTACATGAATAAATTACAGATATTTACATAAGTGCTGTGGGACTGAGGGTGGGGTGAAGAAAGGGTGCAAATCCAAGTTCAAGGGTGATGCAAAAGGGAGAGGGAGAAGAGAAAATGAGGGCTTAATTGGGGAAGACCTTTTGGAGAAGATGTATTTTAAAATAAGGCTTTGAAGGTGGGGAGAGTGATCGACTGTCAGATATGAAAAGGGAGGGCATTCCAGGCCAGAGGCATGACAAGGCTAAGAGGGTGGTGTTTAAGAGATGAAATCACAGTACAGTGAATACGTTGGCATTAGGGGAGTGAAGTGTGCAGGCTGGGTTGTAATAGCAAACCAGTGGGGTAAGGGAGGAGGGAGCAAGACAATTGAATGCTTCAGAGCCTATAAGGAGTTTCGATTTGATGTGGAGGCAGATAGGCAACCACTGGAGAACCTCTAAAGGTTGCCCATCCACCTCCACATCAAACAGAAACTTCTTACCCCCTACTGCCTTACCTCACTGATTTGACACTGTCGACCATGCCCTTCTCCTCAACACGTTATCCAGCCTTGGCTTCCCTGACTCCCTCTTCTTCTGGTTCTCCTCTTCTCTCTCTGGCCAATCATTCTCAGTCTCCTTCACGGGATCCTCCCATCCCCTAACTTTAAGGGTTTCCCAAGGGTCAACTCTTGGTCCCCTTCTATTCTCCATTTATATTCACTCCCTTGGTGAACTCATTCACTCCCATGGCTTCAACTATCATCCCTACACAGACGATATCCAAATCTATATCTACTCCCCTGTTCTCTCTCCCTCCCTCCAGGCTCGCATCTTCTCCTGCTTTCAAGACAACTCCACTTGGATGTCCTCCCACTACCTAAAACTCAACATGTCCACGACTGAGCTCCTTATCTTCCCTCTCAAACCCTGTCTTCTCTCTGACTTTCACGTCACTGTGGATGGCACTATCATCCTTCCCATCTCACAAGCCTGCAACCTTGGTGTCATCCTTGACTCTGCTCTCTCACTCACCTCACATATCCAATCCATCACCAAAACCTGCCGGTCTCACCTTTGCAACATCGCCAAGATCCGCCCTTTCTTCTTCATCCAAACCGCTACCATGTTAGTACAATCACTCATCACATCCCGACTGAATTACTGCATCTGCCTTCTTTCTGATCTCCCAATTTCATGTTTCTCCCCACTTCAGTCCATACTTCACTCTGCTGCCTGGATTATCTTTCTACAGAAACACTCTGGGCATGTCACCCGCCTCCTCACAAATCCTCTATGGTTGCCTATCAACCTACGTATCAAACAAAAACTCCTCACCCTTGGCTTCAAAGCACTCCATCACCTTGCCCCCTCCTACCTCACCTCCCTTCTCTCTTTCTACATCCCAGCCCACACACCCTGCTCCTCTACTGTTAACCTTTTAACTGCCTCATTCTCACCTGCCCCACCGTCAACCCCTGGCCCACATCCTACCTTTGACCTAGAATGACTTCCCTCCTCAAATCTGCCAATCACACTTCCCCTCTTCAAAGCCCTACTAAAGACTCACCTCCTCCAGGAGGCCTTCCCAGACTAAGGCCCCTTTTCCTCAGCTTCCCCTCCCTTCTGCAACACCCCGACTCAACCCCCTTTGCTCTATCCACCTCCATGCCCCACAGCACTTGTGTATATATGTATATATCTATAATTCTATTTATTTATATTAAAGCTTGTTTACTTGTTTTGATGTATATATAATCTAGAATTCTATTCATTTATATTGATGCTACTGATACCTGTCAACTTGTTTTGTTGTCTGTCTCCCCCCTTCTAGACGGTGAGCCCTCTGTGGGCAGGGATTCTCTCTCTTTGTTGCTGAATTGTACTTTCCAAGTGCTTGGTACAGTGTTCGGGACACAGTAAGTGCTCAATAAATATGACTGAATGAATGAATGATTTCCCACTACGACCCAGTCTACACACTTCATTCCTCTAACCCCAATTTATTCACTCTATCTTGATCTTGTTTATCACACAGCTTGCCCCTTGTCCCTTCCTCTGACCTGGAACTCCCTCCCATTTCATATGTGACATAGATGACCCTCCTCACCTTCAAAGTCTTATTAAAATCACATCTGCGGATAGAGCACAGGCCTGGAAGTCAGAAGATCATGGGTTCTAATCCCAGATCTGCCACTTGTCTGCTGTGTGACCTTGAGGAAGTCACTTAACTTCTCTCGGTCTCAGGTCCCTCCCTTGTAAAATGGGTAGTGAGATTGTGAGCCCTACATGTGACAGGCACTGTGTCCAACCTGATTTGTTTGTATCCACACCAACACTTAGTAGAGTGCCTGGCACATAGTAAGCACTTAACAAATACCACAATTATTATTACTATTCTCTTGTCCAAGGGGTCTTTCCTGGTTAAGCCATTTTTCCCCCCATTCCCTCTCATGCAACACCTAAGCACTTCGATTTGTACCTTTTAAGCACATATTCACCCTACCATCAGTCTCACTTTACTTATGTACATATCCATAATGCATTTATTTTATATCTGTTTCTCCCTCTAGACTCTGAGTTCCAAGTAGGCAGGGAACATATCTATCAAATCAGTTATAGTGCACTGTCCCAAGTGCTTAATACAGTTCTCTGCACAAAGTATTCAATAAACACCACTGATTGACTGAGTCATGTTCAAGTTAGAGCACTCAATAAATTTCTTTACGTTAACTTCCTACTCTGCATTGAAGATTTAGGGAAATTAACCTTTAAAAATTGATGTCAATAATAATTATTAATCTTGACAGATGAAGACTCTACAATTTCTCTTATAATGTACTTTGTCAAGTGCTTACTACAGTGTTTTGCACATAGTAAGTGCTCAATAAATATGAATGATTGAACCTCCTTGAGTTTTCAGTGATTTCTTGTCAAGGAAATGGAAGAACTAGAATACTTGTTTTACTTTATTTCTGTCTTCTATGAATAAGGTCAATCAGTCAGGACGAAAGTCAATCGATTAATGATATTTATTCAAGTAATCAATCAATCATATTTACTGAGCACTTACCGTGTGCCGAGCACTGTACCTAAGCTCTTGGGAGAGTACAATAGAATTGGTAGACAGGATCCCTGCCCCCAAAGACCTTTCAATTTAATGAGGCAAACAGACATTAAAGGTCCAAGGGGACAGAATCAAAGTACCTAAGAGATAATAATAATAATAATAATAATGTTGGTATTTGTTAAGCGCTTACTATGTGCTGAGCACTGTTCTAAGCACTGGGGTAGACACAGGGGAATCAGGTTGTCCCACGTGGGGCTCACAGTCTTAATCCCCATTTTACAGATGAGGTAACTGAGGCACCGAGAAGTTAACTGAAGTGTTTAGGCAACACAAAGGTAAGTCATATTGCTGAGCAAATGAGGTGTTAGTCAGGGAAGGCCTTTTGATGGAGATGTAATTTTGGTAAGGCTTTGAAGAAAAGCAAAGTGTGTAGGAATCAGAGAAGCAGCATGGCATAGTGGATGAAGCACAGAGAAGTTGTGACTCTCCCAAGGTCACACAGCAGATAAGAGGTGGAGCTGGGATTATCACCCAGGTCCTCGGACTCCCAGTCACAACTTCTCTGTGCCTCAGTTACCTCATCTGCAGAATGGTGATTCAGTCCCTGTTTTCTCTCCAATTTACACTGTCAGTCCCACTTGGGACCTGATTATCTTGCATCTCCCCCAGTACTTAGTGCAGTGTTAGGCACATAGCAAATGCTTAGCAAATATCATTATTATTATTACCACTATTAGGAAATGAAAGAATATTTTTCACATCCTATTTGGATGAGCTTACATAAATCACCTTTAATGTTCACCTGAGGTCAAGCTTGGTAGGAATGAAAGGGTATTTTCCTCCAGCGTTTTATCGTGTTCAACAATAATAATAATAATGCTGGTATTTGTTAAGTGCTTACCATGTGCCAAGCACTGTTCTAAGCGTTGGGGTAGATACAAGGTAATTAGGTTGTCCCACCTGGGGCTCAAAGTCTTAATCCCCATTTTACAGATGAGGTAACTGGCTACTGATGCAACCCATTGTCTTGTTCTAATTGGAAAATAACAATTACTCGTTTCTGAAATACAGTTACCTAGCAACAAAACTGTTCTATAGCAAGTGTTTTTAAAACACAAATGGAGCTCATGCTTTTCAAAAGTGGCGTTTTGTTCTAATCAAAGACATAGTAAACATGGAAACTTATAGATTGGTTCAGAATTCCAAATTACAAAGATTTGAAAAACAATTGAATATGTGTCCATTTGGAAACTTGAGTAAATTAATCTAAAAACATTTAGTATTTTGTTCATCTTTTTTGTCTTTTTTTGGAGTGCTTTTGTATTAAATTAGAAATGGCAAGAGAGAGGCATAGATACTCTGATAAATTTGAAAATATTGGCACAAGCCCTCTTTTCCACTAGACTTTCTCCTTCTGCATCACCTCTGCACTTGGATCTATAACTTTTAAGCGTTTGATATTCAACCCATCCTCACCCCCCAAAGCATTCCTGTAGATATCAATAAATTATTTTAATGTCTTTCTCTCCTTCTAGGTTGTGGGCTCCCTGTGGGCGAGGAACATGTCTACCTATTTAGTTGTACTGTACTCTCCCAAGCACTTAATACATTACTCTGCAAACACAAAGTGTTCATTAAATATCACCGATTTGTTATCTTCCTTCCCATCTTGTATGGAAGAATAACGGGTCTAAATCTTTTAAAAATAATGTCATTAGTAATTAGTAGTACTCTCTACAGATGAAGTCTCTACAACCTCTGTGGCAATGTTCTCTCCCAAGTTCTTGGAAAGGTGCTCGGCACACAGCAAGTTCTCAATAAATATGATTGATTTAACCTCCTTTGATAGTCTCTTTCAGTGTTTTTCGACACTGATCGTACAAGAAGCTTTTCTTGAAGTTCAACTAAAATATATTCTGCTGCCATTTAAATTCATTCTCCCTTATTTTAGTCTTTTATAAATAAAAACAACTGGTCAGGATCCTCCCTGCACAAAGACAATTAAATCACTTTTCCCCTCTTCTACTAGCCAGATGGCCCTAATTCCATTTAGCTTTACTCACAGCACCTATTAATAATTTGCCACTTTGCTCTGAATTTCATCCACCTTTTCTATATTCTTATAAAATGTGGTGGTCAAAATTAGACAATATCGTTAACAGGGTTTGAACAGTGCTTGGAAGGATTACTTCCCAACTTATCATTATTATTATTACCATCATTATTATTATGTGTTACATAATAATGATTGTGGTATTTGTTATATAAAAATAATAATTATTATGGCATTTGTTAAGTGCTTACTATGTGCCAGGCATTGTTCTATGTGCTGGAGTGGATACAAGCAAATCGGGTTGGACATAGTCCTTATCCCGCATGGGGCTTGCAGTCTTAATTCCCATTTTACAGATGAGGTAACTGAGGCACAGAGAAGTGAAGTGACTTGCCCAAGGCCACACAGCAGGCAAGTGGCAGAGCTGGGATTAGAACCCAAGGCCTTCTAACTCCCTGGCCCCTGGGAGTCACTATCCACTACTTAATGCTGCTTCCCATATGTACATACTATGTGTCAAGTACTGTACTAAGCACTAGGATAGATACAAGACAATCAGGTTGGACAGAGTCCTTGTCCCATATGGGGCTCAAATTCAAAGTAGGAAAGAGAAAAGAGAATGAATCTCCATTTTACAGTTGAGGAAAACTGAGGTACACAAAGAGAAGGTAATTGACTTGCACAAGGTCACACATAGGCAAGTGGCATAAACGGGATTAGAACTCAGGTTCTCTGACTCTTAGCCCTGGGTTCTTTTCACTAGGTCACCTTGCTTTATTGCTAGATTGCAGCAGTTAGTTTTGTTTGCTTTTTTAATTATAGCACATAACATTGCTGATTCGAACTCACTTTCTGATCCACTACAACCTCTTTTCTTCTGTATTTGTGCCGCACTGGTTTCTCGTTTCTGAAATTTTATTGCTTGTTTGTGACGTGTCATTGGCTCTTTAGCCCTTGTCCCTGATGAATTTCATTCCCTTTTTCCAAAGTCATTTTTCCAATTTAGGAATCCTTGAATTTGATTTCTGCCTCCATAAGGATCACCAATTCATCTAATCTAGCATCATCTCTAAATCTTGACTTCTTTGACCAGGTCACCTTCACCTTATGCAATAAAACCAAACTTCCAAGGTCCATAAAAATTAATAAAAATGATAACTGTGGTATTTGTTAAGCATTTACTATGTGCCAAGCACTGTACTCAGCACTGGAGTACATACAAGATAATCAGGTCCTACATGGGGCTTACAGTGTAGCAGGAAGGACAGTTTTGAATTCCCTAGAAGTCCATTCTTCTATTTAACTTGTCTTGGTGCTTAGTACAGTGCTCTGCACAAAATAAGTGCTCAACAGATACCCTGATTGACTAGTCCTAGGGGAGACCTCTTGATAAATGCTGCAAGTTGACAGCATGTCATTGATGAATACTTTTTGGTTGTAGGCTTCTGGCTAGATGTGCATTCCCCTAAGAGTAATATCAACATCAATCAATCCATGGCATTTATAATAATAATGATGGCATTTGTTAAGCGCTTACTATATGCAAAGCACTGCTCTAAGCACTGGGGAGGATACAGGGTGATGAGGTTGTCCCACGTGGGGCTCACAGTCATAATGCCCTTTACAGATGAGGTAACTAAGACAGAGAGAAGTGAAGTGACTTGACCAAAGTCACAAGGCTGACAAGCAGCAGAGCGGGGATTTGAAGCCATGACCTCTGATCTCCCAGCCCATGTTGCTTCTCTTTATCATTCATGGTAAATAATTTATCAATGGCTTACTATGGGCAGAGCACAGTACTAAGTGCTTGGGAGAGTTCAATGCAACTGAATTGGTAGATAAGTTTCCTGCCCTCAAGGAGCTTACATAATAAAGACCAAACTTTCCTAGCTTTGCTTCCAAACTTTCCCCAAAGTTTCCACACTTTGGGGTTGAAATCAGAATTCTTGTTGAGAGCCAAACAGATTACCTCCATATCTTCTCACTTGTCTACACTATCTCGCACATAAACACTGGAGAAGCAGCATGGCCTAGTGAATAGAGTATCAAACTGGGAGTCAGAAGGGCCTGGGTTCTAATTCTGCCTCCATCATTTATCCATTGTGTGACCTTGGGCAATTCACATAAAGTCTCTGTGCCTCAGTTACCTCATTTGTAAAATGGGGACTCCAGGGAATAAAGTCCCACTTGTTTTGCTTGAATCTAGTGCTTAGTACAGTGTCTGGCACCTAGTAAGCACTTAATACCATTTTTTTTTAAATAAGGAGAAATTTACATGGCATAACCTGCTCTTTTTAGAGCTATGCTAATTGCCTATTATTATCACATGCTCTTCTAGGAAGTGGTCAATTAACTGTTGTGATTGCTTGCTCTAGTATTTTCCCAGATATCAATGTTAAAGAGTATGATCATGCTTTTAATATTTATTAAATGGACACTTTTTTCCAACCCTCAGAACTTTTCTATTTCTCCGGGAATTTTCAAAAATAGCTAGTAGCACTGCAAAAACCATCAATTCCTTAATTTTTTACCCTTGGATTGATTGTATTCCTTTGATTTAATATGAAACTACTGTTGATCTATTTCAGGATTTAATAGAATAAAAGAGAAGAAAAAGCCTAGGAAAGGCAGCATGGCTTAATGGAAAGAACAAGGGTTTGGAGTCTGAGGACCTACCATTAGGCTGCTGAATGACCTCATGACCTCGGACAAGTCAATTAACCTCTTTGTGCCTCTCCATCTATAAAATGGAGATGATGATACTTGACCTTTGCTTGCATAGTAGTTTTGAAGACAAAAAGAGATAAGTAACATAAAAACTACTTTGGAATACTAAGAAGATTTAAACAAATTCAAAGAAATGTATAAAGTCTCAATTTTTTTTTAAATTAGAAGAAATGGAACAACATATGGTAATAAAACCCCAAATGATGAACTTGGCTATTCTTTGAATGCACAACATAGCATGCTACTCAGATAATATACAAACATTATTAAAGTTTTACAGCACATGGTACTCTCCATAAAGTATCTCTCATAATCATAAAATATTTAAAAGCTATGCATTAATTAAAAAGTCAAGATTTTATAGGTCATTTGATGGTTATTCCAGACTTTCTGGTCATTCCAATCCTTTTCACAGCAATGTCAGCAACTTCTATTTTAGCACTGTATACTTGTTTGAGGTGGGTTTAGAATAGCAAGTGAGGTAGTATCTGTAAATATATTGTGATTTCAATAGTTCATATATTTGAAATAGCAGTTAAACTTCTCCTTGGACACAGCTGCTCTGATTCTTTCAGATGCAGGTCACTAATTCCTTGGGGATCATGCAATTAGATGATTAGAAAACACAAACGGGCTTAATTTTCTGCTTCAGTCTGTCGGAAGATTGCTTGTAGAGGATTGAACAACAAGGGATTGTATGACCTACACTAACATTTCCCTTCCCTCACAATTGAGCACTCTACAGATCCAGCCCTCTCTTCATATAGGCAATAGTTTTCTTACCTCTATTTGCAGGTATACTGTGAGCCCGTCATTGGGCAGGGGTTGTCTCTATCTGTTGTCAAATTGTACATTCCAAGTGCTTAGTACAGTGCTCTGCACATAGTAAGCTCTCAATAAATACTATTGAATGAATGAATAAACTGGGTTTCACCAGGACTAATTTCCAGTAGGTACAGAAACTTATTCATTCATTCAGTTGTATTTATTGAGCACTTACTATGTGTAAAGCACTTTATTAAGCGCTTGAGAGAGTACAATGTAACAGACACATTCCCTGCCCACAATGAGTTTACAATCTACAGATGTTCATATTTCACTCCAGAAATATTATCAGTCAACTACTAATCACTGAAATCATCTTGAACGTTCAATGGCTGAGCCAGTTAAGAGATGGTTTATTTCAAGATTGAAATTAGTCCAGTATATAACAGTGATATTTGTTAAGCACTTACTACGTGCCAGGCATTGTGCTAACCACTATTCATTGATTTATTCAGTTACAAGTTAATCGGGTTGGACAGGGTCCCTGTCCCATGTGAAGCTCACAGTCTTAATCCCCATTTTACAGATGAGGAAACTAAGGTATAGAGGAGTGAAGTGACTTGCCCAAGGTCACGCAGCAAACAAGTGGCACAGCCAGGATTAGAAACCATGTCCTTCTGACTCCCAGGTCTGTGCTCTATCCACTAAACTATACTGCTTCTCTAAGCTACTGGGTTTAGCACCACTTCTCTGGGCCTCAGTTCCCTCAGTTCTCTGGACAAAGTGGGGATTCAATGCCTGCACTTCCTCCTACTTAAACTGGTGGCCCCATATTGGATCTGATGATCTTACATCTACCCTAGCGCTTAATACACGAGTGCTGAAGAAAAACCACAAAACCACAGTTATTAAGAAAAATGTCTCAACCAAGTCTACATCTCAACAACAGGCAAACAGAATATAGTAATATCTCTCATGCTAGAACTGACTCCATTGATTTCTTTTAGGGGGGTATTTATTTTTTGCAGTGAACTTTGATTTTTATAGGACAGATGCTTAAAAACAAAATGATGCTACACAGAGATATTAACCTGGGTCAGTGATTTAGGGAACTGGGAAAACACCCACTGTCCAATTCCAGGGTTTCTTTGTAGGTCAAGGAGATGGACTTTACCCCTTCCAAAGAAATTAAGAATGCCAAAAATCCACTTATCTGAGAGCAGGTGCTACAGCAGACAGATTATAGAGTTTAACACTGGAGTCACATCCTGTCAGCTGGGCCTTCCAGATAGCATGAGACTTGGCAATAGCAGCAGAATACTTGAGTAACCCACTAAGTTGAAGCCCATTGCAATGAACTTTTTCACAAATGTTTAGCTAATTTACTGCTTCATAAAGCAAAGCTACACAGAATCTATAATTAGAAACTACAATCAGAAATTGTCCCTCGCAATCATTTCATGGTTTTCCAAAAGCAGCAGGGAAATTGAGGAAAATTAAAGGTATATCTATGAAAAACCTTCTGTTCTAGCATATTTAGAACTCAGGCTCCCTGACCAAGAACAGTACCACTGATTTCAAGTCTGTCTACAGACTTTTGAGCTTTAGCCATCTTGCATCTGAGTTCTCTTCTCAATCAATCCATCAATTAATCATATTTATTGAATGCTTACTGTTTGCAGAGCACTATTCATTCATTCAGTCAACTGTATTTATTGAGTGCTTACTATGTGCAGAGCACTGTACTAAGCACTTAGGAGAGGACAATACAACTATCAACAGACACATCCCTGCCCACAGTCTCACCGGCTGTTTGGGGTTGGTCCAGCTGTGATCCGGGGGACCCACCTTGGGCACTACCCCGCCACCCCCCACATGCTTTCTCTTGGAAGAGTATGCTCTAACAGAGTTGGTAGACATGTTCCCTGCCCACAGTGAGCTTAAGGTCTAGTGGGGGCTAGAGACATCAATATGAATGAATAATACAATTTTTATGGTAATGCTTACTATGTGCCAGGCACTGTACTGAGTGGTGGGGTGGATACAAGCTAATCAGGTTGGAGATAGTGTATGTTCCACAAGGGGTCACAATCTAAATCTTCATTTTGCAGATAATGTATCTGAGGCCTGGAGAAGTTAAGTGACTTGTCCCAGGTCACACAGCAGGCAAGTAGCAAAGCTGGGATTTGAATCCACTTTCTGACTCCCAGGCCTGTACTCTTTCCACTGGCCCCTGCTGCTCCATGCTTTCTGTCCAGATCATTATTCTACAAAACCAGGGCTGGAGATGTAGATTTGGGTGTCATCTGCATAGAGGTGGTAGTTGAGGCCAAGGGAGTGAATGAATTCCCCAAAGGAATGGATGTAGATAGAGAATAGAAGGGGACCCAGAACTGAAACCTGAGGGACTCCCACAGTAAGGGGGTGGGAGACAGGGGAGGAACCCATGAAAGAGACTGAGAAGGAGCAGCCAGAGAGCTAGAAAGAGAACCAGGAAAGGACAAATTTGAATAATGTTTCCAGGAGAAGGGGGTGGTCCACTCTGCCAAAGGCAGCTGAGAGATGGAGGAGAATTAGGATGGAGTAGAGTCCATTGAATTTGGCAAGAAGGAGGTCATTGGTGTCCTTAGAGAAGGCTGTTTCAATGGAGAGAGGGGTACAGAACCCAAATTGGAAAAGGTCAAGAAGAAAATTGGAGGTGAGGAAATGGAGGCAGCAGATGTAGGCAACTAGCTCAAGGAGTTTGGAAAGGAGTGGTAGTGGGGAAATGGGGCAATAACTGAAGGGAGCTAGAGAATCAAGGAAGGGTTTTTTAGGATGGGGATACATGAGCATGTTTCCAGCTTCCCACATTCCAGCTCCCGTTCTTCATTTCTCTAAGGCTCAATTAACTACCCGTCTTGCCTCTCTCATGTCTGGTTCTCCTGCCCCCACTGTACCCCAGAAGAGAATTCCCTCCCATACCAATCTGTCAGAACCACCCCATTTTCAAAGCCCTACAAACCCCCACCAACCCCAGGACATGCTTATTTATCAAAATCCCTCATCTCTTCAACGCAACAACTACCGTCAGCACTTACGTATTTGTTTCTATCCCCAGCACTAGATGTATCAACATATATTTAATTGGGCATTCAATTATTAATTTTATTTTATCCTGTATACTCATTTTACTTCCTGGGACACAGTAAGTGCTAAATGAATACCAAAAGAAAAAAGTATGACCTGGAACGGGGAGAGACAGGAGGCAGGGAGGTCAGCAAGAATTCTGTCAGACTTCTTGCTGATATATTAATCAAGGTGGGATAAGGTAAGTGCTTGCATTAATGTGGTAGCCTCCTGATCCAACTATTTGTAGACTATTTTCATATGCCTTTCTCCTGCAGTAGACTGTAAATTCTTTGAGGGAAGGAAACATTTTTTGTAGTCTATTGAGTTTTCCCAACTGCTTAGTACAGTCCTTTGCACTCAGTAGGTATGCAATAAATATCCTCTCTGGGTTCTGCTAAATATCTCCTGAATGTGAGATGTTTAGGACATCTCCTAAATGTGGTCCACACTACCCTATAATGTCCCTGAAGACTCAAGACTAATAACACTAACCATTCTGAAGTCCAAAACAGCCTCTATGATTTCCTCATTTTCTCCCAAAGCTGAAATAGAAACCTCCATTTCTACAATGCAGTAGAGTTATCTTATTCTATTTCCCCTTTCCCATATCTGTAATCAAAGACACAGGGTCACTAGCTTTTCCAAAAGAACTGCAAACATTAGTACTGTGTTTTCTAAAACATCTAGAAATCAGATCAATGGACTATACTAAGCAATGCTAATGTTTCTGTGGTCTCTGTTAAAGAGTAAGAGGAGGGATGATTCAAGGCTATTATGGAAGCAATTAGCTTTGATCAGATTTCTCACTGACCTGCTTGGTCAGTGTTCCGACAACACTAATAACAATAATAATTGTTCATTCATTCATTCAATAGTATTTATTGAGCGCTTACTATGTGCAGAGCACTGTACTAAGCGTTTGGAATGAACAAGTCAGCAACAGATAGAGACAGTCCCTGCCCTTTGACGGGCTTACAGTCTAATTGGGGGAGATGGACAGACAAGAACAATTGCAATAAATAGAGTCAAGGGGAAGAATATCTCATAAAAACAATGCAACTAAATAGAATCAAGGCGATGTACATTTCATTAACAAAATTAACAAAATAAATAGAGTAATGAAAATATATACAGTTGAGCAGACGAGTACAGTGCTGAGGGGATGGGAAGGGAGAGGGGGAGGAGCAGAGGGAAATGGGGGGAAAAGAGGGTTAAGCTGCGGAGAGGTGAAGGTGGGTGGTAGAGGGAGTAGAGGGAGAAGGGGAGCTCAGTCTGGGAACGCCTCTTGGAGGAGATGAGTTTTAAGTAGGGTTTTGAAGAGGGGAAGAGAATCAGTTTGGCGGAGGTGAGGAGGGAGGGTGTTCCAGGACCGCGGGAGGACATGGCCCGGGGGTCGACGGCGGGATAGGTGAGACTGAGGGACGGTGAGGAGGTGGGCGGCAGAGGAGCGGAGCGTGCGGGGTGGGTGGTAGAAAGAGAAAAGGGAGGAGAGGTAGGAAGGGGCAAGGTGATGGAGAGCCTTGAAGCCTAGAGTGAGGAGTTTTTGTTTGGAGCGGAGGTCGATAGGCAACCACTGGAGGTGTTTAAGAAGGGGAGTGACACGCCCAGATCATTTCTGCAGGAAGATGAGCCGGGCAGCGGAGTGAAGAATAGACCGGAGCGGGGCGAGAGAGGAGGAAGGGAGATCAGAGAGAAGGCCGACACAGTAGTCTAGCCGGGATATAACGAGAGCCCGTAGCAGTAAGGTAGCCGTTTGGGTGGAGAGGAAAGGGCGGATCTTGGCGATATTGTAAAGGTGAAACCGGCAGGTCCCGGTAACGGATAGGATGTGTGGGGTGAACAAGAGAGACAAGTCAAGGATGACACCGAGATTGCGGGCCCGAGAGATAGAATGGATGGTCGTGCCATCCACGGTGATAGGGAAGTCTGGGAGAGGACCGGGTTTGGGAGGGAAGATGAGGAGCTCAGTCTTGCTCATGTTGAGTTTTAGGTGGCAGGCCGACATCCAGGTGGAGACGTCCCGGAGGCAGGAGGAGATGCGAGCCTGAAGGGAGGGGGAGAGGACAGGGGCGGAGATGTAGATCTGCGTGTCCTCTGCGTAGAGATGGTAGTCAAAGCCGTGAGAGCGAATGAGTTCACCGAGGGAGTGAGTGTAAATGGAGAACAGAAGAGGGCCAAGAACTGACCCTTGAGGAACTCCAACAGTTAAAGGATGGGAGGGGGAGGAGGCACCAGCAAAGGAGACCCAGAATGACCGGCCAGAGAGATAAGAGGAGAACCAGGAGATGACAGAGTCCCGCCAAGGTGAGATAAGGTATGGAGGAGGAGGGGATGGTCGACAGTGTCAAAGGCAGCAGAGAGGTCAAGGAGGATTAGAATGGAGTAGGATATTGTGATATTTGTTAAGTACTTACTATGTGATAAACTTTGCCCTAAGTGCTGGGATAGATAGAAGATAATCAGATCAGATATGTGCTCTGTCCCACCTGGGGTACACAGTCTAAATAGGAGCGAGAATAAGTATTGAATCATTTTACGGAAACAAGGACTGAGCTTTGAAAAAAAACAAAAGATGATATGGGCAGTAGAGTAAAGTATGGACTAGAGTGTGAAAAGACAGGAGAGGCATGGTGGTCAGTAAGAAGGCTGATTCAGTAACAATACCTGAACCTTACCTCACAGGGGTGTTGTGAGGGTTAAATTAAAATAAGTAACGTAAGGTGATGTGGTAATAAAAGCATTATATAGAACTCTATTCTAGACTATAAGCTTACTGTGGGCAGAGAACATGCCCACAAACTCTGTTGTATTCTCCCAAGTGCTTAGTACAGTTTTCTGCACTTTGTAAAGCACTTCAATAGATACCAATGATTGATAGGTAAGGAAGGATAGGATGAGTGTTTGGATCAGCACAGTAGCAGTTTGGATGGAAAGGAGAGGGTGGATTTTGGTGATGTTGTGAAGATAGAGCTGACAGGACTTGGTGACATAAGTGGGTTAAATGAGAGAAATAAATCAAGGATAAGGCTAGAGTTATGGCTTTGTGAGTTCGGGAGGATGATGGTGTGGTCTACGATGATGGGAAAGTCATGGGAAAGGGAGGGGATGGGTTTGAGATTGAAGATAAGGAGTTCTGGGTTGGACATGTTAAGTTTGAGATGATGGCAGGACACCCAAGTAGAGGTGCCCTAAAGGTAAGAGGCAACGCAAGAGTACAGAGGAGAGAAGTCAGGGCTGAAGATGATTTCAGAATGATCCATGTAGAGATGGTAGTTGAAGCCACGGGTGTGAATGAGTGAATGGGTGTAGATGGACAATAGAAGGAGATCCAGAATTGAGCCTTGAAGGACACCATCCCCCCACCCAGGGCTTCAGAGGGTGGGAGGCAGCGGAGGAGCCAGTGAAAGTCTGAGAATGACTGGTCAGAGAGGCAGGAGAACCAGGAGAGGACTGTGTTGGTGAAGCCAAGGTGCAATAATGTTTCCAGGAGCAGAGGATGGTCCACAATGCCAAAGGCAGCTGAGATGTTGAGGGGGATTAGGATGGAGTAGAGGCTGGTAGATTTGGCAAAAAGGAGATCATAGGTGACCTTTGCGAGGGCAGTTTCCATGGAGTGAAAGGGATGGAAGCCAGATAGGAGGGGATAATGGAGAGAATTGGAAGAGAAGATAGAGGTAGTGGGTCTAGACAACTCGCTTGTGGAGTTTGGAGAAGAATTAGTAGGAGGGACAGGGGATGATAAAAGGAGGGGAGCCATGGGGATCAAGTGAAAGATCATGTTAGGATAAAGGGACAGGGTCCTCTAAATCCCAAGCCCTCATCTGTAAAATGGGGATTAAGACTGTGAGCCCCACGTGGGACAACCTGATTCCCTTGTGTCTACCCCAGCGCTTAGAACTGTGCTCAGCACATAGTAAGCGCTTAATAAATACCAACATTAAGCCCGTACTCTTTCCATTAAGCCACACTGCTTCTCAGCTGAAAACAAAGACTGAAACAGAGAATCTTGTCTTAGGCTATCGAGTCATCTCTAACCCACAGGGACACCATGGACACATCTCTCCTAAAACATCCCATCTCCGCCTGCAATTACTGTAGTAGTGTATCCATTGAGTTTTCTCGGTAAAAATCCAGAAGTGGTTTACCGTCGCCTCCTTCCACGTAGTAAACTCAAGTTTACACCCTTGACTCTCTCCCATGCCAGAACAGGGCTGTCATGACTTGTAGCAGATTTCCTTCCACTCGCTAGCCACTGGCCAAGTTAGGAATGGAATGGGTATGTTTCTGCTTGACTCTCTCTCCTGTAGTCAAGATTGGTAGAGTACTGGAAACTCTCCAGGTGCAACCCCGAGACGGTGAAACATAGAGTACCCAAGTATATTAAACCAGCCCCTCTCCCTATCCCCATTCCATATTAACTCCATACGCTCTTTATATTCCTGCTCCTATTTCTATTAATAGTAATAAAGTTATTTATTAAACATTACACCACATTCTAAGTGCTTGGAAAAGTACATCATAAGATCCATTCCTGGCCCTCACGGAGCTTCCAATGTAATGGAAGAGACAAATGCATACAATACTTCCATAAACCCAAGGCTTTGGGAATCAGTAAGGGACAATTTGCAGGAAGTGGCATGATTTTAGGAGGGATGGGGATTCAATCATTCAATAGTATTTATTGAGCACTTACTATGTGCAGAGCACTGTACTAAGCGCTTGGAATGTACAATTCGGCAACAGATAGAGAAAATCCCTGCCCAGTGATGGGCTCACATTCTAATCAGGGGAGAGAGACGGCAGAGTAAAACAGAACAAAACCAAAACGAGATAACATTATCACAATAAACAGAATCAAGGGTAGGGTATGTACACCTCATGAACAAAATAAATGGGGTAATATAAAATATATACAAATAAGAACAGTGCTGAGGGGAGGGGAGGTGGAGGAGCAGAGGAAAAAGGGGCTTAGCTGAGGGGAGGTGAAGGGGGAAGGGGGAGGAGCAGAAGGCGGAGGGGGAGCAGAGGGAAAAGGGGAAGCTCAGTCTGGGAAGGCTCTCAGTAGGGCTTTGAAGAGGGGAAGAGAGTTGGTTTGGTGGACGTGAGGAGGGAGAGTATTCCAGGACAGCGGTAGGACGTGGGCCAGAGGTTGATGGCAAGATGGGTGTGAATGGGGGACAGTGAGGAGCTGAGCAGCAGAGGAATGGAGTGTATGGGTTGGGCAACAAAGAGAGAGAAGGGAGGTGAGTAGGAGGGGGCAAGGTGATGGAGATCTTTGAAGCCATGAGTGAGGAGTTTTTGTTTCTTGTGGAGGTTGATAGGCAACCACTGGAGGTTTTTAAGAAGGGGAGTGACATGCCCAGAGCATTTCTGCAGGAAGATGATCCAGACAGCGGAATGAAGAATAGACTGGAGTGGGAGAGACAGGAGGAAGGGAGATCAGAGAGAAGACTGACACAATAACCCAGCCAGGATATTATGAGAGCTTGTACCAACACAATAGCGGTTTGGATGGAGGAAAGGGCAGATCTTGACAATATTGCAAAGGTGAGACAGGCAGGCATTGGTGATGGATTGGATTTGTGGGATGAATGAGAGAGCTGAGTCAAGGATGACACCAAGGGTGCAGGCTTGTGAGACAGGAAGGATGGTTGTGCCGTCCAAGGTGACAGGGAAGTCAGGAGGAGGACAGGGTTTGGGAGGGAAGATAAGGAGCTCAGTTTTGCACATGCTGAGTTTTAGCTGGCGGGCAGAGATCCAGGTGGAGACGTCCTGGAGGCAGGAGGAGATATGAGCCTGAAGGGAAGAGGAGAGAAGAGGGGAGGAGATGTAGATTTGGGTGTCATCTGCATAGAGATAATAGTTGAAGTTGTGGGAGCGAATGAGTTCACCGAGTGAGTATAGATGGAAAACAGAAGAGGGCCAAGAATTGACCCTTGAGGAACCCCGACAGTTAGTGGATGGGAGGGGGAGGAGGAGCCCATGAAGGAGACCGAGAATGAACAGCCAGAGAGATAAGAGGAGAACCAGGAGAGGATGGAGTCCATGGAGCCAAGGTGAGATAAGGTGTGGAGGAGAGGGGATGGTCAATAGTGTTAAAGGCAGCTGAGAGGTCGAGGAGGATTAGGATAGCATAGGAGCCATTGGATTTGGCCAGAAGGAGGTCATGGGTGACCTTTGAGAGAGCAGTCTCGGTAGAGTGGAGGGGACATAAGCCAGATTGGACGAGGTCCAGGAGAGAGTTGGAGTTGATCATGAGGTCTGGTAGATTTGGGAAGCTCCAGGAGTGAGTCCAGAATGGGAAACTGCTAAAAGGTTAAGTCTGGGAAGTACAAAGAGTGCAAGCTGGGGAAAAGTGGTTAAGCCATCCAATAAGTAAATGGGAAAAGCTGGAAAAGAGCCTTGAACCAAGTGGAAGGAGTTTTTGTTTGATATAGAGGGATGTTTGATGTCAATGTGTGATGTAGAAGAGCAGTGTGACCTAGTGGAAAGATGTCAGGCCACTCGAGTCAGAGGACCTGGGTTCTAATCCCAGCTCTGCCACTTGTCTGCTGTGGGATCTTGGGCAAGTCATTTAACTTCTCTGAGCCTCTGGTACCTCACCTGCAAAATGTGAGCTCCATGTGGGACATGGACTCTGTCCAACCTGATTAGCTTGTATCTGCCCCAATGGTTTGTACAACATCTAGGACATAGTAAGTGCTTAAGAAATACCATCAAAAAAAAAAAAAGAAAGAGACGGGATGCCATTAGAGTTGTTGAGGAATGGAGATATGTTGGTTGAGAGATGTTTAGAGAAGATGATTGTGTGCAGCATGGAGTAGGGACTGAATGACAGAAAGACCAATGAGAAGGCTACCCAAGCTGATATGTGCTAGAAAAGGTCAATGTTGACCTTGTTGATCCAATGTTGACTAGTCAGACAAAGATCAGGCCTAGAGAGGTAGGTGTGGGAGTCATCAACGTAGAGATGCTAGGTGAATCCATTCAAATAAAGAAGATCCTGAAAGAGTAATTGTAGAGAGAAAGGAGTACGGGACCTAGACTTGAGCCTTGCGGGATGCCCACAGTTAGGAGATGAAATGTAGGTGAGGAGCCAGCAAACAAAACTTAGAAGGAGCAGTCAGAGATAGGAAGAGAAATAGGTGAATAACATGTAAGTGAAACCAAAATCTCGTAACATTCCACGGAAAAGGGGAGCAGTCAATAGAGTCCAGGGGTAAAGTAGAGTGGACTAGTGGAAAGAATACAAGACTTGGATGCAGAAGACTTCGGAGTCAGAAGACCTGGGTTCTAATCCTGACTCTGCCACTTACTTGCTGTGTGACCTAAGGCAAATCACTTAACTTCTCTGTGCCTCAGTTACCTCCTCCGCAGAATGAGGATTCAATATCTTCCTCCTTCCTATATAGACTAAAAGCCCCATGTGGGACCAAATTAAGTTGTACCTAACCCAGAACTAATGCAGTGCTTGCCAATAGTAAGCGCTTAACAATGACCACAATTATTATTGGTATTATTAACATTATTAGGTCAAGGTAGATAAGGTCAGAATAGAATCTGGTGGACTTAGCTACAAGGAGGTCATCTACAGAGTACAGTCTCAGTGAAGGAAAGGGAATGAAAAACTGGTGGATCTGGAAGAATGCTGGGAAAGAGAAAGGTTGGTGTGGGTTTACATTACTTTTTCAAGGACTTTGAAGAGGAAATGAAGGTAGGGATCCTGTCTACCAAATCTATTGTTCTCTCCCAAGCACCCTTCTTACTTCACCTCCGTTCTCTCCTTCTACATCCCAGTCCATACACTTCTGTTCCACTGGTGCTAACCTTCTCACTGTGCCTCGTTCTCACCTGTCTTGCCGTTGACCACTGTCCCACGTCCTACCTCTGGCCTGAAACATCCTCCCTCCTCAAAACCACCAATAACTCTTCCCCCCTTTAAAACCCTACTAAAGTCTCACCTCCTCCAAGAGGCCTTCCCAGACTAAACCCCCCTTTTCCTCAGCTCCCCCTCCCTTTCATGTCAGCTCAACTTGTTCCCTTTGCTCTTCCTTCTGGTCCCACAGCACTTATGTATATATCTATAATTCTATTTATTTATATTGATGCATGTTTACTTGTTTTGATGCATATATAGCTATATTTCTACTGATGCCTGTTTTGATGTCTCTCTTCCCCCTTCTAGACTGAAGCCCAGTGTGGGCAGGGATTGACTCTATTGCTGAAGTGTACTTTCCAATCTTTCCAATCACTTAGTACAGTGCTCTGAAAACATTACTCAATAAATACAATTGAATGAATGAATGAAATGTATAGTGTAGTGATTCACCCAGAGAAATAAATTTATTTAGCTCAATAAATACCACTGACAGATTGATTGGAGGAGGATAAAGTGAGGATAGTAGGAAGGGGGTTGTGGGATCTAGAGAAGATTTTTTTAGTATAGGAGAGAGACTTGACCACAGCTAAAAAAAGAGCTGAAGGATCTACTGGAAAGTGAGAATTTGAAAAGAAGGGAGAAGAAGGGAAGCAAGTGCTTTTCAGAGATGAGAGACTTTAGGGTCAGAGATGTAGGGGGAGATTTATTGAACAGGTAGGCCCTCCCCAGAGACACACTTGGGGAGGAGCAAAAGTTTAAGTTTGAAATTACTGCGAGCAAAATTGCCCTAAAAACCCCATCCCTAAATACTTTTAACCCTTCTTTGCCTGAAAAAGAGAATCTCCAAGTTCGCTCAGTTTTGCTGTCTCATTTTTTTGACAAGGCCCCAGCCCTTTATCTTTCATTCATTCATTCAATCGTATTTATTGAGCGCTTACTGTGTGCAGAGCACTGTACTAAGCGCTTGGATAGGACAATTCAGCAACAAGTAGAGACAATCCTTGCCCACATTGGGCACACAGTCTAGAAGGGGCGAGACAGACATCAAAATAAGTAAACAGGCATCAATAGCATCAAAATAAATAAATAGAATTAAAATGACCCTCCCACCCCTGCCCCCCAGGCTTCCCTGAAGTCCGCTCAAGGAAAGGCTATCTTAGAGAAGCAGCGTCGCTCAGTGGAAAAAGCCCAGGCTTGGGAGTCAGCGGTCATGGGTTCGAATTCCTGCTCCGCCACTTGGCAGCTGTGTGACTTTGGGCAAGTCACTTCACTTCTCTGTGCCTCAGTTACCTCATCTGTAAAATGGGGATTAACTGTGAGCCTCACGTGGGACAACCTGATTACCCTTTATTTACTCCAGCAGTTAGAGCAGTGCTCTGCACATAGTAAGCGCTTAACAAAGACCACCCTTATTATTATTACCTCAGTTGACCTGATAAACACATTTTGCAAAGATACTTCTGTTCCTCTATCCCACTCCCTTCTTTGTCCACACAGTCGCCACCTGGATTTTCTCAAAAGAATATCATGGTGCTTTGAAATAATTACTGGAATATTCTCCAAGCCACAGTGGAAAACAGAGGCCTAATCCATTTCTCCACCTCCAATCATTAACTCCTGCTCAATCTCACAGTTGGAGTTTGCCTGCCCATTATGGGATCTCCTCAGCAAAATACAAATGGTTTTACTTCTAAAAATTCCTACGATAGCTATTTCATTTCAACATTACTGAAGACACTCCCTTTTCATCTTCCAAACGAACTGCTCTACTTTAGCTCTGCTTCTGATTGATTGCTTTTCACCCGCCAAACTGAATGTGGGTATTTATAGCTACATTAAATCTTAGAGTTGATTAGAGGCATCCCCACACTGGCAGAGTAAAGCATTATTCAAGAGCTCATTTCGCGACTGCTAAATGGTAAAATTTTAAAATTAGTGAAAGCTATTCACTGTTAACAAGTCCAACCCAAGGCAAATGATCAAATCAAATCTTCATATGCCCAACAAATACACCACATAACCAGTTTGATTTTTTTTTCCTTTTCTCATAAATTTCTCTCAAATTTTCCTATATTTAGTAATAATAAGATGAAGTTACTTAGCATTAAATAGTTATCCTCACTCCTTTCCCACTATATACCAGCTGTCATTCTTCAGTCCTACCATAATCATCATTGGTATTTATTGGGCGTTTACTGTGGACAGAATACTGCACTAAGTGCTTGGGAGAGTATAGTTCAAGAGAAGCAATGTGGCTTAGTGGAAAGAGCACATGTTTGGGAGTCAGAGGCCATGGGTTCTACTCCTGGCTCCTCCACTTAGCTGCTGTGTGACCTTGGACAAGTCACTTAACTTCTCTGTGCCTCAGCTACCTCATCTGTAAAATGGGAATTAAGACCGTGAGCCCCACGTGGGACAACCTGATTACCTTGTATCTACCCCCGCGCTTAGAAAAGTGCTTGGCACATAGTAAGTGCTTAATAGATATCATAATTATTATGATTATAATACAACAGAATTGGCAGACATGTTCCCTTCCCACAGTGACCTTACAGTCAAGGGGGGAGACAGACATTAACCTAAATAATTTACAATGTATAGTTTATAGATATGTGCATAAATGCTGAGAATGAGGAAAATATAAATGCCCAAAGGTTACTGATCAAGTGCACAGACGATAGGGAGGGGGACCTGGGAAAAGGAGGGTTTAATCGTGAAAGGCCTCATGGAGGAGATGTGACCTTAATAAGGGTTTGAAGGTGGGGAGAGGATGGCTGGCATATATGGAGCCAAAGGAAGTTCCAGACCAGAGGGAGAACATGGGAAAAGTATTGGTGGCTATATAGACGAGATCAGCACACAGTGAGTAAACTGGCCCAAGAGGAGGGAAGTGTGTGGTCTGGGCTGTAATATGAGGTCATGAGGTAAGGTAGGAGGGGGCAAAGTGAGAGGGCAAGGTGATTTCGTGCTTTGAAGTCGATGGTAAGGAGTTTCTGTTTGATATGGAGGCGACTGGGCAATCACTAGATGTTCCTGAGAAGTGGGGAGACATGGACTGAATGTTATTTTTAAAAAATGATTGGTGCAGTAGAGTGAAGTATGGACTGGAATAGGGAGAGACAGGAGGCAGGGTGGTCAGCGAGAAGAAAGTTTACTCGGGTTATCTTATACACTAAGCCTCATTCTCATCTCTCTCACTGCCCACCTCTTGGTCTTCCCTGGAATTATCTTCCTTTTCACAGCCATCAGAACAGTGGCTCGTCCCATCTTCTAAACTCTTCTGAAATCACACTTCCTCCAGGAGGCCTTCCCTGATAAATCCCAGGTTCCCAAATGATGTCCCTACCTACAGTGATTTCAGCACTTCCACTTCACATAATAGTTTTGGTAATGGTACTTGTTAATGCTTACTATGAGTCAAGCACTGCTCTAAGGGCTGAGGTAGATGTAAGTTAATCAGGTTGGACACAGTTCCTTTCCCACATGGGACTCACATTCTTACTCCCCTTTTTACAGATGCAATAACTGAGGCCCAGAGAAGTCAAGTGACTTACCCAAGGTCACACATCAGACATGTGTCACAGACAGGATTAGAACCCACATCCTTCTGACTCCCAGCCCCGTGCTCTAACCACTAAACTAACCTGCTTCTTGTGTACCCATAAATCCTTGGATACTCACGCTTTCCACTCTGTAACTTTAAACACTGTTTTTGTTCCTGCTTATAATTAATATATGTTACTGTTACTCTCCCCTGCTAGATCATAAGCTCTGGAGGTCAGGGCTCGTTTCTACTACTGTAGTCTCCCAAGTGCATAGTATGGTGCTCCGCATAGACTAATCATTCAATAAATACTACCGATTGATCAATTTGGTAATTAGAAAGGTCCTCTATATCTCCTTAAGATGCACACAGCTGCATCTAATTTTTTTTTTCCTTTCTAGTGGGAATGAGTGAGACATTCCTTAAGGTGCATATGGTTCCCAAGCTGAAAAGTGAATATTAATATTCTTCCACTCTTTGATCCTTTCAAAAAGAACCTCTGAATTGGAACCATATACCCCTAAGCACAAAAATGGAAAAATAATTGTTTCCGAGATCAAGTGCTCCTTTGGCACTCTGCCTATCTTTATGACTTATTTCTTCAAAACCATTTAGTGTTCACTGTAAAAAATTTTTATGAATTATTAAACACTATATTCATTAGGGAATGAAAGGTATTTTATTCTAATAACTCTGTAATGGAGAAATGCAAGTGTGAGGTCACATGTCTTCAACCATCAAAAGTCAGCCCATTTTAAACAAATATGCATAGAAATACAAAACAAAAAATTAAAAAAAACCCCTACCTCTTCTTAGAGAAGCAGAGTGGCTTAGTGGAAATGGCACAGGCTTGGAATCAGAGGTTGTGGACTCTAATCCTGGCTCTGCCACTTGTCTGCTGTGTGACCTTGGGCAAGTCACTTAACTTCTCTGGGCCTCAGTTACCTCGTGTAAAATGAGGATTAAGACTGTGAGCCCCATGTGGGATAATCTGATTCCCTTGTAATTACCCCAGGGCTCAGAACAGTGCTTGGCACGTAGCAGGCACTTTACTTTTTTTCCATTTGTCTTTTATGTTGGAAGGTAACCTCCTGTGGTCAAGAAATGGGGCACTTTGTTACTCTGCAATTCCTAAACACTCAAGTGATATTTCTACTAATGTCTAAATTAAGAAAAGAACAGAAAGGAAGATGGGCAGAATTTCTAGCCCAACACTAGCTTCTGAAAGCTTTTTGAAAGAGCCTCTTTCACAAAGATTAAACTGAGACAAAAATTAAATCAGTTTTTTTTTATAAAACAAGAGAAAAATGTTTGAAATAAATAGAGGGACAGAGAAAGAAGACAGGGTAGAAAGAAGCTGAATTGACCCCCTCAGAACTTTCCAAACTACCCTAGAATTTATACCAACTAGTTATTTCTTCACTACCTCATTCTTCCCCATTGGACAGTGAACTCCTTGAGAGCGAGGATTGTTTCTGTTTATCATACTCTCCCAAGTACTTAATAAAGTGCTTCGAGTAAGCTCTCAACAATTGGGAAGCAGTGTGGCTCAGTGGAAAGAGCCCGAGTTTGGGAGTCAGAGGTCATGGGTTCGAATCCCAGCTCCGCCACTTGTCAGCTGTGTGACTGTGGGCAAGTCACTTAACTTCTTTGGGCCTAAATTCCCTCATCTGTAAAATGGGGATTAACTGTGAGCCTCACATGGGACAACTTGATTACCCAGTATCTACCTCAGCGCTTAGAACAGTGCTCTGCACATAGTAAGCACTTAACAAATACCAGTATTATTATTATTATTACTACTGATTGATGCTGTGAAACGTATGAGGCCTAATATCCCACCTTCCTTTCAGCAAAGGGATTGGAGATGCCCTTGCTGGAGCTTAATGAGATCATTCTACCCCAAATTCATGGTTTTTTATTGGTGTTTCTTCAGTTAAATTAGTATGTTCAGTACCACCATCATTTGCTTGCAATTCTCATTATTATTAAAATAGTTTTAAATAGTTCTGGTTTTGGCCATATGACCACTGGCCAGGTAATGGGGAAGGTTCTCTTCAAACAGTCCAGTTGGACAAGGAATTCCACCACCTTGTTTATTTTGTGGTAGTAATGGGCATTATATTTGGTAGGGTACAATGGAAAAGATACAGGAAGGGAGTGAGCCTTAGTGGAAAAACATCAGATCTGAGAAAAAGGAGCCCCAGGTTCCAGTCTCACCTCTGCCGCTTGTCTGCTGTGTAAACTTTGGCAAGATACATAACTTCCATGTTTTCCTGTTGGTAGTGAGTTAGATGCTAAATTACCTTTGGAAAGTTACCTCATCTGTAAAATGGGGATTAACAGTGAGCCTCACGTGGGACAACCTGATTACCCTGTCTCTCCCCCAGTGCTCTGCACATAGTAAGCGCTTAACAAATACCAACATTATTATTAAAGTTGGAAGTTTTAGCCTAGAATGTTTAACTGACAACAGTTGGCAGAAATTTGTAACTTAAAGTGATATGGAAATTAAAATCCTCAAAGGCTATATTTAGATATTCAAATCAAAGTAGGGGATTAAGAAATTCTCTGCATTTCCTCAGTCTCTTCCTGCCTTCTCCTTCTCCTCCTGCATTCAAGACATCTCTCCTTGGATGTCCTCCTGTCACTTCAAACTTAACGTGTCCAAAACAGAGCTGCTTATCTTCCCACCCAAACTCTGTCCTCTCCCGGACTTTCCCATCACTGTAGATGGCACAACCATCCTTCCCGTCTCACGAGCCCATAACCTTGGCGTTATCCTTGACCCCTCTCTCTCATTCCACCCACATATCCAATTCATCACCAAATCCTGCAGGTAACACCTTCACAACATCACTAAAATCCACCCTTTCCTCTCCAAACTTCTACCACCTTAGAACAATCACTCATCCTATCCTGCCTAGATTACTGTATCAGCCTCCTTGCTGACCTCCCAACCACCTGCCTCTCCCCACTCCAGTCCAGAATTCACTCTGCTGCTCAGGTTATCTTTCTACAGAAACGTTCAGGATATGCCACCTCTCACCTCAAAAATCTCCTGGTTGCCCATCCACCTCCATATCACACAAAAACTTGTCACCATTGGCTTTAAGGCACTCCATCACCTTGCCCCCCCCCCAACTGACCTCGCTTCTTTTCTTCTACAACCCAGCCTGCAAACTCCGCTCCTCTGGTGCTAATATTCTCACTGTGCCTCAATCTCGCCAGTCTCGCTGCCGACTCCTGGCCCACATCCTACCTCCGGCCTGGATTGCCCTCCCTCCTTAAATCTGCCAGACAATTACTCTCCCCCACTTCAAAACCTTACTGAAGGCACATCTCCTCCAAGAGGCCTTCCCAGACTAAGCCCCACTTTTCCTCATCTCCCACTCCCCCTGTGTCACCTGACTTGCTCCCTTTGCTCTTCCCCCCTCCCTGCCCCATAGCACTTATGTATATTTCTGTAATTTTATTATTTATACTGATGTCTGTTCATTTGTATTAATGTCTGACTCCCCCTGGCTAGACTGTGAGCTCGTTGTGGGTAGAGATTGTCTCTCTTTATTGATATATTGTACTTTCCCAAGTGATTAGTATAGGGCTCCGCACACAGTAAGTACACAGTAAATACGATTGAATGAATGGTTACCAATCTGAATAATTCAGACCAAAAGTTGACATTTTCCCCAATAGTAGTATTTTATTTTATCAGCATTATCTGGATAATTGATTCAATTCTTTTTTAAAAAATTTTGCTCAATAATAAGTAGTCATTGGAAATAAGCAAAGTGAAAGAAAATTCAGAATGTACTTTCATTCATTCATTTGTATTTATTGAGCACTTACTGTGTGCACAGCACTGTACTAAGCACTTGGGAAATTGCAAAACAGCAATAAAGAGGCACATATTTGGGTAAACTTTACTATTAATATATTTCAAGGGACTACATTCACATAATTAATATGAAATTGTGCTAAGCTGAAATTTGACCCAGGTGTATTTAGGAACACATAGCACTATAGAGGACGTAGATTATTACAAATGTGTAACCATGGTTTGTGAAAAACTGTATTGAATTGGTTTCATAGTGGTCTGAAAGAGTTCATTCTCCTCCCAAAATGCATACTATCAATCGGTAAATGTTTACTGAGTGCTTACAACCTACAGAGACTATACTATGCAGAGAAGCAGCATGGCTCGGTGGAAAGAGCCCAGGCTTGGGAGTCAGAGGTCATGGGTTTGAATCCTGGCACTGCCACTTGGCAGCTGTGTGACTGTGGGCAAGTCACTTAACTTCTCTGTGCCTCAGTTACCTGATCTGTAAAATGGGGATTAACTGTGAACCTCACGTGGGACAACCTAATTACCCTGTAACTACCCCAGAGCTTAGAACAGTGCTCTGCACGTAGTAAGTGCTTAACAAATACCAACATTATTATTATTATTACTAAGGGTCCAAGAAATTACAAAACATGCAGTAAACATGATGCCTGCCCTCAAGGAATTTACAATTTAGCAGGGGAGACAGACACTCAAATATTTTACAGGAAAAGGAAGAAGAACAGATTTTAAAGATACGTACATATGTGCTAATGGAATGGCAGTAGAAGAAGAATAGGATGAGTGAGGGGATGAGAGATTAATCAGGGAAGTCGTCCTGGAGGAAATATGATTGCAAAGGGGCTTTGAAAATGGGGAAAGCAATGGTCTCCTATATTTAAAAGGGAGGGAGTTCCATTTAATCAGTGGTATTTTTTGAGCACTTACTGTGTGCAGAACACTGTACTAAGCACTTGGAAAAGTACAACAAAACAGAGTTTGTAGACATGACCCCTGCACACAATGAGCTTATAGTATACAAGGGGAGGTAGACATTAAAATAGATTGTAGGGGGAAATAGTAGATTATAAGAATATTTACATAAGTATCATAGGGTTTCTCACCTATCCCACCGTCGACCCCTGGGCCACGTCCTCCGCAGTCCTGGAATGCCCTCCCTCCTCACCTCCGCCAAACTAATTCTCTTCCCCTCTTCAAAACCCTACTTAAAGCTCACCTCCTCCAAGAGGCCTTCCCAGACTGAGCTCCCCTTTTCCCTCTGCTCCCTCTACCCCCCCTTCACCTGCCCACAGCTAAACCCTCTTTTCCCCCCTCTCCCTCTGCTCCTCCCCCTCTCCCATCCCATCAGCACTGTACTCGTCCACTCAACTGTATATATCTTCATTACCCTATTTATTTTGTTAATGAGATGTACATCACCCTGATTCTATTTATTTGCTATTGTTTAAATGAGATGTTCTTCCCCTTGATTCTATTTATTGCCATTGTTCTCGTCTGTGCGTCTCCCCCGATTAGACTGTAAACCAGTCAAAGCGCAGTGACTGTCTCTGTTACCAATTTGTACATTCCAAGCTCTTAGTACAGTGCTCTGCACATAGTAAGCACCCAATAAATACTATTGAATGAATGAATATCTGCATACCCTGTATCTACCCCAGTGCTTAGAACAGTGCTCTGCACACAGTGAGCACTTAACAAATACCAACGTTATGATTAGACTGTAAGCCCGTCAAAGGGCAGGGACTGTATCTGTTACCGATTTGTACATTCCAAGTGCTTAGTACAGTGCTCTGCACATAGTAAGCGCTCAATAAATAAAATTGAATGAATGAATATCTGAGTGTTGAAGGAGTACATGGCTAAGTTCATTGTCGACACCAAATCCTTAAATTTAGCATGTCCAAAACAGAACTCCTCATATTCCCCCACAAACCTTGTCCTCTTCCTGACATTCCCATCACTGTAGACAGCATCACTACTCTCCCGGTCTCACAAGCCCATAACCTTTGTGTTATCCTCGACTTCACAAGCCCATAACTTTGGTGTTATCCTCGACTTCACTCTCTCATTCAACCCACATGTTCAATCCCACTGAATCCAGTCTGTTCTACCTTCACGACATCACCAAAATCCATCCTTTTCTCTCCCTCCAAACTATTACTATGCCAACGCAATCAGTTATCCTAACCAGCCTTGAGTGCTGCATCTGCCTCCTTGCTGACCTCCCTGCCTCCTGTCTCTCCCCACTCCAATCCATACATTACTCTCCTGTTCTGATCTTTTTTCTAAAAACTCATTCAGGCCATGTTTCTCCACCTTTTAAGAACTTCTAGTGGTAGCCTATCCATCTCTGCATTAAACTCCTTACCATTAGCTTTAAAGCAACCAACCACATTGTCCCACCTATCTCATCTCACGGACTTCCTACTATAACCCAGTCCACTCATTTCAATTCAACCTACTCACTGTACCTCGATTTCATCTATCTGTCCACGTCCCGCAAGTTCCCCCATTTCTTATCCAATAGATCACCTTATTCAAATCACATCTGTTCCAAGAGGCCTTACCTGACTAAGCCTTCATCTTCCCTACTTCTCTTCCCTTCTGCACATTTTTTGCACTTGGATTTCTACCTTTGTTCACTCCACCCTCAGCCCACAGCACTTATGTATAAGACTGTGAGCCCCACGTGGGACAACCTGATAATCTTGTATCCCACCCCACCCCTGAGCACAGAACAGTGCTTTGCACACAGTAAGCACTTAACAAATACCATCATTATTATTAGATTAATGTCCGTCGCCCCTTCTAGACCTGAGCTCCTTACGGGCAGGGAACATATCTGTTAATTATGTACGCTCCCAAGCACTTAGTACAGTGCTCTGCACATAGAAAGCGCTTAATGAATATTTTAATGACTCTCTCCCCTTTCTAGACGGTAAACTCCATGTGAGTGGAGAATAGGTCTACCAACTCCGCTATATTGTACTCTCTCAACTGATTAGTGCAGTGCTCTGTAAATAATAAGCACTAAATAAACATGTTTGATTTGTATAGGATGTGAAGAAATGAGGTCTCACGGCTTTGACTACCATCTCTACGCAGATGACACGCAGATCTACATCTCCGCCCCTGTCCTCTCCCCCTCCCTTCAGGCTCGCATCTCCTCCTGCCTCCAGGATGTCTCCACCTGGATGTCGGCCCGCCACCTAAAACTCAACATGAGCGAGACTGAGCTCCTCATCTTCCCTCCCAAACCCGGTCCTCTCCCAGACTTCTCCATCACCGTCGATGGCACGACCATCCTTCCCGTCTCTCAGGCCCACAATCTCGGTGTCATCCTTGACTCGTCTCTCTCGTTCACCCCACACATCCTATCCGTTACCGAGACCTGCCGGTTTCACCTCTACAATATCGCCAAGATCCGCCCTTTCCTCTCCACCCAGATGGCTACCTTACTGTTACGGGCTCTCGTTATATCCCGGCTAGACTACTGTGTCAGCCTTCTCTCTGACCTCCCTTCCTCCTCTCTCGCCCCGCTCCAGTCTATTCTTCACTCCGCTGTCCGGCTCATCTTCCTGCAGAAACGATCCGGGCATGTCACTCCCCTTCTTAAACAACTCCAGTGGTTGCCTATCGACCTCCACTCCAAACAAAAACTCCTCATTCTAGGCTTCAAGGCTCTACATCACCTTGCCCCTTCCTACCTCTCCTCCCTTCTCTCTTTCTACCACCCACCCCGCACGCTCCGCTCCTCCGCCGCCCACCTCCTCACCGTCCCTCGGTCTCGCCTATCCCGCCGTCGACCCCCGGGTCATGTCCTCCCGCGGTCCTGGAACGCCCTCCCTCCTCACCTCCGCTAAACTGATTCTCTTTCCCTCTTCAAAACCCTACTTAAAACTCACCTCCTCCAAGAGGACTTCCCAGACTGAGCTCCCCTTCTCCCTCTACTCCCTCTACCGCCCTCCCTTCACCTCTCCGCAACTTAACCCTCTTTTCCCCCCATTTCCCTCTGCTCCTCCCCCTCTCCCTTCCCATCTCCTCAGAACTGTACTCGTCTGCTCAACTGTATATATTTTCGTTACCCTATTTATTTTGTTAATGAATTGTACATCGCCTTGATTCTATTTAGTTGCCATTGTTTTTACGAGATGTTCTTCCCCTTGACTCTATTTATTGCCATTGTTCTCGTCTGTCCGTCTCCCCCGATTAGACCGTAAGCCCGTCAAACGGCAGGGACTGTCTCTATCTGTTGCCGACTTGTTCATCCCAAGCGCTTAGTACAGTGCTCTGCACATAGTAAGCGCTCAATAAATACTATTGAATGAATGAATGAAAGGTCAGAGGTGCAGGTAGAAAGGGGTAAATTTCAAAATCAGTATGGTATTGATGAGTAAACTTGGGCACAAGAAACATTAATCTTTCACTTTAACAGGAACTTAAAGAGTAAGGGTATTATTAAGAGAATTGACTTCCCCACAATGAAAATAAATAAGCATGGTGAAAATTATCAGTGGTTTTAATGCAGTTATTTTAACTGGAATTTTAACCTGGTTTGTACTCAAATATTCTATGAAATATTTTCAAGGTGTTTTTGATATTTGCAGGAACAAGTTTATTTAATAGGGAAAAGACCAGATTTCTCATGGTTCCTCATCTACATATCTCAGTACAAATTATTTTTTTTAATTTAAGTAGTATTGCTTCTCTCAAGCCTCTGCTGTGAAGACTTGGCTAAATAAAAAATGAACTGACAAAGTCTTAGAGGAAATCCAATATTTCAAAAGTCTTATGTAGTCTGGAAGAGTGTGGAAAGGACAAAAAGCTTCACCAGCGGTTAAAGATATTGCTGAAATTCTATATTTTCCACATTGCTAAAGATTTTGACTAAAGTTTTTTTCCAGACAATTGAAAGAATAATATTTTAATCAATCAAGAGTTTTTAAATAATGTTGGTATTTGTTAAGTGCTTACTATGTGCCAAGCACTGTTCTAAGTGCTGGGGTAGATACAAGTTAATCAGGTTGTGGAGCTCATGCTCTTCCTCCCCATTTTACAGATGAGGTAACTGAGGCACAGAGAAGTTAAGTGACTTGCCCAAAGTCACACAATTGAGAAGTGGCAGAGCCGGGAATAGGACCCACGACTTCTGACTCCCATGCCCATACTCTTTCCACTAAGTCATGCTGCTTCTCACTAAGCCACGTTGCTTTTTTTTGACTGCTTTCTTTGTGTAGAGTACTGTACTAAGAATTTGGGATTGTACAAAAGAAACAGTAGACAGAATCCCAGCTCTCAAGGAGATTAATCTAGCAAGGGAGACAGGCTCTAAAACAAATTACAGGTAGGGGTAAGCAAAAGAATATAAGACTATGTCCATAAGTACCACCAGGAAGGAGTAGGGGGGAGACGAGTGAATACACAAGTGCTTAGGTGACATACTTACTTGTATCTACCACAGCGTTTAGTACAGTGTCTGGCACATAGTAAGGACTTAACATATACCATAATTAGTATTAGAGCTGAAGTGGCAGGGTGGGGGAGAATAAGAACAGAGAGACATGAGATATTAATCAGGGAAGGCTTCCTGGAGCAAGTGTAATTTCAGACTTAAGCTTATCCATCCAGACTGTATGTAAGCTTGTTGTGGGAAGGGAATGTGTCTATTGTTGTATTCTCTCCAGCACTTAGTACAGTGCTCTGCACACAGTTAGTGCTTAATAAACATGACAATGCATGAATAAATTAGAGCGTTGAAAATTAGGGGATCAGGCATCTGTTGGATAATAAGAGGGTGAAAGTCCCTGATCGAAGAGAGAATGTGAGCAAGAGATCAGAGACAAGACATACAGCTACAAGGCACAGTGAGTAGGTTGCCTTAAAGGAGTGAAGTGTGCAAGCTGGGGTATAGTAAGAGGAAAGCAGGGTTGCTCTCTCATTCATCCCACACATCCAATCCGTCACCAACACTTGCCAGTCTCACCTTCACAATATCGCCAAGATCCGCCCTTTCCTCTCCATCCAACGGCTATCGTGCTGGCACAAGCTCTCATAATATCCCAACTGGATTATTGTGTCAGCCTCTTCTTGGATCTCCCTTCCTCCTGTCTCTCCCCACTCCAGTCTATTCTTCACTCCGCTGCCCGCCTCATCTTTCTACAGAAACGCTCTGGGTATGTCACTCCCCTCCTCAAAAACCTCCAGTGGTTGCCTATTAACCTCCGCTCCAAACAAAAACTCCTCACTCTAGGCTTCAAGGCTCTACATCACCTTGCCCCTTCCTACCTCTCCTCCTTTCTCTCTTTCTACTGCCCACCCCGCACGCTCCGCTCCTCTGCCACCCACCTCCTCACCGTCCCTCGGTCTCGCCTATCCCGCCGTCGACCCCTGGGCCACGTTCTCCCGCGGTCCCGGAATGCCCTCCCTCCTCACCTCCGCCAAACTGATTCTCTTCCCCTCTTCAAAACCCTTCTTAAAACTCACCTCCTCCAAGAGGACTTCCCAGACTGAGCTCCCCTTCTCCCTCTACTCCCTCTACCGCCCCCCCTTCACCTCTCTGCAGCTTAACCCTCTTTCCCCCCCCATTTCCCTCTGCTCCTCCCCCTCTCTCTTCCCATCCCCTCAGCACTGTACTCGTCTGCTCAACTGTATATATTTTCATCACCCTATTTATTTTGTTAATGAAATGTACATCGCCTCGATTCTATTTAGTTGCCATTGTTTTTACGAGATGTTCTTCCCCTTGACTCTATTTATTGCCATTGTTCTCGTCTGTCCGTCTCCCCCGATTAGACTGTAAGCCCGTCCAAGGGCAGGGACTGTCTCTATCTGTTGCCGACTTGTTCATTTCAAGCGCTTAGTACAGTGTTCTGCACATAGTAAGCGCTCAATAAATAAATACTATTGAAAAGGTGGCCTTCCCAGACTTAGCCCCCCTTTCCCTCTGCTCCTCTTCCTCTCCCCTTCCCCCCCCGCCCTCTGCTCTCCCCCCTTCCCCTCAGCACTGTGCTTATTTATATATATATTATTTATTCCCCTATTTATTTTGTTAATGAAGTGTATATCTCCATGATTCTATTTATCTTGGTGTTGTCTGGTTTTTGTTTTGTTCTGTTTTGCTTTGCTATCTCCCCCTTTTAGACTGCGAGCCCGTTGTTGGGCAGGGATTGGCTCTGTTGCCAAATTGAACATTCCAAGTGCTTAGTACAGTGCTCCGCACACAGTTAGCATTCAATAAATACTATTAAATGAATGAAAGTAGCAGGAGGGTGGCAGCTGGTTGAGGGGCTTAAGGCCAATGTAATAGCCAGGAGTTGCTTGAAATGAAGAGGAATGGGTAACCATTCAGGGTTTTCAGGAGTCAGACAGAATATGCACAAATTGAGGTTTTAAAGTGACCTGGGTAGCTGACTGAAATGAAGTTTGGAGATCAGGGACTGGAGGCAGGGAGGCATGAAAAAGGCTAATGCGGTAGTTGTCAGAATATAACAAGTGTTTGGACCAGTGTAGTAATACTTCGGTGATGATAATGATGATAATGATGGTGGTATTTGTTAAGCGCTTACTATGTACCAAGCCCTTTTCTAAGCGCTGGGGTATATACAAGGTAGTCAGGTTATCCCACGTGGGGCTCACAGTCTTAATCCCTATTTTACAAATGAGATAACTGAGACACAGATACAGAGACACTCAGATAACTGAGAAGTTAAGTGACTTGCCTAAACTCACACAGCTGACAAGTGGCTGAGCAGGGATTCAAACCCACAACTTCTGACTCCCAAGCCCGTGCTTTTTCAACGAAGCCACGGGGGCAGATTCTGGTGATTTTGTGAGAGAACTGAGAGGATTTGGGGATGGAATAAATATGGAGGTTGAAAGTGAGAGAGGCGTCAAGGATGATGCCATGATCACAAACTTGAGAGATGGAGAGACTATAGTGTTGTCAATAGTGATGGGAAACTTGGGAAGATTAATGCCTGTCTCCCCATCTCGACTGCAAGGGTCTTGTGGGCCAGGAATACATCTAACAACTCTAGACTGAAGCTCGTTAAGGGTGGGAAATGTCTGCTAATTCTTTTTTACTGTACCTTCCCAAGAGCTTAGTACAGTACTCTGCATGTAGTAAGCGCTCAATAAATACCACTGATTGGATTGAGATGATGAAACAGAGGCTCAGAGAAGTTGGATAACTTGCCCAGGTCACACAGCAGGAAAGTGACAGAGCCAGGATTGACTGATAAACCTGTGCTCTTTCCAGTAGGCCATGCTGCTTATCTGAATGATTGGTTTAGTCAAGACAGCCTAATGGGACGCAGCGTGACCAAGTGGACAAAGCGTGGGTCTGGGAGCCTGAGGCTCTGTGTTCTAATCCCAGCTCCGCTACTGTCTGCTGTGTAACTTTGGACAAGTCACTTAATTTGTCTGTGCTTCAGTTTCCTCATCTGTAAAATGAAGATTCATTCATTCAATCGTATTTATTCAACCATATTTATTGAGTGCTTACTGTGTGCAAAGCACTGCACTAAGTGCTTGGAAAGTCCAATTCACCAACAGATAGAGACAATCCCTTCCCAACAATGGGCTCACAGTCTAGAAGGGAGAGACAGACAACAAAACAAAACGTATAGACAGGCATCAATAGCATCAAAATAAATAAATAGAATTATAGATATATACACTACCTGTTTTTCCTCCTTTTTAGACTGTGAGTCCCATGTGGGACAGGGATTGTATCCTGCCTGATTAACTTGTATCTACCCCAGCATATACACATAATAAGCACTTAAATAAAAAACTGCTACATTGTACTCTCCCAAGCACTTAATACAATGCTCTGCACACAGTGAGCACTGAATAAATACAATTGATTGATTGAGAAGAGGATCTTGCTCTGGACTGTATGCTCCTTGTGGGCAAGGTATGTGTCTACCAACTCTACTGTACTGTTCACTGTTCTCTCCCAAGCACTTAGTAAGAGTGCTCTGCACACAGTAAGGACTCACTAAATTCCATTGATTGACTAATATGAGTGAAAAACTGAGGAGTTCAGTTTTGGATATGTTGAGTTTTAAGAGCAGGCAGGACCATCCAATCGGAGAAGTCCAGGAGGTAGGGGAAAATGTCAGACTGTGGCAAAGGAGAGAGACCGATGTGAGGAAGGTAGGTAATAATAATAATGATGGCATTTGTTAAGCGCTTACTATGTGCCAAGCCCTGTTCTAAGCACTGGGGAGGATACAAGGTCATCAGGTTGTCCGATGTGGGGCTCACAGTCTTAATTCCCATTTTACAGTTGAGGGAACTGAGGCACAGAGAAGAGAAGTGACTTGCCCAAAGTCACACAGCTGACAAGCGGCAGAGCTGGGATTTGAATCCATGACCTCTGAGTCCCCAGCCCGTGCTCTTTCCACTGAGCCACGCTGCTTCATCCACAGAGGGATGGTAGCTGAAGCTGTGAGACAAGATGTGACCCCTAGGGAATAAGCATTGGCTAAATATAGCTAGCCTTTGAATTCAAAGATAATGCTACAGAACCTGAAGTGCTGTCAATTTGCACAAGTGTAGTTCAGAAGGCTAATGGGAAAATAAACACACTCTCTCCCAAATAATTATTTATAATTTTTTTGTAAATACATCCCTATAGCCAGTCTTCTACATACCCAACAATGGGCTCACAATCTAGAAGGGGGAGACAGACAACAAAACAAAACAAGTAGATGAGCATGAATAGCATCAAAATAGACAAATAGAATTATAGATATATACGCTACCTGTTCTTCCTCCTTTTTAGACTGTGAGCCCCATGTGAGGCCACTGTCTCAAAGGCCTTTGAAGATGCTTGTAGCTTGTTGACCAAGAGTTTCAATCAATCAATTGTATTTATTGAGCACTTATTGTGTGCAGAGCACTTTACTAAGCGATTGGAAGAGTGCAATATAACAATAACAGACACATTTCCTGTCAACAAGAGCTTACAGTCTAGAAGGGCATAAAAAAATGAATAAATTATGAACATGTACATAAGTGCTGTGGGGCTGAGTGAAAGGTGTGTAAATAAAGGGAGCAAATCAAGGCAATGCTGAAGGGAGTGGGGAAAAAAGGAAAGGAGGGCTCAGTCAGGGATGGTCTCCTGGAGGAGATGTGACTTCAAAAAGGTTCTGAAGGTGGGCAGATTAATTGTCTGTCGGATATGAAGAGGGAGAGCGTTCCAGGTCAGAGGCAGGATGTAGGTGAGAGGTTGACAGCAAGATAGATAAAATGGATGTACAGTGAATAGCTTGGCATTTGGAGGAGATAAATATCTGGGCTAGGTTGTAGTAGGACAGTAGTAAGGTGAGGTAGGAGGGGGCAAAATGATTGAGTGCTTTAAAGCTAATGGTAAGGAGTTTCTGTTTCATGCGGAGGTAGACGGGAAACCAGTGGCGGTTCTTCAGGAGCGGGGAAAGATGGACTGAAAACATTTTTGTAGAAACATGACCCGGGCAGCAGTGAATTATGGATTGGAGTGGGGAGAGACAGGAGGCAGGTAGATCAGCAAGGAGGCTCATATATTAATCAAGGTGTAATTCATTGATTCATTCAAAAGTATTTATTGAGCGCTTAATGTGTACAGAGCACTGTACTAAGCACTTGGAAAGTTTAATACAGCAATAAAGAGAAACAATCCCTGCTCACAACAGATTCATAGTCTAGTGAGGGGAGACAGACATCAATACAAGTAAATAGGCATCGTTATAAATGAATAGAATTATAGATATATACATATATACATAAGGGCTGAAGAGCGGGGGGAGAACAAAGGGAGCAAGTCATGATGACATGGAAGGGAGTGGGAGCTGAGGAAAAGTGGGGCTTAGTCTGGGAAGACCTCTTGGAAGAGGTGCGCCTTCAGTAGGGCTTTGAAGGTGGGGAAGAGTGATTGTCTGGCGGATGTGAGGAGGGAGGGCTTTCCAGGACAGAGGTAGGACATGGGCCAGGAGTCAGCGGCAAGACGTGAGAGATCGAGGCACAGTGAGAAGGTTAGCACCAGAGGAGCGGAGTGTGCAGGCTAGGATGTATGAGGAAAGAAGGGAGGTGAGGTAGGAGGGGGCAAGGTGATGGAGAGCTTTGAATCCAATAGTGAGGAGTTTTTATTTGATATGGAAGTGGATAGGCAACCACTGGAGAGTTTTCGGGGTGGTGGTGGTGACATGTCTTGAACATTTCTGTAGAAAGATAATACAGGCAGCAGAGTGAAGTATGTGATAGGATGAGTGCTTGGAATAACAGAATAGCAGTTTGGATGGAGAAGAAAGGGTGGATTTCAGTGATGTGGTGAAGATTGAACTGACAGGATTTAGTGATAGATTCAATATGTGGATTGATTGAGAGAGGAGTCAAGGATAACACCAACGTTATGTGTTTGTGAGACAAGGATGGCGGTGGTGGCTCCAGTGATGGGAAAGTCAGGGGGAGGACAGGCTTTTCCAGTGGAGCAGAAGTTTATCCTGACTTTGGAAACAGAATTTTTGTTGCACCTTTAAGCATGATGGAATACAATAGGTCGAACGAGCCTAGACACTCCTCAGTCCCTGCTTCACTCCAACAGTGATGGAGAAAGTTTAAACTTCCCAGAAAACCACAGAAGAATGTATTTTTGAAAGATTTTACCAGGACGTGAAGCAACATGGAGTAGTGGATAGAACACGGGCCTGGGAGTCAGAAGGTCATGGGTTCTAATCCCGACTCTGCCACTTGTCTGCTGTGTGTCCCTGGGCAAGTCACTTCACTTGTCTGTGCCTCAGTTACCTCATCTGCAAAATGGGGATTGAGACTGTGAATCCCATGTGGGACAGGGACTGTGTCCAACCCGCTTTGCTTGTATCCACCCCAGCGCTTAGCACACTGCCTGGCATACAGTAAGCACTTCAATACCACAAATATTATTATTATGCTGTTGATAATCCAAATCTGCCCTGCTTAATTGCATGCCATCAGCCTGTAGCAATAAAGTTGAAGCAGCAGGGTTTGGAGAAAGAGTAAGGGCCCGGGAATCTGAGCATCTGTGTTCTAATAGTAATAATAATAATAATGGCATTTGTTAAGCACTTACTATGTGCAAAGCACTGTTCTAAGTGCTGGGGAGGATACAAGGTGATCAGGGTATCCCACGTGGGGCTCACAATCGTAATCCCCATTTTACAGATGGGGTAACTGAGGCACAGAGAAGTTAAGTGACTTGCCCAAAGTCACACAGACCTTGCTGTGTGACCTCTATAATACTAAACCATAATGAGCAAACTGGAAAAAAAATGAGTATATTAGTTTTATTATTAGTCATATTTGTTAAGTACTTTGTGCAAAGCACTACACAACGCAATGGTCAAAGGTACAAGAATGATGGTCATCCACACACTGAGCCTGCCCAGAAGGTGTTCACAATTTGAAAATGGGGGAAAATCTTATAACACACAGAGAGCTTCCTAACAATCTACTAAGATTCACGGCACTCTACCAATGTTTACTGCACTGTCAACTCCCTAAACCATTTTTTCAGTCTACAGTTTTACTGATGTCCTACTTAATCTTTCGTAAAGCTGGTTGCAGGCTGCCATTGATAGAAAGTTGCATCCTTCCAGTAACCATGACAGTTAAATACTATCAGATTAAGAGTCTCAATTTAGAATCGCCTTTTATGGTTCTATAATGTTGAAATGCAATACCCAAACATGGAGAGCTTCTCATTATGCATCCTAACTTGTTTATTGAAAATAGAAATGCCATATGTGGTCAAAATTCTAAATAGAAGGGTATTAATTGCCAGACAGACCATTTTTTATTACCACTTAAAAACAGGTAGATATCCAATTCTATCGCATAACTATTAAATCCTGTAGGACTTTCATTTTGCCATATAAAAAACCTCACCATACAATGTTTACTATATAATCAGTGTCTGCAGATTCAGCAAACATGAATCACCATTAATATAAATGTACTGCTGGTTTCTGGGAGAATTGATGCTACAGTGTTTTATGAAAATGAAATATAATAATGGCCCCATGATAATGCTCACCCTCAAACTGGGCTAAAATTCAATTGCAGAATAGATTCATTCATTCATTCATATTTACTGAGCACTTACTTTGTGCAAAACACTGTAGTAGGCACTTGGGAGAGTATAATACAACAACAAACACATTCCCTGTCCACGACGAGCTTTCAGTGTCGAGTGGGAGACAGTCATTAATATAAATAAATTACAAATATGTATATAAGAGTTGTGGGGCTGGGAGGGGGGATAAGTAAAGGGAGCAGGTCAGGGTGATGCAGAAGGGAGTAGACGAAGAGGAAAGGAGGGCTTAGTCAGGGAAGCCCTCTTGGAGGAGATATGGCTTCAATAAGGCTTTGAAGATGAGGAGAGTAATTATCTCTCAGAAATGAAGAAGGAGGCCATTCTAAGCCAGAGGCAGGATGGGGGAAAGGGGTCAGCAGTGAGATAAACAAGATCAAGGAACACTGAGCAGGTCAGAATTAGAGGAGCAAAGTATGTGGGCTGGGTTTAGGAGAGTAGCAAGGTGAGGTAGGATGGGGCAAGGTGATTGAGTGTTTTAAAGCCAATGGTAAGTAGTATTTGCTTGACGTGGAGGTGGATGGGCAACCACTGGAGTTAGTTAAGAAGTGGAGAAGCATGGCTGAACAATTTTGCAGAAAAATGACCCAGGCAGCAGTGTAAAATATGGAGTGGAGTGGAGAGAGGCAGGAGGCTAAGAGGTCAGCAGAGTGGCTGATGCAGCAATCCAGGTGGGAGAGGATGAGTGACTATATTAACATGATAGCAGTTTGGACGGAGAGGAAAGGGTGGATTTTAGTGTTGTTGTGAAGGTGGGACCGACAGGATTTAGTGATGGATTTAATATGTGGGTTAAATGTTAGAGAGAGTCAAGGATAACACCAAGGTTATGGGCTTGTGAGACAGGAAAGATGGTGGTGCCATCTGCAGTGATGGGAAAGTCAGGGGAAGGACAGGGTCTAGGTGGGAAGATACAGAGTTCTGTTTTGGACATATTGAGCTTGAGGTGATGGGAGAACATCCAAGTAGAGATGTTTTGAAGGCAGGAGGAATGAAAAACTGCGGAGAGGGAGAGATATCAGGGCTGGAGATGTAGATTTGGGTATCATTCACACAGAGGTGGTAGTTGAAGCTATGGGAGTGAATGAGTTCTCCAAGGGAGTGGGTATTGATGGAGAACAGAAGGGGACCCAGAACTGAACCTTGAGGGACACCCACAGTTAGGGGATGGGAGGCAGAGGAGGAGTCCATGAAGGAGACTGAGAATGAACAGCCAGAGAGATGAGAGGAGAACCAGGAGAGGACTATCTCAGTGAAGTCAAGCTTGGATTATGTTTCCAGGAGACAGGGATGGTCAGCAGTGTTGAAGGCAGCTGAGAGGTCGAGGAGGATTAGGATTGAGTAGAGGCTGTTGGACTGGCAAGAAGGAGATCATTGGTGACCTTAGAGAGGGTGGTTTCTGTGGAGTGAAGAAGGGGACAGAAGCCAGATTGGAGGGGGTCAAGGAGAGAACTGGAGGAGAGGAATTTGAGACAGCAGGTTTAGACAACTTGCTCAAGGAGTTTGGAGAGGAATGGTAGGATGGAGATGGGGCAATAACTGGACGGACCCATGGGGTCAAGAGAAGGTTCTTTAGGATAGGGGAGACTTGGTCATGTTTGAAAGTAGTGGGGAAGAAGCCACTGGAGAGTGAACAGTTGAAGAGAGCAGTTAGGGAGGAAAGAAGAGAGGGGACAACTGTTTTGATAGATGAACCAAATTCCTTCCCTCTGGGAAGTAAAGTGTTCAAATACGTAATAAAATCACACCTCCTCCAAAAGGCCTTCCCCGAATAAGTCCTCATTTCCTCTACTCCCTCTTCCTTCTACTTCATTCCTGCCCTTGGATGTGTACCCCTATTCACACCCCCACACCCCACAGCACTTATGTACATATCCATAGTTTATTTCAGAGTTTGTCTCCCCCTTAGACTGTTAGCTCACTGTGGGCAGAGAATGAGTCTACCAAGTCTGCTATAGTGTACTCTCCCAAAAGCTCAGTACAGAGTTCTGTGCACAGTAATTGCTGAATAAAGATGATTGACTAATTGGGATTTGCCTCTTTTCCAAATACCGAGTGGCCTTAAGGAACACCAGCCAGTGAATCCCAATTTTGGGACTGTAGTATATGTTATAATAAAGTCCGAGAGCAATGAAGAATGCAGCTCTGTGTCAGAGGCAAGGAAATCCAGTCCAGATTGTGATACCGGTTTCAAGGAGGAGTTACCTTTCCCCGTCTAACCAGTCTCCATTGTGATACTGGTTTCGAGGAGAAGTTACATTCATTCATTCAAATGTATTTATTGAGAACTTACTGTGCGCAGAGCACTGTACTAACCACTTGTAAAGTACATATCGTCTCTATCCAGTTCTCTGCTACAACAGATAACATTCCAGAGAAGGTCAGATATAGCAATGAGTGGATACAGCATGCACATTTCTAGAATTTCCCAAAAGAAGTATATATTGCCCTCCTTTTTTTTTTTTTACCGTATTTGCTATGCACTTATTGTGTGCCAGTAAGCACTGGTGTAGAAACAACCTATTTAGGATGACCCAGTGCAGTCCCACATGGGGCTCACAGTCTTCATCCCCATTTTAGAGATGAGAGAACTGAGGCACCTTACTCTATTTATCACATTCATTCTTGTATAGATGAATGAGTTCTTTACCTAAACAGTAGATTTGAAAAATGTAAAAATACCAACTGAAAAAAAAACATATATCAACAGATGCACTTCAAAGTTTGTATTTTAGAAAAAAAAATAATTTGGATTTCATCCATTTCTACTCTAGTCTCTGTGAGATTGTTCATTCACGCAAGCCTCTGCTTTGCCCAGCCTAGTGGGAGTAATCATCTTCAAAGTATGCAATTAACAAAGCTAACATGACAAACTCATTCTTATAGAAGGGAATGTTTATGCAGTTATTCTCACTATTGTAAAGGTACAAATTAATAATACACCAAGACTGTAAACTCATTGTGGGCAGGAATGTGTCTGTTATATTGTTGGGTTGTACTTTCCCAAGTGTGTAGAATTGTACTTTCCCAAGTGTGTAGAACAGTGCTCTGCAAATGGTAAATGCCCAATCAATACACTTGATTGATTAACAATATGTTATTAAATGGAAATAAAGAAACGGAATTGGTGAATTATGTTATCTTTCCTCGAGCTTCACAGAGAGTGTAAATGGATTCAGCTCCTATAGGGAGAGGAGCAGTGGTCCAAGATTAACAGAGAGGCAGAGAGAAAGCACAAAATAAAGTATGAAAAGCTCACAAGCAGTCATAAAAGACACTCTCTCCCTCCATCCCTTTCCCCAGCTGCACTGAGGACCCAATAGTAAGGTAGCAGAATTGACATGCTGGTCTGTTCTTGATTTAATGGAACAGTAAATACTCAATTATTTAAAATGTGTGGGCCCCCGAGGAAAAAGTAAAATAAAATCAACTTGTACACGATTTGAAGTACTCCTTCAAAGACTCAGAAACTTCACTTAATATAGTCTCTTTCTACTACTGGTAATAGAAAGACAACAGGAGAAATAAATTTAGAGCATTATCAATGAAGAACCTAAAAAAAAAACCACCTTGGTTGAACTTCCAAGGAATTTTTTTTATATCCAACAACATGCTTGATCCTGAATTTATGTTTTAATGAGTCAAAAATTATACCACCACTTAAAAATATTCCTTATGGTTTCTCTTAAATCACCATTAGCCTAACATGCATGTAGTTTAAAAATACAATACAAATGAATTACACACAATATTCACTAGTCATTTCTTCACTATCTACAGAATTTTTTTAATATCATTGATTTCCCTCTCAAGACAAAGAATTGCTCCATCCTAGCGATTTTGCTTGTAACTTTTATAAAGATTCCTGTTTGTCCACTGCCTAATTTTGATTAGACAAAATCTAATTCCTTTTAAGGCCCAGATGAGTGGACAGGTGATTGTGCCTCTCAGAGCTACTTCTCTTCCCTCTTCTCCCCAGAGGGATTCAGTCTCAGGTGGGTGAGTAGTCTGAGGGATTCCCGCTTTTAGGAGCCATTAAATTGTTCACTAACATTTGCAAATCTCAGTTCACTGATGTGTTTCTTACAAATTACACTGTTCTGTTTCCTCCACAAGAACTCCTCTCAAGTTACGTTCTAACTTTTCTGCAAATTGCGAAGCCAGGGTTATAAGCACTAATTCTCCAATGATATGCTGTCAGTCTAGGATGAGTCTAGAAAGGGATCAGCTGAAGAGAAGAATGTCTCCTTCGCTATCAGGATTTGTTTCCCTCAAGGAGAAATCAGCCATTGGTCCAACAGGTCACGGTGCAAATTACCATAAAAAAAACTCTCTTCCCCTCTTCAAAGCCCTACTGAGAGCTCACCTCCTCCAGGAGGCCTTCCCAGACTGAGCCCCACTTTCCCTCTGCTCCTCCTCCTCCAACCCTCTGCTCTTCCCCCTTCCCCTCAGCACTGTGCTCATTTGTATATATTATTACCCTATTTATTTTATTAATGAGGTGTATATCTCCTTGATTCTATTTATCTTGATGATGGTGTCTTGTTTTGTTCTGTGTTGCTTTGCCGTCTCCCCCATTTAGACTGTGAGCCTGTTTTGGGGCAGGGATTGTCTCTATCTGTTGCTGAATTGTACATTCCAAGTGCTTAGTACAGTGCTCTGCACACAGTAAGTGCCCAATAAATACTACTGAATTAATGAAAGAATAAAAAAATTATTTATTAAGTGCTCACTATGTGCCAGACACTGTACTCATCAACACTGGGGTAGATACAAGCTAATCACTTTGGAAACAGTCCATGTCCCACAGGGGGCTCCCAGTCTTAATTTCCACTTTACAAATGAGGTAACTGAGGCACAGAGAAGTGAAGTGATTTGCCCAAGGTTATACAGCAGACAAGTGGCAGAGCCAGGGTTAGAACCCAGGTCCTCTTGGCTCTCAGAACCGTGCTCTATCCACTGGGGCATGCTGATTCTCTTGTCTTCACTGGTTTCAATTCACTTTTTGAAAATTACAGAGAAAAACCCCAGGCCATTTTAAAGGAATATTGTGAAGGGGTCTTATATCCATTAATCAATTGAGCCTCATGACAGAGAAGAAGACTTTGCAACAACTCCTGAACTTGTCGCTCTTCCTGCTAGAAAATGAACTTGCTGACAAGTGTGATTTCTGAGAAGAAAGGTTCATTTCTAGGGCATATGTCATGTCGTAGGTTGTAGTTGAATAATGCTTCTCTCACAGTACGCAACCAATATTCTGGACCACCTACTCCCAGAGACCTTCACTCATGTGGGGAACCAATTTTTTGCCACTAGATCATGAAATCACTTAAGGTGATTTAGCAGAGCAGTAAATGGTTGCCCCGTGATGTTTCATAAATATTAGTAAAGGATTGAGAATCTTGTTTGTTTTTGCAGAATATTCTCATTTGATACAGCTTTCCCTCCAGAATTTACCCTTTAGTCTCCTCTTTAGCTATTTTTCTCTCTGCAATTGGATGCTCCCATCTACCTTCCCCAGCCTCAGAATTTGCAAATAGCTCCTGGAAGGCTGAAAGCAAGCATGGCAGCACAGAGAGAGGATGGGCACGTGTGAGCTATAAATAGCCAGATGCTGTTAGTGGATCTGCACTCCTGCACAGGCTAAGGCTGGGATGAATAAATGCAGAAGATTCTCTACTCCCCACCACCCTGCAGCATTTTGTAGGGACTCCCAGAGCGGGGGTGGGGGGTGGGGGCACTGTTGTCCTGTGGTAGAGCTTCAGTCTGGGAATAATTCCCTACAAAACGTTGGCCTGGAGCTTGGAGCAATCTGCCACGGCAGAGGATACAGCGCCAACCCGGGTAGCCTGGGGCTGCGGCCCCTCTGCCCACCCGCTGGCCCGGCCCTGGGCCCGGACCACTCAGTTCCCTTGATCCCTTGACCTCGGGGTCCCCAGGGCTCAGGCCTTCTCCAGAAGCTAGAGGGAAATAGGTCCCCTTGGGCACCTCCTGCCAGGGATGGGCTGAGGGAGGGAAGGAGAGAGAATCAAGGGTGAGCGCCTGCCTCCCCTGCCGGCAGACAACCCAGCCTCTCTGGGGATGGATGGGTGTGTGGAGAGATGGATGGATGGGAAAATCCCTAGTGCCTAGCAGGCTTCCCACCTGCTTCCTCAACTGGTGGAGTGTGTCCCGGGACCAGGTGGAACTCCCCACCGCTGGCCTCCCTTCTCCTGGACACCTGGGCAGAGGCCAGGCTCGCTGACAGTGGGGGAGGGACAGACAGGGATGGAAGAGAAGGGAGAGGATGGGGGGGGATGGGGGGGGATGGAGGGAAGAGGGAGTGGGGAAAGGGGGGGTAAGGAGGGGGGAAGGAGAGGGAGGGGGAAGGAGAGGGAGGGGGGAAAGGGGGGGGAAGACGGGGGGAAGAGAGGGAGGGGGAAAAGAGAGGGAAGAGAGGGAGGAGGAAGAAAGAGGGGGCAAGAGAGGGAGGGGAGAAGACAGGGAGGGGGAAGAGGGAAAGAGAGGGGGAAGAGGGAAAGAGGGAAGGGGCAAAGAGGGAGGGGGGAGAGAGGAGGAAGGGGTGAAGAGAGGGGAAGGGCAAGGGAAAGAGGAGGGAGGGGAGGAGGGGGAGAGGGAGGAGGGGGAGAGGGAGGAGGGGGGAGAAGGAGGAGGGGGGAGAGGGAGGAGGGGGGAGAAGGAGGAGGGGGGAGAAGGAGGAGGGGGAAAAGGAGGAGGGGGAAAAGGAGGAGGGGAGAGGGAGGAGGAGGGGAGAGGGAGGAGGGGGGAGAAGGAGGAGGGGAGAGGGAGGAGGGGGGAGAGGGAGGAGGGGGAGAAGGAGGAGGGGGGAGAAGGAGGAGGGGGGAGAAGGAGGAGGGGGAGGGAGGAGGGGGAGAGGGAGGAGGGGGAGAAGGAGGAGGGGAGAGGGAGGAGGAGGGGAGAGGGAGGAGGAGGGGAGAGGGAAGGCAGGAAGAAGGGGGAAAGAGGGGGAAGAGAGGGGGTAAAGAGGGAGGAAGAAAGGGGGGAAATAAAGGGCTGAGAGATGTGGGGAAAAGAGGGGGGAAAGAGGGGGGGAAAGAGGGGGGGAAAGAGGGGAAGGGGAGGGAAAGAGGGGAAAGGAGGGAGGGGGGAAAGTGGGGAGGAAGAGGGGAAGGGGAGGGGGAGAGGGGGTAAAGATGGAGGAAGAAAGGGGGGGAAAGAGGGGGGGAGAGAGGGGGGGAGACAGTGGTGGGGGGAAGAGAGGGGGTAAAGAGGGAGGAAGAAAGGGGGGCAAGAGGGGGGAGGGAGGTGGGGGAAAGTGGGGGGAGGGGGGGGGGGAAGAGGAAGGGAGAAAGGGGAAAAGAGGGAAGAGAGGGTGAAAAGGCGGGAGGAGAGGGGAAGAAGAGGGGGAACAGAAGGAGAGATCAAGGGGTGGGAGTACAGGGGGAAGAGGAAGGGAAGGGGAGGAGAGAGAGAGGGAAGGTAGAGGAGAGGAGAGGTGGCCGCCTCTTTCCCTCCGACCCGCCCCCCGGCCGGGGCCAGCCTCATCTGCTCCCGCAGCACCGCCTGCCAGGCGCCCCGGGGACAAGCCAGGGAAAAAGCACCAGTGGGGGCGGGCACCGGGCAATACTGCCGGGACACTGCTCCGGCACAGGATAACCTGCCGTTTGCCGAGGGGGCCAGTCCTGCCCTGCCCTGCCCAAGCCCTTTAGCACACACTGCATTGGGTTTATCATGCCAGTCACAGGAGGAGGCTGCAGCATCAAGGGGAAAGTTGCCTGGACCGCAGCCAGGAGGGATGGAGGGAGGGAGGCAGGGAGGTTGGGAAGGAGGGAGGGAGGGATGGAGGTTGGGAAGGAGGGAGGGATAGAGGGAGGGATGAAGGGTGAGAAGGAGGGTGGGAGGGAAGGAGGGAGGGAGGGTGAGAGGGAGGGAGGGAGGGTGAGAGGGAGGGAAGGAGGGTGAGAGGGAGGGAAGGAGGGAGGTTGGGAAGGAGGGATGGAGGGTCTCCCTTGCTCCCCCGAAGATGCCGGGCTGCTCCGAGTGTCCCTCCTGGCATCTTTTCTTCCCCCTCCACCTCATCCCGCCCTCCCCCCTGCCCAATGCACCACTGGACCCGCCTTCGCCCTCACTCACGCCACCAGCTCGGGGGCCGATTTTTATTTTTTAGGGAGGGGGGGCGAGGGGTCGCCGGCGAATGACGAGGCGAATCGTTGCCACCGCTGGGCAACGGAGGCGGCCTCCTACCTGTTAGCCCGCTGGCTCCGCCGGGCTCGCTCCCCTCCGAGCCGCGGCGCGGCTGGCTCGGCGCCCCCCACGGCTCTCTCCGTTGGGCGGGCCACACCTGGGACAGGACCACCTCTCGCCCGAGCCCACCCACCCTCCTCGGCCGCATCCATCCCACCTCCCGCCGCCCTCATTGGGCCAAGCCCCCCGGCCGGGCGGGGCCACCGAGAAAGGGCCCGTCCCCATTGGCCCGGCCGGCTGGCAGTCTCCCCCATCCTCAGGACCGGCTGGCAAAGGGGGAGAGGGATGGGGAAAAATCTCACAGCTGCAATGGGTCTGCAATCGGAGCGGGCAGCATCCCGGATCCGGGAAGGGGAGGAGGAGGAGGAGGAGGAGGGAGGCTTGGAAGTTGCAGCCAGAGAAGGATGGGAGGAGGAGGAGGAGGTCAGAGCTGGGGAGGAGAGATGCTTGGATGTTGCAGCCAGAGAAGGATGGAAGGAGGAGGTCAGAGCTGGGGAGGAGGGATGCTTGGATGTTGCAGCCAGAGAAGGATGGAAAGAGGAGGAGGAGGAGGAGGAAGAAGAGGAGGAGGAGGAAGAGGAGGAGGAGGAAGAAGAAGAGGAGGAGGAGGAGGTCAGAGCTGAGGAGGAGGGATGCTTGGATGTTGCAGCCAGAGAAGGATGGAAGGAGGAGGAGGAAGAGGAGGAGGAGGAGGAGGAGAAGGAAGAAGAGGAGGAAGAGAAGGAAGAAGAGGAGGAGGAGGAAGAGAAGGAAGAAGAGGAGGAGGAAGAGGAGAAGGAAGAAGAGGAGGAGGAAGAGGAGAAAGAGGAGGAGGAGGAAGAGGAGGAGGAGGTCAGAGCTGAGGAGGAGGGATGCTTGGATGTTGCAGCCAGAGAAGGATGGAAGGAGGAGGAGGAAGAGGAGGAGGAGGAGAAGGAAGAAGAGGAGGAAGAGAAGGAAGAAGAGGAGGAGGAGGAAGAGAAGGAAGAAGAGGAGGAGGAAGAGGAGAAGGAAGAAGAGGAGGAAGAGGAGAAGGAGGAGGAGGAGGAAGAGGAGGAGGAGGTCAGAGCTGAGGAGGAGGGATGCTTGGATGTTGCAGCCAGAGAAGGATGGAAGAAGAAGAAGGAGGAGGTGGAGGTCAGAGCTGATGTCATGACCCCCATCGTCAGCATCATCCCCACCACCCCAGGGACCCTCAAACCAAAAGATTTTACAAGGATGGGGAGGAAGCCAAAGTGGGAGGTTATTTCGGGCCCCTAGGCGCTGGTGAAATCTTCAACAGGATTCCGACACAGATGTTTCTTACACATAAGAAAGCTACGTGTTTGAGGATTATGGTTTCCAGTTCTGCTTTAATATTACACCATCTTTAGCTGGTCTGTGTATGAAAAAACAAATCAGTCTGTAATGCGGTAAACCTGCCAAGTCTGTTAGTGTGCAGAAACAAAATGACTTAAACCCAGAAGCAGTGTGGCCTAGTGGATGGAGCATGGGCCTGGGAGTCAGAGGACCTGGGTTCTAATCTTGCCACGGCCACTTGTCTGCTGCGTGACCTTGGACAAGAAACTTAACTAGTCTGTGCCTCAGTTACCTCATCTGTAGAAATGTGGATTAATCCCACGAGCCCCACGTGGGACAGGGACTTTGCCCAACACTCATTCATTCATTCATTCATTCAGTTGTATGTATTGAGTGCTTACTGTGTGCAGAGCTCTTTCCTAAGCACTTGAGAAGTACAATTTGGTGACAGAGACGGTCCCTACCCAACGGACTCAAAGTCTAGAAGGGGGAGACAGAAAACAAAACAACAAGAACAGTGCTTGACACATAGTAAGCGCTTAACAAATGCCATCATCATCAAGCACTGGCATAGATGTAAGATGTAAGATAACATGTGGTTTCATTCTAAGTAGAAGGGAGAACAGATATTGAATCCCCATTTTGCAGATGAGAGAACTGAGGCCTAGAGAAGTTAAGTGTCTTGCTCAAGTTCACACGGCAAGTATGTGGCAGAGCCGGAATTAGAACCCAGTTCCTCTGGGTACCATCAAAATAGATAAATAGAATCATAGATAAATGCACATCATTAATATAAATGCCAACCCAATTAGCTTGTATCTACCCTAGGACTTACTACAGTGCCTGGCACATAATAGGCACTTAACAGATACCGTAAAAAAATAAGAAAACCTCTGTATTTGTTATGGGTTTATTGCTTGGAAGCTCAAAGTAGGCTACGATACAGAGCTCTGCATGCAGGAAGCACTCAATAAGTAACACTGATTGATTGATATATCATTGCATGTATTAAATGGATGCAGTAACACACTTTGCTAAGCACTGGGGTAGGTATGGGATAATGGCATCTGACAAAGGACCTGTCCCACACGGTGCTCATGACCTTGTCCCATCTAACATAAGAGGATATTGAAAGGCAGAGAGGTTAAGTGACTACCCAAGATCACACAGCAGCCAATGGCTAGGATGCAGACTTCTTGAATCCCTGTCCCAGGGTTTTTGCAGGTGTTCTATAAAGCAGTCAGTTTTATTCTGTCCATTTTACACATGAGGAAATTGAGGCTCAGAAGGAAAGTGATTTGTCAGGAAACAGCCCATATCAGAAAAAACAAACAGAATATTAGAATCTATACCACCTGCCTGCAATGCATTTGTTGAAGTCTCTCTACCATTTTTTTTTATTTCCTTCATGTGACTGGGAAAAGAGGTGAACTCTTCTAAATGAGAATTGCAACATAGGCAGGAGAAATAAAGACATCACCAAATCAAGTGGGTGATCCATAGCTTTGTCTGTGATTGCCTTTGGAAGCAGTAAGAACTGACATTCAGAATGTTTGGCCTCTCCTTGTGAGGGGTCACTTCTGCAGTCAATGCGTCTGATTACTGAGTGAGCTGCCACATCCTTAGACTCCTGATGGGGAAAGGGGAAACCGTGGCAAACTCAGAGATCTTTCTCCAGATTTGCCAGCTTTCAAACTTCACTGTATCCTTCCAAGCTTATCTACCTGCCTCTTTTTCAAGTTTTAACTGCCTAAAAAGGGGAGTCTTCATGTCCTAAGGAGACAAGAGAGACAGGCAAGCAATGTAGGGAATAGGTTTCCATATGGTTAACTGGGGCCGGTTCTGAGCATGCCCAGCTGTTTGGTCACACTGAGTCAGTCCCTTAAATGCCAGCTCAACTGATGTAGGCTTAATGATGGATGACAAGGGAAAAGGCTAAGCACAGGATCATGAACTGAAAATTGACCTTCAACTCAGGAATTAAGGCTTCAAGAGGAAAACTAAGAGACATTGGGAAATATCTCTGGACTTTTCTCTGTCCCCCCCACCGGATTTGGCTTGCTTTTGTGGTCTGGTTCCAAGACACACCCCAGAGTGCTTTTCTTTGTATTTTGATTGTCAAACACTCCAGAACTAGAGTTGGTTTGGTTTATTTTTATCTCCACATTGCTGATTAGTCTCCCAGAAAATGACGCTTGCCAGCTCATGAGTCTTGGCTATTTCTTAATCAATCCACAACAGGAAGCTGCTGTTTTGAGCTTTATCCTATAGCCAGATTCGTATAATAATAATAACAATGATATAATAATTGTGGCATCGATTAAGCATTTACTATGTGCCAAGCACTGGCATAGATACAAGATGACCAGGTCCCCTATGTGTTTTCAGTCTAAGTAGAAGGGAGAACAGGTATTGAATCCCTATTTTGCAGACGAGAGAACTGAGGCCTAGAGAAGGTAAGTGACTTGCTCAAGGTCACACGGCAAGTATGTGACAGAGCCAGAATTAGGACCCAGTTCCTCTGACTTCCAGTTCCTTCCCACTAGGCAACGCTGCTTCTATTCATGTAGATGAAACTTTACCCAAACCAACAATAATAGCCTTTCCTCTCCTTATCTCTCAGTCTTTTCCCAGCCTTCTCCAATAGAGTGTAAGCTCCTCCAGTAGATTGTCAGGTCCCCCAGTCAAGGACCATATCTTTACCTCTTTTGTATATTCCTTCAATTCTTATTACAGAGTTCTGCCCAGTGTAGAGATCCCTCCTCTAGACTGTAAGTTTCTCCTCTAAACTATAAGCTTCTTGTGGGCAGGAATCATCTCTTCCAACTCTATCGTACTGTCCTCTTCCAAGCATTTAGTTCAGTGGTCTGTACTCAGTGAGTACTCAGTGAATACCACGATTGACTACCATAAATAAAATGTTTGAGTCAAAACCAATTCTCTCCCAAAGTTTGCCAAAATGTTATGTAGTTCTGGGGGTAGGGAATGTGTCTGTTATATTGTACTCTCCCAAATGCTCTGCACACAGTAAATGCTCAATTAATATGATTGACTTCAAATTCTCATGAAGCTAAAAATTAACTCATGTCGCCGTAAGAGGTTTTCTTGCAAATGGGAAGCCTCTTCACTGTCCCAATTTCAAACCTTGACTTCCCCTTAAAGGTGGACTGACAGGTGAGTAGGTAGCTGGTAATGAGTAGCTACAAGTTAATAATAATAATAATAATAATAGCAGAATTTGTTAAGCACTTACTACGTGCCGAGCACTGTTCTAAGCGCTGGGGTGGATTCAAGGTTATCAGGTTGTCCCACGTGGGGCTCACAGTCTTAATCCCCATTTTACAGATGAGGTAACTGAGGCCCAGAGAAGTTAAGTGACTTGCCCAAAGTCACATAGCTGACAAGTGGCAGAGCCGGGATTAGAACCCACTACCTCTGACTCCCAAACCCAGACTCTTGCCAGTAAGCCACGCTGCTCTTAATCAGCTCAGTCACAGTCCCTGTCCCAAATGGGGCTCACAGTCTAAGTAGGGCTCTGTACATAGTAAGCACTCAATAAATAACATTGATTGAGGGAGAACAACGTTGAATCCCTCTAATACAGTTGAGGAAACTGGGCCTCAAGACAGTTACTGAATCACAGAATCAGTAGACAAGGAAACCGAGGTAGCCCTAGAGATTTCTTCAGCATGAACTCCCTGCCCGTCTGCTGCTTGACTCCCTCCCCTCCTCCACCAGCCATTTTCTCATCTCTGTGTTTCTCAGCAGAATGTGCCTAACGGAGCTGACTGCTGCAGAGAGGAAAGCTGTGGCTTTCCTAAAAAGATGTCAAGCTGCACTTATTTAGCACAGCTGAAACCATTCAAAACTCTGATTAGGAAAGAGTCACGATGGCCTCAGCCTGCAGCCCCAGAAGGCACCCACAGCCTACAGATGCAGCTTTTATAAATCCTTTCACAACTACGAACCCACACACAAGAGCAAACAAAAACACCATATCCTAATGGCTGCTGTTTCAAAAGAGGGTCGCATTGATCAAAATCATCCTTTAAGTGTCCTCTAGAAATGTAATTGACCACAAAATCCAGCATGTTAAAATATTATTCGCTCCCGTAGCTTCATCTACCATCTCTACTTGCGTGATTCCCACATCTACTCCCCCAGCCCTAATCTCTCTTCTCTGCAGTCTAGCATTTTCTCCTGCAGTCAGGACATCTCTACATATATATCCCACTGTCACTCAAATGTAACATTTCCAAAACAGATCTCTTCCTCTTTCCACCCAAAACCTGTTCTCTCCCTGTCTTTCCCATCACTATAGACAATACCACTATCCTCCCTGTCTCCTAAGCCCATAACCTTGACAAGTATCCTCTACTCATCCTCTCATTCAACCCAGTATTCATTCTGTCATCAAATCCTGTCAAGTTATACCTTCGAAACATCACTGAAATTCATCCTTTCTTCTCCATCCAAACTGTTACTATGCTGATGCAAGCACTTAGCCTATCCCGCTTTGGCTACTGCAACAGTCTCCTTGCTGATTTATATGCCTCCTGTTTCTTCCCACTACAGTCCTTATTTCGCTCTGCTGCCCAGATCATTTTCCTAACACACTCGTTCAGTTCACGTCTTCCCACTCCTCAAGAACCTCCCATTGGTTGCCCATCCACCTATGCATCGCATAGAAATTCCTTACCATCGGCTTAAAAGAACTCAGTCAACTTGCCCCCATTTAACCTCACTGACCTGCTACAACCCAGCCTTCATGCTTTGCTCTTCTAGCACTATCAATAATAATGATGTCATTTGTTAAGCGCTTACTATGTGCAAAGCACTGTTCTAAGCACTGGGGGGATACAAGGTGATCAGGTTGCCCCGCATGGGGCTCACAGTCTTAACCCCCATTTTACAGATGAGGTAACTGAGGCACAGGAAATGAAGTGACTTGCCCAAAGTCACACAGCTGAAAAGTGGCAGAGCTGGGATTAGAACCCATGACCTCTGACTCTCAAGTCCGTGCTCTTTCCACTGAGCCACGCTGCTTCCCTAATGCCTAATGCCAACCTGCTCACTGCATCTCGGTTTTCCCTGTTTTGCCAATGACCCCAAGTCTACATTCTTCCTCTTTCCAGGAACCTTTTCCCCATCCACATATGCCAGAACATCACTCGCCCCACCTTCAAAGTCTTGTTAAAATAACATTTCCTCCAAGGGGACTTAGCCAACTAAGCCCTTATCCTCCCTACTCTCTCTCCCTTACATATCATCTATGTACTTGGACCCCTTTCAGAGTCACAACTGGAGTGTTTCCAGTACTCTACCAGTCACAGATAGAGAAGGGAGAGTCAAACAGAGGCCTACCCATTCTATTCCTAGCTTGGTCAGTGGCTAGCGAGTGGCAGGCAATCTGCTACAAGTCAAAACTCACTCTCGCTGGGCAGCAATGGCATGGGAGAGAGTCGAGGGCAGAGACTAAAGTGTACTGTGAGGAAGGAGGTAGTGATAAACCACTTCCATATTTTTACCAAGAAAACTCTATGGATACACTACCAAAACAATTGCAGGTGGAGAGTGGGGTGTTCTGGGAGAGACGTGTCCATGGTGTCGCTAAGGGTCAGAAATGACTCCACAGCATAAGACAAGATGTACTTCGATCTGAACCCATTAAAGACTTGGTATTTATCCCACCCTATTGCACCAGCCCTTGTGTATATATCCATTATTTGTTTTAATGTCTGTCTCTACCTCTATACTGTAAATTCCTTGTGGGTGGGTAAAGTGTCTAACAACTGTTTTAGCATACTCTCCCAAGTAGTAGAGTGTTCTGCACACAGTAAGCACTCAATACAACTGCTTGATTGTTTACATGTTCACAGGGACATTAGCATCCCCTTCAGTTTCGCTCCAACTAGCTCAATTCTGTTTGAGGATGCGGGATACGGAGAGAAACCAAGGAGTAGTCTGTGCTGTATTTCATTTTAAAATTTCATCTTTGGAGCATTGACAGCTAAAGGTCAAATACTATTGAAAAGGCTCAACCCTAACTTTGTTCATGTCTAGAATTTCTGTTTACTAACTACTAGTGAGATGGACTATCTATTTTTTTTCTTGTCTGAGAACCCTCTGTAATTAGTGGGAGTCACCATCAAATACAGTTTGCTTTGGGTCTTCAGCAAAAGATATGTTTTCAAATATAAATAATATATTGAAATCCATTTCAGATTCTGATTGTTTTCTAGAAGACAACATTGAGAGCTGCTTGTGATAGCAAGATCAGAATGGAGGAAAATGAGAACAGAGGAAAAGCAATTAATAGTGTTTATTAAACCCCTGCTATGTGCAGAGCACTGGACTAAGCAATAATGATAATTATGTTTTTTACTTACCAAGTACTGCACCGAATACTGTAGAAAGATCTGAAATACATGCATTCAGATCTGAATCAAACCTAGTCCATGGTCTCACAGTCTAGAAAGAGAGCAGGTGTTTGATTCCCATTTTGCAGATGGGGAAATTGAGGCACAGAGAAGTTTGAAGACATGCCCATGATCACCCAGCTACATTTTTGAAAGAGTATATTGGAGTTAATCAATATGATCCTTTTTTTATGGTATTTGTAAAGTACTTACTATGGGCATGTTGTGGGCAGGGAACATGTCTACCAACTTTCTTATACTCTCCCAAGTGTTTAGTACAGTGCTCTGCCCACAGGCTGTGCTCAGTAAATATGACTGATTGTCAGTCACTGTATTAAGTTCATGTCCCACATGGGGCTCAGTCTTTATTGCCATTTTATAGATGAGCTAACTGAGGCACAGAGAAGCGAAGTGACCTGCCCGTGGTCCCACAGCAGACAAGTGGCAGAGCCGTCACTCGAACCCAGGTCCTTATGACTCCTAGGCCTGTGCTCTATCCACTAGGCCAGGCTGAGATATCTACAATCTAGTATTGGAGACAGGTACTAAAATAAGTTACAGATACTGGAAGTAATAGAAGGTAGAGTTATAGACACAAGTGTTAAGATAAGGAATGATTTCCCTAATAAGATTTTCTTTAGGAGCCTGATGAACCCGCCCTTTGACTTGAACTCAAACCCGTATTTGCATCCACTTAAGTACACAGAGTGACAATACCACTGACTTATAGGACTATATACATCTTTCCAAACATTTAGGCAATAATCCATAAATTAGATTATTGCTTGCAAAGGTCAGTGTTTGGGGTTTGGTCTTGTGAGCTCCAACAGTCCAGCAGAAGTTGGTCTAGTGGAAAGGGCGTTGCTCTGGGAATCAGGACACGTGGGTCTTAGTTGTAATTTTGCCTGCTGTGCTATGCCATCAGTGGTGAAGGCTTTTGAATGAAGCACCACCAAGGATATTCCCCGAGATGGGCAGACCCAGCAGGGATCCTCAAAAGTAGGTTTAGTGGGGAGCAGCCTGGTTTAGTCGCAAGGCCCGGGCTTGGGAGTCAGCGGTCGTGAGTTCTAATCCCAGCTCCTCCACTCGTCAGTTGTGTGACTTTGGGCAAGTCTTGTAACTTCTCTGTGCCTCAGTTACCTCATCTGTAAAATGGGGATTAAGACTATGCACCCCACGTGGGACAACCTGATAACCACGTATCTACCCCTGCTCTTATAACAGTGCTTGGCACAGAGTATTCCCTTAACAAATACCATCATCATTACCATCACGTGGGCAGCCAATAAATCAGTCAATCATATTCGTTGATCGCTTACTGTGTGCACAGCGCTGTACTAAGCTCTTGGTATACTACAATATAACAGGGTCAGTAGACATGTTCTCTGTCCTTCAGTGAAGGAATAATACACTGAAGCTTCCAGTGAAAAGAGGAGACAAGCATTAAAATAAATTATCTATATGCACGTAAGTCCTCTGGGGCGGAAGGTCGGTTGAATATCAAGTGATTATAGGGTACAAAGGGCAAGGGTGACTCGGGAAGAGGGAGTAGGAGAACTGAGGGCTTAGTCGGGGAAACACTGCTTGGTGGAGATGGGTTTTAATAAGGCTTCAAAGGTGGCAAGAGTGTTGGTCCATCTGATATGAAGGGGGAGATAGTTTCAGGTAAGAGGAAGGACTGTAAAGGTTTATAATAACAACTGTGGCATTCGTTAAGTTCTTACAATGTGTCAAGTACTGTGCTAAGCACTGGGTAAATATAATGCAATCAGATTGAACATATAGAACTTACAGTCTAAGAGGGAGGGAGAACAGGTATCGGATCCCCACTTTACAGATGAGAACATTACGTAACCTCGGCTTCTCTGACAGTGTCTTCTCCCGGTTCTCCTATCTCTCTGGCCACTCATTCTCAGTCTCCTTCGTGGGCTCCTCCTCTGCCTCCCATTGTCTATGTGTGGGGAATCTCTCAAGGCTCAGTTCTAGGTCCCCTTCTATTCTCTATCTACACCCTCTCCCTTTGAGAACTCATTCACTCACATGGCTTCAACTACCACCTTTATGAGGATGATTCACAAATCTACATCCACGGCCCTTTTCCCTCTCCACAGTCTCGCATTTCCTCCTGCCTTCAGGACATTTCCATATGCATGTGCCACAGACACCTCAAATTTAACATGTCCAAAATAGAACTTCTTATCTTCCCACTGAAATACTGTCCTTCCCCTGATTTTCCCATCGTTGTAGACAGCATCACCATCCTTCCTATCTCTCAAGCCTGTAACTTTGGCATTATCCTCAACTCATCTCTCTCATTCAACCCACATATTCAGCCTATCACTAAATCCTGTTCATTCATCCTTCACAACGCTGCTAAAAGCCGCCCTTGCCTCTCCATCCAAACTGCTATCGTGTCCATGTAAGGACTTATCCTGTCCCACATTGATTAGTGAATCAGCCTCCTTGCTGACCCTCCTGCTTCCTTTCTCTCCCCACTCCAGCCCATACTTCAATATGCTGCCCAGATCATTTTTCTACAAATGTGTTCAGTTCAAGTTTCCACACTCCTCAAGAACCTCCAAGGGTTGCTCATCCATCTCCACATTAAGCAGAAACTCCTTACCATCGGTTTTAAAGCACTCAATCGCTTTACCCCTCCTACCTCACCTGGCTGCTTGTCTACTAGAACCCAGCCTGAATGATTCTCTCCTCTAATGCCAACCCACTCACTGCTCCTTGATCTCCTCAAGCCGCAGACTTCTCACGCACATCCCGCCTCTGGCCTGGAACGCCCTCCCTCCTCATATCTGACAGACTATTACTCTCTCCACCTTCAAAGCTTTATTGAACGCACATGTCCTCCAAGATACCTTTCCTCAATAAGCCCTCTTTTCCTCTTTTCCCACTCCCTTTTGTATTGCCCTCATTCGTTCCTGTTATTCCACCCTCTTTTAGCCCCACAACACTTAGGCACATATCTGTCATTTATTAATTTATATTAATGTCTGTCTCCTCCTCTAGACTCTGAGCTCATTTTGGGCAAGGAATATGCCTGCCAACTCCTTATATTTTACTCTTCCAAGCGCTTAGGTCAGAATTCTGCACACAGTAAGCACTCAATAAATGCAAGTGATTGATTGACTTGTCCAAGGTCACACAGCAGGCAACTGGCAGTCCCAGGAAAAGAATCCAGGACTCTGGCTTCCGGGCTTGTGCTTTTTCCACTAGGACACTTGTCAGATTATGAAGCTACAACATTGAATCGATGTTATGTTGCGGTCGCAGTGGCCGTAAATGGGTTACATTAAAAAGGATTTAAAAAAACCTTTGTGTGCACTGTGCAATCTGCTGCATCCCTGTCTGTCTACTTGCTTGCTTCCCTCTGCTCCCCACAGTAACATCACTGTCAGAGACAGGACACAGGACACTGAAAGTGATAAGGTGCGAACCACTCACACAATAATAATCAGATTCCTTGCTGTTTTCTCTCCAGCCTTTCCCCTTTCCAGTCCCTACTTTGCTCTGCTGCCTATATCATTTTTCTAATACATTGTTCCACACACATCTCCACTCCTCAGAAACCTTAAATCGTTGCTCACCTATCTCCACATCAAGCTTTAAGGCACTCAGTGAGCTCTCTCTTCCCACCACTATCCTCAGTCCTCTATCCCTACAACCCAGCCTACACACTTCACTCCTCTGATGCTGATATACTCATGCAGTGCCTTGCTTTTATCTGTCTTTTACTGCAGACCCCTTGCTGACGCCTTCTCTTCCACCTGGAACCTCCATCTTTATATCCAGCACACTAACACTCTCCCCATCTTCAAAGCACTATTAAATCATAACTCCTCCAGGAAGCCTTCCAGGACTAATCTCATCTCTCCACCCTATTTCTCTCCCTCCTGAGTCACGCATTTTTTTTCTTTAAATGGAATTTGTTAAGTGTTTACTACATGCCTGGTACTGTACTACACTCTGGAGTGGATACAAGATAATCAGATTGGACTCACTCCCTTTCCCTTTCACAGTCTTTAATCCCCATTTTATAGAGCAGTTAAGTGACTTGTGGACCAGTGGAAAGAGCACGGGCTTTGGAGTCAGGGCTCATGAGTTCGAATCCCAGCTCTGCCACTTGTCGGCTGTGTGATTGTGGGCAAGTCACTTAACTTCTCTGTGCCTCAGTTCCCTCATCTGTAAAATGGGGATTAAGACTGTGAGCCCCACGTGGGACAACCTGATTCCCCTATGTCTACCCCAGCGCTTAGAACAGTGTTCGGCACATAGTAAGCGCTTAACAAATACCAACATTATTATTATTATTATTACTTGTCCAAAGTCACACTGAAGATACGTGACAGGATTAGAACTCAAGTCATCTGTCTGCCAGCCCTGTGTTCTTTGCACTAGGCCACATTGCTTATTTATGCACTTGAATGTTTAACTGCCTCGCAGCATTTATGTACATATATTTACACTTGGTTCCTTCCCCTTCTTGTAATTTATTTTACTCTCTTCCTCCCCCACCATGTTGTAAGCTCCTTCAAAGCTGAGATTTTGCCTGCTTACTCTAACCTACTCATCCCAACACTTCTTATCATGCTCTGCATAAAGCAAGAACTCAGTAAATACCATTGATTGATCATTTGAATAATTGCCTGAATGTGAGTAAAATAAGACAAGTATAAAAATTGCAAAATTTATTCAACCTCCAACATCCTACCAACTTCGTTGCATTGTACTCTCCCAGAATTTAGTACAGTGTTCGGCACAGAGTAAGTGCTCTAAATGCAATTGATTCTCTTTTCCTCAATTTCCTCATCTGTAAAAAAGGGAGCAGTGTGGGACAGGAAGTGTGTCTGACCTGATTACTTACTATTACTTTGTATCTATTCCAGTGCTTAGGACAGTGCTTGACACATAGAAAGTACTTTATGAAAAATCAATCAGTCTTATTTATTGAGTGCTTACTGTGTGCAGGGCGCTGTACTAAGTGCTTGGGTGAGTACAACACGACAATACAACAGACATATTCCCTGCCCACAATGAGTTTACAGTCTAGAGGGAAGACAGGTATTAGTATTAAAAAAATTATGATATGTACATAGGTTCTGTGGAGGGGGCAGTGAATAAAAGGAGCAAGTCAGGGTGACACAGAAGGAAATGGGAGAAGAGGAGAAGAGGGCTTAGTCAGGGAAGGCCTCAAAGGAGATGTGCCTTCAGTAAGGCTTTGAAGGAGAGGAGTAATTGTCGGAATCCACTAGTATTATCATTATTATTAATAATTATTGACAGCTAGAGGCTTGGATTGAGAAGAATGAAGTGACTGAGCTGAGAAACAGCAGGTGAAGAGAATAAAGATAAGGTAGGCCAGTAGTAAGCTCATTTTGGGCAGGGAACAAGTCTGCTGATTCTGTTGTATTGTACTCTCCCAACTGCTTAGTATAGCGCTCTGCATATAGTAAGTGCTCAATAAATACCACTGATTTATTGATTGATTAATAGAGAGTCTTGAAGTAGACTGTGAGAAATGTTTGTTTGATGTAGAGACTTATCTTGTCCCCAGTGAGCTGGTCACCTACTTTATTAAGGCAACTGACACCACCAGGTGTGAACTCCCTAAAATCACCTCTGTCCCTCCTCAGTCCCTCCTCCATTCTAGCCCCCTCTTCAACTCTCCCATGCTTCCCAGCAGTATCTCTAGAGGAGATCTCCTACCTCCTTTCAAAAGCCACCTCCTCCACCTGTGCATCCGACTCCATTTCTTCACACCTTATCAAAACTCATTATCAAACAAAAACTCCTCTCTATTGGCTCCAAAGCTGTCCATCACCTTGCCCCTTTTTACCTCATCTCCCTTCTCTCCTTCTACACCCAGTCCGTACACTCCGCTCTTCCGCCGCTAACCTCCTCACTGGGCCTTGTTCGCTCCTGTCCCGCCATTGACCCCTGGCCTGGAACACCCTCTCTCCTCAAATCCACCAAACAGTTACTCTTCCCCGCCTCAAAGCCCTACTGAAGGTTCACCTCCTCCAAGAGGACGTTCCAGACTAGGTCCCCCTTTTCCTCAGCTCCCCTCCTTTGCATCAGCTCAACTTGCTCCCTTTGATTTTTCCCCTGCCGCTCCACAGCACTTATGTATCTAAGTAAATATCTATAATTCTATTTATTTATATTGATGCCTGTTTACTTGTTTACTTCTAGATTGTAAACCAGGTGTGGGCAGGGATTGACTCTCTTCATTGCTGAATTATACTTCCCAAGTGCTTAGTACAGTGTTCTGCACACTGTAAGTGCTCAGTAAATAAGATTGATTGAATGAAGGAATGAAAACTCTCAACCCCCTCCCATCTTCTCTAGATAAAGGCCTTCTTCAACCATTCGCTCCCCAGTGGCTTCTTACCCACTGCTTTCAAATATGCCCCTCTCTCCCCTAGCCTAAAAAAAACTTTCTCTTGACCCCATAGCTCCCTCCAGTTATTGCCCCATCTCCATCCTACTATTCCTCTCTAAGCTCCTTGAGCAAGTTGTCTACGCCCACTGTCTCAAATTTCTCTCCTGGACCCTTTCCAATCTGACTTCCAACCCCTTCACTTCACAGAAACCTCTCTCTCAGAGGTCACCAGTGATCTCCTTCTTGCCAAATCCAATGGCCTCTACTTCATCCTAATCCTCCTCGACCTCTCAGCTGCCTTCGGCACTGTCGACAACCCCCTTCTCTGGGAAATGTTATCCAACCTTGGCTTTGCTGACACTATCCTCTCCTGGTTTTCCTCATCTCTCTGGCCATTTTTTCTTAGACTTCTTCATGGGCTCCTCCTCTGCTTCGTACCCGCTAACTGTGGGGATCCCTCAAGTTTCAGTTCTGGGTCCCTTTCTATTCTCCATCTCCACCCACTCCCTTGGAGAGCTCATTCGCTCCCATAGCTTCAACTATCACTCTTTGGGATGATTCACAAATCTATATCTTCAGCCCTGATTTCTCTCCCTCTCTGCAGTCTTGCATTTCCTCCTGTCTTCAAAACATCTCTCCTTGGATTCCTTCCATCACCTCAAGCTTAACATGTCCAAAACAGAGCTCCTTATCTTCCCAACCAATCCCTGTCCTCCCACTGACTTTGTAGACTGCCTCTCCAGCCTTCCTGTCTCACAAGCCCATAACCTTGGTGTTAACCTTGACTTCTCTCTCTTATACAACACACATATTCAATCCATCACTAAATCCTGTCAGTCTCGCCTAATGACATTGCTAAAATCTGCCCTTTCCTCTCCATCCAAACCGTTATCATGTTATACAATCACTTGTTCTAACCTGCCTGAATTACTGTATCAGCTTCCTTGCTGACCTCCCAGCCTCCTTTCTCTCCCCTCTCCAGTCTATACTTCACTCTGCTGCCTGGATCATTTTTCTACAAAAACATTCAGGACATGACACCGCACGCCTCAAATAACTCCAGTGGTTGCTCATCCACCTCCTCAATCAAAAACTTCTCACGACTGGCTTTAAAGCACTCCACTACCTTGCCCCCTCCTAGTTGACCTCATTTCTCTCCTTCTACAACCCAGTCCATACACTTTGCTCCTCTACTGTTAATCTTCTCAATGTGCCTCCGTCTCGCCTGTCCAGCCACTGACCCCTAGCCCATGTCCTGCCTCTGGTCTGGAAGGTCTTCCTTCCTCAAATTACTCTCCTCTGCTTCAAAGCCTTATTAAAGGCATATCTCCTCCAAGAGGTCTTTCCAGACTAAGCCCCACTTTTCCTCATCTCCCACTCACTGCTATGTCACCCTGACTTGCTCCCCTTGTTCTTCTCCCTTCCAGCCCCTCAGCACTTGTGTTCATATCTGTAATTTTATTTATTTGTATTCATGTCTGTCTTCCCCACTCTAGACTGTAAGCTTGTTGTGGGCAGGGAAAGTGTCTGTTTATTGTTGTATTGTACTCTCCCAAGAGCTTAGTACAGTGCTCTGCACACAGTAAGTGCTCAATAAATATGACTGAATGAAAGTGAGGGTTTTGAGGAGAGGATATAGACCAAGAGATATTTTAAGATGATAATGTGGCGGTGTTTAATATATCTGGGAGTGGAAATAGGCCTAAGACAAGGAGGCTAGTGAGGAGACTCATGCAATAGCCTAGCACCAGTATTGCCCCTGTTTGAATAGAGAGGAAAAACAAGAAGATAGTATTTAGTAAAACTGTCAAGGTTTGGCAGTAGTTGAATAGAAAAATTGAAAGACAGTGAGGAGTTGAGAATGACACCAAGATTGAAGGCTTCTGGGACAGGGAAGATGGTGTTGCCTTCTGAGTTGGGAAATCAATCAATCAATGGTATTTATTGAGTGCTTTTAGTGTTCAGAATACTGTACTAAGCACTTGGGAGAGTACAAAATGACAGAGTTGGTAGACATATTCTCTGGCCCCAATGAGGTCACAATCTAGAGGACAAGCTTAAAGTGAGGCGAAGTGTGCTTAGGGGGAAAGATGGATGGGTACTTAGATGGTTTAGGAGAACTCTTGTCAGCATATTGGGAATGGAGAGCTAAGACAGTGAATGGTCAATTCTGAATAAAACAAGAACTCCTAGCTGCAGGCTTTAAACCACTCAGTCCGCTCTCCCTCTCCTACCTCAACTCACTGATCTCCTATAACCCAATCTGCACACTAACATCAACCTATTTTCTAGACCTCAATCTCATCTATCCCACCATAGAGCAAGTTGTCTATGCAAGTTGCCCAGACGTCCTCCCTCTGCCCTGAAACTCCTTCCCAAGGCATTTCTGAGAGTCCCCACCTCAAGTGCTCCTAAAATCACATCTCCTCCAAAAGGCCTTCCCCGTCTAAGCCTTCTCCCCTCTGTGCCATCTATGCACTTAGATCTGTACACCTTAAGCACTTTGGTTTTCACCCCACTTCACAGCACTTATGAACATATCCTTACTCTCTGCATTTTCCCCTATCTGTAATTGATTTTAATATCTATCCCCACCTCTAGACTATAAGATCCTTAATAATAATAATAATGGTATTTGTTAAGGGCTTCCTATGTGCCAGACACTGCATTAAGCCCTGGGGCAGATACCAGCAAATTGGGTTGGACACAATCCCTGTCCTATGTGGTGCTCACAGTCTCAATCCCCATTTTACAGATGAGGTAACTGAGGCACAGAGAAGTGAAGCGACTTGCCCAAGGTCACAGAGCAGACAAGTGGAGGATCTGGGATTAGAACTCATGACCTTATGACTCCCAGGCCCGTGCTCTAGTCTTGTAGACAGGAATTGTCTTTTCCAACTTCATTCAATTGTAGTCTCCCAAGCACATAGTACAGCATTCAGAACACATAAGCATTCAAATAAAATTGATCAATTGATTCAATTTTCTTGAAAATAGTGATGATTATGTAATCGTATAAGACTCTTTCTGAGTTCTTTTATGTTACCTATCTCTTCTATTCTGTGGACATTTCCGAGGCAATATTCTTTTCTCTTTATTCCATTCATCTGCTGAGCCCCGAGTTAATCTTCCTTTTTCCCATTTTACAGATGTGAAACTGAGGCCCAGAGAAGTTAAGTGACTTGCCCAAGGTCACACAGCAAGCAAATGATAGAGACGGGATCACAACCTAGATCCCCCGACTCCCAGGCCCATAATTTTTCCACTAGACTTCTCTTTCCACTAAGACACACTTCCCAACATATGGATTATTCATATGTGTACTCCTCTAAGAAAAAAAATTCTGACATCTGTGCTTGGCACAAAATCTTTTTAATCTGCCAAGTCACCAAAAACTGCAGTTACCCTCCAGGCTAGAATCATTAAGAAGTATAAAGACAATAGCACCACCATTAGGCAAATTAAACTGTAATGTCAGTTCTTGACACTACAGGGGTGTGTGGATGTGGGAAAGGTTTGTGTGTGTGGATGTGTGTGTGCACATGCTTTAAATCTCAGCATTTCTATGAATGAGACAGCTGTTTAAACATCTAATGACTAGAGAACACACTTTTCTGCTGTGAGACCTCCGGTGAGTTACTTCACTCTTCTCTGCCTCAGTTATCTCATCTGCAAAATCGTGCTTAAGACTGTGAGCACTGTGTGGACAGGAACTGTGTCCCACCTGATTAACTTGTGTGTACCCCAGGATTTAGTACAGTACCTGTCATATAGTAAGTGCCTAATAAATACCATTTAAAAAGAAGAACACTTGTCAAATTTGGGCCCATCTGCACATCTAAGAGATGATCCATCAAATTATGTCATCGGCAATTGTGCTTTTCAAGAAATGCCTTTCTTCCTTCTTCTAGCTAAAGTCACAATTGTTCTAAAATTAATTCTAAGGATGTTCAGCAAATTCAATTGCACTGTAGCAACTCCCTCTTCCATACCTCTGAAATTTAGTTATGTTTTGGCACATGTGCAAGGAACCCTAAGCCATAAAAGAATAGCAAAGTATCACAGTGAAATAGCATCGTCAGGTTACACACAATGACACACCCCAAAAAGTGTCATGTATCTTCCATCTAAAATGTAGTTTTAATTTTTAACTTGTAGTGTCTTATGCTCTCGAGTCGTTTCCGACCCTTAGCCACTCCAAAGGCACATCTCTCCCAGAACACCCCACCTCTAACTGAGCATTTGGGAGATATGATATAACAATAAACAGACACGCTCCCTGCCCACAGTGAGCTTACAGCCTAGAGGTGGGGAGATAGACATTAATATAAATAAATTACAGATATTTACATAAGAACTGTGGGGCTAGGAGGCGGGATGAATAAAGAGACCAAGTCAGGGCAATACAGAAAGGAGTGGAAGAAGAGTCAGAGGTCTCTTGGAGGAGATGTACCCTTAGAAGGCCTTGAAGAGGGGTACAGTAATTGTATGTGAGATTTGAGGAGGGAGGGTGTTCCAGGACAGAGGCTGGACATGGGTGAGGAGTCACAGGTGAGATAGATGAGATGGAGGTACATTAAGAAGATAAGCATTAGAGAAGCGAAGTGTGTGGGCTGGGTTATAGTAGGAGAGTAGGGAGGTGAAGTAATAATAATAATAATAATGGCATTTGTTAAGCGCTTACTATCTGCAGAGCACTGTTCTAAGCGCTGGGGAGGATACAAGGCGATCAGGTTGTCCCACGTGGGGCTCACAGTCTTAATCTCCATTTTACAGATGAGGTAACTGAGGCATAGAGAAGTTAAGTGACTTGCCCAAAGTTACAGAGCTGACAAGCAGCAGAGCTGGGATTTGAACCCATGACCTCTGAATCCCCAGCCCATGCTCTTTCCACTGAGCCATGCTGCTTCTCTAGGTAGGAGAGGGCCAGGTGATGGAGTACTTTAAAGCCAATGGTGAGGAGTTTTTGTTTGATACGGAGGTGGATGGGCAACCCCTGGAGTCTCTTGAGGAGTGGGGAAACATGTCCTGAACGTTTTTATAGAAAAATGATCCAGAAAGCAGAGTGAAATATGAACTGGAGTGGGGAGAGACAGGAGGCTGGGAGTCCTATGTGGAATGGGAATATGAATCAATCTGATCAACTGTCCCGAGAGTTGAAGCCCAAAGCTCATTGTGGGAAGGGACCATGTTCGCCAGGTCAGTTGTATTATACTTTCAATCCACTGCATCAACTGTATTTACTTAGCACTTACTGTGTACAGAGCATTCTACTAAGTGCTTGGGAGAGTACAATCTAAATATAGACACATTCCCTGCCCACAACAAATCACTCAGTACAGTGCTCTGTATGCAGTAAATACTCAGTAAATACCACTGGTTGATTGCTTGGAGCATAGTAAACACTTAATACTATCATTATAATTAAAATTAGGTACAATATACATATTCATTTTCACATTCTTATTCCATTTATTTTATTAATGATGTGTATTTATCTATAATTTTGTGTATCTATTTTGATGGTAATGATGCCTGTCTACTTGTTTTGTTTTGTTGTCCGTCTCCCCACCTCTAGACTGTGAGCCCACTGTTGGGTAGGGATTGTCTCTATTTGTTGCTGAATTGTACTTTCCAAGCGCTTAGTATAGTGCTCTGCACACAGTAAACCCTCAATAAATAAGATCTCCATGAAGCAATAAATTCTTAAATTCCTTGATTTGAATAATTACAGTTTTTCAGAAAATTCTCTTGTGACCAATTGCTGTTTGTTTCAATCCCAGACACCGTGAAAAGCGTAGAAGGAAAACTAACAGCTGAGTCTCAGCTTCCACACTTGACACTGTCCACACTTCCTATAAACCACTTTATCTGCAGACATGAAAAAGAATTCTCAAAATTAACATTTTAAAATTCAATCTAAAAATAAAAGATTTTGAAATTCCAACCTTACTTTAAGGTCACTGTGGGCAGAAAACATGTCTGCCAACTCTGTTGTAATGTACTCTCCCAAACGCTTAGTACAGTGCTCTGAACGCAGTAAGCACTCAATAAGTAGCATTGATAATTATAAAAAAAAATTACACTCCCTCCAATTATTTTAAAGTTTAAAAATTTAGGCCACAGATGTGTTAAATTATTTACTGAATGCCTTTTTTTGCATATGGTATTCCTTTCATTTCTACTCATTATTCCCTGATGATTTCTAACACCTGAATTAGTTTTTTGGTGGGGAGCTGAAGCCAGAGTAGTTTAAAGTTAACTGCTTCATTTAGAAAAATAAAATGTGTCATGCCACCATTAAAATGCCAAGAATTCAGAATCAATTATTTAAAACTAAATTGTTTCCGGAGACAAATTAATCTCTGAAGAAGGCACAGTGCTCATTAGTTATTCTCTCTTTGTCGAGATGATGTCCTTCTGATGCCTCTGTTGTTAAACAAAGATTAGGAATCTGGTGGACTATTTGAATCTGCTTTTTTCAAATCTAGTTTTGTTTGGAATTCTTTCTGAAAAGTTCAAAATCTACAAAAGTCTAAATGCAAGTTAATGGGTGTCGAATCTGCATAACCGATAAAGCCTGGGCTAAATCATAATAATAATTGGGGTATTTGTTAAGGACTTATGACGTGCCAAGTATTGTTCTAAACCCTGGGGTAATCAGATTGAACATAACCCTTGTCCCACATGAGGCTCAGGGTCTTAATTCCCATTTTACATTTGAGGAGAAAATAATAATGTTGGTATTTGTTAAGCGCTTACTACGTGCAGAGCACTGTTCTAAGCGCTGGGGTAGATACAGGGGAATCAGGTTGTCCCACGTGAGGCTCACAGTCTTAATACCCATTTTACAGATGAGGTAACTGAGGCACAGAGAAGTGAAGTGACTTGCCCACAGTCACACAGTTGCCAAGTGGCAGAGCCAGGATTCAAACCCATGACCTGTGACTCCCAAGCCCGGGTGGCAGAACAGGATTAGAATCCACATTGTCTGACTCCCAGGCAAGTACCGTGGGGCATTTTCCAGCAATTTTATGCGATATTTCATTTTAGCAAAAAATAGTCTCAGCCCTCTACTGGAACACAGTTTCTTCCCATTCCTCTGTATACCTAAATTTTAAAAGCAATTTTTTCCACGGCATCATTTAGATGGACAAGATAATCCAGCACTGCAATATCAATAACATTAATCACTATTAGCAAAGGAGCAAACCTTTTTCCCTTACTCGAATAGAAAAACAGTAACGGAATATCAAAGATAGGGTGTCCACTCCGCAAGTTTTAAACCACTCCCATGTGATTTTCAGCTGTCGGTCCCCTGTATTTTTAATTCTCCACCCCCAGCTACAATAGATCAATCAATAAATTGGTATTTATTGTGTGCTTACTGTGTGCAGAGCACTATACCACTGCCAATAGAATAGTGTGGGGAGATTTTTAATTCTTGCCCTCAAGGAATTTACCATCAAGTTGGGAAAGCACATTATATTTACATAAATGCTGTGTGGGATGAAGAAAAAGAGCTCAGGGATTAAGGATTTAAATGCACAGAGGGAGGCAAAAGAGGAGGACATAATAATAATGGTAATATTTGTTAAACACTGACTAGGTGCTAAGCATTGTATTAAGGGCTGGGCTCATCAGAATCATCAGGTCCTATATGGGGCTCACAGTCTAAGCATTCATTCATTCATTCAATCACATTTATTGAGCGCTTACTATGTGCAGAGCACTGTATTAAGTGCTTGGACTGTACAATTCGGCAGTAGGAGAACAGACAGCGTGGCTCAGTGGAAAGAACCTGGGTTTGGGAGTCAGAGGTCATGGGTTCGAATCCCGGCTCTGCCACTTGTCGGCTGTGTGACTGTGGGCAAGTCACTTAACTTCTCTGTGCCTCATTTACCTCATCTGTAAAATGGGGAATAAAACTGTGAGCCCCACGTGGAACAACCTGATCACCCTGTATCTACCCCAGCACTTAGAACAGTGCTCTGCACATAGTAAGCGCTTAATCAATACCAACATTATTATTATTATATTGAATCCCCATTTTGCAGGTGAGGGAAGTGAGGCTCAGAGAAGTTGAGTGACTTTCCTAAGGTCACAGGGCAGGTAAGACTCACAGGGCAGGTAAGTGGCATACTTGGGATTAGAAACTATGTCCTTTGACTCCTCCATCACATAGCTGGGATTAGAACTCAAGGCCCCTCACTCCCGGGCCTCTGCCTTTTCAAGTAGGTTACCTGAGTCTCGAAGCTATTCAAAATAGCTTGGCTAAAGCAAGCAGATCCCTTTTTAGGGTAGCAGCTGGAGAGTTTCCAGTATTCTACCAGTCCCGGCTACAGCAGAGAGAGTCAAGCAGAGGCCTACCCATTCCATTCCTAGCTTGGTCAGTGGCTAGTCAGTGGAAGGCCATCTGCTACAAGTCAAAATTCATCTGGGCTGGGCAGCAACGGCACGGGAGAGAGTCGAGGGCGGAGACTCAGGTTTACTGGCACAGAAGGTAAAAGTGGTAAACCACTTCTGGATTTTGACCAAGAAAAGTCTATGGATCCACTACCAGAATGATTGCAGCTAGAGGTGGGGCATTCTGGGAGAGATGTGTCCATGACATCACTACCACTCGGACACGACTCGGCAGCATAAGACAAGACAAAAGCAAACAAAACTAAAAGTATTCCCAGGTTAGCTGTTGAAATGCATGCCTCTAAACCCCACCAAAATACCACATAGTGTAACTACATTCAGGTATGAGCATCAAACATGCTAAAGTCACAACCATCTATGTCATCCACCTGAGAATTGAAAGGGACAAAAATGAGCTTCCAGGGAGGGAGTCACCTCTTGAAACTTGTCAGATTCAGTGCCCTGAAAATGCAAAGAGAAGATCTGGCATGAAGCTAAGACGAACGCAGTCACATCATGAACAATCCACCTTGGCGCTGAGCTGAGCTCCCTCAGTCTTAGAGGTGGCTGACATTCCTGAGTTTGTCTCCTAGGCTCCGGAGGAAAAGATGGCTTATTCCTGATCAGGTGTGTGTATCAGCAAACTTTGATAAAATCAGATCACCATCTGTGCCTCTAAGCAGGGAGCTTGGCCAAGTATTTTGATCTCATGCTAAACTGAATTCTCCCAGGATGTTGTTTTTCCTTAGCACTGATAAAATTTCTTTTTCCATAAATCTGTGTAATATTTGATGATTTCTGAGAGCTTAACTTTTTTTAATGGTATTTCTGAAGCACTTACTATGTGCCGGGCACTGTACTAAATGCTGGGGGTGGATATAAGCAAATCGAGTTGGACACAGTCCCTATTCCACGTGGGGCTCATAGTCTCAATCTCCATTTTACAGATGAGGTAACTGAGGCTTAGAGAAGTGAAGTGACTTGCCCAAGGTCCCACAGCAGACAAATGGCAGTCATAGTAATCATAGTACCTTTTAGCAGTCATAGTATTCAATTAGACTGTAAGCCCGTCAATGGGCAGGGATTGTCTCTATCTGTTGCCGAATTGTACATTCCAAGCGCTTAGTACAGTACAGTACAGACCAAGAGGAAATGCGTTCCAAGTGATTCCCTAAAGAGATTTTTCATCAGTTTGCAGTGCAGAGCAGAAAGAGAAGAGGCTGGAGTCAGAGAGATCAACGAAGAGACTGAAGCTACTGTGACTAGAGCTTGGACCAGACTGGTGACTGCTTGGGTGGAGAAGAATATCTGGAAAATATTATGAAGGAAGAAGCAGCGAGACTTGACACAAGAAGAATATGAGAAATGAAAGATAATGAGGAGTCCAGATATCACTCAGGATATGAGAATCTGGGATGCGAAGGATGATGGTGTTATTGACAGGGATACAAAAGTTAGGAGATGTGTTTAAGGGGGAAGAGGTGGATTTGATGTCAATCAAGCAATCATATTCACTGAGCACTTAATCTGTGCAGCCATTCAGCGAGTCAATCATATTTATTGAGTGCTTAATTGATGCAGAGCACTGTACTAAGGTCTTGGGAGAGTACAATTTAACAATAAACAGATACATTCCCTGCCTACAGCGAACTTAGTGTCTAGAGGAGAAGGCATACATTAATTCAAATAAGTAAATTAGAGATATGCACATAAGTGCTGTGGGGCTGGGGGGAGGATGAATAAAGGGAGCAAGTCATGGAGGCACAGAAGGGAGTGGGAGAAGAGGAAAGGAGAGCTTAGTCAGAGAAGGTCTCTTGGAGGAGGTGTGCCTTTAATAAGGCTTTGAAGTGGGGGAGAGTAATTGTCTATGTACTATGTACTGTACATACTACATGCTTGGGAGAGTACAATACAGCAGACATGTTAGACACACTCCCTGCATACTACAGTCGAGAGGGAAAGACAAACATCGATATTAATAAGCAATTTGTGGATATGTACATAAGTGCTTTAGGGCTGAGGATGGGGTGAATACCGGATGTCCAGGAGTACAGTCCCAACTGCGTAGATGACCGTGGAAGGGAGAGGGATTCAGGGGAAAGAAGGCTTATTCAGCGAAGGCCTCTTTGAGAAGATATCAACTTAATAATGCTCTGAAGGTGGGGAGAGTGGGAGTCTGGTGGATATGGACAGGAATGGAGTTCCAGGCTAGGGGGAGGATGTGGGAAGGGGTTGGCCAGATAAATGAGATCGTGGCACAGTGAGCAAGCTGCAGCTAGAGGAGGGAAGTGTGAGGGCTGGGCTGTAGTAGGAGATAGGTGAGATAAGGTAATAATAATAACGCTGGTATTTATTAAATACTTACTATGTGCCAAGTACTGTTCTAAGCCCTGGGTGGGATACAAGGAAATCAGGTTGCCCCATGTGGGACTCACAGACTTAATCCCCATGTGAAGCAGCATGGCTCAGTGGAAAGAGCATGGGCTTTGAAGTCAGAGGTCATGGGTTCGAATACCGCCTCGCCACTTGTCAGCTGTGTGACTTTGGGCAAGTCACTTAACTTCTCAGTGCCTCAGTTACTCATCTGTAAAATGAGGATTAAGACTGTGAGCCCCACGTGGGACAATCTGATTCCCCCGTGTCTACCCCAGTGCTTAGAACAGTGCTCGGCATATAGTAAGCGCTTAACAAATACCAACATTATTATTATTATTTTACAGATGAGGGAACTGAGGCACAGAGAAGTTAAGCGACTTGCCCAAAGTCACACAGCTGACCAGTGGCAGAGTGCGGATTAGAACCCACGACCTTTGACTCCCAAGCCTGGGCTCTTTCCACTGAGCCATGGGGGCAAGCTGATTGAAGTAATCAGTTTCTAGTTGATGCGGAGGAGGATGGGCAACTACTGGAGGTCCCGCTTCCATCAATAATGTCTATGGGCCTCTGTAAAAGAAGCCCCAAAGATCCCCTAATGTAGTGGCTAGAGCATGGGCCTGGGAGTCAGAAGGTCATGGGTTCTAATCTCAACTCCAACACTTATCTGCTGTGTGTCCTTGGGCAAGTCACTTGACTTCTCTGGGCCTCAGTTACCTCATCTGTAAAATGGGGTTGAGAAAGGTGAGCCCCATGTAGGACATGGATGGAGTCCAACCTGATTAGCTTCAAGCTACTCCAGCACTTAGTACAGTGCCTGGCACATAGTAAGCACTTACAAATACCATCATTATTATTATCATTATTAGAGTTAGCATTCCAAGAGTGAATCAGCACATTAAGAGGTCTGAAGTAATGCATTTTACTGGATACAGGTACACTCCTCTGCTTTGTAATCGCTGCCTTCCCTCTGTCAGACGATAATCTCTGTCTAGTCGTTGCTGCTTATCTCCACCGTCCTTTCTGGCCCATAATCTATTATCCTACCCGCTGAATTCCAAACTCTTCTGGCTGAAGATAATCTCCTTCCGGCTGCTGCTATTTTCGTATCGTCTCGCCAGCCGACCATTTCAGCTCAGTGTACTTGCTTACCTCCCGCACCCCAGATCCCCAAACCAGTTGCCCCTCACAGTTCTGTTTTAGACAAAATACATTTGAGGGGTCACCAGACCATTCAGAGATATCTTTGTGGCTAAAGGATATGTGCAGTTGCATGTTAGATAAGACAAAAGATGGGTCTTTTATCTATGTTTAGTGTTCTACACATTTCATGATATTCCCTATGATATTCTCTACATTGTGGGTGATAATGGTGGTGAACATTTGGAGTGTGGGAGACTATCAGTGGGCTGCCAAGGTTGAAGAGCTTCAAAATGAGGTAGAAGATGAGGTAGGATGTGTCTACCCAGTGGTTTATACAAATTTCAATAAAAAATAAGGTATATGGTACTTTTCACAGGAAACAGTTCCTTCCTAAGGCAACAGTTCATTGAAGCTGATCTGTGTGGGATTTATGGTATTTGTTAAGCGCTCACTTTGTGCCTGGCTCTGTACTAAGCATCAGGGTAGCCACAAGCTTATCAGGTTGGATACAGTCCTCCATTTCCCACAAGGGGCTCACAGTATTAATCCCCATTTTACAGATGAGGAAACTGAGGCTCAGAGAAGTTGAGTGACTTGCACAAGTTCACCAGCAGACAAGTAACAGAGCTGGGATTAGAATCCAAGTCCTTCTGCCTCCCAGGCCCATGCTCTATCCACTAGGACATGCTGCTTCTACTAGGCCACACTCCTTCTGTCTGACGTTTGGAATAGTGGAGGAAATTTTCCAACCCCAACTGTTAATTAGAACTCAATTAAGACAAAACGACCTCTCTGCCTAGATTTGCACCCTGTATTTGGAATTAGTAAAACAGCTGTTGATTCTAAATGGACATTATGTAATAACGAGAATTCCACACCCCTTCCAGCACCAATTCACCGTGTCCCATAAATTACTGCTCTGGTTCTTTGCAGGTGAGGTGTGAGGTAAAAGAGAATAACCATCTTCAAGACTGAATAGTGAACTATTTGGGCAAGAAGAAATATGTTCACTAATTTCCTATCTCATTAAATGTGATGTAGGAAGGTTTAATGAACGGTAAAGTATATTTTGGACCAGATCATTCAGAACTGGGAATCTTTGGTTTTGTGTAGGCGTGGTCTTAGTTAACTTTATTGCCACATTACATGGTTTGTATTTTATAAAACATGCATCTAACCGTGTTTGTGCACCTGTTAAGTAAAACAATGAAGCCTTGTAGAAGTTAGAATGTAGCCAATGACCCAATTCTCATCTCCTCTGCATAACTTTTGCTCCTGAAAGCACTGATTGATTTCAAAGGGAGCGTTGCCCGTAGAGGAGATCTTCAGCAGTGTGAAGGGAATGAGAATTAGGCACTACTAATACAAATAGTAAAATATCCTTGGATTTCCCTGGTGATCATATATTATGCTTACAAAAAAAAAATTCTTTCTGAGAAGCATATAGCATTAAACATTTTGGTTTTATGATAGAATACTTCCAGGGATTGCTTCACCTGCAGGGGATTCATTTTGTTTATTTCTCATCCCAAATTGCCTCCAAAATCCAGTTAGTCAGTATATGAGCCCATGTGGAAGCAGAAAGAGAAAAAAATACTGCAGCAGAAATGGGACTACTTCCCTTTGAAAAGCAGCCAGAGGGAGAAGCTGACAAGAGCAAAAATGATCACTGCCATTGTCCCAGTTAATTTGGCCCTTACATTCCTACAACTGAAAATCCATTTTCCACCTGCTTGTAAGGAAATCCTGAACACCAAGGAGAATGTAACAAGTAATTCTGCATTCTGCTTTCGAAAATAATTTGATTTTTCACTGTTTGTTATTCAGGACTAATTGAGAAAATGAAAAGGCTATCATAGTAAACCTTAATATCATTCAGTAATATGGCGGAGGGTATAAAGGCATTAAGAAATTATATAATTGGAGTAAAAAACAAAATAATTCCAATATGTCTGTTTTCTTGATTATTCTATACAGCCCTGTAGGCTAACCCTAATCAAAATGTGGCATTCTTGTGAACAAACCTGGTGTCATTTGAATACGTTAATAGCTTCTTGAAATGACTTTACCATCAATATCAATTCCTGTCAAGTTTTATCTGTCTTGGTACTATTGAGGCTCAGCTTCTGGAAGAAAACTCTGTATATGAATTTAAGAAACCAGTTATTTATTAGATATTTAAGCAAACGTACAGCTTTGGTTTGTTTTTCTGGAATTCTGTAGACTAGAGGATCCCTTTCACCCCGCTCCCAAGACTGTGCTATCAATAGGCCAGCTGCTGTCTTAACAACTAAAAGCCTTTCTGAGATGAGGAAGCTTCACAGAGAAAAGGAATGTAGAAGGGATTGTGCAAGGAGTGACTTTTTTTTAATGGCATTTATTAAGTTCTTATTATGTGTCAAGCACTATTCTAAGTGGATGGATAGATAAAAGTTAATCAGGTTGGACACAGTCTCTGTCCCACAGAGTGCTCCCGATCTGAAGTGGAGGGAGGAGGATTTAATCCCCATTTTTCTGATGAGGTAACTGAGGCCCAAAGAAGTTAGCTGACTAGCCCTTATTCACATAACAGGTAAGTGACAGAGCCAGGGTTAGAACTGAAGTCCTCTGACACCCAGGCCCATGCTCTTTCTTTAAGGCCATGAGATTTCCTTCGGACACTGTTACAGTATAAGCTCCTCATGGCCGGGGAATTAGTCTTGGACTCCTGTTATACTTTCTGAAGCATCTAGTACAGTGCCTTGAGTTCAGTAGCAGAGTGAAGCAGCATTGCCTACTGGAAAAAACATGGGCCTAGGAGTCAGAGGATCTGTGTTCTAATCCTTGCTTCATCACTTATCTGCTGTGTGACCTTGAGTAAGTCATTTCTCTGTGCCTCAGACGGGGCTCGGTGGAGAGGAGGCGTCCAATGGATGGGCCACGCTCATCTGTCTCATTGGCTCCGGGGAGCCAACCTTCTGCTCAGCGGCACCCCCAGGAACAATTTTATTATCGTTATTATTATCATTATTATCATCATTAGCTGCTAACACTATTATAATTATCATCAGCTCCACACGTGTTAATACTGTTAGTATTGTTTTTGTCTGTCTGTCTCCCCCAATTAGACTGTAAGCCCGTCAGTGGGCAGGGATTGTATCTGTTGCCGATTTGTACATTCCAAGCACTTAGTACAGTGCTCTGAACATAGTAAGCATTTAATAAATACTATTGAATGAATGAATGAATATTGTAAAATAGGAGTTCAGTACCCGTGTTCCCTTCTACTTAGAATGTGAGCTCTGTATGGGTACCGATTATCTTGATTATGATGATGATGGTATGGTTAAGCACTTACTATGTTTCCAGCTCTGTTCTAAGTGCTGGGGTAGATACAAGATAATCAGGTTGGACAGAGTAACCATTCCACATGGGTCCACAGTCTTAATCCCCATTTTACAGATGAGGTAACTGAGGTAGAGAGAATATAAACGACTTGCCCAAGGACACAGAGCAGAACCAGAATTAGAACCCAGGTCCTAAGCAGCGTAGCTCAGTGGAAAGAGCCCGGGCTTGGGAGTCAGAGGTCATGGGTTCAAATTCTGGCTCTGCCACGTGGCAGCTGTGTGACTGAGGGCAAGTCACTTAACTTCTCTGTGCCTCAGTTACCTCATCTGTAAAATGGGTATTAAGACTGTGAGCCTCACGTGGGACAACCTGATTACCCTGTATCTACCCCAGTGCTTAGAACAGTGCTCTGCACATAGTAAGCACTTAACAAATACCAACATTATTATTATCATTATTATGACTCCCAGGCCTGTGTTGTGTCTACTAGGTCACAATCTTGTACCTACCCTAGCACTTAGTATAATGCTAGGCAAATGATAAGCACTTAGATACAATTATTATTATCATTATCTTTCATTAATCAAAAATAGCAGTTCTACTACTTCCACCACCACCTTTAGAGGTCACAAACCTTATACACAGTGAAAACAAGAGGTGGCCTACTGAAAACAACTTCTCCACTCTCTCTCTAGGACCAAATTAAGATTTTGACAGTTCTTGAACTTTATTTTATTTTAATTTTTTTAGTGACATTTGTTAAGCACTTACTCTTTTCCAAGCACTGTATGAAGCCCGGGGTATATACAAGCTAATCAGAAAGGACACAGTCCCTGTCCTACATGGCGTTCATGGTCTCAATCCTCATTTACAGGTAAAGGAACCGAGGTTCAGAGAAGATGTGACTTGCCCAAGGTCTCATAGCCGGCAAGTGGCCTAACTGGGATTAATTATTTTACTTCTCTTGCTCTCTGCATATCCTTTCACTTACTGAAAATGCTTTCCCTAGAGAATGGCTTGTATTTAATGGATATAGCTCTGGAGACAAACAGAATCCCTGGATCTCAAAAAGAATGCAATGCCTGGGAGGCCTACCAATTGTAATGGAAACTTTTTACAATCACACTCCATGTCAGAACAAGTTTTTGTCCATCCAGTCTCCCATAAAAATGGTAGGTGGAGAACATTTCATTTCCCTACAGGGACATTTTGAAGTAAATATATGTCGAAAGAACTCACTGTTGAGGTTTTCTTGGCCTCTTGGAAAAAGCAAGGGCCTGCGAGTCAGAGGACCTGTGTTCAAATCCTGCCTCCGCCACTTTTCTGCTGTGTAATCTTGGACAAGTCACTTCACTTCTCCGTGCCTCAGTGACCTCATTTGTAAACTAGGGATTAAGACTGTGAGCTCCATGTGGGACAGGGAATGTGTACAACCTGATTTGCTTATATCATCCCCAACAGTATCTATCATACAGTAAGTACTTAAATACCAAAATTATCATTATTATTATTTTACCAAATTATCATAAGGACATGAGAAATAAGTTGTTTTGAGGAGGATTAGCTAAGCAAAAGACTCCTCTGAAATGGAAATACAGGGAAACAAGGAATTCAATTCCTAATTTTCAGTCCTATCCCCTCTTAGATTGAAATTAGCCTATAGGACTCCTGTGTGGCTTAGTGGAAATATCATGGGCTTGGGAGTCAGAGGACATGGATTCTAATTCCGGCTCCACCACTTATCAGCTATGTGACTTTGGGCAACTCACTGAACCTCTCTGTGCCTCAGTTACCTCATCTGTAAAATGGGGATTAAGACTGTGAGTTCCACATGGGACAACCTGATAACCCTGAGAAGCAGCATGGCTCAGTGGAAAGAGCCCGGACTTGGGAGTCAGAGGTCATGGGTTCTAATTCCAGCTCCACCATTTGTCAGCTGTGTGACTTTGGGTAAATCACTTAACTTCTCTGGGCCTCAGTTACCTCATCTGTAAAATGGGGATTAAGACTGTGAGTCCCACGTGGGGCAACTGATCACCTTGTATCCCCCCCAGCTCTTACAACAGTGTTTTGCACATAGTAAGTGTTTAACAAATGCCATTATTATTATCCCAGAGTTTAGAACAGTGCTTGACACATAAGTGCTTAACAAATACCATCATTATGATTTTTATTATTCCTTCTGTGATGCAACATTCTCCCCAGGACTGTGTCTCCTAAATGGAATTATGCCAGGTTTGAGACACAAGACAGTCTTGTTTTGACCAAACAATCCTGTCACTTAGAGATCTGTTCCCCAGAAATGCTGTTCAAAATGGGTCCCCTTTTAAGCTGGACTTCTCTTTACTTCTACAGGATTTAGAACTATATCATTTTAGAATTTGAGGCTTGTCCTAAGCACTGCACTCACTCTCTCTCACTCTATTTTGAGTGGTTCTCTATTGCTCTATTCTCTATCCTGCTGTTTTGTTCTCTTTATCCCGCTCTCTATACCTCCTTCTCTTCCTGCCATTAAATGTCATGGAGAGTAGATAGGAGCTGGAAGTGAGAGAAGAGGAAAGAAGAGATGGCACTGATGCTTGAGGGTGGAAACATAAAAGAAGAGTTTACTGATGAACTTCCAGCAACATTTTCACCTCCCCAGGCCTTCCGCATTTCCAGAAGAAAATCAGCGTGGCTCAGTGGAAAGAGCCTGGGCTTCGGAGTCAGAGGTCATGGGTTCGAATACCGGCTCTGCCACTTGTCAGCTGTGTGACTATGGGCAAGTCACTTAACTTCTCTGTGCCTCAGTTACCTCATCTGTAAAATGGGGATTAACTATGAGCTTCACGTGGGACAACCTGATTACCCTGCATCTACCCTAGTGCTTAGAACAGTGCTCCGCATATAGTAAGCGCTTAACAAATACCAACATTATTATTAAGCTAATTCTCTTGTTTTTTATTATGAATTATTATTATGCCTTTTTTAAGTGCTTATTATGCATCAAGCACTGTTCTAAGTGCTGGGAAATACCAGATAATTAGGTCAGACACAGTTCCTGTCCCACACAGGGCTCACAATTTAAGTAGGAGGCAAAACAGATATTGAATCCCCATTTTACAGATGAGGTAACTGAGGGACAGAGAAGTTAAGGGACTTGCCCTAATCATACAATAGACATGTGGAAGAGCCAAATTTCAGATACAGGTTATCAGACTCCAAACCCCATCGCACTTTGCACAGGGGTGTCTCAACAATCGATTAGACTGTAAGCCCGTCAAACGGCAGGGACTGTATCTGTTGCCGACTTGTTCATTCCAAGCACTTAGTACAGTGCTCTGCACATAGTAAGCGCTCAATAAATACTATTGAATGAATGAATCATTCTGTCCCTGACTCAGCCTTCTCACAGTGCACTCCCCTAGTTATCTTTAAGGAGCCCCTTAGTAAGGCCATTTGAATCCTTTATTCATTTCCTTTTCCCCCATAATGCCATAAGAATCCACAGTACCCACCCCATGATTGTCCAAACATTGCATAAAGGGATGGGGGGTAAGGGTGGGTAAGTAAACAATTTCATAATTTGAAATGTGAGAATCAACTCCAAACTATCTTCTCTTTTCAATAGTGACATCCCTTTGTCCACCATTAATAAATGAGTCAACCTCTAAATGAGTTCTGTATAACACATTAAGTACTAGTGACCACAGATATTTTGCTTTACTTGTGAGCATTTTGATATGAGCCTATATCTTATGCTCAGGTGAGCATTTTGATATTAGCCTCTATCTTATGCTCAGGTGAATAACAAAGTCATTATTTCTAACTGTTGGTTTGTTCTTGGTCACTAAAGAGAACATCCTTTGAAGTTATCTTTTTAATGCAAAAAGATCTGGAAATTAAGGTGACTAAATATGTCTATCTTCATAGGAAATTTCCAAGTTCTCTGTATCTTCCCTCCTGGTTCTGTTGGCCTAAGAGTGGCAGAGTTGGACATAAGAATCTAGATGAATTGGGATTTTTTTTTTTGGTGGGGGAATCCAAAAAAATGAATATTTGACCTATTTCTGAATTAATTTGCATTAGTAGGATTAGATCATTATAAACAAAAGTATGAGTGTTTCTCAGAGGAAAGATATTTGGCAGGTAAGATGTACATGGAGGCCACATTAAGGTTAATCTTCCTTTTCTCCCTAAATGAAGCAGTGTGGCTAGTGGAAAGGGCCCAGGCTTGGGAGTCAGAGGTCATGGGTTCTAATTGCAGCTTCTACAGTTGTCTTGAGCAAATCACTTCACTTCTTTATGCCTCAGTTCCCTCATCTGTAAAATGTGGATTAAGACTGTGAGCCCCATGTGGGACAACCTGATTACCTTATATCTACCCCAGCGCTTAGAACAGTGCTTGTCACATAGTGAGAGCTTAACAAATGCCATCATTATTATTATTATTCAAAATTCCCTGTTGACCAGCTATTATTGTAATGCATACACCCAGCCCAGTCTGAGCTGATTACCATGACACATGGTAATCCCCCTGTCAGAAGGCCAAACCACTTTTGAGTGAACAGATGGATGCACATATATTCAGGAGTGAAGAAAAGTGACAGGTTTGAAAATGTTTAGGCTCTGGCCAGCACCTCAAGGGGAATGAACAAAACTTTGAAAATTGCTTGGATATTGGAATATCTTTTTTAAAAAGAATCATGCAGAAATGGGAGACTTTAGACATTCACAAAGTATTTGGTAAATGAAACAGGGTATTCAGAGAAAACCAAACAGCTCTTTTTAGGAACCTGGAATATTCAAGAAGTATTATAATGATGATGGTATTTGTTAAGTGCTTACTATGTGCCAACCACTGCTCCAAGTGCTGGGAAGATACAAGGTAATCAGGTTGTCCCACATGGGGCTCGCAGTCTTAATCTCCATTTTAAAGATGAGGTAATTGAGGCATAGAAAGGTTAAGTGACTTGTCCAAAGTCACACAGCTGAAAAGTGGTGGGGCACCATTAGAACCCAGGACCTCTGACTCCCAAGCGTGTGCTCAACTAACTCTGCTCTGTGAGAGATTGTGACTTTATCTCTCAACACCAAATGCATTGGCTTTTCTGCTCAAGAGGAAGTGACAAATTTGACCAACTTCTCACTTGCAATTTTAATAGAGAGATATCAAAGTTAATAAATCAGGGTGACTATATTTGGATATAATTCCATTCGCTGCTAAGGAATCAAGCCTGCCAGGGGATAAGGAGAAATATAACAAAGAAAAAATCTGTGGTGAATAGATCCTTTATGAAAATTTCTCAAATCTCTGAAAAAGACTTTTTAAAAGGACATACATTTCACAGAATAGTTATGAACTCTAGTAAAGGCAAAAATAAAAAATAATATACTGGATATAGTATACATATACATGTATAAAGCATTTACTTCCAAAGAAGAGAATCATAAGCAGTTTGAATTCAAAACTGCTGTGCTAGTTCAAGTACTTATCTTCATCATTAGTGGCGTTTATTGAGTGCTTCCTGTCTGCAGAGCACTGTACTGAGCACTTGGGAGAGTCAAAAGAGTCAATAGAACCATTCCCTGCCCCCAATAATCTTACAGTCTAGAGGACTGCCTCCTCAACAACTGCATCAGCCTCCTTGCTCACCTCCTTACCTCCTGTCTCTACCCACTCCAGTCCTTACTTCACTCTGCTGAGGACATTTTTATAAAAAAAAAAAAAAATCTGTTCATGTTTCCTCACTCCTAATAACCTCCAACTTTGGCCATCCATCTCTTCAGGGGTAAGAAACTCCTTACCCCTGCTATCTATCCTCACTCACCTCTCACTATAAAATACCCCACACACTTGACTCCTTTTTATTCTGGCTCAGTCTCCCCTCTTTTGACTTCCACCCCTTGCTTACACCCTTCCTACAGTCTGGAACTCCCTCCCCCTTTACATCTGACAGACCACCACTCTCCCCATCTTCAAAGCCCTCCTAAAATCGTATCTCCTCCAAGAAGAGGAAAAGCAGCATGGGGTAGTGAATAGAGCCTGGGAGTCAGAAAATCATGGGTTCTGATCCCGACTCCACCACTGGTGTGCTGTGTGATTTTGGGCAAGTCACTTAATGTCTCTGTGCCTCAGTTATCTCATCTCTAAAAAGGGGATTCATTCATTCATTCAGTAGTATTTATTGAGCGCTTACTATGTGCAGAGCACTGTACTAAGTGCTTGGAATGTACAAATCGGCAGCAGAGACAGTCCCTGCCCATTGACGGGCTTACAGTATAACTGGGGGAGACACATAGAAAAAAACGATAGCAATAAATAGAATCAAGGGGATGAACATTTCATTAAAACAATAACAATAAATAGAATCAAGGTGATGTACATCTCATTAACAAAATAAATAGGGTAATGAAAATATGTACAATTGAGTGGTTGAGCACAGTGCTGAGGGGAGGGGGAGGGAGGGGGGAGGAGCAGATGGAAAGGGGGGAAAAGAGGGCTTAGCTGAGGGGAGGTGAAGAGGGGGGCAGAGAGGGAGCAGAGGGAGCAGAGGGGAAAAGGGAATAATAATGTTGGCATTTGTTAAACGCTTACTATGTGCCAAGCACTGTTCTAGATTAAATGTAGTTAGGTTGTCCCACATATGGCTCACAGTCTTCATCCCCATTTTACAGATGAGGTAACTGAGGCACAGAGAAGTTAAGTGACTTGTCCAAGGTCACACAGTAGACAAGTGACAGAGGCCGGATTAGAACCCATGACCTTCTGACTTCCAGGCCTGTGCTCTATCCACCTCGCCAGGCTGCTTCTCTAAATATATATAGAGAGATTGAGATTGTGAGCCCTGCATGGAACAGGAACTGCTTCCAACCGATTTGCTTGTATCCACCCCATCGTTTGGTACTGTGCCATGCACATGGTGTTTAACAAATGCCATAATTACCATAAGGGGCCTTCCTTGATTAATCTCTCCTCTCTCAACTCTGTTTTCCTTCTCTACTGCATCACTTGTGCTTTTAAGTCTCTACCCTTCTAAAAGTCCTTCGGTATTGACCCCACACCCAGCCCCACAGCATTATATACATATCCTTATACTGTGCTGCTTCACCTATCTGTCATTTATTTTAATGTCTGCATCTCCTGCTAAACTGAAAGTTCCTCAAGGGTAGGAATCATGCCTACTAACTCTACTGGATTGTACTCTTCCATGTCCCCAGTCCAATGCTATGCCCATAATAAGTACTCAGTAAATGCCACTAACTGATTGGCAGTTTCCCTCTGTGCTCTAAGAAGAGTACCACTGAACGTGGACATCTCTGGGAGGTGGATATAGTAATACAGTAAGATAAACGAATGCCTGTTGAGGTGACTGTAAACTTGTTGTGGGCTGGGAAAGTGTCTGTTAATTGTTATATTGTTCTCTCCCAAGCTCTTAATGCAGTCCTCTGCATACAGTAAATGCTTAATAAATATGATTGAATGAAAGACTGAAGGGACAGCATGACTAGAAATGGGTATAGGATGAAGGTGTGAATTGCCTAAATTACATCTGATTGGATTATGGACATCCATATCTTATAGTCCATCCCCCAGTTGAAGGGATCAGTTTATGAGATGTTGATGAGAAGCACCTTTTGATTGGTTCCAGCAGAGTGTCCAATTGATTGGAAGATCCGCCCATCTTCCGATGCAGTGAAATCATAGTGGGACCCAGAGATCTAGAAAAATCAAAATCAATATCCTCTTCGACAGTTCTGACCATGCTCTGTGCCAACTCTTCAGATGTTTGAAGGGGACCTGCAGCCCCCACTGCACCTTCAAGTCTCATAGGAAAGGATCCTGGCACCTTGGGATCAGGGAGGAGTCATGCACAGAAATCACATAGCAGTTACTATGTGCCAAGCACTGGGGAGATATGCGATAATCAGGTTGCCCCACATGGGGCTCACAGCTTTAATCCCCATTTTATAGATGAGGTAACTGAGGCACAGAGAAGTTAAGTGACTTGCCCAAAGTCACACAGCTGACAAGTGGCAGAGTTAGGATTAGAACCCATGACCTCTGACTCCCAGGCCCTTGCTCTTTCCACTAAGCCATGCTGAGGAACAGAGTGATGAGCTCTCACTGGAGTTTTGAAAGGTCATTCAGACTATTGCATGAAAATATTAAAAGAAGCATGGCCTAGTGGACAGAGCATGGACCTGGGAGTCTGAAGAACCTGGGGTTCCATTCCCACCTCTGCCTCTTGTCTGCTGTGTGACCTTGAGCAAGTCATTTAACTTCTCTGTTCCTCAGTGATCTCATCTGTAAAATGGGGAGTAAGACTGTGGGCCCCATATGGGACACGGGTTGTGTCTAGCCCGATTACCTTGTATCTACTCCAGTGCTTAATTCAGTTCCTGGAACATAGAAAGCACTTAAATACCATTAAAAAAAAAAAAGGATAGGGTTGCTGTCACCTACAGATTAAACTCATTTCATAAATTGATTTTATAACTAAAGACATAAAGACTTCCCCTGGTTTCATAATCAATCTCATGTTAGGTTCACTGAGTCCTTTGAGAGGATTCATTCATTCAATAGTATTTATTGAGTGCTTACTATGTGCAGAGCACTGTACTAAGCGCTTGGAATGAACAAGTCGGCAACAGATAGAGACAGTCCCTGCCGTTTGACGGGCTTACGGTCTAATCGGGGGAGACGGACAGACGAGAACGATGGCAATAAATAGAGTCAAGGGGAAGAACATCACGTAAAAACAATGGCAACTAAATAGAATCGAGGCGATGTACAATTCATTAACAAAATAAATAGGGTAATGAAAATATAGACAGTTGAGCGGACAAGTACAGTGCTGTGGGGATGGGAAGGGAGAGGTGGAGGAGCAGAGGGAAAAGGGGAAAAAGAGGGTTTAGCTGCGGAGAGGTAAAGGGGGGATGGCAGAGGGAGTAGAGGGAGAAGAGGAGCTCAGTCTGGGAAGGCCTCTTGGAGGAGGTGAGTTTTAAGTAGGGTTTTGAAGAGGGGAAGAGAATCAGTTTGGCAGAGGTGAGGAGGGAGGGCGTTCCAGGACCGCGGGAGGACGTGGCCGGGGGGTCGACGGCGGGATGGGCGAGACCGAGGGACGGTGAGGAGGTGGGCGGAAGAGGATCGGAGCGTGCGGGGTGGGCGGTAGAAAGAGAGAACGGAGCAGAGGTAAGAAGGGGCAAGGTGACGTACAGCCTTGAAGCCTAGAGTGAGGAGTTTTTGTTTGGAGCGGAGGTTGATAGGCAACCACTGGAGGTGTTTAAGAAGGGGAGTGACAGGCCCAGATCGTTTCTGCAGGAAGATGAGCCAGGCAGCGGAGTGAAGAATAGACCAGAGCGGGGCGAGAGAGGAGGAAGGGAGGTCAGAGAAAAGGCTGACACAGTAGTCTAGCCGGGATATAACGAGAGCCCATAGCAGTAAGGTAGCCGTTTGGGTGGAGAGGAAAGGGCGGATCTTGGCGATATTGTAAAGGTGAAACCGGCAGGTCTTGGTAACGCGTAGGATGTGTGGGGTGAATGAGAGAGACGAGTCAAGGATGACACCGAGATCGTGGGCCTGAGAGACGGGAAGGATGGTCGTGCCATCCACGGTGATGGAGAAGTCTGGGAGAGGACCGGGTTTGGGAGGGAAGATGAGGAGCTCAGTCTCGCTCATGTTGAGTTTTAGGTGGCGGGCCGACATCCAGGTGGAGACATCCCGGAGGCAGGAGGAGATGCGAGCCTGAAGGGTGGGGGAGAGGACGGGGCGGAGATGTAGATCTGTGTGTCATCTGTGTAGAGATGGTAGTCAAAGCCGTGAGAGCGAATGAGTTCACCGAGGGAGTGAGTGTAAATGGAGAACAGAAGAGGGCCAAGAACTGACCCTTGAGGAACTCCAACAGTTAAAGGATGGGAGGGGGAGGAGGCTCCAGCGAAGGAGACCGAGAATGACCGGCCAGAGAGGTAAGAGGAGAACCGGGAGAGGACGGAGTCCGTGAAGCCAAGGTGAGATAAGGTATGGAGGAGGAGGGGATGGTCGACAGTGTCAAAGGCAGCAGAGAGGTCAAGGAGGATTAGAATGGAGTAGGAGCCATTGAATCTGGCAAGAAGGAGATCACGGGTGACCTTAGAGAGAGCAGTCTCAGTAGAGTGGAGGGGACGGAAGCCAGATTGGAAGGTGTCTAGGAGAGAATGGGAGTTAAGGAATTCTAAGCATCGATTGTAGACGACTCGTTCTAGGATTTTGGAAAGGAAGGGTAGTCGGGAGATAGGGCGATAACTGGAGGGGGAAGTGGGGTCAAGAGCGGGTTTTTTTAGGATGGGGGAGACGTGGGCATGTTTGAAGGCAGCGGGGAAGGAGCCCTTGGAGATTGAGTGGTTAAAAATAGAAGTTAAGGAAGGGAGGAGGGCAGGGGCAATGGTTTTAATAAGGTGAGAGGGAATGGGGTCCGAGGCGCAGGTGGAGGGGGTGGCACTTGCGAGGAGGGAGGAGATCTCCTCTGAGGATACTGCAGGGAAGGATGGGAAAGTAGGGGAGAGGGTCGGTGGGGGGGAGGGGAGAGGTGGAAGGGTGACTTTGGGGAGCTCAGACCTGACTGTGTTGATTTTCGTGAGGAAATAGGTGGCCAGATCACTGGGGGTGAGAGATGGGGGAGGGGGAGGAACAGGGGGCCTAAGGAGAGGGTTAAAGGTCTGGAACAATCGGCGGGGGTGACGGGCATGGGTGTCGATGAGGGAGGAGAAGAAGTTTTGCCTGGCGGAGGAGAGGGCAGAGTTAAGGCAGGAAAGGATAAATTTGAAGTGTGTGAGGTCCACTTGGTGATTGGACTTTCGCCAGCAGCGCTCGGCAGCTCGAGCATAGGAGCGTAGGAGGCAGATAGAGGAGGTGATCCAGGGCTGTGGGTTAGTGGAGCGAGAGCGGCGGAGGGAAAGGGGGGCGAGAGAGTCGAGATGAGTAGAGAGGGTGGAGTTGAGAGTGGAGACCTGATCGTCGAGAGTGGGAAGTGAGGACAGGGCGGCAAGGTGATGAGAGATGCTTTTGGAAAGACGGATGGGATCGAGAGAGCGGAGGTCTCTGTGGGGCAGTAGCGAAGATTTGCAGGGGGAGGGAGTGTGAGAGATGAGGCAGGTGAGAGGGTTTATTCATTCATTCATTCAATAGTATTTATTGAGCGCTTACTATGTGCAGAGCACTGTACTAAGCGCTTGGGATGAACAAGTCGGCAACAGATAGAGACAGTCCCTGCCGTTTGACGGGTTTACAGTCTAATCGGGGGAGATGGACAGACAAGAACAATGGCAATAAATAGAGTCAAGGGGAAGAACATCTCGTATGTTCAGAGAGAGGGATTTCAGAGTTGGTGAGGGAAGAGATAGTGCAGCAGTAGGAGATGACGAGATCGAGGGTGTGACCGAGTCGGTGAGTGGGCGTGGTATGGTGGAGGAGGAGGTCGGCAGAGTCGAGGAGGGATAGCAGGCGGGCGGCAGAGGAGTCGTCGGGTACATCCATATGGATGTTGAAGTCTCTGAGGATCAGAGTGGGCAGAGAGAAGGAAGGTGAGAAAGAGGTCATGTGAAACTCAGAGTATATCCACGATTTATTGATATTAATATTTGTCTCCCCTTCTAGAGTGTAAGCTCATTGTGGGCAGGGAACACATCTACCAAGTCTGTTGTACTCTCCCAAGAGTTTAGTAAGGTGCTTAGCATACATACAGTAAGGACTCAATAAATACGGTTGATTGATTGATTAAATGTAAGCTCCTTTTAGACAACTTGGATTGTGCCCTGTACTGCATTGTAGCTATAGTAATAATACTGGTATTTGTTAAGCACTTACTATGTGCAGAGCACTGTTCTAAGCGCTGGGGTAAATACTGGGTAATCAGGTTGTCCCACATGAGGCTCACAGTCTTCATCCCCATTTTACAGATGAGGTAACTGAGGCATCAAGAAGTTAAGTGACTTGCCCAAAGTCACACAGCTGACAAGCGGTGGAGTCGGGATTCGAAACCATGACCTCTGGCTCCCAAGCCTGTGCTCTTTCCACTGAACCACGCTGCCTCTGAACACCAGATGCATGGATTTTTGTTCTGAAGAGGAAAGAGTGTGGTCTAGTGGATAAAGCATGGGCACGGAACCAGAGGACCTGGTTCTAATCCCTGCTCTGTAAACATGCCCTCTTATGTTACCTTCGGCAAATCACTCAACTTCTCTATACCTCACTTTCCTCAACCTCAAAATAGGGATTCAATACCTGTTCTCCCTCCTGCTTAGACTGTGACCCCTAAGTGAGAGAGCAATGGTATAATAATAATAATTATGGCATTTGTTAAGCACTTACTATGTGCCAAGCACTGTTTTAAGTGCTGGGGTAGATACAAGGTAATCAGATTGTCCCACATGGAGCTCACAGTCTTAATCCCCATTTTACAGATGAGGTAACTGAAGCACAGAGAACTTCATTGGCTTGGCTAAGGTTACACAGCAAAATGGCAGAGCCAGAATTAGAACCCATGCCCTTTGACTCCCAAGCCCGTGCTCCTTCCACAAAACCTTGCTGTTTATGTGGCTTAAGTAACTTGTACCTACCCTAGTGCATAGAAGAGTGCTTGCCATGTAGTAAGCACTTGACAAATATAAAAAGTGACGGGATAAATGACATTCTCACTTGTAATTTTAATAATGAAATATGAAAGTTACCCACTAAGTGCTTTGGTATCTGTTCCCCCTCCCCTACCTCACAGTACCTACATATGATTCCTTAAAATTTCAGGACTGCCCCTTGCTGTAATTTATTTTAGTATCTATCTCCCCAGGTAGACTTTAAGCTTATTCAGTACAGGGATCATGTCTACCTACTCTATTGTGCTCCTCCAAGTGCTTAGAACATTGCTTGGCACACAATAAGTGCTTACTAAATGCCATTAATTGCTTGAGTGATTATCATCAGAATTTAGTGAGTAGCTACTGTGTTCAGTGTACTATTTATACATTTGGAAAATATGTAATAGAAATGAAAAACATTCTCACCTAGGAAGATGGAAGACAAATCCCCAAGAGCCATCCTAAGAAGTGGAATCTGATGAAGAGTCTCTACATCTGAAGCACTGAATCAGGCCTACCGGAGGAGAGTTCTTTCATTGGTAACTTCCAAATCAGCACCACCTGAGGTCTTTGGCATTATAGGAAGCTGGCAACCAGATCTCCAATACCTGTTTGAGGTCTGCTGCTGCTGTTATACAGGTCAACAAGCGGAGCATTGCCATGACTGGAAACCACAGGTTGCCAACCTCCCACAGTAGAGATATGAGCAGTAAGTGGGTTATATTATTTTCTTTGGAACGTTATGTGAGGAAGCAGGGAGGCCATCAGAGTGGTCTTTATAATAATAATCATAATAATGATGGTATTTTTTAAGCATTTACGATGTTCCAGGCACTGGGGTGGATACAAGCAAATTGGGTTGGACCCAGTCCCTGTCCCATGTGGGGCTCACAATCTCCAGCCCATTTTACAGATGAGGTAACTGAGGCCCAGAGAAGTGAAGTGACTTGCCCAAAGTCACACAACAGACAAGTGGTGGAGTCAGGATTAGAACTCATGATCTTCTACCACCCGGGCCTCTGCTCTTTCCACTATGCCATGCTGTTTCACTGTTTCATTAAGTCAGCCTTGTCTTAGGTTTGTGAATGTCTTAGGGGAAAGAACATAGGACTATGTAGCCAGGACAAGGGTATTCCAACCCAGCTCCATCACTTGACAACTGTGAGACACAGTTTAAAATCTTTCTTAGCCTATAGGGAAATAATGTAGTGCTTGGGTCTCTAATTGGATCAGAAGTTCCAGAACACTTTCTAATTCTACTACTAATAGTCTCTTTGACATCAGACAAGTCATTTAATCTCATGTGTCCCAACATTTCCCATTTAAAAAAAGATAGAGACACTGATATTTATCACCTTCCTTTATTTCAGTGGAATTGATAAAATAATGTGAAGGCTTACCATATGTAAAGCAAATGGATATTTTTGATTGGTTAGAGATTATTCTTAGGATCTTGAGGTTGACTAATTGTGGCCATTTAAAATGAAACTGAATAAGGAACAGACATGAATACAGTTTTTAAAAGGTCAACAAAAATAATTGAAATCCCATTTTATATCTAAATATTATAATAAACTAAAGCAGAAAAAGTCAACTAATACTACTTAATAAAGTAAAACATCTACCTAAGTTTCAGTAACTGGGACTAATGTAAGCAGCTTCTAGGATTCACCAGTTCCAAGAAACACAAAGACACGATAACTAGGTAAGTGTGTTCCAGGGGGTTTCATCAAGACTCGAAGAATATAACCAAAAAAGTAAGGACAAATTATTATTATAATCATCATTAGTATGGTATTACTTAAGCACTTACTGTGTGTCAAGCACTGTTCTAAGCACAGAGGTAGATACAAGTAAATCAGGTCAGGCACAGTCCCTGACCCACATGGAGCTCATAGTTTAAGTAGGAGGGAAGATGGGTATTGAATCCCCATTTTATCGATGAGGCAACTGAGGTACAGGGAAGTTAAGGTCACTTAGCAGGCAACTAGCAGAGCCAAGGATAGAACCCATTGTCTTCTGACTCTCAGGCCTGTGTTCTTTCCACTAGACTGCACTGCTTCCCATTATTTGACTCTAAAGTCAGGTTGTCCAAATTGAGTTTGATTTCCCACTAGAAAAAGTAATGAAGAAGAGAGTGAAGTTCAAACTCAGGTTTGAATATTTACTGAGTTCAAAATCTCTTAATTTGCCAGAGGAAAACCGGTTCTATTTAATCAGCTATTGAAAAAACAACCTCAAAGTGGATTCAGGGAAACCTTCTTTTTTCATTACAGCAACTTACTTCCTTTTGGCATCCTGCTCTTCACTCTAACCTTGTTCCCCACTCAAATTCCAAGGGTAGATATGATCATCCAAAGGATCAAAGGCAGAGCCTCGGAAACAGCATGGATGTTTTGTTCAGAGAATACCATTAATTGATATCAATTTGTCACTGACAAGAATGTCAGAAACAAAATCTTCTCTGTTGCTGCCTTTTGTAGTTCAGGTAAGTCTTTATTTTTTTCATATTTTTTTGTTTTCCTTTCTTCCCCAATATGAGGAAATATGGGATGGCTGCCGTGAGAAGGTTTCCAAAAAGAGGAAGGTTCATGAGATAGAATTAAGAGTTGGGGGCACAGGCCTGCCACACCTGGGGATAACATGGGAAGGATTTGTTTGGTTCAGAATTTTGAGAACCATCCCTGGGAATATAGGAAAGGGAAATCATAGAACAGAAGTTTAAAGGAGGCTCAAGTAATACAACTGATTGTGATATTTGTTAAGCGCTTACTAGTTTCATAAGCTGTACTAAGTGTTTGGGTACAAAATAATCAGGTCAGACACAGTACCTGTCCCACATGAGTCTCACAGCCAAAGTAGGAGAGAAAACAGATATTGCAAACCCATTTTATAGATGAGAAAAGGGAAGCATGAAGAAGTGAAGTTACTTGTCCAGTGTTCCAAAGCAGGCAAGTAGTGGATCTGGGATTAGAACCCAGGTTCTCTAACTCCAGGCCCATGCTTTTTCTTCTAAGACATGCTCATTCAGTGAATGAGGTTGGGATGAGGAGAGTTGGGGAAGTAGAAAAAATATTTGTACAAAAATTATCCGGAAAACAGTGGAACAGAATGATTGACACTGGACTGGCCAGCCTCTGCAAGCAAGAATCACTCATTATCTTCCTTCTGGGGCCCTTCCATTGCATTGTGTCAGTAAAACCTCCACCTTTGTGTGTGTGTGTGTGTGTGTGTGAGATATGTATGTGTGTCTTAAGGCTACTGGAAATTTACCTTCTGAAACATAACTATGAAATCCCAGTTTTAAAACCAACTTACTGTACTGTTAGCAAGAGAAAAGTCAACAGAGAGAAATTGGGAAGAGGAGTGGAGTTTTCAAAGATTCATCATTGTTTCACATTCATCTTGGGTTCCCCATACTAAATCACTCTAGGGCAGTTACTTCCACAGTTTGGGTGATCTTGATGAAAGCTGATGACATCTGGTCAGAAAAAGTAATATTTTTATGAATATTTATGTATGTTCTGGAGGAAACCTCTGTTCTTTATTTTAAGAGGTTTAATGGTCCTTATGACTAATTAATTTCTTATCTCAGAAGCTTCCTTTCATAAAGAAAGGGTTTAGTTCATTATGGACTAGTTTAATGGTTATTTTTGACCCTTCAATAAAGATTCACCAAGACCTATTTTGAGTCAGGATAGCCCTCCAGTACCTGTACTTTCCCTTCCTCATAATAATAATTATGGTTCTTGTTAAGGGCTAACTATGTGCCAAGCATTGTATTCAGCATTGGTGTGGATACAAGCAAATCAATTTGGACCCAGTACCTGTCACAGCCTCAATTCCCATTTTACAGATGTGGTAATGGAGGCACAGAGAAGTGAAGTGATTTGCCCAAGGCCACATAGCCGACAAGTGGCAGAGCCGGGATTAGAACCCATAACCTTTTGACACACAGGCCTGTGCTCTAACCAACAGGCCATGCTGCTTCTCCTGGTTGTAGGGGAGAAGGTGACCCAAAGGCTTAAACTCCATAAATCCAAGCCATTCTTCCATTTCCTCTTCTTCTGGAGAAGCTGGGCTTGAAAGGAGTGGGGAATGTGAAAGCATCCATTGGTACTGTGAAGTCATTCACTGCTAATAATGCTGATTGGCCTCTTGTGCCTGGCTCTTTTTTTGCTATTCCCTCCATCCTTTCAAAGCCTCTATTTAAGAAAAACTCCTCTTTTCTTGATTTCAGTATCTCATGGTAATTGGTCTAAGAGGATTTACTGAGTAGTAATTGTAGGAACAGTGTCTACTAAGTGTTAAGTATTAAGTGACCACTGTTTGCAGACCACTATACTAAGCACTGGGAGAGAAAGTAATGGGTAGAGCATGGGCCTGGGAATCAGAAGGTCATGGGTTCCAATCCCAGCTCTGCCACTTGTCTGCTGTTTTACTCTGGGCAAGTCACTTAACATTTCTGTGCCTCAGTTACTTCATCTGTAAAATGGGGATTAAGGCTGTGAGCCCCCACATGGGACAACCTGAATACCTTGTATCTACCCCAGCACTTAAAACAGTGTTTGACACATAGCAAGCACTTAACAAATACCATTATTATTATAGTATTTGTTAAGCACTCGCTCTGTGCCAGGCATTGTACTACTGGAGTAGATAGAAGATAATTGGGTTGGACAATTATTGCAGTGGGTTGGTCCCTGTCTCACATGAGACTCAAAATCTTAATCACATTCTACAGATGAGGAAACTGAGGGACAGAGAAGTTAAGTGGCTTACACAAGGTCACACATTAGATAAGTAGAAGACTTGGGATTAGAATCCAGGTCCACTAACTCCCAGGCCCATGTCTTCTCTACTAAACCATGCGAGGTGGCCGGCAGAGGAGTGGAGTGTGCGGGGTGGGCAGTAGAAAGAGAGAAGGGAGGAGAGGTAGGAAAGGGCAAGTTGATGGAGAGCCTTGAAGCCTAGAGTGAGGAGTTTTTGTTTGGAGCAGAGGTCGATAGGCAACTACTGGAGGTGTTTAAGAAGGGGAGTGACATGCCCAGATCATTACTGCAGGAAGATGAGCCAGGCAGCGGAGTGAAGAACAGACTGGAGCGGGGCGAGAGAGGAGGGAGGGAGATCAGAGAGAAGGCTGACACAGTAATCTAGCCGGGATATTACAAGAACCCGTTGCAGTAAGGTAGCCGTTTGGGTGGAGAGGAAAGGGCGGCCCTTGGCGATATTGTAAAGGTGAAACCGGCAGGTCTCGGTAACAGATAGGATGTGTGGGGTGAACGAGAGAGATGAGTCAAAAATGACACCGAGGTTGCGGGCCTGAGAGACGGGAAGGATGGTCGTACCATCCATGGTGATAAGGAAGTCAGGGAGAGGACTGGGCTTGGGAGGGAAGATGAGGAACAAGACTGAGCTTTGTTGAGTTGTTGAGTTTTAGGTGGCGGGCAGACATTCAGGTGGAGACGTCCTGGAGGCAGGAGGAGATGCGAGCCTGAAGGGAGGGGGAGAGGACAGGGGCAGAGATGTAGATCTGCATGTCATCTGCGTAGAGATGGTAGTCAAAGCCGTGAGAGCAAATGAGTTCACCAAGGGAGTGAGTGTAAATGGAGAACAGAAGAGGGCAAAGAACTGATCCCTGAGGAACTCCAACAGTTAAAGGATGGGAGGGGGAGGAGGCGCCTCCGAAAGAGACCGAGAATGACCGACCAGAGAGATAAGAGGAGAACCAGGAGAGGACGGAGTCCATGAAGCCAAGGTGAGATAAGGTGTGGAGGAGGAGGGGATGGTCGACAGTGTCAAAGGCAGCTGAGAGGTCAAGGAGGATTAGAATGGAGTAGGACCCCACCCCGTACACTCCGCTCCTCTGCCGCCCACCTCCTCACCGTCCCTCGGTGTCACCTATCCCACCGTTGGCCCCTGGGCCACATCCTCCCGCGGTCCTGGAATGCCCTCCCTCCTCACCTCAGATAATCTAATTCTCTTCCCCTCTTCAAATCCCTACTTAAAGCTCACCTCTTCCAAGAGACCTTCCCAGACTGAGCTCCCCCCTTTTTCCCTCTGCTCCCTCTACCCCCCACTTCACCTCTCCGCAGCTAAACCCTCTTCTCCCCCCTTTCCCTCTCCTCCTCCCCCTCTCCCGTCCCACCCCCTCAGCACTGTACTCGTCCGCTCGACTGTATATATCTTTATAACCCTATTTATTTTGTTTATTTTGTTTAATGAGATGTACATCACCCTGATTCAATTTAGTTGCCATTGTTTTTATGAGATGTTCTTCCCCTTGACTCTATTTATTGCCATTGTTTTTGTCTGCCTGTCTCCCCCGATTAGACTGTAAGCCCGTCAAACGGCAGGGACTGTCTCTATCTGTTGTCGACTTGTTCATTCCAAGTGCTTAGTACAGTGGTCTGCACATAGTAAGCGCTCAATAAATACTATTGAATGAATGAATGAATATGAGGGAATTAGACATGGTCTTTGTCCCTTGGGGTACTCACAATCTAAGAATGTAAATTTGGAGAAGGGACTGGATAGAGAGCTTAGTACAATCACTTAGTACAGTGCTCCACACCCATTAAACACTCAATAAGTACTATTGATTGAGTCATGGAGAGTCTGAAATTTTTCTCTTCCTCGGCACGGTTCCAATCTGCTTTTTCATTTTCGCTTTGCACACTTGTCCTTGTCTTTCAGTTTTTATTGTCTCATTTTTCCTTGTGTGTCTTATGTGTCTCACCTCTTACATTCTTAGACTGAGAGCCCTTTGAGGGCCAGGGAACATGTCTAATCCCATCCATGTGATCTTTCCTAGTGCTTAGCACAGTCCTTTACAAACAGGAAGTGCTTCTAATAGTATTTATAGTATTTATTGAGCGCTTAATAATTTATTGAGCGCTTAAAATGAGTGCTTAATAATCATTGCTACTACCACTAATTATTAATCATATTTATTATTAGGCGTACTAATGGAATTGCTCAATCAGTTATATATGTCCCTTGGGAGGAGTCTAGGTTTAGAGTAGCTTGTAGACTTTTAGTGTTTGTAGACTTTTAGTGTGATCTACAGCCTATTATCATGCTGCCCCCACAATCTTGACAACCTCCCTAAAGATTTTCTGGCCTTCTTGACTCAAATTTCTATTTGTCTAGTGTAGTTTCATTGGCCAGTGGGTTGTCTAGGTAACAAAATTCTGTGCTCTTGTTTAATTCCATGCTACCAATAAAGACCAGTTCATACCACTTGGTTGATTCAGCAAAGCAGTTTGCAATGAATCAAATGTCTTAGATGTGTTCCTCTAGCATATGGTCATCAACGAATTTAAACTCTGGAATGACAGGCTCTCAGTCTTTGGATTGATGTGCATAGTCTGTTGATTCGGAAGAGTTTCCCAGAGGAGTGGAAGAACGGCTAATGTCTGAGCCAAGGTCCCTTGTTTCATGCTCCTCCAAAGTTGTGCTGAATAAATTAAGCCAACTGGGCCTACTCTGTCCTCCTGTTTTATCCTACAGATGATGAGGACCAGATCAGGAAAAGCACTCCAGGTTCTGATAATAATAATGGTGGCATTTGTTAAGCTTTTACTATGTGCGAAGGACTGTTCTAAGCGCTGGGGAGTATACAAGGTGGTCAGGTTGTCCCACAGTCTTAATCCCCATTTTACAGATGAGGGAACTGAGGCACCGAGAAGTCAAGTGACTTCCCCAAAGTCACACAGCTAACAAGCAGCGGAGCCGGGATTAGAACCCATGACCTCTGACTCCCAAGCCCTTGCTCTTTCCACTGAGCCATGCTACTTCAACAAGATTCCTGAAGCAGTTTCAGAAACTTAATGAACTTCTCAGATAAGCCACATTTAATGAGCCACTTCCAAAGCAGGATTGTTTGTTGATGCAGTGGTTCTGCTCCTTATGCCCTTGGGGAGTTTGGACAGTATTGGTGAAAGGGAGATAGAATACTAGCTAGAGAGGGCAGGGGGTGGGAGATTGGGGTATATGAGCATATTTGAAGGCAGAGAAGGAGCCATCAGAGAGTGTGTGGTTGAAGATGGTGGTCAGGGAGGGAAGAAGACTGGTATGAGGTCTTTTTAGAAGATGAGAGGGATGGGGTTGGAGACACAAGTAGAGGGGATCTTTTTTTAATTAAGCAGGAAATTGCCTTTTTATAGAAGAATGAGAAGGATAAAACAGTAGAAGTCGGGGTGGGAGGGACTTGGGAGCTAAGGAAATCTACCATGGAGAAGGAGCTGGGGAGGGGCCTGGGACGAGGTAAAAGGAGGATGTGTAGTGATGGTCTGCCTCTCTCTTGACTTCTAAGGGAACCTCCCGACCCACTGGGCCATGGGGAAACACTGCTCAAGGGTGCCAGTGAAGGGTAGCACATCCTCTGTTTCCAGGAAACGGCACTGTTTAGGACCCCCTCAGACCACTTGGCGGGCCATTTGGGTAATTAGGCTGAGATGCTGTTGTGGAGGGGGGAGTCATAACTTTTAAAGGAGGAGGGGTCTCTTTTAGAGACTCAGGTACATTGCCAACACAGAGTGGGCATCAGCACCACTTCCCATGATTACGTCACCATTTGCTTTGAAAAGAGAAGTCTGGTTCTCAGTCTGATGAGTTTAGAGAATAGCTCGCAAGAGTCTTTGTGAACCAGGAAAGCAACAGTCAGATAACTAATTGAAAGACTATTCCGCCCCTTTATCAGAATTCCATTCTCAGCACAATTTGTAATGGATGGAGTGTCCCATCATAAAATGACGGATGAGCCTCGGTCCAGCCACGAAGACTTTGGGACCAAAAGCCTGTGAGGAGAAATTGATTCCAGTGCAATACCATTTGCACTCTCATCTCATGCCGATCATATTTCCACAGGGGCCGGGAGAGCACCAAGTAAAGAGATGGTTAGGAATGCAACACAGGGCAAAATGCACCGAAGAGTACAAAACCCCTTAGAGCTAAATTGATCCCAAAACTGTGTTGGTGCTGTGATATAACCCAGCAGACTCTGGGCACCAACCCAGTGAGCCAGCTGTTTTCAGGATTCCTTAATGAGTGTGGTATTTGTGAAAAGTTGACTATGTTCCAAGCACTAAACTAAGCGCTAGGGTAGATACTTTATAATCGGGTCCCACATGGGGCCCACATTCAAAGAAAGAAGGAGAACAAGTGTCGAATCCCCACTTTGCAGATGAGGGAACTGAGACACTGAGAAATTAAATGACTTGCCCAAGGTCCTGCAGCAGACAGGTGGAGAAGTAAGGATTAGAACACAGGTCCTTTGACTCCCTGGCCCATTTCTTTCCACCTGGCCTCACTGCTTCCCATGCTAATTCTTACTGAGATGACCTATGAGGAGAGAAGCCCTAGGTGGTTCTTCAGATAGATATTCCATTAGACTGTAAGCCCGTCAAACGGCAGGGACTGTCTCTATCTGTTGCCGACTTGTTCATCCCAAGCGCTTAGTACAGTGCTCTGCACATAGTAAGCGCTCAATAAATACTATTGAATGAATATTTCTTTTGTCATTGATGGCATGGCCCCTGGCATTTCCCTACTTCCATCAACCTCCCCAGCCCCGGCCACACCACCATGATGGCAGAGCATTTAAAGCATTAGAGTCTGACATCATGGCACAATTTGCTCTTATTCTTTTGAAGCAGATTTTGCATCCTTATTCTTTTTTAAAAAAAAAAAATCCTCAAACCTGGAATTCGCCCTCGAGACCCACACCATTAGCTTGCACCCCTTCCTTTCTGAGTGGGCCCTGCATTTCTGATGTACGAAACTACTCATGTTTCTTTCTCATTGTGAATTGGAGCCAGGCTTCCCTCATCAGCTAGAAAAATTAAAATGGCAACATTAACCCAGGCCTTCTGCTTCCCATCACTTTTCCTGGTAGTCTTCCCTCAAACTAACTGTCATCACCACTAGGAGTATTTTCCCCCGATTATTAAATCTTAAATTGCCCTTTTCTCTCACTACGCCTCATGTCTCCTAATCTCTCCCTTATTAATTAAGCTAAAAAAATCCCTTCTCTCCCTCTGATTATCCATAAATGTTTCTTAGCTGTGATCACATTCTCCACAAGGAATTGTTTTATCCTTAATGTGTCCTTTATGGAGTCAGGACATTTGGCAGAAGCTCAGTTCTCCCATTTGGAGTCAGCAATATTTGCAGATAGAATTGTTTTGGCAAAGGAGGTGGAGAGCAGAGCTCTAGAATAAGGGTCTCCTAAAGATGCAACTGTTTCTGCTTCCTCAGAATGCCTAACCATTTCATTCTTGCTCAGACAGTTGGTGTTGCTAACTGGCAAGTTAAACAGAGTCACAGCCAGAGTAGACAGCTGGAAGGAACCTTAATCATGGGTCAAAGAGAAGTGAAAAAAAAAATGGTGGTATTTGTTAAGCGCTTACGATGTGCAAAGCACTGTTCTAAGCGTTGGGGGATACAAGGTGATCGGGTTGTCCCACGTGGGGCTCACAGTTTTAATCCTCATTTTACAGATAAAGTAACTGAGGCCCAGAGAAGTTAAGTGACTTGCCCAAAGTCACACAGCTGGCAAGCAGCAGAGCTGAGATTAGAACCCACAACCTCTGCCTCCCAAGCCTGGGTTCTTTCCACCGAGCCACAGTAGATAGACACATTCCCATATTTTTGTGGTTCATTCCCGAGGTTCCGGGACAATTCTCAGGGCTTTCTTACATCCGCCCATCCAAAATTGGTTTAGCCTACTCGAATCATTTTTTTAATGGTATCTGTTTAGCACTTACTATGTGCCAGGCACTGTGCTAAGTATTGGGGTAGATACAAGTTTCTCGAGTTGCATATAGTCTATGTCTCATATGGGGCTCAGCGTTTTAATCCCTATTTTACAGATGAGGTAACTGAGGGACAGAGAAGTTTAGTCACTTGCCCAAGGTCACACAGCAGACAAGTATCAGATCCGGGTTTAGAATCCAGGTCCTTCTGACTTCCAGGTGCATGCTCTATCCACTAGGGCATGCTGTTTTTCCATCACTTGAATTATTGGGTTCGAATCATCCGCTGAAGCTTCTGTCTCATCTTCAGTCCTTGAGCAAGGGAAAGAAAGTCATGAAGACTTTGTTGTAATAGAAGTAATGGCATTTATTAAATGCCCATTTGGTACAGTACATTGTACTAAGCACTTGGGGAGACCAGAGTAATAAAATGGCACATTCTTTATGTTCTAATGGCCAGGGTTGGAGGCAGCAGCAGCATTCATTCCTCAGCTCATCTTTCATGTGAACCTCACCTTCAAAGGGTAAGAATGATTAATAATATGAATGATGATGGTATTTATTAATTACTCTGTACCAACACAGTGCTAAGCACTGGGGCAGATACAAGATAATCAGACCATACACGTTCCCTGTCCCATAGGGGTCTCCTTAAGAAGGAAGGTGATCAGGCATTTTATCCCCATCTTATAGATGAGGAAATTGAAGCTCATAGAGATTAAATGACTTGCCTAAACTCACACAGCAGTTCTGAAGCAGAGTCAGGACCAGGGCCCGGATTTCTTGAGTTCCAGTACCATGTTCCTTTCACTAGGTCACGAGGGAGCAGAAAGCTGTCAGGCGATCGAGTGTTGCTACAAATTAAGAAGGATAATAATAATGTTGGTATTTGTTAAGCGCTTAGTATGTGCAGAGCATTGTTCTAAGCGCTGAGGTAGATACAGGGTCATCAGGTTGTCCCACGTGAGGCTCACAATCTTAATGCCCATTTTACAGATGAGGTAACTGAGGCACAGAGAAGTTAAGTGATTTGCCCACAGTCACACAGATGACTAGTGGCAGAGGCAGGATAAGAGCCCATGACCGAGATAGTGAGGAACATGAGGATAAAGAACATAGCCAGTGTATAAAAAGAAAAATAAACACATTTGGGTTAAGATCCCTGCTTACGTGTGACTCCTGCCAAATGAGTCTCTCATGAACCCAGTGGTTTGAGTGCGAGACGACCAATAAACAGATACATGAAGAGATTTTGTTGAAGCTGAGAGTACAGAGAGTTCCTCAAAGTAATAGGTGTAGATTGAGAATAGGTGTAGATTGAGAATAAGTGGGGATCCAAACTGAGCTTTGAGCAGCCCCTTTATTTAGAACAAATAATAATAATGATGATTATGGTATTTACAAGCTTACTATGTGCCAGTCACTATACTAAAAGCTGCGGTGAATACAAGCAAATCGGGTTAGACACAGTCCCTGTCTAACTTGGGGCTCACAGTCTCAAATCTCCCAGACTTCTCTATCACCGTCGATGGCACGACCATCCTTCCCGTCTCTCAGGCCCGTAATCTCGGTGTGATCCTTGACTCGTCTCTCTCGTTCACCCCACACATCCTATGCGTTACCAAGACCTGCCGGTTTCACCTCTACAATATCGCCAAGATCCGCCCTTTCCTCTCCACCCAAACGGCTACCTTACTGCTATGGGCTCTCGTTATATCCCGGCTAGACTACTGTGTCAGCCTTCTCTCTGACCTCCCTTCCTCCTCTCTCGCCCCGCTCCAGTCTATTCTTCACTCCGCTGCCCGGCTCATCTTCCTGCAGAAATGATCTGGGCCTGTCACTCCCCTTCTTAAACACCTCCAGTGGTTGCCTATCAACCTCCGCTCCAAACAAAAGCTCCTCACTCTAGGCTTCAAGGCTCTACATCACCTTGCCCCTTCCTACCTCTCCTCCCTTCTCTCTTTCTACCACCCACCCCACACACTCCGCTCCTCTGCCGCCCACCTCCTCACCGTCCCTCGGTCTCGCCTATCCCGCCGTTGACCCCTGGGTCACGTCCTCCCGCGGTCCTGGAATGCCCTCCCTCCTCACCTCTGCCAAACTGATTCTCTTTCCCTCTTCAAAACCCTACTTAAAACTCACCTCCTCCGAGAGGCCTTCCCAGACTGAGCTCCTCTTCTCCCTCTACTCCCTCTGCCACCCCCCCTTTACCTCTCCGCAGCTAAACCCTCTTTTTCCCCTTTTCCGTCTGCTCCTCCACCTCTCCCTTCCCATCCCCACAGCACTGTACTCGTCCGCTCAACTGTCTATATTTTCATTACCCTATTTATTTTGTTAATGAATTGTACATCGCCTTGATTCTATTTAGTTGCCATTGTTTTTAGGAGATGTTCTTCCCCTTGACTCTATTTATTGCCATTGTTCTTGTCTGTCCATCTCCCCCGATTAGACCGTAAGCCCGTCAAACGGCAGGAACTGTCTCTATCTGTTGCCGACTTGTTCATCCCAAGCGCTTAGTACAGTGCTCTGCACATAGTAAGCGCTCAATAAATACTATTGAATGAATGAATGAAATCTTATTTTACAGATGAGGTAACTGAGGCACAGAGAAGTTAAGTGACTTGCCCAAGGTCACACAGCAGACGTCACAGAGCCAGGATTAGAACCCATAACCTTCTGACTCCCAGGCCTGTGCTCTATCCACTACGCCATGTTACTTCTCTAAAATGGTGAAAGAAGAGTAAGGACATATAGGATGAAGTAGAATCCTTTAGATTTCGCAAGTAGATGGTCATTGGTGATCATGGAGAGAGAGTAATTTCAGTGGACTAGAGAGGCCAGATGGTAGGTTGTATAAGGTCAAGAAAGGATTTGGAGAGGGGAAGTAGAGGAAGCAGATTTAAACAATCCATTCAAGGAGTTTGTACAGGAATAACAATAGGACATGGGTTTTAATCCCGGCTCTGCCACTTGTCTGTTATGTGACCGTGGACAAGTCCCTTCACTTCTCTGTGCCTCAGTCACCTCATCCGTAAAATGGAGATTAAGACTGTGAGCCCAGCAGCATGCCTTAGCGGAAAGAGCACGGGCTTGGGAGTCAGGTTGTGGGTTCTAATCCCACTCTGCCTCTTGAAAGCTGTGTGACTTTGGTAAAGTCAGTTAACTTCTCGGTGCCTCAGTTACTTCATCTGTAAAATGGGGATTAAGACCGTGAGCCCCGCATGAGACAACTGATTACCTTGTATCTAACAGAGCTTAGAACAGTGCTTGGCACATAGTAAGCGCTTAATAAATACCATCATTATTATTGTTATTGCCCAGTGTCACACAGCAGGTAAGTGGCAGAACCACTGACTCTTCTAATTCCCAGGCCTTTGTTCTTTCCACTAGGCCATGCTGCTTCCCTTACTAGTAGAGGGAGATTGAGCAATAAGTGGGTGGTGTAGTGGGGTTAAGTGAGTTTTTTTTGTTTGGTTTTTTTTTTTTTTGGATCATAGATATACTGGCGTATTTGACAGCCTAAGAGAAGGAACCATCAGAGGGTGAAGAGTCGAAGAGGATGGTCAGGGAGAGAAGTACATTTTAATAAAGTGTAAAAGGATGGGGTCAGAGGCTCAGATATCATTCCAGTTCCCTTTCAGTACTCTTAGAAGTATTTTGTTTCTCTCCTGCAGTGTCACCCTTTTTTGTTATTTAAGCAAAAGATAAAAAATACATTGGCCAAAGAACAGTTTGGACTGGAGTGAACCCTTCTCAGTGCATCTTAGAGAAAACTGGGGGTTACTTCTCCAGGCCCTCTATGAATTGTACCTTTCAACACCAATGCACATTTATTGCTCCTCCAGTCTAGAAGCCTGTGCAAGTTAGACACATCTCTATGTATTTTGACTGAACTAATGATCTGTTTTTCACAAAAGGTCTAATTTAATTTGTAGAATAGTATGTTACCCCAAGGGCTTTTCCCTCTATATTAGTAATTTGAGATTAAATTGTTTTTAATTCCTTTGTGAGTGAACAATTTACATTAAATTGTAAATGAACAATAAACACACATGAAACATTTTTTTCCAGCGCGTAGCAAAATGATCAGTCAGGTTTTCTCAAATATTGTTTTCAGGAATCAATTCTACTGAAGTTGATTATTTCAACTTCTGTACAAAAGTGCTCTCTGACTGAATCATGAAGGCTGGGAAATGGGGTCAGTGTTCATTCAGGCTGGAGATTGGCTGATGGTCAGTTACAAGCTGGAATTTAAATGGATCCGGTCATGGCTTAGTAAATTAAAGGATGCATTTTTCTTCCTTACAATGAGCAATTTGGAAGCAATAACTATGCATTCTTACTTTCCATTGCTTTAATTTCCCCCTATTTCTGCTATGGATCTTCATTGTTTGCTGTCCCCAAAATGTCACCACAGATTGTATTCATTCATTCATTCAGTCAGTCATATTTGTTGATCGCTTATTTTGGATAGAGCCCTGTACTAAGCCCTTGGGAGAGTGCAATACAACAATAAACAGACACATTCCTTGCCCACATGAAGCTTATAATCGAGATGGGGAGACAGTCATTAATATCAATAAATTAAAAATATGTTCATAAGTGCTGTAGGGTTGGGGAGGGGATAAATAAGGAGGGCAAAACAGGACGACTCAGAAAGGAGTGGTCAAAGAGGAGAGGAGGGCTTATTCAGGGAGGGACTCTTGGAGGAGATGTGGACTCTTGGAGGAGATGTGGCTTCAGTAGTCTTTGAAGAAGGAGAGAGTAATTGTCTGTCAGATATGAGGAGGGAGGCATTCCAGGCCAATGGCAGGATGTAGTCGAGAGGCCAGGGGCGAGATAGGCGAGATCAAGGTAGAGTGAGAAGGTTAGAAGAGCAATGTGTGTGGGCTGGGATGTAGTAGGAAAATAGTGAAGTGAGGTAGGAGAGGGCAAGGTGATTGAGCTTTGAAGGTGATAGGAGTTTTTGTTTGATGCGGAGGTGGGTGAGCAACCACTGGAAGTTCTTGAGAAGTGGTGAAACATGGCCTGAATGTTTTTAGAACCATGTTGTATTTATGAGAAATATGTTCTCTCCAAATCTGAAAAATCTGAATGTTTTCAGCAACTCTGTTTCACAGTCCAGAGTCCAATGACCCAGACCCAAGTTTCCTCTTCTTCCTTCTAACATATAGTGGCTAGTCCATGATTCTCCTTCCTGTCAACTGTGCCCGTATGTATCACTCCCAGCAAAAGGGGAAAGGAAGCTCAAACAATTAACCAAATATTAAGTGTTTGGATTTGTACTACTCCTTCCCTCAATCAGTGACTCAATCCACCAGTGGTTTTTATAGAGCCCTTACTGTGCGCAGAGAATCGTAATAAAGCGCTTGGGAGAGTACAGTTCAATAGAGTTGGTTAGGCATGATACCCTCCCATTAGGTCTTACATTGAAAAGGGGAAGACAGACATTGAAATAAATTACAGATAGAGGAAATGGCAGAGTAAGGATGTGTACACAAGTGCTGTGGAACTGTGGGAAAGATGTGAAGTGCTTAAAGTGAATTTAGCAACACAGAAGAGTGGGTGAATAGGGGAAATGAGGACTTAGGGTAGGCCACTTGGAGGAGCTGTGATTTAGGAGACCTTTGAAGGTAGGGAGAGTGGTGGTCTGTTGGACCTAAAGAGGAAAGGAGTTCCAGACTAGCAGGAGGAAGGGAACATGGGGCCATCAGTGAGATAGACAAGATTTAGATACAATGAGTAGGTTAGCACTAGAAAGAATGAAGTGTGTGAGTTACTGAAGGAGGTCAGCGAGGTAAAGTAGGAAGGAGAGAGCTGACTGAATGCCTTAAAGCCTGTGATAAGCAATTTCTGTTTGATGACACTATTGACCATCCCCTTCTCCTGGAAACATTATCCAACCTCAGCTTTACTGACATTATCCTCTCCTGGTTCTGGTTCTCCTCCTAGCTCTCTGACTGCATATTCTCAGTCTATTTCGCAGTTTCCTCCTCCGCCTCCTGCCCCCTAAATTTGGGTGATTAGTTCTGGGTCTCCTCACCCTTCAATTCCCCATCTAGACTCACTCCCTTGGAGAACTCATTTGGTCACATGGCTTTAACTACTTACCTCTGTGCAGACATTCTCAAATCTACATCTCCAGTCCTGATCTCTCTTCCTCTCTGCAGTTTCATATTTCCTCCTGCCTTCAAGACATCTCTAACAATAATAATAATAATAATAATGTTGGTATTTGCTAAGCATTTATTATGTGCAGAGGACTGTTCTAAGCGCTGGGGTAGATACAGGGTAATCAGGTTGTCCCATGTGGGGCTCACAGTCTTCATCCCCATTTTACAGATGAGGTAACTGAGGCACAGAGAAGTTATGTAACTTGCCCACAGTCACACAGCTGACAAGTTGCAAAGCCGGGATTTGAACCCATGATCTCTGACTCCCCAGCCTGGGCTCTTTCCACTGAGCCACACTGTTTCTCTACTTGGATGTCCTGCCATCACCTCAAACTTAAAATGTAAAAAAACAGAACTCCTTATCTTTCCACCCAAACCCTCCCTTTCCATGACCTTTTTATCACTGTAGACAGCACCATCATTCTTTCTGTCTCACCAGCCCGTTATCTTGATTGATTGATGTAGAGGTGGATGGGCAATTGGTGAAGGTTTCTGAGGAGTGGGGAGATATAGAATGAATGTTTTTGGTTTTTTTAAGAAAAATAATCCAGATAGCAGAATGAAGTAAAGATGGGAGAGGGGAGTGACAGGAGGCAGGGAGGTCAGTAGGGCGGCTGTTGCAGTAGTCAAGGTAAAATATGGTAAGTAGTTGGATCAGTGCAGTAACAGTTTGGAGGAGAGGAAAGAGCAGATTTTAGAAATATTGTGAAGGTAGAACTGGTAGGATTTGGTGACCAAATGAATATCTGGGTTGAATGAGGAAGATGAGTAGATGAAAATGCCAAGTCTACAGGCTTGGGAGAGAGGGCAGGTTGATGGTGTTGTCTACAATAATGGAAAGTCATAGGGATGATGATTTTAGTAATAGTAATAAGTTTTAGTGATAATAATTCTGGTAATTTAAGCACTTAGTATTTTTAAGCACTTCAGACCATGTTTCCCCATTCTTCAAGAAACTCCAGTGGTTGTCCATCCAACTCTGCATCCAACAAAAATTCCTCACCTTTGGCTTTAAAACACTCCACCACCTTGCCCCTCCTACCTCACCTCACTTCTCTCCTTCTACAACTCAGCCCACACACTTTATTCCTCTAATGTTAACCTTCTCACCATGCCTCGATCTTGCCTATCTCACCACCAAACCCTCGCCCACGTCCTGCCTTTGGCCTGGAATGCCCTCCCTCCTCAAATCTGACAGACAATTACTCTCCCCCCGACCCTTCAAAGTCTTATTGAAGGCACATCTCCTCCAAGAGGCCTTCCCAGACTAGGCCCCACCTTTCCTCATCTCTCACTCCCTTTTGTGTCACCCTGACTTGTTTCCTTAGCTCTACCCAGCTCCCAGCCCCATAACACTTATGTACATATCTGTACTTTCATTTACCTGTATTGATGTCTGTCTTCCCACTTCTAGACTGTAAGTTTGGGGGTAGGGAATGTGTCTGTTTATTGTTGCATTGTACTCTTCCAAGTGCTTTAATACAATGCTCTGTACATAGTAAGCATTCAAAAAATAATAATAATGATAGTATTTGTTAAGCACTTACTATGTGCCAAGGATTGTTATTGAATGAATGAACAAATGAGTAATCAGTTAGGGCACAATCCTTGTCCCACATGGGGCTCACATTTAAGTAGGAGGGAGAACAGCAGAAGCAGCATGGTCTAGTGAATAGAGCAAGGGCTTGGGCATAAGAAAGACATGAGTTCTAATCCCAGATCCGCCACTTGTCTGCTGTGCCTCATTTCCCTCATCTGTAAAATGGGGATTACTACTTTGAGCCCCATGTGGGACATGGACTCTATCTAAACTGATTAGCTTGTGTCTACCCCAGTACTTAGTACAGCACCTGGCACATAGTAAGCACTTATATAGCATACAAAACAGGTATTGGGGCCCCATTTTCGAGATGAGAAAATTGAAACTTGGGGAAGTTAAGTGACTTGACCCAGGTCCCACAGCAGGCAGTGTCAGAGCCTGGTTTGGAACTAGGTCCTCTGTCTCCCAGGCCCGTGCTCTTTCCACTAGGCCAAGATGCTTTCCCAATATTGGAGAGAAGATTCATGGCATGTTTGAAAGCAGTGGAATAGGAGCCAGGGGAACCCATCACTTTGTTACTGAGGTTCTTTTTCCAAGGGGGGTGTCGTAGTGTTGTGAATGAGCATAGTTCTAGAAGTATGATGTACATATGGCTGCCTTGGTTGTATTGAGAACAAATATAAGAATGGTAATAATAATTATGGTATTTGTTAAGGTCCCTCTCAGTATAGTACCTGGAGAGTTTCCAATAGTCTACCAGTCTCGGCTATGGGAGGTAAATTCAAGCAGAGGCCTACCCATTCCATTCCTAGCTTGGGCAGTGGCTAGTGAGAGGAGGGCAATCTACTACAAAAGTCAAAACTCACCTGTGCTGGGCAGCAGCGGCATGGGAGAGAGTTGAGGATGGAGACTCAGGTTTATTACACAGAAGGAGACAATGGCAAACCATTTCTGTATTTTGACCAAGAAAACTCCATGGATCCACTACCAGAACGATTGCAGATGGTGGGGCATTCTGAGAGAGAAGGGTCCATGGAGTCACTATAAACTGGAGATGACTCAACAGCATAAGACAAGATTTGTTAAGCACTTACTATGTGCCAAGCACTGTTCTAAGCGCTGGGGTAGATACAAGGTCATCAGGTTGTCCTGCGTGGGACTCACAGGCTTAATCTCCATTTTACAGATGAGGTCACTGAGGCACAAAGAAGTTGTGACTTGCCCAAAGTCACACAGCTGACAAGTGGCAGCGACCTCTGATTCCCAAGCCCAGTAAGCCACACTGCTTCTCTGTATTTGGAATATTTGGAGCTTATGAGCCAATGACCAGTCCGGCACTCTTATGGCTTTAAGGATCTGAAAATCTCTCAAACCTCCTTAATCTGGGCCAGTGTCAGCCCACTGGCTTCCAGAGGCCAAATCTCAAATTTCCTCTTGCATGCTTCTCCAGAGGCACCCACGTCTCAGCATGCTTAGAGCTCAAAAGGATGATGTCATACGTGAAATTTTTTGGAGGCAGCTATGGTTTTGCTGATTCAGAAATTTGAAAATCTAAGTCCTTTCAAGGACCGCATCCTTAGGCCTTGTCCCTGGCCACTGTCACCTTGGAGATTTTCCCAGTTTGCTCAGCAGAACTAGCAGAGCTCCAAAGTGGTTTGTCCTGTGCTGATTAGCAGGAGATTCTGGGATGGAACCTAAATCTTCTCCTCTCCATTTCAGTGTGGTAGAGTGGAGGGCTCAGGAGAACCAGAAGGCCTTGTTCTCTGCTGCCTGGTAGGAACAGAAAGTGGCTGGGGCCCTGATATCTGTAAAAGCCCCAGAACAGGTAATAGTAAGGGGCTGAGCTGAGGCAGAGAAGGGCCTCAGTGGAGAGAGAGAGAGGTGTTTTTTGTTTCTATTTTTTTCACGGTATTTAAGCACTTAGTATGTGTCAGGCACTGTAATAAGTGCTGTACTAAGAATTGGGTGGTAGTCAGTCATATTCATTGAGCACTTACTGTGTGCAGAGCCCTGTACTAAGTGCTTGGGAGAGTACGATAAAATAACAGACACATCCTTACCCACAGTGAGCTTAAAAGGCAGCAGCCACAGGGAGCATGGGGTGGTTGGAGCCCCCAGCAGCCACAATTTTGGTTCAACATCCTCAGGAGGCAGAGAGAGGAAGTATCAAGGGCTCATGAGGTTGCCCACTGCCAGTGCCCCAAGACCAGAACAAATCACAGTGGAAATATGAAGCGGATTGGCTGGAGACCCTCAGAGTCTCCCTCCCAGAGATACTTGAAACCACCAGCCATTTGGCTCCCAGGCTTCATTGCTCTGCATTGTCCAATCCCTAGTCCTGTGGTATTAACTCCTTGGAACAGAAAGTAATGTGATGGAGATGGTATTGGAAGGAAGAAGCAGAGAAGTAGCATGGCCTAATGGATAGAGCACGGGCCTGGGATTCAGAAGGACCTGGGTTATAATCCCGGCTCTGCCACTTCTCTGCTGTGTAACCTTGGGCAAGTCACTTACCTTCTCTGTACCTCAGTTTCTTCACCTGCAAAGTTGAGATTAAGATTGTGAGCCCCAAGTGGAACAAGGACTGTGCCCAACCTGAGTATATTGTATCTACCCCAGTGCTTAGAAGAGTGCCTGGCACATAATGAGCATTTAGCAAATCCCGTGAGAGGCAGATGACTCCTGCACATGTGCTATATTACAGAGAATGGGAGGAAGCAGTGGGGACCACATTCTGATAGGTTGCATGCGTGGCAACCATCTTGAGAAAGTCTTCGTAGATGCCATGTCCCAAATGGCAGTCATATTGAGAGGGTCAGAATACAAGGCATTGCTCTCCACTGCTCCCTGCCTCTGACCACCGCTGTTAGGTAATGCCCTACCTTGATTATTATCTGAAATGGGTCCCGTCCTTGATGATGAGAATAACCCTATTCTTTAGACCTCTAGTTCTAAACGAGACATTTTCAGAAACCCAGCCTTTCAGAGAGGCACTTCCCTCATCCAAGCTCCCTGCATTCTTTCTCAGTTCTCCCAGCTGTCAAGTCAGATCAGAGTAAAGCATCCTGAATTTTGATGATTTTGACATGGGCTCCTGACCTATGAATGAATATCCTGAGTTGGGCTGTCCTGGGGTGACAAACAGTCACTTTAGCTTTCCTCATTCTGCTGCAAGCGTTACACCACTCAGTGGGAAATTCAAACTGAGTTCAAAGTCTTTAACAGACTGATGATTTAGGGATTAACTGTCACTTTCTCTATCTCTGCCCTTTCTCTATTCCTTTCCTCCTCTGTTTTATGGCCTCATGGAAAGAGCACAGTCCTGGGTCTCTCCACTTGTCTGATATGTGACCTTGGGTAAGTCCTTAAATTCTCTGTACCTCAGTATACTTATCTGTTAAATGGGCTTATAACACCTGTGTTAATAATGATGATATGATGGTATTTAAGTACTTACTATGTGCCAGGCACTGTATTAAGCAGTAGTGTGGATATAAGCAAATCGAGTTGGACATAGTCCCTATCACATGCGGGGCTCACAGTCTCCATCCCCATTTTACAGATGAGGTCAATGAGGCACAAAGAAGTGAAGTGACTTGACCAAGGTCACACAGCAGACAAGTGGCAGAGCTGGAATTAGAACCCATGACCTTCTGACTCCCTGTTCCATGCTCTAGCCACAGTTGTGGCATTTAATCACTTACTATATGCCAAGCACTGTACTAACCCTTAGGGTAGAAATAAGATACTCAAGTCCCACATGGGGTTCACATTCTAAGTAGGAGGAAGAACAGGCACTGAATCCCCATTAGGCAGGTGAGGGAACTGAGGCACAGAGAAGTTCAGTGACTTGATCAGGGTCATATAACAGACAGGTGGCCGAGATGAAATTAAAACCCAGGTCCTCTGACTTCTAGTCCCATGGTCTTTCAACTAGGCCCCCCTGCTTCCCACTTGCCTGTCCTCACTATCCTTTAGATTTGATTGGGTAAATTGGGAAAGGCCTGTTGGAGCATATGAAATTTTAATAAGGGATTTTAACCAAATCACATTTCCAAACCACAGGATTGCAAGAGAACTGGTCTGTAAGTGTTATGGAGAGGAGCATCAGAGAAAATGAGATTATGGCCAGACATTTCCCAAACAAAGTTTCATATTTGTGCTGACAGATCTGGTGGCAAGACTCTCAATCATTGCAATTTAGAAGCAGCGTGGCTTAGTGGAAAGAGCACGGGGTTGGGAGTTCAGAGGTCGTGTGTCCTAATCCCAGCTCCGCCACTTGTCAACTATATGACTTTGGGCAAATCACAACTTCTTTGTTCCTCAATTAACTCATCTGTAAAAATGAGGATTAAGACTGTGAGCCACACTTGGACAACCCAATTACCTTGTAACTACCCCAGCGCTTAGAACAGTGCTTGGCACATCTTCACAGCATCACCAACATCACTGCCCTTTCTTCTCCACCCAAACCGCTACCACGTTAGTACAATCTCTCATCATATCCTGACTGGATTACTGCATCGGCATCCTTTCTGATCTCCCATCCTCCTGTCTCTCCCCTCTTCAGTCTATACTTCACTCTGCTGCCCAGATTATCTTTCTGCAGAAACGCTGTGAGCATGTCACTCCCCTCCTCAAAAATCTCCAGTGGTTAACTATCAAACTTCGCATGAAGCAAAAACTCCTCACTATTGGCTTCAAAGCTCTCCATCCCTGGCCCCCTCCTACCTCACCTCCTTTCTCTCCTCCTACAGCCCAGCCTGCACACTCCGCTCCTCTGCTGCTCACCTCCTCACTGTGCCTCGTTGTCGCCTGTCCTGCTGTTGATTTCGGCCCACATCCCACCTCTGACCTGGAATGCCCTCCCTCCTCACATCCACCAAACTAACTCTCTTCCCCTCTTCAAAGCCCTACTGAGAGCTCACCTCCTCCAGGAGACCTTCTCAGACTAGGCCTTACCTTTCCTTCTGCTCCTCCTCCCTTCCCCACCCCCACCCTCTGCTCTTCCCCCTTCCCCTCTCCACAGCACTTGTATATATTTGTACATATTTATTGTGCTCTTTATTTTATTAATGATACGTATTTATCTATGGTTCTATTTATCTATTTTGACGGTATTGATGCCTGTCTACTTGTTTTGTAGTTTGTCTACCCCTTCTAGACTGTGAGCCTGTTGTTGAGTAGGGATTGTCTCTGTTGCCAAATTGTACTTTCCAAGCGCGTAGTACAGTGCTCTGCACACAGTAAGTGCTCAATAAATATGATTGAATGAATTGAATGAATGAACTACCATCATTATTATATTTATTGAGCATTACTTATGTGCAGAACACTACAATAAACCCTCAATGTAACTACTAATCCAGCTCAAAAGCTGACAAAGTGAGTTAGAGAGAACTCCAGAGAATCACTTCTCCTGGCTTTTAAAAGCTTTCCCTATCTTTATTTACCCTCATTTGGGAAATATAGGTTTTTATCTTTTGGGAAAGTAATTCCTAGGCAGGTTTTCTTCTTCTCCTTCAGTTTCTTAAACTCAAATCCACCTCCAATAGCAGTCTGAATAATAGGGACAATTGGTTATAAATGCAACCCACTGATAATATTTCACTGTCAAAAATATCTTGCCAAACCAAAAAGATATATTTATATACATCAGTAGATAGAAGAATATACATATAAATATCCACTGACTACCCATTTAGTAGCCTTATTTCTTCATTGGTTGTTCAGAAGAACAATAAAAAAATTCCTACTTCCAGGACCTCACTTTCAGAGCAGTGACACCAGCTTCAGGTACTGGGGTAAATTTAATTAATTCAACCATAACTTCTGCAATCAGCATATATCAAGATTAATACCGGTAGGTCCACAACCCCATAACTTCTAATATAATGATGGCATGCAATGAGAATTAACATGCCTCTAAGCTGCTTAGTGGGTTTTAAGGGTTTTAAAGGTGCTTACCAAGATTTAAGAGAGATAGGAACCAAGAGGGGAAATATATGCAGTCTGACTGGGATGTGGCCAAGAAGCAGAGTACCTGAGGAAATCTTAGATGCTTTAGGAGCAAGGACTCGCTGCTTCTTCATCTACTTTGTCTTTCAAAATCAATTATTTTCCATCAGTTGGTGGCAGGCATCAACAGTTTGAGTCCATTTGTATCTGGAGTCCCAAACTTTGATGATAATTTAACTTTTGATGCCTATATGTGATTTAACCTTTGATATGGACACCTCAATGCACATGGGAAAGGGCTACATGTACATCTAGGTGAGAGTATGTATATTTGAAAAAAAAAAGGCCTGGGGATTATTATCAAATCCTGTTTTCCATTGTCAAAAATTCTCAAAAATAAATAACAGTAACAATAATAGTAATAATAGAAATATCTGTTAAGCATTATGTGCCGGGCAAGGTACTAAACGCTAAGGTAATCAATCCAGTTGTATTTATTGAGCAATTACTAAGTGCAGAGTACTGAACTAAGTGATTGAGAAAGTACAATACAGCAGAGTTGGTAGATATGTTCCCTGCCAACAACAAGTTTACAGTCTAGAGAGGGAGACAGACATTAACATCCTATTTTATTCCATCATGCTTGATGATCCAATAAGGGATCTGTAAGCTAGAGTCATAATATTCTCTGCAGCCACTGGGAAGCCATGAGTGAGGAGCATAGGCTAATGCCTGGGAGTCAGAGGACCTGGGTTCTTATTCTGGCTCTACCACTTACCTGCTATGCAACCTTGGGCAAGTCACCTAGCTTCTCTGTGCCTCAGTTTCCTCACCTGTGAAATGAGGATTCAATACTTGTTCTCTCTCCCCACTAAACTATATACCCCACTGTATCTACCTCAGTGCTTGACCCATAGTAAGTGCTTAACCAATATAACAATAATAATGATGATAATAATAGTTGTGGTATTTGTTAAGCACTTACTATGTGCCCGGCACTATACTAAGCACTAGGGTAGATACAAGAGAAACATGTTGGACACAGTCCCTGTCCCACCTGGGGCTCACAGTCTTAATCCCCATTTTACAGATGAGGGAACCAGGGAACTGAGAAGTGAAGTGAATTGCCCGTGGCCACACAACAAATGGCATTGCAAGGATTAGAACCCATGACCTTCTGACTCCCAGGCTCATGTTCTATCCACTATATCACACTGCTGTTGTCATTACTAAGTCATCACTTGCACCTAAAAAGATACATCAGAATCTAGAGCAGTTTTCCCAGCATTTCCAACTACAGATCAGAAGGAGGACATGAGAAAAGGATCAATGGTGAGATCTTAGTTGAGATCGGAGCACATTAAGCAAACTGGCACTACAGAGCTAAGTGTGCAGTCTGGGCTTTAGTAGGAAATCAGTGAGATAAGATAGGAGGGATACCAAAGTGACTGAGTGTTTTAAAGCTGATGGAAAGGAGTTTCTGTTGGATGCAGAGGTGGTTGGGCAACCACTGGAGGTACTTGACTGGGGAGATGAGTACTGAACTTTTTTTTTTTTAGAAAAATGATCTGGGCAGCAGTATGGGCTGGACTGGGGAGAGCCGGGAGGCCAGAAGGTCAGTAAGGAAACAGATACTGTAGTCAAGATGGGATAGGGTTAAGTGCTTGGATCAGCTTAGTAGTAGTTTGGATGGAGAGGAAAGAGTGGATTTTAGCAATACTGTCAAGGTGGAACTGTCAATATTTTGTGACAGATTGAATATGTGAGTTGAATGAGAGTGATGTCAAAGATAATGCCAAGGTTATAGGCCTGTGAGATAGGGAGGATGGTGGCATTGTCTACAGTGATGGAAAAGACAAGGGGAGAACAGAGTTTGAGTGGGAAGATAAATTCTGTTTTGGAAATGTTTTGTTTGAGTATCAAGAGGGACATCCAAGTAGCAAGTGTGTTCTTCATGGTAGTGGATGTAGATCGAGAATAGGAGGGGACCCAGAACTGAAACTTTAGGGACCCCTACACTCAGAGGGTAGAACACAGAGGAGGAGCCTGAAAAAGGGACTGGGAAAGAGCAATCCGAGAGAAAGGAGAACCAGAAGAGGACAGTGTCAGTGAAACCCAGGTTGGATAATGTTTCCTGGAGAAGGAGGTGCTGTCTGCTGTGTGACCTTGGGTAAGTCACTTCACTTCTCTGTGCCTCAGTCACTTTATCTGTAAAATGGGGTCTGAGACTGTGAGCCCCAGCAATTAGAACAGTGCTTGGTACACAGTAAATCCTTAACAAATACCACAATTATTATAATTATTATTTGGGAGGCAGAGCAGATGAGAAGGTTGTGGTCTGATAGAAGAACTTCAGAGTTGGTGAGGGTAGGGACTGTACAATGACTAGAGGTGATGAGATAAAGTGTGTGTCCAAGTTGGTAAGTGAGTGAAGTGGAGCAGTAGATATAATGTAGTGGAGGAGTGAGAGGAGATGGACAGTGGGAGAGTTTTGGGGGGCAGCCAACAGATACTGAAGTCCCTAAGGAGCAATGTAAAGATGGAGCAGGGAGAAGGAATGTGAGAAAGGAATTGAATGATTCAAAAATTTGGAAGAGAAGCCTGGAGGGCAGTGAGAGTTTGGTGGTAGGTGACCATTTCTAGTAATTGGAGTTGGTGGTAGAGCGGATGATGTTGGCTTCAAAGGAGGGGAAAGAGAAGCATCAGAGAGGTGGAATGGTGTGAAAGCGGCACTGGGGAGAGAGAAGGAATCCGGCTCTTCCCCCTTTCCCAGTGAGTCCTGGGAAGTGGGAGAAGATGAGCCTCTCCCCTCCCATGCCCCCCAGTGAGAGAAGCAGGAGAGACGGAGCCATCTGGGGCAGGCCAGCTTTCAGTAATTGTGACAAAGAGCAGTGATTGTCAGCACCTGTCAGGAACAGGGTAAGGATGAAGGGAAGCTTTTTCCTGATAGAGTTGGGCTTCCATGACCATACCTGACTGAGGCTGTTGATGGGGAGTCCTAAGCCGGGAGGATGGAATGAGGGTAGGAAGGGGTTGGATGAGAGTGAGCCAATGGGGGCCGGTGCCAGGGGGGAGCAGGATGAGGGACAGCACTGGGAAAGGATAACAGGAATGAGGAGGGAGAAGGGGATGGGATGGCGCAAGGGGTGGGGAGGGTTTAGATGGGAGTGAGTTGAGCCTTCCTTGCTTCCCTCTTCCTGTAGTGTAGAAGTTTCTTATCTTCAAGAACTGGATTCCTGAATTGAGGGGCCAGAAAGAGTTGCTTTTCCTTCATTCAGACCTTCACTCAGACAGCATGAGTGGCCTCAAGTTCTCTGGGAATAAATGAATTCTAAAAGAGCCGAAGTAGGATCAGGGTTTAAAAACAACCTCTTCAGTCATCATATCACAAGCATTATCCAGCTCTTAAAATATGTCTCAAAGATTTGCCACTTCAAAGACAAACTATTAATTCCCAAGTAGTATTATAAAACAGTAGTCCCGGATATTATGAAATGATAAGGATTTGTAAATTTGAGAATGTTTGGAACAACCTGACAAATCCTGTAGGTTATTTAGAACGTGCAGGTTGCATGTGTTGAAATAGAAGCTGAAAATAGTTTTTTAAAAGATTTAACAGTGTCAATTTTCCTCACACAATATATATCTTTATTCAGTGTGAGTGCAGATAATCTCTGGGTGTCTCAGTGGCCCTAAACAGGAAGAATGGGATCAACACTACCTGGCACATAGTAAGCACTTAATAATTACCATTATTATTATTATTGCCCCTAACTACCTTAGAGGGATGCTGTCAAACACAATCAACAATATCTAACTCATCTGATATCTTTGAGGAAAGATACTAGAGAAACAGTTTACTGTAGAAATCGGTTTCCATTGAACTGAAAGAGACACATGCTGGATGAATGCAAATTTTTGTTTTATTTTCACGTACATTTAGATGGCTAAAGGAACAAAATATTTGATAAAATAAATTAGGTTTTTTTTAATTGAAATTAACATTTACTTTTTCCATGTGAGTCAGTTTCATCCACTTGAGAAATAAATAGTCAAGTAAATGTGGCAATTCAAGAGACTTTGGAACATTCTATTTAGTTGGGGTTAGAAGATTGGAGCAATTGACAGAACAAGAGCAAGCGGTGGTGTGTCTATATGTGTACTGTAATGTTTTGTTCTCAGGACACATAAGGGCGACCTCTCGGCTTTCGTAGCTATCTTCTCGACAGCAGTTGCATGAATTCTCCACTTGATGGGTGTCATAGTTATACCTACAACAACAAGAAAGTATAATGAGCAGTGATTGCGTAAACCCCTTCAAAATGAACGCACACCTGTTTGCTCCTGAGGAGAGAATGAGCAAGTTTATGCAAACTCTACGTAGATTCATTTATGCCCACCCATTCATTCCCTATATGTGAATGGATCTGTGGGATAAGAAAATCTTAGTGAAAACCATGTAATGGGTCATATCAGATATTTAAAGTTCTAAAACTAATGCAAGATCATTTCTGACTTGATATAGGAAACAAGCCCACCTGAAGGACATATTTAATTTATTCACATGTGGAGTGGACTAGTTCGCTGGATTTGCAGTACCTGAGAGAAAGCTCCAGCCTTGCTTCGGTCCTCTATAAATTTTCAACCCGAAAACCAATCTTTGGTCATGTATATTGAAAACAGTGAAAGTCTTCCCAAGTAGCATTTAAAGACATTATTCAAAATATGGACAATTTTGACTCAAAATCAAACTTACTTGATAGTATTTTGGCATTCTCCACTGCATCTAGCCATTTCGATCTTGTTGGTACAGCCATTGAATTTAATGGTTACATTCACAGGAGCTAGTTTGCATTTTTTCATGCCTAAATTAAAAGTCATATCAGACAGAAAGCATTCAACTTAAATTTTAGCACAAAGGAGGGTAACTGGGTTGTAAAATTCAGTTGAAACTCCCAATAACTTATTGACTAGACTCTAGTCCTCTAGACTGGAAACTCACTGAGGACAGGGAATGTGTGTACTACTCTGCTATATTGTACTTCCCTAAGCACTTAGTACAGTGCTTTGCACAATGTAAGTTCTTATTAATAATTATAATAATAACTATAATTATAATGTGTGGTATTTGTTAAGCACTTACTATGTGCTAGGCACCGTTCTAAGCACTGGGGTGGATACAAGGAAATCGGGTTGGTCACAATCCATCCCACATTGTTCACAGTCTTAATCCCCATTTTACAGGTAAGGTAACTGGGGCACAGAGAAGTTAAGGTCACAGAGCAGACCTACGATGGAGGGAGAATTAGACCTAGATCCTTCTGACTCCCAGGCCCATGCTCTATCCACTAGACCATATTGCTTTGATAAATGCCATTGATTGACTGCCATTTTGGCAGCATTTAGTGTTCTTAAAAGCAGAATTTATTTAACACTAGCCTATTGGCCTAGAAGGACTGGAGAGTCCTTTCATGAGACTCAATATATATTCAGAGGATTAGGTCTCTGGACATTCTTTGATAGTGGTATTCGTTAAGCGCTAACTATGTGCCAGGCACTCTACTAAGTCCTGGGGCGGATACAAGCAAATTGGGTTGGACACAGTCCCCCATTTTATAGAAGAGGTAACTGAAGTTCAGAGAAGTGACCTGGCTTTCAAACCCATGACCTTCTGACTCCCAAGCTCTTGCTTTAACCATTAGGCCATGCCACTTCTCTGCTGTTAATCAATCAGATCTACTGTGTGCAGAGCACTGCACAAAACACTTGGGGGAGTGCAGTATAGGAGAGTTGGTAGAAATGGAGCTTTCAGTCTAGAGGGTCTAGACTACAGACTACTCTCATCTATTATTTTGGCTTTATTGCTCTCCAGATGTTTCTCACATCAGAATTAATGTTTTGTGTGAGAGGCAGGCAGAGGGCTACCGTAGAAGCAGCATGGCTTAGTGGAAAGAACCCGGGTTTGGGAGTCAGAGGTCATGGGTTCTAATCCCAGCTCTGTCACTTATCAGCTGTGTGACCTTGGGCAAGTCACTTCACTTCTCTATGCCTCAGTTACCTCATCTGTAAAATGGGGATGAAGACTGTGAGGCCCATGTGGGATAATCTGTTCATCTAATAATGTTGGTATTTGTTAAGCGCTTACTATGTGCCGAGCACTGTTCTAAGCACTGGGGTAGACATAGGGGAATCAGGTTGTCCCACGTGGGGCTCACAGTTTTCATCCCCATTTTACAGATGAGGGAACTGAGGCACAGAGAAGTTAAGTGACTTGCCCACAGTCACACAGCCGACAAGTGGCAGAGCTGGGATTCGAACTCATGAGCCCTGACTCCAAAGCCCGTGCTCTTTCCACTGAGCCACGCTGCTTCTCCAGCAGCGCTTAGAACAGTGCTTGGCACATAGTAAGCGCTTAACAAATACCAACATTATTATTATTGATTGTTCATTTGCAAATAATCAATGATACTCCTAAAATGAACTTTGACAGACAAATCTGAGACCAAGTTCACAATAATTGGAGCCGCAGATACCTTTCTGTTCAAAGTCTGAAGGGAATTTTCTCTGAGTTTGCAAGGAATTAAATATACTTACAAGTGTAGCAGCATCCGTTGGCCTCATATATTCTTTCTTCCTGCAGGAGAAATGATACTCTTTTTTAATTTTTAAAGTAACTTTTGGTTGAAACCCGAACTACTGAATTTCATATGGGCAGTTTTTCATTTGAAAAGTGGCATTATATATAGGCTATGTATTTATTAAGAAAACCTCCTGGTCATTGAAGAAATTGAACTTAAAAGACCACAGGGAAAATGAAGTGTGAAAAAAATGACAAAAGGTTTAGGAAATTCCATTTCAAGAGGGAGAAGAAATGGTTAGAATTTTACAACAGGAAGGAGGATTTTGCTAGATTAAAATTTTGAAGTTTCAAAAAGGAAAGGGAAGCAGCAAACTCTTTCTGGGTTTTTAACAAAGTTTGATGACTTTCCATGACTAGATATGTAAAGGACGGGAATAATACACTTGATTTTGAGTACTGATATGGAGAATAATGTCACAGATCCCCTCTAAGGCCTGTACTCTTTCCTGCCTTCAAAAATCACTATGCAGAGAGAGACCAGCATAGACCGGTGAACACTGAAGGGAAAAGGAAGCAGTGACAGACTTTTGATAGGTAAACTTGATTCATTTCCGTTTTTCCTTGTCCGCATCCTCCCTCTGGCCTGGAACTCTTCCTCCATTCATATGTGCTAGACCTCTACTCTCTCCATTTCCAAAGTCCTACTAAAATCATATGTCCTCCAAGAAGCCTTTCCTGATTAAGCCCTACATCCCTTATTTGCCCTCCCTCTGCACTGATTCTGGACTTGGGTCTGAACCCTTAAGCACTTTGATTTTTACCCCACTCTTCTAGTATTTATGCATATGTCCATCTGTAATTCATTTTAATCTCTGCCTAGATATGTTTGTAAGCTCTTTGAGAGCAGGAATCGAGTCTACCAATTCTCTGTTAGCTCTACTCTCTCAAACGCTTAGTAGAGTGCTCCAACCACAGCAAGTGCTCAATAAATACCATTGATTGACTGATTCTAATAATTTTGGGAGAGAGCTGCCCATTTTCTTACTTCATGAAATAAAGTTCCCATACACATCCACCTCATCAAAAATGCCATATTTTCTCTAAAAGCTAAAACTATTTAATACTCAAAAAATACTGAAAATATATGTGTGGGAGCTGACTTGCTATTTTATGACAGTTAAGACTTATGTTGGTGAAACATTTTCAGCATTCAGGCAGTGAAGAGTACTAGTGAATTTTGAAATTGCTACAGAGGCTTAAATTGATTCATGTCTGCTAGGAGGCACAAATGTTTCTACAAAAGAAAGACAACAGTTGTTTATCTTCATGAATGACATACTTCTGCACACCACTTCTGGTTGGGACAATCTTGGACCACTGCAATAAGGCCAGTTTCAGAGCACGAGTAGGAGAGACAAGGGTTGTATAGATCACCAAATGATTTGCCAATCTGGAATAACAAGAAAATAATTTTAATTAGAAACTAACTATCGTTCTATAATACACAGGCCTGGGAGTTAGAGGATGTTTCTAGTGCCAGCTTTGCCACGTTTCTGCTGAGTGACTGTGGGCAAGTCACTTAACTTCTCTGTGTCTCATTTACCTCAGGTGTAAAATGGAGATTAAACCTGTGAGCACTATGTGGGGCAGGAACTGTGTCCAACCAGATTACCTTTTGTCTAAACCAGTGCTTAAAACAGTGCTTGGCACATGGTAAGTGCTTGACAAATGCCATAATTATCACTGTTATTATTATCACTAACGTGAGATTCAAGGAATGTAACTTGTGATGCAGCAGAAATGGCTGTGTGCATATTGCACAGAGCATGCTCAATCAGAATTTATTGGTCGTGGCTTGTGAAATGAGAAAATGGGAAATGATCAAATGCTGATTTTCAATATTCATGTCAGTTCAATCTGCCATCACTTGACCATTCTGACAAATAATATTGTACACACATACAGATGGCTTATTTATTTAGGATGATTTCTTTGCTCTAGGATAACTCTCAGTTTACCATTACAATTCACTCTTGAATAGAGTCACTTGGAAGATGTACCAAGGTGCTAAATAGCCAAACCGACCTCCCTGCTGGGATCATGTCTATCCAGAACTCCTGAGAGCAGGGGATTTGAGTGCAAAAGATGTGTAATGTCTGGCCAACATCACTCCCAGGTCTTCTTACTGGCTACTGCTAGGAGTCAGAGGACCTGGGTTCTAATCTCAGCTCCTCCACATCTGCTGTGTGACCTTGAGCATGTCACTTAACTTCTCTGGGCCTCAGTTACCTCATCTGTGAAATGGTGATTAAGAAAGTGAGCCCCATGTGGGACAAGCACTGGGTCCTACCTGATTAACTTGTTTCTACCCCATTGCTTAGAACAATGCTTGGGATATAGCACTAACGCTTAACAAATATCATTATTATTATTATCATTATGGCTACCTCCACACCATTACTTGCTGATAATATTATATCTCACACAGTTTGGGATTATGTGCATTTTTCCCTTTAGTGTCAATTTGTGTAATTCAAGAAGATTGCTAGGTATAGATAACATATAGCTGTTCTTTACACTCATTCATTAATTCAATCGTATTTACTGAGTGCTTACTATGGGCAGAGCAGTGTACTAAGTGCTTGGAAAGTATAATTTGGCATCAGATAGAGACAGCCCCTACCCAACAATGGGGTCACAGTCTAGAAGATGGGCTCACTGTTGAAATATGTATATTTGGTAATGAAATCTAATTATTTTATAAACAGAAAGATATACATAGAAATTTATGAAGATAGGCATTTATTACCCCAGTTCACTTATTCTAATTACATTTGACAATTTAAAGAAAAATTTACCTCATATTTTGTGTTGTTATGCAAGCAAGTCCTTGGTTCTGAAAAAGAAACATTATTTATCTAGTCTTTTTTCAATTGACAATTATTACCACCTTTTGATTGAGACCTCCACCCTTAATTGCAAATGTATTGGTTAATTCTTTGCCCAGGAACGTGCAAAATACGTACCACAGTATGAAAATTCACAGCAAGAGTCTTTGGGTTTGTATGTTATCAACCTTTCTCCATTTTTGCACGTTGGTGGAGGAGGACATGCCTTGGTTTGGCATGAAACAGTCCCTGCATCACCACAGGTGCAGTTGTGGCAATTGGAAGTCCAGGTTTCCCCAGGCTATGGTAAAAAAGTGAACTTAGAAATGTGGTCAAATCCTCCTAGGTAAATTTAGCAACATTTTAAGTAAAATCGAGAACTTACAGCTTTTTCTTCACCCATGGGACCACGACAGACTGTAAATGTAAAACAATTAATAGCAATTAAGCCCAAATATATCATTTGGTAATTAATGACCATATGATGCAAAGCTCTTTTACTTAGTATTAGCTTTAAAATAATGATATTAATTAAAATAATCACAGAATAAAACTAGACGGGATCCTGGAGGTAATGTAATCTACTCCCTCACTCTAAAAGAGCACGGGCTTTGGAGTCAGAGGTCATGGGTTCGAATCCCAGCTCTGCCACTTGTCAGCTGTGTGACTGTGGGCAAGTCACTTAACTTCTCAGTGCCTCAGTTATCTCATCTGTAAAATGGGGATTAAGACAGTGAGCCCCACGTGGGACAACCTGATTCCCCTGTGTCTACCCCAGCGCTTAGAACAGTGCTCTGCACATAGTAAGCGCTTAACAAATACCAACATTATTATTATTATTAAAGACAATCGCTCCCAACTATCTTTCATTCATTCATTCAATAGTATTTATTGAGCGCTTACTATGTGCAGAGCACTGTACTAAGTGCTTGGAATGAACAAGTCGGCAACAGATAGAGACAGTCCCTGCCGTTTGATGGGCTTACAGTCTAATTGGGGGAGATGGACAGACAAGAATAATGGCGATAAATAGAGTCGAGGGGAAGAACATCTCGTAAAAACAGTGGCAACTAAATAGAATCAAGGTGATGTACATTTCATTAACAAAATAAATAGAGTAATGTAAATATATACAGTTGAGCGGACAAGTACAGTGCTGAGGGGATGGGAAGGGAAAGGGGGAGGAGCAGATGGAGATGGGGGAAAAGAGGGTTAAGCTGAGGAGAGGTGAAGGGGGGGTGGTAGAGGGAGTAGAGGGAGAAGAGGAGCTCAGTCTGGGAAGGCCTCTCGGAGGAGGTGAGTTTTAAGTAGGGTTTTGAAGGGGGAAGAGAATTAGCCTGGCGGAGGTGAGGAGGGAGGGCATTCCAGGACTGCGGGAGGACGTGGGCCAGGGGTCGATGGCGGGATAGGCGAGACCGAGGGACGGTGAGGAGGTGGGCGGCAGAGGAGCGGAGCATGCGGGGTGGGCGGTAGAAAGAGAGAAGGGAGGAGAGGCAGGAAGGGGCAAGGTGATGTAGAGCCTCGAAGTCTAGAGTGAGGAGTTTCTGTTTGGAGCGGAGGCTGACAGGCAACCACTGGAGGTGTTCAAGAAGGGGAGTGACAGGCCCAGAGCGTCTCTGCAGGAAGATGAGCCGGGCAGCGGAGTGAAGAATAGACTGGAGCGGGGCGAGAGAGGAGGAAGGGAGATCAGAGAGAAGGCTGACACAGTAGTCCAGCCGGGACATAACAAGAACCTGTAGCAGTAAGGTAGCCATTTGGGTGGAAAGGGCGGATCCTGGCGATATTGTAAAGGTGAAACCGGCAGGTCCCGGTAACGGATAGGATGTGTGGGGTGAACGAGAGAGACGAGTCAAAGATGACACCGAGATTGCGGGCCTGAGAGACGGGAAGGATGGTCGTGCCATCCATGGTGATAGGGAAGTCTGGGAGAGGACCGGGCTTGGGAGGGAAGATGAGGAGCTCAGTCTTGCTCATGTTGAGTCTTAGGTGGCGGGCCGACATCCAGGTGGAGACATCCCGGAGGCAGGAGGAGATGCGAGCCCGAAGGGAGGGGAGAGGACAGGGGCAGAGATGTAGATCTGCGTGTAATCTGCGTAGAGATGGTAGTCGAAACCATGAGAGCAAATGAGTTCACCAAGGGAATGAATGTAAATGGAGAACAGAAGAGGGCCAAGAACTGACCCTTGAGGAACTCCAACAGTTAAAGGATGGGAGGGGGAGGAGGCGCCCGCGAAGGAGACCGAGAATGACCGGCCAGAGAGACAAGAGGAGAACCAGGAGAGGATGGAGTCCGCGAAGTCAAGGTGAGATAAGGTGTGGAAGAGGAGGGGATGGTTGACAGTGTCAAAGGCAGCTGAGAGGTCAAGGAGGATTAGAATGGAGTAGGAGCCATTGGACTTGGCAAGAAGGAGGTCATGGGTGACCCTAGAGAGAGCAGTCTCGGTAGAGTGGAGGGGACGGAAGCCAGCCGGATCCTACATGTAAACATTCTAAGAAGGAAGTTCCATGTAACTTTCTAGTTTTTAACAATCCTCACTGTCAGAGTTCTTCCTTATATCTATCTCAAAACTCTCATGTTGGACCATTTTCTCTTGTACTACCAGTAAACTAGCTGATTGCTATTCCCTGTAAAAGACCATTGTTAAAAGACCATATATGTGAGATGATAAAAACATATTGGTTTAATGAAGACTAATAATATGATAGAATATTTTTTAACCATGCGATGTCTTTCCACCATAATGAATTATTGAGGCAAACAGTCCCAATGAATGCATTCCACTTGAAAAAAAATTGAAAACTGTTACCTCAGCATCCTGGTAATTTCAAGATTAATTTGATCTCCTAATCATCAATAAGCTTTTCATTTAATCATATCCTCAACACAGCTGATTGCTCTCCCAAAAGATGAGTAATAAAACATACTTTTGCCTTGCTAATTTCTTGAAGACTGAGAAACCAGAATGACATCATTCTTACCTGGAGGAGGTGGAGGTGGGCATTCTGCACAAAACAGAAACAACATATCAATTTCTAAACATTCTCAGAAAATGGACTAGAAAAATTGATTTTACTTAAACCAAATGTTCTCTATCTGCAAAGTGATGGATACAAAAGGGTGCTTATTGTCTAATTTTTCTCTTTTGCCCCTTGAACTACCATTCTGCTTTCCTTGCCGTCCATCTTCATTCATCCATTCAATCGTATTTATTGAGAGCTGTGTTCATAGCACTGTACTAAACAGTTGGGAGAGTTACAATATAACAATGAACAGACACATTCCCTGACCCCAAAGAGTTTACAGTCTAGAAGATGAGCTTACAGACTCAGAGACGGTTAATCAATCAATGATATTAATCGAGCGCTTACTGTGTGCAGAGTACTGTACTAAGGACTTCAGGAGTGCGATATAACAATATAACAGACACATTCCCTACTTGGGAGAATACTGATAGAGTGGGTAGACACATTCCCTGCCCACAACAAACTTGCAGTCTAGAGGGGGAGACAAACTTTAATAGAAATAAATTATGGATATGTATATAAGTGTTGTGGGCTGAAGGGTTGTGGCTCTAACCTCAGCATCTTCCTTGGAACATTGTTTCTAAACTCCTTGAGTGAGTTGACTACACCTGCTGTCTCAAGTTCCTCTCTCCAATTCTCTCCTTGACCCCTCCAATCTGGCTTCTGTCCCTTCATTCCATAGAAACCTCCCTCTCTGAGATCACAAAAGATTTCCTCCTGGCTAAATCCATTGGCCTCTACTCCATCCTAATTCTCCTCAACCTCTCAGCTCCTTTCTACACAGTCGATCACCCCCTTCTCCTGGAAACATTAACCAACCTCGGCTTCACTGACACTGTCCTCTCCTGGTTCTCCTCCTAACTCTCTGGTTGCTCACTGTCCATCTCTTTAGCAGGCTTCTCCTCTGCCTCCCACCCCGTAACTGTGGGTGTCCCTCAAGGTTCAGTTCTGGATCTCCTTCTGTTCTCCAACCACACCCACTCCCTTGGAGAATCCATGAGCTCCCATGGCTTCAACTACCACCTGTATTCAGATGATTCCCAATTCTACATCTCCAGCCTTGATCTCTCTCCCTCTCTGTACTTGGATGTCCTGCCATCACCTCAAATTTGAGATGTCAAAAACAGAACTTATTTTCCCTGGACTTGCCCATCACTGTAGACAGCACCACCATCCTTCCTTTCTCACAAGCCAGTAACCTTGTCGTTATCATTGTATTCTCCTAAGTGCTCAGTACTATGTGCTCTGCACATAGTAAGTGCTCAATAAATATGATTGATTGATTGATTCCATTTGGACTCCCTGCGAGGTGAGGTTTGATCTGGAGGGCAATATTTCTGGCTGCCCTGAGTGGGAGTAGACCCTAACCTCCCACTGTCCCATAGTTCTTATTTGGCAAGACGAAGCCAGCTCATGATTCTAGGGGCAAGCCAACACTTTTCTAAAGGCCTTTTGCATTTAACGATTGTCCATAAGACTGACTCTTCAGTGGACTCTCTTCATTTATGAGCTCTCTATCTGAACAGTGGACTCATTGTTCTGCTTGATGTTTCACTCCCTGGTATTTCAGTTTTTACTGAAAAGGAGATAAAAAGATTCAAAATTCATTCTGATGTCTTTTTTAGATATGTCCCTGGATGAATGTAATGAGGATATGGAAGCATTATTTAGTGAGCAGGTCAGACCAAAAGTGAACAGATTGGTTGAAAAAAATCATTGAAAAAACATTCTGTACACTGAAATGCAGACTGCATTGCAAATTCAGTGTGAGGAGAAATCATTATAAAGAATTTCCAAAATTGAAAGCTAGCATTTATAATTCAGTGTATTCTTTCTGCAATGAATAAAATGATAGCCTGGTGGATCATTTAAAAAAGGCATTAACTCATTCATGGGGTAAAACAAACTATGTCTGTCAAATATATTTTTAAAATTGTATTAAAGTAGACCAATAAAACATGATGGTTGCCAAATTATTTTACACTTGGTAAGGATAGTGAGTTACTTGTTGCTTTTTTTAAAGGCACTAATTGTATTTTTTCCCTGTAGTTGAAGTAGAAGAATAACTAAAGAAACACCATAAAAATATTAAAACATTTTGGATATCATCAAATATGGTGTATACATATGCATTTTCAAGTGAATACAGTGTTAAATTTGTAACCTCAAATATAATTAACTGGAGTAATAGGTAAAGAGAAAAGAGGACTCACTGATTATATTCTTAGTTGTTTGTGCTGAGGCAGGAACTGTATTGAAGAATAAAAAATAAACCAGTTAATGAGGCAAAATACATATCATGATAGAGAAAGAGTTATTATCCATGTAATGGAAATAAATCATCATTAAGTGGGTTACTACAAATGGAAATCAGTTATCCCTATACCAGGCCTTACCTATCTCTATTCAGAAATGTAAGTTCTAAAGAGGGACATTAAAGAAATATGACCTTAATTTGGACTTGTAAACATAGAACATATATGAAACAATAAAAACAAATGAGTGCAATTACAATATTCCATGAAACCATGAAAATGTTGTTAGATTGGAGTTATTATTGCTAATCATACAACATAAAACTGTTGAAATTAGGAGAATTTAACTGCTTTAATATGTGTTTGATTGCATTTATAATTAGATAATAAAGGAGGGACTACTGTGAGAATAAATAATATATATATATATTATAGATAATATGTATATAGATACATGATAGATATACATGTATATAAGAAACTAAGATGCAAACACATTTTTTTCCTATATGAGGACTGTGAGAAAACTTTGATAATAAATAGGATGAAATAAAATAATGGTTTTACCAGAGGTTGAAAATACAAATGTATGATTTGGAATTGCAGCTGTAGACAACGAAGAGACCTGTGTTCCCACTCTGGTGGTGCTGCCTAAAAATTAGAGAGGACAATCGTGACCATGGAATCCAGGGGGAAGGTGACCATCTCCAACACCACTGCGGCTTAAAAAAGGCTGGGTATTTTTAAGCGCTTACTTTGTGCCAGGCACTCTACTAAATGATGATGATGATGATGGTATTTGTTAAGCACTTACTATGCCCAGCACTGTTCTAAGAGCTGTAGTGCTGGGGTAGATACAAGATAATCAGGTTGCACACAGTCCATGTCCATCAAGGAATTCACATCTTAATCCCCATTTCACAGAGGAGGTAATTGGGGCACAGAGAAGTTATGTAGCTTGCCCCAGACCATAGAGCAGAGAAATGGCAGAACTGGGATTAGAAACCAGGTCCTCTAACTCCTAGTCCCATGCTCTTCCCACTAGGCCACATTATTTCCGTGACTGATGCTTCTTTTCATTGATTGATGTCAATCAATCTCCACTCACCGAATTCTACAGTCGTGCTGATGGCTCCAGTGCTAGCTGCTGCAGTTGAAGATGAAGATGCCAGGCCGCCTGGTGTTACGGTCGTTCCTGATTCAGAGGTGGGAGAAGTGTTACCTGCCTCCTGTCCACCTCGACATCCGTTAGGTGACAGTGGATAATTACGGAATATTGTGGAATTCTACCACATTCAAAATCTAATGGATCAGTTAAACTTGTCACCAAGTCCTGCATCTAATCTGTTTTACTCATGAATGGTCCCCCACCAGCTCGCTGTTAGCAGCCATTGGAGGAATCTCGAGACAGCCTGTCTATTCACCTAATGGGGTAATAATAATAATAATAATGATGTTGGTATTTAAGCACTTACTATATGCTGAGCACTGTTCTAAGCGCTGGGGTAGATACAGGGTAATCAGATTGTTCCACGTGAGGCTCACAGTCTTAATGCCCATTTTACAGATGAGGTAACTGAGGCACCGAGAAGTTAAGTGACTTACTCAAAGTCACACAGCTGACAGGTGGCGGAGCTGGGATTAGAACCCATGACCAGTGACTCCTAAGCCCATGATCTTTCCACTGAGCCACGTTGCTTCTGCACAAGAGCTCGTGACTGTCCCTAGTTGTGTGCTAGGTGATGGAAGGCTGCCTGGTGCTCCAGAGGTGGTGTCTGAAACTAAAAGTGGGCAGGCGATGCCTTCCAAGAGACAGCTGGGAGAATCCCTGCCAGCCTACGTCGTCATGTCACCATTAGGAAGGAGGAGCGATTCCTTGGGGCCATGATATCAAGCAGCAGCCCTGTTTCTTACACCCAAACTCATTTCAAAGGTTCAGAATTTGAACTGTAGTAGGGGATAGAGGGACCTCTAAGTCAGGAAGTGACCTTTGCTGGCCAGACAGTGTGTTCACCCAGCTCAACGTGGCTCACCAGTTGGGCTTCCAGGAGATGTGGTTCTAGGGCCCTGTGTACCAGTGGTACCGGGTGATGCAGAGCTTCCCAGTGTTTTGGCTGTGGCCGGTCCTGAGGATGCTGGGGCTGTACTAGGGGATGATGGGCTGCCCGGTGCTCCAGTTGTAGACACTCTTGGGGTTCCGTTCGTCCTACCTGGCGACTCTGAGCTGCCTGGTGCTCCAGTTGTAGGTGTGGATGTCGTGCCTACTGTCAAGAAGTGGGAAATTGTCACTACAGAATTCCTGAACAGGAGGTGAGGCTTGTTGCAATACTTAACCATGGCACTGATGTTGTCTACTTTAGAAATGGTCACAACCTAGGAATGTGGCCACCTGAGCACAAAGTGGGTCCCCTCAACCTGGGCTCATAATCCTGAGGGATTGGCCGAGAGCCATCACCTCAGACAAAAAATTTCCAGAGATGTCAATCAATCTCAACTCACCAGATCTGGCAGCTGTACTGGTGACTCCAGTGCTACCTGCTCTGTTTGTAGGTGAAGGTGTCATGCTCCCTGGTGCCACTGTCGTACCTGATACTGAGACAGGAGAAGTGTTATTTGCCTCCACTCCACATCACCCTCCATCAGGTGAATGGTACTAAACTGAGTACTCTGGCCTGGCCTTTTCTAACACCTTCAGATCATTCTGCCTCCATGGTTGAGTGAAATCTGTCACAAAGAAATCCTGTAGAATGGTGTGGTTCTGCAAGGTGTGGTTCAAAACTACATGACTAAGTGAATGTACCCGTTAGAGCATTGTTTATCACCTTAGGAAGGACTTAGGACAGTGGTTTTATTCACTTAACGAGTTAAGGGATGCACTAGCATCTCGGGCCAGGCCATGCCGATGTGCTCTGGGTTGGAGGACTGCCTGGGGTTCCCATGGTGACTGGGTCTCCTGAACTGACTCCTGACACCAAGAGAAGTCAGACATCTCCCCCCGAATAACAGCTGCGGGAATCCCTACATCCCTGGAGCAGTAGATGGGGTGACCCTTCCAAGCCATAATGTCATCAATTGTCCCAGTTTTCTGACCCCCCCCCAAACCTATTTTAAAGTGTTTTGTTTGTGGATGGAAGGCTGATTGACCTTTAGACCTTCCTGTCTTCCAGGGTGGGCAAAATCAGTGGTGAAGAGCTTCTGAAAGGTTCTCTGCCAGTTATAGATCAAATCTGTGAGACTAAGGGAAGACCCCCATTAGCTCGTTTATAGTTTTGGAAGGACTTAGGACAGTGGATTAATTCACTTATTGTATTGAGACTCCACTAGTGCTCAACCAGGATCAGCAGGTGTGCTCTGGGATGGAGGATTGCAGGAGGATCCTTCATTGACAGAGTGTCCTGAAGTGATTTCTGTCAGACTTCACCAGCCAAATGATAACTGAGGGAATCCCTCCATCACTGAGGCAGCATGGCCTTGCCCAGCAGAAAGGGATGTCCTTTTCAGGCCATGACATCATCAAGTCACCCTGTTTCCCACTCCAAAACCAATTTTAAAGATTCAGACTTTAGTTTGTGACTTGGGCATCGGTCGACCTATATAAGGTAGTAAGGGACCTTTGTTTAGCAAGACAGTCAGTGTGGTCAACCACCTCAACTTGGCTCACCTGCTGGGCTCCCAGTGGATGTGGTTCCTGTACTCGGTACAACTGTGGTGCTGGATGACGTAGAGCTTCCTGGTGCTCCGGTCGTGGCCGATCCTGAGGTTCCTGGGGTTGTACTTAGTGATGCTGAGCTGCCTGGTGCTCTGGTTGTAACCGGTCCTGGGGTTGTACTTGGAGATGCTGAGCTGCCTGCTACTGTGGTCGTAGACAAGCCTGCAGTTCCGGTTGTTTTGCCTGGTGAGGCAGAACTGCCTGAGGAAGCTGTGCCTGCTGACAAGTGGAAAAATGTTATGACAGCAATCCTGGAAAAGAAGGTGAAAGTTGTTATGCTATGTTTGGGCCCCTCGAGCTGTCGGCTTTAAGAGTGTTCTCAATTCAAGGATGTGGACAGTCCTCTTTACACTGAATACAAAATTTGGGGCCCTGAAAGGGGGACCACAGACCCAAAGAATGGACAACTGCTTTAACCTCCCACAGAAAATTTCCAGAGAGGTCAATGAAACTAAACTCACCAGAGGTCACAGTGGCTCCAGTGGCTCCAGTGCTAGCTGTTGAAGAGGTAGGTGAAGATGCTGGGATGCCTGGTGTTACAGTTGTTTCTGATACAGAATTAGAAGAAGTGTTATTTGCCACCTGCCACATCAACATCTATTAGGGACAGTGGACAATTATGGCATACTATGGAAAACAACCATCTTTAAAGCCGATCTTTATGAATCAGTTAAGCTTGTCACCAAGCACTGGACTTAATCTGTTTAACTAATGAATGGTCCCTTACCAGCTCACCATTATCTTGGGAGGAGTCTTGATACAACCCCTCTATTCACCTATTTTTCATTTTACTATGTGCCATGCACTGTATTAAACACTGGAGTAGATACAAGCTAATTCATTCATTCATTCAATCGCATTTATTGAGTGCTTAGTGTGTGCAGAGCACTGTACTAAGCACTTGGAAAGTACAATTTACCAACAGATAGAGACAATCCCTACGGGATTGTCCAACAACAGGCTCACAGTCTAGAAGGGGGAGACAGACAACAAAATAATACAAGTAGTCAGGCATCAATACCATAAAGATAAATAAAATCATAGATATATACACACATCATTAATAAAATAGAGTAATAAATACTATATACAAATATGCAGAAGTGCTGTGGAGAGGGGAAGGGAGTGGAGCAGAGGGAGGGAGTCGGGGCAATGGGGAGAGGGGGAGGAGCTGAGGGAAAGGGAGGGCTCAGTCTGGGAAGGCCTCCTGGAGGAGGTGGACTCTCAGTAGACTTTGAAGAGGGGAAGAGAGTTAGTTTGGCACATGTAAGGAGGAAGGGCATTCCAGGTCAGAGGTAGGACATGGGCCAGGGGTCGATGGCGGGACAGGTGGGAACGAGGCACAGTGAGGAGGTTAGTGGCAAAGGAGTGGAGTTTGGAGGGTAGGCTGTAGAAAGAGGAGGTGATGGAGATCTCTGAAGCCAAATCAGGTTGGACACAGTCCATGTCCCTTATGGGGCTCACAGTGTTAATCCCCATTTAATAGATAGGGTGACCAAGGCACAGAGAAATTAAGCAACTTGTCTAAGGTCACAAAAAGGCAAGTAGAGGAGCTGCAATTAGGACCCAAGTCCTTCTCACTTCCAGGCATATCCTCTATCCACCAGGCCATGCTGCTTCTCACCTGATGGGCTAGAGGGTACACTAGAGCTCGTGACTCTCCCTGATTGTGTGCTCGGGGATAGAGGGCTTCCTGGTGCTTCTGAGGTGACGGGTTCTCTGGAGGTGGAGCCTGAAACCAAGAGTGGGCAAGTGATGCCTTCCAAAAGACACCGGGGAGAATCCCTGCCAGCCTAGAACCTCAAGTCACTGTGAGGTGAGAGAAGTGATTCCTACGGGCCACTATATCAAGTGGCAGCCCTCTTTCTTAACACCAAAACTGATTTCAAATGTTTGGAGTTTGAACCATAATTGGGAATGGAGCGGCCTGTAAGACAGGAAGCAACCTTTGACTGGAGGGACAGTATTAGACTGTAAGCCCGTCAATGGGCAGAGACTGTCTGTATCTGTTGCCGATATGTACATTCCAAGCGCTTAGTACAGGGCTCTGCACATAGTAAGAGCTCAATCAATACTACTGAATGAATGAATGAATGAGTGAATCCAGCTCGACGCGGCTCACCTGCTGAGGTTCCCGGAGATGTGGTTCTAGTGCTCGGTGCACCCGGGGTACTGGATGATGCAGAGCTTCCCGGTGCTACGGTCGTGATTCGTGCTGAGGATCCTGGGATTGTACTTGATGATGCTGAGCTGGTAGGTGACCCAGTCGTAGACACTCCTGGGGTTATGTCTGTGGTACTTGCTGAAACAGAGCTGTTGGGTGCTCCGGTGGTGGGTGCGGAAGTTGTGCCTGCTGTCAAAAGTGGAAAAATGTGAAAACAATAGACCTGGACAGGTGGTGAGGGTTGCTGCAGCAAGCACATAAATGCCAGGACTCTTGTTGCTTTAGAAAGAGTCACAACCTAAAAATGTGGCCAACTGAGTGCAAAAGTGGGACCGCTCAACCTGGGCTTATAGCCCTCTGTGACTGGCCAAGAGCCATCAGCCCTGACAGACAATTCTCAAAGATGTCAAACAATCTCAACTCACCCGATTTGGCAGTCGTGCCCGTGGCTCCAGTGCTACCTGCTCGGGGTGTAGGCAGAGATGTCGTGCTTCCTGGTGCTATCGTCAGGCCTGATAGTGAGATGGGTGAAGTGTTATTTGCTTTTAGTAGGCATCACCCTCTATCATTCTAACCCTATACTAAACTAAGTACTCAAGCCTGGACTTTACTTCCGCCTTTCCACTAAGCTATCTCCAAGGTTGGATGAAGTGCATTATATTGAACTCTCCCAAGTGCTTAGAACAGTGGTTGGCACACAGTAAACACTCAAATACGACTGACTGAATGAATGATGAATTATTGAATTAAAAAGCCTCCTGAAAACAGCCCTCTTCCAGATGTGGTTTGAAAGTGCTTAAGTAAGCAAATGTCCCCTACTGGACTCTTATTTTTTCACTCTTAGGAAGGGCTCAGGACAGTGGTTTCTTTCACCTAATTTTATTAGCACTCATAACAGGATATGCTGTTGTGCTCTGGATCAGAAGACTATCTCGGACCCTTTGCTGACTGGATTTCCTGAAATGATTCCTGACACCATTACCATTATTAGCACATTACCTACAAGATGCCTTCTCCAACAAAGCCCTCAATTCCTCTTCTCCCACTTCCTTCTGGTTGCCCTAGCACTTGGATTTCCTCGCTTCAATTCATCCCTTCCTCAGCTCCACGGCGCTCATGTACCTATTCACAGTTCATTTTTTCAATGTCTATCTCTCACTAAAGACTGTAGGTTCGTCATGAGCAGGGAACCTGTCTACCAATTCTGTTATAACGTACTCCCCCAAGCACTTAGGATGGTGTTTTACACACAGTAAAAGTTCAATGAATGGGATTGATTTATTAACGGGTGCTTCACCTCTCACACTAGGACCTGCAGATGTGGCCTAGGATGTATAACTGCATGGGACTCCTGTGGCTACTGGGCCTCATGAAGTCATTTCTGAGATAGGGAGAAGGCAGACTTCACCTCCCAAATGAGAGCAGAGGGAATCCCTACATCCCTGAGGCATCAGGTCTTCGCCTGCCCTGAAGGGCCACTGTTGCCAGCCACAAAATCACTGGGGCTCTGTCTCCCCTCCCCAAACAAATTTTAAAGATACAGCACTTGTTCCGTGTCCTGGGAATTGGTCGACCTGTATGGCAGGATTGAACCTTGAGTGGCAGGACAAGTCAATATGGTCATCCTAATCATCTTGGCTCACCTGCTGGGCTTCCAGGGGATGTGGCTCCAGGGACCATTGTGCTGGTGGTACTGGATGATGGAGAGCTTCCTAGGGCTCCAGTCGTGGCCGGTCCTGAGGATCCTGGGGTTGTACTTGGTGATGATGGGCTGCCCGGTACTCCGGTTGTAGTCACTCCTGGGGTTCTGTTTGTTGTAGTCGGTGGGATGGAGCTGCCTGGTACTCCAGTCGTGGTTGCAGAAGTCGTGCCTGCTGTTAAGAAATGGGAAACTGTCATGATGGACGTTCCGGCTACAAGGTGGAGCTTCCTTCATTCAGTCGTATTTATTGAGTGCTTATTGTATGCGGAGCACTGAACTATGTGCTTGGGAGAGTACAGTATATTGATAAAGAGTGACAGTCCCTGCCCACAAGGAGCTCAGAGTCTAGAGGCAGGGAGACAGACATCAATGCAAACAGAGAAGCAGCGTGCCTCGGTGGAAAGAGCCCGGGTTTGGGAGTCAAAGGTTCTAATCCCGACTCCACCAACTGTCAGCTGTGTGACTTTGGGCAAGTCACTTAACTTCTCTGAGCCTCAGTTACCTCATCTGTAAAATGGGGATGAAGACTACTGTGAGCCCCACGTGGGAAAACCTGATCACCTTGTATCCCCCCAGCGCTTACAACAGTGCTTTGCACATAGTAAGCGCTTAACGAATGTCATCATTATTAATAAAATTATAGCTATATACATAGGTGCTGTGGGGTTAGGAGAGGGGGGAAGAGCAAAGGGAGTGAGTCAGGGAGACATAGAAAGGAGGAGCTTGCTGCACTATGTAACTGACCTGCTGGTTGTTGGTTTTAGCGATGTTGTCAACTTGCAAATGTGGCCCATTGGACAGTCCTCCCAATACGGAGCACAAAAGTGGGGCTGCTCAACATGGGCTTATAGTCCAGAGGGACTGGCCGAGAACCATGAACTCTGACAGAAAGTGTCCAGAGATGCCGATCAAAATCCACTCACCAGATTTGACAGCTGTACTGGTGCTTCCAGTGCTTCCTTCTCCAGGTGTAGACGAAGATGCCGTGCTCCCTGGTGCTACCGTCGTGCCTGCTATGAGATAGAGGAAGTGTTATTTTCCTCCGGTCCACATCAGGTGGAATAGTACTAAGCTGTATAATCAGGCCTGGACTTTACTAAGATCTACAGACAGCTTTCTCTCCTTAGTTGAAAACTTCATGAAGAGTCTCCTGTAGAAAGGTCCTCTGTCAGAAGTAGTTCAAAGCCCCATGGCGAAGGGAATGGCCATAACTAGTTCAGGTTTACAGCCATAGGAAGAAATTAGGACAGTGGTGGAGCCAGGATTAGAACTCAGGTCCTTCCACCTCCCAGGCCCGTGCTCTATCCAATAGGCCACATTGCTTCTGAAGTAATTCCTGACACAAAGAGAAGGTAGACTTTATCTCCAAATGATAGCTGAGGGAATCCCTACATCTCTGGGGAATCAGGACTTCTCCCAGCAGGAGGGGTGATCACTGCAGGAACATTATCAACAAGTGACCATTTCTGACTGAAAACCAATTTTAACTACTGGGCTTTTGATTACTGGCTTGGTAAACGTAGTCCTGTAAGGCAAGAAGGGAACTTTGACTGGCGGGACAGTCAATGTAGCCATCCAATTCGACTTTGCTCACCCGCTGAGCTCCTCGTAGACGTGGCTCCAGTGCTTGATGCAACAGTAGTAGTGGATGAGACAGAGCTGCCCGATGCTCCAGTTGTAGACACCCCCGGGGTCAACTTTGATGGATCTGGTGAGGCGGAACTCCCTGGGGCTTCGGATGTAGATACTCCTGGGCTTTTATTTGATGTAACCGATGTGGCAGAGCTGCCTGGGGCTGGGGTAGTGGGCGTAGAAGTCGTGCCTGCTGTCAAGAAGTGGGGTATTGTCAGAAAAACAATCCCGAGCAGGAGGTGAAGCTTGCTGTCCTACATAACCACCCACCTGTTGCCACCTCATCAATGTTTTCAGGTGAGAATGTGGCCAGTTGGACAGTCTGCCCAATACTGAGCACAAAACTAAAGCCATTCAGCATGGTTCGTAGACTGGTTGGACAAGCCAAGAGCCAGGAATTCTGATAGAAAATTTCCAGAGATGTCAGTCAATCTCAACTCACCGGATGTGGCGGCCGTGGCTGTAGCTCCAGTGCTACCTACTCCGGGTGTAGGTGAAGATGTCGTGCTCTCCGGTGCTACCTTTGGGCCTGAAACTGAGATGAGAGAAGTGGTATTTGCCTCCAGTCCACATCACCCCGCATCCGGCTGAACGGTACCACATTCAGGAGACAGAGTCGATGTGATCATCCCTCTAAACCTGGCTCACCCGCTGGGCTTCCAGTGGATGTGGATCCAGTGCCTAGTGGGCCAGCAGTACTAGATGAGGCAGAGCTTCCTGGTGTTCCGCTTGTGGCCGGTCCTGAAGATCCTGGGGTTGTACTTGATGCCGAACTGCCTGGTCCCATGGTCGTAGACAGAGCCTGAGTTCCACTTGCTGTCCCTGCTGAGGAGGAGCTGCCTGGTGCTCCACTTGTAGGTGTGGAAGTCGCTGAAGGAGTCGTGGCTGCTGACAAGTAATAGGAAGCTGTTTCCGCGATAGTCTAAGACATTAGCTGAATCACGCTACACTTCATTTGGGCAGTGGCAGTTGTTGTCTTCAGTAATATTCTCAACCCCAGAAGGAGTCCCACTGTACAGGCCTCCTTCCGCAGACCACAAAAGTCGCACCTGGGAAAGCGGGCTCTCGGATGGAACGAAATGATCAGCTTTCACCTTATATAGCACATTTCCAGAAATGCCAATGAATTTCAACTCACCAGATGTCACTGCCATGCTGGTGGCAGAAGTGCTACCTGCTGCAGATGAAGGGGAAGGGGTCGGGCTGCCCAGTATTCCAGCTGTAGCTGATCCTGGATGAGGGAAGTGCTATTTGTCTCCTAGCCATATCGCCATCCAACCAGAGATAAGGGACAACAACCAAACATCAAAGCCCCAGGTATACAGAGACCTCAGGTCACTGTGAGGTGAGAGGAGTGATTCCTTTGGGCCACTATATCAAGTGGCAGCCCTCTTTCTTAACACCAAAACCGATTTCAAATGTTGGGAGTTTGCACCATAATTGGGAATGGAGCAGCCTTTAAGACAGGAAGCAACCTTTGACTGGAGGGACAGTATTAGACTGTAAGCCTGTCAATGGGCAGGGACGGTCTCTATCTGTTGCCAATATGTACATTCCAAGCGCTTAGTACAGTGCTCTGCACATAGTAAGTGCTCAATAAATACTATTGAATGACTGAATGAATAAATGAATCCAGCTCGACGAGGCTCACCTGCTGAGGTTCCCGGAGATGTGGTTCTAGTGTTCGGTGCACCAGTGGTACTGGATGATGCAGAGCTTCCCGGTGCTACGGCCGTGTTTGGTGCTGAGGATCCTGGGATTGTACTTGATGATGCTGAGCTGGTAGGTGACCCAGTCGTAGACACTCCTGGGGTTATGTCTGTGGTACTTGCTGAAACAGAGCTGTTGGGTGCTCCGGTGGTGGGTGCGGAAGTTGTGCCTGCTGTCAAAAGTGGAAAAATGTGAAAACAATAGACCCGGGCAGGTGATGAGGGTTGCTGCAGCAAGCACATAAATGCCGGGACTCTTGTTGCTTTAGAAAGATTCACAACTTGTAAATGTGGCCAACTGAGTGCAAAAGTGGGACCTCTCAACCTGGGCTTATAGCCCTCTGGGATTGGCCAAGAGCCATCAGCTCTTACAGACAATTTCCAGAGATGTCAAACAATCTCAACTCACCCGATCTTGCAGTCGTCCCCGTGGCTCCAGTGCTACCTTCGCGGGGTGTAGGCAGAGATGCCGTGCTTCCTGGTACTATTGTCGGGCCTGATAGTGAGATGGGTGAAGTGTTATTTGCCTTTAGTAGGCATCACCCTCTATCATTCTAACCCTATACTAAACAAAGTACTCGGGGCTGGACTTTACTTCCGCCTTTCCACCAAGCTATCTCCAAGGTTAGATGAAGTGAGTTATGTTGTACTCTCCCATTTGCTCAGAACAGTGCTCTGCACACAGTAAACACTCAAATACGATTGACTGAATGAATGATGAATGAATGAATTTAAAAGCCTCCTGAAAACAGTCCTCTTCCAAGTGTGGTTTGAAAGTGCATGAGTAGGCCAATGTCCCCTATTGGACTGTTGATTTTTTCACCCTTAGGAAGGGCTCACACAGTGGTTTCTTTCATCTAATTTTATTAGCGCTCGTAACAGGATATGCCGTTGTGCTCTGGGACAGAAGACTACCTCGGAGCCTTTGCTGACTGGATTTCCTGAAGTGATTCCTGACACCCAGAGAAGTCAGATTTCACTCCCCAAAAAGATAGCTGAGGTAACCCTTCCATCCCTGGGGTATCAAGCGCTCTGCCCACAGTAAGCACTCAATAAATATGATTGAATGACTCAAAGCCTGTCTAGGAAGGATGGGTGACTCCTGAAGGCCACAATCTCATCAACTGTCCCCGTTTCAGGCTCCAAAACCCATTTCAAATATTCTACATTTGGTTTGAGGTTTGGGCATTGATAGACCTATAAGGCAGAAAGGGGTATTTGACCGGTGGCACGGTCAATGTGACCATCCACCTCAACTTGGCTCACCAATAGATGTGACTCCAGTACGTGGTTCACCAGTGGTACTAGATGACGTTGAGCTTCCAGTTGCTCCAGTTGTGGCCGGTCCTGAGGATCCTGCGGTTGTGCTCGGTGCCGTAGTCGTAGACAAACCTGGAGTTCCGTTTGTTGTCCCCACAGAGGTAGAACTGCTTGATGCTCTGGTTGTCGGTATGGAAGTCGGTGCGGGAGTAGGGATTGCTGTCAGGAAGTGGGAAGATGTTTCCAACATAGTCCAGTGCAAAACATGAAACTTGCTACACTATGTCTAATGACCACCAGTTGTCGTCTTTAGCAATTTTCTTAACCCGGGATGAGGACCACTGGACACTCCTCCTGACACTAAGCACAAGAGTCACACCCGTGAAAATCCTCCCACAGACCTATGGGAATGACGATCAGATTTCACCTCATATAGCAAATTTCCAGAGATGCAGAAAATTTCAACTCACCCTTCACAGCTGCGCTGATGTCTCCAGTGCTACTTCCTGCAGACGTAGATGTTATGGCTGTACCTGATGCTGAGATGAGCAAAGTGTTACTTCCCTCCTATCCATATCACTGTCCATCGGGTGGCAAGGGACAACTACAGGATACTGAGGCCCAGGGTTGTTGTGGTCAGGGAATGTGTTTATTGTTATACTCTCCAAGCGCTCAGTACAGTGCTCTGCACAAAGTAAGTGCTCAATAAATATGATTGAAGGAATATACAACCAACTCCAGACCTGGACTCCAGGGATTGATTAAACTTGTGTCCAGGAAAAAGCAGGGGATGAGTTCCTCGACCGATTCTGGACCAAATCCATCTAACTAAGGGAACAGTGCCCCACTAGCTCACCATTTATCTGCCTTGTGAATGGTTCAGGACAGACTCTCTACTCACCTGTTGGACTTGCAGGTGTGCTAAAGCTTTTGACGGGACCTGCAGGTGAGCTCTCTGATGGAGGACTGCCTGATGCACCTGCGGTGCCCAGGCCTCCAGTGGTGGTACCTATGACCAAGAGAGAATATGTAATTCTTTTCAAGTGATATCAAAGAAGATCCCTGTCGGTCTATGGTTTTACGTTATGAAGGAAGCGGGGGGAAACACTCCCATGCATTACAATGATGGGCAGCCCTGTTTCCCACCTCGGAAAGACTTTAAAGTTTCAACATTTTGACTATGGCTTGGATATCGGTGGACCCGTAAGGTAGGACGTGACCTTGGATTGGAGGGATGGTCACTGTAGTCATTCAGGCTAGATAACCTGGCTCACCTGCTGGGCTTCCAGGAGATGTGGCTACAGTGCCTGGGGCACCAGTGGTACCGGATGACACTCCTAGGGTTTTGCTCATTGGACCTGTTGACGCAGAGCTTCCTGGTATTCCAGTTGTGGATGTGGACGTTGCGCCTGCTGTCAAGAAGTGGGAAAATGTCACGACAATACACCCGATCAAGAGGTGGAGGTTTACTGGACTATTCGACCGTGGTGCCGGTTTAGCAGTGTTCTCAACCTGAGAATGTTGCCACTTGGACAGTCCGTCCAACACTGAGCATCTACCTCTGCATCAAACAGAAACTCCTTATCATCAGCTTTAAAGCACTCTATCACCTTGCCCTCTCCTACGGTACTTTCCTGATTTCTTACTACAACCCAGCCCTCATAATAATAGAGAAGCAGCGTGGCTCAGTGGAAAGAGCACGGGCCTTGGAGTCCGAGGTCATGGGTTCGAATCCCAGCTCGGCCACTTGTCAGCTGTGTGACTTTGGGCAAGTCACTTAACTTCTCAGTGCCTCAGTTACCTCATTTGTAAAATGAGGATTAAGACTGTGAGCTCCACGTGGGACAACCTGAATGCCCTGTGTCTACCCCAGCGCTTAGAACAGTGCTTGGCACATCGTAAGCACTTAACAAATACCAAATACAAATACCAACATTATTATAATTCTCTCCTCTAATGCCAACCTATTCCCCATACCTTGATTTCATCTATCTCAGTGCCCACATTCTAGCTCTGGCCTGGAAACCCCTCCTTCTTCATAGATGACAGACGATTACTCTCCTCATTTTCAAAGTTTTATTTAAAGCACGTTACCTACAAGTTGCCTTCCCCAACTAAGCCCTCACTTCCTCTTCTCCCAGTTCCTTCCGGTTGTCCTAGCACTTGGATTTCCTCGCTTTAATTCACCCCTTCCTCAGCTCCACGGCGCTCATGTACCTATTCACAGTTCATTTTTTCAATGTCTATCTCTCACTAAAGACTGTAGGTTCATCATGGGACGGGAACCCAATTCTGTTATAATGTACTCTCCCAAGCACTTAGGATGGTGTTTTACACACAGTAAAAGTTCAATAAATAGGATTGATTTATTGATTAATGCGTGCTTTACCTCTCACACCAGGACCTGCAGATGTGGACTAGGATGTATAACTGCATGGGACTTCTGTGGCTACTGGGCCTCATGAAGTTATTTCTGAGATAAGGAGAAGTCAGACTGCACCTCCCAAATGAGAGCAGAGGGAATCCCTACATCCCTGAGGCATCAGGTCTTCGCCAGCCCTGAAGGGCCACTGTTGCCAGCCACAAAATCACTGGGGCTTTGTCTCCCCTCCCCAAACAAATTTTAAAGATCCAGCGCTTGTTCCGTGTCCTGGGAATTGGTGGACCTGTACGGCAGGATTGAATCTTGAGTGGCAGGACAAGTCAATATGGTCATCCTAATCAACTTGGCTCACCTGCTGGGCTTCCAGGGGATGTGGCTCCAGGGCCCATTGTGCTGGTGGTACTGGATGATGGGGAGCTTCCTAGGGCTCCAGTCGTGGCCGGTCCTGAGGATCCTGGGGTTGTACTTGGTGATGATGGGCTGCCCGGTGCTCCGGTTGTAGTCACTCCTGGGGTTCTGTTAGTTGTAGTCTGTGAGGTGGAGCTGCCTGGTGCTCCAGTCGTGGTTGCGGAAGTCGTGCCTGCTGTTAAGAAATGGGAAACTGTCATGATGGACGTTCCGGCTACAAGGCAGAGCTTCATTCATTCATTCAATCATATTTATTGAGCGCTTATTGTATGCGGAGCACTGAACTGTGTGCTTGACTCGTCTCTCTCGTCCCCCGACACATCCTATCCGTTACCAAGACCTGCCGGTTTCACCTTTACAATATCGCCAAGATCCGCCCTTTCCTCTCCACCCAAATGGCTACATGGCTCACTGGAAAGAGCCGGGGCTTTGGAGTCAGAGGTCATGGGTTCAAACCCCGGCTCTGCCACTTGTCAGCTGTGTGACTTTGGGCAAGTCACTTAATTTCTCGGTGCCTCAGTTCCCTCATCTGTAAAATGGGGATTAAGACTGTGAGCCCCACGTGGGAGAACCTGATTCCCGTGTCTACCCCAGCGCTTAGAACAGTGCTTGGCACATAGTAAGCACTTAACAAATACCAACATTATTATTATTATTATTATTACCTTACTGCTACAGGCTATATCCTGGCTAGATTACTGTGTCAGCCTTCTCTCTGATCTCCCTTCCTCCTCTCTCGCCCCGCTCCAGTCTATTCTTCACTCCGCTGCCCGGCTCATCTTCCTGCAGAAATGATCTGGGCATGTCACTCCCTTTCTTAAACACCTCCAGTGGTTGCCTATCGACCTCCGCTCCAAACAAAAACTCCTCACTCTAGGCTTCAAGGCTCTATATCACCTTTCCCCTTCCTACCTCTCCTCCCTTCTCTCTTTCTACTGCCCACCCCGCACGCGCCGCTCCTCCGCCGCCCACCTCCTCACCGTCCCTCGGTCTCGCCTATCCCGCCGTCGACCCCCGGGCCACGTCCTCCCGCGGTCCTGGAATGCCCTCCCTCCTCACCTCCGCCAAACTGATTCTCTTCCCCTCTTCAAAACCCTACTTAAAACTCACCTCCTCCAAGAGGCCTTCCCAGACTGAGCTCCCCTTCTCCCTCTACTCCCTCTACTGCCCTCCCTTCACCTCTCCGCAACTTAACCCTCTTTTCCCCCCATTTCCCTCTGCTCCTCCCCCTCTCCCTTCCCATCTCCTCAGAACTGTACTCGTCTGCTCAAGTGTATATATTTTCATTACCCTATTCATTTCGTTAATGAAATGCACATCGCCTCGATTCTATTTAGTTGCTATTGTTTTTACGAGATGTTCTTCCCCTTGACTCTATTTATCGCCATCGTTCTCATCTGTCTGTCTCCCACGATTAGACCGTAAACCCGTCAAATGGCAGGGACTGTCTCTATCTGTTGCCGACTTGTTCATTCCAAGCACTTAGCACAGTGCTCTGCACATAGTAAGCGCTCAATAAATACTATTGAATGAATGAATGAATGAGAGTACAGTATAGCGATAAAGAGTGACAGTCCCTGCCCACAAGGAGCTCAGAGTCTAGAGGCGGTGAGACAGACATCAGTGCAAACAGAGAAGCAGTGTGGCTCAGTGGAAAGAGCCCGGGCTTGGAAGTCAGAGATTATGGGTTCTAATCCCAGCTCCACCAACTGTCAGATGTGTGACTTTGGGCAAGTCACTTAACTTCTCTGAGCCTCAGTTACCTCATCTGTAAAATGGGGATGAAGACTACTGTGAGCCCCACGTGGGAAAACCTGATCACCTTGTATCCCCCCAGCGCTTACAACAGTGCTTTGCACATAGTAGGCGCTTAACGAATGCCATCATTATTAATAAAATTATAGCTATATACATAGGTGCTGTGGGGTTAGGAGAGGGGGGAAGAGCAAAAGGAGTGAGTCAGGGAGACATAGAAAGGAGGAGCTTGCTGCACTATGTAACTGACCTGCTGGTTGTTGGTTTTAGCGATGTTGTCATTGGACAGTCCTCCCAATACTGAGCACAAAAGTGGGGCTGCTCAACATGGGCTTATAGTCCAGAGGGACTGGCCGAGAACCATGAACTCTGACAGAAAGTGTCCAGAGATGCCGATCAAAATCCACTCACCAGATTTGACAGCTGTACTGGTGCTTCCAGTGCTTCCTTCTCCAGGTGTAGATGAAGATGCCGTGCTCCCTGGTGCTACCGTTGTGCCTGCTATGAGATGGAGGAAGTGTTATTTTCCTCCGGTCCACATCAGGTGGAATAGTACTAAGCTGTATAATCAGGCCTGCACTTTACTAACATCTACAGACAGCTTTCTATCCATAGTTGAAAACTTCATGAAGAGTCTCTTGTAGAAAGGTCCTCTGCCACAGGTAGTTCAAATTCCCATGGCGAAGGGAATGGCCATAACTAGTTCAGGTTTACAGCCATAGGAAGAAATTAGGACAGTGGATTCATTCACTTAATGTGATAAGGGGTACATCTGTCCTCATATAGGGAGCTGCAGCTGTGCTCCGGTTCATAGGACCACCTGGGGTTTCTGTGTTTACTGGGCATTCTGCAATTACTTCTGAGACCAGGAGAAGTTAGACTTCACATGCCAAATGAAAGCTGAGGGAACCATACATCTCCAAGTCATCATGATCTCACCTAGCAGGAAGGGTGATACTTTCAAGCTAAAATATAATTCAGTGGCTTTATTTCCACCCCAAACACACTTCTAATGATTCTGTGTTTGGTTGTGCCTTGAGTATATATTGACCTATATGGCAGGAAGGGAACTTTGACTGTCGGGTCAGTCAGTGTGGTCATTCAGGTCTACTTGGCTCACCTGCTGGACTTCCAGAGATGTCAGTATAAGTAAATAAATAAATTATGAATTTGTTCTAAAGTGTCATGGGACTGAGGGACGGGTGAATGGAGTAAATCATGGTGATGCAGAAGGCAGTGGGAAAAGAAGACATGAAGACTTAGTGACCCCTCAACGTGGGCTTGTAGATTGGTGTACTTGTTGGCAGCCATCACCTCTGATAGAAAATTTCAAGAGATGTCAATCAATTTCAGCTCACCAGAGTTGGTGGTCGTGCCGGTGGCTCCAGAGCTACCTGATCCAGATGTAGCTGAAGATGCCGTGCTTCCTGGTGCTGCCGTCGGGTCTGATACTGAGATGGGAAAAGTATTATTGGCCTTCATTCCATTTCACCCTCCATCAGGCTAAATAGTACAGAGCTTTGTACTAGGGCCTAGACTTCACTACAATTTTCAGACCATTCAGACTCTACAGTTGGGTAAAATCTGCAGTGGAGAATCTCCTGAACAAAAGCCCTCTGTGAGGTATGGTTCAAATCTTCGTGACTAGAGGAATGTCCCCTAGTAGCTGACCATTTACCAACCTTTGCAAGAATTTAGGACAGCAACTTTAGTCATGTAACGTGTTGAGGGATAAACTGGCGTTGGGATGGAACACTGGGATGGTGAACAGCCTGGAGCAACTGGGATGCCTGGGCCTTTTTTTATAGTATTTTAAAACACTTACTATGTGCCAGGCAACTTACTAAGTATTGGAGTAGACACAAGGTTGTCAGGTTAGACACAGTCCCTGTCTCCCATGGGGCTCAGAATCTTAATCCCCATTTTACAGATAGTGTAACTGAGGTCCAAAGAAGTCAACTGATTTGCTCAAGGTCACACAGAAGACAAGTGGTGGAGCCAGGATTAGAAGGAGAGAAGCAGCGTGGCTCAGTGGAAAGAGCCTGGGCTTGGGAGTCAGAGGTCATGGGTTCGAATTCTGGCTCTGCCACTTGCCAGCTGTGTGACTTTGGGAAACTCACTTCACTTCTCTGTGCCTCAGTTCCCTCATCTGTAAAATGAGGATGAAGACTGTGAGCCTCACGTGGGACAACCTGATTACCCTGTATCAACCCCAGCGCTTAGAACAGTGCTCTGCACATAGTAAGTGCTTAATAAATGCCAACATTACTAGGTCCGGTCCTTCCACGTCCGTGCTCTATCCACTAGGCCACATTGCTTCTGAAGTAATTCCTGACACAAAGAGAAGGTAGACTTTATCTCCAAATGATAGCTGAGGGAATCCCTACATCTCTGGGGAATCAGGACTTCTCCCAGCAGGAGGGGTGATCACTGCAGGAACATTATCAACAAATGACCATTTCTGACTGAAAACCAATTTTAACTACTGGGCTTTTGATTACTGGCTTGGTAAACGTAGTCCTGTAAGGCAAGAAGGGAACTTTGACTGGCGGGACAGTCAATGTAGCCATCCAATTCGACTTTGCTCACCCGCTGAGCTCCTCGTAGACGTGGCTCCAGTGCTTGATGCAACAGTAGTAGTGGATGAGACAGAGCTGGCCCGATGCTCCCAGTTGTAGACACCCCGGGTCAACTTTGATGGATCTGGTGAGGCGGAACTCCCTGGGGCTTCGGATGTAGATACTCCTGGGCTTTTATTTGATGTAACCGATGTGGCAGAGCTGCCTGGGGCTGGGGTAGTGGGCGTAGAAGTCGTGCCTGCTGTCAAGAAGTGGGATATTGTCAGAAAAACAATCCCGAGCAGGAGGTGAAGCTTGCTGTCCTACATAACCACCCACCTGTTGCCACCTCATCAATGTTTTCAGGTGAGAATGTGGCCAGTTGGACAGTCTGCCCAATACTGAGCACAAAACTAAAGCCATTCAGCATGGTTCGTAGACTGGTTGGACAAGCCAAGAGCCAGGAATTCTGATAGAAAATTTCCAGAGATGTCAGTCAATCTCAACTCACCGGATGTGGCGGCCGTGGCTGTAGCTCCAGTGCTACCTACTCCGGGTGTAGGTGAAGTTGTCGTGCTCTCCGGTCCTACCTTTGGGCCTGAAACTGAGATGAGAGAAGTGGTATTTGCCTCCAGTCCACATCACCCCGCATCCGGCTGAACGGTACCACATTCAGGAGACAGAGTCGATGTGATCATCCCTCTAAACCTGGCTCACCCGCTGGGCTTCCAGTGGATGTGGATCCAGTGCCTAGTGGGCCAGCAGTACTAGATGAGGCAGAGCTTCCTGGTGTTCCGCTTGTGGCCGGTCCTGAGGATCCTGGGGTTGTACTTGATGCCGAACTGCCTGGTCCCGTGGTCGTAGACAGAGCCTGAGTTCCACTTGCTGTCCCTGCTGAGGAGGAGCTGCCTGGTGCTCCACTTGTAGGTGTAGAAGTCGCTGAAGTAGTCGTGGCTGCTGTCAAGTAATAGGAAGATGTTTCCGTGATAGTCTAAGACATTAGCTGAATCACGCTACACTTCATTTGGGCAGTGGCAGTTGTTGTCTTCAGCAATATTCTCAACCCCAGAAGGAGTCCCACTGTACAGGCCTCCTTCCGCAGACCACAAAAGTCCCACCTGGGAAAGCGGGCTCTCGGATGAAACGAAATGATCAGCTTTCGCCTTATATAGCACATTTCCAGAAATGTCAATGAATTTCAACTCACCAGATGTCACTGCCATGCTGGTGGCAGAAGTGCTACCTGCTGCAGATGAAGGGGAAGGGGTCGGGCTGCCCAGTATTCCAGCTGTAGCTGATCCTGGATGAGGGAAGTGCTATTTGTCGCCTAGCCATATCGCCATCCAACCAGAGATAAGGGACAACAACCAAACATCAAAGCCCCAGGTATACAGAGACCTCAGGTCACTGTGAGGTGAGAGGAGTGATTCCTTTGGGCCACTATATCAAGTGGCAGCCCTCTTTCTTACCACCAAAATCGATTTCAAATGTTTGGAGTTTGCACCATAATTGGGAATGGAGCAGCCTTTAAGACAGGAAGCAACCTTTGACTGGAGGGACAGTATTAGACTGTAAGCCTGTCAATGGGCAGGGACTGTCCTATCTGTTGCCAATATGTACATTCCAAGCGCTTAGTACAGTGCTCTGCACATAGTAAGTGCTCAATAAATACTATTGAATGACTGAATGAATAAATGAATCCAGCTCGACGAGGCTCACCTGCTGAGGTTCCCGGAGATGTGGTTCTAGTGCTTGGTCCACCAGTGGTACTGGATGATGCAGAGCTTCCCGGTGCTACGGTCGTGTTTGGTGCTGAGGATCCTGGGATTGTACTTGATGATGCTGAGCTGGTAGGTGACCCAGTCGTAGACACTCCTGGGGTTATGTCTGTGGTACTTGCTGAAACAGAGCTGTTGGGTGCTCCGGTGGTGGGTGCGGAAGTTGTGCCTGCTGTCAAAAGTGGAAAAATGTGAAAACAATAGACCCGGGCAGGTGATGAGGGTTGCTGCAGCAAGCACATAAATGCCGGGACTCTTGTTGCTTTAGAAAGATTCACAACTTGTAAATGTGGCCAACTGAGTGCAAAAGTGGGACCTCTCAACCTGGGCTTATAGCCCTCTGGGATTGGCCAAGAGCTATCAGCTCTTACAGACAATTTCCAGAGATGTCAAACAATCTCAACTCACCCGATCTTGCAGTCGTCCCCGTAGCTCCAGTGCTACCTTCGCGGGGTGTAGGCAGAGATGCCGTGCTTCCTGGTGCTATTGTCGGGCCTGATAGTGAGATGGGTGAAGTGTTATTTGCCTTTAGTAGGCATCACCCTCTATCATTCTAACCCTATACTAAACAAAGTACTCGGGGCTGGACTTTACTTCCGCCTTTCCACCAAGCTATCTCCAAGGTTAGATGAAGTGAGTTATGTTGTACTCTCCCATTTGCTCAGAACAGTGCTCTGCACACAGTAAACACTCAAATACGATTGACTGAATGAATGATGAATGAATGAATTTAAAAGCCTCCTGAAAACAGTCCTCTTCCAAGTGTGGTTTGAAAGTGCATGAGTAGGCCAATGTCCCCTATTGGACTGTTGATTTTTTCACCCTTAGGAAGGGCTCACACAGTGGTTTCTTTCATCTAATTTTATTAGCGCTCGTAACAGGATATGCCGTTGTGCTCTGGGACAGAAGACTACCTCGGAGCCTTTGCTGACTGGATTTCCTGAAGTGATTCCTGACACCCAGAGAAGTCAGATTTCACTCCCCAAAAAGATAACTGAGGGAAACCCTCCATCCCTGGGGTATCAAGCGCTCTGCACACAGTAAGCACTCAATAAATACGATTGAATGACTCAAAGGCTATCTAGGCAGGATGGGTGATTTCTGAAGGCCACAATCTCAACAACTGTCCCTGTTTCAGGCTCCAAAACCCATTTCAAATATTCTACATTTGGTTTGTGGCTTGGGCATTGATCGACCTATAAGGCAGAAAGGGTTATTTGACCGGTGGAACGGTCAATGTGGTCATCCACCAGTCAATGTGGTCATCCACCATCCACCACTTGGCTCACCAGTAGATGTGACTCCAGTATGTGGTTCACCAGTGGTACTAGATGACGCTGAGCTTCCTGTTACTCCAGTTGTGGCCGGTCCTGAGGATCCTGCGGTTGTGCTCGGTGCCGTGGTCGTAGACAAACCTGGAGTTCCTTTTGTTGTCCCCACAGAGATGGAACTGCTTGGTGCTCCGGTTGTCGGTATGGAAGTCGGTGCGGGAGTAGGGATTGCTGTCAGGTAGTGGGAAGACATTTCCAAAATAGTCCAATGCAAAACATGAAACTTGCTACACTATGTCTAATGACCACCAGTTGTCATCTTTAGCAATTTTCTTAACCCGTGATGAGGACCACTGGACAGTCCTCCTGACACTAAGCACAAGAGTCACACCCGTGAAAATCCTCCCACAGACCTATGGGAATGACGATCAGATTTCACCTCATATAGCAAATTTCCAGAGATGCAGAAAATTTCAACTCACCCTTCACAGCTGCGCTGATGTCTCCAGTGCTACTTCCTGCAGACGTAGATGTTATGGCTGTACCTGATGCTGAGATGAGCAAAGTGTTACTTCCCTCCTATCCATATCACTGTCTATCGGGTGGTAAGGGGCAACTACAGGACAGTGAGGCCCAGGGTTGTTGTGGTCAGGGAATGTGTTTATTGTTATACTCTCCAAGCGCTCAGTACAGTACTCTGCACAACAAGTAAGTGCTCAATAAATACGATTGAAGGAATATACAACCAACTCCAGACCTGGACTCCAGGGATTGATTAAACTTGTGTCCAGGAAAAAGCAGGGGATGGGTTCCTCGACCAATTCTAGACCAAATCCATCTAACTAAGGGAACAGTGCCCCACTAGCTCACCATTTATCTGCCTTGTGAATGGTTCAGGACAGGCTCTCTACTCACCTGTTGGACTTTCAGGTGTGCTAAAGCTTTTGACGGGACCTGCAGGTGAGCTCTCTGATGGAGGACTGCCTGATGCACCTGCGGTGCCCAGGCCTCCAGTGGTGGTACCTAAACCAAGAGAGAATATGTAATTCTTTTCAAGTGATATCAAAGAAGATCCCTGTCGGTCTATGGTTTTACGTTATGAAGGAAGCGGGGGGAAACACTCCCATGCATTACAATGATGGGCAGCCCTGTTTCCCACCTCGGAAAGACTTTAAAGTTTCAACATTTTGACTATGGCTTGGATATCGGTGGACCCGTAAGGTAGGAAGTGACCTTGGATTGGAGGGATGGTCACTGTAATCATTCAGGCTAGATAACCTGGCTCACCTGCTGGGCTTCCAGGAGATGTGGCTACAGTGCCTGGGGCAACAGTGGTACCGGATGACACTCCTAGGGTTTTGCTCATTGGACCTGTTGACGCAGAGCTTCCTGGTATTCCAGTTGTGGATGTGGACGTTGCGCCTGCTGTCAAGAAGTGGGAAAATGTCACGACAATACACCCGATCAGCACTATTCGACCATGGTGCCGGTTGTCAGCTTTAGCAGTGTTCTCAACTTGAGAATGTTGCCACCTGGACAGTCCTTCCAACACTGAGCATCCACCTCTGCATCAAACAGAAACTCCTTACCATCAGCTTTAAAGCACTCTACCACCTTGCCCTCTCCTACCATACTTTCCTGATTTCTCATTACAACCCAGCCCTCAAAATTCTCTCCTCTAATGCCAACCTATTCCCCATACCTTGATTTCATCTATCTCACTGCCCGCATTCTAGCTCTGGCCTGGAAACCCCTCCTTCTTCATAGATGACAGACGATTACTCTCCTCATTTTCAAAGTTTTATTTAAAGTACATTACCTACAAGATGCCTTCCCCAACTAAGCCCTCAATTCCTCTTCTCCCAGTTCCTTCTGGTTGTCCTAGCACTTGAATTTCCTCGCTTTAATTCACTCCTTCCTCAGCTCCACGGCGCTCATGTACCTATCCATAGTTCATTTTTTCAATGTCTATCTCTCACTAAAGACTGGTTCGTCATGGGCAGGGAACCTGTCTACCATTTCTGTTATAATGTACTCTCCCAAGCACTTAGGATGGTGTATTACACACAGTAAAAGTTCAATAAATAGGATTGATTTATTGATTAACAGGTGCTTTACCTCTCACACCAGGACCTGCAGATTTGGACTAGGATGTATAACTGCATGGGACTTCTGTGGCTACTGGGCCTCATGCAGTTATTTCTGAGATAAGGAGAAGTCAGACTGCACCTCCCAAATGAGAGCAGAGGGAATCCCCACATCCCTGAGGCATCAGGTCTTCACCTGCCCTGAGGGGCCACTGTTGCCAGCCACAAAATCACTGGGGCTTTGTCTCCCCTCCCCAAACAAATTTTAAAGATCCAGCGCTTGTTCTGTGTCCTGGGAATTGGTGGACCTGTACGGCAGGATTGAACCTTGAGTGGCAGAACAAGTCAATATGGTCATCCTAATCAACTTGGCTCACCTGCTGGGCTTCCAGGGGTTGTGGCTCCAGTGCCCATTGTGCTGGTGGTACTGGATGATGGAGAGCTTCCTAGGTCTCCAGTTGTGGCCGGTCCTGAGGATCCTTGGGTTGTACTTGGTGATGATGGGCTGCCCGGTGCTCCGGTTGTAGTCACTCCTGGGGTTCTGTTAGTTGTAGTCTGTGAGGTGGAGCTGCCTGGTGCTCCAGTCGTGGTTGCGGAAGTCGTGCCTGCTGTTAAGAAATGGGAAACTGTCATGATGGACTTTCCGGCTACATGGCGGAGCTTCATTCATTCATTCAATCGTATTTATTTAGTGCTTATTGTATGCGGAGCACTGAACTATGTGCTTGGGACAGTACAGTATAGCGATAAAGAGTGACAGTTCCTGCCCACAAGGAGCTCAGAGTCTATATGCGGGGAGACAGACATCAATGCAAACAGAGAAGCAGCATGGCACAGTGGAAAGAGCCCAGTCTTGGGAGTCAGAGGTCATGGGTTCGAACCCCAGCTCTGCCACTTGTCAGCTGTGTGACTTTGGGCAAGTCACTTAACTTCTCTGAGCCTCAGTTACCTCATCTGTAAAATGGGGATGAAGACTACTGTGAGCCCCACCACTATTCGACCGTGGTGCCGGTTGTCACTTATGACAGTAGGTTCATTCATTATGTGTATTAAGGGGTTCACTAGCATGAGCATAAGGACCTGCCGGTGTGAACTAGGATGTAGGACGGCCTGGGCTTGCTATGATGACTGGGCTTCCTGAAGTTCACTCTTGCATTCATTTATTCATCATTCAATCATATTTACTGAGCACTTACTGTGTGCAGAGCTCTGTATTAAAGCTTGAGAAAGTACAATACAACAATAAACAGTGACATTCCCTGCTCACAATAAGCTTAAAGTCTAGAGGGACACTGGTCAACCTGTAAGACAGGATGGGAACTTTAATACCATGAGCATCGATATAGTCATCCTTCTCAACTTGGCTCACCTGGTGAGCTTCCAGGAGATGTAGTGCCAGTGGTACTGGATGATGCAGAGCTTTCTGGTGGTCCACTTGTAACTGGTTCTGGGGTTGTACTTGGTGATGCTGAGCTGCCCAGTGCCGCCGTCGTAGATAATCCTGGGGTGCCGGTCGTTTTACCTGGAGAGGCAGAACTTCCTGGTGCTCCGGTTGTGGGTGTAGAAGTCGTGCCTGCTGTGAAGAAGTGGGAAAATGTCATGACAATAGTCCCGGGCAGGAGGTGAAGCTTCTGCAGTACATAACCCCACACGTTTCACCATCAGGAAGGTTTTCAACTGCAAATATGCCCACTTGGACAGTCCTCCCAACTTTGAGCACAAACGTGGGGCCCTTCCAAATAGACTGATGGGATTGGCCGACAGCCATCACCTCAGACAGAATATTTCGAGATACGCAACTCACCAGATTTGGCAGTCGGGCCAGTGGCTCCAGTGCTACCTGGTACAGGTGTAGCTGAAGATGCTGTACTTCCTGGTGCTACTGTCGTGCCTGATACTAAAATGGAAGAAGATTCATTTGTCTCCTGTCTGCATCACCCTCCAGCCAGCTGAACGGTACTCAATAGACTACTCGGGCCTGGACATTACTACCACCTTCAGCCTACGCTTACTGCATGGTTGGGTTAAATCAGTTATAAAGTATCTCCTTCAGACAAGGCCTCTGGCAGATGTGGTTCAACATTGTGGAATTGAGTACTCCCTAGTAGGTCATTTTTTACCACCTTAGTAAGGACTTAGGACATAGGGGTCATTCACTTAATGGTTGAAGAGTCAACTAGTGCTTGTACCAAGACTTCTTGAAGGTGTGGTTTGGGATTTATGACTGTGGCTGACTAGGCCTCCTGAAGTAATTTCTGACATGAAGATTTGTAAAGGGAACTGCTTAAGTGTACTGCGATGAAGAACTGCCTGGGACTCCTGGGCTAACTGGGCCTTTAGAAGTAATTCCTGAATCCATGATAAGTCAGTCTTCATCAACTAAACGATAGCTGAGGGAATTCCTATAGCTCTGCGGCATCATGGATATAGATGGGAAGGAAGGGTGACCCTTGAGGTCCATGAATTAATCATATGGCCCTGTTTTCCACACCAAAAACAATTTAAGAGTTTAGAGGTTTGGTTCTGGATAAGACAGTGATCAACCTGTAAAGCAGGAAGGGAACTTTAACAAGCGGGACCATGGTTTAGTCATCCAGGTCAACTTGGCTCACCTGGTGGGCTTCCAGGAGATGTAGTGCTAGTGCCCGGTGCACCAGTGGTACTGGATGATGCAGAGCTTCCTGTTGGTCCACTTGTAACTGGTCCTGGGGTTGTATTTGCCGATGCTGAGCTACCCGGTGCTGCCGTCGTTGACAATCCTGGGGTTCTGGTCGTTGTACCTGGTGAGGTGGAGCCGCCTGGGACTCCAGTTGTAGACACTCCTGGGGTTCCGGTCATTGTACTTGGAGGGGCAGAGCTTCCTGGTGCTCCCGTTGTGGGTGCAGAAGTCGTGCCTGCTGTGAAGTGGGAAAATATAACAATAATAATAATAATGTTGGTATTTGTTAAGCGCTTACTATGTGCCGAGCACTGTTCTAAGCACTGGGGTAGATACAGGGTAATCACGTTGCCCCACGTGAGGCTCACAGTTAATCCCCATTTTACAGATGAGGTAACTGAGGCACAGAGAAGTTAAGTGACTTGCCCACAGTCACACAGCTGCCACGTGGCAGAGCCGGGATTCGAACTCATGACCTCTGACTCCCAAGCCCGTGCTCTTTCCACTGAGCCACGCTGCTTCTAATATAAAAACAATAGTCCCGGGCAGGAGATGAAGCTTCCTGCACTAAGTAACCACCACACCTGTTGTCACCATCAGGAATGTTTTCAACTGCAAATGTGCCTGTTTGGACAAACCTTCCCACTCTGAACACAAAAGTGGGGCCCCTCAACATAGTCTCATAGACCGATGGGACTGGCCGACAGCCACCACCTCTGACAGAACATTTTGAGAGCTGCAACTCACCAGATTTGGCAGTCTGGCCAGTGGCTCCGGTGCTACCTGGAACAGATGTAGCAGAAGATGGTGCACTCCCTGGTACTATCGTAGTTCCTGATGCTGAGATTTAAGAAGAGTTATTTGCCTCCTCTCTCCATCACCCTCCAGCCAAGCCGACTAAATGGTACAAAAGGGAATACTAGGGCCCGGATATTATCACCTTTTCAGCCTACGCTCACTGCACAGTTAGGTGAAATCAGTTGTGAAGAACCTCCTGCAGAGATATTTTCTGCCAAGTGTGGTTCAACCCTGAGTGATTAAGTGAATATTCCCTAGTAGGTCATTGTTTACCACCTTAAGGTGGACCTATGATCTAGGGTTCATTCACCTAATAGTTGAGGACTGAACTAGCGCTTGTAACAGGACTGCAAGTATGGTTTGGAATGTAAGACTCTTTGCGGACTAGGTCTCCTGAAGTAATTTCCAACATGAAAAATTGTACAGGGAACTGCGTATATGTGCTGGGATGAAGGATGGCCTTGGGCTCCTGGGATAACTGGGCCATTTGACGTGATTTCTGAGTCTATGAAAAGTCAGTCTTCATCTCCTAAATGATAGCTGAGGGAATCCCTATAATGCTAAGGCATCATGGTCTTGCTGAGAAGATGGGCTGATCCTTGAGGTCCATGAATTAATCATATGACCTGTTCCCCATGCCAAAGCCAATTTTAAAGGGTCAGTGTTTGATTTGGAATTAGACACCGGTCAACTTGTAAGACAGTAAAGGAGCTTTAACAAGTGGGAGCATCAGTGTAGTCATCCAGGTCAACATGGCTCACCTGATGGGCTTCCAGGAGATGTAGTCCTAGTGCCCGGTGCACCAGTGGTACTGTATGATGCAGAGCTTCCTGTTGATCCATTTGTAACCGGTCCTGGGGTCATACTTGGTGATGCTGAGCTTCCTGGGGCTGATGTCGTAGACAATCCTGGGGTTCTGGTCATTGTACTTGGTGAGGTGGAGCTGCCTGGGACTCCGGTGGTAGATACTCCTGGAGTTCCGGCCACTGTACTTGGTGAGGCAGAGCTGCCTGATGCTCCGGTTGTGGATGGGGAAGTTGTGCCTGCTGTGAAGGAGTTGGAAAATGTCTCGACAATAGTTCCGGGTAGGAGGTGAAGATTCCTGAAGTAAGTAACCACCACACCTGTTGTCACCATCTGGAATGTTTTCAACTACAAAGGTTGCCCAACTGGACAGTCCTTCCAACTCTGAGCACAAATGTGGGGCCCCTCAACATTGTCTCATAGAAACGATGGGATTGGCCAAAAGCCATCACCTCTAACAGAATACTTTGAGAAATGCAACTCACCAGATTCGGCAGTTGGGCCAGTGGCTCCAGTGCTCCCTGGCACGGGCGTAGCTGAAGATGCCGTATTGCCTGGTGCTACTGTCGTGCCTGATACTGAGAAGAAAGAAGATTTATTTGCCTCCTGCTCATATCACCCTCCTCTGGCTGAATGCTACTAAATGGTATACTCCAGTATGGAGTTTACTACCACTTTTAGCTTGTGGTTATTGCACAGTTGGGTGAAATCAGTTGTGAAAAACTTCCTGCACTCATTCATTCATTCTTTCAATTGGATTTATTGAGTGCTTACTATGTGCAGAACACTCTACTAAGCACTTGGAAAGTACAACCTTTCCCAACAATGGGCTCACAGTCTAGAAGTGGGGAGACAGACAACAAAACAAAACAAGTAGACAGGCATCAATAGCATCAAAATCTACATCTACACCCAAATCTACATTTCCTCCCCTGTTCTTGACATCCAAATCTACATCTCCTCCCCTGTTCTCTCTCCCTCCCTCCAGGCTCGTATCTCCTCCTGCCTTCAGAACATCTTCTGGATGTCTGCCCACCACCTAAAACTCATCGTGTCCAAGTTTGAGCTCCTCCTAAACCCTGTCCTCTCCCTGACTTTCCCATTACTGTGGATGGCACTACCATCCTTCACAAGCCCGCAACCTTGGTGTCATCCTGTACTCTGCTCTGTCATTCACCCCACACATCCAATCCGTCACGAAAACCTGCCGGTCTCACCTTCACAACATCGCGAAGATCCACCCTTTCCTCTCCATCCAAACTGCTTCCTTGCTGGTACAATCTCTCGTAAAATCCTGACTGGATTATTGCATCAGCCTCCTCTCTAATCTCCCAACCTCCTGTCTCTTCCCGCTTCAGTCTGTACTTCACTCCACTGCCCAGATTATCTTTCTACAGAAACTCTCTGGGCATGTCACTCCTCTCCTCAAAAACCTGCAGTGTTTGCCTATCAACCTTCTCATGAAACAAAAACTCCTCACTCTTGGCTTCAAAGCTCTCCATCCCCTTGCTCCCTCCTACCTCACCTCCCTTCTCTCCTTCTACAGCCCAGACCATACACTCCGCTTACCTCCTCACTGGGCCATGTTTCTGCCTGTCCCTCCATCGACCCCTGGTCCATGTCCTACCACTGACCTGGAATGCCCTCCCTCCTCCCCTCCACCAAACTAACTCTCTTCCCCTCTTCAAAGCCCTACTGAGAGCTCACCTCATTCAGGAGGCCTTCCCAGACTGAGCCCTCCCTTTTCCTCTGCCCCTCCTCCCCTCCCCATTCCCCCTGCTCCCTCCTTCTGCTCTACCCCCGTCCCCTTCCCACAGCATTTGTGTATGTTTGTATATATTATTTATTACTATGTTTTATTAATGATATGTATATATCTACAATTCTATTTACCTATTTTGATGGTATTGATGCCTGACTACTTGTTTTGTTGCTATCTCCCCCTTTTAGACTATGAGCCTGTTGTTGGGCAGGGATTGTCTCTGTTGCCAAATTGTACATTCCAAGCGCTTAGTACAGTGCTCTGCACACAGTAAGCACTCAACAAATATGAATGAATGAATAAAAATAAATAGAATTATAGATATATACATGAGCTAGTTTGACGGACATGAGGAGGGAGGGCATTCCAGGCCAGAGGTAGGACATGGACCAGGGGTCGATGGCGGGACAGACGAGAACAAGGCACAGGAGGTGCGGCAGAGGAGTGGAGTGTGCGGCTGGAGTGTAGAAGGGGAGAAGGGAGGTGAGATAGGAGGGAGCAAGGTGATGGAGAGCTCTGAAGCCATCAGTGAGGAGTTTTTGTTTCATGCGAAGGTTGATAGGCAACCACTGGAGATTTTTGAGGAGGGGGGTGACATGTCCAGAGCATTTCTCTAGAAAGATAATCCGGGCAGCAGAGTGAAGTATAAACTGAAATGGAGAGAGACAGGATGTTGGGAGATCAGAAAGGATGCCGATGCAGTAATCCAGTCAGGATATGATGAGAGACTGTACAAGTAAGGTAACGGTTTGGATGGAGAGGAAAGGGCGGATCTTGGCGATGTTGTGAAGGTGAGACCGGCAGGTTTTGGTGTCGGACTGGATGTGTGTGGTGAATGAGAGAGCAGACAAGTCTTCTGCCAAGGTGGTTCAACACTGCGTGATTAAGTGAACTTGCCCTAGTAGTTCATTGATTACCACCTTAGGAAGGACCTAGGACAGAGGGTTCATTCACCTACTGGTTGAGAAATGAACTAGCACTTGTACCAGGACCTGCAAGTGTGTTGTGGGATATAGGACTGTATCTGACTAGGCCTCCTGTAGTAACTCCTCTTTGTTCTTTCCCCTTCTCTTCCCTCGCCCCACGCCCCAGCACGCATGCATATATATGTCATAAAATTATATAAAATTTATATTGATGTCTGCTTATTTATATTGATATCTGTCTCCCTCCCTCTAGTCTGTGAGCTCATTGTGAGAAGAGATTGTCAATCTTTTTTTGCTCTCTTGTATTTTCTCAAGTGCTTAGTAGAGTGCACTGCACACAGTAAGTGCTCAGTAAATACATTCAAATTAATGTATAAATGAATGAACTCCTAACATGAGGATTTGTACAGGTAACTGCATATGGGCACTGCGATAAAGGACTGCCTGGGGTTCCTGGGTTTACTGGACCTTTTGAAGTAATGAAACCCATGAAAAGTCATTTTTCATCACCTAAGTGATAACTGAAGGAATCCCTACAATGCTAAAGCATCATGGTCTTGCCAGAGAGAAGGGACAATGCTTGAGATCCATGAATTAATCATGTGGCATGTTTCCCATGCTAAAACCAATCTGAAATTTTGACTTTTTGATTTAGAATTGCAGATTGGTCAACCTGAAAGACAGTAAGGGAGCCTTAACAAGTGGGAAGATGGATGAAGTCATCCATGTCAATTTGGCTTACCTGGTGGACTTCCAGGAGATGTAGTGCTAGTGCCTGATGCACCAGTGGTACTGGATGATGAAGATCTTCCTGTTGGTCCACTTGTAACCGGTCCTGGAGTCGTACTTAGTGATGCTGAACTACCCGATGCTGCTGTCGTAGACATTGCTGGGGTTCTGGTCGTTGTTCCTGATGAGGTGGAGCTGCCTGAGACTCCAGTCGTAGACACTCCTGGGGTTCCAGTCCCTGTACCTGGAGGGGCAGAACTTCCTGGTGGTCCTGTTGTGGGTGCAGAAGTCATGACTGCTGTGAAGAATCAGGAAAATGTCACGACAAAAGTCTCGCTTCCTGCAGTATGTAAGCACCCCACCTTTGTTCACCATCAGGAATGGTCTCCCAACCTCCTGACTTTCCCCACTTCAGTCTATTCTTCGTTATGCTGCGAAGATCATCTTTCTAGAGAAATGCTCTGGGCATGCCACCACCCTTCCTCAAAAATCTCCCGTGGTTACCTATCAACCTTCGTAGGAAGCAAAAACTCCTCATTATTGGCTTCAAAGCTCACCATTACCGTGCTGCCTCCTATCTCACCTCCCTTCTCCCCTACTACAGCCCGTACACTCTGCTGCTCTGCTGCTAACCTCTTCACTGGGCCTCATCCTACCCCTGGCCCACATCCTACCTCTGCCCTGGAATGCCCTCCCTCCTCACACCTGCCAAACCAGGTCACTTGCCCCTTCAAAGCCCTTCTGAAATGTCACCCCCTCCAGGAGGCCTTCACAGACTGAGCCCCCTTTTGCCTCTGCTCCTCCTCCCCTCCCCATTGCTCCTACTCCCTCACTCTGCTCTACCCCTCTTCCCACCCCACAGCACTTGTGTATATTTGTACAAATTTATTATTCTATTTATTATATTAATGACATGTATATATCTATAATTCTATTTGTGTATTTTGATGTTATTGATGCCTGTTTACTTATTTTGTTTTGTTCTCTATTTCCCCCCTTCGAGACTCTGTGCCCGTTGTTGGGTAGGGATTGTGTCTGTGTTGCTGAATTGTACTTTCCAAGCGCTTAGTAGAGTGCTTTGCACACAGTAAGTGCTCACTAAATCCGAATGAATAAATGAATGAACTATAAATGTGCCCACCTGGACAGCCCTCCCATCTCTGAGCACAAAAGTAGGCTCATAGCCCAATGGGTCTGGCCCACAGTCATCACCTCTGACAGAGTCTTTCGAGAGACGCAACTCACCAGATCTGGGAGTCGGGCCAGCACCTCTGGTGCTATGTGGTACGGATGTCGCTGAAGACGCCGTATTCGCTGGTTCTACCGTTGTGCCTGATACTGAGAGGGAAGATTTATTTGCCTCCTGTCCATATCACCCTCCAGTTGGCTTATGGCTATTTAAATGGAATACTCGGGCATGGACATTACTACTGAATTCAGCCTACACTCATTGCATAGTTGGGAGAAATCAGTTGTGAAGGACCTTCTGCGGAGAGGTCTTCTGCCAGGTGTGATTCAACCCTGCATGATTAAGTGAACAATCCCTAGTAGGGCGTTGTTTGTCAGTGTAGGAAGGAACTAGGACAGAGGGGTCATTCTGCTAATGGTTGAGAACTGAACTAGCACTTGGACCAGGAATTACAAGTGTGTGCTGGGATATAGGACTGTGAACAGCCTAGCCCTCCTGAAGTAATTCCAGACATGAACAATTGGACAAGAAACTGCATATGTGTACTCGGATGAAGGATGGCCTGGGGCTCTTGGGAAAATTTGGAAAGTTTTGAAGTTCATTCATTCATTCATTCAATAGTATTTATTGAGCGCTTACTATGTGCAGAGCACTGTACTAAGCGCTTGGAATGAACAAGTCGGCAACAGATAGAGACAGTCCCTGCCGTTTGACGGGCTTACAGTCTAATCGGAGGAGACGGACAGACAAGGTTTTGAGGTGATTCCTAGTCCAGAAAGTCAGTTTTCACTCTTAAATGGTAGCTGAAGGATTTCCCTGAAACCTGAGGCACCATGGACTTTCCAGGAAGGAAGGAAGGAAGGGTGACCCCTGAGGTCCATGCATTAATCACGTGGCCTTTTTCCCATGCTAAAGCCAATTTGAAAGGTTTAGTGTTTGATTTGTGAATGGATGCTGTTCTACCTATAAGGCAGAAAGGAAATTTTAACAAACAGGAGCATGGATGTAGTCATCCATATCAATTTGGCTCACCTGGTGGGCTTCCAGGAGATGTAGTGCTAGTGCCCGGTGCGCCAGTGATACTGGATGATGCAGAGCTTCCTGTTGGTCCACTTGTAGCCGGTCCTGGGGTCGTAGTTGGTGATGCTGAGCTGCCCAGTCCTGCAGTCATAGACAATTCTGGTGTTCTGGTCATTGTACCTGCTGAGGTGGAGCTGCCTGGGACTCCTGTCGTAGACTCTCCTGGGTTTCCGGTCACTGTACCTGGAGGGGTAGAACTTCCTGATGCTCCCGATGTTGGTGCAGATGTCATGCCTGCTGTGAAGAATCAGGAAAATGTGATGATAATAGTCTCAGGTAGAAGGTGAAGCTTCCTGCAGTAAGTAAGCCACTACACCTGTCGTCGCCATCTGGAATGCTTTTAACTGCAAATGTGCCCACCTGGACAATGCTCCCAGCTCTGAGCACAAATGTGGTGCCCCTCAAAATAGGCTTTTAGATCCAATGGGACTGGCCAAGAGCCATCATCTCTGACACAATCTTTCCAGAGATCCAACTCACCAGATTTGGCAGTCGGGCCTGTGGCTCCAGTGCTACCTGGTACAGGTGTAGCTGAAGAGGCTGTGCTCCCTGGTGCTACTGTCGTACCTGATACTGAAATGGAAGAAGATTTATTTGACTCCTGTCCTCATCACCCTCCAGGCAGCTGAACGGTATTAAATGGAATACTCGGGCCTGGACATTACTAGCACTTTCAGGCTATGCTCACGGCATAGTTGGATGAAAGGAGTTGTGAAGAACCTCCTGCAGAGGTTCTGTCAGATGTGTTTCAACACTGTGTGATTAAGTGAACATTCCCTAGTGGGTTATTGTTTACCACCTTAGGAGGGTCCTAGGACAGAGGGTTCATTCACCTAATGGTTGAGGATTGAACTAGCACTTGTACCAGGACCTCCAGGTCATCTGTGATGTTGGCCTGAGTTCTAAGCCTCCTGAAGTAATTGCTGATGTGATGAATTGTACAGGAAACTGCATATGTGTACTGGGATGAAGAATGGCCTGGGGATCCTGGGATAAGTGAGCCTTAGGATGTCATAACTGAGTCCTTGGAAAGTCAGTCTTCATCTCCTAAATGATTGCAGCGGAAATACCTGAAACCCTGAGGCACCATGTCTGGCCAGAAAGGATGGGTGACCCTTGGGGTCCATGAATCGATTTTGTGGCCCTGTTTCACATGCCAAAACCAATTTGAAAGGTTCAGAGTTTGATTTGGGAATGGATAGTGGTCAACCTATAAGATAGTAAGAGAACTTTACCAAGCAGGAGCAATGGATATAGTCATCCTTGTCAATTTGGCTCACCTGGTGGGTTTCCGGGAGATATACTGCTAGTGCCCAGTGCACCAGTGGTACTGGATGATGCAGAGCTTCCTGTTGGTCCACTTGTAACTGGTCCTGGGGTTGTACTTGGTGAAGCTGAGCTGCCAGATGCTGCCGTTGTAGACAATCCTGTGGTTCTGGTCGTTGTATCTTGTGAGGTGGAGCTGCCTGCGACTCCATTCGTAGACACTCCTGGAGTGTCAGTGTATATACCTGGAGAGGTAGAGTTTCCTGGTGCTCCTGTTGTGGGTGCAGAATACATGCCTGTTTTGAAGAATCAAGAAAATGTCACGACAACAGTCTCGGGTAGGAGGTGAAGCTTCCTGCAGTATGTAAAAGCCACACCAGTTGTCACCATCAGGAATGCTTTTAACTACAAATTGTGCCCACCTGGACAGTCCTCCCAAATCTGAGCACAAAAGTGGATATCCTCAAAATAAGCTCATAGACCAATGGGACTGGCCAACTGCCATCATCTCTGAAAGATTATATCAAGACGCAACTCACCAGGTTTGGCAGTCAGGCCAGTGGATCCAGTGCTACCGGATAGGGGTGTTGCTGAAGATGCCGTATTTCCTGGTGCTACCATCGTGCCTGATACTGAGATGGAAGAAGATTTATTTGTCTCCTGACCACATCACTCTCCAGCTGGCTGAATAATACTTAAATGGAATACTTGGGCCTGGACATTACTACTTCATTCAATCTGCGTTCACTGCACAGTTGGGAGAAGTCAGTTGTGAGGAAGCTTCTGTAGAGAAAACTTCCACCAGGTGTAGTTCAACACTATCTGATTAAGTGAACATTCCGTAGTAGTTCACTGTTTACCACCTTCGTAATTCATTAAGCACTTGCTATGTGCTAAGCACTGTTCTAAGCATTGGAGTAGACACAAGGATATCAGGCTGTCTGACGTGGGGCTCACAGTCTTAATCCCCACTTCACAGATGAGGGAACTGAGCCATAGAGTAGTCAAGTGATTTGCCCAAAGTCACAGAGCTAGCTAGAGGCAGAGCTGGGATTTGAACCCACAACCTCTGACTCTCAAGCCCGTGCTCTCTCCACTAAGCCATGCTACTTTTAGGAGGCACCTATGAAGGACCTAGGACAGAGAGTTAATTCACCTAATGGTTGAGAACTGAACTAACACTTGTGCCGGGACCTGCAAGGGTACACTGGGATGTTGGACTGTGTGCAGACTCGGCCTCCTGAAGTAATTCCTGATATGAACTATTGGACAAGAAACTGCATATGTGTACTGGGATGAAGGATGGCCTGGGGCTCCTGGGGAGAGTAGGTAAGTTTTGAAGTGATTCGTGAGTCCATAGAAAGTCAGTCATCAACTCCTAAGTGATAGCTGAAGGACTGCCCAGAAACCTGAGTCATCATGGGCTTGCCAGGAAGGAAGGAAGGGTGACAAGAGATCCATGAATTAATATATGGTCCTGTTTCCCATGCCAAAACCAATTTGAAAGGTTCAGTGTTTGATATGTGAATGGACACTGGTCACCCTATAAGACAGTAAGGGAACTTTAACAAGCAGGACCATAGATGTAGTCATCCAGGTCAACTTGGCTCACCTGGTGGGCTTCCAGAAGATGTAGTGCTAGTGCCCGGTGCACCAGTGGTACTGGATGATGCAGAGCTTCCTGTTGATCCACTTGTAACCGGTCCTGGGGTCGTACTTGGTGATGCTGAGCTGCTCGGTGCTGCCGTCGTAGACAATCCTGGGGTTCTGCTCGTTGTACCTGGTGAGGTGGAGCTGCCTGGGACTCCAGTCGTAGACACTCCTTGGGTTCCGGTCACTGTACCTGGAGGGGTAGAACTTCCTGGTGCTCCCGTTGTGGGTGCAGAAGTCATGCCTGCTGTGAGGAATCAGGAAAATGTCACAACAAGTCTCACTTCCTGCAGTACGTAAGCGGCCCATCTGTCATCACCATCAGGAATGATCTCCCAACATCCTGTCTCTCCCCACTTTGGTCTATACTTCATTCTGCTGCCTAAATTATCTTTCTACAGAAACGCTCTGGGCATGTCACTCCCCCTCTTCAAAAATCTCCAGTGGTTGCCTATCAACTTTCATAGGAAACAAAAACTCCTTATTAATGGCTTCAAACCTCACCATTACCTTGCTGCCTCCTCTCTCACCTCCCTTCTCCCCTTCTACAGCCCGTACACTCTGCTCCTCTGCTGCTAACCTCCTCACTGGGCTCATCCTACCCCTGGCCCACATCCTACCTCTGGCCTAGAATGCCCTCCCTCCTCACACCTGCCAAACCAGGTCACTTGCCCCTTCAAAGCCCTTCTGAACTCTCACCTCCTCCAGGAGACCTTCCCAGACTGAGCCCCCTTTTGCCTCTGCTCCTCCTCCCCTCCCCATTGCCCCTACTCCCTCGCTCTGCTCTACCCCCCTTCCTGCCCCACAGCACTTGTGTATATTTGTACAAATTTATTATTCTATTTATTATATTGACATGTACATATCTATAATTCTATTTGTGTATTTTGATGTTTTTGATGCCTGTTTACTTATTTTGTTTTGTTGTCTGTTTCCCCCCTTCTAGACTGTGTACCCCTTGTTGGGTAGGGATTGTCTCTATGTGTTGCTGAATTGTACTTTCCAAGCGCTTAGTAGAGTGCTTAGAATACAGTAAGCGTGCAATAAATCCAAATGAATGAATAAATGAATGAACTATAAATGTGCCCCCCTGGACAGCCCTCTCAGCTCTGAGTACAAAGGTAGGGCCCCTCAAAACAGGTTCATAGACCAGTTGGGTCTAGCCCACAGTCATCACCTCTGACAGAATCTTTCGAGAGACACAACTCACCAGATCTGGGAGTCGGGCCAGCGGCTCCGGTGCTCCCTGGTACGGATGTTGCTGAAGATGCCGTATTACCTGCTTCTACTGTCGTGCCTGATACTGAGATGGAAGAAGATTTATTTGCCTCCTGTCCATACCACCCTCCAGTTGGCTGAATGGTATTTAAATGGAATACTCGGGCATGGACATTACTACCACATTCAGCCTATGCTCATTACATAGTTGGGAGAAATTGGTTGTGAAGGACCTTCTGCAGAGAGGTCTTTTGCCAGGTATGATTCAACCCTGTGTGACTAAGTGAACAATCCCTTGTAGGTCATTGTTTGCCAGTGTAGGAAGGAACTAGGACAGAGGGTTCATTCTCTTAATGGTTGAGAACTGAACTAGCACTTGGACCAGGACCTGCAAGTGTGTGCTGGGATATAGGACTGTGAGCAGCCTAGCCCTCCTGAAGTAATTCCAGACATGAACAATTGGACAAGAAACTGCATATGTGTACTCGGATGAAGGATGGCCTGGGGCTCTTGGGAAAATTTGGAAAGTTTTGAAGTGATTCCTGAGTCGAGAAAGTCAGTTTTCATCTCTTAAACGGTAGCTGAAGGATTTCCCTGAAACCTGAGGCCCCATGGACTTTCCAGGAAGGAAGGAAGGAAGGGTGACCCCTGAGGTCCATGCATTAATCACATGGCCTTTTTCTCATGCTAAAGCCAATTTGAAAGGTTTAGTGTTTGATTTGTGAATGGACACTGTTCAACCTATAAGACAGTAAGGAAACTTTAACAAGTGGGAGCATGGATGTAGTCATCCAAGTAAATTTGGCTCACCTGGTGGGCTTCCAGGAGATGTAGTGCTAGTGCCTGGTGCGCCAGTGGTACTGGATGATGCAGAGCTTCCTGTTGGTCCACTTGTAACCGGTCCTGGGGTCATACTTGGTGATGCTGAGCTGCCCAGTCCTGCAGTCGTAGACAATCCTGGGGTTCTGGTCGTTGTACCTGGTGAGGTGGAGTCGCCTGGGATTTCAGTTGTAGACAATCCTGAGGTTCCTGTCACTGTACTTGGGGGGGTAGAACTTCCTGGTGCTCCAGATGTCGGTACAGAGGTCACACCTGCTGTGAAGAATCAGGATAGTGTCATGACAATAGGATCAGGCAGAAGGTGAAGCTTCCTGCAGTACTTAACCACCACAGCTGTCATCGCTATCTGGAATACTTTTAATTGCAAATGTGCCCACCTGGACAATCCTCCCAGCACTGAGCACAAATGTGGGGCTCCTTAAAATAGGCTTATAGAATCAATGGGACTGGCCAAAAGCCATTATCTCTGACAATATTTCAAGGGATCCAACTCACCAGGTTTGGTAGTCAGGCCTGTGGCTCCAGTGCTACCTGATACAGGTGTAACTGAAGAGGCTGTGCTCCCTGGTGCTACTGTTGTTCCTGATACTGAAATGGAAGAAGATTTATTTGACTCCTGTCCACATCACCCTCCAGCCAGCTGAATGGTATTAAATGGAATACTCAGGCCTGGACATTGCTAGCACCTTCAGGCTATGCTCACTGCATAGTTGGATGAAAGGAGTTCTGAAGAACCTCCTGCAGATAAGTCTTCTGCCAGGTGTGGTTCAACACTGCATGATTAAGTGAACATTATCTAGTGGGTCATTGTTTACCACCTTAGGAGGGCCCTAGGACAGAGGGTTCATTCACCTAATGGTTGAGGATTGAACTAGCACTTGTACCAGGACCTCCAGGTCATCTGGGATGTTGGCCTGAGTGCTAAGCCTCCTGAAGTAATTGCTGATGTGACGAATTGTACAAGAAACTGAATATGTGTACTGGGATGAAGGATGGCCTGGGACTTCTGGGAGTAGTGAGCCTTTGGATGTGATAACTAAGTCCATGGAAAGTCAGTCTTTTCCTAAATGATTGCAGAGGAAATACGCAAAACCCTGAGGCACCATGGTTTAGCCAGGAAGGAAGGGTGACCCTTGAGGTACATGAATTGATTATGTGACCCTTTTTCTCAAGTCAAAACCAATTTGAAAGGTTCAGAGTTTGATTTGGGAATGGACCCTGGTCAACATATAAGACAGTAAAGGAACTTTAACAAGCAGAAGCATGGATGTAGTCATCCATGTCAATTTGCTCACCTGGTGGGCTGCTGGGAGATAGAGTTCTAGTGCCCAGTGCACCAGTGGTACTGGATGATGCAGAGCTTCCTTTTGGTCCACTTGTAACCAGTCCTGGGGTCGTACTTGCTGATGCTGAGCTGCCCAGTCCTGTAGTCGTAGACAATCCTAGGGTTCTGGTCGTTGTACCTGGTGAGGTGGAGCTGCCTGGGACTCCAGTCGTAGACACTCCTGGGGCTCCAGTCACTGTACCTGGAGAGGTAGAGCTTCCTGGTGCTCCCGTTGTGAGTATAGAAGTTGTGTCCGCTGTGAAGAAGTAGGAAAATGTCACGACAATAGTCTTGGGCAGGAGATGAAGCTTCCTGCTGTACATAACCACCACCCTTGTTGTCACCATCAGGAATGTTTTCGTCTGCAAATGTGCCCACCTGGTCAGTCCTTCCAACTTTAAGCACAAATATGGGGCCCCTCAACATAGTCTCATAGGCTGATGGGACTGCCCAAGAGCCATCACCTCTGACAGAATATTTTGAGAGATGCAACTCACCAGATCTGGCAGTCGGGCCAGTGGCTCCAGTGCTACCTGGAACAGGTGTAGGTGAAGATGCCGTGCTCCCTGGTGCTACTGTTGTGCCTGACACTGAGATGAGAAAAGTGTAATTTATCTCCAGTCCACATCACTCTCCAGCTGGGTGAAAGATACTAAATGGAATACCTGGGCCTGGATTTAGTTTCACCTTCAGCCTACACTCACTGCACAGTGGGGTGAAATTAATTGTGAATTAACCCCAGCAGATGAGTCCTCTATGAGGTGTGGTTCCACAATGCCTGATTAAATGAAACTTCTCTTTTAGGGCCTTGTTTATCACCTTAGGAATGACTTAGGACAGCAAGTTCACTCACCTAATGGTTGAGGAGTACATTAGAAATTTTACCAGGTCCTGCAGGTATAGTCTGGGATGTAGGATTATGTGCTGACTAGACCTCCTGAAGTTATCCCTGACATGAATAATTGTCCGACCTCACCTCCTAAATGATAGCTGAGGGAAAACCTTCATGTCTGGTGCATCAAGGCTTCACCTGAAGGAAGGGCTGAACACTGCAGGCCACCAAATCATCAAGTGGCCTAGTTTCCAACCCCAAAACCAATTTTTAAGATTCAGTCTCTGGTTTGTGGCTTGGCAGTCGGTCAGCCTCTGAGGCAGGAAGGGCCCTTGGTCTTGGAGGATAGTCAATCTGGTCATTCAGCTCAACATGGCTCACCTGCTGGGCTTCTAGGAGATGTAGCTCCAGTTCCTAGTGTGCTGGGGGTACTGGAAGATGCAGAGCTTCCTGGTGCTTCAGTTGTCACTGTTCCTGAGGGTCCTGGGCTTGTACTTGGGGAGGCTGAGCTTCTCGGTGCTCCGGTTGTAGATACTCCTGTTGTTATATTCACTGTAACTGATGAGGCAGAGCTGCCTGGTGCTCCAGTGGTAGGTACAGATGTTGTGCCTGCTTTCAAGAAGTGAAAAAATATCAAAGCAGAGAAGCAACTTGACCTAGTGGAAAGAGCACAGGCCTATGAGTCAAAGAATCTGGGCTTTAATCCCAGCTACACCATTTGTCTGGTCTATTACCTTGAGTAAATCACTTAATTATCTGTGCCTCAGTTACCTCATCTGTAAAATGGGGATTAGGACTGTGAGCCCAGTGTGAGATAAGGACTGTGTCCAACCAAATTAACTCATATCTGCTCCTGTGCTTATTACAGTGCCTGGCACATAGCAAGCACTTAACAAATACTGTAAAAAAAAAAATACAGTGCTGGGCAGGGCAGGAGGTGAAACTTCCTGCAGTATGTAAAGGCTCCACCCGTTGATGGCATTTACAATGTTCTCAACCTGTGAATGCGGTCAAATGGACCTTCTAAAATGATCCTAAATCCATAAAAAGTCATAATTCATCTCCTAAAAGACAGCTGAGGGAATTCTTATGACCCTGAGGCATCATGGCCTTACTGAGTAGAATTGTGACCCTTGAGGTCCATGAATTAATCATGTGACCCTGTTTCCCATGCCAAAACAAATTTTAAAGATTTAGTGTTTGATTATGGTTTGGGTCCTGCTCAACCTGTTAGAAAGGAAGGGAACTTTAACAAGGAGGAGCAATGATGTAATCATCCAGGTCTACTTCGCTCACCTGCTGGGCTTCCAGGAGATGTAGTTCCAGTGCCCGGGGTGCTGGTGGTAGTGGATGATGCCGAGCTGCTCGATAATCCAGTAGGAGACACTCTGGGGCTTCCAGTCATTGCACCTGGTGAGGCAGAGCTAACTGGGACTCCAGTTGTAGACACTTCTGGAGTTCTGGTCATGGTACCTAGAGAGGTAGAGCTGCCTGGGGCTCCTGTTGAGGGTGTGGACGTGGTGCCTGCTGGGAAGAAATGGAAAAATGTCACAACAATAGTCTCAGGCAGGAGGTGAAGCTTCCTGTAGTATGTAACCGCCACACCTGTTGTCACCATCAGGAATGTTTTCAACTATAAAGATGCCCACCTGGACAGTCCTCCCAACTTTGAGCACAAACGTGGGGCCCCTTGAAATAGGCTCGTAGACTGATGGGGCTGGATGACAGCCATCACATCTGACAGAATATTTCAAGAGACATAACTCACAGGTCTTGGCAGTTATGCCCCTAGCTCCAGTGCCTCCTGGTACAGGTGTAGCAGAAGATGCCATGCTTCCTGGTATTGTACCTAATACTGAGATGGGAAAAATATCATCTGGCTCCAGTCCACATCACCTTGTAGCCACCTGAACGGTACTAAATGGAATGCTCTGGCCTGGACTTTACTACGACCTTCAGCCTACACTCACCTCATCGTTGGGTGAAAGTCCTCTGCAGATGTGGTTCAAAGCTACATGATTAAGTGAACATGTCCTAGTAGGTCATTGTCTACCACCTTAAGATGGACCTAGAAAAACAGGTTCATTCATCTGCACTAGTAGTCTGCAGGTGTGGTCTGAGATGTAGGACTCTGTGCGACTAAACCTCCTGAAGTTATTCTTGACAAGAAAAACTGTCATAATTCACCTCCTAAATGATAGCTGAGGGAAAACCTTCATACCTGGGGCATCGTGGTGTCACCTGGAAGGTGGGCTGAATATTGCAGGCCACAAAATCATCAGACAACCTCATTTATGACCCCAAAACCCATTTGTATAATTCAGCCTTTGGTTTGTGGCTTGGCAATTGGTCAGCCTCTGAGGCAGGAAGGGGTCTTTGGTGGGATAGTGTGGTCATACAGTGTTCCAGTGCTTAGAACAATGCTACAGCACTTAGAACAATGCTTGGTACATAGTAAGCGCTTGACAAATCCCATCATTATTATACACCTCAAATTGGCTCACCTGATTGGCTTCCAGGAGATGTGGCTCCAGTGCTCAGTGCACCAGTAGTACTGGATGATGCAGAGCTTCCTGGGGCTCCAGTCGTCGTCAGTCCTGGGATCGCACTTGGTGATGATGGGCTGCCTGGTGCTCCAGCTGTAGATACTATCGGTCCTCCGGTGGTGTGTAAGGAAGTTGAACCTGTTGTCAAGAAGTGAGAAAATGTCAAGACAATAGTTCCAGACAGGAGGTGAAGTTTGGTGAAGTATATAATCCCCTTCCCTGTTGACAGTGTTAGAGATGTTCTTAACCTGCTGAGGTGACCAAATGGACAGTCCTACCAATACTGAACACATACATGGGGCATCTCAACGTGGGTTCATAAAACTATGGGACTGGCTATCAACTCTGAGAGAAAATTTTCAGGGATGTCAATCAATCTCAACCCACCAGATGTGGCAGCTGTGCTGGTGGTTCCAGTGCTACCTGCTCCGGGGGTAGGTGAAGATGCCGGGCTCCCTGGTGCCACCGTCGTGCCTGATACTGAGAGAGTAGATATGTCATTGGCCTCCAGTCAACATCACCATCATGATGAAGGGTACTAAACTGAGTACATGGGCCAGGATTTTACTACCACCTTCAGATCACCCTGTTTCCATGCACGAGTGAAATCTGTCACAAAGAACTTCCTGGGAAAAGGTGCTCTCCCACGTGTGGTCCGAAAATGAGTAAGTGACTTTAGCAGTTTCATTCAATTTAAGTGTTAAGGGGTGCTGTAGCACTAGTATCAAGACCTGCAGATGTCTACTGGGATGTAGAACAGCCAGGGGCTCCTGTGATGACTGGGCCTCTTGAAGTGTATCCCGAGGGAAGCAGCATGGTTTAGTGGATAGAGCACGGGCCTTGGAGCCAGAAGGTCATGGTTTCTAATCCCGGCTCCACCACTTGTCTGCTGTGTGACCTTGGGCAAGTCACTTCACTTCCCTGGGCCTCAGTTACCTCATCTGAGAATGTGAGCCCCACACGGGACAGGGACTGTGTTCAACTCAGTTTGCTTTTATCCACCCCAGCGCTTAGTATAGTGCCTGGCACAGAGTAAGCGCTCAGCAAATACCATCATTATTATTTATTATTTTTAAGAGATATCAGATATCACCTCTTAAATGTTCTCTGAGGGAATGCCTACATCCCTGAGGACTAATAACTTTACCCAGGAGGAAGCAGCTACAAACCCAAGTGGCTCTGTTTCGTACCACATGCCAATTTTTCATAATTCAGTGTTACTTTGTGGCTGAGGTATTGATCAGCATGAAAGGCAAGGAGAGGAGGGACTTTGAACTGGCAGGAGCATCAATCTGGTCATCCAGCTCAACTTGGCTCACCTCCTGTGCCGGTGGTACTGGCTGTTGCAGAACTTCCTGGTGTTCTAGTTGTGACAGGTTCTGAAGTTCCTGGGATTGTACTTAGCGAGGCTGAGCTCCCCAGTGTTCCAGTGGTAGACACTCCTGGGGTTACGTTTGCTGTACCTGGGGAGGGAGGGCTGCCTGGTGTTCCAGTAGGCGGTACAGTTGTTGTGCCTGCTGTCAAGAAGTGAAAAAATGTCACAACAAAGGAGACCAAAGAGCATGGGATTCAGAGGATCTGCATTGTAATCCCAGCTATGCCACTATCCTCTTTGTGACCTTGGGCAAGTCACTTAACTTCACTGTGACTCAGTTTCCTCATCTATAAAATAGGGCTGTTAGCCCAGTGTGGGACAGGGACTGTGTCCAATGCAATTACCTTATATATAACCCAGTGTTTAGAACAGTGTCTAGCATACAGTAACAAATGCCATAAAGCAAAATTTGTGCTGGCCAGGAGGAGAAGATTCCTGTGGGATGCAAGGGCCCCACCTGTTGATGACTTTAACAATGTTATCAACCTGCGAATGTGGTTAACTGGCCAGTCCTCCCAACATGAAGCACAAACCTGGGGCCTCTACATGGGCTCATACTCAGGTGCAACTGACAGAGCCATCAACTCTGATCGAAAATTTCCAGAGATATTAATCAAAATCAATTCACCAGATTTGACAGCCATGCTGGGTCCTCCAGTGCTACCTGCTGTGGGTATAAGTGAAGATGTCGTGCTACCTGGTGCTACCAAGAGTTCTGATATTGACAGGAGAGAAGTGTTATTTGCCTCTTGTCCACATCATCTTCCATCAGACTGACCATTACTAACTTAAATACATGGGCCTGTTCTTCATTACCATCTTGATACCATCCTATTTCAACAGGTGAGTGAATTCTGTCGTGAATAATTTCCTGTAGAAAGGTCCACTAGGAAATGTCTCCACTAGGATTGACCCCTACTTGCTCAATGTTTACTGCCTGAGGAATGATTTAAGATGGTGGGTTCATTCATCTGATGGATTAAGGCTGCACTAGCATTTGTAGAGAGACCTGCAGATGTGTACTGGGATGAAGGAATATCTGGGGCTCCTGTGGTGACTAGGTCTTTTAATTGATTCCTGAGTCCATGTCAAGTCAGTCTTCATCTCCTAAACAATAGCTGAGGGAATATTTACAGCCCTGAAGCATCATGGCCTTGCCAGGCCAGATGGTAATGCTTGAGGTCCATTAATTGATCATGCAGCCTTGTTTCCCATGACAAAACCAATTTGAAAGTCTCAGTGTTTGATTTGGGATTGGGCACTGGTCAACCTCTAAGACAGGAAGGGAGCTTTAACAAGGGGGAGCATCAGTGTCAACCGGGTAAACATGGCTCACCTGGTGAACTTCCAGTTCCAAAAGATGTAGTGCTAGTGCCCAGCACGCCAGTGGTACTGGATGATGCAGGGCTTCCTGGTGATCCTGGGGTTGTACCCACTGCTGTTGTCGTAGGCACGCCTGGGCCTCTGGTTGTGGCACCTGAAGAGGCAGAACTGCCTGGTGCTCCCATTGTGGATGCAGAAGTAGTGCCTGGTGCTTCCGTTGTGGAAGCGGAAGTCGTGCCTGCTGTGAAGTGGGAAAGTGTAATGTCAATAGTCTCGGGCAGGAGGTGAAGCTTCCTGCAGTACGTAACCACCACACCTGATGTCACCATCAGGAATGTGTTCAACTGCAAATGTGCCCACCTGGACAGTCCTCCCAACCCTGAGCACAGAATATTTCAAGAAATGTAATTCACCAGATTTGGCAGTTGGGCCAGTGGCTCCAGTGCTACCAGGTACAGGTGTAGCTGTAAATGCTGTACTCCCTGGTGCTAGCGTCGTGCCTGATACTGAGATGGAAGAAGATCTATTTGCTTCCAGTGAATGTCACCATCTAGCTGGCTGAACGGTACTAAATGGAATACTTGGGCCTGGACTTTATTCCCTCTTTCATCCTATGCTAGTGGTTGAGGATCAAACTAGCACTTGTACCAGGACCTGCAGGTATGGTCTGGGATTTAAGACTGTGACCTCGTTGTGGTCAGATACTTTGTCTGACGTTAAATTGTATTCTCCCAAGTGTACATTACTTTGCACACAGTAAGCACTCAATAAATATGATTAATAATAATAATAGGACTTTGTGCTGATTAGGCCTCATGAAGTAATTCCTGACATGAAGAATTGTCAGACTTCACTTCTAAATGATAGCTGAGGGAAAACCTTCATCCTCGGGGCATCATGGTTTCACCTGGCAGGATGGCTGAACTTTGCAGGCCACCAAATCATCAAGTGGCCTCATTTCCAACCCCAAAACCAATTTTAAAGTTAGGGCCTTTGGTTTGTGGCTTCACAGTCGGTCAGCCTCTGAGGCAGGAAGGGACCTTGATCTTGGAGGATAGTCTATCTGTTCATTCAGCTCAACTTGGCTCACCTGAGGGGCTTCCAGGAGATGTGGTACCAGTGCCTGATGAGCTGGAGGTACTGGATGTTGCAGAACTTTCTGGTGTTCTAGTTGTGAGAGGTCCCGAGGTTCCTGGGCTGGTACTTAGTGAAGCTGAACTACCTGGTGCTCCAGTTATAGACACTCCTGGGGATTTGTTTGCTGTACCTGGTGAGGCAGAGCTGCCTGCTGTTCCAGTCGTAGGTACAGATGTTGTACCTGCTGCCAAGAAGTGAAAAAATATCACAACAGAGAAACAGCATGGCCTAGTGGAAAGAGCACAGGCCTGGGAGTCAGAGGACCTGGGTTCTAATACCAGCTACACCATTTTTCTGCTATATGACTTAGAACAAGTCACTCAACTCAATTATCTTATATATACTCAAGCATTTAGTGCAGTGTCTTGCACATAGGTAGCACTTATCAAATACCATTAAAAAAAAAAGTGTTGGGCAGGAGGTAAAGCTTTCTGAAGGATGCAAGAGCCCCACCTGTTGATAGCTTTAACATTGTTTTCAACCTGAGAATGGGCTCAATTGCCCCTTCTAAAGCGATTCCTGAGTCCATAAAAAGTCAGTCTTCATCTCCTAAATGGTAGCTGAGGGAATTCCTATAACCCTGAAGTCTCTTGGCTTTGCTAGGCAGGATGGTGACCCTTGAGGTCCATTAATTAACCACGTGGCTGTTTCCCATGCCAAAACCTATTTTAAAGATTCAGTGTTTGATTTGGGATTGGGCACTGGTCAACCTGTAAGACAGGAAGGGAACTTCATTAAGGGGGAGCGCTGATGTGGTCATCCGGGCCTACTTGGCTCACCTGGTGGGCTTCCAGGGGATGTAACTCCAGTGCCTGGTGTGCTGGTGGTACTGGGTGAAGCTGAGCTGCCCGGTGATATGGTAGTAGACATTCTTGGGGTTCCAGTTGCTGTACCTGGTGAGGCAGAGCTGCCTGGGACTACGGTTGTAGGACTTCCTGGAGTGTCGATCATTATACCAGGTAAGGCGGAGCTACCTGGGATTCCAGTTGTAGGACCTCCTGGGGTTCTGGTCATCACACCTGCTGTGGCAGAGCTGCCTGGTGCTCCGGTTGTGGGTGTGGAGGTCGTGGCTGCTGTGAAAAAATGGGAAAGTATGATGACAATAGTCCCGGGCAGGAAGTGAAGCTTCCTGCACAATGTACTTGCCATACCTGTTGTCACCATCAGGAATGTTTTCAACTGCAAATGTGCCCATTTGGACAGACCTCCCAACTCTGAGCCCCAAAGTGGAGCCCCTCAACCTAGTCCCATAGACCAATGGGACTGGCCAACAGCCATCACCTCTGATAGAATATTTTGAGAGATGCAACTCACCAGATTTGGTAGTCGGGCCAGTGGCTCCAGTGCTACCTGGTACAGGTGTAGCTGAAGATGCCGTATTTCCTGGTGCTACCGTCGTGCCTGATGATGAAATGGAAGAAGATTTATTTGCCTCCAGTGAACATCACCCTCCAGCCAGCTGAACGGTGGCTCAGTGGAAAGAGCCCGGGCTTGGAGTCAGAGATCATGGGTTTGAATTCCGGCCCTGCCACTTGTCAGCTGTGTGACTGTGGGCAAGTCACTTAACTTCTCTGTGCCTCAGTTCCCTAATCTGTAAAATGGGGATTAAGATGGTGAGCCTCAAGTGGGACAACCTGATAACCCTGTATCTACTCCAGCACTTAGAAAAGTGCTCTGCACATCGTAAGCGCTTAACAAATACCAACATTATTATTATTAAATGGAGTACTTGGGCCTGGACTTTCCTTCCACCTTCAGCCTATGTTCACTGCACGATTGGTTGAAATCTGTTAGGATGAACCTCCTGCAGACAAGTCCTCTGTCAGGTGTGGTTCAAAGCTATGTGACTAAATGAACATTCACTAGTAGGTCATTGTTCACCTTGGGAAGGACTTAGAAAATCAGGTTCATTCACCTAATGGTTGAACACTGAACTAGTGCTTGTACCAGGACCTGCAAGCAACTGTGTATGGGGATGTAGGACCGTGTAAGGACTAGGCCTCCTGAAGTAATTCCTGACTTGAAGAACTGTCAGACTTCACCTCCTAAACGATAGCTGAGGGAAAACCTTGATGTCTGGTGCATCATGGTTTCTCCTGGCAGGACGGCTGAATGTTACAGGCCACCAAATCATCAAGTGGCCTCGTTTCTGACCCCTAAACTGATTTTAAATATTCAGGCTTTGGTCTGTGGCTTGGCAACTGGTCAACCTGGGAGGCAGAAAGGGACCTTTGTCTAGTGGGCTGGTTAGAGTGGTCATCCAGCTCAACTTGGCTTACCTTCTGGGCTTCCAGGAGATATGGTTCCAGTGCGCAGTGTGCCTGTGGTGCTGGATGATGCAGAGCTTCCTGGGGCCCCGGTAGTGATTGGTTCTGAGGGGCCTGGGATTGTACTTGGTGATGATGAACTGCCTGGAGCTCCAGTTGTAGACACTCCTGGGATCACGTTCTTTGTACCTGGTACGACAGAGCTGGCTGGTGCTCCAGTGGTGGGTAAGGAAGCTGTGCCTGTTGTCAAGAAGTGAGAAAATTTCACAGTAGTTCCAGACAGGAGGTGAAGCTCACTGAAGTATGTAATCCCCTTCCTTGCTGTCAGCTCTAGCAATGTTTTTAACCTGTCAAAGTGACCAAATGGACAGTCCTACCAAAACTGGACACAAACGTCAGGCATCTCAACATGGGCTCTTAGATCTGTGGGACTGGCTATCACCTCTGATAGAAAATGTCCAGGAATGTCGATCAGTCTCAACTCACCAGATATGGCAGCTGTACTGGTGGCTCCAGTGCTACCTGATCCGGGTGTAGGTGAAGATGCCAGGCTCCCTGATGCTACTGTCGTGCCTGATGCTGAGAGAGAAGACTTGTTATTTGCCTCCAGTCCACATTACCCTCCATCATGCTGATAGATACTAAATGGAGTACTCAGACCAGGATTTTACTACCACCTTCAGACCACCCTGTTTCCATGCTTATGTGAAATCTGTCAAGAAACTGCCTCTAAAATGGTTTTATGTCACATGTGGTCAGAAACTGAGTGACTAAGTGCCTTAGGACAGTGGGTTCATTCACCTTATATGTTAAGAACTACACTACCACTATTATTTTATGATATTTTTTAAATGCTTACTGTGTGCCAGGCACTATTCTAAGCTTTGGAGTAAACTGTCTGGACACACAGTCCACGTCCCATATAATAATGATGATAATAATAATAATGGTATTTGTTGAGTACTTACTATATGCCAGGTACTGTACTAAGCTCTGAGGTGGATACAAGCAAATTGGGGGACACAATCCCTGCCCCATTTGCGGCTCACAGTCACAATACCCATTTTATAGATGAGGTGACTGGGGCACAGAGAAGTTAAGTGACTTGCTCAAGGTCACACAGTAGACAAGTGGCAGAGCTGAAATTAGAACCCACGACCTCTGACTCCCAAGCCTGAGCTCTTGCCACTAGGCCATGCTGCTTCCATGCCGTGTAACTAAGGGAAGGTTCCCTACTAACTCTCTGTTATCTTCCTTAGGAAGAATTTAAGCCAGTTGACTAATTCACTGAATGTATTAAGTCACTAGCCCTCTTACTAGGACCTGCAGGTATGCTCTTTGATATCTGATTGCTGGGGCGCCTGTGGTGAAAGTGCCTCCTGAAGTGATTCCTGAGACCAAGAGAAGTCAGACTTCACCTCCCAAAGGATAGCTCAGAGAAGCTCTATATCCCTGGGGCATCCTGGCTTCGCCCAGCAGGAGAGGTGACAATCCCCAGTATGATCTGCTTCCCTGTTTCCAACCCCAAAACCCATTTTAAAAATTCAGCATTCAGTTTGCTGCTCAGGTGTTGTCAACTTGTAAGGCAGAAATTGATCTTTGACTCGCAGGACATTCAGTGTGGTCATGGAGTTCAATTTGGCTCACCTGCTGGGCTTCCCAGAGATGTGGCTCCAGTGCCCGCTGCACCTGTGGTAGTGGACGACGCTGAGCTGCTCAGTGCCCCTGTTGTAGACACTCTTGGTGTTCTGTTTGTTGTACCTGCTGTGGGAGAGCTGCCTGATGCTGCAGTCGTGGGTGAGGAGGTCGTACCTGCTGTCCAGAAGTGGGAAAATGTCACAATAATACTCCTTGGTAGTAGGTAATGCTTGTTGCAGCACAACCCACCCCACCACTGGTCTCTTTAGCAGTATTCTCAACCTAAGTATGTGGCAAACTGGACAGTACTCCAAACATTTAATGCAAAGGTTGGGCCCTTCATCAAAGGCTTATAAACCTGTGGCACTGCAGAAGAGCCATTATATCTGAGGGAAATTATCTAGAAATGTCAATCAATATCAACTCACCAGATTCGGTAGCCGTGCTGGTGATTCCAGTGCTACCTATTCCGGGTGTAGATGATGATACCATGCTCTCTGGTCCTACCACTGAACCTGATACTGAGACGGGAGAAGTGTTATTTGGTTCATTCCACATCATCCTCCATCTGGCTGAACAGTATTATACAGAATATTCTGGCCTGGACTTTCCTAACCCCTTCAGCCCACACTGTCTCCACAGTTGGATGAAATCAGTTGTGAAGAACCTCCTGTAGAAAGGCCCTCTGTGACTTGTGGTTTCAAAATGCATGGCTAAACAAATGGTCCCTACTAGCTTGTGGTTTACTGCCTTAGGAAGGTCTTAGGACAGTGAGTTCACTCACTTAAAGTGTCAAGAGGTACACTGGGGCTCACACAGGGACCTTTGTGCTCTGGGATGTAAGGACTTCCAGGGGCTCCCATGATGACGTAGCCTCCTGAACTGATTCCTGAGACCAAGAGAAGTCAGATTTCATCTCCCAAATCTCTACATCTGAGGCATCTTGGCTTCACCAGGCAGGAGGGTATCCTTGTAATAATAATAATAATAATGATGGCATTTGTTAAGCACTTACTATGTGCAAAGCACTGTTCTAAGTGCTGGGGAGGATACAAGGTGATCAGGTTGTCCCACGTGGGGCTCACAGTTTTAATCCCCATTTTACAGTTGAGGGAACTGAGGCACAGAGAAGTTAAGTGACTTGCCCAAAGTCACACAGCTGACAAGCAGGAGAGCTGGGATTTGAACCTTGACCTCTGACTCCCCAGCCCGTGCTCTTGTGGGCCATGACATCATCAACTGGCCCTGTTTCCCACACAAAATCCAATTTTAATGATTCAGTGTTTGTTCTGTAGCTTGGGCATTGGTTGACTGTAAGGCAGGAAGGAATCTGTGATGGGCAGAAGAGTCAGTATAGTCATCCAGGTCGACTTGGCTCACCTGCTAGGCTTTCAGGAGACGTGGCTCCAGTGCCTGGTGTGCTGGTAGTACTGGATGATGCAGAGCTTCCTGGTGTTCTGTTCGTGGCCGGTTCCAAGGGTCTTGGGGTTGTACTTGGTGATGCTGAGCTGCCTGATGAGCTGGTTGTAGACACAACTGGGGTTTCGTTTGTTGTACTTGGTGAGGAGGAGCGGCTGGGTGCTTCGGTTATGGGAGTAGAAGTCATGCCTGCTGTAAAGATGTGGGAAAATGTCATGACAAATAGTGCCAGAACAGAGGTGAAGATTGCTGAGGTATGTACCCATTCCAACTGTTGATGGACTTAGCAATATTCTCAACCAGAAATTGTGTCCAACTGAACAGTCCTCCAAACACTGTGCAAAAAAGTGTGGTCCCAAAATACAGGCTCTTGGACTTGTGGGATTGACCAAGACCCATCAACTCTGATAGAAAATCTCCAGAGATGTGAACCAAAATCAACTTACCAGATTTGGTAGGCACGCTGGTGGCTCCAGAGCTACCTGCTCCAGGTGTAGGTGAAGATGTCGTGGTCCCTGGTGCTACTGTCGAGCCTGATAAGAGATATGAGAAGTTTTATCTGCCTCCAGTCCACATCACCCCACATCATGAATTGTACTTTCCAGGTGCTCAGTACAGTGGTCTACACATAGTAAGCACTCAATAAGTATTATTGAATGAATGATACCAAACTGTACTTGGGCTTGGGCTTTACTCCATCAGCCTATCCTGTCTCCACAGTTGGGTGAAATCTGTTGTGAAGAACCTCCAGTACAAAGTTCTTTGGCTAGCTGTGGTTTAAATCTGCAGGACTAACTAGCTCTAGAGCCCTGGTAAGGACTTAGGAAAGCCTGTTCATTCACTTAATGTGTTATGGGGCTCACTAGCACTTGTATCAGAACCTACAGGTATATATTGGGATGTAGGATTGTCTGAGGCTTCTGTGAAGGACTGGATCTCCTGACATGATTCCTGAGACCAAGATAATACAAACTTTATCTCCCAAATGACAGCTGAGGAAATCCCAACATCCCCGAGGCAGTATGGCCTCACCCTGAAGGCCTCAGTGTCATTAGTTGGCCCTGTTTCCAACTTCCAGACCCATTTTAAAGATATAGTCCTTGGTTTACGGCTTGGGCACTGGGTGACCTAAAAGGCAAGAAGAGACTTTTGACTGGTCTTTCACTGTGGTCACCCATTTCAACTTGGCTCACCTGCTGGGCTTCCAGAAGATGGGGGTCCAGTGCTCGGTATGCCGGTGGAACTGGATGATGCTGAGCTTCCCAGTGTTCCGGTTGTGACCGGCCCTAAGGATCCTGGGGTTATGCTTGGTGACGATGAGCTGCCCGGAGCTCCGGTTGAAGACACTCCTGGGGTCACGTTTGCTGTACCTGGTGAGGCAGAGTTGCCTGGTGCTCTGGTCGTGGGTGCGGAAGTCGTTGCAGGAGTCACAGTTGCTGTCAAGTAATGGGAAGGTGCTTCAGTAATAGTCAAAGACGTAAAGTGAAGTTTGCTATGCTTTGTTTCCACTGCATCAGTTGACATCATTAGCAATAGTCTCAACCCATAAATAAGACCCACTGGACAAGATTCCTTACACTAAACACAAAAATGTGTTGCGAAAGTGGGCTCATAGACCTATCACAGTGATAACCAGCTCCTATCTCAAACGTGAAGCCCATCATGGGCTCAGAGACTGTGGGACTGAAAATTTCCAGAGATGGCCATCAATCTCTCTGGACCAGATTTAACAGCCATGCTAGTGACTCCATTGCAACCTACTCAGGTACAAGTGAAGATGCCACGCTCCCTGGTGCTCCCATTGTGCCTGATACTGAGGTGAAAGAAGTGTGATTTGCCTTCACTCCACATCACTCTCCAGCATGCAAAATGGTACTAAACTAAGTACCTGGCCTGGACTTTCCTAACACTTTCAGACCACCCTGTCTCTACTGTTGAGTGAAATCAGCTGTGAAGAACCTCTTGTTGACAGATGTGCTTAGCTAAATAAATGTCCCTACTAGCTCTTTGTTTACCTTCTCTGGAAGGATTTAGGAGAGTGGGTTCATTCGTCTAAACTAGCTCTTGTTCCGGGACCTGTAATGGTGCTCTGGGATGTAGGGCTGCCTGAGGATCTGGTGCTTATTAGGCCTTGTTAAGTGATTCCTGAAACCATGGTAAGTCAGACTTCACTTCCTCAGTGATAGCTGAAGGAATCCTTACATTCCTGATGCATTACATCTTTGCCCAGGAGGAGGTGTAACCACCGCAGACCACAATATCATCACATGACCCTATTTCTGCCCCCAAAACTAATTTCAAATTTTCAGCCTTTGGTGTGTGGCTTGGGAATTGGTTGACCATTAAGGCAGAAAGGGATATTTGATAGGTGGGTCAGTGTATATAGTTCCCAGCTCAACTTGGCTCATCTTCTAGGCTTCCAGGAATTGTGGCTCCAGTGTCTGGTGTACTGGAAGTACTGGTTAATACCAAGATGCCTGATGGTCCAGTAGTAGACACCTCTGGGGTTCTATTAGTTACACCTGGTGAGTTAAAATGGGGATTTAGACTGTGAGCCCCATGTAGGACGTGGACTGTGTCCAAACTGATTAGCTTTTAACTAACCCAGAGCTGAATACAGAGACTGGCACTTAGTAAGTGCTTAAAAAATACCATAAAAAAGTGGTCCTGTTTCTAACCCAAAAATGATTTTAAAGATTCAATGTTTGGCTTGTAGCTTGGACACTGGTTGAATTTTAAGACAGAAAGGGATCTTTGACTGGTGGGAAAGTCAGTGTGGTCATCCAGCTCAACCTAGCTCACCTGATGAGCTTCCAGGAGATGAGGCTCTAGTACCGGTAGTAGTGGATGATGCAGAGATTTCTGGTGCTCCAGTCATGACTGGTCTTGAGGATCCTGGGGTTGTACTGGATGATGGTGTTGAACTTCCTGGTGCTGCAGTAGTAGACATTCCTGGACTTCCTTTCGTTGTAGTTGGTGAGGCAGAGATACCTGGTGCTCCAGTTTTGGGTGTGGAAGTTGTGATTGCTGTCAAGTAGTGGGAAGATGTTTCAGCAGTAGTTCAAGGAATATGGAGAATCATGCTACATTATGTTTGGGCAGTGGTAATTGTTGTTGTCTTTAGCAAAATTCTCAATTCCAGACTGAGGCCCACAATATGATCCTCTTTCCGCTAAGCACAAAAGTAGCACCTGTGAAAGTTGGCTCATAGGCCTATGGGAATGACGATCAGTTTCAATCTCATAGGCAAATTTCCAGAGATGTCAATGAATCTCAACTCACCAGATTTCACAGTCGTTCCAGTGGCTCCAATGTTACCTGCTCCAGATGTAGATGAAGATACTGTGCTGTCCAGTGTTTCGGTCGTACCTGTTACTGGGATGAGAGAAGTGTAATTTGCCTCTCATCTATATCATCATCACCATCAGGTTATGGGGCTAGAAGTCGTATATGCTATCAAGTGGACAAATGTCACAACAGTAGTTCCAGGAAAAAGATGGAATCTACTGCAGTACATTATGGCCCCACCCACTGTAAATATTAGTAATGTTCTCTACTTTCAAATGTGGTTCACAGGAAAATCCTCCCACCACTGATCATGAAAGTCGGGTCCCTCCATATGGGTTCTTGGACAGGTGGGACTGGCCAAGAGCCATCACCTCTGACAGGAATTTTCCAAAGATGTCACTCAATCCCAACTCACCAGATTTGGCAGTCGTGCCGGTGGCTCCAGTGCTGCCTGCTCCGGGTGTAGGAGAAGATGCTGTGCTTCCTGGTGCTGCCACCGTGTCTGATACTGAGAAGGGAGAAGTGTTATTTGCCTCCAGTCCACATCACCCTCCATCATGCCGAACAGAACTAAACTGAGTATTCTAGCCAGGGCTTCAGGATCACCACCTTCGGACCACCCTGTCTCTATGGTGGGGTGAAAGGAACTGTTCGTTCATTCATTCAGTCAGTCATATTTATTGAGTGCTTACTGTACTAAGCTCTTGGAAGAGAACAATACTACAATCAACAGACACATTCCCTGCCCACAGTGAGCTTACAGTCATGAGAAACCTCCTGCCAAAAAGTCCTCTACGAGGTGCACTTAGAAAATGCACGACTAACTGAATGTCCCATCGTTTACCTCCTTAAAAAGGACAAAGAATTGTGAATTCATTCAGCTGTGTTAAGGGGTGCACAAGCACTCATACCAGGAACTGCAGGTGTGGTCTGGGGTGTATGGCTGCCCAGGATCCTGGGGTGACTGAGCCTATTAAAGTGATTCCTGATACAAGGAGAATTCAAGAATTCACCACCCAAATTACAGCTTGAGGGTAGTCCCTGTTTCCCTGAAGCATAGTAGCCTCAGCCAAGAGGAGGGGATCCTTGCAGACCTCAACATCACCAAGGCCTTGTTTTCCCTCCCCCTAATAATTTTAAAGATTCAGCATTTGGTAACAGGTTTTAGCATGGTCAAACAGACCTTTAACGGGCAGGACAAACTTGGCTCACCTGCTGGACTCCCAGGAGATGTGACTCCAGTGCCCCATGTGCCCGTGGTACTGGATGATGCAGAGCTTCTTGGTGCTCCAGTCGTGATCGGTCCTGAGGATCCTGGGGTTGTTCTTGGTGATGCTGAGCTGCCCAGTGTTCCAGCTGTAGACACACCTGGGCTTGTTTTTGTGGTAGTTGGTGAGGCGGAGCTGCCTGATGTTCCAGTGGTGTGTGCAGAAGTCATGCCTGTTGTTATGAAGTGGGAAACTGTTATGACAATACTCTCAGGCAGAAAGTGAGGCATATCACTCTACATAACCACCGCGCCTGTTGGTGTCTTTAGCAGTGTTCTCCTTATTATTATTATGGTATTTGTTAAATACTTACTATGTGCCAAACACTGTTCTAAGCACTGGGGTAGATACAAGCAAATCAGGTTGGACACAGTCCCAGTCCCACATGGGGCTCACAGTCTCAATCCCCAGATGAGGAAACTGAGGCACAGAGAAGTTAAGTGATTTGCCCAAGGTCACACAGCACACAAGTGGTGAAGCCGGGATTAGAACCCATGACCACTGACTCCCAAGCCCATGCTCTTGCCACTAGGCCATGCTACTTCTCTAATGTTCTTAAGCTCTGAATGCGGAAAGAAGGACAGGTTTCCTCACAATAAGCACGAACATGGGGGCCCCTCAAGAAAGGCTCATAGACATGTTGGATTGGCCGAGAGCAATCAACCCTGAGAGAAAACTTTCAGGCTGACAATAAAAATCATCTCACCAGTTTGGGCAGTTGTACCGGTGGTTCCAGTGCTACTGGCCACAGGTGTAGATGAAGATGCCGTGCTCCCACGTAGCGTCGTGCCTGATATAAGATGCAAGAGGTGTTATTTATCTCCAGCCCACATCACCCAATCTAGTTGAATGGTTCTAAACTAAGTACACCAGTCTGGACTTTGCTACCTCCTTCAGACCACTTTGTGCCCATGGGTGGGAGACATTTGTCATGAAGAACCTACTGCACAAAAGTCTTCTCCCAGGTGTGGTTCAAATCTGAGTGACTGAAGGAATATCCCCAACTACCTCACTGGTGATCACATAAGAAAGGATTTAGAGAAGCAGTGTGGCTCAGGGGAAAAAGCCTGGGCTTCGGAGTCAGAGGTCATGAGTTTGACTCCCGGCTCTGCCACTTGTCAGCTGTGTGACTGTGGGCAAGTCACTTCACTTCTCTGTGCCTCAGTTACCTCATCTGTAAAATGGGGATTAACTGTGAGCCTCACGTGAGACAACCTGATTACCCTATATCTACCCCAGTTCTTAGAACAGTGCTCTGCACATAGTAAGCGCTTAACAAATACCAACATTATTATTCAGCTAATGTGTTAAAAGATGCATCAGCACTCATACTAAGACCTGCAGGTATACTCTAGGATGTAATACCTTCTGGGGCTCCCATGCTGACTGCGCCCCCTGTTTTGTTGCCTGTCTCCCCCCTTCTAGACTGTGAGTCTGTTGTGGGCAGGGATTGTCTCTATTTGTTGCTGAATTTTACTTTCCAAGCACTTAATACAGTGCTCTACACACAGTAAGTGCTCAATAAATATGATTGAATGAATGAATGAATGAATGAATGAATGAACTGATTCCTGATTCCTGATTCAAGTCAGACTTCACCTGCCAGATGATAGATGAGGGAATCCCTACAAGCCTAAGGCAGCATGGCCTTGTCCTGCAGACCTCAGTAGCATTGAGAGGCTCTTTTCTGCCCCAAAAGCCATTTTAAACATTCAGTGTTCAGTTTGCGTCTTGGGCACTGATCGACCTATATGCCAGAAATGACTTTCATTGTGGGCATCAAGCTCAACTTGGCTCACCTGCTGGGCTTCCAGAAGATACAACTTCAGTGTTCAGTGTGCCGATGGTACTGGATGATGCGGAGATTACCGGGGCTGCGGTCGGAACCGTTCCAGAAGACCCTAGTGGTGTGTTTGGTGATTTGGAGCTGCCTGGTGTTCCGGCTTTGGGTGCAGAAGTTGTGCCTGCTGTCAAGAAGTGAAAAAATGTCATGCTGATAGCCCCAGGCAGGAGGTGAAGGTAGATGCTATACTTAACTGCCTCGCCTGTTATTGACCTTAGCAATGTTCTTAATCAATCAATCAATCATATTCATTGAGTGCTTACTGTGTACAGTACACTGTACTCAGTGTTTGGTAGAGTACAATACAACCAGGTTGGTAGACATGTTCCCTGACCACAAAGAGTTTATAGTCTAGAGGAGAGGACAGGCATTAATATAACTACATAAATTATAGCTATGTACATAAGTGCTGTGGGGCTGAGGGTGAGGTAAGTAAAGGGTACAAATCCAGTTGGAAGGGTGACACAGAAAGGAGTGAGAGAATAATAAATGAGGGATTAAATATACTTTGAAGATGGAAAGAGTGATGGTCTGTTATCTTTCCACCCAAACCCTGTCCTCTCCCTGACTTTCTCATCACCGTAGATGGCACCACCATCCTTCCTGTTTCCCAAGCCCATAACCTTGGCATTATCCTTAACTTCTCTCTCTCATTCAACCCAAATGTTCAATCAATTACTAAATCCTGTCAGTCTCATCTTCACAACATCGCTAAAATCCACCCTTTCCTCTCCACCCAAATTGCTACCACTTGAATACAATCACTCAACCTATCCCAACTGAATTACTACATTAGCCTCCTTGCTGACCTCCCAGCCTCCTGTCTCTTCCCACTCCAGTCCATACTTCACTCTGCTACCCACATCATTTTTCTACAGAAATGTTCAGGACATGTTTCCCCACTCTTCAAGAAACTCCAGCGGTTGCCCATCCAAAACAAAAACTCCTCACCATTGGCTTTAGTCACTTTGCCCCTTCCTACCTCACCTTGCTACTTTCCTACTACAACCCAGGCCACACACATTGCTCTTCTAATGCCAACATACACACTGTACCTCCGTTACATCTATCTGTGTTTATCCAGCCTAACTTGGCTCACCTGCTAGGCTTTCAGGAGATGTGGCTCCAGTGTCCAGTGTGCCAGTGGTACTGGATGATGCTGAGCTTCCTAGTGCTCTGGTCGTGGTTGGTCCTAAGGTTGAACTTGATGATGCCAAGCTGCCCGGTGCTTTGGTTGTTGACACTCCTGGGGTTACGTTTGTGGCACCTGGTGAGGAAGATCTGCCTGGTGCTGTGGATGTGGGTGAGGAGGTGGTGCCTGCTGTCAAGAAGTGGGAAAGTGTCACATCAATACCCTCTAGCAGTAACTGAAGCCTGCTGCAGTACGTCGGCATTGGCAACTTTAGCAATGTTCTCAACCTGCAAGTGTGGCCAGTAGGGCAGTCCTCCCAATACTGAGCCCAAGGTGGGGCCACCAAACATGAACTGGTAGATTTGTGGGAGTGGCCAAGAGCTGTCAGCTCTGACAGAAAATTTCCGGAGATGTTAGTCAATCTTGATTCATCAGATTTGGCAGCCATGCTGGTGGCTCCAGTGATACCTGTTATGGATGTAGGTGAAGAAGCTGTGCTCCCTAGTGCTACTGTCGTGCCTGCTACGAGATGGGGGAAGTATCACTCACTTCCAGTCCACATGAACCTCCAGCAGGCTGAAAGGTACTAAACTGGGTCCTCGGGCCTGATCATTACTGAAACCTTCAGACTGTCTTCATGGTGGGATGAAATCTGTCATGAAGAACCTCTATGAGAAGGTCCTCTGCCAGGGGTGGTTGGAAACTGTGTGACTAAAGAAATATCCCCTATTTTCTCATTGTTTACCACCTTAAGAAGAACTTATTCAGGTATGTATTAAGAGGTGCACTGGGTCTCTCGCCAAGATCTGCCAGTGAATTCAGGGATATAGGACTGGCTGAGGCTCCTGTGGTGCCTGGGCTTCCTGAAATAATTCCTGAGACCAGAAAAAGTCAGATTTCAACTCCTAAATGGTTATTGAGGGAATTTCTAAATCACTGAGACAGCATGGCCTCACCCCACAGACTTCAGTATCATTAGGTGGACCTTTTTTTGATCCCAAAACCCATTTTAAAGATTCAGGGTTAGGTTTGTGATTGGGCCTCCAGAGTGATTCCTGAGGTGAAAAAGAAGTCAGACTTCATCTCTTAAATGTTTGGTGAGGGAATCCTGATATCGCTGAGGCGTAATGGACTTGAACCGTGAGGTGGTAACCCTTGCAGGCAACAACAAAATCTAGCAGCTTGTCCCTGTGGAAAGAGCCCGGGCCTGGGAATCAGAGGACCTGGACTCTAAAGCCGGATCTGCCAATTGCTTGCAGTGTGACCTTGGGCAAGTTGCTTAACTTCTCTGTCCCTCAGTTTCCTCAACTGTAAAGTGGGGATTAAATCCTACTCCCTCCTACTTAGAATTTGAGCCCCATGAGGGACAGGGACTGTGTCAAACCTGATTGACTTGTATCTACCCCAGTGCTTAGAACAGTGTTTGACAAAGTAAATGCTTAACAAATGCCATAAAAAAATTGCCCTCTTTCTCATGCCAAAAGCAATAGATTCTCTTTCAAACACTGAATGCAAAAGTGGGGACTCTCAATGTGGTCTTGTAAACTTTTCGGACTGGCCGAGAGCCATCACCACTGACAGAAGATTTCCAGAGATGCCAATCAAAATCGACTCACCAGATCTGGGAGTCATGCCAGTGGCTCCAGTGCTACCTGATCCGGGTGTAGTTGAAGATGGCGTGCTCCCTGGTGCTACCGTCGTGACTGCTACGAGATGGAGGAAGTGTTATATGCCTTCAGTCCGTATCACCATAAAAGCAGGTTTATTGGTGTTATACTGTATACTTGGGCCTGGACTTTACTATGTCTTTCAGACAACTGTGTCTCCAACATTGGGTGAAATCTGTCATGAAGAATCACCTGTACAAAAGGGCTCTGCTGGGTGTGGTTCGAATCTCTATAACTAAGGGAATGACTCCCAGTAGCTCACTGTTCAGTACCTTAGTAGGAATTGGGACAGCATGTTCATTCACAGAATATGTTAAGAAGTGCACTAATGCTTGTAGTAATCTGGGATGTAGGTCTGCCTGGGGATCCTATGGTGACTGGGTTTCCTGAACTGATTCCAGAGAGCTAGAGAAGTCAAACTTCACCTCTCAAACAGTGGTTGAGGGAAGAGCTACATCCCAGAGGCATCATAGACTCCTCCCACTGGGACTGACTGTTGCAGGCCACAGTTTCATTGAGTTGTCCTGTATCCAATCCCAAAACCAATTTTAAAGATTCACTGTTCGTTTTGTGCCTTGGGCATCGGTCACTCTGTAAAGCAGAAAGGGATCTTTGACTAGCAGGACATTCAGTGTTGTCATACAGCTCAACTTGGCTCACCTGGCAGACTTTCTGGAGATGTGATTCCTGTGCTCGGTGCACCGGTGGTACTGGATGGAGCAGAACTTCTTGGTGCGGCAGTTGTGACTGGTCCTGGGGATCCTTGGGTTGTACTCGAGCTGCCTGGCATACTGGCTGTAGACACTCCTGGGGTTCTGTTCGTTGTGCCTGGTGATGGGGAGCTACCTGGTGCTCCAGTTATGGATGTAGAAGTCACACCTGCTGTCAAGAAGTAGGAAAATGTAATGAAAATAGTGCCGGAAGTGTCGGCTTCAGCAACCTTCTCACCCTGCGAATGTGGTCAACTGCAGGGTCTTTCCAACACTAAGTACAAAATGTGGAGCACCTCAACATGGGCTTATAGATCAGTGGGGCTGGCCAAGAGCCATCACCTCTGACAGAAAATTTCCAGAGATGTAACTTACTGGATGCGGTAGCCGTGCTGGGAGCTCCAGTGTTGCTTGCTCTTGGTATAGGTGGAGTTGCCACGCTCCCTGATCCTACCGTCGTGCCTGACACTGAAATGGAAGAAGTGTTATTTGCCTCCAGTCCATACCATCCTCCATCATACTGAATGGTTCTAAAATGTATACTCAGGCCTGGATTTTACTGCCATCTTCAGATCACCCTTTCTCCATGGGTGGGTGAAGTCTTTTGGGAAGAACTTCCTGTAGAAAAGTTCTTTCCCGGCATCCTCTCCCAGGGTCCAAAACTGTGTGACTAAGTGAATTTCCACAACTGGCTCTTTTGCTTAGCACCTTAGTGAGGACTTGGGAAAAGTCCCAAGTGTGTGTGACTTTGTGACTTTGTGACTTTGTGACTGTGTGACTTTGGGCAAGTCACTTAACTTCTCGGTGCCTCAGTTACCTCATCTGTAAAATGGGGATTAAGACTGTGAGCCCCACGTGGGACAACCTGATTCCCCTGTGTCTACCCCAGCGCTTAGAACAGTGCTCGGCACATAGTAAGCGCTTAACAAATACCAACATTATTATTATTATTAAAAGGGGTTAATTCACCCGTGTTAAGGGTGTACTAGGGCTCATACTGGGACTCTCAGGTATGCTCTGATATGTATAAATGTCTGAGGCTCCTGTGGTGAAGAAGTCCTGTTCCCTGCTGCCTGATATGTTATACCTGATATGAGATGAGAATAGTGCCTTTTGGATCCAGGCCTTATCACCCCAGTCAGGCTAAATGGTACTAAAGTGAGTATTTGGGCCAGGACTTTACAACCACCTTCAGACCACATTGATTCCACAGTTTGGGTGAAATCCATGGTGAAGAACATCCTAAAGAGAAGCCCTCTGCCAGGTATGATTTAATTCTATGTGACTAAGGGAATCACCCTTACTTGCTTGCTGTTGACTACCATAGGAAGGACCACGGTCAGTTGGTGCATTCACCAAATATGTGAAAGGATGGACTAGTGCTCGTACCAGAAACTGAAGGTTTGCTCCTGGATATAGGACTTCCTGGGGTTCCAGTGGTGACTGGGCCTCCTGAAATCATTTCTGACACCAAGACAAGTCCAACTTCACCTCCCAATAATAGCTGAGGAAATCCCTTCATTTCTGAGGCATCATGGCTTCACCCTAGGGAAGGGGTGCCAACTGCAGGCCACAATATTATCAACTGGCCCTGTGTCCAACCCCAAAACCCATTTTAAAGATTCACTGGTGGTTTGTTGCTTGGGTATTAGCTGACATATAAGCCAAGAATGGTCCTTTGAGTGGCAGGACAGTCAATGTGGCCATCCAGCTTGACTTTATGGCTTGGAAGTCAGAGGATGTGGATTCTAATCCCAGCTCCACCACTTGTCTGCTGTATGACCTTGGGTAAGCCAATTCACTTCTCTGTGCCTCAGTTCCCTCATCTGTAAGATGGGGATAAAGACTGTGAGCCCCACGTGGGACAAACTGATTATGTTTTATCTACTCCAGCACTTAGAACAGTGCTTGGCACATAATAAGCACTTCAATACCATAATTATTATTATCCAGCTCACCTGCTGGGCTTCCAGGAGATGTGACTCTAGTGCCAGGTGCACTGATGGTACTGGAAGATTCAGAGCTTCCCAGGGCTCTGGTCGTGGTTGGTCCTGAGGATCCTGCTGTTGTACTTGGTGATGCTGAGCTGCCTGGGGTTGTAGGCACTTCTGGGGTTCTTTTTGTTGTGCCTGGCGAAGCAGAGCTGCCCAGTGGTGTGGTCATGGGTGAGGAGATTTTACCTGCTGTCAAGAAGTGGGAAAATTTCACAATACTCACTGGCAGTAGGTAATGCTTACTGCAGCAAATTACTGTGCTGCCATTCGTGCCTTTAGCAATGCTATCAACCTGCAAAATTGGCCAACTGGGCTGTCCTCTCAACACTAAGCCCAGAGTTGGGGCCCCATACCATGGGCTCGTAGACCCCCCGACAGAAAATTTCCAGAGATGTCAATCAATCTCAACTCACCGGATGTGGCGGCCGTGCCTGTGGTTCCAGTGCTACCTGCTCTGGGTTGAGGTGAAGTTTGCGTGCTCCCTGGTGCTACCGTCGGGCCTGATATTGAGAAAGGAGGCGTGTTATTTGCCTCCAATCCACATCACCCTCCATTAGGCTGAACAGTAGACAGTAGATTGTGAACTCGTTGTGGGCAGGGAATGTCACTGTTTGTTGTTGGACCTTCTCGAGTGTTTAGAATGGTGTTCTGCAATCAGTAAGCGCTCAATAGATATGAGTGAATGAATGAATGAACAGTATTAAACTGAGTACTTAGGCCTGGACATTCTTGCACCTTCAGACCACGCTGTCTCTACGTTTGGGTGAAAGCAGACGTGAAGAACTTCCAGCAGGATGGTCCTCTGCCATGGGTGATTTGAAACTGCATGACTAAGGTAATGTCCCCTACTATCTTGTTGTTTACAGCCTTATGAAGGACACAGGACAACGGGCTCATTCACCTAATGCGGTAAAGTGTGCACTAGCTCTTGTCTATGGACCTGCAGGTGTGACTGAAGCTGCGGTGGTGACTGGGCCACCCAAAGTGATACCTGATACCAACAGAAGTCAGACTTCATCTCCCAAATGTTAGCTGAGAAAATTCCTACATCTCCCGAAACGGGGGGGGGGCTCAAATTGCAGACCTCAACATCATCCAGTGGCCCTGTTTACTACCTCTGTGTTTGATTGTGGCTTGGGCGTTGGTCAGGCTGGAAGGCAGGTGGGAACTTTGGATTTCTGGGACAGTCAATGTGGTCATCCAGCTCAACGTGGATCTAATGACTTGGCTCACCTCTTGGGCTTCTCGGAGATGTGGCTCCAGTGCCCGGTGTACTGGGGATACTGGATGATTCAGAGCTTCCTGATTCTCCAGTCGTGGTCAGCCTTGAGGTTCGTGGGGTTGTTCTTGTTGATGCTGTGCTAGCCGGTGCTCCAGCTGTGGACACCCCTGGGGTTCTGTTTGTGGTACCTAGTGAGGCAGAACCGCCTGGTGAGCCAGTTGTGGGTGTAGAAGTCATGCCTGATGTCAACAAGTGGGAAAATGTCACAGTAGTACCAAGCAGGTGGTGAAGGTTGCTGCAATATGCAAGGGTCCCACTGTTGATAATTTACCAATATCCTCAACCTGGGACTGTGGCCAGCTGGAGCTGGACTCTTCTCCAAACGCTGAACTCAAAAGTGGAACTGCTCAACATCGACTCGTAGACTTGTCGGCCTGGCCGAGAGCCATCAGCTCTGACAGAAAATTTCCAGGGATGTCAATAAAAATCAACTCACCAGATGTGGCAGTCGTTCCAGTGGCTCCAGTGGTGCCAGCTCTGGGTGTAGATGGAGATGCTGTGCTCCCTCTTGTCAGTGTTGTGCTTGATACTAAGATGGAAGAAGTGTTATTTCCCTCCTGCCCACATCACCCTCCACCATGCTGAATGGTACTAAACTATGTACTAAAGGCCTGGACTTTACTACCGCTTTCACACCACCCTATCTCCAAGGATGGGTGAAGTCTGTTGTGAAGAGGTTCCTTTAGAAAAGTCCCCTTCCATGTGGTCCAAAATGGCATAATTGAATAAATATCTCTTATTAGCTCATCGCTGACCAACTTAACAAAGACTCAGAAGTGCGGGTTAATTCGCTTAACATGATAAGGGGTGCACTATTGTTGTACAGGGACCTGCAGGTGTGGTCGGGAATAAAGAATTGCCTGGGTCTCCTGTAGTGACTGCATCCCCACAAATGATTCCAGAGGCCAAGAGAACTCAGACTTTACCAACCAACTGATATCTAAGGGGATCGCCATATCCCTAAGGTATCACATCCTCACCAAGCTAGAGACGTAACCCTCGTGGGCAATAACAGAATCAAGTGGCCACGTTTCCCATGGCAAACCAATTTTAAGAGTTTGTTGTTTGGATTGTGGCTGTGGTATTAATCTTCCCATAGGCAGAAAGAGACCTTTGACTGGCAGGAGCATCTCAACTCGGCTCACCTGTTGAACTTCCAGGAGATGTAGCTCCAGTGCCCTGTGCCCCAGTGGTACTAGATGATGCAGAGCTTCCTGGCGCTCTGGTCGTGACCGGTCCTGGGATTGTACTCGGTGGCACTGAGCTCCCTGGTGCTGCGGTAGTGGACACTGTGGGGCTTCTGGTCGTTGTACCTGGTGAAGCAGAGCTGCCTAGTGCTTCAGGCACGTTTGCAGAAGTCTTGCCAGCTGTCAAAAGTGGAAAAACGTCACGACAATAGTCAAGGGCAGGAAGTGAAGCTCGGAGCCATAGATAACCACCCCACCTAGTGTCGCCTTTAACAGTGTTCTCTACTTGGAAATCTGTCCACCTGGACACTCGTCCCAACTCTGAGAACAAGGTGGGGGCCCCTCAACATGGGCTCCTAGACTGGTGGGACTGGCCAAGAACCATCAGCTCTGACAGAAAATTTCCACAAGATGTCAATCAAACTCAACTCACCCGATGTGGCGGCCGTGCTTGTGGCTTCAGGGATAACTACTTTGGGTTTAGGTGAAGCTGGCGTGCTCCCTGGGGCTTCCGTCTGGCCTGTACCCCGCGAGGTGGAGCTACTCGGTGCTCTGGTCGTGACCGCTCCTGGGGACGTAGGGGTTGTACTTGGTGATGTTGAACTGGCCGGTATTCTGGTTGTAGGCACTTCAGGGGTTCTATGTGTTGTTCCTGGTGAGGCAGAGCTGACTGTTAATCCAGTCGTGGGTGTAGAAGTCTTTCCTGCTGTCAAAAGTGGGAAAATGTCATGAGAATAATCTCAAGCAGGAGGTGAAGTTTGCTGCCAGACATAACCACCCATCTGTTGTCATTTTTAGCAATGTTCTCTCCCTGTGAATATAGCCAACTGGACCGTCCTACCATAACTTAGCACAAAGGTGATGTCATTCATCATGGGATCATAGACCGCTGGGATTGGCCAAGAGCCATCCCCTCTGACAGAAAATTTCCAAAAATGGTAATTTAATCCCCATTTTACAGATGGAGAAACCGAAGAACAGAGAAGTTAGGTGACTTGCCCAACGTCACACAGCAAGCAATGGTAAACCTTGGACCTCTTCCCAGGGGCTGCATGTCAGGTGAAATTGCTTTTGCCATGACAATTTCCTGCTACCCAATCAATCTGAAACTCTCCCGATAGGCTTCCAGTTGTAAAAGCTCCAGTGCCCATGCTCTAGTTGTGGTTGATGAGGTGGGGTCACCCAGTGCTCCTGTGGTGCCAGGATGCCCAGATTGGGGGAATAGCCCCTGAGATCCAGAGAGGAAAACACCACTAAGTGACAATCAGTTGGATCAGCACTGCCATCAGTCAAATTGAAATTTGGTGGAACTAGTTTTTTGACACCTTAATTTCTTGCCAAGTCAACATTCTGAGCTAACACAGCTCCTCATAAACTGCTTTAAGAATCTGATGGAGTGGATTTCTTTTCATTCCACTATGCTTCAACACGCGGGAATGAACCTATGGTGCCCTGATGTTTGGATCTGGATATTCAGAAGGAAAAGATTTATTTTTTCCAATTCTATCTCAGCTGAAACTGCATCATGTCATTTTGTTATGACACAATGCTATTCAATAATAATAAGAATAATTAACAGTACTTATGGTATTTGTTAAGTGCTTTCTATGTAAAGGCACTGCACTATGCACTGGGGTGGATACAAGCAAATCAGTTTAGACATTGACCCTGTCCCACATAGAGTTCATAGTCTTAATCCCCATTTTACAGATGAGGGAACTGAGGCACAGAGAAGTGAAGTGACTTCTCCAAGGTCATACAACAGACAAGTGTCGGAGGCAGGATTAGAACACATGACTTTCTGACACCCAGGCCTGTGCTCTGTCCACTATGCCATGCTGCTTCCCTCTCAATCAATCAATGGTACTTATTGAGCGCTTACTGTAGGCAGAGCCCTGCACTGAGTGCTCACGAGAGTACGGCACAATAGAGTTGGCAGACCTGATCCCTGACCATTAGGAGCTACAGCATAGATGGGGAAACAAACATTAAAACTAATTATATATAGGTGAAGTGGCAGCATATAAGGAAATGTACATATATGCTGTGGGGCTCATGGGAGAGGGTGAATACCAAGTGTTCAAGGGGTAATAATAATGGCATTTTTTAAGCATTTACTATATGCCAGGCACTATACTAAGCACTGGGGAGGATACAATCAAATCAGGTTGGAAACAGTCCCTGTCCCCCGTGGGGCTCACAATCTCAATCCCCATTTTACAGATGAATTAAGTGAAGCACGTAGAAGTGAAGTGACTTCCCTAAGGTCATACAGCAGACATGTGACAGAGCCAGGATTAGAATACGTGACCTTCTGACGCCCAGGCCTGTGCTTTGTCCACTGTGCCTTGCTGCTTCTCTCTACTAAGGTACAGATCCAAGTGCACAGGCAAAGCAATGGGGAGTGAGTTGGAGAAATGAGGGATTAGTTAGGGAAGGCTTCTTGGAGATGGCATTTTAATAGAGCTTTAAATACCATTGATTGATTGATTGAGTCCTGTGGGCCAAAGAGGACAGTAGTAATAACTTGTAGAAAAAAATAGGAAAATTTGCTCAAATCCTTTCCACGCTGATTATCAAAAAAAGAACCTGAGCAAATTTGGGAGCATGAGGGGACCCAGCCCTCCTTCTGTACTAAGGCTTTTATGCTCTAAAACAGACCCAATCCATGAATCCCTGGGAAACCCAGTGCTTAATTCAAAGTATTTCTTGTTCTACTTACTTGTTGTTGGACTTCCTGGCACTCTAGTGGTTGCTGAGAAGAAGACAAATTGATATAAATTACCTTCTAAATTGAATTGGGAATGGAGAATGAAGGAAATGTTCATTTTGGCTGTAGAAATAATTATATTGGGAGCAGACATGCAAATAATTCAGAACACCAGTTGAAATGATGTTGCAGGAACATTTGGATACTGAAATTCAGATTCAGAGTGAGGAGATAAGTCCTGAAATGTTTTTCACAATTGGAAGTTGACTTTTTAAAGAAAACCAGACAAAATAACCACTGAACTTAACGGTAATGATAATAATAATGGTGTTCTTTAAGTGCTTACTATGTGCCAAGCACTGATCCAATCACTGGGGTAGATACAAGGTTATAAATTTGGGCACAGTCTCTGTTCCACATGGGGCTCACAGTCTAGGAAGGAGAGAGTAGGATTTAATCCTCATTTTATGGACAAAGAAACTGAGGCTCAGATAATTAAATAACTTGCCCAAGTCACACAACAGAGAGGTGCCGTAGCTGGGACTAGAACCCAAGTCCTGTGACACCCACACCCATGCTCTTTCCACTAGGCCATGCTGCTTCTCCTCCATTATGAAAAATAAATATTATTTTAACCCCTTCTAGTCCAGGTAGCTGTTGCATCATTTTACAAATATGATTCCAGGCTGAATCAGTGAAGAATTAACTTCTTGGGAATACAAACGAACCTAGAGGGAAATGTTCAACCAGTGGGATAATATTTAGCGTATTGCCTCTCCAGTGGATAAAGGGATGTCAGTGCAGCATTGGACATGACCTACTCTCCCATGGAGGAAATCAATTTATACCCACCAAAGAAATGTGAATAATAATATTTGTTCCTTACTAAATCTCTTTGTTTGCAAGTAAAGTGACAAGAATATCCTTATGAAGCTTACCTGCTTTGGTGGTGGGTACAGCACTGGATCCTGTAGTGATGGCTATCAAATAAACACAATTTGGGAAAAGGTAAATATTTAAACATTCTTGTAACGTTGTCTATATCTGAACATGTAGCACTGAATTTTGATGTGCAGGGACACCAACTGTCCAATAAGAGGGTAAAACTGTTCAAGTTAGTAAAGCAAGTATTTGGCATTCATTGAAACCAAAAACTCTGTAATTGATCGAACCTCTTAAAGTTCAAAAAATCTGATTACAAAACACAAATGTTCCTGCTAAAATCTGCTCATATGCCATCCATGTGGATGTTTGGAGAAGGTACACATCTTTATGGATGCCTATGTTGACTGGTTGCTTGAAATAAACATATTCTATTTAAAAGCACAGCTTCAGTGCTCAAAATATGCCAGGATCCTGACATCCTATCTGATATTGCCTCCTGGCTTCTGAGGCCCCTGAGGGACAAGGACGATGTCTAATTCCCACCTGTGGATTCTCTCCTACCACTTAGTGTGCTGCTCTGCATCCAGTATGTGATCAATAAAACAATATGACTATATTAAAAACTGCTTAGAATAGAGCTCTGCACACAGCAAACCCTCCGTAAATGTTACTGATTGATTGAAATCATGAAAATCGTACCTTAGTATTCAAATTGTAAAGTAGAAGTAGTAACACTGGTATTTGTTAAGTGCTTACTTTGTGCCTGGCACTGGAAGGTGATCTTACTTTTAATTAAATCTACCATTAGTATTCTTGATATAATCATTTTCATACTTTTCTTGACATTTCTCCTATAGCATCTCTTAATACACTTTAAAGCCTGTTGTGAAGATGCTTTATTCAGTCATTCATTCAATCATATTTATTGGGAGCTTACTGTGCAGAGCACTGTACTGAGAGCTTTAATGTCTGGAATGTGTATACAATCCCCAAAAATTTCAAAACTGCCTTTGGCTAATAACTCTAAAACTAGCTATGTAATTTAAATGATTCTGTGGTAAACAAAAACCAAGTCAGCATTTAGGGGTAATAAACATCAAGATTGAGGGGTTTTTTATTTTTAGTCTATGGAAAAAAATTGAAAAACAAGTTCTCTGGGGAAGACTTTTTTTAACGTATTAGATTTCAATGCACAATGCTGTGTGACCTTGAACAAGTCACTTAACTTCTTTATGCCTTAGTTTCCTCATAAAACTATCTTACTTTCTGATTGTCTCTTAGAAGAATTAACAATCAGAGAACCATAGAAATGAACAGAAAATTTTAAACCTGTTAGATACCAGGAATCCACGTGAAACTGATTCTTGTACTCTACTATATTTTGCACTTATTAAAATGTAACAATTACAATATCTCTTTTTGTTTCCTATTCAACGGACAAATACAGAATGAAATTATTTTACCTGTACTTGTTGGAGTAGTACTTGTCTCTGAAATTATATAAATACATTAAAATAAATTGTTATTGCATGGAAATCACCACTGGTTCAAGAGAGATAACACATTTCTAATATGTCTATTATTTAGGTCCTCAGATACATTCATTTCTTTTTCTGTTGCTATCTAACTTCCATCACTAAACTCCAGTACTTAAAAGTTACCACAGCTCCCAAAGCACTCACGTCTTAAACACTCTATTAATAATAATAATAATAATAATGTTGGTATTTGTTAAGCATTTACTATGTGCACAGCACTCTTCTAAGTGCTGGGGTAATAATAATGATGTTGGTATTTGTTAAGCGCTTACTAAGTGCAGAGCACTGTTCTAAGCGCTGGGGTAGATACAGGGTAATCAGGTTGTCCCACGTGGGTCTCACAGTCTTAATCCCCATTTTACAGATGAGTTAACTGAGGCACAGAGAAGTTAAGTGACTTGCCCACAGTCACACAGCTGACACGTCAGAGCCAGGATTCGGACCCATGACCTCTGACTCCCAAGCCCGGGCTCTTTCCACTGAGCTAACGGTAATCAGGTCATCCCACGTGAGGCTCATAGTCTTAATCCCCATTTTACAGATGAGGTAACTGAGGCACAGAGAAGTTAATTGACTTGCCCACAGTCACACAGCTAAGTGTCAGAGCCGGAATTCAAACCCATGACCTCTGACTCCCAAGCCTGGGCTCTTTCCACTGAGCCACACTGCTTCTCTAACTATATGTAATTCATTTAAGCATCACTGTCCCTGGTTAGACTGTAAGGTCTTTGAGAGCAGATCACGTCCTCTAACTCTTTTCTACTCTTCCAAGTATTCAGTACAGTGCTCTGCACACAGGAAACACTGAAGATATGTTATTAACAACGATGATAATGACGATGATGATTCTGTGAAATTCTAGGGCCTTGATATATACACCATGTCCAGAAGCATCTGGATATAAGATCGAGGAAGAGGTAAGGCATTTGATCAAGCATCAACAGTTTGGGGAATCTGTGGAAATGAAGTTTTTGTTTGTTTTATGGTATTTGTTAAGTGCTTACTATGTGCCAGGCACCATACTAATTCCCTGGATTAGATACAAGCTAAGCGTTTGGACACAATTTATGTCCCACATAAGAATCCTCATTTTACAGATGAGGTAACTGAGGCACAGAGAAGTGAAGTGACCTGTCCAAGGTCACACAGCAGACGTATGGCTCAGCCAGAAATAGAACCCAAGTCCTTTTGACCCTCAGGCCTGTGCTCTATCCACTAGGCCAGGATGCTTCTCACTAAATTGGTAATTTCAAGCAGAAAAAAGGCTGAGGATGATAGACAGGGACAGAGGGGATAACAGAGTGTTATAGCTTCTGATGTAGTCCTCCAAAGACCTGAGGAGGGGTAGTAGAGTGGCAGGAGCCAGGCATTGAAAGTAAGTCAACAAAAGGGTTCTAGGTTGTATTAGCCAAGGAAAATGATACAAAAATTGGAAAACAATGCTTCCCAATTCTGTCCTCATCAAAACTTTAACAAGGGTGGCTAAGCTTTAAAAGAAATGAAGAGAAATTGGAGATAGTTCTGGACAGAGTGACAAAATCATTAAAGGAATGGAAAATGGATTTTATGAGAAATAATGAAGGCAGTGGGACTGTTTATCTTAAAGTCAAAGCTAAGGAACAACAAACACATTAGTATCTTCAAGTATAAGAAGTAGTTTTATGGTGAGGGCACTGACCAGTGGTTTTCCAGATCCACTGAGAGCTGAACATGAAAAAATAGTCTTAAATAAAAGCCAGAGAGAGATTTTGGTGACATAGAATAGCTTGCCTTAGAGAAAAGAGCACAGGCCTGAGAGTCCAAGGATCTGGGTTCTAATCCCAGCTCTGCCACTTGCCTGCTCTGTGACCTTGGGTAATTCACTTAACTTCTCTATGCCTCAGTTTCTTCATCTGTAAAATGGTGATTGAATACCTGTCCTCTCTCCACCTTAGACTGTACCTGCATGTGGTTCAGGGACCATGTTTGAACTGATTGTAGTGTATCTACCCAAGTGATGGTCACATAGTAGTGCTAACAGAAGCCACTATCATTGTGATTGTTTTTATGAAGAAGAATGTCTTAGCTAACAGAGGGAAAAAGCACAGATAGAGTTTCCGGGAAGTTGTTGAGTTCCAATCTTTGATGATATTTGCAATAAACAAATAATCACTTATGCTTGTATTTCTTAGTCCTTCACTTTCCTGAAGACAGGAGGCTAGAACAGATGACCTTTGGAGGGTTCAAATTCAGTGATTTTATGGTTCTTTAGTAGAGGAGTTGGTGTTGGGTCTTTTCACCTATGACTCATCCACATCATTTAGTTTCTCCCTGTAACCTCATTTTAGTGAGGCATTAAACAAGTGAACATTCAGAAAATGCTCATTGATGAGGCACAATTTCTAAACTGACTGCAATCAAAAAGTCCAGGAATTACTCACCAACACACTGTAACTCTCCTCCTATGCAAGAGCTGCAAGTCAAATGCAAAACAGTATTTGAAATTTTAAGCATATTTTAACTAAAGTTTTTTCCAATTAAATCAGAACATCTTATAAATAACTCTGCTCATAATGAAATTCAGTTTTGGCATCAAACATGGTATACATTTCCCTGACTGGGCTTTAACTATCATGGTTTACAGTGAAGCCTATAAACATTTCTCTTGCCAGCTGAAGAAATTTGAAGGGTCTTAAAATATTTGTTGACATAATGTTTTTTCCAAAGTATGTTTCTCTATTATTCAAATAATGGTAAATTATTCAAACACAAGGCATTAAAATTATGCAGATTCTGAAATGAAACATTAAGAAAACCACCAGCCACTGAAATAATTGAGAAAAAATAAGCGAGAATCTGGCACTGATTGCCAAAAACAATTGTAAAATGGGGAATTGTGATGAACTCAGTGAAATTTCAAGAAAAAAGGTATGCACTATCATAAAAACCCATGTAGAAGAGAGCAACAGGGATAGAAATAGAAACTAACAGTAACAGAAACTGCTGGAGAAGGGGTAAGGAAGAGAGACAATAGGATAGGAAGCAGAAAAACAGAGAAGGACTCAGAAACAGAGAAGATGGATGGGGACCACAAGAAGTGAAAAGAGACACTGAGAAGGTTTAAGACACGGGAGACCTTTGCTACACCCTGCTATTGCTGCTCAACTTAGCACTGGGTGTCCCAATGCCTCTACCATCAAGGCTGCAGCAGCCAAAAGTAGAACTTCTGGGTATCCCTTAGTGCCTGACCACCATCACAGCATCAGTGGCCATTATCTCCCTTCAGTAGGCAGGGCTAGAACTGTCAACTGCCATATCCTGATGGTAGAAGAGAATGGAAAGACTAGGAACTGCCCTATGCCCATGGGATTTAACCTGCTTGACCACTTCTGCATGCTCACACAATGACTTCAGGAACCGGTAGGCAGGTGGCCAGGTGGCCAAGTGGGAAGTAGGTAGCTACTGAGTGACTAAATCTTTGCTTATTTTCATTACAATTCCACTACCCCATGAAGGAGGTGGAATGGAGTTAGCCCCTCCCAGATGATTATCAATCATATGGGAGAGTCTCTCTGGGACAGTCAGAGCTCTTGAAAAGGGTATTTCAGAGGAAAACAATTACAACTGCTCCATTTTGAGAGACGAATGAGAGGAATAGAGGGGAAGAAAAAGTGAGATCAAGAAGAGAGACAAGCAGGGAGAGAAGAAAAGAGGGGCAGGGTAGCAAAGAGAAGAAGGGATAGAGAAAGGGAGGAAGATAGAGAGGGGAATCCATACCATGTTCTTCCACAGTCATCTTGAATCACTCCTCCTGCTGGTATTACATCATTGTAGAAACAACTACATTCTGATAAACTGACACATTTCATGGTATTTTCATCCAGATATGGGGCATTATCAGGACATTTAGCATAGCACCCTATGTGTGAAAGAACAAAGTTAATTTTAGCTCCACGGACATATACTGCATGGAAAGCAAACTCTGGGGAAAAAAATATAATAACTACACAACCAAATAAAGCAATCTCCAAAACAACATTATACATTTACACAGAAACATATGAATGTTGGATTCAGACAGATCATCTACATTGCTCCTTGATGTAGGACTCCCACCAGTGGAGATAAAACTATGTATATGACTTGATTATCCTTTAGAACATCGAGGCTTCCCATTCGTCCCATTCTCGCCTCTCTCCCCCCACCTCAACTGACACTTGGGCATTTCTGTGTCACCTTCAGCACCTACCCTCCCCAAAGAGCTTATTTACATAAATTATACTCTCCTTTTTCTTCCTATCTGTAACTGTTAGTGTCCAAAGATTTCTCTACACTGTAAGTTCCTTAAAGGCAGGGATCATATCTAACTCTATTATACCCTTCTAAGCATTTAGTGTCTGCGAATTCTGTTGTATTGCACTCTCACAAGTGCTTAGTACAGTGCTCTGCACACAGTAAGCATTCAATAAATGCAACTGAATGATTGATTAGTGCACTGTTCTGTTCAGTGTTGCTCAATAAATATTGACTGACAGATACTTTTCAATGACTGGTTCAAAAAGACTGATGTGCCCGGAGCATGTATCCATCAATTCTGTTGTGTTATACTTTCCCAATTGTTTAGCACAGTGCTCACTCAGTAACTACCACTAATTGACTGATTAACAACTTCAGGTCAGTAAGATGCCTTGGTAGCTTTTCACCTTTCTACTTTAAATTTTATTAAGTCCTTCAGAGTTTTGCAAACGAAGCACTTACCTTCCAAAAGAGCAGAAAATTTCTGGCCAATAACTTGGTCTTTGCAGGTTTTTGCTGTAACAGTTCCACAAGGTTCATAATGCCAGCTGCATTCACCAGGTGCATTATAATAATCACAATAGACAGCTGTAATTCAATTGTTATAAATCACTTTCATTGGTCATGAAATAATTTTCACTTTTCACTTTGCAAAAACAAGGAAAGCCTTTTAAGTGAGATAATGAGGTAAGACCACTATCTCAAACTTTTTTTGTTCCTCCCTTTGGTTTCCATTTCAAAATTAGGGGGACAACAAGCACAGTTCAAGTCAATGTAACACAAGGAGTCAGAAATTGTATCCTTAATGAAATGTCAAAGTAGGAGAACAGAAAAACATGACTATGGTCATACATGGAGATGTTGTGCAGTCTTCTTTAATAATCAGTAAAAGTAATCCTGGTTTCCTTTATACTGTAGCCCAATGTGGCTACAGTTTCACTTCAAATTAGTCAGTAAAATGTACTTTACTGGTAACCAAGAAAATATAGCCTGTGCTTTTTTCAGGTTCCTCATATCAGGAGATAATTAGGTTTCTTTTCAAACTATGTCCCAGATTTGTACCATGAGGCAGTTGTTACCCTTGCAGTTTGAACCTCTTTTAAGCATCCTTTAAGTAATTTACCAGGCACTGGTGTCAAACTAAGGAGAAAAAGAGCACTGGCAAAAATATAGCTACGGGAAAAACATTTATAATGGAGAAAGCACCATGCCTCCATCAGCAGGAATCCAATACAGTTATATCTATATGGAAATATGTGAAACAAATTTACCATGATGGTCAAGTTTGTTTATTTTTCCCTAATGATAAAGGACTAATAAATATTAAATTCAGAGCTAGTTTGACTTTGAGCTTCTTTCTTTAAAGTTCACTTTTGTTATCCAAAATCAATTGTCCTTCAAAACCCATAGAAATCTCTTTCCAGTAGCGTGCATTATCAAGAAAATATGACATGAGCTTTGATGTCCTGAGTAAGCTATGCCCTTAAGGTGGAAGACTTTTACTTACGGCAAAGATCTGGGGTTCTCCAAGGAACACAGACACCCACTGCACTACAAGCCTCTGCATACATAGCCACAGCGGTACAGAATCCAAGGTATTTTCCTTCCATGTCACATGCACAAGCTTCTTCAACACATGCATCGTAATAAGAGTTAGGATCAACCTAAACAGAACGCACAGATATAAACTGTGTAAACGCTTTTGACACTAGGCAGAGGTGTATAATTGCCAATAATTAATTAGGAAGTAAAGACTACCTTGCTGTGGCAATCTTTGAAAGTGGTATCTCTTATGATCTCACATTTCCTTAAAGCCCATGCTTTGCAGTATGGATTAGAATCGCAAGGGAAAGATTGGACTACTGTGTCTGTGCATTTTTGGCTAGTTTTCCAACTATTTCCAAATTCCAGTGCTCCAGAAGCTACTGATGCATGTCTCGTGGTGAAGTCATCCTTAAGGTCTCCGTTGTTGTTGCCACAAAGACCACATACTTTGCCCTGCAAGGACATCAAGTAAGATTGGAAAAAGTTATTATAAATGATTATTTTAACTTAATATGATTCCCAGCAGTCATAATTTCTGGTCTAAAGCAGTCAGCTAGTTGGTATAATTAACCAATTGAAGGTTCCCCAAACACCTAAATGATCTAGAAAAATTCAAGAATTTCAAACTTAGGGAAACATTTTACCTGGACATGGAAATTGTTTCAAATTTTCTATTTTAATATATCTGATTTTTGATTCCTTCAACTGGAAACTTCTCAAGAGAAATACACATACTATCACTGTTACACATTCCTGTTCTCTCACTCTTTTTCTCTCACAGACTCTCTTCTCTCTCACATGTGTGCACACTGTTTTAGTAGAGAGCAGAAATATTCCATGTCTCAAAATTATCTCTAATACGATGTCTAATATGGTTAACATCCTGAAGGTTAACTCGGCCTATCATTGAAAGGTAACTTTTTTTTCCATTTCAGGTTCCTCTGATCCAAAAACAAACAAAATGAAACACTCCTTCACAAAGCAGGCTATGAAATAAAGGGTGCTTGGGAGAAAAGTTGTGGTATATTTGATATATCCCTGAACTTCATTATCAAAGAGAGAAATGAGAATAGGATTCTTTCAAACATGTTAGCGCTATCAGAGACAGAATGCACCAGTGATCTGGCCTAGTAATGGCTTTCCTTATGTGCTGGTCTTCTCGTGATAAGTTGGAGCTGAAGAATATGCAGAAGTGAAGGGTCTATTTTAAAAAGAGAGAAAAATACCCTTTCTACCTCTTTTAATTCTCTTCTCATCAGCTGGGCAGCCACAATATGTCTATGTAGTGCTACAACTAATCCCATTAGTGAGGCCTCGAGATTGCCAGCTCTTTGCCTTATGGGCCCTCCTAATCTACGAAGAACAACTCTCAGAACATTGTAGATTCTTCAAGAATACATTTCAAATCTATACATACGTTCCAGGTTGGATCCAGGATAGCAGAAACTCTTGTATTTTTGTCCCAAATCAAGGTCAATCCATTTGAAAATTTCAGAATCAAATACAGACCAACTGTATGCATAGAGTATACTTTGGTGTCAAGTTCGCATCCCTTGCTTTCTGAAGTTTTAACCACGGTGACTTTCCCATCGTGCAGCACAATATTTTGATCCTGTATATTAAAGAAACTGGAAATTAGGCTATGCACATTCACTAGAGACTGGATAAAAAGAAAAAACTAAATAACAATTTTACTGTACCGAGAGAGCAACTATGATTTTTCTTGAGCATGTAAGTCCATCTTCACAGCAAGGAACACTCTCAGTTAAAATTCTGAATGTGCCTTTTTCTTGACCACAGTAATCCTGAAGGGTAAGATGAGGTAGTTAATTATGCATAGAGGCAATGGCAGAACCAGGACAGGGCAAGTCGGGTGATAACCTCAGGGCTCAGTCAAAGTGGAAGCATGTAATGAGAAATGTCCTCTCCACAGAATCTCCCACCAACATGTAAATTTCTGTCAGTGATGTAACCTTCAAATGTAGCTTTCAAGCTAAAATTACCTCAGGGTGAATTTCCAAGGTAATAAATATGGAAGGCTGTTGCCACGTGAACCAGAAACAGCCTTTCTTACCTCAACAAATGAATACTGGCAAAGTCCATCATAGCTGTAGCTTTTTCCATCAAAGGTTTTGACATGACCGTCCCCATAGATATGGCAAGAAGATTGGCACTCATTTTGGGTACAAGTCCATGATCCTTTTATGCAAGTACTAAATGATGGGAGATACAAATTCAGATGCAAATTAATCATTCTTTTAAGAGAATGGTAATGGAGAAATAATCATATTGATTCATTACTTCATTTTCTCCTTTATATTGTAAGCGCATGTGGCTAGGGAGTTGTTTCCTTTTTATTCTCCCAAGCACTTGGTTCAGTGTTTGTGATTCAGAAAGCACTCACTGATTGGTATATGGATTGTCAAAAAAAAATTAAAATGTCCATATTTGGAAACCACTTTTGAAACAAAATTCACCACTGTTCTTCTTTAACGATGAACTGGGAAAATCCTATATCTCTTTAATTCTTACTTTGAAGTTAAAAATAAATTTATTTGGTGTTCACCATACCATTCATTGCAGCCAACTGACGTAACGCTTCCTTGGTTGTATTCTCGACCACCAAAAGAACAAGGGCAGTCATCGGGAAGGACACACTTTCCTTTAGAGTTTCGAACCATCCCTAAAGGACAGAAGCATCCACGTCTGCAGGGCGCGTCCTCCTGTATTTAGATGGGCAAATATTTATCGTAAAGCTGAGTCAGAAAATATGTCTCAACAGCAAACAGTATTTATTAGGTCGAGGACATGGCACTGAGCGGGGTGCTATTTAAATCAAGTTAAATAGATTCAAACTCTGTACCTAGACCCCTGGATAATCTCATTGTTTTTTAAAGTTTGTCATATTTCTATGCATTTCAAACAGCACAAAGACAACTGAATTAAAAGGAATTTAAGATGATGAGAAATAGCTTTGAGGGAATTATTCAGAAGCCAAATCCTACTGTGTTGTTTACCTAATGAGTAAATGAATAATCAAGCTATTTTATTCTCCAGGAAATTTTTGCAAACTTAGTAAACGTGAGGCACATACTGGGATGTAGGGGACAAACATTTCCTCCTAAGTGATTTAGTAATGACTTACTCTCCGACCTCTCTGATTCCTAAGTAAACCTAGGGATTCTTGAGCAATTGTCCCCATGGGAAAGGGGACCAAACATCCCCAACATCCTTGATCAGCAGAAAATTCAGGGGTGGGAGGTGGGACAGTAGTTTTCTGTATCTTAGTTCAACATTGTAAATGACCTCCCTGGGCTTTGCCTCATGAAATTACTGTCTATGATTTCCAAGAGTTAATTTAAATTTAAAATAATAAAAAAATATGGCAAATGAAATGCAACCCTCTTCAGGTTTGAATCCCTGCTCCTCAGGGGTATTGGAATCCAGATCAATTTCCCACCGGCATCAAAGTAACATTACTCACAGCAAGAGTAGGTATATTCCGTGTACTACATGTCCTGTCCTCCCTTTTCTGTGCTTTTGGATTACTGCAATCTATGTATTCTGCTCCGCCTGTACAGTTCACTAAGGCAGAAAGAAAACTTCCGTTAGACTATCGTTAGTTTACTGAGATGTAGACTTTTACCTTTTTCCATAATTCCAATACTTACCTGGGGTACTGTCAACTGATTTCTGACAAATGATATTTCCATTTTGGCAAACACTGAAAACAAAATGAAATGATATCATTTAAATGGCAGTGCTTGGGAAAGCAAGAACCCAAAGAGTTTTCTCTAAAATCTTCTTTTTGATAGGCTGTTTCCTCTCTAATCTTGTCTTAGTCTTGTGAGCAGAGAAAATGTAAATGCTCTGAGTGCTTTGAAAGAATAAGGTTAGGTAAATCCAACATATTTTATTTTATTCAATGGCATAGAAAACTAAGCCTAAAAAATTACTGATTCAGTTAATTTGAGGAGAAAAACTCCTGATCAGCCATTTAAAGATGCTTCACCAGTTAATGCCATCTGCTCTCTCCTGCCTCCACACACCAGTTTATGGTCTTCATTCCTCCAAAGAAACCTTCAGCATCTCTCATTCTCTGTTCTCCTGCTAGTAACTGATCAATCAGACCCTTCGTCACCCCTGGAAAACCCCCGGCTGAGCTTCACCAAAACTCCTAAAAAGTCACTTCCTCTGGAATTAATCCTTTCCCACTACCAATTCCATTCCTTAAATCCTCCTTCACACTAATCTGCTTATTTTACTGGTCTCAAGATTATAAACTATAGTCTATAAACTGATGATGTTATTGCTTTGCTTACCCACCTGACTATGTATATCTACTCTCACATGTTTTCAATTTTTGTAAATTCATAGTTATACATGTTCTTTTAAATGTCCCCTATAGAGTACATGCCTCCGCACACAGTGGATGCCATAAATGCTCTTGATACTGAGTTAGATACAGAATCTGCAGAATATAAAGGTGTGGTCTAGGGAGTTGACAATCCTAATTCCACCATCTTTTCATTGGGCATTTTTAAAAGCTTCACTGATATCTTGTGTATGTGTATGAATATATAGTTATTTATATATAAATTATACTACACTAAATTATACTATAATTTGTCTATAAATATATAGTAATGATAATAATGGCATTTGTTAAATGCTACTATGTGCCAAGCACTGTTCTAAGCACTGAGGTAGATACAAGGTTAACAGATTGTCCCATGTGAGGCTCACAGTCTTAATCCCCATTTTAGAGATGAGGTAACTAAGGCGCAGAGAAGTTAAGTGACTTGCCCAAAGTCACACAGCTGACAAATGGCAGAGCTGGCATCAGAACCCACGACCTCTGACTCCCAAGCCTGTGCACTTTCCACTAAGCTACACTGCTTCTCTAAATATAAATGAATATGCATATACACACACACACAAGGTAACAATGATATTTTTTTAAATGCCCAGTAAAAAAATGGGCATTGGAATTGGGATTGTATGTGTATATATTTATATATATTACACTTATGGAATTTGTTAAGCACTTACAATGGGTCAATCACTGATCTAGGTGCTGATGGAGATACAAGTTAATCAGGTCAGACACAGTCCCTGACCCACATGGGTTTACAGTCTATACAGTCTATTTAAGATCTCATATAATTTAATATCTCATTGTGGGCAGGGAATGTGTCTGTTTATTATTGCATTGTACTCTCCCAAGCACTTAGTACAGTGCTCTGCACACAGTAAGTGCTCAATAAATAGGATTGATCAAATATATGTATATATTTGATTTGTATGATGTATGTGTGTATATATGTAATATAGTGATTTACTTATAGTTATAGAACATGTAAATATACGTGTGAGTGTGTGTGTATAAACATAGCTAATTACTTACCATTGACTGCCATCAATTTGAATACTGTTTCCAGGGTTCAAAATCTTATCACCGATGTAGCAGTCACACATAGCACTTGTAACACAAGCTCCTTCACTATTTAGAAACATTCCATCAGGGCAGCCACAGCCATCAACTGGAATATCTTGTACATCACAACTCCTGTCTCTCTCCGATAAGGAGCGGCATGTGCTGTTGCAGGCTTTTGCATTGTACCTGAACACCTGACCGTTTTCACAAGTTTGCTCTGTTCATGGGAGGAGGAGGAACAAGAGACAGAGTGAGGAGCTGAGTAAAAAAACACTGACTTGTTTCAACAGGGATTACTATTTTTCTGGTACTTGCTAATCATTTACTACTACTACTACTACTAATAATAATGTTGGTATTTGTTAAGCACTTACTATGTACCAAGCACTGTTCTAAGCACTGGGGTAGATACAAGGGATGTAGGGTGTTCCACGTGGAGCTCACAGTCTTCATCCCCATTTTCCAGATGAGGTAACTGAGGCCCAGAGAAGAGAAGTGACTTGCCCAAGGTCACACAGCTGACGAGTGGTGGAGCCAGGATTAGAACCTATGACCTCTAACTCCCAAGCCCGGGCTCTTTCCACTAAGCCACGCTGTGCTGAGGCATTGTACTAACACTGTACTAGTCCCTGGAATAGATACAAGCTAATATCACAGCCTTAATCCCCTTTTACAGTTGAGGTTACCGAGGCATGAGGGAAGTTAAGTGACTTGCCCAAAGTCACATAGCAGACAAATGGCAGAACTGGGATTCGAGCCCAGGTCCCTCTCTAGCCAGGTCCTTCGAGCCAGGCCAGTGCTCTATCCATTAGACTATGCTGCTTCTACATCCAAATATTTGCATGTGCTGCTTGGCTCAGCGTAAATTCTGGACAGACCATAATAATAATGATAAAAATTATGGTATTTGTTAAGTGCTTACTATGTGCTGAGCACTGTTCTAAGCGTTGGGGTAGATACAAGGTAATCAGATTGTCCCACGTGGGGCTCACATTTTTTAATCCCAATTTTTACAGATGAGGTAAGTGAGGCACAGAGAAGTTAAGTGACTTGCCCAAGGTCACTCAGCAGACAAGTGGCAGAGTCAGGATTAGAACTCACGATCTCTGACTCCCAAGCCCGTGCTCTTGCCACTAGGCCATGCTGCTTCATATATGTTAGACACTGAGCCAAGCAGCACAATTTCTCAGTATGTGGTGTTCACTTGGGACAGAGAGTTGCATTAGCTTCAGAGCAATGCCCCTGCCCACACCCCTCTCTCCACTTAGTCAAATAAGGGTGGACAGGGTTAGTACAAATCTGTAAGATATTCAAAATCCCCGACTCTGTATTTAGAATTTTTGAAATGTCATGCTTTCAGAGCTTCTGCAACAATATATACTTGCAATTGCTGAAGCAATGAGAAATATTCCATAACTGCATAGTGTTAGAAGTACAAACTTCAAATACTTGCAATTTCAAAATGAGTTAAATCACCAAAGGATGGAAATCATTTATCATCGCTATGAGGTGGGTAAATACACTACGTCTCATTATAATGACCGTGGTATTTGTTAAGCTCTTACTATGTACCAAGCACTCTACTAAGTGCTGGGGTAGATACAAAATAATCCAATAAGACACAGTCCCTATCCCACATGGGATTCATCTACACAGAAGGTAATTAAAGCCAAATGCAGCAAGGTGAAAATTAAATTGAAAGGGGGAGGTTCTTACAGGGAACCTGGAATTCAGAGGTTTTTTTCTGGATCTAAAATTTGGAGTCAGATATATTGTTTCAACTCCTCTTTCCTAAATTTAAAACAAAATGTAATCTCGCTAAATGTCCTAAGATTAAGCAATGCCTACAAGTACTGAACATAGATTTGAAACATCAAAATATAATGATAGAGAGCTACACCTACAAACAGGTCTGATTTTATTGAATCGATGTTTGAAACCAAAGTCACACTTACCACATCTCCCCATTCTCCACCCATTTATGAACGTTCCTTTCTCAGCACAGGCCTTTACATAGTTGCCTAACGCTGTGCACAAGCAGTCCTGGCTCTTTTCACAAGTACAGGTGAATTTTTTGCATTCCTGCCAAACGATAATAACCACTACATATTAGGAACACATTCAAAGTGAATATGGAAGCTGAGAATATTCATTTAGCTCACAATCAGATAGTATTTATTGAGCACTTACTGTGTGCAGAGCACTGTGCTAAATAAGCACTTGGAAGATGACAGTAGAGTTAATAGACACTAACAAGTATTTTACAGTCTAGTAGGGGAGACAGGTGCTGGGGTAAATTTCAAGTGGATGGAAGTAATAAAGTCTAAACATTAATACATTAGAGGACTTGAAAATATGAGGAAAAACTGGACAATGAGCTTAGGCAGGGAATATGTTATATTAGACTCTCCCAAATGCTTAGTACAGTGCTCTGTTGTTGCCAGAAAAACACTACAGAGCATATAAACCTACCTTTTTTAATAATAATAATAATAATATTGGTATTTGTTAAGCGCTTACTATGTGCAGAACACTGTTCTAAGCGCTGGGGTAGATACAGGGCAATCAGGTTGTCCCACGTGAGGCTCACAGTTACTCCTCATTTTACTGATGAGGTAACTGAGGCACAGAGAAGTTAAGTGACTTGCCCACAGTCACACAGCTGACAAGTGGCAGAGTCAGGATTTGAACTCATGACCTCTGACTCCCAAGCCCGGGCTCTTTCCACTGAGCCACGCTGCTTCTCTATTTTAACAGTTTTGAACCTTACATTCTGGGAAAACTGCTTTGAAAAATATAATCTTAGATTTTGAGAGAACAAAAGTTTAGCTGTTTTTCTCTTAAAATAAATATATCTTTTGGGACTCACTATCTCTATGAATGTCTGAACATGTTATAAAATGAAATTTTTCATAAATATACATCAAAGGAATGTTCAAAGGTATCGGTCACATACTTCTTGGTAGGGATGGGGATTCACAATGGAATGGCAGGAAGCAAAGGGGCCACTTGGATCGAGTAGAACCGCACAATTACTTTCAGCAAACTTTTCTGTAATAAAAGAAATGGAAACAGTGATTAGACCCTCTCGCACAAAATATTTTAGCCATCAACTACAATTTTTTTTCAGAAAGCCAATCGTTCTCAAATCAGCTTTCAAAGTAATTCCAAAGGAAAACTCCTTCTTCATCCATAAATACATGATGACTAGATATAAAACAACTAAATAGTATTCTCTTAAAAATGGCAAGCTAGGTATTAGAACTAAAGATCTTCGCATCAGACACTCTTTGGGTTTCCATGGAATTATCTCTCAACAGAAGAAAATAGCACTGTGGTATTTCTTTTTCATTCTTTACCGCTTGGCTTTTTCAACCAACATGAAAAATGATAAAAAGTGACTAAGGTACTTTTAAAATAACATTTAATGGCTTAGAAAAATTTGAGTGGTCCCAGGAAGGTTATGCAAATAACTAATCATTCCCACAGGTTTTTCTAATCAGCCACTAGATGTCACTCCCATACTTCTGGTTGATCGATAATAAGGTAAATAGGCTCAAGATGAAAGCGAAACCTGTGGACAGCCATCTAACACTAATGTGATTTCTTATTATGTTTTCTTTTCATTTAATCTGCATTATGTATACGTTTATACACGTAGATTTGAACATTTCACCTTATTCTATATATCTATATATAGTATAATTTTTAAACGTTCACTATTACCATTTCCCTCCTCCCATTCCAATCCAAACTCCTCGAGTGGATCATAAATATACTCAGCCTCAACATCGCCTCCACCAACTCTCTGCTTGACCATCTACAATCTGGCTTCCAGCCCCTTTGCTCCCCCCAGAACTGCCCTCTCCAAATTCTGAGCTACGTGTTGGGGTAGATACAAGACAAAGTAGTTGGACACAGTTGTCATCTCGCCTCACCTCACCTTATATGTTCTCTTCTCCTATTACTCTCCACTTCTCTGTCTTCGTTTCTCCCAAGCCCAGCTTTCAGCCGTACCTCACATTCAATCCTCCCATCTCGGTTCCCTCGCTCATGCTGTTCGCCAGACCTGGAACCCCCTCCCTACTCACATGAGACATATTGCAGTTCCCCTCCTACTCACATCCCTCCTAAAATCTCACCAATTCCAGCAGGCTTTCTCCAATTTATTTCTCAAGTCCTTGGTCCCTCGTATCAACTTTAGACAAGTCTAACAATTATGAACTTACACTTTCATTAACGCTTATGTACATATGTCCATTTTACTTATTCGTTTTTTTACCTCTCAAGTTGTTAGGTCTTTTTATGTTTATTTTCCCGATTAGACTGTAAGCTCTTTGTGGGAACTCCTCCTGTTATTATTCTGTACTTCCCAAGCCCCTATTATCACGCACTGCACTTCATAACCTCTACTACTATGACTGGGCCCAATCATCAAACTTTCCAAAGCCTTCTTCTCTCAAATCAAATCTCTGCCCTTTTACCTTTAATTTGTATGTTTATCGTTTTTAAGTGGAATTAATTGATTTTCAAAGGAATAAATTAATTCCTTTCCATTCCTGCAAACTAAATTCTATTCTTGTCACTCCTAAGGTGCCTGAGACCAAAATCACCTGGGCCAGGAGATTGGAATGTGTGCCAATCAGTGGGTGAAATCAAGAGTCTGAGGTAAATTCATAAAATTCACATGGTTCCAGAACCCAAGGCAAGAGAATGTCATTTGTGGCCCCTCCCCCTTGAAAGGTGGTGTTTCAGAGACTCAAAATTCCCAACTTATTCTACAAACCAATAATAAGGTGCATCTAGGTGAGAGATATAGATGCCCTCAGTGACTTTCCTGAGACTGGTAGCACATGGCAGCCTTATTTCAAGATTGAGAAAGGAGATCATTTTCTCAGAAAGATGTTTTTCCACTTAAAAGTCATTTTAACGTCTTATCCACTATTACCAGTTTCTATGCTGATGCAAGAGGCAGGATTTCCGGGAGGACAAGACATCATTTTCCAGGAGGCAGCAAAAACTTGAGACGTCTTCTCCAATATGTTCTGGCTCGACATGAAGTCATCTTCAGCTTTGTTATTGTAGGATCCACAGAGTCCTAGAGATGAGGATATATGAAATTTTTTTAATCTGGATTGCACAACTAGATATTCAGCTTCAGATGCCACCATATATATCAATTGTGAAAAGTTAGTTGTAAAAGTTGCCTAGTAAAGATAATCCTTCCAAATACCTTAGAAAATATTGTAAGTGGTTAAAATTTACAATATCCGGGCTCTGCTCCGCTTCCTCAACAACATGATTCTTTCCATTCACCTGCCTGCCTGGACTAGTGGATAGAGCACGGACCTTGCAATCAGACGTACCTTGGTTCTAATCTCAGCTCTACCACTTCTCTGCTGTGTGACCTTGAGCAAGTCACTTCCTTTCTCTGTGCTTCGGTTACCTCATCTGTAAAATGGGGTTTAAGATTATGAGGCCCTGTGGGACTTGGTCTGTGTCCTAGCTGATTAGCTTGTATTTATTCAAGTGCTTAGTACAGTGCCTGGCACATAGTAAGCGCTTAACAAATACCATTAAAAAAATGAATGTCTAATTTTTTAGACAAAAGTATTGAACCTTGTGAAAGAGTACTCATTTTAGCTACTCCAGAATACTCCCATCTTAGGATAGATGCATATATGTCCTTTGAGAATGAATTGCTTTGAAATTAATTTTTAAAATCATCATTTTTAATATGCAAATATTAAATTCTGCACTGGGAACAGTTACTGAAACACTAAAATATATTAAGAACCCATGGGCTTTTTTTCAAAACTTTCATCTAATTACTTCTCCTTAAGCAATATATTGCATACTTTCATCCCCAAAAAGCATATAAAAATCCTGTTGAGTAACATATCAATGTAGAAAAATTAACTGCAAAAGACCACTAACCCCAAATTTAAAAAAATTAAAATTCATATATCACCTCTTATTTTTCTTTAGAATAAGTAAATTCATTGACAACCTTGAGCTATAAGAGATTTGTAAGCATCTAATAACATTTCCAGGAATTAATTTTGTATGTATACTTCTGAATTGTGCTTATTTTAGATCTTAATTATTGATAAACTTATATTTGGTGAGGACTCACCCAGTGTTTCTGTGAATTTGTTTGGGGGCATAGAAATATACATTTGCATCACAGGAATAATCTGTATTTGTATTTTCAGGCCAAAGGATGTCTCTACTTGTAGATAAGAAGATGATGCCTGGAAGATCTGAACTGCATCTGTTAAAAGATATTTGACATACTTGAACTATTAAATACAGAGGAAACTTAATTATATAAGTTCTCTTAGTTGAAAATATTGAATTTACCTGATGAATAGTAGCCTTGGGTTTTTATCTTATCATTTGAAACGGTGCCATTCTTGCTGAATATATATTTATCCACTGAAACAGACTAAGATTCAGGAAGCATTGTTAATATACGCACGTTTTGACACAGGGCTGGATCATAACACATGTTTAAAAACCGTTAACAATTTATGCCCTGTTCTTTTTAATGACTAATTACTTACCGAGTCTAAAACAAGGGTGACACTATTCAAACACGTTCCTGTCTGACCACTTGGGCATGGACGAAGTTCAACGCTAACAAACCAATCTTTACTCTACGAGACAAAAATTGAAAAGACATTACTCAAAATGTGTGGCATAGAGTCAGGTTTTCATTTTTATCATTTCACACTTCAGTCTCACAGAGACTGACTCTGGTTTTCCACTCCTGAACTCCAAACGTGACTGTACGTTGTATCCACTCCCTCCCAGATTCTCCAAATGAAGGAGAGTAATCAATCAATGATACGTACTGAGCACTTTCTGTGTGCAGAGCATTGTACTAAATCCTTGGGAGAGTGCAATACAAGAGTCAATGAACACTTTGCAACTAATATCTCTAACGAGCAATTAAATTTTACTGTTTTAGGGGAAATATTAAATGTTACAATTACTTTTTTAGAACTTGTGATTTGTTTTTTCTAAGGATAACTAGGTGCCCGGACTGGAGGGAAGAGCAACAGTTAAAAATCCCATAAGGTATAAGTACACTACATACGTTGACAGCTAAGAAGTGACAATTTCCAGCATGATTATATGAAACCCCATCAAAGGTGGTAAATGAACTTCCTTCTACTTTGCATCTTCCAGGACATAACGCTTCCGTGCAAGACCATTTTGCTTCTTGGCAAGTGCTATGAAAGTACAAGAGTTAAAGCAACAGTTATCCATCTATATGTGTCAAAAACACCATCATCATTTAAACCCTTGATGATACGATCCCTTACTTACATCTCACTAGTTCTCTATTAATATGAAAGTTAATGATGACGAAGTCTCCCATCATCAATGACAACAGAATGAACGACCGATATTTTTGTATTATTCAACAAATTAGATATTTAATTATTTCACCCACAATAAATTAATTAAACTCGGGGTTTTTTCTTAAACCCTCTAACTTCCACATATTAAAGAGCTTTTTATCTGAAATACTCAAATTCTGTCTTCCGACTTTCTTCCTGAATGCTAGAAGACTCTGTGGTTTACAGTGTCATTTTCATTATCTTCACTGTAACCACTGGGCCTCATGTTTTCCTTGACAAAACCAAACACATGCAAACAAAAATTCACCCTAATTTCCATTCTGGTGAGATTAGATGTCTGGAAAGTTAAAAAGATTTTATTCAAACAGGGATATATGTCTCACCAAAGGACTTCTGGTTTTAATTAACCATTTAAAAAGATCAAAAATTGAATACACTCACCACTTAGAGCCACAGGGACCTTCTCTCACTTCTCCCGGGCTGTACACTTTTCCATTGGATTCACAGGGACAACTGGTTTTTAAAACACATTGTCCTTTTTCTCCAATATCATCAATTAGGTAGCCTAGAATGGATTCCGTATAATAAGCTTTGGTGTGAAATTCTACTAAGAGGTTATGATTCATTTTTCCATAATGTTGTTTTGAACATGTGTCCCCACTCCCTTAAGCTCCCAAGACTTTCTCATTCCTCTCCGCATCAAGCAGAAATGACTGATCACTGGCTTTAAGGCATTCCATCAGCTCGCTCCCTCTGGCTTAAACAGTCTTTTCCTCATTCAAATCAACCAGGCTACTGCTCCTCTATCTACAAAGCACTTCTGATATCACATCTTACCTAAGAACCTTCCTGGAGTAATTGCTAATTTACCAGGTTGTATACCCCAGGTTCACTTCACTACTTATGCACTTCCTAAGCGTGTGTTTATTTTCGACTGCCCATAGTACATATGTTTGTGCAGCACACGTGTAAATTTTACATGCCCTACCCATGTACGTGTCCTCTTTTCCGTTTTTCTTTAGAAGCAGCATGTCTTAGTGGATAGAGCACTAGCCTCAGAGTCAAAAGGACCTGGGTTCTAATCCCTGCTCTGCCCCACTTCCTCTGTGTGACCTTGGTCAAGTCACTTCACTTCTCTGTGCCTCAGTTACCTCATCTGTAAATAGGGATATAATAATGTTGGTATTTGTTAAGTGCTTACTATGTGCAGAGCACTGTTCTAAGCGCTGGGTAGATACAGGGTAATCAGGTTGTCCCACATGGGGCTCACAGTCTTCATCCCCATTTTACAGATGAGGTAACTGAGGCCCACAGAGGTTAAGTGACCTGCCCAAAGTCACACAGCTGACAAGTGGCAGAGTCAGGAATCGAACTCATGACCTCCGACTCCCAAGCCCGGCCTCTTTCCACTGAGCCACGCTGCTTCCCAAGGATATGAGTGTAAGCCCCAGGTGGGACAGGAACTGCGTCTAAATGGATTAACTTTTATCTGTCCCAGCTCTTAGAATAGCACACTGCATATAGTAAATGCTTAACAAGTACCATAATTCTCATTATTTTTCTCCCATCAATAAAATTACTTTAGTCTCTATGCATCCAGAGATCTCCTTGAGAGTAGAGAAAGACTAACCTACAGCTCCTATTTCATTTCCCCAAGTGCTAAATACAGTGACATGCACTCAGGAGAAACACATTGAATACTATCTACAGGTCTACAGGTTGGTTAATTTTCAAGCAGAGATTGCATCAAGTGAAATAATAATAATAATTAATTGACTTGCCCAAAGTCACACAGCTGATAAATGGCAGAGGCAGGATTAGAAACCACAACCTCTGAATCCCAAGCCCATGCTTTTTCCACTAAGCCGCACTGTCCCACATGGGGCTCACACTTTTAATCTTCATTTTACAGATGAGGTAACTGAAGCACAGAGATGTTAAGTGACTTGCCCAAGGTCACACAGCAGACATGTGGTGGAGGTGGGATTAGAACCCATGTCCTCTGACTCCCAAGCCCATGCTCTTTCCACTAAGCCAAGTGTGCTCACCACAAACCGTTTATATATACATATATATATATATATATATATATATACATATAACCTAAAACTCAACTTTAAAGCATGGTTCCAACTCACGTTTGGGAAGTGCAAAGTAGCTTTGTGATTAAACAAAGTCAAGAAATACCTCCTTGTTTACAGATTAAAAGCCATTCATTTTAATTCGCAGTCTTTCATACGTATGGTGTATTATTCTTGGCATACTGCATAGGAATTCATTGCAGCGTGGCTCAGTGGAAAGAGCACGGGCTTTGGAGTCAGAGGTCATGAGTTCAAATCCCATCTCCGCCACTTGGCAGCTGGGTGACTGTGGGCAAGTCACTTAACTTCTCTGTGCCTCAGTTACCTCATCTGTGAGCCCCACGTGGGACATCCTGATTCCCCTGTGTCTACCCCAGCGCTTAGAACAGTGCTCGGCACATAGTAAGCGCTTAACAAATACCAACATTATTATTATTATTAAATGACATGGTGCAATATATAAAGAGAATATATTACCTTCAGGGCACACACAACCACTCACACACTCATTGTTTTGGAAAGGTGCCACGTTGGAACATGTTGCTGGGTTTGAGGGTCCACATTCTTTGTAGATCTGTGTACTTGGACATGTACGTATTTCTGGAGCAAGTTCAAAAAATGACAAATAAATTGTTAGCTGGAGGCTAAGGTTTTATACAAAAGACACCTGTTAGAGGAAACAAACTCCACTTCAGAAGTTAGAAGCCTACCAGATATTTCTAGAAACTGCACAGGTTAGCAGACCTTAAAATACACTTGGTAATCAATCAGTCGGTGGTAATTATTACATTACAAACATTTTCAGTTCCAAAATTGAAAAATTGGGTTTATTTATTTTGGCACTGTGCAACAATTTACACCATTAGAGACTGATGAATGCTAATGATCCAAACAGTTTACATGCCTTCTGTCAGTGGTGTCTTCCAGATAGGTATATTTAGGCATTCTCTCAGTAATAAGCTCCTCTCTAGACTGTAAGCTCCTTGTTGACGGGGAACATGTCTACAAACTCTGGAATATCATACTCTCCCAAGATTTTAGTACAGTGCTCTGCACAGTGTAAGTGCCCCGTAAATATTTTTATTCCCCTATTTATTTTGTTAATGAGGTGTACATCCCCTTGATTCTATTTATCGTGATAATTTTGTCTTGTTTTTGTCCGTCTCTCTCCCCCAATTAGACTGTAAACCCAACAATGGGCAGGGATTATCTCTATCTGTTGCCAAATTGTACATTCCAAGAGCTTAGTACAGTGCTCTGCACATAGTAAGTGCTCAATAAATACTATTGAATGAATTAATAAATATGATTGATTGATTGTTAATCCGATTGCTTTTTTCCCTACAAAACTGTTCTTCCCCAAATGGTCTCAGACTTCTGGTTCTGAGACTTGTTTGAGAGTAAGGGAGAAGAAAGGGTGAGTGTTAAAGTGATCAGAGTCCTGGACTTTAGAAACCCTCTATTTTCCACCTACCCCTTTCACATCTAGGCTTCGCTTTCCTGTCCTTCCTGGTTGAATGTTTTTGAATACTTGTTTTATGCTAATTAGTATTAACTCTGTTGTATTGAACTCTTCCAAGCTCTTCTTACAGTACTCTGTACACAGCAAGCATTCAATAAATACCACTGATTGATTGACTGCTTCCTGAATTCCATGTAGCATGCTCTTTCCAAAAAAAAAAGGCCTTCACATCAGAATATTGCCAGTGTATTTTCCTTGTTGCCTTTATAGTGTGGTAATTTTCCTTTCATTTTGGTAAGAAATATACTCAAACATAAAATTACTAAAGAGAGTTGCCAAGGGAAATCATTTTCCTTAAATTCTACTTAAAATACCACATTAGGACTATAAGCTTGTCTCTAGATTATAAACTAGTTTCGGACAGTGAATGTGTCTACCAACTCTGTTTTGTACGCTCCCAAGAGCTTGGAACAGTGACCTGCTCACAGTCAGCAATCAATAAATACTCTTGATTGATTAGAAATGTGACCATTTAAAACAGTGAGAAATGCAATACATACCACACACTACACTAGAATCTGTTTTCCACAATTCATAGGCACCAGGGCCATCTGAGGCACAGAGTCGGGATAATTCAGAAAACGTATCACAGGTATGTGTGTTTCCAGACCGGCAGTACTCATCAATGCAGATAGTTTTGTATTCACTTGATAGAGTGCCAATTTTTCCACACTTTTCAAAGAATGTTCCAATGATTTTACTGCAATACTGAAATTAAACAAGTGTAATAATTTAGTAAAAATGCCTGAAACCAGCTAATTAAAAAATAATTGATATGGTATATAAGGGTCCAGGTTGGAGATATACATGAACACTCATTTCAATTATTTCAAGTGTTTCATCCTTTTGTATCTTCACCTTGTATCAACCCCAATTTTTAGGATATAGTAAATACTTAATAAATGCCAGAGCTGTTATATTGGACTCAAGCTGATGCCGAACTGTCTGAGCAGTGAAGCCATTGCAAGGACCATAAAAGCAAATGCTTTTAGGCTTTTTTTTCTAAAATCATTTATCCAAATGATGGTTCTGAATTATGGAACCAATTAGTGGAAGCTAATCAAAGACAGTGACAAAAGTATTTACAAGACCGAAGAATAAACAATTAGGTAGCCGGGACAGAGTTTAACAAGCCCAAACTGTGGTTGAAAGAAATTCTGAGATCCTTCAGAGAAAAGTCAGATATTTCAAGTAACCCAATAAGAAAATATTTCCTGACAGCGAATTATTTTTGATATAATTTAATGAAAATTTTAAAAAATAATTTTTACTATCTCCAGGGCACATCTCTTGGAATGAAGTGCCACCTTGTATCCATGTCTAACTTTAATTGCTCTCAATTATGTTAGCCTTATATTTTCCAGGTTTTCAAAGGCTATAAACCATATCACATTTTTCAAGCTTAGACAGATAAGGTTTGAAATGTTAACATGTGCTCTCCATGAGGCCATCAGCTTCTATAATCCATGAATAGAGTGGAAAATGCCAGATTCAAAAGTCAAGTAAACTTTGTCTCACCTCAATTCCATCATCACATTTTGCATAGCTTTTAGGTGCAGCCGTGGGGCAATCACTGGGGATTTTGCTGTTGGCAATGTGTTCATCAATATTGTTTCCTATAAAACAAATCAAGTTTCCTTTACTCTGGCATTTCAGTCACATTCTAATTTCCCTTAGAAGATAAACATACTTCCTATTGATATTAAATTCCTTATTCCTTTGGTCCTTGTTTTCTTTCCCATTCTTTTTCTTCCATCAGCATCATTTTCTTCAAATATGAACAAATACTAAGAATATCATCATTTTGGGGAGGATAATAAATGGAGAAGCTCAATACTATTTTAAAGGTCTAGTGTACTGGGACGTCATCCCTTGTATTTAGGCTATCAGGCATTCAAATTCTTAGAGGCCTACAGTGATTGTTGGAAAAGTTCATGAACCTCTTTCACCCTAATTTATAATTTCACCTTAAAAGATATTCAACTGCCCAGAGCAGATAAAGTTCATATAGGATTATCCGTTAAGCAAAGTCAGCCCACCCCTAACAAAAGCAATTTGAGAGAAGCAGTATGGTCTAGTGGATAGAGCACAGGCCTGGGAATCAGAAGACCTGGGTTCTAGTCCCAGGTCTGCCACTTGTCTGCTGTGTGTCCTTGGGCAAGTCACTTCACTTCTCTCTGCCTCAGTTACCTCATCCGTAAAATGAGGATTAAAACTGTGAGCCCCATGTGGCACATGAACTGTGTTCAACCTGATCGACTTGTATATACCTAGCACTTAGTATAATGCCTGGCACATAGGAAGCGCTTAACAAAATACCATTTTTTAAAAAAAATCCAGTATTGACCATAGACTCTGACTTTCCACTAAAGCAGTTATTCTCAATGACTGCTTTTCTCTTTTTTTTTCCTGAAATTCAGAAGCCTACAGAAAGATTTATTGCAACATTGAAGAGAGTGGCAGCACACTTTAATCAAAAAGATCTGTGGAGTTTAACCCTTGCAAAATGTTCACTTTCAAGGTATAGCTTTCATAGAACTCAGAGCTGGCCACAGTGAATGGTGAAGTAAGAGACTGATAATCCTGGAATATAAAAAGGAGAGCTATGCTGGGTTTTGAGATGCAATAACAGAGCCAACTTTAAATTTCTCTGCAGAATGGCCTAATGGAAAGACCTTTGGGTTGGAGTCAGGAGACCTTGGGTCCAGTTGTGTACTGCTCTGTGTCCATGTGCAACTAATTTGGTTTCTCAATGTCTTAGTTTCTTCTTTCTTTAAATGGGACTAAGATACTTGTCCTCTCTCCCTCTTGGACTGTGAGCCCCATCTGACACAGACCCTGTGTTTGATCTGATTGTATTATATCCACTCCTCACTTGGCACAGTGCTTGGGACATATTAAGCACTTTAACCTGATTATCATTATTGTTATTATTGATAACCACAAAGTCTTTGGATTGTTGTTTCTTTCAATTAGTTTCATCATAGATAGCAATTGAAAGAATTTTCCCATGAGAAAAAAAATCGATGAAGCAAATTAAATGTGCATTCTTACCTGGAATAGTGCTGAAATCTCCACAGAGACCACAGGTGGCATATTGTTTATGAAGAATGAGCTTGAAAAGAATATCACATTTATCAGTCAGCCAGGCAATCATATTTATTAAGCACTTACTCTGTGCAAACTGCTTGGGAGAGTGCAATATAACAAAATGACAGATTCCCTACCCACAGTGGACATACAGTCTAGAGGGGGAGATGAACATTAAATAAAGAAATAAAATTACAGATATGTACATAAGTGCATATGTACATCAGAGAATCATTTCTTTCACATTTAATTCTTTGCTGTACATACTATGGGCTCTTTTTCATGTCTGGTATTTGGAGCAGATTCAGGTCTGGTTACTAGGGGAGTTTATGGGACTTTATAGGGGATTAACAGGTTCACACTCTAGGCTCTGAAGAATAAATTCTGTAATACAGAGGTGGGGGAATCGTCTAATAGTTGAGATCTGGCTATGACTTCCTTCCTTCTCTAGAGTGTAAGCACATCTGTAAGCAATGACATGTAAACTAAGGAGAATCATTTAGAAAAATGTTTTTGGTTGATTTTTTCACAGCTGCATTCACTTGCAATAAGTAGAATGGAACTTCCCCTTGGGGTTGGTGGCATGGTGGGAGGGAAGAAGTCAAGGATGAATTTGCTTGAGTTGTGAACAATCAGAAAGCATTTCTGCATAGTAAATAAAAACCTGGAAATTAATATTAATATTAGAAGAAAATTAAATATGGACTTACCGACAGTTTATCCTTGTTGTTCCACACTAAAGATAGGATTCCTCTCCTACTTTCCAGCTTAATATAGTCTCCGAAAGTTTTAATATGGATTAATTTGTTGTCAAATGGCACCTGCACCCTGGAAATCAGTAAGACTGTATTTTAACCAGAGGAGATCATAGTTGAACTAGGTAGCTTTAGCATATGACCAACACTTTAATATACCACCATTTTGTTCCTTGGTATGTTTGCTTTGTTCATGCAATATATCCCGAAATATTGAGCTCAATTCTCCAAAATGTTGAAAGCATACAAGGTCACCAAACTGGATACACACATCTCTTTCAAAGGACAGGGTATTATACTCAGTGAGTTTTATCCATCTATTCTATTCTCCCTCGCTAGTTAGTAAACTCATTTGGAGAGGGAATAATAATAATACTAGTGATGGCATCTGTTAAGCGCTTACTATGTGCCAAACACTGTTCTAAGCACTGAGTTAGATACAAGGTTATCAGATTGTCCCATGTGGGACTCACAGTCTTAATCCCTATTTTACAGATGAGGTAACTGAGGCTCAGAGAAGTTAAGTGACTTGTCCAAAGTCATACAGCTGACAAGTAGCGGAGGGGGGATTAAAACCCACAATCTCTGACTCCCAAGCCCCTGCTCTTTCCACTAAGCCACACTGCTCCTTAGGGAATGTGGAGTGGGTTTTTGTTGTACTTTCCCAAGTATTTATTATAATATATTGCACCAGATGGGTGCTCAATAAATACCATTAGTATTATTGATGTTACTAAAACTACTCAGCAGCTTCCCATGGAAAAATGGAGGGAAAAACACTCTCCTTCCATTTCTTCCTTCTTATGTATGCTTCAAGCTTCAGTCTCTAATAATGTTTCATCCACACCAATAGTCAGGGAAGACTACTAAAGAGAATGGAGCAACACTCATCACAAGCTCAAGCCCAGGTTTTTGTTGGTTTGTTTTTTTTGTTTTTTGGTTTCTTATGGTATTTGTTAAGCACTTACTATGTGTCGGGCACTGTAATAAGTCCTGGGATAGATACAAGTTAATTTGGTTTGACACGGTCCATGTCCCACATGGGATTCAGAGTATTAATCCCCATTTGACAGATGGGGAAAGTGAGGGCCAAAGAAGTGAAGCGATTTGCCCAAGTTCACATAGCCGACAAGTGGCGGAGCCAGGATTAGAAGCCAGGTCCTTCTGAGTCCCAGGTCCGTGCTCTAGCCACTAGGCCACACTGCTTCTCAGTGCTGTTGTTCACATGCCATTATGAAGAGGCAAGGCTTCCTCACCATTCACTGAGGTCCTGTTCGGCACCCCAAGTGGGTTTAACACACTCTATCTTTCTCATTTAAAGGAGGGAAAATCAGTAGCAGTTTTATTTTGACTTTTTCCATCATTGACAGTTCAAGGTCAAGTTTAGTCAAGTGAATGTCAAACAGAAAGAATTCCCTTTAAGTGATGTAGGAGCAATAACTTAAGTATTTAATACAGTTTACTGTCTTAAGTGGAATGAAATATTTGTTTTGTTAGTGAAAACATGTGAGTCCCATTTGGGATGGGGACTGTGTCCAACTTGACTACCTTTCATCTACCCTAAAACTTAGAACAGTAATTAGCACATAGTAAGTGCTTAACAAATACCACAATTATAATTATTATTATTTTCCATATTGTTACCTAAGAAATGGTCACTGTAGACCACTAAGCCTAAGTAAGACCCTGTTTCATCCACAGCTATGGAATACCTATCTAACATCAGTCTAGTGGAAATAATGTAGGCAGGGTATTCAGAGGACCTGAGTTCTAATCCTGACTCTGCCACAGACTTGTTTGATCTTGGGGAAGTTACTAACTTCTCTGGGCCTCAATTCCCTCATCTGCCAAATGGGAATTCAGTACCTATTCTCCCTCCTGTTTAGACTGTGAACCTCATGTGGGACCTGACAATCTTGGATTTTTCAGAACATGAGCCTGGGAGTCAGAGGACCTGGGTTCTTATCCTGGTTCTGTCACTTTTCTGCTGTGTGACCTTGGGCAAGTCACTTAATTTCTCTGTGCCTCATAACCTCATCTGTAGAATGGGGATTAAGACTCTGAGCCCCATGTGGGACAGGGACTGTGTCCAACCCAATTTGCTTGTATCTACCCCAGTGCTTTAGTACAATACCTGACACACAGTAAGTACTTACAAAATATCACAATTATCCTTATTATTATCAATTCCATCTGCCTGATGCACTGGAGTAGCTTTTAGAATAAGGCATATTTATTATGATATTGCACAAATTATGAAACAAATCATGTTTTGAAATTTTTCCATACCTTCCTCCATTGACCAAAATGGTTACTCCGCTAATTGAGATGTCATTGCCATCTATGAGAATAGATATTTTCTCGATATCCCCACTGTCGTTCCGTTTGACTTCAATATTAAAATCTCCCCCGGAGTCGACGCAGTGACGGCAGAAGGTGTATGTGCAAGCGGACTCGAAGGAAAAGATGCGACCATTGAAGGCTCTGTATCCTCCTTTACCCCATGTGGAACATTCCCCTATAAATTATTTGGAATAAGAGCAAATTAGTGATCTTTCCCCATAGGCAGTTAAGCACACCAATTCTCCATTCGGATGGAATTAATTTACTCAGAGAAATCATTTAACCAATAAAAAAGAAGTTGCTCCAGGAATGAATCCTAATTATTATTTTTAGAAAATGAAATTTACAAGGCAGGCATTTAAAATGCCAGTCTTTAAGACCAATCCCAAAGAAACATTTTGGGGTTAAGGAAAGTGGCCTGCTAGCCCACCCATACTTGGCATCTCTGTCCAGCAGAATCTGAGAACTGGAATCAAATTCTGGTCATACAAAAGTAATTCCTATTGTATGTACTGTGTGCCGATTTATAGGCAATTATGTTTCCTATATAAGATGGGGAACAGCATTTCCCCATTTAGGCAGGATGCCGATGAGAAAAACTACAACAGGTAGAGATTTAAGGAGACCTGAATTCTAATCCTGGCTCATCCCCTTGCCCACTGGGCCACCTTGGTTAACTTACTTAACTTGTTTGTTGCCTCAGTTTGCCCATCTTGTAATGGTCACCATCTAGTAACATTGACTTTAATGGACCATACAGAAAGGAGGTAAGTCAATATCCAACTGTCTTATCTTGCCTTGCTTAGCAAGGCTACCAGACCCGGCCTTTAAGCCTGTAGTTCTACAAAGGCTTTGAGGATAAAATAAAAAGTTAGAGGGATTAGTTTACAACAATCTTGCAAGCAGCCATTTGTATGTTCATTAGGTAGGAAGAAAAATCATTCTTATTTGGAATTACGGAGGTATTTTCTGGGGCAAAGATAACAATAATTAATAATGAGATGAAGAAAAACATGTTTGTAAAAAACAAAGGCCTAGAAATCAAGAGTACCTGGACTTTAATCCCGGCTCTACCTGCTTGCTGTGTGACCTTGAGCAAGTCACTTAACTTCTCTGTGCCTCAGTTTCCCCAACTGTAAAATGGAGATAAATACCTGTTCTCCCTCCTACTTAGACTGTGGGCCCCCTATAGTAGAGTAACTGTGTCCAACCTGATTAACTTGTATCTACCTCAGTGGTTAGAACAATGCTTAACACACGGGAAGCACTTATATGTGTATTTGTTAAAATATGATTAATCAACAGTATTTACTGAGTGTCTACTGTGTGCAGGGCACTCAACTAAGTACTTGAGAGAGTTCAATATAATAGTTGATAGATATGCTCCCTACCCACAAGAAGCTTCCAGTCTAGAGGAGGAGCACACAGTCTAAATGCAATAATAATAATAGTAATAATAGTAACAACAGCAGTTGCCTTTATGGTGTTAAGTGCTTACTATGCATTAATCATTATACTCAGCACCTGGGGAGATACAGATTTAATCAGGTTGGACACAGTCTCTGACATTTGTGGTGCTCAAAATATGCATAGGAGAGAGAATAGGTAACAAAACCCCATTCTACAGATGGGAAAACTGAGGAACAGAAAAATTAAGTGATTTGTCAAAAGTCACATAACAGGCAAGTTGCAGAGCTAGGATTAGAAGCCAGGTCCTTTGACTCCCAGGCCTGTGCTCTTTCCACTAGGCCATGCTGGATAAAATTAAGGACTGATTAATTTGGAAATTAATCCCACACACTTCACTCCTCTAATGCTAACCTTTTCACTGTGCCTCGATCTTGCCTATCTCGGCACTGACTCCTAACCCACATCCTGCCTCTGACCTGGAACGCCCTCCCTCCTCAAATCCAACAGACAATTACTCTCCCCGGCTTCAAAGCCTTATTGAAGGCATATCTCCTCCAAGATATCTCCTTCCCACGCTAAGCCCCACCTTTCCTCTTCTCCCACTCCCTTCTGTGTTGCCCTGACTTGCTCACTTTGTTGATGATGATGGTATTTGTTAAGCCCTTACTATGTCCCAAGCACTGCTCTAAGCACTGGGATAGATACAAGGTTATCAGGTTGTACCACAGTCTTAATCGCCATTTTACAGATAAGGAAACTGAGGCACAGAGAAGTTAAGTGACTTGCCCAAAGTTACACAGATGACAAGTGGCGGAGCCGGGATTAGGACCCACGATCTCTGACTCCCAAGCCCATGCTCTTTCCACTGAATCACACTGCTTCTTTGTTCTTCCCCACTCCCAGACCCACAGCACTTATGTACATATCTGAAATTTATTTTTTTATATCAATGTCTTGTCTCCTCATCTCTAGAGTGTAAGCTTGTTGTGGGCAGGGAATTAGTCTGTTTATTGCTGTATTGTACTCTCCCAAGCACTTAGTACAATGCTCTGCGCACAGTAAGTGCTCAATATATATGACTGACTCAATGAATCAAACATTTCCAATGGAATAATTCTATACTGGCAGGAAAAGAAGTAACATACTGATCTGAAAGGGTCTCAGATCTGTACAGATTCTCATTTGTGTGTTCTGTACAGAAATTTTGACTGTTTCTTTACCGTTTGAATTTGAATGAAAGGAAAACAGTGAAATTCTTAAGCTGCATGTCCCCAGTGTTTGAAATGGTTTCCAAATGATTTCTGGGATTGGTGGCCCAATTCCATTTCATTACTTGTATATAGCCTATACCCATTAAGCATTCGATCACTCCAGAAAATTGAAGAGCCTGTCTGAAGGAGATATATCCTTACCGATATCAGTGCTTGTTTCGGAATATTTTGGAGTCGCTTCAGGTATATGGGATCCTTTATCTATGCAAAGAAAAGCATATTTAATTTTCAAAATTGTATTTTTCTTCCGAATGAAAGACAAAGTGAACTAGGAGTAGTTACCAGATAGTGGTCATTAAGGACATAAAATCTTCCCTTCATTCTTAAACAAAGAACCTGATTTCAGCTTGCTTGGAAACGTACCAGCCATGGGCATGGCTGCTCTGGCTAAATGAAGAACTGTAACCGCCAGATGGAACGTAACCAACCAAACTCTAGTCGACCTGGCAAATTTCCAGCCACAGAAAAAATATGCAGTCCAGTAACGATCATCCCCCTACAGCACTTACTTTCCTCTCTTTAAACTCGATTGCTTCTGTCCACCTGTAATTTACTCTAGAGACTGTCCTGCCACTAGACAGCAAGCTTTTTGAAGGCAGGGATCATGTCTAATTCTAGTGTACTCTCATAAACTCTTAGCACCGTGCTCACCAATCAATCATATTTATTGAGTGCTTATTGAGAAGCGGCATGGCTCAGTGGAAAGAGGTTTAGGATTCAGAAGTCATGGGTTCTAATCCCGGCTCTGCCGCCCATCAGCTGTGTGACGTTGGGCAAGTCACTTAACTTCTCGGTGCCTCAGTTCCTTCATCTGTAAAATGGGGATGAAGACTGAGAGCCCCACCTGGGACAATCTGATTACCCCATATCTACCCCAGGGCTTAGAACAATGTTCGGCACATAGTAAGCACTTAATAAATACCAACATTATTATTATTATTACTGTGGTCAGAACCACTGCACTAAACGATTTGAGTAAATGTAACTGAGTTAGTAGATACATCCCCTGCCCACAGTGAACTTAAATACTAATAACTTATTGATTTCTTCCCCTGTCATATCTTGGGGTAGATAATAATTCTTCCATTGAAAAAATGTGTGCATTATTTTACAATGTTCACTCCCATTACATTTATTCCAATGACAGACTTTGTGGATTGTGGATTGTGGATTGTGGCACTGAACTGTTAAAGAATAAAAAGTAAACCTAATTTGCTGCAATTTTTGTTGCAGAAATTCTTCCATTTTATTCCTTTCAAACCATTCATTTGCAAGTTATTTGAATAATGTTTACATTGCATAAATTATCCATAAACCCAAAAGCAAACCTAAAAGAAATCAAGTCCTGGGGACAAGACATTTAAAGTTGAGAGACAGATAAGAAAGGGGATCTTGAAGGAAGGATGTGAAGGCTTGAGCTGCCGAGCGCTGCTGGCGAAAGTCCAAGCACCAAGCCGACCTCACACACTTCAAATTTATCCCTTCCTTAACTTCTATTTTTAACCACTCAATCTCCAATGGCTCCTTCCACTCTGCCTTCAAACATGCCCACGTCTCCCCATCCTAAAAAAACCCGCTCTTGACCCCACTTCCCCCTCCAGTTATCGCCCTATCTCCCTACTACCCTTCCTTTCCAAAATCCTAGAATGAGTCGTCTACAATCGCTGCTTAGAATTCCTTAACTCCCATTCTCTCCTGGACCCCCTCCAATCTGGCTTCTGTCCCCTCCACTCCACCAAGACTGTTCTCTCTAAGGTCACCCGTGACCTCCTTCTTGCCAGATCCAACGGCTCCTACTCCATTCTAATCCTCCTTGACCTCTCTGCTGCCTTTGACACTGTCGACCATCCCCTCCTCCTCCATACCTTATCTCACCTTGGCTTCACGGACTCCGTCCTCTCCCGGTTCTCCTCTCATCTCTCTGGCCGGTCATTCTCGGTCTCCTTTGCGGGCGCCTCCTCCCCCTCCCAACCTTTAACTGTTGGAGTTCCTCAAGGGTCAGTTCTTGGCCCTCTTCTGTTCTCCATTTACAGTCACTCCCTTGGTGAACTCATTCACTCTCAGGGCTTTGACTACCATCTATACGCAGATGACACAGATCTACATCTCTGCCCCTGTCCTCTCCCCCTCCCTTCAGGCTCGCATCTCCTCCCGCCTCCGGGATGTCTCCACCTCGATGTGGGCCCGCCACCTAAAACTCAACATGAGCAAGACTGAGCTCCTCGTCTTCCCTCCCAAACCCGGTCCTCTCCCAGACTTCTCTATCACCGTGGATGGCACGATCATCCTTCCCGTCTCTCGGGTCCGCGATCTCGGTGTCATCCTTGACTCGTCTCTCTCGTTCACCCCACACATCCTATCCTTTACCGAGACCTGCCGGTTTCACCTTTACAATATCGCCAAGATCCGCCCTTTCCTCTCCACCCAAATGGCTACCTTACTGCTACGGGCTCTCGTTATATCCCAGCTAGACTACTGTGTCAGCCTTCTCTCTGACCTCCCTTCCTCCTCTCTCGCCCCGCTCCGGTCTATTCTTCACTCCGCTGCCCGGCTCATCTTCCTGCAGAAACGATCTGGGCAAGTCACTCCCCTTCCTAAACACCTCCAGTGGTTGTCAATCAACCTCCACTCCAAACAAAAACTCCTCACTCTAGGCTTCAAGGCTCTACATCACCTTGCCCCTTCCTACCTCTCCTCCCTTCTCTCTTTCTACCGCCCACCCCGCACGCGCCGCTCCTCCGCCGCCCACCTCCTCACCGTCCCTCGGTCTCGCTTATCCCGCCGTCGACCCACGGGCCACATCCTCCTGTGGTCCCGGAATGCCCTCCCTCCTCACCTCCGCCAAACTGATTCTCTTCCCCTCTTCAAAACCCTACTTAAAACTCACCTCCTCCAAGAGGCCTTCCCAGACTGAGCTCTCCTTCTCCCTCTACTCCCTCTACTGCTCTCCCTTCGCCTCTCTGTAACTTAACCCTCTTTTTCCCCCATTTCCCTCTGCTCCTCCCCCTCTACCTTCCCATCCCCTCAGCACTGCACTTGTCTGCTCAACTGTATATATTTTCATTACCTTATTTATTTCATTAATGAAATGTACATCACCTCGATTCTATTTAGTTGCCATTGTTTTTACGAGATGTTCTTCCCCTTGACTCTATTTATTGCCATCGTTCTCGTCTGTCCATCTCCCCCGATTAGACTGTAAGCCCGTCAAACGGCAGGGACTGTCTCTATCTGTTGCCGACCTGTTCATTCCAAGCGCTTAGTACAGTGCTCTGCACATAGTAAGCGCTCAATAAATACTAATGAATGAATGAATGAATGAATGAATGAATGAGAGTACAGTATAGCGATAAAGAGTGACAGTCGCTTTCCACAAGGGGCTCAGAGTCTAGAGGTGGGGAGACAGACATCAATGTAAACAGAGAAGTAGCATGGCTCAGGGGAAAGAGCCTGGGCTTGGGAGTCAGAGGTTATGGGTTCTAATCCCGGCTTCACCAACTGTCAGCTGTGTGACTTTGGGCAAGTCACTTAACTTCTCTGAGCCTCAGTTACCTCATCTGTAAAATGGGGATGAAGACTACTGTGAGCCCCACGTGGGAAAACCTGATCACCTTGTATCCCCCCAGCGCTTACAACAGTGCTTTGCACATAGTAAGCGCTTAACGAATGCCATCATTATTAATAAAATTATAGCTATATACATAGGTGCTGTGGGGTTAGGAGAGGGGGGAAGAGCAAAAGGAGTGAGTCAGGGAGACATAGAAAGGAGGAGCTTGCTGCACTATGTAACTGACCTGCTGGTTGTTGCTTTTAGCGATGTTGTCAACTTGCAAATGTGGCCCATTGGACATTCCTCCCAATACTGAACACAAAAGTGGGGCTGCTCAACATGGGCTTATAGTCCAGAGGGACCGGCCGAGAACCACGAACTCTCACAGAAAGTGTCCAGAGATGCCGATCAAAATCCACTCACCAGATTGGACAGCTGTACTGGTGCTTCCAGTGCTTCCTTCTCCAGGTGTAGATGAAGATGCCGTGCTCCCTGGTGCTACCGTCGTGCCTGCTATGAGATGGAGGAAGTGTTATTTTCCTCCGGTCCACATCAGGTGGAATAGTACTAAGCTTTATAATCAGGCCTGGACTTTACTAAGATCTACAGACAGCTTCCTCTCCATAGTTGAAAACTTCATGAAGAGTCTCTTGTAGAAAGGTCCTCTGCCACAAAGGACTGTATCCAACCCGATTGATTTCTATCTACCCCAGTGCTTAGAACTGGACTTTACATTCAGTAAGCACTTAACACTAGTAATAATAATAGCTGTGGTATTTATTAAGCACTTACTATGTGTCAGGCACTCTGGGGTAGATAAAAGGTAACTGGGTTGGACAGAGTCCCTGTTCCACATAGGTCTTAATCCCCATTATACAGATGAGGTAACAGACACAGAGAAGTGAAGTGACTTACCCAAGGTCACACAGCAGGCAAGTGGCAGGGCTAAGATTAAAACCCAGGACCTTCTGACTCCCGGTAGGCCATGCTGCTGCTTTAACTTAACAAGTACTGTAATTATTATTATCATTATTATTTTAAATGGGGATTACCCTTGGGCAGAGACCATGTTTCAATCACCATCATCGTTAGTACTCTCTGTGGAACACTGTATTAGGTGTATGGGAGTCTATACTACCAATCAAAAAAGTAGTCTCTGCCCTCGAGAAGTTGGAAATCTTACATCTTTCCTCAGCTATAATATGCTCTACACCAATGAAACACTTACTAAATGAAAAAAATGCACAAATTATTCAGACATCTCAATTTAGGAGAATGAATTCCTAGTTTGAAAAAATAACAATCAATCGATAGTGTTTATTGAGCATTAACTGTGTGCCAAGCCTTGTAGTAGATGTTTGGGAGAGAATAATAAAGTTGATAAAACATTTTCTATCATCAAGGAGTTCATTGAATAAACAGACATAATCCCTGCTCACCAGAAGCTTACAGTCTAGCGGATAAATATTTATAACTGTCCCAATTTAAAATGGATTTTCCCCAGGTATCGTTAATAAACATAATAAATTAAAATACCTGATAGACTGGCTCCAGAGGTAACAGCGCTTGTTGGTAAAGGAACAGTGCCTAATTAAACACAAAACAAGTTCAGATTTTAAAAATAAAAACAAGGACCACAGTGGATGACCCATCCATGGATGTCCATACTTGTTCCCTAGGACCCAGCTTGAGGAACACCATGGTGTAAATTTTAAATCAGACTACATGAACTCATTCTGGTCTCCCCAGTGGCACTCAATTCATTTTCTTCATTGATACCAAATCCCGTATCTGCAGGACTAGATCCATCAGCTATGGGAATGCCAGTTAATTTTCTACTGCCTGCATTAAACACATGTATTGACAATTAACCACAGGACTCTATTTTTCCTTATTCCACTGGTAAGAGAATCTTAATCAGAATTCTTGTCATCAAGGACAATGGAATTTTTTTTTAAGATAGAATTTCAATCAATCAACCAATGGTATTTATATATGCTTACTGTGCACTGACCACTATACTAAGCACTTAGGAGAGTAAAATACAACAGAGTCACAACAAAGTTAGCAGGTACATTCCCTGCCAACAAGGAGCTTAAGTCTAGGGGGGGAGATGTAATGAAGTAATTTATTTTATATAACAGTCCACCAATTTTGTGCACAGCTTCCCATGATCAGCAGGATTGACTATTAATTTGTGTTGACCTGCGTCTCTCCATGCATGTACTCATGTGTTGTGCACTTAGATATATAAAACATATGTAAAACGGTTCATGAGAAAATAATTTGGCTTCAGAGTTTTCAGTGTTCACATCTATATCTTCTTTCCTTTAACCTCTACCCAAAAGGTCCTTTAAATCTGTGATTGTGAACCAGATTTGGTCTAGCCCGCAGAACTAGAGCAAGAATTAGGATGTGACACAACAGTATGAAGTAGACAGAAAGTAGCAGACATAGATTTTAACTAGATGTAAGCTCACTGGGGGCAGGGAACATGTCTAACTCTGTTACATTGTACTCTCCCAAGTGCTTAGTACAGTGCTCTGCACACAGCAAGCATTCAATAACTATGATTGATTGATTAGAAGGGAAACATAGCCTGATGGAGAAACATATAAGTCCAGTGATATTTCATAGGTTCTAATCAAGGCTCTGCCACTTGTCTGCTCTGTGACCTTGGGCAAGTCACTTCACTTCTTTTTGCCTCAGTTACATCATCTATAAAATGGGTATTGAGGTTGTGAGCCCCATATGGGACTGGGACTTTGTCCAAATGATTTGCTTGTATCCACCCCAGCGTTTATACTATTATTATGATTATTATTATTGGCATTGAGTGATCCTGCCTAAGTCAAAGGCTGCCTTCCAACCCTGCTCTGGCCACAGCAAGAACTGAACAAGAAATGGTTCTGCAGGAGATGGATAGATCGATAATAATGATGATGGTATTTATTAAGCACTTTTACGCTTCAAGCACTGTTCATTCATTCAATCGTTCTAAATACTGGGGTAGATAAGAGCTGATCAAGTTGGACACAGACCTGTCCCACATGGGACTCACAGTCTTAATTCCCATTTTATAGATGAGGGAAATTAGGCACAGAGGAGTTAAGTGACTTGCCCAAGATCGCACAGCAGACAAGAGGCAGAGCCATCATTAGAACCTATATCCCTCTGACTCCCAGGCCCGTGCTCTATCCACTAGGCCATGCTGCTAGCAAGGGAGAGACAGATGACGACTGTGAGCTCTAAATTGTAAGCTTGTTGTGGGCAGGGAATGTGTCTGTTTACTGTTATACTGTACTCTGCACACAGTAAGCCCTCAATAAATATTACTGAATGAATGAATGAAAGAGGAACAGGAAAGGAGAGAGTGGAGAAATTGAAAAGCTGGGGTCATTTTTAGGAAAATATTTGCAGATTGGCTTTTGGTATATGTGTGGGTGTAATGGTTTGACACGCCAATCAACACCCATCTCTCTTCCCCCGCCATCACCATCTCCCAATGCATCACAAGCCATCAGCAATTTTTCTATTAAGAAATACAGCCCTTGCCAAATGCAGTACCAGGTATTTACAACTGAAGAGAATTAAGTTTAAGACAACATACCTGATTCTCTTTTCTTTCTCACTAAAAAAAAAAATAGAAAGGATTATTAATCAATGGTGCACTTTGAACTTCACACACCTGCAGAATCCTCTCACCTTGTGCCATACAAGCATCTCCATAAAGGGGCATATTTGATATTTGTACTTCCTACAAGGAAATTACCAAAGTGGGAAATTGCAGACATGATTTATAATCCTCAGTGAATAGAAGAGAGAACAAGAGATTATTTTCTCCAGAGATAAACCTGGCTACTGGCTTTCAAGTATTAATATCTGCCTTCTAAAATGCTTCATCATATCTTTGTGCCAAGTGCCTGGAACTGATAAATGAAGAGATGATCATATGATGCAAAACTGGAGCTTATTTTAAAAACCACCAGCCTTTGGATTATTTTTTCAGGAAAGTGCAAATGACAATGTCTACTTACAGAAGGATTTAAGCACTGTCCTAATAAAAAAAAAAACCTAAAACAAAAAAAAAAGCCAGCTGTTTCTATGGCCTTCTGAGCCTCACTCCTTCTCTGTGGCACTGGCCTGTGAAGTGCAGTTTTTCCCCCTTAACACCCATCCCCCAAATCTGGTTCCCTTCCCTCCATTAGTGCTGACATAAGATACCAACCTTCTTCTGTTGGAGACAGAATATGCTAATGAAAACTGCTTTTAATTATTGAATCCTCAGAAAAATGATCATTTAAGTCCCTAAGAAAATCTAGCAAAAGAAACATACCTGGTGAAATCTCCTGGGAACCTTTACCTATGAGAAACCATCATAAAAGCATCATTAGTAAAGATTTATGAGATTGTCTTTTCCTTACTCATTTCTTTTTTTTTTTTAAAGTATTTCCAGCATTCAAGTCTCTGGACATAATCATAGGTATGATCATTTCCTGCAATGTCTTGTCACCTATCTGTTCCAAAGGAAACACTTCCATTGCTTCATGTATTAAAAATCTAGATTCCAAGAAGCCAAAAAAGCTTGCCTAGAAAAGGGAAGTATTTTTACCCTGATGGTATATGGTTTCTTAAACATGAGGAGCAGTGTGACTTAAAGACCGCAGGCCTGGAAGTCTGAGGACCTAGGTTCTAATCCTAGCTTTCTACTTGCTAATTATGTGACCTTGGGCACATTACTTAACTTTTCTGTGTCTCACATTGTTCATCTGTAAAATGGGAATTAAGTATCTGCTTTTTTCTGTGTTTTTTTATGGTATTTGTTAAGCGCTTACTATTTGCCAGGCACTATACTAAGTCCTGGGGTAAAGACAAGCTAATCAGGTTAAACACAGTCCATGTCCTACATGGGGTTTGCAGTCTTAATCCCCATTTTACAGATGAGGTAACTGAGGCCAAGAGAAATTTAGTAATTTGCCCAAGAACACTCAGCAGACAAAAGGTGGTCAATAATAATTGCCAATAATAATAATCCCAGTGCATAGAAAAATGCTTTAAACATAGTGCTTGACAAATACCACAATTTTTATATTATTATATTTCATAAATTTAAGCTTTAGCTGGGGTGAAAAGTTTTTTTAGAAATGGAAGAAAATTGGACCATTCTCAATAATTAAGTAAAAGAATGAAAAGTCCGTGGAGACCCTCAGATTCTAGAAGAATATTCTTCCAGGACGGAGGTTGAGGACTTGGATCAGCCATTTTATGGAATCCTAGATACTGTAGAGTCATGTCTGTTAAATATTTTCTGCAAGATGCTTTCCAAGATAAAAACTCTGAACCTAAACTATTAAATACACCTTGGCTAAAATCAGTATAGAAGTGGTTCTTGTAACTCAAGCCCCTTCCTCCTAGCCACTAAGATGCAGATCATTCTCCCATCAACCGGCAAAGGAAGTTTTTGTCGTGACTGTAACCTTCATGAGCCTATCTGTAATGGATCACAAATCAAGCAGCATTACCTAAGGGAGGGAGCACAGGCCTGGGAGTCAGAAAGACCTGGGTTCTAATTTTGCTCTTCCAATTGTTCACTATGTGACCTGGGGCAAGTCACTTAACTTCTCTGGGCCTCAGTTTCCTCAACTGTAAAATGGGGATACCTGTTCACCCTTTAACTTAGATTATGACCACTAGGTGGGACAGGGACTGTGTCCGACCTAATTAACTTGTACCTTCCGCAGCACTTGGCACAGTGTTTGACACATAGTAAGCACTTATTAACAAATACTATGAAAAAGAATTCAGCACTTTGATGTACTAATTACAAACTTGAATTTGAAGGAAGAAAGAGAGAGGTCGTGTCTGCATGGGGAAGAAATAGCTCTAGAAGAAGGATTTTGAAGGAACAACCTTTCGAAGCCTCTAGATTGGTTGAAGCAAATTTGTTTTTCTTGGATTTTTGTTTTTTACTTTCCCTCCCTCTGCATCTCTAACCTCATATTTGGTTCAGCACAGCAGGTGCCTACAGCTTTATGGCAAACATAATCGTGGAGGGCTGGATACTGTGAAATGGTCTCTGAGAGCAAAGCCAAGTCTCATTTTGGAGTAATTCTAACTGAAAAAAGTGATACCTAAGGCCGGGCCCTGATGGGGAGCCTGTTATCTCTCCTCCAAGCTTAGGAGCTGAATGCAACTTGGAACCTCCATCTCCTCAGTGGTATTGCACTTATCCGAGGCTTAGTACAGCATTCTGCACACAGTAAGCACTCAATAAATACCATTCATTGACTGACTGATCAAATGGGAAAAAGTAATGATAATAATCATGGTACTTGTTATGTGCTTACACTATGCCAAGCACTAAGTGCTGCGGTAAATACAAGTTAATCATTCATTCCTTTATTCAATCATATTTATTGAGCGCTTACTGTGTGCAGAGCACTATATTAAGTGCTTAGAAAGTCAGGTCAGACACAGTTGTTGTCCCGCATGGGGCTCACCCTCTTCATCCCCATTTTACAGCTGAGGTAACTGAGGTCCAGAGAAGTGAAGTGACTTGCCTAAGGTCATGCAGTAGAGTTGTGGCAGATCCGGGATTAGAACCCATAACCTTCTCACTCCCAGGCCTGTGCTCTATCCACTAAGCCACACTGCTTCTCCAATAGAACAAAATGGATGATGTAAAATGTGTCCCAAGTCATTAAGACAGATGGGTTTTTTTAAAAGACATTTGTTAAGCACTTGATATGTGCCAGACACTGTACTGAGGACTGGGTTAGATACAAGATAATCATGTTGGACACAGAAGGGCTCACAGTTTTAATTCCCATTTTACAAATGAGGTAACTCCTGCACAGAATAGTGAAGTGATTTACCCAAGGTCTCATAACAGACAGGTGGCAGAGCTGGGGTTAATAATAATAATAATAATGATGACATTTGTTCAGTGCTTACTATGTGCCAAGCACTGCTCTAAGTGCTAGGATAGATACAAGGTTAACAGGTGGTTGCACACGGGGCTCACAGACTTAATCCCCATTTTACAGATGAGGTAACTGATACACAGAGAAGTTAAGTGACTTGCCCAAGGTCGCACAGCTGACAAATGGTGGACCTGGGATTAGAATGCATGACCTCTGACTCCCTAACCCGTGCTCTTTCCATTAAGAGATCGTCTGACTCCCAGACCCATGTTCTTTCTACTAGACCACACTGCTTCTTAAAAAGAATTATGTTCATCATGAATCTGTTGCCATCTGGGCAACTAATGAGGACCAGAAGAAGAAAACTACAATAGCGATGATTTTTTCAAAAGGGAATAAAGCTTAGATCACAATACCTGGACTTGACTTGTTTTTCTTGACCTCTACAAAAAGAAATAAGAAAATTTTAATGTTATGCTGTTAAACAAAACAGGCTTATCTATTTCTTTGACATCCTTTGGGATGGAATTTTATTTTGTAGTCAAAACATTACTGCATTTTTATACTTCTGCCAAAGGTATTCTTGCGATTACAGCTGTCTCCTGAACATTTGATTTTCTAAGAAGTCTTTTAAACATAATGAGCAATATAAACTTTGAAGTTATGACTGAATTTAAATAGCTATAATGGGCAGAGTGAGAGACAGAGAAAGTAGCATTACCAGTTCCTTACTAAACATATCCTCCATTTTATCTGGGCCACTTTTAATATCACATTTTTACGGGCAAAGCACAGGACTTTATTAATGAAGAATCACTTATTTGGTTTCACTGCATAGGTCCATTTACCATGCCACTGTATATAAAATATCCTATGTGAAAATGTATTTGCCTTATTCTCCACCTTTTAGCATAACTGCTTCAAATCCTATAATTTCCATCCATATTTAATATAGTTCAGATTCGTAAAAGGGATATTTCTATAAGTTTCAGTGGTTGTCTACATAGTTTTAGTATGACTACAATTTATTTTCCGTTACCACTGAAAATTGATGTGGTATGCAAAAGAGTGCCATCTCTGCATGCTAAAACTCTACCTCTAATTTTCAGGGGGAAAGCTTGAAAATATATAAATTGACATTATCTGGATAGCAGATAATTTATTCTCATAATAACACTATGAAAATAATATTAACAGTAATAATTTTGGTATTTGTTAAGCACTTATTATGCGCCAAATACTGTACTAAACATTGGGGTAGATATGCGATAGTCATGTCCCATAGGGGACTCATGGTCTAAGTAGGAGAGAAAATAGGTATTGAATCCCTATTTTGCAGATGAGGGAACTGAAGCTCAGAGAAGTTGGGAGTTGCCCAAGCATCACAGCAGATGTGTGGCGGATCCAGGAATGGAACCCAGGTCTCTGGCTCCAAGACCCATGCTCTTTCTAGTAGACCACACCGCTTCTCATACAGAGTTAAGCAATTTGACCAAAATCACCCAGGAAATCAACAGCAGAGCAGGACCTGGGTTCTAGCCCCAGCTCTGCCACTTGTCTCCTATGTGACCTTGGGCAGTCACTTCACTTTTCTGTGCCTTAGTTTCCTCATCTGTAAAATGGGGATTGACTCTGAGTTTCATGTGGGACATGGACAGTGTTCAACCTGATTAGCTTGTATCTACCTCAGCATTTAGTACCGTGCCTGACATATATTAAGTGTGCTTAACAGGTACCATTCAAAAAACGAAATAAAACATTCCAAGTAGTTTCATCAATCAATCAAGTGTATTACTGAGCGCTAACTGTAAGCAGAGCACTGTACAAAGCAATTGTCTCTATCACAAAGGCTGCTCTCTAAGAGTTTAATGTAATCAACTTTTGCCCAGAGACAGAGGTGGGAAAAACTCCAAGGACCCGGAGTTGCTTTGAATTTAATGGGAAAATATATCCACTTTGAAACGTTTTTAAATTCCATGCAAAATATCATCATAAGAAAAATGAATTACTCTGCTGCCAGGAGAAAGAAAAATGAAAAATGAATAAAATGACTGAAAATAAAGATTGTCAGAAATCAAATAAGAATCTAACATTTCAATGTCCAGTTCACTTAACACCTGAGCTATCCAGGGAGATACATATAAGTGTTTAGTTTTAATCAATTAACTATAATACATGAGTTTATGATTTATTATTGGTGATCCTTTTTCTGGGTTCTAGATTCTTTTCTGGATTTTACTGAGGACTTACTGTGTGCAGAACCCTGTACTAAGTGCTGAGAGTACAGTACGATAAAGTTCATTCATTCATTCAATCGAATTTATTGAGCACTTACTGTGTGCTGAGCACTGTACTAAGCACTTGGAAAGTACAATTCGGCAAGAAATAGAGACAATCCCTACTCAAAAACGGGCTCACAGTCTAGTGATAAATGAAATCACTGCCCATAAGGAGTTTACAGTCTACAGGGGAGAGTAGATTAGGCATAAGGGAAATAGTAGAGTATAAAAATATTGACATAAGTATTGTGGGGCTGGGGTGAGTATCCAGCTCCATCCGTATAAATTATATTTTTGAGAAGCAGCTTGGCCTAGTGGCAAGAGCACAAGCTTGGGAGTCAGAGGATGTGGGTTCTAATTCCGCCTCCGCCACTTGACTACTGTATGACCTTAGGCAAGTCACTTCACTTCTCTGTGCCTCAGTTCCTTCATCTGAAAAATGGGGAGGCAGGCTGTAAATTCCACATGGGACAATCTGATTGCCTTGTATCCATCCCAGCACTTAGAATAGTGCCTGGCATATAGTAAGTGTTTAACAAATACCACTATTATTTTTATCAGTGTTTAAGGGGTACACAGGCAAGTTCATAGTTGACCCCAAAAGGGAGGGAGGATAGAGAAATAAAGGGTTTAGTCTGGGAAGGCCTCTTGGAGGAGAAGGGATTTTTAAGAGGGCTTTGAAGTTGGAAAGAGTGGTGGACTTTCAGATAATAATAATAATAATAATGGGCATTTGTTAAACACCTATGTGCAAAGCACTGTTCTAAGCGCTGGGGGGATACAGGTGATCAGGCTGTCCTACGTGGCGCTCATAGTCTTAATCCCCATTTTACAGATGAGGTAACTGAGGCACAGAGAAGTGAAGTGACTTGCCCAAAGCCACACAGCTGGCAAGTGGCGGAGCTGCTATTAGAACCCATGACCTCTGTCTCCCCAGCCCATGCTCTTTCCACTGAGCCATGCTGCTTATTAGATAAGAAATGAGAGGGAGTACGTGGGTAAGGGGCCGGTGGCAGGATGGCAATTTATTCCTGGAACAAGTAAAACAAGTTGTTTCCATAGTTACTCTGATAGAACCAACAGCCTGTTGTAACCCTAACCCTAACCCTAGTGTTTGTCTTAGCTATGAAGGGTAAACAGTATTGGAGAGTTTCCTGTTGTTCTGAGATTCTCAGGCCCCCCAGTCCAAAAACCACGTCTAATTCTATCTGTATATTCTTTCCCAGCACTTAGCTCAGTGCTCTGAACACAGTAAGCATTTAATAAATATTATTACTCCTACTCCCACTAAAGACATGTGATGGCAGGTGACTGCTGTAAGATAATGTGCTAGGAAAATCACAGCACACCCTCGGTGCTGTACTAAAATCTCATCGGCGGGAAGCCTTCCCTGACTAACCTCTCATCTCCCCACCATATTTTCTTTCCCTATCCCTGTGTACTGCGTGGCTCAGTGGAAAGAGCATGGGCTTTGGAGTCCGAGGTCATGGGTTCGAATCCCGGCTCTGCCACTTGTCAGCTGTGTGACTGTGGGCAAGTCACTTAACTTCTCTGTGCCTCAGTTACCTCATCTGTAAAATGGGCATTAAGATGGTGAGCCCCACGTGGGACAACCTGATTCCCCTGTGTCTACCCCAGCGCTTAGAACAGTGCTCTGCACATAGTAAGCGCTTAACAAATACCAACATTAAACACTTAAGTAAACCATTAGAGAAGCAACGTGGCTCAGTGGAAAGAGCCCGGACTTGGGAGTCAAAGGTCCTGGGTTCAAATCCCAACTCAACCGCTTGTCGGCTGTGTGACTTTGGGCAAGTCACTTCACTTCTCTGTGCCTCCAGTTACCCCATCTGTAAAATGGGGATGAAGACTGTGAGCCCCATGTGGGCAACCCGATCACCTTGTATCCTTCCCAGCACTTAGAACAGTGCTTTGCACAAAGTGAGCGCTTAACAAATACCGTCATTATTATTAAGTACTCTTTCACCTCCCACGCCAATTATGAATAATAACTGTGGTATCTGTTAAGCACTTACTCTATGCCAGGCACTGTACTAAGCACTAGTGGGGATACAAGCAAATCGGGTTGGATACAGTCCATGTCCCAGGTGGGGCTTACAATCTCATTCCCCATTTTATAAATGAAGTAACTGAGGCACGGAGAAGTGAAATGTCCTGTCCCAGGTTGCATGGAGATAAGGATATAAGGATATAAAAGGATATAAGGATATGTAAGGATATATCTTTACAATCACTTGTCTCCCCTTTCTGTAATTTATTTTAATGTTTGTCACCATGCTAGATTTTAAGCTTCTTAAGTCTCTTTACTGTAACAAACTCTCCTTAACCATTAACACAGTGCTCTGCATATAGTAGGAACTGACTGAATCCAATTGATTGACTTTCTGGCAGACCTTACTTGTCTTTTTGGTCAACTTCCTGGTTAAGGTTTATATTATCACAAGGTCATGTGAATCTGAGTTATAAATATTCTAATGAAGTTGATTGCTGACTCTAGTTATTTATATATTCTCATCGTGGGTCATTTCACATCACATCGTTTTCTAAACAGATGACTTCTGGAATGCTAATCTTGTAGAAAGCTCTACAGTAATTTGAATTCAGGCATCCTTAAATGCATATAGAGACACAAAATTCAGATTATTGAATACTAAAATGATAAATTCATGATAATTTGCTCAGAGAGAGTTTAGCATCAATTTACAGCTATGGAAGTGAATTTCTTCAAATTTAGTACAACAGTGATCTCCACTAAGATTTTCCTAAATAAGAAACATGAAATATTTCAAAGAGCTACAGTATAATTTATTAATATCATTTTTATACTAATTGTTAAGCACTTACTATGTGTCAGACACTGTTCTAAGCACTCAGGCAAATACAAGCTAATTAAGTCGGACACAGTCCCTCTCCCAAATGGGGCTGTCTGAATGGGAGGAAGAACAGGCACTGAATCTCCATTTTACAGATGTGGTAACTGAGGCACAGAGAATTTAAGTGACTTGACCAAGGTCACATTAAAGACGACTGGCAGAGTCAGAATTAGAACCCAGGTCCTCTGATTTCCAGGCATGTGCTTGCTTACTATCACATCTGTAGACTGGGGCTAAAAATGTCCCTGGCAGTGTTACTGATAGAAAGTCTCACAAAAATCAGTCAATCAATCAATGGTATTTATTGTGTGCAGAACAGTGCGTCGCAGAATACAGTATAAAAGGAGATTGTATCATACTCTCCCAAGCGCTTAGTACAGTGCTCTGCATACAGTAAGCGTTCAATAATTATGACAATGAAGGAATGAAAGAATGAGAGACCATATACAGTGCAACACAATGAAGGACAGATGTCCACGTGGATATAGGAGCAGTGAACTCTGTCCTGAATTCAGGCAATCAGCTAGTGGCTAAATCTGGCCCCGAACACAATCTAGTTCAGTTTCCTCAAAGGAGAAAAGTTCCATTACCTCCTCTCTTTCCAGGGAACATGAACTGAATACATTTCTACAATCAAAATGCACCAACCTGATTTACTTTGGTCCAATTTGGCTTCAGCATCTGCACAAATAAAAGAAGAGGAATAAGCACAAGGAAAAGCAGTTTTTCCAATAAAGTTTACCCCTGTTTAGTGAAACCATGAGAAAATACAAGTTTTTCTTGTTTTCTTATTCAGGTCCTGCAAGAGTACAGTGAATATCTCTAAAATTTAGGGATTGAACACAAAAAACAATAATCTTACTGTGACATTGCAAGAAAATAGCGCTCGACTGTTGACACAGGCTCACTGCTCATTGTGTATAACATTTTATGAACAGTAATTTATTCAAGGCAAACATTTCTCTATCAAAGTCTTCAATGCAATCTACAAACAAAATTCTCCATTTCCTCCCGTGTCACATTCAACTGTATATGCTAAGCACGTACTTTGAGTCAGGCCTTCTCCCAGGAAGTAGCTTAAACCTGTGTACACATAAACACCAACAATTCTAGCTATGGAAGAAAGTAGCAAAATGCATTGGTTGTAATTTTGCTGCCTTAATTTTCCATCTTCTCTCTGGTGGATGTACAGTGAGACGGAAGGTAGCCGAGGGAAGCGAAAGGGACAATTGGACAGCTTATAGTTAATTCACCTCCTTCAACCCCTTCTGCTAAGGGGTCTTTACTCTCCATTGCTATCACCCTATAAAATGCCCCGTGACACCCCATCTCAGTTCCCTTTACTAAACCATGAGAGAGCCTTAGGCCATTAACCTGAATGACATGACTTTTTATTTCTTTAATGGTATTTAAGCACTTACTATGTGCCAGACACTGTACTAAGAGCAAGGTTAGATACAGGCTAATCAGCTTGGATATCATCTATGTCCCACAAGGGGCTCACAGTTTTAATCCTCATTTGACAGGTAAGGTAACTAAGGCAAAGTGAAGTTATGTGACTTGCCCAAGGTCACCCATCAGACAAGTGGAGGAGTGCTTAGTACAGTGCCTGGCACAAAGTAAGCAATTAACAAATACCATCATTATTATCAGAATTATTATTAATACCCTGGTCCTCTGACTCCCGGGTTGGGCTCTTTCCACTAAGCCACACTGTTTCCAATCAGATTATCTACCTGTGCAGATAATCAAATTCGTAACTCAGGTTTGCTTTTTGATTTGGTTTCTGTACTCTGAATAAATTGAACAACAGAGAAATATAAACCTTAATTTCAGATAAGTGGGATATTCTATTTTCCTAATTAATGTTATATTTTTCTTTGTTTTTCTTAGTTCCATGCTAAGTGAGAATTCATAAGAGGAAACAATTAAATTTATGTCACACTAAAACATCTGTATGTTCCAACTCAAATTACAGGGGAAGAATTAAACAGAAATCCTTGATTTCACTGATTTTAAACTTAGGTAGATCTACATCCATCAGGAGAGTCATAATTGCAAGAAATCTTTAAAATAAGAGAAGTTCCTCATGAAATTATTCTATTTTTTCCTAAGAGTGCTTTCTGGTAAGTCATTTTGTCTATATACAATGACTGTTCACTCAATGGAAACGTCACAATGAGACCAATTGTCATCTTAATTGGGATTTGATTTCAAGAGAATCTGAGGGTTTAACGAAGCAAGTTGAAAAGGAAAGTCAAGATTAGAGAAGAAAAATAAGAAAGAAGCTGCCATTTGCCCCATGTGGGAAGACTAAAAATGACAAGGTGTCTTGTTTTTCAACAATTATTCCTCTGAAGAAAATACACCCAGGCCCATTGGTGCTGCTTTGTTATTCCGTCAGTTGAAAACACCGTGTTCTATTACTAAGTGGAGAGACCTAAAATCATGGTGAAAACTACTTTTAAAGCAGAATGCCTAGTAAATGAATTAACACATGAATCCATCAAATCTAGAACCAAAAAACCAAAGCCAGCTCCAAAGCAAGGTCCTTACCTTTGCAGAAGATACAGAGCGTCACAACCCAGAACAAAAATGTCAATTTCATTGTAGTGATTTGGAGGGCCTAGAAATGGAGACCGGTCATCTTGGAGAATCAGATCCAAAGAGGGACCTGAACTCTTTAGCTTTTATACCCGCATGTTGCCCAGTCACTGTATGCACTGGGCAAGAGGAAGCCAGTGATGACAGGCTTTGTCAAATAAACTCATTTGCCAAAAACAAAATCCGCTTCCAGGCAGGTCAGTGTCTCTAATTACTGTACCATCTCCTCTCTTGCATCAACTCCAGCTTGTGCCAAACCTGGACCATACCTTAAGCAAACAAGAAAGTCAGGAAATAAAAATTTCCGAATTCAAAATGAAACACGTGTCTACCTCTGCTTTAGTAATCACCACAGACAACCTCTAAACCATGTAAAACTGTCAGAAATGTTAACACCTCAAAATTAGTGTTCAGGCATTTAATTCATTTTGCTGCATAATAAATCAACCATATTCATTCATTCAATTGTATTTATTGAGTGCTTACTATGTGCAAAGCACTGTACTAAGCACTTGTGAGAGTTCATCATATCAAATAAAAGACGCATTCCTGCCCAAACCAAATCTGTGCCTGCCTTTTCCTGGTAAAATGCTATAGTGACTATTTGATTTTTATATTTTTAAGAATGTATAGACAGAGATAATTGTTAAGGGGAAATCTGGGCATTTCTTCTTGCTCAATAAAGAGCTTTTTTAAAAAAAATGCTTAGTGTCGGGCACTATATTAAGCGCTGGGGTAGATACAAGATAGGTTGGACGTTGTTCATGGCCACACGTGGATAACAATATTAATCCTCATTTTAGAGAAGAGGTAACTGAAGCCCAGAGAAGTTAAGTGACTTGCCCAAAGTCACACAGCAGACAAGTGGCCGAGTCAGGATTACAAATCCAATCCTCTGATTCCCAGGCCAGTACTCTTTCCACTGGGCCAAGCTGCTTCTCTTCCAGGGCCCAGGCTCTTTCAGGATGGCTTAGTGGAAAGAGTATGGGTTTGGGAGTCAGAGGCCATGGGTTCTATTCCCAGCTCTGCCATTGTCTGTTGTGTGACCTCGGACAAGTCATTTAACTTCTCTGTGTCTCAGTTACCTCATCTGTAAAATGGGGATTAAGACTGTGAGCCCCACGTGGGAACAACTTGATTACCTTGTGTCTACCCCAGTGCTTAGAACAGTGCTTGGCACATAGTAAGTGCTTAACAAATGGTTGTTGTTTTTTATGAGAAGCAGCATGGCTTGGTGGAAAGAGCACGGGCTTGGGAATCAGAGGTCAGGGGTTCTAATCCTGGATCTCCCACTTGTAAACTGTGTGACTTTGGGCAAGTCACTCAACTTCCCTGGGCCTCAGTTACCTCATCTGTAAAATGGCGATTAAGACTGTGAGTCCCACTTGGGACAAACTTGTGTCTACCCCAGCGCTTAGAACAGTGCTTAGCACATAGTAAGCGCTTAACAAATGTCATCTTCATCATCATCACTAGGTCCAATGCTTAGTAGGGGTCATGAAAGTCAGGAACATGTATTCAAAACTGCCACTAATATTCTTGCTAACACCACTGGTGACCTCCAATCAATCAGGGGTACTTATCGAGTGCCTACTGTGTATAGAACACTGTACTAAGCACTTGGGAGAGCACAGTATGACAGAGTTGGTAGCCCCATTACCTGCCCACAATGATCTGACAGTCCAGAGGAGGAGAAAAAATTAATATCAATAAATAAATTAATCAAAATGCTTCTGGGCCAACCTTTATAAGGACTACTATCAGGGACTGATAAAATGTTCACAAGTGAGGACACAAAGGAAGTTTGCAAAAATTACATAACTCCCTTCAGGAACTTGAAAGAATCCCAGCCACTTTCCTCTAAAATGGGTGTACTATACAGCTGCATAATCTGGAAATTTCATCTTTCTGTTAAGCACTGTGAAGGCACCATCTCTGTAACCAAGCAAATAGACCCTCCAAATTGTTCAACCCACTCTCTCTTTTCTTTGAAAGTTTTAGCCTCTTAGAGCTTTAGCAGAAGAAATATAGTTGACTTTAAAGTAAGTAGCATTCAAATTAAGCATTTAGATTTGTTACAGCTTCATCACTGTGGAGCTATAACCCTAAGTGATCTCAATGGGGGACCTGAAAAAATGGTATTAATGTAATTTTATGTGTATCAATAAATAGCATTTATCGAGCCCTAATTGTGGGAAGAGCATTATAATAATACTTAGGAGATAGAAGACCTTACAATCAAGCAAGAGAGACAGACTAAAATAATTTAAAGGTAGGTCAAGCAACCTAAATAAAGATAAGTGACTAAGTGTTGTGGGGAGAGGGAGTGGCGTAAATACTTAAGTATTTAATGGATAAGGGTCTAAGTGCATAGATGAAACAGTAGGGAAGAATATATGGTAGGGAGATAAAAGATTACTCAGAGTACAGTTTCTGCAAGAGATGTGAATTTAGGTGGGCTCTGACAATGGTCTGTCTGACATCGTGGCTAAGTGGAAAGAGCACTGGCTTGGTTCTAATCCCATCTCTGCCACTTGTCAGCGGTGTGACTTTGAGCAAGTCTCTTCACTTCTCTGGGCCTCAGTTTCCTCATCTGTAAAATGGGGATTAAGACCGTGAACCCCACGTGGGACAACCTGATCTGTCTTGCCCCAGAGCTTAGAACAATGCTTGGCACAGAGTAAGCGCTTAACAAATACCATCATTATTATTATAATGGGGAAAGGAGTTTGAGGCTCAGGGGAGGGCTGTGAGTGAGGGGTCAGGGTGACAGAGATGATACTGAGGAAAGTGATAATAATAATAATAATGTTGGTATTTGTTAAGCGCTTACTATGTGCGGAGCACTGTTCTAAGCGCTGGGGTAGACACAGGGGAATCAGGTTGTCCCACGTGGGGCTCACAGTCTTAATCCCCATTTTACAGATGAGGGAATTGAGGCACCGAGAAGTTAAGTGACTTGCCCAAAGTCACACAGCTGGCAAAAAGCAGAGCTGGGGTTTGAACCCATGACCTCTGACTTCAAAGCCCGTGCTCTTTCCAGTGAGCCACGCTGCTTCTCTAAGTGAATAATTGGCCTGAGAGAAACAGAGTGTGTGGGCTGGTTGGAATGGGAGAGGAGCAAAGACAGGCAGGCCATTGTGCAAAAACAGAATGCATTTTGTGATTAACATGATTGTGCTTAGATCTGGACCTCAAAAAGGATTGAGCACTTCAATTAGAAATCAACACCAACTGTTTGGGCCAAATAATAATAATAATAATGATAATAATGATAAAAAGCTATAATAATAATTGTGGTATTTGTTAAGCGCTAAGTGCCAAGCACTGTTCTAAGTGCTGAAATACAAGGCAATTACCAGGTAATCAGGTCACACACAGTCCCTGTCCCACACTGGGCTCAGAATCCTAATTCCCATTTTACAGACAAGGGAACTGAGGCACAGAGAAGTTCAGTAACTGGCCGAGGGTCGCACAGCAGTCACGTGGCGGAGCAGGAATTAGAACCCACATCTTCTGCCTTCTGGGCTCATGCTCCTTCCACTAGGTCACGCTGCTTCTCTACAAATCAGAAGACTGCCTCATTTCGCTTGGAAGGGAGGTGAAAAATGGAAGTGTGCCAGGCTTTTGAAGAGCTCTTGCAATACTGTTGTCATATGTTCTAAGCCCACTCTTTTCCGATAATGTCTGAAGTCTTTTCCAATAATGTCTAAAGCTTAGTCCTTATCAAGCTTAAACTCTAGAGGGAGAAGCTTGGGAGACTGACACAGGGCTCACGATGACAGGAACATAACAAAGGAGATTGGCAACACCAAAGACCAGGCATATGCTCAAGACTGTCATCAAGACTAAATGTTCTTTCGGCAAGAGGAGGAGCTTGTAGACACGGAACTGATTTAGAATATCCTGTAATCAAAATTAAAAGTAAATTTTAGTCACCATTAAAGATGTGTATTGTTTGCAGAACTTATTTTAACAAAATCCCTCATCAAAGGTGAAAAGGCCACAGGAAGGACTGAGCCCAGTGATGTGCTATGCAAAGGATGAGGCTGACAGAGAAAAGGCATTCAAGCACCTATGCATCTCCCTGGAAGAGAGGAGTGCTATAATAATAATAATATTGGTATTTGTTAAGTGCTTACTATGTGCTAAGCACTGGGGTAGATACAAAGTAATCAGGTTGTTCCACGTGGGGCTCACAGTCTTAATCCCCATTTTACAGATGAGGTAACTAAGGTACAGAGAATTGCCCAAGGTCACACAGCAGACAATGGTGGAGCTGGGGTTAGAACCCATGACCCCTGACTCCAAAGCCCGTGCTCTTTCCACTAAGCCACGCTGCTTTTCTAGTAGATAAGCTGGGGACCAACAGGAATGAGATTTTCAACTCTTCTGATCTGTCCACATCAAATATGTGGATATGACTTAACTGGATAAAACACTGGAAATGGATCTCATATGGTTTAGCCATAATAGGAGTGGAAGATTGTTAAATTTAAGAGGACTTGCTCTTGTTCATTCTTCAAATGATTAGGTTTCTTAAAACAGTCATTTCCCTTCTCCTGAAACAAGAAGATGCCTTCTTGGTTCTTACCAGGTGACAAAACACAGACTTGGTTGGCTTAGACAAGGATTTCTGAGTGGAAAACTCTTCCTTGGACATAAATCTAAATAGGACCGACAACAAACTAACATTATAACAACATGATTAATGCTGTTGAGCCACATATAATTAGCCTGCCTTCAGAATCCATCCTGAGAATTTAAGAAAATGCATTTTGAGCCAGTCTTGAGCCTGGTGCCATAAAGGTACTTGGAGAACAGTCAGGGACAGGGAAAGGGTGTGTTCAGCCTCTCCCCTGACCCATCACACTTCCATATTCACCTACCTAGCTTCCACTGCTACCCATGTGTCTCTCAGGTTCCACATCAGCTGGGGAGAAATCACTGCCATTTGAATTCACGGTAGATTAAATACTGGTTTAAGTGAATTCACCTACCGAGTGTTCCTAATCAGTCCTTCCTAGCCCAGTTGCCCCATCTTACACATTTTCCATTGCAGGTGGGTAAAAACTTGCTTAATGTAATTTGTGCAGCAGGGAAAGTCATCAAAAGTTACTCTTCTAGAGTTGTTCTAACTGAATGACAGAATCCCAAAGAGAATCAGCTGATGGTATTTATGGGCACTTACTGTGTGCACATTACTGTACTCAGCTCCTGGAAGAATATAATGCAAAAGAGTTGCACATGCTCTCTACCTACAGGGAGCTTACTAGTGGGAGTACAGACATCAAAATAGATCACAGAGGGGGATATGGGAGAGTATAGGGATAAATGAATAACTTCTGTGGGGTTGAGGTGAATATCAAGTGCTTAGAGGTATATAACTGTAGTATTCGTTTAGTGCTTACTGTGTGCCGAGTAATAATAATAACAATAATAATAATGTTGGTATTTGTTAAGCGCTTACTATGTGCAGAGCACTGTTCTAAGCGCTGGGGTAGACACAGGGGAATCAGGTTGTCCCACGTGAGGCTCACAGTCTTAATCCCCATTTTACAGATGAGGTAACTGGGGCACAGAGAAGTTAAGTGACTTGCCCACAGTCACACAGTTGACAAGTGGCAGAGCTGGGATTCGAACCTGTGACCTCTGACTCCAAAGCCCATGCTCTTTCCACTGAGCCACGTTCTAAATGCTGGGGTAGATACAAGGTAATCAGGTTGTCCCACATGGGGCTCACACTCTTAATCTTTACAGATGAGGTAACTGAAGCACAGAGAAATTAAGTGGCTTGCCAAAGGTCACACAGCAGACAAGTAGCAGAATTGGGATTAGAACCCACATCTTGTGACTCCCAAACCCATGCTCTCGCCACTGCACCACACTGCTTCTCTAGGACTTAGTTAGGAAGGCCTCTTGCAGGATATGTGATTTCTTAGGGCAATTTATCTAGTTCAACTCTTGTTTCAAACTAAATAACAAGCTTTTCTATGCTAAGAACATTTTTTTTAAAGTGTGTTTGTCCTACTTTCCAATGGCTCCTTCCCCACTCTTTCTAACACGCCCACTTATCCCTTAGAAAGATTTTGAAGGAGGGGAGAGTGGCGGGCTGTTGGATATGACTGTAAGCTTACTGTGGACAGGGAATGTGTCTGTTACATTGTACTCCCACAAGCACTTAGTAAAGTGACCTGCACATAGTAAACACTCAGTAAATATGATTCACTGATTGAAAAGGGAGGGAGTTTCAGGCCAGAGGGAAGATATGGATAAGAACTGACAGCAAGACAGATGAGAGTGAGGTACTGAGAGCAGGTTGGAATTATTGCAGCAAAATATGACAGTTGCACTGTAGTAGGCAATCAGAGAGATATTAGAGCTAATATAGGGTCTTAAAGCCAATGGTAATAAGTCTCTGTTTGATATGTAGATAGAAGTTTGCAGGTGGTCAAAGAGAGAATTAGAGGAGAGGACGTAGAGGCAGCTGTTGTAGACAACTCATGAGATTCAGGGATTTTTTTAAGCTAGGGGATAGATGGGCATGTTAGAAAGTAGTGGGGAAGGAGCCATTGGAAAGTAGGACACACACACTTTAAAAAAAGTTCTTAACATAGAAAACTTTGTTATTTGGCATAGGTTGAAACAAGAGTTGAGCTGGATAAATCTCCCTAACAAATGAGCTAATAGAAAATATGTGGATTTAACAACTTGATTTTCAAAGTGACATTTATTTTGTCCCGTTCACACTTAGTTTCTGCTAACCACATTAAACCACTTAATATGCAGCTACTCTAACCAGTTCAAAAGCATTTCCAACAAACAGAATGTCAGTCAGATGTCTCTTCTGTTTAAAAGGATGTGGATGAATTACTTGTACATTAGGAAGAAATTTATAATGATGGATTGTCAAAGGATGAGCCAAGAACAAAAAGCGCAGCCCACTGAGCAATTATGACACTGGAAAAAAACTTTAAAAAAATTCTATTATGAAAACATCTTTTTTAAATTATATACTGAAATTTTGATATAAAAGAAATGTATTGTTTTCATTATGCATTACATATTAGCACCAAATGCAGATGAAGATGGAGCCTTGAAAAAGATTCTGAAGTCAGTCTGGATTACCAACCTAGCCAGGTTCTTGAGAGATGTGTAACTCCCTACCTAGTTCAGATTGATTTCTGCAATTTTGACCAAGTACTGTTCTCCAAACTGAGACAAGTAAAAAAATATCTGAGCAAAGATCATTAGCCAGTCACTGGCATATACTGAACCCCAACTGAATTCCTGGAATAATTATGGTATTTGTGGAGAAGCAGCGTGGTTTAGTGGAAAGAGCCTGGGGTTGGGAGTTAGAGGTCATGAGTTCTAATCCTGATTCTGCCACTTGTCAGCTGTGTGACTTTGGGCAAGTCACTTACCTTCTCTGGGCCTCAGTTCCCTAATCTGTAAAATGGGGATGAAGTTTAGGAGCCCTACGTGGGACACCCTAATTACCTTGTACTACCCCAGCACTTAGAACATTGTTTTGCACATAATAAGTGCTTAACAAATGCCATTATTATTATTATTATTAAGTGCTTACTGTATGCCAGGCATGGTACTAAGCAATGGGGTAGATGCAAGATCATCAGGTTGGACTCAGTACCCATCCCAGGTGGAGCTCACAGTCTCGATCCCCATTTTACAGATGTGGTAACTGAGGTGCAGAAAAGTGAAGTGACTTGCCCAAGGTCACACTGCAGGCAAGTGGCAGAGCTGGGATTAGAACCCATGACCTTCTGACTCCCAGGTCCTTACTCTATTCACTATGCCATGCTGCTTCCCAAAAGTGTACTAATACCTGGTGTGCGGGGAGCTTGCCTTCCAGCTCTGTTGTACTTTACTCTTCCATGTGTTTAGTATAGGGTTTTACACACAGTAAGTGCTCAATTAAGTAAGTGCTCAATAAATACAAGAGATTGAGTGAGAGAAGAGAAGCAGGATACACATTCCCTGCCCTCAAAGAATTAACAATCTAATGGCTTTGAGGAGGAGAAGAAAAGATGAAAGAACAAAAAAAGTTAATGGAAGTCAGGATATAATAGGAACTACAGTTATATATTATCTATATAATTCTATAATAATCATAATGATGGCATTTGTTAAGCGCATCCTATATGCAAAGCACTGTTCTAAGTGCTGGGGGGATACAAGATGATCAGGTCATCCCTCGCAGGGCTCACAGTCTTACTCCTCATTTTACGGATGAGGGAACTGAAGCCCAGAGAAGTGAAGTGACTTGCCCAGAGTCACACAGCTGACAAGCAGCGGAGCCGGGATTAGAACCCATGAACTCTGACTCCCAAGCCTGTGCTCTTTCCACTGAGCCACACTGTTCCTCTATATTACACTATATATACTATGACTACACTATATACCATAGACTACACTATATATATAGTCCCTATATATATAGTATATAATAATAATGACAGTGGTATTTGTTAAGCACTTATTATGGGCCAAGCACTGTTTTAAGCACTGGGGTAGAAACACGTAATCAGGTACAGGTAATCAGCCACGTGGGGCTCACAGTCTTCATCCCCATTTTACAGATGAGGTAATGGAGACACAGAGAAGTGAAGTGGCTTGCCCAAGGTCACACGACAGACAAGTGGCGGAGCCAGGATTAGAATCCACATGTTCTGGCTCCCAAGCCCATGCTCGCATGTGTGCATTGTATAGGATCACTCCATAGAACAGAATGTAGTAAAACAGTCTACCATTTTGTAGTTTCACACTGCCAAAGAAAAATGAATGGAACAAAGCACCTGAAGCAGCAGAGTCAACCAATCAATCAATTTCATTTATTGAGTGCTTACTGTGTGGAGAGCACTGAGCTAAGAATTTGGGGGAGTGCAAGATATTAGAGTAGGTAGACACGGTTCCTGCTCGCAAGAAGCTGGTGTGAAGCAGCATGGCCGAGTGGACAAGGCACAGTCCCAGGAGTCAGAAGGACCTGGATTCTAATCCCACTCTGCCACTTGACTGCTGTGTGACCTTGGGCAAGACCCTAACTTCTCTGTGCCTCAATTCTCTCATCTGTTAAATTGGGATTCAGTCTGTGAATCCTACTGTGGGACAGGGACTGTGTCCTATCCTATCATCTTGTATCTATCCCAACCCTTAGAACAGTGACTAGCACAGAGTAAATGCTTAACAAATGCCACAATTATTATCATTTGACAGCTCTCAGCCATTTTAACCTCAATGGAAATATTTGCCTAAGATACCCCAGAGTTATGATAGGTCTCATTTTGTTGTCTGCAAACACATAAATAGCCCCTGAGAAGGTAAGTCATTCCTGTTTCCAAGAGCTCTCTACTGCTGCTAGAGGAAAAGGTGCGGCTGGAAGGCCCCGTGACGACAGCAGGGTGATAGAGGGGCCAACAAGTGAAAAATCCTTCTCTTACGGTCCTGGGACTCCAAACGGTCTAATCTGACCTGCAGTTATGTGTCCTATAAAGTTGGGCTGAAATCAAGACCCCAGTCAGCCTGACCCAACTGACCCAAGCACTGTCAAATGGGTTGGTGCTGGTGATTTCTCAGCTTGGTCAGAGGTCTCCTTATTAAACTCAAAAGCCGTATCACTCCCGACAACAGCTCATTCTTCCTGGTCTATTCCAAACCGTCCATATACAGAGGAAGTTTGGGCAATGAATGGATTAATTTTCTAATGTCCTGTCTTTGACCTGGAACACCCTCCCACTTCACATCAGACAGTCACTCTCCCCACCTTCGAAGCTTTATTGAAGGCACATCTCCTTCCAGAGGCCTTCCCTGATTAAACTCTCATTTCCTCTTCACCCTCTCCCTTCTATGTCACCCTTGCCCTTGGATTTATGCACTTTATTCACCCCTTACTCAATTCCACAGCACTCATATGCATATCCACAATTTATTTATTTTAATGTCTGTCCCGCCCTCTAGACTGTAAGTCACTGTGGGCAGGGAACATACCTACCAATCTACATTGGTAGACAGTACCTATATTGTACTCTCCCAAGCAGTCTGGTGCTCTGCATGCAGTAAGTGCTCAATAAATACCACTGATTGATTGATTGATTGATTCTGCTGCTTTGGCTGCTTTGCTCCCTTTATCTGGAACACCTTGAAGCTACAAAATGTTAGGCCGTTTTGTACATTATTCTGTTCTATGGAGTGATCTTTAGCCAATAGTAAGATGAAGCAAGATGTGCACTCTGCACACAGTAAGTGCTCAATAAATATGATTGATTGATTGATTGATTGATTTAATACCAGAGCTATTCTATGAACAACCTTCTCAAACACCTTCCCTTTTCTCACAGGATTAATTCATGGAAATAACTAGACATGAGGTCAGTTAATCCAACCACCCACCTCTAGATGAATTGCACCTGTATCAATGCAAAAGATCAAGAACAGTGCTTGGCACATAGTAAGTGCTTAACCAATAACATCAATATTATTTATTTTATTTAAAAATATAATGCTATTTTCCAGATGGAGCCTGTCTACAGTGCAAATAATTCACTTGAAATTCAATAGTATTTATTGAGCGCTTACTATGTGCAGAGCACTGTACTAAGCGCTTGGAATGAACAAGTCGGCAACAGATAGAGACAGTCCCTGCCGTTTGACGGGCTTACGGTCTAATCGGGGGAGACGGACAGACGAGAACAATGGCAATAAATAGAGTCAAGGGGAAGAACATCTCCTAAAAACAATGGCAACTAAATAGAATCGAGGCGATGTACATTTCATTAACAAAATAAATAGGGTAATAAATATATACAGTTGAGCAGACGAGTACAGTGCTGAGGGGATGGGAAGGGAGAGGAGGAGGAGCAGAGGGAAATGGGGGGAAAAGAGGTTTAAGCTGCGGAGAGGTGAAGGGGGGCGGTAGAGGGAGAGGGAGGAGCTCAGTCTGGGAAGGCCTCTTGGAGGAGGTGAGTTTTAAGTAGGGTTTTGAAGAGGGGAAGAGAATCAGTTTGGCGGAGGTGAGGAGGGAGGGCGTTCCGGGCCCGCGGGAGGACGTGGCCCGGGGGTCAACGGCGGGATAGGCGAGACCGAGGGACGGTGAGGAGGTGGGCGGCGGAGGAGCAGAGCATGCGGAGTGGGCGGTAGAAAAGGAGAAGGGAGGAGAGGTAGGAAGGGGCAAGGTGATGTAGAGCCTTGAAGCCTAGAGTGAGGAGTTTTTGTTTGGAGCGGAGGTTGATAGGCAACCCCTGGAATTGTTTAAGAAGGGGAGTGACGGGCCCAGATCGTTTCTGCAGGAAGATGAGCCGGGCAGCGGAGTGAAGAATAGACCGGAGCGGGGCGAGAGAGGAGGAAGGGAGGTCAGAGAGAAGGCTGACACAGTAGTCTAGCTGGGATATAACAAGAGCCCGTAGCAGTAAGGTAGCCATTTGGGTGGAGAGGAAAGGGCGGATCTTGGCGATATTGTAAAGGTGAAACCGGCAGGTCTCGGTAAAGGATAGGATGCGTGGGGTGAACGAGAGAGACGAGTCAAGGATGACACCGAGATCGCGGGCCCGAGAGACGGGAAGGATGGTCGTGCCATCCACGGTGATAGAGAAGTCTGGGAGAGGACCGGGTTTGGGAGGGAAGACGAGGAGCTCAGTCTTGCTCATGTTGAGTTTTAGGTGGCGGGCCCACATCGAGGTGGAGACATCCCGGAGGCGGGAGGAGATGCGAGCCTGAAGGGAGGGGGAGAGGACAGGGGCGGAGATGTAGATCTGCGTGTCATCTGCGTAGAGATGGTAGTCAAAGCCGCGAGAGCGAATGAGTTCACCGAGGGAGTGAGTGTAAATGGAGAACAGAAGAGGGCCAAGAACTGACCCTTGAGGAACTCCAACAGTTAAAGGATGGGAGGGGGAGGAGGCTCCAGCGAAGGAGACCGAGAATGACCGGCCAGAGAGGTAAGAGGAGAACCAGGAGAGGATGGAGGAAATGACTCAGTAGACATTTTAAAATTGAAACTTAGAATTCTGGTTATCACCAGTGGATCAGAGAACAGGCTGCAACCTGAATGGAACCCAGAAATGTAGGTGGACATGGGTGATTACTCAACGGTCAATATTTTTGGACAGAGAGTCCCTTTCCCATGTATTCAGGCATACAGAAGGCCAAATGTTATGTCTTTCCAGTGGTGGGAGGAAAAGGAAAGGCTCTTATACTGTAGCTGGGCAGCTCCTTCCATCTATGAAAGTTCCCACCTGACCATGTCAGTCAATCAAACAAAGAGATCTTGGGAAGATTCATTCAATTCATTCAGTAGTATTTATTAAACTCTTACTGTGTGCACAGCACTGTACTAAGCATTTGGGAGAGTACAATACAACAATAAACAGTGACATTCCCTGCCCAAAACAAGCTCACATACAAAACGGGTGCAGTAGAAAAACCCTGGCACATCACCACCCTGAAGGCATAGGCAATATGGAGATAATTGACTCCATCCATAGCAAGTTTAGATGGTGCGTATTTACTGAGCATTACATAACCATAATTTATTTATTTGTATTAATGTCTGTCACCCCCTCTAGACTGTGAGCTCCTTGGTGGCAGGATACACGTCTACCAGTTCTGTCATGCTGTACTCTCCACACACTTAAAACAATGCTCAGCACATAGAAAATGATCAATAAATACCATTGATCGATTGGCCTTCCCTTCCTGACCTACAACCCACCCCACACACTTGACTCCTCTAATGCCAACCTACTCGATTTTGTCTATCTTACCACTGACTTGTTGCCTATTATGGCAGAAGTTACTGGCCGATAGTTTCAGAATTGAGTTCCTTTATATTCCAACCTCACTAGACAAAGAAAGGAGAAAAATGATCTACTTTTCTACAACTCACTTAGAAACAAAAGTCCCCAAGGTAGCTCAAACAATTTTACCAGAAAAAAATATAGGTAAGCACACACATATTAATCATCTGCTAAAATTTAAATACATTAAATACATTTTACATATGGTCATCAACCATAGGGAGGCAAAAACACAGACGATGGATTTTTTTACCAATAACCAGACATTCTCAGAAAGCATGGTAGGACACCCATTACTGGGTTATATATTTAAGGAAAAGGAACCCGTCAATGGGCAGGGACTGTCTCTATCTGTTGCCAATTTGTGCATTCCAAGCGCTTAGTACAGTGTTCTGCACATAGTAAGCGCTCAATAAATACTATTGAATTGAATGAATGAATGAAAGAAAATCATGGGACAGCCAAAACATAGAGCCGAGATCAATTCCATGCTGAAAATCTGCTGTACTTAATCTTCACTAGCCTTTCATCTTTGAGAGATTAACTTTTGCTTGTAATTTTGAACATCTGTGATTACTTTTAGGAGAAAATAATCCTACATACAGTTTTTTCTTAGAAAAATCCAGGCTGAAAGGGTCATAGAAGGCCATTTTTAACATATTTCAAAGCTTCCAGCTAACACATACTTCACCTTATAATTTAGCCTGAAGCAAATAAAGTCAATACGTACGTCAAGTTAATAACAAGCATCCTTCTTCCGGTTCTAACATTGCTAAGTAAATAAAATCTGTACTGTACACAGCATATCAATAGCTTTAGAAGTTGACAAAACTAGGAGTTTCATCCCAGTGACTTAATATTTTCCAAGGAATTCTGTCACTCAGCAAACGTTGATAAATTAAAGTAGCCCTTTCCCTGCTGTGCCTCCACTTTAACAATGCAATACTTCAATAAACTTATTTGTTTCCATTCATAGGACTAGAAGTACTCTGGACCAAAAATTCTGTAAGGGCACACCATTCTTAGCTACTTAAAATAAAAAATTAATAGAAGTCACAATCATTATGGCCATAATTTATTTGGTTGGTGTTGTCCCAATCTGATTTTTGAAAGATTATGGATGCAAAAAATTCTAATGATGTGATAAGTGGACAGGCTCATGCAGATTACCAAAACAATGCTGACACCTCAGAGACAAAGAAAAAATTTTGTCGATTTGGGAAGAACACAGCAGTGGTAGAAAATGGGCCAAAATGTGAACCATGTCTTGAAGCAGTCATTACTCTAGTGAAGACAGAAAACATAGTAAAGATCTTGATCAGATGAGGGTCTACAAAAATCTATTAGTGATAGTAGTAACAACTAATATTTATTAAGAGCTTACTGTGTACCAAGTACCGTACTAAACCAGGGAACCATTGCTTCAAAATTTGCCCTAGCTTTTTTTTTTTAAGCGCTTACTATATGCAGAGCACTGTTCTAAGTGCTGGGGCAGATATAGGGTAATCAGGTTGTCCCACATGAGGCTCACAGTTTTCATCCCCATTTTACACATGAGGGAACTGAGGCCCAGAGAAGTAAAGTGACTTGCCCACAGTCACACAGCTGACAAGTGTCAGAGCTGGGATTCGAACCCATGACCTCTGACTCCCAAGCCCGAGCTCTTTCCACTGAGCCACGCTGCTTCTCTAACTCTTTCACAATGTATAATGCCCTAAAAAAATGCCACAGGACCTTAATAATCATCATGCCACCCGGATTCCAGGACCTGCCTGGAGCATAATCTGTCTTTAAGGCAGCTATCCAGGAACTGTTGCATGATCAGGACTGCCTTTTAGTGATAATCAAAATCTTTTAATATTTCCAATTGGATTCTAAGATGCCTGAGAGCCACAGGCACCTTATATTTACATCAAATGAATTTTAATATTTTCTTAAGTCCCTTTCCTTAATTTCCTTTCAGCAAATTGCTGGGAATATGAGTTAGCATTTTAATGACATTCAAACTAGCAATTTATAATAATAATTGCAGAATTTGTTAAGCACTTACTAGGTGTCAAGCACTGTACTTAGCACTAGGGAGGATACAAGCAAATTGGGTTGGACACAGTCCCTGTCCCACGTGGGACTCACGGTCTCAATCACCATTTTACCGATGAGGTAACTGAAGTACAGGGTACTGTTCTGGGGTAGATACAAGTTAACCAGGTCAGACACATTTTCTGTCCCACATGGGGTTCGTTGTCTAAGCAGAAAGAAGAACAGGCATTGAATCCCCGTTTTACAGATAAGGAAACTGAGTCACCGAACAATAATAATAATAATAATAATTGTGGTATTTCCTAAGTGCTTACTATGTTCCAGGCACTGTAATAATAATGTTGGTATTTGTTAAGCACTTACTATGTGCAGAGCACTGTTCTAAGCACTGGGGTAGATACAGGGTAATCAAGTTGTCCCATGTGAGGCTCACAGTTAATCCCCATTTTACAGATGAGGTAACTGAGGCACGGAGAAGTTAAGTGACTTGCCCACAGTCACACAGCTGACAAGTGTCAGAGCTGGGATTCGAACCCATGACCTCTGACTCCCAAGCCCAGGCTCTTTTCACTGTACTAAGCACTGGGGTAAATACAAAGTAATTGAGCTAGACACAGTCCCTGTCCCATATGGAGCTCATGGTCTTAATTCTCAGATGAGGTAGCTGAGGCACAAAGAAGCGAAGTGAGTGGCCCAAGGTCACACAGCAGACAAGTGGCAGAGGCGGAATTAGAACCCAGGTCCTCTGATTCCTAGGCCCCTGCTCTTACCACTAAGTTATCCTGCTCCCAAAGCTAATGGGAAAGAATGATTCAACTATAACTGTAATACCACTGTGCGTTGTGGCCTTGGGATCTTGGTGAACTTCTCCAGGGAGATAAATTTGATTATTATTTGCAGTGTCACATGTGTAGGTTAGACTTTAAGCAGGGACCCTGTCAACCAACTCTGCTGAATTGTACTGTCCCAAACACTTAGTACAGTGCTCTGCACACCAAAGTACTCAATAAATATGATTGATTTTTGATCTATAGCGCTTTTCCATTATGGTCTATGTCATGAAATCCTCTTGAAGCTTCTGTTCAGAAATAGTGGCTCCTTTTTCCTTTGAAATGTGATATTCTGGTCTATCAGCTGCTAACTAGTTTTCTTCCCTTCACTTTACTTCATTCCCATAACATTCTTTTGGCCAAATTAAATGACCCCACCCTGTTTAATCCTCCTTGACCTCTTGACTGCTTTCAGAGTTGTTGACATTCCCTTCTCCCAAACACTTTTTCCTCCTTTGGTTTCACTGGCACGATACTCTCTGCCTGCTCTGACTGCTTTTCATTCAGTTGCATTTATTGAGCACTTACTGTGTGCAGAACACTGTACTAAATGCTTGGAGTGTACAATTTGGCAAGAAATAGAGACAATCACTGCCCAACAACAGGCTCAGACTACTTTTCCTTTATACTTTTCCTTTATAGGAATCATTTTCTCTTTGTACTCATTCATTCAATCGAATTTATTAAGCATTTACCATGTGCAGAGCACTGTCCTAAGCACTTGGGAAATTACAGTACAAAAATAAACAGTGACATTCCCTGTCTACAATGAGATCACTGTCTAAAGAGGGGGAGAGAGACATCAATACAAATAAATAGAATCACAGATTTATACATAAGTTCTGGGGCTAGTGGGAAGAACAAAGGGAGCGAGTCAGGGTGACATAGAAGGGAGTGGGAGTTGAAAAAATGTAGGGCTTAGTTTAGGAGGGCCTCTCTAGTCTAGTCTAGTCTAGTCTCTCTAGTCTAGTCTAGAAAGAAATGTGTCCCTCAGTAAAGCTTTGAAGTAGGGGAGAGTAATTGTCAGATTTGAGGAGGGAGGGTGTTCCAGACCAGAGACAGTGTATGGGCTAGGGATCGGTGGTGAGACAGGTGAGGTGGGGCAGAGGGAGAAGGTTATTATTATTATTATTATTATGTTGGTATTTGTTAAGCACTTACTATGTGCAGAGCACTATTCTAAGCGCTGGGGTAGATACAGGGTCATCAGGTTGTCCCACGTGAGGCTCACAGTTAATCCCCATTTTACAGATGAGGTTCCTGAGGCACAGAGAAGTGAAGTGACTTGCCCACAGTCACACAGCTGACAAGTGGCAGAGCTGGGAGTCGAACCCATGACCTCTGACTCCAAAGCCCGGGCAGAGTAGTGAAGTATGTGGGCTGGGTTGTAGAAGGAAAGAAGCAAGGTGAGATAGGAGGGGGCAAGGTGATAGAGTGATTTAAAGCCAATGGTGAGGAGTTTTTGTCTGATACAGAGGTGGATGGGCAACCACTGGTGATTTTTGAGAGGGTTGATATGGCCTGAGTGCTTCTGTAGAAAGAAGATCCGGGCAGCGGAATGAAGTACGGACTGGAGTGGGGAGAGATGGGAGGTTGGGAGGTCAGCAAGGAAGCTGATGCAGAAATCTAAGTGGGATAGGATGAGCGATTGTATTAACGTGGTAGCGGTTTGGATGGAGAGGAAAGGGCAGATTTTAGCATTGCCGTGAAGGTGGGACCGACAGGTCGTGGTGACTGATTGAATACGTGGGTTCAATTAGAGAGAGGAATCAAGAAAAATGCCCAAATTGCAGGCTTGTGAGATGGGAAGGATGGTGGTACCATCTACGGTGATGGGAAAGACAGGTAGGGGGCAGGGTTTGCGTGGAAAGATAAGCACCTCTACACTCATCCTCCTGGAAAGCTCAAATAGCTTGACATATGACTTCTGTATGGATGCCTCCGAAATCTACCAAGCTCACTCCAGCGTCTCACAGCCCTACAGTCTTGCACTGCCTTTTGCATTTACCTTCCCCCATTGCATATCCCTGTTGCTCTCCTGCCCCTTCTCAAAGACCTCCTTACCCCTAAACACTTTCTGAGACCTTTCCCCTATCCTTTAACTTTCCATCTTCCCCCTCCACCAACCCACTCCAACAACTCTGCTTCGTGGAACCTCAGTTGTTTCATGGGTGAATGTCCCTTTGTCCCTGATCTATTTCTGACTTGTACACTCCACTTCATCATCATCATGGAGACACAGTCTTCCCTACTGCTTTCTTTGTTTTGAGGGGGTCTCATCTTCTCCCATTCACCCAGATCATGAGAAAATGGGGTCCCTGTTCCTTGATCCTTATTGTTGCTTTTGCTCTCTCTCCCTTTTTCTCTTTTTTTTACTCCTTTCAATTCCACATTGTCCATTTCTATGACCTTATACAGCTTAGACTGTAAGCCCGTCAAACGGCAGGGACTGTCTCTATGTGTTGCCGACTTGTTCATCCCAAGCGCTTAGTACAGTGCCCTGCACATAGTAAGCGCTCAATAAATACTATTGAATACTAGTTGCCGTTCTCTTCATTTTTTCTCTTGTCGATGATTTTCTCACTTTCTCGCTCTCCCTCCTTTTTCCCACTCTAATTCTTATGATGATGGTATTCGTTAAGCACTTACTATGTAACAAGCACTGTTCTAAGCACTGGGGTAGACACAAGGTAATCAGGTTGGATGCAGTCCCCGTCCCACATGAGGCTCAGAGTTTTCTTAATTCCCATTTCACAGATGAGGTAACTGAGGTTCAGAGAAGCAAAGCGACTTGCTCAAGGTCACCCAGCACGCAAGGGGGTGGAGCCGGGATTAGGAGCCGGGAGAAGCAGCGTGGCTCAGTGGAAAGAGCACGGGCTTTGGAGTCAGGGCTCATGAGTTCGAATCCCAGCTCTGCCACTTGTCGGCTGCGTGACTGTGGGCGAGTCACTTAACTTCTCTGGGCCTCAGTTGCCTCATCTGTAAAATGGGGATTAAGACTGTGAGTCCCACGTGGGACAACCTGATTCCCCTGTGTCTACCCCAGAGCTTAGAACAGTGCTCGGCACATAGTAAGCGCTTAACAAATACCAACATTATTATTATTATTATTAGAATACAGGTCCTTCTGACTGTGTCCATCTACTCCGATATGCTGCTTCTCTGTGGATTTCAAGGTCCACATTAATGACCACTGTCCCCACCCCCCAGCTACTCCCCAGTCACCTGCTTCTTCTCCTCTGCTCACTTGTTCCTACCTCTGCCAATCACCAGCTTGGGAATATAATTGATCTAATCGTCTCCAAACAATCCCTCAATTTTATCCTCACTAACTCTGTCCTGTCACTTGCCGATCATAATCTTGTAACACACCACCTCTCCCACACCCCCTTTCCCTTAAATTCAGACCTCACCCCCGTTGAGATCTTCCAGACAGACTCTGCCTATCCACGGCCATCCAAGTGACCTGAACCCTTACCTACTCTCCGCATCCATAGATTCACTAACCCTCAACTCCACCCTCCCCACCAACTGCAATTTACCACAACATCTCTTTGTCGCTCTCACCCCTTCACTGCCACATTCCATTTCCTCCACTCCTGCATCCATGCAGCTAATGCAGCTGATGTTAATCCAAGCTCTGGGATGACTACAATTACAACTTCACATGACTTAGGCTCATGTCACCGCCGACCTCTTGTCCACATCCTGCTTCTGGCCTGGAACGCCCTCGCTCTTCATATTGGACAATCACTCTCCCCACCTTCAAAGCCTTATTGATGGCACATCTTCTCCAAGAGACCTTCACTGACTAAACCTCTCATTTCCTCTTCTCCCACTCCCTTCTGCGTCGGCCTTGCACGTGGATTCGCTCCCTTTATTCACTCCTCCTCAGTCCCACAATACTTACGTACGTAGCCGTAACATATTAATGTCTGTCTCCCCCGTCTTGACTGTAAGCCCGTTGTGAGCAGGAACCCTATCTACCACCTCTGTGGTACTCTCCCAAGCGCTCAGTACAGTGCTCTGCACACAGTAATCACTGAATATGATTGAATGATTAACTCTGACTTTTGCTTGACACATCTTCTGTTCCTCACTCATTGATCCATACACCCACAGTCCCAACCAGATCTTCCAAACTTTCAACTCTCTCTTGAAGTTTCCAGTCCCCTCACCACTGCCTTCCCAATCCCTGGTAACCTCACCAAAAACTTTGTTGGTAAAATCAAATCTAACTGGTATCAACTTTCCCATATCTCCACATCACCTGTTAAATTCTACTGCTGCTTCCTATTTATTTTAATGGTATTTGTTGCATACCTACTATGTGCCAGGCACTGTACTAAGACAATCCAGGTCCTGTGACTCACATCTTGATACCCATTTTACAGATGAGGTAGCTGAGGCACAGAGAAGTGAAGTAACTTGCCCAAGGATATACAGCAGACAAGTGGTAGAGCTAGAATTAGAACCCAGGTCCTTCTGACTCCCAGGCCCACGTCTTATCTACTAGGCCATGTGGTTTCTCCATCATTATTCTCCAGCTTCCCATCTGTATGCTAAAATCTGTCTGCTCCTTAAATCCAATCCTACACCTACCTGACTCTGACCCTATCTTCTCTCACCACATTAAATCACTTATCCCTACTTTCATTCTTTCCCTCACCTCTAATGGCTCCTTCTCTTCTGCCTTCAAACATGGGCAAGTCTTCCCTATTTTAAGAAAAATCCTCTCTCCATCTCCAGCTCCAACTCCTTCTTCCCTTGCGGACAGGCAACTTATCTGCCAACTCTGTTGTACTCTTCCAAGCACTTAGCTTAGTATAGTGCATTGCACATGGTAAGTGCTCAAAAAATACCACTGATTCCTATCCAACCTTCTAAAAATGACTGTACACACCCTCTGCCTTAATTTTTTTCCCTCCCCCCACCCATTCTATTCTCAACCCTTTTGATTCCTCCACTCCAAGACTGCTCTCTTCAAGGTCACCAATGACCCCTTAATAGCTAGCTCCAAAGGACTATATCCACCCTGATCCTCCTCACTCTCTTCACTGTACTGACACCATGAACCCCTTCCTTGAAACATTATCAGCCTAGAGTTTTGCTGAAACCACAGTTCTGGGAAGCAACATGGCCTGGAAAGAGCAGGCTCAAGGGAGTCAGAGAACTTGGATTCTAATCCCAGCTCAGCCACTTGTCTGCTGTGTGACCTTGGCCAAATCACTTAACTTTTATGTGACTCAGTTACCTCATAAGGGCAGGGATTGTCTCTATCTGTTACTGAGTTGTACATTCCAAGTGCTTAGAACAATGCTCTGCACATAGTAAGCGCTCAATAAATACGATTGAATGAATGAATGACTGTGAGCCCCATGTGGGACATGGAATGTGTCTAACTTGATTAGCTTTTATCTACCCCAGACCTTAGTACATTGTTTGGCACAAAGTAAGTGCTTAACAAATAGTACAATTATTATTATTGTTATCACTATCCTGCTTCTCTTCTTATATTTGACTATTCCCCAATTTGTTTTCCTGGCTCCTCCGTCTCATCCTTTTATCAAGGACACCATCAAAAGCTTTGTTCTAGGTATCTACTCTCTTAAAATAAGAGAATGGAGTGTAAACCCACTCTCTTGGCCAGCTCTTCTGCTGGCTCATCTGCTGACATGCTATCCTCCCTATGAGAATGACTACCAAATCTCTCTCTAGCTCTAATTTCTTACTCACACCAGTAATACCACTTCTTCTTATACCTCCAGGACATCTCCACTTGGACATCCCACCAGTATCTCAAAGTCAACATGTGAAAACTGAACTCATCTTTATTTGATAAACCCATATTCTGATCCTGTCTTTCCCTGTCCTCCCCATGACCTTCCCATCATTGTTTACAGCACCGCCATTCTCCCTGTCTCATAAGCCTATAACCTTTGACTCATCTCTTCTAGTCCTCCTGTCTCTCTGGCTGCTCCTTCTCCATCTCTTTCATGGGCTCCTCTTCTATCTCCCATACTCTTATTATGGAAATCCCTGAATCCTCAGTTCAGAGTCCTCTTCCAGTCTCCATCTCCACTCACTCACTTGGAGAACTCATATGCATCAACAGTTTCAACTACCATCTCTATGGGGATGATTCCCAGATCTATCTTTCTAGCCTCCACCTCTCTTCTTCTCTGTAGTTTCATATTTTCTCCTTTCACTCAGTAGTATTTTTTGAGCACTCACTATGTGCAGGGCTCTGTACTAAGTGCTTGGAATGTACAAATCGGCAACAGATAGAGACAATCCCTGCCCAGTGATGGGCTCACAGTCACAACTCTTCTTGGATGGCCCACTGACACCACTAATTTACAATGGCCAAAATAGAACTCATATTCCCACCCAAGCCCTGTCCACCCCCCATCTTTACCTTCACTGTAGACAACACTACAAAAGACCATAACCTTAGTTACCCTCGACTCATCCCTTTTCTTTTAACCCACATAGTCAATCTGTCACCAAATCCTGCCAAGCTAAAATCTCCCCTTACCTCTCCAACTAAATTGCCAAAATCCACTTCTTTTCCCTACCTAAACCTGCAGGACCCCCAGTCATTGTCCACTCTGAGGTCTTTGAGCACAGAGTAGCAGCCACACAGAAGGTGGAAGTGGGGTGGAAAGGAGGCAGGCTGATGTGGCCACAATGTGTCTTTCCAAAGACAATACAGAGGTCTGATGGCAGTTGGACCCTTGTGGCCAGTGGTAGCAGAAGATGGACATCCAGGATGGTCCTGGGAGGAAGGACAGATGGGGGATGTATGGTCAGGGGACAAGATCTTAGACAGTCACTTCTCTGGAGAAAGCATTTCAATGCTCCCAGTGGCACTGTCTTTCAATCTGAAACTGAAACAGGCTCAATATGGGGAGGGAATGTTTCTATCATATTGTTCTATTCTACTCACCCAAGGGCTTAGTTCAATGCTCTGCCTATAGTAAGTGCCCAATAAATACGCTTGACTGACTAGAAAAAGGTCTGCATGCCTTTCCATGCAGTGGTCACTGTTGAAATGTGGGTCCTGAAAGTACAGGCCCAGAGGCAGATGAACGTCTGCTTTAATGGACATTCTGCCTCTCCTGAAGTACTTACATCAGTCCCAGAGAGGCTGGCGGAGAAACCGATCGGAATTCTATGTTGAGCATTCATTTATCTTACCAACGGCCCCACATTACTCATGTAAACATTCTTATTTCCAATTCATTTCAATCATATTTACACTCTTCTACTCCTCTATCCCTAATCTATTTTAACATCTTGTATTATGCTATCTGGTCATCTCCAACCCATAGTGACACCATGGCCACATCTCTCGCAGAACGCCCCATCTCCATCTGCAATCATTCTGGTAGTGGATCCATAGAGTTTTCTTGGTAAAAATACAGAAGCGGTTTACCATTGCTTCCTTCCACGTAGTCAACTCGAGTCTCTGCCCTCGACTTTATTGCTATTGTTTTTGTTTTATTGCTATTGTTTTTGTCTGTCTCCCCTGATTAGACTGTAAGCCCATCAATGGGCAGGGACTGTCTCTATCTGTTGCCGATTTGTACATTCCAAGCGCTTAGTACGGTGCTCTGCACATAGGACGTGCTCAATAAATACTATTGAATGAATGAATGACTCTCTCGCATGATGCTGCTGCCCAGCAAAGGTGAGTTTTGACTTGTAGCCAATTGCCTTCTACTTGCTAGCCACTGGCCAAGCTAGGAATGGAATGGACAGGCCTCTGCTTGACTCTTCCACCTATAGTTGAGACTGGTAGAATACTGGAAACGGGCTCTGCTGTCTACTGTGTGACTTTGGGCAGATCACCTAACCTCTCTGTGCCTCACCTCATTTGTGCTCTATATAATAATGATGGTATTTGTTAAGCGCTATGTGCCAAGCACTGTTCTAAGCACTGGGGTAGAAACAAGGCTATCAGGTTGTCCCACTTGGGGCTCACAGTCTTAATCCCCCATTTTCCAGAAGAGGTAACTGAGGCACAGAGAAGTTAAGTGACTTGCCCAAAGTCACCCAGCTGTCAAGTGGTGGAGCAGGGATTAGAACCCATGACCTCTGACTTCCAAGCCCAGGCTCTTTCCACTAAGCCACACTGCTTCTCTCTACGGCATGTGAACTATTGGGAAAAATTTGTATCTACCCCAGTACTTAGTACAGTGTCTGGCATAATATAAGCACTTAACAATTACCATTAAAAAAACAATTCTTCACCATGTAAGAGCAGACTCACAAATTATTTATTATACCTTATTAGCTTGAACCACCAGTTAGATGTTCCATAGGAATAGATTACCTCTTCAGTACTTTTAAGCCAAGTGGGGTAAATTATTATTAATAGTAGTCAATTATTATATTACTGCATACCTCCTGTAAGACGGTGAGCAGAGAGCATGCCAATAACAACAACGCCTGTTTATCATTTCAAAAAAATGTAGATATCTCCTAGTTCAATCTAAATAGAATCCACCTCTTTTCTTCTCCTAGAATCTAAGCTCATTGTGGGCAGGGAATGTCACTGTTTATTCGTGCATTTAACTTTCCCAAGCACTTAATACAGTGTTCCGCACACAGTAAGCGCTTAATAAATATGATAGAATGAATGAATTAGCGACATATGTCAGTTTGTTCAGACATGAATGGTAGTTGACTTTTGACAACTGACTGCAATATTACCTCAGGAAAGCAAAGGAAATCTGTAGGCTCTGTACACACCCATTGTTAATTCATTGTTTCCATGAATTGAGGTCACACAATCCTCCCTGGGATTCAGATGCCTTCTAGATAATTGAACTAAAGCAATAATGTCCTAAAACTATTCTAGTAGCCCATCTTTGATCAGACTCTCCAAGGAAAGATTAAAAGACAGTCTGGTTTAGAGGAGTGACAATTCCAGAATATAAACTGGTTTTTGAGGAAGATGTTGAGCTGTTTGTTTTCATTTAAATAACTTTAAGCACCTATTATGTGCCAGCTACTCTACTAAGCGCTGGTGTAGATATAAATTGTCAAAGGAAAACCAAAAACATAAGGGATGGGTGAAATTGCAGAGGAGAGTTTAACTGAAAATTAATGATTGATGTTTTGAGACCATCAGTCAATAAAATGCTGTACTGAAATAGACTGCTTAGATAAATAATGGAGTTGTAGTCCTGAGATCTCTGAAAAAATAAATTATATGACATGAATACAGGACTGGATGACAAGATGACAAAATATCTGTCCTAGGCCTATCATTCTAGAAAAGGGTACTATCATTTTCAAAGACCTAGCTTCCTTCCTCTAGCCACGGCATGGGGAGAATTTTCATTTAATCCTTATGTAAATGTTCTACTAGAGCTTCACTGTCCTTTTAGTTACTCCTAATGAGCCTTCCAAAGATCCGATTATTCTATTGTACTCTCCCCAGCCCTTAGTTAAGTGCTCAATAAATACCACTGATTGATTGATTTTCTTTTCATTTGCCATGGAAGTGTTGCGGTGAACTGCAAGAACAGTTCAGTGAATATACAGATCAACATATTCCGTGACATTTGAAATGCAAAACTTAGAAAAACATACCATTTAATGTAAAGTCAATAGCCTAAGGGTTAAAGGAATAAAGCCAAAGTCAATATTCAGGCGAAGATTGGTTATTCATTTATTTGTAACTGACACAGGTTAATTCCCTTTTCTGGAACATCTTAAAGTAAGCAGAAAAATTCGGCGGCACATTTCCTGAAAACTCAAGTCGATTTAAAAGCTTACATGTACAAATCTTTTTAAAAGTGTGGAAATAGATCTCATCTTACTAGTCCATTTTGAAAAAAATATTTTAATAGAAGTATGATAACCCATATTGACTCCATTGTTGCCTCGAAAATAAAGACTTCGATGTTTCTCAACTCCATAAGCCATTTTCTCCAACTTTATCATTTCCATTAGCAACCTGGCAGTGAGAGAAGCTCATTTGCCTTCTATAGTAGCTTCCGATTGAAAGAAGACATTGCAGTTGAGAGAAGTAAAAGCCACGTGACTTAGTGGAACAAGCAAGGACCTAGGGGTTAAAGGCCTGGGTTCTAAGTCCAACTCTGGCACTTCCCTGCTGTGTGACCTTGGGTAAATTACTTAACATTTCTGGGCCTCTTTTCTCAACTGTAAAATGGGCACTCAATACCAGCTCTACTTCTCCATCAGACTCTGAGGCCCATGTGAGACAGGGACTATGTCTGATCTGATTAACCTGTATCTACCCCAGTCCTTAGATACAATTAATTGTATCTTTTTAATCGTCCTTATTAAGTGATTATTATGTGCCAGGCACTGTACTAAGTGTTGGGGTAGATACAAGAAAATGAGGTTGGACACATTCCCTGTCATACATGGGGCTCACCATCTAGCAAGATGGAGGAGGATTTGATTTCCATTTTACAGATGAGGAAACGGAAGCACGGAAAAGTTAAGTGACTAGGCCAAGGTCACCCAACAGACATGCTGCTGAGCTGGGAGTTTATGGGATTGACTACTCATTCCCAGAATTTGCCCGAGATTGAATTTTGGTGAACTTCTACTTGCAATAAGATGCCTATCAAGTAACGTAAGGAATGCTTGCATCGTAAGTCATAGTTTTTAACTGCAATGATCAAAACAGTCTTAGTTGAGGCCAGGAAAAATTCCTGCTTTCACAACTTAACTTTCAACTGGACATTATTGCATTGCAGGACTGATTCAAGTTTGCAGGTTAACTTTTTTTTCTGCCTGCTTACAAATACTTGATTTATAAACATTCGATTTTCCTCTTCCAGACTTTCCAAACATAAGTGTTCACATCTGCTTTCTCAAGTCTAAAAATGGGGAATCAAGGAGTGGAATTACAAGAATGCTTATAGGCCAGAGTTCAGAATTACCTGTCAAATTTCAAAGCAGTTTTTGATCATTTACGTTTGTGGGTGCGGCGTGTGCTTCTCCGAGGCCGAGGAATCAGCACATAGTATTTCCTGGATAAATGAATTGAGGTTTCAGTGATGCTCACGACCAGTTGAATGCAAATTTTCTATATCAGTTCCAAACCCTTTTTCATCAATAGAATTCCCTTGACCTAAATTATTTGACAAATTATCACAATACTTCGGGCTCACACAAAAAAATGTAGCAAGTTTACAAAGTGAGGATCGGCGCTGATGTATTTTTTTAAGCTAATTCCAGGGAAAAAAAACCCTCTTTTGCCTCAGTCAATGTATTTAAAACACATTTTTTAGCTTCAGTTACACGAAGTATCTCATTGTTGTGCTGGTGCCCATCTGAACTCTGTAGGTGCCTCCTTACTGAGGAAACATTTGTTATCAAACAGTACCGGGTTTCCAGTCAAGCTACCAGTAACTATAGCAATTGCAGCTTCTGTTTCACTTACCTTCTACTGTCACTAGAGCTGCTCCAGTCCTCTCTGTGCCAAGGACAACTGGGAAGGTACATCTGCCAGACTACGTCAGGGAATTGACTTCTGCGTACGTGAGTGCTGAGCTTGAACTTGGGGCAAGAGGAGGTGGTTGGACAAGCAGGAAGGGGAAGGTTGTGATCTGAGCATTGGAATAAGGGAGGCTTTAGTGAGCATTTTCAGGAAGTCAGTGAAGAAGTGGGACAGATGGCTGTGTTTTTTGTAGCCCAAACTTGCTACCCAGCTTAGAGTAGTGGATAGAGCTTGGGCCTGGGAGTGAGAAGGTCATGGGTTCTAATCCCAGTTCTGCCACTTGTCTGCGGTGTGACCTGGAGCAAGTCACTTCACTTCTCTGTGCCTCGGTTATCTCATTTGTAAAATGGGGATTGAGACTATGAACCCCACCAGGGATAGGGAACTCTGTCCAACTCGAATTGCTTCTATCCACCCCAGTGCTTGGTATAGTAAGCACCTATTTATTATTATTATTACCGTCAGCATGACAGAGAAGGTTCTGATAGGCCTTTCACCTTTACAAGGCTAAAGATTCATTTTTTCAAAAAAGCAATGTGTCAAATTGGAATTCCTTAATTAGAAGCAGGATGGCCTCGTGGATAGAGCACAGGCCTGGGAGTCAGAAGGACTTAGGATCTAGTCCTGGCTCCACCACTTGTCTGTTGTGTGACCTTGGGCAAGTCACAACTTCTCTATGCCTCAGTAACTCATCAGTAAAATGGGGATTTCGACTGTGAGTCCCATGAGGGACATGGACTATGTCCAACCTGATTAATTTATATCTACACCAGAGCTCAGAACAGTGACTAACATAACTAGCATAACTTAGTAACATAACTAACATAACTAATATAGTAAGCATTTAACAAATACCATAAAAATCATTTTTTCTTCATGTGATAATCCCCATCTTGTGTGCACAATAAACAGAACAATGTACTTTAATATTCTTATAAAAGTTTATTCTTCCATTACAAAGATAATGTGCATTTACATCTTTTTTTTTTGTTTTGAGTTTAAAACTGTATATAAATAAAAAGGACACAGTATAATTCAAAAGAACACTATGACTATGCATTATGAACAAGAGTCCATCTCTTCTCTCTTTTCATCATCCCTATAAAAATTTGGAATTATTTTGAAATATAAGTAATCCAGAGAATGAAATACTAAAATGTTTCATAAATATCTTATGAAACATTCTCACTGTACTACATATTATTTAAAACAGTACATCACAGACAGAGCAATGTTTTGGCATAATTGCTTCTATGACAGCAGAAATTAAATGAAGAATAATAACATGATTTGTTATATCTGGGGTACTAACACTGAGATAAGATGTGGCAAAAGAATGGATGGAATCATTGATTAGTTATATAAATAACCAAAGAATACCTATATATTAATATATATTTACTAAAATGCCTATATATTAATATATAGAATACCTATGTATTAATATATATTTTAGTAAATATATATTGATATATAGGTATTCTTTGGTAAAACATTGGCATGCTATATAAGCAATTGAAGAATACTGGACCTCCAAGCCACTACGATGCTGCTCACCACCCAGACCATGCAGAGAAGCACTGTGACCTAGTGGCTAAAGCAGGACCTGGGTTCCAGTCCCAGCTCTGCCATTAATCTGCTGTGTGATCTTGGGCAAGCCACTACATTTCTCTGGGCCTCATTACCTCATCTGTAAAATGGGGATTAAATCTCTGAGCCCTATGAGGGACAGAGAGTGTGTCTAACCTGATTATCTTGTATCAATCCCAGCACTTAGGACACTGCCTGACACATAGTAGGTGCTTAACAAATTCCACAATTATTATATAAAGATCGTGATAGAGTGAAGATGTGACAGATCACCACTGACATCAATACTTTCTTCTTTACAGTGCTCTGCACAAAGTAAGCTCAGAATAAACCCAATTGATTGAATGACAGTATGCCAGCTGGGAAGCACGGAGAATTGTGTGCCAAGAATGCAGGGGCTGTTTGGAGTGGGAAATCATCAATGCTATAAGCATAGAAAAGTATTTGGCTTAGCCAATGATTTATTACATGACAGGACTCTTTGGTCTTCAGATTAGGGAGGAAGTGCTTATTTTTCCTTTCAGGAAGCACCGTCCCCCAAAATAATTTTCCAGGTCTCTGCAGTTTAATATGGCCCCAACCCAAATACGGTTGAAAAACATTTGTGTAAAGTTCAACTCCATCGGTGATGTAGCAAGTAGAAGACTACACAAAAGTGTGTCCTCCTGGGGGTAGGGAGAGGGGGGTCAGGGAAGGGACCACAACCCTGTTGTGAGACAATAATGGTTATTTTGACCTCTAGACTGTAAATTCCTTCCGGGCAGGGAATGTGTCTGCTAATTCTGTTGTACTGTTCTCTCCCAAGTGATTAGGACAGTGCTCTGCACATAGTAAGTACTCAATAAATATCACTGATTGATTGATACTGGATAATTGGATAGGATAATGCCTCTCTCCCCCATGGGGCTCCCAGCCTAAAATGGAGGAGAAAAGATATTTAATGCCCATATATGAAAAGGGTTTCTGGATGAGTCATATTCTCTCTTTCTCTCACTTTCTCCCTAGTCCCCCTGCCCCCTGCTGCCCCTCAAGTGGGTAGAAATGACTCAGAAGTCTTGGGTGGGGGGACTAAACTCAGGAGGGTCAAATACAGGTGAAAAGAGAAAGGAGGGTCTGATACAGGTGTAAAGAGAATACACAGAAGACTATGAGACATTTCAACAGATGTGGTAGGGATAGTACAGTTATAACAAACAGTGGTCTTGTGACTTTCTTTTCCAGAAATACTACAAAAAGTAAACAGGAAATCAGATTTACAACGAGGCTGAAGGGGACTGTTTAAAGTAGGGCTGTAAGAGAATAAATATCAATCAATCAATTGGATTTATTGAGCACTTACTGGGTCCAGAGCATTGTACTAAATGCTCGGGAGAATACAAGAGAGTTGGTAGACTCATTCTCTGCCCATGAGGAGCTTACAGTCTAGAGGGGGAGACGGACTCTAAGATACATTATAGATATGTACATAAGTGCTGTGCGTGGGGTAAATAACAAGTGCTTAAGGATATAGGTCCAAGTGAATAGATGATTTAGAAGGGAGAAGGAGTAGAGGGGAAAGATGGCTTAGTTGGGGAAGACCTCTCGGAGACGATGTGATTTTAATAGGTTTTTGAGGGTGGGGAAAGTGGTGGTCTGTGGCATAGGAAGGGGGACAGAGTTTCAGGACAGAGGGTGGATACTGGCAAAGTGTTGGCAGTGAGACAGATGAACTCAAGGTAGAGTGAGTAGGTGGGCGTTAGAAAAGTGAAGTGTGCAGTCTGGATCGCAGTAGGAAATCAACAAGGTAAAATAGGAGGAGAAGAGCTGATTGGGTGTTTTAAAGCCAATGATAAGGGGTTTGTCCGATGCGGCTCTAGATGAACAACCACTAGACGTTCTTGAGGAATGAGATGACATGGATGAGAACGTTTTTGCAGAAAAATGATCTGGGCAGCAGAATGAAGTATGGACTGGAGTAGGGAGATATAAGAGGCAGAGAGGTCAGCAAAGAGGCTGATGCGATAAACAAGGTAGGATAAGATAAGTGTTTGGATCAGTGTGTGCTTGCAGTTCGGATGGAGAGGAATGGGTGGATTTTAGTGATGTTGTGAAGACAGACTGACAGGATTTGGTGAGACTGAAATATGAGGGTTGAATGAGAGAGGTACTTGTAACAAACTGGACTGATATCAAACTGGACTGATATGCCCGCAGGGAACGACGAATCCCTTGGCTCAAAGTAATTTTCATTTAAGACTATATTAAGCTCAGTATTCTATATTTTGAAGACATGTAAATTAATACGGATGTGGTTGTGAAGGGTATGTATGGGGATATATATGCTTTATAAAACTCTGCTCTTTTATATCACAGAATGAATTTTCATAGCCTTCAAAGTCGAGGCAAATGAAGTCCACTAAGTATTTCAACAACTGTATAGTCATATAATTTGGTTTGTACTAATATAGCAGATAATCCCAAAAAGGTGCTTTATAAGTGCAAAACCCTTTCTAAAGATATTCCCAGCTAAAGGAATATAATGATTTGGGTCACAGACACAGCTAAGCTAACCTCTAGAGCAGGAAAAGATCATCTGAGTTGCACCACGCAGGATGCTACTGCAAATAATGTCCATTCAAATGTACAATACCACGAATGTGTAAAAACTAGGCCTACTCAGAATACAAGGTGAGAAGCGATGTTGCATGAATGAGTGCAATCAATCAACACAAAAAGTAAAATCCTGACGATGTGCTGACTTAGTATACAATTATCAGAACCTTCATATTGCTCCAAATAACATGGATACATAAGATAGGTCTTTTCATAAACCAATCAAAATACATAATTACACTAAGATCCAAGAGGAATATTTACAAAATTAACTTCTTAAATTATACTTTGTACTTTATACAAAAATAAAATATATTTTTTCATTTGTAAATACATTTTCAAATTGGAAGCATGCTTTCCACGGCACACTTTTTTTCTTTTATATTAAAAAAAAATCTGAAAACCCAATGAGGGGACATAGCAATTTCTTTTTAAAAGTCTCTTAGCAGAAGACACACCATTTCAAGGGTACTGTTATTCCAAAGAAACACTCCTCATTTTTTCAGCTAATTCTTTTCTCACTTCAATGTGTTTCTCCAGGTTTTGTACCTCATGTGGTAGGTTAATATCCCACACAGACAAGCACGACTGCATTTCTGAAGAAAGAAAAAATTTGCACAACTTTAAAATGAAAAAAAAAATTGCATTTCAATAGTCTTTTTGGTGTTATATTTAAAATTCAACTTAGAATGAGTAGCTGGAAAATATCAAATCAATGGTACTTTTATGAAATGTATTAATATTTTAAGAAGATTTCATTTGAAGAAAACATTGTGTAAACTTGGCAGCTTAAAAGAACAAGAACTACAAATGCTAAATTTGAAAACGTTCTCAGATAAAGAGAGGTCCTGCCATCTGCGAATGAGATCATGTATTATATTTCTTCATTTGTGATTTCTAAATCTAGCATGGGGATTAAAGACATGGTCATCATTATCCAAAGTGGGGAGGTTGGCAGGTTTGCAAAGAAATATTCAGATTAACATTAAGGCAGAGGTAGCCTCAAATCATTGTGGCAGATTTCCTCAACATTTTTAGTAGATAAATGAACTCCAACAGACTACCGAAGAGTTCACTGGGACTGAAGATAGTCATTTAGATTACTTTGGAACATTTAGAAATCAATCATTTCCATGCCAAGAAGACACTTGACACCTGTGATATTTCCTAGTAAATGAGGCACAACAGTAGTCTTCTTCTTACCTTTTTGGTGTTGAGGATCTTTATTTCTTTTATGGAAGTAACCCAAAACCAGCATAACATTTTTTAGGCTCCCTTTATGTACAAAATAAAATGAAAATTATTTTTCTTTAGAATTGGAAATTGAATAACAGAAAAGAGAGAATAGAAAGACAGCTTTTCACACATGAACCAGCTGCATGCTAATGGCTATACCCAACTGAGGTTAATTCCTACTGAGATAAAAGAAAAGGTCTGTCTGAATAAGAATAATTGCGTTAAATGAGAAAATAAATGAAAATCCACCATTTTCACTACCGCATCCAACCTCTCTATTTAAACTGGGAATTAAATTCATAAACACAGCTGCATAATGATGAGAACTTTCAGAACTTCCAACACACTCTCTGGTTGTATTTTTTTTCCTCCATCGACCCCGCTTTTGATCATCTTTCCTTCTAACCGATGCCTTTGTCTCTACAGAATAGTAAGAAAATAACTGGAGAGAGGTGAATGGGGAGGTCAGCCTGCTTCTTGTTCCTCAAGGATTCAAGTATTCACAATCTCCCATATCACTTTTTTTTTTTTTTACCTACCTTGCATCCCCTATTACTTAAGCATCAACTCCTCTTTGTCTTCTTTCTCCTACCTGCAATGCATTTTAATAATATGACTAAAGTAATATGACTAAAGTAAGCACTTTAGCCTCTGTTAGACTGAAAGCTCCTTGAGGGCAAGACACTGTGTCTATTCTATTGTACTGTACAGTCCCCATGTATTGTACTCAACAGGCCCCCAGTAAATACAACAGACCGACTGATTCTATGGTTCCCGTTCTCTGAGCCTCTTTACGCTTTAAATTGCACTCACTGGAGACTAGAAAAGGTCACCAAAAGACTAGACTACTTTCATTCATTCAACTGCATTTATTGAGCGCTTACTGTGTGCAGAGCACTGGCATAGTCTGTCTTAAGCTGTCGAGTGGTCTTCAACCCATAGCGACGCCATGAACACATCTGTCCCAGAATGCCCCACTTCCATCTGCAATCAATCTGGTAGTGTATTCATAGAGTTTTCTTGGTAAAAATACAGAAGTGGCTTAGCATTGCCTCCTTCCACACAGTCAACTTGAGTCTCCGCCCTCGACTCTCCGCCCTCGACTCTCTCCCTTGCCGCTGCTGCCAGGCACAGGTGAGTTTTGACTTGTAGCAGATTGCCTTCCATTCGCAAGCCACTGCCCAAGCTAGGAATGGAATGGGTAGGCCTCTGCCTGACTCTCCCTCCTGTAGTTGTGGTAGAGTAGTGGAAACTCTCCCGGTGTGACCCTGAGAGGGGGACAGAGATGGTACTCATGTTTCATTTCTCCTTCAGCATATTATCAAATAAGTAGAAAGGGGCCCAACCATATTGAACAGGCAGTAGAATGAATAGAGGCTGGGAGACTAGAAGTTAATTGAGAAAGGTTTTGTGGAGGAGAAATGATTTTGGTTTGGGTTGGTAAGTGTGGAGAGCTATGGTCTGTCAGATTTGAAGGAGGAGGAAGCTCTAGGCAGGAGGAAGGGCATGAGCAAGAATTCAGGAGGAAGTGCAGGAGAGAAGCAGCATGGTCCAGTGGATATAGCATGGGCCTGAGACACCCATAAGGACCTGGGTTCTAATCCTGGCTCCACCACTTGTCTGCTGTGTGACCTTGGGCAAGTCACTTAACTTCTCTAAGCCCCAGTATCCTCATCTGTAAAATGGGGATTATGACTGTTAGCACAATGTGGGACCTGGACTGTGACCAACCTGATGTCCTTGTATCTATCCCAGTGCTTAGAACACTGCCTGGCACATAGTAATCACCTCACAAATACCAGAAAATAAAAAGGAGAGCATGGAGCACAATGAGTAGGTTTTCTTGAGAAGAATGAAGAGTACAATCTGGGATGTAGTGGGAGAAAAGAGTAGAAAAGTAGGAGGGAATCCATCAATCTATCAAGCACTTGGGAGAGTACAATAAAACAGCATTGGTAGATATGTTCCCTGCCTTCCACAAGCTTATGATCTAGAGAAGGAAAGAGGAAAAGACCAGGTTGACTGCCTTAAAGTTAAAGAGAAGAGGTAGAAAAAGAGAAGCTCTAGAACATGAGAAAACAACACTAAGCATTAATTAGCTCCCAGAATAGCATATCAGAAAGGATACTTCTAGGCTGAAAAGTTATGTTTTGTAATGTCAGTCCCCTAAGTGCATCCAACTCTGCAAACATTTATTTGTCCATTGGCTGGCACCGAATACTAATCCCAAGTGATTTGGACCCTTAAAGAAACACAGGTGGATATAAAATCAACCGACTTGCCTAACTGGGCTGTCATCATGAATCGGACAGAATCACAGAAGTTGTGAATGATTCGGATGGTGCGGCGTGTTGAGAGATCAAGAAGCAGGATGTGGCCGCCTCCGGTACCTATCCAGAGAGCGGTATTTTTCTGAAGACAGAGTGTTTTCACTCTTCCAGAATAGGTCATTTTCAGTTTTGATTCCTTATTTAGTGTCTCCATTTCCTCTCTAAAAACCATGAATATAAATATATTGCATTACTAAGTCTATCTGAGTTAGCTGGCAGTACACAGACACCTTCTACAAACACACACACAAACACGATCTAATTATTACAATTTGTGGAACGGCCTTGCAAGAATAAAATTTCTTCACAGACATAGGCTTTACTCATGAGAGACATAGTACCCAAGCAAACTCCAAAATATTGAATTGAATATAAATGAGTTACTCTGGCACCTATGATTGTCCCTAGAGTAACAGATGAACTGCTGCAAATACCCAACCCTGAATAACTATGAGTATCCAAAACAATCATACAAATGAACAATTTTTTTCTTCTGGAAACAATTACAAAAAAATAAAACTAAACCACTGAATTATTTCCCTGGGCCAGTGTATAATTCTGCTCAAAATCAGTGAAAGAAACACATTACAGAATTTAAAAAAAAATGTTGACATTAACCAAAAGCCAGTGAGAATTTGTCAGAAAAACAGCACTCCTGACAAAGAAAATATCCTTGGTGTGACACAAAAGATATTGCTAGTCAACATATATGAAGGCAAATGAAATAAACTAACTCAAAATGAAATGGTTTGAAAAATCTAAGCAAACCTCTACATAGTGATGCTTATCAGGAAACGAAATACATTTCTTCAGAAATTTCTTAACATCAGTTTGGCATGTAATAAGTGCTTAACAAATACAATTATTATTATTATCATTGTTATTCTTATTATCAGACAAGCAGTAGTTCAAAATCCAAAGTATATGATATGGAAATAAAGTCCCCGTGGGATAACAAAGAGACAAAAGAAGAATCTTACTTTAGAAAGTGTACACAATCTATGAGTTCGCAGCGTTTTTCAGTCTTTTTGTCCCAGACTTCAACAAAATGGCTATTTTTCTTAGCCACATAAACAGCTTTGTCAACCACAATTGAAATGATGTTTGCATCACTGAATGCAGAGTGAGACAATCTGTAAAAAACAAAATAATTTATCATCTCAGATGTGTCATATCCTTTCTTGAGCGATAAAGATGTATCAATCTATCAACTTCATTAATTGAGCTCTTACGATGTTTAGACTGCCACATAAATGTTTGGGAGAATAGATTGGAGGAAAAAGACCCAATACCTACTCCCAGTGAGCTTCACTCTACATTCTAAAAGAAGGAATTTGTAATGAACACTATCCTTTCATATATACATACCTTTTCATTTTTGATGAAATTTCTGCAAAACAGTCAGTAATTTTCTACTTGTGATCCATTTCAATTAGAAAATATGTTTTTCTATCTTTTAAATAGATAATAAAATGAATGAGTCTGTCATAAATATTGATTGTGCTTCACTTTACAGCTGCTTGTTGAAAATGAGTTCAAATTATATGCAGTTTGCAAAGAAATACCTTGCAGTCTAAAATGTACTTCATATTATGTTAATTATATTTGATTTTATTTATAGACAATATATGTCCTGTAAAATGGACTATTGAAGATGAAGATTTTCTACAATTTACAAGGTCAGAAGCAATCTTAAATTTTGGGAGCCTAGCAGACTAGGGATCAAACACAGCCCTCCAGATCACATGGGCACATCGATCCTTTGAGGTGGTGCTTGATAAAGTCCAGATGCTTTTTGTGTCCTGGCAAGGGACACAAACAAACAAATATAATAATAATGATAATGTTGGTATTTAAGCGCTTACTACGTGCAGAGCACTGTTCTAAGCGCTGGGGGAGAGACAGGGTAATCAGGTTGTCCCACGTGAGGCTCACAGTTAATCCCCATTTTACAGATGAGGTAACTGAGGCCCAGAGAAGTGAAGTGACTTGCCCCAGTCACACATCTGACAAGTGGCAGAGCCGGGATTCGAACCCATGACCTCTGACTCCGAAGCCCGGGCTCTTTCCACTGAGCCAGGCTGCTTCTCTACCCCCTCGCACCCATACTCCCACTAAAATCATTTCTGAAATGATTTTTTGCTTCAAAAAACACATCAGTACTGGGAGGGGTTGAACAGTGGAAGCAGGGGAAGGGGTATAGCCCCAAATCTCTGGAGGTCCTTTTCACTTAGTCCCAAAGAGAGAAAAACATAGGATGGTGTAGCTTCCAAAGTCAGTCGGTCAACTGCATTTATTGAGAGCTTACTGGGTGCAGAGCTCAATACTAATCACTTGGGAGAGTACAAGCTAGACTGTGAGTTTGTCTCTAGACTGTGAGTTCATTGTGGACAGGGAATGTCACTGTTTATTATTGCATTGTTCTTTCCCAAGCGCTTAGTACGGTGCTCTGCACGCAGTAAGCCCTCAATAAATATGACTGAATGAATTATTTCAACTCTGCCAATTGTCTGCTGTGTGACTTTGGGCAAGTCACTTCCCTTCTCTGGGCCTCAGTTTCCTCGTCTGTAAAATGGAGATTAAGACTGTGAGCCCTATGTGGACAGGGACTGTGTCCAACCCGATTATCTTGTATCTACCCCTTAGATACAAGGAGTATCTCTACCCCTCTTAGAACAGTGCCTGGCACATAGTGAGCACTTAAGAAATACCAAAATTATTATTATTATTCTCCAAGTGTCCAGCAGATTTGTTAACTGGCAAACAACCAGCTAAAACACAGCCTAGAGGAGAAAAAGAGTTGAAACAAATGACTTCGATAAGCCACCAATCACTGTCAGTCTGAAAACTGGTATTTACTGAACACTTCCTGTGTGCACATCACTGTACTAAGTGTCTGGGAGAGTACAAGATGACAGAGGTGATAGACATGTTCCCTGCTCAAAAGGAATTTACGGTCTAGAGGGGAGCTCACCAACTAAAACATTAGCTTTCCAATAAGGGAAATACATTTCTATATGAAGAGCTTTTATTCTCAGAGAAAAATAAGGTCCTCTGAGCAAGTTTGGGCAACTGTGTGCCCTGGGTCAGAGGGTAAAGAAGGGGCAGGGGGGCCTCAATAATATGCATGGAGGAAGGAAGTTGAGTGACTCTCAACTGCTCCTTTTGTTGGCAAAGATACTTACTGGCTCTTTAAATCCTTCTCCACCACCACTCAGGTTTTCGTTACCTAGGTGTTTTCTCGCTTGCTAACATTTATTATTACTACTACTAATAATAATGATAATAGCGGCATTTGTTAAGCGCTGACTATGTGCCAAGCACTATTCTAAGCGCTGGGGTAGGTACAAAATAATCAGATTGTCCCAAGTGGGGCTCACAATCTTAATCTCCATTTTACAGATGAGGTAACTGAAGCACAGAGAAGTTACGTGTCTTGCCCAAAGTTACACAGTTGATAAGTGGTGGAGCCAGGATTAGAACCCATGACCTCTGACTCCCAAGCCCAGGCTCTTTCCGTTAAGCCACACTGCTTCTTTATTAAATAATCACTGTGCATTCTCAATCACTCAATCCTATTTACTGAGCGCTTAGTCAGTCAGTCAATTGTATTTACTGAATATTTACGGTGTGCAGAGCACTGTACTAAGCGCTTGGGAGAGTATAATATAACAAATTTACAGACACTTTCCCTGCACACAATGAGTTGGGGAAGTACAGTCTAACAGAATTGGTAGACACATTCCCTGTCCAGAGTCTAGTCTATAAACTCCAGACTCCATAATCCAATTTGGATTATGATTACAAACTCTATTGCACTGTGCTCTCCCAAGAGCTTAAAAACTGCTCTGCGTACAATAAATGCTCAATAAATTACCCAGATTAATTGATTATTCAGGGCCACTTTCATCATAGATACTGGAATACTAGTTTGCATATTGCAGTACTTATGGATAAGAAACCTGCATATATAGAATGTAAAACCAGAGATATAGAGAAATGAAGCTTCATTGTATTTGAAACTAATTATTTTTAGAACAAAAATATATTGTCTAATTCAACGTGACAGATAATAATAATAATAATTATGGCATTTGTTAAGCACTTACTATGTGCCAAGCACCGTTATAAGCGAGGGGGTAGATACAAGGTAATCCGGTTTTCCCACATGGGCCTCACGGTTTTAATCCCCTTTTTACAGATGAGATTATTGAGACACAGAGAAGTTAAGCGGCTTGCCCAAAGTCACACAGCAGACAAGTGGCGGAGCCGAGATAGTACAGTGCTCTTCACACAGTATGTGCTCAATAAATAAAAACTGATTTATTGATTCACTGATAGTTTTGAAAACAATGAGAATAACATGAAATGTTTTGGGACAGTCTCCATAGTATAGACATGAAATTATTGAGCTAATAAAACACACATGTCCTAAGTTTTTTATTTTAACTAAAATAAATGTACTGTGAAAAGATCTGAATTTCTACTGACATGATGAAAGAAGCCACTAAATACTGTGCTGATTAGTTGGCTGTAGGTTGATAAGGTGCTAGCTTCAACTATGAGGAATAAACATGGGCAGAAACCATCAGCCAATATATTGATAAATCAAACTAACAGAGAATAATTTTATTACGAGAGAAACTCACGACTGACTTGTCTTCGTCTCGATAAGCTTCTGAACAGAAAAATCACTGGAAAGTGAGACAATATTTGTGCCACATCCTCCCCAGATTGTATTTTTTTCCGACGAGCTATTGGATTCATTTAAACACATCAGTGGAGTGCTGACATTTCCTATATTCAGTATCTTCAGAGGAGCTGCACCTTTGCACTTCACCAAAAAACAGGAGAGAAGATAACAGTTTGAAGACAGACAATGCATTATCTCAGTTTGTAAACATATATCTATATAATTAAAGGCCTTAAGTAGAAATAGAATTCTCTAAGTATCAACTTCGCTTACAAAATGGTTGCAAACAAATATTGATTTGAGATAGTTAAAACAAGAAAAAAATGTAATCAATCGATTGCATTTACTGAGCACTTACTGTAGGCAGAGCACTGTACTAAACGCTTGGTCAAAAATATAACAGACACATTCCCTGTCCGTAATCAAACCAAAAGTTTCAATGATGCTCAGCATTCCAGATTGCACAGTGTATGGTTTTTATAAATGTTTATTACCTCTACGTTAACATCTCTCTATACCTCAGTTTCCTCGTCGATAAAATGAGGATTCTATACTTGCGTGTTTGTTCGCTCTCTTTTTCCAACCCTTCCACCTCCCTCTCCATCTCTCGTCCCTGCAGTGGGGGATAATATAATCGTCATAATAAATGTGGTATTTGTTAAGTGCATTCTATGTGCCAGGTGCTATACTAAGCACTGAGGTGGATACAAGCAAATCAGGTTGGATACAGTCCCTGTCCCATATGGGGCTCACATTCTTAATCTCCATTTTACAGATGAGGTAACTGAGGCTCAGAGAAGCAAGTGACTTGCCCAAGGTCACACAGCAGATGAGTGGCGGAGTTGGGATTAGAACCCATGACCGGTGAATGGTCTGACCTCATTATCTTGTATCCACTCAATGCTTGGCAAGTATTTCTTTTTCTTCTTTCATTATTATCATCATCATCATCATCGAATTCCCAAAACTTCACTATAAAGCAGGTGGGCTTTTTGTTCTACTCTGCCACATAAGTAAAGTCTTTCTACTTGGGTAGGTACATTGACTCACTCTTGAGTAAATTTTCAATTAGTAAGAACCGGAAGACCTTAGTGTGCCTTTGAAAGATACCATCAGGAAGTAGTTTACATTTTCAGTGTAAAACGATGGAACAGATAGCTATCACCACCTTCCACTTCAAGAAATAAAGAGTAGTTAATGATCTTCCAAACTTTACTACTAGTAAATGATATAGAGAGCTAAAAATAAAAACCCCTAACCTGTGATCCTGTACTAAGCTCATTAGAATCCCCATGTTTTTATATAAATTGTATTTAACATTTACCTTGACACTTTTGTCCTCAAAAATGGCTAGCTTGCCATCAGCTGTCCCCACCAGAACAAAATGTGTCTGTTTGCTAAAGAGGGGAAAAAAATGAGAAAAAACGTATTACTCTCAAAGATAACTCTCTTTAGAAAATTTGAGAAGCAAATTATTTGTTCTCCAAAATTATCAATAGCCAAAAATGTCTATATATCCTAAGATACATCTGCTAAATCTGTAGGTACATCTGATACACCCAGAAAAAGAACAAACGCAATCCTTTCCCTTGCTCTAATAGATGTAAGCTAGCTGCCGCATGTTGACAGAGCTGGAGTTTTTTTTCCCCCAAATGTTCATTTTTTTTTTTTTTTTAACTATACCTTTGCTTGGAAAAAGAATTGCAATATAAGCAAGTCACAGAATCTGTCATCCTCTGAAGCATGTGTCTCCTCTTTCCATCTTCAGCGTTAATTGCCAAAATAGTGCCAATCTGCGTTCCTGCTACAATCCAACTTTCCTTTTCCACAGGAAGATACACCAGGGCAAGGCATAATATTCTACCATCAGCAATATCCTGCGACAATGCATTTCAATCAAAGTCTCAATAAGGTCACTGAAGTGTATAATACATGTATTTAGAAATCCTTCAAGATGGCATGAATATATATGTAAATTTTAAAATTCATTTACCTGTATGCATTTTACTCCACCTTCAGCCCCACAGCGTTCAGTACATACCTGTAATTTACTTATTTATATTAATGTCTGTCTTCCCTTCTGAAAGGAAATTTTGGAATTTGTTAAACAGCATGGCGCTGTGGCTAGAGCACGGACCTGCGAGTCAGAAGGTCATAGGTTCTAATCCCAGCTCTGCCACTTGTCTGCTGTGTGACTCTGAGCAAGTCACTTCATTTCTCTGTGCCTCAGTTACCTCATCTGTAAAATGGGGATTAAGACTGTGAGCCCCATGTGGGACACGGACTGTGTCCAATTTGATTTGCTTGCATCCGCCCCAGCGCTTAGTACAGTGCCTGTCACATAGTAAGTGCTTAATAAATGCCATCATTATCATTATTATTATTATTCCAATAGTATTTATTGAGCGCTTACTATGTGCAGAGCACTGTACTAAGCGCTTGGAATGAACAAGTCGGCAACAGATAGAGACAGTCCCTGCCGTTTGACGGGCTTATTATTCTAGACTAAGCTCCTTGGTGGCAGGGAACATTTCTACCACCTCTGTTGTACTGTACTCTCCCAAGTTGATACTGCTCTAAGCACAGTAAGAATTCAATAAATACCATTAATTGCAATACCATTGCTTGATTTCATACACTTAGTAATTACATGCATTTTCTTTCTAGTAATTGATAATATTAATCTACTGTGTAGCAACTTCTGGTTTAAGAATATGTCAGAGGAAACACAAGTTCTTGGAGAAAAAAGGGCCTAAAGTAAAGGTCAACTGAATTCTGACCATCTTCCAAAGAAAATAACGAGGTTGGAGTTGTGGGCTGTAGAAGGAGAGAAGGGAGGTGAGGTAGGAGGGGGCAAGGTGATGGAGAACTTAAAAGCCAATAAAGCCAATGTTTCCTGTTCTCTACATTTGGTGAGCTGATACAGAAAGTATTGCTCCCAAACCAGAGTGACTATATATTAAATGATCACCTAAAATTTAATGTTCATCACAAGTTAATTTTACAAAATAGATTACATTTAACCACACATACACTGTCTCTGGCAGTCGATGGTATTTTTTGCACACTTACTGTGTGCAGAGCATTGTACTAAGCACTTCAGAGAGTACAGTATAACAGGCACATTCCCTGCTCAGGAGCTTACAGTCTACAGGGGGAGACAGACATTAATATAAATACATAAATTACAGATATATATGTAAAGTGTTGTGGAGCTGGGAGGGGGAGATGAATAAAGGGAGCAAGTTAGGGTAATGCAGAAGGGAACTGAAAAAAAGGTAAAGAGGGCTTAGTCTTGGAGGAGCTGTGCCTTCAATAAGGCTTTGAAGAGGGAGAGAGTAATTGTCTGCCTCTCTCTCTCACATTTGCCCAAATCCACTTACACTTTGGTATTTTCTTCCCTCACAACTCACACCCACTCTCACATACCCACACAGTCTAACCCAGAGATTCAATCTTCAGTAAACTCTGGGAATCCCCTACAGCTGGGAAGGCCGCGGGAAAGGAAATCCCTTCAGCTCAGCTCATTTGGAGGTTCACAAATGTCTGCTGGAGTTTTGTGACTGCGTGCAGTTTTCTCTAACCCACTGCTGAACTGTTCTGGGAGACTATATTCTGAAGGATCGAAGTGAATATAAGTAATTGAAGCAGCATGGTTTACTGGAGTGAGCACGGGCCTGGGAGTCAGGAGGACCTGGTTCTAATCCTGGCTCTGGTACTTTTCTGCTGCAGGACTTTGAGCAAGTCACTTACCTTCCTTCTGTGTCTCAGTTATCTCATATGTAAAATGGGGATTAAGACTGTGAGCCCCATGTGTGACATGGGCTGTGTCCAACTCGACTAGCTTGTATCTACTTCAGTGCTTAGAACAGTGCCTAGCACACAGTAACTGCTTAACAAATACCATAAAAAAATTATGAGAATTGACTTAAGATGACTCTTTATTGGAGTGACCGAAAAACAGTATCAAAACCTAGTTTCAAAGCTATACCATTATTTTACATCAAATAACCACTGTGCTCTAAACTAATGTATCTCGTTTTCTGTATTAATACAGTTCTTCTACCAAAGAATTTGTGAATAACTACTTTATGACATTTTTAAAATTAAGTGAGCATCTTAAATGTAGGAGTTAGTTTCCCAGTTAATATACCAAGCGATCACGTAAAAGCACTTAAACATCAAGGGTCTGAAGAGATTAAATTCAAGTAGTTTTCAACCTACCTCACAGGTGTGAATTTCAGTGTTTACGTCGAGAAAGGATAATTGCGCTATATCAGTGTTCCCACTACCCAGCCAGACTCCGGCTTTATGGCAGCTTTGACTGGAAGCAATCATGCATTCTGCAACAAAGGTCGTGGGTATCGTAATGTTTCTCATCAGACAGATTAATTCCGCTGAGTTCAAAATTTCATACATCTGAAAAGAAAACAGGATAGATTCAAATCAAAAGCGATGCCATTAGAGGAACGGAACAGTAGTCCATTCAGCCTAGAGGTTTGGGTCCCTCCGTCACTCAGAAGAACTATGTGATAGCTTTCCTCCAGAACATTCATCCTAATGGTGAAAGAGGTGCTACACTAAACATAGATTCTTATGGACCTGTCACCCTTCCATTTATTCAAACTTCTTTGAAAGACCAATTTCAGTCTGCACATATTCTACAGCTCTCCATATTCATGTTTATCACTCAATGAGTGAAGAAGTGTTTCCCTTGTACCAACCACCTTCAGGTTTCAGAGACAAAACCTTGCTCTAAAACTGGGTGGGGTGAATAAGTGCTCTGTGTTTGCTGCCTCTTTCCTTCGATCGACCCTCTTTCTGACAGTCTTTCTAAACTGAAGAGTATTAACACTAGCCTAACCTTTACAGTTTACCATCATCCACAAGCCTCTGGATCATTTTGGTTGCCTTTTTCTATACTATTTTCACCCAGAATTAGTAGGTCTAAAACCGCTCATCAACCTAATTAATTTTGCACTTTTTCCTTCAAATGATCTCGAATAATAATAACAATAATGTTGGTATTTGTTAAGCGCTTACTATGTGCAGAGCACTGTTCTAAGCGCTGGGGTAGATACAGGGTCATCAGGTGGTCCCACGTGAGGCTCACAGTTAATCTCCATTTTACAGATGAGGTAACTGAGGCACAGAGAAGTTAAGTGACTTGCCCACAGTCACACAGCTGACAAGTGGCAGAGCCGGGAGTCAAATCCATGACCTCTGACTCCGAAGCCCCGGCTCTTTCCACTGAGCCACGCTGCTTCTCGAAGAGCTTTCAAGTACTTTTCTAAAGGACCATGAAAGGGCATAGTCCTTTCAACCAAATCTAATTAACCAAGTTGTAATTTCATTCATTCAATCGCATTTATTGAGAGCTTATTGTGTGCAGAGCACTGTACTAAGAACTTGGGAGACTATAATACAACAATAAACAGAAACATTCCCCCACAAAGTGTGTAATTTGGCCAGATGACACTACTGCATGATAAATCACAAGGCAAAAAATTAAAATAACATTATGATTTGTATATAGTACCATGCTCTGCACACAGTAAGCACTAATGATTGATTGATTGCCTAGCCCTGATAATAATAATAATGATGCTATTTGTTAAGCGCCTACTATGTGCCAAGCACTGTTCTATGCGCTGGGGTAGATACAGGGTAATCAGGATGTCCCACCTGGGGCTCACAGTTTTGATCCCCACTATACAGACGAGGTAACTGAGGCACAAGGAAGTTAAGGGACTTGCCCAAGGTCAAACAGCAGAGAAGTGGCGGAGACTGGATCACAGTCCATTGTGTGCATTCAGGCTCTTGAGTAGTTTCCCATACTCATGACAGGTGGAGGATATTCAGTGACACTTAGGAGTTTGGGGCAGCCTAAAGTAAGTAATTCAAGGATCCTGTAGCCACACTACAGAGGGAATGGGGAAAGAAGGCTCCAACTCAGACCCAAATGACTCCCACAGAATCTTTCAGGCTTTGATCAATCAATCAATCGCATTTATTGAGTGCTTACTGTGTGTAGAGCTCCGAACTAAGTACTTGGGAGAGTGTAATATAACGATAAAACAGACACATTCCCATCGCACAACGAGCTTACAGTCTAGATGGGCACTGGAGGATACCCAAGTGTTCCAGTTCTGTCCAGGCCCCGAGATAATCGTCCTTGCTCTGCCTGCCTCACCAAGCCATTCAGAAACCATCCGACCAAATTTCCCCAAACCAGGAACAGTTCCATGCCGACTACGCCCTAATTTCTTCTTCTCCCACTCCCTTCTGCATTGCCCTTGTATTTGGATTGGCACCCTTCATTTACCCTTCCCTCTGCCCCACAGCACGCTTATACATACCCATGATTTATTGAATTATATTAATGAATGTCTCTCCCACCACAGACTGTAAACTCACTGTTTGCAGGGAACACGCCTACCAACTCTGTTATACTGCTATACTGTACTCCCCAAGCGCTTAGTATAGTGTGTTGCACACATAAGTACTCAACAAATATGACTGATTGACTGTACTCTCCCAAGTGCTTAGCACACAGTAAGAACTCAATAAATACAACTGATTGATAGTTTGATATCTGGACCAGATCTCCTGGTACACTGACACCCGATAATGAGTTAGCCGAAATTTTTCTAAGGTTAAAATTTGTAGAAAAAAAGCTGGGAAAAAAAATCAGCTTCATTCAGAAAGCATCACCTTCTTCAAACATTTTTATATTTTTATCTAATAAAAAAAATTACACAGTAATTTTTTTTTTTACAGTTACACACTATATTACCAAACTGGAATAGTCAGCCAATGAACAAATGGTTAATTTTCATAATGGTAACTAGATACTTGTATTTGCTTTTTATTCCTATTATTACATATGACTTTTATTTACAAAAAATAAAATATAATAAATAACAAACTTTTTTTATTGACTTGTAAAACTATTTACAAGAATTTAACTTGTGCAAAACTCTGAACTAGGATTAGGGGAAGGCTCAAGGGTATTCATTCATGCCACAGAACCACACGAGACTCACAGACCGACAGGGAAGGAGCGGATGGCAAATGCAGGGAAAGAAATAACCAGGAGAAAATTAAGCAAAAATGACCATTCAATGACACTAACAGGAACGGAAAAGCCGCAGGAAACCGAGTCTTCCTCAGCTACTCAATGTTCCTTGATGTAAGTAGACACAATTTTCCCAACATTCTTAAAGTTGGAAACTCAGCCTTCTACTGCATCGTTCTTGTGGACAATAGATTCTCCTCGCAATAGCTGAATGGGGAGGGAAGTACCATCCCAAAGACTCTGGAACTACTATGGAGGGAGTGCTTGAGCCATGTACCTACAGCCTCTGCTTCCACCTACAGCCTCGTTCTTGTGGAACGGGATTTATCCTTAGTGAAAGAAGGAAAATAAAAACCCTCTGTCTTCCCCACAATCATTGAAATTTTGAAGCCAAATCAGGCAGGAGGTGGGAGGAGGCACTGCCCCAAAACAACGGGGTCTCGTTCCTCTGAGCTGTGTGGTTCCACTACCATACCTACTGTAGAAGCAGCATGGCATACTGGATAGAGCACAGACCTGGAGTCAGGTGGTCAGGAGCTCTAATCCTGGCTCCTCCCTTTGTCTGCTGTGTGACCCTGGGCAAATCACTCTCTCTGTGCCGCAGTTAACCTCATCTGTAAAATGACTGAGACTCTGAGCACCATGTGGGACAGGGACTGGGTCCAACCCAATTTGCCTGTACCTACTCCAGCAATTAGAATAGTGCCTAGCACATAGTAAGAGCAAAACAAATACCATAATAATAATTATTACTATTATTAATATTTCTGATGGGCAAAAACTATCCTTCTGCTGGTATTACCTACTACCTTTAATTTAACACTTATTCAAGATATCTCTGAAGGAAATCAAGTATTTCCCTTAATGGAAAACAACATTCTTTTGGAAAACAGCATGCCCTAATGGACAGACCAAAAGACAGAGTCAGGAGACTTGGCATCAAATTCCAGCTCTTCCATTTGCCTTTTTGGTGACTTTGGGCAAGTCAGTTCACTTCTCTGCACCTCAATTTCCTCACCTAACAAAGCTCCTGGTTATATGATAGATGATAGTATCTCGCTATCACACATCTACCCCAGCATTAGAGTACTTGGCACATATTCAGTGTTTAACAAATACCACAATTATTATTATTATCAACTCTAAAATGCCAATTTTTTTTTTCTCTCCCATAGATTGTGAGCCTTACATGGGACAAGGGCTGTGATTATCCTGAATCAACCCCAGCACTTAGCCCGGTGTTTGGCACATAAATGCTTAATAAATACATCATCATTACCGTTAATACTATTATTATTAATAAAGGACCGAAACCCAACTATGAATGGATAAATATGACACAATAATGACCGTAATATAACCGATCGAATACCTGGGCAGAAGTTGGTCTCTCCTGAGGATTTTCTTTCAAACATTTTTTAATTAATTTTTCAACTTCAGGCCATGGAGCACAACCATACTCTTTGACTGGGTCTAAAATAGTTAAAAAAAATTCCATTCTGTTACACTCGTGGACAAAACAGATTTTTGAGTCCCATGCATCCTCTAGACTGTAAGATCGATGAGGGCTGGAAACATGTACACCAACTATGTTGTTCTGTACCCTCCCAAGTGCTTAGTACAGTGCGCTGCACACAGTAGGCACTCAATAGATACGATTGAATGAATGAATAAATACCACTGATTGATTGACGTGATCTGAAAACCATATCGAATGTATATAATGAAAAATTCACAAGGTCACCAAAAACATTTGCAGCTCTCTGGAAATAGTTAAGAACTATTGCTTTTTTTTGACTCTCTTTACAGAAAGACGACTCAAAGTTAGAAGACCGTACTTCAAAACATATTGAAATGGCTTACCAGGTAATCTTCCCTGCAGTGCAATCTCATCAAATTCATTTGGAAATTTCAAGCCTTCAACTATTCTACCTCCTGCTGTCAAAATGTCATAAAGTAATAAGCCAAATGAATAAACATCAGCCTGTTGGTTGTAAATTACATTTCCTCTGGCCACTTCTGGTGCCCGAAATCCTGAAAACAAAAAACCTCATTAAGAATTATGAACCAATCAATTCAGACCCAAAAAGGAAAATGAGTGAACTAAAAGATGAAGGGAATCAAAGGTACTCAGGCATAGTCAATACTAATTCTGTCTATCTTTAGAAGGTCTGTACCTCTGTTAATATGAACACACAAAAACCACTGACAAAAATACTGAGGATTTTGCCCTCATCATGAATGCAATTATAGCTTAAAAACAACATTTTCAAAGAGGTTGAATGCTATTAAATTTTCAAAGAATGAAGGTTTGTGGACTGAGAGCTTAGATTATGCCATGATTTTTTGCGAGACAACTATGCAAACCCTTAAAGGGTCCACTTTCTAAGGACTGCCCCAAGGAGAGTTTTGATACACCAAATTTTCAGGTCAAATTTCAACTTTGCCCAGCCCTCCCTGTCTCAAGCCAAGGAAGCATTAAAAAATTCAAAGACTGGCTTTTCCAAACATAGAAAAATTTAATTGTCTTCCTACATAGAGTCAATATGACAAAGGGGGAGATAACCCTGTAATAACTACTTTTAGCCCTAAATACATCATAGTATTTGAACGCTTACTGGGTGCAGAGCACTGCTCTAAACACTCAAATGCGTACACTAACAGCAAACATGTAGTCCCAACTCTGACAGCAGGAGAAGCGTGAAATTCATGGAATGAGGGAGATAGCTGAGAGTTCCACCATTTTGGGGGGGACAAATGCAGGAGAAACACTCCATTCCTGCTCTCCTCCTCCTTGCCAACTGATTGGCCAGCCCAATAACGACAACTGACCCAGGTTTTTTCCTTCTTTTTAACTCTTTCATTTTAACTTAGTGGTCTCTGCTGCTGCCCCTTTCTCTTCCCCAGTCTATAGGACTCCCTCCCCGGCCTGGCCAAAGGCAGGTTGATGGGGCAGGGCGAGGACTGGTTGAGGGAGGAGGAGAGAGGTGGGGAGTTAGCAGAGGCTTGGGAATCCACTACCACCTCCTGCCCTCCTCGGTATGGAGGAGAAGCAAAGTAGCACTGAAGTAAATGCATTTCATAAGAATAACGATGGCATTTATTAAGCTTTTACTCTGTGCCAGGCACTGTACTAAGGGCTGGGGCGGATACAAGAAAATGGGTGGGATACAGTCCCCATTCCATGTGAGGCTCACAGTCTCGATCCCCATTTTACAGGTGAGGTAACTGAGGCTCAGAGAAATGAAGAGAGCCCGTTGTTGGGCAGGGATTGTCTCTATCTGTTGCTGAACTGTACATTCCAAGAACGTAGTACGGAGCTCTGCAAATAGTAAGCGCTCAGTAAATTCAATTGAATGAATGAATGAAAGTGACCTGCCCAAGGATTCAGAGCAGACAAGTGGCAGAGCCAGATTTAGAACCCAAGTTGACCTTCTGACTTTCAGACCCTTGCTCTATCCACTATGCCATGGTGCTCGAGAATTTGAGTGAGCTTAGTGAAAATGTATGATGAACAAAAATTGGGGGTCTGAAATACTGTACCTGTTAAGCCAAGCTTCTCAAAAAATATGTTTCTTTAATAATTCAGAAACACTGGGCTATGGCATTTGGGATCATCCCACTTTTAATTGTCTACGCAGTGAAGCTCTGTGTCCTGTTACTTTCACCCATCCTTGATTAGGGTCTTCCTTAAAAGGACTTAATGATCATATCTTAATAGAAAATCATTTCAAATCAACTATTTCTTGTTTTACTTGGAGTTCAGGTTTGCATTGCTTTGACGAGGACACATTTTGAGGGGGAATTCTGAGGCTTAAAAATATTAATCAGTTAATCATTCAGTTGCATTTACTGAGTGCTTAGTTTGTGCAGAACACTGCACCAAGCACTTGGGGGAATGTAATGAAGCTCTGAGATACAGGCTAAAGCCTTGTTTTATTATTCCAAGAGACAAAATCAACAGCGACAAAGTACATTCTTTTAAGAACTGAACAATTCACCAACACTCATTTTTATCTCTTACCTGGTGTTCCTTCCGATGTTTTTATCCCCATTCTACAGCAGTACTGAGCAATGCCATAATCGGCAATCTTGGCAATGACTGCAGCATTTGGGTAAAGGGTAAAGAGTAGGACATTGTGAGGCTTCAGGTCACGGTATATAATCATTGCAGAGTGGAGATATCTGTCACAGAAAGCATATGTGATGAATTCTTTAAAGAATTAAAAGAGGAAATATCCTTGGATTGCAAAACACGCTAAGCACCGATATATCTATACCAATCTAATTTTTCAAAATTAATTATAAGATTTTTGAACAGAATAAATCAAAACATGCCAATCCAACATCAGAGCAATTGATCAATCAGTGGTATTTATTGAATGTTTATTGGGTATGGAGCACCGTACTAAGGGCTTGGAAGAGTACAACAGAGTTGATACACCTGTTCCCAGCCCACAAGGAGCTTTTTTATGGTATTTGTGAAGGGTTTATTAATAATAGTAATAAAAATAATAGAATTTGTTAAGCATTACTATGTGCTAAGTACTATACTAAGCTCAGGGGTAGATACAAGCTAATTAGGTCAGACACAGTTCCAGTCCCACACAGGGCTCAGTCTCAACTCCCATTTTACAGATGAGGTAACTGAGGCACAGAGGAATGAAGTGACTTGCCCTAAGTCACAAAGCAGACAAATAGAGTTGGAATTGGAACCCAGGTCCTTCCAACTCCCAGGCCTGTGCTCTATTTGCTAGGCCAAGCTGTTTCTCTTACATGCCACCTATATGAGGAACTTGACTTTTAAGGCTCAGTGATTTTAATCACAACCATCTACTTCAAAAAGACAAATTGATTTTCATCTTTAAACCAATGACTTAAACAGCTCTTCAAACTGTAACAATTACTGCTCAAATACTTTTGAATGCTAAGCATATCAATATCGATTGCATTAATAATGATGAACAAGCAGTCTAACTGTGAGAAGGAATCAATCTCCTAGTCAAGGGAAAAGGCCTGGGTCTAACTCCCACCTGTGTGTTCTCTCCCAGTGTTTAGGACAGTGCTCTGCATACAATGTTTCATAAATACTATTACTACAGTTACAGAGAAGCAGCATGGCGTAGTGGATAGAGCACGGAACTGGGAGTCAGAAAGTCATGGATTCTAATCCAGGCTCCGCCACCTGTCTGCTGGGTGGCCTTGGGCAAGCCGCTTCTCTGTACCTCCGTTTCCTCATCTGGAAAATGGGGATGAGATTATGAGCCCCACGTAGGACAGGGACTGTGTCCAACCTGATAAGTTTAATAAAGTACCTAGCATCTAGTAAGTACTTAACAAATACCATTTAAAAAAAAATAAAAACTTGGCTCCCTACATACTTTTGGAAGGAATTTCACACTGGGGTGAATTCTGTAGCGAGCAGGAATGCTCGCAGGATAATGGGACCCAGAAATGTGAAACCAAAAAATCCCCAGAAACAGATGAACTACATTTTCCCCGTAACCGTGCCCCCATCGAACCCAACGTAGGAAAAATGGCAGATCCTAAGAGCTGCGAGGAAGTCAAGATGTGCTTACTGCAGTTTGGATTTTTCAGATCTTTCCCCTCACATCTATTGTTGCCGCAGTCATAACAATAAGTAATAATAACAATGATGGTATTTGTTAAGTGCTTTACTATGCGTCAAGTACAGTTCTAAGTTCCGAGGGATATACAAACTAATCAGGTTCAACAAAGTCCATGTCCCATATGGGGCTCATGGTTTTCATTCCCATTTTACAGATGAGGTAACTGAGGCCCAGAGAAGTGACTTGCCCAGGTCACACAGCTGACAAGTAGATTAGAACCCAGCTCCTTCGGACTCCCAAACCCATGGATAGAGATCTATCAGGCCACATCTCTTCTCAGCCTTCTCACATACATTCTCCTTTCATACCGCTTGGCCTGCAGGAGGCAAGCTACTAAAAAATTATTACCAGTGGAGCTAATTTTGAGCATCAGATAAGTATATTTAATGCTGTAGCCTATGATCTCTTCTGGAGACCAAAATCAGGTTGAGAAATAGCATGGTGTAGTGGACAGAGAACAGGTCTGGGAGTCAGAAGGTCATGGGTTCTGATCTCAGCTCCACCACTTGTCTGCTATGTGACCTTGGGCAAGTCATTTCACTTCTCTGTGTCTTAGTGACCTCATCTGTAAAATGGGATTGAGAGTGTGAGCCCCAAGTGGGACAGGGACTGTGTCCAACCCGACTTGTTTGTATTCACCCCAGCGCTTTGAATACAGTCCCTGGCACATCGTAAGTGCTTAACACATACCACAGTTATTATTATTATTATTATGTTCAATTAAATTCAGTTTTTTGCAATAAGTCTTCAGCATTCTAAAATGGGGACCTTCGCTATTTTCACTAGCTAAGCTAGTTGGTGAATTCAAGCAGAGTGACAGAGCTTCATTAAATTTTCCATTCCAATTACAGTTCCCCAGAAAGGCAGGGCATAGGTCATTTATTTGGGAATGTGTCACTGTGATTTCTTAACAGAAGACTCTGTTCCAGAAGGTAGCTAAAACAATATTCTGGTATTATGTAAAGCACTTCTAGCCAAGGCAGAACATTTTTTTTTTTTGTTAGTTGATGAATGTGCTAGTGAAACTGACCTTATGAGCAAGTAGAGGACTTAAAGAGAAAATTTACTAAGGGCTTAGGAAAGGGTCATTAGCCAGTAACATCGCTGAAGAGGAAGGCAGGAGATTAAGAATAAAAAGGTTAAAAGCCAAGTCACACATCACTGGGCAGCTCTCAAATCCCTCGTAATGCGAAAGGTTTTCTGAAGAACAATATATCTACTCCCATGGGCTGAAAAGCAGGACACTCTGCCCCCGCTGTTTAAGCTAACTCATGACCGTGCCAGATCCACGGTCCTAGAAAAGGCTGTGTCGGGTAACACGCACTTTATTTTTAAAGTGAATTCAAAGCTCATGGAAGATTGACAGTCCCCAAACCACAAATCCTCTATTTATCCAACAGGAAAGCTTCCTCCAATTCTATTCTACCATTATGCCAAAAACCACAAGATCAATTCAAGGGATAGGAAACTCTGATTCTAAGTTTGCTCAGGCTGTTTTCTACTGTTGAATAAACTTAGGGAACTTTTATTTGGATTTAAAAAACCTTACGATTAGAAAATTCAGACAAGATGAGGTGACTGAGAAACAATTATAATAAGAATAATAACTGTCTAAGTGTTTATCTACCGTGCACTGTAGATATAAGTAATCAGGTGGAACACAGACCCTGTCCCACATGGGGTTTAGAGTCTAAAAAGGAGGGGGAAACAGGAATGCAGATGAGGAAACTGAAGTACAAGGAAATTAAGTGATTCGTCCACAAAGACACAGCAGGGAAGTGACAGAGCCGGGAGTCCCAGGCCTGTGCTCTTTCCCATAGGTCATACTGCTCAGTGGAATTTGTCGGAGGAACTGTTCTAGAAATAATAATAATAATAATAATGGTATTTGTTAAGCACTTACCATGTGCCAGGCACTGTACTAAGCAGTGGGGTGGACACAAGCAAATCGGGTTGGACACAGTCCCTGTCGTGCAAATGGCTCATGGTCTTACTCCCCATTTTACGGATGAGGGACCTGAGGCCCAGACAAGTGAAGTGCCTTGCCCAAGGCCACGCTGCCTGATTACTTGTTTTGATGCCTCTCTCCCCGCTTCTAGACTGTGAGCCCGTTGTGGGGAGGGACTGTCTCTATTTGTCACTGAACTGTACTTTCCAAGCACTTAGTACAGTGCACTGCACACAGTAAGTACTCAATAAATACAATTGAATGAACTGAATGAATGCAAGTGTGAAGAAGGAGCATGGAGTTGGAGAAGGAGTGTGGCTTAGAGGAAAGATCAAGGGCTTGGGAGTCAGAGGACGTGGGTTCTAAACCCAGCTCCACCCCTTGTCTCCTGTATGACCTTGGGCAAGCTGCTTAACTTCTCTGTGCCTCAGTTCCTTCATCCGTAAAATGGCGATTAAAACTGTGAGCCCCACATGGGACAACCTAATTACCTGGTGTCTACCCCAAGGCTTAGAACAGTGCTTGGCACAAAGTGCTTAACAAATATCATAATTATTATTAATATTAAGTGGCAGAGCTGGGATTAGAACCCATGAACTTCTGACTCCTAGGCCCGTGAATGTTGGTATTTGTTTATCTGTACCCCTTGTATCTGGGGTAGATACAAGGTAATTAGGTTGTCCCACATGAGGTTCACAATCTTCAACCCCATTTGACAGATGAGGACACTGAGGCACCAAGAAGTGAAATGACTTGCCCAAAGTCACCCAGCTGAGAAGTGGCGGAGCCGGGATTCAAACCCATGACCTCTGACTCCTAAGTCTGTGCTCTATCCACTATGCCATGCTGCTTCCCTAAGTAGAAAGGTACACCAAATTGCTGTCATTTTGGGGAATGACAAAGAGATTCCTTAAGAATCCCCTATCTTTCGGGTACGAGGGGAGAGCAATATGTAGACATTAGGGATAGAGAACCTCTCCCAGAGGGTACTGCAGATGGGCAGGTTCCAATGGGTAGAATTTACCCAGAGGAGCAGCGTGGCTCAGTGGAAAGAGCCCGGGCTTTGGAGTCAGAGGTCATGAGTTCGAATCCCAGCTCTGCCACTTGTCAGCTGTGTGACTGTGGGCAAGTCACTTAACTTCTCTGTGCCTCAGTTACCTCATCTGTAAAATGGGGATTAAGAGTGTGAGCCTCACGTGGGACATCCTGATTCCCCTGTGTTTACCCCAGCGCTTAGAACAGTGCTCGGCACATAGTAAGCGCTTAACAAATACCAACATTATTACTATTATTATTATTAGAATTTAATAATGTCGCTTCTCAATCAAGTAATTGCATTTATTGGACACTTACAATGCGCAGAGCACTGTACTAAGTCCTCGGGAGAGTACAATTCGACAAAATTAGCAGACACGTTCCCTGCCCAAACAAGCTTACAGAGGGGGAGTCAGACATTAATATAAGTGATTCATAATATATAATCTAAAGATAAGTGCTGTGAGTTTGGGGATGGGGCCAAGACCATGTGTCCAAAGATCACAGATTGAAGTGTATAGATGATGCAGAACAGAAGCGGGTTCATGGAGTTAAAGCGGCAAATTACAAATGGGGCAGCAGGAATTGCTCTAACTGAAAATACCATGTGTTTTTAGGAATGATTCTATATGACTCCCAGAAGCTCATGGCGGGCAAGGAATGTTATCTGTTTATTGTTATACTGTACTCCTCTAGGCGCTTAGTATGGGGCTTTGTACACAGTAAGAACCCAATAAATAAGACTGAATGAATAAAAGTCATGAACCTTCAACCATATCCTGATCCCATTCACAAGAAAAAAATAGGAGCATCGTTGTTGTCTTATGCTGTCGAGTCGTGTCCGACCCTTAGCGATGCCATAGATACATCTCTCCCAGAACACCCCACCTCCATCTGCAATCATTCTGGTAGTGGATTCATAGACTTTTCTTGGTAAAAGTTGACCACTGTCTCCTTCCGTGCTGTCGATGAGTCTCTGCTCTTGACTCTCTCCCACACCACTGCTGCCCAGCACAGGGGAGTTTTGACTTGCAGCAGATTGACTTCCACTCGCTATCCATTAGGCCAAGCTAGGAATGGAATGGACAGGCCTCTGCTTGACTCTCCCTCCTCTAGTCATGACTGGTAGACTACTGGAACTCTCCAGGTGCAACCCTGACAGAAGGAGCATTAAAGGGGCTCATAAAAACCATCTACGAGGGAAGTTGTAGAAGTTTAACATAGGTTGGGGAGAAGCACAATAAGTGGCTTATCATTATCACAGCAAATTCCTCCTCGCTACTGTGGCCAAATGTTCACCTTTTAACAGTGTCACAGCTGTGAATACATTAGTGCTTCAAGTGAACTGAAATGTCGTATTTGGGGTATATAGGTGAGTTTTGAACTCCATAATTGGACTTAGAACAAACACTTCCTCCATGGTAACAGATCACCTCCTCACAGAGACAATAAAAACTGCTTAACAGTGTTACCTTAAGCCATCAGCTACATGTAATGCTATCCTGTGCTGGAGTGTTCTGGTTAAGCTAGATTTGTCTTGTTGAAGCAATCGATCCAGTGACCCTTTGGAGGCTAATTCCATTACCAACATTCGAGGACGAATCCCAGCAGCCAGCAGAGATATTAAACTGGGGTGATGAAGGTGGCAAAGCACCACTAGTTCCTGCGAAAGTGGAAAAAATTCCAAAATTAAAGTGATTTGCCATCTTTAATGAAGGTGCTTCACCACACATTTAAGATAGATGTTTTCAATTGTTTATATAAATTGTATCCCAACAGTCTCAGGAGGTCACCTGAAATATCTCCCAACTTGCTTAGAGACCTCTACCCCTGGCAGATCCATCCCTTAGCTTTTTCTTTTGTTTTACAGTATTTGTGAAGTGCTTACTATGTCCCAGGCACTGTTCTAAGCCCTGGGATAGATACCCGATAATCAGGTTGGACAGTCCATGTCCCTCCTGAGCTCACAGTCTTAATTCCCATTTTCCAGATAAGGTAACTGAGGTGCAGAGAGGTTAAATGACTTGCCCAAGGTCCCACAGCAGACAAGTGGCGGAGCCAGGATTAGAATCCAGGCCCTTTGACTCCCAGGCCTGTGCTCTTTCCACGAGACCACGCTGCTTCTATCATGTTGGCTTGTATCTCACCTGATTATCTTGTATCTACCCCAGCACTTAGTGCAATGCTTGGCACTTTGTAAGTGCTTCACAGATACAACAATTATTACACACAGGTCTCTCTCCACCCCTCACCCTAACACTCACCTAGAGAAGTAGTCAACAAAGATTTCTTCTTCTGGGACAGAGAGCAGCATCATGTAAACCGACAGCACTACGCAAGGGACTCTCTTAATAATTATGGTGTTTTTTAAGTGCTTACTATGTGCCAGGCACTGTTCTAAGCGCTGAGGTAGAAACTAGATAATCAGGTTGGACACAGCCCCTGACCCGCAGAGGGCTCACAATCTTAATCCCCATTTTCCAGATGAGGGAACAGAGGCACAGGGAAGTGAAGTGACTTGCCCAAGGTCACAAAGCAGACAAGTGGTGGAGTCGGGATTAGAACCTATGACCTGCCGACTCCCAGGCCGGTCCTCTATCCATTAGGCCATGCTGCTCTCTTGTCATTTGCAGTTGCTTCTGATTGCTGAGTTCCCACGGCCTTCCTCCGTGAAGGATCTATCCTCTTTGGGACTACGAAGCAACTAGTTACACGACCCCATGAGCACTAGGTCACCTTGCCCCCTCCTACCTTTCATTCATTCATTCAATAGTATTTATTGAGCGCTTACTATGTGCAGAGCACTGTACTAAGCGCTTGGGACGAACAAGGCGGCAACAGATAGAGACAGTCCCTGCCGTTTGACGGGCTTACAGTCTAATCGGGGGAGACGGACAGACAAGAACAATGGCAATAAATAGAGTCGAGGGGAAGAACATCTCGTAAAAACAATGGCAACTAAATAGAATCAAGGCGATGTACAATTCATTAACAAAATAAATAGGGTAATGAAAATATATACAGTTGAGCGGACGAGTACCTCACCTCGCTACTCTCCTACGACAAGCCATCCCACACACTTGGTTCATCTAATGCTAATCCTCTCACTGTACCTCTATCTCCTCTATCTCACTGCCGACCTCTCGCCCACATCGTGCCTCTGGCCTGGAACATTCTCCCTCCTCGTATCTGACAGGCAATTACGCTCTCCTCCTTCAAAGCCTTACTGATCTCCTCCAAGAAGCTTTCCCTAAGTCCTCTTTTCCTCTTCTTCCTCTCCTTTCTGCACTGCCTGACTTGCTCCCTTTATTCATCCCCCATCCCAGCCTCACAGCACTTAGGTACATATCTGTAATATTTTCTGGCAGCGTGGCTCAGTGGAAAGACCACGGGCTTGGGAGTCAGAGGTCATGGGTTCTAATCCTGGCTCCGCCGCTTGCCACCTGTGTGACTTCGGGCAAGTCACTTAACTTCCCTGTGCCTCAGTTCCCTCATCTGTAAAATGAGGTTGTAAAATGAGAAGCAGCGTGGCTCAGTGGAAAGAGCACGGGCTTTGGAGTCAGGGCTCATGAGTTCGAATCCCAGCTCTGCCACTTGTCGGCTGTGTGACTGTGGGCGAGTCACTTAACTTCTCCGTGCCTCAGTTCCCTCATCTGTAAAATGGGGATTAAGACTGTGAGCCCCACGTGGGACAACCTGATTCCCCTATGTCAACCCCAGCGCTTAGAACAGTGCTCGGCACATAGTAAGCGCTTAACAAATACCAACATTATTATTATTAAAATGGGGATTAAAACTGGGAGCCCCACGTGGGACAACCTAATCACCTTGTATCTCCCTTTGCACATAGTAAGCGCTTAACAAATACCACCATTTATTTATTTTTATTCTATATATCTGAATAATGTACATTAATGTCTAGACTAAGTGCACTGTGGGTAGGGAATGTGTCTATTTCTATATTGTTCTCTCCCAAGTGCTCAGTAGAGTGCTCTGAACACAGTAAGCACTTAAAGCTGCTTAGAGAAGCAGCGTGGCTCAGTGGAAAGAGCCCGGGCTTTGGAGTCAGAGGTCATGGGTTTGAATCCCAGCTCTGCCACTTGTCAGCTCTGTCACTGTGGGCAAGTCACTTAACTTCTCTGTGCCTCAGTGACCTCATCTGTAAAATGGGGATTAAGACTGTGAGCCCCACGTGGGACAACCTGATTCCCCTGTGTCTACCCCAGAGCTTAGAACAGTGCTCCGCACATAGTAAGCGCTTAACAAATACCAACATTATTATTATTAAAAAATATGATGGAATGAACTGAATTAACCTCTTGGCTTTGGATCCATAGGCCATCTTTAAAGTAGGTTTCTTCTAGTGTTTAATTGGCACGGCTTTTTGTTGTTGAAATTCTTTCCTTATGAAATACTTTCAGAATTATGCATCAGGCTAACTATGCATCCTCACACTGTCAAAGTACCTCCAGAGGCATCTCTGAATTGATGCAGTTCCCTCGGTCCCCAAAGCCTGCCCTAATCTGATTTGTAGGGGATTGTAGGATTGCCTTGACTCAGGAAGGGTATGCCGGGGACACCCAATGTCCTGGATTACAACCAAATGGTCCACAGACACCACGTAACCATATTACATAATCACGTTACATAACCATGTTACATTACCACGTTACGTAACCATGTAACAGTCCCCTAGTTTGGAAATTCCTTAGTTTCTCTTAAAAAAAAGATCATGAGGATCATTTCAGTAAACCCTCAAAGGTGTGAAATATGCAAGATCTCAGCTGGAAGGATAAACCACTTCTTCATTCTGTATAATCTTTCCACTTATTTCCACAATTTTGTTCTGGGAAAGGGAGATGGAAATATGGTTATCTTTCTTTAAAGATACCAAGTCAGAGACATGAGATTAAATGACTAACCCAGAATTACAAAGTGATTGAAAGGGGATTAAGCCTAATTCCCACTATCTCTCTACTAGACTATTAGTTCACGTGGGTGCCTTCTAAGGTCAGCGGTTATTGTGTTTTCAAAGTTTCTAAGTAACTTTTCTCCAAAGTGGTGCTTTAAAGAAGTTCACTTTTTAAAGATATAATTTTTGCCCCCAAATGAGGTGAATAGCTGCAAAGATCTAGTTAGAGCACCAGAGGCACTGATAAGTGGAGAAGTAACTGTATAACAATCCATGTCTCCGATGAAAAACATCAATAGTATTTATTGAGTGCTTACTGTGTGCAGAGCACTGTACTAAGTGCTTGGTAGACTACAACACAACCATATAAGACTCTTTCTCTGCCCACAGTCTAGAGGGGGAGACAGACGTTGATATAAATAAATGACAGATACGCACATAAGTGCAATGGGGCTGAGGTCGGGGGGGAACAAAGGGAGCAAGTCAGAGCAGCACCCTTTGAATATGCATAATTTCCCAGAAACAGGCTGATAAACAGGTTCAGCTTTCTTCAGATTTAGCCCATAGCACTCTGTCAACTCTGCAGAGAGTTTCCCAAGCGCTTAGAATAGTGCTCTGCACACAGTAAGCACTTACTACGACTGAATGATTCATAATCATTTGCATGTCTCCTTTCATCAATTGATTAACGGTATTCATTGAGTGTTTATTGTGTGCAAAGCACTGTACTAACACTGTACTAATAATAATAATGTTGGTATTTGTTAAGCGCTTACTATGTGCAGAGCACTGTTCTAAGCACTGGGATATACAGGGTAATCAGGTTGTCCCACATGATGCTCACAGTCTTAATCTCCATTTTACAGATGAGGTCACTGAGGCACAGAGAAGTTGTGACTTGCCCACAGTCAACACAGCTGACGTGGCTGAGCTGAGCCGGGATTCAAACCCATGACCTCTGCCTCCCAAGTCCATGCTCTTTCCACTGAGCCACGCTGCTTCTCTAAGGACTGGGGAGAATAAAATAAAACAGAGTTGTTAGGCATATTCCCTGTTCTTTGTGAATGTTCCTCAGGAAAAGTTAGAATGCAGGAAAAAATTTTGAAGGGTTGAACGAATTTCCCACTGAAGTAGACCTGAATTTGATCCCCCTACCTGTGGGATTCCCTCAAGACTTGGTTCTGGGTCCCTTTCTATTCTCCATCTACACCTACTCCTTTAGGGAATGAGAAGCAGCATGGCCTAGGGAATACAGCGAGGGCCTGGGCGTCAGGAAGACCTAGATTCTAATCCTGGCTCTGCCACTTGTCTGTTGTGTGACTTTGGGAAGGTCATTTCACTTTGCTCTTCCTCCTGCATCACCCATGACCTTGGATATGTACCCCTTAATCAACCAATCGATGATTTTCTTGAGTGCTTATTATGTGCACAACACTATACTAAGTACATGGGAGAGTACAATACAACAGAATTAGCAGACATGTTCCCTGCCCATAACTAGCTTAAAGTCTGAGAGGGGAGACACCTCTTAAGCACTTGATATTCACCTCACTCCCATTCCCACAGCACTGATATCCTTATACTCTTCCATTTCTCCTATCTGTAATTCATTTTAATGTCTGTTTTCCCCCATAGGCTGTCAGCCCCCTGAGGGCAGGAATCATATAATAACTGTGGTATTTGTCAAGCATTTCATATATGCCAAGCACCAATTTGAGCACTAGAGTAGATACAAGATAATGAGGTCCCACATGGGACTCACATTCTAGGTAGGAAGGATCAGATGAGGGAACTGAGGCACAGAGAAATTTAGTGACTTGCCCTAGATCACGCAGCACATAAGTGTTGAAGCCTAGACTAGAACCCAGATCTTCTGACTCCCAGGCCCCTGCTCTTTCCATTAGGCCGCATCGCTTGCCAACTATCTACCAACTGCATTGTATTATATTCTTCCAAGTGGCTTAATCCAGTGCATTACCCACAGTAAGCCCTCGGGAAATCCGATCGATTTTAGGAATGTCGATCATTTACAGGGAAATCATTCCTCAAAACATACAACTGTAAGTAAAGGAAAACTTACAATTCACCATTCAGCAGGCAAATGAAAAGTTTACGCTTAAACTATCAAGTCATTATACGGAAGTGTTTGAAGGACAAAGAGGAGTGATTCTTACTTGTCTTAACAATCTGAGGGATGTGTGCTTGTTAAAAATCTTTACAGCCACTTCTTCGCCTCCATAGGTTGCACGGTAAACTGATCCAAAGCCACCATCTCCTGTTTTTAAAAAGATATGCCATATGTGAACTTCCAAAACTCACTAATACATGCCATTTGCAATATAAGCAACTACATTCTAGAATCAAGCGGAAAAGCCAAATAACCAATTCCAGGGAAATCTGTTTAAGGAGTCCATCTGTTGTTGCAGAGAAAGCAAACTATTTTTACAGTCGTTTTCAAATACATGTTGATTAGAACATGAGAATTTCTACAATTGCCGACCTGCAGTTGTAAGCAATGCTTTTATTTTGAGTCTTTCAACTTTTTTTAATCATAAGTAACATTGTATTTAAACCTTGCCCAATCACTCTATCTTCCAAAGGCTTGTTACCCCCACACACGTCATATCATTTTCCAGAGTTGTTTACACATAGTGTGAACATTATTTCACTAATGATGATGGGATTGTTAAGTGCTTACTATGTGTCAAACACTCTTCTTAGCACTAAGGTAGATACAAAATATCTACAGTGCCTTTCCCACAAGGGGATCACAGTCTAAGGGGGAAGGAGAATAGGTACTGAATCCCTGTTTTACAGAAGAAGGAACTGAGGCACTGAGAAATTAAATGGCTTGCTCAAGGTCACCCACCCGGAAGGTAGCAGAGTTGGGATGTGAATCCAAGTCTTCTGACTTAATCATTCAATCAATTAGTGGTATTTATTGAGCACTTGTTATGCACAGAGACTGTACTAAGCACTTGGGAGAGTGTGTTCTTCACAATAAGCCATACTGCTTCTTTCTGTTCAATTACTTTTGACAGTTGCCTGTTACTGGATTAGATAGGTGGTCTTTGAATGCAGGTTCAAAGTAAATCACTGTTGAAGAAAATAAAAACCAGTGTGCCTAATGAAGTTCTTCTCACCCTACAGGGCATAAAATACTTGACTGATTGCTTCAAATTTGGTCTTTTTTGGCAGATGCTATTCAAATGCGGGACGCTACTCCTACACATGCAGCACTGTATATCTTTAGTTACACTGAAAAGATATCTGCAATATTTATTTGATTCTTTTGGACATGTCTATATCTTTAATGAAAGTGATTAACTTTTACAGTAAATCAGTAAAACCATCAGTGATTGAGCATTCACCAATAACAGGCCATTATTTGGGAAAGTAAAATTAAATTGAGAGAATAAACTTCTTTTAATCCCTTTCAGCTTATATGTTTATATACTGATAAGTGACGGCATCAGCAATATTAATCAATGAAATACTGGATCAGATATTTCCTGGGGTCTAATGCTAATGCCTTTTTTATGGTAACTGTTAAACGCTTATTATGCGTCAAACTCTGTTCTAAGCACTGGGTGAGGTACACGTTGACTACGTCAGTCGCAGTCCCTGTCCCTAATGGGGCTCACAGTCTAAGTAGGAAGGAGAACTTGCTTTTACTACCTATTTTACAGCTGAGTAAACTGAGGCATATACAAATTAAGTGACTTGTCCAAGGTCACAGTGCAAGCAATTCTTCTGATGGTTTACTGCAAAGTCTCAGATAAATTATTTCCTAGGCTTTAGTTTGAGTTGTTCAGTGACCATTATAAAACCTCATCCATGAAGAGGTATGAATTCTCTCGATGCACAGAGTGTTTCAAATTTTTTCGGCCAAATGGGATATCTAACTGGTATTACATACTTCCAGATATTCTCCACTCAAGTCCAATCTGAGTCTCAAAAATGGGGATCCCAGGTCCTAGACATTGAATATGCAGCTCAGAGTGTCCCAAAGACAGGGGTTCCAGATTCTGGCACTGTCACCCAGACCAGCTTCCCTCAGTGTTGCTGGTGCTGGAAAATCCATTCCCTGCCTGGCAGATGGTGGGTTCTGTGGGGCCAGGAACTTAAGATCAGGGCTGGACGGAGGGCCGCTGCCTCCTTCAGTTCATTCATTCAGTAGTATTTATTGAGCACTTACTATGTGCAGAGTATTGTACTAAGCGCTTGGAATGTACAAATCGGCAACAGATAGAGACAGTCCCTGCCCACTGATGGGCTCACAGTTTAATCGGGGGAGACAGACAAAAAAAATAGCAATAAATAGAATCAAGGGGATGTACATCTCATTAAAACAATAGCAATAAATATAATCAAGGTGATGTACATCTCATTAACAAAATAAATAGGGTAATAAAAAGTATATACAAATGAGCAGACGAGCACAGTGCTGAGGGGAGGGGAAGAGAGAGGGGGAGGAGCAGAGGGAAAGGGGGGGAAAGGGAACTTAGCTGAGGGGAGGTGAAGGGGGGTAGAGGAGCAGCAGGGGGAGCAGAGGGAAAAGGGGAAGCTCAGTCTGGGAAGGCCTCTTGGAGGAGGTGAGCTCTCAGTAGGGCTTTGAAGAGGGGAAGAGAGTTAGTTTGGCAGAGGTGAGGAGGGAGGGCATTCCAGGACAGCAGGAGGACGTGGGCCAGGGGTCGACGACGGGATAGGTGAGAGAGGGGGACGGTGAGGAGGTGGGCGGCAGAGGAGCTGAGCGTGCGGGGTGGGCAGTAGAAAGAGAGTAGGGAGGAGAGGTAGGAGGGGGCAAGTTGATGGAGAGCCTTGTAGCCTAGAGTGAGAAGTTTCTGTTTTGCGCGGAGGTCGACAGGCAACCACTGGAGGTTTTTAAGAAGGGGAGTGACATGCCCAGAGAATTTCTGCGGGAAGATGAACCAGGCAGTGGAATGAAGAATAGACTGGAGCGGGGATATACAGGATGAAGGGAGATCAGAGAGCAGGTTGACACAATAATCCAGCGGGATATTATGAGAGCCTGTAACAGTGAGATAGCTGTTTGGGTGGAGAGGAAAGGGCGGATCTTGGCGATATTATAAAGGTGAGACCGGCAGGTCTCGGTGATGGATGGAATGTGTGGGGTGAACGAGAGAGCCGAGTCAAAGATGACACCGAGGTTGCGGGCTTGATAGACAGTGATAGGGAAGTCAGGAAGAGGACAAGGCTTGGGAGGGGAGATAAGGAGCTCAGTTTTGGACAGGTTGAGTTCTAGTGATGGGCAGACATCCAGGTAGAGACGTCACAGAGGCAGGAGGAGATACGAGCCTGAAGGGAGGGGGAGAGGATGGGGCGGAGATGTAGATTTGTGTGTCATCTGCATAGAGATGATAGTTGAAGCCATGGGAGCGAATGAGTTCACCAAGGGAATGAGTGTAGATGGAGAAGAGAAGAGAGCCAAGAATTGACCCTGGAGGAACCCTTACAGTTAGAGGATGGGAGGGGGAGGAGGAGCCCGCGAAGGAAACCGAGAATGAACGGCCAGAAAGATAAGAGAAGAACCAGGAGAGGACGGAGTCCATGAAGCCGAGGTGAGATAAGGTGTGGAGGAGAAGGGGATGGTCGACAGTGTCAAAGGCAGCTGAGAGGTCAAGGAGGATTAGGATAGAGTAGGAGCCATTGGATTTGGCAAGAAGGAGATCAAGGGTGACCTTTGAGAGAGCAGTCTCGGTAGAGTGGAGGGGACAGAAGCCAGATTGGAGGGGGTCCGGGAGAGAATGGGAGTTAAGGAATTCTAAGCAGCGAGTGAGGCGACTCGGTCTAGGAGCTTGGAAAGGCAGGATAGGAGGGAGATAGGGCGATAACTGGAAGGGGAATTGGGGTCGAGAGAGGGTTTCAGTCGGTCAGTGTCAGCCAGTTAATACTATTTAATGAGAACTCACTGTGTACCTCTAGACTGTAAGCTCATTTGGGGCAGGAAATATGCCTGTTTATTGTCGTATGCTCCCAAGCACTTAGTATAGTGCTCTGCACACAGTAAGTGCTCAATAAATACAGTTGACTGAAGAGCAGTGTAATAAGCGTCTGGGAGAATACCACATAGAATAAACAGACACCTTCACTGCCCACAATGAATTTACAACCCCACAACACACCTTGTGCTTTACGATACCTTAACACTCTTTAGAGAATCAGCATGGCCTACTGGAAAGGACACGGGTCTGGGAGTCAGAGGACCTGGTTCTAATCGCAGCTTTGCCAATTACTTCTTGTCACTTAACTTCTCAGTGCCTCAGTTGGTCCATCTGTAAAATGGGGATTGAATATCTATTCTCCCTCTTTCCCTGACTGTGAGCCCCATGTGTCCAACCTGATTAATCTATACCTACCTCAGGACTTAGAAGTGTGCTTTCCACGTAGTAAGTCCATTATAAATGCCACTGTTATCATTATTATTATTAGGATAATGAGGAGATTGCAATGATTTGTAACTAAGAATGGTTAATTGGCAGTAGTGAAATGTCTGAGGGCAACCATTCTTAAACTTCTCTTGACCTTGACTTCTTGGCTTGAAAACAGTGCTATTCTTTGTTGTTGGAATCTTCTGTTATCATTTGCTGTCTGTCTATCCTCACCTAGGCTGTGAGCCCCATTTGTTACCTTTGAATCTACTTCAGACACTTAACGAAGGACTTGGAACAAGGTAAATCCTTAATAAATACCACAACTAACTAAAGAAAATGAAGGTGTAGTCAGGGTACAATGAGAGGAATAAATTGATTCAAATTAATCAATCAATGGTATCTATTGAGCGTTTACTGTGTGCAAAGCACTGTACTAAACACTTGGGAGAGTGCAATAGAATAGATTGTTATACACTTTCCATGCCCGCCAAGGAGCTTACCCGTCATACTTGTCCCATCAGGAGGAGACAGACAAAATAAATTACAGATATGTACATAAGTGCTGTTTGGCTGTGGGAGAGGTGAATCATCAAGTGCTTAAAGGATACAGATTCAGGTGTATAGGCAACACAGAATGGAGAAGAAGTAGGGGAAATGAGGGTCTAGAAGACCTCTTGGAGAAGATGTGATTTAAATAAGGCTCTGAAGGTGGGGAAAGTGATCACCTTTCATACGTCAAGGGGAGGAAGTTACAGGCCAAAGGGAGGACGTAGGCAAGGGCTTGGCGGCAAGATAGATGACATCGAGGTACAGTAAGTAGGTTGGCATTGGAGGAGCGAAGCATAAGGGCTGGGTTGTAGCAGGAAATCACCGAGGGGATGAGCTAATTGAATGCTTTAAAGCTGATGGTAAGGAGTTTCTGTTTGATGCAGAGGTGGATGGGCAACCATTAGACTGTAAACCCGTCAGGGGGCAGGGATTGTCTCTATCTGTGACTGTCTCTATCTGTTGCCGATTTGTGCAGTCCAAGCGCTTCGTACAGTGCTCTGCACATAGTAAGCGCTCAATAAACACTATTGAATGAACCACTGGAGGTTTCTGAGGAGTGGGAAGACGTAAACTGAACTATTTTTTAGAAAAACGATCCATTCAGCAGAGTGAAGTGTGGACTGGAATGGGGAGAAAGAGGAGGCAGCAAATCAACAAGGAGGCTGACGCAGTAGCCAAGGCAGAGAAGGGTTAAGTGGTTGGTTCAGCAAGGCAGCACTTTGTATGGAGAGGAAAGGGAGAATTTTGGTGATGTCAAAGCAGGACCAACAGGATTTGGTGACATATCGACTAAGTGGGCAGAATGAGAGAGATGATTCCAGGATAATGTCAAGGTTAGGGGCTTGTGAGACAGGGAGGATAGTGGTGTGGTCTACAGTGTTGGAAAAGGCAGGGGGAGGAGAGGACTTGATGGGAAGATGAGGAGTTCTATTTTGGACATGCTTAGTTTGAGGTGCCATTCAAGTAGTGATATCCTGAAGGCAGGAGGAAATGCTAGACTGCAGAGAAGGAGATAGGTTGGGGTTGGAGAAGTAGATTCGGAAGACATCAGCATGGAAGTGATAGCTGAAGCCGTGAGAGCGAATGAGTTCTCCTAGGGAGTGGGTGCAGATGGAGAATAGAAGGGGAGACAGAATTGATTCTTGGGGGACTTTCAATGTTAGGGGGTGGGAGAAGCCTGCAAAAGACAGTAAGGAGCAGCCACATGGATAAGAGGAGAACCAGAACAGAACAATGACAGTGAAGCCAATAAGACCAGGGGAGAAAAGTGCATTTGAGAAGAGGGCTCTGGAACAGAAAAATAAGAAATAAAAAGAAATAAATTGGAGGTGATAACCATGACAAAAGGGAAAAAATACGAATTGGGGCAGACAGCGAGAGAGAAATGCTAAAATGCTGTGAACATGGGCAACATGGGAGACAGTTATTTATGAAATCAAAGTCTAACCAGTATAATAATGGGAAAACAACAGTGTGAAGATGTAACTGCTTTAATGTCTGTATATGTGAAAAGCTAGCATAATATTTACCCAGAAGAAATTCGGGTGCCTGGTCAAACTCCAACTCATCACTGTTTAACATGATGTTTCTAGGCAAGTCAGCCAAAATTAAATCAGGAGCAATCTGGGCTATTGGAATGGTGCATCTTGGTTGATCTGGATTTACTAAGAGGTCCCCTGTGTTGGAAGAAGAATGTTTTGAGAAAGAAGGTTAAGCAGCAAATAAAAATGATGAGCAGCATTACCATATATTAAGAGTTTAGAATAGTATATGCTCAATAGGAAACTCTAGGTAGATTATACTGACATAAATATTGCATGTAACATTGACTTGGCATTGCAGGGACCTGTGACAAAAGAGGAGGGAAGAAAAACTCATAGGAGAAAAACGTGGCAGGCTAAATTAAACAATTTAGGAAAAAATATCAGTGTATTTCTCTATTCCTCTGGTTCCTGTCTGGGCCACACAGTTCAAACTGATGCTATCTTCCAGATTGGGTGGGCAAATGGACAGCCCTTATGATTCCATTAATAATAACAATAATAATAATAATAATGATGTTATTTGGTAAGCGCTTACTATGTGCCAAGCACTGTTCTAAGAGCTGGGGTAGATACAAGGTAACCAGGTTGTTCCACATGGGGCTCACAGTCTTAATCCCCATTTTAGAGATGAGGCATAGAAAAGTTAAGTGGTTTGCCCAAGGTCACACAGCAGACAAGTGGTGGAGCCAGGAGTAGAACACATGCCCTCTGATTCCCAAGCCCATGCTCTTTCCACTAAGCCACCCATCTCCCTAATCCTCTCCCACCTGCTATCCACCACTGAAGATGCTCTGAACTGCATGTCAGTGGACTTCTCTGAGATTTTACTCTATTCTGGAAGTTATTTGACTTCTTTCTTCAACTTGCAAACTTTTCTAATACCTACTTCATCTCCTTCTCTTTTGCTGCTACTCTCTCACATATTTCAAACTTTTTTCTCGATATCCTAACTTTTCTCTTTCCCCCCATTCCCCAATTTCTCTTTTTCCAAACCTAATCCTATTGCTTTCCTCGACTCTTGTCAGGGTAACGTCTACGGATTTTTTTTTAAATATAGACCAATCTTTCTAACTCAATAAGTCATCTGGTTACTGTCAAAATTCACTTCCCCTGGAAAGTCAATCAATACTGAATCCATTTCTAACTTTGCCTGTAATGGCCTCAAAACTGACATTTCTCCACCATGTTGTCATCTATCATTTTCCCAGACAGAACTTTTCATAAAGTTTGGCATTTTTGCCTCATCCACCTAAATTTCTTATAAGGCCTTATGGGCTTTGAAATCTTCAAATTCACTTGTTCAGTACTATTAGCATTTTACTTAAAACAGGTTAAATGTTGAATGAGAAAGTATCCACTATTGGGGTGCATAGCTATAAAATATTAATATATAGTGATGCCAAACTATATACCTTCTTCAGCTTTCTTCATCAGATCATCAAGTAATATTTTTTGATGTTCTTCACCATCGTTAAAACTATACAAAGCCCATTTCTTCAGGAGTGTTTCTCCTTCACCACAGACATCTATCTCCAGTAAACCTGGAAACCATTCTTCCATGAGTGAATCGATGTGATCCACAACTTGCCCCAAAAGAATACAACCTGGGCAATTCCAAAAAGAATAAATTAGAGCTGTGGTTTCCTCCTTAAGAACAATATGATCTAGACTAAAACAAACGAAAGCAAAATCTTTCCCAAAAGCCAGTGAATGTTTGTAATTCCTTCATTTACCTTTTCTGCAAGAAGGAGCAGTGATTTTCAGGAAACTCTCTGTACTGTTGTCTAATACTGCAGACTCCACCAGACAGTAGGCTTCAGGAGACCAATTTAAGTAAATACCTTGTCTCCAATACATTCTATTTGGACGAAGAACTCGTTCTAAGGAAGGGGAAAAATAGAAAGGTCACATTCAAGAGCTCAGCATGAACTTACTAAATTTCAAACAGCATACAATGTTCCAAACGCAAGCGGATCCAAAAGGACAAATGTTCTGCTGCAAATGTTTCATATGCTGTAAATCATTTTAATCCCTGAAATCCAGTTCCAAAGTGTTTTTTTTCAAGAACCTTAAAATGTACAAACAGTAGACATCATTTTAAAATCATAAAAAAATGAATTTAGTGTACAATGTGAATGTTTTTCAATTTATGGTTTTTTTCCTAAGTACAATGTGTACAGCTGTCAGGGCATTACCGGCACACTATCTCGCTCAGATTAAATCAGTAATCATCCAACAACCAATGGCATTTGAATGCTTACTGTGTGCAGACTAGGGTTTCCGGAGAGTACGACAGCATTAACAGACAGATCCCTGCCCTCACAATCTTACAACTTCGCTGGGGAGACAGACATTAAAATAAATTGCAGGTCGGGAAGGCCACCAAGGATAAGTATATTGGATTATAAGTGCCGTGAGCACTGTATTAAGCACTGGGGTGGATACAAGCAAATCGGGTTGGACACAGTCCCTTGACCCATGTGGGGCTCTCAGCCTCAATCGCCATTTTACAGATGAGATAACTGAACCACAAAAAAGTGAAGTGACTTGGCCAAGGTCACAGAGCGGATAAGTGGAGGGGCCGGAATTAGAACTCATGACCTCCTGATCCCCAAGCCTGTGCTCTATCCACTCTGTCATGCTGATCTATCTTACAGCTTAACCCCTGGCCCTCATCCTCCTGGCCTGGAATTCCCTCCTGCTTCATATACTTTTGTTATTATTCACTCTCCTTACATCGCATCTCCAAGAGGCCTTCCTTGACTAAGCCCTCATTTCCCACCCTTCCCTCTGCATCATTTCTGCACTTGAATCTTTACCTCACTATAGATCTAACCGTATCACTTGTCACTTCTTTCTTCCCATTTCCTCTAATTCCCCAAAAATGTACCTGAAAGCACTTTTAATAGCTAAAATGTAGTTGTAATGTGTCATCCTTGAATACATACCTCGTCCTGAAAGCATATAAGGAGAAATTTCAAGTAACCTATTGATCAGTCTGGACCAAAAGCCCATTGGAAAATATGGCATTTCATACAGTCTAACAATGATTTCAGAATTTTCACAGTGAGGAAGCTCTATCACAGGTCTGTGATCAGATAAGCTGAGGAGAAAAGGAAATTTCATTAAAATTTGTCAGCCACATAATAATTCTGATTAGATACAAAAAATATGCAATGTCTGACAGCTTGTTCATTTTCACACTAAATGAATTTTATTTCCATAGCCCATTTTAATACCGTAATGCTATTTAAAAGAACTTTTAAAATATAGGCAAAATGCTTCATGGAAGGCTATTTTAATTTTATTAAATCATGACTTTAAACCAATTTTGCTCTGAGGTATTTTACATTGAGTGATTTTTAAAGATAATTTCTGTTCACACTCAATTCTGCACTTCGGCTGGGATGTCGCCAAGACAGTAGCCAACATCTGTCTGACAGTGTGAGCCTGTTAGGGTAGAGTATATGATGGTGTCAGAAGAAATGGTTGTGGGAATAAATGTGATGTGATAACGGGGAATACTGCTCAAGTTTTCTGTAGTGTGGAGTTTGGTAAGAATGTGACTCCTGTATTACAAGAGAGCCAGATGTAGATGGATGCCCTTAATGGCTACAAGAATTCCTCCAGCTATTCCTCTAGCTCTCAGAATCATAAGAAGGATCCCAGAATCTGCAAAACCCTCTGTGGACTAGATCTAAAACCCATCTCTCTTGATGAATCTCACTTTATATTCACAAACACTACATACTTTTATTTATTACTATAAGACCTATTGTTAGAATTTACATGGTTTTGAACAGTCAGTAAATCAACAGTATTTACTGGGCACCTAACTCTAAATATGTTGCTGAAAATCTGTCAAAACAATCTACTGGACACCTATTTTCCGACTCCTATTTCTCAAGTCATTTTACAAGCTATGTTAAGAAATATAGTAGTGGCCTCAACAGAAATCTTGTTAATGCAAACATCTGAGTCCAGTGATTGACAAAAATTAATTTCTTAAAAAAAACATAGTAAAGTTACAGTTAGTGTAAGAACTTGGCTGTTTCGCAGATTTACATGGATTTATCCAGCCCCCAGGTCCTGAGCCCCTAAAAATGGGTTTGGGCTAGAAACAGATGGCTTTGTAGATCTGAAAGGGACATGGCATGGTAGATTTGAGCGCAGGCTTGGGAGTCAAAAGGTCGTGGATTCTAATCCAGCCTCCACCAGTTGTCTGCCTTGTGACCTTGGATAAGTCCATTCCTTCTCTGTGCCTCAGTTACCTCATCTGGAAAATGGGGATTGAGACTGTGAGCATGGGACATGGACTGTGTCCAACCTGATGTGCTTGTCTCCACCCCAGCACATAGTACAGTGCCTGGCACCCAGTAAGCACGTAAATACCACAATTATTATTATTATTATTCATTCATTCAATATTTATTGAGTGCTTAATGTGTGCAGAGCACTGTATTAAGCGCTTGGAAAGTACAATTCAGCAACAAATAGAGACAATCTCTACCCAACAACGGGTTCACAGTCTAGAAGGGGGAGACAGACATCAAAACAAGTAAATGCCACTTTATTGAAAGAGCATTGGAGTAAATTCTTGTGTCCGGCAGTCAGTCAATCATATTTACTGAGAGCTTACTGTGTGCAGAGCACTGAACTAAGTGCTTGGTTTTATACAGCAGAGTTGGTAGACACATTCCCTGCCCACAACAAGTTTACAGCAATGTTCCTTTTCTCAGTCCCTGGAAACAAATCCTATATCACTCTGGGTTTGGCCAACACTTTCTTCAGGATTAGCAGATTCCTATCTCCCTCTAGACTGTAAACTCATTTTGGGCAGGGAACGTTTCTGCTCATTCTGTTGTATTGTACTCTCCCAAGAGCTTAGAACAGTGGTCTGCACGTAGTAAGCGCTCAATAAATACCACTGACTGATCGATTCCTTTACGCTGGCTGGAACCAGGCTATTTCAGTTGGCTACTGGAAAGGGTCTGACAAAACACTGGCCAACCTGAGCAACTGTTTAGAGAGAGCTAAATCAGGACTGGATGTTAGCTAAGAAACACGGGCTCCCTTCCTGATCCCTGCCACTGTTGGGGAGAAGTGCTGTTCTTCGGTACAAGACTGGCTGAACAAACAACGGCAGAATACATGCAAACAATGTTAAAATTCTGGGAAAGTTGGGGCTTTTGAATGAGGAACAGCCATACAGAGGAACCCAAAAACTGTTCCTTCACCCATAATAATGGACTGGATAAGATCTGTCACCAGTGAATTACTGTGGTCTTTGTTAAGCGTTTACCACATGCCATGCACTGTTGCGTGCACAAAATGAGCGGATCAGACAAAGTTTCCATCCCACATGGGATAAAAAGTCTAATAATAATAATTATTACTATGGTATTTGTTAAGTGCTTACTATGTGCCAAGCACTGTTCTAAGTGCTGGGGTAGGCACAGGGTAATCAGGTTGTCCCAGGTGGGGCTCACACTTTTAATCCCCATTTTACAGATGAGGTAACCGAGGCACAGAGAAGTCAAGTGACTTGCCCAAAGTCACACAGCTGACAAGTGGCGGAGGAGGGATTAGAACCCACGACCTCTGACTCCTAAGCCTATGCTCTTTTCAGTAAGCCATGATGCTTCTCTAACAGGTATCTCATCCCCATTTTTACAGATGAGGAAACAACGCACAGACACAAGTGAAATGACCTGAACAAGGTCACCCATCGGATAAGTGGTAAAATTGGGATTAATAATGTTGGTATTTGTTAAGCGCTTACTATGTGCAGAGCACTGTTCTAAGTGCTGGGGGAGATACAGGGTAATCAGGTTGTCCCACGTGAGGCTCACAGTCTTCATCCCCATTTTACAGATGAGGTAACTGAGGCACAAAGAAGTTAAGTGACTTGCCCACAGTCACACAGCTGACAAGTGGCTGAGGCGGGATGCGAACCCATGACCTCGGACTCCCAAGCCCGTGCTCTTTCCACTAAGCCAAGCTAAATACCATTATTATTATTATTGTTCTAAGTGCTGGCATAGGTACAAGCTAATTAGGTTGGACACAGTCCATGTCCCAAAAGGGGCAGACAGTCTTGATCCCCATTTTACAGTTGAGGTAACTGAGGCCCAGAGAAGTGAAGCGACTTGCTTAAGATCACACAGCAGACAAGTGGCAGAGCCGGGATTAAACCCCAGATCCTTCTGACTAGGGAATCCTCTCAGGTCTATATTGTATCCACTGGGCCACACTGTTATGTTGGTATTTGTTAAGCGCTTACTATGTGCCGAGCACTGTTCTAAGCGCTGGGGTAGACATAGGGGAATCAGGTTGTCCCACATGGGGCTCACAGTCTTAATCCCCATTTTACAGATGAGGTAACTGAGGCCCAGAGAAGTTAAGTGACTTGCCCACAGTCGCACAGCTGACAAGTGGCCGAGCCAGGATTCGAACTCATGACCTCTGACTCCAAAGCCCGTGCTCTTTCCACTGAGCCACGCTGCTTCTCTAAGAGCTGAGGGTAGAGAATGAGATGCAAGTAATGAGTAATGAGTAACAGAAAATTACTGTTTCTCTAAATTCCTCCCAATTTTAGTTTTGAGAGCTTCTTTTGGGCCAGGGATGATGTCTGAAGTGTCACCCTTGTCCTTTTACCAGGGTTTAGTATGGTGTTTTGCCCCATGTAAATCCTTGACACTTTTATTTTTCTAATGGTATTTAACAGAGCTTACTATGTGTCAAGCACTGTTCTAAACACTAGATTAGGTGCAAGTTAATTAGGTCAGACACAGTCCCTGTCTCACATGGGGACAGTCTAAGTAAGAGGGACTATGGGATTTTAATTCCCATTTTACAACTGAGGAAACTGAGGCACCGAGAAATTAAGTGACTTGCCCATGTCACACAGCAAACAAATGACAGAGTGGCAGCTTTAGAACCCAAGTCCTATGTCTCAAAGGCCCATGCTTCATGCACTAAATAATAATGATGGCATTTGTTAAGAGCTTACTATGTGCCAAGCACTGTTCTAAGTGTTGGGGTAGATACTAGGTAATCAGGTTGTTCCATGTGGGGCTCAGTCTTAATCCCCATTTTACAGATGAGGCAACTGAGGTACAGGGAAGTTAAGTGACTTGCCTAAAGTCACACAGCTGACAAGTGGCGGAGCCGGGATTAGAACCAAATGCAATCAATATATAGAAATGTGTTTATGATCATGGAAGTCAGGGTTATGGTTAGGACAAAAATTATGATTATGATTTAAGGATTATGTCTGATGGTTGGTTTGGTTGACTCTTGGAATGTTGAATGTTGCTTAGACTTTTGATGATTGGATGTGTCGACACAATCTGCTTAGCCGTTTTTTGTGAGTGGTTTGTTACAGTGTCTTTTCACAATACTGGAGCATATTTAATTTTCTTTGATTTACCTGCTTGGAACAAGTAGATGTTCTTCTCCTATTGGCAAGGCAATTTGGAACTTTTCCAAGAGTTTAAAATACTGTGACATGTAGTTCTGGGGAAATCTGCTCTTCTTTGCAAGGAACTTTTCCACATCTGAGCGCTGAATAATTCCCTTGGGATATTTAGAGAAGCCTTCCACTTTCACTGTCAAAATCTGAAATGAAAAAGATCCCTGCTCAGCAAGTGCTAGAACTGGAATTTATCTTCTGAATATCTCTGACAACAGCATGTTATATCTTATCATGCAGGGAAAATGGTCACAATCATCATTAAATTATACCACTCAGCTGCCCTAGGCAGGGTGAAGGAATTTAGATACCTATCATTTTCTGTGCTGCAACTAGTTGTACACTTATCCATTCCAAATTTAGGTTCTTGGTAAAAATAATAATTATTTTGGTATTTGTTAAGCGCTTACTATGTGCTGAGCACTGTTCTAAGCACTGGGGTAGATACAGGGTAATCAGGTTGTCCGACATGAGGCTCACAGTCTTAATCCCCATTTTACAGATGAGGTAACTGAGGCACCGAGAAGTTAAGTGACTTCCCAAGGTCACACAGCTGCCAGGTGGTGGAACGGGGATTAGAACCCACAACCTCTGATTCCTAAGACCGTGCTCTTTCCACTGAACCACACTACTTCTCTAGTTCACATCTTGGTGGTATTGGCGAAACTGGTTAAATTATTCCTCAGGCTATTGATTTTCAGTTCTCTAAAGGCACAAACCTAAGTGTCTATTTTCCTTTTTTAAAAAGTTGTAATGGGAGTAAAAGGTTTCAGATCTCCCACAAGTACACTAAGACTACGCCATTATCACTTTGAGTTATGTCAACTCCAAATAAGCCACAACAGATTTTTGTGCTCTTTTCAATACATACCATATCAACCTAAAGAATTAGTACAATTATTGTGTAAGATGCTCAATCAGTAGTATTTATTTCCTGGAGGGTACTAAGTCATTGGGAGAATAAAATAGTACAAGAGGCTTGCAATCCAGCAGAGAAAATAGTCACTAAAATAAATTATACACAGGAGGGAGAAGGAAAGGAGGAACGAGTTAGAAGTGATAACGATATGCATGTAGGCTACATACACAAGTGAAACTAGAGAAAATGTATGCAATTAGGTGGTAAAAGGGTAACAAAGTGGCGGTTGGGAGGGGTTGCAAATTGGAGAAATTAGAAATTAATAGGGGAAGGCCTCCTGAAGGACTTGTGATTTCAAGGCTTTGAAGTAAGGGAGACCTGTAGACTGTCAGAGACAGATGCAACTAAGAGGTCAGCAGTGGTAGAAGTAAGAACTGGAACAATTTTTACCCTCCTCATCGTGCAGAATTATTACTTCCTCGATAATATCCCAGCCTCAATCTTTTAAAAATATGTGTTCTGGAACTTTCCCATATAATTAATTGTTGTATCTATTAAGAGCTTATTATATGCCAAGCACTCAGTAGAGCACCGGGGTAGATATATGATAAGCAGGTCAGACACAATCCCTATCCCAAAAGTCTAAGGGCTCAGAGTCTAAGGAGGAGGGACTGTGACTTAATTTCCATTACAGATGAGGAAACAAAGGCACAGAAGTTAAGTGACTTGTCCAAGTTCACACTGCAGAGAAATGGCAGAGACAGGCTTAGAACCAGGTCCTCTGATTCCTAGTTCCCTGCTCTTTCTAACAGAGTAGATAGAGCACAGTCCTGGGAGTCAAAAGGTCACAGATTCTAATCCCAGCTCCATTACATGTCTGCTGTGTGACCTCGGGCAAGTCACTTTACTCCTCGGTGCCTCAGTTACCTCATCTGTAAAATGAGGATTGAGACTGCGAACATCACGAGGGACGGGGACTGTGTCCAGCCTGATTTGCTTGTATCCACCCCATTGCTTAGAACAGTGCTTGGCACAGAGTAAGCGCTTAACAAATTACCAGTTATCATTATTATTAATAAGCCATGTTACCTGTTCTGAGATCTTCATTCTATTTCTAGCCTGCAGTCAAACAAAAAAATTGAGAAGAAGTACCAGTATGAAGCACGTACTGGCTGCAATGAACTGTACTAAATGCTTGGGAGAGCCCGTTGTTGGGTAGGGATTGTCTCTATCTGTTGCCGAATTGTTCTTTCCAAGCGCTTAGTACAGTGTTCTGCACACAGTAAGCACTCAATAAATATGATTGAATACTCCTCCTCTTTCCCCTGGCTCCCTCTCCCTTTGGTGCAATCTGTGCAATGGGGTCTCTGACATTTGACATTTGCTTCACCCTCAGCCCCACAGCACTTATATACGTATCTATAAGTTATATGCCGTGAACTATTTATCTATATTAATGTCAGTCTCCCCCTCTGTACTGTAAGCTGCTTGGGGCACGGAACGTGTCTATAGTAAGCGCTTAACAAATACCAACATTATTATTATTATTATTATCAACTCTGGGGTATTGTTCCCTCCCAAGTGCTTAGTACCATGCTCTGTACACGGTAAGCACTCAATAAATATCATTGAGAGATAGAAGACACATTCCCTGCCCATGAGGAACACTACTTTAAATTAAGTTGTAGGCTGGCCTTTTAAAGCTTAAATGAATACCAAAAAATACAGATATGCTTTGAATGCCATGTACTTGATGATTTAACAATGATCTTGATGAATATCAATTTTTTGCTTTTCATCTTAGAAACTTTCCAGCCTAACTGGAATTTGTGTGGCTAGATAGTACCCTTCTCTCACAAGTTTAAAAAAAAAAATATTTCCCTAATTCCTCTGTAGGTTTTGCATTCATTCATTCATTCACCCAATCGTATTTATTGAGCGCTTACTATGTGCGGAGCACTGAATGAAGCACTTGGTATGTACAATTTGGCAATAGATAGAGACAATCCCTGCCCAACAACGGGTTCACAGTTTTAACGGGGAAACAGATAACAAAACAAAACAAGAAGTCTGGCATTAATATCATCAAGATAAATAGAATCATAGATATATACACATCATTAACAAAACAGAGTAATAAATAAAATATGCAAATATGCACTAGTGCTGTGGTGAGGGGAAGGGGGTAGAGCAGAGGGAAGGAGTAGGGGGGATGAGAAGGGGAAGGAGAGCAGAGGGAAAGGGAAGGCTCAGTCTGGGAAGGCCTCCTGAAGGAGTTGAGCTCTTGTAGGGCTTTGAAGAGGGGAAGAGAGTTAATAATGATAATAATGTTGGTATTTGTTAAGCGCTTACTATGTGCAGAGCACTGTTCTAAGCGCTGGGGCAGATACAGGGTAATCAGTTTGTCCCACGTGAGGCTCACAGATAATCCCCATTTTACAGATGAGGTAACTGAGGCACAGAGAGGTTAAGTGACTTGCCCACAGTCACACAGCTGACAAGTGGCAGAGCCGGGAGTCGAACCCATGACCTCTGATTCCGAAGCCCACGCTCTTTTCACTGAGCCACACTGCTTAGTTTGGTGGATGTGAGGAGGGAGGGCATTCCAGGTCAGTGGTAGGATGTGGGCCAGGGGTCGACAGCGGGACAGGTGAGAACGAGGCACAGTGAGGTTAAGGGTAGCAGAGGAGTGAAGTGTATGGGGTGGGCTGTAAAAAAGAGAAGGGAGGTGAGGTAGGAGGGGGCAAGGTGATGGAGAGCTTTGAAGCCAAGAGTGAGGAGTTTTTGTTTCGTGGGAAGGTTGATAAGCAACCACTGGAAGTTTTTGAGGAGGGGAGTGACATGCCCAGAGTGTTTCTGTAGGAAGATAATCTGGACAGCGGAATGAAGAATAGACTGTAGCGGGGAGAGACAGGAGGATGGGAGATCAGAGAGGAGGTTGATGCAATAATCCAGTGAATATTATGAGAGCTTGTACAAGCACAGTAGCAGTTTGGATGGAGAGGAAAGGGAGGATCTCGGCGATGTTGTGAAGCTGAGACCGGTAGACGTTTGTTTTTTATACCGGGTTTCTGGCTGCTATTTAATCATTTTTCATACTTGATTAGTTTCCTACGCAGGCCTTCTCACACATACCAAATGAATGTAGCAGAAAGATTGATCACTTAAAATGCCCTGCTTTAATAGGTTTGATGACTCCAATCCCTTATAGTGCTTTAACCTGAGCTCATTAGAGCTCTGTACCATGAAACTGTGATTCTCCTCACCTCAGTGTTGTTTTCCATATAAAATCGAGCAACACATTGGTTTTCTGGATGGGAGTCAGCTTTAATGTGCCTATATCTCTCAAGCTTCTCCTAAAAGCTTCATTCAAAAAGGGTAGATATCTTGGTGCATCAATAGAAAATGCAAATGCCAGTTTTAAAAGTATGGCTTACCCATGGCATTACACAGTAAGCGTTCAATAAATCCGACTGAATGTATGAGTGAATTAATTCTCATTTTACTGGCATTTCAGAATATGAAGCTTTCAAAATAATTTTGAATCTGACAAAATGTTATTAGGGGTAGCAAAATTTTCACTAAAATTTCCACGTCCCCACAAAATGCCAACGTGTTTGCTATTCTATCAAAAATGAGAACTAAATACAATAAGTGAGATTCCAGGGCATGAAGTGCACATAAAATCAACAAATGTGCATGCATATTGCTTCCGGCCCTGAAGTTCATCATTCAGAGATTCTGCCAAAAAGGACCAGAGAACTGCTAGAATAATTCCCTGAAAACAGAACTTGGGAACTATCGGTCAGTGCTCTTGGCTGTCCTTAATGGTTAGGGTAATGCAGGACTTTGAAACAACAATTACTCTTCCCCCTTCAAAGACTTACTGAAGGTACATCTCCTCCAAAAGGCCTTCTCTAACTTGGCCCTCCTTTCCTCTTCTCTCACTCCCTTCTGTGTCACACTGACTTTATTCACACCCCCCCAACCAGCCCCACAGCACTTATGTACATATATATATTTATATTGATGTGTGTCTCCCCCTCTAGACTGTAAACCTGTTGTGGGCATGGAATGTGTCTGTTTGTTGTTATATTGTACTCTCCCAAGTGCTGAATACAGTGCTTTGCACACAGTTAAGTGCCCAATAAATACCACTGATTGATGATTTCTGAGGTTGGAAGGGCCCAAATTATTTGGGGACACTATTCTCTACTGCTAGAATTGCTCTCGGAAACCAAAGAGCAATCAGATCAGAATGGGCAGCACAGGCATATCATGCTTTCTGGGGCTCACGTACTTTCAAGTTGACATTCTTAGCAGCAACTAGGATAGCTGCCTAGGATAAGGTCCACAGATAGTCAAATATGATGGGAGCATGTCAACTTAATGGCCCCAGTATAAAGATCACAAGACACACCTGCCTCTGTTCAATCCTATATTACTAAAAGGCTAATTACAATACACCAGATACTTTTCAAGTCCTTTCATAAAAACAGAGAAGTAAAATTCGGCTCATATTAAGTTGCATTTCATCCTAGTCTCACCTACTCCACAAACTTCTGGATGTTTCTTTTTCTACATGACCTATAATGAATTTTTGATCATTTAAAGTTAACCTGGAACAGTTTAATTTCTAGCTTAAAGCATTAATTTGCTGTCTCCAAACAAACCTCTAAAATTCCCCTTCCCTGAAGGATTTTTTAGAAGTTCACCTATTATGCTTATCATGAATCCATATTAGGGGAAATCCATCCTCTTCCTTTGTTTTTAATTGATTTATTTCATTCAATATTTAAATTTCAATCAATCAATTCGTATTTATTGGACACTTACTATGTGCAGAACATCGTATTAAGTGCTTGGGAGAGTACAGTTAGAATTGGAACACATAATGTCTACTCTCTAGAGTGTAAGCTCATTGTGGGCACGGAATGTGTCTGTTATATTGTACTCTCCCAAGCGCTTAGTACAGTGCCCAGCAAATAATAAGAGCTCAATAAATACAACTGATTGATTGAAATGAGCTTAGGTCTAACCTATACCTCATAAATATTCCAATTAGCATTCAGTCAACCAAAGATGAAACCCAGACTTTTTAAAGTGTACTCTAAGACATTTTACCTGTGCCATGATTTTGCACAGCCATCTAGGTTCCACAAAATACAGATCACTTAACTGCAATGCTGGATCTTGAAAATGTAGTAACACGCCTGCAAAACAAAAACATAACGCTCTGTACATCTGTCCCACAAGGTGGTGGTATAATACTTCAAAATTTCCACACAGTAGCCATAAATTGTAGCAAAACTCTATAATGGTATTAGCAAGTAAATCCACGATAATCCTGCAGAATAAAACAGAAGTCCTTCTTTTATGTTTCCCAATGCACAAATAGAGGGGGGAGATTTTACTATGTTGTAATTGGCATTTATTCAATATCTATTATTACAAGCCCCGAGATATTGCACTACTGTTATTTTACCAGTCAAAGAATGTTTTACACTAATAATTGGCACCAAGAACAGTGGATGTGCCCAATTTCAGTTCCCCCAGGGGAAATGGCACAGCATGTGCCACGTTCCCACTTCTGGGTTCACGGTGGGGTGGCCGTCTATGTTGACAGCTGGGGTATCAACAATAGCTGAGCCAGTCCCAAAGGATGAGAGGAAGGCCGAACGGGAGCCCCAAGGCTTTCCAGGACAACCGTTCCAAACAAGAAACAGTCCCGGAGCCCCAGAAAGGCCAACGACAACCGAGAAATCAGCACCGAAGATCTTGGGAGGAAGAGCTGTGGTTCGGAGTTTTTATCCTGCCTCTCAATAGACCTACAGCAAGGTTCTCTAAAGAATAATGATGATGATAATAATGATAATAATAAATAATTGTGGAATTGGTTAATGTGCCAAACTATGTGCCAAACACTGTTCTAAGCGCTGGAGTAGATAAAAAATAATCAGGTTGGATACAGTCTGCGTCCCTTATAGGGTTCACGGTTTTAATCCCCATTTTACAGATGACAGAACTGAGGCGCAGAGAAGTGAAGTGACTTGCCTAAGGTCGCATAGCAGTCAAGTGATGGAGCTGGGATTAGAACCCAGGTCTTTCTGACTCTCAGGCCCGTGCTCAACACACTAGGCCACTCTAAGGGTTCATTCATTCATTCATTCAATGGTATTTATTGAGCACTTACTGTATTAAGCGCTTGGAATGTACAATTCTGCAACAGATAGAGACAATCCCTGCCCAGTGACGGGCTCACAGTCTAGTTCAGCTCTAGGCCAGGGCGGTAGAATGGAATTTTTGCCACAGAGGGGTTGGTGACAGCTCTCTGCGGCTGCCGCTGAAAAGGAGACGATACGCCTCTGCTTTAATGGTCTCGACAGCGGCTTCTGTGCTGCTGTCACGGCCAACAGGGCTTCAGATGAACTGGTGCTGGGAAGGGGAATCCGAAGCAGCGGGAAACGCTTCATTCGTGCGAGAAACATCCTCCTGGACCCAGAGGGGCCACTTTGCTGGCTGCCGCTGCCGCTCAGGGAACGGCAGTGACGAATTCAGCTAAAGCTGCCAGGACCGCCAGCCCAGACGCAAATGATGAGGTTGGGCAGTGGCAGCAGACGTTAGTCTATACTGAGGTTGAGGAGGAGACTGGAAGCTCCTTGAGGGTAGGGACTGTGCTTATCAACTGCATTACACTGTACTTCAATCTCTTCTGTTTGGCTGCCAACCTCCCGCCCACATCCTGCCTCCGGCCCGGAACGCCCTCCCTCTTCATAACCGACGGGCAATTACTCTCCTCACCTTCAAAGCCTTATTCAAGGCACATCTCCGCTAAGAGGCCTTCCTTGTCTGAGCTCCTTTCCTCTTCTACCCCTCCCTTCTGTGTCCTCTTGACTTGCTCCCTGTATTCATCCCTCCTCTCTCCCCTACAGCACTTCTGTACATAGCTGTAATTTTATTCATTTATATTAATGTCTATCTCTTCCTCTAGACTGTAAGCTTCTGTGAGAGGAAATGTGAGAGAAGCTTGTTATATTGTATTCTCTATTGTTATATTGTATTCTCCCTAGTGTTTAGTACAGTGCTCTGCATACAGTGAGCACTCGGTAAGTACAATTGACTGGGTGACTGACTCCCAAGTGCTTAGTACAGTGTTCAGCACACAGCAAGCTCTCAATAAATAGCGCTGACCGAATGATCAGATGGAGAAGCAGCATGGCACAGTGGATAGTGCACGGATCTGGGAGTCATAAGGTCATGGGTTCTAATCCCTGCTCTGCCACTTGGCTGCTGTGTGACCTTGGGCAACTCACTTCACTTCTCTGGGCCTCAGTTACCTTATTTGCAAAATGGGGAGTGAGACTGTGAGCCTCACATGGGACAGGGACTGTGTCCAACCCAATTTGCTTGTATTCACCCCAGCGCTTGGTGCAGTGCCTCACACAGAGTAAGCACTTAACAGACATCACAATTACTATTATTAAGTATTGTCTTCTTAATTGTAATAATTATGTGTCCTTTAAGTCTGCTAATAAAGGGATTTATAGCTAATATTTTTTATTTGAACTCAGTTCTAAAGGGCTGAAAAATGTTAGGTTGAAACTGAGCAGAAAGAGTATCTTTTTCTGGAAATTGTCTGTTTCTAGTTGCCTCATGACAAATACATAATTTATTCAGTTGTCCACACAATTGTCAACAGGTTCCCACAGTTCAGCTGGATGTTCCACAGCCCCAGCATGTCTACCAAATCTTTGGATTCTGGGGATTTTGGAACCTTAAAGCCTTCAAAGTGGCTGTTCGGCAAGAAAGGCAGAGCTTGGGAGTGGAAACATCTCAAGTCCCATCTGTCAATCAAACAGATCCAAGTGCTTAGTACAGTGCTCTGCACATAGTAAGCGCTCAAAAATACTATTGAATGAATATTTGAAGAGTAAGATTCACGAAGGTCTGTAAAGTGTGATTAATGGTAAGGCACTCAAAAACCCTTGGTTTTAACTAAATGAGATAATCCCTATTAAAGTCGGATACTTAACATTACATTTTCCCTTTGCATATTTGGGCCAAATGTGAAATTTTTTACAGGAAAGTGTTCTTCATAAAATGTGACAACTGCACAACAGGAAAATAAATTTTCCTACATCCCCTGAGGGAGCAGGGATGTGTCTAATTGTCACGTGTGTATGTTCTGCACCATTAGGCACTTAATAAATACTATTACAGCTAATAATAATGATAATTGTGGTATTTTTTAAGTGCTTATTATGTACTAGGCACTATACTAAGTGCTGGGGTAGCTTCAAACAAATCCAGTTGGGGAAAACATTCCCTGTCTCAAACAGGGCTCACAGTCTTAATCATCATTTTATGGATGAGGTAACCGAGGCCCAGAGAAGTGAAGTGACTTGCCCAAGGCCAGCCAGCAGACAAGTGGCAGAGCTGGGATTAGAACCCATGACCTTCTGGCTTTCAGGCCCCTGCTCTATCCACTATGCTATGCTGCTACGAATAAAGTAAGCTCTTGTTATAGCAGAGGAAGATTCATTATTCTATAGCATTTGGCTAATGTACACATCCTTTAAAAACATTTAAATACATTTTTAAAGAACTAAAGTTTATTGTCACACTATTCAAGAAGTGGTGGGGGAAAAGATCTATCAAATATTTTCATTTTTCCAATACCTACAAAGAAAAAATCCACACCAAAGTAGGTATCCCAATTTGCGAGACTTTGTTTTAAAAGGCAAGTATCTCATATTTGCCTCTCAGACAAGCTTTCCTTTACTATATTGCTATATTTGAGGTTCATAAAAAATCTGTTTTGTATAATAATAATTGTGGTTTTTGCTAAGCACTTACTATGTGCCAGGCACTGTACTAAGCGCTGGGGTAGATACAATATGAACGAGTTGTACACAGTACCTGTCCCACATAGGGCTCCCAGTCTCGAACCCCATTTTATAGATGTGGTAATCAAGGCACAGAGAAGTTAAGTGACTTGCCTAAGGTCACACAAGTGATAATGTTGTCTTGTTCTTGTTTCGTTCTGATTTACTCTGCCGTCTCTCTCCCCCGATTAGACTGTGAGCCCGTCACTAGGCAGGGATTGTCTCTATCTGTTGCCGAACTGTACATTCCAAGCGCTTAGTACAGTGCTCTGCACATAGTAAGCGCTCAATCAATACTATTGAATGAATGAATGAACAGCAGACATGAGGCGGCGCCAGGCTTAGAATTTAAAACCTAGGTCCTTTTGATTCCCAGGCCCATAGTCTATTCACTAGGCCATAAGCAATTTGTTTAACTTGAGAGAAGCAGTGTGGGCTAGTGGAAAGAGCAAAGGTCTTTGGAGTCAGAGGAGCCTGGGTTCAAATCCCTGCTCTGCCATAATAAAATAATGATAACGCTGGTATTTGTTAAGTGCTTACTATGTGCAGAGCACTGTTCTAAGCGCTGGGGAAGATACAGGGTAATCAGGTTGTCCCACGTGAGGCTCACGGTCTTCACCCCCATTTTGCAGATGAGGTAACTGAGGCATGGAGAAATTAAGTGACTTGCTCACTGTCACACAGCTGACAAGTGGCAGAGCCAGAATTCGAACCCATGACCTCGGACTCCCAAGCCCGGGCTCTTTCCACTGAGCCACGCTGCTTCTCGTGCTGCCATAGTTCTGCTATACGACCATGGTCAGGTCACTTAACTTCTCTGTACCTCATTTTCCTCACCTGTAAAATGGAGATTAAATCCTACTCCCTCTACTTAGACTATGAGCTCCACGTGGGACAAGGACTATGTCCAACCTGAATATCACTCCAGTGTTTAGTATAGTGCGTGGCATATAGTAAGCACTTACAAATACCATAATTACTAATTATGAAAAAAATCTACTTTTTTTTTAAATGATACTACAAATTTTTAGGCTCTCTGAGGAAGCTTTATTACTATGAACCATTTCATTACATGGAAGTTCTGTCAAGTTCATAAATTTTCAGGTAAATTGCTCTGCCTAAACTTAGCAAAGTTAAAAATAAAAAGTGAATACATACCTGACTCATTGAGGAAGTGAACTGCATGAGGAAGTTCATTTTCATCCAACTGCAGCTGGCTTGCCTGGACTAATCTTAATAAGTCTTTCTTGTCAATCACAGGAAATTCAACTGGGACATTCTGACGTTGCAATAAAATTATCTTTTCAAGTTTCAGATAGCTGTCTGGAATTAGCTGACCAACTACAGGCTGATCTCTGATCTGTACAGATGTCAATGATAAACTTTTAAAACCCATTTAATTTACATTTTCTCAGATCTGCAGGTAAATTAAACAGGAACTACTCAAGATACAGTCAAAGAATTCTGACTAATCATGTTTTTAAGAAAATCAAATAATGTGATTACTAAAACAGTCAAATAAGTTTGGTTTTGTAAATGCACATAGACTTTCAAAAAAAGTTAAACTAAAGAAAATAAGTAAAGTCAAGAAGATTGAAAAAGGAGAAATCAGGTCAACGGAACAGGCTGAACAGGAAGTCCACATCAAACTAGACCAGGCATCTGAGCACAGCATAAACAAAAGGAGAATTACCAAAATTGTTCATTATAGAGCTTTTAACATCAACTTGCATGCAACACGAGTGCCAAATATATGAAAAGTCTAAAAACTGCATTAAAAAATGGAAAAAAATTACATGAAAAATGTGTCCTCCCCCAAGAATTAGAACTCACTGAATGAGGGAAATGACCCTGTCTTTTGTAAAATTCCATTTTACTATTTGAAATGTGCTTTTTGCTAGCTGGAAAACAACACTGAAACCTGGAAATAGGAATGACAGAAGCAAGTCTTTTCACTCGTGTAATGCCATTTTCTGGGGAAGTCTCACGTCATGCTCGCGAAACCTTCAAGACATTCTTGCTTATGTGCAAGAATGTGTAATGTGCAAATAACGGGAGAGGGGGTTAGCGCTCTGTCGCATTTCCTGGAATTTAGTCACTAATTTGGGGCTCCTGTGATCAAAATGGTCTGCACTGGAGGAAATCAGATTATTCCAAATGGCCTGGATGAACACATTCTCTGTAAAATGGATTTCTTTACTTCATTTTGGATGTAGTTTCATAACAGATCTCTGCTGCCTCTCTGCTCCCCCTTCACCTCCCCCCTCAGCTAAACCCCCTTTCCCCCCTTTCCCTCTGCTCCTCCCCGTCCCCTCAGCACTGTGCTCATTTGTATATATTTTTATTACCCCATTTATTTTGTTAATGAGGTGTCCATCCCCTTGATTCTATTTATTGCGATTAAGTTGTCTTGTTTTTGTCCATCTGTCTCCCCCGATTAGATTGTGAGCCCGTCCCTGGGCAGGGATTGTATCTGTCGCCAAATTGTACACTCCAAGCTCTTAGTACAGTGCTCTGCACATAGTCGGCGCTCAATAAATACTATTGAACGAATGAACAGATGTCAAATTTTTCCACTTTAAATCAACAGAAAATATGGCCATGAAACAAATGCTACTTAAGGCCACAAGGTGGCGGTGTTCGGCCATCTCTCTACTTTCTAATTTGTGTACAATTAGGTCTGACAAACACTTGTCCTGAAAAACTGTCCCTAAACTTAAATTATGACACTGAAATGACACTGAAAATATCACACCTTATTTTTTTCTGCAATATTCCTTGAAGGTGGCAGGTAGTGATACCCAATTTCCATCACCTAGAACACAACCATTACCTCACCACTGACCTCCAAACCAAAATAATTTTCCTTTGTATCTCTTAATCCCTACAACGCAAATCATCAATCCTTCATCGACCTCTTTCTCCTCTTCTGCTCTCATCACTAAATGGGTCAAGATCTAATTCGGTTCTGTAAATTACAGGCTCCGATTTCAAGGACTTTTTCTGACAGAAAACAAAACACGAAGAAATAACAGTCTCCTGGCTCCGATGATTCCGGCTCGGCCTCTTGTCAGCTCTGTGACTTTGGGCAAGTCATTTCACTTCTCTGTGCCTCAGTTACCTCATCTGCTAAATAGGGATTAAGACTGGGAGCTCCACAAGGGACAACCTGATCACCCTGTATCTACCCCAGCGCTTAGAACAGTGATTGGCACAGAGTAAGCACTTAACAAATACCAATATTATTAGTATTACTGATTATACTTATCAATAATGATAATAACGATGGTATTTTTAAGCACTTGCTATGAGCCAGGCACTGTTCTAAGCACTGGGGTAAATACGAGATAATTGGGTAGGGGACAGTCCCTGCCTCACATGGGGCTCACAGTCTTAATCCCCATTTTACAGATGAGGTAACTGAGGGACAGTAGTTAAACGACTCACCCGAAGTCACAGAGTAGGCAAGGGGCAGAGCCGGGATTAGAACCCAAGTCCTTCTGACTCCCAGGCCCGTGCACTACCACTAGGCCATGCTGCTTCTCTTCTGCTGCTTCTTTCTACAGATGACTGAAATAATAACGCCTGGGAGAATATGTGACTCCCTTGTTGGCAAGTCAGTGGCTGGGCCAAGGCAGAGAGCATTTCAGAGCTGAGGTGACAGTCGAAATACTTTCAGAAATGATAAGAAATAAACCAGGGAAACAGCAATTAATAAATGGTATTTATTGAGTTCTCACTGGATTTAGAGCACTAGTCTAAGCATTTGGGAGAGTACAATAAGACAGCACCAATTCTGGGCACCATATTTCTTTGGTTTGACAGCAACTTATGCACATGAATATCTGAATATGTAAATGTAACAGGTTGCCTTTGGATCCAGCGTGGGAAAATAAAGAAGACAAAAAGGATCAAGGATAAAAAATTGAGTGGAAGGGGAAATGAATGCGTGGCTCAATGGAAAGAGCCCGGGCTTGGGAGTCAGGGGTCGTGAGTTCTAATCCCGGTTCTGCCCCCTATGAGCTGTGTGACTTTGGGCAAGTCACTTCACTTCTCTGGGTCTCAGTTCCCTCATCTGTAAAATGGCGATGAAGACGGTGAGCCCCCCGTGGGGTCTAATTACCTTGTATCTATCCAGCGCTTAGAACAGTGCTTGGCACATGCTAAACGCTTCATAAATACCAAAATTAGAGAAGCAGCGTGGCTCAGTGGAAAGAGCACGGGCTTGGGAGTCAGAGGTCATGGGTTCAAATCCCGGCTCTGCCACTTGTCAGCTCTGTGACTGTGGGCAAGTCACTTCACTTCTCTGTGCCTCAGCTACCTCATCTGTAAAATGGGGATTAAGACTGTGAGCCTCACGTGAGACAACCTGATTACCCTGTATCTACCCAGCGGTTAGAACAGTCCTCTGCAGATAGTAAGCACTTAACAAAAATATCAACATTAATATAATTATGCTTTAATAAATGCTTGAAATCAATTTAGTTCATTTTGGTGGATTTTTGTATATTAGGGACTATGAAGGTATGGATCGTTTTACATTTCACACAGCAGTTGGCGCTTAGAAATCTTCCATCAACAGCTCATTAGATACCGTTAAGGTAAAAATCAACAGCATTTTAAAAGCTATTCCCTGAATTTCATAATAGAAAAACAGGTCTGAAAAAAGTTGGCGGTCAGGAAACCACAGATTGAAGGGTCAATTATGTTCTTACAATTTTCAGCATGAAGTATTAGGTTGTAAAACAGTACAAGCAAACATTCAGTCAGTAGTAATAAAAATAATTTTCTGGTCTACCTAATCACTTACTGCAAAAAAAAAAAAAAAGATTTAATTACCTTGAAGTTCAGGCTCTCCTTTATGATAGTTTTCCGGAGTTTTATCAAAGCATCTGATTCCTCTGTAGCATTCACAAAGTGATAATCCCGAACTGCAGGGAATCCTCTCTTGTTCAAAAGCTCTTTGGTAATTTTGCTTATGCAGGCCTTCCGTTGTTTCTCATCAGACACATCCAAATGAGTGCCAACAAGAATCACAGGTGAGGAAGAAGCCCGAGCCTGATGGATAAAATCAAAATAGGTTTCCCAGTTTGAAATTAGGATTTTTTTCTTCAGTATAGTTATTGCAATAGTAATAAGCACCTCCAAGAAACAAGAAAAAGTAGGAAAAACTTTGCTTTCTAATGCCTATTTTTCTTAAAAATGATAGAAGAGTCAAATTTGCAAACCTAAAAAAATGGTCTTCCAACTCCTTTTTGTCTCATCCCCCCTCAGTCTGCTTCAAGGTAATCTTAATAATGTTACATTGTTTAAAATCTGAAAACGTCCTTGTTTCAAAAAGAGTTAATCTACAAGTACTGCTTACAGTATCTGAAGTCGTCATTCTCAAATAATAACAAAAGCTACTTAGATCAATTAGTATTTTAATAATTGAGGCTTCAGAATTCAAATGTAGGTTTACATTTTAAGCCTAAAATAAAAAATAATTATTATTTTAGGACTACTATTAGATAAGTGCCAATACTTAAGATATTTGGATGAAAAAATAGGGCCCATATTAACAGATATAATACAGGGGCTAGAATTTTTTTATGTGCTCTTTAGAGCACCTTATTATTTTAAGAAGAGTTAATCATGACTGTTCACTGGGCGGTTCAGGAAAATCTAAAGATCCAGAGACCAAATCATGCTGATCTTTTCTACTTTCAGCATGTTTATGAAACGCAAGGATTTGAAAAATGAGAAAGAGAAATTGCCATACTTTAATTAAGGATAGATTTGCTCAAATTTAAAACCCATCTATCTGGCGTATTTCAATTTCTGTAGTGAAACTGGATACCTTTATATTGAAGAGCCATGGCTTCATAGCATCCACTTCTGCTTCTCCTTTGCTGAGATCATAAACAGCAAGATACAAAGCTCTCTGAGTCATAAAATGAGGATGAGTGCTGTAGAACTCCTCTTGTCCTAAAGAAGAGAGCTCTATCAAATTCTAGGCTTTTTTAAAAAAAAAATTGGTATTTGCTAAGCATGTACTAGGTGTCAGACACTGTACTAAGTGCTAGGATAGATATAAGCTACAAGATCATTGGGTTGGACACAGACCCTGTCCCACATAAGGCTCACGATCTTTATCTCCAATTTACCGTGGAATTAAATGAGGCACAGAAAAGTTAAGTGCCTTGCCCAAGGTCACACAGCAGACAAGTGGCAGAGTAGGGACTAGAGTCCTCTGACTCCCAGGCCTGTGCTCTTTACACTAGACCAGCTTCTCCTGGAAAGCCTGCTCCTGAAAGCCTGCCTTCTCGTAAAAAGTCTTTCAGGCAATAAATAATCTTTCTGTGGCCTACTGGAAAGAGCAAGAACAAGGAATCAAGAGACTTGGGCTTAAGTGCAGGCTATGCCATTTGCCTGTCTTCTGACCTTGGGCAAGTTACTGAACCCATCTGTGCCTTAGTTTCCTTTCCTGTAAACTGGGAATAAATTCCTCTTCCCTTGGAGCTGTGAGCCCCTTGTGGGACAGGAGTTGTGTCCATTCTCATTTTCTCGTTCCAATGCAGCATTTGGCACCCAGATTGACACAAGGTGAGTACATAATTATTATTATTATTAGTATTGTTTGAATTATTAAGATTTCTTCATTCCTTTTTTTTTAACAACTTTGTTATGGGAATAAAGTGGAGCTGCAAAAAAATACAAAGGATAATATGCTGCATTATGACTGCTGAGTTATTCAAATCATCTGGGGCAGATACCTGCAAAATCCCAGACATTGAGAACCAGAGCTTTCCTCCCTTTTCCTCTGATCTGGATAGACCAATCCTTTACGTCTATGCCAACTGTAGCATTTTGAATGCCTGGGTCCGATCGCTTGCTTTTCATTAGCTGCTGTAATAGTGTCGTTTTGCCACTTCCGGTATTTCCCACAATCATAAGTTTCATTCGATTGTAGGGTACGGCCTTCTTTAACCGCTGTTGAAGAAACCTGGCATTCCAAAAACAATAGAATCAAAATAGTGGTGTTTTGGAGTATTTTCAATATAATTTATTAGTTGTGCCTCTCGTGTGGGTATGGGTGTGTGTGTGAGTGAGTGAGTGAGTGAGAGAGACAGAGAGAGAATACATATTCCCTTCTTTCTTGAATAAAATGCCACCTAAGTGCAATTCACTCAAGGATGTGTTTTTGCCTGAAAAGACCAAAGTGAGATGCTTAGTCCAAACCACATTGTGGTCACACAAAGACTATCTGTTATGCTGAAATTTCCTGTCTGCAGCCAAAACACTGTCTTAATTCTTAATGAAATGCATTTAAGTATCTATTTCAAATCTCCAATATAGCATAGAATCTCTCAGTACAATTTATACTGCACTCTCCCAAGTGCTTAGTACAGTGCTCTACAGACAGTAAGTGCTCAATAATTACCACTGCTTGATCTGGGCTAGCTTTCTGCCTCTAGGCAACTGACAAGTGCCTGGTACAGTGCCATGCACAAACTAAGTGCTCAATAAACACCACTGATTGATTGATCCATCAACCTGATTGATTGATCGATCAATCCCTTCATAGCATAAGAAAGCCTGTTCTTTAGAAAAATCTATCCAGGAACAGAGATTCTACAACATTCCTTCATCATGATCCTCATCACCAGTAGCACTTATTGAATACCTCTTTGAACTGAGCACCCTACTAGGCACTAGGGAACATAAAGGTGCAGCTCCTCCCTTCACTGGGCTTACGATCTGAAGGGGGAGATAGATGGGCCCAAAGTGAAATGAGCAGAAGAGTAAATACAAAACAAATAAACACTTATCAACACGAGGGCTAATGTGGCTAATGGAGTAGCATGAGGATAAGGGATGTTAAGAATCGTAATAAAAGTTGTGGTATTTGTTAAGTGCTTACTCTGTGCCAGGTGCTGTACTAAGCGCTGGGGAAGATACAAGGCAATCGGGTTGGACACAGCCCCTGCCCCACATGGGGCTCACAGACTTAATCCCCGTTTTCCAGATGAGGTAACAAGCACGGAGAAGTGAAGTGTTCACGGTCACAAAGCAGACAGGCAGCAGAGCTGTAATCAGAACCAGGTCCTTTCGACTCTCAGGCCTTTGTTCTATCCACTAAGCCATGCTGCTTGAGTATGTGACTTTTTAGAGGAAGAATGAAGTCTAGGCAGGGGAAAAGCCTGGGCTGGCATGGTTAGTGTGGGAGAAGCAGAGAGCACAAACCGAGGTTTAGGGGACAGTGAACACTATGAGGGAGATGGCATGATGAGGGTAAAAGCAACAGCTAGGAGTCATTCTTGCAGGTAAAGAGGACAGAAAGCTATCGGAGGCTGGTGATGATGGGAGTGGTGTGCTCTGAATGTCGCTTTCATTCATTCATTCAATAGTACTTATTGAGCACTTACGATGTGCAGAGCACTGTATAAAGAGCTTGGAATGTACATTTTGGCAACAGACAGAGACAACCCCTGCCCAATGACGGGCTCACAGTCTACATGGGGGAGATGCACAGCAAAGCAAAACAGAACAAAACAAGACAACATCATCAAGATAAACAGAATCAAGGAGATATACACCTCATTAACAAAATCATTAGGGTGATAAATAATATATACAAATGAGCAGTGCTGAGGGGGAGGGGGAGGGGAGCAGAGGGAAAGGGGTGGCTCAGTCTGGGAAGGCTTTCTGGAGGAGGTGAGCTTTCAGTAGGGCTTTGAAGAGGGGAAGAGAGTTAGTTTGGCAGAGGTGAGGAGGGAGGGCGTTCCAGGACAGTGGGAGGACGTGGGCCAGGGATTGACGGCGGGACAGGCGCCAGTGGGGGACGGTGAGGAGGTGAGCGGCAGAGGAGCGGAGCCTACGGGGTGGGCAGTAGAAAGAGAGAAGGGAGGTGAGGTAGGAGGGGGCAAGGTGATGGAGAGCCTTGAAGCCAAGAGTGAGGAGTTTTTGTTTCATGCGAAGGTTGATAGGTAACCGCTGGAGGGTTTTGATGAGGGGAGTGACATGCCCAGAGTGTTTCTGCGGGAAGATGATCTGGGCAGCGGAATGAAGAATAGAATGGAGTGGGGAGAGACAGGAGGAAGGGAGATCAGAGAGAAGGCTGACACAATAATCCGGTCGGGATATTTGAGAGCTTTAAAAAGAAGACATGTGCGGCAGTGTGTACGATAGGCTGAAGAGAGAGAACTCTGAGGCGGGGGGATCAGTTAAGGAGGGGTTACAGCATTTCACGTAGGAGGTCAAGAGTCGGAGAGAAATGCACAGTTCTTTCAATATTATGGATGGAAAACTGGGAGAATTTAGAGACATGTAAGTGGTAAATGACATCCAGGTGGAGAATTTTTAGGAAAGTAAGGAAGGGAATTAGAATTATGAGGGGAAAATACTTAACACTAAACGAGGCACTTATTCTATGCTCTGTTCAAATGATGGCATGTCCAGAAAACCATATTAAGTGACCTGTTCAGTTGGCATTTTGCATTTTGGCACTAACTGTAAGATCAGTACTCATGTTCAATATTGTGATGTTTGGAAAGCAAATTCAAAATCATACTTTCTTTTGAGAAAATGGGACAAAATAACTTCTAGCAAAACATCAACAATAATTATTAAGAAAATGATCTGACCTTATAATGTCTTTTGCCTTGCATCCTATATGTTTAAAGTCAAAATTAAGGCGCAGTTCATCCAAAGGAAGGTCCCAGATTTTGGACAGTTTCCCCATTTCATTGGGAAAAGACCTTAAGTCCAAATTGTAGCTTACATCAAGAGATGTTAAATTTTCTAGGAAGCCAATCTCAGGGGGAATCTTTATTACATGAAAAAAAAAAAAGAAGATAAAACTTTTCCACAAGTCAGAGATATTGTCATTATCATCAACATAAATAGTCATCAGATCTACAATGTAGTAGAAAGTTGTTGAGAAATAATCCAACTATTTTCACTACCACTTTAGAACATGCTATCAATATTGTTATTATTATTACATTTGTTTTGCGCTTACTATGTGTCAAGCACTGTTCCAAGTGCTGGAGTAGATACAAGACACTTAGAATTTCTAAGAACTTTGGACATTTTTTAAAAAGCGCTTCCAAAATGATATTTGGTGACTCCAAACACTATCCCCAAGCTTTAGAGCAGAAAGTTCTTTAGAACCCAGGTCTTAGCTCTTTCTATTAGGCCACACTGCTTCTTTGCTGCTGCTCGTCTAACAACAGAGTGCCTGAAGACCTTTTCAAATCCATTCTGTTGGTTAGGAATCTCAGTAAAATTGGCAAATCTAAATTCCCCATACATTTTTCTTATCCCTCCATATGCTCGAAGATTATTATTCACTTTTCCTCAGCCTTTCCTTCCTCAAGCTAAAATGCTCCAATTTTTTTTAGCCTTTTAAGTTTGGTCTGTTTTCAACTATTAAAATAAATATTTTTATTGCTCTCCTCTGAGCTTCTCCAAGTTTCCATATCTCATTATGTTTCAGCACTCACAGTAACCTAAGTACTCGAAAATTAAGAATCTGAAAATAAGATTACCTTCCAATGTACACACTCTCTTACTGTGATTTCATAGGACTAAGTTCCGGGCACATCTGCTGATTATTATTCTTCCTAATCCCGAATTATCCTCAACTTTCTCTTTTAAGCTTTATTCTGTTTTATTCCTAAACATTTTCTAAGTTGTCATGGTGACTGTTTTTTTTGCATATTACTAGGTTTCTCAATTAATAAATGAACTATTGGACTTGGGTCCAATCTGTCTGAATCCAGACCATGGTCCCCGCATTTGTAGGAACTAAGCCACTCCTAAATGAGTTACCCCTAAATGACTATTCATTCAATCATATTTATTGAGCTCTCACTGTGTGCAGAGCACTGTACTAAGTGCTTGGGAAGTACAATTCAGGAACAAATAGGGACAGGGGAGACACCTCCAGATAGCCACAGTAGTGCTACACGCAATTAGTGAAAATCTTTCAGATCTCATGACCATAAAGAGCCATCTTCCACACTCCTCATGTATGCTAGCAACACCAGAACCAGCCCAATAGCAGTGCAGATATCAATTTCACCACTGAAGAGCTTGTTTTGAACTAAGGACCCCTGGCGTATTATATCACTAAAATCACTGCACCCAGTGTATTTTTAAATGTTTCCCATATTTCTTGTTGGTGTATTTGTTAAGCGCTTACTATGTGCAGAGCACTGGTCTAAGCGCTGGGGTAGACACAGGGGAATCAGGGAGTCCCACGTGGGGCTCACAGTCTTCATCCCCATTTTACAGATGAGGGAACTGAGACCCAGAGAAGTTAAGCGACTTGCCCACAGTCACACAGCTGACAGGTGGCCGAGCCGGGATTCGAGCCGGGATTCGAGCCGGGATTCGAGCCGGGATTCGAACTCATGACCTCTGACTCCAAAGCCCGTGCTCTTTCCACTGAGCCACGCTGCTTCTCATCAATTTCTCATCAATTTCTTATCAATGAAACTTAAACTTTGCTTCCACTTTTCTATATGAACTCCCCAAATACTACCTCTTTATACTACGTAGATGGAGTTAATACAATTCTAACTTTCTTCATCCCCATGTAAGGCATTTTCACAAAAGTCTATTTACTCTGTTGAAACAATTGAACAAAATTTCTAAAAGGAGGAAACACCACAGATTAAAGACACAAAAAATGCTCAACAGTGAGAGAGTACTCTCTGTCAGTCAATCGCATTTGTGTGCAGAGCACTGTACTAACAGCTTGGGAAAGTACAATATAACAATATCACAGAACTATTCCCTGCCCACAATGAATTTACAATCTAGAAGGGGAGTCAAACATTAATATAAATAAATTATACAGCAGGCTGAATTACAATGCCAATCTTCAAAGCACAAGTCCAACTGATGAAATACCAGAAGATTTAGAAATGGGAGTATATTGCTATAAAGATGTTGCCTGAAAATTAAAATAGAATTACTCTTTTTTACCTCCTTCAATTTATTATGGGAGAGGTGCAATTTCTCCAGTCTTGACCATGCAGATGCTTTTTCACTCAAATCTAAGATGCTGATTTGATTATAATTAAGCAACAGCTCTCTTAGGTTTAAAGATTTCCAGTTTACGGGTCCAGGTAGAGTATGTATTTCATTGCTGCTCAAATCTAATGAACGCAAACTAAAAATATGCAAAAATCAAATTAAAGCATGGTCTCCTGTACAAATAAAAAGTGTAGGCAAGAATAACTGTAAACCATTGGATTTTGAAACAAAAAAAATTTATACGATGAGGCAAGAATTAGTGATAGTTTGGAAATGGGAAAAAAAAAAGGGGCCCAAGGAGAGGGTGAAGGCAGATGGAAAGTAGGTAGATTTAGCCAGGAAAGATATATAAACAAGCAGAGTGTAAAAAACAAAATTAATGTCACAGAAGAGTCTGTTTAGATACTTCACTTGCTGAATAAACAATTCGGGAAGAATGACGTGGGATTACAAATGCAAGTGTTGTTTTTTTTAAAAAAAGTTATTTTTAAAAATAACATTTGTTGGTTTACTTCCTCTTCTTTCTTCTAAATGTCCCACCCACTTTTTCTTCATGTAATTTTAGTTTCTTTGCTATTACTGGGAGTCTTCTGAGACTGAATTCTGAGCATGAAGATTATGAGTGTGAGCCTACTCAGGCAAAAGAAGATGAAATGTTATTTTACGCCTGACCTTTTTGAAACCGACCCCACCCATGTCAACTACAATGGCAGTAATGGCGGGGGAAGAAAGTACACTTAGATAATTTTATCCTGCATCCAGAAGGATGACTAAGCCATTATAAGCTACTTAAAAATGAAAGAATCCCTCAGCATCCTGTATTTTAATGAATGCATTGTGCTCTGTTTTGGGGCCTCGAACCATAAAGGGTACAATCTTTTCCACTAAGGAACATATAAGAAGGGCTATTTTAACCTTTGCTTCTCATAGGATAAAAAGACATTTCTTATTTTGCCATCATATACTTTCAATTCACCCACTTACCAAGCAAAACAAATCTATCATGTGGCTAATAATAATGATGGTATTTGTTAAGTATTTACTCTGAGCCAGACACTGTTTGAAGCGCTATTATCTAACATATACGAGTAAAAGACATAATGTTTCTAAGGACGGATGTAATTCCATCTCTGCCATCGGTGATATTTTTTTTCTTTTAAAAGTTAGCAGCCAGAGTATGGCTCCTCAGGAAATTCTTTTGTGTAATGGCTGTGAGGCATGACCGGAACAACCATGAGCAATATACTCTTGAGATTTCTTCAGAAAAGTAGAAATTTTGCAAGGAAGGAGAGGGCTTTTAGGTCAGCCTCAGAATTGGCAACACTCATTTATTAATGATGACTCACTGTTATTTCATTATTTGGACTTCAACTTCTAGTTTTTTGTTGTTGTTGTTATTGTTGTTTTTAATCTAGGCTAGGACAATTGACAAATGAAATTTTCCTCTGGACTTTTAACCAGAAAGAACACTTGATGTTGAAAGCAGCATAGCGTGATGGAAAGAGCACAGGCCTGGGAGTCAGAAGATCTGAACTATAATTCCAGCTCTGTTAACTGTTTGCAGTGTGACCTCAGGCAAGTCATTTAACTTTCCTGTGCCTCAGTTTCCTCAACTGTAAAATGGGGATTAAATACCCGGTCTCTCTCCTAATTAATAATAATAATGTTGGTATTTGTTAAGCGCTTACTATGTGCCGAGCACTGTTCTAAGCGCTGGGGTAGACACAGGGGAATCAGGTTGTCCCACGTGGGGCTCACAGTCTGCATCCCCATTTTACAGATGAGGTAACTGAGGCACCGAGACGTTAAGTGACTTGCCCAAAGTCACACAGCTGACAAGTGACCGAGCCAGGATTCGAACCCATGACCTCTGTGAGGCCCATGCAGAGAGGAATTTATCCAACCTAATTAACTCCCAGTGCTAAGAACAGTGTTTAACATAGTAAGCGCTGAACAAATACCATTAAAAAATGAAGCACACTCACAATTTACGTCAAATAAAGGAGGGAATCACACTCCTTTCAGAAGTCTGAGTCTCTGGTAAATAACTGAAAACACCACCCACCCGCCCCAGCTGACCATTGGCTCCAAAAAGGAATTACGACCCAGTTTGCTGCAGAATGGAATGCAGAGAGGAAGACACAGAGTTTCAGTAATGTCTTTGCTCTACCAAATGACCTTAGCTCTGTCTTCCCACCACAGAGCCACAGTGAATTTTTTATGGTGTGCAGGTGGAGAATTATTGCTGAATTGTACCTTCCAAGCACTTAGTACCCAGTAAGTACTCAATAAATGATCTGCACCCAGTAAGGGCTCAATAAATACGACTGAATGAATGAATAAATGGAGAAGAGTTTCCTGTTACTGGGGGAGATAATTTCATAGCTCCCATAATCCCCTTTGCTTGATTTGACACTTCATTTAGGATGCATTTGAACTCGTGTGTCCTGTGAAGATGAAGAAAATGCTGATTTATGACTCCTTATAGATACCTTCTAGACCGTAAGTTCATGCTCTAGACTGTAAGCTCACTGTGGGCAGGGACTGTCTTTGCTTATTGTTATATTATACTATCCCAAGTGCTTAGTACAGTGCTCTGCACACAATAAGCGATCAATAAAAATGATTAAATAAACGAATACCGGTGTGGATGTGAAGATTTATTCCTCTCCCTGCACACAGCTCAAGATGGCATACAACATCAGTCAGTCACATTTACTGAGCACTTACTGTTTGCCGAGCACTGTCCTAAGCACTTGGGAGAGTACAATATAAGAGTTAGTAGACAGGTTTGCTGCCCACAATGAGTTAACATCGTTAAGAAGATGGAGATGGACAGAAGTCAGTCAGATAATGGGATTTCTTAACCTCTTCTGTGTGCAGACCTTCGTACCAAGAGCTTGGGAAAGCACAGTAGAGTAGGTGGACACAGTCTCTGTCCACAAGGAGTTTATTGTCTAGACAGACAATATTACTGGAAGGGGAAATGGCAGGGGATATTATTAGCCACAGAGTACCATGGGGAGAGGTACTAGGGTGGTCATTTTGCAGTATGGCTTTTCCTACTCCAGAAAGAGTTCACTGGAGAGATAAAAACAGGCAATAGTACCACCGCTATTCAAGGTACTATTTTCTCCTGCAAACCAGAAAAAAAAGTGCTTCAAATGATGATTAATAGAAGATTAAAGTTGTTTTCCACTAAATTACAACGCAGAATCTTCTGGAAGGGAGAATAGTTCTCAATATATATATATATAGAATTAGGGTTACAGGGTACAGGTATAAAGAAATTACCATACACTTTGCCCTAAGGAAGGTTATAGTTCCTTCTCACAAACCTAACATTTAATAATAATAATAATAATAATAATAATGTTGGTATTTGTTCAGCGCTTACTATGTGCAGGGCACTGTTCTAAACGCTGGGGTAATCAGGTTGTCCCACGTGAGGCTCACAGTCTTAATCCCCATTTTACAGTTGAGGTCACTGAGGCACAGAGAAGTTAAGTGACTTGCCCACAGTCACAAAGCTGACAAGTGGCAGAGCTGGGATCAGTAGGGTGATCATCACAGAAAACACAGTTCAGTAAATATCCCAAATTTTAAAATATTTAAGACCAGGTAAAGCAGGTCTTTTTCCCCCACAAATGCTCAGAAATGATTCTAAAATATCCAAGGAATTGATATTTGTAAAGGAATAATTTGCAATTGAAGACTGCACAATTTTCAGTGTTCTGCACAAAGAAAAACTGAAATCTGTCAAACTGTTTAAAATCACAGTTGTCCTCTCTATCTTTAACTCCTCCAGTAAGATTATATACTAGAGCAATACATCCTAAATGTATTTAAATGTTCAAAGTACATTTCACAAGTGAAACAAATAACTCAGTTGGAAAATTTTCATTTCCGAATCCTCTGATATTAATATTTATGAAACTATGAACTTACTGTGGAAGGCGGAGAATTGCTTCTGGAATGCATGTAAATTTGTTTTGTGATAATTTTAAACTTGTTATGCTGCAGGGCAGGCAAGGCACAGCAACTACAAAGGAAATGGAATGAAAAGAACATTTCGCAACGCTTCTCAACTGACTTCATTAGATGCAGTAATAGACACAGTTACTAGGTGAATCAATCATTTGACCAATCAGGGGTATTTGGGGGCAGTTACGGTGGAAGAGCACTGTACTGAGGAACTGAATGAGAACAATAGAGTTGAATGAGTACGATAGCCTTCTCCCCTCAAGGAGCTAACAATCTAGTGGAAATAACCAAAACCTAAATTGAAATGATACCTTTAGCTAACAAAATTTTTCTGCAACTATTTCATTTCCCTTTAACAAGTCAAATTTGTTTAAACTGTTGTTCAAACCTTTGCCTAGCAATTTCTCCCCTCAAGATGACAAATATTAAGACCTTTATTTGGCCAACACACTGAAGTTTTATTTGTTCTTTTACTTTAAGTTGTAAGAATTACATATAATGGATGGTGAAGTTTCAGTAGAATGAGGCTTATATGGAATTCCTAAAAATTATATCGAAGGCATGGTCAAATTGAAGGAACATCTTAAGGACATACATGCAGTAATTTGCAATAGTGAGGCCTGCATCAACTCATATAACAATAACAATAATGTTGGTATTTGTTAAGCACTTACTATATGCCAGGCGCTGTACTGTATGGGAAGCAGCGTGGCTCAGTGCAAAGAGCACGGGCTTGGGAGTCAGAGGTCATGGGTTTGAATCCCACCTCTGTCACTTGGCAGCTGTGTGACCGTGGGCAAGTCACTTCACTTCTCTGTGCCTCAATTATCTCACCTGGAAAATGGGGATGAGGACTGTGAGCCTCATGTGGGGCAACCTAATTACCCTGTAGCTATCTCAGCACTTAGAACAGTGCTCTGCACATAGAAAGCACTTAACAAATAACATTATTATTACTAAGCGTGGGGTGGATACAACAAATCGGGTTGGACACAGTCCCTGTCCCATGTAGGGCTCACAGTCTCAACCCCATTTTACAGATGAGGTAATGGAGGCACAGAGAAGTGCCCCGACGTCACTTGCCCAACAATAAAAAGAAGAGAAGTGGCAGAGCTGGGGTTAGAACCCATGCCCTCAGACTCCCAGGCCCGGGCTCTATCCATTACACATGCTGCTTGCCATGACACATGCCAACATTTAGAGGAGTGAGCTGGCATGCCAATTAACTTTTTTTTGAGGACCTGGGTTCTAATCTCAGCTCTACCACTTGTCTGCTGTGTGACCTTGGGCAACACACAACTTCTCTGCGCATCAGTTATCTCATCTTGTAAAATGAGGAAACGTTCTCTGCATTGTCCCAGTTAGAGAAAAAGCGTGGCTTAGCAGCAAGAGCACAAATCAGAGGACTTGGGTTCTAATCCCCACTCTGCCACATGCCTGCCGTTTGACTTTGGGCAGGTCACAACTTCTCATTGCCTCGGTTACCTCACCTGCCAAACAGGAATTAAATCCTACTCCTAAGTGGCGCTCTTCCATAATTACATAAACATTTTCAAATTTTCAGCCATCAAATCTGAATTTTACAATTACATAAATGGAACTGCTACTCCGCAGTGCTTGAAATGTTAGAATGACAAAAATACTTACCAAGCAAATTCATCCGGGCACTGAAGACCTCAATTTTAGTGCATGCTTCAAGAAAATTCTCAGAAAAGGAACAAATGTTGTTTTTACTAAGGTTTAAAACCTTTAACTCTTTCAAGCCCAAGGGGGAGCATATTCCTGATATTTTGTTCCTAATCATAAGGGAAACCAAGAGTGATATCACTTAGACACCTCAGTTGACTTGAAAAATGTCAGGAGATGTTTCTATAGTTTCACAGTATACAATAAAACATTAAAAAAAATCAAGCATATTTATTCATTTTATATATTAAGGCATATAAGATGACTTTTCAAAGGACAGGTAACAAATGAGACAGTAAGGCATTTAGGTAGTAGTTTTAAATAATAAAAGCAGTAAACACACAGGGAGACTGTGGGCTCATTTTTGTAATGGTATTTGTTAAAGGCTTTTACTATGTGTTTCTTGTTTTTACTGTGTTATGCACTGTACTAAGCACTGGGGTAGTTACAAGCTAATCAGGTTGGACACAGTTCATGTCCCATACAGGGCTCATAGTCTTAATCCTCATTTTACAAGATGAGATAACTGAGGCCCAGAGAAGTTAAGTATTTGGCCAACATCACCCAGTAGACAAGTGGTAGAGCCAAGATTAGAACCCAGGTCCTTGTGACCTCCAAGCCCGCAGCGTGGCTCAGTGGAAAAAGCATGGGCTTTGGAGTCAGGGGTCATGAGTTCGAATCCCAGCTTTGCCACTTGTCAGCTGTGTGACTGTGGGCAAGTCACTTCACTTCTCTGTGTCTCAGTGACCTCATCTGTAAAATGGGGATTAAGACTGTGAGCCCCATGTGGGACAACCTGATTCCCCTGTGTCTACCCCAGCGCTTAGAACAGTGCTCTGCACATAGTAAGCGCTTAACAAATACCAACATTATTATGGTCAAGGAACATGTCTTTCAACTCTGTTGTATTGTACTCTCCCAAGAGCTCAGTACAGTGTTCTGCATAAGGTAAGCACTCAATAAATGCCACTGATAAAACCACAGTACATAATTAGAGAGGTATTCCCCTGGCCTTCTGCAGTTGACTCCTTTTTATCAACGTTGTCCACATGTTGAATGATAGGAAAAGAGTATCCCTTTTCGCTTTCCTATTCCTTTTAACTCCACTTTAAAAGTTTGGGAAGGTGCGTCAAACAATTCATGGGCCCAGTTACATCTGCTGTGAAATCTTCTCAGTCCATATGACAGCTAACACGGCAAATAAGGAATCAACCAATGTTATTTATTGGGCACTTACTGTGTGCCCAGCACTGTACTAAGCACTTGGGAAAGTGCAATATAATAGAGTTGAAGCAATTTAGGTCCCATCCCTTACTTCTAGCCTCTGATCTCCTACTCTAGGCAGCTGCTATTCCTCTCCACAATCTAAGCAATTAATTTGCTTAGACACGGAATATGTCTCTTTATTGTTTTATTGTACTCTCCAAGTGCACAGTGTAATACTCTGCACATGGTAAGCGCTCAATGAATATGATTGAATAACTGAATGAATGAATGAATTCTTCCAGCGGGGAAACCTGAGAGAAAAATAGCAGATGCCCCCTCAGTGAAAGGAGTTAAGCTCTAGACAAAAGTAACTTCTTTCATACTTCTTTCTCCCTTTTAATCTGGAACCACTGTCCCTAGTCCTCAGGAATTTGACCCCTAACACTGTACCTGCAACTGAAAAAAAAATTGTTCAACAATTTCATTTAATTTTGTTTTATTAATCTATAATAGTCATCTGCAGCCTTTGTGAAGTGTGGCCTTCCTGCATATGCACTGTCCATTCCATGTACTGCTTTAGCTATGTATTTTATTTAAATGATATTTGTTAAGTGCTTACTAGGTGCCAGGCACTGTACTAAGCGCTGGGATAGGTACAAGTTACATTCTTGATGGCCTTGGAGTTAACAGCCTCCTTTTCAAGATAGCCAAAAGCTGATTTGAAAGAAGCCGCATCACCTAGTGGATAAAGCATAGCCCTGGGAGACAGTCAGAAGGACAAGGTTCTAATCCTGGCTCTGCCATTTATCTGCTGTGTGGCTTTGGGCAAGTCACTTCACTTCTCTGAGCCTCAGTTACCTAATCTGCAAAACGGAGATTAAGACTGTAATCCCTATGTGGGACAGGGACTGTTTCCAACCTGATTAAGTTGCATCTACACCACTGACTAGTACATGCTTAACAAATACTATTAAAAAAAAACACCTCAAGCCAAATAGCTACTATAGCTCAATCTGGGTAAATACTGAGCTAGACAACGGACACTTTCAAGGCGAGGTGCTTCCTGCACTGGCATATTCTGAAGTTTTTCATCCAAGCAATGATCTGATTAATTTATGGTAATCCATGAGGTCATGTGAATTTGAACAAGGATACAAATAAAAGGCTATAGCTCAATTCCCTCAATCAGTCATGAATCTAAGATCAAATGCTGTTAGATGCTCATACTCATCTCTAATTAAATGTCTAAAAGTCCTGCTTGTTGGTAATTGACCAAGAATAACTGAAAATCACTCTCTTAAAAACAGTGTTCCATTAATGAGAGACTGTGCTATAGGCATTAATCTTTGGTGAGATTTTCAGAGTTCCAATTGGAAATAAGCATGGGTATTCCTGAGAAGGGAGAAACATGTCCCATGAAGGAAGTGGGTTGATTCTCTATCTTGTGGAACAGTAAGGGGTAGTCCTGGATGGAGCCAAGCCCCCAGAATTCTCCTGAGGGGCATGAGGGAAGACTAAATCTTTCTTTTTTTCTCTCCTGGTGTTGGGGGAATGAGGTGTTTCTTCCTCCATGTCTTAGAAGTAGGTACAACTTGGCAAGAAGGCTCTATCAGCTAATTAAGAGGATGGGAAAGCAGGCCAGGAAAATGAGGAGCAATGATATCTTGGAGGATTTCCTGGTTTAATCCCCATGTATGGTTTTAAATCTCTATTAACAAACATGTATATAATATGTCTATGTTATATATACATAACATAGACATATTATATATATATAACATATATATATATATCTTACTGGGGGCCCAATGCTGTACTAAAGACTAGAGTATATACAAGATTTTCAGGTCTGACAGTCTTTATCCCATTTGAAGCTCACCTAAGTAGAAATATTTGAGTAACCTGACCAAGGTTACACAACAGGCAAAAAGCAATATGGCCTTATGGGCAGAACACGGGCCTGAGAGTCAGACAGACTTGGATTCTAATTCCAGCACCACCACTCGTCTGGTTTGTGACCTTGCACAAATCACTTCATTTCTCTTTGCCTCAGTTACCTCACCTGTAAAATGGGGAATTAAGACTGTGAGCCCCCTGTGGGACATGGACTGTGTCCAACTTGATTAGGTTTTATCTCCTCAGCACTTTGTAGAGTGCCTGGCACATAGTAAGTGCTTAACATGGGAAAAAAAAAAAGAGTGGCAGAGCCAGGATTGGAACCTACATCTTCTAACTCTCGGTCCCATCCTTTTTCCACCAGGCCACAATCCTTCTCTTGTTAAAATATTATTTCTTAATTCTCCACATTTTGAATCAGCATCTTGCCTTACAAATCTTCAAAGGAATCATCAGGCTAAGTTCCCTTTCAGATTCTGACCAGATTTCACATCGGGTTTATTCACTTTGACAGCCTGAATGGTAAAAAGGCTCCTCTGACTTTTCATTCTAGGTATAATAGCAAGGTGAACTCTGTCTCATAAAATGACAATCACAATTAACATCTAGCTACACATCCCTAGCAATGGTATTTATTGCATGCCTATTAACTACTAAGCATCTTGAAGAGTAGAGTAGAAGCAAAATACATATTCCCTATCCTCAAGTGTTTCTAATCTTCTATCTTTTGCACATAAAAAACTATTTTGAAGGCATCAGAGAACTACAGATTTGACTCAGGTAAACTGAGTTCAAAATACAAGTTTATAAATTCTCAGTTGCTTGGCTGAATTTCTGAACAAAGTGGAGGTGACATGTAGTAACAATAAAAAGGTCTCTACATAATTTTTGTAAGCTCAACTAGTATACATATGTACTTTTCCAATTTAAAGAAAATAAAAACAGGAAGGGATATCGAGAACCCATTATTTTAAATATAACTTTGCCAATATATGAAAAAACAATCTTAAATATTAAAAAGCCATTAAAAAACATGAATAGATATTATTGGTTAATTGGTTAGTCAAGAAGCAAGGCATGAAGGAGAGCTACATAATACGGCACAACTAGGCTTCAATCACTTGTTTTTCACTTTGCTATCGGTCAAAACAACTTTTTACTCCTAATGAATACTGGATGCTTAATGGGTCTTATATGAGTAAGACATGAATTTTAACATCCTCTTATTCACAGAATCTACAAATAGACCCTATTCTTACCCTTCTAATATGAGCTGTTCCAGTTTTTCCACAACATTTGCAAAAAATTCCGGAATACAAGACAGTTGATTGTACGAAAGGTTAAGTTGCTTCATAGTCGGGCACTTCACACTCGGGTCCAAAGCTAGAGAAGGACCAATGTCATTGCGAGAGATGTCAAGGTTTGCAATGCAATTCATTTCCAGCAAATAAGAAGGAAATGCTGGGAATTTGTTACTGTGCAAGTCCAAATATGTCAAACACTTCAAAGTCTGAAATCAAAAGGGAATGTGTTAAAAATGAATGGGTTATGGAAAATCTGAACTGTACTTCCAGAATCAATCGATAAATCTTATTTAGTGAGCATTCACTGAGTGTAGAGCACTGTACTACATGCTTTGAAAAGTATAATGTTATTGATGCCTGTCTACTTGTTTTGTTTTGTTGTCTGTCTCCCCCCCGCAAACTACGAGCCTGTTGTTGGGTAGGGATTGTCTCTGTTGCCAAATTATACTTTCCAAGCGCTTAGTACAGTGCCCTGCACACAAAAAGTGCTCAATAAAATTAAATGAATGACTATAATGCAGAAGAGTTGATAGACACATTTCCTGCCCACAACAAGCTTACAACCTAGAGACGGAGACATTTTTCTAATATAAATAAATTACAGATATATACATAAGTGTTGTGAGGCTGAGAAAGAGGTGAATAAAGGGTGCAAATCCAAGAGAATGGTGTTGCTGAAAGGGGTGACAGAAGAGGAAATAAAAGCTTAGTCAGAGAAGGTGTCTCAAAGAAGATGAGCTTTTATTAAGACTTTGAAGGTGGGGCGAGTGATTGTCAGGCATGAAGAGGGAGGGCACTTCAGGCCAGAGGCAGGACTCGGGCAAGAGGCTGGCAGTGAGATAGATGAGATCGAGGTACATTGAGTAGACTGGCATTAGAGGAGTGAAGCGTTCAGGCTGGTTTATAGGTAGGAAATCAGGGAGGTAAGGTAAAAGGGGGCAAGATGCTTTAAAACCTAAGGTAAGGAGTTTCTGTTTTATGTACAGGTGGATGGGCAACCACAACGGTCTAGTATGTTACCAAAACTGGGCCAAAACTAAAAGAAATCAGAATCTGGACAGGAGAGAATTTTAGTTAATACACTACATGATCTGTAATATTGGGACTGCACTTCTTTCAGCTACTGGTTAATTCGTATTCTGTTACAGGTAGAAGAGATAAAGCCTAAGGTGATGCTATTTTTTTAATCACAAATTGAGCCAGGCGGCAGGGACTTTAGGAAACAGGACCAACAAAAGACCTGAAATGAAGAAAGGGGTTGAAAAAGAGCAAGAGTGAGAGAGAGGCAGAGACAGGCAGAGACAGGCATATTTCGTGAGAGAAGAGACCAAGAGAGAGAAAAACAAAAATATAGAGGTTATGGAAAAACACCTCTAGAGTCAGACGGAAGGTGTTGGCTAATAGGATGCTGACCTTGGGGGAGGCAGACTGAACCGCTCCGCTGACTACAAAAGTCAGCAGCACAGGGAGCTTTGGCCGAACGTGTGACGGTTCTGCTTGTTGAAGCAAGTAAGGTCAGTTTTTGTTAGTTCACTGACCCTTATTTAGTCCTTGGTAGAACTGGAGTATAACTAGCCACTGGTAAGATGAGAAACTCCTAATTCGGGCAGCAACAAGACTCTTGTGTGACACCAGAAAATGGCTATGGTGCATTTCTGCACACAGCCAAAGTATTATGTAGTTATACCACCTACAGTTACTGAGTAAGGAGATTCGGGTCCCAGATTGCCTGGCTGCTATGAATTTCGGCTGCAATGCATTTATACTCTAGGAGAGCAGCAACCTATTGCAGAGGAAATTGGATTTTGAAAGTGAGGATAATAGGCACAAAACCACACTTCCAAACACCCACAGCTTGGACACCAACAAACATAACCACAGCACAAAAAAGCCACAGAAGAGACAGAGATGTCCTAGAGGGACAAAGAGATCAAGTGACAGAAAAGGAGAGATAAAGGCAGAGAGGGAAAGACAGAAATGGAGGTAGATACTGAGAAAGGCCACGGCACAGATGCCGCACAGAGAAGAGCAGAGGCAGAATAGTAGTTCAGAGTAAGGACAGACATGCTGAGACAACCAGACAATGGTATTTATTAAGCACTTAATGTGTTCGGATAACTGAAGGGGTAGAGTATAATGGAGTTAGTAGACATGATCCCTGCCTTCAGGGATTTTACAATCTAGACACACAGACTAAGAAAGTGAGAGAGCAGTATAGAAAGCAGACATACCCTCCCACCCGACAGATCTTAATCTGTTACTCTTCAAGTACCAGGTGCCTTAGTTCTCCAAAACAGACCTCTACAATGAGATCCAAATTCATTTTCTCTGGGACTTAAAAAGTTTAGAAATTTATGGCCAGACTACATTTGATTTTTAATACCCTGGAATGCACGATTCCAATAATCTGACCAATTAAAATCCACTTGATTTTAAAAAGGTGAGGAGAAAAGAAAAAAAAAACCCACCATATCTTCTAATTCACATTGCATGGGTGAGAAAAAATTCTGCACACATGACAGTAACTGCACTTGAAATAAACTAAATTGGAAAACTGCCAAGTTGCTTTATTCATCATTTGAAGGTACAAAGAGTCACAACTTAATTACGTATTATATTCATGTAAAAAATTATTCAAGTTATCTAATAAAATATAGTAAAAGTCAAGTTACCTCACATAATTGTTGTGGAACAGTTGTGAGTACGTTCTGCTGAAGTTCCAATTTTTCAAGATGTTCCAAGTGAACACTTAAGCAGCATTTCTGACTTATGGAATCTATATCCTCCAGTTCATTTGCTGAGAGGTCTAGTGACTTAATATACTCTTTCTCTAAAGCTAGATTAGAAAAACTCTCCGACCCTCTCAAATGGGACTGAAGTACTGATGACCCTTTTGTAAAAACAATGACATAATGGAAAAGTGATGAAAATTGTTTTAAAAAGAGGATAGCAATAAATGAGGACTTCTAGAGCAAATACGAGCAAATTCTAGAGCAAGTTGGTGACACAGATCGGAAGGCTACTCTGTAAAACAGGACAAGCACAATGGGTCAAAACTTGCAATTACAAAATTTAGATTCAGAAGTCTACTCGGGGAAATAATCAATTGTTACCAAAACTCTTGTTTCTTGTGTTTTCCTCTAAATACTCACTTAGAGCATCATCTGATGAAAACAATTTTCTTCTTTGCTTCAGTAATTCTTGATCAAAACTGGGTCCCTATTTAGTAAGTAAACAGATTTAAAAGAAAATTGACACTATTAAAAGAAGTGATGTTTTTTACTAAGAATGACCCTACCAAATTTTAAAGGAGCAGTATCATACTGTCAATACTAAGCGCTTAGTACATGCTCTGCACACAGTAAGCACCTCAATAAATATGACTGAATGAATGAAAGAAGTATAAGAGGCCATGGCCTGTGAAAACTGAGTCCTTAAGTTTCATGCTTATTGTCTCTTAATTGACGTTCATCTGCTTTTAAACCTGGAAAAAATCTTAGAGATATGCTCTCATTGAATTATTATACAAAAATTAACTTGGAAATATGGCAGATTTTCTTTTTTTCTCCCTTAAAACTATAGTCATAAAACTCAAATTTTACTATGACACCACGAATGATTGGCTTGTTGCCAATTACCTTCCTATCTTTATAATCAATCCTAAGAAATGTTATCTGAAGGCATGAACCTCTGAAAATGGATCAGAGCCAAATTACAGTCACTGGGTAGAATAAAAATCAGCTTAGACAGCTGTTCTCCTCATACAACTACTAATAAGAATATGAAAATTATAATTGTGGTAACCGTTAAGCACATCCTGTGTGTCAACCATTGTACTAAACGGTGGGGTAGATAAAAGAAAATCAGGCCAAACATAGTACCTGTCCCTCGTGGGCCTCAAAGTCTAAGCGAAAGAGAGAACAGGTAGTCTCCATTTTGCAGATGAGGAAACTGAGTCACAGAAAAGTTAAGTGACTTGCCCAAGATCACACAGCAGGCAAGTGGCAGAGCTAGGGTAATCAACAAGATCCTATGACTCTGCCTGTGAACTAGGCTGCCCTGCTTCTCTACTTGCACATTTATAAATTTGTCACCAGACAATAAAAAGCACTTTGGACAATTCAGTATGTCTAGTTGCAGATTTATCATTTTGCCACCTTCAGGCCAGTAGATGCTGTACTCAGCTATCTTCCCACCCCCAGCAATTATAATAGATGAAGGGGGGGGTCAGAAAAATTCTTGGGCAGCATTTATAGGGAGATATATAGTTCCCAAATAATGTGATTAGGTAAAGAAATATCCAGGGTAGCAAAAAGTGTGTATGTTTTGGGGGGCTGGGGAGGAAGGCACAATCGATCAATGATAATTTAATTTAATTATGGTACTTCTTAGCCCTTTCTATGTGCCAAGCACTGTTCTATAATAATAATAATGTTGGTATTTGTTAAGCGCTTCCTATGTGCCGAGCACTGTTCTAAGCGCTGGGGTAGATACAGGGTAATTAGGTTGTCCCATGTGAGGCTCACAGTTAATCCCCCTTTTACAGATGAGGTAACTGAGGCGCAGAGAAGTGAACTGACTTGCCCACAGTCACACAGCTGACAAGTGGCAGAGCCGGGAGTCGAACCCATGACCTCGGACTCCGAAGCCCAAGCTCTTTCCACTGAGCAGTGGGGTAAAGTTAACTGGGTTGGGCACAGTCCCTGTCCCACATGTGGCTCACAGTCTTATCCATATTTTGCAGATGAGGTAACTAAGGCAACAGAGAGGTTAACTGACTTGCCCAAAGGTCACACAACAGACACGTGGAGAGGCCGGGATTAGAACCCTGGCCCGTGCTCTATCCATTAAGTCATGCTACTTCTCTGAAGTATTTACTGAGTGCTTACTGTGTGCAGAGCACTGTACTAAGCACCAGGGAGAGCTCAATACAGTTGTTAGACACACTCCATCCCTCAAGAAACTTACAATATAGTTGGAAAAACTAGATCGGGAAACACTAGACCACAGGGAAACTTGCCAAATTCTGAAATCTACCCTGCAGCCTAATGCAAAATCCTCCCCTGGGTATGAGGTAGGTAATGACAAACTAGCCTTCTCTTATTAACTATTTTCCAAAAGCACAGTGTAAATAATGATTTGTCTCACCAAGGAGTTGGAATGCCTCTGCAATGTCGGAGAGCACTTCTGGAGGGCAGGATCTCTGTAAAGGTCTCCCACACTTAAGGAATTTGATTTCTTTTTCACAACGAATGAATTCTCACTTCCTAGTTTCGATACAAAAGTATAGAATTTAGTGAGGTGAAATGGTGCCAAGGAATATAATAACCACAAAGAGGTAGGTTCCAGAACAATAAATCATTCACTGAATGAAGAACATTTGCAAATATCTCAGCCAATACTCTATGCAGTACCTTGAAGATATGAATACTAAAATTACATTTGTCATCTCATTTATATTCACAACTACAATTTTATCCATTCTACTAGCTCAAATTTCTTCATATGCCAATTTATCCTACCATCCGATTCAGCAGGTACCAGAAAGTCAATGTAACTCCAAAAATTAGCCTTTCAAGAACTGTAATTTTTAGTATGTGAGCAACTTACTCTGCCATCACTGTGAGGAATCAATGCTTCTACTTAAGAAATAGTATGAAAAATGGGTGTGAATTAATGCAACTATTGATAAATTATTCAACATGTCTATAAAAATATCTCACTTTGTTTTGGGAATCGCAATGAGGTTGTATCTAACACGAAATAATTTTCATGACCTGATATATATTATTGATTTAAAATTCAACTCAATATTAATTCTAATCTTGCATTTAGAATGCTTATGTTTTGTCCCCATGTTCAATTTTATTTGAGCACACATTTTCTAACAAAGATTGTAGTTTTGGAAGATAGCACTACAGTGAGAAACACTTAAATACAGATACTTTTGAGAATAATTTATTTTCGGGAAAAGTACGAATAATGATTTACACAACAATTGGAAAATATATTTTGAAATATTAAATATTTTCTACCAAGTGATTTTATTTAATGAGCACTTACTGCATGCAGAGCATTCTGTTAAGTGCTTGGGAAATTACAGTAGACTAAGTAGACAGGGTCACTGCCCTCAAAGACCTCACAGAGATGAGTACTCTAATTTGGCTTCACAATGAATTTTTTTTATTGTTTTTTGGGAAAGTGATTTGAAACACAAGGCTAGATAATTTCTAATTAAAGTATTATGAAAAATTCACTGCCCCTTACATTTGAAAAATCAACCTCAGGCATTTATGAACATACAATACATCTAACTTAGAGTCCTCTTTCAAATTCTAGATGAGAGACAAATAGCTCTATTTCCTAATAAAAGGAGCCACTGAACTATTCTTTTCATGAGAAAAAATAAGGAATTTTAAAATTTCTTATCTGTCTGTTTTGCTTTTCTTGCTTATTAATAGAGATTTAAATCTATTTTCAGAAGTGATTAGAATGGGCATGGAGCACTATTTGCTTTTTAAGCATAATTTTTATCTTCATGCCCATATCTCTATAGATTCATTTTCAGTCATTCTACAGAAACAACACAGATTGCTTGATATGTATTAATTACAAAGCCAACATAACACACACATCTCCAACCTTTAATTCTTTTCCTATGTCAAATGCTTTTTTTCCCTTCTATATTTCAAGCCCGAGAAAATGAATTGGGTCTTTTTCCAATACTTAATTTACTGCGTAAGCCTTCTAACCCCTTTAAAAAACAATTAATAGGGCATATGTTGAACACATTCGCTCCTGCACCGAAGACTCGATCTCCAACATGGGGCAACATTTACCTTCACTATCTAGATCATCACTCTGACCGAAAACACAGTCTACTGAAGATTCAGGAATGAAGGTCCAATCATCGATTTTATCTAGTGTATCTTCAGAGTTCCCATCACTGTCTGTAGTTCTTCCGTGCTCTGAAATACCTTTCATTTGATACCTGAGGACCATTCTTGCTAGTGCAGAACTTTCACCTAACAATGGAAAACCTGAAGTTACCATTTTTGAAATGTGGCACAGACAAGTTCATATCCAAATAATCATCTATAATGTCAGCTATGATTCCGCACATAATATTTATATAAGCAAGGTAAAATTCTATTCTCATGACCAAAAGTACTATGCACCAATAGTTCTGCTTAACCGGGGATACTGTTCAATTAAAACACATATGCATACTCACACAAACACACACAGACACACAAACACACCTTGTACTACTACTAAAAATAACTGTGATTTTTTTTAAGTGCTTCTATATGCCGAGCCCTTGGAAAAACCCCCAATTATTATTATTATTATCATCACTGCGCTTGGCTTACTATATGCCCAGCACTGTACTAAATGCTGGGGTAGATTCAAAATAATCAGGTCCCACATGGGGTTCACACTTGAAGTAGGAAAGAGACCAAATATTGAATCCTCACTTTGCAGATTAGGTAGCTGAGGCAGTTAAAGAACTGTTAATGAGAAGATAAAAAGTCACTTAACTTCTCGTTTACTGCTAGCATTGACTGTTAAGTGACATACAAAAAGTCACACAGCAGACAAGTGGCAGAGTCAGGATTAGAACCCAAGTCCCAGAGTTCCAGGTCTATGCTCTTCCCACTAATAATAATTCTGGTATTTGTTAAGTGCTAACTGTGTGGCAGGCACTGTACTAAGCGCTGGCATAGATACAAGCAAATTGGGTTGAACACAGTCCCTGTCCCACATGGGGTTCACAGTCTCAATCCCCATTTTACAGATGAGGGAACTGAGGACCAGAGAAGTAAAGTGATTTGCCCAAGGTCACACAGTAGACAAGCGGCAGAGCCAGGATTAGAACCCATGACTTTATTATCCCATGATCTTCTGTGTCCCCAGGCCCATACTCTAGCCACTACACCATGCTGCTTAAAACACTACAGCCAATACAAAATTATCCAGAAAGCACAAAGCAGATGCCAAACACCTAGATATCCACAAATCCTGGAAAATGGGGTTATATCCCAGGAATATCATAGATGTTCACTTAGGTACATCTAATTATAATTTTTGATTCTCCTTGGGATAATCTAGCAAAGTCGTAGGTAAATTTTTCACAAAGTTCCATTTCAATTTCTTTTATTCATTAATGTCTTAAAAGAGTTAAAATTAATCCAGCCATGCTGAAAGTAAAATGCTATAAATGCATTTGCCTAGATAAAATATATTTCATCACCCTCTTCATCATCAGTATCATCAACGATGGCATTTACTGAGACCTTACTGTGTGCAAAGAACTGTAGTAAGTGCTTGGGAGAGTACAACAGAGTTGCTAGACATTTTCCCTGCGCATATTAGTATAGAGTCTAGAGGGAGCTTACAGTCTAGAGGGAATAAACTCAACTGGATAAAATGTTACAAGATGAGGGATGGAATATTTTCACACACTGAGACTTACTTGTCTGCTTTCTTAAACTAGATGCCTTATTTGGAAACAAGGGACTGAGCCATAATGGTTCAATTTTTCCCATACAAAATCCTCCAAGACATATACTGCTATTGGCTACATCCAATCCAAGCTTCCTTAGGAGTAAACTGATGATTTGGCTATCTCCTTTCTTGATACTGATTGTCAATGCCATCCGAATATCTTGTTCTCGGGAGCCACTACTTAAGAGCAATTCCACCAATTTGGGATTACTTTCCTTTTCACAAACCTACGTAAAGGAGAATACAACCAAGATATAAACAGTAAATTACATTTTCTTTGAATGAATAATATAACACATTTTATTTCTTTCACAATATTAAATCAGGACCAGATGCTTATAGGAAAATTTCAGTACAATTCATGAAAATGGGTGGGTAAAGAAAAGTATAATGCCCTTGGAACAGAGTAATTCAAAAAGCATCTGGCCCCGTGAGGTTCAGTCATAATCTTCTGGCCAGTTCAGTGAAGTAGATAAAGAAAAACAAAAGCATTATAAAATCTTTCCATACCACACTTTTATTTCTCCAAAGTTGGCATCAATCAATGTATTTACTGAGCCTCTACTACATGCAAAGCACTATATTAACAGCTTGGGAGAATACAAAAGAGTTGGTAAACATGTTCTCTGCCCACCAAGTCTTACAGTCTAGAAAGGGAGGGAGACAACAAAAATCAGGAATTATGAAATGAATAATCTCTAATTCTTCCTAAATACTCTACATGTGAATTACAGCAGGTGAGGACATGAGTTTTTGTTTTAATGAGGCCCTTTAGATTTAATATCCCAAGAGTATTTGGGTGGTATTTTTGTTCATCACTTTAATATTTCTTGAGAAGGCACAGAGCCCGTCAGAGTTAGCTGGATTTTGCGTTATCAAAAAGCAACTCCTTTCATTTCCTAATATTTAATGAATTGTTAAGCCAAAGAACATCTAGGTGTTATCATAAAAGTTCAAATATACATAACGAAGCCAAATTGTCAATTCGAAGAACTAAGAAAACTCGAAAGTCATCACGATCTCACAATTTTTCATTAAGTTGGGAAAAATAAATACTTTAGTCTCAGAAAATAAGTTTAAATTGTCTACTGAAAAATGAAGTTTTAAAATGCCTGCCAAAAATCTGTATTGATTTATGTGCCTTGACCAGACTTTGGAGATTCTTTTTTCCCCGGTGACATTTACATAAATGAGGCAGGGGAGGGAACCTGGAAGGATAATGCCTTCTGTTAAAAGAGTTGTATGTTTCTTGGTTATTTACCTGGCAAATTAAAGAACTCTGCTTAGTCATTTTATTGACATCTGCTCCCAACAGAAGCAGGCATTCAGCCATAATACAGTTGTTCTCATCACAAGCTTTCTGCAGCATCATGTTTTTAATATCTTCATTGTTTGTTATTTTGGCAAAACATCTACAGCACAGGCTTTGAAACTAAAAAATGAATAAAATAAATGGAAATCAGAGCCTACTATGTCTACGACAATTCTGGATCCATCGGTTAAAAAAAAAAAAATCATGATTACCTGCTGATCTCTTTGTTCTGTGAAACACATTGACATCTGATAGAAAATGAATGTGTCATAGGAATGATGTAACAGCAGCTTTGCAAAACAAAATGACAATTCGAGTATTGCCAAGGTTGTGTGAAATCCCTAAGAATGATAAAAAATGGCAGAAGTAACCTTGGGTTATAAGTCAGTAAAGAAAAGGAATTCACATTTTCAAATTATATTGGGGGATCATGAAAAATCATCAATGAAATAATAAATTATATTATAAATTAGATATTAATTTTACTATAACTTGAAACCTCAGTAGATTCTAATGTGGAGTAGATTTTTTTTTAATCCTCAATTGTCCATGATCTCAACCTGGGTTCTAATCCCAGCTTCACCACTTACCTATGTGACCCTGGGCCAGTCACCTGTTTTCTGTGCCTCAGTTTCTGTAAAATGGGGTAAGATTCCAGTTTGCGCAACTACTTGGGCTCTGAGCCTCACGTGGGACAGGGACTGTCTACAACCTAATTATCCAAACTGCTTATCTTAGAAGCAGCGTGGCTCAGTGGAATGAGCATGGGCTTGGGAGTCAGAGGTCATGGGTTCGAATCCCAGCTCTGCCGCTTGTCAGCTGTGTGACTGTGGGCAAGTCACTTAACGTCTCTGTGCCTCAGTTACCTCATCTGTAAAATGGGGATTAAGACTGTGAGCCTCATGTGGAACAACCTGATGACCCTGTATCTACCCCAGCCCTTAGAACAGTGTTCTGCACTAAGTGCTTAACAAATACCAACATTATTATTATTATTATTGTTATTATCCCAGCTCTTAGTCCAGTGTGTGGCACATAATGTTTAATAAATACCACAATTATTATTATTCAAATACATTTTTTAAAAGGCTGGAAAGTGCCATAAAATGTGGGATGGAAGGTGTTGCATTTGGGGTCTGGGAATCTCAAGATTCCACAATATTTGAAGTTCTGGCTGTCAAATTATTATGTCTGCTCTAATGACAATAAATTTGAAAATATCCCTATAGCATAATGAAATAATAACAATAATAATATTTTAAGCACTTCCTATGTGCCAAACACATTACTAAGCATTGTGGTACATACGAGTTAATCAGGTTGGACACAGAATCCCTATCTCGAGTGGGGGTCACAGTCTAAGTAAGGAGGAGGAGGGGTTAATCCTTATTTTACAGGTGAGGTAACTGAAGCACAGAGAAGTTAAGTCACTTGCCCAAGGGTCACACAGCAGGTAAAAGGCAGAGCCGGGACTAGAACCCAGCTCCTTTGACTCTCAGGCCTGTGCTCTTTCCCCTAGGCCACAGTATTTACCTAATATTTCTTCTCTCCAGTCCCATAAAACAACATAACAGGTAACAGCAATATATCAAAGAAGGTTATGGAAACAAAACTGAATTTTCAAGTTTATATTAAAGCATTTCACATACATGTATCTGGACTTCAGCAACATCTTTAAAACGCCGTACACTGGAAACCAGAACCTTTGCCAGAAGATGCATAGTTGCTATACATATATTCTTTTTTGTTATCAAAACTCCTAGAAGATTTAAACCCAGGCATTGAATTTCTAGGAAAGAGAGAAAAAAAGATAATATGAAAAAATACTGTCCCAGAATTAAAGGCAATCTCTCCAATATAATCGGTAGATTCACCTGAATTACTAATACAAATCTTTTATTCCTAGTCAGTTTTATACTGACCTTGGTCATCCGGAAACATCTGTAGTGTATGAAGTACTGTGTCGGCAGCTCCCTGCTGTGCTAACATCTCTAAGGCACCAGAACACTCAGCAATGGAAAAAATTACTTTTAATCCACATTTCTGAATCCCGGGATTCCCAATGAACTGGAAGAGAGTCAATCAAGCAATCCATTGATGGTATTTATTGAGCACTTACTGTTTGCAGAGCACTGTACTAATGCTTGGGAGAGTACAATATAACAGAGTTGGTAAACACGTTCCATGCCCACAGGAGCTTATGGTCTAGAGGAGCAAAATTGTTAAGGAACTGGAAGCAGCGTGGCTTAACAGAGAAGCAACGTGGCTTAGTGGAAAGGGCATGGGTTTCGGAGTCAGAGGACGTGGTTTCTAATCTCGGCTCTGCCACTTGGCTGTGTGACCTTGGGCAAATCACTTCACTTCTCTGTGCCTCAGTTACCTCATCTGCAAAATGGGTATTAAGACTGTGAGCCTCACGTGGGACAACCTGATTACCTTGTAACTACACCAGTGCTTAGAACAGTGCTTGGAACATAATAAGCACTTAAAAATACCATTATAATCATCCTTCCCTTTTAGCAAAATCTCTGAAAATATGATGTGTACTGAGAGACTGTATATGCTAAATCCTGTGAAGATTATTTAACCCCCAATCCTTAATCTCATTAGAAGTTTGCACGATACTAATTGCCAACCTAGATTTTTTTCCCAGCTATTGGTAGAGGGCTTTGCACGCAGTAGGCGCTTAATCAATATTATTGCTGCTGTTAATATTACTAATACTAATATAATAATGATATACATCTTTATTACTATTACTAGTAATATAATAGCAATTACTACCATTAAACTGTAAGCCCATCAAAGGGCAGGGACTGCCTCTATCTGTTACCCATTTGTACATTCCAAGCGCTTAGTACAGTGCTCTGCACATAATAAGTGCTCAATAAATACTATTGAATGAATTATAATACTAATATGAAAGTAACAATAATAATAATAATCACTGTGGCATTTGTTAAGTGCTTATTATGTGTCAAGCACTGCTCTAAGCACTGGGAAGACTAAAAAGAATCAGATCAGACACAGTACCTGCTCCAAATAGGACTCACAATCCAACAAAAAGGGAGAACATGTATCCCTATTTTGCAGATGAGTTAACTTAGACACAGAGAATCTAAATAATTACCCAAGGTCATCCAGCCTGTAGGTGGAGGCAGGATTAAAACCCAGGTCCTCTGACTCTCAGAGCCTACTTTTTCCACTAGGCCACGCGGCTCCTATTCTTATTACTAGTCATAACAGATTGGGAGGGTAGGGTGTGAGGAAAGGAGGATATGGATGCACTAAAGCACTGAGTACCAGGATCTCATAGAAATTTTCCTCCCATCTAGTGAAAGCGGGGCTACTGTCATTCATTCATTCATCCATTCATTCAATAGCATTTATTGAGCACTTACTGTGTGCAGAGCACTGTACTAAGCCCTTGGACACAATTCGGCAACATACAGCGCCAATCCCTACCCAACAACGGGCTCACAGTCTAGAAGGGGGGAGACAGACAACAAAACAAGTAAACACTCGCTCAAGTGAATGGCGAGTACGGCAAAATTCCCTAAAAATTTAACTCAACCCTTTCTCTTAAACACACATGACAATACCATTCCCACTTACTGTCCGTATTTTCCAAAACTCTACTATTATTTAATTACCCGAGCTCACATGTTTCTCAATCACTTGTTGGCCTTAGGAAAACCAGAATTTCCTCACAATATAATGATAACTTCACAGCCTCATCCAGGGATTTAAAACCTGTTTATTAGGTTCATATTTAGCCTGCCAAACTCAGAGAATGAGATCATTAGGAACAACAATCTTCTTTTGGTATGTTCATTTAGTAAGGGGCAAAGAACAATAATAGAATTCGCTGAAACAATGAAAATAAGCTAGGATTTCCAAACCTAAGTGTGCTGAAATCAGACAGAAGGTTGCTTCTGCGAAACAAGGCCCCACGAAACAGGCTAAGGGTTGTGCCAACCTCTGGGCCTCTCTCTGACACCACCTGTGTCTGAGATGGCTTTGCACACAGTAAGCGCTCAATAAAATACAATAATAATAATGACATGGCAAACAGCTCATTGCCGCAAATCCTACTGGCGCCTCCGTGCTGGCTGAGCTGGTAAGAAAAAAAACGATGCAGGAACAGAAGCGGTCTGTATCGGTCTCCAATCAATCAAATCATAGCTTGCTCCCTCCTACCTCGTGTATCTCCAACTCAACCCTCCAACCCAACCTACTCATCAAACCGTGATCTCATCTATCTTGCTGCCAGCACCTTGCTCACTTCCTTCCTAAAGACTGGAATTCCCTCTTCATTTACATCAGACCACCACCCTCCCCACTGTCAAAGCCAAATTAAAAACCACACCTCCTCCAAGAGGCTTTCCTTGACTAAGCATTTGTATCTCCTATTTGTCCCTCCTTTTCACATTGTCTATGCACTGTTTCGTACCCCTGAAGCACTTATTCACCTCGATCCCCACAGCACATATGTATGCATCCTTATACTCTCCCATTCCCCCATCGGTACTTTTTTTTTTTTTTTAATAAATGTCTGTCTTCCCTTCTGACTGTGAGCTTCTTGTGGGCAGGGAAATAACTCTACTGCATTGTTCTCTTCCAAGCACCTCATACTGTGCTCAGCGCACGGTTAGTGTTCAGTAGGTATCACTGACTGTTTGATACTATATGCAAAGCATGGTACCAAGAGAGTACAGTGGTCACTTCCTGTCATCAAGGCTCTCATTATCTAAATCTCCCTTTCCAAAATTCCCTCAACAGATGGAATGGGAGACAACTGCCTTGATTCCCCAATCATAGTCATACAGAAACTGCATCCTTTTATTTCATTCAATCGTATTTATTGAGCGCTCACTATGTGCACAGTAGCTTTGATGTTGCTATTTTAGGCAAGGTGAAAATACAAAATATTTTCTTCATTTTGAAAAAGTGTAACTTGTCTTTATCCTTCTGTGACATCACTCTTACGTCATTTGTACTAGTACTACGGAAAGAGAGCTCACCTACTCCAAGAGGCCTTCCCAGACTGAGCTTCCCCTTTTCCCTCTGCTCCCTCTCTGCCCCCCTGCTTCACCGCCCCTCAGCTAAGCCCCCTTTTCCCTCCCTTTCCCTCTGCTCCTCCCCCTCTCCCTTCCCCTCCCCTCAGCACTGTCCTCATCCGCTCATTTGCATATATTTTTATTACCCTATTTATTTTGTTAATGAGATGTACATCCCTTGATTCTATTTATTGCTATTGTTTTTGCCTGTCTCTCCCGATTAGACTGTAAGCCCGTCAGTGGGCAGGGATTATCTCTATCCGTTGCCGAATTGTACATTCCAAGCGCTTAGTACAGTGCTCTGCACATAGTAAGCGCTCAATAAATGCTATTGAATGAATGAATGTATTTCACACTTTAAACATGAGAAAATGCTTCCTGATTTCCCAAATGTATTTCCACAAACAGTAGCTATGAAGAGGGTGATTTAGAGGGGAAGAAATGAAAAGGATTTGAGAACCGTACTCAAATACTAGCGGCAGTGTGAGCCCACACTCAGTCAATCAATGAAGGGTATTTACTTAATGCTTATTGCGTGCAGAGCACCGTAATAATAATTATGGTACTTGCTAAGCCCTTACCCTGTGCCAAGCACTGTCCTAAGTACTGGGGTAGATACAAGTTAATCAGGTTGGACACAGTCCCTATCCCACATGGGACTCACAGTTTTAATGCCCATTTTGCAGATGAAGTAACGGAGGCACAGAGAAGTGAAGCGACTTGCCCAAGGTCCCACAGCAGACACATGGTGGAGCTGGGATTAGAACCCAGATCCTTCTGACTCCAAGGCCTGAGAAGCAGCGTGGCTCAGTGGAAAGAGCCCGGCCTTGGAAGTCAGAGGTCATGGGTTTGAATCCCAGCTCTGCCACTTGTCAGCTGTGTGACTGTGGGCAAGTCACTTCACTTCTCTGTGCCTCAGTTATCTCACCCGTAAAATGGGGATTAAGACTGTGAGCCTCATGTGGGACACCCTGATTAGCCTGTATACTCCAGCACTTAGAACAGTGCTCTGCACATAGTTAAGTGCTTAACAAATACCAACATTATTATTATTATTATTATTACTCACTAGGCCATGCTGCTTTTCAAGGCAGCATGTGTACTTAAGCACTCAGGAGAGTAGAAAGTAACAGAATTGGTGTAAATGTTCCCAATTCCCAAGGAGCAGGCAGCCTAGGGGGTCACCTCAGTTTCTACACTAGACCGTGAGGGTCCGACCTTTTCCAGCACTGGAAAGACTCTTTCAGCATCCAGACCATCTGGACTCCATCAAACCTCCAGGCCAGGAAGGACTCAAGCTCTGCAGCCTGTGGCCTTCTCAACTTGTAAAACATTGGCAAGATCAAGCTGAGGACTTTGTGACAGTTGGCCTGAGCTGCAAAGAGGCTGGCAGCCTGCTCCTCGCCCTCATCCTGCCTCTGGCACAAAATGCCCTCCCTCTTCACATTCAACTGACGATCGCTCTCCCCACCTTTACAGCCTTCTTCAAAGCACATCTCCTCCAAGAGGCCTTCCCGGACTAAGCCCTCATTTCCGCTTCTCCCACTCCCTTCTGTGTTGCCCTTGCACTCAGGTTTGCTCCTTTTATTCACCCATCCCTGTCTCACAGCACTTACATACAAATCCATAATTTATTTATTCCAATTAACGTCTCTCTCCCCCTCTAGACTTTACACCTCGTTGCAGTCAGGGAATGTGCCTACTAACTCCGTTACATCGTACTCTCCCAAGAGCTTAGTACAGGGCTCTGAATGCAGTAAGCACTCAGAAAGTACAATTGATTGAATGACTGACTGCTCATCTAACCACTGCATCCTATTACTCTTCTCATACTTGTCAGCCTTTTACTTCATCTTTTTATGTGTCTGTCCCCACGTCCTTCTCCACCTTACTCAGACTGTGAACCTGTTGGGAACCAGTGACCACACCTAATTCTTATCACTGTATCATAGTCTGTGTCTACCTGATGTTGGATCTACCTCAGTGTCCATTAAGAGCTTGGCACATAATCGCCATTATGATCTTTTTCCCCCAGCACTCAGTACAGTGCTTGGCGCAGAGTAGGTGCTTAATACATTCTATTATTACTACTAGTGACTGAAATGTTGGGGCTTCATATCAGCAGCTACTTGCACTTCTCAAACAACCCAGGACTTTCCCCCAGGACACACATCCATCCCATATGTGCGCTTCAAGTTCCTCTTCTGTTCTTCATGGTCTCACATGCCCACTTTCTTGTGTTTTCCTTCTGTTTCCCATTACTCCTTGAAATCTTTTCACTTCTAAATGGTAGTGCCCCATTCAAGGCATTTTGAAGTTTTCGTCCCCCACAACATTCCTGCTATAAACCGCTTGTCTCGCTGACACATTTCTGGCAGCATGAAAAAATTAACTGAATATAATAAACCTTTATATAAAATACTGATGGAAGATATATAAATCATGAGTACTGAATAACAATAACATTATAAAGTTCACTGTACTCTGATTCACTTTGTGTGCATGGACTTGGTTATTCTGGTGGCATATATTTAAATCTGCCTCCCAGCTGGGCAGGACAAAGAGTAGGCCCAGGACTGGGTTCAAGAGGGAGGCAATCTGAGGCATTCATGAGAGGTAACTCCAGGTTGATGGTAATTTCTGTCAGTGGTATTTGCTACACACAATCAAGTGCTAGGCACTCTACTAAGCACTGGGGTAGATACAAGCTAATGTGTGCCACATAAGGCTAACAGTCTTAGTCCCATTTTACAGATGAGGACAAGGCACGGAAAAGTGAAGTGACTTGCCCAAGGTCACACAGCAGACACGTGATGGAGCTGGGATTAGAAACCAGTTCCTCTGACTCCAAGTTCTGTGCTCTTTCCCCTAGGCCACGCTGCTTCTCAATATGGTGATAATCTGGGGCTTTGAAAATTTCAGTGACTGTGCTCACTACCTTGGATAAAAGTAAAATGTAAATAGAAAGGCAAGAATTATTCACAGATGCTACTCCTATTTATTAGTATTAATTAAAATGTGAAAATTATGGATATTTTAATTGCTAAAATGACATACTGGAAGAGAATTAACAAAATAAATTTCAAAACATACCCTGTTCAAAGCATCAAGGACTAGTTTATGAATCCCATTCAGTAAGCACTGATTTTTAATCACTTTCAGAGTAACATCAAATTCAGTATCTTTGTCAGATGCTTCTTCTCCTAGAATAGAAATAATGAATTATTTTCAGATTAACCTCGACGGATCCTAATAGTTTCCAAATTATTCAAATACAACTGTTCTACAGAAATCACTTAGGAATCATAATGATCATTTTCCCTAGAAATTACTCCGCAAATTCTCTCATACAACTTGCCAAGCATAAGTTAAGGGGGATTTTTTAAATTTTGCTTTTAAAATTGAATTTTAAATTCATTAAAAAATACTTGGGATGATCAGTCCTCAATTACATGTTAATTATCCCCCTCCATCACCAATATGGGAACAATACTTTTCCATAAGCACAATGCATCAGAGTATTAACAGCTCACAGAACTTTACACTGTCCAGTAGCATAGCAAAACATAGATAAATATGTTATACACGTACAAAATGCGGACACATATGTTACATGTATAAGTTTGAAGAAGCAAGTAGTTATTATAGTCGGAAAACTGGGGGGGATCAAAAACTTCAAAATGTTTTCAAAGGGGCACTACAATCTAGAAGTGAAAAGATTTCATGGAATAGTAGGAAACAGAGGAAAAATGCAAAGTAGTGGGTTTGTGAGATTAAGGAGACAGAAGAAGAATTTAAATGAACTTGAAGCAATCGTGAGGGATGAATACCTCAATCTGATGGCAAAGAGAAATACAAATAATGAGCTGCCAAGTGCTTGATAGAGTGATAGGAAAAAGGCATTCATTCATCAGTATGTACTGGTTGCCTTCTGTGAAAAGAAAACTGAACTGGGCACTTTAAAGCAAACGATAAGACACGGTTCATACCCTTGAAAGACTAACAATTTAATAAGAGCAGGAAAATTAAGTCACACTACTATTCCTTCCCCAAATCCTTGAGGGAGTTGTTACATTTGACATTTCCAGATCCTCTCCCCCAATTCTCTACTTGACCCTCACAATTTGCCTTCCAACTCCCTCCACTCCACAGAAACTGCCCTCTCCAAGGTCACCAATGAGCTCCTTCGCGCCAAATCCAACAGACTCCATTCTAATTCTTCTCTACCACTCAACTGGCTTCAACACGGGAAACACTTCTCCTTCTCCTGCAAACACTTTATAACCTCGGCATCAGGGACACTTGTATTTTCTCAGCTTCCCTGCTATCTCTCTGGCTGTTCTTTCTCCTTCATCGGCTCAATCAGTCAATCCATCAGTTGTATTTATTTACTGCTTACTATGTGCAGAGCACAGAACTAAGTGCCTGGGAGTACAAAAAACTGAGTTGGTAGACACGTTCCCTGCCCAGAATGAGCTTAGTCTAGAGGGTTAAACAGAGATTAATATAAGTGATCTATTTATATGTAATATATTTACATATCATAAAAATTTATATATCTACATACAAATGTGCATATTTATATACATAATTTACTTATCTATACTGTCTGACTCCCCCTCTAGACCAAAAGGTCATTGTGGGTGGGGAAAGTGTCTGGTTATTGTTCTACTGTACTCTCCCAAGCTCTTAGTACAGTGTTCTGCACACGTTAAGAGCTCAATAATTAATAATGTTGGTATTTAAGCGCTTACTATGTGCAGAGCACTGATCTAAGCAGTGGGGGAGATACAGGGTAATCAGGTTGTCCCATATGAGGCTCACAGTCTTCATCCCCATTTTACAGATGAGGTAACTGAGGCACAGAGAAGTTAAGTGACTTGCCCACAGTCACACAGCTGACGAGTGGCAGAGCCGGGATTTGATCCCATGACCTCTGACTCCCAAGCCTGGGCTCTATCCACTGAGCCATGCTGCTTCTATATAATTATGACAATGAGTGAGCAAATTTATGGATGTGTACATAAGTGCTTTGGGGCTGAGGGAGGGGTAAAAAAAGGGAGCAAAACCAAGTACTAGGGTGACGGAGAAGGGAGCAGGAGAAGAGGAAAAGAAGGTCTGGTCGGGGAAGGCGTCTTTGAGGAGATGCTCCTTCAATTGAGGCTTTGAAGGTGGAGAGAATGGTAGTCTGCTGAGGCTCCTCCTCTGCCTCCGCCAACTAACTGTTGGAGCCCGTCAAGGGCCTGTACTAGATTCCCTTCTATTCTTCATCTACACTCTTTTTCTTGGAACTGCCACCTCTTTCTGGATGACTCCCAAATCTACCTCTCCAGCCCCAATCTCTCTCCCCCACTGCAATCTCACACTTGCCTTTAGGACATCTCTTCTTTAATGTGCCACCGCAACTAAACATGTGCTTGACACACAGTAAAGCGCTTACCAAATGTCATCATTATCAAGTCCAAAATAGAAGCAGCGTGGCTTAGTGGCAAGAGGACACGGGTTCTTATCCCAGCTCTGCCACTTGTCTGCTGTGGGACTTTGGGGCAAGGCACTTCACTTCTCTGTACCTCATCTGCAAAATGGGGATTAAGAGTGGGAGCCCCACGAGGGACAACCTGATTATCTTGTATCTCTCCCAGGGCTTAGAACAGTGCTTGGCACACAGTAAGCGCTTAACAAATACCATAATTATTATTATTATTAGAACCCCTGTCTTCCCATCCAAACCCTCTCCTTCTCTCAACTTTCCCACAACTGTAGTAAACACCACCAGCTTCTGTCACAAAACCCTGTAACCTTGGCATTATCCTCAACATCTCTCTCTCGCTTAACCAGAATACCGTAAGCTTGTTGTGGACGGGGAACGTGTCTGCTAATTCTGGTGTATTGTACTCCCCACAGTTAGCATTCAATAAATATTATTAAATGATATGCCTGGTAAAGTCAAAATAAGCAAAAAATGAGGCTAGGATATAATGCAGTAAATAGGTAATATCGTCACTCTACTGCACATGTTAAAGACAGCTGATAGATTGTCAGAACCTGATATTATCAGGGGAGGAAGGGAATTATTGAGGGGCGTAAGCCCCGGGGAGGTAGCTTTTTGGAAAGTTTTGAAAATGGGGATGCATTCCACCAAAATATCAGAAACTAGAATACAGAGCTCTACAATAGCCATCATGATGTTAAAGACAAAATGAAGGAAATTAGGAAGCTAGGAAAGAAACCATCCAAAGGAAAGAATAGACAAATACTTAGTTTCAACATACATACACACCGTAGTGCTTCCAGATTTCAAGATGGTAGCCCGTCTTTCTAAATAAGTTTTTTGTCTACACTTAATCATTTTTCAAATGAAGGATCTTAAAAGAATATCTTCGGAAAGTATCGTCCATATCCTCCAAGTAGTTATCAAAGTTATTTCGATGGTCTGGAAAATAGCCTTAATTGCGATTTTCCCATTTAATTACTTCTGGTAAAATCTATCATATCACTCACCGGAGATGATAAAATGTAAAATGGCTCGAAGTGCCTCCAGCTGTACAGTTAATGACTTTTCATGATTTTTCATCACTGTTATTATTCTGGGCGTCACTGCTGCTACTACATCGAGGTGAGGCTCACTGAAGATAGAAGATTTTTAAGAACTGGTCAAGGGTCAAAATCACTTTAATTGAGAATTCACTAGTTTCAAGTAACTGCACCACACAAGAGGTACTCAATTCAAGCTAGATAAATTTATGGATTATGGATTAATCCATAATGCTGGTAAATGAACTAGTAATACACTGAAATTTTGAATATCGTTCTTTGTTATAAAATTTAAATATCTTGTGTCAATGACATTTCACATATAAATTAGTATTTACATATTTGTCTCAAGGCTTAGGATTCATTTAAGGTAAGGAATATCATAAATTCAAAAGTCTTATCCCTGTTTCGTCATGTGTACTCTGTCAACTGCACATATTTCATTTCTGTTAAATGGATTTAAGTAGATGATTCAAGGCACTAGATCACAAAAGCCATGTTTTACTATCCCCAAGAATTTTAATTCCACGAAGAGTATAGTGAAAATATCTGGAAGGTTCTGCAAAAAAGAATGGAAATGAATTGGTCCTAATAACTAATTTTTTGTAAAGATTACTAGTAAAATGGGATCCTGTAAATTCCCAAATATAGACTGTTTTGCATTGCACTTTTTAAATACTGATTTTGAATATCACATGCATCCCAGTGGAAACTCGCTATTACACTTCAAAGGTTCTTGGACTCTGAATTTTAAAAGTATTTTTTACGGTCTACATTTAAAATAGTTATGGTATTAAGTGCTATCTATGTGCCAGGCAGTGTACTAAGGGCTGGGGTGGATACAAAGAAACTGGGTTGGGACACAGTCCCTGTCTCACTTGGGGCTCACAGTGGACAAACGGCAGAGCCGGAAATAGAACTCATGACCTTCTGACCCCCAGGCCCGTGCTCTATGGCATAGTGGGTAGAGCCTGGGGCCTGGGAGTCTGAAGATCACGGATTCTAATCCCGGCTCTGCCACTTGTCTTCTGTGAGGCCTTGGACAAGTCACTTCACTTCTCTGAGCCTCAGTTCCCTCATTTGTAATATAGGAATTGAGACTGTGAGCCTCATGTGGGATAGGGACTGTGTCCAATCCAATTTGCTTGTATCCACACCAGCGTTTAGTACAGTTCCTGGCACAAAATAAGCGCTTAACAAATACCACCACAATTATTACTATTATTATTATGCCATGCTGCTGCTTCGGCAAACACCATGTACCCAGCTCTTATTATCCCAGTAAAATAGTAAGCACTCACTATGTGCCAGGAACCGTACTAAGTGCTGGGGTAATCAGGTTGGACACAGTCTCTGTCCCACATGGGGCTCACTGTCTTAATTCCCATTTTACAGGTGAGGAAACTGAGGCATAGAGAAGTTAAACTATTTGCCCAAGGTCACACAGCAGACAAATGGTGGAGCCGGGATTAGAACCCATGACCTTCTGACTCCCAGGCCCACGCTCTATTCACTACGCCATGCTGCTTCTACTGTAAACACTTACTATATCCCCAGCTCTTCCTATCCCAATAAGATGGAAATCACTTACTATGTGCCAGGCACTGTACTAAATGTTGGGGTAGATACAAGCTAATCAGGTTGGACACAGTCCAGTCCCATACGGGGCTCACAGTCTTAATCCCATTTTATAGATGAGGGAACTGAAGCATGGAGAAGTGAGGTGACTTGCCCAAGGTCATACAGCAGATAAGTGGAAGAGCTGGGATTAGAACCCAAGACCTTCTGCTTCCCAAGCCCTTGCTTTATTCTTTAGGCTACACTGCTTTTCACGAAGGCAACCACCTGTAAATGCAGCCTAAAAAGCATAGCTTATTGTATACTGTGAAATTAGATTTTTAATCCATTACAATTAGAGGACCTATCATATGAAATCAGGCTGATTTAGGGGAATGGACCCGGTTTCCCTTTTTTCACTGAAGGAGTTTTCTAGTCACGATGAATTATCATTATTTACTTCCTTAGAGACCCTTTCCTTGAAAATAAAAGTATTGGCAAGGAAGTGAAGCCTGCTTAAAATATATTTTATTTCAAGTTACATCTAGCGTAACAATTCCTGCAGTGTGAAACACTTTCAAAAACATAAAGTGCAGGCTTCAGACATGTCAAATCTAATTACGTATAATTCTGTTGGCCAATTCTTATGTATTGAATGGTTTGAGGCACAATTGTGTAGTACATATTTGTACCATAATCAATATCATTTTCCTAAAGTGAATTACCCAAACAGCAATAATGACAAATCATCAGAAAGAATTTTATAAAAGATAGTGGTGTTTTCACTGAGAGGGAGTAATATTAAAACAAGGTGTCAATCTTTAAGTAACTCTTTCACTTGGCTAATGAGTATTAGAATCCACTTCGATTATATGCACTTCACCTGAGTCAATATTAAACATTTCATATAGTACTAAGAGCATTCATTACCTTCCTTCAAAAAGATGATTTAACATTTTACAGCCGCTTTCAGCCACTTCAGGGGATTGTAAGTGTTTCTTCATTAACTCTAACACATTCCAGTATATTCCTTTTGACAATAAAATCTTTCTGATATTGCCTATAAGACAACATGGACGTTATTTTGGCAAATGGCAACATAAACATGGTATTTGTCAAGCACTTACTATCTCCCAAGCATTGTACTATGCGCTAGGGTGGATACAAGATCATCAGGTCCTACATGGGGTGCTCAGTCTATGAATTTAGCCAAGATCCGCTCTTTCCGCTCCACCCAAATGGCTCTCTTACTGGTACAGGCTCTCATAATATCCCGGCTGGATTACTCTGATCTCCCTTCCTCCTGTCTCTTCCCGCTCCAGTCTATTCTTCATTCCGCTGTCCGGCTCATCTTCCTGCAGAAACGCTCCGGGCATGTCACTCCCCTTCTTAAAAACCTCCAGTGGTTGCCTATCGACCTCAGCACGAAACTAAAACTTCTCACTCTAGGCTTCAAGGTTCTCCATCACCTTGCCCCCTCCTACCTCTCCTCCCTTCTCTCTTTCCACTCCCCATCCTGCAAGCTCTGCTCCTCTGCCACCCACCTCTTCACCGTCCCCCGTTCTCCTCTATCCTGCTGTCGACCCCTGGGCCACGTCCTCCCGCTGTCCTGAAACGCCCTCACTCCTCACCTCACCAAACTCTCTTCCTCTCTTCAAAGCCCTACTGAGAGCTCACCTCCTCCAAGAGGCCTTCCCACACTGAGCTTCCCCTTTTCCTTCTGCTCCCCCTGTTGCCCCTCTACCCCCCCTTCACCTCCCCTCAGCTAAGCCCCCTTTTCCCCCTTTCCCTCTGCTCCTCCCCCTCTCCCTTCCCCTCCCATCAGCACTGTGCTCATCCGCTTGTTTGTATATATTTTTATTACCCTATTTCTTTTGTTAATGAGATGTCCATCCCCTTGATTCTATTTATTGCTATTGTTTTTGTCCGTCTCCCCCGATTAGACTGTAAGCCGAATTGTACATTCCAAGCGCTTAATACAGTGCTCTGCACATAGTAAGCACTCAATAAATACTATTGAATGAATGAAGGAGGGTGACCAGGTATTGAATCCCCAGTTTTCAGATAAGGGATCTAAGGCTTAGAGAAGTTAAGTGACTTGCTCAAGGTCACCCAGCGGGTAAGTGGCATTGCTGGGATTAGAACCCAGGTCCTCTGATTCCCAGGCCAATGCTCTTTCCACAAGGCCACATTGCTCCGATAGTGAATATGTTAGTAAAACTGGACTGTACTCTCCCAAGTGCTTAGTATGGTGGTCTGCATACAGTAAGCGCTCAGTACCATTGATTGATAATATGCAATTGGATACCACAGACTCACTGAATAAGGGTTTCATCTGTAACTACTGATCCTATCACATTTTCAAAATGTCTTCTTAATGGACCAGGTGAAGTCCAATATAGAATGATATTTTCATAGTTTTCAAGCTACTGTGGTTTTAGGTTGGTTCTTATTCACATTTTTTTAGGATTACCTTATGCTTTCATTACACTTGAATTCTTTCTTTCATGAAAAATTTTTGCAGAAATAAAATTAAATCTCAAATGAAAAATTACCATTAAATTTAGTAGTGAACACAGACTTGAAATTACTTACAAATGAAAGAAATAATCATTTCTCTCATGATGACAGATATTAAGAAATGTTGCTTACTGGAAAAGTCATGGGACTCGGAATTAAGAAGTCTTGGACTCTAATCCCTTGCTCTACCACCCTACTTTCTGACTTTGGACAATTCACTTTAACTTCTCTAGGCTCAGTTTCCTCATCTGTAAAATGGGGTTTCAATACCTATTTTCCCTCCTATTTAGACTGTGAGCCCCATGTGGAACTGGGACTGTGTCCGACCTGAATATATGTACCCATTCATAGTTAAGCAGTGAATGCTAGGGTAGATACAAGGCTATGGGATTATAAACAGTCCCTGTCAGTCAGTCATGTTTACTGAGTGCTTACTATGCGCAGAGGACTGTACTAAGTGCTTAGCACTGTCCTACACAGGGCTCACGATCTATCTTATTTCTATTTTACATATGAGGAAATTGAAGCCCAGAGGTTAAGTCACTTCCCCATGGTCATACGACAGATCCGTGAAAGAGTTGGGACTTGAACCCAGATCGTCTGACTCCTCGTATGGTTATGATAAAGCTGTGGTAATATGCTCACCTCTCTTATAATACGAGAGCTAAGGAAAACTTGCACTTTAATACTCACCAGTTGTGATGCCTTTTGCATATACACAAAAGTACACAAGCAGCTACTCCTATGGAGGAGCACTCATTCATTCATTCAATAGTATTTATTGAGCGCTTACTGTGTGCAGAGCCCTGTACTAAGCGCTTGGAAAGTACAATTCAACCACAGAGACAATCCCTGCCCAACAACGGGCTCACAGTCTAGAAGGGGGGAGGCAGACAGCAAAACAAGAAAACAGGCATCAATAGCATCAGTATAATTATAATTATAGATATATACACATCATTAATAAAATTAATAGAATAATAAATATGTACATATATATAAATTAGTGCTGTGGGGCAGGGAGGGAGGTAGAGAAGAGGGAGCGAGTTGGGGTGTGCTTAGCCCAGACAATCTTGGGCCGTTGGGGGCAGGGAATGTTTCTGTTTATTGTCCTGTTGTACTCTCCCAAGAGCTTAGTACCGTGCTCTGCATACAGTAAGCACTCAATAAATGCGATCGAATGAATGACGATAGAATATTACTTAATTATCCAATCTCATGCTAGTCAAAACTGCATACTGAAAACCATCATCATGGCAGAACTGAGTGTACTGATGGCAAATTATCCTCATAATCACTAATCCATTTAACTTTGATGAAGCCAGTGCCACAACACTACAAAATTGAAATTTACCTATTCAGACACCTAAAAGCGACTTTGAAATGGAATGTCACAAATTTCAAAGTGACCTTTAGGTGTCTAAATAGGAGAAGCAGCATGGCTCAGTGGAAAAAGCCCGGGCTTGGGAGTTCTAATCATGGGTTCTAATCCCAGCTCCGCCCCTTGTTAGCTGTGTGGCTTTAGGCAAGTCACTTCACTTTTCTGGGCCTCAGTTCCCTCATCTGTGAGCCCCACGTGGGACAACCTGATCACCTTGTATCCCCCCCAGCGCTTAGAACAATGCTTGCACATAATAAGCACTTAACAAATACCATCATCATCATAAATAGGTAACCTTCAATTCTGTAGTGTGGTGGCACTGCTCTGATGCTATAATTATATTAAGGGCCTACCGATGCCAAGAGCTAGGGTTGAGATGAAGTTATAATAATGTTAATAATAATGTTGGTATTTGTTAAATGCTTACTAGGTGCCGAGCACTGTTCTAAGCGCTGGGGGAGAAACAGGGTAATCAGGTTGTCCCTCGTGGGGCTCACACACTTTTAATCCCCATTTTATAGATGAGGGAACTGAGGCACAGAGAAGTTAAGTGACATGCCCACAGTCACACAGCTGACAAGTGGCAGATCCGGGAGTCGAACTCATGACCTCTGACTCCGAAGCCCAGGCTCTTTCCACTGAGCCATTCTGCTTCTCCAAGTTATGAGACCAGACATAGTCCCTGTCCCACATGGGGATCACAGTGTATTTTACCCCCAATTTACAGATGAGGAAATTGAGAACCAGAGAAATTAAGTATCTGGTCCATGGACAAGACCAGTGGCAGAGCTTGAACTCCCACGATCTACTAAATCACCTCACCAACAAACTAATCAGGGGAATAGAGGGTGGGAGTGAAATGCCTGAGATTAAAAACAAAAAAAAAGTGCCTCTGGTTTCTAATATTCAAATATATTTCAAAGTTTCATTAATTTTTGCAAGGTAAAAAAGATATCTTTGAAAATCTGACACAGTACTCTGCACACAGTAAGCGCTCAGTAAATACTACTGTCCGATAATACAAATGCAGAAAGTATAGAAGCGAAGAGTGAACGGCTCTACGGGTAGATACGAACCTGAAACTGAACGGGTTAATTTTTAGTGCTGTCATGACAGGCATTTAAGAGGCCATTATACATTTTTTTCATGCTTTTGTTTGTAAATTTTCTACTTGTGAAACACTTAAAATCCATGACGTCTCTATATTTTTAACATAAAAGCTAAACCGCGTTACAATATTATCATGCAAAAAAGAAAATGTAAAAGAAAATAACCAATGGAAAGGCTGTTTCCTAAGTTACCACTTTGATAAAGGCCGTTTTAATATGCTTTAGGACTTTTTAAGTCAATTTAGCATGGAGCAGCTACAGTTGGTAGAGACAGGTCCCTGGGTTAGTGTTCTTCTTTTAAAGGCTGCATAACAATCAGTCATAAATTAATGATATTAATAATAATATGAATTTTAGTATTCGTTACACACTGGCCAATAGTACTGGAGTAGATCCAACACAATCAGATCCGACACAGTCCCCCTTCCACAAGAGGGTCACGGTCTAAGTAGGAGTTAGAAGAGGCAGCTACACCTCCATTTTATAGGTGAGGAGACTGAGGCAACGAGCCACTTGACCTGGTCAGGTTCCCACAGAGATGAGCGGTAGAGCTGGGGTTTGCATCCAAGGTCCCTGACCTCTAGGCATAGAAAGGAATGACTTCAAACCTCATGATGTTAATTCACGTTTCCTCATAAGAATGACAATGACCACACCTCTTCCTGTCTAAATTCCCCAGGACAAACCAGGAGATTCCCCTCAGCACACCATGCACTTCAGAGGACAAAGCAACCACCCCCTGGCCCATTCCTTAATCTCCATCAAAATTTTGCCCACTTAAAATGGGAACCGCTGCATGAAAAGCAGCCGCTAGGGCTGTCCCTTTTCTACTCCTCATTTTGTTCCCCTGGTCTCCTCCATGCTCCCAAATAGGCAGGTGAAAATATAAATAAACTTTACCGTTTTGCTCTAATAAAGTCGATAGGGCATTAGCTGCTGCCTGAAACACTTCTTTTGATGAAGAATGCATCAGCATGGAGAGCATCACTTCTCTATGTGCCGGGTACCTTTTATAAATACAAATCAATTGTAACAATGACTTTACTGGAATCTAAATTCATCTAGTATTAACTTTAAGACTGTTGAATAAAATACTCCAAATTACTCTTGCACGGGCAAATATTTTTCAAACTCCTTAGGGACAATGTTACTCCAAAACTACCCAACTTAACTGCCAGAGAGAAACTCCAGGTACAGGGAGAATTGGGCATAGGGATTTTAAGAATAAAAGCATTTATTTGGTAAGTATTTCTTTCACGAGGAGATCGAGTACTTTTCACAGCAATGAAAGGAGTGGGGAGAACTAAGAATGGGAGATTCCAAGGAATGGAGTAAAATTAAAGTTTTGAGGAAATGTTTGTAAGATATATTTATTAATTTTAATAATGACATAGCAAATACAATTTCAGAGCAGGTCAGAGTGGGGTGAATCTAGCTCTTATTATGCCTGAGGAAACTCTATAAAACGACTCAGAAATCTCTATAGAAAGAAGGGCTTATTTTTCTTTATGTTGCATGGGGTCAATTGGATCCATATTCTACAGTGTATATATTAGTCATACTAACTGGCCATCTTCATCTCCAATCTTCTCATGCAAATTGCTTTGGTACATAAGTAGATTATTCAGGGCCCAGCATGCAGCTTCCTATACATCAAAATAAAGTGAGAAAAGGTCAAACCAGACTTTAAAATAAAGTTGCAAAAGTTCACGCTGCTCTACAACACAAATACCAAATCACACCCTATCCGGACAGCCAACCTGCACAAGTGTGTTTTTCCTATGTCCAGTCAGTGCTTTGTAACATGCTCCCAACCAGTATAAATTTACTTCCTCTTCTTCCTCCTCCTCCTTGCTTTCCTCCAAGTCACGGTTTAAAACAATGGTTTCGGCTTCAAAATACAATGAAAATCAAAAATACATTTGTAACTGTAATCCCAGTCTCTATTCCGAATTCAAGCACGATACACAAATTGCATAAATAATTCACCACTTAAACACAATATCTGTGCAAGTAAAATCCTGCCATCTGGTAAGAAAACCATATTAATAAATGTCATTCAGACATGGCACGGAACAAAGAATATGGGACGATTAAGTAATGGGCTACTTGCAGTGAGCTGCAGAGAAATCTAGCTTCCACTCCTACAGACCAGACAATTCTGGGGCAGCTTTGGGATTGCTTTGAACAGCTTCATTAGGTCCAGACCTAAATCCTAAATCCATTCCAGTCTGGAAGACATCTGGGATCTACCCTAGAGATTCAGTTCTGCTCAAGATTGAGACTAGTAAGTCCTGGAGCAACGGTCCAAAGCTTCCAGTGGGTTTTAATGAGTTGTCGAGAGAAACAAGCAAACAAGTTCTCAAAAAAATTAAAATAAAAAGCTTAAAAATACTTGCAGTATTATATAATGGACAAACCTAGAGCTCAAGATAAGGTATTACCAATTTTATCTAGTTGATTTACTCCATGTAGGCAGTCCAAATGGACTTAAATCATTCAGTTGGACCATCCACATGGAACAAATTAAACCAGCTGATAATAAATGGAAAATGAAAGTTCATTAATGTTTGTCACTCAGCCCACTTATTTAAAATGTTTACGTGTTGTTTTGAAAGTGTTTAATTCAAAGAAAAAGAAAACATTAGATCTTGTGGAACAACTCAAACAAAGCGGGTCACAGAAACACGAGGGAATCAATCCATCATATGTATTGAGCGTTTACTGTGTGCATAGCATTGTAATAAGCACTTGGGAAAGTAAAATACAACAGAGTTGGTAGGCAATGAGCTTACAGTCCAGGGGAGGACACAGACATTAATAAAAATAGGTCAATTACGGATCTGTACACAAATGCTGTGTGCCAAGGGAGGGAGGAATGGAGGATGTAAATCCAAGTGCCAAGCACTGTACTAAGCACTGGGATAGATACAAACTAATCAGGTTGGACACACAGTCCCTGTTCCACATGGGGCTCACAAGCTAAGTAAAACCCGAGATGTACTTAGTACTTTTATTACCATAAGCATTTTACATTTCTTATTTTAATTTGCCCCTCACAATGCCCCTGGGAGGTAAGGTCAGATATTAGTATCGCCATTTTACCGATGGGGAAACTGAGGCATGGGGCGGTTAAATGATTCGCCCAAGGTCAGGCAAGATGAGTGGCAGAGACAGGACTAGAACCTAGGATCTTCAACTTCCAGGGCTACAGCTCTTCCACTACATACACTGCCTCCTAAATATACCATTTTCTACTCTTTTTTGTGTGTTATTATTTAAAAACTCTACGGACAAAATACTTCTGTTTGAACCAATAATATTCTTCCTCACAGTACTGAAGAGTTAAAATTTTACTAGAGTTAAAAGAACATAAATCTGGATGCCGGTGCTTAGTACAGTGCTTTGCACATAATAAGCGCTTAACAAATATCATTATTATTATCATATGTTCAATTCATGATATTACAGTAAAATGATAAAGTAACCCTTTGAAGCAATAGTTCCAACAGGAACCAGTCTTACTTAACTATGTGGCTCCTAGGGGTGCAACTCTCTCCCACTTCAACTTTGCCAAACCAAAGCTCTGCCCATCTTTACAGCCCTCTTGAAAGTCCAGGTCTTCCATGAGTCATTTCCCAATTTATTTTTTTCATCCCAAGTCTAAAAACTTTATTGCTCGTTGCTTTTCATCATGATAAAGAAAAGTAGACTTACTGAGGAGAGCCAAGCAGCTGAGAGCTGCAATCTGTAAATTGGCATTATCCGAATACTGTTTAACGGCCTTGACGATGACTTCATGCACCTCATTTAAAACCAGGATATTAAAAAAATTTCCTAAAAAACAACCAAACCTAAAGTGTTAGTTGAATCTATATCAAAGCAATGATGTGTGTCATTTGCACATGGAATATGACATCGTGACAGGTAATTATTACAATGATTCTAGAAAATAAGAACCTAAGAAATCCCAAACTGAAAGGGGTCACTGATCCATCTGGCCCAGCATTTTGTTACTGCCAGAAACATGAAGGGCAGAACTGCCTTCTTTGGCATCTGTCGGCATGTTTAAAAATAATACTTCTTTACCTTCACATGTTCCAGGCCAGTTTTACTCTCTTTAGCATTTTTAACCCTTTTTCAAATAACAGAAACCTCATCCTAAAATTTGTCCTGGTTCTTCACTTTGCTAAAAGATTACCTTGAGAAGAATCAGTCAAACATTGATATTTATTGCGCACCTCCTGTGCGCAGAGTACCTTATTAAAGCGCTTGGGAAAATAAGATAGAGCAGAAGATGGATATATGTACAAAATCTAACTTTATGTTCGCAGATAATAATGTTGGTATTTGTTAAGCGCTTACTATGTGCCGAGCACCGTTCTAAGTGCTGGGGTAGACACAGGGGAATCAGGTTGTCCCACGTGGGGCTCACAGTCTTAATCCTCATTTTACAGATGAGGTAACTGAGGCACCGAGAAGTTAAGTGACCTGCCCAAAGTCACACAGCTGACAAGTGGCAGAGCTGGGATTCGAACCCATGACCTCTGACTCCAAAGCCCGTGCTCTTTCCACTGAACCACGCTGCTTCTCTAAGAAGATGCCATAGGCGATGGTGAAATTCCCCTACGAGAGCCTGTGCGGTTGAAAACGTAATTGCAGAATCTACAGTCATCTTGTGCACACCAGATGGTTCTCCCTTTTGTAACTGGAAGGACTGTTTTTAAAAACACTACCCTAAATCTCAACACGAATTGCTACTCTCCAGATTTCCTACAATTACGATCAACATCAGCAGTGGTAGTAATGACATTTATTGTTCTATAGCTAGGTGTAGCAACTGGGGACTCGTCTATCCCTTTCTGAAGCAGCAATTAGACTGGTGAAGAGAACGAAGCAGTTGGGGAAAGGGAGGAAAAAATAGCTTCTAGTAGATAGAAGCAGCATGGCTCAGTGGAAAGAGCTGGGGCTTGGTAGTCAGAGGTCATGGGTTCGAATCCCAACTCTGCCATTTCTCAGCTGTGTGACTGTGGGCAAGTCACTTCACTTCTCTGTGCCTCAGTTACCTCAACTGTAAAATGGGGATGAAGACTCATGTGGGACAACCTGATTACCATGTATCTACCCCAGCACTTAGAACAGTGCTCTGCACATAGTAAGCACTTAACAAATACCAATATTATTACTATTATTAGATTGGACACAGTCCCATAGGGGCTCACAGAGTCACAGAGAAGTTAAGAAACTTGGCCAAGATCACACAGGAGACAAGTGCTTTGTACACAGTATCCTTCTCTTCCTCCTCCTTACAAGGCTCCAGATGGGTCAGAGGCTCATGTCTCGGTCAATCGTATTGATTGAACACTTACTGCATGCAGGGAACTGTAGTAAGCACTTGGAAAAGTACAACACGACAATATAACAAGACATATTAGAGAAGCAGCGTGACTCAGTGGAAAGAGCCTGGGCTTAGGAGTCAGAAGTCATGGGTTTGAATCCCGGCTCTGCCACTTGTCAGCTATGTGACTGTGGGCAAGTCACTTATCTTCTCTGTGTCTCAGTTACCTCATCTGTAAAATGGGGATTAACGGTGAGCCTCATGTGGGACAACCTGATGACCCTGATTCTACCCCAGGGCTTAGAACAGTGCTCTGCACATAGTAAGCGCTTAACAAAATACCAACTTTATTTTTATATTCCCTGCCCACATTAAGCTTACAGTTTAGAGGGGGAGACGCACATTAATGTAAGTAAAGAAATTACAGATAGGTACTTTAGTGCCGTGGGGCTGAGCAGAGAGGGGATGGGTGAGGAATAAAGGGAGCAAATCAGGGAGATGCAGAAGGGAGTGGGAGAAGAGGAAAGGAAGGCTTAGTCTGGGGAGGCCTGTGGAAGAGATGTGTCTTCAGATATGAAGAGGGCAGTCATTCGAAGAGAGAGGCAGGGCGTGAGCAAGAGGTCAGTGGAGAGATAGATGAGATCGAGGTACAGTGAGTAGGTTGGCATTAGAGAGTGGCGTGGGTGGCCTGCGTTGTAGTGGGGGACTGGCGAGGTGACGTAGGAGGGAGAAAGGTGATTGAATCCTTAAAGCTGGCGTTAAGGAGTTTAATGCGGAGGTGAATGGGCAACCACTGGAGATTCTTGAGGAATGAGGAAACACAGACTGAACGCTTTTAGAGAAAAATGAAGCGGGCAGCAGAGTGAAGCACGGACTGAAGTGGGGAGGGGCAGGAAGCAGGGAGGTCAGCAAAGAGGCTGACTGATGGGAAGCAGCGGGGCTTAGTGGAAAGAGCGTGGGCTTGGAAGTTGGAGGATGTGGGTTCTAATCCCCATTCCGCCTCTTGTCTGCTGTGTGACCTTGGGCAAGTCACTTCATTTCTCTGTGCCCAAGGTCAAGTCACTTAATTTCTCTGTGCCTCAGTTACCTCATCTGGAAAATGGGGATTGAGACTGTGACCCCCACATGGGACAACCTCATTACTTTGTATCTACCCCAGCGCTTAGAACAGTGTTTGGCACATAGTAAACACATAACAAATACCATCATTATTATTATTCAGTAATAATAATAATAATGATCAAGTTGTCCCAAGTAAGGCTCACAGTTTCAATCCCCATTTTCCAGATGAGGTAACTGAGGCACAGAGAAGTTAAGTGACTTGACCACAGTCACACAGCTAAGTGGCAGAGCCGGAATTCGAACCCATGACCTCTGATTCCCAAGCCCGGGCTCTTTCCACTGACCCACGCCGCTTCTCAAGGTGGGATACAACGAATGCTTAGATTAACGTGGTAGCAGTTTGGAATGGCAGGATTTAATGATAGATTGAATATGTGGGTTGAATAGAGACAGGAGTCAAGGGCGATGCCAAGGTTACGGGCTTGTGAGACAGAAAGGGTGGTGGTGCTGTCTACAGTGATGGGAAATTCAGGGCAAGAACAGGGTTTGGGTGGGAAGCTAAGGACTTCTGTTTTGAATATGCTAATTTTGAAGAGATGGCAGGACTTCCAAGTAGAGATGCCTTGAAGGCAGGAGGAAATAAAAGACTGTAGAGAGGGAGAGAGATCAGGGCTGGAGATGGAGACTTGGAAATCATCTGCATAGAGGTGGTAATTGAAGCCATGAGAGCAAATAAGTCTCCAAGGGAGTACATATAGATGAGAATAGAAGGGGACCCAGAACTGAACCGTGAGGGACAATGACAGTTAGGAGGTGGGACTTCCATTCAGCCCTGCTCCATGCCCAAAACAACTCAAACGCTGGTGGCCTGCGGCCTTCTCAACTTCTAGAATGCTGACAAGACCCTGCCACGGATGAGGCCGTGACTTTGGTCACTGCTGGAATGAACGACAAAGAGGCTGAAAACCTGCTCCGCTAGTCACCAGGACCATCTGTTCTTTCATTTGCCATATTTGGTTTTCTTATATTTTTGCCTTATGTCTCTCGCCAGCCCTCTCTCCCCACCATATTCTGTTCAGTCCATGAAACTCCAATGGCTGCCCATCCACTTCTGCATCAAACACCTTACCATTGGCTTTAAGTCACTCAATAAGTTCTCTCTTTCCTATCTTACTATGCTGATTTTCTATTACAGCCAAGCCTGCCTAATTTGCTCCCCTACTGCCAACCTGCCTATGGTACCTTGATCTCCTCCATCTTGCCAATGACCCCTTTCCCACATCCTCTCTCTGACCTGAAACTCCTTCTCCCTTCATTTACAACAGAACAACACTCTCCTTACCTTCAAAGTCTAACTAAATCTCCTCCAACACGTCTTCCCCAACTAAGCCCTCAATTCCTGTACTTCCTCTCCCTTCTGTGTTGTCTAGTAACTTGGATCTATACCCTTTGAGTATTAGTCACCCCACTCTCAGTCCCATAGTAGACTGTGAACCCGTTTTTGGGCAGGGAGTGTCTCTATCTGTTGCCGAATTGGACACTCCAAGTGCTTAGTACAGTGCTCTGCACTTAGTAAGTGCTCAATAAATACTATTGAATGAATAGTACTTGTGTACATATCCATAATGTATTTTAATGTCTATCTCCCTCTAGACTATAAACTCCTTGTGGGCAGGAATGTGTCTACCAGCTGTCACTCCTCTGTTCTTAGTATACATTAAGTACTCAATAAATACCACTGATTTATTAATTATTTATTCTTTGTTTAAGAGATTTTTAAGGGCCAGGGACTACTACCTAGTGCTCAGTACAGTGTTGTGCATATAGAAGGAACTTAATAAATAGTATGACTTTTATTACTACTGCTAATAATAATTTCTTTGTATAGCGGGCACTTAGGATCAGGCACCACTTTGGTCAACTTAGAAAAAGAAGCAATACATATTTCTATTTGGGAGCCCACTAACAATCAATCAATTGTGTTTATTGAGTGCTTACTGTGTGCAGAGCAGTGTACTAACCACAATAAAAGAGTTGGAAGACACGTTCATTGCCCACAACAAGCTTAACAGTGATGACTACTGCAACTTTTCAGATCAAATGGGGGAAAATCGGACATGTTGAAAAAGTGATGAGATTTATCTTATTTTTAATAGGATTCAGAGAATAAATTACAGAATGAATGAGATAATGGGCTCCCTATTGACGTCAATATGTCAGACATAAATATTTGAGTTTGGGTTGTACCCAAAATATCTCTGGACAATACACAGAGCATGGATACATGCTGATCTTTTAAATCCTCTAAAAGAAAGCCTGGCCCGTTTACTTTATCCCTTAGTTGTAGCATTTATGTTTAGATGCTCTTTGAGAGTAGGAGAGCACAGTAAGCGCTCAATAAATATGACTGAATGGATGAATGGTATAAGCAAGTTAAACCATTGACAGAACTGCCTTTTAATTGAACAACTCGAAAACAAGCTGAATGTGCAACCTGAACTGAACTATAGCTCAATGGTATATTTTTGATGGTATGTTTTTAAGCACTTTCTACGTGTCAGGCACTGTACTAAAAACTGGGGTAAGATGCAAGATAATCAGGTTGGACACAGTCTCTTTCCCACCCTGGGCTCACAGTCTCAATCCCCATTTTCCAGATGAGGTAACTGAGGCACAGAGAAGTGAAGTGACTTCCCCAAGGTCACAGAGCAGACAAGTGGTGGGGCTGGGAGTAGAACTCATCACTTTCTGACTCACAGGCCCACGCTCTCTCCACTATGCCAAGCTGCAGATATTAAAATATTAATAACAAGGGACTGAGGTATTATAAAAATGAATAACAGTTTGCATAACTTACCCAATGTAAGCTTGTGTAACAAACGACAACTCACTTCTTGAATTTGTTCACTGCAGGGAAATGTTTTCATGGCTTCTACTACGATGTTGTAACACCTAACATTTCCACTCATGAGGACTTCAACATTACTGCCTAAATTTGGAATAAAATGCTTTTCAATAAGGTATTTTAAGATGTTCATCCAAAGACATTTTTTAAAAAATAAGATTGTACTTCTCATCACTTCTATTTAAACTCAAAAAAGAAAACAGCTATCTCTTGGTACTGACAATATTATTTTGTTCAATTTGAATTATTCGGGAACGGGGTTTAATTTTGCAATGAATTCAAGTTTCCCAAATTATAATTCTACAATACAGAGTTACAGCTATAATTCAGTGACATTTTGTGAAAATAGGGCAATAAAGAGCTATTTACGGAAAAACCAGGGAAAAATCATGCTGGATTCCAACATTTTCTAACACACGGAAGTCTTAAACACCAGAATTTAGATTTGAAAGAGAGCAAGAGCAAACAGGAAAGAGACAAGCTAAAAAGAATTCTCACACTTCAGTAAATTTACAAGCCTCAATAAATTGTTTGCTGTCAGGCCCAAGAGAGTTTGTGTTGGCCTAAATTTACAGTACAGAGATATGGAAGAGGCCAAAGATGGAAGGAGGGCAGAAGATGCGTCTGCTAATCCTACTGTCTTCTCCCAAGTGCTTAATTTAGTGCTCTACACAGAATAAACACTCAATAAATACTACACATTGATTGAAAGAAACATAACAAAGTTTGTAAGTAAGTGAGCAAGAAGGAGAAAGAATATTCAAGTCCCTCCTCTCTTGGATATAAAAGCTCATGTGCTGATTATTTGAGCATTTCCTAGGCTCCTATTGGCCAGTCCCCTCCTCCCAGAAGATAATACTCCTACAGTGGATTTTAGGAAACCCTGTAGTTCAGGATCCTGGGGAATATCGTTCCAGAAAGCTCTGCAAATGTCTCCAAATCAATTACCTTGGCTCTAACCCAGCACTTACTTCAATGCCTTAAAATCCATAAAAAAATGAAAACTTAGAGGACAGATTTACAGCAATAGACTTCCTACTTGATCATTTTGGCTCTTGTTAAGTGCTTACTATGCACCAAGCACTGTAATAATGTCGGTATTTGTTAAGCGATTACTATGTGCAGAGCACTGTTCTAAGCGCTGGGGTAGATACAGGGTAATCAAGTTGTCCCACGTGAGGCTCACAGTCTTCATCCCCATTTTACAGATGAGGGTTGGACACAGTCCAACAACTGAGTCCCACATGGGGCTCAGAGTCGTAATCCCCATTTTACATATGAGGTAACTGAGGCAGAGAGAAGTTAAGTGACTTGCCCAAGATCACATAACAGACAAGTGGAGGAGCCAGGATTAGAACCCAGGTCCTTTTGACTCCCAAGCCTGTGTTCTATCCACTAGGCCATGGTGCTTAGTGTGAAGCAGCGTGGCTCAGTGGAAAGAGCATGGGCTTTGGAGTCAGGGCTCATGAGTTCGAATCCCAGCTCTGCCACTTGTCGGCTGTGTGACTGTGGGCAAGTCACTTAACTTCTCTGTGCCTCAGTTCCCTCATCTGTAAAATGGGGATTAAGACTGTGAGCCCCACGTGGGACAACCTGATTCCCCTATGTCTACCCCAGTGCTTAGAACAGTGCTCGGCACATAGTAAGCGCTTAACAAATACCAACATTATTATTATTATTGCTTAGGCAAGTTTCACAGGCAACACTGATCAGTACCCTACCTGATCCTGGATATCGACTGTAAAGCTGTAGGTGCCCAAACCACCACCCAAACCTCCATCTACCCCTGTCCTTCCCATTAGACTGTGAGATAAGGAAGGAAAGGGGAAGGAAGGCAGTGGAGGGGAGTGTTTGGAAAAACCTTCTTCTGCCAATATGGAGGACATGTCAAAGAGAAAGGAAGAGGTTTAAAAAGGCAAGTCTGGGAAAAGGAAGAGAAGGTAGACAGAGAGATTAGATAATAATAATAATTATGGTATGTTAAGCACTTACTATGTGCGAGGCACCTGTACTAAGCGCTGGGGTGGATACAAGCAAATCAGGTTGGTCCCACATGGGGCTCGCAGTCTCAATCCCCATTCTGAGGTACAGAGAAGTAAAGTGACTTGCCCAAAGTCACACATAGCAGACAAGTGGCAGAGCCGGGAACAGAACCCATGAACAGAATCCATGACCTTCTGACTCCCAGGCCCGTGCTCTATCCACTAGGCCATGTTGAATATCATGAATTAGAGGAGAATTACAGGTCATGATTGGTAGATTAATACTTGAGCAGAGCATATGCAAATTTAGCATGCCAACTTAAAGAAGGACTATCCATCTTTGCAATGCTCCTGCATGGATGGCATAATATCTGACTGTCCTAATTATTTTAGGGAAAAAAGTTAACCTCAAAAATGATGACTGCCTCCATCAAAGAGCATTTATTTAAGTGTTGAGGGGAGGAGCACATGCACTTTTACCAATGTTTGTACACTGCATCTGGAAAGTGGTTAGCCTTCCCTTGGAAATTTGTATCTATTATAAAATGTGTTCATGGACAGTATTTCAGCTACAAATGGAAAGCAAAAGAAGAGGCCAGAAATAATTACTTCTAAAAGAAAAAGAAAGGGAGGGTGTTATTCATTCAATAGTATTTATTTAGCGCTTACTATGTGCAAGCTACTGTACTAAGCACTTGGAATGTTCAATTTGGCAACAGATAGAGACAATCCCTGCCCATTGACGGGCTTACAGTCCAATTGGGGGAGACAGACAGTCAAAAACAACTGCAATAAACAGAATTAAGGGGATGTACATCTCATTTGTTGACTCAGGATGACTCAGGGTGTTTCAAAATCACCTTTCTACCATTATTGAACTTCTTCTTTCAAGTATTAATTTCCTCAGACTGGAAAATCAAAAATTGAGGCTTACAATTCTGCAACAAGCACTATACAAAGAAATGGCACTTTTCACCAAAAATTATTTTATGCCTTATTATGCCCTTTCCCTGTGAGATCGAATGTTGATCCCAGATTTCAACAATGCGGTGTGTCTTTAGAAAATGATTAAATATTAATGGTGAGCACTTAATTTTTTTTAGAAGGCAAATGTCAATGATCATCTGAAGCAATAGATTAGCATCATACTAATCCCAAAATGGCAAACATACCCATGTTCACCCCTCCTGTCTGGCACTTTTATGTTTTGCAATTTTTAAGTCATTACAGACACTGTTCTCAGAGGCATGTGAGCCATTCATAAATTGAGAATCTGCTACAGTACCAAAGCAGATTTTTAAGCAAATTTTAAAACAGCGTGGCTCAGTGGAAAGAGCACAGGCTTGGGAGTCAGAGGTCATGGGTTAGAATCCCAGCTCTGCCACTGATCAGCTGTGTGACTTTGGGCAAGTCACTTCACTTCTCTGCGCCTCAGTTACCTCATCTGTAAAATGGAGATTAAGACTGTGAGCCCCACGTGGGACAACCTAATTACCTTGCATCTACCCAGCACTTAGAACAGTGCTTGGCACATAGTAAGCACTTAACAAATACCAAAATTATTATTATTAAAGCTAACTAGAAAGACGTGGGGAGATAGGGTGGCAATCATATCATGTTGTCAAAGATTACTTACATGGAACTGCCAAGGAGTGTAAGCAGTGAAGTGCATGAAACACCACTTCCTCTTTATTTTTAAATTGCTTTAATGCATCCAACACAATCATATGATCTTTGCTCTCAAAAAATTCAGTCAGTTGCTCTTCTGGAACTAAATTGAAAACAGAATAGAGATACATCTTAAGAATGCTAACATTTTTAACACTAATATCTTATTTTATACATCACTCAAATAAAAATTATAATTAGTAATCCTGAAATTTGTTAAGTGCCTGCTGTCGAGTCGTTTCCGACCCATAGACACACCACGGACACATCTCTCCCAGAACGTCCCGCTCTCTATCTGCAATTGTTATGGTAGTGGATCCATAGAGTTTTCTCGGTAAAAATCCGGAAGCGGTTTACAATTGCCTCCTTCCACGCAGTAAACCTGAGTCTCCTTTCACTCATTATATAGTATTTACTGAGTGTTTACTATGTGCACTTGGGATGTACAATTGGGCAACAGAAAGAGACAATCCCTGCCCAATGACGAGCTCACAGTCTAAATGGGGGAGACAGACAGCAAAGCAAAAGCGTCCAAAACAAAACATCATCATGATAAATAGAATCAAGGGGATGTACACCTCATTAACAAAATAAATAAGGTAATAAATAATATATACAAATGAGCACAGTGCTGAGGGGAGGGGAAGGGAGAAGAGCAGAGGATGGGGAAGAGGGGAGGGGGAGCAGAGAGAAAGGGGGGGCTCAGTATGGGAAGGCTCCTGGAGGAGGTGAGTTCTCAGTAGGGCTTGGAAGAGGGAGAGTTACTTTGGCGGAGGTGAGGAGGGAGGGCATTCCAGGACAGCGGGAGGACGTGGCCCAGGGGTCAATGGCGGGATAAGCGAGAACGGGGGACAGTGAGGAGATGATCGGTAGAGGAACGGAGTGTACGGGGTGGGAAGTTTTCTACAGTTTTCTAGAGAGGAGGTGAGGAAGGAGGGGGCAAGGTGATGGAGAGCTTTGAAGCCAAGAGTGAGGAGTTTTTGTTTCATGCAAAGGTTGATAGGCAACCACTGGAGGGTTTTGAGGAAGGGAGTGACATGCCCAGAGCGTTTCTGTAGGAAACACTCCCTCGACTCTCCCTCGACTCTCTCCCACGTCGCTGCTGCCCAGCACGGGTGAGTTTGGACTTGTAGCAGATTGCCTTTCACTATCTGGCAAATTATTGTAGCTGGGGTAGATGAGGGAGAACAGGAACTGACCCCCATTTTACAGACGAAGAAACTGGGGCACAGAGAAGTTAAATGACTTGCTCAACGTCACATGACAGGCAGTGGCAGAGCCGGAATAAGCTCCAGTGCAGAAAAATAAAGTTCCAGTGCAGAGTTTCTCCTAAATATGCTGTTTGTCTAGAAAATAAACCCATTTGGTCTCACTTTCTTCACTGCTGTGAAATGAAAGTCTTGAAATACAAAGGAAATGATATATTACAGAAAATTGGAAGGTGGATGGGTATTGAGGATGGGGAGAGAGGAATGGGATTTTGAATCACCCTGGAGATAAAGTTGCCATGTCCAAAAGTAGCTGAAGCTCTGCTCAGCTACATGGACCATATCACTGGTTTAAGAATAGGTCTAAGTGACAAACACTTCAGGTAACCTACCGATGATAGTCTCTACCAAAACAAAAAAAAGAAAAATCTATCAATCATATTTATTGAGCTCTTACTGTGTGCAGGTCACTGTACTAAGTGCTTGGGAGAGTACAACGATCAAACAGAAGTATCAATTTTCCTTTTCAGAATGTCATTTTAAAACTGCATTTCTCCTCCTTTACTATCTTCTTTCATTTCTCTTTCAATCTCATAATACTCACTTTCTTCCAGCTTCAGCCCCTAAAGCACTTTTTTTTAAAAAGGCAGAGGTATTATGTTAATTTTTAATCTTTACATATAGCATTGACTCAATGGCAATACCAAAGATAGGTTAGTCCCTTCCTAAGAATCAATTAATTATGTATAATCCACACTTTTAGAGGATAGAGTAAAAGCTTTTCTAGGAAATGCTGGTTTTTTCATAATCTTGGAAGTGACTAGCAAAATCCAATTTTAACTTCTCCACAGTGCTACGACTTTATTTTTCATTCCAATTCCCCACATATCCAGTTTATATAACTAGCTTTATGTGATTTACAAGATATGAATGAAACACACTCTCCAGAGCAAGCAACATCTCTGAAATCACTCCATTACTCAATTCTTACATATTCCACTTATTAGACAATACAATTAGCATACTTCCTTTACATTACAGAACATTTTGACTTTAATTTAAAAAGTAAAATGATACATTTTGAAAAACAAAAAATACCTCTTTCAAAAAGCACGTGTAAAGCTTTACATCCAAATCTTTGAACTTCTTCATTAGATGGGAAGGTATGCATAGCATCAAAAATTAACAAAAATACATCACTTTCTTCATCCAAAACCAACAGAGTCATCACATCTATATATGGGGAATACAAGAAAACAGACACATATAATTGCCTTAACATCCAATTGCCCATGATTTTACATATAAAAGAACTGTACTTCAGGGAGGGTCACTTAGGTTTTGTGAAATAAAGGACAAATCTATATGGTGGACAATAATTCCAAAATTAATGGCCACATTTGCCCCTGGAAAAAACCTTTAGTAGTAAAATATATTCACCACACATTTCTTTAATGGTCCATTTACATCTTCATTTTGAAATGAATGAAAGGGGATTCAAAGCTAGTTATTTTTGTTGTACTCTGACAGAAAACAATTTCTCTAGGAACATTTCATCAACTGAAGAGACTGCCTGTAAATGTCTAAAGGTGGAAATAAATTTAAAAAATGACTACGATATAGAAAATCTTTACAAGTAGAAAAATTAATTTCACGAACTACTCTAATACTTTAAATTTAAAACTTAATAACATAATAAAATACAAATACTTGTAGATACCTGAAGTCAGAAGAAGATCTAATGCCTTCAGACCAATTACTGAAAGGTTTATGTTGGCATTATGAAGAGTGAGCATTTTGAGAATCAACCTAGAGGTAAGAATAAATCAGATATTAAGCCAACATTTATCAAATTCATTCATACTCTTTGAGACTTCTATTATTTGTCTCAGCTATCTGCTGCTATCCAGACATTTTCTTTTTCAGACAAATAATTCCCTTGAACTATAGTATGTGAATGTAAGTTAAAAAAACAAAAACAAGAACCCTGCTCAATAGGTTTGAGCAGTGTTCATTTTTTTAAATGAGCACCTCACAAATCTTCCATCTCTTTAGTTTTGATTAAGAGTACCACCTCAGGGCTCAGAAGTTATTCCTCCATTCACAGGGACCTGGGAGTTGATCTGTCAGTCAGTTGTATTTATTGAGTGCTTATACTATGTGCAGAGCACTGTAGTAAGCACTTAGAAGAGTACAATAAAACAATAAGCAGACACATTACCTGCCCACAAGGAGCTCAGTCTAGAGGCAGAAATGGGGAGGGGAGGAAGAGAGACATACATCAATATAAATAAATGAGAGTTATGTACATAAGTGCTGTGGGGCTGGGAGCAGGGAGGGAGCAGGGAGCAAGTCAGAGTGGCGCAGAAGGGAGAGGGAGAAGAAGAAAGGAGGTTATGGGTCTGGAAATGAGAAGGAACCGGGTTCTAATCCCAGTTTCACCACTTGTCTGCTGTGTGATCTTGGGCACGTCACTTGACTTTTCTGTGCCTCAGTTACCTCATCTGCAAAAAGGGGATTAAGACTGTGACCCTCCTGTGGGACATGGACTTTGTCCAACCTGATTAGTTTATACCTACCCCAGTACGTAGTACAATCTCTGGCACATAACAAGCACTTAAATACTTTATTTAAAAACAAAAAAGGGGTTACAGGAATTCACTGAGTGCCTACCATATGCAGCACTTGGGAAATGCAATAGTGATACAAGTGTCCTCTTACCTTTCTCCTCCTCCTCCCTTTCTTTCTGCTTCTTTTTATTCCCTCTCTTTTTCTCCTGATCTTTTAATTGCTAGACTTAATTTCTTGCAACCCTCCCTCTATTTGGGGGTTGCAAAAAAGAAGTAATTTTGTAAATAAATACTACCACATGAAATCACAAGAAGCAAAAACAACCACAATAAAACTGCCCGACTGAATCCAAACTGCCCCACTGAATCCAAACTTACTAACATATTCAAAATTAGAAAAGGTCGAGATACTTTTTCTATATGCTCGCATTCTATAATGGGCAAATGCAAAGTCCTCACACCTTATATCCGTAAAATTTAAAAATCCCTTCGATATAAAAGCCTACTATATGCAGAGAACTATATTAAGCACTTGGGAGAGTAAAACATATTGTACTCTCCCAAGTATTTAGTGCACAGCTCTGGACACAGCAAGTGCTCAATAAATATGACTGACTGACATACATTACCTGTCTTTAGGGAGTACACAATCTTATTGAAGAAAAAGCCCAAATTGTTGACAGAAAGTGAGAGAACAAAGATATTACTGATTGTAGCAGAGGGATGGTACAGTGAAACAGTAAATACGTAGCATAAGTCATCAACGGGTATCACTATTCAGTATTAAGTATTGAGAATGGGTGCAAATATTAGGGTTGATGTGGGTTGGGATAGTGGGAATTTAAAAGGGACGCTTCCTGGAGGAAGTGATAATTCAAGAGGTTCTGAATGAGGGGAAAAGTGTCCCCTGGTAGAGTTGATAGGAAGGGAGCTCTACAATCTCTGCTATATTATACTTTCCCAGGCATTTAGTCCAGTATTGCCACACAGTAAGTGCTCAATAAATATCACTGATTGACTGGTTGAACAACCATGCGAAGAAATGGAGCAGGAATGTTGAGAGCAAGAGGCAGTGAGGTGAAGCTTATAGTATTTAGCTGTAGCACTTTTTGAGCACATAATAAAAATAATAATAATACGTTAAGCACTAAATATGTGCCAAGCACTGTTCTAAGCACTGAGGTAGATACAAGGTAATCAGGTTGTCCCACGTGGGGCTCTTGGTCTTAGTCCCCATTTTACAGATGACGTAACTGAGGCCCAGAGAAGTTACGTGACTTGTCCAAAGTCACACAGCTGACAAAGTTGCAGAGCTGGGATTGACTATGTGTCAAATGCTGTTTTAAGCACTGGAGTAGGAACAAGTTAATTATGTCAGACGCAGTCCCTGTCCTGCATGGACAGTCTGAACGTGAGAGAGAACAGGTTTTCAATCCCCATTTTACTCTTGAGGAAACTGAGGCACAGAGAAGTTAAGTGATTCACACAAGAGTTGGAGCCAGGACTAGAACCCAGGTCCCCTGATTTCCAGACCCATGTTCTTTCCACTAGGACATGCTGCTTCTTTTTGCTATGAAGGGACACCTGGATGTTTTTTAGAAATGGAGAAAGGGAAGATAAGTTGGACAATCAGTCACGTGCAGTGATAGACTAAAGAGGCTGGAGATGGAACACCAGTAATAAGGCTGATAAAATAGTCTAATTGTGAAATGCATGGTGTAGTGGGTAGAGCACAGGCCTGGAAGTCAGAAGATCATAGATTCTAATCCTTGCTCTATCCCTTGTCTGCTGTGTGACCCTGGGCAAGTCACTTTACATCTCTGTACCTCAGTGACCTCATATGCAAAATGGGGATTAAGTCTGTGAGCCCCACATGGGACAGGGACTGTGTCCAAACCTATTTGCTTATATCCACCCCAGTGCTAAGTACAGTGACTGGCACTTAGTAAGCACTTAACAGATACTGCTATTATTATTATTATCATCATTATTATTATTATTATTATTATTAAATGAAGAGTTTGAATAAGGGTGGTGGCCATTTGGATGGAACAAAGGGTCACATGTGGGGACTATGGATGAAAAGCCAACAGGATTTGTCAATTAAAAAAATGATAATAATAACCGTGGTATTTGTTAAACCTTACTATGTGCCAGGCACTGTACTCAGCACCGGGGTAGATACAAACTAATCAGGTTGGACACAATCGATGTCCCACATGGGGCTCGCAGTCAATCTCCATTTTGCAGATGAAGTAACTGAGGTCCAGAGAAGTTAAGGTCACAGAGCAGACAAGTGGCAGAGCCAGAATTAAATCCCAGGTCCTTCCGACTCATGGGCCCATGGTCTATTCACTAGGCCACGCCGCTGTTTCATTAATTGATTGATTAATTGATTATCCCAAAGGTGAGGCCTTCTGGGAGACGGAGGGTGGTTGTCTGGCCAACAGAGATGGAGAAATTGGAAAGACAACTGTGTTTAACAACGAAACTGAGAAATTCATATTTAGGCACATTAAGTTTGAGGCGTCGCTGGGGCATCCATGTAGAGATGTTCTGGAGGCAAAAGAAAATACACAGATCTGTGTACCAGATCAGAGTTGGGGGTCAAGAATAATAATGATCTTTGTTAAGCACTTAGGTGCCAAACACTGTACTAAACACTGCAGTAGAGGCAAGATAATCAGGTTGGTGACCGTTAGATTGTGAGCCCATGTGGAATCCAAAGTGGATTAGTTGCCATTGTTTTTATGAGATATTCTTCCCCTTGACTCTATTTTTTGCCATTGTTCTCGTCTGTCCATCTCCCCCGATTAGACCGTAAGCCCGTCAAACGGCAGGGACTGTCTCTATCTGTTGCCGACTTGTTCATTCCAAGTGCTTAGTACAGTGTTCTGCACAGAGTAAGCGCTCAATAAATACTATTGAATGAATGAATGAAAGGGAGAGCAGGTAATGAATGCCCATTCTATAGTTGAGGAAACTGAGGCACAGAGAAGTGAAGTGATTTGTCCAAGGTCAACAACGGGTAAGTGGTAGGGCCAGGATTAGAACCCAGATTTTCTGACTCCCAGGCCTGTGTTATTTCCTCTGGGCCACGCTGCTTCTCAAGGAAGTATTTTTTTTTAATGTTAGGATAATCATACAACAAACCAAATAACCATAAATGAAATAACCAAATCTCATTTTGTTTGGTTAGTGGCCTTAATTAGCTTAGAAAATGAGATTTCTATTGTGTTTCATACTACATTCTTTGGTTATGATGACCTTGATTCTTTTAAAATTCTGCTTTAATCACAAAAATTGAACATGTTCAGTATTCAAAATAATTTCAGAGTTATCTTCAACTTTTAAATTAAGTGGAAAAAATGTGACTTACTGCCTGCTTTCAAGGCTTAATGGTTTTCCTACCAAAATAATTTGCAGCTTTTGGTAATCTAGGCTGAATTCATTCATTCATTGAGCACTTACTGTGTGCAAATCAGTGTACTAGCACTTGGAAAGTACAATTCAGCAACAGATAGAGACAACCCCTGCCCACAACGGGCTCACAGTCTAGAAAGGGGAAGACAAACATCAAAACAAGTAAACAGGCTTCAATAGCATCAATATAAATGAATAGAATTATAACAGGCCTAGAGAAGTGAAGTGACTTGCCCAAGGTCACACAGCAGACAAGTGGTAGAGCCAGCATTAGAACCCAGGTCCTTCTGGCTTCCAGACCTGTGCTCTATCCACTGGGCCACACTGCTTCTCCCAGAGTTCTAGTACAGTGCTCAATAAGGAATAATCAATGATATATACTGTCCGCTCTCAGGATCACACCTGGAGAGTTTCTAGTATTCTATCGGTCTCGACTACAGGAGGGAGAGTCAAGCTGAGGCATAAATGGGGATTAGGTCTGTGAGCCCCACGTGGGACAACTTTTATCCCCCCCAGGGCTTAGAACATAGTAAGAGCTTAACAAATACCATCATTATTATTTTTTTATTATTATTATACCCATTCATTTCCTAGCTTGGGCAGTGACTAGCTAGTGGAAGGCAATCTGCCACAAGTCAAAACTCCCCTGTGCTGGGCAGCGGCAGATGGGAGAGAGTCGAGAGCAGAGACTCAAGTTGACTGGGGGGAAGAAGGCAATGGTTAAACATTTCCATATTTTTACCAAAAAAACTCTATGGATTCATTCATTCATTCATTCGTATTAAGTGCTTACTGTGGGCAGAGCACTGTACTAAGCACTTGGGAAAGTATGATACAACGATGAACAGGGACAGTCCCTGCCTATAACCATCTCACGGTCTAGAGGTGGGGGAGACGGACATCAATCCAAATAAATAAAATTACGAACATATACATAAGTGCTATGGGGCTGGGAGGCCCCGGGGGTGGGGGTGGAGGGTGGAGGAAACGGACCCACTCAGGGAATTGCAAAAGAGAGTGGGAGATGAGGAAAAGTGGGGCTTAGTCTGGGAAGGCCACTTGGAGGAGATGTGCCTTCAATAAGGCCTTGAAGGGGGAGAGAGTAATTGTCGGATTTGAGGAGGGAGGGCGTTCCAGGTCAGAGGCAGGACGTGGGCCGGGGGTCAGCGACGAAACAGGCAAGATCGAGGCACAGTGAGGAGGTTAACACTAGAATGACTGCAGATGGATACGGGGCGTCTGGGACAGATGTACCCGTGCAGTCGCTATGGGTCGGAAACTACTTGGCAGCATAAGACCAGACAAGTTATTTACTGAGCGCTTACACTTTAATAATAACGTTGGTATTTGTTAAGCGCTTACTATGTGCTGAGCACTGTTCTAAGCACTGGGGTAGATACAAGGTGATCAGGTTGTCCCACGTGAGGCGCACAGTCTCAATCCCCATTTTACAGATGAGGTAACTGAGGCACGGGGAAGTTAAGTGACTTGCCCAAAGTCACACAGCTGACAGGTGGCGGAGCTGGGATTAAAACCCATGGCCTCTGACTCCTAAATCCGAGCTCTTTCCATTGAGCCAGTGTTGGTGGCCATGATCCCAGTGTCCACAAGGCGCTTAAAGTCTACAGGAGTAAGAGCTCAAATATTACCTCTGATTACTTGATTGACTGATAGACTGCGAGTGGAGAGAGCAAAAGGTGAGTGAGTTGTTGGCTAGAGAGTATGACCGGCATCTGGTGGCTTATCACCGGACGTGAATTTGACTGAAAACGGTAAACCGAGAGCGACACTTGCAACCACATTTGCCACAGAGACTGTCTCTTGTCCTGTTGAGTTGGCGGTTTCCAAATCCTGGAGCTCTTCTTATTTTGGCCTCACTCTCACCATCTTCTCAAAGCTTGACCTCAAAAGGGCCACTCCTTTTTGGTTATCAAAGGCCCGAGAGGTCTGTCTGTTGAGGTGTTCTCTCAACATTCAGCTACGAGCAGCAAGAGGAACAGAGAAGCAGCATGGCCTAGCGGAAAGAGCACGAGCCTGAGAGTCAGAGGGCCTGAGTTCTACTCCCGGCTCTGCCAACTGTTGCTGTGTGACTTTGGGTAAGTCACTTCGCTTCCCTGTGCCTCAATTCTAGGCATAGAAAACTCTCTCCAAATTAAACTGTGAGCCCCATGCAGGACAGGGACAGTCTGGCCTAATGGAAAGAGGCCAGGCCTGGGAGTCAAGGACCTGGGTTCTAAAACTAGTTCCACCACCTGTCTGCAGTGTGACCTTGGGCCAGTCATTTCACTATTCTGTACCTCAGTTCCCTTATCTGTAAAATGGGGATTAAGACTGTGGACTCCATGTGGGAGAGGGACTGTGTCCAACCTGATCAGCTTGAATCTGTCTCATAACTTAGCCTGTTTTTGTTTTTTTTTTTTTAATGGTATCTGTTAAGCACTCGTCTTATGCTGTCGAGCGGTCTCCGACCCATAGCGGCAACAAGAACACAACTCTCCTAGAACGCCCCACCTCCATCTGCAATCGTTCTGGTAACGCATCCACAGAGTTTTCTTGGTAAAAATCCAGGAGCGGTTTACCATTGCCTCCTTCGGTGCAGTCAACTTGAGTCTCCTCCCTTGATTCACTCCCATGCCACCGTTGCCCAGCGCAGGTGAGTTCTGACTCGTAGAAGATTGCCTTCCACTCGCTAGCCACTGCCCAAGCTAGGAAAGGAATGAGTAGGCCTCTGCTTGATTTTCCCCCCGTAGCCGAGACTGGTAGAATCCTGGAAACTCTCCAGGTGCATTCCTAAGGGGGGTGGTAAGCACTTATTGTGTCAAACACTGTTCTAGCTATTGGGTTAGATCGAAGTTAGGTTGGACACAGTCCTTATTTTTAAAAATGGTATTTGTTAAGCACTTATTACGTGCCCAGCACTGTACTAAACCATGGGGTAGATACAAGCTGATCAGGTTGGACATAGTCCCCGAGTTCACTGGATCAAAGAGGTGGGGAGGGGGAGAGGGGGTTTATGCACGCTCTATCACCAAGGAAGTAGAGAAGGGCCGTGGAGTATATCTAGCCCTATTTTATTTATTCTATTCAGCAATAATGGAGGAAGTTACAGGGGACTTGGGTGTTGTTAGACTCTACTAAATTCGTCTTTCATGGCTTAGTGGAAAGAGCATGGGCTTGGGAGTCAGAGGTCATTGGTTCTAATCCCTGCTCTGCCGCTTGTCAGCTGTGTGACTGTGGGCAAGTCACTTCACTTCTCGGTGCCTCAGTTCCCTCATCTGTAAAATGGGGATGAAGACTGTGAGCCTCACGTGGGACAACCTGATTACCCTTTATCTACCCCAGCGCTTAGAACAGTGCTCGGCACGTGGTAAGCGCTTAGCAAATACCAACAGGTCACAGAGTGGCTCAGTGGAAAGATCACGGGCTTAGGAGTCAGAGGTCATTGGTTCTAATCCCTGCTCTGCCGCTTGTCAGCTGTGTGACTGTGGGCAAGTCACTTCACTTCTCGGTGCCTCAGTTCCCTCATCTGTAAAATGGGGATGAAGACTGTGAGCCTCACGTGGGACAACCTGATTACCCTTTATCTACCCCAGCGCTTAGAACAGTGCTCGGCACATGGTAAGCGCTTAGCAAATACCAACAGGTCAGGGGTTCTAATCCCAGCTCCGCCACCTATCAGCTGTGCAACCTTGGGCACTTAACTTCTCTGTGCCTCAGTTACCTCATCAGTAAAATGGGGATGAAGACTGTGAGCCCTACATGGGCCAACCTGATTACCTTGTATCTACCCCCAGCGCTTAGAACAGTGCTTGGCATAGAGTGAGTGCTTAACAAATACCAACATTATTATTATTATTATTATTATTTCAATTCGACAGGGTATAAGCACCAAAGTCCTTGAAGGCAGTCATTCAGGAGTTGCTATAGTGATTGGCTACCCAATAGATGCTCTTACCAAGAAGACACGTAGAGGTTTATTAACTGCTGGGCAACGATCGCTCAGCACTAAAGACTGATGATAACCCTAAAAAAAAAGAGAAGTCACCTACCAGCCTGTAACCACTGAAAACCTAAACACAATCAAGGAGTTCCGCTTGCAACAACTAACTGAAGGCTATTCTAGGGATCCGGCAAACTAGTCAGTCAATCGTATTTATTAAGCACTGATTGTGTGCAGAGCACTGTATTAAGCACTTGGGAGAATACATTATAACAATAGACATATTCCCCATTCACAGCGAGCTTACGGTCTAACTAGTGATGCAAGGATAGTGACTTAATGGAAAGAGGTTAATGAGGTGTACATTCCCTTGATCCTATTTATCATGATTATGTTGTCTTGTTTTTGTCTGTCTCCCCAATTAGACTGTAAGCCCGTCATTGGGCAGGGATTGTCTCTATCTGTTGCCGAATTGTATATTCCAAGCGCTTAGTACAGTGCTCTGCACACAGTAAGCGCTCAATAAATACTATTGAATGAATGAATGAATGAATGAAAGAGCACGGGCTTGGGAGTCAGAGGACATGGATTCTAATCCCGCCTCCACCACTTGTCTGTTGTGTGACCTTGTGCAAGTCACTTCATTTCTCTGTGCCTCAGTTACCTCAGCTGTAAAATGGGGATTGAGACTGTGAGCCCCATGTAGGACAATCCGATTACCTTGTATCTACACCAGTGCTTAGAACAGTGGTTGGCACAGAGTAAGCGCTTAGTAAATACCATAAATTTAAAAAAAGACAAGAAAAAGAAAACTCAATCCAGAAGAAAAGTATAGAGCCTGGGCTTGGGAGTCAGAGGTCATGGGTTCGAATCCTGGCTCTGCCACTTGTCAGCTGTGTGACTGTGGGCAAGTCACTTAACTTCTCTGGGCCTCAGTTACCTCATCTGTAAAATGGGGATTAACTGTGAGCCTCACATAGGACAACCTGATGACCCCGTATCTACCCCAGCGCTTAGAACAGTGCTCGGCACATAGTAAGCGCTTAACAAATACCAACGTTATTATTTAGGACACTGACAGTTAAAGTGTGGGCCGCAGATCATGAAGACCTTCAGAGCTTGTTGTGAGCAGGGAATGTGTCTGTTATGTGATGCTGTACTCTCCCAAGTGCTTAGTACAGTGCTCTGCACACAGTAAGCGCTCAATAAATGACTGAGTCAGAGCCGAAATGCTGTCCTACCTTCTAAAATAACAATCATCGTAGCCGAACACCCTATTAAGCACTGGATTAGAAACAACATATTCCCACTCGACACAGGTCCTGTTCCACATAAGGCTCACAGTCTAAAACAAGGAGAACGAAATGAGTGAAATGAGCATTTCATTCTCATTTTGTAGATGAAGAAGAAAGGCACAGAAGTTGAGTACAAGTGGTCAAGCCTTGAATCCCTGTTGCTTGTTTGCTGGTACTTTTCCCACTAGGCCATACTGCCTTCCTATATCGTCGTGGAAACCCAGGCCCACCTCAGATGCCATATATTTGAAAGCTAAACCAAGTCCATCAGGATCACCTTACATGCTACATGATGAATACATGGCAATGGATGAACAACAAAGCCTTAGAGCAAAATCATTCCATTAGCAAAGTCAGTTCATAGATATAAGCTGTCCAGATTTTCTAGTGATAGTTACAGAAAGTATTACAAGTAAAATAATAATAATTTCCATATTAAAAGCTTTCAATTGTACTTCTTTTTGTTTTCTTGATAGTGGTAAACTAAATTAAAAGCAAAATTAAGGTTGTTCACCATCGTTCATAAAATTATACAAGGAGGAATTCCCCCGCAAAGCATTTCCCTTGTGAAACACATTTCAAAAGCAATTAGAACAGAGGAAGTGGGGCATTTCAATGGCATCTAATCGGCTACAAACTGCAAAACGAGGCCTGGTGAAATTCTATCAGGATTTGGGTCTTGATATGCTGAGAGATAATTTCCTCTTTTGCCTTCTTTTTGAAAGCGGTAGTTCAAACCACATAAAACGCACACATGTATAGGTACTTGGCAGAAATAAAGCATAGGGTGAAGAAGTCACTACAGTACTGGGATGAAGGAACAGTTCCTTTATTTTTGTAGAACTATAAAGGTACTTTAGACTAGTTCTGTCGGCTAAAAACTCATTCTGGCTTTAAGTTTAAAAATCTCACTTCTTTGAAAATAGAGGATAGTTCACAGTGACATTTATCCCAATTCTGCAGTGATAACCAAATGTTCTGTTTTCATCCATCCCGCCCCCCTGCCCCACATGCGCATGCACATACCCAGACACACACAAAAAATAACAAATCCACTTTTTTATGGACAACATACTAATCTGGAGAAAGAGAAGGCTGCCTCTCTTAAGATGCAGGAATCTTATTTGAAACTCTTTACGTGATATTTTGTGGCATTTTCGTACTTACTGATGAACAGCAAGAACTTCCCAATCGTTCCCAACGCCCTGCGGGGATAGGCTTTGCATTGTGGCTGGACATATTTCTATTAGTTTACAGAGAAGTGACCAGCCAACCTGAAAAATAATAGAGATCATTAGTAGGGCAACCTCTTTAAAATCACAAGCTACTTTCATGATATTACTTCATTCATTCAATCGTATTTTAGCGCTTACTGTGTGCAGAGCACTGTACTAAGCACTTGGAATGTACAATTCGGCAACATATGGAGAAAATCCCTGCCCAACCACGGGCTCAAAGTCTAAACAGGGGAGACAACCATACGATTGTCCCGACAATGGCCCTACTGAGAGCTCACCTCTGAGCCCTCCCTTTCCCTCTCAATAGAATCATAGATATATATACATCATTAATGAAATAGAGTAAAAAAATAATATAAACAAATCGGCACAAGTGCTGTGGGGAGGGGAAGGGCGAAGAGCAGAAGGAGGGAATGGGGCAATGGGGAGGGGAGGAGGGGCAGAGGGAAAGGGAGGGCTCAGTCTGGGAAGGCCTCCTGGATGAGGTGAGCTCTCAGTAGACTTTGAAGAGGGGAAGAGAGCTAGTTTGGTGGATGGGAGGAGGGAGGGCATTCCAGGACATTGGTCGGACATAGGCCACAGGTCGACGACGCGATAGGCGTGAACGGGGGACAGTGAGGAGGTGAGCGGCAGAGGAGCGGAGTGTAGAGGGTTGGCAGTAGAAAGAGAGAAGGGAGCTGAGGTAGGAGGGGGCAAGGTGATGGAGAGCTTTGACGCCAAGAGTGAGGAGTTTTTGCTTCATGTGAAAGTTGATAGGCAACCACTGGAGGTTTTTGAGGAGGGGAGTGACATGCCCAGAGCGTTTCTGTAGGAAGATGATCCGGGCAGCGGAATGAAGAATAGACTGGAGCAGGTAGAGACAGTAGGAAGGGAGATCAAAGAGGAGGCTGATGCAATAATCCAGTCAGGGTAACCATAGCTGGGGAGATGAAGCCCATAAATCAAGATCCTAGAATCTTTGAGATAAACAGAAAAAAACAAAAACCTTCTCACCATCAGCTTTATTAGGGTCCTCAATCAGCTCTCTCCTATTGATGGCTTGATTGAACAAAAACTGAAAAATTGCCCAGGGACTTATCACTGCACCCTATTTGTTTCGGTTCTTACACCGAGACTAGGTCTTTGATAGTAAACTCTCTTTGGTACTTCCATAGTATTTTTCCTCTACAAAAACCCCACAGTACAGTAAAAATAATATACAATTACTCCCCTAGCCTCTTTATGAGCTATAAAGCATTCTGGAATAAGATATGACAGTCTTGGTGGTATAGTGGTCAGCATAGCTGCTTTCCACGCAGTTGACCCGGGTTTGATTCCCGGCCAACGCAGGAGTTATATTGTGGAAGCAGCGTAGCTCAGTGGAAAGAGCACAGACTTAGGAGTCAGAAGTCATGGGTTCTAATCCTAGCTTCGCCACCTATCAGCTGTGTGACTTTGGGCATGTCACTTCACTTCTCGGTGCCTCAGTTACCTCACCTGGAAAATGGGATTAAGACTGTGAGCCTCATGTGAGACAACCTGATTACCCTGTATCTACCCCAACACTTAGAACAGTGTTTGGCACATAGTAAAGTACACTATTATTATATGACAGTTGAAACAGCTGCACCACAAAAAGGTGACTAACTAGGCACTTGATCTTGCAGTCTCTTCTCAGTGTCCTCTAAGGTAAGGAAAAGAACAGGATAGTGTTTAAATAATGTATTTTTTCTTTGCTTGTAGATCTCTACAGATATACCATCAGTTCCAAATAGTATGCCATTTTTAGGGTTCTAATAATAATAATAATAATGTTGGTATTGGTTAAGCACTTACTATGTGCCAAGCACTGTTCTAAGTGCGGCGCTAATTACAAGGTAATCAGGTTGTCCCACGTGGGGCTCACAGTCTTAATCCCCATTTTCCAGGTGAGGTAACTGAGGCACCGAGAAGTGAAGTGACTTGCCCAAAGTCACATAGCTGACAAGTGGCGGAGCGGGGATAAGAACCCATGACCTCTGACTCCTAAGCCCATGCTCTTTCCACTGAGCCACGCTGCTTCTTCTGGTTCTGTGGTGGTGGCAGCTTTCTCAGTAGTTGGAATAAGTACCATGGGTAGTCAGTCAGTCAACTGTATTTATTGAGCGCTTACTGTATGCAGAGCCCTGTATTAAGCACTTGGGAGAGTACAACAACATAATAGACACATTCCCTGCCCACAACAGGTTTACAGTCAAGAGGGGGAAACAGACATTAAAATAAATAAATAAAATTACAGATACATACATAAGTGCTGTGGGGAGCATGAATAAAGTCAGGGTGATGCAGAAGGGAGTGGGAGGAGAGGAAAAGAGGACAGTCAAGGAAGGACTTAATAATTAATAATTATGGTATTTGTTAAGCTTTTACTATGTGCTGAGCACTGTTCTAAGCGCTGGGGTAGATACAGGTCTTTTGGAGGAGATGTGCCTTCAGTAAGGCTTTGAAGGTGGGGAGAGTAATTGTCTGTCAGATTTGAGGAGGAATAGCCTTCCAGGCCAGAGGCAGGACTAGGGCGAGAGGTCACTGGTGAGACAGATGAGATAGAGGTACAGTGAGTAGATGGCATTAGAGAAGCAAAGGGTGTGGGCTGTGACACAGTAGAATAACAAGGTGAGGTAGAAGGGGGCAAGGTGATAGAAGGGGGCAAGGTGATTGAGTGCTTCAAAGCAAACGGTGAGGAGTTTTTGTTTGTTGAGGAGGTGGATGGGCAAGCACTGGAGATTCTTGAGTAGTGAGGAAACATGGCCTAAATGTTCTCGTAGAAAAATGATCCAGGCAGCAGAGTGAAGTATGGACTGGAGTGGGGAGAAATGGGAGGCTGGGAGGTCAGCAAGGGGGCTGATAAAGTAATCAGGATGGGATACGGTAAGTGACTGAATTTACGCATTAGTAGTTTGGATGGAGAAGAAAGGGCGGATTTGGGCGATGTTGTGAAAGTGGAACCGTTTCAATATGTGGGTTGAATGAGAGAGAGGAGCCAAGGATAATACCAAGGTCACAGGCTTGTGAGACAGAAAGGATGGTGGTGCCATCTGTAGTCATGGGAAAATCAGGGGGAGGAGGGGGTTTGGGTGGGAAGATAAGAAGTTCCATTTTAAACACATTAAGCTTTGAGGTGACAGGAGGACATCCAACAGTGATGTCTTTGAATAGTATTTACTGAGCACTTACTATGTGCAGAGCAATGTACTAAGCACTTGGAATGGACAATTCGGCAACAGAGTCTTGAAGCAGGAAGAAATGTGAGACTGGAGAGAGAGAGAGGGACAGGGAGAGATTAGGGCTAGAGAGGCAGACTGTGAGCTCGTTGTGGGCAGGGAACGTGTCTGTTAATTTTTATACTCTAGTAAGTGTTCAATAAATATGACTGAATAAATGAATGAATTTGGGTATCATCTGCAAAGAAGTGGTAGTTGAGCCAGGTGAGAGAATGAGCTCTCCAAGGGGGTGGATGAATAGCAGGGGACCCAGAACTGAATCTTGAGGGACTCCCACAGTTAAGGGGTGGGAGGCAGAGGAGGAGTCTGAAAAATAGACTGAGAATAAGCGACCAAAGAGATAAGAAGAGAACCAGGAGAGGACAGAGTCAGTGAAGCCGAGGTTGGATAACGTTTCCCGGAGAAGGGGGTGGTTGACAATGTCGAAGGCAGCCGCGAGGTGGAGGAGGATTAGGATGAAGAAGAGGCCGTTGGATTTGGCAAGAAGGAGATCACTGGTGACCTCTGAGAGAACAGGACAAATACAAAATAATCAGATCAGACACATTCTCTGTCTTACTTGGGACTCAGTCTACACAAGAGGGATATCAGGTATTGCAATCTAATTTAACAGGTGAGGAAACTGAAGCACAGATTAGTTGAGGTTGCACAGCAAAGAGGTGGCAGAAACAGAATTCAAACACAGGCTCGTGCTCTTTTCACTAGTCCTTGGCAGCAGCACAAGAGGAGCTGGTTGGAAGTTATAAATACTCTTATACTCTCTCTCCATGACAGGTGGCACTTCAGAGCAGAAAAGGACATAGGTTGCGAAACTGAGGAGCAGCATGGGGTAGTGAATAGAGCTGGGCCCAGGAGTCGGAAGAACCTGCTTCTAGTCCCGGCTCTGTCGCTTGTCGTTGTGTGACCGTGGGCAAGTCACTTCACTTCTCTGTGCCTCAGTTACCTCATCAGTAAAATGGGGATTAAGACTGTGAGCCCCATGTGGAACATGGGAAGCATCCAACCTGATGATCTTTTATCTACCCCAGAGCTTAGAACGGTGCCTGGAGCATAGTAACTGCTTAACAAATACCATAAAAAAGAAAAAGGCTTCTGGTGTTCTGGCCTGGGCTAAGGAGACCATTCCTGATATGCTGAACATCAGTGAAAAATGCCTCCCTTGGATATTTCACATTAAGAGGAACTTATCATCAACCCCTAAGTTGCACAATGGCCTATTAGCTTTTTTTTCCTCTAAAGGTCATGTCACTATTGACTTCAAAGTCACTGAAATTGGAGAAGAGGGAAGATAAGATTATTTGATAATGTTTATTCTAGATATTGGAAGTGGGGAGGGATGGAGTGTTGAAATGTTTAATACAGCCAGTTTAACAGAGCCAGGTGGGAGGATGGGAGGACAATTTACCTTTTCCTAGCCCATGCGCTATCCTTGTTCTGATCCCTTGTTTAAACTTTAGACTTGCATTCATTCATTCAATAGCATTTATTGAGCGCTTATTATGTGCAGAGCACTGTATTAAGCACTTGGAATGTACAGTTCGGCAACAGATACAGACAATCCCTGCCCAATGACGGGCTCCCAGTCTAAAGGGGGGGAGACAGACAGCAAAGCAAAACAGACCAAAACAAAAAACATCATCACGATAAATAGAATCATGGAGATATACACCTCACTAACAAAATAAATAGGGTAATAAATAATATATACAAATGAACACAGGGCTTGTGGGGGGGGAGAAGAGGGTTGTGGGAAAGGGGAGGGGAGGAGGAGCAGAGGAAAAGGGGGGCTCAGTCTGGGAAGGCCTCCTGGAGGAGGTGAGCTCTCAGTGGGGCTTTGAAGAGGGGAAGAGAGTTAGTTTGGTGGATGTGAGGAGGGAAGGCATTCCAGGACAGCAATAGAATGTGGGCCAGGGGTTGACGGCAGGACAGGCGCAAACGGGGGACAGTGAGAAGGTGAGCAGCAGAGGAGCGGAGTGTCCGGGGTGGGCAGCAGAAAGAGAGATGGGAGGTGAGGTAGGAGGGGGCAAGGTGATGGAGAGCTTCGAAGCCAAGAGTGAGGAGTTTTTGTTTTGTGCGAAGGTTGATGGGCAACCACTGGAGGTTTTTGAGGAGGGGAGTGACATGCCCAAAGCTTTAACCAATAGAAGCCATTAACTTGACTTGGCCACCTTTTGATTCTGTCTACATGACCGACTCACTGGTAAACTGTTGCCAAATTTACATTCCAAGTGCTTAGTATAGTGTTCTATACACAGTAGGTGCTCAGTAAATACTAAAGAATGAATGAATAAATCTGTGTTAGATAGGTGCAGTTAGCTTGGGGTTGTAGCCAAAGATTAGCTTCCATAGCTTGGCAATCATTTGGGAGAACATATAAGTCTTCCAGTTCAGTTCAGAAGCCAGTTCTGTTTCACCATGAAAGAGCATAAGCCTAGGAGTTAGCGCTGGGTTTTAATTCCAGCCCCGCCACTTGCCTGCTTTGTGACCTTAGGTAGCTTTTCTGTGCTTAAGCTTCCTCAGATATGAAAATGGGCATAAAATACCTATTCTCTCTCCCCCTCCACATAGGATGTAAAATGGGTCCGATCCGCTTATAATGTATCTGCGCAATGCTTGACACTCAATAAACATCTAACAAATACCACAATTATTACGATGGTGATGATGTTACTACCTGAAGGAATTAAGAATACATTCATCCAGTTTTCAGAGATCTTGCATTAAGTGGGGATGCTAATCAATGTGTGTAATCAATGGGCTGGACTTAGCCCCGGGAGAGTACGCTACAGTAAAGAATTGAATGATCCACAAGTATAAAATTCAAAGGGATTTAGACAGATGGAAAAAATGGCCCTATAAAAACTAAAAACTGAATAGAGGCAACTGCTTTAATCAATCGATGAATTGTATTTATTGAGCAGTGTACAGAACACGGTACTAGGCGCTTGGGACAGTAAAATATAACAGAGTGGTAGACATATTCCCTACCCACAGTGAGCTTAAGGTAATGCACTTAAAAATAGCTCCAGAAATATGAGTTGGGAGAAGAGTGACTAGGCTAAAGTACAGCTGAAAAACATGAAGGGGTCAAGACTGGCCACAGGCTGAAATGAGTCAGCAATGTAGAGACTCCAGCCTCACCTTCAAAAGCTCACTCCCTTAATTCCCTGCACCTGATGACCCGCATCAAAGTCAGTCAATCAATCGTATTTAATGAACATTTACTGTCTGTAAAGCTCTAAGTGCTTGGGAGAGTACAATACAACAGTATAAAAACTGGCATGTTCCCTGCCCATAAAGAGCTTACCTCACTCTCAAAAGCAGGCATCCCTAAAGTAGACCAGTCTAGTCTGAAATGGGAATCTCAGTTAAGCAGCATGGCCTAATGGATAGAGTACGGCCCGGGAGTCGGAATGAACTGGGTTCTAATTTCGGCTCTGCCACATCAGCTGTGTTATCCTGGACAAGTCACTTAACTTCTCTTGACCTCAGTTACCTCTTCTGTAAACTGGACATTAAGACTGTGAGCCCCATATGGGAAAGGGGCTGCTCCTAACCTGATTTTCTTGTATCACTCCAGCCCCAGCCATTGCTTAGTACAGTGCCTGGCACAAAGTACTTAACAAATTACATTATTAATATTATTACTAATGTTAAGACATAGGTGCAGTCCTACAGTAGTCTCAGCTGACTATTGACAGGGAAGAGATGGAGTTCAGCAATCAGCGGTCACTGCCTCGCTTCACATCCTAAAAAAGTTCAACAGATAAATGTCCAAATGTCTCTAACCACAGACAGCTCACTCTCCCTAGTACAGTTTGCATACATATTCAGCACAGCACGTCTTGAGAGTCTGTGGAGTGCTGCGCTACATCTCTGAGGAACATATTCATTAATTCATTCAATCATATTTACTGAACACTTACTTTGTGCAAAGCACCTCATTAAGAGTTTGGGAGAGAACAATACAACAGACACATTCCCTTCCCGAAACAAGCTCACAGTCTAGATACATATACCAGAGGAAGTGACATAGTCTAGTGCAAAGAGCCCAGACCTGGGTCCTAAGCTAGGCTCTGCCTGCCACTTGCCTGTGGTAGGACCTTGGGCACTCAACTTCTGTGCCTCAGTTTCTACCATAGCACTTAATAGAGTACTTGACACAAAATAAGTGCTTAAGAAATGCCATTTAAAAAGGAAAAAAAAAGAAATGGAGCCAAGAGAAAGAATGCTTAACCAGTTAAACAGATTTCTTATTTTTGCTAAATTTTGCTTGGCTCAATGAACTGTCAATAGGGTCAGTTCTTGGTCCCCTTCTGTTCTCCATCTATACTCACTCCCTTGGTGAACTCATTCTCTCCCATCGCTTCAACTCTCATCTCTATGCAGATGACACACAAATCTCCATCTCCTCCCCTGCTCTCTCCCTCCCTCTAGGCTCGCATCTCCTCCTGCCTCCAGGACGTCTCCACCTGGGTATCGGCTACCACCTAAAACTCAACATGTCCAAGACTGAGCTCCTTATCTTCCCTTCCAAACCCTGTCCTCTCCCTGATTTCCCCGTCACTGTGGACGGCACGACCATCCTTGCCATCTCACAGGCCCGCAACCTTGGTGACATCCTTGACTCTGCTCTCTCACTCACCCCACACATCCAATCCGTCACCAAAACCTGCCGGTCTCACCTTCACAACATCGCCAAGAGCCGCCCTTTTCTCTCCATCCAAACTACTACCGTGCTGGTACAATCTCTTATAATATCCAGACTGGATTATTGCATCAGCTGCCTCTCTGATCTCCCTGTCTCCTGCCTCTCCCTGCTCCAGTCTATACTTTATTCCGCTACCTGGATTATCTTTCTACAGAAACGTTCTGGGCATGTCACTCCCCTCCTCAAAAACCTCCAGTGATTGCCTATCAATCTTTGCATGACACAAAAACTCCTCACTCTTGACTTTAAAGCTCTCCATCCCCTTGTCCCCTCCTACCTCACCTCCCTTCTCTCCTTCTACAGCCCACCCCGTACTCTCCGTTCCTCTGCCACTAAAACTCCTCACGGTGCCTTATTCTTGCCTGTCCCGCCGTCGACCCCTGGCCCACGTCCTACCGCTGTCCTGGAATGCCCACCCTGCTCACATCCGCCAAACCCTTTCCCCTCTTCAAAGCCCTGAGAGGTCACCTCCTCCAGGAGGCCTTCTCAGACTGAGCCCTCCCTTTCCCTCTGGCCCTCCTCCCCTCCCCATTGCCCCTACTCCCTCCCTCTGCTCTATCCCCTTCCCCTCCCCACAGCACTTGTGTATATTTGTATATATTATCTATTACTCTATTTATTTTGTTAATGATATGTATGTATCTGTGATTCTATTTATCTTGATGGTACTGATGCCTGACTACAAGTTTTGTTTTGTTGTCTGTCCCTTCTAAACTGTGAGCCCATTGCTGGGCAAGGATTGTCTCCTTTGCTGAACTGTACATTGCAAGTGCTTAGTACAGTGCTCTGCACATAGTAAACGCTCAATAAATATGATTGAATGAATTTTGAATAGCAAAAGCATAAAACATAACGGATTAAGAACCTGGCCAGATGGTTTTAGAGGATCATTTACAAATGTATAGTGTGAGGAAAGCTCTGTCTCTTGTAAACACAGGGCTGAACCAGAAATTCTTTGTTTTAATGTCATTTCTACCAGTCATTTAACCTCTCCTCCCACTCCATACCTCAGTTTTCTCATCTAAAAAATGGAAAAACCCATTTTCTTCTTCAGAAATAAGGCAGGCTTTCGTATATTAAGAAATGAAAGTGGATTCTATTTTTAAGGTGACGAACAGCTCCTTATCACACGAGGAGGTGCTATATATACATATATAATTAATCGGTAGTACTTATTGAGCACTTAGTGCAGAGCACTGTACTAAGCACTTGGGAGGGTATCACACAACCAAATAGGTAGACATTAAAATATTGGAGGCAGCTTTTCCATTCAAGAAAGACCTTTACCAACCCCCTCAAGGAGAACTTACACTGACAAACCAAATGCTGCAGGAACTGGTTATTTTCATTCTGACTTTAAAAGGCAAAAATACCGTTCCCGGGTTCCCCGAATAAAGTGACCAGAGGAGGGGAAGAAGGGCACTAAGATGTGAATTGAGTGGACTGTCACCTGTGAGGAGAGAGAATCACTACCTGGTGAATGCTCATTCCCCATCTCCCGAAGAAAGGAGCTCTGCTGTATCCAACAGACCTCTCCGGTCCTTATTTATTTATTTATACCGATCCCGAGAATTTGCGCATAAAGGACTGAAAAGTCAGTGATTTATTCAGAATATGGGCAAGTCGCTTAACTTCTCTGGGACTCTGCTTCGTAATAGTAATAGCATTTATTAAACACTTAATGCGTGCAAAACACTGGGCAGGATTACACAGGTAGGAATGAGAGACTGTTCCTAGCCCTTAGGAACAAAGGGCTTAAAAAAAAAAAAAGGAGCAGGGGACTGGGGACACACATAAGTAGAGATGGAGCAAATGACTAAAACAATATCAAAAAGTAGCTGCCCCAGTATTTAGCAAATAGCACGCACTTAATGAATACCATCATTTATCATTATTATTACTATAGTACACTGCCCACAGCAGGTCCTCAATTAACACCACTGTTAATACCAATACTGCACATAGACAAAATGTACCGTAGCTGTAAATTCCTAGGGATTGCATAAACCTAAATAAGCAAGGCTGAACTTGGGACCCAAGAGTCCCCACGCCTCTCTCCTTACCCCCCATGACTTGCTGGGTCTTTGGTGTCACGTGGCAATAGCCTAGACGAATTGCTGGTATCGCATTCTTTTTCCCGTAGTATTCACCACATCAACATTTGTTACTGATTTTACTGGAGCATTTGCATGAACAACTGAAAGGTCAAGAGAGCAGAACCCACAGTTCTGCCTGATAGGAAGAACAGGCCTAGACACATTTAGCCCCCAAGCCGTGCTTTCCTTCAGTGAAACCAACAAATTGACTTTAACCCTCCCAGCAAAGCAGTAAAGAGTTATTATTGAACTGCTGTGTCCACAGCCCTTTATAAAGCACTTGAGTGAAAGCAATAAAGGAATACACAATTCCTGCCCTCAACAGGCTGATAATCTGATAGGAGATCTAGGTGGACATGGGAGGATAAAGAGAGCGACAACTCACTTTAAAAAGAGAATCACAAGATTAATAAGAGCATAGGTATTGCGGCAGAATGTTAGAATCAACATGTACACAAGTGCTTCAGGTGGAGGTGAGCCCACATACGGGGAGGAGATAACAGGAGAAAACATTCTCGGGAAGCAGCTCGGCCTAGGGGAAAGATCACAGACCAGGGAGTCGGAGGACCTGGGTAATACTCCCAATTCCACTACTTGTCTGCTATGTGATCTTGGGCAAGTCGTTTAACTCAATAATAATAATAATAATTATGGTATTTGGTAAGAGCTTACCACGTGCCAGGCACCGTACAAAATACTGGGGTGGACATAAGTACATCGAGTTGGAAACAATCCCTGTCCCACCAGGGGATCGCAGTCTCAATCCCCATTTTACAGACGAGGTAGCTGAGGCACAGAGAAGTGAAGTGAATTGCCCTAGGTCACACAGCAGACAAGTGGCAGAACCCATGACCTTCTTTACTCCCAGGTCCGTGTTCTATCCATGATGCCATGCTGCTTCTCAGGGCTTCAGTTTCCTCATCTGTAAAAAGGGGATTAACTACCTGTTCTCCCTCTTCTCTAGACTCTGAGCCCCACGCGGAATGAGGACTGCGTCTCTGATTCACTTGTATCTACCCCAGAGTTCAGAACAGTGCTTTACGCAGAGTAAGCGCCTAACGAACACCACAATTATTATTATTAGAAAGACTCAGACCGAGGAGAGTGATGGCCTGGCAAATTTGAGGGAGAAGCCTTTTCCAGGCACAGAGAGGAACTAAACATGGGAGCAGGGATAAAAGCTGTGAAAATAAGACAGTCGGGAAAGGCACTTGACAGAGCAAATACAGCATGGGCTGGGGAGTAATGGGGGAAGAAGGGAGGGAAGCTAAGGAGAGAGGAGATGGGCAGCCTTGAAGCTAACAGTCAAGAGTTTTTGCTTGAAACAAGGAAAAATGGAGAGTCCTCGGAGGTTTTGGAGGATGGGAGAGATGCGAGCAGAAGAACATTCCAAGATGACGATCAGGGTGTTAAAGCATGCTATAGATGGAAGAGGTAGGAGGCAGGAGGAAATATAACTGAGAGAGGCAGAGAGCTAGGGCCGGGTGACAACAGTTTGGGTAGAAAGCGAGGTCGGAGCCAACAAATATCATGGAGAAGGAACCAGCAAGCTTTAACAGCTTCTAAAGTTGCCTCCCCGCAACAGGTTGTTAGATTCATCCTAAACAGGAACTAGAGATTCAGCAAATGATCCCTTTCTGTTTTTCCAAAGTGTTTTCATATCATTTGATCTTTACCACATCCCTGTGTAGTTAAGAGAAGCAAGTAATAAAATCCCCCAAAATAAGAAACCGAAGAACACTGATGCGCCATGTCCGGCCCACGGGTCGAGGGACAGGCTCCTGGCAGAGGTGGGAGCTGAATCTACATTCCCCAACTCCCAGGCTCATGCTCTTTATTCTAAATGCCATCCCAATATGACCATGGGAGGGACTAGGAATTCAATCGTATTTATTGAGCGCTCACTGTGTGCAGAGCACTGTACTGAGCGCTCGGAATGTACAATTCGGCAACAGATAGAGACAATCTCTGCCCAACAACATAAGTTGCTTCTGGGCAAGGTCTCTGAGCAAACCACAGCCCTCCCGAGACCTCTGAGACCCAGTCCAGAGGTCGAAGAAAGCAGGGTCACTCCCGGGTCCACGCAAGAAGTTCCGTCTCACGCGGACCCATGAGAGTCCTCCTGATCTGGGCCACCTGAGTATCATCCTGTCTCCATTATTTGTTCATCATTTGGTTTCACTGAATTTCCCCACACACTTCGAACAGTGCTCTGCACACACTGTTCTGCCCACACTAAATACCACTGCTTAATTCACACAACATCCATGAGTGGTGGAGAGAGAGATCGGTATTTTTATTCTCAATTTACAGATAAGAAACTGAGAGGTTAAGTGATTTTCCTGAAGCAGGTGGGTGGCAGAGCTGAGAGTAAAAGCCTGGTTTCATTGTTCTGAGAAACATGCCATTTCCACAGCTTCCCGTCTTAACTAGCTCTGCTGGTGCTAAATAAAATGGAAAGTTTTTATCATATTTTGGAAGGGTCTGCAGAGATCTGGATAGAGCAAAGACAAACAGATGTTGGCTCATTACACTGCTGAGATCAGATGTTTCTGCTAACTCTCCTGGGGTCAGGTCAGGACACAGGCAGGCAAGAAATCTCCTGAAAGTCAGCTCTGTCAGGAGAAATCCTGGGAAATCAGGCCTTTCCCTAAATCCTGACCTAAATCCTCCCTTAAATTAATTCACCCGCCCATTCCCCCGCTCTCTCCACACCCCCCTCCCTTTTTTCATCCTCCCTTCTCCAGTAATGAGGTTCAGTGCTGCTCGATACGACTGGGGATATTTACCCTGTAGTCTCAAAAGAGACTAACCTCGAATCTCTACCAAGTGACTGTCAAAGGAGCAACATCAGATCGGTATTCCCTCAGGATAATCAGGGTCAGGATGCAGATTAGGTCAGTAGACAATGAGTTGAATAAATGACGCTTGGCACTGCCCAGAATAACAGCCAGGATGGCACGAAGGGGTCTTCCAAAAGCCACCCAACCCTCTTCTTCTTTTTCCCTCTTCGCCCTCCCCCACCCAGTTATCCCAGTTAAGTGAGGGGGGAAAGGAGGAAAGAGAAGAGGTAAAAATGAGTAAGAAGAGCCTGGGGGCCCTGAACTCATATTCCATCCTGCTCCGTCAAGGATTGTAGATTACACCCTTCGATTAAAACATACTGTAGTCTGACGAAACGAGAGAACGAGGTAGCTGAACCTAACAGGATCTCAGATTCAATACCTTTTTAGGTGAATGAGAGGGAGTAGAGACAGAAAATATGACTTAGGTTCATTTTGAGGAGTAAGGGAATTATCATAGATAGGGAATAGGCCCTACATTCTACTGAATGAGGCAATCAAAATCAGTGGTTCTTATTGAGCATTTTCTGTGGGCAGAGCACTGTACTAAGCATTTGGGAGAGTTTTTTTTTAAATGTGAACCGGTTCTCCAAGGAGTTCAACATTTAGCTATCTTCCCCTTCACAATTACACTGTGGAAATGGCAAAACTGACTTTCTCCTCACAAGCCCTACAAAGAAGAAAATGTCATTTTCTGAAGAGACTCGTTTTGGAAGTTTTATCCTTCCTTTAAAAGGTGTTCGATGCAGGGGGTGGAACAGTCAATCAAGGTGATTCTATATCACTGACCATGCTAATTCTGCAATTCCACCGTCACTTCCTTTACGTGGGTCTATTAAGAAAAATAAATCACTGGGCATAATGGCTTCCACGACTGTCAGGACCAAAAAGGCACAGATCATGTAAACGTTGTGAGATTATTCACTATTTTCACCAGTAGTGAATAGCTGACAATTGATTCCATGTCTCGAAATAGACTTAATGAACTACCTTTTTGGTATCACTGTTTTAGCCTGCTACCTCGAATCGCCCATTTTCACTCATCTCCATCCTCGCGGTGGTCATCATTCTTTCCATATACTGAAACTGTCAATTCCATCCAGTTACTGATTAGGCCACTTCTAACTACTTTGATTGGTTCCGTGTTCATATGTTTCATTCCCAATAAAATCAAACTATCCACAAGATTGTAAGATCCTTGAGGGCAGGGATTGTTTCTATCATAGAGAAGCAGCGTGGCTCAGTGGAAAGAGCCTGGGCTTTGGAGTCAGAGGTCATGAGTTCAAATCCCAGCTCTGACACTTGTCAGCTGTGTGACTGTGGGCAAGTCACTTCTCTGTGCCTCAGTTCCCTCATCTGTAAAATGGGAATGAAGACTGTGAGCCCCACGTGGGACAAGCTGATTCCCCTGTGTCTACCCCAGCGCTTAGAACAGTGCTCTGCACATAGTAAGCGCTTCACAAATACCAACATAATAATAAATATCTTATTGTGGAACTCTCCCAAGTACTAGTTCAGCGATCTACATTCAAAACGGACCATTGATTCATTTACTCCATTTTGAAATCCAACAGAAGATCGGACGGGTTCAAATCAGATTAAATGATTTTATGATTTCAGAAGGCAAATCCGGCTGTCCAAGCTCTTCCAAGAGTTCTCGGCTTAGAGTTTGGAAAACGAATTAACATTGTATCAGAATAAATGTCAAATAGCAAAACAAACGTATCTTCCCACCCAAACTCCGTACTTCATCACTGTAGACGGCACCACCATCCTTCTTGTCTCACGAGCCCGTAACCTTGGCATCATTTTTGACTCCTCTCTCTCATTCAACCCATCTACTGAACCTGTTACTACATCCTGTCAGTTCAACCTTCACAACATGGTTAAAATTCATCCTTTCCTCTCCATCCAAACTGCGACCACATTAATCCAAGCATTTATACTAGAGAAGCATCATGGATCGATGGAAAGAGCCCGGGTTTGGGAGTCAGAGGTCGTGGGTCCTAATCCTGGCTCTGCCACTTAATAATAATGTTGGTTTTGTGCTTACTATGAGTCATACAGCTGACAAGGGGCAGAGCCAGGATTCGAACCCATGACCTCGGACTCCCAAGCCCGGGCTCTTTCCACTGAGCCACGCTGCTTCTCTGTCAGCTGGGTGACTTTGGGCAAGTCACTTAACTTCTCTGGGCCTCAGTGACCTCATCTGTAAAATGGGGATGAAGACTGTGAGCCCCACATGAGACAACCTGATTACCTTGTATCTACCCCAGCGCTTAGAACAGTGCTCGGCACACAGTGAGCGCTTAACAGATGCCATCATTATTATATTATCCCACCTTGATTACAGTAACGGCCTCCTGGCCGACCGCCCTGCCTCCTGGCTCTCCCCACTCCAGTCCGTACTTCACTCTGCTGCCCCGATCATTTTTCTACAGAAACGTTCGGGCCGCGTTTCCCCGCTCCTCGAGAGCCTCCAGCGGTTGCCCAGCCCCCTCTGCGTCAAACAAAAACTCTCTATTACCGGCTTTAAAGCAGGCAATCGCCTTGCTCCCTCCTACCTCACCTCGCTTCTACCCGTCCAGCACACTTCGCTTCTCTAATGCCAACCTACTCGCTGAACCTCCATCTCCATCTATCTCACCGCCGACCCCTCGCCCGCGTCCCGCCTCTGACCCGGAGCGGCCCTCCCTTCTCATATCCAACAAAGACTGTGAGCCCGTCACTGGGCAGGGACTGTCTCTATCTGCTGCCGAACTGTCCGTTCCGAGCGCTCAGTACAGTGCTCTGCACATAGTAGGCGCTCAATAAATACTACTGAATGAATTATGCTCCTCCCCCTTCGAAGCCTTATTGAAGGCCCATCTCCTCCAAGAGGCCTTCCCTGACTAGGCCCTCCTTTCCTCTCCTCCCCCTCCCTTCTATGTCACCCTGACTCGTTCCCTTCATTTATTCCCCCCTCCCAGCCCCACATCACTCAAGTACATATTTCAGGGAATGTGTCTATCGCACTATTTTCTCCCAAGCGCTTAGTACAGTGCTCTGCACACAGTAAGTGCCCAATAAATACGGCTGACTAAGGCAATATCGGATTTTCTGATATCGGATTTACCTGTTGCACACTTGCGACTCTCACGTAGGAGTCCAGGACCAGCAACAAAGGCACGTGGACGTTTTTGCCTTGAAATAACTTGGAAGCTGGGGAGAGAAGGAGAAAGGCATAACAGATGACAGAGCCGCTATGCAGAGCATCAATCTGGAGCCGGAAGGAAAGCGGGGGCGGAGCAAGTACAGCAAACCCAAACAAGATTTCTCCCGCTGCCTTGAGATTCCTTCCATGTTGGGGAGGGTTCGTCTCTATCCGTTGGTGAATTGTACTTTCTAAGCGCTTAATACAGTGCTCTGCACACAGTAAGCGTTCAATAAATACCACTGAATGAATTCCTTCCTGTCCAGGATTCCCCAAAAAGGCTGGCCTGGGGCAGACCCCTACCCCGGAGGCCCAAATTTTTTCACAACGCTGTCACAGACACACGTGACAGACAACTCCTCCACCAACACACAACAAACGCAAGGCAGCCACCGATTTGTCCATTCCAAGCGCTTAGTACAGTGCTCTGCACATAGTAAGCGCTCAATAAATACTACTGAATGAATGAACCTCATTCACCCAAAGTGGAGAAGCGTCACGGTTCAGCAGAGACACCACGGGCTTGGGAGCCAGAGGACCTGGGTTCTAATCCCGACCCCCCACCTTGCCTGCCGTGTGACTTTGAGCAAGGCGCTTCCCTTCTCTGGGCCTCAGTGACCTCAACTCTAAAATGGGGATGAAGACCGTGAACCCCACGTTCGGCCAGCTTGATTACCTCGTATCTTCCCCAGCGCTCAGAACAGTGCTTGGCACACAGTAATTGCTTAACAGATTGTTTCGTCACCAGACAACTTGTTTCGTTTTGTCGTCTGTCTCCCCCCTTTAGACGGCGTGCCCACTGCTGGGCGGGGATTGTCTCGATCGCTTGCCGAACTGCACGTTCCAAGCGCTTAGTACAGTGCTCTGCACACAGTAAGCGCTCAATAAATACGATTGAATGAATCAAGGGACAAATACCATCATTATTATTATTGTTATTGCGGGGCTCAGTGGAAAGAGCCCGGGCCTGGGAGTCAGAGGTCGTGGGTTCTAATCCCGCCCGGCCACTTGTCAGCTGTGCGACTTTGGGCAAATCACTTCACTTCTCTGGGCCTCAGTGACCTCATCTGTCAAACGGGGATTGAGATCGGTGAGCCCCACGCGGGGCCACCCGATGACCTCGTATCCCGCCCCCAGAGCGTGGAACAGTGCTTAGCACATAGTAAGTGCTTAAATGCCATTATTGTTATTATTATTATTATTGTTCAAGTCATTCGACGCAAAGGTAACAAAGGTAAATAATGATAATAATGTTGGTATTTATTAAGTGCTTACTATGTGCACAGCACTGTTCTAAGCCCTGGGATATACAGGATAATCAGGTGGCTCCACATGAGGCTCCCAGTCTTCATCCCCATTTTCCAGATGAGGTAACTGAGGCCCAGAGAAGTGAAGTGACTGGCCCACGGTCACACAGCGGACAAGGGGCGGAGCCGGGATTCGAACCCATGACCTCGGACTCCCAATCCCGGGCTCTTTCCACGGAGCCACGCTGCTTCTCTAAAGACTGTGAGCCCCGCGTGGGACAACCCGATCACCCTGTATCTCCCCCAGCGCTGAGAACAGTGCTCTGCACAGAGTCGGCGCTTGGCTTAGTGGAAAGAGCCCGGGCTTAGGGGTCCGAGGTCATGGGTTCGAATCCCGGCCCCGCCCCTTGTCCGCTGTGTGACCGTGGGCCAGTCACTTCACTTCTCTGGGCCTCAGTTACCTCATCTGGAAAATGGGGATGACGCCGGTGAGCCTCACGTGGGACCACCTGATGACCCCGTGTCTCCCCCAGCGCTTAGAAAAGTGCTCTGCACAGAGGAAGCGCTTAACGAATACCAACATTATTATTCGCCAATACCATCGTTAATTAAGTGACGCGCATCGCACGCCCGCACCAACCCACCGGACCCCCCCGCAGGCACCCGCACGTCAAGCCGGCCGGCCAGCAATCACCTCCGTCGGCGTAGGTGCAGACGAGCATATCCTCGAGGATCTGAATGAGCGTGTCGATGTGTTTGCCTTCTTGGACATTCTGCAGGCGGACGATCAACTTCTTCAGAGTTTCCTCCTCGCGCTGCTCCGAGCCCGAGCCCGAGCCCGAGCCCGAGCCCGCGGCTGCGCTGGCCATGGCGGCCCCGGCCCCGGCCCCGGCTCCGGCCCGCTGCCTCCCGCCCGCCGCCAGCTCCACGGTCGACGAGGACGAGGACGCGTCGGCTCCGCCCCCCGCCCCGCCCCCAACCAATCACGCTCCGCCCCCTTGTAACGCTCCGCCCAATCAGGCTCCGCCCCCGCCCCGCCCCGACCAATCACGCTCCGCCCCCTGTAACGCTCCACCCAATCAGGCTCCGCCCCCGCCCCGCCCCGACCAATCACGCTCCGCCCGCTTCCAGCTTCACCTTTGAAGAAGGAATGGGCTCCGCGACCCGCCCCCCGCCCCGCCCCAACCAATCACGCTCCGCCCCCACCCCGTCCCGACCAATCGCGTTCCGCCCCCGTGTCACTCCGCCCAATCAGGCTCCGCCCCGGCCCCGCCCCAACCAATCGCGTTCCGCCCGCTTTCAGCTTCACGTGGGAAGAAGGAATGTGCTCCGCCCCCGCCCCGCCCAATCACGCTCCGCCGCTTTCAGCTTCGCGTTGGAAGAAGGAATGAGCTCCGCTCCCCGCCCCGCCCCAACCAATCAGGCTCCGCCCCCTGCGACGCTCCGCCCAATCAGGCTCCGCCCTGCCCCGCCCCAACCAATCGCCCCGCCCGCTCGTCCGCTCCGCCCAATCACGCCCCGCCCCCGCCCTGCCCCGTCCCATCACGCTCCGCCCGCTTCCAGCTTGATGTTGGCAGAAGCCGGCCTGGGCCCCGCCCCCTTCCCCGCCCCGACCAATCACGTTTCGCACCTGCCCCGCCCCTCCCAATCAGGCTCCGCCCCCTGGCCCGCTCCGCCAATCGCGCTCCTCCCCTCGCGCCGCCTGGCGGGGGGGGGCGGCTGTTGGGCTCCTTCGCCCCGCGCCCCGACCCCCATTCGCGCACTCACTCCCTCAGTCCTATCTACTGAGCGCCTCCTCTGTGCACAGCACCCGACTAAGCATTCATTCATTCGTATTTGTTGAGCGCCTACTGTGTGCAGAGCACTGGACTAAGCATCCATTCATGCATTCAGTCATCTATTGAGCGCTTCCTCTGTGCAGAGTTCTGGCCTAAGCATTCATTCATTCGTATTTGTTGAGCGCTTACTATGTGCAGAGCACTGGAACTGGACTAAGCATTCATTCATGCATTCAATCCTATCTATTGAGCGCTTCCTGTGTGCAGAGCACTGGACTAAGCATCCATTCATTTCATTCAATCCTATTTATTGAGCGCTTACTAATAATAATGATGTTGGTATTCGTTAAGCATTTACTATGTGCAGAGCACTGTTCTAAGCACTGGGGGAGATACAGGGTCATCAGGCTGTCCCACGTGGGGCTTACAGTCTTCCTCCCCATTTTCCAGATGAGCTCACTGAGGCACAGAGAAGTGAAGTGACTTGCCCACGGTCACACAGCTGGCAAGTGGCTGAGCTGGGATTCGAACCCATGACCTCTGACTCTTAAGCCCATACTCTTTTCACGGAGCCACGCTGCTTCTCTAACTATGTGCAGAGCATTGGACTAAGCATTCATTCATTCATTCAATCGTATTTATTGAGCGCTTACCGTGTGCTGAGCACTGTACTAAGCGCTTGTAAGGTACAATTTGGGAACAGATGGAGACAATCCCTGCCCATCGACAGGCTCACAGTCTAATCCGGGGAGACAGAAGAACAAAAACAAGACAACATAATCACGATAAATAGAATCAAGGGGATGGACACCTCATTAACAAAATAAATAGGGTAATAAATATATACAAAGGAGCACAGTGCTGAGGGGAGGGGGGAATCAAGGTCGTCAGGTTGTCCCACGTGAGGCTCACAGTCTTCATCCCCATTTTCCAGATGAGGGAACTGAGGCCCAGAGAAGCGAAGTGACTTGTCCAAGGTCACACAGCTGACAGGTGGCGGAGCCCGGATGAGAACCCACAACCTCTGACGCCCAAGCCCGGGCTCTTGCCACTGAGCCACGCTGTTTCTCTACAGAGCTCTGCGCACAGGAAGCGCTCGATAAATACGATTGAATGAATGAGTCAGAGGACATGGGTTCTAATCCCGACTCCCTCACATTGTCAGCTGTGGGACTTTGGGCCAGTCACTTCACTGCCGTGGGCCTCGGTTCCCTCATCTGGAAAATGGGGACGAAGACGGTGAGCCCCACGTGGGACAACCTGAAGACCTTGTCTCCACCCCAGCGCTTAGAACGCTGCTTAGCACATAGTAAGTGCTTAAATATCAACATCAAGCCAATCATTCCAAGCGCTTAGTACAGTGCTCTGCACATAGTAAGCGCTCAATAAATACTATTGAATGAACATCAAGCGCTTAGGACATTGGTCAAGGGCTTAGAACACTGTCTGCACATAGTAAGCGCCCAATAAGTAAAATTGAATGAATGAATGTTATTATTAAAGTTGGAAAAAAAGGGCTCTGTCCATCAACGATCACAACAACTGCAGTGAAGGGAAATACCGGTGCGGTCGGATGAGCCTTGGTAGTAGCGTGACATTGATTCATTCATTTGTAGTTATTGAGCGCTTACTGGGTGCAGAGCACTGTACTAAGCGCTTGGAAGGTACAACTTGGGAACAGATAGAGACAATCCCTGCCCAACAACGGGTTCACAGTCTAAACGGGGGAGACAGACAGCAAAACAGAACAAGTAGGCATCGGTGCCATCGAGATAAATAGAATCATAGATATATATATACACATCATTAATAAAATAGAGTAATAAATATATGCAAATATACGTGCTGTGGGGAGGGGAAGGGGGCTTTATGGAGCACTTACTGTGTGCAGAGCACTGTACTAAGCACTTGGAAGGTACAATTCGGCAGCAGAGAGAGGTAAACCCTGCCCAACACGGGCTCACAATCTAGAGGTAATCAGGTTGTCCCACGAGGGGCTCAGAGTCTTACGCCCCGTTTTCCAGATGAGGGAACTGAGGCACAGAGAAGTCAAGCGGCTTGCCCAAAGTCACACAGCAGACAAGTGGCGGAGCCGGGCTTAGAACCCACGACCTCTGACTCCCAAGCCCGGGCTCTTTCAAAGAAGCCAGGCTGCTTAGTGAGTAGAGCACGGAACTGGGGTCTGCCCCGAGCTCCGCCGCTTGTCCGCCTGTTGGGTGACCTTGGGCATGTCGGTTCACTGAACTAGGCCTCAGTTATGTCTTCGATAAAATGGGAGCTACGTCTGTGAGCCCCGGTTCATTTAAGTTGTTCAATCGTATTGAGCGCTTACTGTGTGCAGAGCACTGTACTAAGCTCTTGGAAAGTACAGTACAGCAATAAAGAGAGAGACTTCCTGCCCACAGTTGGTTTAAAGTCTAGAGTGGGTCTATTTGGGACTGGCATGTGTCCAGCCCGATTTGCTTGTATCCACCCCAGCGCTTAGTACAGGGCCTGGCACATAATAATGATGGCATTTATTAAGCGCTTACTATGTGCATAGCACTGTTCTAAGCGCTGGGGAGGATACAAGGTGATCAGGTTGTCCCACGTGGGGCTCACAGCCTTCATCCCCATTTTCCAGATGAGGTAACTGAGGCACAGAGAAGCGAAGTGACTTGCCCAAAGTCACACAGCTGACAAGCGGCTGAGCGGGGATTTGAACCCATGACCTCTGACTCCCAAGCCCGGGCTCTTTCCACGAGCCACTTTGTCACATAATACACACTGAACAAATAGGCCAATTATTATTAATAAATTACTTTCCTACGTGGTGTCACCTCCCCTTCCCCTAGTCAAACCATTCATTCAATCATATATATATAATAATTATGGTATTTAAGAAGGACATGGGTTCTAAATCCGACTTTGTCAATGGCTGGCTGTGAGACCTTGGATAAGTCACTGAACTGTAAACTCTGTACCTCAGTTTCTCATCTTAAAATGGGGGTTAAACACCTGTTTTCCCTTCTATTTAAACTGTGAGCCCCATGCAACACAGAGACTGTGTTCGATCTGATTAACGTGTATCTACCGCAGGGCTTAGAACAGTATTTTGACACATCAATAAGTACTTAAATATTTAAAAAAAACGAAAAACTTACCCATGACCAACCAGTAGGCAAGTGGCCAAGCTGGGATTTGGACCTGAATTACCTGCCTCCTTAAGCCTGTGCCCTCACGAGTAGGCCACACTGCCCATCGACTTTCTTGCCATAAAAAATGTTTAAAAGTTAGCCTTGGAAATTTTAAGAACAGGCTAAAAAGGATTTGGAAGGTTGGCGAAGCACCCCTCTCCCCTCAGAAGTAAAACTCAAATACTTTGCCAATCAATGCTAATGGAAATTAACAGGAGAGACAGGCCTTCTTAGGAGCAAGTAAAAAAATCTTAATTAGCTCCTTTCCTGTCTCTTCTAATTTAAGAAGCGGGTCATTAGAGTAGCAAGCAACCAGTCGTTTTAATTGAGTGCTTAGGGGACATGATCTCTACCCTCAAGGAACTTATCCTCTAGAGAACAAACCCCAAATCTATTTACATGTAAAAGGAAGAAAGAAAAGTAGATTTGCCTATGAGTTAGTGTTAAAATCATAGTTTGTAAGATATGTGTAGAAGAGTAGAAGAACGGGGTGTGGTTATAAGTCCTGTGAATTAAAACTTCAGAGAAATAGAATTAATAAAATGGTATTTTGGTATTTAACTGCTAACAAACAAATGGAAAGTAAGAAATTACCCAAGGATCATCTTCCATTTTTCATTTCTGACACTCTCTGGATCCTCCGATGGTTTTCTGTCATCCTCTTCATCAATCAATCATATTTATTGAGCGCTTATTCTTTAGAGCACCGCACTGATTGCTCGGGAGAGTACAATACCACAAAGAATTTACAGACTAGAGGGAAGACAGTCATTAAAATAAATTACAAAGCACTTAGAACGGTGCTTGGCACATAGTAAGCGCTTTACAAACACCATTATTATAAATTCTGTGGGGCGGAGGGTGGGATAAATGTCAAGTGCAAAAGGATTAGGCTGTAAATTGTAGACTGTGAACTCCTGGGCAGGAAACGTGGCCTACCAATTCTGTTATATTGTCCTCTTCCAAGTGTTTTGTACAGTGCTCTACGCAAAGCGCTCAATAAATAGAATTGAAAAAGGGTACAGATCTTAGTGCAAGGGTGACAGAAGGGAGACGGAGACGACAGAGTACAGTGAATAGAGCGAAGTAAACCTTCTGGTGTGTAGTAGAAAATAAGATAAATTGGAGGGGGCAAGGTGATTGAGTGCTTGAATTTGATACAGAGGCAACCCCTGGAGGTTCTTGATGAATGGGGAAACATGGACTGGAGGGTTTTGTTTTTTTTAATTGTACATTTAGCAGAGAAGTACGGACTGGATGTAGCAGGCCGGGCGGAATAGAGGATAAATGCTTGGCTTAATATAGTAACAATTCGGATGGGCGCGAAAGGGCGGATTTTAGCGGCGGTGCGATGGTGAAGCGATGGGATTCGATGACAGATTGAAATAGGTGGGTCGAATGAGACATGAGTCGAGGAAAATGCCAAGGTCAGGCTTGTGAGTCAGGGAGGATGGTGGCGATATGTAAAGAAATGAGAAAGTCACGGACGGGCAGGATTTGGGTGGGAAGTTGAGTTTTGTTTTGGCCACGTTAGATTGGAAGTGTCAGCAGGACGGCCGCGTAGAGATGTCCCGGAGGCAGGAGGAAATATGAGATTCCGGAAAAGGAAATGTAGATTTGGGAATCATCTGCAGTCGAATCAACCTTAAAGCCATGGGAGCATTTGAGTTCTCCAAGGGAATGGGTGTAGGCGGAGACTAGAAGGGGATCCAGTACTGAACCTTGAGGGACAAGTCACCATTGGGGGGTTCAAAACTCCCATATGTGGGCATCAAAACTCTCCTTCAGTCCATCCTCTTATATTTCCTCCCTTTCTCTCTGTCATTAGCCAACCTCACAATCTGCTCCCTTTTCGGTGACCGTCTCTAGGTTTTCACTCATCCGGTGATTAAAAGAGCTCCTATTTCAAATGTTCCAGGCTATACGTTAGAAGGTCAACATAAAGTTGATAATAATTATCAAAAGCATTTATGGTGTCAACTTCATTGAAAGCACTCTTCTAATATCTTGGGAGTGTATGTTTAGTTGCCCTTATTTGAAGGAGCAGTGTGGCCTAGTGGATAGAGCTCGGGCCTGGGAGTCAGAAGTATCTGGGTTCGAATCCCGGCTCTGCCACTTGTCTGCCGTGTGACTTTGGGCAAGTCATTTCACATCTCTGTGCCTCAGTTATCTCAGCTCTAAAATAGGGATTGAGTTTGTGAGCCCCATGAGAGACAGGGACTTTGTCCAACCTGATTTGCTTGTAACCACCCCAGCTCTTAGAGTGCTTGACACATAATAAGCGCTTAACAAATGGCACTATTATTATTATTATTATCAAGTCACCATTGACAGCGAAGTTCTCCCATGAATATGTATTTGACCGAAAAGACCAATGTGGTCCTCGTAGTCTTGGCCTCGTGATTAACTTCTGCTATGATGTAACTTGTGTCTGCTCTAGCCCTTAGAACAGTGCTTGGTACGTAGTAAGCACTTAAATGCCACAGTCATCATCATCATTATTATTACATTATGTACATAAAATTGCTGGCCTTTGTATTGGGGAATGTACTTTAAAAATAAAAGACATAGACCATGTCAATTATTCATGTCCATTCATGTCCACATGAATATACTGTGGGGGTGACATGTCCCGGGAAGTTATTTATTGGATAATCAGAGAATTCACTTTGGAGGTAGTGACTCTCTGGGAGGCTTTTAAAGGTGGGGAATTTGGCAGTATGGTGGAATTGAGCAGGGAGGGAGTTGCCTAAAGGACAAAAGGCCATGAGGAAAAGGAGCAAATCTCCGAATCTTTCCTTTATTAAACATGGCTCCGTGGAAAGATCCCAGGCTGGGGAGTCAGAGGTCGTGGCTTCTAATCCCGGCTCCGCCTCTTGTCAGCTGTGTGACTCTGGGCAAGTCACTTAACTTCTCTGGGCCTCGGTTACCTCATCTGTAAAATGGGGATTAATAATAATGTTGGTATTTGTTAAGCACTTACTATGTGCAAAGCACTGTTCTAAGCACTGGGGTAATCAAGTTGTCCCACGTGAGGCTCACAGTCTTCATCCCCATTTTACAGATGAGGTAACTGAGGCACAGAGAAGTTAAGAGACTTGCCCACAGTCACACAACTGCCAAGTGGCAGAGGTGAGATGACTGTGAGCCCCACATGGGACAACCTGATCACCTTGTATCCCCCCCAGCGCTTAGAACAGTGCTTTGCACATAGTAAGCGCTCAACAAATGCCATCATCATCATCATTAAGCCAGACAAGTGCTGAACTTGCAGTGTTCAATCAATAAAGTAATGATGTTTGTATTCTGTAAGTAACTAATTAGTGGTTATATGTTCAGGGTATGAAAATTTCAGAGATAAGGGCATTCTTCTTTAAGGACAAAGATTGGAGAACACTTTATTCTGAACTGCTGGGTGAGATTGGACATGGGCAAGAAATTCTGAACCCCACTCATCACTGCCTTAAGCCTAGAAAAACTTAATGTTAAACCCAACACCTGTAAGGTCACTGGGGGCAGGGAACGTGGCTCCCAAGCACTTAGTCCAGTACTCTGCACACAGTGCTCAGTAGCCTATTAGTTGTGGTATCTATTGAATGTTTACTGAGTGTAAGCACAGGGCTACATTGTGGGGTAGATTATAGATACAGTCCTTGTCTCTCAGGGGTTTAGTAATAATAATAATAATAATAACAATAATTATAATGTTGGTATTTGTTAAGCATTTACTATGTGCAGAGCACTGTTCTAAGCGCTGGGATAGATGCAGGGTAATCAGGTTGTCCCACGTGAGGCTCACAGTCTTCATCCCCATTTTACAGATGAGGTAACAGGCACAGAGAAGTTACGTGACTTGCCCACAGTAACAGTGTCAGAGTCAGATTAATCAACTGCATTTATTGAGTGGTTGCTGGATGCAGAGGACTGTACTGAGCACTTGGGCGAGTACAATAAAACAGACACATTCCCTGCTCACAACGAACTTACAGTCTAGAGGGGGAGACAGACATTAGAATTAATTCATTCATTAGTATTTATTGAGCGCTTACCATGTGCAGAGCACTGTACTAAGCGCTTGGAATGAACAAATCGGTAACAGATGGAGACAGTCCCTGCCCTGTGATGGCTTACAGTCTAATCGGGGGAGACAGACAGACAAGAGCAATAGCAATAAATAGACTCAAAGGGATGAACATCTCATTCGTGGCTTAGTGGAAAGAGTCCGGGCTTGGGAGTCAGAGGTCGTGGGTTCTAATCCCGGCTCCTCCGCTTGTCGGCTGTGTGACTGTGGGCAAGTCACTTCACTTCTCTGTGCCTCAGTTCCCTCATCTGTAAAAGGAGGATTAAGACTGTGAGCCCCTCGTGGAACAACCTGATTCCCCTGGATCTACCTCAGAGCTTAGAACAGTGCTTGACACATAGTAAGCACTTAACAAATACCATCATCATCATCATAAAATAAATACATTATGGCTATGCACGTGAGTTCTGTGGGCTAGGAGGAGGGATGAATAAAGGCAGCGAAACCGGGTGTCAGAAAGGAATGGAAGAAAAGAAAATGAAGTCTTAGTTAGGGAAGTCTTCTTGGAGGAGCTTTGCCTTCAATAAGGCTTTGAAGGGGGGGAGAATCGTTGTCCGTTGGATATGATGAGGGAGGGCGTTCCAGGCCAGAGGCAGGACAAGGATGAGGTAGACGAGATGGAGGATGAGATAGATGAGATGGAGGTACAGTGAATAGGTTAACAGAGGAGGAAAGTGTGTGGGCTGGGTTGTAATAGGAGAGTAGCAACTATTAAGAGATTAGCGAGGTCAAAAACAAGTAAAAGAAAGGATACTGTTGGTGGGACACCTCACACACTCCAGTGCTCCGGATAAACTCCTCGATTCCAAACCGTTGCAGTCTCCTCATGGTTCTAAAAGTTGGAAAAATGGCTTCCAGCACTTGACGTGATGTCCTTTGGCTCCAGGGCAGGTGGAAGGAAATTGGTCCAGTCGGTGCAGGGTGGGATGGGGGTGGGGGTTCAGGACCTGTGAGTCCTGATCATAAAAGGACTTTGAGCCACTTTGGACCACCCTCTACTCTGCAGGAGGCAACTAGCAGGAGGCAGCGTGGCTTAGCGGAAAGAGCATGAGCTTGGGAGGCAGAGGTCGTGGGTTCTAATCCCGAGTCCGCCCCTTGTCAGCTGTGTGGCTTTGGGCAAGTCACTTAACTTCTCCGTGCCTCAGTTACCTCATCTGTAATATGGGGATCAAGACTTGTGAGCCCCAAGTGGGACAACCTGGTAACCTTGTATCTATCCCAGTGCTTAGTACAGCGCTTGGAACAGTGCTTAGAACAGTGCTATAGTAAGTGCTTAACAAATACCATCATCATTCCTGATTAGACTGTAAGCCCGTCATTGGCAAGGGATTGTCTCTGTTGCCGAATTGTAAATTCCAAGCGCTTAGTACAGTGCTCTGCACATAGTTAGCGCTCAATAAATACTATTGAATGAATGAATGAAATAGACCTTAATTTTAACCCTCATTCAGTGTATATCAGCAAGGCACCATGTGCTTGAGTCCATTATTTGTGTGAAAAAGGAAGGGCTTAGTTGGGTGAGAGTGAGTAATTAAGTGAAAATCTGTCTTTGGTTTGATAAGAAAGCAGGAATGAAATAGTCAGGGGAAAACCAGAGGATATCGGTGAGTAGATAGTAGGTAAATTGGCAGTACTCTGCCATCTACTTGTTTGCATGTTATTTAGGCCTGTGATAATAGGGTTGAGGTGAAATAGGAAAGAGGAAAATCATAAAATGACATTTCTGACTAAAGCAGGAATATTTTACTTGCAAAATGCTTGAGGATTTGTGGAATAATCCACAAAAATGTATATAAGGCATATACAAATGTATGTCAGTATCTTCGTGTGACCTCTTGAGCTATTGCACAGGCCCGTATGCTGCCTTCAGGACAGACTTACCGAGAAAAACCAAGACTGAAGTAATCGGCAGTAGGCTGCAGTGAATTGGTGACAGTAATCATTTTAGTAATTTAAAGCCTCGTTACAGTACTCTGAAAATCAGGGATAAAGGGGCAGGCATTTTTTTCAATGATGTCTGACTAAAGTGGCAGTAATTTTAAAGTTGCAGTAATTTTACTTGAAAAATGCTTGACGATCGATGGGATAATCCACAAAGATTTATACGAATCGTATACGTTTATGTGAATGAATTTGTGGCCTGTTATTTTACACACGGGCGTGCAGCCTTGATAAAGTTCATGCCAAGAAAGCCACTATCAAAGTTATCAGCAATCAGCTGTTTCAGTAATTTGAGGCCTCATTACAGCTCTCTGCAAATCAGTGTTGATAAAGAATGTGGAAAATCTCTTCTAAGAATTCTCAATCTGGAGTCAGAGCATACTGAGATCAGCAATGGTACTTACCGAGCACTTGGTATTTATTGAGCACCTACTGTATGCAGAGCATTGTACTAAGCAGTAAGCATATCGAGCACTAACTGTGCGCAAAGCACTGTACAAAGCTTTTGGGAGAGTACAATATAGCAGAGTTAGTAGACATGTTCCCTTCCCGCAAGGACCTTACAGTGATTTAGGAGAGTACAGTAGAATTAGTGGACATAACCCCTGCCCACAAGGAATTTACAGCATACCAGTAGAAAAAATGGAAAGCAGAGGACGAAGCACAGGCCCAGAGGACCTGGGCTCTAATCTCAAGTCCCCCAATTGCTTGCTGTGTGACCTTGGGCAGGTCACGTCACTTCACTTCCCTGAGCCTCAGTTTCATCAACTAAAATGGACATTAAATACCTCTGCTCCCTCCTTCTTAAAGTGTGAGCTCCATGCAGGACAAGGACTGTGTCCGACATAAAGTGCACCGACCCCAGCACTTAGAACATTGTTTGACACATAGTACGTGCATAATAAATACCATAAAAAAGAGGTAACAGACACGAACATAATCAATCCATATAGTTACTTATAGGAGAAAGGATATGTAATGGAAAATAAGAGACATACAAATAAATTCTCGGAGAGTTAAAAGTATATAAGCACTGTCTCCTTCAAGAGCCCGCACAGTCTTACCTTATCGGTTCTCCATTCTATAGCCCCACTCCTTCAGCAGAGTCAGCTCCTTGTGGGCAGGGAATGTGTCTAGTCAGAGGTCATGGGTTCGAATCCACGCTCCGTCGCTTGTCAGCTGTGTGACTTTGGGCAAGTCACTTCACTTCTCTGGGCCTCTGTTACCTCATCTGTAAAATGGGGATTAAAACTGTGAGTCCCAGGTGGGGCAGCCTGATCACCTTGTATCCCCTAGCACTTAGAAAGGTGCTTTGCACACAGTAAGCGCTTAACAATTTTTTTTATGGTATTTAAGCACTTATTTTGTGCCAGGCACCGTACCAAGCGCTGGGGCTATATCTTTAGGTTAATCAGGTTGGACAGTCCATGTCCCAAATGGTGCTCAAATATTACAGATGGGGGAACTGGGTCACAGACAAGTGACTTGCCCAGATCATAGAGCAGACAAGTGATGGGGTAGGGACTAGAACCCCAATCCTTGTGACTCCCAGACCCTATCCACTGGGTACTCTGTTGTATCGTGCTCTCCCAAATGCTTTATACGGTGTCCTGCACACAATAAGCACTCAGTAAATACCATTAACTGATATTCTCTTATTTATTGCATGGAGCAATCTAAAATGGCCACTGTACACATGCAGTGGGAGCTAAAGGCAGGAGGTGGGACAGTCGGGCCCGGAGGCTAGCAGGGGTGCCGCCCTGCCCCTTCTCAGTGTGCATCGGGGAGGCCACTGTCTTTACAATATCTAAAGTAATGGCCATGTGGACAGTCCCCTAGCCCTGAAGAGTGAGAGCAACAGGAACGTCCCTGATAATCCTTGTAATATTCAAGCCCTGTTTGGATGGAGAGGAAGGGTCAGATGTAGAAATTTGGTGGAGAATGTACTGGTGATATTTGGCAGAAGTGTGGAGGTTGAAACAAAGGGGGGAGGGGTCGTTTCTATTGGTGAGTCTTGAAATCACTTATTTTACCAATGCAATACTGCATTTTTTTGGTTTCAGCAATTTGGGGAGCAAACTAGAATCTGTTTTCTTACCTGGGAAATTTGCCTTTAGCAGAAAAAAATAAACACATTTAGAAGCATTCAGCTAGCAACTGGACCTAGAGCAGTGTCCAGGGTAGTTTTCAACGTAATTTCAAAACAAACCAGATTTATGGGAAAAGTATATAGCCTTTGTGTAATATTAATGTAGTGGAATTAGATTTTTCTTTCAATTCTGTTGGCTTGCTCAGTAGCATTTTACACAATTCACTTCCTGCCTTTCACTTCCCGTGGTAAACCACATTGTATTAAAAACAAGTCCTCTCATTATGGCGAATGTCCACTCATTTCCGCAAAAGTAATAAAATCCTATTTTTTGCCCAGGACTTTTGTGAGAGAACAAAGAATGGAATATCTGGGATTGAGGGAGATGCAATGGAGTGGGAAGAGGAGGGGTGAAGGGGCAGGCCAAAAGAGGGAGGGTTAATATTACCATAGTTGCAGCTGCAAGGGACCAATTTCCTGACAATTTTTGACCTAACTTCCAAAATCAAGCATGATTTGGGTGAAAAATTCTGGAACGAGGGAGCTCAATCTTGATAATTTACATCATATCTACAATGTCTGTTCTTCAGATGACATTTGTTTCGGAAAATAAATGTTTTATATCTTATCAACAGCCAAAATATCCACTCATAAAGCCATATATTGATTTCTATAGCAAACATTTCACATGGTAGCAAGTAGCTCAAACACCGAAGCCCCAAATCAGTGTTTCATTTTGGTGCCGTCAAGACGTATTCATTGAAATGTGGACTCAAATGTTTGATTGACAAGATAATTGTAATAGTGCACATTATATGGAGGTTCTTTAACAGGACTGGGTAAACGAAAAAGGTTTCACTAATCATCAGCACCATCTTTCACAGTGGAATAGTTCCAAGTATCCAGAAAACCAGACAGAAAGGGGGGGAGAAAAAGGAAGGTACGAGGGAAGAATAAAAGAATAGCAAGAGAGAAAATAAGCAATCGTATTTATTGAGATTTAATATATGGAAAACACTGTACTGAGTTTTGAAAGTGCACATTAGAGTTGGTATGCATAATGGTAATATAACTATTATTATAGCTCCTATTACAGTATTATCTCCTCAAGGAGAGTTTATATTCCGGTGGGTGATACGGACATTAAAATAAGTGCAGTGAACAAGTTATAGATTGCAGCCATTGTCAGATTTCAAGTTAGGCAGTAGCATTTAAGTTTGTGCAGAGAACCCTACTAAGCATTTGAAAGAATACAGCACAGTAGAGTTGGTAGACAGGGTCCCTGCTCTAAAGGAACTTAAAAATCAAAAAATTTACTGTGAGTCATCTTACAGTAAATTTTTAGTTAGTCTTCACGCAGATACAAGGACAATGGCATGGCCTAGTGGAAAGACTTGGGTTGTAATCCAGGATCTGCCCGTTTTTTGTTGTTTTTAATGGTTTTTGTTAAGTGTTTAATACGTGCCAAGCACTGTAGTAAACACTGGAGTAGATACAAGATAATACGGTTGGACACAGTCCACGCCCCACATGAGGCCCAATGTCTGAGTTGGTGGGGGAGGATTCAGTGCCCATTTTACAGGCCCAGAGAAGTGAAGTGACTTGCCCAAGATCACACAGCAGACAAGTGGTAGAGCTGGAATTAGAACCCCGATCCTCTAACTCCCAGGCCTGGGCTCTTCCCACTACACCACCCTATTTCCTATTACTGTTACACTACATTTGTTCATGGCATAACCATGGGCAAGTCACTGCTCTGTGTCTTAGTTTCCTCTTCCCCCTCCCATCCTTTAACTGTCGGAGTTCCTCAAGGGTCAGTTCTCGGCCCTCTTCTGTTCTCCATTTACACTCACTCCCTCGGTGAACTCATTCGCTCTCACGGCTTTGACTACCATCTCTACGCAGATGACACGCAGATCTACATCTCCGCCCCTGTCCTCTCCCCCTCCCTTCAGGCTCGCATCTCCTCCCGCCTCCGGGACGTCTCCACCTGGATGTCGGCCCGCCACCTAAAACTCAATATGAGCAAGACTGAGCTCCTCATCTTCCCTCCCAAACCCGGTCCTCTCCCAGACTTCTCTATCACCGTCGATGGCACGACCATCCTTCCCGTCTCTCGGGCCCGCGATCTCGGTGTCATCCTTGACTCGTCTCTCTCGTTCACCCCACACATCCTATCCGTTACCGAGACCTGCCGGTTTCACCTCTACAATATCGCCAAGATCCGCCCTTTCCTCTCCACCCAGACGGCTACCTTACTGTTACGGGCTCTCGTTATATCCCGCTAGACTACCGTGTCAGCCTTCTCTCTGACCTCCCTTCCTCCTCTCTCTCCCCGCTCCGGTCTATTCTTCACTCCGCTGCCCGGCTCATCTTCCTGCAGAAACGATCTGGGCCTGTCACTCCCCTTCTTAAACAACTCCAGTGGTTGCCTATCGACCTCCGCTCCAAACAAAAACTCCTCACTCTAGGCTTCGAGGCTCTCCATCACCTTGCCCCTTCCTACCCCTCCTCCCTTTTCTCTTTCTACCACCCACCCCGCACGCTCCGCTCCTCCGCCGCCCACCTCCTCACCGTCCCTCGGTCTCGCCTATCCCGCCGTCGACCCCCGGGCCACGTCCTCCCGCGGTCCCGGAACGCCCTCCCTCCTCACCTCCGCCAAACTGATTCTCTTCCCCTCTTCAAAACCCTACTTAAAACTCACCTCCTCCAAGAGGCCTTCCCAGACTGAGCTCCTCTTCTCCCTCTACTCCCTCTGCCACCCCCCCTTTACCTCTCTGCAGCTAAACCCTCTTTTTCCCCTTTTCCCTCTGCTCCTCCCCCTCTCCCTTCCCCACAGCACTGTACTCGTCCGCTCGACTGTATATATTTTCGTTACCCTACTTATTTTGTTAATGAATTGTAAATCGCCTTGATTCTATTTAGTTGCCATTGTTTTTACGAGATGTTCTTCCCCTTGACTCTATTTATTGCCATCGTTCTCGTCTGTCCGTCTCCCCCGATTAGACCGTAAGCCCGTCAAACGGCAGGGACTGTCTCTATCTGTTGCCGATTTGTACATTCCAAGCGCTTAGTACAGTGCTCTGCACATAGTAAGCGCTCAATAAATACTATTGAATGAATGAATGAATTAATCTTCTGGAAAATGGGGATTCAATACCTGTATTCTCTCCCTCTTAGACTGAGAGCTCCACGTGGGACAGGGACATTGTCCAACCTGATCCATGTGTATCTACCCCAGAGCTAAATCCAGTGCTTGGCACCTAGTAAATGCGTAACAAATACCCTCATTATTATTGTTAGGAAATGTTATAAAAGTAGTGCAGTAAGTGCTCAATAAATCTTGATTGTTTGATCCGGAGACCCCCTGAAGAGAAGAGTGGTCTGTTCCCTAGCTCATTCTCTGCAGCTGGCCATACAAGTGCCAACCTTTGTTACAATCATTTAACACACCTCCCCTCTTCTCCCCAAGAAGAGGAAGGAAGCAGGTTCTGGTGGCCTTAAGAGGAAGGTGAAGCCGGCATTTAGTTTGCCCTTAGAGCTTGTACGATCAAGTGCTCAGAAAAAAGGAATGCTTCAGTGCTGGTAAAGTGAAGATGCCAAGGGCCAAATCTGTTTATATTGTATTTAATTTTTGTCATGGGCAGAAGGAGGTTGAAGGCTGGTAGAGATCTCTCTAGTATTACCCAACTGTATTATTTGGGCGCAGCTCATTTAACACAAGGGAATGGGAGCAACAAATATTTCCTCACTGATTCTTTCCCCACTTCCTTGGCGTCTGGTAGTTTTGCTTCAACTGAGAACATGGTTTTTGGTCTTTTCTAGGAGACCAAAATTGGGAGTAGCATCAATGTGGGAAAAATTGAGGAGTGTGAAAATAACAGCATTCAGTGGTTTCTTGCCCCCAAATGTGACGGTCCACTTCCATTATTCCAGTGAAGAGCTATCTGGAATGAGACCTGGGAGTAGTCTTCTATTTAAAAATCCTAGCGGGCATTTTGAAGGCACCCGAGCTGCCCGTCTGCACCGAAGGAGAATTATTGCTAACCCATTTCTCTTTCCTTCTTTGCCTTTGTGATATTGGTTAAGCGTTTCGTGCCAGACACTGTACTAAATGCTGGCATAGATACAAGAGAATCGGGTCCTTCATGGGGTTACTGTCTGAGGATAAAGGAGAAAGGGTATTGAGTGGCCATTTTGCAAATGGGGGAAACTGAGGCACAGAGAAGTTAAAAATGACATCCCAGAGTCACACAGCGGGTGAGTTGGCAGAGCTAGGATTGGAACCCATGTTCTCTGATTCCCCAGCCCATGCTCTTTCCACTCTAGTTAGGATGATTTCCTCCTGTGCTCTTTTACTCGTGGGCTTTGTATATACCATTCTATGTTTTTTTCTTTAGGTTGGTCCCATTCAGGGAGGGCCAACATTTTATTTGCATTTATTTCCGTCTTTACATCATTCTTGGAAAGCATAAAAACATGAACAGTTTTCTCCACCCTCTACAGGCACATTGTAGTCATCGGTATCCCACTATAAAATAATTCCATTAGTCGTAAAACATTGTTTTCTAGATAGTTTCAAACGTCCTTCAATTTAGAAAAGATTGCTCTTGGAAGGCCTTTGAAAATAGTGCTAGCAAATCAGGAACTGTGCATTGAGAAGTTCAAAAACAGACTTTATTTTTATCTTTTAATCGAAAGCTGGATTAATATGACTAGGTACAAAATAATAGGCTTGGAGCAGTTGAGCAATTGCAGTGCATGATTACTTTGATATGGGTGTGAACATTTTAATAGAGCAGATTAAACTGAAGTTATTTCTGTTCAAAATACATTTCCTATTCTGCAAGGCTTCATTGTTTCTAGTTGATTGTAAAAGACACATGGCCCATGCATAAATAGAATTCTTATTTTAAAAACACAGATTTTCAGATCACCACTTAGGTTCCAAAAACATGAAAACATTCATTCAATAGTATTTATTCAATAGTATTTATTGAGTGCTTACTATGTGCAGAGCACTGTACTAAGCTAAAGCATCTTGGGGTAGTGGATTGAGCACAGGCCTGGGTGTCAGAAGGTCCATGGGTTCTAATCCGGCTCTGCCACTTGTCTGCTGTGTGAACTTCACTACTCTGTACCTCAGTGACCTTATCTGTAAAATGGGGATTGAGACTGTGAGCCCATGTGGGACAGGGGACTGTGTCCAACCAGATTTGCTTGTATCCACCCCAGAGCTTAGTACAGTGCCTGGCACATAGTAAACACTTAGCAAATGCAATTATTATTATTATCAATAAACTGGTTTGATTTAAACTGTAAATTCAGTGTGGCTCTCCCAATTCTGAACTGTTGTACTCTCCCAAGTGCTTAGTACAGTGCTCTGCACCCAGTAAGCACTCAGTAAATATCATTGATTGATTTTTGAAAAAAGCAAATGCAAAACAATGAGAAGTGTGACCTAGTGGGTAGAGTAGGGGCCTGGGAGTCAGAAAGACCTGGGTACCAAACCCAGCTTTGTCACTTGTCCGCTGTGTGGCCTTGGGTGAGTCACTTCACTTCTCTGTGCCTCAGTTACGTCATCGGTAATGTGGGGATTAGGACTCTGAGCCCATGTGGAACATGGACTGTATCCAACCTCATTAGCTTATATCTACCCCGGTGGAAGCACAGTAGTACAGTGCCTGGCACATACTAAGTGCTTAACAAATACCATTTTTTTAAAAACGGTGCAATTTCGGGATCCCCAACACTTAAATCCCGTGAGCTGCCCCCACTCTGGCAAATCTCAACAACCTCTTTTCCTCAAACTTAACCGGTTATTACTCTTTCTTTCAATAGCTTCATTTTGCAAGGTACTATACATCTCACCTAAGGAAGCAGTGTCATAATATTCATTCATTCAGTAGTATTGATTGGGCGCTTACTATGTGCAGAGCTCTGTACTAAGCGCTTAGAATGTACAAATCAGTAACAGATAGAGACAGTCTCTGCCCTTTGACGGTCTTACAGTCTAATCGGAGGAGACAGACAGACAAGAACAATAGCAATAAATAATACTCCTTCCAGTGTCAAAACTAATGTTTTAGTGATTCCTTTTTTCAATGGAAGGGTGACCAATATGTTCAGAATGAGAGGGCCAACGGGTGATGCAGTTCCCAGGCGCCTGGGCTCTGAGGAAGGCATCCAGGTGAGACTGAGTGGGAAATGACAAAGCCCCACACACAGGGTTACTAGTATTTGTATTATAACTTAAAAATAAATGTTCCATCCGCTGGAAGAGAGAACCTCTCAACGGGACTTTGAATCCCAAAGTAAACGACACACAAGAATTTAGAAAGTCAACAAAAGTTTTGAAAAGCCACTGACCTGTATTCATATAGAAGGGTCGGAGCCATACCTCCGAGATTGAGGTTCAGATTAGATAAAGTCATAAATGGGAAGGAAGGAGCTAGAAAAGACAGAACGCCTTCCCGTACTGTTCGTTGGTTCTTAATGTCTTGCTCCAAGCGGCAGCTTTTATAAAACCAAATAGCGGCCAGGTCTCAGGCTCTCCACCCTTCTTGTGATGTTTCCAGAGTTGCACTTCAGCCTAAAAGATCCAGAAGCACCTTAAGTAAGCAGCAGTATTCCTTTTTGAGTAAAGGATTGAAACCATGAGGATCAGAGTTGGGGGACAGGGGTAGCCGGGGAATAAAGGCCTCCCAAGAACCCGAGTAGGTTTGGGCTAGGGTGGAACGACTCCCAGCAGCAGGGGGATTGACAATCATATGGGGGTGTGCACATGGACCCTAGAAGCTTACGGGGTCCCGGACTACCAGACCACTACTGCCTGCCGGTAGGAACCAAACCTGGCTGGACTCCGGCTCAGGGATTTCTCTCAATAGTATTTATTGAGCGCTTACTATGTGCAGAGCACTGTACTAAGCACTTGGAATGTACAAATCGGCAACAGAGAGAGACAGTCCCTGCCCACTGACGGGCTTACAGTCTAATCGGGGGAGACAGACAAATTCATGCCATTTGTGGTTTGTGGGGGAAAGGTTTTCTGGACTGAATTTGATTTTTTGTTGTTGTTTTTATTTTGTTTTTTTTTTTTTTAGAAAACAGTCCAGGCAGCAGAATGAAGTACAGACAGGAGAGGGGAGAGATGGGAGTCAGGGAGGTCAGCGAGGAGGCTGATGCAGCGGTCAAGGCAGGATAGGATAAGTCAGTCGATCGTTTCTATTGAAAACTTCCTGTGTGCCGGGCACTATCGGAAGCACTTGGGAGGGTACAGTAGAGCAGAGGTGCTAGACGTGTTTCCTGCCCCCAAGAAGTTTGCAGTCTAGACAAGGAGATGAGTCCTTGGATCGGCAGAGTGGTAATTTGCGTGGAGAAAGGGGTGGATTTTAAAGATGTTGTGAAAATAGAACCGACAGGATTTGCTGGCGGGCCGAATATGCTCTGAAGGAGCTTTTATAGGGCTCAATCAATTCCATTGACTGGCTGCTTCCTCTGCCCTCACAGGTCCAGCTGGCATCCAGTGATTGCTTTATTTTCATCATTACCATCCCCTGCTTTTACTGAGTGACCACCTGGTGCTGCGTGGTGCATGCAAGGTATTTGTCTCGAAGGAGCTAAAGATCTATAAAGTTTCTCTTTGGGAAATGCTAAGCCACCACTCATCCAAACACCCCTTCTGCAGACTTAGTTATGTTCAGTTCATGCAGTTAACCAGACTCAGAGGCCTAGCCTTCGGTGGAGTCTTTCGTCAGGAAGGACAGATGAGCCACGTTAGAAACTTCACAACCGAGGATGTGTGCCAAGGAGAGATTATAGTGTATGTTCATTCATTCATTCATTCAATAGTATTTATTGAGCGCTTACTATGTGCAGAGCACTGTACTAAGCGCTTGGGATGAACAAGTTGGCAACAGATAGAGACAGCCCCTGCCGTATGACGGGCTTACAGTCTAATGGGGGGAGATGGACAGACAAGAACAATGGCAATAAATAGAGTCAAGAAGAACATCTCATAAAAACAATGGCAACTAAATAGAATCAAGGCGATGTACAATTCATTAACAAAATAAATAGGGCAATGGAAATATATACAGTTGAGCGGACGAGTACAGTGCTGTGGGGAAGGGAAGGGAGAGGGGGAGGAGCAGAGGGAAAAGGGGAAAAAGAGGGTTTAGCTGCGGAGAGGTAAAGCGGGTGTGGCAGAGGGAGTACTGGGAGAAGAGGAGCTCAGTCTGGGAAGGCCTCTTGGAGGAGGTGAGTTTTAAGTAGGGTTTTGAAGAGGGGAAGAGAATCAGTTTGGCGGAGGTGAGGAGGGAGGGCGTTCTGGGACCGCGGGAGGACGTGGCCCGGGGGTCGACGGCGGGATAGGCGAGACCGAGGGACGGTGAGGATGTGGGCGGCGGAGGAGCGGAGCGTGCGGGGTGGGTGGTAGAAAGAGAAAAGGGAGGAGAGGTAGGAAGGGGCAAGGTGATGGGGAGCCTCGAAGCCTAGAGTGAGGAGTTTTTGTTTGGAGCGGAGGTCGATAGGCAACCACTGGAGTTGTTTAAGAAGGGGAGTGACAGGCCCAGATCGTTTCTGCAGGAAGATGAGCCGGGCAGCGGAGTGAAGAATAGACCGGAGCGGGGCGAGAGAGGAGGAAGGGAGGTCAGAGAGAAGGCTGACACGGTAGTCTAGCCGGGATATAACGAGAGCCCGTAACAGTAAGGTAGCCGTCTGAGTGGAGAGGAAAGGGCGGATCTTGGCGATATTGTAGAGGTGAAACCGACAGGTCTCGGTAACGGATAGGATGTGTGGGGTGAACGAGAGAGACGAGTCAAGGATGACACCGAGATCGCGAGCCCGAGAGACGGGAAGGATGGTCGTGCCATCGACGGTGATAGAGAAGTCTGGGAGAGGACCGGGTTTGGGAGGGAAGATGAGGAGCTCAGTCTTGCTCATGTTGAGTTTTAGGTGGCGGGCCCACATCCAGGTGGAGACGTCCTGGAGGCGGGAGGGATGTGAGCCCGAAGGGAGGGGGAGAGGACAGGGGCGGAGATGTAGATCTGCGTGTCATCTGCGTAGAGATGGTAGTCAAAGCCGTGAGAGCGAATGAGTTCACCGAGGGAGTGAGTGTAAATGGAGAACAGAAGAGGGCCAAGAACTGACCCTTGAGGAACTCCAACAGTTAAAGGATGGGAGGGGGAGGAGGCGCCAGCGAAGGAGACCGAGAATGACCGGCCAGAGAGATAAGAGGAGAACCGGAGAGGACGGAGTCCGTGAAGCCAAGGTGAGATAAGGTATGGAAGAGGAGGGGATGGTCGACAGTGTCAAAGGCAGCAGAGAGGTCGAGGAGGATTAGAATGGAGTAGGAGCCATTGGATTTGGCAAGAAGGAGGTCACGGGTGACCTTAGAGAGAGCAGTCTCGGTAGAGTGGAGGGGACGGAAGCCAGATCGGAGGGGGTCCAGAAGAGAATGGGAGTTAAGGAATTCTAAGCAGCGATTGTAGACGACTCGTTCTAGGATTTTGGAAAGGAAGGGTAGTAGGGAGATAGGGCGATAACTGGAGGGGGAAGTGGGGTCAAGAGCGGGTTTTTTTAGGATGGGGGAGACGTGGGCATGTTTGAAGGCAGCGGGGAAGGAGCCATTGGAGATTGAGTGGTTAAAAATAGAAGTTAAGGAAGGTAGGAGGGCAGGGGTGATGGTTTTAATAAGGTGAGAGGGAATGGGGTCCGAGGGGCAGGTGGAGGGGGTGGCGCTTGCGAGGAGGGAGGAGATCTCCTCTGAGGATACTGCAGGGAAGGATGGGAAAGTAGGGGAGAGGGTTGGTGGGAGGGAGGGGAGAGGCGGAGGGGTGACTTTGGGGAGCTCAGACCTGATTGTGTTATGTGGCCTGGGGCAGTGCCATTAGTACTCTCTTGGCTCTGCCATTCGTATTCTCTTTGCGCTATAGATCGATCAATCAATCCATTGTATTTACTGAGTGCTTAGAGCATCTGAAATACTGTACTAAGCGCTCGGGAGAATACAACAGTTGGCAGACGCATTCCCTACCCACATCCAGCTTACAGTCTATGGAATGCAACGAAAAAGGAGATAGCCAGGAGAGGAGCACATGCCAAATTCATGTTCATTCATTCAGTTGTATTTATTGAGTGCTTACTATGTGCAGAGTGCTGTACCAAGCGCTTGGAATGTGCGATAGAGACAATCCCTGCCCAACAACGGGCTCACAGTCCAAACAGGGGAGGCAAACAACAAAACAGAACAAAACAACTAGTCTGGCGTGAATATCAGGATAAATAGAATCATAGATATAATAATAATTATGGTATTTGTTAAGCGCTTACTATGGGCCAAGCACTGTTCTAAGCGCTGGAGTAGATACAAGGTAATCAGGTTGTCCCTCGTGGGGCTCACCCTTTTAATTCCCATTTTGCAGATAAGATAACTGAGGCACAGAGAAGTTAAGTGACTTGCCCAAGTCACACAGCGGACAATTGGCGGATCCAGGATTAGAACCTATGTCCTCTGACTCCCAAACCCCGGCTCTTTCCACTAAGATATATACACAACATGTGTGTTGTCTTCTTCCGTGTTAGGGAACCCTTAGCAGAATTGGGCCACAAACCCAAGTTTCCCGATTCACATAGCAGTGTTCTCTAGCTACTGGACCATCAGCAGGGACCGGTTCTTTCTTCTTGCTCTTTGAGTCCCTCGGTTTCAGTCCTTATGGTCCTTTTCCTCCTTATGGGTGTCTCTCTGTAGAATTATTTAACTGTGCTTCTCTCTGTGCCTTTCCTCCTTAATGCCCTCTGAATTCAGACCGCTAGCTTCCTCGTTATCCCTTAGACCAAGTTTTATCTCTTTAAGCTTATCCCGAGGTCCAAGTGCCTCACAGACAAAGCCGTGACGCTCTTACAATGCCTTCATTGAAAAGGACCCAGAGACTTTGAGTCATCACTTTGCTCAAAAATTCCTGTATAGATTCTTACGCCTACTCCCTGCAGAAATATATCCCTAGAAGAAGAGAATGTGCAGTTCTGTACTAGTTGATATTCGGTCAGAATCATGCTCACATGGTGGTGTGCGCAGGAGAGCGGAGGAAGCAAATTGCCTAAGGACCGCATGATAAAATGTGTGGAAACTGTAGAAAAAGAAGCGAGGCTGGTTAGGAGTGGGCTCATGAGAGGAAGAATAGAATAGCTATGCTGACCTGTGCCCATTTGTCCAGCATGGGCGTATATAAATATTATTTCGCCGTCCTTCGTATTCAAAGACGATACTGCGGATCGTAAAGGTCTATCCAGGAATACAAGTGTGGCTGAAAAGCTTGCTGGAGGATTGATGCACCCTCCTGCGCTGGGTACAAGGAAGCTGTTAGCGCACCACAAGATTAAAATTCACCAGGCGCAATTCCCAAGTGAGTCATTTTTGAGGTTGGTGAGTCAGCCCGTGGTGAAAGAGGCACCTTCTGTAGCCTCTTGCATTTGGGGGTGAGCAGTAGGTCCCAAATCTGGCTGCTCAGGCCCTCAGTGAGTTGCTGAGTAATGCTGCTGCCTCATCAGCAACCAAACTGCTGGTATCTGAGCCATCTACTTGCCTCGGACTCTGTTTTAGGGGTAGCCTAAGCTTAACCGTTCCAAGCTTGACCTGTTCTTCTACAGTTCTTGATCGCCTTTTTGGAAAGCTCTTACCTAGTAATCCAATAAATAATCCAGCCCTTCTCCAACTTCCAAATTTTGAACTCTTCACAAAGAAAATGCTCACAGAAAACGGCCAGAGAAAGGGAGACTGGGAAGGATTTGGGGGGAAAATGAGGAGGAGGCTGTGCCATGATAAGATGGAAATTATGTCCAGAGGCAGAAGAAATTGAAAAGTTGATAACTTGACCAGTGCATAACAACACAGTCACTATCACAAACTTTTTTTTCCTCCTTAAATTATATCTAGGAGAGGAAGTGGTCAAGTTGTATCTGCAGTTCATTCATTCATTCACTGTTGATTTATTGAGCACTTACTGTGTGCAGAGCACTGTACTAGGTGCTTGGAAAGTATAGTTCGGCAACAGATAGAGACAATCCTTATCCAACAGTGGCCTCCCAGTCTAGAAGATATCTTTGATAGTTTTCTTTGGACAGAGTACTATACTAAAAGTACTTAGTATAGGAAGGATAGAGCACGGGCCTTTGAGTCAGAAAGTCTTGGGTTCTAATTCTGGCTCTGCCACTTAACTGCTGTCTGGTCTTGGGCCAGTCACTTCACTTCTCTGGGCCTCAGTTCCCCATCTGCAAAATGGGGATTGAATTTATGGGCCCCTCATGGGACAGACTCCTAATTTATAGATATTAGGATATAACCCAATTTGCTTATATCCACCCCAGCGCTTAGTACGGGGCCCGACACATAGTTAAGTGCTTAACAAATACCGTAATTATTATTAGTAGTAGTAATATTATTACATGGGTAATTTAGACATGTACCTTTCCCCAGCTTTTCTACAGTACTTTGTCCAAAGAAAGAGACCTAGTCCGGATTCACCATTTACCTGCTGTGTGACTTTGGTCAAGTCCCTTAACTTCTCCATACCTCAGTTACCTAATCTGTAAAATGGAGATTAAGACTGTAAACCTCACGTGGGATGTGGATTGTGTCCAACCTGATTAATTTGTGTCTACCCCAGTGTGTAGTACAGTGTCTGGCACAAAGTAAGTGCTTAACAAATACCAAAGGGAAAAACCACCCCCCAAAAAAGGATTTCTGGGTGAATTATTGGAAGTTGTTAGGATCCTGTTTCCTTTAACAAATAACCTGCTTATATCTTCATTTCACATATTCCCAAGTTGAAGTACTAAGGATTTTAAGCCTTTAAAATAAAGTTGGTCCCAAGGTCTAGAGGTTAAGATTTGATGGCATCAGTTTTAATAGTTATAGGGACTATTTTACTCCCTGCTCTGTCAGTGGCAGAAAAAAATATCAATAGTAAAAATAATCGTGTAGATCTTTAGAAAACACCAGAGTTCCATCCATCTTTCCAGTTTCTTCTGACCGTGGACATAATTTTCATTTTATCATGCCACAACCTCCTCTTCATTTTCCCCAGACCTTCCCAGTTCTCCCTTTCTCTGGCCATTTTCTTGTGAGCATTTTCCTTGTGAAGAGATCAAAATTTGGAAGATGGAGAATTGCTGGTAAAACAGTTTTCAGAATTAGTCATACAGAATTCAAGTGAGGTGAGTCACTTGCCACTTTGATCCAGCAGAAGGCAAAGTCTTTTGTTTGGAATTCTGAAAGGTTTACTAGCGAGTTTAATCTTGCCATCTGTCCCAACCAGGTGCTCACAGATACATCCACACTTCTCTGTTGCTCAGTTTGGGTTTATTAAGTGATCCTTCATATTTACTGTGTTAGAAATTCATGAATAATTCTGCTAATGTTAAAATGGAGAATAAATGATAAAATGACTTGAAAGAACAGTTAGTAAAAAGCAGAATGCTTATATACTCAGTTATGAACTAATAAACAGATTAGTTCTCCAAGCTTGTACACCAATTTTTTGAGAGTCAGAAGGATTTTCCTGGATGGAATATTTTATGTACATTACCCCTCTTCTTTCATCATGTTCCCATCATCTGCCTATCCCTCATCCTCTTCTCAGTCACCTCGTACAACACGTCGTAGGACTTCAGCTATAGAAGCAAAGAACCTAGGTTTTTCCAAAGTAAATTTCCTTCCATCAAGCATTAAATTTGGTTTAAATGGGAAGAACGTAACTTCCTTTGTCATAGAGCAATTTTGATGATAAACGAGAGAGATTTTGAAAAGCACTTTTTGATCTCGTCAGAGGAGAGGGATTCTATAAACAAAAAGTATTACGGTGATTTATTTCTTTCATTTTAATATGTATATTTTTGATTTTATTAAGCTTGGGTGAAGTGTCCTTACTTCCTGCTAAGATAAACTATTTTTGTAGCAGGAAATCTTTGATTCCAGCTGTTCCTCAGAATATCATCTCCTCTTCTCCACTGAGAAATGTAGCTACCTGAAGGAATGATCCATTGCATTACAATTCCTGTTTTCTTATAACAGATTCAAGAAAGGTGAATGGAAAACAAATCGACAAAGTTTTTTTCAAGCAAGAGCGTACAGTTATAGCTTATTTAATCAGAGATTAATTTTTTTTAATTTTACAAAATCTATTTAAGGGATCAATTAAGGTGTTAAATTGATGTGCTAAATACAGTAGAACGAATTGAAATAAGGCAGGATTCTCGCAGTATTTAATAAGGTAAAAAATTCAATTTATCGATATTAGGCTTTATTTTCTCATTCATAATTGTTTCTCATTCCCTTCTGTATCTGGGAAAAAAACGCAGTCCTAGTTTCACCGTTTTAACTATTATGTTGGGTTTAAAAATTTTAAAGGAAGCTTATTTCAAATAAGCAATGAAAAATGATCAGGGCAGCAGAGTGAGGTATGGACTGGTGTGGGGAGAGACAGGAGGCTGGGAGGTCAGCAAGGAGGCTGATGCAGACAGGATAGAATGACTGACTGTATTAACGTGGTACCTGTTTGGATGGAGAGGAAAGGTGGATTTTCATGATGGTGCTAAAGTTGAAGTGACAGGATTTGGTAACAGATTATATAGGAGAGTTGAATGAGAGAGCTGAGACAAGCATAACGCCAAGGTTACGGTCTTGTGAGACAGGATGGTGGTGCCGTCTACAGTGACGGGAACATCAGTGGCAGGACAGGGTTTGGGTGGGAATAAGAGGAATCCTGTTTTGGACCTGTTAAGTTTGAGGTGTCAGTGGGACATCCCAGGAGAAACTTGAAGGCCGGAGGAAATAGACTGCAGAGAAGTAGCGAGGTCACGGGAGAAGGAGAGAGATCAGGGCTGGAGATGTAAAATTGGGAATCATCTGCGTAGAGATGGTAGTTGAAGCCCTGGGAGCGAATTCATTAGCTATAATAGAGGAATAATTTTGCTTATTTTCCCGTTCACCATTATCCCCCCATCTCCCAATATGTCCCTCAGAAGAGCAGGGAAAGCAAAAGAGAATGACGGCTTCCCCCTCTCTGTGCTGCAGAAGCCCGTCATTCATCTTTCTTTCCACCGCAGCGCCAAGAAAATCCTCAGGAAATCCCTGCCACCTTCCTGTAGTCCCAGGGAGCCTGCTCCCATTATGCCCTGAACCTTTAGGACCGGGAGGGTTTAAGCAGGGGCAGCTCATAACATTTTAGAACTTGGAGAGGTTTTAGGTATTACTGGATTCTCATGAAGGCACATCTCCTCCAAGAAGCTTTTCCTGACTAAGCCCACCTCTCCTCTTTTCCCACTCCTTTCTGTGCCGCTCTTACTTGGTCTTTCATTCATCCTCCCTCCCATCCCCATAGCACATATGTATATAACAATAATGTATTTATTCACCTATTTATTTCTTTATATTAATGTCTATCTTCCCCTCTAAACTGTGAGCTTACTGTGGGCAGGAATGTGTCTGTTATTATATTGTACTCTCCCAAGTGCTTAGTATGGTGATTTGCACACAATAATCGCTCAATAGAGTGGAATGAATGAATGGGATGTCACCCCTCAGAGGCCCATTTAGGTTCCCTTTATTTCTGGGCTTGTTGAATTCTGAACTTTGGCTTTTATGTTGTTTCCCGTTATGGGTCTGTCATCAAACTCTTCACCTTTCTTGGGGCCCTGAAGGGCCAGGGTTCTTGTCTATGCCTGCATAAGCGACTTGGCCTAGTGGGTAGAGCATGAGCCTGGGAGTCAGAAGATCATGGGTTCTAATTCCGGCTCTGCTACGTGTCTGCTTGGGCAAATCACTTCATTTCTGTGCCTCAGTGCCCTCATCTGTAAAATGGGGATTAAGACTGTGAGCCCCATGCGGGACATGCATCCAAAGGTCTCTCCTCCATCCTAATCCTCCTCCACCTGTCAGCTGCCTTCGACACTGTAGACCGCCCTCTTCTCCTAGAAACATTTTCCAGGTGTGGCTTCACTGACACTGTCCTCTCCCGGTTCCCCTCCTCTCTCTTGGGCTGCTCCTTCTCAGTCTCTTTCTCGGGCTCCTCCTCTGTCTCCTACCCCCTAACTGTGAGAGTCCTTCAAGGCTCAGTTCTGGGTCCCCTTCTATTATCCGTTTACACCCACTCTCTTAATAGTAGTAACAGTGGTATTTGTTAAGCACTTACTACGTGTCAAGCACTGTTTTAAGTGATGGTAAAGGTACAAGATAATTAAGTCGGACACAATCTCTGTCCCACAAGGGGCTCGCAATCTAAGTAGGAGGGAGAACTGGTTTTGAAACCCCATTTTACAGATAAGGTAACCGAAGTACAGAGAAGTTAAATGACCTACCCAAGGTCACATAGGCACATGGTGGAGCTGGGATTAGAATCCAAGTCCTCTGATTTTTAGGCCCCTGCTTTTTCCACTAGGCCATGCTGCTTAGAACTCATTCACTCCCATAATTTAAACCGGCATCCCTATGCAGGACATTCCCAAATCCACATCTCAAGCCCTGATCTTTCTTCTTATCTTCAGTCTCATATTTCTTCCTGCCTTCAGAACATCTCTTCTTGGATGTCCTCCTGACACCTCAAACTTAACGTGACCAGAATAGAACTCATATTGCTACCCAAATCCTGTCCTCCCTGACTTTTCCATCACTGTAGATAGTACTGTCATCCTTCCCGTCTCACAAGCCTGTAACCGTGGTGATATCCTTGACTCATCTCTCTCATTCAACCCACATAATCAATCTGTCACCAAATCCTGTCGGTTCAACCTTAACAAAATTGCTAAAATCTGCCATCTTTGCCCTCCATCCACATCGCTTCTATGTTGCTCCAAGCCCTTATCCTGTCCTGCCTTGATTACCGTATCAGTCTCCTTGCTGGCCTTCCTGCCTCCTGTCTCTCCCCACTCCAGTCCCTACTTCACTCTACTGCCCAGGTCATTTTTCTACTAAACCATTTAGTCCACGTTTCCCCACTCCTGAAGAACCTCCAGTAGTTGCCCGTCGACCTCTGCACCAAACAGAAACTCCTTACCATTGGCTTTAAAGCACTCATTTACCTTTCCCCCTCCAATAATAATTATGGTACTTGTTGGGCGCTTACTAATGCCAACCACTGTAATAAGCGCTAGGATAGATCCAGGTTAATCAGGTTGGACACAGTCCTGTCCCAAGTGGGGCTCATAGTGTTAATCCCCATTTTACAGATGAGGTAACTGTGGCCTAGAGAAGTGAAGTAACTTGCCCACCGTCACACAGCAGACATGTGGCAGATTCAGGATTAGAACCAGTAAGCTCTTAATAAATACGACTATTATCATTGTCTAGAGTGGGTGGCCCCTCTTAGGATCACACCTGGATTAGAACCCAGGTCCCTTTGACTCCCAGACCCATACTGTATCCACAAAACCATGCTACTTCCCTCACTGATTTCCACTACAATCCAGCATGCTCACTTCACTCCTGTAATGACAATTTACTCACTGTAACTTATCTCATTTATCTCGATACCGACTGTTCTTTTTATGGTATTTAAGTGCTTACTGTGTGTCAAACACTGTTCTAAGTGCTGGATAGGAGCAAGTGAATTAGCTTGGGCACAGTCCCTGTCCCACATAGGGCTCATAGTCCACTGAGGCATGGAACATTCGCCCAAGGGTCACATAGCAAGCATTTGGCAGACCCAGGATTAAAACTCATGTCCTCTGACTCCCAGGCCTGTGTTCTTTCCACTAGGCCATGCTGCTTCTTCATGCCTTTGACCTGGAACGGCCTCCCCGCCCCCAGCATTTCATATCCTGTAGACCATCGCTCTTTTCACCTTCAAAGCCTTATTAAAATCATATCTCCAAAAGGCCTTCCCCACCTAAGCTCTCATTTTCTCTACTCCTCCCTTCTGTGATCCACATCTTTACTTTCCTTTCTTCATTCATCCCACCCTCTTGTGCCCCACAGCACTTATGTACGTGACTGTAATTTATTCACATTAATGTCTTTCTCCCCTTCTAGACTGTGAACCCTTTGTGAGTAGGGAATCTGTCTACCAACTCTGTTACTTGTAATCTCCCAGTAAGCTGTCAGTAAATGCATTTGATTGATTGATAAGTCCATACTGCTCAGATTTAAAAGTTTAGTTTTATTCACCCTCTTTTTGCCAGTCATATTGGCCCTTGGCATGGAACTGAAGTTCACTAAGCATTAAACCTGTTTTAACTTTTAATGCTTCTTTCAGGTGAGGCACTTTGCACTATGTTAGATAGTAATCTTCCCCCGTCTAACCACTTCAGTCACTTATGAGTTTTTCAGAATTGCTTTTAGGATTCACATAAGTAAATCAGCTCAGATATTTCACTCTATTTTCAACCATTTTCATTTTGGAAGATGCATAGCTGTCTTTTGGGGCATTGTCTTTCATCCTAAATTAAAATGTTCTCTTCCTGGTATAAGATTCATGGCACTTTGTCCAAATGCTAGAGAAATTAGTCATTTTCCTTGTGCACTAAGTGTGCATGGTTCTTCCTGAATTCAGAACTGCCAGCTTCATTATGTTGTGTCTCTTTTGTGAAATTTTGATCATCGACAACTGACAGATATGCTAGCTGTCAAGAAAACCAATGTAGATAAGTTTCTTGAAGATGGTTTCAAGGAGGGTCATAATTCTCCTAAACACTAAGCACCATTTTCTAATTCAGCATACCATCGTGCTAAGAGAAATTCTTCAACGTGTTGTGCTTTATTTTATATTTTGTTTCTCAAAAAAGAACAAGGAGAAATGACATCAAGCCAATTTGCCATAACTATCTTTTCAGTGAATCTTCTGCATTGAATCATTTACACCTGGCACTCTTTAATGAAATCACGCTTTATTTCCTGAGGTGTCTATATCTAGAGTGAAAACTGTGGATGAACCAGTCAAGCAGTCAATGGTATTTATTGAACCCTTACTATGGGTAGGGCACTGGATAAGTACTTGGAAGAGTACAATACAACAGAGTTAGCAGACACGTCCCCTGCCCACTTCAAGCTTACAGTCTAGAGAAAGTTGTAGTAGCGTGGCGCAGTGGAAAGAGCATGGGCTTTGGAGTCAGAGGTTATGGGTTTGAATCCCGGCTCTGCCACTTGTCAGCCGTGTGACTGTGGGCACGTCACTTCACTTCTCTCTGCCTCAGTTCCCTCATCTGTAAAATGGGGATTAAGACTGTGAGCCCCATGTGGGACAACCTGATTCCCCTGTGTCTACCCCAGTGCTTAGAACAGTGCTCTGCACATAGTAAGCGCTTAACAAATACCAACATTATTATTAGTAGTAGTAACCTGGATTTCAAAAAATTGATGAGAATGTGTGTGTCTTAAGGAGGGCACCAATTGTGAGTAGCAAAGACCCTGCGATAGTGGTTTGCCCTAAATTTCCCCAACGTCAGGTCCCAAACCTTCCACGGTAGCACTGGCCCCTGCGGTTCTTAAACCACTAGAGAAAGATCCCGGATTCTCCGTGGGGTCACAAGGTCACTCACTACTGAGTCAAATCCGGTGCAGAACATTTGGTTTATTAACAAGACCAGCAGGTTCACACCCTTTGGCATTACCACAGACTGGTAATCCCTCCCAAATAATTCTTCCATATTCCCCAATCGGGGATATATTTATATGCTTTACAGTCATCGTTTACTCCTCTAGATCATAAACCCATTGTGAGCAGGAAATATGTCTCCTAAATTATCATGGTATACTCTCCCAAGCGCTTAGTACAGGGCTCTGCACACATTAAGCTCTCAATAAATATAGTTATTATGATCAAAACTAGACCCTACCCCCACTATGTTCTGGGGGTGGGCCAGCTCATTATCCAGGGTTTTTTTTAGTCTTATTAATAAACCTTATCACTTCCAGATTAGGTTTCACCCCAGGGTGTCACCCACTCGGCCTCCTCAGTTATGTTACTTAAGTAATGAGGGTTCCGGGTGAGATTGTGTGGGGAAACCTTGTCTACGCACCCCTTTCCACTAATCTGATTTAGTACTAGATCATGGGGTTGGGGGGCAAGGGGAAAAAAGGACACAGGGAGGGGGCCCAAGGGACCCCATGACAATTCATCTTGTTGAATACTAGGTCAGGGGTAAGAGGAGTCGGTAGTAAAAGGGAATCCATCCTTTCACCCCGCCTAATCAATGTGTTGTCCTCTCATTCAGTTATGGAGACATCCTCTTCAGAGGCTTTTGGATTAGGATGGCTTTCCCATACATCTCTTATGAACCTATAGGTTTGTCACTTAATTTGTGCTGGGCATACATAGTCTCACACACGTACACACACATGTACACAAACACAACATTAAGAGAACCTTCATTCGCTTATAGTTTAGTGGAGGAGATTGTAAAACTACTGGCCCCACCAGTTTGTGGCTCTGAGCGACGATGGCAGCTTTTGGTCCAGTTTGGGATGAGGGCTGTCAGGGAAGGAGGCAATAATAGAATTCACTGTAGCATTAGGGAAGCCACTAAGGGATCAAGAGCAGGTTCACTGAAGGACGGCAAAGTTTGAGCTACTATCTGTAAATGTTTTAATGTGTGTTTGTGGTTAGTATTTTAGAATAGCAAACATTGAAATTTTCAGGTAAAAGACACGAGGTAATCTTAACGTAGAAGTGTCTTTTCTGAGGGTGGACTCGCTTTCCACCTGTGCATCTCTTCCAATGCTTAGTACAGTGCTCCACACACATAAGCACTTAATAATCTTCCTACTTTTAAATTAATTTGAGGGAAACCCAGTCATGTGGTCTATGCAAAGAGAGAAAAGCGGAGGAGTTCCTCTACTCAATACTGGCTTTTATTAAACATTTACTATGTGTCATGCAGTGTTCTAAGTACTGGAGTCCATACAAGTTAATCAGGTTGGACAGAGAACCTGTCTATGTGCGGCTCACAGTCTTAAATTCACCTCCTGGTTTCCTTACTTGCTTAAAAAAAGAGCAAATAAAGTATCACTTGACATGATTCAGAGGGTCTCTGATAAACTGTCACTGGCTTCAGTCCATAAGGATTTTCCCCAAAAGGATTTGTGGGAGATCAAAGGTTCATTTCTGACCAGGGGGAGACTGCTGCCAATCTGTATTACCCACTCCCCTCTACCCTGGCACTCTGGAGTGGGAAGCAGCATGGCCTAGTGGATAGATCACGGGCCTGGGTGTCCAAAGGTCATGGGTTCTAATCCCAGCTCTGCCACTTGTGTGCTGTGTGACCTTGGGCAAGTCGCTTCATTTCTCCATGCCTCAGTTCCCTCATCTGGAAAATGAGGGTTAAGACTGTGAGCCCCATGTGGGACAGGGACTGTGCCCAACTGTATCCACCCCAGCATTTAGAACAGTGTTTGGTGCACAGTAAGCCCTTAAATTACCATCATCATCTCCCCAAGGATCCTAGCCTTTGGACTCCAACCGGGAGAACCTCATCTCATGTCCACTTGATCACTCAGGCCCAGCGTCCTTAAAATGCCCGTAGGGGTGCCTCTCCACGTTCCACTAACTCCCTCCTCTTTTTCCAGTCTTCCCCTGTGGTTGGCTCCGTCCTTGTGGACCGTGTGCAGATCAGACCCCGTCACGGGTGGGGGTCCTAAGTGGTTGGTTATCTTCTTATCTGAGCAACTCGTGAGGTCGTTCCCTCTTTTGACAGGTAGCTAGTCGGTTGGAAGGCCGGAACCGTGACACCATCCTGCGCAGCGGGAGCCATGATCGAGGTGGTGTGCAACCATAGGCTGGGCAAGAAGGTCCACATGAAGTGCAACTCAGACGACGCAATCCGCGACCTGAAAAAGCTGATTGCGGCCCAGACAGGCACCCGCTGGGACAAGATCGTTCTCAAGAAATGGTATACCATCTTCAAGAATCACGTGACTTTGGGAGACTACGAAATCCATGATGGCATGAATTTAGAGCTGTACTATCAGTAGGGGTATTTTCCCCGTGACCTAAATCCTTACCACCTTTCTTCCCCCATCCCGTCCCCCTCTGCTCCCCCCCAACCCCATCCCCTCTGTCCCATCACCACCAAAACCTTCATCGGACTAATTAAAGGAAGAATGTTTTAAGAGTTTTGCCGTGTGTGCTGGAGAGATCTCCTGTTCTTTTGGGACAGGGATTGGGCTTTGGTGTGGTATTGCCAGTTGTACGTGGTCACGCAACAGTCCCCCGTACTTTGGCCCCTGCAGAGGTGATCCCTTTGCCCTCAGTGCGCGTAGTCCAAGAGGATGGGGGTGGGTGAAAGACTTAAATCCCGACAGCTATTCAAGTCTTTCTCATACTGAAAAAAGCTTCTGTGGGTCCCAGCGCACCTTCCAGTTATAACATTTCCTGCTACCATTTCTCTATCAGGTCATATACTCCTGCCGCCTTCCCTTCTGCTACCTCGGGTTTTTACCCCCTTCACCCCACTCACCAGGGTCTCCAAATGATTTCCTGGAGCAGCGTGGCTTAGTGGAAAGAGCACGGGCTTGGGAGTCTGAGGACCTGGGTTCTATTCCTGGCTCCGCAACTTACTTGCTGTGCGACCTTGGGCACCTCACTTCATTTCTCTCTGCCTCAGTTCCCTCATCTGAAAAAAGGGGGTTGACTACCTGTGCTCCCTCCTATTTAGAATGTGAGTCCCATGTGGGACCTGATTACCTTGTATCTACCCCAGAACTTAGTACAGTGTTTGGCACAAAGTAAGCAATCGATACCATTATTATTATTATTGAGTCTAGTGGGTGGTCCGAATCCTACTTGACCTCTCAGGCACGCCCAGCATGTTGTCCACTCCCTTCTACTGGAAACACCATCTGACCTCTGTTCCACTGACGTGGGAAAGAAACCATGCACCCCGGGTGGAAAAAGCACAGATCTGAGAATCAGAAGTCCTGGTTTCTAATTCCGGCTCATCACTTGCCTGCTGCGTGACCTCAGGTAAGTCACTTAACTTCTCTCTGTGCCTCGGTTTCCCGATCTGTAAAACAGGGACTAACCATCTGTTCTTCCTTTTTAGACTGCAAGCCCCTTATGGGACAGGGATGATGTCCAAACTGATGGTCTTGTATCTGCCCCCAGTGCTCGGTAGGGTGCTTGGCGTAAAGTATGCTTCTTGACAAATACCAGAACTATTGTGTGGGTGTGGGGGTAGCTCAAGTGACTGTCACAGGACCCTATGGTTGAGTGAAGCCAGGCGCTGACCCGGGCACTGACTACTGGGTGCCCCAGGCTTCTGGGTTAGCTAGGGGCAGCTGACTCACAGGTTCTGCTGTCGTCTCCTTTCCCGGGGATGCTGACTTCTTCTCCTACTATCCCCACGTCTGCCCCCTATACCCTCATCTTCCCATCACTTAACTTCTCTGTGCCTGACTTTCCTCATCTATAAAGTGGAGGTTAAATCCCACTCCTCCCTCCCTAGACCGTGAGCACCGTGCAGTACAGAAACTGTGTCCAACCTGATTATCCTGTATGCACTCCAGCATTTAGAACAGTACTTGGCACACAGTAAGCGCTAAACAAATGCTATCATTATTAGTATTTCTTACTATACTGCTGGCTCATGTAGTATACTCTTGGCCCCATTTACTTCCTCCTGTTTTCCTCCAGTTGGGCAATCTCCACACTTCATTAATAATAAGAGTAATAACTATTGGGTACATGTTTATACTGTGCCAAGCGCAGGGCTAAAGACCGGGGTAGCTTCAAGAAAATCGGGTTGAATTTGGCACACAGTGGCATACAGCCACTAGAGAAGCAGCGTGGCTCAGTGGAAAGAGCACGGGCTTTGGAGTCAGGGCTCATGAGTTCGAATCCCAGCTCTGCCACTTGTCGGCTGTGTGACTGTGGGCAAGTCACTTAACTTCTCTGTGCCTCAGTTCCCTCATCTGTAAAATGGGGATTAAGACTGTGAGCCCCACGTGGGACAACCTGATTCCCCTATGTCTACCCCAGCGCTTAGAACAGTGCTCGGCACATAGTAAGCGCTTAACAAATACCAACATTATTATTGTACAGTCAAAGGAAGGAATTGATAGCTCATGGTTGGCCGTGTTCCACGTAGAGCATATTGAGCACATGATAGGCATAGGGAGAAAGAGAACAGGGTGTTTCATCCCTAGTTTGCAGGTGAGAAAACTGAGGCGGAGAAATTAAGTGACTTCCTCTAGGCCACACAACAGTCAGTGGCAGATTAGAAGCCGCTCTCCCTAATTCTGCTCCTGGGCTCTTTCCACTAGGCCTCAACTTAAATGCATGTCACATGAGAATGAGTCTGTGCATGTAAAAGGAAAGAGAAATCATTTTCTGGAATTCTCGCAAGCAAAAATGTTTCATATCAAGAAGTTTTTGTGGCTGCCTGAAACCATCTGGTCCTGTTACGTCATTTAAAACTGTCTCAAAAGCATCCTCCAAGAACAACTAATTTCTATTGCTTCAGTACCCTGGGAGTACAATAACACCATATTGTACTGTTCCAGTTAATTGGGAAAGTTGAAAACTGGAGATTTAATTTTCAGGAATCTCTTCTCCATATCTACTCCTCCCCCAAAAGAATATTAAAATACTTATCATCAGAAATGGTATTTTATTGAGCACCTATGTGCAGAACACTGCACCAAGTACTTAGGAGAGCACAACAGAGTATTATAGAATGCAGGCACGTTCCCTGTCCACATTGAGCTTACAGTCTAGAGGGGGAGAAGGACATGAATATAAATAAATTTTGCAAACCCAGGGGTATCAGGCATTACCATCTCTGAATAAACTCATGTTCTAGTTTTCAGTATTTAAATTCCAGCTGTGGTTACAACAGAAGAGTCTGACCATTTATATGCTTTAAATTAATATGTCTCAATCATCCTTTATGGCTTTTTTTTAAGAAACTGTACTACCCCTGTGGCCTCAATTTTACCTGAAATTTTTCTATCCCTTATTATCGCTCCATTAACTTACACACCTCTTACCCTTTATTTGTTAAGTGCTTACTGTGTGTCAAACACTGTTCTAAGCTCTGGGGTTGATACAAATCAACCAGTCAGTCAGTCCCTGTCCCACATGGAGCTCCCAAGTTTAAATAGGCAGAACAGATATCGAATCCTCATTTTGCAGTTGAGGAAACTGAGGCACAGAGAAGTTAAGTCACTTGCCCGAGGTTACACAGCCAACAAGTGAGGGGACTGAAATTAGAACCCAGGTCCTCTGGCTTGCAAGTCTGTGCTTGAGACTTTTATCACTTGCTATTGCTTGAACTTTTATTGTCCCCCTCACTTGCCATGATGACTGATTCTGCCCCCTTCCACATCATATAGGACTTCTGAACCACCACACTAATACAGTAAGGAAGTTGATTATAAGAAACTGACGCACATGACCAAGCTGCCCCTTTCTTCAGCTGTAAGGCAGAGAGTCAGTGTCTTCACACATGGTGGATAGGAGGGAGTCTGCAAGGCAGCAGCAGTTGAAACTTGGAAAGCCCCTGGCCACCCTCCACACAAATAGGAAGTGGTGCCTGTGCGATCGGGAACCTGGGAGGGGAATGCAGTGGCTCTGGAGAAGTGGGGGCGGGGAGTCCTCCCGGAAATGTTTTAGATTTGGGAGCGTGATATTTCCGGAGGGGTCTCGGTCCTGCATCCTGGTTGAAATAGCCCTCGGAGTCATTTTAGGAGCCCACTCACCTCTGTCAGCCTCCACTAAGTTCTAAAGCCTTCCAGTTATTTCCTTCCAGGACTGGCAAGATTTGAGGCTCTCTGCTTAGTGAACCCCAAATCCCTGTACCCTTTCTTTTTTGTTGTCCCTTCCATTTGTCTCAGAAGCTTAGGCATTTTCTCGAAGGCAAGGAGATTACTTGGAGACCAGCCTACTATTATCCCTCCCGGGAATGACTACAGAACTAACGGGGAACGCGCTCTCTACCTCATCTTTCAACTTCCTAGCTCCAGGCGTCTCCTCAGTCCCCGGAGCTGCTCGCTTCCAGCCCATTGTCCAGCCAGATACCAAGATCAGAGATATCAATATGTTATTAGATATCTCGCAAGTACTCTTATCAAATTCATCAGGTTATGAACAAACAGAATTCTGATCCAAACTACCTTTGCCTATTGCTAATACTTTTCCCCGCCCCTAGACCCTTTCTCCTTTCCTGTAACATTCCTAGTGCCCACATTCTTCCGGTCCTTACCCGTTTTTCCTTGGGGAGTTCCAAGTTCTAGTCTCACCCTCTTGGCATCCTCTGAAGGCCAGGGTCCATCAATACTGACTTTCCCAATCATTTCTCCCATTCAGGGATCACCATCCAGGATCAATCCCTCCCTGCACCTCATGACCTTTCAGGATGACAGCTCCAAGCCGTCCCCGGGTCCTGCCCTCCCAACACCTTGGCTCGAAACCTTCCGTCCTCAAATGGCTGAGCGACTCCTTCCTCCCAACATCCCAGGATGGGCTCGTGGTAAAGAAAGGGAACTTGAGCTGCTTCCACTCTGGAGCTAATGCCACCCCATATAATAACAAGAATAATAATAATAATAATTGTAGCATTTAAGCGCTTACTATGTGCCAGAAACTGTTCTAAGCGCTGGAGTGCAATGCAAGCAAATTGGTTTAGACACAGTCCCTGTCCCACATGGGACTCACAATCTTCATCTCCTTGTACTTTCCAAGTGCTTAGTACAGTTCTCTGCACACAGTAAACACTCAATAGAGATGATTGTATTTTACAGCTGAGGTAACTGAGTCACAGAGAATAATAATTGAGGTATTTGTTAAGTGCTTCTCATGTGCCCGGAACTATGAAGCACAGGGCTAGATACAAGTTTACCAGGTTGGACACAGTCCCTGTTCCACATGGGGCTCACAGTCTCGATCCCTGTTTTACAGAGGTGACTAAGGTCCCGAGAAGTGAAGCGACATACCCAAGGTCATACGGCAAACAAGTGGCGGAGCAGGAATTAGAATCCGAGTCCTTCCGACTCCCCGGCCTGTGCTCTATCCACTAGTCCTCACTGCTTCTCTCTCACACCCTCAATTGAGCTGTGCCCCAGGGGAAATGCTATTTGGAGCCAGTGCCTCCACACCTGTGCACACTGCCTGCTCCCAGACCCGGGGTTCAAATCCCACCCCCCTGACATCAAGGTACTCTGATGACCCCCAGCCTCTGTTCTGGAATGCAGCCCCGCAACATCTCTTGGAGTCTTTATCACCCCAGGACACCTCCAGCCTCCTCCCCGACACAGCCTCGGTATCTATCCTAATGATCTCCCCTGACTTGGGTATCCGGGGGGGCGATCCTGTCCTCCCTCCCTGGGCCACATGGTTCCAAAATGGTGGACCTAGCCTCGTGACGGAGATCAAGAAACTGGCTTTGAGGTCACCGAGAAGGCCTTATGGAGTTTCTGTGCCAACAGGCATATTGGAGGAGGCACCGAGAGTGGTAACATTGAAGACCAAGAGGAGGCGGCTTCCAGGCCAACCAGCTCCAAGCCTTGAAGCCGCATAAGCCGTCTGACAACACAGAGGCTAATAACGGGGCACGGATGGTTTGCGACGATGAAGTCATACTTGGCAGGCCCAAGGGGAGCTGACTGCCTCAGTTCAGCATGGGACCTGGGTAAATGTGAAATCCCCGATGCATTGGCGGCCCACCCGGAGTGCCTGGCCTGGTGACCACAGCTAAAACCTCTTGGAAAGACGTGGAAATAAAGTTGCCCGACTTGGAGCGATCTGTCGTCCTTGTCTATGCCTCTCGCCCGTGTCCTGCCTCTAGCCTGAAATTCCCTCACTCCTCCTATCTGACAGATACTTTCCACTCTTTCAAAGTCTTATTGAAGGCACACTTCCTCCAAGAGGCCTTCCCAGACTAAGCCCTCCTTTCCTCTTCATCTCACGTCTGCATCACCCCGACTTGCTCCCTTTATTCATGCCCCCTCCCAGCTCCGCAACCCTTATGCACATATTTGTCATCTATTTCTATTAGTGTCTGTCTCCCCCTCTAGACTGTAAGCTCGTTGTGGACAGGGAATGTGCATGTTATACCCTCCCAAGCGCTTAGTACAGCGCTCAGCACACAGTAAGCACTCAGTGAATACAATTGGCTATTATGCTATGCTCTGTGCTTCCCCTCTCTGGGAACAGTAGTACCTAACACTGTTATACAGGAGAGGAAGCCCCACCTTACCCAGGGCCACTATACCCACGGTTCCTTTCCACTTGGAGGCTGGACACCCCATGGGGAGTCTTTGCAGTACCTGGGGGGAGTTTCGGTGCTCACAGAAGTCTTCCTTTTATCCTAAGAACTCTTCTCAGGCACTTGGGACTGCCGGGAAGATTTGGGAGGTAAACCACTTCACCCTCCTTAGGGTTATGCGGGAGGGAAGGGTTTTTCTCCTGACTGCTCAGCTGATGGACGGGATTTCAGCTCAGCTCAGTAAGTCTTCTACCTCCAAAGCCTTTTCAGCCTCACTGTCGGAGGTGTCTTCAACCAATCAGTCAGTCAAATTTATTGAGCCTTACTGTGTACAGTTTTAACAGAGTTGAGAGACATGTTCCCTTCCCACAGTGAGCTTTCAGTCTAGAGTTTAGAGTCTTCCTCAGATACAAAGGAAAAGGTATGTGTATGTATAGTTATACACAAACACATATGGACACAAGTGATCTAACTACCTGGATTAGCAGGACTTCAAATATGAGGAATGAAGATATCAAATGTCCTCATGGTACCTATGTACATATCCATAATTTATTCACATATATTAATGTTTCCTCTTGACTGTAAGCTCATTATGGGCAGGGAACGTGTCTTCCAACTGTTATATTGTACTCTCCAGAGCGCTTAGTTCAGTGCTCTGCACAGAGTAAGCCCTCAATATGATTGACTAAGAGCAAATAGCTTGGATTCCATATCACAATGAGAAGAGCCATGAAACTAAGAATATTAGAGCCATTAAATGTATGTGAAGAACCATTTCACACTTTGTGTTCCTTTTTTTTTTGCTGTCCCAGTTTACTTCATGTATATGTTAGCTGAATGTTTATTTGAGGACAAAAAACCCCATGACTATTCACATATAAGAAAGAATCATTAGATCCAAATAAGACATTAATAAATGAAATGGATTTCTTTTTTTGCTATCCACTTCCTTGCCTACATAACTGTATTATTATGTTTTTTTCTATTTATTGCACATTCTTAAGGATGAAGACCTAAATAAGAAGCTTTTACTTTTTCTAATTTATCTATCTTTAGATGACAGTACATCTGATTTTTCAATCTACCAAACTAGGCAATAATAATGATGGTATTTCTTAAGCGCTTACTATGTGCCAAGCACTGTTCTAAGCGCTGGGGTAGAAAGAAAGCAATGAGGTTGTCCCACATGGGGCTCACAGTCTTAATCCCCATTTTACAGATGAGGTCACTGAGGCACACAGAAGTGACTTGCCCAAGGTCACACAGCAGACAAGTGGCAGAGCCAGGATTAAAACCCACATCCTCTGACTCTCAAGCCCGTGATCTTGCCACTAGGCCATGCTGTTTGTGATAGTCATTTTCTTATACTATATTATTATGATATTATTATGGTTTTTATTAAGCATTTATTGTGTCAAGCACTATTCTAAGCACTGCGCTAAACACAAATGCATCAGATTGGACTCAGTACCTGTCCCACTGGAGGTTCACTAAGTAGAAGGGAGAATAGGTATGACATTCCCAATTAACAGATTAAGGAAATTGAGGCACAGAGAAGTTAAGTGACTTGCTCAAGGTCACCTAGAAGATTATTGGGAGAGTCAGGATTAGGACCCAGGTCCTCTGACTCCCAGGCTTGTGTTCTTTCCATTAGACCACACTGCTTTTTTCTATATATGCTATATGGGATATGTGTGTGTGTGTATATACACACACACGTGTATGGGATATATACACACACACACATGTATATATATATGGGAAGCAGCGTGAGTCAGTGGAAAGAGCCTGGGCTTCGGAGTCAGAGGTCATGGGTTCGAATCCCAGCTCTGCCACTTGTCAGCTGTGTGACTGTGGGCTAGTCACTTAACTTCTCTGTGCCTCAGTTACCTCATCTGTAAAATGGGGGATTAACTGTGAGCCTCATTACTTACATTAATATTTTATGATAAGGCCTAACTTCTGTCTATTATGCATTTAGTTAAGCTGGTCAATCGATTCTATTTGCAGTCAGGAAATTTATATATGTAGATTTTGTAGTGTCCCTCCTCTCCATCAACCCCTTCCTCCCTTTTCCATGTGTAAGCTTGCAAACCAACCAACAGCATTAGAATTACATTGTAATTTGCAACTGAATGACAATCTACCTTTGCATTCTGTTGTGTTATATTTGTAGCACCATCGACTCCTGTATTGGAGCAAATCTGGGTTTATTATATATTCCATTCTAGAAGTCTTTATGATTTGTGGGGAGGAAAAATCAGCCTATCTGGTGAAGCAGTCATGTCCCGAAGATTCCACTTGTCTACTGAAAACAAAAGTTTATGAATACATGGCTTTCAATGTGATGTAAAAATAAGAGTTTCTCCTTGGTTTTGTGATAGAAATGCATGCAGTATCCTAATAATGTTTTCCTTAAATTAAATTATAGTGTTTGTTATAGGCAGGAAGGAAGGAAGAGTTCCTATGAAGGGCCTAGAAAAAGTCACGAAATGTGCTGATGTAACGATTTCTAGACCGTGAGCCTGTTGTTGGGTAGGGATTGTCTCTGTTGCCGAATTGAACTTTCCAAGCTCTTAGTACAGTGCTCTGCACACAGTAAGCACTCAATAGATACGATTGAATGAGCGAATTGCCACAAAAGAACAAATTGTCAATTCTGTGGTGTTTCCAGGAACAAGGTCCAGGAAAAAGCTGGACAGTGAAAAAACGTGATAGAAAGAGCATTGATTCTTTTGAAATGTGGTGTTGGAGGAGGCTTTTACGAATACCATGGACTGCCCGAAAATGGATTTTTGAAGCAAATTAAGCCAAAATGGTCTTTGGAAAGCCAAATGACTTGATTTACATTAGCATATTTTGGACACATAATCAGGAGGACTAATTCTCTGGAGAGGACATTAATGGTAGGAAAAGTCCAGGGAAAATGTGGAAGAGCTAGCCAGATGGATAGAAACGATAACAACGATAAAGGAAGAACTGATAGCAAGGTTACGGATTACCGCAGAAGACAGGACACTCTGGAGAAAATAGATCATTGGAGTCGCTACGAATCGGAAATGACGACGGCACTTGATAATAATCATAATAATTTGTTACAGCATTTGCGTTGTGTCAAGAACTGCACTAAGTGCTGGGGTAGATACAGATTAATCAGATTAGACACAGTCCCCATCCAACATTGGGCTCACAGTCTAAGTAGTGGGAACGGGTACTGATTCCTTCTTCCCTTTTGTTAATTTACTGAAATTACACGAATGCTGATATCGTAATTCGAAACTACGGAAAGAATGGGTTTATGCTGGCGATAGTGGCCGAAAGATGTTAAAATGTGGCAGATACCTGAAGAAGTTAATTCTGCAGTTAAATGCCCTAGGGAGTCCCCTTTGTATGGAATTGACTCTCAAATTTAGTGGTCTGCACACAGTAAGCCTGATTAGGCTGTAAGCCCGTCAATGGGCAGGGATTGTCTCTATCTGTTGCTGAATTGTACATTCCAAGCGCTTAGTACAGTGCTCTGCACATAGTAAGCGCTCAATAAATACTATTGAATGAATAGTACACAGTAAATAGGATTGAATGAAGAAATTTCCTCAAGTTGTTTAAGCAGTGCGCCCTAGTGGAAAGAACACTGATCTGGAAGACACAGGATGTGGGTTCTAATCTCAGCTCCTCTACTTCTCTACTGCGGGATCTTGGATAAGCTATTTAACTTCTGGGCCTCAGTTTCCTCATCTCTAAAATGGACTTTTTACAGGTGGTTTAGTGGACTTTTACAAAAGCAGTGTGTCCTAGTGGATAGAGTACAGGTCCGGGAGTCAGAAGATCATGGGTTCTAACCCCGGCTCCTCCATTCGTCTGCCGTATGACTTTGGGCAAGTCACTTCTGGGTCTCAGTTACCTCATCTGTAAAGTGGGGCCTGAAACTGTACGCCCCCGAGGGACGGCAACTGTGTCCAACCCGATTTGCTTGTATCCACCCCAGCGCTTACTTTTTCCCTCTGCTCCCTCTACCCCCACCTTCACCTCTCCGCAGCTAAACCCTCTTCTCCCCCTCTCCCGTCCCACCCCCTCGGCATTGTACTCGTCCGCTCAACTGTATATATCTTCATCACCCTGTTTATTTTGTTTAATGAGATGTACATCATCCAGATTCTATTTATTTGCCATTGTTTTTATGAGATGTTCTTCCCCTTGACTCTATTTATTGCCATTGTTCTTGTCTGCCTGTCTCCCCCGATTAGACTGGAAGCCCGTCAAAGGGCAGGGATTGTATCTGTTGCCGATTTGTACATTCCAAGCGCTTAGTACAGTGCCCTGCACAGAGTAAGCGCTCAATAAATATTATTGAATGAATGAACACCTCTCACATAGTAAGTGCTAAAAGGATACCATAATTATTCTTTAAATCCTACTTTCTCCTACTTGGACTGTGAACCCCCATTTGGGCCAAGGGAGTGTGAGCAACTGAGTTACCTTGCGTCTATGCCAACTCTTAATACAGTGAATGCTTGGTAAATAATAAGCTATTAACAAGTACCATAATAATAATTAGTAGTAATAGCAACTCAAGGATGTTTTCACACCAGAGGAACTTGGAAACCAATTGATCTACCTAATACATGCCCTTATCTGAAGTAAATTGTACTTCTTTTGACGGACAGACCATATCTTGCATTGTTTGAATCAAATTATGAGACCCTGTGGATAAAGTTATGGTTTCAATAAAACATAATATGAAGAAATGCTTTATCTGCTACTACTAAGCTATTTTGCTTCCCGAGTTCCACTGTGACCTTTGGTGTGCTGTGATAGATAACTCAAATGAACCCAACAGCTTTTGGGGATTAGTTTATAGGCTAGATCTTCAATCAGGCACAGAAAACAATCTGCGGGTTTTTGTGTTGTTTTTATTTGGGTTAGGGTAAAGTTATGTACATTAGTCATAATGACTGTTGACATTTGTCAGTATCAATGCTGAATTTTGTTTTTTGTTTGTGTTAGGGTAATGTTGCAAAACAATAGTCATAATGACTGCTATTCGTCAATGTCAATACTGCATTTTGTTGTTTCTGTTTGGGTTGGAGTAAAGTTGTGTACACTGGTCATAATGACTGTTGATGTTTCTCAATATCAATACTGCATTGGCAGCCAGACTACACTGCACTTGGAGGAGAAATTCTTTGGGCCAGGTTTACGCCCCTTTCAACCCATATGTGGAGAGGTATAGAACCTGTCTGTATATATTTCCATTACCCTATTTATTTTGTTAATGAATTGTACATCGCCTTGATTCTATTTAGTTGCCATTGTTTTTACGAGATGTTCTTCCCCTTGACTCTATTTATTGCCATTGTTCTTGTCCGTCCGTCTCCCCCGATTAGACCGTAAGCCCGTCAAACGGCAGGGACTGTCTCTATCTGTTGCCGACTTGTTCATCCCAAGCACTTAGTACAGTGCTCTGCACATAGTAAGCGCTCAATAAATACTATTGAATGAATGAATTGAATGAACCTTCCCAACTTCCCAGAGCCATCATTGGCTGCGTCAGATCACCAGTCTGGGTCACTCATTGAGATCCAGGCAATGGTGTCCCTCGTTTCATTGAAAGTTGGGTAGAAGAGGCTTTCGTGAGCCAACTCAGCACCCCCGGGTACCCTCAAGATGAAGGAAGATGGGTCCAACACAAGCAGAAAAGTTGCCCAGTGGCGGATTTGCTCCCATATGCCAGGGATCTAGCCCCTCAAAACAGTTGTATATTATTTCATCAGGTCATCATGTTCCCACTGAAAGGTGGTAGAATTTGCGTAGCCATGTTGGAAAGCTGTTTCTGGCAAACGAATAACGCTCCCATCATCAGAGGCTGCGTCTTGGTCAGTTAAAGCAAGATGATGCTTATTGCAGATGTCTGAAGTTTAGGTCAGGTCTGAAGCTCCATAACACTACCTGCATAAAACCCAAGAGCTGAACATACTGGGCTTTGAAGATGGGAGGATTAAGTCTCCTCGTGAGATTAGATGGATGACTTGGATATTATTTTGCATGTAAGGACTATTGAACTTGGGCTCATTCAAATCACTTATTGAACTAAGCTATAGGATGAAGAGAAAACTGGAGATTCATTGCCAAGAAATGACCTCTTTGGTCAAGAGAGAAACAGCTGTGGCTGAAAGGACAGTGCTGAGCACATAGCTTAACAAATACCATAATTATTATAAGTAACGCTACAGTGTTATCTAGGTCACACTTCTGGCTCTTAGTACAGTGCTCAGCACACAGTAAGCGCTCAATAAATACGATTGAATGAATGAATGCTTAGTCCAATGCTCTGCACATAGAGAAGCAGCGTGGCTCCGTGAAAAGAGTATGGGCTTAAGAGTCAGAGGTCATGAGTTTGAATCTCGGCTCTGCCACTTGTCAGCTGTGCGACTGTGGGCAAGTCACTTAACTTCTCTGTGCCTCAGTTACCCCATCTGTAAAATGGGGATGAAGACTGTGAGCCTCACGTGGGACAACCTAATTACCCTGTATCTACCCCAGCGCTTAGAACGGTGCTCTGCACATAGTAAGCGCTTAACAAATACCAACATTATTATCATTATTATTAAAGATTAGGTTTATAAGCAAAGTTCTAACTAGGCAGAACCTTCTGGCCGCATTGGTCTGTAGTGAGTTTGTTAGTCAAATCGGTCGATGGTATTTTAGTGCTTACCGTTCTGGTAAGCAAGTCCGTGTGTCAAAACCATGGTTCCTGCTGTGCTCATAGGAGGGCAGCAGATGTCAATCATGGAAGTATAGCAGGAGCAAGAACAAGGATGGTTAGTGATCAGTAACATCAGTAAATTGGGGTCAAGTGGACCAAATCCATTATTGAATACTTGTATAGTTTAATGCTGAAAGTGGATGGCAAGAGCACGGGCTTGGGAGTCAGAAAGTCATGGGTTCTAATCCCGGCTCTGCCACTTGTCTGCTGTGTGACCTTGGGCAAGACACTGCACTTCTGTGCCTCAGTTACTTCCTCTGTAAAATGGGGATTAAGACTGTGAGGTTCACGGGGGACAGGGACCATGTCCAACCTGATTACCTTGTATCTACCTAACAGCATTTAGAACAGTGCTTGGCACATAGTAAGCCTTTAACAAATACTATTATAATTATTATCTCTTATTATTAACCTAGCACCGGTTGTGGAGAGAGGCTGTACTGGGTGCTAAGGAAATGACGGTGACATTGTAAAGACGCCGAAACAATTTGGACTTTTCTTACATCTAGTTACTTATACCGCTAACCTGAGCCATTTTACTCTGCCCTTTTTAACCAAGTTTCCAGGGTGTTGGTCAAAATTTAGTAATTTAAACAAAACATGGATTCATCCCAAGCACTTAGTACAGTGTTCTGCAAACAGTAAGCTCTCAATGAATAGCATTCACTGATTGATTTGAAATGATTTAGAAATGCCTCTTTAGAACACTTGGAGAATATGCAGAAAAGCAAAAAGATGTCAAGCCTATGTGATTCTAGTCTAAGAGTTTGTGTCTAGCAAGGCTTGAAGGGACCTGATGAAGCTTTCAACTTTATCAATCAATAGTATTTACTGAGTGTTTACAGTGTGTGAAGGATTGTACTTAAGCAGCGTGGCTCGGTGGAAAGAGCCCGAGCTTGGGAGTCAGAGGTCATGGCTTCGAATCCCAGCTCCGCCACTTGTCAGCTGTGTGACTGTGGGCAAGTCACTTAACTTCTCTGGGCCTAAGTTCCCTCATCCGTAAAATGGGGATTAACTGTGAGCCTCACGTGGGACAACTTCATTACCCTGTATCTACCTGAGCGCTTAGAACAGTGCTCTGCACATAGTAAGCGCTTAACAAATACCAGCATTATTATTAAGAGAAAGTAAACATGATCTCTGCCCTCCTTGGGGGCAGGGAAGATGTTTACCAACTCGGTTATATTATTGTCTCCCAAGCGCTTAGTACAGTCACCCACTCGCAGTAAGTGCTCAATGAATGCGACTGATTAAGGGACTTACAATCTACTTTTAATCCTCCCATTCTACTGCACCCAGATCTTTCCTTCCTAGTTCCACGCATGCAGTCCTTTTCTTGGAAAGTTCTTCCTTCTGTCTAACCCAAAGCCCTCTCCTTGCAATACTAATACCAATTGTGGTACTTATGTGCCAGGCACTGTATTAAGTGCTGGGGTGGATACAAGCAAATCAAGTTTGGACACAGTTCCTGGCCCACGTGGGGCTTCACAGTTTCAATCCCCATTTTACAGAGAAGGTAACAGAGGCCCAGAGAAGTGAAGTGATTTGCCTGTGGTCACATAGCGGAGGAGTGGCACATCCAGGATTAGAACCTGTAAATCGATTAGAACTTGTACAGTCGATTAGACCGTAAGCCCGTCAAACGGCAGGGACTGTATCTGTTGCCCACTCGTTCATTCCAAGTGCTTAGTACAGTGCTCTGCACATAGTAAGCGCTCAATAAATACTATTGAATGAATGAACCCAGGCCCTTCTGATTCCCAGGCCCATGCTCTATCCACTAGGGCATGCTTCTTCTCCTGCAATTTTAACCCATTTCTTCTTAGGCTGTTCTTAGTGAAGCTGGCAAAGAGCTAGTTTGCCATTCTCCATGAAATAATCCCTAGCTCTTTGAATATGTTATTGACTAACCCCTCAACCATTATTTTTGTTTTAAATAATCCCCAATTCCTTTTCCTTTACATCATTGGGTAGCTCTTCCAACCCTTTGTTCATTTTTATTGCTTTCCTATGAACCCTCTGTAATTTCTGAGTGTCTCAGGTTGTAGACATCGAACGGGACACATTACTTTAAGCGGTGCTGAGTAGAGTTGAAGCTTCTACAAGCTGGTATCATAATAATGACATTTAAGTGCTTACTATGTGCCGAACCCTGTTCTAAGCGCTGGGGTAGATCACAAGGTCATCAGTTTATCCCACGTGGGGCTCACAGTCTTCATTCCCAGTCATTCACAGTCTTCAGAGAAGCAGCGTGGTTTAGTGGAAATAGCACGGGCTTGGGAGTCAGAGGTCATGGGTTCTAATCCCACCTCCACCACTTCTCAGCTGTGTGACTTTGGGCAAGTCAATTAACTTCTCTATGCCTCAGTTACCTCATCTGTAAAATGGGGATTAAACTGTGAGCCCCATGTGGGACAACCTGATTACCCTGTATCTATTCTACTGCTTAGAACAGTCCTTGGAACATAGTAAGCGCTTAACAAATATCATCGTTATTATTATCCCCATTTTACAGATGAGGTAACTGAGGAGAAGCCAGAGAAGTCAAGTGACTTGCCCAAAGTCACGCAGCTGATCAGTGGCGGAGTCAGGATTAGAACCTATGACCTCTGACTCCCAAGCCCAGGTTCTTTCCACTATGCCAACTGAAGGGTGTACTAGGGTTTCTCTGAAGGTTAGGGCTAGGAATAAACTAGTTGAGTGGGCATATAGTCTATACCTGCCACCACAGATTCTGCAGTTGAGGTTCAAGATGATATTCTCTCCTATTATATTGTGAGCTCTCTGTGGTTTCCCCAGCCCCGCTGCACTCAGTAAAAATACTCAATAAATACCATCACTGCTAGTACTACTCAGGATACTCTCCAACTTGGACACACCCTTCAGGGACTGTTCAATCTCTACCCTCTCAAACACTGAAAACCCTCTCTCAGACGACAACCTCCTTATTTGCCTTCTCTTCCACACACCCTCGCCCCGCAGATCTGTCCTGTTCCCCACAGAAGCCTCTGATCTTTTGACCCAATCGAATTTTCTCAAGTCATCACGCCCCGTTCAGTCTCCGTACCCAAACTACCTTACCTCGATGATCAAATTGACACCCTCGACACCACCCTCTCTCTTGAACTCAACTCTCTCGCTCCCCTATCCCTTCAGCCATCTCGTACCTCTAACCCTCAGCCCCCGAATCACCTCTTCCCATGCACAAGCCGCAGAACGCTGCTGGAGGAGATCCAGATATCCGGCCGACCTCATCCACCTCAAGTTCATCAATGCCTGCTCTAATCCTTCTCTCTCCTCTGCCCGCCAACATTATTTCTCAATCCTTATTGACTACCACCCTCATGGCCCTCACCAGATTCAGATATTTAGCTCTCTCTTCAAATCCACCTCCCCCATCTCTTGACCCCTAGTGACCTGGCCACGTACTTTATTGAGAAAATTGAAACCATCCGGCACGATCTCCCTAAAATTTCCCCTGGTCCTCTCCAATATCTCCCTCCTCTTGTCCCTTCTTCAACTCTCCCATCTTTAGCAGTATCTCAAGAGGAGATCTCCTGCCTCTTCGGAAAAATTCATCCCCTCCACCTGCTCCTCCAACCCTATCTTTGCACCTTATCAAAATATGTGACCCATCTCTTCTTTCCTCCCTGGCAACCATTTTCAACTTTTCACTCTCCAACAGCTGCTTCCCCACTGTTTTCAAACATGGTCACGTCTCCCCCATCCTAAAAATCCCTCCCTTGATCCTATGGCTCCCTTCCGTTATCACCTCATTTCCCTGTGACTATTCTTCTAACTCCTTGAGCAAGTTGTCTACACCCACCTTCTCAAGTTTCTCTCCTCCAATATTCTCTTTGACCCCTTCCAATCTGGTTTCTACCATCACAGCATAGAAGCAGCTGTCTCAGAGATCACAGAGTATCTCCTCCTTGCCAAATCCAGTAGCCTCTTCTCCATCCAAATCTTCTGCAACCTCTCGGCTGCCTTCAACACTCTTAAGCACCTTCTCCTGGAATCATCATCCAACATGGGCTTCACTGACACTGTCAGTACTGTTAAAGAAGCAGCACGGCTGCGTGGAAAGAGTCCGGGCTTGGGAGTCAGAGGTCATGGGGTTCGAATCTCGGCTCGGCCACTTGGCAGCTGGGTGACTGTGGGCAAGTCACTTCACTTCTCTGGGCCTCAGTTACCTCATTTGTAAAATGGGGAAAACTGTGAGCTTCACGTGGGACAACCTGATGACCCTGTATCTACCCCCGCGCTTAGAACAGTGCTCTGCACATAGTAAGCGCTTAAATACCAACATTATTATTATTGTTATTATTACTGTCCTTTCCTGGCTCGCCTTCTGTCTCTCAGGCCTCTCCTTCTCAGGCTCTTTCGTGGGCTCCTCTTCTACCTCCGACCCTTAAACGAGGAGACCCTTGAGGCTCAGTTCTAGGTCCCCTTCTATTCTCCACTCCCTTGCAGAACTCATTTGCTTCTATAGCTTCATACCACCTCTATGCAGATGATTCCCAAATCCATATCTCCAGCCCTTATCTCTCTCTCCTCCTCTGCAGTTCTGCATTTCCTTTTATCTTCCAGGACATCACTACCTGGATGTCCCGACGACCCCTCAGATTTAACATGTCCAAAACAGAACTCCTGATTTCCCCACCTAAACCCTGTCTTCCCCATCACTTCAGACAACACCATCACCCTCCCTGTCTTACAAGCCCATAAATGACTCATCTCTATTATTCGACCCATATTGTTAGTTCAAATTTCATAACATCGCTAAAATCTGCCCATTCCTCACCAATCCAAACTGCTACAATGTAAATCTGAGCACTTACATTAATAATAATAGTAATGCTGGTATTTGTTGAGTGCTTACTATGTGCCAAGCACTGCTCTAAGCGTTGAGGTAGATACAAGGTAATCTAGTTGTCCCACCTAGGGTTCAGAGTCTTCAACCTCATTTTACAGATGAGGTAATAGAGGCACAGAGAAGTGAAGTGACTTGCCCAACGTCACATAGCTGACAAGCAGCAGAGCCGGGATTAGAACCCATGACCTCTGACTCCCAAGTCCGGGCTCCTTCCACTGAGCCACGCTGCTTCTCTTATCTTATCCTATCCCCACTTGATTACTGCATCAACCTCTTGGCTAACCACTCTGCCACCTGTCTCTCCATAGTCTAGTCCATAATACATTCATTCAGTCATATTTATTGAGCACTTAGTATGTGTAGAGCACTGTACTAAACACTTGGAAAGTACAAATCGGCTACAAATACAGACAATCCCTACCCAACGATGGACTCACAGTCTAGAAGGAGGGAGACAGACAACAAAACAAGGACAGGCATCAATAGCATCAATATAAATAGAATTATAGATATATACACATCACTAATAAAAATAAATCAAATTATAAGTATGCACATATATACACACACAAGTGCTGTGGGGCGGGGAGAGGGGTAGAACAGGGGAGGGAGTCGGGGGGATGGGGAGGGGAGGAGCAGAGGAAAAGGGGGGCTCAGTCTGGGAAAGCGTTCTGGAGGAGGTGAGCTTTCAGTAGTAGGGCTTTGAAGGGGGATTCATTCTGCTGCCCAGTTCATTTTTCTACAAAAATGATCAGTCCGTGTTTCCCCACTCCTCAAGAACTTCCCGTGTTTGCCCATCCACTTCCGCAGCAAACAGAAACTCCTTACCAGTCTTTAAAGCATTCAGTCACCTTGTCTACCCTATCTTAACCTCCTTGCTTTCCTACTACAACCCAGCCCACACACTGTGCGCCTCTACTGCCAACCTACTCACTGTACTTTGATCTCATCTATCTCATCGATGCCCTGTCACCCACGTCCTGCTTCTGGCTTGGGATGCCCTCCTTCTTCATATCCGACAGATGAACATTCTCCCTGCCTTCAAAACCTTATTAAAAACACATCTCTCCAAGAGCCCTTCCCTGATTAAGTCCTCATTTCCCCTCCTCTCACTCTCTTGCACTTAGATTGCACCCCTCCCTCAGCCCCGCAACACTTATGTACAAATCCATAGTTCACTTCTTTAGATGAATGTGTTTCCCCCTCTAGACTGTAAACTCACTGAGCAGGGAGCATATCTACCAGCTCGATTATATTTTATTACCCCAATCACTTAGTACAGTGCTCTGCACACAGTAAGTGCTCAGTAAATGCAGTTCATTGGCTGATACATTTTTATTATTGTTGCCCTTAGGATTATCTTTTCTCAGCATTAATCCCCTCTATATTTTTCAGTTGTCCACTCTCACTGCCCCATATTCCTTGCAATTCGGGTTTGTGGAGGGAATAGAGGGAAGCAAATCGAAGCAAAGGAAGTGTGGCACGCATTTCTGAGCTCACAGTGTACATTAGGAAGAAGCTCAGGTAAAGCTTTGTGCATTAATAAACTTAGGACACCCCCCGTTGAACGGTATCGCCTAGAAAAGTCTGGATTCTACTAATGTGGTTGCATAGCAACAAAACCATCAGGGATCATCATCAACCCTCCTCAGTGCCCAAACTACAAGGACAACAAGTAGATATTTCCAGGATATGAATTGTGCTTTGTTAGAACAATGAACCATTTTCCTGGTCTCAGATTCAACTATGTGGGGGACAGGGACATATTTGCTTTTCTTATATTCCCATATAGAACACTCCAAAGGCAGAGCCACTATTTTAAGAATCATTGAGAATTACCACAATCAACTAATATAGGCAAATAACTTTCCCAGAACATAAGAAATGCATGCCCTTTGATTCTTTCCTAGATGATGGAATCACACAAGCAGCATGGCTCAGTGGAGAGAGCACGGGCTTGGGAGTCAGAGGTCATGGGTTCGAATCCCAGCTCTGCCACTTGTCAGCTGTGACTGTGGGCAAGTCACTTAACTTCTCTGTGCCTCAGTTACCTCATCTGTAAAATGGGGATTAAGACTGTGAGCCTCACGTGGGACAACCTGATTACCCTATATCTACCCCAGTGCTTAGAACAGTGCTCTGCGCAGAGTAAGCACTTAATAAATACCAACATTATTATTATTTCATGAGTAAGCTGAAGCTGTGTATTTGGAAGAATATGGTTTATGAAAGAATGACTGATCTCTGGGAGTCATTTTAAGAGGGGTCTAATACACTTCCCTCTCCAGTGAATCAATGCCTTACTGTGGGAGGAGAGCTGGCGTATACTGATAAAGCTTAGTGCCGTTCCATATAGGGCTACCCAGAATGGAAAGGTCTAAGCTTAAGCGTCCGACAAATTCAATTCACCCGTGCCGGGCAGCAGCGGCATGGGGAAGAGTGAGAGGTGGATGATCAAGCGATCAAAACGTTGATCGAAGACCACGGCAGAGACTCAAGTTGTTACTGCATGGAAGAAGGCGATGGTAAACCACTTCTCTATCCTCCCCAGGAAAGCTCTCTGGATACAGGACCTTATGACAGAAGATGGGACATTCTGAAGACGGCATGTCCACGGAGTCGCTATGGGTCAGAAACTGCTTGACTGTCCTGGAAGAAATATTCTTCCAGCAAAGAAAAGGAGCAGTCTTGGCAGCGATTATCAGCAATCTCCCCTTGCTTTTCGCTAACGACAAGGGTAGTACCTCTGAAATCTTGCTACATCCTCGGTGCCGCGTATCCTGAGGAAGAGCCTGGGAAGACAATAGAGCAGCCCGGGCCCTCTTTGCTGGTGGGTTTCATCGGTTGGAGCTGCAGATCAAGGAGCTCTTTTCTCCATGGCTTTGGGTGCAGAAATAACTGCATCACAAATTTTATTGATCATATTTAAGGACTTATTGTGGAGAGATCACTGTACTAAGCACTCTGGAGAGTGCAGTATAAAGACATGTTCCCTGCCCACAATGAGCTTCCAGGCTAAAGGGAGCAAAAATCATGTCCTTGGAGTGCTTTTTTTTCTTTGTATGGTATTTGTTAAACACTTATTATGCACTAAGCATGAGGCAGAGTCTGTGTCCTACATAGGGCTCACAGTCTGAATCCCCATTTTATAGATGAGATGAGATCTCCAGCGGTTGCCTATCAGTCTTTGTATCAAGTAAAAAATCTTCACTATTGGCTTCAAAGCTCTCCATCACCTTGCCCCCTCCTACCTCACCTCCCTTCTCTGCAGCGTGGCTCAGTGGAAAGAGCCCAGGGTTGGGAGCCAGAGGTCATAGGCTCGAATCTCGGCTCTGCCACTTGTCAGCTGTGCAAGTGTGGGCAAGTCACTTAACTTCTCTGTGCCTCAGTTACCTCATCTGTAAAATGGGGATTAAGACTGTGAGCCTCACGTGGGACAACCTGATTACCCTGTATCTTCCCCAGTGCTTAGAACAGTGCTCTGCACATAGTAAGCACTTAACAAATACCAACATTATTATTATTATTATTCTACGATCCAGCCCATACACTCCACTCCTCTGCCATTAACCTCCTCACTGTGCCTCGTTTTTGCCTGTCCCACTGTCGACCCCTGGACCACATTCCACCTCTGGCCTGGAATGCCCTCCCTTCTCACATCTGCCAAACTAGCATAATTCCCCCCTTCAAAGCCCTACTGAAAGCTCACCTCCTCCAGAAGGCCTTCCCAGACTAAGCCCCCCTTTTCCTCTGTTCCTCCTCCCCTCCCTATCTCCCCAACTCCCTCCCTCTGCTCTATCCCCCACCCCACCCCAGAGCACTTGTGTATATATGCATATAATTATCATTTTAACAATGTGCATATATCTATAATGCTATTGATTTTTGTCTACTTGTTTTGTTGTCTGTCTCCCCATTGTTGTGAGCCCATTGTTGGGGAGCAGTTTTCTCAATTTGTTGAGAAATTCACCCCTTCACCTCTCCGCAGCTTAACCCTCTTTTCCCCCCATTTCCCTCTGCTCCTCCCCCTCTCCCTTCCCATCCCCTCAGCACTGTACTCATCTGCTCAACTGTATATATTTTCATTACCCTATTTATTTTGTTAATGAATTGTACATCATCTCGATTCTATTTAGTTGCCATTGTTTTTACGAGATGTTCTTCCCCTCGACTCTATTTATTGCCATCGTTCTCGTCTGTCCGTCTCCCCCGATTAGACCGTGAGCCTGTCAAACGGCAGGGACTGTCTCTATCTGTTGCCGACTTGTTCATTCCAAGTGCTTAGTACAGTGCTCTGCACATAGTAAGCGCTCAATAAATACTATTGAATGAATGAATTTGTTGCTGAATTGTACTTTCCAAGCACTTAGAACAGTGCTCAGCACACAGTAAGTGCTCAATAAATATGATTGAATGAATGAGTGAGTGAAAGAGGAAGTAACCTAGGCACAGACAAGAGAAGTGGCAGGCCTCTTATTCTCCTCTTCCATGTTCTCTAGATTAGTGTAGGCCTTCAAGAGACCCTCCTTGCCCTTTAGCACTTCATTCTCTAATGATGATAGGAGTAATAAAGAGTGTTGTATGTGACTCTTTAAGATTCCTTTCTTTATCTGGGATGTGGGAGGAAGGGAGGAACCTCCTTTACCAATCCATCAATTAACTGCATTTGATAGAGCGCTTGTTGTGTGCAGATTTGGTAAGCACATTTCTGTCACAAGCCCGTTTTGTACCAACCAGGACCTTCCTGGCCCGGGGAAGTCTCAGTGAGATGTAGTAGAAGGTTACTGTGAAAAGTTTTTTAGTTTTACCAACATGTAAGAGTGACACATACACACACTCACTCAATCACCCAAGAATCCAATACCAGTCTGTGGTCAAAGGAGCCCATTCTGCCAATGCTTCTTCTTGCTGCTTCCAAGTACTGTTCTCCTGCTGCTCCCATCTTTCAACATGCCTCTATCTGCACCCGTCCCCAACTGCCCCCTCCTGATTCAAGGCAAACACCTTTTATCTGGCTTAGGCCTGGCAGCTGTAGCTCATGTGCAGTCACTGATTGGTCTAGGCCCCTTACTGAGTAGAACAGGGAGAGAAAACCCCACCTCCCTCCATGCTCCTCCCTCCACAGGCCAGCAATCAATCACCTGCCTCAGGTAGAGCCCATCTCTTCCTTGTTGTTGCTAATACGATCGCAGTCATCTGGGCATGTCACTCCCCTTCTTAAACAACTCCAGTGGTTACCTATCAACCTCCGCTCCAAACAAAAACTTCTCACTCTAGGTTTCAAGGCTGTCCATCACCTTGCCCCTTCCTACCTCTCCTCCCTTCTCTCTTTCTACCGTCCACCCCGCATGCTCCACTCTCCGCCGCCCACCTCCTCACCGTCCCTCGGTCTAGCCCATCCCGCCGTCGACGCCCAGGCCACGTCCTCCCGCGGTCCTGGAATGCCCTCCCTCCTCACCTCCGCCAAAATGATTCTCTTCCCCTCTTCAAAACCCTACTTAAAACTCACCTCCTCCGAGAGGCCTTCCCAGACTGAGCTCCTCTTCTCCCTCTACCACCCCCCTTCACCTCTCTGCAGCTTAACCCTCTTTTCCCCCCATCTCCCTCTGCTCCTCCCCCTCTCCCTTCCCATCCCCTCGGCACTGTACTCGTCTGCTCAACTGTATATATTTTCATTACCCTATTTATTTTGTTAATGAAATGTACATCGCCTCGATTCTGTTTAGTTGCCATTGTTTTTACGAGATGTTCTTCCCCTTGACTCTATTTATTGCCATCGTTCTCGTCTGTCCGTCTCCCCCGATTAGACCGTGAGCCCGTCAAACGGCAGGGACTGTCTCTATCTGTTGTCGACTTGTTCATTCCAAGTGCTTAGTACAGTGCTCTGCACATAGTAAGCGCTCAATAAATACTATTGAATGAATGAATTAAAAAGGCAACTTGTTGGGGGTTCACCGCAGTTTCCTGCCCATAAGGAGTCTTCAGTAGGGCCATATGGATGAACCCGATCCCACTTCAGGGATGTGCAGACAGGTTTGTTTTTGTTTTGGACAGCAAGCCTCAGATCTCTCCAGCCTGGTGTCCCACCACTCGCTACTCATCCTTTTTGTTCGATCTAAATCCCAAGATTTATTTTTCAACAAGCATCTCTTTTGTCGGAGTCATGAGGATCTGCAAAGTGTTAGCGGTATATGGTTTTCTGTGCCGCAGAGAGCAATTTGATCCCAAAGGTATTCACTAAATCAGTCCTTGAAAGCCTTCATTGACTTCAAAGCTGCCCGACATAGCATATCCCAGAGAGACTAAACTATGAATTTCCTGACATCTCGATCAAAAGCAAGCTTCCCTCCATCCTAAGGCCTATAACATCAAAGCAATCTTTTAAAAATTTGCAAGTAAATATTTCTATGGCAACTGAGGCATGGTATTTATCACCTCCATCAGCTTCTAAGCTCGACTCTCTCCTCTCCCCATCCCCAAAGATTTTCTAATAGAAGCAGCTGACCTCGTGCAGAGTCACATGAGAGCTGAGGTTAGAGAGATGTTTTTAGCCCCAGGTGATGGTATTCTTTCCCGCAGTGCTACTCTCACTCTAATGTCTCATATTATTCAAAAGATGGTACTTCCCAGTTTTACTCATTCTACCCAATGAGTGAGAGTGAGAGGGCTCCTTGTAATTGAGTCTGATGTATTAGTTTTTAACTAATAGTTTAGCTTAGTTTTTAACTAGGTATAACAGGCACAGAGAAGTGGAGTGATGATGATGATGGTGTTGGTTAAGCACTTACAATGTGACTTGCCCAAGGTCACACAGCAGACGAGTGGTGGAGCTGGGATTAGAACCCCTGTATCCATTATGCCATGTTCACTTCTCTGGGCCTCAGTTCCCACATCTGTAAAATGGTGATTTAGACTGTGAGCCCCACGTGGGACAGGGACTGTGTCCAACCTGACCTGTTTGTTTCCAACCCAGGGCTTAGTACAGTGCCTGGAGCATAGTAAGTGCTTAACAAATTCCACAATTATTATTATTATTAGAACTGTGCCTTACTTGGAAGAGTGACTGTCAGCCACGATGCAACCTGAGGGAGAGTTCTGCTTTCTTTTGTCTTTGTTGTACTTAGCTGAACCTCTAGAGGAAAAGCGTGGCTCTGTGGAAAGAGCCCAGGCTTGGGAGTCAGAGGTCATGGGTTCTAATCCCCTCTCCGCCGCTTGCCAGATGTGTGACTTTGGGCAAGTCACTTCACTTCTCTGGGCCTCAGTTCCCTCATCTGTAAAATGGGGATGAAAACTGTGAGCCCCAGGTGGGCCAACCTGATCACCTTGTATCCCCCAGCGCTTAGAACAGAGCTTTGCACATAGTAAGCGCTTAAATACCACCATTATTATTATTATTAAAATGCTGGAAAAAAGCACCAAGAACTTGCAGACAGCGGTAAATCAGCCTCTCTGTGGCCTGCACATTAGCAAGCTGAGATTTTTATGGCTTCCCAGGTAGGGATGCATTACAATTCCCCGCACCAAGGAGGATTGGTCCGACCCCTGCTCATTTTCATCTTCAATGTGGTACCATCTCCTGCTGTAGACCTCTGCCACCCTCTGCTGGTACAGTTGCTCTTCCTATGGCCGGTGGCAGAGCTTCATTCATTTATTCAGTTGGATTTATTGAGCACTTACCTTGTACAGAGCACTGTACTAAACGCTTGTAGAGTACAATTCAACAATAAAGTGAGACAATCCCTGTCCACACAGGGCTTACAGTCTAGAAGGGGGAAGACAGACAGCAAAACAAGTTAACTGGCATCAATATAAATAAAGAGAATTATAGATATGTACATATATACACAAGTGCTGTGGGGCAGGTGGTAGAGCAAAGGTAGCAAGTTGGGGCGATGGGGAGGGGGAGCTGAGGAAAAGGGGGGCTTAGTGTGGGAGGCCCTCTTGGAGGAGGTGAGCCTTCAGTAGGGCTTTGAAGGGGGGAAGTGTGCTGGTTTGGCAGATGTGAGGAGGGAGGGCATTCCAGGCCAGAGGTAGGACTTGGGCCAGGGGTCAATGATGGGACAGGCGAGAACAAGGCACGGTGAGAAGGTTAGCACCAAAGGAATGGAGTGTGTGGTTTGGGATATAGAAGGAGAGAAGGGAGGTCAGGTACGAAGGGTCAAGGTGACAGAGAGCTCACTTGCTAACCGAGTCCCCAGATTCTTTATTCGTTAATAATAATTGCATATTAAGAATGTACGATGTGCCAAACACTGGAGTAGTTTCCAGGGAATCAGGTTGGACACAGTCCCTGTTCCACATGGGGCTCACAGTCTTAATCCCTATTTTACAGATGAGGGAACTGAGGCCCAGAGAAGTTAGGTGACTTACCCAAGGTGACACAGCAGACAAGTGGCAGAGCCAGGATTAGAACCCATGTCCTCTCACTCCCAAGTCCCGGCTCTTGCCACAAGGTCATGGTGCTTCTCAGAAAGTGTTTATATTAACGTCTGTCTCCCCTTCTAGAATGTAAGCTCACTGTGGGCAGGGAATATGTCCATTATAGTGTTATATTATACTCTCCCCAATGCTTAGTACAGTGCTCTGCATGGAGTGAGTGCTCAATAAATACAATTGACTGACAGACCAGAATTACAACTCAGGTCCTTCTGACTCCCAATCCCGTGCTCTATCCACTAGGCCACACCGCTTCTATGCAGGGAAATCATGGTGCGGGATGGGCGAAGGAATGGACTTTAAATAACAGTTGATTTCATTCCCCTGCTTCCGGCAGGGGGGCATCCAAAGCTTCCCAACCAAACCCTCTCCTCCCCTCCAACTTCCCCATCACTACTGACACCACCACAGTCCTCATTCCCCAAGCCCCTCAACCTCGGCATTATCCTCACATTTCTTTCCTACACCCTGCATATTCAGTCAGTCGCCAAAGCCTGTCGTTTGTTTCTTCATAACATCTCTAGAATCCGTACCTCTTTTTCCATCCAAATGGCTACCACGGTGGTCCAGGAAGTCACATATCCACCTTGATTACTGCATCTGCCTCCTAGCTGACTTCCCTGCCTCCAGTCTCTCCCCATCCAGTCCATACTTCACAGTACCTCCTGGCTCGTTTCTCTATAAAAAAGTTAAGTCCATATCTCCCCACTCCTCAAAACCCTCCAATAGTTGCTCATCCATCTCTGCTTCAAACAGAAATTGCCACCGTTCATCTCCTTCCGCTTTCAGCAGAGATGGAGAATCAGGCAGTGTTCTGTCTCTGAATAAATTCTTCAGATAATGAAGATGCTGATTGACTTTCCCCTTAACCTTCTCTTCGCCGGGCTGGCAGCTTCCAACTGGAATGTGAAGAAAGCATCAGATGGTAAGGTTTTTCTAAGCTAGAATGGCTGAAAGACTCAAGTAATGTACAACTTCCGATAACATTGCAACCTTGATCATCTCTGCATGGTTGGTGTCTCTTTGGAGAAATTCATTTTAATATCCATCGGGGATACGATGAATATGTTCAGTTGAGAAGCAACATGGCTTGGTGGAAAGAACACAGGCCTGAAAGTCAGAGGACCTGGGTTCTAAATCTTGGGTAGATCACAACTCCTGTGTGCCTCAGTTTCCTACTCTGCAAAATGGGGACAGGGACAGTGCCCAAACTAATTCACTTGTATTTACTCCAGTGCTTAGAACAGTGCTTGACACATAGCAAGTGCTTACTAAATAACTCAATTATTAATAAATGTTATAATTATTAAATGAAATGTGACCACAGTGCTATGATCTACTGAAATTCTGATTTTCCTAGGAGACCGCATTTCAGCTAGAATTCACTGTAGAGACAAATTATGTTTTTAGTTGTTTTCTCTGAATCACCAGAGGAGAATGTTGGAAAAAGTACCGGGCACTTTCAGCCAGCATTATGGCTATGCAAAATAATAAGTGGAGCTTTTGATGTCTATCTTCTCTGAGCTGATTTTCCCAATAAAAAGATTCACTGTGAGTCCCTGAATTAAGATACACTAGTCCTGACCCAGCAACTCCTGTTTGTGGCTCTAAATATCATTATATACCTAAATTCTGAGGATGATAGTCAATAATTTGTTTAGGATGATCAAAATATACAATACACATATTTCATATACATATATAAATATATGCAAATACAAATATATATATTTATATTCTAAATAAATATGCAACATTACATATACAATATACAAAATACACAGTGACACCACTTGGTAGGAGGAGAGATATGCTTTTAGGAGGCATTTGAAGCCCACTGAGTAATTGGAAAAATGAACTCTGCTATTAGTCCAGTGGAAAGAATGTTGCCCTAAGAATCAGGAGACCTGGGTTCTAGTACTGATTCTACTTGTTGAGGTAATTCCACCTGTGTGCAGCTTTCTTATTAAAAAAACCCTTAGGCTGCTCTGAGAGATGGATGGGCTGGCACTGACAAAACATCTGGCTAATGTGGGGAGGAAATCAAGGGATCATAGGTATTTGATCAATAAATGATATTTATTGAGGGCTTACTCTCTGCAGAGCACTGTACTAAGTGCTTGGGAGAGTACGGCATAACAGAACTAGCAGACACGTTCCCTACCCATAACAAGCTTACAGTCTAGAGATGAGCTCCACACTCCAGACCTTACTCCAGTCTCCTATCCTAATCATTTTTCTACAAAAACATTCGGTCCCTGATTCCCCACTCCTCAAGAACTTCCAGTCGTTGCCCAACCACCTCCACATCAAACAGAAACTCTTACCCTCAGCTTTAAAGCAGTCCATCGCCTGACCCCCTCCTACCTCACCTCGCTACTCTCCTACTATAACCCAGCCCACTCCTCTTTGCTCCTCTAATGTTAACCTACTCACCGTATCTCGATCTCGTCTATCTCACCGACGGCCTCTCCCCCACGTACTGCCGCTGGCCGGGAATGTCCACCCCCTTTCCGTATCTGATGGGCAATTACTCTCCCATCCCTCAGAGCCTTATTGAAGGCGCATGTCTTCCAAGAGGCCTTCCCTGACAAAGCCCTCATTTCTTCTTTTCCCACTCTCTTCTGCATTGCCCTGACTCGCTCCCTTTACTCACTAGCCCCCGATCCCAGCCCCACATCACTTGGATATAAGTATGGAGATATGGAGATCCTCAATTCTTTCTGTAGGCTCTAAGCCTCACTTTCCTCTCTCCTGCCTATGGAGTAATAGTAATTGTAGCAGTAGGAGGAGGAAAAGCAGCATAGTGTTATCAGTAGTGGTATATATCATTTTGGGTGTATATATGTAAATATATGTATATATCCATAATGTATTTATATTAATGTCCGTCTCACCCTCTGGACTGTAAGCTTGTTGTAGGCCGGGAATGTGTCCGTTATATTGTTGTGCTGAATCCTCCCAAGCATTTAGTCCAGTGCTCTGTACACAGTAAGTGCTCAATAAATATGTTTGATTGATGGATCGTTTCTTTCTGAAGCTCAAGTCCTCAGTGTCCTGGTCATGTGACCATGGCGGTTTCAGCTGACTTCACAGAGTCATGCCTCATGAGGTGTGGTTGTCCCAGACTACCGTTCCCAGTTTTCCATCAGGTCTCTATGCCTTCTTCTCACTCCCTTCCGGCTTGACTCCAGACTAAAGCGTCTTCCCATCAGCTGCCATGCCCCACTTCTCTCCCTACCAACAGCCCCCTGCTCTTCCCTCACTGCCTTTGGCCTCCGCTGTCCAACTGTCCTCCCTCCCTATATTCTCTGTAAACCTCCTGTGGCCAAAGATCCTGTCTACCAATTCTACTGTGACGTGTTTTCCCACTTTCATAGTACAGTGTCCTCTCCACAATAAGAACTCAATAAATTCCATTGACCGATGATTGATGATTCCCACTTTGGGGGCTTTCAGTCCATACCTTCACCTCCAGGTTCTTGCTCTCTCCTTTCCCCTCAGGAGATCCTGTTCTTACCCTCATTTTTTTTGCCGGTCTCCTGGCTCCATTTGACCTGCGTAGGCACTGGTGCTCAATAACTAGAATTGATTGATTCCACACTTGAATCCGTGCACCACTCTCCTCCTGCTGAAAGATCCTGCACTCTTTTTCCAGGCTCTAGGCCTCACTTCCCTCTCACCCATCCATATAATAGCAGGAGGAGGAGGAGGAGGAGGAGAAGAAGTAGCGTGGCTTAGTGGAAAGAGCACGGACTTGGGAGTCAGAAAGTCACACATTCTAATCCAAGCTCTGCCACTTGTCTTGAACAAGTCACTTCACTTCTCTGTGCCTCAGTTACTTCATCTGTAAAGTGGGGATTGAGACTGTGAGCCCCTGGTGGGTCAGGGACTGTGTCCAACCTGATGTATTTGCTTCTGCCCCAGTGCTTAGTACGGTGCCTGGCACAAAGGAAGGGCTTAATATATGCCACAGTTATTATTATCATTATTTTAGTAATAGCAGTGATATCAGCAGTAGTATCAATAAGAGGAGGAGAAGGAGCAGCAGCAGCAATGCAGCGTGGCTTAGGGGAAAGAGCCTAGGCTTGGGAGTCAGAGATCACGGGTTCTAATACTTGCTCTGCCGCTTGTCAGCTGTGTGAGTTGGGCAAGTCATTTCACTTCTCTGTGCCTCAGTGACCTCATCTGTAAAATGGGGATTAAGACTGTGAGCCCCACGTGGGATAACCTGATTACCTTGTATCCCCCCCAGCGCTTAGAACAGTGCTTAGCACATAGTATGCGCTTAACAAATGCCATCATTATTATTATTATTATCATTATTATTATAGTAATAGTAGTAACAGCATCAGTAGGTACCCATTTGGTGAGGTTCATTGGACAAGGCACTGGGAAATACTTAATAATGAAGTGATACCTTTGGAAAGAGTCCGGGCTTGGGAGTCAGAGGTCATGAGTTCGACTCCCGGCTCTGCCACTTGTCAGCTGTGTGACTGTGGGCAAGTCACTTCACTTCTCTGTGCCTCAGTTACCTCATCTGTAAAATGGGGATTAACTGTGAGCCTCACGTGGGACAACCTGATTACCCTGTATCTACCCCAGCGCTTAGAACAGTGCTCGGCACATAGTAAGTGCTTTTAACAAATACCAACATTATTACTCATAAGGACTCCCTTTATTCATCTCCCCACCCAGCCCCATTGAATTTATGTACATATCTCTAGTGTGTTTATTAATAACAATAATAATAATTGTGGGATCTGTTAAGTCCTTACTATGCTCCAAACACTGGTCTATGCGCTGGGATAGATACAAACTATAGGTTGGACACAGTCCCTGTCTCACATGGGGCTCACAATCTTAATCCCCATTTTACAGACGAGGTAACTGAGGCCCAGAGAAGTTACTTGACTTGCCCAAGTGCACACAGCAGACAAGTGGCAGAGCCGGGATTAGAACTCACGTCCTCTGACTCCCAAGTCCATGCTCTTGTCATTAGGCCATGCTGCTTCTCGGAAGATATTTATATTATCTCCCCCTCTAGAATGTAAGCTCACTGTGGGCAGGGAATTAGTCCATTATATTGTTCTATTGTACTCTTCCCAGTATTTAGACAGTGCTCTGCGCACAGCGAGTGCTCAGTAAATACATCTGATTCCCCTGCTCCAGCGAATTGTTATAAAGTATCATTTTTCACCTGCCCATCTCTCTGTTACCCTGCTCTCACTCTCCCGTTTTTTAGCTTCGCCCATCTTCAGGACCCACCCTGTCCACCTCTGGGTCTCAGTCATCTCTCCCTGCGCCCGTCTCTTTATCCTCCAGGACCCATCCCAAGGCTTAGGATTCAATCTTCACCCCAGATTCTCCCTCCTCCAGATGCTGGCTCTCCCTACACCTAGACAGTGCGAGTTGAATTCATATTTGGGAGTCTAGCGGAATGCATGTATTTCTATAGACAGTTGGTAACGTGCACTGAAATATCTGTAACTTTCAATGAATTTTTGTTTGGGTGTCTAAGGTGGAAAGGCTTTTGGCAAATTTATCTTCCAACAGTTCTGTTCACCAGAAAATAGAAAAAGAATTCCCATTGGACCTCAAAAAGGATATAAACATTCTCCTCTAATGAGTATTTGAGTAATATTGTTTAGTTCTGATTTCAAGGTGCTTTACGGTCATTATACAGTTGTTTCCTACAACATTCCTGAGACTGTCAGTGACTTCATTTTGCGGAGGAGGAAACTGACACAGAAATGCAAAATGACTCTTTCAAGGTCAGAGAGGGACTAAGCTACAGAGTTAACATTAGAAATCGAACTTACCGATTTCCAATCTTATGTTTACGAGTTGCTTAGTGTGTTCTCTCCAATACTGTTGTATTTATTGGAAAAAAGTTTGAATGAGAATTTTCACATTAAGATGCTGTTTCTGGACAAACTTTGACTTATCGTTAACCAATTGTCTTTGCAAGACAGTGTGTGCCCCGTCTGAGAAACTGAGAGCAGTTGAGTGAGTTGCCCAAGGTCACACAGCGGACAGGTGGTGGAGGTGAGATTAGAACCCAGGTCCTCTGACTACCGAACCCGTGCTCTTTTCACCAGGCCTTGCTGTTTCTTGTGCTTCATCAATAAAATTGGGATTAATGGCTGTTCTCTCCTTTAGACTGCGATGCTCCGGTGGGACAGGGACTGATTATCTTATATCTACTTCAAACACCTTGTACAGTCCTTGGCACAACATGAGGGCTTAACAAAGAATCACCATGATTACTTACAGTCTAGTGTCATTCTAATTCTATCATCTGCTTGCCGGGTTGTAGGTAGTTTATAGGTAGCCTGTAGGATCGCTGCTGCCTCTGAACCATGGCCCTAGTCTCTGACCACACGAAATCCCCCCCGTAATAATAATAATAATGATTATGGTATTTGTTAAGTGCTTAGTATGTGCCAGACACTGTACTAAGCACTGGGGTGAATACAAGCTAATCGGACTGAAAACAGTTCCTGCCCAACATGGGGATCACAATCTCAATTCCCATTTTACAGAAGAGGCAACTGAGGCATAGAGAAGTGAAGTGATTTGCCCAAGGTCACACAGCAGACAAGTGGCGGAGCCGGAATTAGAACCCACGACCTTCTGACTCTCCGGCCCTTGCTCTACCCACTAAGACATTCTGCTTCTCCTCCTGATTCTGTACCCAAGTCCCTCTACTCTCTGACCATGGGAATCTCTATCTGTCTGCCCCCAAACCCTTCCATTCATTCATTCATTCATTCATTCATTCATTCATTCATTCATTCACTCACTCATATTTATTGAGCACTTACTGTGTGCAGAGCAATAATAATAATAATGTTGGTATTTGTTAAGCGCTTACTATGTGCCGAACACTGTTCTAAGCGCTGGGGTAGACATAAGGGAATCAGGTTGTCCCACGTGGGGCTCACAGTCTTAATCCCCATTTTACAGATGAGGGAACTGAGGCACAGAGAAGTTAAGTGACTTGCCCACAGTCACACAGCCGACAAGTGGCAGAGCTGGGATTCGAACTCATGAGCCCTGACTCCAAAGCCCGTGCTCTTTCCACTGAGCCACGCTGCTTTGTACTGAATGCTTGGGAAAGTACAGTGCAGAAATAAAGAGTGACAATCCCCGTCCATCACGAGCTCACAGTCTAGAGGAGGGCAGATGGCATCTGTGCAAATAAACAGACATCAGTGGAAATAAATAAAATGACAGAAATATACATAAGTGCTGTGGGAAAGAGCAAAGGGAGCAGGTGGGGGTGATGCTGAAGGGAGTGGGAGATGAGGAGAAGTGGAGGTTAGTCTGGGAAGACTTCGTGGAGGAGATGGGCCTTCAGTAAGGCTTTGAAGTAGGGGAAAGTAATCATTTAGACTGTAAGCCCGTCACTGGGCAGGGATTGTCTCTATCTGTTGCCGAATTGTACATTCCAAGCACTTAGTACAGTGCTCTGCACATAGTAAGCGCTCAATAAATACTATTGAATGAATGAATCTGGAGGATTTGAGGAGGGAGGGCGTTCCAAGCCAGAGGTAGATCGTGGGCCAAGGGTCGGCAGCGAGACAGGCAAGATCTGGCGGAGCGAGGATTAGAACTCAGGTCCTTCTGACTCCCAAGCCTGTGCTCTAACCATCAGGCCATGCTGATCTGTGAGATGGAGAGAACTGGTGCAGAGCCATAAGGTTGGGGGAGAGGAGTTTTTGCTTGATGCAGAAAGAGATGGGAATCCATTGGAGGATTTTGAGGAGTGGAATTGGGTGATGAGAATCAAGTGAGGTTTGAAGATGGGCCTGGCAGCAGGATGGAGTGCAGACTGGAGGGTGGAGAGGAGGAAGAAAGGGAGACCAGCGAGGAGGCTGATGGAGTCTTCTAAACATGATGTGAGAACAGTCTGAACCAGGATGGTGACAGTTTGGATGCAGAGGAAGCCACTTACAGTCTTAATCCCCATTTTACAGCTGAGGAAGCAGAGGCACAGAGAAATGAAGTGTCCTTCCCAAGATCACACAGCTGACACATAGTGGAGGCAGGATTAGAACCCAGATCCTTCTGACTCCCAGGCCTGTACTCTATCCACTAGGTCAGGCAGCTTCCTAAATCTGGTTAAATCAAAAGAGTTCAGTTACTGACAGTGTCCATGGCTGGCAAAGTAGTGGTTGGCAAAACGAACCTTGTCTCGGGCCATACCATCCTGATCGCACCCGATCTAGTCTGATCGCAGAGGCTAAGCAGAGTCAGGCCTGGTTGTATTTGGATGGGAAACTACCTGGAATACCGGTTGCTCTAGGCTTTTTCCTCAAGACTGTAAGCTCTTTCCTTCGATTCATTCATTCAATTGTATTTACTGAGCACTTACTGTGTGTAAAGCATTGTACTGAGCATCTGGAAAAGTACAATATAACAATAAACGAATACATTCCCTGCCCATGATTAGTTTACATTCTAGTGGGGGAGACAGTCATTAATGTGAAAAAATAAATTACAAATATGTACATCTGTGGACAGCGAACTTGCCCACCCAATCTGTTATACTGTTCTCTCCCAAGAGCTGAGTACAGTGCCCTGTACAAAGTAAGTGCTTAATACAATCGATTGTTCTGCTCATAATAAGTGCTCAATAAATATGAGTGATTGCTTGACTATTGAATAGTGGGGATTTAAAACTGCCCGGCACCTGCACACTGGGTGAAATACAAGAAAATTCATGAAAATTCAAGAAATTCAAGAAATCCAAAGCACCCTGAGCCTGCTTTAAGTCAACCGCATTCCTGCATTCTGATGACTTCATTGTGGCTTTCCATCACTGAATCAGTAACTCCTTGCATTAGTCTGGGAATTGGACTACGCTCTTACTGTAACTGTTTAAAGTTGCCAATAGACTTATAAAAGTGAACTTTAAGCCATTACAAGCCATTACCAATTAAATAATCAATTAATGGTATTTGTTGAACACCTATAATGTGCAAAGCTTTTAACTAAAGCACTTGGAGATCTCCCAACCTAATGGGGGAGAGCGGCGGTCAAAAACTGTTTACAGCTAGCGTGAGGGGGAGGAAGAGCAAATATATGAGAGGAAGTAGCGCAAATATATCTGGATGAAAGGGCTGAATAAATCATTGAGTAGGCAAAGAAAAATATCCATATAAATATAAAAGAGCTTAATAGAAAGTACTAAGAGTGGGTGAGAATTGTATTTGTGAAAATACAGTTACCCTGTGTTACACTAGTGAACAACTGATGAGAACTAACCTCCTCACAGTGCCTGGTGCCTCGTTCTTGCCTGTCCCGCTGTTGACTCATGGCCCACGTCCTACCACTGACCTGGAATGCCCTCCCTCCTGCCAAACTAGCTCTCTTCCCCCCTTCAAAGCCCTACGGAGAGCTCACCTCCTCCAGGAGGCCTTCCCAGACTGAGCTCTCCCTTTCCCTCTGCCTCTCCTCCCCTCCCCATTCCTCCTCCTCCCTCCCTCTGCTCTTCTCCCTCCCCATTCCTCCCCCTCCTCCCTCTGCTCTCCCCCCTCCCCCTCCCCACAACACTTGTGTATATTTGTATATATTATTTATTACTCCATTTTATTAATGATGTGTATATATATCTAAGGTTCTATTTATCTTGATGGTATTGATGCCTGACTACTTGTTTTGTTTTGCTGTCTGTCTTCCCCTTTTAGACTGTGAGCCCATTGTTGGGCGGGGATTGTCTCTATCTGTTGCCGAATTGTACATTCCAAGCGCTTAGTACCATGCTCTGCACACAGTAAGCACTCAATAAATATGACTGAATGAATTGAATGAACGAACTGCAGTGAAAGAGCACATATTGGCTTGAAATGACTCATCTGTATAACACGCTAGCCAAATAAGAGAAGCAGAGTGGCCTATTGGCAAGACCACAGGCCTGGGAGTCTCAGGACCTGGGTTCTAATCCCAGCTCTGCCACTTGTCTGCTGTGTGACCTCGGGCAAATCATTTCATTTCTCTGTGCCTCAGTTAGATCATCTGCAAAATGGGGGTTTAAATCTGTGGACTCCATGTGGGTCATGGACTGTATCCAACCTGATTCACTTGTACCTACCCCAGTGCTTAGTACAGAGCCTGGCACATAGTAAGCACTTAACAAATACCATTTTTAAAAAGTGGGTTTCCGAAAATTGACAACAGACAAGCCACGCCTGCCCTTATGCCTCACTCGCTGTACCAAGGTGAACCGGGGCATCTGCCATTTCAAGATTAAAACGTCATCTCGTGACTGCCTGAGCTAGCAAAGCAGAACTCAGAAGTGTGGGCAGGGCACCACCCCTGTGACCGAAGCTTCCGAACACCCCAGGTCAGGAATGCAGAGGAAAGGGTCCCTCGCTCCAGGGCCAACCAAATAAGGAGGAGTGAGGAGGCAAGGGGGGAGGGGGACGAGGAGATTGGAAAAGCAAAATCTGGAAGTTAAAACAGCCTGAAAGGACTGGTAAGTAATTAATTATGGTATTTGTTAAGCGCTTATTATATGCCAGGCACTGTACTAAGCTCTGGGGTGGGTACAAGCAAATTGGGTTGGACACAATCCCTGTCCCATGTGGGGTTCACAGTCTTAATCCCCATGTTACAGATGAGGTAACTGAGGCCCAGAGGAATGAAGTGACTTGCCCAAGGCCACACAGCTCAGTATAGTGCTCTGCACACAGTAAGCGCCTAATTAAATACATCTGAATGAATGAAAAGTGGCAGAACCAAGATTAGAACCCATGACCTTCGACTCCCAGGCCCCTGTCCTATCCACCGCGTTATGAATGTCCCCCGTGCGCTTATGGGGATGATGGGAGCTGGTGCTTCACCATGTGAATGTAACTCATAAGTATATCCCACTCCAGTGGGAAGCTTTCATGGGCGGGAGCTAGCTGCTTCACCAAATGTGAGTAATGCAAAAATCTACCCCTCCGGAGCAAAAGTTCTCCTGGGGCAGGAGCTAGTCGCTTCGCCACGTCCAAGGAACTTTTGTTTCCTTCTGAGGGGAAAATCTTCTGTTTGAATGGATGCAGGGTGTCGTAGACACGGGGTGCCGAACTGGAATAAGTGTACTCCTTCCCAGCAGGGAATTTCAATTCACCGGGTGGAAAAAATTTTGTATGGCTCAGGGGGACTGCGGTCTGTCACGCTAACCACACCGATCCTCCAATCCGTACCCCACACGATGGGTGTCACTGATGAACTTGGGTCTATTTCTACAGCTCTACACTGGGAGTTCGTTGTGGGCAGGGATTGTGTCTGTTGTTTGTTATATAGTTAGGTAGTATGTATATACGTATTCTCCCAACTGCTTATATATACATATATATATATATGTGTGTATACACAAGTATATGTGTGTGTGTGTGTGTGTGTGTATGTATGCTAAGCACTTGGGAGAGTACATATAACAATATATTATATATATACACACAATAACAAATACACATACACTATATACAGTCAATAGTGTATGTATATTTGTTGTTATATTGCTATATTGTGTGTATATATACAATATATTGTTATATTGTACTCTCCCAAGCGCTTAGTACAGTGCTCTGCACACAGTAAGTGCACAATAAATAAGATTGAATGAATGAATGTAGCTCTTAAGCATTTTGCCCTCTTAAGCACTAAATACCATTGATTGATTGATTGATTGATTAGAAAGGTAAACCAATGTATCCTTTCATTCACCCTTTTGTACCCTTTATTCACCCCACCCTCAGCCCCACAGCACTCATGTACAATCCGTAATTTATTTATTTATAATAATGTCTGTCTCCCCCTCTAGACTGTAAATTCCTTGTGGGCAGGGAACATGTCTACCAACTGTTATATTCTACTCTCCAAAATGCTTAGTACAGAACTCTACACACAGTAAGCTCTCAATAAATATGACTGAGTGATGGGTTGTTTGTATACCCATCAGGATTAGCTATTTCCTATTGTTAAAGAGGAGAAGCGGACTGTGAAGTTACTATTTCACGACTCAAGAGGCATTGTTTTATGCGTGGTTCCTTGATCGGTTTGAGTAAAAATAGCACCGATGCCTTCAAACATCTCAGGGTGCTTCAGGGAATGCCGCAAGTCTGAATCTTTAATTACTGAAAGGAGAGAAAAGCTGTGGAGGATTTTTGGAGTGGTGACTGTATGAGATTTTACTGATGGCCATCATATATTAAACGGGATTTAAAAAGGATTACACCTTAATGTTTGCTTTGATAATCGGGTAAATTTATACGGGAATAAAAACCAATATAATGGAGAGATAGCAGTTATACACTAAGGGCCTGTAAACAAAAATAAGTACAGCTTTTTTAATGTTTAAAACAATATGACACTGCTACGATGAGATGGTAAAGTAATGGGCAAACATTTGACAGGTACCATTTTAGCATAAAGATTGGATAAAGATAGCCCACATCCTCTATCTGGCCTGGAACTTCCTACCCCTTCCTATGCGAAGCAGTATCGCTCTCTCCATCTTCAAAACCTGATTATGAACTCCTCCAAGGAGGCTTCAACAATTAAGCCCTCTTTTCCCCTACTCCCTTTGCACACGTACTGGGTTCTCTAACCTTTAAGCATTTGATATTAACTGCACCCACAACCTTAAAACACTTATGTACACATTCACAATTTATTTATACTGATGTTTGTATCCCCCTCTAGATTCTAAACTCCTATTTACCAACTCCACTGTACAGATTGAAAAGAGTTTCTGTTTGTGGGGAGTTGGGGTAGACATGGACTGAACATCTTTTTAGAAAAAGAATCCATGTGGCAGAGTGAAGTGTGGAGTAGAGAGGGGATGGAAAAGAGGCAGGAAGATGAGTGAGGAGGCTGATACGGTTGTCAAGTTAGGAGATGATTAAGTGCTTGGATCAGCGTGGTAACAGTCTGGATGGAGAGGAAAGGGCAGATTCTTGAGATGTTGTGTAGGTAAAACTGACAGAGGAGAACTGACAGGAGTTCGTGATGGATTGAATGTATGGGTTGAATGAGAGAGGTGAGTCTCCTACATCAAACTTCACACTAAGAGGCCTATACAGCTGTAAGAGCATCCAACCTTTAAAATTACTGGGAGACCTAGACCCGTTATCACCATCCACACCATCATCATCACCATCAGTATTTATTGAGCACTTACTAGGCGAGAACTATAATAGGTGCTCAGTAATCTACAATAGAAATCTGATCGCCCCCACCCCACTCCCCCACCCCCCAACCAAGCTCTAATAATCATAATGATGGTATTTGTTAAGCACTTTCTATGTGCAAAGCACTGTTCTAAGCGCTGGGGGGATACAAGATGATCAGGTTGTCCCTCGTGGGGCTGACAGTCTTAATCCCCATTTTACAGATGAGGGAACTGAGGAACAGAGAAGTTAAGTGACTTGCCCAAGTCACACAGCTGACAAGCAGCAGAGCTGGGATTAGAACCCATGACCTCTGACTCCCAAGCCTGGGCTCCTTCCAATGAGCCACAAAGCTCTAGTTCAGCCCATGCTGGCTCTCAATTTTTCTAATTTCCAGTTTAGGTTATTTGATTCTTAAGGAGAAGATGTTACTACATTTTCTCCATTGAAGGGCTTAAACTAGTTTTATTTAGATGTTAACCCACAGTTTTCATGGAGTTATAAAGTAGTAGGTTAGAAAATGACTTATACAACTTTTACGGCTTCTTCCACCATAGCACTGAGGAGAAGCAGCATGGCGTAGTGGATCGAGTACGGGCCAGGGAGTCAGAAGGTTGTGGTTCTAATTCTGGTTCTGCCACTTGTCTGCTGTGTGACCTTGGGTAAGTCACTTCACTTCTCTGGGTCTCAATTCCCTCATCTGTAAAATGGGGACTAAGACTGTGAGCCCCAGGTGGGACAGGGAACGTCCATCCCGATTTGCTTGAATCCAACCCAGTGCTTAGTACAGTGTCTGGCATATAGTAAACACTTAAATATCATTATTATTATAACACCTACATCTGATATTACTGCCTAGGCAATTATCACAGTGCCAAGCCATGGCCTAGAGCAACGTAAGGAATCTTGAGGACTGAAAATACCTTGATCTGATGAATGTGGTATAAATCTTGTTCAATTTAAACATGTTTACCTGTGGTCCCAGGCATCATGCTTCCCAGGAAAGTGACTTCCTGGATATTACCTCTCCCCCAACCCTATCCTGTTTCTAACTCCTTTCTTAACCCTCCTGTGCTATTTATTCCCCTTTCATTTCTCCAGGAAAGTCTGATTCTAAATGTGTTGGTCTTCTGTTGGGCTTTGATGATTCAAACTGTTCCGGAAAGAATTACCTTTCCTTGTAAATGCTTTACTGAAAAGCTAATTTATAGCCTTTCCATTAGTAACCCTGAAGATTTTTGTGGTGGTCCTCTGTCATGAGGATCGTAATTTTCAAAGAAATTATTCATTTTAGGAAAACAGTGAATCTTGAAGAAATTTTCTGTTTACGTGATTAGATGCTCAGTAAATACTTTTAGCTGACCAAAATCGAACAAGCTGGGCAAGTTGGGCAATAAAATGGTATCCATAAGGGATTCCCAAAAAAGAGCACTATTGTCATTCTGTCATTTCCAAGTTCATTATCCTTTCTCCAGTTGACCCAGGGACTTCTCCTTTTGCAATAAACTATAAGGCCTTGATTTACAACTAAGTTGAGACAGAATTTGCATTTATTTTAATTTATTTTAAAGTCTGTCTACCCCTCTAGACTGTAAGCTCTTCATGGCCACGGATTATGTCTACCAACTCTACTATACTATACTTTCCCAATCTTTGTCCATTGTTCTGCACCAAATAAACATTCAGTAAATACCACTGATTGACTGATTGTCACAAATGAGACTTCAAATGTTGGTAATTTCCTTTTTCCAGACCTTGAATTTCAGTCCCGCTGAAGTTTAAAATGAACTCATCCATTCAGCCAAAGAGATAGAGAGCATTTTAAATGCCACATTTTAAAATTCAGCTTTCATTTTGAAAACAAACTTCTCCATAAGGCATGACAGATGTTGGTTAGATAATAACAGCTGTTGCAAATAATACATTTTTATTAACGGAGGAATGGGAATTGTCCCTCCTGTAAGATGGATAATGCCTCTGTGAAAATATCAGATGGAAGTTGATGCAAGGTATTAGAGTCATCTATAACCTGAGTGCAGTGGTTTGCTCCTACACTGCCATCTCTCCTGCACCTTTGGAAAAGGCAATGCGGCCTTAGCAGTGCCAAAAGGAATTCAGCTGGAATGCTGATTGCCCTGGACAACCCCTACTATATTCTCCCTGTTTCCCCACCCCTGGTTGTCTTTGTTAAGTGCTTACTATGTGCCAGGTACTGTTCTAATAGCTGGGGTCGATACAGGGTAATCAGGTTAGACTCAGTCCCTGTCCCACATAGGGGTCACAGTATAAATCACCATTTTACAGATGAGGTATCGGAGGCACAGAGAAGTGAAGTGACTTGCCCAAGGTCACACAGCAGACAAGTGGCGGAGCCAGAAATAGAACCCAGGTCCTTTTGACGCTCGGGCCAATGCTCAGTAGACAACACTGCTTCTTTTGAAGTGAGCAGGTTTTCAGGGTGGTGAGACAAGGCAGAGTAAGGCAGCCACCCAACAAACAGCAGATGCCAGGCCTACAGTCCCGGGCCTCAGGGTAAAATAAGATGGAAGAAGGGATTTCAGCTGGAGGTGCCCCAGACGAAAGCAGCAGCAGGGCCTGGGTGCATTTTATTTTGTTGTATTGATGTCTGTTTATTTGTTCTGATGTCTGTCTCCCTGCCTCTAGACTCTGAGCTTGTTGTGGGCAGGGATTGTCACTCTTTATTGTTGAATTGTACTTTCCCAAGCACTTAGTACAGTGCTCTGCAAACGGTAAGGGCTCAATAAATACAGTCGAATGAATGAAGCCCGGGCAGGCGGCCCCTCCCCATCCCGGACCCTCATCAACCTCTCTTCTATCACCTCGCTTCATCCACTTCTTTCATTCAATCATATTTTTCGAGCGCTTACTATAGGCAGAGCACTTTACTAAACGTTTGGGAGAGTTCAATAAAACAGACACATTCCCTGCCCACAGCGAGCTTACAGTCTAGAGCGGGAGGCAGACATTAATATAAATAAATAAATTACAGATATGGTCGCAAATGCTACCCCATGATTTACTTGGCCAACCAGGCACCATGACTTCAATCTGGAGGCCATAGAAGCAAGAGCTCTCAGAGGGAGAAGCGCAGCGGGAAAGGACGGAGGGAAAGAGAAGTTCAGAAGTATCACGTCACCTTGCTCTGAACTCCAAGAACTTAGTTGCTGTTTCATGACTCCTTTATCATAGGGAGTTCTCAGTCTTCATTGTTTTAAACTAGACAGAAATACTAGTGACAACTTAATACACCTCAATGCACATAGCGATTTCTTCCTTAATAGCTCTGTTTTACAGTGTCTTTATTGTGTCAGTTCCGTCCTTGAAATAAAGTCCTCTTTTAGGGGAAGGAATTGTACTGCCCTATGTTTCATCATGCTCTACTTAAACATTAAAACATTTATTTCTTCGAAATGGAGCATCTGTATCACCCAGGAAAACATACACTTCATCACCACTACGTCTCACCATCCTCCACTTCACAGTCTACCTGTGGACATCACCTAAACCGAAGGGATGCAGCTGGTGTTTTTCTGATTCCTTTCTTGCATCATGATTTAAGGACTCAATGTTCATTGTTGATTGCCATAGCACGCCACAGTAGTCATTTCCAACTGCTGAGTTTAAATGCCAAATTGCAACGTTATTTTTAGCTCTCCATTCTTATCCAAGCATGTCTGTCTGTTCTTGAAGCTGCTACCTTACATCGAATAGAGGAAGAAAGGTGATAATTGTCCTTTCCTGTGGAATCCGTTCCAGATTTGCCTTCTCAAGTCTCTGCTCTTTCCCAGCAATCCCAGAATCCTTATCTTCCATATACCATTTTCTCCCTGGCCCAGCTGAAAGGCGATTTATTTCCTAGGGGAAACTGTGCTGAGGGAGATAATTTTCCTGTTCTGGAGGAAATCGGAGATAAAGGCTACGATGACCTAGCCCCTCTTTATCCTCCCACAGTTGCTTTCATCCTATCACTTTGTCTCCTGCCCGCCAAACTGGAACTGAATACTTTGGGATTCCTAGTTCAACGCATTCTTGATAACAGCTCAATACTTAGTTCTTTCCTGAGATGATGACCATTCCCAGGACTCAGAACTGAAAATAGCTTTCTTTGTCACCTCCTGTATTCATTCCAGAGTTAGTGGCTTCTGCAAGCAGCCAACCATATAGGTTTCGCATAACTTCGACTACTAGGTAGAAGTGTTCCAGAGTGGGGATGCCTTCCCTAAGCCCTCATTTCCTCTGCTTCCACTTCCTTCTGCATCGCCCTGGCAGCTCCCTTTATTCACCTCTCCCTCAGCCCCACAGCACGTATGTATAAATCTGTAATTTTTTTAATTTATATTAATGTTTGCCTCCCCTTCTAGACCGCAAACACGTTGTGGGTGGGGAATTTGCTTACCAACACTGTCCTATTTTACTCTCCCAAGTGCTTAGTACAGTGCTTTGCACACAGTAAGCATTCAATAAATACAACTGGATGGATGCAGTGGCCTCAGGTGTGCAAAGGGGAGGAGATCTGCTTCTGTATTTTGTTATTGGATGTTAGGTCCTGTGCACTGTAGGATGGAGGAGAAAAGTTGGAGGAGGAAGGGAGAGGGAGAGGGAGAGTCTTCCCACCCCATCCTCCCAGCAGCCTGTTCTTTCCCTCTAAACTGTAAGATCCTTGTGGACAGAGATGGTCTCTACAACTCTGTTGTATTATACTCTCCCTAACGCTTAATACAATCTCCATGCACAGTAATAATAATGATAATAATAATAATAATTATGGTATTTGTTAAGTGCTTACTATTCTAAGCACTGGGGTAGATACAAGGTAATCAGGTTATCCCACATGGGGCTCACAGTCTTAACCCCCATTTTACAGATGAGGTAACTGAGGCACAGAGAAGTTAAGTGACTTGCCCAAAGTCACAGAACTGACAAGTGGTGGAACTGGGATTAGAACCCATGACCTCTGGCTTCCAAGCCCAGGCTCTTTCCACTGACCCACGTTGCTTCTACATTTGGGGTTAAATTGTTAAAATGTAGAGTTTTTTCTCTGAAAAGGTCTCCTTTCAAATTGCAAATTTGATTCTAATTTGAATCTATAAATGGTGACCTCATTAATAGACTACTAAACGTTTTTAGGTATACCATGTAATAGCTGTACAGTAGACAGAATCATTTTCCAATTTAATCAAGGCCTTCAAAAACCATCATCTCATTAATCTACTGTACCCTCACAGAAGATTAAACTCCCACGGCCCTTTCTGTCCCGCAGCGAGGCCCTTAATCTTCACCTATATTTTATAATAAAAGAATTAAGAAAAAATTCACCCCTGACATTTTCCGAGACAATTAACTACTGTTCTATATCTATCCAAGGAATTTTCCCTTCTTGCCTCTATCTTATGCTTTCTTTATTATGTCTTTTTCTTCCTTTTCTGTTATGTTTGCCTCAATGTATTTATTTCTTTACCTAATTCTATCTCCCCAACTCAAGCCCAAATTCATTTCTTTGTCAGCTATTCCAACCCAAGATGCTAATAGCAGTAATAATAATATTTATTTCAGTCTTTCAGTCAATCAATTAGTGGTATTTGTTGAGCACCTAATGGGTGTGAAGCACTGTACTAAGTCAGAAGGACCTAGTTTCTAAGCCTGGTTCCACTACTTGCCTGCTGTGTGATCTTGGGCAAATCACTGCACTTCTCTATGCCTCAGTTACCTCATCTGTGAAATGGGGATTAAGACCACGAGCCCCAAGAGAGACAGGGATTGTATCCAAACTGACACCAGGTATCTACCTCAGCAGCTAGAACAGTGCCTGGCACACAGTGAGCACATAGCAAGAACCATAAAAAAAAATGAGATGTTCCTTATGCAAATATTATGTAATATGCAAAACATTTGGGGAAAAAATATCTATAGATGGGGTACATTAATCTACCCTTCATCATCCTTCCTATTTATATTTCATCTGTATAAAATAAACCAAATTGAACAGTTTCTTTTTTATTGTTAGAAAAGACTCTGGATCTAAAATGAATTTAGGTAAATTTATTTGCAAATTTGTTAAATAAAAATATTAAGGTCTTTAAGACATCTTTTCTCAGAAATATTAATTTGTATTTGCTCAGTATCATAAACATTGCTCCTCTTTGAGAGTTAGTTGACTAATCCTTTGCTTAATATGTGTGTCCTGAAATCAGAGTAAATGCATCTCTGCCTCCCATTGTTCTGCTTACAGATATTCTCCTAAAATCTTAGCTGTCTGGACATCATAATGCCTAGGAGGGTGAATGTCACCTCAGACAAAATCATTCTGGCCCTCAGTGTTTTCTCAGGAATTGGCATTAGAACTGAAACAGAGACAGAGAAGAGCACAGCACTCTGCCCTTTTCTCCTCTTGTCCCGAGCTAACTCCAGATTGGCAGATTGCTCATTTTAGCGAATGACAAGGTTCTACAGATCATCCTTCACTTCACAGCATGAGAAGATTGCACTCCTTATATGAGAAGTAAAATTCTCACTGGACATTCCCCAAGAGATATTTTATGCTTCTGAAGGAACAGAGAGCCATGCAGAATACAAATGCTTGGAAAGTACTACAGAAGCATAGGTCGCTTTCTCTGCCCACCAAGAGCTTATACTTCTATAATATGGGTCAGCTGAAAGCTGAGTCTGTAAGAGACAAGCATCATTTTTGAAAGAATTTGCAAGAGGGGTCTCTGTGGGACAACTCTTGTGTTCCAAGTTCATTAGAACAGCTGAGGGATCTTTAAAGAAAATAATAATATTCTGGGAGCCCACCACACTAGTCCAGCCTCTGAGTCCCGGCTGGAAGCCCACCATAATCACATCTGCTTGACTGACAGAGGAGAGTTCAGGCTCCTTCAAGCTCCTTGAGGGTTAGAGGTCGTGTCTACTTGATTTGTCTGTCCCAAACCCTTTGCATAATGCTTTGCCCAGAGCAAGCACTCAATAAATACCGTTGATTGGATGACTGATGAATCCCACCCCAGATGCAGCCATTTTTTGCTGCCTCAGGTTGGTAGAACCATGATTTAAAAGATTTCCGGCCACTACTGCCTTTACTATTCTTTATTATTTTTCAGAATAATCACCGATTCTTTTCCAGAATCCACCCCCCAGTTTCATTTTCATTTGCCCTCTAGGATGCCACAGCCCTTGGGAAGTGTCACGTGGCTTAGCAGATAGAGCACGGGCCTGGGAGTCAGAAGGACCTGGGTTCTAGTTCCTGCTCTGCCACATGTCTGCTCCGTGACCTTGGGCAAGTCACTTCACTTCTCTGTTACCTCAGTAACCTCATCTATAAAAATGGGGATGATAATAATATCATCATCACAGTTCAAGCACAGTTCTAAGCACTGGGGTAGATACAAGGTAATCAACTTGTCCCATGTGGCACTCACAGTCTTAATCCCCATTTTACAGATGAGGCAACTGAGCCACAGAGAAATGAAGTGACTTGCCCAAAGTCACACAGCTGACAAGAGATGGAGCTGGAATTAGAACCCAAGACCTCTGATTCCCTAGCCTGTGCTTGAAGAGCGTGAGCCTCCTATAGGAAAGAGACTGTGTCCAACTTGGTTAACTTGTATCTAACCCAGCATTTAGTACAGTGCTTGGCACATAGTATGCACTTAACAAGCACCATAAATAGTACTAGTTAATGGTAGACTTTTATTAATCCTCTAAATACCACCACAGGGAGGCTTATGTATAAATACTCCTAGGGCCAATGATTTGTAAATATTCCAGGAGCCCTGGAAAGAACTCAAAGTTCTCACATTCTTTATCATTTCTTCTGCCTTTGCTAGGGGATGGGGAGAGACATAGTGTTTATCTCGTATTCACCCCAAGTCCTGGGTTGCTTAGTACCAAGTAAACACTCAATAAACACTATAACCAACTTTGCAGAATTTGTTACTGCAAAAGGTGGACAAGCTAAAAATATCAGTAGGCCCCAGAGACGTTTGGATGAATTGATGCGAGAGAGGTTGGTAATGGGTTACTAGGGAGGAGGTCAGAGATATAAAAATGTATACACGATAGGAGGCACAACCCTAAACTTGAGGTCTGATATGAAGAGGGGATAACCATAACACTGTTCTTCCAAACAAGCTGTTGCGTTGCAGAGGCAGAATAGATGGATAGACAGTTACTCTCCCCTGCTTCAAAGCCTTGTTGAAGACCCATTTCCTCCAAAAGGCCTTCCCTGACTAAGCTCTCCTTCCCTCTTCTCCCACTCCCTTCTGTGTCATCCTGACTTGCTCCCTGTATTCATCCCCCACCCCCGCAACCAGCCCCACAGCACTTACGTACATATCTGCAATTTATTTTTGTGTATTGATTTCTGACACCCCCATCTAGACTGTGAGCTAGGGAATGTGTCTGATTGTTGATATATTGTACTGTCCCAAGCGTTTAGTACAGTGCTCTGCACACATTAAGAGCTCAATAAATATGACTGAATGACTGAATGGATGATGGCTCTGACCCAATAATGGCATTTCTTATGGTTCTGCTATTTGTTTCTTATTTATCTGTTGGGGTCCCTACTCACCTGCCTATCTGCCTACTTCCCTAATCACAATTTATCATACACTGTAGTCTCCTGGGGCCCAAAGACCCTTTCTAGCATTTGGCCCATTTACTAGCTCCACCCTATGTTGCACCATTAGTAATAATGATATTAATTATTATAGTATTTGTTAATTACTTACTATGTCCTGTGCACCGTACTAAGCACTAGGTTGAATACAAGCAAATCGGGTTGGACACAGTCCCTGTCTCACATGGGGCTCACAGTCTCAATCCCCATTTTACAGATGAGGTAACTGAAGCCTAGAGAAATGAAATGACTAGCCCAAGGTCATACAGCAGACAAGTGGCAGGTGCAGGATTTGAACCCATGAGCTTCTGACTGCCAGGCCCATGGTCTATCCACTAGGCCATGCTGGCTTCAACTATCATCTCTACACAGATGACACCCAAATCTACATCTCCTCCCCTGTTCTCTCTCCCTCCCTCCAGGCACGTTTCTTCTCCTGCCTCCAGGACATCTCCACCTGGATGTCCGCCCGCCACCTAAAACTCAACATGTCCAAGACTGAGCTCCTTATCTTTCCTTCTAAACCCCGTCCTCTCCCTGACTTCCCCATCACTGTGGACAGCATCTACCATCCTTCCCGTCTCACAGGGCCGCAACCTTGGTGTCATCCTAGACTCCGCTCTCTCATTCACTGCACACGTCCAATCCATCATGGACACCTGCTGGTCTCACCTTCACAACATGGCCAAGACTCGACCTCTCCTCTCCATCCAAACGGCTACCGTGCTGGTACAAGCTCTCATAATATCCCAGCTGCATCAGCCTCCTCTCTGATCTCCTATCCTCCTGTCTCCCTCCGCTTCAATCTATACTTCATTCTGCTGCCTGGATTATCTTTCTATAGAAATGCTCTGGGCATATCACTCCCCTCTTCAAAAACCTCCAGTGGTTGCCTATCAACCTTCGCATGAAGCAAAAACTCCTCAATCTTGGTTTCAAAATTCTCCCATCACCTTGACCCTTCCTACCTCACTTCCCTTCTCTCCTTCTCCAGCCCACCCCGCACACTCCGCTCCCCTGCCGCTAATCTCTTCACTATGCCTCATTCTCGCCTCTCCCGTCGTCATCGCCTGGCCCACTTCCTACCTCTGACCTGGAATATGGTCCCTCTTCACATCCACCAAACTAACTCTCTTCCCCTCTCCAAAGCCCTACTGAGAGCTCACCTCCTCCAGGAGGCCTTCCCAGACTGAGCCTTCCCTTTCCCTCTGCCCCTCCTCCCCTCCCCATTCTCCCTACTCCCTCCCTCTGTTCTACCCCCTTTCCCTCCCCACAGCACTAGTGTATATTTGTATATATCTGCCACTTGTCAGCTGTGTGAATGTGGGCAAGTCACAACTTCTCTGTGCCTCAGTTACCTCATCTGTACAATAGGGATTAAGACTGTGAGCCTCACGTGGGACAACCTGATCACCTTGTATCCCCCAGCACTTAGAACAGTGCTCTGCACAGAGTAAGAACTTAAATACCAACATTATTATTTATTACTCTACTTTATTAATGATATGTATATATCTATGATTCTATTTATCTTGATGGTATTGATGCCTACTTGTTTTGTTTTGCTGTCTGTGTCCCCCTTGTAATCTGTGAGCCCATTGTTGGGCAGGAATTGTCTCTATCTGTTGCCGAATTGTACATTCCAAGCTCTTAGCGCAGTGCTCTGCACAGAGTAAGCACTCAATAAATACAATTGAATGAATGAATGAAAGGTAGATTCTTCTAGAAGTTAAAGTTAAAGGGAGGCTGGGAATAGCACAAAATGCGAGATTCACTAATATGAACTGGAACTTCTGTACTTGAAAAAAACATCTCCTGAAACCCTAAAGTGGGCTGAGTAATGATTAGTATATTAATACAGGTTGAAAAAATATAAAGCAAAGGAAAATCTTAAAGAGGGCACACCTCTAAAAGAAGTTACCTTTTTCTGCAGCTCAGTAGTTGTGGGGTCAAGAAAAGGAATTGTTATGAGCTGTGAGGTGGTCAATTGTAAGATACAACTAAAATAGGGGGACTAATCAAAGAATCCCTTCAGGGGAGGCCTTTTAAAGGGGTTTTGAAAGATGGGTGCACTGTACTTTGGCGAAGCTGAGCGAGAGGGGTGTTACAGATGAGAAGATGACATGAAATACGGTCAGATGGGGAGAATGGAGTATGATGGATGGTTTAGATTTATACTTGGGAAAGACAGAGAGGGTTCTTTGACAGTTTGGCAGATTTTGCTCTACAAAATGTTAATCAGGAGAAATCCTTCCAGTTGATCCCATAGAGGAGTGATTTATAAGGGCTTCTGAACGGACATCTTTCAGCAAATTTTAAATTATAAAGTTGCCAGACCTTCAGAGCAGGGGACAGTACTTTCCAGGAAGCTCCAGGGGAAGGAAGCAGCGTGGGGCAGTGGAAAGAGCATGGGCTTTGGAGTCAGGGTTCATGAGTTCGAATCCCAGCTCTGCCACTTGTCAGCTGTGTGACTGTGGGCAAGTCACTTAACTTCTCTGTGCCTCAGTTCCCTCATCTGTAAAATGGGGATTAAGACTGTGAGCCCCACATGGGACAACCTGATTCCCCTGTGTTTACCCCAGAGCTTAGAACAGTGCTCTGCACATAGTAAGTGCTTAACAAATACCAACATTATTATTATTATTATTATTATTAAGGAATCCAGGCTGACTGTGGGAGGGCATGTGCTTTCTTCTGACACTGAAGTGTGTGTGGGTGAACCTGGAGATGACCCCTCACCCATGCGGGGAGAAAGAGGCTAACAGGGCCATCCTAATCCAGCTCCTGGGGAAGGTTTGTGCCTCCCGAAGTCTGTCTCCCTGATGGTCAGTTGGGAGCGTGGAAAGCACTGGATGAAGGGAAGGAGTCAGAGCTCATGGAGAGCTTCCAATGCTACCTCCTCCAGGAAACAGGAGATATGCATGTGCGTTAGAGAAGCAGCGTAGCTTAGTGGATAGACCACGGGCCTGGGAGTCAGAAGGGCCTGAGTTTTAATTCCGGCTCTGCTATGTCTGCTGTGTGTGACTTTAGGCAAGTCACTTCACTTCTCTGGGCCTCAGTTCCCTCATCTGTAAAATGGGGGATAAAAGCGTGAGCCACATGTGGGACAGGGACTGTATCTAACCAGATTACCTTGTATTCAATAGTATTTATAGTATTTATTGAGTGCTTACTATGTGCAGAGCACTGTACAGTGCTTGGCACATAGTAAGCGCATAATAAGTACCATAAGTATTATTATTATTGTTGTGTGTGTCATGTGGGGGGGGGGGGCAGTCTTTTTCCTGAAGCATGACCTGAAGCAACTTCCTCACTTGCTGCTCAGGAGGGTTCATGCTGCCTGAGGTCCACTGTGAACCCAGGCAGCACAAACCTTTCCACGGAACTAGTAAGGAGTCGCTTTGACTCCCTAGGCTCCAGGGTGACCTTGGGGGGCACAAACCCCTTCCGAAGAACTTGTAGGGAGCCGCTTCGACTGCCCAAATTTCAAGGTGACCTCAGGCAGCAGTCAGTCAATCGTATTTATTGGGCACTTACTGAGGACCACTGCAGTAAGGGCTTGGGAGAGTACACTACAACAATAAACAGACACATTCCCCACCCACAATGAGCTTACAGGAGGAATCAGACATTAATATAAATACACAAATTATAGATATAATAATAATAATAGAATGTTGGTATGTGTTAAGCTCTTACTATGTGCCAAGCACTGTTCTAAGCACTGGAGTAGATACAAGGTAATCAGGTTGTCCCACGTAGGGCTTACGGTCTTCACCCCCTCCCCCCATTTTACAGAGGAGGTAACTGAGGTACAGAGAAGTTAAGGGACTTGTCCAAGGTCACACAGCTGACGAGCGGCGGAGCTGGGATTAGAACCCGTGACCTCTGGCTCCCAAGCCCGGGCTCTTTCCACTGTAAGTGGTGTGGGATTGGGTTCCAGGCAATCAGGTCGCAAGATGGGCCCCGATGAAAGAAACCCCACAAGTTTCTGAAAAATCCAAAGAGGGCTTCCCTGAAGCAACTAATAGAAAGGCCCTGAAATGGAACGAAGCAGTGTGGCCTAGCAGTACAAACCTGCCTGAGAAGCTAGTACATAGTTCATTCTTTGCCACTTCCCTGCTTTGAGGCAAAAGAAATGGACTCTCCCTCTATGTGTGCACACATTTCCCTTCACCCACACAGCCTGGCTGTAATGTCAACAGTAGCATAGGCAGCTATGCTTGGGGACTGTGTGCTGGGTCCCCACCGGGCCACCATCAGAGCTCGTCATGTGCCTGGCTGGGGGAGATGGAGCTCTGAGAGGGGTCACCCACTGAGGGTGAACATCTGACCACCGGACCAGCATCAGATTGTCTAATGTGACTGGGATGGGGGTGGCGGCACCATGTTGGACCGTAGTTCGACCCTCTGCCTCGGGATCAGTAGAATCGATAAGACGCCCACACGACTTCGTGAGCCAACCAAATGCCTCTCATGAAAATCACATCCTCATCAAAGACCCACAGAGAGCACAGATGGGAGAGCAGCATAGTAGAACAGGAAGGCGAGAGGCTGCCGATGGAAAGCCTTTAAAATTCATGATCGTGACGCTTCATTTTATACAAATGCTTTCTCCTAAGATAATATTTCATCACAAATATTACTTGAGGATCATTTTGAGTGTTAGAGGTACTTTTATAATATGTAAAACCTACAATTTTTACCTGGGGTAGACAGCAAATTGATTCTGAAAGGAGGGTCCAGGAAGGTCTCCTTGCCTACTGAGAAAGCAATAAATCCTTCACATTCAGGAAGTGCATTAAATTTTTTAGGCAACCTGAGAATCATTTACAATTTAGAGTAAATTCTCAGTTATCATGGAGATTTTCAGCTGAGATCCAGGCCATATCCATTCAAACTCTGGTGCTCATTTCACCTCCTGCCGATCACACCAACTCTAGATCTCAACTGAAAGAAATAGGAATTCCCAATAGTTCCCTAATCCAAAGTGGTGTCTCCCTCAGCTGGAAGGGATGGAAAGTCACCTGAATTCATTTTTGATTGTCAAAGATGAAAGCTTAATAACGTGCCTAAACAAAAGAAAAAGCATTCTTTCCTCTCAGAAATCCTCTTCCATATTTCAGTGCTACCTATGTCAGAGGCATTCTGAAAATAGTAGACCACAGTGTGGGACACATTTATGCCCACTCTTACATATCTTTAAGTGATTCAGTATCCTTATCAAACCTAATTCCAACCCCCACTCTCCCAGGAAGAAAAGAAAAATCTTTCATAATGTTTGGTTAAGTTTATGAGAGGTCCAAAAGTCATTAATTATTGTCCTTTGTGATTTATCTAATAATGTTCAGTGGTGATGAACATCTGAGGCTCTGAACCTGCTTTAAAACAACCACGCAATATGCAGGAGCAGTGGCTGAAAGGAATATTCCATCATATTGCCTCAGGGTCCCTCCAGTAAATCTAGACATCACACTCTCTCCGTTGGAACAGCGTGTTTGCCCTGATAATTTTTTCCTTTCAATTTAATTTGCCTTTCAACCCCAAGCTTGCTGTTGTTTATATATTGTTGACAGGTTGCTAGATTATCCTGAATTATTTTTCATATTCCTCTTCTACCCCTCTATCCTCTCTACCCTTTGAGTCCTAGCATCATGAATCCATTTCTTCACACGACACACTATTAAGGCCATCGATAATAATCCTGAAGAGGTTCAAGGCAGCATGGAAGTGTGTTAAAGTAGAAAGAGCACAGGTCTAGGAGTCAGAAGGGCCTGGGTTCTATTCCTGGCTCTACCATTTGCCTTCTGTGTGACCTTGGGGAAATCATTTCACTTCTCCTCGCCTCGGTTTCGTCATCTGTAAAATGGAGAATCAATACCTATTTTTCCTCCTACTTAGACTGTGAGCCTCATGTGGGATCAGACCTGTGACCCCATCTGATCATCTTGTATCTATATCAGGACTTTGAAAATAAGTAGTACTTAGGAAATACCATTATTTTGATCAATCAATAGGATTTATTGAGCATTACTGTGTGCAGAGCACTATACTATGTGATTGGGAGAGTACAGTTCAGTCAGTAGAAAAATTCCCTACCTTCAACTATGATTATTATTATCATTATTATGTGGCCCTCTCAAAAAGAAGGCCCTGGGCTAGTTCTCTTCATTGCTCCAGTGACATGCATATTATTGAGAGTTTCTCTGCCAGATTTAGGTTGGAGCTTTCATCTCGACAATAAAGTTTAAAAATTAAAACCTGTTTTCTTCTCTTCCCTTCTTTTTTCCTTCCCTTTCTTCTTCCCCTGCTTCCTCCCTGAAGATACGGTAAACACCTGAACATTATCGTACTTCCTCTATCCCTTGCATACCCATGGGAGTTTGACCTCACTTCAAATGATATTAGCCTGTAAAACAACTTTTCCTGCAATAACATGAGTGCTCTGCACAAATATAAGTTCAGAAGAGCAAATCTGAATTTTCAGGAAGTATTATTTTTGAATTTTTCACAAAATTCATGTCAATTAGAACATAAGTGAAAGCAAGCGATTAAGGTTCCATGAGAATTAATGTTTCCTCCCTCAATGTCCCACCCATCTCGACCTTGACTGAGAGAAGGTGGATGAAGTAGCCAGAAGTATGGGAATAACTCCTGGGGCCATGCCAGCAATGCTGATCATTTCCAACCTAAAAACCACCTCAGGCAGTTCACGTGATGGACGGAGAAGCAGGGATTCTGAAAATAGTTGGCAACCATGGGCAGTGATTCTCCTCCGCTATACTGTAAGCGCATTGTGGGCAGGGAATGTGTCTGCTCATTGTTCTACTGTACTCTCCCAAATACTTAACACAGTACTCTGCACACCAAAGGGCTCGATAAATGAATACCATGGCGGTACTAAGATGGCTACCCTGGAAATGGTCTATTGGTCTATGGTGCTGCCACACAATCGGCACTGTAGTCATACTTTAGCCCCTTGTGGGTTTTCCCAAGAAAATTCTTGCATTAATTTCTGCATTGTGCTGGGTCCAGATCTCCTACTCGCTTGTAGCACTACTAGTAGCGTGGCCTACTGGATAGAGCACGGGCCCGGGAGTCAGAAGGACTGGGGTTCTAATCCCGGCTCCTCCTCTTGTCTGCTGTGTGACTTTGGGCAAGTCATTTCACTTCTTTGGGCTTCAGTCGCTTCATTTGTAAAATGGGAATGGAGACTGTGAGCCCCATGTGGGACATGGACTGTATCTACCCCAGTGCTTAGTACAGTGCCTGACACAAAGTAAATCTTCCTGGATAGACCAAGGCTTGCCTATAGGCGGTCCTTTAATGTTTACCCCATACAAAAATGAAATCCTCTTAACTCTCACAGCCAATCCATAGCTAAATTCAGCAGGTTTTTCCTGCACATTTCCCAAATCTACCCTGCCCTCTCCAACTAAACAGCAACCATGCTGATCCACAGATTACTATTATTACTACTAATAATTAGTAACTGTGGTATTTGTTGAGGGCTTACTATGTGCCAAGAACTGTACTAAGCACTGGGCTAGATATACAATAATCATGTTGGACACAGTCCCCGTCCCATATGGAGCTCACAGTCTTAACCCCCATTTTACCGATGAGGAAACTGAGAACAGAGCAGTTAAGTGACTTGCCCGAGGTCACACAGCACCCAAGTGGCAGACAGGGATTAGAATCCTGGTCCTCTGACTCCCAGACTTGTGCTCTTTCCACTAGGCTATGTTGCCTCTCACTCTGTTACTACCACCACCATCACAAGATGTTGAATTTTAGAATGGTGTTAGTTTAGTGGCTTGTTACCAGATATTCCAGAACACTCACCACTGATGGAATACGGTAAAGCAATATTCCACATAAACCCTCCTCCCTTTGTCTTTTCTCATATCCTTTGAAACTAGACTTTTTCCTTTTCCCAACAAAGATGTACTGGTGGTCAAACTGATGTCCTCTAAATTGGCAGCACTGAATCTTCCGGAGGCACTGAGTTAGGGCAGCTTTGTGGCTGTAGCTTTGACCCCCACCAGTATCAATCACGGGGCAGGGGAGTCAAAGTTTGCACCGATGCACAGGGTTGCCATCAACACAAATGAAGAGATATCGGTCGTTGGGTAAACCAAAAACAGATGTGGAATCATAGAATGATAGCTCCGGAAGGGATTTTTGAGATCATTTTGTCCCATTAGATTGTACATGGTACTAATCAAAATGCTATTTACCCAGTGCTTAGGACAGTGCACTGCACCCATTGGGCACTCAATGAATATTACTCCGACTATAGGACGGTGCACTGTACCCATTGGGCACTCAATTAATATTACCCCGACTACTAAATCATGACATACTGGATTGAGCATGGGCCTGGAGTCAGAAGGTCATGGGTTCTAGTCTCGATTCTACCACTTATCTGCTGTGAGACCTTGAGCAGGTCACCTCACTTTTCGGTTCATCAGTTACCTCATCTGTAAAACGGAGATTGAGACTGTGAGTCCCAGGTGGATCAGGAACTGAGTCCACCCTGATTTGCTTGTATCCACCGCAGCACTTAGCACAGTGTCTGCACATAGTAAGCACTTAAATAGCAAAATTATTACTTCTACTGCTACTATTACTATGTGCTAAGCACTCTCTTAAGGGCTCTAAGTTCCTCAAAGGCAGGGGCCTTGTCTTTCACTTTCAGTGTACTCTCATAAGGGTCCAGAACAGTGTTGTGCACATAATAATAATAATGATGACATCTGTTGAGCACTTACTATGGGCAAAGCACTGTTCTAAGTGCTGGAGGGAATACAAGGTGATCAGGTTGTCCTAGGTGGGACTCACAGTCTTAATCCCCATTTTACAGACGAGGGAACTGAGGCACAGAGAAGTGAAGTGATTTGCCCAAAGTCACTCAGATGACAAGCGGTGGAGCCGGGATGACCTCTGACTCCCAAGCCTGTGCTCCTTCCACTGAGCCACGCTTCTAGACTGCGAGCCGGTTGTTGGGTAGGGATTGTCCCTATCTGTTGCCGAATTGTACTTTCCAAGCGCTTAGTACAGTGCTCTGTGCAGAGTAAGTGCTCAATAAATACGATTGAATGAATGAATGTCATCTCTCCTGCAGCTGACCCTTGCCCACAGGCTCCCTTGGAACCCCCTCCCCCTTCATATCCGACAGATCCCTCCGCTACTGACTTTCAAAGCCCTCCTAAAATCTCATCTCCCCCATGAGGCCTTCCCTGACTAAGCCCTCATTTCTCTTATCCACCCTCCCCTCAGTCTGCTATGTGCTAAGCTGCGTATCCCTTACGAAAAGCACTGTGGCTCAGTGGAAAGAGCACGGGCTTTGGAGTCAGAAGTCATGGGTTCGAATCCCGCCTCGGCCATTTGTCAGCTCTGTGACTTTGGGCAAGTCACTTAACTTCTCAGTGCCTCAGTTACCGCATCTGTAAAATGAGGATCAAGACTGTAAGCCCCACGTGGGACAACCTGATTCCCCTGTGTCTACCCCAGCGCTTAGAACAGTGCTCGGCACATAGTAAGCGCTTAACAAATACCAACATTATTATTATTACGCACTTTGATACGCATACCAGCCCCTCATAACTTATGTGCATATCCTTTCTTCTACTATTACTCCTATCAGTGCTTTATTGTAATGTCCATCTCCCCCTGTAGACTGTAAGCGTTCTGTGGGCAGGGATCACTTTTACCGGCTCTGTTGTCCTGTACTTTCATAAGCACTTGGTACAGTGTTTTGTACACGGTAAGTGCCCAATAAAACTTATTAAGTTGGAAATAAGGTAGAAAGATTCATTCTTTCATTCAGTTGTATTTATTAAGCATTTACTGTGTGCAGAGCTCTGTACTAAGCGCTTGGAAATTACAATTTGGCAACAGATAGAGACGATCCCTACCCAACAACGGGCTCATAGTCTAGAAGGGGGAGACAGACAACAAAACAAAACAAGTAGACAATCGCTTGGGAGAGTACAATACAAAAGGGTAGATACAGATAATCCCTGACCACAACTAGTTTACGGATTAGAGAGGAAGACAGACATTTAAAGTAAATTACAGACAGATATATCCATAAGCATTGTGGGGCTGGAAGGGATGGTTATCACAGAGCTTAAAAGGAACATATCCAAGTGGTGCCTATAGAGGACACAAAAGGCAGATCTCAGACAGGGAAGTGAGGCTTTGTCAGGGAAGGTCTTTTGGAGGTGATGTGATTTTAAAGCGCTTAATACAGTGCTCTGCACACAGTAAGCGCTCAGTAAATACAATTGACTGAATAGTAAGGCTCTGAAGATGGGAAAAGAGGTGGTCTGTAAAGAATGAAGGAGAAGGGAGTTCCAAGCCAGTGGGTGGATATGAGCAAGTGGTCGGAGATGAGAGAGATGAGATTGGGGTACAGCATTAGATTGGGGTTTTGCTAGAAGAGTGAATTGTGTGGGTTGGGTTGGAATAGGAGATTAGCAAGGTTAGGTAAAAAGGGGGAGAGTAAATTGAGTAGAGAAGCAGCGTGGCTTGGTGGAAAGACCGTGGGCTTGGGAGTCAGAGGATATGGGTTCTAATCCCAGCTCTGCCACATGTCTGCTATGTGACCTTGGGCAAGTCACTTCACTTCTCTGGGCCTCAGTTACCTCATCCGTAAAATGGGGATTAAAAGTGTGAGCCTCACGTGGGACAACCTGATTACCCTGTACCTACCCCAATGCTTAGAACAATACCTGGCACATAGTAAGTGCTTAACAAATACCATCATGATAATTATTATTGCTTTAAAGTCAAAGGTATTCACTGTGGGCAGGGAATATGTCTGTTATACTGTTATAGTGTACTCTCCCAACCACTTAGCACTGTGCTTCTCGCACTGTAAGGGCTCAATAAGTACAATTGACTGAATGAGTCTCTGTTTGATGCAGAGATGGTTGGGCAATCATCAGAGGCCCAGATTCTGTGAGTGAGAGCCCGCCTTTCCTCGACTCTACCCTGAAGGTCCCTTCAACCAGTCGATCAATCGATAACATTTATTGATCACCTACTCTGTGCAGAGAATTGTATTAAGTGCTTGGGGGTAGAGTGAATTCTGGATCAAGTCTTCAGAGAGTTTATAATCTAGTGAGGGAGACTGATACTAAAATAAATTATAAATCGGATACACTATCATTCCCTAGAGCATGTATTTTTATTAAAATACAAAGAATGTGGAATAGCGACTCATAGAAAATGTTTTAACCACATATATTAAAAGCTGCAATGAGTATATTCTTTCATGTTACCATCAATGTTAATAGTTGCCAGTTTACGAAACATTTTGCAGGACTAAACTATAATCTAACTCTTTTAGAAACTTCAAATTTAGTATTTTGAGTTTCTCAGTGCTGGGGACTGACCTGCTTTCTTTTGGCTTGCAGACAGGGCAAACAATTTATTTCACAATATAGTGTAGGAAAGTGCAATTGCTTTCAGTGTATTGATTTCCTGGGGAACTGCCTGCTCTGCTGATGAAGTCATTTTAGGGTGTGAATTAGGGCTGTTTGCTTTTTTGTTCACAAGGTATAACTATTCTCCACTTTCCTTTTGAAGGAAATGGAAGGGAAGAGGAAACTAATGGGAAATCAGAGAGAGAACATAGGGAAGATAATTTGGGGTAGAAAAAGGAGAATGTTTCCTGGGAAAATAGTTTCATAAAGTGTGAATTTTACAATGTTGCATGAATAATAATAATAATAATAATGTTGGTATTTGTTAAGCACTTACTATGTGCCAAGCACTGTTCTAAGCCGCTGGGGTAGATACAAGGTTATCAGATTGTCCCACATGGGGCTCACAGTCTTCATCCTCCATTTTCCAGATGAGGTAACTGAGGCAAAGAGAAGTGAAGTGACTTGCCCAAAGTCACACAGCTGACAAGCGGCAGAGCCAGAATTAGAACCCATGACCTCTGACTCCCAAGCCTGGGCTCTTTCCAGTGAGACAGGCTGCTTCGCTGCATAACTGCTCAAGAGATGCAACATGGCCTAACAGACCACAAGCCTCGGAGTGAGAAAGATCTGGGTTCTAATCCAAGCTCTGTTACTTGTCCGCTGTGTGACCTTGGGCAAGTCACTTCACTGGGCCTCAGTTATGATCATCATCATCAAGTGCCGTCAAGTCGTTTCTGATTCATAGCGACTCTATGGATTTATTTTCTCCAGAACGTCCTTCCTATCTTCTGCCATAATCCATAACCTCGCTAACGTTTCTTCTGTTATCACTGTTATGGTCCCTATCCATCTAGCTGCCGGTCTACCTCTTCCACATTTTCCCTGGACTTTTCCTAGCATTATTGTCTTCTCCAGAGAATTGGTCCTCCTGATGATGTGTTCAAAATCTGCTAATCTAAGTCGAGTCATTTGGCCTTCCGAAGACCACTCTGGTTTCATTTGCTACAAAATCCATTTGTTTGTTTTTCTGGCAGCCCATGGTATTTGCAAAAGCCTTCTCCAACACCACATTTCAAAAGAATTGATGTTATTTCTACCCTGTTTTTTCACTGCCCAGATTGCAGGTCCATACATTGCCCCTGGAAAAGCCATAGAATTGACAAATTGTATTTTTGTGGCATCAGCACATTTCATGACTTTTTCCAGGCTCTTCATAGCTGGGCCTCAGTCACCTCATCTGTAAAATGGTGATTCAGACTGAGAGCCCCATGTGGGTCAGGGACCGTGTCCAACCCGATTTGCTTGTATCCACCCCAGTGTTTAGTACTGTACCTGGCACGTAAGTAAGCATTTAACAAAGACCATAAAAAAGTCCTTGCATAGCTGCAAATATCTGTAATACTTTTCCAGTAGTCTTGTTTACGTTATAGTTAACTTAAAATGAACCTATAAGATCCACAGCTGTATAAAATGTTGTGCACCACTACAGTTAATAGCTCTTCAATTTGGTTGACTGTCTCAAAGATTTGTTATGCTCACGGTGAGTCAAAGTATGCTCTGGTGAATCAGAAGCATCTGCTCACCCCAGTTTCTGGACTCCTTAGCAGATCCTCAACCGTGGAAGCGTTTATTAGTTTGAACTCAACAGAAACTACTACCCAACCTCGCTTTATTCCAATTATAAGAGGACTGGGTCAGTTGGACTACTTTCACCTGAGTCAACAATTATGCGATCTTCATGCAGTAGCCTAAAGACCTTGGCAAACCCCTTAAGCTAGCCAAATTTACTGAACAGTTGCCAGAGTTCTGGTCTGTTGATGGTGTGTAATGCTTTTTATAACATCTGCAAAAACAGCATATCCGTCTTGGTGTTTTGCTGATATGCTGCAGAGATCATACCCGCTGTGCTGCGTTTTGACCCGAAAGCATATTTGGATTCAGGCAGTACATACATAATTGACCATTTGTGTTCTTCAGCATGTGAGAATTCAAAATATATCATAACCTGCAAAGCATTTGAGCAACTGTTCTTTCTGGGCCTTGATGTCATGTCAGAGATGAGCCGATATTGTACTCTTCTGTCAGATGTTCTTAATCCCTCCCTTTTCAAAACAGGCACATCTCTTTCTGTTTTAATGTCAATACAAATCTCTTATGCTTCTTTCCTTTGTTTTAGGCTGATAGTTCACATTCCCTAATGGTAGGTGATGAGGCTATTTTATGAAAAACATGGGACAAAACTCAGAGCAGTCGACAGTTGAGTGGCAACAGTGGATACAGCCCAAGTGCTGTTAGAAATGCCCAGGTCCCAAATAACCTTAGAGTGGACTAGACACAATAATAATAATGATAATAATAACAATGGTATTTGTTAAGTGCTTACTATGTGCCAAGCACTGTTCTAAGCGCTGGGGTAGATACCAGGTAATCAGGTTGTCCCACGTGGGGCTCACAATCTTAATCCCCATTTTACAGATTCGGTAACTGAGGCACAGAGAAGTTAAGTGGTTTGCCCAAAGTTACACCGCTGACAAGTGGTGGAGCTGGGATAAGAACCCACAATCTCTGCCTCCCGAGCCCAGGCTCTTTTCACTAAGCCACGCTCCTTCTCTTATATTTCACAAGAAATATAAGGCTTTCAAAGATATATTTTCTTCCACTTTAAATAAAATAGTTTCTGACAAATGAGTTATAATTATTCTGATTCCTCTTCCTCTGCATTTCAATGGACATATATTTTATATGGAACAGCAGAGCCTAATAGAAGGAACACAGACCTGGGAGTTAGAAGACCTGCGTTCTAATCCCGGCTCTGCCACATGCCTGCTATGTGTAACTTTGGACAAGTTGCTTAACTTCCCTGTGCCTCTGTTTCCTCATGTTTAATCGTGGATTCAATACCTGTTCTCCCTCCTCAGAATTTGAGGCCAGTGTACAAAACAGGGACTGTGTCCAATCCAATTATCTTGAATTTACCCCAGCATTTAGTACAGCACTTAAATACCACAGTTATTATTTATTTAATTCCAGGCCTCAGCACACAAGGCCCTATGTTTTATTTACATCTTTTATATATTCAATTTTCAAATTATGCTTTTTATCCTATTTTTATCTTATTTCTCTTCTATCCCTGTTCTTCCTCCTGCCCTCGTTATTTGGAAATGATTTTTTTCTCTGTTGCCATTAGATTGCAAAGTTTTTGAGAGCAGAAATTATGTCTTCCTTTTGTTATACTCTCCCACTCAGTAGATGTTCAATAAACACCATCCAACGCAGTGGTAAACAATGCATTCCTTCTGTCGGCTCCTTTTACAGCAAATGGAAGTTTCCAGAAGTGAAAGTAATAGTCTACAGGGTTGGACCATCCTGAAAGCGTATGTTATTTGCCTATAGTGACTGTATTTTGGGGCGTGGAACAGGAAGGAGCCCCTCCAAGGGGAGAATCATAGTAGTCAGGAAAGGAAGTGATAGATATGTAAAGCAGTTGAAATATTGGCACAAAATAGAAGACTTACCACAGAGAGAAAGACAGACTGTGAGTCCCATGTGGGATAGGGACTGTGTCTAACCTGATAACAGTGTTTGACACGTAGTAAGCACTTAAATACTACTTAAAAAAAAAAAAAAGAAAGGGAAAGAGAGAGGAAAAGAAACATATCAAAACAGAAAGACAAGGAAGCAGGACAGACTGGAGATGAGAGACGGGATGATGGGATGGGGTGGAAGTCGTCGTCGTCCCCCCCCCCCCCCCCGCAAACACACACACTATCAATGTGCACCTCCATAGCCCTTATGAACATATCTTTGTTCTCAGTTGCTTCCCTTAGTTGTCACTTAATGTCATGCAGTGTAGTCTAGTGGAAATAGCACAGGCCTGGGAGTCAGAGGACTTGGGTCCTAATCTTGGTTCTGCCACTTGTCTGCTGTGTGACCTTGGGTAAGTCACTTCACTTCTCTGGGGCTCAGTTTCCTCATCTGGAAAAATGAGGATTGAAACACTGCTCTTAGATTGCGAGCCCCATGTGGAACAGGGACTGTGTCCATACTGATAATATTGTATCTGTTCTGACTTGGCATATAGTAAGTGCCTAACAACTACTGCTTTTCAAAAGTTAATTAATCCATCAATGGTATTTATTGAGCAGTTACTGTGCGTTGAGCACTGTATGCTGAGCTCGGTGAGCCCGGCTCCCTTCCCAGACTGTAAACCACTTGAGGGCAGGGATCAAGTCTACCAACTGTATTCTACTCCCCCAAGGGCTTAGTACAGTGCTGTGCCCACAGTAAATGCTCAATAAGCCACTGATTGAGTGATTGACAGGGTGCAGACTGGCTAAAAACCAGACTCCCTGTTATAAATCTGGGTGACTGGCCACCCTTTTTTTAAATGGTATTTGTTAAGCACTTACTACGAGCCAAGCACAGTCTAAGCACTAAAAACTGTGAGCCCCATGTGGGACAGGGACTGTGTCCAACCCAATTTGCTTGTTTCCAGCCCAGCACTTAGTACAGTGCCTGATACATAGTAAACACTTAATGAATACCACAGTTATCATTACTATTATACAAGCTAATCAGGTTGGACACAGTCCCTGTCCCACATGTGGCTCAAAGTCTTAATCCCCAATTTACAGGTGAGGTAACTGAGGCACAGAGCAGTGAAGTGACTTGCCTAAGGGCACACAGCAGACAAGTGAAGGGGTGGGATTAGAACCCAGGTCCTTCTGACTTCCAGACCCATGCTCTTTCTAGTAGGCCACACTCTTTCCCATCTGTCATCCTAACAGTGTGTCTTGTTGGTGGAGGATGTTGCTGGTTTGTACTTGGGAGGCAAGGGGAAATCAGGTTGGTTTAGGGGATAGAGCATGGGCCTGGGAGTCAGAAGGTCATGGTTCTCATCCTGGCTCTGCCACTTGGCTGCTGTGTACCCTGGGCAAGTTCATTCATTCGATCATATTTATTGAGCGCTTACTCTGTGCAGAACACTGTACTAAGCCCTTGGAGAGTACGATGCAGTAATAAATCATCACATTTCCTGCCCACAACAGGCTTACAGTCTAAGGTGTGGCAGACTGACATCAATACAAATGATTAAAATTAATAATAATAATAATGTTAGTATTTGTTAAGCGCTTACTATGTTCTAAGTGCTGGGATAGATACAGGGTAATCAGGTTGTCCCACATGATGCTCACAGTCTTAATCCCGATTTTACAGATGAGGTAACTGAGGCACAGAGAGGTTAAGTGACTTGCCCACAGTCACAGAGCTGCCAAATGGCAGAGCCGGGATTCGAATCCATGACCTCTGACTCCCAAGCCCGCCTTCTTTCCACTGAGCGACACTGATATGTACATAATTGCTGTGGGGATGGGAGGGGGGAAGAGCAAAGGGAGCAGGTCAGGGCGAAGCAGAAGGGAGTGGGACATGAGGAAAAGTGGGGCTGAGTCTGGGAAGGCCTCTTGGAAGAGATGGGCCTTCAGTAAGGCTTTGAAGTGGGGGAAGAGTAATTGTCTGTTGGATTAGAGGAGTGAGGTCATTCCAGGCCAGAGACAGGATGTCTCTTTACCTCTCTGTGCCTCACTTACCTCATCTATAAAATGGGGATTGAGACTGTGAGACCCCCACCTGGCACTGTGACTAACTTGATTTGCTTGTATCCACCCCAGTGCTTAATACAGCGCCTGGCACATAGTAAGCGCTTAACAAATACCATCATCATCAAGTTACGAATATGTACCAGCTTCCACAGGAAGAGCAATCTGTTATTAGTGATGCAACCTTCTTTCCCATATTCATGCATCGGCAGAGACTTCATATCCATATAGTGGATAGAGTCCCATATTTTCATTTTTAACAGTAATTCTCCCATTTCGGATCTTTCACTTTTTTTTTTTCAAAAATCATCTCCTTTTAAAACATTTTGAATTAAAAAACAAAAACACCGCCCCAGTAATGCTCAAGATTACTCTGGTTATAACTGCAAAAATGTTTATGTTCAGAAGAGGAATCATTATGAAAATGAAGGCCAATCAGAAAAATAAGGTTCTGAGGCATTTCAAAACCTAATGGAATACCAAGAATGGAATGCAGTTTTCCTTTGGGTAACTGTTCAATTCTTTAACAGCCAGAAAATGAGCAAGACTGTAAGCAGAACACTGAATCCATGGCAACATGCAATTCAGCCTTTGACTTCTCAATACATAAGAAAATGTAATTTCTCTATACCTTCCCTAATGGTCCATCATATCAATAATACCTCCTGATCGGGCATTTTGTCTCAGCTCACACTTGGCTAGAGGGCTTTGAAGGGAAGGAAATATTCCATCTAGAAGATATTACTATTTAAACTGCTTAGACAGGGATGATCTTTGTGTGTGAGGGTAGGTCAGTGAGAAGTTATAGATGAGACTCAGCCCCTGGCCACTTGTGAAGGTGAATTGGCATGGAATCATGTGTTGGAGGATGGCATGGACCGGGACCTTTACAAAATGGGATTGTTAAAATGTTTATGTGGCTTTTTAAACACTGAAATTCAGGAGTAACAAAACAAGTTCTTTGAGTGTATTTTAGTGAAACAGCATCCTTTAATTAACTTCCTTTGGCTTTGGTAAGATTTCCAATTTATTATTTCATTGCTTAACCCATTTCCCCTTACCATTCTCTCTCATTCTCCCCCAATCCAACTTACTCCAACTCCTTCTAATTTTTTAATGCTCTTCTCCCCGCCCCTCCCCCCCACCCCCCAACTTCTCCAGAGCTCTCTTGTACCTCCCTCTTCACCTGCTGCATTGTTGATCTTATTCCTCTCCATTTCCAATGGCTGACCCATCCTCAGTGGGAAGCTGAGCAAAATCTCACCGAGTATCATCTCCAAACCTGAAGGACAAATTATGTAAAGCTAGGGTATCTACCAGATTTTATATCCTGTGAAAACTCAGCAATACTGTTATAGAAAAATATTATATATATATGTAAAACTATTTTTCATACATAAAATCACTCAGAATTGAAAAGAGTTGCTGTGTTTTTTATATTTACTGGTCACTACTCTTGTCTTACTTTCATACCTACCATCGTTTTGAACATGGGAAAATAAATGTATTGCTACATGTCACAAAGAAATAGCAGAGATAACTCAGGACTCCAGCACATTTGACTGCAGAGCAATTTTTTCAAGCAAACATCATTCTGATGAATTGGATTTACTCTCTTGTCAATCTGTGATCACAGATCTCCTTTCCTAATAATTCGTCACCTCATGAATATTGTACAAATTTTATAGCAATTCTTCAATGCTACATATCAGCATTTACTACATATCAGCAGTTCCCAGAGTGACACTCGAATTAATTCCTTGATCCTTAGAGCTCTGAAACATGCTATCAAATTGAAGAGTGCTTTTTCCATTTAGCAATATACTTGGAATTTAGAACAAAAATAACATCGTACTTTCTTGTTTCTAATATGGCCCTGAACAGATTTCCAAGATGACGGGCTACAACTTAGCATAACTTTTGATTAATATAGTTAGGCACAGGTATTATGGATTAAAGCATCTGGGCTGAGATTTTCAAAGGCTCTTAAAATGATTCATTCTGGCTTTGACAGAAAATTTTCAGTTATTCACCAATCACTCTTTATGGCAGCAGCCAAAACCCATCAGAGCATAGATAGGCATGTGGATTAGATAGTTTGTGGGGAACCAAACGAACAGCTCTCAATTTGAAGATAGAACATGCACAACAAGCCTATGGTCATTCTTCATCCTCATGTCCCCAAATAGAGCATTATACACAATAAGACCATGATTGCAGCAATTAAATATAGGTACTGGTCTGCGTTTTAATGAAAGCTGTCTTAGGTCATATTTTTAACGAGGGCTCAGTAAATGTACTTGACTCCTCACCAGCAGGAGTGAAAAACCAAGGTTAATGAGCAGACAACCCTATCCGTAACTGGCAAGCCCATGAGCTGAAACAGCAGATCAACACAAACCAACACTTGGAGAAACTGACCGATGTTATTTTTGTTTACTCCATTATCTCAGTCAACATCGGCTTGAACTTTAAGTTTTCCCTGAAGTCTTCTGATTTAGGGGGGACGGTGCAAAAAGTGACATTGTGATGAAGTTGGATGACCAAAATAAATGTTGGAAAACAGATTATGCTAATACATTTTGTATAGATCCCCAAATCCTTAACAAAACTACAACTAGAATAGAAAGTTGTGGTATGTGTTAAGTGCTTCCTATGTGTTAAGTACTGGGATTGATATAAACTATATAAATATTTTTCCTCCTTTACTCCTGAGCATCCATTCAAACTTACAATTCTTATTTTCTAGGAATTCGATCAGGCATGAGAAAAAAAAAAACAACTGCCAACATGAGCATAACTCAAACTTACATATTGTATTTTCTATGAATGAACATATGAAAATAAACTGCTAACCAAAGAAATCAGTCTGGAAAAATTTAGGCAGCAAACCTGAAGGCTACCAATGGTGTTTTTTCTAGGCTTGCTAGTCGTATTGTAAGCCCCCACAAAAATCTCAAATTCTTTTTTTCCATCTCTTTCTCCAAATACAGGTCTTTCATTCATTCATTCAATAGTATTTATTGAGCGCTTACTATGTGCAGAGCACTGTACTAAGCGCTCGGAATGAACAAGTCGGCAACAGATAGAGACAGTCCCTGCGGTTTGACGGGCTTACAGTCTAATCGGGGGAGACGGACAGACGAGAACAATTGGCAATAAATAGAGTCAAGGGGAAGAACATCTCGTAAAAACAATGGCAACTAAATAGAATCAAGGCGATGTACATTTCATTAACAAAATAAATAGGGTAATAAATATATACAGTTGAGCAGACGAGTACAGTGCTGAGGGGATGGGAAGGGAGAGGAGGAGGAGCAGAGGGAAATCAAATAGTGTATTCTTCAGACATTGTTTTTTGATGCTGTTGAGTTAAATCACCACGTTTGTTTGTTACATATAGTTGCTGAAGAAAGGAAGGTGGAGATGGCAAATCAATCATATTTACTGAGCGCTTACTATGTACAGAGAGCACTGTTCTAAGCGCTGGGGGAGCACAATGCCAGAGGAATGAGTAGACACTCCCTGCCCATAATGAGTTTACAGTCTTACAAATCACTCCCCTCCCACTCCCCTAACCTGTTCCCTCATCTCCACCCTGTCCCTGCCCCGCACTCAAACTTGCAACCTTGCTGTGAAGACACCATCTTTCTTGCTATTCTCTCCAAAGGGAGTCTCATCTTCTCCCACACTCTCCAAATCTTGAGGAATTGGGAAGGGGTCAACCTTTTCCTAGTTTCCCACCTCCTGGCTCTTCTTTGGAAGTTGTTGTCACCCACTAGGCTGTTAGTGGAAATTATCTACTGCCCCTCTGGCCCAGCCTCAGCTTTTCTGAGGGATTTTGATGTCTTTTTCAACTTCTCCTCTCCTGCCCAAGGAATCCTCCAAAAGTGAAGGAATACAGATCCATGTCACACCAACTCCTCCCTGCAAATCAAATCTTCCCATCTCTGCACCTGGGAAACCTTCCTTTTTGAGGCCCAAACCCTGGCCATAGCTGTAGGGCAAAAAGAGATGAAACTAGAAGCCACCCATGCCCCCAGTTCCCCACCTCCCCAGTTTTATTCGTCAATCTTTAAAGCCTTACTAATATTGTTTCTTTTCCAGGAAGTTTTCCTGGACTACTCTCTCTTCAATCCCACTTCCCTCCTCCATTCTTCCTCCTTTCTGCATCATCCACCCTTTGGTGCTCACTCCAGCCCCACCACAGTTATGTACATATCTTTATACTCTCCTTTGTTTCCCCTTCCTTTAACTTTTTTTCTGGTCTTTGTTTAATGCTTACAATGTGCCAGGCACTGTACTAAGCAATGGGGTAGATATAAGCTAATCAGGTTGGACACAGTCCCTGTTCCAAATATGGATCAGTCTCAATCCCCATTTTACAGATGCGGTAACTGAAGCCCAGAGAAGTGAAGTGACTTGCTCAAGGTCACAGAGCGGACGTGTGGTGGAGCTAGAATTAGAACTCAGGTCTTTCTGAGTCCCAGGAGTGTGCTCTATCCAATGGGCCTCGATGCTTCACTAACTTATTTAAATGTCTGTCTCACCCACTAGATTGGACGCGTTGAGGGCAGGTTCACGTCTATCATCTCAAGCTCTTTGCGCACAGTAAGTGCTCAATAAATATGTTGGAAAGAATCTCTACTGTAGACTTCTAAGCACTTAGAACAGTACTCTGCATACAGTGAGCACTCAAATATGATTAACGGATATATCGGTAGTATTTACCGAGCACCTTCTATAGGCGTAACTAAGCAACTGGGAGCGTACAGTAGGGGTAGAAGACACAAGATAATAGGATAAAGAGACAAGCGGACTTTATCTCAGTATGGCTCTATATCCCAAATCTAGTATCAAACAGTTGCATGTAACTGTACTAATAGTCATAGTATTTAAGTGCTTACTTTGGTCAGAACACCATATTAAGCACTGGGAAAGAGTATACAGGTAGGAATTAGACACAGATTTGGGAATTAGACACAGACTCTGAATTTTTTTTTTTAATGGATTTGCTAGGTGCTTACTATATGTCAAACACTTTGCCGGGATAGATACAAAGTTAATTAGATTGGACACAGTTAATAATTATGTTGGTATTTGTTAAGTGCTTACTATGTGCAGAGCACTGTTCTAAGCGCTGGGGTAGTCATAGGGGAATCAAGTTGTCTCATGTGGGGCTCACAGTTTTAATCCCCATTTTACAGATTAGGTAACTGAGGCACAGAGAAGTGAAGTGACTTGCCCACAGTCACACAGCTGACAAGCAGCAGAGCTGGGATTCGAACTCATGACCCCTGACTCCAAAGCCCGTGCTCTTTCCACTGAGTCACGCTGCTTCTCTTCACAGTTCCTTTCCCACATAGGGCTCACAGTTTTAAGTAGGAGGGAGAATAGGTATTTAATCCCCATTTTATAGTTGAGGGAACTGAGGCACAGAGAAGTGAAGTTAGTTGCCCAAGGTCACACAGTGGACATGAGAAGCAGCATGGTCTAGTGGCAAGAGCATGGGATTGGGAGTCAGAGGTCATAGGTGCCAATCCTGGCTCAGCTGCTCATCTACTGTGTGACCTTGGGCAACTCACTTCACCTCTCTGTCCTTCAGTTACCTCATTTGGAAAATGGGTATTAAGACTGTGAGCTCCGTGTGAGACAGGGATTGTGTCTAACCTGATTATCTGGCATCTACCCCAGTGCTTAAAACAGTGCTTGGCACCAATTATTTATTGTTAATCATTTTTATTCAGTGTTTACTGTCTGCAAAACACTCTACTAAGTGCTTGGGAGAGTACAATATAACATCAGACACATTCCCTGCCCACAACGAGCTCACAGTCCAGCAGGGGAGAGAGACAGACATTAATATAAATAAATAGATAAATAGGAAAATAAATCACAGATATATACATACGTGCTATGGGAAAGTGAGGGAGGGTGAATGAAAGAGCAAGTATGAGCGGTGCAGAAAGAAGTGGGAAAAGGGGGGAGCTTCAGTCAAGGAGGGCTTCCTGGAGGAGATGTGCCTTCAATAAGGCTTTGAAGTAGGAGGACAGCAATTATCTGTCTAATAGGAGGAGGGAGGGCGTTCCAGGCCATAGGTAGGATGTGGGCGAGAGGTCGGCAGCGAGACAGATGAGATCGAGGTGAGAGGGTTAGTATTAGAAGAGAGAAGTGTGCAGGATCGGCTATAGTAAGAGAACAACGAGGTGAGGTAGGAGGGGGCAAGGTGGTTAAGTGCTTTAAAACCAATGGGGAGGAGTTTTTGTTTGATGCAGAGGTAGATGGGCAACGACTGGAGTTTCCTGAGGAGTGGGGAAACATGGTCTGAGCATTTTTGAAGGAAAATGATTCAGGCAATGGAGTATGGGCTGGAGTGGAAAGAGACAGGAGGCAGGGAGGTCTGCAAGGAGGCTGATACAATAATCAAGGCGGGATAAGCATTATTAATATAGTTGGATAAAGAGGAAGGGGCAGATTTTGGCGATGTTGTGAAGGTAGAACTCCAGGATTTAGTGATGGCTTGACTGTGTGGGTGGAAGGAGAAAGAGGAGTCAAGGATAATACTGAGGTTACAGGTTTGTGATACAGGAAGGATGGTGGTGTAATCAACAGGGATGGGAAAGTGAGCAGGAGTACAGGGTTTGGGTGGGAAGGTAAGCAGTTCAGTTTTAGCCATGTTAAGAAGTGGAGGAGAGGAATTTGAGATGGTGAATGTAGATGACTCACTCAAGGAGTTTGGGGAGGAATGATAAGAGGGAGATGGTGCGATAATATCCTTTGTCCTTTATGCCACTTCTAATGTAAGTGATTCACTGCTTTCACTGTGTCTTGTCTCTAGTTCTTCCCATCTTTATATTCAGAGGTGATGAAGCCCTAGAGATAGAGAAGCAGCATGGCCTAGTGGAAGGACCACAGGCCTGGGCATCATCAGAGGACCTGGGCACTAATTCATTCAATCGTATTTATTGAGCACTTACTGTGTGCAGAGCACTGTACTAAGTGCTTGGAAAGTACAATTCGGCAAAAGATAGAGACAATCCTTACCCAACAACTGGCTCTAATCCCAGTTCTGCGACTTAATAGCAATGATAATGGTGGGATTTGTTAAGCGAATCCACCCCCTCCTCGGACCCCATTCCTTTGCATTTCAACAGAGTACTGTTCTAAGCACTTGAGAGTGTACAATAGAGATGGCAGACATGATCCCTGCCTTTCCTACTCAAATCTGCCAGACGATTATTCTTCCCCACTTCAAAAACTTACTCAAGGTGCATCTCCTCCAAGAGGCCTTCCCATACTAAGCTCCACTTTTCCTCACCTCCCACTCCCTTCTGTAATGCCCTGACTTGCTCCTGTCCCACTCCCTGCCCCACAGCACTTTTGTATATACCTATAATTTTATTTATATTGCAGTCTGTTTGCTTGTATTGATGTCTGTCTCCCCCCATCTAGACGGAGAGCTCACTGTGGGCAGGGATTCTTTCTCTTTATTGCTCTATTGTACTTTCTCAAGCACTGAGTATAGTGCTCTGCACGCAGTAAGCACTCAAGAAATACAATTGAATGAATGAATGAAAGGGCGGATTTTAGCGATGCTGTGAAAATGGGACCGACAGGATTTGGTGACAGATTGAATATGTGGGTTGAAAGAGAAAGAGGATAACGCCAAGGTTAAGGGCTTGTGGGACAGAAAGGATGGTGAGGCCATCTACAATGATGTCAGACAGAGGATAGGGTTTGGGTGGGAAGATAAGGAGCTCTGTTTTGGACATGTTAAGTTTGACAGGAGGACATCTAAGTAGAGATGTCTTGAAGACAGGAGGGGATGTGACACTGAAGACGGGGAGAGAGACCATGGCTGGAGATGTAGATTTGGGTATCATCTGCAAAGAAGTGGTAGTTGAAGCCATGGGAGCGAATAATAGTAATAAATGATGGTATTTAGTAAGCACTTACTATGTGCCCAGCACTGTTCCAAGCGCTGGGGTAGATACAAGGCAATCAGGTTATCCCACGTGGGGCTCACAATCTTAATCCCCATTTTACAGATGAGGTAACTGAGGCACAGAGAAGGTAAGTGACTTGCCTAAAGTCACACAGAAGACAAGCAGCAGAGCCAGGATTAGAACCCACGACCTCTGATTCCCAAGCCCGTGCTCTTTCCACTAAACCATGCTGCTTCTCTATGGTATGGGTATACTCTTTCCCAGTGCTTACGATGGTGCTTTGCCCAAAGTAAGCACTTAAATACTATAGCTACTAGGACAGTACATACAACTGATTGATACTAGCTATGGGATGTAGACCCATACTGAGATAAAATCTTCTTCTCTTTATCCTATTCTCTGGTATCTTCATTCATTCAATAGTATTTATTGAGCGCTTACTATGTGCAGAGCACTGTACTAAGCACTTGGAATGTACAATTCGGCAACAGCTAGAGACAATCCCTGCCCAGTGACGGGTTCACAGTCTAAACGGGGCAGACAGACAGCAGAGCAAAACAGAACAAAGCAAAACAAGACATCATCATCAAGATAAATAGAATCAAGGAGATATACACCTCCCTACTGTACTCTCCTAATCACTTAGTTATGCCTATAGAAGGTGCTCAGTAAATATTACCCATTTATCCGTTAATCATATTTGAGTGCTTACTGTATGCGGAGCACTGTTCTACGCGTTTGGGAGTGTACAATAGAGATGGCAGACATGATCCCTGTCCTCAACGGGTCAAGTCTAGTGGGTGAGACAGACATTTAAATAAGTTAGAGAAGCATCGAGGCCTATTGGACCGAGCATGTGCCTGGGGGTCAGAAGGACCTGGGTTCTAATTCTGACTCCACCATTTACCAGCTGTGTGATCTCTGGAACCCCGGCACAGTCCGCCTCCTTGGCTCTGGTGCTCGAGCCACAGAGCGCTGCTGGTGGAAATCTAAATATGAGGCTGACTTTGTCCAGTTTAAGTTTATCCTTGCATGCTTTAACTCTTCCCTTGCCCAGTAAAATTATTCCTCTCCCCGTACTGACACCCACTCCCATCAACCTTGCCAGGTGTTCCAGATGTTTAACTCCCTCCTCAGGCCCTCTGTCCCCCAGTCTCTCCCATCCCGTGCCCCAGTGATCCGAACATCTACTTCATTAAGAAAATTGACACCATCAGGTGTGAGCTCAATAAAATTGCCCCTGCTCCTCTTTGGTCCCTCCCACCTTCAGGCCTCCTCTTCAGCTCTCCCCTCCTTCCCTGCAGTTTCTCTAGACGAGATCTCCTGCCTCCTCTCAAAAGCCACCCCTTCCATCTGTTCTTCAGATCCCATTCCCTCTCACCTTACAAAAACTCTCAACCTTTCCCTCCTCCCCTCCTTAACTTCCATCTTGAGCCGTTCACTCTCCAATAGCTTCTTCCCCATTGCTTTCAAACATGCCCATTCATTCATTCATTCATTCAGTCGTATTTATGGAGCACTTACCGTGTGCAGAACACTGTACTAAGTGCTTGCAAAGTACAATTCGGCAACAGAGACAATCCCTACCCAATGGACTCACAGTCCAGAAGGGGGGAGACAGACAACGAAGCAAAACAACAAGTGGATGGGCATAAACTGCATCAATGTAAATAAATAGGATTATAGATATATACATGTCAATAAAATAAATAGAATAATAAATATGTACATGTATACGCAAGTGCTGTGGGGCGGGGAGGGGGGTAGAGCAGAGGGAAGGAGTAAGGGTGATGGGGAGGGAAGGAAGAGCAGAGGAAAAGGGGAGCTCAGTCTGGGAAGGTCTCCCGGAGGAGGTGAGCTTTCAGAAGGGCTTTGAAGGGGAGAAGTGTACTAGTTTGGCAGATGGGAGGAGGGAGGGCATTCCAGGCCGGAGGTAGGATGAGTCCCAGGGGTCGACGGCGGGACAGGCGAGATGGAGGCACAGTGAGGAGGTGAGCGGCAGAGGAGCGGAGTGTGCGGGCTGGGATGTAGAAGGAGAGAAGGGAGATGAGGTAGCGTGGCTCAGTGGAAAGAGCATGGGCTTTGGAGTCAGGGCTCATGAGTTCGAATCCCAGCTCTGCCACTTGTCAGCTGTGTGACTGTGGGCAAGTCACTTAACTTCTCTGTGCCTCAGTTCCCTCATCTGTAAAATGGGGATTAAGACTGTGAGCCCCACGTGGGACAAGCTGATTCCCCTCTGTCTATCCCAGCGCTTAGAACAGTGCTCGGCACATAGTAAGCGCTTAACAAATACCAACATTATTAGATGAGGTAAGAGGGGGCTAGGTCATGGAGAGCTTTGAAGCCAATGGTGAGGAGTTTGTTTGATAAGGAGTTGGATGGGCAACCACTGGAGATTTTTGAGGAGGGGTGTGACATGACCAGAGCGTTTCTGTAGAAAGAGAATCCAGTCGAGTGAAGTATGGACTGGAATGGGGAGAGGCAGGAGGTTGGGAGGTCAGAAAGGAGGCCTATGCAGTAATCCAGACGGGATAGGATGAGTGATTGTACTAATGTGGTAGCGGTTTGGATGGAGAGGTAAGGCTGGATCTTGGCGATGTTGGGAAGGTGAGGCCGGCAGCTTTTGCTGACAGATTGGATGTGTGGGGTGAATGAGAGAGCAGAGTCAAGGATGACATCAAGGTTGCGGGCTTGTGAGAAGGGAAGGATGGTAATGCCATCCACAGTGACGGGAAAGTCAGGGAGAGGACAGGGGTTGGGAGGGAAGGAAAGGAGCTCAGTCTTGGACATGTTAAGTTTTAGGTGACAGGAGGACCTCCAGGTGGAGATGTCCTGAAGGCAGGAAGAGATGTGAGCCTGGAGGGAGGGAGAGAGAACAGCAGAGGAGATGTAGATTTGGATATTATCCACAGAGAGATAGTTGAAACCTTAGAGACTGTGGACCACGCCCTTCTCCTGGAAACGATATCCAACCTTGGCTTCACTGACTCTGTCCTCTCCCGATTCTCCTCTAATGTCTCCGGCCGTTCATTCTCAGTCCCTTTCACAGGCTCCTCCTCCCCCTCTCAGCCCTTGTGGGGGTCCCTGAAGGTTGGGTTCTGGGTGCCCTTCTTTCCTCCATCTACACCCACTCCTTTGGAGAACTCATTTGAAACAGTGTGACTTAGTGGAAAGAGCACGGGCTTGGGAATCAGAGGTCATGGGTTCTAATCTGAGCTCCACTATTTATCTGCTGTGTGACTTTGGGCAAGTCACAAACTCTCTGTGCCTCAGTTACCTCATCTGCAAAATGGGGATTAAGACTGAGAGCCCCACATGGGACAACCTGATTACCTTGTCTCTACCCCAGTGCTTAGAATGGTGTTTGGCACATACTAAGCGCTTAATACCATTATTATTATTATACAGGTGAGAAGGAGACATGGACTTTGAATTTTTTTTTTTATGGTACTTGTTAGGCACTCACAGTGTGTCAAAACAATACTTTGCCAGGATAGGTACAAAGTTCATGAGATTGGACACAGTCCCTGGCCTATTTAAGGTTCACAGTTTAAGTAGGAGGGAGAACAGGTATTTAATCCCCATTTTACAGTTGAGTTAATGGAGGCACAGAGAAGTGAATGACTTGCCCAAGGTAACACAGCAGACATGTGAAGCAGCACGTCCGAGTGGTAAGAGCACAGGCGTGAGAGTCAGAGGTCGTGGATTCTAATCCACCCCGTACACTCCACTCCTCTGCCGCTCACCTCCTCATGGTCCCTAGTTCACGCCTATCCCGCCGTCGACCCCTGACCCACATCCTCCAGCTGTCCTGGAATGCCTTCCCTCCTCACCTCTGCCAAACTAACTCTCTTCCCCTCTTCAAAGCCCTACTGAGAGCTCAACTCCTCCAGGAGGCCTTCCCACACTGAGCCCCGCCTTTCTCTCTGCTCTCCCTCCCTTTCCCTCCCCCCCACCCTCTGCTCTTCCCCCTTCCCCTCCTCTCAGCACTGTGCTCATTTGTATATATTATTAATTACCCTATTTATTTTGTTAATGAGGTGTATATCTCCTTGATTCTATTTATCTTGATGATGTTGTCTTGTTTTTGTTCTGTTCAGTTTTGCTTTGCTGTCTGTCTCCCCCGTTCAGATTCTATCTATTGCCGAATTGTACATTACCTTTACCGTCTTTATCCCCATTTTACAGATGAGGCAGTTGAGGCACAGAGAAGTGAAGTGATTCGCCCCAAGTCACACGACAGATAAATGGCAGGGCCCGTATTCGAACTCAGGTCCTCCTGACTCCCAAGCCCGTGTTAGATGCCCTAGGCCATGCTGCTGCTTCAGCTAGTCAGGAATCATCCTCTTATCCAAAATCCAAGCTTCCGGCTGAATCTCTAAAGACTAAGATGACAACTTGATCGGCTCGGCTGGAAGGAAAAAAAGGAACCTCTCCTCAGTGGGAATTCTCACTTTACGTAATCCCCAAGAACTTTTTCTCCACCAGGAGGCATCAGTCCACTACAGTATCCTTCCCAATCGGAGCTTTCATATTCCGATCTCCCAAGGCCTCGTAATACCAAAAGGTTCTTTTTCAGGGGGATGCTCCGTTAACCTCTCTCCGACTTTACCCGTGCGACACGCATATTATAATCATGCCTCACTATGCTCACCAGAATTCAGAAAGAGCAGTTTTAAAGGATTTCACATACTGTTCTAAAAGGAATCTCCTAGTTACTGTGTCCCTTGATTTCATTTTTTTTTAACTTAATTGACAAAAGAGAATGTTGATAGAGTGAATGATAATAATGGTGGTATTTGTTAAGTGCTTACTAGGTGCAAAGCACCGTTCTAGGCGCTGGGGGGATACAAGGTGATCAGGTTGTCCCACGTGGGGCTCACAGTTTTCTAAGGCTCAGAGAAGTTAAGTGACTAGCCCAAAGTCACCCAGCTGGCAAGCGGCATAATAGGGTGCATCACTGAAACCTTTTCAGCATGATTTCTCCCTTCTTTCTCTTCTCCTATCTCTCTTCCCACCTAGACTGAATGAAACTCTAGCAAAAAAGGAACACTTGTTTAAAGAATAAAAGCAATGCTAATAATAATAAGCTCAGGTCAGGGGAAAAACTAAATTAAATAACCCCTTTTCTCTTCTTCATTGGAGATTCCCAAAAGGCTGATAGGTGTTTTTCCTCAAAGCGAAACGGGATGTTTTGAAATCATTTTTTATCTTAGTGAAAACACAGGGTTTTTATAAATCTTGTACTTGTGAATTTAAAAAAAAAAACCCAAATGTTTATCGCAACAGCCCAGTGAATGCCAAACGACCTAGACAGACTTTAAGAAAAAATAAATTTGAGGAAACAGTTCTTTTCTGAAAGTTGGGAGAAGTGGCACGAGTGCTCGGGGATGAGAAAACAAAGAGACTTACCTAGTGTCTGCCTGCTTGAGGATGAAATGATTCCCGAGGGGAGGAGGAGAAAGGTCTGGGATAAGATGCACCAGAATCCCGAGTGTTGTAAGCTGTTCCCAGCTGCAATTAATGAGCACCGACTAAATACCACGGATTGATCGGCCTCCCTTTAAACCTTCCTCCAGGCTCTGAAGAGGACAGTGTTAGGTTTTTTCTTTAATTTATTCTTTCACCCCGTCCCCTTTACCCATTCAATTGTATTTATTGAGTGCTTATTGTGTGTAGAGCACTGTACTGAGCGCTTACCCAAATGACCACCTTGAAATGATTGCTCAGTAAGGACAAGTGAGACAGAGCTGAAGGAGGAATGCGGCCTGGGGAAAGAGTGGGAGGCAGCAGCACCTTCCCATCCGTCCCTTTGGAGGTTGCTCACTGGGTGGGGGGCGAAGAGGATTGGGGACCCCCAAACTCAAACAAATAAACCAAAGAAAAGGACAACGAAGCCCATGGAACCAAGTGAGGCTGTCATCCCTTTCCCCCCTGCAACAGATATATAATCATAATGGTATTTGTCAAGCGCTTACCATGTGCCAAGCACTGTTCTAATCGCTGGATTACAAGGTAATCAGGTTGTCCCACGTGGGGCTCACACTTTTAATGCCCATTTCACCGATGAGGGAACTGAGGCACAGAGAAGTGAAGTGACTTGCCTAAGGGCACACAGTAGACAAGTGGCAGAGGCGGAATTAGAACCCAGGACCTTCGGACTCCCAGCCCGGGCTCTTGCCACTCAGCCATGCTGCTTCTCTAAAATTTTGGTACTTGTTACCCGTTCCTGGGCAGGGATTGTCTCTATCTGTGGCCGAATTGTACATTCCAAGCGTTTAGTACAGTGCTCTGCACATAGTAAGCGCTCAATAAATACGATTGAATGAATGAATGAATGCATGCATACTATGTGTCAAGCACTTTCTAAGCGCAAGGCTAGATCCCAATTTATCAGGTTGGACACAGTCCCTGTCCCACAAAGGGCTCAGTCTTAATCCTCATTTGACAGCTGAGGTAACAGGCACAGAGGGGTTAAGTGACTTACCCAAGTCTGCTGTGTGACTTGGGGTAAGGTTAAGTGACTTACCCAAGGTCACACAGTGAGGCAGCCGGGATTAGAACTCAGGTCCTTCTGAAGCCCAGGCCCGTGCTCTATCCACTCAGGAGATATCATTAATGATGAAGAAGTTGAAGCCAAATCTCCAATCATTTCAGGAAGGAGCAAGGCTGAAGACACAGTTTAGGGAGAGCATGAAATGTAATGCCACTTGAAACCTCCCGGAGAGAGTGTTAATAATAATGATAGTATTTGTTAAACGCTTACTATGTGCAGAGCACTGTTCTAAGCGCTGGGGTAGATAATCAGGTTGTCCCAAGTGAGGCTCACAGTTAATCCCCATTTTACAAATGAGGTAACTGAGGCACAGAGAAGAAGTGACTTGCCCACAGTCACACAGCTGAGAAGTGGTAGAGTCGGCATTCGAACCCATGACCTCTGACTCCCAAGCCCGGGCTCTTTCCACTGAGCCACGCTGCTTCTCTTAGAGTTCAGGGTGTTAAGAGTGTTAAGCAGCGTGGCTCAGTGGAAAGAGCATGGGCTTTGGAGTCAGGGCTCATGAGTTCGAATCCCAGCTCTGCCACTTGTCGGCTGTGTGACTGTGGGCGAGTCACTTAACTTCTCTGGGCCTCAGTTCCCTCATCTGTAAAATGGGGATTAAGACTGTGAGCCCCCCGTGGGACAACCTGATTCCCCTGTGTCTACCCCAGCGCTTAGAACAGTGCTTGGCACATAGTAAGCGCTTAACAAATACCAACATTATTATTATTATTAAGCTCTGGCTGAGGGCAGTGACCGGCAAGGGGGACCCACTGGGACGCCTGAAACCATGATGGGGGGCCTCACAGCAACTGCCTGCCATCGTTCCCTTCGTTCAGTCCTATTTATTGAGCGCCTGTCTCGTGTGCAAAGTTCCCTCCATTCCTTGCTCAGGTGACACTTCGCCTCGGAGGGAGAGAAGTTACACAAGCTGCGGCTGAAGGAGGTCTTGCTATTTGGAAGGCAGGTAGTCCCATTCAGGTTATATGTTTTGTAATTTCTCAATGCCTCTGTGCTTACCTTTCTTGCACTGGAGATGCATTTCCGCTGTCTTTTCTTTTTGAAAAAAGGTTTCGGTCAGCACTGCGAGCTCCCCTCCCCATCGCCCCGACTCACTCCCTTGGCTCTATCCTCCCTCCCAGCCCCACAGCACTTGTGTATATATGTACATATCTATAATTCTATTCATTTATATTATTGCCTCTTTACTTGTTTTGATGTATATTTGTTTTGATGTATGGAGAAACAGCGTGGCTCAGTGGAAAGAGCCCGGGCTTGGGAGTCGGAGGTCATGGGTTCGAATGTCAACTCTGCCACTTGTCAGCTGTGTGGCTGTGGGCAAGTCACCTCACTTCTCGGTGCCTCAGTTCCCTCATCTGTAAAATGGGGATAAACTGTGAGCCTCACGTGGGACAACCCACCCCAGCGCTTAGAACAGTGCTCTGCACATAGTAAGCACTTAACAGATACCAACATTATTATTATTATTATATGTGTCTATAATTGTATTTATTTATGTTGATGCTATTGATGCCTCTTTACTTGTTTTGAGGTTTATGTGTCTATAACTGTATCTATGTTGATGCTATATGATGCCTCTTGTTTTGATGTATATGTGTCTATAATTGTATTTATTTATGTCGATGTTATTGATTCCTGTTTACTTGTTTTGATGTCTGTCTTCCCCCCTCCCTCCCCCCCCCCCCCCCCACTAGACTGTGAGCCTGCTGTGGGCAGGGATTGTCTCTATCGCTGAATTGTACTTTCCAAGCGCTTGGTCCAGTGCTCTGCACACAGCAAGCACTCAATAAGTATGATTGAATGAATGAACTAAGCCTAGCTGCACTCTAATTTTTTTTATGGTACTGATGTCTTTTTATTTGTATTCCCGTCTGTCGCCTCCCCTCTAGACTGCGATCTTGTTGTGGGCGGGGATTGTCACCGTTTATTCCTGGATTGTATTTTCCCAACCGCTTAGTCCAGTGCTTAATGAAGTCGACTGAATGAACGACCAACGGAGCGTTCGTTTCCCGAGGCTTTCGATGGAAATCCTCCACGCTGGCGAAGCAGTATGGAGTCGTGGGACTGGGCAGTCAGAGGTCATGGGTTCTAATCCCGCCTCCGCCCCTTGCCTGTTGCGTGACCTTGGGCAAGTTACGTAACTTCTCTATGCCTCCGTTAGCTCATCTGTCAAATGGGATGAAGACGGTGAGCCCCACGTGGGACAACCTGATGACCTTATATTTCTCCCAGCGCTTAGAAGAGTGCTTGGTGCATGGTAAGCGCTTAACAAATACCATTATTATTATTATTATTGTTAGCACTGGCCTGGGAGTCGGACGGTTCTGGGTTCTAATCCCGACCGCCCCACTCGTCTGCTGTGTGACCTGGGGCAAGTCGCTTCACTTCTCTGTGCCTCGGTTTCCTCCTCTGTAAAATGGGGATGGAGACCGGGAACCCCACGTGGGACAGGGACTGCGTCCAACCCGACTGGCTTGTGTCCACCGCGGCGCTTAGTACAGTGCCTGGGCACACAAAATCCCAGCGTTCTGATTACGACTAGAGAAGCGGCGTGGCTCAGTGGAAAGAGCGCGGGCTGGGGAGTCAGAGGTCATGGGTTCAAATCCCCGTTCAGCCGCTTGCCAGCGGAGTGACTTTGGGCAAGTCCCTTCACTTCTCTGGGCCTCAGTTCCCTCATCTGGAAAATGGGGATGAAGACGGTGAGCCCCACGAGGGACAGACAACCTGATCACCTTGTATCCTCGCTTTGCACATAGTAAGAGCTTAACAAAATACCACAGTTATTATTATTATTATCAAGCCTCCACCCCCGCTGGAACACACCCTGCCTCCCCGCGGGTCTCCGATGCCCAGGTGGAGATCACTACAGTGCCTGGCACGTAGTAAGCGCTTCACAGATACCATCACCATCAATAGTACTCGCTCTCCAGAACGAAGCAGCGTGGCTTAGTGGAAAGAGCCCGGCCTTGGGCGTCAAAGGTCGAGGGTTCTCATCCCGACTCCGCCGCGTGTCTGCTGTGTGACTTGGGGCAAGCCCCTTCACTTGTCTGGGCCTCGGTTCCCTCATCTGTCAAATGGGGATGGAGACTGTGAGCCCCACGTGGGACAACCTCATCACCTTGTATCTCCCCCAGGGCTTAGAACGGTGCTTGGCACCTAATAAGCGCTTAATAATAATAATAATAATAATAATAATAAGGTTGGTATTAAGCGCTTTCTATGTGCCGAGTAGATACAGGGCAATCAGGTTGTCCCACGTGAGGCTCACAGTCTTCATCCCCATTTTACAGATGAGGTAACTGACTCCCCAGCCCGGACTCTTTCCAATGAGCCACGCTATAAAATGTCATCATCGTTGGGCGGGGATTGTCTCTATCTGGTGCCGAATTGTACCTTCCAAGCACTTAGTCCAGTGCTCTGCACACAGTAAGCGCTCAATAAATACGAATGAATGAATGAATGACTCAATCAATCAATCAAGTGGGGGGGGGGGCGGGGAGGGAGGGAGGGAACCGCCCCCAAGCTGGGGAGGAGGAGGAGGCGAGGCCGGGCGGAGGGTACTAGGTGCCGAGCACTGTTCTAAGCGCTGGGATAGATACAGGATAATCAGCTTGTCCCACGTGGGGCTCCCAGTCTTCATCCCCCTTTTCCAGATGAGGTCACTGAGGCCCAGAGAAGTGAAGTGACTTGCCCACAGTCACCCAGCTGACAAGTGGCAGAGGCGGAATTCGAACCCGTGACGTCTGACTCCCCAGCCCGGGCTCTCTCAATTGGCGCGGACTACGCCCCCTAGCGGAAAAGGAGGCGGATCCGGGTGGCCAGGACCCGCCCTCTCTCTGAGCCGGGGGCGGAGCCAGTGTCGGGGACGCGCCCCCTAGCGGGGGAGGAGGAGGAGGAGGAGGGGGAGGAGGAGGGCGGCGCGGACACGCCCCCTAGCGGAGGAGGAGGAGCCGGGAGCCGGGAGCCGGGAGCCGAGGACAGGGCCCCTTGCGGGGGAGGTGGAGGCGGAGTAGGGCTGCGCGGACGCGCCCCCTAGCGGAGGAGGAGGAGGAGTAGGGCTGCGCGGACACGCCCCCTAGTGGAGGAGGAGGAAGCGGAGTAGAGCGGCGCGGACACGCCCCCTGGCGGAGGAGGAGGAGGAGTAGGGCTGCGCGGACACGCCCCCTAGTGGAGGAGGAGGAAGCGGAGTAGAGCGGCGCGGGCACGCCCCCTAGCGGAGGCGGAGTAGAGCGGCGCGGGCACGCCCCCTAGCGGAGGAGGCGGAGTAGAGCGGCGCGGACACGCCCCCTAGCGGAGGAGGAGGCGGAGTAGAGCGGCGCGGGCACGCCCCCTAGCGGAGGAGGAGGCGGAGTAGAGCGGCGCGGGCACGCCCCCTAGCGGAGGAGGAGGCGGAGTAGAGCGGAGCGGACACGCCCCCTAGCGGAGGAGGAGGCGGAGTAGAGCGGCGCGGGCACGCCCCCTAGCGGAGGAGGAGGAGGAGTAGGGCTGCGCGGACACGCCCCCTAGTGGAGGAGGAGGAAGCGGAGTAGAGCGGCGCGGGCACGCCCCCTAGCGGAGGAGGCGGAGTAGAGCGGCGCGGGCACGCCCCCTAGCGGAGGAGGAGGCGGAGTAGAGCGGCGCGGGCACGCCCCCTAGCGGAGGAGGAGGCGGAGTAGAGCGGCGCGGGCACGCCCCCTAGCGGAGGAGGAGGCGGAGTAGAGCGGCGCGGGCACGCCCCCTAGCGGAGGAGGAGGCGGAGTAGAGCGGCGCGGGCACGCCCCCTAGCGGAGGAGGAGGCGGAGTAGAGCGGCGCGGGCACGCCCCCTAGCGGAGGAGGAGGCGGAGTAGAGCGGAGCGGACACGCCCCCTAGCGGAGGAGGAGGCGGAGTAGAGCGGCGCGGGCACGCCCCCTAGCGGAGGAGGAGGAGGAGTAGGGCTGCGCGGACACGCCCCCTAGTGGAGGAGGAGGAAGCGGAGTAGAGCGGCGCGGGCACGCCCCCTAGCGGAGGAGGCGGAGTAGAGCGGCGCGGACACGCCCCCTAGCGGAGGAGGAGGCGGAGTAGAGCGGCGCGGGCACGCCCCCTAGCGGAGGAGGAGGCGGAGTAGAGCGGCGCGGGCACGCCCCCTAGCGGAGGAGGAGGCGGAGTAGAGCGGCGCGGGCACGCCCCCTAGCGGAGGAGGAGGCGGAGTAGAGCGGCGCGGGCACGCCCCCTAGCGGAGGAGGAGGCGGAGTAGAGCGGCGCGGGCACGCCCCCTAGCGGAGGAGGAGGCGGAGTAGAGCGGCGCGGGCACGCCCCCTAGCGGAGGAGGAGGCGGAGTAGAGCGGCGCGGGCACGCCCCCTAGCGGAGGAGGAGGCGGAGTAGAGCGGCGCGGGCACGCCCCCTAGCGGAGGAGGAGGCGGAGTAGAGCGGCGCGGGCACGCCCCCTAGCGGAGGAGGAGGCGGAGTAGAGCGGCGCGGACACGCCCTCTAGCGGAGGAGGAGGCGGAGTAGGGCGGCGCGGCCTGGCCCCGTGGCGGGGGAGGAGCAGGAGGAGGAGGCGGAGCCGAGGAGCGGGCCCTTCCCCTGCCCCTCGCACGTAACCGCAAAATCCCGCCTCCCTCCCTGGGCTGGGCTGCCTGGAGTGTGGGCTCGGGAGAGGAGGCGCGCCCAGAGACAGACAGAGAGAGAGAGCCAGAGAGAGAGAGAGAGAGAGAGAGCAGCGGGGCGTCGGGCGCGCGAGGGAGGAGGCGCCCGGTCTCCGCTGGTCCCGGGCGGCATGAGCGGCCGCTGAGGTCGCGGGGTCCCCAATGTCCCGGCGGGCGCGGGAGCGGGAGCGGGAGCGGGAGCGGGAGCGGGAGCGGGAGCGGGCGGAGTACACGCTGCGGAGCCTGGGCGGGCTGATGGAGGAGCGGAGCCCGGCGGAGGGCGAGGGGGCTCCGGGGGGCGGCCCGGGGGGCGGCCCGGCGTCCGGCAGCGCCGAGTCGCTGGAGCGGGCGGCCCGGCGGCGTTTCCAGCGCTCGGAGGCGGCGGGGCTGGTGTACGTGGTGTCGGCGCTGTCGGCGCTGGGCGGGTTCCTGTCGGGCTACGACAGCGGGGTGGTGTCGGGGGCGCTGCTGCTGCTGCGGCGGCGCCTGGGGCTGGGCGCCCTGTGGCAGGAGCTGCTGGTGTCGGGCACGGCGGGCGCCGCGGCGCTGGCCGCCCTGCTCGGGGGGCTGCTGGCCGGGGGCGGAGCGGGGGCCGGGGGCGGAGCGGGGGCCGGGGGCGGCCGAGGGCGACCCCTCGCCCCCCACGGCCCCCACGGCCCCCAGGCCGCCACCGCCCCGGGCCGGGCCGCCTGCGGACGCCGCTCCGCCGTGCTCCTGGCCAGCGCCCTCTTCGCCGCCGGGGCCGCCCTGCTGGCCGCCGCCCCCGGCAAGGGCACCCTGCTGGCCGGCAGGCTCGTCGTCGGCTTCGGCGTCGGTGAGTCCCCTGCTGCTCCGGACCCGCGGGGGCTGGGGGGGTGGGAGGAGGGCGAGGGGCGAGGGGCGAGGGGCGAGGGGGAGGGGCGAGGGGCGAGGGATCCCCCCCTCCTCCCCCCCACCCCCCGCCCGCGGAAGCGGCCTGGCTCAGGGGAAGGACTCCGAGGGCCTGGGTTCGAATGCCGAAGCTGCCGCTGGGGCCCCGGGGGGGCCAGTCGCTTCTCCGGGCCTCGGCGGCCCCGTCTGGGAAAGGGGGATGAGGAGTGAGCCGCACGGGGCACCACGCGATGGCCCCCGTATCTCCGACGGGGCTCGGCACCTAGTCGGCGCTGAACAAATTCCAACACTAACGAAGCCCGCCGGTGCTCTCCATCCCCGAGCCCTCGGGGCCCCCGGGCTCCCCCTTCCCGCACTCTCCCGGGTCCCCTCTGGACCCAGCCTCCTGCCCGCCCAGCCCTCTCCCACCTCCAGATCCCCGGGTTATCCAATTCTTCCCCTTCCCCGGGACCCTGCGCACCCAGCCCCCAGCCTCTCTGGACCCCCAGCCCTCCGGGCTCCCCCTTCCCTCACTCCCCCAGGTCCCTTCTGTACCCGCTCTCCTGCCCGCCCAGCCCTCCTCCACCCCCCAGCTCCCTTGGTATCCAATTCCCCAGTCTCCTGTATACCTGACCCCGTACATACTGAGACTCCAAGCTCTCTGGACCCGCAGACCCCCGGGTTTCCCCTTCCCGCCCTCCCCCAGGTCCCCTCTGTACCCGGTCTCCTGCCCGCCCAGCCCTCTTCCACCCCCCCAGATCCCTCGGTATCCAGTTCCCCAGTCCCCTGTATCCCCGACCCCCTGAACACCCAGACTCCAGGCTCTCTGGACCCCCAGACCCCCGGGCTCCCACTTCTCGCACTCCCCCAGGCTCCTTCTGTACCCAGTCTCCTGCCCACCTAGCCCTCTCCGACCTCCCCAGATTCCCCGGGCATCCAATTCCTCCACTCCCCCGGAACCCTACATACCCGACCCCGTGCATATCGAGACTCCAGGTTCTCTGGACCCCCAGACCACCTGGACTCCCTGTTCCCACACTCCCCCGGGTTCCCTCTGTATCCTGCCCCCTGCCCACCCAGCCCTCTCCCACCTCCAGATCCCCGGGTATCCAATTCCCCCAGTTCCCCAGCCCCCTGTATACCCGACCCCTTGCACGCCCAGTCTCCAGGCTCTCTGGACCCGCTGGTCTCCCCTTCCCGCCCTCCTCCAGGTCCCCTCTGTACCCGGCCCCCTGCCCACCCAGCCCTCTCCCACCTCCAGATCCCCGGGTATCCAATTCCCCCAGTTCCCCAGCCCCCTGTATACCCGACCCCTTGCACGCCCAGTCTCCAGGCTCTCTGGACCCACTGGTCTCCCCTTCCCGCCCTCCTCCAGGTCCCCTCTGTACCCGGCCCCCTGCCCACCCAGCCCTCTCCCACATCCAGATCCCCTGGCATCCAATTCCCCAGGTCCCCTCTGTACCCGGCCCCCTGCCCACCCAGCCCTCTCCCACCTCCAGATCCCCGGGTATCCAATTCCCCCAGTTTCCCAGCCCCCTGTATACCCGACCCCTTGCACGCCCAGTCTCCAGGCTCTCTGGACCCACTGGTCTCCCCTTCCCGCCCTCCTCCAGGTCCCCTCTGTACCTGGCCCCCTGCCCACCCAGCCCTCTCCCACCTCCAGATCCCCTGGCATCCAATTCCCCAGTCCCCCTCTATACCCCACCCAGGCTCCCAGACCCATGGGCTCCCGTTTCCCCCACTCCCCCAGGTCTCCTTTGTACCCAGCTCCCTGCCCACCCAGCCCTCTCCGATCCCCAGATCCCCGGGCATCCAATTCCTTCACTCCCCCGGGACCCGATTTACCCGATCCCTCACACACCACGACTCCAGGCTCTCTGGATCCCCAGACCCCCGGCTCCCACTTCCCCAGGTCTCCTCTGTACCCGGCCCCCTGCCCACTCAGTCCTCTCGCACCCATAGATCCCTTGGCATCCAATTCCCCCACCCTCTCCCCGGTCCCCTGTATACCGGACCCCCTGCGTACCCAGTCTCATCAGGCTCTCTGGACCCCCAGACCCCGGATCCCTGGGCACCCAATTCCCCCCTCCCCCTAGGTCAGTCCCCTATTTACCCTGCCCTGGCCACCCAGCACCCCCCTGCCCCCAGGAGCTCTGGACCTCCAGACCCGACATCCAGCCCTGCCCAACCCACAACCTTTCACCCCTTGCCACTCCCCTTTCCCCTAGCTCACTCTCTGTCTCCCTCCCTCCCTCCATCTGTCTGTCCACCTGCGAGCCGCCCCTTGCCTTGCCCGGCTTTTGGGCTCTCTTGCCTCTGGCCTCGCCTCCGTAGGCGTCACCTGTCCGCCGGGCAGGGGCTCTGCTTTCCCATTTTCCCTTCTCCATCCTGCTCTACGACCCTGTGTCCTTTGGCACACATTGGCATCCCCTCCCACTTTCCCAACGCCAGCCCCCGGCTTGGTCTCCTCCCTGCCCCCTTCCCCCCCCCCCCCCCATCTCCATCTGATGGCAAAACATTTTTCCGAGTTTCCTTGGGTCCTCCCTGGCATTTCGTATTCCACTCGGAACCAGGTGGGTCTGCCCGTTTTTCACCAGTCTTTGGTTTCTTGGGTTTTATCGAGCAGGTACTGCCCATTCCACCAATTTCATCATCCAGGCTGCTCTCCGACCGCTTGGTAATCTACCCCCTCCCTAGTCTGGGCAGACTTTTTTGGGATCCAGGGATTGGGAATTATTTAGTGGGTTCGGCACTCTGCCTCTAACAGGTGCTCAGTCAGTTCTATTCATTGTCACATTTATTAGCTCAGTGGAAAGAGCCCGGGCTTGGGAGTCAGAGGTCATGGGTTCGATTCCTGGCTCTGCCCCTTGTCAGCTGTGTGACTGTGGGCAAGTCACTTCACTTCTCTGTGCCTCAGTTACCGCCTCTGGGGTATGAATGGGGATGAAGACTGTGAGCCTCAAGTGGGACAACCTGATTACCCTGTATCTACCCCACGTTTAGAACAGTGCTCTGCACATAGTAAGCGCTTAACAAATACCAACATTATTGTTTATTGAGCGCTTACTGTGTGCAGACCACTGTATTGAGCGCTTGGAAAGTACAACCCAGGTGTTAGGGAAGGGTTAACACCATTTGAGCTGGACACTCAGTTTCTCTTTGACCAGTCTATCTGGTTCCCTTGGCTTCTCTTCAAGCAGGCCAAACTTTTCACCCCCGGCTGTCTCTCGCACCTCATTTGCCTAAACCTTTCTTCCTTTCCATCTCCTCCTTATATCTCCTGAATTGTACTTTCCAAGCGCTTAGTACAGTGCTCTGCACACAGTAAATGCTCAATAAATACGGCTGAGTTGAATGGATGAATGAATGAATGAATCTACCACCCGTCTTGCTATTTGGTCCTCTTTTTCCTTTTTTATACCTCGTGTCATTTCAGCCCTCCTTCTTTCTTGGAAATACACATCTCTGGGCTTCTCTCTCTCTTTTTTTTTTAAAAAAAACCTTTTCTCACATTTTTACTCTCACCCTAAAAGAAGTCCAGTAAAACGATAGGCAGTCAGCACTGATTATCGGTTGGAAATGGGAAATTAAAACGGCAGACTGTTTGCAGACATAAGGTTTTAAAATGCTTACAGGGTTAGTGGGAAATTCTTCTTTTGGTAAGTGGAAACTTTTCAATAGCACGCTTTTTAACTTCTCCCCTCAACAACGTTGGCAAGTTTTCATTATACATTTTTAGATCCAGTTTTCTTTCTTTTAGGCTGTAAAATAGTCCGGGTCCTTTCTGTGGCAGGTTTTTGAGCAGGGGTTGTAACCGGTGGGGGTGGGGAGTGTATGGTAAATTTCATTCCATCTAGGTCTGATTGTTTTCCCACTCTTCTTTCGCTTGTTGAATATTTGCCGTTTTGTTTTTATGCATCTCTTCCATGATCAAAATCTCATCTAATAGTTTGAGAGTTCCTTTGCCCTTTTTTTTTTCCAGTACTGTTTTTCAAAGTGGAGGATGAGACGCCCTTTGGGACAGAAAGGCAGCATAACTGGAAACACAGCATCTTGATCAATCTGGTTTCGCAGCAAAAATTCCTTTCCTCACAGGATCACCGTTTACGTCTTTATCTCTTCTCCCCCTTCTCCCCCTTCCCCGCCCCCTTCCCCCGTGCAAAAGTCAGGTTTCTCACTTTCTCCCCATCCTCCAAGATTATCAATATCATTGTGTATACGGCAAACCCTTCTCCTTCAACCTTCCTCGTCCTGATCAAATAAAAAAGGGTACCTCGAGAGACCCACCTTCCCAGGTGATTTTGTTACAGTGTTGTGAGGGAGGCTGATGAGATGTTGGGGGGGTCCGTGGGGGTTTTCAGGGTGGTGGGAGAATGCAGAGGTGGCAAGTAGTTGGTTTGGAAAAATTCATCCGAGTAGGGGGTCACGGAAATCACTCTCGCCTTAATCTGAAAGTGACCAGATGCTTCCGTGAAATTGACTTTCCTTGCTCAAGATTCATTCATTCATTTCATTCAATTCATTCAATCGCATTTATTGCGCTTACTGTGTGCAGAGCACTGTGCTAAGCGCTTGAAAAGTACAGTTCAGCAACAAAGAGGGACAGTTCCTGCCCACACCCGGCTCACAGTCTAGAAGGGGGGAGACAGACATCAAAACAAGTTAACAGACAATATAAATAAATAGAATTATAGGTACATATACACATCAGAACAAGTAAACAGGCATTACTATAAATAAAATTATGGGTAGGTACAGAACAGTGCCTGGCACATAGTAAGCGCTTAACAAATACCATTATTATTATCATTATTATTTATACACAAGTGCTGTGGGGAGGGGAGGTAGAGCAAAGGGGGCGAGGTGGGGCAATGGGGAGGGGGAGCTGAAGAAAAGGGGGGCTTAGTCTGGGAAGGCCTCCTGGAGGAGGTGAGCCTTCAGTAGGGCTTTGAAGAGGGGGAAGGTGTGATGGGTGGATTTGAGGAGGGAGGGAGTTTCAGGCCAGGGGTAGGACGTGGGCCAGGGGTCGACAGGGGAGAGGTGAGAACGAGGCCCAGTGAGGAGGTGAGCGGCGGCAGAGGAGCAGAGTGTGCGGGCTGGGCTGGAGAAGGAGAGAAGGGAGGTGAGGTAGGAGGGGGACAGGTGATGGACAGCTTTGAAGCCGAGTGAGGAGTTTTTGCTTCATGTGAAGGTTGATAGGCCACCCCTGGAGATTTTTGAGGAGGGGGGTGAAGTGCCCCGAACGTTTCTGTAGAAGGATAATCCGAGCGGCACGGTGAAGTGTAGACTGAAGTGGGGAGAGACAGGAGGTTGGGAAGTCAGAAAGGAGGCCGATGCAGTAATCCAGTCGGGATGTGGTGAGCGATTGTGCTAACGTGGTAGCGGTTTGGATGGAGAGTAAAGGGCGGATCTTGGCGATGTTGTGAAGGTGAGACCGGCAGGTTTTGGTGACGGATTGGATGTGTGGGGTGAATGAGAGAGCAGAGTCAAGGATGACACCGAGGTTGTGGGCCGGTGAGACGGGGAGGATGGTAGTGCTGCCCACAGTGGTGGGAAAGTCAGGGAGAGGACAGGGTTGGAGGGAAGATGAGGAGCTCTGTCTTGGACACGTTGAGTTTGAGGTGGCGGGAGGACATCCAGATGGAGAGGTCTTGAAGGCAGGAGGAGATGCGAGCCTGGAGGGAGGGAGAGAGAACGGGGAGGAGAGGTAGATATGGGTATCGTCCACGTAGAGATGACAGTTGAAGCTATGGGAGCGAATGAGTTCACCAAGGGAGTGAGTATAGATGGAGAACAGAAAGGAACCAAGAACTGATCCTCGAGGAACCCCGACAGATAGGGGATGGGAGGGGGAGGGGGAGGAGGAGCCCGCGAAGGAGACCGAGAATGAACATCCAGAGAGATAAGAGGAGAACCAGGAGGGGATGGAGTCCTTGAAGCCAAGGTTGGATAACATGTTGAGGAGAGGGGGATGGTCGACAGTGTCAAAGGCAGCTGAGAGGTCGAGGAGGACTAGGATGGAATAGGGGCTGTTGGATTTGGCAAGAAGGAGGTCACTGTGGGGCGTTCTAGGTGTCGTAGCAGACTACTCTTCAAATGTTCCAAATGATTCCAAAGAGTTCTGGCGGGAGAGGTTGCTTTTCTTCCAGGCCACCAAATGGTTAAGAATCGTATCGAATCGAATCGCTTCATCACCGTCGGAGGAGGAGGTTAGCAACCAGAGGCTGCCCCTCCCAACAGCCCTACTCTGTTTCTACTCTGGGTCTTTCGGGCGTCACTATAAAACGATGGATCCCTGTGGACTTGGAACCGATTTTTGTTTTCTTAGAGAGTCGTTGACTCGGAATGCTGAATTTCAGTAATCCAGTGTGTCTTGCTCTCGTAGGACACAAATCTCCTCCCGCAAGCTTCTCATGGCAAGTTTGATTTTGTCCCCAGCTTCCCCAGGTGAATGGTATAATCCCCTGAGTTTCTGCATCTAGGTGAAGTTTCTAAGTGTTCCTCTTGCCTTAGAGCCACCCCAGCAGAACCTTCCAGTGGTGTTCCATTTACACTCAGACTTGGGATCCGCAAATGAAAGCGGAGGACTTAAAAATGGGAGTCAGAGCACTCTAATCCTGGCTTTTGCCGTTTGTCTGCTGGGTAACCTGGGGCAAGGCACTTGATTTGTCCGTGCCTCAGTTTCCTCATCTGTAAAATGGGGATTCAGTCCTACTTCCTTCTACTTAGTATGAACCCAATGTGGAGCGAGGACTGTGTCCAACTTGCCTATCCCAGCATTTAGAACGGTATTCAGCACCTAGTGCCGAACAGATATCAAAATTAGAATAAAATAATTCAACTAGTCTTTATTTCAGTTCTTAGGAGAAAAGGATTGGTATTCAGTGCTTAGAGTGCTCAGAGCGTTGCACTGAGCGCTTGGGGGAGTTCAGTGGAGCAGAATGGGAAGACGCATTCCCTGCTCCCAACGAGCTTCCAAAGTAGAGGAGTTGTGTTAGTGTGAGACTCCACCGTTGCTGGAGAGAGATCAGTCATTCTGAATTTAGGGCCAACGGATGAGGATGTGGGATTCAAAACTCCTACCAGGATGCAGTGGGCAGTCTCACGAGGGCCCCGGGGCCTCGGACCCAACCTGACTCCCCAACCAGGTAACGGTGAAAATGAGGGTTTAATGAGTAACAGAAAGGGGAGAATAGCCCGGAAGAGGATATTAGGTTCAAAGGTGTGCGAGTCGATAAACACGGTCACTGAGGTTTAAAATGGTGGGGGCCAAGCCGAGAATTTGATAACGGGGGCTAGCCTATGGAAGAGTCAGGAAAATGGCACTTAGTTCAGGATAACCCAGCGTGGCTCAGTGGAAAGAGCCCGGGCTTGGGAGTAGGAGATCATGGGTTCAAATCCCGGCTCAGCCACTTGTCAGCTGTGACTTTGGGCAAGTCACTTCACTTCTTTGGGCCTCAGTTACCCCCTCTGTAAAATGGGGATTAAGACCGTGAGCCCCACGTGGGACACCGTGATCACCTTGTATCCTCCCCAGTGCTTAGGACAGTGCTTTGCACATAGTAAACGCTTAACAAATGCCATCATTAATTAATCAATAACCTCAAATTAACCCTCTCCAGCTTCCCTCGGTACAGTGGAGGCAGAGAGGATACTTTGTAAAGATGTTCTTCTCGTGGGCCTCAGAGAAGCAGTCAGGCCACCCCTAACAGCCAACAGAAAGCTCCCAACCGGGCGTCTTCCATTCGCTCTGTCCTCCAGACTGCTCTCCGAATATTCCAAATGATTCCAAAGAGTTCTGGCGAGAGAGGTTGCCTTTCTTCCAGGCCAGGGACCAGGCCGCTGAACGGTTAAGAATCGTATCGACCAACGGCTTCATCGCCATCGGGGAAGAGGTTAGCAATCGGAGGGAGCGGGAAGCGGGGTGGTCTAGTGAGGAGTACTGTGAACTAGTGGAAAGAGCCTGGGCCCTGGCGGTCAGAGGATCTGGGTTCTATTCCCAGCGCTGTCGCATCTCCTCTTTGTGACCTCGGGTGAGACACAACTTCTCTGTGCCTCAGTTCCCTCCTCTGCAGAATGAGGGATTCAGTACCCGCACTCTCTCCGGTTTAGACCGTGAGCCCCGTGTGGGACCTTATTAGCTTTCATCTACCCCACGCTTAGTAATCACCGCAATAAAGGTGGTATTTGTGAAGCGCATACTGTGTGCCCAGGCACTATACTAAGCACTGGGGTGGATACAATCCCTGTCCTCCCATGGGCCTCCGAGTCTTAATCCTCATTTTACTGATGAAGTCACTGAGCCACAAGGAAGCGAAGTCTTGCCCGAGGTCACAAAGCAGACAAGCGCCAGAGGCGGTATTAGAACCCAGGTCCCTTTGACTCCCAGGCCTGTGCTCTATACACCAGGCCATGCTACTTCCTTACTGCTTCCCTAGTAGAGTGCTTGGTAGATAGTAAGCGCTGAGCAAATGCCACAGTTCTTCGAGGGATGCTTGGTGCAGCTGTGCCGACTGACAAAGGTTTCTGCCTGAGCAACGCTCTTACGTGGTGGACCAGATCAGCGGAAATCATGCACATAGTTGGCTGACGCGGGTGGCAGAGTCCTCAGTGGCCACCCTGCTTGTCTGCAACACTCAGGCCCGGCCCCACGTGCTGTCTGCACTCTGGCAGGACGTGGGTCTCTGGGCCACAGTTTCCTCATCTGTAAAATGGAGATTAGGAAACTGAGCCCTATGTGGGACAGGGACTGTGTCCAATCTGACTCCGTAGTATCTTCCTCAGTGTTTAGAGCAGTGCTTGGCTCGTAGCGTTTAAGTTCCATAATTAGTATTATTATTTTGTTTGTAAAATTCTGGGCTGCCTTGACCAGCGTTCTGCATCCCTGCCTGCTTACTCCCTCGTTTCACCCATTGCCCCAGTGAGTACTGATGGACAGAAACAATGTGGTTTAGTGGATAGAGCCCGGGCCTGGGAGTCAGAAGGACCTGGGCTCTAATTCCAGCTCCGCCATGTGTCTGCTGCATGACCCGAGGCAAGTCACTTCGCTACTCTGGGCCTCAGTTACCTCATCTGTAAAATGGGGATGGAGACTGGGAGACCCACGTGGGACAGGGACTGTGTCCAACCTGATTAACTTGTGTCTACTCCAGTGCCTAGAACAGTGTTTAGCACATAGCGCTTAACAAGTAACGTAATTATGATTATTAAGTTGTGCCTCAAGAACCACCGGCACTCTCTTCAGTGCAGGTTTTCGGTCCTGAAGATTTCGCAATCGGCCCAAGGCTTTTCTCTCCTTTATGGCAAGAGGCCCCATCAATGCTTCATCGTTAAAATGAAGGGAGTTTATAGACACGGAGAAGGTTGGGGGTCAGAGATGAAAAATAATACTCTATTCATCTTATACTTTCCCAGTTTCTACGTTTTAGATATCTAGAATGGGCTATCCTCTTTTAGGGTCGCACCTGGAGAGTTTCTGGAAGTCTACCCATCTCAGCTAAGGGAGGGAGAGTCAAGCAGAGGCTTACCCATTCCATTCGCCCATGGCTAGCGAGTGGCAGGCAATCTGCTACAAGTCAAAACTCACTCGTGCTGGGCAGCAGCGGCGTGGGAGGGAGTCAAGGGCGGAGACCTGAGTTGACTCTGCGGAAGGAGGCAGTGGTCAACCACGTCCATATTTTTATCAAGAAAACTCTATGGGTACACTACGCTATGGGGCGTTCTGGGAGAGATGTGTTCACGGTGTCGCTATGGGTCGGAGACGACTCGATGGCACAAGAGAAGACAAGAATGGGTTGTGGCTGATTCCTGGCTTTTGGGGGCTGCGGTTAAAGAGCTATGAGCACTTGACCACCCATCTCATCTCTGTCCTTTCTGTCAGTTCTTTAGGGGAAGAATACTTCATGCGGTAAGGAAAAACATAGTCTTGTTCAACGCCATTAATATTTATGGAATATCCATTTTTCAGGGAATTGAATCTCCCTGTACGGAAATAATAATAATGATGATGGTATTTGATAAGCGCTTACTATGTACCAAGCACTGTTCTAAGCACTAGGGGAGATACAAGGTTATCAGGTTGTCCCATGTTGGGCTCACAGTCTTACTCCCCATTTTACAGATGAGGTAACTGAGGCACAGAGAAGTTAAGTGACTTGACCAAAGTCACACAGCTTGACAAGTGGCAGATCCAGGATTAGAACCCATGACCTCTGACTTCCAAGCCCGGGCTCTTTCCACTAAGCCACGCTTCTTTTCTAATTGGCGAACAGGTGGTTTGCTGATTTTTTTTTTTCCATCTGAAGAATCAGCAAAGGAAACTTTAAAAAGGTGTTTGGTGTAAATTCTGATGGTCTCCTGTCAGGAATGAACAATGAGCCCCAGGCCAAAGACTTGAAAACCGGGAATCGGGAATCCGTGCAGAGGAATTTGATTACTGTCCCCTGGCGGAACACATTTTGCATTCGCTCTTCCCTCCCAGAGTTTAACAAGTGAGAGGATGGGCAGGGATGCAGCCTTGTGAGAAGCAGTGCGGCCTAATGGAAAGGCCAGCGGCCTGGGAGACAGGGAACCTGGGTTCTGCTGCCCCTCGGTTGTGAGACCGTGGCAAGACACTTAACTCCTCTGTGCCTCCATTTCCTCATCTGTCAAATAGGGATGCAATACCTCTTCTCCCTCTCCTCCAGACTGTGAGCCCCGTGTGGGACAGGGACTGCATCCGAACTGATTAACCGGCATCCACCCCGACACTTTACTCAGTGCTTGGCATATAATAAAAGTTGGACAAATATCACATATTTGTTGTTATTAAGTATGCGCGGTCCTCAGTCAAATTAGAGAAGCAGTGTGGCTCAGTGGAAAGAGCACGGGCTTAGGAGTCAGAGGTCATGGGTTCTAATCCTGGCTCCGCCACCTGTCAGCTGTGTGACTTTGGGCAGGTCACGTGACTTCTCGGTGCCTCAGTTACCTCATCTGTAAAATAGGGATTAGGATTGTGAGCCTCACATGGGACAACCTGATTACCCTGTATCTACCACAGCGCTTAGAACAGTGCTCGGCACATAGTAAGTGCTTAATAAATACCAACATTATTATTATTATTAGCTAGCCACAGGTTAAACTGGGTTTAGAACCCAAATCTCTTCTTTCCCAGAGCAGTGCTCTTTCCACTGGAGCAGTAGAAGAAAGTAGCTGGTGTTAATACTTCGGTATTTTGATTCCTCAACACTTAAGGCATGGAAGCCAGGAGAACAAGGGTGAGGAAGCTCTACCACTTCATACACCGATTCAGAAGAATCAGAAATCAAATACAGCTCTAGATTTTCTTCATCCCGTAAAGCGGATGTCATAGTACTGTTTGTAAAAAAAAAAAAAAAAAAAAAAAACCCTCTTTTTAATATTTCCCTAAATCTTGACTACACCCTCACAGCTTCCCCTTTCCATTTTCCTGCAGAGGTAAAATGAGATGGTCAGTTGTCCTAGCTAAAAGGAAAGCTGAATCTGACTTAAAGGCTTATGTTCATCCCAGTAAAGGATAGTGCCTGCCAGGAAGAAATGGTGCTTTCAAAATGAGATTTGAAAGTGTATTGTAGGAAAAGAAAAAAAAACCAACCATACACCCCCATATGGCATCTGAGGAGAAATTTGTCCATGCCGGATAAGACAATCCATAATTTCTATTTCGATAAGTAGCGCAGTCCTCCTTTTACATTGTAGAATAACACCTTTCAGTGTTTTTTTTCAATATTGCTGTTACATTTTTAAGTACCCCATGTGTCTCAAAACGTGCTAATAATAATAATGTTGGTGTTTGTTAAGCGCTTACTATGTGCAGAGCACTGTTCTAAGAGCTGGGGTAGATACAGGGTAATCAGGTTGTCCCATGTGAGGCTCACAGTTAATCCCCATTTTACAGACGAGGTAACTGAGGCACAGATAAGTTAAGTGACTTGCCCATAGTCACACAGCCGACAAGTGGCAGAGCTGGGAATCGAACCCTTGACCTCTGACTCTGAAGCCCAGGCTCTTTCCACTGAGCCACGCTGCTTCCCCTAAATTTTGTCCTTTAGGTATTTCGATAAAACGGAATTTTAATTTTGAGTGTCATATGCGTGAAAATTTATATTACTGCATTCGGGAGAAAGATGATGGCATTTTAAATCCAACACAATCACAGCAGAGTAAAAGCTTCGGAAAGGTGGGCTGGGTGGCCACAGGTTCACGGAGAACGGCCACCAGAGGGAGGTTTGCAGTTTTAAAGAGGTGCAAAGGAGACATGGATGGCAATGTCAATTCCCACAATTTGTCAAATGTCCTCTATTGGAAACCCAAATGCCTGTTAAATGCTTGTATGCTTAGGAAATGTGAAGACGCAAGATAATCAAGAAACTCTTAATAATAATGATGATAATTATTTGATTTGTTAAGCGCTTAACTCTGTGCCAGACACTCTACTAGGCTCTGGGGTGGATACCAACAGATGGGGTTGGGCACAGCCCCTGTCCCACATGGGGCCCACAGTCTCAATTCCCATTTTACAGATGAGGTAACTGAGGCCCAGTGAAGTGACTTGTCTAAGGTCACACAGCAGACAAGCGGTGGAGCCGGGAGTAGAACCCAGACTACTTGTTCAGTGGACTACTTGTGTTGTTCATTCATTCAGTCGTATTTATTAAGCGCTTACTATGTGCAGAGCACTGTACTAAGCACTTGGAATGTACAGTTTGGCAACAGATAGAGACAGTCCCTGCCCAATAACGGGCTCACAGTCTAAATGGGGAGATAGCAAGCAAAACAGAACAAAACAAGACAACGTCATCAAGATAAATAAAATCAAGGAGATATACACCTCATTAACAAAATAACTAGGGTAATAAATAATATACAAATAAGCACAGTGCTGAGGGGAGGGGAAGGGGGAAGAGCGGAGGGGGAAGGGGAGAGAAGGTGAAGCAGAGGGAAAAGGGGGGCTCAGTCTGTGAAGGCCTCCTGGAGGAGGTGACCTCTCAGTTTTGTTGTCTGTCTCCCCTGTTTAGACTGTGAGCCCGTTGTTGGGCAGGGATTGTCTCTGTTGCCGAATTGTACATCCCAAGAGTTTAGTAGAGTGCTCTGCATATAGTAAGCGCTCAATAAATACGATTGAATGAATATGGGATAGGGACTGTGTCTAACCTGATTTGCTTGTATCCACCCCAGCGCTGAGTACAGTGCCTGGCACATAGTAAGTCTATAGCAAATACCATTATTATTATTGTTATTAATATTTAGCAACAATACTTTGGATATTTAACAATAGCAATCATTGTTATAATAACACAATATTATTTACTATTAATATTAATTAATATGTTATTGATGATAATCCATCTATGGTACTTATTGAACACTTAATATATTGCCCAAATACTAAGTGCTTAGGAGAGGATTATAGAACAGAGTTGGTAGACATAATCCCTGCCTGTGAGGAATTTACAATTTAGTGAGGAGTTTTACAATCTAGTGATCAGCAGACAAATGGTCAAAGCATTTTAGCTAAAGATGTTTTGTATGGTTGAAAGCATACAAACAGTCCATATTTAAAACATCTACTTGAGAGAAGTGAGTCTTAGTTTAGGAAATAAATTGGAACCTTGTATGAATGAAGCACTTAGTACAGTGCAAGTGCTTAGTACAGTGGAAGTGCTTAGTACAGTGCTTGGCACACAGTAAGCGCTCAATAAATACGATTGAGTGAATGGATGAAGTATGGGATGAGCGAACCATTGTAAGAATTTCTGAGGCCCTAGATTTAAGTCTTTGAAAATTTTATATCAGAGATTGAAGGCTCAATTGTAGAACTTTTGGCAAAGTGGCTAGATCTACTGGAATATCTGCATTAAAAATAGTCCTAGAAGAGGACTTTGAACCTTACTGTTAAAGATAAATAGGTTTTGTAATTTATCAAAAACAATACTGGTCATTGAATTTACTCATGCCTCTTCCTTGAATGTTGACAGCAGGCTGGTTACGTTGATCTCTCCAGAATTCGTCTTGTAACATGTAACACATCTTTACATATTACAAACATATTACTTGTAACATTTTTTTGTGTGTGTGCTTGTGTGCTGGAACACTTCTGTCAATCATGCAAACAAAAGAAATAAATTGATTATAATGACTCTGCTTTCCTTTTTTCCCAAGATTTCATAATTTCCCTACAGTAGTTGGAGCTGTTAAAACCTTGGGATTAGGAGTAAATAAAAAAGAAAACTTTAGCATCAGAGACTGCTTCTCTTCATGGTGGAAATAGACTTTGCCCTGATTCAGCATATATTTACATCAGTAATTTGAATCTCTGAAAGAGATTGGAATAGATTTCTAAGATAATCTGTAGGAGTTTTTCATGTAATTTGGATGGTTTACATTGGTTTACACTGCATTCTGGTTAATTAAGGGAAGCGATTACCTGTTCTTTTACTGAGCTGCTTCGAGGAGGATGAAAAGAATAGAGAACAGAAGGCAGTTTTTCTCTGGAGGAGGCAAATGGCCTGTAGATATTTGGTGGGAAGCAACTAGGTGAGTCTTCGTCTTGTCTTATGCCGTCGAGTCGTCTCCGACACAGAACGACACCGTGGACACTTCTCTTACAGAAAGATCCAACTCTCCATCAGTAATTGTTCTGGTAGTGGATCCAAAGAGTTTTCTTGGTCAAAATAACGGAAGTGGTTTACCATTGCCTTCTTCCGTGCAGTAAACTTGAGTCTCTGCCCTTGACTCCCGTACCGCTGCTGCCCAGCACGGGTGAGTTTTGACTTGTCGCAGGTTGCCTTCCACTGGCCAAGCTAGGAATAGAATGGACAGGCCTCTGCTTGACTCTCCCTCCCGTAGCCGAGATCGAAAGAGTACTGGAAACTCTCCAGGTGCCATCCTGAGAGGTGAGGTTGGGTGAACCTTTACCTGTCAGTTTTAGGGCTCAGACTCTAACCTTTTCTCTCCGGTTATTGTATTTGGAGCTTGGTCTAGAGTCCTTTATCAGGAGAATATAGGTTAGAACACTTGATAGTTTTGTAGTTTAGAACACTTTAGTTGCCTCAGTTACCTCATCTGTAAAATGGGGTTTAAGACTGTGAACCCCATGTGGGACAAGGACCGTGTCCAACGTGATAAACTAGTATCTCCCCCGGTGCTCAAGAATATTGTCTGGCACACAGTAAACCGTTAAATAAATATATTAAAAAAATATATCCAAAAATGAGTTTGCCTGTGATTTGGTATGTATCGATGCGTGGTAAACTGAAATGTAGCTTCCCGGTTTCTGCCGTGGTCTGACACTACGTTTGTTGCAGTGTCAGGAGCACCCGGTGACAATCAGTCGATCTGGGTTTGCAGTGGTGAAAGTTTCCTGTCAAAGAACCTGTCTGGGCATTTTGTGGGGTGGTACCCCTCAGGAATCCTGAAAAAATAGCCAGTTAATCAGTCAATAGTATTTATTGAGTAGCTACTATGTACAGAGCATTGTACTAAGCCCTTGACAGAGTATAACACAACAGAATTAGCAGATACATCCCCTGCCTTTAATGAGCTTGCAGTCCAGAGGACTAGTTAGCATGCTGAAGAGTGCAGTGGCTACCAATCAATTGTATTTATTGAGCACTTATTGTATGCAGAACACTGTACTAAGCGCTTGGGAGAGTACAATACACCAGAATGGGTAGATAGGTTTCCTGTCCCCAGCGAGAAGCAGTGTGGCCTAGCGATTATAGCATGGGTCTGGAAATCAGAAGGACCTGGATTCTAATTCTGCTTCTCCATTTATCTGCAGTGTGACCTTGGCCAAGTCATTCACCTGCTCTGTGCCTCAGTTACCTCATCTTTAGAATGGGGATTAAGGCTTTGAGCCCCATGCAGGACATGGACAGTATCCAATTTGATTAGGTTTTATCTCTCCTACTACACCCCAGCCCGCACGCTTGGTTCCTCTCATGCTAACCTTCTCACTGTACCTCAATCTCATCTGTCTCACTGCTGACCTCTCGCCCACATCCTACCTCTGGCCTGGAATGCCCTCCCTCCTCCTATCAGACAAATAATGAATAATTGCTCTCCCCCACTTCAAAACCATATTGAAGGCACATCTCCTCCAAGACGCCTTCCCTGACTAAGCTCTCCTGTCCTCTTCTCCCACTCCCTTCTGCGCTGCTCTTACTTGCTCCTTCTTTCATCCTCCCTCCCATCCCCATAGCAGGCATATACGGATCTGTAATTTATCTATGTATTTGTTTATAGTAATGTCTGTCTCCCCTCTAGTCAGTGAGCTTGTTGTGGGCAGGAATGTGCCTGCTGTTATAATGTACTCTCCCAAGCACTTAGTACAGTGTTTTGCACCCAGTAAGCACTCAATAAATATGACTGAATGAATCTCTCCCAGCACTTGGTACGTAGTAGTAAGCTCTTATAAAATACCATAAAAAATTCATATTTATTGAGCGCTTACTGCGGGTGGAGCATTCTCCTGAGCACTTGGGAAAGTACAATGCAACAGAGTTGGTGGGCCCATTCCCTGCCCACAATGAGCAAAAACAAAAAAAAAACGAGCCAGGCAATTGCTTGCCAGCTTATGATGCTACAGCACAACATCAACATTATGCTGTATTCTCTTCAACCGCAGATGGGATGTGCACATTAAAAAAACACCAAAGCCATAAAAGTGTTCACATGTAGTTCACAGTGTTCTGCACCTCTGCCTACCTACTGCTCATTGTACTCTCTGCCTCAGTGGATCGGGACTGGCCCTGGTTGAGAGAGTGTGGGTGGCCCCAAGCAACCACTTTCATCTAAATTGATTCCTGCTCCCAGGTTCTCAGACCTGAGGCTTGAGGTAGGAGGCTTCACCGCCTTTCCTCAACCAGAAACTTCATACTTTACTTCATCTGGAAATTCACTGTCTTTCCCCCTCTGATTCCTGCTGATGCCGTGGTGTTCACCCAACACTGAGAGCTGGCAGTTTAAAATTACTACTAATAATATGGTATTTGTTAAGCACCTACTATGTGCCAGCCATTGTACTAAACATTGGCCTTCAGTTTAGTGTCCCAGACTCCATTCAGCTGAATAAACTGAAGACTGAACACTCCAGGTATTTCTGTAATCCCCTGATCCTTGAAAGTCTTAACTGAGTCACTCTCTACTGTGGCAATATGAGAATTCTTGGAAGAAGGAGTCTATTTTGACAAAGTAGAATTAAAATCTCCAGGTGTTCAAGTATCACACAATAATTCTCTAGGAAGGGGGACTATAAGGCTTGAAAACTGACTCTAAAGTCAAGTCCTTAGAGATTGTAACCATGGATACCCTCTCTATTGTCCTACCTGCGGGGTTCAGAGGCATCTTCCTCATCCTCTAGTATCATGCAGTCAGCAAGGCGCAGATAAATTGGCAAAAAGCCCAGCCATAGGTATGAATCCTTTTTTCTATGGAATTAGTTAAGTGCTTGCTGTGTATGAGGCACTGTAGTAAGCACTGGGAGAGATACAAGCTAATCTCGTTGGACGCAGTCCCTGGCCCACATGGAGCTCACAGTATTAATCCCCATAAAACTGTAAGCTTGTTTGGGCCGGCAACGGGTCTGCTAATTCTGCCGTACTCTCCCAAGAGCTTAGTACAGTGCTCTGGACATGGCGCTCAATAAATACCTTTGATTGATTTTGGTAACTGAGGCCCAGAGAAGTTAAGTCACTTGCCCAAGGTCACCCAGCAGACAAGTGGCAGAGCTGGGAATAGAACCCAGGTCCTTCTTGTGGCTCAGGGAAGCAGTTTAGCTCAGTGGAAAGAACCTGGGCTTGGGAGTCGGAGGTCATGGGTTTGAATCCCAGCTCTGCCGCTTGTCAGCTGTGTGACTGGGGTCAAGTCACTTAACTTCTCTGTGCTTCAGTTCCCTCATCTGTAAAATGGAGATGAAGACTGTGAGCCTCACGTGGGACAAAGTGATGACCCTGTATCTAACCCAGCGCTTAGAACAGTGCTCCGCACATAGTAAGCGCTTAACAAATACCAACATTATTATTAAGCACTTACTATGTGCCAAGCACTGTTCTAAGCACTGGGGGAGATACAAGGTAGTCAGGTTGTCCCACGTGGGGCTCACAGTCTTAATCCCTATTTTACAGGTGAGGTAGTTGAGACACAGAGAAGTTAAATGACTTGCCCAAAGGCACACAGCTGACATGGGGTTCTCACTCCCAGGGCCATGTTTTCTCCACTAGGCCACGCTGCTTCTCTGTTTGTTAGAGACCACAGTGAGGGAGAGTCCTTCCAACCCCTGGGGATCAAAATTTGTCCTGCAATCTTCTCAGTGCTGCTTTTTGATATCAGTGCCAGATCATAATGATAGTAATTATGGTATTTAAGTGCTTACTGTGTGCCAGGCTCTGTACTAAGCACTGGGGTAGATACAAGCAAATCAGGTTGAACACAGTCCATGTCCCACATGGAGCTCACAGTCTCATTCCCCATTTTACAGATGAAGTAACTGAGGCATAGAGAAGTCAAATGACTTGCCCAAGGTCACACAGCTGATGAGTGGTGGAGCTCATGGGGCAGTAAGAGCATTCTGTGGTTCTCTCTCCCTCCTCTGCTCAATTTGGTATAGGATTTCTGAATTTTAAAGAAATATCCTTCTGGAGGTAATGTGGTTGGAATCTACCTTTGACTTTCCAGGTAGGCAGCATCCTCATCGATCATTCTGGCCTTCGGGTCAGTCCCTTTATGGTCTCCTTCTCACCCTGAGAATAATAATGTTGGTATTTTTGGTATTTGTTAAGCGCTTACTATGTGCAGAGCACTGTTCTAAGCGCTGGGGTAGACACAGGGGAATCAGGTTGTCCCACGTGGGGCTCACAGTCTTAATCCCCATTTTACAGATGAGGGAACTGAGGCACAGAGAAGTTAAGTGACTCGCCCAGAGTCACACAGCCGACAAGTGGCAGAGCTGGGATTCGAACTCATGAGCCCTGACTCCAAAGCCCGTGCTCTTTCCACTGCGCCACGCTGCTTCTCTAAGAGCTGAGGGTAGAGAATGAGATGCAAGTAATGAAGCGAGAGTTAGTGAATCAGTTGATGGTATTTTACTGTGTGCAGAGCACTGTACTAAGCATTTGGGAGAGTACTATACGACAGAGTTGGTAGGCCTAGTCTATCAACATACAGGAGTTTATAGTTTAGAGCCAGAGACTACAGTATGCAATCTGGGAGTTTACAATCTAGAAGGGAAATGAATAGCAAGGGAAAGGTACTTTGTTCCTGAGTATGAAATGGAAGTCATGAGAAGCAGAGTGGTCTAGGATACAGCACGGAGTCAGAAGGACCTAGGTTCGAATGCCGACTCTGCCATTAGCCTGCGGTGGGATCTTGGACTAATCACTTTGCTTCTCTGTGTCTGTTACCTTGTCTCTAAAATGGGGATTAAGAATGTGAACCCCATGTGGGATGTGGGCTGTATCCAACCCTATTATCTTATATCTACCCCAGCTCTTAGTATGGTGCACGGTATATAGTAAGCGCTTAACACTTACAATAAAAAAAATGTAAGAGATGTAGAAGACTTTTGGCATCCCCAGAAATATGAATTTGTTGAAAATCAGCCAGAAGGATCTCTGGCTTCTCTGTGTTTGGCTTTCCATCTAAAAGAAAGTGCATCCAGACTTCTGGCAGCTGGCATTAAGTAGCCAGTTTTTTTTTCCCCTCAACCTCTACACAATTCAGGTGAATGCTGTGTTAAAATTGCCCAACGGGTAGATATGAAACACTTTGGAAATCAATTTTTTTTTATTACCCTGCTCTGTTCCCAAATAGAAATGGCAATATATCAAGATTAGCTGGCAGTTAGAGCCAATATTGGACTCTCGTTTGCCTTGGCCATAGATTTGCAGGCCCCCAGGGTTCCACGTGTCTCACCGGAGAGATACCTGACAGGAAATCCAGTCTGGGAAGAGCGGCCACAAAGTGTCCTTCTGGGCTCAAATCCCAAGAGCGTATCTGTCTGCTCAACAGGTTTGCTGTTCCTTGAGCACTACTACATGTGGAGCACTGTACTACGCTTTTTGTAGAGTACAACAGAGTTGGCAAACACGTTCCCTGCCCACAACTTACTATGTGCAGATTGGTCAGTCATATATTTTGAGCGCTTACCCTGTGCAGAGTGCTGTACTAAGCGCTTGGAAGAGGACAGTAGAACAGTATAAGAGACTCACTCCCTGCCCACAACAAGCTTACAGTCTAGATGGGGAGACAGAGGTCTGATGGGAGCGGGGGGCCGGGAGAGAAGGGGAGTTACTGTACTAAGCGCTTGGGGCCTACAGTACAACAGAGTTGGCAGATACTTTTTGATGCTATTTGTTAAGCCCTTACTTTGTGCCAGGCACTGTTCGAAGTGCTGGGATAGGAACAAGTGAATTAAGTTGGACACAGTTCGTGACACGCATGGGGCTCGCAGTCTAAGCAGGAGGAAGAAAAGAACTGAGGCACAGAGAAGTGAAGTGACTTCCCCAAGGTCACGCAGTCAACACTTGGGATTAGAACCGAGGTCCTTTGACTTCCAGACCTGTGATCTTTCCACTGAGCCAAGCCTCTTCTCGTGCGTTCCCTGCCCACAACGAGCTTACAGACTACAGGGAGTTAATGGTAGGCAGGTTAACTCAGGTTAACTCAGTTAACTCAGAGGCCCACAATAACTTTGTCCAATACTTCTCTGCCAATTATTAATAATGATGGTGTGTGTTAGACGCTTACTATGATAATAATAATGATGGTATTAAGCACTTGCTACGTGCCAGGCACTATACTAAGCATTGGTAGAATGATGAGGTCACTGTCAAGGGGACTGCTGGGTAAATAGATAAGATGGGAGCAGGAATCCTTTCTGCTTCTCAGCCCTGGGCAAGCCACTGTGCAGATCACTGGTAAAAACAGGTATGGGAGAGGCAGACCAAGGAAGCAAATATAGGGTGTTCTTGAGAGAACCCCTTATATGCAGAGGTCTGTTGTGGTCAGTCAATCAATTGTATTTATTAATAATAATTATTATAATTAGTGCTTACCTTGTCCCCAGCACTGTTCTAAGTGCTGGGGTAGATCCAAAGTAATCAGGTTATCCCACATATCTCGCAGTCTTAATCTCCATTTTACAGATGAGGTAACTGAGGCACAGAGAAGTTAAGTGGCTTGCACAAGGTCACACAGCAGACAAGCAGTGGAGCCAGGATTAGAACCCACATCTTCTGACTCCCAAGCCTGTGCTCTTTCCACTAAGCCACGCTGCTTCTTGAGCACTTACCATGTTCAGCGCACTGTACTTTTATATTGTACTCTCCCAAGTGCTTACTAATGTAAGGTTTCACCCCCAAGCTTTGTTTGGGAATCAGGGAACACATCTAATGATGCAAGGATGTTTGGAGACAGTGTGAGGTTTTAAGGAATGGCTTGTGTCTGTATGCACAGTGGCTGATGGGGCTAACACTACAACACAAGTTATTTTTAATGGGAAGTTTTGCATAAGTTGCAGGTGGCGTGGGTGAGTGGATAGAGCATGGGCTTGGGAGTCAGAAGGTCATGGGTTCTAATCCTGGCTCTGCCATATGTCTGCTGTGTGACCCTGGGCAAGTCACTTCACTTCTCTGGGCAATAGTTACCTCATCTGTAAAATGGAGATTAGGTGTGTGAGCCCTATGTGGGACAGGGCCTGTGTCCAACCTGGCTACCTTGTATCAGCCCAGTGCTTAGAACAGTGCTTGGCACATAGTAAGCGCTTAACGAGTATCATTATTATCATTATTATAAATACAACCCCCTTGTTGTAAAACTAGTCCTCGTCTTCCAGGGCTGCTGTGTTCTCCACTGCACTTACATGTAGATCTGTAACTTATTTATATTAATGTCTGTCTCCCCATCTAGACTGGAAACTCATTGGGGGCAGGGAAGGTGTCTGTTTATTGTTATACTCTCCCCAACTGCTTAGTACAGTGCTTTGCACATGGTTAGTATCCAATAAATATGATTGAATCAGTGAATGGTCAGTTTCTCTCTATATAAAGGTGGTTATGATGCAATCAGACCTTATGGACTTAAAACAGTTGTATTTATTGAGAACTTACTGGGTGTGGAGCCCTGTACTGAGTGCTTGGGAGAGGACAGTGCAACAGAGTTGCTATTTAAGTTCTCTACCCACAATGACCTTCTAAATCTGTTACTCTTCTCATCTTTTTCATCATTAAAATTCTGGGGCCTATAGAGATCATGATAATTCAAGAGCTGTCTTCTTTCAGTGTAGCTTGTAGTGATAATACATATTGGTGGTGACAAAACCTGCCCAGTTGATGTACCTGAAAATGTAAATGAATAAATCTGAATTGTCAAAAATGACTAATGTTGTGATGTTCCTTAGTTGATAGTTTTTGTACTAAATATTTAATCATGGTCTTTGCAAGAGATAATTGCAGTTTCACATACTGTCAGAATTAATAGGTTGCGTAAAGCTAACGTCCGTTTGGCTCATTTATTTTCCCACAACATAGATCCACTTTCTGGTGCCCAGAAATCAAGCATGATGAATTTATTGATGTACATTTCTCTGCCTGGAAGAAAGGTGAACTGATAAACATTTTTACGAGGAAACAGGCAAACTTTTCTAACTAGGAAACAGGTCCTTTTAAAGAATGGCAATTATATCTAGACTTAGGTAATGCTGCAGTTTCTTATCTAAAAATGAGGGTAGTATGAAGTTAAGTGAAGATAGTGGAACTTTACTTTCTATCTCTAATAGTTTGCTTAGAGTCTTCTTTTAGTGTAGTTTATAACAACTGAACTTATACTGTGCCCAATTTTCAACTTTCCTCCCTCTAACCCCTGCTTATGCCTTTTTTCCTGCTTGAAGTTCTTTTTTTCCTTCAGATCCACCAAATTGCAGATTTCCTCATTCAAAACACTCTGAAAACCCACTGCTTCCAGAAGGCATTTCTTGATCAAATTCCAACTTGCCATATTGCTTCTCCTAAACTTGAGTCCCCAGAACCTCTGTTTATTGGACTTCTTTATATTTCATCTTATGTTAATTTGCACTCTTGAAACTCACCTGCCATATTCCTGCTATCAGCAATTACCCAGAACAGCGCTTAGTACATAGTAAGCACTTAACAAATACCATTATTGTTATTATTATTGTGTAGTCCTTTCTCCTGATCCCATGCTGTGTCTTTCACTTGTATCTTTCTCTCTGTCCTAACATAACTATCAGCTCCTTGAGGGCAAGGACTCCCTTCTTCTTCTATTGTCCTTTTTTTTTTTTTAAAAAAAAAAAAAGGTTTATGTTAAGCACTTACTGTGTTCCAGGCATTGTTGTTTAGCTCTGGGGTAGATACAAGTTTCTCAAGTTGGACATAGTCCCTGTTCCACGTGGGGCTCATAGTCTTAATCCCCATTTTACAGATGAGATTACTGAGGCACAGAGTTTTTAAATGACTTGCTCAAGGTTGCACAGCAGACAATTAGTGGAGATGGGCTTAGAACTCAGATCCTTTTTGACTTCCAGGCCCATGTTCTATCCACCAGGCCATACTGCTTCTCCCAAGTGCTTAATTCTGCACACTGCACACAGGTACTCAGTATATATGACTGTTTGATAAAGCTTCCACTACAACATAACATTCCATAATCCAACCCACTCTCACAGTTCTATTGTTTGTATTGAGTATAGGCCAGCTTGCTCTCAAGTGTAATCACCTTGACTACAAATCAGTGCAATTCTCACAAAAAAATCAGCATCAACAGGTGTGAAATTTATTCATTTAATCATATTGAGCGCTTACTTTGTGCAGAGCACAATGCAGCGATAGAGAGACAATCCCTGCCTACAACGAGCTCACAGTCTAGATGTTCCGGGTATTTTCAGTCTTATTTTCTGTCCTAAACATTAAATGGACAAAAAGAGGGGTAGATCCTTGCAAGACACGATTGGACCAACACTTTACCAGACAGTGTAGAGTGATCCATTAACATCTTTTGAATCTTTCAGTCAATGGTATTTATTAAACCCTTACTGTGTGCAGAGCACTATACCAAGAGCTTGGGAGAGTACAGTAGGGAATGTTTACATGATTCCTGCCCACAGGGAGTTAATCTAGTGGTGGAGACAGACTTTAAAATGAATTACAGCTAGGGAAAGCAGCTGAGTTCAAGGATATGTACATAAATGCTACAGGGATGGGCTGAATTGAGTATCAGAGTGCTTAGGAGGTACGGACTTAAGTGCTTAGGTGATGCCGAAGAGAGGGAGAGTAAGTAAGATGGGGAGATGAGAGATTAGTCAGGGGAGACTTCCTGGAGGAAGCATGATTTTTGTAGTACTTTGAAGATGGAGAGAGAGGGTCTTTGAGATACTCTTGTATTGTACTCTCCCAAGCACTTAGTCCAGGGCTCTCTACACAGTAAGTTCTCAATAAATCCCATTGGTGGATGACGAGGGAGTCAGTTCTAAGAAGGATGGAGGACAGTGAGAGAGGTGAGATCTAGGCATAATAAGTAGGTTGGTGTTAGACAAATGAAATGTGTAGGCTGAATTGTCATGAGAGAGGAATAAGGATTTTCTACCCTCAAACTGTACCTTCTTCTCCTGATACAATACCTCTCCCTCCCTTCTACACAACCTCCTCTCAGACATTGGTCCTCTTCTATTTGAGATTGGCCTTTGTTCTCTCTCCCTTGCCCCCCTCTTAGCCCCAGCCCCACAGAACTTATGTACATATCCTTATACTCTGACCCTTTCCCCATCTCTAATTTATTTTATTGTCTGCCTCCCCAACTAGATTGTAAGCCCCTTGTAGGCTCATGATGTTAATAGCGATAATAATTGTGGTATTTTTAAAATTGTAATTAAATACTTTCTCTGTGTCAAACACTTTTCTAAGCAATGGGGCAGATACAAATTAATTATCTTGGAAAGAAGCAGAATGGCTTAGTGGATAGAGCACAGCCTTGGGAGTCAGAGGTCATGGATTCTAATCCTGGCTCAGCTTCATGTCAGCTGTGTGACTTTGGGCAAGTCACTTAACTTCTCTGTGCCTCAGATCTGTAAAATGGGGATGAAGACTGTGAGCCCCACATGGGACAACCTCATTACCTTGTTTCTACCCCGGCACTTAGAACAGTGCTTGACACATAGTAAGCGCTTAACAAATACCATCATCATCAAGTATGAGGGAGAACTGGAGCATGAGAAATTAAGAGACTTGCCCAAGGTCACATAATGAACAGTTGTTAGAGCCAGATTAAAACCCAGGTGTGCTGACTCCCAGGCCCATGCTCTTTCTACTAGACCATGCTGCTTCTCTACCAACTCTATCATGTTATACTTTCCTAAGCTCTTAGTATTCATCTCTTTGTATCTGATAGACCATCACTCTCCCCACCTTCAAAATCTTATTCATTCATTCAATCATATTTATTGAGCCCTTACTTGTGTGCAGAGCATTGTACTAAGCACTTGGAAAGTACAGTTTGGCAACAAATAGAGACAGTCCCTACCTAACAGGCTCACAGTCTACCAGTGAGGAGACAGACAACAAAACAAGTGGACAGGCATCAATAGCATCAATAAAAATAAATAGAATTATATATTCATTCATTCAATCGTATTTATTGAGCACTTACTGTGTGCAGAGCACTGTACTAAGCGCTTGGAATGTACAATTTGGCAACAGATAGAGACAATCCCTGCCCAACAACGGACTCACAGTCTAGAACGCGGAGATAGACAATAAAACAAAACAAGTAGTCAGGCGTCAATACCATCAAGATAAAGAGAATCATAGATATATACACATCATTAACAAAATAGAGTAATAAATATATACAAATATGCACAAGTGCTGTGGGGAGGGGAGGAGGGAAGAGCAGAGGGAGGGAATGGGGGAATGGGGAGGGGAGAAGGAGCAGAGGGAAAGGGAGGGTTCAGTCTGGGAAGGCCTCTTGGAGGAGGTGAGCTCTACACATCATTAAATGAATAGAATAATAATTACATACACAAGTGCTGTGGGGTGGGGAGGGGAGTAGAGCAGAGGGAGGGAGTAGGGGCTATGGGGAAGGGAGGAGGAGCAGAGGAAAAGGAGGGCTCAGTCTGGGAAAGCCTCCTGGAGGAGATGAGCTTTCAGTAGGGGTTTGAAGAGGGGAAGAGAGCTAGTTTGGGGGTAGTGAGGAGGGAGGGCACTCCAGGCCAGAGGTAGGATGTGGGCAAGGGGTGACGGTGGGACAGGCGAGAAGGAGGCACAGTGAAGAAGTTAGAGGCAGAGGAGCGGAGTGTGCGGGCTGGGCTGTAGGATGAGAGAAGGGAGGTGAGGTAGGAGGAGGCAAGGTGATGGAGAGCTTTGAAGCCAAGAGTGAGGTGTTTTTGTTTGATGGTAAGGTTGATAGGCGACCACTGGAAGTTTTTGAGGAGGGTGACATGCCCAGAGCATTTCCATAGAAAGATAATCTGGGCAGCCGAGTGAAGTATAGACTGAAGCGGGGAGAGACAAGAGTTGGGAGATCAGAAAGGATCCTGATGAAGTAATCCAGTTGGGATATGATGAGTGATTGTACGAACGTGGTAGCAGTTTGGATGGAGAGGAAGGGGTAGATCTTGGTGATTTTGTGAAGGTGGGACTGGCAGATTTTGGTGACAGATTGGCTATGTGGGGTGAATGAGAGAGTGGAGTCGAGGATGACCGAAAGGTCTTGGATTTGTGAAACAGGAAGGATGGTAGTGCCATCCTCAGTGATGGGAAAGTCAGGGAGAGGACAGGGTTTGGGAGGGTAGATAAGGAGCTCAGTCTTGGACATGTTGAGTTTAACATATAATGTAACACTTCTTCCATCAGGACTTCCCAGAGTGTAGTACGGTGTCCTGTACTAAGTGGTTGCTCAATAAATTTTTCTCCTCCTCCTCCAAATTATTATGGTATTTGTTAAATTCTTATTATGTGCTAAGCATTGTTGTAAGCACTGGGGTAGATACAAGGTATTCAGGTTGGACACAGTCCCTGTCCCACAAGGGGCTCACACTCTTAATCCCCATTTTACACGAGGTAACTGAAGCCCAAAGAAGTGAACTGACTTGTCCGAGGTCGCACAGCAGACAAGTGGTGGAGCCGGAATTAGAACGCATGGCCTTCTGATTCCCAGTCCCACGCTCTATCGACTATACCATGCCGCTTCTCAGAAAGTACACCCACCCTTCCTAATTTGATGATTTATCTCTTTGTTTATTCTGGCCCCACAGACCAAGTGCTTAGTGCAGTACTCTGCACATAGAAAGCGCTCAATAAATACTGTTGAATGAATGAATGAATTAATGTGCTACTCAGATAACAGACTTCATTGACAGAAATGAGATGTCACATTATTGAGCACTTATTGGGTGCAGGACACTAGTCAGAATGGTCAGAATCGGGAAGCATTGCTTTTTTGTCTCCAAAATTGAGCTCCCAAATCCTGAGCCCTAGCGTTCCTGAAGCAAACTTTAGCACTTATGAACTTATTCATGCCTTCTTCAGCATTCAGGTATATATGCATGCTTGCTTATTTATATTGATCATTCTAGTTCTAAGTACTTTTACATTGATGTCCCCTCAATATAGTTTGCCTTGCGGACAGAGAATGTGACACTACTTTGTTCTGTACTTCTGAGTCTAGTACATTGTACTGTACCAAGTGGGTGCTCAAAACATTTTCCTAAAACAACATAGAAAGAACACCCAGGCTTCCTAATTTGATGTTTTACCCCTTTGTTTATCCTGGCCCCACAGATCAGATCCGTTAACAGAATTCAGTGAGAGCAATGAGCTGTCACTTCTAGGGTATTTTTTGAGCACTTAGGGTGTGTAGAACAATAGTCAGTATGGTCAGAATCAAGAACCATTGCTTCTCTGTCTCCCACAATTAAGATCGCTGAACCCTGAGACATATCATCCCCCCAGAAAACTTTAGCACTTATGGACATTTTTATACCTTCTTCAGCACTCAGGTACACAAGCATATTTGGTCATTTATATTGAGTATTATAGTTATAAATATTTTCATGTTTCCCCTCACTATAATCTGAGATTCTCATGGACAGGGAATGCGTCACTTCTTTGTTCTCTACTTTCTAGAGCTAACTATGGTACATGGCTCCATAAATTCTACTAAAACATGGAAAGGACACATAGGCTTCCTAATTTGGTTTTCTGCTTCCTTGTTTATCCTGGTCCCACAGACAGAATTCAGTTAACAGCAGTGAGCTCTTTTTTATGGTATTTATTAAGCATTTTCTGTGTGCAGAACACTTTATTAAGCTCTTGGGGCACGATCCCTGCCTTCAAGGAGCTTATAGTTGACAGCTCTAATATAATTGTTGGACTGTTGAGGGTACATCATAAATTGGACTAGAGGCCTTCCTGTGGAACATTGTAGAGCTGCCCCAATGTAGTCCTTTGGTGTGCTTTGTAGTTGCTACTGCATTTTCTTGTGGGAATTTTGGATTTTGAATCTGCCATTGTCTCCCTGAAGCCTCTGCTCTGGTTCCTGATGAGTCAGTTGCATCCCAAACTGACTCTTTAAGTTCTTCCCCATACCTCCCCTTTTACCTCTTAAAAAAAAAATAAATGTGCCTGAAAGAGTTTTAATCCCCAAATATAAATTTGCAAAATATCACTTCAGTGGTATTGCTAAGTGAGAATTGATTTTACAGTTGTTTAGTCCCTGAGAGTTGTCTTGAAGATTATCTGAGAAAATCCATATAGCTACAGAAAAAGCCAACTATATTACTCACTAAGAGCAAGCAGGATCAGATCTATACTTTGTAGCTTGTTTTAAGATGTGAAAGAAAGAATTTCAAAATCAAAATCAAGTTTCCTAGGAAGAGACTGCTGATGTTTCAGGTTTTTACTTGTACCTTTTTGTCATTTTGATACTGTTGAAAGCTCATCTTCAGACTGCTGTTGACACTTGAAATTTTACCAGGAGATTTTTATCTATAGACACTTACTCCTTTATGATTGTTTTCTGAGCTTTGTGGGTTTGTTTTTTAAATCACAAAATCCTATCAAAAACACTACCTTTTTCAGTTAAAAGGATTTTAAACAGATCCTTACACTGTTTTAAAAGAGAAAAAGTAACTAAAATGTCTAAAATGAGGAAGGCTTTAAAGATAAGACCAAACCTTATCTGTCTAGGACAATAAAAAAAGGACTTTAAACCTAATTGCTGATTTTAGATACCGCAAGTAGACCATTTGAAAACCCTCTTGTATAGTACTGGTCCCACATATCCCCTGCCACTCAAATAGGTATAAATACTGAATCTTATCTTTATTCTCATCCAATATGGAGGTGGGAAGGGTCAATTCAACTTCATGAGATTACCAAGGACAAAAAAGCACTCCACTGGACCTGATGTATCTGAATTTATACAGTATTCAAGATTTGAGAGAAATAAAGTGTAATACTGAGAAGAGAAATGAAGAGTGGAGTTCATTGGGGAACTGAAATATCAGTAGAAAAGTATCCTAAGTAGAGTCTATGTGTTACCATTCCTTTGGTACATTCTTTAGGCATTTTGTTAGCCTTGTAGGTTGGGCCCAAATTACATGAAGGAGTAAGTTTTTATGTGTGAGAATGGAAGTGGAGATGTTCCTGTAAACATTGTAGTTTTCCTTGTATTAGGAAAAATCTCTCTAGACTGTAAACTCGTTATAGGCAGGAAACGTGACTGCTAATTTTGTTGTACTGTACTCTCCCAAGTGCTTAGGACAGTACTTTGCTCAATAAATACGATTGTACTCTTGGCAGGAATTTGACTTGTTTTTAGTGATAATTGCTTTGCTGCTCCAAGTCTTTCTCTTGGAACTCTGTGGATTAACTGGTTTACAGAAACAAGTATTGTCAAGGTTGAGGATATAGTGTGTGGTTACTCACAGTCTCTTCTCATGCTACAGAATAGGATCTGTTTGTTACTTTGTTACTAGATTTCACTGACTGAGGAACTCTTCTGAGGAAAAAAAAATGGGTTGTGATAAACTGAAGTTAAGCCTCATATATTTTTAACAAATCTGAGCATATCCATACTCATCAATCAGGTTTAAGAGATCAAAGATGTAGGAAGAGAAACCAATTAGTGTGATTGATATTTAGGTCCGGTATAAGGATTAAACAGATTTTTAACTCAGTTATATATTTTATCCCCATTTAGTAAAAAATACATGGGATTTAATTTTTCTCTTCTAAATTCTCGAATTATCCTATTTTCATTCTCTCTCTTAAACATCCATTACTAGGCTATCAAACATACTTACATTTGCCATATCTATGTGATCAGGTGTATTTTTGAAGGGAATATATCTTATGTTATATGCCCTTTTATGACAATAATTGGCACAGACAAAACTCAAGCATCTCTCATTCAACCCATATATTCAAGCTGTCGCCAATATCTTGTTTGTTCCGTCTTCATAATATCACTAAAATCTAACTTTTTCTCTCAAGCTAGACTGCTCCTGTGTTGATCCAGCCTCCTCACTGACCTCCCTATCTCCTGTCTATCCCCACTCCTGTCCATACTTCACTATGCTATCTGGCTGGTTTTTCTTAAAAAAAAAAGGGGGGGGAGGGGAAGGTTTGGTCCATGTTTCCTCACTGCTCAAGAACCTCCAGTGGTTTCCCATCCACCTCTGCAATAAGTAGAAACTCCTTACTGTAGTCTTTGAAGTACTCAATCACCTTGCTCTCTCTTATCTCACCTCACTGATCTCCTACAACCCAGCCTGTATATTTCACTCCTCTAATGCCAACCTACTCACTGTACCTCCATCTTATCTATGTCGCCACTGATCTCTCGTTTAAATTCCTTCATTCCTTCAATCGTACTGCGTGCTTACTGTTTGCAGAGCACAGTACTAAGCACTTAGGAGAGTACAATTCAACAACAAACAGACACATTCCATTCCCTCAATGAGCTTACAGTCTAGAGAGGGAGACAGGCATTAATATTAACAAACAAATTACGGATATGTGCATAAGTTCTGTGGTGCTGGATTGGGAGCTGAGTAAAGGGAGTCAGGGAGACGCAGAAGGGAGTGGGGAAAAAGCAAAGGAGGGCTTAGTAAGGGAAGGCCTCTTGGGGCAGATGTGCCTTTAATAAGCCTTTGAAAGAGGGGAGAGTCTGTTGGATTTGAGGGAGGGTGTTCCAGGCCAGAGGATTGAGGGGTAGGTGCCGAGATAGATGAGATTGAGGTAGAGGGAGAAGGTTAGCATTAGAGGAGCGAAATGTGCGAGCTGGGTTGTAGTAGGAAAGTAGCCAGGTGAGTAGGAGGGGGAAAATTGCTTGAGTGCTTTAAAGCCAATGATAAGCTTTTGTTTGATGCAGAGGTGAATGGGCAATCGTATTGTTTTTTTTTGAGGAGTGGGGAAACATAAGTGTCTGCACACAGTAAGCACTCAATAAATGCAATTGAATGTCCTGAATGCTTTTATAGAAAAATGATCCAGGCAGCAGAGTGAAGTATCAGGAGGCTGGAAGGTCAGCAAGGAGGCTGATGCAGTAGTCCAGGAAGGAAAGGATGAGTGATTTTATTCCAATGGTAGCAGTTTGGATGGAGGGGAAAGGATGGATTTTAGTGGTGGTGTGAAGGTGGAACCAACAGGATTTAGTGATGGATTGAGTATGTGGGTTGAATGAAAGAGAAGAGGAGTCAAGGATAATTGCTAAGGTTATGGGCTTGTGAGACAGGAAGGATGGTGGTGCTGTCTACATTATTGGGAAAGTCACGGGGGGAGGACAGGGTCTGGGTGGGAAGATAAGGAGCTCTCTCTTGGACATGTTAAGCCTGGGTGACAGGAGGACATTCAAGTAGAGATGTCTTGAAGGCAGAAGGAAAAGCGAGATTGCAGAGAGAGAGATCAGGGCTAGGTTCTAATCCTGGCTCCACCACCTGTCCGCTGTGAGATCTTGGGCAAGTCAAGTAACTTCTCTGTGCCTCAGTTACCTCATCTGTCAAAAATGGATTAGAACTGTGAGCCCTATGTGGGACAGGGACTGTGTCCAACAATTATCTTGTATCATCTACCCAGCACTTAGTACAGTGCCTGGCACATAGTAAGAGCTCAACAGATGCCACAATCATGAATATTATTGTTGTTGTTACAGACAGCCCTAACAGGCATCCATGAATTAATGTAGAGAGGTGAGGTTATTTCAATTCAACAGTATCTGGAAATTGAATCATGCTTTTATATTTCCAAAGACTTTCTCATTAATTATTGTATCCTCACAACTTTCCAGTGTTAGGCAATTACGTTTACCTCCATTTTTATACCTGAGGGAACTGAAGCCCACAGAATAATTGTGTGTTGGGGAAGGTGGGATCGAAATGGAGAAGGGCTGGTCTTCACCACTCAAGGTTTACTCTTTCATTGCCGTGCTTTCCTCTTTCTTTGTCTGGCCTTGGACACTGCTTGTAAGGGAGAAGAAGAAATGTGTCTGACGATTACTCAACCCTACCACCCTGACAGAAAATAGTATTGTAATCTTATCTGCCTCCTTACTCTCACTTCACCCCTACCTAAAAGGTTGATTTTTTAAAAAACAGCTACTGAGGGCAGAGTAAATGGCTATTCCCACCAGGTCTGGCTTTTTCCCATTATTTAATCTTGGCAGTTTATATCCCTTTTCTTTCCTAATGCACAACTGTTCTCTCTTCCTGCCTAAAATAACTTTTGGGTTGCCATTCATTTTTTTCAACATAGAATGTGTTTTTTAGGGAAAGAACCCTAATATTTGCCTTCATTTTGGACTTTTATCTCAAATTTTTATCCAAAAAACCATATTTGCAGCGAGGCTCAGTGGAAGGAGCCTGGGCTTGGGAGTCAGAGGTCATGGGTTTGAATTCCGGCTCTGCCACTTGTCAGCTGTGTGACTGTGAGCAAGTCACTTAACTTCTCTGTGCCTCAGTTACCTCATCTGTAAAATGGGGATTAAGACTGTGAGCCTCACGTGGGACAACCTGATTATCCTGTATCTACCCCAGCACTTAGAACAGTGCTCTGCACATAGTAAGCACTTAACAAATACCAACATTATTATTATGATTATTGTTTGGTTATATTGATATTCACCCCACCCTCAGCCCCACATCACTTACGCCCATATGTGTAATGTATTTATATTAATGTCTGTCTCCCCATCTAGACTGTAAGCTTCTTGTGAGTCACTAACATGTCTACCAATTCCATTGTATTGTACTTTCCCAAATATTTAATACAGTGCTTGGCACACAGTAAACACTCAAGAAGTCCATTGACTGAATGATTGTAGTACTGGACAGATCTACTATAGCCTCCTCTTCAGTGCAGTATTTAAATGTCAGTTTTGAAAGCTTTTTAAAGCTTTTTCCGCCAACTAATGATAGAGTAGCATATTTCCCAGATCTTGACTCCTCCATCATTAAGAACCATTCGTTTTTCTGTAATGGCCCAAACTCAGCTGTAGATAGAATATTAATCGATGTGGTTAAAGTTTTCTGATTTTTGTGATTCTTTTCTAATAGATGATATTATGGAATTTTAAAAGTATAGGTAATCTTGATGAAACAAAGTTAGGGGTCAGGTCTTCCATGGGTTGTAATAGTCATGATTATAAGGAGGAAATTGCTTGTTTTGTGATGGTTGTCTTCATGAAAAATTATTCTATTGGGGACTTGCCAAAGAAAGCCCACAAGAAGTCAAGATTTATGTGTGCTTCATTAATGCTTTATTGATGCTGGAGATTCAGTGATGTAATTAGCAGTAAAAACCTATAAAAGAATGCTACTTTGTGACATCAGATTTGCCAGCATTTTGTATTCACAGAATTGACTTATTTTCTTGCCTTCCTTTTTCCAGGAAGATCTGCCAGGAGGGCCTGCATAATTGTCATGTGGTGGGGTGGTAACAACTCAGACTTTCTCCAGAAATTTTAGGGCTGGTTAAGCAAGACCGCCACCAGGCTCTCATATCCTCAAAGTTCTACTCAATGCCTTGTCTTTCAAAGGAAGGAAAGACATATTAGACTCATCCATGGCCTAAACAAAGGCTTATTGACTGTAATGTTGGTATTTGTTAAGCGCTTACTACTTGCAGAGCACTGTTCTAAGTGCTGGGGTAGACACAGGGGAATCAGGTTGTCCCACGTGGGGCTCACAGTCTTAATCCCCAATTTACAGATAAGGTAACTGAGGCCCAGAGAAGTGAAGTGACTTGCCCACAGTCACACAGCTGACAAGTGGCAGAGCCGGGATTTGAACCCATGACCTCTGACTCCAAAGCCCGGGCTCTTTCCACTGAGCCACGCTGCTTCTCAGTGTGGTCAAGGGATCTGAGGGAGATGCTACTCACAGTGGCCATTGTGGAGCTGAATTTATATACTCTAATATACTAATACTAGTATAATATACTCAGACTACAAAATTTTGCATCAAAATGTGGCTCTAAACCACCAAAATAGCTCAGTGTTAGGTTCATGATAAATGAAAACCCCATACCCCTGTATAACCAAGATGCCTCTTATCCATGTTACAGTGTAAACAGCAGGTGGACATTACTCCATTACACTGTTTATCAAGCAACTATCAATAATAATTGTGGTATTTGTTAAGCACTTACTTTGCCAAGCACTGTTCTAAATGCTATGATGGATACAAACAAATCGGGATGGACACAGTCCCTGACCCACATGGGGCTCATGGTTTTAATCTCCATTTTACAGATGAGGTAGCTGAGGCACAGAGAGTGAAATAACTTGCCCAACGTCATATAACAGGCACATGGCAGAGTTGGGATTAGAACTCAGATCCTTCTAACTCCCAGGCCCAAGCTTTATCCACTTTGCTAAGCTGCTTCTCTACAGGCATTACTAGTCCAAGGTTGCAATAGTGGTTTGGTCAAAGAGATTAATTTGAGATTGAATGGGCCTAGGAGTCAGAGGACCTGGGTTCTAATTTCAGTTATGCCTCTTGTCTGCTCTATGAACTTGGGCAAGTCACTTAACTTCTCTCTGTCTTAGTTTCCTCATGGAGAAATGGGATTGAATGGGATGACAAATGGGGAGTCAACACATGCTCTCCTTCCTACTTACAGTGAGCCCCATATGAAAGAGGGATTGTATCCGACTTGCTTTATCTTGTATATAACCTAATGCCTAATATAGTGCTTGGCACATTCATTCATTCAATCATATTTATTGAGCACTTACTGTGTGCAGAGCACTGAACTAAGCACTTGGAATATACAATTTGGCAACAGATAGTGACAATCCCTGCCCAACAACAGGTTCACAGCTTAACAAATACCACCATTATCATTCCCATTCATTCTTCTTATTATTTTAATTATTGTTGTTTCATCCATCAAGGACTGTATCAGAAGAACTTTGCAGCACCTCATGAGTCTCCCTAAAGAGAGGCTTGTAAAAACCTCTAATGAAAGCTCTAGATGGGTAAACTTGTTGTGGGAAAGGCATGCATCTGCCAACTCTCTTATACTGTACTCTCCTTAGCGCTTAGTACAGTGGTCTGCACAGAGTAAGTGATCCATAAATATGACTGATTGATTGATGTCATATGCAGCTAAAGTGAAGGGGGCTTGCAACCCCAATGGGGGGTGGTGAAGTTCTAAACACCCAAGATTATGCAACCAAGGATTTAGTGCGTCACTGAAGAAGGGTAATAATCCTGCTCACATTCCATATCACAGTACAGATGGGAACCTGTTGAGATGACAAAAAATAGTTTCAATAGTTTCTTCAACCTAATAGCAAAAAGGAGGCTCTATAAAGCCTAGGGAACCTATCAATATGTGAAAGCTTGGCCCTCATCCCAAATCTTGAGTAAATTTCTGCTTTACTCAGGGTCACATAAACTGGGAACGCACCTGAATCTGTTGTCATACTTGGTGATATTTAGATTGTAAGCTCATCTTCCAGATTGTAAACTCGCTGTGGTCAGGGAATGTGTCTTTATATTGTTGTGTTGTACTCTCCCAAGCACTTAGTACAGTGCCCTGCACCCAATAAGCGCTCAGTAAATGTGATTGATAAGAGTAAGCTGGGAATTCACTAAGTGTTTACACAAGTTTTCTTTTAATGGATGACGAACTGAGGGGAACGCTGCAGTATTTCAAAAGTGCCACCATCATCTGCATAATGAAGAAGGTTACAGACTACATCGAAGTTTCATTTTACTGCTTTCCATTGTTGGAAAGATGCTAACCAGACACCTCTTGTTTTGGCCTTGGAAGATATCGATCACGTAATCCTCTAGACTGTAAGCTTGTCATTGGCAGAGAACGTGTTTACCAACTCTGTTGTACTGTACTCTCCCTACCACTTAGTCCCATTGATTGAGTGAAATCAAAGATGGCCACAGACCAGAGTGAAGAGATACCAGCAGTGTGTGCCCTGGTCAGTCCCAAGACCAGTGGAAGGGCAATGGCAGATGCTGCCCCTTCAGGAATGTTCCCATCTATCTCGCCATCTCCCATCTGCCCCTGTTCCCATCTATCTCGCCACCGACCCCTTTCCAACATCCTTCCCCTAGCCTGCAACTCCCTCCCCATCTCTGTATGCCAGACCACCACTCTCTCCACTATTAAGGTCACATCTTCTCCACGAGGCCTTACCTGATTAAGCCTTCCTTTCCCCAGCTCATTCACCCTTCTGCATCATCTCTGCACTTGGATCTATGACCTTTGGACATTTGATATTTGTCCCAACCCCACAGTACTTATGTACATATCTTTAAATCATTAAAATATTTATTGATATTATATTAATGTCTGTTTCTCCTTCTAGGCTGTAAGCTCATTTGGACAGGGAACATGTCTGCTCATTCTCTTATATTATCTGAAACATATAGAACAGTTCTCTGCACAGAGTAAGAACTCAGTAAATAACACTGATTGATCGATGGATTTCAGCAGCTCCATCTGCCAGTCATGGTGAAGAGAAACCAGGAACATAAGACTTTTTCAAGTTAGAAGGTTGGGCAGGTTGGCGTGGCAGCCTGAAATTCCACTCCTCCAGACCAGCACCCTATTGCTCTTACTGTAATAATAATAATAATTATGGTATTAAGCACTTACAGTGTGTCAGGTACTGTACTAAATGCTGGGGTGGATACAAGCAAACTGTGTCCCTGTCCCATGTAGGGCTCAGTCTCAATCCCCATTTTACAAATGAGGGAATTGAGGCCCAAAGAGATGAAGTGACTTGCCCAAGGTCACAGAGCAGACAAATGGTGGAGCTGGGTTTAGAAAACATGACCTTCTGACTCCCAGGCCTATACTCTATCCAACGGGCCACACTGCTTCACATCATATTTTCATTGTCCTTGCATTTTACATTGGTTTAATGTTTTCATTGTTTCATCCACCCTCAGCCCCATGACACTTATATTATCTGTAATTTATATTAATGTCTGTTTCCCTCTGTAAATTCCTTGTGGGCAGAGAACGTGTCTACCAACTCTGTTGCATTCTACTCTCCCAGATGATTAGTAAGGTATTCTGCATACAGTAAGTACTCAGTAAGTACTGTGGATTGAAGACAGATAGACAACATTTTGGAATGAAGTCAGCCTAGTTTTGAACATAGCTCAATGCCACCTAAGTTTCCTTTGTGGAAAACATGAAGAGACTAGCAAAGAGAAATCTCCCTAAATTGGTGCTATATGGTGAGCTGAAACAGTGACTGAAAGCTGAAAGGATAGAATAAATGCCTTATAGATGCAGTACAAGGCAGTCTCAGCCCCGAATAATGTGTATTAACTGCTGAAATCTAGGCTGCAACTACAGCGAAAACGAGTTTAGGGAGATGCATGAAAGAAAGGATTAACTCAGTAAGCAGAATTTTTGTGCAGATCATGAAGCAAAGAGGTAAAATCGAAAATAGTTGTAGGAACTGCTGAGAGAAAACATGTTAGGCTACAACTACAGCCAAAATGAGTTTAGGGAGATGAATGAAAGAAAGGATTAACTAAGTAAGCAGATATTTTGAGAGGATCATGAGGCAAAGAGGTAAAATCGAAAATAGTTGTAGGAACTGCTGAGAGAAAACACGTTAGGCACAAAAATGATCAACAAAGAACAATCTTTGTTAGTATATAGTGTGGTCAGGACTGATTATGTGTTCTGTAAGTGTGGTTGTTAAATATATTTTGGTTCAATGTCCTAGATTCCCATGCACAGTAAAAAAACAACAACAACAAAAACTGTTGCTATATACATTGTCACTTGATAGAAATATTCCCTAGAAGTATTTTTTTTCTTTTAGATACAATCATTTTTGCTTCAGTGAATTGTTGGGGGAAGTTCCGTTTTTTGCATTACAAATGAAGGAATATTAAATTGGGTTTTCATGATCTTAGTGGGGGAAACTGGATTTGTGGAATTCAAGATACGTGAAATAAGAATGATTATTCAATAGATAAAATTTTTTTGCGTGCATTTGGTGGTGTTCTGCTTCCATCTGCTTTGAAACTAAAACATTTAAAATTGCATTAATTCACTCATATTTATTTAGTGCTTACTGTGGGCAGAGCATTGTACTAGCATAACTTGTACAACCTCATTAGATGACCACAAAAGCAAAATTTAGTTTTTTTCTTCTTATCAAAGGGCTTGGTAAGTGCTTTCTGAGTAAGTGCTCAGTAAATATGATTGAATGAATAAGTGAATAAATCAAAATTGGAATCATGCCATGCTAAGCAGATATCACCATATTTGTATAAGAATCCTGGCTCCGTCACTTGTCTGCTGTGTGACTTTGGGCAAGTCACTTAACTTCTCTGTGCCTCAGTTACCTCATCTTTAAAATGGGGATTAAGATTGTGAGCCCCACGTGGGACAACCTGATTACCTGATATCTACCCCAGCACTTAGAACAGTGCTTGGCACATAGTAAGCGCTTAACATATATCATTATCATCATTGTATGTAGGAAAAAGAATATTTCCCCTCACCATTATTAACAGTATTTATTGGGTGACTACTTTGTGCAGAATGCTGCCTAGATATTATGGAATTTTTTTTTTAATTGCATGGTCCCTGGCTATAAGGATCTTACAGTTTAATAGAGACAGGATGAAAAACAAGCAGGGCAATTGCCTGGTACAGCATTGCAAACAGAACCACTAAGATCGACAGAGTTCATTCTTAAGGGAAATGCATAAGTGCTAAGAGAACTGGAGTGATTGGATTGATAAGGGCACTAGAAGAAATTCCTAATGCATTTTGTAATACCATGTCTAACTAATCAGAAAATTAATAATGCAAATATAGCTCTCTTTTAAACTATATCACAAGCTTCTTGAGGGTGAGTGAAATAATTTAAGTACTTTGAGATGTTGGGCCACATACTGAAATAATTATTGTTAGGGTTCCCAAACAGAAGGTTGAGAAAACTGCTTCTGGCATTGTGGAATGGTGATACTTCACCTCTTACTGCTATTGCATATTAGTGGCAGAATACATGTCTGTTCATATAATGTGCGATCTGTCAGTCACTGAAAAATTTCCCTGATGCTTAACTATTGGATGGATATTCTGGCAATGGGAATAGATGATCTATTTCCCCTGCCAATAGTTTGATTTGATGCTTATCACCACCTATAGACTTTAAGCTCTTTTGTGGACAGGGATCATGTCTAACCAACCTTGGTGCTTTGTACTTTCCCAAGTGCTTAAAACAGTACTCTAAACACAATATAAGTGCTCAGTAACTACCATTGACTGATTGATTGATTGAAAGCCTATAATAAAAGTGGGATAGAGATGGGGCATTGAAATTAGAAAACTACTGCTTTTTAATCTTATTTTAAAAAATATTTGCACCCCAAGAAGGAGCAAGTGATGCTTTATTTTCACTGAGCAAATGTCCTAATTTCACCTGGTATAGTTAGTCACTGAAATGCAGACTCCAGAAATATTTGTAGAAAACTTAATACCTACAACAAAATATGATTAAATTATCAATGATGGTAAAGTTGTTCATATATAACCAACCCCAACTTTTTAAATAATTTGACTTGTCCAAATCTTCATTTTTGTCTTAAATTACTGAAACATATATCTGTAATATTCTATAACATATATCTAATTCAAATGATCCCAAATCTATTTCTTAAGCAATAAGGCTTTAATCAATAATATTACTTCTAGATACTAATATTCAAAAGCTGTAAAGGTATAATAAGGACATAAGGTAGCTTTTTGCTTCGTATTTCTTCCTGAGTCCATCAAGGTAGAAGAAACTATTCCATGGGCTCAGAATCCATCTTAAATTGTTCCTGATTGACTCAGAACCCTCATCTAGTAACTAAAGATTATGTTATTCTCATTTTGAGGCAGAAAATGAAATAAGCGATTGTGAAATCCTATTAAGGTATAGAGGGAAGACTGAAAAACTTTGGTTCGGTATTCCAGGTGTGAGCTGGTATATGCCTTTGGTCACCTTCGTGATTATTATTAGTTCTTAATTTTATGCTGGCTCTGTAATGTTTGACTGATATAGATTGATTGAAGTGGTTTATAATTACCAGCCCGCTGTTTTTTAAATTTGTCTCCAGGCTGCAATCTTTAGTTTGTTATTGTGCCAGATTTTTGATAATGCCCACTGATTATAGACTATTGATATCTAAGATGCCTTGGTCCACATAAATTATAATTATTCATAATTTATTTACTGTAACTGATTTATTTACATATATTAATGTCTGTCTCCCCCTCTAGACTGTAAGCTCATTGTGACCGGGGAATATGTCCCCTTGTTGTTGTATTGTGCTCTCTCAAGTGCTTAGTGCAGTGCTTTGCAAATAGTAAGTGTTCAATGAATATTAATGAATGAATGAATGAAGAATAGAAATAGGATTACACTTTATGTTATATACCTAATATGGTTTCTAGAATTTCTAATATTTGTGTTGTCTGTATTCAGTTGTCAAAGGAGAAATCTGCTTTATGCTGGAGGAAGGTTTCTTTGTCTTATAGTAACATACTAAGAAGGATATAACTCATTGACCGTGTATGTAGAGAGTGTACAGATGCACCCACACATATGCTTATATTTAAATCAGTCAATAGTATTTAGTCATTCAATCTTGTTTGTTCAGTTCTTTGGTGTAGTAGATGGACATGGGCCTGAGAGTCGGAAGGTCATGGGCTCTAATCCCTGCTGGACCACTTTCTAGACATGGTCTCTGTTCCACAGTGGATTCACAGTCTAGGCAAGGGAGCAAATACCCTTAGAAAAGAGAAACAAGTTAGAGACAATGATAAAGGAGTAGTCCTGGTTTTCCTACCACCACAGCACACAGTCTTTAGATGTGAGCTGCTATAGCCTCCCAGTATTTTGACATTTCAGAAAACCGGATGTTGCTGGCCCCGGTCTTTTGCAGATATATTGTATTAGAAGCAAAGCTGGGAGGGAAAGTTCTCCAGGTTCATACCAGACTGGCAGCTTGAGAAGCAGCATGACCTAGTAGATAGAATGCCAGCCTGGAAGACAGCAGATTCTAGGTTCTTGTCTTGACTCTTCCACTTGTCTGTTGTGTGACCCTTCTCAGTCACCTCACTATAAAATGGGGATTAAGACTGTGAGCCCCTTGTGGGACAGGGACTGTGCCCAACCTCATTAACTTGTTTGTATCTCCGTGTTTAAGAGCAGTGTCTAGCACATAGTCAGCACCTAGCAAATAACATAAAAAAATAAAAGCTGCTTTTCATTTGATCTGTTGCTTCGTGGTCTGCCCTAAAGATCTTTATGTCTGATGCTTTTATTTTAAGTGGCCCGATTGTCTGGTATGAACCTGGAAAATTGCCACTCCAGCTTTTCTGCTAATATACTAGGTCTGCAAAAGTCAGGTGGTAATAATTACGGTAGTAATTATGACATTTATAATAATGATAATGATGGTATTTGTTAAATGCTTACTATATGCCAAGCACTGTTCTAAGCGCTGGGGTAGGCACAAGGTAATTAGGTTTTCCCACGTGGGGCTCACACTCAATCCCCATTTTACAGACAAGGTAACTGAGGCACAGAGAAGTTAAGTGACTTGCCCAAAGTCACACAGCTGACAAGTGGCAGTGCTGGGATTAGAACCCATGACCTCTGACTCCCAAGCCTGTGCTTTTTCCACTAAGCCACGTTGCTTCTCTGTTTTAAGCACTGGGGTAGATATAAGGTAATCAGGTTGGAAACAGTCCCTGTCTCACAAGGGGCTCACAGTCTTAGTCCCCTTTTTCCAGATGAGGTAACAGGCATAGAGAATTGAAGTGACTTGCCCAAGGTCACATAGCAAATAAATGGCAGCGCCGGACTTCAAACCCATTTCCTCTGACGTCCAGACTCGGGCTCTTGCCACTAGGCTATACTGATGATAGCAACATCCTGTTTTCAGAAATATTGAAAACTGCATCCCTTCCTTTATGGCTCTGGCCTGTTGCTTCCATGACTGGGAGCCAGAAGGGAACATGCCTTCCCCTCCCTTCAGTGGGCACTGTACACTAAGTTGAGGACCCTTGAAACCCTTTGATATTCATCCCAGCTCCACAACACTTATGTAACACTTATACTCTACCAATATCCTTGTGGGCAGGGAACACGTCTTCTAATTCTGTCCTAGTATACTCTCTCTCAAGTGCTTAGTATAGTGCTCTGCACACAGGTAGGGCTCAATAAATGTGGTTGATTATATGCTACCACAGCGGGGCTGAGGAAGCAGCATGGCTCAGTGGAAAGAGCCTGGGCTTGGGAGTCAGAGGTCATGGGTGTGAATTCCAGCTCTGCCACTTGTCAGCTGTGTGACTGTGGGCAAGTCACTTAACTTCTCTGTGCCTCAGTTACCTCATCTGTAAAAGGGGATTAACTGTGAGCCCCACATGGGACAACCTGATTACCTTATATCCCCCCCAGCGCTTAGAACAGTGCTCTGCACATAGTAAGCGCTTAACAAATACCAACATTATTAGTATTACCCTGTATCTACCCCAGCGCTTAGAACAGTGCTCTGCACATAGTAAGCGCTTAACAAATACCAACATTATTATTATTATTATATCTGTTCCAGATTGTACTTTCCAAGCACTTAGTACAGTGCTCTACACACAGTAAGTGCTCAATAAATACAATTGAATAAAGGAATGAATGAATTTACCCTACTTGTAATCTATTTTATTGGCCGTCTCCAACTATGGATTGTAAGGTCCTTGTGGGCAGGGTTTGCCTTGACCAACTCTTTTGGCTTGTACTTACCCAACTGTTTAGTACCATGTTTTGCTCACACAGTATGCAGTCAATGAAAGGTCTCTCCTCCAAGAGGCCTTCCCTGACTGCCCTCCTTTCCTCTTCTTCCTCTCCCTTCTGTGGCACCTTGACTTGCTCCCTTCATTCACCTCCATCCACCAGCCCCACAGCACTTAGTTACATATCTGTCATTTATTTATTTATATTAATGTCTGTCTCCCCCTCTAGACTGTGAACTCCTTATGGGCAGGGACTATGTCTGTTGATTGTACAGTGCTTGAGACATAGAAAGCACTTAACAAATGCCATAATTACTATTATTGCCGTGCTTTGCACACAGTAAGCACCTAATAAATCTGATTGAATGAATGAATACCATTAATTGATTAATTTATTGGCTTCCCTCAATGTCATGTATCCTTTAGTGCTGTCAGTGGTTAACCATATCTAAAATGTCAAGGATCCCAAATACATAAGGAGATAATGGAGAACAGGGATGTGTTTTCATTGTAATGAAATTTATACTTTTCTAAGAATCCTTGAGCTTCTGATCACTGTAATCCAGTCCTATCCAATCGTAATTATTGAGCACTTTCTGCAGAGCATTATACTAAATGCTTGGGAAAGTGCACTATAACAGTATAACAGATACATTGTAGAGATGTGATCAGCTCCCATGAGGAGGTTCTCTTTTCAGGAAGTCAAAAACTTTGGTCTTTAGACTTCTAAGTATTTTCCTTTGTTACTCTATCCTGGCAGAGCTACTGAAAGAAAATGCAGAAATACTTGAAAAAACCAAAAAACCTCAATAGACTTGGCATTTTGAAGTACTGTGTACTTTTTGATGTTTGTATTTCAAATGATGTTTAATGACGATCATAAACTATGCTAGCCCTCTTTCTGAAAGACATGCTCCAGGAGATATTTGAAATGACATCTTCCCCTGATTGTTTTGTTATTTATCTGGATCATTAGTTACTACTTGCCTAAAGCAACCGTTACTTTGGGAGAAGCCCTTACAATTCTCCAGAGTGTAATTTAAACCACCTGATTACTTCCACGATTGTTCTGCTCCGGAAACACCTCTTGGAGGAATCTAATTTATTGTGCAGTTTGAAATGTCAGTAGCACATGACTACTTACTTGATAAACTCATTGTGGATTACAATTACAACCTCCTTATAAAAATGGAAGTAAAATATTGTCAATATAAACCATAAATATTGACATCGGTAGTATATTAGTCATTTTCAGTGTAAGTGTGAGTGTGTGTATGTTCAGTTGTATTTATTAAACACTGTGTGTAAAGCACTGTATTAAGCACTTGGGAGAGTACAATACAGCAATAAACAGTGACAGTCCCTGCCCACAGTGATCTCACAGTCTGGGGAGGGGGGAGGTAGACATCAATATAAATTAAAAAATTACAGATATAGACTTGTTCTGAATGTTTCTTTATAAAGATGACCTGGGCAGAGGAGTGAAATATGGACTGGAGTGGGGGACAGGCAGGAGATTGGGAGGTCAGCAAGGAGGCTGATGCAGTAATCTAGGCTGGATAGGCTGGAGATATATATATATATATATATATATATATAATAATGTTGGTATTTGTTAAGCGCTTACTATGTGCCGAGCACTGTTCTAAGCGCTGGAGTAGATATAGGGGAATCAGGTTGTCCCACGTGGGGCTCACAGTCTTAATCCCCATTTTACAGATGAGGGAACTGAGGCACAGAGAAGTTAAGTGACTTGCCCACAGTCACACAGCCGACAAGTGGCAGAGCTGGGATTCGAACTCATGAGCCCTGACTCCAAAGCCCGTGCTCTTTCCACTGAGCCACGCTGCTTCTCTATATGCTTTGGGGCAGGATGGAAGAGCAAAGAGAGCAAGTCAGGGCGATGCAGAAGGGAGCAGTAGATGAGCAAAAGTGGAACTTAGTCTGGGAAGGCCTCTTGGAGGAGACGTGCCTTCAGTAAGGCTTTGAAGCGAGGGGAGAGTAATTGTCTGTCGGATTTGAGGAGGTAGGTGGTTCCAGGCCAGAGGCAGGTTGTGGGCAAGGGGTCAGGGGTGAGACAGGCAAGATGGAGGCCCAGTGAGAAGGTTAGCACCAGAGAAGCGAAGTGTGTGAGCTGGGTTGTAGAAGGAGAGAAGTGAGGTGAGGTAGGAGGGGATGAGGTGATAGAGAGCTTTAAAGCCAATGGTGAGAAGTTTTTGTTTGAACGAAGGTGAATGGGCAATCACTGGAGTTTCTGAGGAGGGGGCTGACTTGTCCTGAATGTTTCTTTATAAAGATGATCTGGGCAGAGGAGTGAAATATGGACTGGAGTGGGGGAGAGGCAGGAGATTGCGAGGTCAGCAAGGAGGCTGATGCAGTAATCTAGGCTGGATAGGGTGAGTGATTGTATTAACATGGTAGAAGTTTGGATGCAGAGGAACAGGTGGATGTATGTATGCATATTTATGAATATATGAATGTGTATGAATATGAATGTATGGAAGGGTGGATTTTAGCGATGTGTGTATGTTTATGAATATCTGAATATGAACGTGTGAATATGAGTATATATGAATATGTCCATGTCTAAATATTGTAATTCATTTGTCCAAAATTTGGAGGACTGTTTAGTAATAATAATATGTGGTATTTGATAAGTGCTTGCTATGTTCCAGACACTCTACTGAGTGCTGCGGTAGATAAAAACTAATCAATTGGACACAGTCCCTGTACCACATGGGGCTCACACTCTTTATCCTCATTTTACAGATGAGTTAACTGAAGCACCAAGAAGTGAGCCAATTTGCCCAAGGTCACAAAGCACACAAGTGGTGGAGCTGGGATTAGAATCCAGGTCCTCTGACTCCTAGGCCTGGGCTAATCTGTCAGCATCCCAGCACACAAGTATTTTATATAAAATTGGGTATTATGTTTTGATTTTCAGGAATTCTCTCAGAGAATGCATTTCACATAGCAAATCATATATCAACTAATTTTATTACTTAATATTCATTTAATTATTGTCATGGTCTTTATTGAGTGTTTTTGCCAAGTGCTGTATCAGACACTGGAGTAGTTATATAATCTGATCAGATGTAGTCACTGTTCAACATGAGGCTCACACTTTTAGAGCTAGAGAGAGCTATGAAAACATCTTCTATGTATTCCTCAGGAGTTTCTGACCAAAAAACATCTCTTCTCCCATGTTCCCCTGAAGATTATTAGTAAAATGGAGTACATGTTTCTTTATTGCGTTGCAACTAAGTGGGTGAAAAAACAACAAATCTGAGTTTCCCCTACCTAAATCTTCCATGAGCTTTCCTCTTCAGCTTAACCGTTCATTATAAGCACCTTCACTGTTGTTATCTCAGAGTACAAAGGATAACTGATGCTTGGTATGGGCAGGGAACATGATAATAATTATTATATCTGTTAAGTGTTTACTGTGTGCCAAGAACTTGTTAAGCACTTGTTAACAAGTATCTGTTAAGCACTGGGCTAGATACAAGGTAATCAGGTTGCCCTACATGGGGCTCACAGTCTTAGTCCCCATTTTACACATGAGGTAACTGAGGCACAGATAAGTAATAATAATAATAATTTTGGTATTTGTTAAGCACTTACTGTATGCTAGGCACTGTACTAAGTGCTGAGGTGGATTTAGGAAAATTTGGTAGGACGTAGCCCCTGTCCCACATGGGGCTCACAGTCTTAATCTCCGTTTTACACATGAGGTAACTGAGGCACAGAGAAGTTAAGTGACGTACCCAAGGTCACACAGCAGACAAGTGGAAGAGGTGGGATTTGAATGCAGGTCTTTCAGACTCTCTGGCCCATGGATAGAGCCCGGGCTGTATCCACTAGGCCGCACTGCTTCCCTAGTCTATTGTATTTCCTGTAGGATACTCAGCAAAAGGTAGGACAGCACCAAAGGAAAATGCCTTCAGACATCTTATTTGTTTTGTCCCATCATTCATTCAGTCACATTTAATGAGTGCTTCTTGTGCACAAAGCACTGTACTAAGTGCTTGGTAGAGTATAATACAACAACAGATACAATCCCTGCCCACAGTGAGTTCACAGTCAAGAGCTCACTGTCTCTGTTAGTATATCATCATCTGCCCCATTGAGAATGGTCCTTGGTCAGCAGAATGGAATTCCTGGACTGGACAAGTGGCCACCTTTCACTTTCTCAGTCGACTTGAAATAACAATTGTGGTACTTGTTAAGTGCTAACTCTGTGTCAAGCACTATACTAAACACTGGGGTAGATCCAAGATCACGAAGTCATGCATGGGATTCACAGTCGAAGTAGGAGGCCGCACAGATATTAAATCCCCATTTTGTAGGTGAGTGAACGGAGACACAGAGAAGCAAAATGACTTGTCCAAGGTCACACAGTAGGGGAGGGGTGGAGCCGGGATTAGAACCCAGGTCCTCTTGACTGCCCGGCCTGGGCTCTTTCCACTAGGCCACAGTGCTTCATTTTGAAGACTCAGATGGTGCATCCACTGATCATAATTTACAGCCCGAATGGTCCCGAGGTATGGATTGTCTTCCGGACAACCAGAGAAGCAGAGAAGAGCACAGGACTGGTAGTCAGGGGCACCTGACTGAAAAATGACAGGGCAAATTCATTTCTCACACCACAAACCCATGCAACTTCTAGCTTTTTTCTAACAGCATATTAATTACCTGGAGTGAGTTAAGCTTAGACTAATGTGTTTGAATTTTAGTAAATATTTATATAACCAAAACATCAACTTGCATCCAATAAAAGTAATTGCCTATTTTCCTTTAACTTAATTATTGGGAAAAGAAATTATTAAAGCAATTATTTTGATAGTCTTGTAGCATTTTTTTCAAACTGTTTACAATGGTTAATTTATTTATTCCAAGGAAATTGCCCCCGTCTGAGTGATCATTGGAGTCCTGAGTATGAAGAATGAAACTTGGCCTAATAGTTGAGGCATCTTGAAAGAGATGAATTGCTTTAGAATAACATACACCGTGAAGCACAGAGTTAATGAAATAGTAGTAGAAGTAATCGTAGTACAGAGAAGTATTATGACCCAGGAACACAGATCTGGGAGTCAGGGCACTAGGATTCGAATCCCAGCCCAGCCTCTTGCCTGCTGTGTGACCTTGGTCAAATCACTTAACTTCTCTGTGCCCCAGTTCCTTTATCTGTAAAACCTGTTCATCTTCTCCCTTAGACTACAAGCCTCAACCGGGAAAGAGGCTTTGTCTGACCTAATAATTGTCTGGTATCCACTCCACCTCTTACTACCATGCTTGACACATAGTAAATGCTTAACAAGCACCATCGTCATTAATAATAATAATAATAATAATAATAATAACATTGGTATTTGTTAAGCACTTACTATGTGCTGAGCACTGTTCTAAGCACTGGGGTAGATATAGGGTAATCAGATTGTTCCACGTGAGGCACACAGTCTTAATCCCCATTTTACAGATGAAGTAACTGAGGTACTGAGAAGTTAAGTGACTTGCCCAAAGTCACACAGCCGACAGGTGGCAGAGCTGGGATTAGAACCCATGACCTCTGAATCCTAAACCTGTGCCCCTTCCACTGAACCATACTTCTCACCATCCACTTAGTTTGTGGCACTGTACTAGGTTCTTGGGAAGCACAGAATGAAGAATGTATGGTATTTAATAATCAGATGTATTTCTTGAGTGCTTACTGTGTGCAGAGTACTGTACTAAGCACTTGGGAGTCTACAGTCCAAGAAAGTTGGTAGATGTGTTCCCTTTCCACAGTGAGCTCACCGTCTAGAGGGAGAGGCAGGCATTTATATTCTTTACTGTGTGCAGAACCCTGTAATAAGTGGTTTGGAGAGTACAAGATATACAATAATAATAATGTTGGTATTTGTTAAGCGCTTACTATGTGCCGAGCACTGTTCTAAGCGCTGGGGTAGACACGGGAATCAGGTTGTCCCACGTGGGGCTCACAGTCTTCATCCCCATTTTACAGATGAGGTAACTGAGGCACCAAGAAGTTAAGTGACTTGCCCAAAGTCACACAGCTGACAAATGGCCGAGCCGGAATTTGAACCCATGACCTCTGACTCCAAAGCCCGTGCTTTTCCACTGAGCCACGCTGCTGATCCCTGTTTACAAGGAGCTTACAGTCTAAAGGGGTTGACAGGCATTAAAATAGATTAGGGATAGGGCACATAATAGAGTAAAATAATGAGTTCTAATCCCTGCTCTGCCACTTGTCTGCTGACTTTGGGCAAGTCACTTCCCTTCTCTGGGCCTCAGTTTCCTCATCTGTAAAATGGGGTTGAGATTGTGAGGCCCACGTGGGAGAGGGACTGTGTCCAACCCAAATTGCTTGTATCCACCTCAGCAGTTAGTTCCATACCTGGCACAGAGTAAGCGCTTAACCAATACCATGATTATTAAGTATGGTGAGGCTGGGGTGAGTATCGGGGTGCTTTAAAGGGTAAATAGCCAAGTTCATAGTCAATGCACAGGTTAGGGTGGATAGGGGAAATAAAGCCTGGGAAGCCCTCTTGGAGGAGTTGGGATTTTAGGAGGGTTTGGATGGTGGAGAGAGTGGTAGACTGTCAGATATGAAGGAGAAGGGAATTCCAATCCTGAGTAAGGTTTGGAAGGGAGTTGGTGGTGAGATAGATGAGGGTAAGCTCATGTAGGCAGGGAATGTATCTGATATATTGTTACACTGTACTCTCCCAAACACTTAGTACAGTCCTTAGCACACAGTATGCTCTCAATAAATATGACCAATTGATTGAGGAGATCTAGGTATAGAGTGGTTCTGTCATTTTTATAGTATTTGTTAAGCACTCACTATGTGCCAGGCACTGTACTAAGCTCTGGGGTAGACACAAGCTACTCAGGTTGGACACAGTTCTTGTCCCATGGCCTTAATCCCCATTTTACAGAAGAGGTACCTGAGGGCCAAAGAAGTTTAGTGACTTTCCCAAGGTCACACAGCAGACAAGTGGAGGTGCCGGGATTAGAATCAGGTTCTTTTGATTCCTAGGTCTGTGCTCTATCCATTAGGCTGCACTGCTTCTCTGTGCCTCAGTCTTCTCACCTGTAAATTGGGGATTGAATACCTGTTTCTCTCTCCCCTTTTAAGTGTGATCTAAGTGTGGGAAAGAGACTGTCTCCAATCTGATTATTTTGCATCAATCAATCTGTCCTTTAGTGAATGCTTACTGTGTGCAGAGCGCTATACTAAACAGTTGGGAGAGTACATTTCCTGCCTACATCGAGCTTACAGTCTAGAAGGGGAGACAGACATTGATATAAATAAATTAAGGATATGTACATAAGTGCTGTGGGGCTAAGGGAGAGTTGAATAAAGGGTGCAAATCCAAGTGTAAGGGGGATGCAGAAGGAAGTGGGAGAAGAGGAAATGAGGGCTTTTTCAGGGAAGGCCTCTTGGAGGAGATGTGCAAGCTCTCATAATATCCCGACTAGATTATTGCATCAGCCTCCTCTCTGATCTTCCATCCTCCTGTCTCTCCCTGCTTCATTCCCCTGCCCAGATTATCTTTCTATAGAAACACTCTGAGCATGTCACTCCCCTCCTCAAAAATCTCCAGTGGTTGCCTATCAGCCTTCGCATAAAAGAAAAACTCCTCACTCTTGGCTTCAAAGCTTTCCATCACCTTGCCCCTTCCTACCTCGCCTCCCTTCTTTCCTTCTACAGTCCACCCCGTACACTCCACTCCTCTGGTGCCACTAACCTTCTCACTGGGCCCTGTTCTTGCCTCTCCTGCCATTGAACCCTGGCCCACATCTTACCACTGGCCTGGAATGCCCTCCCTCCTCACATCCGCCAAACTAACTCTTTTCCCTCTTCAAAGTCCTACTGAGAGCTCACCTCCTTCAGGAGGCCTTCCCAGACTGAGCCCTTCCTTTCCCTCTGCCCATCTCCCCTCCCCATTCACCCTCCTCCCTCTGCTCTACCCCCTTCCCCTCCCTACAGTACTTGTGTATATTTGTATTTATTATTTATTACTCTATATATTTTATTAATGATGTGTATATATCTATGATTCTGTTTATCTATTTTGATGGTAATGATGCCTGACTACTTGTTTTGTTGTCTGTCTCCCCCTTTTAGACTGTGAGTCCATTTGGGCAGGGATTGTCTCTATCTGTTGCCAAATTGTACATTTCAAGCGCTTAGTACAGTGCTCTGCACACAGTAAGGGCTCAATAAATACGATTGTATGAATGAAGGCCTCCAGGAGGCCTTTCCTGTTTGATTTCCAATCTCCCTGTCTTATATCCCACCCCTGCAACTGCCAGTTCAGCACTTTCGTGTCACCTAAGAGGTCATCTCTGTACTTTAATATCTATTTCCCAACTAGACTGTAGGATCCTTGAAGACAGGGGACATGTATATTTATCTATCTAGCTCTTAGTTCTGAGCCCGATACTAAACATTTGTAATCATATTTACAGTATCTTTGGAGTGTCTGTGTTCAGAGCACTGTCTCCTGGTGCTCAATAAATACAACTGATTGATTAAGGATCGAGGGCTTCCTCAAAGTGAGTCAACCAGCCAGCACCCAGGATAAAGGGGGATTAAAAAAAAATCATGATAGTGATCCAACCAAAGGTATTTATATATTAAAATGTTGTTGAAAAGTTTTCTAGTAATAATAATTATTGTGGAATTTGTTAAGCACCTACTGTGTACCAGACACTGTACTAAGTGCTGGGGTAGATACTAGCTAACCGGGTTGGACAGTCGCTGTCCCACATGGGGCTCACAGTCTTGAGCCCCATTTTTTAGATGAGCTAACTAATCCAGTAGCCGGTGCAGAGAGCTCAGATTTTGGGGGTTATTAGGTGTGGGTTGCTCCTTCTTGAACTGTTATTGACCATTATTGAATTTACTTTCCTCTCCATATTTTTAAAAAATTAGCCTTTAATAAAAGGTTTAATGAAACTTGGACTGAAGTTACTCAGCAAGGAACAGACCATAGGCAACAGACCCAGGATATATGAAATATATGTAGCAGCCACTACAAATGATTTCAAGGCAGTGTACATTTCTCTGGGGTTTGGAGAAAGTCAAATTGCAAGCATATTTGGGATTAATGCTAATAACAATAAGTGTAGTTTTTGTTAAGCATTTCCTGTGTGTCAAGCAGAGTTCCAAGCACTGGGGTAGATACAAGTTAATTTGGTAAGCCCCTGTCCCACATGGGGCTTACAGTCTAAGTAGGAGGGAGAAGAGGGGTTGAATCTCTATTTTAATTGAATCTCCATTTTACAGATAAGGAAACTGGGACACTGAGAAGTCAATCAAGTGACTTGCCCAAGGTCACACAGCAGACAAGTGGCAGAGCCAGATTTAGAACCCAGGTCCTCTGACTCCCAGGCCCGGGCTCTTTCTCCTAGGCCACACTGCTGTCATTCTGAACCGTTAGGTATTTTGGTTTTCCAACTATAATCGATTTATCTTATTCCTTAAGAGTAACTTGAAAAATGGAATAAGAAAATCATAATCCCTCTTATATTTATTGAGTGCTTACTTTGTGTAGAGCACTGTACTAAGCGCTTGGAAAGTACTATTCGCCAACAGATAGAAACAATCCCTACCCAATAACAGGCTCACAGTCTAGAAGGGGGGAGACAACAAAACAAGTAGACAGGCATCAATAGCATCAAAATAAATAAATAGAATTATATTGTTATATTGTACTCTTCCAAGCTCTTAATACAGTGTTCTGCACACAGTAAACGCTCAGTAAATACCACTGACTAGAAAACTCACTTTATGGAGGTTAGTTTTGGATCATGTGGGAAATGTGGGTAGTGGGTAGTGATTCCCTCCTGGCAGCAGGCGACTCTAGGAAATGTGTTTCACCTTAGGTTTTGAGTTGAGTTTTCCTGAGTACACTCCATGAGTCAAACTTTGTGTTCATTTTTCAATTAAGTAGACCATACTGTACTAAGCAATATGGCCTAATGGATAGAGCACAGTCCTGGGAGTCAGAAGGACCTGTGTTCTAATCCCGGTTCCACCCTGTGTCTGCTCTGTGACCTTGGGCAAGTCACTTCACTTTTCTGTGCCTCAATTACCTCATCTGTAAAATGGAAATTAAGACTGTGAAACCTATTGTGGGACAGGGACTATATCCAACTTTCATTCATTCATTCATTCAATAGTATTTATTGAGCGCTTACTATGTGCAGAGCACTGTACTAAGCGCTTGGGATGAACAAGTCGGCAACAGATAGAGACAGTCCCTGCCGTTTGACGGGCTTACAGTCTAATCGGGGGAGACGGACAGACAAGAACAATGGCACTAAACAGCGTCAAGGGGAAGAACATCTCGTAAAAACAATGGCAACTAAATAGAATCGAGGCGATGTACAATTCATTAACAAAATAAATAGGGTAACGAAAATATATACAGTTGAGCGGACGGGTACAGTGCTGTGGGGATGGGAAGGGAGAGGTGGAGGAGCAGAGGGAAAAGGGGAAAATGAGGCTTTAGCTGCGGAGAGGTAAAGGGGGGATGGCAGAGGGAGTAGAGGGGGAAGAGGAGCTCAGTCTGGGAAGGCCTCTTGGAGGAGGTGATTTTTAAGTAAGGTTTTGAAGAGGGAAAGAGAATCAGTTTGGCGGAGGTGAGGAGGGAGGGCGTTCCAGGACCGCGGGAGGACGTGACCCAGGGGTCGACGGCGGGATAGGCGAGACCGAGGGACGGCGAGGAGGTGGGCGGCAGAGGAGCGGAGCGTGCGGGGTGGGCGGTAGAAAGAGAGAAGGGAGGAGAGGTAGGAAGGGGCAAGGTGATGGAGAGCCTTGAAGCCTAGAGTGAGGAGTTTTTGTTTGGAGCGGAGGTCGATAGGCAACCACTGGAGTTGTTTAAGAGGGGGAGTGACATGCCCAGATCGTTTCTGCAGGAAGATGAGCCGGGCAGCGGAGTGAAGAATAGACCGGAGCGGGGCGAGAGAGGAGGAAGGGAGGTCAGAGAGAAGGCTGACACAGTAGTCTAGCCGGGATATAACGAGAGCCCGTAATAGTAAGGTAGCCGTCTGGGTGGAGAGGAAAGGGCGGATCTTGGCGATATTGTAGAGGTGAAACCGGCAGGTCTTGGTAACGGATAGGATGTGTGGGGTGAACGAGAGGGACGAGTCAAGGATGACACCGAGATTGCGGGCCTGCGGGACGGGAAGGATGGTCGTGCCATCCACGGTGATGGAGAAGTCTGGGAGCGGACCGGGCTTGGGAGGGAAGATGAGGAGCTCAGTCTTGCTCATGTTGAGTTTTAGGTGGCGGGCAGACATCCAGGTGGAGATGTCCCGGAGGCAGGAGGAGATGCGAGCCTGAAGGGAGGGGGAGAGGACAGGGGCGGAGATGTAGATCTGCGTGTCATCTGCGTAGAGATGGTAGTCAAAGCCGTGAGAGCGAATGAGTTCACCGAGGGAGTGAGTGTAAATGGAGAACAGAAGAGGGCCAAGAATTGACCCTTGAGGAACTCCAACAGTTAAAGGATGGGAGGGGGAGGAGGCTCCAGCGTAGGAGACCGAGAATGATCGGCCAGAGAGGTAAGAGGAGAACCAGGAGAGGACAGAGTCCGTGAAGCCAAGGTGAGATAAGGTACGGAGGAGGAGGGGATGGTCGACAGTGTCAAAGGCAGCAGAGAGGTCAAGGAGGATCAGAATGGAGTAGGAGCCATTGGATTTGGCAAGAAGGAGGTCATGGGTGACCTTAGAGAGAGCAGTCTCGGTAGAGTGGAGGGGACGGAAGCCAGATTGGAGGGGGTCTAGGAGAGAATGGGAGTTAAGGAATTCTAGGCATCGATTGTAGACGACTCGTTCTAAGATTTTGGAAAGGAAGGGTAGTAGGGAGATAGGACGATAACTGGAGGGGGAAGTGGGGTCAAGAGCGGGTTTTTTTAGGATGGGGGAGACGTGGGCGTGTTTTGATTATCTCATATCTTCCCCAGTGCTTAGAACAGGGCCTGGCACATAGTAAGCACTTACAATCCCATAATTATTAGTTTTATTAAATTTGAGTCTTCTTAGGTAGATTTTATAAATTGTCCTTTTCCACCTAAAGTTTTATATTCATTCTTAATATATTCATACTTCAGTTCAGTTTGGAATCTATCATCAGGAATTGTCAAAGGCTGTTTTCATTACTTTAATTATTCTATGTGAACTTGGTTTATTCTGAATATCCATTTATACCACACATGAATAATACAGTCTAATTTGCATGGCTTTTATTGGACTTTTCATTTAGTTATGTAAGTTATTCAAACGCTCATCACAGAGGGAGAAAAAAAATCTCATGTGCCATTCTTAGAACAGTTAAGCAGTTCAACAAGCAATTAATTGGCTCCTCCTTCCCTGGGAAGAACCAGGCTGGCCTGGATCACAGCATTGTTAAAATTCACCCTTTCCTCTCCATCCAAACTGCTACCACATTGATCCAAATGCTCTGTCCTGCTTTGACTACTGCATCAACCTCCTCACCGACCTCCCTGCCTTATTCAGTTGTATTTATTGAGTGTTTAATGTGTGCACAGCGCTGTACTAAGCACTTGGGAGAGTACAACAATGATGTTGATGGCATTTGTTAAGCACTTACTATGTGCTAAGCACTGTTCTAGGCGCTGGAGGGGATACGAGCTAAACAGGTTGTCCCAGGTGAGGCTCACCATCTTAATCCCCATTTTACAGATGAGGTCACTGAGGCACAGAGAAGTGAAGGGACTTGCCCAAAGTCACACAGCTGACAGGCGGAGCCATGATTAGAACCCATGACCTCTGACTCCCAGCCTGTGCTCTTTCCATTGAGCCACGCTAAACAGACGTTCCCTGCCCACAACGAGTTTATAATCTAGAGGGGAATTTACAATATCCTGTCTCTCTCCAATCCTGTCCATACTTCACTCTGCTGCCTGGATCATTTTTGTACAAAAACATTCAGTCCGTGTTTCCCTACTCCTCAAAAACTTCCAGTGGTTGCCCATCCAGCGCCACATCAAACAAAAACTCCTTACCATCGGCTTTAAAGCAATCATCTTGCCCCTCTTCTCTTCCTTCTCTGACTTACTAAAACAGCCCAGTACACTCACTTCACTCCTCTAACACCAACCTACTCAATGTCCTTTGATCTCATCTATCTCACCACCTATCCCTTGCTCACATCCTGTTTCCCCACTTTCAAAGCGTTATTAAAATCATGTCTCCTCTATAGCGGCCTTCCCCGACTAAGCCCTCATTTCCCTTACTCCGTCTTCCTCTGCATTTGCCTTGTTCTGGGATTTGCACCCTTAACACTCCACCTTCAGCCCCAGAGCATTTATGTATTTAGCCATAATTTATTTTAATTCCTGTCTCCTCCTTTAGACTGTAAGCTTCTTATGGGTAGAGAATGTCTACCAACTCTGCTATATTATTATTTTGCACTCTCCCAAGCACTTAGTTCGGCGCTCTGCATACAATAAGCATTCAATCAATAATGATTGATTGATTGATTTACTGGCTCCACTCAACCAGTTCCATGAGTAGCCCCATGGCTGCATTCACTAGCCCAGGCCCCTCTGCAGCAAAATACCATGTGGCCCCCAGTCTTACCCTTTGTTTCCTATACATCAATCATGACTTGTCATTACCTTGTCATTACCATAGGAAGCAGCACGACGTAATGGATAGAGCACTGGCCTAGGAGTCAGAAGGTCATGAGTTCTAATGCCAGCTCCGCTGCTTGTCTGCTGTGTGGCTTTGGGCAAGATACTTCACTTCTCTGGGCCTCAGTTCCCTCATCTGTAAAATGGGGATTGAGACTGTGAACCCTACGTGGGGCAGGGATTGTGCCCAACCCGATTTGCTTATATGATAATTATGGTATTTGTGAAGCGCTTACTATGTGCCAAGCACTGTTGTAAATGCTGGGGTAGAGATAATCAGGTTGTCCCATGTGGGGATCACTGTCTTAATCCCCATTTTACAAATGAGGTAACTGAGCCACAAAGAAGTGAAGTGACTTGCCCAGGGTCACAGAGCAGACAAGTGGTGGAGTGGTGGAGCCTGGATTAGAACCCATGACCTCTGACTCCCAGGCCCGTGCTCTATCCACTACGCCATGCTGCTTCTTAATGCAGTGCCTGGCAGACAGTAAGCGCTTAACAGATGTCATCATTATGTTATTATTATCATTGTCTGTCACAAGGCATCAATGTCTGGTTAAAAGCCATCAAACCTGGACTTCTGTAGTCCAATGTAGCTTCAGTGAATCATCGACTGAGGCTGGCCTGTGCCCATACACCTCATATTCCTGGGTCGTGGCCGGGCCAAGTACAGCTGCCCTCTCCCCCTAGTACTGCTGAATGAATGAATGAGTAATTGAATGAGCTGGGTATGCTAATTGGGTTATTTCAGTGTAAAGTCTTTTCCACTCTGTTCTCTCAGCAAAACCTTAGACCTTGCATTCTGATTAGGCAAGCCAGAGAGCCTGATTTATTTCATGGTAAGCTCAGCCTTTGCATTTCTTGGTTGACATTCCTCCCCACTAACGTATTAATATAGCCTCAATTTTGGACTGTTTATCTTTCTGAGAGTCTAGTGGTATCATGGTGACTGAAGATGTTGCAGGGATAGCATAACATTCTGTTTGGCTATTTTGGTGCTTGCTGTGTGCAGAGCACTGTACTAAGAGATTGGGAGAATATAATATATCAATAAGTACACATATTCCCTGCCCACAATGAGCCTACAGCCTAGAGGAGGTGACAGAATAGAGAATAATCTGGAATTGTGAGAAATCACATAGGTTCTTTGTTGGGGAATTAAAAAGAGGTCAAAATGAGGATTATAGAAACTGCCCAACATTGGCTGGAGAATGGATTATTTTGCCTATTTTTATGAAAGAAACATTTTTTTATTAACAGTTTTTCAGATTGTGAGTTACAGATTATATAAATTACAAGTTTTGAGTGGAAAGCCCCAAACTGCATATGAGGACATTCATCAACATTTTTATCCATCAATTACATTTATTAAGCACCTACTGAGTAATGAGGACTGTACTTAGAGCTTGAGAATAAGAAATAAGCTTGGCACATTTTCCTCTTTCTAGGAGCTGATAATTTAATAATAAGGAGAGACGGACAAGAAGTATTTACAGATATTTAGGTTAAGAGGAAGATCCAGGATATAACAGAAAGTAGTACCACCATATAGGGATACAATTGCTGAATAAATATTGGAATATAAAAATAAATGTGTGTAGGTACAGAGGCTCTGAGGATAAGAATGAAATTTGTACGTACTAAGGGTGATGACTGGGATATTGTAAAATAATAATGATAATAGTATTTGTTAAGCTCTTACTATATGTTGAGAAGCGGCGTGGCTCAGTGGAAAGAGCCCAGGCTTTGGAGTCAGAGGTCATGGGTTCGAATCCCGGCTCGGCCACTTGTCAGCTGTGTGACTTTGGGCAAGTCACTTAACTTCTCAGTGCCTCAGTTACCTCATCTGTAAAATGGGGATTAAGACTGTGAGCCCCACGTGGGACAACCTGATTCCCCTGTGTCTACCCCAGCACTTAGAACAGTGCTTGGCACATAGTAAGCGCTTAACAAATACCAACATTATTATTATTATTATTGTTGAGTACTGGAGCACATAAAAGACAATCATGTGAATCACATGGGGTTCACAGCCCAAGTAGGATGGAGAATCGGTTTTGAGTCCCCATATTGCAGATGTGGACTGAGGCACACAGAAGTCCACAAGGTCACACAGCAGATAAGTGGCGGAACTGTGGTTAGACTTCAGGTCTTCTGAATCCCGTCCTGTGCTCTTTCCACAAGGCTCACTGCTTCTCTAATAAAAGGAGGCTTCCATGATCAGCCCACTGATTTTGTGGATTCAGAAAATAATCTAGGAAGGGCTCATCCTTTAAAATGGTAGCCCCTATGGAACTTGATTGCTTTGGAAGAAATAAGCGAGGAATATACTCGAACACAGCCCTACCTCTATGCACACCACCTGATACTTTAAAAATGATTGAACAATGTTCAATAAGTGTTTTTAGCGTGAATAATTTCCCATTTCCACCACTGCTTGATTATATTTCTGTGAGGGTGGATAAAAATGAACACTAATTACATTCTACTCCAAACAGATTTTCCAAATTTTCAGAGTCTTTATTATGCCATTACATTTGTCTGAGCTATAAAGTTGTAAGGCTCATCTCACCTTGCAGTGGCTTGCTAGAATTAATTATGTGATAAAAACTTTGGTAGATTTCTATTTTACTTTGAGTTTTTCCTCATCTGCACAGCTGTCTCTGGTGTCCCCAACTTTGCTTCTCTTCTTGAAGTAACCTAATAGAGTTAGCTATTTGAAATTCTTTAAGAAGTGGAGGAAGTTTTTTCCTCTTGATTTTTTCAGTCAGTTATATTTATTCAGTCATCAAACAGAAGCTCCTTATAGTCGGCTTTAAAGCTCTCTATATCGCCTTGCCCCCTCTTACCTTACTTCACTGTTCTCTTACTACAACCCAACCCATGTGCTTTGGTCCTCTAATCCCCACCTACTCAGTGTTCCTTGATTTCATCTATCTCATCCCTCACCTCTCACCACATCCTGTCTCTGCCCTGGAATATCTTCCCTATTCATATCCAACAGACAGTCAATCTCCGTATCTTCAAAGATTATCGAAGGCACATCTCCTCCAAGAGGCCTTCCATGACTACTCCCTCCTTTCCTCTTCTTCCACTCCCTTCTGTGTCACCCTTGCACTTGGATTTGTTCCATTTATTTACCCTTCCTTTAGTCCCATAAATCTGTAATTTATATATTTGTATTAATGGGTGTCTCCGTCTAGGCTCTAAGCTCGTTTTGGGTTGGGAATGGGTCCATTTATTGTCCTATTGTACTCTCCTAAGTGATTAGTTCCGTACTCTGCACAGAGTAAGTGCTCAATAAATATGATTGGCTGAGGCGGGGAATGTCTGTCAACTCTATTACATTTTAACTCTTCCAAGTGTTTAATACAGTGCTCTGCACACAGTTAGTGGTCAATAATTACAATAGATTAATAGATTGGTGTTTATCGAGTACTTACTGTGTGCAGAGCACTGTATTAAACCAGTCAGTCAATTGTATTGAGTACTTACTGTGTGCAGAGCACTGTACTAAGCCCTCGGGAGAATACAATATAACAATGAACAGACTCATTCCCTGCCCACAACAAGCTTCACTATTAAACGTTTGGGAGAGTCCAGTATAACAGAGTTGATAGACATGTTCCCTGTCCACAGTGAGCTTACAGTCTAGAAATTTTTGGTAACAAAATGTCAGAAACCAAACCACAAGATCTATGTGGACTGCCAAGTTTAAAGATTTTGAACCACATGTGTTTGATTGTCCATGTGTTTTATTTGTCATCGCTTCCTTTGTAGGTATAGCTTCCATGACAGTCCCTGTATACATCGCTGAGGTGGCTCCGCCCCATTTGCGAGGCAGATTAGTAACCATCAACACCCTCTTCATCACCGGAGGGCAGTTCTTCGCCAGCGTTGTTGATGGAGCCTTCAGTTATCTCCCAAAGGACGGATGGAGGTCTGTAAATCTTTCTGCTATTCAAAAATGGTTACTTTTTAAATCTTGTTTTGGGGCCAAGGTTCAGGGGGACAAAGGGCAATTTGTGAAATGACAGAACTGCTTATAACCAATTCAAGGATATTTCTGACAGAGTTAGAATCGAGATGACAAAAGCCAATGGGGAATATCTGTGGTTGGTTAGAGCTGAAAGAGGACAAATAGCTGTTATTTTCTTTAGTGAAGTAGCTATTGTTTAGGGGTGGTATGTACAATTCTATGCATTTGGGTGATGTTTCTCTCAGTGCAAATGGGGTTTACTGTATATTGTTCGATGAGTAAAATAATAAATACACATGGAGGGCCATAAATAATATAAAGGACTGACATGCTCTTATGAACTGTTTAGAGTTTTGAAGATTGGATCTCCCATAAAATCTATGTGTATGCCTGGAAAAAGTGGCTTTAATGACACTGTGAGATATATTCATACATCAGATAAATCAGTCAGTCAAATTTATTGAGTGTCTACTGTGGGCAGAGCACTGTACTAAGCAATTAGGAGAATACAGTATAACAGACTTGATAGACACGTTCCCTGCCAACCACGAACTCACACTCTAGAGGGGGAGACAGACATCAATATAAATAAGCAAATTATTAATATGTACACATTAATAATAATAATGGTATTTGTTAATCATCTATTATGTGCCAGGCACTGTACTAAGCACTAAGGTGGATATGAGCAAATCACATTGGGCAAAGTCCCCTGTCCCACGTGGGGCTCACGTGGGGCTGAAGGAGGGGTGAATAAAGGGTGCAAATCCAAGTGAAAGGAAACTCGAGAGGGAGTGGGAAAAGAGGAAATGAGTGCCTCATTGGGGAAACTCTCTTGAAGAGGATGTGCCTTCAGTCAGGCTTTGAAGATGGTGAGAGTGATCACCTGTTGGATATGAAGATGGAGAGCAGTCCATCTGGGGAGTATTTATCTGATTTAAAATGACTTCATGATCATCACCTTCCTTCATGAACAGCACTTACTGAGTGTCTACTGTATGCTACCCCTCTCAGGATGGTACCTGGAGAGTTTCCAGGATTCTGCCAGTCTCGGCTCTGGGAGGGAGAGTCGAGCAGAGGCTTACCCATTACATTCCTAGCTTGGGCAGTGGCTAGGGAGTGGAAGGCCATCTGCTACAAGTCAAGCCTCACCTTTGCTGTACAGCAGAAGCATGGGAGAGAGTCAAATGTGGAGCATCAAGTTTACTGTGCAGAAGACGGCAATGGTTCACCAGTTACTTATTTTTACCAAGAAAACTCTATGGATACGCTACCAGAATGATTGCAGAGGAGAGCGGGGTGTTCTGGGAGAGATATGTCCAGGAGTCGCTATGGTTTGGAGGTGACTTGACCGGCGTAAGGCACAAAACTGTATGCTAAGCCCTGAACTTGCCTATCAGGGTCGCACCTGGAGAGTTTCCAGTTCTATACCAATCTCGACTATGGGAAGGAGAAACAGGCAGAGGTATATCCATTCCATTCCTAGCTTGGACAGTGGCTAGCGAGTGAAAGGCAATCTGCTACAAGTCAAAACTCACCTGTGCTGGGCAGCAGCGGCATGGGAGAGAGTTGTGTACTGTGCGGAAGGAGGCAGTGGTAAACTGCTTCCGTACTTTTACCGAGAAAACTCTCTGGATCCACTACCAGAACGATTGCAGATGGAGGTGGGGCTTTCTGGGAGAGATGTGTCCATGGCATTGCTATGGGTCGGACACGACTCGACAGCATAAGACAACAGCAAGCCCTGATTTAGCTGTTTGATTAACAGACTGATGTATTGACTTGTACTTGTCCTCGATGCTGTCAAATTGTAAATTTGCTTAAATTCATCAATTGATGGAATTTATTGAGCACATGCCATGTGCAGAGCACTGGGTTAAGAGCGTGGGACCATGCGCTGCAATGAAGATGGTAGACATGAAGCCTTCCGACAAGGATCCTACAGTTTAGAAGGAGAGACAGACATTAAAATGGATTCTAGATATGGGAGATATTGGAGTACAACTTCATGTATGGAAGTGCTGCAGGGCTGAGGGTGGAATGAATATCAAGTGCTCAAGGGATACAGCTACAAATGCTTAGTTGAGCGCAGAAGGAAGGGTGAATAGGGCAAATGAGCGCTTAGTCAGGGAAGGCCTGTAGGAGGAAGTGTGATTTTACAAAGTCAGCTTTGATCACATCAGTATCCACTTTCTATTTAGTTTCTAATCCAAAAATAATTCCAACGGCAAGTAAATCATATTGATCTGTCAGCTTTGGAAAGAAACTATATGGAATAGGACAGCGTGGCTCAGTGGAAAGAGCACGGGCTTTGGAGTCAGGGCTCATGAGTTCAAATCCCAGCTCTGCCACTTGTCAGCTGTGTGACTGTGGGCAAGTCACTTCACTTCTCTGTGCCTCAGTTCCCTCATCTTTAAAATGGGGATTAAGACTGTGAGCCCCACGTGGGACAACCTGATTCCCCTATGTCTACCCCAGCGCTTATAACAGTGCTCTGCATATAGTAAGCGCTTAACAAATACCAACATTATTATTAAAATCTTAACAATGGCATGTATTTTAAGTAAATGCTCTCCAGATATTTTCTATGGTATTTGTTAAGTGCTTACTTTGTCCCAGGTACTGTACTAAACACTGGGGTCGATACAAGATAATTGGGTTAACAGAGTCCCTGTCGCACACAGGGGGCTTACAGTCTTCGTCCCCATTTTACAGACTCACCATTTTAACTGAGGCACCAAGAAGTTGAGTGACTTGCCCAAGATCACACAGCAGACAAGTGGTGGAGCCGATATTAGAATGCCAGTCCTCTGACTCTCAGGCCTGTGCTATTTCCCCTTAGCCATGCTAATTACTTAGCATCCCTATTTTTGAATTAGCCTTAAGATCATTAAGGCTATCCCAATTGTGCAATCAGCCCAGATCTTCAGGCATCTGGCCTCAAGGAAATTAAACTTTAGCAGACAAGGAATATGGTTCCAGGCAAGTAGGAATTTGAATAAAATTCAGCCCGTTGGAATTGTCCTTCCTTCAAGCTACTGACACTCCTTGCTATCAGTTGTGTTGTCGTATGAGCAGCAAGGGTGGAGTAAGCTAGTTGTGGCCAGGGAATGGGGTTACAAACCTGTTAGAACTCTCCTAAGTGCTTTAGAACAGTGATTCACGTACAGTAAGGATCCAGTAAATGCTAGTGATTGATTGATTATTTGATTGATTAGACCAAAAGTCATTTCAGCTTTTCCTGACAGCCTGAGGGAGCAGTGAGATGAGAAGGGAATGAAGCGCTGGTGGGCCCTTCCTCCCTAGTGAAAATCTCCCTGCCTTCTGACCAGAAGCTATCTCCTCATTTAGGAATGGGTAGGCTGCCGTTGGGTACTGGAAAGATCAATGGCAAGTTTGGGGAGCTCTGCATTTTATGGGATACCCTTTTTAACTTTGTTACATGACTGTGTTGTTCTCAGTCTCCTTTCCGAATTTTTAGATTCTTTCATCTTTGTATCGATTTTTGCAGTTTACCATTTTAGCCTCAGTTGAAGATAAGGGCCTTTTTTTATTCTCTTTCTTTTCCTTCTTTGCATAGGGGCAGGGAATAATGCTCATGGAGTGTTTGAGGAGCAGGAATTCCATAGTCTTCCATTCTCATCCTAATTCCACAAAGTCTCAAATCCCACCATGGTCCTGTCACAGCTGCCCAGAAGTTGGGAAGTTCTTTCTTCTGTCATCTCTAGACTGTAAGCTCATTGAGGGCAGGGAATGTGGGTGCCTACTCTGTTGTATACTTCCTAGGAGCTTAGTTCAGTGTTCTGCAAAGAGTAAGTGTTTAATAAATAACAGTGATTGATTGATCAGGCCTTCCCCGATTAAGCCCTTTTTTCCCTGGCTTCTTCTCCCTTCTATTTTATGTAAAGTAAGTAAATCAGCCAAATGTATTTACTGAGTGCTTACGGTGTGCAGAGCCCCATACTAAGTGCTTGGGGGAGTACAATATAACAGTATAACTGCTACATTCATGCCCATAACGAGTTTACATTCTAGAGTGGGAGACAGACATTAATATAAATAAATGACAGGTATGTATATAAGTGCTGTGAGGCTGGGACAGAGGATGAGTAAAAGGAGTAAGTCAAGTGAAACAGAAGGGAAAAGAGGAAAGGAGGGCTTAGTCAGGGAAGGCCTCTTGGAGGAGATGTGACTTCAATAAGGTTTTGAAGAGGGGAAGAGTAATTGTCTGTTGGATATGAGGGAGGGGAAGGGCATTCCAGACCGGAGGCAGGACCTGAATGAGAAGTTGGTGGTGAGACGAGATTGAGGAACAGTGAGAAGGTTAACATTAGAGGAGTGAAGTGTGCAGGCTGGGTTGTAATAAGAGAGTAGCGTGGAGGTAGAAGGGGGCGAGGTGATTGAGTGCTTTAAAGCAGGTAGTAAGGAGTTTCTATTTGATGCAGAAGTGCATGGGTAACCACTGGAGTTTTTTGAGGAGCGGGTTGACATGTCCTGAATGTTTTTGTAGAAAAATGATCAGGGCAGCAGAATGAAGTATGGACTGGAGTGGGAAGAGAAAGGAGACTGGAAGGTCAGCAAAGGGGCTGCTGCAGTAATCAAGATGGCATAGGATGAGTGATTGGATTAATGTGGTTGCAGTTTGGATGGAGAAGAAAGTGGATTTTAGCAATGTTGGGAAGGTCAAGCTGACAGGATTTAATGATGAATTGAATATGTGGGTTGGATTATGCGATCTTAAAATATATAATATATATATTATATATAAGTAATATTATATAATATAAGTATATATATATAAAAGTAATATATAATATTACTGTCATTCTCCCCCGCTACACTGTAATCTCACTGTGGGCAGGGAATGTGTCTGTCAACTCTGTTGTATTATGCTTTCCCAAGTACTTAGAAAAGTGGTCTGAATGCAGTAAGTGCTCAGTAAATAATGTTGATTGATTAATCCTGAGCTTCCTATTTTGTTAATGGTATGTCGGCAAGGGTAATGTTAATTAATGTTCATTATGTTAATTAAGAACCTATACTCATTCATTCATTCAAATGTATTTATTGAGGGTTTACTGTGTGCAAAGCAGTGTACTAAGTGCTTGGGAGAGTACAGTACAATACAACCTATATGAAGCAGTCCCCAGAGCTGTACTAATTACACAAAGTTACAGAGTCAAGATTCTGCCTTACAGGATCCTAAACCTAATGAGATCCATCCCCAAAGAGCCCTGCTGTTCTTTGCAAAATTTGCTGTAATGCTCATTTTTCCATTGTGTGTGAGAAATATTACCTTTCATTTTTCCAGTAAAGCAGAGATCCTTAGAGTCTGGGCTGTGCTGCACACTAACTAGTGACTTTGGATTGGTCATTTAAATCATTTGCTAAGGTCAGATTTGCCCCAAGATTATGTTCATAACCCGAAGGAAGGACCTTTCCACAGGAGCAGTGATTTTTGTTGTTCAGGTTCTTTTTCTTTGGCATTAGCATTACTGAAAATTCACTAAACACTTCTCCAGATAACCTAGCTATTTGTCTTCATATGTACTTTGCACAATGCTTAATCATTATTACTTTTTTTTTCACTTGGAGAATTTCCAACCGAACACATCAGTTTATAACTTTGGCAGCTAGGGCACTGACCTTCTATTTATTTCAGTTTTTATAAACTTCTCCCTTGTATAATTTATCAGTGACAGTGTTTCATATAGAATAAAATGTGTTATTCAGACCCATCAAACCACAATCTGGGCACAGTTTTAGTCACCTAATATTTCAGATGGCAAGTTGGAAAAGAACAGTTTGATGTCCTCGCCAAGGTTTGTTTGCTCTGTACACCATAAGTACTCAAACACTGCTGATTTGTTGGTAGGAATGATTTCAGAGTTTTGCCAAAATTGACAACAGATACTCGAAAGAGGTCACAGACTATATCAGGTGACCCCTGAACTTCATGAACCCAATCAGTAGTATTTATTGAGCACTTTCCATGGGCAGAACACGTGTTAAGTTCTTGGGAAAGTATAATACAATTAAGTTAGTAGACACATTCCCTGCTTACAGTGAGCTTCCAGTTTGGAGGAGGAGACCAACATTCATATAAATCAATTAGGGAAATGTACGTAAGCGAGGTGAGGCTGAGGGTGGGGTGGATACCAAATATTCAGAGGGTACAGATCTAAGTGCATAGGTGGTGAATAAAGAGGAGGGAGTCAGGAAGAGAGAGTGTAATTGGGGAATGCTTGTTGGAAAAGATGTGATCATAATAAAGCTTTGAAGGTTGGAAGAATTGTGGTTTGGCAAGTACGGAAGGGGAGGGAGGATATGGGAAGGCGTTTGCTGGTGAGCTAGAGGAGATGGAGGTACAATGAGAAAGCTGGTGCTAGAGGAGCGAAGTGTGAGGGTTGGGCTATAGTAGGAAATCATGGAGGTAAGATAGGAGGGAGGGAGCTGATTGAGTGCTTTAAAGCCAAAGGTAAGGAGTTCTATGTGTTGCAGAGGTGGATGAGTTATCAGTGGGTGGTTCTGAAGGAGACATGGATTAAATGTGCTTTTGTTTTTGATCCGGGCAGCAAAATATGGACTGGAGCAGAGAGAGACGGGAGGCAGGAAGATCGGCAAAGGGACAGATGCACTAATCCAGGTGGGATAAGATAAGTGCATGGATCAGTCAGCGAAGTAGAAGTTTGGATGGAGAGGAAAGGACAGATTTAGTGATGTTGTGAAGGTAGAACCCACAGGATTGGGTGACTCATTGAATATGTGGATTGTATGAGAGAGATGAGTTGTTATATTGTACTTTCCTAAGCGCTTAGTGCGATGCTAAACACACAGTAAGCTCTCAATAAATACGACTGAATGAATGACTTGAGGATAATTCCAAGGTTACAGACTGGTGAGATAGTGAGGATAGTGGTATTATGTACAGTAATAGGGAGGACAGGGTTTGGGTGGGAAGGTGAGGAGTTTGGTTTTGATATATAATAAGAAACGAACAAGGCTGCTTAAATTAATAAGAATATAATGCCAAGAAATTTAAGTGAGAGAGTTGCAAATACTTATATGGCTATTATTGTTTTTTCATTACCCTTCTTTATACTATCCTCATACAGTTAATATCATTAATTTGGACTTTTTTACTATGTGGCATTTTCTAAATGTTAAATCTACAAACACTTTAAAGTTAAGTTTTGTTGATAATACATTGTTTTTGCACTTTTAAATTAAATGTCAGGAATATAATTTACCACAGAGAATTATAAAATGTTCCAACCTTTTAGACAGAAAACTCAACTGCTTCAGTTAAGGTTCCTTGAGTTTTCAATCTAGTCCAGACTCTACATCGTTCCCTTTCTCTGACACCAAAAGCCTCTTTATGCTCCAGTCTCCTAACATTCTCTATAATTCGCTTTCCAAATCCTTCCTTTCAGTGGCCCCAAATGCCCTCACTTGGAGTGGGTAAAATTTTCCTTACCACACCATTCCATTCTCAGCCCCCATGTTCTGAGACTTCCTTGTGGGAGTGGTTCTATCTTATGCCTGGGAAATAAGCATCAGTCCCCTGCTTTCTGCCTTGCTGGGATTGGAGCTGATCCAAAACCTCAAGGAGGAATTCCTGCCAAAAAAAAAAAAATTGTGTAAGGGACTATTGCCAATCTTACCTTCCAACTAGGGGCATTAGGTGAAAAAGAAAGGATTGCATTGAAGTTCTATGTTCAAAAACCTCATTTGTCCTTAAATAATAATAATAATAATAATGTTGGTATTTGTTAAGCGCTTACTATGTGCCGAGCACTGTTCTAAGCGCTGGGGTAGACATAGGGGAATCAGGTTGTCCCACGTGGGGCTCACAGTCTTAATCCCCATTTTACAGATGAGGGAACTGAGGCACAGAGAAGTTAAGTGACTTGCCCACAGTCACACAGCCGACAAGTGGCAGAGCTGGGATTCGAACTCATGAGTCCTGACTCCAAAGCCCATGCTCTTTCCACTGAGTCAGGTCCCCTTCTTAGAGTTTGGAAGGCAATTAATGGTAACAGTCAGTTATATTTATTGAGCACTTACTGTGCGCAGAGCACTGTACCAAGCACTTGGAAAGGTACAGTACAACAAAAACCCCACATTCCCTGCCCACAGCAAGCTTACAGTCTAGAGGGGGAGAAAGGCATTAACATACATAACATAAAGAGCCCGGGCTTGAGAGTCAGCGGTTATGGGTTCGAATCCTGTATCTGCCACTTGTCAGCTGTGTGACGGTGGGCAAGTCACTTAACTTCTCTGTGCCTTAGTTACCTCATCTGTAAAATGGGGATTAACTGTGAGCCTCACGTGGGACAACCTGATTATCTTGTATCTTCCCCAGCGCTTAGAACAGTGCTCTGCACATAGTAAGTGCTTAACAAATGCCAACATTATTATGATTATACATAAATAAATTATAGATATGTACATGAGGGCTGTGGGGCTGGGAGCCGGGATGAATAAAGGGGGCAAGTCAGGGACCTGCAGAAGGGCCTGGGAGAAGAGGAAAGGAGAGCTTAGTCAGGGAAGGCCTCTTGGAGGAGATGCTTTGAGTTTGGGGGAGAGTAACTGTGGGTCTATCCACCAGCAGCGTGACCTAGTGGATAGAGCATGGACCTGGGAATCAGAAAGACATGGGTTCCAGTCCTGGCTCCACCAAGTCTCTGCTGTACAACCTTGGGCAAGTCAGTTAACTTCTCTGTGCCGCAGTGGCCCCATGTAACTGAGCCCCATGTGGGACATGGAGTGTGTCCAAATTGATTACCTTGTATTCTACCCTAGTGCTTAGAAGAGTGCCTGACACATAGTAAGAGCATAACAAATACCATATAAAAAAATAGAGTTGGTAGAGACAATCCTCGTCCCCAAGGAGCTTACAGCCTACAGTGGTGGCAGGCATTAAAATTGGGTGGCAGGCATTAAAATAAAGCCCAAATGGAGGAAATAGTAGAATAGGAGTCTATGTACATAAGTGCTGTGGGGTTGAGGTGAGACTCAAAGTACTTCAAGGGCACACAGACAAGTTGTGTCATGCCACGTGACTGCTTCCATTTAGAATCTGCCCACAGAGCACCCTCTAACCTGCAGTGCTGCTTGTGGGCAAATATGAACACTTTTGGAATGTTTACATGATGGAAATTACTTCTAAATTGGGAAGGAAAGTAGACCTGTGGAATTTCAGTAATGATCTGTGGTATGTTTACTACTATATCCAAAGCCCTGAGTGCTAAAGCCAGGGGTATACAAAAGATAATCAAATAAGACACCATATCTGGCCCATCCAGAGCTTTCAGTGTAAGAGGTGAGGAAAGCAAGGGTTTTAATCGCAATTTCACAGATGGGAAACCTGAGGCACAGAAAAGTAAAGTGGTTTTCCCAAGACAGCACAGCAAGTCAAGGAAGATCTGGGGCTAGAACGCAGGGCTTCGAAGTCCAAGTCCCATGCTCTTTCCCTAGGCCAGGTTCATTTAGCACAGTGCTCTGCACACAGTAAGTGCTCAATAAACATGATTAAATGAATGAACCCTCGTGGTGAAGGCTGAGATTCTGTTGATTTTGAGGCTCATTAGACAAAATTGGACTTTTGAACTCTCTCTCATATTTGGATCGTCTTCATGTTAATATATATCTTCCTCTCTAGACTGTAAACACGTTATGGGCAGGAAAGGTGTCTGCTAATTCTGTTGTATTGAACTCTTCCATGCGTTTAATACAGAACTCTGTACATAGTGCTCAATAAATAATGTTGATTGAAGGAACAAATTAACCGAATGTTTTCTTAGCCTTCCACTTGGACTCTGCAGACCCAGCAGATGTAGTGCTATTTCGATTACCGTGGGCAAGTCACTTAATATCTCTGTGCCTCAGTTACCTCATCTGTAAAATGGGGATGAAGACTGTGAGCCTCACGTGAGAAAACCTGATTACCCTTATCTACCCCAGCGCTTAGAACAGTGCTCTGCACATAGTAAGTGCTTAACAAATACCATCATTATTATTATTATTATTTTTATCTTATATTTAATAAATCAGTGTCAGGTGATAACTGCTAGATTGCAAATTTCTTGAGGGCAGGGATCCAGCCTCATAATTCCTTCGGACCATCTAAACTCTCAGTAAATTAATCTGAGCACAAAATACACCTTCATTAAATACTTCTGATTGATTAATCCTATCTATATGAGAATCAGAAATCACACACTGCTGAGATAAACCCATAGGAATTCAAGTGATGACAGAGCCTTTAAAGACATTCAGGAAGCAATGGGTGCCCTGTATCTCTCTTCAAAGACTGGGCCAGAATCGCAAGCACCATTTTTTACAAAAGCACCATTTTCACAAGTAAGATTTAAATTTAGAGAAGGACTGGAATTAACAGAGAAAGGGGAAACTAAGAGAAAGTTCTTGACTGGCATAAGCTTCCCCCACCTACATTCCTAGTAGAACAAGGTGGTGTGGGGAATTTGTGGAGAAACTTCTTCTCAGAAATGAGGGCAGAGTGATTTTCAGCATGCACATCCCAGGTAGGTGGCCTGGAAGAGCTGAGAAGAAGAGCGAAATGACCCATTTAATCTACTTTTAAAGTCCCTAAGTAGAGAAAATGTGCAAGGAAAGATCTTCTAGAAGACTTTGGTATGCCCAGTTCCTGTTTAGGACAAATAATAATAATGAATAATTGTGGTAATTGTTAGGTGCTTACTATGAGAGAGAAACAGTCTAAAGTAGGAGGGAGAAGAGGCAACAAATTCTCATTTTGCAGAGGAGGGAACTGAGGCCCAGAAAAGTTAAGTGACTTGCCCAAGGTCACACAGCAGACAAGCGGCAGAGCCAGGTTGAGAACTCAGGTCCTCTGACTTCCAGGCCCGTGCTCTGTCCACTAAGCCTTGATGCTTCTCTATGACCTCTTGGTAAATGTGGTCTCCTTAGGGAGGATCCCTAGTCCAGACTCTTCTTCCTGTCAACCAATCAATCAATGGTATTTACTGAGCACTTACTATGTGCAGAGCTCTGTACTAAGAATGTGAAAGACCATAATACAACAGAGTTCGCAGACACGTTCCCTGCACACAATGAGCTTACAGTCTGGAGGGACAGACGGACAGTCATATAAATTAAGAATTTATAATATATAATTTAAAGATACGTACTTAGTACAGCAAGTTGAGGGTAGGATGGATATCAAATGTCCAAAGAGCACAGATCCGGGTGTGTAGGTGATGCAGAAAGGAGACGAGCCAGGGAAAGCAGGGCTTAACTGGGGAAGACCTCTTGGAGGAGGTGTGACTTTAATAATGCTTTGAAGATTGGGAGAGTGGTCGTCTGGCATATATTGATGTTGGGGGGGACTTCTCTTCCCTTCAGTGTCTTACCTCTGCTTCCAAAAGAGGTTTGAGTATTTATTTTCAAAAATTAGAATTCAGTATTGTGCTAGTGAGCTGAAAATGTTAATGTACCATTTAAGAATGACCTGTTTATTCCTCTCTTACTAGTTTGTTTATTAGAAAATTCGAATATTATGAGAAGAGAAAAAAGCTAATTATTATTATTACTATTAAATGGTGTTTGTTAAACACTTAGTGTGTCAAATGCTGTTCTAAACACTAAGGAAGATACAGGTTAATTAGATTGGACACAATCACTGCCCTGCATGGGTCTCACAGTCTAAGTAGGAGGGAGAACAGAATAACTGAGGTCTAGGGAAGGTAAGTAACTTTCCCAAGCTTACACAGCAAGCAATTGACAGAACTGGGATTAGAACCCAGGTCCTCAGACTCCCAGGCCCATGGTCTTTCCACTAGGCCATGCTGTTCTCAATCCTGAAACACTTTCTAGTATTTATTACAGTAGAATTATGCCAAAATTGTGGAATTGTTCAATGCTGAATCAATCAGTCACATTTATTGAGGGCTTACTGTGTGCTGAGCACCATACCAAGAGGGTGAGAGAGTACAACATAATATAGCAGACACATTCCCTGCCCACAACCAGTTTACAGTCTAGAGGATGAGCTTACACCAGTCAATAGTATGCCAACCAGTAATATTTATTGAGAGCTCACTGCGTGCAGAGCAATGTACTATGTACTTGCAGAGTACAGGGCAGTGGGTAGATAGAGTCCTTGCCCATAAGGAGCTTTCAATCTAGTCGAGGAGACAGAACATAAAATAATTTACAGACAAGGGAAGCCAGAGAGTATAAGGATATGTAGCTATGTGCTGTGGGGAGGGGTGAGAATCCAAGATGATGATGATGATGTTATTTGTTAAATGCTTACTATATGCCAAGCACTGTTCTAAGCACTGGGGGGGATACAATGTAATCAGGTTGTCCCATGTGGAGTTCACAGTCGTAATCCCCATTTTACAGTTGAGGTAACTGAGGCACAGAGAAGTTAAGTGACTTGCCCAAAGTCACACAACTGACAAGTGGTGGAACTGGGATTAGAACCCATGACCTCTGACTCCCAAGCCTGTGCTCTTTCCACTGAGTCACGCTGCTTCTAAGTAAAGGGGATACAGACCAAGTGTACAGATAATGCAAAAGCAAGGGAGAAAAGGGTGGGGAGTTGACAGGTTAGTCAGGTAAGGCTTCTTGGAGTAGATGTGATTTTAGTTGTGCTTCAAAGATAGGGAAAGTGGTGGCTTCTCAAATATAAACCGAAAGAGAGATCCTGGCAGGAGGGAGGGTGTGACCAAGGGTTTGAGGGTGAGGAAGGGCAGATTGAAGCACAGTAAGCAGGGAAGTGGATGGCCTAGTGGAAAGAGCACAAACCTGGGAGCCAGAGGACCTGGGTTCTAATCCCAGCTCTGCCACTTGTTTGCTGAGTGACTTTGGGCAAATCTCTTCACTTCTCTGGGCCTCAGTTCCTCTTCTGTATTGTGGAGATAAAATATCTGTTCTCTCTCTTAGATTATGAGCTCCATTTGGGACACAGATTGGGTCCAATCTGCTGATCTTTTACCTACCCCAGTGCTTAGTACAGTTCTTGATACATAGTAAACACTGAACTAATACTATCAATATTATTATTATTATTTTTTAAGTATGCTGCATTAGAGAAGCAAAATATGTGGGGAAGGGTTGTAGTGGTAGCTAAGCCAGGATAGGTAGCAGGGAGAGAACTGATTAAGTGCTTTAAAGGTGATAGTGAGGAGCTTCTGCTTGATGTGGAGGTGGATGGGCAGTGATTGGAGATTTCTGATGAAGGGGGAGATGTGAGCAAAAATGATTTTTCAGAAAAAAGATCTGGGCACCAAAGTGAAGCAGAGTGAAAAAGAGGGAAAAGTCTGGGGGCAGAAAGGACAGTGAGGACTCAAAGTAAGCATTTATTTAGGCCTGGGAGTCAGAAGGACCTATTACCATAGTGTGCCATTTCCAATAGGCTTGTAATTTTGGATGAAATTTTCCTAATCTCACAACCAAATAGCCAATATATATAGTAAGGAGCTCCACTGCCTGCCGCTGCTCTCTGGAGTCCACTCCCTGGGCACTGAGTGCTCTGTTGAGCACTTGAGAAGGGGACTACAGAAACAACAGCATGGCCTAGGGGATACCTGGGCCTGGGAGTCAGAAAGACTTGGGTTCTAACCCTGGCTTCACCACGTCAGCAGTGTGACCTGGAGCAAGTCACTTCACTTCTCTGGCCTTGGTGACCTCATCTGGAAAATCAGGATTAAGACTGTGAGCCCTATTTTGGACAGAAACTGTGTACAACCCAACTACCTTATATAATGATAATGTTAATAATGTTAGTATTTGTTAAGCGCTTACTATGTGCAGAGCACTGTTCTGAGTGCTGGGGTAAATACAGGGTGATCAGGTTGTCCCACGTGAGGCTCACAGTCTTAATCCCCATTTTACAGATGAGGTAACTGAGGCACAGAGAAGTGAAGTGACTTGCCCATAGTCACACAGCTGAGAAATGGCAGAGCTGGGATTCGAACCCATGACCTCTGACTCCCAAGACCGTGCTCTAGTGCGTAGTAAAGTGTGTGGCACATAGTAATCCCTTAATAAGAACCATAATAATAATAATAATAATAATAATAATTCTGATAATTAAGCACTTACTGTCTGCCAAGCACTGCTGTTCTAAGCGCTGGGGTTAAATACAAGGTAGTCAGGTTGGATACAGTCCCTGTCCTACATGGGGCTCACACTCTTAATCCCCTTTTACAGATGAGGTCACTGAAGCTCAGAGAAGTGAAGTGACCTGCCCCAGGTCACACAGCAAGCATGTGGCAGAGCCAGTATTAGAACCCATGACCTTCTGACTCCCAGGCCTGTGATCTACTCACTAAGCCACACTGCTTCTTCATAATTATTATTATTAGCTTGTATCTACTCCAGCACGTAGTACAGTGCTTTGCACATAGTAAGTACTTAACAAATGCCATCATTATTATTACAGTGCCTCGCACAGAGTAAACACTTAACAAATACTACAGTTATTCTTATTAATAGTAGTAAAAACACAAGTTTGGACAGAAGAGAATATATTGTGAAGCGTTATTATGAACCCAAATTGTTTTCAGTGGAAAGGATGTAAAACTTGACATCAGACAGATATCAAATGGGGAAATACTATCTAGAAATATGAAACTGAAATGAGCTCAAATATTATTCCAGCTCTGAGAAGATATAATGCACAGCTTTTGTCTTGGAATTTGAAGCATCATTGCTCAGTGGATAGAGCACAGGCCTGGAAATCAGGACTAATCCCAAATCTTTTGGTTCTATCTTCATGACATAGTTAAAGTCTGCCCTGTCCTCTCCATCCAAACTGCTACCATGCTCATTCAAGCACTTATCCTATCCCACCTTTACTACTGCATCTGCCTTCTTACTGACCTCCTGGCCTTCTGTCTCTCCCCACTCCAATCCATACTTCACTCTCTGCTGCACAAATGATTTAATAACCAAAATTTTCATTCCATGTCTCGCCACCCCTCAAGAACCTCCAACAGCTCCGCATCCACCTGGACATCAAACAGAAACTCCTTACTATTGGCTCTAAAGGACTCAATTACCTTACTCCTCTACCTCATCTCACTAATCTCCTGCTACAACCTAGACCCCACACCCCGTTCCTCTAGTACCAGTTTACTCACTGCATTCCAATCTCATCTGTCTTGCTGCCAACCCCTTTCCCGCATCTTCCCCCTAGCCTGGATCTCCCTCCCTCTCCATATACATGGGACAATCACACTCTCCACCTTCAAAGCATTATTTAGGTCACATCTCCTCCAAGAGGCCTTTCCCGATTAAGCCCTCTTTTCCCAGGCACGCTCTCCCTTCTGACTTGTCTATGTTCCTCAATCTGTGACCTTCAGACCCTTGATATTCTTCCCACTCCTAATCCCACAGGATTTATGTTCATATCTTTAAATAATATATTATAAATTACTTATATTAATGTCTGTCTCCCCTTGTAGACTGTAAACTTGTTATGGGCAGGGAACATATCTGCTAATTCTGTTGTAGTCTCCCAAGTGCTTAGTACATTTCTGGGTACATAGTAAGCACTCAATAAATACAATTGATTGGTTGATTGATCCCGGCTCCCCCACTTGTCTGCTGTGTGACCTTGGGCCAGTCACATAACTTCTCTGGGCCTCATTTACCTCATCTGTAAAATGAGGATTAAGACTGTGAGCCCAATATGGGACAGGAGCTGTGTCCAACCTGATTAGCTGGCATCTACCCAGCACTTAGTACAGTGCCCAGCAAATAATAAGCATGTAACAAATACCATTTAAAAAAAAGGAGTGCTTAACAAATACTGTTTTTTTAAAAAAGAATATTAACCGTGAAATTCACCAGTGAGTTCTTATGTGGCTGAAAAGGTGGAATACACAGTCCCGGTCAAAATGGGCACATAAAGAAGTTGTTCCTTATGTCACTATGTCCAACATTTGCATTGCCTGGAAATGTCTTCTCTTCTGTGTTACAATCTCTCTTCCTCTATGAAGTTTTTTTCTCAGAGAGCTATTCCCTTCTTGGTGGGTTTATTCTCAGTAATTGATTCCCAGCTTTCAGTTGGGATGCAGCATTGTTTGAGACTTTGTTTCACTAGTTCCTTATAAAGCTTCCTCTGGCCTCCTTGCTTTGCATCAGCCAATTTCATTGGCCACACAGCAGCTTTTTGGGAATCCTGCTCTGGTTCACTCATTCAATCGTATTTGAGTGCGTACTGTGTGCAGAGCACTGTATTAAGCGCTTGGGAAGTACACTTCAGCAACAGATAGAGACAATCCCTGCCCACAATGGGCTTACAGTCTAAAAGGGGGGAGACAGACATCAAAACAAGTAAACAGGTATCAGTCATTCTTCTCATACTCCCCACCCAAGGTAACTGTGTTAAGGTGAACAGTTTTGATTCTAGGAAACTGGCTGGGTTCCAGAATTTCATCATTGGTGATCTTTTCCATTGCCTTAGAGAACTCATTTGCTTCCATGGTTTTCAACTATCATCGCTATGCCGTTGATTCCCAAGTGTACATCTCCAAGTCCTGATTGTTCTCGTGCCATTTGATATTGAATATGGTCCGTAAGAGACTCTGGTGGAACTGCTCAATGAAATAATGAAAGAAAATGAAAGGATTCCATTTGCTGTTTTGCCTGCGTGCCTACGTAATGGAAAATGAGCTTGGGAAAAAATGGTGGTATTGTCATTTTTTTGTATTTAAACAACTTGAAAGATTAGATATAATCTGGATTCTTAGATATAAGATTAGAGCTAATCTAATCAACTCTTTATCTGCACCTGTGAGGAGCAGAGACAATTAAGGTAAATATAAAATTCACAGGTATTCCAACTGATCCAAATCTTTGAATTTCACAGATATTTCGTTTTATCCAAAGATTTGGATCTCTCTGATGGTCTATTTGCCAGGATTCCTAAGGGGGCAAAGTTAAGTGTTATATCCCTCTCTTGGGCTCTGTGAGAGATGCTAATGACAGTTCTGCCAACTGGCCAGAAGAAAAACAGAATAGAGTAGAAAGGATGTAGAAAACCTCCAAGGGTCAGGATCACAAGCTAGATAACTGGCCCTTGAATGAAGAAAAATAGATTCCCGATGCCTCTCATCTTTCATTAAAGTTCTCTCCAAAAGAATGGAACATTTAGAATGTCTCCAGTTCTTGCCACATGTGATGTTGGCTTGCTAGTTTTCCCAGAGTAGAGCTGCAAGGACAATCAAGGAAGGAAACCTTTGGATGTGGGCTCTTCAACCACAAATCTTTGCAGTTTAGTTTGGTAATTATTTCTTCATAACAATGAAGATTTGAAGATAATGAATATTTGTTTAGTGCTTCTCTTTGCCAAGCCAGTGTCCTAAGCTCTTGGTTAGATAAAAGGAAGCAGCATGGCATAGTAGATAGAGCATGAGCGTGGGAGTCAGAAGGTCATGGATTCCAATTCAAGCTACACCACATCTGCTGTGGGACCTTGGGCAAGTCACTTCACTTCTCTATGCCTCAGTTACCTCGTCTGTAAAATGGGGATTGAATCTGTGAGTCCCATGTGGGACAGGGTCCAACTTGATTTGCTGTATCCACCCCAGTGCTTACTACAGTGCATGGCACATAGTAAGCACTTAACAAATACCCCAATTATTATTGTGAGAAGCAGCATGGTGAAGTGGATAGAGCACGGGCCTGGGAATCAGAAGGTCATGGGTTGTAATCCCGGATCCGCCACTTGTCTGCTGTGTGACCTTGGGCACGTCACTTCACTGTGCCTCAGTTACCTCATCTGCAGAATAGGGATTGAGACTGTGAGCCCCATGTGGGATAGGGATTGCGTCCACCCCAATTTGCTTGTATCCACCCCAGCACTTAGGACTGTGCCTGGCACATTGTAAGAGCTCTACATATACCATAATAATTATTATTATTATTAGGTCAGACACAATCCCTGTCCCATACACAGGGCTCACAATCTGAGGGGGAGGAACAATGGTGTCAAGAGCCCCCGGTTGGTACCAACCAGGACCTTCCTGGACCAGGGGAGTTTCGGGGACACGTAGTAGAGTTCAAACCACACCTTTGATCGCCAAGGTTACTGTGAAAAGTTTTTTACTTAGTTTTACCAATATTTTACCAGTATGCAAGGGAGTGACACACACACTCACTCCACCACCCAAGGGTCCAATAGCAGTCTGTGGTCAAAGGAGCCCATTCTGCCAGTGCTTCTTCTTGTGCTTCCGACTGCTGCTCTAATGCTTGCTTCTCTGTGCTGCTTCTTGCATTCCAGGTACTCCCCTCGTGATTCATTCATTCATTCAATCGTATTTATTGAGCGCTTACTGTATGCAGAGCACTATATTAAGCATTAGGAGAGTACAATTCAGCAACAACTAGAGACAATCCCTACCTAACAACAGGCTCACAGTCTGGAAGGGGGGCAAGCAATAGCCTTTCATCATCTGCCTTAGGCCTGGCAGCTGGGGCTCTACGTGGCAGTCATTGAGTGGTCTAGGGCTGTTACTGGGTAGAACAGGGAGAGAAAGCTCCGCCTCCCTCAATGCTCTCCCCTCCCCCTTCCCCCCACAGGTCAGCAGTCACCTGTCCCAGGTAGAGCCCATCAGTACCTTTGCGAATCTCTTCCTTGTTGTTGTTCATGGGATCACAAACAGTCACTAAAAAGGCAGTTTATTGTGGGCTCACCACAAACAGGTATGTTGTCCTTATTTTACAGATGATGATGATGATGATGATGACATTTGTTAAGCACTTACTACGTGCCAAGCACTGTTCTAGGGTAGATACAAGGTAATCAGGTTGTCCCTCGTGGGGTTCACAGTCTTCATCCCCATTTTACAGATGAGGTAACTGAGGCACAGAGAAGTTAAGTGACTTGCCCAAAGTCACATAACTGACTTTAGTGGCAGAACTGGGATTAGAACTCATGACCTCTGACTCCTAAGCCTGGGCTCTTAACACTAAACCACACTGCTTCTCAATGAGATGAGAAAACTGAGGCACAGAGAAGTTAAGTGACTTCCTCGAGATCAGTAGACAACATGTGGTGGAGTTGGGGTTAGACGCGAGTTCCCCTGACTTCCAGGCTTGTGCTCTTTCCCAGGCCATGTTGCTTCTTACATCCTTCTCATGAAATTTTTTTTAGTTACACGTCTCTCCAGCTAGACTGTAAACTTCTTGAGGGCAGTGATCTTGTCTATAGCTTGATTTTATTTTCCTAAATAGAGTGGTCTGCTGAGCGTATGTGCTCAATAAATATTAGAGTTTGTTAATGAAATAATATAATATGTGCCCAATAAATAGTAACAAAATGAGTCAGTAGCAATCCCCTAGGCTAAGGGAGGGAACAAAGTTTTTAAAAGGAACACCTTGTTCTAAGGCACAGAAAACAGATATTCAAAATCGCCCAGCTCCGAGCTCCAGGATCTACAGGCTTAATTCAATATCTTATTTCCGATTGGTCTCTCAATCAGTTTTAGGCCTAAAGGTGACATCTCTGGACCATTTTTAAGAGGAAAATCTGCGCTGACCAAAATCATAAGAATCATAAAAAATAGCCTTTCCCAAGGCGAAGTGAATTTTCCTAACTTGATCGATGAAAATAGATGCTAATTGTTATTCCTCTGGGCTATAGCAGTCAACTGAGAGATATAGTCAAACAGGCCGAATTTTACGTTGGGGAAAAAAATCAGAACTAATGGGAAAATCAACATTTCGAACATCAAACACGTGTTTATTGAACATCTGTAGGGTGCCTAATACTTTGCCCAGTGCTAGTTATAAATGCTTTTAATCAAACATTCTTTACTCTCCAATATGAGTAGTTTGATCTTTTTTTGTCCTTCATATTCTGTGTCTTATTGAATTTTGAGTTTACCAAAGCACTGCTTAATGGTCTCTGTGATCATGGATGAGATTAAAAGCGAGATTTTTATGGAGCTAAGTAGTTTTTGTGGAAATACTGAGGACTATAAACTTGTTGAGGTTGATTGCTACTCAAGAAACTTGGGTAAGGAATTTTTATTTATGGATAAATACTGTCCTAAGTACAGTGTGGATAAATATCAAGTTTCTGCAGCTGCAAATAATGCTGTGTGCAAGACTTAGGCTGTGTACATGTGAAAAACGGGTTGGGTTTCTTCCTCAAGACAGTGTGTGATTATTGGATTCACATGTGACGGAAAGAGGTAAAATTACATAAAATCCACATAGGCACCCTAAAGGATGGGTGGTGAGAAAGTCAATCAAATCTCAAGAGTCTGAATTTTAAAATTTTGGCATTGCTGTTCAGGGTGAGCACATGGGTGCTCTGTTCAACTGCTCAAGATGAGTAAAATTTTAATAGCAGGTGTTACTAGGCAACCACTCCCTGCTCATTGTAGGCAGGGAATGTGTCTCTTAAACTGTAGTATCGTACTCTCCCAAGGACTTAGTTCAGTACTCCACACACAGTAAGTGCTCAAAAAATATGATTGATTGAACGAGACACTAAGGTATAGCATTAACATTCTAGTGAGGTCACTTTGGCAGGTGGGTCCCAAGGTCACACAGCAGACAAGTGGCAGAGCAGGGATTAAAATCCAGGTCTTACTGACTCCCAGGCCTGTGATCTATCCACTAGGCAACACTGCTTTTCTAGTTGATCGGAGACTTTGTCAGTATTAGGACACTTTGTTAAGAACATCTCTTTAAGCGTGTGGCCAAAGAGACCCTTCAGACCTTACCTCTAATTAAGAGGTTAGGCTTTCTTTTCACTATAGGCATACCCCAGGTAAACTCCCCATGGTATAAACCACTCTCAAACCTTTGGTTTTCTACATCTTAAGCTCCTTAATAACGATGGCATGTCTTGAGCACTTCCTATGTGTCGAGCACTGTTCTAATCGCTGGGTGGATACATGTTAATCAGGTTGAAAACAGTCCCTGTCCCACATGGGGCTCATTGACTAAGTAATAGGGGGACAGGAATTTACTCCTTGTCAGCAATGATCGTGTCTACCAACTCTATTGTAATGATAATAATAATAACTGTGGTATTTGTTAAGTGCTTACTATGTGCCAGGCACTGGGGTAGATACAAGCAAATCAGGTTGGATACATTCCGGGGCCCACAGATATTCCCTAATGCCTAGAGCAGTGCTCTGCACACAATAAGGGCTCAAACACCGCTGATGGATTGTTTGAACAACCTGTGTTATTCGATTTCTTATTCCATACATATGCATGAACAGCCATAGTATTCTAGTTGAGTGCTACAGGTTAGTAAATCTTTCCCTGCCACTTTCCCTTCTGGGCTGAGATTAGCCATCAACAATGAATGAATCTTAGAAGAAGTTCTGCCTTCGGTTTTTCTTAGATTTTCAAGGTGATGAAATGACTCCAAAGCTAATATTCGGAGAACGGGGTCAGATTAATTTCAAAATGGATCATGTAGGTGTCAGCGATTTAGAGGCATCATATTCAAGGAGTCATTGTCCAGTACGGACCACAGAAACCTTTGACAAACCAATGCATCATTGCAAGATGCCAAAGCAGATGAAGGAGAAGTTATTTTCTCTCCATCATCATCTGAAATGTTGAGATTAAAAGTCTGGCATAAATTTGTGAGAAAACAGATGAAGTCAGAAATAAGTCTGAAGATGATGACCTTCATGTAGGGAGGCATTGAAACACATGCAGAGGTGTTCAGAAGGAGTTGGCCAGTTCCAAGGTGATTTCAAAAGAAAAGAAGGCTGGTGTTCAATCTGAATTGGACAAATTGTTTACTAAAGTTGAAAAACCATAACCACGGTCAGCAAACAGGCAAATTTATACCCTTCTGTAGAGACTCAGAATCATATCAGAACTTCTCATTTATTTACCACCATGATAATATGCTATGAATTGATTTAATAATGATTAAATACTGGTGTAGTAATTTTTTTTCATTACAGTGCATAGTACTAGTGTCCACTGGTGCAACGCACCATATTTAGCATGTGGCCTAGTGGAAAGAGCACAGGTCTGGGAGTCAAAAGGACCCAGGTTCTAATCCCGGCACTGCCACGTCTGCTGTGACCTTGGGCAAATCACTTAACTTCTCTGGGCCTCATTTACCTAATGTATAAAATGGGGTTTAAGACTGTGAGCTCTATATGGGACAGGGACTGTGTCCAACCTGATTAATTTGTATCTCCCCCAGCATTTAGTACAGTGCTTGGTGTATATGAAGTGCTTAACAAATACCATAATTGTTTACCATTGTTTACTTATTTGGGAAAGTTCCACATACACAGATGACTCATTCCCTACCCAAAGCAGCTTACATTCTATTAGAGGACAGCAAACATAGAAATATTTCTAAAAATACAGTAATTAGACTAGGTAGCAAACCATACAGTTGGCTCTGCCTGGATATACAAAAGCAGCTGAAAAAGGCTGTAAATATTGCCAGAGGTGAATCTGGTGTTGAGAGTTAGCTGGGGAAGGCAAGATGGACGAACCAGATTTTAAAAGGCTGTAAATTTGAGGAGAGCTGCAATTTGACAGTTTATGGATTTCCAGTGAATTACTGCAAGATGACAGATCAGATGAAGGGAAAGTTCTGGGGGGGAGAATAGCATGAGCAAGGTATCGGAGGAGGAGGAATTGGAAGTGAAGTACACTTAGGTTAGCCTTGACACAATGAAGAGAGTGAGCTGGGCAGTAATCAGTAAAGAGAACTAATATACGTTGGATGGGAAAAGGTGGAGAACTTTGAAGCAATTGGGAGGATTTTTTACTTGATGCGGAGAGACATGGATAGCTCTTGAGGAACAATCAATCAGTAGTATTTATTGGTGTTCGTTAAGCACTTACTATGTGCCATGTACTGCACACACTATATAGTGAGGTAGATACATACTCATTAGGTTGGACACAGGTGACTCCCCCATAATCACAAGGCGGACAAGTGGCGGAGCTGGAATTAGAGCACAAGTCCTTCTGACTCCCAGACCTGTAATAATGATGATGAAGATGACAGTATTTGTTAAGGGCTTACTATGTACCAAGCACTGTTCTAAGCACTGGGGTAGATACAAGGCAATCAGGTTGTCCCACGTGGGGCTCACAGTCTTAATCCCCATTTTACAGATGAGATAGCTGAGGCACAAAGAAGTGAAGTGACTTTCCCAAAGTCACACAGCTGATAAGTGGCAGAGCCGGGATTAGAACCCGTGGCCTCTGACTCCCAAGCTGGGGCTCTTTCCAATAAGCCACACTGCTTCTCCACTAGGTACTTCTGTGTGCAGAGCCCTGTACTAGATGCTCTGCTTTTGCCAAATTGTACATTTCAAGTGCTTAGCACAGTGCTCTGCACACAGTAAGCGCTCAATAAATATGACAATGAATGAATGGAGAATACAATACAGTAGAGTTGGTAGAGATGATTCCTGCCCACAAGGAGTTTATAGTCTCGAGAGGGAGAAAGACATTGAGATTAATGAAAGATAAGGGAAATGGAGGTGGGGGTGGGGTGCTTAGGAAGCACACACCCAAATGCAAAAACGATGTTAAAGGGAGGGTGAGTTGGACGGTGAAGTGAATGCTTAATCAGGGAAGGCCTGTTGGAGGTGATGTGATTTTAATATGGTTTTGAAGGAGGGGAGAGTTGTGGTCATTTGCATATGAAGAAAGGAGGAGTTCCAGGCCAAGAGGAGGATGTGAGCAAGGGGTCACCAGCCAAACAGGTGAAAGTGTGAGCTTTAGATGATCAAGGTGTGCGGGCTGAGGTGTAGTAGGAGTTTTGCAAGAGGTCAGATAGAGGGATTGAGTGCCCTGAAGCTGATGGGAAGGAATTTCTGTTCAGTGGAGAGGTGGATGGGCAGCCGACTACTGTGTCAGCCTTCTCTCTGACCTCCCTTCCTCCTCTCTCGCCCCGCTCCGGTCTATTCTTCACTCCGCTGCCCGGCTCATCTTCCTGCAGAAACGATCTGGGCATGTCACTCCCCTTCTTAAACAACTCCAGTGGTTGCCTATCGACCTCCGCTCCAAACAAAAACTCCTCACTCTAGGCTTCAAGGCTCTCCATCACCTTGCCCCTTCCTACCTCTCCTCCCTTCTCTCTTTCTACCGCCCACCCCGCACGCTCCGCTCCTCTGCCGCCCACCTCCTCGTCGTCCCTCGGTCTCGCCTATCCCGCCGTCGACCCCTGGGTCACGTCCTCCCGCGGTCCTGGAACGCCCTCCCTCCTCACCTCCGCCAAACTGATTCTCTTTCCCTCTTCAAAACCTTACTTAAAAATCACCTCCTCCAAGAGGCCTTCCCAGACTGAGCTCCTCTTCCCCCTCTACTCCCTCTGCAATCCCCCCTTTACCTCTCCGCAGCTAAAGCCTCATTTTCCCCTTTTCCCTCTGCTCCTCCCCCTCTCCCTTCCCATCCCCACAGCACTGTACTCGTCCGCTCAACTGTATATATTTTCGTTACCCTATTTATTTTGTTAATGAATTGTACATCGCCTTGATTCTATTTAGTTGCCATTGTTTTTACGAGATGTTCTTCCCCTCGACGCTGTTTAGTGCCATTGTTCTCGTCTGTCCGTCTCCCCCGATTAGACTGTAAGCCCGTCAAACGGCAGGGACTGTCTCTATCTGTTGCCGACCTGTTCATCCCAAGCGCTTAGTACAGTGCTCTGCACATAGTAAGCGCTCAATAAATACTATTGAATGAATTTGAGGTGTGAAGAGATGTGCTAAGGACAATTTTTAGAAAAATGATCGGGGTAGAGGTTGGACTGGAGAGGGAAGAGACAGGATTTTAGTGGACAGGCAGGGAGTTTAGTGAGGAGGCTCAAGGTGAGGAAGGATAAGTGCTTGGATCAGCGTGGTAGCAGTTTGGATGGAGAGGAAGGGGTGGACTCTAGAGATGTGAATGTAGAACCAACAGGATTTGGTGATAGATTGAATCTATGGATTGAATGAGAGAAATGAGTCAAGTGTAGCGTCAAAGTTACACATTTGTTAGGGAGATTGGTGGTGTTATCTTCAGTAGGAAAACCTTGGGTAGGACAGGGTTTGGAGGGGAAGATGAAGAACTCTCTTTTGCACATGTTAGTTTTGAAGTTCAGTCAGGGCAGCTAAGTAGGATTTGAACCAAGCGATACTTTGATGATCCATCTGACAGCATGTATATCGATAGTGCAACATATAAAACAATTTCATATTACTTTTCCAGAGGTCCTGGAATAGATCCTAATTTCTGACCTGTTAGCCTTGGGGAAAATATATCCTATGATCTATTTTCGATTCATTCATTTGTATTTATTGAGCACTTACTGTGTGCAGATGCAACCCTATCTTCATAGAACATTTCCTGCTTGTCACTGGGTAGTCCTGTATTTAGATGAGCAGTAAAATTGGTAGGAGGTCTTTGAAAAGTAAGGTTTTGATGCCTTTTATATACTTATCTTTACACAATCCCTTTTTTTTACCAGAGACACTGCTGCTGTGTCACATACCGTATTTGAGTTGGGCTTAGACATCACAGGTTGACCTGTCCCGTAGAGCCACCGTCACGACTGCTGGAACATACCGACGATTTCTGTGGGACTGTGGTAGTTGCCCTCTGAATCAGCCCATCGATCAGTGGCATTCATTGAGTGTTTACTGGGTGCAGAAGACTGCACTAAGCACTTGGGAGAGTCCAGCATAACAGAGTTGGTGGACACATTCCCTGCCCATAGTGATCTTACAGTCTATCACCTCTATCCCTGAAGGGAGGGGTCTGGTTTGGTGCAAGACTGCAGCTGAGAAGTCACCAGTCAGTCAGTCGTATGTATTGGGGGCCTACTGTCAATCCATCAGTCTTACTTATTGAGCACTTACTGTGTGCAGAGCACTGTACTAAGCACATGGGAGAGTACAATATAACAGAGTTGGTAGACAGTTTCTCTGACCACAGTGAGAAGCAGCATGGCATAGTGGGAAGAGCATGAGCCCTGGGAGTCAGAGGATCTGAATTCTAATTCCATCTCCACCACTTGTCTGCTGGGTGACCTTGGACAAGTCACTTAATTTCTCAATGCCTCAGTTACCTCATATGTAAAATGCGTGGCTCAGTGGAAAGAGCGCGGGCTTTGGAGTCAGGGTTCATGAGTTCGAATCCCAGCTCTGCCAGTTGTCAGCTGTGTGACTGTGGGCAAGTCACTTAACTTCTCTGTGCCTCAGTTCCCTCATCTGTAAAATGGGGATTAAGACTGTGAGCCCCACGTGGGACAACCTGATTCCCCTATGTCTACCCCAGCGCTTAGAACAGTGCTCGGCACATAGTAAGCGCTTAACAAATACCAACATTATTATTAAAATGAGGATTAAGATTGTGAGCCTCATGTGGGAAAGGGACTGTGTACATCCTGATGATATTGTATTTACCCCAACACTTAGTACAGTGCCCGGGCATATAGTAAGCACTTAACAAATAGCATTCACAAAATCAGCTCAGAGTCTAGAAAGGAATACAGACATTAATATAAATAAATAAATTACTGACAAGTATTTAAAGGGCTGAGGGAGAGATGTACAAAGGGAGCAAATCCATGTACAAGGGTGACACAGAAGGGAGTGTGAGAAGAGGTAATGAGGGCTTAGTCAGGAAAGCCCTCTTATGTTTGGAAAAGTATAACAGGGATGTTAGATGTGATCTCTGTCTGCAGGGAGCTTGCAGTCTACTGGGAAGGATTGACATCAAAATAGATTAGGGATCAGAAAAATAGAAGAGTATAAGGATGTTTGTTGAAATATTGTGAGCTGGAGTGAGGATCGAACTGCTTAATTGTTAGCAGAACAATTTTTTTAGGAAAATCTGGACAGCAGAATGAAGAATAGATTGGAGAGGGGTGAGACAGGAGGCTGGGAGGTCAGCGAGGAAGCTGATGCAGTAGCAAGGTGGGATATAACTAAATGTAGAGTTGACACAGAGGGGAGGGTGGAGAAATCCTGCCTTAACTATTGGCCTTAAGACAAAGCAGCCCCAAGGTTTCCAAGCTCCAGCCTCAGATAGCTAAGCTATTCAGAGATTGACCCCAAACTGTCATTTCTATATATATAAATTCTCTCTCTATATAAATTAATTAATAACAGATGTATAGCTGTATATAGAGAGAATATATATCTGTAATTAATGTATATCTACCTATCTAATATATATGTGCATATATATCTGTAATTTATTCATATTACTGTCTGTCTTCCTTTCTAGACTGTAAGCTCATTGTGTGGCTGGTAATAGGTATACATACTCTATTAGATTGTTATATTGTACCCTCCCAAGCACTCAGAACAGTGCTCAGCACAGAATTGAATACAAATGATTGATTGATGTGGAGGAGAGTGTCTACCAATGTAATAATAATAATGTTGGTATTTGTTAAACGCTTACTATGTGCTGAGCACTGTTCTAAGCGCTGGAGTAGATACAGTGTAATCAGGTTGTCCCACCTGAGGCTCACAGTCTTCACCCCCATTTTACAGATGAGGGAACTGAGGCCCAGAGAAGCGAAGTGACTTGCCCACAGTCACACAACTGACAAGTGGCAGAGCTGGGATTCAAACTCATGACCTCTGACTCCCAAGCCCGTGCTCTTTCCACTGAGCCACGCTGCCTCGGTTGGGCCTGGCTATGTGTCACTCATTTCTTTAGTCTCGGGGGGTGATCTTCTTCTTCTTGGCCCACTCTGCTAACCCCTCCCCCTCTTTCTGGCCACCTTTACCCTCCCCAGAAGCAGTTGGAATGTCAGGAATCTTGTAAGGCTATAGATGGGGGCAAGCAAGCAGTGAAGTTGTCTGAATCCAGGAGTGGAAACTTCAGTGATGGAGAAGGCTATACTTTTTAAGCATCTAGCCATATCTCTCAATAATAATAATGATGGAATTTGTTAAGCTCTTACTATGTGCCAAGCACATTTCTAAGAGGTGGGGTAGATACAAGGTAATCAGGTTGTCTGACATAGGGCTCACAGTCTTCATCCCCATTTTTCAATTGAGGTAATTGAGGCACAGAGAAGTTAAGTGACTTGCCCAGGGGATTAGAACCCACATCCTCTGACTCCCAGGCCCTTGTTCTTGCTACTAGGCCACGAGAAACACTGACATTCTTTGGCTTGCATTTGTGGATGCTGCTGGTTAATCTTCATAATAGTACTACTACTGATAATAATAACTGTATTTTTAAAGTGTTTACTATTTGCCAAGCACTGTTCTAAACACTGCAGTAGATAAAAGATAGCCAGGTTGAACACAGTCCCTGTCCTACATGGGGCTCACAGTCTTAATCCCTGTTTTAAAGATGGGGTAACTGAGGTGCAGAGAAGTGAAGTGACTTGTGCAGTGTCACACAGCAGACATGTGGCAGACCCAGGATTAGAGCCTACGTCCTCTGAGTCCCAGGCCTGTGCTCTCTACACTAGGTCACACTGCTTTCCCAGGCTTGTTTATTGGTCAGCTCCCATCAACTTTAATAATGTTGGTATTTGTTAAGCGCTTACTATGTGCAGAGCACTGTTCTCATCCCGTTAGGGTAGAAGATCACCCTCTGCAGTCAGCTGCACCCAAGATGTTACATCCCAGCTCTACCACTGATTTGCTGTGTGACTTTAAGCAAGTTACTTGACCTCTCTGGGCCTCAGTTACCAAATCTGTAAAATGGGCATGAAGACTGTGAGCCCCACGTGGGACAACCTGATTACCTTGTATCTACCCCAGCGCTTAGAACAGTACTTGGCACAGAGTAAGCCCTTAACAAATGCCAACATTATTATTATTATTATTTCATTAATGGGTTACATATAATAAGGCAACCAGTCAGGTTGCCTTTGGAGCATCTTTATTCCCTTTGTCCCCTTGATTTTCAATTTGTTCAATCAGTCCATTAATCATTGGTATCTATTGAGCGCTTACTGTGTGCAGAGCACTCTCCAAAGCCCCTTGGGAGAGTACAACATAACAGAGTTGGTAGACACATTCCCTGCCCCAAACGAGCTTACAGTCTAGACTGTCTAAATCCTACAAATTTCTGATTCCAATCTGGCCATTCCCCAGCCATTTTCTTTAGAACCCGTCTGCTGAAATCCTCATCATCATTAATAATATTTACTGAGTGCTGACTGAGTGCAGAGCACTGTACTAAGCATATGGGAGAGTCCAATACAACCGAGTTGGGAGACACATTCCCTGTCCTCGAGTACATTCAACATGTGCTTTTCTTGTTGATGGGTATAGATGAGTATCTCTCACAAGTGGTCTCAACTGGAAAACACTCCAGCTGGTTTAAAGATTTAGACTTACATCAACCCAACTAAAAGTTCCTACAATTCTGTTCTTCACCTGTTATTCACCATATAGAAGTGACAATTTGAAACTCATGAATGGTTCAGGATTCAGGGTGAGGGAGGAAATCTTGCATTTTCTCCTGCCTTCAGGGTATTTCTACCTGATTGTCCCACCTAAATCTCAAACTAAACATGTCCAAAACTGAACTCTTTATCTTCCCACCCAAACCCTGTCCTCCCCTCCCCCTGACTTTCCAATCTCAGTGGACAATACCACTATCCGCCCTACTTTATAAGCCTGTAACCTTGGTGTTGTCTTTGACTCATGTCACTCATTCCATCCATTTATGCAGTCTGTCATCAGAAACTCTCAGTGCTACCTTCAAAACATCGCTAAAATCCACCCTTTCCTCTCCATCCAAACTACCACCATCCCGATTCAAGCACTTATCCTATCCCCTGTCTCTTCACTGGCTTCTTGTCTCTCCCCATTCCATTTTTCAACAAAAACGTTCAGTCCATGTCTCCCCACCACTCAAGTATCTCCAACCTACACATAAAACAGAAACTCCTTTCCATGGGCTTTAAAGCAGTTAATCACCTTGCCCCCTCCTACCTCATCTCACTAATCTCCTACTACAGCCCAACCCGCACATTTCGCTCCTCTAGTGCCGGCTTTATTCACTGTGCACCGATCTCATCTATCTCACTTCCAACCCCATTCCCACGTCCTCCCCCTAGCCTGAAACTCCCTCCCTGACCATATACACCAGATCATCGCTTTCCCCACCTTTCAAAGCATTATCAAGGTCACATCACCCCCAAGAGGCCTTCCCCAATTAAGCCCTCTTTTTCTCGACTCCCTCTCCCTTCTGCTTCATCTGGGCACTTTTATCTGTGACCTTTGGGCATTTGATATTTGCTCCACCTTCAAGCCCACCCCACATAGGTACATATCTGTAGATTATGTTTTATAAATTACTCTTATTAGTATCTGTCTCCCCCTTCAGACTGTAAGCTCATTGTGGGCAGGGAACATGTCTGCTAACTCCCTTGTATTGTACCTTCCACATAGTAAGCACTCAATAAATGTCATTGATTGATTGTTGAAGCATTTTAGCTAATGCATGCTTTGTTAAGATAGCAAAACAAAAAACTTAGGCTTCACAAACAGTAGTTCAGCCATATTCCATGCTTGTGTGAAGTATTTTCTTGGTCTGCAGTTTAATACGTTGCTTGCTGAGATTCCATGGTAACCAGTCTGTGTAGGTGATTCTCTGATTCTGCTCCATCTGCAAAAGATTTCCCTGACCACATTTTTTGCCTGAGTTTTATAGCTCTGAGGAATAAGATCTTCTATGTCTGTCATTTATTGCAGAGAAAAGCATAAAAAAATAGTATAGATATATGCATATGCACGCAAAATGGACTAAACCCAGAGTACACACACACAGAATGTAAAGTTCCAAATCTCATTTTCTGAGCTCTCTGCATAGTGGTTCCCTTGAAAGCAGGTTTTATTTTCTCAAGAAGCACTTAATTTCCTTCAGTAATCATTGAGCTGTCTTTCGTGTTTCTGATTCATTCTTTAGGTTTGCATGCTAATGCTACCTCCTGTCTGTAAGGTACAAGTGATATTTCTTATTTCAGGATGGCACTTATTCTCTCCATTCTGCTCAAATGGAAACAAAAGATTCATTATTTAACACACTTAGAAGTGATAAAATTTTTTAGGAGTTTCATAAAGAAAAATTTCAATGAATTACCATGAAAGATATGTGTGTTCGCATTCATTTTTAAAGGAAGTTGGTGTGTGAGGAAACTGAATTTTTTTTAATGGTATTTAAGTGCTTACTGTGTGCCCAGCACTGGGGTAGGAACAAGCTAATCAAGTTGGACACAGTCCATATCGCATGTGGGACTCACAAAAGCAAAGTGACTTGCCCAAGATCGCATATCAGACAATTTGCAAAGCCGGCACTAGAACCCAAGTCTTCCGACTTCCAGGCCTGCCCTCTTCCCACTAGGCCATGCTGCTTCTTGTGTGTACAAATGGTGGACAACAGGGTATGAGTATTAGATTTCTTACAAATTGAGGACTGTACTTAATGTGTGACATTGAAGTAGCATGGCACAGGGGATAGAGCACAGGCCTTTGAGTCAAAAGGTCATGGGTTCTAATCCCAGATCTTCCACTTGTCTACTGTGTGATCTAAGGCAAGTCATTTCACTTCTCTGTGCCTCAGTTACCTCATCTACAGAATGGGCATTAAGGCTGTGAGCCCCATGTGGGGCAGGGATTGTGTCCATCCTCAGAACTTTGTATTACCCCAGTGAGTAAAGCAGTACTTGGCACATAGTAAGCGCTTGACAAATACCATCATTATTATTATCATTACAGAATTTAAGAGATTGACCTTGATAAATTGATATATTCTTTTAGCATATTGAAAATTTTATAAAAGATAGTAAAATCTGACTTTTTTTTTCCCGGCTATCTGAAAATAATATTAGAGCCAAAGGCAACATTTGTTTTTCCTTGTCATTTATGACTTTAAACTATTTGTCTATAATAGTCCTGGAATAGAATCAAGTGAATATCTTCCTACATTCATTCATGCATTCAATTGTATTTATTGAGCGCTTACTGTGTGCAAAGCACTGTAGTGCCATTTCTATATTTGCTATTTAGTATATATTTATTTAGTATTTCAAAAAGTAAGCAGCATGTCATAATGGCTAGAACATGGGCCTGGGAGTCAGTAGGTCTTGGATCCTGGTCCCGGCTCTGTCACTTGTCTGTGGTGTGACCTTGGGCAAGTCATTTCACTTCTCAGTGCCTCAGTTGCCTTATCTGTAAAATGGAGGTTCCAAGTTTGAGCCCCACACAGGATAAGGACTGTGACCAAGTCGATTTTCTTATAACCATCCCAGCACTTAGTACGGTGCCTGGCACATAGTAAGGGCTTAACAAATACCATCAACATCATCATTATTATTATTATCAATGGTTACTGAAAATATTTTAATTATTTACAAAATAGAAATGTAAAAATGAGCAGCAGCATGACCTAGTGGAAAAAGCCTGGGCATGGGAATCATAGGATCTGGGTTCTAATTCCAGCTCTACCAATTGCCTGCTGCGTTACTTTAGACAAATGACTTAACTTCTCTGTGCCTCAATTTCCTCATCTGTGAAATGGAGTGTGTAAAGACGGGAGGCAGAGAGGTCAGCAAGGAAGCTGATGCAGTAATCAAGACAGAACAGGATAAGCGTTGTAGCAGTTTGGAGGGAGAGGAAACAGTGGATTTTAATGATATTATGGAGGTTGAACAGACAGGATTTAGTGACAAATTGAATATCTGTATTGAGTACGAGAGTTGTACGTGAATGAGTGTGTGTAGCTGCTCCTTCAGAAGACGTTGGCCATGAAAGCAGAACAGTTATGATTGTCAGTTACCTAAAGGAATGAAAATCTTTCTCTCTCCAGCACTTATATTTTTATCCAAACAGGAGAAGTTTGTAGATGTTGGTGATGACTATGAAACCTGCTCTTTCCTTAAATAGGGGCTGCTTTCTGACATGGGTTTTAATGGGGTTCTCACATTTGGAGGAAGCATTTCCCTATTAGAAATAAATGTTTTCAAAGAGAATCATGGAATAATTGAAAACCAGCAGGAGCAGAGAATACATTTTTCTTATGTCTTCTATATTCTTTTGTTCATGTTCCCCATCAGCCAGGCTTAGCAGATGAATATTTATTGTATTCATTTATTATTTGCTTATTTTTGTTTTTCCCATTTTCAGGAATGCTCTATTAGACCTACTGTGTTTTAGCAATTTGTGGCAGCATGTCTTCCTCGTTAGCTTGGAAGTTCTTCGAGGGCGGGGGTTTTAGGTTTTGACTTCTATTGTATGTTCCCAAGTATCAAGCCCAGTGCGCTGCAATTGATCAACCAGTGGTATTTATGGAGTACTTACTGTGTGCAGAGCACTGTACTAAGTGCTTGGGAGAGTAGGTATTGCAGAATTGGTAGGTACGTTCCCTGCCCACAACAAGCACACTGATCTACTGGGCAGAAGGTAGATGGGTTCTGTTCCTGACTCTGCCACTTATCTGCCTTGTGACCTTGGACAAGTCATTTCACTTCTCTGTGCCTCTGTTATCTTATCTGTAAAGTGGGGATTGAGGCTGTGAGCCCCACATGGGACAGGTACGGTGTCCAAACCGATTTGCTGGTATCCACCCCAGTGCTTAGTACAGTGTCTGGCACATAGTAAGCACTTAACAAATACTATAATAATAATAATAATGTTGGTATTTGTTAAGCGCTTACTATATGCAGAGCACTGTTCTAAGCCCTGGGGTAGATGCAGGGTAATCAGGTTGTCCCATGAGAGGCTCACAGTCTTAATCCTCATTTTACAGATGAGGTAACTGAGGCACAGAGAAGTTAAGTGACTTGCCCACAGTCACACAGCTGACAGGTGGCAGAGCCAGGATTAGAACCCATGACCTCTGACTCTCAAACCCGTGCTCTTTCCACTGAGCCATGCTGCTTCTCTTAATGATAATAATAATGATGGAATTTGATAAGCACTTATTATGTGCAAAGCACAGTTCTAAGCACTGTAGAGGGTACAAGGTGATCAGGTTGTCCACATGGGTCTCAGTCTTCATCCCCATTTTATTCATTCATTCATTCAATAGTATTTATTGAGCGCTTACTATGTGCAGAGCACTGTACTAAGCGCTTGGAATGAACAAGTCGGCAACAGATAGAGACGGTCCCTGCCGTTTGACGGGCTTGCAGTCTAATCGGGGGAGACAGACAGACAAGAACAATGGCAATAAATAGAGTCAAGGGGAAGAATATCTCGTAAAAACAATGGTAACTAAATAGAATCAAGGCAATGTACATTTCATTAACAAAATTAACAAAATAAATAGGGTAATGAAAATAAATACAGTTGAGCAGACGAGTACAGTGCTGAGGGGATGGCAAGGGAGAGGGGGAGGAGCAGAGGGAAATGGGGGGAAAAGAGTGTTAAGCTGTGGAGAGGTGAAGGGGGGTGGTAGAGGGAGAAGGGGAGCTCAGTCTGGGAAGGCCTCTTGGAGGAAGTGAGTTTTAAGTAGGGTTTTGAAGAGGGGAAGAGAATCAGTTTGGCGGAGGTGAGGAGGGAGGGCGTTCCGGGACCGCGGGAGGATGTGGCCCGGGGGTCGACGGCGGGATGGGCGAGACCGAGGGACGGTGAGGAGGAGGGTGGCGGAGAAGCGGAGCGTGCGGGGTGGGCGGTGGAAAGAGAGAAGGGAGGAGAGGTAGGAAGGGGCAAGGTGACGGAGAGCCTTGAAGCCTAGAGTGAGGAGTTTTTGTTTGGAGCGGAGGTTGATAGGCAACCACTGGAGTTGTTTAAGAAGGGGAGTGACATGCCCAGATCGTTTCTGCAGGAAGATGAGCCGGGCAGCGGAGTGAAGAATAGACCAGAGTGGGGCGAGAGAGGAGGAAGGGAGGTCGGAGAGAAGGCTGACACAGTAGTCTAGCCGGGATATAATGAGAGCCCGTAGCGGTAAGGTAGCCATTTGGGTGGAGAGGAAAGGGCGGATCTTGGCGATATTGTAAAGGTGAAACCGGCAGGTCTCCGTAACGGATAGGATGTGTGGGGTGAACGAGAGAGACGAGTCGAGGATGACACCGAGATTGCGGGCCCGAGAGACGGGAAGGATGGTCGTGCCATCCACGGTGATAGGGAAGTCTGGGAGAGGACCAGGTTTGGGAGGGAAGATGAGGAGCTCAGTCTTGCTCATGTTGAGTTTTAGGTGGCGGGCCCACATCGAGGTGGAGACATCCTGGAGGCGGGAGGAGATGCGAGCCTGAAGGGAGGGGGAGAGGACAGGGGCGGAGATGTAGATCTGCATGTCATCTGCGTAGAGATGGTAGTCAAAGCCGCGAGAGCGAATGAGTTCACCGAGGGAGTGAGTATAAATGGAGAGCAGAAGAGGGCCAAGAACTGACCCTTGAGGAACTCCAACAGTTAAAGGATGGGAGGGGGAGGAGGCGCCTGCGAAGGAGACCGAGAATGACCAGCCAGAGAGATGAGAGGAGAACCAAGAGAGGACGGAGTCCGTGAAGCCAAGGTGAGATAAGGTATGGAGGAGGAGGGGATGGTCGACAGTGTCAAAGGCAGCAGAGCGGTCAAGGAGGAGTAGAATGGAGTAGGAGCCATTGGATTTGGCAAGAAGGAGGTCACGGGTGACCTTAGAGAGAACAGTCTCGGTAGAGTGGAGGGGACGGAAGCCAGATCGGAGGGGGTCCAGAAGAGAATGGGAGTTAAGGAATTCTAAGCAGCGATTGTAGACGACACGTTCTAGGATTTTGGAAAGGCAGGGTGGTAGGGAGATAAGGCGATAACTGGAGGGGAAAGTGGGGTCGAGAGCGGGTTTTTTTAGGATGGGGGAGACGTGGGCATGTTTGAAGGCAGAGGGGAAGGAGCCATTGGAGATTGAGTGGTTAAAAATAGAAGTTAAGGAAGGGAGGAGGGCAGGGGCGATGGTTTTAATAAGGTGAGAGGGAATGGGGTCCGAGGCGCAGGTGGAGGGGGTGGCACTTGCGAGGAGGGAGATCTCCTCTGAGGATACTGCAGGGAAGGATGGAAAAGTAGGGGAGAGCGTTGGTGGGGAGGAGGGGAGAGGCGGAGGGGTGACTTTGGGGAGCTCAGACCTGATTGTGTTGATTTTCGTGAGGAAATAGGTGGCCAGATCATTGGGGGTGAGAGATGGGGGAGGGGGAGGAACAGGAGGTCTAAGGAGAGAGTTAAAGGTCCGGAACAATCGGCGGGGGTGACGGGCATGGGTGTCGATGAGGGAGGAGAAGAAGTTTTGCCTGGCGGAGGAGAGGGCAGAGTTAAGGCAGGAAAGGATAAATTTGAAGTGTGTGAAGTCGGCTTGGTGCTTGGACTTTCGCCAGCAGCGCTCAGCAGCTCGAGCATAGGAGCGTAGGAGGCGGACAGAGGAGGTGATCCAGGGCTGTGGGTTAGTGGAGCGAGAGCGGCGGAGGGAAACGGAGGTGAGAGAGTCGAGATGAGTAGAGAGGGTGGAGTTGAGAGCGGAGACCTGATCGTCGAGAGTGGGAAGTGAGGACAGGGCGGCAAGGTGAGGAGAGATGCTTTTGGAAAGATGGATGGGATCAAGAGAGCGGAGGTCTCTGTGGGGCAGTAGCGAAGGTTTGCAGGGGGAGGGAGTGTGAGAGATGAGGCAGGTGAGAAGGTTATGGTCAGAGAGAGGGATTTCAGAGTCGGCGAGGGAGGAGATAGTGCAGCGGTAGGAGATGACGAGATCGAAGGTGTGACCGAGTCGGTGAGTGGGCGCGGTATGGTGGAGGAGTAGATCGGCAGAGTCGAGGAGGGATTGCAGGCGGGCGGCAGAGGAGTCATCGGGTACATCCATATGGATGTTGAAGTCTCCGAGGATCAGAGTGGGCAGAGAGAAGGAGAGAAGGAAGGTGAGAAAGGGGTCTAGGTGGTTGAAGAAGTCGGAGGTGGGACCGGGAGGGCTTAAGTGCTTCCTATATGCAGAGCACTATTCTTAGCCCTGGGGTAGATGCAGGGTAATCAGGTTGCCCCACGTGAGGCTCACAGTCCTAATCACCATTTTACAGATAAGGTAACTGAGGCACAGAGAAGTGAAGTGACTTGCCCAAAGTCACACAGCTGACAAGTGGCGGAGCTGGTTTAGAACCCACGACCTCTGACTCCTAAGCCCAGGCTCTTTCCACCAAGCCATGCTGCTTCTCTAGTTGCTATTATTACGAGGAGCTTAAAGTATAGAGGAGCTTACAATCAAAAGGCGCTCAGGAAATAAGGGAATAAGAATGGCAGTTTCTTTCTCCACCAATACCACCTTCTTCTTCCTCTTAATGTCCAGTATTCTTGGGGGCCAAAAGTGAAAGAAGCAATTGACAGCTAGTGACTGATGGCCAAATCCAATTGGCAGCTTACACTTCAGTGCTGCTCTGCTGACCTTACCTTACCTCATCCTAGGCCACATAGCCTCTATAGCAGTCCTCCAAATTTCATTGTCATTTTTATTGTTAATAATAATCATAATGATGATCATTGTTAAGTGCTTACTATGTGCCAAGCACTAAGCGCTGGGGGAGATACAAGGTTATCAGGTTGTCGATCCCCATTTTACAGGTGAGGAAATTGAGGCACAGAGAAATTAAGTGACTTGCCCAAAGTCACTTAAAGCTGTCCACAGTGAACTTACAGGCAGCTATCTACATGTCCTTGTGCCAGGAAACACCGAAACAAAGCCAGTCCAGACACAGGAAAATGACAACTCCGCCTTCGGTTTCATTCTGATGAAAGGGAAATATCAGCCTTCTCTTCCCTATTTCCAATACTGTGTGAAAAACCTTCATATTCTTTTGGCCACATGGCCTGGTATTCAGAAGGACCTGAGTTCTATCCCTGGCTCCGCCACTTGTCTGCTGTATGACCTTGCGCAAGTCTCTTCTGTGTGTCTCAGTTATCTCAACTGTAAAAGGGAGATTAATGCTGTGGCCCCTATGTGGGACAGGGACTATGTCCAACTTGATTAGATTTATCCAACTCAATGCTTAGTACAGTGCCTGGCACATAGTAGGTGCTTAAATATTTTAAAAAAAATTCTGGTTGTTTTTGCTCCATTGGAATCTGACAATCTGCAGTTGGGTACTCTTCGTTTTTGCTTCACTGCTAATAAGATCTAATGCCTAGGTGCTCTGTGTGTTTGTTTGTGTTCACGTTCATTCAGTCGTATTTATTGAGCACTTACTGTGTGCAGAGCACTGTCCTAAGCGCTAAATACTAAGTGCGTGTTTGTCGTTTACAGGTACATGCTAGGCCTCTCAGCCATCCCAGCAGTCATACAGTTTTTGGGCTTTCTCTTTTTACCGGAAAGTCCCCGCTGGCTCATCCAGCAAGGCCAGACCCAGAAGGCCCGGAGAATCCTGTCTCAAATGCGGGGTAACCAGACCATTGATGAAGAATTTGATAGCATCCTAAACAACATTGAAGAGGAGGAAAAAGAAGTTGGTTCAGGTAGGTCACATTTACATTTTGTCTAAATGGAGTCTAATTGCATTAGTAAAATATTGACCTTTTTTCTGGCTAGGCTTAGGTATGCAACCTATTTTGGTGACTTTTTGGAGCCTTTTTCAGCTCATCGCCAAAGCACCTATGGTTTCAATATTCAGCGTGGTTATTTCATTCTGTAAAGATATCGAAAATAAAAAATGACCACTGTAAGTTTTTGAAAAAGTAGATTGTTTCATTGAATTAATGGGCTTTTGGCCCCCACAACCTCAATTTCCACATGCAGGAATTGTGGCATCTGCTAGGGATTTTTCTGTTTTAGGTTTTTTTGTTTTGTTTTGTTTCATTTTTTTTTCTTTTTTTACTTTAAATTAGCAGCAAGATACCAAGTTCTATTCTGTTGCTAAATCTTTCGCTGGAAAAATTGAGCTCCTTGCAGTCAGCGATCATGCCTACCAACTCTGTTGTGCTGTACTCTTCCAAGTGCTTAGTACAGTGCTCTGCACACAGTAACCACTCAGTAGATACCATTGACTAATGCGAGTGAATTGAAAAATAAGATTGGATATTAAAACATTCAGAGAAATCTTCACCAGTGACTTAGAATTCATAAGCTTCCTTGACTGATATTCATTTTTAGGTTTCCCAGATCTGCTTCCTTCCTTTTATCTCTTTTCTTTTTATAGTATTTGTTAAGCACTTATGTGGCAGACACTGTACTAAGCGTTGGGGTAGATACAAGTTAATCAGGTTGGCCAAGCTGCTTCTCTTATACTTAATTCATTTTTCAACACATGGAAAAGAGTAATATCTTCCTCAGTTATCTTCCTTCTTCCTATCACTTCAACAGTACTGCGATTCCCCAGGTCCTTTCTAACCGACCAGAACATGACTATTATTTCTGTTGTTTTGTGCTGTCTCATTCAAGCACAAAGTACAATGCTCTGCACTTAGTGAGCACTCAGTAAATGCCATAGATTATTTATTAAGTGGCTACTGTGTGCAGAGCACTTGAGAGAATCCAACTGAGCAAGAGACTCATATCCTGCCCTTGAGCAATTTTCAGGCTCACAGGGAAGTGACGCTCGAAGGAGGCTTACAAACATCAGCCATTCACAAGTGCCACAGCCGTTGCTAGCAAAAGTGCTTACAGATAAAGAAATATATGCTAGTTTATCTAACTCTTTCATTCATCATCCTCACAATGATGATTAGACTGTAAGCCTGTCAATGGGCAGGGACTGTCTCTATCTGTTGCTGATTTGTACATTCCAAGCGCTTAGTACAGTGCTCTGCATATAGTAAGCGCTCAATAAATACTATTGAATGAATGAATAATAATCGTGATGATAATTTTGGTAATTGTGAAGTGCTTACAGTGTGCCAAGCACTGTACTAAGCACTGGGATAGATACAAGATCATCAGGGTGCACACTGAGCTCACAGTCTAAGTAGAGAGGACAACAGGCATGGAATCCCCATTTAGCAGATGAAGGAACTGAAGCACAGAGAAGTTAAGTGACTAGCCCAAGGTCACACAGCAGACCAGTGGCAGACACAGGATTAGAACCCAGTTGCTCTGACTCCTTGGCTTGGGCTCTTTCCACTAGGCCACGCTGCTCTCCAAATCTAGTGTGTTACCTACTGATGCTTCCTCAATAATGTCCCATGAGTTTTCCCTCCTCTCCATTCCCCAGCCACCAATCTCACAGTTTTCATTTCTGCACAGGTGGTCACCTTGCCCCTAAGGTCCTCCTACTTCAGTCTGCTCTACACAGACATCTCCTTCCTGAAGCCCTCATCTTGGGTTTGGGAACAGCCACTCCTCCCTCATGTAAGAGCCCTCAGCTTGCTCTTCCCTCTAGCCGGACAGACCCCCCACATCACCCAACATTTGCCTGTCCTGCTGTACTCGATCAATCGTGCTCGTGCCAGCCTCCCTGCCTGCATCCCATCTGTTGTCCAGCCAGTCAATCAACTGTACTTACTGAGTGCTTACTATGTGCAGAGCACTGTATGAAGCACTTGGGAGAGTGCAGTGTAACAATATAATAGAGTTGGTAGACACATTCCTTGCCCACAATGATTTCTCTGTGAAGCATTTCCAATTTTCCCCCATCCTGATTCTGCTTACTCAAACTACTCCAAATCCCCCGTATGGATATGATAGGTGTGTAGGTGCCCATGTGCACATGCTCACAGACACACAGGCACACACAATATTGGGAAATGAGAGACGTTGTGAAGGTCACAGAAATTCTGGTGAACTGAGAGTCAGGATTGACCAACAGTGTTCTTGCTTTGTCAGAAGGCTCTAGTAACTTGCTTAGGAAAGTTGTATTCCCAGGAGCAGAAAAGAGAACAGCAAACCCAAACCCAGGCAGCAGATAACACTCCCAAAGGAAGCAGGAGAAGAGGAAAGGAGGGCTTATTCAGGGAAGGCCTCTTGGTGAAGATATGTCTTCAGTAAGGCTTTGTAGGTGAGGAGAGTAATTATCAGATGGGGATGTTGCAGCCCAGAGGCAGGATGTGGGCTAGGAGTCGGCGGCAGGATAGATGAGATCGAGGTATTCCCAGTAGTGTCTGAGAGGAGAAAAGAGAACAGCAAACCCAAACCCAGACCACTCATTCGTTCATTGATTCAGTCATATTTATTGAGTGCTTACTGTGTGCAGAGCACAGTACTAAGTGCTTGGAAAGTACATTTCAGCAACAGAGAGAGACAATAATAATCTTGGTATTTGTTAAGCGCTTACTATGTGTGAAGCACTATTCTAAGCGCTGAGGTAGATACAAGGTAATCAGATTGTCCCACGTAGGGCTCACCGTCTTCAACCCCATTTTTACAGATGAGATAACTGAGGCACAGAGAAGTTAAGTGACTTGCCCAAGGTCACACAGCTGACAAACGCTGGAGCTGGGATTAGAACCCATGACCTCCGACTCCCAAGCCCGAGCTCTTCCCGCTGAGTCATGCTGCTTCTCACCCTGCCCACAATGGACTCACTGTCTAGAATGGGGAAGACAGACATCAAACCAAGTAAACAGGCATCAGTAGCATCAATATAAATAAATAGAATTATAGATATATATGTACACATCAAAACAATCAGGTTAATGTAAAATATATAAATAAATAGAATTATAGATATGTACATATATACACAAGTGATGTGGGGCAGTGGGGGGGTGCAGCAAAAGGAGTGAGTTGGGGTGATAGAGAGGGAACCGGGACTGAGGAAAAAGAAAAGGACCAGGTTTACAATCAAAAGACTGTTTGCTTAGCAAATAGTAAGGGAGCTTCGCTGCAGAAACTTCTGAGAAAGGAGCCTATTGACTAACCCTGACTTGCCCACTCAGTCAATCAGTCTTATTTTTAAGCTCTTACTGTGTGCAGAGCACTTGGGAGAGTACATATAACAATACCACACATACATTCCCTGTCCAAAATGAGCTTAGGGTCTACAGCGGGAGACAGACAATATAAAGAATTAAAATTACAGATATGTACCTAAGTGCCCTGGGGCTGGAAGTTGGAGGATCATGTCAAGGCAACTCAGAAGGAAGTGGGAAAGGAGGAAAAGAGGGCTTATTCAAGGAAGGCCTCTTGGAAAAGATATTCCTTCAATAAGGCTTTGAAGGTAGGGAGAGTAATTGTCGGATGGGACAAGGGAGGCTGTTCCAGGCCAGAAGCAGGATGTAGGTGAGGGGCTGGAGGCGAGATAGATGAGATCGAGGTACAGTGGTAGGGTTAGCATTAGAGGAGTGAATTGTGTGGGTTGGGTTGTAGTAGGAGAGTAGAAAGGTGAGGTAAGAGGGGGCAAGGTGATTGACTGCTTTAATGCCAAAGGTGAGGAGTTTCTGTTTGATGAGGAGGTGGATGGGCAACTACTGGAGTTTTTTGAGGAGCAGATTGACATGTTCGGGACATTTTTGTAGAAAAATGATTCAGGCAGCAGAGTGAAGTATGGACTGGAGTGGAGAAGAGAGAGGAGGCAGGGAGGTCAGCAAGGGGGGTTGATACAGTAATCAGGGTGGGATACGAAGATAAGTGACTGGATTAATATGGTAGCATTTGCCCCTGAGGACTGTAGGCTGGTTGATTTGGCAGGCCTCCTTCCACAGCACAGAACTCACTCAAGACATGCTCACCATCTGTCTCTCCCTCTACACTGTAAACTCGTTGTGGGTAGGGAATGTATCTAATTACTGTTATACTGTACTCTCCCAAGCGCTTAGTAGACTGCTGTGCACACCATAAATGCTCAATATGTATGACTGACTGACTGATCCATAGATCATAGAAAATTAAGAGGTAGATTTAATACTATTGAGGGGGAATATTTTTTCATTAACCCCTTTCACAATCTGGAGGTCTTGGTATGACTGGAACATGTCTACTAACTCTGTTGTACTCTACTATCCCAAGTGCTAAGTACAGTGGTCTGCACACAGTAAGTGTTCGATAAATACCACTGAGTGATTGACTGGAGGCAACTAAGAGGAAGGTAAGGAAAATAAAACAGATCATAAAGCGGCTTATCTGTCTTGGGGTCAGTTAAGTGCAAACGACTTCCGATTTTGGAGAATTTCTAATTGCTAATGGCTCTAGGGAAAGGAGACCAGGGAGGCTACACAATCAAGGATGGAAGCCTGTTTGCTAGATAACAGATATCAAGCTTCCAGAGGTTGAAGGGACCTGTTCACTAATCAAATTAAACTGTTTTTGCAAATATCAATCAGTAGCATTTATTGAGTACTTACCATGTGTAGAGCACTGTACTAAGCGTGTGGGAGAGTACAGAACAACAGAGTTGGTAGAAATATTCCCTGCCCACGGTGAGCTTACAGTCTAAAGGAAATGTCTCTGGAAAGCCTATTTCACCTCAATAGCCACCTTAAACCTCTTGAGTATCTTTTCATATTTTTCAAAATCTAATTCAGTCTTTGATTGGTCTGTCTTTATCATTTTCATCTATGTTCTTACTCTTTGACCTTTTTGTTTACGGGGTAGTATGTGCCTGCTGCTCTTCCTTTTTAGATTGTGATCTCTATGAGGGCAGGGACTCTTTCTATGACTTCTGTTCTCCTTCAGTTCAAAGATGCTACTGGTAATGAGAAGGCTGAAGCCACAAGTATGACTGCTGTTCAATTAAACAATCAATTCTATTTAATCAATTAATTGTATATATTGAATGCTTACTCTTTGCAGAGCATTGTACTAAGCACTTGGGAGAGTACGATATGGCAGAGTTGGTAGACACATTTCCTGCCCACAGTGAGCTAGAAGGGGAGACAGACATTAATATAAATAAGTAAATTATGGTTATGTACATAAGTATTGGGATGAGGAAGGGTGAAAAAAGAGAGCAAATCCAAGCACAAGGGTGAACACAGAGGGAAGTGAGCCCCCGGCAGATAGGGCCTATTAAAGTAGGAAGAGTACTTTTCCTGTCCCAAATACCTAACTCAAGGGTGCTGTTGAATAATAATCATCGTAATAATAATAATTATGGTAATTGTTAAGAGATTACTTTGTGCCAGGCAGTGTACTAAGCACTGAGGTGGATACAAATAAATCAGGTTGAACTCAATCCCTGTCCCACATAGAGCTCCCTGTCTCAATCCGCATTTTACAGATGAGGTAACTGAAGCCCAGAGAAGTGACGTAACTTGCCCAAGGTCACACAGCCGGTAAGTAGCAGAGTGGGATTAGAATCCAATACCTTCTGCCTCCCAGGTCCACTCACTCTCCACTATGCCATGCTCCTTCTTGTATGACAACACCTCAGTAAATCTCTGAGCAAGAGATAAACCTGGGACTGCTTACGTTTTTTGGGTTTGAGTGTAAGGTTGAGAAGACAAAGTTCTGTCCTACTGTCACTAAGACATGTGCTTGAGTTGTTTCTGTAGTTTTGAGGGTAGCATCCATTTAGCCATCCACCTTACCAGTTTTAGATTCTATCTACTGATCTGCTTATTTTGTACTTACCCCAGCTACCAATCAATCAATCAATAGTATTTATTGACCGCTAATGTGTCCAGAAAGTACAGTGCAACAGAGTTGGCAGACGTGACCACTGCCCTCAAGAAGCTTACGGTCTACAAGCCATAAGCACCATGAAGCACCGTGGCTTAGTGGAAACGGCACAGGATTGGGAGCCAGAGGACATGGGTTCTAATCCTGGCTCCACCACCTTGTCTGCTGTGTGACCTTGGGCAAGTCACAACTTCTCTGTGTCTCCATTATCTCATCTGTAAAGTGGGGATGGAGACTGTGAGCCCCACCTGGGACAACCTGATTACCTTGTAACTACTATACCGCTTAGAACAGTGCTTGACACATAGTAAGTGCTTAAGAAATACCATTATTATTATTATTATTATTATTATTCTTACAGGGGAAGCCAGAGATTAAAATGAATTCATCTACAGATAAGTACAGTGCTTAGCACATAGTAAGTGCTTCACAAGCACTTCCCCTCTAGATGGTGAGCTCATTTTAGGCAGGGATTGTGTTTGTTGTTATATTGAACAGTGCTTTGCACACAGTAAGTGCTCAATAAATAATAATAATGATGGCATTTAAGTGCTTACTATGTACAAAGCACTGTTCTAAGACTACAAGGTGTTCAGGTTGTCCCATGTGGGGCTCACAGGCTTAATCCCCATTTTACAGTTGAGGGAACTGAGGCACAGAGAAGTTTAGTGACTTGCCCAAAGTCACACAGCTGACAAGCAGCGGAACCAGGATTAGAACCCATGTCCTCTGAGTCCCCAGCTCCTGCTCTTTCCACTGAGCCATGCTGCTTCTAATAATAATAATAATAATACTGGTATTTAAGCACTTACTATGTGCCAAGCACTGTTCTAAGCACTGGGATATATACAAGGTAATTAGGTTCTCCCACATGGGGCTAACAGTCTCAATCCCCATTTTACAGATGAGGCAACTGAGGCCCAGAAAAGTTAAGTGACTTGCCCAAAGTCACACAGCTGACAAACAGCCAAGGTGAAATTAGAACCCACTACTTCTGACTCCCAAGCCCGGGCTGTTTCTGCTATGCCACACTGCTAAATCCAAAACTCAGTGCCACATATTTAGCCAAAACAGCATGGCGTGGATAGAGCATAGGCCTGGGAATCAGAATGTCATGTGTTCTAATACTGCCTCTGCCACTTGTCTGCTGTGTGACATTGGACAAATCATTTCACTTCTCTAGGCCTCAGTTCCCTTCATCTGTAAATGTGAGCCCCGAAGGGGACAGGGACTGTGTCCAACTTGATGTGCTTGTATTCACCCCAGTGCTTAGTACAGTGCCCGGCACATAGTAAGCACTTAACAAAATCATCATCATTATTGCAGTAATAACCCCAGATCAGGGGATGCCAACACCCCAGCTCCAGTGGCCCTAGGGATCCTGTAAAAGCAGTGAACGAGAAGCAGCATGGCCTAGTTATAGAGCACAGACCCGGGAGTCAGAAGCAGCTGAATTCTAATCCTGGCCCCACCACTTGTCTGCTGGGTGACACTGGGCAAGTCACTTCACTTCTCTGGGCCTCAGTCGCCTCACCTGGAAAATGGGGATTAAGACTGTCAGCCCTATGTGGGCACGGACTGGGTTTGGGACAGGGACTGGGTTCAAATTAATTAACTTGTATCTACACCAGATTTAAAACAGTGCCTGGAGCTTTGAAAACGCTTAAAAATACAATTTAAAAAAATAGAGGAAAGAAAGCAAGGTGGCTCCGTTCCAGCTCCTCAGTAAGGGTCGTGACCTCCTGGTCTATTCTCCTCCATAACCCCAAATTAATTTGGCAGGCACTCCTCTGGCACCCAGAGAGACTGTAAACTCACAGTGGGCAGGGAATATGTCCATTTATTGTTATATTGTACTCTTCTAAGCGCTTAGTAAAATGCTCTGCACATAGTAAGCACTCAATAAATATGATTGAATGAATGAATAGAATTAATGAGAGGCTCCCGGGTGGCTGAGGTCAGTGGAGGGGGAAAAATGGCTGCTGCAGGAGGGGTGGGATGTGGAATATCTCCCAGTCCTCTTTTCTGGCTCTGCCCCCTTGTCCTTAAACTGGTGACAAATGTAGTTTAAACCACTTAGTGGGTGAGGCAGCCAGAGAATGAAGAAGCATCTTGGCTTAGTGGAATAAGTGTGGGCTTGGGAATCAGAAGGGCCTGGGTTCTAATCCTGGCTCTGCCACTTGTCTGCTGTGTGACCTTGGGCAAGTCACTTAACCTCTCTGTGCCTCAGTTACCTCATCTATAAAATGGGGGTTAAAAGTGTGAGCCCCATGTGGGACAACCTGATTACCCTGTATCTATCCCCAGTGCTTAGAACAGTACTTGGCACATAGTAAGAGCTTAAGAAATACCATTATTATCATTATCATTATCTGGTCTTTTTGAAGGACTTTGCCAGAAAAACCAGTCATAGTTCCAAATGACCGTAATCCTCTGTGGAATTGTGATGGATTGGGCTGAACCACCCACACTCTCTGGCCCAGTTCCCCCCAATGACCAGGATTCCAGTGTGCATTTTGTGGTTATGTGACCTCAATACCAGTAGGTGCTGTTTGCCCAGACTCGATGTGTTTGTCATTTTTGTGTGAGACCCTCACTTCTTCCATCAGTCAATCAATCAACCAGTCAATCAGTTGTATTTATTGAGGACTTACTGTGTGCTGACCACTGTACTAAGCACTTGAGAGAAGACAATATAACAGACTTGGTAGAAAAGTTCTCTGAAAACCTTCGTGATCTTTAAAATTGTTTTAGAGTACCTCTTAAGCGCTTGCACTGTGTCAAACACTGTTCTCAGCACTGGGGTTGTTGCTGTCTTATGCTGTCGAGTCGTGTCTAACACCATGGATACATCTCTCCCAAAATGCCCCACCTCCATCTGCAATCGTTCTGATAGTGGATCCAAAGAGTTTTCTTTATAAAAATATGGAAGTGGTTTGCCTCCTTCACGCGGTAAACGAGTCTCTGCCCTCGACTCTACCGTGTTGCTGCTTCAAGCACAGATGACTTTTGACCTGTAGCAGATTGCCTTCCACTCACTAGCCACTGTCCAAGCTAGGAATGGAATTGGGTAGGCTTCTGCTTGACTCTCCCTCCTGTAGTCGAGACTGGTAGTGTACTGGAAACTCTCCAGGTGCGACCCTGAGAGGGTCATCTCTGGGGTAGGTACAACTAAATAAGGTCAGACAGTTCCTGGCCTGCATGGAGGCTCACAGACTTAAGTAGGAGGGAGAACAGGTATTCAATCTTCACTTTACAGTTGAAAGAACTGAGGCACAGAGAAGTTAGGGGACTTGCCCAAGATCATGCAGCAGGCAATTGGCAGAACCAGGATTAGAACCCAGGTCCCCTGACTCTCAGACCTGTGCTCTTTCCACTAGGCTTGATGCTTTTGTTTGAAATGCATGTACCGTAGCATTATTTTAATAATGCCAGGTCTAAAAGAGCTTGATGTAATGTTGAATTTGGGAGGCTGAGAGATTGAAGTTAAAAAAAAAAAACAAAACTGGAAGCCAAGGGGCAGCTCCAGTAAGTCACGTGCCACCAATAAACCCTCTTTTTGGCTCTGGAAACTTTCAGCCTCTTGCAGACTAAATTCCTGGAGTTTACCTCTTCTCAGATGGAACCCTTGAAAGCCTCCAGTATGTTTCCAGTGAGTATAGTGAATACGTGGTTGATGAAGAGCCTTTAAGAATATTATTGATTAAATCTCACAAAAAACTGTCCTTCTGATGACTTTTTTGAGGACAGAAAGAAGTAAAGAAGGTCCCTTTCCATGTTTTTATTGGCACTAGCGGCAAAAACAGGAGGGGAATAGTAGACTGTTGTGTTAGCCACAACTTGGAACGTGTGGCTTCACCTGGCGACTTAACTTGTTTAAGCATTCTGGGCACTTTCTGTTACAATCTTCCCTGTATAACTGGAGTAACTGTTTGGAATGAATGATTGGAAGGTCTGTCCAACATGCACACACAGTTGCAGCAATCTATAGCTCCTTTAGCATCTATAGACAAAAAGCGATGCAGTCAAGATGCCGTTGTTTAGCTCTTGATGTGTTTCATATATTTTTTTCCAGTAACAGTCAAAACCGTCTAGCTTGTTCAGTAGCATGCATCCGTGATAGTCAATCATATTTATTGAGCGCTTACTGTGTGCCGAGCACCGTACTAAGCGCTTGGGAGACAGACACATTCCCTGCCCACAACGAGCTTGATAGTGTAGGATTTAGAACTGTGCAACCAATTCAATATAATACAGTGATGATAATAATGTTGATTTAGCACTATTGTGTGTCTAGCGTTCTGCTAAGCCCCAGGGTAGTCACAGGATAAACATATCAGATATGGTCCTTGGCCTTCCCTTACTAAGCCCTCATTTCCTCTACTCCCTTTCCCTTCTGTGTCACCCTTGCATGTGGCTTTGTACACTTTATTGAGAAGCAGCCTGGCCTAGTTGAAAGATCACGAGCCTGGGAGTCAGAGGACTTGGGTTCTAAATCTGCCCCTGCAACTTTGCTGTGTGATCTTGGACAAATCACATCTCTGTGCTTCAGTTTTCTCATCTGCAAAATAGGAATTCAACACCTGGGACCTAATTATCTTGTATCTACCTGAGTGCTTAGTACAGTGGTTGTCTCATAGTAAACACTTAAAAAAACCGCAATTGTTATTCAGCCTGCCCTCAGCCCCACAACACTTATGTACATACCCATAATTTATTTATGTTAATTCCTGGCTTTCCCTCTAGTTTCCCTCCTGGGCAGGGAATATGTCTACCATCTCGGTTATACTCTTAATACAGTGCTCTGTTTCACACTTAGTACAGTGGTCTGCACATAGTAAGTGCTCAGTAAGTACAATTGATTGATTAGTTTCCACAATATAAGAAGTAGGGAGAGCAGGTTTTTTATCTCCCATTTTACAGATGGGGAAAATGTGCCATAAAGATGTTTAAATGATTGGCCCAAGTTGACACAGCAAGTCAGTGGCAGAGTTGGGACTAAAACATGGAGTCTCCCAACTCTCAGGCCCTTAGGTCTTCCCACTAGGCCGTACTCCCACCCTGATATATTTCTACCATTTTGTAATATGAAATCTTCTGTGATGGTTAAATTTGATTTTAATATTATAACAAATGTGGTAAAGCCACACAAACATTGGTCTCCATCAGGTAATAGTAATAATTAATAATGATTATGGTATTTGTTAAGCAATTACTATGTGCCAGGCACTGTTCTAACCTCTGGGGTAGATACAAAATAATCGGGTTGGACACAGTCCCTGTCCCACATAGGGCTCACAGTCTTAATTCTCGTTGTACAGATGAGGGAACTGTGCCTCAGCACAGAGAAATCAAGTGACTTGCCTAAGAACACAAAATGTTCATTCAGTCGTATTTACTGAGTGCTTACTGTGTGAAAGCACTGTACTAAGCGCTTGGGAAAGTACAGCACAACAATGAGGAGAGACGGTCCCTGCCCCTAATGAGCTCACAGTCTAGAGGGGGAAAGACAGACATCGATTCAAACGAACAGACCTCAATATAAATAGAATGACAGATATATGCATAAACGCTGTGGGGCGGGGAGATGGGGGAAGAGCAAAGGGAGTGAGTCAGGGCAACGCAGAAGGGAGTGGGAGATGAGGAAAAGTGGGGCTTAGTCTGGGGAGGCCTCTTGGAGGAGGTGTGCCTTCAGTAAGGCTTTGAAATGGGGGAGAGTAATTGTTTGGCGGATTTGAGGAGGGAGGGTGTTCCAGACCAGAGGTAGCAGACAAGTGGTGGAGCCAGGATTAGAACCTTCTGACTCCCACGCCTGTGTTCTGTCCACTATGCCACACTGCTCCCCTACGGTTTGTACAACTACAGGTTAGAAGTGTACAACCTGTTCCTTTTATAGATTGTGTAGATTAATTTGTAGACTCTTAATGTAGGTGCGTCAATCAATCAGTTTTGTTTACTGAGCACTTACTGTGTGCTGCATATTGTATTAACTGCTTGGGAGGGTGCAATGGAATGGGATAGGTAGACCTGGTTGCTATCCACATGGCACTTACAGTCTGCAGGGAAAGACAGAAGTTTAAACAAATTACAGATCTACACAGAAGTCTGTGGAACACAGGGTGCGGTGACTATCAAATGCTTAAGGGGTACAGAAGCAGTATGGTGTAGTGGATCGAGCCCGGGCCTGGGAATCGGAAGACCATGGGTTCTAATCCCGGCTCGGCCACTTGTCTGCTGTGTGACCTTGGGCAAGTCACTTTACTTCTCTGGGCCTCAGTTACCTCACCTGCCAAATGGGGATTGAGACTGTGAGTCCCATGTGGGACAGGGATTGTGTCCAACCTGCTTAACATGATCTACCCCAGTGCTTAGAACAAGCGCTTGGCACTTAGCAAGCACCCAAATTTTTTTTGTTTTAGAGATTTAAGTGCATAGGTGATGCAGAGGGGAGGGCAGGTAGGGAAAATGATAGTTTAATTAGGGACGACTTCTTGAAGAAAATGTGATTTAGTCAAGGCTAGTGCCAAAGTTTACGGGCTTGTGAGATGTGGAGGGTGATGGTGTTATCCACAGTTGATGGGAAAGTCATGGGGAGGAGGGAAAGATGAGGAGTTCTGTTTTGGACATGTTAAGTTTGAGGTGTTGTATAGACATCCAAGTAGAGATGTCCTGAAGGCAGGAGGAAATGTGAGACCAAGGAGAGAGGTAAGGACAGAAGCGGTCGATTTTGAAATCATTTGTATAGAGATGGTAGTTGTAAATATACTTTCAACTATAAAGGTGATATTTTCTGATTGCAAAGCAATACATGATCAGAAACTGCTAGAGTAAATGGTCTGTGCCAAAATCTGAAATGTGTTTAAGCAGAGTAATGTTAGTTTTGTAGCAGGAAATGCGGTCTAATGTCACTTTGGAGACGATTCCTTATTACTGTATATTTTCAGGAAGCAGTCATAATGTCCTTCCTCATAAATGATATTCTGATAAAGTCTGAAGGAAAACAATTTTGCTTTGGACATTCTCTTTAGCTACGCCTCTCTTTATGGTGGGTAAAGGAATGTGACTCCTCAAGAAGATGTTTAGAATGATCATCCCAATAAAATATTTATTTTCAATGGCCTTTATTAAGCACATATTATGTGTCTTGCCCCAAGCTACATAGTGATATAATCCTACACAGGGTTCACCATCTAACTGGTGAGAATAGCAGTGTTATCTTTTTCCCATTTCACAGATGAGGAAACTGAGTCCCAGAGAGTTTAAGGATTCACCCAAGATGCACAGTAGGTCAGTGGAAGAACTAGGACTAGACCTTGAGTCTTTTGACTCTTGACTGGGGCTCTTTCCACCTAGTCACGTTATCATGTGATCTTTGACACAAACAAAATCATTCCATCTATAATACTGGATATGCAGAGGATGAGAGTTCCAGATACAAGGGAAATGTAATAATAATAATAATAATAATTATTATTATGGTATTTGTTAAGCACTTACTATGTGCCAAGCACTGTTCTAAGAGCTGGGGTAGATATAAAGGAATCAGTCTGTCCCCATTTGGGGCTCACACTTTTAATCCCCATTTTACAGATCAGGTAACTGAAGCACAGAGAAGTTAAGTGACTTGCCCAAGGTCACACAGCAGACAAGTGGCAAAGCCGAGATTATAACCCATGTCATCTGACCCCCAAGCCCTTGCTCTTTCCACTAAGCTACACTGCTGGCCACCTACCTGCTTTGTGACCTTGGGCAAGATATTTCACTTCTCTGTGCCTCAGTTCCCTCATCTGGAAAATGGGGATTAAGACTTGGAGCCCTATATGGGACAGGGACCATGTCCAACCCGATTAGCTTGTATCCACCTCAGGATTTCCTCCTCTCAGGTCTCACCTGGAGAATTTCCAGTACTCTACCAGTCTCGGGTATGGGAGTGAGCGTCAAGCAGAGGCCTACTCATTTCAATCCTAGCTTGGGCAGTGGCTAGCAAGTGGAAAGCAATCTGCTACAAGTCAGAAGTCAACCATGCTGGACAGCAGCTGCATGAGAAAGAGTCGAGGGCGGAGACTTGTGTTTACTGCACAGAAGGAAGCAATGGTAAACCGCTTCTGTATTTTCTGGATCCACTACCCGAACGATTGCAGATGGAGAGTGGGGCGTTCTGGGAGAGATGTGTCCGTGGTGTCGCTATGGGTCGGAAATGCCCCTTTCTACCTCTCCTCCCTTCTCTCTTTCTACTGCCCACCCCGCATGCTCTGCTTCTCCGCCGCCCACCTCCTCACCATCCCTCGGTCTTGCCTATCCCGCCGTCGACCCCTGGGCCACGTCCTCCCGCGGTCCCGGAACGCCCTCCCTCCTCACCTCTACCAAACTGATTCTCTTCCCCTCTTCAAAACCCTACTTAAAACTCACCTCCTCCAAGAGGCCTTCCCAGACTGAGCTCCTCTTCTCCCTCTACTCCCTCTACCACCCCCCCTTCACCTCTCCGCACCTTAACCCTCTTCTCCCCCCATTTCCCTCTGCTCCTCCTCCTCTCCCTTCCCATCCCCTCAGCACTGTACTTGTCTGCTCAACTGTATATATTTTCATTACCCTATTTATTTTGTTAATGAAATCTACATCGCCTCGATTCTATTTAGTTGCCATTGTTTTTACGAGATGTTCTTCCCCTCGACTCTATTTATTGCCATCGTTCTCGTCTGTCCGTCTCCCCCGATTAGAGCGTAAGCCAGTCAAACGGCAGGGACTGTCTCTATCTGTTGCCGACTTGTTCATTCCAAGCGCTTAGTACAGTGCTCTGCACATAGTAAGCGCTCAATAAATACTACTGAATGAATGAATGAAAAATAACTCGACAGCATAAGACAGGACGGTGCCTGGCACATAGTAAGTGCTTAACGTATATCATAAAAAAAACCCCAAAACAAAAGAAAAAGAGCAAAATGCAGAGTGTAGGTTGGCTGAAGTGGAATGAAGCAGGCAAACTGTTGTGTGGAGCAATCAGAGCAAGGCTCACTGGTGCTGAGAGAGTTGATTGAGGGCCTTCAGACTGTTAGTTGGGAGTTTCCCTTTTATGCAAAGAGGAATGGGTAACCATTGAAGGTTTGGAAGACACAAGCAGAATAATGTTTTAAAAAACTCATTTGAAGTGGACTGAAATATTGACTGGAGAGGGGAGAGATAATAGATAATAGTTTTTGGTTTTTTTATGGTATTTGTTAAGCGCTTACTATGTGCAGAGCACTCTTCTAAGCGCTGGGGTAGACACAGGGGAATCAGGTTGTCCCACGTGGGGCTCACAGTCTTAATCCCCATTTTACAGATGAGGTAACTGAGGCCCAGAGAAGTTAAGTGACTTGCCCACAGCCACACAGCTGACAAGTGGCAGAGCTGGAATTCGAATCCATGACCAAAGCCCGGGCTCTTTCCACTGAGCCACGCTGCTTCTAATAGGCGACAGGGAGGTCTGTGGGAAGGCTAAGGCTACAGCTGATCCAGGATATGACAGGTACTTTGACCATCTGGTCAAAGGAGTGGATTCTGTATTATACATGTTAACCATAAATCAATAATTAGAAGACATGCACATTCATAGACCATGCATGTGCATATATATATACATATATATATATATATAGAGAGAGAGAGAGAGAGAGAGAGAGATTTGATTCTAGATTTTTTAAACCAGAAAATAACTGGTTTTTGCAAGCCTGTTCCATGGATGTTATTTTCAGGTTTATTAGATCTAGAATTCAGTCCAGTTGCTAGATTTTTTTTTTGTAAATAAAACTGTTTTGGAGATTGTGCCTCAACTAGAGGCTAATTGTTCCATCTTTTGAAGGCCAGATACTCTTCAGGAAAGGTTGTGGTAACTCTGAATGACAACCGCAGAGTAAATCCTCTGTACCATACATGAATCTACCACAAATGACACTCTCCTCTCTTGGTTGTCCTTTATATCTCTATAGATGCTCCTTCTCAGTTTTTGTTTTCTGTCTCTTCCTTTGCCTCCCACAGACATTTGGGGAGGGTGGTCCCTCAGGGCTCAGATCTAGGTCCCCTTCTTTTCTCCATCTGCACCCCCACTCCCTTGGAAAATTCATTCACTCCCTTGGCTTCAACTACCAGCTCTACAGAGGTGATTCCTAAATCTACTTCTCCAGCCCTGACCTCTCCCTTTCCTTGAAATATCACATTTCCTCCTGCTTTCAGGACATCTCCACCTAGGTGTCCCATCGATACCTCAAACTAAACCATGTTCATATCTGAACTAATCTTCCCACCTAACCCCTGTCCTCCCCAGATCTCTCTGTAGACACTGTAGACAATTTCATTGTCTTCCTAGTCTCACAAGCCCATAACTTTGACATTGTTCTCAACTCACCTGATACCACCCATATATTCAGCCTCTCATCAAATCCTGTCAGTTCTATTTTCACGGCATTGCTAAAACCCACCCTTTCCCCTCCATCCAAACTGCTACCATGCTGATTCAAGCACTTACCCTATCCCACCAGGATTACTGCATCTGCCTCCTTGCTAACCTCCCTCCCTCTGTCTGTCCCAACACCATTCCATACTTAACTCTGGTGTATGGATCATTTTTTGAAAAAAAGGTTCAGTCCGTATCTTCCTATTCCTCAGGAATCTCCAACGGCTGCCCAGTGACCTCCACATCAAACAGAAACTCCTTACCTTTGTCTTTAGAGAACTCAATCAGCTCACCCTACCTTATCTCACATTACTGATCTCCAGCCCAGCCTGCACACTCTGCTTCTCTAGCAGCAGTTTTCTCACTGCATCATGATCCTATCTTGTCACTGACCACTTTCTCATATCCTCCCCCTAGCCTGGAACTCCCTCCTCCTTTGTATACTCCAGACCACCACTCTCCCCACCTTCAAAGCATTACTAAGGTCTCATTTCCTCCAAGAGGCCTTCCCTGATTAAACTGTCTTTTCCATTGCTCTTTCCCCTCCTGCGACATCTATGCACTTAGATCTGTGACCTCTGGGCATTTGATACTTGCCCCATGCTCTGTCTCACAGTACGTATGTACAAATCTTTAAATTATATATTATAAATAATTTATATTCATGTCTGTCTCCTCCTCTAGACTGTAAGCTCATTGTGGGCAGGAAAGTTGTCTGCCAACTCTGTTGTGTTGTATTCCCCCAAGTGCTTTGTACAGTATTTGGCACATAGTAATCCCGGCTCCACCATTTATCAGCTGTGTGACTTTGGGCAAGTCACTTAACTTCTCTGCGTCTCAGTTACCTTATCTATAAAATGGGGATTAAGACTATGAGCCCCATGTAGGACAACCTGATTACCTTGTATCTACCCCAGTGCTTAGAACAGTGCTTGGCACATAGTAAGCTCTTAACAAATACCGTTATTATTATTATAGCAAACACTTAATAAATACCAGTGATTGAGGACCCAGGTTCTAATCCCGGCTCTGCCACTTGTCTGCTGTGTGACCTTGGGCAAGCCACTGAACTCTGTGCCTCAGTTACCTCATCGTAAAATGGGGATTAAGACTGTGAGCCCCACGTGGGACAACCTGATTACCTTGTATTTACCCTAGTACTTAGAGCAGTGCCTGGCACATAGTAAGCATTTAACAAATACCATTATTATCATTATAAAAGAAAGCTACTTGGAATTTTTTTAAGTAATTCAATTTGATAACATTGTAAACTTCTTTGAAAAACAATATATTTTCCTCATTAGTCCATAAATAGCATTACTTTTTAATATTTTTTTTTGAATTGCCTATTTACTATTACAAAAGTGCAGGTTTTTAATGCCCTTTCAAATTGGTCTTGCCTGTAATATAGTATGTTCTTAATAATCATTTCCTTGGTTGGATTTTAGCTGTGTGGATTCCCCCCTCCATCACTTCTCTCTAATACTGTCAACTCAATGTTGCTGAATAAATGTTTCTTTGAGAAAACTGTGAGTTTACAGTTCTTTATGTAAACAAGAGACTGAGAAAGCTCATTCATGGCTCATTGAATGTCCTACATCAGGTTATTTTTTATCATTTTTGAACTTAATTATGATATCATCTATCTCATCTGTATTTGAACTTTTAATTATATTTGAATTGGAATGGTGTCATAGTATATCTTGCATGCTGATCATAAGATGAGTTCATTCATTCAGTCGTATTTATTGAGCACTTACTGTGTGCAGAGCACTGTATTAAGCTCTTGGAAAGTACAATTCAGCAACAAACAGAGACAATCCCTACCCAACAACGGGCTCTCAGTCTAGATGAGTTCCTACAATTACAGTCAGATCCCGTGTAAGATGAATATCTCGACTACTTAATTTACTCCTTTAACATCTAGGCTTGAAATTGAGCAGGGATTTACAACTAATTACAAAAATATTTCAACAGAAGTTTGCCTGATTCTTATTCTTGGGAGTATACTTTTTTAAAAAATGGGGTATTTAAGTGTTTACTGTGTGGCAGGCACTGTACTGAATGCTGGGGTAGATACAAGTTAATCATGTTGGACACAATCCATGTCCCACATGGGGACAGTCTTAATCCTCATTTTACAGATTACCCAAGGTCACCCAGCAGCCAAATCAGGGAGCCAGAATTAGAATTAGGACCTTTGATTCCCAGGTCTGTGATCTTTCCATTAGGCCATGCTGCTTCTCATCAAAGAGTAGTCCCTTTCCCCCACTAGATTGTAACTCTTTGAGGACATGAATCATTTTTACTCATTCTTTTATATTCTCTGAAGTGCTTAATACAGCACTCTGCACAAAGAAGACATTGTATAAATACTAGTGATTAATGGGTTAATTGTCATTATCTTATGCTATCGAGTCATGTCCGACCCATAGCGATGCCATAGACACATCTCTCCCAGAACGCCCCACTTGCATCTGCAGTCGTTCTGGTAGTGTATCCATGAAGTTTTCTTGGTAAAAATATGGAAGTGGTTTACCAGTGCCTCCTTCCACACAGTAAACGATTCTCTGCCCCCGTCTCTCTCCCATGCCGCTGCTGCCCAGCACGGGTGAGTTTTGACCTGTAGCAGATTGCCTTCCACTTGCTAGGCACTGCCTAAGCTAGCAATGGAATAGAGAGGCCTCTGCATGACTCTTTCTCCTGTAGTCATGACTGCTGGAGTACTGGAAACTCTCCAGGAGCGACCCTGAGAGGGGAATTGGTTAATTACCAGGAGCAAAATCTTATCCCACAGACTTTCTCTTCAGAGCAGTGTAAGGTGGAGGTGTGTATGTTTAGTTTGAGGGATTTGGGAGAATAGATATATTGGGAAATATGCCTTGGCAGCAGAATTTTGCTTTTCTGTAGCCCTGTACCCCAGCAGGGCATCTATCTGATTAAAAAAGTTATTTGTAATAGTCGTACTGTCAGAGGATGGATGTGCTTGGTGACTTTAGTCATTTATTTTCAAGCACGTGGGCAAGAGTCATTTGAAATCAAATATTCATGTTAAAAAATACTGATACCAAGACACAAGAATGGGGGAATATGTATTTTCTCTCAAAAAGAGTTGCAGCAATGCTAAAGACTTGGCTGATAGAGTGAGGATTGCTTTTCCCCCCTTTCCCTTGGACATGGTAAAACTAAAATGCGATTACATATAAAGTGACTAAAACAACTAGCTAGAAGACTATTGATTTCCTTATTTATCTTTCATTTTATAAATGTCCTGAAAGAACTGTCCATTATGAGATACAAATGATCATTCTCTTCCAATTATTTCTGTAAGATATTTTTCTTATATTAATGGGGCCAAGGAATCATGGTAAAGTAAACAAAATGATAAATTATTCCAAATTAATAGTTTAAAGATTTGGATTTTTGAAATAGTGCAGTGAATCACTGAAATTAGAATGTGTATTGTTTTTATTGAAATGAGCATTTTGGGGAAGAATCAAGGAATGTTTCTAGTCCTTTAGTTCAGCTGGGCATTTTTAGAGATACTTGATGAATTGGTGTTTGCTAAGAGAAGTTCGAGCTTTGCTTAGAAAGTAAAAGGAAAGCAGCTTCCTTTAAGACCAGAAAAATCAATATAACTTGAGGCACTCAGTACATGGCTTTACACTTAGCAGAAAGTGCTGAAGAAATGTAATGTTGACTTTAACATCGCTATTGGTCTATTTTCACCTAAAAGAGGAAAATATTTTATTTTTCCTTGGTCTGAAAGGCAAATACATGCTTCAAGTTAGTTCCCTGGGCAGTAGCAGTCTGAGCAACTGCATTTTCTGCTCCTTCCCAATATCTCTCATTAACGTGGACTGAGAAGATTTCGTGCTTCAGAGAGTCAGGGTCACAAGGGCTGTGTACAGAATTTCCATTAGGGTTCCTGTTGTCCTGCTCCCAAAAGTCACTATGTCTCTTCACATTTGTGTGTTCTTCAAAGGCATGTTCTAACATGCTTCACTCTATGTACCTAAGGAGAGAAAATATATTTTCCCCCTTGCCAACCTCCTTAAATCTGTTGAAAACCCAGCCATGGTGCTTTTTGGCGTGGGAGAAAAAAATCAATCTCCAAACGAATATTGTATGTATGCCTACCAGGTCTGTCTTAAATTTAGCACCTGAAAGTGCTATGAAAAGGCAGTTTATTTCAGCGTTGTTTTTTCTTGAATTGCTGTAATCTGCATCTAGTGCTTAAAGTGAGGAATGAAAAGAAATGGGATAGTTTATGTCTAATTCTAGTGGAGAAATAATATAGCAAGTTAGGTATCCAGATTTAACCACCAAAATTTAACAGGATATTTTTGGGTTTTTCTGAAAAGGAATGTAATGGTATCCTGCCTTCTTCCTCTTCATTTATGTTACTGACCCCTTCGTATATGGTACTGACTTATTTTGGATATTATTTTGAAGATAACTCCAAATACCCCATTGAGCTGGATAGATCTTTCATCAGTGTAAATGAACGCCTTGTTAAAACTGAGTCCTTACAATACACCTCTGAGAGAAATCTTCTATTCCACAATATTGTGGATTGTGAGAGATACCGACCTACTGTAGATTTTGTAGTTCTCCTAGAAGGAGAGCAATTTTTTTTGCCCTGTGGGAATGGATATTATTGTTCTTTCCTTCCAACCAATTATTCAAGAAAGGTAGATGAAGATCGATGGAAATGACTACCATAATTTGAGCTAGATTTGGCTGACTGGTTCACAGTCTTGGGATGCTGGGAATGAATTGGACAAGGCTTGTTGGAGGATGTGAGATTGTGGAAGGACAGTGATGTGCTGGATTTAGTAGGGGAGGGAGAACAGTGTGAGTGAAGTGAGTGTAGATGGGAGAGCCAAGAGTAGGATGTAGTTAAAGGTTATCTGTGGAGGAATGAAGGGAGTGGATTGAAGAATAGCAGGTGAAGAGGCAGTTAATAATAATGGTATTTGTTAAGCACTTACTGTATTTCAAGCACTGTTCTAAGTGCTGGGATAGATAAAAGGTAATCGGGTTGAACTCAGTCCCTGTCCCACATGTGACTCACAGTCTTAATCCCCATTTTACAGATGAGATAACTGAGACACAGAGAAGTTAAGTGACATGCCCAAGGTCTCACAGCAGATAAGTGGCGGAGTCAGGTTTAGAACCCACGATCTCTGACTTGCAAGTCCGTGCTCTTGTCACCAGGCCATGTGGCTTCTCTATGGGGTGAGCTGGTAGAAAGCCTTGAAGCCAATTGGAAGGAGTTTTTGCTTTGTGCAGAGGAATACAGGGAGATAGTGGGATGTAGGGAGAAATGTTTGCTGAGGACAACTTCAGGAAGAAGATCTTTGCAGCACCCTGTAGAAGGGGAAGGGTGTGTGGCAGGGAGACCACTGACAGCTGATATCAATCGATGGTATTTAATGAGTGCCTATTTTATGCAGAGCACTGTACTAAGGGCTTGGGAGAGTACAATACAAGAGAATTAGGATGCACGTTCCCTGCCTTTAGCACGATACTATAATCTAGTCCCAATGACGACCAGAGCTTGAATTAAAGTGGCTGCTGTTTGAGTGGAGGGGAAATGGCACTATCTAGGAGATGCTATAAAAGAAAAATGGTCTGGATCTGGAAGTAGATCAAATATAGGAGAGGTGAAAGACAGGAAGAAATCATTCCATACACATATTCAATCTGTTACCAAGTCATGACAGCTCACCCTTCACAATCCACCCTTTCCTCTCCATCTGAACTGCTACCAGTCATCCATGTGAACCTCATGTGGGTCATGGGCTATGTCCCACCTGATTATCATGTATCTACCTCAGCACTTAATACCGTGCTGGGCACGTAGTAAGCGTTTAACAGAAAACATTTAAAAAAATCCAAGCCGTTGGTTCTGTCCTGCCTTAATTACTGCCGTGTGGCTCAGTGGAAAGAGCAAGGGTTTAGGAGTCAGAGGTCATGGGTTCTAATCCCGGCTCCACCACCTGTCAGCTGTGTGACTTTGGGCAAGTCACTTAACTTCTCGGTGCCTCAGTTACCTCATCTGTAAAATGGGGATTAAGACTGTGAGCCTCACATGGGACAACCTGATTACCCTGTATCTACCCTAGCGCTTAGAACAGTGCTTGGCACATAGTAAGTGCTTAACAAATGCCAAACATTATTATCATTCTTATTATTATTACTGCATTGGCTCCCTTGCTGACCCTCCTGCCTCTCCCCACTTTAGTCCATACATCTCTCTGCTGCCTGGATCTCTTCTCTATAAAATGATTCAGTCCAAATTTCCCCGCTCCTCAATAAACTCCAATGGTTGCTCAGCGACCTCTGCTTCAAACAGAAACTCCCTACCATTAGCTTTAAGCACACAGTCATCTTGCCTCTTCTTATCTTACCTCTCTGATTTTCTACTACAACCTAGCCCGCACTCTGAAATGCCAGCCCTTTCACTGTACCTCTATTTCATCTAACTCGTCACCAACACTTGCTCACGTCCTGCCTCTGGCCTGGAACTCCCGCCCCCTTCATGTCTGATGACATTCACTTTCCCCACTTTTAAAGCTTTATTAAAAGCTCATCTCCTTCAAGAGGCCTTCTCTGACTAAGCTCTCATTTCCTCTTCTCCCACTCCCTTCTGTTGGATTTGCACTCTTTATTCACCCCAGCCTCAGCTCCACAGCACTTATGTACATATCCATAATTTATTTATGTATGTTACTGTCTCTCTCTCACTTTAGACTTTAAGCTCCTTGTGGGCAGGGAACATGTCTACCAACTTTGTTGTATTGTACTCTTCCAAGGGTTTAGTAGAGTTTCTGCCTATAGTGATTGCTCAATAAATGCAATTGATTGGTTGATTGAAATCCAGCCTGTCACTGTGGTTGAAGGATTCCAGGTCAAGGAGGATGGTGCTCTGATTGATTTAGAACGGGAAGGTTAGGAGGAATAAATTTAGGAGGGAAGAAGTGTAGTTTGGTGTTGGACATATTAAGTTAGAGATACCCGTGTTCATTTATGTAGGTTAAGCCTTTATTCTTTTTTTTTTGGCATTTATTAAACATTTACTATGTGCCAGGCCCTGTACTAAGCACTGAGGTTGATACAAGCTAATCGAATTGGACACAGTCCCTATCCCACATAGGTCTCACTCTCTTAACCACCATTTTACAGATGAGGTAACTGAGGCCTAGAGAAGTGAAGTGACTTGCCCAACGTTACATAGCAGACAAGAAGTGAAGTGTCTTGCCCAAAGTCACTCAGAAGATTAGTGGTGGAGCTGGGATTAGACCCCAGGGCCTTCTTACTCCCAGGCCCGTGCCCCACGCACTAGGCCACGCTATTTCCCCAGCCTTTATTCAAGTGCATTCTGTTGCCGATACCAGAAGAAATATTAAGTAAGACATACTTATAAGCCTGGGTGAAGAGTTTAATCTGACATTGCATACCTCCTTCTGGGCACTTTAGGCAGACCATCCACCTCCAGGGTCTAAAGTGGGTCAGTTGTGGGGAAGGAGGAAGAGTAATGTAGGTTGGGAGAAAAGAAAAAGAAGCAGGAGGAAAATGAGATGGATTGCCAGGAAAGAGAATGGAAGAGATGGTTACTCTTTAAGGGACAAGGAGGATAATTCTGTATATTTTGTCTTCCTAGATTGTAGTCTTTGAAACCTCATAGCCAAGGCTATTATACCAAGAGCTATTCTCATACTGTACTGGAATTTTCATCTAGTTTAATTTATTCTGTTAACATGTAGTTTTTTCATGAATGGAAATTGTTTATATTTTACTATGAATATATACTTTGTGTAAAACAGCAAATATTTGGAACAAGTATTTACAACTAATTTTCTCATAAACTCTACAGGTCCCAAGGAATCCTGTAAATGTCCTTAGAGAAAACTTTCTCACCAGCAAATTCAGACCTAGAAACCAAAAAGTACCAAATTAGAATTGACATTGCTTTCAAATATTCCCAAGTAAAATACTGCTAAAAGCAATTTGTATTCAGGCCTCCAACACAGAGATAGACTGTTTAAAACTGTTGAAGTCTGTCTGGTTGCAACAGCTTCCATTTCACTACCAACAGATAATAAATTTCTCTTTCAAATCCTTCACTGAAAATTAGGTGATTTATAGCTTTGAACACTACTGGAATAAAGCAGTAACAGACCCTGGCATTTGTACTACTCTGTAATGCAGTCATCATTATCTTGCTAGCTCCCGCTGGCTAGATGATTGGCAGAAAATAATGTAGATGAAAACAGTGTAAAGGTTGTCACAAGAAATGACCTTAGCAGGTAGTCCAGAATTCCAAATTGATCATCACCTGATTCGTAGTTTACCTCTGTTATTTTTGACATTTATAGGCCCACTTAACCTGACAGACCAGAGCTCTTTCCATCTTAAGATCCCTCTTAAATCATCTTCTCCAAAAATCATTTCCTAATTAACTAGCAAAGCCTAAGTTTCTTCAACCTATCAGCCACCTCTAGCACTTAAATAGTTTTAATTTTTTACCCTCCCTCGACAGTTATGTATATGTTTTATCAATTGTACTGTTAGTATATTTATTCTGATCATCCAGATCATAAATATTTTTATGTCTGTCACTCCTGTTCAAGTGTAAAGTCCTTGTGCACAGGGGACATGTCTAATGCTTCCGTTGTATTTTCCCAATGACTCAGTACATTGTGTTTCTTTCGGAGTCTGGATAAATACTTTTACAACCTACTTTATTTTCAACATGTTTCCTGAGACAAATGCTCGAGTATACCATAAAGGTGGACAAAGTGATCCTTGTAAATTTTGTCTCTGTACATTTCAGTGAAAGCTTCATGCCCAGTCCTGCATTTTGAATTAAAATCTTGAAAAATTGTTGGAAAAAAATAACTGAGAGATGGATTAATTAATCCTCTGATTGGAGAAATCTTAAAGGAAGATTCCTGTTCCCAAATAGTGAAGGAACATTACATATTCTGTCACTAAACCCTGTTGGTTCTATCTTCACCACATTGCTAAAATCCACCCTTTCTTCTCCATCCAAACTGCTACTCTGTTGATCCAAGCCCTTATGATATTTCATCTTGACTACTACATCATCCTCCTGGCTGAACTCCCTGCCTTTATGACTCTCCCCATTCCAATCCATACTTCACTCCGCTGCCCAGATCATTTTTCTAAAAAAAATGTTCAGTTAACTTCTCCCCATTCTCTAGTGGTTGTCCAATCCACCTCTCTATCAAATGGAAACTCCTTACCAAAAACTATAAAGCATTCAGTCAGCTCTCCCCCTCCTACCTTACCTCCTGATTTCCTACTACAGCCCAGCTCATACACGTCACTCCTCTAGCACCTGCTTGCTCTGTCTACCTCTATCTCATCCATCTCACCACTGATCTCCTTCCCACATCCTTCCTCTGACCTGGAATTCCCTCCGACTTCATATATGACAGCCCACCACTCTCTCCACCTTCAAAGCCTTATTAAACTCACATCTTCCTCTAAGAGACCTTCTCCAATTAATCCCTCTTTCCCCCTACTCTTTTTCGACGTCTATGTCACCTGTGCTCTGGATTTGTACCTTTTAAACAGTTGATATTTATCCCACCCTCAGCTCCACAGCACTTCTGTATATATCCACAATTTATTTGTTTATGATGATATCTGTCTCTCCTTCCAGACTACAAACTCCTTGTGGTCAGGGAATGTGTCTGCAAATTCTGTTGCATTGTACTCTCCCAAGTGCCTAGAACAGTGCTCTGAACACAGAAAGAGCTAAATAAACATCACTGATTGATTATACAATCTCCTCTACAGTGGACCAGCCACCTGAAACAAAAGCAAATGTTACATGTGTGAGAACAAACATTAGCATCTGTAATGGAGGTCACATTTATGTCCACTACAGCAAGAGTTGCTGACAATCATATAATTTAGTCTTCCATTGTAATACACCAGTGTTTTTAAGATGAAAATCATCCTTGAGAGTAGAATTAGCACTGAGTTAACACCTACTTTTTAGTGTGTGCAGGTTGTCGGTTTTCAATTATATTCCATACTGCTCCAAGATTAAGAAGCAGCATGGCTTAATGGAGAAAGCATGGGTCTGTGAGTCAGAAGGACCTAGATTCTAATCCTGGCTCTGCTATGTACCTGCTTTGTGACCTTGGGCAAGTCACCTAACTGCTCTGTGCCTCAATTCCCTATCTGTTAAATGGGGATTGAAATTGTGAGCCTTATGCGGGACAGAGACAGTATGTAACCTGATTAACTTGTATCTACTCCAGTGCTTCGTACAGAGTCTGGAACCATCATATATGGAGATTTCATCTTAAATCCAGAATTGTTTCTCTTTTGGGTCAGCAGGATTATTATTGTCTCACTGAGAGATGTGGGCAAAATGTTGCAACTCATTCAGGCAAAGCACGATGTCAAGGATGAATTAGAATCTGGGAAATTCTAAGCCAGAAAGCTAAAAAACCCTTCTTCAGACACTTAGAGATTGTAGATATTTATTCTTCTATTACAGTAGTACTCTAACATTCTTTTAAATTTACCTAGTGGGCTTTGTGAGTCAGAACAATGCCAAACAAGAGAAAAAAGGCTTAATTGTTAGTAGTGTCCCTGGTTGAGTAGAATGTTAGACTGACTCAAATTTGGTTTAATCAAAGACCAAACAAAGACATCAACAAAGACATTGTGTTAGAAGGACCATGATTGATGATTAGGTTCAGTGAATGACTAACCATCCAGGTCAACTAGATGTTGCTTTTCTGTTTGTAATTTCTGTAGGAATGGGGCTCCAAGCACAATACTAGCAGTTTATTCCAGTGCTTTACCATCCTGTTAGTCAAGACCTCTTGAAATCACCCAGATTTAGTGTTATCTCATTTTCTCTTGTTTGCTCCTTTCTGGACATATGGGAACAACTAGACAGAGTTTTGGGTTTTTTTAGTAAATATCCTTTAAGCACATGGAGAGTTAGTAAATCATCCCTAAGTCATTGATTCTACAGGCTAAAAAAAATCAATTCCTTTAGTTTTTTTTTTTCCTCAAAGGGCCCATTTTTAATCCTTATAATTTTTTCTGGAATCTACCTAACATCTATTCTGATGTTAGGTAGAAAAAACTTCATGCCATCCTCCACCGAAGACTACACTGGAAGGATTGTTCTTTTAAAAATAAGTATTATAGTTATTGTAGTGGTACTTGTTAAGCATTTACTTTGTGTCAAGCACTGTCCTAAGAGCTGGGGTACATACAATATAATCAGACTGGACATAGTCGCTGTCCCAGATGGGGATCCCAGTCAGCGTGGCTCAGTGGAAAGAGCACGGGCTTTGGAGTCAGGGCTCATGAGTTCGAATCCCAGCTCTGCCACTTGTCGGCTGTGTGACTGTGGGCAAGTCACTTAACTTCTCTGTGCCTCAGTTCCCTCATCTGTAAAATGGGGATTAAGACTGTGAGCCCCACGTGGGACAACCTGATTCCCCTATGTCTACCCCAGCGCTTAGAACAGTGCTCGGCACATAGTAAGCGCTTAACAAATACCAACATTATTATTATTATTATTATTATTAAAAAGAGGATACAGGATTTAACCCCCATTTTACAGAGGAGGAAACTGAGGCACAGGTAAATTAAATGACTTGCCTAAGGTCACACAACAGAAAAGTGGAAGAGCTAGGTTTAGAACCCACATCCTCAGACTCCCATTCCCATGTTCAAATCAGCAGTTTTCAACCTTTGCCACCACACTCTTATTAACACCTCATACTACCACGTTAGGTGTTGAAATTACTTATCTTGATGTCCTATTCGTTTCTAGCTTGTTTACAACTAGAACTCTAAGGTCTTTATTATTGTACCCCTTTGGTACTTCCTTACTTTGCTTTGTCTTAGTGACTTGTACTTTTCCATATTGAATTCAACTCCAATTTTTAGTACACTTTATCTGATTGTCCTGGCACTTTTGAAGTTTTTTCTAGTCTTCCAAACTTGCTAACAATACTACTTCATCATCTTTAGATTTGGGGTGCATCTTTTCGAGTTGTTCAACTGAAAAAGATATTCCAATGAACCAGCCCTAGGTTTTGGGTGCATTTGATCAATTTTTTTTAAACTGGCCCCAAAATTGGTCCCTGGGAGATGCCATTTAGTATTTTCCTCCAAGTGGATGATGATGATTATGGTATTTAAATGCTTACTATGTGTCAAACACTGTTCTAAGTGCTGGGGTAGATATGAGATGATCAGAGGAGACACATTCCCTGTCCCATGTGAAGCTCAGTTTTTTTATGATGTTGTTTGATTTGTTTTTAATTATATTTTGTTAAGCGTTTACTAAGCGACAGGTACTGTACTAAGTGCTGGGGTAGATACAAGATAATCAGGTTGGACACAATCCATGTGATAATCAGGTTGAAAACAGTTCATATTCCACATGGGGCTTCCCATTTTAATCCTCATTTTATAGGTAAATTAACAGTCATAGAGAAATTAAGTGACTTGCCCAAGGTTACACAGATAAGCCACACAGATGAGATTAGAACCCACATCCTGTGGCTCCCGGGTCCATGATCTTTCCACTAGGCCATGCTGCTTCACTGTCCAAGAGGGGGAGGCATCATTGTTTGTGCCTGGTTGTTAGGAGAAGGTCCTTTCTCCTTAATTTCTTCAACTGTGAATTGGCCTGAGCTAGCACTGATCTGGATCCAAGAGATGCTCGAGAGCCATTCATTCAATCGTATTTATTGAGCGCTTACTGTGTGCAGAGCACTGTACTAAATCTGGGTCCTTCTGAACAAATTTTATTCTTTCTGATCTGTCTGTCCAGGTGAAATCTGGGAAATGAAAATGTTATCATTTGATATGTAAACTAATCAAAGGACATACATATGAAAGGTATATGCAAGGATATACTTAGGAGAACGTGTGGTCTAGTGGATAGAGCATGGGCCTGGGAGTCAGAAGGACCTGGGTTCTAATCTCAACTCTGCCACTTGGCCTTGGGCAAGTCACTGAACTTCTCTGTTCAGTTCCCTAATCTGGAAAGTGGAGATTAATGCTGTGATCCCAATGTGGGACATGTACTGTGTCCAATCTAATTAGCTTGTATATACTCCAGCACATAGTAAGCACTTAACAAATATCATAAAAAAAGGGTAGGTTGAAAATGGATTTTCTGAGATTCAAGATCTTAGTCTACTAAAGGCTGTAAAAATCGAGATTAGATCTTGAATAGAATTTCATACTAATGGATGGCCTAGGTGAGGTGACAACTGAGATGGAGACAGAATGAAAAGAGTTACATAATGGGCTGTGAGCAAGAGTTATTTATGTTTGAGCTCCCAGTTTCAGACAGAGGCGATGGGGGAAAAGTTTCTTCACTTTCAAAATGTGTCACTTTATTGTCTCTTCAGTACTTTCTGAGTGAGAATGTGATTTGTCTGAGCCAGATTACTAACCTCTATGTGAGAAACAGGATTTTTGCATCCTGGGCAATCAGTGGTATTTACTGAGTGCTTACTATGTACTGAGCACTAAACTACAAGCTTGGGAGAGAACAGGACAACAGAATTAGCAGATAGGTTCACTGCCCATAACAAGCTTTCAGTCTAGAGAAGCAGCTCTGGGCAGCACCAAACACATTGTTAGGGCTGAATCATTGTTAGGGCTGAACAAGTGCAAATAAGCAATATTACTAGAAACATGGTCAGACAATTTAATTCTGCAGTGCTGAAAAGCAAGATGCCTTTGTCAACTGGCCCGATTTTCAGCTGGTCTCCCTTTCTTGTTGCTCTTAACATTATCTTGTTACATCTCATTCTCCGGAATTAATCTTGAAAGCTGAGTTCCAGGCCTTATAGTTCTTGATAGTTGAAACAAAAGAGTAGTCCTCTGATTAAATCTAATGGGAATAGTAGTTAACCACTATTAAGTCCCATCAGTAGATTAAGCCCTCTTTTTCCTGGCTCCCTCTCCCTTCTGGGTCATCTTTGCACTTGGATCTGTGACCTTTGGGTATTTGATCTCCACGTCGTCCTCAAACCCAAAGCATTTACATGTATATCGATATATATTATAAATTATGCATGTATATGAATGTCTATCTCCCCCTCTTGACTGTAAGCTTGCTGTGGCCAGGGAACGGGTCTAACTGTTGTATTATACAGATCCAAGTGCTTAGTACAGTTCTCTGCACACTGTGAGAGCTTAATAAATGACAGTGGTGATGATGATAACAGTGGTAAAAATACTCTACAGCTTTAGTTGTGTGGGTCTACCTCAGTTCTATGTAGGCCTGTAATGTTATCACCCACGTCACCAAAATGCCCATCCATTCCTACTTCTATGAATTTGTCAGCTCTAAAGAAAACCCCCATAGATAGAGGTTTTGATCAACACTCACCAAAAAAGGAAGGGAAAGAAGTCAGAATATGTTAAAATTATTGTTATTGCTATTTCCTGATTTTCATTTAGCCTCTTTTGATATGAGTATGTGCCTTCAGGCACTTGAACAAGTACACATTTTCATAAAGAATCCCTCTCGTTTAATAATGATATAAAACAAAACAAAAAATCCTCTCTTCTGTGAATGCTAAGCATTCTTTTGCTTAATATTTATAAACATTGCATAATTCAGAGTAATTGAAACTTTCCAAATCTGACCCTGGAGTTTCAGAATTACTTACTGGGGAATATATTTTGATTATTTAGTAAGTTGATCGGAATTGAATAATTCTTGGGTAATTGCATAATCATAGATGGTTGTTTTTGACACCACAGTTTTCTAGGTTTTGTTTTTATTTAGAAATGGGTAAAATCTTGGAAGCTTGAATTTTATATCTGCTCTTCTGTGAAGTCTTCTGTGTCTAACTGATAAAAATGGGACGTATAATCAAGGTACAGTTGAACAATTGGAAAATCTTTTGAAAAGGTGGCACAAGTACCGTTTTTGGAGCTCCCACTGTGAATCTGTCAGGTCTACTTCTGAGGCTACGTGGTTTTCTCAGCTGGACTTGGTTTTACAAGGTTGAAGACTATACACCCACTAAAATGTTTCAAGTCTCTCATGCTGAATTTTCAGGTTAGGGACTCAGTGTTCCTTAGGAAGGACCTAGGTTCTAAATCCAGCTCCGCCACTTGTCTGCTGTGTGAATTTGGGCATGTCACAACTTTCATTCATTCGTTCAATCGTATTTATTGAGCGCTTACTGTGTGAAGAGCACTGTATTAAGCGCTTGGAAAGTACAGTTCAGCAATAGAGACAGTCCCTACCCAACAGTGGGCTCACAGTCTAGAAGGAGGGAGACAGACAACCAAACAGGTAGATAGGCATCTATAGCATAGCACACTTCTGTGTGCCTCAGTTACCCAGCTGTAAAATGGGTCAATGATTGTGTCCAACCCGATTAGCTTATATCTACTCCAGCTTTTAGTACATTGCCTGACACATAATAAGCACTTAACAAATACCATTAAAAAAAAAGTGACTGTTGGGTCGTTTGTATTGTTGATGATTAAACAGGAAAGAAAGAAAAGAGCAGTTAAGGGGGAAAGGATCTGATGAATGGAGAAGAAAGGAATAGGAAAGGGAGAAGAAAGAGAAGCTAGATAAAGGGTGGAAAGAAGGAAAAAGGAAGAAAAAGGAATGTGGAAAAGACAAGAATATGGGACACAAGACTGGGTGATGGAATAGGAAAGTGGGGCACTTGTTAATGCTTTGGGTCGTGTCCGGAAGATGTGATTGATTGGTTAGGTTCGATGACTATTTCAAAACCTTTATTCCGAGTACGGAATACTTCTCAAAAATGAAGGTATAGCTACATCTATTTATGTGAGCCATTTCTTTTCAGTTTTCTTCACTGCATTCTGCGATCAAAGAGTTGTATTGATTAAGCTCTTACTGTGTGCAGAGCACTGTGCTAAGTACTTGGAAGAGTACAATATAACAGAGTTGCTAGATACGTTCCCAGGCCACGATGAGCTTACAGTCTAGAAGGCGATGTTGGTTCTCTAGCCTGTTTATGATGCAAGTGCTACTTTCTGTTTTGAATGGTTGCTGTTATCACTGAAGAGTTCAAATATGCGACTGCTAATTTTTTTTGTTGTTTGGGAGCTTTCTGTTGTCTTTGGTTTTTCACAGCCAGAATAATGTGCACCAGTCATTTTCTTCTAATGAATCTAATTTGGGCATCGGCCAATTTTTAAGGACTCCATTCTCTAATCTCCTTCTCTCCTCCACAGACATAATCCAAACTTGAACTTTCCCATAAATCATTTAAATTTTGAGAGAGTAGGGCAGGTGAATTTAGACTTAAGGTTATTTAATGGAGCTTAGTAGGACCTATTCAGGAGTGGGGGCTCTCAGATAAATTCTTTCCCCAGCAATATTCCCTCCTATGAGTAGGGAAAACTCTAGGGGCCAACGAGGGTGAGTCCCCGAGCTGCTTTTTGAACAGGATTCTGTCTCACTCACACCAAATGTCTGAGAATAAGAATAATAATAATTATGGTATTTGTTAAGCACTTACTATGTGCCAAGCACTGTTCTAAGAGCTGGGGTAGATATAGGCTAATCAGGTTGTACCACGTGTGCCTCACACTTTTAATGCTCACTTTACAGATGAGGTAACTTAGGCACAGAGAAGTTAAGTGACTTGCCCAAGGTCACACAGCAGACAAGTGGCAGAGCTGGAATTAGAACCCACAACCTTCTGACTCCCAAGCCAGTGCTCTTTCCACTAAGCCACGCTGCTTCTCACTAAGAAGTCTGAGAAGACCTGAGAATTTCCAATCAAGAATAAAAAGATGCAGAATAAGGCCTTCTAACCCCTTAGCTCTTTTGAGGCCATCCCCTCTCAGTCACTACCCCCTTTAAAACGTTTGCCCTTCTTCTCATCGTTGAGGATCTTTCTCAAAGCATAAGATGGAGGGGAACTATTTTAGACAAATGGTATAATAACACTGCGGTACCAAAGTGCAAATAGTACCGCAACCTCACCATTGGCTTTAAGGCTTTTAAATAGCTCCTTCCCTCCTTACGTATCCTGACTCCTCTCCCACTAAAACCAAGCCTGCACCCACTTGTGCAGGCTATGTTTCCCAATTTCTCCAGAACCTCCAGTGGTTCATTTGTTCATTCAGTCATATTTATTGAGCGCTTACTATGTGCAGAGCACTGTACTAAACACTTGGAATGTACAATTCGGCAACAGAGACAATCCCTGCCCAACGACGGGCTCACAATCTAAACTGGGGAGGCAGACAACAAAACAAGTAGTCAGGCGAACAAGTAGTCTGGGTTCTAATCCCAGCTCCACCGCTTGTCTGCTTTGTGACTTTAGACAAGTCACTTCACTTCCTTGGGACTCAGTTACCTCATCTGTAAAATGTGAATTGAGACTGTGAGCCCCATGTGGGACAGGGACTGAGTCCAACCCGATTTGCAGGTATCCACCCCAGAGTTTAGTACCCATCCACCTCCATATCAACAGAAGCTCCTCATCACTGGCTTTAAAGCCCTCAACCCCCTTGCCCCCTCCTACCTTACCACGCTACTCTTCTACTACAACCCAGCCTGCACACTTTGCTCCTCTAATGCCAACCTTACCACTGTACCTTGATCTCATCTAGCTCACCCCCAACCCCTCGCCCACATCCTCTCTCTGGCCTGAAAGATCCTCCCTCCTCACATCCGACAGACAGTTGCTGTCTCCGCCTTCAAAGCTTTATTGAAGGCACATCTCCTCCAAGAGGTCTTTCCTGAGTAAGCCCTCCTTTCCTATTCTCCCATTTCCTTCTGTACCACCCTAAAAGTTGCTCCCTTTATTCATCCCCCTCCCAGCCCCATAGTACTTATGTATATGTCTGTAATTATTTATGTAAAATGTCAGTCTCCCCCTCTAGACTGAAAGCTCATTGTGGGCAGGGAATGTGTCAGTTTATTGTTGTATCATAGTCTCCCAAGTGCTTAGTACAGTCTTCTGCACTAAGTGCTCAATAAATATGATTGGCAGGCTGGCTGACTGACCTAATTACTGTGCCTCGATCTTTCACAAAATTGTCCCTTTTTGCTCATGCCTTCTCTCCTGTCTGGAACTCCATATCCCTATATATCTGACAGACCAATCCACTCTCTACTCCCAACATTCAAAGCCCTACTGAAATCACATGTCCTCCAGGAAGCCTTCTCTGATTTCCTCACTCTCCTCACCCTCCATCCTGCGTCATCTCTGCACTTGGGTCTGTGCCCTTTTAAACACTTGGATTCTCACCTCACCCCAGAATTTATTACGTAGTCACATACTCTGACACTTCCCCTATCAGTATTGTGTAAACTCGTCTCTAGACTGTAAGCTCATTGTGGACAGGGGGTGTGTCTGTTTATTGTTATATTGTACTCTCCCAATCACTTAGAACAGTGCTCTGCACACAGTATGTGCTCAATAAATATGATTGAATGAATGAATATCTGTCTCCCTTATGATACTGTGAGTTCCTTAAGGGCAGGGGTCCTGTCTATTACCTCTTTTGTAGCATACTCTCCCAAGTGCTTAGTACAGTGCTGTGCACGCAGTAAGCATGCAGTAAAAATATCACTGATGAATGGATAATCTGCAATACAAGTCACCCTCATTACATTACCCTCATACATTACCCTCATACAGCTTTAAAATATGTTCCCCTGTATTTCCTCTATTCACCCTCCTGACCATCTCCTCTACATTAACGATGACTGTTTTAAAATCACTCCTGTGGATGGAAGACATTATCATTTTGGATATGATCTTTCTTAAATTGCATAAAATGCAGGATTATTTTTATGGAGAAAGTGCCCGAAATCTATTCCGAAAGATTTCCAAGTAGGCGTGATTTAATAATAAGGTTGGTATTTGTTAAGCACTTACTATGTGCCGAGCACTGTTCTAAGCACTGGGGTAGACACAGAGGAATCAGGATGTCCCACGTGGGGCTCACAGTCTTAATCCCCATTTTACAGATGAGGTAACTGAGGCACAGAGAAGTGAAGTGACTTGCCCACAGTCACACAGCTGACAAGTGGCAGAGCTGGGATTTGAACCTGACTCCAAAGCCCGTGCTCTTTCCACTGAGCCACGCTGCTTCTTTGATAGTAAGTGATGAGCAACTTTGTAGAGAAGAAGTATTCCCTAGTGGGAAGAACCTAGGGCTGGGAGTCAGAGGACCTGGGTCTAATCCTGACCCCACCTTTCAACTGCTTTGTGGCCTTGGGCAAATTACTTAACTTCCCTGTGCTTCAGTTCCCTCACCTGCAAAATGGGGATTCAATACTCATTCTTCCTCTTATTTACCTTGTGAGTCCCATATGGAACCTGATTATCTTCTATCAGCCCCAGTGCTTAGTACAGTGCTTGATACGTAATAAGTGCTTAGCAAGTACCAGAGTTATGGCTACCATTATTATTATTATTTTTGAGGCAATATATATTATCATTCTCAAATTGATCATCCTTTATTGACTCTGCATTTTCATGGGATGTGATCAATTGTTTAAAATCCACATTTAGGGAAATACTGATTTTTACCCCCATAGGTGGTCATAAATCAGTTAGAGTACTAACCTTTTGACTTCATAAAATTCTCCGAGTCCTATAATCCTGTTTATTCTGTTAAATCTCACTGAAGCAGTTGCAACTAAGTTGAGTGCCAGGTAATTTGGAAATGATTCTCAGTTGATGTGTTAGTTGCTATAGTGATTATTACTAATGTTTGTACATTTATACAAAATGTTAATTTGTGCAATTTTCTCTATCAAACACAATTACCGGTTCATAAATATCAAAGTGTTCTGGCATTTTAAAATATGAAGGTAGTCATTTAAAGTGACTTGGATCTTTATAATTTTTAACATATTGAAATTGAATCTACTCTTGCAGTTTAAAAGGTGAAAAAGCCATAGTGCCCAAATTACCTTTAGACAACCTAGAATAATGTAAATGACAACTATAATATTCCTATATTTTCATGTTATGGCCGCCATGGCATTTATTATGATAATGAACTTCAAACTGCAAAATGAATACTTCATTTTGGGAAAAATATTTTAAAATTCTCAAATGACTAATTGCTCATGGAGTAAGAATAATGAAGAAGCATTGATCTTATAGTTGCTTGGATTCTGAAAAACGAGAAATGATACAAGTTCAACATTGGCCGACTTGCATCACAAAGCCATTATTAGTAGAAACTATCACAGTTGGAATTTTAGGAATCAATGCTATTTATTGAACGCTCATGTGCAGGACACTACCAACCGTTTGGAAGAGTACAATACAACAATATAGCAGACATCAAAGTCTGTGAATTTAGGATTCTACTTTTCATCATGGTCTATTTTAGGCTTCATATTGTAGGTCCTAGAAAAAATTCTAAAAAAACAAAAATAGGCTGTTTTCAAGGTTTTTTGGGTTTTTTTTTATGTTTGTCCATTTGTAGTTTACAGGTCATGTAATGCTCAGTTTTGGCTTCAGACATTTGGCCACCAAAGCAGGGAAGAAATCCACTACTGATTTCTACTCTTTCTGACATCACAATGTTATGATCATACAGCATTATGTAATGATGTCATTCGGAATGGTCCTTTGCATGTTTATTAGCCAATGGAACAACTTTCAGGAAGCATATTTCCTTCTCTGCCTGAGACCTCAGCACTCACTTTACCATTTCAATAATCTGATGCTAAACTTTCAGTCCTAGAGCAGTGTACAAAAACTTTTTTTCCTCCACCATCACCAACACCACCACCGCTGTCCTCCACTGAATGAAGTTGTATGTATGATTTTTCATTACCCTCTATTTTCTTTAACAGATTCTGTCATGAATATATAAGAAACTGGTCTTTCACATTTTATCCTTCACAACTACACAGTCTTCCCAAATCTGGTGATAGGAACATTCCCACAGCACATATGTATATATCTGTATATAACTGAACTTTATTCATTTACTTAACTATTTATTTATTTATATTAATGTCTGACTCCCCCTCTAAACTGTAAGCTCATTGTGGGCAGGAATGTGTCTGTTGTTATATTGTCCTCTCCCAAGCGCTTAGTACAGTGCTTTGTACACAGTAAGCCTTCAATAAACATGATTGAAAGAATAAATGAAAGAAACCCATAAATCTAAATTGGTGATTGAATGAATGAACAAGAATGCCTACTTATTTAGAATTGGTTTTTTATCCTTATAAATCTTAGTGTCATTATGCTATGACTCAGAAAAGACAGAATTATCCCTCAACTTAGACCTCTGTATTCCCACAGGCCTTTCAGGGTTCATTCTTTTCAACTTGCATGATGGGTTATATTCTGAAAGTCAGTTTGATAAAGCTCAGTTTCCATGAAGATTTTTTGTAATAAGGAAGTTTCATCATGTTTTCACCATCAGAGTACCATTAGACCTGACACCTCAGGAATTTGTAATCCATCTGAAAATTAATGGTCTCCATTGTTGAGGTGGTACTACAAATGAAGTTTTTACAGTGCATTTTCATAAACTGCTGTCAGGAGGGGAACTATTAAGATCATGAGTAAAATAGGAATTAATAACTGTCAGATTTTTTTTTTGGTTCTTATGCCTGGTATTGTGGACCCCTTTTAACAAATTCACAATGGGTTTTAGATTACTGCTTCTTAAAAAGCTTTCTTACAAAAATTCAGCAGAAAGAGAGAAAAATTAGTGTTTGGTAGCTATTTTTCTAATAAAATAGTTGGTTAAAATCCTAATTTTTCTTTTCTGTCATTAATAAATAATTCTTCAGACTTCTTTTCTCCATTCTCAATAATCCATTTACTTTAATCTTCTATTTTTGGGCTTTAATTAAAATGCTTTGTTAATTACTGTGCCTTTCCATTGAACTCCATGCGTGCTTTACATAGTCCTCTTTAAGAGCCAGTGAAGAGTATTCAGGTGGGCCTCATTTATAACAACTGGTTTAGGAAAGGAAAACTGCTTTCACACTTCAAAAACTTGGGAATCAGCATTTGAAGCAAAGTTCTTTATGCTATTTGGATATTTACTGCTGCATCTTGCACATTTGTTTATTTGAGTTGACTAAACATTGGGAAATGGAATATTTGTCAAGGAAGTACAGCATGGCTCAGGGGAAAGAGCCCGGGCTTAGGAGTCAGAGGTCATGGGTTCGAATCCCCGCTCAGCCACTTGTCAGCTGTGTGACTTTGGGCAAGTCACTTAACTTCTCTGTGCCTCAGTTCCCTCATCTGTAAAATGGGGATTAAGACTGTGAGCCCCACGTGGGACAATCTGATCACCTTGTATCCCCCCAGCGCTTAGAACAGTGCTTTGCACATAGTAAGCGCTTAACAAATGCCAACATTATTATTATTAAGTGATGGTGTGAATTGGGTAGGGTAAAGTCATTTGGAATGTTAGCCAAATTTCAGTAATTCTAAATCAAGCCCCTCCATTGCGTTCCAGTGAATGGAATTCAAATAGTTTTGAGGAAAAAATGTCTAAATTGTAAATTCTAGGACCTTGCAGGAAAGACTTTATTTTTGTGTAGCAGTATACTATCTTATTCTTTTTTAGGTCAGGTTATTACAAGAAATTATTTGTTCCAATAGTTATCTATACATTCAGAATATATTTAAAATTACTAAAGTCAAAATTACTGAAGCAGAAGCTTTCAATGGCTTTGACCTATTACTTGGCAATTGGTAATGAATGAAAAATCTAAAGGAGATGAAAAAACACCTTATCAAACTGGTCTTCAGCTTGCTCAGACTCACCGAACCCATCAGATGTGCTCACTCCTGGGATTAGAAATGCAGTTTGGGAAAGCATCAAAGCTAGAATTAAAGAGGCTTTAGAAATGAAAAAAAATGAGTAGCAAGAATCCTCCCCTTCCTCTCCATCCTGGGAAACTGGGTGGGCATCTGGGTTCTAATCCCAGTGTATTCCTTGCCTGATGTATGACCTTGGACAAATTTGCCTCAAATTCCTCATAAGTAAAATGGGGATTAAATATTTATTCATTCATTCATTTGTATTTATTGAGTGCTTACTGTGTGCAAAGCACTGTTCCAAGAGCTTGGGAAAGTACAATCTGAATATCTAAAAATAGACACATTACTGTCTGTGCATATACCAATTTCACCATCAGTGGCATCTTCTTTGAGTATGGAGAGCAACTATGTATAGTGATTATTGAAAGACAGTAATACATTTCCTTCTAAAACAGAAGCACTTTATCTCATTCATCAGTGCATAGAAACCCATTGTGATTGACACTGATGAGAAGACAGATTCTAGAAGCAACTGAGCTGAGAAGCAGCATGGCCTCAGGGAAAGAGAACAGGTCTGGAAGTCAGGGGACCTGGATTCTAATCCAGGCTCTGTCACTTGCCCGTTGTATAATTTTGGGTGAATCACTTAACTTCTTTGTGCTTCAATTTCTTTATAAAATGGGGATTGAATACTTATTCTTTCTCTAACTTAGACTGTGAGCCCCATGAGGGATAGAGATTGCATCTGATCTGATTAACTTATTAGTGCTTGGCATATAGCAAGTGCTTTATTATTATTATTACTAGTAGTAGGTAATAAAAGTACTATTTATTGACCACTTATTTGGTTTAGAGCTGTGTATTAAGCACTTGAGAGAGTACAATAAAATTGGTAGACATGATCTTTGCCTTTGAGGAGCTTACATTCTAGTGGGAGAGACAGACATTAGCATGAGTTACAGATGGAGATGTACATAAGTGCTATATGGGTATCAAAGTATTTAGAACCTATGGACTTATGTGCATAGGTGAAAAACAAAGGAAGGATAGAAGGGTGGGAGAAATGAAAGTTTAGTCAGGAAAGACTAAAGAGAAGCAGCATGGCCTAATGGATAGAGCCCAGGCCTGGGAGTCAGAAAGACCTGGATTCTGCTCCTGGCTCCGCCACTTGTCTGCTGTGTGATCTTGGGCAAGTCACTTCTCTATGCCTCAGTTACCTCATCTGTAAAAAGGGAATTAAGATCGTGTGCCCATGTGGACAGGGACTGTGTTCAACCTGATTATCTTGTATCTATCTCAGTCTTCAGAACAGTTCCTCTCACACAGTAAGGGATTAGCAAATATCATTAAAAAAACAGAAGGGCTTCCTGGAGGAGATATGATTTTATCACTCATTTCATCATATTTTAGTAGGGCTTTGAAGATATGGGGCGTCATGGTCTGTCAAATCTGAAGGGTAAGGAGTTCCAGGAAGGGAGGTGGGAGCGGGAAAGGGTGTGACCAACAGGTTGGTGCCAAGACAGGAGAGGTGAAGGCACAGGAAGTAAGTTGGTATTACATGAACAATCGGTCATGCAATGCTATTTTTTAATGGTATTTGTTGAGTGCTTAGTGTAGGTGCCATGCACTGTACCAAGTTTTGGGATAGATAGAAGTTAATCAAGTCTGACTGGATCCAACTGCTGTTGCACATGGGTCTCACAGTCTTAATCCACATTTTACAGATGAGGTAACTGTGCCCAGAGAAGTCACATGACTTTTCCAAGGTTACATAGCAGACAAGTGGCGATGCCAGATCTTTCTAACCCCCAGTCCCGTGCTGAATCCACTTGGCAATACTGCTTCTCCATGAAGCAAGTATATTCAGCACTTGTTGTGTGCAGAGCACAGTTCCAAACACTTGGGAGAGTCCAATAAAGTAGACATGATCCTTTCCCTAAGGAGTTTACAATACTGTGGAATCCAGCAGGTTTAATCAATCTAAAGGTGTTGGCTTGGGAAGACTAAATTGGGGAATAGCAAATCAAAAGAGCTTTTAAGTAAGGTGGAACAAAGATGATGGAGACCCTTGAGGCCGATTGGGAAGATTTTTATATGATGCAGGGAGACAATGAGGGGTGTGAGGTGAGGAAAATTTGGGATTGTGCAGGCTAGAGGCTGGGAGACCAGTGAAGAACCTAATCCAGTCATTAATAGATAAATATTTTTTGCTCCATGTTAGCAGCTTTGGATTTGTTGATAAATTTTTTTGCAATTATTGTCTAAACTGAATTTAACAGATTAACCATTTTATCTTTACCTTCCATTACTTTGAATACAGCCTTTCCTGCTGTCCTACACCTAAGTGCAAAACTTGTTAAAGGGCCATGCTTATCCCATAAGTAACTTTATATTCAATTGTCTAATACAGAAAAAATTCCTCTCTTATCAATGTTGCCTCTATATGCCAGGATTCAGCTAGCTGTTGAGTTCATTCCCCAAACCTGATTCAGAATCCATGGGTGTTTCCTAGCAACCAGCACTGTAGTACACATGAATGATACCAAAGTAAAGCCGTCCGAGACGTTCTCTGTCCTTCTGAAACAGCATCTAAGTGAATAAAAATAATAGCCTGAATTCCATTCTAGATCTGTGCTGGTTTTATCTCTTATTGTACATCAAAGTAAATGTAAAATGGGTTTCAGTGCTGGTCTTCTATTGTGTGATTTGCTAAAATAAATTGGATAAACAAAATGAATAATTCTCTTTTTAAAGGAGTGTAGTTAAAGTTTTGGGAAATTTCCAGAAAGATTATGGCATTAAGTATTTTCTTGTATATAGCCATATTTTGGGAGAGCACTCTTGGAAACAGTGATAATTTTACTTGCTACAAACAGCATGCGCTGTCGTTTGATGGTATTTAATGGTATTGTGTGCAGAGCACAGTACTAAGCACTTGGGAGAGGACAGTACAACAGAGTTGGTAGATAGATTCTCTGCCCACAAGGAGTTTACAATTTAGAGGAAAGAGCCCTAGTGGATGGAGTGTTGGGACTGGGACTCAGAGGATCTGTGTTCTAATCTTGATTTGCTCCTTGCCACCTATGTCACCCTAATCAAGTCATGTAATCCACCTCTGTATCAAACAAAAACTCACTGTTGGCTTTAAAGCTCTCTATCACCATAGAAGAAGGTGCTAAACTTCTCAGTGTGCCTCGATCTCTCCTGGCTCACTGCCGACCACTGCCCCACATCCTTCCTCTGGTCTGGAATGCAGAAAGACTTCCTCATATCTGCCAGACGATCACTCTTCCCCCCTTCAAAGTCCTACTGAAGGCACACCTCCTCCAAGAGACCTTCCTAGACTAAGCCACACTTTTCTTCAGCTCCCACTCCCTTCTGCATCACCCTGAGTTGCTCCCTTTGCTCTTCCCCTCCTCTCTACCCCACAGTACTACTACTACTACTACTACTAATAATAATAATGTTGATATTTGTTAAGTGCTTACTATGTGCAGAGCACTGTTCTAAGCGCTGGGAGAGATACAGGGTAATAAGGTTGTCCCACGTGAGGCTCACAGTTAATCCCCATTTTACAGATGAGGTCACTGAGGCACAGAGAAGTTAAGTGACTTGCCCACAGTCACACAGCTGACAATTGACAGAGCTGAGATTCGAACCCTTGATCTCTGACTCCCAAGCCCAGGCTCTTTCCACTGAGCGTTGCTTATATTTGATAGTTGATTGATGCTTGTTTACTTGTATTGATGTCTGCCTCCCCAGCTGTAGACTGTGAGCCCGTCTTGGGCAGGGATTGTCTCTATTTGTTGTATTGTACTTTCCAAGAGCTTAGTACAGTGCTCTGCACACAGTAAGCACTCAATAAATAGGACTGAATGAATGAATGAACTTCTCTGTGCCTCTGATTCCTCTTCTGTAAAATAGTATTAAAATACCTGTTCTTCCTCCCTTTTAGACTTAGAGCCCTGTTATAAGACAGGGAGGACTATGTCTCAGATGCTTATAGTGTATTAACCCCAGGCTAAGTATAGTTTTTGTCATATAGTAATGTACTTAACAAATACCAGTATTTTTAATATTATTAATTTTACCCTATGATCATAAAATACTTTCCTGTTTTTTGGGAACCTGGATCCCATAAAGTTCTAATTTGATATTATGCAAAAATTAATATGTACAAATAAAACCACCTGTTTTCTTAAAAGATACTCTGTTGAACTTTTATGTGGTTCTATTTAAAATGTAGAAAACTAAAAAAGTAAAGATAGCAAGTTAAGAAAAAAATCAGCAAGTCAGTGGTAGCCCAATAACCTAAAATAGCTGACATTAACACCTCACTCCAAGACTTGCCCTGTTGAGGTTTTTGATGATTGGGCTTGTCCATTTGTTGATTTGGAAACTTTTCCACAATTGCAATGTATTTATTTAGTTTTATGCCTTCATTCCTTCTCTGATTTAAAATCAGGCAATATTTCGGTTATTTTTGGAATGTTTATGGAATCGTTCATTCAGAAATCATTCCCCGATAGTAGATAACTAGTTGACTGGTTCAAGGCACATCATGTGAATGATTTTTATTATCTTTATATATGATATATATATAATATAACAGAATATATAGAATAATAGAATATATATAGAATTATATATATATAATAGATATGTAAAAGATAATATAATATAATATAAGATAAGATAATATATATACACTCGTATATATTTAATGGTATTTGTTAGGTGATTACTATGTGCCAGGCACTGTACTAAGCCCTGGGGTAGATACAGGATAATCAGGTTGGACTCTGTCCCTGTCCTACATGTGGTGCACAATCTAAGAAACAGGAAGAAAAAGTATTTCATTTTACAGATGAAAAAACTGAGTACAAAGCAGTTAAGTGACTTGCCCAATGTCACACAGGAGACAGGTGGCAGAACCCAGGTCTTCTGGTTCCTAGGCCAGTGCTCTTTCTACAAGGGCATGTTGCTTCTCAAATAATTCTTGATATGCTTTCTAAATTCCTGGGTTTATTAACGATAATGTACTATCACCCCAAGAATCGTTGAGTCTCTCCCTTCTTTTTCACCTATGCACTAAAGTCCTGAAATAATTCTTGATTCCTGAATAGTCAGAAAAATATATGTTCTATTTTTCTGGCTCTTATTGCTTGGGAGATAAACTTTCTCTTATGTAGAGGAAAAAATAATGTGAAATTGTAAGTTTTAAGTAGTTTGCATTGCAGGCTTAGAAGTATATTTGCATTTGGCTTAGAGAGTTGTAAACTTCAAGGCAAAAATCTGCAATTTTTAATGTATAATATTTCTTTCCTCTCTCAATATGTAAAGCTTAATGGTTTCATTTAAATTTAATCATATAACAAAATAGTTGCTCATCTACTACTTTTTGAACAAGATGCTTCACTGGGCTATAGATGGTAGAAGTTACTATGGAAGATCTGTCAGTAATGAGAAATATGGCAGTTATAATGATCTAGTGTTGAAGGTCTAACCTGGGACTTCTGGATTAGGTATCACGTGGTTATGCAACCTTTAATAATGATAATTATAATAATACTACTAATAAAGATGATGATGGTGTTGGTATTTGTTAAACTCTTAGTCTATGTCAAGCAATGTTCTGAGTGCAGGTTGATACAATCTAATCTGGTTGGACACAACCCCTGTCCCACATGGGGCTCACAGTCTTAAATCCCATTTCACAGATGAGGTAACTGAGGCACAGAGAAGTCAAGTGACTTGCCCAAGGTCACTCAGCAGACAAGTAGCGGAGTCAGGATTAGAACCCAGGTTCTTCTGACTCCCAGTTCTGTGCTCTATCCACTAGGCCATGCAGGAATTCTTGAACTTTGTTATATCATTTGAGTACTTAAAATATTGGAGAAGTATTCAGTGATATTAAATTGTGGTTCTGTTTGAGTTGCAAGAGAAAATTACAGTTCACTCTAATTTTAGAGGAAGGGAGTTTTATTGCTGTTAAAATAATACCTTGGGCACTATCTAAAAGAAATAATGGCACTTCATATTTTTAATTTGTTTTTCTGTTCTTTAGGCTTCCCCAGTGGAACATTGAACTATATCCTCAGTTCAGTAAAACAAATTTGAAACAATCAGCAAATATCCAGTGGTTTTAATAAAAGAGTTCTTCAAGAAGGATTTCTTATATGAAGTTTAAATACCTGGCTAGAGTAAATCTTTAGTGCAATCTGAATTGGGACTCAAGAGAGTAATCATGGTTTAAAAGTATAACAAAGGACTTTATTCTTGTGACTAATATTAATAAGGTCATTATTCTCCCTGTTCTAGGTGCCCACAATCTTGGTGTCATCCTTGACTCCTCACTGTTTTTCAGCTCTCATGACGTAGTGGATAGAATGTGGTCTGGGAGTTTAATCCTGGCTCTGCCACATGTCTGCTGTGTGACCTTGGGCAAGTCACTTCACTTCTCTGTGCCTTAGTTACCTCATCTGTCAAATGGAGACTGAGACTGTGAGTCCCAGGTGGGACAGGGACTGTGTCCAACCTGATTTGCTTGTATCCACCCCAACGCTTAGAAAAGTGCCTGGCATACAGAAATTGCTTAACAGGTACCACAATTATTATTATTATTATTATTATTCAATTGACAGAGCTCTACCATCTACCTGCTGTGTGACTTTGGTGAAGTCACTTAATTTCTTTATGCCCCAGTTCCCTCATCTGTAGAATGGGGGTTCAGTGCAGATGTTCCTCCTACAGACTGTGAGTCCCACGTGAGATCTGATTATCTTGTATCTACTTCAGGACTTAGTACAGCTCTTGGCACATAGTAAGCTCTTAAAAATACTACAGTTATTAACTGCTAAATCTGGCTGATTCTTCCTCTCTACCCAACAAACCATGTGCCTGATAGTGATGTAGGGTTTGCTCTGTAGTGAATGGCTTGTGGGTAATGTTTGTTTTTGAGAATCCTCCAGTGAAAATATTTGTTTGTGATCCACCCCTCTCACCCCCTCCTCTGATTAGTTCTTCCAGGCATCATTCGTGGGAGAATCGGCCTGTTGAGTGCTCACCATGTCTAGCCAGATCTGATTAGAGGGACTCAACCTGTCGAATCCCCTTTGCCAATAATGATGATGGTATTTGTTAAGTGCTTACTATGTGTCAAGCACTGTTCTAAGCACTGGGGTAAGTACAAGCTAATCAATTTGGACCCAGGCCCTATCTGACATGGGGCTCATGACTGAGTGCTTACTCTATGCAAAGCACTGTTCTAAGTGCTTGGGAGAAGACATTATAACAATAATTCCCTGCCACAGTGAACTCCCAGCCTAGAGGGGGAGGCAGACATTAATATAGTAAATTAATTACACATATGTACATAAGTGCTGTGGGGCTGGGAGGAAGGATGAATAAAGGGAACAAGTCAGGGTGACTCAGAAGGGAGTGGGAGAAGAGGGGAAAGGAGGGCTTAGTCAGGGAAGACCGTCTTGAACGAGGTGTGCCTTCATTAAGGCTTTGAAGTGGGGTCGAGTAGTTGTCTGTCAGATATGAAGAGAGAGGACATTCCAAGCCAGAGGCAAGATGTGGCGAGAGGTGGCGAGGTAGATGAGCCCGAGGTTAGCATTAGAAGAATGCAAACCTGTGGGCTGAGTTGTAGTAGGAAAGTAACAAGATAAGGTAGGATTGGGCAAGGCGAATGAGTGCTTTAAAGTTGATGGTGAGGAGTTTCTGTTTGATGCAGTCAATAAATCCTGTTGCTTGAATGTTTGTATTAGTTCCTGCTATATCCTTGTTCTTCCTGTTTCAAATAATATATAGTCTATTGTCTGTAACAACTTAAGGGTGAGAACATACATCTCGTTTTGTTCCATTCTCCCAAATGCTTACTTCCTTACTTGGCTCAGCACTAAAAGACAATAAATATCATCAATATATTAACTGATATCCTGGGAAAATACAGAGTGGTGACGGCTAAGATCAATCTCTTTCAAGCCTCAGAAATAAATACATTATTTCTACATAAGTACTTTAGATACCACAGGTAAACGGTTGTTATCTCCATTGTAATCTCAGTTCTTAACATGATAATTACATCTTGTAGTGAAAAGACAATCAATCAGAGGCATTTATTGAGTACCTACTGATGTAAAGCTTTGTACTAAATGCTTAGGAGAGTACAATCCAACAGAGTTGGTGCACAGAAACCCTGACCTCAAAGAGTTTACAATCCTGTGGGCAAGACAAACATTAAAATAAATTGCTGATAGAAGAAGCAGCGGAGTGTCAGGGAATGGGGTGAGAAGGCAACTTCTTGGTGCCTCAGTTACCTCATCTGTAAAATGGGGATTAAGACTCCCCTTCTTAAACACCTCCAGTGGTTGCCTATCAACCTCCGCTCCAAACAAAAACTCCTCACTCTAGGCTTCAAGGCTCTCCATCACCTTGCCTCTTCCTACCTCTCCTCCCTTCTCTCTTTCTACTGCCCACCCCACATGCACCGCTCCTCTGCCTCCCACCTCCTCACCGTCCCTCGGTCTCGCCTAGCCCGCCGTCGACCCCCAGGCCACGTCCTCCTGCGGTCCCAGAATGCCCTCCCTCCTCACCTCCGCCAAACTGATTCTCTTCCCCTCTTCAAAACCCTACTTAAAACTCACCTCCTCCAAGAGGCCTTCCCAGACTGAGCTCCCCTTCTCCTTCTACTCCCTCTACCACCCCCCCTTCACCTCTCCGCAGCTTAACCCTCTTCTCCCCGCATTTCCCTCTGCTCCTCCCCCTCTCCCTTCCCCTCCCCTCAGCACTGTACTCATTTGCTCAACTGTATATATTTTCATCACCTTATTTATTTTGTTAATGAAATGTACATCACCTTGATTCTATTTAGTTGCCATTGTTTTTACGAGATGTTCTTCCCCTTGACTCTGTTGCCACTGTTCTTGTCTGCCTGTCTCCCCCAATTAGACTGTAAGCCCGTCAAACGCCAGGGACTGTCTCTATCTGTTGCCGACTTGTTCATTCCAAGCGCTTAGTACAGTGCTCTGCACATAGTAAGCGCTCAATAAATACTATTGAATGAATGAATGAATGACTGTGAGCCACACATGGGACAACCTGATTACCCTGTATCTACCCCAGCACTTAGAACAGTGCTCAGCACATAGTAAGTGCTTAACAAATACCAAATATAACAAATATTACCTTCTGCTTTCTCTCTTTCTCTGCCTCTTCATGTTTTCCTGGAAGTTGGCAGAGGATCTTGACTGATGCCATGTGCCCTCTGGTGTTTGGCTGAGCGGAAACGTCCCTATTAACTAGTGTCATGTCCTATCCCTTTAATTTTTTTTCCAAGTATTTATTGAACATTCACGGTATCATGCAGAGCTCTTGACTCAAAGCTAGGTTGCAAAGCTTGTCCTATTTTGGTATAAAAGCAAAGCTATTTGAAGTCTACTTTTGGCTTTCATTATTTTCAAAGTATGCTTGCACCTCTGGCATCTGGAGAAACTTTTGTAGGACTAGGATTTTTAAGTGTGTCGCTATAGACATATTGATCTTTTTAGAAGTAAGAAGGAATAAGTCAGATCAAAGTATTAATCACTTGTATTTATTGAGGACTTTCTGTGTGCAGAACACTGTACTAAGCACTTGAGACAGTACAGTATAGCAAAGTTGCCCACAACAAGCCTACAGTCTAAAGGAACATGTCCTAAATATGTCAAACCAACCTGAATTTAACAAAGTGGATCCGTTATTTCAGTTAGAAAAGAACAAAAGCATCTGAATGAATGCTCCTTCTCTAAAATGTTATTTTTCTAACTGTGGATACAATATGTCAGTATTGTACAGAACCAATAGTCTTTGTTTAAATCTAAATAAAACTTCAAAAGAAGACTTTCCTCGTAGATTTTCCTAGTGACTTGCTACAGATTGCTCCTTCTACCTTTTTCTCCAGGTAAACCAGGACAGCCAACCAATTAATGAATCCCAATAAAAGAGATCTCAATCAATGGTATTTATTGAGCACTTACTATATGCAGAGCACTGTACTAACTGCTTAGGAGAGTACAATATAACAGAGTTGGCAGACAGGTTCCCTGCCCAAAGCGAGCTTACAGTCTAGAGGGGGAGGCGGACATGAATGTAAAGACATAATTTATAATATATAATTTAAATTTACATGCATAAGTACTGTGGGGTTGAGGCTGGGGAGAATATTGAATGCCCAAAGGTCACAAATCCAAATTTATCATATTTATTGAGTGCTTCCTGTGTGCAGAGCACAGTACTAAGAGATAGGGAGAGTACAATACAGCACTAAACAGACACATTCCCTGCGCACAGTGATCTTGCAGTCTAGAGGTGTAAGGGAGAGGGAGCCGGGGAAAAGAGGGCTAAATTAGGGAAGACTTCTGGGAGAAGATTTGACCATACTAAGGCTTTAAAGGTGAAGAGAATGTTGGTCTGATGGATTTGGAATTGGAGGATGTTCCAGGTTAGGGGGAGGACTTAGGAAAAGAGTTGGTGGCCAGAGAGACAAGATCGGGAAACCATGAGTAAACTAGTGCTAGAGGAGAGGAGTGTGTGGGCCGGACTGGAGTAGGAGATCAGTAAGGTGAAGTAGGAGGAGATGAGCTGATTGATTGCTTTAAAGCCAATGGTTAAAGAGTTTCTGTGTGACATGAAGGTGGATGGGTAGCCACTGGAGGTTCTTGGGAGTGTGGAGATTTGGAGTGAATTTTTTTTTTAGAAAAATGATCCGGGCAGCAGAGTGAAGTATGGACAGGAGTAGGGAGAGTCAGGAGGCTGGGACGTCAGCAAGGAGTCAGATGCAGTAGTCAAGGTGGGATAGGATGTGTGCTTGTATTAGCATGGTAGCAATTTGGATGCAGAGAAAAGGGCAGATTTTAGCAGTGTTTTGAAGATAGGACTGACAGGATTTAGTGACAGATTGAATATATGGGTAGAAGGGGGGAGATGAGTTGAAGACTACACCAAGATTAGGGCTTTGTGAGTTAGGGAGAATAGTGAGTGGTATTGTCTACAATGATAGGAAAGACAGGGGAGGATAGGGTTTGGGTCGGAAGAGACGGAGTTCAGTTTTGGACATGTTCAATATGAGGTGTTGGCTGCACATCTAAGAAGATATGTCCGGGAGGCAGGAGGAAATGCGAGATTGCTGGGAAAGAGAGAGGTCAGGACTGGAGATGTAGATTTGGCAATTATAATAATTGTGGTATTAAGCGCTTACTGTGTGCCAGGCACTGTATTAAGTGCTGGGGTGGATCCAAGCAAATCGGGTTGGACACAGTCCCTGTCCCATGTGGGACTCTCAGTCTCAATCCACATTTTACAGATGAGGTAACGGAGGCCCAGAAAGTGAAATGACCTGCCCAGGGTCACGTAGCAGTCCAGTGGTGGAGCCGGGATTAGAACCCAAGGCTCACAGGCCTGTTCACTATCCACTACACCATCCTGTCCGCATAGAAATGGTAATTGAAGAGATCTGTTAAGAATCTTTCGTTTTGCTTGGTTCAAAGGACCAAATTGTTGACAGAAATCACTAAATGCCTCAAAAATGCACTGTATCTCAATAAACAAGGACATCAAAATTTCTAGCTAACAGGAAAAAAATGTTGTTTGTCTTATTTGAACTATGAAAGAAAATGAATCATCTTATGTTAACGGTGATTTGTCAAACACAGTGTTAAATTGTCCAAACTTCTTGTACCACACTTATATAATTTCATGTCCAGTGATCATTTTCAAAAGTTTGGTAAAAGCATCCTCTTTGCAGTGTTTCCCTCCGGCCCAAACAAAGCCATTCCAACTGTGGTAATTTGATCTAAAACGGGGCCGATGAGATTAGATCTTAGAATATTGAGCAGGTTGGGACATGAGAGGAAAGTGGACAATAGTAGGATTCCTAAACAGCTGCTGTTGAGTGAGCTGAAATTGAAAAACCAAAAGTAAAGAGGGCAGAGAAAATATTTTGAGGATACTGTAAAATAAAATCTTGGTCTGTGCCACAGCCACATCTCAGCTGAAAATGGGAAGTCGATGGCCAGAGATTGGCCAGAATGACACACGGCGAACGAAAAAGGAATGATTCTATTTGAGCACATGCTTCACAGGGATAGAGAATCGAGAAAGCCAAAACAACCCCAGTGGCTGCAAAAATCCCACTGACAGCACAGCAAGGACTGGCCATTGCGAATATACGATGTGTACCCTGCTGGGGGGGGTCTCACATTGGCCTTTTTAGTCACTTAGGCATTCACTGGGAAGCAGCGGTGGCTTAGTGCATAGCATGTGGGCCTCGGAGTTAGAAGGACCTGGGTTAATAATAATAATAATGCTGGTATTTGTTAAGCGCTTACTATGTGCCGAGCACTGTTCTAAGCGCTGGGGGAGATACAAGGTAATCATGTTGTCCCACATGAGGCTCACAGTTAATCCCCATTTTACAGATGAGGGAACTGAGGCACAGAGAAGTGAAGTGACTTTTCATTCATTCAGTAGTATTTATTGAGCGCTTACTATGTGCAGAGCACTGTACTAAGCGCTTGGGATGAACAAGTCGGCAACAGATAGAGACAGTCCCTGCTGTTTGACGGGCTTACAGTCTAATCGACGGGTTTACAGTCTAATCGACTGCCCACAGTGACTTGCCCACAGTCACACAGCTGACAAGTGGCAGAGTTGGGAGTCGAACCCATGACCTCTGACTCCGAAGCCCAGGCTCTTTTCCACTAAGCCACGCTGCTTCCCAGGGTTCTAAGCCCGACTCTGCCTCATGTCTGCTGTGACCTTGGGCAAGTCATTTCCAATCTCTGGACATCAGATCCCTCAACTGGACCTTGGGCAAGTTACTTAACTTCTCTGGACCTCATTTGCCTCATCTATAAATTAAGGATTAAGAGTGTGAGCCCCATGTGGAACAGCAACTGTGTCCAACCTGATTAACTTGTATCTACCCCAGCATTTAGAAGAGTGCTTGGCACAAGATAAGTGCTCAATAAGTACCATTATAATTATCATTATTATCATTATTATTTTGGGAATTCTGCTGTAATTGGCATCTTCAGTGTCAGTAGCGTCCAACAGGACAATGATTTAGATATAAATGGGCATATATTTGTGATTGTGTGTGTGCAGAGCATCCAAGGACAAGTAGCATACTAGCTTAATGATATAATAATAATTGTGGTATTTGTTAAAGGCTTACTATGTACAAGCACTGTTCTAAACTCTGAGGTAGATACAAGTTAAAGCAGGTTAATAATAATAATAATAATGTTGGTATTTGTTAAGCGCTTACTATGTGCCGAGCACTGTTCTAAGCGCTGGGGTAGACACAGGGGAATCAGGATGTCCCACGTGGGGCTCACACTCTTAATCCCCATTTTACAGATGAGGTAACTGAGGCACCGAGAAGTTAAGTGACTTGCCCACAGTCACACAGCTGACAAGTGGCAGAGCTGGGATTCAAACTCATGACCTCTGACTCCAAAGCCCGGGCTCTTTCCACTGAGCCATGCTGTCCTTGTCCTACATGGGGCTCACACTCTTAATCTTTATCTTACAGATGAGGTAAATGAGGTCCAGAGAAGTTAAGTAACTTGCCCAAGGTCCACAGCAGACATGTGGCGTAGCCGGAATTAGAACCTAGGTCCTCTGACTCCCAGGCCCATGTTCTATCCATTAAACCACATTGCATCTCACCCAGTTCTTCCGTAAGCACTGGTTTTTCACTCTGCATTTTGTTTGCTTGTTTTCTTGTATTTGTTAAATGTTTACTGTGTGTCAAGCACTGTTCTAAGTGCTGGGATACATACAAGCTTATTAGGTTGAACACGGTCCCTGTCCCACATGAGGCTCTCAGTTTAAGTAGTGGGGAGTAGGATTTAATCCCCATTTAACAGTTGAGGAAACTGAGGCACAGAGAAGCTAAGTGACTTGCCCAAGGTCGTACAGCAAGCATTTGACAGAGTTGGTATATTAAAACTCAGATCCTGTGACCCCCAGGTCTGTGCTTTATTTATTTGTTTATATTCATGTCTCTCTCCCCCTCTAGCCTGTAAGTTCATTATTGGCAGGGAATGTGACTGTTTATTGTTGTACCGTACTCTCCCAAGCAGTTAGTATGGTGCTCTGCACACAGTAAGGACTCAGTGAATACAACCAAATGAATGATTATCTTGTATCTACCCCAGCACTTAGTACAGTGCTTGACTCATAGTAAGCACTTAATAAATATTATTAATATCATTATTACTTTTAATAATAAGTGCTGGGGTAGATACAAGGTAATCAGGTGGAAAACCATCATGTCCTATGCTGGGATCAAAATTTAAGTAGGAGGATGAACCGTTATTTCATCCCCATTTTACAGAGGAGGAAATTGAGATACAGAGAAGTCAAGTAATTTGCCCAAGGTCACACAGTGGGCAAGTGGTGGAGCCGGGATTAGAACTCAGGTCATCTCAACACAAGCCCTTATCCTCTTTCTCCCCTCTCAAGGTCGCATCTGGAGAGTTTCCAGTCCTCTTCCAGTCTCGGTTATGGGAGGGAGAGTCAAGCAGAGGCCTACCCATTCCATTCCTAGCTTGGCCAGTGGCTAGTGAGTGGCAGGCAATCTGCTACAAATCAAAACTCACCCGCGCTGGGCAGCAGCGGTATGGGAGAGAGTCGAGGGCAGAGACTCAAATTTACTGCCAGAAGGTGACAGTGGTAAACCACTTCTGTATTTTTACCAAGAAAACTCTCTGGATCCACTACCAGAACGATTGCAGATGGAGAGCGAGGCCTTCTGGGATAGATGTGTCTGTGGTGTCGTTATGGGTCAGAAACAACTTGATGGCATAAGACAAGACAATCCTCTGTCTACTAAGCCAGGGTGTTTCTCCGGGAGGTGCAAGATCCTGATATACTTTGCTTTGTTACATGCACTATTTAGAGATGTGGTTTTTTTTGAGAAAACTTAAATCTTATGATGAATTTCTCCAGTATGAGCTGAACTAGAAAGTCACAGGCTTGGTAACAATTATTAAAGAGCTCCTCAATAAAGAGAAGTAGTGTTCTGAGATGGAGTCCAAGCTTTGAATTTTATCTTTATTTTAGGATGGAAGAAAACCATAGAGTATATTTAATCAATTTGATCTAACAGTAGTTAGATATGCTAATCGGTAATAACAGAGAATATGAGTCTCTAGACTGTAAACTCTACTACATAATCCTGCATCTCTTCAGCTACATCAGCCTAAATTCCCTGTGGGTGGGGAACATGTCTACCAACTCTGCTGTGTCGTACTAACCCAAGTGCTTAGTACAGTGCTCTGTACACAATAAGAGCTCAATAAATACAACTGATTGATCCTTGACTCCTCTCTGTCATTAGTCAAAAGAATTCAAGTATTTGGAAGAGTATAGTAGAATTAGAAGATGTGAACCCTGCACTGAGAGAATTTTGCTCCTTAATTGTAAGCTCCTGAAGGCAGGAGTGGTCTACTTTTTTGTACCGTTGGCCAAACATTTTTTATAAGATAGACTAGTACATGTACAGAAAGATTTTAATCATCGTCAGAGCAAGGAGGAAATCTTAAATAGGTCTGTGATCTCAGAACAGAGTTATTCTTGCCAAAGAAAAGCTGGAAGATTGCTTTATTATAAACGTTTGGCCCAAGGAAGGGGGAGTTTAGGGATTTTTTTTTTCTTTTCAGTGACTAGCAGGGTGTTAAAAGGGAAATTGATATAGTATTCACTGGAGTAAAGTTGTGTAATCTAGGCATATTTTTGGCTAGAAGTTGGAAGGGGAACAGTGATCCATTGCTTAAAAGGTTGGTCATTTACCTTTTGATTTGAAAATTCTGCACAGAAAGTAAATATGTGTATATGTGGCTTTTTATGGGTGGCAGAAGACGTTTTCCTGCTTGGCTGTACTTGGTGACAGCCCCTCCTCTGTTCAGAGGAGCAAAAATTTTATTCAAATGTATAGAACAGAGCTTCTTGCAAAAGTTAGTATTTGCCTGAAATTTTCCATTTTCCAGTTTCTTGACTTTTACATAAAATCTATCACCACAGACATTTTCAGCAAAAACTCACACTTTTGGTAGCAGCTCTCTCTTACATGGTGATGTAAAATTTTTATTTATAATGGTGCGATTGCAAGAAAAAGAGCATATGTAATAATTCTGATAATAGAATGAGAAAACCATAGGGGAGTTACATTAAGAATTTCCAGAATTATTGCCAATTTACAATCTCCTCAGCCCAGTTAATAAATTGAGAAGTCTGGAATACAATAACAGGAAATTATTTCTTCCAGATAGAGTTTTTGGTAAATGTGGTGTAAGCTAAGCAGCGTGGCTCAGTGGAAAGAGACTGGACTTCGGAGTCAGAGGTCATGAGTTCAACTCCAGGCTCTGCCACTTGTCAGCTGTGTGACTATGGGCAAGTCACTTAACTTCTCTGTGCCTCAGTTACCTCACCTGTAAAATGGGGATTAACTGTGAGCCTCACATGGGATGACCTGATTACCCTGTATCTCCCCCAGTGCTTAGAACAGTGCTCTGCACATAGTAAGTGCTTAACAAATACCAACATTATTATTATTATTATTACATGGTACATGTTAAGTGTTTACTATGTGCCAGGTACTTTACTAAGCACTGGGTTAGTTACAAGAAAATCAGGTTGGAAGCAGTCCCTGTCCCACATGGAGTTCACAGTCTCAATCTCCATTTTACGGATGAGTTAACTGAGGCACAGAGCAGTGAAGTGACTTGTCCAAGGCCTCACAGCAGACTAGTGGCAGAGCCGGGATCTAGCCTGTGAGCTCCCTCTGCACCGTAAGCTTCTTCAAGCAGTTGAATGTATTTATTAAGCACTTACTGTTTGTAGAGCACTGTAATAAGCACTTGGGTGAGTACAATGTAACAGAGTTGGTAGATTTGTTTCCTGCCCACAAGGAGCTTACAGTCTAGAGGACAGAACTGCTTGTGGGGAGGGAACATGTCTATCAACTCTGTTATATTATTCTCTCTCAAGTGCTTAGTACATGCATTACACACAGTCAGTGCTCAATTAGTACCATTGATTGATTGATATGGGTTTACTGAATTGATCATTTTATGTCCAATATGTTGAGACTAGCTTCTTTCTGTTTCCACTCCTACTTGCCTCCCTCTAGTTGATAAAGTCACTGAGGGTAGGGGTCCTATATAAGTGTTCAATGAATATCTTTGATTGATTCTGGTACTGGGGGAAGGGGGCAGAGCTCCTCTATTCCTATCTAAGTGTTCAATGAATATCTTTGATTGATTCTGGTACTGGGGGAAGGGGGCAGAGCTCCCCTATTCCAATGGTGATAAACAAGATGGGGGAAAATCTCCACTAGACCCCATGTGGCCATGGTCTCCATGAACAGTGAGTCCCCTGTTTCATAGCCATTTCAGTCCAGGCTTGGTGGCTCTGGGACTAGAACTCTCAGGACAGAGGTTTTTCCCAATGGACTCTGTATCTGCAATTTATTTATTTTTATTCATGTCCATCTTCCCCTCTTGACTGTAAACTCGTTCTGGGCAGGGAATGTGTCTGTTATATTGTTGCACTCTCCCAAGTGCATAGTACAGTGCTCTGCACACAGTAAGCTCTCAGTAAATACGATTGACTGACTGTGCGTTGCTTATGTGACTGCTGGTGGTTTGGGTGGATTTATAACAGGATCTAGGGCCAGGGTTCTGCCATGTAAATTGACTTTCCTGTTGTCTCAAGGACTCTGAAGACACTTCTTTCCTGTTTGATGTGTTGGAAAACCTTATTCACTCACCTAATTGTAGCACTTTATTTCCATAACCTTTGTCCTTGGAGTAGAAATTATTACATGGGAAATTGTCTAACAGTAGGAAAAAAAGAAGTGAAAAACAAAAATGGAGGAGAAAGGAGGGTAATAAGAAACTTGAGTTTGCATCTATTTCACTCTTCCAATTGCTGAATATAATGTACACTGGAATTATCCTCACCCCAGCCTCCTCCTTTCCTCTTCCTAGCCCAGTGTTTGCATGTCTCTTTGAGCCCATTCTACTTCATTCTGACCCCTCTGACTCCTCATTTTCCTATCACAGCACTCTGGTGCACATTTAAAAGAAGACCTCTTTGCCCCAGCATATATTCTTTCATTCAATCAATTGTATTTATTGAGTGCTTACTGTGTGCAGAGCACTGTACTAAGAGCTTGGGAAATACAGTTTGGCAACAGATAGAGACAATCCCTACCCAACAACAGGCTCACAGTCTAGAAGGGGAAGACAGACAACAAAATAAAATAAGTAGACAGGCATCACTACCTTCGAAATAGATAAATAGAACCACAGATAGATGGACATCATTAATAAAATAAATAAAGCAATAAATATGAACAAATATTTACAAGTGCTGTGGGGAGGGGAAGGAGATAGAGCAGAGGGAGGGAGTAGGGGCAATGGGGAGGAGAGGAGGGGCAGAGGGAAAGGGAGGCCTCAGTCTGGGAAGGCCTCTTGGAGGAGGTGAGTTCTCAGGAGGGCTTTGAAGAGGGAAAGAGAGTTAGTTTGGCAGATGTGAGGAGGGAGGACATTCCAGGTAAGCGGTAGGACGTGGGTCAGGGGTTGACTGCAGGACAGGTGAGAACGAGGCACAGTGAGGAGGTTAGTGGCAGAGGAGCGGAGTGTGCGGGCTGGGCTGTAGGAGGAGAGAAGGGAAGTGAGGTAGGAGTGGGCATGGTGATGGAGAGCTTTGAAGCCAAGAGTGAGGAGTTTTTGCTTCATGCAAAGGTTTTTAGGCAACCACTGGAGATTTTTGAAGAGTGGAGTGACATGCCCCGAGAGTTTCTGCAGAAAGATAATCCGGGCAGCGGAGTGAAGTGTAGACTGAAGCGGGGAGAGACAGGAGGATGAGACAGTGGGTCTGTCCCTACTCCTCTTCCCCCTCCGCCCCCCACTACTGTGTACAAAAAATAATCTTTTATTATCTCCTCAAAAATATGGGGTTGTATTTGTACAGGAAAAATTTGGTTAGATTTAATAAGGTAGGTTTTTCTCTTTTTTAGTATTTTATTGATAAACCTACTAGACACAATAGAATAATATAGAATCTGTGGATACACTTCATGCCTTTTCACCCAGTACTGCATTACAGACTATACTATATAAGGAGCATGCCATTTTAATACTTATTTGGAAATAATTTAAGTAAACTATTCAGATGAGTTAAATTAAGGGGCATAAATATCACCTGCAGTATTAAGTGGTATAGTACGTAGTAGAGTAATCAATCCACAGTATTTTTTGAGTGCGTCTTATGTGCCGAGCACTGTCCTAAGCACTTGGGAGAGTACAGTACAAGAGACTCAGTAGACACGAGGGAGTTTGAAGACACCACTGCTGGTGAAGTTCATTTCGGAGAGCCTGTGTGGCTGAAATGGTCAGTTTGGAGACCTACAATCCTGGCCACATTTGGGCATACAAAGAAGCTGTTCCTTGTTGTGTTGTTGTACTCAGTGTGTAGAGCCTAAAGGCCTAGAAGATAGAGCATGGGCCTGTGAGTCAGGAGGACCTGGATTCTAATCCTGGCTCCACCACTTGTCTGCTGTGTGACCTTGGGGAAGTCACTTGACCTCTCTGGGCCTCAGTTACTTCACTTGTCAAAAGGGGATTTAAGAGTGTGAGTTTTCTGTGGGATAGGGACGGTGTCCAACCTGATTATCTTGTATCTACCCCAGTGCTTAGTACAGTGCCTGGCACATAATATGCCCCTAACAAATACCGTTGTTATTATTTTTAGAGGTAGTATTATTATTAGCACTGTTTTTTCTTTTGTCTCCCTGACTCTTTGCACACAAAGCTTTTACTCAACCTGAGCAACTCCCTTCTTGATGGCAGTAGGCCATACAGGTCTGTTCTCAGAAGCCACTCTGATTTTCAGCTGCCATGCTGCGTCATCTGAGGACTTGCTTTATGGCAACTTCAGAACATTTTCTCCGTTCTCCTTGCTTTTGCTTCCCCAGTTTCCGCTCGCCATAAAGCAGCTGCTTAGGTATCAGGCTTTTTTCATTCTCATCACATATTTCACCCAGCACAGATGTGATGAGGTGAGCATAGCTTTGATTTTCAAGCTTCTCCCATTTATCTCCCTGTATATTAAAATGAATCCAGAAGGGCTAGAGTTTAGCTTTAATACACCCAGAGAGAGTAAGTTAGAAACCAAATCCAAATGCTTATACTTCAGTAATTATATCAGCTTCAATAAGGACATAAATATTTATAAATAAATGAGTTTTCCTGGATCTGAGCACATGTACTCATGGTTCATCATGTGGAGAGAACTTTTGGCAGCCCTTCAAAGCAACTAGGCAAAGGAACAAGGAGAGCTGCTTAAAAAACAGCTGAATCCTCTGCCTTCCTGAGTTTACAGGCTCTACCCGGCTTTCTCATTGAGTTTCATCCTCATTCAAAAATAAAAAATCAATTTCTGCAGCGAACTCTGGGAACTATCCTTCTGCCCACTAGGAAATATAGTTCCCAGTTGCTTAAAAATGTTTTTGACTCTTTCTTTAGTGTGAACATTTATGCAACCAGACTTTGCCAACAGCAGCCTAGATCCTTCTATCTGATTCTTAGGACCTGCAGGATCATAGCTTCCCCAACACTTAGAACAGGTGCTTGACAAATAGGAAGTGCTTAACTTATACCATAGTCATTAGTCTTAATGACTTTTAAGATAATTAAGGGGCTGATATTCCCTGGAATTGACTCTATCCAGATTTTATCCCTTCTCTTTAATGAATTTACATTTACACTCTCACCACCTCTTCCCCCTCTCTTCTCATCTCCTCCTGGCCCTGTTGTCCTCCGTTTTATGTCTGCTAAATCCTCAGGCTGGGAGGTTATAAGGAAGCAGAGAGCAGAGTTCATGCAGGAATGACTGATTCTAAACTCTGGGAAGGATCCAGAGGACAGAGGAGATTATGGGCAAAGAAAGTGTCTGCTAATTCTGCTGTATTGTGCTCTCCCCAGTGCTTAGTACAGAGTTCTGCACATATTAAGCACTCAATAAATAGAGTTGATTGATTGATTTGGACCAAGCTATACCTGCATCTTCTTATCCCACTATATTCCCCCAAAATCCAAGTAAATTTGATTTTCTCTACCTCGTCTATGAAATGAGCAGGTAATAAGTATTATGGCATTTTAAAGCATTATTATATGCTAAGCTATAATAATTAGCTAGACACATAACCCACACAGTATAAGACCCATTTTTTAGTTGAGAACACCGAGGCTCGGAGAGTGTCTTCCCAAATTGTTGTTTGCTTTTTTATGGTATTTTTTAAGCACTTACTTTGTGCCAGGCACTGTACTAAGTGCTGGCGTAGATACGCACTAATCAGGTTGGACACAGTCCTTGTCCACATGGGGCTCACAGTTTTAACCCCCATTTTACAGATGAGGTGACTGAAGCCCAGAGAAGTTGAGTGACTGCTGAGTCGCACAGCAGATATGTGGGGGAGGCGAGATTAGAACCGTCTAGACTGTAAACTCATTGTGGGCAGGGAATGTGACTTTTGTTGTATTGTGCTCTCCCAAGTGTCTAGTACAGCGTTCTGCATGCTGTAAGCACTCAATAAATCCAACTGAATGAATGAACCTAGGTTCTCTGACTCCCAGACCCATGTTTTTTCCACTAGGTCATGCTGATTCTCTTCTCCAAATTCACCCAGCAAAGCAGGTGGGGAGCTGGGACATGAGCCTGGGTCTCCTGACTCAATCAATCAGTGATATTTATTGAGCCCCTACTGTGTACAGAGCATAGTACCAAGCGCTTGGTGACAGGCAGTATGGCACAGTGGAGAGTCAGAGGTAATGGATTCTAATCCCAGCTCCCCAACATTTTTTTTTGTATTAAGTGCATACTGTGTGCCAAGCACTGTTCTAAGTGCTGGGTTGGATACAAGGTCATCAGGTTGTCCCACGTGGGGCTCACAGTCTTTATCCTCATTTTACAGATGAGGTGACTGAGACATGGAGAAGTGAAGTGACTTACCCTACGTCACACAGCTGACAAGTGGCGGAGCTGGGATTAGAATCCATGACCCCTTACTCCCAAGCCCGTGCTCTTTCCACTAAGGCACCCTGCTTCTCTAACTTGTCTGCTGTGTGACCTTGGGCAGGTCACTTCACTTCCCTAGGCCTAAGTGACCTCATTTGTAAAATGGGGAGTAAGACTGTGAGCCCCATGTGGGACAGGGACTGTGTCCAACCTGATTAACTTGTATCTACCTCAGTGCTTTGAACAGTGCTTGACAAAGAGTAAGCGCACAACAAATCTTGTCTTATGCTGGCGAGTTGACTCCAACCCATAGTGACGTGATGGACACATCTCTCCCAGAACGACCCACCTCCATCTGCAATCATTCTGGTGTCCATAGAGTAGACTGGTAGAGTACTGGACACTTTCCAGGTGTGGCCCTGAGAGGCTATATTCAATCTACCAGCTTTTAAAAATGACTGTTATCATTATCATTATTGAGAAGCAGCATGACATAGTGGATAGAGCACAGGCCTGGGAGTCAAAAGGTCATGGATTCTAATCTCAGCTCCTCCATTTGTCTGCAGTGTGGCCCTGGGCAAGTCACTTCACTTCTCTGTGCCTCAGTTACATCATTTGTAAAATGGGGATTGAGACTCTGAGCCCCACATGGGACAGGGATTGTGTCCAACCCAGTTTGCTTGTATCTACCTCAGAGTCTAGTACATTGCCTGGCGCTTAGTGAGCACTTAATAAATACCACAGTTATTTAAATGCTCATTCTATGTCAAGCACTGTTCTAAGCACTGGGGTAGATACAAGTCAATCAAGTTGGGCATAGTTCCTGTCCCACACTCTAGGATGGAGAACTGGCTTTGAATCCCCATTTTGCCCATGAGGACATTGAGTCATAGTATTAATTGAGTGTGAAGACATTGTACCAGGCACTTGGGAGAGGCCGATACAGTGGAACTGATAGAAGCATTCCCTGTCCCCAGAGAGTTTAAAGGCCCTGTCAGAGAAGTCAATTTACCAGATTTCTTTTCTAACCATATTTTCTGTATATGTCCTGTTACCTTCCCTCCCATAATCACTTTCTACTACCTTTTTAAAAATTATTATTATTAAGTTGCTCTTATTTTTTAAATGCATACTATGTGTCAGGCATTGCTCTAAATGCAGGGGTAGGTTCAAATCGGGTGGAATGTAGTCCCTCGGCCACATGAGGCTCACAGTTTGAGAGAGAGAATAGACATTGAATCCACGTTTTAAGATGAGGAAACGAGAAGGTGTGTGACTTTCCCAAGGTCATACGACAGGCAACTCTCAGAGGCGGGATTAGAACCCCAGACTTCTGGCTCTCAGACCTCTGATGTTTCCTCTAGGTCACTCTGCTTCTCACTACCCTTAGCTTTCCAATAGGCCAGTTGTTTTCTCACTGCCCCTTCTCTATCCTTATTTCCCTGCCCCTCCTACTCAAACTGTATAGGAAAATGTAAGAACTAGAGGAAATTGCAAGAATAAATGTGGTATTATGAAGGTAAAAAAGACCCCTGTATTGTAAACATGATCATAATTCAAAATACTCTTCCAAATAAGTAAAATCTGAAAAATGTACGGCAACATTGTATAAAAATAAAGTGTTAGCAGCCACATGTATCTCCTAAGTAGCTTCAAGTTAGCCTTGCTTTACTTTTGATATAAGAGAATTTTATTGGATTTTGTTCAGTGATAAATTGTTCCAAGCATGGTAATGTATCATGCTTCTGCCTAAACAGAGAAAAAGTGTGATCCTGAAGAAAATCACTCCCACAGGGAAAACACTTTGAAAAGAGTGCTGTATTTTAAAATGGAACTTGGAGAGAAAATTCTAAACCCCTTTTTCCAATAACCTTACAGCATTTGTAAATCACAGCAATACCCATAAAAAAACTAAGGATTACACTGGTTTAAATTATAGTAGCATCCTGGATTTACACCTAATTGAAATTGTTCTTTTTGAAAGTTTGTCTCCTCACTTTATTAACCCAGGGAGGGGGTGGGGGAAGAGATGCCACAATAAATTGAACTTCCCTTTTAAGTGGTTTTTATAAATAATCACCATTTTTAGTAATAGAGCCCATTTTGTAGGAATATGACCCCATTTTGTGTGCTAATTCTTTAGGGCCGAGAATATTTCAATTCTCTTTATTTTCCACTCATCTAAGAAGTATCCTACTGTACATTTTTTTCTGTTGACCCACATCACTCTTTGGAAACAAAATACATAGATATACTTCTCCACCCTAATCCCCCTCAACCTCTCACCTGTCTTTGACTCTGCTGACCATCCACTTTTCCTGGAAACATAATCACAGCTTGGTTCTCTTACTTCTCTGGCCATTCATTCTCAGCCTCTTTAACGGGCTCCTCCTTTGCCTCCCACCTCCAAAGAATGAGTGTCCCTGAAGGTTCAGTTTTGAGTCCCCTTATATTCTCCATCTACACTCACTCCTTGGAGAATTCACTCACTCCCATGGCTTTAACTACCATCTCTACATGATTGATTCCCAAATCTACATCTCCATCCCTGATCTCTCTCCTTCTCATAGTCTCATATTTTCACTTGTCTTCAGAACATTTCTATTTGGATTTTCAGCTGACAACTCCAATTTTGACAACTTCAAAACAGAAGTCCTTATCTTTCCACTTTAAACCTATCCCCGACTGACTTTCCCACCAGTGTAGACAACACTACCATCCTCCCTGTATCACATGCCTGTAACCTTGGCATTATCCTCAACTCATTTCTCTCATTCAACCCACATATTCAATCCATCACTAATTCCTGTTGGTTCAACCTTCACAACATCACTAAAATTCATCCTTTCCCCTCCATCCAAACTGCTAACATATTAATCCAAGTGCTTATTCTATCCCACCTTGATTAATAATGCTGGTATTTGTTAAGCGCTTACTATGTGCCGAGCACTGTTCTAAGCGCTGGGGTAGACACAGGGGAATCAGGTTGTCCCACGTGGGGCTCACAGTCTTAATCCCCATTTTACAGATGAGGTAACTGAGGCACCGAGAAGTTAAGTGACTTGCCCAAAGTCACACAGCTGACAAGTGGTAGAGCCGGGGTTCGAACCCATGACCTCTGACTCCAAAGCCCGTGCTCTTTCCAGTGAGCCACGCTGATTACTGCATTAGCCTCCTTGCCGACCTCCCTGTTACGTCCATACTGCACTCTTCTGCCTGGATCATTTTTCTACAAAACCGTTCAATCCATGTTTCTTCACTCCTCAAGAAGCTCCAGTATTTCCCCATCCATCTCCTCATCAAACAGAAACTCCTTGCCGAGGGGATTAGGGCACTCAATCACCTTGCCCTCTCCTACCTCACCTTCTCGATTTCCTACTACATTCCAGCCCACACACTTCACTCCTCTAATGCCAACCTACTCACTGTACCTCGAGTCTATATCTAATATCTTGATCTCTGGCACATGTTCTGCCTCTGTCCTGCAGTGTTCTCCCTCTTCATATCCAACAGGCAATCACTCTCCCCACTTTCAAAGACTTATGTCCTCCAAGAGGCCTTCCCCAGCTAAGACCTCTTTTCCCCTACTCCGTCTCCTTTCTACGTCACCCTTACACTAGGATTTGTAGCCTTTATTCACTCCTCCTTCAGCCCCACAACACTTCTGCACATTATATAATTTATTTTCATTTCTGTCTCCCTTGTAAGCTCTTTGTTGGCAGGGAACCTGTCTGCCAAATCTGTTGTATTGTTCTCTCCCAAGTGCCTAATACAGTACTCTGCACACAGAGTTTATAATCAATAAATATGATTGACTGATTATTTATAATCAATAAATATGATTGACTGACTGCCTGACAGTAGCCCACAGTGTCAAAAACTGCTGAGAGGTCAAAGATGACTGGGTGGAGAGAACAGTTGTAAGGTGACGGGAGGAGTTAGAAGCCAATTATAGATGATCAAGAACAGAGATGAAGGAAGGAAAATAGGGGCATTTGGTAAAAATATCCCATTTGTGGGGTTTAGGCAGGGATAGTAAGAGTGAGATAGGAAGATGGCTGGGTGGATCGGGGGCTTGAGGGTTAGTACTTTTATTTTTTAATGTAGGAAAACCCATGAACCTGGGTTCCCCTCTGGAAAGCAGAGGGGAAGGACCCATGAGAGGGTGAACAAAGATGGTCAAGTGTTTCTAAGGTGTGGTGATGAGGGATTGGAAGGAATAGGAAGAGGGCATCAATTTTCAAAACAGGTAGGAGATTTTCTCTTGATTTCAGTGTTGTCAAAAAAATAGTTGGCAAGGTCATCAGAGGTGGGGGACATCTTGGGTTTAGGGACAGAGTTAAATGTCTGGAATGGTGTGGGTAGTGGTCATGAAAGGTCAGTAAGGGAAGAGAAATAGTGTTTTGGGGCAGCGGAGAGGCAGAGTTATAGCAGATGAGGGTGAGAGTGAGATGGAGAAGGTCAGTCTGGTGGTTTTCTGCCAAAAACGTGCAAACACGTGGAGGAGGGGTACTGTGGAGGCGCTCCAAAGCTGGGAGTTGGTAACGTGAGATTGATGAAGAGACAGGTGCACAAGAGAGTTGAGTTTGGAGGTAATGACAGAGTTGAAGATGTGGATTTGTGCATCAAGAGAGAGGAGTGGATAACAGCAACTAGTAATTGAAGTAGTTGATAAATGTGGTGACATGGACCTCAAAGAGAGAGAGAGGGATGAGGGGAGGGAATGATGCTAAAGAGGCCCTGGGGGATGAGAAGCAGGCTGAGTCCTCCCTCTTTTCCTGTGCTTCTGTGAGGGTACCTTGAAGCAAGTCTGTTTTTATGGACAGCAATCCTCCTCTTCAGGAAATTCTTCAAAGATTTACTGTTTTCTAGGTGGCTTATCCCTTTCTCAGCTTCACTTCTGGAGACTTTCCAGGACTCTGCAAGTCTTGACTATGGGAGGGAGAGTTAAGCAGAGGCCTATGCATTCCATTTCTAGCTTGGCCAGAGGCCAGCGAGTGGAAGACAATCTAAGTTGGGCAGGGGCAGTATGGAAGAGAGTTGAGGGCGTAGACTCAAGTTTAGTGTGCGGAAGGAGGCAATGGTAAACTACTTCCGTATTTTTACCAGGAACAGTCTATGGATGCACGACCAGAAAGACTGCAGATGGAGGTGGGGCGTTCTGGGAGAGATATGTCCATGGCATCACTGTGGGTTGGAGATGACTCGACAGCATATGAGAAGGCAGGTGGCTTATCAAATCACCTATTCCCTTTCTCAAGTGCACTAAGGCTCAGTTTCAGCACTGCTAGTGAAGAAGAGGTGGGGCAGGGGAAAGAGATAAGATATATCAAAGTCCTACCTGAGGTTTTTGTGGAGATTTGAAGGGCAGGAGAAAATATTTTATGTTCCTCTCCCACATTTTTTTTTTCAGTTTATTATCTGCTCATTTTCCTCTGTCTGCCTGTGCCCTGATCCCAGCAAGGAAAAAAGCTGCAGGTTTTTCCCAGCAGAAATATTCCCTGCTTCTCCTCCGACTTGTTTGTAGTTTATCTTCTTGCCTTCCCCCATCTCTCCCGACTCTGGTCAGTCAAGGTGAAAAACTGTGGGGTTTTTGTGGAGAAAATATTACTTTGTGTTCCCCTCCTATTTGTTTGCAGTTTATCATAAAACTTTCTCCAACACTCCCCACCTTGCTCCTAGCAAAGAAAAAGTTGTGGGTTTTTACAAGGAAACAAAGAAAAATAATATTTCCTACTTTTCTTTCCACTTGTTGGCAGTTTATTATTGAACTTCAAAAGATATTGAAACTCTGCCAGGCTTGTCAGGGGAGATAAACACCACTCTCCCTTCCACCCCAAACTCCAGTAATAGAGTGAGGGCTGAGATTTTCTCACCAATTAGATCATGGCAAACACTCAGCAAGAAGATTTGTCCATCAATCAAATCCTGCCTGCATCAGTAAGAGAAGGAGGTGGGAGGAGTGATTCATAAATTAATGTTCCATTTGGAAAAACACAAAAACAAAAGTTGTTTGTAGTACAGGTAGAAGGTAGGCAGTCATACCGCATACATTTGTTGTATTCTCTGGGAAGAGTAGTGCGGCCTAGTGGAAAGACACAGGTGTGGGAGTCCTGGGTTCTAAGCCCAGCTCCACCACTTGTCTGCTATATGACCTTGGGTAAGTCACTTTACCTTTCTGTGCCTCAGTTCTTTCATCTTCAAATGGGGATTCAATAACTGTTCTCCCTTCTACTTAGACTGTGAGTCCCACTTGGGGCCTGATGTTCTTGTATTTACACCAGTACTTAGTAGTGTTTGGCACATAGTAAGCACTGAATAAATATCATGTTTATTATTATCATTATTATTGTTATTATTATTATTATCCCCAACTAAAGAATTGCCAGGGGAGAAAGTGTCAGTCAATACAGAACACCATACTAAGCAGCTGGGAGAGTACAAAATAACAGACACATCCCCCGTGCACAACAAACTTAGAGGCTAGGGCAGAGACAGAAATTAATATGAATAAATAGAGTAACAGTGAATTCATTCAGTTATATTTACTGAAAAAGGAGAGGACAGAGTCAGTGAGGCCAATGTTGGATAACATTTCAGGAGAAGGGGGTGATCCACGATCTCGAAGGTAGTACAGATATGTACGTAAGTGCTGTAGGCCTGGGAGGAGGGATGAATTTCATTCAGTAGTATTTATTGAGTGCTTACTATGTGTAGAGCACTGTACTAAGTGTTTGGAATGTACAATTCGGCAACAGTTAGAGACAATCCCTGCCCAATGACGAGCTCACAGTCTAAGCCAGGGAGACAGACAGCAAAGCAAAACAGAACAAAACAAAACAAGACATCATCAAGATGAATAGAATCAAGATAATAACAGTGGTATTTGTTGAGCTCTCACTATGTGCAAAGCACTGTTCTAAGCACTGGAGAGGATACAAAGTGATCAGGTTGTCCCATGTGGGGCTCATGGTCTTAATCACCACTTTACAGGTGAGGTAATGAGACACAAAGAAATTAAGTGACATGCCCAAAGCCGCACAACTGACAAGTGGCAGAACCAGAATTAGAACCCATGACCTCTGACTCCCAAGCCTGGGCTCTTTCAGCTGAGCCGTGAATAAAGAAAGCAAGTCAGGGTGCCACAGAAGGGAGTGGAAGAAAAGGAAAGGAGGGCTTAGTCAGGGATGGCCTCGTGGAGGAGATGTGCTTCATAAGGCTTTGAAAGGGAGGGAGAGTAATTGTCTGCCAGATTTGAGGAGGGAGGGCGTTGCAGGCCAGAGGCAGGATGTGGCCAAGAAGTTGGCGGCAAGATCAAGGAGTCAGTTGGAATCAGCCAGAATTTGGTGATGGAGAGGAGGCGCAGTACCTGGGTCAGGTTCAAATTGGGTTGAAAATGAAGGGGAGTTTGACCAAGGTAGACACCCAGTAAGCACTCACACAGCTTCCTCTTCTACCACTGCTGCAATTTCTGCTGTCCTTGTCATCATGCCAGTCTCCCCACTGCTGCCAACCAACTGTACTGCCGGGGACTGGAAACTTTCAGGTCAAAATGACCAATAAATGGTATTTATAGAGTGCTGACTATGTACAGAGCACTGTACTGTGCAGTTTAGAAAGTAGAGTACAGTGATATTAACATTCATTCATTCAATGGTATTTATTGAGCACTTTGCATATGCAAACCACTGTACTAAGTGCTTGGGAAAGTACAACACTAAACAGACACATTCCCTGCCCACAGTATAGAGGGGGAATCACATTAATAAACATAAATACACAAATAAACAGATTAAAGATATATTCATAAGTTCTGTGAGTCTGGGAGGGAGGGTGAATGAAGTGAGCAAGTCAGGACAACACAGAAGGGAGTGGGAAAAGAGGAGAGGAAGGTTTAGGCAGAGAAGGTGTCTTGGAGGAGATGTGCCTTCATAAAGACTTTGAAGTAGTGGAGAGCAATTATCTGTCTGATATGAGGAGGGAGCACGTTCCAGGCCACAGGCAGGATATGCGTGAGAGGTTGGAGGCGAGATAGAAAAGATCGAGGTACAGTAAGAAGGTTAGTACTAGAGGAACAAAGTGTGCAGGCTGGATTGTAGTAGAAGAGTACGAGGTATGTGAGGTAGGAGGGGGCAAAGTGATTGAGTGCTTTAAAGTCATTGGTGAGGATTTTGTGTTTGATATGGAGGTGGATGAGCAAGCAACCACTGGAGATTCTTGAAGAGTGGGAAAAATTGTTCTGAATGTTTCTGAAGGAAAATGATCCGGGCAGCAGAGTGGAGTAGTGACTGGAGTGGGGAGAGACAGGAGAAAGGGAGTTCAGCAAAGAGGCTGATACAATAATAATAATAATGATGTTGGTATTTGTTAAGCGCTTACTATGTGTAGAGCACTGTTCTAAGTGCTGGGGTAGATACAAGGTAGTCAGGTTGTCCCACGTGAGGCTCACAGTTAATCCCCATTTTACAGATGAGGTAACTGAGGCACAGAGAAGTTAAGTGGCTTGCCCAGTTAAGTGACTTGCCCACAGTCACACAGCTGACAAGTGGCAGAGCCGGGAGTCGAACTCATGACCTCTGACTCCGAAGCCCAGGCTCTTTCCACTGAGCCACGCTATAATCAAGGTGGGATAAAATAAGTGCTTGCATTAATGTAGTAGCAGTTTGGATGGAGAGGAAGGGGTGGATTTTGGCGATGTTGTGAAGGTACAACTGATAGGATTTAGAGATGACTTGATGATGTGGGTGGAACTAGAGACGAGGACTCATGGATAATGCCAAGGTTATGGGCTAGTGAGACGAAGGACGGTGGTGCCGTCAACAGTGATGATAATGATAATAATGATGGTATCTGTTAAGCACTTATATGCCAGGCACTGTACTAAGCTCTGGGAAAGTGAGTGGGAGGACAGGGTTTGGGTGGGAAGAAAAGAAGTTCAGTTTTAGCAATGTTTGAGGTGATGGGAGGACATCCAATGGAGATATCTTGAAGGCAGGAGGAAATGCAAGACTGCAGAGAGGGTGAGAGATCTGGGCTGGAGGTGTAGATCTGTTTATCATCCGCATAGAGGTGGTAGGTGAAGCAGCCCGTCATTGGGCAGGGATTGTCTCTATCTGTTGCCGAATTGTACATTCCAAGTGCTTAGTACAGTGCTGTGCACATAGTAAGCACTCAATAAATACTACTGATTGAATGAATGAATGAGTTGTCCAAGGGAGTGTGTGTAAATGGAGAATAGAAGGGAACCCAGAACTGAACCTTGATGGGACCCCCACAGTTAGGGAGTGGTGGACAGAAGAGGAGCCCTTGAAAGAGACTAAAAAGAAGCAGCCAGGAGGAGAACCATTAGAGGACAGTGTCAGTAAAGCCGAGGTTGGATAATGTTTTCAGGAAAAGTGGGTGGCCCACAGTGATGAAGGCAGCTGAGGGGTCGAGGAGGATTAGGATGGAGTAGAGGCCATTGGTCCCCTCTCAGAGTTGCAACTGGAGAGTTTCCAATACTCTACCAATCTTGGCTATGAGAAGGAGAATCAAGCAGAGGCCTACCCATTCCATTCCTAGCTTGGGCATTGTCTAATGAATGGATGGCAATCTGCTACAAGTCAAAACTCACCTGCGCTGGACAGCAGCGGCATGGGAGGGAGGCGAGAGTGGAAACTCAGGTTTACTGCACGGAAGAAGGCAATGGTCAACCACTTCTGTATTTTTACCAAGAAAACTCTGTGGATACACTACCAGAACGATTGCAGATGGAAGTGGGGTGTTCTGGGAGAGATGTGTCTGTCACGTCGTTATGGGTCGGACATGACTCAGCAGCATAAGATAACAACAACAATTTGTTAAGAAGGACATTGGTGAAGTTCTCTGTCCGTCATGATCTTACAGTCTCAAGGGGAAGACAGACAATATGAATAAATCAGTAATTTAGAATATAGAATTTATAGATACGTACATAAGTGCTGTGGGGTTGAGGGTGTGGAAAAAGAAAACGTCCAAAGGTCACAGATCCAAGTGCGTAGAGGATGCGGAAGGGAGAGCAAGCCAGGGAAAAAGAGTTTAATAGCTTTCCAGGTCAGAAATTTCTAGGAAATGGTCTTGGAAGCTATCACTTCAACAGAAGTGGTAGGAGCTGCTGCGGAAGAGGAAAAAGGACAGTGACCAGCCTCCACTTTTTCCTCTTCCTCTCTGCTGAACCACATTGTTGCTGAAATTATTACATGCTCTTCCATCACTCTGGCCCAAGGTTTTTGTGCAAGCCTGACTGGTATGCCTGAAAATGTGTGTCCATCCTGTGAAATGAGGGCTAGAACTCCCTTGCCTTTGGATTCTTGTCTTTGGTCTTCCTCTCCCTCATCCCATAGCTGGCCTTTTCTATGTGTTGTGCATATTTCATACAGAGAACATATGGCTTCTGACTTCCATTTTGAATGGTGGAAGGGCAAAACAGAATGAAAGGCAATATGAAAAATGGATTAATTGTGGACTGGGGACGTGTCTGCCAACTTCATTGTATAGTATCAATTGAGCAATCAATTGTATTTCTTGAGCGCTTACTGTGTGCAGAGCACTCTAGTAAGTGCTTGGGAGAGAAAGTCTGTCTTGCCGCCGACCCCTAGCCCAGATCCTGCCTCTGTCCTGGAATGCCTTCCCTCCTCAAATCTGACAGACATTACTCTCACTGCCTTCAAAGCCTTACTGAAGACACATCTCCTTCTAAAGGCCTTCCCAGACTAAGCCCCATTTATCCTCATCTCCCACTCCTTTCTGCATCACCCTGACTTGCTCCCTTTGCTCTTCTCCCCTCCCGGCCCCTCAATAAATACAATTGATTGATTGATTGATTAGCCCTTGGAGTCCCTGTCAGGGTGGGTTTATTTCTTTGGCTTATTTCTTGAGGTAATCTGAAACTCTGTGTCTTTTTCTTCAGTTGTGTTACAGACACTCTAAAGAGGAAATAATTCATGTTTGTGAGAGGCCTCATCCTTTTTCCCAGACTGGAGAATTATATAATTCAGAAACAAATGTTTTGAACAGAGCCACCACGTTCCATATAAAAATATCACAATAAAGGGAAATCTAAAAATTTTGGCTCAGTTCTAACAAGGGAAGTTGATGTCTCATAAAAGTGCTTTTGATTGGGATAGGGAATTGTGTCAAACCCAGATATAAACAGCAGAATGTGAAGGAGGGAAAAGAAGAAAATGAGACTTTGGACTTCCTTATTTTTTAGGCCATATGTTGTGTTTTAGTAGGGTTATATGATTATGCTGAACAGCTTTTGAATATGAGAAAAACCTAGATAGAGAACAAGGTAGTGACAGTTATTGTGCGTCAGCTAGAAGATGAGGTAATAGTCACATCTAGTTCAGAGAATAGGTGAACAAAGAAGGTGGAAGTAAAAATGGTAGTCTGATTTTAGCTTATCTGCTTCTTTAACCACCCAACAGATGGGATACACAGTACATAAATTCTAGGGGGTTTCATTTTGGAAATAGAAACTTTATATAAGCAAAGATAAAAAGAGAGTCAGTCATTCTGATTTTTTTCCTAATCCTGATGAATATCAGTTAAGTAGCTCTGCCAATTATATGCTCTGTGACCTTGGGTAAGTCACTTAATTTCTGTGTGTCTCATTTTCCTCAACTGTAAATGAGAGATTAAATACCTGTTCTCCCTCCTACTTAGAGTGTGAGCCCCATGCAGGGCAGGGATGGTGTCCAATCTGTTTGATTTGTAACTTACCCCACCGCTTAAAACAGTGTTGAACACATAGTAAGCACTTAACAAATATCATTGAAAAAAGAGGAAGTAGACAAGTGATATAAACAGTTAATACTTCAAAAACAATTTTATTGTGGTTTAATACAAGAGATTCTCAAGTTATTTGGTCTTGGACCAGATGCTAGCATTCCTTGAGTTGCTTGAGTTGAAGTTTCAAGTTGAATAATAATAATAATTTCATTATTTGTTAATTGCTTATTATGTGTCAAGCACTGTACTAAGCACTGGAATAGATACAAGATAATCAGGTCTCACATGGGGCTCCCAGTCTTAGTAGGAAGGAGAACAAATATTGAATCTCCATTTTACAGATGAGGAAACCGAGGCACAGAACAGTTAAGTTACTTGCCCATGGTCACACAGCAGACAAAAGGTGGTGTTGGGATTAGAACCCAGGTCCTCTCACCCCCAGGTCCATGCTCTTTCTATTAGACTATGCTGCTTAACAATGACCATGACAATGAAACAATAATAATAATAATAATAATAATAATAATAATAATATTTGCTAAGGGCTTACTACATGCCAAGCATTGTTCTAAGCACTGGGTTATCTACAGGGTTATCCATTTGGACATATCTCTAGGCTGTAAGCTCAGTGTGGGCAGGGAATGTGAATGTTTCTGTTTATTGTTGTATAGTATTCTCCCAAGCTCCTAATATAGTGCTCTGCACACAGTAAGTGCTCAGTAAATACGATTGAATAAATGAATGAGTTTTGACATTGTCCCCTGTCCCAGATGGGGCTCAGAGTCTAGGTAGATAGGAGCTGCCTCATTTTTACAGATGAGGCAGATGCTTCCAATTCAAAAAGTGGTAAAGGACTTGAAGAAACAATCATTTGAAGATCCTTTTTTTTCCAGATAGCTTGAGAGATAGTTCCTGAGCTAAAATTACTACTTCATAAAGGGAATATGTCATCATCATCAGTTTTTGATGGGCCCTACTGGATGAGAAACACGTGGTACATGCTTGGGAGAGTACAAGAGAAGGAAGACAAATGATCACAGTTCTTCAAGCTCTAACAGTAGCATTTGTGAGTAGTGAAAGCAGGAGGAAAAGCAAGGATTTAGCAAGGAGTACAAATCCATATATTCATTCAATCGTATTTATTGAGCATGTACTGTGTGCAGAGCACTGTACTAAGTGCTTGGAAAGTACAGTTCGGCAACAAATAGAGACAATCCATGCCCAAAATGGGCTCAAAGTCTAGAAGGGGGAAGATGGACATCAAAACAAGTAAACAGGCATCAATAGCATCTATATAAATAAATAGATTTAGAAATATAGATACACACCAGAACAAGTACACCGGGCATTAGCATACAAATGCATCAGGAAGAAGTCAATGAAAAAATAATTGAATATTATTATTATCATTATTATTATAATGTTACAAGGCTTACAGTGTCAAGTGCTGGTCTAAGCACTGGGGTAGATACAAGCTAATATCACAAATATGAAAATAAAAATATTCAAGGGTAGAGAGTTTCTGAGGACAGAAATGAAATGAATAATTACTAAAGGGTGGTGGTGAATCGACATGACTCAGATGTCTTGGAAATAATTAGAGGAAACATCCTGGAGGAGGAGTTGGTATTTGTTAAGGACTTGCTATGTGCAGAGCACTGTTCTAAGCGCTGAGGTAGATACAAGGTAATCAGGTTGTCCCACATGAGGTTCACAGTTAATCCCCATTTTACAGATGAGGTAACTGAGGCAGAGAGAACTGAAGTGACTTGCCCACAGTCACACAGCTGACAAGTAGCAGAGTTGGGATTCGAACCCATGACCTCTTACTCCCAAGCCCAGCTCTTACCACTGAGCCATGCTGCTTTGATAGACAGACAGACAGACAGACAGATAGATAGATAGAGGTTATATCCATATCCCACGTGGGTCTCCCCATCTTAATCCCCATTTTCCAGGTGAGGTAATGAAGACATAGAGAAGTTAAGTGGTATTTGGTAAGCGCTAACTGCGTTCCAGACACTGTACTAAGCACTGGGTAGATATAAATTAATCAGATTGGACACAATCCCTATCCCATGTGGGGTTCACAGTCTCAATCCCCATTTTACAGATGAGGTGACAGGCACAGAGAAGTGAAGTGACTTGCTCAAGGTCCCGCAGCAGACAAGTGGTGGAGCCAGGATTGGAACCCAGGTCCTTCGGACTCCCAGGCTTGTGCTCTATCCACTAGGCAACACTGCTTCCCATATTTTTATTTTTTTTTTACAGAGAAATGTCCTGTGGGGTTCCAGTTTTCTTTCCCTATTGCCTTTATCCAAATCCTCCATAGACTTGTGGCTGCCTGCAACACCACTGGCCATTCTCATTAGAATGAGATAGATGGGAGACTCTCCCAGATTCCCAAGAATGAATAATAATAATCATTATTATTATTATTATTGTGATATTTTCTAAGTACTTTGTGCCTCGCACCGTACAAAGCACTGGGATGATTAAAATCAGGCGGAATACAGTCTCTGTCCCACATGGGCCCCACAGTCTAAATAAGAAGGAAAACAGGCATGAAACTCCAGATGAGGAACTTGAGGAGCAGAGAAGTTGTTACTTTTCCAAGGTCACGTAGCAAGCAAATGATAGATTCAGGAATTAAACCCATCTCCTTTGACTCCCGGGCCCGAGCTCTTTCCACTATGCCACGGGACTGGCTAGCTATCTTCAAATATATCCCATGTACTAAATCAATGGAACTTTTCATGTCCCAGTAGAATGGTAAACAGGATTACATCCTGTACGTCATAGTTTAAAATATAAACTATTAGTATCGAAGCGTTGACTACATGAGTAAGCTTGGATGGAGGTATGCTATCAAGAGCTAAAGATGGTAAACGAGAAGAAATTAAAGATGATGAGGAGCAATTTACTTGCCTATGACTCAGAAGTATTTCATGGGTTTTATATATATATAAATATGTGTGTGTATATATATACACACACACATATTTAGTGTGTTGAATTGATTACATGTAGCTCCTTTGAAGATGATTCCCCTTTGAAGATCATGATGTCTACCAACTCTATCCACCCTCCCCTCAACATCAACTCTGCACCTGGCTGTTTACCCCTTAAGCACTCTGATACTCTGCCCCCAGCCCCAGAGTTGTTGTCTTATGCTGTCGATTCATGTCTGACCCATAGCAATGCCATAGACACATCTCTCCCAGAACACCGCCCTTCCATCTGCAATCATTTTGGTAATGGATCCATAGAGTTTTCTTGGTAAAAATACACAAGTGGTTTACCATTGCCTCCTTCCCCACAGTAAACGAGTCTCTGTCCTTGACTCTGTCCCATGCTGCTGCTGCCCAGCACAGGTGAGTTTTGACTTGTAGGAGGTTGCTTTCCATTCGCTAGCCACTGGCCAAGCTAGGAATGGACTAGACAGGCCTCTGCTTGACTCTCCCTCCTGTAGTCGTGACTGGTAGACTACTGGAAACTCTCCAGGTGCGACCCTGAGAGGCAAGCCCCAGAGTATGTAAATATTCTTATACTCTAGTACCTCCCATCCACTCTCTATTTTAATATCTGTCTCCCCCTAGACTGTAAGCTCCAAATGAGCAGGGATCACATTTACCAACTCAGCCATTCTTTCCCAAGCATTCAGAATTTGCTCTGCACACAGTAAGTGCTCAATAAATACCATTGATAGGCTGATTGATTGATCTGTTGTGTTGTCATCTCTGAGGTGGAGAAGCAGAGCAGCCTAGTGACAAGAGCACAGGCATGGGAGTCAGAGGATGTGGATTCTAATACCTGCTCAGCCGCTTGTCTGCTGTGTGACCTTGGGGAAGTCACTTAACTTCTCTATTTCTCAATTCCCTCATTTGTAAAATGGGGATTAAGATTATAAACCCCATCTGGGACTGGGACATAATTCAAATTGATACCTTGTATCAACCCCAGTTGCTTAGAACAGTGCTTGGCACAAAGTAAGGACTTAACAAAATGCCATAATCATTATTACAGTGGTCTGCATACAATAAACACTCACTAAATTCCATTGATTGATTTACTGATGAATTAAAGGGGATAGCATTATTATAGGTAAACAGTAAATGAATCAATCAATTAATAGTATTTATTGAGTGCTTTACTGTTGCAGAGCACTGTACTAAGGGTTTTGGAGAGTATGATGCAACTCTATCCACATTTGTAGATACATTCCTTGCCCATAAGGAACTTATATGTATTTTGCACAGAGCAGTAGCTGCTGTTACCAATAGGGTCTGGGTACTATGCTGTTACCCCACTTATTTTTTAGTTTGGTGCTGGGCTGTGGAGCAGGAATATGGTCTGGATCCTGCCTGTCCTTTTTATTATTTTTCCAAAACTAATGAACAGAGTCAAATAAGTGGAATGTGAATGACGCTGGTTGACAAATTGAGTCGCCTCTGATTTGCAGTGGCATCTAAATGCATCCAAAAGTGCCTCAGCGGCTTGCTAACTGGAACATTTTAAAATTGTATCCATCTTGTGTACTCTAATGAACAAATAGACATTCCCATGAGATTCATTTGACTTTTGGCTACATTCAGGCTTCTCAAAAAAGTTCCGGTTTGAAAGTATTTCTCTTCAGTGATAAAACTGATAAAACTTCAGTGATAAAACTCTTCAGTGATAAATGCTTCTCCTTTTATTAGGGGAGATTCTTTCTCCTTTATTTTTAAGGGCAAGTGTTGCCATGAATAACAGTATCAGACTGATTTGTTGATTCTTGAAGGATCGAATAGCTTTTTAAGCATTTAAACCTTGGTAAGGAATGTAAGGAAACTAGCAGATATCCACATGAGAGAAGTAGAGGTGGCTGTTAAAGGGGAAAAAGAATGGGGAGACTGTAAGCTTGTGGGCAGAGAATGTGTCTATTTATTGCCATTGTTCTTGTCTGTCTGTCTCCCCGATTAGACTGTAAGCCCCTCAAAGGGCAGGGACTGTATCTGTTGCCAACTTGTTCATTCCAAGCACTTAGTACAGTGCTCTGCACATAGTAAGCGCTCAATAAATACTATTGAATGAATGAATGAACTCTGTTATATTGTATTCTCTCAAACAATGAGTACAATGCTCTGCACACAGTAAGTGCTAAGTGAATAGGATTGACTGACTGATTGAATGACTGATTAAGGCAAAGGTAAAAGGGAGGTTAGCACAAAGATGAAAAGAGTTGAGGGGATAAAAACTAAAGGATCTGTAGAGATAGGGAAGACAGAAACCCAGTCACCTTCTCAGACAGAATATAACAATGCAAGTTTTCAAAAGAAACGGACATGCAAATTGGTCCTCTGCCAAGACTGATATATTTGTCCTCCGAGACATCCTCATCTTTAAACAGCAGGAGAAACAGTGGGTAGTAAAATGGGCAGGAGCTGATTTCATTCCTCCCATTTCTCTTAGCTAGAGAAAATCCTAGGGAAGCCAGTCTAGGCTTAATCAGTTGACCAGAAGATGGCGGGTGGCTACCATGGTGGGGGAAATGATAAAAATAATTTTTATATTTGTTAAGCACACTTACTATGTGCCAGGCACTGTAATAAATACCAGGGTAGCTACAGTATATGCAGATCAAACACAATCCCTGTTTCACAGGGGTTGACAGTATTAGAGAAGCAGTGTGGTTCAGTGGAAAGAGCACGGGCTTTGGAGTCAGAGGTCATGAGTTTGAATCCCGGCTCCGCCCCTTGTCAGCTGTGTGACTGTGGGCAAGTCACTTCACTTCTCTGTGCCTCAGTTACCTCATCTGTAAAATGGGGATTGAGACTGTGAGCCCCATGTGGGACAACCTGATTCCCTTGTGTATACCCCAGCGCTTAGAACAGTGCTCGGCACATAGTAAGCGCTTAATAAATACCAACGTTATTAGGAGAGAGAACAGGTGTTGGAATTCCCATTTTAACAATGAGGAAACTGAAACCCAGAGAAGTTATGACTTGACCAAGATCACACAGCAGGCAAGTGACAGAGCCAGGATTAAAATGAAAATTCTCTTATACCCAGGCCTCATGCTCTCTCCGCTAGGCCATGCTGTGATCTTACAGTGAAAAAGTAGATGCAGGAAAATAAAAATTGGAACACCAATTTTGCAGTTCAGATGTGTTTCATCCAGGGTCCATCAGAAGATCCAGAGTGACATTTTATAGCAACATTTTGGTAAAATATAAGGTTAACACATGAAAGATTGGACAAATCTTTTAAGGAGGGCGGGAAGACAGCCATGGTCACTGGAAAATATTTTGGGGATTTTTTTGGCATGAATTACTTCCCTCTTGTGTGGCATGATAAAGGATAATCAGGTTGTCCTTCTAAACTGTAAACTCGTTCTTTAGACTTTGAGCTTACTGTGGGCAGGGAATGTGTCTGTTTATTGTTATATTGTACTCTCCCAAGCTCTTAATACTGTGCTCTGCACCCGATAAGCACTCAATAAATATGATGGAATGAATGAATGAAAAGTTGGACATGGTCCTAGTAGGGCTCACAGTCTTAATCGCCATTTTAAAGATGATGGAACTGAGGCACAGAGAAATTAAGCATCTTGTCAATGTCACACAGCAAAGTGGCAGAGCTGTGATTAGAACCCAGATCCTCTGACTCCCAGGCCCGTGCTCTTTCCAGTAGGTCACACTGATTGATTGAATGAATGAAAACTAGTTGTAATGTAATACTAATATCAATCAGTCAATCAGTGGTATTAATTGGGAACTTACTGTGTGCACAGCGCTGTCCTAAGCACTTGGAAGAGTACATTACAACAGAGTTGGTATACATGTTCCCTGTCCACAATGAATTGACAGTCTAGAGGACTGTAATATCATTTCTTGAGTGTCCTTTTGGTACCACCACACCAAGTGGAAAGTACACCATTGCACTGCGAGGTACACAGATAAAGAAATGACATGTTCCCTCCACAAAAGGAGCTTCCGGGGTGAGAAACATAAAAATATTTACCACTAGAGTGAGCAGATTAAGTAATTGAAGCCACATGTCCATGAGTGATGAGGTTATAAGTAATTCATTAGTGGTAAGAACGCCTGATGGGATGGTATGGCTTATGATCCTGGCACTTGAATCAGGGAAGGCTTGTTGGAAGAGGTGGGGTTTTAGGGCAACTCCGTTCCCTGTTTCACTTACCTTTTGGTGTTCCTGGGGACGCCTCTGTCGATAAGCGCTATTGGTTTGTGTGTCAGGGAGTGTGTGAGGGTATGTTTGCTGCATTCTTGTTCCTCTGCAGAAGGGAATTATATTATGGGTGAAGATATGTACTTTGAGCATTACCCCATAGTTCAACCTTCCCAGTCAGTCTCCGCTTAGAACCATTTCCCAGGTAATATCTTCTTTTTGGGGAGAGGGAAGGAGGAAGGGAGGAGGGTGGAGAGGGAGGAGAGAAAAAAAGGGAGAGAGAATCCAATGTCTGTCTTCCCTTCTATACCGTAAACTCATTGTGGCAGGGAATGTGTCCATTATATGGTTGTGTCGTACACTCACAAGCACTTAGTACAGTGCCCTGCACAGTCTAAGTGCTCAATAAATATGCTTGATTGATTATGTGTGTGTAGGTAGATTGAGAAAATGGAAAAATATATTTGTTGGGATAGATGTATATAAATTGGCAATCAATTTAATATTTATCAAATGATTGGGAGATTACAGTTGGATCATGACCTGGAGGAGTTCTCTAATGGGAGTAGATGAAAGGTATGGAAATTCTAATCGTAGCTTCCCTTTCATCTCCAGGGACATGATAACCCGATTAAGAATGTGATACTGCTTTTTAGCAAACTTTCAGTTTTTACAGCTTTATTCCTCTCAGCTATTAGACTTCTTGCAAATTTGTGGATGAGAAAACCAAGGCAACAATTTCATACTGATCCAACTAGCTTAATGGCTGTGCTGTAGAGCACTTTAATACCTACTGCAGAACTCACATTTCTGCCTATGAGTTTGTCCCACTAATCCTAAAAAGCAACACCTAGACATTTGTAAGAACATTTACTAATTTGGTGGTGGAAGTACTCCAAAATATATACAGTACGTAAATTTAAAAGTTCTTAATGCACTTTTCACTTTTTCACTTCTTCACTCTTTGAGAAGCAGTGTGGCTTAGTGGAAAGAGCATGGGTTTGGGTGTCAGTTGTGGGTACTAAGGCTCCTGCACATATCAGCTGTTTGACTTTGGGCAAGTCATTTAACTTCTCTGTGCCTGAGTTACCTCATCTGTAAAATGGGGATTAAGACTGTGAGCCCCACGTGGGACAAGCTGATTACCTTGTATCTACTCCAGTGCTTAGAACAGTGCTTGGCACAGAGTAAGCACATTACAAATACCATCATCATTATTATTACCATTTTCAGAATTTACAGATTATACAGAGTTTACAGAATATAACAGTTGACATTTCTAAGTGTGAATTTTCAGTCAATTACATTTATGTATATGTTTTAATGATTGTCTTTAATGTAGAGATTGATAGTGTGGTATTAATTAGTGGAACAACCTGATAACCATGATCTATCCCAGCACTTAGAACAGTGCTTGACTCATAGTAAGCACTTAACAAATATCGTTATTATTATTATTATTATTATTATGACAGCAAGGTTGAGGGATTGTGAGACAGGTAGGATGGTAGTGCCGTCCACAGTGATGGGAAAGTCAGGGAGACGACAGGGTTTGGGAGGGAAGATAAGTAGCTCTGTCTTCGCCATGTTGAGTTTTAGGTGTAGGAGGTCATCCAGGTGGAGATGTCCTGAAGGCAGGAGGAGATGCGAGCCTGGAGAGAGGGAGAGAGAACAGGGGAAGATATGTAGATCATTCTCCTTTGGAAGTGAAGCCATTTAGATGTCGGTGAAAGTATAATTTAATGTTTACTCCATCATCATCTTAGATTTTTTTTCCTCAAAAAGTAAAAAAAAAAAATACTCTTCCAGTGTAAATCACCATAGGAAAATGAGAGTTTGACTAAAAGCTGGTTCAGAGGAAGAAAAAGGTATTCATTTAGTCATATTTATTGAGCGCTTACTGTGTGCTAAGCACTGTTTTAAGCACTTGGGAGAGCAGAATATAGCAATAATCAAACATATTCTCTGCCCACAACGAGCTTAAACTGTTGAAGTAGATTTACAAGTAGGGACAGATTTTTATACCATTCACTTACTGGAAATGTGTATGGAACATTATGCAACTTTTTAATGTGACTCCATCAGATATACTGAGGAGGGGGTCATTTTTTTGGTTTGTGCATCTTGGAAATACTTACCGTAAGATTTAGTGCTTGCTTTATCCTAATTAAAGAGAACGCAGAAATGAGTCTTTGGCATAGATATTCTCAATGTTGATTTAGTAGCAAAGACCCCAAACAGGAGGACTTTGCTAATTTTAGGCCAGCCCTGTAAAATTTCAAATACAGTTTTTGTTCCTTGAGAATATATCCATGTATTTAACTTAACTCCTAAAGTAGGTGGAATTGTAACAACATTTTTTGAGAGCCCACTTGGTGCATTGCATTGGGCTAAGCAGCTGGTGTTAGAGATCGAGGTCACAAACCAGAGCAGGGTGGTTTAAAATCTTTCTAAAATGATTGGCAGGACAATTGAAAGGAAGGAAGCACCACACTACAAATCCCATGCTGCAGAGGGGCTTGGTACTAGTCTTCCAATTTATAGTACTGTTTCAATCCTTAATTTGGTCATTATATTAATTAATCAATGGTATTTATTGAGCATCTACTGTACACAGAGCACTCTATTAAGATCATCTTGCCCCCTCCTTCCTCACCTCCCTTCTCCTTTTATATCCCATCCTGCACACTCCGCTCCTCTGGTGCTAACCTTCTTACTGTGCCTCGATCTCGCCTGTCTTGCTGCCGACCCCTGGCCCATGTTACTTTTGGTCTGGAATGCCCTCCCTCCTCACATCAGCCAGATGTGAGATTACTCTCCCCCCTTTCAAAGCTCTACTGAAGGTGTGCCTCCTCCAAGAGGCCCTCCCAGTCTAAGATCACTTTTCCTCAGCTCCGATTCCCTTCTGCATCACCCTGACTTGCTCCCTTTGCACTTCTCCCCTCTCCCAGCCCTACAGCACTTATGTATATATGTATTTATCTAAAATTATTTTTATTTATATTAAGGCCTGTTTACTTGTTTTGATGTCTGTCTCCCCAGTCTAGACTGTAAATCTGTTGTAGGCAGGGGTTGTCTCTCTTTATTGCTATTGTACTTTGCTTAGTACAATGCTGTGCACACAATAAGCACTCAGTAAATACTATTCATTCAGTAGTATTCAATGAATACTACTGACTGAATGAATGAATGAAGTACTTGGGAAAGTATAGTGGAACAGAGTTGGTAGATACGATCCTTGCCCACAAGGATCTTACAGTGTACAGGAGAGCGTGGGACTCTGATTCTAAATACATGGTGGCTAAGTTTGGTTTTGGTTTGGTATTATACAAACCATTTTATCTCCAATTTTATCTCACGATGCAAGGATGTGAGAGTTTAATACTTGGGAAGCATAAACACAGAAATGACACATTCCCTGCTCAAAATCCATCAGAAGTATTTGGTGGGTTCTTTTCTTTGTGTAGAGCTCTGTACTAAGTGCTTGGGAGAGTACAGGAGAATTAGTAGACACGATCCCTGTCTGAGAGATTTTTACAGTCTAGCTGGGGAGAGAGCCATGAAAATCAATTTGTTGTTTGATGAGGAGGGTCAAAGGAAGCTAGTGAAGAGTTTAGGGGAAGGAAGAGTTGTGTGCTTCTCAAAGTGATGCTTCAAGAAGTTGATCAGAACAGCAGCTTGTAGTGCAGATTGGAAATGGGAGAGACCTGCAAAGCAGCTGCTACAGTAGCCTATCAGTCAATCAGTTAATCAGTCAATGGCATATGAGCTCTTACTATGTGTAGAGCACTGTAATAAGCACTTGGGAGAGTATAATACAAAATAATTAGTAAACATATTCCCTGCCCACAATAGGCTTACAGTCTAATAATAATAATCATAATAATAATGGTATTTGTTAAGCACTTACTATATGCCAGGCACTGTACTCAGCGCTGGTGTGGATACAAGAGCTGTGGGTTGGACACTGTTCCTGACCCACGAGGGACTCACTTTCTCAATCATCATTTTACAGGTGAGAAAACCAAGGCACAGAGAAGTGAAGTGATTTGCTCAAAGTCACACGGCAGACAAGTACTGGAGCCAGGATGGGAACCCATGACCTTCTGAGTCCCAGACCCATGCTCTATCCAGTATTCCCTGATGCTTCCCTAGAGGAGGATAGCCTAGTTCAATTATGATTGGTGCTACTACCTTTTTTATGATTTTTGTAAAGTAATTTTATGTGCCAGGCACTGTACTAAGCACTGGGGTAGATTCAAGCTAATCAGGTTGGACACAGTACCTGTCCACATGGGCCTCACACTCTTAATCCCCATTTTACAGATGAGAGAATTGAAGATTAAAGTGAAATAACTTGCCCAAGGTCATACAGCAGACCAGTGGCAGAGCCGGGATTAGAACCCAGCTCCTTCTGATTCGCAGGCCTGTCCTCTATCCACTAGACCACTCTGCCTCTCATGTTGGTGCTTGCTAGATATTTGGGGGTAGAGAGGAAGGTGCAGATTGTGGAAATTTTGAAGAAGAGCCACCAGGGTCTAGTAGTAAGATGAATGTGAGAGTTGAAAGACAGAAGTCAAGGATGACACAGAGGTTTAAATTTTTTTCTCTTTAGTGGAATTCGTTATAATAATAATAATACTTGGTAAGTGCTTAATATATGCTTAACACTGTACTGTGCACTGGGGTAGATAAATGGTAGCCATGGTGGATACAGACTCTGTCCCTCATAGAGTTCTTAGTCTTAAATTAGGAAAAAGAACAGGTTCTGAGTCTGTTGGGGCAAGGAAAGGGCTAATAATAATAATGATAGGCCTTGTTAATAATAATAATGTTGGTATTTGTTAAGCACTTACTATGTGCAGAGCACTGTTCTAAGCACTGGGGGTAGTTACAGGGTAATCAGGTTGTCCCACTTGAGGCTCACAGTCTTAATCCCCATTTTACAGATGAGGTTACTAAGGCACAGAGAAGTGAAGTGACTTGCCCACAGTCACACAGCTGCCAAGTGACAGAATAGAAATTCGAACCCACGACCTCTGATTCCCAAGCCCGTGTTCTTTCCACTGAGCACTTACTATATGTCAAGCACTGGTCTAAGCACTGCGGTAGATTCAAATCAGTCAGGTTGGACATAGTCCCTAACCCACATGATGCTCACAGTCTTAATCTCCATTTCACAAATGAGATAACTGAGGCACAGAGAAGTAAAGTGACTTGCCCAAGGTCACACAGCAGACCATTGGTGGAGTTATAATTAGAACCCAGGTCCTTCTGACTCCCAGGCTGTTGCTCTATACACTAGGCCATGTTGTTCCCCTAATGGTGAATGTTAATGTTAAAATTAAGGGTTAATGTTGAGATTTTTTAAAAGAATAACACTAAGATTGTGTTTAAAGAGAAGAGAACACTGGATTTAATACTGAAACAGACTTCTGGCCCGGATTGGAAGGAGACTAAGTGCTCTCCCTACTCCCCCAAAATGGAGGTAGGGTTCACCACCTCGGGGCCTGAGCTGTGCCTTTGATAGAGCCAACGGACATGCTCAGTGCCTAAGGTGAAGTTTTCATGTGGTGAGAGACTCATTTGGGTGATCATGCCTGCACCCCCGCTCCCCACAGCCCCACAGCATTTACAAGTCTGTAATTCATTTGTATTAATGTCTGTCTCCCCTTTTAGACTATAAGATCTTTGTGGGCAGGGATTGTATCTGTTTATTGTAGAGAAGCAGCGTGGCTCAGTGGAAAGGGCATGGGCTTTGGAGTCAGAGGTCATGGGTTTGAATCCTGGCTCGGCCACTTATCAGTTGTGTGACTTTGGGCAAGTCCTTAACTTGTAGGTGCCTCAGTTACCTCATCTGTAAAATGGGGATTAAGACGGTGAGCCCCACGTGGGACAACCTGATTCCCCTGTGTCTACCCCAGCGCTTAGAACAGTGCTCGGCACATCGTAAGCCCTTAACAAATACCAACATTATTATTATTATTATTGTTGTACTGTATTCTCCCAAGCGCTTAGTTCAATGCTTTGCATACAGTAAGTACTCAATAAATATGATTGACTGACTGATTTATCTGAAATTTATTCTATCTGCCTTCCCCTCTAAACTGCAAGCTTTTTATGGGCAGGGAGCATGTCTACAAAAGCAGAATGGCCTAGGGGATAGATCATTGACCTTGAAACAGAAGGCCCTGAGTTCTTAATCCCACTCCACCACCTGTCTGCTGTGGGCAAGTCACTTAACTTCTATGGGCTCAGTTCCCTCATCTGCAAAAACTGGGATTAAGACAGGGAGCTCTATGTGGGACAGGGACTCTGTCGAACCCAATTATCTTCTGTCTACCCCAGCGCTTAGAACAGTGCCTTACACATAGTAAGCGCTTAACAAATATTATCATTATTATTATTATCAAGCAGTGTGGCTCAGTGGAAAGAGCCTGGGCTTGAGAGTCAGGGTTCGTGGGTTCGAATCCCGGCTCTGCCACTTGTCAGCTCTGTGACTGTGGGCAAGTCACTTAACTTCTCTGTGCCTCAGTTCCCTCATCTGTAAAATGGGGATTAACTGTGAGCCTCACATGGGACAACCTGATTATCCTGTATCTCCCCCAGCGCTTAGAACAGTGCTGTGTACATAGTAAGCGCTTAACAAATACCAACATTTATTTTTATTTTATTTATATCTATCCGAGCCTTTGCACAGTGCCTGGCCCATAGTTAGCTCTTAACAAAAACCATTTGAAAAAAACATCTGCTGTAGTGTACCCTCCCACGCCCCTAGTAGAGTGCTCTGCACACAGTAACCACCCAATAAATACAGTGCATTGATTGATCTAGTTGTTCCTCTATCTCTAAAATTTACCATGGATTAGGAGGGAATGATCTCTCATAGATAGGGAACTGGCCAGGAGATCAGAAAGAAGGGGTAGGGAAAACATGATTTTTTTCTCGGTTGAAAAGTGTAAATATTGTGCTTGGTCTGGATTATTTAATATCTGCATGAATAATCTATAGGAGGAAGTGTATAATGAAATCCTTAAATTTCCAAATAAAACTTTTACAGATGGTGAAGCCCTAATAAACCTGAGTGGCCTGAAAAAATATCAAATGAACAAGACTGTGAGCTATTACAAAGTAAAGACCTTCAGGACAGTAATCCAGTTTGCACTAAACAATGATGAACTCAGAGCTATCAGTGACAGGGCCAGAGTCATTACTGACTCCCAACAAAGGCCTTATGCTTCTGAAAATCTAAGTATGTTTACTGGTTCCTGCCTATGTTCAAGCTCCCCCTTCAAAGAAGTCTTTTCAGATTAGGCTTGTACAATTTACCCCTGAAGAAACCACATTATCTTTCCCCCAAGTAATTGTATTTTTCTAAGTGCTCACTTGGCATAATGGTAACTGGTAAATCTCCTCATGGATGCTGCTTACGTGGGTGGAAGAGGTTGACATAAGTGTATAATATCTGCCATATTCAATGCAACAGTGGTCCATACAACCTAGTATTTTATCTTTAACAGTGATAGTAAAGGGACTTTGGAACACCAGCGTTGCTGGGTTCCCTCCTTGAGATCCATCCCCATGTAACATCCCTAACATTTTCTCTGTTCAGTCCAAATCATCTTGTACAAATTGATGATCTCTGCTTGCACAACAGTGTAAGCAGGTGATACAATTTAAATTCTCATAAGTGGATTGTAGCTTTGAAAAATTGTGCAGTGGTTAGAGCACGGGCCTTGGGAGTCAGAACGTCATGTGTTCTAATCCCAGCTCTGCCACTTGTCTGCTGTGTGGCCTTGGGCAAGCCACTTTCTTGTCTATGCCTCAGTTACCTCATCTGCAAAATGGGGATGATTTGCTGTATCCACCCCAGCGCTTAGTACAGTGCCTGATACATAGTAAGTGCTTAACAAATACCATAATTATTATTAATAGTAGTAATAATAATAATAAAAATGTTTTTTTCTTTTAATGGTATTTGTTAAGCCTTTACTATGTGTGAAACACTCTTCTAAGTGCTAGGGCTGAGGGTAGATATGAGGTTGGGCACAGTCCATGTCCCAGGTGGGGCTCACAGTCTTAATCCCATTATACAGTTGAGGTAACTGGAGCACAGAGAAGTTAAGTGATTTGCCCGAGGTCACGAGTGGCTGAGTAGAACCCAGGTCCTCTGATTCCCAGGCCTGTGCTTTTTCCACTAGGATAATAATAATAATAATAATGTTGGTATTTGTTAAGCACTTACTATGTGCAGAGCACTGTTTTAAGCGCTGGGGTAGACACGGGAATCAGGTTGTCCCACGTGGGGCTCACAGTCTTAATCCCCATTTTACAGATGAGGTAACTGAGGCCCAGAGAAGTTAAGTGACTTGCCCAGAGTCACACAGCTGACAAGTGGCAGAGCTGGGATTCGAACTCATGACCTCTGACTCCAAAGCCCATGCTCTTTCCACTGAGCCACGCTGCTTCTCCACAATACTTTCTGAAAGAAGGGTAGATTTTGAAATGAGATTTTTTGGGGGAAATCTCCTGGAGAGTAAACAGCTATGCAGTTCTTCATTACCCCCGGAGTGCTTACTCAGAATTGTTTGTTTCTTTGTTTAACCCAGGTGCTAAACTTTGGGAAAAGTGTACTTTATTAGGACAAATGGGAAGCCCATTAAACTATTGATTGCCATTATAAGGGAGTACATTAAATGACTGCTGGTTGAGTTTATTGAGAAAAATTATCCTAATGAAAACGATTTAAGTGGAACTAGAAAATGATAGATGTGTATTTTTTCATTTTCAAGCTGGACCTGTGATCTGCCGAATGCTGACTTACCCTCCAACTCGCCGAGCTTTGATCGTGGGGTGTGGTTTACAAATGTTCCAACAACTTGCGGGCATCAACACCATCATGTAGGTATTTGCTTTGTGATGTTTTTGATGGAAATCATTGTTCTTCTTGAAAAATATGAGGCTGTAATCATGGGATTTCTACTAGCCTAATAATAGAAATGTGCTACTGACTGCTTTTGATGCTGTCAGTAAATACTAAATCTGACTTTTTAGCCTTTTTTAAAAGATATTTAGTCAGGTTTTAACAAGGATTAAGGGGGTTTTAACTTAATTCAATGATAATGATAATAATAATGATGGTATTTGTTAAGTGTTTACTATGTGCCAAGCACTGTTCTAACCGCTGGGGTATATAAAGGTAATCAGGTTGTCCCATGTGGGGCTCACAGTCTTAATCCCCATTTTACAGATGAGGTAACTGAGGCATAGAGAAGTTAAATGGCTTGCCCAGGGTCACACAGACAAATGGCAGATCTGGGATTAGAACATGTCCAAAACTGAGCAACATGTCCAAAACTGAGCTAACATGTCCAAAACTGAGCTCCTTATCTTCCCTCCCAAGCCCTGTCCTCTTCCTGACTTCCCTGTCACTGTGGATGGTACGACCACCCTTCCCGTCTCTCAAGCCCGCAACCTTGGTGTCATCCGTGACTCGGCTCTCTCATTCACCCCACACATCCAATCCGTCACCAAGACCTGCCGGTCTCACCTTTACAATATCGCCAAGATCCACCTTTCATTTCCACCCAAACAGCTATCTTACTGGTACAGGCCCTCATAATATCCCACCTGGATTATTGTGTCAGCCTTCTCTCTGATCTTCCTTCCTCCTGTCTCTCCCCGCTCCAGTCTATTCTTCTCTCCGCTGCCCAGATCATCTTCATGCAGAAACGCTCTGGGCATGTCACTCCCCTCCTTAAAAGCCTCCAGTGGTTGCCTATCAACCGGTGCACAAAACAAAAACTTCTCACTCTAGGCTTCAAGGCTCTCCATCACATTGCCCCCTCCTACCTCTCCTCCCTTCTCTCTTTTTACTGCCACCCGGCACGCTCCGATCCTCTGCCTCCCACCTCCTCACCGTCCCCCGTTCTCGCCTACCCTGCCATCGTCCCCTGGGCCACATCCTCCCGCTGTCCTGGAATGCCGTCCCTCCTCATCTTCGCCAAACTCTCTTCCCCTCTTCAAAGCCCTATGAGAGCTCACCTCCAAGAGGCCTTCCCAGACTCAGCTTCCCCTTTTCCCTCTGCTCCCTCTGCTGCCTCTCTGCCCCAGTTAAGCCCCGTTTCCCCACTTTCCTTCTGCTCCTCCCCCTCTCCTTTCCCCTCCCCTCAGCACTGTGCTCATTTGTATATATTTTTATTACCCTATTTATTTTGTTAAGGTGGTGTACATCCCCTGATTCTATTTATTGCTAGTAAGTTGTCTTGTTTTTGTCTGTCTTCCCCGATTAGACTGTAAGCCCGTCAATGGGCAGGGATTGTCTCTATCTGTTGCCGAGTTGTACATTCCAAGCGCTTAGTACAGTGCTCTGCACATAGTAAGCACTCAATAAATACTATTGAATGAATGCATGAAAGAACCCTGACCTGTGACTCCCAAGCCCGGGTTCTTGCCGCTAAGCCATGCTGCTTCTCCGTCATACTTCTCAATTGAATGTAATCAATTGGTTGTACATTTAAGAGAGATGGCTAAATAAAAGAGCTGATATTGCCTATCACAGTCTTCATCCCCATTTTACAGATGAGGGAACTGAGGCACAGAGAAGTGAAGTGACTTGCCCACAGTCACACAGCTGACAAGGGGCAGAGTTGGTAGCAACAAGACCTCAGCCGAAACGAAGGGGGGAATAGAGGCACCGGGTCCCTTGTGACCCCAGTAGAGCTACAGAATGTAAGGTAGAAGGCTGGGTTTTAAAGACAGATGTGATATGAGAAGCAGGGAACATAGGAAAAATGTCTGGTAGAAGATGAGATTCAGAGAGGAGGTTGCAGATGAGATGCAGTGACTGTGTATAAGAGGAAAAGCCAGACTTGCGATAGAGGTGAAAAAGACTATCAGAAGACAGGGATCAAGGAGGATGGGTCCAGTCTACCACCCTTGAAGCTGTCTGCCTCTCCACATCCTATTTTTTGGGGAAGAATCAAAGCCCGTCAAAGGGCAGGGACTGTCTCTGTTACCAATTTGTACATTCCAAGCGCTTAGTACAGTGCTCTGCACATAGTAAGCGCTCAGTAAATGCTATTGAATGAATGAATGAATAGTGGCAAGAGCAGTGCCTTGGAAGTCAGAGGTCGTGGGTTCTAAACCCTGATCTGCCACTTGTCTGCTGTGTGACCTTGGGCAAGTCACTTAACTTCTCTGGGCCTCAGTTTCCTCATATGTAAAATGGGGATTGAGACTGTGAGCCCCATGTGGGACAGGGACTGTGTCCAACCTGATTGCCTTGAATCTACCCCAGTGCTTAGAACAGTGCTTGGCACATAGTAAGCGCTTAACAAATACCATTATTATTTTTATAACATGGGGTATCAGCTACAATTTCAAGGCTACATGTGGGAGTGGAGAGAAGGAAGGAAGACATCAAAGATGGGTCCAGGAGCTCAGAAGCGGAAGGAATGGAAAGAATTGAAAGTGAAATAGTAGTAGAGTGGGATATAATAAGAATTGTTTCATTTTTTAAGTTTTTAATCTGTGACAAGCACTGTTGTAAGCACCATAGCGTAATGGTTAGAGCCGGGAGTCCCAAGGACCTGGGTTCTATTCCCAGCTCAACCACTTGTCTGGTGTGTGACCTTGGGCAAGTCATTTCACTTCTCTATGCTTCAGCTACCTCATTTTTAAATGGGGTTTAAGACTGTGAGCTTCATGTGGGACAACGACTATGTCCAACCCAATTTGCTTCTGTCCGTCCCAGTGCTTAGTACAGCGCCTGGCACATAGTAAGTGCTTGGTAAATACCATAATTATTATTATCATTATTATTAAATTAATCAGATTGGACACACTACTGCCCACATGGGATCATAGGCTAAGTAAGATGGAGAACAGGTACCGAATCCTCATTTTACAGTTGAGGAAACTGAGGCACAAAGAAGTGAAGTGACTTGACCACGATTAATGCAGCAGGCAAGTGGCAGAGTCAGGATTAGAAGCCAGGTCCTCTGACTCCCAGGCCATACTCTTTCCACTAGGCCATGCTGCTAATGGTAATGGCTAATGGTAGCAAGTGGTAATGATTGCCCACAGTCCTCAAAATTTACCAGCTTCACTTGGCTTTTCCACCGAAAGAATTGTCCAAAATACATTTAAATGGGTGCACACATGTCGTTTAAAAGCAAATTTTTGCTACCTGGTGAGACATTCATACTTCTGAATTAGTCACCATTAAAGTAGGTGGACGTGATTTTCCTTGAAAAATTACAAAGGAAAAGGAACAAAGAATTATGAGGTGGCGCTTCCAGGAAAGTGAATTGCCTATTATGGAAGACAGAGTAAGTGACACAGAAATAGAGTAATGAATTTAAAAAAGAATAGGTGTCATCAAATAGTACAGAGTGCAGATTGTTGCTGCCCTAGCAGGTTTTTGTACTAAACTACAATCTCCATAAGCCAATAGAAAGAACATATGGAAAAAGAAATAACATTGATATTTTGTTTGCATTATTTGGGGAGATTTTATTCAGTTTCATTCTTCTGAAATGCTAAGGGTCATACTGATATTTGTGTGGCCGTTTGGGTGAGTCAGATTAGAATGGATATGCAGTGGCCTTTGCCTCCGAGATATCAGATCAAAATGTATATCACATCCATTTACCAACACCCCAGGGATTCTAACGTGGCCATGCAAATATGAGTTGCTTTATTGCCTCTTTTGGTAAATGGAAAAACAGTTTTGCCTTGTAGAAAGAGCATGGGTCTGGGAGTCAGAGGACCTGAGTTCTAATCCCTAGTCACTATTTATTTGAGAAGCAGCGAGGCTTAGTGGAAAGAGCACAGGCTTGGGAGTCAGAGGTCGGGGTTCTCATCCTGGCTCTGCCACTTATCAGCTGTGTGACTTTGGGCAAGGGACCTAACTTCTCAGTGCCTCAGTTACCTCATCTGTAAAATGGGGATTAAATCTGTGAGTCTCATGTGGGACAACCTGATTACCTTGAATCTACCCCAGTGCTTAGAATAGTGCTTGGCACAAAGTAAGGGCTTAACAAATACCATCACCATTTATCTGCTGTGTGACCTGGGGCAAGGTCTCTGTGCCTCAGTTACCTTATCTGTAAAATGGGAATTAAAACTGTGACCCCTGTTGTGGGACATGGATTGTGTCCAACCTGATTATATTGTATATACCCCACCACAGAGTGCAGTTCCTGGTGCATATTAGGTGCTTAATGAATACCATAAAAACAAAATTAAAAAAAAATCAGTCAGAGTTGACCACTGCAACCATTAGCATGTTCTTCCTTCTAGATAACTTGGAGTTTTTCTTATTTTATTTGATTTGATCCTCACTTGAAAAAGAAAATGGTGACTCACTGAATGAAGGCACATCTCTTAGCATCAGAAGTATTTATGTTTACCATTTGGGGAGATACGGAATTCTCTACTGAGCTCTAAAGTGGTGGGTTGCTGAAGCTATACATTTTGATCTTTAGATCGCTGTGTTCACTTGTTTCTGATCCTGACCATTTTAAGTAGTGTGGAAGAAAGTGTTCTGGATGTCTCTCTCCCCACCGGCCCCTTTACCACATCCTCCCCTGGCCTGTAACTCCGTCCCCCTCCATATACACCAGACCACTACTCTACCACCTTCAAATCTTTATTAAGGTCACATCTCCCAAAGGCCTGATTAAGCCCTCTTTTCCCCTGCTCCCTCACCCTTCTGCTTCATTTCTGCACTTGGATCTGTGACTTTTGGGCAATGGATATTTGCCCCACCCTCAACCCCACAGCACTTATGTATCTTTAAATTATACATATCTTATAAATTATATTATTGTCGGTCTCCATCTTTAGACTGTAAGCTTATTGAGGTCAGAGAATATGTCTTTTAACTCTGTCGTGTTGTACTCTTCCAAGTACTTAGTACAGTGCTCTGCACATAGTAAGCACTCGATAAATGCTATTGATGATTCTGATCTCTTTAAAATCTGCCTTTCTCCATTCCAGTCTTTCCCTTCTTCAGCTCTCCCATCTTTCCCAGCAGTGGCTCAAGAGGAGATCTCCCACCTCCTCTCAAAATCAACTCCCTCCACCTGTGTCCCCAACTCCAACCCTTCTCAGCTTATCAAAGTGCTTGCCCCCTTCCTTCTTTCTTTCCTGACCACTATCTTCAACATTTTACCCTCCAGGGACTACTTACCCACTGCTTTCAAACGTGCTCATGTAAACCCTATCCTAAAAATACCCTCCCTTGACCCCAGTTTATTACCTCATCTCCTCCCTACATAGACTGCAGGAGAAGCAGCGTGGCTCAGTGGAAAGAACATGGGGTTGGGAGTCAGAGGTCATGGGTTCTAATCCCGTCTCCACCGCTTGTCAGCTGTGTGACTTTGGGGCAAGTCACTTAACTTCTCTGGGCCTCAGTTACCTCATCTGTAAAATGGGGATTAAAACTGTGAGCCCCACGTGGGACAACCTGATCACCTTCTATCCCCCCAGTGCTTAGAACAGTGCTTTGCACATAGTAAGCGCTTAACAAATACCACCATTATTATTATTATTATCATTAAGGGCAGGGATTGTCTCTCTTCATTACTGAATTGTACTTTCCCAAGTGCTTAGTACATTGCTTTGCACAGAGTAAGTGCTCAATAAATATAATTGAATGAATGAATAAATATTATGGAATGAATTGAATTAATTCCTTTCCAAACCTCTTCATCAAGTTGTCTACAACTACTGCCTCCGCTTCCTCTCCTCCAATTCTCTCCTTGACCCCTTCCAATTTGTCTTCCGATCCCTTCGCACCACCGAAACTGCCCTCTCAAAGGTCGTCAGTGATATCATTCTTGCCCAGTCCAACGGTCTGTACTAATCCTAACCCTCCTCAAACTCTCAGTTGCCTTTGCTGTCGACCACCCACTTTTCCTGGAAACATTATCCAACCTTGGCTTCACTGTCATTGTCTTCTTCTGGTTCTCTTTCTATCTTTCTGGTTGCTCATTCTCAGTCTATCTTGTGGGCTCCTACTCTGTCTCCCACCTTCTGACTGTTGGGATCCCTCAAGGCTCAGTTCGTGGTCCCCTTCTATTCTCCAATTATACCCACTCCCTCATTCTACTCAGTCACTCCCATGGCTTCAACTACTACCTCTACATAGATGCTTCCCAAATATACATCTTTTCAGTCCTGATCTTTCACCTTCTCCCCCATTGACAACTCAAACATGACATGTCCAGAACAGAACTCCTCATCTTCCCATCCAAAAACTGCCCCCTCTGACTTTCACATCACTTTAGACAGCACCACTATCCTCCATGTATCACAAGCCCATAACCTTGGCATTCATTCATTGTCATATTTATTAAGCACTTACTGTGTGCAGAGCACTGTACTAAGCACTTGGGAAAGTAAAACACAACAATAAATAGTGACATTCCCTGCCCACAACGAGCTTATAGTCATTATCTTTGACTCATCTCTCTCATTCAGTGCACATATTCAGTGTCACCAAATCTTGTTGGTTCTACCTTCACAACATCATTAAAATCTGCCCTTTCCTCGTCATCCAAACTGCTGTGCACCTTGATTATTGCATCAGCTTCTTCGCTGACTTCTCTGCCTCCTGTCTCTCCACACTTCAGTCCATAATCCACTCTGCCTCCCAGATCATTTTTCTACAAAAACGTTCAGGCCTCGTTTTCCCACTCAAGAACCTCCAGTGGTTGCTCATCCACCTCCACATTTAACAGAAACCCCTTACCAATGGCTTTACAGTACTTAATCACTTTGCCCCCTCACCCATTTTACCTCCGTGATTTCCTACTACAATTCAGACCACAGATTTAGCTCCTCTAATTCCTACCTACTCACTGTACCTCGATTGCATCTGTATCGCTGGTGACCTCTTACTCGTTTCTTCCCTCTGGCTCAGAATTCCCTCCCTGTTCATATCCGACAGAGATGTTCACGCTTCCCTTCCTTTGAAACCTTATTAAAACCACATCTCCAAAGACCTTCTTTGATTAAACCCTCACTTCCTCTTATCCCTCTCCCCTCTGCATCACCTTACACTTAGATTTGCACCCTTTATTCACATCTCCCTAAGCCCCATAGCTTTTATGTACAAATTCATAACTTAATCCATTTATATTAATGTCCAGATCCCCCTATAGACTGTAGACTCATTGTGGGCAGGGAACATGTCTGCCAGCTCTATTGAATTGGTCTGTCCCAAGCACTCAGTACAATGTCTGTACACAGTAATCATTTCATAAAGGGGATGGAGTGATTTGCCAACCGTGCAACTAAGATAAGCAACATAATCAGTATTATGTTCTGGAGTGCTTATCGTGTCCACAGCACCATAGCAAGTGCTTGGGAGATTACAAATACAGAAGAGTATGTATAGACCATCCTTACCAACAAGGATCTTACAGACCGGATGTGTTTTAACTATTTTATACTCCCCCAAGCACTTAATACAGTGCTCTGAATGCATTTGGAGTTCAGCAGATACCATCAGTGATGATGAGAGAGTCTCCTTTATCTTCCTGTTTTCACCTCCTTCCCCAGGCCCTTTGTCTCCCAGCAAAAGTCTTGATTGTAGTAACCCTGTCCATTTGAAAACTAGAATAGTCTGGAAAAAAGACTTTCACTAAGGTGTTGAAGTCTACAGCCTTGTGCAGGACCCCTTAATTATTTGTATTAAAGTGATAGCTATCTAGATCTCATTAATCTGGACATGAATGGGGGGTTACCCCTAGGAACCAGGAGGACCCCCCCTCCTCCATCCCTTCTTCCTTCTGCCATGGTTGTTAAGACCAGTATGCAGAGAGGGAGACCTCATGTTCTCCAAGAAGGAAGCAGACTTTGGCCTCAGAGACCTGGCCACATGGTTCATTGGAATCAGAAGGGCCTATGTTCTGTTTCTGGCTCTGCCACACGTCTGCCGTTTGACTTTGGGCAAGTCATTTCACTTCTCTGGGCCTCAGTTACCTCATCTGTAAAATGGGGATTAAGAGTGTGAGCCCCATTTGGGACAGGAATTGTGTCTAAACTGATTAACTTGTATCTAAACCAGTGCTTGTCACATAGTAAGCACTTAAGTACACAGTTGTTGTTGTTATTTTCTAAATCTGTCCCTGGCCGTGGATGATTGTTTTTGACATTTAAAATTTGACTGAGAGATTTGCATTCCTACTTCACATAATTCCATACTTGTTAAAAAAAAAACAACACAAAAGTTTGAAACTATGAAAGATTTGTCCAGGTTAAATTATCCTGAAGATATAGAATGTAATGACAGGGTTCATTTATTAGAGTACCTTTGTAAAGGAAATGGGAAAGACAGTAAGAAAACCTTTTATTCAATACTAATGAACTCTTAAAATATGTCTGGGAAGAATATAGCAGCATGTGAAGTGTTCCAATTAAGGCTTTAGAACTTTGATAAATAATTCATTTCCTTCACTCAAACTTTTCAAAAAGAAATGAATTTTTATGAGTAGAGGAATCCTACTGAAATTTTGTAAGATGCCTGATGCTCATTTACCTGACATTGCTCAACGTCAACTGCATGTCCATACTGGTCCCAAGCAATTTATTCTGCACTTTCTCCATACAGTAGCTAGTAGAGGCAAAGAATAGCTAAATTGAATGGCAGTTGAACCCTAGATTAGTGATTGTTAAAATAATCTTTTCACATAAGTACTTTATTTTAGTACCCCTAGTATTAGAGAAGCAGCGTGGCTCAGTGGAAAGAGCACGGGCTTTGGAGTCAGAGGTCATGGGTTCAAATTCCGGCTTGGCCACTTGTCAGCTGTGTGACTGTGGGCAAGTCACTTAACTTCTCGGTGCCTCAGTTACCTCATCTGTCAAATGGGGATTAAGACTGTGAGCCCCATGTGGGACAACCTGATTCCCCTGTGTCTACCCCAGCGCTTAGAACAGTGCTCGGCACATAGTAAGCGCTTAACAAATACCAACATTACAAATACCAACATGAGAGCAACATTTTTGTCAGTTCAGACTACCTCCTTGAAAATTAAGTTTTGGGGGGTAATAAACTGCTTCTAGTCACAATCAGGACAGATCAAAATGTTACAACAGTAACCATTTAATCTACTCTTTAGGAACATAATCTAATTTTAATTAGATGTCATATCCATGTTAATTTTGTTTTCCTCCAAAGGATGACTAACCTTTAGTTCTTGATGTTTATGTATCTAGGTTTTTTAATTATAGCATTTGTACTTCCTCAATTGAACCTGAATATTAATCAGGGGAAACTGTCTACAGTATCTTTATATTCTGCCATGCTCTTACCTGTAATTTAATTTAGTGCATATCTCCATCTCTGGACTGTAAGTTTCTCGTGGGTAGGGATCGTGTATACCAACTCACATTATACTCTCCTAAAAGCTTAGCTCTGCACAAAGTAAGTGCTCTTAGAAAATACCATTGATTTATGAATTGATACAATAAGGGCTTGAGAAGGCAATCTGTTTCTGGGTAGAGTAACAGTAAAATGTGTTTCTGCCAATTTAATTGCATCCTAAAGAGACTCAGAGATTTCTTGGGTGTGAAATGGAAGAGATCCAAGGACTGTGTAGGAAAAAAGATATATTTTAAAGGAACGTATTGTCTTTGACCTTCTACGTACCATTTTGGTAGCTGCTCAGAGTTTCTTTTCTATTATTTATTCAATAGTATTTATTGAGCGCTTACTATGTGCAGAGCACTGTACTAAGCGCTTGGGATGAACAAGTCGGCAACAGATAGAGACAGTCCCTGCCGTTTGACGGGCTTACAGTCTAATCGGGGGAGACGGACAGACAAGAACGATGGCACTAAACAGCGTCAAGGGGAAGAACATCTCGTAAAAACAATGGCAACTAAATAGAATCGAGGCGATGTACAATTCATTAACAAAATAAATAGGGTAACGAAAATATATACAGTTGAGCGGACGAGTACAGTGCTGTGGGGATGGGAAGGGAGAGGTGGAGGAGCAGAGGGAAAAGGGGAAAATGAGGCTTTAGCTGCGGAGAGGTAAAGGGGGGATGGCAGAGGGAGTAGAGGGGGAAGAGGAGCTCAGTCTGGGAAGGCCTCTTGGAGGAGGTGATTTTTAAGTAAGGTTTTGAAGAGGGAAAGAGAATCAGTTTGGCGGAGGTGAGGAGGGAGGGCGTTCCAGGACCGCGGGAGGACGTGACCCAGGGGTCGACGGCGGGATAGGCGAGACCGAGGGACGGCGAGGAGGTGGGCGGCAGAGGAGCGGAGCGTGCGGGGTGGGCGGTAGAAAGAGAGAAGGAGGAGAGATAGGAAGGGGCAAGGTGATGGAGAGCCTTGAAGCCTAGAGTGAGGAGTTTTTGTTTGGAGCGGAGGTCGATAGGCAACCACTGGAGTTGTTTAAGAAGGGGAGTGACATGCCCAGATCGTTTCTGCAGGAAGATGAGCCGGGCAGCGGAGTGAAGAATAGACCGGAGCGGGGCGAGAGAGGAGGAAGGGAGGTCAGAGAGAAGGCTGACACAGTAGTCTAGCCGGGATATAACGAGAGCCCGTAATAGTAAGGTAGCCGTTTGGGTGGAGAGGAAAGGGCGGATCTTGGCGATATTGTAGAGGTGAAACCGGCAGCTCTTGGTAACGGATAGGATGTGTGGGGTGAACGAGAGGGACGAGTCAAGGATGACACCGAGATTGCGGGCCTGCAGGACGGGAAGGATGTGATCCACCTAATTCCACACCTCAACCCATAAATGATCCTTTCTTCGGTATCTGAGAATCTTAGGCATTGTTTTAATCATTATTTAACGCTTTTACAAAATGTTCACAAGTCAGTGGTTAATTTTCTTTTCTCTCCCACTCATCATTTCGTAACTTTTTAATGAGATGCTTGCCTGATCAAGTGAATATTCATTGCTCAAAAATTCCATAACAATCAATCACATTTATTGAGAGCTTACTGTGTGCAGAACACTGTAGTAAGCACTGGGAGAGTTCATTATAACAGAGTTGGTAGACATGTTCCCTGCCCACAGTGAGATCACTTGCTCTTCATCGTCATGACCCGAGAAAGGAAATTTATGATGGAGTTGAGAGAAGGATGACCTCAAGGAGAGATCACTAAGTGTCTAGGTTCTGCTTCTGGCTGGTATGTCGGATCGTGCTCTCCCAGATGCTTAATATGTTGCTCTGCACACAATAAGCACTCAAAAAATACAATTGAATGAATGTGTGCTACCAAGAAAGCTTCTTAAATTGCCAATGACGTTGGTAGCTCTAGTGTCTTGAAGATGATATATTCCTTGGTTTGAGAATAAATATCAAAAGACCAATAGATACCTTTGACAAAACCCCCTAAGTGAAGACAGGGGCACGAGCTCATCATCTCTATCTACTAAAAAACTTTTTAAGGAAATCCCACCTGACATATTTGAGATGAAGAGACTCATATCCTCAGGTGCCAGTCTTGTGAAAATATGATAATGTTTTGAATTTGTAGAGTGCTTCAATTTTTCCACAGCACTTTCATTTCCTTGTGAGGTAGGAGAATCAGGTATAATTAACCTCATTTTACTGATGAGGAAATTGAGGCATAGAGAGGCCAAAAGTAACTTGCCCATGGTCACACAGTAGGCTAGTGATAAACCTGGGTCTGGAATCTAGGTCCTCTGATTCCCAGATCTGGGTTCTTTCCTAGACTACTCTGTTAATGTTTTCTTAAGGAAAGGATTTTTTTTATGGTGTTTGATAAGCACTTGCTGTGTGCCAGGCACTTTACTAAGCACTGGGGAAGATACAAGCTGATCAGGTTGGGCAAAGTCCTTGTCCCACATGGGACTCACAGTCTTTATCCCCATTTTACAGATGAGGTAACTGAGACAAAGATATGTCTTGCCCAAAGTCACATAATAAACAAGTGGCATATCTAGGACTAGAACCAGGTCCTCTGATTTCTAGGCCCATGTTTTATCCACCAGGCAACACTGCTTCTCTAGTTGCTTCTTCAACCAGTTGGTGGGTAACTACAAAACTCTGGCAAGATGAAATATACATTGTGATTGAGAAAAGATGAATGGTATTACTCTCTCCGTTGGGGGTTGATACCATTTGGAAAATCATTATCTCCTCACACTTCAAAAGGGTGTAATTAAAGGGTCAGAAGTGAAGGTTTTTACCAGTATTAGCAGAATGAGACTATGGAGGGAGCTGGTCCATTTTGGTGGGCCTGTTAAACATTTAGACCCATAGGCATGATTTATAAATATAGCCACCAAGAGCCCATGGTAACATTGGTATTTATTGAATAATAATAATGTTGGTATTTGTTAAGTGCTTACTATGTGCCGAGCACTGTTCTAAGCGCTGGGGTAGATACAGGATAATCAGGTTGTCCCACATGAGGCTCACAGTCTTAATCCCCATTTTACAGATGAGGGAACGGAGGCATAGAGAAGTTAAAGTGACCTGCCCACAGTCACACAGCTGACAAGTGGCAGAGCCGGGAGTCGAACCCTGATCTCTGACTCGCAAGCCCGTGCTCTTTCCACTGAGCCACGCTATTGAATGCCTTCTGGATGCAGAGCTCTGAATTTGGAACATGAGAAAACTAGAATCAACACACTCTATTGAAAAAGAGTCCAGGACTTGGAGTCAGAAGGTCCTGGTTTGTAGTCCTGGCTCATCTGCTGAGTGACCTTGCACAAATCACTCAACTTCTCTGGGCCTCAGCTCCCTCATCTGTAAAGAAAAAACGGGGATTACGACTGTGAGTCCCACATGGGACATGGACTTTGTCCAACCTGATTAGCTGGTATCTACCGCAGCACTTAGAACAGTGCCTGGCATATAGTAAGCACTTAACAAATACCATAAAAAAATGTGATCTTGCCCCAGAGAACAACTTCCAACTATACAGTACGGTCTGTAGGCATGTAAAGTATAGGATGATGTTTTTGCAAAATGATGATAATGATCATCACTGCAGTATTTGTTAAGCCCTTTCTACATGGCAAGATTTTGCTAGGCCCTGAGGTACAATACTATCAGATCAGACAATGCCCTGTCCCACATGGGACTCACATTCTCAGATGGAGGGAGTACTGGTTTTTAATCCCTTTCAAAGACAGGGAAACTGAGGCACAGAGAATTGAAGTGACTTCCCCAACATCCCAAAACAAGGAAGTGGCAGAGTTAAGATTATAATTCAGATCTCCTGTCTCCCGGTTCTGAGTTCATTTCATTCATCCTGTTGCCTGAAAGGAATGCAAATTGGCCTTTGACAGTATTTATAGTATCAGGAAGGTAGCTATTTTTTTCTTACGCCAACAGAAATTGCATCAGTCCTAAAAATCTTATTCATCCAATTACTAGTTCTTGCCGGTTCTTTAGTCAAGACCCTTTACTTCACACCCTCTCCAAAGTACTTGGATGTGTCAACAGGCTATGGAATGAATCATTTGTCATTTGCTAATGATATTTAATTAATGTAATTTTATAAGTACCCTATTTCTGGATCTGTTCCATTGACATATTCTGTCCTCAACAAAATCTACGATTCAAAAAATACCATGCAGTCAGGAAATGTGAAACGTAAAAGACTTACTGCCAGATGGTGTGGAGCAAAAGTAAGGTGGAAAAATTTTCCACAGAAAAGAAACAAGTTTGTGTCCTGCTGGAAAGGACCTAGAGGGGTAATCCAGAGTCAGGATTGAACTCAAATCATCATTAGAGAAGCAGCATGGCTTAGTGGAGAGAGCACAGGCCTGGGAGTCAGAAGGACCTGGTTTCTAATCCTGACTCCATGACTTCTTTGCTGCGTGACCTTGGGGAAGTCACTTCACTTCTCTAGGCCTCAGTTACCTCATCTGTAAAATGGAGATTAATAGTGTGAGTCCTGAGTGGGACGGGGATTGTGTCCAACCTAACTTGTACCTACCTCAGCGCTTAGAACAATGCTTGGCACATAGTACGTGCCTAACAGGTATCGTAATTATTATTCGCTGGCCCTCAGTTACCTTATCTGTAAAATGGGGAATAAGAGTGTGAGTCCCATGTAAGACAGGAACTGTGTCCAACTTGACTAACTTATCTACCCCAATGCCTGGAACATAGTAACCATTTAAGAAGTACCGCAATCATCATCATTAAGATGGCCGTTGTCTGTCTGTGTGGTAGCAATGTTAGGTTTGCATGGCACCAACCCTGCATCCATTCAATATGTTATTTTATCTCTGGAGGGTGAAGGGAGAATGCTGGAGCCTGAAGCCAAGTGGCAGGGAGTCAGGTGATCGTCCAGAGCTGACATGAGCTCACCTCCTCCAGGAGGCCTTCCCAATCTGAGCCCCTGCTTCCCTCTGCTCCTCCAACCCCTCCAACACCCTCTGCTCTTCCCCCTTCCCTTCCCCTCAGCACTGTGCTCATTTGTATATTTTATTTATTACCCTACTTATTTCATCAATGAGCAGCATATATCCTTGATTCTATTTATCTTGATGGTTTTGTCTTGTTTTTGTTTTGTTCTGTTTTGCTTTGCTGTCTGTCTCCCCCGTTTAGACTGTGAGCCCGTCACTGGGCAGGGATAGTCTCTCTCTGTTGCCTAATTGTACATTCCAAGTGCTTAGTACGGTGCTCTGGGTAAGCGCTCAATAAATGCTATTGAATGAGTGAATGAATGAGCACTTTTTGAGGCATCTGTGGGGGCTCGAAAAGAATTGGTAATGATGCATCTCAAGATGAACTACTCAAATCCCATTAGAGCAAATGAAAAGAAGCCCTTTAAGGTGACTGCAGGCATCACAGGGAAATAGAGAAACAGCTTGGCCTAGAGGAAAGAGCACAGGCCTAGGAATCAGATGACCTGAGTTCTAGTCGTGGCTCTGCCGCTCATGTGACCTTGAGCAAGTGGCTTTTCTTCTTTGGGTCTCAGTTGCCTCATCTTTAAATGGGGAGTAAGACTGTGAGCCCCATGTGGGACAGGGACTGTGTCCAACCTGACATCCTTGTGATAATAATAATAATAATGATAATAATATTTGTTAAGCACTTACTATGTGCCAAGCACTGTTCTAAGTACTGGGGTAGATACAAGGTCATCAGGTTGTCCCACATGAGACTCAGTGTTTTAATCCTCATTTAACAGTTGAGGTGACTGAGGCACAAAGAAGTTAAGTGGCTTGCCCTGGGTAACACACCAGACAAGTGGCAGAGCCGGGATTAGATCCCACATCCTCTGACTCCCAAGCCTGTGTTCTTTACTCTAAGCCACGCTGCTTCTCACCGTATCTACCCCAGCACTTTGTAGAACACACTGGCACATAGTACTTAACAAATACCATTAAAAAATTACTGTACCTAAATCGATTTGCCCAAAGATTAGAAAATTGTCAAGTTATAAAATGGCACCACATTATTGACACATTGAGATTGTCTATGTAGATGATCTCATTCATGCAGTAGATGCAGTTTGGACCCAGTCTCGGACCCACATAGAGCTCACCTTCTCAGTAGGAGGGAGTTGGGATATTGAATCTCATTTTACAGATGAGGAATTTGAGAGTTGGAGAAGGTAGTGACTTGCCCAAGGAAATAATAATTATGATAATGATGGTATTTGTTAAGCGCTTATTATGTGCCAGGCACTGAACCAAGCATTGGGGTGGATACAAGCAAATCAAGTTGGACACAGTCCCTGTCCCATGTGGGGCTCACAGTCTCAATCCCTGTTTTACAGATAATGGAACTGAGGCCCAGAGAAGTGAAATGACTTGCCCAAGGTCACACAGCAGACAGGTGGCAGAGCCGGGAATAGGACCTGTGACCTTCCGGCCAGGTCACACATTAGGCAAGTGGCAGAATCAGAAATAGATCCCAGATCCTAGACTGTGAGCTCCAGGTAGGACAGGTACTGCATCCAACTGATTACCTTGTATCCACCCCATGGTGTTTGGCACCTAGGAGGCACTTAGCAAATGCCATTATTATTATTAAACAATCTCTGTCCTATATGGGGCTCACAGTCTAGGGTATTGGAAGGAGGACTTAAATTCCATTTTACAGATGAGGAAACGGAGGCACGAAAGAAATTAAGCCACTTGCCCAGACAAGTAATAATAATAATAATAATGTTGGTATTTGTTAAGCGCTTACTATGTGAAGTGATGGAGCCAGGATTAGAACCCAGGTCCTTCGAGTCCCAGGCCCATGTTTTTTCCACTAGATCATGCTGTTTCCAAAGACAGTTTTTTGGTGTGTCTTTAGATAAATAGGTCTACATCTGTAACTTCAGCACTAGAGCCTTCTTTGTTTAAGCACTGTATTTGCATAGTTAGACTTCTGCCATTCTATTAGAAAGGTGGCATGTTCGTTGATATCGAGAGTTATTTTTCTTTGACCCAATTGAAAGATTTGGAATGTGTACTCTTAAGGCTCCTCTTTGCCCAGACATCGAGTCTGATGAAATATTCATCTGCCATTCTGCACAAGGAGCCATTATATCAAACGTCAACATCATTCTATTTTAAGAAGATTATTTTTAAGAATCTGTTAAAAAGTCATCGAAAATGGAGCATCTAATTTAAATCAGCTAAAATTAGACCATCCAAAGTATGAGCCTTAAAAGTAATGTTGCTCACGCTGCTCTCTGAAAGCCAAATTCTGGCTGTGAGGCAAATTTCCCAATTCTAGTCTGTTTGGTGATCTTTGGGACACTTCAGATTTTGAAGGCAGCAGGGGAATTTTCGAACCGTGGGAACTTGTAGTCTGCAGGTTGAGATGGACATCGAAGTGGAATGAGGATGGGGAAGATGGTAGAATGTAAGAATATTTATTGTACTCTCCCAGACACTTTGCACGCTGTACATGCTCAGTAAATACCTTTGATGACAATGGTGCCTAATTGGCCTGGTGGAAAGATCACACGGGCAGGAGTCAGGAGACCTGGGTTCTAAGTTTCTTTCAAATCCAACAGCCTCTACTCCATCCTACTCCCCTTCAACTTCTCAGCTTCCTTCGACACTGTAGACCGCCCCCAGTTCCTGGAAACATTATCCAACCTTGGCTTCACTGAAACCATTCTCTCCTATCTCTATCTACTGGTTCTCCTTCTATCTCTCCAGCTGCTCATTCTCAGCGTACTCCTCCTCTGCCCCCAACCCTCTAACTGTAGGAGGTCCCAAGGTTCAGTTTGGGTCCTCTTCTTTTCCACTCCCTTGGAAAACTCATTGGCTACTGTGGCTTCAATTACCATCTCCATGTGGACGATTCCCAAATCTACATCTCCAGCCCTTACCGCTCTCCTTCTCTGCAGTCTCACATTTCCTCCTGCCTTCAGGACATCTCTTTTTGGATATCCCACCCACACCTCAAACTTACATGTCCAAAACATACCTCTACATCTTCCCACCCAAATCCTTCCCTTCCCGTTTTTCCGATCACTGTAGACAACTCCACTCTCCTCCCTGTATCACAAGTCCATAACCTCTACATTATCTTTGACTCATCTCTCTCATTTAACACACAAATTGTCTACAAATCCCGTTGGTTCTACCCTCACAGCACCACTAACATCCACCTTTTCCTCCCCCTCTAAATTGCTGTGTTGAACCAAGCAGTTCTATCCCACCTTGATTCCTGCAACAGCCTCCTTGATGAGCTCCCTGCCTCCTCTCTCTCCTCACTTCAGTCCTTACTTCACTGATGCTCAGATCGTTTTCTAAAAAAGTACAGTTCATGTCACCCCACCCTTCAAAAACTTCCAATGGTTTCCCATCCACCTCCATCTCAAACTGAAGCTTCTTACCATCAGCTTTAAAGCATTGTCAGCTTGCCCCCACCCCCTCCTATCTTACCTTGCTGGTTTCCTACTACAACCCAGCTCACACGCTTTGCTCCTCCAATGCTACCCTCCTCACTCTACCTCGATCTCGTCTATCTCGCCACCGAGTCCTTACCCGTGTCCTCCTTCCGGCTTGGAACTCCATCCCCTTTCATATACAGCAGACCACCATTCTCCACACCTTTGAAGCCTTATTAAATCCCGTCTTCCAGGGTGGGGAATGCGTCTGTTACATTGTATTCTCCCAAGTGCTTAGTACCCTGTTCTGCACCCAGTAAGTGATCAGTATGATTGATTGAAGTCTTCACCAAGTAAGTCCTTATTTCACCCACTCTGTCTCTTGCTGTGTGATCTATGCACTTAAATCCCTACTCATTAAGCACTTGATATTCACCCCACCCTCAGCCCTCCACATTTATGTACATATCCATAATTTATTTTAATGTCCATGTCCCCTTCTGGACTATAACATCTCTTGTTGGGCAGCGAATGTGAATACTGATTCCGTTGTGATGTAACCTCCCAAATGCCTAGTGCAGTTCTCTGCACATTGTAAGTGCTTAATGAATGCCATCGATTGATTCTAATCCCAGCTCCACCACTACCTGCTGTGTGACCTTGAGCGGACATTTAACTTCTCTGGAGCTCAGTTTCTTCACCTGTACAATGGGGAATCACCACCGGATTTCCATCCCCTTTGGACTTTAAGCCCCATGTGAGACAGAGACTATGTCTAACCTGATAATCGAGTATTCTATTTCTGCTATTTGTTAAGGACTTACCTTGTATTCATTCAGTCAGTCCTATTTATTGAGTGCTTATTGTGTGCAGAGCACTGTACTAAGCACTTGGAAGGTACAATTCAGCAACAGTGAGAGAAAATCCCTGCCCACAATGGACTCACATGCTCTGGGGTCGATTCAAGCTAATTAGGACCAAGTCCCACAAGGGGCTCACAGTTTTAATCCCCATTTTTATAGATGTTATGCAAACTGAGACACAGAGAAGTTAAATGCCTTACCCAAGGTCACACAGTGGATGAGTGGCAGACCCGGGATTCTAGAACTCAGGTCCTTTGGACTCCCAGGCCCGTGGTCTATCCACTAGGCTAGGCTGCTTCTGATTGTACCCACCCTAGGTGCTTAGTACAGTGATTGGCTTAAAATAAGTTCTTCCTGTGGTACAAAATTGCGTGGCTCAGTGGAAAGAGCAGGGGCTTGGGAGTCAGAGGTCATGGGTTCAAATCCAGCGTCTGCCACTTGTCAGTTGTGTGACTGTGGGCAAGTCACTTAACTTCTCTGTGCCTCAGTTACCTCATCTGTAAAATGGGGATTAACTGTGAGCCTCATGTGGGACAACCTGATTACCCTGTATCTACCCAAGTGCTTAGAACAGTGCTCTGCACATAGTAAGCGCTTAACAAATACCAACATTATTATTATTGTCCCAGAATTCATATTTGTGACTACCCAGCTTTCCAGACATCCAGAAATCCCATTGCTTTCAGGAGACATTCCCCAATTTTTCTCCTCCTAGGCCATGCTCTCCCAACTGTCCTCTCGGCACCTATGCAGTCGAAGCCATTTAAGTGTTTATCAAAATCTACCTCTCCACTCTATTTTCCTCCCCCCTGTAAATAATTTTCCTCCTGTTAGAGCAATAGATCCTTGAGGGTAGAGAGTTTATCTCTGTTATTTTCTCACAAGTACTTATTACAGTGTTCTGCACATAGTATGGACTCAAGATATACTATTGTTTGACGAATTGATTGAGACTCAGGGCTCCATCCCCCCAAGTCCACCTTAAGTAGACTCTCTAGCTAGGTTGATTTCAAATAATAATATCGATTATACTAATTTTGGCATTTGTTAGGTACTTACTATTTGCCAAGCACTGTACTAAGCACTTGGGGTAGATGCAGATAATCAGGTCCACATAGGGTTCACGGTCTAAATAGGAGGTAAAAATATTGAAGTAGGAGGGGTCTGGGAGTCAGACTTGTTTTGTTTTGTTCTGCTTTGTTTTGTTGTCTGTCTCCTCCTTTTAGACTGTGACCCTGTTGTTAAGCAGGGATTCTCTATCTGATGCCGAATTGTACATTCCAAGTGCTTAGTACAGTGCTCTGCACATAGTATTCATTCATTCATTCAATAGTATTTATTGAGCGCTTACTATGTGCAGAGCACTGTACTAAGCGCTTGGGATGAACAAGTCGGCAAGAGATAGAGACAGTCCCTGCCGTTTGACGGGCTTACGGTCTAATCGGGGGAGACGGACAGACAAGAACAATGGCAATAAATAGAGTCAAGGGGAAGAACATCTCGTAAAAACAATGGCAACTAAATAGAATCGAGGCAATGTACAATTCATTAACAAAATAAATAGGGTAATGAAAATATATACAGTTGAGCGGACGAGTACAGTGCTATGAGGATGGGAAGGGAGAGGTGGAGGAGCAGAGGGAAAAGGGAAAAAAGAGGCTTTAGCTGCGGAGAGGTAAAGGGGGGGTGGTAGAGGGAGTAGAGGGAGAAGAGGAGCTCAGTCTGGGAAGGCCTCTTGGAGGAGGTGAGTTTTAAGTAGGGTTTTGAAGAGGGGAAGAGAATCAGTTTGGCGGAGGTGAGGAGGGAGGGTGTTCTGGGACCGCGGGAGGACGTGGCCCAGGGGTCGACGGCGGGATAGGCGAGACCGAGGGACGGTGAGGAGGTGGGCGGCAGAGGAGCGGAGCATGCGGGGTGGGTGGTAGAAAGAGAGAAGGGAGGAGAGGTAGGAAGGGGCAAGGTGATGGAGAGCCTTGAAGCCTAGAGTGAGGAGTTTTTGTTTGGAGCAGAGGTCGATAGGCAACCACTGGAGTTGTTTAAGAAGGGGAGTGACATGCCCAGATTGTTTCTGCAGGAAGATGAGCCGGGCAGCGGAGTGAAGAATAGACCGGAGCGGGGCGAGAGAGGAGGAAGGGAGGTCAGAGAGAAGGCTGACACAGTAGTCTAGCCGGGATATAATGAGAGCCTGTAACAGTAAGGTAGCCGTTTGGGTGGAGAGGAAAGGGCGGATCTTGGCGATATTGTAGAGGTGAAACCGGCAGGTCTTGGTAACGGATAGGATGTGTGGGGTGAACGAGAGAGACGAGTCAAGGATGACACCGAGATTGCGGGCCTGAGAGACAGGAAGGATGGTCGTGCCATCGACGGTGATAGAGAAGTCTGGGAGAGGACCGGGTTTGGAAGGGAAGATGAGGAGCTCAGTCTTGCTCAAGCACTCAATAAATACAATTAAATGAATGAATGACTTGGGTTCTAATCCTGGATCCTCCACTTGCCTGCTGTGTGACCTCGGGCAAATCACTTCACTTGGCACATAGTAAGCGCTTAACAAATACCAGAATCACAATTATTAGTCTCTTTGCCTCAGGTTCTTCTTCTGTAAAATGGGGATTAACACTGTGAGTCCCATGTGGGACATGGACTGTGTTGAACTTGATATGCTTGTATCAATCCCAGTGCTTAGTTCGTGCCTGGCACATAGTAAGTGCTTAACAAATGCCATAAAAATCAAAAAGCAAAAATAAATAAAAATAGGTATTGAATCCCCATTTTGCAGATGAGGGAACTGAGGCACAGAGAAGTGAAATGACTTGCCCAAGGTCGCAAAAGAGACATGTAGCTGAGCTGGGACTAGAACCCAGGTCCTCTGACTCCAAGGCCCATGCTCTGTCCCCTAGGCCACGCTGCATCTCTTCAAAGCCTCTGGCTCTGGCCAACCGAGAGTTTCTGCATTTACAATGACATTGTTATGGAGCTCCATGAGGTGACTTCATTCTTCGGTCGCTTGACATTGAGGAATGAGTGTTTGCCTAGATGCCATTTTTTCATTAATTGATTATATTGTTAAGAAAGATAGATTAAGGTCCCGAGTGCTGTGGAGCAAACTTAATGTAAATTCCTGTTGTCCCTTTCTACGCTATCTGTCTGGACAGAGAGCTTTCCGAGAACATATTTTCTTAAATTTGTAAACAAACACTGGTACCCACTTGATCCTCTGAGCCAGACTAATTCTCACTATTTGTTTATTTGTGTCCATCTTTTTCCTTCATTTGGTCCTTCATCATTCAAAATACTGATGATGATGATGATGGTGATTGTTACTGGTAAAATAAAAATAAAATAAATGTTTGTATTTGTTAAGTGCTTACTACGTGCAGAGCACTGTTCTAAGCGCTGGGGTAGATACAGGGGAATGAGGTTGTCCCACGTGAGGCTCACAGTCTTCATCCCCATTTTACAGATGAGGGAACTGAGGCACAGAGAAGTGAAGTGACTTGCCCACAGCTGACAAGGGGCAGAGTTGGTAATAACAAGACCTCAGCTGAAAGGAAGGGGGGAATAGAGGCACCGGGTCCCTTGTGACCCCAGTAGAGCTACAGAATGTAAGGTAGAAGGCTGGGTTTTAAAGACAGATGTGATATGAGAAGCAGGGAACATAGGAAAAATGTCTGGTAGAAGATGAGATTCAGAGAGGAGGTTGCAGACGAGATGCAGTGACTGTGTATAAGAGGAAAAGCCAGGCTTGCAATAGAGGTGAAAAAGACTATCAGAAGACAGGGATCAAGGAGGAAGGGTCCAGTCTACCACCCTTGAAGCTGTCTGCCTCTCCACATCCTATTTTTGGGGGAAGAATCAGAGCCCGTCAAAGGGCAGGGACTGTCTCTGTTACCAATTTGTACATTCCAAGCGCTTAGTACAGTGCTCTGCACATAGTAAGCGCTCAATAAATGCTATTGAATGAATGAACTTCTCAAAAAAATCCGCGTGAAACCACTCAATCCTAGAAGGGGTGGGTCAAGAGTTGTCTTGTCTTATGCTGTTGCATCGTTTCCAACCCATAGCGACACCATGGACACATGTGTCCCAGAAGGCCCTGCTCTCCATCTGCAATCATTCTGGTATTGGATCTATAGCGTTTTCTTGGTAAAAATATAGAAGTGGTTTACTATTGCTGCCTTCCGCACAGTAAACTCGAATCTCCACCCTCGACTCTCTCCCATGCCGCTGCTGCCCTGTATGGGTGAGTTTTGGCTTGTAGCAGATTACCTTGCACTCTCTAGCCACTGGTCAAGCTAGGAATGGAATGAGTACGCCTCTGATTGACTCTCCCTCTCATATTTGAGACTGGGACAGTACTGGAAACTCTCTAGGTGCGAGCCTGATAGGGGAAGGCCGAGGGTTAGGAGTTTAGAAATACTGAGTTAAGAGGATAGAAATACCAAAGCCATCCAACCGGCACTGAGGCTTCTGGCCTGACATTTGTCACAGGTGTAGAGGTTCCGGTTAGAGTGTCTGCGCAATCAAGATGTTGGGATGGGGGGAGGGGAGATGGCATCAAATCTGCTCACTGATGGGTTAACTGTAACTGGTGGAGTGGCTCTCTTGTGTCTCAATATTATTCTATTATACTGTCCCCAAGCACTTATTAGTACAGTGCTTTGAATGCAGTAAGTGCTCAATAAATATGATTAACTGACTTAAAAGTGATTCCAAGTAGGTAAGGTAACATAGCAATGAAGATTATTCTGGTGCCAACCATGGGGCTCAGGGTTTTTTTGTTTTGTTTCTTGTGGAGGGGAAGCTTATGGGATAGAGATAGGCTTTCCTGTAATGAAGAGGAGGAGGAGGATGACGTCGTTTAGGAGCATACATTTGTCCCTATCCGTTCACCACATCATCGTTATCATTAATATTTTGAGTTCCTTTTTCATGGGAAGCTCTAACTAGGCTCTTCAAAATAATGCAGTAATAGTATTCATTCATTCAGTCATATTTATTGAGCACTCACTGTGTGCAAAGCACTGTTCTTGCCCTTGAGAAACTTGTAGTCTAATGGAGAACACAGACACAAATTGCAAAGACAAAATAGCAACCAGCGGAAATGCATAGAGAAACTGATTGAATATATGTATAGCAGAGAATTGGCAAATGTACAAGACAGAAAATATTTGCTTTCACATTTCAAGATGAGGAAACTCCAGCAGAATGTGTGACCTCATAGTTTAATTTGTGGGTGAGTCCAGATGAGAGTTAATAATAATAATAATGTTGGTATTTGTTAAGCGCTTACTATGTGCCGAGCACTGTTCTAAGCGCTGGGGTAGACATAGGGGAATCAGGTTGTCCCACGTGGGGCTCACAGTCTTAATCCCCATTTTACAGATGAGGGAACTGAGGCACCGAGAAGTTAAGTGACTTGCCCACAGTCACACAGCTGACAAGTGGCAGAGCTGGGATTAGAACTCATGAGCCCTGACTCCAAAGCCCGTGCTCTTTCCACTGAGCCACGCTGCTTCTAGAGAGTTTAGAATTAAGGCTTCTGATCTCCTCATAAAATTGGATGTACCACCTCTGTATAGGCGCTCTCAGAACAGATGCTGTGGGCAGTTGGGGCGGAATATGTTTTGCCAGGCCATTCTTGCCTGGACCTTTGCTTAATGGGAAAAGATGTCCAGCTGGACCGACTGGAAGTTCAAGAGAGCCTGCTGTTCTAGCATTGTGAAGCTGATGTCGACATGATGATAATGAGACTGTGAGCTATATGTCCACGATAGTTGGTGCCCATCTTGCTGGAAACCATAACTAGTAGCTAGAGTGGGATCATGCATTTCCAAAAGGTGATCTTTTTTTTCAAATATCTTTAGCAGAATCAAGTTCCCTAATTCTAATCAGCTTTCCAAGCCCTCAAAATGGTCCATAGAAGCCTTGTTGTTTAAAGGAATTTGTTCCTCGATTTTCTGAACTCATTCTAAGCATTAAAGCAAGTAATGTAGCAGATGTAGGCTTCGTCAAAGTGAGTGGTAATCAATTTGCCTAATTAAGGTTTTAGCAAGTTTTCTCTAAATTTGAAAAATACTGGGAGACTGTGTCAAGAACTCTTTTCTAGAGGCATTTTATATGGGTAGGACTTGGAGAAGGTCATAGATTTTTTAAGGTTTGTTCGTTATGGCTTTAAGCACATGTTATTTTTCTAAGCAGTGGGGTAGATAGAAGGCTATGAGATAGAACACAGTTCCTGATCTTCACAGGACCCAAAATCCAACTTATTGCTACCACTCCCTGGAAGAAGTTAGCATAGAAATGCCCCAAACAGCAGCTTTTTGTAGTTCAAGTGCCTTTATTCATTCAATCATATTTATTGAGCGCTTGCTGTGTGCAGAGCACCATATTAAGCACTTGGGAGAGTACAATATAACAATAAACAGACACATTCCCTGCCCACAAGGATCTTACAGTCTAGAGAGAGGGAGGCAGATGTTGGTATAAATAAATGAATTGCAGATATGTACATAAGTGCTGTGGGGCTGGAAAGGGGAAGGAACAAAGGGAGCAAGCCAAGGTGAAGAAGGTCCCAGTACATGTTCATGGATCCAGGTACTGAGTGGAAGCGGCGTGGCTCAGTGGAAAAAGCCCAGGCTTGGGAGTCAGAGGACATGGGTTTGAATCCCATCTCCACCGCTTGTCAGCAGTGTGACCGTGGGCAAGTCACTTAATTTCTCTGTGCCTCAGTTGCCTCATCTGTAAAATGGGGATTAACTGTGAGCCTCACGTGGGACAACCTGATTACCCTGCATCTACCCCAGTGCTTAGAACAGTGCTCTGCACATAGTAAGCTGCTTAACAAATACCAACGTTAACATTACTATTATTATTACAAATCTGGACTTTTATAATAATGGTATTTGTTAAGCGCTTACTATGTGCCATGCACTGTTCTAAGAGGTGGGATAGATACATTTTACAGATGAGGTAACTGAGGCCCCAGAGAAGTGAAATGATTTGCCCTCAGTCACACAGCAGTCAAGTGGTGGAGCCGAGATTAGAACCCATGACCTTCTGATTCCTAGACTCGTGCTCTATTCACAACACCATGCTGACCCATTTATACAATTCCCCCAGAAGATCTGTATGAATTGTCTGTGGCCTTCCATCGGTTCCTGGCCTGTCTGTTTTGGCAGCCAACTAGTTGCCACTGCCATCGAAGTCCACATTTCCCGAGTTCACCTGTGCCAGGTCACAGAGGTGAGGGGACAGGTGGACCTTGGCCAGCTTCCCAGGGGTCCGGACCCTGTGCCATGCCAGTGCAGGCCACGGCTTCTGGAAGGGTCGGGCAGAGATCCGCCCACTGATGGACTCTAGGATGCAAGGCGTGAGGAGAAGAAGGGGTGAAGGAACCAGAGGTCTGATCTCTGAGGCGAGGGGATGTCAGCCCTATGACAATGGCCCCTCGAGCTCTCCTCACAGTGTGGGCACCCACCCTCGCTCCCACTTACATCCCAAACCCAGCACCTCCCTCCCCTGCCACTGTGCACCGCATCCCAGACCTTGCAGAAACCAAATCCTCTCCCTTCCCATCTCAAGGACCTCATGCCCCTCTTCCAGAAAAGCTGAAACTTCCCGTTCCTCCCCCTTTTCCCGGCTGCTCCCGGCCAGGACCGTGGACACTCCCTCCGACAGAATGACCGGCACAGTTCAGGCTGTCTCCGCCTCTCTCAGCGTCAGGTTGGTTTTCAGTTGAGCACAGACTATCTGTCCTGGTAATACAGCTCCATTTTCCAGAAGAGTCCCAGAGAGATTGCCGTTTGCCCAAGGTCATGGAGTAAGCCAGGGGAGAAGCTACGACTAGATAGAGACTGGGTTTATTGACTTGGAGGCCTGTGTTTTTTCCACTAGGCCTTGCTGCCTCCCATAAATTTACAAAATGAAAAACCTCAGCTGCTCCACTGTCAAGTCACTGCTGATTTATGGCACTACTATGCTGTGGTCTCTTTGGTCTGAAATGGATTTGGTATGCAGAATTCTCGTGGGCATTTCACATTGCAGTACATCCCAGCCCACCTACTAGTTTCTTGTAAGCTCATCTGTTGTTTATGACAGGAAATTCCACTGGTTATGTTTCTTTTTTCATGGTGTTTGTTAAGTGCTTAAATGAGGGCAGGGAACTCTATTCTGTTATACTCTCCCAAGCGCATAATAATAATAATAATAATAATGGTATTTGTGAAACAATGTGTGCCTTGCCGACTTGTTCATTCCAAGCGCTTAGTACAGTGCTCTGCACATAGTAAGCGCTCAGTAAATACTATTGAATGAATAATAAGTGCTGGAATCGATATAAGCCAAATTGGTTGGGGCACAGTCCCTGTCCCACCTGGGGCTCACAATCTTAATTCCCATTTAACAGATGGGGTAACTGAGGCACAGAGAAGTGAAGTGACTTGCCCAAGGTCACACAGCAGACAAGTAACAAAGCTGGGATTAGAACCCATGTCCTTATGACTCCCAGGCTGACACCCTGTTAGGCTACGTTGCTTCTCTTGATGGTTATATATTTGCATTTGTGGCCATCTTTTGCCTGTTAAATAAAAAATAATGTTGGTATTTGTTAAGCGCTTACTATGTGCCGAGCACTGTTCTAAGCGCTGGGGTAGACATAGGGGAATCAGGTTGTCCCACGTGGGGCTCACAGTCTTAATCCCCATTTTAGAGATGAGGGAACTGAGGCACAGAGAAGTTAAGTGACTTGCCCACAGTCACACAGCTGACAAGTGGCAGAGCTGGGATTCGAACTCATGAGCCCTGACTCCAAAGCCCGTGCTCTTTCCACTGAGCCACGCTGCTTCTCCAGCAATATCCTGAATGTACCTCTGATATGAACAGCAAAATCTGATTAACCAGTCATCCACTGGCATTTCTTGAGTGCTTACTGTATGCAGAGACCCATACTAAGCACTTGGGAGAGTACACTTGTCTTATGCGGTCGAGTCGTCTCCGACCCATAGCGACGCCATGGACACATCTCTCCCAGAACGCTTCACCTCCATCTGCAGTCATTCTGGTAGTGTATCCATAGAGTTTTCTTGGTAAAAATGTGGAAGTGGTTTACCATGGTCTCCGTCCTCTCAGTAAGATTGAGTCTCCACCCTTGACTCTCTCCTATGCCGCTGCTGCTGCCCAGCACAGGTGAGTTTTAGACTTTTTAGCACTAGATCCCTGTCCTTGAGGATATCACAGCTTACTGATAATGTCACATTGTCTCAGAGCCCAAGAAAGATGTAGGGATTACAACATCCAACCATGGAGCCACTGTGGCTATCATGAGTCTAATGGAATGGTTGGAATATGACAGAGATTCTTGGCCAAGGTTTGAGCTTCAGCTGGAGAGAGGAAAAAAATCAGGCTAGAGAGACCGAGTTGTTGAAGTTGAATCGGGGAGTGGGGTGAGACTTGATTTACATGCGCTTCTTCTGGGGTCGATGGGGAGAACTGGAATTTGGTTCCCCATCGACGCTGCTGCTGAAGCTGTTGGTTGGAGTGGACAGAAGACAGGGCTCCCCTCTGCCTAGAAGGATGGACCCTCCAAGATGTATGCCAGGCCAGAGTCTTAACGAGGTTCCAGACCTGGAATAGAAGACTGACTTCCTGTCATAGCCCATGTCCACTCCAGGAGGTTAGTAGGACCGAGAACAAGAGAGGTCATTAGCTCTGGCCAAGAGGTGGAAAAGGGTCTGGTTGAGGAAGAAAGGAGGGGAGATTTTATGCCAGTTCCCAATTGGACTCGAAGGTTGGAGTCAGGTTGGACACAGCCCACTTGGGGCTCACAGTCACAGTCTATTTTCCCAGTGAGGTAAATGAGGCCCAAAGAAGTGAAATGACTTTGCCAAGGCCACATAGCAGACAAATGGCAGAGCTGGAATTAGAAACCATGTCCTTCTGATGAAACCATGCTTTATCCACTACATGATGCTGCTTCTCTTGCCCATACCTCTTCTGCACCTACTGAGTGGCCCGGTTTCCAAGTCTTTGATTTTTTAATGGCATTTGTTAAGTGCTTACTATTTATTGGGCACTGTACTAAGTGCTGCAGTAGATAAAAAGATAATTGGATTGGACACAGTCCAATTCCCCCATAGGGCTCACAGTCTTATTCTCTATTAATCACCCACAACCGGGGACAGATTTAGAAAATAATAATGATAATAATCATGGTATTTATTAAGCACTTAACATTTGACAAGCACTGTTCTAACCTCTGGTTTAGATGCAAGTTAATGAGGTTAAACACAGTCCCTGTCCCACATGGGACTCACACGCTTAATTCCCGATTTACAAATGAGATAACTGAGGCAGAGAAGTGAAGTGATTTGCCTAAGTGACACAGCAGACAAAATACAGGGTCGGGATTAAGAACCCAGGTCATTCATTCATTCATTCATTCCTTCAATCGTATTTATTGAGAGCTTACTGTGTGCAAAACACTGTCCTAAGCACTTGGAAAGTACAATTCGCCAAAAGATAGAGACAATCCCTGCTCAACAATGGGCTCACAGTCTAAAGGGGAGAGACAGACAGCAAAACAAAACAAGTAGTCAGACATCAATACCATCAAAATATATAAATAGAATCATAGATATATATACACATCATTAGTAAGATTTAGTAATGAATAGTATATACAAGTATACACAAGTGCTGTGGGGAGGGGAAGGGGGTAGAGCAAAGGGAGGGAGCCAGGGGAATTGGGAGGGGAGGAGGGGCAGAGGGAAAGGGAAGCCTCAGTCTGGGAAGGCCTCCTGAAGGAGGTGAGCTCTCAGTAGGGCTTTGAAGAGGGGAAGAGAGTTAGTTTAGTTGGTTAGTTAGTCACATCCCTGACTGCCAGGCCCATGCTCTTTCCACTTGACCACCGGCTTCTCTCCAGGTCTCATGAGCTCTTTTATCCTATATCTGTAATGTAATGTATGACTTCCTCATTAGATTGTAGGCTCCGTGAAGGGATCATATTTCACAACTCCATTACCCTGTACTCTCCCAAGCACTTAGAACAGTGCTCTGTGCACAATAAGCACCCATTTAACCAGTGATGCATCAATTGATTTTGAGTGACAAATTATATATTTATTCCACACAGTGTGGAGGAATACTTGTTAAATTGGTTTACAAAGTAACCACTTTCAAAAGAGCATTACAAAACCACAATATAAACAGCCGTGTAAATCCATGAAAGATTTCATTTGCTTCATAGAATCAAGTGGCACCTTTCTATTCCCCTCTAATTCACATGTTAAGGATTTTTTTTAGGTTTTTCTTTGAATTCACTTTTCCAAATATACATTTCAGTGTTTTAGTCCTTGACAGTTTCAGATCGCTTTTCATATGTAATGGTCATCAAACAATTTTGCCTAATATCAGTTTCATACTATGTGTATATATTTACTTACTCATTTAGCCATCTGTTTGAAACAAATGACAAAACATAACATGATATGCTGTTTTGGAGATGCACTTCTGCATGGAAATTATTTATTTGTGAAAGAGGAACAGCTCTCTGGGGAAAAGCACTTGCGTGTTGAAAAATTCTCATCTTTTTATTGTGGTTTTGTTTTGCTTTGACTATCAGTTGAGGAAGTGATGCATATTGATGAAAGGAGTGCTCAAAATATGATTTAGAGATCTTTTATCCTTTGTAGCAAATGTATCATACACTTAAATCTTAATATATGGTGTCATAGACATGATAATGATAATAATCGTGGAATTTTTTTAAACACTTACTATGTGCCAGGCAGTGTACTAAGTAAGCTCTGGGGTGAATACAAGCAAATAGGGTTGGTCGCAGTCCCTGTCCCACACGGGGGTCACGGTCTTAATGTCCATTTTACCGATGAGATAACGGGGGCTCAGAGAAGATATATCACTTTCTCAAGATCACAGAGCAGGCGAGTGGCAGAGCCGCGATTAGAATCCAGGTTCTTTGACTCGGCCATTCTGCTTCGGGTAAACCAGACTACAGCAGAGCCTTGTGCAAAGAGAAACAACAGATTTCTTCCAGGGGTGTGTGATGAGGGTCACCAAACATTGATAAATGTCTTGAGACTGGAATGTCCATTTTGCAACACATGCAATACAGAGTGGCTTTTTAAAGATAATTAAACAGGATTATCACTTATCTGGGGCAAGGAGGGATTATAGCATGATCTGGTCATATATGTTTAGTGCCATGGGAGGGAGGGAGGAATTCATGTTGCTCTAGCCAAGTGTGGCTCAAAGTGAGGTTACACATTAAGGAAGGGGGGATACTGGCTCTGATCCTTTCTTCCCCCTCACTTCCTAGCATGGTTCTTTTCATGGGAGGAAGAGTTCACATCCATTTTGCATTTTTTTGGTCGACACTGCAGCTGTTGTTTGTTTTCCATCTGTGGTCTTTGAGAGAAGAGGAAGGGAGAGACAGTAGGAACCGCTTGGGAAAATTTCTTTCTCAAGCCAGGCTCAGTGGAGGAGAGCGGGGTGAGGTGATGTGACAAGAGGTCCTGAGGCTTTCAGCGTGATCAAAGAAGGTATCTACCAACTCTGTCGTATCGCATTCTCACAAGTGCTTAGTACAGTGCGCTGCACAAGGTAGGGGTTCGATAAATGGGATTGATTGATTTCTTGTATTTGACAAGCCTCTGAGTTGAGTGAGAAATGGCATGGATAGGATTCTCTTTCCAGCTTCCTTCCACACCTGCCATTACCGGCTCGTCCTGCTCTCACTTGTTCATAAGATGGGGGGAGAGGGGTGAGTGTGTGTGTGTGTGTGTGTAGGAATGACAAACACATCCTGAATCTCAAAATGCTAGACTTCATAAGCAATAAAGCCACCCCACCTCCCTGCATCATTCCTTTCCCCTGTCCACCCCCCAAAGTTGGTATGAGTAGCTTAACCCACCCCAGAACTCAGTACCATTGATCACAAAAGATCATCTCCTCCCCCTCCATCTTTGTTCTCAAGTTTAGGTTATTCCCTCCATAGCCCCTCCGATCAAAGTCTGGGCCTAAGCAACTTCATCGCCTGCTCCTGAACCGTTCAGATGTTGTCAAGTAGCAGACGGGAGGAAATGAAGCACTTAGTACAGTGCTCTGCACACAGTAAGAGCTCAATAAATACAATTGAATGAAGGCACACCCCTCTGGGATGGTTTTGAGCTGAAGGGCTTCATTAACTGAACATGGAGGCTGGAGGCAGACCGTCCAGTGGGATCCTCTCATGTAACCCGTAACGCAGATGACGTCATCCGTCATGGTGTGGGATTGTGACATCATGGTGACGGAAATAGAAGAGAGGTGGCATTAGCCTTGGTTTGTTACGCATGTCCTGCCAGGCAGTTGGGGGGCTTGCAGCTGGGTGGAACATTGCCAGGAGGGCCACCTCTCCCACCCCACAGTGACCAAGTGACATTTCCTGATGTGCCTCCACTCTCTTTCACTCCACATTCCACTCCGTGGTCCACCTCCCCAAGTATACACAAGTATACAACACAAGTATGTTGAGGGGTGGATTTTTTTTATAGTATTTGTTAAGCGCTTACTACATGTGAGGCGCACTGTACTCGACGCTGGGGTAGACACAAGCTAATTAGGTTGGACACAGTCTGTGTCTCACATGGGGCTCACAGTCTCAATCCCCATTTTACCGACAAGGTAAATGAGGCACCGTGAAGTGACTTGCCCAAGGTCCCACAGCAGTCAAGTGGTGGAGCCAGGATGAGAACCCAGGTCCTCTGACTCGCAGGCCTGTGCTCAATCTACTAAGTCATGCTGCTTCTCATAATGGTTGTTGGGGGTGGTTGGTAGGAGAAGATGGGTTTTGGGGAGCCCTCCCATTCCCCCAAGTTGTGGTGATGCCATGGAGAGCAGCAGAGGAGGATGATATTGGGGGAAAACACACACACACACACACACACAGTTTCTCTGTCTCTTATCACCTCTGCGGCATTTTGTGTCTAGATGGGGGGCCAGGGCTGAGGAGGGTCTGGAATAAAAAACATTCATAGTCAGTATTTTGCAGACAGAGAGATCTGGGTCTGATAAGCGTTCGTATCATAGCAATGATGATGATGATGATGGTATTTGTTAAGCATTTACTATGTGCCAAGCACTGTTCTGAGTGGGGAGAGGTGGAGGGGTGTGGTAGAGGAGAGCGGAAGTCAGTGTAGATCTTTGCCCCATTCCAGCAATTCATGGAGGCTGAAAGTTGAGAGGATGAGAATCAGGTCAAGGGATGGTTTTGTTTCCCAGACTAGATCTTCCCGCCAAAGATCTCATCCCAGGTGAAAAGATGGTTCTTCCCTCTGCGAGGGCGAGATGCCTTTAGACTAAACAGAAAGCAAGGATGTAAATCGAAGGCCATTCCCGGTCTCACCTGAGCAGCCCTGCTCCGCAAGTGGTCGATAGACTGGTAGCTTGTTGTGGGCAGAGAATGTGTCTGTTATATTGTCCTTCCCAAGCAGTACAGTGCTCTGCACACAGTAAGTGCTCAATATATACCATTTACTGACTGACTGATCACTGGCCTAGCAGCCGGAGTTCGGTGGCAAACCCTGCCTAAAATATGGTATTGCAAGATGGTGCCTCACTTTCCCCTAGGCCGGGCTGGGAGGGTGGAAGGGGAGGAGTAGCAGAGAACAAGAGGTAGCTGGGAGTGGGACCGGATGTCAGGCCCATCCCCCTTCCCGGCCCTCGCCCCAACCAAAGCACCAGCCCAGTCCGCATGGTAAAGATCCCAACACCACCGAAAGGGATGGAGTGGCATCCCACTGCCTCTCGGGCCAGCAGAAAAACGATAAAGAAAGCGTGCACTACTAACTGTTCATCACATCTGCATCAGTATCATTATCATTATTATTATTATCTGTTAAGTGCTTACTATTTGTCAAGCACTGTTCTTAATGATGGGGTCGATATAAGGTAAATCCAAGGGGGGACAGTCCGTTCTACATGGGACTCACCGACTAAGTAGGAGGGAGACTTGACTAATTGAATCCCCATTTTACAGTTGAGGAAACTGAGGCACTGAGAAGTCACACAGCATGCAGCAGGCAGAGCTGGGATTAGAACCCAGGGCTTCTGATTCCTAAGTCTATGTTCTTTACACTAGGCCATGCTGCTCCTCTGAGCTTCAGAGGAAGGGAAAGAGAGAGGTGGGGTTGATGGGATTATACAAAAGCAACATCAGGGGCAAAGGAGGAAGCTGACCCTTCTCCCTTTCCCAGTGAATCTCGGGGAGTGGGAGAAGATGACGCTCTCTTGAGTGAGAGCAGCAGGGGAGACATTGTCATCTATCTTGCTGCCGATCTCTCACCCACATCCTGCCTCTGGCCTGGAATAATAATGGTGGTGTTTGTTAGGCGCTTACTATGTGCTGTTTTAAGTGTTGAGGGAGATACAAAGTAGTCAGGTTGTCCCACATGGGGCTCACAGTTTTAATCTCCATTTTACAGATGAGGCACAGAGAAGTTAAGTGACTTGCCTAAAGTCACTTGGTGGAGCTGGGATTAGAACCCACGACCTCTGACTCTCAAGCCCGGGCTCTTTCCACTAAGCCCCCATTGGGCCAGCAGATCGACCGCCCATTCTAGGGCCAACAGGTCGACCTCACCCCCGTCGGGCCAGCAGGTCGAACTCGCCTCTACAATTACTCTCCCCCGTTCAAAGCCTTGTTGAAGGTACACCTTCTCCAAGAGGCCTTCACTGACTAAGCCCTTCTTTCCTCTTCTCCCACTCCCTTCTGCCTTACCCTGACTTGCTCCCTTCATTCTTCCCCCCATCCCGGCCCCATAGCATTTATGAACATATCTGTAATTTACACCCTCCCCCCGCCCCCCCCGCCAGTTCTCCAGACTGTAAGCTTTTTGTGGACAGGGAAAATGTCCGTTTATTGTTATATTGTACTCTCCCAAGGACTTAATAGAGTGCTCTACGCACAGTAAGCGTTCAATAAATATGATTGAATGAATAAAGGAATGGGAGAGCCAGCTTTCAGTGGTGATGAGGAGGAGCAGTGACTAGCTTTCCCATGATAAAGAGGGGTTTCCACAGAATGCACTTGGCTGAGTGGAAGGGGATGGTGAGAGAGGGGAGGGGGAGGGAGGAGCTTGGATGGAAACGAGCTGAAAGGTGGTTGTCCGGTAATCGGGGGAGAGGTTGGATGGGAGTGAGCTGAGGAGGACTGGGCCGAAGGGGATGCTGGGAGAAAGGGACAGGGATGAGGGCTTAGACTGTAAGCCCGTCCATGGGCAGGGACTGTCTCTATCTGTTGCCGATTTGTACATTCCAAGCACTTAGTACAGTGCTCTGCACATAGTAAGGGCTCAATAAATACTACTGAATTAGATGGAAGGGAATACCACATGCAGGTAACAAGCAGCATGGCCTAGTGGCTAGAGCACGGACCTGGGAATCTAAAGGACTTGGGTTCTGGAATGGTTCTGTTTATTGTTCTATCGTACTCTCCCAAGCGCATAGTACAGTGCTCTGCACACAGTAAGTGCTCAACAAATGCAACTGAATGAATGAATGAACCCGGCTCCATCCCCTGATGGCTGTGTGATCTTGGGCAAGTCACTCCGTGGTTCAGTGGAAAGAGCACGGGCTTTGGAGTCAGAGGTCATGAGTTCAAATACCAGCTCTGCCACTTGTCAGCTGTGTGACTCTGGGCAAGTCACTTAACTTCTCTGTGCCTCAGTTACCTCATCTGTAAAATGGGGATTAAGACTGTGAGCCCCGCGTGGGACAACCTGATTCCCCTGTGTCTACCCCAGCGCTTAGAACAGTGCTCTGCACATAGTAAGCGCTTAACAAACACCAACATTATTAACAAACACCAACTTAACTTCTCTATGCCTCAGTTACCTTATCTGTAAAATAGGGCCTAAAATTGAGGCCCGGGTAGAAAAGGGACTGTGTCTGACCCGATTGTCTTGTATCTACCCCAGCGCTTACTACAGTGCTTAACAAATACCATTAAAAAGTGAAGAGTTGCAGGTGGCTTGTGTGTTGTAGTTTGGGCAACCCTGCCGTGGGGTCTTCCGAGGGGGGAAGACCCTTAGCCCTGCTCTACCCTTTCATGTTCTAAGCAGGGAAAACCCCTTCCAGTCAGTATCTGTAGCATGCAACTGTCACACCTGGTGCCAGAAAGAAAGCAGCACAGATCGATCGCTGTGAGGCGTAAGCATACAGCTGGCCTCGTTCAGTCATGTCTCGCTAAACCCAGCCATAAAATCTGCCTGGAGGACCAGAGTGGCAAATACAAACACATTTGGGTTATTGGCACCATTTAAATGTCTCACATATGGAGAAAAAAAGTGGAGGTGTAGAATTGTGTAATTGTTTTTGGTGTGACAGCGTATTACCAGCCAGTTCAGAGAAATGGTGGCAGAAAATTCAGATGGAGTGACACAATCTCCTCGGAAGTATCGACAACCACCCGGAGGGTTCACACTTGGAGAAAAACCACTGTGATTATTGAATATTGACAATGAGCAACATCTGTATGGGATCTCGTTGATGATTATTTTATATGGGCAAAGTTGTGGAAGTAGAATGCAAAATGTAAGAATTGCAGCCACATCCATGAAATTGAGCTAAAGATCAGTCTCTCAAAGACCAAATGGATGGCCAGTGAATATTGCCCAGAATTGGCCATTCAATTAAATGGCTTCCTTGAAATAATGAAGTAAATGAAGATAATGGGTATGGTGAATGCAACAGAATGATGAATGAGTCAGTCAACGATGCTTAATGAATGCCAAGCATAGTTTCCTCGTCCCATTGTAATAATAATAATTATTATTATTATGGTATTTAAGTGCTTACTATGTGTCAAGCACTGTTCTAAGCGCTGGGGTACATGCAGAATAATCAGGTTGTCCCACGTGGGGCTCACACTTTTAATCTTCATTTTACAGATGAGGTAACTGAGACCCATAGAAGTGAAGTGACTTGTCCAAGGTCACACAGCAGACAAATGGGGTTAGAACCCACATTCTGTGACTCCCAGGCCCGTGCTCTTTCCATTAAGCCACGCTGCTTCTCTGCCTCTGTACCTCACAGTCCCCAAAATTGTACTCTCACAACTCCAGTGTCTCATTCATCTTGGGACCGGATGTCAAGTGGACCAGATTCCTCTTGGGAGAGGATTCCTTCTCCCCCGAAATCCACCAGACCACAGTTCAGTCTCCTACTGGAGGTTTTGAAATGATTGATTCCAGTTTGAGTGCATGAACACAGGATCAACTCCATTTTTTTAAGGGTATTTGTTAAGTGCTTACTATGGGCCAGGGACTATAATAAGCACTAGGGTGGATGCAAGGTAATTGGATTGGACACAGTCACCGTCCCATATTGGGCTCACAGTCTTAATCCCCTTGTGCCTCAGAAGTTAAGTGACTTCCCCAAGGTCACACAGCAGACAAGTGTTAGAGCCGGGATTAGAACCCAAGTCCTGACTCTCAGACCTGTGCTCTTTTCACTAGGTCACACTATTTCTGTAGTTTTCTTATAACTTATAATGTTCTCTTATAACTACTAAAAGTGAGTGGGTAGTCTAATAATTTTTTCCTCTCTGGCCAACTGAGAGGATATAGTCAATAGTGATGTGTCACAAAGCAAGATCCAGCTTGTTTTCTGTTGGTATAAAATTCGAGGGCAGACCTTATGTGGTTTAGTAAACACTCTAGTGAAGACATTGGGTATTTACAGACCTCTTCCCAAATTCAACTTCTTCCCAAATCACGTTTGGTTCTGATTTAATTCTTAACCGAATGCAATTTACCTTAAAGTCAGTTAAGTAAAGGTCACCGTAGAATATAGTCCAGATTTCATCCATCTTGATTCTATTTGCCATCATCTCGCCATTTCGGTCTTTCTGTGTCACTGCCAAACAGATTGGGTCCCGGGAACAGTATCCGCAAAGCAGGTCAAGATCATGCTGGGAGATCCAATATAAAACAAAACAATTTGATCAGAGATAAATGCAAGCCCTCTCGAGCAGACCAAATGGGGCATTGGTGTTTGTGAAAGTGTGGATGAAAAATTGGATAGAGAATGTCTTCCTAGAGTGATAGGCTTGTGGGACTCATGTGGGAATTCAGTGGTAGAGAGAAGTGAAGTGGACAGGCAGAAATGAAAAGCCCTCAGGGACTTCCAAGATTTGGCAAGGTTAGATACGTCTGCACCGAGGGGATGAACAGAAAGACAAGTAGTTTGGGCTTGGAGCAGCTCTTTTAGGAAACGAATGGGAGTTGTCCTACACCAACTGGATCTAAAAATCCAGACTTTAAACTCGTTATGGACGGGGAACACGTCCTCTAATTGTGTTGTGCTGTAGTCTCCCAAGTGTTTAGTATGGTGCTCTGCACACAGTAAGCACCAGTAAATACAAATTAAACAGAAAAAGGGAGCAGGATGGCTCCGGACCAAAAAGAAGAAGAAGGGGACATTATTCCTTAGTAAGTGTCTTATGGACAGGGAACATGTCTACCCACTCTGTTGTATTGCACTCTCCCAAGTGCTTAGCACAGTACACAACACATAGTGAGCACTCAATAATTACCACTGATTAAAAAAGCACAATTGAGGGACTGAGTAACCGTAGTAATTAAAGTGCCAGAAGCATTTGAGATTTGGTGTAGTGCTCTGTCCGAGATGCTTAGGGAATGCAGAATATGAATGTGACCTGTTCCCTGACCATAAGGAGTCTACATAGGGAGGATAAAAATAGAAATATTTACAAGTTGGGAGGTAAAAACTACATTGAGGAGGCAGATACATGAGAGCTAAGGAGGTTGTAAACATATCTGCCGGTGCTAGAGATGGCTAAAGAGATGATATGGCTCAGGTTGGTTGGAAATTAATCCGGGAAAACTTGTTGGAGGAGATGGGATTTAAAGAGGGATATCCAGCGCTTAGAACAGTGCTTTGCACATTGTAAGCACTTAACAAATGCCATTATTATTATTATTATGAACGTGGGTGGTCTGATGTGGGGAGGGAAGGAGATCCAAAGGGAGGAAACAGAGTAAGAAAGGAAGAGGAGGCCCCACAGCATTCATTCATTCATGCAATTGTCTTTCTTGAGAGCTTACTCTGTGCAGAGTACTGTACTAAGCGCTTGGGAGAGTACAATACAGCAATAAACAGACACATGCCCTGACCACAATGAACTTACCATTTAGAGGTGGGGGAGACAGACATCAATACAAATAAATAATGCAGATATGTACATAGGTGCTGTGGGGTTGGGAGGAGGGAGGAATAGAGGGAACAAGTCAGAGCAGCACAGAAGGGAGTGGGAGAAGAGGAAAGGGGGAACTTAGGAAATGCCTCTTGGAGGAGATGTGCCTTCAATGAGGCTTGGAAGGGGCTGGGGGAAGAGTAATTGTCAGATTTGAGGAGGGAGGGCTAGGGGTCGATGGTGAGATAGGTGAGATCGAGGCACAGTGAGAAGGTTAGCATTAAAGGAGCAGAGTGGGTGGGCTGGGTTGTAGGAGAGTGGTGAGGTAGGAGGGGGCAAGATGGTGGAGTACCTTAAAGGCAATGGTGAGGAGTTTTTGTTTGATGCAGAGGTGGGTGGGTAACCACTGGAGTTTTTTGAGGAGCAGAGTGACACATCCTGAACTTTTTGTAGAAAAATGATCTGGGCAGCAGAGCAAAGTACGAACTGGAGTGGGGAGAGACAGGAGCCTGGGATGTCAGCAAGGAGGCTGATGCAGTAATCCAGGTAGGTTAGAGTGAGTAATTGTATTAACATGGTAACAATTTGGATGGAGAGGATAGGTTGGATTTTAGCGGTCATGAAAGTTGGAACGACAGGATTTGGTGACAGATTGAATATTGGGTTGAATGACAGTAGTCAAGGATAATGCCAAGATGAAGGGCTTGTGAGACAGTAAGGATGGTGGTGGCATCTACAGTGATGGGAAAGTCATGGGGAGGACAGGGTTTGGGTGGGAAGATAGAGAGTTCTGATTTAGACATAAGCTTGAGGTGACGGGAGGACATCCAAGTAGAGATGTCTTGAAGGCTGGAGGAAATGCGAGACTGCAGAGAGGGAGAGAGTTCATGGCTGGAGATGTAGATTTGGGTATCATCCCCAGAGAGGTAGTAGTTGAAGCCATGGTAGTGAATGAGTTCTCCAAGGGAGTGGATGTAGATGGAGAATAGAAGTGGACCCAGAACTGAACCTTGAGGGGCAAACGCAGTTAGGAGGTGGGAGGCAGAGGAGCAGCCTGCGAAGGAGACACCACTTAAGAACATTTTTATAATTTATTTATATTAATATCTGTTTCCCCCTCTAAACTGTAAGCTCATTGTGGGCAAGGAATGCGTCTGTTGTATTGTTATATTGTACTCTCAAGTGCTTAGTACAGAGCTCTCCACGCATTAAGTGCTCAATACATACACCTGACTGAGGCTGGAGCATCAAGAGTGAGGGGCAGCGAGAAGACTGGCTTGGAAAGAATGTAGACTAAGCTCCCCTCTAAACTGTAAGCTTGTTGTGGGCAGGGAACATGTCTACCAACTCTGTAATATGGTACTCTCCCAAGCTCTTAGTACAGTGCTCTGCACACATTAAATGTTCTGTTAATGACAGTGGATAGAGCACAGGCCTGGGAGTCAGAAGGTCATAGGTTCTAATTCTGGCTCTCCCTCTTGTCTGCTGCATGACCTTAGGTAAGTCACTTCACTTCTCTGTGTGTCGGTTACCTCGTCTGTAAAATGGGGATTGAGACTGTGAGCCTCACGTGGGACAGGGACTGTTTCTAACCTGATTTACTAGTAATAATAATAATGTTGGTATTTGTTAAGTGCTTACTATGTGCAGAGCACTGTTCTAAGCGCTGGGGTAGATACAGGGTAATCAGGTTGTCCCACATGAGGCTCACAGTTAATCCCCATTTTACAGATGAGGGAACTGAGGCACAGAGAAGTTAAGTGACTTGCCCACACTCACACAGCTGACAAGTGGCAGAGGATGGATTCGAACCCATGGACTCTGACTCCCAAGCCCGGGCTCTTTCCACTGAGCCATGCTGATCCACCCCCAGTGCTTAGTACAGTGCTTGGCACATAGTAAACATTTAACAAATACCATTATTATTATTATTATTATTATTATTATTATTATTAGTTAATACCACTGAGTGATGGATTGATTGGAGACACCATGATGGGGAACAGTGGGAGAAGAGAGCAAATAGGTAATAATAATAAGAATGATATTTGATAAGCACTTGTTATGTACAAAGCACTGTTCTGAGCACTGGGGTAGATGCAAGGTAGTAAGGTCGGACACAGTCCCTGGACCCCAGAGGGCTCACAGTCTTAGTCCCCATTTTACAGATGAAGTGACTGTGGTCCAGAGAAGTAAAGCAACTTGCCCAAGGTCACACAGCTGACTTGTAGCAAAGCTGGGATTGAAATAATAAAATAACCCATGACCTTCTGACTCCCAAGCCCATGCTTTATCCACTGGCCACGAGTCAGGGGGAAATCCCCTCTTACACCAGAGCCAGAGTCCATAGAGGAATACCTCTGCCTGGAGCCACGGACCCACTTTGATGGTCTGCCTGATCATCCCCAGAGGCAACCAGGAGCTGCTGCAGGATAGAATTCAGTGGGCTAGCAGGGAGTGGGAGTGTGGCCTCGAATTAGAGGTGTGGGTCCTACTGCGGATTTTCCTTTGGAAAGTATTCAAATTAAAAGAAGCCTGTTTTTCTTTTCAGTCTCACGTGCGGATGGTGAGAGGGACTGATGATCGTTGCTTAGTAGTCCCCTTTTACCGGCCACAAGGTGGCAAGATAACTCCCAGTCACTCACTGCCTCTTGCTTTCCCATAGTGAAGCTTTGAAGAGAAAATCAGGAAGAGTATCTGGAAAGAAACAAGGAATCATTAGGCATTAGCCCAAAACCTGTTACCAGCGTTCACTGGAGAATAATGTACAATAAGTGAAGATGAGTCTTGGTTGCTTTATGCGGTGGACACGCTTCTCTTTTACAGTGTCCCAGTGGCTCAGTGGAAAGATCCCGGGCTTGGGTCTCAGAGGTCATGGGTTCGAATTCCGGCTCTGCCACTTGTCAGCTGTGTGACTGTGGGCAAGTCACTTAACTTCTCTGTGCCTCAGTTACCTCATCTGTAAAATGGAGATTAAGACTGTGAGCCCCACATGGGACATCCTGATTCCCCTGTGTCTACCCCAGCGCTTAGAACAGTGCTCGGCACATAGTAAGCGCTTAACAAATACCAACATTATTATTATTATTATTAAAATGGGGATTAAGACTGTGAGCCTCACATGGGACAACCTGATTACCCTGTATCTACCCTAGCGCTTAGAACAGTGCTCTGCACATAGTAAGTGCTTAAATACCAACATTATTAATATTATTATTGTTATTAATTAATCGTACTTATTGAGCACTTACTGGGTGCAGAGCGCTTGGGAGAATATGGGACATCAGAGTTGGTAGACATAATACCTGCCCACAAGGAGCTTTCAGTCTGAAGTGGGAGACAGAAAGTAACATATATTTGGGGTATTCATTCATGCAATTATATTTATTGAGCGCTTACTGTGTGCAGAGCACTGTACTAAGCTCTTGGGAAAGTATAGCACAACAATAAACAGTGACATTCCCCACCCACAACGAGCTTACAGTCTAGAGGGATGTACATAAGTGCTTTGGGACTGAGAGTGGGGTGAAAGAACGGTTCAAATCCGAGTGCAGGATGAAACTGAGCTCAGTTTTAATCAGCATCACTATTCATTCAGTCATATTCATTGAGCACTTACTGTGTGTAGAGCACTGTGCTAAGTGCTTGTGAGAGTACAATATAACAATAAATGGTCACATTCCCTCCCCACGGCGAGCTATGCACAAGAAGAAAGTTTAGTCAGCCTAGGGGAAAACAACTCCCTTCCCTGGCTTGATGAAGGTGGTTCTCAATCACTTTGCTTCTATCGGCTCAACGTTTAAGAGCCTGAAGGAGAGCTCAAAGCCACAAAGAAGCAATGTGTGGAAAGACAGTGATTATTCCCTGCAAAAGGTTGCCTGCTGTTGAACTGATTGGCCCCTCTCAATCTGAACCTGCCGTTTCATCAGTAACTCGGAGGAGAATGGAGCAGAAGCTGGGGAGTGTGACAAGCCCCTGGTTCGGGAATCGAACCTAGCAAGGAAGAAGACGCAAATCACAAGGTTAAATCGTGGAATTAAGAATTGTCATTTCTTAGAGTCTTGTCCTCCTCCTTTAACGACCGGTTCCCTGGCAGAGTTTAGAAAAAGTTGGACTTCCAAGTTTGGGGAAACCTGAAACACAGTAGTAGTAGCCATAATGGTTTTTATTGAGGACTCGTATAATAATAATAATAGTGGTATTTGTGAAGCAGCGTGACATGGTGGATAAGAGCATGGGCCTGGGAATCAGAAGGTTATGGGTTCCAATCCTGCCTCAGTCACTTGTCTGCTGTTGTGACCTTGGGCAAGTCACTTCACTTGTGTGGGCCTGTTACCTCATCTGTAAAATGGGGATTGAAGCTGTGAGCCCCATGTGAGAGAAGGGCTGTGCCAATTTGCTTGTACCCACCCCAGTGCTTAGTACAGGGCCTGGAACAAAGTAAGAATTTAACAAATGCCATTATTATTATTATTATTATTATTATTATTATTATTAAGCACTTGGGATGGGACCAACGTAGTAAGATAAGACATAGTCCCTGTCATAGATTGGGCTTGCAGTCTTAGTAGGAGGAAGAGAAATTATTGAATCACCATTTTACAGATGAGGGAACTGAGGTACAGATAAGTTAGGTGACTTGTCCAAGGGTCACACAGCAGGCAGTCGGAAGAGCAGGCCACTCTGTGTCTCAGTTCAACCGAATTGGTAGACACAGTCCCTGCCCACAAGGATCTTACAGTCTAGAGGGAGCAGTTTACAGTCTTATTTGTCTATCAGTTGTTTCGACATCTTGGGCACCCAGACTGGAGTCAGTTGCTCTGCCTGAAGCCCTCGAAGAGGGATTATTTCCTTTAACACTGTCCCAGAAGTAGAACTGTGACTTCTATGGCAGGATGCTCAGGAGACTTCCTGTAGACCATAAACTCATTACATCTGCTAATTCTGTTGTACTGTACTCTCCCAATCGCTTAGTACAGTGCTCTGCACATAGTAGGTGCTCAATAAATATCATTAATTAATTGAGTCTGTAGTGGAACTCCTTTGGCTTTGCTTGTGTGTGTTGTTTGTAACCTAACTTTTTGTTTTACTTTTGGGATGATTATTCTCAGTACCCTCCTGCTCTCTTGAGCTGTTTGCTAAATTACAAGTAGGAATTCGTCTGTGCTAGCTTTGATTTTTCAGTCAGTCACTGACAAGTGGATAAGTGTGTATTCACTGAACTTTGATTAGAGTGGTATTGGAATGGATTGTAGTTAAAGGCCTCTGAAAAGTGGCACGTGGTGAGACTGTTGTAATGCTACTCAATAGACAGTAATGAGCAATGTATGTTATAAAAAAGCAAAACTTTGCATCTGTTCCAGTGACTACTGGGGAAGCAGCATGGCTTAGTTGATTGAGGATGGGCCTGAGAGTCAGAGGACCTGGATTCTAATCCCGGGTCTGCCACTTGTCTGCTGTGTGATCTTGGGCAAGCCACTTCACTTCTCTGGCCTTCCATTCCCTCATCTGTAAAATGGGGATTAAAACTGCGAGCCCAGTGTGGACAGAGACGGAGTCCAACTTGATTAGCTTATATTTACCCCAGCGCTTAGTACAGTGCCTGGCACATAGTAAGTGCTTAACAAATTGTCTTATGCCTTCGAGTCATCTCCGACCCATAGCGACTCCATGGACACATCTCTCCCAGAACGCCCCACCTCCAACTGCAATTGTTCTGGTAGTTTAGCCATAGAATTTTCTTGGTAAAAATAAGGAAGTGGTTTACCATTTCCTCCTTCCACACACTCAACTTGAGTCTCTGCCCTCGACTCTCTCCCATGGTGCTGCTGCCCAGCACAGGCGAGATTTGACATGTAGCCAGTTACCTTCCACTCACTAGCCACTGCCCAAAATAGGAATGGAATAGGTATGCCTCTGCTTGACTCTACCTCCCATAGCTGAGACTGGTAGAGTGCTGGAAACTCTCCAGGTGAGGTCCAGAGAGGGGAGCTTGACAAATACCATATCATTATTATTATTAAAAGATGAATCTTGTGAGGTGAAAGGTACATTTCTGCGTAATTTATTCATTGCCCTATCACTTGGACAGGTGATTTTTGGATGGGTGACTTTATTTCTAAAGTAAAAACACATTTGGATGTTCAGTACAGGATTTACACAGGATTACATGCCAAACGTATGAAAGCAGCGTAACCTAGTGGGTAGAGCCTGGGCCTGGGAGTCAGAGGACCTGGGTTATAATCCTGGCTCTGCCACTTGTCTGCTGTGTGACCTTGGGCAAGTCTCTTAACTTCTCTGAGTCTGTTTCCTCATCTGCAAAGTGGGGATTAAAAACCTTAGTCCCTTGTGAAACAGGGACTGTGTCCCACCTGATTATCTTCTATTTACCCTAGTGCTTAGTACCATGCCTGGAACCTAGTAAGAGCTTAACAAACACCATAAAAAAGCAAGACAAAACAAAATCCTATTTTTCACTCATTCATTTGTATTTATTGAGTGCTTACTGTGTGCAGACCACTGTACTGAGCGCTTGGGAGAGGACAATACAACAATAAACGGGCACATTCCCTGCCCACCTGTGACCACTGTGAGGTAGTGTGGGACCCTCAGACAGGAAGCTCTTACAGGGAAGTGGAAACCCCTCCCTCAACTAGGGCTTATGTCCACACCTGTAATTTATTTATAGTAATGTCTGTCTCTCCCTGTAGACTGTAAGCTCACTGTGGGCAGGTCGTGTGTCTGGTGTTATATTGCAGTCTCCCAAGCTCTTAGTACAGTGCTTTTCACAGAGTAAGCACTCAGTAAATACGATTGACTGACTGACTGGCTGGCTTCTGCTTGGAACTAAAGGGCTTCTGTTTCTGCTGCTGTTTCCATGGTTCCCACGCTTCTGCGGGCCACTTTGCCTGAGGCCTCATGATTCAGGAAATCTAGCGAGCTATGTCAGTATCTAGTTCATCTGCCCAAGAAATGACCCTCACACCTCTGTGGTTGAGGGGCAGGGGTGCTCTTAGCTCAGCTCTTTCCTGTCACTACTACCGTCTTGACTGCCGGAGGGAAAAACAGGCTCTGCCGCCTGTCTGCTGGGTGATCTGGGTAAGTCACTTAACTTCTCTGTACCCCATTTACCTCATCTGTAAAATGGGGATTACGACTGTGAGTCCCATGTGAGACATGGACTGCATCCAACCTGATTAGCTTATATCTATCCCACCGCTTAGTACAGTGCCTGGCGTATAAGTGCTAACAAATGCCGTTAAAAAATAAAGACGCCTGGATACGTGTATTTGTGTGTGAGTTTATATCTATATCTGTGTCTGCCCCTCTCCAAGGGCTCTGACTATCTCTGAGTTTCCACCTTATCTCTCGACTGTCACTCTAATCTGTCCAGTTCATGTATTCTCTGTTTGTCCATTTCTGCTTTACCGGGGTACTCTCACCTGGGTTACACTTAAATAAAAGCATGGATTAGTGGATAAAGCAGCACAGCTTGGGAGTCAGAAGGACCAGGGTTCTAATTCCAGCTCCACCACTTGTCTGCTGTGTGACTTTTCGCAAGTCACTTTTCTTCTCTCTGCCTCAGTTCTCTCATCTGTCAAATGGGAATTGAGACCATGAGCCACACAGGGGACTGGGACTGTGTCCAACCAAATTAGTTTGTGTCCACTACAGCGCTTAATATAGTGCCTGGAACATAGTAAACACTTAACAAATACCAGTATTATTATTATTATTAACATAGTAAACACTTAACAAATACCATTATTATTATTATGTGTCCCCATCTCCCACCCCTGGATTCTGCAGTGTGTCTGCCACCCCTGACCCCATGGAAACCTCACTATCACTGTTTTTTTGCAAGGAATAGATCTGTTCATCTTATTAATAACAATAGTATTTGTTAAGAGCTTACTTTGTGCCAGGCACTGAACTAAGAGCTGGGATAGATACAAATCTGTCAGGTTGGACACGGTCTCTGACCCACAAGGGGCTCACAGTCTTAATCCCCATTTTACAAAGAACCTTCCAGAAGGATGGACACACTAAATATCAGTTAAAAAGTAAAGGTGGATGTAATTAGCCAAGATATCACTAACTATTTTCACAGATCACATTCGCTCTAACAGAGCCACGTTCTCGGCGCCCTGGTTCTGGGTTAACTGAGCACCACCCTCTGTTTCCATCTCTAAAGTAGCCAGCCCCTCTGCCCGGAGAGATGGTTTGTGCAGGGCAAATGGGGTGGCCTGGCCCTTTTGCAGAGAAGCTGGGAGAGCTTAATGAATAATGGCAGCGTGACAGAAGCGCTAATGCTGTCACCTGTCAACGGCCTCTCCGGCTCATTAAAAGCTGACGGCGTTTCTGAGAGAAGCCAATGTGCCATGCTGCACTGTAGCCCAAACTGCCCTGTCAATCAATCAATCAATCAGTCTCCTATCCCCAAAGGATGGCTTGAAGCGGTAGCAAGAGCAGTTGATATGAGTGGTAATGTAGGGGGGGAGCCTTGGTATCCCACTCTGCCTATCAAAAACTGCAGGATGATTTACGGCGCTTTGAGAGGACGGTATTGTATTGTGGATCCAGGACTCAAGAAACAGAATTACTGCTCATTTGATGATCTCTGCCTCTGACAGTTTGGCTTATTTTGTGTTTGTTTTTTTAATTTGTTTGCTTTTTAATGGTATTTATTAAGCTCTTATTTTGTGTCAAGAACTGTTCTAAGCACTGGTAAGCAGTGGGGTAGATGCAAATTAATCGGGTGGGATTCAATCCCTATCCCACAAGGGACTCACAGCCAAGAAGATGGGAGAACAGATTTTTTTTTAAGCTCTTTGTGTCAGGCACTGTTCTAAGCCCTGGGAGAGATACAATTAAATCAGAGGGGACATAGTCCCTGTCCTACAACAGTGCTCTGCACACAGTAAGCGCTCAATAAATACGAATGAATGAATGAATGAATGAGCTCACAGCTGAGGAGGAGGAAAAACAGGTATTGAATCCCCATTTTTCAACTGAGGAAAATGAGAGATGTAAAGGGACTTGTACAGGGTCACGCAGCAGACATTCATTCAATCGTATTTATTGAGCGCTTACTGTGTGTAGAACACTGTACTAAGTGTTTGAAATGTACAATTCGGCAACAGATAGAGACAATCCCTGCCCAACAACAGGCTCACAGTCTAGAAGGGGGAGACAGGCAACAAAACAAAACAAGTAGTCGGGCCTCAATGCCATCAAGATAAATAGAATCATAGATATATACACATCATTAATAAAAATAGAGTAATTAATATATACAGATATGCACAAGTGCTGTGGGGAGGGGAAGGGGGAAGAACAGAGGGTGGGAGTAGGGGGAATGAGGAGGGGGAGAGGGAAAGGGAGGGCTCAGTCTGGGAAGGCCTTCTGGAGGAGATGAGCTCTCAGTAGGACTTTGAAGAGGGGAATAGAGTTAGTTTGGCAGATGTGAGGAGGAACTTACTGTGTAAAAAGCAGTGTACTAAGCACTTGGGAGGTTACAATACAACAGAGTTGGTAGATATGTTCCCTGCCCAAAACAAGCTTAGAAACAATTCGTTAGTGGTACTTAGTGAGTGCTTCCTTTGTGCAGAGCACTATATTAAGAGCTTGGGAAAGTGCAACACCCTGACATTGAAAATGATGGTGATGATGGTATTTGTTAATTGCTTACTATGTGCCAGGCACTGTACTAAGTGTTGGGGTGGATACAAGCAAATCGAGATTGACACAGTCCCTGTCCCATGCAGGATTCACAGTCTCAATCCCCATTTTACAGATGAGGGAACTGAGGCCCAGAGAAGTGAAGTGACTTGTTCAGGGTCACACGGTAGACAAGTGGCAGAACTGGAATTAGAACCCATGACCTTTTGACTCCTAGGCCTGTGCTCTCTCCATTACACCATGCTGCTTCTACTACATCATGCCGTTTCTACTACACCGTTCTGCTTCTAGTTGGGAGATATGATCCCTGCCCACAAGGAGTTTACGGTCTACGGGGGAGATAGATATTAAAATTAATTCAACATAGGGAAAAGAGTAGAATGTAAACGGATATATGTAATAAGTACCCTGGGACCGGAGTATCAAAACACTTAAGAGATAGACATCATCATTAGAGAAGCAGCGTGGCTTAGTGGAAAGAGCACGAGCTTGGGAGTCAGAACAGAGGTGGTCGGTTCTAATCCCAGCCCCGCTGCTTGTCAGCTGTGTGATTTTGGGCAAATCACTTAGAGAAGCAGCATTGCTTAGTGGAAAGAGCATGGGCTTGAGAGTCAAAGGACATGGGTTCTAATCCTGGCTCTGCCACTTGTCTGCTCTGTGACCTTGGGTAAATCACTTAACTTCTCTGTGCCTCAGTTACCTCATTTGTAAATTGGGGGTTAAAAGTGTGAGCCCCATGTTGGACAACATGATTACCCTGTACCTACCCCAACACTTAGAACAGTGCTTGGCACATAGTAAGTGCTTAACAAATACCATAATTATTATTGTTATTATTTCTGTTCCTTAGTTACCTCATCTTTAAAATGGGAATTAAGACTGTAGACCCACCTGGGACAATCTGATAAACTTGTATCTCCCCCAGTGCTTAAGAACAGTGCTTGGCACATAGTAAGTCCTTAACAAATGCTGTTATTATTATTGTTATTATCTGATTAGTTCATGTTGAGGGAAGGGTGGATGGGGAAATGAGGGCTCAGGGAAGGTCTTTTGGGGGAGTTATGATTTTCAGAAGGTTTTAAAAGTGGGGAGGGTGGTGGACTGCCAGATATGAAAGGAGAAGAAGTTCCAGGCCAGAGGGAGGATGTGAGATAGAGGAGATTGAGATACACTGAGTAGAAGCAGCTTAGCTCAGTGGAAAGAGCATGGGCCTGCAAGTCCGAGGTCATGGGTTCGAATCCCAGCTCTGCCACCTGTCAGCTGTGTGACTATGGGCAAATCACTTAACTTATCTGTACCTCAGTTACCTCATCTGTAAAATGGGGATGAAGACTGTGAGCCTCACGTGGGACAACGTGATTATTCAATAGTATTTATTTTATTCAATAGTATTTATTGAGCGCTTACTATGTGCAGAGCACTGTACTAAGCGCTTGGGATGAACAAGTCGGCAACAGATAGAGACGGTCCCTGCCGTTTGACGGGCTTACAGTCTAATCGGGGGAGACGGACAGACAAGAACAATGGCACTAAACAGCGTCAAGGGGAAGAACATCTCGTAAAAACAATGGCAACTAAATAGAATCAAGGTGATGTACAATTCATTAACAAAATAAATAGGGTAACGAAAATATATACAGTTGAGCGGACGAGTACAGTGCTGTGGGGATGGGAAGGGAGAGGTGGAGGAGCAGAGGGAAAAGGGGAAAATGAGGCTTTAGCTGCGGAGAGGTAAAGGGGGGATGGCAGAGGGAGTAGAGGGGGACGAGGAGCTCAGTCTGGGAACGCCTCTTGGAGGAGGTGATTTTTAAGTAGGGTTTTGAAGAGGGAAAGAGAATCGGTTTGGCGGAGATGAGGAGGGAGGGCGTTCCAGGACCGCGGGAGGACGTGACCCAGGGGTCGACGGCGGGATAGGCGAGACCGAGGGACGGTGAGGAGGTGGGCGGCCGAGGAGCGGAGCGTGCGGGGTGAGCGGTAGAAAGAGAGAAGGGAGGAGAGGTAGGAAGGGGCAAGGTGACGGAGAGCCTTGAAGCCTAGAGTGAGGAGTTTTTGTTTGGAGCGGAGGTCGATAGGCAACCACTGGAGTCGTTTAAGAAGGGGAGTGACATGCCCAGATCGTTTCTGCAGGAAGATGAGCCGGGCAGCGGAATGAAGAATAGACCGGAGCGGGGCGAGAGAGGAGGAAGGGAGGTCAGAGAGAAGGCTGACACAGTAGTCTAGCCGGGATATAACGAGAGCCCGTAATAGTAAGGTAGCCGTTTGGGTGGAGAGGAAAGGGCGGATCTTGGCGATATTGTAGAGGTGAAACCGGCAGGTCTTGGTAACGGATAGGATGTGTGGGGTGAACGAGATTACCCTGTATCTACCCCAGCGCTTAGAACAGTACTCCGCACATAGTAAGCACTTAACAAATACCAACATTATTATTATTAGTATTATTATTAGGTTGGGATGAGAGGATCTAATGGCCAAGCTGGGTTGTAGAGGGAGATCAGTGAGATAAGGTAGAAAGGAGAGAGCTGTTTGAATGCCTTAAAGCTGATAGTAAGGAGTTTCTGAGCGATGCAGTGGCGAAATGCCAGCCATCGGTCATTTTTGAGGACTGGGGAAGATACGGACTGAATGGTTTTTCAGAAAAATGATCCTGACAGGAGAGTGAAGTATTGACTGGAGTGGGAAGAAACAGCAAATATTGAGGTCAGCGAGGAGACTGATGCAGTAATCAAGGTGAGAAATGATGAGTGCTTGGATCAGTATAGTAGCAGTTTAATCGGTGAGGAAAGAGTGGATTCTAGAAATCATTATAGCATTTGTTAAGTGCTTACTATGTGCCAGGCACTGTACTAAATACTGGGGTGGGTACAAGCAAATCGGTTGAATACAATTCCAGTACCATGTGGGGCTCACAGTCTCAATGCCCATTTTATGGATGAGGTAATTGAGGCACAGATAAGTGAAGTGACTTGCCCAAGGTCATACAGCAGACAGGTGGCAGAGCTAGATTTAGAACCCATGACCTTCTGACTCCAGGCCTGTGCTCTTTCCACTACACCATGAAGGTAGAGCTAACAGGGTTTGGAGATAGGTTAAATGTAGGGTGGAATGAAAGAGATGTCTCTCTTCTGCTGTAGTCTTCCAGTAGTAGTCCACTGCCATTTCACTTGACACTGTGCTTTACTGTCTTTAAAATATTTTTAACGGTATTAATTAAGCACTTACTATGGGCCAAGCACCGAGTCCCTATCCCATGGAGAAGCAGCATGGCTTAATGGAAAGAGCACAGGCTGGGGAGTCAGAGGTCATGGGTTCAAATCTTGGCTCCGCCGCTTGTCAGCTGTGTGACTTTGGGCAAGTCACTTAACTTATCTGTGCCTCAATTACTTCATCTGTAAAATGGGCATTGACCATGAGCCCAACGTGGGACGACCTGATCACCTTGTATGCTCCCCAGTGCTTAAAACAGTGCTTTGTACATAGTAAGTGCTTAACAAATGCCATCATTATTATTATTATTATTATGGAGGGCTCATAGTCTTAATTCCCATTTTATAGATGAGGTAACTGAAGCCCAGAAATGCTAAGTGACTTGCCTAAGGTCACACAAAGGGCAAATGGCGGGGCCAGGAATAGAACCCAGGTCCTCTGACTCCCAAGCTCCTGCTCTTTACCCTGGGCCACACTGCTTCTCTACCTTTGTTCTCCCCTCCTGAGTTGCATGTGTTTCCTTTCAGTTCATCATTCAAAATCTCTGTCGATGTCCTCATTGTTCTTTCATGCTTTGTCCAGTGGAGCTGGGTTACTTCGAGCATTGTTTTAGTGCATCCTGTATTTCATTGTTGCTAATCATATCCTGCCTTTTGACATTCAGCACAGTACATAGATACTGTCTTTGAAATGGTTCAGGATCCCCCTACCAGCCCCAAAGCATTTAGATATGTATCTGTAATTTATTTCTTCATATTGATGTCTGATTCCCCCTCTAGACTGTAAGCTTGTTGTGGGCAGGAAATGTGTTTACTGTTGGATTGTACTCTCCCAACTCCTTACTACATTGCCCTGCACACAGTAAGCACTCAAAAAATATGATTGACTGTGCCTTCTGCGATATGTCCAACTTTCAAGATTGACATCACTTTAGTTCTAGAATCATTCCGATTGGCTTAGAGTTTGATGCCCCCTTTGTACTCAAACTTTCTGTTTTTCTGGCCCTTTGGAGTCTGTTTTTTTTTTTTAAATCGATCCTTGGTCGTTGGCTACCATAGTAAACTGAAGAGCAAAATTTGTTGATAGCATGAAGTCCTGCATCGAAAATAGTAATAATAATGATGGTATTTGTTAAGCGCTTACTATGTGCAAAGCACTGTTCTAAGCAGTGGTGGGGATACAGTGTGATCTGGTTGTCCCATGTGGGGCTCACAATCTTAATCCCCATTTTACAGATGAGGTAACTGAGGCACAGAGAAGTTAAATGACTTACCCGAAGCCACATAGCTGATAAATGGTGGATCCGGGATTAGAACCCATGACCTCTGACTCCCAAGCCTGCACTCTTTCCACTGAGCCACACTGCTTCTCCATCTGGTTGTGTATAGAGTTTTTTGAGTGAAGAGGGGTGCATGACCTGATTTTATTCAAATTTATTGCCAGTCCATGGTCCTGTCCCCAATCTCTGAAGTGATTCGTAACCATTTAGATTTCTTCTCTTGTCTGCAATTCAAGAGCACATTCATCAGCATAAGGTAATTTCTGGGTGGCTGTGTAAAGATGTTTGATGATGCTCATGTCGTGTAAAGCTTAAGATGCTTATTCTCATTCTAGTATTCAGGTCCCTCAAGCAGGGAGGCATAGAATAAACTGCACAGAACTGGAAGGTCACCCAGCCCTCCTCTACGTTGATGATTTGGGGAAATGGTCATTCTGGGAAGCTTCAACTTTCATTAGAACCACCTGACTCTTCATTCATTCAGTCGTATTTGTTGAGCGCTTACTGTGTGCAGAGCACTGTACTAAGCATTTGGAAAGTACATTCCAAGCGCTTAGTACAGTGCTCTGCACATAGTAAGTGCTCAATAAATACGATTGAATGAATCAATGAAAGTACAATTCAGCAGCAGACAGAGACAGTCCCTACCCAACAACAGGCTCACAGTCTAGAAGGTGTGGAAGTCTAGAAGTCCAGACTATTGTACAGTAGCCTGAGGATCTTGGTGAACTTTTCAGTTTGATTTGACTGTTGGACCAAATTTGACCCTAGCAGTAAAATAGTCATCTTCAAGGTTCAGTGGAAAGAGCCTGGGCTTGGGCGTCAAAGGTTATGGGTTCAAATTCCGGCTCTGCCACTTGTCAGCTGGGTGACTTTGGGGAAGTCACTTAACTTTTTTGTGCTTCAGTTACCTCATCTGTAAAGTGGGGATTAAGACTGTGAGCTCCACGTGGGACAACCTGATCACTTTGTGTCCTCCCCAGTGCTTAGAACAGTGCTTTGCACATAGTAAGCACTTTACAAATGCCATCATCATTATTATTATTAGTATCTCTCCCTGTTTGTTGTTTTTAATGGTATTTTTTAGGCAGTTACTATCAACGGGCACTGGACTAAACGTTGGAGTAGATACAAGTTTATCAGGTTGGGTTCCTGTCCCACATGTCACTCCCAAGAGCATAATTACAGTGCTCTGCACACCGTAAGTGCTCAATAAATATGATTGAATGAGTATAAAGGCTTCAGGGGTTTTCCTTTACTGGCATGCCTGGTAAAAGAAGCATGGTCTAGTGGAAGGAGCATGGGCCTGGGAGTCAGAGGTTGTGGGTTCTAATCCTGGCTCTGCTGTATGTCTTTTGTGTATAAGACATTCACTTTACTTCTCTATGCTTCAGTTACCTCATCTGTGAATTGGGGATCAAGACTGTGAGCCCTATGAGGGACATCAGTTGTGTCCAACCTGATTACCTTGTATCTACCACATCGCTTAGAACAGTGTTTGGCACATAATAAGCACTTTACAAATACCACTATCATTATTATTAGTATTATTATTATTGACTTGCATTAGCATCATCATTCCTGCCTGATTGGTATGCAGCATCTCAGGCTTTTCTGCCAGACCCCACCACATGCTCTTATCACACTGCCTTCCTGGGCTGCTTGGGTTAAGGAAAAAGGAATGGCAAAATAATATGCACTGATTCCATTAGGCCATACAACCTCCCATAGAAGAAAACCATGCTTCATTTGGAAAAGTGTAACATATTCCACAGGAAAAGTGTAACGTATTCCATTTTAGGAAAAATGGAGTTTCTGAATCATTAAGAGCAAGCAAAATGGGCAGTTTTAATGTCACTTCCATTTTATTGCAACTTTTGTTGCTGTTACGATCCTTGTGTGTTGACAGGTTTTTCTTTTAGGCAGTAGTTTCAACTTGTGCAATTTGGCTAATGTATTCCATACATACAGCTAAATCCCACCACATTAGAATAGTCAGGGGGGCTATTTAACTATTGAAATGAAATTTCAGAATGAAATTACCTTAAATAAAAAGTAACTCAAAAATCTGCATAAATACTGAATGCGCAATGACCAAATCCTCTCTGTAATTCTTTTAGTTTAGGTATTTAATTGTGTGGGAACACTACTGCAATTACTCCTCAGATTCAGGCAGAAACGGAAATTATTTTACACCCACCTGTGTGCGCGATAGGGAGCTATTTCCTTTCTAATTAGTATCATCGTCATTCAAATTACCGCACTCCAGTTGCAGTGGCCTACCTTGTGAGACAATTGGCAAAGTTTATGGGTCCAGACTATGTGCAGAGCGGGTAATCCCTGTGCCAGGCAAGGAGTAAGACCAAGTGAGAGTGGCCTACAGATTTCCGGGGGAGCTTGCCCTAAAAGGTTGGGTCGTGTTCCTTCTCCACCCTCACCTGCTGCACCATTAGGCAAGCCGGAGTAGTTTCACCAGCGACACCTAAAATCCAAGATGATTAAGTGCTTTGAAGCCAATGGTGAGGAGTTTCTGTTTGATGCAGAGTTGGATGGGCAACCACTGGAGGTTCTCGTTGAGTGGGGAAACATGGACTGAACATTTCTATAGAAAAATGATCCGGGCAGCAGAGTGAAGTATGGACTGGAGTAGGGAGAGACAGAAGGCTGAGAGGTCAGCAAGGAGGATGATAAAATGTCAGGATGGGATAAATGCTTGGATTAACGTGGTAGCAATTTGGATGAATACGAAAGGATAGATTCTAGCTGTGTTGTGAAGGATGAACTGACAGGGTTTAGTGATGGATTGAATTTGTGAATTGAATGAGAGAGGAGAGTCAAGGATAATGCCAAAGTTATAGGCTTGTGAGTCCGAAAGGATGGTGGTGCTGTCTACAGTGATGGGAAAGTCATGGGGAGGACAAGGGGAGGTATGCCCCTCCCAGGACTCACAATCTTGATCCCCATTTTACAGTGATGGGAAATTCAGTGATGTGATGGGAAAGTCACGGGGAGGACAGGGTTTGGAATCACACAGTCTCGGTTGTTACGAGAGAAGGTTGTAACCTGGATTGTGTCTGTTGATCTAGATCCACAACTATATTATAGATACACACACACAAAACAATCTTCTTATTTCACACTGCTAGAGGAAGATGAGGATTTTTTTTATTTTTCACCACCTAAATAGTCCCCAAACATTGCTGTGTTTCTAGGCAGATTGGATTGACCTTCTGTTCTCATCAACCTCTTGAGAATGCCCAGTAATTGGGTCAATTGGGTACACCCTGAAGAGAGGACATTTAGCATTTTCAGCTAAAATCCCCAACAATACTTCTCATTTTTTTTCCCTTTCTACTCACACATTTGCTCCCTGCTTTATTGTCTTTTTGTATTTGGCTTTTAAAAGTGAATTTGCCAGCTGCTAGCCATTTAAAACCACTTCTGCAGCAAAGTGTCAACGAACATGCCCAGTTTCAAGGTGACTTAGAGACTGGCAGAAAGCAATAAACAAGGATGGACATCAGGCAGGGTGGTTTCTGTGAACAAAGAAAAAACATTAAGGGAACAGGAGGAGAGAAGAAAGAGAGGAGGAAGCAGCAAGAGGAGTGATGAACAAGGGAAGAGGAAGGAAGAGACAAGGAAGGAAAGCCTGGCAGGTTCACCGAAGGCTACACCCAAGGCTCTGGAGTGGAATTTTCCCTTTTCTCAAAGCAGCATTTATCAGCAACATTTATCTGCTTCTAATTGGGCCCTGAAGGGATTAGCCATTAGGGAGAAGTGATGAAAAGTCTTGGCAGTGTGTAGAAAGCAAGAACATATTCATTCATTCATTCAATTCATTCTATCGTATTTATTGAACCCCTACCATGTGCAGAGTACTGTATTAAGAGCTTGGAAGAGTACAGTATAACAATAAGCAGGCACGTTTCTTGCCCGTGACGAGCTTACAGTCTAGAAGGGGAGAGAAGGACCATTTTTACAGCAATTGGTGAGTTGTGAATGCTGGGCTGATAAAAATAAATCGCAGAATGATCTCAGACAGCCTATGGGCAGAAAAGGGGTAGTAAAATGATAATAATGTTACTTAATAATAACAATAAAATAATGATGGTATTTGTTAAGCACTACTATATGCCAAACACTGTTCTAAGCACTGGGATAGATGCAGGGTAATCAGTTTGTTCCACATAATAATAATGTTGGTATTTGTTAAGTGCTTACTATGTGCAGAGCACTGTTCTAAGCGCTGGGGTAGACACAGGGGAATCAGGTCAGGGGAATCAGGTTGTCCCACGTGGGGCTCCCAGTTTTAATCCCCATTTTACAGATGAGGTAACTGATTGTGACTTGCCCAAAGTCACACAGCTGACAAGTAGCACAGCCGGGATTAGAACCCACGATCTCTGACTCCCAAACCCGTGCTCTTTCCACTAAGCCAACCTGCTTCTTAAGCGTTTACTATGTGCCAAACACTGTTCTAAGTGCTGGGGTAGATACAACTCAATCAGGGTGAACCCAGTCTCTGTTCCACATGGGGCTCACAGTCTAAGTAGGAGGGTGTAGGATTGAATCCTGTTTTACAAATAGGTAACTGAAGCACAGGGAAGTTAAGTGACTTGCCCAAGGTTATGCAGCAGATATGTGGTGGAGCTGGGATTAGAACCTGGATCCTCTGACTCCCAGGCCATGCTCTTTCCATTAGGCCACAGTGCTGAAGAGTTTCAGCATCAGCAAGTACAGAGTACAGAGCGTTACATTAGGGAAAAGTAAGGCAAATTAAATGGCATGATGTTGGACTCTGGGATCAGTCTCATGAAATCTCACCGCTCACAGTTCCTTCAAATTGATGCAACAATATGTTATGGCTACCCCCAATCAATCAGTCATTGCTATTTGTTGAGCACTTAATATATGCAGAGCATTGTAGTAAGCATTTGGGAGAGCAAATGGGGATGGTAGAAACACTCCCTGCCCACAAGGAACTTACAGTCCATAGGGAACCCAACAAGGCATACATCAACAAGCAGGATTATGAAAGTTAAACAGAAAACATAGCTTGGCCATAAATTTAAAACCATATTTTGTCAATATCTGGAGTGTTCCAGGTTCTGCAGATTTTAAGATCATAGATAAAAGACAGGAAATTCTCAACTGCATGAAGTGCTTCATTCTGATTTTTTTTTAAAACCTCTTAGTTTCAAGCATTTCCTTGTCCTAATATTGTAGGATTTAGTGATCGGTCAGTCAGTGAGTCAATCATATTTATTTGAGTGCTTACTGTGTACAGAGCACTGTACTAAGCGCTCAGTGGAGTATAATGTAATAATAGACACATTCCCTGCCCACAGTGAGCTTATAGTCTTGTCCCTGTCCACCAATTACTTAGTTTGGCCAACTTCAGTCACATCACCTCCAGCTTTGGCCTTTCCAGGTGAAATCAAACTTATTTTGTACAGCCCCTCTCTATATGGAACGTCCTCCATTCTCCCCATCATCCTAAGGAGCAGGTCTAAATACTCTTTGAGGGCAGAGAGCAGGTTGGCTTACTCTACTGTAATCTCCCAAGTGCTTAGTACAGTGTTCTGAACAGAGTAAGGAGTGAATAAATGCCATTGTTGACTGTTGTATACGGAAATGCACAAAGTGTTCCCTGGCTGAGCATACGTAGTATAATAGCGTGGCACAACTTTTTGTTTTGTTTCCCATCCTCTCTTGTGGATACAATCCAGTTTCTGGTCGTCCAGTGAATGGATGTTGTTAAATAACAGCGAACTATTACCTTGAAATCTGACAGACAGTTCCAAGCCAGTCATCTTGTAGTTATAATTGAGATTGTTTTCTGAAGATCAGATCGGAAGCCGGAAGTTGAGAAAAGTGGACACTTTTGAAGATGAGAATTGTCAGGAGAATTCCTCCTACCCTCAGATCTGTGTCAGACTTGCTCAGAACGAAGCTCATCTGCTCTTTATCCGCCCACTTGCTCAGCTTCATGAGGTCAGCCAGGAGTTGATCCCCATTTCCCACACTCATCCCCAGAAGAGCTTAGTGACATCTGCAAACTTGGAGGTTTCACAGTGCTCCCTAATCCTGCTCATTTCGGAAGCTGTTTTGGAAAAAAAGGGCAATTCAAACACAGTTTCATGGTAGATAGAGCTCAGTACACTTCTGCACCCTAAGAAAGTGCCTGTCTTTTCTTTTAGAGAAGCAAAGCATCCTAGTGGCAAGAGCATGGGCTTCGGATCATGGGTTCTAATCTTGTCTGCTGTCTTCTGTGTGACCTTGGTTAAGTCACTTCACTTCTCTGTGCCTCAATTACCTCATCTGGATAATGGAGATTAACATTGTGAGCCCCATGTGGGACAGAGACTGTGTTCAGTCTGGTTATCTAGTATCTACCTCAATGCTTAGAACAGTGCTTGTCACAAAGTAAGCACTTAACAAATACCGTAATTATTTACTATCTATTTTTTATTTTAGTATCCAGTTTTTTGCATGTATTAGTAAATTACCTATACATTTGTGCGAATAGATTAATATAAACATGTATTTATAGAGTCGTCCTTCATATTCGCAGCAGGTGTTAAGCAGTCTTAATCCCCATTTTACAGATGAGGTAACTGATTGTGACTTGCCCAAAGTCACCCAACTGACAAGTAGCAGAGCCGGGATTAGAACCCATGACCTCTGACTCCCAAGCCCGTGCTCTTTCCACTAAGCCAACCTGCCACTTAAGCATTTACTATGTGTCAAACCCTGCATGTGGCCAAAAGGACCAGTGTGTGGAACCCATGTTCTCAACTGCCCTGTACATACACAAAGACTTTCCATTTACAGTGCTTTGCACACAGTAAGCCCTCAATAAATACAATTGTATGAATTCACCAAACTCTTGCTCACCCACACCCTCCAGCCTGGAACTTCCTCTCCAAATACATCTGAGAGACTTGTGCTCTCCCCATCTCCAAAGCCTTTCTGAAACTACATCTCTTCCAGGAAACCTCCCCTTATATAGACTTCTAATATCCTCATTTTTTGTGGTACTTGTTAAGCACTTACTAGGTGCCAGCCCCATACAGAGCGCTTGGGTAGGTACAGGTTAATCAGGTTAGTCACAGTCCATGTCCCACTTGGAGCTCATGGTCTCATTCCCCACTTTACAGATGAGGTAACCCAGGCCCAGAGGAAGTGAAGTGACTTGACCAAGGTCACACAGCAGACAGGCGGTGGAGCCAGGATTAGAATCCCCAGTCCTTCTGACTCCCAGCCCTTGCTCTAACCAAATTTGTATTCCCTCAACTGCTCTTTCAGCACTCTGCACTGCCTAAACACTTAAAACATCTCCAACTCCCTATTTCTTCTTTTCTCTGTAATTTATTTTAGAGTGTATCTACCACATTAATTGCAAACTCTTTGAGTGCAGAAAGCATAGCTCACTCTAGTGTTCTCTTCCGAGTACTTGACACAGTACTTGCTCACAGTTGACTTCCTCAGTACCATGGTTATTCTCTTGTGTTTATTTGCTGTGGCTGGTGGTGCTTTTACAGTTTTCTCTTGTCTCGATCAGTTAAGCAATGGCTTTTATTGAGCACCTAGTGAGTACTAGGTATTAGCTGAGACACACATTCCCTGCCCCGAAGGAGTTTCCAATCCAATGCGGGGACAGGCAAAAATTATTAGCAGGAAGTAAAAGCAGGAAGGACAACTTTAAAGTTTGATGAAAAACAAGCACATCAGGATGACAGCTAAATAAATAATTGAATGTACAGATGAATAAATAAAACCATGCATATGAATAGCAGTGATGAGGATGATTGAAATATTCATTCATTCATTCAGTCGTATTTATTGAGTGCTTACTGTGTGCAAAGCACTGTACTAAGCTCTTGGAATGTACAATTCGGCAACAGATAGACACAGCCCCTGCCCAACAACGGTCTCACAGTCTAAAAGGGGGAGACAGACAGCCAAACAAAGCAAGTAGTCAGGCTTCAACACCATCAAAATAGATATATAGAATCATAGATGTATACACATCATTAGTAAGATAGAGTAATAAATAATATATATAAATCTACACAAGTGCTGTGGGGAGGGGAAGGGAAAGTAGAGCAGAGGGAGGGAGGAGAGGGAATAGAGAGGGGAGGAGGGGCAGAGGGAAAGGGAGGGCTCAGTCTGGGAAGGCCTCCTGGAGGAGGTGAGCTCTCAGTAGGGCTTTGAAGAGGGGAAGAGAGTTTGGTAGATGTGAGGAGGAAGGGCATCCCAGGTCAGCGGTAGAACGTGGGCCAGGGATCGACGGCGGGACAGGCGAGAACGAGGCACAGTGAGGAGTTTAGCGGCAAAGGAGCAGAGTTGTACGGGGTGTACAGTAGAAGGAGAGAAGGGAGGTGAGGTAGGAGGGGGCAAGGGGATGGAGAGCTTTGAAGCCAAGAGTGAGTAGTTTCAGCTTCATGCGAAGGTTGATAGGAAACCACTGAAAGTTTTTGAGGAGGGGAGTGACATGCCCAGAGCAAATCTGTAGAAATACACAGGTGTTGGGAACGGGTGTTGGTCCGACGCGACAGGGGTTTTAAGAATTGATTGGGGAATGCTTCTTGAAGCAAGCGGGTTTCAGAGGTTGGGGTTAGAGGCAGGAAAACCAAGAAGAAGGTATAGTTGGAAGGTGAGCTTGCGGGGAATTTGATCTGATGAATAACAGTAAAGGGACACTGTGGAATAATGGAAAAAGCACGGGCCTAGGTGTTTGATGACCTGGGTTTTAACCTAGGCTCTGCCAATTGCCTGCTGTGTGACCTTAGGTAAGTCACTTAACTTTTCTTTGCCTCAGTTGCCTCATCTGTAAAATGGGGATTCAGTTCCTGCTCTCCCCACTACATAGATTGTGATCCCCGCTGTGGGCTAGGGAATGTGCCTGACCTGATCAATTTGTATCTATCCCAGCTCTTAGAACAGTGTTTTACACATAGTAAATAATTAACAAATACAACAGTGATGATGATAATAATAATAAAGTAATATATGAAAGATGGAAACAGCCAGTAGAGATACTTCAAGCCAAAGATGGGAAAATATTTTTGTTTTAGGTACAATAAAAATAATAATAGTACTTTTTATTAAGCACTAATCACTGGATTAAGTTCTGCAGTTTAAGTTGTCTTTAATCCCCATTGCCAGAGAAAAGCCAAGAGAAATTAAGTGATTTGCTTAAGGTCACACAACAGGCAAGTGGCAGAGCTGGAATTAGAACCCAGGTCCTCCGCTGCCTAGGCTTATGCTCTTTCCATTAGGTGATGCTACTTCTCTAAGTAAGCATAGGATCACTGTTTATTAGCCAGAGTAGTAATAAGTAGCAGAAAGAAGTACACACATGTCCACTGTCCCCCCAGAGGGAAAAGGTTGGCAACAGATGCCTAAGGAAAAGAGAACAAAACTATAAAAGACAAAAGATGATGCTAAACACAAAAGTAGCAGCAGGATTTCAGTTTCCTAGTGCTGAAACCAACAATCAGGGAAGTCACAGCTGCAATCACAGTGGGGACCCCAATCATCTAAATGTTGATAAGGCCCTGCACTGCTTTGTTGAACTCCTTTCTGGGCTGGATCAAGGTCTAGTGGGAGCCCTGGTGCATTCCATGGAATGCTCTAGGTGGTTCTTTGGTCATAAAACTTCACCACGGTGGTATAGGGCCAGGAGGCAGACCCGGAATTAGAACAAATGGCTGTCAATTCTCAGAGTACAGTTCTTCTCCCCTGGACCAAAAGCAGGGTTAACAACACACAGTAGGTACCCAAAGATACCTGTAAGAATGATCACAGTCAGAGAGCAGAGAATGCCCCATGGCATAGTATCCCCTGACTGGATCTTCTTAATATCAGATGACCGATCTATAGATTTTTTTGTTCGTTTCAGAAAGCTAAATAAAGGTCACCTTTCCTATCCTCTGGTGAGTCCTGTTTGATTTGGGTGAGGCAGGCACCCCCATTTTAGGGATATCTTTAAGGATATCTTTTCTAGTCACCTCCATATTTGGGGCAAGCGGTGCAGTCTTAAATAGACCTGCTCAGACACCTGGGATACTACCTAGTGATGATATTGTTTCCTCAGAGATCAAGAACCGATAACCTTCTCACCTACTTTCTCTTCTGAAGCAGGGTAGCTGAGTGAACAGAGCATGGGCCTTGGAGTCAGAGGACCTGGATTCTCATTCTGGTTCTGCCACTTACCTGCTGTGTAAACTCGGACAAGTTACTTCACTTCTCTGTGCCTCAGTTCCCTTATATACACATTGGGGAGTCAATATCTGTTCTCCCTCCTTAGAATGTGAACCCCATGTGGGACCTGATAATCTTGTATCTCCTCTGGCGCTTAGTACAGTGCTTGACACATAAACACTTTTATTTATGCTATTTGTTTAGTGCTAACTATGTGTCGAACACTGTTCTGATTGCTGAGGTAGATACAGGTTTATCAGGTTGGATACAGTCCCTTTTCCACATGGGGCTCACAATATAAGTAGGAGGGAATAGGATGAATTCCCCATTTTGCAGTTGAGGAAGCTGAGGCACAGAGAAATTAAGTGACTTACCCAAGGTCACCCAGCAAGCAGTAGGCAGAACCATAATTAGAACCCAGGTCCTCTGACTCCCAGGCCCGCACTCTTTCCTCTAGGCTGTGCTGCTTCTCAAAGACCAATTATCACACTGAGTATTCTTATTATTATTATCTGTGGCCAATAAAACTGTCGATTATTCATTCATTCAGTCATATTTATTGAGTGCTTACTTTGTGCAGAACACTGTATGAAGCACTTGGGAAAGTACACAAGAACAATAAACAGTGACATTCCGAGGGTGGAATCACAGGTCACAGATCTGTGGCTGGGGAATATCTCTCAGTGTGCTCATCTCAGCAATAGAGACTGCCCTGCCCCCTTCTAGTATACATTCCATTGTTCAGGTCATCCACTAGGTCATTGGCTTTAAAGCAATTCAATCACCTTGCCCACCTACCTCACCTGGCTACTCTCCTGCTATACAACCCAGCCTGCACATTTCAGTCCTGGAGTGCCAACCTTCTCACTACACCTCAATCACATTGTTCTTTCTTTCCGCCAACCTCTCACCCACATCCTGCCTCTGGCCTGGAATGCCCTCCCTCCTCAAATCCAACAAATTACTCTCTCCCTCACTGAAGGCATATCTCCTCCAAGAGCCCTTCCCCAAGAGGCCTCCCTTTCCTCTTCTCCTCCTTCCTTCTATGTCACCCTGACTTTCTCCCTTCATTCATCACCCCTCTCAGCCCCAAAGCACTTATGTAATTTACTTATATTTATGTCTATTTCCCCCTCTAGACTGTAAGCTCATTATTGGCAAAGAATGTGTCTGTTTATTGTTATATTGCACTCTCCCAAGGGCTTACTACAGTGCTCAGCACACAGTGAGTACTCAAAAAATATGATTGAATGAATGAATGAATGAATAAATGAATTCTATGAATCATCGGGATCTTCCCGAGATCTCAGAAGGTAAACAAGAGGATGAAGCTATTTGCAAGCAGCCTAAGAATGGAAGTAAAAAAAACAAGAAAATGCACACTTTTCCAGTCTTTTAAGGTAGAAGATTGACATTTTCCTTTACAAAATTTTTCCTTTGTCTCCTTCCCTTCTGGAAAAAAAAATCTCAACTCTGTCTATTATCTATTTAGACAGGTTGTCTATTTATGTCATGTAACTGAGTCCTCACTTTTAGCTGTCCACACTTGGGGTAAGTTTAGTCATCCACTAAAAATGTCATTCTTCTTACCTAGGAAGTGCTAATTCGTGGGATAATTCCATTGCGTTTTCCAACGTATTTTAGAATCAATGAAAAAAAGTGATTTAGAAAGGAAAAGCAAAATTAGGAAAAAAAAGTAGAGGGAGGCTTATTGTAGAGCTCTCGGGCAGTTTTCAAATCAGAGAGGCAGAGCACATCTCTTTTCAATACTTTTTTCTGCCCATTGATCTTGTCTTTTCCTATTTCAGTCTAAGACTATCTTTCTGAACTTTTGCGTTCTTCTTATTTTCTTTCGCACAGTTCCAATCCTCAGTAAACATATGTTTTGTATTTCTCAGATTGAAACATGAAATTGGGGGTGGGGGAAAGCAGCTCTGTGTTCTAAAATGTTAGAGGTGTAAAATACAAATCAATTTTCCTTCATCATATCGCGTCTCGTGCTGTTTTCATGAATAAAATATTGTGCACCTTCTACCTAGTCGATAAACGACACCTGTTGTAAAATATATTATGCAAGAGAAAATGATTTTCTTAATTTAGGGGTACTGTACTATACTCATTCAGTGCCTGAGAGAATTCGTGATAATCTGAAAAGTGTCACAGATGCAATAGATCACAGTTCTTAAAAGTGGGAAATCTTAGATGTAAACACAGTCTAACCTTTATTTAAATGATCTGCTATGCTTTCATAGACTTAGTTTTTTACTGTGAATAGCCCACTATAAATTGAGCTGGAAAGGCTCAAAATACAGGGCATCCAACTTGAAACAGGATAAAAGCACGTTATTATAAAAAGCATATTTCAAGCCAAGATCTCTGGATGTTTTTGATTCTCTTATATTTTCAGATGTATATGTATATAATAAAAAGGCCATACTAAATTATAATAAATGCCCTGAAACCTCATGTACAAAAACAAGTGTTGAAACACTGGTTTTTAAACCTCAGTGGCAAACAGATGATCTTCCTTTCCACCTTCTCTCATTTGAGCAAGAATGGCGACAACGTATTCCGTATTTACTTTGTCTTTAACAGCGTGTTGCAGGCACCTTGGCCTTGGTCCTCAGTTCGGTTGCCCAGCAACATAGATCTGAGTCTAGACCAAGCCGGACCGACACATGGGATTAGCTGCCACGGAAACTGGTGGGATGAAGCATTAGCTCATTACTAATGTTTAAGAATTTCCCTTACCTTAGGTGTTGGAATTTTCCAGAAAGGGGTCGGTGTTCCCTTAGCTCTCCCAGAAAATGGCTACATTTGTGCGGGTGAAATGGGGTCGGAAGCTCTCAGAAAGAGGATTTGATGATGGAGCCTCTCGTTGAGAGCAGTGAACAGTGTCTGAGGACTTAACTGCTCAATAAATACAATAGAGTGAGTGAATGAATGAATGAATGAATGAATGAATGAATATATTACTGGTGGTGTATGCGAGGGAACTTACTAGAGAATCATGGCCTAATGAAAGTGGCACCGACCTGGGAGTGAGAGGACCTGGGCTCTGCTACTTACCTGTTGTGTGGCCTTGGGCGAGTCACGTCACTTCTCTGGGCTCCAGTTTCCTCGTCTGTAAAATGGGCACACAATTTGTATCCTCCCACCTACTTAGACTGGCAGCCCATGTGGGACTGGGACTGTGTCCGATTTGATTAACGTATATCTACAGTAGCGCTTAGTGTAGTGCTTGGCACTTAGTAAGCACTGGGAAAAGCCCAGCGTTATTGTTATTACTAGAGTGTCAAGTGAGTAGGTGGACGAGGTGCAGCACGTTGTGAAGTACACATGACAGTGTTTTACGTTTATGGTCCAAGCCACGGCAACGGCTGGGAATGTGTCTCTTTACTGTTGTAGTTTCCTAAGCGCTTAGTGTTCTGCACACAGTAAGCACTCAATAAATACTATTGAATGAATGAATGAGACTCTGCCTTATGGTCATGAGTCAGCAGGCGGTGATTTAGGTAGCTGCTGTGGTCTTTGCTATTCATTTTACATAATCACCACTGGGGTTGTCCACTATCGGGCATCCTCTCTTGTTTTGGGTTTGTTTTTTTGGTCAAAAACTTTACTTCTGCTGGCATAGCCCCAGCAGGCAAAACTGGGACTAGAACTTAGGTCTCCTGATTTCCAGAATAGTGCTTTTTTCAACTGAACTTCCTTTCTGCTACCTCCACTTCCTCTCCTCCAATTCTCTTCATTGTTTTTTTTCCTTTAATGGTATTTTTTAAACGCTGACTCAGTGCCAGGCATGTTTCTAAGTGCTGGGGCAGATAGAAGGTAATCCAGTTGGATACAATCCCTGTCCCGCATGGGAGACCCCCTCCAATCTAGGTTCCCCCCCCTCCACTCCAACTGCCCTTTCAAAGGTCACCGATAATCTCCTTCTTGTTAAACCTCTACTTCATCCTGATAAGCAGCGTGGCTCAGTGGAAAGAGCACGGGCTTGGGAGTCAGAGGTCATGGGTTCTAATCCTTGCTCTGCTGCTTGTCAGCAGTGTGACTTTGGGCAAGTCAGTTAACTTCTCAGTGCCTCAGTTCTCTCATCTGTACAATGAGGATTAAGACTGTCAGCCCCACGTGGAACAACCTGATCACTTTGTATCCCCCCCAGCTCTTAGAACAGTGCTTTGCACAGAGTAAGCACTTAACAAATACCATCATTTATTTTATTTTTATCTTTTGATCTCTCAGCTGCCTTAGAAGTTGTGGCCCACTCCCTTCTCCTTGAAACATTATGTAGCCTTGGCTTCATTGATGCTGTCCCTTCCTGGTTCTCATCCTATCTCTCTGGCAGCTTCTTCTCTGTCTCTTTTGCTGGCTCCTCCACTGCCTTCCACCCCATAACTGTGAGAGTCTTTCATGGCTCAGTTCTGAGTCTATTCTATTCTCCATCTATACCCATTTCCTTGGAGAACTCATTCACTCCCATGGCTTCAGCTACCGTCTCTATGGATATGATTCCCAAATCTACCCTCTCCAGCCCCGATCTCTCTCCTTCTCTGGTGTCTCCTGCCTTCAGGATATATCTTCTTGGATGTCCAGCCAACACCCCAAACTTAACTTGTCCAAAACAGAACTCCTCATCTTCCCACCCAAACCCCGGCTTCCCCATGACTTTCCCATCACCGTAGACATCACCATTATCCTCCCTGTCTCACAAGCCTGTCACTTGATGATATCCTAGATTCAGCTCTCTCATTCAACCCCTCTGTTCAATCCATCACCAAATCCTCTCAGTTCAACCTGCGCATCACTAAAATATGCCCCTGCTTCTCCATCCAAACTACTTACACATCGATCCATGTACTTATCCAATCCTCCATTGATTACTGTTTCAGCCTCCTTGCTGACCTCCCTGCCTCCTGTCCCTCCCACCCTAGTCCATGCATCACTTGGCTGCCCGGATCACTTTTTTATGGAACCATTCAGTCCATGATTCCCCACTCCTTAAGAATTTCCAGTGGTTGACCATCCACTTCCTCATCAAACAGAACCTGCTTACTTTTGGCTTTAAAGCACTAAATCACCTTGCCCCCTCCTATCTTACTTCACTGATTTCCCATGACAATCCAGGATGTTCACTTTGCTCCTCTAACCCTGACCTGCTTGCTGTGTCTCTAGTCTCCTCTATCTCGTCACTGACCCCTTGCCTCTGTCCTGCTTTCTGTCCTGGAAGTCCCTCCCCCTTTAGGTCTGACAATCACTCTCCCCACCTTTGAAGCCTTATTAAAATCATACCTCCTCCAAGAGGCCTTCCCCAATTAAGCCCTCATTTTCCATACTTCCTCTCCCTTCTGCATTGCCCTTACACTTGGGTTTGTACCCTTTATTCACTCCACCTTCAACCCCACAACACTCATATGTACATATTCATAATGTCTCCCCCTCTAAACTGTAAACTCCTTGTGGGCAGGGAACGTGTCTTATCTTATGCTGTTGAGGCATCTCCGACCCACAGGGACTCCATGGACACATCTCTCCCAAAAAACACCTCACCTCCATCTGCAATCATTCTGGTAGTGTATCAGTAGAGTTTTCTTGGTAAAAATACAGAAATGGTTTGCCATGCCTCCTTCCATGCAGTAAACTTGAGTCTCCACCCTCGACTCTCTCCCTTGCCGCTGCTGCCCAGCACAGTTGAGTTTTGACATGAAGCGGATTGCCTTCCACTCGCTAGCCACTGCCCAAGCTAGGAATGGAGCGGGTATGCCTCTGCTTGACTCTCCCTCCCATAGTCGAGACAGGTAGAGTACGGGCAACTATCCAGGTGTGACCCTGAGATGGGGGAATGTGTCTACCAGCTCTGTTATATTGTGATCTCCCAAATGTTTAGTTCAGTGCTGTGCACGCAGTAAGTTCTCAATAAATAAGTAATGAATGAATGAATAAATATGATTGATTAATTGGACCAACAGCAGAGCTGTGAAGGATAAGACATTTAATTTGTGTTTATTTCCATTAACACTTAGGGCAGCAAGCAAGTTCTTCACTACTTACAACTGGCACACCAATATCAAACCCTTTCTACTAGCCCTTATTTTGTTCAAGGAAATAAGTGCCTCACACAACCATCTATAAGGTTGCATAATGTGCTCAAACTCGAGAGTGGCCTAAGAGCTTACTGCTGTGTGAAATACTATTCCATAGTCACACTGCACTTGTTTCTCAGTTAATGACCATACTATCGGTACAGTAGATGTGAGCATCTCAGTCAGCACTGGTATATTTCTAACTCTTCGAGCAGTTCTATCTATGCTCTTTTTGAGCCATACTCAACATAATAATAATGATAATAATGGTACTTTTTAAGCACTTACTATGCATCAACCAATGTTCTAAGCCCTGGGGTAGATACAAGTCAATTAGGTTGGACACAGCCCCTGTCGTACATGGGGCTCACATTCTTAACCCCATTTCACAGATGCAGTAACTGAGGCCCAGAGAATAATAATAATAATGATATTTATTAAGCACTTACTGTGTGCCAAGCACTGTTCTAAGCCCTGAGAAGTGAAGTGACTTGCCCAAGGTCACACAGCAGACATGTGGAAGAGCTGGGATTAGAATCCAGGTCTTTCTGACTCCCAGACCTGTGCTCTACCCACTAAGCTATGCTGCTTCTGGCAAGACAGAATCATAAACTGCAAAGCCTTGGAAAAAAAAATGGATCTCCTAGCAGTGAAGCTCTGCTCACCTTCACAGAGCTGTGTCACTGGTAATAATAATAATTACAGTATATGTTAAGCGCTTACTATGTGCCAGGCACTGTACTAAGCACTTGGGTAGATACAAGCAAATCAGGACACAGTCCCTGTCCCGCAGTCTCAATCCCCACTGAGGATTACAACTGCCTATTTTATGGGATGAGGTCACTGAGGCCCAGAGAAGTGAAGTGACTTGCCTAGGGTCACCAGCAGACACTCGAGGAGTCGGGATTAGAATCTAGGTCCAATGACTCACAGGCCCTTGCTCTTTCTACTAGGCCATGCGTTAACTTCCACTCCCAAGGGGCAAGACCTCTTTGATGTAAGGTACAACCAAAACCTTTCTTCTAGGGCCAACCTCCTCCAGGCTGGGCGAGGTGCTCCAAAGAATGCCACCATACTTTACGGGCAATGAATTCTCATCATCACACTGTGCCACAGTCTAATGAAGCATAACATGGCACTGACACTTATAGATGGTGAAAAATGAGTGGAAAAAAACATTTAGTACAATGCTGTGCACACACTAAGCACTCAGTAAATAACACCGTTTGCTTTTAAAAATATTATTAGTATATGTTCAGTTTTCAAATGTGTTTTAGTAGAGAAGCAGCATGGCTTAGTGGAAAAGAGCACCGGCTTGGGAATCAGAGGTCATGGGTTCGAATCCCGGCTCTGCCACTTGTCAGCTGTGTGACTGTGGGCAAGTCACTTAACTTCTCTGAGCCTCGGTTACCTCATCTGTAAAATGGGGATGAAGACTGTGAGCATCAGGTGGGACAACCTGATTACCCTGTATCTACCCCAGCGCTTAGAACAGTGTTCTGCACATAGTAAGCGCTTAACAAATACCAACATTATTATTATTATTACTACCGTGATGTTTAAGGGAAGGTCTTGAGGCCAGAGAAAATAAGAGATTATAGAGTAAGTAAGATGTGACAGGAGAATAGATGACAAAAGGAAACTCAAACACTTATTATATGGTGAGGTGGAATTGACAACAGGGAGGGCAGAGGAAATGTTATAAAAATGCAGCAAAAGAAAACTTCAAGAAATGCAGCATCTGAACTGAAATCTGGGAGACAGGTGTTGAGCCAGCATGGAATCGCACAATCAAGAAATGAGCAGCTCTTTTGAGCAGAAGCTTCAAGAAGATGAGAAGCAAAGATGCAGAAGCAAAGGCAGACACTGGCGAACAGCAAACACTGCAACACAACAAAGGACAGTCTTTGTATGTGCAAATTGTGGTTCTCTGTGCGTATGCACATAATGTCTCTCCTTCTAGACTGTAAATTCATTAAGGGCAGGGACCTTGTGTACTAACTTTTTTATGTTGCACTCTCCCCTGCACTTAGTACAGTGCTCTGCACATAATAAAGCACTCAGTAAATGTGATCGATTGGTTTATTTTTCAAGACTGTGGGGCCTACTTTGGAGAAAGCAGCGTGGCCTAATAGAAAGAGCATGGGCTTGGGAGTTAGAGGATCTGCGTTCTAATCCCAGCTCTGCCACTTGTCTGCTGTGCGACCTTGGGCTAGTCCCTTAACTTCTTTTTTTTTTTGGTATTAAGCGCTTACTATGTGCAGAGCACTGTTCTAAGCGCTGGGGTAGATAGAGGGTAATCAGGTTGTCCCACGTGAGGCTCACAGTCTTCATCCCCATTTTACAGATGAGGTAACTGAGACCCAGAGAAGTTAAGTGACTTGCCCACAGAGGAACTTCTGTGTTCCTCAGTCATCTCATCTGTAAATTGGGGATTAAGAGCATGAGTCCTGTGTGGGACAGGGACTGTTTGTCCAACTTGACTAGCTTGTGTCTACCTCAGGGTTTAGTTCAGTGCCTGGCACATACTAAGTGCTTAGCTAATAATAAGTGCTTCACCATCAGTGACTGCAGTTTGGAGGAACAGCTATATACTGCCACAAAAATAACATTAATTCAAATCTCTCCATAGCTTCAGGGTTGAACCATTTGGTTTGCTACATGCAGGCGTGCCAACTGGATAATTCCAAGGAAAAAAAAAATCCTATTTGTAGATAGAATTGCACAGGTGCCAAATCAGCCGGGACATGACTATTTCCTCTACTTTCATTTGGGCTGTGCAAACCCAACTCATTTGCTTGTTTTACTAGGAATGCTCATTTCGGTAGTCCAAAGAAATCTCAAAATGAACCTTTTGTGCTCATGTGAAAATGGTTAGAATGTTAGCCAAATCAGGGTGAAATATATTGAGGATGATTATGTCCTAAAGAGTATTAACAAATATTACCATTAAGACAAATGTAGAAACGTTCTATGTCACAGGAGACTTCATCTCTCTTCATTTCATGGTCATTTTCATAACCCATGCAAGTAGAGGGGTGGAAGGATACTCATTTTTCATTAAAGTATTTTTTTCCCAGTGTCCCAGCAACATGTAACTATTTTATTAAATTGACATGATGTTAGCTATCTCATTGTTGCCATTAGGTAATAACGAGGAAGAAAACATTATGAGGAGGAGCGTACTTTCTCAAAACAGCTGATTTCAAATCAGGGTGGTGCTTTAACGTTTAGATTAATTTTAGTTCAACTAGTCTTCTGGAGCTTGATGACCCAGTGGGATCTTCTAGACCTCAGCAATTTGGTATGTGATGGACAATGTTCTCCAATGCTCCGTGGACATTCTGCACCTGGATTCTGGGAACATGAGCCGGAGCAAGATTGCGGAATTGCTGAGGATGTGCTATTTACAGACAGGGTCCCTGATGCTCAACTTCCATCTGCTCCCCTCCAGTCTCAACACAGCCTCAGTTTGTTTACGTGTGATGGTGAAAACCCTTTGGCATTTTCTTTCAGTTTGAGCTAATCGCTAGTTGGAGTCTTTTTAGACCTCCAAAGCACTTTCTTACCGTTTTAGTGTTTCGTATCCTGCTGTTCAGGCCCCGTGTATTCCATGGGATATCATCTGTAATATCCTCTTGTCCAGGGAACGTGTCTACCAACTCAGGTATATTGGTACTCTCCCAAGTATAGTGCTCTGCATGCAGTAATCACTCAATAAGTAAGGATTGATTGATTCCTATAAGTATGCAAAGACACATACCTAGAGAAATAATGTTGGAGAAATTATGAGCCATTTTTAGACCTGGATTTGGTTAATTTCTCAGTGCTGTAGGGCTTCTGTGCCTTTGACAATTTAAAGTTTGGATTTGGTATGCTCATCTACCTGATTGTGATAGAGTGAAGAACGATCTGACTACAGGCTTGGGAATTTTGGCACCTCGCTTATGACAACATAGAGTGCTTGCCTTGGGCCCAGCTGGGCCTTGATGTCCGTCGGTTGAGAATGCTTTTGGCCATCCTCCCGTGGAATGGAGACCCACTCACTGCACATGTAAGAACTCTATCCCTTGTCTGTCTTTAGCTTCCGCCCGGTCGATTGGTTGCCTAACCTCAGCGGTACGAGAGGTTAGATGCCCCTCTTGTCATCTGTAGGACCCCTTAAAAGTATTGTGGAGCTTAGGGAAGCAGCATGGCTCAGTGGAAAGAGCCCGGGCTTGGGAGTCAGAGGTCATGGGTTCGAATCCGTGTCAGCTGTGTGACTGTGGGCAAGTCACTTAACTTCTCTGTGCCTCAGTTACCTCATCTGTAAAATGGGGATTAACTGTGAGCCTCATATGGGACAACCTGATTACTCTGTATCTACCACAGCGCTTAGAACAGTGCTCTGCACATAGTAAGCGCTTAACAAATACCAACATTATTATTAAGAGAGGGCACCTTTTCCTTCCCGGGATGTTGTGGAGTATGGACCATTTTACTGCATTTACCATCACAGCTGTGGCTCTGTTTCCCATTTCCAGTATAAACTGTGGTATTTAAGTGCTTACTGTGTTTCAAGCACTGTACTAAGCCTGAGGGAGATACAAGATAATCAGGACTCCCATGGGGCTCACAGTCTTAAGTAGGAGGGAAAACAGGTATTAAATCCCCATATTGCAGATGGAGGAACTGAGGCACAAAGACCCCATTATGGGCAAGGAATATGTCTATTTATTGTGAAATTGTACTTTCCCAAGTGCTTGGTACAGTGCTAGGCACACAGTATGTGCTCAATAAATATGATCGTCCGAATGGATGAACTTCAGTGACTTGCCCAACTCCATACAGCAGACAAGTGGTGAAGCCATAATTAAGAACCCAGGTCCCCTGACTCCCAGCCCTGGCCTCTTTTTACTAATCCACACTGCTTCATAGTATGTTATCTAAACACAAAACTACTAAAGAGTTGTGTCATCTAACACCTCCTTCTGATCACTCAGCTTTTCGATGTATTGAGGAGGGAAAGAGGAGTTTTCACACTGTAGTGTGGATTCCTAGCATTTGTTTCATTTTGTAGGGAATAGTGTGCCACAGGAGAGTAGAATTCATTAAGGTATTGGTTTCTGAATACAATATAACGCACATTTGTGTTGATTTTTTTACTTATTGAAGTCAGAACTGTTGTAACAGCTCTTTCTTAATGAGTCAAAATAAAAACTGTCACATCTCTAGAGAAATTATTTCACCTTTGTCTCTTCCTTTAGGTAGCCTAAGAAACTGTTAGTCTGCCCCTTTTATTGATAATTGTCAGGAATGATAATAAAGGGTTTCTCTCCTTCCATGAGCTTCCAGAGGGAAAAGTCACTAGCCAAGAAATATTGGGAAGGGCTTGGGAGACTAAGCTATAACTGAGTCTTGCTTAACTCTACTACTCCAGTGTCGAAAAGTCTCCCAACATGCCTTTGCCTAGATTTTACTTGTCTGGTAGATAAATACATGTTGAATTTTCAAATTGCATTATGTCAGGCTTAAAATTTAAAAATGAAGTTTACCAACAGGTACAGTAGTATCAAAGATTTGTACAACTGCTTAAATTCATTAAAAGTTGAAAGGAATAGCTTGCTGAGAAATTGCTCTGTTCTGGGAAAAAAGGTGTGGGTTAAAATGACAGACTTCGTCTAGTTGTTTGTGGTAGAAATCTGGCTAAACCTAACAGCCTGTAAAAGCCTATAAAAAAGCAATTCTAACAGAAATGATGTTTCCAAGAATAAAAAAGAACTAAACTTCAGAAGAGTCTTTTAAAACTGGTGAAAGTCAGTATACTAACCTAAAGCAGGAGAATACAATCCCCCTTGTTTAATGAGGGAACATTTAAGTTTACATTTTTATTTTCCAGCCCCTGGCCCTGGAATACAGAATAGATGGCCATTTAAAATATACTTTTCCAGGGGACTCAAACAGTACTGACTGGCACCATCTCTTCTCTTGGAGAATACAAGCCTCTCTTTTTTTTTCACTTTCTCACCCATGTTCCCAACCTGCTTCAAGCTAACTATGGACAACAGGATTCTCATTCTTATTCTTTCTGTAGGTATGTTGCACTTCTGTTTTAACCTTGTAGCATCTTGTATATCTCACCTTTAGTTCACACATAACATGCATAGCCTTCAAATATTTTAAATTGAATATTCTACTTATTCTTTCATTGGGCATGCTATGAGAATATCAATATCACGCATTTTATTCATATTTCCTTATATTCCCGACTACAGTCGCTAATTGTGCCTGACTAGTATGGATTCAACACCAGACACCTTCAGGTAATAAGGATAATAATAAGAATAATGATGATAATAATAATGACATTTGTTAAGCACTACTGTGTGCCAAGCACTGAACTCAAGACTGTAAGCTCATTTTGGGCAGGAATGTGTCTGTTTATTGCTATATTGTACTCTCCCAAGTGCTTAGTACAGTGCTCTGCACACAGTATAACCATTGACTGAACTAAGTGCTTGGATAGAGTCAAGATAAACAGTTCAGACACAGTCTTTGTCTCATCGATTAGACTGTAAGCCCGTCAAACGGCAGGGACTGTCTCTGTTGCCGACTTGTTCATCCCAAGCGCTTAGTACAGTGCTCTGCACATAGTAAGCGCTCAATAAATACTATTGAATGAATGAATGAATGAATGAACATGGGGTTCACAATCTAAGTAGGAGGGACTGGAGGTGTTGAATCCCCATTTTACAGATGAAGAAACTGAGGCCCAGAGAATTTAAGTGACTTGCCCAAGGTCACACAGCAGGCTAGTGGCAGAGCCAAGGTTGAGATAAAATAACCCCAAAATAACCCCAACAAAACCCTTCAGGCTAGCTTGGTGTCCTTTTTCATATCTGGTATTAGCCAAATGTCCAAGTGTGTCAGTAGCTCCCTACTCCCAGCTCTCTTAAAAAATCCTCTTCCTCCTTGTTTCATTCCAAGTTTGGGAAGAATCTCATTTTGACTCTCCTCTCAAATATCCTGACACTTCAGAACCTAAATTCTCAGGAAGCAATTGATTCTAGTGAGAGAGGTTTGCCCAGTTCTGCTCTCACTGTCCTGCTCCTATCTATCTTGCTTCACTAAGGGCCCAGTGAATAGGCAGCAGGAAAGCAGCTTATTGTGAGGTGCAGAAAAATAATTTTTTTATGGACAGGACCCATTTATGGCATAGCATCATGTTGTGGCCCAGCACAAGGTGGCCTTGCTACCGGCCGTGGCCTTCATCACCCATCTTAGCCGACTATTTTTTGGGAAACTCTGCTGGGTCTGGCGTCTCCTGGAATATAAACTTAAATGTTCCCTCATTAAACAAGGGGAATTGCATTTTCCTGCTTTAGATTAGTATATTGATTTTCACCAGTTTTAAAGGAGTCTTCTGAAGTTTAGTTCTTTTTTATTCTTGGAAACATCATTTTTGTTAGAATAGCTTTTTTATAGGCTTGTACAGGCTGTTAGGTTTAGCCTAACAGGTTATCGAGAAGCAGCATGGCTCAGTGGAAAGAGCACGGGTTTAAGAGTCAGAGGTCATGGGTTCTAATCCCTGTCCCTCCCCGTCAGCTGTGTGACTTTGGGCAAGTCACTTAACTTCTCTTTGCCTCAGTTACCTCATCTGGAAAATGGGGATTAAGGCTGGGGGCCCCACAAGGGGCAACCTGATTACCCTGTATCTACTCCAGCGCTTAGAACAGTGCTCGGCACATAGTAACGCATACCAACATTATTATTATTATTTAGCCAGATTGCTACCACAAAGAAGAACTAGACGAATTCTGTCATTTGAGAAGCAGCATGGTTTAGTGGATAGAGCACAGGCCTGGGAGTCAGAAGGACCTGGGTTCTCATCCCGTTTCCACCACGTGTCTGCAGTGTGATCTTGGGAAAGTCACTTCACTTCCCTAAGCCTTAGTCATCTCATCCGTAAAATGAGATTAAGACTGTGAGCCCCAGCTGGACAGATACTGTGTCCAACCTGATTAGCTTGTATCTACCCCAGCATTTAATACAGTGCCTGGCTTATAGTAAGTACTTAACAAGTACCATAATTATTATTATTACTAGCATTATCTTCAGGTTAGAGAGTGCTGTAAGCAAGATTGGGATTCAGATTCAACCATGCTATAGTAAAAGAAAGCTAAAAGATGGCTGTACTTGTAGACATTCCTTTGTTCAGTCGTATTTATTGAGCACTTACTATGTGCAAAGCAGTACACAAGGAGGTGATGATCCTACCACTGGTCCATTTTCAGCATACTAGCATGGATGGATGGAAACTCATTGTCAAGGGTGATATTAATCTATCCATAGTGTTTATCCATCTAAACTGTAAGATCGTTGTGGGCTGGTTGTAAATTGTGTCTACCAATTCACTCTCCCAAGCGCTTAGTACAGTGTTCTGCACACAGTAAGGGCTCAATAAATAGGAAAGCACAATTCAGTGGAGTCGGTAGCTATCCTGGAAAATGAAGGATGACTATATAGAGAATTGTAAAATAAATGAATAATTTATTTGAAAGATTAAGCTATTGACCCAAGAATCGATGTCTAGCTCTGTTGGGTTGCTTTCCTGACTCTCCTCTGCTCTTTGTGATCTTATGTTATTGAGCAGTTCTCCATTAAAGCTTTATGCCCCCCGAAAATGTATGGACTGCATAGTCTATGCGTCCTGAGTTTCATTTCAAATCTGCAAAATGGACCTTTCAAAAATTAATTTAAACAAAAAGGAAATGGTTTCAAAACCCTGATTCTGAGATAACCACACTTCAGTACCAGACAGAAATTTTTTTGGACTTGTTCTCATTTCAAAATTCTATTGAACTTCGAGGAAAAGAATGGCTTAAATATTAAAATGTATTCCTAGACTCTCCTTGGCTTATTTTTCTTTCAGTCTTACTCCTAATTGAATCTCTAATTCTTTATACTGTATGTCCTAATCCTCTTTATTGATTTGTTACTCATAATATTTCTTTAATATGAAAATGGTTCCCCCTCCCTATTTCTATCTACTATCTTCTCAGTTTAGATACAGATCTTTATTATCCTCTGCAGTTGGAGAATCCTTTGAGTAGTAAATATGTTTCTTTGGCAACTATTGTTTGGTCCACAAGCCCAATTTAGTCTTTTAACTTGCTTTCTAGATTTCATGTTTCAAAATTCAGAGAAATGCAAATTAATAAATGTAAAGTAATATCAAGATGAGGTTTGTTCCATGAACCATGACTTCACTTATTATGGAGAGAAACGAAAGGCAAAGATGCAGAGAACATATGTGTGTATTGGCTGCAGGCAGGAAGGCAATAATATCCTTGTCTCATCTTCAGATTGACATCATCATCATCATCAGTGATATTTACTGAGTGCCTACTATGTGCAAAGTACTGTACTAAGCGCTTGGGAGAGTATAGTATAACTGAGTTGGCAGACATGTTCCTCTAGACTATAAGCAGCATGGCTCAGTGGAAAGAACATGGGCTTGGGAGTCAGAGGTCATGGGTTCGAATCCTGGCTCTGCCACTTGTCAGCTATGTAACTGTGGGCAAGTCACTTAACTTCTCTGTGCCACAGTTACCTCATATGTCAAAGGGGGATTAAGACTGTGAGCCTCACGTGGGACAACCTGATTACCCTGTATCTACCCCAACGCTTAGAACAGTGCTCTGCACATAGTAAGTGCTTAACAAATATCAACATTATTATTCATTCAATTCATTCATTCAATAGTATTTATTGAGCACGTACTATGAGCAGAGCACTGTACTAAGCGCTTGGAATGAACAAGTCGGCAACAGATAGAGACAGTCCCTGCCATTTGACGGGCTTACAGTCTAATCGGGGGAGACGGACAGACAAGAACAATGGCAATAAATAGAGTCGAGGGGAAGAACATCTCGTAAAAACAATGGCAACTAAATAGAATCAAGGCGATGTACATTTCATTAACAAAATGAATAGGGTAATGAAAATATATACAGTTGAGCAGACGAGTACAGTGCTGAGGGGATGGGAAGGGAGAGGGGGAGGAGCAGAGGGAGATGGGGGGAAAGAGGGTTAAGCTGTGGAGAGGTGAAGGGGGGGTGGTAGAGGGAGTAGAGGGAGAAGGGGAGCTCAGTCTGGGAAGGCCTCTTGGAGGAGGTGAGTTTTAAGTAGGGTTTTGAAGAGGAGAAGAGAATTAGTTTGGCGGAGATGAGGAGGGAAGGCATTCCGGGACCGCGGGAGGACGTGGCCCGGGGGTCGACGGCGGGCTAGGCGAGACCGAGGGACGGTGAGGAGGAGGGCGGCGGAGGAGCGGAGCGTGCGGGGTGGGCGGTGGAAAGAGAGAAGGGAGGAGAGGTAGGAAGGGGCAAGGTGATGGAGAGCCTCGAAGCCTAGAGTGAGGAGTTTTTGTTTGGAGCGGAGGTTGATAGGCAACCACTGGAGGTGTTTAAGAAGGGGAGTGACATGCCCAGATCGTTTCTGCAGGAAGATGAGCCGGGCAGCGGAGTGAAGAATAGACTGGAGCGGGGCGAGAGAGGAGGAAGGGAGATCGGAGAGGAGGCTGACACAGTAGTCTAGCCGGGATATAACGAGAGCCCGTAGCAGTAAGGTAGCCATTTGAGTGGAGAGGAAAGGGCGGATCTTGGCGATATTGTAAAGGTGAGACCGGCTGGTCTCGGTAACGGATAGGATGCGTGGGGTGAACGAGAGAGACGAGTCAAGGATGACACCAAGATTGCGGGACTGAGAGACGGGAAGGATGGACGTGCCATCCACGGTGATAGGGAAGTCTGGGAGAGGACCGGGCTCGGGAGGGAAGATGAGGAGCTCAGTCTTGCTCATGTTGAGTTTTAGGTGGCGGGCCGACATCCAGGTGGAGACGTCCCGGAGGCGGGAGGAGATGCAAGCCTGAAGGGAGGGGGAGAGGACAGTGGCGGAGATGTAGATCTGCGTGTCATCTGCGTAGAGATGGTAGTCAAAGCTGCGAGAGCGAATGAGTTCACCGAGGGAGTGAGTGTAAATGGAGAACAGAAGAGGGCCAAGAACTGACCCTTGAGGAACTCCAACAGTTAAAGGATGGGAGGGGGAGGAGGCGCCTGTGAAGGAGACCGAGAATGACCGCCAGAGAGATGAGAAGAGAACCGGGAGAGGACGGAGTCCGTGAAGCCAAGGTGAGATGAGGTGTGGAGGCAGAGGGGATGGTCGACCGTGTCAAAGGCAGCAGAGAGGTCGAAGAGGATTAGAATGGAGTAGGAGCCGTCGGATTTGGCAAGAAGGAGGTCACGGGTGACCTTAGAGAGAGCGGTCTCGGTAGAGTGGAGGGGACGGAAGCCAGATCGGAGGGGGTCTAGGAGAGAATGGGAGTTAAGGAATTCTAAGCATCAATTGTAGATGACTCGTTCTAGGATTTTGGAAAGGAAGGGTAGTAGGGAGATAGGGCGATAACTGGAAGGGGAAGTGGGGTCGAGAATGGGTTTTTTTAGGATGGGGAAGATGTGCGCATGTTTGAAGGCAGAGGGGAAGGAGCCATTGGAGATTGAGTGGTTAAAGATAGAAGTTAAGGAAGGGAGGAGGGCAGGGGCGATGTTTTTTATAAGGTGAGCGGGAATGGGGTCCGAGGTATTATTATTAAGCACTTTCTGAGCAGGGAGTGAATCTGTTTATTGTTGTATAGTACTCTCCCGAGCGCTTAGTACAGTGTTCTGCACTCAGCAAACACTCAATAAATAGGATTGACTGGCTGGCTGAGTGATTGCCCTCCTGGTGTTAAATCGGTAAACATTACAGCCCTGAATTAGGCAATCTGTTTCAGTGTGATGTGCTTAACAGGGGATGATAAACAGGCCAAATAGTTTCCAGGTCTCCCCAGGGAGAAATAAAGACATGCAGGAGTCTGTCAGCTCCTCGGTCCCCTTGACCCACACGAATGAGAGGGGGCACCTGGATTAATGAGATAGACAGAGATATGAGACAGCCATATTAATTACTGGATGTGGAACCATGGAATTTCTCACATCTATGATTCTCATTAATGTGTGCATTCTCAGGCACATTGGTGCAGTGAACTGAAAACCACTTAGTCTTGAATGGATATAGGAACCGTGATGGAAATAGAATCCTGATTGTATTACCTAAAAACCATCCGTCTACTAGAGCTTAATGATGTTCCTTTTAGTGAAGCGAGAATTTCCTCCCTCTTTCATCCCTAGATTGGAGTTAAACAGAGACATGTACGTCATCCGATCAGTGGTATTTACTGAGTGTTTATTGGGTGCAGAGCTCTTTGCTAAGCTATTTTTGATGGTATTGAATAATGATGGTACGCGTTAAGCGCTTACTATGTAAGCGTTGAGAAGCAGCGTGGCTCAGTGGAAAGAGCACGGGCTTTGGAGTCAGGGCTCATGAGTTCGAATCCCAGCTCTGCCACTTGTCAGCTGTGTGACTGTGGGCAAGTCACTTCACTTCTCTGGGCCTCAGTTCCCTCATCTGTAAAATGGGGATGAAGACTGTGAGCCCCACGTGGGACATCCTGATTCCCCTGTGTCTACCCCAGCGCTTAGAACAGTGCTCGGCACATAGTAAGCGCTTAACAAATACCAACATTATTATTATTATTAAGTGCTGGGGTAGATACAACGTTATCAGGTTGTCCCATGTGAGGTTCACTGTCTTAATCCCCATTTTCTAGATGAGGTAACTGAGACACGGAGAAGTGAAGTGACTTAATAATAATAATGTTGGTATTTGTTAAGTGCTTACTATGTGCCGAGCACTGTTCTAAGCGCTGGGGTAGACATAGGGGAATCAGGATGTCCCACGTGGGGCTCACATTCTTAATCCCCATTTTACAGATGAGGTAACTGAGGCTCAGAGAAGTTTGACCAGAGTCACACGGCTGACAAAGGACGGTGCCGGGATTAGAACCCATGACCTCTGATTCCTAAGTCTGTGCTCTTTCCACTAAGCCATGCTGCTTCCCTATAATTATGGTATTTGTTAAGCACTTACAATGTGCCAGACACTGTACTAAGTGCTGGAGTAGATACAAGCAAATCGAGTTGAACACTGTCCCTGTCCCACATGGGGCTCACAGTCTCGATCCCCATTTTACAGGTGAGGTAACAGGCACAGAGAAGTTAAATGATTTGCCTAAGGTCACACAGCAGACAAGTGTCAGAGCTGGGTATTTAAGCATTTACTACATTCGAAGCACTGTACTAAGCGCAGGGGTAGGTAAAGTTGTCAAGTTGGACACAGTCCATGTCCTGTATGGGGCTTGTGGTTTTAATCCCTATTTTACAAATGAGATAACTGAGACGCAGAGATCTTAAATGATTTGCCCCAGGTCACACAGAGTGTGGTGTGGTGGTGGAGCCAGGATTAAAACACAGGTCCTTCTGACTCAGAAGCCTGCGCTTTTACCCAGTAGACCACATCACTTCTCACTGGGGAAAGTTACAATCTATCACTCATAGTCACTGAGCATTTAACTATGTGCAGAACACTGTACTAAGTACTTGGAAGAGTACAGTATAGCAGAATTGGTTGATGTGTTCCCTACCCATGATAAGAGCCTGTTATTGGACAGGGATTGTCTCTATCTGTTGCCAAGTTATATATTCCAAGCGCTTAGTACAGTGCTCTGCACATAGTAAGCCCTCAATTGTTACAATTGAATGAATGAGAGTTTGTAGGTACGGTCTCTGCTCAAAAGGAGCTTAGAGTCAACAGGGGGAGATAAACATAAAAATAAATTACAGCCAGATGTATATGCCCTTCATCTAGTTAAATTAAGGGTTTTTTAATGAAATTTGTTAGTTCCTTACTATGTGCCAGGCAGTACACTAAGCACAGGGGCAGATACAATCTTATCAGATTGGACACAGTCCCTGTCCCACATGTGGCTCACCATCTTAATCCCCATTTTACAGATGAGGTAACTGAGGCATAGAGAGGTTAAGTGACTTGCCCAAGGTCACATAGCAAACAAGTGGCAGAGTCAGGGTTAGAACCCCCGACCTCTGACTCCAAAGCCAGGGCTCTTTCCACTAAGCCACGCTGCTTCTCAATTCTTATGAAGAATAAGTTTAAATAGACTATAAAATTACTCTGAAGCTTTATGTTCCATTCCCATACACCATAAAGGCCATAGTTATCTCCCCAGCCTATCTTTGGTCCTTTTCCCCAGTTCGATTTGAAATTCCTCGAGAGCAGGGATCACATCTTCTGTGGTATGCTCCCAAACTCTTAATGCTTTGCTCTGCGGACATCAGATTTGTACACTAAGTATTATTGACTGATTGAGTAACTGATCCCAACAAAGGAAATGATATGTCCAGAGGCCTCTACTCCATCTTAATTTTCCTTGATACCACTGCCTCTGTGATATCCTTGATATCACACAGTGGACCCCCCCACTTCTCATGGAAACACAAACCTCAGCTTTCCTGCCACTGTCCTCGCCTGGATCTCCTCCTATTTCTCTGGGGGCTCATTCTCAGTCCCTTTCACGGGCTCCTCTTTTGCCTCCCACCCCCTAACTCTGGGGGTTCCTCAAAGGTTCATTTCTGAATGCCCTTCTGTTCTCCATTTACACCCACTCTGCTTTCATGGCTTCTTCTACCATCCCTTTGCAAATGATTCCCAAGTCTCCCTTTGCCATCCTTCTGTTTGTCCTCTACATTCATTCATTCATTCATTCATTCATTCATTCATTATATTCATTGAGTGCTTACTGTGTGCAGAGCACTGTACTAAGCACTTGGAAGACATTTCCCCTTGCCTTCAGGACAGCTCTATTTGGATGTCCCGCCAATGTAACACGTCTCCTCTTCCATACCAAACCCCATCCCTCCTGTTATTCTATCAATGTAAACATCACCGCTATCTTTCCTGTCTCACAAGCCCATAACCTTGGCAGTATCCTCAAGTCATCTCTATCGTTCAACCCGCGTATTCAGTCTGTCACCAAATCCTGCCAATTCTACCTTCACATCACAAAAATCTGCCCTTTCGTTCCCATCCAAACTGTTACTCCATTAATTCAAGCACTTATCATATCCCACCTTGACCTTCCTGCTTTCTGTTTCTCCCCACTCCAGTCCTTCAATCTGCTGCCCAGATCATTTTTCTCCAAAAACATTCAGTTCACATCTCCCCATTCCTCAAGAACCCATGCTGGTGGTTGGCCATCTAACTGTGCATCAGACAGTATTGCCTTGTCATCGGCTTTAAAGCACTCAATCAACTCATCCCCTCCTAACTTACCTTGCTGATTTTCTACTACAAGCCAGGCCACAAATTTCACTCCTCCAACATCAACTTACTCATTTTTCTTCAATCCTATCTATCTTGCCACCAACCTTTGCCGATATCCTCCCACTGGCATGGTACTACCTTCCCCTTCATATCTGACAGACCATCGCTCTCTCATCTTCAAAGCCTTATAATAATAATAATCATGATGGTATTTGTTAAGTGCTTACTATGTGCGGAGAACTGTTCTAAGCCCTGTGGGGGGGAGGGGGGATACAGGTTGATCAGGTTGTCCCACATGGGGCTCACAGTCTTAATCCCCATTTTACAGATGAGGTAACTGAGGCACATAGAAGTTAAGTGACTTGCCCAAAGTCACACAGCTGAGAAGCAGCGGACTGGGGATTAGAACCCATGGCCTCTGACTCCCAAGTCCTTGCTCTTTCCACTGAGCTACGCTGCTTCACTTCTTCTCCAAGAGGCCTTCCCCATTGAAGCCCTCATTTCTCCACCCTCTCCCTTGTGGGTCACCTAAGCACTTGATTCTGTACCCTTTGATATTCAGTACTTGATTCTGTACCCTTTGATATTTGATATTGATATTGTACCAGTTGATATTCATCCCTCTCTCAACTCCACGGCAGATATGTACATATCTGTAATTTATTTTATTATCTGTTGCCCTCTGTAGACTGTCAACCCTGATAGGCATTCATTCATTCAGTCATATTTATTGAGTGCTTACTGTCTAAAGAGCAGTATCCTAAGCACTTGAGAGAATTCAGTACAACAATAAACAAACACATTCCCTGCCCACATGAGCTTATGACTGTAAGGGGCGGGGCGACAGACATTAATACAAAAAAAATAAAATGACAGATATGTACATAAGTGCTGTGGGACTGGGATGAGGGGAAAGCAAAGGGAACAAGTCAGTGCGACGCAGAAGGGAGTGGGAGATGAGGAAAAGTGGGGCTTAGTCTGGGAAGCCTCTTGGAGGAGATGTGCCTTCAGTAAGGCTTTGAATGGAGGGGAAGGGTAATTGTCAGATTTAAGGAGGGAGGGTGTTCCAGGCCAGAGGAAGGATGTGGGCTGGGGGTCGGTGTCGACACAGGAGAGATGGTGGCTCAGTGAGAAGGTAGGCACTAGAGCAAATTTGCAGGCTGGCTTGTAGCAGGAAATGTGTCTACTAATTCTGTTCTATTGTACTCTCCCAAGGGCTTAGTACAGTGCTTTGTGCACAATACATCTTCAATAAATGTAATTGATTGATTTATTGATAACATCCTCATTTATATATAGGAAAATGTGCCTACATATAAATGAGGGTATACTTGTCAAGCATGTTATATACACTCTGTATACATATACATGTATGTATGTCCTTTTGCATTTTGTCAAGTAGGCTTTATAAAGGTGTCTTTATCTGCACAAAAGAATGGACCTGACCTAAAATCCTGTTATATAAGTGCATAGCAAATTCAGGGATGGTGTCAAAAAGATCATCATCAATATTTCAGTTGCACCCCAGGGTGGTGCATTGAGAGCCATCCCACAGATTCTATCGATATCTTCATTGATGAGCTCGACAAAAGCATCTACCAAATGCTTTCAAATTGACAGATATGTAATTGGGTGGGTTGGCTGACACTATTGAAGACAAGAGTAGAATGCAAAGAAACTTAGACTAAGGAGAAAATTGTTTTGTTTTTTTTTAAAAGTAATAAAATGCTACTGGGACAAGGGCAAGATAGTGCAAAGAAGGGATGAAAAACAAACAGCAGACATAGAATGATGAAAGATTAGCTACACACAAGTAAAACAGAAAAGCCTTGTGGGCCTTTGTCGACTATGAAGAAGTAAAATGCTGTGATTGAAAAAGCTAGCATAGATGAGAAATGTACTTACTGTACAGCTGTCTTCTTGTTTCTCTCACTGCTGAATTCTTGCTTCTATCCTATCTAGAATTCCCTCCCGTTTCATTTCCACTAGACCACTATTCTCCTTATCTCCGAAGTCCTACTAAAATATCATCTCCTCCAAGAAGCCTTCCCTGCTTAAGCTCTCCTATTTGACCTCCATTCTGTGTTTCTATCCATTTGGCTCTGAACCCATTCAACAGTTGCAGTCCCCAAGTAGGAGGGAGAACAGGTATTGAATCCCCCATTTTATAAATGGAGAAACTGAGCCACAGAGAAGTTACATGACTTGCCTAAGGTAAAAACAAAAAAAAAGGCAAGTGACAGAGCTGGGCTTAGAACTCATATCTTTAGACTCCCAGACTTATGCTCTTGCCAATCTGTCCATCTCCAAATGCACAAAGCCTTCTAATCTGCTGCTTCCCCTCTTTGTAATTTATTTTAATATCTATCTCCCCCAATAGATTTTAAACTCTTTAGGAGCAGGGATTATGTCTACCAACTCTATTGTCCTGTATTCTCCCAAGCGCTTGGTACAGTGTTCTGCACACAGTAAGGGCTCAGTGAATACTGTCAATTGAGAAGCATTATATGGAAGAGCCCATCAATAATCCTTCTGCACTGGTCAAATCTTTATTGGAACAATATGTCTAGTGTGGTCCCCACACTGTGAAAAAGATGTAGAGAAATGGGAAATTATTTATATTAATATCAGTCTATTAGTCAGTCCTATTTGTTGAACACTTACTCTGTGCAGAGCACTGTACTAAGAGTTTGGATGAGTACAATACAACAGTAAACAGACACATACCCTGCCCACAATGAGCTTACAGTCTACGGGGGAGACAGACATTAATATAAATAAATAAATTGCTGATATGTACGTAAGTGCTGTGGGGCTGGGAATGAGGATGAATAAAGGGAGCAAGTCAGGGTGATGCAGAAGAGAATAGGAAAAGAGGAAAGGAGGGCTTAGTCGGCAAAGGCCTCTTGGAGATGTGCCTTCAATAAGCCTTTGACCTGGGGGAGAGTCATTGTCAGATATGACAAGGGAGACCATTCCAGGCCAGAGGCAGGATGTGGGTGAGAGGTCGATCTGTCTCCTCTAGACTTTAAGCTTGTTGTGGGCAGGGAACATGTCTCCTAACTCTGTTGTATTGTACTCTCCCAAGTGCTTAGTTCAGTGCTCTTCATACAGTAAGCACTTAATAAATGCCATTGATTGATTGATCAATTGGAAAGGAGAGATGCAAAATAATGATGATAATATTCATGGTTTCTGTTAAGCGCTTACAGATACAATATATTCAAACTAGACACAGTCCCTGTCCCATGCCTGGGCTCACAGTCTAAGTAGGAGGGAGGACAGGTATTGAATCTTCATTTTATAGATGGAGAAACTGAGGCACCGAGAAGTTACATGACTTGCCCAAGGTAAAAAAAAATAGGCAAGTGGAAGAGCTGGGATTAGAACTCATAGATTTAGACTCCTAGACCCATGCTCTTTCCAATAGGACATAGGTTGGAATTCAGCGCTTATAAAGAAGGGGAAAAGGACATGATTAACTTAGAAAAATGAAGGCCAAACTGTCTTTATGTTTTGTGGTTAGGGTTTATAGTCTTTAAGCTTTTGAAGGATGGTTATACTCCAGGCAATCATCATCATCAATGGCATTTATTGAATGCCAGCTATGTGCAGAGCACCATACTAAGCATTTAGGAAAGTACAACGGAGTTGGCGGACATGTTCTCAGCCCTCGACAAGCCATAAGTTCCAAGTTCCAAATAAGAGGAAAGAGGAACTTGGCCTACGGAAGAATTTCTTTCTAAAACCATAGATTCTATGGCCCAGGATTATGTGGAGTATCTCCATTTCATTCCCTCTGATCTTTCAGGTGACACAAGACATCCATCTGTCCCGGATGTTTTCTTCATTCAACTACAGGGAGAAGGGGATTGGGCCACATGATCCTGCGATATCACTGCCCATCATTCTAAGAGTTCATGATTTTATGGTCTCTCTCACGTGCTGCCATAATTGTAATTGAAGATAATACAGGGAATTGAACCCCTAAATGAGTTCAGTGTTCCCAGCATTATTAATGTCTGATTGAATTTCTTATATTAGCACTAGAATGTCAACAATTTCGTTTTGGGTTTGTTTTTTTTCAAAAATGAAAAGACGGATAAAGCACTATACTATTTAAATTGAGAATGGATTTAAAATAATTTCAGGAATCATTCATTCAGTCATTTTTATTGAGCATTTACTGTGTTCAGAGCGCTATACTAAGTCCTTGGGAAAGAACAACAATAAACATTTACATTCCAAACAGGATTTGGTGACAGATTGGATATGTGAGTTGAATGAGAGCAAGGAGTCAAGGATAATGCCAAAGTTATGGACTTATGAGACGAGAAGGATAGTGGTGCCACCTACAGTGATGGGAAAGTCAGGGGGAGGGCAGGGTTTGAGTGGGAAGATAAGGAGCCCTGTTTTGGACATGTTAAGCTGGAGGTGACAGGAAGACATCCAAGTAGAGGTGTCTTGAAGGCAGGAGAAGATTCAAAACTGCAGAAACAGGGAGAGAGATCAAGGCTGGAGATGAAGGTTTGGGTATCATCTGCATAGAAGTGGTAGTTGAAGCTATGGGAGTAATTGAGTTCTCCAAGGGAGTTGTTGTAGATGGAGAATAGAAGGGGACCCAGAACTGAACCTTGAGGGAGGCAGTTAAGGAGTGGGAAGCAGAGGAGGAGCCCGCAAAGGAGACTGAGATTGAAGAGCCAGAGAGATAAGCAGAGAACCAAAAGAGGGCGGAGTCAGTGAAGTGAAGGTTGGATAACGTTTCATTCATTCAATCGTATTTGTTGAGCGCTTACTGTGTGCAGAGCACTCTACTCTCTACTAAGCTCTTGGAATGTACAATTCGGCAACAGATAGAAACAATCCCTGCCCAGTAACGGGCTCACAGTCTAAAAGGGGGACACAGACGGCGAAACAAAAAAAGGAGACAGGCTTCAATACCATCAAAATAGATAAACAGAATCATAGATATATGCACCTCATTAATAAAATTGAGTAATAAATACTATATGCAAATATGCACAAGTGCTGTGGGGAGGGGAAAGGGGTAGAGCAAAGGGAGGGAGTAGGGGCAATGGGGAGGAGAGGAGGGGCAGAGGGAAAGGGAGGGCTCAGTCTGGGAAGGCCTCCTGGAGGAGGTGAGCTCTCAGAGCTTTGAAGAGGGGAAGAGAGTTTGGCAGATGTGAGGAGGAAGGGCATTTCAGGTCAGTGGTAGGACGTGGGCCAGGAGTCGATGGCAGGACAGGCGAGAATGAGGCACAGTGTTTCCAGGAGAAGGGGTTAGTCGACAGGGTGAAGGCAGCTGAGAGGTCAAGGAGGATTAGGATGGAGTAGAGGCCATTGGATTTGGCAAGAGGATTTGAGAGGTCAGTTTCTGTGGAGTGAAGGGGACAGAAGCCAGAATGGAAGGGCTTAAGGAGGGAATTGGAGGCAAGGAATTTGAAACAGTGGTTGTAGACAACTTGCTCAAGGAGTTTGGAGAGGAATGGTAAGAGGGAGCTGAAGGGAGAGAACCATGGGGTCAAGGGAGGGCTTTTTTAGGATAAGGGAGACATGGGCATGTTTGAAAGCAGTGGGGAATAAGCCACTGGAGAGCGAATGGTTGAAGATAGCTGTTAGAGGGGAAGAAGGAGAGTGCCAGAGTTTTGATAAGGTATAAAGGAATGGAGTCTGATGCAAAGGTGGTGGGGTTGGCTTTTGAGAGGAGGCAATAGATCCCCTCTTGAGATATGCTGGGAAAGATGGGAGAGTTGAAGAGGGGGCCCAAAGAGGGGAGGGACCGAGGAGGGGCAGGGATGATTTTAGGGAGCTCAGGCCTGATGGTATCAATTTTCTTAATAAAGTAGGTGCCCAGGTCACTGGGGGCAAGGGAGAGGGCAGGAGGCCTGAGGAGGGAGTAAAACATCTGGAACAACTGGCAAGGGTGATGGGCATGGTTGTCAATAGGGATAGAGAAATATTTCTTTCATGTAGAGGAGAGGGCAGAGATGGAGCTAGCAAGGATAAACCTGAATCATAAATGTAATTTTGAGAAAGGGAAAGACGTGAAGGATGGATGATATATTTTGGGATTTATGCTAAGATTTATGCTGAGATTTGTATTGAGAAGGGTTAAAATGATGCTAGGAATGCAGTAAATGTGATTAGAAACAGAGGCAAATGCATGAGGGATAATATATTTTAGAATTTGAATTGGATGGAGGGATATAAATTCTAAATTGCAAAGCAATCAGATAATATGATCTGGAGAAAGAAGGAGTCTGCCTAATAAACTTAAAATGAGGTAGCATGATATGATAAAATGAACAAGAATTGGGGAAACACAATAAAGAAGCATCTGAGGAATGGTATTATGAAGGAGTTTGAGTTCAATAGGATCACAGGAAACAAATAAAGTTGGATTTGAGCTTCTCTGCCTAGGACCTCAGTTAAAAAGGTATCCAGAAGATTTGGGTCATCAGCCCTTTATCAGCAAAACTTTCTCTCTCAATTTAGAAAAGTTAAAATTGGATTGTTATTAACAATAAAACCATTGCTGTCTTTTGAATATTCAGACCTCTAGACTGTAAATTTGTTGTGGGCAGGCCATGTGTCTTCCAACTCTTTTATAATGTACTCTCCCAATTGCTTAGTACAGTGCTCTGCACACAGCAAGTGCTCAATAAATACACTGATAGATGGACTTTTTTTAAAAAGTTAGCCATCTTCATTCTTTGACTTATATTGAACTTGTATTATGAACACATGATTAGAGAAAATGTTAGTCTTTACAATGATACCTACCTCTCTGATAAAGTTTAAAGTTCTCACCTCCTTAGTCTTTGAGTCCCATGTGGGACAGGGACTGTGATCAACCCGATTACCTTGTATCTACCACAGAATTTAGACCAGTGTTTGGCACACAGTAAGCCCTGAACAAGACCCATTTTAGGGGGGAAAAAAGGCTTTTAGCACTTTCTCGGAAATGTGTCAGAAAAATTCAGTGGCAGGATGATGATAATTATTACATTGAAATTCCCTGCCTTTAGTGCAATTTTCTAGTGGCCCATTTATTCAGATGAACAGACTGCATGAAGCAGGATGGGGCACTGAAATGAATTTGCTATTTTGATCACTTTGTGATGATTCCTAATGAATTATGAAAGAAAAGGAGTCATCAACTGAAACAGGAGAGATATCGTTTAGACACTCAAAGGGATTTTCTGAGAGCACAGTTATTTAAGAAGTAGAAGAAGTTCCAGAAAATGACCCTGAAATCTTCCCCCCATGAGATTTGAAAAAGTAACAAATATCCATTCATTTGAACTGGTTTAATTAGAATCTCCCCAAAGCAGGGTTGTTGACTAAATGACACTGAATTTCTTCCCATTCAGTGGTTGTTTTGCTGCCTGCAAGGTAATGGAGCTTCACCACACAATAATAATAATAATGGTATTTGTTAAAAGCTTACTATGTGCCAAGTACTGTTCTAAGCCCTAGGGTAGATACAAGGTAGTCAGTCAGATACAGTCTCTATCCAACATGGGGATCAGAGTGTCAATCCCCATTTTACAGATGAGATAATTGAGGCCCAGAGAGGTGAAGTGACTTGCCCAAGATCACACAGCAGACAAGTGATGGAGCTGGGATTTGAACCCCTGATCTTCTGACTCCCAGGCCCATTCTCTATCCATTACGCCATGTGACTTCCCGGAGAGACTTGGTCAGATGCTTCAGGACAGGAGAGTGATTAGAGTAACGTTATTGTGTCCGGCATCACAAGCAATCTTCCCTGTAAACTCCAAACAAAGGTTTTTACAGGCAGGACCCATTAAAGCTCAAAGTGATCACACCAAAGTTAACTGATTAGAAGCAGCATTTCCTAGTGACAAGAGCCCGAGCTTGGGAGTCAGAGGTCATGGGTTCTAATCCCAGCTCCACCACTTGTCTGCTGTGTGACCTTGGGCAAGTCACTTCACCTCTCTGGGCCTCAGTTATCTCATCTGTAAAATGGGGATTGAGACTGTGAGCCCCAAGTGAAACAGGGACTGTGTCCAACCCGATTTGCTCATATCTACCCCAGTGCTTAGTAATAATAATGATAATAATATTGGTATTTGTTAGCACTTACTATGTGCAGAGCACTGTTCTAAATGCTGGGGTAGATACAGGGTCATCAGGTTGTCCCATGTGAGGCTCACAGTCTTCATCCCCATTTTCCAGATGAGGTAACTGAGGCCCAGAGAAGTGAAGTGACTTGCCCACAGTCACACAGCTGACAAGTGGCAGAGCTGGGATTCGAACCCATGACCTCTGACTCCCAAGCCCGTGCTCTTTCCACTGAAGTAGGCTGCTTCTCTACAGTGCCTAGCACCTAATAAGAACTTAACAAATGCCATAATTATTATAATTATTATCACTGTTCTTCCATTCCCAACAGGAGATGTCATAATCATCTTTAGATGCGGAAAAACAGCATGGCCTAGTGAAAAGAGCTTGGGCCTAGCAGTCAGAGGACCTGGGTTCTAATGCCGGCTCCTCCTCTTGTCTGCCGTGTGACCTTAGGCAAGTCACTTCACTTGTGAGCCCCATGTGGGACAACCTGATTACCCTGTATCTACCCCAGCACTTAGAACAGTGCTCTGCACATAGTAAGCACTTAACAAATACCAACATTATTATTATTATTCACTTCTCTGTGCCTCAGTTATCTCATCTGGAATATGGGGATTAAGACTGTGAGCCCCATGTGGGACATGGACTGTTTGAAGTGAAGCTGAAAATATTCATTGTCTTGTCAACCTGAGAAGTCTGACATGCCCAAGGATGCTTAATATTTCTCTTCTTACCTTATTTTTTTTTAATCTTTAGAAGGCATTATTTACATGTTTTAAGGGTCAATAGTGTGTTCTGACTGTCCTGGGGAACATTCCCATGTCCTTTCAATATTATTGTACCTTTGTTAAGGCCAAAGGACCTTCCCCAATTTTGCCCTCTTTTCCCTGGTTCTGCACCATCTATGCACTTGGATATGTGACATTTGGACATTTGATATTTTCCCCACACCCAAAATAGTGTACACAGCAATTTCATGAAAATAGCTGAATTTAAAAATCCAAAATTCCCTAAAATCTGTCACTGTTTGCTGGCAAAAATTAAAAAATATCCTCACTTATTTTTTAAGAAAATATTTTTACTTCAGAGAAACATGGTAAGTTTAGGGTCCAATAATAATAATATGTGGTACTTGTTAGATGTGTACTATGTGCCAAGCACTGAACTAAATGCTAGGGTAGATACACGTTCATCGGTTTGGACACAGTCCCTGTTCCACATTATCCTTGCAGGTTAAGTATTAGGGAGAATAAGTATTGTACCCCCATTTTACAGATGAGAAAACTGAGGTCCATAGAAGTTGTCATTTGCCCAAGCAAATAACTGGTAGAGTTGGGATTAGAACTCAGGTCCTCTGACTCCCAAGCCTGGCGCTTTTCTCTAGGCCACCCTGCTTCCCCATCTTATGGTTTGTATCGTTAAGTGAGAAGTAGAGACTGTGCATGTAACTCGTGTGTCAGAGGTACAAATGATCAAATACCTGACATTTTGGGTACTGTAAATGTCATGAACTGCCCTTTTTATAACTAAGGGTTTAAACGTCTCTGGAGGAATTTTAAATGGACTGTCATCTTCTATCACTTATTTTGGACAATACATTAGGCCTGGCCTAATTGGCGTCAGATTATATGTGGCGCCAGCTATAATGAAGTTAAGAGGAGGACTCGTAGCATTCATTGAGAGCCTAATGTGTGCAGAGCACTGTCCCGGGGTTTCTGGAACGTGAAACAGAAGTAGAAGATACGGTTACTACCCTCAAGGAATTTACAGTCTAATTGAGAAAACAAACAGGTCAATTTGCAGATATAAAATGGATTAAGGATAAAATGGGCAAATGCACAGCTATGGAGACTTGAGAGCTAAGGTAGCTCAGAGGGATGACTCAGTTGGAGAGATGGGGATTAATCAGGAACTGCCTCTTGAAAGAGATGTGTCGTAGGAGAGTTTTGAAATTCAAGTTAGATGTGGATTGGTGGAAGTGGTTATATGAAGTGGGAATTTGCTTATGTGAAGGGGTGGGGAGAGGAATTTGCAATAGGATGAATAATGATCATGGCTTTAGTTAAGTGCTTACTAAGTGGCAAGTATTGTAATGAATCCTGGGATTGAAAAAGGAAAAATTCCAAGTGAGATGCAGTTCCAAGGTGAGTTTGGCAGGGGGAAAGGGTACAAATGGAGTGTAGAAGAAGAGAGTGAAGAGTCTTGAGATACTTGGGAAGAGAGGCAGCAAGGCCTAGTGGATAGAGCACAGTCCTGGGAGGCAGAAGGACCTGGATTCTATTTGTGCCTTTTTCACTTGTCTGCTTTGTGACCTTGGGCAAGTCACTTAACTTCTGTCAGGTCCCGAGTGGCCAACTCGATACCTGAGATTATATTAGAGGTTAGTGTGTTGGGGCCGCCAAGGGGATGATCACCCCAATTTAATCAGAAACTAGATACTTCAATATACAGCATGCAATCAACAGAAAATCCAAGATTCAGCTTTAGCATCAAACACAACTGTACCCCGCTCCACCAGGCATAGAATTTTCCTTCCACAAGTTGATCAATCTCGTCGGGCATTCAGGTCCTTATCGAGCTGGCCCGGCATGGGTGTCCCTGACCTAAGAGGTCCCTGGGCCTTTCCTCTTTCTGCCTTTCCTTCAGAGGACAGTGAGCAGAAACATGGGTCTTGTTTCCCCCTCCTGTAATACTATTTTTGTTGCAGGTAACATTGAGTTTCTGGGAATGCCCTAATCTATTACTACCAAATAGTTTGCTCACCTATGGCAATTTGAGACGATTATGCATTTTCCTTTCTTCTGCAGTTTTCTTTCCTCTCTGGTTTTCCTCTCTTCACCGACTGCTAATCTGGTCCCTCCTCCGTGGCAGGATACGATAAGCAGAAGGCTGAGGGTTGTGTTTATTGAGAGTTAGTTTAGGAAGCAGATTGGGGTCGAGTTAATGTCGAAAAGAATGTCTCAAGAGGTGGGTCCAAGGGTCAAGTTAATGCCAAGGTCTTTAGCTCAGTTTATTTTCCTTCAACCCTCCACCCTGGCTTCAGAAGAGATTAGCCCTGGATCACTTCAGTGTCGGGGCTGTGAGTAGCCCAATGAGGGGGCTACAAGCCTGACATCCTTTTCATTCATTCATTCAATACTATTTATTAAGCACTTACTATGTGCAGAGCACTGTACTAAGCGCTTGGAATGTACAATTCGGTAACAGAGACAGTCCCTGCCCATTGACAGGCTCACAGTCCAATCTCGGGAGACAGACGGACAAAAACAAGACAACTTAATAGCAAAAATAGAATCAAGGAGATGTACACCTCATTAACAAAATAAATAGATTAATAAAAATAGATACAAATGAGCACAGTGCTGAGGGAAGGGGAAGGGAGAGGGGGAGGAGCAGAGGAAAAGGAGGAAAAGGGGGCTTAGCTAAGGGGAGGTGAAGGGAGGCAGAGAGGCAGCAGAGGAAAAAGGGGAAGCTCAGTGTGGGAAGGCCTCTTGAAGGAGGTGAGCTCTCAGTAGGGCTTTGAAGAAGGGAAGAGAGCTAGTTTGGCAGAAGTGAGGAGGGAGGGCATTCCGGGACAGCGGGAGGACGTGGCCCAGGGGTCAACAGAGGGATAAGCGAGGACGGAGGATGGTGAGGAGGTGGGTGGCAGAGGAGCGGAGCGTGAGGGGTGGGCAGTAGAAAGAGAGAAGGGAATGAGAGGTAGGAGGGGGCAAGGTGATGCAGAGCCTTGAAGCCCAGAGTGAGAAGTTTTTATTTCGTGCCGAGGTTGATAGGCAACCACTGGAGGATTTTAAGTAGGGCAGTGACATGCCCAGAGCATACACCCCTTACATAGAGGCAAACCACAGAGTATTAGGTGAATCGATAGCCATAAAAATACAAGAAATAAGCAATATGTATTATCGTTTGGTCTTCACTTGGAACCCAACTGTATATCTGGCTGAAATCACAAGAAACAATATGCTGAAGGGCACTAAGCTTAACACGTTTAACACGCTTAACACGATTAGACTGTAAGCCCGTCAAAGGGCAGGGACCATCTCTATCTGTTGCCTATTTGTACATTCCAAGCGCTTAGTACAGTGCTCTGCATATAGTAAGCGCTCAATAAATACTATTGAATGAACGTTGTTTTACACAAAGGTACAAACTGCACTTGTCACTTCTCTGTGCTATAGTTTCCTCATCTGTAAAATGGGGATTAAGACTGTGAGCCCATGTGGGACAGGGACTGTGTCCATTCTGATTACCTTGTATGATGATGATGGCATTTGTTCAACGCTTACTATGTGCAAAGCACTGATCTAAGCACTGGTGGGGGGAGAATACAAGGTGATCAGGTTGTCCCATGTGGAGTTTACAGTTTTAATCCCCATTTTCCAGATGAGGTAACTGAGGCACAGAGAAGTGAAGTGACTTGCCCAAAGTCACATAGCTGACAAGCGGCAGAGCTGGGATTTAAACCCATGACCTCTGACTCCCTAGCCTGTGCTCTTGGCCCTGAGCCACGCTGCTACTCTCTACCCCAGCACTTAGAATAGTGCTTGACAAATAGTATGCACTTAAGAAATACCATAATTATTATTGTTAATTACTAAGAGCGTTAAGCCCAAAGATTAGGAATTTTTGTTTGATATGGAAAGGAATGGGTCTTGTCTTATGCCATCGAGTCATATCTGACGCATAGCGACACCACAGACACATCTCTCCCACAACGCCCCGTTCTCCATCTACAATCATTCTGGTAGTGGATCCAGAGAATTTTCTTGGAGAAAGTACGGAAGTGGTTTTCCGTTGCCGCCTTCTGCGTGGTAAACTTGAGTCTCCATCCTCGACTCACTCTCATGCCGTTGCTGCCCAGCATGGGTGTGTTTTGACTTGTAGCAGATGGCCTGCCACTCCCTAGCCATTGCCCAAGCTAGGAATGGAATAGATAGGCCTCTGCTTGACTCTCCCTCCCGTAGCCGAGACTGGTGGACTATTGGAAACTTTCCATGTGCGACCCTGAGAGGGGCAAGGAATGGGTAGCTGTTGGAGATTTTTGAAGATGGGAGTGATGTTTCATTAGGGGCCTTTTAAGAAGGTGATGCAAGCAGAATAGCCTGAGGAGAGAGAAGCTTGAAAGGGAAAGACCAGTTCAAGAATCTTTTACAGCAATCAGCTGGCAAGTAGTGAAAGCTTTGACCAGGTGCTATTCAACAGAAAGAGGGGAAATGATAAATCCATGAAATATCAAAGAGAAAGAGCTAGCAAGGTGTAAAACTAGTATTTATTGAGCACTCCGTACAGTGCAGAGTACTGGGCACTTGGAGGGACGGAATAAAAAGGGGAGATGGATTGAATGGTGGTATAATTATTGATTAAGCCCCATCCCAACAGGAGCAGAGAGTGGATTTAGAATTCCCATGCCATGGAGAATCCAAAGTATTCGGTGCTCTTCCCATGCCAGCCTCTCTGAACCTACAGACAACTGAGAGAGTTAAGCATGAGTGGTAGTGTGGCTTAGAGGACAGAGTTGTATTCAGTTGGGAAGCAGCATGGCTTCGTGGATAGATTATGGGACTGGGAGTCAGAAGGACCTGGATTCTAATCCTGATTTGCCACTTGTCTGTTGTGTGGCCTTGGGCAAGTTACTTAACTTCTCTGCCTCAGTTACCTCCTCTGTAAAATGGGGATTAAGACTATAAGCCCTATGTGGGACAGGGGCTGTGTCCAACCTGATCACCTAGTATCTACCCCAGTGTTTAGAACAGTGCTTGACACATAGTAAGAGCTTAACAAATATCGTCATCGTCAGTATTATTATCCTATAATTTGTTGTTATTTTTCTCACTCAGATTGCAATCCCGTTATGAGACAGACACCATATCTGAAATGATAGACTGTGAGCTGGCTGTGGGCATGGAATGTGTCTGTTTGTTGTTGTACTGTACTCTTCTAAACACTTAGTACAGTGCTTTGCACACAGTACGTGCTTAATGCAATTGAATTGAATTGTATTTATCCCAGCACTTGACACACAGGAAGTGCTCAATAAATACCACGACAGATTATTATTACCAGTTTATAGTAAACATTTACTATGTTCGAAGCCCTAAACTAAGACCTGGGGTAAGTATGTTAATTCTATCAGCACACTGCCCCGTCCCACCTGAAACTCAAAAGTGGGGGAGGAGAGATAACACGAAACAGTAAAGATGTATTAAATACAGAGACAAAGTGTGACTTAGAGAAAAGAGCAGAAGACCTAGGAGTCAGTGGATCTGGGTTCTTATCTTGACTCCACCACCTGTCTGCTGTGTGACCTTGTGAGAGTAACTTAACTTCTCTGGCCCTCAGTTCCCTCATCTGTAAAATGGTGGTTCAATATCTGTCCTTCCAATTTAGACTGTGAGCCCTATGTGGGATAGGAGCTGTGCCCAACCTGATTACCTTGTATCAACCCCAGCACTTTAGAACAGTGCTTGGAATATAGTAAGCACCATTATTGATTAATTAAGTTAAATTTAACAATCCAAAATACCAACATTAAAATAACTAAAACAGTACTTGAGGGTTCAATTATTAAATTCTTCACTTCTCCAGGCAACAGTGCTTTATCAGATCATTCAATCAACCAATCAATAGTATTTATTGAGCACTTACTGTGTGCAGAGCACTGTACTGAGTACTTGGTAGAGACAATACAATAGAGTTGGTAGACACATTCCCTGTCTACAACGAGCTCACAGTCTAGAGGGGGAGACAGACATTATTATAGGTACATAAATTATGGCTATAATGAAAGCAGCATGTTTCAGTGGAAAGAGCACGGACTTGGGAGTCAGAGGTCATGGGTTCTAATCCCAGCTCTGCCGCTTGTCAGCTGTGTGACTTTGGGCAACTCACTTAACTTCTCTGTGCCTCAGTTCCCTCATATGTAAAATGGGGATTAAGACTGTGAGCCCCACGTAGGACAACCTTATTACCTTGTATCTATCCCAGTGCTTAGAAAAGTGCTTGGCACATAGTAAGCACTTAACAAATACCATCACATTATCATTATTATTATTATAAATTATGGACATAATGAATAAATTATGGATATAATAAATTAGCGATATGATATGGTATTATGGATGCAGAGTTGGTACATGCAGTCTTTGCCCACAAGGAGCTTACAGTTACTTTCATTCATTCAGTCGCATTTATTGAGCACTTACTATGTAGAGAGCACTGTACTAAGCACTTGGAAAGTACAATTCAGCAATAAAGAGAAACAATCCCTGCCCACACTGGGCTTACAGTCTAAAAGGGGGGAGGCAGATATGAAAACAAGTAAACGGGCATCAATATAAATAAATAGAATTATAGATATATACACATCAAAACAAAAGACATCAATATAAATAGAACTATAGCTATATACATACATACATAAGTGCAGTGGGGCAGGAATAGGTGGGTAGAGCAAAGGAAGTGAGTTGAGGCGGTGCTGAGAGGAGAGGGAGCTGAGGAAAAGAGGGGCTTAGTCTCGGAAGGCCTCTTGGAGGAGGTGAGCCTTCAGTAGAGCTTTGAAGGGGGGAAGAGTGTTTGTTGGTGGATTTGAGGAGGGAGGGTATTTCAGGCCAGAGGTAGAACGTAGACCAGGGGTAGACGGTGGGCCAGGCCAGAACGAGGCACAGTGAGAAGGTTAGTACCAGAGGAGTGGAGTGTGTGGGCTGGGATGTAGAAGGAGCGAAGGGAGGTGAGGTTGGAGGGGGCAAGGTCATGGAGAGCTTTGAAGCCAAGAGTGAGGAGTTTTTGCTTGATACAGAGGTTGATAGGCAACCACTGGAGATTTTTGAGGAGGCGGGTGACATGCCCAGAGCGTTTCTGTAGAAAGAGAATCCGGGTAGCAGAGTGAAATATAGACTGAAGTGGAGAGAGGTAAGAGGTTGGGCAGTCAGAAAGGAGGCTATTAGACTGTAAGCCCGTCAAAGGGCAGGGACTGTCTCTATCTGTTGCCAACTTGTACATTCCAAGTGCTTAGTACAGTGTTCTGCATATAGTAAGCGCTCAATAAATACTATTGAATGAATGAATGAGGCTGATGCAGTCATCCAGTCTTGATAGGATAAGTGATTGTACTAACGTGGTAGCGGTTTGGATGGAGAGGAAAGGACGGATCTTGGTGATGTTGTGAAGATGAGACTGGCAGGCTTACAGGCTTACCGGCAGTTACAGAACGAGTCAGATATTAAAATAGATTAGGGAAAGGGAAAAAGGGGAAATGTACAAAAACTAACGATAATAGTAATAATAGTAATTATGGTATTTGTTGAGCACTTACTTTGTGCCAAGCACTGTACTAAGCATTGGGATAGATACAAGATAGGCAGGTCCCACATGGGGCTTACAGTCTAAATAGGAGGGAGAATCTCCATTTTGCAGATGAGGGAACTGAGTTACAGAGAAATTAAGTGACTTGCCCAAGGTCACATGGCAGACAAGTGGCAGAGGGGGAATTAGAATCCAAGCCCTCTGACTCACAAGCCCATGCTCTTTCCACTAGGCAACACTGCTTCTTAAGAGGATACGGGTTGGACACAGTCCCTTTCCCACATGGGGCTCACAATCTTAATACCCATTTTACAGATGAGGAAACTCAGGCACAGAGAATTTGTGACTTGCCCAAGGTCACACAGCAGGTAAGTGGCAGAGCCAGGATTAGAGCCCAGCTCCTCTGATTCCCAGGTCTAAGCTCATTCCACTAGACCTCGCTCCTTCCTGAGCGGATTGTAGAATGATTTGGGACCAATAGATCTGTGCTTCCAAGAAGGATCAGACTCAGAACCTCCTGCTGGACTTCTACCCCACCCCAACCTAGCTCTTCATCCAAACTATAGTCAACCATATTCATTTATGGAGTACTTACTGTGTACAAAATACTGTACTAAGTGCTTGGGAACATTCAACCTCTAGACTGTAAGCTCATTTTGGGCGTGTTTACCAACTCTGTTATATTGTTACACTGTACTCTCCCAAGCGCTTAGTACAGTGCTCTGCACACAGTAAGTGCTCAGTAAATATGATTGATTGATACAATATAACAGAGTTGGTGGACATTTTCCCTGCCTACAGTGTGTTGGTGGTGACGTACTCCTTGGCGAACCTCATCATTCATGAGCCCGTTGTTGGGGAGGGATTGTCTCTATCTGTTGCCGAATTGTACTTTTCAAGCACTTAGTACAGTGCTCTACACACAGTAAGCACTCAGTAAATATGACTGAATGAATGAGAAGCAGCATGATATAGTGGATAGAGCACAGGCCTGGGTGTAAGAAAGTCATGGGTTCTAATCCCAGCTCTGCCACTTGTCTGCTATATGACCTTAAGCAAGTCATTTCACTTCTGTGTGCCTCAGTTCCCTCATCTGTAAAATGAAGATTGAGACTGTGAGCCCCTTGTGGCACAAAGGACTGTGTCCCACCCAATTTGCTTGTATCCACCTCAGTGCTAAGTACAGTGCCTGGCACAGAGCACTTAACAAGCACCATTATTATTACTATTCAACTGCAAAGGACAATTGTTTATCACAGTCTCTTTATACTTTTGCTACAATTTTATTAACTCAGATTTTTGGTTGCTTTTTGTAGTTGCTATGGGATTGACGAGACTACCCTCTGACTGAGTTAGCTCCACTTGAATGACTCAATCTCAAAGTGTGACACTTTTATGAGCTTTTTTTAACCTTCTCTTATAGATAGATGAAGTGCTAGGTGGATTTGATAATACAATGTCAAGAGTAGTTAGTGATCACTAGAGTAAAAGAACTCAGGAAAATCACGGCAGCAAAACTAGTACACTGAGGGAGCGAAGCTAATTTGACATATGAGTAACACTTGACTTGATTTGAGATCCTAGATTTTCTCAGAAAAGTGTTACCAATGGTTAAAAGTCTTCAGAATGTCATTTGCTTTTTTCTGTCCTCATTTGTACAAAAGGATTTCATTTTCTCGCTGAACTATGACTAACCAGAACAAATTTCCTGCTTCCCATTGTAGTTATATGGATTGGTTTGTCAGGATTGGGTTTTTTTTCCTGCACTGAAATAGTTCCACCAAATCAACTTCTCGCTGAGTTGAATTTACATCTCAAGCAGCAATGGGCACACTATCTTCAGTACTTCAGTACCAGCTATCTTCTCAAATTTTCACGTTTTTCCATCAAATATAGTTGCTATAAGATAAAGTATTTACTGATGATCAATGTGCCAAGATCTGTAAACTGGAAGATGGAATCCTCCTCCTTTTCCCAGCTACAGAAACTACCTTCTGTGTCTCTTTTCCCTACCATTACTTCTTCCTTGCTTTTTCTCTCCTGGGAAGAAAGCCAGGGCAAGGAGGGACACTAAAGAAAGTTGGATGTTTCTCCTTCCCATGCTATTTTTGTTATTATTATTATTACTGTAGTATTTGTTAGGCTCTTTGTCAATGAAAACACAAGATAATCAAGTCCCACATGGGGCTCACCTTCTAAGTAGGAGGGAAGGCAGGTATTGAATCCCCATTTTGCAGATGTGGGAACTGAGATACCAAGAAGTGACTTGCCCAAGGTCACACAGAAGGTATGTCACAGAGCCAGGGTTAAAACATATCCAACAGACAGTTACTCTCCCCCCCTTCAAAGCCTTATTGAAGGCACATCTCCTCCATGAGGCCTTCCCTGACGAAACCCTTCTTTCCTCTTTTCCCACTCCCTCTGTGTCACCTTGTCATGCTGCCTTCATTCATCCCCTCTCCCAGCACTTACATACAGCACTTATGTACATATCTGTAATTTATTTATTTCTATTAATGTTGGTCTCCCCCTCTAGATGGTAAGCTCATTGTGGGCAGAGAATGTGTCTGTTTACTGTTATAGTTTAGTCTCTCAAGCATTTAGTACAGTGCTCTGCACACAGTAAACTCTCAGTAAATATGATCGATTGAATGAGTGAGTGAATAAATGAATGAAAGAACATGGGGCCTCTGAATCCCAGGCCTGTGATTTTTCCACAAGGCTATGCTGCTTCCCACTTTGGAGAATATTCTCTCGAAGTCTTCAGGAGAGCACTTGCCATTAGTTCAGAGGTCAGAAGATCAAAGCAAATGCAGCTAATGGCTACCAGTGTCCCTCACATTGTCCTCCACTGAATTCTGGGCTATTAAGTCTTTAACTCGCTCATTGGACTTGGGAGACTTAACCAGAAGAGTTTGCCTCCTTTAATTGTTCTAAAATCGCCGCCCAGATTACATTGGGTCCAGGAAGTGGTGTGGAGGAAGAATGGGAAGGACTTAAGAAGTAGTTCTGAATGCCGGCAACCAGTGGAGGACATGAAGGCTGTGGGTTTGTGGGCTGAGGAGGAAGGCAGTGTCATCGGCTGAGATGAGAGTGTCATGGTGGGCAGACACTGGGATTCCTGAGCATGCTGAGCTCCAAGAACTCACTTTCTAGGCAGCGGCTTGCCTTGTTTGGTTAGCCTATCTGTCCTTAGGGTCAATCTGCTTGGTATAGTGAAGCAGCATGGCTTAGTGGCAAAAGCACAGGCTTGGGAGTCAGAGGACGTGGGTTCTAATCCCGCCTCCACCACTTGTCTGCTGTGTGACCTTGGGCAAGCCACTTCACTTCTCTGTGCCTCAGTTACCTCATCTGTAAAAAGGGGATTAAGATTATTGCTAGTAAGTTGTCTTGTTTTTGTCTGTCTGTCTTCCCCGATTAGACTGTAAGCCCGTCAATGGGCAGGGATTGTCTCTATCTGTTGCCGAGTTGTACATTCCAAGCGCTTAGTACAGTGCTCTGCACATAGTAAGTGCTCAATAAATACTATTGAATGAATGAATGACAACCTGATAACCTTGTACCTACCCCAGTGCTTAGTACAGTGCTTGACACATAGTAAGCACTTAACAAATGCCATAATTATTATTATTAGTATTATTATTATTATAGTGCTTTGCACAGAGTAAGTCCTCAGTACATACTTTTGATTGATTGCTCATTGTAGGCAAGGAATGTGTCTTATATTGTTCAGTCTTGCTTATTCTGTGAAGAGCACTGTACTAAGTGCTTGGAAAGTACAGTACAACAATAAGGAGAGACATTCCCTGCCCACAACAGGCTCACAGTCTAGAGTTGGGTTGGGGGAGACAGACATCAGTACAAGCAAACAGGCATCAATCTAAATAAATAGAATTATAGATATATACATATGTACATAAGTGCTGTGGGGCAGGGAGAGGGAGGCAGAGCAAAGGGAGTGAATCAGGGTGACGCCAAAGGGAGTGGGAGCTGAGGAAAAATGGACTTAGTTTGGGAAGACCTTGTACTCTCACAGTCCTTAGTACGCTGCTCTGCACACAGTAAGCACTCAGTAGTTGCGATTGACTGACGATTGACTGACTGATGGAGAATTCTAGGGTTGCATAAGTGGAAAGAATCCTTTCCTTCCCAAAGGCAGATATGAACTGAGATTTGAACTATCAGTCCATCTCTGGTATTTTTTGAGAGCTTACCGTGTGCAGTACCCTGTACTAGGATCTTGGGAGACTACAGTATAACAGAGTTGGTAGACATGTTCCCTGCCCACAATTAGCTAAGGGAAGCAGTGTGGCCCAGTTGAAAGAGCACAGGCCTGGGAATCAGGATACCTGGTTCAAATCTCAGCTGTGCCCATTGCTTTCTATATGACCCTGAGTGAGTCACTTCACTTCTCTATTGTTAGGTTTCATCAAATTTAAAATGAGGGTTCATCAATACCGGCTCTCTCTTCTACTTAGACTGTGAGCCCCATGTGGAACAAGGATTGTGTCTGATCTGATTAACTTGAATCTACCCCAGGGCATAAAATAGTGCTTGACAAGTAGTGAGAGCTTAAGAGATGCCATAAAAAAGACCATGTGCACAATGCTTCAATTTGATAATGTGAACAGCCCCATAACCTCGAACATTTGATATTCATCCAGTCGTCAGCCCCACAGCACTTATATACATAGCTGGAAGTTAGTTATTTTAATGTCTATCTCTGCATCTAGCCCCACAGCACTTATGCCCATAGCTGTGAGGTGGTTATTTGTTTTAATGTCTATCTCCCCCTCTAGAACGTAAGGTCCTTGCCGGCAGGGAACGTATCAACCAACTCTGTTGTATTGTATTCTCCCAATCTAACAATCGGTCGATGGTATTTGCTCTTTGGAACCAGAACTTGATTGAGTTTGGGAGAAGGAAAACTTGAACTCAGGAGCTCCCAAAGACAACCTGGATGTGGGTGAGACATAGTAGGTATGAAAGAAGTGTTACTCCACTTCCTTCTCCTCCTTCTCTTCTTTCTTCTCATTGTCCTTTTTTTCTCCTCCTCTTCTTTCTTATCCTCCTCCTCTCCTTCCATCTCCTCCTCCTCCTCCCTGTTGTTTTATAGTGCAGTGGTACAGCCTTGGCATGATTCTGTGGCCACTTTGAGTGTAAATGTTGGGGTTTTTTAAACGGAAAATTCTTATATGCTCTCACAACGTGCTCACTCTCGCTCACCTACCCCTACCCCAGTGGAAACATGACTACCAGGGAAGAGAGAATGTAGTAACACTGCATAAACTTGTAGCCCTATCATTTATTCACTTATACAAGCTCTCATTCCTTCAGTCTTCCTGGATGGGCTGAGGCTTTTTTGTCAATTTTGATAGAAAATTTCTTTATGGTGGGAAGATTAATGATATGCCTTTAATAGGCTCTGAGTTCCCTGCAGAAAGCTTCAAAATGGGTTTTGGTCACTGTTACTTTCACGTAGCCCTCTTCCTCACCTAACCCACGCAACCATCTTGCTGGGACAACAGGGTTCACTCTACGTCCTCCAAAATCCCTGGAGATCCCCATCAGCAACATAAGCACTTGCCTAATGAAACTCAGAACCTTTTCTTTATTAATAAAAATTAATTTTATACTAGAAAACGGTAATCAAGCTGGGTAGTTGGGATACAAGAGCAGGTGCATTAGGGGAGCCACAAACAGGAAGGAAAAGATGAATACGATGATAAGTTCAGCAGACTTGTCTTTGCCAAACTTTCATATTATTTGTGAGTCTGGAAATGACTTCCCATATGGTTATTCTTGGATTCAGCCAAAGGATATTCATAGTGACTCTGTGGATCCCAGCCCTTTCTCACTTTTGGGCACCCCTCAGGGTCAAGAGCAACAACAGAAACATTTCTTTTCAGCTTAAATAATTCTCATTAGTTCTCCATCTTTGATCTCTCACTTTTGATCTTTTGATCCTCACTCCACCCTCTGCCCCCTCTTTCTTTCTTCCTCATCTTCTTTCTCCTTCATCTGGCTATTAGTTTCTTCTCCAGCAGTTCTGTTCTCTAGCAGTCATTTGCAGCAGAATTGTGGAGGTCAGCCTCCATTTCAATCTGCTCTTTTATTTCACATCCCTCTCCTTAATATGTGTGGAGGAGGCATAGGAATGGGGAGAGAGCATCATTAAGGAGCAGCCATTTCCTTTTAACTATGCCCAGCTCATCTGTGAGGAAGGGATGAAGTTTGAGGAACTTTGGTCTTCTTCCCTTTTCAGTGACCCTGGACACTAATTGCCTAAGCATAAAAATGAGGTCCTTCATTTCATTCCTCCACCAGTGACATTGCAAGTTTGCTAATGTTTTCTTGTTTGGATATGTTTCTGATAATAATAACAATGACAGATGTGTTTTGGGTCCTTTATTTTCTAAGGTGTTAAGTACTTATCATGTGTCAGGCACTGTACTAAGCATGGGGGAGATACAAGCTATTCAGGTTGGATACAGTCCAAGTCTCACATGGGGCTCACAGGTCTTACCCCCATTTTGCAGATGAGGGAACCGAGGCACAGAGAGTGAAATGACTTGCCCAAGGTCACACAGCAGGTGAGTGGCAGAGCCGGGATAAGAATTTAGGTCCTTCAGACTCCCACGACTGCTCTATCCACTAGGTCATGCTGCTTCTGTGTTAAGGCCTTCCAATGTGCCTGTGTTTTCCTGAAGGCAATTTCTAACTTGGTGTCTGTTGGCTTGCAGTTGAAAGAGATGTGTGTGTATGTATATATATATATATATATATATATATGTATATATGTACATACTTAAATATAGATATATTTATTATGTATAATAATATGTATTTATTATGTATAATTATATATATATATGTACATATATATATATACTTAAAGTGAAAGCTGTGAAGTGGCAGAAGAGGTTGTGGTTGCTGGGGTGGAGAGGGAAATTCGACATGGCCCTATTTGGAAAGCACAAAACAGCATCTTAGCAGATGTTTTTCCAGGTGAGATGTAGATTCTGCTGCAACAAATCTCTTTAGCCAAAATATTTTAAAGTCTCTTTGGAATTTCAGCTAATTTCGGTCACTTCCCTTTAGACTCCACCTCTCTGCTCAATTCTATGTGTACACAGCCCAGAGTTCACAGGCAATGTAAAATTTACCCAGCAGTTGCTACCTCAAATACAGACTTTTCCCAAACTCTCACTGTTAGCTTCCATGTGATTCCACTGGGAGTATTTGTAAGGTGTAGTTGCAATGAAGACTTTTTTGAGCAACAGCTGTTAGAATGGAATCTTAAAATAGGCAATTCTCTGCTGAATGTGATCGGTGAAGCATTTTTTTCATATTGCACTGTCATTTCTGAAATAAAAACATCTACAGCTGCAGAGAAATCTGTCAGTAGAACCCGGATAGTTACCTTAAAATCAAATGATGACAACAAACTAAGAAACATTTTTATCTTATGAATGATTAGAAACATCATAGTAAATCTGTAATCACCTAATAGCATTTATTGAGCACGTACTATTTTTGTTTTGAGTACTGTGTATTTTACTTTGTCTCCTAGGCTCTTTGAATGTTTTATTCTTTTACTCCTCCAGATGTATGTCTCAAATCACTTCTCTCACCTTTATTTATACGGATTGTGAGCCCTCAAGGGACAGAGTCCATGTCAAATTCCCTTGTTTATGTTCTGTCCCAGTGTTTAGGACAATGCTCTGCTTAAAGTAAGTGCTCAGTAAGTAGTATTTCTTTTCTATAACTGTGCCCAGAGCCCTTATTATGTACACTGGGAGAGTACATTAGAATTAGTAGACTTGTCAATCAAAGAAATACAGAGCTCTGTTCATAGGTTTGGAAGCAGCATGGCATAGTGGGAAAAACACAGGCATGGGAGTCAGAGGACCTGGGTTCTAATCCCAGCTCTGCCATGAGTCTGCTGCGTGACCTTGGACAAGTCACCTAACTAGACTGTAAGCTCACTGTGGGCAGGGGACATGTCTACCAACCCTGTTGTATTTTACTCTCCCAAGTGCTTAATACAGTGATCTGCGAACAGTAAGCACTCAATAAATACCATTGGTTGATCGATCAGTTATATGCCTCGGTTCCCTCATCTGTAAAATGGGCATTAAATCTTACTCCTTCCGATTTAGACTGTGAGCCCCATGTTTTACAGTCCCACCTGATAGCTTTGTGTTTACCCCAGTGCTTAGAACAGTGCCTGGCACATAGAAAGTGTTTAACAAGTACCACAAGTATTAAATGCTGCAGGTCAGGAAATTACTAGGGGTGCACTGTGTCAGTGATTTCATGGGTAGGCCATGTTTCCAGCTTAAAGGAGTGGTCCAGAAAAGTTTAATCACGGATTAAGTCGGTCATATTTTCCCAATGAGATAGAGGGTAAAAGAGAAGGTGAGAGCCCCTTGGGTGAGAGAGTCCCAGAGGAGATAGGATTGTCTGGGGTCACCCAGGACTCTGTGATGACAACGAGGAGGAGTGGGCCGGAAACAAGGTGAGGATGAAGGGGAGTTCACCCATGATATAATAATAATAATAACTTTGGTATTTGTTATGCTCTTATTATGTGACAAGGACTGTACTAAGCTCTCAGAGAGAGACAAGATCATCAGGTCGTACATCAGGGCTCACAGTCTTGCCCAAGGATAGAACCCAGGCCCTCTGACTCCCAGTCCCATGGTCTTTCCACTAGCCACACTGCTTCTCTGTAGAGTGGTGGTGGTGGTGTTGGGGGAGAAGGGGAAGGGTCCCCAAGCTACATTTAGATGACATGGGGAATGGGAAAGAAGAGGTGCAGCTTGTGAGGTGGGGTGGAGGGTCAGCAGATGAAGCAGTGTGGGGACTCCAGGCTGTGGGATGACAATGGGCAAGTTTTAATTAGGAGAATTTGTTGGAGTGAAAAATGCTAGATGAAACGAATCCAGCAAAATCGAATGCCTAAAGCCTGGCCTAGTGGAAAGAGATTGGCCTGGAAGTCAGAGGATGTGGGTTCTAATCCTGGCTCCGCCTCATGTCCGCTTTGTGACCTTGGGCAAGTCACTTCACTTCTCTGTGCCTCAGTTACCTCATCTGTAAAATGGGGATTAAGACTGTGAGCCCCACTTGGGACAGGGACTGTGTCTGATCTGATTACCTGCATCTACCCCAGTGCTTAGAACAGTGCTTGACACACAGTACGTGCTTAACAAATATCACAATTATTATCATTGTTATTGTCATTATTATCGTATTATTAAAGGATTTTTTTCTTAGCACTAAAACACCTTTTCATGTTATTTTCTATTAGAAAAATTTCCAATTGTACAATGAGCATTTCTTTTCCTTTAAAATGATGATCCCCACAGTCAAAAGTTATCATGGCAAATGCCTACTATGTTTTCAAAGCATTTGGGTGCTTCTGTGTAGTGGTGTAACTTTGAATAGTATAACTTCATGCGACAATTCCTGTTTTCCTTCTCGATTTTGCAGGTACTACAGTGCCACCATTCTGCAGATGTCAGGGGTCGAGGATGACAGAATGGCAATATGGCTGTCTTCAGTCACAGCTTTCACAAACTTCATTTTCACGCTTGTAGGAGTCTGGCTGGTAGAGAAAGTGGGACGCAGAAAACTTACACTTGGGAGTTTAGCAGGTATGTATGTAATCTGAGATTACTGATGTAAATCTTACCATAGAAAGATGAATTAAATATACAACAGCCAAAGAGTGCTTCTTAACCAAACTGAAACTGGATTCTTCTCTCATCTGCCAACCCCAAGTACCTTTTTTTTCAATGTTCTAGATTCAGGAACTTATGGGCAGCATGAATGAAACCAATAAGTCTAAATATCTGAACAGCAACATTTGCGAGTGTTTTTGTTGTACCTATGATTGTGCTGGAACCCAAATTAAACAATTTTTGATAACTATGAGGAATGTGAAATAATGAGGGGGAAGAATCAAATATTATTAATAGATTAAAAAATGAGATTCACATGAGAAGTTTTTGGTGGTAACACATAATATACACTACAAATTATTGGACTAAAATATCAGATATTACCCACAGAAAATCAATCAACTAATGGTATTTATTGAGCGCTTACTCTGTAAGCACTGTACTAAGTGTTTGGGAGAGTACAGTACAGTAGAACTGGTATCACGATCCCTGCCCTCGCATCCTAATTAATTCTAAGCACACAGTCAATTAACAGGTCATGCAAACTATAGCTAAGATCAATCAAGACATCAATCATATTTATTCAGCGCTTACTATGTGCAGAGCCCTACAGAAGAATTAGCAGACATATTTCCTGCTCATAACAAGCTTAAAGCCTAGAGGGGGAGACAGGCATTAATGTTAATAAATAAGTATATATAATATAACATGTTATATATAATTTGAGGGTATGTACATAAGTGCTGTGGAGTTGAGGGTGGAGAGACTGTCCAAAGGTCACATAAATGACCCAGAAGGAAGAAAGAGTCAAGGACTAAAGGTTTAATTGGGGAAGACCTCATGGGGACCCTCTTTCCACAATAGGAATCAAAGGTCACAGATGATCTCCTTCTTGCCAAATCCAGCAGCCTCTACCCCATTTTAATTCTCCTCAACCTCTCAGCTGCCCTCAAGACTGTCAGCTACCCGCTTCTCCTGGAAACCTTATCCAACCTCAGCTTGACTGACACTGTCCACTCCTCGTTCTCCTATCTCTCTGGCTGTTCATTCTCAGTCTCTTTTACGAGCTCCTCCTCTGCCTTCCATCTCCTAACTGTGGGGGTCCCTCAAGGTTCAGTTCTGGGTCCCCTTCAGCTTTCCATCTGCACTCACGCCTTTGGAGAACTCATTCATTCCCATGGCTTCAACTATCATTTCTATGCAGATGATTCCCAAATCTACATCTCCAGCCCTGATCTCTGTCCTGCTTTGCAGTCTCCTGTTCCCTCCTGCTTTGAAGACATCTCTGCTTGGATGTCCTGCCATCACCTCATACTTAACATGTCCAAAACAGAACTCCTTATCTTCCCACCCAAACCCTGCCTTCCCCTTGACTTTCCCATCGCTGTAGAGAGCCCCACCATCCTTCCTGTCTCATAAGCCAATAATTTTGGCTTTACCCTAGACTTCTCTCTCTCATTCAACCCACATATTCAGTCTTTCAGTAAATCCTGTTGGTTCACTCTTCACATTGCTAGAAATCTGCCCTTTCCTCTCCATCTAAATTGCTACCACATTAGTCCAAGAACTTATCTTATTCCTCTTTGATTATTGCATCAGCCTCCTTGGTGACCTCCTTGCCTCTTGTCTCTCCCCACTCCAGTCCATACTTCACTCTGCTGCCCAGATCATTTTTCTACAAAAGCATTCAGTCCATGCTTCCCCATTCCTCAAGAAACTCCTGGGGTTGCCCAACCACTTCTACCTCAAACAGAAACTCCTCACCATTGGGCTTTTAAAGCAATCAATCACCTTACCCCCTCCTACCTCATATCATCGCTTTCCTACTACCATCCAGCCCACACACTTTGCTCCTCTAATGCCAACCTACTCACTGTACCTCCATCTCGATCTCTCCACTGACCACTCATCCACATCCTGCCTCTAGCCTGGAATGGCCTCCCTCATCTCCAACGGACAGTGACTCTCCCCACCTTCAAAGTCTTCTGAAGGCACATCTCCACCAAGAGGCCTTCACTGACTAACCCTTCATTTCCTCTTATTTCACTCCCTTCTACATTGCCCTGATTTGCTCCCTTTATTCACCCCTCCTCCCCGAGCCCCACAGCACTTATGTACATATCTTTAATGTATTTATTTACATTAATGCCTGTCTCCCCCTCTAGATTGTAAACTTCTTGTGGGCAGGGAATGTGTCTGCCAACTCTGTTATATTCTCTCTGAAGTGCTTACTACAATGCTCTGCACACAGTATGTGCTCCATAAATATGATTGATTGATAGAGGGACATCTCAACAATCCAGTACTTCCCTACAACATGCCAAAACAGATGCAGACGTTATGGGCTTCCCATAACCAACTAAAAATTAGGGAATAGGAAATCTTGTACCAATTATGGAGAAAAGAGTTGCAAAGGTGTGAAAGTGTGAAGGTATTCAAAAGGTGCTCTCCTGCTACAAGGTACATTGGAAACTCAAAAGGAAGCTGCTGTTTAATCTAAACTGGACAAATTCTTCACTAAGATTGAAAACCCAATACCACAAGTCAACAGTCAGCAGAACAAGCTTCTACTTTTTCAGTCTCTGATATAGATTCCCGACTGTACTCAAACCCCTCATTCAATACTGCGATATTAACTTTGGATTACTTTAACAAAGAGTAAACAAAGTTTAGAGTTGCCACATTATTTTTCCAGAGGTTTTGGAACAGATCTCAATTTATAACATGTAAGTCAGTGGAAAAATGTACCCATGGCACAACTCTTTAATGTACAGTCTCATTTTCAAAGACCATAATCACTCACTACATCATGAGGTAGGCCTGCCCTGGAGCAGAAGTGAGGGGAGACTGGAAATGAGAGGGAGAAATTGGGCGTACCAGAAACAGGAAGTCTCTGGAAACACAGGAGGGGAGGAAATGAGGAAAACAGGGTACCAAGAAGGGATCTACAGTGTAAATTAGACTTATGTATGAGGCCCAGTCATCACGTTGGGTCTCATTTTGGAATGGAATCTAACAAACTGCATGCAGTTCTCTGGGAAAATGTACCCCACAGTGTGACCATTCAACATTGTGGTTATAGAGAGATTGCTCTATTGTGTGGCACTGTAAAGATATGACAGCCAAAACCAGACTGTTACACATTCCAGGGTGCACAGGGCAGCCACAGGTGTACCTTGTTCATCGCTGATGGAGATTTTTGGTACATCTCTATCTTAAATATTGGACAGATAGTTTATCCATACTGACAATTATTGCTTCAAGCATGGAAGGGGGCCAGGATATAGCAGCTTTCTAAACAATAATTTGATCTCTCATTTTACTCCATCTTATGAGCCCAAACATGCTCATAGTGTTTTTATTTGTGGCTCTGTTAGTCCTTCCAACCTATATCGCATCCTTGGAATCTCAGTTAAAGTGCTCTGTTTTCAAGTAAACAAAAGCTCTTTTTTGGAGTGTTTTTTTTCCTCTTTTGATCTAGAGCTGTTTCTGGGTTTCCTACGGCCTTGAGCTCATGCCAGTCCTTTTTGACAAGATTTATGCCAAGTAGACAGTTTGTAGCTATATTTTAAAAAAGCACATTTTTTCTATTATGATTTAGATTTCTGATCCAAGGGTTAGGTGAGAAGAATAATTAATCAGCCATATTTATTAAGCTTTTAGTAAGTGCAGAACACTGCACTGAGCACTTGGGAGAGTACAATATAACAGAGTTGGTAGACACGTTCCCTGTTCACAAGCAGCTTACAGTCTAGATGGGGAGACAGGCATTAAAATAAATTTATGGATATTTACATAAGTGTTTTAGGGACTGAGGGTAGGGTGAATAAAGGATGCAGTGCAAGGGCGATGGAAACAGGAGAGGGAGTAGGGGAAATGAGGGCTTAATCGGGGAAGGCCTCTTGAAGGAATTGTGATTTTAAAATTCAATTAGCTTTGAATAAGCTCATTAAATAAGATACGTTTCTTTTTTAAATGATGTAAGAAAAGCAATAGAGAGTATGGTGAGAGTGTGTGCTACATTTTGAGCTAAAAAAGTGATCATTCAGTCATATTTATTGTGTTTACCATTTGCAGAGCACTGTACTAAGTGCTTGGGAAAGTACAGTACAACAATAAAGAGTGACAATCCCTGCCCACAATGAGCTCACATTGTAGAAGTGGGGAGTAGGCATCGATACAAATAAACAGAAATCAATACAAATAAATAAAATTGCAGATATATACATAAGTGCTGTGGGATGGGGATAGAACAAAGGGAGCAAGTCAGAGTGATGCAGAAGGGAGTGGGAGATGAGGAAAAGTGGGGCTTAGTTTGGGAAGACCTCTTAGAGGAGAGGCTTTGAAGGGAGGGAGAGTAATTGTCTGGTGGATTTGAGGAGAGAGGGAATTCCAGGCCTGAGGCAGGATGCACACAGTAAACACTCAATACATACCATTAATTGATTGATTGAAAACTGTTTTTCAGATAAAGAGTATCACATAGACACCAAATTGTTAGTTGTAGTAGGAGTCAAGAGTTGGTCAAGAGTTCCTTGACCAATCAGGAGTGCTTTGATGTTGCAAAATTTCGGGTATAGATCCTTATTCTCATGAGTGTCATATTCAGCCATCTGGGTGGTTGTTTGCCACTTGCCACTTTGGCTCTATTATTGGTGAAAATTTGGAACATCCCAGGAAATCAGGGTCCAACACACATCACCGTACATAGCAGCAATAGCATGAGACCCTCTAGGTCTCACTGTCATTTAGATCTTGTCACCTCACAGTTTTTAACTTATCAAATAAGACATTTAAAAAATTAGAAGTACTCTTCCTTGGAAGACTCTGTGTTCATAAACTTCCTTGAATTTTTTAAATATCCTGAGTATTTTCAAAGTTTGTGATACTGGAAGTGAATTTGGAACTTTGTTGCACATAAGGAAATTAACATTTTTGGGTATGTAAAAAATAACTTGAACTTAAACATCCAAACTGTGAGGTCACATGTACATTCTCTGATGGAAGAAAGATGTTAAGGCCCTGAAAAGTTTCAAGTTTAGTTCCATTTATTATCCATCCATTTCTCCATTGCTTTTATCTATCTAGCCGGATGGCTGTGAAGAGTAATGAATAAACATGTTTATAAATGTTTAGATAAGCAACTTGGCATTGTGAAAGAAGCATGGACTGGCCTGGGAGTCAGAAAACCTGGCTTCTAATCCCTGCTGTGCCAGTTGTCAGCTGTGTGACCTTGGGCAAATCACTTCACTTCTGTCTGCCTCAGTTTCCTCACCATTCATTCATTCAATAGTATTTATTGAGTGCTTACTATGTGCAGAGCACTGTACTAAGCGCTTGGAATGTACAAATCGGTGACAGATAGAGACAGTCCCTGCCCTATGATGGGCTTACAGTCTAATCGGGGGAGCCGGACACACAAGAACAATAGCAATAAATAGAATCAAGGGGATGAACATCTCATTAAAACAATAGCAAATAAATAGAATCAAGGCGATGTACATCTCATTAACAAAATAAATAGTGTAATGAAAATATATACATTTGAGCGGATGAGTACAGTGCTGAGGGGATGGGAAGGGAGAGGGGGAGGAGCAGAGGGAAATGGGGGGAAAAGAGGGTTTAGCTGCGGAGAGGTGAAGGGGGGGGTAGAGGGAGTAGAGGGAAAAGGGGAGCTCAGTCTGGGAAGGCCTCTTGGAGGAGGAGAGCTTTAAGTAGGGTTTTGAAGAGGGGAAGAGAATTAATAATGTTGGTCTTTGTTAAGTGCTTACTATGTGCAGAGCACTGTTCTAAGCGCTGGGGTAGACACAGGGTAATCAGGTTGTCCCACATGAGGCTCACAGTTAATCCCCATTTTACAGATGAGGTAACTGAGGCACAGAGAAGTTAAGTGACTTGCCCACAGCCACACAGCTGATGAGTGGCAGAGCCAGGAGTTGAACCCATGACCTCTGACTCCTAAGCCCAGGCTCTGCCAATTAGTTTGGCAGAGGTGAGGAGGGAGGGCATTCCAGGACTGCGGGAGGACGTGGCCCAGGGGTCAACAGTGGGATAGGCGAGAATGGGGGACGGTGAGGAGGTGGGCAACAGAGGAGCGGAGCATGCGGGGTGGGCGGTGGAAAGAGAAGGGAGGTGAGGTAGGAGGGGGTGAGGGGATGGAGAACCTCGCATTCTAGAGTGAGGAGTTTTTGTTTCGTGCGGAGGTTGATGGGCAACCACTGCAGGTTTTTAAGAAGGGGAGTGACAGGCCCAGAGCCTTTCTGCAGGAAGATGAGCCGAGCAGCAGAGTGAAGAATAGACTGGAGCGGGGAGAGAGAGCAGGGAGGGAAATAAAATCGAGATTCAATACCTGTTCTTCCTGCTACTTATACTGAGATGCCCTGGTGTGACAGGGATTGTGTCAAGTATGATTACCTTGCATCTACCACAGTGCTTAGAACAGTGTTTGACACATAGTAAGCCCTTAATAAATGCTATAATCATAACTCATTTTACAAATATGGAGGGCCAGAAATGATTAACAATAATAAGAGCATGTCAGCACTTTGCAAAATTATTTTGAAAGGAGCAGAAGTATTCCTCCAACCCCATATCTTTATTCAACTTACTTCATCATTCATTCAATCATATTCATTGAGCACTTACTGTGTGCAGAGCACTGTACTAAGCACTTAATCAACATGGTGCTCTAAGTATGAAATGGGGATATGTTTTATTATCATTATTATTATTGTTATTTAAGTGCTTACCATGTGTCAAGCACTGTTCTAACCACTGGTAGATACAAGTTAATCAGGTTGGTTGCAGGTTCCCATTCCATGGGGGGCTTAAAGTCTAAGTCAGTGGGAGAGGGATTCAATCCTCATTTTACAGATGGGGAAACTGAGGCCCAGAGAAGCGAAGTGAGTTGCCAGATGTCACGCAGCAGACATGAGGCGGAGCCGGGATTAGAACCCATGACCTTCTGACTCCCAGGCCCGTGCTCTATCCATTATGCCATGCTGCTGCTAATCAGTCAGTCATATTTATTGAGCGCTTACTGTGTGCAGAGCTGAGTACTAAGCACTTGGGAGAAAGAATACAAAATAATATACCAGACGCATTCCCTGCCCACAACGAGCTTTCAGTGTAGAGGACTGAGTGGAGGAGCTGGTCCTGGAGGCCTACTCTCACCTCAGTAAATGAAGGTGAAGCAGGATAATGTAAAGGAGCCATGGTCGGCCTCGTGTGCCACAGAACTAAGAAACCCCTCGGAAGAAAAACGCTACTCAAAGAATTCAAACTTTTATTTCCAGACTGTACCCAGATTCTTTTTGATGGAATCAGTGACCAAGACAGATTGATGCTTTCTTTTTTTTAAAGAAAATATTCTTTTTTTCTCAATTATCCTGCATGCTTAAAGTGTTTACAGGATTTTTTCCTACATATTCTTGACCATGATGATGATATAATAATAATGTTGGTATTTGTTAAGCGCTTACTATGTGCAGAGCACTGTTCTAAGTGCTGGGGTAGATTTACAGGGTAATCAGATTGTCCCACGTGAGGCTCACAGTCTTCCTCCCCATTTTACAGATGAGGTAACTGAGGCACAGAGTAGTGAAGTGACTTGCCCACAGTCACACAGCTGACAAGTGGCAGATCTGGCATTCGAACCCATGACCTCTGACTCCCAAGCCCATGCTCTTTCCCCTGAGCCACGCTGCTTCTCTTTCCATACTGAAGTCTGATGGAATCCTCGCTCTCTGAGCGCAGAGGATATGTTTACCAACTCTCCCAAGCACTTTCCCTGCCTCTGCCTCCCTATTCATCAAACAATCAGTGGTACTTACTGAGAGCCTATTGTGTACGCAGCACCTGTACTAAGCACTTGGGAGAATACAACAGAATTGGTATACCTGACCCTTGCCCTTGAGGAGTGTACAATCAGGTGGAAGAGACTGACATTAAAAGTAGGGGAGTGTAATAATGTATACACAGTGCCATTTAAGTGAGGGTGAGTATCAAAGTGCTTAAGGGAGTTGAGACATAAGTGATTAGGAAGGCAGGGAGAAGAGGGTGGGAAAATGAGGAGTTGGTCAGGGAAGTTGCCCAGGAGGAGATAGGATGATGATGATGATGATATAGAGAGTGAACCCGTTGTTGGGTAGGGATTGTCTCTATATGTTGCTGAATTGTACTTTCCAAGCACTTAATACAGTGCTCTGCACACAGTAAGTGCTTAATAAATACAATTGAATGAATGAATTAAGGTATTTGTTAAGCATTTATTATGTACCGAGCACTGTACTAAGTGCTGGGATGGATATAAGCATATCAGGTTGGACAGAGTCGCTGTCTCACATGGGGCTCACAGTCTCAATCTCCATTTTACAGATGAAGTAACTGAGGCCCAGAGAAGTGAAGGTCACACTGTAGATAAGTGTCATAGGCTGGATTAAAAGCCATGACTTTCTGACTCCCAGGCCCATGCTCTATCCACTACGCCATGCTCCTTCTCAGTGATCAGGTGGTATGGTAGGGCTTTGAAAATGGATGGAGAGAATGGTGGCATGTTGGCTATGAAGTGGAAGGGGATTTTTCGGCAGGAGAGAGGCATGAGCAAAGGGTCGAGAAGAGCAGCACGGACTAGTGGCAAGAGCACGGGCCTGGGAGTCAGAGGACCTAGGTTCTAATCCTGGCTCTGCAACGTGCCTGCTGTGTGACCTTGAGTAAGTCACTTAACTTCTCTGGGCCTCAGTTAACTCCTCTGTAAACTGGGGATTCAATACCTGTTCTCCCTCCTACTCAAATTGTGAGCACTGTGTGAGCACTGTCTGACTGGATTGTCTTGCATCTTCCCCGACCTTGGATTAATGCTTGACACGGAGTAAGCACTTAACACATACCATAATCATTATTATTGTTATTACTATATTTGTTACTTATTTTTATTAGAATAATAACAGAAGAATAATAAGGGAGCAAAATATGTAGATTGAGTTGTAGTGGGAGGAGAGTGAGAATTGGAAGGAGGGAGAGAGCTGATTGAGAGCCTGTCATTCATTCATTCAATCGTATTTATTGAGCACTTACTATATGCAGAACACTGTACTAAGCACTTGAGAGAGTACAGTACACAACAAACAAACTCTGTCCCTGCCCACTAAGACCTCACAGTGTATAAATAAATAAATAACTGATATATACATATGTGCTGTGCAGATGGAAGGGAGGATGAATGAAAGGAGCAAATCAGGGTCACGCAGAAGGGAGTGGGAGAAGCGGAGAGGAGAGCTTAGTCAGGGAAGGCCTCTTGGAGGAGATGTGCCTTCATTAAGGCTTTGAAGTGGGGGAAAACACTAATCTGTCTGATATGTACAGGGAGGGCGTTCTAGGCCAGCGGTAGGATATGGGCAAGAGGTCAGTGGAGAGATAGATGAGGTCAAAGTACAGTGAGAAGGTTAGTATTAAAGGAAGGAAGTGTGCCGACTGGATTGTAGTAGGAGAGCAGTAAAGTGAGGTAGGAGAGAGCAAGAAGTTTGAGTGCCTTAAAGCCAATGACGAGGAGTTTTTTTTGATGTGGAGGTGAATGGGCAACCATTAGAGTTTCTCGAGGAGTGGGGAAACGTGGTTTGAAAGGTTTTAGGTACAGGCAGCAGAGTGGAATATGGACTGGAGTTGGGGGAGACAGAAGGCAGGGAGGTGAGCAAGGAGGCTGATACAATAATCACAATGGGATAGCATAAATGCTCGGATTAATGTGGTAGCAGGAAGGGGAAGATTTTAGTATTATGAAGGATTTAGTGATGCCTGGAATATGTGGGTTGAATGAGAGGAGTCAAGGATAATACTAAAGTTACAGGGTTGTGAGAGAGGAAGGAGGGTGGTGCCCATCCACAGTGATGGGATTGTGAGCAGCAGGACAGGGTTTAGGTGGGAAGATAAATTCAGTTTTAGCCATATTAAGTTTGAGGTGGGGGAGAACATCCAAGTAGAGATGTCTTGAAGGCAGTAGGAAATATGAAACTGCTGAGAGGGGGAGAGAGATCTGAGTTGGAGATGTAGATCTGGGTGTCATCAGCATAGAGGTAGTAATTGAAGCCGTTTGAGCGAATGAGTTTTCCAAGGGAGTGGATGTAGATGGTGAATAGAAGGGGACCCAGGACTGAACCTTGGGCGACCCCACAGGGGGTGGGAGGCAGAGGAGGAGCCCGCGGTAGAGACTGACAATGAGCGGTCAAAGAGATAGGAGGAGAACCAGGAGAGACCAGTGTCTGTGAAGCCGAGGTTGGATAATGTTTTCAGGAGAAGGAGTGGTCGATAGTGTCAGAGGCAGCTGAGAGGTTGAGGAGAATTTGACAAGAAGGAGATCATTGGTGGCCTTTGAGAGGATGTTTTCTATGGAGTGAGGGGGACAAAAGCCAGATTGGAAGGGGTCAAGGAGAGAATTGGAGGAGTGGAACTTGAGACAGCTGGTGTAGACATAGCCTCAAAGTCTTTGTTGAGAAGTTTCTATTAGATGAGGTGATGGATGGACAGTCATTGAAGGTTTTTGAGGAGCAGGGATGTGTGCATAGAACTATTTTTACAAAAATGACCTGGGTTGCAGAATGAAATATGGACTGGAAAAGGAAGAAGCTGGAGATAGAGGGGTTAGAGAGAAGGCTGCCTCTCATGCTGCATTTTTTTTAGATTTAATTTTACTTTGTCATTATGGAGGTAAGAATGGAAGGAATATCTTGTATTTACCTCATCAGTAAAGCAAGAACAATATGTCTTGTCTCTTTTAAGTTGAGTAATGTTGTGATGGTCCAGGCAAAGTTCACGTTCCTTTGAAAGTGACAGCCTCATTAGATGGGTTAGAGAGAAGGCTGCCTCTCATGCTGCATTTTTTTTAGATTTAATTTTACTTTGTCATTATGGAGGTAAGAATGGAAGGAATATCTTGTATTTACCTCATCAGTAAAGCAAGAACAATATGTCTTGTCTCTTTTAAGTTGAGTAATGTTGTGATGGTCCAGGCAAAGTTCACGTTCCTTTGAAAGTGACAGCCTCATTAGATGTGTACTTGAAGCAGAGAATTGCTTATCAAAGTTCTTATTGTGAAAGGGGTTCCTCTAGAGGATATTTCTAAAAGCATCCAAACAATATGTATGACAGCTCAAATTGGTGTAGATGCTGACAGATGTTGGGCAAAGTGATTCAAAAGTGAGGAAATTACCTCAGAGATAAACCCTAGAGAGTCAGCCTGCCAGACCTTTGACTCCAGAAAGCAAGAGCTCGACTAAAAACCGTAGACAGAGTGAATCCCAATAATATCGACATATGTGCAGAAAGAAAATCTGTACAGAACTCTTCGAAGCCTATGCATCTGAGGATGAAGAACTTCTGCCTTGTACTGTCAGAGACCCCACAACATGAGCTGATGGTTCTGGCCCTGAAACACAGTGCACAGTGAGTAGGAACCTCCCAAGACCAGAGGTTTCAAAGTGCAGCTCTCTGCTAAAATTTATGCCAAAGGGTTGCATGATAAATATGGAGCTGTGCTTTGAAAACGATAAGGACTGAAAAGCTCCCTTTGAATAGTCCATTTTTTAAAGTGGCATTTGTTAATGCTTACTATGTGCCAGGCGCTATTCGAAATACTGGGATAGAAGCAAGCTAATCAGATTGGACCTAGTCCCTACCCCACATGGGTCTCACAGTCTTAATCCCTATTATACAGATGAGGTAATTGAGGCCCAGAGAAGTGAAGTGATTTGTCCAAGGTCACACAGCAGACAAGTGGCAGAACCAGGATTAGAACCTAGGTCCTTCTAACTTTCAGGCCCATGCTGTGACTAGGCCCTTCCGCTTCTTAAAGTGATTCTGCCTGGTTTTGACCAGTGGTCCTTTCACGTGTGAGGTAAACGTGATAACTACTACTGTGGATTTCACCTCTACCTCTCCTTCCAAACTGCTACCATGCTGATCTAAGCACTTGTGTTATTCTTTACTGGCATCAGCCTCCTTGCTAAACCTCCCTACCACCTGTCCCTACCCTCTCCAGTCACATTTCACTTTACTGCCCAGCTCCTAAAAAACTGTTCAGTCCATGTATCCCCACTCCTCAGAATGCTCCAATGGTTGCCCATCTACCTCCATATCAAACAGAAACACCTTATCCTTGGCTTTAAAGCACTCACCCCGTCCTACCACCCTCACTGATATCCTACCACAGCTCAACCTGCACACTTCGCTTCTCTAATGCCAAGCTCCTCACTATACCTCAGTCTTTGCTGTCTTGCCGCCAACCCCTTGCCCACAGTCTCCCTTCTTATACAGGAGGCCATTACACTCCCCATCTTCAAGGCCCTACTAAACTATTTCCTCCCAGAGGCCTTTCCTAACTAAACCTACACTTCCCTTATTCACCCTCCCTCCTGAGTTGCTTATTCACTTGAGTACGTTCCCTTTTATCGCATTGAAATTCACCCCACCCCTAGCCACACAGCAGTTTTGTACTTATCCATTTGTAATTTATTTTAATGTATACTACCCCTATAGCAGAGTTGGTAGACACGTTTCCTGACCACAAAGAACTTACAGTCTGGGGGGAAGGGAATAGACTTTCATATAAAAAAAATGACAGATATGGCATTAGTGCTGTGGGACTGAAGGTGCTCATATTGCTCAAAGGATACAGATACAAGTGCATGGGTGATGCAGAAGGGAGAGGAAATAGCAGAAATGAGGGTATAGTTGAGGAAGTCTTCTTGGAGAAGATATGCTTTTAATAAAGTGGGGAGTGTGATTGTCTGTCATGTAATGATATTTCGGGGGGGAAGGGAAGTCCAGACCAGGAAGAGAATGCGATGCGGGTAAGGACTTGGTCGTGAGATGGACGAGATCAAAGTACAGTGAATAGTTAGCATGAGAAGAGCAAAGGAGAGAAGAGCAGGCTGAGTTGCTATAGGAATTCAGTGATGTAAGGTAAGAGGGGGCAAGATGATTGAATACTTTAAAGTCATTGGCTTTGTTTGATGTAGAGGTGGGTGGGCAACCATGGGAGGTTCTTGTGGAGTGGAGAGATGTGGATTGAACTTTGTTTAGGAAAGTGAAGGAGGCTGAAGTATGACTGAACTAGGGAGAGACAGGAGGCAGGGAAGTCAGTAAGGAGGCTGATGTAGCAGTCAAGATGCGAAATGATAAGTGCTTGGATCAGCATAGTAGCAGTTTGGATGAGAAAATTAAAGTTATGTAAAGGTAGAACCAGCAAATTTGGTGCCATTGAATATGTGGATTGAATAAGAGAGATGATTAGAGGATAATGCCAAGTTTACAGGCTTGCTAGACAGAGAGTATAGTGGTGCTGTCTACGGTGATGGGGAAATCAGTGGGATGACAGGGTTTAGGTGGGAAGATGAGGAGAAGTTTTGGATATATTAAGTCTGAGATGTTGGGAGGACATCCACGTAGTGATGTCATAGAGAAGCAGTGTGGTTTAGTGGATAGAGCACCGGCCTGGGAATCAGAAGGATCTGGGATCTAATCCTGGCTCTGCCACATGTCTGCTGTGTGACCTTAGGCAAGTCACTTAATTGCTCTGGGCCTCAGTTACCATACCTATAAAATGGGGAATAAGAGCGTGAGTCCCATGGGAGACATGGACTGTATCCAACCTTATTAACATGTGTCTACCCCAGCGCTTAGAATACTGCTTGGCACATAGTAAGTGCTTAACAAGTATCATGATTATTATTATTATCATTATTAGATGTCCTGGAGTCAGGAGGAAATATGATACTGCAAAGAAGGAGAGATGTCAGGGTTGGAGATGATGATTTGAGAATGATCCTCATAGAGATGGAAGTTGAAGCTATGTGAATGAATGAGTGCTTTGAGGCAGTTGATGTAGATGGAAAATAGAAAGCAATCCAGAACTGAGCCTTGAGGGACTCCCAAACAATGCACCAATCAATCGTATTTTAATATATTTAATCGTGAGCACCTGCTGTGTGCAGAGCACTGTACTAAGCATTTGGGAGAGTAAGTACAGCATAAAAGAGTTGGTAGACATGTTCCCTTCCCACAACAAGTTTAAAGTCTAGAGAGAGAGATAGATATTAATATAAATAAATAAATTACAGGTATGTACATAAGTTCTGTGAGGCTAAGGGAGTGGTGAATAAAGAATGCAAATCCAATTGCAAAGGCAACACAGAAGGGAGTGGGAGAAAAGGAAAAGAGAATTTAGTCAGGGAAGGCCTCTTGGACGAGATGTGCTTTTAATAAGACTTTGAAAATAGGAAGAGTGATCATCTGTTGGCTGTGAAGATATGGCCTTCCAGACCAGAGGCAGGACATGGGCGAGAGGTCGGCAGCAAGATAGACAAGATCGGGGTACAGTGAAGTAGGGGAGCAAAACGTGCGGGCTGGTAGTAGGAAACTGTAGGAATGAGTGCTTTAAAGCCAATGGTATGAAGTTAGAAGGTGGAAGGCATAGGAGGAGCCTCTGAAAGAGACTGAGAAGGAGAAGCCAGAGAGAGAGGAGGAGAATCAGGAAAGGGCAGTGTCAGTGAAGCCGAAGTTGGATAATGTTTCACGAAGAAAGGGGTGGCCCACTGGTTCAAAGGCAGCTGAGAGTTTGAGAAGGATTTGGATGGAGTAGAGAACTTCGGATTTGGCAAGAAAGAGGTCATTGACAACTTTAGAAAAGGCAGTTTCTATGGAGTAAAGGGAGTGGAAGCCAGATTGGAGAAGTGACAGGGAGATAATTGGGGGAGAGGAAGTGGAGGCAGCAGGTGCAGACAACTTGCTCACAGATTTTGGAGAGGAATTAGGGGGGAGATGGGGAGATAACTGGAGGGATCCTTGGAGGTCTCAAAATCTTTATATCTATTTAATAATAATTACTATTTTTATGGAATTTGTTAAATACTTCCTATGTACCAGGTACTCTTCTATGTATTATTTACTTGAGAATTAGCAGGAAACATCATGTGCTTTCATTTTACTTCCCAAGCATTTGGTACAATGCATTGTGTCCAAGAGGTCCTCAATACACAGCACTTTTGTACATAGCTGTAATTTATTTATTTGTATTGATATCTGTCTTCTCCCCTGTAGACTATAAGGTCATTATGGGCAGGGAATGTGTCTGTTTATTGTTGTATTGTACTCTCCCAAGCACTTAGTACAGTGCTCTGCACTCAGCACTCAATAAATATGATTGAATAAATGAATAAATATATTCCATTATGACCACTAACATAATAATAATAATAATTGTGGTATTTGTTAAGTGCTTACTGTGTGCCAGGCACTGTACTAAGCGCTGGGGTGGATACAAGGAAATTGGGTTGGACACAGTTGGGGCTTGGGGTTTCCAGTCTCAATCCCCATTTTGCAGATGAGGTACTTGGGCACAGAGAAATGAAATACCTTGCCCAAGGCCACACAGCAAGCAATTGGCAGAGCTGGGATTAGAACCCACATCCTTTTGACTCCAAGACCTGTGTTCTATCCACAAATAGCAAGCTCTGAGGGCAGGGATCATGTTTACAAGAACATCTGTACTCTCCTAAATGTTTAGTGTAGTGCTTCTCACAAAATAAAATCTTAGGCAAATTCCTTGAAGACAGGGACCTCATCTTCATTTATATTATATGTTCCTAAAAGCTTGTATTATATTCTTTCAAGCATTTAGTACAGTGCTCTGAATACTCATTCAATAGTATTTATTCAATAGTATTTATTGAGTGCTTACTATGTGCAGAGCACTGTACTAAGCGCTTGGGATGAACAAGTCGGCAACAGTAAGTGCTCAGTAAATATGACTGATTAAAAGCCCACTTCAGTGCTCTGGACACAGTATGCTTCATAAATAGCGTTGCACAACTGAGCAACCCAGCACCAAAACATACAAGCCTAGTATGGATTTTTTGAGGGAAAAAAAGGATTTTTTGAGGGAAAAAAAGGATTTTTTGAGAGTCTGCTGGGCAGTGTGGAAAGGACAGAAGGTGTTGGAAGAGACAGTCAGTGAGAAATTGTCTTTTCTCTGAGGGTCTACTTCATGGCAGAGCCCTTTCGGTTCTTTATCCTATCTGCCTGTGTGGCACAGAGACTCTTCATTAGATCATCTTTTCCTTCCTTGTCTTTGAGATTCTGTTTTGAGGAAGAAAACATACAGAACAACTGCAAACCAGCATTGGAATTTAAAATACTGAAGAGGAAGGCAGATGATAGTTTCTGTTGGACAGACTTGATGTTCTGCCCCTCTTCTAAGAACGAACTTCTTTCTCTTATTGGAGTTTCACTCACGGTCCCATCTCTCTGACCCACAGTTTGAACATTACCTTACAGGACTGTCTCTTCCCCCATCTAAGTCGTTTGAAGGTTGTCTTCCTCTTCTTTACATCTCCAAAGCCAAATTCTTTTGTCCAAGCCTTCTAAGAAACCTTTTCCACATTTTGGCAAGAGCCTATTCTAGCTTCTGAATTGACTTCTACTCAGATCCGGACTCTAATCTCCAGCTATATTATGTTCTCTCAAACCACTAGGAAAATATTGTTCTCTTTCAAGTGCTGCCTCCTCAGGGCTCTTTTGTCCATTTTCACACTCTGCATCACTCTGCTCCTGAATGGAACTCTTACCTCATATGGATCCATAGTTACTCCAATTGCAGTATCCAAGCAGGTCTTTCCTTGAGTCCTTGAATTTCCTTTCCATTTGAGGCCCAATCTGTTTTTTTCAGTCCTCCAGATTACTGGAACCATCTCCCACATTCATTCATTCATCATTCAATAGTATTTATTGAGCGCTTACTATGTGCAGAGCACTGTACTAAGCGCTTGGAATGAACAAGTCGGCAACAGATAGAGACAGTCCCTGCCATTTGATGGTCTTACAATCTAATCGGGGGAGACGGACAAACGAGAACAATGGCAGTAAATAGAGTCAAGGGGAAGAACATCTCGTAAAAACAATGGCAACTAAATAGAATCAAGGCGATGTACAATTCATTAACAAAATAAATAGGGTAATGAAAATATATACAGTTGAGCAGATGAGTACAGTGCTGAGGGGATGCTCCTTTCCTCCAAAACTTACCTTGCTTCTTCTAGAGAATTTGACCAGACTCACTTGAAGGAGTTGAAGGGAAATTGGAAAGGGTTGCTCTTGTATGCCATCAAAAAATATGATCTTTTGGAAAAAATTTGGACTTGGGAGAAGTCAGACCTGGGTTCTAGTGCCAGCTCCGCCCTATATTTGTTGTGTAACTTTGGGCAAGAAACTTAACTTCATCATGTACATTCATCCATTTATTCAATAGTATTTATTAAGCGCTTACTATGTGCAGAGCACTGTACTAAGCGCTTGGAATGTACAATTCAGAAACAGAGACAATCCCTTCCCAATAATGGGCTCACAGTCTAAACGGGGGAGACGGACAGCAAACCATCCTTCATCTGCAAATGGGGATAACATATGTTTTCTCCTCCCCGCTTATGCCACAAGCTCCAAATGAGGTAGGAACTGTGTTCGCTCTGATTATCTTGATTCTCCCCCATTGCCAGGCACAGTTATTGGCAGATCTTTTTCAAATGCCGTTGAGTTGTTTCTGACCCACAGCGATTCCATGGATACACTCTCTTCAGCAGGTCCCGCCTTCTGTCATAAAGTTGTTCTGGTATGTGTATCCATAGAGTTTTCTTGGTAAAGATATGGAAGTGGTTTACCATTGCCTTCTTCCATATAGTAAGAACTTGAATCTCTGGCATTGTCTTTGATAAACGTCTTGATCACTTGATTAATTCATTCATTCAATCATTTATTGAGCGTTTACTGTGTGCAGAGCACTATACTAAGTGTTTGGAAAATACAATTTGGCAACAGATAGAGACAATACCTACCCAACAACGGGCTCAGAGTCTATAAGGGGGAGACAGACAACAAAACAAGACAAGTAGACAGGCATCAATACCATCAAAATAAATAGAATTATAGATATATACACATCATTAATAAAATAAATAGAATAATAAATATACACAAATATACACAAGTGCTGTGGGGTGAGGAGGAGGGTAGAGCAGAGGGAGGGAGTAGGGGCGATGGGGAGGGGAGGAGGAGCAGAGGGAAAAGGGGGCTCAGTCTGGGAAGGCCTCTGGAGGAGGTGAGCTCTCATTTGGGCTTTGAAGGCAGGAAGAGAGCTAGTTTGGCGGATGTGAGGAAGAAGGACATTCCAGGCCAGAGGTAGGATGTGGGCCAGGAATCGACAGTGGGACAGGAATCGACAGTGGGACAGGTGAAAATGAGGCCCAGTGAGGAGGTTAGCGGTGGAGGAGCGGACTGTGTGGGCTGGGCTGTAGAAGAAGAGAAAGGAGGTGAGGTAGGAGGGGGCAAGGGGATGAGGAGCTTTGAATAATGTTGGTATTTGTTAAGCGCTTACTATGTGCAGAGCACTGTTCTAAGCGCTGGGGTAGACATAGGGGAATCAGGTTGTCCCACGTGGGGCTCACAGTCTTAATCCCCATTTTACAGATGAGGTCACTGAGGCACAGAGAAGTTAAGTGACTTGCCCACAGTCACACAGCTGACAAGTGGCAGAGCTGGGATTCGAACTCATGAGCCCTGACTCCAAAGCCCGTGCTCTTTCCACTGTGCCACGCTGCTTCTCAGCCAATAGTGAGGAGGTTTTGCTTCATATGAAGGTTGATAGGCAACCACTGGAGATTTTTGAGGAGTGGGGTGACATGTCCAGAGCGTTTCTGGAGAAAGATAATCCGGGCAGCAGAGCGAAGTATAGACTGAAGTGGGTAGAGACAGGTAGTTGGGAGATCAGAAAGGAGGCTGATGCAGTAATCCAGTCTGGAAATTATGAGTAATTATACTAACAAGGTAATGGTTTGGATGGAGGGGAAAGGGCAGATCTTGGCAATGCTGTGAAGGTGAGAACGGCAGGTGTTTGTGACAAATTGAATATGTGCGGTGACTGAGAGAGTGGAGTCAAGGATGACACCAAAATTGCGGGCTTGTGAGATGAGAAGGATGGTAGTGCCATCCACAGTGACGGGAAAGTCAGGGAGAGGACAGGGTTCATCCGCCTTTGACTCTTTCCCATGCTGCCACTGCCCAGAACAGGTGAATCAACTTCAACGCTTCGGCTTAGACCTTTTCATTCGGTTATCCCTATATGGAACAACTCTAAGCTTCACCAGTGAACATAAACTCTCCTGCCACTATAAGGTGTCAGCTCATAGGACTCATAGGATTCACATTGGCAAGTAGTAAATAATAAATGCTATTTTTTAAAGCTCTGAAATTATTTGAAAATAATATAAATGCAACACTTACTAGCTATTAGATCAATGTTTTGCATATTGAATGCTCGTGAAATCTGACTATTACATTTCAATTTGGGAGCTTGTGAAAGCTTGCTGGGTTTGTTTTATTAGCTTACTCTTTAGACTTGACAAAGATCGAATTCTCTTAGAACATCACTGGAGAGAACACCTGTAGATAATCCTTGCAGCAGGCTTCCATCACCAATCTGTGATATTTTAATAATGTTATGTGCAATCTATTGCCTGGATTAATAACAGTGCCTAGGCTGAATCTAAACCAACCACAGTCCTCAATTAATTTACCAGTGGGACCTTTTCTGATATACAAAATCATTTATTGGCATATTGGTTAGCATCCTAGAGAGATCAGTTTGTTTTACTGAATTTGCATCTTATTCCAGAATTGATTCTGTTCTATGGAGCAGCATTGCTTTTTCTCTAAAGTAAAACACTCTAAAGAAACATTTTTTTTTATTTTTTTTAGGTACTACTGTAGCACTTGTTATCCTTGGTTTGGGGTTTTTGCTGTCAGCTCAGGTCTCACCACAAGTTACACATAAGCCAACAGATCCTTCAGGCCAGAACTCAACTTGCCTAAAATACAGGTGAGATTTTGTGATCAATCATCGATAATCAGGAAACCATTTGTTATTCGAGCCTGTATTGATACCTTATTTTATCCTAAATGTCCTATGCAACTTATCTATAATGTGGATCAGTCAATCAGTGGTATTTATTGAGTGCTTACTTTGTGCAGAGCACTGTACCAAGCATTTGGGAGCATACACTACAACACAATTAGGAGGCTCATTCCCTGCCTGTAATGAGTTTACAGTCTAGAAGATCAGAGGTTGATTTTTTTGTATTCTGTAAAGAATGATCAATATGATTTTTTCTTAGGATAATAAGAAAAGTCCTCTAGACCATAATCTCCTTGTGCACAGGGAACATGTCTACCAGCTTGGATGTACTGTACCCTCACAAGTACTTAGTGCAGTGCTCTGTGGCAGTAAGCACTTAATAAATATCAATCAATTAAAGGTATGTACTAAGCACTTCTTGTGTAGAGAGCACTGTACTAAACATTTGAATTGATAGATATGTTTCCTGCCCACGAAGAGCTTTCAGTCTAGAGGGAAAGACTGACATTAATTCAGATAAAGTACAGATATGTTCATTAGTGTAATGGGCCAGAGAGTGAAGTGAATGCCAATTGCTCAAAGATCCAAGTTCATAAGCAACGTGGAAGGGAGAGGGAGTTGTGGAAACAAAGGCTTAATTGAGGAAGGTCTCTTGGAAAAGATGTGACTGTAATAAGGCTTTGAAGGTGAAGAGAGAGTGGTGGTCGGGCACACATGGAAGGGGTGGGAGTTCCAGGCCAGACGGAGGACGTGGAAAGAGTTCAGCGGCCAGATAGTCGAGATCAGGGTACAGTGAGCAAACTGGCCGTAGAGGAGTGAAGTGTGCGGTCTGGGCTGTAGGAGATCTGTAACATAAGATAGGAGGGTGCAGGCTGATTCAGTGCTTTAAAACGGATGATTTCTGTTTGATGTGGTGGTGAATCGGGAACCACACTGGAGGTTCTTGAGGAGTGAGGAGAGGTGAACTGAACTTTTTTTTAAGGAAAATAATCCAGACAACAGAGTGAAGTAGGGACTGAAGTGGGGAGAGACAAGAGGCAGGGAGGTCAACGAGGAGGCAGATGCAGGAGTCTAGGCGGGACTTTAAAATATGCTTGGGTCAACAAAGTAGCAGTTTGGATAGAGAGGAAAGGGTAGATTTTAGTGATGACGTGAAGGTAGAGCAAAGACTGGAAGCTCACTGCAGGCAGGGAATGTGTCTGTTTATTGTTGTGTTCTCCCTAGCGCTTAATACAGTGTTTTGCACATAGTAAGCACTCAGTAAATATGACTGAATGAATTGAATGAATGAATGATTTGGTGTTAGATTGAATAGGTAGGTGGATTGGGAGACATGAGTCATGGATAATGCCACAGTTAAGGGTTTGTAAAATAGGGAGAATAGTGGTGTTGTCTTCAGTAAATGCCACTGACTGATAGTAATTACCAAGTTACATACTGAAGATACAGTATGGCCTAGTGGCAAGAGCCCAGGCTTGAATGTTAGACACTGTGGGTTCTAATCCTGGCTCCACCACTTATCTGCTCTGACCTTGGGCAAGTCACTTAAATTCTCTGTGCCTCAGTTACGTCATCTGGAAAATGGGAATTAAGACTGTGGGACAGGGACTGTGTCCAACCTGATAACCTGTGTCTACCCCAATGGTTAGTACAGTGCTTGGCACATAGAAAGTGCTTAAATAATAATAATTATTATATTTATTATTATTAAGTTTAGATCCATCAGCAACATGACCTTGTGGAAAGAGCCCAGCTCTGTGAGTCAGGGGACTTGTGTTCTTAACCTGGCTCTGCCACTTGTTTGCTCTGTGACTCTGAGCATGTCACCTAACATCTCTGTGCCTCAGTTTCCTCAACTGTAAAATGGGGATTCTATATCTGTTCTCCCTCTGACTTAGACTGTGAGCCCCATATGGGGCAAGGACTGTGTCCGACCTGATTTTTCCTGCACCTACCCCTGCGCTTAATACAGTGCTTGACCTATAGTTAAGTGCTTAACAAATACCAAAATTAATCATTATTGTTATTATGGTTAATTCATTCATTCAGTCTTATTTATTGAGTGCTTATTGTGTGCAGAGTACTGGATTAAGTGCTTGGTAAGTACAATTCAGCAATGAAGAGAGACATCACTGCCCACACTGGATATACAGTCTAGAAGGGGGGAGAAAGACAACAAAACAAGTAAACAGGCATCAATATAAATAAATGGAATCATAGATATATACACATCAAAACAAATAAAGCCGCATCAATATAAATAAATAGAATTATAGATATGTACATATATACGCAAGTGCCTTGGGGTGGGAAGAGAGGGGTAGAGCAAAAGGAGCGAGTTGTGGTGACACGAAGGGGAGGGAAACCTGAGGAAAAGAAGAGCTTAGTCTGGCTAAGAGCTTACTATGTTCTGAGCACTGGGCTAGATTAAGGGTAGTCAGGTTGGACACAATCCCCATTTAACAGATGATTTAACTACAACCAAGAGAAGTAAGTAACTTGCTCAAGCTCACACAGCAGACAAGTGGTGGAGCTGGGACTGGAACCCAGGTCCTTCTAATTCCCGGCTTATACGCTATCCAGTAAGCCATGCTGCTTCTCATCAGTGTATGTGTTTGGTTGAGACACTGGTCAGTAGGTAAGGAACTTTTTTCCAACAGTGCGAGCCTGTTTGGATGCAGTGTACCATAAGACTTACAACATCAGGCTTCCTCAACATGGGTTTTTAGCAGGACAACTGGATATCAGGTAGTAATGAAGTGATTTGAAAGGTAAGGGACTGATTGTCAAAAGACCTGAAGGCAAATCCCAGCTATGCTTGTGGTCTACTGTGTGGCCGTGAAATAGCCACTTGACCTCTCTGTGTCTTAGCTTCATCATTTATATAGTGCGGATAAGATATAGCTGGAGCTCCTCATGGGCTTGGGACTAGGTGATCTCATGACTTTTTGTCTACCCCAGGCTTAGCCAACAGTAAGCGCAAAAATCTATGTTATTAATGTTAGAAATTGTGCCGAATGGTGAAAATAACCACCCTAAAATTTAGGAACTTTATGACTGCCAATTTCACCTGTGGTGTTTTCAGCCTAGAGAAAAGGAATCAGGGTCCCCTGTTTTCTCCTTCGCAACTGACATTTCTTGAGACGAGAAAGAAAAGGATTTTGCCAGGGAGTCTAAGATAAATGGGGCCAGGTGGCTGCCAGTGAAGGAGGGGACTGAAGATAAGATTGTGTCAGAGGGCGTGGTTGGAGCGGCTGGAAACTGAGACCAACTTGGTGGCATTGACTTAGGCATGAGGAAATTATATGGATCCCCACTTCAAAGCCTTATTGAAGGCGCATTTCCTCCAAGAGGTCTTCCCTAGGCCCTCCTTTCCTCTTCTCAGGTTGCACACAGTCCCTGTCCCACATGGGGCTCACAGTCTACGTAGGAGGAGGAAACAAGCAGTGAATCCCTACTTTACAGATGCAGAAACTGAGGCCAGGGAAGTTAAAAGACTTACCCAAGGTCACACAACAAGCAAGTGGCACAGCTGAGATTAGAACCCAAATTCTCTAAGTACCAGTTCCATCTGCTTCCCCTAGGTCATACTGCCTCCGACTAGGCTATGCTGCATCTTTTTTTTTTTCTGGGATTTGTTAGGGGTTTACTATGTGTCAAGCACTGCTCTAAGTACTGGGAGAGATACAAGTCAGTTGGGTGGGACTGTGTGCAACCTGATTAACTTGTATCTGCTCCAGTGCTTAGAACAGTGCTTGACACTCAGCAAGTAATACTGTCATTATTTAATGAATTCCTTAAAGATTTTTCAGTCAGCCTAGATTTTTGGACTCCAAGGGGCAAGTGGCAGTGGTGAATTTTACTTCATATTCCGGGGATCAAAAATTAAATTTCCAGTACTCACTACAGAGAAAATTGGTCTGTTTAGAACATGAACTTTCAGTATTTTTGTACCCTGAAAGAGGAAAAAAGCACTCTTCTACAGCAAGATGCTAGCATCAGCATCTGTTGACAGATTTTTTTTTTCCTTTAATTTCAAAGTAATTAACCCCTCAAATTGCTGATTTTAGAATGGAAACCATTTCTAGAAAGCAAATCAATGTCCCAACAGCAAGTTCTTATTATTCAGTAAAACTCTCCACAGAAAAGAATTTGTTTCTAATGCCTAGGGCCCAGGTATTCATCGCTTTTGCTCATCTTGTGTACTATATTGATTTTCCCCTTCATCCTTCCCCAAGCTCTTAACAGATTGAAAAGAGGTTCATGAATGCTCGGTCTTGAACGATTCCAGAGGCAGTGTAGCTACTTGAAAAAGCATCGGCCTGAGTGTCAAGAGATGTGGGTTCTAGTTCCAGTTCTACCATTGACCTGCTGTGTAACCTTGGGCAAGTCACTTAACCTCTCTGAGCCTCGATTCCTCTGTCTGTAAAATGGGGCTAAGAGACTTACTTTCCCAATGTCTTAGATCATGAGCCTCATGTGGGTCAATCACAGAGTCAGCACTTAAATACCATAACAACAGCACTAATATATGATTATATTATAGTATTATTACCTGGTCTTCTTCTTACTTACACTGTGAGCCCCCCATGGGGCAGGGACAGTGTCCGACCTGCTTATCTGGGAAGCAGCATGGCTCAGTGGAAAGAGCCTGGGCTTCGGAGTCAGAGGTCAAAGGTTCGACTCCCGGCTCTGCCACTTGTCAGCTGTGTGACTGTGGGCAAGTCACTTAACTTCTCTGTGCCTCAGTTACCTCATCTGTAAAATGGGGATTAACTGTGAGCCTCACGTGGGACAATCTGATGACCCTGTATCTACCCCAGCGCTTAGAACAGTGCCTTGCACATAGTAAGCGCTTAACAAATATCAACATTATTATTATCTTGTATCTGCTCCAGCGCTTAGAACAGTGCTTGGCACTCAGCAAGTAATATTGTAGTGTGTGACACATAGTAGGTGCCTAACAAATACCATAATTATTAGTAGTAGTACATGTAATCAATCATTCATTATACATTACTATTATAGTCCAGAGATAATATCTGATTTAACTCTTTTAAGAAACATTATTCTGACCTGAATTTTTTGTCTTCAGAATACTTGTTGCTGATACAGAACATTGTGCAAAACCATTTATAATATGTAGTCATATTTTATCTGTGTGAGTCACTACCTCTTACACCCTTTTTCAAAACAAATTCTCACAAACATGTCCTTTCATTCCTGAAGATACCTCTACGTGGATCAGCCCTTTATAACCCAAATCAAATTCTGCTACATACAGTGACAGTCCGTCAGAGGCTTTCTAGAGTAGGAAATCAAGGGCCTTAGATGAGATACCACTTTGAGGGGAATTTAAAGGGACCTGTCTTGTTTCTCCCCCTCTTCTCCTTCAATTATTCTATTGAATTCCTTCCCTTTCCCTACTCTCCTATCTGCCTGGAGAGGTAGAACCAGCAGCAGCAAAAGCAATTGTGTAGTTTTTGGTGGGTTTTTTGTTTTCCTTCTTTTGGTGCTTAATAATGGTTCTTTTCCTGACACCAGATCTAAAATTAAAAAAAAGTCAAAGACTGAATCAGTTTTAGTTCTCCCTCTGCAGTCCTCCCTGGGGTAGTTTTTTGCAATAGTTCATTTCCAATTAATTTCTTCTTTCCAGTGTCGGTTAAGGCTAACAAAAGTGTCACTTAATTTTCCGTCCTGTACTCTTCAAATTTTGTTGCCCTTTTATCATTCACCTTACTCGAAAATATCTACCTTCTCTTCCAAAGCCAAGCAGCGGTGTTCATTCAGTTGCAGTTCTGCTGGTGACTTCATGAAACTGGCATCCCATTCCAAGGGAGCATATTTGCCTTCCACAGCAAGGGTCAAAACCTACCTGCGGGAACCACTGGACCTTCAAGGGGTCCATTAGAAACTAGCTGAGAAGCAGCAAGGCCTAGTGGATAAAGCACAGGCCTGAGACTCAGAAGGACCTAATAATAATAATAATGTTGGTATTTGTTAAGCACTTACTGTGTGCTGAGCACTGTTGTGAGCACTGAGGTAATAATGTTGGTATTGGTTAAGCGCTTACTATTTGCAGAGCACTGTTCTAAGCGCTGGGGGAGATACAGGGTAATCAGGTCGTCCCACGTGGGGCTCACAGTTAATCCCCATTTTACAGATGAGGAAATTGAGGCACAGAGAAGTTAAGTGACTTGCCCACTGTCACACATCTGACAAGTGGCAGAGCCAGGATTCAAACCCATGACCTCTGACTCCCAAGCCCGTGCTCTTTCCACTGAGCCACGCTGCTTCTACACGGTAAATGGGAATCGGGTTGTCCCATGTGAAGCTCACCGACTCAATCCCCGTTTTACGGATGAGGTAACTGAGGCACAGAGAAGTTAAGTGGCTTACCCAAGGTCACACAGCAGACAAGTGGTGGAGCCTGGATTAGAACCCAAGTCCTTCTGACCCAAACCCGGGCTCTTTCCACTAAGCAGGTTGTGGGGTGAAGTGCTTAAGAGTTCAAGCGTAAGTGCATAGGTGACACAGAGGAGAGAACAAGTAAGGGAAATGAGAGCTTAGTCAGGTAAGACCTCTTGGAAGAGCTGTGATTTGGTCATGGGACATAGAATCAAAAAATGGCATCTTACACAGACTGGTTTTCCAATTTTATTTTACCCCCTCTAGACTGACAGTTCATCGTGGGCAGGAAATGTGTCTGTTTATTGTTATAGTGTACTCTCCCAAGCAGTTAGTACAGTGCTGTGCACACAGTCAGCTTTCAATAAATACAAATGACTGACTGATTGACTTTTACTTTACCTTTCTCCCTCCCTCCTGATTGTATAAGACTTTATGCCTTGAAAACCCACTGGTCGTGTGACCATAATGAGAAAGAACTAGACGAATAGTCGACAGAGCCAACTAATCTACAGTCTCCTGTTCTTTGTATTTCAGAGAATTCACTCATAACATTAGAGTTGCATTGCATTTTCAGACCAACTTGTTTTCCAGTACTCTTCCCCTCTTCTAATTCTAACATAGGAAGGACAAGCTACCAAACATCCTGATAGGAAGACTACAGTTAGGAACACAGATATGCAGTCCGCCTCACTAGTTGAACCTCAGCTAAATTAAGGGGCAGATATGGGCCCCCAACAACCGTTTCCTTCAATCAAAATTGAGTTAAAGTTCTGACGTTAAGTCGATGGGGTAGAACTGTAGAATGACCTTCACACAGATCTTGGCACCCAGTGAATCATGAAGCCATTGCAGGTGTTAAAATTTAACCGTGTTGTTTTCCTAAATCACATCCGATTTTGAAACGGCACATTGTCAAGCAGATTAAAAGACACTGTTCTGCACCGATCTTCTTGTCTCCGTCTGAGTAGTTTGAAAATATCCATTATTACAGAAGCCAGGTGTTTTATAATAAGACAAACTATTGCACCCAAAAGCTGTCTGCTGAGGAAGAAATCCTCAGTTCTGCCCAGCAGGAGGGAAACATAGGGATTAGGGAGGCAGTGCACTCTAGTGGATTCAATCAATCAGTGGTATTTAGTGAGCACTTACTGTGTGCAGAGCACTGAACTAAGCATTTGAGAAAGTACAATAAGCTCGCTGTGAGCAGAGAACATATCTACCAACTCTGCTCTATTAGACTCTCCCAAGATCTTAATCCAGTGTCCTGCAGTCTCGTCTTGTTTTATGCCGTCGAGTCGTTTCCAACCCAGAGCGACTCCACGGACCCATCTCTCCCAGAACGCCCAACTCTCCGTCTGCCATCATTCTGATAGTGGATCCAGAGAGTTTTCTTGGTAAAAATCCAGAAGTGGTTGACCATTGACGCCTTCCACGCAGTAAACTTGAGTCCCCGCCCTCGACTCTCTCCCTTCCTGTTGCTGCCTGGCACAGGTGAGTGTTGACTTGTAGCATATTGCCTTCCACTCGCTAGCCACTGGCCAAACTAGGAATGGAATGGGTTTGCCTCTGCTTGACTCCCCCTCCTGTAGCCGAGACAGGTAGACTACTGCAAACTCTCCAGCTGCGACCCTGAGAGAGGGGCTGCACACGGTAGGTGCTCCATAAATACCACCGATCGATTGACTACAATGCAAGTATTGGTAGACGTGTAAGCTCGTCTCTGGACTGTAAGCTTGTTGTGGGCAGGGAATGTGTTGGTTATGTTGTCCTGTTGTACATTCCCCAGTGCTTAGTACAGTGGTCTGCAAGCAGTAAGCGCTCAGTAAATATAATTGAATGAATGAATGATCCCTGCTTATAAGGAGCTTACGTTTTAATGCAAAGAGAATCAAACTCAATTAAGAATACTGAGTTCTAGTCCCAGCTCTACGACTGGCCAACTGCGTGATCTTGGAATAGTAACTTAAACTCTCTGAGCCTCGGGCTCCTCATCTGTGGAATGGGGTAAAAATAACTTGTGAACCCCGTGTGGGCCATGGACTATGTCTGAACCTGTAACTTTGATTCTGTCACAGTGCACAGCACATCTTAAGGGCTAAATAGATGTCATTATTATAGTAATCATAATAATAATTGGTGCTGGCAAAGAGAACTGGACTTCAAAATAATGAAAGACCAAAATGTAGTCATTAATTCAGTTGAATTTATTGAGCGCTTAATGTGTGCAGAGCACTGTACTAAGTGCTTGGAAAGTAGTCCTGAGCCATAGTCCCGAGTCCTGCTATAGCAGAATTATAGTGGGCTCCATTCTGCAAAGCTCTTTGAAAAAACTATCTCCTCCAGGAAATATTAATGGAAATAGCACGGACCTGGGAGTCAGAGGACCTGGGTTCTAATCTTGCTTTACCACTTGTCTGCTGTGTAATTTTGGGCAAGTCACTTAACTTCTGTGGGCCTCAGTTTATCTCATGGAAAATAGGGATTAAGACTGTGAGCCCCATGTGAAACATGGATTGTCTGACCTGATTATCTTGTGTCTACCCCATTAGTTAGTATAGTGCCTGGCACATAGTAAGTGTTTAACAAATGCCATTAAGACATAAAACAAACAAGAAAACTCAAAACATTCTTTATTGTCCTTTCATTCAGGCCATCCAATTGGTCACCTAAGCACTTTTCTGAACTTATCTTTTTACTTGATATGGATACCCTTTGCTGACATGTTAATTAGTATCCACTTTCCTTTCCCTGTAGATTGTAAACTTCTTGAGGACAGGAATTAGAGGACAGAAATTAGAAAAGCAGCATGGCCACAAGCCTGGGAGTCAGAAGGACCTGGCTTCTAATCCTGACTCCAGCGCTTGTCTGCTCTGTGACCTCGGGCAACTCACTCCACTTCTCTGGATGTCAGTTACCTCATCTGTAAAATGGGGATTAAGACCTTGAGCCACTTGTGGGAACAAGGACTTGTGTCCAATCTGATTAGCTTGAATCTATCCCAGCATTTAGTAGAGTCCTGGCCTGTAGTAAGCGCTTAACCTTAAAAAAATTTAAAAATGCATCTTGTAGTTTTGGGGTACATCTCTTGTATGTGGGTGGGGAACATGTCTACAGAGTCTGTTATATTGCACTCTCCCAAGTGTTTAGTATAGTACTTTGCATACAGTAAGCAGTCAATAAATTCCATCGATTGGTTAATCACCTAGTTCTGTGCTCTGTTTGCTATAGGCACTTGGCTTAAAACTAGCACAAATGGCAGCAAGTCTTTGAAAAGACTTATTCCCTTTTTACATAGTCTACCAATGATTATACTACATGCTTGAAGCCTTATCTTGAAACAATTTAGGCAAAACTATGAGGCAAAATAGAGAAGCAGTGTGGCTCAGTGGAAAGAGCCCAGGCTTGGGAGTCAGAGGTCATGGGTTCAAATCCTGACTCTGCCGCTTGTCAGCTGTGTGACTTTGGGCAAGTCACTTCCCTTCTCTGTGCCTCAGTGGCCTCATCTGTAAAATGGGGATGAAGACTGTGTGCCCCATGTGGGACAATCTGATCACCTTGTGTCTTCTCCAGCACTTAAAACAGTGCTTTGCACATAGTAAGCGCTTAACAAATACCATCATTATTATTATTATTATGAGGTATTATTATGGCTACCTTGTAGCAAGATTTTCGAAATATTTCAGCTATAAACACTGTAATCCCTTCCCCCTCATTCAGTTGTGTTGCATTAAGAGAAATAAAAATAGTATTTAAGCATTTATTATTATTTTCACTTAGATCTCTACCCTGCGGACATTTGGTATTCATCCCACCGACAGCATTTATCAGTCATATTGATTGAGCGCTTCCTGTGTGCCAAGTACTGTACTAAGCTCTCGAGGAGTACAGTGCAACAGAGTTGGTAGACCCAGTCCTTATCCACAGTGATCTTATGGTCTAGAGGACTGTATGTATACTTATGTGCCTATCTTTAATTTATTTATGCACATTAATGTCTGTCTCCCCTTCTAGACTGTAAGCTCCTTGTGGGCAAAGACCATATATCAACTCCCTACTCTTACAATAATAGTAATTATAATGATAATACTTCTAAGCCTTGGGGTAGATACAAGTTAATCTGGGAGGGCGCAGCCCCTGGACTACCTGGGCTTTACATGTAAATAAGACAGAGGGCAGATATTAAATTCCCATTTTCCAGACTTGAAAACTGAGGAACAGGGAAGTGAAGTGATTTGCCCAAGGTCAAACAGCAAGCAACTGGTAGAACCGGGATTAGAATCAGGGCCTCTGACTCCCAGTCCTGGGGTCTTTCCCAAGAACTTGGAACAGTGATCTGCACACAGTAAGCCCTCAATAAATACCACTGATTGCTAAATTGATTACTTAGTATGTGCAGAGAACTGAACTAAGCACTGGGGAAAAATTACACAGAGGAGAGTTAGAGATAGATGCTGTTCCCCTAGGGGCACACAATCTAGAAATGGGATGGGGTAGGGTGTGGAGATAGTAGGAGAGATGAAAAATATAAATGTATAATATAAAAGGATAATATTAAAGGGAGGAGTCCAACAAGTATGCCTAATGGTTAGAGCACAGGTCTGGGATTCAAAAGGACCTAGGGTCTAATCCCTACTCCACCACTTGTCTTCTCTGTGACCTTGGGTAAGTCATTTCACTTATCTGTGCCTCGGTTCCCTCATCCATAAAATTAGAATTAAGGCTGTGAGCCCCATGTGGGACATAGCCCTTCTAGACTGTGAGCCCGTTGTTGGGTAGGAATTATCTCCTTTTGTTGCTGAATTGTACTTTCCAAGCACTTAGTACAGTGCTCTGCACTCAGTAAGCGCTCAGTAAATATGACTGAATGAATGAATCTACCCCAGCGCTTAGAACAGTGTCTGGCACATAGAAAGCACTTAACAAATACCATAAGATTTTTTTTAAAAATGTCTGCTGGTAAAGGGAGCCTAGAGGGACCTCCTAAAATTTGTGAATGCTGCGTGCAACCCCTGCTGCTTCAATCCAAGCAGCCCAGTGTGTCCATCCCGATTTGCTTGTGTGCATCCCAGCATTTAGTATAATGCCTGGCACATAGTAAGCACTTAACAAATGCCACATATTATTATTATGTGGCTGGGGTATGTCAGGATCAGGAAGCGAGGGTGGCATGGTGTGATGGCGACAGCATTCTTGGGGGATTCGCTTAGCTACGCAAGTGAGAGAGAGCTGACTGGACAAATTTTTACCTTTTCTGGTATTTATTGTAGGATTTGTTAATTGCTCCCCATGTGCTAAACACCTTTCTAAGTGCTGGGGTAGTTACAAGTTAATTAGGTTGGGCAGGGTCCGATGTTGCAGATGACATGCAGCTATGATGTTGTCTTAAAAATAATAATAATAATCATGGTATTTGTTAAGTACGTACTATGTGCCAGCCACTGTACTAAGTGCTGGGACGGATATAGGCAAATCAGTTTGGTCACAGTCCCTGTCCCCCATAAGGCTTATAGTCTCAATTCCCATTTTTCAGATGAGGTAACTGAGGCACATAAGAGTGAAGTGACTTCCCAAGGTCACACAGCAGACGGGTGGCAGAGCCGGGATTAGAACTCATGATCTTCTGACTCGCAGGCCTCTGCTGTATCCACTACACCATGCTGCATCTAAATCCTTAGTTCCCAATCCTGTGATGCTAATGTCGTAGGTCGTTTTTCATTTGGGTTTATTTTTATTTTTTCCCCAAAACTGACTTAAGCCTCGTTTCATTTTTATAGATCCTGATGAAAAGGTTAGACGATCAGTATGTTCTGAAGTTGTTAAACGAGGGCAATTTGAACAGGCAGAATGATCCAAGAATCCATCAAAATACCCATCCTCCTGTTCTCTCCATAGAGTTTAACCGTATTCATCGATCACGTATGGTCTATTAATTTTCTTTCTCTGTTGTGTGTGATCCTCTCCACACATCGATATTTTGTTCTGTCTTAGCATATTTTCCATCTGACCCATTAATTGCTTCTCTCCCATTGCATTCCGGAACAATCCATCATAGCCCAGCCAACTCTTAATTGTTCAATTTGTGGATCAGCCAAAATCCTGGCTTTCCTTCTTTCCTCTGCCCTCTATCATATGGACCTTTCTCTGTGTGTTAGCACCACCATCCAAAGGGGGTCAAGGACGAGAGAGGAAAGGAAGTGACATAAGTGAGTGACGTCAACATCCATGAGATTATTCCCGATGCCCCATCCAGTTGCCCATTCCCTCTCCCTTCTCAGTTCCTCTAGTCTTCTGCTCCTTGCCAATTCACCCATTCACTATCTTGGGTCCACACTGGATCTCCTTATCACAGGCAAATGCATCTTTTCTATCCTCACCAAATCTCTGACAGTGGTCTCTCAACGTGCTCCCATCATTACCCTATATACCCTCCTGCAAAATGGTGCTTGCCCCCAGACAGAGAAGGCTGATCTCCCTCTAGACTGTAAACTCATTATGGGCAGGGATGTAGTAAGCGCTCAGCAGATACCATTGACTGATTGATTGATCTCTAAACACTCTCCACTAAATCCAGGTCATCACCCCCCATTTTGATCCCCTAGACAGCCTCCTCTCTCGATGCACAAATCCATTTTTTTTTCTTTTGGGTATTTGTTAAGCACTCACTAGGTGTCAGGCATGGTACTAAGTGCTGGGATAGATACACGGTTGTCAGGGTGGACAGTCCCTGTCCCCCATGGGGCTCCCAATCCTAATCTCCATTTTACAGATGAGTAACTGAGGCACAGAGAAGTGAAGTGACTTGCCCAAGATCACACAGCAGACAAGTGGCAGAGCTGGCGTTAGAATCCAAGTCCTTCCGACTCCCAGGCCCACTCTCTGTCCACTAGACCACGTTGCTTCTCCATGCCCCCAGGTGCTTAGTACAGTGCAATCAATGAATGATATTTAATGAATGCTTATTATGTGCACTGTACATAATAAGCATTCACTAAATACCATTCATTGATTCATCTCAACCAAACTCCACTGCCGCATTCTCCTGTCCATCCGTCCATCTCACACCCCTGTCAGTTCTGGATCGCTGCCAGAATGCACTTCCTTTCCTTCTGTGCTCATGCCACAGAAATCTGGTGACAGAAATCCAGGCAGCAGGCCAACTTTGGCCACTTTGGCCACTTCCAATTCATTCATGAGAAGCAGCATGGCCTAGTGGATAGAGTGGGAATCAGACGGTCATAGGATCTAATCCCGGCTCTGCCACTTGTTGGTATTTGTTAAGCGCTTACTATGTGCAGAGCACTGTTCTAAGCACTGGGGTAGACACAGGGGAACCAGGTTGTCCCACATGGGGCTCACAGTCTTAATCCCCATTTTACAGATGAGGGAACTGAGGCACAGAGATGTTAAGTGACTTGCCCACAGTCACACAGCTGACAAGTGGCAGAGCTGGGATTTGAACTCATGAGCCCTGACTCCAAAGCCCGTGCTCTTTCCACTGAGCCACACTGCTTCCCACTTGTCTGTTGTGCGTGATCTTGGGCAAGTCACTTCACTTCTCTGGGCCTCAGTTCCATCTGTAAATTGGGGATTAAGACTGAGAACCCTACGTGGGACAGGGACTGTGTCCAACCAGATTATTATGTGTCTACCCCAGCACTTAGAACAGTGCATTTAACCAATACCTTAATTATATTATTATTATTATCATCTTTACATACTATAATTCAGCCCTCTCTGTCTTGTCAGTAGCACAGTTCCACTTCCTTTATCTATTCGTATATCCATTGCTCCCACCAACTACTATAATCTTTAAACTCCTTCCTAAAACTTCCATTCATTCATTCAGTAGAATTTACTGAGCGCTTACTGTGTGCAGAGCACTGTGCTAAGTTCTTTCAATAGTATTTATTGAATGCTTACTATGTACAGAGCACTGTACTAAGCGCTTGGAAAGTACAATTCCGCAACAAATAGAGACAATCCCTACCTAACAGTGGGCTCACAGTCTAGACGGGAGAGACAGACAACAAAACAAAACAAGGAGACAGGCATCAATAGCATCAATATAAATAAAATCTGTGCCCTCCGTCCCCTCCTTTCTCACTTGGTGAACTTACCAACTACTGTGTTGACAAAATGGAAACCATCAGGTACTCTCAGGTTTCCTTCTCTCCATTCCAGCTTCCTCCACCCTCGAACACTTCCAATCTTTCACTGTTCCTGGGCATGTCTCAAGAGTAGATTACCCACTGCTTTCAAAATCTACCAGTTACACAGACACCTCTGACCCCATAATTTCTCACCTTCTAAAACAGTTCCTCCCACTCTTCTTCCCTCCCTGATTGTCATCTTCAACCATTCATGAGCAAGTTGTCTATACCTGCTGTCTCGAGTTCCTCTCCTCCAAGTCTCTCCTTAACCCTCTCCAACCTGGCTTCCATCCCTTTCACTCTACAGAAACCGCCCTCTCAAAAGTAATAATTGATCTCCCTCTCACCAAATCCAACGACCTCTACTCCATCCTAATCCTCCTTGACCTCTCAGCTGCCTTCAACACTGTTGACCACCTCTTTCTCCTGGAAGCATCATCCCACCTCGGCTTCCCTGACACTGTCTTCTCTCTCCTGGTTCACCTTCTATGTCTCTGGCTGTTCATTCTCAGTCTCTTTTGTGGGCTCCTCCTCTGCCTCCAGCCCATAACTGTGGGAGTCCCTCAAAATTCAGTTCTGGGTCCCCTTCTGTTCTCCATCTATACCTACTCACTTGGAGAACTCATTTGCTCACATGGCTTCAACTACCACCTCGGTATTCATTCATTTATATTTATTGAGTGCTTATTGTGTGCACATTACTGTGCTAAGCACTTGGAGGAGTACGATGTAATAACAAAAAGACATATTCCTTTTCCACAACGAGCTCACAGTCAGGATGATTTCCAAATCTACATTTCCAGTCCTGATCTCTCTCCCTCTCCGCAGTCTCACATTTCCTCCTGCCTTCAGGACATCGCTGCTTGGATGTCTCACCGATGCCTCAAATTTAACATTTGCAAAACAGAACTCCCTATCTTCCCACACGAACCCTATCTTTCCCTGTTTGAGGGCGTTAAAGCTTATGGTAAGGAGTTTCCATTTGATTCGGAGGGAAACGGGCAACCACTGAAGGTTCTTGAGATGTGGGCAAACATGGCCTGAATCTTTCTGTAGAAAAATGATCCAGGCAGCAGAGTGAAATATAGACTGGAGTGGGGCGACATAGAAGGCAAGGAGGTCAGCAAGAAGGCTGATACTGTAATCAAAGTGGGATAGGATAAGTACTTTGATTATGAAGGGGGAAGGAGTTCCAGAAAATTCAATCAATCGGTCATATTTATTGAGTGCTTACGATGTGTGGAGCACTGTACTAAGTGCTTGGGAGAGTACAATATAACAAAGTTCCCAGTCCACAAGGAGCTTACAATCTAGAGCAGGGAGACAGACATTAAAGTAAATTAATAAATTACAGATAAATGCATAAGTGCTGTGGGTCTGAAACCGGGAGGTGAATAAAAGGTGCAAATCGAAGAGCAAGGAAAAGATGTGGTTTACATGACTTGAGAAATGGGACAATAATGTCCACAATATGGATCTTTGAATGGCGAAGTCTCTTATCCCCGCCTCTACCACCCCCCCGCCACTCTAACAAATCCTTATCCTCCCTCCAAATCCTCCAAATCCCAAATCCTATCCTCCTCCTCAGAAAAGCAGCATGGCTCAGTGCAAGGAGCCTGGGCTTGAGAGTCAGAGGTCATGGGTTCGAATCCTGGCTTTGCCACTTGTCAGCTGTGTGACTGTGGGCAAGTCACTTCACTTCTCTGTACCTCAGTTACCTCATCTGTAAAATGGGACAACCTGATTACCCTGTATCAACCCCAGTGCTTAGAACAGTGCTCTGCACATAGTAAGCGTTTAACAAATACCAACATTAATTATCCTCAAAATCAAAGTCCTCAGGGACTGTTAAATCCCCTATAGTCTTTGGGTGAAGAAGGAAGGTGGCTTGCCCAGAGCATGCTGAACCCATGAGAACCAGAAGGTTAAAAACAAACCCATCATATTTCTGACCTCTCATATTATTCATATTCATCTCCATATTGTTTTGCCTGAGATTTGCATAATCACAATCATTTCAGATTATCTTCAGCAATACCCTGTTTTATCTAGTCACCATTTGCCAAACCTGATCCAGGTGCTGGAACAAAAGCAACCAAATGCCAGCTCACGCTGCTAAACGTCTTTCACATGGTTGCCAGACCTAATGAATGGTCTTTTATGGCCAAGTCGATTCAGTTTGCTAACAAGATATGATAAAATGCAAAAGAAAATCCCATATTTTTTAAAGGTAGGTAGGATAAAAATGAGATGATATGTTTGCTCTTGGCAAAGAGAGAAAACATTTTTCAGAACACAGTACACGGGCTTTAAGATACTAATCAGGTCACCAAAGAAGCAATTTTAGATGCCCCAAATCTGTGCAGATTAAGGATTTTGTAGAATAAACTGAACAAACTTTAGTATTGTAATGAATGGACAGCACAGAAATTCATAAACAAATCAAAACCAAGCAATCCAAGATGTAAGTTACTCCAAGCAAGAGAAACCAGGCAATGTATCTGCCAAAGAGAGAAATGAAATTAATAGAAGTCCTAAAAGAAGTTTATCTGTGAGACTGCCCCATAAAGAAGATGTATAAAAGAACAATTGGCCATAGAAGAACAAGGCAGAAGTACTAAACGGTGTGTACCAAGCATCTTGAAGGTAATATTATTACATACTGTGTGTGGGTGTCACTGAGAGGACCATTATGCAACAGACAATCCATTCTACACAAGGCTACATTCAACTGATCAGCATGACCTAGTCAATAGAGCATGGGCCTGGAAGAGCTGGGTTCTAATCCAGACTCTGCCACTTCTCTGCTGTGTGACCTTAAGCAAGTCACTCAACTTCTCTCTGCCTTAGTTACCTCATCTACAAAATGGGGATTAGGTCTGTTAGCCCCATGTGGGACAGGGACTGTCCAATCTGATTAGCTTGTATCTATCCCAGACCTTAGTACAGTGCCTGGCACAAAATAAGTACTAAACAAATACCCAACTGTTGTCCTGTAGTTTTCGTGTCCAGATTAGATGCAACATGGCCTAGTGGAAAGACCACGGGCTTGGGAGTCAGGGGGCCTGAATTTTAATCTCAGCTCTGCCACCTGTCTGCTGTGTGACTTTGGACAGGTCACTTAACTTCTCTGTGCCTCAGTTACCTCATCTGTAAAATGGAGATTAAATTCCCCTCCCTCCAATTTAAACTGTGAGCCCCTTGTGGGATAGGGACATCCTGCTCCTGATATTTCCATGTGGCCCAAATAGCTTTCTGAATGAAGGAAGCCTTGTAAAGTGAAATGTAAGATGTTTCTAGAGAAATGATTCCAATATTATTCCAAAATCTTGGACATACTTGTTTTCTTCAAAGCGCACTGAACTCACGATAGACTCAAGGTCACTCCCTGAGTCATCCACATATCTGAGGCCAATGCAAGAGCATCTGGTTAGAGATTAATTGGATCTTTAATGATTTGTTGTTGCTCTTCACTCTGGAGCAGAACTCAAGGCCTTAAGGCAGATGAGCTGGAAAGAAGAAATATAAGTACAGAAATATACTAAAAGAGAACATTGGTCAGATCTGTTTTTAAGGACCTCATTCCCTCGTTGCATTGAGCTGAACCACTTTGTGAATTTGCCCTCTGGTATGAATTGAAGACCCTGCTAGCTAGTCTTCCTCCTATCAACTCCCAATTGTAGTTGTCAAGATGAATATATACATCTGAGCCTGAGAAATAGAAAGCTGTGTGACTACATGAGAAAAATGACTATTATTATTGATATTCAGGGTACTCACACTGGGCACGATTATTTGATCAGCCTCAATTTTTGCTTTCAATCAATTCAGCATGTCATTTGATACACCCACATTGGTGATCCCTGTGAGAAAGGTGTATGATTGTGGAGGAATAAGTAGATAGCAACAGAAATGATGCCAGCGGGCCCTTAGGCAGCCTCCCCCATAAGGAGAGAAGCAGCATGATTAGTGGATAGAGCAGGGACATGGAAGTCAGAAGGACCTGGGTTCTAATCCCAGCTCCGCCACTTGTCTGCTGTGTGACCTTGGACAAGTCACATAACTTCTCAGTGCCTCAGTTCCCTCATCTGTAAAATAGGGATTAAAAAAGACTGAGAGCTCCCTGTGGGACACGGACTGTGTCTAACCTCATTAGCTTGTGTCTACCACAGCTCTGAGTACAGTGCATGGTACGTAGTAAGTACTTAATAAATATCAAAAATAATGCCCTCATTGTATCTCCACTGTTATAGAACCTTATATTTAGGGCAAATATTATCCCAGGCTCAGAAATTCCTGGAGCCTACCCATACTGTTTAAGCCAAACCAAGGTGGATGGATGCTGTATCCCAAGAAATAAGGAACTTCCGCTCTAAGAAATCATTCTAAGTTCCCCAAAACCAATCTCATGTCTCAAGTGAGTTATTGTTGAGGGAAACAATATAACTTTGAGACAACAAGATGTTCCCTAGGGAAAAAGGAAAAATCTATAAAGAGGCAAAAATGAGATGTGTCAATCTACCAAAGAGCAAACAATGACAGACACAGTGTGACTTAGAAAAAGCACAAGACAGGGAGTCAAGTGACCTAGTTTTTAATCCCAGCTTGTCCACCTGCCTGCTCTGTAGCCTTGGGAAAGTCACGTAACTTTTTTTTTAAGTGGTTACTATGCGTTAGGCACTGTATGAAATGCTGGGTTAGATACATGATAATCAGGTTGGACACAGTTCATGACCCACATGGAGCTCACGTTCATACGCATTTTGCAGGTGAGATAACTGAGGCATAGAAAAGTGACTTGCCCAGGATCAAGACAGGTAGAGGAGCAAGGATTAGAACCCAGGTCCTTTGACTCTCAAGCCCGGGCTCTTTCCATTAGGCTAGGCTGTTTCTTCCTGCCTCAATTTCTTTGTCAGGAAAATAGGGGTTAAATACCTGTTTCTCTCCCCATTAAACTGTAGTCCTTTTGTGGGAGAGGGACTGTGTCTGATCTGATGATCTGCTATTAATCACAGGGCTTGGCACGGTGTTTTAAAAGCCTGAAACCTAGAAAAGTGCTGGAGGCAGCCAGCGTCCAGAGAGGGATCTTGTCAGAACACCATCAATAGGAAATTACGAAAGAAACTCTTAAAAGTTTTTTGACACAAACTTTAAGGTAGAAGAAGGGGCCCTGGAGTAGGATTCTAAAGCAGTCTTGGCAATCAAAAGGATGGGTGGTAAATTATGTCTGTTTTGGAAGAAAAGGATAAGCCTATTTGTGGAAAACAGTAAGGAAGATTTTTGACTTTGATTAATAGTAACCATCATCATATTTCTTAAGCTCTTAAATGTGCTAAATGCTAGGATAAATAGACGATAATTAGGTCAATCTGATTAAAGCCACCTGGCAAAGGTGTGATGTGGCTGACAAAGCTTTGATGATGCTGGTGACTGATAATCAATAATATTTACAGAGCACTGTACAGAGTGCTTGGGAGAGTACAGTATAAGAGAGTTGATTGACACATTCCCTGCCCACATTTTCCAGAACTTAAAGATAATAGGGAGAGTCAGAGTTGTCTTGGTCAGGCTACTTAAGAACGCTATTAGTTCTGAGCTGCCACAATTTCATTGAGTTTGTAGGCCACAATTGGCAGATACAGCTGACATGACCTGTACTGCACATCAGAAATAAAAGGAGTGTTGGGAACAACATCGATATCTCTACATGTTGTTGTTAGTCCTTAAAAAACTGTTTGAGAGCATCAGAAGACAGAGGCATCAGGAACTAGGAAGCATTGTGTGTCATTCGGTCATTCAGCACTATTTATTGAGCCGGAAACAGCATGGTTTAGTGGATGATGTTGATGATGGTATTTATTAAGCGCTTACTCTGTGCCAAGCACATTTCTAAGCGCTGGGGTAGATATGAGATAATCAGGTTGTCCCACATGGGGCTTACAGTCTTAATTCCCATTTTACAGATGAAGTAACTAAGGCACAGAAAAGTGAAGTGATTTGCCCAGAGTCGCATAGCTGATAAGTGATGGAGCCAAGAGTAGAACCCACGACCTCTGACTCCCAAGCCCGGGCTCTTTCCACTAAGCCATTTAAAGCACAGGCCTGGGAGCCAGAGGATCTGGGTTCTAATCCCAGCTCCACCACTTACCTGCCATGTGACCTTGGGCAAGGCACTTCACTTCTCTATGCCTCCATTTTCTCAACTGCAAAATGAGGATTCAATACCTGTTCTCCCTCCCATTTGACTGTGAAGCCCATGTGGGACTGGGACTATATCCCGCCTCATTAAACTTGCATCTACACCAGTGCATAGAAAAGTCCTTGGCTCATAGTACGTGCTTAACAAATGCCACTGGAAAAAAGCTTGTACTCTGTAGTCTAAGTGCTTGGAAGAGAACGGTAAAATAGGTAGACAACCCCTACTCTCAATAAATTTACAGGATATGATGATTTGATGGTTATGTTAGAATTAAAATGTCTTTCTCTTTTTTTAAATGGTATTTGTTAAATGCTCACTAAGCACTGGGGTAGGTACAAGGTAATCGGGTTGGACACAGTCCCTGTCCCACATGGGGCTCATGGTCTTCATCTCCATTTCACAGATGCTGCTGCTGCTGCTGATGGTATTTGTTAAGCGCTTACTATGTGCCAAGCACTATTCTAAGCTCTTGGGTAGATACAAGGTAATCAGGTTGTCCCATATGAGGCTCACAGTCTTTATCCCCATTTTACAGATGAAGGAACTGAGGCACAGAGAAGTAAAATGACTCGTCCAAGGTCACACAGCAGACACGTGGTGGAGTCAGGATTAGAACCCATATCCTTCTGACTCCCAGGTTCAGGCTCTTTCCACTAGGCCACACTGCTTCTCATGCTTCATCTCATGATGCATGCATAAACAAAGAAATAGAAACTCTAATTAAGACTTGTTTATCTTTTGGGAAACTATATTTACGTTACTCAAAGCATCGCGTTCAGGTCGCTATCTAAGTGATCTGTTTAAATGATCTCTTTTGAAACTCAAAGGAAAATCTTGTGTTGGACTGACAACACCGATAGGCTACCAATGAGTGCACCGAAGGTAACTTGTGAGAAAAAGCTTGGATAACTTTGGAATTAAATGCCATTCATCCCTAGAGAATTATTCCGTAACAGTTTCTAGGAAGATGTATGATTGCCGTAGTTCTGAAGGAGAAAAGGAAACTGCTTAATAAAAGAGTGATCAGCCTCTGGTTAAATCAAAAATTATTTAAGAAAGACTTGGTTTAATTCAGCCCAGTTTCTGACGTTCCCCAAAGTGTTAACATTATAAGGATGCTTGAAAATATCTCCACTTGTGCCCTAGAGACAGACAGGTCTATTCATTGTGAATTTTTAAAAAAGAATTAGGTGATGTGCATACTGGGCCTGGAATGTCTAGAGAGTGATTTAAATTTAATTTTTTTAAATTCAAAGCTAGGGAAATACTCAAAGACCTTATTTTTTTCCAATCATACTTGACAAGATTAAAGAGCAAGGCAAAGCAGTAGGGGGAGCAGATTTAATCATTAATCTCTTTTTCTACCATTCTGTAGATTGCGATTCTGAAATTATTGTAGGAGAATATTCACTAAGTATTGAAAATCTGATTTATTTTGTTTGCCATTATGTTTTGGAGTTTTGAGGGTTTTTTAGTGTTACTTGCTAAACACTCACTATGTGCCAGGCACTCTACTAAGTACTGGGGTAGATGAAAGCTAATTAGGTTGGACTGAGTCCGCATCTCAAATCACAACTTTGACCCCCATTTTACAGATGAGATAACTGAGGTGCTGAGAAGTTAAGTGACTTGCCCAAGGTCACACAATGAACAAGTAGCAGAGATGACCTGACTCTCAGGCCCTTGCTCTTTCCCACTGGGTCATAACAATAATAATAATAATAATAATGTTGGTATTTGTTAAGTGCTTACTATGTGCAGAGCACTGTTCTAAGCGCTGGGGGAGATACAGGGTAATCAGGTTGTCCCACATGAGGCTCACAGTCTTAATCCCCATTTGACAGATGAGGTAGCTGAGGCACAGAGAACTTAAATGACTTGCCCACAGTCACCCAGCTGACAAGTGGCAGAGCTGGGATTCAAACCCATGACCTCTGACTCCCAAGCCCGTGCTCTTTCCACTGAGCCACACTGCTTCTCATGCTGTTCCTCTAGTTTGAATGATATAAAACATGCCCTCTTTCAATTTCAGTTCAATTTCAAAAGTATTTATTCAACGTTCACTATGTGTGGAGCTCTGTACTAAGTGCTTAGGAGAGTACACTATAGCAATAAATAGACACATTCCCTGCCACCCCGACCTTACAGTCTAGACAAGGAGCCCTCTTAGCCCTGGCTCCCAGTCGGGTATAACCCAGCCCATACACAATTCGCTCTTCTAACGTCAAATATTTCCAATGCTTCCATGTAATCTTTTCCTTTAGCATGCACTTATGTAGAATAGGTGACTGGACTTGCCCTTTTCAGAATACAGTTGTTCATATAAGCTGTTGTACAAATACTACAGATTTTTCACCTTTCCAGAGCCAACACTAGTATTTATCTTATGTTATGTGAGCTCGTCGTGGGCAGGGAGCGTGACTGCTAACTGTGTTGTGATGATGATGATGGTATTTGTTAAGCGCTTACTATGTGCCGAGCTCTATTCTAAGCTAAGCACTGAGGTAGATACAAGGTTATTAGGTTGTCCCATGTAGGGCTCACACTCTTAATCCCCATTTTACAGATGAGGTAACTGAGGCACAAAGAAGTTAAGTGGCTTGCCCAAAGTCACACAGCTGACAAATGGTGGAGCTGGGATCAGAAGCCGTGACCTCTGATTCCCAAACCCATGTTCTTTCTACTCAACCATGCTGCTTCTCTCTCAAGCACTTAGTACAGTGTTCTGCAAATAATAATAATGTTGGTATTTTTTAAGCGCTTACTATGTGCAGAGCACTGTTCTAAGCACTGGGGTAGCTACAGGGTCACCAGGTTGTCCCACATGAGGCTCACAGTCGTAATCCCCATTTTACAGATGAGGTAACTAAGGCACAGAGAAGTTAAGTGACTTGCCCACAGTCACACAGCTGAGAGGTGGCAGAGCTGGGATTCAAACCCATGACCTCTGACTCCCAAGCCCTTGATCTTTCCACTGAGCCACACTGCTTCTCTACTAAGCGCTCAGTTAATAGCATCGATTGATTGATGGACATCATCTCTCTTGACTTTGTTTACTCACTCCCTCCCTCCTGGCTGGAGCTTCCTCTCGCTTATATCTGGCAGACCATCATCATTCTCCCCATCTTCATTGACCTACTAAAATCACCAGGGAGCCTTCCTTGATCCAGCTCTAATCTCCCCATGCTATTCTTCCTCCTTTCTGTGTCGCCTATGAATATGGGTCCATACCTCCTAAGCACTTTGATACCTGACCCAGACTTGCATCCTTATCATATCCTTTTCCTCTGCCAATTCCTCTCTCTTTAATTTATTTTGTCTGTGTGCCTCACTAGACTGTAAGCCCCTTAAGGACGGGGATCAATAAATATGATTGAGTGAATGAATCATGTCTACAACTCTTTGTACTCTCCCAAGCTTTTAGTCCAGTGCTGTGCACTCAAAAAGAGCTCAGTACCAATGGTTGATTGATTTAGCATCCAGAGTTGCTGAAATGAATTGAGAGGAAAAAGCACATTTTCCATCAGCCTCCTCGCTGGCTTCCCTGACTCCGGCTTCTCCCCTCTCCAGTCCATATTTACTCTACTACCTGGTTCAGTTTTCTCAAAAACTGTTCTGCTCAAGTTTCCACTCTCCTCAAGTACCTCTAATGGTGGCCCATCCGTCTCTCCCTCAAGCAGAAACTCCTCACTGTTGGATTCAAGGCACTCGATCAACTCTCACGCTACTGCTTATGCTTATTCCTCTACAACTACAAACCAGCCCGCATACTTCACTCCTCTAACACCCCCCTATTTAGTGTGCCTCAGTCTCATCTCTCTGCACACAGTAAGTGCTCAATAAATAAATACGATTGAATGAATCCCTTCCAGTTTCGAACCCTTGCTCATCATCTGGGAACTCACTCCCTCTACATATCTGATAGACTAGCACTCTTCCCAGACTGAGCTCCCCCTTTTCCCTCTGCTCTCTCTGCTCCCCCCTACCCCCCCTTTCACCTCCCCTCAGCTAAGCCCTCTTTTCCCCCCTTTCCCTCTGCTCCTCCCCCTCTCCCTTCCCCTCTCCTCAGCACTGTACTCGTCCACTCAACTGTATATATTTTCATTACCCTATTTATTTTGTTAATGAGATGTACATCACCTTGATTCTATTTATTTGCTATTATTTTAATGAGATGTTCATCCCCTTGATTCAATTTATTGCTATTGTTATTGTCTGTCTCCCCTGATTAGACTGTAAGCCCATCAAAGGGCAGGGACTGTCTCTATCTGTTGCCGACTTGTACATTCCAAGCGCTTAGTACAGTGCTCTGCACATAGTAAGTGCTTAATAAATACTATTGAATGAACGAATGAATGAATGTTTAAGGCTCCTCTAAGCTCCCTGTAGGCAAGGAATGTGTCTACTTGTCTTATGCCATCGAGTCGTGTCTGACCCATAGCGACTCCACAGACTCATCTCTCCCAAAATGCCTCGCCTCCACTGCAATTGTTCTGGTAGTGGATCTGTAGAGTTTTCTTGGTAAAAATATGGAAGTGGTTGACCAATGCTTTCTTCCGTGCAGTAAAATTGCATCTCCGCCCTCGCCTCTCTCCCATGCTGCTGCTGCCCACAATGGGTGAATTTTGACTTGTAGCGGATTGCCTTCCACTCGCTAGCCACTGCCCAAGCTAGGAATGGAATGAGTATGCCCCTGCTTGACTCTGCCTCCATTAGCCAAGACTGATCAAGGACTGGAAACTCATCAGGTGCAATCCAGAGAGGGGATGTGTCTACTAACTCTCATAATAATTATTTTATATTGTACTTTCACAAGCACTTAGTAGAGTACTTTGCACACAGTAATTATTTAATAAATACCATTGATTGATTTATTAAAACATCTCCTTCAGGCATCATTTTCTACATTCAGTCCCCCATGCTATTTACCCTCCTACTGCCTCACCTATGTGCTTAATTCCACCTCCTAAGCATGAAGTTACTTTCCCCTTCCCCACAGCACTCATATACTTGTCCTGATACTTTGGTGTCATCCCTTATCTGTAATTGATTTTAAAGTTCATCTCCCCTCTATACTCTAAGTTCCTTGAGAGCAGGGATCTGTTCATTTAATAGTAATCGTATTTTGTCTTAATAATAATAATAATATTGGTATTTGTTAAGCGCTTACTATGTGCAGAGCACTGTTCTAAGTGCTGGGGTAGATACAGGGTAATCCGGTTGTCCCACGTGAGGCTCACAGTTTATCCCCATTTTACAGATGAGGTAACTGAGGCACAGAGAAGTTAAGTGATTTGCCCACAGCCACACAGCTGACAAGTGGCAGAGCGGGAGTCGAACCCATGACCTCTGACTCCCAAGCCCGGGCTCTTCCCACTGAGACACGCTGCTTGGTAGATTGAATGATTAGGTACAGGCTTATTCTTTGGAATTCAGCACTCTGACCTAGCATCCCTAGTATAACTGCTTGTTCCAAAAAAAAGTGAATGTTGAAGAGTGGTTCTGGGAATGGAAGCTTTACATATTAATGATGTCGGTGGAAGGATGATGTCGAGATTTACAGTGAAGAAATGATGGTGAATCCAGCTTACAAACCAAGCCATCCAGTCCAGCAACAATTGATCATGTTGCTCAGAAGGGTATGAAATCTCAGAGTGAAAGGTAGATATACCAAGGACACTAATTTATTTGTTAGTCCTCATATTAACCTTGAGGGAAAGATTCTCACACTTATGCAAATTAGCAAGCAAAACGGTTTCACAACTGAGCTTCAACTGTTTTCTTGTTGTTGCTTTTTTTGTATGTTAAGCGTTTACTACGTATCAGGCATTGTACTAAGCACTGGGGTAGATACAAGCTAATCAGGTTGGACGCAGTCCACATCCTAGAAGGGACTCACAGTCCTAATCCCCATTTTACAGATGAGGGAACTGAAGCGCAGAGAAATGAAGCGACTTGCCCAGGGCCATACGGCAGACAAATGGTGGAGCCAGAATCAGAACTCAGGTCCTTCTCACTCCTGGGCCCATGTCCTATACACTAGGTTGCCCTGCTTCTCATTCATTCTTTCATTCATTCAGTCAGTCAATCGTATATATTGAGCACTTACTATGTGCAGAGCACTGTACTAAGTGTTTGGAATGTACAGTAGGAGAGTGTTGTCCCATGCACATTTGGAAGCTCAATGTATATCTAGATGGACCACTGGCAACATCTAGGTTAAGCCCAATTGAACATCTCAGGGGGAAAGGGGAGGGGAAGGGAAGGAGAAAGCTTCTCCTCACTACAGTTATTATTAGTGATTACCTACCCTTTAGAGCTACTCACTCTGTAAGGACTTGGGTATTCCCCCAGTAGCATTTCTCTACATCAGTAAATCAATCAAGTACATTTATTGAGCACTCACTGTGTGCAGAGCACTATACTAAGCATTTGGACGAATATGGTACAACAAAGTTGGTAGGCGTTCCCTACCCACAAGGAGTTTACAGTTTTTAAGTTATATTGCTTTCCTCTGTTAGCTCACTGTGGGCAGGGAACGTTCATTCATTCATTCATTCAATCGTATTTATTGAGCGCTTACTGTGTGCAGAGCACTGTACTAAGTGCTTGGAAAGTACAATTTGGCAACAGAAAGAGACAATCTCTACCCAACAACGGGCTCACAGTCTAGAAGGGGGAGACAGACAACAAAACAAAACAAGTAGGCAGGCATCAATACCTTCAGTAGATAGAGTCATAGATGAATGTACATCATTAATAAAATAAATAGAGCAATAAATATGTACAAATATATACAAGTGCTGTGGGGAGGGGGTAGAGCAGAAGGAGGGAGTAGGAGCCATGGGGAGGGGAGCAGGAGCAGAGGAAAAGGGAGGCCTCAGCCTGGGAAGCCCTCCTGGAGGAGGTGAGCTCTCTGTAGGGCTTTGAAGAGTGGAAGAGAGTTCTGTTACACTGTACTTTCCCAAGTGCTTAGTACAGTGCTCTGCATATAGTAAGCCCTTAATAAATAGAATTGGTTTGTAATTTATTTTTCTGTCGGTTTTTCTTGCTTGATTGTCAGCTCCTTGGAGACAGGGAGGATTTCATCTAACTCTACTGTGCTCCCCAAAGCACTTAGTACAATAATATTGGTTGATTGGTTAATTGATTGATTTGATGGACTGCCAGACAGTGGGGATGGAGAATGAATCTGAATAGCGGGACTGACAAGAGGAGGGCAACTCTCCTGCTTTAATGTACCTTTTCCTCTAGAATGAAACTCCCTTGTGAAGCAGCATGTCACAGTGCATAGAGTAAAGGCGTGGGAGTCAGAAGGACATGGGTTCTAATCCTGGCTCCACCACTTGTCTGTTGTATGACTTTGGGCAAATCACTTCACTTCTCCAGGCCTCAGTTCCCTCATCTGGGGATTGGGGATTGGGAATTGGGATGGTAGCCCCATATGGGACAGGGACTGTGTCCAACCGGATTTGCTTACATTCACCGTAGCTCTTAGTACAGTATCTGGCACATAGTAAGCACTTAAGAAAACCCATAATTATTATAATTAAGTAAGGTGTCTGTCAACTTTGTTATACTCTACTCCCCCAAGCATTAGTACAGTGATCTGCAAACAGTCATAGGTCAATAAATGATTGATTGATTGACTTTACTCCTTGAGATGTTTGGTTTCTGGCTGTGAAGTCATGGCATTTACTGGCTATTGGGTCAGCTTCTCCCCCATATTCCCCCTCCTGTTTACACAAGTAGCAGAACTCCTTTCTACATTCTTCGAGGAAGAACAGCCCTAACCTCTCAGTTATAGAATGAGTAATCCTTGGTCACTGTCTCTCTTTTTCCTTACCCCCTTCTATGTTAGCTTTTCAATTGATGCTATTTATTGAATACATACTGTGTGAAGAGCACTGTAATAAGTGCATGGAAGAGTACAATACAAGAGAGTTGTAGACACATTCTCTGCCCACAATTCTTGTTTGTTTTTTTAATGGTATTTGTTAATCACTTACTATGTGCCAGGCACTGTACTAAGTGCTGGGGTAGGTACAAGGTAATCAGTTTGGCCACAGTTTGTGTGCCACATGGGGCTCACAGTCTTAATCCCCATTTTACAGATGAGGTAACTGAGGCACAGAGAAGTCACTTTCCCAAAGTCACACAGTAGACCATTGGTGGTGCTGGAATTAGAACCCAGGTCCTACTGACTCCCAGTATTGTGCTCTATCCACTAGGCCATGCTGCTTCTCAATTTGTATCCGTAAAGTTCATAAAAAATAACATTGACATAATTTGGAACACTATATCAAAGCAATTACATTCCTGCATGAATTTTGGGTTTTTTTTAATATTATCTTATGTTTTCAAGAAAGTTTAGGTGTGAATTTTTTTCAAAATAAGAATATTTTCAGAGGTAGCTCTATCTTCAAATTGTAATTTTTTTGGTGCTCTTTCAGTTGAAAATAATTGACGTTTCTTGAGGCGTAAAAGTGCTTCCACCTCTCAACTGTAAGCTCACTGTGGCCAGGAAATGTGTCTACCAACTCTGTTGTATGGTACTCTCCCAAGTGCAGAGTACCGTGCTTTGCGTATCATAAGTGCTCAGTAAATTCCATCAATTGAATGATTGATTTTGTTTAATGGTTTATATTTAAATGTATCCATTTAGTGAGAGTTTGCTATCTGCCGTTTTGCTCATCAACCTTGAGGTGTTCACTTGGTAATTGAATTAACAGTGCTTGGCACATAGTAAACACTTAACAAATCCCATAATAATAATAATAATAATAATGATTAGTCTCTGAGAATCTACTCATACCTCTTCACTTCCATCAGTAGTCAGTTATTGGTGGTTTATTTGTAAGACAGTAATTTTTTCAATTGCTGATCACTGATCTGAAGATAGCTAAGAATTCATTTTAAAACTCCACAGAAAATCACTGTGCTTTTCATATTTGATCACTGGGTAGTTTTTGATTAGATTCTTCTTCATACTACTTTAAGATGAAATTATCTTTCAAGTTGCTTTTACTTAGAAGGTTGCCTGTATGTAATCTTACAGGATTATATTTGTGTTTATTAAAAAAGAAAGAATATTATAAATCTTGTTATTTTCAGCCTAAAATTCCTAATATAATCATTACAGTTGAATCTTAAGGGTATACTTGTCAGATCACATTTTAGTTTTGTGTTGGCAAATCTTCATGGGCAATAAAATGCAAAAATGTTTTCCATTTTAGGAATAAACACATCCACAGAGGTTTAACATGGAAATCAAAAACCCAATTAAATGTAACTGAATATGCAAATGTGCTGGAAAATTTGGCCATTGGGCTATTTCAGAAGTGTTTTAAGTAATTTTTTAAGCATTTCATTTTTCAGAACCATATAATTGCTGGGAAATTTATAGTGATTTAGAAAATATGAAAGGCATAAGAGAAGTGGGAAATTAACAGAGGCTTGATTAGAAAGAATGTATTATTGGAAATATTGGTGGCCTCATTTGTCAGCACTCAAAGTGCTAAATAATTATGATAATTGACAAGCAGTATGGCCTAGTGGAAAGGGCATTCTCCTGGGAGTCAAGGACCTGGGATATAATCCCTACTCTGCCACTTGTCTGCAGCATGACCTTGGACAAGTTACTTAACTACTCTGTGCCTCAGGTTCCTGATTGATTGTTTGAATTCCCATTTTTACAGTTTAGGAATTCAGTCAATCAATCAGTGGTATTTCTTGAGTGCTTGCCGTGTGCAGAGCACTGTACTAAGCATTTTGGAAAATACAATACAAAAGAGTTAAAAGTTGCAAAACTTGCCCACAAGGAGTTTATAGACTACAGGCAGAGTCATACATGAAAATACATTACAGATAGGGGAAGTAATAGAGTAATTCAATACCCATTCTCCCTTCCACTTAAGACTCTGAGCCCCTCATGGGATAGGAAATATGTCCAACCTGATTACCTTAAAACGGTTCTTAGTACACTGGCACAGAGTAAGCGCTTGACACAATTATTATTATTATTATATTATTGCTATTATAATTGCAAACAGTTTCCTTCCCAAGGCTCAGTGTTTGAACCTAATTCATTTTTTTCTGCCCTATCCTTCAATATATGTTCTAGAAGGAATATCAGAAAACTCCTTCTTACCAAATTTAGCAAGTATCCCAACCAGTCATCAGAGTAGGGTCTTTATTCAGAGGTGAGATTCAAGGCTGTGATGTTCCACTGTGTTGCAATAAAAGTCAGAAAGTCATTTAGTTTGAACTTGAAGGCTTCAGAAGTTTAGGATGCTCTCTGTGAGGCTTATGGTTCTAAAAATGATAAAGAAAGGACACGCCATGAATAAAGCAAAGCAGAGCTATCATAAATGAATACTGTATACTTCAAAATACAAGGTGGAAGCTTCTAAAATTTTTGTGGAAATTTTTTTATAAGAAAAGTATGTGAACACTTGGATATAATTAAAATATACTGGGAAAATTTCCTGCTTTTAATCTGAAAAATTAATCATCAAATAATCTTTCCTTGCCACAACACTCAATATCAATTTGGTGCATTTATTTAGATGTTCTGGTTTTATATATTTAAGGCTTTATAGGCATTCACTTAATTTAAAGAAAGCCAAAAGAGTAGCCCGTGAAAAAATTAGATATGATGTTACTGTCTTACATTTCTTGTCGGGGTAATTTTGTTCTTTAACCCTCATTCATGTGTTGTACTAATGGGATATAAAAATTATGCAATTAAGTAAATCGGCAGATTGTGGAGCACAAGTCAATACAGTACATGTGTAAATGAAAATGAAGTGATAATGTTTCAGTTTACTTGAGTTTTTCTAATTCCATTTAGTTCTCAAAATCTAAAAAAGGAAAGCAGTATAACCCAGTGTAAAGAGCATGGGCCTAGGAGTTACAGTATCTGTGTTATAATCCCTCTCTGCCACCCCCTCCACCTGCGCCTCGGACCCCATTCCCTCTCACCTTCTTAAAACCATCGCCCCTGCCCTCCTCCCTTCCTTAACTTCTATTTTTAACCACTCAATCTCCAAGGGCTCCTTCCCCTCTGCCTTCAAACACGCCCACGTCTCCCCCATCCTAAAAAAACCCGCTCTTGACCCCACTTCCCCCTCCAGTTATCGTCCTATCTCCCTACTACCCTTCCTTTCCAAAATCTTAGAACGAGTCGTCTACAATCGATGCCTAGAATTCCTTAACTCCCATTCTCTCCTAGACCCCCTCCAATCTGGCTTCTGTCCCCTCCACTCTACCGAGACTGCTCTCTCTAAGGTCACCCATGACCTCCTTCTTGCCAAATCCAATGGCTCCTACTCCATTCTGATCCTCCTTGACCTCTCTGCTGCCTTTGACACTGTCGACCATCCCCTCCTCCTCCGTACCTTATCTCACCTTGGCTTCACGGACTCTGTCCTCTCCTGGTTCTCCTCTTACCTCTCTGGCCGATCATTCTCGGTCTCCTACGCTGGAGCCTCCTCCCCCTCCCATCCTTTAACTGTTGGAGTTCCTCAAGGGTCAGTTCTTGGCCCTCTTCTGTTCTCCATTTACACTCACTCCCTCGGTGAACTCATTCGCTCTCACGGCTTTGACTACCATCTCTACGCAGATGACACGCAGATCTACATCTCCGCCCCTGTCCTCTCCCCCTCCCTTCAGGCTCGCATCTCCTCCTGCCTCCGGGACGTCTCCACCTGGATGTCTGCCCGCCACCTAAAACTCAACATGAGCAAGACTGAGCTCCTCATCTTCCCTCCCAAGCCCGGTCCGCTCCCAGACTTCTCCATCACCGTGGATGGCACGACCATCCTTCCCGTCCCGCAGGCCCGCAATCTCGGTGTCATCCGCCACCTAAAACTCAACATGAGCAAGACTGAGCTCCTCATCTTCCCTCCCAAGCCCGGTCCGCTCCCAGACTTCTCCATCACCGTGGATGGCACGACCATCCTTCCCGTCCCGCAGGCCCGCAATCTCGGTGTCATCCTTGACTCGTCCCTCTCGTTCACCCCACACATCCTATCCGTTACCAAGACCTGCCGGTTTCACCTCTACAATATCGCCAAGATCCGCCCTTTCCTCTCCACCCAAACGGCTACCTTACTATTACGGGCTCTCGTTATATCCCGGCTAGACTACTGTGTCAGCCTTCTCTCTGACCTCCCTTCCTCCTCTCTCGCCCCGCTCCAGTCTATTCTTCACTCCGCTGCCCGGCTCATCTTCCTGCAGAAACGATCTGGGCATGTCACTCCCCTTCTTAAACAACTCCAGTGGTTGCCTATCGACCTCCGCTCCAAACAAAAACTCCTCACTCTAGGCTTCAAGGCTCTCCATCACCTTGCCCCTTCCTACCTCTCCTCCCTTCTCTCTTTCTACCGCCCACCCCGCACGCTCCGCTCCTCTGCCGCCCACCTCCTCTCCGTCCCTCGGTCTCGCCTATCCCGCCGTCGACCCCTGGGTCACGTCCTCCCGCGGTCCTGGAACGCCCTCCCTCCTCACCTCCGCCAAACTGATTCTCTTTCCCTCTTCAAAACCTTACTTAAAAATCACCTCCTCCAAGAGGCCTTCCCAGACTGAGCTCCTCTTCCCCCTCTACTCCCTCTGCCATCCCCCCTTTACCTCTCCGCAGCTAAAGCCTCATTTTCCCCTTTTCCCTCTGCTCCTCCACCTCTCCCTCCCCATCCCCACAGCACTGTACCCGTCCGCTCAACTGTATATATTTTCGTTACCCTATTTATTTTGTTAATGAATTGTACATCGCCTTGATTCTATTTAGTTGCCATCGGTTTTTACGAGATGTTCTTCCCCTTGACGCTGTTTAGTGCCATTGTTCTTGTCTGTCCGTCTCCCCCGATTAGACCGTAAGCCCGTCAAACGGCAGGGACTGTCTCTATCTGTTGCCGACTTGTTCATCCCAAGCGCTTAGTACAGTGCTCTGCACATAGTAAGCGCTCAATAAATACTATTGAATGAATGAATGAACCTAGCTGCTGGACAAGTCGCTTACTTCTCTTTGCCCCAGTTTCCTCATCTGTAAAATGGGGATTCAACACCGGTCCTCCCTCCCACTTAGACTGCGAAACCCTTGTAGATCAGGGATTGTGTCCAACCAGATGATTTTGTATTTATCCTAGTACTTAGCACAGTGCTTGGCACGTAGTAAGCCCTTAAATATTATTATTATTATTATTGTTAAACTTTAAAAATAAAATAAATGTTGGTATTTGTTAAGCGCTTACTATGTGCAGAGCACTGTTCTAAGCGCTGGGGTAAACACAGGGGAATCAGGTTGTCCCATGTGGGGCTCACAGTCTTAATCCCCATTTTACAGATGAGGGAACTGAGGCACGGAGAAGTTAAGTGACTTGCCCACAGTCACACAGCTGACAAGTGGCAGAGCTGGGATTCGAACTCATGAGCCCTGACTCCAAAGCCCGTGCTCTTTCCACTGCACCACGCTTAAACATTGTTATTGTTCATATTTAACAATATATTGTTAATCGTGTTAATATTAATAATATTAACAAGTATTGTTATTAACAATAATGACCATGATGAGAATATTAGAGGTCACTTATTTTCCTGCTCAGGCATGTAGCAAATCAGGAATAATAAGGCACAAACCGGAGTGGGTCAAAGTTTACTCCTGATTTCTGTGTGAGAAAACAAATAAAAGGAAAAGGAAATAGTTGGTCAATTGCATTTATTGAGCTCTTACTGTGTGTGGAGCTCTTGAGGAAAGTACAGTATAACAATATAAAAGACACCTTCCCCTCCCTCAACAACGAGCTCCTTGAGGGCAGGGAATGTGTCTAAATATTGTTGTATTGTATCATTACACACACCTCTACAGATGATATTTCCTGTGTTCTGCTCAAGGCAATATAATTGTTTTATGTGGGGTTTTTTTAACATTCATTTCTTTCCCTTTTTTCAGCTACTGTAATGGATGCATGTTAGACCCAGACTGTGGTTTCTGCTACAAACTAAACAAGTCTAGTGTCGTTGAGGCATCCTGTGTTCCAGTGAATAAAGCATCTACTAGTGAAGCCGCCTGGGGAAGGTATGGCAATTCACCAGTTACAGTATGTGTATAGTTTTAATAAAAATAAGTGTGTAAATGTTGATTTTTAGATTGTTCAGAATAATTGGCTTTGATTCCCTCCAATGTTTTCATTGCACTGTTTTCTATTCATTGAAGTTTATCTTCTCACTTGCGTTTCATGCAACAGGAATGAATTTATCGGGTAGGAGGTATGTCCTTCCTCTGCTTCTGATGGGTTAGTCTAAAAGGAAAGCCCAAAATCATATGGGCTGAATTGGAACCACTAACTAGCTAAGGGATAAAGGGGATTTTATTTCAGGTTCTCATTTTTCAACTTGCTTCTCTCTGAAAAGGAGGATAATACGTTTTCCTCTTATCTATCTTTTGGAGATTTGGGGAAATAAATGTCACAATACATGTTGATCCGTTTGATTTCTTTGGCAGAAAGGTGCTACAGAAATCATGACTTATGATTCATAGTTTTGTTATAATTTTAGTAAGGAGGATTCTGAACTAGGACCACAGGAGGTTTTGAACAACAAAAAAAAAAAGATCCAAGCCACATTTTGAATACATTCACTGTGAAGGTGTATGAATAGAAAGTCAGATTTAAGAGCTTCTTTTTATTAAAAGCTGTAATATATAATTTTCCTTAGAAGAGTTTTCCCTGATGTAATGGCTTTAAATTCACAAAAAAGAAACTAAGAAGGCCTAATAATAAGAATGCATCATAAGTATGTCAGTGTACCTTCATTATTGTTCTTACAGTCCAATTAGACTGTAAGCCCATCAAACGGCAAACACTGTCTCTATCTGTTGCCGACTTGTTCATCCCAAGCGCTTAGTACAGTGCTCTGCACATAGTAAGCGCTCAATAAATACTATTGAATAAATACTATTGAATGAATTCTTATTCTCAAGCACTTAGTACAGTGCCCTGCACACAGTAAGGACTCAATAAATAAGATTCAGTGAATGAATGAATCAACGCTGGACTGTAAGCTCGTTGTGGACATGGAATGAGTCTATAATATTGTTGTGTTGTACTCTCCCAAGAGCTTAGTACAATATGCTGCGCACAGTAAGTGCTCAATAAATGCGATTGATTGGTTGATTGATCGATCAGAGTGTCATATGGGCAGGAAGCATGTCCACCAACTCTGCTATATTGTAAGCTCCCAAATGCTTAGTGCAGTGCTCCGAACACAATAGGTGCTCAATAAATACGATTGATTGGTCGATTGATAAGTAATGATGGCTTACTAAATGGGTGAGGCCCAGAGAGGTCTTCATCTTTGTTGTGACCAGGAACTACACCAGTTCACACTACCGGCTCTCTTGGACGCAGTGGTACCAGAAGATAGAGTGTGGATGGCTCAGTATAAACCGTCACCACTTCTGCAAAAATAACTCAAAGGACATTTCCCCTCTTAACCAGTGGTTTCTAAGCAGCGCTCAACCACGTGGCAAGGGACCAAAAATGTGTGGGACTGTTTTATCCTAGGCAAAGTTTGCCAGAAAGTAAGAGATTGTGTATAGTGCTGTGCTTACAGTAAGCGCTGAAAAAACAAGATTGAATGAATTACCTGTTAAAGACAATCACTTGTCTTGTCATATGCTGTCGAGTACAGTGCTCTACACATAGTAAGGGCTCAATAAATACTTTTGAATGAATGAGTCTTCTCCAACCCATAGCGACACCATGGACACGTCTATCCCAGAACGCCCCACCTCCATCTGCAGTTGTTCTGGTAGTGGATCCCTAGGGTTTTCTTGGTAAAAATACGGAAGAGGTTTACCACTGCCTCCTTCCATACGATAAACTTGAGTCTCCACCCTCGACTCTCTCTCGTGCTGCTACTGCCCAACATAAGTGAGTTTTGAATTGTAGCTGTCTGCCTTCCACTCGCTAGCCACTTCCCAAGGTAGGAATGGAATGAGTAGGCCTCTGCTTGACTCTCCCTCCCGTAGTCGAGACTGGTAGAGTACTGGAAACTCTCCAAGTGTCACCCTGTGAGGGTGTAAAGACAATCACTCTCATGGATAAAGTTTTACCATTAGTAGTGGTATCTTGGAATGGAAGGATGACTACTTCAGGGGGATTAGTGGAATGTAAAAATGAGCATGATACTTTGTGGAATAGTGAGAATATAGACCTTATAAAGACTCCAACTGCAAGTCGTCAGAATACGTGCTATAGATGAAAGATAAGGAGTCTTTTGAATGAAAAGTTTATAACTTGCTTACACCCCCGGTTTAACCTCTTCTAATGAAAAATGAAAACACACTGCTAATTTATTCTGAATAATATCTATCCCCCTAAATGAAAGTAGGGCTAAGTGTAGGAGATTAGCTGACTGATATTTCATAGACATACCAATTTCCTTGCATAATCCCCAGTAGCTCAAAATTGCTTGTCTTTCAGAGATTACTTAAGCATTGTGTATGAAAAGCTATGGTAATCATCTTCAGAGGTTGAAGACATCCAAAGTCTCAAAGTGACATGACTAGACTGCAGTAGTAAGCTTTAGTCAAACGAATCAATCCATCAATCAGTTGTATTTATTGAGCACTTATGGGTGCAGAGCACTGTACGAAGTGCTCAGGAGAGTACAGAATAACAGAGCTGATAGACATATTCCCTGCCCTCAAGGAGTTTGCAGTCTATTTCTGGAGACAGATGTTAAAATAAATTACAGATATGTGCAAAAGTGCTCTGTGGCTGAGGGTGGGTTGACCATCAAGTGCTTAAAGGATACAAATCCAAGTGCAAGAGTAGTGAAAGGGATAGGGAGTAGAGGAAATAAGAGCTTAGGAAAGGCTCTTGGAGGACATGTGATTTTAATAAGGCTTTGAAGTTGGGGAGAGTGGGGGGTCTGTCAGATATGAAAGGGAAAGGAGTTCCAGGCGGGGGAGTGGTCGAAATGGGTGAGAGGTCAGTGTTGAGATAGATGAGGTCGAGTGACAGTAAGGAGGTTAGCATTAAAGGAGTGAAGTGAGCAGGCTGGACTGTAGTAGGAAATCAGCGAGGTAAGGTAAGATAAGAGGAGACAAGATTAGTGCTTTAAAGCTGATGGTAAGGAGTTTCTATTTGACGAGGAGATGGATGGGAAATCATCGGTGGTTCTTGAGGAGTAAGGAAACATGAACTGAACATTTTTGTAGAAAAATTATCCGACCAGGAGAGTTAAGTATGGACTGGAGTGGGAAGAGATAGGAGGCAGGGAGCTCAGCAAGGAGGCTGATGAAGTCGTCAAGGTGGGAAATGATAAGCGCTTCGTTCAAAATAGCAGTTCTTATGGAGAGAAAAGCATGGATTTTAGCAATTCTGTGAACGTAGAACTGACAGGATTTGGTGACAGATTAAATATATGGGTTGAATGAGAGAGATGAGTCAAGGATGATGCCAGAGTAACAGACTTGTGAGACTGGGGGAGGGTGGTGCTGCTCTCTGTGGTGATGGGAAAGAAAGAAGAAGAGCAAGGTTTGGGTAGGAAAATGACGAGCTCTATTTTGTGTACATAAAATTTGAGATGTTGGCAGGACATCAAAATAAAGGTGTCCTGAAGGCAGGAGGAAATGTAAATCTGCAGAGATAGATAGAGGTCAGGGCTGGAGATGTAGACTTGGGAATCATTTGCATAGAGATAGTAGTTGAAGTCATTGGAGTGATTCAATTCCCCAAGGGAGAATGGAAGGGGATCCCAAACTGAGCCTTGGGGACTATCACAGTTTGAAGGGGGAAAGCAAAGGAGGAGCCCCAGAAGAGACTGAGTGGCTAGAAGATAGGAGGGGAACAAGGAGAAGACAGTGTCAGTGAAGCCAAGGTTAGATAATGTTTCCAGGAGGAGGGGGTGACCCACAGTGCCGAAGACAGCTGAGAGGTCGGGAAGGATTAGGATGTAGTAGAGGCCATTGAATTTGGCAAGAAGAAGTTCATTGACTCGTAAGAGGACAGTTTCTATGGAGTGGAGGGGGTCGAGGAGTTAATTGATGAGGAAAAGTTAAATACCAAGAATTGTTTTCCAAACAGTCTGGACTTCGAATAGTCAAATTTTGGGATTTTTGCCAGGGCTGTAAACTCACTGTGGGCAGGGGATGGGTCAGTTATATTGTAGTCTCCCAAGCACTTAGTACAGTGCTTTGCACACAGTAACTGCTCAATAAATATGACTGAATGAATCACTATGGCTATTTTGGAACTTGTACTGAAAAATATTGATAGCCCACCTTGAAATATCCTGCTTTATTTAAAACACTATGTCTTTTTCAGCCTTTAATTATTCATTCAGAAAGGTATCCTCCATAGCCTGCACATTTTAACAAATAAATATAGTAGTGTAATTAATTCCCCCTCAACCTGTGCCTATTCACTTTCCTTTCACCAAAACCAGAAATAGCCTGCTCTTCAAATGTGCTTGCCTCAATACACCAACTATGTTATTAATTAACAGAGATCTTCTTTTCATGGTTGTTTGGGGTTTGTTTCATTTTCTTCAGCATTTTAGGCACTAGCACTATAATTAGAGATGCTAAAAGAGCTAAATTGGATCTGTTTATTAGGCTTTTGGCTGGTCCGGAACTCATAATGAATGAAGCATTTGTCATCTTTCATGAGGAGAAGTTTTTGTCCAAAGTGCCCCATTCTAAAAAAAGACTACTCCTGTGCATAAGATGTGGAGAACAATTACCTTCATTTCAAATAGATATTTTGTTCAAGCCTTTTCATCGTCTGCCTATATTTTTGATTTTTCAGTTGCTTACAGGAAAAGATGCCTACGAACAGAAAACCAGTTATTTCAATATTTGTTTTTCGAACAGTCTCTCTGCCTCACAGCTACTCTCCAAAATTCTTATTTCGAGCTATCACTAAAATGTGTGCTTGATGGTCTTCCTTAACAACTTGAGCAAATGTTCTAAGAACACCATCCTTTGGGCTCAAAGATGATCACACTGGTTGAGTTGCTCTCAGTAGGTGTGGGTTAAGGCATGCCTGAAAATCCTTCCTGTATTTAATGATTGATCGCACTCCTGTTTTTCTTATCTGCAGTGTCAGGCATTACTCTTGTTCTCTTGGGACCAGGAAATTTCTGGAGCCTCGCTCCAAGACGGTCATCTCATTCCCAATTTCTGCACTCCTGAGTGACTTTTGATTCCCAGTCACATGCTGCGCTCACCCCCACATGGCCTGAAGTCATATTGTAATTCCGGAGGGAGCATGGATTAACAGTGAACTTTAACACTTGAGAGGCAGTGCGTCTTAGTAGAAAGGGCATTGTCCAGGGAGTCGGAGGACCTGAGTTCATTCATTCATTCATTTGCATTTATTGAACACATGTATTTTCGTATTTCAGTCATATTAATTGAGCACTTACTGTGTGCAGAGCACTGTACTAAGCACTTGGAAAGTACAGTGCAGCAGTAAAAAGGGACATTCGCTGCCCACAACGTTTTTTACAGTCTAGGGAGGAGAGACAGACATCAAAATAAGTAAACAGGCATCAATATAAATAAGTAGAATTATAGATCTAGACATATATACATATGTGCTGTGGGGTAGGGAGAAGAGAGCAAGAGCAAAGGGAGCGAGCTGAGGGGACATGGAAGGGAGTGAGAGCTGAGGAAAAAGAGGCTTAGTCTGGGAAGGCCTCTTGGAGGAGGTGTGCTTTCAGTAAGGCTTTGAAGGGGGGAAGAATGATTGGCGGATGTGAGGAGGGAGAGCATTCCAGGCCAGAGATAAGACGTGGGCCAGGGGTTGGTGGCGAGACAGGCGACAACAAGGCACAGTGAGAAGGTTAGCGGCACCAGGGGAGCAGACTGTGCAGGCTGGGATGTAGAAGGAGAGAACGGAGGCTAGGTGGGAGAGAGCAAGGTGATAGAGAGCTTTGAAGCCGAGTGAGGAGTTTTTGTGTGTTAAGGAAGTGGATAGGCAACCACTAAAGATTTTTGAGGAGGGAGTTGACATGGCCAGAGCGTTTCATAGAAAGATAATCCAGGCAGCAGAGTGAAGTACAGACTGAAGTGAGGAGAGACAGGAGGTTGGGAGATCAGAAAGGAGGCTGATGCAGTCATCCAGTCGGGATAGGATGAGTGATTGTACTAAAGTTGTAGCGGTATGGATGGCAAGGAAAGGGCAGATCTTGGCGATGTTGTGAAGGTGATAATGGCAGGTTTTGGTGACAAATTGGACATGTGAGGTGAGTGAGTCAAGGATGACTCAAGCAGAGTCAAGGATGACACCAAGGTTGTGGGCTTGTGAGACGGCAAGGATGGTAGTGCCGACCACAGTGACGGGGAAGTCAGGGAGAGGACAGGGTTTGGGAGGGAAGATGAGGAGCTCGGTCTTGGACATGTTGAGTTTTAGGTGGCAGACAGACATCCAGGTGGAGACGGCCTGAAGGCAGGAGGAGATGCGAGCCTGGAGGGAGGGAGAACAGGTGAGGAGATGTAGATTTGGGTATCATTGTGTAGAGACGATAGTTGAAGCCGTGGGAACGAATGAGTTCACCAAGGGAGTGAGTGTAGTGCCCGGCCCAAAGTGAACACTTAACTAATACTTGAAAAAAGAAAAGACTTTATCCAAGAAGAGTCTGGAAATTTTTTTGCATAACAGTAAGCTTCCATAATATAGTTTCTGCACTCTTCTCTCTCTCTCACCTTTAGACTTGAAAGTGGTGATCATGGAGGCACCTTTGAAATCTTGTAGTGTCTCCTCAGTGTTCTGTTGGCCTTGGAGGAACGTACGAAGGAGATTTAGTATTATGTCCTTTCCTATAGATCAATCGATCAATATTTATCAAGCACTTACTCTGCGCAGAGCTGTCTCCATCTTAACCTGTGCATCATCAGATCAAGGAGCTTCGCCATTCTTTATGTCTCTGACTGCAGTGGTGGCTTCATCAAGTGTTAGTTGTGGTATTTATTAAGCATTATATGTTGAAAAACTGCTCTAAGAACGGGTGTAGGTCCAAGGTGAACAATTCAAACATGATCTTTGACCCACACGGGGCTCATAAGCTGGGCCCAGAGGTCCGGATGGGTGGGTTGGAGTGGCACAGATGTATAGGAAAGAAAGAAAATATTATAGGCAGTGGGAGCATTTTAAAAGCAGAAGAATCACAAATTAAGGGCAGAGGTAGGAAGATGAATAGTACTTGGAGAGTCGATCTTGATATTCCTCCCACTCTTTGGATGCAAGGTACCACAGCCTCCCTGAAATTCTAACAGCTTTAAAAGCAGGTGTCTTCATTTCCTCTGATTCTGCTCTCCCACAGTATCTTAGTGTAGGAATAATAGTAGGAGGAGCATTTATTGAGCACCTACTTGGTGTGGTGTACTGTACTTGTCCAAAAGTACAAACGAATAGGATAATAAAATGACCCAATCCCTGCCTACAAGGAACTTACATTCTAACAGAGGAGACTGATGGGAGGAGGAAGGATGCTTTAAGCAGGCAGGGCCCCCAGCTTTCTCATTTAATAAATTTAACATACAGCACATGACAGGGTATTCTACATGACTATCTGCCTGATTTCACTTTAGGCTAGTCAGCACAAGAGAGAGGCAGAGCAAGAAAGCTTGAGCAAAAATCATGTTTTCACATGTTGACAGGCAAACCGCCCTTCGTAGAGCAACATCCCGTATGGTGGAAGGAATATTAAGCAGCACATTAGTGCTGAAGCCTTCTCTCTTTAAGATTCTTTCTTTGTCTGTGATGAACGTGATCTGGTTAAAAAAAGGAGAGGTGACATGAAGGCACTGACTGGGGAAAAAATACGGTTGCTTCAACATTTTCTCATGCACTTTAGGAGCTGCATTCTATAAAAGTATCTGTCTCCCCAGGGTAAGCTAGTAGTGGGCAGGGAATGTGTCTGTTCATTGTTATATTGTACTTTCCCAAGTGCTTAGTACAGTGCTCTGCACATTAAGCACCCAATTAATGCTATTAAATGAAATACCCAGGTTGAGAGCAGAACTTCTGGGCCAGGAGAGCGGTCTGGGGATGTCTACTGCCAGCCTAAAGCTGCCCTTTCCACTTATCCGCAACTGTGGCGGGAATGGAGCAGGTTTGGGCTGTTAGACTAGGTGCAGGCAGTACTTGGATGATTTTCTTCTTCCAGAAAGAAGCAAGAAGGCCTGATTTTCTTCAATGCACTATGGCAGTATTATCAGTTTACCACTGCTGTAAATCCTTTTAAGGCATTTCTACCCTGGATTATTTCAATAAAGTTATACTACATCTTAGATTTCTATGATGTCAGTAAAAGCAGAGGAGAGGCCAGCAATAATGGATGGAGCACGGGCCTGGGAGTCAGAAGGACCGGGTTCTAATCCCGGCTCCTCCACATGTCTGCTGTTGTACCTTGGGGAAGTCACTTCACTTCTCTTGGCCTCAGTTCCTTCATCTGGAAAATGGGGACTAAGAGTATCAGTCCCATGGGGGACTGTGTCCAACTTGTATCTACCCCAGCACTAAGTACAGTGCCTGACACATAGTAAGTCTTTATTTACAGTGATGGTACCCGGGGAAGGGACCCTGAGCCCTCCGTCCCCTGGAAAGGGTCATCCTCTGCAAGTGGATGTCTGAGTACTGAGCGAAGGGAAGGGTGGTCGTCCCCCCAGTTCCTTCCCATGGAAAGAAGAGACCCTGGCACCCTGGGCCCCTCCCACTCCCCATCTCTGCACCGAGGACTTGATGCCTGTCTCCCCCACCCCCAGACTGTGAGCTCATCGTGGGCAGGGAATGGCACTGTTTATTGTTGTACTGTACTTTCCCAAGCGCTTAGTACAGTGCTCTGCATATAGTAAGTGCTCAATAAAGATGATTGAATGAATGAATGAATGACTTGGACTGTGTCCAAACTCATTACTTTGTATCTACCGCAGCGCTTAGAGCAGTGCTTGTCGCATAGTAAGCGCTTAACAAATTACATAATTAGTATTATTATTGAGTCCCAAATTCCCCACTAGTCCCAATCCTCTATACTTCAGGATCAGAGAACCGGGCTAGCGATTTACCAAGGTGATAACAAGGTGCCAATCACCCATCAACACCCAGGAAGCTGCTAGCTCTGCTCCTCCATTTCCCCCAGTCAGAAGCTTTAATGACTCGCATATTGCCAAACAGATACACATTGTCAATTCTATGGTGTTTCCAGTGACAATGTATGGATCCGAAAGATGAACAGTGAAGAAACAGGATAGAAAGAACATCGACTCTTTTGAAATGTGGTGTCGGAGGAGGTTTTTGCGAATCCCAGGCCTGCCTGAAAAGCAAACAAATGGATTTGGGAGCAAACGAAACCAAAGTGGTCTTTAGAAGGCCAAATGACTCGACTAAGATTAGCAGATTTTGGACACATAATCAGTAGGGCTAATTCTCTGGAGAAGACACTAATGCTAGGAAAAGTCCAGGGAAAGAGTGGAAGAGGCAGATCGGCACCTAGAAGGATAGAGTCCATAACAACTGTAATGGAAGAACCATTAGAAAGATTATGGATTATGGCAGAAGACAAGACGTTCTGGAGAAAGTATATCCATGGAGTCACTATGAATCAGAAGTGAGTAGATGGCAGTTGTTAACAATAATAACAAACGGCAGCTCGGAATTTGCATATTCCCCCCAGCTGGGACCTGCAGTGACGCCACCTACTAGAAGAACCTGTGCTGGCCACCGGGCTCTACAGAGCTTTACCGGGCTCTACAGAGCTTTACCGGGCTCTATCTCACCAGGCCTATGGCTCCTGACTTGCTTTCTCTTATGCTCTAGTCCCTCTCTGTGCTCTCTCAGTTCTCACCCTCTCATCCTCTCTCTCATCCCTCCTCCCCACAGGCCGGCCCTCCTCCTTTATTCATTCAGTTGTACTTGTTGAGTCCTTCGGTTTGCAGAGCACTATACTAAATGCTTGGGAGAGGACAATACAACAATAAACAGGCACATTTCTTGCCCACAACAAGCTTACAGTCTAGAGGACTGTCCTCATTTCACTCCTGTCCAAGCCCCTGAGAAGATGTTTAGCTCACTGGCAAGAGTATGGGCTTGGGAGTCAGAGGATGTGGGTTCTAATCCCAGGTCTGCCACTTGTCTGCTGTGTGACCTTGGACAAGCCACTTCACTTCTCTGTGGCTCAGTTACCTCATCTGTAAAATGGGAATTGAGTCTGTGAGCCCCATGTGGGCTCACAGCCTGAGCCCCCACCTTTCCCTCTGCTCCCCCTCCCCACTCCCCTCTGCTCCTCCCCCTTCCCCCTTCCCCTCCCCTCAGCACTGTGCTCATTTGTATATATTATTTATTACCCTATTTATTTTGGTAATGAGGTGTTCATCCCCTTGATTCTATTTAACTTGATGATGTTGTCTTGTTTTTGTTTTGTTCTGTTTCGCTCTGCTGTCTGCCTCCCCCGTTTAGACTCTGAGCCCCTTGTTGGGCAGGGATTGTCTCTATCTGTTGCCGAATTGTACATTCCAAGAGCTTAGTACAGTGCTCTGCACATAGTAAACGCTCAATAAATGCTATTGAATGAATGAATGTGGGAGAACCAGATTACCTTGTATCTACCCCGGTGCTTAGAACAGTGTTTGGCACATAGTAAGGTCTTAACAAATACCATAATCATTATTATTATCATTATTCATTCAATCATATTTTTGAACCCTCCTGCTTGCAGAGCACCATACTGAACGTATGGGAGAGGACAATACAATAATAAACAGATACATTCCCTGCCCACGATGAGCTTCCAGTCTAGAGGACTGTGCTCAATTCACTCCCATACAACCCCTCCCCAATTCTTGCACCACCCCCACCCCTTTCCTCCTGTCCCATTCCTGTCATTTTATCCCAGGGCCTCCCCTCATCCTCCTTCCCCAGAACTGACCCCCCTGCCAACTCACTCCCATCCACCCCTTCCTACCCCTCACCCCTCCCCACAGACCCTCTCCAGAACATCAGCCAAGTAGTAATAATAATAATGATGATGGCATTTTTTAAGCGCTTACTATGTGCTATAAACATTAAGCACTGTTCTAAGCGCTGGGGGTGATACAAGGTGATCAGGTTGTCCCAAGTGGGGCTCACAGTCTTAATCCCCATTTTACAGATGAAGTAACTGAGGTAACTGATCATGGGTTCAAATGCCGGCTCTGCCGCTTGTCAGCTATGTGACTTTGGGCAAGTCACTTCACTTCTCTGTGCCTCAGTGACCTCATCTGTAAAATGGGCATTAAGACTATGAGCCCCACTTGGGACAACCTGATCACCTTGTATCTTCCCCAGAGTTTAGAACAGTGCTTTGCACATAGTAAGTGCTTAGCAAATGCCATCATTATTAGAGAAGCAGCGTGGCTCAGTGGCAAGAGCCCGGGCTTGGAAGTCAGAGATCATGGGTTCCAATTCCCACTCTGCCACTTATCAGCTGTGTGACTTTGGGCAAGTCACAACTTCTCTATGCCTCAGTTACCTCATCTGGAAAATAGGGATTAAAACTGTGAGTCCCATGTGGGACAACCTGATTACCTTGTATCTACCCAGCGCTTAGAACAGTGCTTTGGCACATAGTAAACGCTTAACAAATACCAAATTATTATTATTATTATTACTGAGGCACAGAGAAGTTAAGTGACTTCCTCAAAGTCACACAGCTAACAAGTGATGGAGCTGGGATTAGACCCCATGACCTCTGACTCCTAAACCTGTCCTCTTTCCACTGAGCCATGCTGCTTTTCAAGTGTGGTCTGCAGAACCTCAGCTCCATCATTACCCTATTTATTTTGTTAATGAAATCTACATCACCTTAATTCTATTTATTTGCTATTGTTTTAATGTTTATTTTAATGTTTTATTGTTTTCATCCCCTTGATTCTATTTATTGCTATTGTTCTTGTCTGTCCGTCTCCCCCGATTAGACTGTAAGCCCATCAAAGGGCAGGGACTGTCTCTATCTGTTACCTATTTGTACATTCCAAGTGCTTAGTACAGTGCTGTGCACATAGTAAGCACTCAATAAATACTATTGAAAGAAAGAAAGAAAGAAAGAAAGAAAGAAAGAAAGAAAGAAAGAAAGAAAGAAAGAAAGAAAGAAAGAAAGAAAGAAAGAATGAATGAATCATGGGGAAGCTTCCCTTCATTCTTGACTTGTTCCTGATCCAGTCCCTGTTCCACTTGGCCATCCCTGAAACGTGGATCTCCCCAGATGACCCTGTCTCCCCTGCCTGCCACTTTCCCAGGCTGGGCGTGGAGGAGGCGGTGTCATCTACCACTCCCCAAAGCTCACTGGGAAAGGGAGAGGAGTTGGCTTCCTTCTGGTTACCTTGTTCCACTTTTCCACTATCTCACCTTCCCCAACCTTCTCTCTCCCTTCCTTTGAAGCCCACCCATATCACCTGTCTTCCTTTGAAGCCCACCCATATCACCCATAACCCACTCCAACTACTAATCACTGTCATCTACTGCCCCCCGGCCCCCACCTCCAACTTTCTGAACCATTTTGATCCTTTCCTCACATTGCTCTTCTCATTCTTCATCCCTATATAGATGCCTGTGGAGTTCAATATTCATGTGGATGTCCCCAGAGATCCTTCCACTGTCCACCTCCTTTTACTCCTCTACTCCAGTGACCTCCTCCTCCGTCCTACCTCACACACTCACCAATTTGGGAGCATACTTGATTTTATCATCTCTAGGAATTATATAATCTCTATCCTCCCCAATTCTGAAATTCCTCTATCAGAACCCAACCTCCTCACCTGCTCTCTTTCCCATACCCCCACCCCATGCAAATCTTATCTTTTAGCCCCAGAGAGACCTCTGTTCTTTTGATCCCCTCCAATATTCTATGGCCATCATACCCTATTTCGTCTTCAGTCAAACGAATCGACTAACTCAACCGCACCCTCTCCACTGAACACAACTCTCTTGTTCCTCTGTCCCTTCGATGGTCTGGTACCACTAACCCACAATCCTGGATCACCTCCACTAAACACTTCCTCTGCTGCTGAGCCCAAGTTACAGAGCGCTGATGGAGGAAATCCAGACATCCCTCTGACCTTGTCTACCTTAAATTTTGTTCTTACCTGCTTCATTTTGGCCTTCCCCACTGACTGACAATGCTTCTCCTTCCTAATTCACTCCCATACCCACTGCCCTACCACCTGTTTCAGACATTTAACTCTCTTCTTAAACCTCCTGTTCCTCCACCATGTCTTTCTCTTAATGATCTGGCCACGAAATGGAAACCATCAGGTGTGACCTCCATAAAGTCTCCCCTGGTCGTCTTTGATTCTCTCTACATTCCCTGCAGTAACTCAAGACTGTCTCTTTCCTCCCCGCTAAATCTCCCCCCTCCTCCTGTGCGTCTGACCCCATCCCTTCATACATTTTAAAAGGACAAGGACATTCCCTACCCACCGTGATTGATATTCACCCAACCCCACCACACTTACATACATATCTCTAAATCATATATTATGAGTTATTCATATTTATGTCTGTCTCCCTCTCTAGACAGTAAGCTCATGATAGACAGGGAAACAATCCACTAATTCTGTTGTATTCCTCTCCCAAGCATTTAGTATAGTGTTTTGCACATAGTAAGTGCTCAATAAATGCCATTGATTGATTGATATGGAATAGGCTAGGTAAGGTTCACGGAGAGAGCTGAATGAGTATCTTAAAGCAGGTGATAAGGACTTTCTGTTTGATGTGGTGGTGGGTGGGTAACAATGGAGGTTTTCAAAAAGTGGGTTAACATGGACTGAATTTTTAGTTTTTTCAGAAAAATGATCCAGGCAGCAAAGTGAAGTAGGGACTGGAGTGAGGAGAGACAGGAGGCAGGGAGGTCAGCAGAATGGCTGATGCAGTAGTCAAGTTGGTAGGGGAGTGCTTGGATCAGCATGGTAGCAGTTATATAGAGAGGAAAGGGTGCATTCTAGAGATGTTGTAAAAGTAGAAACGACAGGATTTAATGGTAGATGGAATGTGTGGATCATCCTAAAATTTATTTAGAGCTAGACAGTGCATTAGAGTTGAGGAGAGTTCAACAATAGCCAGGCAAATATCCCTTGTCCTTAATGGTCTTACACTCTAATAATAATAATTGTGTTATTTGTTAAATACTTTCTATGTGCCAAGCATTATACTAAGATCTGGGATTGATACAAGACTATCAGGTCCAACATGGGTCTCACAGTCTAAGTAGGAGGGAGAACAGGTACCAAATCCCCAGTTTACAGATGAGGTAACTGAGACATAGAGAAGTTAAGCTTGTTTTTCCATTGTCGTTGACTTTTTTATGGTATTTAAGTGCTTATTATGTGCCAGGCACTGTACTAAGCACTGAGGTAGACACAAGCTTATCAGGTTGGACCCAATCCTTGGCCCACATAGGGTTCACAGTCTTAATCCCAATTTTACAGATGAGGGAATTGAGTCACAGAGAAGTCAAGTGATTTGTCCAAGGTCACACAGCACGGAATTGGCAGAGCTAGGATTAGAATCCAGGTCTTCTGACTTCCAGGCCCATGCTTTTTCCACTAGGCAAGATGCTTCTTACAGCTACTCACTGTAAAACAAGCAATATTAGCACCATCTTGCATAAGCAGAGTGGCCTAGTGGATAAAGCCTAGGTTTAGGAGTCAGAGGTCGTGGATTCTAATCCCAGCCACGCCACTTATCAGCTGTGTGACTTTGAGCAGTTCACTTAACTTCTCTCTGCTTCAGTTACCTCATCTGTAAAATGGGGATTAAGACTGTGAGCCCTATGTGGGACAACCTGATGATCCGATATCTACCCGGAGCTTAGAACAGTGTTTGGCACATAGTAAGCGCTTAACAAATACCATCATCATCATATCCTCACAAAGGGATATTTATCGACACCTGTAGAATACAGAACAAGCTAAGAATTATGTAGGACAAAGCTACAGGTACTAAGACAAACCAAAGATTTCTTCTCATCCCCAGAGGGTTTATAGCCCCACACACATCACCAAATACAATCTTTTCCACAAATACATTATTGCTATGATCTGGGGAGAGATGAAAAACTATCAATCTAAAGGAAATATAAGAAGGGCTTATGGGACATCCATTTTAAGCACATCCTCTAACAGATTCTGCTGATGATTCTTGAGGGAACAAAATCCAAGCTCACACGTAACAGAGTAACTATGGTGACAGAATACACCCAAGGATATCCAGCAGGTAAGAGTGGGGATATCTTTGACAGTTCTTTAAAGATGCTTTTCTAGATAACTTTTAAGATCAATTTTTGTGTGGAGAAGTTTTTTCCCTAGATAGTAAAAAACTACCTGAACCTCAGTGATTTAGTGTTTAAAAAGACATTTTCCCGGAAGTTGACCAGTCAATAGTGAAGTAAATAAGAGTTTCAGAACTGCAGCCCTGAAGTAAATAATGAGCATATAAAGCTATCTCATATTGAATTTGTTGATCACATATTTCTAAAATGTGATTTCTAAAATATTTTATGGCTAAAGCGCCTCCTATTCATTCACTCGATTCAATTCTATTTATTGAGCGCTTACTGTGTGCAGAGCACTGTACTAAGTGCTCAGAAAGTACTAGTCAGCAGCAGACAATCCCTACCCTATAACAGGCTCACTGTCTAGAAGGGGGAGACAGACAACAAAACAAGTAGACAGCCATCAATAGCATCAAAATAGATATATAGAATTATAGTCATACTTGTGCCGCCCCCAATGGTATTGATGAATCAGCCTCATCCAGATGCCGATCTTTTTCTGTATTGTCAAGGGTAGAAAGCCTGTCTATCGTTAAAGCTTATTTATGGTTTTTACAGGCCAAGAAGGGCAAGATCCTACCTGAGGTTCTGTCCTCCCTCCTGCCTACATTATGACCCTATATGGGATCTGATTATCTATATCTTCCACAGTGCCTAGTACTTGCTTGGTATATAGTTAGCACTTAACAAGTACCCCAGTTATTGTGGAGTGTCGAAAACCTAAGTTAGAAGCTTCCCTTACTCTAAGTAGATTGTCTTTTCGTGGATTCATATAGAAATGTTTTGGATTTGGAATGGGTTTATTGAGGGGAGTAGGAAGGATTATAAGAAACAACTAGATAAGATTTCACCAGTGAAATACATATTCCTTTGAAGCAGCATAGCATAGTGGCTAGAGCACTGGTCTGGGAGTCAGAATGACCTGGGTTCTAATCCTAGCTCTGTCACTTGTCTGCTGGATGAACTTTGGCAAGTCACTTAACTTCTCTTTGTCTCATTACCTCATCTGTAAAATGGGGATTAGAACTGTGAGCCCCATGTGGGACATAGGCTGTGTCCTGTTTGACTAGGTTGTATCTACCCCAGTGATTAGTACAGTGCCTGGCACATAGTAAGCGCTTAACAAATATCATTAAAAACAAGTTGGGGAGTAGTCTGAACACACTGAAAAGAAAGACCCTGTGTTTTAAGAGTACTTAAGCATGACATGAAATATAGCGAGAAGAAGCAAAATTAAGGCAAGGAGAGGCCCACCAAGTAGGATTTCATGTAGGATTTTAGCCTTATAGCCAAGTGGTCTAGCCGAAAACTGGACTTTACATCTCCAGGAGTGGGAAATAGTACTGTTCATTGCAAAACCTGCTTTTTCATCCAGCCCACACATCAGAATCCTCCTTGTTTCATCCCTTGATACAATCATAAAACCATTTTTGAAATTCTAGATGTGAATTTTCCATTAAAAATGTTAACATTCTTGGTTGTTTTATAGACGTTTATTTGACTCAGAAAAGAAATGCTTCATAAGTGCTTCAAAACATCTCACCATTTGAGTCTATACCTTGATTAATTTCCATTGTTAATCAGCCAGAGTCTCAAAGAGCCTTAAGTTAACTAAAACAGGAAATTAGTCACTCTGGGAGGAACAATTTACCTTTTCAGACCATTAGGGGATTGGTTGGTGGATTGCAGCATGATATGCAAAATATAGGTAAATTATTGCTTAGTATTAACAATATTGAGCAAAAGGGCTCCATATTAGTATCTAATAGATATATAAATTGCCTCTATAGCAGTAAATGACTGAACCCAAAAAACAGCAAAACTCACGGTCATAAATAGAGTTTTCTCCTTGGAAGTGAAGAAATTGCTGTTTTGGCATTCCCCAAAAAGATAGCGAATGATGTTAATATTCAATTTCAGAACAAATCTAATAAGGTTCTAAATATTACATTTGAAAAAAACAGATGCATTAGTGAAATGTTCTATTGTAGAGCCCTGTGAGTTTGGATTTATTGCGAAGACTGACGTAGGCTGATTATTCCTGAATTTTAAAAATATTGTTATGAATCGCAATAAACAGAAATGGAACAAAAACATATAACACGTTGCCATGACACAGAAAGAAGATCAGCATTAGGTAACCAAATAATCCCAGAGGGATTTCTTGCTAAACAGCAAATGAACTTAATCCAATTATTTAAAACACATACCTAGAATCTTAGCAGCATTCTGCAATTTAACACCGCTCTCTACACTTTCTCTGTCCATTTAAAGTATGAATAAAATATTTTATGAATTAAGCAAACACAAACAGAATTTGCCATAATTCAGTAAAAAGCAGGAGGGCAAAATATATTAAATTCAAATTTCGAAGTGAAATGAAAATGTAATGTATTGTGATATTAAATATAAATGAAAACTCAGGCCTCAGAACAACTCAAAAACTAAGAACCGAGGTGGTTTACAAAAGGAGGACGTGTGGCTCTGTGGAAAGAGCATGGGGCTGTGAGTCAGGTGATTTGGGTCCGGAGAGCTGTGTGGTCTTGGACAAGTCGCTTTACCTCTCTGAACTTCAGCTTCCTTACTTGCAAAATGGAGATATTAATACCTGATTCTGCTATCTCCCAGAAGTATAGTAATAAATAGTCATGAAATAAGATAATTGATGAAAAGTGATTTCAAAAAATTAAAAGTGTTTTACAAAAACACCGTGAGCCCTGTGTGGGATAAGCGCAATGTCCGCTCCATTTATACTGTGTTTGCCCCAGGGCTTAATGGAGTGCTTGGCTTGCTTGTAGTATGTGACTCATAAATATCACTATTTTATTTATTATATATGCGTGTATAATTAGAAGGGTTTTGTGATTGAAGCTGTGAAGTCCCCTATCTCCAGTTATCGCTTTGCTGAGGCGAGACCACTGCAAGAGAAACACCATGGCCTAGTGGATAGAGCCAGAGCCTAAGAGTCAGAAGGACCTGGGTTCTAATTCCGGCTCCGCCACTTCCCTGCTCTGTGAGCTTGGGCAAGTCACTTTATTTCTCTATCCCTCAGTTACCTCATTTGTAAAATGGGGATTAAGACTGTGAACCCTATGTGGGACAGGGACTGTATCCTACCTGATTATCTTGTATCTACTCCAGAGTTTAATACAGTACCAGGCACATAGTAAGCACTTAAGAAATACAACAATTATTAGGATTACTATTACAAGGAGCAGCATGGCCTAGTGCAAAGAACACAGTTGTGGGACTTAGTGCACCTGTGTTCTGCTCTTGGCTCCACCACCTGCATGCTGTGTGACCTTGTGCAAGTCACTTAACTTCTCTGTGCCTCATTTACCTCCTCTGTAAAATGGGAATTCAATGCCCATTCTTCCTTTTGCTCACAACATGAACCCCATGTGGGACCTGATGATGTTGTATCTACCCCAGTGCTTCTTACAGTGCTTAGCATGTAATAAGGGATTAACAAATACCACATTTATTTTTTATCATTATAATTATTATTCTTAGGAAACAGTGAATCTAGGTGCCGCGTGGTGCAGTGGAAAGAGTCCGGGCTTGGGAGTCAGAGGTCATGGGTTCAAATCCCAACTCTGCCACTTATCAGCTGTGTGACTGTGGGCAAGTCACTTCACTTCTCTGTGCCTTAGTTCCCTCATCTGTAAAATGGGGTTGAAAACTGTGAGCCTCATGTGGGACCACCTGATGAACCTGGATCTCCCCCAGCGCTTAGAACAGTGCTCTGCACATAGTAAGCGCTTCACAAATACCAACATTATTATTATGCCGTCTCCGTGACCTCCCCCTTTTCAGACTCTCCCACCTTGCACAGTCCTCTAGTAGTAATAATAATAATTGTGGTATTTGTTAAACACATACTATGTGCCAAGCACTGTAACAAGTGATGGGGGAGATACGTGATCATCAGGTAGGTCCCGCATGAGGCTCACAGTCTAAGTAGGAAGGAGACCAGGTTTTGATTCGTTGTTTAACAGATGAGGAAATTGAACCATAGAAAAGTGAAGTGATTTGCCCAAGGTCAACAGCAGACAAGTGGTAGAGCCAAGATTAGAACCCAGGTCCTCTGACTACCAGGCTTGTGCTCCTTCCACTAGGCCGCACTGCTTGGACTCCATCCCCAGCTGGACTTTGTGCTACAAGTGATGCCATCATTTCTGGGGAAGTAATTCTCGCCATCTTGCCGTGACCCATTCAGAGGGTCTACAAAAAAGAACCTTGTCCTCTCCCCACCTTCAAAGGCTTATTAAAAGCACATCCCCTCCAAGAGGCCTTCCCTGTCTAAGCCCTCCTTTCCTCTTCTCCCACTCCTTTCTGCATCGCTCTTGCACTTGGATTTGCTCCTTTTATTCAACCCTCCCTCAGCCCCACAGCATTTGTGTACCTCTCTGTAATATATTTATACATATATAAATGTCTAGCTCCCCTTCTAGACTGTAAGTTTGCTGTAGTGAGGGAATATATCTATCAACTTTTATATTGTTATATTGTACTCTCCCAAGCACTTAGTACAGTGTTCTATCCCCAGTAAGTGCTCAGTAAATGCAATTGATTGATTGATTGATTGATTGACCGGGTGATCATAGATAGTAAAGGAGTAAGGGGGAAAAAATTAAAAAATCACACATTCTTTTCCACAACAGAGTACTTTGAAGTACTTACTATGTGCCCAGCACCATACTAAGTACCGTGTTAGATACAAGATAATCAAATTTAAGAGAAGCAGCATGGCTCAGTGGAAAGAGCATGGGCTTGGGAATCAGAGGTCATGAGTTCAAATCCCAGCCCTGCCACTTCTCAGCTGTGTGACTGTGGGCAAGTCACTTAACTTCTCTGTGCCTTAGTTCCCTCATCTGTCAAATGGGGATTAACTGTGAGCCTCACGTGGGACAACCTGATTACCTTGTGTCTACCCCAGTGCTTAGAACAGTGCTCTGCAGATAATAAGCGCTTAAATACCAAATTATTATTAATTATTATTAAGTTGAATGCAATCTCTGCCTTACATGGGGCTCACAATCTAAGTTGGAGGGAGAAGGGTTGAATCCCTATTCATTCATTCATTTAATCGTATTTATTGAGTGCTTACTACGTGCAGAGCACGGTACTAAGCACTTGGAATGTACAATTTGGCAACAGATAGAGACAATCCCTGCCCAACAACGGGCTCACAGTCTAAACGATTTTACAGATGAGGAAACCGAAGCATAGAGAAGTTAAGTGACTTGCCAAACAAATGGCAGAGCCGGGCTTTGAACCGAGGTCAGTCAATCAATGGTATTTATTGTGCGTTTATTGGGTGCAGAGCACTGTGCTAAGTGCTTGGCAAAGTACAGTACAACAGAGTTGGTAGACACGTTCTCTATTCACCTCTGACCCCAGGCCTATGCTCTTTCCACTAGGACACGCTGCTTCCCCAAACAGCAGCTCCTCAGCAGTTCTGAGGAAAGAGAGAAAGAGGTGAATGCAGAGGGCATTGGAGTTTCAGAAAAGGTTTCCAGTCTGTCCCCTCACCCGCAATCCTTGGAGAGGTGTTGTACTTTCCCAAATTCTTAGTAATAATAACAATTATGGTATTTGTTAAGTGCTTGCTATGTGCCAAGCACTGTTCTAAGTGCTGGGTTAGATACAAGATAATCAGGTTGTCCCATGTGGGGCTTACAGTCTTAATGGAGGAAGCAGCGTGGTTTAGTGGGAAAAGCCCGGGCTTGGGAGTCAGAGGTCGCAGGTTCTAATCCTGGCTCTGCCACTTGTCAGAAGTGTGACTTTGGGCAAGTCACTTAACTTCTCTGTGCCTCAGTTCCCTCATCTGTAAAATGGGGATTAAAACTGTGAGCCCCATGTGGGACAACCTCATTACCTGTATCTTCCCCAGAGCTTAGAACAGTGCTTGGCACATAGTACGCGCTTAACAAATACCAGCATTATTATTATTATTATCATTATTAATCCCCCTTTACCAGATAAGGTAACTGAAGCACACAGAAGTGAAGTGATTTGTCCAAGGTCTCATAGCAGACAAATGGCCAAGCCAGGATTAGAACCCACGTCCTCTGACTCCCAAGCTATAGTATTCATTCATTCATTCAATCGTATTTATTGAGCACGTACTTTGTGCAGAGCACTGTACTAATTGCTTGGAAAGTACAATTCAGCAGCAGATAGAGACAATCCCTACCCAACAGTGGGCTAACAGTCTAGAAAAGGGAGACAGACAACAAAATAAAATGAGTAGACAAGCATCACTACCATCAAAATAGATAAATAGAACCATGATAAATGCATATCATGAATAAAATAGAGCAATAAATATGTGCAAATATATACAAGTGCTGTGGGGAGGGGAAGGGGGTAGAGCGGGGGGCGGGGGGGAGTAGGGGCAATGGGGAGGGTAAAATGAGTGCTCAGAAAATACTTTTGATTGATTGATTGATGGGGCCAGGTCTCCAAATCAGCTATTTCAGCTGCATATCTTTGTGATCCTTACTGTTCTATTTTTCATTCATTCAATTGTATTTATGGAGCATTTACTGTAAGCAGAGCACTTGTCCATGCCCTTAATCCACCTATTTCTAAATAACTTTGGTCTGTCTCCCGCATGACATAGTAAACTCCTGGTGGATGGAGAAAATGTATTTTTACTCTTGTGGCGTCTACCAAGTGCTTAGGACAGTACTTTTCACTCAATATCATTGATTTGTTGGTAAATTCATGTAATTTGAACAGGTTTAGACAGTTTGTTTCTTGAGTTAGTATTTAGTCACATTGTGCGATTAATGTATAGGCTGTTTCATTTTGCTCCAGAGAATTAGGGTATAATCCAACAGTCAGTGGTATTTACTGAGTGCTTAGCGTGTGCAGAGTGCTTGGGAGTGGACAATACAACAGAGTTGATAGAGAAGGAATTTATAGAGGGAGAGACGGACATTCAAGTAAATTGCATATATATACACAAGTGCTGTGAGATTGAGGGTGGGATGAATAGAGATTACAGATCCAAGTGAATGAGTGATTCAGAATGGTGAAGGAGTAGGTGAAATGAGATCTTTCTCCGGGAAGGCCTTTGGAAGAGATGTGACTTTACTCAGGCTTTTGAAGGTCGAGAGAGTAGGAGTCTGAAGGGAGATTGAGTTCCAAGCCAGAGGGAGGATGTGAGTGAGGAATTGAATTAGATGAGTTCAAGTTTCAGTGAATTGGTTGGCATAGCTCACTGTGCGGAGGGAAGGTGTCTACTATCATGAGCCCCAGCTGAGATCTTTTCAGGTTCTTAAGACAAGTCCTAAGTGAAAACCATTCTCATCATGATTCATGTGTGACAAGCTCCGACCCTGCTCTGAAGAAAGATTCCAAACCAGCCTCTTCACCTGAGCTAGGATAGCCCCAGGTCCCGCTCTATGGGTTTCAAACCAGCCCGTCCACCTGAGCTGGGAAAATTCCTTATCCTAACCGATTTCAGCAGTCCAGTCCTACTGGTCCAGTACCTCTGAGACAGATCTTAATAAAATGTACCAACAAGGAATTTTTTAGCCCCAGGCACTCCATGTTAAGTTCAAAGTGAAATCAAACTACCACTGTATACAACAGAAATCTTTATTTTATACTCAGTCTAATTTTTTTAAAAAAAGGGGAGGGGGAGGGTAGATGGTAGATTAAGACGAATATAGTTACCCATTGGACTGGTTTCCCCAAGTTCATATAGATGGTCCCATGTCGGAGGAGTTCAAGGAGTCTGGCCACCCTCAGTACATCGTCCTGGTTCAGTCTTAGGAGTTTGGGCCTCAGTGCATTTCTTAGGTGGTTGTGCCAGGGCCCCAGGGACCAGTTCTTTCCCCCTTTAATCAGTTGTCTCGGGCGGATTGCAGTGAGGGTTCCCGATTCGCTCTCCGATTGCCTGCTGTCTCAAGCTCATTACCAGGTGTAACTAGAGCGGATTGCTGCCTCTCCCCCCGCACCTACCCCACGGGCTATCTTTGCATCCAGCAGTCTTTCTCCTGCCTGACAGAAGGGCAGTTCAGCCCCTCCTCAAACTCTTCTGCAAGACAATTTAATTTCTTCTCCAATTCCTCCTTTGACTTTTTTGCTCACGGGGTCAAAGAACAGCCTCTTAGGAAATGGCTTCTGCATTACAAGATGGAGTCACTCTTGCTCACCAGATCGACTACCAACTCTGTTATAGCGTACTCTCCGAAGTGCTTAGTAGAATGTTCTGCACACAGCAAGTGCTCAATAAATATGATTGATTGATCAATTGAGGGGGAGAGCTGATTGAGTGCTTTATAGCCGATAGGAAAGAGTTTCCATTGGATGCACAAGTGGATAGGCAACCACTGGAGGTTCTTGAAGAATGGGGAGACATAGACTGCACATTATTTTAAGAAAATAATCCAGGCAGCAGAGAAATATGGATTGAAATGGGGAGGGACAGGAGCCAGGGAGGTCAACAAGGAGGCTGATGCAGTAGTCAAAAAGGGATATGATAAGAAATAAATGTTTCAAATAGAATTTCTTGGTTATGGCCTGTTCTGTATTTATAGTTTTATTGGTCAAAAGAATTACAGTGATGTATGAAATGTTGATCAGAAAGGGGAGAAAAAAAAAATCACCCTATCAAGAAATCATTATGTCTGGGAGTGATGTTGCATGGCTCTTCCTATCATCATTATTTTGCCAGTGTGTCTCTGACCTTTCTTTATTATTGATTCAGTTTATTAGCACCCACTATGTAATGTCTAGGGGCATCCAGGGGAAGGCTATTTGTAAGACTAGGTGATAGAGTTTTCCTCCTTGCCCTAAATTTCAGTTCCCTAGAGACTATATAATAAGTATAGGTAGCTAAATCCATCAAACAGCTGAATCAAAAGACAATTTTGTTAAACAGCTTCCCTTAGGTCACAAAACAAATAAACATGCAGAGCATCATGGCGCAGAGGATAGAGCACAGGCCTGGGAATCAGAAGATCATGGGTTCTAATCCCAGCTCCTTCACTCATCCGCTGTGTGGCCTTGGGCAAGTAACTTCATTTCTCGGTGCCTCAGTTACCTCATCTGTAAAATGGGGATTAAGACAGGGAGCCCTATGCTGGACAGGGACTATATCCAACCCGATTTGCTTGTATCCACCCCAGTGCTTAGTACAATGTCTGGATTATAGTAAATGCTGTACAAATACTATAATTATTATTGCAGTTGTTTGCTTGGAGGAGGCAGGAGGGTCCAAAAGGATGCAGTGGAAAGGAAAGAGAATGGAAGACATGGGAGAGGCTCCTTTTTTAGCTGACTCTCCTTGAAGCCACAGGTTCAATCAGTCGTATTTATTGAGCGTTTACTGTGGGCAGAGCACTGTATTAAGCATTTGGAAAGTACAATTCAGCAACAGAGACAATCCCTACCCAACAACAGGTTGCTTCTGGGCCCTCTCTCCCATCTGTCCCTTAGTTCCTATGGGAATGGATTCCATATTCATTATTTTGTCGGGAAGTGTTCCTTTTGTTTGAAATCCAGTAGGGATGGGATTGGAGGGAGAGGACCTTTCAGCAGATATTTCCGCTGATCTAGAGTGAGGCGATCAAATGAGGGGGCTCTCCAAGGGCTGTTGGGGCAGTACTTCCAAAGGCAGAATCAGAAAGCCAGAATTGAATCAGTGATGTATCGTGGCAGCAAGACAGAGAAAGACGTGAGGAGGCGTTAATGGTGAGAGAAGGAAAGAGGGTGTGTATCAGCCCCATCAGCAAGAATTTTTGTGGTGGCAAGGAGTCCCACTGGCCTGACCGTCCATTGCACAGGAAGCCTGGCTGACCCGGCTATCACTGGTAGCGTTCATTCATTCATGCATTCAGTCGTATATATTGAGCACTTACTGTGTGCAGAGCACTGTACTAAGCTCTTGGAAAGTGCAGTTCAGCAATAAAGAGAGACAATCTCTGCCCACACCGGGTGTAAAGTATAGAAGGGGGAAGACCGACATCAAAACTTGTAAGTATACAGGCATCAATATAAATAAATAGAATTATAGATATATACACATCAAAAAAGAAAATAGGCATTGATATAAATAGAATTATAGATATATACATATATACATGAGTACTGTGGGGCAGGGAAGGGGAGGAAGAGCTAAGGGAGCGAGTCGAGGTGATACGGAAGGGAGGGGGAGCTGAGGAAAAGGGGATGTTAGTCTGGGAAGGCCTCTTGGAGGAAGCGAGCCTTCAGTAGGGCTTTGAAGGGAGAAAGACTGTAGCAGGGAGCCTGGCCAGACTAGGTGGAAAGAGTGGTAGGTAGAACCGCTGCCCTGAGTATCTATGGCGGGAGGAAGGCAGCCTGTCTGAGCGTCTGTGGCGGCAGGCAGATCGGCTGACCTGGGTGTTTGTGGTAGCGGGGAGACAGCGGGACTGAATGTCTGTGTCCACAGGCGGATCCATTGCTCTGGGTGGGTATGGTACCAGCGAGGGACAGGCGAGAACGAGGCCCAGTGAGGAGATTAGTAGCGGGAGAAGAGCGGAGTGTGTGGGCTGGGTGTAGAAGGAGAGAAGAGAGGTGAGGTAGGAGTGGGCCAGGGGATGGAGAGCTTTAAAGCCAAGAGTGAGTTTTTGTTTCATGAGGTTGATAGTCAACCACTGGAGGTATTTGAGGAGGGGGGTGATGTGCCCACAACGTTTCTGTAGAAAGATGATCCCGGCAGCAGAGTGAAGTATAGACTGAAGTGGGGAGGGACAGGAGGTTGGGAGATCAGAAAGGAGGCTGATGCAGTCATCCAGTCTTGATAGGATGAGTGATTGTACTAATGTGGTAGCGGTTTGGATGGAGAGGAAAGGGAGGATCTTGGCGATGTGAAGGTGAGACCGGCAGGTTTGGGTGATGGATTGGCTATGTGTGCTGAATGAGAGAGTGGAGTCAAAGATGACATCAAGGTTGCGGGCTTGTGAGACAGGAAGGATGGTAGTGCCGTCCACAGTGATGGGAAGGTGAGAGAGAAGACAGGGTTTGGGAGGGAAGCTCAGTCTTGGACATGTTGAATTTTAAGTGGCGGGAGGACATCCAAGTGGAGATGTCCTGAAGGCAGGAGGAGATGTGAGCCTGGAGGGAGGGAGAGAGAGTAGGGGAGGAGATATAGATTTGGGTTTCAAGCAAAAAAACCAAAATGGTATGTCTTTATTTTGCCGTAGTACTCAAAGTTGAGAAAATGTAGCATGCTTGTATATTAATTCTAAGACTGTTATTTGTTCTGTTTACCAAATATCGATGAAGTTGCTGCCTTGGCTTTACTTTACATGCTTTGATTTCTCCTGAGTGATTCATTGCTGAGAAATAAAGGTTACATGAAAGCTAAAGAAGAAATATTCTTTGGTATAGTATTCCATCCAATTACCTGCCAATGAGCATAATCTTCTCTGAATATAGGCACTGTATATTGTTTCCCCTGTTTCATTAAAGCCGTCCGCAATTGTCATTTTCCTTTTCTCCACTGGCTTCTATAAATGTTTTATGTAGTGCAGTGCTGCAGTTTCATTTCAGGCAATGGATTGGCTTTAATGCTAAATGAAGGTCTGATAAGTTATTGAGAATATAAATCTGCAGCCGGAAGAATGATCCAGAAGGGGCCACTGTCATAGCTGATCCTGGAGAGAGGGCAGAGCAGCTAAACAATGGGGAGCTCAGATGCCTTTGTTTAAAAAGTCTCAGAAGCAGACACAATCCATGCCTAATTAGAGGAGCTTTTCCCAAATGTAAATAGGTCAAAGCATGTCAGAGACCTGCTTCTGTGTCTTCTGACCTTCAGAGAGCTTATTGATGCCTCCACACCCTCCCCTCCCCCCCCGCCACACACACACACAAGAAAGGAAAGTGAGCCAGAATTAATTCTTATACCAGCGGATGATCTTTGTGATGTCACTTCTTCAAATGCCATCGAGTCGTTTCAGACCCGCAGCTACTCCATGGACACACTGTCTTCAGAACGTCCCAGCCTCTGTCTTAAAATCATTCTGATATATGAATCTATAGAGTTTTCTTGGTATAGATACAGAAGTGGTTTACCATTTTCTTCTTCCACGTGGTTAAGGTTTGAGTCTCTGCCGTTGTCTTTGATCAACGATTTGATCACTTGATCATCCATCTTTGACTGTTTCCGATAATGCTGCTGCCCAGGATAGGTGAATCGACTTCGACACTTAGGCTTAGACCTTTTCATTATGGCTAGCTCTGTGTGGCCTAACTCTAAACTTTATCAATGTACACAAACTCTCCTGCCATGATAAGGCATCGATTCGTAGGAGAGGATGTCACTTCCTCTTCCCCACCAGAAAGACTCTAAAACATTTCTCTTACCTTCCTCATACTTACTCTGTTATACTAGTACTTAGTTGGGTGTTCTGTACAAAACTGCTCAATAAATGTCATTGTTTGATTCAGTGTCAATGATCACTTTCCCCCCTAGCATTCAATTAGTGAGTAGTATTTATTAGGTACTTAGAGTGTGCAGAGCACTGTGGTAAAGTGCTTGGTAAAGTGCAGTTAAACAGATTTGGTAGAAAGATGATCACTTGTCTGCTGTGTGACCTTGGGCAAGTCACTTAACTTCTCTGTGACTCAGTTCTCACATCTGTAAAATGGGGATTATGACTGTGAGCCCCATGTGGGACAACCTGATTACCTTGTATCTACCCCAGCACTTAGAACAGTGCTTGGCACATAATAAGCACTTAACAAATACCATTGTCATTATTATTATATTTCTCCGATACTCCAGACTACTGGAAGGACAGAAAAAAGTGGTGGTTGAAAGATTTTTTTCATTAATCAATTGCATTGGTTGAGCATTTACTGTGAGCAGAGCACTGTACTAAGCACTTTGGAGAGTGAAACAGTAACAGAGTTGGTAGACACATTCCCTTCCCATAACATCACCTCTGTATTTCTTGCCCATTCTTTCCCCATTTATTTTCCTCTTTTCACATGGCCATTTTCCCCTTTTGATTTGTCTTGCTTTTTATGAGGCTAATTAACTCTAAATGAACCCTCTAAAATCTTTAACTATAGCTTTATGTAGACATATAGACCTTTATGAAGATCTTGAGATCTATGGAAAATTGTTGGACTCCTTAATAAAACTAAAGTCCAAAATGTGCTTATTTACAGTTATAAGTGAGTCTTCTGAATTTGAAAGAATAGTATCTTACTGGATGTGATACTTTTAAGTGGTATGGATTACAGTTTTTCAGTTCTTCCACAATGGATTTGAACTGCTTTGTAGTGATCTTTGTAAAGTGTCCAGAATAGTCCATTTCTGTGTACAATTTGAGTACATGCATAAGAAGCTCAGATTAACCATGTAATACCTTTTCCTCACTAATTGGCTGAATCAAAATTTTTTTGTTGAGTTTAACAAATTGGAATTGCATACCTGATGCATACTCTTTAATATAAAGCTGTAGCTAAAGAATTTTAAGAAGCCATTTTTCTTCAAATTGTGTTTTATGTATTTAAAAACTATCTCTTTTTTGTTTTTACATTTCCTTCATAATGAACAAGGGTCTTACCTCTGAAAAAGTACATTTTAGGATTACTTCTAAAGTGAACCAGCTTGCCATTGCCTTCCTTTTAATTAATGAATTCTAGCCTCTTAAAGGGGAAGGAAAGACTACAATAGATTTTGGCTTTTGAAACAGTCTTGAACTATCTAACATGTGTTCAAATGGAAGATTATTGAAAAATTTATTCAATATCTTTGATGAGCTTATTCTTCATAAACTATTACTTTTGCAGCCTACATCTGTAGCTCATTTCCATGGGAGTGGAAGCAATGACATTGTCTCCACCAGAATAATCTGTACCAAGATAGTTGATTGATTTTCTTGAAGTTAATTTAGCCATTAATAGTCACCAAGAAATGTACATCAGAATACAAGGAAAATTGAATGTGTGATTGAGGACTGGCTTTTTTATTGTTATAGACTTAGAGTAGGTGACACTATGGCATAGGCTATTTTTCATAATTGCCCCAGAAAGGTGGTGAAGCTTTGGAATATTTCATTTTTCCAGATAAGTTTTAGGTGGGAAGCTTAGAAAGATAGTCACTGCAAATGAAAAGGATATAATATTTGAAAAGCATTCAATTAATGGTATTTATTGAACACTTACTGTGTACAACACTGTACTAAGAGCTTGGGAAAGAACAATAAGACACACTTGGTATATATGTTTTCTCCCCGCTAAGAGCTGAGAGGGAGAGACAGACATTAAAATAAATTATGGATATGTACATGAGTGCGGTGGGGCTGAAGGTGGATGAAAATAAACTGTTAAAGGATACAGTCAGTCAGTCAGTATTATTTATTGAGCGCTTACTGTGTGGAGCGCACTGTACTAAGCGCTTGGAAGAGTACAATATAACAATATAACAGATACATTCCCTGCCCACAATGAGCTTATAGTCTAGAGGGGGAGACAGTCATTTATATAAATAAATAAAATTACAGATGTGTACGTACGTGCTGTGGGGCTGGGAGGAGGTATGAGTAAAGGGAACAAATCAGGGCAACACAAGGGACTGGGAAAAGAGGAAGAGAGAACTCAGTCAGATCCAAGTTCATGGATGATGCAGATGGAACAGGGAATAGGGAAAAAGAGGTCTTAGGAGGCTTTTAGGAGGAGATGTGATTTAAGTCAGGGTTTGAAGGTGGGGAGAGTACTGGTCTTTCACTCATTCATTCCCATGGCTGCAACTACCGTCTCTCTGGGGATGATTCCCAAATCTATATCTCCAGCCCTGGTCTTTATATTCCTTTACAGTCTCTCATTTCCTCCTGCCTTAGGACATCTCTAATTGTAATTTCCGCCAACACCTCAAACTTAACATGATCAAAACAGAATTCTTTACATTCCCACCCAAACCCTTTCCTCCCCCTGACTTTCCATTCACTGTAGGCAGCACCACCATCCTTCCTGGCTCAAAAGCCCGTAACCTTGGAGTCATCTTCGGCTCATCTCTCTCATTCAAGCCACATATTCAATCTGTCACTAAATCCTGTTGGTTCAACCTTCACAATATCACAAAACTCTGCCCTGTCCTCTCCATCCAAACTGCTACTATATTAATCCAAGCACTTATCCTATCTCACCTTAATTACTCTATCAGCCTCCTTTATGACCTCCCTGCCTCCTGTATCTCCCCACTCCAGTCAGTACTTCACTCTGCTGCCCAGATCATTGTTCTACAAAAACAATGGGCCCATGTTTCCTCACTCCTCAAGAATCTCCAATGGTTGCCCATCCATCTCCATATCAAACAGGAACTCCTTGCCATCAACTTTAAAACACTCAATCACCTCTCCCCTCCTACCTTACCTCTTTGCTCTCCTACCACAACCCAACCTATACACTTTGCTCCTCTTAAGCCAGCCTACTCACCATACCTCAGTTTTGTGTATCTGGCCTCCAACCCATTGTCCACATCCTCCCTCTGGCCTGGAACACCCATGCTCTTTGAATCCTAAAGATGATCACTTTCCTCACATTCAAAGCTTTACTGAAGGGACATCTCCTCCAAGAGGCCTTCCCTGACTAAGTCCTCATTTCCTCTTCTCCTCCTCCCTTTGGCGCTGCCCTGGACACTTAGATTTGCTCCTTGTATACTCCCCTCTCTTCACTCCGCAGCACATATACATCTCTGTAATTCACTTTTTTATATTAATTCTTGTCTCCCTCTCTAGACTGTAAACTCAGTGTGGGCAGGAAACATGTCAACCAACTCCATTTTACTGTGCTCTCCCAAAAACTTAGGTCAGTGATCTGTACTCAGTAAGCACTCAATAAATACGATCGATTGACTGACAGATTGCAGAGGGAATTCCAGGACAGAGAAAGGGAATGGGCAAGTGGTCGGAAGTGAGATAGATGAGAATGAAGTATAGTGAGTAGGTTGGGATTAAAGGAATGAAGCGTGCAAACTGGGTTGTAGTAGGTCTTCTACAATTCTCTTCTTGATCCCCTCCAATCTGGCTTCCACCCTCTTCACTAAACAGACACTGCCCTCTCACAGGTCACCTTTGACCAGTTACCAATGACCTCTACTCCATCCTAGTCCTCCTTGACTTTTCAGATGCCTTAAACAATGTCGATAACCCCCTCAGGGAAACATTATGCAATCTTGGCTTCACTGACAGTGTCTTGTCCTAGTTCACCTCGTATCTCTGGCTGCTAATTCTCAGTCTCTTTTGTGGTCTCCTCTGCCTCCCACCCCCTAACTATGAGAGTCTCCCGAGGCTCACTTCTGGGTTCTCTTCTATTCTCCGTCTACACCCGTTCCCTTGGAGAACTCATTTGCTCCCATGGTTTCAACTACCATTTCTAGACAGTTTAGACTTTGAGCCCGTTGCTGGGCAGGGATTGTCTCTATCTGTTGCCGAATTGTACATTCCAAGCATTTAGTACAGTGCTCTGTACACAGTAAGCATAAGCGCTCAATAAATACGATTGAATGAATGAATTTCTTTGTGGTTGAGTCCCAAATCTATATCTCCAGCCCTGATCTCTCTCCGTCATTGCAATCTTGTGTTTTCTCTTGCCTTCAGGAAATGTCTACTTGGATGTCCCACCAACACTTCAAATTTAACACATCCCAAACAGAATTCCTTATATTCCCATTCAAACCCTGTCCTCCCTGTGACCTTTCAGTCACTGTAGACAGCACCGCCTTGTTCCTGTCTGACAAGTTTGTTATCTTGACATTATCCTCAATTTATCGCTCTCTTCAAACCGCGTATTATGTCACTAAGTTCTGACATTTTAACCTTCACAGTACTAAAATCTGGCCTCTCCTTTCCACCCAAACCACTACCACACCTATCCAACCATTTATCCTATTCCACTTTGATTACTGTATCATCCTTCTTATTGATCTAATAATAATGATAGTAATAATAATAATTATAGTGTTTGTTAAGCGCTTACTATGTGCCAAGCACTGTTCTAAGCGCTGGGGGGGGAACAAAATGATCAGGTTGTCCCATATGGGGCTCACAGTCTTAATCCCCATTTTACAGATGAGGTAACTGAGGCACAGAGAAGTGAAGTAACTTGCCCAAGGCCACCCAGCAGACAAGAGTGGCAGAACCGGGATTAGAACCCATGACTTTCTGACTCCCAGGCCTGTGCTCTATCCACTGGGCTATGTTACTTCCCTGGCTCGGGTCTTTCCCCAATTTCAGTCCATACTTCCCTCTTCTGCCTGGATCATTTTTGTATAAAACATTCAGTCCACATTTCCCCTCTCCTTAAGAACCTCCAGTAATTGCCCATTCACCTTCACATTTAACAGAAATTTCTTACCCTCAGCTTTAAAGTACTCAGTCACCTTGCTCCCTACACAGCTCACCTTGCTACTATCCTACTACAATCCAGCCCGCACACTTCGGTCCTCTAATGCTAACCTCTCACCGTACCTTGATTTCATCTATCTCTCTTCCCACCTGTCCCCCACATCCTTCTCTGGCCTAGAATGCCCTCCCTCTTCATATCTCACCTCCAAAGTCTTATTGAGGGCACATCTTCTCCAAGAGGCCTTCCTCAACTAAGCCTTCATTTCTTCTCCCACTCCCTTCTGCTTCACCCTTAGACTTGGATTTGCACATATTATTTTCCTCCTCCAGCCCTACAGAACTTATGTACATAACCATAATTCATGTATTTATATTAATGTCTTTCTCCCCCTCTCGACTATAAGCTTATTGTGGGTGGGTAGCTTATCTACCAGATCTGTTACAGTGTACTTTCCCAAGTGCTTAGTACAGTGCTCTGCACACAGTAAGCCCTCAATAAATATGATTGATTAATAGCATTGGGAGAGATGATTCCTCAAAGTTGTTGGTAAAGAGTTAGGGTGGTGGATGAATAACCAGTGGATGTTCTTGAGAAGTGGGGAGACATGAAGTGAACTCTTTTTTAGAAAAATGATCTCCATAGCAGAGAAATGTGGACTGAGTTGGGAGAGGTAGGAAACTGGGAGGTCAACAAGGATGCTGATACAGTAGTCAAAGTGAGTTAGAATGAGTGCTTGGGTCAGTCACTTCATCTGTAAAATAGGTATTAAAACTGTGAGCCCCATGTGGGACATGGACCGTATCCAACCTGATTACCTCGCATCTACCCCAGTGCTTAGAAAAGTGCCTGGCACACAGTAAGCACTGAACAAACACCATATAAAAAAATGGAGATTAGATCCTACTTCCTCTACTTAGTTTCTGAGCCCCATGTGGGACAGGGATTGTGTCCAACCTGATTAACGTTTATCTACCCCAGCATTTAGAACAGTGGGTGACACATAGTAAGGGCTTAACAAGTGCCAGAAATGATTATTATTGTCATTGTCATTACTATTATCATTATTATTATCGTCTGAGAAGCGCTGCAATTTGACTCTCCTTTTCCAATGACTTTCACTGGCCAGAACTGCTATACTCTGTGCCATCTGCTAATAGCCCGTTAACTATCTGAGGCAGGTGCAGCGATTACCCCTGGAGTTGGAATGATCTCCAAACACCTGGTGGCAGAATCATTCAACACTTGATTATATATTTACGGATGAGAGACCCATAATAGATACTAGAGGGAAAAATTAGAGAAGTTAGACGGTTTAAGAAATTTAGAAAGAGTCATGGAAAACAAGTTTATATATTGGGTATCTTAGGGAAAAGTTCAGTATCCTAAAAAGTTCAGGTCTAACCATTGGGATGGTTATCAAGGAGGGCAGCAAACTTACCTACAAAGTCTATCGTAGTCTCCAAAGTGCTTAGTGTGGTGCTCGGCACAGAGCGTTCACTGAAAAAATACTGTTGATTGAGGACTGCAATCACATCCTCAGTGGCCTAATGGAGTGACTATTGGTCTAAGAGCCAAGATAACTCTCTGGATTTTAGTGCTGGCTCCTCCATTTACTTACTGTGTGACTATGAGCAAGTCTGTCTGTGTTTTCCCACTCCTCAAAAACCTCCAGCAGTTGCCCATCCACCTCCACATCAAACAGAAACTCCTGACCAAAGACTTTAAAGCACGCAATCAACTTGTCCCTCCTACCTTGTCTCCCTAATGTCCTACTCTAACCCAGCCCACACACTTCACTCCTCAAATGTCAACCTACTCACTGTACTTTATTTCATTTGAGCCCTTACTGTGTGCAAAGCACTGGACTAAGCACTTGGGAGAGTACCATACAACAATAAACAGACACATTATCTACCCACAATGAGCTTACAGTCTAGAGAGAGATTTATAGTCCGTCTAAGCTGCAATTCCTGCTGGAGAGTCTGTCATGCTTAGCTCTCTCCCTCCTCCTCCCCAGGGTCAATGGACTATTTTGGGAACAGACTGGCTTCTTCTCCACTCCTTTGGGAGGGAATAGTAATAATAGTATTTGTTAAGCACTTAGTATGTGCCAAGGTAATCAAGCTGGACACAGTCCCTGTACCACCTGGGGCTCACAGTCTTAATCCCCATTTTACAGGTAAGGTAACTGAGGCCCAGAGAAGTTAGGTGACTTACCCAAGGTCAAAACAGCAGACCAGTGACTGAACCAGGCCAAACTTTCCTGAGGGTCGAGCTGATTGGAGTGACTCAGCTCCAAGTTGGCTCTGAACTGTGCCCCTGAGACCCAGCCAGAAATATCTACTTGTGACAGCACATTTCTGTCTACCCAAGCTAGATCCGGTGTTAACAAGAACATGAAAAACAGCATGGTGTAATAATGTTGGTATTTGTTAAGCGCTTACTCTGTGCAGAGCACTGTTCTAAGCGCTGGGGTAGACAGAGGGGAATCAGGTTGTCCCACGTGGGGCTCACAGTCTTCATCCCCATTTTACAAATGAGGGAACTGAGGCACAGAGAAGTGAAGTGACTCACCCACAGTCACACAGCTGACAAGTGGCAGAGCCAGAATTCGAACTCAAGACCTCTGACTCTAAAGCCCGGGCTCTTGCCACTGAGCCACGTGTAGTGAATAGAGCATGGGCTTGTGAGTCAGAAGGTCATGGGTTCTAATCCTGGCTCCAGTACTTGTCTGCTGTGTGACTTTGGGCAAGTCACTTCACTTCTCTGGACCTCAGTTGCCTCATTTGTAAAATAGGGATTGAGACTGTGAGCCCCAAGTGGGACAGGGACTCTATCCAACCTGATTTGTTTGTATCCGCCCCAGTGCTTAATATAGGGCTCAACACATAGTAAGCACATAAAAAATACCATAATTATTATTATTGTGGGTCAATATAATTATGAGCTCAATATGAGGGTTTTCAGTCTAAATCCTACTTCTCAGCTTTTCTGCAAGGTGATTCTTATCCTTATACTCTACAATTACCCCTATTTGTAATTTATTTTAATGTCTGTCTCCTATAAGATCTTACACTGTAAAATCGTTGTGGCCAGGGAACATGACTACCAACTCTATGTATTGTCTTATACTCTCACAAGCACTTACTACAGTGGTCTGCACACAGAAAGCACTCAATAAATACCATTGATTGATTGCCATCACATGGCAATGTGCTGATCACATGGCCTGATAATCAGACTTTTATCTTGACTAATAATAATAATGTTGGTATTTGTTAAGCGCTTACTATGTGCAGAGCACTGTTCTAAGCACTGGGGTAGATACAGAGTAATCAGGTTGTCCCACGGAGGCTCACAATTAATCCCCATTTTCCAGATGAGGAAACTGAGGCACAGAGAAGTTAAGTGACTTTCCCACAGTCACACAGTTGACAAGTGGCAGAGCCAGGATTCAAACCCATGACCCCTGACTCCCAAGCCCAGGCTCTTTCCACTGAACCTCGCTGCTTCTCTAAGCTCATTATGGGCAGTGAACATGTCTGCTAATTCTATTGTATCCTCTCAAGCACTTAGTAAAGTGCTCTGAACATAGCAAACACTCAATAAATATGATTGATTGATTGACTGTGACAGTCTTAAACTTCAAGCACTACGATCTGCAATCCTGGTCTCAATATTCTCTGTTGTGATCATTCCCATTTGTGTTATCAGTCAATCCATGGTATCTACTAAGCACTTACTCTGTGTAGAGCACTGTACTAAGTACTTGGGAAAGTACAATATAATAGAGTTGGTAGGCAGAATCCTTGCCTACGAGGAACTTAGATTCAAGAGGGAGACAGACATTAAAAATGAGTTATGGATACATAGACAAGAGCTGTGGAGCTGAAGGTGGCTATAGATTCAAATGTAAAGGCATAATGTTATTAATTGAATCCCAATTTTGACTTTTTCAGTGCCTTGGTTCCATAATGACTGCTGGGTTCAATGCAGAAAGACATTTCAGGTGGATTTTGGAGGAATGATGATATCGGGCATGGGGCTTGGTTATTAATTTTGCCTTAGTTTAATTGTGTGTAACAAAGTCACTCCTGATTCAATCCAACAAGAAATAACAAGAAATAAAGCCTTTCTGGATTCAAATAATTTTATCTGTTAAATGGGGATAAAATACCTGCTTTCTCTTAGACTCTGAGCCCCGTGTGGAACAGAGATAGTATCCGATCTTATCCTCTACTCCAGTACGTGACAAGTAGTATGTATGAAATACATAACATTATCTTTCTTTTGTTGCCGTTATCAAGAAGAGAATACTGGGCTGGATGATCCCTTGTTCTAACCCAATAATGGCATTTTTTTATGTTTTTAAGTCAGATTCTCATAGATCTTGAGGAATGTGTGTAAACATTTAGTCCATGTCTCCCAACTCATCAGGAACTCCCAGTGGTTGCCCATCAAATAGAAACTCCTTACCGTTGGCTTTAAAGCATTGAATCAACCTTAACCCCTCCTATATTATCTTGCTGCTTTCCTACTACATCCCAGCCCGCACACTTTTCTCCTCTAATGCCAACCTACTCAACATACCTTGATCTCATCTATTTATCTAGCTTACCAGGTCCTTGCTCTTTCCACTCAGTCACACTGCTTCTCTAGAACAATCGAGCTCTATTAAAAATGATAATAATAGGTATTCATCAATCGCTTATTTTGTGCCAAGGATTATTCTAAGCACTGGGGTAGATACAAGGTAATCAGGTTGTCCCACGTGGGGTTCACAGTTCTTAATCTCCATTTTTCATATGAGGTAACTGAGGCAGAGAAGTTGTGGGATTAAAACCCACGTCCTCTGACTTCCAAGCCCGTGCTCTTGGCACTTGGCCACCCTGCTTTAAAGACTTTAAAGGTGGGGGAGAGTAATTGTCTGTCAGATATGAGAGGGAGGGCGTTTCAGGCCAGGGGCTGGTTGTGGGTGAGAGGCCGGCAACAAAATAGATGAGATCAAGGTTCAGTGAGTAGGTTGGCAATAAAGAAATGAAGTGTGTGGGCTGGGTTATAGTAGGAAATCAGGGAGGAAAGGTAGGAGGGGGCAAGGTGATTGAGTGCTTTAAAGCTGATGGCAAGGAGTTTCTGTTTGATGCAGAGGTGAATGGTGAACCACTGGAAGTTCTTGAGGAGTGGGAAATTATGGACTAAACGTTTTTGTAGAAAAATGACCCGGATAGGAGAGTGAAGTATGGATTGGATTGGGGAGAGAGAAGAGATAGGGAGGTCAACAAGGAGGCTAATTCAGTAATCAAGGTGGGATAGAATAAGTGCTTGGATTAACATGCTTGGATTAGCAGTTTGGATGGAGAGGAAAAGGTGGATTTTAGCAATGTTGTGAAGGTTGAACTGACAGGATTTAGTGATAGATACCGGTTCCATAACTACAAGATACAGGTACCATGACTACAGCCTGGTGAAAAACTGCATCAGACACCATAGGGCCACTGGGCCCCTTCCAGCCCATCATCTTAGAGAAGCAGCATGGCTCAGTGGAAAGAGAACAGGCTTGGGAGTCAGAGGTCATGAGTTCTAATCCCAGCTCTGCCGCTTTTCAGATGTGTGACTTTGGGCAAGTCACTTCACTTCTCTGGGCCTCAGTTACCTCATCCGTAAAATGGGGATGAAGACTGTGAGCCCCACGTGGGACAACCTGATCATCTTGTATCTTCCCCAGCGCTTAGAACAGTGCTTTGCACATAGTAAGCACTTGACAAATACCAACATTATTATCTTGAGGGGCTGGGCAGGGAGGGAAAGGGGCATCGACAAGTGTAAGCTCACTGTGGGCAAGGGGGCATGACTACTAACTCTGTGGCATTGTACTCTCTCAAGTGCTTAGTAGAGTGCTGTGCACACGGTAAGTGCTCAGTAAATGCCACTGATGATGTTGAAGTGCCCCACATGGGACAACCTGATCATCTTGTATCCTCCCCAGCGCTTAGAACAGTGCTTTGCACATAGTAAGCGCTTAACAAATACCATTATTATTATTATTATTAAGTGGCATCCCAGAGCTGTTTGCTATGAGGGGCAGGGAATTCAGACTCCCAGACAACCACACTGACTCAGCCCACTGATGCACTGCCCCAGGTGCCACCAGATCTGTGCCATTTTACCACCCACCCTGTGCTATTTGGCCTGGAAAAAATCACCCAGTTATTATTTTTTATTATGGTATTTTATTAAGCGCTTATTATGTGCCAAGCACTGTTCCAAGCGCTGAGGAGGATACAAAGGTGATCAGGTTGTCCCACGTGAGGCTCACAGTCTTAATCCCCATTTTACAGTTGAGGTAACTGAGGCACAGAGAAGTGAAGTGGCTTGCCCTAGGTCACAGGGCAGATAGGTGGCATAGCCAGGATTAGAACCTGTGTCCTCTGAATAATAATAATGGTGGCATTTGTTAAGCGCTTACTATGTGCAAAGCACTGTTCCAAGCGCTGGGGAGGATACAAAGGTGATCAGGTTGTCCCACATGAGGCTCACTGTCTTAATCCCCATTTTGCAGTTGAGGTAACTGAGGCACAGAGAAGTGAAGTGACTTGCCCAAAGTCACACAGCTGACAAGCAGCAGAGCTAGGATTTGAACCCATGACCTCTGACTCCCCAGCCCGCGTTCTTACCACTGATCCACGCTGCTCTGAATCCCGAACCGATGCTCTTTCCACTAAGCCATGCTGTTTCTTCCTGACTTCTGCAGCACTTTCGATCCAAGAGGGAAATAGGGGGCTGCAGGGAGGAGTAAGGGGAGGGAGGGGAGAAAGAACAAAGGAAAGAACCAATCTTAGACCCCATCCCCCTGTCCCCAACCCATGCAGACTGAGGAAGCTCTTTCTCGGCAGTGCGGCTGAAACCTGTCTATAACTGCGTGGCGAGGACGTGTGATTTCCTGTTCTGAGCAGCTCGCAGAGACTTGGCTGCAGCCTCTTTGGGTGCGGCAGGAGAGTGGGAAGTGGTGGAGAGTTGATGGGCCTTCCATCCTTGGCCATTGAGTCTGGGGGATGAGGGTCGGTGCCCTGTTGCTACTCTGTCCCCAACTGCATCGATCCTGCGGTCTCACATCCCCGGAGCAAGGAGAATGGAGGGATGGAGCTTAACTTGTGCCATTGCTGGCCTCTTACCCACATCCTTTCTGTCCTTTCCCCTCCCTTCCCTTTCTTCCTACTCCCTCCCCTTATTGGCAGCAACAGATGTCCTCTGAAGCAGCCACACAGCAACATGACATCATCACATTGCTTCTTGGCAGTATGAGAGAATGGCATCACAAATCACATAGAGGCCCTGTTAAATCAAGTAGCCCCAGGCCACCCCCAAGCAGACAACAAATACCACAATTATGATTATTCCACAGGAGTGTGGAATGGAGCAGTTAACACTACCAGCACCAGACAGGCTGATGAGTGAGGAGTTTAAAACTATTAAATAAAATACATTAATGTGTGCTCAAATTTCAGGATTGGCACTTTGAGGACCAACCGCTCAAAGGTTCATGTTACTAAGTTCTTCAACCTCAAAGAGGTTGCCAACTCTTGATATAGAAAATGGGTGTTCTGAAAATTTTCAATCTTTATAAAACTCGGGGTCATCTTCTTCTTTCTCTGTCTTCTTCTTCTTCTTCATGTTTTTCTTCCTCATCCTCTTCCTCCTCCCATTCAATCTTTCAGTCATATTTAGTGAACGCTTATTGTGTGCAAAGCACTGTACTAAGCGATTGGAAAGTACAGTTCGGTAACATATAGAGATAATTCCATGTCCTTTCCCCTAGACCACACTGCTTCTCCTAACTGTTGTCCATTACTACTCTGTACCTAATCTGTGATTGTACTAACCACACTGACAGTGTTTCACTGTGGCCATAAATCCTTGATTGGCCCAAATCTCTAGTATGCATTGTCTCTCAGAATAAAGAGAATGTAGTGACCATTTCACATCTGTGGCTGCAAATGAGCCTTGCTTCACATAACAGTTTGCATTCAAGAGAGAGAAGCTCACAATGCCTTAAATGGCCTAGGATCTCCTCAGTGTCTGGTCATTCAGATGGCTTCTCTCCCTGGTGTTTTCAGGCAGCCATCCCATTTCCACAAGGCCATTTGGAAACAGCTATGTTTGATCTCGTTCTACATCACTGACATCTTTTTAAAGGGCCCGAAAGAGCAGCCGGGTTTGTCACGAATATGGACGAACAGACTTCAAGTACAAATTGTCCTACTGTGTCGATGTTTCGTTGCGAGGCGTGCCAGTTCTGATATTATTTCTGTAGGAGTGCCAATGATTGGTTCATTACCAGTGTTGGCATCAAAGCTTCAGCAGCTGTTTGAAGATCACCCTGATATTTTCACGATTCCAGAAGGTTGGGCCCCTTCTACCTAAATATAGTGATAAATATTGTATCTGAGCTTTCCAAACCCAGATCTGTCTTTCATGGAACCGTTGAAGAAGTTGGGCATCGGTGTTTTAAAATGAAACCTTTTTGATGTGTCATTTGGAGGCTGTGCGTCCAACGAATTTTAGTAGGTTACAGCCTCCTGCTGCTAAGCATTCCGAGGCCCTCTGCATAGTCATGCAGAAACCTTCACCAGAGGGGCAAATGTGGGGAAACCTTCACCAGAGAGACACTAAACGCTAGAGAGAGCCCAATACAACAGAGTTGGTAAATATGTTCCTCGCCTATCAGGAGTTTACAGGCTAGAAGAGGAGACAGACATTAAAATTAATTATGGAGGTGAAGATAAGGGCTCTGGTGCTCAGGGTGGGGTGACTATCAAGTGCTAAAGACCCAAGAATATGTTCAATTTGTTCCTGGCCGATGCTGAATCTGGGAGCTCTCTGGGATTTCTATTCAAGTTGGTTTGGATCTAATTAATTTTGTGAAATCTGAGAATGAAATCCATCTTAACCTATCTATGGGGAACCAAAGTTAAAAACCAGCAGTATTTCTCCAATAGGCATAATGCATCCATTCCAATTAAATTTAAAAGGTGCTCTCTGAATGCATTTTCATCTCTATTTCATCAGTCTATTCACCCGATACAATGAAATAGCCAATATAAAATGGTGGAAAACAAGGATTAACATTTTCCTTATTCACTTTGCTATGCACTATTCAGCTAAAACACCATAAATTTGTCGTTCACTTTAATGTTACAACGAAGTTTGCCTGAATAATGCCCAGGACAATATGCTGATGCCAGTGCACTACTTATTTTCATAAGGATAATAATAAGAACAATAGCAGTAGCTTGAAATTTTTTGCAAAAATATGAACACTGTACTACCTTCCTTCAATACAATAGCACATCTTGAATCTGGAAGAGAAACTTTACATCAGAAAGCAGTCAGAGAAAATGGGTAGACTCTTGTTATTAATAATAGCATTTATTGAATGTCCATTAGCTATGCATGTAGGACTTTCAAAAACAAAGAAATGACAAGCGCCTTGCCTACAAGGACCTTCCACTTAGGGGAAATAGACATAAAAATATTGACAGGTACAAGTAATCAAGACAAATGATTGAATTTACAATTAAGGCAATATATATACATATACATACAAGGGTGCTGAGGATGGGCATAAATCAGAAGCAGCATGGTATAATGGCTAGAGCAAGGGTCTGGGAGTCAGAAGATCATGGGTTCTATTCCTGGCTCCGCCACTTGTCTGTTGTGTGACCTTGGGCAAGTCACTTCGCTTCTCTGTGCCTCAGCTACCTCATCTGTAAAATGGAGATTGAGACTGTGAGCTCTACATGGGACAGGGACTGTGTCCAACCCGATTTGCTTGCATCCACCCCAGCACTTAGTAGAGTGCCTGGAACATAACAAATGCTTAACAAATACCATAACTATTATAAATAAATTTATAAGCAATTGAAAGTAGTTTTATATGACAAAGTGATAGGAATGAATCAGAGAAGGCTTGCTAGAGGAGGTAGGATAATAAGAGGCCTTAGAATGCGGGGAGAGACTTGGGAATCACAAGAGTCCTAAGATGAGTACAGTGTGGGAGGGGAGATGGGTGTGGGAGAGTTGAAAGCGAGGTTTATATAGAAGGTCAGCTTGGGAAGAACAAGGAGATTGAGCTGGGGAGGAGAGGGTGAAGTGAACAGAAAGGTATCTAATGAAATCTATTTTGTGGACCATCTCTGGATTTAATAGCTATCTTGAGCAGAAGGAAATGAAAGTTGATGTTCCTGGCAGTCAAATGGCATTATAAGGCCACCTACAAGAGATACCATATGTCGAAGAGGATTTTCAGGACTATTAAAATGCTTGTGGGATGGAAAGTTGCTCTGCCCTGGCCTCAATTCATTTGTATAGAGTCATTGTGTATGTAAAACCATCTCGCTTGTAACCAGAATGTAATTTTTGACCAAAGACTGATGAATATTTTACCGTATGTCTAGCACTGTATAGCTTTTATATATTTTTATGCTGCACCTAACATGTTAGCATTCCTGTCCACGGGGAGACAGTTTCACAGCAATTCCTGAATCCGTATCAGAATTTCTAACACGGGAAGTTCTGCTGACGCAAACCTTTGAAAAGATGGCCATAACTTGGTTCTTGCCAAGATTAAAATCTGTGTCAGTTAGCTACTCTTTGCCAGCCAAGTGGGGGGGGGAGGGGGTCACTGAGAAAAACAAGGTATCAGCCAGGAAAATGTAAGATGTAAATCTCATCTGTGTGAGACTGTGACAGCAGCTTCAGGCCCTTTCCGGATTAGAATACAAAGTTCCGTGATGTGAGATGAGACGTCTCTTTGGCTGCAAGATCAGGCATCAATCCTATGTCGTGCAGTTGTTTTAAAGAAACTCACAAGGTCAAATGGGCTTCTGTCTTGAAGAGGGATGGGAAAAATTAATTTTTCCCTTTGCTATAGCCCAGATTTTGGAATAAAAGGGTTAGTGGAGTCACCTCTTATTATATTCAATCATATTAATTGAGCTCTTACTGTGTGAAGAGCACTGTGATATAAGGTCTGTGTCCCCGAATGTGAGGAAAGAAAACGAGTAGGCAGGATAGAATAAAGGAGAAATCCACCACAAGTGCCTTGAGGAAGAGGTAATTTAGACTACCAGAAAACAAAACTGAATTTGAAAGGACCATTTATAGAATCCTGAGGCATTTAAATAATGGTTGTTCTCAACTATAAAATTTTGTGTTGCATTATCAAGAAGCTAAAATATGCACAGATTGATTCGTGACCATCTCCTTTCAAATTGTTGAGCTCCTGAGGGACTTTATATTTAAGGTAATTGAATGAATTCTAGAATTTTATATATATATTCTATATGTAATAGATGTACGTGTGTGTTCTCCAACGTGAAACTATTAAGAGTGAGAGCCTAATCATACATCTGATGTAACTGGAAAGAGCGGGCCTGCGACAGGGTGTGATTTGCCTGAGAGGTCTTTGGTTGGCTTACACATACGTCCAGGCATCCTATTAGTTCTAACAATCCCGAGTCAAACGGGTCAGACTGCATCCCAACCTGGCACTGCCCGCCCCTGCCATTTAAATGGTGTAATGTGACACCACCTCGGTGCCCGACACGAGTCCATGCAGTCATGATGGAAGCTTAGCGTAGTTCCGTTGTCGCCATCAGGGTGGGTGCTGGAGCCGCCAGGCCCCGGCCGCGGGCCGGCCCTCTATGGGGTCAGCTCTGGCCGGATGCAGGGGCAGCTGAGGCAGGCTGGGGCAGTCCACCCCTCACCCAGGTCCGTGCAACCACCCGTGGCCCTCGGCAGTGGCACCGACAACTTGGGCCCAGATAGTTGTGGGGAGAGGACAAGCCTTTATGTGGATAGAGTGACCCATCTAAACCCATCTGTGAAAGGGTGAAAAAAGTCAAACCTGGATTGACTTTTTGTCACTTGTTTTAAATGAGAAGAAAACAAACACGAGGGGGCTGGCCAGTCTGTCTTTCCTGCTTTCCCCATTCCAGAAGTGGTGCTGGAGTCCAGGCTGAGGACTGGGGAGACAGACCTCGGGCAGCACGAACCCTCAGGGTCCAGGGGCTGCCGAGAAGCCCCAGTGGCTTTCCTACTTTTCCCTGCTCCGGCCACCTCTCTGGAACCCCAGCCAACGAGCCTAGGCAAAGGAGGAAAGCACGTGAGTGTGTCCTCCACAGTTCCCCTGGGTCCTTCCCTCCCAAACTGCATGGAAAATCCCACCTCCCTCTTCCCCGGCACTGCCCCCTGCTCAGAAGATCAAGTGAACTACTAATTGACACCCCGAGATAATCAATAACCATTATGAACCCATCTTTTATCGTGAGAATCATCATGGCTTGGTGGATACACCACGGGCCTGGGAGTCAGAAAGATCTGGGTTCTAATCCCGGCTCTACCACTCATCTGCTCTGTGCCCTTAGGCAAGTCACTTCACTTCTCTGGGCCTCAGTTACCTCATCTGTAAAATAAGGATTAAGAATGTGAATGCTATGTGGGACAAGGACTTTGTCCAACCTAATAATAATAATTAATAATAATGATGGTATTTGTTAAGTGCTTATTCTGTGTCAAGCACTGTTTTAAGTGCTCGAGTAGATACAAGGTAAGCAGGTTGTCCCACGTGAGGCTCGCGGTCTTAATCTCCATTTTATAGATGAGGTGTCTGAGGCACAGAGAAGTTAAGTGACTTTCCCAAAGTCACGCAACAGGCAAGTGGTGGAGCCAGGATTAGAACCCATGACCGCTGATTTCCAAGCCCTGGCTCATTTCACTAAGCCACACTGCTACCTGATTAACTTGTATCTACCCTAGCGCATAAAACAGTCCTTGGCACATAGTAAGCACTTTACTAGTGTCATCATCATCATCATCATTATTATTATATCATCTTGAAGGATTTCACCTGATTTATGTTTTGTAATGCAAAATGTGCCAACTTGACTTGGAAACATAAGACCCGTGTGCTATGCTATTTGATACTTTGATCATTATGCCTTTTAAACCTTTGTTTTGCCATCCCTACTTGTGATTCAGCTTGTCCTTCAGAGCTTTTTAGCCATAACTATTTGTCCATTCTCCTCATATGTCCCTCCTTGAAAAGTTGAGTTGCTGTGAATAGCATTTATTGCTGGGTTTTGACCTCATTTCCAGGAACTCATTGTCCATGACCCCTATTAGACAGGGTTGTCATAACCAAATCAGGGTGCTTTTAAAAATCTTTTAAACAGGCCTGACTGAAAACTGGCCAGAGAATTGAAGGGAAGGAAGAAAAGGACAGTAGAAATTACAAGATCCAGAGAGCCAAGAAACTAGTTTGGCTACGTTTCTCAGAACCCATTGGACATTCTGGTAGGAGTCTGTCTTCCCAGCCCATAGTCGGATAGTTCCACCGCACTCTAGGTTGGAGCTGATTCCTCCTCAGAGAGAATTCTGGGGCAGCCTCAGTTTAATGTACTGTTAATGTACTGTTTTTACTCCTTCTGAAGGCTGTTTCTCTGGCCTTTGATTTGTTCTGTCTGGGGTCTGTGCTAGAAGATGTTTTCCATATGATAAAATCATTTTCTCACTGACCACGCTATACCTGGGGTAAAGAAGACTGTGGTGAGCTAGTGTGGGACTCAGTCAGTTCAAAGCTCTTTCCACACACACAGACAAACAGAGAAAATGTCCGCGTCTGTCTCTGTCCCCACCAACTGACTGGTTTATTTAACTTGAAGGCCTAATCCAACTTTTCCTCCTCCTGGAATTCTTTGGTCTGGCTTTTAGTGACAAATTGTCCCACATTAAGGGGTGACTGTAATCATCAATTGTATTTAGTGAGCTCAAAGTACTTGTGAGAGTTACAAGACATGATCCCTCCTTTCAAGGACCTTACGATCAAAGGTGACAGCCCAAAATACATTTGCGATATGAGGAATGAGAAAACGGAAGGATGGTAGTGCAGATAAATGAGTGGTAAAATAGTAGGATATGTAAATCATTATGTTCAGAAGTCGAGGAGGTGCAAAAATGTGAGGTGATAGTAGGGAATATATGACCTGGGAAGAAGAAAAGTGAACCAGGGAAGGCCTCCTGGAGGAGGTGAGATTTCCCAGAAGGGCTTTAAAAATGGGGAGAAATCCAAATGGCCTTTTGGATTTGAGGTGGGAGGGAGTTTGAGGGAATTCCAGACAGGAAAACAGGTGTGATCAAGGAGTTGGAGCCTGGAGAGAGAAGAATGAGTTACAGTGAGTAAGCTAGTTTGAGAGGAACAAAGGTATGGTGGTTATGGGAAAAGAATGTGGATAACTGAGAGAAAGAGAGATAGCACAGCCATTTGAAGCCATTGAGGTGGAGAAGAGACGGTATCCACTGATAATTTTTGAGAAGTTGCAAGACATTTGCAGAATGAAATTTTAGAAAAGTGATCCAGGTAGCCGAGAGTAGTATAGCATGGAGATGGGAGAAGTTAGAAGCAGGTAATCTTAATAATAATTAATAATAATTATGGTATCTGTTAAGTGCTGACCTTGTGCCAGCCACTGTACTAAGTGCTGAGGTAAATACAAGGTAATCAGGTTGGACAAAGTCTCTGTCTCACTTGGGGCTCGCAGTCTTAATCCCCATTTTGGGATGAGGTAACCCAGGCCCAGAGAAGTTAAATGACTTGCCGAAGGTCACGGAGCAGACGTGTGGCGGAGTTGGCATTAGAACCCAGGTCCTTCTGACTCCCAGGCCCGTGCTCTATCCACTACATCCTGCTGCTGCTTCAGGATGAGGAGACTGATCCAGTAGACTAGTTTGATGACAGATCATTCCACGCGGCCTCTCGTAAAAGCCTCCAATGGACCCTCAAAACCCCTTTTGCAGCTGAGAAAAGAAGAGACCCTCTCAGCAGTGGTGGTGGGGCAGTAGCAGGAGGCAGGTGGAAGAGTGAAAGGATTAAGGCCGTTGCCCTTTCCCTCACTCCTCCTCTTCCTCAGCAGAGAGAGCACCCACCCCTACAGCTAATACGTCCAACATTGCCGATACCACAGCAGATGCCCCTGCTGGATTGGTAATAATAATCAAAATAATAATTATGGTATTTGCTAAATGCTTACTATGTGCTGAGCACTGTTCTAAGCATTGGTACTTCCTGGCCTTTTACAAGGGGCTCCCAACTTGGTTCCCCATCGGAAATCTCCAGGAGAGTCATCTCGTCATCTCATCAGGCACTGCACAGTCAAGATCGATTCATTTGGCTAAATCAGGTTGTTGGGCAGACCAAAGGGACCGTGATGATGATAATGATTATAGTGAATATGGTGTTTGTTAAGTTCTTACTGTGTGTCAAGCACCGTACCAAGTTTTGGGATAAAAGTTCATTATCCCTGTCCCACATAAGGTTCACAGTGTAAGTAGTGAGGAGAACAGGCATTGAATCGCCATTTTATAGATGAGAAAACTGAAGAGCACACTAACTTGCCCAAGGTCACACAGCAGCAAAGTGGCAGAGGTGGAATTAGAACTCATCTCCTCACACTTCTAGGCCCGTGATCTTTCCACTAGGCCATGCTATTTCCCTGTTATGGCCTCTCTGGGCCCATGGTCTATCCAGTTCACTGTTTTAACTCCAGCAGCAACAACAGGATGCTTTGTGGCATCATGTGATGGTTACCTTCCTTGACATTTAGGGGTGTATCATCTAGGGAAAGAGCGTGGCCTAGTGGAAAGAGCAAGGGCCTAGGTGTCAGAGGACATGAGTTCTAATCTCAGCTCCACCACCTGTCTGCGGTGTGACCTTGAATGAGTCACTTCATTTTCCTGTGCCTCAGTTTCCTCATCTGTAAAATGGAGATTAAATCCTACTTCCTCCTAGTTAGACAGTGAGCCCCATGTTGGAAAGGGACTGCATCCGACTTGAATCTCTTGTAGGTACCCCAGCATTTAGTAAGCATATAGTAAGCACTTAAGAAATACCGAAATTATAATTATCTTATACCCCTAATTTTTCCTTCTAAATCCCAACATTACCAATCAATGAATCATATTTATTGAGAACTTACTGTGGGCAGAGCACTGTACTAAGAGTTTGGGAGAGTATAATATAACAGAGTTGGCACATTTCCTGCCCACAACTAGATTTCAGTCTAGAGAGGCACTTGTAACCCATTTTGGAACACCCATTATGGATCAATCAGTCAATCAAGCATACTTATTGAGTACTTATTGTGTACAGAGCACTGTATTAAGCATATGGAAGAGCACAATAAATAGACTTGGTAGTCACATTCCCTGTCCACAAGGACACCTGCCCATTTATTTTCCCCAGGCCCTCTGAAATCTATTGATATTTTTAGCTACATAACGTGCATTGGTAACTAGTTCTCTCTGTTTGCCCTCCGAGTTATGGAATAATTTTTGTTTGTTTACACACTACCAAACTTCCTGGTTCAGTGAGTATCCACCCATCCTTATATTGGGTACGTCAGCTGTGCTATCTTGGGCAAGTCATTTGACTTCACTGTACTTCAGTTGCCTCCTTTGTAAAATGCATTTGAGACCATGAGCCCCATGAGGGACATGGACTGTGTCCAGCCTGATTAGCTTGTATTTTTTTAATGTATTTGTTAAGTACTTACTATGTGCCAGGCACTGTTCTAAGCTCTAGGGTGGATGCAGGGTAATCAGATTGGACACAGTTCATGGCCCACATGGAGCTCACAATCTTAATCCCCATTTTACAGATGAGGTAGCTAAGGCACATAGAATTTAAGTGACTTGCCCAAGTGGACAGGCAAGTCGTGGATCCAGGATTAAAACCCAGGTCCTACTGACTTCCAGGCTGGTGCTTAAACCACTAGGCCAAGCTGCTTCTCTACCCCCATTCTTCAGTACAGTGGCTGCCACATAGTAGCGCTTAACAAATGCCATAAAAAAAATAAATAATGGAGGTTTCCAAGGCCTCAGAAAATGTTGTTGCTGTTGTCCGGGAGGCTCTCTGGTATCCATACCTTTCCAATCTAACATTTCCTCTCCCGCAATTGTAATGAAATGTCACATTTGGTCCCTAGTCTGATGCCGATGTTTTTGAGGCACAATGGATGAGGTAAGCAGTTATATGCTGGTCTTTGTGACCTTGGGAAAGTCATTTCACTTCTCCGACCTCACTTACCTCATCTGGAAAATGGGGATTGAGACTGTGAGTCCCACGTGGGAGAGGGTCTGTGTCCAACCAGATTGGCTTGTATCCACCCCAGCGCTTAATGCAGTGCCTGCCACATAGTGAGCGCTTAACAAATACCAGAATTATTATTATTATCATTATATGAATTCAGTCCTTGTTTCCCAAAGAAGGGAATATGAGGAAAGTAGAAGTGGAGGGACAGGTAAGGGACAGTCGTGATCCTGCATTTGTGGAACTGCATTTTTTTTTCATTTTGATGTATAAGGATGTTATATTCTACTAAATGACACTGTGGAGAAAGCATTCATAAAAAGCTTAGAAATCATTTCTGATAAAGGGACAGCTGCAGTCCTGGTTGAAAACGTTCCAAGAAACAAATTGCGGTATTGTTTGCCCCAAGATATTCTAAGCTGACAATCAGTCTACATTCATTCCTTGGCACCTGCAAGTAAGGATGAGAGGAGTATGTGGAAGGAAGATAAGGTTGGGAGAAAAGTCTTAGGAATTCCATCAAATGAGAGGCCAGTTATTTTGACGATATGTTTTCATTTTGACATCATTACCAAGGACTAGGAAAGTCATTTTCAGCAATCCAACTAGCATGTGAGATATCAAATGTCATCAGTCACATGTCTGCTCCATGACTTTGGGCATGTCACTTCGCTTCTCTGTGCCTCATTTACCACATCTGTAGAATGGGGGTTGAGACTGTGAGCCCTATGTGGGTCAGGGACTGAATCCAACCTGATTTACTCATATCCACCCCAGCGCTTAGTACAGTACCTATCTATATGATCTAAATAGTCATGTCAAGGCAGTATCATACTATTCCAAGATTACTAGGACCAGCCTGGCTTTCTTTCTTCTGTTTTCAATTTTACTTTGCTTTATTGGACAATAAGTTGCCTAGGTAATCATAATAATAATAATTAGCACAATTAGTGACAGTACTCAACTCTGTAGAACATTATTTGAATGTGAGGTTGGCTGGTTGTAAGCTTATATGTATATATTTATATGTCTTCAATCTTTTACAGGCTTTTACTCACTGTATTTATTGAGCATTTAGGGTTTGACAAGCACTGTACCAAACACTTGATGAAGTTCAATATAAAAGAGTTGGTAGATGTGATCCCTGCCCACAAGAAGCTTATGTTCTAGAAGGGGAGACAGACATTAAAATAAATTACAGAAAGTCAGTCAGTGAATTGTATTTATTGCACACTTAGGGTGTGCAGAGCACTATATCAAATGCTTGGGAGAGTATAATATAACAATATGACACACATTCCCTGCCCACAATGAGCTTACAGTCTAGAGGGAAATAGTAGAGTATAAGAATATTTACATTTGTGCTGTGGGATTGGGGTGAGTATTAAAGTAGCTAAAGGGTACACAGTCAAGTGCAAAATTGAAACAGAAGGCAGAGGAGACCACGGAAACAAAGGGCTTAGTCTGGAAAGGTCTCTTAGAGAAGATTTGATTTTAGAAGGGTTTTGAAGGTGTGGAGAGGGGTAGACTGGTATAATATGAAGGAGGTGGGAGTTCCGGCTCTGGGGAAGGATGTGGATGAGGGGCCGTTGGCAGGTTAGATGAGATTAAAGAACAGAGAGTAGGTTGGGGTTAGAAGAGCGGAGTGTGTGGGTTGGGTTGTAGTTAGAGATCAGTGAAATTAGGTAGGAGAGCATAAGATGATTCAGTGCCTGAAAGCTGATGGTCAGGAGATAATATTTGATGATGAGGTACATGGGCAACCATTGAAGATTTTTGAAGATGGGGGGAATATGGACTGAGCATTTTTTGGGGAAAAATGATATAAGCAACAGAATGAAGTATTGATGGATGGGAGACGGGGAGAGACAGGAGACGGGAAGGGCAGCGAAGAGACTAATCAATTTGTCAGCATGGTATTGATGTGTTTGGATCGCATGATTGCCTTTGTTTGGTGAGGAATGTTTGGATTCTAGAGTTCCCCTCTAGACTGTAAGCTCATTGTGGGCAGGGAATATGTCTGTTTATTGTTGTATTATACTCTCCCAAACACTTAGTACAGTGTTCTGCACACAGTAAGTGCTCAGTAAATACTTTTGAATGAATGAATGGAGATGTTGTGAGGGTAGAACTGGTAGGATTTTGTTTGACTCAGTGTGCCTGGTGAATTCATTCATTCATTTAATCGTATTTATTGAGCGCTTACTGTGTGCCGAGCACTGTACTAAGAGCTTGGAATGTACAATTCGGCAACAGATAGAGACAATCCCTGCCCAACAACGGGCTCACAGTCTAAAAGGGGGAGACAGACAACAGAGCAAAACAAGTAGTCAGGCATGAGAGAGGTGAGTCAAGGGAAGCACATGTCCTCCAAGAGGTCTTCCCTGATTAAGCCCTCATTTCCTCTTTTCCCACTCCCTTCAGCGTCACTCTGATTTGCTCCCTTTGTTTACCCCCCAGGCCCCTTCCCTCAGCTCCACAACCTTTATCTACATATCCATAATTTATTTATTTGTTTATATTGATGTCTGTCTCCCCCTCTAGATTACGAGCACATTATGGGCAGGGAATGTCTGCTAATTCTGCTCTGTTGCTTAGTCAGTGTTTTAGAAGCAGCGTGGCTTAGTGGAAAGAGCACGGGCTTGGGAGTCAGAGGTTGTGGGTTCTAATCCAGATCCACCACTTGTCAGCTATGTGACTTTGGGCAAGTCACTTAACTTCTCTGTGCCTCAGTTACCTTGTCTGTAAAATCACAGTCTTGATCTCCACGTGGGATAACCTGATTACCTTGTATTCATTCATTCATTCATTCAATAGTATTTATTGAGCGCTTACTATGTGCAGAGCACTGTACTAAGCGCTTGGGATGAACAAGTCGGCAACAGATAGAGACAGTCCCTGTCGTTTGACGGGTTTACAGTCTAATCCAGCGCTTAGAACAGTGCTTGGCACATAGTAAGCACTTAACAAATACCATCATTATTATTATTATTATAACCACTCAATAGATGCAGTTGATTGATTCTCCCAAGCAAATAGTTCAGTACCCTCTACACAGTAAGCACTCAATAAATATGATTGATTGATTCATTGATAGTTATGGGTTTGAGACAGAATGGATAGTGCTGTGCCTATGATGAAGGGAAAGTCAAGGGGATAGGAAAATCAGAGATGACCAAATGATGGGATTGTTTGCCCTGGCCTGATGCAGTCTCCCTGTGTATATATCTTGCTGCTAGTACTTAGCGGCTGTCCATTCTGTTTACCCGGTGGCCCCGAGGATAACTGGCAACGTTAACAGCCACAGCACCAATGCTTCACCAGAGCCACTTTTCCAAACTATGGCACTTTTCTAATAATACTTTTCTGTGGGTTGAGTGCCATTCAGGAGTATCTCTTGCATTTTGCCACTTCTCTATCATTAAGTCAGATTATGGGCAAAATATTAAGGAGGAGGTATGGCTTCTCAGAATGGAAAAGACCGTAAGCTCGTGTGCTCAGGGAATGTGTCTGTTATATTGTTCTCTCCCAAATGCTTAGTACAGCGCTCTGCCTGCAGTAAGCGCTCAATAAATACAATTTACTGACCAAGAAGGTCAGATTAGGAGTTCCCTCTGGAGTGAATCCACCTTTCCAATGCCACAGTCCATCAATCAATCAATCAATCGTATGGAATGAGCACTTACTGTGCACATAACACTGTGCTGAGTGTATGGGGAAGTACAATAAAACAAAGTTGGCAGATATATTCCTTGCCCACAAGGAGTTTATAGCTTAGTGGGGGAGATGGACATTAAAATAAAATTTGGATATGTGCATAAGTGAGAATAGGATGATTAAGGGGTACAAAACCAAGTGCAAGGACAGCGCAGAAGGGAAAGGAAGTGGGGAAAAGTCAGGCTTAGTTGGGGAAGGCCTCGTGGAGGAGCAGCATGGCTCAATGGAAAGAGCACGGGTTTGGGAGTCAGAGGTCATGGGTTCAAATCCCGGCTCCGCCGCTTGTCAGCTGTGTGACTTTGGGCAAGTCACTTAACTGCTCTGTGCCTCAGTTACCTCATCTGTAAAATGGGCATTAAGACTGTGAGCCTCACGTGGGACAACCTGATCACCTTGTATCCTCCCCAGCGCTTAGAACAGTGCTTTGCACATAGTAAGCGCTTAACAAATGCCATTATTATAGAGAAGCAGCGTGGCTTAATGGAAAGAACCTGGGCTTGGGAGTCAGAGGTCGTGGGTTCTAATCCCGGCTCTGCCACTTGTCTGCTGTGTGACCTTGGGCAAGTCACTTAACTTCTCTGTGCCTCAATTACCTCATCTGGAAAAATGGGGATAAAAAAATGTGAGCCCCACATGGGACAACCTGATTATCCTGTATCTACCCCAGTGCTTAGAACAGTGCTCTACATGTAGTAAGCACTTAACAAATGCCATAATTTTTATTATTATGGAGGAGGAGATGTGACTCCAAAATGGCTTTGGAGGTGAAGAGGTTGATGGTCTCTCACACATGAAGGAGGAAGAAGCGCCAGACCAGAGGAAGGATGTGGGTGAAAGATTGGCAGCGACACAGACGAGATCGAGTAGGTTGGCAATAGAAGAGTGAAGCATGTGGGCTGGTTTGTAGTTAGCAAGGTGAGGTAGGAGGGAGCAAGCTGATTCACTGCCCGAAGGCCGAAGCTAAGGAATTTTTGTTTGATGTGGATGTGCAACCACTGGAGGTTTTTGAGTGGGGTTATATGAGCTGAACGTTTTTTCAGAAACGTGAACTGAGCAGCAGAGTGAAGTATGAACTGGAGAGGGCAAAAACGGGAGGCAAAGATTTCGCTGCCTGGCAGATGCACTACTCATGGTGGTAAATGATAAACACTTGGATCATTATAGTAACAGTTGGATTGGAAAAGAAAAGGCCAATTTTAGCACTACCGTGAAGGTAGAACTGACAGCATTTGGTGACAGAATGATTATGTGGGTCGAATTAGAGAGATGAGCTGAGGATAATGCTAAGGCTGTGGGCTTGTGAGACAGGGAGGATGGTGGTGCTGTCTACAGTGATGGGAGAGTTCCAGAGGAGACAGGGTTTGGGTGGGAAGATGAGGAGTTCTGTTTTGGATAAGTTAAGTTTGAGGTGTCAGCAGGACATCCAAGTAGAGATGTCCTAAAGGCAGGAGAAAATATGAGACTGTAGAAGAGGGCCTGAGGTGTAGATTTGGCATTCATTTGCATGGAGATGGTAGCTGAAGCCATGGGAGTAAATGAGCTCTCTAAGGGGTTGGGTGTAAATTGAGGCTAGAAAAAGACCTAGAACTGAACTTTAATGGACACCCACAGTTAGGGAGAGGGAGACTAAGGAGGAGTCCCTGAAATAGACTGAGGAAGAGCCCGGGAGCCCTAAAGATTCATTCCAGTTTCCCTACTCCCTAATCAAAACTCAGTGGAGATCCAGGAACCAGAATATAGGAGACGATCAGGCTGAATTCCGAGTAGCAAAGCTGATTGTAAAAGACAATAAAGCTGATGAAAAAGAAACCCTAATTCCTAGGGAACATCTCAGAATCGCATCTGGAGAGTTTCCAGTACTCTATCAGCCTCGGCTAAGGGAGGGAGAATCAAGCAGAGACATACCCATTCCATTCCTAGCTTGGACAGTGGCTAGCGAGTGGAAGGCAATCTACTACAAGTCAGAACTCACCTGTTGCTGGGCAGCAGCGGCATGGGAGAGAGTCAAGAGCAGAAACTTCAGTTGACTGCGCGAAAGAAGGCAATGGTAAACCATTACCGTGTTCTTACCGAGAAAACTTCAATGGATAAACTACCGGAATGATTGCAGTTGGAGAGTGGGGCGTTCTGGAAGAGATGCTCCATGGAGTCACAGTGGGTCGGAGAAGACTTGACGGGTTAAGACAAGACAAGACAACCCACAGAGATGAGGAAGAGATCAGGAGCAGTGGTCAACTCACCTTATTGGGGGAATTAAATTCTTTCCAACAGGTATTTAATATAAGCAACTTAGGAGCTGCATGGCCTAGTGGAAAGAACATGGGCCTGGGAGTCAGAGGATCTGGGTTCTAATCCTAACTCTGCATTGATTGGCTGTGTGTCATCTTGGGCAAGTCATGTGACTTCTCTATGCCTCAGTTCCCTCATCTTCAAACTGGGGGTTAAGACTGTGAGCCTCATGCGAGACAGAGACCGTGTCCAACCCGATTACCTTGTATCCACCCCAGTGCTTAGTACGGTGCCTGGCACATAGTAACATATACAATAATTATTATTATCATTATTATGATTTTTAGTCCCAGGAGATGTTATCCCCAGAAGGTCGATGCTGCAAAGCCAAACTGAGGAGGTCCTCAGAAGTGGCAAGAAAGAGCTTCATTTTTTGATAGTCGGAGAGGATGCCACAAGGCCATAATGGAGGCTAAAGCAAAGCTAGAACTTTATTGCCAATCTATCAAGGAGGTTTGCAACATCCATCACTTAAGAGGTACACAGTCAAGGGCATAGTTGATGCAGAGGGGAATGTGGTTAGGAAACAAAAGAACGTAGTCTCCATATTTCTGTGTTGCTCTATCCCATCTCCTCCCGGAGGCCTTTCCCGACTAGGCCTCCATTTCCTCTATTCCCTCTACCTCAGTGTCCCCCTTGCATTGGGTATGCATCCTTTATTCACCCCACCCTCAGTGCCACAGCATTTACGTACATGCACACGGTAGCGCTCAATAAATACAATTGAATAAATATCTGTAATTTATTTATATTAATAGTCTCTCCTTTCTAGACTGTAAGCTCCCCGTGGGCAGGGAACATGCCTTCCAACTCTGTTATATTGTTATCTCCCAAGTGTTCCGCACTCAGCAAGCACTCAGTAAATACTAGACTGTGAGCCCGCTATTGGGTAGGGATTGTCTCTATCTGTTACCACATTGTACTTTCCAAGCACTTAGTAGAGTGCTCTGCACACAGTAAGTGCTCAATAAATGACTTTGGGCAAGTCACTTAACTTCTCGGTGCCTCAGTTCCTCATCTGTAAAATGGGGATTAAGACTGTGAGCCCCACGTGGGACAACCTGATTCCCCTGTGTCTACCCCAGCGCTTAGAACAGTGCTCGGCACATAGTAAGCGCTTAACAAATACCAACATTATTATTATTATTATTAAATACGATCGAATGAATGAATGAATGAATGAAATACAATGAATTGATTAATAGTCTGTTAGTCTTTTCTGGTTCCTTATTTAGGATAGAATGCAGTTCAGGTTCTGTTTCACATGAATCTACCAAACACACATCTGGACAAACTTGAATGTTTTCGCAGATCTGTGCTATTTGTCCAGGTCACTTTTTACAAAGCAAACAAGCCCTCCTGTCTGTCTCACACCTGCCACATCATGCCGATTCACACTCCTTCTCCTAAATACCTAGTGACAGCAAACTTAGGACTCCACCTCTCCTGCCAAAATTCCTGTCAAAACACCTCCTGAGGCCAGGCCTAGAGGCCTGCTAACTTGCATCACAGAAGCAGACTCTCACTATCTCTTGCCCTGGGTCCACACCTTCCTCTTTCACACTTAACTTCTGACTGGGCTGTGGAAAGTGTTAGGTCTTGTATATTTTTGGATATATTTAGAACTGATACATTTTCTCCTAGGAACTGCCCTGAACTGGAAGCAGGAGCCATGGGGCTGTCCCATTTCCAGTCTCTGGGAGTAAATCCCAGTTTCAAACTGAGCCTCCCTACACAGCGATTTTAGTCAGGAGGCCAGACTGCAGACATAGACCATCAGTCTCTAGTTTCCCTCATGTCCAAGGTCATGTTAGATGATGAAGGAGGCCATTAGCATTTTTGCAGGCCACTAGAATCATCTGTATTTTCTCCCCATTAGATGTAAGGTCCTTGAGGACAGGCGCCATGTCTGTTTTTATCCAGGATCTTAAGAATCATGTCTAGGGCTATGACCACTAGATGCTCAATGAACTTATTGGTTGGTTGAGGACCTTGCAGAAGACCTGCAGGAAATGGTTCCTGTGGGGCATTAAAGAAGGTTTCGTATCTGCCTAAGCATTTCGCTTATTTCTTTTAAACGGTATTTGCTAAGCGCTTACTCTGTGCCAGGCACTGTACAAGGTGTTAGGGTAGATACAAGATCATTAGGTTGGACACAGTCTCTGTCCCATCTGGAGCTCACAGTCTTAATCCTCATTTTATAGATGAGGTAAGTGAGGCCCAGAAAAGTTAAGTGACTTCCCCAAGGTCACAGAGCAGACAAGTGCGGAGCTGGGATTAGAACCCAGGACCTTCTGACTTCCAGGCCCATGCTCTATCCAGTAATAATAATGTTAATAATAATAATCTTGGTATTTGTTAAGTGCTTACTATGTGCAGAGCACTGTTCTAAGCGCTGGCGTAGATACAGGGTAATCAGGTTGTCCCATGTGAGGCTCACAGTTAATCCCCATTTTACAGATGAGGTAACTGAGGCACAGAGAAGTTAAGTGACTCACCCACAGTCACACAGCTGACAAGTGGCAGAGCCGGGAGTCGAACTCATGACCTCTGACTCCAAAGCCCAGGCTCTTTTCCACTGAGCCTTGCTTATCTTACTTGGGGAGATGAGAAGCCAAGATGAAGTATCTGTGGCATTTACGTGCCGTTCTTTGTGATATGTTAATTTTAAAACTTAAGATATATCATTGCTATACGTGTGAGCCGGCAGTTACGGCACTGTGGATTTTCAGTTTGCACTTGTAAACAAAAAAAAATATCTTTGGGCCTATTTCTCCTACTGTGGTGTCTCTGTAAGAGATTGTGAAATGACTTTTAAAGTTCAGGAATCAAGTACGCATCGAAACTCTGCAACTGAGCCAACTGACTTAACTCTTGTTTTATTTGATCATTTTTAGGTGTGCAAATGAAACCAAATCCAAAGCAGAAGAACAATTTTGGGCTTATAATTTCTGCCCTACTCCATACTCCTGGACTGCACTTCTGGGCCTAATCCTATACCTGATTTTCTTCGCACCTGGTAAGGAAATATTTCATTGCTGTAGTTAGTAATATTGTATGCCGTGGCTAGAACATGGATTTCATTCATTTTTTCAATAGTATTTATTGAGCACTTACTATGTGCAGAGCACTGTACTAAGTGCTTGGAATGTACAATTCAGCAACCGTTAGAGACAATCCCTGACCAGTGACGGGCTCACAGTCTAAACGGGGGAGACAGACAGCAAAGCAAAACAGAACAAAACAAAAACAGGACATCATCATCCAAATAAATAGAATCAAGGAGATATACACCTTATTAACAAAACAAATAGGGTAATAATATATACAAAGGAACACAGTGTTTGAAGGAAGGGGAAGAGGGAAGAGCAGAGGGTCGGGGTGGGGGGAGGGGAGGAGGAGCAGAGGGAAAGGGGGGCCTCAGCCTGGGAGGGCCTCCTGGAGGAGGTGAGCTCTCAGTAGGGCTTTGAAGAGGGGAAGAGAGTTAGTTTGGCAAATGTGAGGAGGGAGGGCATTCCACGTAAGAGGTAGGACGTGGGTCAGGGGTTGACTGCAGGACAGGTGAGAACGAGGCACAGTGAGGAGGTTAGTGGCAGAGGAGTGGAGCGTGCGGGGTGGGCAGTAGAAAGAGAGAAGAAAGGTGAGGTAGGATGGGGCAAGGGGATAGAGAGCTTTGAAGTCAAGAGTGAGGAGTTTTTGCTTGGTGCGAAGGTTGATAGGCAACCACTGGAGGTTTTTGAGGAGGGTAGTGACCTGCCCAGACTGTTTCTGTGGGATTTCAAGGGGCCTCCTACTCTCCCATTATGTAACTACAAAGGATTCTGGGAAGCCTTGCTGCTCTTCCACGCAGCCTCCTGTGCCACCCAAAGACGGGCTCAGGAGATCCCACCTGGCAAAGGAGTGCCCTGAGGAGCCCACTGCTTCTCAGAGTTCTTCTTCCCAGGACTCCAGGGGCCACTCCAAAGCCAGAAACAACAGGAGGTGTTAGAGGAGAACTTTGGGGACCTGCACACCCCACTGTGCCAATTCAGGGGGTGGCAAGGACGCAGAGGTAGGAGCACCAGGAGAAACAGACTAGGCTGTAAACTCACTGTGGGCAGGGAACATGTCAACCACCTCTGTAGTATTGGACTCTACCAAGCGCTTAGTACAGTTCTGTGCCCACAGTAAGCATTCAGTAAATATGATTGTAACAGCACTAGTCCCCAAAACTCACCCGTGCCACTTATGGTTTGTTTACTTCCTATGTACTCTAGTTGAAAAAGATGTAGCTCCTTTTGAAAGGAGCCCTCAAATTTTGTGGAACACACAAACAAAAGGGAAACAATACCAGGCACTGCTTACAAGGACAATATCTCTGTAGGCACAATGTGTCCGGATTCTGGGTCTTACACAACAGTGATTAACAGCACATGCAGTAAAGTGGTCGCATTTTTTCAAAGTGCAAAGAGGGATGGGAATGGGGATTTTGGTCGAGGTAAGGGGTTTCCATAGAGACAAGATGCGAGAGATAGCGAAAGAGGGAAAGAGAAAGAACAGCTTCTTGGAAGGAACACAGGACTGGAAGTCAGACTTGGGTTGTGGTCCCAGCTCTGTCACTGGCCTGCTGTGAGACTTTAGGCAGGTCACTTAACTTCTCTAGGCCTCGGTTTCCTCATCTGTGAAATGGAGAGAACTCAGATTGTGAGGTCCATGTAAGACAAGGTCTGTGTCCAGTCTGATAAGTAGTGTGGCCTAGTTAGAGCACAGGCCTGGGAGTCAGAGAAACTGAGTTCTACTCCTGACTCTGCCATTTGCCTGCTTTGTGATTTTGGGCAAGGCACTTCACTTCTATATGCCTCAGTTTCCTCATCTGTAAAATAGGGGTTAAATCCCTCTTCTCCCTCTTACTTAAACTCTGAGCTCTATGTGGGACAGGGACTGTGTCTGACCCGATTAACTTGTATCTACTCCAGCGCTTAGAATAGTGTTTGACACACGATAACCGCTTAACAAGTACCATAATTAGTAGAGTAATCTTGTCTCTAAACAAGGGCTTATAACAGAGTCCATAATCCATATCATACTTAATAAAGTGAGAGGTTGAGGAGGAGGGTGGAATGTGGTGAAGGAAGGAGGGAGGGAGGGAAAAGGAAGATTCGACAGTGCGTCCAGGAGATCTTTGTTCAGGACAACTGAGCAAGGCAGTGAATACCCTTGATCCTGTTCTGGGAGGGGCTTCTACTCCTGTTAGGAGTCTGTTTTCTTGACAAGAAGACCCCACCACTCTCCAGCTGCTGCTGCTGTGTTCCTATTGGCTGACGTTGACTTCCAACATCAATCAATGGTATTTATTGAGCGCTTATTTTGTGCAGACCATTGTACTAAGCGCTTGGGAGAGTCCAGTACAGCAGAGTTGGTTGGCACGGTCCCTGCCCACAACAGCCTTAGTCTAGAAGAGGATCATTTCCATTGCCACCCAGGCTGTTTGCGGAGACTGCAGTGGAAATGATTTTGGAGACTGAAGTCCACCTCTGGGACTCCAGTGGTGGTTGAGGAGCAACAGGAAAGACTGTTCCAAGCCTGGGGCTGGATCTGCAACTCTCCTCCTCCTCCTCTTACTCCTCCTCCTGTCTCCTCCTCTTTCTCCTCCTTCTCTGTCTTCTCCTCTTCCTCCCTGGCCAAAGTGGACCCTTGGCGAATCTGACCATCACAGTTCAGTGCTCTGCCGGAAATACAAACCACATAAGTTCTCTTAATTGGCTGACTGGTTTAGAATGGTGCTCAAAAATCAGGCTGAGACATAAGGTCACTGGAATGTAGAGCCCCAGGGAGGGTAACTGCAGAAAGACTTGGGTGAGTCTTTTGCCCTCCTGCCGCCGTTGCCTACTGTCCCTGTTCCCCAAAGAAGTGGCCCAGGCAGGAGAAAGGACCAGGAGTTTCCTGGACAGGATCCAGGGTATGGCACTACCCCAGAACCAGTAATATCTGTGCAGAAATTAACAGGCAACCTCAATCAGAAGCAGCATGGCCTAGTGGATAGAGCACGGATTTGGGAGTCAGAATGTCATGCGTTCTAACCCTCACTCTGCCACTTGTCTATTGTGTGGCCTTGGGCAAGTCACTTCACTTCTCTGGGCCTCAGTTATCTCATCGGTAAAATGGGGATTGAGACTGGGAGCTGCACGGGGGACAGGGACCGGCTCCAAACTGATTCACTCATTTCCACCCCAGAGGTTAGTACAGTGCTGGGAACATAGTATGCGCTTAACAGGGAATATGTCTGTTTATTGCTGTATTGTACTCTCCCAAGTGCTTAGTACAGTGCTCTGTATACAGTAAGTACTCAATAAATGCCATTGATTGTTCGATTGTTCATAAGACCAAATTATAATTTGAAATAGGTAACATTTCTTCACGTGTCTGACAGGATTTACTTCTAGTTTCTAAGCTCCCTCTAGACTGTCAACTCTTTGGGAGCAGGGAACATGTCTGTCAATTTTGTTATATTGCCCTCGGCTAAGTGCCTAGTACACTGCTCTGCACACAGTAACCGCTCCATAAATAGGATCGATTGATTGATAAAGTTTCTATTTGCATTTTCAGGAATGGGACCTATGCCATGGACTGTCAATTCTGAAATCTATCCCCTTTGGGCTAGAAGTACGGGAAATGCATGTTCATCAGGAACAAACTGGATTTTCAATGTTTTGGTTTCACTGACGTTTTTACATACAGCAGAGTACCTTACATACTATGGTAAGATATGATTTGCAATATTTCTCATATCGTTCATTGTCTGGGTTAGGAGACATGTTACAACTGCTCAGTGGGATGGTAATATTGATTTGCTGACATTACTTCAACCAGGACCGCTGGGGCCTTTCTGGCATGCATTCATTCATTCAATAGTATTTATTGAGCACTTACTATGCGCAGAGCACCGTACTAAGTGCTTGGAATGTACAATTCGGCAACAGATAGAGACAATCCCTGCCCAGTGACGGGCTTACAGTCTAATCAGATCCCTCAAGTAAGCCGTATGCATGGGTGGAATGAATTTATGTACCTCTGAAGCACTTTGATACTCATCCCAGCCCCACAGTACTTACGTCAGTATTCTCATCATCCTCTATTTCCCCTGTCCCTAAGCTATTTTAATGTCTGCCTCCCCCTGTAGACTGTAATAATAATGATAATAATAATTGTGGTACTTGTTAAGCACTTCCTATGTGCCAAGCACCGTTATAAGTACTGAGGTAGATACAAGTTAATCAGGTTGGACTGGGTCCTTGTCCCACAAGGGGCTTACACTCTCAATCCCCATTTTACAGATGAGGTAACTGAGGCCCAGAGAAGTGAAGTGACTTGCTCAAGGTCACACAGCAGCCATGTGGCAGAGCTGGTATTAGAACTCAGGTCCGTGTTCTATCCACTAAGCCATGCTGTAAGCTCCTCATGGGTAGGGATGATATCTACCAAGTGTGTTGCATTGTCCCAAGCACTCAGTACAGTTCTCTGCACACAGTAATCGCTCATTAAATACCAGAAAAGCAGTATGGCATAGTGGATAGAGCATGAGCCTCAGAGTCAGAAGGTCATGGGTTCTCATCCCAGCTCCACAGCTTGTCTACTGTGTGACCTTGGGCAAGTCACTTCACTTCTCGGGGCCTCAGTTCCCTCATCTGTAAAATGGGGACTGAAACTGTGAGCCCCTTGTGGGACAGGGTCTGTGTCCAACCTGAGTTGCTTGTATCCACCCCAATGCATAGTACAATTCTTGGCACATAGTAAGTGCTTAACAAATACCATACTTATTATTATTACTATTATTACCAGTGATGGATTGCTTGATTATAGTGCCTCCCACCTCCATCATCACACCTATTTTCTGTAATGATAATAATAATAATAATAATAACTGTGGTATTTGTTGAGTACTTAACTATATGCCAGACACTGTACTAAGCGCTGGGGTGGATACAAGCAAATCGGATTGTATTAATCCCCATTTTACAGATCCCCATTTTACAGATGAGGTAACTGAGGCTCAGAGAAGTGAAGTGACTTGCCCAAAGTCCCACAGCTGATAAGTGGAGGATCCGGGATTAGAACCCACGACCTCTGACTCCCAAGCCCATGCTCTTTCCACTAAGCCACGCTGCTTCTCTGATCAAATGCAATTATAAAATGACTGTACTGGGGAAGTACTTCAGAGTGTCCTATTAGAGGTAAATGTCCCCCTTCAGCATTGGAGCCTCAGTGACATGTTTAAGTTGCTGTTTTCAACAGGAATAGATACAACAAAATGGGAAACCATGTAGAACAACTACACACTAAATTCCACTTAATTTTGTAAGAGGTTGGCGGAAGGGAAAAAATATTTCTTCCAAAGAAACTTCAGTGTTCATTCATTCATTCAGTCATATTTATTGAGCGCTTACTGTGTGCAGAGCACTGTACTCAGCACTTGGGAGCATGCATTACAACAAAATTGATTAGAAACATTCCCTGCCCACAACGAGCTTATGATCTAGAGAGGGAGACAGAGATTAATATAAGGGAAGCAGCATGGCTCAGTAGGTAGAACACGGGCCTGGAAGTCAGAAGGACCTGGGTTCTAATTCTGGCTCTACAATTTGTGTGCTGCATGGTCTTGGGGAAGTCACTTCACTTCTCTGGGCCTCAGTTACTTCATCTGTAAAATGAAGATGAAGACTGTGAGCTGCATGTGGGTGAGGGATCCTGTCCAACCCTATTTGCTTGTATCTGTCCCAGCGCTTAGTAAAGTGCCTGGTATGTAGTAAGTGCTTAACAAATACCACAGTTATCATTAGTATTATTACTATCATTATTATTATATACCATAAATTATAATTTATGATTATAAATAAATAATATATAGATATGTATATATCTGGCTTTCTTCTGTAGCTTATTGTTAACTCTCCCAAGCCCCTCTCAGGATGGCACCTGGGGAATTTCCAGTAGTCTACCAGTCTCGCCTATAGGAGGGAGAGTCAAGCAGAGACTATCCATTTCATTCATTCATTCATTCAATTGTATTTATTGAGCGCTTACTGTGTGCAGAGCACTGTACTAAGCGCTTGGAAAGTACAGTAAGGCAACAGATAGAGATAATCCCTACCCAACAACGTGCTCACAGTCTAGAAGACAGGCTCACAACTTAGCTTGGGCAGTGGCTAGCAAGTGGCAGACGATCTGCTCCAAGTCAAAACTCACCCGTGCTGGACAGCAGCGTCACGGGAGAGAGTCGAGGGCGGAAACTCAAGTTTACTGCGTGGAAGGAGGCAATGGTCAACCATTTTTTACCAAAAAAAGTCTAGATCCACCACCAGAGGTATTGCAGATGGAGGTGGGGCATTCTGGGAGTCCATGGAGTCTCTGTGGGTAGGAAACGAGCGGACCGAATAAGACAAGACGTATCTGGCACTGGATGTAAGCTGAGTCCATCTGGGACTTGGTTCTGGTAAAAGACAGAGTCTCCAAGTTGGGGGATTCTGGGGCAGGGGCAATCATCTAGCCCAGGGGGGTTAGGCCGTAGAGAGGGGCAGCACTGTATGCCCTCTCCCCGGCCCCTGATTGTCTGCAGTCCCTTTGGCTTCCACAGCTGCTTCCCCGTCTCTCCCATGTCTCTCTTCCCAGAGACACCGACCTACCTGCCGGACGCCCATCTTGGTCACTAGCCACCTTCACTTCCCGGAAAGCCCGCTCGCCACTACAGACCACACCGCCCCTCTCTCCCCACCTTCCCACCCCCTTCCCAGAAAGCCTGCCGGTTACCAGGGCAGAGGGAGCTGGTGTTCTGCTTAGAAATAGTTTTTACTTTCGGCACAGGCTGGAATTAAGGACCCCTCGGACACCCACAAGTATTGGATACAGAGAGGAAGTTAATCCAGAAAGGAGACCGTTAAAAAGCTGCCAACATGTGCAGTTAAAGTCATTTTACGGAAAGTTCATGGAATCACTTTTATGAGATTGTCATATTCACTCTCTTCCAAGTCCTAAATATAGTTTAGTGTTTTGCGAGAACTGATTGCATCCAATCTTAGAATGTCATAGACCAAACATTAAAAGGCTAGATGAAAGGACCTTTGATTGCAAAGCTCTCGAATCCTGTATTTGCATCTGCAGTGAACTTTCACTGCCGATGAAGGAAGTAGAGAGAGGAAAGAAATTATGATACCCAAAACTCATTTTTTTCAAGAACATCCTGTTGGTACACTTAGCTCTTACTTTCCTTCACAAGACTTTGATCTTTTATTAAGTTGATAGACTACAGTGCCATTATTTCTAATGTCCTGTCTCCAGTACTGAGCTGCGGTGCTTCCTTTCAGTCGTCTTGTGTTCCATTTTAATCCTATTTCAAAACTTCTTAATGGCTCTTTTAAAAACTCATTTGATTTTACTAAGGTTACAGCCTTGTGAGACGGGGAGGATGATGAAGCCGTCTCCTGGTGATGGGAGAGTCAGGGGAAAGACAGGGTTGGGTGGGAAGATGAGGAGTTCCGTTTTGGGCATGTTAAGTTTGAGGTGTTGGCAGGACATCCAAGTAGAAATATCCTGAGGGCAGGAGGAAACGCAAGACTGCAGAGAAGGAGAATTCAGGGCTGGAGAGGTAGATTTGGAAATCCTCCATGTAGAGATGGTAGTTGAAGCCGGGGGAGCGAATGAGTTCTGAAAGGGAGTGGGTGTAGATGGAGAATAGAAAAGGACCCAGAACTGAGCCCTGAGGGACTTCCACGGTTAGTGAGAGGGAGGCAGAGGGATCATGAGATGTAATCATGGGATCTCTAGGGCAAGGAATCCAACCATTTGCTTGCTTTCTCTAAATGCTGTTGTAACAGAATTCTGCTCCGGATGATGATCTATTGGTCTATACAATAATGGCATTTCTTAAGTTCCTTACTTTCTCACAATTATCACTGAAGATGAGAAACAAGACTTAGTCTAAGGAAAAATCCAAGGACTCAGATTAACTCGTTAATATTTGTGGTATGCTTTAATTGCAGGGGCCTTCTTTCTCTATGCAGTATTTGCTGCTCTGGGACTCTTGTTCATCTACGGCTGTCTTCCCGAAACTAAAGGGAAGAAACTGGAGGAAATCGAATCCCTGTTTGATAACAGGCTATGTATGTGTGGCGCTTCCGATTCTGATGAAGGAAGATATATTGAATATATTCGGGTGAAGGGAAGTAATTATCATCTTTCTGACAATGATGCTTCTGATGTGGAATAATTTTTAGCTGCTGATGTATTTAATCATTTAAAAGCCTTCTGGGAAAAGAGCAGCTATTGGTGACCTCACTGCCCTGCTTCTGGTCTGGTTTCCCTTTCTACTGTCTAATTCTGAATGCCTTTATGTTCTAAAATACTTAATTGGGAAGGGAATCTAATGCAGTATGATTTATCTGGAGCTGAAAAGTTAAAAAAAACAGTTTATAAGGATTTTATTTTATGAGAAAATGGATATTAGCTCCTGAAAATTAACTAAATCCAGGTTTTTTTCCAATGAAACCAATGACATTCTTATTTCTTAAGAAAGTAAATAATATTAGCAACGGTATAGTCAGTATGAAGCCACCGCAATCATTCTAATGTCCTTACAAACAGAAGTATTCTAGGCTGCTGAGCACGGTATTTTACTTCCGGAAAAAATTGCCTGCCCGTCCTGGGACGATGGACTCATAAGCAGTTTACCTCCGGGGTTTCGGTGAGCAAAGACCACTTAGAGTTATGCAGGAGAATTAAAAAGCACCGGCTTTAGGAAAAGCATCTCTGTAGGTATTCCCACTGGCTAGACGAACACGACAGACTGGTTCATCCATATGGCATTCTTCGCCCCTCAGAGATTCCTCAGGGCACCGCCCGGGGTTTCGGATCAACTGAGCACAGCTCCGCTACTCCGGACCTGGGCGAGAGCCCTTCTTTAGGCGGTTCATTTCACAAGTGCAGTGAAGGTCCCCACACTGAGCATTTTCTGAACATAACCTTACATTGTTTGTTTGGTTGGTGCATTTTATTTGTTTGCCATGACAACACAAAATAAAAGGTTTGATGGGATCCCTAATTGAACAGCCCCTTAGGCACCCTAAATTAATCGGATCTTCAGCTACTTCAGGGACCATTTTGTGTGCTGACCAAAATCGCACAGTAATCACCACCCCTCTGCTTATAAACGTCGGCGCTTTGCCTATTGGTGCCTTTATTTTCATTATGTAAATAGCTTCCAACACATCTCTTTTTTTCCCATTCATTTATTTATAAAATGGGTTTGAAACCAAAAGGAAAATCAGTGGCAGAAAAGCCCAGGGATAATCATGACCTTAAAATAGAAATTGCTTTTCCTCTAAACTTTGTTAATATTTCAAGAACAAGATATTACTAGTAGGTTTGTCAAACTCAGTACCACATTGCTCTTTATTCATTAATGAATAAATACAGTTCATTTTCTGTACCTCACATTTTCCTGACAAAGTCAGAGTATGTAGAAATATGGATAGATTTTTGAAGACCGTCTGTAACCCCGTAGCCCAAATGTGGGTGATTTTCTCTCTGTTTGTGATGAGATATTAGTAATCTGGATAAATGATTGGATCAGGTCCACACCCAGGGTGTTTCGTATAATATATTTGCTGAAAAGTTTAAATTTGTTGAATTTCTATTCCACATCGTATTCTGCCTTACATTTTGGCCCTTCTGTTTTGAAAGCCCATCTTTCAAATCCATTCCCTCCTTTCTGAGCTACAAGTGATATCTAATAAAGTAAATTTTGATAAATCAAAATCTCTCAATCATATGACTGAGGCAATGCAGAACAAAAATGTAACCACACTCTATTTTCTAACATACAGTTTTGAATCCCAAATCCCAGAGTTCCTATTTATGCCCTTCCAACCCGTGGTTGAAAACCAAAAAGGTGTGCGAGTCCAGTCGACACTTAAATTCTTCTGCTACACACTAAGGGTCTTGGCTGCCTACCAGGTAGGAGCGAAGAGACAGATTCAATCTAACCTTTTTTATCAATAAAACAGATTTCTGATAAAAACAGTATGAAAGATTATTATCCCACTTAATATGTTTCCAGTCAATCAGTCAATCATCTTTATTGAGCACTTACTATGTGCTGAGCCCTGTATTGAGCACCTGGGAGAGTATAATGACAACAGAGTTGGTAGACGTGTTCCCTGCAAACAGCGAGTTTGCAGGTCTTTTCATCATTTCCCGGGATGAAAATGAGCCCATTGTCGAGCCAGTTGGAAGATAGTACAGCCTGTAATCAATCGATCAGCCCCTTCCACTTTCCTGGTATACTCAGAAATAGGTATGTGTATTGTATTTTCTTTTCATATCAGTGATTTGGTTAGCAGAAATAATCATAATCTTTAGAATCTCTTTCTCTAAGCTTTAAATTCAACTGGCTGTTCGTATTTATTTTTCAGAAAGTTTGATGTCATTTAATGGCAGAGATCGTTGCTCTTTTCCACTGACAGCTCATCCTGGGTCCATCAAAGCAGAGTCAAGTAAAGGATTGGGGCAATTAGCTGTGCAGAGGAATAATCTGTAGTCCAAAGAAACCTTGATCTTCCCCTCAGTGATGTTTTGTAGTCACAGATATCTGAAAAATTGCCTTACCTTTGCCCCTGACTTTGTCAGCATAAACATAAATCCTATTTGGCTGTGAACAAATTTCCTAAAACTGTTTTCTAAACAGAGCATGGTGCTTTCCATCTCTTTAAGGTGAGCAAAAGTAGTCTCCCACATTTGTAGCTAACAATCAGTTGGCTGTGGCATGAAATTCTAGTTTATTTTCTATCGCTATTTGCTTCCAGTTATGTTGGATTTGTGTTCCTTTTCCAATGAATTATGTTTCATGACCGTAACATTCCATCTCTATTACTTGTGAGCCACATACTATATATAAATATATACAAATAGGTTTATATATGTTTATATATAGTAATGGCTATTCAAAAGACTAAAAAAGACTTGAAAAATCAACCTTGCAAAAATAAGGTTTTTATTGTTAGAATCTGTGAACATTTGTAAAAGATGAAAAAATTAAAAGATTTTTTGTATTTTACAGAGAATTTTATATTGTGCATCTTTTAAGTTTACAGAGACTTTGGCTGGCACCGAATACTTCAATAACATTCCATATGAAGATGATAAAAATAGTTTTAGTAGTATAATAATTTCATAGAATAGAATTTTGATTTGTTAAATTGAAACACAGATCTAAGCACAAGATCATTTTAGTAAATGCTTTTTGCAGGAATCGTGGATATTTTCTTCACAAGCTGCATATTTCATTCAGGAGTACTATGCTTCATGAATATCTGGTGAAGCTGGTTATATATAGCACCTGCCTAGTTTCCTTCAAGGTGGCATATCAATTATACAGTAGGCTTGAAAGAATTTGACATCTCTGCTGCTTCAGATCTCATTAGTCTGCACCTAGGTATAGGAGATGTGAGGCTAAATACCTTTTCAAAGGTTTATCATTATTCAGTATGTTGATATTTCTCTGCCTTACAGATATTTAAATCTTCCTTCTGACTCAGATCAGGCATTTACTCAAAATCAGATGGATTTTTAAAATGAATCTTCAATAAGAATAGGGAAAGAGATTTTACACTTCATTTGACCTGAAACAAAGGAAATGCTTTATTTGAAAATTAGTTAAGCATTACCAGAATTTTGCTTTCATAATACTTTTCATGTTGGGGAACAGTATTTGAGCTCTGGTAAGTGGTTTGGGTGAATCTTTAGGCTTCAAGACAACAGTCATTAAGTACACATAGTTAAAAGCAAGAACTCTGCTGCCGGCTCTTTTTTTTTCCCCAATCATTAGTCGTCTTTGCAGGGGAAGGGCTGATCAAAAAAAGAAAAGTACACAGTTTGGCTAGAAGCTTAGATACCAAAGCAACCCTCATTAAAATGTCCCATTATTCCACCAATGATTCCAGAAAAAAATTAAATCTTCAAAAGCACCCGATCCCTACAAAACTTTGAAAAATGATGTCATGTTTTTCACAGCAAACTCTGCTTCAGCTTCAACACTGAAATTATTTCAAAATATATATCTTTTTTCACTTAATAAAGATTTTACCAGTACCCTAAGTTGGACCAAAAGCATGATGTCACATTTTCCCACGTATAAATATTTCAGCATTTTCCAACAAATAGAAACAAACTTCTCCTCAATACTTTAAAAAAAAAAGTTTACCTACTTTGTGTGATAGATCTGAATTGACCAAATAATTCTTTCCTAACAGGAAAAAGTGAACAATAAACAAAAGTTTTGTATACCAGGCCAGAAGCAGAAAATTCACAATACAAGCTTTATGGCAAAATGTGTATAATTGCGGGTAAAATTTACAGCTTACATGTAGCTGCTGCCTATAAAAACGACTCCGAATTGTTCTCCGGATTACTAAAAATCTTGTTTTCTGTGCAGAACTATCAGTTGTTTATATCGATCTTCATAGCCTTGTATACAATGTTAAGCTTAATTTATGGAGTGGTTTAGGTTGTGGCAATATTTCCAATGTCAGCACAATAAACTCTCCTTCTTGGTGAACAGTATTGTTGCTCTGATATTAAGGGGTGAACTCTTGAAGAGCCCACCTATTTATTCAAAAAGTCAGAACAACTAGCAGTTCTTCACTCTGTGGTGTATGTTTTCACTTAAAGATGAAGGAGTTTTGTATATGCCAGTAATCATCACTGTGGTGTTTTGTAACAGGATGTTAATGATGTTCAAAAGTATATGGAAGTATTTTATTCACATGACTTGTTCGTGTTACTGAAGAAAATATAATTCCTATAACTCCTTTTTCATGTAGTAGATACAGTGTGTTGCACTTGAGTGATTTGGCATGTGAAATTATGACGTTTGAGATTTTATTTATTGTTTATTTGAATCTCTTTTTCAGATTTGGGTTTTAGATGGTAAAGTTTGTGTTTGATGTTGTCCTATCAATTATAACTGAACAAAATGAAAGACAGTTACAAAACAGAACCCTGGTATTGAAAATTTAAAACCAGGTTTTGTAAAGTGGAAGTTAGGAAACTCAACCTCAACTCATTTTATTTGAAGAGTAAAATAAAATCAAGAGATTTCAACATGAAAGTACCATAGGTATGTACACTGTAAGAGTCCAGACCGGTTTCCTAGCAGTCTTCGGTTTCATTCTCTCTTGATAATTCAGCATCCTTTACCTGCAATGAACAAAACCAATACCGGAAACTGTAATTTTCATGGGGAATAAATTGAATTGTAGTGTGTGCTATTCATAAAATACAAGTACTTAATGAAGTATAAATTCAATTCCTGAGTGCATGTGCAGTATTTAATACTTCAACTTGACAAACCTAGTATGAATATTTATGACCAGCCTTGATATTTGGAATATCTTAACACTGGTGAACATGTATCATTTCCTTTACAGTCATTCAAGCCTATACCGTATCGAAGTGTTGTACATTCTATGAAATTTTAGTGATGTAAACCTGTTTTTAATGTTGTTTTACTGAAGTTCAGTCTTTACAGAAAACTAAATATCTTTCCAAAATTGTCAGTGCCAGAACTGTAAATGAAAAATAAAATAAAAATTAAGACAATTCATTACAATCCGTTTACGATCTTTCTCTCGGGGTTTTGTTTAAACTATATGAATAACTCCTCCAAAATACAGCAAGCCTCTTATTAAATAGTCTGTATCTTGCAGCATCTTGCACTGCTCACATTAAAGTAACTTTTTAAGCCTGTTGATTGTTTATCTCAGAAGGTTATCTTTTAGAGTGGTGACAAAGTAAGTAAAATTTTTGCCGCATGAAAAAGAAGAAAATTGTTTCCTTCTGTGGCGGATGAAAAAATAGCTTGGATCTGAGCCATTCTTACTACAGAAAAAACAGCTCTGGAGAAAGCGTTTTGTCTTTTTGGACCCACCCAAGATCTATATTTGGAAAATCAAACCACAACAGATGTATGTATGATCAATTCCCGTCCCCTCTGTGAACTGTTTAGGTCTTGTAGTTTTTTTTATGTTGGACCCTAGTTTGGAGGCCGGTGACAGCTGAGAACAGGACCGCCCGCTTCACCTGGAGCTGTTGGTCCATCTCCTATCAAAGTAATATTTTTAGGCATCTAGAAATAATATAATAATAATAATAATAATAATAATAATTGTGGTATTTGTTAAGCACTTACTGTGTGCCAGGCACTGTACTAAGTGCTGGTGGGGAATAAAAGCAGATCGTGTTGGACACAGTCCTGTCCCACATCATTCATTCATTCAATAGTATTTATTGAGCGCTTACTATGTGCAGAGCACTGTACTAAGTGCTTGGAATGTACAATTCGGCAACAGATAGAGACAATCCCTGCCCATTGACGGGCTTACAGTCTAAGGGGAGACAGACAAAAACAATAGCAATAAATAGAATCAAGGGGATGGACATCTCATTAACAAAATAAATAGGGTAATAAAAATATATACAAATGAGCAGACGCGCACAGTGCTGAGGGGAGGGGAAGGGAGAGGGGGAGGAGCAGAGGGAAAGGGGGGGAAAGGGGCGCTTAGCTGAGGGGAGGTGAAGGGGGGGTAGAGAGGCAGCAGAGGGAGCAGAGGGAAAAGGGGAGATCAGTCTGGGAAGGCCTCTTGGAGGAGGTGAGCTTTAAGTAGGGCTTTGAAGAGGGGAAGAGAGTTTGGCGGGGGTGAGGAGGGAGGGCGTTCCAGGACAGCGGGAGGACGTGGCCCAGGGGTCGATGGCGAGATAGGCGAGAACGGGGAACGGTGAAGAGGTGGGTGGCAGAGGAGCGGAGTCTACGGGGGGCAGTAGAAAGAGAGAAGGGAGGAGAGGTAGGAGGGGGCAAGGGGATGGAGAGTCTTGAAGCCTAGAGTGAGAAGTTTTTATTTCATGCGGAGGTTGATAGGCAACCACTGGAGGTTTTTAAGAAGGGGAGTGACATGCCCAGGCGTTTCTGCAGAAAGATGATCCGGGCAGCAGAATGAAGAATAGACTGGAGTGGGGAGAGGCAGGAGGAATAGAGATCAGAGAGAAGGCTGACATAATAATCCAGCCGGAATATTATGAGAGCCCGTACCAGTAAGATAGCCATTTGGGTGGAGAGGAAAGGTCGGATCTTGGCGATAGTATAAAGGTGAGACGGGCAGGTCTTGGTGACGGATTGGATGTGTGGGGTGAATGAGAAAGCCGAGTCAAAGATGACACCGAGGTTGCAGGCTTGAGAGATGGGAAGGATGGTTGTACTGTCCACAGTGATGGGGAAGTCAGGAAGAGGACAGGGCTTGGGAGGGAAGATAAGGAGCTCAGTTTTGGGCCCACAGTCTTAATCACCATTTTACAGATGCGGTAACTGAGGCACAGAGAAGTGAAGTGACTTCCTAAAGTCACATAGCAGACAAGTGGCAGATCCAGGATTAAAACCCATGGCATTCTGACTCCCAGACCCATGATCTATCCACTAGGGAAAACGGTTTCCTTCATTTTGGAGAACATAGCTACAAGGTTTTTAGCCTGCTGGGCCTCACCTGATCTGGGAAATGATTCCTCTTTGATCTCTTTCTCTAGGTTTTCCCTGTCCTCTGCCTCCTCCTTTTTGTCTCGCTCACAGTATAGCTTTCCGTCCGGGGTAGTGGAGTGACACTGACACCTTTTTTTGTATGGATGCGTATTGAATAGCCAGCTAAACTGATGTTGTATATTTCCTCGCTCAATGGAAAAAAGGCAGGTCATCACTATCATTATCAAGGGAAGGACCCGTGGTTTCAGACTCCATTGATTTGAACACAGATGTGTCGGAAATATAATGTTGGTATTTGTTAAGCGCTTACTATGTGCAGAGCACTGTTCGAAGCGCTGGGGTAGATACAGGGTAATCAGGTTGTCCCACGTGAGGCTCGCAGTTAGTCCCCATTTTACAGATTAGGTAACTGAGGCACATAGAAGCTAAGTGACTTGCCCACAGTCACACAACTGACAGGTGGCTGAGCCGGGAGTCAAACCCATGACCTATGACTCTGAAGCCCAGGTTCTTCCCACTGAGCCATGCTGCTTCCCAAATATCAGTTTGCACCAATTGCATTTGAGACCCCTGATCATCTCTTGCTCTCTTCACAGCAGTGAGCATGTACTGCTTAGAGAAAGAAACACAAATTTGATATTCCCAAATAAAGTGGTTATTAAGTCTACAAAATGAGGAATTCTCTGTTTTTACCTGCATTCTTTCCCTGTCTCCAAGCACCTTTGATTGTGGGTGAGATTTATCGTGATTATGTTGTCTTGTTTTTGTCTGTCTCCCCCGATTAGACTGTGAGCCCATCATTGGGCAGGGATTGTCTCTATCTGTTGCCTAATTGTACATTCCAAGCGCTTAGTACAGTGCTGTGCACATAGTAAGTGCTCAATAAATACTATTGAATGTATGAATGAATGAATGAAAGATTAACCTAACTTTTTTTGCCATGTTAAACAGGTGCTGCATCCGAATCTGCAGCGCTTGAAATTTTTGTTTATCTGTTCAATTTCAGTCATGATAGCATAAATAACAAATGTAAAGTGATTCTACGAGAGTTTGTGGCCAGCTTGTTTCTCTTCTTTTTTTTTTAATGGTATTGTTAAGCACTTAATATGTACCAAGCACTGTACTAAGCACTGAGGTAGATACAGGATAGTCACGTTGGACACAGTCCGTGTCCCACATGGGGCTCACAGTCTTAATTCTCCCATTTTCCAGGTGAGGTAACCGAGGCACAAAGAATTTAAGTGCCTTGCCCAGGGTCACCCAGCAGAAAAGTGGCAGGGCTGGGAAGAGAAGCTGGGTCCTTTTGACTCCCAGGCCCGTGCTAATTTTAAGGTTTTATGAGTGGGAAGGAATATCCTCTACCAAATCTGTCATATGGAACTCTCCCAAGTGCTTAGTATGGTGCTCTGCACACAGTAAGCACTCAATACATACCACTGATTGAATCAACTTGTCATTGGAGGCCCATTTTGCCACAGGAAAGTGACAGTAACACGGCTCCAATCCTAAACTGCGGGTTCTGGCTGGAACCTTCTAACCACTCCTGCAAACAATAAGAATAATTGTATTTTTTGTTAATCTCTCTCTCTGTGCCAAGCACCTTTTTAGATTCAAGATCTTCGGATCCGATATGGGGCTCACAGTCTAAGTAGGAGGGAAGAGAATTTAATCCTCATTTTGTAGATGAGGTAACTGAAGCACCGAGAAGTTAGGTGACTTGCTCAAGGTCACACAGCCAACAAATGTCGGAGCCAGGATTAGTCCTGAGCTCTTTCCCCTAGACCACACTGCTTTGAGGAAATGGGACTACTGGAGCAATATTGCTGAGGTCCAGCACCGAGGGTTATTTGACTCATGAGATTTACATTTCGACCCCCTGGGTCATTAGTTTCACTGAGTGATAGGCAATCTCTGAATTAAATCAATGGCAACGTTTTGAAATGTGTCCAAAGTCATCTTGATATAGCAGGCAGACACTGTGGGGGTGTATCTAGTCAGCTAATTATTTAGAGAACTTAGTCAAAGTTTTTTGAGTACGGAGAACCTGCATTCTTAATTATGGTATGTATTAAGCACTTATTATGTGTTAAGCCCTGTTCTAAGTGCCAGGATAATCAAGTCATTGCTAGGATAATCAGGTCAGACATGGTCCCTCTCCTATGTAAGGCTCACAGTCTAAATAGGAGGGAGACCAGGTACTGTATCCCCATTTTACAATTAAGGAAACTGAAGCCCAGAAAGTTGAGACTTCTCCCAAGTCACCCAGCAGGTGAATGGCAGACGTAGGATTAGAACCCAGATCCTCTGGCTCCCAGGACTGTGTCTCAACTCTTTAGTGCAGCAGAAAGTTAAAATAGTAGGAAGGCCTCTCCAGCAAACATCTTGTCCAAGAGGAGTCAAGAGGTCATGGGTTCTAATCCCGCTCCACCGTGTGACCTTGGGCAAGTCACTTGACTTCTCTGTGCCTCAGTTACCTCATCTGTAAAAAAATGGGGATTGAGACTGTGAGCCCCACGCGGAGCAACCTGGTTACCTTGTATTTATCCCAGGGCTTAGAACAGTGCTTGGAACATAGTAAACGCTTAACAAATGCCATAATTATTATTATTATTATTATACCACACATCTTGGTAAGCAAATACCTGAAAACCATTCCAAACAGATCGTCATCCTTCTTATTACTGTAAAATTCTCCACCGATGGATATTACTCTTTTCCTTCCTTTTTCACTCCCTATTTTTAAGAACAGAGAAAATTGCCCGATATTTCTAAGACTACTACAGCTAACATTCTCGCCACGCACATCAAACCAACTCGAGGAGTCATCGATAAGCTCAGAAATTAAGAGTTCCAATTGATAATGCTCTTAAGCACCTTCTGCTCTTGATGCATTTACAGAACATGCCCATTGGAAACATTTTCAGTTTCAGTGGAAATGGAAGCACAGCTTTTTCTGGGGCATCATAGAATGAAAAAATGGAAAAAATTTAGGATATGTGATCTGAAGGAAAGGACTGAAAAACCTTGCTTTCTCCAGTGATTTGGACATACCTTGAAATAGAATGGAAGAACTATGATTCTCCAGAAAAAGTGAAAGATAGGTGAGCAGAGATACTGGTGTGACTACAGAGGTTGAAAGTGCCTTTGGTTCAGTAAATATCTTTTCAGTACCAGCTGGGGGGTTTTTTGTTTGTTCGTTTATGCTAGCCAGAGGCTTTCTCCAAAATCATTAAGTACCCGGCCTAATGGGATTTTAAGCCTAGCAGGCAAAACCAACCTGCTCATGAATCATTGTCCAATTTTGGAGTCATCTACCCGAGGAGTTTCAATGACCCACATCTACGGGAGGAAAGGGAAAATGGGTTTATGAAAGATATTATATATGCATTATGTAGTGGAGAAGCAATATGATGTAGTGGAGAAGCAGCAAGGTGTAGTGGAGAAGCAGCAAGGTGTAGTGGATAGAGCACGGGCCTAGGAGTCAGAAGGACTGGAATTCTAATTTTGACTCTACCACTTGTCTGTTGTGTGACCTTGGGCAAATCACTCACTTCCGTGAGCCTCAGTTACCCCATTTGTAAAATGGGAATTGAGACTGTGAGCCCGACATGGGACAGGGACTGTCTTCAACCTGATTTGCTTGTATCTACCCCAGGGCTTAATACAGTGCTTGACACATAGTAAGCACTGAAATACCATCATTATTACTATTAGAGGAAGAACATGGGAAGGTTCATGTGTCCCCTTCCATTGCCTTTCTGGTCCAGGATCTGGCACCTATGAAATGAGCCAGCAACCCATCTCGTGCCCACCTGGTTGTCCCAGGTGATGGCAGGCTAAGACCGCACCATGAATACCAAGGGATTGTGAGTCTCTGCCTGACCGAGAGCCCGCTGTTGGGTAGGGATTGTCTCTATTCGTTGCCAAATTGCACTTTCCAAGCGCTTTGTACAGTGTTCTGCACACAGCAAGCGCTCAATAAATATGATTAAATGAATGAATGAATGAATGAATGAATGAATGAATAATAGCAATAGGAGCAGAAGCAAATAGCAGTGGGGAAGAGTCTAGATTTGTGTAGGGTGCATACATCACAGGACTGCAGAAGCAAGAGGGACCAGTTATAGCGGTCTGACTATGGCTCCCCTCCGATTCAATTCCATCATATTTTGTTAATGAAATGTACATCGCCTTAATTCTATTTATTTGCTATTGTTTTACTGAGTTGTTCTTCACCTAGATTCTATTTATTTCTATTGTTCTTGTCTGTCCGTCTCCCCCGATTAGACTGTAAGTCTGTCAAAGGGCAGGGACTGTCTCCATCTGTTACCGATTTGTACATTCCAAGCGCTTAGTACAGTGCTTTGCACATAGTAAGCGCTCAATAAATACTATTGAATGAATCATATTTACTGAGTGCTTACTGTTGAAGAGTAAGCACTCTACTAAGCTCTTGGGAGAGTTCGATACAACAGTAAGCAGACACATTCCCTTCCCCAAAAGAGCTGACCCTCTAGAGGAGTGGAGACAGACATTAATTTAAAAAAAGCGACGACAGATATGTACATAAGTGCTGTGGGGCTGGGAGGGGGGGTAGAAGAGGGAGCAAGTTCCCCAAACTGTGGTTTCCACCCCATGATTGACAACCAACTCCTCCTCCCGCTCCGATCCCAAGGAGTTGGAGGCCACAAATTGTTTCTTATTCTCTGACGTTCCAGGATCCACCCCTTCCCTTCTATCCGAACAGCCATGATGTTGGACGAGGTACCTGTCGTTCACTCTGTAGTCTACTGAATCACACTTATCACTGGTCTCCCTTCTTCAGCCTTGATTTCATCCTGCTGTCCTGATTATTCTTCTATAGCGTTCTGCCCACATCTCTCCAGCCCTTCAGCGGTTACTCATTCTTCTTGGCAACCAGTAAAAACTCTTGAGCACTGACTTTGAGGCACTCCATCATCTCTCCCTCTTATTTATTACCCTGAAGCTATCCTCCTCAATGTGGACTTTGTCTTAATTAGACAATGGGGAGTTTAGAACTATGGCTTAAGCAATGTGGGGCACTAAAGTGGCTGCACAGGCAGAAGAGATAGTGAAGAGACTGTAATAGTCTTATTTTTCTGTATAACAATTGCTTCAACTAGAGAATTACTGTGTTTAACTGATAATAGATTCCCTTCTGTGGCTGCTGATTCTCCTTGCCATGGTCATGGATGCGAAGAAACAAGATGAGTCCCAGACCAGGTTTTCCCATTGAGGTGGAAAGGTTATTAGGACCATGAGCAGCTTGGCTTAGTGGAAAGAGCAAGGACTTGGGAGTCAGAGGTCGTGGGTTCTACTCCCGGCTCCGCCACTTATCAACTGTGTGACTTTGGGCCAGTCGCTTAACGTCTCTGTGCCTCAGGTACCTCATCAGGCAAATGGGGATTAAGACCGTGAGCCCCAGGTGAGTCATCCTGATAAACTTGTATCTACCCCAGCGCCTAGAACGGTGCTTGGTACACAGTGCTCTGCACACAGTAAGTGCTCAATAAATATGATTGAATGAATGAATGAATTAGTGCTTAATAAATACCATTATTATCATTATGATACAGCTGTGTTTCAGAAGAGCCACATGAGGTATTCTTGCCCCTTGCTGCCATGATCATCAGTGAAACTGCTCCTTTTCATTGTGATCCATGCCTATGCCCTTTACTAGAATTTGAAAAATGGTTGACTAGGCAGATTTCCAAGCTAACTGGTTAGATTCACAGGAGTCTTAGCTCTACCCAAGACATTTTCCCATCACTTTGAATTTGTGTCATACTTTGCATTTGGATAGCAGCTTGTCTTTTTCAGGACACTTTTATGGGAATTATTTTATTGTCGCGGCTTCTTTGAGAGGTGGGAAAAGGCAAGTATTAATATCCCTATTTTACCGATGAGAAAAATGAGGAACGGAACGATTAAATGACTGCCTTAAGGTCCCTCAGCAGGTCATAGGCAGAGCTGGGACTTAGAATCAGGACTCCTAACTCCCAGATCCTTAAGTGCTCTTTCCAAATGTGTAAGCAAGCAGGTGCTAAACTATGCTATCTCCCCGTTAGCTGCTAAAGATTTGGCCCCTTCTATTGGCAGATGGAATAATTTGTCAGGGAAAGAGAAAGCCTGGTGATCTTGGGTACCGTAGACTATGGGCTAACTTGTAGAATGAGGGCAAAGATGCCAGGCCTGGGAGTCAGAGGACCTGGGTTCTAATGTGTCTCCACCACTTGCCTGCTATGAGACCTCGGCAGGTCACTTGACTTCTCTGTGTCTCACTTTCCCCAACCGTAAACTGGAGATTCAATCCCCGTTCTCCCTCCTATTTCGACTGTGAGCTCCGTGTGGGACAGGGACTGGGCAACCTTAATGATCTGTATCTACCTCAGCTTTTAAAATAGCGCTTGGCAAGTGCTTAGTAAAGTGCTCTGCACACAGTAAGCACTCAATAAATACAATTGAATGAATAGCGTAAGCACTTAACAAATACCATAAAAAAGGGAAATGGGAGTAAATGAGGGATCGGGTTGTAGGAATGATGAAGAAGGGAAAATATAAATCAAGGCTGCTTCGTCAATGCATCTTAACAATTTTGCCACAGATGCTAGCACATGGGCAGTAGTAGGTCTTCATCAGTGACCCTGCTCAACATCCACATAGAGGTAGAGCAGTCCACTCGCTAATGCTGCTTGTTGGCAGATCACAACATCTCTAGAATCTGCCTTTTTCACTGAACTCCTACCAAGCTGATTTTTTTTTATGGCATTATTTAAGGGCTTACCATGTACCAAGCACTGTACTAAGCAGTGAGATAGATACAAGATAAGTTGGACACGGTCCATATTCGTTCATTCAATTGTATTTATTGAGCGCTTACTGTGTGCAGAGCACTGTATTAAGCACTGGAGAAAGTACGATACAGCAATAGAGTGACAATCCCTACCCGCAATGAGCTCAAAGCCTAGAGGGGGGAGACAGACATCAATACAAATAGCCAGACATCAATATAAATAAATAAAATTACAGATATATACACGAGTGCTGTGAGGGGGGGAGGGGAGAAGAGCAAAGAGCATAAACCAAGGTGATGCAGAAGGGAGTGGGGGATGAGGAAAAGTGGGGCTTAGTCTGGGAAGGCCTCTTATAGGAGATGTGCCTTCAGTAGGGCTTTGAAGAGGGGGAGAGTAATTGTCTGGCAGATTTGAGGAGAGACGGTGTTCCAGGCCAGAGGTAGGATGTGGACCAGGGGTTGGTGATGAGACATGAGAGATTGAGGTCCAGTGAAAAGGTTAGCGACACCAGATAAGCAGATTGTGCGGGCTGGGCTGTAGGAGGAGAGAAGGGAGGTGAGGTAAGAAGGGGCAAGGTGATGGACAGCTTTAGAGTCAATGGTGAGGAGTTTTTGTTTGATACGGTGGTGGCTAGGCAGCTACTGGAGATTTTTGAGGAGTGGGGTGACATGTCCTGATTGTTTCTGTAGAAGGTAATCTGGGCAGTTAGAGTGAAGTATGGACTGGAGTGGGGAGAGGCAGGAGGTTGGGAGGTCAGAGAGGAGGCTGACCCAGTAATCTAGGTGGGATAGGATGAGTGATTGTACTAATGTGGTAGTGGTTTGGATGGAGAGGAAAGGGCGGATTGGGACTCACGGTCTTTATTCCCTTTTTACAGCTGAGGTAACTGAGGCACAGTTAAGTGACTTGCACACGGTCACAAAACAGACAAGGGGTGGAGACCGAATCATGAATCGGAACCCAGGTCCCCTGACTCCCAGACCCATGCTCTTTCCACTAAGCCATGCTGCTTCTCAAATGATCCAACATTTATCGTTTATTGCCTTTTCTACTGCATCTGCCTCCCTGACCTCCCTGCATCCTGTCTTTCCCCTCTCCAGTCCACACTTCACTCTGCCGCACACTTTTTCTGTAAAAAGTTCAGTCCATATCACCCCACTCCTCAAGAACCTCCAGCGGTTGCCCATCCACGTCTGCATCAAACAGAAACTCCTCACCCTCTGGCTTTAAGGCAATCAACTCACCCCCGTCCTATATTATCTTCCTGATTTCAATTGAGCCAACACACTTTGCTCATCTAACGTCAACCTACTCACTGTTCTAACACTTAGAACAGAATGTTAGGACATAATAGTAGCAGACTAACCACCCTGGCATTTGCTGATCAAGTGCTCAGTACAGTGCTCTTTCCTATTGATGAGGTACAAATACCAATGATGATGATGATGATGATCAGGAGAAGAGACACCTCTTCAGGAAGATTGGGAGACCAATCAGAGTCTAACAGTTAGAACTGTTAGAACAGTGACTGGAACATAAGTAAGTGCTTAACAAATACCACAATTTATTATTTTTTTTATTAGTGTTAATAATAATAATAATAAAGGCACATGCAACAGCATGGCAAAGAGTTGTCTTTTCATGCACACAGAGTGGAACAGAAGCTCCACTACTTGTCAGCTGTGTGACTTTGGGCAAGTCACTCAACTTCTCTGTGCCTTGGTTCCTTCATCTGTAAAATGGGGATTAAGACTGTGAGCCCCTCATGGGACAACCTGATAACCTTGTATCTACCCCAGTGCTTAGAACAGTGCTTGGCACATAGTAAACACTTAACAAATACTACTATTATCATTTACTTTTTTCAGCCACACTCACAGACACATCTATCAGCAGCACTGTCCTCCAAATGTAACCTCATTATGGGCAGGGAACGAGTCCACTAATTCTGTTGTACTGAACTCTCTCTAGTGCTTAGTACAGTGCTCTACACATAGTAAGAGCTCAATAAATACCACTGATTGATGTACTGATATGAAAGAAAGCTAGAAAGTGAATTATAGGAGGGTTTACTGGCCTGGAAGCAGCATGGGCTAATGGAAAGAGCACATGCCTTAGAGTCAGAGGTTGTGAGTTCTAATTCTCCCTCCCCAGTTCAATCAATCAATTGTATTAATAATAATAATTGTGGTATTTGTTAAGCGCTTACTGTGTGCCAGGCACTGTACTAAGCGCTGAGGTGGATATGAGCAAATCGGGTTGGACACAGTCCCTGTCCCACATGGGGCTCACAGTCTCAATCCTCATTTTACAGATGAGGGAACTGAGGCCCAGAGGAGTGAAGGGACTTGCCCAAAGGGACCCAGAAGACAAGTGGCAGAGGCACTTACTATGTTTAGAGCACTGTACTAAGAGCTTGGGAGAGTACAATATGAAAGAGTTGGTAGACATGCTCCCTGCCAACAACATCTTTACAGTCTAGAGGGGGAGACAGAAATTAATATAAATAATGAATTTACAGGTATGTACATGAGTGCTGTGGGGCTGAGGGAGGGGTGAATAAAAGGTGCAAATCCAAATGCAAGGATGATGTGGAAGGGAGTGGGAGAAGAGAAATTGAGGGCCTAGTCAGGGAAAACCTCTTGGAGAAGATGTGCCTTTAATAAGGCTTTGAGGTGGGGTGAGTTATCATGATAATGGTATTTGTTAAGCACTTACTATTCATTCACTCATTCAATAGTATTTATTGAGCACTTACTATGTGCAGAGCACTGTACTAAGCGCTTGGAATGTACAAATCAGTAACAGAGACGGTCCCTGCCCTTGACGGGCTTACAGTCTAATCTAATCTACAGCAATAAATAGAATCAAGGGGATGAACATCTCATTAAAACAATAGCAAATAAATGGAATCAAGGTGATGTACATCTCATTAACAAAATAATAGAATCAAGGTGATGTACATCTCATTAACAAAATAAATAGGGTACTATGTGCCTGGCACTCTACTAAGCTCAGGGTGTGTGCAAACAAATTGAGTCAGACACAGTACCTGTCCCTTGTGGGGCTCACAGTCTCAATCCCCATTTGACAGATTAGATAACTGAGGCACAGAGAAGTGAAATGACTTTGCCCAACATCACACAGCAAACAAGTGGCAGAGCCGGAATTAGAACTCATGACCTTCTGACTCCCAGGCCTGTGCTCTATCCACTATGCCATGCTGTTTCTCTGTCAGTCTGATACTGTTGTGTGACGTTGGGCAAGTCACTTAACTTCTCAGTGCCTCAGTTATTCCATCTGTAAAACAGAGATTGAGACTGTGAGCCCCACATGGGACAGGGACTGAGTCCAGTTGGATTTTTTGGTACCCAACCCCGTGCCCCAGTAAAATGGAGATTAAATGCCTATTCTCCCTCCTACTTAAACTGTGATCCTGATGAAGAACAGAAACTGCCTGACCTGATTATCTCTTATCAAACCCAACACTTGGTATCTTGCTTGGCACAAAGTAACTGCTTAACAAATACCACAGTAATAGTAAAGTGGTCTTTTATGACCCACATCTAATCTTGGAGAATATTTTGGTTTTTTGTTTTCTTATAAAGTTAAACCTCAAAAGAGCAATTCTCTTTAATTAGAATAACCAAGTTTCTCAGCCAGGCAATCGAGAGTGTTTTCCTCCTTAGGTGGAGAGGAGCTAATCAGCAGTCTTTATAAGGAAAAATACAGAGAGAAAAATGTAAATCCATTCTCAAAATACAAACGATCACTTTATCCCCAGTTGAAAGTGTTTGTCCTCTTGAATGTCAATGGGACTATAACCACAAGGTTGTTTGCCGATTGCGTTCATTTTTCATACATAATTAATGGTATTTATTGAACACCTATTGAGTGCCAGACACTGCACTTGGGAATGCAAAACAGTGGCGAGGCAATTTGCAGGTAAAACAAATATTGGTTTTCTAATTCTGAATCTGTGTTGTATGAGTTTTTTAATGAATAAAACTGTGTCGACCTCCCCGTGTATCACTGAAACTATATTAGTACAGGAATAATGCTGAACTTCCAATTGCTGTTCACTAACTAGATGCTTTAATACCAGCGTGGTGCAGTGACAAGAGCCCGGGCTTGGGAGTCAGAGGTCGTGGGTTCTAATCCCGGCTCTGCCACCTGTCAGCTGTGTGACTTTGGGCAAGTCACTTCACTTCTCGGTGCCTCGGTTACCTCATCTGTAAAGTGGGGATTAGGAGTGTGAGCCTCATGTGGGACAACCTGATTACCCTGTATCTACCCCAGGGCTTAGTACAGTGTTTTGCACATAGCAAGCAAGTGCTTAACAAATACCAAATTGTTATTTAATCTCTGAAGGAATGGAAAATGAAGGAAGGGCTACGAAAATCTTACAGGTTTCCCGTTGATACGTACAAGGTATAGTTAGTGTTTGGAAAATATAAAAAAGCATTTCTCTGATACGAAGAACATTTTTAAATGTCAATCTAGACTGTGAGTCTAAACCCTAGATTCACATCCTTATCCTACCTCCATCTCCTGGGTACGGACTTTAAATTCTATCAGTCCTCAATCGTGTGTTTGCAAAATACACTCAGTTCTGCAAGATCGTGGGGTTTTTACTGGCATTTTTGGATAGAACATGACAGCAAAGTCAGGGGGTGTTCTAAGAACGTAAATCTGCCTGGGTACAGGCAATGCAGTGTCGGAAGAAAAAGCTGTGCACGTGTGCATGGCATCAGACACGGTGAGCATAACAACACGAGTTTTCCTAAACCCAGGATTCTACAAAAATAATAATAATATTGTGGTATTTGTTAAGCACTTACTATGTGTCAGGTACTGCACTAAGCGCTGGGGTAGATACCAGAAAATCGGGTTGGACACAGTCCCAGTCCCATGTAGGGCTCACAGTCTCAATCCCCATTTTACAGATGAGGAAACTGAAGCGCAGAGAAGTGAAATGACTTTCCCAAGGTCACACAGCTGACACGCATCCTCCACATTACAGAAGAACTAGGTCTACCTCACAGTCCATTCCACGGGAGGTCAACATGTTATTATATATTAGAGAAAACTGATCTTTCACTCAAATATAAATATGTGCTCACAATAATTTTATTTCTTTTGAATAAACTTACTTTAAAAGCATGGGAAGAAGTATGGTCTAGTCTTCTAGACTAGAACCATGGTGTGAGCTTGGGCAAGTCAGTAACCTCATCTGTAAAATGGGAATTAAAGTTTAAGACTGCGAGCCCCATGTGGGACAGTGACTGCATCCAGGCTGCTTTTAATTTGTATCCACACCAGCGCTTAGTACAATCCCTGGCGCATAGTAAGCATGTAACAAATACCATGAAGAAAGCCCCTTTGTTCCCAACTTCCTAAAACTAGTTCTAAATCAGGGTGGTCACTATGATTGAATTTCTACCATGTAATTCTTCAGATCACTTCAGCTGATTCCATGAATCAGTCAATAGTTGAGTTGTGAAAAAGGTAAATATGATATTTTCAAAAAAATTGAACAAAGAACTTCATTTTATTCTTCAGTAGGACTTCGTGCCATTCATGCCTATTCTCTGGGCTGCAAATATATAGCAATTATATATATATATATATACATATTTATATAAAACAGCCCCGCCAATTGTTCCGGACCTTTAACTCTCTCCTTAGGCCCCCTGTTTCTCCCCCTCCCCCATCTCTCACCTCCAAAGATCTGGCCACCTACTTCATCACAAAAATCAACACAATCAGGTCTGAGCTCCCCAAAGTCACATCTCCTCCCTCCCCTCCACCAACCCTCTCCCCTACTTTCCCATCCTTCCCTGCAGTATCCTCAGAGGAGATCTCCTCCCTCCTCGCAAGCGCCACCCCCTCCACCTGCGCCTCGGACCCCATTCCCGCTCACTTTATAAAAACCATCGCCCCTGCCCTCCTCCTTTCCTTAACTTCTATCTTTAACCACTCAATCTCCAACGGCTCCTTCCCCTCTGCCTTCAAACATGCCTACGTCTCCCCCATCCTAAAAAAAATCCGCTCTCGACCCCACTTCCCCTTCCAGTTATCACCCTATCTCCCTACTACCCTTCCTTTCCAAAATCCTAGAACGAGTCGTCTACACTCGCTGCCCTGAATTCCTCAACTCCAACTCTCTCCCAGACCCCCTCCGATCTGGCTTCCGTCCCCTCCACTCTACCCAGCCTGCTCTCTCTAAGGTCACCCGTGACCTCCTTCTTGCCAAATCCAACGGCTCCTACTCCGGTCTAATCCTCCTCGACCTCTCTGCTGCCTTTGACACGGTCGACCATCCCCTCCGCCTCCACACCTTATCTCACCTTGGCTTCACGGACTCCGTCCTCTCCCGGTTCTCCTCTCATCTCTCTGGCCAGTCATTCTCGGTCTCCTTCGCGGGCGCCTCCTCCCCCTCCCATCCTTTAACTGTTGGAGTTCCTCAAGGGTCAGTTCTTGGCCCTCTTCTCTTCTCCATTTACACTCACTCCCTTGATGAACTCATTCTCTCTTACGGCTTCGACTACCATCTCTACGCAGATGACAGCAGATCTACATCTCCGCCCCTGTCCTCTCCCCCTCCCTTAAGGCTCGCATCTCCTCCTGCCTCCGGGACGTTTCCACCTGGATGTCGGCCCGCCACCTAAAACTCAACGTGAGCAAGACTGAGCTCCTCATCTTCCCTCCCAAACCCGGTCCTCTCCCAGACTTCCCTATCACCGTGGATGGTACGACCATCCCTCCCGTCTCTCAGGCCTGCGACCTCGGTGTAATCTTTGACTTGTCTCTCTCATTAACCCCACACATCCGAACCATCATCGAGACCTGCCGGTTTCACCTTTACAATATCGCCAAGATCCGCCCTTTCCGCTCCACCCAAACGGCTACCTTACTGCTATGGGCTCTCGTTATATCCCGGCTAGACTACTATGTCAGCCTCCTCTCTGATCTCCCTTCCTCCTCTCTCACCTCGTTCCAGTCTATTCTTCACTCTGCTGCCCGCATCATCTTCCTACAGAAACGCTCTGGGCCTGTCACTCCCCTTCTTAAACACCTCCAGTGGTTGCCTATCGACCTCCGCTCGAAACAAAAACTCCTCACTCTAGGCTTCGAGGCTCTCCATCACCTTGCCCCTTTCTACCTCTCCTCCCTTCTCTCTTTCTACCACCCATCCTGCACGCTCCGCTCCTCTGCCGCCCACCTCCTCACCGTCCCTCGGTCTCGCCTATCCCACCGTCGACCCCCGGGCCACGTCCTCCCGCGGTCCTGGAACGCCCTCCCTCCTCACCTCCGACAATCTGATTCTCTTCCCCTCTTCAATCCCTACTTAAAGCTCACCTCCTCCAAGAGACCTTCCCAGACTGAGCTCCCCCCTTTTTCCCTCTGCTCCCTCTACCCCCCACTTCACCTCTCCGCAGCTAAACCCTCTTCTCCCCCCTTTCCCTCTCCTCCTCCCCCTCTCCCGTCCCACCGCCTCAGCACTGTACTCATCCGCTCAACTGTGTATATCTTCATCACCCTAATTATTTTGTTTATTTTGTTTAATGAGATGTACATCACCCTGATTCTATTTATTTGCCATTGTTTTTATGCGATGTTCTTCCCCTTGACTCTATTTATTGCCATTGTTCTTGTCTGCCTGTCTCCCCCGATTAGACTGTAAGCCCTTCAAAGGGCAGGGACTGTCTCAGTTGCCGATTTGTACATTCCAAGCACTGAGTACAGTGCTCTGCACATAGTAAGCGCTCAATAAATACTATTGAATGAATGAATGCATAAAATTTAAATATAAATAATATAAAGGTATAGAATATATAACTATTTATACGTGTATGTGTGTGTGTAATCTTCCCTGATAAATAAGCACCACACAGAATTGGCACATTCAGTCACTCATTCAACCATATTTCTTGAGTACTCGAAGCAGCGTGGCTCAGTGGAAAGAGCACGGGATTGGGAGTCAGAGGTCATGGGTTCAAATCCCGGCTCTGCCACTTGTCAGCTGTGTGACTGAGGGCAAGTCACTTGGCTTCTCTGTGCCTCAGTTACCTCATCTGTAAAGTGGGGATTAAGACTGTGAGCCTAATGTGGGACAACCTGATTACCCTGTATCTACCCCAGCGCTTAGAACAGTGCTCTGCACATAGTAAGAGCTTAATAAATACCAACATCATTATTATTATTATTATTATCATTACTTACTGCATGCAGATCACTAAGGGGTTGGGAGAATAGAGTATCACAATAAAAAGACATATTCCCTGCCACAACGAGCTTCGTCTAGAGAGGGGAGAAAATTCTCTTGAAAACATAGCTGGCACCATAATATTGGGGACATAAAGCCTGAAAAAAATGTTTACTTTATAAAAATCCTCACAATAAGAAACGGTGGTAAATTCTTCACTTTTTAGACACCTCTATGAAAGCGCTATTTTAAGAATGAAAAAACCCCACATACAGAAACACAGAGTATCAGATATTTTCTGCACTTTAATATGAACACTCCCTGTCTTAATGTGAACCCCACATTTAACAAAATGTTACAGAAATATCTGAAAAAAAATCATAACTAATACTTAGAAACATTGTAGTAAATGTCAAGCTAATAAATCTGTCTAAATGGAAGGAAATTATATAGATACACAATAACTTGATCCATCGTTTTTACTATAGTCTTCGGTAAATTGCTCCATAATCAAAAGCAATCCCTTAAAACTCAATTTTAAACTAGAGAGATGGATCAATTCATAAAGCACCCATTTTGATCAGCAAATTCCAGTGTGTTGCTGTATTTCTGATGTACCGAAGGAGTTACAACTTTCTCATCAAGAAAGAACAAAGTTTTGACCTAAAAGACATACGCAATAATGTTTAAACTGCTTATATATGTTTTAAAACATAAGGAACAAATACAAATTTAATTGAAACTATCAGTATTCCGTAACAGTTGCTGTATTTTCTAGGATTAAACCATTTTCCCCTCCCTACATCATTGTTATATCCAGGACCCCTGGGTCATTGACAGAGAGGTAGTTGACCTCAGGCTGATGTTCTGGACTATCGGTGAGACTTATAGACCTGTGGGCTTCCTCAGATGGGATTTCCTGCCTCCTGGTTGTATCTACCTTGGTGTTTTCAGGGACACCTCTGGCACTCTTTAGAGGAAAAAGATGGTTCCTCTCTTCCCGTTCTTGCATCATATCGCACTGGACGGCTACATCCGATTTCCCTTCCGGAACAGAGCGCTCCTCGGTTTGAGACCATGCATCACGCTGGCCAATGGGATGATAGCAGTGCTTATTATTTCTTTTACGGAAGTTGGCTCTTGAGTTACATTGAGATAGTCCAGAATTGTCCCCAGATGTGTAAAAATTGTCTGACTGTTCATGTCCTTTAACTCCTCTCTTAATACTCTCCTCACATGGAGGAAAATCATTTGGGAACTCCGTGCATGACGCAGATGGTTTGCTGTTAGAGAAGGTTTCATTCTTCCATTTCTTCTCGCTCTCTGGATCTTCAATGGGTAAGACAAGATCTTCCTCTTCGGAAGGCTAGAAGACATTGAAGGATGCTGCTGCGCTTAGATTAATGAATATCAAAATGAAAATGTCCTTAAAATAGCCTAAATCTGAATGAAAAAACGACTAATTCTCAAAATCGATTGTAAAGAAAATTGTTTTCCAGAATAAAATATAACCTCAGAAGAGAAAGGGATAAGATAGGTAAAAGCAGTGGATCTGCTTTAGTAGTCTTCCTCCGACAATTTAATTGAACAAGTAGTCATTTCATTGGATAAAAGTTTTGTGTTTTTTGCATGAATTAACTTCTAGGTATGGATTACAAAAACACATAGTCAGACTTGGTCTCTCACAGTCGTCTAGAATTTGATAAGCAACTGACTGGTTATCAAATTTCACTTAAAAAGATGTTTTGCCATTTTTTATCGATTATTATCTAAAGCTATCTATACTCATCGTGTAAAAGGTTTTAATTCCACACACTATATACATGTTCCCTTTTCCATTTCATCTTAATGATTAATATATATTTCATCCAAATAAGAAGGAAAGAGTGTAAAACTATACAGCTTACCATCACCGGACTAGAGCTGAAAAAGCTCTCGGTTTGCCTTGGAGAGTAACTGGGGGACTGACTGCTCGGTGAAGAGTCACAGCCTGAAAATTGATTTCAAGCTATTAGCGATATGGTTCCAAGACTCGATATCTGCATTCATTTGGTGCGCTCCTTCAAACCGCTTTGGAAATGTCACACCCCATTGGAAATGTCAACACTGGTTAATAGGCCTAACAATGTCTACGTCTGAAAAATACATGCGGCTGTTGGGATTAGTGCAAGCAATGGTTTTTAGCGGTAATGAAAGAAAAAAAGGCGGAAGAATGGGTTAACGTTTCAATATTTTAGTGCCGGCGATGTATTTTCTAACTGAAGGTCAACGTCAGTTCATCTTTGGATTTTTTTAAATGAATAGGTGCATTACTCTACTGTTGGCTTCAAAAATTGCATAGTAGTCTTCGTGTTCTAAATGGGGTTTCTAGGTTGCCGACTCTATCGGCTGTCCTCTCATTGTCAGGAGCGCAACGCTAGGCTTTAAGAGCCCTCTAAGCTTTACTGAATAGCAAACAGCTCAATAATAAGAGAGCCACCAGCATCACCTCCCGCTGCTGCTAGCTATAGGAAATCTTTCATTAGCAACCTGTCCACATCTAGGTGAGACTGTGCCGCTAATGACAGAAGTTTCATTACAGCACAACAGGTCGGATTTTTCGGTACTGGGCAGGGACCATCACCTGACAGTGAAAAGTGGCCTAGTGGAAAGAGCATGAGCCCGGGAGTGAAATAATCTTTTTTTCCCCCTTTTAATGGCATTTGTTAAACACTCACAGTGTGCAAGTAGCTAAAATCAAATTATTCAGCCCTGCCCAGGACTTTTCGAACCAGAGGCCATGTGTAAGAGCTGGCCTTGGTGCTGGGTGGCCTGGAGTCCAGAAATAGCTTTCCCTCCTTCTCTCACTGAGCACTGTAGCCACAAAACAGGAAATATGTTTGCTATTCCACTGGGATGATCATTCGCAGATTCATATTCCGGTCCAGAAGGAAAGGGAATTGACAGGGGCAAAAATTTCTAGTCCCGGCTCTGCCGCTTTCATTCATTCATTCCATCGTATTTATTGAGTGCTTACTGTGTGCAGAGCACTGTACTAAGCGCTTGGAAAGTACAATTAGAGGTGCGTGACCTCGGGCATGTCACTTAACTTCTCTGTGCCACAGTTTCCCCAGATGTAAAACTGGTATTCAATTCTTGGACTGTGAGCCCCATGTGGGACAGGAACTGTGTCTGATCTGACTACCTTGTATCTACCGCAGTGCTTACAACAGTGCTTTACACATACTAAGCTTTTAACAAATTATTTTTTAAAAAAAGAAGCTCCCAGATGTATGGGATTTTTGAGGCTTGTCCAAAGCTGAAGACGACAACACTCTGAAAGTGAAGTCTGATTTAGAGCATAGCATCCATCTGTGAGAAGCAGCACCGTGTAGTGCATAGAGCATGGGTCTGGGAGTCAGAAGGTCATGGGTTCTAATCCCGGCTTCCCCCTTGTCGGCTGTGTGACCATGGACAAGTCACTTCACTTCTCTGGGCCTCAGTTACCTCATCTTTAAAATGGGGATTGAGACTGTGAGCCCCATGTGGGACAGGAACTTTGTCCAATCCGATTTGCTTGCATCCACCCCAGTGCTTCGTAGAGTGGCTCACACACAGTAAGTGCTTAACAAACACCACAATTATTATTATTACTATCTAGTTATGACAATGAAATTACTCAGTTGGACAATTCTGTCAGCCTGAAATGTAAGGGAAGTACAAGCATTAATTTAGAGGCAGAGTTTGCTATTGAGCTAGAGATTAAATAAAGGGTTTTAAAATAACCAACTGAGTCCCAATGGGCTTTATCAGAGGACAATAAAAAATGATTGGTGTATCTCAAAAAAACCCACATTTATCATTAAATTACATCCAAATTAAGTGGAAAACTGATAAGGAAAAGTGCAGAAAAACAGGGTAAATGTATAAAGACTGACCTATCTTGTCATTCATAATTTTTGGACTTGCTTCCAATTCATCCTTTTCCTCTTCTCTCATCAGACTCTAAAGGAAACCAACATTTTAGTAGCTTTCTGATGTTTATGAGCCTACAAATTCAGAAAGGCATAAGCAGTATGTCTTCCTAAACTCCTACTAGCAAATCTGTGCCTGGGTAACTGTGATTGCTGAGTGTTATTCCTGCCAGGTGATATCAGTCGAGCGAGCAATCCTGAGCACTTATAGTGTGCAGAAATTGGGGTTAGAACGCTGCCTTCTCAGACATTGATGGGTCAGAAAGTGAGGTAGTTAGTAACTGTGGTGAGCCCACAACAAGCTGCCTTTTTAATGATTGTTTGTGATCCCGCCAACAACAAGGAAGAGACTTTGCAAAGGCCCTGATGGGCTCTTCCTGAGTCAGGTGACTGCTGATCTGTGGGGAGTGGAGCATGGAGGGAGGTGGGGCGTTCTCTCCCTGTTCTACCCAGTAACGGGCTTGGACTAATCAATAACTGCTACATAGAGCCACAGCTGCTAGGCCTAAGGTAGGTAAAAGGTGCTCATTTTGACTCATGAAGAGGTACTTAAAAGTAACGTGCTCTTGCATGAGACACGGACGGAAGTAGGTAGCGAAGCATGCTGAAAGCATCAGTACTTGGAAGCAGAAAGTAGAAGCATTGGCAGAAAGAGCTCCTTGACTCCAGACTGGTATGGGCCCCTTGGATGGTGGAGGGAGGGAGTGTGTGTATGTGTCACTCCCTCGTATGTTAGTAAAACTAAGTAAAAGCTTTCCACAGTAACTTTGGTGATCAGAGGTGTGGTTTGAACTCTACTATGTGTCACTGAGGTTTTCCCGGTCCAGGAAGGTCCTGGTTGGTATGAGCCAATGTGGGAGACTCATGACAGTAGTTTGTATGCTTGGAATGTACAATTCGGCAACAGATAAAGACAATCCCTGCCCAGTGATGGGCTCGCAGTCTAATCAGGGGAGACAGATGGCAGAGCAAAACAGAATGAGACAAAAACAAGACAACATTATCATGGTAGATAGAATCAAGTGGATGTACACCTCATTAACAAAATAAATAGGGTAATATATACAAATGAGCACAGTGCTGAAGGGAGGGAGAGAGGGGGAGGAGCAGAGGATGGGGAAGGGAGGGGAAGCAGAGGGAAAGGGGGCTCAGCTAAGGGGAAGTGAAGGGGGAGAAGCAGAGGGTGGAGGGGGAGCAGAGGGAGAAGGGGGGGAGCTCAGTGTGGGAAGACCTCTTGGAGGAGGTGAGCTCTCAGTAGGGCTTTGAAGAGGGGAAGAGAGTTTGGCAGAGGTGAGGGAGGGCGTTCCAGGACAGCAGTAGGACATGGGCCACAGGTTGATGGCGGGATAGGTGTGAATGGGGGACATTGAGGAGGTGAGCGGCAGAGGAGAGGAGTGTACGGTGTGGGCAGTAGAAAGAGAGAAGGGAGGTGAGATGGGGGGGGGGGGGCAAGGGGATGGAGAGCTGCAGTCTATATTTCCTCCTTTTACCCAGATTGTTGTTCTAAAACAGTTCTACATAAGTCTCCCCACTCCTCAAAAACCCTCAGTGATTGTCCATTTCTCTCTTTGCATCAAGCAGGAATTTCTAGCCACTACCTTCAAGGCGCTCCATAAACTCTATCCCCCACCTACTTACCCACTCTCCTTCCCCATTCCCACTCTTTCTTCTTCTCAAGTGAGCCTAACTCCCTTTGCCTCATTCGCCTCTCTCCCACCTCCAAACCCTTGCTCAAGCTTTCTCACTTGGAATTTCCTCCCCCTTCAAATCTACCAGACAACTATCAGTCAATCGATGATATTTATTGAGTGCTTACTATGTGCAGAACACTGAGCACTTGCTATAATTCTTATCTTCAAAGACCTTCTGAAATCTCCTCTCCCCTGGGGAGAGCTTGCCCAATTAATTCTCTTTAATCTTAAGGTTCTATCCCCTGACAACTCAGAACATCTGGATCAATTATACACTTGCTTATTTTTAACCACATAAGGCAGCAAGGAGAAGCAGTGTTGCTAATGGGAAGAGCATGAGCCTGGGAGTCGGATGACCTTTTTTTAAAGGTATATGTTAAGTACTTACTATGTGATAGGCCCTTTAGTAAGTGCTGGGGTAGATCAATCAATGAATCATATTTATTGAGCACTTACTGTTTGCAGAGCACTGTACTAATCACTTGGGAGACTATAACACTAATATAGACACATTCCTTGCCTACAGTCAGGAAGGAGAGACAGACATTGATAGGGATTAGAACCCATGACCTTCTGACTTCCAGGCCTATACTCTAACCATTACACCATGCTGCTTCTCCAGTCTACAGTTTAATGATAGTTCATATTTTTTGCCAAAGTGTCATTTTTCTTTTCCCTCTCTCCCCTGGCCTGAGGTAAGCCCCATTAATGTATTTACAAATTTGGGGTCCATAGGCCAAATATGGTCCAAACCTTGTGGGCCCAAGTAATTCTTCATCCAACTCTATTGCTCCTTATTTTTTCCCTCTCCCCTCAAAACCCACAAGAACAACAATAGCATAATTAAAAGTAGGATTGAGTAAAATAAGATCTGTTTTTTACACTTATCTACTTTCCCCAAAGTCTTTAATAACCTGTGCATGTGGACACCTAATATTTATAAGCTCACTGTGGGCAGGAAATGTGTCTATTGTAGCATTGTACTCTCCCAAGCGCTTAGTATAGTCATCTGCATTCAATTAAATGCAATTGATTGAATGAATATAAATAAATTATGGATTTGTGCATAAGTGCTGTGGGGCTAGGTGGGGGAAGGAGAATAAAGGGAACAATTCAGGGCAATGCAGAAGGGAGTAGGAGAAAAGGAAAAGAAGGCTTAGTCAGAGAAGGCCTCTTGGAAGAGGTGTGCCTTCAAAAAGTCTTTGAAGGTGGGGAGACTAATAGTTTCTAGGACATGAAGAGGGAGGGCATTCCAGGACACAGGCAAGATGTGGGAGAGAGGTCGGCAGTGAGATAGACGAGACTGAGGTACAATGAGGAGATTGGCATTAGAGGATAGATAATATAGAAATGAGCTAATCAGGCTGGACGCAGTCCATGGCTCACATGGGACTCACAGTCTTAATCCCCATTATACAGATGAAGTCGCTGATGTGCTGGGGGGTTGCTTAAGGACCTGGGTTCCAATCTCAGTTTTGCCATTTACCTCCAGGGTCATCTTGGGTAAGTCATCACTTAACTTCTCTGTAACTTAGTTTCCTCATCTCTAAAGTGGGGATTCGATACATGTTCTTCCCTCCTACATACACTGTGAACCACATGTGTGACAGGGACTGCGTCCTACCTGAAAATTTAGTATCTACCCGAGTGCTCAATACAGTGCCAAGACCCATAGTAAGCACTTAACATATACCAGAATTATTAGTAGTAGTAGGGATAATAATAATAACCACCTGTGGCACCTCTTTCTGTCATTTTATATACTCTATTATTTAAGCATTCACTCAGAGAGAGATAAGGAAATTAAAGAGGGAGACGTGGGTATCAAGGAGGGAGACTGGAGGGAGAGATGATAAAGTAATCAAAAGGACCTGAGTTCTAACCCAAGCTCTGCAACCTGTCACCTGTGTCACCTTGGGCAAATCTCTTAACTTCTCTGTGCCTCAGTTACCTCATCTGTAAAATGGGGAATAAGTCTTTGAACTTTGTGTGGGTTATTAGTCAATCATATTTTTGAGCATTTACTGTGTGCAGAGCACTGTACTAAGCATTTGGGAGAATACAATGTAACAATAAACAGACACATTCCTACCCTTGACAGGCTAACAGTCTAGAGGAGTGTGTCCAACTTAATAATAATAATGTTGGTATTTGTTAAGCGCTTACTATGTGCCGAGCACTGTTCTAAGCGCTGGGGTAGACATAGGGGAATCAGGTTGTCCCACGTGGGGCTCACAGTCTTCATCCCCATTTTACAGATGAGGGAACTGAGGCATGGAGAAGTTAAGTGACTTGCCCACAGTCACACAGCCGACAAGTGGCAGAGCTGGGATTCGAACTCATGAGCCCTGACTCCAAAGCCCGTGCTCTTTCCACTGAGCCACGCTGCTTCTCACTGAGCCACGCTGCTTCTCACTGAGCCCCGCTGCTTCTCAACTTGATTAATGCATATCTACCCCAGAGCTTAAGTATTGTGCCTAGCACATATTAAGCACTTAAATACCATAAATGAATAAATAAAATAAAAACTTAAGAGGACAAAGAAAGAAGGGAAAAAAGAAGAGCTGAGGGGGAGGGACAGAGAAGAGAGCATATAAGAAGGTGATGCTTTCCACCTCCTGCCAGGAAAGGGCTTAAAGGAGTCACTGTGAGCTCACTGTGCGCAGGGAATATGTCTGTTTGTTGTTGTACTCTCCCAAGCGCTTAGTACAGTGCTTTGCACACAGTAAGTGCTTAGTAAATGACTGACTGAATGAATGAATGATACCACTCTGACCCCTTGGGGTGGGATGCAAATGCTGTAATCTGAAGCAGTTTTCTCATGGTAACAATTTTATGGTGGAGACTCAAGAAGGCAAAGGTAAACCGCTTTCGAATTTTTACCAAGAAGATTCTATGGCTACACTACCGGAACGATTTCAGATGAAGGTGGGGCGGTCTGGGAGAGACGTGTCCGTGGAGTCACTACGGACCGGAGACGACAGCGTAAGACAAGAACAGTTTATAAAAGGGGGATGAATTCGTGAAGGTTGGATACCTTCATTTTAGCAAAATTACTCAGAAGGATGTGATTATCAATTACAGATCAGTAATTTAGGTAAATTAATGTATTTAAAATGAGTTGTGGAGGTTTCCTAATGCAATAGCTGACTTTTTTCACTTTATGGAAAGTGAAATGAACAAATCAGCTCTCCCTGGTGACTCCACCTAGTGGGAACCAGAAGGAAACAATTTCAGGAAAAAGAAGGATAAACTTGAAGGAAAGTAGGACCAGGGACAACGAGGTTACCTCTTCACTAGGCAGAGTCACCAGGGTGGGGCGACACGTCCATTTTGCTTCAGTGGAAGTACTGTACTGTGGACCACAAACAAAGTTAGTGCCATAAAAACAGGTCGTGTAATACAGTCAAAACCTTTGTGTTGTAAAGCAGAATTGTCTTAAGTGCCATCTGTCATAATTTGAAATGCTTTGAGGGGAGGACCCCCCGGGACTGAATGCTAGGAAGAATACAAGGACGTTAATTGCCACGATCCCTGACTCACAAGGCACACACAATATACTGGGACAGGGAAAGGGGGTGGGAATGAAACAAAGGAGTCAGGGAGGTTGGGACAAAGTTTAAAAACCCCAAATGAAAACTTATTATGAATCCCCACTCTATTAAGAAAACTCTCCTATTGACTATATTAGCTCCTTGCGCCAGTTGATTTAGAGCAGACAGGGAGACCCAGTGCAGTTTTTTTCCATCAAAACAGGTAATTATCGCAATGCCAAATTTCTTTTATAAATGGCATATGCGTTTGGTAGGACAAGGTTGATTTCATTTTTGAATCTTCAATACCAATTCAATTAATCATATTTACTGAGTGCTTACTGTGTGCAGAGCACTGTACTAGTGCTTGGGAGAGTACAGTATAACACGCTTGTCGCCCACAATGAGTTTACAGTCTAGAGGGGGAGATGGACATTAATATAAATGAAATTAAAGAGATATATATGTGTTGGGGCGCAGAGGGGAAGGGAGAATAGAAGGAGCAAATCCAAGTGGAAGGACAATGCAGAAGGGAATGGGAGAAAAGGAAATGAGGATTTAGGGAATGTCTTTTGGAGGAGATGTGCCTTTGATAAGGCTTTGAGGAGGAAGGACATTCCAGGCCAGAGGCAGGACGTGGGCAAAAGATTGGTGGCTACGTAGCTGAGATTGAGGTATAGTGTGTAGACTGGCACTATAGGAGTGAAGTGTGCATCCTGGGTTGTAGTGGGAGAGCAGTGAGGTGAGGTAGGAGGGGGCAAAATGAGGTCAGTTCAATGTCAACTGAATTCAAAATCCATTATCAGATTAAGTGAAATTTAGCATTAGGCAAAGAGGGGAAAGGTGCTTAATAACTTCTCAGTGTGTTCAAAATGAAGACTTTTACACTACTGTTGCAGAAAGCAGGGTGTAACAGGATATAGGGAAGCAGCATGGTTTAGTGGAAACAGCACAGACTTGGGAATCAGAGGACCTGGGGGGTTCTAAACCCGGCTCCACCACTTGTCTGCTGGGTGACCGTGGGCAAGCCACTTCACTTCTCTGTGCCTCAGTTCCCTCCTCTGTAAAATGGGGATTAAGACTGTGAGCTCCACATGGGATAACCTGATTACCTTGCATCTACCCCGGCGCTTAAAACAGTGCTTGGCACATAGTGACAGTGAGCTGGAAAGTAGGCTGAGATTAGGCACCTGCCTGTTCCTAGACTTCTATATATCCTAGACTTGCCACGGCTAGTCCACTAAGGATGGGAAATTGGGTTGTTGAATTCCCTTATTCCATTTTCCGCAGGCGACATAATGTTTATAGGAATACTACATTCACCTGCCCTTCAAGGAGTGTAAATTTCATTATATAGATTTCTGATATAATGAGGGTTTTTAGGAGTCTGGTAGTCAAGAGTTCCCAGTTCTAACGCTAGCCTTACATTTAAAAAAACAACAGCACATGGAATAAAATAGTCTGCAAATGATAGTCATGAAGTGTTTTGATATTTAGTGTTTAAATTCTTCTTGCCTTAGGAAGATACCAGTGATATCTCCAAGGGTTCTGAGAGAATATCTCCCTTTGTTCCTCCCCTAAATTTTCCGATATGGCTGAAATTCAACTGAAATTCAACATGCCTCTTTCTCTGTGCTGAAATTCAGGCTTGATTCTAGTTATTCAAGAATTCAGTAATCTTAGGAATCAGCAAGGATTAAAGTTGAACTACCATACCTTAATGTCTGTCTTCTCTTCTAGACTGGAAACTCACTGTGCCCAGGGAACCTATCTACCAACTCTGTTATAACTGTAAGCACTCAGTAAATACCATTTTTAATTGGTTGATTGATTGTACCACATTCCAAAGCTAAGTTGAAGAAGAGCACTGTGGTATAGTGGATAGAGTACTGGCCTGGGTGACAGAAGGATCTGGGTTCTAATTCCATAATATGATTTCCGCTTGTCTGCTTTGTGACCTTGGGTAAGTCACTTCACTTCTCTGTGCCTCATTACCTCATCTATAAATGGGGATTAAGACTGTGAGCCCCAGATGGGACATGGACTGTATCCAACATGATTAACTTGGATTTACCCTAAGGTTTAGAACAGTGCTTGGCACACAGTAAATGCTTAAAAAGTACCATTAAAAAGAACAGCTCAATAGAGAGTTCTTCCACCTGCACATTGTTAATGATAAATCTCCATTTCCCACTTCAGAAGATTTGCTTTTCATCTATCAAGAAAGTTAAATCAATTATCAAAATTAGCACAGGCCAGGCAATGATTCAGATAAGGACAAAAATAAATCAGATAGTTGAAAATTAATACTATATATTTTTTAATTAACTCATAGGGTTTTCAAGTATGTCACTGCTATCCCATTTCAAAAAATTAGAGCTGGTTAAAAATTTTGCAGCTTTACATGTCTATTCAATTTTGGATATCGGATCTTTTTCAATGGTTCCTTTATATTCTTAGGTCTTGGCTCAGTGGAAAGAGCACGGGCTTGGGAGTCAGAGGTCATGGGTTCGAATCCCCACTCTTCCACGTGTCTGCTGTGTGACTGTGGGCAAGTCACTTAACTTCTCTGTGCCTCAGTTACCTCATCTGTAAAATGGGGGTTAAAACTGTGAGCCCCACGTGGGACAACCTGGTCACCCTGTATCTACCCCAGCGCTTAGAACAGTGCTCTGCACAGAGTAAGAGCTTAACAAATACCAACATTATTTACTAATTGACAGCTCTTTAGTACATCTAAATTTTAGTGGTACTGAGATTTGATTAATTAATTAACTGTAGTATTTGTTAAGTGCTTACTATGTGTTGAGCACTGTTGTAAGCACTGGGGTTCACACAAGCCAATCAGATCGGACAAAATTTCTGACCCACATGGGGCTCACAGTTTAGGTAAGAGGGACAACAGAGGAACATATTGCATTCTAAAAAAAACTGATAAATGGAATAGAATATTTTCTCTCAAAAATCAGAAGATCAATGGGACCTCTTGAAATGATTACTAAAATTTAGCCCTGAGTGCAAAAAAAATTCATTGAAACTTTTGACACAGGACAGATTCTTGAGGTAAAATGTATGCAATGCAAATATATTTTGTATATGTTTAAGGAAAATGATCCACTGGATTTGTGTCTTATGAAATTTCTATTTTAGGCTTATCTACATTAGCAGTACTTGGGGAACAATCTGTCCACTTCAGCATCTAGGTACCCTGTTTGAAAGTGAATATACTAACATTTTATCCAAATGTGGTTGTTACTGTGCATTGGAGTGTTTAATAGAATCATCATATTATTTGAATCTACCTGCAAGGGTTATTGAGCTCAACTGAAATTACCATTTCCCAAATGAAATGCAGTTCTCAGTGTGATTTTCCCAAAATATCCTATTGCATTTGAAAAACAAACTCTAGGATAGTCTAATGAGATTTGAGAATGCAAAATATCAGGATAGTCTAAAGAAATCCCATTTTCTTTCATTTTCTACATTTACAAATGAAATAAAAATACACTTTCCAACTTTTAAACTTATTAACCTGCCCAACATCAAAATCAAATGTTTTACCTGTGAAAATCCAAGGTCCTGTGGGGACTTATGAAGAGATTCTCTCAAAAACAAATTGCCTCTAAGGGGTGTAAATTCATAAAATAAAGTTATATAGGAGAGGGGAAGGGTATAATTTCAAACTGATTTTGTTTCTCTAAGACAATTTGGCAATAGGTTTGATCATTCAGAGTTGGACAGTAAATTTGGGAGATCAAGTCATCTCTTATGCTTAGCAGGATACTCATCCTTAATATTTGTTCTGTGAAGGTGAATGGCCTTATCAGCTCATTCTACAGGTATATGTTTGTGGATGTTTGAAGGACCAAGATCTAGGAAGACTCAAAATCTGTATCCTAGAGTTCCACTGGCCACCCTCCAAACTCCTATTTGCCATCCCAAGGTGTCTCTTTAACTCAAAACGTTCTGCAAATTATCTCTAATGATAAACTGTTAAGGCCTTGCCTACTTAAGAAAGATGATATAATCAATATAGGTCACAGAAAGGTTAGGTCTTAATTAAAAGACGTGTAGCAAGTTGTATGATGAAAAATATCAATTAGTCAATTGTATTTGAGTGCTTACTGTGTGCAGACTACTGTTCTAAGTGCTTGAGAGTGTATAATGTAACAGAGTTGATAGATACATTCCCTGCTCATTAATGAGCTCACAAACTAGAGAGAGACAGATATTAATATAAATAAATGACGGATATGTACATAAGTGCTGTGGGGCTGAGGGAGGGGTGAATAAAGGGAGGAAATCAGGGTGATGCAGAAGGGACTGGGAAAAGAGGAAATGAGGGCTTTGTCAGGGAAAATCTCTTGGAGGAGATGTGCCTTCCATAAGGCTTTAAAGGTAGAGAGAGTAATTGTCAGATATGAAAAGGGAGGGCGTTCCAAGCCAAAGGCAGGATGTGGGCAAGAGGTCAGGTAGTTGAGATAATGTTGGCATTTATTAAGCGCTTACTATGTGCAGAGCACTGTTCTAAGCGCTGGGGTAGATACAGGGTAATGAGGTTGTTCCACATGAGGCTCACAGTCTTCATCCCCATTTTACAGATGAGGTAACTGAGGCACAGAGAAGTGAAGTGACTTGCCCACAGTCACACAGCTGACAAGTGGCAGAGTTGGGATACGAACCCATGACCTCTGACTCCCAAGCCTGGGCTCTTTCCACTGAGCCATGCTGCTTCTCATGGAGGAACAGTGAGTTAGGGTGACATTTAAAGGAGAGAAGTGTGCAAGCCGGGTTGTAAGAGGAGAGCAGTGAAGTGAGGTGAGACGGGGCAAGGTGACTGAGTGCCTTAAAGCCAATGGTGAGGATTTTCTGTTGAGGCAGAGGTGGATGGGCAACCACTGGAGGTTCTTGAAGAGTGGGGAAACATGGACTTAACAGTGTGGTAGAAAAACGATCCGGGCAGCAGTGTGAGGTGTGGACTGGAGAGGAGAGAGGCAGAAGGCAGGAAGGTCAGCTAGGAATAATCAAAGGGGGATAGGATAAGTGCTTGGATTAACTTTGCAGCAGTTCGGGTGAAGAGGAAAGTGGATTTTTGCAGTGTTGTGAAGGCTGAACCAACAGGATTTAGTGATTGAATACATGGTTTGGATCAAAGAGATGAGTCATGGATTACGGCAAGGTTACGGGCATGTGAGACAGAAAGGATGGTGGTGCTGTCTACAATGATGGGAAAATTAGGAGTAATAAGGAGCCTTTCCGTCTCCTAAATAAAATGAGCAATATCATAATTGTTATAAAGATTTGTAAACTTACATGTGTTTGTTTGGATAATTCTGGATTTTTTTTGAAGACTCTAGTGTCTCTCCATAGTTTTCTAATGTCCCTAAAATATAAATGTCAACAACAAATTCAAATTGTAGAAAACCTGAGAAGGATAGGGACCACACGTTCATTCCATTGAGTATTTAGTTTTTGGACCTACATGCCCATAAACTTAAACCACTCATGAACCTAGTTACTTTTGGACTTCAAAGCTCCCTATGGTAACAGATTCTATAGGGCTGAGACCCACTGTGTGAAGATGTTATTTCTTTTGGTTTGTTTTTAATTGACTTTTGCAAGCTTCAGGAGAACCCCTTCCCTTCCCACCAGCTCGTTGTGAGCAGGGGATGTTTAAACCAAGACTGGTGTATTGTACCTTCTTAAATAAAATGATAATAATAAAATAACAAATTTAGCATTTAAATGCTTTCTATGTGCCAGATATTGCACTAAGGTCTGGGGTGAATACACTGAAGTCGGGTTGGAGACAGTCCCTGTCCCACATGGGGCTCACAGTCTTAATCCCTATTTTAGAGATGAGGTCACTGAGGCCCAGAGAAGTGAAGTGAGTTGCCTAAGGTCACTCAGCAGACAAGTGGCGGAGCCGGAATTAGAACCCGCATCCTCTGTCTCCCAGGCCCGAGCTCTATCCACTACATCATGCTGCTTCATACTATACTTAGGACAGCGCTCTGCACACATGAAGTGCTCAATTAATACTACTGATTGATTCATGCTGTGACATATGGGTTAGCCCAGTCCATCCGCTTCATGGTTTCACAGACTTCAACCATGTCCCCAGCTTTCCAGGTTTAACCGTCCTACACCTTTGGACTAGCTTCATTCAAAGGGTTTCTCGTGCTCCTCATCACCTTGAATGACATTCTCCCTACTTCCAGTGAACAATCCCAGCGAAGCACCGTGGCCTTGTGGATAGAGCACAGGCCTGGGAGTAGGAAGGACCTGGGCTCTAATCAGGCTCTGCCGCTTGTCTTCGGGGTGACCTCGGGCAAGTCACTTCACTTCTCTGGGCCTCAGTTAATTCATCTTTAAAATGGGGATTAAGACTGAGACTGTCCAATCTGATTAGCTTGTGTCTGCCCCCAGCACTTATAACAGTGCCTGGCATATAGTAAGTGCTTAACAAATACCATTTAAAAAAACACACACCAAACGTCACCAAAAATTATGAAATACACGTTTTGTTTCATAACCTCTTTTATATCAAGCAAAACCTGAAAATGATGTCAAATAAATCATATACTAAAGGGGACTATACTCACTTCTTTTTCCAGACATAACTGGATCATACTGGTTTTCAAAAGATGCACTGTAATCATTTCTTTGGTGACTGCTGTATTCTCTCCAGGGGTTATTATTCAGTTGATTATTTTCATTGTAATTTTTACTAGGAATACCAGAATTTCCAAAGAAGGTCTGGTCTGGAACTGTGAAAACACTTTTGAGGTTTCTGTCAACTGAACTGTTCTCTTGAAATCTAGGAAAGCTGTTCTGTTGGTCCCAAATGGAGACTCCATCCATCCATCCAGGGAAGTTGTGTGTATTTTTTGTATCAGAGGAACTACGATTGTCAAAAATCAGATTCACATCTTGCTGATCTGTACGCAAGAAGCTGGTACTTTCCTTATCAACGAAAGGATGAACATCCTTTGACAAAATACTGTGGACTGACTGATTTTCAGCTTTGTAAAATTCTAAACTTGGTTGATTACTTTCACCCTTCTCTCTTTCCATTCCAAAATATGATTCTCTTCTATTTCTGCTTCCATGATCTTTTCCTATCATCATATTGGAAGTTCCTATTTTCAAATCATCATTAGAGCTCCAATTTTCTGGGCTATAAGATAAAGAATAAGAAATTGTGAAAGAAAATTATTTAAATACATTATTATGACAAAATAATGATTTCACGGTTTAGTTACCAAAATATAATATTCTTATTGCATTTAAACCAAGGATATTGTTTTTAGGTAAAAAAAAAAGTAATGTTTCTTCCCCCCAAAACTGTCAAGTATTGTGTTTTTCCTTGGTATTAGGTAATTACATGAGTTTCATATAGGGAATTTGTAGTTAAGAAATATGAATTTATTACCCTCTATAAGCACAAAATGTGGAATAAAGTAGGTCTCCTATACTAAGGTCTTGCAAATAACCTAACCAACCACTGTATGTCACTGCTGCTCCATTAAATTGAACGGACAATGTAATTTGCAAAGAATATCTGTGGCTCCTTCCCCATGTAAAAGGGCCTGCCTTCCTTCATTTGAAATCATTACTTTCTCCTTAGACCAATTCAGTTCATTTTCAAATCCTGGCTTGCATTGATAAAAATCTGATAAAATATCAGATATGAACCCAGTGAAACATCAACATAACAAACGAGACTTCACACTAAGCCATTTATCTTAATGAAATAAAATGCACTACTATGTTGCCTATAGGTACATGGCAAATAAAATATTGAGCATTATCCATAATAGTATAAAAAGCACAGTTTTACACCTTTTATAAAATCACGGAATACCCACACCTGGAATCTGAAGGCAATTCTGGTCATTACATCATTGTCTGCTCCTCCAAATTGTTAAAACTGAAAATATTGGAACTTGACTCCAGTAAGATGTAGGGGACATGTCTTGTCCTGTGCTGTCGAGTTATCCCCGACCCATAGCGATACCGTGGACACATCTCTCATAATATTCCGACTGGATTATTGTGTCAGCCTCTTCTCTGATCTCCCTTCCTCCTGCCTCTCCCCACTCCAGTCTATTCTTCATTCCACTGCCCGGATCATCCTCCTACAGAAAGCTCTGGGCATTTCACTCTCCTCCTCAAAAATCTCCAGTGGTTGCCTATCAACCTTCGCACGAAACAAAAATTCCTAACTCTTGGCTTCAAAGTTCTTCATCACCTTGCCCTTTTCTACCTCACCTCCCTTCTCTCTTTCTACTGCCCACCCCGTACGTTCCGCTCCTCTGCCGCCGCTAACCTCCTCACGTCCGCAGTTCTCGCCTGTCCCGCCGTCGACCTCTGGCCCACGTCATCCCGCTGTCCTGTACCGCCTTCCCTCCACACATCCGCCAAACCAACTCTCTTCCCCTCTTCAAAGCCCTACTGACAACTCACCTCCTCCAGAAGGCTTTCCCAGACTAAGCCCCCCTTTCCCTTTGCTCCTCCTCCCCTTCCCACTCCCACCCTCTGCTCTTCCCCCTTCCTCCCCCCCCCCAGCACTGTGCTCAATTGTATATATTATTTATTTCTTTATTTTGTTAATGAGGTGTATACCTCCTTGATTCTATTTATCTTGATGATGTTGTCTTGTTTTGTTTTGTTCTGTTTTGCTTTGCTGTCTGTCTCCCCCATTTAGACTGTGAGCCCGTTATCGGGCAGGGATTGTCTCTATATGTTGCCCAGTTGTAAATTCCAAGGGCTTAGTACAGTGCTCTGCACATAGTAAGCACTCAATAAATACTCTTGAATGAATGAATCTCTCCCAGAACGACCCCCCAACCCCCACCCCCACATCTGCAATCGTTCTGGTAGTGTATCCATGGAGTTTTCTTGGTAAAAATCCAGAAATAGTTTACCATTGCCTCCTTCCATGCAGTAAACTTGAGTCTCCACACTTGACTCTCTCCCATGCTGCTGCTGCCCAGCACAGTTGAGTTTTGACTCGTAGCAGATTGCCTGCCACTCACTAGCCACTGCCCAAGCTAGGAATGGAATGGACAGGCCTCTGCTTGACTCTCCCTCCCATAGCCAAGACTGGAAGAGAATCGGAAACTCCCCACGTGCGACGCTGAGAGGGGACATGTTGGATCATTATATGCATTTTTTAAAAGTGGGTGCTCCAAGTAAACCACTGGAGAATGATCATGGTCAAGAGAACATGAAATAGGAGCAATATTAGATTGTTTTAACCACATAGAGTAGTTGGCATTTTACATAGTTATTCCTTTATTGCTCAGCCTCTCAGAAAATCTCTTATCTTATTAGACCTGCCTTTCCTTCAGCTCCTCTCCCTTCATTTCTTTTTCTGGCATTCTCTTGGATTTTTTCTAATCTCCTGGTCAAATGTCAAGATATCATTTCTCAATCTTGCAATTACAATTTCAAACAGTGCTTGCTAAATGCTGGGGATGATCCAACTAAGGAATGTTCTCGGCCTGTTACTAAGAAAAATAACTAAGGTCCAAGTGAAAGTAAGAGACGTGGCACTCTTTCAAGAAAGCTAGAGTAAAGGCTAAACCTAATTTAGGTTAATGTAGTGAAGATAACTACTATCTCAGAAGTAACAATATAATTCACTTGTAAATGAAAAAATAACACAAAGACATCAGACTCTTATTTGATCCAAACTAAAAGGCTCAAAAAGATGATAGTAGATTATATTTCCCACCTTTGACCCCTGGCCCACATCCTACTGCTGTCCTGGAATGCCCTCTCTCCTCACATCCGCCAAACTAACTCTCTTCCCCTCTTCAAAGCCCTACTGAGAGCTCACCTCCTCCAGGAGACCTTCCCAGACTGAGGCCTCCCTTTCTCTCTGCTCCTCCTCTCTTCCCCATCACTCTGACTCCTTCCCTCTGCTCTACCTCCTTCCCCTCCCCATAGCACTTGTGTATATTTGTACATATTCATTACTCTATTTTGTTAATGATGTATAGATCTCTATGATTCTGTAGATCTATTTTGATGTTATTGATGCCTGTCTCCTTGTTCTCTTTTGCTTTGCTCTCTGTCTTCCCTGTTTAGACTATGAGTCCGTCATTGGGCGGGGATGGTCTCTATCTGTTGCCGAATTGTACCTTCCAAGTGCTTAGTACAGTGCTCTGCACACAGTAAGTGCTAAATAAATATGATTGAATGAATTGAATGAATGAATGAATATTTTAAATAACATCCAAGCTCCAGTCTTGGGGCACAAAAGGTCCTTACGTTCAGATTGGCATGAAAGAACTGCACCAATCAAGCAATAAGTCATATTTATTGAGCACTTACTATGAGCAGAGAACTGTATTAAGCACTTGGGAAAGTACAACAGTTAGCAGACATATTCCCTGCCCACAACAAGCTTACAGTCTAGAAGGGGAGACAGACATTAATATACACAATTTAAAGATACGTACATAAGTGCTGTGGTTTGGAGGGTGAGATGATTATCAAATGCCACAGGGTCACCGATCCCAACACGGAGCTTCTTGAGGGCAGGGAATGTGTCCATTGATTGTTATATTACAAGTGCTTAGTACAGAGAAGCAGCATGGCATAGAGGAAAGAGCCCGGGCTTGGGAGTCAGAAGTCTTGGGTTCTAATCCCGGCTCCACCATCGATCAGCTGTGTGACTTTGGGCAAGTCACCTGACTTCTCTGAGCCTCAGTGACCTCATCTGTAAAATGGGGATTAAGCCTGTGAGCCCCTCGTGTGACAACCTGATTACCCTGTATCTACCTCAGCGCTTAGAACAGTGCTCAGCACATAGTAAGCACTTAACAAATGCCATCATCATTATGATTATTACAGTGCTTTGCACACAGTAAGTGGTCAATAAATACGACTGAATGATTGAATGAGAGGGACCTGGGGAAAAAAGGGCTTATTTGGAAAAGGCATTTTGGAGGAGATGTGACCTTAATAATGCTTTGAAGGTGGGGAGAGTGGTGGTCTGACAGAAATGGAAGGGGAGGGAGCTGCAGACTAGAAAGAGAGCATTCTCTCCCCTTCTATTCTCCATCTACACTCAGTCCCTTGGAGAACTCATTCGCTTCTACGGCTTCAACTATCACCTCTACGTGGATGACACCCAAATCTGTAACTCCTCCCCTGTTCTCTCTCTCTCCCTCCAGGCTTGCGTCTCCTCCTGCCTTCAGGACATCTCTACTTGAATGTCCTCCCGCCACCTCAAACTCAACGTGTCCAAGACAGAGCTCCTTGTCTTCCCTCCCAAACCCTGTCCTCTCCCTGACTTTCCTGTCACTGTGGACAGCACTACCATCTTTCCCGTCTCAAAAGCCCGCCACCTTGGTGTCATCCTTGACTCCTCTCTCTCATTCACCCCACACATCCAATCCATCACCAAAACCTGCCGGTCCCACCTTCACAACGTCGCCAAGATCCTCCCTTTCCTCTCCATCCAAACCGCTACCACATTAGTACAATCTCTCATCCTATCCTGACTGGACTACTGCATGGAGAAGCAGCGTGGCTCAGTGGAAAGAGCCTGGGCTTGGGAGTCAGAGGTCATGAGTTCGAATCCCAGCTCTGCCACTTGTCAGCTGTGTGACTGTGGGCAAGTCACTTAACTTCTCTGTGCCTCAGTTACCTCATCTGTAAAATGGGGATTAAGACTGTGAGCCCCATGTGGGACAACCTGATTCCCCTGTGTCTACCCCAGTGCTTAGAACAGTGCTCTGCACCTAGTAAGCGCTTAACAAATACCAACATTATTATCCCAGCTCTGCCACTTGTCAGCTGTGTGACTGGGCAAGTCACTTCACTTCTCTGTGCCTCAGTTCCCTCATCTGTAAAATGGGGATTAACTATGAACCTCACGTGGGACAACCTGATCACCCTGTATCTACCCCAGCGCTGAGAACAGTGCTCTGCACATAGTAAGCGCTTAACAAATACCAACATTGTTATCCTCCTCCTTTCTGACCTCCCAACCTCCTGCCTCTTCCCCACTTCAGTCCATACTTCATTCCACTGCCCGGATTATCGTTCTAAAGAAACATTCAGGACATGTCATCTCCCCTCTTCAAAAATCTCCAGTGGCTGCCTATCCACTTCTCTATCAAACAAAAACTCCTCACTATTGACTTTAAAGCTCTCCATCACCTTGCCCCTACCTACCTCACTTCCCTTCTCTCCTTCTCCAGCCCAGCCCACACACTCCGCCCCTCTGGTGCTAATCTTCTCGCTGTGCTTCCTTCTTACCTGGCTCACTGCCAACCCCTGGCCCACGTCCTACCTCTGGCCTGGAACGCCCTCCCTCCTCAAATCTGCCAATCACCCTTCCCCCCTTCAAAGCTTTACTGAAGGCACAATTCCTCCAAGAGGTCTTCCCAGACTACGCTCCCTTTTCCTCAGCTCTCCCTCCCTTCTTTATCACCTCAACTAACTCCCTTTGCTCTTCCTCCCTCTCCTCGCCCCACAGCACTGATGTATGTAAATATATATATATATATAATTCTATTTATTTACGTTGATGCCTGTTTACTTGTTTTGATGTCTGTCTCCCCTTCCCCGCTGAGACTATAAGCCCTCTGTGGGTAGGGATTGTCTCTCTTTTTTGCTGTTTTGTACTCTCCAAGAGCTTAGTACAGTGCTCTGCACACTGTAAGCGCTCTATAAATATGATTGAAATGATTGAATGAATGAACATGGTAAAGGGGTTGGTGGTGAGAAAGATGAGATCAAGGCACAGTGAGAAAGCTGGTGCTAAAGGAACGGAGCGTGTGGGCTGGGCTATAGTAGGAGATCAGTGAGGTGAGGTAGGATGGGAGAGTTGAATGAGTGTTTTAAAGCCGATGGTAAGGCGTTTCCGTCCGAAGCGGAGGTGGATGGGCAGCCGCTGGAGGTTCTCTGGCATGAATACCAAAAGGTCTTGTCTTGTCATGCCGTCGAGTCGTCTCCAGCCCATAGCGACTCCACGGACTCATCTCTCCCAGAACGCCTCACCTCCAACTGCAGTCACCCTGGTAGTGGATCCATATAGACTATCAGGAAATTTCTACTATGAAACTGCAGCAAAGATGTTACGTCTTTGGAAGAAAGAGTGGCAAGAGTTCTTTGGAAAGACCGAGTCCTAGGGAGCTGGGAAGAGGCCACCGAAGAGACAGCTCCCCAGGTCTCCTGGGGAGATTTGCCTTTTTGAGAACCCTTGCCTTGGCTACCCACTCTAATCCCTTTCATTAGACAAATGCTTAGTGCTGAATTCAAATAAACAATCACATTTTGATGTTTACCAGGAAAATGAACGTTACACTAACGAACAAAAAAAAAGAATGAGAGTATGGCAGTTTCTGTTTTTAGTTTCAAAAAGGTACTTTGATCCAGGATCCCACAGCAAACTCATAAGCACAACCAGCTATTTTGTAACACGTGCTGGTAGTCACAAGGGGACCAGAAGAGATACTGTGAGTGATTAACTCAACTTATCACCATGATTCAGGTGTATGTTTCTGATTTTGAAAATGATTCTTGAGGGGAATGGTCCTATTCATGGGTGTGAGTGAATGCAAAGGCCAGTGCAATCAATCAATCAATCAATATTTATTGAGTGCTTACCTTGTGCAGAGCACTACACTAACTACTTGGAAGAGTAACAATATAGCAATACAACAGTGTTGGTAGACAATGAGTCTATACAGTCTAGAGGGGGACGAGTGCAAGTCTAGTACAAGACCAATGCAACCAGCGGCTTTGGTTACATGTAAGGATATAGCCTAACTGGATTAATGGGTTTCTCCCATTTTTAAGCCTGCCTTTTGGGCGCTAGCAATTGTCTGGCTGCAAAATAATAACAATAATAGTTAAGCACTTACCATGTGCCAAACCACTGTACTAATCACTGGGGTAGATACAAAGTAACCAGGTTTAAATTATTTATTCATATTAATGTCTGTCTCCCCCTCTAGACTGCAAACTCATTGTGGGCAGGAAATGTGTCAGCTTATTGTTATTGTACTCTCCCAGAAACTTAGTACAGTGCTTTGCACATAGTGAGCACTCAAAAAATATGATTGAATGAATAAATGAATGAATGAAAGGTCTCATGTGGGACTCACAGTCTAAATAGGAGAGGGAGAACAGGTTTGAATCCCTCTTCTGTAGATGAGGGAACTGAGGCACAGAGGATAAGAATGATATTTATGGTATTTAATGCTTATTTTGTGCCAGGCACTAAAGCGTGGCTCAGTGGAAAGAGCCCAGGCTTGGGAGTCAGAGGTCATGGGTTCCAATCCCGACTCTGCCACTTGTCAGCTGTGTGACTGTGGGCAAGTCACTTAGCTTCTCTGGGCCTCAGTTACCTCACCTGTAAAATGGGGATTAACTGTGAACCTCATGTGGGACAACCTGATTACCCTGTATCTACCCCAGCGCTTAGAACAGTGCTCTGCACATAGTAAGCACTTAACAAATACCAACATTATTATTATTATTACTAAGCACTGGAGTGGATCCAAGCAAATCGGGTTGGGCACAATCCCTGTCCCACATGGGGCTCACAGTGTCCATCCCCAATTTACAGACGAGGACACAGAGACATAGAGGCGTGAAGTGACTTGCCCAAAGTTTCACAGCAGACACTTGAGGAGCCGGGAGTAGAACCTAGGTCCAGTGACTCACGGGCCCTTGCTCTTTCCACTAGGCCATGCATTAACTTCCATTCCCAAGGGGGCATGACCTCTTTGATATAAGGTACATCCAAAACTTTTCTTCAACGGCTAACCTCCACAAGGCTGGGCAAAGTGCTCCAAGTGATGCCTGCATTCTTTGTGGGCAATGAATTCTCATCATCACGCTGCGTCCCAGTCTAATGGAGCATAACATGGCGCTGACACTTATAGATGGTGAAAATCGAGTGAAAAAAATACTTAGTCACAGTGCTCTGCACACAGTAAACACTCGGTAAATACCACCATTTGATTTTAAAGATATCACGATTAATATATTATGTTCAGTTTTTAAATGTGTTTTAGGTACTAGCGTGATGTCTAAGTGGAGGTCTTGAGGCGAGAGAAAATAAAGGGTTATAGAGCCAGTAAGAGGTATATTTGGGAATCGTAACTTACCAACTTAATTGTTCAAACCACATATCTGAAGATCTTCTGTTGTGTGGTTGGCTGATAATATTCGGACTTCCAGCCAATTTGGAAACCATGAAATCTTCATAGGTTACATTTCCAGGTTGAGAAAATGATAGATTCTGCAAAAATCAATTTTATACGTAGTATGAATGATATCGATCTGTATAGTTATATACACTCTGACCATGCAGGTCATTCTAAAATGGGTGAGGAGTAATAGGCATATTGTTCATATTTATATTGATGTTATTGATATGTGTTTACTTGTTTCGATGTCTGCCTCCCCCTCTTCTAGACTATAAGGCCGGTGTGGGCAGGAATTGTATCTCTTGCTGAATTATACTTTCCAAGCCCTTGGTACAGTGCTCTGCACACAGTAAGCGCTCAATAAATACAATTGAATGAATGAATGAATGAATTGTAGACGATCGTATTGGGATAGGGCTATAGGGGAACCAAGGTGTTCCTTTTTGTCCATGGAACAATTTAGATTATATCCCAAGATTTTCCTTAGCTACTCTAGCCTGATCCATTCACTGCCTGAATCACACGGGATTTTCCCCTAGCTGAACTAATCTAGGTTTTGTACTCCCAGGATTGTCAATCTTCCACAGTCTTTTGGGAGATGATACCTAGCTAGCACCTCAGGATTACTATAATAATAATGATAATAATAGTATTTGTGGTATTTGTTAAGCACTTGCTATGTACCAGGCCTTGTTCTAAGTGCTGGTTTAGATACAAGATCACCGAGTTGGACACAGTCCCTGTCCCACAGTAGGACTCACAGCCTTAATTCCCATTCTAGAGATGAAGGAACTGAGGCACAAAGAAGCGAAGTGACATTCATTCATTCAATTGTATTTATTGAGCGCTTACTGTGTGCAGAGCACTGTGCTAAGCGCTTGGAAAGTACAGTTCGGCAACAGATAGAGACAATCACTACCCAACAATGGGCTCCCAGTTTAGAAGGGAGAAGTGACAGAGCTGGGATTAGAACCCAGGTCCTTCTACTCTAGGATCCATACTCTTTCCATTAGGCCACCCTGCTTCTCTATTAAATCACTACCCTCATTCAGCTACAGAAACTTTTACTCCAGCTGAGTTTGCCCAGGTCTCCTTCCGGAGCCATGTCTTATGGTTGAAAATACAGCTCTTTTTCTCTCAGGGGGTTATCTCGTCTCCTCCTCAATAAGGTGTTTTCAATATGAACTAGCACCAAAATACAAAAACACACAGGCTTTCCTTTGTATACTAAAATGACACAGAGTATTCAAAACTTAAAATAGATTTTAGTAATCAGCAGAATCCCATGCCACAATAAATACTGAAAATCAGCTGGCATCAGATAACACGAATACACCTATATATGGACAAAAACGTGAAACAGAATCCTTTACAAAATGCCAACTTTCCTTCTCTTCTGGATTTTGGATGAACTAGAATCTAGGTTCTTGGATGGTTGCAGAAGCTACTTAATCCATGATTCTGTCTGACTTCTTCAGCCGTTGGCTTTCTTCTCAGCATGACCTTCTTTAGCACAGTGGATTGCATGCAGATATTCTCCCTGGCATTGAAGTCCCGACTTCCTGCCTTATTGGTGCCTGACCAGTTCCTGAATTAGTATTGATTTGGGTCTCAGGGAGGTCAGCAGATTCCAAGGATCCCTGACTCAATTCAGGTAGCTCTGACTGCGACTGTGCAAATAATTCTCCCTATGTCATAGTTCTGTGCAGACTTCAAACAGCTTTAAGCTCATTTTTTACTTTTCCACTCTTTTGGTCTGCAGCTCGTATATTTAATTACCAAATCAATTTTGATTGCCAATACGGTGTTTACTAGAAGGTGGCCAGTCCATGTAGTCAAACTCTTCAAGAACCTCTATTGGCTGCCCTTCCCCCTCTACATCAAACAGAAACTCCTTACCATTGGCTTTATGGCACTTAATCACCTTGCCCCCTCCTATCTTACCTTGCAGATTTCCTACTACGACCCCATACTGTCAATACACTCCTCTAACATCAACCTACTCACTGTATCTTCATCTCATCTATTTTGCCGCTAAGCCCTTTCCATGTACTGCCTCTGGCCTGGAACTCCCTCCCCTTTCATATCCGACAGGCAATCACGCTCCCCACCTTCAAAGCCATATTAAAATCACATCTCCTCCAAGAGGCCTTCCCTGACTAAGCCCTCATTTCCCCTTCTCCTTCTCCCTTCTGCTTCATCCTCGCTCTGGAATTTGCACCTTTTATTCACCCGCTCCTCAGTCTATAACACTTATGAACATACCCACAATTTATTCATGTATCTCTCCCTCTAGACTCTAAGCTCTTTGTGGGCAGGGAACATGTCTACCAACTCTCTTATAGTGTACTCACCTGAGTGCTTTGTACAGTGCTCTACACAGTAAATGCTCAATAAATGCGATTGATTGATAGAAGTGAAGAGTTTCACGCGACAGAGTATGCAAACTAGATCGAGGCAACTGGAAGGCATTAAGCAGAAGCAGCTGGCCTAGTGGAAAGAGCATGGACCTTCTAATCCCAACTTTGCCAATTGTTCTACCAGTTGCTTGCTGTGTGACCTTGGGCAAGCCATTTGGCTTCTCTGTTCCTCAGTTTCCTCAACTGTAAAATGAATATTAAATACCTGTTCTCCCTCCTACTTAGATTGTGAGTCCCGTGCTGGATAAGGACTGTGTCCAAAATAATTAACTTCATTCAATCATATTTATTGAGCACTCACTGTGTTTAGAGCACCGTACTAAGCACTTGGGAAAGTACAATACAACAATCACCAGTGACATTCCCCAGCAGTGCGGCTAGAGAAGCAGTGTGGCTCAGTGGAAAGAGCCCGGGCTTGGGAGTCAGAGGTCATGGGTTCGAATCCCGACTCTGCCACTTGTCAGCTGTGTGACTGTGGGCAAGTCACTTAACTTCTCTGGGCCTCAGTTCCCTCATCTGTAAAATGGAGATTAACTGTGGGCCTCTTGTGGGACAACCTGATCACCCTGTATCTACCCCAGTGCTTAGAACAGTGCTCTGCACATAGTAAGCGCTTAACAAATACCAACATTATTAGTATTATTAAAATGAGGGAGAAAGACATCAATTAACTTGTACCTACCCCAACACTTTGAAGAGTGTTTGACACACAGTAATACCATAAAAAGAAGCCACTGGTCCAACCCTTTAAAGAGGGCTCTAGAAACCTTGACCCTCCTTAACCGAACTACATTACTGTTATGATGCAGTTTTCTCTCATTTACTCCTTTACTTCCTACAAGTGTTACTACCGTACTGCATCCAGTCAGTCCGGGGCACTGAGTGTCAATAAGAATTTATTGCCCAGAAAATAGAGCATCACTTATAGTACATGGATGGGCAAAATTAGGAGACATCTCAGGCTTGGCTGAGGCAAAAGGATTAAATGTAAGATAGCTCATGGAGAAGGTATCTTGATGAAGCAGTGTGGCTCAGTGGAAAGAGCCCGGGCTTAGGAGTCAGAGGTCATGGGTTCGAATGCCGGCTCTACCACTTGGCAGCTGTATGACTGTGGGCAAGTCACTTCACTTGTCTGTGCCTCAGTTACCTCATCTGTAAAATGGGGACTAACTGTGAACCTGATTACCCTGTATCTACCCCAGCGCTTAGAACAGTGCTCGGCACGTAGTGAGCACTTAACAAATACCAACATTATTATTATTATCATTATCACTATATCATGGTCTTTTCTCATTGGGGTGTTAGTTGATGGGGAATGGTTTCCCCGTCAGACGATTCCTGGGATCAAGCATCCCCAGTCTGCCTAAAAGTGTACGTGATTACCAACGATGCTGCTTCAGTGTCTGAAACAACTTCCCTTCTCTACGTATACCCCGCTTTGACACTCCTACTATTTTGCAGCTCTGGTCTCTCTAGTTGCACAGAGGACAACTGCATATTTTTTGTTGCCATTTTTACTTATTTTTTTTTAATGTGGATTTTTGCTTTTGCCATGGTTTTCACAATACAAAGAATTTCCTTTCTCCATCTTACCGTGCCAAGCTTACTTAATCAGCAGTCATTTGCCAAATGGGTATGCCATTCCCCTCGGAATCATTGGTGTATGAATAATGCTTACTCATTCATTCATTCAATCGTATTTAGTGAGTGCTTACTGTGTGCAAAGCACTGTACTAAGTGCTTGGAGGAAGAGTTCAATATAACAATAGGCAGACACGTTCCCTGTCTACAACGAGCTCACTCGAATGGCAAGGGGCCTGAAAAGATGCCCTACTGCACCTGGATATGTATCATGGTCAGAGTGTGCAAGAGTACGAGGAAATATCTCTTAAAGACACCATAAGCTCGTTGTGGCCAGGGACTGTATCTGTATATTGTTATACTGTACTCTCCCAAGAGCTCAGTACAGTGCTCTGCACATAGTAAGCATTCAATAAATACAACTGACTGACTGACTCATACTCAGGAATGCAACTTCAATGTTGGAAAAACCTTCATCAAAGCAATGGACATGTCTACTAATTTACACCCATCCTCAGCGCTCATTCAATCGTATTTATTGAGCTCTTACTATGTGCTCATGTGAACATCAATCGATCTGTGCTCGTACTGTGTGCAGAGCACTGTACTAAGAGCTTGGGCGAGTACAATATAACCGTTAGTAGAGTTAGTTAGAGTTAGTAGACATGTTTCCTGCCCACAAGGATCTTATCAGTCTGGAGGGGGAGAGGGACATTAATATACATAAATTATGGAGATGGATATATGTGCATAAGGGATGCAAATCCAAGTTCAAGGGCATATGTATATTCAGTCGTATATTAAATAGTTCATTTAGTTATTTCATCCCAACATATTCTCATTACCACATATTATTTCATTATTCCTCCTCCTGCTCCCTCTACTTCTAAAAAAATTTTGTATGCCTGTTTCTCCCACAGTATTATAAGTTACATGTGTTTTGTTTGGGGTATACTTAATACCCTTCTCTGTACACTATAGGCATTCAATAAATAATATTGATATATTAACTGAGCTGAGATCTCTGACCCATTATCTCCATAATCACGACAAAACTATAAGGTTTCCCCCTGTAGACTGTGCACTCCTTTTTTTTAAAAAAAAAAAAGTTATTCGTTAAATGCCTACTGTGTTCCAGGCACTGTACTAAGTAATTGGGTGGATACAAGCTTATGTGGTTGGACACAGTCCATGTCCTACCCGGGGCTCACATTTTACAGATGAGGGAACTGAGGCCAGAGAAGTTGAGTGACTTTCCCAAGGTCACACAGCAGACAAGTGGTGGGAGTCCTTCTGACTCCCAGACCTGTGCTCTATCCACTAGGCAACATTGCTTCCATCTCTGTGGGTAGATATTGCATCTATCAACTCTCTTGTATTGAACTTTCCCAAGCATTCAGCACAGTGTGGTGCATACAGTAAGCACTCAATATGATTGATTGATGTCAAAAAGGACACCTACCTACAATTCCATTCCAACATCCCTTGCTCCTAACTAAGTTCTAGTTTGGATGGACCATTAGTCTGATCCAAGATGATATTTATTTCCTTATATTTTAATTAGTAGATTAGAATAGTTAATGAAAATTCCAAGATTCCCCAGCTGGTGAGGTAGTTAGGGCCATCCTAACTACCTGGGAGGTTTCCACCCCACCACATGTTGTCCACATGTTAACCCAGGGAAAGCTACCTTCTGAGAAGCTTCCTTCTGAGCAGGTGGGAGACTTGAACTCAGGAAATAGAATTTGGCATATTTAGAAAATATAAACATCTCGATCTACTGCATAATTTTTCCTGGGATATAGCAATAGTAGCTGTTTACTTATATGCATTTTCCATTCTTTACATAGCAATGTCTCCAAAATATTCTCAAAATCAATAAAAAATAGGTAAAATTTCTTAAAAATACATTATTGTACATGGACATGATCATATATCACAATAAATGTTAAAATGGTAATGGAAATCTTGGGAAATTTAATTTCCAAAACATGAATGCCTGTTGATAATGTATAAAATAAGTATTTTCTGATGTACGGTTGCTATACTTCACTGATGAAATTTACTACAGAAATCTTAACTCTCTAGAAACCCCACGTCTGCAGTTTAAATGAGACTTCACTGACCATGCATGAACCTGAATTGCTTTCAACACACTGGGCCCTAAATTTGAGTCAGTCCACACACTAAAGTATTTTCTAGATCTGTCCAGAAAGAAAGGAATACGCAACGTCATAAAAACTTAATAAAATGAAATAGTTAAGTGTCAATTGAAAAACACCTGCTCTTTTTTCTTTTCTTCAAAGGCAATTTCCCAAGGACTGGCACTGGCATTTTGGTTAGAAAACTGAATGTGAGATGACCATTCAGCAAAAAGTGATGTTGGAGAGACACTATACTTTTCCACTCTGCTGTTCTGGTCTTCCTTTCCAGAGTGTGTGACTTTTGACTCCATGTAAAGTGGGAACTATGAAAAGAAAACATGCTAATGATCAGAAAATCATAATGGTGAATATATATCCTTAAATTAGTCCAACTAAAAGAAAAATACGTCTTGCAACGTAAGAAAAAAATGAAAGCAAAGCAAAAGTAAACAAAATGGAGCATTCGCTGAAAGTTCTGAATGCTTGTGGGACAGTGTAACAGCCCAGATAGGCATGTGGCCTTTCTGACAAACTATTCAATTATATGGACTTGGATTATTCTATCTTTTGTGGCTCCAGAGATGATATAACGACGAACACATTCTCTAGTCAGGTGTGCTGACTAACAAGTTCCTACTTATTTTTTCCCCAAATGAAAAAAAAACACCCTAAAAATGTTAAAACATAAATTCGTGATGATTCTTCTGGCTTTTCCACCCTGGCCCAAATCCTTTAGGTTCCACTTCTTCTGGCCGGTCATGACCAAAGTTCCTGGTTCTTTCTCCCTCTCAAGCCAAGTGTAGGACTATAACACCTCAAAATAAAACTGACCTTAAATTAATCCAGTTTTGTTGACCTGTCGCTGCTGGCAAAACCTTGTCTTGCCCCTCTCTTTCAGAAATGTAATTTGAGGACCACATCATATCGTTCAAAATAGAATTGGTTCCTTTCTCCAATGACCCCCTTGTACTCGAGCAAACACTTTGTGAAGTCTCAACAACGCCCAAGGAAAAGATTTGACATCATCTATCAAGAGCTCAGTCTAAATCTGTGTTCATTTGTTATATTTCAGTGAAAAGTAAACTTGGAATTAATCTGGGATCTGAGCATTGCAGTTTGATATTGGCAATCCTCCACTTACAATTTCTTGAGTTCCAACAAATGGTACTTCTGATGTTTCTGTATCAACACTATGTCAACTTTCTGAAACGTTATCACCTTTGTGACATTGGTTCCATTTAGCTCAGTTTACTAGTGCTTTCTGTGGCAATCAAGTGTGTAACACCCCACCTCCCTTCTCTCTAGCCTCTCCCCCACAACTGTATTAAAAACAAAAATGCACAAAAACAAAAAATGCTTGAAGGGGCAGGTGTCAGGTGTAGAGACATGGGACTTGCGGGGAGGGAAAGATGGTGAGCAGAAACCATGGGATGAGAAGCTGGGGAAAGTTTAAGGAGGAAACAACCTAATCATATCCATCCACAAGCCCATTTTTGGAATTTAAAAAAAGGGGGTCAGTGGCAAGGAAAAAGAAAGTGCAACGTTTGTCTTTGCGTTTTACGTTATTTGTATGCAGAGGGAATACATTTTGTACATTACTGAACTACATTTATACTTTCAACCTATGTGATTTTGGGGTCAGTATGACTGTTATTTGCCATACGGACTGCTGTTCATCTAGTGAAGAGAGTACAGTTCTGTCTCAGGAGACCTGCTGGAGCTAGTTCATCGCTAGGAAAGACTTCTGACTGAAGAATAACTTCAGCAGAAATCTTAAAAAATAGGTGGCGAAACTGGGCAGTAAAACCACCGCAAGTACTATGGCAACCACTTGTTAGGTCGTGGGAGTAAATAGTAGTAATATAGGTAACAGCATTTTTTGAGCTCACTTATCGCAGTGTACTATACTAGGCATACAGCATTGGTGTTATGCGGCAGTAATGCCAGCCAAAAGTTGGTCCTAGAAGTAAGAAAGCTTTGTGTGCCTAGCTAAATGTGCTGTACCTACATGTTCACTGCATTCTGTGTCCCAGCAGGATCATGGCTAGAGTGGAGAAGAGAATGCAAGGGAAAGTCTGCCTAATCACTCTCATTCCTAACAACTCCTTCATGCAGGTCCTCTGTCAAAATAGAGGTTCATCGTTTGTTCTTAGCAGGAGACTCATCTCCATAAATACATTAATGTAGCTGAATTATCCGTGTGTGATTCAATGTACAATTTGGGGTATTTTTAGTAAGAAGAGGATATCTAATCCTCGATCAAGATCCTCAATAGCATTTTCTGAGCACTGGCATACAGAGCACTGTACTAAGCACTAGGAAGAGAACAAAAGAATCCTCAAGGAATTTAGTCTAGTGAGAGATCAAATTCCCCATTTATATATATATATTCCTATGAGAAAATAGGATCTGCCTTACAACATTTCAATTTACAATGCAGTTTTCAGAAACCAATTGTGTTCTAAGTCTAGTGACTGCAAAATCATCCCATTTTGGCAAACAGAATGCTCAAGAAAGCAACATAAATATTAAAAGTCTGGGAAACAATCTGCTCACCTCCTAGATTTGAGGGGACTGTTACAGCCAGCCTTATATAAAACCTATGTATTAATTTAGGAAATAGTTACATTCATAAGATCTCCTATAGCCTCCAGTACCAAAAGGAACTTTAGAAATCCTAGACAGAAAAGGTCGGAAATCATCACTTTAAAACAAAAACTATCAAACCACACCTTAGAGATTATTCCCAAAAACATTTTGGCGTTTAGGGCCTTCAGAGTCATGTCCTAATGTTAAAATTATTTACATTATTATATTCTTTGAAAATATTCTCACCTCGTTCGAGACATACTTCCTTGTATCATCTAATCCATGCTGTTGTTTACTAGTAAAAACACAAAAGTGAAGTAAGATTAAAAACAAAATTAACTGCAATGACATTGATTTTCTGTAAATATATTTTAAATTTATTCTGTTTTATACAGTAGTTAGGAATTCCTATAAAAAGATATGTAGTTTTTTAAAGAACATAAAATGTAAGTACTAGATTTTTATAAATCTCTTCTGAAATTCCATTCACTGAGCCAGTAAAAGATTGGCTCCAACTCTTGGGAATCAATTATTTTTTGGCTTGTTAATTTAATAATGGTTAGTACTAGAACTCACAGTGAGCTTTTACCTCCATCAAATCTGCTTAAAAGCCCTGTAAATCTAAATGAATAAGCTACCTTTGACCCACAGACTTCTCCTGATGGCAATTAATTCCCTAGCCTGAGGTCGACTAGAACCTTAACCTAGGCTATTCATCTAGGAAATGGGGACCAAATTGTGACTATTCAATTTATAGAACAAGGTAAAAACTGCATGACTATCTCTCCTAGGGCAGGTTAAGTAAATGTGTATCTGGCTGGTACAAGGAATTTGTGGCACTCAGGAAATATAAATTCTCTAAAGGCAAGTAAGACTGAACTTAAAGAGCTGAGGGAGGTGAAGCATTACACTGACATGTCTTTAGGTTTGTTGTGAAGCAGTATTCTGTCCGATTTTAGCCTTCAAATTTCTGAGAAGGAAGTAGGCCCCGGGGAAGGAGAAGATTCAGCAGAAAAAGCAAAAAAAAAAAAACCTCTTACAGAAAAGCTCCACCTCCAACTGATGTTTCTGGACCATTCTTTCACCAGTTCAAGGAGGAGGAGCCCCAGATTCCCACCGAAGCAGGGGTGGAGTGAGAAATTTGATTATTCAGTATGGAGGCATATGGATTAGTGAGCTCCAAGGAAACTACATGGTGGCTTTGTTGCCAGGTGCAAAGTAGATACTGCAACGAAGTGAAAAAAGTTGACAGAAATAGTTGGCTCCAATCTGATGAAATGAGTTTAATGAGAAGCAGCATGGTGTAGTGGATAGAGCATGAGCCTGGGAGTCAGAAGATAATGGGCTCTAATGCTGGCTCCATGTGTGACCTTGAGAAGGCCATTTCCCTTCTCTGTGCCTCAGTTCTCTCAACTGTAAAAGGGGATTTGAGATTGTGAGCCCAGTGTAGGACAGGGACTCTGTCTAACTTGATTTGCTTGTACCCATTCCAAGTGCTTAGTACAGTGCCTGGCCCACTGTAAGCACTTAACAAATACCACAGTTATTATTTGATACTGATCATTTGGAGAATTGAAGAAGAAAGGTCTTAGAAGAAAAATTCAAGTTGGCGGGCAGAAAGCTGAAGCCCAGTACCTTCGTGACAGTGTTCACTGGAATGCTGCCCCATCTACTGTGAGGGCAACAGGTAGACAGAATCAAGAGTCTCAGTGTGTGGATGAGATAATGGTACAGAGAGAAGTTTAGACACATTTTGAACTGGAGGAATTGGGGATAGGAGATACCAAAACACTCTCAGGCTGCTAGCACTTAAAATTAAAACTGTGGTTGAGCAATTTTTAAACAAGAAACTAGAGAAAATCTGGAAATGCAAGAAAACGTAAGACCCTGATTGGCAGGAGGAAAGTGGCATGGTGGTTTGAGGCCAACGATGTGTTGGGAAATCAGGAGAAAAGGGAAAGAAGGTCTGAAGGGGATAGGGTGTGTCACTTAAGGATACTCTGGAGGGTGATTCAGCCTTTCATCAGATTGGAAAATCAGTAGAGGTGGAAATCAGCAAAGAAGTAAAGCCAGATATACAAATATTCTCACACTATTCCGCAGTTACCTAAAAAATAAAACGTGAAGATGGGCAGCTAGTGAGGCCCTCGATATAACTGGCATCTCTCATTCTTGGTGGAAGGAAGAAAACCAAGAGGAAAGTAATTTGACGGGCAATGAACTCTAAAAGAAAGACAGGGATGGGAGGACAGGGTGTGGCCCTCTCTGCAAGGCATAAGATAAAAAGTATTAGCTTCAAAAAGCTTAGATAAGTAGTAAAATTTCTTTCAGTATAATCTCCGTACTTGGCAATGAAAGTAGCAGGAGAGTAATGAATACCCTCGGGACTATAACTAATGGCTGGTGTACAAGTGTACAAAACCTTGCAAGGTAAAATGTAGATCAAGCTTAAAAACAAGCATGAGTGGTAGGATACCATGGCTTTATTTGCTGTTGAAAGAGATGCCCGACGAAATGACAGATGGGCCTCAGGTCTGAAAAGCTCCAAGGAAATGCTGACTGCCACCAAACTTTTGAACATTCCAAGCTGGTAATAATAATAATAGTGGTGGTATTTGTTAAGTGCTTACTATGTGTCAAGCACTGTTCTAAGCGCTGGGGTAGATACAAAGTAATCAGGGTGTCCCTCGTGGGGCTCACAGTGATAATCCCGATTTTACAGATGAGGCAACCGAGGCACAGAAAAATTAAGTAACTTGCTCAAAGTCACACAGCTGATAAGTGGCGGAGCAGGCATTCGAACCCATGACCTCTGACTCCCAAGACCTGGCTCTTTTCACTAAGCCACGCTGCGTAGTGCAGCCCTGTAACCACTACCATAGCACTGATGGAAATTCCTTCCTTCCTTCATTCAGTAGTATTTATTGAGTGTTTACTATGTGCAAAGCCCAGTACTAAGTGCTTGGGAGCGTACTATCGTACTCTGATAATAAACAGTCACATTCCCGGTCCAAAATGAGCTTACTGTCTAGAGACGAGTTTACAGTCTATAGATACCAGTGGAACTTGCCCCGTCAAAGACAACGGCCATAAAAACTAAAGCCATGAGTTTAAAGAACCAGTCAGAATAGGAAGGATTGCCATCACTCAAACTTCCAAAGAAGCAGTCGTGGCACCTGGATTCCATGGAATTCCTGAATAAAAGCTTCCTAAAACCTTCTGCACATAAAAAAATGCCATAACCCCCATCTTCAAGACACAAAGTCAAGAGAGGGAACTGGCAAAAAATACCCATTTTCTACTGCTTGCCTTTATCAGGAAGATTCCAGCCAAAGTGCCCCTATTAAGCAACCAAAAACCATAGTTAACCATGCCCTCCCTGAGTACCAGAGTGGCTTCAGATGAAGTCAGAATGAAACAGACATGGCCTGTGAAAATAACAGAGACAAGTGAAGTACAGAAACTCCAGAAAAACATTTGGACTGAGTTTGAAGGTTTTACACAAGTATTTTACACTACCACAAATCAGGGCTCTGATGATAATAATAAGCAAATTTGGCTGCTCCTGTGTGAGAAGCAGCGTGGCTCAGTGGGAAGAGCACGGGCTTGGGAGTCAGAGGTCATGAGTTTGAATCCCGGCTCTGCCACTTGTCAGCTGTGTGACTGTGGGCAAGTCACTTCACTTCTCTGTGCCTCAGTTGTCTCATCTGTAAAATGGGGATTAAGACTGTGAACCTCATGTGGGACAACCTGATTACCCTGTATCTACCCCAGCGCTTAGAACAGTGCTCTGCACATAGTAAGCGCTTAATAAATACCAACATTATTATTATTATTATTAAGTTCCTCAAGATCAAAGGTTATTGATGGTGTGACTGGTCAACAAACTGGACTGGTGAGAAATACTGATACTGGCAGGATATCCAAATAGCGGTAGAAAGGAACAGCAAAAGGGGTCCTATACTAGCTGAAAAGGCAAAATAAAGATCATGGCGAAGTACTGGGGCACAATTGCAATAGACAAACCAGTCTGGAATGTGACAGAAGGAGGGTTACATTTCTTATTCAGATTTCAAAACGGTAACAAACACTGTGTGTAATAAATGAAGGCCTGTTGTTACTCAGACACAGTGTAGTATTTGTGAAGGTCAGATAGGCCTTTTCATCCATACCCATTCAATAGTATTTATTGAGCGCTTACTATGTGCAGAGCACTGTACTAAGCGCTTGGGATGAACAAGTCGGCAACAGATAGAGACAGTCCCTGCCGTTTGATGGGCTTACGGTCTAATCGGGGGAGACGGACAGACAAGAACAATGGCACTAAACAGCGTCAAGGGGAAGAACATCTCGTAAAAACCGATGGCAACTAAATAGAATCGAGGCGATGTACAATTCATTAACAAAATAAATAGGGTAACGAAAATATATACAGTTGAGCGGACGAGTACGGTGCTGTGGGGATGGGAAGGGAGAGGTGGAGGAGCAGAGGGAAAAGGGGAAAATGAGGCTTTAGCTGCGGAGAGGTAAAGGGGGGATGGCAGAGGGAGTAGAGGGGGAAGAGGAGCTCAGTCTGGGAAGGCCTCTTGGAGGAGGTGATTTTTAAGTAAGGTTTTGAAGAGGGAAAGAGAATCAGTTTGGCGGAGGTGAGGAGGGAGGGCGTTCCGGGACTGCGGGAGGACGTGACCCAGGGGTTGACGGCGGGATAGGCGAGACCGAGGGACGGCGAGGAGGTGGGCGGCGGAGGAGCGGAGCGTGCGGGGTGGTCGGTAGAAAGAGAGAAGGGAGGAGAGGTAGGAAGGGGCAAGGTGACGGAGAGCCTCGAAGCCTAGAGTGAGGAGTTTTTGTTTGGAGTGGAGGTCGATAGGCAACCACTGGAGTTGTTTAAGAAGGGGAGTGACATGCCCAGATCGTTTCTGCAGGAAGATGAGCCGGGCAGCGGAGTGAAGAATAGACCGGAGCGGGGCGAGAGAGGAGGAAGGGAGGTCAGAGAGAAGGCTGACACAGTAGTCTAGCCGGGATATAACGAGAGCCCGTAATAGTAAGGTAGCCGTTTGGGTGGAGAGGAAAGGGCGGATCTTGGCGATATTGTAGAGGTGAAACCGGCAGGTCTCGGTAACGGATAGGATGTGTGGGGTGAACGAGAGGGACGAGTCAAGGATGACACCGAGATTGCGGGCCTGCGGGACGGGAAGGATGGTCGTGCCATCCACGGTGATAGAGAAGTCTGGGAGCGGACCGGGTTTGGGAGGGAAGATGAGGAGCTCAGTCTTGCTCATGTTGAGTTTTAGGTGGCGGGCCGACATCCAGGTGGAGACGTCCCGGAGGCAGGAGGAGATGCGAGCCTGAAGGGAGGGGGAGAGGACAGGGGCGGAGATGTAGATCTGCGTTTCATCTGCGTAGAGATACACAGCTTATCATCAAAAAAGCATGATCTGCACGTGTATAAATGATAGCTAGATTATAAATCACAGGATGAGGTTAAGGGGAATGAAATGAGATTGGGGAAGCTACGGACTCAGATTGGCAGTGGAAAATTTCTATTTTCCTCACCCAGACTGGCTGTATAACACTTTAGTATGGGAAGGAAAGGTAAGGTTTGGGTAAGGATAGAAGGCTGCTTTCGGAAACTACTAGCACCCACTAAGAACGATAGGGTAGTGTACTTGACTCTTTGAGAGATAGGAACTCATCCAGTGGGTTTATGTGGGGAATTTGCTTTGCAAATGATCACAACACATTAAATTTAACATTCTTCCCAAACAAAATATATTACATTTAGAAAAAGGAATACTATTAAATGTGATCTTTAGGGAAAAGAAGAAATAGTCATAGCTAAAAAAAACCACCAATCTGTAGGAGGACTAAAAGATGTTTCAGAATACCGTCGCAGGAACCCAGAGTAAAATGAATACCTCAGAACAACCACCAAAAAATAAGATAACTGGGAGGTAAAGGGGTCAGCAGAGGAAAAAAGTCATCCTCTGAATGTCACCCTACTGAGAAGAAAGGAAAACTCAGAGACTAATAATAATAATGATAATTGTGGTATTTGTTAGGTACTTACTATGTGTCAAGCACTATACTAAGTGATAGGGTGAATACAAGATAATCAGGTCCCACATGGGGCTAACAGTCTAACTAGGAGGGAGAACAGGTATTGAATCCCCATTTTGCAGATGAGGAAACTGAGGCACAGAGAAGTTAAGTAACTTGCCTAAGGTCACATAGCAGGTATGTGGAGAAGCTGGAATTAAAACCCAAATCACCTGACTCCCAGGCCCATGCTCTTTCCATTAGGCCACACTGCTTCCCTACTAGTGGGTCAGGCAGAAACAGGAAAGTAGGCAAACCAAAAATAAGCATGAAGGACATTTTGCAAAGTAAGTTAAGGCAACTTGGAAAATCTTGGAACTAAACGATCATTCTAATATGTAAAAAGCAGAAAGTAGGTTATGGAAATAGTAAAACCGCAAGGTATACAAATTGCATGCAGGGAATACCGGATGCCCACAGGCTGAGAAGACCAGCCGTCTTCTCAATCAATCAATCAGTCATGTTTATTGAGTGCTTAATATATGCAGAGCACTGTACTAAGTGCTTGGGAGAGTACAACAAAGGCACATTCCCTGCCCACAGCGAGCCTACAGTTTAGAAGGGGAGCAAGACATTAATAAGCAGCGTGGCTCAATGGAAAGAGCATGGGCTTGGGAGTCAGAGGTCATGGGTTTGAATTCTGACTCTGCCACTTGTCAGCTGTGTGACTGTGGGCAAGTCACTTAACTTCTCTGGGCCTCATTTACCTCATCTGTAAAATAGAGATGAAGACTGTGAGCCTCACATGGGACAAACTGATAATCCTGTATCCACCCCAGTGCTTAGAACAGTGCTCTGCACATAGTAAGCACTTAACAAATACCAACATTATTATTATTATTAATAATAATAATAAATTACAGATATGTACCTAAGTTCTGTGGGGCTGGGGGCAGGGGGTGAATAGAGGAAGCAAGTCAAGGTGATAAAAAGGGAGAGGGAGAAAAGGAAATGAAGTCTTAGTCAGCTAAGGCCTCTTGGAGGAGATGTGCCTTCAGTAAGGTTTTGAAGGGAAGAAAGTTATCATCTGTAAAATATGAAAAGGGAGGGCATTCCAGGCCAGAGGCAGGATGTGGAAGAGAGGTCAACGACGAGATAGATGAGATCAAGATACAATGAGTAGGTTGGTATTAGAAGTGAAGTGAGTGGGTTGGGTTGTAGTAGGAGATTAGTGAGGTGAGGTTGGGGGGCTCAAGGTGATTGAGTGTTTTGAGGCAGATGGTAAGCAGTTTCTGTTTGATGTGGAGGTGGATGGGCAACCAATGGAGATTCTTGAGGAGTGGGGAAACATGGACTGAACATTTTATACAAAAATGATCTGGGCAGCAGAGTGAAGTATGGACTGGAGTGGGAAAAGACAAGAGGCAGGAAGGTCAGCAAGGAGACTAATGCAGATATCCGGGCGGGACAGGAGAAGTGCTTGGATTAACGAAGTAGTGTGGATGGAGAGGAAAGGGTGGGTTTTAACAATGTTGTGAAGGTTGAACAGACAGGATTAAGTGTTAAATTGAATATATGGGTTGACTGAGAGAGGGATTCAAGGGTAATGCCAGAGTTATGGGTTTTTGAGACAGGAAGGAGGGTGGTGCTGCCTACAGTGATGGGAAAGTCATGGGAAAGGATGGGGTTTGGGTGGAAAGATAAGGAACTCTGTTTTGAACATGTTAAGTTAGAAGTTTGGGTGTGACATCCAAATAGAAATGTCCTGAAGGGAGGAGGAAAAGCAAGACCACAAAGAGGAAGAGAGATCAGGGCTGGAGGTGTTGATTTGGGAATCATCTCCATAAAGGTGGTAGTTGAAGCCATGTGAGCGAATGAGTTCTCCAAAGGAGTATATGGAGAATAGAAGGGATTGTCTTGTTGTTCGCCTCAATCAGTGATGGTTACTGGACTCCAGTTGCCACACTCTCTGTTTCCACCAAACTGTCAAATAGATGAGGGAACTATATCCCCAGGTTTTCTGCGATTTACATATTGCAAGAGTTTCCTCGGGATGTTATAAGAAAACAGAACTCTGAAACTGGTGGCAGAAAACCTAACCTAGATTCACCAGGGGTTAGCGTGGTGGAAGGAAATGGCAGAGCAGAATTACTGCTCGTGAGTAATTCTCTTCCCCCAAAAGAGTGGAGGGGTTTCTAGGGACCAATTTCTCTCTTCCCAAAATTTCAACTCTGACAGTACTAAAACAAATGGTAGTTAAAAATTACCTCCACTGCATGTCATCAAGGCATAATTTAGATGGCGGGAAACAAGGTGACATTGGAAGTTCTACATTGTATCTTCTTAGGGGCATTTTGGAGCCTTTACTCAAATTCACGTGCACTGGTGCTTTAACTAAAAACAAACACATACACACAGAAAAACAGGATTCTGGTTGTTAATAAGAATGCAAGGCAAATATTTATTTGATTGACTTTTTATCCAAATTTCCAGCCTCTTTTTTTGTTGTTGTTATTTCTGCTTCTCTGACAAAAGTCTACTAAGATAATCTCTTGATTGTTATGGTAAAGATGGAGTAACATTGGTCTAATAAGCAGCAGAGTTGACCTGACTGAGTTTCACTTTTTCCTCTACCTTCTGATACAGATACTCTGATCCCAGTTTTCCCATTTGCTACTTCTGTAAAAAGAAGAGCAGACTCCCTTCACCCCACAATGTTCCGATTCATTCATACATTCAATTTAATAGTATTTATTGAGTCCCTACTGCTTGCAAAGCAAGGTTCTAAGCAAGTGAATTAAACATCTCCGTCAATCAAAAATTTCCAGCTGATTAAAAGTAATAGTAATTATTAAGCACTTTCTGCAGGGTCCTGTACTAAACACTGAAGACTACTCTTTCTTCTGCAAAGATCTCTAAAATCAAGCTTCAGAGTTGTATTCCTAGAGAGCACAATTACTACAGTTTAAGAACAGGCAGTTTGGGGGAACCCAAGAACTTTCCGAAGCTTGGGAAAGCTTTGAACAATCCTCCTCTGGAATGCAGTGCCCTCCAGGAGGATCTGCATAATAAAATAAAACATAATAATTATGGTACTTGTTGGGCACATTCTATGTGCCAAACACTGTTCTAAGTACTGGGGTCAGTACAAGTCAATCGGGTTGGACACAGTCCTTGTCCCATATGGGGCTCACGCTCTTAATCTTCACTTTACAGATGAGGTAAATGAGGCCCAGATAAATTAAGTGACTTGTCCAAAGTCACATAGCAGACATGTGGAGAAGCTGTGATTAGAACCCAGGTCCTTCTGACTCTCAGACCCGTGCTCTATCCACTAAGCCACATAACTTGAAGGCAGGAGTACTTTGAACATTGCTCTGAAGACAGTAGGTCTTCAATACTGATGATGATGATTAAAAAGGTGATTTGGTTTGAAGCAGACCCAGCTCCATATTATTAATATTAATATTATAATTATTAATATAATAATTAACGATTAAGGTACTTGTTAAGCTCTATGTGCCAAGCACTGTTCTAAGCACTGGGGTTACATGAGTTAATCACGGTGGACACAGTCCCTGTTCCACATTCGGCTCACACTCTTAATCCCCATTTCTTACAGATGAGGTAACTGAGGCACAGAGAAGGTAAGTGACTTGCCCGAGGTCATCTAGCAGGCAAGTGGGGGAGTCAGGATTAGAACCTATGACCTGCTGACTCCCAGGTCCGTGCTCTATATTCACAGACCCCCTCACTAGGAGACCTGAGATGCTTTCTAGTGTCCCGGTCATGATCCTCTCCCCCATTGTAAGGATCCAACGTATCCTGATTTTAGTGTGCTGCTGAGAGCAGAGGCCATTCAGAACCCTGGGATGGAGAGTGGTATTAGACCCTCTGGAAAGCTCCCTACCCCCTAGGAGTACCCAAATCAGAAACCTCCCTACCAGAGCAGATATCCCCTGAAATGTCTGCGACATAGATCATGTGGCCCATTCTGGTAATAAGGATGCCTCAAACCTCCACAGGACACCCAGACTTCAACTAGGAATGTGGCTCAAAGATCTTGAGTTGTAGGGATTGTTCAATATGAATCGGTGACTGTTTCACACTCCACTGGGCCTCTCATAAGAAACCCACCCGACCTTTCTCTGGTTGAGGAAGCTCTGAAGTAGAGAAAAGAAACACAATCCCTCCCATCGTCTCCCCCCCTCCCAGACCTCCACCGTATCCATGGCTTTTGGCTTTCCCATCCTACTTCCCCCAACCCTAACTCACTCACCTGCCAACCTGGTATCCTCACACCTTTCTCTCCTTCTATTCTAAATGTCTTCCTTTGAACATATTTATTTTTTAATACTGTAGCAGGGCTGCGGGATCTCATCAAGGAACTTCCTGCCCCCATTACCCCTGCTGCTTCTGTGGCTGGAGGGTCCACCTTCCAGAGCTGCGAAGCCATTGGAGGCAGGGGTCGGACAGAAGTTGGAAAGGGAGGAAGACGGGGAGGAAAGTGACACCAGAGGGCAAAGCGCTTCATTGAGCTCTTGGAAACATTCAGTAGAAGTATCCTGATTTAGAAGTATCCTGACCTTTGCGGTGATACAGGTTTCAATCACTGATCTTGGGCCTAGGCAGACCAACAGGTGGCCAAAACTCAACCCAACTGCAAAAATGTATTTTTGTCGGGAATAGCTGAGCATCTGGACGGCATCTACCTCCTACATTTCATTCATTCATTCAATAGTATTTATTGAGCACTTACTATGTGCAGGGCACTGTACTATGATGCCATTATTTTAGGCAGGAGTACCACAGGATAAAAACACCCCACGATAAGACCAATGCATAAATATGACAGCGTGGCTCAGTGGAAAGAGCACGGGCTTTGGAGTCAGAGGTCATGGGTTCGAATCCTGGCTTGCCCACTTGTCAGCTGTGTGACTTTGGGCAAGTCACTTCACTTCTCGGTGCCTCAGTTACCTCATCTGTAAAAGGGGGATTAAGACTGTGAGCCCCACGTGGGACAACCTGATTCCCTTGTGTCTTCCCCAGCGCTTAGAACAGTGCTTGGCACATAGTAAGCGCTTAACAAATACCAACATTATTATTATATGACCTCTATTATCTGGCAACTTATTCCAGCCATGAAGTTTTTTCTGATTATCATGGGTACATAAATTTCTTCCCACTCCCTCTTCCACACATGTCACTCTTTCCCCATCCACCCCTGTTTCCAACAGCTTTCCTGTTTCCCCTTCTTCACTCTGAATTTACATTCTCACCCTGCTTACCCAGGCTATTGCCTTTTTTTCTATTTTAATTGCAATTTTAGCAGCCGCTGCTCATCCAAAACTTCCCCTTTTCCCAGCTTACAGTTCTGTCTACCTCACCACCTCCTAGGGCCAAAGCCACGTGACAGGGCTGAACCTAGAAAGGAACGGTTCTTTCTCAGGCCTCAACAGGGCCGCTCCTGGACCTTCTCATTTCCTAGCTTGGTAGCTCCGCTTACTCCTGCTCCAGCTAAGGATGTGAGGACACAGGTGCAGCAGAGCAGGAAAGTTGGAAAGGACAGGTGGAAACAGCCTAGGACTGAACTCCTCCCATGCCCCTCCGATACCAGTCCGATACCAGTTCGTCCTACTCTCCTTCCAAGTGACTTTGGCAGGTAGGGATAGTTGGGGCTGCAAGCTGGGAAGAGGATGGAGGTAGTTAGACAGAACTACCAGGAAGGTTCAAACCAAAGTTAAAAAAAGAAGAAACACCCCTGCGGTATCATGGAATACTGCTGAACTGTTTTTTTCTGGACCAAAAAAATATGATTTAGAACATGACCTTGGTTTTGAAATCAAAGACTTCCTATGGAACATTATGAAATGAAATTAATACTTTAATGTTAACATTTCCTTCCCTTTAGCCAATTTAAATTTTTCTGGTTAGAAATTGAGAAGACTACACTGGCCTATAGAAGACAAATGAGCCCTGTTTTAGGGGGGATGTTTTGAGAAACCAAGCAACCAAGACAAATCAACAAGTATCCATGTATACAACTCCAAAATGAGCACAATCACTGCTTAAAAATAGAAAAATGACATAAAAATACTTACCGTCAAAATTATATACCAAACAAAAGGGAATAGAGAAATGTAATCCAGTCAATTATATAGTAAAAATATACACATTAAAATATTTTTGAACTCTATATCTCTTAGAGTTAGTTCTGGTCAAGTTCAAGGAATATTAAAGCAGTTAAAACTCACCAGGCCTTTCCTTCTTGGTAGATATCTGATTTACAACATACATGTTCAAGAGATCTAAACTTACTGAAGAACTTTTGGCAGGTGATGAAATCCCCATAGATTTTGCTTTAGATTGCAGCCTTTTCTTTTCAAAATATTCCTATGATATTTGAAAAAAGGAAAAGTAACTTTGGCAACACTTTCAATCTGTTAAAAAAAAATTTGAAGGAGTTATGATTGGGAGAAGAAGCTGGCAGATGGGGCCCAAGTTGATAGAGAGGGACCAAATTCAATTCCCACCTGTGTATTCTCTCCCAGTGCTTAATACAGTGCTTTGCACACAATAAGTGCTTGATAAATACTATTACTTCTACTATTACTATATACTTAGTGCCTTACTGCAGTCATTTCAGGCATCATTTTTTGGTCTCAATTTTGCAATCTTTTTGAAAGTTTCTACTTTATTGTCATCCATTTCCTTAGGTGCTAGATTGTAAATTCCATGAGGGCAAGAATCATATCTATTTAAATCTATTACCCTCTCCCAAGTCCTTTTACAAGTGCTTCGTACAAAATAAGTGCTCAATAAATTTTCCTAATTGTTTGCATACTCTGCCCAGCAAAAGTACGTTATCCTGAGCATTCCTCTGACACTGATGAACTGTGCTTGTTTATAATCCTGTTTTGCCAAAAATTAACTTTAGTGTCTGTGTTAAGGTCTACTAATTAGTCCTTCCTTCCTTCATTCAATCAACTATATTGAGTGCTTACTGTGTACAGAGCACTCTACTTGGGAGAGTACAATGTAACAATAACCAGATACATTCCCTGACCATAATGAGCTTGCAGTCTGGGGACGGGGAGACAGACATAATATAAATAAATAAATTACATATATGTACATAAATGTTTTGGGGCTGGACTCAACATGTCCAAGACTGAGCTCCTTATCTTCCCTCCCAAACCCTGTCCTCTCCCTGACTTTTCTATCACTGTGGACGGCACTACCATCCTTCCCGTCTCAAAAGCCCGCAACCTTGGTGTCATCTTTGACTCTGCTCTCTCATTCACCCCACATATCCAATCCACCACCAAAACCTGCCGGTCTCACCTTCACATCACCAAAACCCACCTTTTCCTCTCCATACAAACCTCTACCACGTTAGTAATAATAATAATGTTGGTATTTGTTAAGCGCTTACTATGTGCCGAGCACTGTTCTAAGCGCTGGGGTAGACACAGGGGAATCAGGTTGTCCCACGTGGGGCTCACAGTCTTAATCCCCATTTTACAGATGAGGAACTGAGGCACCGAGAAGTTAAGTGACTTGCCCAAAGTCACACAGCTGGCAAGTGGCAGAGCCGGGGTTTGAACCCATGACCTCTGACTCCAAAGCCCGTGCTCTTTCCAGTGAGCCACGCTGCTTCTCAATCACTCATCCTATCCTGACTGGACCAGCCTCCTTTCTGATCTCCCAACCTCCTGTCTCTCCCCACTTCATTCTATACTTCACTCTACTGCCTGGATCATCGTTCTACAGAAACACTCTGGGCATGTCACCCGCCTCCTCAAAAATCTCCAGTGGTTGCCTTTCAACCTCCATATCAAGCAAAAACTCCTCACTCTTGGCTTCAAAGCTGTCCTTCCCCTTACCCTCTCCTACCTCACCCCCCTTCTCTCCTTCTACAGCCCAGCCTGCCCACTCCACTCCTCTGCTGCTAACCTTCTCACTCGGCCTCGTTCTCACCTGTCCCGACGTTGATGCCTGGCCCACGTCTTACCTCTGGCCTGGAATGCCCTCCCTCCTCAAATCACACTTCTCCCCTTCAAAGCCCTACTGAAGGCTCACCTCCTCCAGGAGGCCTTCCTAGACTAAGCCCCCCTTTTCCTCAGCTCCCCCTCCTCTTCCCATCACCCTGACTTGCTCCCTTTGCTCTACCCTCCCCCCCAGCACTTCTGTATATATACATATCTATAATTCTATTTATTTATATTCATTCCTGTTTACTTGTTTTGATGTCTGTCTCCCCCCTTCTCGACTGTGAGTCCGGGTGAGCGGGGATTGTCTCTTTGTTGCTAAACTGTACTTTCCAAGCGCTTAGTACGGTGCTCTGCACACAGTAAGCGCTCAATAAATATGACTGAATGAATGAAAGTGGAGGATGAATGAAGGGAGCATGTCAAGGTGATGCAGAAGGGAAAGGAAGAAGAGGAAAGAAGGGCTTAGTCAGGGAAGGCCTCTTGGATGAGGAGAGGTGCCTTCAACAAGGCTTTGAAGGGGAGGGAGAGTAATTGCCTGTCAGTTATGAGAAGGGAGGGCAATTCAGGCCAGAGGCAGGACATGGGTGAGAGGTCAAAAGTGAGATAGAAGAGATTGAGGTACAGTGAGAGGGTGAGCATTAGAGGAGCCACGTGTGCAGACTGGGTTGGAGTAGGAGAGTAGTGAGGTGAGGTACGAGGGGGCAAGGGGATTTAAAGCCAGTGATGAGGAGGTTTTGCTTGATGCGGAAGTGGACGGGCAACCATTACAGTTTCTTGAGGAGTGACGAAACACGTCCTGAACGTTTTTGTAGAAAAACAATCCCGGCAGCAGAGTGAAGTATGGACTGGAATGGAGAGATAGGAGGCAGGAAGTCAGCAAGGATGCTGATACAGTAATCAATTACATAGCAGGATGCTCTGAAGATCTTTAGTTTGGTCCGAAGAGTGATGCTCTATCTGAGACACACACTGCCTGTCAATCTTTCAGAGCACACGCTGACTTCCTTGATTCACTTGTCTACCTCTTTGTCTGCTTTGTTCTGCCTAATTCCTAGGTGGCATAATTTAGTACAGCATTCAATTTTGTGTAGCTTTGAATAATTGTATTTATAGGTAGGTGTTGTTAGAGAAGCGGCGTGGCTCAGTGCAAAGAACACGGGCTGGGGAGTCAGAGGTCATGGTTCTAATCCCGGCTCTGCCACTTGTCAGCTGTGTGACTTTGGGCAAGTCACTTCACTTCCCTGTGCCTCAGTTTCCTCAACTGTAAAATGGGGATGAAGATTGTGAGCCCCACGTGATCACCTTGTATCCTCCCCAGTGCTTAGAACAGTGCTTTGCACATAGTAAGAGCTTAACAAATACCAACATTATTATTAGTATCTGCTTCAGGCTGAGTCCAACCCACATTTCTGATTCTGAAATGAAATTCATAATCATCTACATGTCTTCCTATGCCCATTCAGCAATACAGGCCCCATTAGAGGTTCAGGACATCAGAATAGAGGAAAAACCAATAGCTGAGTTATAGTTGCCATAAGTCTAACATATGCTTTAATCAAGCTGTCAACACCCCCCTCCCCAGCCTAGTACTTTCAAATTTTAGTCCTGCAAAATATTCCAGTAGTTCTCACCATCCCCTTTCACATTCTAGCTTTATGATCTTCCTCCATATTCAATCATATTTATGGAGCGCTTACTGTGTGCAGAGCACTGTACTAAGCACTTAGAAAATGATATTTGTTAAGTGCTTACTATGTGCCAAGCACTGTTCTAAGCGCTGGGGGAGATACAAGGTTAACAGGTTGTCCCAGGTGGGACTCACAGCCTTGACCCCCATTTTACAGATGAGGTAACTGAGGCACAGAGAAGTGAAGTGACTTGCCCAAAGTCACACAGCTGATAAGTGGCAGAGCTGGGATTAGAACCTATGACCTCTGACTCTCAAGCCCATGACCTTTCCAACTAAGCCATGCTGCTTCTCTTAATGATATATATATATATATATATATATATACATATATTTGATATAGTGGTCAATGATAGGCAATGATAGTGGTGACAAAGAGTATGAAAAAGCAAGATAAAAAAAATCTTTCACAGGAATAATTTCCAAATTTAACTTTAAAATGTGATCAAATTGTCATATCCCAATACATATACTATACTGTATAACCATGTAAATAGCCCTTGAGAAAAACTTTGTAGATGTAATGTAAAAACTGAAATAATTATAAAATTATGTAGTATTTCCTTTACCTTCTGCTTTCTCTTTTCCTGTTTAAACATAATCCTGGTCCTGAAGGAGAAAAAAATAAGATATATCTAATGTGAACATATACTTGGATTAAATAATGCCTATGCTCAAGGAGTTTTTCTGAAATCAAATACATCTACAAAAACAGACTATGCAAATGTTTGAACAAAGGCAGGAAATAAGGTCATATAAGATTGGGAAATATTGTTATATGATAAGCATGAATTATACCCAGTAAGAAGCCATTTAAGAAAATAAATATCATACCCTATGCCCTGGAAATATATTTTATTGTTTATTATTGCATCTATTAAGCATTTACTAACTTTACAAAGTAATAATAATAATGTTGGTATTTGTTAAGAGCTTACTATGTGCTGAGCACTGTTCTAAGTGCTGGGGGGAGATACAAGGTGATCAGGTTGTCCCATGTGGGGCTCACAGACTTCATCCCCATTTTACAGATGAGGGAACTGAGGCAGAGAAGTGAAGTGACTTGCCCAAGGTCACACAGCTGACAAGTGGGGAAATCAGGATTAGAACCCATCACCTATGACTCCCAAGCCCGGGGTCTGCTGGGATCAAACACTGTCCTTGTGAATGGAGGTCACTGATTTTCCACAACCAACTAAAATCTAGGGATTAAAAGGTCTTGAAGCCATGTTCAAAACAGCAGATTAATTTATCAATATGACCAATGAATAATAATTAATAATAATTTTGGTATTTGTTAAGCGCTTACTATGTGTGCCGAGCACTGTTCTAAGCGCTGGGGTAGACAGAGGGGAATCAGAATGTCCCATGTGGGGCTCACAGTCAATCCCCATTTTCCAGATGAGGTAACTGAGGCACAGAGAAGTGAAGTGACTTGCCCACAGTCACATAGCTGACAAGTGGCAGAGCTGGGATTCGAACTCATGACCTCTGACTCCAAAGCCCATGCTCTTTCCACTGAGCCATGCTGCTTCAGAAAGCACATTAATAGAAAGAGGAGTTCAAAAGTTCACAGGGTGGTCAGAGTCAGTCTGCTGCAAGATACTTTACAAAGAAGTGAAGGCTCCTGAAGAAGACAAAGCTACTGTCAACCAAAACTGGAAAAATTCTTCACCAGAGTTGAAAAAAAATCTATGATTAACGTTAGCAGAACAAGCTTCCACTTCTAAAAGTATTTAGCAAGTGCTTAATTCTTTGCAAAGTACCTTACTAAGAGTTTGGGAGATTACAATAGATTATAACAATAATAATAATAATGTTGGTATTTGTTAAGCGCTTACTATGTGCAGAGCACTCTTCTAAGCGCTGGGGGAGATACAGGGTAATCAGGTTGTCCCACATGAGGCTCACAGTCTTAATCCCCATTTTACAGATGAGGTCACTGCAGCACAGAAAAGTGAAGTGACTTGCCCAAGATCACATAGCTGACAAGCGGCGGAGCTGGGATTAGAACCCATGACCTATGACTCCCAAGCTCAGGCTCTTGCCACCCAGCCACACTGCTTCCTGGCTTCCTGCACAGACTTATCACGGTATTACAACCCCTCAGGTATTTACAATCGCACTGTGATGCTTTGCATTACTTTAATGAAGTTTAGCAATAGTTTAGTGGCATTTATCATTACAGTGTATGGAATGTAAAGGGATTTCACATTACTTTCCACAGGTTCTGGGACAGATTTCACTCTATGGCATATGTCTATGGAAAAACATATCCTCATGAAAAATTCATTCATTCTTTCAAACTAATTTATTGAGCGCTTTACTGTGTGCAGAGCACTGTACTAAGCACTTAGAAAGTACAATTTGGCAACAAATAGAGACAATCCCTACCCAACAACAGGTTCACAGTCTAGAAGGGGGAACACAGACAGCAAAACAAAACAAAACAAGCAGACAGGCATCGAAAAAGGCACATGCCTAACATAACCCAGCTTTACCATGGGATTTACCTAAAACTAGGTCCTATTCAGGATAATGGAGGGAGTATATTCTATTAAAAAAGCATAAATTGAAAGGGCCTTTTTTATTCAGACTTTAAAAAAAAAAGGCAGTAATTTTGGCATTACTGACACTGTCCTCTCCTGGTGCTCCTCCTATCACTCTGGCTGCTCCTCAGTCTCTTTGGCAGGTTTCTTTTCTGTCTCCCAACCTCTCTAACTGTGGGACTCCCTCAAATCTCAGTTTTGGGTCAACATCTATGACCACTCCCTTGGAGAACTCATTCTCTCCCATCGCTTCAACTACCATCTCTAATCAGATGACTCCACAAATCTACCTTTCCAACCCTGACCTCTCTCCTTCTCTGTAGTCTCGCAAACACTCCTGCCTTCAGGACATCTCTATTTGGATATCCTGCCAACGCCTCAAACCTAAAATATCCAAAACATAATTCCCCATCTTCCCCCACAAACCACGTCTTCCATTACCCTCCACGTCTCACAAGCCCATCATTTTGGCGTGATCCTCGACTCATCTCTCTCATTCAACCCACATATTCATTCTGTCACTAAATCCTGTCGGTTCAACCTACGAAACATTGCTAAAATCCACCTTTCCCTTTAAATTGCTACTTCACTGATCCAAGCCCTTATTATATTCCACCTTGACTACTGCATCCTCCTCCACGATGACATTTCCCTCTTGCTTCTCCCCACTCCAGTCCCTACTTCATTCTACTGCCCAGGTCATTTGTCTAAAAAAACATTCAGGTCACCTCTGCCCGCTCCTCAAAAGCCTCCAGTGGTTGACCATCCACCTCTGCATCAAACAGAAATTCCTTATCGTCGGCTTTAAGCCATTCAATCACCTTGCCCCCTCCAATCTCACCTAACTGATCTTCTACAACCCAGCCCACGTGTTTATCTCCTCAATGCCAAGTTACTCATTGTACCTCACTCTGTTCATTCAATTCGGTCGTACTTATTGAGCGCTTACTGTGTGCAGAGCACGTCTACCTCACTGATGACCCCTTGCCCATATGCTCCCCCTGGCCTGGAACTCTCTCCCCCTTCATTTATTACCATTCTCCCTACCTTTAAAGCCTTGTTAAAATTGTATTTCCTACAAGAGGGCTTCCCCAACTAAGCCATCACTTTCCCTACTCCCTCTCCCTTCTGTTTAGCCTATACATGTGGACCTATACTCTTTAAGTACTTGATATCCACCCCACCGTCAGTCCCATAGCACTTATTATTAACTATCAATAATAATAACTGTGATATTGGTTCAGTGCTTACTATGAGTCAAGCACTGTTCAAAGTGCTGGAGTAGATACAAGTTAGTCAGGTTCCACGTGGGGCTTAAAGAGGAGGAAGGAACAATTTATTTTAATGCCTGTCTTCCCCTCTGGACTGTAAGCTCCTGGTGGACAGCAGTACCAACTCTGCTGTAGTGTCTTCTCCCAAGTGCTTCTCCCAGTGTTCTGCACACGGTAAACAATCAATGAAGGTCATTAATTTACTGATTGATTGATAGAGAGATTGTAATTCTCCCCTCCACTTCTGGGGCAACCAGGTTGTGAGGTGCAAAGTTAACTGAATTTTCAAAAATATGTAAAGAAAATATGTGACTGCAATATCCCAGAATATTGGGCTTTAGAAAAGCCAATTTCAAATGCTGAATAATCTAAATCAAGTAATCCCTAGGTCCAAACCCTAACATCTTTGACTGTGAAAGATGCCTAGAGAGCGTTAGTGTGCAACCAGGTAAGATCTAAGATAAATAATAATAATAATAATAATAATGTTGGTATTTGTTAAGCGCTTACTATGTGCCGAGCACTGTTCTAAGCGCTGGGGTAGACACAAGGGAATCAGGTTGTCCCACGTGGGGCTCACAGTCTTAATCCCCATTTTATAGATGAGGTAACTGAGGCACCGAGAAGTGAAGTGACTTGCCCAAAGTCACACAGCTGACAAATGGCCGGGCCGGGATTTGAACCCATGACCTCTGACTCCAAAGCCCCAAAGCCCAAATACATCAGGTATGTAGGCTATATGTGGCCTCCTGTTAGGTCCTATTCATTCATTCATTGAGTAGTATTTATTGAGCACTTACTATGTGCAGAGCACTGTACTGAGCGCTTGGAATGTACAATTCGGCAACAGATAGAGATAGTCCCTGCCCACTGAGGGGCTTACAGTCTAATTGGGGGAGACAGACAGGCAAAAACAATAGCAATAAATAGAATGAAGGGGATGTACATCTCATTAATAAAATAGAGTAATAAAAATGTATACAAATGAGCGGATGAGCACAGTGCTGAGCGGAGGGGAAGGGAGAGGGGGAGGAGCAGAGGGAAAGCGAGGGAAAGGGGCGCTTACCTGAGGGGAGGTGAAGGGGGGGCAGAGAGGGAGCAGAGGGAAAAGGGAAGCTCAGTCTGGGAAGGCTTGGATTCACCCCCCCTTGCAGCAGGGAAGCAGAAGAGACACATAGGTGACTGCCCCATTTTTCCCTCTACCTGAGGTTCGGCTCCTTGCTTCTGGCTGAAGGCACCACTTTTTTTTTTTTCCATGGTATTCGTTAAGCACTTACTACATGCTAGGCACTGTACTTAATGCTGGAATAGATACAAGATAAACAAATGGAGCATAGTCCATTTCCCACATGGGGCTCACAGTCTTAATCCCCATCACACAGATGAGGACCCTGAGGTACAGAGAGGTGAAGTGACTTGCACCAAGTCACATAGACAAGCGACTGAGCTGGGAGTGGAGCCCAGGTCCTCTGACTCCCAGACCCGGGCTTTTCCCGCTAGGCCCCGCTGCTTCTCTCATTGTCATTTCTACTGCTGATTTATTTTGTTTACCCTATTTACCCTACTTATTTGGTTCATGGGATGTACATCACCTTTATTCTATTATTTTGTTAATGAGATATACATCACCTTGATTCTATTTATTTGCTATTGTTTTAATGAGATGTTCATCCCCTTGATTCTATTTATGGCTATTGTTTTTGTCTGTCCGTCTCCCCTGATTAGACTGTAAACCCGTCAAAGGGCAGGGACTGTCTCTACTTGTTACCGATTTGTACATTCCAAGTGCTTAGTACAGTGCTCTGCGCATAGTAAGCGCTCAATAAACACTATTGAATGAATGAATGAATGCTGATAGGGAATAATCCTGACTGGAACAAGGACTCGAGTTACCGACGTTAGTACGGATGGGGCATCTCCATCGGATATCGCTATTCTTAATGCAACCAATTATCCAAGAAGATGTACTTGGTGCCTTTGTGTGTGTGTTTTGGGCGCATATGTGTGGATGTATGCATTTGAGTGTGTCTGAGAGTGAATTTGAATGCCCTTGGGCAAGTCATTTCACTGCCCTGGGCTTCATTTACCTCATCTGAAAAATGGGGATTAAGATTGTGAGCCCCATGTGGGATAGGGACTGTGTCCAACCCAATTTGCTGGTATCCACTTCAGCACTTAGAACAGTGGCTGGCACACAGTACGCACATAGAAAATAATCACAGTTATTATTAGTAGCTGTAGTAATTTGTGTCTGGGATGATAGTGTGTCAGCACTTAGAATAGTGCTTGGCACATAGTAAGTGCTTAATAAATGTCTTCATTATTTTAGTTGTATCTGTAAAAGTTTATTTATATATAGTTATATATAGTCTCGCTGTCCCTCTGGCTTTGAACCAACATACCTGCTCATGTAGAATCTCCCCCATTAACACTATACCTGCGTGGGGTGAATAGCGATGTTATATGTGTTATGCTGGATGTGCAGTGTTATGTAATGACATCATACATGCTGTTTTGCAGAAATAGGCCCACAGAGTGTTTTCTAGAACCTAGAAACCTAGAGAGTTTCTCCAAGAGGATCCCCAACCACCTCCCCCCATACACACACGTCTGCTCGCCCAAGTTCCACTATATACCAGCAGAGTTCCCAAGCTGCGGGTATTCAGGGGCTGAGGCAGAAAGAGGTTGGAACTTACAAGGAAATCACCAGACAGAAATCTGAGGCCATGCCAGAACTGCCCAACACTCAGGCCAGCTGAAAGCTGGACTGTTTAGTACAAAATAAGACAAAGAGCCATGTTACATCTGCCCAAAATTATCATAGTTCTAGTCACATTTTCAATAATAATAATGTTGGTATTTGTTAAGCACTTACTGTGTGCAGAGCACTGTTCTAAGCGCTGAGGTAGACACAGGGGAATCAGGCTGTCCCACGTGGGGCTCACAGTCTTAATGGAGAAGCAGCGTGGCTCAGTGGAAAGAGCACGGGCTTTGGAGTCAGGGCTCATGAGTTCGAATCCCAGCTCTGCCACTTGTCGGCTGTGTGACTGTGGGCAAGTCACTTCACTTCTCTGCGCCTCAGTTCCCTCATCTGTAAAATGGGGATTAAGACTGTGAGCCCCACGTGGGACAACCTGATTCCCCTATGTCTACCCCAGCGCTTAGAACAGTGCTCGGCACATAGTAAGCGCTTAACAAATACCAAATACCAACATTATTAATCCCCATTTTACAGATGAGGGAACTGAGGCACAGAGAAGTTAAGTGACTTGCCCACAGTCACACAGCTGACAAGTGGCAGAGCTGGGATTGGAACTCATGACCTCTGACTCCAAAGCCCGTGCTCTTCCCACTGAGCCACGCTGCTTCTCTCCTGTTCCTGTTCAGGTCAGTTGAATAAACAGTCATTTGCTAACTCCCACAGAGTGACTAACCACTGATATGAGGTAAGTAGGAAAGATTTCTTATTTCACTGATAATAATAATAATGGTATTTGTTAAGCACTTATTATGTGCCAAGCACTGTTCGAAGTGCTGGGGGAGATACAAGGTTAACAGGTTGTCCCAGGTGGGGCTCAGAGTCTTCATCCCCATTTTACAGATGAGGCAACTGAGGCACCGAGAAGTTAAGTGACTTGCCCAAAGTCACACAGCTGGTAAGTGGCAGAGCCAGGATTAAAACTCACGATCTCTGACTCCCAAGCCTGTGCTCTTTCCAAATAAGCCACGCTGCTTCTCTAAGGAAGAATATGCTTGGGTGCATATTTGGGCAAAATTCATTGATGAGGCTTATTAGCTGATTATGACTTTTGCTCTATTTTGCCATTATTCAGTATGGTTTAGGAGCCTTGTACAGATTCTAAGGAAGATAGTCATTCTGTTTCTTATTTACTTAGGGCTTATTTACAAAATTGGAATATATTGGATAATACAATAAAATCTTCAGTGTATATTGTACATTTGAACAAATGACGTATTCATTTTATAAAGAGAATGGTATAATTTCTTGAAATTCTGTTATGACAAAATGAAATTTATATTAGAAGTAATAGAACATCCTGGGCATAGGTACTACAAGAAAATACCGTGCATATGTGTGACTTTGCTCTTATTTCGTTCTAAACCCAATCCATGTTTTTACAATTTGGAATGAAGACTGTTCCACAGTGTCACCGAAGCAAAAATAACTTTTCACTAAGTTTTGTACAGTAAAAATGGGCTTTCCATAAATTGCAAAGCTATTTTAAATTCAGATGCTAAAATCTCTTCCTAGAAAACTCTGTCCCTGGAAATGAGAGACAGTGTTAGGTGTCCCTGCTGCTATTCTCTCTTTTTTTTCCCTCTGGAGTGGCAAAGAAAGATGTATAGGAAAATCACCTAAAATATTTCATATTAATAGAAAACTGTTACGAGTGTGAACCTTTGCCAAAAGGAGATTGAAATGCCACTGACCTGTAAAATCTACTCTGAGTGAAAATATGAATATATTAAATTGAAGAATTAAATATCTAACTTTTTCTTAACTGCATGGCTCCAGTCAAAAGCAATTGGCCCCATTAAGCTACAAGCTGAAATGCACTAAATCAAATCTTTATATGAAAAATAGAATGCAGAGGCATGGGGGTGAGAGAAAAAAGGGAAGAATCTGGAGAGAGAAAGATAAATTTAGGAACAAGGTAGAAAAGAAGTCAGCTGTAGTTTAGTTTCACACTGAGACACTAACAAAATACCTCAACCTAGCAGCGTTAGTTGGCAGGCCTATTAAGATTCATGACAGAGACTAGCCTAGAAAAAGTGCCTCACACTGACCCTTTACTCGAGTCCCATGAAAAGAGGACTAGAAAGTTTTAAATTTGAACACGCTGTGGCACAAATCTGTGAACTGTACACAAATCAGTTTATTTTTGTACAATAAAAGAGTGAAGTAGTTTTAAAAGCTATTAGAAAGAAATTTTCTCCTCCCAGTATCCCTTGCACCTAGTTAATAATGTGGGTATTTGGTAAGCGCTTACTATGTGCAGGGCACTGTTCTAAGCGCTGGGGTAGATACAGGGTCATCAGGTTGTCCCACGTGAGGCTCACAGTTAATCCCCATTTTACAGATGAGGTAACTGAGGCCCAGAGAAGTGAAGTGACTTGCCCACAGTCACACAGCTGACAAGTGGCAGATCTGGGAGTCGAACCCACGACCCCTGACTCCGAAGCCCAGGCTCTTTCCATTGAGCCACGCTGCTTCCCACAATTTAATATGTGGGAAGTTTAATTTAAGTTTAATTTAATAGTTTAATTTGATAATATGAACATGAACATTGTCTGATATTTTTAAAAATCCACGATAGTGTCTTTTGATAAAATTTACCAACTAGAATAGAGTATTTTGATCCACTGGTGTTTCAGATGAATTTATTGAACCGTTCCAGGTTCAGTATGAAAACAAACTTGTCTCTTGGTATTTTTCACTCAAAACTTCCAGTTGGGATGATAAGTTGAAAGAGAGGCAAAATGAGTTTTTTAAAACTTTAGAATACCATGAAGTTATTGACAACTAAATTCTAAAATAAATCTACCTATTCTAAAAGTTGCTGTTACATACTGTCTTCAACTGACAGAAGAGTAGTGAAAGGAGAACAGTCTCATGTTCAAATGTTCACCATCTTTCCTACAACTGTGTTATATTGTACTCTCCCAGGTCCTCGGTACAGTGTTCTGCACAAAGTAAGTGCTCTATAAAGCACTTACTGCTTGGCGTAGTAGATAGAGCACAGGCCTGGGAGTCAGAAGTTTCTGGATTCTCATCCCATTTCTGCCACTTGTTTGTTGTGAGACCTTGGGCAAGTCACTTCAATTCTCTGTGCCTCAGTTACCTCATCTGTAATATGGGGATTGAGACTCTGAGCCCCATGTGGGACGGGTTCAACCTCATTTGCCTGTTTCCACCTCAGGGCTTAATACAGTGCCTGGCACATAGTAAGAGCTTAACAAATACCATTATCATTGTTAGTTATTATTTATCAATAATAAATACAATTGATTTGGTTTATAATCAAAGTTACTCTATACTCAGTTCTGCCATAGCACATGTTTTCACTACATGGCTAGACTGTTGTTATGGAATTAGAGAATATTTGACCTATATTCCAAGTCTGACTGGATTAAATGGATTGCATACATGTACACTCCTGTGTACTTTGGAAGGTGAGTATTTGTAACCTGCAGGATTTTCTCCTCCTCTCCCCCACCTCCCTCACACAGACCCTCCCCAGCTCAGAGGAAGTTGGAAGAGTTACTTTTGAGGAGGTTGTGGGTGCCCAGAAAAGTTCCAGGTCCCAAACCACCCTCGCCCTTAAAAAAAATAAATAAAATGTTGGTATTTATTAAGCGCTTACTATGTGCAGAGCACTTTTCTAAGCGCTGGGTAGATACAGGGTCATCAGATTGTGTCTCGTGAGGCTCACAGTCTTCATCCCCATTTTACAGATGAGGTAACTGAGGCACAGAGAAGTTAAGTGACTTGTCCACAGTCACACAGCTGACAAGTGACAGCCGGGATTCGAACCCATGACCTCTGACTCCCAAGCCCGTGCTCTTTCCACTGAGGTTTTCCCTCATATCGCCATAGGGTTAGTAGTAGTTCTCCCACAGACACCCCCACTTTAAAGCGACCCCTTTCTGTCAGGGCCAACACCACCTAATTTGAGATATAGTCCGTCCAAAGAACAAGCATGTACTGATCGTGTGCTTTCTAAGAGAGCGTGCCCACGCACATAAGTGCCCTACTTCTTTTCATATTTTTTGCAATGCAAAAAGAGGGATAGGAGCTATTAGGAAGGGAATTAAGTATAGAAATAAAGGGTGCAGGAGAAGAAAAGGGGGAGAAGAGAAAGCTAAGAGGGTAGAGGGCATTTGAGACTGCCCTCTTACTTCTATCGGACTTTCCAAGTGAAACTCCCCATCCTTAACCTGAGTTTCTCAGCATTGCAACCCCTCCTCTCTTCCTACCCTGGAGTGTACACATTTAAATGAAGAAACTTCTCTTGGACCTTACTGAGGTCTCATTTCCCCTCTTCCTAACCCGGCATGTCCACTAAACACTGCTTTCATCAATAATAATAATAATAAATATGGTATTCGTTAAGTGCTTACGACGTGTCAGACACTGTACTAAGCAGTGGGGTGGACACAAGCAAATCGGGTCGGACACAGTTCCGGTCCCATGTGGGGCTCACGGTCTCAATCGCCATTTTACAGATGAGGGAAATGAGGCCCAGGGAAGTGAAGTGACTTGCCCAAGGTCACACAGCAGGCGAGAGGTTAAAAACCTATGACCTTCCGACTCCCAGGTCTGTGTTGTGTCCACCACACCATGACAGTACGTTGAACCAAAAAAAAAGGAATAATTCCTTGTTAATCTGCTGTATAAATTCAAATCTGGAAGAGAAGACTGCAGATGGAATGCAGTGGGAATAATTTTAGATGTTGGAGGAGAACCCGGAGATTACCAAATCAGAGAGCGTCCTAAGGTGAAGAGAGAGGCCCAAAGTATCAAGGACACTCGTCCGAGAGGTTGAGGTAGATGAAGTCAGACTCGAGCCCACTGGAGTTTTCAAAGGGAAGTCAGTGAAGACTTTAGAGAGTGCGATATCGTGAAGGGAAGGAAGCAAAAATCTGATTGTGGTGAGGCCAGAAAGTTGAAGGACAGGCGGTTATATCACTTACTTAAGTGATATAACTCTTTGAAAGTCTCTGGATAAGAAGAAGGGAAGGGAGATGGGGCGGTGACTGGAGTGGGCTGAGGGCTCCAGAGAGCGGTTTTTTAAGACCAGAGGAGGTTGAAGTGTGGCAAGGGAAAGGAAAGAAAGAGGTTGAATCTCCCACAAATTCAATTCCAAGTGGCCGTGGCGGTTCAGCAGGAGGGGGCAGGGTAAGATGAAATGGCCTAAGTAGGGAAGAGTCTGCTGAAGCTATGCCATCAGTGTTGCAGATTTTTGATCTAAAAACTTCCTAAGAAGTGGTGGACAGGCTCAGCAGAAATCCTGAAACTATCAGGCTGGTGTGTGTAGCAAAAATTAATAATAATAATGTTGCTATTTGTTAAGCGCTTAGAAGAGCACTGTTCTAAGCACTGGGGTAGATACAGGGTAATCAGGTTGTCCCATGTGAGGCTCACATTTAATCCCCATTTTCCAGATGAGGTAACTGAGGCACAGAGAAGTGAAGTGACTTGCCCACTGTCACACAGCTGCCAAGTGGCAGAGCCGGGATTCGAACCCGTGACTTCCCAAGCCAGGGCTCTTTCCACTGGGCCACACTGCTGTCAATGGCCTTTTACTCTATGGCACTGTGGCATAGCATCACCACTATCCTGCAGTCCCTTTCTCTATAGGTGGATTTCGTATGTGAAATTCTGGCACGCGCTCTTGCAAGGTTGGTATTTGTTAATAATAATGTTGGTATTTGTTAAGCGCTTACTATGTGCCGAGCACTGTTCTAAGCGCTGGGGTAGACATAGGGGAATCAGGTTGTCCCACGTGGGGCTCACAGTCTTAATCCCCATTTTACAGATGAGGGAACTGAGGCACAGAGAAGTGAAGTGACTTGCCCACAGTCACACAGCCGACAAGTGGCAGAGCTGGGATTGGAACTCATGAGCCCTGACTCCAAAGCCCGTGCTCTTTCCACTGAACCACGCTGTTAAGCGCTTACTATGTGCAGAGCACTGTTCTAAGCACTGGGGTAGGTACAGAGTCATCAGGGTGCTCTATCTTTGCCAATTCACTTTCATTTTTTGATAATAATAATAATAATGTGGGTATTTGTTAAGCGCTTACTATGTGTGGAGCATTGTTCTAAGCGCTGGGGTAGATACAGGGTAATCAGGTTGTCCCACGTGAGGCTCACAATTAATCCCCATTTTACAGATGAGGGAACTGAGGCACAGAGAGGTTAAGTGACTTGCCCACAGTCACACAGCTGTCAAGTGGTAGAGCCTGGATTCGAACCCATGACCTCTGACTCCCAAGCCCGGGCTCTTCCCACTGAGCCACGCCGATCAGCTCATGTGACAACACTAGCCTTCTAGTACTAGTTTCTGGGAGGCAGGCAATGGGATGTGGGAGATGCCCGGGAGTCAGTAGGAACTGTGGAAAAAACTTCAAAAGAACCATGACGAGGAGGGAGATGGTGAGCCGGACTTAAAGAGGATGGAGATGGAGAGAGGACTGGTTCCTGATCGTTATTGAAAGTCTCCAGGGAGAACTGACACGTTCACTTTACTTTCGGTGAAGTAAAAGTTAGGTACCTCATTATGGAATCTCTCTTACTCAAGATAAATAAATTAATGTAGCTAGATTCTCAGTAACTTTTAAAGCTCACCTCCTCCAAGAGGCCTTCCCAGACTGAGCTCCCCCCCCTTTGTTTTTTCCCTCTGCTCCCTCTACCCTCCCCCTTCACCTCTCCGCGGCTAAACCCTCTTCTCCCCCCTTTCCCTCTCCTCCTCCCCCTCTCCCGTCCCACCCCCTCGGCACCGTACTCGTCCGCTCGACTGGATATATCTTCATCACCCTATTTATTTTGTTTAATGAGATGTACATCACCCTGATTCTATTTAGTTGCCATTGTTTTTATGAGATGTTCTTCCCCTCGACTCTATTTATCGCCATCGTTCTCGTCTGCCCGTCTCCCCCGATTAGACCGTGAGCCCGTCAAAGGGCAGGGACCGTCTCTATCTGTTGCCGATTTGTCCATTCCAAGCGCTTAGTCCAGTGCTCTGCACAGAGTAAGCGCTCAATAAATACTATTGAATGAATGAAGATAGGATATCCAGCCTTGTTTAGGAATCATTTCCTATTGTCCCTATGAGAAAATTGGTTCCAACTTAAGCTCTGAGCTAAGATACGACTTTCGAAGCCCGTTATTGGGCAGGGATTGTCTTTGTTGCCGAATTGGACATTCCAAGCGCTTAGTACAGTGCTCTACACATAGTAAGGGCTCAATAAAAACTATTGAATGAGCTGTACAAGCCATCTGAACGCAGCAAGTGCTCAAAAAATGGCAGGAAGACAAAAGAGCAGATGTGGGATAAAGCGTGGTTCAGCGGAAAGAGCACGGGCTTTGGGAGTCAGAGGTCATGGGTTCGAATCCCAGCTCCGCCACCTGTCAGATGTGTGACTGTGGGCACCTGATTACCCTGTAACTACCCCAGCGCTTAGAACAGTGCTCTGCACATAGTAAGTGCTTAACAAATACCAACATTATTAAGTGGCAGAGCTAGGATTAGAACCCATGACCTTGTGACGCCCAGGCTCTATCCACTCCACCATGCCGCTTCCTATCCTCATGCACACTCAACCTGGGATGACACCAGGCATCATTAGAGAAGCAGCGTGGTCTAGTGGAAAGAGAACGGGTTGGGGACGTGGGTTCTAATCCCGGCTCCGCCACTTGTCTGCCGTTTGACCTTGACCAAGTCACTTCATTCTCTGGGCCTCGGTTACCTCATCTGAAAATGAGGATTACCACTGTGAGCCCTGCGTGGGACACTTGATTAACTTGGAACTACCCAGTGCTTAGAACAGTACTTGGCACATAGTAAGAGCTTAACAAATAGTATAATTATTAAACAAATAGTATAATTATTAATATGATTATTATTAGGTGAGGAGTCTAGGCAAGGAGCACCAAGTATACTATCAGAAAGACGGTGTGGCTGGCAACTTTGGAAACTGGAAAAAGAAACTGGAAAAAAAACTCTGAAGAGTGGGGAGTTTATTTAAAAGTGCAGCCACATGTTTTGATATCCCTAGTCACATAAAAACTTTCTTCAACAAACATTCATCTAGATGTGGAAGGCTTTCATTTTCGAAAGTGATGTTCTTTGCACTCTGAAACTCCCAAGGCAATCGAATAAACATCATTTGCATCATTCTAACATTTTTCTCTGGTAATTGTTTATGCTAAAATTGAATTTGACATTTACAATCCTTATTTAATGTTGTTATTTACTCATGTATCGATTTATGTCCTTCATCGTTTAATCCATACGGATATATTTCCCCTGGAAAAATCGTGTATATTTCCACTTTGCTTCATTTGTATTTTTGAATGATTAGTCCCAAGAACCGCTCACAAGACTGATTTGTCATAAAAATATAGAATAGAAACATTTCTCCAGATGACAACCCAAGTGATTCTTACGGTCCCACCGGCTTTTACCTATTAGATTTACATGTGTATTCCCTTTCCAAAATTCCAACCAAGATTAAACGAAGTTCAAATAAGGTGCTCCTGTCAGTCTTTAAAATGAGATAGTGATAACTGGAGAATCAATTTAAGCTGGGTAACGGGATGTGCTAAATGCCCCTAAACAAAATTCATTCGTTCATTCAATCGTATTTATCGAGCGCTTACAGAGTGCGGAGCGCTGTACTGAGTTCTTGAGAGAGAACTGGCGTGGTTTAGTGGTTAGACCCTGGGTCTGAGAGTCAGGAGGACCTGAGTTCTAATCCCGGCTCTGCCACATATCCGCAGGGTGACCTAGGGCCAGTCACTTAACTTCTCTGTGCCTCAATTAATAATGCTAATGATGGTATCACCTCATCTGTAAAATGGGAATAAGAACATGAGTCCTATGTGGGATAGGAACTGTGAGCAACCTGTGCTTGGCACATAGTAAGCACTTAATAAGTACCATTATTAATGAATGCTTGCTAAGTGCCAGGCACTGTTAATAATGTTGGTATTTGTTAAGCGCTTACTATGTGCAGAGCACTGTTCTAAGCGCTGGGATACAGGGTAATCGGGATGTCCCATGTGGGGCTCACAGTTTTAATCCCCATTTTACAGATGAGGGAACTGAGGCCCAGAGAAGAGAAGTGACTTGCCCACAGTCACAGAGCTGACAAGTGGCGGAGCCAGGATTCAAACCCGCGACCTCTGACTCCCAAGCCCGGGCTCTTTTCCCTGAGCCACGCTGCTGTTCTTAGTAATGGAGTGGATACAAGCTAATTGGGTTGGGCACGGTCCCTATCCCACAGAGGGCTCACAGTCTTAATTCTCATTTTATTCATTCAATTGTGTTTATTAATAATAATAATAATGTTGGTATTTGTTAAGCGCTTACTATGTGCCAAGCACCGTTCTAAGTGCTGGGGTAGATACAGGGTAATCAGATTGTCCCACGTGAGGCTCACAGTCTTAATCGCCATTTTACAGATGAGGTAATTGAGGCACAGAGAAGTAAAGTGACTAGCCCAAAGTCAGACAGCTGACAGGCGGCAGAGCCGGGATTCGAACCCACGACCTCTGACTCCCTAGCCAGGGCTCTTGCAACTAGGCCACGCTGCTTCTTATTCTTCTTAGTTGAGAGCTTACTGTGTGCAGAGCACTTTACTAAGCGCTTGGAAAGTACAATACAGCATTAAGGAGAGGCAATCCCTGCCCACAATGGGTTCACAGTCTAGAGGATCACTGTGATACTCGTGAAGTGCTTTCTATCTGCCAGATACTGTACTAACCGCTGGAGTGGATACAAGCTAATCGGGTTGGACCCAATCCCTGTCCACCCGGGGCTCCCAGTCTCGATCCCCATTTTACAGATGAGGTAACTGAGGCCCAGAGAAGTGAAGTGACCTGCTCAAAGTCACACAGCAGACAAGTGGCGGAGCTGGCATTAGAACCCATGACCTTCTGACTCCTAGGCCTTTGCTCTATCCACTACGCCATGCTTCTGCACAGGTTTTAGAGATGAGGGGACTGAGGCACAGAGAAGTCATTTATACGGCAGAAAAGCGGAAGGGCCGGAATTAGAACTCATGACCTTCTGACTTCCAGGCCCATGCTCTATCTATCCTCTGTGCCCTATAATAGTGATATTATCATCACTATTATTACACTATAACTTAGTACAGTGCTCTGCATTCATTCAATCATTCATCCAATTGTATTTATTGAGCGCTTACTATGTGTAGAGTACTGTACTTAGCGCTTGGAAGGTACAATTTGGCAACAGAGAGAAACGATCCCTGCCCAACAGTGGTCTCACAGTCCGAACGGGAGAAACAGACAACAAAACAAAACAGAACAAAATAAAACAAGTAGTCTGCACATAGTAAGTGCTCAATAAATAGGATTGAATGAATGACTATAAGACTACACAGACACGTCCCCTGCCCTCAATGAGCTTACAGTCTTGTGGTGGAGATTCTCCGTAGATTATAAAGACAACCACCATCGGACTGACTCTTTTCTATTTTCAAAGATGGGGATGAGTTTATCCGGGCCACCCTGTCCATGGGCCCGTGGGCCGGGCCGGGCCGGGCCAGAAAAGGCAAGGCTCCACTGACGGCCACCACAGCTCTGCCAGGCGGGGGAGGCCTGAGGAGGGGGCAAGGGATCCCTCCCCATGGCCCTTGGCTGGGTAGGCTGAGGAGGAGGAGGAGGAGGAGGAAGAGCAGGAGGAAAGTGAAGAGAGGAGGAGGAAAGGGAGGAGAAGAGGAGGAGGAGGAGAGGAGGAAGAGGAGAAAGAGAAGGAGGAGGAGGAAAAGAAGGAGGAGGAGGAAGGAGAGGGAGGAGAGAAGGAAGAGGAGGAGGAGGAAGAGGAGGAGGAGGAAGAGAAGGAGGACCAAAAAGAGAGGGAGGAGGAGGAGGAGAGGGAGAAGAGGAGGAGGAGGAGGAAAAAGAGAGGGAGGAGGAAGAGGAGAAGGAGGAGAGGAGGAGGGGGAGGAGAGGAGGAGGATGAAAAAGAGAGGGAGGAGGAAAAAGAGAGGGAGGAGGAAGAGGAGAAGGAGGAGAGGAGGAGGAGGAGGAGAGGAGGAGGAAGGGGAAGAAGAAAGAGAGGAGGGGGAGGAGGAAGAGGAGGAGGAAGAGAAGGAGGAGGAGGAAAAGAGGGAGAGAGGAGGAGGAGGAGGGGGAGGAGGACAAGGAGGAGGAGGAAGAGAGGGAGGAGGGGAGGAGGAGGAAGAGGAGGAGAAAGAAGAGAGGGAGGAAGAGGAGAGGGAGGAGAGGAGGAGGAGGGGGGAGGAGGAGGAAGATGAAGAAAGAGAGGAGGGGAGGAGGAAGAGGAGGAGGAGAGAGGGAGAGAGGAGGAGAGGGAGAGAGGAGGAGGAGGGGGAGGAAGAGAGGGAGGAGGGGAGGAGGAGGAAGAGGAAGAGGAGGAGAAAGAAGAGAGGGAGGAAGAGGAGAGGGAGGAGAGGAGGAGAAGAGGAGGAGGAAGAGGAGAGGGAGAAGAGGAGGAGGAGGAGAGGGAGGAGAGGAGGAGGAGGAAAAGAGGAGGAGGAGGAGAGAGAGGAAAGGAGGAGGATGGGGAGGAGGAGAGGGAGAAGAGGAGGAGGAGGAAGAGGAGAGGGAGAAGAGAAGGAGAAGAGGGAGGAGAGGAGGAGGAGGAGGAAAAGAGGAGGAGGAGAGGGAAGAAAGGAGGAGGATGGGGAGGAGAGGGAGAAGAGGAGGAGGAGGAAGAAGAGAGGGAGGAGGGGAGGAGGACGGGAAGGAGAGGGAGAAGAGGAGGAGGAGGAGAGGGAAGGAGGAGGAGGAAGAGGAGAGAAAGGGAGGAGAAGGAAGAGGAGGAGGAGGAGGAAGAAGAGAGGGAGGAGGGGAGGAGGAGAAGAGGAGGAGGAGGGGGAAGAAGAGAGGGAGGAGGGGAAGAGGAGGAAGAGGAGGAGGAGAGGGAAGAAGAGAGGAAGGAGGGGAGGAGGAAGAGGGGAGGGAGGAGAGGAGGAGGAGGAAAGGCCAAGGCCCTGCGCTAAGCCTCCCCTTGGATCCTTCAACGATGGGGCAGAATATTTCATTTATATCATTCAATCATATTTATTGAGCGCTTCCTGTGTGCAGAGCACTGGACTAAGGGCTTGGAAAGTGCAATTTGGCAACAGTTAGAGACAATCCCTGCCCAACAACAGGCTCACAGTCTAAAATGGGGAGTCGGACAACAAAACAAGTAGGCCGGCATCAAAAACACCAAAATAGATCAATAGAATCATAGGTAAACAATAATAATAATGTTGGTATTGGTTAAGCGCTTACGATGTGCCAAGCACTGTTCTAAGCGCTGGGGTAGAAACAAGGTCATTAGGTCATCCTATGTGGGGCTCACAGTCTTAAAACAGCGTGGCTCAGTGGAAAGAGCCCGGGCTTGGGAGTCAGAAGTCATGGGTTCGGATTCCGGCTCTGCCACTTGTCTGCTGTGTGACCTTGGGCAAGTCACTTCACTTCTCTGGGCCTCGGTGACCTCATCTGTCAAATGGGGATGAAGACTGGGAGCCTCACGTGGGACAACCTGATTACCCTGTATCTCCCCTAGTGCTTAGAACAGTGCTCTGCACATAGTAAGCTCTTCACAAATACAAACATTATTATATAGTAATAATAATATAGCAATAATAATTATAGTAATAATAGTAGAGTAATAATATAGTAATTATAATAGCAGAGTAATAATATAGTGATGACAAGGCAATAATAAGTATAGTAATAATAGTAGAGCAATAACATAGTAATAATAATAGTAGAGTAATAATATAGTAATAATGAATGTATAGTAATGATGTAGCGATAATAATATAGCAATAATAAGTATAGTGATTATAGTAATAAAATAGTAATAATAATAGCAGAGTAATAAAATAGTAATCATGATAGTAGAGTAATAATATAGTGATAATAATATATCACTAATAATATAGCAATTATAATTATAGTAATAATAATAGTAGAGTAATAACATAGTAATCATAATAGTATAGTAATAATATAGTAATAATAATATAGCAATAATAACTAAAGTAACAATAATGGTAGAGTCATGATATAGTAATAATAATAGCATAGTGATAATATAGTAATAATGAGTATAGTAATAATGATAGAGTAATAGCACAGTAATAGTAATAGCAGAGTAATAATATAGTAATGATATAGCAATGATAAGTATAGTAATAATGATAGAGTAATACCATAGTAGTAGTAATAGCAGAGCTATAATATAGTAATGATATAGCAATGATAAGTATAGTAATAATGATAGTAGAGTGATAGCATAGTAATAATAATAGTAGAGCAATGAAATAGTAATAATGATATAGCAATGATACATATAGTAATAATAATAGTAGAGTGATTAGAAAGTAATAATAATAGTAGAGTAATGAAATAGTAATGAGAAGCAGCGTAGCTTAGTGGAAAGAGCAAGGGCTTTGGAGTCAGACTTCATGGGTTCGAATCCCGCCTCCGCCACTTGTCAGCTGTGTGACTTTGGGCAAGTCACTTAACTTCTCGGTGCCTCAGTTACCTCATCTGTAAAATGGGGATTAAGACTGTGAGCCCCACGTGGGACAACCTGATTCCCCTGTGTCTACCCCAGCACTTAGAACAGTTCTCGGCACATAGTAAGCACTTAACAAATACCAACATTATTATATAGCAATGATAAGTATAGTAATAATGATAGTAGATTGACAACATCATGGCTCAGTGGAAAGAGCACGGGCTTGGGAGTCAGAGGTCATGAGTTTGAATCCCAGCTCTGCCACTTGTCAGCTGTGTGACTGTGGGCAAGTCACTTCACTTCTCTGTGCCTCAGTTACCTCATCTGTCAAATGGGGATTGACTGTGAGCCTCACGTGGGACAACCTGATCACCTTATATCTACCCCAGCGCTTAGAACGGTGCTCGGCACATAGTAAGCACTTAGATACCATAATTAAATTAATTAAACATAGTAATATTAATAGTAGAGTAATGAAACAGTAATAATGATATAGCAATAATAAGTAGAGTAATAATGATAGTAGAGTAATAGCATAGTAATAATAATAGCAGAGTAGTAATATAGTAATAATGATAGAGTAACGGTAGGTATAATAATAATAGTAGAGCGATAACATAGTAATAATAGTAGAGTAATGAAATAGTAATAATGATAGAGCAACGATAAGTAGAGGAATAATGATAGTAGAGCGATAACATAGTAATAATAATAGTAGAGTAACAAAATAGTCATAATGATATAGCGACGATAAGTAGAGTAATAATGATAGTAGAGTAACAACATAGTAATAGTAGAGTAATAAAGTAGTAATAATGATATAGCGACGATAAGTAGAGTAATAATGATAGTAGAGTAATAACATAGTAATAATAATAGTAGAGTAATAAAATAGTAATGATGATATAGCGACGATAAGTAGAGTAATAATGATAGTAGAGTAATAACATAGTAATAACAATAGTAGAGCAATAAAATAGCAATAATGATATAGCGATGATAAGTAGAGGAATAATGATAGTAGAGTAGTAACATAGTAATAATAATAGTAGAGCAATAAAATAGTCATAATGATATAGCGACGATAAGTAAAGTAATAATGATAGTAGAGTAATAACATAGTAATAATGATAGTAGAGTAATGAAATAGTCATAATGATATAGCGACTATAAGTAGAGTAATAATGATAGTAGAGTAATAACATAGTAATAACAATAGTAGAGCAATGAAATAGCAATAATGATATAGCGACGATAAGTAGAGTAATAATGATAGTAGAGTAATGAAATAGTCATAATGATATAGCGACGAGAAGTAGAGGAATAATGATAGTAGAGTAATAACATAGTAATAATAATAGTAGAGCAATGAAATAGCAATAATGATATAGCGACGATAAGTAGAGTAATAATGATAGTAGAGTAACAACATAGTAATAGTAGAGTAATAAAATAGTAATAATGATATAGCGACGATAAGTAGAGGAATAATGATAGTAGAGTAGTAACATAGGAATAATAATAGTAGAGCAATGAAATAGTCATAATGATATAGCGACGATAAGTAGAGTAATAATGATAGTAGAGTAATAACATAGGAATAACAATAGTAGAGCAATAAAATAGCCATAATGATAGAGCGACGATAAGTAGAGGAATAATGATAGTAGAGTAATAACATAGGAATAATAATAGTAGAGTGATAAAATAGTCATAATGACATAGCGACGATAAGTAGAGTAATGATGCTAGTGGAGCGATAACATAGTAACGATAATAGTAGAGTAATGACATAGTAATGGCGACACAGCGATGAGAGGGCTAGTAATGATGCTAGTAGAGCAATAGCATGGTAAGCGAGGCAGTAGCGTCGTGCTACAGCGATAAGGCCGGCGCGACGATAAGGATAGTAAGCGGCGGGTCGGGGCTCACCGGGCCCCTCCGACCCAGTTCATGCCGTGAGCGGCGGCGGCGTCAAGGCCCCGGCTTGCGGGCGCTTGGTCCGGCCCGGCCTCAGGACACGCGCTCCGCACCTGCTTTCCCGCCCTTGTCCTTCCCGCCCGCGCTCGCGCTCGCGCGCCCCCCGCGCTGGCGCCGGACGGCGCCCCCGCCCGGCCGCCCCGCACACCGCGGGCCGCCGCGGGGCGGGGCTCGAGGACGGACCGGGGGTGGAGGGAGGGGGCGGGGCCGAAGGGGATTGGTGGGGGCGGGTGAAGGGGGGTGGGTGGGCGGGGCTAAAGGGGTGGGTGGGAGGAGCTAAGGGGTGGTGGGAGGGGCTAAAGGGACGGACGGGAGGGGCTAAAGGGGTTGGTGGGAGGGGCTAAGGGGGTTGGTGGGAGGGGCTAAAGGGGTTGGTGGGAGGGGCTAAAGGGGTTGGTGGGCGTGGCTAAAGGGGGTTGGTGGGAGGGGCTAGACGGGGTTAGTGGGAGGGGCTAAAGGGGTTGGTGGGAGGGGCTAAAGGGTGGTGGTGGGCGTGGCTAGAGGGGGTTGGTGGGAGGGGCTAAGGGGGTTGGTGGGCGGGGCTAGACGGGGTTAGTGGGAGGGGCTAAAGGGGGCGGGTGGGCGGGGCCAGACGGGGTTAGTGGGCGGGGTGGAGGGATTGGTGGGCGGGGGCTAAAGGGGATGGTGGGCGAGACCAAAGGGACCGGCGGGCGGGGCTACGGGGATTGGCGGGCGGGGCTGAAGGGGATTGGTGGGCGATGTCGATGGGCGGGGCTAAAGGGGTCGGTGGGCGGGGCTAAAGGAGGATTGGTGGGCGGGGCGGTCGCTGAGCGGGGCGTAAACCCGTCAACGGGCAGGGATTGTTTCCGTCTGTTGCCGCTTTGCACATTCCAAGCGCTTAGTACATAGTAAGCACTCAATAAAGACGATTGAACGAATGAATTAAGGGGCGGTTGGTGGGCGGGGCTAAAGGCCACTTGGCAGCTGGGGGACTGTGGGCAGGTCACTTCACCTCTCTGGGCCTCCGTGACCTCATCTGGAAAATGGGGATGAAGACCGTGAGCCTCACGAGGGACAACCTGATGACCCTGGATCTACCCCAGCGCTTAGAACGGTGCTCGGCACAGAGTAAGCGCTTAACAGATCCCAACGTTATTATCATTGCTACTGTCCTTGTCCGTCCGTCTCCCCCGGTTAGACCGTGAGCCCGTCAGAGGGCAGGGACCGTCTCTATCTGTTGCCGATTTGAACATTCCAAGCGCTTAGTACAGTGCTCTGCACATACTAAGCGCTCAATAAATACTATGGAAGGAATGAATGAATTAATTCATAATTAAAAGCCGGTTGGTGGGCGGGGCCTGAGGGCGGGGCTTTTAGGACCGGTCGGTGGGCGGGGCCGAAGGGCGGCATTTAAAGGACAGATTGGTAATTAGAATAATGTTGGTATTTGTTAAGCGCTTACTCTGTGCAGAGCACTGTTCTAAGCGCCGGGGGAGATCCAGGGTCATCGGGTTGTCCCACGTGGGGCTCACATTTTTTTAATTCCCCCTTTCTACAGATGAGGCAACTGAGGCCCAGAGAAGTGAAGTGACTCGCCCACTGTCACCCAGCGGACAAGTGGCGGAACCGGGATTCGAACCCTCGACCTCTGACTCCGAAGCCCGGGCTCTTAGAGCAGCGGCGTGGCTCAGTGGAAAGAGCCCGGGCTTGGGAGTCATAAACTCATGGGTTCCAATGCCGACTCCACCACCTGTCAGCTACGTGACTGTGGGCAAGTCACTTCACTTCTCTGGGCCTCAGTTGCCTCATCTGTCAAATGGGGATGAAGACTGGGAGCCTCACGTGGGACAACCCGATGACCCTGGATCTACCCCAGCGCTTAGAACGGTGCTCCGCACATAGTAAGCGCTTAACAAATACCAACATTATTATTCTAGAGAAGCGGCGTGGCTCAGTGGAAAGAGCCCGGGCTTGAGAGTCAGAGGTCATGGGTTCAAATCCCGGCTCGGCCGCTTGTCAGCTGCGTGACTGTGGGCAAGACACTTCACTGGGCCTCGGTGACCCCATCTGTAAAAGGGGGATGAAGCCTGTGAGCCCCACGGGGGACAACCTGATCACCTCGTATCCTCCCCAGCGCTTAGAGCGGGGTTGTGCACATAGGAAGCGCTTAACAAATGCCATCATTAATGAATGAATTAATTAATTTTCACTAAACCACACTGTGGGCGTGGTTGATGGGGGGCCGGAGGGAGAGCCTCGCGGAGCCGCTCCGCTCACATTGCCTTGACAACAGCATTTTGGCTGGTTGCCCTTGGAGACGGCTGGAAAAAGCGAATGCGGACCAGAGGACTGCGATGAATAATAATAATGTTGGTGTTTGTTAAGTGCTTACTGTGTGCCAAGCCCTCTTCTAAGCGCTGGAGAGGATACAAGGTGATACAAGGTATTCTCTTTCCCCTAGCCGTGCCTATGATCCATTAATAATAGTAACAATTATGGTGTTTGTTAAGCGCTTACTGTATGCCAAGCACTGTTCTAAGCGCTAGGGTAGATACAAGGTGATCAGGTTGTCCCACGTGGGGCTCACAGTCTGCATCCCTACTTTACAGATGAGGGAACTGAGGCCCAGAGAAGAGACTTGCCCAAAGTCACACGGCTGACAGGTGGCCGAGCCGGGATTTGAACCCATGACCTCTGACTCCCAAGCCCGGGTTCTTTCCACTGGGCCACGCTGAACCGCAGTGTCTCCCGTGCATTTATTCAATCCTATTCACTGAGCGCTTACTGTATTAAGCGCTTAGGAATGTACAACACAGAGATAAAGAGAGACGATCCCGGCCTACAGCGAGCTCACAGCCTCCGGACACCGAGCCTTCAGGAGCCCAGACCTGTGGTCGCTGCCCATTCTGAAAATTATTTCATTTTATTTTACTTTATTATCATTATTTTATTTTGTTAATGATGTGTATATATCTACGATTCTATTTATCTTGATATCGACGCCAGACGGCCTGTTTTGTCTGTTTCCCCCCTTGAGACTGTGAGGCTGCTGTTGGGCAGGAATGGTCTCTATCTGTTGCCAAACTGTATTCATTGAAGCGTATTTATTGAGCACTTACTCTGTGCAGAGCACTGTACTAAGCGCTTGGAACGTACAATTAGGCAACAGATAGAGACAATCCCTGCCCCATGGCGGGATCACAGTCTCATCGGGGGGACACAGACAAATTGTGCATTCCAAACGCTTAGTACAGTGCTCTGCACATAGTAAGCGCCCAATAAATACGACTGAATGAATGGATGAACAGTAAACTCCAGTGGCAGAGAGACAAGAATTGTAGCAACCCTCCCGCACCATCACGCCAGGTAATGTCTCTAAGGGGAAGTGTAACGGGATCATTCCCACTCCCATTAAATCCCAAGTGATCGGAGCATAATTACTCCACCTATCGCCTACTGCTTATTATTATTATTATTATCAAGTGCCATCGAGTCGTTTCTGATTCATTCATTCAATAGTATCCACGCAGTTGCCGGGCCTCGCCTTTCCTAGGTTTGCCTGTTTATATCTGGTGAGGAACTGGGAATCCGAAAGGAGTGGCCTCCCGGAATCCGGACCCTAAGTTTCCTTCGAGCTTCCGTCGCTCCTCTGGTGCTAACCTCACTGTGCCTCCATCTCGCCTGTCTCGCCGCCGACCCCTGGCCCACGTCGTCGTACCTCCGGCCTGGAACGCCCTCGCTCCTCAAATCCTCCCGAAAACGACTCTCCCCGCCTTCAAACCCTTCCTGAGGGCCCACCTCCTCCAAGAGGCCTTCCCAGACTAAGCCCCCCTTTGCCTCATCTCCCACTCCCTTCTGCGTCGCCCTGACTTGATCCCTTCGCTCTTCCCACCTTACCCGCCCCACACCACTTATAAATATCTGTCATTTTATTTATTTATATTGACGTCCGCTTCTTTGTATTGATGTCCTCCCCCGATTAGACTGTAAGCCCGTCAATGGGCAGGGATTGTCTCTATCTGGTGCCGCATTGTGCATTCCAAGAGCTTAGTACAGTGCTCTGCACCTGGTAAGCGCTCAATAAATACTATTGAATGAATGAATTCATAGCGACTCCATGGATAGACTTTCTCCAGAACGTCCTGTCCTCGGCCATAATCCGCAATCTTTCAAATGGTTCTTCCGTTAGCGTCGTTAGGGTCTCTATCCATCTAGCTGCCGGTCTGCCTCGTCTACGTTTCCCCTAGATTTTTCCTAGCATTAGTGTCTTCTCTAGAGAATGGGTCCTCCTGATGAGGTGTCCAAAATCTGTTAATCTAAATCGAGCCATTTAGCTTCCAAAGACCAGTTTGGTTTCACTTGCTCTAAAATCCATCTGTGTGTCTTTCGGGCAGTCCATGATATTCGTGCTATTTTAAGTGAAGACTGAGCCAGAGGGAAGGTGCCTTTAAAAAGCTTGAAGTTAGGGCTCATTCCATTCAATAATACAGTGCTTTGCACACAGTGAGCGCTCAATCGATACGATTAATAATTCAATCGTATTTATCGAGGGCTTACAGTGTGCAGAGCGCTGTACTAAGCGCTTGGAAGAGTGCAATATGAGACACATCCCCTGCTCACAGCGAGCTTACAGTCTAGAGAGGGAGACAGACAATAATATGAATAAATAAATTACGGATAAGTACGTAAGGTAATGAGCCTGGGAAGGGGGCGAATGAAGGCAGTGAGTCAGGGCACGTCATTCGGTTTCCTTTCCAATCAAGTCCGGATTACAGATGAGCCTATAAAAGCAAAGGGCACAAAAAGAAAACCCTAATCAACATTCTCTTTCTCTTTTCTAACCACTTGTCTAAGGCCTGGTATGTGACTTCTCCTACCCCTTTCTTTTAGAGGCTCTTCGTTTTTGTTGCTCAGAACAATGCCTCAGTCCCTGCTTTGAGTCAGCTGCAGCAGAGAAAAGAAAAGGAATAATAATAATGTTGGTGTTTGTTTAGCGCTTACTATGTGCCAAGCACTGTTCTAAGCGCTGGGGGAGATACAAGGTAACCTGTTTGTCCCACATGGGGCTCACAGCCTTAATCCCCATTTTACAGATGGGGTAACTGAGGCACAGAGAAGTTAAGTGACTTGTCCAAGGTCACACAGCTGGCAAGTGGCTGAGGCGGGATGTGAACCCATGACCTCTGGCTCCCAAACCCGGGTTCTTTCCACTGAGCCACGCTGCTATAGGAGAATACTTTAAACGTATCCCATGGCTTTACGCATTTTATAAGATGTCGGGAGCACGGGCCCTTCTTTCTCCTTCCTTCCACCCGCTTGAGGCGTGTACAGTGTGGCTCAGTGGAAAGAGCCCGGGCTTGGGAATCAGAGGTCATGGGTTCAAGTCCAGGATCTGCCACTTAACAGCTGTGTGACTGTGGACAAATCACTTCACTTCTCTGTGCCTCAGTTACTTCATCTGTAAAATGGGGATGAAGACTGTGAGCCTCATGTGGGACAACCTGATTACCCTGTATCTACCCCAGCCCTTAGAACAGTGCTCTGCACATAGTAAGCGCTTTACGAATATCAGCATTATTATTATGTACTTAGGAGAATTATATTAGTGTACAGACAGTTCTCCTATAAAGCTGTTCTCGTTACACGGTTTGGATTCAGTACTGTTGAAGAATTAGAGACTGTTCTTTCAAGAATGTATGTTGTCCTGCTTTAACACATCACACAATGATAATAATCAAAATGTTGGCCTTCGTTAAGTGCTTACTATGTTCCAAGTACTGTACTAAGCACTAGAGAAGATGCATGATAACTAGGTTGGATATGATCCCTGTACCTCAGGGAGCTCACAGCCTAAGTAGGAGGAAGAATAGGTTTCCATTTTGCATACGAGGAAATGGAGACATAGAAGAGTGAAATGACTTGCCCAAGGTCACACAGCAGGCACATGGCAGAGCCAGGATTAAAATCCAGGTCCTTTGATTCCCAAGCCCGTGCTTTTTTCCCTAGGACATGCTACTTCTTAGCCAGCATAAGTAGATCTGATGCTAGGGATCAAATCGACTTAATCTATTGTACCTCTCCCAGTCACTTAAAATGGTGCTCCGCATTCAGTAAGCACTGAATAAAAACAGAAGTTGATAAAAGGAACAACGGTTATGCACACTTGGGTTGGTCAGGGTGTAATGTAGCAGGTAATTTTTCAATAACGTGAGCTACTTCAAGAACACAAGTGCCACATTATAGGATAATTTACTGTGCCTGTAGTTCTCCGACAGCAGAGATAATGATAATGATGTTGTTATTTATTAAGCGCTTACTATGTGCAGAGCACTGTTCTAAGTGCTGGGGGAGATACAGAGTAATCAGGTTGTCCCACGTGAGGCTCACAGTTAATCCCCATTTTACAGATGAGGTAACTGAGGCACAGATAAGTGAAATGACTTGCCCACAGTCACACAGCTGACAAGTTCCAGAGCTGGGATTCGAACCCATGACTTCTGACTCCCAAGCCCGGGCTCTTTCCACTGAGCCGTGACTTGCCCACACAGCTGGCAAGTGGCAGAGCTGGGATTCGAACCCACGGGCTCTGACTCCCAAGCCCAGGCTCTTTTCACTGAGCCATGCTGCTTCCCAAGAGATTTGAGTAGGCATCCTTGAACACAAACTTTTCTTTTGATGCTGCAGCATGCTCTAGGCAAGCAAGTTGATCTTGTCAGAAAAACATTCCCTAATTCCCTAATAGACAAAATGTGTAGCAAAAATGAGCGTGTTTGCAGTACAAACACTAGAAGAGAAAAGCGAATGGGTTCAGTTGGGGCTAGTAGGAATGGACGAATACACTTCAAAGACCAATAACTCTTAGCTATGCCTTAGCAAACGTCGCTTCCGGACTTTATCTGCTTCTTAGCTTTCGGCGAAGACAGGCCCTCACCCATTCAGTTTGGTTTATGATGAATCGTGACTGTGAATGCCTAGATTTTCAATCCATAAATCAATCAATCGTATTTACTGAGGGCTCACTGTGCACAGAGCACTGTCCCAAGCACTTGGGAGAGTACAATACCATAGATTTTCCATAGGTTGTTCTTATTTAAAGACCTGGAATAAACCCTATCCAGGAATTACGTGTTTGAATACTCCTTGATGGTTTGATTACTCCACGATTACTCCAGTGATTAGCCATTTCTAAGTTTGAAATCCTTGTCTGATTCTTTCTTGATCATTAAAGGAGTGAGAGCATTCTATACTAGATCCAGTATTATTCAGTCTATCAATCAGTGTTATTTATCGAGCCTTTACTGTTTACAGAGCACAGTACTAAGCGCTTGGGAGAGTGTAATACAATAGACTTGGCAGGCATGACCCCTGCCCACGAAACACTTAGAGTCTAGAGGGGAAACATTAAAACAAATAACAGGGAGGGGAAATGCGATAGTATTGGCGTAGGTACTTAAGTGCTGTGGAGCTGGGGGTGGGGTGATAAATGCTGAAGAGCTATAAATCCAAATGTGCAAGAGATGATGAAGAGAGGCCAAATAGGGGAAATGACGACTTAGACAGAACATCTTGGAGGAAGTATTAAGCTTTGAAGGTGGAAAAAATCGTGTCCTGTCAGATATAAAGCGGGAGGGTGTTCCAGACCAGAGAAAGGAGAGGGGCATGTTCTTCTATGTAATCGTTATCAGTTACGCACAGTGAATCTGCAGTCTAGTTTCAGAAAAAAATTCCAATCAATTAGGAACTATTCCAACTTAGTGGGATAAAAACATCATCCACAGTCCTTGATCCCTTCTGTATGACTTACATGATCACAACCGTAAGGATGCATTATTATTGTTATTCTTATTGTCATGTCACTGCTATATTATTTGTGTGTAGCACTCCGCTACATGATGGGGAAAGAAACAAGGGGAATCCTTCAGATTCCGAGCTTCTTGTGGGCTTGGAAGAGATGGGATTTTACTATGGCTTTGAAGCTGGGGAGAGTGGTGGTCTGCTGTATGTGGAAGGGGAGGGAGTTCAGGCCAAAGGAAGGATGCAAGCGAGAGGTCAGGGAAAAGATAGATGAAATGGAGACACAGTGTGTAGGCTGGTGTTAGAGGAGTGAAGTTCATTCAATAGCATTTATTGAGCGCTTACTCTGTGCAGAGCACTGTACTAAGCGCTTGGAACGTACAAATAGGTAACAGAGACAGTCCCTGCCCTTTGACGGGTTTACAGTCTAAGTGAGTGAAGTGAGAGTGCTGGGTCATTGTAGAAAATCAGGGAGATAAGATAGAGGGTAAAGTGATTGAGTCCTTTAAAGCCAATGGTTAGGAGTTTCTATCTGATGCAGAGGTGGCCAGGGAGTGGACAAACCTGGACTGAATTTTGTTTAGAAAAATAATGCGGGCAGCAGACTGTGGTGTGACTGGATTGGGGAGAAACAGGAGGCAGGGAGGTGAGCAAGGAGGCTGATGCGCTAGTCACGGTGGGATAGGATAAGTGGTTGGATCAGTGTAATAATAATGTTGGTATTTGTTACTACTGCACATAGTAAGTGCTTAACAAATACCAACATTATTATTAAGCACATACTATGTGCAGAGCACTGTTCTCAGTGCTGGGGTAGATACAGGGTAATTAGGTTGTCTCACGTGAGGCTCACAGTCTTAATCCCCATTTTACAGATGAGGGACCTGAGGCACAGAGAGGTTAAGTGACTTGCCCACAGTCACACAGCTGACAAGTGGTAGAGCTGGGATTCAAACCCATGACCTCTGACTCCCAAGCCCGTGCTCTTTCCACTGAGCCACGGATGTTCAACCTTCTATATGGCTCGGAGTTAGAGCTTTGCCTAACCTATTGAGCTGTTCCATTAGCTTACACACTATTTTAGTATCAAATGCCAGGATAGGATGACAACGAGATGCTAGAATACAATCACACCACAAAATCAAAGAAATACTACTCTCATATTTTTTTTAATGGTATTAGTTAGGTGCTTACTATGTGCAGGCGCCATTCTAAGCTCTAGGGTAGATACAAGGTAATCAGACTGGACACAGGCCATGCCCCACTTGGGGCTCACAGTCTTAATCCCCATAATTCAGATGAGGTAACTGAGGCAAAGAGAAGTTAAGTGACTTGCCCAAGATCACATAGCAGACAAGTGGTGGAGGGGGAACTAGAACCCAGGTCAGAAGGACTCCCGGGACAGAACATCTATGCATTCAATGGTATTTATTGAGCGCTTACTATGTGCAGAGCATTGTACTAAGCGCTTGGAATGTACAATCGGGCAAGAGATAGAGACAATCCCTACCCACTGATGGGTTTACATGGAGGATGGGTGAAACAAAGACTGTCCAAATGACTGTTGTATGCTGTATGGTGAGCTGGAATAGGAAGTTTTCAGCAGAGAGACCGGAATCCATCGATTAATCAATCAATGGTATTTACCCAGCACTTACCTTATGCAGAGCATTGTACTAAGCGCTGGGAAGAGTGCCATGGGACGGAGCTGGTAGACACTTTCCCCGCCAAGTATTTCTAAATATAGTGAAGAAAATTGTGAAGTAATGCAGCGTCAGGCAGAAATAAAAGGCCAGCCAGGGATACAGCAGTTACAAATTAGGTAACTGTCTTAGAACAGAGCCTCCAAGAAAATTGCCACACGAGAAGGAGAAGCAGAAATGTTGACAGGCACTGGGAGTAGCAGATGCAACCGTGCCGCAAGGGATTATATTTCCATGTAAGTGAGTCATTCTCCAACACCCTGAGGCACAAAGGAGACAGATTTAGAAATCGTCGTATTTTGTGTGGAGTTGGATTATGGAGCGTCCCCTCCCTATAGGCAGCACACACAGTCAGCTGGTTGCAAACCATCAGGAGAGGATGGAACTTCTTAATTTAGAAGAGTGGGAGATGAGTGCCTGTCAATCACCCCACCCATAAAACGTGCCCCTTCTGGGTCCAATAAATACCCCAATGACCCCAAGATGATGAAAAAATAAACCTCCCTGGGGACATAAAGGCAGAGTTTATTTTCTTCTCTCCTGCCCCTCTACACGTCCTTGTCTTTTTCAGATTTCTTCCAGGATCGATCGGAATCGGACTCAGAATCAAAATCAGGGGGTGCAGAATCAGAATCAGACTGTGAGCTCGCCTTGGGCAGGGAATGTCCCTGTTTATGATGATATTGTACTTTTCCAAGTGCTTAGTGCAGTGCTCTGCACACAGTAAGCGCTCAATAAACACTATCGAATGAATAAATAAATGGATAATAATGGCATTTGTTAAGCACTCACTATGTGCAAAGCACTGTTCTAAGCGCTGGGGAAGATACAAGGTGATCAGGTTGCCCCTCGTGGGGCTCGCAGTCTTAATGCCTATTTTATAGATGAGGGAACTGAGGCACGGAGAAGTGAAGTGACTTGCCCAAAGTCACACAGCTGACAAGCAGCGGGGACGGGATTTGAACCCATGACCTCTGACTCCCCAGCCCGTGCTCTTTTCACTGAGTCACTGCTTCTATAAACTCTCCGTGGGCAGGGATTGTAATTGTTTATTTTTGTACCTGAATCTCCCAGCGCTTAGTAGGGTGCACTGCACACAGTAAGCGCTCAATAGATAAGAGTAAATGAATGAATACATACACGCATAAGAAGGGCAGCGTGATGTAGTGGATGGAACATGGGTCTGAGAGTCAGAAAGTCAGGGGTTCTAATTCTGCCTCTGCCACTTGTCTGCTGTGTGGCTTTGGGCGAAACACTTGACTTCTCTGGGCCTCAGTTCCCTCGTCTGTAAAATGGGGATCGAGACTATAAGCCCCACGCGGGACAGGGACTGTGTCCAACCCAATTTGCTCGTATTCACCCCAGTGTTAGCTCGGTGCCTGGCACATAGTAAGCACTTAACAAATCCCATCATCATCATTATTAATTGCCCCTTGCTCCCCTCCTCCACACGATCTGCGGAAGAGAGAAAAAAAAGACAGCGGGCTTTAAATCCCCATGTCTTTCGGTGGAGCCGACCATGCTCAGTAATAATAATAATAATAATAATGATGGTATTGGTTAAGCGCTTACTATGTGCCAAACACTTTCTTTTCCCTTATTGACACCCATGCCCATCACCCCCGAAAGTTGTTCGGGACATTTAACTCCCTTCTCAGGCCTCCTGTCCCTCTCCCTCCCCCATCGCTCACCCCCTCGACCTGGCCACCTACTTCATTAGGAAAATTAACACCATCAGGGCTGAGCTCCCCAAAGTGGAACCTCCCCCTCCTTTATCCCCCCTCCCCTCGACCCCCTCCTCTACTTTCCCACCCTTTCCTGCAGTATCTCCAGAGGAGATCTCCTCCCTCCTCCCAAGTGCCACCCCCTCGCTTCGTACCCCATTCCTTCTGACATTAAAAAATCTCTCACCCCTTCCCTCCCCTTCCCTCCTCCCCTCCTTAACTTCCATCTTCAACCGCTCGCTCTCCAACGGCTTCTTCCCCTCTGCCTTCAAACGTGCCCACGCCTCCCCCAACCTAAAAAAAAACAAACCCTCTCTCGACCCCACTTCTCCTTCCAATTATCGTCCCATCTCCCGCCTATCCTTCCTTTCCAAACTCCTAGAACCAGTCGTCTACACTCGCTGCCCTGAATTCCTCAACTCCAACTCTCTCCCGGACCCCCTCCGATCTGGCTTCCGTCCCCTCCACTCTACCGAGACTGCTCTCTCTAAGGTCACCCGTGACCTCCTTCTGGCCAAATCCAACGGCTCCTACTCTATCCTGATCCTCCTCGACCTCTCGGCTGCCTTTGACACGTCCTCCTCCACACCTCATCTCACCTGGGCTTCACGGACTCCGTCCTCTACCCGGTTCTCCTCTCATCTCTCTGGCCTGTCATTCTCGGTCTCCTTGGCGGGCTCCTCCTCCCCCTCCCGTCCTCTAACTGTAGGAGTTCCTCAAGGGTCAGTTCTTGGTCCCCTTCTGTTCTCCATCTATACTCACTCCCTCGGTGAACTCATTCGCTCCACGGCTTCAACTGTCATCTCCATGCAGATGACACCCAAATCGACCTCTCCTCCCCTGCTCTCTCCCCCTCCCTCCAGGCTCGTATCTCCTCCTGCCTCCGGGACGTCTCCACCTGGATGTCTGCCCGCCACCTAAAACTCAACACGTCCAAAACTGAGCTCCTCATCTTCCCTCCCAAGCCCCGTCCTCTTCCTGACTTCCCCGTCACTGTGGTCGGTACGACCACCCTTCCCGTCTCACAGGCCCGCAACCTTGGTGTCATCCTCGACTCTGCTCTCTCGTTCACCCCACACATCCAATCCGTCACCAGAACCGGCCGGTCTCACCTCCTCAACATCGCCAAGATCCGCCCTTTCCTCTCCACCCAAACCGCTACCGCTTTAGTACAATCTCTCATCCTATCCTGACTGGACGACTGCATCAGCCTCCTTTCTGATCTCCCTGTCTCTCCCCGCTCCAGTCTATTCTTCATTCCGCTGCCCGGCTCATCTTCCCGCAGAAACGCTCTGGGCCTGTCACTCCCCTTCTTAAAAACCTCCAGTGGTTGCCCATCGACCTCCGCACGAAACAAAAACTCCTCACTCTGGGTTTCGAGGCTCTCCATCCCCTTGCCCCCTCCTACTTCTCCTCCCTTCTCTCTTTCCACCGCCCACCCCGCACGCTCCGCTCCTCCGCCGCCCACCTCCTCACCGTCCCTCGGTCTCGCCCATCCCGCCGTCGACCCCTGGGCCACGTCCTCCCGCGGTCCCGGAACGCCCTCCCTCCTCACCTCCGCCAAACTAACTCTCTTCCCCTCTTCAAAGCCCTTCTGAGAGCTCACCTCCTCCAAGAGGCCTTCCCACACTGAGGGCTCCCTTCCCTCTGCTCCTCCTCCCCTCCCCCGCCACCCTCTGCTCTTCCTCTTTCCCCTCCCCTCAGCACTATGCTCATTTGTATATATTATCCTTTTTATTTTGTTAACGAGGTGTACATCTCCTTGATTCTATTTATGTTGATGATGATGTCTTGTTTTTGTTTTGTTCTGTTTTGCTGTGCCGTCCGTCTCCCCCGTTTAGACTGTGAGCCCGTCAGTGGGCAGGGATTGTCTCTATCTGCTGCCGATTTGTCCATTCCGAGCGCTTAGTCCAGTGCTCTGCACATAGAAAGCGCTCAATAAATACTATTGAATGAATGAATGTCACTCCCCTCCTCAAAAACCTCCAGTGGTTGCCTATCAACCTTCGCACCAAGCAAAAACTCCTCACTCTGGGCTTCAAAGCTGTCCATCCCCTTGCCCCCTCCTACCTCACCTCCCTTCTCTCCTTCTCCAGACCTCCCTATACACTCCGCACCTCTGCCGCTCACCTCATCACGGTCCCCCGTTCTCGCCTATCCCGCCGTCGACCCCTGGGCCACGTCCTCCCTCTGACCTGGAACGCCCTCCCTCCTCAAATCTGCCAAACTAACTCTCTTCCCCTCTTCAAAGCTCTACTGAGAGCTCACCTCCTCCAGGAGGCCTTCCCACACTGAACCTTCCCTTTCCCTCTGCCCCTCCTCCCCTCCCCATTCCCCCTGCTCCCTCCCTCTGCTCTTCCCCCTTCCCCTCCCCACAGCACTTGTCTATATCTGTATATATTATTTATTACTCAATTTTATTAATGATGCATATATATCTATGATTCTATTTATCTTGGTGCTATTGATGCCTGACTTCTTGTTTTGTTCTGTTGTCTGTCTCTAGACTGTGAGCCCGGTGTGGGCAGGGACTGTGTCTCTCTTTTGCCGAATTGCACTTTCCGAGCGCTTAGTACGGTGCTCTGCACACAGTAAGCGCTCAATAAATAAGATCGAATGAATAATAATGATGGGATTTGTTAAGCGCTTACTAAGTGCCAAGCACTGTGCTGAGCCCTGGGGTAGTACAAGGTAATCAGGTTGTCCCACGTCATAATGATAATAATGATGGTATTTGTTAAGCGTTTACTGTGTGACAAGCACTGTCCTAAGCACTGGGGTAATGATAATAATAATGATGATGGTATTTGCGAAGTCCTTACTATGTGCCAAACACTGTCCTAAGCGCTGGGGTAATAATCATAATGATGGTATTTGTTAAGCCTTTACTGTGTGACAAGCACTGTCCTAAGCGCTGGGGTAATGATAATAATGATAATGATGATGGTATTTGTGAAGCGTTGACGATGTGCCAAACACTGTCCTAAGCCCTGGGATAATAATCGTAAGGATGATGTTTGTTAAGCGTTTACTATGTGACAAACACTGTTCTAAGACTTGAGGTGGGTACAAGGTAATAAGGTTGCCCCACGTATCCAGCGCTTGGAACAGTGCTTGGCGTAGAGTAAGCGCTTAACAAATACCATCATTATTAATGATAACGATGGGATCGGATAAGCGCTTACTCTGGGCCAAGCACTATTCCGAGCGCTGGGGTAGATCCAAGGCCTTCAGACTGTCCCCCCCTCCCCGTGGGGCTCCCACTTTCAATCCCCATTTTTACAGAAGGGGGAACTGAGGCCCAGAGAAGTTTAGTGACTCGCCCAAGGATCCCTGAGCAGAGAAGGAGCCGAAGGGGGATGAGAACCCCGGTCCTCTGACTCCCAAACGCGGGCCCTGAATGAATGAATTCTTTCATTCGTATTTATTGAGCGCTTACTATGTGCAGAGCACTCTACTAAGCGCTCGGAATGGACAATTCGGCAACAGATAGAGACAATCCCTGCCCAGTGACGGGCTCACAGCCTAAACGGGGGAGACAGACAGCAAAGCAAAACAGAACAAAACAAAAACAAGACAACTTCATCAAGATAAACAGAATCAATCCCAGCTCTGTCACTTGTCAGCTGTGTGACTGTGGGCAAGTCCCTTCACCTCTCTGTGCTTCAGTGACCTCATCCGTAAAATGGGGATTAAGACTGTGAGCCTCATGTGGGACGATCTGATTGTCCTGTACCTCCCCCAGCGTTTAGAACAGTGTTCCGCACATAGTCAGCGCTTAACAAATACAAACATTATTATTATTAAGGAGGCGTGGCCCAGTGGAAAGAGCCCGGGCTTGGGAGTCAGAGGTCATGGGTTCGAATCCCGACTCTGCCATTTGTCAGCTGTGTGACTGTGGGCAAGTCACTTCACTTCTCTGGGCCTCAGTTACCTCATCTGGAAAATGGGGATTAACTGTGAGCCTCACGTGGGACGACCTGATTACCCTGTATCTACCCCAGCGCTTAGTGCTCTGCGCATAGTAAGCGCTTAACAAATACCAACATTATTATTATTATTAACAAAATAAATAGGGTAATAAAGAATATATAGAAATGAGTACAGTGCTGAGGGGAGGGGAAGGAGGAAGAGATGTGCTGACCAAGTGTGAGCCCGTCGTGGGGTAGGGATGGTGTCTATCTGTTGCCGAACTGTGCATCCCGAGCGCTTAGTACAGTGCTCTGTAGAGAGGAAGCGCTCAATAAATACGATTGAATGAACCCGGGGGGGAGACGGACCTAAGACTCCTCTGCCGCCCACCTCCTCACCGTCCCGCGTTGTCGCCTATCCCGCCGTCGACCCCTGGCCCACGTCCTCCCGCGGCCCTGGAACGCCCTCCCTCCTCACCTCCGCCAAACTAACTCTCTTCCCTTCTTCAAAACCCTTACTGAGAGCTCACCTCCTCCAAGAGGCCTTCCACACTGAGCTTCCCCTTTTCCCTCTGCTCCCTCTCTGCCCCCCCTTCACCTCCCCTCAGCTAAGCCCCCTTTCCCCCCCCGTTTCCCTCTGCTCCTCCCCCTCCCTTTGCCCTCCCCTCAGCACTGTGCTCGTCCGCTCATTTGCATATATTTTCATTACCCTATTTATTTCGTGAATGAGCTGTCCGTCCCCTTGATTCTATTTATTGCTACTGTTTTAATGAAATGTTCATCCCCTTGAGTCTACCGTTTCTGTCTATCGCTATTGTTTTAATGAGCTGTCCATCCCCTTGATTCTATTTTACTGCTACTGTTTTAATGAGGCGCGCATCCCCTTGACTCTACCGTTTCCGTCTATCGCTATTGTTTTAATGAGCTGTCCATCCCCTTGCTTCTATTTATCGCTATTGTTTTTGTCCGTCCGTCTCCCCCGATTAGACTGTGAGCCCGTCGGTGGGCAGGGACTGTCTCTAACCGTGGCCGATTGGTCCATTCCAAGCGCTTCGTCCAGCGCCCTGCCCGTAGTAAGCGCTCAATAAATACTATTGAATGACTGAATGAATGAATAAGACGCCCTCCCCGGCCCCGGCTCCCGGTGGCTGCAAAGGGAGGGCCGTGGGAGGAGCTGTCAATCAGCGGCGGCGCTGTCAGTCACGTCCCGGCAGCCAATGGGCGTGCGGGGTCGGGGCGAGGGGGCGGGGCGTGCGGCGCCGGGAGGCCCAAGGCGGAGCCCGGCGGCAGGAGGCCCCACAAGCGGGCGGGAGGGAGGGAGGGAGGGAGGGAGGGAGGGCGGCCGGGAGGAGGGGGCCGCGTCGGCCCGTGCGCCGCCGCACGACGCGAGCTATCGAAAAAGAGGGGAAAAAGCATCTAAAAAAGGAGAGGAAAAGGCGAGGAGCGAGGCTGGCGGGCGCCGCAGGCCCGGAGGCCCGGGGCGGGCCCGTCCTCCTCGCCGAAGGGGGGCCGGGCAGGACCGGCCCGGGGCGGCGGGGTCCCCGGCCATGTGGGGCGAGGCCGGGGCCGTGAGCCGGCGGGGCCGGCGATGGGCCGGGCCCGCCGCCGCCAAGAGGGCCGCCTGCCTGCTGGCCGCAGCCTACGCCCTCAAGACCCTCTACCCCCTCGTGGGGCGGCGGCTGAGGAGGGGGCCCCGGGCCGGGAGCCCCGCCCTGCCCGAGGACTTCGTCCGCCAGCTGCTCCACCTGCGGGGCATCCTCTTGCCCGGCCTGGCCACCCCCGAGTCCGGCTGGCTGGGCCTCCACTCGGTGGCCCTGGTGTCCAGGACCTTCCTGTCCATCTACGTGGCCGGGCTGGACGGGAAGATCGTCAAGAGCATCGTGGAGAAGAGACCCCGCGCCTTCGCCGTGCAGCTGGTCAAGTGGCTGACGGTGGCCCTCCCGGCCACCTTCGTCAACAGCGCCATCCGCTACCTGGAGGGCCGGCTGGCCCTGGCCTTCCGCACCCGCCTGGTGGACCGCGCCTACGAGACCTACTTCGCCGGCCAGACCTACTACAAGGTCGTCAACATGGACGGGAGGCTGGCCAACCCCGACCAGTCCCTCACCGAGGACATCGCCACCTTCGCCCGCTCGGTGGCCCACCTCTACTCCAACCTGACCAAGCCCATCTTGGACGTGGGGCTGACCTCGTACACCCTCATCCGGACGGCCACGTCCAGGGGGGCCAGTCCCGTCGGACCCACCCTCCTGGCGGGGCTCGTCGTCTATGCCACGGCCAGGGTGCTCAAGGCCTGCTCGCCCAAATTCGGCCAGCTGGTGTCCGAAGAGGCCCACAGGCGAGGCTACCTGCGCTACGTGCACTCCCGGATCATCGCCAACGTGGAAGAGATCGCCTTTTACCGGGGACACAAGGTGGGCCGCAGCTGGAGGCTGCCTGACCAGCGTCATCCGTCATCGGTCGTTCATTCGGTGGTATTCATTGAGCGCTTGCGCTGTGCAGAACACTGTACTGAGCGCTCGGAATGGACCAGTCGGCAACAGATAGAGGCGGCCCCTGCCCGCTGACGGGCTGATCGGGGGAGACGGACGGACGAGAACGATGGCGATAAATAGAGGCCAGGGGAAGAACGGCCCGTTAAAACAACGGCAGATAAATAGCATCGGGGGGATGGACATCTCATTAAGCGAGATGATGAAGATAGGGTGATGAAGATCTATACGGTCGAGCGGACGAGCCCAGGGGCCGAGGGGATGGGACGGGAGAGGGGGAGGAGCAGAGGGAGAGGAGGGAGAAGAGGGTTTAGCTGCCGAGAGGTGAAAGGGGGGGCGGGGGGGTGGAGGGAGCAGAGGGAAAAGCGGGGAGCTCAGTCTGGGGCATCACCATCATCGGGGCGTTTCCCAAGCGCCTACTCTGTGCACAGCGCTCGGGAGGGTGCGAGGTGATCAGGTGGCCCCACTTGACGGGTGAGGGGCCCGAGGCCCAGAAAAGGGACGTTGGTATTTGTTAAGCGCTTACTATGTGCCGAGCACTGTTCTAAGCACTGGGGTAAACACAGGGGAATCAGGTTGTCCCACGCGGGGCTCACAGTCTTAATCCCCATTTTACAGATGAGGGAACTGAGGCACAGAGAAGTTAAGTGACTTGCCCACAGTCACACAGCTGACAAGTGGCAGATCCGGGATTCGAACTCATGAGCCCTGACTCCAAAGCCCGTGCTCTTTCCACTGCGCCACGCTGCTTCGGCTTGCCCCAAGTCCCGCGGCTGGCCGAGCCCCGGGATGGGAACCCACGACCTTCTGACCGCGGCCCTCTCCACTGAGCCACACCGCTTCACTCTTACTTCTGCTCGAGTGGGAGCCCCTTGTTGGGGAGGTGGCTTAGGGGAAGGAGCCCGGCCTGGGGAGTCGGTCGTGGGTTCTCATCTCTCCTCCTCCACCTGTCAGCCGTGCGACTTTGGGCAGGTCGCTTCACTTCTCCGGGCCTCAGTGACCTCATCTGGAAAATGGGGATGAAGACACGGGAGCCCCACCTGGGGCAACCTCATCACCTTGTATCTACCGCGGCCCTTAGAAGCGTGCCCGGCACCTGGTGAGCGCTTAACAAATACCAGCGTCCTCGTTATTATTATCAGTGATCATTGTCTCTCTCTGTTAACGGACTGTACTTTCCAAACGCTTAGTCCAGTGCTCTGCACACAGTCAGCGCTCACTAAATAGCACTGAATGAATGAATGCTGCTACTACTGTCGATGACTGTGAGCCCGTTTTTGGACAGCGATTGTCTCCCTCTTTGCCCAATTGTACGTTCCAAGCGCTTAGTTCAGCGCTCTGCACATAGGAAGCGCTCAATAAGTACGATTGAATGAATGAATGAATGATATTCGTTAAGCGCTTACTAGGTGCCAGGCACTGCCCTAAAAAATCGCTTAGTCCAGTGCTCTGCCCATAGTAAGCGCTCAATAAGTACGATTGAATGAATGAATGAATGAATGAATGATATTCGTTAAGCGCTTACTAGGTGCCAGGCACTGCCCTAAGAAATCGCTTAGTCCAGTGCTCTGCACATAGTAAGCGCTCAATAAATACGATTGAATGAATGAATGATATTCCTGAAGCGCTTACTAAGTGCCAGGCACTGCCCTAAGAAATCGAGGTGAGGGGGGGAGGTGTGAGATTGTTCTCTGAAACTAAAGCAGCACTAGATGTCATCTGTTAGGCTGGTGACCGATCCGGTTTTTCGTTCTTAGCTGCCCGTGACAGTTAATGGTCGGCTAGCCCTGTATCCTACATAGTCACAATAATAATTAAGGTACTTGTTAAGCGCTTGCTTCGTGCCAAGCACTGTTCTGAGCGCTGCCATCAGCCTCCTCTCTGATCTCCCTTCCTCCCGTCTCTCCCCGCTCCGGTCTATTCTTCATTCCGCAGCCCGGCTCATCTTCCTACAGAAACGCTCTGGGCATGTCACTCCCCTCCTTAAAAACCTCCTGTGGTTGCCGCTCAGTGGAAAGAGCCTGGGCTTGGGAGGCAGAGGTCATGGGTTCGAATCTAAGCTCTGCCGCTTGCTAGCAGTGTGACTTTGGGCAAGTCGCTAAACTTCTCTGTGCCTCAGATACCTCGTCTGTAAAATGGGGATTAAAACTGTGAGCCCCACGTGGAACAATCTGATCACCCTGTATCCCCCCAGCGCTTAGAAGAGTGCCTTGCTCATAGTAAGCGCTTAACAAATACCGCTATTATTATTATTATTATCAACCTCCGCACGAAACAAAAACTCCTCACTCTTGGCTTCAAAGCTCTCCATCTCCTTGCCCCCTCTTACCTCACCTCCCTTCTCTCCTTCTCCAGCCCACCCCGCACACTCCTCTCTCTCCTGTCCCGCCGTCGATCCCTGGCCCACGTCCTTCCACCGACCTGAAATGCCCTCCCTCTTCACATCTGCCAAACTCTCTTCCCCTCTTCAAAGCCCTGCTGAGAACTCACCTCCTCCAGGAGGCCTTTCCAGACTGAGTCCTCCCTTTCCCCCTGCTCCTCCTCTCTGCCCATCGCCCCAGCTCCCTCCCTCTGCTCTCCCCCCTTCCCCTCCCCACAGCACTTGGGTATATTTGTATGTATTATTTATTATTCAATTTATTTTATTAATGACGTGTCTACATCTGTGATTCTATTAATCTATTTTGAGGGTATTGATGCCTGTCTACTTGTTTTGTTTTGCTGCCCGTCTCCCCCTCTTAGACTGTGAGCCCGTTGTTGGGCAGGGATTGTCTCTATCTGTTGCCTAATTGCACCTTCCAAGCGCTTAGTACAGTGCTCTGCACACAGGAAGCGCTCAATAAATACGATTGAATGAATGAATGAATATAAGGTAATCAGATTGTCCCACGGGGGCCTCACAGTCTTTATCCCCATTTTACAGATGAAGGAACTGAGGCAGAGAGAAGTGAAGAGATTTGCCCAAGGTTCCACAGCAGATAAGCGGCGGAGCCGGGCTTGGACCCATGTCCTCCGACTCCCAAGCCTGTACTCTTGCCCCTGAGCCATGCTGCTTCTAGGCTATTTATACTACCTAATCACAATAATAATTAGAGTACTTGTTAAGTGCTTGCTACGTGCCAAGCCCTGTCCTGAGCGCTGGGGTAGTTACAAGGTCATCAGGTCCTCCCACGTGGACCTGATCACAGTCTTCATCCGCATTTTATCAGATGAGGTCACTGAGGCAGAGAGAAGTGAAATGACTCACCCAAGGTCACACAGCAAACAAGTGGTGGAGCGGAATTAGAACCCATGTCCTCTGACTCCCAAATCCGTGCTCTTTCCATTAAGTCAAGCTGCTTCTCTCTCTATGCAAAATATATACATATTCATTCATTCAATGGTACTTTTTGAGCGCTTACTGTGTGCAGAGCACTGTACTAGGTGCTTGGAAAGCACAGTGCAGGAACAAATAGAGACAATCCCTGCCTACAGCGGGCTCACATTGAACGATCTTCTTCTTTCCCCCGTTTAAACTTTCAGGAATTGCAAAGTCAAAATTTTAATGACTACTACAAAGTCTAAGATTAATTTCCCTTGATACTTTAAATTTTACAATTTCCCAATAAACTTCAGTTTAAGCCCTTGTCCCTATGTGTTTGCTATTTAATTTCTCATATGAAACTAAAAAAGAAAAAAAAAATACCCCTCAAACCCCAGACCAGACCTGGTTTTCATCAACTTGCTGAAAACTGGGGAAATCTACACAGTAGTTGGGAAAAGTGATAAAGCAAGTGGATCGTTAATGACGCGGCTAGGGAAACAATTTCATTCAGGAGGACGAGGGAAAACGGTATGAGGAAAGTGGAAGTTTTTTTTGGATCTTTAATAAATGAGCTTAGTCACTTCTGCTTTACAACATCTAAAGAGCAACAGGTCAGAGTTGGAATTGAATGAAGTTTCAGATCCGTTTCGTTGCTGCTGTTGGCGTTGTTCGGGATTTTTTGGAGAGGACACGGGCAGAGAGAAGAAGCTAAAACGTACCTCCTGGGAGGACCTATAAAGAACATGGATGAGGGTGGGCAAAAGGAGAAGAAAAGAGGTAGATAGAATCGTGTGTTCTTTTAAAAATTAGAGGGCAGGCAGAGACTTTCAGCACCAATATAATCACAAAATTTGACAAAATTAAATGATTTGATGCAATTTTTTATACAAAATATGTTTTTAAATCCACCATATATGCCCGAAAACAAAAAATGAAATGTTCAAAAAATGTTTGTGGTCTATACAGCTGATGACTGTATTTTATATGGTAATTATTTAATTTTAATAGTTACAATAAACATTAACCGCTTTCCTGTTCCTTCAGCCTCGGAGCTAAACATTTTTAAAAGGCTGTGTTTCTCTACTCCCACTTCAGTATTAGCTGGGAAAAATCATATTAATCATTGTGATTTGTCATTCTTCTTGACTCACTGAACCCAGTGATGTAAACCGTCACGTGTTTAAGGCAACTTGTGCAAAAGGCAAATCCCAACACATTGAATCCGTTCCGAAGGGGTGCCTCATTACTTACATCTGCAAGGAGAAGAGAGTTGCATTGAAATAATCGGGAGAATCGAAAATTACAGTTCTTCAAGTTTCACTGACTAATGATTATAGTTTTTATCTCTGACACTCTTCAGCTGTAAAAATCCTCTAAATGTAATTTCTATTTAGGAGTCGGATATGCAGTGCTGCACAGCTATGACTCCCAAGCCCGTGCTCTTTCCACTAAGCCAAGCTGCTTCTCTCTCTCTCGATGCACCTATAAATATATGTACATAGAAGCAGGGTGGCTCAGTGGAAAGAGCACGGGCTGGGGAGTCCGAGGTCATGGGTTCAAATTCCGGCTCCGCCACTTGTCAGCTGTGTGACTTTAGGCAAGTCACTTCACTTCTCTGTGCCTCAGTTCCCTCAACTGTAAAATGGGGATTATGACTGTGAGCCCCACGTGGGACAACCTGATCATCTTGTAGCCTCCCCAGCGCTTAGAACAGTGCTTTGCACATAGTAAGCACTTCACAAATGCCATTATTATTATTATTATTAATAAACCATCTTCTCCTTTCCCCTGTTTAAACTTCCAGGAATTGCAAAGTCAAAATTATAAAGACTACTACAAAGTCTATTGCCATTCTTTCCAGAAGGCTACTGCAAACAAGTATTTTTCTGGTATTTTCATTTGTCTGTGAGAAGTTGCCCAAACATTAGCCTGAGACTTTTAGATTAAAAAAAAAGTAAGACGCAAAATAATAATTGTGGTATTTGTTAAGCACTTAGTATGTGCTAAGCACTGTTCTAAGCCCTGGGCTAGATGCAAGGAAATCAGGTTGTCCCACGTGGGGCTCACAGTCTTCATCCCAGTTTTACAGATGAGGGAAGCGAGGCACAGAGAAGTGAAGTGACTTGCCCAAGGTCACCCAGGACAATAAATCCATCGTATTTATCGAGCGCTTACTGTCTGCAACGCGCTGTACTAAGTGCTTGGGAGAGTACGATACGGTAACAGACTCATTCTCTGCCCATAGCGAGCTCACTGTCTAGAGGTGCATTGGATATATCTGAATGGTTTTTCTGCTTGTGCCGGGCCGGATATTTAAATACCTGTTCATTTTTCATCCATAGGTAGAAATGAAGCAACTGCAAAAAAGTTACAGAGCTTTGACAGAGCAAATGAATCTCATTTTATCGAAGCGTTTGTGGTATATCATGCTAGAGCAATTCTTGATGAAGTACGTGTGGAGTAGCAGTGGACTGATCATGGTGGCCATTCCTATCATCACTGCAACTGGTTTTGCAGATGGCGGTAAGATATTTCTCCTTGATACCAACTCCTCGTTTAGCTATTCATTGGAAAGAGTGCATTCAACGTAGGTTGCTTTTTATTTGAGCAGTTATCCTCTAATTAAATCCAATCAGAAACAGCCTTAGATCCCTTCAAAGCAAAACCGGGAAAATCCATAGCCTCTTGAATAAGCCTATCAGTACAGGGCTATCTGAGGGTCTAACGATCCTTTATTTCAGCGGCAGTGCAGGATTATCTGTATTGAGAGTTCAAATTCAGTCCTTCTCTCTAGTTCAAAACATTTTTTAGAGCCCGCTAAATAATCGCAAGCCCCGAAAACTGGGACGATGAAGATCAACAGGGTATCGTTCCATCAAAGATGTAACAGTCCGAATGAACCGACCTCTCCTACAGTAGAACAGAAATGGACGAGCGGAACGGTGGCCTCATAATCACACTCCATGGCAAGACCATACCCAGTCATATGCAAACAAGATATCAGCCAAGAACCTCTAGATCCATTTTAAGGCCAATGCTCCTTTGAAGAGAGTTTTTTTAAAATTCAGAATTAAAGATTCACTTCTAAACAAGCATATCGGCATAATGCCATAGCAGAGGGGAGTAGCAAGTTAGAATTGAAATGATGTATTGCAATTTGATATTTTTAAAGCAGAGAACATGTAGTTAATTTGGATTCCAGTAGTTCTCTGGGTTAAAAAAAGCACGACTGAATATTTAATGACCCTCCGTCCCACTCAGATCTGCCAGATTTGGAAGAGAACATACTAAAAATAACAATCCTACCACTACTCATTTACAAGTGAAGTATCTTGATGTATTGTCAGGGAAGGAAGCATTTTGTGACCTCTAGAGTTCTTAAATTTTATCCACATCTCAGCGATAGATAGGAAAGACATGGAAAAGTGAGCCTTCTATTTAAGCAGATTTTTATGAGAAACCTTTCGTCAAATAACAAAGCTCCTAGCTTTACAAGACTGTGAAGATAGACTTTGCTCTGATGAAGCTTAGAATAAATAGATCCGATGCTGCGGTAGCCAGGAATGTCCTCCAAAAATCCCGGCGGTAGTGTGAAGGTCGAATAAGAAAAGAAAATAAATTGTTCAGTGTAATATTTTGTCAGAGATGGTTTAAGTTTAGGACCTCTGAGTATTTGTTAGGAGCAATAAGTGCTCAGAAGCACCGGTCTTATTATAGAACCCAGGGGTATAGCTCCCTGATCAGGGACGATGCAACAATTAATGGTGACAAATGAATCCCACTGAGCTGGGTAAGAAGTAAACAAGTTATACAAATAACCTAACAGCTTTACTCTTACGGGTCGTTTATTTTAGGGTAAAACATGTATTTAAACATTTTAGTACTTGAGCCACTTTTTTAAGCATTTTATTCATTCATTCATCGAGAAGCAGCATGGCATAGCGGATGGAGCACGGGCCTGGGAGTCAGAAGGTCGTGGGTTCTAATCCCGGCTCTCCTTCTTGTCTGCTGGGTGACCTTGGGCATGTCACTTTGCTTCTCTGTGCCTCAGTTACTTCATCTGGAAAATGGCAGTTGAGACAGTGAGCCCCACGTGGGACAGGACTCTGTCCAACCTGATTTGCTTGTATCCACCCCGGCGCTTAGTAAACAGTGCGTGGCACATAGTAAGCGCTTAACAAATACTATAACTTTTACCGTTATTATTATTCATTCGTAATTATTGTGTGCTTACTGTGTGCAGAGTATTGTACTAAGCGCTTGGGAGAGCACAGTACAACAATAAACAGCCACATTCCCTGCCCATAATGAGCTTACAATCGTTCATTCAGTCAATCAATCGATCGATTTTATTTATTGAGCCCTTACTGTGTGCAGAGCACTGTGCTACTTGTAAGAGTACAGAATAACAGTGTCGGGAGACACGTTCTTTGACCGCAATGAGTTTACAGTCAAGAGGGATGAGATTACAGTCTCACGGGATTTTAATTGAGCCATCGATTTTGCTCCTTGAAAAAGAGAATGGAACACAACTGACAAAGTAATCATTTGTCTAGAAAAATGCTGCTTTAAGGCAATACTATTTAAAGAAGATTAGAGCAGACTATTCAATGATGGTAATTGTTAAACGCTTACTGTGTGCCAGACACTGTACTAAGCTCTGGGGTGGATACAAGGAAATCGAGTTGGACACAATCCCCGTTCCATTTAGGGCTCACAGTCTCAATCCCCCTTCTGCAGATGAGGTAAGTTCATTCATTCATTCATTCAATAATATTTATTGAGCGCTTACTCTGTGCAGAGCACTGTATTAAGCGCTTGGAATGTACAAGTCGGCAACAGATACAGTCCCTGCCCTTTGACGGGCTTACAGTCTAATCGTGGGGACAGGCAGACAAGAACAATGGCAATAAATAGAGTCAAGGGGAAGAACATCTCATTAAAACAATGGCAAATAAATAGAATCAGGGTGATGTACGTCTCATTAAACAAAATAAATAGGGTGATGAAGATATATACAGTTGAGCGGAAGAGTACAGTGCTGAGGGGGTGGGAAGGGAGAGGGGGAGGAGGAGAGGGAAAGGGGGGAGGAGAGGGTTTAGCTGCGGAGAGGTGAAGGGGGGGTAGAGGGAAAAAGGGGGGAGCTCAGTCTGGGAAGGCCTCTTGGAGGAGGTGAGCTTTAAGTAGGGATTTGAAGAGGGGAAGAGAATTAGATTGTCTTGACCAAGTGACTTGACCAAGATCACACAGCAGACACGTGGTGGAGCCGGGATTAGAAGCCGTGACCTTCTGACTCCCGGGCCCGTGCTCTGTCCACTACGACGTGCTGCTGTTTCTGCTTCTCTACCAAAGGCGTCGAGAGCTGGAATGTTGTCCAACCTTCTGTCAGGCTGGGAGCTCGGAGGCCTACACGGGCACCAACCACATCCAGATCCTTGAGCATCAGCAGCACTTCAAGGGGTGAGGCAAACTCACAAATGGTGAAGTTCTGGAAACTAGGCAGTCTCCTAGCATGGTTGCTAAGATCAATGGAAGGAGCACGGGCTTTGGAGTCAGGGCTCATGAGTTCGAATCCCAGCTCTGCCACTTGTCAGCTGTGTGACTGTGGGCAAGTCACTTAACTTCTCTATGCCTCAGTTCCCTCATCTGTAAAATGGGGATTAAGACTGTGAGCCCCACGTGGGACAACCTGATTCCCCTGTGTCTACCCCAGCGCTTAGAACAGTGCTCTGCACATAGTAAGCGCTTAACAAATACCAACATTATTATTATTATTATTAAGATCGTTTTAACACACCTTGGCTAGGTGGGAACGCGCTATGAGAATGAGCAACAGCAGGGAACTTAAAGAGCTGCTGAATGGAGAGCTGAAAGCGGGAAACTTAAAACAAGGAGGGAAGAAATAGTGTGTTAAGAACCTGGTTCTCACCAGGACTCAGGCGATGCTAATAATAATAATGGTGGTATTTGTTAAGCGCTTACTATATGCAAAGCACTGTTCTAAGCGCTGAGGGATACAAGGTGATCAGGTTGTCCCATGTGGGGCTCACAGTTTTAATCCCCATTTTACAGATGAGGTAACTGAGGCACAGAGAAGTTAAGTGACTTGCCCAAAGTCACACAGCTGGCAAGGGGCGGAGCCGGGATTAGAACCCACGACCTCTGACTCCCAAGCCCGGGCTCTTGCCACTGAGCCACGCTGCTTCTCTACATTCCAGCTGAAAACTTAGAACAGGCCCTCGGGGTGCACCGCCAGCAAGGAGGGAGAAACAACTCTGAGCAGAAGTTTCCTTTAGAAAGAGAAAGCAGACAAAAGAAAAAAAAAGTGTCAGGTGGAAAGATCGTGGCTTAATAATAATAATATTGGTATTTTTTAAGCGCTTACTATGTGCAGAGCACTGTTCTAAGTGCTGGGGTATACAGGGTAAAATGGGAAGAACATGGGCTTGGGAGTCAGGGGATATGGGTTCTAATCCTGGCTCTGCCACTTGTCTGCTTTTGTGACCTTGGGCAAGTCACTTCACTTCTCTGTGCCTCCGTTACCTCATCTGTAAAATGGGGAATAAGACCGTAAGCCCCACATGGGACAACCTGATTACGCTGTGTCTACCCCAGCGCTTAGAACGGTGCTTGGCACATAGCAAGAGCTTAGCAGATTCCATAATTATTATTATTATTCATTCATTCATTCATTCATTCATTCAATAGTATTTATTGAGCGCTTACTATGTGCAGAGCACTGTACTAAGCGCTTGGGATGAACAAGTCGGCAACAGATAGAGACAGTCCCTGCCGTTTGACGGGCTTACAGTCTAATCGGGGGGAGACGGACAGACGAGAACAATGGCAATAAATAGAGTCAAGGGGAAGAACATCTCGTAAAAACAATGGCAACTAAATAGAATCAAGGCGATGTACAATTATTGCCAGCATTAAGCACATTAATACATTATGGGACAATTTTTTTCTCTGCCAGTGTGGCTGGGACCCTGTGTCCCTTATGGACCTTCTCATCCACACACACACACTCGTGAGAAGCAACGTGGCTTAGTGAAAAGAGGGTTTGCTTGGGAGTTAGAGGATGTGGGTGCTAATCCTGGCTCCTCCACTTGTCAGCTGTGTGACCTTGGGCAAGTCACTTCACTTCTCTGTGCCTCAGTTACCTCATCTGTAAAATGGGGAGTGTGAGCCCCACATGGGACAACCAGATTACCTTTTATCAACCCCATTGCTTAGAACAGTACTTGGCACATAGTAATTGCTTAACAAATACCATAATTATTATTATTATTACACTTTACCATTTAGTGGTGTCTTTTTTGAATAGCAAGGGCAAATACATCTCCCCAGCACTGCATAATTTCAGATGTATTTAAGATAGCACTTTATATTAATTAGTTTTGGGAATTTTTTTCCATATAGTTTTAGGTTTAACTGTATAGCAGTGTATAAGGTGGTGTTTGCTACTCTAAGTCCATTTCAAGATAAAAAAAAAGCTACTTCAGTTCTAGAAAGCTCACCCAGAAAATATAAATGTATCTGGTGACTGAATATTTAAAACAGTAGCGATTGACTGTGATAAACTCTGGCAGTTAGATACATGTCTGCCTTTGGAGATATTTATGGATTAGAGGAAAGTAGCACTGTGCTAAGCACTGGGGTTGGATAAAATGCAAACAGATCAGACACAGTCACTGTTCCACATGGGGGTCACAGTACAAAGGGGAGGGAGCACTGTATTTAATCTCCACTTTACAGATGAGGAAATTGGTGCCCAGAGAAGTTGAGATTTTCCCAAGGTCACACAGTGAGCACACAGTTGGGCCTGTGAGGATTTAATAATAACAATAATAATAATAATAATAATTGTGGGATTTGTTAAGCACTTACTATGTGTCAAGCACTGTACTAATCGGTTGGGTGGTTACAAGCAAATCAGGTTGGACACAGTCTCTGTACTGAACTGAACCCCAGAGAAGTGAAGTGACTTGCCCAAGGTCACACAGCAGGCATGTGGCAGAGCTGGGATCAGAACCCATGACCTTCTTTTCCCTATGACATGCTGAAAAAGATGGAGTTCAATGACTGGAATTTTGGAAGCAGGAAGTGTCATCATTATTATTAATGTTATTATTATTAGAGAAAGGGAACTTCCTGTGGGCATTCTTAATAATGATGGTATTTAACCACTTACTATGTGCCAAACACAGAGTGATCAGGTTGTCCCACTTGGCGCTCACAGTTTTAATCTCCATTTTACAGATGAGGTAACTGAGGTGCAGAGAAGTTAAAGTGGCTTGCCCAAGGTCATACAGCAGACAAATGGGGGAGCTGGGATTAGAACCCACATCCTCTGATTCTTTTTACACTAAGTCATGCTGCAGGCCTCTGGTGTCAGTCTTCCCCACTAATAGAAATGCAGTTGTGTTTTTGCAAAACCATGTAATCTAAGTCACTAAATGTTGGTATTTTTTTTAAAATGATGGTATTTTTATGTGTAGAGCACTGTTCTAAGCACTGGGGTAGATAGAGGGTATTCAGGTTGTCCCAAGTGGGGCTCACAGTCTTCATCCCCATTTTACAGATGAGGTAACTGAGGCACAGAGAAGTTAAGTGACTTGCCCACAGTCACACAGCTGACAAGGGGTAGAGCTGGAATTCGAACCTATGACCTCTGACTCCCAAGCCTGGGCTCTTTCCACAGGAGGGTTGCTGGGGATGAAAGGAGAAACAGAAGCCTAGGCCCACAGAGAGAGAATGGAAGCCAAAGAGTGGGGCCCAAAGGGACTGCATATATTGATCCCAGTTTTTCTATCAACTGAACTCTGTGAATGAGAATTAAGGGTTAGATGTTCACTGTCTGTGATTTTTCAAAAGTAAAAAACTATCGACACTATTTAAAATGCATTATACTTAAAATAGGTGTTATTTTTGCTACATTAGTTCAAAATAATGAACTTGTTAAAACCACATTTTGAGCTGGGTAAAATAATTTATTTTTCACTTTAATGACTGGATTCAAACTCATTCACTCTCTGAGCACCATTTAGCGATTGTTGTAGTGTCTTGTACTATTCAGTATATATAGGGAACAGGTCTACCAATTCTGTTATACTCTCCCAAAAGTTCAGTGCAGTGCTCTACGCACACTAAGTGCTCATTAAATATTACCGATCTATATTTATGTTTATATGTTTATATTTAGCTTTTCTGAAGTGCATATTTTGCACCTTTGAACTTGGCTCTGTACCCCTTAAGCATTTAATATTCACCCCCGCCCCCCCGCAACCCCACAGTAGTTGTGATCCTATCTTTATACTTTCCCTTTTCCCTTGTCTGTAATTTATTTTAATGCCTGTATCCCCCTCTAGACAATGAGCTCCTTGTGCACAAAGATTGTGTCCACAAACTCTATAGTATTGTACTCTCCCAAGCACTTATTCGGTCATATCTATTGAGTGCTGACTGTGTGCAGAATACGGTATTAAGGGCTTTGCAAAGTAAATCCTCAATATATAACATAGATGGACTGGGAGTGTAACTTCAGGCCACAGCCATCTGCATAGAGTTATACCCGAATGTTTGTTTCTAAGACTTTGGAGAATGATTTAAATCTCTTTACTTGGAATAGTTTTCCAGAGGTTTAACTCCTGCATCTTCCAGCATGGCAGTCTAGACTGGATCGTAAAGGTCGGGGTCAACGATGCCATCCACAACTCCTCCAGGAGGCCTTCCCTGACTAAGACCCCGCTTTCTTCTTCTCCCACTCCCTTCTATGTCGCCCTGACTTGCTCCCTTTGCACTTCCCCCCTCCCAGCCTTATAGCACTTATAGGTCATGGTTTCGACTCCCGACTCTGCCACGTGCCTGCTGTGTGACTGTGGGCAAGTCACTTAACTTCTCTGTGCCTCAGTTACCTCATCTGGAAAATGGGGATTAACTGTGAGCCTCACGTGGGACAACCTGATTACCCTGTATCTACCCCAGCACTTAGAACAGTGCTCCGCACATAGTAAGTGCTTAACAAATTACCAACATTTGGGCAAGTCACTTAACTTCTCTGAGCCTCAGTTACCTCATCTGTAAACTGGGGACTGAGACTGTGAGCCCCTGAGCAACTTGATAACCTTCTATTTACCCCAGTGCTTAGAACAGTGCTTGGCACATAGTAATCGCTTAACGAATGCCATTATTAGTATTATTACACTTCATTATCCTGTAGAGAATAGTGATTAGCGGCATCCAGAGAAGCCAACAAGCGATAATATAGATCAGTTTCGTACTACTTGAGGAAAGTTAGCTTTGTTGGGAAGCATTCTTACTTCCATTCCTCCTTCTAATGATCTTTATAGACAATGGAGATTGCACAATGCAAGGAGTTCCCAGGTTATTTAACCATAATAGTAATAATAATGTTGGTATTTGTTAAGCACTTACTATGTGCCAAACACTGTTCTAAGCGCTGGGGTAGATACAAGGTAATCAGGTTGTCTCACATAGGGCTCACAGTCTTCTTCCCCATTTTACAGATGAAGTAACTGAGGGATAGAGAAGTGGAGTGACTTGCCCAAGGTCACACAGCTGACAAGGGGCAGAGCCGGGATTAGAACCCATGACCTCTTATTCCCAAGCCCGGGCTCTTTCCACTGAGCCACGCTGCTTCCCTTGTTACAGACGAAGTAACTGAGGCCCAGAGAAGTGAAATGACTTACCCAAGGTCACAGACAGACAAGTGGCGGACCCAGGCCCTTCGACTCCCAGGCCTGTGCTACATCCACTAGACCACACTGCTTCTCTATATAATAATAATGTTGGTATTCGTTAAGCGCTTACTATGTGCAGAGCACTGTTCTCAGCACTGGGGTAGACACAGGGTCATCAGGTTGTCCCAGGTGAGGCTCACAGTCCTAATCCCCATTTTACAGATGAGGTAACTGAGGCACAGAGAAGTTAAGTGACTTTCCATTCCATTCAATAGTATTTATTGAGCGCTTACTATGTGCAGAGCACTGTACTAAGCGCTTGGGACGAACAAGTCGGCAACAGATAGAGACAGTCCCTGCCGTTTGACGGGCTTACGGTCTAATCGGGGGAGACGGACAGACGAGAACGATGGCAATAAACAGCGTCGAGGGGAAGAACATCTCGTAAAAACAATGGCAACTAAATAGAATCAAGGCGATGTACAATTCATTAACAAAATAAATAGGGTAACGAAAATATATACAGTTGAGCGGACGAGTACGGTGCTGTGGGGATGGGAAGGGAGAGGTGGAGGAGCAGAAGGAAAAGGGGAAAATGAGGCTTTAGCTGCGGAGAGGTAAAGGGGGGATGGCAGAGGGAGTAGAGGGGGAAGAGGAGCTCAGTCTGGGAACGCCTCTTGGAGGAGGTGATTTTTAAGTAGGGTTTTGAAGAGGGAAAGAGAATCAGTTTGGCGGAGGTGAGGAGGGAGGGCGTTCCGGGACCGCGGGAGGACGCGACCCGGGGGTCGACGGCGGGATGGGCGAGACCGAGGGACGGTGAGGAGGTGGGCGGCGGAGGAGCGGAGCGTGCGGGGTGGGCGGTAGAAAGAGAGAAGGGAGGAGAGGTAGGAAGGGGCAAGGTGACGGAGAGCCTCGAAGCCTAGAGTGAGGAGTTTTTGTTTGGAGCGGAGGTCGATAGGCAACCACTGGAGTTGTTTAAGAAGGGGAGTGACAGGCCCAGATGGTCTCTGCAGGAAGATGAGCCGGGCAGCAGAGTGAAGAATAGACCGGAGCGGGGCGAGAGAGGAGGAAGGGAGATCAGAGAGAAGGCTGACACAGTAGTCTAGCCGGGATATAACGAGAGCCCGTAACAGTAAGGTAGCTGTGACTTGCCCACAGTCACACAACTGACAAGTGGCAGAGTCAGGATTCGAACCCATGACCTCTGACTCCCAAGCCTGGGCTCTATCATTGCTATATAAATCAATCGGTGGTATTTTTTGAGTGTCTACCTTGTGCAGAGCATTGTACTAAACCCTTTGGAAAGTCCAATATAACAGAATTTGAAGATACCATCCCTACCTAATCATACTATCTCTTCAGATCTAAGCAATGAAACCACAGATAGGACAGGTTTGGGTTTTTTTAGCACAGTCCCTAATTTTATTCTGAAAAGTGTATAATTATAAGCATTGAAATTTATATTCTCTTCAGTATCCTATATAAAATGACATGCTGTCAAAGTAGTCAAATTTAGTGGGTGATTGAAGTGTTTAATATTAATGTTGGTATTTGTTAAGCACTTACTATGTGTAGAGCACTGTTCTAAGTGCTGGGGTAGATACAGGGTCATCAGGTTGTCCCACATGAGGCTCACAGTCCCACAGCTGCCAAGTGGCAGAGCCGGGAGTCGAACCCATGACCTCTGACTCCGAAGCCCGGGCTCTTCCCACTGAGCCATGCTGCTTAGTTTAAAGTTACTAAGCAGTCAAAGAAAAGGAATTCAAAGGAGCAGGAGGAAGGAATGAAATAGAAATAAAGTAGAGAGGAAAACAGGACAAAGGGGGAGTAGAGGGAAATCAGTGGAATTTTTGATAAATTGTCCTAGCAAAAGATTTGGTTAGTTGTAAAATAATAATAATAATAATAATAATAATGTTGGTATTTGTTAAGCGCTGACTACGTGCCGAGCACTGTTCTAAGCGCTGGGGTAGATACAGGGTCATCAGGTTGTCCCACGTGAGGCTCACAGTTAATCCCCATTTTACAGATGAGGTTAGTGAGGCACAGAGAAGTTAAGTGACTTGCCCACAGTCACACAGCTGACAAGTGGCAGAGTCGGGATTCGAACTCGTGACCTCTGACTCCCGAGCCCGTGCTCTTTCCACTGAGCCATGCTGCTTCTCTGAGCCATGCTGCTTCTCTATGAGCTAACATAGACCCTAAAGCATGTGATATATTAGGTCACGGGTTTTCATTTCTAAGACTGAACACTATGACCTTTCCGTAGGAGGTCAGGCAGCTGCCTGCCATGTGGCAGAATTCTGCTGGCAATGTTCTCGTGTCACCATCAAAGAACCACCCACAGAAGAGCATTCATATTAAATGAATAGAATTTTTACATTGTTTTCTTAGTTCAAAGTCTGAGAAGCATAATCTCTTGACCCACCATTTTGAAAATAATTATTCAGCATCAAAACAGCACACTTTGGTTATCTTTCCCCTAGCTGTGCCTCTAACCCATTAAAAATAATAATTATTATTATTATTATGGTATTTGTTAAGTGCTTACTATGTGCCAAGCACTGTTCTATCTGCTGGGGTAGTTACAAGGGTAATCAGGTTGTCCCACGTGGGGCTCACAGTCTTAATCGCCATTTTACAGATTAGGTAACTGAGGAAAAGTGACTTGCCCAAGGTCACACAGCAGACAAGTGGCAGAGCTGGGATTAGGGCCCACGTCCTCTGATTCTCAAGCCCGTGCTCTTTCCTCTGAGCCACGCTGCTTCACAGCATAATAAGGACCTATATTTTTGTGTGCTGTTTGTCCAGTGAAGCCAGGACTTGGGCAAGTCATTTAACTTCTCTGTGCCTCAGCTACCTCATCTATAAAATGGGTATTGAGACTGTGAGCCCCATGTGGGACAGGGATGGCATCCAACCTGATTTTGCTTGTATCCACCCCAGTGCTTAGTACAGTACCTGGCACATAGAAAGCACTTAACAAATACCATAATTATAATTATCATCATCATCAATGGTATTTAGTGAGTGCTTACTATGTAAGTACTGTACTAAGCATTTGGTAGAGAAGCAGCGTGGCTCAGTGGAAAGAGCACGGGCTTTGGAGTCAGAGGTCATGGGTTCGAATCCTGGCTCGGCCACTTGTCGGCTGTGTGACTTTGGGCAAGTCACTTAACTTCTCGGTGCCTCAGTTGCCTCATCTGTAAAATGGGGATTAAAACTGTGAGCCCCACGTGGGACAACCTGATTTCCTTGTGTCTACCCCAGCGCTTAGAACAGTGCTCGGCACATAGTAAGCGCTTAACAAATACCAACATTATTATTATTATTAAGAGTACAATAGAATACAATATGATATAAGCGCTTGGGAGAGTACAGTAAAACAAAGTTGGTAAGCATGTTCCTTGCCCACAATGAGTTTACGGTCTAGAGTGGGAGACAGACGTTAATACAAATGAATAATTTATCATATACAATTTATAGATACATAAGGGCTGTGGGGTTGAGGGTGGTACAAATATCAAATGCCCAAAGGTCACAGATCCAAGTGCGTAGATGATGCAGAAGGGAGAGGGAGCCGGGGGAAAGAGGGTTTAATCGGGGAAGGCCTCTTGGAGAAGATGTGACCTTAATAAGGCACATTCATAGCAAATCTCACCATTAGCTGTGTCTTTCTCGAATATGATGGACAACTGAATGTAGCTGTAGCAGAGAGGAAAAATTTGACTGTATAATGATAGAGAGGAAGATTCTTTGCTCCTGTAGACTGTAAGCTCGTTGTGGGAAGGCGATGTATCTGCCAACTCTCCTCCAAGCTTTCTTATCTTTCCCCTAGCTGTGCCTCTGACCCATTAATAATAATAGTAAAATAGTCTGAAAAGACTAAACCTCCCTTTCTTCTTCTCCCACCCCTTCTGCGTTGCTCTGACTTGCTCCCTCTGTTCTTCCCCCTTTCTAGGTCCACAACATTTATGTCCATATTTATCATTTTTTTTACATTAAGGTCTGTCTCCCCTCTTCTAGACTGTAATAATAATAATAACTGTGGTATTTATTAAATCCTTACTATGTACCAGGCACTGTACCAAGGACTGGGGTAGATACAAGCAGATCAGTTTGGACACGGTCCCTGTCCCATGTGAGGTTCACAATCTCAATCCTCATATTACAGATGAGGTAACTGAGGATCAGAGAAGCCAAGTGACGTGCCCAAGGTCACACAGCACACAAGAATCTGACTCCCAGGCCCCTTCTTTTGGGCAGGGAATGTGTCTGTTTATTGTTGTACTATACTCTCCCAAGCATTACTATAGTGCTCTGCACACAGTAAGCACTCAATCATTACGATTGAATGAATGAACTTTGTCACTTTATACTCTCCCAGTGCTTAGTACAGTGCTCAGTAAGCGCTCAATGAATACAGTTGATTGATTGACCCATCCCAATGCCATATCACCTTGTTTCCTGTAGTTCATCATATTCTTCTTATGATGAAGTTACTCCTGTATTAGTATCTTTAAGTCTTAACTATGAACCAAGCTCCGGTACTACTCACTGGGGTAGATACAAGACAAACAGGTCTGACACAGCCCCTGTACTACACGGGCTTCACAATCCAAGTAGGAAGAAGAACTAGCATTGAATTCTCATTTTACTGATGAGGAAACTGAAACAGACAGAAGTGACTTGGTAAAGGTCATTCATTTGTTCATTCAATCATTCAGTCGTATTTATAGTGTGCTTACTGTTTGCAGAGCACTGTACTAGGCATTTGGGAGAGTACAATACAACAATAAACAGTCACCTTCCCCTCCCACAATGACCTTACAGTGTGGGTCGGGGGGAGACAGACATTAATACAAATAAATAAAATGACAGATAAGTACATAAATGCTATGGGGAAGGGAGGGGGAAAGAACAAAGGGAGCAAGTTAGGGCGATGCAGAAGGAAGTGGGGGATGAGGAAAAGTGGGGCTTAGTCTGGGAAGGCCTTTTGGAGGAGATGTGCCTTCAATAAAGCTTCGAAGCCAGGGGAGGGTAATCGTCTGTCGGATTTGCGGAGGGAGGGTGTTCCAGGCCAGAGGCGGGACGTGGGCTAGGGGTTGGTGGCGAGACAGGTGAGATCGAGGCACAGTGAGGTTAGCACTAGAGGAGCGAAGTTGTGCGGGCTGGATTGTAGAAGGAGAGAAGCAAGGTGAAATAGGAGGGGGCAAGGTGGTGGAGTGCTTTAAAGGTGGTGGGAGCGAGAGGTCATTTAGCAGGCAAGTAGCAGGGCCGGGATTAGAACCCAGATCCTCCGACACCCAGGCCTGTGTTCTTTCCATTAAGCCGTGCTGCTTCTCAGTCATTATCTACGCCTACTGTGTGCAGAGCACATTACTTGGTACTTGGAGAGCTTTCTAAAGAAGAAAAAGATACCATGCCTGCCTTTACAGAACTTTCAATCTAAAGGGCCAACAGTAGACGTAATGAAGAGGGAGAAAATTAAGAGTATCCCTAAAAGGGAGTGCATTTATAGAGTGATTCCTATGACTACTGAGCCCTCTCAGGGTCGCACCTGGAATTTCCAGTACTTTTATCAGTCTCGACTACAGGAGGGAGAATCAAACATTCCATCCCCAGCTTGGGCAGTGGCTAGCGAGTGGCAGGCAATCTGCTTCAAGACCAAACGCACCCGTGCTGGGCAGCAGCGACGTGGGAGAGAGTCGAGGGTGGAGACCCAAGTTGACTACTCCGAAGGAGGCAGTGGTAAACCACTTCCCCATTTTTACCAAGAAAACTCTATGGATCCACTAATAATAATAATAATGGTATTTTTTTAAGCACTCACTATGTGCAAAGCGCCGTTCTAAGCGCTGGGGGGGATACAAGGTGATCAGGTTGTCCCACGTGGGGCTCACAGTCTTCATCCCCATTTTACAGACGAGGTAACTGAGACCCAGTGAAGTGAAGTGACTTGCCCAAAGTCACACAGCTGACAAGCGGCGGAGCCGGGATTAGAACCCACGTCCTCTGACTCCCAAGACCGTGCTTTTTCCACTAAGCCACGCTGATTCCCCAGATGAGATGTAGATGCACCCAAGGAGCTGAGGTGGGGGAAAGGTGTTGGCAGCAGAGATGTAGCTAGAAGTCAACAAAATTATAAAAGATATAAGGAAAATGGTTAGCAAAGAAGGAGAAATGGCTACAAATAATAGACGACGTAAGTAAATACGTATGTGCTGAGGTTGCTGAAGGGATGGAAGTGGGATTGCCTCCTGAAGATGGTGATGATTTAGGGGAACTTGGAAGGAGAGGAGAACACGCTTTAATAAAATTGAGCATGTGCTAGCTATAAGCAAAAGGTGTGAAAGTTAAAGAGAGGGATAATTAAGACATTTGCTCGGGAGAATCGCAAACACAAAATGGAATGTAGTCAAACAAGAAAGCAATGGTAATAATTGTGGAATTTATTCAGTGCTTACTATGTATCAATCCATAAAATTTATTGAGCAATTACTATGTTGAGAACACTGTACGAAACACTGGGAGAGTAGAATATAACAGCTAACAGACACGTTCTCTGACCACAACAAGTTTACAGTCTAGAAGGACTGTACTAAGCACCGTATGAAGCATAGGGATAGATAGAAGAAAATCAGGTCAGATTCAATCCCTTTCATTCATTCAGTCATATTTATTAAGCGTTTACTGTGTGCAGAGCACTGTACTAAGCACTTGGAAAGTACAATTCAGCAACAAAGAGAGACGATCCCTGCCCACAACGGGCTCGCAGTCTAAAAGCGGGGAGACAGACATCAAACCAAGCAAACAGGCATCAGCAGCATCAATATAAGTAGATAGAATTATAGTTATATGCACATCAAAACAAGTAAACAGTTATTAATATAAATACATAGAATTACAGATATGTACTTATATACTTAAGTTCTGTGGGATGGGGATGGGGTAGAGCATAGGGAGTGAATCGGGGCGATGGGGAGGGGAGGGGGAGCTGAGGAAAAGGGGGGCTTAGTCTGGGAAGGCCTTCTGAAGGAGGTGAGCCTTCAGTAGGGCTTTGAAGGGGGGAAAGTGATAAATCAGTCGTATTTATTGAGCGCTTGCTGTTTGCAGAATATTGTACTTAAGTGCTTGAGCTCGCAGTCTGAATCAGAGGACAAAGAGGTAGCTCATCCCCGCTTTACCGATGAGGAAATTAAGGGGAAGAGAAGTTAAGTGATTAATCACACACAGAAGCCAAGTAACGAGCTGGAATGAGAAGCCAGGTTCTCTGACTCCCACGACCGTATCTTTCTACTAGGTCATGCGACACCTTGAAGCTGTCAGGAGGTTTTCTTTGAAGCAGTGAGGAAGCCACTGGAGGTTTTGCTGAAGGACCGATGTGCTCTCGTTGTAACTTATCTCTTGGACTTTATGTAAAATACACTGAAGAGGACAGGAGCTAGAGAAGGAAGGGCAGCTGGGTGACTGGTAACAGTATCAGGCGCAAAGTAACGAGAGGGCGGTGATCGTAGGGATGGAGAAAAGTGGATCTGCATGTGATCATAGAAATCGACTGGGAGAAGAGGAGAGATTAAATGTTAGAGGTAAATAAACCTGACACACCAGGAGGATGGTCACGTTGTCAATAGCAGTGAGCTATTCTTAGGGAGCAGTGAGAGAAAACAGGAGGTTAAAATGAAAGAAGGATTTATGGATCATTATTATCATTATAATTATATTTGTTAAGATCTGACCATGTGCTAAGCACTGTACTAAACACTGGAGTAGATACAAGTTAATCAGGTCAGGCACAGTCCCTGTCCCACGTAAGGCTCGTAGTCTAATTAGTCCATCAATCAATCATATTTATTGAGCGCTTAGTGGGTGCATATCTCATACTAAGTGCTTGGGAGAGTACGATATAACAATATAACAGGTGCATTCCCTCCCCACAACGAGTTAATAGGCTGGAGGGGGAGACAGACATTGATATAAATAAATTACAGATATGCACATAAGTGGAGGGAGATCAGGAATTGAATCCCCATTGTACATTCCAAGCGCTTAGTACACTGCTCTGCACATAGGAAGCGCTCAATAAATACTATTGAATGAATGAATTATATAGATCTTAATAGTTTCAGTATACGTTACCAAAGAATGAAGCAGTGTGGTTTAGTGGAACGAGCAAGGGCTTGGGAGTCAGAGGTCATGGGTTCTAATCCCAGCTCCGCCACTTGTCAGCTCTGTGACCTTGGGCAAGTCACTTAACTTCTTTGTGCTTCAGTTACCTCATCTGTAAAATGGGGATGAAGACTGTGAGCCCCATGTGGACAACCTAATTACCTTGTAATTACCCCAGTGCTTAGAACAGTGCTTGGCACATGGTAAGCGCTTAACAAATACCAACATATAAACGATGGGGAGAATCCCTCCTTAGAGATTTTGAAGAATCAATTAGACACACTTGCTGTCAATGGTGGTCTGGGGAAGCTTAAGCGATAATAGAGATGGATAGACTAAGCTCCTTATGGGCGGAGTTCACATCTATTGACGAAGTCGTATTGTGCTTTCTCGAGGGATTTGTACAGTGTTCCGCACACAGTGAGGGGTCAGTAAATATTATCGATTGATAGATTAATTGATTGAGTAATGGGGACTCCAGTTCCCTTGCAGTTTCTATCATTATCCCAATCTTTTATTTGTATCAAGGATATCCTCTCTTTGGAAATTTCATAGATTGAAGACGCGTAGCATAAACCTGTCTTTCTTGACGCAGTAGCTGCAGTCAACCAACTACTGGGGAAAAGAAGTGCATTTTTAGTTAAGAATAAATTCCATATCAAAAAGTTTTTAAATCAAACTGACCTTTTTTTAAGTTGTTAATTTTTCCCAATTTCCAAAGTAAAATTTTTAAACTTTGTCAGGAACAAAATAAATATATTGTTACATTTTTCTCCCTCTTCCATTAAATCCGTTCATAAGCATGGACTGTGTTGCGATAAGCATGGATTTTGCTTCCAATTTAAGACTACAATATGTGAAAAATTGTGTTTGAAAAAGAAATGGCCCCCTCTTTCCTTATCTTCAACCTATCGTCTCTACTTGGATGTCCTGCTGGCACCTCCAATTTAGCCTGTCCATAAGAGACCTCCCCAGCTTCCTCCCCCAACTCTCCCATCACTGTAGACGACACCACTTCCCTATCTCACGAGCCTGTAACCTTATCACTGTCCTTGACTCATCGCTCTCTTTCAACCCACACATTCAGTCTGTCACAAAAAACAGCCAGTTCCACCTTCACAGTATTGCTAGAATCCACCCTTTCCTCTCTGTTTCCCACCTTGATCACTGCACCAGTCTCCAGGCTGACCTCCTTGCTTCCTGCCTCTCCTTTCTCTAATCCGTGTTTCACTCGGCTGTCCCAGTCATTTTTTGAAAAAGCGTTCAATCGATATATCCCCACTCCTCAAAACCTTCAGGGTTGCCCATCCGTTTCCGCATCCAAAGAAAACTCCATACCATTGGCTTTAAGGCACTCGATCAGCTCTCTCAGTGATCTTACCTCACTTACTTCACGGATCTCTTACTACAACCCAATCGGCATACTCTGTTCCTCAAACACTAACCTACCCTCCGTTCCTCGATCTCATCTATCCCACCACTGACCTCTTTCTCACATCCGCCTTCAGGTCTGGTCCGCATTCATATCCCAGCAGTTTACCACTCTCGCCATCTTCAAAACCCTCCTAAAAATCACACCTGAGAAGGAATATGGCATAGTGCACAGGCCTGGCAGTCCAAAGCCATGGGTTCTAATACCAGCTCTGCTCCTTGTCTGCTGTGTGACCTTGGGCAAGTCACTTCACTTCTCTGTGCCTGTTACCTCATCTATAAAATGGGGATCGATGTTGTGAGCCCCATGTGGGACAGGGACTGTGTCCACATCGATTTTCCTGTATCCACCCCAGTGCTTAGAACACTGCCTGGCACACAGTAAGCGCTTAACAAATATCATAATTATTATCATTTCACACACAGTAAGCGCTTAACAAATGTCATAATTATTATTATTATTTCCTCCAGGACACCTTTCCTAAGTCCTCATTTCTCTTACTTGTTCTCCCCTCTGCATTGACTATGAACTTGGCTATGTACCCCTTAAGCACTTAGATACTTACCCCTGTCCTACAGAATTTATGTAAAGAGCCATATATTCTTTTCTTTCCCCATCTATATTTATTTTAGTGTTTGCCTCCCCCTAGAGATTGTAAGCTCCTTGTTGGCAGGGAACATGTCTACCAACTATGTTTTATCGTACATTCTCAAGCTCTTAGTACAGTGTTCTGCACATAATAAGCACTCAGTAAATACCATCGATCAATTGATTAATCTCAAAATCTTGCTGAGACCATATTTTATATTAAATCCCTTCTTGGTTTCTTGGACTCCATCCTCTCCTGGTTCTCCTTTCATCTCCCTGGCCGTTCATTCTCGGTCTCCTTCGCGGGCCCCTCCTTCCCCCTCCCATCCACTAACTGTAGGAGTTCCTCAAAGGTCAGTTCTTGGCCTTCTTCTGTTCTCCATCTATACTCACTCCCTTGTTGAATTCATTTGCTTCCACGGCTTCAACTCTCATCTCTGTGCAGAAGACACCCAAATCTCCATCTCCTCCCCTGCTCTCTCCCCCTCCCTCCAGGCTCGTATCTCCTACTGCCTTCAGGACATCTGCACCTGGATGTCCATTGGCCACCTAAAACTCAACATGCCCAAAGCTGAGCTCCTGATCTTCCCTCCCAAACTCTGCCCTTTTCCTGACTTCCCCGTCACTGTGGACGGCACGACCATCCTTCCCGTCTCACAGGCCCGCAACCTTGGTGTCATCCTCGACTCTGCTCTCTCGTTCACCCCACACATCCAACCCTTCACCAAAACCTGCCAGTCGCACCTTCACAATATTGCCGAGATCCGCCCTGTCCTCTCCATCCAAACTGCTATCATGCTGGTACAAGCTCTCAAAATATCCCCCTGGATTATTGCATCAGCCTCCTTTTTGATCTCCCATCCTCTTGTCTCTCCCCACTCCAGTCTATACTTCATTCCGCTGCCTGGATCATCTTCCTACAGAAGCGGTCTGGGCATGTCACTCCCCTCCTCAAAAATCTCCAGTGATTGCCAATCAACCTTGGCATGAAACAAAAACTCCTCACTCTTGGCTTCAAAGCTGTCCATCCCCTTGCCCCCTCCTAACCTACCTTCTTTCTCTCCTACTACAGCCCAGCCTGCACACTCCACTCGTCTGTCGTTCACCTCCTCACTGTACCTCGTTCTCTTCTGTCCCGCCGTCGACCCCTGGCCCACGTCCTATCACTGACCTGGAACGCCCTCCCTCCTCACCTCCGCCAAACTAATTCTCTTCCCCTCTTCAAAGCCCTGCTGAGAGCTCACCTCCTCCAGGAGGCCTTCCCACACTGAGTGCTCCTTTTTCCTCTGCCCCTTCTCCCCTCCCATTCCCCCACTCCTTCCCTCTGCTCTACCCCCTTCCCCTCCCCACAGCACTTGTGCATATTTGTATATATTATTTATTACTCTATTTTATTAATATTGTGTATATATCTATGATTCTATTTATCTTGATGATATTGATGACAGACTACTTGTTTTGTTTCGTTGTCTGTCTCCCCCCTTTAGACTGTGAGCCCGTTGTTGGGCAGGGATTCTCTCTATCTGTTGCCGAATTGTACATTCCAAGCGCTTAGTACAGTGCTCTGCACATAGTAAGCGCTCAATAAATATGATTGAATGAATGAATGAACCAGCACAACAATGAAAGCTCCTTAAATTCAACTAGTTGATTGAGAACAAGTTCAAATAAGATTTCTAAGACAGTGATAACAGTGTTTCCACTGAGTCTTAGTTTTATTGGATTTTAAAATTTTTTTTAAGGAACTAGAAATCACTGATTAATTCCTAATTTTTTCTATTACTGAAATTTAAAGAATTTAGTTCATTCATTTGAACCTCTTCTAAAAATTAGAATTGATTATTCATTACTTCGGAATTTGTGTTGGCAATGTTTGTTAAGTGTGATATTCCTGGTAGCGCTATTTCAAAGTCTCCTTAAAAAGAAAAACAACTTTCCTCCGTTTTGTTTTAAGATGTAGAAGATGGACAGAAACAAGCAATGGTTAGTGAGCGGACAGAAGCCTTTACTACTGCAAGGAATTTGTTGGCCTCTGGAGCAGACGCCATTGAAAGAATTATGTCTTCATATAAAGAGGTATCATGCTTCATTTATTGTTGAAATTTCAAAGTAGAAATACATTATATAATAGCCAAATAAAATGGAAATTACCAGAAGCGATAGCATAGCGTAAACAAACTTGCAATGTTCTGTACCCAATAGACCCTCAAGAAATATAACTGATTGATTATTTGATTGATAGCATATTAAAGAGGGACTTGCTCATACAATTTTTATGGAGAAAATATACATTTTGGCCATAATACATATTCTAAGATTGAGAGTTCACAAGGAACAGGGATTTTATAACCTTCTCTTCTGACCTAGAGAAGCAGTGCGGTCTAGTGGGTAGAGCATGAGCCTGGGAATAAGAAGGACCTGGGTTTTAATCCCATCTCCATTACTTGTCTGTTTTGTGACCTTGGGCAAGTCAGCTCACTTCTCTGTGCCTCAGTTACCTCATCAATAAAATAGGGATTAAGAGTGTGAGCCCTCTGTGGGACAGGGCTTACTATAGTGCTTTGCACACAGTAAGCATTCAGTAAATATGACTGAATGAACAGGGACTGTCCAACCTAATTAACTTGTATCTACCTCAGTGCTTAGTAAAGTGTCTGGCGTGTAGTCTTTGGCAGTCTACAAACCCACTGTAATTGCCTTTGAATGACCTGTGCAAATAAACTGCAGAGATGACCTTTGTGTGAACATTTTCTGATGGAAAAAAATAGCCACTAAGATTGTGAGGTAAATAGAAAATGCATTTCACATCTTAGATAACAAATCTGGATCCAGAGGAGAGAATAAAAAAAAAAATCCATGAGCTGATGGCACCGTTGTAAGACTGCAAGAAAACGTTCTGCCAAAATTCTGCTTTACCACAACACTGTAGTTTATTCAGATTCACTTTTCATAGGATTTTTGTCAATGTGTTTAAATATAGGACAACTAATGGTTTGTAGGGGAAAATTGAGAAATTACACATTTTAGGCCAGATCTATACACAACTTGGCACGTTGTCCAAGATGAAATTTTTTGACAAATTTGACCAGTAAAAAAGGCTTTTTAAAACGTTATATTTTAAGTGCTTACTATGTGCCAGACAATGTACTAAGCACTGGGGTAGATGCATTATAATCAGGATAGATACAGTCCCTGTTCCATAAACGACTCATAGACTCATCTTTATTATGACAACTCTCAATGATATAAAATATTCATTAAGTGCTTTCTTTGTACTAAGCAGTGGGGTGTGTAGATGGTGATCAGACTGAAGCTGATCCCTATCCCACACAAACTCATGATATATCTTGTCCCCATTTTACAGATGAAGAACTGAGGCCCAGAGAGGTGAAACAAGTTGTCCAAGGTCACACAGCAGTCCATTTTAGCAGAGCCAGACTAGAGAATTCAGGTTTCTGGCCTCTCAGGCTTGTGCTCTTCTCATAGGTCATTCACAATGAAGTAGAAATCTAAAGAGCTCCAGTAAGCTCCTTTTTTCTTATTTATTGATGATTTTTAGAAATTTCTTACGATGTAAAAAGCACTGTACTAAGCACTGAGGAAAGGAACAAAGATATTGATTTCAGATGTACTGTCTGGCCAAAGGGAGCTCACAATCATCAAGGCCAGAAAAGGACAGACCTCCTCGGTTGCAGGAAAGGGGGACCTTCAGCAGAATTTTTCCTAACATTTTTCTTTATAAACACTCTCCCTCTGCGTGGTTAGAGCAGGGCATATATGAATATACCTAAATAAATTACGCATCTCAAATTATTTTTATTAATGTCTATTAATTATTTTTATTAATGTCTATTTCCCCCTCTAAACCGCAAGCTCGTCATTGGTGGGGAACGTGTCTGCTAATTCTACTAATTCTGTTGTAGTGTACTCTCCCAAGTGCTTAGTACAGTGCTCTGCTTAGAATAAGCACTCAGTAAATACCAGTGATTGATTATGTATGCTGCTTCCATAGGGAAGCAGCATGGCCTAGTGGATAGAACATGGGCCTGAGAATCAGAAGGACCTGGGTTCTAATCCCGGCTCCACTATGTCTACTGTGTGATCTTTGGAAAGTCACTTCACTTCTCTGTACTTCTCTGTACTTCATTTACCTCATCTGTAAAGTGGAGATTAAGACTATGATCTCCATGTGAGACAGGGACTGAATCCAACCTGATTAGCTTGTATCTGTCCCGATGCTTAGAAAAGTGTCTGACAACATAGTAAGTGCTTTAACAACTACCATTATTGATATATTTTATATGTTATATATATATATATATATATATATAAATGGTGGTATTTTTTAAGCGCTAACTATATACAAAACACTGTTCTAAGCGCTGGGGGATACAAGGTGATCAGGTTGTCCCACGTGGGGCTCACAGTCTTAATCCCCATTTTACAGATGAGGGAACTGAGGCACAGAGAAGTGAAGTGACTTGCCCAAAGTCACACAGCTGACAAGTGGGGGAACCGGGATTAGAACCCATTACCTGTGACTCCCAAGCCTGCGCTCTTTCCACTGAGCCAAGCTGCTTTTCCCTCTCTCTCTCTGTGTATATATATATATATATATTCAGAATGTGGTTGGAAATATACACACATATCTATCCACACTCTGAATAAGGCATATGTCACATCCTACACTATGTTGTCATCTGTGTAACCAAGAAAGTATGGATGGCTCTGTGTGTACCATCTCCACTACTAGCAAAACACCTCAGGTGCCTTCCCTCCACATTATGGTATGGGTCTCAGGGTAGCTACCTAAACAAAAGTCCGATTCAAGTCAGCAGCTCAGGATAATGCCCATCTGATTCCTCACGAGACAGTGGCGGCATAGACCGACACTCTGGATGTCTGAACAATCCTATTCTTGAACACCCAAATGGGGAAAGGGGTAGAGAAACGTCCCCAAACATTGCCTGCCTCACCAAATTCAAATCGGCCCACCAGAAGACCATGCCTGATAAACTTTGATAAATAAGATTTTAATCCTGGCTCTTGAGGTTATTTTCATTCATATTTATTAATAATGTTGGTATTTGTTAAGTGCTTACTATGTGCAGAGCACTGTTCTAAGCGCTGGGTTAGATGCAGGGTAATCAGGTTGTCCCACTTGAGGCTCACAGTCTTAATCCCCATTTTACAGATGAGGTAACTGAGACACAGAGAAGTTAAGTGACTTGCCTACAGTCACGCAGCTGACAAGTGGCAGAGCAGGGTAATGCTTACTGTGTGCAGAGCACTTTTCTAAGAGCTTGGGAAAGTACAATACAACAATAAACGGTGACATTCCCTGCCCACAACGAGCTCACATTCTGGGGGGCCGGGGGGGGAGACAGACAGCAATACAAATAAAGAAAATGACAGATATGTACATAAGTGCTGTGGGGCTGGGAGAGGGTGGAAGAGCGAAGGGAGCAAGTCAGAGTAATGCAGCAGGGAGTGGGAGATAAGGAAAAGTGGGACTTAGACTGGGAAGGCCTCTTGGAGGAGACGTGCCTTCAGTGTACATTCCAAGCGCTTAGTACAGTGCTCTGCACATAGTAAGCACTCAATAAATACTATTGAATGAATAAGGCTTTGAAGGTGGGGAAAAATAATTGTCTGTCGGATTAGAGGAGGGAGGGCGTTCCAGGCCAGAGGCAGGATGTGGGCCGGGAGTTGGCAGCGAGACAGGCGAGATCGGGGCACAGTGAGAAGGTTTGCTCCAGAGAAGTGAAGTGTGCAGGCTGGGTTGTAGGAGAGAAGCGAGATGAGGTAGGAGGGGGCAAGGGGATGGAGCCTTTTAAAGCCAATGGTGAGGAGTTTTTGTTTGACACAGAAGTGGATGGACAACCACCGGAGATTTTTGAGGAAGGAGGGTGACATGTCCTGAACGTTTTTGTTGAAAGGTAATCTGGGTAGTGGAGTGAAATATGGACTGGAGTGGGGAGAGACAGAGGTTGGGAGGTCAGCAAGGAGGCTGATGAAGTAATCTAGGCGGGATAGGATGGGGGATTGTGTTATCGTGGTAGTGGTTTAGATGGAGAGGAAAGGATAGATTTTAGTGATGCAGTTGCATGCTGCGTGGGCAACCTACCTAAATAATAATTATTATTATGTTGTTAAGCTCTTACTACATGCCAAGCAGTGTTCTAAGCACTGGGGTAGATACAAGGTAATCAGGTTGGACACAGTCCCTGTCCCACATGAGGCTTATGTTCATCCCCATTTTACAGATGAGGGAATTGAGGCACTGAGAAGTTAAGTGACTTGTCCAAGGTCACACAACAGGTGTTTGATGGAGCTGGGATTAGAACACAGGTCCTTCTGACACCCAGGCCCATGATGTTCCTTCTCTGTGCTTCAGTTTCTCTAAAATTAGTTTGCAACATATGTTCTCCCTCCTAGTTAGATTATGAGCCCTGTGTGGGATAGGGCTGTATCTGACCTATCTATTGTGTATCTCAGCAATGCTTAGTGTGGTGCTAGGCCAATAGTAAGTGCTTAACAAATACCACAATTATTATTAGAAAATAACCACTGTGCCATGGAACATCAGGATGCTGCTTGACAGTATTGCCCGCAAAGGAGGCCATTTATTACCTGTGAGCTGTTCCATACACAAACACCATCATTATTATTATTGTTATTATGAAAAAGTCTCCCTGAGGGTATTGAGCCAAACTAGGCTACCTGATGAAAGATAGGTAAAAATAGACAATGGGTAGGTTTAATTCCGGAAAAGAATCCCGTTTTCAGTTCGATCTCATTTGTGTGGTTGACTTGGATGTTAATTCTGGCTCCACCACTAGCCTGCTGTATGACCTTGGGCAAGTCACTTAACATCTCTTCCTCAGGTTCTTCATCTGTAGAATGGGGATGAATTATCTGTTCTCCATCCCTCTAAAACCGTCCCCTATATGAAAAAAGAATTGTTTCTGATCTGATTGTAGTGTATCCACTTCAGTAGTAATCACAGTTAGATACTTAAGTAAAGTAATAATGAGAAGAAGAAGAGGAGGAGGAGAAGGAGGAGGAAGAGGAGAAGGAAAAGTAGGAGGAGGAAGAAGGAAGAAGAAGAAAAAGAATAGTTCTCTGGTCTGCTAAATCTGAGCAGAGGCAAAACCGATCACCTAATTAGACTGATGATCCTCTTCATATCCCCCTTCATATCTGACAGACCACCACTCTCCCCTTCTTCAAAACACTACTTAAATCTCCCCAGTGGTGCTTACTGAGCACTTACTGAACGCAGAGCTCTGTACTAAGTGCTCCCGCTGCCTCAAACTCTACATCTCCAAGACAGAGCTCTTTCTCTTCCCTCCCAAACCCTGTCCTCTCCTGAACTTTCCCATCACTGTAGACGGCACAACCATCCTTCCCATCTCACAAGCCCATAACCGTGGTGTCATCCCTGACTGCGCTCTCTCATTCACACCGTATATCCAATCCGTCACCAAAACCTGCCGGTCTCACCTTCACAACAATCGCTAAGACCCACCCTTTCCTCTCCATCCAATCTGCTCCCACATTAATGCAATCTCTCATCCTATCCCGACTGGATTACTTCATCAGCCTCCTGACCTCTCCCTTCTTCAGTCCATACTTCACTCCGCTGCCTGGATTATCTTTCTATAGAAACGTTCAGGGCATGTCACCTGCCTCCTCAAAAATCTCCAGTGGTTGCCTATCAACCTCCGTGTCAAACAAAAACTCCTCACTATTGGCTTCGAAGCTCTCCATCTCCTTGCCCCATCTTACCTCACCTCCCTTCTCTCCTTCTACATCCCAGCCCACACACTCCACTCCTCTGATGCTAACCTTCTCACTCTGCCTCCATCTCACCTGTCTCGCTCCTGATCCCGGCCCACGTCCTACCTCTAGCCTGGAACGTGCTCCCTCTTCAAATCCACCAGACAATCACTCTTCTCCCCTTCAAAGCCCTACTGAAGGTGTACCTCCTCCAAGAGGCCTTCCCAGGCTAAGCCCCCTTTTCCTCAGATCCCCCTCCCTTCTAAGTCACCTCGTCTCGCTCCCTTTGCTCTTCTGTCCCTCTCCCCACCTCACAGTGCTTTTGTATATATGTATAGCATAGGCTTGGGATTCAAAGGATGTGGGTTCTAATCTCGCCTCCGCCACTTGTCTGCTGTGTGTCCTTGGGCCAATCACTTAATTTCTCTGTGCCTCAGTTACCTCATCTATAAAATGGGGATTAAAAGTGTGAGCCCAACGTGGGACAACCTGATTACCCTGTATCTACTCCAGTGTTTAAAACAGTGCTTGGCACATAGTATGAATTTAACAAATACGGTAATTATTATTGTTGTTGTTATTCTATTTTTATATATCGATGCCTGATCTCTTGTTTTGATGTCTCTCTGCCCCTCTCTAGACTATAAGTCCGAAGGGGGCAGGAATTGTCTCTCTTTATTGCTGTACTGTACCTTCCAAGCGCTTAGTGCACTGTTCTGCACACAGTAAGCACTCAATAAATATGATCGAATGAATGAATGAAGAGTACAATCGAATATAGTTGGAGAGAGCTGATTGAGTGCCTTAAAGCCAATAGTAAGGGGTTTCTGATTGATGGGGAGGTGGATGGGAGCATTGGTAGCTTTTGAGGAGTGGTAAGAGATGGATTGAAGGTTTTTTTTAGAAAAATAATCTGAGGAGAAGAGTGAGGTATGGACTGGATAGGGGAGAGGCAGAAAGCAGTAAGGTCAGAGTGAAGGCAAGGTGGGATAAGTGGTTAGATCAGCATGGCAGCTGTTTAGATAGAGAGGAAGGTGTTCATTTTAGCCATGTTATGAAGCCAGAACAGACAGGATTTGGTTACAGGCTGAACATTCACCCTGAAGGAGGAGCATGAGTAAGGGATGATGTTAAGGTTATGGGCTTGGGCGACAGGGAAGAAATCTGCAAGCTGCATTCAAAAAGCACTGTTTTGCTCCTGGGAAACTTTTCCAGAATATTTGACATAGTGCTATGGACTGACAATGAGCCTGAAGAAAACCAAACTTAATTACCAGCCTGTAAACTGAACAAGTCTCTCAATCCTCTCATCAAATTATGCCCCTAGTCAGAATACTATGCCATATTTTACAGATTAAAAACATTCAAAACAGTCTGCTTCTGGCAGACTGAAAGACAGAGTGTGTTTTACAAAGCTCCCTTGTATAAAATTCCTTTTACATGGCTGGGGCACCTGGATTTATTACAGAAGTCATGCCCTATTTCTTGATCAATTGCATCAATGTCAACTACAGAAAATACTGTGCATGAAATGACAAGGCAGGATATCTGTCACGTATTTATATTAATGTCTGTCTCCCCCTCTAAACTGTAGCCTCCATGTGGACAGGGAATGTCTACCAACTCTCTATATAATACTGTCCCAAGCACTTAGTACAGGGCTCTGTAGCCAGTACGCACTCAATAAATATGACTGATTGATTATTTGGATATGAAGGAGGAGAGAGTTCCAGGCCAGAGAGAAGACATGAGCAAGGGGAGAGCAGCAAGGAAGAAAAGAGTGGGTTGGTGTTAACCGAGCACAGTGTGTGGTTTGGGTTGTAGTAATAGATCAGTGAGGTAAGGGATGAGAGGAAAGCAGAAGCAACATGGCATAGTAGATAGAACACAGGCCTGGGAGTCAGAAGGTCATGTGTTCTAATCCCAGCTCCCCCCGTTTGTCTAGTGTGTGACCTTGGACAAGTCACTTCACTTCTCTGGGCCTCAGTTACCTCATCAGGAAAATGGGGATTGAAACTGCGAGCCCCACGTGGGACAGGGATTGAGTCCAACCTGATTCCCAGCACTTAGTATAGTGCCGGCCATGTGGTAAGCGCGCAACAAAGACCATAATTAATTAGAGAGGGAGAGTTTATTGAGTGTCTTAAAGGCACTGGTCTTAAATCTCTTAAATTGTAAACTATAGGGAGCCTATCTATCAATTCTCTTATATCGTAATCTCCTAAATGCTTAGTACTGTACTCTACATACAGCAAGTGCTCAATAAATATGATCGATTGATTAATTGGAAGGAGTTTCTCTTTGTTGGGAAGGTGGATGGGAAACCATTGGAAGTTTTTGAGAAGTGGGGAGATGTGGACCGAACACTATTTTGGAAAAATGATCAAGGCAGCAGAATGAAGTATGGACTGGAGAGGGGAGAGAGAGGAGACAGGGAGGTCAGAGAGGGGGCTGATGCAGTAATCCAGGTAGTATATGATAAGTACTTGGATCAACCTGGTAACAGTTAGGATGGAGATGAAATGGTAGATTCTAGAGATTATGTGAAGGTAGACCTGACGGGATTTCTCGACAGAGAATGAGTTTTTTGAATGAGACTGATGGTAGAGGCTAAAGTTAAGGTTACAGACTTGTGAGACGGGGAAGATGTTGGCGTTGTCTACATTGATGGGAAAGTCAGGAGGAGGACGGGGTTTGAGTAGGAATGTGTAAATACTTTGAGGCCAGCCAAACTTGTGTATTTGATATTGCTCCAGGAACAGGTATGATAAAAAATATCATACTAGGGAAGCAGCAGTCGAGTGGATGACGCACGGGATGGAGGAACTGGGTTCTAATCCCGGCTCCACCACTTGCCTGCAGTGTGACCTTGGGCAAGTCATTTAACTTCTCTATGCCTCAGTTCCTTCAATTGCAAAATGTGGATTCAGTACCTGTTTTCCCTCTTACTTTACTGTGAGCCCCATGGGACACAGGCTTGATTCACCTGTGTCTACCCAAGGGCTTAGAACAGTGTTTGACACATAGTAAGCGGTTAAAAAATACCATAAAAATGATTGTTTCATAGAATAGATATTTTAAGGGGTGTCTCTGAATGGGAAAGTCATTTTCTTGCATTTTATTTAATCTTCTCTGAAAATGTCAACATTAATACCATCCTTTTTTTCTTAGATCACTGAATTGGCTGGCTATACTGCTCGAGTGTACAATATGTTTTCGGTCTTTGATGAAGTGAAAAGGGATATTTATAAGAGATCTGCTATTGTTCAAGAGCCTGAAAACCATAGCAAGAATGAAGATAAAACTGAACTTCTCTTCACTGACACCTTAGAAATCAAGGGTAAAATACTCAAACATTTTCTTTTCTTCTAGGTTAAAGTATCTTATGATTCTGTTCGTGGGACCTGTTCATTTGTAGGTACTATCAGACAGATAATTGTTCTCTCCCACCACAAAGCCATATTGAAGGCACATCTCCACTATTGCTGTTGTTCTTGTCCGTCCATCTCCCCCGATTAGACTGTAAGCCCGTCAAAGGGCAAGGACTGTCTCTATCTGCTACCGATTTGTACATTCCAAGCGCTTAGTACAGTGCTCTGCACATAGTAAGCGCTCAATAAATACTATTGAATGAATGAATGAATGAATGAAGAATCCTTCCCTGACTCAGCCCTCCTCTCCTCTTCTCCCACTCCCTTCTCCACTGCTCTTACTTGCTCTTTCATTCATTCTCCCTCCCATCCCCACAGCACATATGTATCTATCTCTTATTTATTTATTTAGATTAATATCTGCCTCCCTCTCTAGACTGTGAGCTCACTGTGGGGCAGGGAATGTGTCTGTTTGTTGTTACGTCATATTCTCCCAAGCGCTTAGTCCAGTGCTTTGCTAAGCATTCAATAAATATGAATGAATGAAAGCTATGACTCCAGGACTATTAAAACGTATCACAATAGCTGTCCCTTTTCCATTTGACTATTAGTTGTTGATCAATCAGTTGTATTTAATCAGCTCTTGAGATTGCTGATTCTATTTACAGTTATTAGCAGAATGCCTGATGTCTCCAGAGAATAGCAGTGTTACTAGAGTTTAAAAGCCAAACCTAAAGGTCGAACGCATGTCATTTCTATCGAGGCGGTACGTCGCCGAATGAATCATTTGCTATTTAAATATCCTATGTGTTGGACCTATTTACATAACATTGAGAAGCAGTGTGGCCTAATGGAAAGAGCATGGGCCTGAGTGTCAGAGGACCTGTTTCTAATCCGAACTCTGCCACGTACTTGCTGTGTGATCCTGGGCAAGCCACTTAACCTCTCTGTGCCTCAGTTCCCTCGTCTGCAACATGGGGATTAAATACCCGGGCTTCCTCCAACTCAGACTGTAAGCCCCATGTGGGACCTGATTACTTTATATCTACCTCAGTGCTTGATACAGTGGTTAGTAAATACTACAGTCATCTCTTCAATTTAATTTTAAATTTGTGTGTAAAATATTACACAAAAAATCATTAGGTAATAATCGCTAGATACTTGTCCTGTGGTTGATATTCACTTGTCTCCAAACCGACAAAATTAGAAAACTTCATACTTATACTTCTCCATTTGTGCATAATTTAAGGCATTGATCAATCATATTTATTGAGCACTTGTTATGTGCAGAGAGAGCGCTTGGAAGAGTAAAATAGAGCAGAATTAGAAGACCTGTTCCCTGCCGGTAACGAGCTTACAGTCTGGAGCAATGTATACCTTATTAAAATATTCATATGTATATATATATATATGTGTGTATATATATATATATATGTAAACAAGCAGCACTTGAGGGCTTCAGTGTGTTGTTCTGTGAGTTACTAGTCCTGTGATAATAATAAACCATCCCAGTTATGCACATATTCATCAGCATGGTTTGAGATGTATTTCATTACACTCTCAGGCTCCAGGATTAGTTACTGCACTGGTGCCTGTTGGACTGTGCTTTGACTGCCCAATGTCTTATTTATTCACCTATGATTTTTTAGATCACATTATTCACTGTTAAATTCATTTTTAATATTTTTGGTATCTAAATTTTTTTAAAAAGTTACCTAATTTTGAACTAGGTTTTGCCAGGGGTAATAAGCCATTATGCTTAGTTTTAGTGGCAATTAAATGTTATAAAAAAGTATATCAGTTAGTTGGCATCGCCCTCATTAAACTGTGATTTTAAAAGTTGCATTAAATTTTGGTTGCCAGATCTTAGAGAAAAATATACTGTAATCCCTGGAGGAGAAATAACTGTTTACTTAATTATTAATCACATGTTTAATAAGTAGCAAACCTTGGTGAGTGTTGTACTAACTGAAACCTTTCCTTACCTCGTAGGAAAGGTTATTGATGTGGATCACGGAATTATTTGTGAAAATGTTCCTATTATTACCCCAACTGGAGAAGTGGTGGCTTCCCGGCTAAACTTCAAAGTAAGATGATTTGCACGAATCTTCTGATTGTTGCCAACACATTACAACAAAACAACACAGAATTCATATTCATTAAGTTAAGTATTTGGAGGAGCATATGGAAAGGAAGGGAAATCAAGAAAGGCGGGCATAGTGACTCAATTATAGAAGGAGTTTTAGACAGTTACTCCTGAAGAGAGAGAGAAAGGGCACTTGGTTTCCACTGCTGTATTGTCAGGATGAAAATCAGAAAAATGTACTTTACTTGAGAGTATAAAGTTTTTAAGGACACGGTGAAACTAAACTTCAGGCAGTTTAGTTTCACCGTGTCCTTAAAAACTTTATACTCTCAAGTAAAGTACCTTTTTCTGATTATTCTGACAGTTTGAGAAGCAGCGTGGCTCAGTGGAAAGAGCATGGGCTTTGGAGTCAGGGGTCATGAGTTCGAATCCCAGCTCTGCTACTTGTCAGCTGTGTGACTGTGGGCAAGTCACTTAACTTCTCTGTGCCTCAGTTACCTCATCTGTAAAATGGGGATGAAGACTGTGAGCCCCACGTGGGACAACCTGATTCCCCTGTGTCTACCCCAGTGCTTAGAACAGTGCTCTGCACATAGTAAGTGCTTTAACAAATACCAACATTATTACAGTCCTGTATCTCAGTTGAAAACTGAGAACTGAGAAGCAGTGTGGCTCAGTGGCAAGAGCCCAGGCTTGGGAGTCAGAGGTCGTGTGTTCTAATCCCGGCTCCGCCACTTGTCAGCTTGGTGACTTTGGGCAAGTTGCTTAACCTCTCTGTGCCTCAGTTACCTCATCTGTAAATTGGGGATTAAGACTGTGAGCCCCACATCGGACAACCTGATTACCTGGTATCTACCCCAGCGCTTAGCACAGTGCTTGGCACATAGTAAGTGCTTAATAAATACCATTATTATTAAAACTGGCAGTTTTTGAGGACAGATGTGCGTGGGTGCACTGCCCTCAAGAAGGGAGTGGATGTGTTTGAGCACGGAAAAAGACAAGAAGGCCGAAGAGAAACCATTGCTAGGTACAACAGATATTAATCACAAAAACATAACAAGGGACAACCTGTTCCAGTAGTCTTTGTGGCTGGATCTGTGACTTCTGCATTGGCCTTTATGAGCTTCACTTGCTCCTCTAAGCCAAATCATTTTTTTCAGAAAGCAAAAACTAAAAATGTACATTTTTTTTCCTGAAAATGATTTATCCAAAAAAAAATACTTGAACTACTCATCGCTCGATATTGTAATTAGGTTCCTCAAAAACCTAACCTGATTTTAAGGGAAAAATGTTATATATATCCCAATTGCTCAGAAGATACGTGAGGTTTATATTTCACATTCATTTTACGTTCACATTCATTGTACAATCAGGCAGAAGACATTAGGTAGAAATGGAGTACTTTAAAATATTTTCAAGAAATATTTGAATACAGGTAAATCTTTCACATAAATTTTAAACCAAACATTGTAATATCCCAATGACGTTTGTGAAGAGGTGATGAAGTCATAAGGTGGAAATTATATAGTTTAGTTTCCAAACGAATGTTTTCCCTGGTTTCCTCAAGCTGCTTCAGGACACTCCACTATCACTCCCCCAATCTCTGTTTCTCCATCCCTATACCGATCCCAGGGAATTTCAACATCCGTACGAATGTTCCCATGACCTTTCTGCTACCCTCTTCCTCTCAGTCATCAACTCCACCGACCTCCCGCTCCATTCCGCCTCACCCACTCACCAACTTGGACACACGCTCTATCTCCTCATCTCTACTCACTGTACAATCCCTAACCTCAGCAACACTGAAATTCCGTTCTCTGACCACAATCGCCTGACCCGCACACTTTCCCCCACATCCCTTCCCGACAAATCTGTCCTGTCTGACCCATCGAAACCGCCAGCGTTTTGACCCCTCCTGTTTTCTAAAGTCATCACGCCTCCTTATGATCTCCTTATCCAACCTACCTCCTACTCCCGTAATACCACCCCCTTCCGTGAACTTAATTCCCTCACTCCCCTGACCCTCCGCCAAACCCGCACCATCAACCCACAATCCTGAATCACCACCACGGTTTGCTTCCTCGGCTCAACCAATCTACATCTTCCCACTCCTCAAAAATGTGTAGCAGTTGCCATCCACTTTTAAATCAAGCAGAAACTCCTTACCCATCGGCTTCAATCAGCTCTCCCTTTCCTACCTCATTTCACGGGTCTCCTACTTTAATACAACCCACACACTTTACCCCTCTATCTCTGACCTAGCCACTGTACTTCTGTCTCATCTGTCTCCCCATAAATCCATTGCCCATCTCCTCCTTCTGGCCTAGACATTCCTCCCTCTTCATATACCACAGATCACTAAACTCCCTACCTTCAAAAGCCTTATTGAAATCACATCTCCTTCAAGAGGCCTTCCCCAGATAAGCCCTTATTTCCCCTACTCCCTCCCCCTTCTGTGTCACCTACACACTTAGATCTGTACCCTTTAAGCACTTGACATTCAGTCAATCAATCTTAGTGCTTATAACAATATAACAGAGTTGGTCGAGTTTACAGTCTAGAGGGGGTCTTGTCATCCCAATCTCAGTCCCTCATTTGGTATGAGTTGCTCTGCAAAATCTCTACTGCAAAAATGAATGAAGAGCAAATCCTATCTCTCCCTAGAGCCATAACCTGAAATCCTATTTAATGTACATACTTCCTTCTGGATTTTTGAGGCTAAAGACTAAACATTATAGTTAGTTTCTTCCAAAAAAAAATGACATTAAGCTGTCTGAACAGTCATTCATTCATTTAATTGTATTTATTGAGTGCTTACCCTGTGCAGAGCACTGTTCTAAATACTTGGGAGAATACATTACAACGATCAACAGACACATTCCCTTCGATGGTCCAAGGACCACTGCACAAGCCACTAGCAATATGATCAACTTCAATATTGATGATCCTTCACACCTCCCAGCCTTCCGTTTCCTTGCCCTTCTCAATGCTTCTGCTTTCAGCTCACCTCAGCATCCTCAATGTGGTTGTGCATTAGATATGGTCATCTCAAAACACTTCACCTTTTCTACTTGTCCTGACTTGCACTGTTCCTCTGCAAACTAGGACCTTATCCCCTACCTTTACCTCCAAATTCTGGACCCACTTTTCGTATTCTATACCATCACACCCATCAATCAATAGTGAGTGCCAAGCTCTGTACTATTTGGGAGAGTACTATAAAATAATATAATAATAATAATTGTGCTATTTAAGCACTTACTATGTGCCAGGCACTGTTCTGAGTGCTGGGGTAGGTAATTGGGATGGACCCAATCCCTGTCCCACATAGGGCTCACAGTCTTAATCCCCGTTTTACATTTCACTTCTCACTTGGAGAAGTGAATAGACTTGCCCAAAGTCACAAGCAGACCTGTGGCAGAGCTGGGATTAGAAACCCAGATCCTTCTGACTCCCAGGCCTGTGCTCTAACTAATAGGCAATGCTTCTTCTGGATGTTGGGAGAGAGGTAAGGAGTAAGGAAACACTTAAGCATCCTTCTGTCTAATGGCCCAGGAGAGATGGAAACACTGTAGACTTTTAAAGTTGTTGAAGTTAATAGCAGTGATGGTATTTGTTAAGTGCTTAATATGTGCCAAGCCCTGAACTAGTACTGGGGTAAATGCAAGATAATCAGATTGGGAAGTAGGCAAAGAAATCTCTGAGGGAAGGAATCTTTATTTGGCTATTGAAAAGATGGAGTTGTACCATGAAAAGACAGAAGCAAGAATGGTTTGGGGATTTCTTCTGTGATTTCTTAGCTGTCCAAGCGTGGTAGATTGGAGTAATGATAAGAATAATAATAATGATTGTGGTATTTGTTAAGCGCTTACTATGTGCCAAGGACTGTTCTAAGTTCTGAGGTAGGTACAGGATAATCAGGTCCCCTATAGGGTCCACATTCTTAGTAGGAGAGGGCAGAGGTATTGAATTCCCATTTTGCAGATGAGGGAACTGACAACAAAGAAGTTAAGTGACTTGCCCAAGGTAGCACAGCAGGTAAGTGGCAGAGCCAGGATTAGAACCCAGGTCTTCTGACCCTCAGGCCCATGCTCTTTCCTAGAGAAATCTAGGGTGAAAGCGATGGAGGGACAGTGGGCAAGGGACCATGTTAGAGAGGACAGTGGTGTTGAGAATATAGACCATGTACTTAGGAAAGGGGACTGCTATGCAGGCTAAGATGGATTAGCCTGCACGTCCTTTGGGGGACGGAGACTGTGTCTGACCTGATTACCTCATATCTACCCCAGCACTTAGAATAGTGCTTGACGCATAGTAAATGCTTAACAAATATATTATCATTATTTTAGTTTGGGATAGATAGAGAGAGTTAAAATATTGGTGGCTTGGTGGGAGAAAAGAATATGCTTGAAGGAGAAGAGGATGCGTTTTAAGTGGTAAGTTGGGAGCTTGTGGTCTGAAAATGGTAGCTCAAAGTTAGAAGTGCAAAAAATAGAATTTGGACACCACTATAATTGGGTCTCAGCCTGCCATAGTTTTAGATGATATCAATCTTTAATATGAGTATATCACGAGTGCCATTAACCTTTGAGCAGTCATTGTTGAAATGGATAAAATATTGTTACCCTGTTTCTGCTTTATTGGAAGACTAAGTTCAGATATCCATGATTCCAACAGATATATTTCCTTGTTTGTCGCGGGGGTCAATAAAACCAAAACCATGGTCTGATTAACAATCCTTTGTTTTTCTGTAGCAATGGACGAGCTGCCAATTATGGGTATTGCTGAAAATGAAATGGTTTACGTTCTACACAGAAAAGAATGGAAGTGATTTTGATAGATTCACAAATTTGGACAGATTTTTTTCATATTTATGATTTGCCCCTATCATTCTCAAACTGGAAATATGCCTAAATATCAACTACTTCTGTTCAGAGTATGGCATAATGTGGCTACCTCTGTTTTTTGTAATCTCTAGATCCTTGCACACAACAAAGTTTGTCTTGATCCTTCGATTTATCTGTACCAGTGGATTCTACCTAAAGTGTCAAATTAATATGACTTCAGGTTTACCAGGCAACTTTGTTTTCCTGTAGGGATGACCAAAGCATCCCTGAAAAACAAATCCTGAGTTTTTATTTTATAGAACCACTCAGGGAGTATTGGACTATCCTCTGAGGCTTATCAATACTTCTTTCATCCAGAAAAAAGGAGAAACAAAATTCAGTGATTCCAACTCCAAATAATTACTGGCAAAATTCAATGCCTTCAATGCTAAATTAGGATTTCCTTTGCTTCTTAGAATATTTGAAACCTGAGATTATGGTAACAACTATTTCTGAAAAACGTAACTGAAAGAAGAGTAAACCCAGTTTCAAGGTACTGCATTTTTGTCATTTTAATGCTAATTTAGGTCCAAGAGGGGATGCATCTTCTAATAACCGGACCCAATGGTTGTGGAAAAAGCTCTCTCTTCCGAATTTTAAGCGGTCTGTGGCCTGTGTATGAAGGAGTCCTCTATAAACCTCCTCCCCAGCACATGTTCTATATTCCACAAAGGTAGGTGTTTACTTTTTCCTCATAAAGGTCTTCTTTGTTCAGGTAGAGTGAAGAGAAAACAATTTTCTTTTGCTCTGGGATTTTTTTCAAACTATTGGGTTATTTCCGTTATTAGGCTTTGAACAACAGCTTCCCTGAAAGAAGCACTGAGGCAAGTTTAGTTAGCAATTCATTTATTGTGCATTCTCTGACTGCAGTGCTTGGGAGAGTGCATAGATCTGGTGGACACGATCCTTGCCATCAAGGAACCTGCAACCTAATTCAGCCAATCAGTCATATTTATTGATCAATTACGGTACTAAATTCTTGGGAGAGTACCATATATAGAGTTGGTAGTTTACAGTCTCAAATTTAATAATTGTAGTACTATTTTGTGGTAGGAAATGGGAGAAAAGAATGGTCTATCTCAGCGTGGCCTAGCAGATAGAAGATGGGCCTGGAATTCAGAAAGTCACGTGTTCTAATCCCGGCTCTGACACTTGTCTGCTGTGTGACCTTGGGCAACTCATTTAACTTCTCTGTGCTTGCGTTCCCTCATCTGTATATATGGGGATTAAGACTTTGAGCCTTGTGTGGGACAGGAACTGGGTCCAACCTGATCGTCTTTTATCTACCTCAGTGCTTAGTACAGTGCCTGGTATGTAGTAAGCACTTAACAAAAACCATTATTACTATTATTAGCATTATCCTTATTATTATAATCATTATCATCAACAGAATGAGTAGGAAACAAGCAAATGGTAACAATGTTCTGCAATGGCTAGGGCAATTTTGAAGGTGGAGAATCCTTATCTATATATATGCTATTGCTTCTACCTACCTAATAATAGCAATAATAAATTACAATCTTTGTTAAGCACTTACTGTGTGCTCAGGGCTGGAGTAGAGACATGCATTCAGATTGGATAAAGATCTTGTATTACATGGGACTCCAGTCTAAGTACGAAGGAGAACAAGTATTTAATCCCCACTTTACAGTTGAGGAAACTGAGACACAGGGAAGTTAAGCGACTTGTCCATGGTCTCACAGCAGGAAAGTGGCAGAGCCAGGATTCATTCATTCAATCAGTCATATTTATTAAGTGCTTACTGTGTGCTGAACAGTGTACTAAGAGCTTGGGAAAGTACAATACAACAATAAACCATGCAATTCCCTGCCCACAACAAGCTTACAGTCTAGTGTATTAGAACCCAAGTTTCCTGACTTCCAGTCTGGTGCTTTTTCCACTTTTAACTGCTCCTAATGCAAAGCTCCTAAAGGCAGAGATAATGTACATCAGTTCTAGTAAATTCTCCCAGGTATTTAGAATAATTGCCTCCACAGGCATTCAATAAATATTATTAATTGGTGAGAATTAAATTGGGAATAGATTTATATGTCAGCTCAGTTTTTGGAGTTCCTCAAGGAGCACTTAACTACAGGGTCTTCTCCCCAGGTTCCATCCTCCCTAATGCTATCTCAGCATTTCTGGACCATCTCAGTACTTAGGTCTTTCCTGTAGCACTTTGTAAGCACTTATTGCTTTTCCCATCTGTAAATCGTGTCATGTTTGGCTCCCCTGATAGATTGTGAAAATCTTGTAGGCGTAGATTGTACCTTCTTCCTTTATTGCACTTTCCCAGGCTTTTCATACAACGCTGCACATATTGGACAGCCAATAAATGCTACTGAATTATTGATTGATTGATTGGAAGAACTGGGAAATGGTGGATCAACTGTATTGGAGGTATTAGAGAAGAGGATGTACTAGAATATCAAATTCTTGAGGGCACAGATCCAGCACTTAGTACAGTGCTTTGCACATAGTAAGTGCTTACCAAATACCGTGATTATTATTATTATTATTATTATTATTTTTCTGCCTTCTTCTTTTATTGGACACTCCCCAGCAGGAAATAGCAGGCAAACATCAAGCCCCCAATAAATATGGATCATTGATTGATATGATGAGGATCATTTCCAGAGAGTATACTCAAATTCAAAAGAATTGAACCGTATTGGAAAGTGGGAAATCTCAGTGGGCAAAGAGTGTGGATTAAGAGACAAGACAGGCAATTACATTTTGGGAAGGGAAATTTATCTTCGGCTCGGGGATCCATAACTGTGGCCTTTTCATATCAGGGAACCAACGCAATGGTGTGGGAATAGCCAAGTAGATAAATTTCCTCTCAAGTCTCCCGGCTTTCACTTAAACCACTAAAAGGATAAGGGAGATGTAAAGTCGAGCTCTATTTAACATTTCCTCCTTCCCGCTACTTTTCCCATCCAAGCTTTTACTCCTGCTTTCTTCTGTGAAAAGGGAAAGCACAGAGTCTTGAAATATTCCCTCCTCTATAAAAGCTGAGGCAGCTGGTTACAGTAATACTAGTAGTAATAATGACATGTAAGTGATTACTATGAGCCTGGTTCTGTTCTAAGCGCTGGGCTAGATATAGGATGATCAGGTTGGACACAGTCCCTGTCCCACATAGGGCTCATAGTCTTAATCCCCATTTTATAGAGATGAGGGAACTGAGGCATAGAGAAGTTAAGTGACTTCAGCATGGCTCAGTGGAAAGAGCCTGGGCTTGGGAGTCAGAGGTCATGGGTTCAAATCCCAGCTCTGCCACTTGTCAGCTGTGTGACTGTGGGCAAGTCACTTAACCTCTCTGTGCCTCAGTTGCCTCATCTGTAAAATGGGGATTAACTGTGAGCCTCACGTGGGACAACCTAATTACCCCGTATCTTCCCCAGCACTTAGAACAGTGCTCTGCACATAGTGAGCGCTTAACAAATACCAATATTATTATTATTATTATTATTATTATTGTCCAAGGTCACACAGCAGACAAGTGGCAGAGCCAGAATTAGAACCCATGACTTTCTGACTCCCAGGTCCATGCTCTATCCACGAGGCCATGCTAAGATAGTACAGTGCTTTGCACAGAGTAAGCGCACAATAAATATGATTGGATGAATGAATGAATGAATCCTGGCTCTGCCACTTTCCTGCTTTGAGACCATGGGCAAGTCTCTTAACTTCCCTGTGTCTCAGTTTCCTCATCTGTAAAGTGGGGATTAAATACCTGTTCTCCTTCGTACTTACACTGGAGTCCCGTGTAATACAGGATCTGTATTGAATCCGATTGTATGAATCAATTCCAGCTCTGAACACATACTAAGTGCGTAACAAAGATTGTAATTTTATTATTGCTATCATTAGGTAGGCAGAAGCAACAGAGTATATGTAGATATGTATTCTCCGGCTCCAAAATTGCCCTAGCCACTGCAGAACATTGTTACTATTTGCCTGCCTCCCACTCACTCTCCTGATAATAATAATAATAATAATGATAACGATAGTAATAAGGGTATTTGTTAAGCACTTACTACATGCCATGCACTGTACTAAACACTGAGGTAGATACAAGATTTTCAGGTTGGACTCAGTCCCTGGCCCACGTGGGGTTCACAGTCTTAATTCCCATTTTATACAGATGAGGGGATTGAGGCACAGAGAAGTTAAATGACTTGCCTAAGGTCAAGCAGCAGAAAAGTGGCAGAGCTGGGATTAGAACTCCAGTTTCCTGTCTCTCAGGCCCGGGCTCTATCCACTGGGCCGTGCTGCTTCCCAAAACTGCATCTCTTCCCCAGATTCATGAAGGCTTTCAAAATCCTTCTCAAACTCCTGATTTCCTGGGTTCACCAACTTCTCTGATTCATTCTCCCCTTTCCTTAAACATGCCACTGGACCACTTCACTCACCAGTTGTTGTTTATTTTCCTCTCTACACTTGCAATCCTTGAAGGCACCGTCTCCACCTCCTATCTCCATTTGTTCCGCATCCGCTCCCTCAACAACTTATTACAATTTGAATTTCACTTTAATTATTCTCTGTAAGCTGCTCTCATGAAGGTCCATCGTGACCTTTGCTGTTCAACCCAATATTTTTCTTTACCTCTAGTCTTAGCCATCACCTTCAATAACTGTTGAAACTCTCTTTGACCTTGGCTTTAAGGTTACTGTATTTCTTGGTTGGATACATAGCTCTGAAACCGTTCCTTCCCTTTTCTTTTGCTTGGCTCGTCTTTAGCTGTACTCCACAATTTTGGCATTCTGTACTACATATTTCATATTTAGTTGAACCTATCTAATAATGATAATGGTCATCGTTATCATTAGATAAACAGCGTGGCTCAGTGGAAAGAGCCCGGGCTTGGGAGTCAGAAGTCATGGGTTCTAATCCCGGTGCTGCCACTTGTCAACTATGTGACTTTGGGCAAGTCACTTAACTTCTCTGGGCCTCAGTTACTTCATCTGTAAAATGGGGATGAAGACTGTGAGCCCCACAAGGGACAACCTGATCACCATGTATTCCCCCCCAGTGCTTAGAATGGTGCTTTGTACATAGTAAGTGCTTAACAAATACCAACATTATTATTATTATAATAGCGGCATTTAAGTGCTTACTGTGTTCCATCATATGTAACATTATTATATTCAGAATATATTCTATAACAATGTAGGGCATGTTTCCCCACTCCTCAAGAAACTCCAGTGGTTGCCCATCTACCTTCGCATCAAACAAAAATTCCTCACCATTGGTTTTAAAGCACTCAGTCACCCTACCCACCTTCTACCTCACCTTGCTAAAACCCAGGCTGCATTCCTCGCTCCTCTAATAATAATAATAATGTTGGTATTTGTTAAGCGCTTACTATGTGCAGAGCACTGTTCTAAGCGCTGGGGTAGACACAGGGAAATCAGGTTGTCCCACGTGGGGCTCACAGTCTTCATCCTCATTTTACAGATGAGGGAACTGAGGCACAGAGAAGTTAAGTGACTTGCCCACAGTCACACAGCTGACAAGTGGCAGAGCTGGAATTCGAACTCATGACCTCTGACTCCAAAGCCCAGGCTCTTTCCAATGAGCCACGCTGCTTCTCTAATGCTAACCTTCTCACTGTACCTCCATCTTGTCCATCTCGCCACTAACCCCTCGCCCATGTTCTGTCTCTGGCTTATACATACAGAAGCAGAGGTTTTCTTCAGAGTTCCAGGCATTTGTTGTAATTGATTTTAGGTCTGGTAAGTTTAGTAGCTTTGGTTTGTCGGATTGACCTCTTTGAAATCTTCAAGGGAGGAGCAGGTTTCCTATAGGAAACAGCCCAAGCCGGGAAGTCAGAGGATCTTTGGGGTTTTTTTAATGGTATTTGTCAGTGGTATTTCCCCTCCTCCAGACTCTCATTTTCGTCAGGGAATATGTCTACCAACTTTGTTATATTGCACTCCCCCACGTGCTTAATTCAGTACTCTAGGACTGAATTTAAGGACTCAATAAATATGATTGATTGATTAAGCACTTACTGTGTGCCAGTTCCCCCTCTCAGGATCACACCTGGAGAGTTTCCAGTACTCTACCAGTCTCAACTAAGGGAGGGAGAGTCAAAGAGAGGCCTACCCATTCCATTCCTAGCTTGGGCAGTGGCTAGCGAGTGCAAAATTCACCCATGCTGGGCAGCAGCGGCATGGGAGAAAGTCGAGGGCAGAGACTCAAGTTTACTGCGTGGAAGGAGGTGATAGTAAACCGCTTCTGGATTTTTACCTAGAAAACTCTATGGATCCACTACCAGAATGATTGCAAATGGAGGTGGGGTGTTCTGGGAGAGAGGTGTCTATGTAGTCGCTATGGAGGTGACTCGACAGCATGAGGCAAGACAAAATGTACCAGACACTGTACTAAGCTCTGGGATAGATACAAGATAATCAGATTGGACACAGTCTATGTCCCACGTGGGGCTCACAATCTTAATGTACATTTTTCAGATAAGGCAACTGAGGTACAGAGAAGTGAAGTGACCTGCGCAAGGTCATTCAGCAGACATGTGACCGAGCTGGAATCAGGTTCTAATCCTTCCTTTGAAACTTGCCTTCTGGGTGACCTCGAGCAAATCATTTAAATTCTTTGTGCCTCGGTTTCCTCATCGGTAAAAGGGAGACTATATTCTTGTTCTTCCCTACTTAAACTGGAAGCCCCATATGGGATAGGGACTGTGTCTGACCTCATTAGCGTGTTTCTACCCTAACATTTAGTACAGTGCTGTGCATATAATAAATGCTCAACAAATATCACAATTATTCAAATGTTCTCTAGCATAAATGACTTGTTTTGTGACAGGGAGCAGTGGTCAGGGGAGTCAGGGGACAACTTTCCCTTCACTCCATCTTTTCTGATCACCACAGTAGAGATGTGGGCAGACACCCTGGTGGGGAATCCAGGAGCAAAAAGTTCCCTGCACAAGTTTGTTTTTTTCATTTTTCATTCATTCATTCATTTTTCATTGTGAGCCCCACATGGGACAACCTGATTCCCCTGTGTCTACCCCAGCGCTTAGAACAGTGCTCTGCACATAGTAAGCGCTTAACAAATATCAACATTATTATTTGTTTTTCTTGTTCCCATGTTTCTTTTTCTCCTTTTCTTTCCTTCCAAAAATATCCTTGATTTTCAGTTAAGAATTTTCTCAACTGCCAGTAGTCTAAACTGATCCCCGAGGAACTGAGTGATCACCTAAATAGTGCCTATAGTGACCTCCCTCTGGTAAGAAGCAAATATTTCAACAGTTTTTACAGCGGAGTTGAGTGTCGTACTCCACAACATAAAAAGAGGATAAAATCACAGCAGTGACACTCCTGAGGACTGAATGCAAGGAAACTCTATTAACCAATCAATCGTATTTATTGCGTGCTTACTGTGTGCTGAGCACTGTACTAAACACTTGGGAGATTACAGTATAACAGAGATGGTAGACACGTTCCCTGCCCAGAAGGGATTTACAGTGTAATGGGGACACATAATCACAGCAAGATTTTTGCAGCGTGACCTAGTGGAAGAGTTTGAGCCTCGGAGTCAGAGGACCTGAGTTTTAATCCCGGATCTGCAATTTGTCCGCTGTGTGATCTTGGGCAAGTCACTTCACTTCTCTGTGCATCAGTCACCTCACTGACAAAATGAGGATTCAATGCCTGGTCTCCCTCCTACTTAGACTGTGAGCCCCATGTGGGACCTGATCATCTCTGTCTAGCCTAGCATTTAGTACATTGCTCGGCCCATAGTAAGCGCTTAACAAATACCACAATTATTTTTATTTTCACTAGAGAATCAGGAATTAGGATGTAAACCTCAAACAACTATCCCTCAAGAGATAGGGATCATGTCTAATTCCCACCTGTGTATTCGTTCCTCTAGACTGTAATTTCGTAGCAGGCAGGGAATTTGTCTGGTATATTGTTATATTGTACTCTTCCAAGTGCTTAGTACAGTGCTGTGCACTCAGTAAGTGCTCAATAAGCATGATTGACTGCTGACTGACTTAGTCTTATTATGATACTATTATATCTTTGCACAAAGGCAGTCCAGATCTTTGTTGATTGATTTCTTAGTGATATTTGAGGTCACTCCAGCTATCTAGTAATCGTATTTAGGCTTGCATTGTTCACTCCTAATTCATTCAATAGTATTTATTGAGTGCTTACTATGTGCAGAACACGGTACTACGTGCTTGGAATGTACAATTCGGCAACAGGTAGAGGCAATCCCTGCCCAATGACAGGCTCACAGTCTGTGGGGAAGAGAGTAGAAGTGATGCTCCAAACATTCCCTGCCACGCCACACTCAGAGGTTCACCAGAGTCTGGGCTTGATAAGTTTTAATTTGCACTTCTAAAACAAATAGAAAAATAAGACTAGCCAAAGACACCAGTGCAGTGACCAAACTCTTTACCTGCTCAGAGTGTGGAATAGATTATCAGTCATACCGTGGTCATATCCAGATCGACATTTAAGTGGCTAAAAATCTGTGTCAGTAACAAAATCTTTGAAAACAAAAGTCAGATAGGTGCACCATTCACTCAATCACATTTACTGAGTACTTACTGTGTGCAGAGCACTGCTTGGGAGAGACTCAGTGGAAAGAGCCCGGACTTGGGTGTCAGAGGTCATGGGTTTGAATCCCTGCTCCGCCAGTTGTCGGCTGTGTGACTGTGGGCAAGTCATTTAACTTCTCTGGGCCTCAGTTACCTCATCTGTAAAATGGAGATTAAGACTGTGAGCCTCACGTGGGACAACCTGATTACCCTGTATCTACCCCAGCGCTTAGTGCTCTGCACATAATAAGTGCTTAACAAATACCAACATTATTTTTTTCTCCCCTGATTAGACTGTAAGCCCATCAGTGGGTAGGGATTGTCTCTATCTGTTGCTGAATTGTACATTCCAAGCGCTTAGTACAGTGCTCTGCACATACTAAATGCTCAATAAATGCTATTGAATGAATGAATGAATGAATGAATATAATACAGCAATAAACAGACACATTCCTTGCCAATTTCTTATGGGGGGGTGGGGCGAATATGTATGTGTGTGTGTGTGTGTGTGTGTAAAGTGCCAGTCATTTAGTATAGTTCCTTGGCAGTGAAAAGGTATTTTGGGGAAACTGAAATTAAAAAATACCATGTTATACATAGTCCTGTCCCCTCAAATGTGTTTTGTGAAAAGTTAGGGGCAGTAGAGTCACTCTTTTGAGATAGGCTTTTTTCCCTCAGCGTAAACTGACGTTTTGGTTATTTTACACAGCACCTGGGTAGAAAAAGTATTTACCGTCTTTGTTTTGGGGTAACCTTTGTTTAAACCCTCTAAGTTTAGTGAGTCCTCTCCAAAGCCCCAGGGAGAGGAAATAAAGGCTAATGTGCCAGTTTAGAGAAGCAGCACTGCCTAGTGAAAGAGCACAGGCCCGGGAGTCCGAAGACCTGCGTTGATTAGACTGTAAGCCCGTCAATGGGCGGGGACTGTCTCCATCTGTTGCCGATTTGTACATTCCAAGCGCTTAGTACAGTGCTCTGCACATAGTAAGCGCTCAGTAAATACTATTGAATGAATGAATAATACAGCTCCGTCACGTGTCTGCTGTGTGACGTTGGGCAAGTCACTTAACTTCACTGTGCCTCAGTTCCGTCCTTCCTGTTCTCCCTCCTACTTAGACTGTGAGTCCTCTCTGGTATCTGATTATCCTGTGTCTAACCCAGCACTTGAAACGGCGCTTGGCCCATTGTAAAGGCTTAACAAATACCACAATTATAGGATGACACTCAACAAGGGCTCTGAAAGCCCTGCCGGAGTAGGAGAGTCTCCGTTAGCATACCCTAAATGGAAAATATAATCCTCAAGGATTCCCCTTGTCCTCCACCCCAAAATTTAGTGTTAATGAGATGTACATCACCTTGATTCTATTTATTTGCTACTGTTTTAATGAGATGTTCTTCCCCTTGATTCTGTTTATTGCCATTGTTCTCGTCTGTCCGTCTCCCCCGATTAGAATGTAAACCTGTCAAAGGGCAGGGACTGTCTCTATCTGTTACCGATTTGTACATTCCAAGCGCTTAGTACAGTGCTCTGCACACAGTAAGCGCTCAATAAGTACTATTGAATGAATGAATAAGTAAGGTAAATATTTCACTGGGTTCTGCCGAAAGGAATTATCTTTGTGAATCAATCAGCTGATGGATATTTCAAAAGCATCTTATGAGTAAAGTTGTGGGAGGAAAGCTATGCACCACATTGGGTGCTATCAATTACTTGTGTTTATTGAGCACTCACTGTACGTACAACATTGTGTTAAGTGCTTGAGAGAATACAATATAGCAGAGTTGGTAGACTCGTTCCCTGCCCACAACGAGTTTACAGTTTAGTGACCCAGATTTCTCCTTATTTTCTTGGCCCCGTCAGAAGGCTAGTAAAAATTTATATTTTGGCCGTAATAATAATGTTGGTATTTGTTAAGCGCTTACTATGTGCAGAGCACTGTTCTAAGCGCTGGGGTAGACACAAGGGAATCAGGTTAAAACTTTAAAACTCACCTCCTCCAAGAGGCCTTCCCAGACTGAGCTCCTCTTCTCCCTCTACTCCCTCTGCCACCCCCCCCTTTACCTCTCCGCAGCTAAACCCTCTTTTTCCCCTTTTCCCTCTGCTCCTCCACCTCTCCCTTCCCATCCCCACAGCGTCCGCTCAACCTATATATTTCCATTACCCTATTTATTTTGTTAATGAATTGTACATCGCCTCGATTCTATTTAGTTGCCATTGTTTTTACGAGATGTTCTTCCCCTCGACTCTATTTATTGCCATCGTTCTCGTCCGTCCGTCTCCCCCGATTAGACCGTAAGCCCGTCAAACGGCAGGGACTGTCTCTATCTGTTGCCGACTTGTTCATCCCAAGCGCTTAGTACAGTGCTCTGCACATAGTAAGCCCTCAATAAATACTATTGAATGAAAGGTTATCCCATGTGGGGCTCACAGTCTTAATCCCCATTTTACAGATGAGGTCACTGAGGCACAGAGAAGAGAAGTGACTTGCCCACAGTCACACAGCTGACAACTGGCAGAGCAGGGATTCAAACCCATCACCTCTGACTCCAAAGCCCATGCTCTTTCCACTGAACCACACTGCTTCTCCTAGTGATTAGTAGATTGGGGCAACAGCAGCAGGTGCAATGAGAACTCCGGCAATCCCGGCCTGCAAAGCAGCAGCTGCTGCTCCTGCTATTAAGGCCACCATCAACTCCCCTGTGCTGGCATCCTTTTCTTTGTTTTAAATGACATTTGCTAAGTGTCAGTCACTGTACTTAGGGCTGAGGTAGTTACAAGTTAATCAGGTTGAACAGAATCCCTGTTCCCGCATGGGGCTCACAGTCTTAATCCCCATTTTGCCCATGAGGTACCTGAGGCCCAGAGAAGAAAGTAATAATAATGGTATTTGTTAAGCGCTTACTATGTGCCAAGCACTGTTCTAAGCGCTGGGGTAGATACAAGGTAGTCAGGTTGTCCCACATGGAGTTCATAGTCTTAATCCCCATTTTACAGATGAGGTAACAGGCACAGAGAAGTGAAGTGACTTGCCCAGAGTCACACAGCTGACAAGTAGTGGAGTTGGGATTGAACCCACGACCGCTGATTCCCAAACCCGGGGTCTTTTCCACTAAGCCACGCTGGTTCTCGAAGTGACTTGCCCAAGGTCACACAGCAGACGTGTGATGGAGCAGGAATTAGAACCAAGGTCCTCTATCTTCCAGGCCCTTGTAGGCATTGTGCTTATAGGCTCGTAACTGGCTGAAAGTACGCAGAACCTGGAAGTTGCTGAGCTCCACTTATGCTGTTTCTCTTCTCCAACTGCGTATGTTCTCCTAACTCGATGCTGCTGAACACGTTGGAGGAATGTGCGTATTTATGACTTGTCTCACTTTTTCTCTCTCCATTTCCTTTTTCTCTCTCCATTTCCTCCCTATTTCTCTCTCCCTCCTTAATCCTAGCCCTTTCCTCTCCCTCACTCTTGGGTCGCTGTTCTCTCCCGCCCCTCCAGAAGCTCCTCAGAGAAGCAGCGTGACCTAGTGGAAAGAGCCCAGGCCTGGGTGTCAGAGGACCTGAGTTTCATTCAGTCATAATCCCAACTCTGCCAATCGCTTGCTGTGTGACTTGGGGCAAGTCATTTCACCTCTCTGTGCCTCAGTTACTAGTCTGTGAAATGGGGATTGAGAACTGTGTCCCACCTGAGTACCTGGTAGCTACCCGATTTGCTTGTATCCACCCCAGAGTTTAGTACAGTGTCTGGCACTTAGTAAGCACTTAGCAAATACTCCGCACCCAGTAAGTGCTTAATAAATACGATTAAATGCATTTTAAAACGTCCTTTCCCCAGGAGACCTCGCCCTACTTTGAATGCCAGAAATTCTCATCACTCTGTGAGAAGCAGCATGGGTCGGTGGAAAGAGCCTGGGTTGGGAGTCAGAGGTCATGGGTTCTAATCCCTGCTCTGCTGCTTGTCAGCTGTGTGACTTTGGGCAAGTCACTTCACTTCTCTGGGCCTCAGTTCCTTCATCTGTAAAATGGGGATTTACACTGTGAGCCCCACGTGGGACAACCTGATCACCTTGTATCCCCACAGCGCTTAGAACAGTGCTTTGTACATAGTAAGCACTTAACAAATACCACTTTATTTATCTTTATCCTTTATCTTTTAGACTCTGAGTCCGTTGTTGGGTAGAGATTGTCTCCATCTGTTGCCGAATTGCACTTTCCAAGCACTTAGTACAGTGCTGTGCACACAGTAAGCGCTCAGTAAATACGGTTGAATGAATGAATCCTTCCTAAATTGCTTTTGATATTTGCTTGGTATTTCCAAGCAATGGCTTTTTAAGTGAGCAATTAGGGGAAGACTATTTCAATCCAGGGTTACTTCTTCATGTAATACAGAATGGAAACCTGGTATTAAAATATACTTTTCTGGTTCATTAATGCACCTTATAGGTGGGCTTCATGGGAAGGTTTAGGGAGAGGCAACTATGTCCAATATTTAAGCCCTCATGGAAACAGATTTAAACGTACTTTATGTTGGTGCAAGTTACAAGGATGAGAAGCATGGAAGGTCAGTTGCAGGAGCTGGAAATAGAGCACCAGGGGATAGCCTGAGGATGGGGCTGAATTAGAGGTCCTGAATGAGCCACATTCAGCCCACGGTGGATTGGGTCTGACAAGTGATTCACTCCAGACCTCACGGTGACTCAGTTTACTCACTGAAGCAGCTGTGCCTCTCCCCGCAGTGATTTCTACCTGCTCTCAAGCCCGCAGCAAATGCTGTCAGAAATTGCTTGTGCAGCCCCTAGAGCACCACTGGGTGGGACTAGCTGAATTCAATCATTCAATAGTATTTATTGAGCGCTTACTATGTGCAGAGCACTGTACTAAGCGCTTGGAATGGACAAATCGGTAACAGATAGAGACTGTCCCTGCCCTTTGACGGGCTTACAGTCTAATCGGGGGAGATGGACGGACAAGAACAATAGCAATAAATAGAATAAAGGGGATGAACATCTCATTAAAACAATAGCAAATAAATAGAATCAAGGTGATGTACATCTCATTAGCAAAATAAATAGGGTAAAGAAAATATATACAGTTGAGTGGACGAGCACAGTGGTGAGGGGAGGGGAAGGGAGAGGGGGAGGAGCAGAGGGGAAGCGGGGAAAAGAGGGCTTAGCTGAGGAGAGGTGAAGGCGGGGGTAGAGGGGGAGCCGAGGGAGCAGAGGGAAAAGGGGAGATCAGTCTGGGAAGGCCTCTTGGAGGAGGTGAGCTTTAAGTAGGGATTTGAAGAGGGGAAGAGAATTAGTTTGGCAGAGGTGAGGAGGGAGGGCCTTCCAGGACAGTGGGAGGACGTGGCGCAGGGGTCGACGGCGGGATAGGCGAGAACGGGGCCCGGTGAGGAGGTGGGTGACAGAGGAGCGGAGCGTGCGGGGTGGGCAGTGGAAAGAGAGAAGGGAGGAGAGGTAGGAGGGGGCGAGGGGATGGAGAGCCTTGAAGCCTAGACTGAGGAGTTTCTGTTTTGTGCGGAGGTTGATAGGCAACCACTGGAGGTTTTGAATGCATCTGTGGTGGATTCACTCATTCATTCATTTATTCAATCGTATTCATTGAGCACTTACTGTGTGCAGTGCACTGTCCTAAGCGCGTGGGAGAGTTTAGAGGGTTCAGAGGGGTAGTGGATAGAGCACGGGCCTAGGAGTCAGAAGATCATGGGTTCTACCTAGAGAAGCACTGTGGCTCAGTGGAAAGAGCCCGGGCTTGGGAGTCAGAGGTCATGCGTTCCAATCCCAGCTCTGCCACTTGTCAGCTGTGTGACTGTGGGCGAGTCATTTAACCTCTCTGGATCTCAGTTACCTCATCTGTAAAACTGGGGATGAAGACTGTGAGCCTCACGTGGGACAACCTGATTACCTTGTATCTACCCCAGCGCTTAGTGCTCTGCACATAATAAGTGCTTATCAAATACCAACATTATTATTATCTACTCCCAGCTCTTTATGGCCCTGGGGAAGGAAGCCACTTCACTTCTCCAGGCCTCAGTTACCTCATCGGTAAAATGGGGTTTAAGACTGTGAGTCCCATGTGGGCCGGGGACTGTGTTCAACCCGATTTGTTGATTGTATCCACCCCCAGTGCTTAGTACAGTGCCTGGCACCTAGTAAGCGCTTAATACCACACTTATGAGGTAGGAGTCATCTGGGTGCAAGTCCAGCTACCTCAAACTTTAAATCTCCCCCATTATCCACCACTGTCTAGCCGAGATTCTGAGAGCCAAAACTAGCTGGAAAGATCGGTAGAAAATTAATGGCTAGCAATGGGAGCCAAAACATACCCAGCTTTGAGGAATCCTGTTGAAATCACGTCGGATTATTGAAAAACAGAGATCTCTCCAATAGTGCAGGAACTGTATGTGCTCTATTACTTTTAGTTATTGAGCATGCCCAGAATAGTATGAGAAATACACTATGCTAGATTAATAGGGATAAAATCACCGGGTTCCACAAAAGATTAATCAATCAATCATATTTACCGAGTGCTTACTATGTGCAGAGCAATGTACACTAAGAGCTTGGGAAAGTACAATGTAACAGAGTTGGTAGACACATTCCCTGCTCTAAGTGATCTTACAGTCTAGTCTAGTGAAAAGCAGCAGGGTGTAGTGGACAGAGCTCGGGGCTGGGAGTCAGAAGGTCATAGGTTCTAATCCCACCTCCGCCACTTGTCTGCTGTGTAACCTTGGGCAAGTCGTTTCACTTCTCTGTGCCTCAGTTACCTCATGTGTAAAGTGGGGATTGAAATTGTGAGCCTCACAATTGGGGGCAGGCCCCTGATCCATAAAGCAGCATCCCTTAGTGGATAGAGCTGGGGCTTGGAAGTCAGAAGGACCTGGGTTCTAATCCTGGCTCTGCCACATGCCTGCTATGTGACCTTGGATAAGTCGCTTCACTTCGCTGGGCTTCAGTCACCTCATCTGTTCGATGGGGATCAGTAGTGTGAGCCCCATGTGGGACAGGGACCGTGTCCAACCTGATTTGCCTGTATCTACCCCAGCGCTTAGAACAGTGCTCGGCATACAGAAGGCGCTTAACGAGTACCGTAATTATTGTTATTATCATTTAGTCAGTTAGCAGCCCAGTCAGTGAAAGAAACTAAGTATAGAGGAAGCCAAAAGGAATCTACTACTGAACTCTGACTCAGTGAACTGATCTTTCCCCAACAAATGTTCTCAGGGAGGTGATTCTCCTGGGCCTGGTGATTTGCACTCTTGCTGGCTCCCGTGGACTCCCAGGGCTCTTGCTTTACTGGGCTATTTGCCCTTCCTGACCATATGCTGCTAATAAATACGTTGAAACATTAGGAATCTCTGGGGCTCTAGTCTATTCCCTTGCATGATCCTGGTTGGCAGTAAAGCACTAGATGCCAGGGTAGAGAAGGCCAATGACAGGACATCCTACCGTCAAGTTAACCGCTTGCTCCACAGTTGACCACTGAACCTTTGGAAACTAACCTTAAGCCCTGAATGGTAACTGTTCAGTTTCCTGGTTTGGTCTTTGAGCAGGTGAGAAGTCACATAGCATTGAGGAGGAACACCGAGAAGTGGATAGAGCACGGGCCTAGGAGTCAGAAGGTCATGGCTTCTAATTCTGGCTCTGCCATTTGTCTGCCGTGTGATCTTGGACAAGTCACTTCACTTCTCTGGGCCCGAGTTACCTCATCTGCAAAATGGGGATTGAGACTGTGAGCCCCACGTGAGCCAGGGACTGTGTCTAACCCAGAATTTAGAACAGTGCTTGGCCCATAGTAAGCGCTTAACGAGTACCATAATTATTATTATCATTTAGGCAGTTAGCACCCCACAGAACTACAAAACTCAGCATTGTTTACTCAGTCTACTTAATTTTTTGTTTCCTTCCATTACCTTCATCAAATATAAAACTTTCACTCCAAAATCAATTATATGTACCAGTGGTTTTTAAATTACCTCTAGCCTGAGTTGCATATTTATTACAGGGATATCCTGAAATTTTACCGTGGACTGAACTCCAGCTTCAGACTTGATTAGGAAAATCTGATGTTTTGATTGGATTCAGAACTCTGCATTTGAATCATTTATACAGGGAATGTTTTTTAGATTGCTTTCATTCTGTTACTATGGTAACATTGCCTAGCAGCGTGGCACAGTGGAAAGAGCTCGGGCTTGGGAGTCAGAGGTCATGGGTTCCAATCCCGGCTCTGCCACTTGTCAGCTGTGTGACCTTGGGCAAGTCACTCAACCTCTCTATGCCTCAGTTACCTCATCGGTAAAATGGGGATTAAAACTGTGAGCCCTACGTGGGACAACCTGATTACCTTGTATCTACCCCAGCGCTTAGAACAGTGCTTGGCACAAAATAAGCGCTTAACAAATACCACCCTTATTATTTATTATTATTGCCTTGTTTCCTTTACTTAGCCTCCCACTTTGTTTTTCCCTTCTTCCTCTCTCATTCTTTTAATCAATTTTATGTCGCTTTCACTCTTTTCCCTCTTTGTCTCTGCCTCATTATCTTGTAGTGACTGAAAGAGAGCAATGTGAATTGGGAATGTGAAATCTGTAAAAGTGCAGATTACAGGCATAGACTCACAGTCACACTTCCTGGACTGAAACCTATTTGTCTTGAATGCCATTAAATATCACTCGGATAGAAATACCCTTCTATCACAAATTTAGGCTAAATACTTTGTCTCATTTTGTTTAGATTTCTTCATGATTACATTGTTTCACTAAACTAGTTTGGTCCAGATCTTTAAGGATAAAAACTATACCAGATTCCACTTCCCACTTTCAGTCCAGTGCTTGTGTCCTTTTCTCCTCTGATTATGTCTTGAAATTGGTAGCTTTATTGGTAGTACTTGTTAAGCGCTTACTATGTGCAAAACACTGTTCTAAGCGCTGGGGGGATACAAGGTGATCAGGTTGGCCCACATGGGGCTCACAGTCTTCATCCCCATTTTACGAATGAGGTAACTGAGGCTCAGAGAAGTGAAGTGACTTGCCCGAAGTCACACAGCTGACAAGTGGCGGGGCCGGGATTAGAACCCATGACCTCTGACTCCCAAGCCCGTGCTCTCTCCACTGAACCACGCTGCTTCTCCTCAGCTTTATGTTCTTTTTCTCTAGGTAAAGGTTAACAAAATGTGTTTTCTATGAGATGTACATCACCTTGATTCTATTTATTTGCTATTGTTTTAATGAGATGTTCATCCCCTTGATTCTATTTATTGCCATTGTTATTGTCTGTCTGTCTCTGCACTTAGTACAGTGCTCTGCACAGAGTAAGTGCTCAATAAATACTATTGAATGAATGAATGAATAATAAGTACACATTCTGAAAATACATTCAGATTGAACAGTACTAAGCCCACAGTAAGCAGTTTTCTTAGTATAGTGCATTTCTTAACTCTTCTGCTTTTTCTGCGGTCCTTTTTTGTATGTCCGCTGCCATCAGCTGCCATTAGAGAAGCAGCGTGGCTCAGTGGAAAGAGCACGGGTTTTGGAGTCAGAGGTCATGAGTTCAAATCCCAGCTCTGCCACTTGTCAGCTGTGTGACTGTGGGCAAGTCACTTAACTTCTCTGTGCCTCAGTTACCTCATCTGTAAAATGGGGATTAAGACTGTGAGCCCCACGTGGGACATCCTGATTCCCCTGTGTCTACCCCAGCGCTTAGAACAGTGCTCGGCACATAGTAAGCGCTTAACAAATACCAACATTATTATTATTATCAGCTGCTTGAGGGCTTAGATTCCAGGTTAGTCAGCAATATTAAAGTGCATGAAGGGGAACACTTTCCTGTTTGAAGCCTCTTCATCTCCTTTCTACCTCTCTTCTAAAATAATCTTTGCCTTGCTTCAAATAGTACGCTAACCCCTAAGAGCTAATATTAGCCTTTTTCTTAGCAAATTTCAAAGGAGTCAAGATCTAAAGAGCACCGTCTCCATACACACACTTTTTTTCTCTCTCATACTCCTCCCTTCTTCTCTTATCTCTTCCTTCAACTCATCGAACAGCCTCTCACTTTGTTTTCCCTTCTTCCTCTCTCATTCTTTTGATCTGTTTTAAGTCACTCTCACTATTTTCCCTCTTTGTCTCTTTCGTCGTCATCTTGTAAGGACTGAAATAGAGCAATATGAATTGGGAATGTGAAGTCTGTAAAAGTGCAGATTACAGGCTAGGGCAGGATAATTTACCAAGATATGAGACACGTGAATTTTACAATTAAACCTCCTCAGGGCAGTGGTAAGTTGCTGAAATATTTAAAGTGGATTGGCAAAACACACTGAGTGCAAAGAGCGTGGACTAGCCGCTGGAGATGGCTTAAGCAACCCAATGAGTTTTTGTCATTTCAACTTTGATCCTAAGGCTGTGATGTGAAAGGGAGAATATTGTAGAAAGACAGGCACTAAATAAATAATGATCTTGATAAGGTGTGATAATAGTTATTTCCAAATTGTTATGTTAGCTACAGTTTTATTCTACACTTTTTTCCATGAAACTAAATTTTCTCCAGAAAAAGCAAAACAAATTACTGATTTTTATATTTCTTTTTGGGAAGCAGCATTCGTTCCTATCCAGTTATCCTGTGCCTTCGCACTTTACTAAGAGCTGTATAAGAGTGTGTAAGATAATCACATTCAGAAGTAGTAATTGATCTACCTGAAACATTTAGATGTTCTTCAAAAGAACTTTGTGTGTGTGGCAAGGAAAGCTTAGTAAAGGTTATTCTGAGCACAAATCAATTATTTATATCTTCAAAAGGATTCGCGGAACCAGAGATAGTCTGAAAAATAAAACTGAGCCCTCTTGAGCAAGAAACGGTACAATCATGGACATACAAATGAATCGTGTACACATTATAGATGGTTTTATTTAATTGTGTTTTATTGATTTAACGTTGTCATTCTATGTAAGAAGGATTGGTTCTTCAAAGTATTCAATAATGAAAGCTGGTTAATATTACAACACATTTTAACACCTTTGAAGGCTGTTGGCATAAAACTAACAGGGTTTGAAATAGGTTATATTTCCTGTTTTCAGGAAGCTATTCCCACCATACGATGACCTTTCTTGGCCCAACTAATTAAAGCTGAATTGTACTTTCCAAGCGCTTAGTACAGTGCTCTGGACACAGTAAGCACTCAATAAATTCGATTGAATGAATGAGTGAATGAGTGAATGAATAAACACAAGATATAAGAGTAAAAACACACTCTCCCTTCTTCTTGAAAATGAAGTTGACACCTAATAACAAATGTCATCCTTTTTTTTTCTCTTCTTTCCATTTTCCCTCTTCCACATTCTTCCACATTCAGTCCGTTCCTCTGTCTGGAATATTTTTCACCCAGGAAGAAATTTTAAATATTATCAAAGACGTAATAATCAGTAAATCAGATATTTAGTGAAATCATTCAAAAAATGATTTAGTACCTCACAACATTTACATTTATTTTTCATGGGGAAACCAGAAACTGAGGGAAGATTACTAGACCAGGCTGCCCAGGTGTCTCTTATTGTTAGTTGTTTGTGATTGTGTTGCTCCTTTGTCAGATGGTGTTAATTTTCATAGATATAGTAAATAGTAACTTTTTGGATGTTTGGGCATATTTGTATACTGTTTATTGATAAGAATCCATGACTATGCACAATTCTGTAAGGTAATAATTACTATTCTGAGAAAAAAAAAGAGTCACAAAGCACTCAGAGAATAACTCTGGTGGCATAAGACATTAAATATGTATATTTTAGATTTATTTTGTGAACTTGGCCATGTTCTTGTTCTCATAATGGTTTGTTTCATTTTTCCTGTTTTTTTTTTAATTTTTTGATGGTGTGTTGTTAAATGTGGATATATGTGTGAGTCTGTGAGAATGTAATAATAATAATAAAAATAATTATGGTATTTGTTAAGCAGTTACTCTATACTAAGCACTGTTCTAGAGTGCTGGGGTAGAAGAAGTAAAGCAAGATGGACACAACTTCTGACCCACATAGAGCTCAAAGTCTTAATCCCCATTTTACAGATGAAGTAACAGACCCAGAGAAGTGATGCTACTTGCCCAAGGTCACACAGCAGACAAGCGTCTGACCTGATTAAATTGTATCTATCCCAATGGTTAGTATAGTGCCTGACACTTAGAAAACACTTAAGAGAAGCAGCGTGGCTCAGTGGAAAGAGCACGGGCTTTGGAGTCAGAGGTCATGAGTTCGAATCCCAGCTCTACCACTTGTCAGCTGTGTGAATGGGCACGTCCCTTCACTTCTCTGTGCCTCAGTTCGCTCATCTGTAAAATGGGGATTAAGACTGTGAGCCCCACGTGGGACAACCTGATTCCCCTGTGTCTACCCCAGCGCTTAGAACAGTGCTCTGCACATAGTAAGCGCTTAACAAATACCAACTAAACAAAAAACATTTTTTAAAAAAAGTTGAAAAAATGGGATTAGAACTCAGGTCCTCTTACTCCCAGGAATGAGCAACATGGTATAAGGGATAAAGCCCGGGCCTGGGAGTCAGGAGGTCATGGGTTCTAATCCCGGCTCCACCACTTGTCACTGTGTGACCTTGGGCAAGTCATTTCACTTCTCTGGGCCTCAATTACCTCATCTGCAAAATGAGGATTGAGACCTTGAGCCCCCCATCGGACAGGGACTGGGTCCAGCCCAATTTGCTTGTATCCACCCCAGAGCTTAGTACAGTGCCTGGCACATAGTAAGCGCTTAACAAATACCATGATAATGATTATTATTATGGGCTTTTTCCATTATATCATGCTGCTTTCCTTAGGTGTCTTTCTCCATCTCCCTCCACCTTACATTTTTTAAATTGCAAAGCCCCCTTAAGGCAATGTCCTATCCCATTACTTAGTATAGTGCTCTGCACACAGAAAGAACTCGGAAGCAGTGTGGCTCAGTGGAAGGAGCCTGGGCTTGGGAGTCAGAGGTCATGGGTTCGAATCCTATCTCTGCCACTTAGCTGTGTGACTGTGGGCAAGTCACTTAACTTCTCTGGGCCTCAGTTACCTCATCTGTAAAATGGGGATTAAGACTGTGAGCCTCACGTGGGACAACCTGATTACCCTGTATGTACCCCAGTGCTTAGAACAGTGCTCTGCACATAGTAAGCGCTTAACAAATACCAACATTATTATTATTACTGTTATTACTCTTCTACAGCGAGTTGTAACCATGCTATAATGAAAACATATTTAAGTTAGGTATTCAATCTCTTGATCAAGTGTTCAAAAAGGGTATGGATCCAAGTCAGTAGGCAACACAGAAGGGAGAGGGAGTAGAGAGGAAGAGAGGGCTTAGTTGGAAGAGACCTCTCGGAGGGAGGCAGGGAATCTGTCTGTTTATTGTTATATTGTACTCATTCAATGGTATTCATTAAGCGCTTACCATGTGCAGAGCACCGTGCTAAAGGGAAATACAGTAAAATAAAGAGTGACAATCCCTGCACACAATGAGCTCACTCTCCCAACCACTTAGTACAGTGCTCTGCACACAATAAGTGCTTAATAAATACAATTGAGTGAATGAAAGGTGTGATTTGAATAAGGTTTTGAAGATAGGGAATGAAGTGGTCTATCATATATGAAGGAGGAGACTGTGAGCCCGTTGTTGGGTAGGGATTGTCACTATTTCTTGCCAAATTATACTTTCCAAGCTCTCAGTACAGTGCTCTGTACACACTAAGTGCTCGATAAATACGACTGAATGAATGAATGAGTTCCAGCACAGAGGGAGGACATGGGCAAGGGGGTCAAGATAACGAGTCAGAAGGACTTGGGTTCCAGTCCCGGCTTTGCCACTTGTCCGCTGTGTGACCTTGGGCAAATCACTAAATTTCCCTGTGCCTCAGTTACCTCATCTGTAAAATGAGAACTAAGACTGTGAGTGCCAGGTGGGATGTGGAACATGTTCAACCCTTATTAGGATATATTCAATTGTATTTATTAAGCAATTACTGTTTCTCGTTCCACCATTCTCCCTTTATTGCTCTCTCAGGCCTCTTATGATCCTTTTATTCCCCTACCTCTCCCTTCCAAAGAGCACAGAACTCTCATATTGAAAAATCCCATTATTTGACCTCCTACAAATCCGTACCATAGCCCTTAGCATAACCTAGCCCATAGTAAGCACTTAACAAATACCATAAAAAATGGGGAAGGGTGGGTTGGTAGTGAGATAGATAATATAATGTTAATAATGTTGGTATTTGTTAAGCGCTTACTATGTGCCGAGCACTGTTCTAAGCGCTGGGGTAGACATAGGGGAATCAGGTTGTCCCACGTGGGGCTCACAGTCTTGATCCCCATTTTACAGATGAGGGAACTGAGGCACAGAGAAGTTAAGTGACTTGCCCACAGTCACACAGCCGACAAGTGGCAGAGCTGGGATTCGAACTCATGAGCCCTGACTCCAAAGCCCATGCTCTTTCCACTGAGCCACGCTGCTTCTCCAGGTCAGACCAGAGTACAGAGAGGAAGGAGGTTGACATTGGAAGAGGGAAGTGCTCATGCTGGGTTGTGGAAGGAAATCAGCCGGGAAAGATCTGTCCGTCTCCCTTGATTAGACTGTAAGCCCGTCAATGGGCAGGGACTGCATCTGTTGCCGATTTGTACATTCCAAGCGCTTAGTACAGTGCTCTGCACACAGTAAGCGCTCAATAAATACTATTGAATGAATGAATGAATAAGAGGGAGGGAGCTGACTGAGTGCTTTAAAGCCAGTGACAAGGAGTTTCTCTTTGATGCAGAGGTGGACCGGCAACCGCTGGCAGTTCTTGAGGAGTGGGAAGCGTGGACTGGATGTGTTGTTTTTAGGAAAACGATTCAGGCAGCAGAGTGAAGTAAGGACTGGAATAGGGAAGCAGTGTCACCTAGTGGGAGGAATACAGATCTGGAAGTCACAGGACCTGAATATTAATTCTCGCTCCACCACCTGCCTGCTGTGTGATCTTGGACAAGCCACTTAACTTCTCTGTGCCTTAGGTCCCTCATCTACAAAATGGGGATTCAGTCCCTGTTCTCCCTCCTGTTTGGACTGTGAGCCTCGTGCAGGACCTGATTATCTTGTATCTACCCCAGAGCTTAGTAGAGTGCTTGACACCTAGTAAGCGCTTGACAAATACCCCAATTATTATTAATTCCTATGGAGTGGGGAGAGACAGGAGCAAGGAAGGTCAGTGAGAAGGCTGAGGCCGTCAGTAGTCAAAGGGGGATACGATGTGTTTGGATCAGCCTAGTAGCAGTTTGGATGGGAGGAGAGGGCAGCTTGTAGCAATGTTCTGCGGCAAGAATTGACAGGATTTGTTGACAGATTGATTATGTATGCTGAATGAAAGAGAGAAGCTGTTGAAGTTATGCTAAGGTTTTGGGCAGGTGAGACAGGGAGAGTAGTGGTGTTGTCTACAGTGATCTGAAAGACATGGGAGGACAGGATTTCCGTGGCAAGGTGAGGAATTCCGTTTTGGATGTGTTACGTTTAAGCTTTCGGCCGGGTAGCCAAGTAAAACTGTCCTGAAGGCAGGAGGAAATGGGAGGCTCGAGGAAAAGGAGAACAGTCAGGGCTAGAGAGCTAGATTTGGGACTCATCCACGTAGAGATGGTGGTTGAAGCTGTGGGAGCAAATGAGGGGTGGAGATGAAGACTACAAGGCGACTGAGAATTGAGCCTTGAGGGACTCCAGCAGTTAGAGGGTGGGAGGCAGAGGAGGAGCCTGTGAAAGAGGAGGAGCGGCCAGAGAGATAGAAGGAGAACTAGGAAAAGACGGTGTCAGTGGAGACAAGGTTAAAAGACATTTCCAGGAGAAGAGGGTGGTCCACGGTGTCAAAGATAGCTGAGGGTTTGAGAAAGATTAGGATGAAGGAGAGGCCATTAGGTTGGGGAAGAAGGAGATCTTCGGTCACCTAGAAGAGGCAGGAAGGGGGAGGAAGCCAGATTGGAGGAGAGGAAGTGGAGACAGCAGGTGTTGGCAACGCAGGGGATTTAAAGAGTAATGGTTGAAGGGAGATGGGGTGATAACTGGAGGGAGCCAGGGTTCAAGGGGAGGATTTTAATGATAGAGCATATGTGAACATTTTTGAAAGCAGTAGGGAAGAAGACAGTGGAAAGTGAATAGCTGAAGATGGTGGTCGGGGGAAGAAGTGAGGGGTTCAGTGTTTTGATGAGGTGCTAAGTGATGGGGTTGAAGGCACAGGTGGAGGGGGGAGATTTTGAGAGGTGAAAGGAGCTCTCCTCTTGAGATATCAATTGTAGAGACATCAGTGAAAGGCAGCATGAAAGAGGGAATGGGACCGCAAGTCAGGACACCTGGGTTCAATCCTGAATCTACCACTTGCTTCTGTGTGATTTTTAGGCAAATCACTTGATCCCCCTGTGCCTCACTTTTTCTCATCTATATAATGGGGCTAAAATACGTGCGTTCTCTCTTAGACCGGGAGCCTTGTGTGGAGGAGGGACTGTGTCCGGTCTGATCATTGTATTTACACCAGTGCTTAGTAGAATATTTGGTCCTTAATATTTGGCACTTAATAAACCCTGACATCATCAAAGTACTTAGCTTTTGCATTTCTTGACTATGACCCAGAAGGTTTTTTAAAAAGGATCCAGAAGGTTTTTTAAAAAGAAACCATGCTAGAAAATATCAAATGATCCATGTGGTACCCTGCTTAATGGAGAGCAAGATCCCACAGTAAAAATGTATTGGCCTTTTCCAAAATGATACCATTTTTAAAAAGCTATAATCAGTCGATCTCTGGTATTTATTGAGTGCTTAGCGTGTGCAGAACACTACACTAAGCTCTTGGAAGAGTACAGTGCAACAGATTTGGTAGATGTTCCCTCCCTACAACAATTTTACAGTCTAGAGTGGGAGAAGCTTCATTGGCAGAAGCTTTTGCCAAACTGGGTTAAAACATCATTTAGTCTTCCACACCATTACTTCGAGATGTTGCCTTTTTGCTTTCTGTTATTAGTTTAGGGCAGAGCTCTTAGGATATGAGCTCATCAAATATGTCTGACTAATTAGATTTCAATCTGGCTACTCTTTGGTTAAAGTGCCAGGGGAAAAGCTTATGGTCAAGAGCTTTTCCTGATTCATGTTGTATGTTACTTGGCTGTCTTTGGAACACTGAATGATGATCATGCTTCTGTATGTATGTGCTTGCTCGTTGAGGTATGACCCATCAGAGGAAGCTGTTAAAGGTGAGTTCTTTGACATTCCTTTTCTGTCAATGCCCGTGAGTCCCTGAGAACCTTGTAGTTAATTGCTGATTGTAAGTCAGGTAGCTTTGGGATCCTCGACTGTTTCTTGCTACCTATTGAGGGCAGTACTACGTAATTTATTTTAAGTTGTGAATTCCCCAGATGAATTTCCAAAACAAATTCACAGATCCAGTAAATGCTCTCTCTTGCCGAAGGTCAAACTGGGTATATAACGAAGGGTTCTGGCAGATGTTTGAATGGTTCCGAGACGGGGCGCCATATTTTTTCACTATGGCATCTTATTCAGGTAGAATCTCTCAAGGTGATACATCAGCCCTCGAACTCAGATGGACCCATTTGGATAGAGGGATTCAAATACTGAGAATGGATTCCTGGATTTCACATATAGGTCTTTGGTTACTGAAATTCTGAGGAGTCTGCCTGAGAAATGCCTTCTCACACAAAATTGATTTTCTTTTTTAAAAGCTCTTTGAAACACGAGAGTAACAGGTGCTATTCATGCTTAGTTTGAATTTATACACTGTGCAACTGTAACGGTCATTAGGAATGGTCTATATGTTTTGGAGAAATTGGTTAGAAGTTGGATGACAAAGTCAATTTGGAAAAAAAAAGGAAGAAAACGTTCTTCCTCTTTCATGCATTCATCGTATTTATTGAGCGCTTACTGTGTGCAGAGCTCTGTACTAAGGAAAGTAAAATTCTATCACTTCTATCCACTTGTTTCACAATTTGCCTTAATTATATGAAGTCAGTAGACTCCTAAGATTCAGTGTAGGACTTGGGGTTTTAAATCTTAGAGAAACAAAAGTATTCCAAAAGTTTTTAACCGGGTGTTTCCCTTTTTTTATTTTTACATAGTAGTAATGGCTTGCATTAAGTACTTACTGGGTGCTGGAAGAGAATTCACAATGGGAATTAGACACAATTCCTGTCTCTCGGGGCCTCTCAATCTAACAAATCTACCTGACTTAACTGTAGTAACTGTACACTATTTGAAATTTCCATGGTGTTGATGTAGAGTTCTTCGATAAATTGTTTTATTTTTCCTTGTAATCATCATGCTCTGGAAAACAAAATTACAAATGACTGTAACTAATACAAACTGATTTTTGATGCAATGTGCAAATGGGAAAATGAAGCTTAAGCAGTAATGCAATTTATATTTAACGGCCTACGGTATCAAATCGTTTTTATGACATGCTTTAAGTGTGGCTGCACTCCTAATCTATTCTTATGTAAACCATATATCGTCCTGTAGGCTGAGAAAAGTACCCATCCAAGGATAATTAGAGTTCTCATAACCTGGTGTTTAGAGTCCGCTGCATGGTTTCCAGTCCACCAGCTTGATACAGTGAGTAAACAGACAGGAGAAATGAGTTAGTACCGTTCTTTTTTGTGTATTTTTTTTACAGGCCGTATATGTCCATTGGAACACTGCGGGATCAAGTCATTTATCCCGATTCGGTAGATGACATGCATGAAAAAGGATATAATGACCAAGATCTTGAAATTATCCTCCATGATGTCCATCTCTATCACATAGTCCAAAGGGAAGGAGGTAAATTCTCTACTTTTTTTTCTTCCAAGTACTGATGCTTAGAAAGGAAGGGTAGTCTAGTGGATAGAGCACAGGTCTGGGAGTCAGAACTGCCTGGATACTAATCCCGGCTCTGCATTTGTCTGCTGTGTGATCTTGGGCGAATCACTTAGCTTTTCTGTGCCTCAATTACTACGTCTGTAAAATGGGGATTAAGACTCTGAGCTCCATGTGGGACAGGGACTATGTCAAACCCAATTTACTGGTATTCATTCATTCAATAGTATTTATTGAGCGCTTACTATGTGCAGAGCACTGGACTAAGCACTTGGAATGAGCAAGTCGGCAACGGATAGAGACAGTCTCTGCCGTTTGACGGGCTTACGGTCTGATCGGGGGAGGCGGACAGACGAGAACGATGGCAATAAATAGAGTCGAGGGGAAGAACATCTCGTAAAAACAATGGCAACTAAATAGAATCGAGGCGATGTACAATTCATTAACAAAATAAATAGGGTAATGAAAATATATACAGTTGAGCGGACGAGTACGGTGCTGAGGGGATGAGAAGGGAGGGGGGAGGAGCAGAGGGGAATGGGGGGAGAAATAAGCTGCGGAGAGGTGAAGGGGGGGTAGTAGAGGGAGTAGAGGGAGAAGGGGAGCTCAGTCTGGGAAGGCCTCTTCTGGGAAGGCTTCCCATGGGTGAGTACAGTGCTGAGTGCATAGTAAATGCTTAACAAATACCACAATTTGTGGAAATTATTTCAAACAGCATTTCAAATATCACTTCATTTGGTTTCTTCCAATAAGAATGAATAATATTAATTCATAAACTACATTATTTCTATAATATTATATGTTATCAGGATTCTTTGTTTGACATGGTGACCTCTAGCAGGAGAGATGCTGTCAATTAAACGTAACCACTTGGAAGTGGGGATCCAATCCCAGAGCAAAGATTTCCTTCCAGCAGAAGCAGTAGTGTGGCCGAGTGGAAAAAATCACAGGCCTGGGAGTCGGGGGACCTGGGTTCTAATCCTCGTTCTTCCACGAGCCTCCAATGTGATTTGGGGCAAGTCACTCAATTTCTCTGTGCTTCAATTTCCTCATCCATCTCTGAGCCCTTTGTGGGACAGGACTGTATCCAACCTGATTATCTTGTACATACCCCGGTACTCAGTACAGTACTTGGAACATAGTAAGAGTTTAACACACACCAGTATCATCATCAAAGTACATGCAGCCAGAGGGAGGAAGGGATGTGGTGCATAGAGAAGCGCATAATAAGCAGCATGGCCTCAGAAGCAGCATGGCCTAGTGGCACGGCCCTGGGAAGCAGAAGGACCTGGGTTCTACTCTCGGCTCCGCCACTTGTCTGCCGTGTGATCTTGGGCAAGTCACTTTACTTCTCTGGGCCTCAGTTACGTCATCTGTGAAATAGGGTTGGAGATTGTGAGACAGGGACTGCGTCCAACCTGATTTGCTTGTATCCACCCCAGCTCTTCGTACAGTGCCTGGCACATAGTAAACACTTAAATTCAACCATGATGATTATTATTATTACTATTATATTAGTATACAGTAATGTACTATTATTATTACTAATGATAATAATAATAATAATAATAAAGCACTGGGGTAGATATAAAATAATCAGATGAAACATAGTACTTGTAAAATGGGGGATTCGGTACCTATTATCCCTCCCCCTTAGACTGTGAGCTCTATGTGGGGCAGGACGGGTGTCCAACCTGATTATCTTGTACCTATCCCAGTGCTCAATATAGTATTTGGCAAGTAGCAAGCACTTAACAGATACCATTATCATCATCAAAATACATCAAGCCAGAGGCAGGTAGAGATGTGGCATCTAGAGAAATGTATTTGTAAATCACTGGAGAAGATATAAAATAATCACATGAAAAATAGCCTTGTCCCAGAATCTAAGAGGGAATGAGAGGAAGTATTTTATATCCATTTTACAGATTAAGAAACTGAGGCACGGGGAAGTTAGGTGACTAGCCCAAGGTCACACAACAGACAAGCGGTAGAGCCGGATCTCCGGTCTCTTATTACCGTGCTCTTTCTCTTTTGATCCTTTTTAAGGAGTGACTGAAGCATGTGAATTTCAGGACATTTTGTCACCCTCCTACTATATTTTAGCTATACAGACTTAACCAGTTTTAGGTACAGAGATCTGCACTTACCCGGTGAACAAAACTCTTTGAACTGCATAATAAGAATCGCAGAATCACATTAGATTTATATCCAAGAGTCAAGATTGGAAATCACCTGTTGATTTAGGAGGGAATAGATACAGTGATCACACCCATGGCATCGTTTGCAGCGATCCATCATTTACAAATTCCCATCTTCAGTTAAATAATGTATTTGATCATGTAGGGTAATAGCCTAGAGAGGAAATACCATGCTAACAAGTGCTAAACACAGGTTTGATTCAGAGATCAGATATCTCATTGTGAAACCAGGTGGATTAGCAACAGTAAGTAGGTAGTGCTTTCTGCAAATTAAAGGAAGCAGATTGAATCAGACTTGGGAATGTTTATGCCTCTTTTCCATCCATAAAACAGGTACAGCCGGATGCTCACGGTAAAAGAAATTTGACACTAAAGTAGCCTTTCAGAAAGGGCCAGAGCTCTAAACAATACGAAGGATCTTTTAAAGGGTAGATTTTTAGAAAAATAATTTTGGAACTATTAATAGTGTTTGTCCTTGGGCAGCAAGAAGGCACTTAGATCTGCTTATCACATAATAAAATCCCAAAGTAGAGGTTTTAACATGCTTCATTAAAAACCAGTTCTGCCTGCTTTTAAGCCATGGGACTCAAACCCAATCTTAATGAGTTTCCAGAAAAATACTTTATAAATAGTGAGGTATACGTGACCAGCTACATTTAATAAATTGATCACTTTTGGGTCATTCAGTGACTGATTTAAGGCTCTCGGGGAACAATTTGTGAGAGGAAGGTAGTGACACCGTATATCAAGTTGGGACGTTCAAGTTCGAATCAGTCAGTCAATCACTGCTATTTATCGAGTGTTTACGTGTACGGAACACTTTACCAAGCGCTTGGGAGGGTACAGTACGACAGAATTAGCAGACACATTCTCTGTCCCCAGCGAGTTTACAGGCTAGAGAGGGAGGCAGACATGAATATAATTAACTAATCTAAACAATATAAAAATATGATTATGAAGGGTTAATAAACTGATTCTAGTGACCCGAAGCTTCCCTCTTTTTGGCAAGATCAGAACCATTAAACCAGAGACCTCAGCAAGTGTGATGATGAATTTTTTTGGTTTTATTTTTTAGTGTATACCATAACACTCTCTTCATTTTCCCCCTACTGGGTGGTGTGAGAGGTATTTGACATACTACATTGAAATTCAGAATTCAGAATTAAAATTTTCTTTGCTTTCAATGCTTTGCTCAATGGTCTGTTCCTGTCTCCTTCCATACTGTAGCCATGCTGATCCAAGCTGATCCTATCCTGCCTAGACTATTCGGGAGTCTCCTTGCTGACTTCCCAGCCCCTTGTCTCTCCCCACTTCAGTCCATACTTTACTCTGCTGCCCAGATCATTTTTCTACAAAAAATGTTCAGCCCATGTTTCTCCATTCCTCACGAACCTTCAGTGGTTCCCGACCCACTTCCACATCAAGCAGGAATTCATTAGCTTTAGAGTATTCAATCAGTTCTCTCCCACCAAACTTAACTGGAGGATTTTCTAATACCTGCTCATGGGTTCTAATTCATTCATTCAATTGTATTTATTGAGCGCTTACTGTATACAAGTATACAGCTCTGCCCGGCTCTACCACTTGCCTGCTGTGTGACTCTGGGCAAATCACTTTATTTCTCTGGGCCTCAGTTACCTCATCTGTAAAATGGCGATTAACTGTCAGCTCCATGTGGGACAGGAACTGTGTCCAACCCAATCGGCGTGTATCCTCCCAGTGCGTGTATCCTCCCAGTGCTTAGTACAGGGCCTTGCACATAGTAAGCGCTTAACAAATATCAGAATTATTATCTAGGAACTGTATTAGGAACAATAACCCTGACTACAAACTCTGCTGCTCTGATGCCAGTCTACTCACTGTCCCTCAATCTTGTCTATCGTGCTGCTGACCCTTGTTGTGGGCAAGGAATGTGTCTGTTTGTTGTTATAGTGTACTCTCCCAAGCGCTTATACAGTGCTCTGCACACAGTAGGTGCTAAATAAATACGATTGACCGACTGACTCCTTACACATCCTCCCACTGGCCTGGAACTCCTTCCCTCTTCCTATCAAACGACAATACTCACCACCTTCAAAGCTCTCCTAAAATTACATCTCCTCCAAGAGGCTATTCCAGATAAATCCCTCATTTCCCCTTCGCCTCTTACCCTCTGCGTCTCCTGAGCTCTTGGATTGGTACCCTTTAAGCACTTGATATTCACCTCAGCATCACTCCCACATCAATTTTCTGCGTATTTACAATTTATTTTCATGTCTCTCTCCCCATCTCGACTGTAAGCTCTGGTGGGCAGGGAATGTGTCTACCAACTCTGCTGTATTGTAATAATAATTATTATTATGATCATTATTATGGTATTTTGTTAAGCGCTTACTATGTGCCAGGCACTGTTCTAAGTACTGGCGTAGATACAAGATAATCGATTGGACACGGTCCTTGTCCCACGTGGGGCTCATAATCTCCAGCCCCATTTTACAGATGAGAGAACTGAGGTACGGAGAAGTTAAATGACTCACCCCAGGTCACACAACAGATAAGTAGCAGAGCCGGGATTAGGAACCATGACTTTGTGAGGCCTATGCTTTATCCACTGTGCGACGCTGCACACATTAAGCACATATTAAATATGACTGATTGATTGGTAGACATTTCAGAAGGAATGTTTTGGGTCCAGCCTGTTTTCCCTTCTTTCTGTAAACTGAACCCATCTTACTGAAGCAAGAAGCCAGAAACTTTTGTAAGCATTCATTGCTTGTGACAGGTTTGCCAAATATTTCTTATCTATGATCAAGGCAAGTCATTTAACCTGTCTCTATCTTTTTCCCTATCTGGACCATAGGGATAATAATCCCTACCCCTCCCGATACGTACAGAGGGATCTTGTGAAGATGAAATGAGATAATGAATATGAAAGTACTTTGAGTTCCTAGGAAGAAAGGCTTTACATATATTCAAGGTGTGATTATTGTTATTACCATTGTTATTTAAACAAGCAAACTCTTTTATTTCCACTTATGGGAGTAAGGAAAAAGAAACTTGATTGGAGAGTTGAAATCAGTCAGTAGTATTTACTGAGCACTTGTGGAAGTAAACCTTTTACTGACCATTTGGGAGAGTGCAACAAAAGCAAAAAAAAATGCATTTGAGAGAATGGGCCTGGGAGTCCGAAGGACCTGGGTTCTAATTCTGGCTCCACCACTTGTTTGAAGTTTGACCTTGGGAAATTCACTTAACTTTTATGCGCTTCAATCAGTTCATCTTGTTGTGGCAATGGAATATGTCTTTTATATTGCTAGATTGCACTTTCCCAAGTGCTTAATACAGTGCTCTGCACACAGTAAGCGCCCGATAAATGCAATTGCCCGACGGACTGACCGAAGCTTGAGGGTTATAGCTGCTCCTGCTCGGAACATAACCTTTGGTGACGGGGGAAGGGGGCAGCACCCTAGGAGGACTTGGGCGACTAACAGCAGCAGTGGGGTGACCAGGAACAGCCCCCCATCAGGATAGCAGCTTGGGGACACCCCCATTGGGTTTGGACAGTAGTATTCAATCAACTGAACAATCGTATTTATTGAGTACCTACCATGTGGAGAGCACCGTCCTAAGTGGTTGGGAGAGGACGAACCAACAGAAACGTTCTCCGCCCGTAAAGTGCTTGCAGTCTAAAGTCTAGTAGCTGGCGGGGTACCCAGGAATCAGGGAGAAGCCCAGTGTCGAGGGAGGGAAAGTGTTTAATTTGTGGGTTTGTGTGCGGGTGTGTGTGTATCCCCTCTCCGTTGTCATCGTCATCATCATCATCGTCGTCATCATTTCTGGCCTCACCACTTGTCTGCTGGGTGACTTTGGGCAAGTCACTTAACTTCTCTGAGCATCAGTTACCTCATCTGTAAAATGGGGATTAAGGGTGTGAGCCCTAAATGGGAGCCCGCTGTGGGCAGGGATTGTCTCTCTTTGTTGCTGAATTGTACTTTCCAAGCGCTTAGTACAGTGCTCTGCACACAATAAGCACTCAATAAATACGATTGAATGAATGAATGACAGGGACTGTGTCCAACCCAATTAACTTGTATCTACCCCAACATTTTGTACAGTGCTTGGCACATAATAAGAGCTTAACAAACGCCCCATTATTATTATTAATGGTTTTTATTGAGCAGTTCGTATGTGCAGACCGCCTGGGAGAATATAACACAACAGAGTAGACTTAGCAGACGTTCCCTTTGCACAAATGTCTCCTCTGTCTCCTCATCATCTCCCTCCCACAATTTGTTTCCTTTGACATCTGATCTCTCTCTCTCTGTCTACCTTCATCCCTCCTCTCCTTCTTCTCCTTTCGTCTTCTGTCTTAGTGATTGGGAGCCCCTAGAGGGACAGAGTCAATGTCCAATTCCATCCTGTATACTCTTTCCCAACACTTAGTGTGGTGCTCTGCACACAGTAAGTGCTTAATAAGTACTATTACTACAGATCTGACCTGCTGATCATCTCAAGCCCCTCGGTCGAAAGGGGTCTCTGAGTTCTGGCAAGGTGAAGTGGGCTGGCCTTCCAATTAATCAAGGCTATTTGTTGAGTGCTTCCTGTGTGTAGAGCACTGCAAGAAGAAGTTAGTTGAGTACACTTGTCAGCTGTGTGACTGTGGGAAAGTCACTTCTCTTCTCTGTGCCTCAGTTCCCTCATCTGTAAAATGGGGATTAACTGTGAGCCTCACGTAGGACAACCTGATGACCCTGTAGCTCCCCCAGTGCTTAGAACAGTGCTCTGCACATAGTAAGCGCTTAACAAATACCAACATTATTATTACAATACAATAGAGTTATTAGGCAGGAACCCTGCCCACAAGGAGGTTATAATCTACTGGGGCAAAATTTCAGGTCTTTTTTGAGTTTTTCTCTGACATGTTGGGAAATAGCAGGTGCCTCTGTGTAGATAATGACCAACTGCAGTCATTCATCTACTGCCTTTTTACTGTGTTAACATTTAATCATGCAAAAATACACATAATTTTCCCACTTACACAGCAGAGATGAAAAACCTCTTCGGTTATGCTACTAGGAAGCAACTAGGAGTAAAACCCTTTATAAATATGCTAGCCTTTGCTTTTTCCCATGCTGTTGAAGATATTTGGCATTATAATGAGAAACGTTTCTGTACCTGGTAAAACCCAGGCCGCAAACCTGGGTCCTCTAACGCCAAACTACTCACTATACCTTGATATTGTCTCTCTCACCGTCGAACTCTCGTTCATTTCTTCTCTCCTACCTGAAACTCCCTCCCCTGCTTCATATCTAACATACCACTACTCTTCCTCGCTTTCAAAACCCTACTAAAACAATATCTCCTCCAAGAAACCTTCCCTGAGCACTTTTCATTTCCCCACCTCGTTCTACCTTCTTTCGGCCTTAAATTTGAACTTGGGTCTGAATCCCTTAAACACTTTGATGCACACCCCACCCCTAATCCCACAACACTTACATACATATTTTTCTACTCTGTTCCTTCCTCTCTATGTAATTTCTTTTAAATCCCATCAGTCTCCCTAGATTGTCAGCTCCTTGAGGGTAACATTCATGTCATCTAACTCTACTGTATTATATTCTCCCAACTACTTAGTACAGTCAATCAATGACATTTATTGAGTGCTTACTCATTTCCCTACTCCCTCTCTCTTCTGCGTCATCCTTGCAGTTGGATTTCTACCCTTTATTCACCCTACCCTCGGCCCCAGAGCGCTTTTGATGATATCCATAATTTATTTTAATGTCTGTATCCCTTTGTAGACTATAAGCTCCTTGTGGGCAGGGATGGTGTCCACTAAGTGTGTAATATTGTACTATCCCAAGCTCTTTTCACAATCCTCAACACACTGTAACACTCACTAAACACGATTGATTGAGTGTTTGTACTTTCCCAAGTACTTTATCACAGTAATCAATTGGTTGATTGATTGATTATTGAAAGTACAATATCATTGAGTTGGTAGACAGAGATCCCTGCCTTCAAGGAGCTTACAGTCAAGTGGGGAGGACAAGGCTCTGACCATGGTAAGCACTCAATAAATACTATCTGATCTTAATATAGTGCCCGGCACATAGTAAGCACTTAACAAATACCATGATTATTATTATTATTACTATTAATAATAATAATGTTGGTATTTGTTAAGCGCTTACTATGTGCCGAGCACTGTTCTAAGCGCTGGGGTAGACATAGGGGAATCAGGTTGTCCCACGTGGGGCTCACAGTCTTAATCCCCATTTTACAGATGAGGGAACTGAGGCACAGAGAAGTTAAGTGACTTGCCCACAGTCACACAGCCGACAAGTGGCAGAGCTGGGATTCGAACTCATGAGCCCTGACTCCAAAGCCCGTGCTCTTTCCACTGAGCCACGCTACTATTATTGATCTTTCCCCCATAATTTGATTTTCACTAGCAGTAGCCCATATTCATCTATTATTGAATAACAGTGTGGTTTAGTGGATAGAGCTTGGGCCTGGGAGTCAGAAGGACCTGGGTTCTAATCCCAGCTCTGCCACTTGTCTGCTGTGTGACCTTGGGCAAGTCACTTAACTTCTCTGGGCCTCAGTTACGTCATCTATAAAATGTGGATTGAGAGTGTGAGTCCCTTGTGGGACAGGGACTGTGTCCAATCTATTCAAATTGTATGTATCCCAGAGCTTAAAACAATGCCTAGCACATTGTAAACACTCAAGTACCAAAATATTATTAATAATAATAATAAAGTATAAAGTTTAAGAAATGTGTGGAGTAAGTACTAGACGAGAACATGAAGAATGCCTGCAATCTATCCAGAAATGTATGTCTGATGGTAGAAATAAAGGATGTGTTACCTAGCAACCTTAACTTTTCTCTCTAATAATCCATCCTGGTCTATAGTTCAGGTCCTTGTTAATCCCTCTGAATCTTCCTAGTATCACTAAATTTTCTTCTAAAGTTCATCCACAAGGAAAATTACTCAGAAATAGGGAAGAACCCCCTCATCCAGGAAAATCAGCGTAATAATAATAATAATAATGGCACTTGTGAAGCACTTACTAAGCATTGGAGTAGATACCTGTTAATCAGATTGGACACAGTTCCTGTCCCACATGGGGCTCACAGTCTTAATCCCCATTTTACAGATGAAGTAACTGAGGCCCATGAAGTGACTTGCCCAAGGTCACGCAGCTGACATGTGGTGGAGGCAGGATTAAAACCCAGGTCCTTATGACACCTAGGTCCATGCTCTATCCACTAATCCATGCTGCTTCTCACACATGCCCAGGAATCACACACATGCCCAAGCTCTAAAAAGGGAAATGCGAGAAAAATTTACTAAGTCCTGCTTTATCTTTCTTTTTCAATTAGAAGTTTTGGTTTGAGAGTAAATAAACTGAGGGCAAACCAGAAGTTCCAATCTTTTATTTTACATACAGTGACACAAAGGGAACAGGAATCTCAGTAGGGAGGAAGGGAAAGGGATGAGAATTGGGAGGGGGCTGTCCACAAAGAGTTATTAAGGTAGAACGCCTCGTGTAAAGAGCATGGACATGGAATTCAGAGGACCTGGGTTCCAGTTCTGGCTCTGCCATTTGCCTACTGTGTGATCTTGGGCAAGTCACTTAACTTTTCCATGCTCCAGTTTCTTCATCTGTAAAATGGAGATTAAATGTCTGCTCTCCCTCCCCCTTAATAGTGGGCCTCATGAGGAATAGGGATTCCAACCAGATTTATCTTGTGTCTACTTCAGCTCTTAATACAGTACTTGACACATACTAAGTGTATTTAGCAAAGAGCATAATTATTAATATCATTACTTATTTTGTAATATTGTCGCTCAACATTTCCCTAAATCGGCATTGACTCTACAGTCCCAACCTCAATCACTCCAGGAATGTTGAAAAGATGGGATATAATGTACAGGATTACCTTTGAATTTACTGTACCTATAGAATAGATCTGAATGTGGCATAAGAATGTTAACCAACACTAATTTGTAACGTTTGGATGTTCCCATTGTGTCTGCCTCTTGGAAGGATGGGATGCCATTATGGATTGGAAGGACGTCCTGTCAGGAGGAGAAAAGCAGAGGATGGGCATGGCTCGCATGTTCTATCACAAGTAAGTATTCTACGTATTTATGTACAAGCCTTCATAAAACCAGAAAACGTTCCGGAGGAGTTGTCGGTTGACCCTTCCTTAGCCGATGACAGGGACAGCTGATTAATGCCCGGACCTTACGCCTCAAGGTTGTATTCGTGGGTGTTCATCTAGGTCACTAATTCCCAAACTTCTTTGGCTTTGAGTCACTTCAAATGTTCCAAAGAATATGGGGCAGCTTCATCAAATTTTGAAATCATAGTATATGTGGAAGTTGGATTATCACTAATCCTATTCAGTGAGATGGCCCAGTAGATAGAGCAAAAGCCTGGGAGTCAGCTACAACACTTGTCCGCTGTGTGACCTTGGGCACGTTACTTCGTTTCTCTGTGCCTCAGTTACCTCATCTGTAAAATGGGGATTCAATACCTGTTCTCCCGCCTACTTAGCCTATGAGCCTCATGTGGGACCTGATTAACTTGTATCTACACCAGCACTTAGAACAGTGCTTGGCAAATAGTAAGCACTGGAAAAATACCGTGATTGTTCATTTTATTATTATTACTATTATCCCTCCCTCTGCAGCATCTCTACTGGGTCTTACCCACTACACACTTTGATACTAACTCCAGTTCCACCCACAGCACTTGTGTATATATCCTTATTTTTGGTTGCTTCTCCTATCTGTAATTTATTTTAATGTCTGTCTCAGGGATTGTAAGATCCTTGAGAATGTTATGGACAGGGAATATGTCCGCTTACGGTTATATTGTACTCTCCCAAACGCTTAGTACAGTGCTCTGCACCCAGTAAGTGCTCAATAAATACAGTTGAATGAATGAATTTTACTAATTCTCTTGTATTCATTCAAGTGTTTAGGACAGTGCTCTGGGTACAGCAGGTGCCCAATAATTACCCTTGATTGACTAATTGATTTAGCACCGATTTTTCAGAGTCACACAGTTTTACCTTTATGCTTCCAAGTTGACCTGAGCAGAATTTTGGAGTCCAAACTAAGCAGAGGAAATAGCTAGTATCTCAAATGAACTGCCTGGAGAAACTGAAGAAGGCAAAAAAGTGGCCTGGCCAGTGGGAATTAGAAGAACTCAACTGATTTTTCTCATTCCCTTATCACTTCTCTTTGTCTATTTTCCCTCCAATGGATATTACAGATTTTTATGGCACAGGCGGATGTTTTGAAGGTTCTGTCAGTAGTTTAATGTCCTGTTATATTGCTCAGAGAAATCCAGAACGTGCTCAGTTATCTGCAAAGATGATGCAGGTGATTAAGTGTAGCAGTAAAACCCCTGTTCTTCACAAAAGACACCCTGTTACCCTAGGAAAGACCTTGGTAGCAGCGTATGTCTGAAGAAGGAGCCACTTTGGCTGATTAGGGCCAAGCTCTCCTCAAGAAGCTGGCAGGAGAAAAGACAGCAGAGAGAAATAGAGGTGAAAGCCTGGGCTTTGAAATTGGATTTTGAAGTCTGTATTAGAACTTCGACGTGCTTAGGCCATAATCAGGAGGATCCGGGCTGAGGAGGGGAGGAGGAAAGTGCCTGGTGCCAAACTGAGAGGAATGAAGAACGATCTAAGGCAGCACAGATAATCCTCTTGGCAGTTAATCCATATGTGGAAAACTGGGAGGGTACCGATTTCTGAAATATAAACTACTAGATTAATACAAATTAGTGTGAGGAACAGCCGATTATGCTATCTAATCCTCCTGATGCAGACAAAAGATTTTTGCGTAGATCATTTTTTGTGGTGCTTCTTTCCTCAGATGTGGGTAGTGGGATTCAAGTGGGAACTTTAGAGTCTGACATTTATGAACAGCTGTTACCTGCTTTCACCTCCAGCCTGGAGCCTACCCATAAACTCCCATGTAACTCGACCGCTGTCATAGCTGGGGAAATAAGATCGGGGAAAATGTGAATGGAAAATTCTTACTCTGTCAGCGAATTAGGTTCAACAGTCTGAAGCACACAAGGCCCGACAAGAAATGCCAATTGAAGAAGATGATAAGTGCCCACCGTAATATTCATGATATATCCGTCTATGATATTGCTAGGGTAAAGAAATCGAGAGAAAAAGCAAAAGAAGTAAGAAGTGTTATGCAACAAGTAATAAAAACAAGTAAGAGCATGGACCTAAGAGTCAGAGGATATGAGTTCTAATTCTACGCCTTACGTCTCTGGTGCTCTGAGTGTCCGACTTGGGTTCTCTTTTGCAGGTTTCTTTCACATATGTCTACTCATGGGGTATTTAGGGGACACAGTCGTTGCCATTCCACTCTACTTCCCATTCAAAACTAAAAGCCAGAAAGCCATTTTTCCCAAGGCAAAGGAGATGAATTGAGTGATGGCAAGATGTAGTCCTTCCCCTCCCACACGTGTGTGTTTGTGTGTAGTTGTGTCCCTCCCTTCCTGTCTGTCTCTCTTTCTTTTACCATTCCTCCATTCTCTCTCTCATCTCTGTCTTTTGTTCTCTCTCAATCTTGGCTGTGTTTCCTATTCCTTTAATAATAATAATGGTATTTGTTAAGTGTTTACTATGTGCCAAACACTGTTCTGAGCGCTGAGGTAGATAGTAAAAGATATTAAAAGGATGGAAATTAGCATCCATGGGAAAAAAGTTAAATTATGTTTTCACGGTACTTAGAATAAGAGAAATACTTCATATTGGCTTCAAATACTGCGAAGGATGGTGGCCAGCTTTTCTTCAGTCATGTTGAGTCAGATGGAAACTAATTTAAATTAAGCAAGAGAGACTTAGGTTTGATAAAAGGAAAAGTCTTCATTGTTATTAGCCTTCCTCCTTCTACCAAATTCTAATTGACCAAATTTCTTGTCCTAGTTGTGCATTCAATCATTTATTCTGATTCAGATGTCTGTGAATATCTTTATGTCTTTTTCCCCACTTAGCGTCTAAGCTCCTTGGCCTACAGAATATTTCTGGGTGTCAGTTGAACTTTCCCAAATACTTGGTTCAGTGCCGGCAGTGGGTAATTAAATACTACAGAGTCAAGGAAGACAGAAGAAAGAGCACGGGCTTAGGAGTCAGAGGTCATGGGTTCTAATCCCGGCTCCGCCGCTTGTCAGCTGTGTGACTTTGGGCAAGTCACTTCACTTCTCTGTGCCTCAGTTACCTCATCTGGAAAATGGGGATTAAGACTGTGAGCCTCGCGTGGGACCTGATGACCCTGTATCTACCCCAGCGCTTAGAACAGTGCTCGGCACATAGTAAGCGCTTAACAAATACCAACATTATTGTTATTATTATTATTACTGTAGGCCAAAGTGACTTCACCCCCATAACCTTTAGGAGAGGGCGTACAACCGGAGGTAACCTTCTCTTGGCCCTTGGTAACGGCTGGGATAGGGCCCGAAAACTCAGTTGCCAAAATAGCAACGTAGATCCCTTCTCGCTCCAGTGTGGCCTAGTGGAAAGAGCATGGACCTAAGAGTCAGAGGATATGGCTTCTAATCCTGGCGCTGCCCTACATCTGTCGTGTGACCTTGGGCAAGTCACTTAACTTCTCTGTGCCTCAGTTACCTCATCTGTAAAATGGGGATTAAGGACTGTGAGCCCCATCTGGGACAGGAACTATTTCCAACCTGATTATCTTGTATCTTCCCCAGTGCATAGAACAGTGTTTGGCATATAGCAGGTACTTAACAAATACCACTATCATTATTATTATTATTATTTCTTACCTGGCTCTCTGGGCTGTGATGGACCTATGTGGGCCCTTACCCTACCCTGGAACCACAGGAGGTTCCACCTGACCTTGTCCGGACCCTTTGGCAGTCATGTTTCACACCCCATCCTACCCCCGAAGCCAGCCTTCCCCAGATCCTCTGTCCCTGAGCCCCATCCCTAGGAGGAAGAACGGACGACTCTGCTAATGGTGTTCATTAAGCGCTTACTTGTTGGTGCCAGGCAACGAATTAAGCACTGGGGTAGATATAAGGTTATCAAATTACCCATAGTACCTCTCCTGGGACTCATAATCTAAACGTTGGGAGACCAATTATTTTTACCCTGTTTCACAGATGAGAAACAAAGGCGGAGAATTGTTGTGACTTGCCCGAGGGTCCACACATCAGCCCAGGGGCAGAATTGAGACTAGGGCTTGAATTTCTCTGTTAGATGTATTTGTTTAGGTTTGTGATAATCCTTGAGCCTCCCTCTCTCTCACACCCTGTCTTTCACTCCCTCTTTCTCTTTATCTCTGCCTCTCCCCCTTTCTCTCTCTCGGTTATCTCTGGCTGCATCATCGACAGTTAGTTTTGTGAATATAGCTGGACACATTTCTGGGTCTCTCGGCTGTGATCTTTGTCTCTGCCTGCATCACCAACAGTGTCTCTGGGGGTCTAGCTAAGTCTATTTGTCTTGCCTTTCTAATTTTTTGTTGCCCCTCTTTGTACACAGCCTCTATCCAATTTGCCCTTGTGTTGTCTGTGAAAACCTGACCCTGCTGCCAGTCTGATTTAAAATTAGCAGATTCTCCTTTGCTTAATTGAGTTTGATTCTTCCTAGGGAGAGACTCGTCTATCCCTCCGAGTGAAAAAGAATAAAAGGAAAGGTGCGTTTGAAAGGAAAATTTGAAAAATAGGAGTGAACAAGGAGACGTTTGGACATTAGTCATTAAAATGAAGGGTTAGATGTGAAGGTAACACATTATTTTCATTTCGAATTAGAATTTAATAAAGCTATTTAATTTCCACATGAGGAAGGCATCAGCCTTCATCCCTGCCAGTGAACAAACAAGAGTGAACTGTGCCTTTCTTACCCTGCTGCCATAGCAAACCTTTCTCCCTCAGGAGAATGAGAGGAGAAAGGATTTTTTTTTCTTATTTTACATTTAGATGCATCTTTCCCTAGAATAGCTTAAAGAGCTTTACATGATAGGATAACATTCTGAGTTGGTTAGAATAAGCTGCACAGCAATAAGGAAATAACCCTTCCCTTCACCCCATTCTCTCTTTCCTTCCCATCACTATTCCTTAATCTGAACAAACACAATTCCAACCCAATCCCTGATATTGCGTCTAGACTGTGAGCTCACTGTGTGCAGGAAATTTGTCTGCCAATGCTGTTGTATGTTCCTAAGCGCTTAGTACAGTGCTCTGCACACAGTAAGAGCTCAATAAATATTCATTCTATCATATGCATTGAGTGCTTACTGCATACAGTGCACTCTACTAAGCACTTGAGAGAGTACAGTACAACAATAAATAGGCACATTCCCTGATTGATTGCTTGATTGATTGATTGATTGATTACCATCAAGTTTCAAAAAGTCCGTGGTGCTCTGAGTGACCGACTTGGATTCTCTTTCGTAGGTTTCTTTCACATATGTCTGATCACGGAATATTTAGGATGGACACAGTCATTGCCATCCCACTCTACTTCCCAGTAAACTAAAAGCCAGAAAGCCATTTTTCCCAAGGCAAAGGAGATGAATTGAGTGATGGCAAGACGTAGCCCCGCCCTTCCCACACATGTGTGTGTTTGTGTGTAGTTGTGTCCCTCCCTTCCTATCTGTCTCTCTCTCTTTTACCATTTCTCCATTCTCTCTCTCATCTCTGTCTTTTGTTCTCTCTCGATCTTGGCTGTTTTTCCTCTCTATTTCTTTAATAATAACAATAATAATGGTATTTGTTAAGTGCTTACTATGTGCCAGACACTATTCTGAGCACTGAGGTCGAAACAGAGTAATCAAGTTGTCCTATGTGGGACTAACAGTTTTAATCCTCATTTTACAGATGAGGGAACTAAGGCAAGGAGAAGTGAAGTGACTTGCCCAAGGCCACACAGCAGACAAGTGGCGGAGCCAGGATTAGAACCCACATCCTCTGACTCTCAAGCTCGTGCTCTTTCCACTAAGCCACGCTGTTTCTCACAGTGCTCTGCACAGAGTAAGCGCTCAATGAATGTGATTAATTCATTCACTGATTGATACAAGCCAATCAGGTTGGGCACAGTCCATGTCCCACATGGGGCTCACAGTCTTAATCCCCATTTTACAGAAATACTGAGACACTGAGAAGTTAAGCGACTTGCCCAGAGTTACGCGGCAGACGATTGGCAGATCCGGGATTAGAACCCAGATCCTCTGACTCCTAGGTTCATGCTCTTTCCACTTGGTCAAGCTGTTTCTATTTCTTGTTGGGAGACGAGGAGTAGAATGAAATTTGTTGGGATTGTGAGTGGAATCGTCCACTTTCTATCCCTCTTGCTCTTCCCAGGCTTCTGTGACTCAAAGAAGAGCTTCTTCAGATCTCCAGAGGGAGAGCGGGGCCCAGGCAGCCTCAGGGATGGGGACATTTATGTTTTCATCTCTGGCAAAACCCATAGATTAATCTGGTTCCCGTGCAGAAATTGTAATTTTCTTCTTCCTTCACTCAGCCAATAAGATGAGGACTTAGTGTGTGCAAACCTCTGGGTTAAGCACTGGAGAAAGCACACCATTCACTCAATCGGATTTATGGAGCACTTACTGTGTGCAGAGCTTACTATGTGCAAAGCACTGAGGTAGTGATGGTATTTAAGTACTTACTATGTGCCAGGCACTGTTCTAAGCGTTGGGATAGATGCAAGCTAATCAGTTTGGACCCCTCTCAGGGTCGCATCTGGAGAGTTTCCAGTCCTCTACCAGTCTCGGCTGTGGGAGGGAGAGTCGAGCAGAGGCCTGTCCGTTCCATTCCCACCTTGGGCAGTGACTAGCGAGCGGAAGGCCAACTGCTACAAGTCCAAACTCACCCGAGCTGGGCAGCAGCGGTATGGGAGAGAATCGAGGGCAGAGACTGAAATTCATTCATACATTCATTCATTCAACAGTATTTATTGAGCGCTTACTATGTGCAGAGCACTGTACTAAGCGCTTGGAATGTACAAATCGGCAACAGATAGAGACAGTCTCTGCCTAATGACGGGCTTACAGTCTATTGGAGAAGCAGCGTGGCTCAGTGGAAGGAGCACGGGCTTTGGAGTCAGAGGTCATGGGTTCGAATCCCAGCTCTGCCACTTGTCAGCTGTGTGACTGTGGGCAAGTCACTTCACTTCCCTGTGCCTCAGTTATCTCATCTGGAAAATGGGGATTAAGACCGTGAGCCCCACGTGGGACAACCTGATTCCCCTGTGTCTACTCCAGCGCTTAGAACAGTGCTCTGCACATAGCAAGCGCTTAACAAACACCAATATTATTAATCGGGGGAGACAGACAAAAACAATATCAATAAATAGAATCAAGGGGATGTACATCTCATTAAAACAATAGCAATAAATAGAATCAAGGCGATGTACATCTCATTAACAAAATAAATAGGGTAATAAAAATATATAGAGTTGAGCAGACGAGCACAGTGCTGAGGGGAGGGGAAGGGAGAGGGGGAGGAGCAGAGGGAAAGGGGGGGAAAGGGAGGCTTAGCTGAGGGGAGGTGAAGGGGGGGAGTAGAGGGGCAGCAGAGGGAGCAGAGGGAAAAGGGGAAACTCAGTGTGGGAAGGTCTCTTGGAGGAGGTGAGCTCTCAGTAGGGCTTTGAAGAGGGGTAGTTTGAAGTTGACTGCGCAGAAGGTAAACCACTTCTGGATTTTTACCAAGAAAACTCTATGAATGCTATACCAGAACTATGGCAGGTGGAAAGTTGGGCGTTCTGGGAGAGATGTGTCTGTGGTGTCACTATGGGTCGAAAACGACGCGACGGCATAACACAAGACAAGGATCAGTTTGGACTCAGTCCATGTCCCACATGGGGGTCACAGATTTAATCCCCATTTTATAGATGAGGTAACTGAAGCACAGAAAAGTTCAATGACTTGCCCAAAGTCACACAGCAGGCAAGCGGCAGAGCCAGGACTAGAACCCAAGTCTTCTGACTCCCAGGCCTGGGTTCTATCCACTAGGCCGCACTGCTTCTCCAAGTGCATGGGAGAGTACAGTGCAACAATAAATAACGACAATACACAGCGTGGCTCAGCGGAAAGAGCCCGGGCTTGGGAGGCAGTGTTCATGGGTTCGAATCCCAGCCCTGCCACTTGGCAGCTGTGTGACTATGGGCGAGTCGCTTAACTTCACTGGGCCTCAGTTACCTCTTCTGTAAAATGGGGATTAACTGTGTACAGTAACTGCGTGGCTCAGTGGAAAGAGCCTGGGCTTGGGAGTCAGCGGTCATGAGTTCGAATTTCGGCTCTGCCACTTGTCAGCTGCGTGACTGTGGGCCAGTCACTTCACTTCTCTGTACCTCAGTTACCTCATCTGTAAAATGGGGATGAAGACTGTGAGCCTCACGAGGGACAATCTGATTACCTCGTATCTACCCCAGCGCTTAGAACGGTGGCCTGCACATAGTAAGTGCTTAACAAATACCAACATTATTATTATTATTATACACCAGAGTTGATAAGATGATCTAATAATAATAATGTTGGTATTTGTTAAGCGCTTACTAGGTGCCGAGCACTGTTCTAAGCGCTGGGGGAGATACAGGGTCATCAGGTTGTCCCACGTGGGGCTCACGCACTTTTAATCCCTATTTTACAGATGAGGGAACTGAGGCACAGAGAAGTGAAGTGACTTGCCCACAGTCACACAGCTGACAAGTGGCAGAGCCGGGAGTCGAACTCATGACCTCTGACTCCGAAGCCCAGGCTCTTCCCACTGAGCCACGCCGCTTCTCCGATCTCCACCCCGAAGGATCTTACAGTCTAGCTAGTTGATGATAGAGCCAGTTCAGAGGGAACTTGAAGAGTTTTCAGTCACCTGGAGTTATTGTACCTCTGGAACGTAGGCTCCAGTTGCTTGGGGTGAAGAGGGTGAAGGGTGACCCTTGTGGGATGAGCATTGAGGGAGGGAAACTATCGGCTATGTCTGTGCAGATTATGCACCCGTACAGACACAGCGGGCTAGCCGAGAGGCTCACTCCCTGGCCTAATGGGCAGAGCACGTCCCTGGGAGTCAGAAGGACCTGGGTTCTAATTCCCTCTCTGCCACTTATCTGCTGCGTGACCTTGGGCAAGTCACTTTGCTTCTCTGTGCCTCAGTTACCTCACCTGTAAAACAGGGTTTAAGACTGTGAGCCCCATGTGGGACAGGGACTATGTCCAACCCGATTTGCTCGTATCCACCCCAGCACTTAGAATAGTGCTTGACACATAGTAAGTGCCTAACGAATGCCACAATTATTAATAATAATAGTAATAATGGGAGAGTCACTCACTCGGGGGCAAAGCAGGAGCTAAAGTTTCAGCTCCGTGGTGCTGGTTTACAGCTGTTGCACAAAGGACAGTGGTTGTGGCTCACCTAGCTGCAGGGGCAGGTTTGGAGCCTCTTGTTCCCTGGACTGAAGCCGGCAGTTCCTTCTGCCTCGTGCCTCCTGTGGTCCCCAGGCTGAGTGAAACGGGGGCACTGTGGGCAGGGAACGTGTACTCTCCCAAGCTCTCAGCACAAAATGCTCAGTACACAGTAAATAAAGCACTCAATAAACCCCACTGATGAGGTTGATGTCATTGATGATGATGTTGATGATGTAGGCGCGCCCCAGGCCGTCTGAGGGTGAGTAAAGGCGCGGCAGCAGCCGCACCAAGAGCAAATATCTCCGGCAAGAGGCCTTCCCCGACTATGCCTTCCTTCCATTCATTCGTTCATTCAATAGTAGTTATGGAGCGCTTACTATGTACTGAGCGCTTGGAACGTACAAATCGGTAACAGATAGAGACAGTCCCTGCCCTTTGACGGGCTTACAGTCTAACCGGGGGAGACAGATGGACAAAAACAATAGCAATAAATAGAATCGAGGGGATGAACGTCTCATTAAAGCAATAGCAAATAAATAGAATCAAGATCCCTCTACAGTGCCCTTGCACTTGAATTTCACCCATTTATTTACCCCTTGATAATCCCCAAAGCACTTATGTTCATTGCCATAATTTATTTACTTGAAGCAGTGTGGCTCAGTGGAAAGAGCCCGGGTTGGGAGTCAGAAGTCATGGGTTCAAATCCCAGCTCTGCCACTTGTCAGCTATGTGACTTTGGGCAAGTCACTTAACATCTCTGGGCCTCAGTTACCTCATCTGTAAAATGGGGATGAAGACTGTGAGCCTCGTGTGGGACAACCTGATCGTCTTGCGTCCTCTCCAGCACTTAGAACAGTGCTTTGCACATAGTAAGCACTTAACAAATGCCATCCTTATTATTTACTTATTTATCCTAATGTCTGTCTCCCCCCCTTGACTGTAAACTCCTCATGGGCAGGAAATGTGTCTACCAACTCTGTTGCATTGTACTCTCCCAAGCACTTAGCAAAATAATAATGTTGGTATTTTGTATTTTTTAAGCACTTACTATGTGCAGAGCAGTGTTCTAAGCGCTGGGGTAGATGCAGGGTCATCAGGTTGTCCCACGTGAGGCTCACAGTCTTCATCCCCATTTTTCAGATGAGGAAACTGAGGCACAGAGAAGTTAAGTGACTTGCCCACGGTCACACAGCTGCCACGTGGCAGAGCTGGGATGCGAACCCATGACCTCTGACTCCCAAGCCCGTGCTCTTTCCACTGAGCCACACTGCAAAATGCTCTGCACACAGTACTCAGTAAATAGGATTGATTCCCTTCCCTCCTTTCCCTTTCCCTTTTTTCCTCTGCCCCTTCATCACTTTATCTTATCACTCTTCTTCCCTTTCTTTTCTTCTCCCTCTTCTTTTCTTACTCCCACCTCTCAGGCCTTTTCTGCCTCTTGTTTTCCTTTTCCTTTTCCTTTTCTCTCCTTCAAAACCCCAACCTCTAAATACTTCCAGATGCACCCCCACCCAGCTCACTCCCGTACTGAAAATGAAGTCATCCACCCACCCCTGCCAGCCCTGGAATTTGATAAAATTGAATAATGTACCAGACATGGTCAGAAAAAGCTTTTACCTGATATTTCTATGCAATTTAATTTTGAAAATGAAAAGGGCAAGTTAAGAAGTTCGGTCAATATTGTCTCTACATTGAGAAGCAACTTGGCCTAGGGGAAAGAGCACAGGTCTGGGAGTCGGAGGACCTGAGTTCTAATTCCAGCCCTGCCAGTGGCTTGCTGTGTGATCTTGGGCTAGTCAATTAACTTCTCTATGCTTCAGTTACCTCATCTGTAAAATGGGGACTAAATCCTCTCCCTCCAATTTAGACTCTAAGCCCCATGTGGAAAAGGGACTGTGTCCAACCTGATAAACTTGTAGCTACCCCAGCACTTCAAACAGTAAATGCTTAACAAATATCCAAAATTTAAAAAAAGGCAGTCACACCTCATTCTGGAAGAGCTTTGGTGTACCAGCATAATTTCCATTAATATGAATTATTTGCTAACAGTTACTCAGGATTGGGGGGTTTGTGTGTGTCTTAATGTGGGCTGGTAATTAGCTACAAAGATATTAATTTAGGGTGATTAGTCAGAATTCAGTCACCAAGGATAAATTGCCCTGGATGAGGAGGTGCATTAATTAACCTGCCCAGTCGTTCCTTGACTGAATGTACATGATTCATTGTGATTCACTGGTCTCCGTCTCTATGAAGGTCATTGTACATTCAGCGCATTTTGGAAAGACAACTCCAGGAGGATAAGTGAAGGAGTCGATCAATCAAGCAATGGTATTTATTAAGAGTTTACTGTGTGAAGAGCACAATACTAAGCACTCGGGAAAGAACGGTGTAGGAGACTTGATAGACCTGTTCCCCGACCACAGTGAGCTTACAGTCTAGAGGGGAAGACAGACATTAATATAAATGAATACATTTTATGCATTTATATGTAAGTGCCCTGAGGCTGAGAGAGGGGTGAATAAAAGGTGCAAATTCAAGTGAAAGGGTGTCACAGAAAGGGGTGGAAGAAGAGGAGATGATGGCTTAGTGAGCGAAGGCCTCTTGGAGGAGATGTGCTTTCACTAAGCCTTTGAAAGTGGGGAAAAAGATTGTCTGTCAGATATGATGAGGAGGGAGGGCATTCCATGCCAGAGGCAGGACGTGGGCGAGAGGTCAGCGGTGAGATAGATGAGAACGAGGTAGAGTGAGTAGGTTGGCATTAGAAGAGCGAAGTGTACAGACTCGATTGTAATAGGAAATCAGGGAAGAAAGGAAGGAGGGGGCAGGTGATTTAAAGCTAATGGTAAGGAGTTTCTGTTTGATGCGGAAGTGAATGGGCAACCACTGGAGATTTTTGAGAAGTGGGGAAACTGAACAACTTCCAAGAAAAATCATCTGGGCAGTAGGGTGAACTCTGGATTGGAGTAGGGAAAGACAGGCAGGAGGCAGGGAGGTTGACGAAGAGACTGATGAAGTATTCAAGGTGGGAGAGGATAAGTGCTTGGGTTAACAAGATAGAAATTCAGATGGAGAGGAAAGGACAGATTTTAGGGATTTTACGAAGGTCGATACAACAGGATTTGGGAGAAGCAGCGTGGCTCAGTGGAAAGATCACGGGCTTTGGAGTCAGAGGTCATGGGTTCGAATCGCAGCTCTGCCACTTGGCAGCTGTGTGACTGTGGGCAAGTCACTTAACTTCCCTGTACCTCAGTTATCTCATCTGTAAAATGGAGATTAAGACTGTGAGCCCCACGTGGGACAACCTGATTCCCCTATGTCTACCCCAGCGCTTAGGACAGTGCTCTGCACATAGTAAGGGCTTAACAAGTACCAACATTATCATTATTATTATTATTATTATGTGGGTTGAATGAGAAAGACAAGTTGAGGATAATGCCAAGGTTACGTCCTCGTGAGACAGGGAGGATGGTAGTGCTGTCTGCAGGACTGTCAAGGGGAGGACAGTGTATGGGTAGAAAGATAAGGAGTTCTGTTTTGGACATACTAAATTTGAGGTGTGGTGGGGAGGTCTAAACAGAGATGCCCTAGAGGCAGGCGGTAATGTGAGATTGCAGAGAGGGAGAGAGATCGGGACTTCAGGCATTTGAATGCTTGCGGCTAGAAATAATGTCATACCACTGCATTTAAGACAACATGTCTGAAGTCAATCGGTCACAATTGAATGCTTCCCATGTGCCAAGCACTGAACTGTTTGGGAGAGTACAATATTACAGAATTGGGAGACACGTTACATCAACGATGTAATTAACGATCAGTGGTAATTAATAAACATAGCCCTGTACTAAGAAATTGAGCGTGTACAATCAAGTAAGCATAATGCTGCCATGAAAGGGAAACTATAATGTTGTCATAGAGATGTATCTCAAACCTTAAGCATTTCTCTGACGCGATGATCCCTCATCAGGTCCTTGTTCAAGAGTCGTTTTTTTTTCCCTCCCAGGCCCCTGCAAATGTCGTTGCTGACAAGAATGGAGACTGGAAGCTTTCAAATTTTCAACCACCATTAATAAAATAACAATAATGATAATAATCATGGGCGTGGCTCAGTGGAAAGAGCACGGGTTTAGGAGCCAGAGGTCATGGGTTCTAATCCCAGCCTCGCCACTTGTCAGCTGTGTGACTGTGGGCAAGTCACTTAACTTCTCTGGGCCTCAATTCCCTCATCTGTAAAATGGGGATTAGGACTGTGAGCCCCACGTGGGACAACCTGCTTACTTAGTATACTCCCCAGTGCTTAGAACAGTGCTTGGCACGTAGTAAGCACTTAAATACCATCGTTATTATTAAGTGCTTATTTTGGGTCGGGCGCTGTACTAAAAACTGGAGTGGAGAAGCAACGTGGCTTAGTGGTAGGGCACAGACCTCGGAGTCAGGTGGTCATGGGTTCTAATCCCAGCTCCTCCACTTGTGGGCTGTATGACCTTGGGCAAGTCACTTCACTGGGCCCCTGTTACCTCATCTGGAAAATGGGGATTGAGACCATGAGCCGCATGTGGGACAAGGACTGTGTCCAACTCAATTTGCTTGTATCCACCCCAGCGTTTAGTACAATGCCTGGCACATAGTAAGCGCTTAACAAATACCACAATTATTATTATTATTACAAGCCCATCAGGTTGTACACAGTACCTGTCCCACATTATATCTCAGCGGTTATGCCTTCTGTGGAGCTGTCCTGCGGTGATTTTCCTCACCTCCTTACCATTGAGTGCACCCTATAAGCATCTTTCTTTTTGTCCTTAGAAGTTGAGAGCTCTGAATAGTTCAAGCACATCCGATTTACATCTCATTACTTGTTTTTTAAAGACCTAAATATGCGCTGCTGGATGAATGCACCAGTGCCGTCAGTATCGACGTTGAAGGAAAAATCTTTCAAGCTGCAAAAAGTGTCGGGATATCCTTGCTGTCAATAACACATAGGCCTTCTCTTTGGTAAGTTCATCACAGTGATTTTTTTTTAATAGTATCTGTTAAGCACTCACGATGTGCCGGGCATATAAAATGGTGTCTCATATGATGGAGTTGGCTTGTCTGCTGTGTGACCTTGGGCAAGTCACCTAACTTCTCTGGGCCTCAGTTGCCTCATCTGTAAAATGGGGATTAAGACTGTGAGTCCCATGTGGGCTCTCCCTTCTAGACTGTAAACTCGTTGTGGGCAGGGACTGTGTCTGTTTATTGTTGTATTGTAGCAATAGTAATAATAATTATGGTATTTGTTAAGCGCTTACTATGTGCATGGCACTGTGCTATTGTACTCTCCCAAGCAGCGTGGCTCAGTGGAAAGAGCCTGGGCTTCGGAGTCAGAGGTCATAGGTTCGACTCCCGGCTCTGCCACTTGTCAGCTGTGTGACTGTGGGCGAGTCACTTCACTTCTCTGTGCCTCAGTTACCTCATCTGTAAAAATGTTACCTCATCACAAAAATCAACACAATCAGGTCTGAGCTCCCCAAAGTCACCCCTCCGCCTCTCCCCTCCCCCCGACCAACCCTCTCCCCTACTTTTCCATCCTGCCCTGCAGTATCCTCAGAGCAGATCTCCTCCCTCCTCGCAAGCGCCACCCCCTCCACCTGCGCCTCGGACCCCATTCCCTCTCACCTTATTAAAACCATCGCCCCTGCCCTCCTCCCTTCCTTAACTTCTATCTTTAACCACTCGATCTCCAATGGCTCCTTCCCCTCTGCCTTCAAACATGCCCACGTCTCCCCCACCCTAAAAAAACCCGCTCTCGACCCCACTTCCCCCTCCAGTTATCGCCCTATCTCCCTACTACCCTTCCTTTCCAAAATCCTAGAACGAGTCGTCTACAATCGCCGCTTAGAATTCCTTAACTCCCATTCTCTCCCGGACCCCCTCCGATCTGGCTTCCGTCCCCTCCACTCTACCGAGACTGCTCTCTCTAAGGTCACCCGTGACCTCCTTCTTGCCAAATCCGACGGCTCCTACTCCATTCTGATCCTCCTCGACCTCTCTGCTGCCTTTGACACCGTCGACCATCCCCTCCTCCTCCATACCTCATCTCACCTTGGCTTCACGGACTCCGTCCTCTCCCGGTTCTCCTCTTACCTCTCTGGCCGGTCATTCTCGGTCTCCTTCGCCGGCGCCTCCTCCCCCTCCCATCCTTTAACTGTCGGAGTTCCTCAAGGGTCAGTTCTCGGCCCTCTTCTGTTCTCCATTTACACTCACTCCCTCGGTGAACTCATTCGCTCTCACGGCTTCGACTACCATCTCTACGCAGATGACACACGGATCTACATCTCCGCCCCTGTCCTCTCCCCCTCCCTTCGGGCTCGTATCTCCTCCCGCCTCCGGGACGTCTCCACCTGGATGTCGGCCCGCCACCTAAAACTCAACGTGAGCGAGACTGAGCTCCTCATCTTCCCTCCCAAACCCGGTCCTCTCCCAGACTTCTCTATTACCGTGGATGGCACGACCGTCCTTCCCGTCTCTCGGGCCCGCGATCTCGGTGTCATCCTCGACTCGTCTCTCTCGTTCACCCCACACATCCTATCCGTTACCGAGACCTGCCGGTTTCACCTTTACGATATCGCCGAGATCCGCCCTTTCCTCTCCACCCAAATGGCTACCTTACCGCTACAGGCTTTTGTTATATCCCGGCTAGACTACTGTGTCGGCCTTCTCTCCGATCTCCCTTCCTCCTCTCTCTCCCCGCTCTGGTCTATTCTTCACTCATCTTCCTGCAGAAACGATCTGGGCGTGTCACTCCCCTTCTTAAAACACCTCCAGTGGTTGCCCATCAACCTCCGCTCCAAACAAAAACTCCTCACTCTAGGCTTCAAGGCTCTCCATCACCTTGCCCCTTCCTACCTCTCCTCCCTTCTCTCTTTCTACCGCCCACCCCGCACGCTCTGCTCCTCCGCCGCCCACCTCCTCACCGTCCCTCAGTCTCGCCTATCCCGCCGTCAACCCCCGGGCCACGTCCTCCCGCGGTCCCGGAACGCCCTCCCTCCTCATCTCCGCCAAACTGATTCTCTTCCCCTCTTCAAAATCCTACTTAAAACTCACCTCCTCCGAGAGGCCTTCCCAGACTGAGCTCCCCTTCTCCCTCTACTCCCTCTACCGCCCCCCCTTCACCTCTCCGCAGCTTAACCCTCTTCTCCCCCCTCTCCCTCTGCTCCTCCCCCTCTCCCTTCCCATCCCCTCGGCACTGTACTCGTCTGCTCAACTGTATATATTTTCATCACCCTATTTATTTTGTTCATGAATTGTACATCGCCTCGATTCTATTTAGTTGCCATTGTTTTTACGAGATGTTCTTCCCCTTGACTCTATTTATCGCCATCGTTCTCGTCTGTCCGTCTCCCCCGATTAGACCGTAAGCCCGTCAAAGGGCAGGGACCGTCTCTATCTGGTGCCGACTTGTTCATTCCAAGCGCTTAGTACAGTGCTCTGCACATAGTAAGCGCTCAATAAATACTATTGAATAAAATGGGGATTAACTGTGAGCCTCGCGTGGGACAACCTGATTACCCTGTATCTACCCCAGCGCTTAGAACAGTGCTCGGCACATAGTAAGCGCTTAACAAATACCAACATTATTATTATTATTACAGTGCCCTGACACAGCAAGTGCTGAATAAATACATCTGAATGAATCAATGAATGAATGTGGGACAGGGACTGTGTCCAACCTGATTAACTCGTATCTATCCCAGTGCTTAGCACAGTGCTTGGCACATAGTAAGCAGTTAACAAGTACCTTAATTAGTATTATTACTATTCCCTGGTTTGTTTATCCAGTCGGTAAGTGAAGTCGTTCACGGGATCTGTCTGTTGTTCGGTGTACTGTTACATTTTAATGAACATTTCTTTGGAACTCTGCACTAGATAACGACGTGTAATTACGTCACGATGAGCCCAAGGTGATTTCATTCATTCATTCCTTCAATAGTATTTATTGAGCGCTTACTCTGTGCAGAGCACTGTACTCAGCGCTCGGAATGTACAAATCGGCAACAGATAGAGACAGTCCCTGCCCTTTGACGGGCTTACAGTCTAATCGGGGGAGACGGACGGACGAGAACAATGGCAATAAATAGAGTCAAGGGGAAAGACATCTCATTAAAACAATAGCAAATAAATAGAATCAGGATTCTTTTATAACTATTTATAATTTCCAGAAACCACCATATCACTATATTTTCAAGAAAGGACTTGACGTCAAATGCGTTCTTCATTGCGTCGTAGAGTCATCCTGTCGGGTTCCAGCATGGAAAAATGCAAGGCATTAGTTATAATTTCTTCCCTGCAGTAGGTAACTTAAAATACAGTGGCAACAGAATGGTCAGTGGAAACAGCATGAACCTGGGAGTCAGAGGGACCTGGGTTCTAATTCCTTCTCTGCCATTTACCTGCTATGTGACCTTGGGCAATCACTTCTCTTCTTTGTGCCTCAATTTCCTCATTTGTAAAATAAGGACTAAATACCCATTTTCCGTCCTACTGAGACTATGAGCCCTATGTGGGACAAAGACAATGTTGTTTTGATTATTTGTTCATTCATTCAATAGTATTTATTGAGCGCTTACTATGTGCAGAGCACTGTACTAAACTCTTGGAATGTACAAATCGATCTCCTGTCTACCCCTCTGCTTAGTGTAGTGCTTGACATATAGTAAATGCTTAACAAATACCATCGTTCTTATTTGTTATTTTTATTAGCAGAAGGTAAAAAAAGTCCTTTTTTTAAAAAAAATGTAGGTGCCAACAAAATATTAAGTTGAGACAGGGAAACAGCAGAGCAAAGCAACATCCATTGCATGTCTCAGTCAGTGAGAACCAGCATGGCATAGTGGATAGAGCTCAAGCTTGGGAGCCAGAAGGTCATGGGTTCTAATACCGTCTCCATCGCTTGTCTGCTGTGTGACCTTGGGAAAATCACTTCACTTCCCTGTGCCTCAGTTGCCTCCTCTGTAAAATGGAGATTAAGAAAGTGAGCCCCTTTTGTGGGACAGGGACTGTGCCTATCCCGATTTGTTTGTATCCACCCCAGTGCTTAGAACAATGCCTGGCTTGTAGTATGTGCTTAACAAATACTATTATTATTATTATTATTAATATTCACCTGAAAAGAATATGGATGTGTTTTGGATAAATGATGACGTAAGCACACAAAAGTAATGAGATCTTTGGAATTCATTTCTGAACCCGAGTTGTGTGGAAGAACCCTAGAAACCCACCCGAGAGTCAGAAATGGAAGAAATTTGGTTTAGTGGATAGATCGCAAGGAAGTCACAAGGACGTAGGTTCTAAACCCAGCTCTGCCACCTGTCTCCTTGGGAAAATCACTTCTCTGTGCCTCAGTTCCCTCATCTGTAAAATGGGAATGAAGACTGTGAGCCCCATGTGGGACATGGATTGTATATAAGCTGATTAGCTTGTACCTACCGCAGAACTTAGTTTCATACCTGGCACAAATACCATTAAACAAAATGGAGCCATGTACCTGTTCCTGTGGTGGGAGCCACTCAGTCTAAGGGGAGGTGGGTAAAATACTCATCATCCTAGCATGGGAACTGTGATGATAATAATAATAAGAAGAAGTATAATGTTGGTATTTGTTAAGCGCTTACTATGTGCGGAGCACTGTTCTAAGCGCTGGGGTAGATCCTGGGTAATGAGGCTGTCCCACGTGAGGCTCACAGTTAATCCCCATTTTACAGATGAGGGAACTGAGGCCCAGAGAAGTGAAGTGACTTGCCCACAGTCACACAGCTGACAAGTGGCAGAGCCGGGATTCGAACCCACTACCTCTGACTCCCAAACCTGGGCTCTTTCCACTGAGCCACGCTGCTTCTCTGATGATGACCAGGCAGAAGACACTGGTATACCAGTTGAGCCAAAAGGTGAATAATAATGATGCTAATAATAATCGTGGTATTTTTTAAGAATTGACTACATGCCAAGCACTGTACTAAACAACGGGGTAAGTAAAAGGTAACCGGGTCGGACACAGTTCCTGTCCCACCCAGGGCTGACAGTCTGAATGGGAGGGAGGACGGGTTTTAAATCTCCATTTTACAGATGAGGTAACTGAGGTACAGAGAAGTCAAGTGACTTACCCAAGGTCACACATCAGGCAAATGGCAGAGCCGGGATTAGAACTCAGGTCTTCTGATTTCCAGACCCGTGCTCTGTCCGCTAGGCCACACTGCTTCTGAAAGAATGAATGAAACCTCCCCTCCAGACTGCAAACTCCTTGTGGTCGTGGAACGTGACTAACAACTCTGTTATATGCTCCTCTCCCAAGTGCTTAATACAGTGCTTTGCACACAGCGAGTGCCCAGTAAATACAACTGATTGAGTGATCCACTGCATTCCAGCCTCTGCCCTTATTTCTTAGCACTCTTCAGTACAGAACAAAACAGGGCATAGAACCGACTGAGACGTAGCTGGAAATATTTCCAACATCTGAAAATAGGTCTACCTAATTAATAATAATAATGTTGGTATTCGTTAAGCGCTTACTATGTGCCGAGCACTGTTCTAAGCACTGGGGTAGATACAGGGTCATCAGATTGTCCCACATGAGGCTCACAACACTCAATCCCCACTTTACAGATGAGGAAACTGAGGCCCAGAGAAGTGAAGTGACTTGCCCACAGTCACACAGCTGACAAGTGGCATAATTATCAGTTAATGGATAAATCAGTGGTAAATCAGACACAGAGAAGACGAGTGGTCTGATAGAAAAAGCAAGGGGCTGGGAATCAGAGGTCCTGAGTTCTAATCCCGACTCCATCACCGGACTGCTTTGTGACCTTGGGCGAATCTCTTACCTTCTCTGTGTCTCTTTCCTCATCTGTAAAATGGGGATTTAAAATGGGACGGGGACTCTGTCCAACCTGATTGTCTTGATCCACCCTAGCGCTTACAACAGTGCTTGACACAAAGTTCTTAACAAGTACTATAATTATCATTATTATCATTATTTTTGAGTGACTTGCCTGAAGTTATACAGCAGGTTATTGGTAGAACTGAGATGAGAACCCAAATCCTCCGACTCCCACACCCCGACCTTTAAACTAGACAAGACTGCGTAAGCAATAGTTTCATGTATTCTACTTCCAGCCAAAACCCGTATCTTTCAGTGAGCTCTTTGGGGGTATGTTTTCCTTTACGGATTATATATTCTCACAATTTTCAATTGGTGGGAACTATTTTAAATTATTTTATGTATTTGTGCCTAGAAGTTTTCTGTGAATGATAAAGTTTAAAACTTTCAAATGATAAAGTAAATCCATCATTAAAATTAAAACCTTAAGGATGGTAGATATATAAGGATTTATATATATATATATATATATATATATATATATATTTGGTATATATCAGAGATGTACATCAGGCACATCTCCTCCAAGAAGCCTTCTGTGACAGCCCTCCTCTCCTCTTCTCCCACTCCCTTCTGTTTCTCCCTGACTTGCTCCCCTCATTCATCCTCCCTCCCAGCCTCGTTGCACATATGTATATATCGGTTATTTATTTATGTATTTATGTGTGTATATTCATGTCTGTCTCCCCTTCTAGACTGTGAGCTTGTTGTGGGCAGGGGATGTGTCCATTATGTTGTTATACTGTAATCTTCCAAGCACTTAGTGCAGTGATTTGCACACACTCAGCGCTCAATAAATACGACTGACTGAATGAATCTATATCAGATATACATATGCATTCGCACAGGTGTACCTGCACTTCTAAACGACCAAGCTCTGTAAAATAATAATGTTGGCATTTGTTAAGCGCTTACTATGTGCAGAGCACTGTTCTAAGCACTGGGAGAGATACAGGGTAATCAGGTTGTCCCACGCTAGGCTCCAGATCCAGAGATCCATCCTGTACTCACTGATGACAGAGTCCCGGATCCAAGAACCCCAGTCAGTATTAATGATAATAATAATGTTGATATTTGTTAAGCGCTTACTATGTGCAGAGCACTGTTCTAAGCACTGGGGCAGATACAGGGTAATCAGGTTGTCCCACGTGAGGCTCACAGTTAATCCCCATTTTACAGATGAGGGAACTGAGGCCCAGAGAAGTGACTTGCCCACAGTAACATAGCTGACAAGTGGCAGAGCTGGGATTCGAAACCATGACCTCTGACTTCCAAGCCCGGGCTCTTTTCACTGAGCCACACCGCTTCTCTATTTATCCCTCGCTGCAGGGAAATCAGTTCCTTCCACACTACTTCGACCCTTAGCCCGGGTTCCTGCCATGCTGCTTTCCATTCAGGACTTGAAGTTGCACATTTCTCCCAGGCAGGGAGACCCAAGCAGAGGCACCGGGGCAAAAAAGAGGGAGGATAGTTCAGGATGGGAGGGGCAGAAAAGTTGGAAGTAGGATCAGAGCAAGTTGGCCAAGAGGCCCCCACCCAAGAAAAGCAGCTTGGCATGTGGATAGAGCACAGGCCTGGGAATCAGAAGGTCAAGGGTTCTAATCCTGGCTCTGCCACATGTCTGCTGTGTGACCTCGGGCAAGTCACTTCACTTCTCTGGGCCTCAGTTACCTCATCTGTAAAATGAGGATTGAGACCGTGAGCCCCACGTGGGTCAGGGACTGTGCCTAACCTGATTTGCTTGTATCCACCCCAGTACTAAGTATAGTGCTTAACAAATTCCAAATACCACAATTATCATTATATTATTATTACCGCTGTTCTACCCCATCCCTCTGGATCCTCCCCTCTGCTTTCCAATCTACCTGTAGCAGCCTCCAGCAATCCTAGTCGTAACAGTCCCATTCGTGATCCATCTTCCCATCGCGACTGATTTGCCGAGTTCGCTGATATAGGATTTTTCCTCCCAAAAGTTGAAAGTGGATTCTGTGGCTCACTTTTATCATGCCCAGACCTCGGTGACAGGAATCGCTATTCAGATCCCAGCCATCGAACTACTCTTTCTTAAGCCTAATTCAGGCATCTGTGATATATGATGTTTTGTTTGGTGTTTCTATTTTTAGGCTTTGTTTTTTCAGGGACGGGAAGAAATGTAATGCATTTTTCAGATAATGACCTCTTAAGGCCTAGTGATGGAAGGCTATAAATTAATTCCCGTGGTTGCCAATGTCAAAGCTGCAGAAGTTTATTAAATTATCCTACTGATAGATAGAATTATAGCTTGGTAATTACTACTTTCCTGTGCTTTATTCTATTTGTGATAGAAGCTGTTGTAGCTTAACTTCAGTAAACCACACTATTATTACCTTGGTCAGATACACATTTCCTCCTGAAAACCTTCTTACGTTCTGCTGACTGGCTAAACTCTACCTATTATATTGAAACGCGATACAGACACACCTCGAGTCCACGGAGCAGAGACACCTAGACAGGTTTTTCTTCCTATTTACAATTCAAGTCATGTGGTGAGAGCAGGGGAGTTGGTCAAGCCTCAATCAGAAAATAAAGGTAATGATAACTTGCCCTGGATTGGGCCATGTCATTTTTCAAATGCCATTCATCACCATAAGGTTTTGTTTTTGCTCCCACTGACTAGAATGTGAAAGTCCTTCACCGGGGAAGCACAAACACACACCAAAAATAACAAGGGTCATAAATGAAATTGCAGGAAAGTGCATCATAATATGAACTTTTGCCTATTTAATTTTCTCTCATGTACTGTTCCCATCTATATTTCCGTGTCGCTTTTGCTTATTTTCTTTTTCTTTTATGTTTCTCTTTTGCTTTCTTTTTTTATGTTGCTCTTTTGCTTTCTTTTTGGGGTCTTTCCCTTCCTTCGAAGGATCTCCTTGTTGTTCCCGCCGTGGGCAGGGAACGTGCCTACCAACTCTGTCATACTGTACTCTCCCAAGTGCTTAGTACAGTGTTCTGCACACAGTAAGTGCTCAATGAATGCAACTGATTGATTGACTCCCATCCATTGCTGCAGCGTTTCTTTTTCTTCAGCGGTTATATATTTTCCATCTTTTTCTTACTTTCTTTTATGTCTTCATGTCAGCCTCCCCACCCTTGGAATCCCTTTTATTTGTTTTACGTTTGCTCTTTTGAACTCCTTTAAGGTAGACATGGTGCTAATAGGGATTACGCCCAAGAATCATTAGCTTGTTCCACTCTGCCCTCATGACATGCTTAGAAGATGAACTACAAGACATTTTCCAGTTTTCTGGAGAGAAATAAGAATGGTTTAAGACTTAAAAAGAAAAAGAACGTGCAACCTTTCAGGGAAGGCTATTCTATGCAGATGTAGATGGCCTACTTAAAAGTTGCCTTAGGATAACAATTAAAATAATAAACTCTAAACTGAAGTTATATTTAACACTCATTTGTTAATGATGCTCTTTTAATTTTATTATGCAGGAAGTACCACACTCATCTGTTGCAATTCGATGGAGAAGGAGGTTGGCGTTTCGAACAACTGGATACAGCCATCCGCTTAACGCTGAGTGAAGAAAAACAAAGACTAGAATCTCAGCTGGCAGGAATTCCTAAAATGCAGCAGAGACTGAATGAACTGTGCAAAATTTTGGGAGAAGACTCGGTCCTGAAAACGACTAAGACGGAGGATACTTCTTAATTTGTGTTGTTATGTTTTTCAAATTACTTTTAGTTTAAATCGACGAGTTCAGGCACCATATAACATCGCATGCATTGTGCACAGAGAAACAGTGAGCAAAAAAAAAAAAATGTTTTACCAAATTTTAGTATCCAGGAAGAGTATGGTTGGGACTTTGGAAAGAAAGTAAACAAATGCACTGTGCAATCATTAGTCACTATGGCTTATCCTAATTCATAGTGAAAGCCCAATTCACCTGTTTAACTCGATTTTCTAGGTAAATTCACACTGAGTACCAGATTTACCAAGTGTACCCGATATGCCTGTTGAACTAAGCAAACTTGGCACATATTTCAGGCACAGAGCAACACAAGGGCAGAGTGTTGGTGAGTATGCAAAAACATGAAACAGGAAATTTGGACCTTATTTCAGTCATTTACCATGTTTATATGCTATCGAATGATTGCATCTCATGTATCTGATGTGCATGTCTTATTTATTCCTGTACCCACACATATGATTTCTCTATCGTTTACAGGATCTTATCGTTTTCAGCCATAATGAACAGGGGTTATTGCTGTGTCCAGCTAGATTTTCCCAGAAAAGACAACCGTCATTGATTATAAAGAAAGAGGGCCAAATTTAACCCTATTTGTTCTTTCCAACCATTTACCGAGGTGGAGGAAGGTGAAGGGAGGAGGCATATCTGCACGATTAGTTGCCCGTGCCGGGTAATTTGACGGATCTCATGTCTTTGATGCATGTGTGCCAGGAATTCATCCTAATGGGAATTTCGCATGCGTATTAATAAGCCCTTTCATTTAGAGAACCGTCGGCCAAAAGAGTGACAAACCAATCGAAATATGCGCCTCACCCAATGACTTTACTTGGCAGCAGCATAGAAGTGGACCAAAGGAATTCTTGTCCAGAAATCCACAGCTTATTCCCTCCGGAAGAAGAAGCCTTTCTTGAGAGAACGCTGTGGTCTCCTCAGAGGAAACAAGGATTTTCAAATTGCTTAAAGGAAGCAAGCAGGGATTTGGTGATTATGCCTCCAAATCTAACCGGGGAGGAATTCCAAAAAAAAACCAAAAGACCAGTTGATGGGAACGTGAATAACAAAACCAAAATGTAGTCATTTTAGTGAATTGGTATCTGTGTTAGGATATGGAGATTGATTTCAGCAGAGCTGAGTCTAGAGGTGGACGAGGGGCACAACTGCCTCTCTTGACTCAGTTTCCGGAGTGCAGTTGAAGTATCCAGGTCCTGGGGGTGGAAGGGGACGAGGGGAGGGATATGCGTCTGTGCGTATGAGTGTGCGTGCTTATATGTATGAGCATAAAAGTGCATGTTCTCTGGGAGAAGAACATTTACAGCAATGAAAACCAGAAGTCATGGGAAGCAGCATGTTGTAGTGGATAGAGCCCGGGCCTGATAGTCAGAAGGTCATGGGTTCTAATCCCGGCTCTGCCACTTGTCTGCTGTGTGACCTTGGGCAAGTCGCTTCACTTCTCTGTGCCTCACTCAGTTACCTCATCTGGAAAATGGGGATTGCAACTGTGAGCCCCATGTGGGAAAGGGACTGTGTCTGACCTGATTTGCTTGTATTCACCCCAGTGCTTAGTATAGTGCCTGGCATATAATAAGTGCTTTAACAAATACTATTATCTTGATTATCACCATCCCACCATCGCACCTCTCCCTCCCTCTTAGCCCTGAACTTTGCTGGGAAGGAGGAAGGGACATCTCCAGAGATAAAAGGCCAGGAGGAGGTCTTTCTCGTATGAGAGAGCAGAAAAGAATACAGGAAGCCACAGGAGAAGCAGCTTGCCCTAGTGGGTAGAGCACGGGCCTGGATGTCAGAGGACCTTGTTCTAATCCTAGCTCTACCGTTTGTCTCCTGTGCCCTCTTTTGGGCAAGTCACTACTCTGTGTCCCAGCTACCTCAACTGTAAAATGGGAAGTAAGAGCGTGAGCCCCACGTGGGATATGAACAGTGTCCAATCTGATTAGCTTGTATCTACCCCAGCGGCTTAGTACAGTGCCTTGCACATAGTAAACGCTTAACACCATTAAAAAAAAAATGTATTGGTACCCCAGTCCTATGCAGACACATAATACAGATGCAAAGAAAATGGCAGGGGTGAGAATAGCACTGGAATGGCACAACACTGTCATAGATGTTTCATCGAGGAAAGCCTTCCTTGATAAGTAATGAACATAAGATGTAGACTAGATATGTCCTCTTGGGTTGTGGTTCGAAAAGTCAAAAAAGAAAGAGAATGGGTCATATTCCAATAGTTGTCTGCAGGTGAGAAGTAGTACTAATATTCTTCTTAGGCCATAGCAAATAGAAACTCCAAAATGGACATTTTGGATAGGAGGAAAATCAATCATTCGTATTTATTGAGGACTTAGTGTGTAGAGAGCACTGTACTAAGCACTTGGAAGGGTATGGTTTAACAGAGTAGGTAGACATGTTCCCTGCCCACAAAGAGCTTACAGTCTAGAGGTGATGTTTGTTCAATATTTATTGAATACCAACAACTAACTAGACTCTAACCTCTACAGATGTGTATAAAACACAAACTCTTTCTGATGTGTAAGCAATATGATCTCTTTGGAAAGTGTCTTTAAGGAACGAATGAGGAAAATGTTAGAAAGAAGAACACATGATGCCCCATCTGGAGTAGCATGGATCTAACTGGGTGATTTCCAGGCCTCCTGACTTCAGAAAAAAGCCATTTCGTTGCTGTTTTCACTCCTGTTGGGGGTTTAAAACTCTGTATGTGGTGTCAAGCATGTCTGCACTGGAAAGATAAAATATTCAACGGTAATTTTGTACTTCCTTTGCTAGTCTGCACAATTAAGAATCTTAGCATGATTTGCCACGCACAAGCAACTGCAAAAGCACAACATTTTCCTAGTGAGTCGGAAAACATTTTATCTACTAATGTAAAGGAATCTGAGTGCTTGTTTAAATGGTCCTGTTTTGGGGAAACATTGTCCGGAAAGAGTTCTATTGTTCTTGTTCACTCTCCAAGTTGATACCTCACTTCTCTGCTCTCCTACTGTAAAACAAAATTGGATCCAATATCTTGTTCGTAACTCATTCAGTAGTCCCTGTAGTAATGGTCTATGGAAAACTTGGAAAAATCCAGGAAATTAAGCAGTCATCTTTGGTGACATTAAGGAATAGGATGGGAGAGAAGTAGATTTATGATTCCAGATTTTAATATCAAAATTCTGCCTTCTGGCACTCCTCACCCAGTTATGCAAATGTTAACTTTCCATCTTGTGTTCCTTAAAAAGAATGTGGATCTATAAAACTTGGTTAAAATGCTTACAACTTTTTATTTTACTTGGGAAAGTAGGCTGCATTCATTTAAAACTACAAATTTCATCCAAGTTGAAATGATATTGCTACAGTTTGTAGTGTGTACCAAAATGTTTATAAGAAATGTGCATGCCCTCTAAATGGCAAAGAATGTAAAATCCCTCGGGAGGATATAAAGGAAAATGAATGTTTTGAAAAAAAAATGTTACTGATATCACCCTTGCTTACAAATAGGAATATATTTTGACAGAAAATGTGGTGTCAAATTTCAGTCCTTCCTTCAGTTAGGCATCAATTGAAGGGGATTATGGAAGAGTCATCTTTTTTTAGCATACTGGTCTTTTAAAATTAGAATCTTTGATTCCATCTACAATTACATTTTAATTAATAGTGGACTCAGCCTTAAATTGGTCTTGGGAAATGAAATCTGTCCAGAAATAATTTGTTGATTCCATTAATCCAGAAAAATCTCTTGCCCCATTTAAACTGGTTTTGAAAAATGAAATTGGTTTAGAAACAATTTTCTGATTCCATAAATCCAGTAAAATCCCCAGCCTCATTGACTGCAAAAGGAACAGAAACCTCTACTATGGGTAACTAATGAAATTATGAGTTTGGTTCAGTGTTGGTATGAGAGCAGTTCCTTAGTTGAAGTCGATGTTACGGAAATGTATTAGTCTAGTTTAGGAAGTGTAAACCATATTTCCTCATGGTCATGAGATTATTTATAGTCATGGAGGTGATATAAGGTAGCCTGCTTCTACTCTGTGTACAGTGATGATTATCACAAAGGAACTTACAGTGGCTGTTTCAAAGATTTTTATTTTTGAAACCGGTCCTCGTTTCACAATTACAATAATACAATTTATAGTTGATGGGAAGTGCTTGAAAATATCTTATGTTATTAAACTCTCTGAACCAGCCACCATCTAAGCTGAGAATCTGAGAGTGTATTAATGAAAGAATAGTTGAATTTAATATGGCAAAGCAGGTAGAATGTGGCTTTGTGTTCTACAAAACATTTTTTCCGTCTTTTTCAGAGATTTAAGCTCACAATCATCATACATTTCTTGGCCATCAGAACCAGACAAGTCCTGAGACAGAATATAAATTTTCTTTCTGAGGAGAAAGCTCCCATTCCTGTTTTGACTGACTGCCATGGTACTTATCTTTGAATCACTTATTATATGGCACATAATTAAGCATCTCCGTGGGTCACTTATACCTTTAATTTTTTAACTCTCCAAAATAGTAACTGCTCATTTAAAGGAGCTATCGTTTGTATTAGCGTAATGGAAAAACATGACTCTCAAAGATCCTGGAAGTAAAATTTATAATTTTGATAGTATGTGGAGCAACACGAAAAATGGGGAAATTTTCAAACTGTGAATCTTAGAATTAAATGATTTCTTGAGCCAGTTGGTAAAGTGTAGTAAAGTGGATGAACTTTTAAATAATACTTCTTTTTTGGGTTTACGTAGGGTGTGAAACCTTTTGCACACAGACCACATTTTGAAGAATTTACTGCACTTCATTCACATTTGCTATTTTCACACTAAATAAATACATGGCCTTTGCTATGTTGTGCTACTACATTGTTTATGGTCATTTTTACATAGTCTGAAATGCAGCGGATTTGTTGGGAAGCTTAAAAACATCTTCTAATTTCAACAGCCAAGGGCTACACAATTTCTAGATTTCGCACGATACAAAATATTTTTATTTTCTTGGACATTTCTAGTCTTTGCTTCCAAGTTCCTAGGGAATTAATTCTTTTTTAGGTGAGGTTTTGTGTGGAATGTGATTTAAACTTACGTAGGATGTTCTATCCTATTCATCTAGAGTCAAAATGAATCTGGTCCCATCCAGAAGCTATTGGATAAGTTTAAAATCATGGCCTCCACAGGTGGGGCTGACCATCTCATTGCAAACGGGATTGTAGGAAACCTTCCAGCTGCCCAAACCGTAGCAGACGAGTCTATGCAAGAAAAGAGGAAAACCTTTAAGACGTCTTCATTTGTAGCCTCTTAAACCACTGGTAATGGTTATGCAGATTCTTTTTCCCTCATTTCTCCTCCCCTCAATCAATCCCGGCTCTGCCACTTGTCAGCTGTGTGACTGTGGGCAAGTCACTTCACTTTTCTGTGCCTCAGTTACCTCATTTGTAAAATGGGCATTAAGATTGTGAGCCTCACGTGGGACAACCTGATGACCCTGTATCTCCCCCAGTGCTTAGAACAGTGCTCTGCACATAATAAGCACTTAACAAATTCCAACGTTATTATTTCCCTTCCTCCCCCCTCATTCTCCCTACCGCAGAAAAGTTTATTGTTACACAGGATTAAGCCTGTCAATCAACGATTCCTTATTGGCCAAATTTCCCTCCCAAATCCTGGTCCCGGGATTTATTACTGGTGCCAACGCACCCATAGACCCTTTTCACTCGAACCAAATGGTGACTGGAAAACCTTACGTCAGCTTTTGCAGAGGTCATTTTGGCCGGGAGATTGCCAGGCCTTCAGAAAGCAGCGTGGCTCAGTAGAAAGAGCCCGGGCTTGGGAGTCGGAGGTCATAGGTTCGAATCCCGGCTCTGCCACTTGTCAGCTGTGTGACTATGGGCAAGTCACTTAACTTCTCTGTGCCTCAGTTCCCTCATCTGTAAAATGGGGATAAAGACTGTGAGCCCCATATGGGCCAACTTGATTACCCTGAATCTACCCGGTGCTTAGAACAGTGCTTGGCACATAGTAAGCGCTTAACAAATACCAGCATTATTATTAGAAAGGTTTAAGACTCAGCCCAAGGGTCAGGTTTGGGGCTCTACACTCCTCACCTCATGTTGGTGCAGCTGCCTGGACTCTAAGCTGCCACGGCGGTCCCCAGTGCAGCAGCATGGAATGGGACCGAGGGTTGGGACTAGAAACACTGTATGTATTTTGTCAATAAAATCTTCTGAGGTCAAGATAGCTAAGCGAGCCTCGAGACTGATTTACCCTTCTCAAAATTCATTCAATCGTATTTATGGAGCGCTTACTATGTGCAGAGCACTGTACTAAGCGCTTGGAATGAACAAGTCGGCAACAGATAGAGACAGTCCCTGCCGTTTGATGGGCTTACGGTCTAATCGGGGGAGACAAAATCTAGAAAATTTAGAGTCTAAATTTTCAGGCTCAAAGGTTGCCAAGCAGTGTACTAGATTGGCTAGCATTCTCTATTTCAATATAGAAAGTTCAAAGAATGACCACTCTCACTAAATGCTCGTTTAAAAAACAGCAGTAGGCAAAAAAGAGATTAATATTAAAGTGTTTTATCTCCAAAATAATCTTTCATCTATCCCGGCACTTTGCACAATGCTTGGCACAAAGTAAGTACTTGAGAAGCAGTGTGCTCTAGTGGATAGACCACAAGCCTTGGCGTCAGAAGGACCTGGGTTCTAGTCTCAGCTTCCCCACTTGTCTGCTGTGTAACCTTGGGCAAGTCACTTCACTTCTCTGTGCCTCAGTTCCCTCATCTGTAAAATGGGGATTAAGAATAAAAGCCCCATGTGGGATAGGGACCGTGTCCAACTTGACTTGCTTGTATCCACCCCAGTGCTTAGTACAATCCCTCGCAAATAGAAAGCACTTGACAAATACCACAATTATTATTAGTAGTAGTAATAATAATAAGTACCTGGTAAATGTCATAACTTTATAATGTGATAATATGGCTGGAAACAGCAGCCTGACCTAGCAGATAGAGCACAGGTCTAGGAGTCAGAAGGACCTAGGTTCTAATCCCAGCCCTGCCACTTGTCTGCTGTGGGACCTTGGGTGAGTCATTTCATTTCTCTGTGCTCCTCAGTTAGCTCTCTGTTAGTTCATCTGTAAAATGGGAATTAAGACTGTGAGCCCCATGTGGGACAGGGACTTTGTCCAACCTGAGAAGTGTGTATTCATTCATTCAATAGTATTTATTGAGCACTCACTGTGTGCAGAGCACTGTACTAAGTGCTTGGAATGTACAATTTGGCAGCAGATAGACACAATCCCTGCCCCAAAACGGGCTCACAGTCTAAAAGGGGGAGACAGACAGCAAAACAAAACAAGTAGACGGGCATCAATACCATCAAAATAGATAAAATCACAGATGTATGCACATGGTTAATAGTTTAGAGTAATAAATAATATATACAAATATATACAAGTGCTGTGAGGAGGGGAAGGCGTAGAGCAGAGGGAGGGAGTAGGAGCAATGGGGAGGGGAGAAGGGGCAGAGGGAAAGGAAGGGCTTAGAACAGCGCCTAGAACATGATAAGTGCCTATCAAATACCATAAAGGAAAAGAAAAATTTAAAGAGCAAGGATCTGGAGCTCTGCAGCTGTGTTTTCATGGAATGGAATGGAATGGAGACTACTGGAAGGACCTCAATTCTTTACAATTCGCACCAAAGTCTTACTATTACATCACTCAATCAATAGTAATTAATAAGCATCTGCAGTGCACAATGCAGTACTATAATAAGCACTCGAGAGAGAAAAGGAGAATAATAAAATACAATTTAGAAGTACAAGTGATGTTGTTCTCTAATGCGATGATAATAATGATGGAATTTGTTAAGCGATTACAATGTGTCGAGCACCGTTCTGAGCTCTGGGGTAGATACAAGCTAATCGGGTTGGACACATTGAATGCCCTCTAATGTAATAATTTGCTCATGAGGGCAGGGAGCGTGTTTACCGACTCTTGTATTTTACTCTCCGAAGCGCTTAGTACAATGCTCTGCACACAGTAAGCACTAAATAAAAACCATTGATTGACTGATTAAAAAGTCCTGAAAATTTGTTTCTTCACCAGGCATAGAAGGTGACTGGGGGGATTGTATTTCTGAAGAATTTCACATTATTGACTCATATTGTACTATTCATGCTTTGAATGACACACCATAGCCTTGTTTTGGGAAGAATTTCCCCTAATTTGTCCAAGACAGCAATAAAGATGTATGTTATGAAACATATTATGCCACAGAATACCACAAGTTTATATTAGATGTAAGTAAACCTGGCTCAGGTTTAAAATATTTTGAGGTAAAACTGACCTTTCCTTGTAAAAACCAATGATTTGAATTTTTCTCTGTTGATAATTCTAACATTCAAATTGTTTCTTCATTGGTTCATAAAGGCATTTCCTTTAGGCAAATACTGTAGAATGCGTAACATTTATTACCCAACATAATGGAATTTTTGCAAATGACTCATTTTGCTGTGTATTGCCTTTTGCGAGTCCACGTGGAAGATGATCTTTGTGGTTCTATGTGGATGAGGCGGAGTAGGAGAATTAGTGGGGAGGTGGAAATTAATAGTAGCAGTAATAGCACATTTTTGCACTCACTAATAATAATGACGATGATGGTATTTGTTAAGCGCTTACTTTGCGTCAAGCATTTTTCTAAGCATTAGGATAGCTACAAACTAATCAAGGTTGGACACAGACCCTGTCTCACGTGGGGCTCAGAGTCTTAATCACTAGGTGCAATTCAGTATAGTATACGCTTAGAGAGTACAAACAAGCAAGTGAAACATTCCCTATCCACAAAGAAAGTATACTCTTAATGCAGGAGACACCATAAAAGTCTGTAAAATAAGTTATAGTAGTTATAAAAGTGATAAAAGTTAGAGAAGCTGCTAGTCTAGAGGAAAAGCACGGGCCTGGAAATCAGAGTTGTAATCCCAGCTCTGTCGCTTGCTTGCCATGTGACCATCGACAGGTCACTTAACTTGCTTGTGCCTCGGTTTCCTCCTCCGTAAGATGGGGATTCAATTCTGGTTCTCCCTCCTATTTAGACTGTGAGTCCCATGTGGGATGTGCACTATGCTGGGCCTGATTATCCTGTATCTACCCCAGTCCTTTATAGTGCTTAACACATAGTAAGCACTTTAAAAAGTACCATTATTATCATATAATTAAAATGAAAAATTGACTGTATAATTGAATAAATATCTATATGGTGGGTATAAATACGGACATAAATAATAGAATTAGGGGAAACCAAGTTGCACTGAGGACCTTCCAACCTTAGAATCTGTGAGTATATCTTACCTAAACATGTCTTTTCAGAACATCAGAGCTTTTGAGCTGAGCAGGAAGTCCATTCATTCATTCATTCAATCGCATTTATTGAGTGCTTCCTGTGTGCAAAGAACTGTACTAAGCGCTTGAAAAGTAGAATTCAGCAATAAAGAGAGACAATCCCTGCCCACCCCAGGGCTAACAGTCTAGAACAGAGAAGCAGCGTGGCTCAGTGGAAAGAGCACGGGCTTGGGAGTCAGAGGTCATGAGTTTGAATCCCAGCTCTGCCACTTGTCAGCTGTGTGACCGTGGGCAAGTCACTTAACTTCTCTGTGCCTCAGTGTCCTCATCTGTAAAATGGGGAATAACTGTGAGCCTCACGTGGGACAACCTGATTACCCTGTATCTAGCCCAGCGCTTAGAACAGTACTCTGTACATAGTAAGTGCTTAACAAAAACCAACATTTTTTTCTTTAGAATGGGTGAGACAGCCATCGAAACAAGTGAACAGACACCAATATAAATAAGTAGAATTAAAGAAATATACACATATTGGGAGAAGGAAGAAGAATTCATGTCTTTGAGTATGTATGGCCTCACCAGAACAGTGGAACTGTCTCTGACCTTTTCATCCTCACCCACTCCCCTCTATATATTTCTGTCTCCGTAGTGTCTCTTTCAATCAATCAGTAGTATTTATTGAGTGCTTACACTACACAGGTCATGCTACTAAGCCCCTGGGAAAGTACAGACAACAATATTAAAGGCATTAAAAGGGGAGGCAGATATGAATATATATAAAAAAATTGAAGATATGTACATAAAAGCTGTGGGGCTGGGAGGGGGGATGAATAAAGCTCTCAGTACAGTGCCTGGCACATAGTAAGTGCTTAACAAATACCATCATCATTATTATAAAGGGACCAAGACTCAGAAAGGAGTGGGAAAAGAGGAAATGAGGACTTAGGGAAGGCTTCTTGGAAGAGATGAGCCTTCAATAAAGCTTTGAAGCTAGGGGAGAGTAATCATCAGTCTAGGAAAAAGAAGGGTGTTCCAGGCCAGAAGCGGGATGTGTTCGAAAGGTCGGTGGTGAGACAGACGAGCTCGAGGTGTAGTGAGTAGGTTGCAAGGTGTAGTGAGTAGGTTGCATTAGAGGAGTAAAGTGTTTGGTCTGGACTGTATTAGGAAAGTAGTGAGATGAGGTAGGAGAAAGCATGCCGATTGAGTGTTTTAAAGCCGATGGTAAGGAGTTTCTGTTTGATGTGTAGGTGGGTGGGCAACCACGGGAAGTTCTTGAGGAGTGGAGAAACATGAACTGAATGTATCTGTAGAAAAATGATCTGGGCAGCAGAGTGAAGCATGGATTGGAAAAGGGAGAGGCAGGAGTCAGGGAGGTCAGCAAGGAGTCTGATACAGTAATTAAGGTGGGCCAGGTTAAATGCTTGGATTAATGTGATAGCAGCTTGGATGGAGAGAAAGGACAGATTTTAGCGATGTTGTGAAGGTAGAACTGACAGGATTTAGTGATTGATTATATGGGTTGAATGAGAGAGAGGAGTCAAGGATAATGCCAGGATTTCAGGCCTGTAAACAGGAAAGATGGTGTTGCCTTCTCCAGTAATGGGAAGGTCACAGGGATGACAGGTGGGAAGAGGAGCTACGTTTTAGATATGTGAAGTTAGAAGTGATGGCAGGACATCCAAATAGAGATCTCTGGAAGGCAGGAGGAAATACATACTGAGGGAGAGAGATCAGGGCTAGAGATGTAGATTTGGAAATCATCCGCCTAAGGGTGGTAGTTGAAATCATGGGAGAGGACAATGTCAGTGAAGCCGAGGTTGGATAATGTTTCCAGGAGAAGGGAGTGGTCGACAGTGTCGAAGGCGCTGAGAGGTTGAGGAGGATTAGGATGGTGTAGAGACTGTGCGATTTGGCAAGGAGTTCATTTGTGACCTTTGAGAGGGTGGTTTCTGTGGAGCAAAGGAGAGGGAAGCCAGATTGGAGGGGGTCAAGGAGAGAATTGGAGGAGAGGAGTTTGAGACAGTGGGTGTAGACAACTTGATCAAGAAGTTTGGAGAGAACGGTAGAAGGGAGTTGGGGCGATAACTGCAGGGAGTCATGAGGTCAAGGGAGGATTTATTTTTTTAGGATAGAGGGAACATGAGCATGTTTGAAAACAGTGGGGAAGAAGTCACTGCTGAGTGAAGGTGGCGATCAGTGTTTTGATAAGGTATGAAGGGATAGAGTCGGATATGCAGACGGAGGGGGTGAATTTTGAGAGAATGCAGAAGATTTTCTCTTGAGACACTGCTGGGTAGGATGGAGAAGTTGAAGGAGGGGCAAGAGGAGAGAAAGACCGAGAGGAGCGGGGGAGATTTTAGGGACATCATGCCTGATGATTTCAATTTTTTTCAATAAAGTAGGTAGCCAGGCCATTAGGGGCCAGGGATAGGGTAAGTGAGGGGACAAAGGGTTTGAGGAGGGAGTTACATGCCTGGAACAACCGGTGAGGGTAATGGGCATGGATGTCAATAGGATAGAGAAATCATTCTGCCCTGCGGAGGAGAGGGCAGGGTTAAAGCCCTTGAAGATGAGCTTGGGGTTGGACGAGGTCAGCTTGGTATCTGGATTTCTGCCAGCAGCACTCTGGATCTAAGGAAGTGGTCGAAGGAAGTAGTTCAGCACTTAGACCAGTGTTTGGCACATAGTAAGCGCTGAACAAATGCCATCATTATTATTATTATTACCCATGTCTGGGTGTTAGTGGTACGAGATTGAGAAAGGGTTAGGGGAGCGAGGGCGTTGAGGGACAGACAGGCATACACTCACACACACTTAGGTAGTTACACGTATATACATAATCCCAGTACATATGCTCTGATGCTGGGGACTCTAGCGTTTTCCTGCATCTTCCTCCCTGCGTGTTCTCGCTGCGACATGGCTGAGTCGTGGAGATGATGCGCCACAGTTTTGCTTCAGTTTTTTAAGGTCAACCTGCCAATGCCCAAAACATTATGCAACACAACCTAGAAAGAGCCTCAGATTAGTCAACTCTTCATCACCTGGAATGGAGAATCACTTTGTGGAGAGGCTTTGACACATTTTTAAGCGATGAATCGCTTGCAAATATGACTACCTCCTGACTTTTTTTTGCACTGCAGCATCTTTAGCCCTCAGGGATGGTTCTTTCTAAGGTCTTATAGGGAAAGGAGCACATGATTGGAATTCAGGAGATTCAGGTATTAATTCCATCTCTGCCACTTCCCTGTTGGATAACCACGTTACTTAGCCCCTCTCTTGCTCAGTTGCTTCATCTGTAAAATGGAGGTTATAGACCTGTTTTCCCTCCTCTTAGATTGCGAGCCCTGTGCTGGTCTGGAACTGTATGTATCGGATCCTTAACTCCTTAGTGCTACTCAACTCTCACAGTCAATCACCTGCCAGATCCCGATTAGACTGTAAGCCCGTCAATGGGCAGGGATGGTCTCTATCTGTTGCTGAATTGTACATTCCAAGCGCTTAGTACAGGTCTCTGCACATAGTAAGCGCTCAATAAATACTATTGACTGAATGAATCTAATTCAGTCAATGGTATTTATTGAGCGCTTACTATGTGCAGAGCCCTGTACTAAGCGTTTGGGAGAGTACAATATAACAGAGTTGGTAGGCATATTCCCTACCCACAAGGAGCTTACAGCGTAGGGGGTCCTAAATATTTCCTTCTAGTCTAGAGCCGACCTTACAATCTGTCAATCAGCCAGTTTATCAATCAATCATATTTCCTGAGCACTTACTATGTGCAGAGCACCGAAAGCACTTGGGAGAGTATGATACAACAGAATTAGCAGACACATTCGCTGCCCATAATGAGCTTACGGTCTGGAGGGGGAGACGGACATTAATATCAATAAATAAGTTATTTATAATATGTAATTTAATAATATGTACATAAAGTCTAGAGGTTATATCGTATAGAACAGTGCTTTGCACATTATAAGTGTGACCTTGGGCAAGTCACTTTGCTTCTCTGTGCCTCAGTGATCTCATCTGTAAAATGGGGACTATTTTACTATCTGTAAAATGCGACTGTGAGCCGCATGTGGGACGGGGGTCCAACCACATTTTCTTGTATCCACCCCAACGCTTAGTAAAGTGCCTGGCACATAGTAAGTGCTTAACAAATGCCGTAATTATTATTATTATTAAATACCAGTGATTGATTGATCATATGCATCCCCTAACTTTGCAAAGATCTACTACTTATCAGTTCTCAGATTTATTATTTCAGGTCTAGCTCTTTCCAGTGACTCTCTGTAGTTCAACAACCCAAGTCTGCTCTCTGGCGAATCCGTCAATTCATTCAAAAGTATTTGAGCGCTTACTATTTGCAGAGCATTGTACTAAGCGCTTGGAATGAACAAATCGGTAACAGAGACAGTCCCTGCCCTGTGACGGGCTTATAGTCTAATGGGGGGAGACAGACAGACAAGAACAATAGCAATAAATAGACTCAAGGGGATGAACATCTCATTAAGACAATAGCAAATATATAGAAAAAATAGAATCAATCCAGACCTACCCCCAAATGCTAGTGGGTCAGCCACCCTACCTGACTCATATGAGTTCCAAATTGTCCCCCATCCCCATCCCGCCCATTTTAGGTTGTTGTTCAGTCTGGTCAGCTTCACTCTTCCATTCTACCCACAAAGATAATTAAGAGTTAAATGAACTATCACAAAGAGACCAAAAAAGAGAACAGGAAAGTGATATTATCATTATTATAGTAATTGTTAAGCGCTACTCTATGTCAAGCACTGTTCTAAGCCCTGGAGCAGAGACCATAATCAGGTTGGAAAAGTCCCTGTCCCCATCAGAAGCCGCAGGGCAGAATGGGTAGAGCCCAGGCCTAGGAGTCAGAAGGTCATGGGTTCTAATTCCACTCCTCCACTTGTCCGCTTCATGACCTCGGGCAAGTCACTTCAATGCTCTGAGCCTGAGTTACCACATCTATAAAATGGGGGTTGAGACTGTGACTCCCACCTTGGACAGGGACTATGTCCAACCCGTTTGCTTAGTTCAGTGCCTGGCACATAGTAAGTGCTTAACAAATACCACAATTATTAATTACTATTATTACATGGGGCTCACACTCTAAGAAGGCGGAAGGGATTGAATCCCCACTTCAGAGTCGAGGAAACAGAGGCACGGAGAAGTCAAGTGACTTGGCCCAGGTCACACAGCAAACACTTGGCAGAGCCGGGATTAGGACCCAAATCTTCAGGCTCCCAGACCCATGCTCTTTCCTCTAGGCCATACCACTTCACTATTAAATGATTTAATAATAATGATTGTGGTATCTGTTCAGTGCCCGCACTGTGCCAAGTACTGCTCCAAGCTTTGGGGCATCGTACCTTGGTATGGCAATTTTTATTCTCAGACAACAATGATCAGTGACTGCATGCCGTGTTTTATCTGCCAAACAAACAAAATGCCTCATGACTTTGCTACCCTGCTCTGAGAAGGCCTGTATTAAATTGGATTGTCCTATTAAAACAAATTGTTTGAGGAGAGAGCAATGCTTCTCTTCATCTTCATTTTTTTTTTAGTTTAATTTCTCTGAAAACACAACTTTTTAAACCTGTCACAATTATCAAAAAGAAACATTTCATAAATATTTTAATGTCATTTGTTTATTTCATTGTTAACTCAAGAAATCAGAATAATTTAAATGCATCAGTTAACTTTCTACAGAATATGTATCTTCTCCCTGCAATTTCTTTACTCGTTAGTACTGGAAGGTTAAAAGAAGAAATGCAAATTCAATATGCTGTGGTATTTCTGCACAGTTTACTCATAAAGCCCTTGCGCAGGGCATGCACTTAGAATGAAGCAATTGTAATTCTTGTTTGGATGACGATGCTAAAGAGAAAATTATTAGGCTTGTCACGGTCTCTTACTAGCCTATTTTTATATTGCAGTAATATTCCTGAGAATCCAAACCCCAATTGATCACTAAGCTTCATATTTCTAAATGCCATGTAGTCTACTGCTGGGTTTCAGAGGACTGGAATTTTCTTTTGGACCTTTCTTATTTAGTTTAGAAGGTCACTGAATGTCATTAAAGAATCAGCATGGCCTAGTGGAAAGAGCACGGGCCTGGGAGTCAGAGGACTGGGATTTTAATCCTGGCTCTGCTATTTGTCTGCTGTGAGACCTTGGGCAAGTCACTTAACGTCTCTCTGTTCTCTTTTCCTCAACTGTAAAATGGGAATTAAATACCTGTTCTCTCTCGTACTTAGACTCTGAGCCCCAAGTGGGATAGGGTCTGTGTCCAATCTGATTAATTTATATCTAACCCACCATTTAATAAGTCAGTCAGTCAACTGCATTTATTGAGTGCTTACTATGTGATGAGCAATGTACTAAGCGCTTGGGAAAGTCTTGCCTTATTGCTGTCGAGTCGTCTCCGACCCATAGCGATGCCATGGACACCTCTCCCAGAATGCCCCACCTCCATCTGCAATCATACTGGTAGTGTATCCATAGAGTTTTCTTGGTAAAAATACAGAAGTGGTTTACCATTATCTCCTTCAGCTCAGTAAACTTGAGTCTCCCCCGATGCCGCTGCTGACCAACACAGCTGCGTTTTTGACTTGCAGCAGATTGCCTTCCACACGCTAGCCACTGGCCAAGCTGGAAATGGAATGGGTAGGTCTCTGCTTGATTCTCCTTCCCATAGCCGAGACTGGTAGACCACTGGAAACTCTCCAGATGCGACCCTGAGAGGGGTCTTGGAAAAGTACAATTCAACAGTAAACACACATTCCCTGTCTACAACGAGCTTACAGAACAGTGCTTGACTCTGTAGAAAGCACTTCACAAATACCGTGATGAAAATAATAGCTAAGTCTTTCATGAAAAGATTTTAAAGAGTCTTACCATGCACGTACACTTGAGTGTCTGTTCTATCAGCTTAATTACAAATAGGAATTTTTGAATTTGCTTTGTGCTGACTGGAAATATAAAACCATTTAATAATTTTTTTAACATTTTAGTCAGGTTCCAATGACATTTCTCTGACACTATAGATTTACAAAATCTGTTTCTTAAAATACAGTCTATCCCGAGAACTTGTCTGACCGCCATTGCATGCCGTATTATTTACGGAGCTGCCTGCTGCTATAATTTTCTGCACAGAAAGTAAAGAATAGGGATGAGATATTAACTCTGCTCACTGAATTTTCTTTGGTGGAGTACTCCAGGGTGTTTGGAATGCATATGAAAAGATCAGAATGAGTAAATGCATAGTAACAGAATGATCCAGTTGGAAAATACGTAATGATCAGAAAATGTTCTCTCTCATTGTGCACAAATTGTATACTGCATGAAACTCCCCGTAGGTAGGAAAACTATGGGCTTTTGTTTAAAATAGATATACTATTTTAGTAATATGGTGTTTGGAATTTATTATTCTGAGAATCTAGGAATTTGTAGGGTGTTTTTATAAAAAAATTGAACACTACTGCATTTAAGTGGGCATATATGAATGCAAATTCCTTTTTTAAAGAAATCTATTTGTATGAGAGATATTAAGGGAATGATTTTGCCTCTTTCAATTTACGTCTTTAGAAGTTGAAAAAACTCTCTTTCCCAGTATTTCTACAATCCAACACCCGTTCTCCAGGGCAAGTGAAAGAAAGTTTTTGATCTGACTTCTTCCTCCCAATGAAACTTCTTTCCAAAAGGTTCATGCCGAGGTAAACAGAGGTAGAAAGTACTAAAAGCATAATTTTAATGAGGCCTCAAAGTTTTTGTATGTGGAAAGATGTAAGACTTCCCAGATTGATTGACATAATTTCTTTAGCGTGGCTCAGTGGAAAGACCCCGGGCTTGGGAGTCAGAGGTCATGGGTTCGAATCCCAGCTCGGCCCCTTGTCAGCTGTGTGCCTGTGGGCAAGTCACTTCACTTCTCTGGGCCTCAGTTACCTCATTTGTAAAATGGGGATTAACCGTGAGCCTCACGTGGGACAACCCGATTACCCTGTATCTTCCCCAACATTTAGAACAGTGCTCTGCACATAGTAAGCGCTTAACAAGTACCAACATTATTATTATTATTATATCGCTTTTCTACTCACCTCTAAACCATGCCCTGCTTACCAATGAGATCAATTTTATCACATAGCCCTCTAGTGGTTACATCTTAAAGGGGGATAACCTTGAAGTAACAGGTCAACAGACCAAGAGAACGAGTGAAGGGGTGTCAGTGTAAGTTTAAGAAATATAATAGAAAGCTTAAGAAACGAAACTTTTAATGAAAGTTTAAGACATATAATAGAAAGGGGGGAAAAGTTAAATGCAAAATGAGAAAAAAAAGGGCCATGAAAGGAAAAATGGGGGGAAGTGACAGAAACTGAAAGAACACATGCTATAAAACTTCTAATCTGCTTTTTTCTGGTGGGGTGATTTTTTTAATGGCATCCGTTAAGCACTTTCTAAGGCACTGTATTAAGCACTGGGGTAGATTCAAGATAATCGAGTTGGGCACAGTCCGTGCCCCTTGTGGGGATCACGGTATTAGTCCCCATTTTACAGACGAGGTAACTGAAGTACAGAGAAGCCAAGTGACTTGCAGCACCGTAGACCAGTGGTGGAGGCAAGATTAGAACCCAGGTCCTTCTGACTCTCAGTCTCACGCTCTATCCACTAGGCCATGTTACTTCTCAAGCTTCACAAAGTCCCAGTACCATTTCTAAAAGAGATTGGTGAAAAATAGCATCAGGTGAAGTTGTTAACATATAGAATTGATTTCGGTTCCCTTAATGTGGACCGTCTACTCTTATTATTAATAATAATAATAATAATGATAATGATGGTATTTGTTAAGCGCTGACTATGTGCAGAGCACTGTTCTAAGCGCTGGGGTAGATACAGGGTAATCAGGTTGTCCCACGTGAGGCGCACAGTTAATCCCCATTTTACAGATGAGGTAACTGAGGCCCAGAGAAGTGAAGTGACTTGCTCCCAGTCACTCAGCTGACAAGTGACACGGTGGCTCAGATGCTGAAAAACAGAATGAAGTATGTGGGGTTTTTTCCTCTGCTATACTTTGTGGAGTTGTTCTGGTACACTCTGTTATTTGCCAAATCAAAAAGATATTAAAATGACTCATGTTTAAAAATTACCTAAAAACAGATTCCCACGAACACAAAAGACAATGGTTATAGATGCACTATTTTATCCTTTGGAAAAGGGATGAAAAAAGGAAAAATAATATAAGGGAATATAAGATATAAAAATTATTTTATAAATACAAAATTATATAAATATATAAAACATATGCATATATAAAAAAATTATATATTAAATAAGATGATATTAGGGAAAAAATAGCTATTCTTTTCTGGAATGAAAGTTTGAGTTCTACGTACTCATTAGAGTCGGTTACCAATCAATGGTATTTACAGAATGCTTACTATGCTGAGCACTATACTAGGCTCATATTTTCAGATTTCCATGAATTATTATCATTGTGTATGGTATATATTCATTTTACAACTTAATTTAATGTATGTCTCCCCCTCTCCTTGTGGACATGCTCTCCAGGGAGCATGTCTAGCTACTTTATCATATTGTACATAGAGAAGCAGAGTGGCTTAGTGGAAACAATATGGGTCAGGAAGCCAGAGGTCCTGAGTTCTAATTATGGCTCTAACATTTGCTAGCTGTGCGACCTTGGACAAGTCACGTTAACTTCTCTGTGGCTCGGTTTCTCATCTATAAAATGGGGATTCAATACCTGTTCTCTTACTTAGACTGTGAGCCCCCCATGGGACAGAAACCGCGTCCCACCTGATTAACTTATATCTGCCCCAGAGTTTAGAACAGGGCTTGACACATAGAAAGCATTTTACAAATATCATTATTATTATTTTTATTATTACCATTACTCACCAGGAGGTTAGTTCAGAGCTCAATACATACTAATAATGTAATAATTGTGTAATTTAAGTGCTTACTATGTGCCAGGCACTGTACTAAGTCTTGGGATAGATACAGGTTTGTCAGGTTGGACCCACTCCCTGTCCCTCATGGGGTTCACAGTCTTAATCTACATTTTACAGATGAGAGAACTGAGGCATAGAAAAGTTAAGTGACTCACCCTAGGTCACAAAGCAGACAAGTGGCAGAGCTGGGATTAGAACCCAGGTCCTTCCTCTATCCACTAGGCCACACTGCTTTTCTCTTAAGTACCACTGATTGATTCCCTAATTGATTAGTTACATACGAATGTCCTTTCAGTGATGATAACCTGAAAATCTTCTTGCTGTTTGAGAGAATGAAAATAGTCTTATGGAAGTTAAAACCAAACTAAACCTATAGCAGTGACAAAGCTGGGGTCATCTTAGATGATTTCAATACCAAAAAACAACATCTAGAACAAGAAACAGTTGGTGACGTGAGCACTTGATAGTGCCTGAGAAGACAGAAAAGACACATATCACAGATTCAGGTTTATGAGTAGTGAGAATATTGAAGTTTCAATCGATGGTGTTTATTGAGCACTTATTGTTTGCACAGCACTTTACTAAGTGCTTGTGAAAGTACCTTACAACAGAATTGGTAGACTGATCCCTGACCACAAGGATCACATAATCTACAGGGAAAACAGTACATTAAAATGTAAGGCGATCAGATTAGGGATAGGGAAAATAGTAGAAAATAAGAATATTTACATAAATACTGTGGGGCTGGGATGAAAACAAAGTGCTTAAGGGATAAACGGCCAAGTTCATAGTTGATGCAGGGGAGACGGCAGATAGGGGAAATAATGGGCTTAGTCTGGAAAGTTTTCAACTGACCCATCCCCTCTCTCCCAAACTCCCAGAAATTTTAAAATCAAATCTTGGAAGCAAATGAGAGCAATAGAAATAGACTGTTAAAAAGTACTATGTAAATTAAAATTGGCAACATTCCTGGAGAGATATAAAATAAGTAACATTTGAGTTCTAGTGACTGAATGAAATCAATGATCGGGACTCCATTTTGCCTTTTTTTGTTATCTCTGATTGGATGTTTCCCTGTTGTAAGAAAAAAAATTTTGATTCTACTGGCATGGGTGATTGCTTGTAAGATAGCTATCGAATATGGATGAGACCGATACTGAGATTCTTAACTGTTATAAACTACAGTAAAGACAGTTGGAGCATTGAGAGTGCTATTCTAAATATTTCATAACTAAAATGTCATGAGCAAATTCACACCCTGAGAAGAAGAGAACTGAATAAAGAGAGCATGCGGGTAGCACATTTTAAGGAAAACTGAACCAATTCAAGGCATCTTTGATTCTTTTCCAACTAAAGAGGATAAATTCTGTATATAAATAAACTCCGCCCCCCTATATAATTAGAATGCCTAAATCAGAGACAGTTTCTATGTTGGTTCAAACACTTTCCAAGCATTGCTTAATTAACTGTTAAAACCATCTCTGTGATTTCTTCAAATGAATTACTTCCGAGGCACTTTGGGCATGGCAGAATTAGACTTCAAAACCAGAATCGGCAACTCTATGCCTAATCCATTGGATCACACTTGGAAATACTCTTAAAAATGCCAAATCTTCCTCTAATTCACAAAAATCACCCACCCTTCATCTCCAGAAGTTAAAGAAAATTCTATACTTCAACTTTTCCCTTGCTTTTCCCATCCCTGGGCCCAGTGACATCATCCTTGTGATGCTGTTGTATTATTTCTTGTCAGTGCGTTCTGTCTGTTTCTGCTTCAGAAAGCAGATTTGCGGTAATAATAATAATAATTATGGTATTTGTTAAACACTTAGTATGTGCCAGGCACTGTACTAAGTTCTAGGGTGCATATAAGCAAATCTTTCCCACTTGGGGTTCACAGTCTCAATTCCCATTTTACAGATGAGGTAACTGAGGCACAGAGAGGTAAAGTGACTTGCCCAAAGCCACACAGAAGACAAGTGGCAAAGCTGGGATTAGAACCCATGACCCTCTGACTCCCAGGCCCATGTTCTATCCATTTCACCATGCTGCTTTCCTGATAATAAATCATAATTAATGTAAATCAATCTATCATTTTAATGTAATATTATACTAGATTAATTACTTTGATCAATTAATTGCTTGAGGGAATTGATATTGTATAACAAATATTAATGTAATAAAATATCAATTTATATTAATGCCTGGCTTCCCTTCAAGACTATAAGCTTGTTGTGGGCAAGGAGTGTGTCTACTAACTTGGTCATACTGTACCCTCCCAAGCACTTAGTACAGAGCTCTGCACCCAGTAAACACTCAATGAATACCATTGATTGATTGACTGATTGATATCACTGGTATCTGAGAGCTTACGATGTGCGGAGAACTATACTAAGTGCTCGAGAAGTTCAAGAGAGTTAGTAGACAGAATCTCTTCCCTTCAAAGAGTTTATACTCTAGTCAGGGAGACAGACATTAAAAGTAACTGAGTATAAGGATATGTATATAAGTGTTTTGGGTGTGAGTAAATACCAATAATAATAATGTCAGTGGTTAAGCTCATCAATCAATTAACCAATCAATCTTATTTATAATGTTGGTATTTGTTAAGCGCTATGTGCAGAGCACTGTTCTAAGCCTTGGGGTAGATACAGGGTCATCAGGTTGTCCCACGTGAAGCTCACAGTCTTCATCCCCATTTTCCAGATGAGGTCACTGAGGCATAGAGAGGTTAAGTGACTTGCCCACAGTCTACTGTGTTCAGAACACAAGCGCTTGGGAGAATACAGGGTAACCAAGTTGGTAGACACATTCTCTGCCCACAAGCAGCTTACAGTCTAGATGAGGAGACAGACATTAAAATAAATTTACAAATATGCTTGTAAGGGCTGTGGGACTGAAAGTGAGGTAAATAAAATGGACAAATCAAAGTGCAAGGGAGAGAGAGTAGGGGAAATGAGGGCTTAGTTGAAGAAGGCCACTTGGAGGAGATTTGATTTTAATAAGGTTTTGAAGGTGGGGAGAGTGAGGGTCTGTTGGATATGATGTGGGGGAAGAAGTCTCACACCAGATGCCGGACACGGGCAAGGGTGTCGGCAGCAAGATAAATGTGATCGAAGATCAGTGAATAGGGAGTGTTAGAGGAGTGAGGTGAAAGTGCTGGGTTGTAGTATCAAATCAGAGAGTTAAGATAGGAGCCAGCAAGATGATTGAGTGTTTTAAGGCCCAGCTTTAAAGCTTTCATCATTCCATCCCAGGCACCATCAGCAGAAACTTCTGAAAATAATAATAATATTTGTTAAGTGCTTACTATGAGCCAGGAACTATACTAAGCAATGGGTTGGAAACAGGGGAAGCAGCGTGGCTCAGTGGAAAGAGCCTGGGCTTCGGAGTCAGAGGTCATGAGTTTGACTCCCGGCTCTGACACTTGTCAGCTGTGTGACTGTGGGCAAGTCACTTAGCTTCTTTGTGCCTCAGTTACTTCATCTGTAAAATGGGGATTAACTATGAGCCTCACGTGGGACAACCTGATGACCCTGTATCTACCCCAGCGCTTAAAACAGTGCTCTGCACATAGTAAGCGCTTAACAAATACCAACATTATTATTATTACAGATTTGTCAGGCTGGACAAAATCCTTGTCCTGCATGAGGCTCATAGTCTTACCTCATTTTACAGTTGAGGTAACTGAAAAGAGTGAGGTGTATGACCACAACTGAACAACTCCTTTCCTGAAATCCTCTTCTTCCGAATGAATCGATTTCAGAACAGAGTGCTTGTTAGAATTCACTGGTGATAGAACAGGTGACCTGGAAATATTCCACATTTAATTGAATCAAATCGATCAGTAGTATTCTTTTGAGAGCTGCTATATGCAGAGCACGATTCAAAGTGCTTGAGAGAATATAGCACAGTTAGTAGACATGGGCCTGCAGCCAAGTCAGGCATTAAATAATTTATAGATAAGAGGAGGAAGGAGAAGAGGCTAAGTCAACATATATGCATTAGAACTTAAAATAAATCAAAATATACAGGAGTCCTAGGGTGGTTGTGAATGTACAGAGGTGAAGTTAATGCTGCAGAGGTGCTGAAATGATAGAAGGACAGGCCCTGGTGAGAAAAGAAATGAATCAGGGAAGGCTTCCGAATGAAGGTGGAATTTCAGAAGGCTTTTGACAACAGCGAGAGTGGTGGTCTTTTGTATTTAAAGGTGTGGGGAGTTCCAGGAAGAGGAAAAACATGAGCAAGAAGTTGGCAGAAGGAAGAGAAAAGAATGAGGCATTGTAAGGAGGTTGGTTTTAGAACAGCAAAGAGTGCTATCTGGGGTGTAGTGGCAGAAGAGAATGAATAAATGGGAGGGAGAGAACTTATCCAGTCATATAATAATAATGATAATAAAGATGATTAATGATAATATTTGTTAACTGCTTACTGTATGCCAAGCATTGTGCTAATACTGACTTGGGTCGATACATGATATCAGGGCCCAGATGGGGCTTGCAGTCTAAGAACCAGAGAGGACAGATATTGAATCCCCCTTTTTAACTGGGCCACAGAAAAGTTAAACGCCTTGCCCAAAGTCACACAGCAGTAAGTGGTGGAGTTGGGATAAGAACCTAAATCCTCTGACTCCCAGATCCATGTTTCTTCCACTAGGCCACACTGCGTTCCTCTGGTGCTACCCTTCTCACTGGGCCTCGCTTTCGCCTGTCCCGCTGTCAACCCCTGGCCCACGTTCTACCTCTGGCTTGGAATGCCCTCCCTCCTCAAATCCGCCAAACAATCACGCTTTCCCCCTTCAAAACCCTACAGAAGGCTCACCTCCTCCAAGAGGCCTTATGAGAAGCAGCGTGGCTCAGTGGAAAGAGCCTGGGCTTGGGAGTCAGAAGTCATGGGTTTGAATCCTGGCCCTGCCACTTGTCAGCTGTGTGACTGTGGGTAAGTCACTTCACTTCTCTGTGCCTCAGTTACCTCATCTGTAAAATGGGGATTAACTGTGAGCCTCACGTGGGATGACCTGATTACCCTGTATCTACCCCAGCGCTTAGAACAGTGCTCTGCACATAGTAAGCGCTTAACAAATGCCAACATTATTATTATTATTATTCTCAGAATAAACCCCCCTTTTCCTCAGCTCCCCCCACCCTGCACTGCCCCAACTTGCTCCCTATGCTCTACCCCCCTCCCTGCCCCACAGCACTTGTGCATAATTCTATTTATATTAATAACCATTTACTTGTTTTGATGTTTATCTATAATTCTATTTATTTATATTGATGCCCGTTTTCTTGTTTTTATGTCTGCCTCCCCCCGCTAGTTGGTAAGCCAGGGGTGGGCAGGGATTGTCTCTCTTTATTGCTGAGTTGTACTTTTCAATTGTTTAGTACAATGCTCTGTGCATAAGAAGTGCTCACTAAATACAGTCGAATGAATGAATGAATGCTTTCCTTAAAGCCATCTACTTGATGCAGAGAGGATTGGGTATGATTAAAGGAGGTTTTTGAGGAGTGGGGAGACGTGTACAGAACACCATTTTAGAAAAATGATTTGGATAGTAAGAGATCTGTGGCCTGGAGAGGAGAGAGCTTTGAGGCAGGGAGACCAGGGAGGAGGTCGATGCTGTAGTCAAGGCAAGAAGGATATGGCAAGTTCCTGGACTAACGTGATGACTGTGGGAGAGGAAGGGCATGACTTAGTGGATCGAGCATGGGCCTGGGACTCAGTAGGACCTGGGTTCTAGTCTTGGCTTACCACTTATCTGCTGTGTGACCTTGGGCAAGTCACTTCACTTCTCTGTTTCTTGGTTACCTCATTTGCACAGTGAGGAATAAGACTGTGAGCCCCACATGGGACAGGGACTCTGCCCAACCCAATTTGCTTTATCCACCCCAGCACTTAATACAGTGCTGGGCACATATTAAGCGCTTAACAAATAACATAATTATTACTATTAAAAGAAGGGCCTTTTATGTCCTCAGAAACTAGACCTGTTATTAGTCTATTGAGTCGTAGCCCTGGCCGTCTCCGAAAGTAGAGGAATGCCTGTTGGGCTTGGTATCATCAATAGAGATGATAGAGATCAATAGAGAGATCAATAGAGATCAATAGAGAAGCAGCATGGCTCAGTGGAAAGCGCCCGGGCTGAGGAGTCAGAGGTCTTGGGTTCTAATCCCGGCTCCACCACCCGTCAGCTGTGTGACTTCGGGCGAGTCACTTCACTTCTCGGTGCCTCAGTTCCCTCATGTGTAAAATGGGGATTCAGACTGTGAGCTTCACGTGGGACAACCCGATTACCCTGTATCTACCCCAGTGCTTAGAAGAGTGCTTGGCACATAGTAAGCACTTGACAAATGCCATTGTTAGTGGCAGTTATTGAGCACCCATATGGTGTAGTAGATACTTGGAAAGTACAGCATAATTAAGCCACCCACAAGGAACTTACATTCTACCTGGAGAGATGAGTGTAAAAATATGTACAACTAGAGAGGTCAAAAAGGCATAAGTATATAGTAGTGCTAAGGAGGGTGTGCGCCACAAATAAATAAACCGGAGATACTTATAGTAGCGCTAAAGAGAGTATGCTCCACCCCCTGCCCACCTAGACACTTGGTGAACTCTATTCCCAGTGGGAATGTTGATGGGCAGGGTTGGAAAAGTAGAAGCGGAGCTGCACAAACCACTAGCAATCTAGTCATAGCCTCCACACAGGTGCTCACTTCTAAAGCCTCAGGACTGAGGCTCATTGGTGAGTCTCAATGGGATTCCCCATCATCATCGGGGATAACCACTGCTGCTACTAACTTCTCTGTGCCTCAGTTATCTCATCTGTAAAATGGGGATTAAAACTGTGAGCCCCACGTGGGACAACCTGATCACCTTGTATACCCCTGCGCTTAGAACAGTGCTTCGCATATAGTAAGCGCTTAACAAATGCCACCATTATTATTATTATCATCATCATCATGCCCCCAAGGGATTGACCAGTGTGACATTTGTCCTATCGTTGTCATACTACGGGCTAGACTTAGAGTTGGGTATGACGGCATAAGACAAGCGAAGACGAGATTCAGTCCCTGGAAAGGAAATGAAATCTTAGTTGGAGCCGAGTGTTTCGGAGCCCTTGACTGGGGCACTGAAACCCGGGCCTCGGAGACGGGGAAAGTGAGATCTGACAGTCACAGAATCCCTGCTGAACCTTCCGATTCCAACTGTACGATGACTCACCCTGTGAGCTAGGGTAAGCCACAGAGCCTCTCAAGGTGTTAGTTTCCTCATCTGGAAAGCAGGGATGATAATATTACCCTACCTCACAGCTATGGTGTTTGGATTATCTAATTAGTGATTGTAAGGGCTATTATAACGTGCTATGTAATTGGGCCAGTCATCGCGGCCTATGTCATTCTATGGGAATTTTATTATCACTCTTGTTATGGCTACAGACTCGGGAAATAAAGGCCTGTTCTCAATCCTCATATCTCTCCTCCCATTAGAGTATTCACCTTGACTGTGGAAAATGGAGTTTTATAACTCTTGAGACAGATGACAAAATCCATGAGGGACCCAGAGAAGTGGAAGGATAGTAGTTGTGTTAAAAAAATAATAATAATAGACAGTACAATAATAAGAACAATAATAATAATAATTGTGTGCTAGAGTAGTTACGAGATAATCAGGTCCCACATAGGATTCAATCTAAGGGAGTTCAGGTATTGAATTCCTATTTTGCAGATAATAACAATAATAATAATGACAATAATGATAGTATTTGTTAAGAGCTTACTATGTGCCAAGAAGTTAAATGACTTGCCCAAAATCTCACAGCAGGTATGTGGTGGAGTGGCATTAGAACGATTGAAGGAATGAATGAATGAATTTAGCTTCTCTGTGCCCTAGTCCTCTCACTGGGCAATTGGGAAACTGTGAGCCCATCACTGGGCAGGGATTGTCTCTATCTGTTGCCAAATTGTCCGTTCCAAGCTCTTAGTACAGTGCTCTGCACATAGTCAGCCTTCAATAAATACGATTGAATGAATGAATGAATGAACCCAGGTCCCCTGACTCCCTGGCCCATCCTCTTTCCACTAGGACATACTGCTTCCAGTCTGCCTTTTACAGATGAGGAAACTGAGGCACCAATAAGTTAAGTGACTTATTCATGGTCATCCAGCAGGCTAGTGGCAGAAGTGTGATTAGAACCACTTCTATTGCTCTTTCTTCTGGATGATCTTGCCTATTCACAAGATTATTCAAAAAACTTACTAGAATAACTTAAAATTGACTCCTTGAGGATTTCACTGAATGGGTAGTAGAGTCATGAGCCTCCAGAAGTGAGGGCGTCCTGGGCACATCGTCAATTTATTGCTTCCATTTTTCCACTATGAAAGCAATACAATATAATCAGAAAACTGGATGGTCCCATCTGTGAAAATGGAGAGAGCTGCCTTGATAGTTGTTGCAATCAGCTTCCAGTCATTTTCCTTGTGGCATTCCTTGGTTAGTTGGGAAATGTCCAAGCAATAGCCTGGGCTGACTTCTTGGACATGGCGTAGTGGCTATAGCACGGGCCTGGGAGTCAGAAGGTCATGGGTTCTAATCCCGGATCGGCCACGTGTCTGCTGCGTGACCTTGGATAAGTCACTTCACTTCTCTGTGCCTCAGCTACCTCATCTGTAAAATGGGGATTGAGACAGTGAACCCCATGTGGGTAGGGACTGTGTTCAACCCTATTTGCTTGTATCCACCATAGTGCTTAGTATAGTACCTGGCACACAGTAGCCACTTAACAAATGCCACAATTATTATTATTATTGGCTAAAGTTTAGCAATATCCAGCCTCTCTAGGGCAAGGACTTGATTGGCATTCCAAGTGTCAGTGGGTCCTTGTTGCTTCCCACATACTCTCTGGCCAAGAGGCCCACGGAACACCCAGTGAGTAGCCTGGCAATCCTGTAATTGTAATACTTGTGAAGCGCTTCCTATGTGCCAAGCACCTTCCTAAACCCTGGGATAGATACAAGCAAATCTGAACAGACACAATCCCTGTCCCACATGTGGCTCGCACTGTAAGTAAAAGCGAGAATTTGAATCCTCATTTCGCAGGTGAGGAAACTGAGGTACCAAGAAGCTAAGTGTCTTGCCGAGGTCACGCAGCAGAGAAGTGGCAGAGCCAGGATGAGACCCAAGTCCTCTGACTCACAAGGCCATACTCTTTTCACTAGGCCACGCTGCTTCAGGATAGTTTTGAGCCCCCAAGGATGACAGTTTGAAGCAGCGTGGCTCAGTGGAAAGAGCACGGGCTTGGGAGTCAGAGGTCACGGGTTCTAATCCTGGCTCCGCCACTAGTCAGCTGTGTGACCTTGGGCGAGTCACTTAACTCCTCTGTGCCTCAGTTACCTCATCTGTAAAATGGGAATTAAAACTGTCAGCCCCACGTGGGCCAACCTGATCACCTTGTACTCCCCAGCACTTAGAATAGTGTTTGGCACATAGTAAGCGCTTAACAAATACCACAATTTTACTCTGATTCTAGACTATAAGCTTCTTGAGGGCAGGGATTGTGTTTACCAATTCTGTTGTACTGCACTACTGCACTTTCCCAAACACTTAGTACAGGACTCAGCTCATAGTAAACTCTCAATAAAGCTTGAGAAGCAGCGTTGCTTAATGGAAAGAGCCTGGGCCTGGGAGTCAGAGGATGTGGGTTCTCATTCTGGCTTGGCCGCTTCTCTGCTGTGTGACCTTGAGCAACTAGCTTAACTTCTCTGTGCCTCAGTTACCTCATCTGTAAAATGGGGACTAAACTGTGAGCCTCATATGGGACAACGTGATTACCTTGTATCTATCCTAGTGCTTAGAAAACTGCTTGGCACATAGTAAGCACTTAACTAATATTATTATTATTATTTGTGCCTCAGTTACCTCATCTGTAAAGTAGGAATTAAGGCTTTGACCCCCATGTGGAACATGGACAGGGTCCAACCTAATCAGCTTCTATTACCCCAGTTTTTAGAACAGTGCCTGGAACATAGTAAGTACTTAACAAATACCATTGAAAAATTAAAAAAAAAAAAATAACATGGGCTGAACTTACCCAAAACAAATATCAGTGATATAGTGTTATAGTGAGCAGACTTAAGAAAAACAATTTTAATAATAATAATGTTGGTATTTGTTAAGCGTTTACTATGTGCAGAGCACTGTTCTAAGTGCTGGGGGAGATGCAGGGTAATCAGGTTGTCCCATGTGAGTCTTACAGTCTTAATCCCCATTTTACAGATGAGGTCACTGAGGCACAGAGAAGTTAAGTGACTTGCCCACAGTCACACAGCTGACAAATGGCGGAGCAGGGATTCAAGCCCATGACCTCTGACTTCCAAGCCCGGGCTCTCTGTCCACTGAGCCACACTGCTTCTCCTAAGAATCACTTTTTAAAAATACAAGCTAATCTCAAATATTTGTAAGAATAGGGGATGGGTATAGCCTGATTTAAAAACAAAAAATAAATTGTGGCATTTGTTAAGCGCATACTACGTATTAGTCACTGTACTAAGCCTTGGAGTGGATACCAGCAAATCAGGTTGGACACAGTCCCTGTCCCACGAGGGGCTCACAGTCTCAATCGCCATTTTACAGATGAGGTAACTGAGGCCCAGAGGAATAAAGTGACTTGCCTCAGGTCACGGTTTGATCTTTGAAAAAAATGTGCTCTATACCATATTTTGCACGGACCAGGATTTAAGTGTTGGGTTGTATTTGACAATCAGTTCTAAACATTAGACCAATTTGAACTGCATAGAAGCATGTTTCCTCCTAGCCATGTGTCACTCGCCTCACTTTTTCTTACTTCGGGAGCACTTTAGTACTCACCCCATCACCAGAAGCAGTGTGGCTCAGTAGAAAGAGCATGGGCCCGGGAGTCAGAGGGGCTGGATTCTAATCTTACCTCTGCCAGTTGCCCGCTGGGTGAACTTGGGCAAGTCACTTAAATTCTTTGTCCTACAGGTATCCTATAAAATAAGGATTTAATGCCAATTCTCCCTCTTAGACTGTGAACTCCATGTGGGACAGGGAATGTATCCAGCCTGATTCACTTGCACCTAAAGTAGACTGTCGATTTGCATATCAGGAAGCAGCGTGGCTCAGTGGAAAGAAGATGGGCTTTGGAGTCAGAGGTCATGGGTTCAAATCCCTTCTCTGCCACTTGTCAGCTGTGTGACTGTGGGCAAGTCACTTAAATTCTCTGTGCCTCACTTACCTCATCTGTAAAATGGGGATTAAGACTGTGAGCCTCATGTGGGACAATCTGATTACCCTGTATCTACCCCAGCGCTTAGAACAGTGCTCTGCACATAGTAAGCGCTTATCAAATACCAACATTATTATATTAGTTTAAAAATGCAAGCCAATCTCTGTGCCTCAGTTACCTCATCTGCAAAATGAGGATGAAGACTGTGAGTCCTGTGTCCACGCTGATTACTTTGTATCCACCCCAGAGCTTAGTACAGTGCCTGGTACATAGTGAGCACTTAATGAATACCACAATCATTATTATTATTATTTTAATTCTTACCCCATGAACTTCTGACTCCCAGGCCCGTGCTCTGTTCACTAGGCCAGGTCCAGAGAAGTGAAGTGACTTACACAAACTCACACAGCAGACAAGTGGCAGAGCCAGGATTAGAACCCAGGTCCTTCTGACTCCCAGGCCCCGTGCTCTATCCTCTAGACCACGCTGCTTCTCAAAGTGTTCCCTAAAGTGCTTAAAGGGAGAAGACATAAATGCATAGGTGACGGTGTAAGGAGGGAAACAGGTTAGGGAGGTGAGAGGTCACTCAGGGAAGGCTTCTTGGTAGGCGCCAGAAGTGTCAGGGGAGGGACCGTCAGCCGGGAGGAAGGGGTGTGAGCAAGAGATCGCTGATGAAAGGGAGGAGGGTGAAGCATACACCACAGCTTCACCCTGCAGAACAACCACAGGTGGGGCTCAGATCATCTGTCCGCCCTCTGTCTATTTTGTACCTCTTCCATCCCACAGACCGAGCCCGGGTATGTAGAATAAACTCATCTTCTTTAGAGATTATGGATTCTGATTTCTTACTTGGCACTGATATAGCACTTTAACTCTGAGATATGCATCATTAGAAATGTTGTTAGTCATTTCTATCCTGACTGTTCTGGACCAGTGCATTCAAATACATGGAAAATCAAACAGAAGCTTCTGGAAATGAATAGATTGGGTGCAGGTCTCAGAATTTAGCCAAAGGGCAAACCCCAGATCATGTCTAGATCTTCACGAAGGCGTCAGAAGGGAAGCCGGGCTTACCGACAGCTTATCACGCAGTGGTGTCTTTTGGGCATCAAATAGTTGCGGTTTAATTCGCACCACAGAAATCAGCCACGATGTCATCTTTTCCTCTCCCTGTCTTTCCATTCCTCCCTATCTTGCTCTGCCCTTGTTTGGTACAAACCAGGAGTTAGATGATTCAATAGGATATTTATTCGGCCCAGAGCGGCTCCTTCGGGGGTCAGTCCATTATCCTGCTTTCCTCTGAGCCCCCATTCCTGACATTGGCAATCTATACATGGAGACGCAGCATGGCGTAGTAGATAGAGCACGGGCCTGGGAGTCAGAAGATCGCGTTTTTCTAAACCCAGCTCCGCCTCTTGTCTGCTGTGTGACCTTATGCAAATCACTTCACTTCTCTGTGCCTCGGTTCCCTCATCGGTAAAATGGAGAGTGAGACTGTGAGCCCAATGTGGGACAGGGACTGTGTCCAACCCAATTTGCTTTTATCCACCCCAGCGCTTAGAGCAGTGCATGGCACATAATAAACTCTTAACAGATATCGCTATTATTATTATTATACTCTCTTAAGTGCTTAGCACTGTGCTCTACCCATAATAAGAGCTTAATAAATGCGATTGATTGATTGACTGATTGATTGAACTGAACTTTCACCATTCCACCTCTTTCTGCAAACTATTCAAAGAAACATTTCTCTCTCCTTGTAAGCAAGGAATCTGTCTACCAATTCTGCCATATTGTAGTCATTCAATAGTATTTATTGAGTGCTTATTATGCACAGAGTACTGTACTAAGCGCTTGGAATGTACAATTCAGCAACAGTTAGAGACAATCCCTGCCCAATGACGGGCTCACTCTTCCAAATGTTTAGTACAGTGCTCCCCACCCAGTAAGTGCTCAATAAATATCATTGATTGATTGATTAAAATAAAGCGGTGAGTATAAGAGTGAAGAAAATGGGTCAGCTCCTGGGCAACTTCCTGGAAGAGATTGGGAAAAGTTGAAGGTGGAAGAGAGAAATGAGTCAAACTTGATTACAAATACGGAGGGCAGGGAAGAGAATAGTGCTATTGTCAGTAATGGAAAATTGAAAGGAGGCAGGATTCAAAAGGAAAGAGTGAACTGGTCTATCTAGTGCTTAGAACAGTGCTTGGCACATAGTAAGTGCTTTACAAATACCATCATCATCATCACCTGGAACCTGTCTGAAATATCCCCCTTGTTGTTCCACGCTTCTATGCCACTTAAGCCCAGAAGGCTAATTTTCCCTAGTGTTTATGTCCCCTTATGTCCCCTACCACAGCAGCTGCCCCTCCGCCCTCTGCTTCTCCCCCTTCACCTCCCCTCAGCTAAGCCCCCTTTCCCTCTGTTCCTTCCCCTCCCCCTTCCCTTCCCCTCAGCACTGTGCTCATTTGTGTATATCATTTATTACTCTATTTATTTTGTTAATGAGGTGTATATCTCCTTGATTCTATTTATCTTGATGATGTCTTGTTTTTGTTTTGTTCTATTTTGCTTTGCTGTCTGTCTCCCCCGATTATTCATTCAATATTATTTATTGAGCACTTACTATGTGCAGAGCACTGTTCTAAGCGCTTGGAATATACAATTTGGAAACAGATAGAGACAATCCCTGCCCAATGACGGGCTTACAGTCTAATTGAATAATGTTGGTATTTGTTAAGCGCTTACTATGTTTAGAGGAGGCTCACAGTCTTCATCCCCATTTTCCAGATGAGGTAACTGAGGCCCAGAATGACTTGCCCACAGTCACACAGCTGACAAGTGGCAGAGCCGGGATTCGAACGCATGACCTCTGACTCCCAAGCCTGGGTTCTTTCCACTGAGCCACGCTGACTGTGACTCCATCACTGGGCAGGGATTGTCTCTATCTGTTGCCAAATTGTCCATTCCAAACACTTAGTACAGTGCTCTGCACATAGTAAGTGCTCAATAAATACTATGGAATGAATGAACAGTGGAAAGAACACAGGCCTGGGAGTCAGAGGACCTGGATTCTAATCCTGGCTCTGTCACTTGTCTTCCCTCTAATCTTGGGCAAGTCACTTACCTTCTCTGTACCTCAGTTCCTCATTAGCAAAATGAGGATTCAATACCTGTTCTCCCTCCTACTTAGACTGTGAGCGTAAACTGATTATCTTGTATCTACCCCAGTGCTTAGTACAATGCTTGGCACATAGTAATTGCTGAACAGATACCGTAATTATTATTAATTGCTATGATATCAGGGCTAAAACTCTTCCGACTAGTGCCTGAAACTGTGGCATCTTCCTCCATCTTCCCTGCCCTACATCACAGGGAGTCAGTCATATTTATTGAGCACTTTTTGTGTGCATAACACTGTACTAAGCGCTTGGGAGAGTACACTATAACAATAGGATAGACACATCCCCTGCCCACAACAAGCTAACAGTCTGGGGGGGCAAGGGCATGGCGAACCTCGGGAGTTGATGAGGGGCCGAAAAAATTATCTTTCATCATCACTACTATTTTTTTATTGTATTTGTTAACCTCTTATTATGTGTCAAACACAGGGGTAGATACAAGTAAATCAGGTTGGACCCAGTTCCTGTCCCACGTGTAGCTCACGGTCTAAGTAGGAGGAAGAACAAGTATTTAATCCTCATTTTACGGTTGAGGGAACTGAGGCAATAGAGAAGTTAAATGACGTGCCCAAGGTCACACAGCAAACAGTGGACAGAGTTGGAATTAAAATCCAGGTCCTCTGACTTGGAGGCATTAGCTCATTCCACTAGGCTATGTTTCTCTAATTTATTTTAAATCTGTGTACTGCTCCAGGCTGTAAGCGCCTTGTGGGTAGGGAAGATTGTCTCCCATTCTGTTTCATTATACTCCCCAAGTGCTAAATACATCACTCTGCAAACAGTAAGCACTCAATAAATACAATTGATTAATCGATTGATCAGCATCAACTCATTTATATATTCATTTTTTCCTCCAACCTGTAAGTTGTCAATCAATCAATCAGTGATATATATTCAATTCCTACTGTTTGCAGAGAACCGGTCTTGACGATTTGGAATATACAGTACAATCAAGTTGGTATGCAAAGTTCCTAACTTCAAGGAGTTTACTAGCTAGTCCGGGAGTCAGACATTAAAATAAATTACAGATGGGGGAAGAAGCAGAGTATAAGGATATAATAATAATAATAATTGTGGTATTTGTTAAGCGGTTACTCTGTGCCAGGAACCATACTAAGTGCTGGGGTGGATACAAGCAAATCGGGTTGAACACAGCTCCTGTCCCACATAAGGCTCCTAATCTCAATCTCCATTTTTTCAGATGAGGTAACTGAGGCACAGGGAAGTGAAATGACTTGCCCAAAGTCACAGTGGTTTGGATTGGAGTGCTTTAGAGAATGAGAGTCAAGAAAACAGGACTCTGTTTGATTTCTGCTGCTGTGGAGGACTAGTTAACTCCTCATCTTCTCGTTGCGTTCCTTTCAGTTATGTAAAGTACATTAACAACTGTCTGCTTGCCTCATGGGGTCTTGTGTTCATATCTTTGGTTAATGAGCTAATGCTTGTAAAGTACCTCAAGTACCTAAGATTTAAATACTATAAAAATGTGATTTATTCTCTGTTAAAAGTTAACTGGTAGTATAATTCCCAGAAAAAAGTTGAACGCCTACGACACTAGTAGCAGTAGAAATAGAACGTAATTGTTGTCTTATGTTGTCAAGTCGTCTCTGACCCATAGTGACGCCATGGTCACATCTCTCCCAGAACGCCCCACCTCCATCTGCAATTGTTCCGGTAGTGGATCTATAGAGTTTTCTTGGTCAAAATACAGAACTGGTTTACGGTTGCCTCCTTCCGCGCAGTCAATTTGAGTCTCCGCCCTCGACTCTCTGCCATGCCGCTGCTGCCCAGCACAGGTGAATTCTGACTCGCAGCAGATGGCCTTCCAATCGTAAGCCACTGGCCAAGCTAGAAATGGACTGGACAGGCCTCTGCTTGACTCTCCCTCCTGTAGTCGAGACTAGTAGAGTACTTGGAAATTCTTCAGGTGGGACCCTGAGAGGAGACAACATAGTAATGATCATAATAATGGCATTTATTAAGCACTTACTATGTGGCAAACATTGTGCTAAGCTCTGGGGTAGGGAAAAGGTAATCAATCAAAGGTTTGCATTGAGTGCTTACTGTGTGCAGAGTACTGTACTAAAAGCTTGGGAGAGTACAATCAAATAGAGGGGGTTTTTTTAATGACATTTGTTTAGTATTTACTATGTGCTAATCACTGTACTAAGAGCGAGGTAGATATAAAATAATCAGATTGGACACAGTCCCTGTCCCCCATAGGGTTCACGGTCTTAATCCCCATTTTACAGATGAGTTAACTGAAGCAAAGAGAAGTTAAGTGACTTGTCCAAGGTCACACAGCAGACAAGTGGTAGAGCAGGGACGAGAACTCAGGTTCTCAGATTCCCAGGTCTGTGATCTTTCCACTGGGTCAGTATGCTTCTCGGAGTTGGTAGACATGTTCCCTGTCCACAAAGAGGTTACAGAGCCAGAGGAGGAGCTTTTAGTCTGGATATAATCCGGTACAGAGAGGTAAAGGCACACAGAAGTAAGTGGCGGAGCCAGTATTCAACCCAAGGCGACTGTTTTACAATCCCTCGCTTGTTCTTTTCACCAGGTGGGCTGGATAAAAGGATCAGAGGACTTAGCCAGTCGCCCCACCTAACCAGTGCCTTCTGATCATAATGTCCCAGCCGACTGAAGCTCTGGTCAATCAATCAATTGGTCATATTTATTGAGCGCTTACTTTGTGCAGAGCACTGTACTAAACCTCAGGAGCATATAGTACAATAGAGTTGGTAGGCATATCCCTGCCCACAACGAGCTACAATATAGAGGGAGGTTCCTTAAAGGTCTGAATCAGAAGCACTTGCCAGTGAAGTGCAGGAGGGAGAGAAGGTCATTCATTCATTCAATCGCTCATTCAATCCTATTTATTGAGCACTTACTGAGTGCAGAGCACTGACGCAAATTGGGGCCAGGCACCTTTCCTCTTCCCTCTGCAACTGCAGACAGAAATACAGAGATATGCTTACTGTCCCACAAATCAGTCAGTCATATATTTTGAGGGCTAATACTGTTTAAGTGCTTGGAAGAGTACAATATAACAATAAACATTCCCTGCCCCAAATGAGCTTACAGTCTAGAGTGGGAGTCGGACATTAATATAAATAAATAAAGATATATAAATAAATGACACAAAGGCATGCACATATGCTCAGTTATAAAGGCACATATATTCACAAACACGCTCGCCATACTTGGAGGATTTATCAAGGAAGGGTGTTCGGCTGGAATTCATTCAGTTAATTGTATTTATTGAGCACTAACTGTGTGCAGAGCACCGTAATAAGGGCTTGGGAGAGTTCACTACAACAATAAACAGACACATTTCCTGCCCACGGTGAGCTTACGGTCTAGAGGATAGTATTTGTTAAGTACTTACTGTGTGCCAAACATTGTTCTAATCACTGGAGTAGATACAAGATGATCAGGTTGAACACAGTCCCTCTCCCATATGGTGCTCACGGTCTAAGCAGGAGGGAATAAGATTTAATCCCCATTTTACAGATGAGGAAAGTGGGGCACAAAGAAGTGAGGTGACTTGCCCAAGGTCACACAGCAAGGACGAGTGCCTGGGGACTCCCTCCCATCTGCATCACTTATGTACTTGGCTGTGCATCTTTTAAGCACGATACTCACCCCTCCCGGAGCCCCACAGAGTTTATGTGCGTATACTTATACTCTCCCATTTCCTTTTCAGTCTTGTCTTATGCCGTCAAGTCGTCTCCAACCCATAGTGAAGCCACGGACACATCTTTGCCAGAACGCCCCACCTCCATCTGCAATCGTTCTGATAGCGTATCCATAGTTTTTCTTGATAAAAATCCTGAAGTGGTTTGCCACTGTCTTCTTCCGCGCAGTCAACTTGAGTCTCTGCCCTCGACTCTCTCCCGTGCGGTTACTGCCCAGCACAGGTGAGTTTTGACTTGTAGCAGATGGCCTGCCACTAGGCTAGCCACTGACCAAGCTAGGAATGGAATGGGTAGGCCTCGGCTTGACTCTCCCTCCCATAGTTGAGACTGGTAGTATACTTGGAAACTGTCCGGGTGCAACCTTGAGAGGGAATCCCTTGCAGTACTTTATTTTAGTGTCTGTCTCCCCCTCTAGACTGAGAGCCCCTTGCGGGCACGGAATGTACCTACCGATTATATACTCTATTGTTCTCTTCCAACCACCTACTACAATACCAAGCACACATTAAGTTCTCAATCAATCAGTGGTATTTATTGAGCACTTGCTTTGGGCAGAGCACTGTGCTAAGCGCTTGGATGAGTACAGTACAACAGAATTAGCAGACACATTCCCTTAATGAGCTTTCAATACCACTGATTGATTGGAGAGGGTTTTAAGAGACAGATAGCTCTGGAGCCATGCTTTAGAGAGGGTGAAACCATGTGGAGTAATCCGGCAAATCAGACTGAGAGCCCCATGTGGGACAGGGACTGTGTCCAACTCGATTTGTTCGTGTCCACCCAGCGGTTAGTACAGTGCCTGGCACATAATAAGGGCTTAACAAAAACCACCATCATTATTATTATTATCAGGGCTCTGACGATGGGCATCAGGATGGGACCAAGGAGGTAGCACTTCCAACCTAACCCTGGCAATCACTCTCAAGGGTGAGGACACCTGAAGGCTGGAAGTCCAAAGGACCTGGGTTCTAATCCTGATTCTGCCACTTGCCTGCTGTGTGACCTTGGGCGGGTCACTTAACTTCCCTGTGCCTCAGTTACCTCAGACGTAAAATGGTGATTAAGACTGCCCATGTGAGGCAAGGACTGTGTCTAACTTGCCTTGCTTGTATCTACCTCAGCGCTTAGTACAGTGCCTGGCACAGAGTAAGCGCTTAAAAAACACCATAAAAAAATAAAAAGCCGGGAATCAGGATAGATCCCTTCCCCTGCCCTTCCTTAACGATGATCCTCTTCTGAAGGCCATTTTATAAATTATTGCTTGGGTGCATTATTAGGTGCCTCAATGCTCTGAGACGGCTAACTCAGCATCCTAAAGGCCTATGGTCATAGTGTAGGGAGAATATGAATCATTAATTCCCTTTGAGCTCCAGAATGAACAGAGGGCAAATGCAAGTGGAGGTTCAGAAGGAGGCTCAGGTTCCCACACTCTGAATGCTGAGTGATTCCCACAAATCCCTAGTCGCCTCTGGGTCTCGGAGGAAAGAGCTGGAGATCCTGTCCGCTTCCCTGATGTAGCTCAATGTTGTTAGAGAAGCACTGTGGCCTACTGGATAGAGCACGGGCCTGAGAGTCAGAAGGACCTAGGTTCTAATTCTGGCTCCACCACGTGTCTGCTGTGCAACCTTGGGTAAGTCACCTACCCTCTCTCTGCCTCAATTACCTTATCTGTAAAATGAGGACTCAGAGTGAGAGCCCCACATGGGACAGCCCCACATCATGTCCAACCTGATCCACTTGGATTTATCCCAGGTCTTAGAACAGTGATTGGTAAATAGTAAGAGCTTGACAAGTACCATAATTATTATTATTATTAGTGCTCCCCAGTCAACCCCAGTGGTTCTGGGAAGCAAGAGTTAAGGCCTCATTTCTGATGGATTGTAGTTTGGGGCTCTGTGGACCATATGCCACTGTTCCTACAGTCTCAAGGGGGGCTAATAAGATGCTCAAAGGTCACAAACTCTCCGTTTCTTTTATGGTATTTGTTAAGCACTTACTATGTGCTGGACACTGAAGGAAACACTGGGTTAGGTATAAGATAATCAAGTTGTAAACAGTCCATGTACTTTGAAGCTCACAGTCAGTTAGTCATATTTATTGAGTGCTTGCTATGTGCAGAGCATTGTACTAAGCACTTGGGAGAATACAGAATAGCAATTTAACAGACACATTCCCTGTCCACAACAAATTTACAGTCTAGAGGGGGAGAGTCTTAATCCCCATTTTACAGATGAAGTAAGTGAAGAACAGAGAAGTGAAGTGATTTGCCCGAGGTCAACTCTTGTCAACTCCTATGTGTTTGGTTACGATGAACCGTCGGCATTAGGAATGAGGTAATTCCTTGGTTCCAGAGGGCCGTAAAGCTAATGAAAGAATAAATCAAAATGATAGAGGTATATTGCCAGTTATCCCAAATAAAACACCTGTGAGGCCGAACTTAGGTGTGGGGACAATTTCAAGTACGTCTTTTCAGCCAAATATATACGGTGAGGAACTATTTCAAAAGCCTCTCCATGGAATCCAAAGAATAATCATGTAGAGAGAAAAAGGTAGAAAGATATACATTCTCTAGACTGTAAGCTTGTTGTGGACAGGAAACGTGTCTTTGACATGCTATAATGTACTCTCCCAAGCGCTTAGCGCCATGCTGTGCACACATGAAGCCCTTGATAAGTATGGTTGATTGATATCCTTCTATAGGTTATGTCAGTCAATCAAAGACTGTGAACCCCACGTGGGACAAGGACTGCATCCAACCTGATTTGCTTGTAACCACCCCAGCGCTTAGTACAGTCCCTGACACACAGTAAGTGCTTAACAAATACCAGATTATTATTATTGAGTGCCTACTTGTTAGACTCCACCAGAGATTTTTTCTTGGAGACCAAAGTTGAGGCCACATTGCTATATACCATTGAAATAGGCCTCAAATTATTGAGCACCAATACACTATATTATCCCAGGCCTATTTGGCCTTTAACCCTCCCACCCGGATGTATTTGAGAGTTCTTTGTAGGCCCCAGAGACCATACCTAAGCCAGAGGCCAAATGGGATAATGATCAAAAGCAGATTTAATTAGTAACAAGGTTGGGAAAAGATCACAACAGAGAAGACTTAGAGTCATGGCTCCGGAAGTAATAATTCTAGTCTCTTTGGTATACAACTGTAAGGGCCAAGCTGAAAATTCGATTAACAGACTCCAAAGGCCAAGTGCCTGGATATGTGCTAGGTTGAGGAAAAAGGCTGAGAAGTAGGGTTTAGCCTAGGGCGATCCCCAAATTAAGATAATACCTAAATTCACCTGATATATCTTCCTTTTTACCTCAGGTGTAGAAAAAAATATTTACTGTCTGAACAACTTTTCTGGAGGGGTCTCATAGGAGCAGACAAGAAACAACTCACAACCAAAGTCCCCAACAGCCTGATTTCCATTCCCTCTGCCTTCAGAAGAAGCCATCACCATCCTTCTCACTTCCACCTCATTGTCCTTTCCACTTGGAAAAGTAAAGCCAAAGCAAAACATGTGTTACCAATACACAAGGATTGTAACTATCAAAACTCTTCCTAAAGGTTTCTTGAGAATGGTTAGTTTTTTTAAAATAAGGACACTGTCAGGTTAAAAGTGTTTAAACTACTTCAGGTAAATGGCAGTCTCAATTCTAACTCACTTTATTTGAGTTTATATTGTTACTTGTTTCTACATGTTCACAATAATGAAATTCACGTTCTCAGATCTCACCATCAGTGTCGATGGTATTTATTGAGCATTTACTGTGTGCAGAGCACTTAAATGAGCATTTGGGAAAGTGCAAAAGAGTAAGGAGACATAATTCCTGCCCTCAAAGAGCTTACTATCTGGAATGGACGGTATGTATTTACACACTGTACCTTAAAACTAATGGCAACACCTGGATGTAGTATCTTTGCTGTCACAGATTCTGTTCTTCGTACATTTCTTCGTGGATTGGAAGGAAAGTGGGGTGAAATAAACCTGATATTTGAAACTATTGAGACTCCTGTTAATCCAAGCCCTATGACTGGATGGAAACAAGCATAAAGGTAAGAATGAAGCAACATTTAGATTTTGCCCCTAAGCTAATCAGTCCCTCCATCAAATTCTTGTTAGCTGAAGAGCTCTTCCTCTTGCTCAGTATTACATACACATCAGGTAGATAGGAAGTGACTCTCCTTCGTGTTTAAAGATAATTCTATTAGTTGTAGCAGTGCGGCCTAGCCCCATAGTCTTAGCCTCCACTCAGCTACTGGCCTGATAGATGACTTTGAGTGAGTCACTTAACCACTCTGTGCCTCAGTTAACTGTAAAATGGGGAAAAAATACTTGCTCTAGCTCCTCTTAGATTGTGAGACCCTTTATGATACAGGGATTACATCTGATATGACATGATAACCTTGTATCTACCCCAGTACTTAGCACATAGAAAATGCTTGATGATTGGATGAATGAATGACCTGGAACTCCCTCCCTATTCATTTCTGACAGAGGATCACTCTCCTCACCGTCAGAGCCTTATTAAAACCACATCTCCAAGACACCTTCCCCGACTAAGCCCTCATTTCCTTTCATTCATTCAATAGTATTTATTGAGCGCTTACTATGTGCAGAGCACTGGACTAAGCGCTTGGAATGAACAAGTCGGCAACAGATAGAGACGGTCCCTGCCATTTGACGGGCTTACGGTCTAATCGGGGGAGACGGACAGACAAGAACAATGGCAATAAATAGAGTCAAGGGGAAGAACATCTCATAAAAACAATAGCGACTAAATAGAATCGAGGCGATGTACAATTCATTAACAAAATAAATAGGGTAATGCAAATATATACAGTTGAGCGGACGAGTACGGTGCTGTGGGGATGGGAAGGGAGAGGTGGAGGAGCAGAGGGAAAAGGGGAAAAAGAGGGTTTAGCTGCGGAGAGGTGAAGGGGGGGTGGCAGAGGGAGTAGAGGGAGAAGAGGAGCTCAGTCTGGGAAGGCCTCTTGGAGGAGGTGAGTTTTAATCTTCTCCCACTCCCTTCTGCATCAACTTTCCGCTTGGATTTGCACTTTTATTCACCCCCACCCTTCACCCCATAGCACTTATGTAAATATCCGTACTTTATTTATTCATATGTATGTCTTTCTCCCCTTCTAGACCATAAGCTCCTTTTGGGCATGGGAATGCACCTACCAATTCTGTTCTATTATACTTTCTCAAGCACTTAGTATAGCCTTCTGCCCTCAGTAAGCACTCAATAAATATGATTGGTTGATTGAATATTATTACTTTTAGCATCATCATCATCACCATCATCATCACATCCCAGTAAAAAGTGTGATCATACTCTGTGCATTAGTAGATAGCCTTTTGCTGTGCTAACGTGTTTTTGGTTGCAACATCTGCCAACAGACTAATGTGAAAAAAAATAAAAAAAGTTGGTATTTGTTAAGCGCTTACTATGTGCAGAGCACTGTTCTAGCGCTGGGGTAGACACAGGGAAATCAGGTTGTCCCTCGTGAGGCTCACGGTCTTCATCCCCATTTTACAGATGAGGAAACAGGCACAGAGAAGTGAAGTGACTTGCCCACAGTCACACAGCTGACAAGTGGTAGAGCTGGGATTCGAACTCATGACCTCTGACTCCCAAGCCCAGGCTCTTTCCACTGAGCCACACTGCTTTTCTAGAAAAAGGAAACAGAAGGTGGTAGCCTACAAATTTGGAGTCCTTGTGGTAGAGTGCTTGGCACATAGTAAGTGCTTAACAAATACCATCATCATTATAATTTTTACTATCTCCTCTGGCAAGCACAATTGGTTGATTCATTTCATACTGCTGAGTGCTCTCAGGATGCAAGTTGTTATTCTGAGAGAAAGGAAATAGCATTGGAAAAAGACACATCTCTAACTTTAAGGACCTTGGGATCTATTTTTTTAAATACACTAGAATACTGGGCATATACTTAACTTCTTTTACTTCTGAAGTAGATGTAAGATCAAGTTTCCAGGTATCAGAAATGTGAGTGAGAATAATAATAATAATAGTATTTATTATGTGCAAAGCACTGTTCTAAGCAGTGGGGGATATACAAGGTGATCAGGTTGTCCCACTTGGGGTTCACAGTCTTAATCCCCATTTTACAGATGAGGTAACTGAGGCACAGAGAAGTGAAGTGACTTGCCCGTCTTAATCCCATTTTACAGATGAGGTAACTGAGGCACCGAGAAGTGAATAGACTTGCCCAAAGTCATGCAGCTGATAAGTGGTGGAGCGAGGATTAGAACCCATGACCTCTGACTCCCAAGCTTGTGCTCTGTCCACTGAGCCACGCTACTTCTCTGAAGCAGCAAAGCAAAGAACCAAAGAAACAAAGCCATGATGAGATTTTTCCAGAAGAGGACAGAGGGGATTTCTTAGATTAGCTGAATCCAGTCCAGTTTTACCTGGACCTGTGGGGTTTTCCCCAATGTTTCATCATGGGCAGGGAATATGTCTGCTAAATCTATTGCACTGTACTCTCCCTAGCACTTAATACAGTGCTCGGCACACAGTAAGTGCACAATAGATACCACTGATAATTTTCCGACAGTGGGGCAGGGAAGTCTACTCCTTTCCCTTCTAATGATAATAATAATAATAATAGTAATAATAATGGTATTTGTTAAGTCCTTATTTTGTGCCAGCCACTGGACTAAAGTCTGGGTGGATACAAGCAAATCGGGTTGGACACAGTCCCTGTCCTACGTGGGGCTCCCGCTCTCAATCCCCATTTTGCAGATGAGGTAACCGAGGCCCAGAGAAGTTAAGTGACTTGCCCAAGGTCACCTAGCAGACAAGTGGCAGAGCCGGGATTAGAATCAATGACCTTCTGACTCCCAGGCCCGTGCTCTAACCATTACACATCCTGCTCCTCTCACTCTGGAGCAGCTACCTGACTGTGAGCACAAAAGGCTCCAGTTCATCATACCAGAGTGGGATGCTGACATATGTAGTTGGACTATTCTCCACCTCGCTTCTGCAGAGGCGTGATAAAGAACTGCAAGTCGGGAATGGGTAGTGCTAGAATAAAATCACAGTAGGAGCTTGATAAATGCCAATGATCAAATGAAAACGTTATATTGGAAATTCATCTTAATTCTTGTGGAGCTTAAACTGGAACAATCCTAAATTGTAGATATTTTTAAATTCAACACGAAACTTTAAAAAATTCAATTAAGGACCACATGCAGGCTCTGAGAAGAATGGGTTTAATAGAATTCTTTAAACGAGGAATTAGGACAGTGCATTGTATCAAAAAAATACCATTATTCCTCCCTGGCAACTGGAGTGGCCTTCGAACATCATCAGTCCTCCAGCTGAAGGCAGAGTGTATTTATTAGAGCTAACTCTGCTCTAGAGAGAGCTGAGGCAAGCTGAGGATGAGCTATGGACACATTTCATGGGGTGTGGGAGAGTCTTTCTATTTCTTCTCCTGTGAGAACTGGCTATAGGAAAGCACCTGACAATTGTTGGTATTTGGCTCTCTCCGTGGTACACTGCTGATCATTATCATTAAAACCATCGCCCCTGCCCTCCTACCTTCCTTAACTTCTATTTTTAACCACTCAATCTCCAAGGGCTCCTTCCCCTCTGCCTTCAAACATGCCCACGTCTCCCCCATCCTAAAAAAACCCGCTCGACCCCACTTCCCCCTCCAGTTATCGTCCTATCTCCCTACTACCCTTCCTTTCCAAAATCCTAGAACGAGTCGTCTACACTCGCTGCCCTGAATTCCTCAACTCCAACTCTCTCCCGGACCCCCTCCGATCTGGCTTCCGTCCCCTCCACTCTACCGAGACTGCTCTCTCTAAGGTCACCCGTGACCTCCTTCTTGCCAAATCCAACGGCTCCTACTCCATTCTGATCCTCCTTGACCTCTCTGCTGCCTTTGACACTGTCGACCATCCCCTCCTCCTCCATACCTTATCTCACCTTGGCTTCACAGACTCCGTCCTCTCCCGGTTCTCCTCTTACCTCTCTGGCCGGTCATTCTCGATCTCCTTCGCCGGAGCCTCCTCCCCCTCCCATCCTTTAACTGTTGGAGTTCCTCAAGGGTCAGTTCTTGGCCCTCTTCCATTCTCCATTTACACTCACTCCCTCGGTGAACTCATCCGCTCTCACGGCTTTGACTACCATCTCTACGCAGATGACACGCGGATCTACATCTCCGCCCCTGTCCTCTCCCCCTCCCTTCGGGCTCGCATCTCCTCCTGCCTCCGGGACGTCTCCACCTGGATGTCGGCCCGCCACCTAAAACTCAACATGAGCGAGACTGAGCTCCTCATCTTCCCTCCCAAACCCGGTCCTCTCCCAGACTTCTCCATCACCGTGGATGGCACGACCATCCTTCCCGTCCCGCAGGCCCGCAATCTCGGTGTCATCCTTGACTCGTCCCTCTCGTTCACCCCACGCATCCTATCCGTTACCGAGACCTGCCGGTTTCACCTCTACAATATCGCCAAGATCCGCCCTTTCCTCTCCACCCAGACGGCTACCTTACTATTACGGGCTCTCGTTATATCCCGGCTAGACTACTGTGTCAGCCTTCTCTCTGACCTCCCTTCCTCCTCTCTCGCCCCGCTCCGGTCTATTCTTCACTCCGCTGCCCGGCTCATCTTCCCGCAGAAACGATCTGGGCATGTCACTCCCCTTCTTAAACGACTCCAGTGGTTGCCTATCGACCTCCGCTCCAAACAAAAACTCCTCACTCTAGGCTTCAAGGCTCTCCATCACCTTGCCCCTTCCTACCTCTCCTCCCTTCTCTCTTTCTACCGCCCACCCCGCACGCTCCGCTCCTCTGCCGCCCACCTCCTCACCATCCCTTGGTCTCGCCCATCCCGCCGTCGACCCCCGGGTCACGTCCTCCCGCGGTCCCGGAACGCCCTCCCTCCTCACCTCCGCCAAACTGATTCTCTTTCCCTCTTCAAAACCCTACTTAAAAATCACCTCCTCCAAGAGGCGTTCCCAGACTGAGCTCCTCTTCCCCCTCTACTCCCTCTGCCATCCCCCCTTTACCTCTCCGCAGCTAAAGCCTCATTTTCCCCTTTTCCCTCTGCTCCTCCACCTCTCCCTTCCCATCCCCACAGCACCGTACTCGTCCGCTCAACTGTATATATTTTCGTTACCCTATTTATTTTGTTAATGAATTGTACATCGCCTCGATTCTATTTAGTTGCCATTGTTTTTACGAGATGTTCTTCCCCTTGACGCTGTTTATCGCCATCGTTCTTGTCTGTCCGTCTCCCCCGATTAGACCGTAAGCCCGTCAAACGGCAGGGACTGTCTCTATCTGTTGCCGACTTGTTCATCCCAAGCGCTTAGTACAGTGCTCTGCACATAGTAAGCGCTCAATAAATACTATTGAATGAATGAATGAATCATTATTATTATATTTGTTAAGCACCTACAATGTGTCAAGCACTGTTCTAAGCACTGGGGTAGATGTAGATCCACGTTTATCAGGTTGGACGTGGGGCTCTTAGTTTAAATTAGAGGGAGGATTTAGCCCCCATTTTACAGAAAAATGACTTGCCCAAGGTCACACAGCAGGCACGTGGCAGAGGTGGGATCAGAACCCAGGTCCTCCGTTTCCACAGGCCACTCTGCTCCTCACTAGACCACAGGGTGCTCACTCCGCGCTGCTCCAGCTGATGAGATGACTTCAATCTTGGCTGAGACACATGCCACGTCCTTGCCTTTACAAGGGTTGCATTTGAACAAAGCCTTTTGTATTCTCTTGCTGGATGTTTAGGACAATTGTTATCTGTTGCTCTTCAATTTGGGAAACCACACCGCGAAGGAGTCTACACCCTTTCCGGGCAGGTAGAGTCTAGCATAGAGGCCACCCTTCCAACTGGTCCGTGATCTGCTCTCTTTCCCGGAAGGGGATTTATGGCAGGTGTAAACTATGAAGAGCTTCTCAGGGATTCACCTGCCACCATTTCAAAATGTTAAAGAGAAGATGGTTTGCAAAGAGACATTGTGTTCGAAGGTATGTAAGTGTTTAGGTTACTACCATCAGTTCCAAGCCGTTGCTCACAACACACCTGAGGTGTGAGACCTGCCCAGCACCACACAAGCCCAAACATGCTGATTAATTATGGTAATTACATACTAGGTAAACACACAGAGCAAACTAGAAAAAGAATTAGAAGACTTTGGGGAGGGAGTAGTGGAAATAATGGGCTGGCCTAGCTTTCACACTGTGCAGACCGCAAAGCAGATAACAGGTCCTCTAGTTGAATGTACCTAACTCTTGATATTTTGTGTAAAACCTAGGGCAGTACTATTCTTTTGAATCGGGAAGCTCTCCTTCTTAGTAGTAATAATAATGTTGGTATTTGTTAAGCGCTTACTATGTGCAGAGCACTGTTCTAAGCGCTGGGGGATACAAGGTGATCAGGTTGTCCCACGTGGGGCTCACAGTCTTCATCCCCATTTTACAGATGAGGTAACTGAGGCCCAGAGAAGTGAAGTGACTTGCCCACAGTCACACAGCTGACAAGTGGCAGAGCGGGGATTCGAACCCGTGACCTCTGACTCCCAAGCCCGGGCTCTTTCCACTGAGCCACGCTGCTTCCCAATAATAATAATAATAATAATAATAATATATAGTCAAGAAATAGCGGGTCCTAGTGGATAGAGTACGAGCCTGGGCGTCAGAAGGACCTGTATTCTAATTCCGATTCCACCACTTGTCTGCTGTGTGACCTCGGGCAAGTCGTTCACTGTGGGCAAATCACTTCACTTCTCTGTGCCTCAGTTATCTATAAAATGGGGATTAAGACTGTGACCCCCATGTGGGACAGGGACTGTGTCCATCCTGATTATCTCGTATCTACCCCAGCGCTTAGAACAGTCCTTGGCACATAGGGAGTCATTATTACATAGGGAGTTCCATTATTATTATTAGTAGTAATAATCGATGGTTTTTACTGAGCTCTTACCATGTTCAGAGCACTGTACTAGGTACAGTAGAGAAGCAGAGTGGCTCAGTGGGAAGAGCACGGACTTGGGAGTCAGAGGTGATGGGTTCGAATCCCCGCTCTGCCACTTGTCAGATATGTGACTGTGGGCAAGTCACTTCACTTCTCTGTGCCTCAGTTACCTCATCTGTAAAATGGGGATTAAGACTGAGTCTCATGTGGGACGACCTGATTAACTTGTACCCTCCCAGCGCTTAGAACAGTGCTCTGCACATAGTAAGCACTTAACAAATACCAACATTATTATTTCTTGGTCTCTAGAGAAGCAAGACTCCTTCCCCTGAGGAGTAGAAAAACATGAGCCCAGGAATTTCTTATCTTCCCATCTAAACCCTGTCCTCCCGCTCACTTTCCCGTCACTGTTGACGGCATCACCATCCTTCCAGTCTCACAAGCCCATAACCTTGGCATTTCCTTTGACTCCTCTCTCTCAATCATCCCACATAATCAAGCCATCACTAAATGCTGTCAGTTCTACCTTCCCAGCATCGCTAAAATCTGGCCCTTCCTCTCCATCCAAAATGCTACCCCATTAATACAAGCACTTATCCTAACCCACCTTGATTATTCTATCAGCCTCTCTCTCTCCCCCACCCCCAATCCATACTCCATTTTGCTTCCCAGATCATTTTCCTTCAAAAGCGTTCAGACCACATATCCCCACTCCTCAAGGATGGTTGCCCATCCACTTCCGCGTCAAACAAAAATTCCTTACCTTTGGCTTTAAAACACTCAATCACTTTTATTCATTCATTCATTCAATAGTATTTATTGAGCGCTTACTATGTGCAGAGCACTGTACTAAGCGATTGGAATGTACAAATCAGTAACAGAGACAGTCCCTGCCCTTTGACAGGCTTACAGTCACTTTGCCCCTCACCTTGCAACTCTCCTACTACAGCCCAACCAGCCCAGTTAATTTCCTATAATGCTAACCTTTTCATGGTACCTCACCCAAATCCTACCATTGGTCCGGAATGCCCTCCCTCCTCATAGCAGACAGATAATAATAATAATGATGATGATGGTATTGTTAAGCACTTACTGTGCCAAGCACTGTTCTAAGTGCTGGGGTAGATACAAAGTAATAAGGTTGTCCCACAAGGGGCTCACAGTCTTCATCCCCATGTTACAGTTGAGGTAACTGAGGCACAGAGAAGTCAAATGACTTGCCCAAAGTCACACAGCTGATAGGTGGCAGAGCCGGGATTAAACCTATGACTCCCAACCCCGTGCTCTTGTTACTAAACTACTCTGCTTGTTCTCCCCCACTTCAAAACCTTATTGAAGGACCAACTCTTCCCAGAAGCCTTCCTTGACTAAGCCCTCCTCTCCTCTTTTCCCACTCCCCTCTCCATCACCCTGACTTTCTGTTTTCATTCATTCCCCCTCCCAGGCCCACAACACTTACTTTTATATGTAAGCATATACATATATGGGAAGCATATACATACAATATACATATATTGGGAAGCAGCGTGGCGCAGTGGAAAGAGCACGGGCTTTGGAGTCAGGGCTCATGAGTTCGAATCCCAGCTCTGCCACTTATCAGCTGTGTGACTGTGGGCGAGTCACTTAACTTCTCTGTGCCTCAGTTCCCTCATCTGTAAAATGGGGATTAAGACTGTGAGCCCCACGTGGGACAACCTGATTCCCCTGTGTCTACCCCAGCGCTTAGAACAGTGCTCTGCACATAGTAAGCGCTTAACAAATACCAACATTATTATTATTATGTGTATTTATATACGTATGTACATATTTATGTATATTAATGTCATTTCCCTCTCTATACTATGAGCTCATTGTGAGCAGGGAATGTGCCTGTTTGTTGTTGTAGTGTACTCTCCCAACTGCTTAGTACAGTGCTTTGCACACAGTAAGCACTCAATAAATGCAAATGAATGGATGAATAGAGAAGCAGCGTGGTTCAGTGGAAAGGGCTTGGATGTCAGAGGTCATGGGTTCGAATCCTGGCTCTGCCACTTGTCAGCTGTGTGACTGTGGGCAAGTCACTTAACTTCTCTGGGCCTCAGTTACCTCATCTGTAAAATGGGGATTAACTGTGAGCCTCATGTGGGACAGCCTCATTACCCTGTATCTCCCCCAGCACTTAGAACGGTGCTCTGCACATAGTAAGCACTTAGCAAATACCAACATTATTATTATTATGAATGAATGAATGAAAGTACAGAGGGTCTTGGAGGGAGAAGTAGTAGAATGAAGGAAAAGCGATATGAACTGGATTTGTTTTCATTTATCTTGTTAAGAATTTAATAAATATTGTTGAGATCTCAGATCATGTTGTCTGCCTGCAGTAGGGTTCAGGGAGAGGCCCTGGTTGCCTGGGAAAGATATGAACTAGGGGAAGCGTGAATGCGGGAAAGAGAGCTGTGTTCATGGGGCTTCCTGTAGCCAGTGCTGCCTTATACAAGATAATCATATTGAACACAGTTGAGACACAGTGGGGACAAAGAACAGGCCTGAGAGTCACAGGACCTGGGTTGCAATTCCCCCTCTGCCACTTGACTGCTGTGTGACCCTGGGCAAGTCAATTAACTTCTCTGTGTGGGTACACGATACCGGTGCAAATTGCCTAAGGTGCTTTTGATTGGATTAAGGGTGTGCCTGGGCACGGGTATCTCACTGCCCTCCACCCAGTTGAAGAGGTTGATTTAAAACTGGCTCATGAGGTGTGTCACTCTGGTAAATTTCCACACACAGGATCTGATTGATTGGAACATCTGCCACTCATGCGACATTTTTCTCTCCTACTATTGTTTATCATTATGGCTGTTGGGAAGAAATTTCAGGCCAGCAATTTTCATTTGGTATAGAACAACTCCAGCCTCTCAGGATTGTACCTGGAGAGTTTCCAGGACTCTACCAGTCTCAGCAAAGGGAGGGAGAGTCAAGCAGAGCCTACCTATTCCATTCCTAGCTTGGGCAGTGGCTAGCGAGTGGAAGGCAATCTGTTACAAGTCAAAACTCACCTGTGCTGGGCAGCAGCAGCATGGGAAAGAGTCGAGGGCCGAGACTCGAGTTGACTGCGTGGAAGAAAGCAATAGTAAACCACTTCTGTATTTTGACCAAGAAAGCTCTATGGATACACTACCAGGATGATTGCAGGTGGAGATGGGATGTTCTGGGAGAGATGTGTCCATGGAGTCTCTGTGGGTTGGAGACTACTCGATGGCATAAGACAAGACAATAGAACAACTCCACCAATCTCCCAATGCTGCATTCTGGCTCCTGGGAGGGAAGGGGTCATCCCCCTAAACTCATACACCTCTGCAAACCTCAAAGTGTTGCATCTCGCTCCACGAGGAGAGGAGTTGCCCCCCATGGGCCTCACAACACCACATCCCTGCTTCACAGGGGGATGTCACATCTGTCACCATAACCCTTAATCTCCACAGACCCCCACCCTTCTGGAGGGCAGAGAGGAGACACAGGAGGCTTCAGGGATTTTGGAGGACTGAGAGGATTCGGGGAAAGGGGAACACCGGGCCTCCATGGAAGAGGTAGGAGAGGGGATCATGGAATGTTCCACCCTCCTTCTTCCAAGGCTCTGGCCCTTGTGGCTAGATGGATGATCATGTAGTTTAAATCACTTAGTTAACAGATAAGGTGGCAAGATGAGGCAGCCACTTATTCAGCCACCTTGAAGCGTTATGTCCGATAGACGGGCTGTAGTTCAAAAGAACCCTAATCCTTCATGGAACCTCTGTGCCTCAGTTTCTTGATCGGTGAAATGAGGATTCATTACCTGTTCTCCCTCCTCCTTATTCTGTGAGCTTCATGTAGAACAGGAATTGTGTCTGACCTGATTACTTTGTACTTCCCTGGAGCTTAGTAGTGTTTGGTACTTAGTAAACATTTAACTAATACCCTCATTAAGCTCCTTCCAGCCTGTCATCTTATTGTGGGCAGGGAATGTATCTATCAATTCAGTTTTATTGTACTCTCCCAAGCTTATAGCACAGTGCTCTGCACAATAAGCACTCAATAAATATCACTGATTGATGGATTATCATTATTAGTCCCTGTTCTACCTGGGGGTCAAAGTCTAAGACAAAGGAAGAGCAGGCATTTATCTCCATTTTACAGGTGAAGGAACTAAGGCACTGGAAGGTGAAATAACTTGCCCAAGGTCACACAGCAAGCAGATGATGGAGTTGAAACTAGAGCCCAGGTTTACTGACTTCCAGTCCTGTGCTCTTTCCACTGAGGTCACCTTGCCTCTTAGCATATATGATCATGGGGAAAATAAATTACAACCTCAAATGTCAAGCTCCCTTAAGATAGCAAGTATTAACCAAAATGAGAGGAACTCTTCAAACCATTAGCTTACCTCTAATATGCTCTTTAATTTGGAGTTTTTCTATTTTCACTTATTTTTTCCATTTCTCTGCCTCCTCTCCCCAACTATAATAATAATAATAATGATGGTATTTCTTAAACGCTTACTATGAGCCAAGCACTGTTTAGTTAGAGTTTTCATGGACATTGATGAAATGCAACAACCTAAAAAAGGAAAGCATTTAGTGTGTTCTCCAATGGTCTTTGAGTATTCCCTTTCTCAAACAATTTTCATAAATTGTAGAGAAGCAGCGTGGCGCAGTGGAAAGAGCATGGGCTTTGGAGTCAGGGCTCATGAGTTCGAATCCCAGCTCTGCCACTTGTCAGCTGTGTGACTGTGGGCAAGTCACTTAACTTCTCTGTGCCTCAGTTCCCTCATCTGTAAAATGGGGATTAAGACTGTGAGCCCCACGTGGGACAACCTGATTCCCCTGTGTCTACCCCAGCGTTTAGAACAGTGCTCTGCACATAGTAAGCGCTTAACAAATACCAACATTAATTAATTAATTAATTCCATTTTACCATTTAATATATACCACTTAATAAATACACAACACATACTGGAACATGCAGTTGTGACTGTTGAACACTGAACCATGAAAAACTTGAAATTCTGCTCCTCTAGTTATAGTACCTTATTGCCCCTTTTGTGCTTATTTTTACTGCTTTATTTTACCTTATGTATTATAATAATAATGACATTTGTAAAGTGCTTACTATGTGCCAGGCACTGTTCTAAGTACTGGGGTAGAAACAAGATAATCAGGTTGGACACAGTCCCTGTCCCAAATGGGGCTCACAATCTTAATCCCCATTTTACAGATGAGGGAACTGAGGGACAGAAAAGTGAAGTGACTTGCCCAAGGTTACAAAGCAGACAAGTAGCAGAGCCAGGATTAGAACCTATGACCTTCTGACTTCCAGGGTCCGTCCTCTATCCACCACACTACACTTCTTCTTGCTAATCCCTTCTCCCACCCTTATTCTTAATGAATCCTTTCAGCCAGGGACCATGTCTAGGTCTATCACTAGTATTCTTTTCCAGTGCTTAGTACAGGGTTTTGCACACAGAAGTATTTAATAAATATAATTATTACTATTACTACTAGTTTAGTCAACAAGCTTATGTGCTTCTCTATAATATATGGGGACTCATGCTCTCATGCTGAATAATACAATAATTTGCAGAATTGCAAATGGGAGACTTGCCACATTTTTATGACTAAAAGACCTGCTCCCTTCATTACCTTTAGGGTCTACACCCTAGGAATCAAAGTTTAAACTGTTTGGCAAATATATGTTTCATAAATATTTCGGTGAAACAAGAAATTGCATCGTTGGAAGTGTGGCTCAACAAAGATTCTTAAAATATGTATTCTATTAGTTTGTTAGAGTAGCAAATCAATCAATCAGTGGGACTTATTGAGAACTTGCGGTGTGCGAAGCTCCGTATTAGAGTGCACTGCAAAGAGTTGATAGGCATGATCCCTTCTCTCAAGGATCTTACAGTCTAGAGGGGAAGAAAGACATTAAATTATGGATATGTAATAATAAATAATTGCAGTTTTTGTTAAGCTCTTACTGTAAGCACTGTACTAAGCACTGGGGCAGATTTAAGATAATCAGGTCCCACATGGAGCTTACAGTCTAGATAAGAGCGAGAATAGGTATTGAATCCCCATTTTGCAGATGAACGAACTGAGGCACAGAGAAGTTAATTGACTTGCTCAATGCCACGCAACAGGTAAATGGTGAAGCTGGAATTAGAACCCAGGTCCTCTGACTCCCAGGCCCAAACTCTTTCCATTAGGCCAAACGGTTCCCAGTAAGTCCTGGAGGTCTGAGATTGGGGTGAATATCAAAGACATAAAGGGTGCAGATCCAAGTACATAGGCAATACAGCAGGGAATAAGGAAAATGAAGGGTAAATTGGGGAAGACCTCTTGGAGGACATGTGATTTTAATAAGGCTTTGAAGGTGGGGAGAGAGCGGTCTGTCAGATATGAAGGAGGAGGGAGTCTCAGACAAGTGGGAAGTTATCAGCGAGGGGTCGGTGGTGAGATAGATGAGATTGAGTTTTAGTGAGTAGGTTGGCACTAGGGGAGTAAAGCGTGCATGGGTTGTAGTAGTAAATCAGTGAGGAAAGGTAAGAAGGGGAGAACTTATTGATTGCTTTGAAGGTAATGGTAAGGAGTGTCTGTTTGATCCAGAGATGGATTAAACCGGAGGCTCTTGAGGACTGGGGAAACCCGGACTGAACAGTTTCTTAGAAAAATGATCTGGGCAGCATAGTGAAATATGGGCTGAAGTGGGAAGAGACAAAAGGCAGATGGGTCAGTGAGGAGTCTGATAATAATAATAATAATGATAATTTTGGCATTTTGTACTTACTATGTGCCAAGCCCTGTTCTAAGTGCTGGTTAGATACAAGGTAATCAGGTTGTCCCTCATGGGGCTCACAGTCTTAATCCCCATTTTACAGATGAGTGAACTGAGGCCCAGAGAAGTTAAGTGATTTGCCCAAAGTCACACAGCTGGTAAGTGGCAACGCCGAGATTAGAACCCATGACCTCTGACTCCCAAGCCCAGACTCTTTCCATTGAGCCATGCTGCTTCACTGGAGCTAGAGGAGCAGAGTGTGCAAGCTGGGTTGAAGTAGGAGATTAGTGAGGTGAGTTAGGAGAGGAAGAGATGATTGACTGCTTTAAAGGCAATAGTAAGGAATTTCTGCTTGTTGCGGAGGTGGATGGGTAGCCATTGGAGGTTCTCGAGGAACAGGGAGACACGGACTGAACGTTTTTGTTGCTAAATGATCCGTATGGCGGAGTGAGATATAGATTATAGTGGAAAGAGACAGGAGGCTGGGAGGTCAGCGAGGAGGTAGGTGCAGCAGTGAAGGCAGGATAAGTGCTTGGATCATTCATTCATTCAATCATACTTATTGAGCGCTTACTATATGGAGAGCACTATACTAAGCGCTTGGAATGTACAATTCGGCAACAGTTAGAGATAATGCCTAACAGAGACAGCAGGCTCACAGTCTAAACAGGGGACAACAAAACAAAACTAAACATTCATTCAATTCAATAGTATTTATTGCAGAGCACTGTACTAAGCGCTTGGAATGTACAAATCGGTAACAGGTAGAGACAGTCCCTGCCCTTTGACGGGCTTGCAGTCTAACTGGGGGAGACGGACAGACAAGAACAATAGCAATAAATAGAATCAAGGGGATGAACATCTCATTAAACAGCATGTAGCAGTTTGGTTGGAGAGGAAAGGGTGGATTTTAACAATGTTTTAAAGGTAGAACTGATAGGATTTGATGAGTGATGGAATATGTGGGTGGCGTGAGAGAGATGAGTTCAGGCCAATGCCAAGGTTAAGGACTTGTGAGATAGGGAGGAGATGGATGATGTCTCCAGTGATGGGAAAGACATGGGGAGTGCAGGGTTTGGGTGGGAAGATGAGTGAGGAGTTTTGTTTTGGATATGGTAAATTTGAGGTGTCAGCAGTCCATCCAAGTAGAGATGTCTTGAAGGGAGGAGAGACTGCAGAGAATAAATCAATTAATCAATTGTATTAATCGAGCACTTACTATGTGCACAACACTGTATTAAGTACTTTGGAGAGTACAAGTCAAGCACTTTGGAGAGTACGAGTCAGCAGAATTAACAGACACGTTCCCTGCCAAAAATGACCTTAGAGTCTAGAGAAGGAGCGAGGTCAGGGCTAGAGAGGTAGATTTGGGAATCATCCACAAAGCTGTTGAAGCCGTGGGAGCGAATCAGTTCTCTCTGAGGGAGTGGGTGTAGATAGAGATTGCATCTTACCTCTGTTGTAACTTCCCAAGCCCATAGTACAAAGCTTCACACTTGGTGGGTGCTTCAAAAAATACCAATGGTGATGACGATTCCCTGTGACAGATTTCTTCAGTGATCTATTATGAAGTGTGAAAAAACTTGAGGGAGGCGAGGGCCCAGGCAAATTGTGAATCAAGATCCAATAACGACTCTGGAATGTCAAGCTGAGGAGGAACCCCTCTCAGAGGCAGTTTGGAGAAGGGAGAAGTTCCAAACTGTCATTAGGCATATCCTTCTTTGGGCCACACCTTACCCCGTGGGCAATTCAGGGAGGAAGAGGAAGCTGAAAGTTGACGATTTGACTACAAAAAAATAAGCGCTTAGTATCTTTTAAAAGAGAAGCGGTGTCGTTTAGTGGCTAGAGCTCGGGCCTGGGAGTTCTAATCCCGTCTCCACCGACTGTCTGCTGTGTGACCTACGGCAAGTCACTTTACTTCTCTGTGCCTCAGATAAATGGAGATTAAGACTGTGAGCCCCATGTGGGACAGGGACTATGTCCAACCTGATTACCTTGTATCTAGCCCAGTGCTTAGAACAGTACTAGGCACATAGTAAGCGCTTAACAAGTATCCTCCAAGAGGCCTTCCCAGTCTAAACCTCTCCCCTTTCCTCTTCTCCCGCTCCCTTCTGTATTGCCCTGACTTGCTCCCTTTGCTCTTCCCAACTTGAAGCAGTGTGGCTCAGTGGAAAGGGCACGGGCTTGGGATTCAGAGGTCATGGGTTTGAATCCCGGCTCTGCCGCTTGTCAGCTGTGTGACTGTGGGCAAGTCACTTAACTTCTCTGTGCCTCAGTTATCTCATCTGTAAAACAGGGATGAAGACTGTGAGTCTCACGTGGGACATCCTGATTACCCTGTATCTCGAACAGTGCTTGGCACATAGTAAGTACTTAACAAATACCAACATTATTATTATTATTCCCCCATTCCAGCCCCATAGCATTTACATACATATCTATACTTTTATGTGTTTGTATTGCTATTTCAGCCCCTTAAGACTGTAAACCCACTGCTGGCAGGGAATGTCTCTCTTTATGGTTGTACTGTACTCTCCCAAGCGCTGAGCATAATGCTCTGCACACAGTAAGCATTCAATAAATCCGATTGAATGAATAGATGAACAAGTACCATTAGTCACAGTGATTACCCTATGTGCATCAAGTCTGCCTGAGGGCTTACAGGAGAAAGTCTTTTAAGACATAGGGTGGAAGCAGCATGGCCTAGTGGAAAGAGCCTGGGCCTAGGGGTCAGAGGATCTGGGTTCTAATGCTTGCTCTACCAACTGCTTGCTGTGTGACCTTAGACAAGTTACTTCTCTTCTCTGGGCCTCAGTTTCCTCCATGTAGAATGGGGATTAAATCCCACTCTCTCTTACTTAGATTGTGAGCCCATGAGGGACCGGGATTGTGTCCAACCTGATAAACTTGTAATCTACCACAGTTTTTAGAATAGTGTTTGACACATAGTAAGGGCTTCACGAATGTATTGGTCATTTATTTATTTATATTAATATCTGTCTCCCCCTATAGATTAAAATCTCATTGTGGGCAGGGAAGGTGTCTGTTTATTCTTCTATTGTACTCGGATTCCAAGTGTTCAAGAACAGTGCCCCACCCAGTGTTTGCGCTCAAAAAATACGATTGACTGATTGAATGGTAATAATAATAATAACTGCTAGTCTAATTCTGACTCAAACTTCTGAGGTAGCCCAGAATTTACCCCGGTCTCACTACATTTTTGTGATCAAGGCAGGGCTAGGCTGGCTCCGAAACCTTTCTTTGATAAGAGAATGTGTGGGAGAGGAAGAATTTGGGGAAGTGGAATTGCTCTTTGAAATATATTCATTGTGCTGCTCTAATGGGAGGTAAGCGAGTAACTGCCTGGAACCAAGCTTGGCCAACATGACCCTCCAAGTCATCAACCTCAATCAATCAATCAATGGACAGTATTTATTGAGCACTTACTGTGTGGAGAGCATTGTATTAATCCCGGCTCTGCCACTTGGTCAAGTCACTTCACATCTCTTAGTTACCTCATCTGCAAAATGGGGATTGAGACTGTGAGCCCTATGTGGGACAGGGACTGTGTCCAACCTGATTTCCTTGTACCCACCCCATTGCTTAGTACAGTGCTTGACAAATACCACAATTATTATTATTATTGTTGTTATTAAGCACTTGGGAGAGTACAATATAGCAGAGTTGATAGACACAGTACCTGCCCACAGTGAGCTTACAGCCTCCTGCGATTTTCCCAGAGTTCTGGTGAGCTCCCCCACCCCCAAACAAGGATGACCAGAAGCTGGACTTCTGTAGTCTGGAGCAGACTCCCAAATGGGGCTGTGGTCTGAGGTAAGTGCCATTTACTCCATTTTTCACTTGCCATTCTGTGGGACAGGAGGAAACTGGAGTTTTGTTTGAGGAAGAAAGGGCAGTGGAAGGATCAGCAGTAAAAGTGCCTTATTCTAATTTTTACTGAGACCTCTTTTGCCACTGATATTTGTTGCTGTCTTATGCTTTCGAGTCATGTCTGACCCACAGCGATGCCATAGACAAATCTCTCCCAGCACGCCCCACTTCCATCTACAATAATTCTGGCAGTCTATCCTAGGGCGATAGTAAAGAAAATGCACAGGTAATATAATCAATCAGTTAGTGCTATTTATTGAGTACTTTGTACTCAGCCTGTATTAAGCCCTTGAGAGAATACAATACAGTTAACACTATCCCTGCCTTCAAGGAGCTTACAGATACCGTACCTCGATCTTGTCTCCTTTCCCGCCGACTCCTTGCTCACGTCCTCCCTCCATCCTGGAACTCCCCTGCCCATCAAATCTGACTCGCCACAGTTCCTCCCATCTTCAAAGCCCTACTAAAATCATATTTCCTCCAGGAAGCCTTCCATGACTACTGTCTCTTTGCCCCACCCTATTTATCCTCCTTTTTGCATGGCCTACTCACTTAGGTCTATACCTTTTGAGCACTTTGATATTCACCCAATCTATAGACAACAGCACTTATTTATATAGCCTTACACTCTGCTGTTTCCCCTATCTGTAATTTACAGAGTGTAAAGTCTTTCTAGTAGTAGACTGCAAACTCCTTGAGGGCAGGAACTGTATCAACCAACTGTATTGTCAGAGTTCAGTAAGTTCCACTGAATGATTACTTGGTTCCTGTAAATTTGTGGGCTGCTGCGAGCCCGAAAGATTAACAATTGAATATTCTTATCTGTTCATGTTTTGCTTTTGTTTTATTCAGGGCAAAAACATTTCCTGTTTGACAGTGACACCAGGCTTTGGTTTCTCTGGGAAAATGAATATCCTGATTTATGAACATGTAAGTCTTGGGCAACGTGCCCTGGAATGTTAGATGTTTTAGGAGGCAAGTAGAATCCTTCAGCCCAGCCCTTGAGTCTCACCCATCTTTCCCCACCCACCAATACTCTCCCCTCCTATCCTGGGCTCCACCTTCTAAATCATCATGACAGATAAATCCCAAAGATCCACAGTGGCTGTAAGTGCTCCTTCGTACTGTCCCACTAAAACCTCATTTTTACAGAAATAGAAATCAAAGTGCTGAGAATTTTCCCACAGAGATTAATTCCTTCATAAAATTTAAATTTAAAATATTAGTAAAGAGAAACAAATATTGGAAAATTATTTTTCAGGTCCAGAACTGAGGGTGTTCTGAAAGAGACTACTTCCACTCAGCAAGTGTTAATAGAAGGAACTTCATTTCATTAACTTCAAGTGGCCTAACATGGGTCTAGAAGTCAGAGGACCTGGGTTCTAATTCCAGCTCTGCAGCTTGTCCGCTGTGTGACCTTGGATAAGTCACTTAACTTCTCTGTGCCTCAGTTCCTTCAACTGTAAAATGGAGATTAAATGGTACTTCCTCCTACTTAGACTTGGAGCCCTGTGTGGGGCAGGGACTGTGTGCAATCTGATTATACTGTAACTACCCCAACGCTTAGAAAAGGACTTTTACATACTAAACACTTTACAAGTATTGTGGCAATAATACGAATCAATTGACGAATGGCATTTATTGATTTCTGATTGTGTGCAAAGCACTGTAGTAAGCAAAGTTTTGTGGAACTATAGGTGAAGTCTATGCATAGTTTCTCATTTAAATTATTCATTGAAATTAGCCTTTTGGAAACCTATGTTCTCCCATGGGAAATAATAACTTTATAAAATAGGGTGCACTGTGAGCCCGTTGTTGGGCAGGGATTGTCTCTATCTGTTGCCATATTGTACATTCCAAGCGCTTAGTACAGTGCTCTGCACATAGTAAGCACTCAATAAATACGATTGAATGAATGAATGAATGAATGAGTAAAATTGATATGATTCAAGTAGATATAACTATTCAAAGCCTGATACTTTTATAAGCTTCTCATTCAGTAATTTTGGGCAATGACTTTGCATTTAAACATATTCAGTGATGGTACTTTTAAAGTTTGTTTGGACCTTTTACATTTAAACGTATTTTCGGTTGAAGTTCTTGAATTAGGTCTGAGTCAGTGTGAGTAAAAGGAGAGTCGTTCAACAACCTTTGCGCTGACTTGTCCTTAATAAATGCAGCCAACTGATCAATATCAAACTTTATAGCTATATTCCCATAAGTATATTTGTCAGGTTATATACACATTCATCAATCAAAATTCCTACACATATGCATATTATCAAGTATTATCAATGGTATTTTCTAGGTATAAAAGATAAATCTATGTTTCATACTCAAGTAATATCAAGTTCATCAGTATATATAAATATATCCATGTGATCAAAAATATGGAATCAGAAACTCCAGGGTTAAAAATTAATATCTGCTCCATTTGCAAGACTTTATTACCCAGTGCATTATAAAAAAGCAAAAATAAAGACTTTCTTTTCCTCACATTACCTATCTCATCTACTTGGTGCCTGACATTCCACTGGAGTGTAAAAAAACAAATCCTTTTCCACTCTGCTGATGGTTTTGTATTTATGGCTTGAATGCACTCAAATCGAATGAGAGCACACTCTGTGATTTTGATAAAATATGTATTTTCTAAAATAGAGTAATTCATTCAGAAACTTCTCAAATGTCAACAACATTACAATACATGATTTTTAGAAAAATGGACACATTCATGTTGTTTAGCTACTTCTTTTATCCCAAAGACCTGATGAAGAATTCAACAGTTGTGATTCTGAATCATGCCCAGACCCTTGAAAATGGTTTCAGACATTCTATTGGAACCTTGTTTAATGTTTGGGAATTTCTACCTGAGAAGCCTAAACAGATTCAAGATGATTAGGGAACTCAACTCTTCTTCTGTTTAGGACTTTAGAAAAAGAAATTGTTCTAAGACATTAACCATTTCTGGGTAGCACATAATCATGTCAAGATAGTCATCCCCATTCTAAGCCAAATCAATCAAGAAATCAGTAATATGTGTTGAGAGTTTACTCTATGCAGAACACTTTATTAAGCCCTTGGGAAAGTAATAACAATAAAAAAATGTGGTATTTGTTAAGCACTTACTATGTGCCAGGCACCGTTCTAAGCACTGGGGTGGATACAAGCAAATCAGGCTGGACACGGTCTCATGTGGGGCTCACGGTCTCAATCCCCATTTTACAGAGAAGGTAATTGAGGCACAAAGAAGTGAAATGACTTGCCCAAGGTCACACAGCAGACAAGTGTCGGAACCCAGGCCAGTGCCCTGTCCACTACACCACACTGTTTTTCAAAGCATTAAAGCTGGTAGACACGATTTCTGTTCTCAAGTCGTGAAATTCTAAAGGAAAGCCTAGTGATTATTTTCCCCTTGATGATCATTTCTGAAAGGGTTATCAAATCATACGATTATGTGGGGTCGAAAGAGTGTGCACCTGTTGAGATACAGCTAACTCTGGAAATTCGGTTCTCGTGTCTGCCAACTCCATTGTCTTGTACTGTCCCAAGCATAAGCAATGATCTGCTTATAGTAAGCATTCAATAAATACCATGGATTAATCGATTGAAAGGTGAAATCTGTGGTATTTGATAGATGCATGCTATGTGTCGAGCATTGTACTAAGCACTGGAGAGGATAATCAGGTCAGACATTGTCTGTCCCAGATAATTTTGATATTTATTAACTTAGTATATGTCAACTACTGTGCTAAGTGCTGGGACAGACTTCAAATAAGACCCTATCCCACATGAAGCAGCGTGAGAAGCAGCGTGGCTCAGTGGAAAGAGCACGGGCTTTGGAGTCAGAGGTCATGGGTTCGAATCCCAGCTTGGCCACTTGTCAGCTGTGTGACTGTGGGCAAGTCACTTAACTTCTCTGCGCCTCAGTTACCTCATCTGTAAAATGGGGATTAAGACTGTGAGCCCCACGTGGGACAACCTGATTCCCCTGTGTCTACCCCAGCACTTAGAACAGTGCTCTGCACATAGTAAGCGCTTAACAAATACCAACATTATTATTATTATTATGAAGTTTCCAAGCTAAGAGGTTGGGAGAGCAAGTGCCTTATTTTCATTTCATAGAGAAGGCAACTGGAAAAGGCTAACTTATTAAGCCCAAGTAAGCCATCCTGCCTCCTTAATGAGGAGGAAAAGCAACTCATTAACAGGTCCTGAATGTGAGTTCAAAAAGTCACCATCCCATGGTAACAGAAGGATCAGAGGACACTGGGAAAATCCTATTGCCTTGGAACCCTAAATGAACTATTTAAGTTTCGCACGTCTTAGCTCCCCTCAAATTTATACATAAATGCACGTGTAAAACTAGAAAGCATTAGGTTCCAAGGATAATGAGAAGCAGAGAAGCAACATGGCTTCTGTGGAAAGAGCACAGAGTGGGAGTCAGAGAACCTCGGTTCTAATCCTGACTCCATCACTTGTCTGCTGTGTGACCTTGGGCAAGTCACTTCACTTCTCTGTGTCATTTACCTCAGCTGTAAAATAGAGATTCAGTACTTGTGGTCCCCTATACTTAGACTGTGAGTCCCTTGAGGGACAGGGACCTGATTATCAAGTATTTACCCCAATGTTTGACACATAGTAAGTGCTTAGCAAATACCATTTTTTTTAAAAAAAAAAGCATGAAATCTATTATCTCTCCATTAGCCCCTCATCCAATTTCTGATAGAAAGAACTCTTCCCCCCCTTGTTTTGGAAAGGTCATTCATCCCTGAATAATTGGCTGAATTTATTTCCCAGTTCAAAGAAGACTTTCAGTAGTTCATTCTGCAGTGGGAGGTTGAGAACTTTTCTGTCTGCAAAAACTGTTTAAAAGCAAAGGCTTTGCAGGTCTTTGAGAGACATTGCAACTCTGATGTGTCTTCTATATATTCTTTCCCTGTTGGTCTCCCTACCACGTTTTCAACAGATGCACATACCTAGTGACCATTCTATGAGCAAGCCTGCAAGAATTCTAACCCTGTTATCTCCCTAAGACTTCCTTCATTTCTCCTGAAATTATCTCCAATACCTCCTGCATAATTTTCACCTGCTCATAAGAGGGATTCTCCACACTCCTCCATTTTTTCTTTACCAAAACCAACTTATCATATTGATACTTTTGAGGTTTGGCTTTTGCTTAATAAGTGCTTCTTGTTGCAGTGAAAGCAAAGTGAAGGTGGATCCTAAAAGATGTGTGTGTGTGCGCAAATACATCATCTGAATGTGTTCGTACCACCTTGATTTTGGGGGGATGTGAAATTCTTTGAATGGTAATCTGAGAGGAAAAAAGTGATTAAAATTACTACAAAAATCAAAATATTCCTGTTCACTTCTATGGGATTTATCTCTAAAATGTACTTTAAATTTCAAGTTAGAAAAAAATTCTTAATTGTTCTTCCAGGGTCAGCCAAATCCTTTCATAGAGACAAGAGTTAATAGTTCATTTTCAGCTCTGATGAACAGAGTGGAGTGTTTCCAAAACAGGAAATGACTGACAAGGACAAATCAAATCACCTGACATAGTGATTTCCTTTCCTGAAAACACACACATAATTTTCTATTGATTTGAATGACACTGGTTTCTTGTATTTGATTTACTCTGTAATAGGCCCATTGCATCATTTTCTGAAACATTTTGCCTAGTTCATTCATTCAATCATTCAATTGTATTTATTGAGCATTTACTGTACTAAGCACTGTACTAAGTGTTTGGAAAGTACAATTCAGCAACAAATAGAGACAATTCCTGTCTAATATGGGCTCACAGCTAGAAGTGGGGAGACAGACATCAAAACAGGTAAAGAGTCATCAATAGCATCAATAGAAATAAATAGAATTATAGATATATAGACTTCATTAATAAAAAATAAATAGAATAATAAATAAGTACATATATATGCAAGTGCTGGGGGGGGAGGAGAGTACAGCAAAGAGAACGAGTCAGGGTGATGGGAAGGGGAGTGGGAACAGAGGAAAAGGGGGGCTTAGTCTGGGAAGGCCTAGTCTGTTACTTAATAACTATAGCAGATGTGGGCTGGAGACAATTCTACAGAACTACTTTCAAGGAAAAATTTGGAAATTTTTGAATACTTTTAGGAAATGAGAAAAAATAAGTAAGAATTCAAGTTTTTAAAAGTGAGGTTTATTATAAATTGCTGAAAAATAGGCTACGATACTTTTATTTTATTATTATTATTAGTAGTAGTACAATAATAATAATTTTGAATGTCTATTATTGTATCAAATGCCAAATAGAGAAGCAGCGTGGCTCAGTGGAAAGAGCACGGGCTTGGGAGTCAGAGGTCATGAGTTCGAATCCCGGCTCCGCCACTTGTCGGCTGTGTGACTGTGGGCAAGTCACTTCACTTCTCTGTGCCTCAGTTCCCTCATCTGTAAAATGGGGATGAAGACTGTGAGCCCCACGCGGGACAACCTGATTCCCTTGTGTCTACCCCAGCGCTTAGAACAGTGCTCGGCACATAGTAAGCGCTTAACAAATACCAACATTATTATTATTATTAAATATTGTGCCAAGGCTGGGATATATACAAAATGATCAAATCAGAAACAGTCCCTTTCTTGGAGCTCATAATTTAAGATTTAGGAGAGAATTTAACCTTATCCCCATTTAACAGATAAGGAAACTAAAGCTCAGAAAAGATAAGTGATTTGCTAAGGCCACACGTTAGGCAGAGCTGATATTAGCAAGCAGGTCTTCTGGTCCGGTGCTTAGAACAGTGCTTTGCACATTGTAAGAGCTTAACAAATGCCATCATTATTATTCCCAGACCCATGATCTTTCTACTAGACCATCCAATTAGAGCCCCACATTTTAAATCTACTCTATTTACTCTACTCTATTAAGGGTTGCCGAAACACCCGTGCATTTATTAGAATAAACATCTGTTTGTCAAGGATCAGCGAAGAGAGAGCAGGAGAAGGGTCAGGGAGAGACCAGTCCTTGAGGAGCCAAGAAGATGCCAGCAGAGTGAGATCTGCAGCTGTCACTCACAGGTCAATCAATCAATCATTGATAATAATGTTGGCATTTGTTAAGCGCTTACTATGTGCAGAGCACTGTTCTAAGCACTGGGGTAGATACAGGGTCATCAGGTTGTCCCACGTGAGGCTCACAGTTAATCCCCATTTTACAGATGAGGTCACTGGGGCACAGACAAGTGAAGTGACTTGCCCACCGTCACACAGCTGACAAGGGGCAGAGCCTGGATTCGAACCCATGACTTCTGACTCCCAAGCCCGAGCTCTTTCCACCGAGTCATGCTGTTTCTCTGATACTTGATTGATACTTACTTGATTGATACTCGATTGATACTTACTGAGCACTTACAGTACGCAGAGCACTGTACTAAGCACTTAGGAGAGGACAATAGAATGACATAGAGTTCATTCATTCATTCAGTTGTATTTATTAAGCGTTTACTGCATGCAAATCCTGTACTAAACTCTTGGGAGAGTTGATCGGTCAATAACTGTCGAAACGTTTCTGATTCATAGTGACCCCCTGGACCCACTTTCTCCAAGATGGTCCTACTTTTTCCTAGTTCTGGCATATGTATTCATAGAGGTTTTATTGGTAAAATTATGGAAGTGGTTTACCATTGTCTTCTTCCGCGACATGGGAGGGTTCAATACAACAATATACCACCACATTCCCTGCCCACGACAAGCTCACAGCCTTGAGGTCCCATCTCCTCTCCTCACCCAAGACCCCCTAGACCTTCACTCTCCCTCCACCATTCTCACTGAGGAGCATCCCTGCCACCACCATCAGAGGAGTAGGATTCTACTTCTAAGGGATGAGAGCTTAGAATGACAATTATTTCATTTTCCTTAGGTAAATCCCGTGCTATGAAAGTGGTGTTAATATTAAGGGTAAAGAAAAGAAGTAGAATCATTAACTAAAAAGGCCAACTCGATCACGGAGTACCAAGAAACACCAGTACATTTGGAGTATCATAGAGCCGGGCTTCCCAGCGTAGTACAATGACTTAATTGAGGTTCACCTCTGCTGCACAGGTTAAGCAAACAATGTAGACAATAGTTTCGTGGTGATGTATGTATGATCTTAATTTATGCCTCTTCCATCACTCAGATTGAGGATCTGTCAGTTTGTCAGTTCATAAATGTCTACTTTCAGCCTTTGTAGCTCAACAGCAATAGATGAGACTGGACTCAGTATCAATCAATCAATCAGTGATATTTACTGAGTCCTTATCGTGTGCAGAGCCCTGTACTAAGCACTTGGGACAGAACGATACAATAGAGTTGGCAGAAATGATCCCTTGATCCTTTCCCATGAGGAGATTACAATCTAAGGTGGGGGAAACAGTAAGCAAAATAAATTATGGATAAGGGAAATGGAAGAGGATATGTGCTGTAGGGATGGCGATGGGGTGGGTATGTGAATGCTAAGTTTTGTCCTGCCCAGTTCATCACTCCTCTAATGCCAGCCTACTCACTGTACCTCAATTTCATCTATCTTGCTGCCAACCTCTTGCCTCTGGCCTGGAAAATCCTTTCTTCTAATATCCTGCAGACAATTACTCTCCCCCACCTTAAAGCCTTATTGAAGGCACAACTCCTCCAATAGGCCTTCCCTGACTAAGCCCTCCTTTCCTCTTCTCCCACTCCCTCTGTCACCCTGATTTGCTCCCTTTATTCATCCCCCCTCACAGTCCCACAGCACTTACATACATATCTGTAATTTATTTGTTTATATTAATGTATGTCTCCCGCTCTAGACTGTAAGCTCACTTTGGGCAGGGAATGTGACTGCTATATTCTCGTGTTACACTCTCATTCATTTATTCAATCGGTCGTATTTATTTAGCACCACTGTACACAACAGAGAGTCACATTCCCTGCCCACAAAGACTCACACTCTAGAGAATGAGCTCACGAGCACTTAGTACAGTGTTCTGCACATAGTAAGCACTCAATAAATATGGTTGACTGACTGACTAAAGGCATACAGATCCAAATGCATACATAGGTGATGAAGAATGGAGGATAAATAAGGGAAGAAAGTAAGGAGTTAATCAGGGAAAGCCTCTTGGAGTAGATACGATTTTAGTAGATAAAAACTATATTAATAATAATGCTGGTATTTGTTGAGCACTTACTATGTGCCAAGCACTGTTCTAAGCGCTGGGGTAGATACAAGGTAATGAGGTTTTCCCACATTGGGCTCAGAGTCTTAATCCCCATTTTACAGATGAGGGACTGAGGCCCAGAGAAGTGAAGTGACCTGCCTAAAGTCACACAGCTGACAAGTGGCGGAGCGGGATTAGAACTCACCACCTCTGACTCCCAAGCCCCTGCTCTTTCCACTCAGCCATGCTATTGAATTAAACAAAAATTTGTAAACAAGAAAAATATTCTCATTTTCATTTTCCTTTTCAAACATGCTGACCTCCTGTGAATTTATCAGGGATAACCTGCATGAAAACTCTAGTTTATTGTATTGAATGAATAAGATAAATTCCCAGGAGAGTGTCCCAGAAATCAAGGTGGGACCTGACCAAGTTACTTGTGCCTTGAAAAAAGCAATAAAATTCAGTCCTTGGTGATGTTTGATCAAACTCAGGACACACAAGCCAATTTATGTGTAAACTAACTACATTATCTGTCATCTGGATCATCAGCATATAGGCAAAACTGGTAAAGTGGTATAGCTGAAAGAAGCCTGAGAGTGAGAGCGAACTTCCAATTTAATGTGACATGATTGTGTTAAGCACTTTGAGAGGTTTTCATTTTCCACAATGAAAACCAGGGGAGAATTTACTAGGCCTGATCTTAAGTAGTGTGAGAAGCTTTGCAGCCTACTGGAAAGAGCGCAGGTCCGGGAGTCAGAGGCCCTGGGTTCTAATCCTGCTTCCACCATATGCCTGCTATGTGTGAACTTGGGCAAGTCACTTCTCTGTGTCTTAGTTCCCTCATCTGCAAAATGGAGATTCAATACCTGCTCTCCAACCTGTTTAGACTTCAGCTCATGTGGGATCTGATTACCTTGTTTTTACCGGCAGCGCTTACTACAGTGCTTGGCACATAGTAAGTGCTTAACAAATACCACAACTATTATTTTGAATTATTATTATGAAGAAAGGGTGATGCTACTGTTTTGGTGGAGATTCTCATTGGGATATAGTTGCGGCCATCCTGAGGAAAGAAATGACTATCTGCCTATTTTCATTCATTCAATTAATCGTAGTTATTGAGTGCCTACTGTGTGCAGAGCACTGTACTAAGCACTTGGAATGTCCAAGCCTATTTTCGGTTGATGCTTTGTTCTAAAGAATTGCCAGGAATCAAGGAAACTGGGTTCATTTCCAAATTTTCAATGTGTTTATTCTGAGATCTTGGGAAAAATCACCCAGCCGTCCCTTAGTTCAATCTGTAAAATTAAGGCAACCTCATCTTCCGTGCCACCCAGGAATGTCAGTTAAAAGACTTAATTACCGTTGTTATGGAACTTTGAGATCTGTTGCTATATGCTTGAGTGCAACGGTGTATAATTAAGGGCTCTGATCTCTTAAGAGGAAAAGCAAGCCCAGTGCCAAATATCGCCACATGGCATGCCAGCAATATACCAAAGTGGGGTAATTAAGAGAAGAAAGAAAGGTGAAGGGAACTGGCTGACGAGGAAATACTGAAAGAACAAAGTAACCAACTAAAGGTCAACATAGGTCTGAATATTTGAAGTCTAGAAGCCTATAGGTATATAAAGAACTTGAAGGACGGAGTTTTGTGCCATAAAAGGTCACAGGCAAATAAATCTGGTGGAGAGTCATGAATATGTAGGGCTGGAGTCTTTAGAGCTTTGGGTGGATACCAGAATTCAGGGATTTGTCGAGATGCGGCTAAGTCCCAAGCCATGACATAGCTGTGGTTATTGTTGCCGTTCCGCTGAGCATCTAGTGTATGGATGATATTTGAGAAGCAGCATGACCTCTTGAAAAAAGCATGGGCCTGGGTGTCAGAGGATCTGAGTTCTAATCCCGACTCTGCCACTGGTCAGCTGTGACAGCCTGGGCAAGTCAATTAACATCTCTGTGCCTCAGTTTCTTCATCTTTAAAATGGGATTCATTCCTATTCCCCCTTACCTAGGTGGTGAGCCCCATGTGGGACAGGGACTGTGTCCAAGCTGATTATTTTGTATCCTCCCCAATACTTTGAACAGTGCTTGAGAAGTACCACAATTATTATTATTTAGAAAGATGAACGTGAGTCCTCAGTACAGTTTGGTATTCCTTAGTGGATCTGACCGCCCCAATTTAGGGCCAATTCATTGGATGATGGTGAAACAGCAGATGAGAGGAAGGAGTGAGAGCATCTCCTGTGGCCATAGCAAATCCATGTTGAGGACTGCATTTCCCTAAAACCTTAGCTTTGCAATGGCTCCGGGTATTGGAACAAAATAAGAGGGAATTTGAATGTGTAACTTTTTCAGAATGACCTCTTTAGTGAGCGCCAGGGACCTTTCTAAGACTAACCAGTACCGGGCCTTCAAACAGTCATGTTGTCTCTCTGGTGCCTAACCCAAACTGGATGAAATTGGGATTTCCCAGAATCCCCTTCAGTCAATCAATCATATTTATTAAACACTTATATTGTGTGCAGAGCACTATACCAAGAGCTTGGGAGAGTACAATATAACAATATAACAGACATATTCCCTGCCTACAAGGAGCTTACAATCTCGAGGGGAAGACATTAATAGAAATAAATAAATTAAAAATATGTACGTAAGTGCTGTGGAGCTGGGAGGAGGGATGATTAAAGGGAGCAAATCCAGATGACACAAAGGGAGTGGAAGAAAAGGAAAAGGAGTCTTAATCAGGGAAGACCTCTTGGAGGAGATGTGCCTTCAATAAGACTTTGAAGAGGGGGAAAAGTATTTGTCTGTCGGATATGAGGAGGGAGGGCGTTCCAGGCCAGAGGCAGGATGCGGGCGAGAGGTCGGCGGCGAAATGAACAAGTCCGAAGTATGGTGAGTAGGTTGGCATTGGAGTAGTGAAGTGTGCAGTCTGGGTTGTAGTAGGAGAACAGCAAGGTGACGTAGGAGGGGCAAGGTGATTGGTTTAAAGCCCGTGGTAAGGAGTTTCTGTTTGATGCGGAGGTGGGTGGGCAACCACTGGAGATTCTTAATTAGTGGGGAAACAATGGCCTGATCATTCTTGTAGAACAATGATCCGGGCAGCAAAGTGAAGTAGGGACTCGAGTGGAGAGAGATAGGAGACAGGAAGGTCAACAAGGAGGTTGATGCAGCACTCAAGTGGAGATAGGATAAAAACCTGGATTAGCAAAGTAGCAGTTTGGATGGAGAGGAAAGGACAGATTTTAGCGTTGTTGTGGAGGTTGAACAGACAGGATGTGGTGATAGATCGAATATGTGGGCTGAATGAGAGAAAGGAGTCAAAGATAATGCCAAGGTTACGGGTCTGTGAGACAGGAAGGATGGTGGTGCTGTCTACAGTGATGGGAAAGTCAGCAGGAAGACATTGGGTGGGAAGAAAAGGAGTTAATGATGTGGGTATTTGTGCTTACTATGTGCAGAGCACTGTTCTAAATGCTGGAGTAGATACAGGGTAATCAGGTTGTCCCATGTGAGGCTCACAGTCTTCATCCCCATTTTATAGATGAGGTAACTGAGGCACAGAGAAGTTAAGTGACTTGCCCACAGTCATCCAGCTGATAAGTGGCAGAGCAGGGATTCGAACCACGGCCTCTGACTCCCAAACCCGTGCTCTTTCCACTGAGCCATGCTGCTTCTCGTGGTTCAGTGGAGTTCTGTTTTGGACATGTCAAGCTTGAGGCAAAGGTGGGACATCCAAATAGAGATGTCTTGAAGGCAGGAGGAAAGGTGAGACTGCAGAGAGGGAGAGATCAGTCCTGGAGATGTAGAATTGGAAGTCGTCTTAAAACTCACTTAAAACTCACCCTACTTGAAACTCACCTCCTCCAAGAGGCCTTCCCAGACTGAGCTCCCCTTCTCCCTCTACTCCCTCTACCCCCCCTTCATCTCTCCGCAGCTTAACCCTCTTCTCCCCCCATTTCCCTCTGCTCCTCCCCCTCTCCCTTCCCATGCCCTCAGCACCATACTAGTCTGCTCAACTGTATATATTTTCATCACCCTATTTATTTTGTTAATGAAATGTACATCGCCTTGATTCTATTTAGTTGCCACTGTTTTTACGAGATGTTCTTCCCCTTAACTCTATTTATTGCCATTGTTCTTGTCTGTCCGTCTCCCCCGATGAGACCGTAAGCCCGTCAAACGGCAGGGCCTGTCTCTATCTGTTGCCGACTTGTTCATTCCTGCACATAGTAAGCGCTCAATAAATACTATTGAATGAATGAATGAATCGTCCTCTTGGAGGTGGTAGTTGTAGCCCTATGAGCTAACGAGTTCTCCAAGTGGATGTAGATGGAGACTAGACAGGGACTTAGAACTGAACCTTGAGGGACATCCACATTGAGAAGCAGCGTGGCTCAGTGGAAAGAGCCTGGGCTTCGGAGTCAGAGGTCATGGGTTCGACTCCCGGCTCTGCCACTTGTCAGCTGTGTGACTGTGGGAAAGTCACTTCACTTCTCTGGGCCTCAGTTCCCTCATCTGTAAAATGGGGATTAACTGTGAGCCTCACGTGGGACAACCTGATTACCCTGTATCTACCCCAGCGCTTACAACAGTGCTCTGCACATAGTAAGCACTTAACAAATACCAACATTATTATTTAGGAGATGAGAGGCAGAGGAGGAGCCCGTGAAAGAGGTCATTCATTCAATTCATTCATTCAATAGTATTTATTGAGCGCTTACTATGTGCAGAGCACTGTACTAAGCGCTTGGAATGAACAAGTCGGCAACAGATAGAGACAGTCCCTGCAGTTTGACGGGCTTACGGTCTAATCGGGGGAGACGGACAGACAAGAACAGTGGCAATAAATAAAGTCAAGGGGAAGAACATCTCGTAAAAACAATGGCAACTAAATAGAATCAAGAATCAAGGTCGAGAATGAGCGGCCCCTCGCTTTCTGCCCCTGAAGCAGGTCGGTATCTCTGGGGACCAGGTTGAACAACTCCACCGAAAGGGTGAGCATCGCCTTTGTCTGTCTGACCTGGCCTCTCTGAGGAGCCTCGATGGAGGGAAGAATCTGGCAGTAGTCCAAGGCTACGATTTCTGCCCTCCCACATCTGGATGGTGCCATAGCAAAGTGGAGGTTTCCTATCCAAGAAGGGAGGTGCAGTCTCACCAGGTCTTTCTTAGACCTGAAAAGGCTCTGAATCGGCTGGAAGAGAGAGAGAACTGCTTTTCTGGCTGAAGATGGCTTTGTATTTGCGTGGAATCATGTTCAGTGGAAACCAGAGACCAACTTCTTGGCCTGTTAATGATGGAGTTCTAGACTGCAAACTCTCTAGGAGCAGGGAACATATCTTCCAACTCTATTAGGTTGTAATAATAATTATATTATTACACTGCAGAGAAGCAGTGTGGCTCCGTGGAAAGAGCACGGGCTTGGGAGTCAGAGGTCGTGAGTTCAAATCCCAGCTCTGCCACCTGTCAGCTGTGTGACTGTGGGCAAGTCACTTAACTTCTCTGGGCCTCAGTTACCTCATCTGTAAAATGGGGATTAACTGTGAGCCTCACGTGGGACAACCCGATTACCCTGTATCTACCCCAGTGCTTAGAACAGTGCTCGGCACATAGTAAGCCCTTAACAAATACCAACATTATTATTTATTATTATTATTATTAATAATTATGGCATTTTTTAAACACTTATTATGTTGCAGGAACTGTTCTAAGCTCTGGGGTGAGTACAAGCAAATCGAGTTGGACACAGTCCTTGGCCCACATGGGGCTCACAGACCTAACCCCCATTTTACAGATGAGTAAATTGAGGCACAGATAAGTGAAGTGACTTTCCTGAGGTCCACACAGCGGATAGGTGATAGAGACGGGATTAGAACCCCAGTCCTTCTGACTCCCAGGCCCAGGTTCTAGCCAAATACTCTTCAAAGCGCTTAGTACAGTGCTCTGCACACAGTAAACACTCAGTAGATGCCACTGACTGACTGATTGACTGTGAGCAGGCTCAGCTGCCTGGCATGAAGCTGTAGACCTGTCCTGAGCAGGGTCAGGGCCGGCTTCTCTCAATCAATCAGTGGTATTTACTGAGTGCTTCCCGTGTACAGAGCTCTGTACTAAGCATTTGGGAGAGTACAATATAACATAGTTGATAGGCATAGAGCCTGCCCACAACGAGCTCACACAATCAGTAGGATATGCAGATAAAACACATATTAGTATAAGAAAAGGTAGAGAAGCAGGAGAAAGGCAGAAGCCCTCAGATTTCCCAAGTCATTCATCAGGGGAATCTTTATCTATGGCCCTGCCTTGCAGTGGAGAAGAGATTGATTTAATTTTAATGTCTTGCTTTATGCTGTCAAGTCATCTCTGATCCACAGCGATACCGTGGACACATCTCTCCCAGAACGCCTCACCTCCATCTGCAATCGTTCTGTAGGATAACCCTAGAATTTTCTTGATAAAAATATGGAAGTGGCTTGCTAATGCCTCCTTCCATGTAAATTTTAATACAGTGGAGTCTAATTTGAGAAGTAGCATGACCTAGTGGAAAGAGCATGGACCTGGGAGCTGATGATCGTATTTGTTAAGTGCTTACTATGTACCAGGCACTGTACTAAGCTCTGGAGGGTTAGAAGACATGGGATCTAAGACCCACTCTGTGACTTGTCTACTGTGTGACCTTGGGTAAGTCACAACTTCTCTGTCTCTCAGTTCCCTCATCTGCAAAATGGAGATTCAGCACCTGTTTTCCTTCTTGCTTAGACTGTGAGTCCCATGAGAGAGTGATTTATCTTATATCTATCCCAGTGCTTAATACAGTGCTTGGCGCATACTAAACGTTTAACAAATCTGCCAGTCTCACCTAGTGGCCTGGCCTAATTAAAATTTGCTCTGGCCCTCTCAGAGAAAATAGCCTGATCCTGGGGAGAGGCAAAGATAGATGCTATTACTTTTATTGTCCAGAATTCCTCAGGGCTAACAAAAAACACAAGGCCTGGAACAGGTTTCTTTACTTCCCCTCCTTTTCTTTTTCTCTTTTTCTTCTCTCTCTCTCTCTCTCTTTCTCTCATTCCTTTGCCCAGTGCAGCCAAGTGGAATTTGGGCCAGGTATGGAGGCCGTTTTTCATTAATCAGGTGCTTAGATTGTCCCCATAGTAAAATATTCTCAATGACTGCTTATATTAAGCAGTCTTTGCTTTGGGATCAATCATAAAGAATGGTGCCAACTCCCTTTACTGATGTACAAAGGAATAGTCATGTAATAAGGAGTCAGGTGACTGCTTTCTTGTGCCCCAGATGATCTCTTCCAAGAGATCAAATAGGTAATGGAACTTCTCTGAGGATGAACCATTCAATCTGATGTTTTAGGGTAATATACTTCCCTGGCTGAATCTGTGCAAAATGACTTAATGCATAAACAGGCTCCACCTTGTCTGGTGGAACGACTTATCGGGCATTTCTTGGATGAAGAACAATTAGGGTAGGGCTTCATCCGAGGAGGTGTGTTGGGTTAATATTATTTTTGTGACGTTTTATAGTGGAACAGTCACATTGGAATCAAAATAAGAAGCAGCTTAGTGGAAAGAGCATGGGCCTAGGAGTCAGAGGACCTGGGTTCTAATCCAGGCTCCACCACTTGTCAGTCATTCAGTACGTCAGTCAATTGTATTTATGGAGCACTTACTGTATGCAGAGCACTGTACTAAACACTTGGGAGAGTAAAATACAACAATAAGCAGACACATTCCCTGACTACAACGAGCTTACAGTCTAGAGGGAGAGACCGATATCAATAGAAATAAACAAAATTACAGATATGTACATAAGTGATGTGGGGAAGGGAGGGGGGATGAATAAAGGGAGCAAGTTAGGGCGATGCAGAAAAGAGTGGGGGAAGAGGAAAAGAAGACTTAGTGAAGCAAATCCTCTTGGAGGAGTTGTGCCTTCAATAAGGCTTTGAAACAGGGGAGAGTAATAATCTGCACTTCTCTGCTATGTGATCTTAGGCAAGGCACTTAACTTCTCTATGCCTCAGTTAAATCATCTGTAAAATGGGAATAGAGACTGTGAGTTCCACTTGAGACATGGACTCTGTCCAATCTTATTAGCTTGTATCTACACCAGTGCTTATTACAGTGCCTGGCAAATAGTAAGGTAACAAATATTATTATTATTACTATCAAATACCATTAAAAAATCCAGAGGGTATGTCTACCATTCTTGCTCCAAAGTGTGCATTCTGTATGTACCTTTGGTTGTGGAAATGAAATTTTGTGAAAACAAGGGAAGAAGTGGCAAAAACACAGTCAATCAATCACATTTATTGAGGATTTACTGTGTGCAGATCACTCTACTAAGCATTTGGAAGAGTACAACACAACACAGTTGGCGGACATGTTCCCTGCTCAAAAGGAGTTTACAATCTAGAGAAGGAGGCAGACATTAATGTTAATAAGTACATTACGGTTATGTACATAAGTGCTGTGGGGTTGAGGTTTTGCTCATTGTGGTTATTATTTTCTCGATATTCCCTTTTGTATAGTGATTTTTCAAGAAGCCACACTGGAAACTTCCAAGTAGACTGGAGTGATTGGTGTTTCTCCAACTCTGGCTGAATGTCAAAGTTCTCTTCTGCTTCCTGGTGGGTGGGGAAACTGCTTTGAGGCATGGACTCCTGGAACGTTTTCTCATTCCCTGCAATAGGGAAGCATTAAGCAAAGCTTTATTCCTTTGACATTTCCCTCTACCCTGCCTCCTGAACCATTAGATATAATTTCTCTAAAATGGCCATGTGACCACTCCATTATCTTTGTCTAGAATACTTTATCAGAAAGAAAGACAACCTAACCCAACCTCCGATTAACCGTGAAATTCTGTACTCTGAAAAAATAAGCCAACCTTTCCATCTCCCCTTAAAATAATTTGAGGCTCTTTAAGGAAGGAGTGCTATGTTTTCCAAGACCTGCTCCACACTAGAAGAGTGAAGTGGAGAAATTTAGCAAAATTCATTAATTAGCGCTTAGAACAGTGCTCTGCACATAGTATGTGCTTAACAAATATGTTAAATGAATGTTTAAATAAATCATCATTATTATAATTATTATAATAATAGTGGTATTTGTTAAGTGCTTACTATGTGCAAAGCACTGTTCTAAGCACTGGGGAGATACAAGGTGAACAGGTTGTCCCATTTGGGGCTCACAGTTTTTAATCTCCATTTTACAGATGAGGTAACTGAGGCACAGAGAAGTAAAGTGACTTGCCCAAAGTCACACCGCTGGCAAGCGGCGGAGCCGGGATTCAAACCCATGACCTCTGACTCCTAAGCCCGGGCTCTTTCCACTGAGCCACGCTGCTTCAATAATTAATAATTATGGTATTTGTTAAGTGCTTACTATGTGCAGAGCACTGTTCTAAGCACTGGGGTAGATACAAGGTAATCAGATTGTCCCACATTTTTTAATCCCCATTTTTACAGATGAGGTAACTGAGGCACAGAGAAGTTAAGTGACTTGCCTAAGGTCACACAGCAGACAAGTGGTGGAGTCGGGATTAGAACCCACAACCTCTGACTCCCAACCCCGGGCTCTTTCCACTAAATCACACTCTTAATCTATAAGAGACTGTGATCCCAGTGTGGGACAGGGACTGTGTCCAACCCAATTACCTTGTATCTATTCCTGTGCTTAGTACAGTGGCTGGCATATAGTAAGCACTTAACTAATACCACAATTATCATTATTATTTATAAGAACTAGTTCATTGTCTTTGTGTTTAGTGTGTCCTTCTTGCTTACTTTTGTTTTTTTTTTCTCTAGAGAGTAATTTCAAAATAGAGGAAAAAAGGGAATATACAAGTCCCACTGTAGAGAAAGAGGGACATTAACTCTGGAATTGAGGTCAGAATGCAGGATTCCACACTATGAGATGGAGGGATAATTTAGGCAGGAAATTCATTCATTCAATAGTATTTATTGAGAGCTTACTATGTGCAGAGCACTGTATTAAGTGCTTGGAAGGTACAAATCGGTAACAGATAGAGGCAGTCCCTGCCCTTTGACGGGCTTACAGTCTAACTGGGGGGAGCTGTGACTTGTCCCATTGTTTAAATTAGGATTGGGAGCCAAGGAAATATACTATGCCACTTTGGGCTCTTAGCGATTTGTTTAAAACCTTGGTCAGACATTTTTCCAAAAGGGGTGAATTATTTTTCCTGAAATCTCTCTGATCGTCATCATTAGCAGCAAGTATTTATTGAGCATATATTTTGTTCATAGCATTTTACTAGACCCTGGACCCTATTCACAAAATGATTATAATCCAATAGCTGTAGATTTCAAAATCAAGTCGGGTTTTAAAATTAGATTGTGGTATTTCTAGCTTCCCCTCCCCTCGCACCACCACCAATAAATGTAGATTTCAAACTTAGTTTGGATTTTAAAATTAGGTCAGATTGTGGTATTTCTTAGCTTTCCCATCCATCACCCCCCTCCTACCACCGCCCCCCCCCCCCCCATCACCCCCAGAGACCTTCTGCCCACACCTCATTTTCTCTCGACATCGGACTATGACCTCCGTACCCAGAAGCCTCTTGGAGCACTCCTTCTCCACTTCACAAAGTAGGAAAGCTACAGTGAATCAGGACCGGGGCCTGACAGCTGCAGTTCTTGAAGTTCCAGACTTCATCACAACCTCCGACCTCATCTCGCTGCTCTCCTATAACAACCTAATCTGCACACTGCTCCTCTAATGCTAACCTTCTCATTGTTCCTCGATCTCACCTTTCTCACCACTGCCTTTTCGCCTGCATCCTGTCTCTGGCCTGGAAGGTCATTCCTCCTCATATCCAACAGACAATTACTTTCCCCCGCTTCAAAGCCTTATTAAAAGCACATCTCCTCCAAGAGGCTTTCCTTTCCTCTTCTCTCACTCCCTTCTGCATCACCTTCATTCAACCCCCCATCCTGGCCCCACACCACTTATGTACATATCTGTGATTTGTTTATTTCTATTAATGCCTGTCTCCCCTTCTAGACTATAAATTCACTGAGGGCACGGAATATGTTTATTGTTATATTGTACTCTCCCAAGCACTTAGCAGAGTGCTCTGCACAGAGTAAAAGCTCAATAAATATAATTGACTGACTGACTTCTCCATTCCCATCCTCCGCTCACTAGTCCTCGTACTACTCTTTCACCCCAAACTTCCAGCCCCAGCATACCATCTGGTCAGCTTATTCGTGTCGTATCAGTCTCTATCCCTCTCACTGGCCTCTCTCCAGTCCTCCACCCCATTTTCTCATCTAAATACAACCTGTGGAATCCTTTCTTCACTGTGGGCAAACTCGTCTTCTTCGTTGACCTCTTGCTCCTCTCTGCTCAGATCTCAGAGACCTGGATCTAGCCTGATGAGGCTGTCTCCCAAGTGAGTCTCACCTTCTTCTCTCCCAACTCATGAAAAAAGAGGAAGAAGGTGGAATGCCCGCCGTCCCAGCCCCATAGCACTTATGTCCACATCTGTAATTTATTTATTTATATTAATGTCTGTCTCCCTTTCCAAACTGTATGCCCATTGTGTGCAGGGAATGTATCTATTGTTATATTGTACTCTCCCAAGAGCTTAGTATAGTGCTCTGCACATAGTGAGTATTCAATAAATGTGATTGAATGAATGAATGAATGACTGCTCCTTGCACCCCCAGTGACACTTTTGCAACCCCCACCATCCTCATTCAATAATATTTGGTAAGTGTTTCCTGATATCACCATATTTGTTTAGTACACAGTATGTAGACCACCATTCTAAGCACTGGGATAAAAATAAGTGAATCAGGTTGGATACAGTCATTGTCCCACTTGGGGCTCACAGTTGTGTGTACTAAGAACAGTGCTTTACACATAGTAAGTGCTTAACCAATACCATCATTATTATGGTATTGCTCCACCCCCACCTCACCCATTCACCAAACTGTACAAATTCTGGCTACGTCTCATCACCATCAATCATCATTCCTTTTCTAATCTCTCCGGCTCTGAAATCACAGTCCTAATCTGTCTTCTTTCCCACAACACCCCTTCCCTGCAAAATTCTTTCCTCTTCCCACAAAGGCCTCAATAAATCAATTAATTAATCCATTGAATTTATTGAATGCTTCCTTTGCGAAGAGCATGGCACTAAATACTTGGGAGAGTACAATACAATAGAGTTAGTAGACAGCATCTCTGTTCTCAAGAGGCTTACAATCTAGTGTGGAGACAGACATTATAATGAAATTCAGTAAGGGGAAACAGCAGGGTAAAGTGGGGGTACTTCAGGGTTGTGGATCTGGGGATGGGGAGCAAATCGAAGTGCAGACTCAAATGCATAGATGACGAAGCAGGGAGGGCAAATATGGAGAGGAAAAGAAATGTTAGTGAGGGGAGACTTCTTGGAGTAAATATGATTTTACTGGGACTTCGAAGATTGGAGGGTGGTGGTCCTTAGCCTATTAAGTGGGAGGGAGTTCCAGGCCAGAGGGAGAACTTGAGCAAGGGGTTGGGAGTGAGAGAGTTGAGATCAAGGCAGAGTGAGTAGGTTGGTGTTAGAGGAGTGAAGTGTGTGGTTTGGGTTCTGGTAGGAGATTAGTGCAGTTAATTGAGGGATGGGAAGCTGATTGAACGCCTTAAAGAAGATCACAAGGAGTTTTTGTTTGATGTGGAGATGGATAAGCAACTGTTGGAGATAGTTGAGGAGTGGGGAGATACGGACAGACTTTTCAGAAAAATGATTCATACAGCAGAGTCATACAGTATGACCGGAATGGGGAAAAACTGGAGGCAGGGAGATCAGTGAGGAGGCTGATACAATTGTCAAGGTGGGAAATGATACTTGTTTGGGTCAGTGTGATAGTAGTTTTGATGGAAAGGAAGGGCCTGTTCTAAAGATTTGTGAAGATAGAACTGACAGGATTTGCTGACAGACTGGATATGCAGGTAGAATGAGAAATGAGTTAAAGAGAATGCCAAGGTTTCAGACCTGTGAGCCTGGGAGGATGGTAGTGTTGCCTATAGTGATGGGAAAGTCTGAGGGAGGAGAGAGTTTGGGTGGGAAGATGAGGAGTTCTGTTTTGACATAAGTTTGAAGCAGCCAGTAGAGATCCAATACTTAGTACAGTGCCTGTCACATAGTAAATGCTGAACAAATACCATTATTGTTATTTTTAGATACTGTCCCCCATTCTCGCCTATCCTGCCACCGACCCCTGGGGTCCACGTCCTCCTGCTGTCCTGGAATGCCCTCCCTCCTCACCTCCGCCAAACTAACTCTCTTCCCCTCTTCAAAGCCCTACTTAGAGCTCACCTCCTCCAAGAGGCCTTCCCACACTGAGCTTCCCCTTTTCTCTCTGCTCCCTCTGCTGCCCCTCTACCCCCACCCCCCCACCTCCCCTCAGCTAAGCCCTCTTTTCCCCCCTTTCCCTCTGCTCCTCCCCCTCTCCCTTCCCCTCCTCTCAGCACTGTGCTCGTCTGCTCAATTGTATATATTTTTATTACCCTATTTGTTTTGTTAATGAGATGTATATCACCTTGATTCTATTTATTACTATTGTTTTATTGAGATGTACCCCTTGATTCTATTTATTGTTATTGTTTTTGTCTGTCTCCCCTGATTAGACTATAAGCCCATCGATGGGCAGGGACTGTCTCCATCTGTTTCCAATTGTACATTCCAAGTGCTTAGTACAGTGCTCTGCACATAGCAAGTGCTCAATAAATACTATTGAATGAATGAATGAATGAATGAATGAATATTAGATGTCTTCAAGTCAGGAGAATATGGGAGTCTGCAGATCAGGCTGAAGAGATAGATTTGGGAATCATCCATATAGAGATAGTACTGCAGACTTGTGGAGCATCTCCACTTAAATTTCCTACTCAGTCTTCCCTCTCTTGATGCACAAACCCATGCCCTCAACTCTTCCCCATCAGTCACTCAATAGGGGTTATTTACTGAGTAATTACTTTGTGCAGAGCACTGTACTATGTGCTTGGATATTACAATACTCTCCCAAGATGCCTGCCCTCAAGGTGCTTACACTCCAGCAGCTTACAGTCTAACAGTAACATTCTCAATCAGCTCTCCCCTCCTACTTTAATTCCCACAATTTGCTCTTCTAAAATCAAACTACTCTCTTTCCCTCAATCTTACCTATCTCTGCCCCTCTCTAGTTCATGTCACTCAGCTAATCAGATAATTTTTATAAAATTTCCAAAATTTTTCTGCTCTCCTTTTACCACTCCTCAAAAACCTCCAGTGATTGCTCAATCCTCTCCTTATCAAGCTGAATCTTCTGACAGTTGGCTTTTAGGCACTCAGTCAGCTCTCTCTCCTATTTATCAATCAATCGATCGATTACAGACTAGAGGGGGAGACAGACATTAATATGAATAAATAAGTAATTTATAATATATAATGTAAAGATGGTATGCACATAAGTGCTGTGGGGTTGGGGGTGTGGCAAATGAATAGCCAATGTTCAAAAGTCACAGATCCAAGTGCATAGGCGATATAGAAGGGAGAGAATGCTGGGGAAAACAGGGCTTAATGGGGGAAGGCCTCTTGGAGAAGATGTGACTTTAATAATGCTTTGAAGATGGAAAGAGTGGTGGTCTGGCTTATATGGAGGAGGAAAGAGTTCCAAACTAAGGGGAGGATGTGGGAGAGGGGTCATTGGAGAGATAGATGAGACCAGAGCATAGTGAGTAAACTGGCGCTAGAGGAGCGGAGTGTGCGGGCTGGGCTGGAATAGGAGATTGGTGAGATGAGTTGAATGAGCAAGCTGATTGAGTGCTTTAAAGTTGATGGTAAGGATTTGACTGTAAGCCCGTCAATGGGTAGGGTTTGTCTCTATCTGTTGCCGAATTGTACATTCCAAGCGCTTAGTACAGTGCTCTGCACATAGTAAGTGCTCAATAAATTTACTGAATGAATGAATGATTGAGTTTCTGTTTGATGCGGAGGTGGTTGGGCAGTCACTGGAGGTCCTATTTATCCCTTCATTTCTCCTACTGCAACTCAGTTCACATTCCTCTCAAGCTATCCTCTACTCTGTGCCCTGTTCTTTTCTCTCTCACCACTAACCTTTTGCTCAGACCTTTCTCACTGCTTGGAACTCCCTCCCCTTTGTATCAGAAAGACCATAGCTCTTCCAGTCTTCAAAACCTTTGCAAAATCAAATCTCTTCCTGGAAGCCTGCTCCATCTCCCCTGCTTATCTTCTCCAAACTTCTACTTTTTTTTAATGGTATTTGTTAAGTGACTACCATGTGCCAGGTACAGTACTAAATGCTGGGGTAGATACGAGCTAATCAGGACATACACAGTCTATATCCCTCCTGGGGCTCCAGTCTTAATCCCCATTTTACAGATGAGGTAAATGAGGCATAGTCCATCAGTCAATCCTATTTATTGAGCAATTACTGTGTGCAGAACACTGTACTAAGCACTTGGGAGAGTACAATACAACAATAAACCGATACATTCCCTACCCATAATGAGCTTATGGTCTAAAGAGAAATGACTTGCCCAAGGTCACACAGCAGACAAATGGTAGAACTGGGTTAGAACTCAGGTCCTCTGCTGACTCTTGGGCCTGTGCTCTTTCCACTAGGGCCATGCTGTTTCCCTCAGGTACTACAGAACTTCCATGCCATCTACGTGTATAACTACTTACTATCAATCTTCTCTAGCCCTTACACATAAGTCTTACATAAGTTTAAGCACTAATTCACATACCTTTCCTTCTTCCTCCTACTCGAAATTTCTTTTAGCCTCCGGCTTCCCGCTAAATAGAAAGCTCCCTGAGGGCAGGGATGGTGTCTACTAATTCTACTGTACTTTCCCAAGTGCTTTAAACTAGGCTTTACATACAGTAAGTGCTCAATAAATAGTACTGATTGATTGAATAGCTCCTGCTATTTTTAATTTGCTTATATGCCTACTCACTGAAATCATGTACACTTTGTTGAAGGTTGAATGTTTTCTGTTGAAGTCTATAAATGTATTCTTTCCTTCAGCACATTCTCAGTTTATCACAAACTGACCTGAGAGCTTTGGTTTTAAACCCCAATCAAACATATTTTTCCATTTTGCATACAACTCGTTGTACTCATCACTATTGTTTCCTTGGTTCAATTCTTCCCTCTCTCTTTTTTTTTTATGGTAATTTTTAAGCACTTACTATGTGCCAGACACTGTATTAAGCAGTGGGGTAGATAAAAGCTAATAAGGTTGAACACTCTGTAAGCCTGTCAGTGGGCAGGGATTGTCTCTATCTGTTGCTGAATTGTACATTCCAAACGCTTAGTACAGTGCTCTGCACATAGTAAGCGCTCAATAAATACTATTGAATGAATGAATGGACACAGTCCACGTCCCACAGCCTTAATCCCCCTTTTACAGATGAGGTAACTGAGGCATTGAGAAGTTGAGTGATTTGCCCAAGGTCACACAGTAGACAACTGGCAGAGCTGCGATTAGGACCCAGTTCCTTCTAACTCCCAGGCCTGGGCTCTCTCCACCAGGTTATGCTGCTTCTCGAAACAATTGAGGTTGTGTCCCCCTCCCCTCTCTTCTACTGCCAACTCCTACTTAGGGGATTGGAGAAGACCAAGCCTAGAGGTTCTGATGACTTCTTATTCTCCTGGGGGTGCTTCAGCTACACACTGCTCCCTAACACTTTCTGGATTGGTTCCTGAACCTGCCTTGGAAAGCTACTTTCATTCCACTGGCCGGAAAAGGCAGTTAGGATAATACCTTTATGAGAGGGAACATTCCAGAGAGGCTTAGGCCTCTGCCTGAAGGGGAAAATCCAGAAGGAGACACTGTTTTCCTGTGAAGAGGAAAACATGCTGTGCTTCACTGTAGGTGGTTCACAGTGTCAACTCAGGTATGCCCAAATCTGATATCTGATTTGGATGTAAACTCCTTTAGGGGAGGGTCTGGATCAGTTCAGCTTGCTTTCTGTGAGTAGTACACGCAGTCCTGGGCTAATGTTATGACTTTAACTAGATCACTGTTAGGCAACTGGGGAGTGTTCTTTCAACAAACCAAGTTGGCTACAGCCTGATGCAGGGTACGGTGTATACACAGTGTGGGACATGGTGAATCTGCAACACGAGTTTTCTTTAACACTGGCTATTACAAGAACACAACTCCTGGGTTTGGGGAGAAATAGACATACCTAGAATCACGCTAGTAATGATAACAATAATAACTGTGGTCCTAAGAAGCAGCGTGGCTCAGTGGAAAGAGCACGGGCTTTGAAGTAAGAGGTCATGGGTTTGAATCCCAGATCTGCCACTTGTCAGCTCTGTGACTGTGGGCAAGTCACTTAACTTCTCTGTGCCTCAGTTACCTCATCTGTAAAATGGGGATGAAGGCTGTGAACCCCATGTGGGACAACTTGATTCCCCTGTATCTACCCCAGTGCTTAGAACAGTGCTCTGCACATAGTAAGTGCTTAACAAATACCAACATTATTCTTATTAGTAGTAGGTACATATCTGTAATTGATTTATTTAGATCAATGTCTTCTCCCCCTCTAGACTGTGAGCCCACTGTGGGCAGGGATTGTCTCTCTTTATTGCTGTGCTGTCCTTTCCAAGCGCTTAGTACAGTGCTCTGCACACAGTAAGCGCTCAATAAATATTGTTGAATGAATGAATGGGTTCTCTTAAAGCTCTGTATATCAGTACATCCTGAAGTTCAATCAAGAACAAGAGATGAAAATTGAAATTGTTGTTCTGGTCCTTACATTTTTTGTTTCACAGCTCCTTGAGGGCAGGAATCTGGTCTACCAAACTGTAGTGTATTCTCCCAAGCACCTCGCACAGTGCTTTGAACAAAATAAGCACTTAATAGATATAATTAATTGATTTCCTCACCTGTGTGAGCCAGGCACTCTGCCTATATGTCATCTACTGCCCTTTTCCCAATAAAACATGGTATCATTTATGAAATTCTTTCTCTGTGCCATGAACTGTGTTAAATTCTGGGGTAGTTTCTAAACCCCAAGGGACTTACAGTCTAGTAGTAAAGCATTCATTCATTCATTTGTTCAATTGTATTTATTGAGCGTGAGAGGATAGTGATTGTCTCTAGTTACTAGAGGAGCATAACAATTAGAAATTGAAATTGGAAAGGGGGCAATAAATACCATTGATTCAATTAAAATAAATCTGACATAAAAGATTGTAGGAATTTTGTGTATTTTAGCATAGTAATAATAATGGTAATTTTAAAGTACTTACTATGTGCCAAGTGCTGTTCTGAGCACTGGAGTTGATACAAGCTAATCAGGTTTTACACAGTCCTTGTTCCATGCAGGGCTCACAGTCTCAATCCCCATTTCCAGGTGAGGTAACTGAAGAGCAGAGAAGTGAAGTGACTTGCCCAAGGTCAACCAGAAGACAGGTGGCAGAGACGGGTTGAGAACCCATGATCTTCTGACTCCCAGGTCCGTGCTTTATCCACTATTCATTCATTCATTCATTCATTCATTCATTCATTCATTCGTATTTATTGAGCGCTTACTATGTGCAGAGCACTGTACTAAGTGTTTGGAATGTACAAATCGGCAACAGATAGAGACAGTCCCTGCCCTTTGACGGGCTCACACTCTAATCGGGGGAGACGGACAGAGAAGAAGAATGGCAATAAATAGAATCAAGGGGAAGAATATCTCATTAAAATAATAGCAAATAAATAGAATCAAAGTGATGTACATCTCAATAACAAAATAAAATGCTGCTTCTCTATGAATGCTATGAATAAAAATACCTTCCTAATAATTGATAAATTAGCACCTTAATGTTGAAGCAAAAGGTCTGGATTCATAACTCTCTCAATTTCAATGACATTTCACCCATTTTTCTAAAATATTCCGACTATAATCTGTTAAATCACACTGTCCCTCTAAGTCTAAGATATTTACTCCTTACTATTATCAGTAAATCAACTGTACTTACTGAGCCCCTATTGTGTGCAGAGCACTGTAATAATAATAATGATGATGGTATTTGTTAAGCACTTACTATGTGCCAAGCACTGTTCTAAGCGCTGGGCTAGATTCAAGGTAATCAGGTTGCCCCACGTAGGGCTCACAGTCTTAATCCCCATTTTACAGATGAGGTAACTGAGGCAAAGGGAAGTTAAGCGACTTGCCCAAAGTCACACAGCTGACATGTGGCGGAGCCGGAATTAATAATAATAATAATAATGTTGGTATTTACTAAGTGCTTACTATGTGCAGAGCACTGTTCTAAGCGCTGGGGTAGATATAGGGTAATCAGGTTGTCCCACGTGAGGCTCACAGTCTTCATCCCCATTTTCCAGATGAGGTAGCTGAGGCACAGAGAAGTGAAGTGACTTGCTCACAGTCACACAGCTGACACGTGGCAGAGTAGGGTTTCGAACCCATGACCTCTGACTCCCAAGCCCGGGCTCTTTCCACTGAGCCACGCTGCTTCCACTGTATTAAGCTCTTATGACAGTACAAAGAATTAGTGCTTATTACAGACCGCAGCCCACAGCAAGCATTTAATAAACACTATTACTTATGTAAATTATATATTATAAATTATTTTTATTAATGCTGTCTCCTCCTCTAGACTTTTACTGTGGGCAGGAAACGTGATGACCAATTGTTGTATTGTACTCTCCCAAGTGATCAGTATAGTGGTCTGCTCATAGCAAGCTCTCAATAAATGCCAATTATTATTATTGTTTATTATCCTTGTCATCATCATCATCATTACTATTACATCTTAGTAGATGCAATCCCTATCTTTAAGGAGTTATAACTTTGTAACCATTTCAATAAAGTAATCTTTTAGTAAATAATTTTAGTTATTCACTTATTCAATAGTATTTATTGAGCGCTTACTATGCGCAGAGCACTGTACTAAGCGCTTGGAATGTACAAATCGGTAACAGATAAAGCCCTTAGGCTTACAGTCTAATCGGGGGTGACGGACAGGCAAGAACAATAGCAATAAATAGAATCAAGACAAATAGAATCAAGTTATTTAACCAGTGTTTGTTGTGATTTTCTACCATTGGCTATCAAAATCTGATGGTTTTTTCTCCCCTTTTCCAGTAGCTGGTGATTCACTAGAGAAAGAAGGTAGAGACAGATTTGTCCCTAGCCAAAGTTATTTACCTAAAGTACAGTCGTTGCAGAATATGACTGAACCAATTTCAGCTGACATTAAAAACCAAGACCAGAGGAAAACTAACAAGGCTCCAAAGAATGCCTTTTCCAGCAGAACATCATCTACAGCTTGTTCTGTTGGTGTCTAAAAGGGCTCTCTGTTTAATTTCCTTCCTGGACACATTAAAATTCTCCTTTTGTTCTGTTTGACATGTATTCAAGGTATCAGTCAGTGGAGGAACACCCCATCCGACTGCTGCTTGGGAACCGCCAAACTCACTTTGCAGGACAAAGGGTTTTTCTCCAAACACAAAAGCTCAAGTGTCCTGGCACTTTTCTCCCAGAACCTTAGAAAGTAGCTATTATTTTGCAAATGTATTTCACAACCTCAAAAAAAGTTGCATGCCACTTGTTACTTAGAGGGCAAGAACCACATGATACTGGTTGGCGCCTGATAATACGCTAAATTTGTTTTGGCTTTAGATACTTCTGGGTCTATTCCCGCCCCAACTTTTGTTTTGTTTTGAATGTTTTCCTCTGAATTTTCATGGGTATATCATCAAGAAGGTGATTGTGACCAAATATTAAACACAAAAACCATTTTACTTATCAATATTTGCTAAGAGTTTTCCTAGGTGCTAGAGGAGATAAAAGCTGCTGAATAAAATATGTGAGAGCAATTTAGGATTAACTAAGGAAACATATAATTTGCATAATTAATCAGTCAGTGGTGTTTTTTTCAGCATTTTCTCTGTATAAAGCTCCTTTCTAGTTCTTGGGGGGCAATACCAGAAAGAAAGCATCACTGCCCAGCAAGAGTAAGCTCATCTTCTAGATGGTAAACTGGTTATGGGCAGGGAATGCGTCTATTTATTGTTATATTGTACTCTCCCAAGTGCTTGGTACAGTCCTCTGCAAACAGTAAGCGCTCATTAAACTAGTTTACTATGTAATGGAGGGGCGGGGGAAAACACACTACAAAGCATGTACAGATTTTGGAAGTGATAGCAAAAACACATTACATAAAGTACATAATGATTGAGGCATTTGTTCAGTGGCTACTATGTGTCAAGCACTATTCTAATCAATGGCATAGATAATCAGGTGATCAGATCAGACACAGTCCCTGTCCCACATGGAGCTCATAGTCTAAGTGAGAGGGAGAAGTCTGTTTTACTATGATAATAATAATAATGATAATGGCATTTTTTAAGCACTTACTGTGTGCCAAGCACTGTTCTAAGCTCAGGGGTAGATACAAGGTCATCAAGTTGTCCCATGTGGGGCTCACATTCTTAATCCCCATTTTACAGATGAGGTAACTGAAGCACAGAGAAGTTAATAATAATAATGTTGGCATTTGTTAAGCACTTACTATGTGCAGAGCACTGTTCTAAGCGCTGGGGTAGATACAGGGTAATCAGGTTGTCCCACATGAGGCTCACAGTTATTCCCCATTTTACAGTTGAGGGAACTGAGGCACAGAGAAGTTAAGTGACTTGCCCACAGTCACAAGCTGACAAGTGGCAGAGCTGGGATTCAAACCCATGACCTCTGACTCCCAAGGCCGGGCTCTTTCCACTGAGCCACGCTGCTCCTCTAAGGGTTAAGTGACTTGCCCAAGGTCACACAGCAGATGAGTGGCAGATAGTGTGGGTATTTGTTAAGTGGTTATTATGTGCCGAGCACTGTTCTAAGCGCTGGGGTAGATACAGGGTAATCAGGTTGTCCCATGTGAGGCTCACAGTTAATCCCCATTATAATGTTGGTATTTATTAAGCGCTTACTATGTGCAGAGAACTGTTCTAAGTGCTGGGGTAGACACAGGGGAATCAGGTTGTCCCACGTGGGGCTCACAGTCTTAATCCCCATTTTACAGATGAGGTAACTGAGGCACAGAGAAGTGAAGTGACTTGCCCACAGTCACACAGCTGACAAGTGGCAGAGCCGGAATTCGAACTCATGACATTCGGGATTAGAACCCACCTCCTCTGACTCCCAAGCCCGTGCTTTTTCCACTAAGCCATGTTGCTTCCCTTAGCAATGTAATAAAAAATATAATATACCCCTCTCAGGGTCGCAAGTCAAGAGTTTCCAGGCCTCTACCAGTCACAACTATAGGAGGGAGAGTCAAGCAGAGGCCTGTCCATTCCATTCCTAGCTTGGCCAGTGGCTAGCCAGTGGCAGGCGACCTACTATGTCAAATCTCACCTGTGCTGAGCAGCAGCGGCATGGGAGAGAGGCGAGGGCAGTAACTCATTTACTGTGCAGAAGGAGGCATGGTAAATCACTTCCATATTTTTATGAAGAAAACTCTCTGAATATGCTACTAGAATGATTGCAGATGGGGGTGGGGCGTTCTGGGAGAGATGTGTCTATGGCGTCGCTATGGCTAGGACACAACTCTACAGCCTAAGACAGCGACAATATAATATAAGGTTATACAGTATAACCTTGTTTTACTATACTCTCCCAAGCGCTTACTACAGTGCTGTGCACACTGTACTGATTGAGAACAGGTACTGAGTCCCCATTTTACAGATGAAGGAACTTAGGCACAGAGAAGTGAAGTGACTTGTCCAAGGTCACACAGCTGGCACGTGGCAGAGCTGGAATTTGAACCCGGGTCCAGGAAATATAAGGATAAAAATAATAAATTATTTAACAATGCTTACACACAGTAGGTGGTCAAGAATACTACTGTTTGAACTGAAGGTACAACTGAAGCAGCGTGGCTTAGTGGAAAGAGCATGGGCTTGGGAGTCAGAGGTCTTGGGTTCTAATGCCACCTCCTCCACTTGTCAGCTGTGTGACTTTGGGCAAAACACTTCTTTGGGCCTCAGTTACCTCAGCTGTAAAATGGGGATGAAGACTGTGAGCCCCACATGGGACAACCTGTTTACCTTGTATCTACCTCAGTGCTTAGAACAGTGCTTGGCACATAGTAAGCATTTAACAAATACCAACATTATTATCATTATTATTAGTGAGGACAGATATGAATACTTCAGAGTTAAGGTTGGGATGATACAATGTGATGTGTTGGAAATTAATCAGGGAAGTCTACCTGAAGAGTTGGGGCTTTAGAAAGGTTTTGAAGCTGGGGAGGGCATATTTGGAGACGATGGAAAGATATTTTTAGGAGGGGGGAAACAGATGGATGAATAGGAGGCTGGAAGTTGATGAGTTGAGAGCAAGGTACAGTTAGAAGATGAGTCTAGTAAAAGCAAAGAATGCAAACTTTGAGGGGGGATGTGGTGAGGAGGGCCAATACATAAGATGGGTAGATGTGGCATTTGTTAAGCACTACTTATGTGCTAAGCACTGAAGTAGTGGAGAAGAGATAATCAGGTCCCACATGGAGCTTAGGTCTAAATAGAAGAGAGAACAGGTATTATAATAATTATAATTATGGGAATCATTAAGCGCTTACTACGTGCCAAACACTATACTAAGTGCTGGGGTGGACACAAGAAAAACAGGTTGGACAGTCTCTGTCCCACATGGTGCTCAGTCTTCAAAAGCAGCGTGGCTTAGAGGAAAGAGCATGGGTTTAGGAGTCTTAGGTTCTAATCCCAGCTCTGCCACTTGTCAGCTGTGTGACTTTGGGCAAGTTACTTAACTTCTCGGTGCCTCGGTTACCTCATCTGTAAAATGGGGATTAAGACTGTGAGCCCCACGTGGGACAACCTAATTACCCTGTATCTACCCCAGCGCTTAGAACAGTGCCTGGCACATAGTAATTGCTTAACAAATACCACCATTGTTATCATTATTATTATTAATTCTCATTTTACAGATGAGGTAACTGAGGTCACACAGCAGATACATGGCGGAGCCAGGATTAGAACTCAACACCTCATGATCCAGCCCACACGCTTCACTCCTCTGGTGCTAACCTTCTCACTGTGCCTCCATCTCGCCTATCTCGCCACCAACCCATGGCCCACATTGTACCTGCGGTCTAGAACGCCATTCCTCCTCAATTCCACCAGTTACTCACCCCCTTTCTGCCTTACTGAAAACACATCTCCTCCAAGAGGTCTTCCCAGGCGAAGTTCCATTTTTCATCGCCCACTCCCTTCTGCATCGCCCCGACTTGCTCCCTTTGCTCTTCCCCCCTCCCTGCCCCACAGCGCTTATCTGTCTATCTGTAATTTTATTTATTTATATTGATGTGTGTTTATTTGTACTGATGTCTGTCTCCCTCCCTCTAGACTGTGAGCTTGTTGTGGGCAGGGATTGTCACTCTTTATTGCTGTATTTTACTTTCCCAAGCGCTTAATACAGTGCTCGGCACACAGTAAGCACTTTATAAATGCAATTGAATGAATGAATGACTCCCAGGCCCATGCTCTAACCACCACGCCATGCTGCTACTCAATGGTAAGTAGCTTTTCTTTGACATGAGGGAGATGGGTAACTATTGCAGGTGTTTGAGGAGTGTTAAAGCAAGTGTTGAGTGACATTTCAAGAGGATCTGGGAAAGCAGTATTTGAGAAAAGCAGGGAGGGGCAGAGGTGGAAGACCATTGAGGAAGCTGATAAAGTAGATTAGTGGTGATATGGTGGGATCAAGGGTGGCGGCTCTCTGGGTGGAGAGGAAGGGGTGTTTCCAGGAAATGTTTTGGGGGAAGAATTGGCAGGATTTAATAGTTGATTTTAGTGTGAGAGCTGAAAGAGTGAGCAGGCTCCTCATTCCTCCTGAGACTCAACCTGCAGGTTTCGGGGAACTCCTCCAAGAGGCCTTCTCAGACTGAGCTCCCCTTTCCCTCTGCTCCCTATACCCCCCCCCCCCCACCTCTCCACAGCTCTTTCATTCATTCATTCAATAGTATTTATTGAGCGCTTACTATGTGCAGAGCACTGTACTAAGCGCTTGGGATGAACAAGTCGGCAACAGATAGAGACAGTCCCTGCCGTTTGACGGGCTTACAGTCTAATCGGGGGAGATGGACAGACAAGAACAATGGCAATAAATAGAGTCAAGGGGAAGAACATCTCGTAAAAACAATGGCAACTAAATAGAATCGAGGCGATGTACAATTCATTAACAAAATAAATAGGGTAATGGAAATATATACAGTTGAGCGGACGAGTACAGTGCTGTGGGGATGGGAAGGGAGAGGTGGAGGAGCTCTTCTCCCCCCTTTCCCTCTGCTCATCCCCTCAGCATTTTACTCATCTGCTCAACTGTGTATATCTTCATTACCCTGTTTATTTTGTTAATAAGATGTACATCACCTTGATTCTATTCATTTGCTATTTTTTTTTAATGAGATGTTCTTCCCCTTGATTCTATTTATTGCCATTGTTCTTGTCTGTCCGTCTCCCCCAATTAGACTGTGAGCCCATCAAAGGGCAGGGACTGTCTCTCTCTGTTACCGATTTGTACATTCCAAGCGCTTAGTCAGTGCTCTGCACATACTAATTGGTCAATAAATACTATTGAATGAATGAATGAAAGGAAGGATGGAATTATAATCAATGAATCCAACTAGTAATCAATCGTATTTATTGAGCACTTGTGGTGCGTGGAGCACTGTACAACAGAATTAGTAGACCTGTTCCCTGCTCACAATGAGCTTACACTCTAGAGGGGCAGACAGGCATAAATATAAAAAAATAAATAAATTATGGATACTGTACATAAATGTTGTGGAATCAAGGGCAAGGTGAATAAAGGGTGCAAATCCAAATGCAAGGGTGGTGCAGAAGAGGGAGGGAGTAGGGGAAATGAGGCCTCTTGGAAGAGTTGCGATTTTCATTTTAATGTGATTTTGTTGCCCAATTGTACATTCCAAACGCTTAGTACAGTGTTCTGCACATAGTAAGAGCTCAATATATACTATTAAATGAATGAATTTGAATAAAGCTTTGAAGGTTGGTGATCAGAGTGATCATCTGTCAGATATGAAAGAGGAGAGAGCTCCAGGACAGAAGTGAATAGAGAAGCAGCATAGTGGATAGAGCACGGGCCTGGAAGTCAGAGGACGTGGGTTCTAATCCCTACTCTGCCAGGTGTCTGCTGTGTGACCTTGGGCAAATCACTTCAACTTCTCTGTGCCTCTCATCTGTAAAATAGGGATTGAGACTGAGAGCCTCATGTGGGACAGGGACTATGTCCAACCCAATTACCTTGTATACACCCAACACTTAATACAGTGTCTGGTACATACTAAGTGCTCAACAAATACCATAATTATTAAGCGCTGACTATGTGCGAGGCACTGTACTAAGCACGGGGGTAGAGACAAGCAAATCGGGTTGGACATGGTCCCTGTTCCCTGTGGGGCTCACAGAGTTGTACAGACAGGTCATATCCTCTAGGTAAGACCAAATACAAGACTGAATAGTAGGAGAGGTTAGTAGGTTTCAATAATCAATTCATCATATTTATCATAGAGAAGCAGCATGGCGTAGTGGCTAGACCCTGGGCCTGGGAGTCAGAAGGTCATGGATTCTAATCCCGCCTCTGCCTCTTGTCTTCTGTGTAATAGTGGGTAAGTCACTTCACGTTTCTGGGCCTCAGTTACCTCATCTGTAGAATAGGGATTGGGGCTGTGAGCCCTATGTTCATTCATTCATTCAATAGTATTTATTGAGCGCTTACTATGTGCAGAGCACTGTACTAAGCGCTTGGGATGAACAGGTCGGCAACAGATAGAGACAGTCCCTGCCGTTTGACGGGCTTACAGTCTAATCGGGGGAGATGGACAGACAAGAACAATGGCAATAAATAGAGTCGAGGGGAAGAACATCTCGTAAAAACAATGGCAACTAAATAGAATCAAGGCGATGTACTATGTGGGACAACTGATTGCCTTGGATTTTAGAGAAGCAGCGTGGTACAGTGGAAAGAGCCCGGGCTTGGGAGTCAGAGTTCATGGGTTCGAATCCTGGTTCTGCCGCTTGCCAGCTGTGTGACTTTGGGCAAGTCACTTAACTTCTCTGTGCCTCAGTTACCTCATCTGTAAAATGGGGATTAAAACTGTGAGCCCCACGTGAGACAACCTAATCTCCTTGTATCCACCAGTGCTTAGAACAGTGCTTTGCACATAGTAAGCACTCAACAAATACCACCATTTATTTACCCCAGCGCGTAGAACAGAGTTTGGCACATAGTAAGCACTTAACAAATACTATATATTATTATCCTTATTTATTGAGTGGATGCAGAGCACTGTATTGTTCATAAATAATCTTTACAGAGGTAGTAGCAGAAGCCATGGGAATGGATAATCGCAGTTGTCTTGTCTTATGGTGTCGAGCTGTCTCTGACCCATAGAGACTCCATGCACACGTCTCTCCCAGAACGCCCCATCTCCATCTGTATTCGTTCCGGTAGTGCATCCACTGGACTTGTAGTAGTAGTGATAATATTTATTAGGTGTTTGAAAGTTTACTGTCCCCTCAGGGTCATTCCTGGAAAGTTCCCAGTAGTCTACCAGGCTCGACTACAGGAGGGAGAGTCGAGTAGAGGCCTGTCCATTCCTTTCCCAGCCTGGCCAGTGGCTAGTGAGTGGCAGGCAATCTGCTACAAGTCAAAACTCACCCATGCTGGGCAGCAGCGACACTGGAGAGAATCAAGGGTCAAGGGCGAAGACTCGAGTTTACTGCACGGAAGGAGGCAATGGTAAGCCACTTTCATATTTTTACCAAGAAAACTCTGTGGATACGCTACCAGACGTGGCAGATGGAAGTTCTGGGAGGGATGTGAAGAGGCCTTCCCAGACTGAGCTCCTCTTTTCCCTCTGTTCCCCTTACCAGCCCCCCCCCCACCTGTCTGCAGCTAAACCCTCTTCTCCCCCCTTTCCCTCTGCTCCTCCCCCTCTCCCGTCCCATCCCCTCAGCACTGTACTCGTCCGCTCAACTGTATATATCTTCATCACCCTATTTATTTTGTTTAATGAGATGTACATCACCCTGATTCTATTTATTTGCTATTGTTTTAATGAGATGTTCTTCCCCTTGACTCTATTTATTGCCATTGTTCTCATCTGCCTGTCTCCCCCGATTAGACTGTAAGCCCGTCAAAGGGCAGGGACTGTTTCTATCTGTTGCCGATTTGTACATTCCAAGTGCTTAGTCCAGTGCTCTGCACGTAGTAAGCACTCAATAAATACTATTGAATGAATGAATGAATGTGTCCACGGCATCGCTATAGGTCAAAGACGACTCGACAGCATAAGACAAGGCAAGTTCATTGTGGTCAGGGAAGGTGTCTACCCACTCTATTATTCATTGATTCAGTAGTATTTATTGAGCGCTTACTATGTGCAGAGCACTGTACTAAGCCCTTGGAATGTACAATTTGGCAACAGATAGAGAGCACTTAGTTCAGTGCTCTGCACCCAATAAGTGCTCAATAAATATGATCGATTGACTTACTGTGTGCAGGGTATTGTACTAAGCACTGGAAGGGAATACACAGATGGGAATTCAACACAGTGCCTGTCCCTTGTGGGGCTCAAGTCTCAAAGTTTAAGTGGAGAGAAGAGATTGGAGACAGACCTTTTGGGAGTTTAATGGATGACAGGTGAAAGGAATGAGCGAAGGAAATTGAGATGAAGCGGACAGAGAGGAAGAGAACCAGAGGACCCCCATATTGTCAAATGGTCAATATTAAACGGCAGAGGGAGGAGAGATGGGTGAAGTATCCAAGTGCTTACAGTACTCTGCAAGTAGTACCAAGTACCAATGGTTGATTAATTGATTGATTGATAAGGACTCAATTTAATAATAATGGTGGTATTTGTTAAGCGCTTACTATGTGCCAAGCACTGTTCTAAGCACTGGGGTAGATACAAGGTCATCAGGTTGTCCCACATGGGACTCACAGTCTTACTCCCCACTCTAAAGATGAGGGATTTGAGGCACAGAGAAGTTAAGTGACTTGCCCAAAGTCACACAGCAAACAAGTGGCGGAGTTGGGATTAGAACCCACGACCTCTGCTTCCCATGCCCATGCTCTTTCCACTGAACCCCGCTGCTTCATAGGTGATGCAGGAAGGGGCTAAATAGGATGGCACCACAGAAGAGGTTAAGGATGATTAGAGCAGAAAAATAGCTGCCCAAACAATTTTGACACTCATTTGTCTAAGATGACAAAAAAAAAGTTGGCAAGTTGAACTTCTGAGGAGCTGAAATAGCCCTATTCCCAATTATTTCAGATCTTCAGCTCTCTGTTGTATTAGTTCACTACCGTTAATAATAACAGTGGTATTTAAGTGCTTGCTATGTGCAACACACTGTTCTAAGCACTGGGGGATACAAGGCAATATGGGGCTCACAGTTTTAATCCCCATTTTACAGATGAGGGAGCTGAAGCACAGAAAAGTTAAGTGACCTGACCAAAGTAAAACAGCTAGCAAGCAGCGGAGTCAGGATTAGAACCCATGACCTCTGACTCCCAAACCCAGGCTCTTTCCACTGAGCCATGCTGCTTCTCATCATTTGAAAGAGCCAAAGGCTCCATTAGAATAAGGTCCTCAAAGACAAGGGTGTTCTGAACACAGAAGCTACCCAATAAATGCTGTTATTGATATTACCTTAAAGAAAAATAAAAGTGTTGGGGGTCTGAAATATTTGTCCCTCCAGTCCTGTCTTTCGCATAAGGTTATTAGGTATTCAGTTATGAAGCGAGAGCTAGAGAGAGTGAGAAATAGATGGAAAGATGAGATAAGATCATAGGGTTGATATGAGGAGAGAAAAAGGGAGATTGGAGGAGAGGTAAAAGGGTGAGGAACTTAGTCATTTTTTCCAAATTCCAAGGACTAAAAATCTTGTGAGATGAGTCACTCCTATAGTATTTCAAAACAAAAAATTAAGAATAAGTTCTAATGAATGAATGTCAGGGCACTGTCCCAAATAACCCCATCAAGTTCAATCCTGTATACTTAGTAGTGGGAGTATTCTTTTCTAACTTGGCTTAAGTTGCTAGCATGATTTAATAGATTTGATTTACATTTGAATGCAATTAAGTGGGCTGGTTTACTCTGGGAGCATGGGAGTAATCAAGGTGTTTCACTTTCTGCAGGTAACACGCATGGGCTGTAAGATTTTTCAGAAGTCAAGACTTTCCAAACTAGAAGGAAAAATAGATGAATTCCCTCACCTTTTGGGTATATGTAGGTTTGCATTTTAAAGTATTTCACACTACATGCCAGAGATCCAAAGGAAATTATTTATATATTCTTTTAAACATGAATCATGATTCTGATAAATAGGTGTAATGAAATATGAAATAAATTATCTTTTAGGAGGGGGATCTCTGTGGAGATAGTGGTCTGTGCCCCTCTAGACTGTAAGCTCATTATGGGCAGGGAAAGTCTCTTTATCGTTACATGGTACTCTCCCAAGTGCACAGTGCTTTGCCCACTTTAAGTGCTCAATAAATGCAACTGAATGAATGAATGAATACTTAGTTTTTGGAAATGACTAAAAGAGGAAGACTCAAAGATAAGAATAAAATGAGAACAGAGGGCTTTAGGAAGGGAATGGAAAAATGAATAGCATACTTCTTAAAGGGAAGGCATATCAAAGGGAAATTTGTCTTGGAAACATTTCCCGGAAATGATTTTGGGCCTATTAATCAATGAATAGATAGTATGGAGAAGTGGATAGAGCACGGGCCTGGGAGTGCGAAGGCCATGGGTTCTAATCCCTGCTCCACCACTTGTCTGCTCTGCGACCTTGGACTAGTCACTCCACTTCTCTGTGCCCCATCTGTAAAATGGGGATTGAGACTGTGAGCCCCACGTGGGTCAGGGACTGTGTCCAACCCAATTTGCTTGACTCCACCTCAGCGCTTAGTACAGTGCTTGGCACATAATAAGTGCTTAACAAATATATTAATAATATTCATTTCATCACAGTACAGCATCAACCTCTTCATTCACCTACCCGCCCCCAATCTTTGCCCTTGCCAGTCCATTCTTACCATTTTCCCATATCATTTTTCTAAAAAATAGTCTTTCTGTTCACCATCCCCACTCCTCAAAAACCTCCAAAGTTTGCACATCCACCTAGGCATCAAGGAGAAACTCCTCACTATCAAGTTCAAGACACTCAATCAACTCTTTTCCTCCTACCTTTCCCCAATCCTCTCCCACTATAATCCAGCCCAAACACGTTGCTCTTCCAGCACCACTCACTATGCCTCAACTGTTGTCTCTTTGCTCACATAATCTTTCCTGACTTGAACTCCTTCCCCCTTTATATTGGGCGGATCACCACTCTTCAAAAGCCTACTAAAATCACATCTCTTCCATGGAACCTTCCCTGATTAATTGTTTTTCATTTTTCTACACTATCCTCCTTCCCTTCTGTGCCACGTAACTACTTAAATCCATACCTTCAAAGGACTTTGGTACTCGCCCCACTCTCACCCACAGAGTTCTTATGTCAAACAGTAGTAGCAGAATTTACTAAGTTGATTAAGCACCTATTGTGTGCAGAGCCCTGTAATAAGTCCTGGGATCCTTGTGCTCTGTTTTTTGTTTTGTTTTTTATGATAGTTGTTCGTTCATTCATTCAATCGTATTTACTGAGCGCTTACTGTGTGCAGAACACTGTACTAAGAGCTTGGAAAGTACAATTCAGCAATAAAGAGAGACAATCCCTGCCCACAACAGGCTTACAGTCTAGAAGCATTGTTAAATGTTTACTATGTGCCAGGCACTGTTCTAAACACTAGGGTAGATATGAGCTAACCAGATTGGACACATTCTTAATCCCCATTTTACAGATGAAGTAACAAGCACAGAAAAGTTAAGTGACTTGCCCAAAATCATACAGCACACAAGAGGTAGAGCGGGGATTAGAACCCAGGTCCTTCTGCCTCCCAGGCCCATGCTCTAAGCAATTAGTCCACATTGCTTCTCTGTTGCCTCTCTCGACCTATAATTAATTTTAATGTCTGTTTCCCTTTCTAGATTGTAAACTCTTTGAGTCAGAGATTTTGTCTAATTCATTCAATTGTATTTATAGAGTGTTTACTGTGTGCAGAGTGCTGTACTAAGCGCTTACACTCCCATATAATAAAAATTGTAGTGTTTGTTAACTGCTTACTATGTGCCAGGCACTTTACTAAGCGCTGGGGTGGATTCAAGCAAACTGGGTTGGACACAATCCCTACCCCACATGAGGCTCACAGTCTCTATCCCCAATTTACAGGTGAGGTAACTGAGCCCCAGAGAAGGGAAGTGACTTCCTCAAAGTTACGCAGCAGACAAGTGGCGGAGTCGGAATTAGAACCCGTGACCATGCTGTGGGGCTGAGGGTGGAGTGAATATCAAGTGCTACAAAGGAACAGGTCCAAATGAGTAGGCAAGACAGAAAGGCAAGGGAGTATGGGAAATGAGGGCTTAGTTGGGGCAGGCTTCTTGGAGGAGATTGATTTTAATAAGGCTTTGAAGATGAGGAGAGGGGAGGTCTGTCACATGTGAAAGGGGAGGAAATTCCAGGCCAGAAGGAATCAGTCGGCCAACCAATGGTATTTACTGAGTGCTTACTGTGTGCAGAGCACTGTACTAAATGCTTAGGAGAGTGCAATACAATGGAGTTGGTAGACTCATAGAGTTTACGGTCTAGAGGATGAGCTCACAGTCTAGAGGGAAGACACAGGTAAGGGGTTGGTGGCAAGATAGATGAGATCGAGGTACAGGTCAGCATTAGAGTGGAGTGTGTGGGTTGGGTCACAATAGGAACAGAGTAAGGTAAGGTAAAGTAAGGTAACGTAAGGTAAGAAAAGGGGCAAGGTGATTGAGTTTCTGTCTGATGTGGACGTGGACGGGCAACCACTGGAGGTTCTTGAGAAGACGAGAGATGTGGACTGAACTTTTTTTAGGAAAAAGAGCTGGGCAGCAGAGTGAAGGATGGACTGGAGTGGGGAGAGCCAGGAGTCAGGGAGGTCAGCGAGGAGGCTGATGCAGTAGTCAAGGGGGCATATGGTAAGTGCTTGGATCAGTGTAGTAGCAGTTGGGATGGAGATGGAAGGACCTGAGGGTCTCCTTCTGTTCCCACTCCCTTGGAGAACTCATTCACTCTCATGGCTTCCACCATCACCTCTGTGTGGATGATACCCAAATCTACATCTTCACCCCGATCTCTCTCCCTCTCTGCAGTCTCACATTTTCTCCTGATTTCAAAACATCTTTACTTGGACATCCTCCCATCACTCCCAACTTAACATGTTCAAAACAGAACTCCTTATCTTACCACCCAAAACCTGTCCTCTCCTTGACTTTTCCATCACTGTAGACGGCACCATCATCCTTCCTGTCTCCCAAGCCCATAACCTTGGCATTATCCTTGATTCCTCTCTCTCATCCAACCCACATATTTGAACCATCACTAAATTCTGTCAGATCCACCTTCACAACATGGCTAAAATCCATCCTTTCCTCTCCATACAAACTGTTACTGCGTTAATACAATCACTCATCCTATCCCACCTGGATTGCTGCATCAGCCACCTTGCTGACTCCCAGCCTCCTGTCTCTCCCCACTCCAGTGGCTGTCCAGATCATTTTTCTACAAAAACCTTCTGGACACAGCACCCCGCTCCTCAGAAAACTCCAGTGGTTGCCCATCCACCTCTGCCTCAAACAAAAACTCCTCACCATTGGCTTTAAAGCTCTTCATCCTCTTGTCCCCTCCTACCTCACCTCGCTACTCTCCTACTCCAACCCAGTCCTCACACCTTGCTCCTCTAATGCTAACCTTCTCAAGGTGCCTCGATCTCATCTATCTCGCCACAGATTCCTTGCCCACACCCAGCTTCTGACTTGGAACACCCTTCCTCCTCAAATCTGATAGACAATTACGTGCCCCCCTCCTTCAAAGCCTTATTGAGGGCACGTCTCCTCCAAGAGGCCTTCCCTAAGTCCCCCTTTCCTCTTCTCCCATTCCCTTCTGCATCTTCCTGCCTTGCTACCTTTATTCATCACGGCTCCCAGCCCTACAGCACTTATGTCCTTATCTTTAGTATATGTATTTATATTAATATTTCTCCCCTCGCCCCCCGGACTGTAAACTCATTGTGGGTAGGGAACTTAAGGCTCTCCATCACCTTGCCCCTTCCTACCTCTCCTCCCTTCTCTCTTTCCACCGCCCACCCCGCACGCTCCGCTCCTCTGCCGCCCACCTCATCACCGTCCCTCGGTCTCGCCTATCCCGCCGTCGACCCCCGGGTCACGTCCTCCCGCGGTCCTGGAACGCCCTCCCTCCTCACCTCCGCCAAACCGATTCCCTTTCCCTCTTCAAAACCCTACTTAAAACTCACCTCCCCCAAGAGGCGTTCCCAGACCGAGCTCCTCTTCTCCCTCTACTCCCTCTGCCATCCCCCCTTTACCTCTCCACAGCTAAACCCTCATTTTCCCCTTTTCCCTCTGCTCCTCCACCTCTCCCTTCCTATCCCCACAGCACTGTACTCGTCCGCTCAACTGTATATATTTTCGTTACCCTATTTATTTTGTTAATGAATTGTACATCGCCTCGATTCTATTTAGTTGCCATTGTTTTTACGAGATGTTCTTCCCCTCGACTCTGTTTATTGCCATCGTTCTCGTCTGTCCGTCTCCCCCGATTAGACCGTAAGCCCATCAAACGGCAGGGACTGTCTCTATCTGTTGCCGACTTGTTCATCCCAAGCGCTTAGTACAGTGCTCTGCACATAGTAAGCGCTCAATAAATACTATTGAATGAATGAATGAATGAATGAATGAACTTGTCTGTTTATTGTTGTATTATACTCTCCCAAGAGCTTAGTATGGTGCTTGGCACACAGAAAGCACTCAATAAGTATAACTGAATGAATGAATGGAGTGAATGAATGAATGAATGGCAGATTTACTTTTAATGCTGAGCTTACTGTGTGCCAGGCACTGCACTAAGCAGTGGGGTGGATATGAGCAAATCGAGTTGGATACAGTTGCTGTCCCACTTGAGGCTCAGCCTCAATCCCCATTCTGCAGATGAGGTAACGGAGGCACAGAGAGGTGAAGTGACACTCCCAAGGTCACACTGCATACAAGTGGTAGAGATGGGATTAGAATCCATGACCTTCTGACTTCCAGGTCCCTGAATGATCCGCTATGCCACAGGAACAAGCCCAGGCTGCCTGGGAGTCAGAGGACCCGGATTCTTTTCCTGGCTCTGCCACGTACCTGCCGTATGACCTTGGGCAAGTCATTTCGCTTCTCTGGACCTCAATTCCTTCATCTGTAAAGAAAGGATTCAATGCCAGTTTCCTCTCCTTCTTAGCCTGTGAGCCTCATGTGAGATCTTGTGATGTGTATACTCCCTGGCCCATAGTATACGTTTAACAAATACCCCAATTATTATTACTACTAATTGGCAGCAGAACAGGTATTCAACCTATTTTAAAGACCGGGGGGTCGGGGCTGGGGAGGGGGGAGATCCATCTGGGTGATGCAGTAGGATTCAGATAAGTCTTTTCTAATAGAGACAGGGGGTCACATCTGTAAGCAGGGGGGAACCATCTGAAAATAGGGGATTTTAGACAAGATGAGAGGAACAGAGAAGCCAAGGTAGATTTTGAAAGCAGGCAAGAGACCTCCTCTTAAACAACATCTGAGAAAAAAATGATACGGTAAGGGATGACGATTTCTGGTTGAAACATTGTTAAAATTTACCTTCGGAAGGCCATCTTTTTTTTAATCTTGTTCCTGCTCAGAATTAAGGAGGATGAGATGAAGAACTCACAGTTATAACTGAATTTGATTCAGAGAAGACCAAGAAGTGGAAACAGTGGGCTGATGGAACTCCAAACTGTAGCTTTCTTTTAGCGGACTAGCCAGTGTGAACTGCTTCTCTGTGAGCCTTGGGCAGACGCGGGCAGAGTGCCCCACTTGGAAACAATAAAATTCTACATGTTGCTGTCATATCTAATAGGTCAGTATGAGGACCGGGAGCCTCCTTTTTCTCGAAGAAGTCCTAAAAGGTTTTCTCGGAGCTGTAACACTTTAATCTTGATTTTTTGGGCAGGATCTTCTAGGCAACTGGGGTCGGTTTGGATCGGGCCCAAGGCAAAGCCATTCGGTTTGGGGAGGGGGCTCCACTTGTGCGGTCCCCGTCCAGATTCCACTGACTAGGCCATCACGAGATGGGGGAGGGGAAGGGGACTCTCTGCATATTTAAACCGTCCCTCTTCCAGCCAAAACGCAGGGGCTTATTTAAATGTGAATTGGCCTTGAATGCAGCCCCCCCGAGCCAGGGCCCCTACAGGCGTCCTGGCATTTCTTTCATTTATTCATTCAATCGTATTTATTGAGCGCTTACAGTGCAGAGCACTGTCATTTCTTTAATTCATTCATTCAATCGTATTTATTGAGCGCTTACAGTGCAGAGCACCGTACAAAGCGCTTGAATGTACAATTCTGCAACAGATAGAGACAATCCCTGCCCAATGACGGGCTCACAGTCCAAACGGGGGAGACAGACGGCAAAGCAAAACAGAACAAAACAAAACAAAAACTTAAGGGGGCCCTGCCCCCCATTTAGGTTACCCGACCTGCAAAATGTCCTTATAGAATTGTGCTTTCGGGAGGCAGGTCCCTGCATTTTGTCATGCTCGGATCAGGACCCGAAAATCCAGCCCGAACGGGGTTTTATGCCCAGGGTTGCATTAGAAATGCCTTTTGATGTCAGTCTCCCTCGCTAGATTGTAAACTCTTTGGGAGCAGGGCACGAGCAGCAGCGTGGCTCAGGGCCAAGAGCCCGGGCTTGGGGGTCAGAGGTCGTGGGTTCTCATCCCAGCTCCTCCACTTGTCAGCTGTGGGACTTTGAGCAAGTCACTTCACCTCTCTGTGCCTCATTTCCCTCATCTGCATAATAGGGATGAAAACTGCGGGGGAGTGGGACCACCTGATGACCTTGTATCTACCCCAGCGCTTAGAACAGTACTTGGCACATAGTAAACACTTAACCAATACCAACATATTATTATTATTAACGTCTCTGTGCCTCAATTCCCTCATCTGCATAATGGGGATGAAGACCGTGAGCCCCACCTGGGACCACCTGATGACCTCGTATCTACCCTAGTGCTTAGAACAGTGCTTGGCACATAGTGAGCGCTTAACCAATACCAACATTATTATGAAACATCTCTGTGCCTGAATTCCCTTAAATACAGTGCTCTGCACATAGTAAGCGCTCAATAAATACTATTGAATGAATGAATCTGCAGAATGGGGATGAAGGACCGTGAGCCCCACGTGGGACCACCTGATGACCTTGTATCTACCCAGCGCTTAGAACAGCGCTTGGCACATCGTAAGGGCTCAACAAGCACCAGCATAATTATTATTAATTTATTAGAGGGCCGGGCACGGGCTCGTTTGAGGATTAGCTTGCTTCATCCTGGGAGAAAAGGCTGAACCGGCCTTGCCCAGCCGGGGGGAAGGGACAGTGTAGGTGTATGCCCAGTGGGCAGCATCTCCCCACCCCGTCCTTGCCCAGCTGCAGGCAGGGGTGGGCAGGGGTGGGCAGGGGAGGGCAGGGGTGAGCAGGGGAGGGCTAGGGTGGGCAGGGGAGGGCAGGGGTGGGTAGGGGTGGGCAGAGGAGGGTAGGGGAGACAGGGGTGGGTAGAGGAGGGCAGGGGCGGACGGAGGAGGACAGGGGTGGGTAGAAGAGGGCAGGGGTGGGTAGAAGAGGGCAGGGGTGGGCAGGGGAGGGCAGAGGTGTGGGTTGGAGGTGGCCAGGCCGGTCCCGTTGCCGCATTGCGGCGGGGAGGTTGGAGGAGCTGCCCCTCCGCAGCACGACGCCTTGCCCGCCGCCCGCTGCCCACCCACCGCCCGCTGCCCACCTCGCTCGCCATAAGGGCGGCGCTTTGCTCCGCCCCCCCGGGCTGGGAGGAGGAGGAGAAAAGAGGAGGAGAAGGAGGAGAGAGGAGGAGCCGTGAAGTCCTCGCCCTCCGCTCCGCCGCTCCATTCAGCCGGGACGCACAACATGGCTGGACCCAGGCCGAGGTGAGCTCGGCCTCCGGCCCGGAGCACCGACCATTGGGAGCATCGGAGCCCCGACCATTGGGAGCACCGGAGGCCCGAGCATTGGGAGCACCGGAGCCCCGAGCATTGGGAGCATCGGAGCCCCGAGCATTGGGAGCATCGGAGCCCCGAGCATTGGGAGCATCGGAGCCCCGAGCACTGAGCCCCGAAGCACCGGAGCACCGACGATTGCGAGCACCGCAGGACTGAGCAGGGGAGCACGGAGCATTGGGAGCACTGAGCACCGGAGCACGGGAGCAGGGGAGGCTGGTTCCGCAGCATGTGGGGCGGGCAGGACGAGAGCTCGGTGCGGGTGGCCGTCAGGTAAAGGAGCGTCCGTCGGGCCCAGCTCCTCCTCTCCTCCCCCACCCTCCGGGGGGGTCTCTGGGGGGGGTTCTGGGGGTGGGGGGCGCCTGTCACTGGGTGTGTACTTACCTGGGGGCAGCCCCGGTGGACTGTTACGTGCAGCCCAGTGTGCGCTCTCGGGGGGGGTGGGGATCTGGGTGCACCCCAGGACCAGCTGACCTGTGTCTGTCAGGGTGTGGCTTTGGGGCTATATCTCTGTGTGTGAGGGGTGTCTAGTGTAGGGTGTCTGTTGTGCACCCCGGTGTGACTGTGTAGGGTGTCTGTGGCACCCCGGTGTGACTGTGCGTGTGTCTGTGGCAGCCCGGTGTGACTGTGTGCGTAGTCTCTGTGTGGTGTCTGTGTGCGGCCCAGCGTGGGACTAGCTGACGTTTGTGTCTGTGGCTCTGGGTGTATATCTTTGTGTGTGTGTATGTGGTGTCTTTGTGCAGACCGGTGTGACTCTGTGTCTCTCTCTGTGTAGTGTCTGTGTGCAGCCCGGTGTGCCTGGGCGTGCGGCCCAGCTGGGCTAGCTGACGTTTGCGTGTCTCTGTGTGTCTGCCTTTGGGTCTGGGTGTATATCTGTGTGTGTGGTGTCTTTGTGCAGACCGGTGTGACTGTGTGCGTGTCTCTGTGTGTTGTCTGTGTGCAGTCCGGTGTGGACTGGGCGTGCGGCCCAGCTGGGGCTAGGCTGACGTTTGTGTGTCTGTGTGTATCTGCCTGAGGGTCTGGGTGTATATCTGTGTGTGTGTGTATGTGGTGTTCTGTGTGCAGACCGGTGTGACTGTGTGCGTGTCTTTGTGTGTGGTGTCTGTGTGCAGCCCGGTGTGACTGGGCGTGCGGCCCAGCTGGGGCTAGCTGACGTTTGTGTGTCTGTGTGTGTCTGCCTCTGGCTCTGGGTGTATGTGTGTGTGTGTGTGATGTCTGTGTGCAGACCGGTGTGACTGTGTGCGTGTCTTTGTGTGTGGTGTCTGTTTGCAGCCCGGTGTGACTGTGCAGGACGGCCGGTGTGGGGCTAGGTGGTGTGTGTGTGTGTCTGGCTGGGTGTGGCTCTGGGTGTGTGTACGTGTGTGTGGTGTCTGTATGCAGCCCGGTGTGACTCTGCGGGCAGCCCAGCGTGGGGCTAGCTGGTGCTCGTGTGAGTGTGTGTGTGTGTGTGTCTGGATGGGTGTGGCTCTGTGTGTGTACGTGCTGTCTGTGTGTATGTGTGGTGTGTGTGTGCAGCCCGGGTTGGGGCTAGCTGGCCTGTGTGTGTGGGGGGGTGGTCTGGGTGCGGTCCAGTGTGACTGTGCATGAAGCCCGGTGTGGGGCCAGCTGACACGTATGTGTATATGTGTGTATAGGGCAGGTTTGTACCTGATTGGTACCACCGACCTCTTGTGAAGGCAGGCTGGAGACACCCTGGTGGAACTGGGGCTGGGGGACGGGGGAAGGATTGAATGGAAATCAGACCTAATCCCAAATCCCATCCAGCAAGACTCGTTGGCTTTTATATAATCCCTCCTTCACCCCGGTCCAGCCCCAGCCCCTCCGTTTGAGGGCCCAGATAGCCCCTCCGCATGGCAGGTGTCTGGCTGGGCATCCCTCTCACCCTTCCAATTCTTCCACCAGCCCCGAGCTCTCCCACAATGAACAATTGTAAAACGTTTGGTTGCCCCTGCCACCGCCTGCCTGGCCTGGCCCGGCCCGGCCCTGCCCAGGCCTGGCCTGGTTAGAGCAGGCCGCGATGCTATTTTCATTATTTCCGGAAGTGACATACGTGCACTCCCTGCTTGACCAAATGATCGACAGAGGACGAGACTCTTCTCATTTTGCCGTGGAGATATCCGGAAAGCCCCTCGATTGCACATTCGATTGCTGATAGATTTGTAGGTCGAAGCGTCCTCCCTCTCACCGGGCCGAGCTCTTTCTGGGGACCGAGAAGTCGGATGCCGTGGAAACGGCAAGGTAGCCGGAGGAAAAGGATGACTAATGTTGCAGTGGTGCAAGGGTTAACCAAGTGTCTCCATCTTTATAGGTGAAACATGAGGTTAGGAAGGGTGGTACCTCATGCCGGTTAAATTAGTTTAAATTATGCAAGACTAACTGGGCAATTTTTGTGACACCCGAAGAGAGTTCATCAAAATTATACTTGGTCAGTGCATTCTAATAAAATGCACGGCCTACTGCGGTGGGAAATTTTCGGCCCGTGGAGCTGACAGTTCCAGAGTATCTGAAAGCAGAGATGGGTCCCGTGTTGTTCGGGGAAAAATTGCGAACATCACTGCGCCGGCTTGAAAAATTAATGAAGCATCCTGAGTAGGACCATCGCGTCGGTTTAGCTAGAACCGGTCATCTCCTGTTTATTTTGCTTTTCGTCAGGAAAAATGGAAACCCCACTGTCAAGAAATTTTGATTTCTAATTTTAAAGCCATAAAGGTAAAACTTCACATAATGAATAAATCTTTTCATTCATTCATTCAGTCGTATTTATTGAGCGCTTACTGTGTACAGAGGACTGTACTAAGCCCTTGGAAAGTACGATTCGGCAACAGATAGAGAAAATCCCTTCCCAACAATGGGCGCACAGTTGAGAAGGTGGAGACAGACAACAAAACAAAACAAGTAGACAGGCATCAAGCCACCATCTTTTGAACTATTTAAATATACAAAATAGTATTTTAGTGAAACTGGCCTTGGAAAAGTTGACCGATTAAAGTATCTGTCCACTTGCTAGTTTCTCTAGTCTTTAAGGGTAATAATAATGTTAGTATTAGAGAGCTTACTATGCAGCAAACACCAGTCTAAGCACTGGGCAAGATGCAAGATAATGAGGTCTGATAGTCTCTAACCCACAGAGGGCTCACAGTCAAAGTAGGAGGGAGATCAAGTATTGAATCCCCATTTTAGACATGAGGAAACTGAGGCACAGAGAAGTTAAGTGACTTGCCCAAGGTCACACCGCAGGCAAGTGGCAGAGCTAGGATTTAGAAGCCAGGTCCTCTGACTACCAAGCCCTCACTCTTTCTACTAGGCCATGCTGCTTCTCTTGAAGTTTTCCAGATTTTTATAAATGCTGACACTTTCAACTGAAAGTCAGCCATTTTATAAAACTTGGCATTGAAATTATTTTATGTCATAGCTCTGCCAAATTAATTTAACTCTGGAGGGAGAAGGGGAAGAGAGAGGAGAGGAAACTAAAATTTGCCGACTTTGTGATTTGGTAGAAAGCGCAGATTAAAGGATTGGTTGGAGTAGAAGGTTGGAACCAGTTGGCTAATGTGAGGTTTGGGGGATTAGCTGAGGATTTCGGTTATCCATGCTATTTTTGATACTCCTCTGTCACTCAATGTTCAGAGTTGGCTGTTACTGGTAACAAGTTAATTTTTCAGGATTCATTTTTACCTAACATCGAATGCTGCAAGAGACTAAAAATAAATGGTGAAGGAGCTATTCACTGAAGAGTTTTCCATTTCTCCTCTAACACTCTAGGCACTGGGCAGTGTTACAGGTTCTTTAGCTTCACAGAGCTGCTCGTTGACTTTATTTTTGTATGTTATTTTGGTTCATGGTCACTAAAGAAGTTCACAGAGTGCTGGGTAGAGATGACAGATTGGTAACACTTTTATTGACAAGGCAGAGACTTGCTCGAATAGAATAGTGCTATGGTTTTAGGGAAGTTTTAAATAAATAATGAGTACTTACCATAATTATTTACTGCTTCTTGTTTCTCCTTTGTTTACTGTTCCATCGGTAAAGTTTCTTGGGGGGGGGGGGGGAATTGCTGCATCACAGCTTTTCATCTGGTTAAGCCATTTTTCGCTGAAATGGACTAAAAAGACTATTTGATAGTGGGCTAGTTTAAATGAAATTTACATATTTGGTGTATTTTGTCATCGTATCTGTGGATAGATCCGCGATCCAGAGAGTGGAGATGTAGGATAGAAATGAACTTTGTAGGGTTTTAACTGTAATAAAGAAACCAAAGATAAAAAGTGCTCAGGGTTGTTTCACTTATTACTATCTTTTAGGAAAGTTCCAAAGAGATATTCGTAGCCTGCAAAATATGCCTTGACCCCACCCAAGTTTATCAATGCATTATACCTCATTTTAGCTACATATAGCATCTCACCACTCTGTTTCCCACCGACAGACATTGCCCTAGAGTGTTATAAAAGTAATAGAAAGGAGTGAGAGAAAAAATGTAATTTCTTGGAATCTTCAGCCTGGTTTCCTGTATGCCCAGCCTGAATTCATTTAAGGTATTGGGAATATTTTTATTTAATTCATGATTTCCTTATAAAATAAGTGCTTTGACTATAGTCCTTGAATAGTTCAACTATTTTTGTTAGGAGTGGATGGACTGGAAAGTGGAAACCAGGGTTCATTCCCAGTTGTATGCCTCAGAACCACCAGTGAGTAATCAATCAGTGGTATTTATTGAGCACTTACTGGGCACAGAGCACTGCACTGAGCGCTTGGGAGAGTACAGTATAAAATCATTGGGGGACATGGTCCATGCCCTCAAGGAATTTACCATCTAGAGAGGGAGACGGGATGTTAAATTATGCGTAGGGGAAGCAGTAGAGCATAAGGATGTGTACATAAGCATTGTGGGGTGAGTATTTTGATACCTTGGCATATTAAGAGGTGCAGACCCTAGTTCATAGATGATGCGAAAGGGAAGGAGTGAGCGGTCCCATTATTGATATTATGCACTTCAAGCTTCAGAAATTCTAAAGCTAAAGGATTTTAGTTATTAATGAGGGGTTATGCCCTTTACTTTCCATCTCTCAGTATGGCACCTGGAGAATTTCCTTATTCAGTCTCGGCAGTGGGAGAGAGGGTCCAGCAGAGGCCTGTCCATTCTATTCCTAGCTTGGCCAGTGGCTAGTGAGTTGAAGGCAATCTGCTACAAGCCAAAACTCACCCGTGCTGGGCAGCAGCGGCACGGGAGAGAGTCGAGGGTGGAGACTCAAGTTGACTGCATGGAAGAAGGCAATAGTAAACCACTTCCGTATTTTTTCCAAGAAAACTCTCCGGCTACGCTACCAGAACGATTGCAGATGGAGAGTGGGGCGTTCTGAGAGAGATGTGTCCATGGAGTCTCTAAGGATCAGAAATGACGTGACAACACGAGACAAGACAATGCCCTTTACCACTTCCCTGCCCTCAATTTGGGGAAATTAGAGCCTAGTCGGGGAAGGCCTCTTGGAGGAGCTATGGTTTTAGCTTTATAACACTCAATCAGCTTGCCCCCTCCTATCTTTTCTTGATGATGCCAGTCTACTCGCTGTACCTTGGTATCGTTTATCTCTCCACCGATTGCTCTCCCACATCCTCCCTCTGGCCTGGGACTTTCTCCCCCACTTCATAGCCAACAGACTTCCACTCTCCCTTCACATCGGGCTCATAATCTTAATCCCCATTTTACAGATGAGGTAACTGAGGCACAGTGAAGTGATTTGCCCAAGGTTACACAGCAAACAAGTAGCGGAGCCGGGGCCAAAACTCAGGTCCTTCCGACTCCCAGGCCTGCACTCTATCCTCTAGACCATGCCTTTATCACTTCCCTGCCCTCAAATGACTGACGCAGCAAATTCCAAACTCTTTCCTCCCTAAGAAAGTACAAAGAGAAGGTCAGCTCCAAAAATGTGCCAAGAAAATCAGAAAAAGTATGGTGAGGACGGTGAAGGGAACTTGATGTTTCTAATTTTTCTGGTGTGTGCATGATGGGTGTATTTCATTGGAAAGAGAGGATTTTGTATCCTTGTAATTTAGTGTAAATGAATGAGAATTGCATACTAGTCCCAACCATAAAGGGCTGTATTTTAATCCTATTAAAAAACAGATTTATGGGCTTTGGGAAGTTAAAGTCCAGAATTTTAATTTCGTCCTTGGCATTGATTTGCCATGTGACTCCCTTTGATTTAATTTTTTTTTCCATCTGTAAATAACTTAATACAGTACTCTGCCACCGCCCATAGAAGTCCTCTAAGCAGGGTCACTTTGGCTGGGAGGCAAATGGGCAGTTGTTCAGAGCTCACTGATTCCCAGCTAAGGGAAAGGTGAGACAGTGGTAAAAAAAAAACGCATATGGGTATGTGCGGCCTCACTCTCTCCCCTCTCTTTTCGCCCCTGCTGCTTTAAAAAGGGGGTCAAAGTGGTAAAGGAGCATGATCCAGAGGCAGTGGGGGGAGAGGTAAGTCATAATAATAATTGTGCTATTTTTTTAAGTGCTTACTGTGTGCCAGGCACTGTAATAAGCACTGAGATGGACACAAGTAAATCAGGTTTGACACACATGAGACTCATAGTCTCAGTCCCCATTTTACAGATGAGGTAACTGAGACACGAAGTTAAGTGGCTTGCCCAAGGTCACACAGAAGACATGTCGGTGTCAGGATTAGAGCCCATGAGCTTCTGACTCCCAGGCCTGGGTTCAATCTAGTATTCTATCCCTCCCGGACTCTGGTCTAAACAGATCCCCAGAGGAACAAGAGAGAGAGAGAGAGAGAGAGAGAGAGAGAGCAAACTTTGGGCCCAAGGTGGACTGTCGCTATCTACTTTGCCCGGAATCCATCAGTGCCATAGCTCGACTCTCACTGCAATATTACTAAATTGCTACAAGTAGTTTTAAATGTAGATTTATTCATTCAGTCATATTTATTGGGCTTACTGTGTGCGGAGCACTGTACTAAGAACTTGAGAGAGTTACAATGCAACAGTAAACAGGCGCATTCCCAGCCCACGGACGAGTTTACAGTCAAGAAATGGAGACAGACATTAGTATAAATAAATGACAGATATGTACATAAATGCCATGGGTCTGGGAGGGGGGATGAATCAAGGAAGCAAGTCAGGGTGAAGCAGAAGGGAGTGGGAGAAGAGGAAAGCAAGGCTTAATCAGGGAAGACCTCTTGGAGGAGATGTGCCTTCAATAAGGCTTTGAAGAGGGGGAGAGGAATTGTCTGTCGGATATGAGGAAGGAAGGGCGTTCCATTCATTCATTCAATAGTATTTATTGAGCGCTTACTATGTGCAGAGCACTGTACTAAGCGCTTGGGATGAACAAGTTGGCAACAGATAGAGACAGTCCCTGCCGTTTGACCGGCTTACAGTCTAATCGGGGGAGACGGACAGACAAGAACAATGGCACTAAACAGCGTCAAGGGGAAGAACATCTCGTAAAAACAATGGCAACTAAATAGAATCGAGGCGATGTACAATTCATTAACAAAATAAATAGGGTAACGAAAATATATACAGTTGAGCAGATGAGTACAGTGCTGTGGGCATGGGAAGGGAGAGGTGGAGGAGCAGAGGGAAAAGGGGAAAATGAGGCTTTAGCTGCCGAGAGGTAAAGGGGGGATGGCAGAGGGAGTAGAGGGGGAAGAGGAGCTCAGTCTGGGAACGCCTCTTGGAGGAGGTGATTTTTAAGTAAGGTTTTGAAGAGGGAAAGAGAATCAGTTTGGCGGAGGTGAGGAGGGAGGGCGTTCCGGGACCGCGGGAGGACGTGACCCGGGGGTCGACGGCGGGATGGGCGAGACCGAGGGACGGCGAGGAGGTGGGCGGCGGAGGAGCGGAGCGTGCGGGGTGGGCGGTAGAAAGAGAGAAGGGAGGAGAGGTAGGAAGGGGCAAGGTGATGGAGAGCCTTGAAGCCTAGAGTGAGGAGTTTTTGTTCCAGGCCAGAGGCGGGACGTGGGTGAGAGGTTGGCGGCGGGATAAAGGAGATGGAGGCGTAGTGAAAAGGTTAGTATTGGAAGAGCAAAGTGTGTGGGCTGGGATGTAGTAGGAGAGTAGCGAGGTGAGTTAGGAAGGGGGCAAGGTGCCATATGCCCTATATGCCCTAATAGAGAACGGGCTTGGATGTCAGAAGGACCTGGGTTCTTATCCAGACCCTGCCACTTGTCTGCTATGTGACCTTGGACAAGTCACTTCACTTCTCGTGCTTCGGTTACCTCATCTGTGAAATGGGGATTAAAACTGAGACCCATGTAGACTGTGTCCAACCTGCTCATCTTGTATCTCTCCTAGCCCTAAGTACAATGCCTGACAAGTAGTGCGTGCTGAACAAATAGAATTAAAAATAATGATGATAATAAGGTGACTGCCTAGCCCTCTTTTTTTCCCCCCTTTTATTTCTTCTCTTTGTCTAGCTCCCTTTTCTTCCCATTTCCACCCCCTCCATCACCTCTTCACTAAGCCCAGGCGCCATCGTCCCTGCAATGGCCAGCTGGTGCGAGTGATGGGAGCTTCTGATTTGGCCTGAACCTTTAGCTTTGAGCTATATCGAGAACTCGAGTTCACACCTGGCTTGAGGTTATAGAATGGCCCTGTTCTGGGCCCGGCGCACCACCGTCACGCAGACTTAGTGGCAGATTTAGGAGTGTGACCCAGTGGAAAGAGCAGGGGCCTGGGAGTCAGAGGACCTGGGTTCTAATCCCAGCTCTGCCAATTGTTTGCTTTGTGATCTTGGGCAAGTCACTTCACTTCTCTGGGCCTCAGTTCCTCCAGTTGTAAAATGGGGATTCAATACCTGTTCTCCCTCCTATTTAAGACTTGTAATCTCCCACGTGGGACAGGGACTGTGTCCGACCTAATTGACTTGTACCTAACCCAGCACTTGAAACTGTTTGACACATAGTAAATAAGCGCTTAACATGTACCACAAAACAAACAGAGGTTCAGCAGCAGCTACCTGGCTCAAATTACTCTTCCTGACCCAGGCTGCTGCCATGACCTAGCGAAAGCAGGGTCAGTGGGGGAGGCAGAAGCAGTGTTGATGGCCGTGGCAGACAAGTTTACCCCCCAAGGGGGTAGGGTAGGATGGGGGTAAGTAGAGCGTTTCCCTTATCTGTAATTTCTTTTAATGTCTGTCTCCCCCTTTAAACCCTAAGCTCCTTGTGGGCAGATATCATGTTTAACACCTCTATCATATTGCATACTCCCAAGTGCAGCATGGAATAGTGAATACAGCACGGGCCTGGGACTCAGAAGGACCTGGGTTGTAATCCCAATTCTGCCACTTGTCTGCTGTGTGACCTTGGGCAAGTTGCTTCGCTTCTCTGTGCCTCAGTTACCTCTTCTGGAAAATAGAGATGAAGACTGTGAGCCCAACGTGGGACAGGGACTGTGTCCACCCTAACTTGCTTGTATCTACCCCAGTGTTTACAACAGTGCTTGACACTTAGTAAGTGCTTAACAAATACCATCATAGGGCTTAACAAATACCATCATCATCCTTATCCTGGAGACTGTAAATTCATTGTGGACAGATAATGTGCTTATTTATTGTTGTATTGTATTCTCTTAAGTGCTTAGTATGATCCTGTACACCCAGGATCCTGTAAGCTTTCAGTAAATATACTTGACTGACTGACTATTACTATTATTCCCTGGACATCCTTTTACTCCTCTTTTTCTTCCTTGCTCCCTTTTCCTTATCCCCCTTTTTTTTCTATGACCTTCACTTCCTCCTGTCATTTCAAAGGTGATATGGGATCACCTTACACCAAAGCCTCCACATTTTCTTTGTGTACATTTTTTTACACTAGAACTGGATGCACATGTGAAAATGTTTATTTTACAAAATAATTGCTTGTTTTGTGTGCTCAGACTAAAAAGTACTGCATTTATTTTAACCATTGTGGTCTTCTTTCCGTACATCTCACACAAAGTACTTTATTTACTGCCACAGAGTAAGCGCCTTACAAATGCCATAATTATTAATTACTCTTAAGAATACTAAATAGCATCTCATCATCTAAAGAATATTTGAAATTTATTTTTATAAATGCCTGTCTCCGCCTCTATCTGTAAGCTCACTGTGAGCAGAGAATGTGCCTTCCAACTCTGGTATATTGTCCTCTCCCAAGTACTTAGTACAGTGCTGTGCACACAGTAAGTGCTCAATAAATACCCCTGATTGATAAATACTTTCATCTGGCTCAATACACTACATGAAGACAAAGCATTTAGGTTTCAGTGATGTAAAGAGTGTTTTTTTAAGTTTTCCTTGGAGAATATACGGGTGTAGAATGCATGTTGGTCAATTTTTTTTAAATATTCACTCAACTTTTTGAAATGCTATGGTTGCAGGCTTAGCCAGGGGAAATTCAGAAATATTAATTTAATGGCATTTTGCTGCACCTAACTAAAACATAATTTAATTCAGACTGGAACAAAAAGAACAGAGAGAAGCAGCATGGCTCAGTGGAAAGAGCACGGGCTTGGGAGTAAGAGGTCATGGGTTCGAATCCTGGCTCTGCCACTTGTCAGGTGTGTGACTGTGGGCAAGTTACTTAACTTCTCTGTGCCTCAGTTACCTCATCTGTAAAATGGGAATTAAGACTGGGAGTCTCACGTGGGACAAACTGATTACCCTTTATGTACCCCAGCACTTACAACAGTTCTCTGCACATAGTAAATGCTTAACAAATACGAACATTATTATTATTATTATTAGAAAGAAACTGTCTTCATTCTCTGCTTGTTCAAAATATCTAATTCCCCTTCCCATAATATTCATAATATGAGGTGATATGAGGTAAAGGAAATATAGTTCATTTTCCCTAATTATCACCACCCCTTAAACTATCAACATCTTGCACACTAATTAGTTCAAATTTTGATGGGTAATTATCAAGTAGAGAATGATTCACCAGATATTCCAGTTTCATAAAGGATAAAGGTGAAAAGTATTTTGGCAGTTAATCCAACAATTTAACCAGCGAGAAACATTTGTTTACTCTTGGTTTTCTCTGAAGAGGATAATGTAATTTTTATCTTGACTACCAACTTTTGACATTCATTCATTCAGTCATATTTATTGAGCACTTACTGTGTGCAGAGCACTGTACTAAATGCTTGGAAAGTACAGTTTGGCAACAAATAGAGGCAATCCCTACCCAACAATGGGCTCACAGTCTAGAAACAGAGTCAAACTCTTCATCTGCATACATTTTTGTAAATAGATTTGGTATTGTGGACAGGGATCATGTATTAAGTGCTTGGGAGAGTACAGTAGAGTTGGTAGACATGATCCCAAACACTTAATACGGTGCTGTGCGTACAGTAAACACTTAAAAACTCCTCACTCTTGGCTTCAAAGCTCTCCATCACCTTGCCCCCTCCTACCTCACCTCCCTTCTCTCCCTCTGCAGCCCACCCCATACCTCCTCTCCTCTGCCGTTAACCTCCTCCTTGTGCCTCGTTCTTTCCTGTCTCACCAACACCTGGACCACATCCTACCTCTGACCTGGAATGCCCTCCCTCCTTACATCCGCTAAACTAACTCTCTTCCCCTCTTCAAAGCCCTACTGAGAGCTCACCTCCTCCAGCAGGCCTTCCCAGACTGAGCCCTCCCTTTCCCTCTGCTCCTCCTCCTCTCCCCATTGCCCCTACTCCCTCCCTCTGCTCTACCCCCTTCCCCTCCCCACAGCGCCTGTATATATTTGTACATATTTATTGTTCTGTTAATTTTGTTAATGATGTGCATTTACCTATGGTACTATTGAGAAGCAGCATAGCTCAGTGGAAAGAGCCCGGGCTTGGGAGTCAGAGGTCATGGGTTCGAATCCCGGCTCTGCCGCTTGTCAGCTGTGTGACTGTGGGCAAGTCACTTCACTTCTCTGTGCCTCAGTTCCCTCCTCTGTAAAATGGGGATTAACTGTGAGCCTCATGTGGGACAACCTGATTACGCTGTATCTGTCCCAGCGCTTAGAACAGTGCTCGCACCTAGTAAGCGCTTAACAAATGCCAACATTATTATTACTACTATTTATTTTGATGGTAGTGATACCTGTCTACTTGTTTTATTTTGTTGTCCGTCTCCCCCTTCTAGACTGTGAGCCTGTTGTTGGGCAGGGATTGTCTCTGTCTGTTACTGAATTGTGCTTTCCAAGCACTTAGTATAGTGCTCTGCACACAGTAAGCGCTCAATAAATACGATTGATTGAATGAATGAATGGTAAACACCATTGATTGATTAAATGATAATGACTTATTTTTGTGGGGATCAAAATCAGGTCCTAAAATATTGGGAGTTTTTTAGGAGAAAAATCCCACTATGAATATTCATATACTTGAGGGAATATGGGATTTTAATGGATTCTTTCATATGGCCATTCTAGAGTTATTATCCATGCTAATGTTGTAAGGAATTTTCTTTTTTTGCCTGTTTTGTATTTCTCATATTGATTTTCATTCGACTTTTCGTAGCGTGAAAGTAGATTTACAGTGTTTGGACCAATTCTGACTGCAAGCGCAACTCAAGATTGCAGTCTATCTTGGAAAATTCCATAATAAATAGGAATTGATTTTATATGCATTTACCCTTATTTTAACTCCGTTATTACTGTCTTTTCTATTATTTGCTAGAGTAGTGAAGTTACTAAAGGATTTTCATGAGTGTTCATCAATAATAATTGCGGTAAGTGTTAAGTGGTTACTATATGCCAGACACTGTACTAAGCACTGGGGGGGGGAGGGTACAAGCAAATTGGATTGGGCACAGTCCCTAACCCACATCTGGCTCCTAGTCTTCGTCCCCATTTTACAGATGATGTAATTGAGGCATGAAGAAGTGAATTTACTTGCCCAAGGTCACACAGCAGACAAGTGGTGGAGTCAGGATTAAAATCCATGTCCTTCTGACTCCGAAGCCTGTGTTCTATCCACTAGTCCATACTACTTCTCTCACATGACAACACTAATATTTTCCCATAGTTGTTGTTATTATTATTATCTTTGTTAAGTGCTTACTAGGTGCCAGGCACAGTACTAAGCGCTGTTAGTTAATCTTACATTTATGGTAAAGCATCTTTAATAGTTAACACATCTTTAATATTGACATCTCCAATATTGATTACCAAAGTTGTGTAGAAATCAACTTTCAAATGGTTGCTAATGGCTATAAGACAGTAAAAAGTGCCGTACATATTCTGACCTGTTGTAAAGCAGTGTCCTCGACATATACACTTAGAGAAGCAGCGTGGCTCAGAGGAAAGAGCCCGGGCTTGGGAGTCAGAGGTCATGGGTTCGAATCCCAGCTCTGCCACTTGTCAGCTGTGTGACTGTGGGCAAGTCATGTAACTTCTCTGTGCCTCAGTTACCCCATCTGTAAAATGGGGATGAAGACTGGGAGCCTCACGTGGGACAACCTTATGACCTGTAAATACCCCAGTGCTTAGAACAGTGATCTGCACATAGTAAGCATTTAACAAATACCAACATTATTCTTATTCTTATTTATGTGACTTGATCATTACATTGCGAACTGTGATGGGACTCTGTGTTTTGTCAAAGATGCTAACCCAGTTGAGGAACTCAACTTTAAAAATATTTCATCATGCCCAGTCATGACAACTGATAGCTCTCCTCCCCTCCTTTAACCTGTCAAGGTAATCTTGCAGATTAAGTGTGTTTGAAACCCATCATCCATTTTTTTGTAGCACTTATTAAAACCCATCACCAGCTATTGTATATGTATATAGATTTATTCTGTTGTACATTCAATTATTTATTTTGTTTGCTGTCAGTCTTGATGAGTGTGTAAGCTCCTTGTGGGCAGCTTTTTTTTTGTCATTTTGTATTATTCTTTGTACTGTGATTAGTACAGGGAGTGCTCAGTATTACTGGATGCTTCATAGATTACCTTATTTTGTGAGTGGTCATGCACAAAAGTAGTCAGATGTGGAAATCAGATACTGTACATTGACACCATAGCAGGAACATTCTTCCTTTCATTTCCCTGAAAGACATTTTCTAGGTGAATTTGACCAGTTCCAACGGCGGTCATTCCCTGTATAAAATATCATTCTCACTTTTTCCCTGTAATATCAAGATTGGATAGTCTAAGAAAAAAATAGCAGTGGGGAAAAAGCAGAGGGATAAAGAATCTTGAGCTATTAGGAACTGTGGAGTTAGCACCACTGCTTCCAGCGAATGCTTTTCAGGACACTGCAAGAGTAATCCAAGTAGTAGCTTGATGTAGTGGACAGAGCACCGGCCCGGGAGTCAGAAGGTCACGGGTTCTAGTCCTGGTTCCACCACTTGTCTGCTTTGTGGTCTTGGGCATGCCATTTCACTTCTCTGTGCCTAGTTACCTCAACTGTAAAATGGGGATGAAGAATTTGAGCCCTATGCGGGACAGGGACTATGTCCAACCTGATTTGCTTGTGTCCACCCCAGTGCTTCATACAGTGCCTGGCTCATAGTAAGTGCTTAACAAATGCCATAGTTATTATTATTATTATTGTTATTATTTTTGAGAAAAGTTAGAGAGAGTTCCACAGGATAAGTCCTGTTTGGCTTAGTACATTAAAATTGCCATGAGAACTGTCTTTAGAGATGCAGATTGACTGTTCAGGGATCCTTCTCACCATTCTACATCCAAAATTCTCCCAGTCCTTTCCATGGTGGGTGGAAAACGACTGCATCCCGGAGAAAGCAGCGGGGCTCAGTGGCAAGAGCCCGGGCTTAGGAGTCAGAAGGTCATGGGTTCTAATACCGACTCTTCCACTTGTCAGCTGTGTGACTTTGGGCAAGTCACTTCACTTCTCTGTGCCTCAATTCCCTCATCTGTAAAATGGGAATTAAAACTGTGAGGCCCCTGTGGGACAACCTGATTACCCTGTATTTACTCCACCACTTAGAACAGTGTTTTGCACATAGTAAGCACTTAACAAATACCACTATTATTATTATCATTATTATTATTATCTGGGGTGGCTGTCTAGGAGAAGAGGTTTCAGGAAAGTTATGACACTGAAGGGAAGACAAAAATGGTGCATGAGCCAGTCTCTATTTGCACACTATATGAAAGGGTTTGTCAGTCATGCATCTGTCTTAGCAGCACACAATTATGTTATAGTAATTAGTAGTATCATCTTTGAATCAGAAAGAAAGATATATGCAAACAGTAACTATCCCTGGAAAAGAATTCTCCGTTCCGGCCCTGTACTGTATCTGGATTTTGCAAGTATCAGTTAGCAGTAGTAGATTTTAGTCCCAGACTAAGCCCCTCTTTTCCTCTGCTCGCCTCCTCTTCCCATTGCCCTGACCCACTCCCTTTGCTTTACCCTCCTTCCCCACAGGAAGGATTATATATATATATTTTAATTCTATTTATTTTTATTAATGATGTGTATATATCTATAATTCTATTTATTATGATGCTGCTGATTCCTGTTTACTTGTTTTGATGTCTGTCTTCCCTGTTCTAGACTGTGAGACCATCATGGGCAGGAATTGTCTCTATTTGTTGCTGAATTGAACTTCCCAAGCACTTAGTTCAGTGCTCTGCACACAGTAAGCGCTCAGTAAATACGACTGAATGAATTGGATAAATGACTTGAATGCCCACTATACAGAATAAAAGAGAGCTTCCCTGCTCACAAAAAGATTGTACTCTATCAAGGGAGACAAAATTATCTACAACATTTTCAAAATGAATAAATTAGCAAATCTATACATGAATGTAAGAAGGGTGTAAATAAATTTGTAAGTGCTAAGTGTAAGTGTAAGTGGTTGAAGCAACATGACTTCGTGGGAAGAGCACGGGCCTGGGAGTCAGAGGATGTGGGTTCCAATCCCAGCCCTGCCACATGTCTGCTCTGTGACCTTGAGCAAGTCACTTCACTTCTCTGGACATCAGTGACCTCATCTGTAAAATGAGGATTAAGACTGTGAGCTCCACAAGGGACAGAGACTGTGTCCAACCTGATTATCTTGTATCTTAGTTCAGTACCTGACACATAGTAAGCGCTTAACAAATATCACAGTTATTAGAATTATGTGGTTCAGGGTGCTGGGAAATTAATCAGGGAAAGCCTGTTCTTCCTAGGAGGGATTTAAGAGGGATTTGAATGAGGACAGAGCAGGGGCCTGTCTGCTGCTAGAAGGGAGGGGGCTTCAAAACAGGGGAACAGTCAGAATGAGGTGGGAGAGACGAGAGTGAGGTAGAGCTAGAAGATTGGCTTGGGTCTAGGGAAAGCAACTAGTTGAGGAATGGTGGGAGAAGAGAGCAGATGGATAAGGTGGGCCCTGATAATAATAATAATAATTATGGTACTTGTTAAACATTCTGTGCCAAGCACTGTTCTAAGCGGTGGAGTAGATACAAGATAATCAGGTGGGACAGAGTCCCTGTCCCAAATGAGGCTCACAGTTGTAATCCCCATTTTACAGATGAGGTAACTGAGGCCCAGAGAAGTGAAGTGATCAGGAATTAGAACCCATGACCTTCCAACTTCCAGACCTGTACTCTAATCCACTAAACCATGCTGCTTCCCTGAGGGTGGACAGCCTTGGAATTGATTGTGAAGAGTGTTTTTTGATGTAGGGGGTCACGGGGAGATGCTTTAAGACCATTACCTGTGCATCAGTGTAGATTGGAAGTGGGAAGAGGCTGGAAACTGGGAGACCAGCAAGGAGGCTGAGGGAAACATAGCTGAGGGAGATCAAAATACAAATTGTACCAGGGTGGTAGAAGTTGGGGTGAAGGGACAGGAAAGTGAGGAGATGCTGTGCAGTAAAATTCAGGAGGATATGGCGCTAGACTGAATGTGAAAATTAAACGGTAACGATGAGTCGAAGAGGCTATCGAGATTGCAGGGTGTTGAGGCAGGGAGACAGGAAGGATGGTGAAATGGAAAAGTTAGGAAGAGGAATGGGCTTATCGGATAAGATGAGAACTTCTGTTTTGTACAGTGCTGAGTTTGAGGTTCCAGCAGAGAAGCAGAGTGGCCTAGAGGAAAGAGCACGGGTGTGGGAGTCAGAGGACCTGGGTTCTAATGCCGGCTCTGCCAATTGCTCTGCCAGTCACTTGCTGTGAAACTGTGGGCAAGTTACTTCACTTCCCTGGACCTCAGTGTCCTCATCTGTAAAATGGGGATTTTACCAGTTCTTCCTCCTCCTCAAGATCATGAGCCTCCATGTGGAACAGGGACTGTGACTGACCTAATTAAGTTGTAAGTAATCCAGTGCTTAGAACAGTGTTTGACACATAGTAGGTACTTAACAAGTGCCATGAAACAAATAGACAAACAACAAAAAAAATCCAAGTGGAGATGGTTTGGAGGCAAGAGGAGATGCAGCACAGATAAGAGGTCAGACTAAAGAAATGGATTTGGGAATCATCCGCGTAGAGGTGGTGAAGGAACCATGACAGTGGATGAGCTCTTAGGCAGATTGAATGTAAAGCGTGATGAATAAGGGTTCCAGCATGGCGTTGTGGATAAAGCACGGACCTTAGAGTCAGAAGGTCATGGGTTCTAATCCCGGTTCTGCCACTTGTCTGCTGTGTGACCTTGGGCAAGTTATTTTACTTCCCTGGTCCTCAGTTACCTCATCTGTAAAATGGGGATTAAGACTATGAACCCTATGCGAGACAGGGACTGTGTCCAACCTGATTTGCTTGTATCCACCCCAGTGCTTTGTTCAATGCCTGGCTCATAGTAAATGCTTAACAAATACCATAATCATTATTATTATTATTATTATTGTTATTATCCAGAACAGAGCCTTGGGAGATGGCAATGACAAGAGGGATTTGGGTGTATCCTGTGCTCTCCCTCTCTCTTTCAGTTGGGTCGGCAGAACAAAGATCATGGCAACTTCCTTTGATTATTCTTTTTCTCCTTAGCAATTCTCCATTTTAGCAACTAGTGCTTATTCCCAAAGATCGTGACATGTTAATCACTCAATTAATGGGGTGTATTAAGTACTGACTCTCTGCAGAGGACTGAACTAAGCACTTGGGAAATATAGTATAATAGAGTAGGTAGATATGATCCTTACCTGCCAGGAGCTTACAGAATAGAGGGGGAGACTGACAGTAAAATGTTACAGATGGATATACATGTTAGTGCTGCGGGGTTGGGGGAAGGATGAGTATCAAAGTGCTTAAGAGATGCAGAACCTATGTGCATAGGTGACACAGGAGTGGCTTAGGGAAGAGTGTGTTGTAGAGGAAGGAGCACAAGCCTGGGAGTTGGAGGACCTGGGTTCTAATCCCAGCTCCTCTACTTGTCTGCTGTTTGACCTTGGGCAGTAGCTTTACTTGTCTGTGCCTCAGTTTTGTCATCTGTAAAATGGAGATTAAACCCTACTCCCTCCCTATTTCATATGGGACAGAGACTCTATCCAACCTGATTATCTTGTATTTTTCTCAGTGCTTAAAGCAGTGCTTGGCATCTAGTAAGTGCTTAACAATCTGTGGTTATTATTATTCATTCATTCATTCAGTTGTATTTATTGGGGGCTTACCGTGTGCAGAGCACTGTACCAATTGCTTGGAAAGTACAATTGGGAAGCAGTGTGGCTCAGTGGAAAGAGCCTGGGCTTGGACGTCAGAGGTCATGGGTTCTAATCCCGGCTCTGCCGCTTGCCAGCTATGTGACTTTGGGCAAGTCGCTTGACTTCTCTGTGCCTCAGTTACCTCATCGGTAAAATGGGGATTAAAACTGTGAGCCCCACGTGGGACAACCTGATCACCTTGTATCCCCCAGCACTTAGAACAGTGCTTAGCACATAGTAAGCGCTTAACAAATGCCACCATTTTTTTTTTTACAATTCAGCAATGAAGAGAGACAATCCCTGTCCACACTGGGCTTACAGTCTAGAAGGGGGAGACAGACATCAAAACAAGTAAATGGGCATCAATATGAATCAGTAGAGTTATGGCTATGTACACATTAAAATGAACACAGGCCTGGGAGTCAGAGGACATGGCTTCTAATCCTGGCTCCACCACTTATCAGCTATGTGACTTTGGGCAAGCCACTTAAATTCTCTGTCCCACAGTTACGCTGTGTAAAATGGGTATTAAGATTGTGAGCCCCATGTGGGACAACCTGATTACCTTGTGTCCACCCCAGCGCTTAGGGCAGTGCTTGGCACACAGTTAGCACTTAAATACAATCATTATTATTACTGTTATCATTAAGTAAATAGGCATCAATATAAATACAATTATAGATATGCACATATATATACAAGTGCTGTGGGGTGTGGAGAGGGGGATAGAGCAAAGGGAGCTAGTCGGGGTGACGCGGAGGGGAGGGGGAGCTGAAGAAAAAGTGGGCTTTCATCTTATCATTTGTTGTTATTATTATTATTATAATACCTGGGTTCTCATGCCAACTCTGCCACCTCCCTTTTGTGTGACCTTGGACAAGTCACTTATCCTCTCAGTTTCCTCTTCTGTAAGATGAGGATTCATTATCTCTCTTCCCTCCTATTTAGACTGTGATCCCTATGAGGGACAGGGACCTGTGTCCAACCTGATGAACTTGCATCAACTTCAGCATTTAGTACAGCACTTTGACACATAGTAAGCCCTTAAAAATCTTATTGTATTATTAATAATAATAATAATAATAATATGAGAGAGCTTAGGAAAGGCCTCTTTTAAGAGATGTGATTTTAGTAGGGCTTTGAAGATGCGAAGAGTGATGGTCTGGGAGATGTAAAGGTGGAGGTTTTCCAGGCCTGAGGGATTGCTTGGGTGAGGGTTGGCGGTGAAAGAAATGAGACAGCGATACAGAAGGTACGTTGGCATCAGAAGAGCCTATGAGGGTTGGTTTGTAGTAGGGGCTTCATTTTGGAGTCTCCCGTCTTAGGGAGATTGGAGTTTTAATCTTGGAGTCTCCCGTCTTAGGGAGATTTTGGAGTCTCCCGTATTAGGGAGAATTTGGAGTCTCCCTAAGATGGGTAGGTGATCAGTCTCTTGATCAATCAATTGTATTTACTGAGCACTTACTATGTGCAGAGCACTGTACTAAGCACTTACTATATAACAGGGTTGGTAGACATGTTACCTGGGTTGCCAAATGACTTGTCCGAGCATGTCCCCAGTACGGCTGTGAACTATTGTAACTCATGTTTTGATTTGACCTTTGGGTTCTTTTGGCATCGTTCTCTATCCTTGTGGAATCTATCAATGTGAGTCATGTGGTGTAGCTTCGTAATCATGTCAGTTGTCAACGTGAGTCTTTCTTTCACAATGGTCTTCCTCTCCCATCACGTCTTGCAAGTTCATAACCTCATCATTAATATAGCAGGGAATAATTATCCCAAGACTTTTATTACCTCAGAAGCAAGTCCCGCAACCAGCACTCCCATTTGCGATAGCAGCTTTGGTAACGATTACAGCAAAGATCACTTTGCCGTGACTAAAGGCAAAGATGGCGGAAGGGAGAAATAGCCTTACGGAAGTTTTATGGAAGGCAGAACGACGTGGGTGTAAGTCTGTAGACTCCAGGGAGAATTTTTTTTAATTATGATGGTATTTATTAAGCATTTACTATGTGTCAGGCCCTGTTCTAAGCACTGGGCTAGAGAACAGTTAATCACAATGGACACAGTCCCTGGTCCACATTTTGCAAACTGTCCCTTCAGGCCAGCAGTGGCATAGGATTAGCCAGCAGATTTCAGAGGAATCAGAAGAGGGCCTTTTTGCAGTTCACCAATTAAATGTCTTAAATCGATCATTTGGCAAGCTCTATCCAGAACCATCCAAACCGCAGCCCTCGAGAGGGCCTGGTGCCCTTGCTTGAGTTTTCCCTCTTAGCTGCCCTTATTGATCCATGGCCTGGAAGCTCAAAATAACACCCAGTTCATGGTTTGCGGTCATCAGGTGCTACTTGTGACCACACATGGCCACATCTGTTCACTGCTTGTTGGAGAAATTTGAAGTGACTTCTTAATTTGCAATTTCTTTTGTATCATTTGGTAGAATAAGGTCGTTGTGGGCGGGGAATGTGTTTGTTGTTGTATCGAACTCTCCCAAGCATTTAGTATGGTGCTCTGCACACATTCTACTTACCTGGAGCTATCTACCATGAAGCTCTCTGAAGGCAGAGATCTGTTCTTACGAGTGCTGAGTACAGTGCTCCGTACAAAATAAACACTCAATAAATATCATTGATTTATTAATCGAAGGTGGGCTCATAATGAGAGGATGCACAGACTCACTATTCAATCAGTCAATTAATGGTATTTATTGAGCACAAACTATAAGCAGAGCACTGTACTAAACACTTGGTCCACTTTTTAGGACCTTCTTCATTTGCTCTTTAGTGTTTCTGGGAAATGCAGTCCTAGTCACTGTTCTGTGTAACTTAACAGTCCTTAGAAGCCATACTCTGTGGATTAGTGGAAAGAGCCCAGGCTTGAGAGTCAGAGGTCATGGGTTCTAATCTCGTCTCCACCACTTGTCAGCTGTGTGACTTTGGGCAAGTCACGACACTTTTCTGTGCCTCAGTTCCCTCGTCTATAAAATGGGGACTAAGACTGTTAGCCCCACGTGGGACAACCTGATCAACTTGTGTCTACCCCTGCACTTAGAACAGTGCTTGACACACAGCAAGCGCTTAACAAATATCATCATCATCAAAGGGTATGGGCCTGGATGTCAGAAGGACCTGGATTCTAATCCTGCCTCTGCCACTTAATAACAATAATAATAAAAAGGATAAATATGATATTTGTTAAGCGCTTACTATGTGTCAGACACTGAACTGAGCACTGGGGTGGATACAAGCAAATCAGGTTGGATACAGCCTCTGCCTCCAAAGGGACACAGAGTCTCAAACCCTATTTTACAGATGAGCTCACTGAGGCCCAGAGAAATGAAGTGACTTGCCCAAGGTCACACAGCAGACAAGTGGCAGTGTGGCATTAGAATCCATGACCTTCTGACTCCCAGCCCTGTGCTCTCTCCACTACACCATGCACAGATCTGCTATGTGACCTTGGGCAAGTCACTTAACAAGCACCTAATAAGTACCATAATTATTAAAAATTATAATTATTTTATCTCTTGCCAGTGGTGTTGAGTGGATTTTCAAGTAAATTATGCAGACATTTTAATAATATCTTGGAATAATCACCTGGCTCCACCAAACTGAAACTACGGTACTGGCTATGGGAGGAGCCGGAGTTCAGATTCCAGCTAACTACTCATTCATTCAATAGTATTTATTGAGTGCTTATTATGTGCAGAGCACTGTACTAAGTGCTTGGAATGTACAATTAAGCAACAGATGAGATGATCCCTGCCCAATGTCGGGCTCGCAGTTTAAACTGGGGAGGTAGACAGCAAAGCAAAGCAAAACAAAAACAAGAAAACATCATCAAGATAAACAGAATCAAGAGGATGTACACCTCATTAACAAAATAAGTAGGGTAATAAATAATATATACAAATGAGCACAGTGCTGAGGGGAGGGGAAGGGGGAAGAGCAGAAGGTGGGAGGAGGGAGGGGAGAGGAAGCAGAGGGAAAAAGGGGGGGCTCAGCCTGGGAAGGCCTCCTGGAGGAGGTGAGCTCTCAGTAGGGCTTTCAAGAGGAGAAGAGAGTTAGTTTGGTGGATATGAGGAGGGAGGGCATTCCAGGACAGCAGTAGGACGTGGGCCAGGGGTTGAGGGTTGACGGCGGGATAGGCGTGAACAGGGGACCGTGAGGTGGTGAGCGGCAGAGGAGCGGAGCGTACGGGGTGGGCAGTAGAAAGAGAGAAGGGAGTTGAGGTAGGAGGGGACAAGGGGATGGAGAGCTTTGAAGCCAAGACTGTGGAGTTTTTGTTTCGTGCGAAGGTTGATAGGCAACCACTGGAGGTTTTTGAGGAGGGGAGTGACATGCCCTGAGCGTTTCTGTAGGAGGATGATCCAGGCACAGCTGACAAGTGGCTGAGCCAAGATTGGAACTCACGACCTCTGGCTCCCAAGTCTGTGGTCTTTCTACTAAGCCACACTGCTTCTTAGTGGATAGGGCATGGTTCTGGGAGTTAGAAGGACTGTGTTCTGCTGGGTGTCCTTGGGCAAGTCACTTAACTTCTCTGTGCCTCAGTGACCTCATCTGTAAAATGGGGTGAAGACTGTGAGCCTCACGTGGGACAATCTGATTACCCTGTATCTACCCCAGCGCTTAGAACAGTGCTCTGCATGTAATAAGAGCTTAACAAATACCAACATTATTATTATTATTACCTCTGGCCTGGAATGCCCTCCCTCCTCACATCCTCCAAACTAGTACACTTCCTCCCTTCAAAGCCCTACTGAAAGGTCACCTCCTCTAGGAACCCTTCCCTTACTAAGCCCCCCTTTTCCTCTGCTCCACCTCCCTTCCCCATGACCCTGACTCCCTCCCTTGGCTCTACCTCCCTCCCCTCCCCACAGCAGTTGTATATATATATATATACACATATATTTATAATTATAATTCTATTTATTTTTATTGTGTACATATATAATTCTACTTATTTATAAGGATGCTACTGATGCCTATTTACTTGTTTTGATGTCTATCTCCCCTCTTCTAGACTGTGAGATTGTTGTGGGCAGGGATTGTCTCTATTTGTTGCTGAATTGTACTTCCCAAGCAGTAAGTACAGTGCTCAGCACACAGTAAGCTCTCAATAAGTACGATTGAACGAATGAATGCAAGGACAAAGTTGATATTAGTCTTGAATTTATAAATGCTTTTGGAATCAATCAGTGGTATTTATTGAGCACTTACTACATGCAGAACACTATACAAAGCTCTTAGGAGAGTACAATTCAGTAGAATTAGCAGACATGTTCCCTGCCCGAAGTGAGCTTTACCTCTCTAAATGTGTATTTTTGTATTTAATTTTGTTAAATATCTACTGTTTTCAAAGTGCTTTACGTAATTGGGGAAAAAAATGCCCAGGTGAGAACTGGATAAAGTTCTGGGCCTTAAGGACAGATAAGAAAAGATGAAAAAAACGCAATGTAAAAGGCAAGGAAGCAGAGTGGACTAGTGGATAGAGCATGGACCTGGGAGTCAGAGGAACTGGGTTCTAATCCCAGTTCAGTCACTGTTTTGGCATGTAACCTTGGCTAAATCCCTTAACTTTTCTGTGCCTCCATTTCTTCATCTGTAAAATAGGGATTAAAGTCTACTTTCTCTTTATTTAGACTGTGAGCCCCATGTGGGACAGGGACTGTGTCCAACCTGATTGTCTTGCATACATACCAGTGCTTAGAGCCCTGCTTGACACATAGTGGCTTAGTGGAAAGAGCATGGTCTTGGGAGTCAGAGGTCATGGGTTCTAATCCTGGCTCTGCCACTTGTCTGCTCTGTGATCTTTGGCAAGTCATTTAACTTCTCTGTGCCTCAGTTACCTCATCTTTTAAAAATCAGGCACAATTTGATTACCCTGTATCTTCCCCAGTGCTTAGAACAGTGCTCAGCACATAGTAAGCGCTTAACAAATACCATAATTATTATTATTATTATTATAGTGAGTGCTTAACAAGTAACATAATTATTAAAATAAACACTACAATAGATAATTATGGCTAGAAGATCAAAGTTTCAGGTAAATTGGTTAAGACGTGTAGGTTGTCTTTAATGTTAAAAAACAAACAGAGACACGGAAACAACAATTGCTTTGTTGCAGCTTTGAAACGACCACTCACAATAATAATAATAATAACTATGGTATTTGTTAAGCACTTACTATGTGCCAAGAACTGTACTAAGTGCTGGGTTAGATACAAGATAAGTGGGTCAGAGGCAGTCCCTGTCTCACATAGAGCTCACAGTCAAAATCCCCATTTTACAGATGAGGTAACAGGCACAGAGAAGTGAAGTGAGTTGCCCAAGGTCACATAGCAAACAAGTGGTGGAGCTGGGATTAGAATCCATGACTTTCTCCCAGACCTGTGCTCTTTCCACTAGGCCATGCTGCTTTCCTAAGCCAAGTCCATGTCCTGTTGACTGTAGATTGAAAGCTTGTGGTGGGCAGGGAACATGCCTGTTATATTGTTATATCGTACTCTCCCAAGGGCTAAGTACAGTGCTCTGCACACAGTAAGTGCTCAATGGATCCAACCTTTCCTGTTGTTCCCAAGTTGGCAGATTGAAGCCCTCTACAATTTAGACCCACTTTTCTCTCCTGCATTTTGTACTCGCACTCTAGTTTGCAACCCCAAGTTAGGCAGGTTACCTTCATATTGTTGCATATTCCACCAGGTGGCTAAGAGGTCAAACATTTATTTCCAAACCTCAGAAGGGAGTAATGTTACAGAAAGAACGCTTGATTTACAGATGATGTAGTTCATAAAGCCTAAAAATAGAAGCTAAGATAAAACTTGAAATGCTTTAAACTAAATTGGATTTTCCCCACCCCTCAAAAAGATAATGGTAATAATAATAATGTTGGTATTTGTTAAGCACTTACTATGTGCAGAGCACTGTTCTAAGCCCTGGGGTGGATACAGGGTCATCAGGTTGTCCCACATGCGGCTCACAGTTAATCCCCATTTTACAGATGAGGTAACTGAGGCCCAGAGAAGTTCAAGTGACTTGCCCACAGTCACACAGCTGACAAATGGCAGAGCCGGAATTCGAACCCATGACCTCTGACTCCCAAGCCCGGGCTCTTTCCACTGAGCCACGCTGCTTCTGGTATCATATTATATTTCTAACTCCCAAAATCGATAGCTTGTTTTTTCCAGGGAATTTTCCACATGGTTTTTGGTTACTCAAAGGTACAATAATCTAAAAAAAATTCCCAACACTGGCTTCTCCTTTAGTAGGCCAAAAGACTTTATAAAGCTCTGCTGAACCAAGTCATCTCATTCTCTTCCCCTGTGCTTCCCACAATTGCTTTCAGATTTGTGGTTTGTGTTTTATATATTTTTAAATTCTTACAGTGCTTTCAGAAACTTAGACACTTTGGGAATTATAACTTCTGAGTCAAGCTCTCCTCCAGTTGCTACAGCAACAGTAAAAGAGGTTGGTGAACTATTGTGGGTGAATCAAGATACCTGTCATATCAGCACCCATGAACTCTGGGGGCTGGGATTTATCTTGGTAAACATCCTCCCTCTTTTTAATAATAATAATAATGATGGTATTTGTTAAGCGCTTACTATGTGCAGAGCACTGTTCTAAGCACTGGGGTAGATACAGGGTAATCAGGTTGTCCCACGTGAGGCTCACAGTTAATCTCCATTTTACACATCAGGTAACTGAGGCCCAGAGAAGTTAAGTGACTTGCCCACAGTCACACAGCTGACAAGTGGCAGAGCCGGGAGTCGAAACCATGACCCCTGACCCCGAAACCCAGGCTCTTGCCACTGAGCCACCGGCAAACTCTCCAACAGATGCCTAGAATGGGAAGCCCTGGGGTGGATACAAGCAGCATGAGGAGTAGCATGGCTTAGTGGCAAGCGCATGGGCTTGGGAGTCAGAGGAAGTGACTTCCTCCTGCTCCGCCTCTTGTCTGCTGTGTGACCTTGGGCAAGTTTCTTAACTTCTCTGTGCCTCAGTTCCCTCCTGTGAAATGGGGATTAAGACTGTGATCCCCACATGGGACGGTCTGATTACTTTGTATCTACCCTAGTGCTTAAAACCGTAGAACAGTGCTTGGCATGTAGTTATCGCTTAATAAATACCATTATTATTATTATTACAAGCAAATTGGATTGGACTCAGTCCCTGTCCCCTGTGGGGCTTGCAGTCTTCATCCCCATTTTCCAGATGAGGTAACTGAGGTAGAGTGAAATGAAGCCACTTTCCCAAGGTCACATAGCAGACAAGTGGTGGAGTTGGGATTAGAACCCATGACGTTCTGACTCCCAGGCATCATTAGAAGCACAAAGTAATTTCCTGGTCAAAGACAGAACAGCATCAACCTTTCACCTCATGAGCGAGATGCTTTGAGGACCAGGAATTTTATTTGGCATAGTCACCTTGATTAAAATTTGAAAGTACACTAAAGTATCTCAGATACCAAATATAGTGATTTAAAAAATTACAAGGAATGCTTGTAGAATCGGGGAATTTTCCAAAGGTCTTTTACTTGACCGTGTCTCCGCCATTGCAGTCTGATTTGGAAGGGCCTGGAAGCCCAGGTTCCAGACCAATCCAGCCTCCCTATATTTTCCCTTTTCTCCAAAAGTTCATTCATTCATTCAATCGTATTGATTGAGCACTTAAAGCAAGTGTTGATGGCTTAATTTATTTTGGAGGGGATTGCAATAATTCTATAGACATGTAAAACACGAGGTGATATCAGAATGCTTCTTATGCAATTTCATATTTTTGAAGTATACTCTAGTGTTTTTCTGGGTCACTCACATTTGAGTGGCATTATTGGTGATCAGATGTGCATCATGATGCTCACGTTTCTCATCTGATCTGTGTAACTTTGAATTTACCGTTTCTCTAGATCCTTAAAATAACCCAATATAACTACTCATTTAAATAATGAAGTCACTTAAATATGTTTGCATTTACATAACTTTTATCCCATAGATTATCCCTTGGTTATACCCTCTCTCCTGCCTGTACACCCGCACCCTTTATATCTGAAGGCCACTACTCTCTCCATTTTCACTTCCTGCCTCAAAACAGATCCAGGAAACCTTCCCTGACTAACCTTATTATCCCACCCTCTCTTCCATCTCTACTGCATCATCTATGCACTTACCCATATTCCCCAACTGCTTAGATACTCATCCCACTCCCATAGCAGTTTACGTGCCTAGCCCTATACTCTATTATGTCCCCTGCCTGTAATTTATTTTAATATCTGGCTCCCTCACTCTTTCAGATCATTGGCTTACCTTATGGTACTCTCCCCTAACACTTAATTACAGTGCTCTGAACACATTAGAGAAAGCAACGCGGCTCAGTAGAAGGAGCCCTGGTTTGGGAGTCAGAGATCATGGGTTTGAATCCCGGCTTTGCCACTTGTCAGCTGTGTGACTTTGGGCAAGTCACTTCACTTCTCTGTGCCTCAGTGACCTCATCTGTAAAATGGGGATGAAGACTGTGAGCCCCACGTGGGACAACCTGATGACCTTGTATCCCTCCAGTGCTTAGAACAGTGCATTGAACATAGTAAGCCCTTAACAAATACCATCATTATTATTATTATTATTATTATTGAATGCTCAGTAAATTCCACTGATTCGATAGTATGTAAACATACTCCAGCTTTTCAAAACTGTCAGTTTTCCACAAATCATAATTGAAGCAGCTACAAGACATTTTCATGATTTTTTTCCTTCCAATATTTTTTTATTTCTGTTTTTTTAACAATTTTAAACAAATGCCATTTTTTTGGTTACATTGTCCATGGTTGGAATGTGATTATTTCTTTTCAAGAAAGCAGAATGACCCCAAATGGGAAAGAACACAGGCCTCAGAATCAGGACCTGGGTTCAATTCTGCTCTGCCACATGGCTGGCTGTGTGACCTTCTTTGGGCCTCAGTTATCTGTAAAATGGGGATTAAGATTGGGAGCGCAATGTGGGACAAAGATTGTGTCCATCCTGATTAACTTTGTACCTACCCCAGCACTTAGTAGAGTGCTGGCACATAGTAAGCACTCTAAGTCCCATTCCACCCCCCCAAAATACTCTCAACAGTTTCATAAAACATGTTTTTAAATCCACATTTTTCTAAAGAAAATTACGTTACAAAAAAGAAAGCATTCTTGGGAACATTTAAAATATTATTTCATTATTTTAAATTACTCACTTTATCCCATTTAAAGTTATTTTCTGTCTCTTCCCCAACCTCCTGTCGTATCTTGACTTGCACCAATAGAAGGTGAGGACAGTCACCTTCTGTCCGCATGCACTGGCACTGTGCTACTGTGGAAGCAAATGCTATGAACTGTGAGAAGATGAGAAGAGTGGCTAGGACAAGGTTTTAGCAAATGGAAAAGCAAACTGCCACAGAATGCCTTAGAGCCATAGACCTGGTAGGTATGGGGCTGGTCACCAATGATCCTCTTGCCAAATTCAATGTCCTCTACTCCATCCTAATCCTTTGTCCTCTCCAAAGCGCTCAGCACAGTGCTCTGCACACAGTAAGTGCTCAATAAATTACTAAATGAATGAATGAATGAGTTCTTGACCTCTCTGTGAACACTGTGGACCACCCTCATTCTGAAAACCGTTATCCACCTCAGCTTCACTGGCAATGTCCTCAACTGTTTCTCCTTCTGCCGCTCTGGCCTCTCATTCTCAATCTCTTTCGTGGGCTCCCCCTCTGCCTCCCATCTTCTAACTGTGGGAAGTTGCTCAAGATTCACTTTCTGGGCCCCCTTCTATTCTCCATCTACACCCACTCCCTTGGAGAACTCATTCGCCCAACATGACTTCTACCACTACCCACTTCTTTGCGGATGATTCCCAAATCTACATGTCCAGCTCTGACCTCTCCTTCTCTGCAGTCTCTCATTTCCTTCTGCCTTTTAAGACATCTGTACTTGGTTGTCCTGCTGACAGCTCAAATTTTAACATATACAAAACCGAACTCCTTATCCTCCCCCGCAAGCCCTATCCTTCCCCTTATTTTTTTCCCCATCACTGTAGACAACACTAGGATCATTCTTGTCTCACAAGCCCATAACCTTGTTGGCAATATCCTTGACTCATCTCTCTCATTTAACCCGTTTATTTATAATATCACTAAAAGGTTGTTGGCTCAACCTTTACAACATTGCCAAAATCCACCTTTCCTCTCCATCCAAACTGCTATCATGTTATTCCAAGCACTTATCCTGTCCTGCCTCGATTACTGTATCAGCCTCCTTGCTGAGCTCCCTGACTCCCATTTCTCCCCCCTCCAGGCCATACTTCACTCTGCTGCCCAGATCACTTTTCTACAGAAATGTTCAAATCATGTTTCCCCACTCCTCAATAACCTCTAGTGGTTGCCCAGCCACCTCTGCATCAAACTCCTTACCATCAGCTTTAAAGCACTCAGTCACCTTGCCCCTTCCTACCTCACCTCCCGCCTCCTATTTCAACCCAGCCAACTCACATCCCTTTTCTCATGCCTAACCTACTCCACTGTACCTCACTATCAAGGGAAGCAGCAATGGCTCAGTGGAAAGAGCCTGGGCTTGGGAATCACGAGCGTCATGGTATCGAATTCCTGGCTCTGCCACATTGGCAGCTGTGTGACTGTGGGCAAGTCACTTGACTTCTCTGTGCCTCAGTTACCTCATCTGTAAAATGGGGATTAACTGTGAACCTCACGTGGGACAACCTGATTCCCCTGTATCTACCCAGCACTTAGAACAGTGCTCTGCACATAGTAAGCGCTTAACAAATACCAACATTTTTATTATTATTATTATTATTATTATCATCTATCTTGCCACTAACCTCTTGCCAACATCTTGCTTCTGTCCAGGAACACCCTCCCTCTTCATATCCGAGAGACGATTCACAGCCGCCTCAAAGCCATATTTGAAGGCACATCTCCTCTGAAAGACCTTTCCTTTCTAAGCCCTCATTTCCTCTTTTTCCACTCCCTTTTGCATCTCCCTGTTTTGCTCCCTTTACTCACCCCTCCCTCAGTCCCGCAGCACTTATCTACATATCCATACTCTATATTGTTTGTTTCACTGTTTAGGCTGTGAGCTCATTGTGGTCAGGGAATTTGTCTACCACCTCTGTTACGTTGTACTCTCCAAACAGTACAGTGCTCTGCACACAGTAAGCCCTCAATAAATACGACTGATTGTTTGATTGCTGGAAGCAATATGACACCGGGAGAGTGGTGCTATGTGGAAGTCAGGGCCAAAGCAAGCAGAGAAGAGAAGTGTAAAGGTACTGTAAGGGTGAGAGTAGCATGGAGCCAAATGGAAACTGGAGCTAAGGGAGGCATAGTGACAAAAAAAAAATTGAAGTCATGGGGCTGGAAAGGAGAGCTGCCTGTTGCTTGGAGAACAGTGGAAAGGGATTGAGAACAGAGTCCAAAAATAAGAATAATTTAGGAGTCTGCCATTTTCATCTGTTGCCTTCCGAGGGAAAATTCGATTTAAACATCATCTGAAAAGGAAAGCCCTGAATAGTTTTGACCATGGCTACCCAGCCTAGTCATCCTGCTCTTGCATTTAGATTTGCATCCTTTATTCATGTCTCCCTCATCCCCAGAGCCCTTATGTACATATCCGTAATTTATTTATTTATCTTAATGTCTGTATCCTCCTCTAGACTGTAAACTCATTATGGGCAGGGAACATGTCTGATAATTCTGCTGTATGGTATTCTCCCAAGTGCTTAGTAAAATGCTCTTCACATAGGAGCTCAATAAATACCATTGGTTGATTGATAATAATAATAATGTTGGTATTTGTTAAGCGCTTACAATGTGCAGTGCACTCTTCTAAGCGCTGGGGTAGATACAAGGTAATCAGGTTGTCCCACATGAGGCTCACAATCTTAATCTCCATTTTACAGATGAGGGAACTGAGGCCCAGAGAAGTGAAGTGACTTGCCCACAGTCACACAGCTGACAAGTAGGAGAGCTGGGATTTGAACCCATGACCTCTGACTCCCAAGCCTGGGCTCTTCCACTGAGCCACAGTGATCAGATTGGAAACAATCCCCGTCCCACTTGGGATTCAGAGTCAGTGGGGTGGAGGGAAGAGCAGTTATTTAATCTCCATTTTTTGTACAGATGAGGAAATTGAGGCACGGAGAAATTAAGGGATCATGGCAGACGAGTGGCAGAGCTAGGATTAGAACCTAGGTCTCCTGATTTCCAGTCCTGTGCTCTGAGCAGCTGGCAAATGAGGAGCTTCATTCTAGTCTGTAGAAAGAAATGATTTTATTCTTGTTAAACAAAGAATTGGGTTTTGACTGGAAGCTTGGCTAGAACAGACTTTCCTCTTGTCCCCTAACTGAGGTTAGGCATATGCTCCTAGATAAAAGTAATTTGAAATCAGGTGTTGATGACTTAATGGTATTTAATGGAGAAAGTTTGAGACAGCACAGAAAAAGGCAGCTGCTGTGCACAGAAGGAGAGAATTGTTTCAGAACTAAGGGCCTGAAATGTGAGCTAATGAAATACAAGCTATTGCTCTGTCCTTTGGCCAGTATATAAATGAACTCATTTGGTATCTCTGAGGTGGTTGAAAGATGACTCAGAAAGAAAATGTGGGGGAGAATAACCTGGTTTTAGAGAAGCAGCATGGCATAATGGATAGAGCATGGGCCTGGGAGTCAGAAGGTCATGGGTTCTAATCCCGGCTCTGCCACTTAATAATTGTAGCTTTTGTTTAGTGCTTACTATGTGCCAGGCACTGTACTAAGCACTGAGGTGGATATCAGTAAGTTGTTTGGACAGAGTCCCTGTCCCACGTGGGGATCACAGTCTTAATAATAATAGTGATGTTATTTGTTAAGCCCTTACTATGTGCCAAGCTCTGTACTAAGCACTGGGGTAGATACAAGCAAATTGGGTTGGACACAGTCCCCTGTCCCTTGTGGGGCTCACATTCTCAGTCCTCATTTTTCAGATGAGGTAACTCAGGCACAGAGAAGTGAAGTGACTTGCCCAAGGTCATGCAGCAGACGCGTGGCAGAGCTGGGATTCGATCTAATAACCTTCTGACTCTCAGGCCCATGCTTTCTATGCCACTTGTCTGCTGTGTGACCTTGGGCAAGTCATTTCACTACTCTGGGCCTCAGTTACCTCATCTGTAAAACGGGGAATTAGAGTGCGAGCCTCATGTGGGACAGGGACTGTGTCCAACCCGATTTGTTTGTATGCAACCCAGCGCTTAGCACAGTGCCTGGCACATAGTAAGTGCTTAACAAGTACCACAATCATGGCAGCATTGTCATCCAACAGTGATGGTCATCTTGGGGCCAGGGCCAGTTTTCATCCCTTTGTTTGTCTGTGATACAGTAGGCTTAGCCTCACCTCTTGGTTGAATCTGGAACCAGAACGGGTTGGACTCACTGTCCTGTTGGCCACATTGGAAGTGACAGAAATGGCAGGAAGTGACTGGAACAGTCACTCCCGATCTGTATCCTCCCTCCTTTCCCATTCAGGCCCCCTCCTCCCTCGCGATCCCCGTGTCAATACCTAACCACTGACTTGACGGCACCCGACAACGAGACTCCAAACAGGCCTGAATGAAGCGATCGATCAATTGTACTTATTGAGTGCTTACTAGGTGCAGAGCACTGTTCTAAGCTATCAGTCACGGACCCTGCCGATGATGAGCTTTAAGAATCCGATGGAAAATCCAGATTCCACGTTGAAGTCTCCTTCCCCAGGATTACTCAGCAATTACTGCGTCTAGCTCCTCTTTGTGAGAGGAAGATATTGCTGATGTGACAGATTCTTCCTTTGGTTGAGAACACCAAGATTCAGTGCCTAAATTAACCTGTAACAGTGTAGCTTCTAGTTTCAGTCAGGAAATATGGGGTCTTGGGGTGTGTGTGGACATTACTGTGTACTGCCAAGCTGTTTATGATGAGAAATTTGAGTAGGTTAAAAAAAATGCACGCTACACATTGAGGGACAAAGGTAATGTACAAAAATGGTCATTTAGTCAGTCTTGTAATTTGTCTTTCAATATTTGGTGAGCTATGACAGTAAATTAAGTGTTTTTCTTATTGCATATCTTTTTCTTACTGCACAGTTTGGAGTGACCAATTCAGTGATTTCAGTCATTACAGAGGAACAGTCTGCCTTCTGTTTTAAAACAGAGAAACTACTGTTAGTAAGAACATGCAACAATAATGAGAAGCCTTTCTCAGTAATTTGTTTGGGAACTTTAAACTTTTATAAAGCGGGAGCAAAGAAAAAAGTCTATGTTTTTGTTCCTTAAATGTGAATGTAAAGACCAACGTATAATCAGAAGATTATGTGACCTCAGTTTTTTGCCCTGTTTTGATTTTCAATTTGTAGTGCAGTTTTATTAATGATTAAATAATATTTTTCCTAGTGTTTTAGATGTATATTACAGAGATCCATTTTTCTCATAGAAACTTTCAATTGCCAAATGGAAAAGGAGCACTTTATGTGATAGTTGGTTTCTGTGCAAGGAAAATATTATGGACACAATTAAAAAAAAGTATTAAGGCCTTGAAAAGATTGCCCAGTTTCTGATTTTTGGATAGGTCCAGTTGTGCAATTAAAGGACTCTTGAAGTGGGCAAGTTTTATGTCCCAACATAATACAAAAGGGACCATTCAGAGTTAGCCCTGGCAATCAATTGATCAGTATTATTTATTGAACGATTATTTGTTGAGCAATGAAGATCAATCAACCACTGGTATTTGCTGAATGATTTCTGTGTGCAAAGTGTTATATTAAGAATTTGGGAGAGTTCAATTCAGTAGAGTTGGTGACATGAACTCTGGCCTCAAGGAGTTGACTACTGAAGTATTTATATCACAAGAATCATGGAAACAAATTCTGTTCGTGTCCGAAGTTACTCCTGGGTATTAGCTACTTTAGGTGTAGCTTTAACTTTTTCCACAAGTGGTTGTCTGTATGCCTTGCTATATAAATTGCACCTACACTGCAGCAGGGCACTTAATGATATTTGCCATAGGTGATGCACCCTCAGTAAAGTGCCAAGGATTAATTTTTGGCAACGTGTGAATTGGGCTCACCGCACTAACTTTGCCCTTTATTTGTCAAGGTAGACACACCATTAAAAAGACCATTCATACCTTTTAGAGTGGAAATGTAATTCAATTAAATAATATCTGGGAATTGAAGGTCTTAAACCTACCTAAACCTTAAATCCTACCTTACCTCACTAATCCCCTACTACAGCCTAGCCCGCACACTTCGCTCCTCTAGCACCAGCTTGCTCACTGTGCCCCATTTTTATCTATCTCACTACGAAGCCCTTTTCCACATCTTCCATCTGGCCTGGAACTCCCGTCCCTTCCTGGTGTATATACCAGATCACCATTCTCCTCACTTCCAAAGCCATTATTAAAGTCACATTTCCTCCGAGAGGCCTTCCTCCCTTCAATCCTTTTTCCCCTGACTCCCTCTCCCTTCTGTATTATTTATGCACTTGTATTTGTACCTTTTGGGCATTTGGTTTTCATCCCACCCCCAGCCCCACTATACTTATGTATATATCCATAAATTATTTATCTATGTTAAAGTCTGTTTTCTCTTCTCGATTGTAAGCTCATAATGGGCAGGGAACGTCTGCCAACTCTATTGTACTCTATTGCCTGCACGTAGTAAGCATCAGTAAATAGCTCTGATGGATTGATTAAACTCTCCATCACTTGCACCTCACCCACTCTCCTCCATTAATAATAACAAAAAACAAATGAATTTGCTGCCACGGGGCAGGGTAGCAGGGAAGTTTGCCACTCTCCAAGGACTGATCTGCCGGGTTCCTACCAGCAGCTTCACTTCTTCACTTCCTCCACATGCATGTTTTTGATGCCATGATGATGTTATAAATGATAGTATTCCAGGGAGGGCATCCCCAATGTATTCCTAATGTTAATCTGCCCTGGGGCCTATTGCTGGTTGTAAGTAAAAAGAAATACTGTAGGGTACTGACTATACTCCTCTGTTTCTCTCTAATTGATGACTGAGTCCAACAGGGGTTCTAAAACCTCTTTATGGTGTTGGTTTATTATTAGTGAAGGGCTAAAAACCTCTTTTTTATGGTATGTGTTAAGCGCTTACTATGAGTTAAACACTCTTCTAAGCCCTGGGTAGTTACAAGCTAATTAAGTCGGACACTGTTCCAATCCTGCATGGGGCTCACAGTATACAAATGCCATAATAATAATAATCATATAAATAGGAGGGAGAACAGGTATTTAATCCCCATTTTACAGTTGAGGAAACTGAGGTGCAGGTAAGTTAAGGGACTTACACAAGATTACACAGTAAGCATCTGGCAGAGCCAGAATTAGAACTCAGGACCTCTGACTCTCAGGTCCATGCTCTTTCCACAAGGCCAGGCTCTTGTTTTACCAATCTGCCAAAATAAGTCTTTTTAGAGTCTAAGAAAAGAAGATGTATGTTCACAACCCTTTTGAGCACAATTATCCATCTGTGTGGTTTCAGAAAGGTAACTGAGTCACCCTGTGGCAAAAAAAAAAAAAAAGATGTAACAACCTTTGGCCTCCACAGTGTAAATAGTCTTCAACTCTACTTGTTGGCAGAGGATTATGAAACCTGAACATCAAAAGATTCAGTTAATGATTAACCATGTCAAGAGGTCATTGGGAAATAAAGTATAGTCAGTTCTGACATAACTGGAATTTTCACTACATGTTTTGAATAGAACTAGATGACTGAATTAGAGCACATCCTTTTGATAATGTGTATCTTTCTGCATAAAGTGAAATGGCTTGTGGGAAGAAATGGTTGTCTGATGTTGGACACAGGGTGAACATTAAAATGGGATTTCCTCGTATTGTACACTTTTTCAAGAAAACAACCCCAAGTTAAAGGAGAAAGGTTTATTTTGGAATCACTGTGTATTGAAATTTGGATTGCAGTTACATCCAGGTAGCCGCATTTGCCAATTAACTTGGCGCTTATCTTTAAGACACATTTTCAGTTTTATTTTTCCATACCTTTTAATAATAATAATAATAATTGTGGTATTTTTAAGTGCTCACTGTGTGCCAAGCACTGTATTAAGTGCTGGAGTTGATACAAACAAATAGGGTTGGACAGAGCCCCCCTCCTGTGTGGGGTTCACAGTCTCAATCCCCATTTTCCAGATGAGGTAACTGAGGGGCAGAGAAGTGAAGTGACTTGCCCAAGGTCACACAGCAGACATGTGGCAGAGTCAGGATTAGAGCCCATGACCTTCTGACTGTCAGGCCCATGCTCTATCCACTACGCCATGCTCGACTCTGCCCCTTGTCAGCTGTGTGACTGTGGGCAAGTCACTTCACTTCTCTGTGCCTCAGTTCCCTCATCTGTAAAATGGGGATGAAGACTGTGAGCCTCACGTGGGACAACCTCATGCCCCTGTATCTACACCAGTGCTTAGAACAGTGCTCTGCACATAGTAAGCGCTTAACAAATGCTAACATTATTATTATTATTCTGAATGTACAGATTGCTTAATGGGCTTTTGAAATTATGGCCCAGTTTTACCATAATATGTGCTTTCTCATCTTTAGATTCAATTCTATTCAATCGTATTTATTGAGTGCTTATTGTTTGCAGAGCACTGAACTAAGTGCTTGGGAAAGTACACTACACCAAAAACGGTGACATTCCCTGCCCACAACGAGTTTACAGTCTGGAGTTAGGGTCCACTTTCCTAACTTAGTTGCTAGACAAACCTCCAGGGAGGGAAGTTCTGTCAGATCTTTAATTTTGATTTTCAGCAGTTCCCATCTGCCAGTCCTGTCCTCTGAGGCAAACAATCAATAAAAGAGTAGTAGTATTTGTCGAGCACTGTGTGCTGAGCACCGCGCTAAGCACTTGGGAGAGTACTGTATCCCTGCCCACAGGGAGCTCACTGGAACAGATCCCAGCATGACACCCAAAGGTGTACCCATGACCCTCTTGATTTTTGTGTGCTGGGAAAGAAAGAGTAGTACAATGCCCTCTATTAGAACCATTTCAAGAAAGAGGTGGACATGCCTATGCTGACAGCACTAATTTAGACCTGATCTTAGTCCCCACTGAATGTCAGGGGCTTCCAAAGCAGTGAGAAAGGCTACTATTAGTGATTGAATAGGTCACATTTGCCCTAGGTTCTGTGGTTGGATCATGTTTGTTTACTTGAAACCTTGCCTAGCAACAGAAGGTATGGTCTGAATTTGCTGGGAAGACTGCTTCCAGCCAGCCCTAGGACTCTCAAGTAGACAATTTAAGGAATATCACTGCCCTAGAATTTTTCAGTAGCCTATTATAGTGTTTCAATCAAACAACGTTATTTCTTGAATGTTAACTGTGTGCAGAACACTGAGCTAAACACTTGAGAAAGTACAACACAACAGAATTGTTAGATGTGATCACTGCCCTCAAGGAGCTTGCAGGCTATAAGAAGAGTTGAAGCTTTCAGAATAGTCACAAAACAAGTTTAAGGAACCCTAGCCTGTAATTTACAGGTCTTTATTCTGCAGACTGCTTTCCGTCGAGTAGACTGAGTCGATGACATATTATCATCCAATCTCTACTTATATTGGCTACTGAATTTACTCAGACCTTTACCTTCGGAGTGTGGATTCACAATTTACTTATTTTTGACCTTTCCTCTGGTAGCATCTAAATGATTCCTGGGATACCATTAAAAGACTGTCTCACCCCATGCCCAATCCGAGTTAGTCTTGCAGTTCAATAACCAGGCAAGTTATGAATCAGAAACTCGGTATATGGTCAGACACATAAAACTTAGTTCTCACATAATTTTAAATTACATTGCATTATATTATTCAAGCACTACAATGTTTAATTTTTTTGCCTTTACCAATATGTGTGTGTCCCAGAATTACAGGTCTTAAACCACATCTTTTACCTGTATTATCTTGCAGATATAATATGTGTGTAACCTAGGGCGTTATTGGCACCCATTCACTCTGAGTTGCTTGCCAAGCTACTTATGCCTTTGATTTGCATTAGGAAATTTCATTGAAAAGTTTAGCTACATGAATTCAATAGTTTTATATGGTCCAGAGCCAGAGTTGAGGTGCTGAGTATTCAAAACCCCTGGAGTTTGTTCATGTCATTATGGTTGTAATACTTTAGAGCTTATCCTTCCCTGAATCTTTAAAAAATAGTGTAAGCAGCTATACAGAATAGTGTGAATATATTTCTGCCTCAGGGCAGGGGTGTGGAGTAAAATATTTGCGTTCTAGCGGTTGCTCTGATCCCTATAATTCACTGACTGTTTCTACTACTTAGAAATCCAGATGATGCACCTGGAATTTAACAAACAATATTGAACTTGCTTAGAGATGCTCTGTCCTGAAGTTTTTAAAAATAGTGCATGACAGTTTATATTTATAATAATAACATAAAGCATTTACTATGTATCAAGCACTGTAATAGTAATTCTGGCATTTGTTAAGCGCTTGCTAAGCGTTACGGTGGATACAAGCAAATTGGGTGGGACACAGTCCCTGTCCCATATGGGGCTCACAGACTTAATGTCCATTTTACAGATGAGGTAAATGAGGCACAGAGAAGTGAAATGACTTGCCCAAGGTCACACAACAGACAAGTGGAGGAGCTAGAATTAGAACTCATGACCTTCTGACTCCCAGGTCCATGCTCTATCCACTACTCCATTGTACTAAGCACTAGGGTAGAGACCAGACCAATAAGGTCAGACAAAATCCCTCCCACATGGAGTTCATAGTCTCAGTAGGAGGGAGAATAGTTACTTAATTCTCATTTTACAGGTAGGCACAGAGAAGTTAAGTGACTTGCCCAAAGTCATACAGCAGGCAAGGAACAGAGTTGGGATTAGAACACAGGTCTCCTTATGCCCAGGTCTTCTTTCCACAAGGCCTCTCTGTGTATAGATAACATATATATTCACATGTCAAGCCATATGGTTCAGGTAATTGATTGGCTCTCTAAACAGGTAAAGGTGACAGAGTCCCAAATAAAAAAAAAAGTATTGTGTCTGCTCCAACATTTATCCTAATCCCTGTGCTTGCTATTTGATTCCTTTCTTTAGCTACTTGCTGCCTGTTTTAGCCTCCTGTGACTTTTCATTAGAAAGAGCACAGACCTGGGAGTCAGAGGATAATGGGTTCTAATCCTGGCTCCCCCACTTGTCTGCTATTTGACCTTGGGCAAGTTACTTCACTTCTCTCTGCCTCATTTACCTCATCTGTAAAATTGGGATGAGACCGTGAGCCCCACAAGGTACAGGGATTGTGTCCAACTCAATTAGCTTGTATCCACCCCAGTGGCTTAATACAGTGCCTGGCACATAGTAAGCACTTAACAAATACCATTATAATTATTATTTTTACTATTATTATTACTATTATGGTGTGTCTTTGAGGAGGCCACTTAACTTTCTTCCCTATTTTCTGCCCAGCTTGCTGTGGACAGAGAACGTGTCTACCAATTTTGTTATATTGTGCTCTTCCAAGTGCTTGCTACAGTGCTATTCCTATAGTAAGAACTCAATAAGTGCTACTGATTGATAGACCACTTACCACCTGCTTTCCCAAAAGGTGTTTTTCATGAGCGATCTTGAAGACATAGACATTCTGTTGGCTTTTCTCCAGACAGATAATGAACAGCCTGTGTGGTTGGAGTCAAGACAGGAAACAGGTGTTGGAAAAATAGATGATTGCAGCATTTACTGCTACTTCAGAGACTTCTCTTCGCTGGATACAACCTGTGCATGACAGGCAGCAATTAGGAATGCCCACTTTAAGGAACTGGCTAGATTTTTGGGTTGCATTCCATTACCTTTGCGTTATTAACTTCATTATTTCTGGGTTTTTTAAAAGGTTATATGAACTCTACTCAGGGATCAGGGTAACGTCAATCTAAATTAGAAGTAGAAGTAGCATTTTAGGGTACTCTCTATAGTTGGTTCATAGGAAGTCTTATGCCGTTGAGTCGTTTCCGACCCGTAGAGGCACCATGAACACATCTCTCCCGGAATGCCCCGCTCTCCACCTGCAATCATTTTGGTAGTGGATCCATAGAGTTTTCCTGGTAAAAATTCGGGAAGTGGTTGACCATTGCTGCCTTCCATGCAGTAAACTTGAGTCTGCGCCCTTGACTCTCTCCCATGCCGCTGCTGCCCAGCACAGGTGAGTTTTGACTCGAAGCAGATTGCCTGCCACTCGCTAGCCATTGGCCAAGCTAGGAATGGAACGGACAGGCCTCTGCTTGACTCTCCCTCCCATAGCCAAGACTGATGGACTACTGGAGACTCTCCAGCTGTGACCCTGAGAGGTTGTCATAGGAAGTACAGAATAGTAAAGTAAAAATTTAAAACTGTGTCTAGAATCCACCCCTTCACCTCTAATAGATCAGTCAATGGTATTTACCGAGCCCCTGCTTTGTGCAGAACTCTCTAAGTGCTTGAGAGAGTAGTCAAGTTGGTAAAGTGCCTTGCCCACAAAGACTTTATAGTCTAGTGTGGGAGACAACATTAAAATAAATTACATAAATGTACATAAATGTACATAAACCGATATGGGTGAATATCAAGTACTTAGAGAATAAAGATCCAAGGGCATAGATGATGCAGAAGGGAGAGGGAATAGGAGAAATGAGGGCTTAGTTGAAGACCTCTTGGCAGAGATGTGATTTTGAAGCAGAAGCAGCGTGGCTTAGTGGAAAGAGCCTGTGTTTAGGAGCCAAAGGACATGGATTCTAATCCCGCCTCTGCCATTTGTCTGCTGTGTGACTTTGGGCAAGCCACTTCACTTCTCTGTGCCTCAAATACCTCATCTGTAAAATGGGGATGAAGACTATGAGCTCCATGTGGGACAATCTGATGACCTTATATCTACCTCAGGGCTTAGAACAGTGCTTGGCACATAGTAAGCGTTTAACAAATACTATAATTAATATTATTATTATTGTTAGGCTTTGAAGATGAGGAGAGCAGAGTCTTTCGAATATGAAGGGGGAAGGAATTCCAGGCCAGATTGAGGATGTGGGAAAAGGGTCAGTAGTGGGGTTGGCAGCAAGGTAGACGAGACGGAGATACAGAGAGTTGGTTGGTGTTAGTGGAGTAAAGTGTGCAGACTGGCTTATAGTAGGAAATCATCAAGATACCACAGTAGTCAGTCATATTTATTGAGTGCTTACTGCTTGCAGAGCACTGTGCTAAAGTTGGTCCAAATACTCGTCATATTCTGCCTTCTGCATCAGTTTCCTCACTGTTGTCCTGCTTCCAACTTCCCACATTCTGCTTCCTACCTCACTCCCCACTGCACATATTTTACATATCTATAATTTATTTGTACTGATGCCTATCTCCCCCTCTCTAGACTGTAAGCTCTTCGTGAGCAGGGAATATGTCTGTTTATTGCTGTATTGTACTCTCACAAGTGCCTAGTACAGTGCTGTGCACACAATAAGTGCTCAATAAATGTAATTGAATGAACAAATTTTTGTAAAACGTAGTTCACTGTGTGTCTCCCCACTCATCAGAAACCTTTAATAGTTGCTCATCCATCTCCATTTCAAGGAGAAATTCCTTAACACTGTCTTTAACATACTCAATAACCTCTCTCCCCTTTACTTATCCACACTTCTCTCCAGTACAACCAAGCCCACACATATCATTCCTCTAATACCAACCTACTCACTGTGCTTCATTTTCCTTCATTTTCCTCTCTCATACCCTTCCTTTGCCTAAAACCCCCCTCCCACTTTATATCCGACAGCCCACCATTCTCATCCTCTTCAGAGCCCTACTAAAATTACATCTGCAGCAAGCCTTTGTTTAACTAATCTCTCATCTTCCTATCCAAGTTTTCCCATCTTACTTGGTAACCCAAGCATTTGGTCTGTACCATGTAATCATTTAGGCCTTACCCAATAGCATTTTTGTGCATATATCTCTACTCTATAGCTTCCCCTCAATTTTATTTTAATGTCTGTCATTCTTGCTAGATTGGAAGCTCTTTGAAGGCAGGAATCATGTCTACCTATACTATCGTACTCTTCCAAGCACTGATTACAGGACAATAAGCTCTTAATAAATACTATTGATAGTTTGATGGTTTACAAATTCATATTTTCTATTCACATTTCATCAATCCAATCGTATTTATTGAGTATTTACTATGGCCAGAGCACTATACTAAACACTTGGGAGAGTAGAGTATAACAGTGTTGGTAGACATGTTCTCTGCCCACAACGAGCTTAAAGTTTAGGAGTGGGAGAGTCAGAGGATCACTTAACCAGGTTTGAAAATCATGTGTGTGAAGCCCTTGCAGTTTTGAACTTCAGCAGCTTTAAAACGTTACCTTGTAAACCTTTTATGTTTTAGGTTTTTTTAAAATATCTTGGTGGTTCTGATTAAATTCTTACTTTGGTTATTACCTTGTTTTGGAATCTGGTTCAGCCACAGTTCTTGGGGCTCTCAACCTGTTCCTGGTTGGAACTATTAATCTTATTTTCTTTGGTTTAACCTAAGTATGAATTGATTATTATTGATCCCAGTTTGGAGTAATACTCCTAAGAGGCCCCAACTTCAGTGTCATGATGCAACAGCTCTTGTGTCTAGTAGTGGATCCTGAAAGGCCTAAAGCTAGACTGTTTAGGGTCCTATAATGCATTGTAAAGAGTTTTTATTTTAAAAAGGACAGAGGGGGAAAAAAAGATGAGACAAAAAAAATTCTAAATTTATTTTGTGATTTTGCTATCCAGAGAGTGACAGAATCTTGCAATAATCTATTTAGATTCTTTAGTTTAGATTCAAAATTAAAAGTAATTTTTTTTTTAAAGATATTGACCCAGAGCATTGGGCTGGCCATGTCTACAGTTCAGAATCAAAGTTATAAAGAAGCATGTAGAGAAGCAGTGTGGCTCAGTGGAAAGAGCACGGGCTTGGGAGTCAGAGGTCATGAATTCGAATCCCGGCTCTGCCACTTGTCAGCTGTGTGACTGTGCGCAAGTCAGTTAACTTCTCTGTGCCTCAGTTCCCTCATCTGTAAAATGGGGATTAACTGTGAGCCTCACATGGGACAACCTGATTACCCTGTATCTACCCCAGCGCTTAGAACAGTGCTTGGCACATAGTAAGTGCTTAGCAAATACCAACATTATTATTATTATTATTATTATTGTATAAAATACCAATTCTAATATTCCTCAAACAAAAAAAACTTTGTTTAAAAATTTTTTGGGGGGTAATAGTTTTATCCTTCTCCCCTCTCTTTTATTAAATATTTATATTATAAACTTGAGAATAAACTACAAAAAAGTGACTTTTCTGGCCTTTACTATTTTAGGAACACAAGTTAGTATGTAACTCTAAGCTACTGCAAGAATAATTTAAGTTCTTGAAATAAATAAAGAACTTGAAAAAATGCATTGAACTAAATTATGCTGCCTTTGTAAGAGATATAGCCAGTTGATTAAAGAGGTTAATTAGAGAAAAATACTTGTAAAAGCATATTAAATAATCCCGCCAATAGGAGAACAACAAAATCGAGTTACATAGTTTAAATATTTCCTTTAATAACTTTCTGATTTACTTAGCAGTAAATTGAAAGTTGACACCTTAGGCGAATTCAATTTTTTTCCTCCATTTTAAAGAATTAATTTCTTCTTACCTTAGTCTGTTGCTATTGGGAGATGTTTGTTTCCCAATGACTTTCCTTAGGACTACATTTAAAGCAATTTCTTTCAATTTTTATACCTGCATTTGTTTTTCTCCCTTCTCCCTACAGTTAGTTCCTAATAACTCCATGCACCTTTACTTTCTGATTTCCTCTATTTCCACATCTTTGACTTGCATTGACCTGCTTTAAAATACAAAAAAAAAAGATTGCTCATAGAAGCAGCATGAAGCAACGGGAAGCAACGTGGTCTAGTGCAAAGAAAACAGGCCTGGGAAGGACCTGGGTTCTAATATTGGCTCTGACACTTTTCATTCATTCATTCAATCATATTTATTGAGCACTTACTGTGTGCCGAGCACTGTACTAAGTGCTCGGGGGAAGTACAATACAGCAATCAAGAGACAGTTCCTGTCCACAGTGAGCTCACAGTCTGGGGGTGTGGTGGGGGGAGGACTGGGGGGAGGATTTGTCTCACAGAGAAGGCAAGTTCTTCTGTGTGACCTTGGGCAATTCACTTAGATTCCCTGTGCCTCAGTTACCCCATCTTTGAAATATGGATTAAGTGTGCGAGCCCCATGTGGGACATGGATGATGTCCACCCTAATTATCATTAATTATTACCATAATGGGGAAGTGAGGACAACCTCATGGAGATGTGATTTCAGAAGGGCCTTGAAAGTGGGGAAACATTCAGAGGAGAAATGGCAGGGTTTGGGTTTTTTTTTTAATTTTTGTAATGCCTTCGTTGAGCATTACTTACTATGTGCCTGGCGCTCTACTAAGCGCTTGGGTAGATAAAAGTTATTCGGGTTGGGCATAGACCATGTCCCAGGTCCTTCTGACTTACAGGCCTGTGCTCCAATAATAATAATAATAATTACTATTATAATTATGGTACTTGTTAAGCATTTACTATCTGGCAAGCATTGTTCTAAGCTCTGGGGTGGAGACAAGTAAATAGGTCCCACATGGGGCTCATGCTTTTTACCCCCATTTTACAGATGAGGTAACTGAGGCCCAGAAAGGGAAGCGGCTTGCCCAAGGTCACTTAGCAGACAAGTGGCAGAGCTGGGATTAGTACCCAGATGTCTCTGACTCCCAGGACTGTGCTCTAACCATTAAGTCATGCTGCTTCCCTATTGATTAGGTCATGTTGCTTTTTGAGCGGTTGGCCATCTCTCTCTCCCTCAAATAAAAAGTTCATACAAAAGTTGGTTGGACATTCTCCTCCAGCTGTCTGCATCTTACTTTTCAGGTCTTCTGACCCACTTTTCCCCAGGTTGCAGTCTCCGCGCTGGGCCCTCCCCATGACCTGCTTCTCTCTTCCCTGCTCTGCCCCCTTGCCAGTAGAAGTCTATTCCTCCCCCAAATCTGCCAGAACAGACTCCTTCCCTGATTCAAAAATCCCTTTAAATCCTACTACTTAAGAAATAATAATAATAAATTGTGCTATTTAAGTGCTTACTGCTATGCCAGACACTATACTAAGAGCTGGAATAGATATAAGGTATTTGGGTTGGGCATAGTCCCTCTCCCACCACTGGGCTCTCAGTCTTCATCCCCATTTTAACAGATGAGGTAGTTGAAGCCCAGAGAAGTGAAGTGACCTGTTTAAGGTCACACAGCAGACAAGAGGTGGAGTTCAGGATTAGAACCCCAGGTCCTTCTGACTCCCAGCCTCATGCTGCATCCACTGGGCCATGCTGCTTCCTACAAGCCTTTATTCACACCCAGAATCGTATCCAACCCAACAGTCAGCACTTACCTATGTATCCCCACTCTTTTCAACTGTGCACATACTGTTTCAACTGAACGTTCAATTTATTCTGAGTGTATTGTGTTAATATTTTTGATGTCTGTCTCCCGTTTAAAACTGTAATCCCTTTTCGGCTAGAACTGGTCTCATGCTCTGTTGTACTTTCCCAAGAGATTAGTGCAGTACCTTGTGCTCCATAAATACCATTTCTGTTATTCTATAGATAAAGGCCGGCTAACATTCTTAATTGATTTTGAAAGGAAAAGAAAAAGAGCCAAGTTACTTTTAAAAAAGTTGAATTTTCCCCAAAATATTCCACCTAAATTAGAGGTTAGTGAATGTTGTGAAAGACAAACGTAGTCACAGTCAACAGCTACATTACAGTTAACGATTAGATTACTGCAATAGAACTTGCAGAGTTAGTGAGGAGATTTCCATAACGAGAATTTCATTAGAGTTTACCTTAAATCTCATTTGGGACTTTATGGAAGTGAAAGGTTGGATTTAAGGGACTTTGTGTAGAAACTGACTTTTCTATTTAAAATAATAGAATTTTTTCATGGCATTCCCATAGAAGTTATTGAATGTGATGAATGGCATACTGTAAACTAAAGAAATGAATATTTAAGTATGTAACAGGTGAGTACTAAAGTTTAAGTTAAATTGTAATGCTATACCAAACTTGCATTTTATTTAACATTAAACCCATTTCGTAGATGCATTTGTCTTAAAACATGTAGAATACAGTATTCAAAATATCCTTATTTTAACTTAAAATAGCCTGTTTTCATATACACTCAAACCCTAGACCGTACATCCGATGTATATACCTTAATGTATATAATTATGGGTTTATTTCTATGAGACTCCTTAGCCTGAGTTCCTGGATGATGGCCCCTAAAATTCCTGCATTAAACCAGTACTACCTGGTTTTAAGTAGCCCATTGAAATGTGGGCATTTAAATATTGCATTTAATGCACATGTGAAATTCTTGCTGAAAATGTGTTACTTGTGTGTATTTAGGACAAATACCTGTATTAGCGTGACAGTTTCTCTAGTTTTTACATCTGTTTGTCTGGTTTTCAGCTGTTCTGCCCCTTGTATTATATTTATATTTTAAATTCCCAGCCTCCTTCCTTCCATCTTGGCTTCTGCTGTTGCGTCTAGCAGGTCAGAAGCCACTTCATGTTCCCAAGAGTCTGGGAGGGTCCTGCAAGGAATCTGGATCCTCCAAAGAAATTACCTGGATTTAGTTGGACTCATGTGAACATCCTGGTGGTGTTTCTCCCTCCTCTCAAGTGCCACCCTCTCCACCTGTGCTGTCGAACCCCATTCCGCTCACCTTATAAAAACTCTAAGCCTTCCCTTCTCCCTCCTTAACTTTCATCTTTAACCACTCACTCTCCAACAGCTTCTTCCCTTCTGCTTCTCAAACATGTTCATGTCTCCCCCATCCTAAAAAACCCCTCTCTTGACCCCAGTGCCCCTTCCAGGTAATCATCCTATCCTCCCTCCTACTCTTCCTTTCCAAACTCCTAGAATGAGTCGTCTACACTCGCTTGCCTAGAATTCCTCAAACTCCAGCTCTTCTCCTGGACCCCCTCCAATCTGGCTTTCTGTCCCCTCCACTCCACCGAAACTGCCCTCTCAAGATCACCAATGACCTCCCTTCTTGCCAAATCCAAACGGCTCCTACTCTATCCCTAATCCTCCTCGACTCTTCAACTGCCTTGACACTGTCGACCATCCCCTTCTCCTCCACACCTTATCACACCTTGGCTTCACGGACTCCGTCCTCTCCTGGTTCTCTTCTTATCTCTCTGGCTAGTCGTTCTCGGTCTCCTTCGCGGGCTCCTGCCCACCTGCCCCCACCCCCCCATCCCCTAACTGTAGGAGTTCCACAAGGGTAGTTCTTGGTCCCCTTCTGTTCTGCATCTATACTCACTCCTTTGGTGAACTCATGTCGCTCCCACAACTTCAACTATCATCTCTAGGCAGATAACACAGATAATTGTACATTCCAAGTGCTTAGTACAGTGCTCTGCACATAGTAAGCACTCAGTAAATACTATTGAATGAATGAATAACACCCAAATCTCCATCTCCTCCCCTGTTCTCTCCCCATCCCTTCAGGCTCCTATCTCCTCCTGCCTCCAGGACGTCTCCACCTGGATGTCTGCCCGCCACCTAAAACTCAGCCTGTTCAAAACTGATCTCCTTTTCTTCCCTGCCCAACTGTGTCCTCTCCCTGACTTCCCTGTCACTGTGGACGGCACTACCATCCTTCCTGTCTCACAAGCTGCAACCTTGGCGTCATCCTTGACTCTGCTCTCTCATTCATCCATTCAGTCATTCGAAGCAGTGTGGCTCAGTGGAAAGAGCACCGGGCTTGGGAGTCAGAGGTCATGAGTTCCAATCCCAGCTCTGCCACCTGACAGCTGTGTGACTGTGGGCAAGTCACTTAACTTCTCTGTGCCTCAGTTACCTCATCTGTAAAATGGGGATTAACTGTGAGCCTCATGTGGGACAACCTGATTACTCTGTATCTACCCCAGCGCTTAGAACAGTGCTCGGCACATAGTAATGCGCTTAACAATACCAACATTATTATTATTATTATTATTCACCCACACGTCCAACCTGTCATCAAAAACCTGCTGGTCTCACCTTCACAACATCGCCAAGATCTGCCCTTTCTTCTCCATCCCAAACTGCTACCTTGCTGGTACAATTTCTCATCATATCCCGACTGGATTATGCCACATGGCCTTCCTTTCGTGATCTCCGGCCGTCCTCCAGTCTCTCCTGCTTCCAGTTTTTATACTTCACTCGCTGCCAGATTATCTTTCCTACAGAAATGCTTGGGCATGTCACTCCCCTCCTCAAAAATCTCCCAGTGTTTGCCTATTCAGCCTTCTCATGAAACAAAAACTCCTCTCTATTGACTTTCAAAAGCTCTCCGATTCACCTGCGGTCCCCTCCTACCTCACCTCCCTTCTCTCCTTCTACACCCACCTGCTCACTCCACTTCTTCTGGCGCCTCACCTCCTGCATTGTGCCTTATTCTCACCTGTCCTGCCATCGACCCCTGACCCATGGTCCTACCTCTGACCTGGAATACCCTCCCTCCTCAAATCTGACCAAACTAACCTCTCTTCCCCTCTCAAAGCCCACCATACTGAGGGCTCACCTGTTCTAGGTAGCCTTCCCAGATTGCGCCCTCCGCTTTCCCTCTGCTGCCTCCTCCCTCCCATCACCCCTACTCCCTCCCTCTGCTCTACCCCTTCCCCTCCCCACAGCATTTGTGTATATTTGTACATATTTATTACTCTATTTTATTAATGATGTGTATTTATCTATGATTTTATTTATCTATTTTTATGCTATTGATGCCTGTCTACTTGTTTTGTTTAGCTTTCTGTCTCCCCCTTCGAGTCCTTGAACCCACTGTTGGGTAAGGATTATCTCTATCTGTTGCCAAATTGTACTTTCCAAGTGCTTAGTACAGTGATCTGTGCACAGTAATCACTCAGTAAATATGATTGAATGAATGACAGGAAAATTAGGGGAGTAATGACAATAATGATGGGACTTGTTAAGCGTTTACTTGGTGCCAGGCACTGTTCTAAGCACTGGAGTAGATTCAAGTTAATCAGGTTGGACACAGTCCCTGTTCCACATGGGGCTCACACTCTTTATCTCTACTTTACAAATGAGGTAACTGAGGCCCAGAGAAGTTAAGCGGCTTGCCCAAGGTCACACAGCAGACATGTGTGACTTCTGACTTCCAGGCCTGTGCTCTATCCACCAAGCCATGCTGCTACAGGATTTGTGTGGGAAGATAAGGAGTTGTGGTTTAGACATGTTAAGTTTGAGGTGATGGTAGGACATCCAAGTACAGATATCTTAAAAGCTGGAGGAAATGCAAGACTGGAGAGAGGGAGTGAGATCAGGGCTGGGGGTGTAGATTTGGGAGACATCTACATAAAGATGGTAGGTGACGCCATGTGAGAGAATGAGTTCTCCAAGGGATTGGGTGTAGATGGAGAACAGAAGGGGGCTCAGAACTGAGCTTTGATGAATACCCAAAGATAGGGGGTGGGAGGCAAAGGAAGAGCCGATGCAAGAGACTGAGAATGAGCAGCCAGAGAGATAGGAAGAGAATGAGGATAGGACAGTGTCAGTGCAGCTGAGGTTGGGTAACGTTTCCAGGAGAAGGAGATGGTCCACAGTGTCGGAGGCAGCTGAGAGATGAGGAGGATTATGATGGATTAGAGGCTGTTGGATTTGTCAAGAGAGAGATTATTGGTGACCTTTGAGAGGGAGGTTTCTGTGGAGTGAAGGAGACAGAAGCCAGATTGAAGGGGAAAAGGAGAGGAGTTTGAGACATCAGGTGTAGGCAGCTCGATCAAGGAGTTTGTAGAGGAATGGTAGGAGGGAGTGGGGTGATAACTGAAGTGAGCAATGAAGTCAAGGGAGGAAGCCTGTTAAGGTGGGGTCTTTGAGAAGTTTAATAAAGCATTTCATCAAAAATAATGAAGAAGAAACGGCTCGTTTTGGGCAGGGAATGTCACTGTTTATTGTCATATTGTACTTTCCCAAACTCTTAGAACAGTGCTATGCACACAGAAAGCGCTCAATAAATGCAATTGAATGAATAAACGAATCAACTGAACTGAATTTCTGTACTACCAGCTGTTATGAATTAGTTTTACCTGCCTTGTAAATATACACCAGTTATTTAATTTATGTGCTCATTTACTTTTAATTGCTCTAAGGGTTTTACAGAATTGAATACCTGTTTAACGTGCTTACATGGGAGTGGTTCCTTGTTCAGTGACCATATTTTTCTTTTCACTCTCCTTGTAATACATGATGCGTTTTTTCCCTCCTTGTTAGATCTTGAATTGCTTGTCTGTAAATTCAGTGGTCTTTCCCTTTTAAACTCCTGGATGACCACAGCAGAGTGGTAATTAGCTTAAGAATGTCTTCCTTGGATCACCATCTCTGGGAAGGGACACTGGAATTTTGCGGTGTTTTCGGATGTTTGAATGTTTTCACAGGTCATAATATACCATGGGTAAGCATGATGTCAGAATAACCGTTTTGAAGTGCTGCAGTTATAATTAGTCCCCTAGCTTCAAGGAATTGGAAATTTCTTAACCAGTTTGTTGGAAGAGCTTAATATGAATGCATCAGAAATAAGAACATAACAAAGAGTGTATTGATTTCTCCTTCCTCGGGTTTGTTGGCAGTGCTGCCTTTGGCCAAGTGCAGAAAGGTCTGTTTCCCTTACTGACTCATAGTAGTTAATGATAATTACGATACTCGTTAAGTGCTTAGTATATGCCAAGCACTGTAAAAAGCAATGGAGGAGCTAGCTTCAAAATAATCAGATGGGACACAGTCCTTGTCCCACTTGGGGTTTACAGTTCTAGGTAGGAGGTACTAGGATTTAATCCCCACTGTTCAGTTGAGGAAACTGAGGGAAAGATAATAATGTTGGTATTTGTTAAGCGCTTACTATGTGCCGAGCACTGTTCTAAGCGCTGGGGTAGACAGAGGGGAATCAGGTTGTCCCACATGGGGCTCACAGTCTTAATCCCCATTTTACAGATGAGGGAACTGAGGCACAGAGAAGTTAAGTGACTTGCCCACAGTCACACAGCCGACAAGTGGCAGAGCTGGGATTCGAACTCAATTAAGTGATTTGGCTAAGGTCCTACAGCAGATTAGTGGCCGGCCTGATTTTAGTCTCAGGTCTTCTGACTTCCAGGCCCATGTTCATTCATTCATTCAATAGTATTTATTGAGCGCTTACTATGTGCAGAGCATTGTACTAAGCGTTTGGAATGTACAATTCGGCAACAGATAAAGAAAATCCCTGCTCAGTGACAGGCTCACAGTCTAAACGGGGGAGACAGACAGCAAAGCGGAACAGAAGAAAACAAAAACAAGACATCATCATCAAGATAAATAGAATCAAGGAGATATACACCTCAAAAACAAAATAAATAGGGTAATATATATAAATGAGCACAGTGCTGAGGGGAGGGGAAGGGGAAAAGCAGAGGGTGGGGGGGAGGGGAGGAGGAGCAGAGGGAAAGGGGGAGCTCAGTTTGGGAAGGCCCCCTGGAGAAGATGAGCTCTCAGTAGGGCTTTGAAGAGGGGAAGAGAGTTAGTTTGGCAGAGGTGAGGAGGGAGGGCATTCCAGGACAGCTGTAGGACGTGAGCCAGGGGTCAACGGTGGAACAGGCGTGAACGGGGGACCATGAGGAGGTGAGCAGCAAAGGAGCGGAGTCTACAGGGTGGGCAGTAGAAAGGGAGAAGAGAGATGAGGTAGGAGGGGGCAAGGGGATGGAGAGCTTTGAAGCCAAGAGTGAGGAGTTTTTGTTTTGTGTGAAGGTTGATAGGCAACCACTGGAGGTTTTTGAGGAGGGGAGTGACATGCCCAGAGCCTTTCTATAGGAAGATGATTCAGGCAGGGGAATGAAGAATAGACTGGAGTGGGGAGAGACAGGAGGAAGGGAGATCAGAGAGGAGGCTGACACAGTAATCCATCTGGGATATTATGAGAGCTTGTACCAGCAGTTTGGATGGAGAGGAAAGGGTGGATCTTGGCGATATTGTGAAGGTGAGACCGGGATTCATATTAATGCCTGTCTCCCCCTCTAGATTGTAAACTCATTATAGGCAGAAACTGTATCTGCTAATTATGTTGTATTGGTTCTTTCCCCGAGGCCACACTGCTTCCTCTTATTTGAAAATATGGTGTGCGATATCTGAAAGATGAAAGAGGACTACTTTCACTGACATTTTGAAGGAAGGATGATAATGAAGGATGACTTCATCCATTAATTTAGCACACTCTTCTCTGCCTTCTCTGGAATCTACCAGGCTCAATAGTTTCCTGTGACCTTGTCCTCATTAAAGGGGTTGATAATAAATGCAACAGATGGATAAGCATTTTTATCTTGCTTGCTCTATTAATGTGACCAATTTGGTATGTGCTCTGTTGAGCAGAGTACATGTTTTATTTCCTTAGAATTACCAAGCTCTAATAATAATAAGAAAAATGTTGGTATTTGTTAAGTGCTTACTATGTGCAGAGCACTGTTCTAAGCGCTGGGGTAGACACAGGGGAATCAGGTTGTCCCACGTGGGGCTCACAGTCTTAATCCCCATTTTACAGATGAGGTAACTGAGGCACAGAGAAGTTAAGTGACTTGCCCACAGTCACACAGCTGACAAGTGGCAGAGCTGGGATTCGAACTCATGACCCCTGACTCCAAAGCCCATGCTCTTTCCACTGAGCCATGCTTCTAAGGATTTAAGCAATTTCTAAAGGAATTAAGATAAAAAGCCTGCACCTCTCTGAATAGTCAGGCAATAAGTGGCATAAAATCAAGTAAGGATAATGATACTTAACATGGTAAAGCCATGGAATTTATAGAGGTCAAGAGTCATAAAATTTGTTTTTTCACCTCTAGGGCTGTTTTTGAACCAACTCATGAAATCAGTCAATCAATTGTATTTATTGGAAAGATAGATAAGGGGAAGACATATTATTTTGAAGGAGTTGAAATGACATTTTATCATCGAGTTGTATCTTCTGTATTGTAATTTAAACAGGAAGTCACAAATCATCGTCACTGGTATTTAGTGAGCACTTACTATGTGCGGAATAATATAATAAGTGCTTGGAAGAGTTACCAGACACATTCCCTGTCCATAATGAGGTTACAGTCTATTACTCAATCATATTTACTGAGTACTTTGTGCCGAGCACCGTACTAAGCACTTGGGAGAGGTCAGTATAGCATTATAAGAGGCACCTTCCCTGCCAGCAACGTGCTTGCAGTCTAGAGGGGGAGAGAGACATTAACATAAATAGATTATGGCTATGTACATAAGTAGTGTGGGGCTGGGAGGGTGGATGAGTAAAGGGAACAAGTCAGGGTGATGCAGAAGAGAGTGGAAGGAAAGGAAAAGAGGGCTTAGTCAGGGAAGGCCTCTTGGAGGAGATGTGTCTTAAAGTACGCTTTGAAGGTGGCAAGATTAATTGTCCTTTGGATAGGAAGAAAGAGAGTGTTTCAGGGCAGAGGCAGGACATGGGCAAGAAGTCAGTGTTGAGATAGATGAGACTGAGGTACAATGAATAGGTTGGCATTAGAGGGGCAAATTGTGCGGGCTGCGTTTGGAATAGGAGAGCCGTGAGGTGAGATAGGAGTGGGCTTGGTGGAATGAGTGCTTTAAAGCCAGTGGTAAGGAGTTTCTGTTTGATGTGGAGATGGATGGGCAACCACTGGAGTTTCTTAAGAAGTGGGGAAACATGGATTAAATGTCTTTGCAGAAAAATGGTCCGGACAGCAGAGTGAAGTATTCATTGATTCATTCATTCATTCAATAGTATTTATTGAGCGCTTACTATGTGCAGAGCACTGTACTAAGCGCTTGGGATGAACAAGTCGGCAACAGATAGAGACAGTCCCTGCCGTTTGACGGGCTTACAGTCTAATCGGGGGAGACGGACAGACAAGAACAATGGCACTAAACAGCGTCGAGGGGAAGAACATCTCATAAAAAACAATGGCAACTAAATAGAATCGAGGCGATGTACAATTCATTAACAAAATAAATAGGGTAACGAAAATATATACAGTTGAACGGACGAGTACAGTGCTGTGGGGATGGGAAGGGAGAGGTGGAGGAGCAGAGGGAAAAGGGGAAAATGAGGCTTTAGCTGCGGAGAGGTAAAGGGGGGATGGTAGAGGGAGTAGAGGGGGAAGAGGAGCTCATTCTGGGAACGCCTCTTGGAGGAGGTGATTTTTAAGTAAGGTTTTGAAGAGGGAAAGAGAATCAGTTTGGCGGAGGTAAGGAGGGAGGGCGTTTCAGGACCGCGGGAGGACGTGACCCAGGGGTCGACGGGATGGGCGAGACCGAGGGACGGTGAGGAGGTGGGCGGCAGAGGAGCGGAGCGTGCGGGGTGGGCGGTAGAAAGAGAGAAGGGAGGAGAGGTAGGAAGGGGCAGGGTGATGGAGAGCCTTGAAGCCTAGAGTGAGGAGTTTTTGTTTGGAGCGGAGGTCGATAGGCAACCACTGGAGTTGTTTAAGAAGGGGAGTGACAGGCCCAGATCGTTTCTGCAGGAAGATGAGCTGGGCAGCGGAGTGAAGAATAGACCGGAGCGGGGCGAGAGAGGAGGAAGGGAGGTCAGAGAGAAGGCTGACACAGTAGTCTAGCCGGGATATAACGAGAGCCCGTAATAGTAAGGTAGCCATTTGGGTGGAGAGGAAAGGGCGGATCTCGGCGATATTGTAGAGGTGAAACCGGCAGGTCTCGGTAATGGATAGGATGTGTGGGGTGAACGAGAGGGACGAGTCAAGGATGACACCGAGATTGCGGGCCTGCGGGACGGGAAGGATGGTCGTGCCATCCACGGTGATAGAGAAGTCTGGGAGCGGACCGGGTTTGGGAGGGAAGATGAGGAGCTCAGTCTTGCTCACGTTGAGTTTTAGGTGGCGGGCCGACATCCAGGTGGAGACGTCCCGGAGGCAGGAGGAGATGCGAGCCTGAAGGGAGGGGGAGAGGACAGGGGCGGAGATGTAGATCTGCGTGTCATCTGCGTAGAGATGGTAGTCAAAGCCGTGAGAGCGGATGAGTTCACTGAGGGAGTGAGTGTAAATGGAGAACAGAAGAGGGCCAAGAACTGACCCTTGAGGAACTCCAACAGTTAAAGGATGGGAGGGGGAGGAGGCTCCAGCCTAGGAGACCGAGAATGATCGTCCAGAGAGGTAAGAGGAGAACCGGGAGAGGACAGAGTCCGTGAAGCCGAGGTGAGATAAGGTATGGAGGAGGAGGGGATGGTCGACAGTGTCAAAGGCAGCAGAGAGGTCAAGGAGGATCAGAATGGAGTAGGAGCCATTGGATTTGGCAAGAAAGAGGTCACGGGTGACCTTAGAGAGAGCAGTCTCGGTAGAGTGGAGGGGACGGAAGCCAGATTGGAGGGGGTCTAGGAGAGAATGGGAGTTAAGGAATTCTAGGCATCGATTGTAGACGACTCGTTCTAGGATTTTGGAAAGGAAGGGTAGTAGGGAGATAGGACGATAACTGGAGGGGGAAGTGGGGTCAAGAGCGGGTTTTTTTAGGATGGGGGAGACGTGGGCGTGTTTGAAGGCAGAGGGGAAGGAGCCCTTGGAGATTGAGTGGTTAAAAATAGAAGTTAAGGAAGGGAGGAGGGCAGGGGCGATGGTTTTAAGAAGGTGAGAGGGAATGGGGTCCGAGGCGCAGGTGGAGGGGGTGGCACTTGCGAGGAGGGAGGAGATCTCCTCTGAGGATACTGCAGGGAAGGATGGGAAAGTAGGGGAGGGGGTTGGTGGGGGGGAGGGGAGAGGCGGAGGGGTGCCTTTGGGGAGCTCAGACCTGATCGTGTTGATGTTCGTGAGGAAATAGGTGGTCAGATCATTGGGGGTGAGAGATGGGGGAGGGGGAGGAACAGGGGGCCTAAGGAGAGAGTTAAAGGTCCGGAACAATCGGCGGGGGTGACGGGCATGGGTGTCGATGAGGGAGGAGAAGAAGCTTTGCCTGGCGGAGGAGAGGGCAGAGTTAAGGCAGGAAAGGATAAATTTGAAGCGTGTGAGGTCGGCTCGGTGCTTGGACTTTCGCCAGCGGCGCTCGGCAGCTCGAGCATAGGAGCGTAGGAGACGGACGGAGGAGGTGATCCGGGGCTGTGGGTTAGTGGAGCGAGAGCGGCGGAGGGAAAGGGGGGCGAGAGAGTCGAGATGAGTAGAGAGGGTGGAGTCGAGAGCGGAGACCCGCTCGTCGAGAGTGGGAAGAGAGGACAGGGCGGCGAGGTGAGGAGAGAGGCTATTGGAAAGACGGATGGGATCGAGAGAGCGGAGGTCTCTGTGGGGCAGTAGCGAAGATCTGCAGGGGGAGGGAGTGTGAGAGATGAGGCAGGTGAGAAGGTTATGGTCAGAGAGAGGGATTTCAGAGTCGGTGAGGGAGGAGATAGTGCAGCGGTAGGAGATGACGAGATCGAGGGTGTGACCGAGTCGGTGAGTGGGCGCGGTATGGTGGAGGAGGAGGTCGGCAGAGTCGAGGAGGTTTAGCAGGCGGGCGGCAGAGGAGTCGTCGGGTACGTCCGTATGGATGTCGAAGTCTCCAAGGATCAGAGTGGGCAGAGAGAAGGAGAGGAGGAAGGTGAGAAAGGGGTCAAGGTGGTCGAAGAAGTCGGAGGTGGGACCGGGAGGGCGGTAGATGACGGCGACAAGAAACTGGAGTGGGTGGTAGAGGCGAATGATATGGGCTTCGAAGGAGGGGAAGGAGAGGGAGGGGGGAGGAGGGATAGTGCGGAAGCGGCAACGGGGCGAGAGGAGGAAGCCGACGCCTCCTCCCTTACCGGTGAGTCTGGGGGAGTGGGAGAAGGAGAGGCCTCCGCCGGAGAGAGCGGCGGCGGAGACCGTGTCTTCGGGAGAGAGCCACGTTTCCGAAAGGGCGAGGAGGAGGAGAGAGCGGGAGAGGAAAAGGTCATGGACGAAAGGTAGCTTGCCTGTAATAGAGCGGGGGTTCCAGAGGCCACACTTGAAAGTAGCTGTGGGTGCAAGGGGAGGAGGGGGGGAAGGGCGGGGGGAGGGGAGGGTTTGGATGGGAAGGAGGTGGCGGGGCCCTGGACGAGGAGAGGGGGATGAGGGGTGGCGGTGGGACAAGAGGACTGGGATGGGGCATGGGTGGGGAAGAGAGAAGGGGGGAGGGGGTGAAGAGGGGGTTTGGTGGGGGGAAGAGTAGGGGGAGGGGGAAGAGGGGTAGCGCTGGTAAAGTGGGGTTCTAGGGCGGGAGAGAGGAGGGGGGGAGGAGACAGAGGAGAGAGCGGGGAAGAGCTGAGCGAGAGAGGGGAAGGGGAAGGGGAGGATAGGAAGGGGGGGGAGGGGGGGAGGAGGGACATGGCGAGGCCAGAGAGGTGGGTGGCAGCACTGACAACAATAAACAGTAATAAACGAAATCGGTAATATAGCCACATGATACAATATGATACAATACAGTAGTGCTAATATAGCAACATGATACAGTATGATACAGTATAGTCGTGTTAATAAAAGGGGTGATGATCAGGGTCGGGGGTAGACTCGATTAAGGGGCGACCTGATCAAATTCAAAGTCTGACGACAATAAACAATAAAAAGCGAGATCGCAAATATAGCAACATGCTACAGTAAAGCACACTACAATAGTGTTAATAAGCAGGCGATGACCAGGGTCGGGGGACGAGCCGACCCTACCCGATCAGACTCCAAGTCAAGCGGCCAGCGGCCGAGAGAGTCCCAGAGCTCATGACCAAATAACCCTGTGGCGGCGGGGGGGCCCTGAGGTTGTCCGGGGTGGGTGGCGGCTGTGGGCGGCGGCTAAGGTAAGGTAACATGGTGAGAACAAGGACGTCGTCGCCCGGGGCGGGGGCGGGAGAGATGAATCACCTCAAGAGGGAAGAGGGAGTGAGGCCTTCCCAAAATGGCCGCCTCGGGCGGAGTGGGGGAGCGGTTGGGGAGCACAATGTCCCCCGAGGACACAGTGTCCTTGGGGCCGAGAAGGGGAGCACAATGTCCCCAGGATCGAGAAGGGGAGCGCAATGTCCCTGGGCCCGAGGGGGGTGGGGAGTGGACTGGAAGCTGGTGGCTGGGGGTCTGTGGGGGTGAAGATCCGTAGTGTCGGAGTTCCCGAGCGGGGGTGCGGAGGTCCAGGTTGTGAAAGGCTGAGACGGGCGTGGGTCCGGACGGTCCGAGGCTCAGCTCTTATTGTATTGTTATATCCTACTCTCCCAAGTGCTTAGTAAAGTGCTCTGCATATAGTAAGCACTCAATAAATATGATTGACAATTGTTGGTCTGGTATAAGTGACAGTCCAATTTACATTAATACAAATTATAGAATCCTGGAGAAGTTGTGAAAATATGGGATATGGTGGTGTGTTCAAGACTTTTCAAAATATTTGGAATTGTGCAGTCCAAATACCTCCTTATTCCCAGACTATTTAAGGAATTTTGTCTGTATACAAATTTTACATTGTAAAATTTTAAGTTTTCTCCTGGTAATTCTCATGAATGACTTTTTTAGTTTTGGGACTTATCTGAAAGGTTTTAATAGCATCTTTCATTTAGCTATCTTTCATAAGTGACCTACTCAATCTTTATGGGAAATGTAAGCATATAAAGTCATGCAGAATGATATGGGTATTCTAAAACTGGTTATCCTATAATTACATGTGTATGATATATACAAATAAATATCCCATAAATGCAAAAATGGGGGGCATATATATATATATATATATATATATATATATATACATATATATATATATATGGGGGGCATATACATTTTTGCATTTATGGTATATTTATTTGTAATATATATTTGTGATATATATTTGCGTATATATATATATAAATAAACCTATGTGTGGGTATTTATATATATATAAACAAGTATATATATAAATATATATAAACAAATACCCACATATAGAGGTTTGAAGATGTCACTGCTGATGGTTGAATGGTATCCTGTCACTGGGAGGGGCTGAGATAATAATAATGATAATGGTGATATTTGTTAAGTGCTTACTATGTGCCAGGCACTGTTCTACTGACAAATTCATTCTCATAATTCCTTTTACATCAACACTAGTGCTATTTTGCTACATCAACACTTTTGCTGTTTTTCTGGCTCTACATTTGCAGTACTGACCCTACTTTTGACTCTCTCTTATGATATTATGTTTATCCTGATATCTCTATTTTAAAATAATCAAGCTATAGGTTTATGTTGTGCTGGTGTTCCATTTGCTGTATTTCTTCAGAGTATGCTTTATTACCCTTTTTTTAAACATTCAAATAAAACCTCTTTCTTCCTTATTTAAAATTTCCTTTATTTCAGTCCCCAGAAAATTCCCCTGACCTTACCTGACTACTCTCATCATTCTTTCTTCTCAAACGCCCGCTTGGTTAAACAAAGTGATTCTTTCAATGCCGATGAAAAATCAGATTCCAAGTCATCACTGGATTTGACCCAAGAGTGTGACCCACCGAAATCCAACATTAGAACACAGGTTCTTCTGATTCCCCATGGCCATGCTCTAACCACTAGGTCACGCTGCTTCAGTAGTAGTAGTAATAATAATAATGTATTTGTTAAGCACTTACTATGTGCCAAACACTGTTCTAAGCATTGGAGTAGATGCAAGGTAATCAGGTTGTCCCACCTGAGGCTCACAGTCTTAATCCCCCTTTTACAGTTGAGGTAACTGAGGCCCAGAGAAGTTGTGACTTGCTCAGAGTCACACAGCTGATAAATGGCGGAGCCGGGATTAGAACCCATGAGCTGTGACTCCCAAGCCTGGGCTCTTTCCATTAAGCCATGCTGCTTCTACTGGTAGTATTGGGAGTGGTGGTGGTAGTAGAAGCGGTGTGGTTCAGTGGAAAGAGCCCAGGCCTGGGAGTCAGAGGACGTGGGTTCTAATCCTGGCTCTGCCACTTGTCTGCTGTGTGACCTTGGGCATTCCCAACTTCTCTGTGCCTCAGTTACCTCATCTGTAAAATGGGGATTAAGACTGTGAGCCCCACGTGGGACAATGCGATGACCTTGTATCTACCCCAGCACTTAGAACAGTTCTCGGCATATAGTAAACGCTTAACAAATACCATATTATTATTATTATTATTAGTAGTAGTAAAAAATTAGTAGTGTTAGTAAAGGTATCTGTTGGTAAAGGTATAGTACAAAGCACTATACTAAACTCTTGGGAAAGTATAACAGAATTAAGAGGCAGTATTGCCTAGTAAAGAAATCATAGGCCTCAGATTCAGGAGACCTTGGGGTTCACCACCAGCCTGCTGTGACCTGGGGCAAGTCGCTTCACTTTGTGCTTCACTTTTCTCATCTTTAAAATGGTGATGATATGTCTATCTGTTCTTCCTCTCTCTTATACTGAGTTCCATGTGCGATATGGACTGTCTCTAATTTTTTAAATAATAATATTAATTATGGCATTTGTTGAGCACCCAGCAATTTTATTTGTTAAGCACTTGCAATATTTTAAGCACTGTCCCAAGTCCTGGAGTAAATATAAGTTAACCAGGTCAGATGTAGTCATTAATTCATTCATTCAATCGTATTTATTGAGTGCTCACGGTGCGCAGAGTCCAACGTGTAGGGCTCACCATCTAAGTAGGTGGGAGAACAGACTGAGTCACCATTTTACAGATGAAGAAACTATGACACTGAGGGGGTAAATGACTTGCCCAAGATCACACAGCAAGCAACTGGTAGAGCTGGGATTAGCACTCAGGTCCTCTGACTCCCAGACCTATGTTTTTTCCAAGAGGCCATACCACTTCTTCCTCTCACAGTTGCACCTGCAGAGTTTCCAATCCTCTACCAGTCACGACTCTAGGAAGGAAAGTCAAGCAGAGGCCTACCCATTCCGTTTCTAGCTTGGGCAATCGCTAGGGAGCGGAAGGTATCTTCTTCAAGTCAAACCTCACCTGTGCTGGGGAGCAGCAGCAGCATGGGAGAGAGGCGAGAGCGGAGACTCAAGTTTACTGAGGCCATGGTAAACCACTTCCATATTTTTACCAAGAAAACTCCATGGATACGTTACCACAACGATTGCAGATGGAGATGGGGCATTCTGGGAGAGATGTGTCTATGGAGTCGCTATGAGTCGGACACGACTCGACAGCATAAGACAACACGACCACCACCGCTTCTTGTCTCTACCCTAACACTTAGTAAAATACATCTACTGTAATTATTATTACAAGACATGTTTCCTGCCCTTTACACTCTAACGGGTGGACAGACATAAAAATATTTACGAGTGGGCATGAACTACCTATCCTTCTGAACCAGCGTGTCATCAGTTCTCCCTAATCAGATTGAAGGGAAGCTTCAGAACTTGCTTCTCAGAAAATAAGGAAAGACATCTCTTTTCTCACCTATCTTTCTAGTTCCTGGTTTTAGGAGCCGGGGAGAGGAGAGCTCTAGCCTCATGAAGGTAGGAAGGCTGGCTGGCTGGTTCTTCGACATAAATAGTTGTATTGAGAAATGGAGCTGGAGTTCCAGGGAGGTAGATTTCTCACCCTTCTGCCCCTGAGCCGGCAAGCTGCTCAATCCTAGAGAGCAAGGGCTCAACCACACTCAATTTCAGAGAAATTCTACTTCAGTTGAGTGGCTTGAATGCCTGGAGAGTGATTGATTTCACATGCATGTTTATAAAGTGGAATGTTTCAGAGTGTTATTGTGATGAGGGAATTGTTATTTCATCATCGAATTTTTGAAAGTTTTTTTTAACCACCTGTTGCTATTGTGCTTAAATGTTGAACTTACTATTGTGTTTATTTTTCATAGAATCCGACCACAGCTCGCCAAAGAGAAAATTGAAGGATGCCATATTTGTACATGCGTCACACCTGGAGAACCTCAAGTGTTCTTGGGGAAGGATAAGGCCTTTACTTTTGACTACGTGTTTGATATTGAATCACAACAAGAACAAATCTATGCACAGTGCATAGAAAAACTTATCGAAGGTTGTTTTGAGGGATATAATGCCACCGTTTTTGCCTATGGACAAGTGAGTACTGTATTTTGGAAGGCTGCATGCATATAAATAGATGCAAACAATTTTAAACTTTTGAAAACATGGCAGTGATGTGCTTCTCCATTTACACCCACTCTCTTGGAGAACTCATTTGCTCCCGTGGCTTCAACTACCGCCTCTATGTAGATGATACCCAAATCTACATCTCCAGTCCTGACCTCTTTCCCTCTCTGCAATCTCTCATTTCCTCCTGCCTTCAAGACATCTCTACTTGGATGTAGTCCCGTAACCTCAAGCTTAACGTGTCTGAAACAGTACTCCTTATCTGCCCACCCAAACCCTGCACTCCCCTTGACTTTCCCATCACTGCAGATTTCACCAGTCTCCTTCCTGTCTCACAAGCCCAAAACCGTGACATTATCTTGACTTCTCTCATTCAACCCACATATTCAATCCATCACTAAAGCCTGTCAGTTCTACCTTCACAACATCGCTAAAATATGCCTTTTCCTTTCTTCCCAAACTGCTACCACATTCATCCAGTCACTTTTCCTGTCCCTCCTTGATTACTGTATCAGCCTCCTTGCCGGTCTCCCAGCCTCCTGTCTCTCCCCACTCCAGTTCCTACTTCACTCTGCTGCCTGGATCATTTTTCTATGAAATCATTCAGTCCATGGTTCCCCACTCCTCAAGAAGCTCCAGTTGCTGCTCATCCACCTGCACATGAAAAAAAACTCCTCAACATTGGATTTAAGGCACTCAATCACCTTGCCCCCTCCTACCTTACTTCACTACTCTCCTACTACAACCCAGCTACACACTTCGCTCCTCTAATGCCAACCTTCTTAATGTATCTTGATCTCGTTTATCTTGCTACCGACCTCTCACCGACATCCTGCCTCTGGCCTGAAATGCCCTCCTTCCTCAAATCTGTGACTGACAGTGACTCTCCCCCACCTCAAAGACTTATTGAAGGCATATCTCCTCCAAGAAGCCTTCCCTGACTAAGCCCTCCTTTCCTCTTCTCCCACTCCCTTCTGCCTCACGCTGACTTGCTCCATTTACTCATTTCCTCTTCCCAGTCCCACAGCACTTATGTACTTATCTGTAATTTATTTATTAATGCCTGTTTACCCCTCTAGACTGTAAACTCTTTGTGGTCAGGGAATGTGTCTGTTTATCATACTCTCCCAAATGCTTAGTACGCTGCTTTGCACACAGTGACCACTCAATAAATACGATTGAATGAATAAATGTTTCGTGAGGAAAATGATCACTACAATTTTTAAATTTTTTGATCTGATCAGGATACCAAAATGCAATATCAATAACAGCTACTGCAGATAGCAAAGACATAGGGGTACAATGGTCTATTACTATGTGCAGATTATCTGCAATGGATTTTCAGTTGAGTATCCAAGCTTAGTTCCCTCAGACATTGAGTCATATGCGTGCGTGTACACACACTCTGTCTTTTTCTCTCTCTCTCTAGCTCCCATAAATGGTCAAACCCATTCCCATGGGTGGTTCAGCCAAGGTTCCTATAGGAGTTTGGAGCAGAGGTTTTGGGGTTTCTTTCAATAGGTTGAGTGACTCAAGATCTTAAACATTAAGAAACGCATGTAAAAATTTTAAACTGTAAAACGGTATCATTCCCGGCCACAGGACTGATGAATTAGGTAGAGAAGGGGTCATTAGCTCCCCTTCTTTGTATGTTATGGGAGAGTAGTGGAGGGATCAGGTCCCAGGCTCATCTCCTGTGTTTGACAAAGTTGCCGCAAGAATTTACTTCCTCTCCTGGGGAGCTGGTGGGCGAATGGAGGGTGCTAGCTATTATGTCTTGCTTCCATAACTGGAAACCTTTGGAGTCAAGAGGCTCTGCTTCCTTAACTGGAAGCTTTTGGAGTCAAGGAGCTCCTTGGCTTGATTCAAGAAGAGGAGATAAGGCCAGACAGACACATTTATTTTCATTTGTGACATTTGAATAATGGAGAGAGGATGAGCTCTTAACATTAATGGCTTTTCATAATCTCCTATTTTTTTTCTTTTCCATGTCCATGGTGGTTGCTTTTATAAAAATTAAGATGAGCAGTTCATTTCTGTATTTATTTAGACAGGTGCTGGCAAAACCTACACCATGGGAACAGGATTTGATGTCAATATCACTGAAGAAGAGCAGGGTATTATCTCCCGGGCTGTTAAGCACCTTTTTAAGTGTATTGAAGATAAGAAACAAGCTGCTATTAAGAATGGGCTCCCCCCTCCAGATTTCAAAGTGAATTCGCAGTTCTTAGAGGTAATATTCAATACTTTTCACTTACTTTCATCCGAACATATCTTGAAACCTTATTTTACTTATGGAATTAATCAAGACAATTTTGTTACATTATTCAAATTCCAGCATCTTACAAGTGTTTTTTTTTTCCCCGTAGACTTTTAAACTAGTTTTATGTAGAGGTTGCTTTTTATTCAGTGCATTATTATTACTATTATATATGATACATGTTCTACATCTGTATCAACATTAATATTGAACATAATAAGGTAGCTGTTTTCCAAGTCGATTTAATTTTAACGTTTGCGTTGTGACTGAAAGAGAAGTCCGACTTTTAAAAAATATTGTGGATGATAAAATACATTTTGTATACTATACATTTTTCAGAAAAAGAAACTTATTTAGAATTTAATTGTCACCAGAATGCCTCCTTTTTATTGAATTTTGGAATGGTGAATAGAACACAGGAAATTCAAATTCATCAAATCAATACTATTCATTATTGTTGAAACTAGTATACTTTGGCCACACAGTGACAGATTGTCAAACAACCCATGCCTAGTCTTCGATAAACAGGAATTCTCAATTTCAAGAATATTACATTTCTCCATCGATGAATTGCACTGTCAAAAACTCACCCTCACACCTTGGACAATCTGGTTCTGATCACAATAAGACTAGCGTGCTCTGTCCAGGCAAGTGATGTTCTGATTAGATTATGTCCCCCCCCTCCACACAGAAAGGGTCTCTTTGTAACCAGAGGTTATCTCCATCCAGATGATAATTTACCCACTTTAATTGGGGGGGGAGCAGGTGTCTCAGGAGCCCATTGAGTCTTTCTCCATCTGGTAGGAGACAATCCATGTTTGATTGAAGATAGTTACTGATAGATAGAAGTTCTCTTCTCCTGAAAGGACGCCACCTCATCTCTGGGAAAGGAGAGAGCTTCATATTGAATGGAAATTTTTCCCTGTGCTAACCAAATATTTGGAGGAAGGATAAGTAAGGCTGATGCAAGACATTTTCCTAGGGATGGCAGCATATATAAGAAATATCATGGGAGGTTATCCTTGAAACAATGAAAACAAGTTAATATAAAATAATACAAATGTTGCCAGTAACACATTTATCCACTTCCCGATGGGAGGTCCAAGTTATTGCATTACTCCAGGAAAGAGACCATGGTTGCATATGTGTAACTCTGGTCCTGCAAGGGTGGGGGAATTTCACTCCCTAGGTCCCTGGCAGGAGTGGGGAGGTTGATCTGGGTGGCATTTGGCCCTTGAGGCTCCTGACGGGCCAATAGCATGGTGATTCCTGGCCAGGGACTCCAATCTTCTACCCACCCTCCACTCCAGAAGGGGTGAGGTTTTAATAATAATAATAATAATAATAATGATAGCAATTATAATAAGGATAATAATGATAGTAATAATTGTGGTAATCGTTAAGCACTTACTTTGAGAAACATTGTGGCCCAGTGGATTGAGCACGGGTCTGGAAGACAGAAGGACCTGGCTTCTAATCTCGGCTCTGCCACTTGCCTGCTGTGTGACCTTGGGCAAGTCACTTAACTTCTTTATCTCAGCACTTCAGCTGTAAAATGGGGATTGAGACTATGAGCCTCATGTGGGACAAAGACTGTGTCCAACCCTATTTGCTTGTGTAATAAAAATAATAATGTTGGTATTTGTTAAGTGTTTACTATGTGCAGAGCACTGTTCTAAGCTCTGGGGTAGATACAGGGTAATCAGTTTGTCCCACGTGAGGCTCACAGTCAATCCCCATTTTCCAGATGAGGTAACTGAGGCACAGAGAAGTTAAGTGACTTGCCCACAGTCACACAGCTGACAAGTGGCAGAGCTGGGATACGAACCAATGACCTCTGATTCCCAAGCCCAGGCTCTTTCCACTGACCCACGCTGCTTCTCATCTACCCCAGTGCTTAGAACCATGCCCAGCACATAGTAAGTGCTTAAATGCCACTATTATTATTATTATTAGCAGCATTGTGACAAGGTACTAAATGCTGGGGTAGCTACAAGATCATCAGGTCCCACATGGAACTCACAGGCGGAAGGAGGAAGAACAGATATTGAATCCTCATTGTGCAGATGAGGGAACTGAGGCACTGAGAAGTTAAGTGGCTTGCAGAAGGTCAGGTGGCAGAGTCAGGATTAGAAGCCAGGTTCTCTTTCTCCCAGGCCTGTGAAACAGATCTACACTTCATGTAGAACAAGTAGGTCTATGCTAAGAATTTAGCATTGAGAATGTTTTCCCAGCATGCTCATAGCATATAACCAGTCCTTCTAATTTCCTATATTAAATCCAAGGAAGCCCCAAGATCTATTAATTTATACATGTTCATTTGCTTAATACCAGTAATAAATTGAATAATGGGTATTTATTCCTTTATATTTTTCATATTTGAGTTAGTATTAATTTGTGAGTTTTCAGCTTAAACAGAATATCTCCTCTATAAGACAAGTTTTATTTTTATAGTTTATGTGCCATAGGAATGATTTAAGCCTAATTGTTACCTGAATCTAGTTTTTCTATTCAGAATTGCTTTTTGACCTGTTTTAATGTGTTTTTACTTCATTATAAATTGGTCATGTAAACCTTGTTTCCCAGTGATAGTTCCAGAAATCTGTTATTTTGAGGAAATAAGGAGTATCTGATTTTAAATCATTTAAATTTAAATTATTACCTATGATTTATTGACCTTTTGACAGTATTTAAGAAGTATTTGAGAAGCAGTGTGGCCAGTGGAAAGAGCGTGGGCTTAGGAGTCAGAGGTCGTGGGTTCTAATCCCATCTCCGCCGCTTGTCAGCTGTGTGACTTTGGGCAAGTCACTTCACTTCTTGGTGCCTCTGTTACCTCATCTGTAAAATGGGGATGAAGACTGTGAGCCCCACGTGGGACAAACTGATCACCTTGTATCCCCCCAGCGCTTAGAACAGTTATTTACACATAGTAAGCGCTTAACAAATACCACTATTATTATTTATCAAATTATGAACTGTAGAAGCAGTTTGAAATATCAAAAACATCTTTCAAAAAAGTTTTTCTTGATGCAAGTATAGTGATTCCTAGATGAACTAAGAATTTTGGTTCATTTTTCTTGGCTAGCTTTATAATGAAGAAGTTCTTGACCTCTTTGATACCACACGTGACATTGATGCAAAAAATAAAAAATCCAATATACGAATCCATGAAGATTCCACTGGAGGAATTTATACCATTGGCGTTACAACTCGAACTGTGAATACAGAATCAGAGGTGATGGTTATCTTGTTTTCAAAGTAGTTTGTGTATGAAATTATTTTACTTTCTTTCTTTCTGGAGAATTGTTTTTATGCTAGCTGGAAACTAGTGTCTATGTTCTCAACTCTGAAGAGGTTTCATGTTCCTATTCTTAAATCTCAGTTTTCTTCAGTGTTTGTCTTTGGGGAAGGTAGGCATAATACTGGTATAATATTGACCTTGGAAAATTGGATGCCCTATTGAAAATAATTTTGTCATACCGGTTTTCTTCTTCCACAGAAGGAAGAGGGCAGAAGGATAGACCAGAGCGGGTGGAAGGGTTCCAAGAGGTTCAAGATGGGAGAATCATTTTGTACCACACCCTGATACTGATAAAAAGTTATTAAAAAAAAGCATTTCAGCAAAAGATAAAGGGAAGCTTTAGTGATGTTACATTGTTACTTTACTGAAATGACCTTGGATAGGCAACTGTAGGTGCCAGAAAGTTAAACAATGAATTCTTACGTTATTTTTCTTAGATAAATCACATCTGTTAACCCTAGAAATTCAGCTCATAGTTTCATATACCATAATACTAACTACACCTCAACACTAGTAGATATTTTCATCCACCACAGTCAGTGGAGAAGACTGATGGAGTTATTTTGATCAAATATTGCTCTACCTCTTTTTTTTTTCCTTTTCTAGATGATGCAGTGTTTGAAACTGGGCGCTCTATCTCGAACCACTGCCAGTACTCAGATGAATGTGCAGAGCTCTCGTTCACATGCCATTTTTACCATCCACTTGTGTCAAACCAGAGTGTGTCCCCAATTAGACTCGGTAGGTACCTTACAGAAACAACACAAATCATCAGTAGTGTTCTTTCGTTGTGTGCTGCTCATGTGGCACAGTGACCTATTTGGGTAATGTTTTAAACTCACAAGACAGTGCGTCAATTATGATGTGTTTCATTCTCAAATAATCTAATCTATAGGCTGGACAGGGTAAGCCCTTGTGAGTTGATTATGTGTGTTGGGCTCACACCTATTTATTGACTGCTAAAGGCAGCTGTTTAATGGATGCTCTTTGGACCTTTTTTTATCAATCGATTGTATTGATTGAGCGCTTTCTGTGTGCAGAGCACTGTACAAGTGCGTGGGAGAGGGCAATCCAACAATGTAACAGACATTCCCTGCCCACAATGAGTTACAGTTGAGAGGGAGACAGATATTAGTATAAATAAATAAATTATGGATGTGTACCTACAAACTGGGTTTGGGGTGGGGTGGTGAATAAAAGGAACAAGTCACAATGACCTAGAAGAGAGTGGGAAAAGAGAAAATGAGGGCTTTATTCGGGAAGGCCTCTTGGAGGAGATGTGTTTTCAGTAAGACTTTGAAGGTGGGGAGAGTAAATGTATAATAATAATAAAAAGTAATTGTGGTATTTGTTAAGTACTTACTGTGTCTCAGGCAATGAACTAAACACTGGGTTGGATGCAATCAAATGGTTTGGACACAGCCCTGTCCCATGTGGGTCTCACAGTCTCATTCACCATTTTACAGATGAGGTAACTGAGACATAGAGAAGAAAAGTGACTTGCCCAGGGTCACACAGCAGCTCAGTGGTGGACCTGAGATTAGAGCCCATGAGCGTCTGACTCCCATGCTAATGCTCTATCCACTAGGCCATGCTGTTTCCTTTGTGTTTTTTGGGAAATTTTGTGGGAAAGACTTTTTGGAGGAGATGGGATTTTAGGAGGGCTTTGAATGTATGTCAAATTTTGGAAAGAAGGGTGGGGGAATGGAGGCAAGACACAGAACAGTGGACTAAATAATAATGATAATAATAATGGTATTTGTAAAGTGCTTACTGTGTGCCAAGCACTATTCTAAGTGCTGGGGTAGATACAAGGTAATCAGGTTGTTCCACATGGGACTCACAGTGTTAATCCCCATTTTACAAGCTGAGGTAACTGAGGCCAAGAGAAGCTAAGTGAATTGCCCAAGGTCACCCAGTTGTCAAGTGGCGGAACCAGGATTAGAACCCATGTCCTGTGACTCCGAGGCTCTTGCCACTAGGCCAGGCCATTGAATCATTGATCTAACTTATTAATGGCAAGTCCTGTATTTTTGCATATTTCATTCTTTTATTCTCTTCCTCCTTTGTGGAGGGTTTAGGACAGTTGCTGCACCAGGTAGGATTGGCAAAGAGAGGGAAGTATGCATCCCAGCCCCACAGCACTTACATACATATCTGTAATTTTTTAATATTAATGTCTGTCCCCCCTTCTAGACTGTAAGCTTGTTGTGGGTGGGGAATATGCCTGTTATATTGTATTCTCTCAAGTGTTTAGTACAGTGCTCTGCACACAGTAAGTGCCCAGTAAATAAGGTTGATTGACTGACCAGCAAAATGGGCACAAAATCTGCACTCTCACTTAATAATAATGGTATTTGTTAAGCAATTACTATGTGCCATTGTTCACTTGTATGCTGAGAGACATGGAGATGAAGTACTGTACGTCTGCAGGTTTCATCAGGTTGTCTAATAATTTTGTGACTAGTCATGAAATATTACAAAAAACTGTGAAAATATTTTTGGATTAACAAAAAAGGCTTTGTAATTGTTCTACAGCATACTGAATGAAAAATACTGTGAAAGTTTTTGAAGTGTGTTTCTTTGGGTGTTGGATTTGATCACTCTTTTGGATTTTCAGTCTGGAGTCTGTAAGAAGTAAAGATTAAGGGGTCATTGCAGACTAAGGGATCTGCAAATTAAAATCAAGGATGATTGAAAGAAAAGAAAGGGGAAGCAGAGTGGCTTAGTGGAAAGAGTCTGGGCTTCGGAGTCAGAGGTCATGGGTTCGACTCCCGGCTTTGCCACTTGTCAGCTGTGTGACTGTGGGCAAGTCATTTAACTTCTCTGTGCCTCAGTTACCTCATCTGTAAAATGGGGATTAACTGTGAGCTTCACGTGGGACAACCTGATTACCCTGTATCTACCCCAGCGCTTAGAACAGTGCTCGGCACGTAGTAAGCGCTTAACAAATACCAACATTATTATTATTATTATTAAAAGATTGTATCTGATCACTTGAGGGGAATCCAACACTTTATTATGCGTTATCGATTAATCGGTGGTATTTATTGTGCTCTTATATATGCAGAGAACTAGGAAAATGCAATAGGATTGTTGGATATGATCCCCATCCACAAGGATTTTAGATCAAAGGTGGAAACAGATATTAAAATAAATTACAGATGGGGAAATAGCCAAGTATAAGGGTATGTAAATGAGTGCTGTTAGGTTCACTCATTCATTCCTTTAGTCGTTTTTATTGAGCGCTTACTGGGTGCAGAGCACTGTACTAAGTGCTTAGGAAGTACAGTTCAGCAACAAATAGCAACAATCCCTGTCCACACTGGGTGGTTGGGTGAGGTGAATATCAAGTACCTTAGAGTTGCAGATCTAAGTGCAAAGGCAATCCAGAAGGGCAGGTGGATAGGAGAATTGATGCTTCCATGAATCTTTTGGATTTTTATTTTCTTGACTGTAGGAAAACGTGACTGATAACAAGATCATATCTGAATCACCTCCGATGAATGAATTTGAAACCCTTACTGCCAAATTCCACTTTGTTGATCTGGCAGGATCAGAGAGATTAAAGCGAACAGGAGCTACTGGAGAGAGGGCCAAAGAAGGAATTTCTATCAACTGTGGACTTGTAAGATCAAAATTTGTTTTACTAGGCTACCAGTACGTGCAAGCTTTTCTTTTCGCTCTATCTCTTCTGCAGAAGATAAGTTTAAAGAGGGAAAATGTACAGATTCATGTGACTGTGGTAACTCATTTAATAGGCAATGGATTAGAAATGCATTGATTTTGCTCTCATTATACTTCTGTGTGTAACCAATTCCTGGATGGTTCTGAACTATAACTGGGCTTTTTGGATATGATAAAACATAACCTATCTTTCATCTTAGTTATATATGTAATAAGCTTAAGCTATTTGCCTTTACTAAATGTCCAAGTAAATATAGAAACTATTTTAAAATTGCAGTACATATCAAAATACATGTTAGCACATAAAAGCTATTTGACATTTTCATATTTGATTTTTCTAGTCTTTCACTGAAAAATAGATAAATGTAAGATAATTTAAGAAATAATTAAGGATACATTGCTGCAAAACAGGACTAATAAAAATGTATTTGTAGTAACTGTTTCAGTCAGGGTGGACATTGCCATCAGAACTTGCTAAATTACTTTTGAAAAATATTTACAGACCATGCCATCTAGTGGTATTTCTTGTTAGAGTTAATGTTATTCTGACATTTAGTGGAGTTGAAATACATTTCATCTCTAGATGTTGTATAATATTTATAAAGATATAACTCACCCAAAGTAGATTTAGTATATGTTTTGTGTTGGAGTCTGGGTATTTTTTTTTTTCCATGGGCGAATGCTTCCGCAATATCAGAGGCTTAGTACTTATTTATTGTTTTATTAAATCAAGAAAAACATCCAATTATTTGAGGGAACCAAATGACACACCAGAAGTCCAGGGGTGCTAGAGGTTATCTGTATTGAAACAATACTATTCCATGAATCCTCAGGTGAAATCTAAATTCAATAAATTATACAGTAATATGCAACAAGATTTCATCATCTTAAAACCGGTAAAATATAATCTCAAATTTACCAAATCCAGTAAATGTACTCTCAATCCAAAACAAAATTTTTTTTGTTTTAAGTTGTGTATAATTGGAGTGATTTTATTCCCTAAGATTGTTTTGCTAACATCATTTTTCATTTCTTTCAGTTGGCACTTGGCAATGTAATAAGTGCACTGGGAGATAAGAGTAAAAGGGCCACTCATGTACCATACCGGGATTCCAAACTAACAAGGCTATTGCAGGACTCGCTGGGGGGAAACAGGTATGAAAGAGAAACTCTTCTCTCATCTATTCCCAAGGACCTGGTTTAAAGGATCCATTGAGAGAGTTAGTTGTGTTTGAATGTATTCTGTTAATTTCATTAGTTTCAGAATGTTTTTCCTTTGGGAGTAAGCGTTTTATAAATCTCATCATAAAATTAACTATTTCCAAGTTCCTTAGTGACATTACAGTAGCAGTACTTCGGATTTCAAATAAGTAGAATTTTTTTACATCAATTCAGCCATAAACCGAAGGTTAATATTTTTTGTTGGTCATTTTTGAATCAGTTTTAGGGTCCCACAGCAGGGGTTTTTCCTTCCCCCACCCCCACAAGAGATCTTTCTTCAACCAGTGTCTGAAGCCAATCCAGGGTTGAACCATGAATCTCTTTAGGAGGGAGGTCTTGCATAAGCCCTTGCTCCACTGTGGCTGCTGGAATTCTCTTCCAGACTGGGCTCACTTCCTGTCCTGCACTGTATCCACCACTGAGATGGACCCACACCATGGTGAAGTGGATAATAATAATAATTATGATATTTGTTAAGTGCTTACTATGTGCCAAGCACTGTTCTAAGTGCTGGGGGAGATACAGGATAATCAGGTTGTCCCACATGGGACACAATTTTAATCCCCATTTTACAGATGAGGTAACTAAGGCACACGGAAGTGAGGTGGCTTGCCCAAGGTCACGTGGCAGACAATAATAATAATAATTATAATACTGGTATTTGTTAAGCACTTACTGTGTGACAAGCACTGTCCTAAGCACTGGGGTAGATACAAGGTAATCAGGGTGTTCCTCGTGGGGCCCACAGTCATAATCCCCATTTTACAGATGAGGTAATTGAGGCATAGAGAAGTTAACTGACTTGCCCAAAGTCACACATCTGATAAGTGGCGGAGCTGGGATTAGAACTCGCTGTCGGAGGCGGGATTAGAGACCTCGACCTCCGACTCCCAAGCCCGTGCTCTTTCCACTAAGCTATGCTGCTTCTGCAATATTCTGAAATTTCTGCAGTCACTGGACCCAGGCCATTTGAATGGCACTCCCAGGATGTCTCTATGGGACAGTCCCCCTGGAGCATCTTTGTGTGGGAAGGGGCTGCTCTGGAAATCTTGCTCCAGCCCAGGACATTGATGATAATGTAATAATAATAATGATGGAATTTGTTAAGCACTTATTATGAGCCAGACACTGTACTAAGCTCTGAGGTGTATACAAGCAAATCGAGTTGGACAACAGTCTCTGACCCACGTAGGGCTCACAGTATCAATCCACATTTTACAGATGAGGTAAATGAGACTCAGAGAAGTGAAGTGACTTGCCCAAGGTCACCCAGTGGAGAAGTGGTGGATCCAGGATTGAAATCCATGACCTTCTGACTTCCAGGCCCAGGCTCTATCTGCTCTGCCAGGCTGTACTCTCTATCTCTAACTTCTAGGCGCCCCCAGGGACTCTTTCTTAAATCCAAGACGGTGTAACCTGGAGGTCCCCTGGAAAGATTTCTATTGTAACCTTTTTCCTCACTCTCTGGGCTGGCCTGTCATATCCTGCACACCTCCATTCTCCCAATTTTCAAATCCCTTCTCAAGTCACATCTCTTTCAGGAGGCCTTCCCTAACTAAGCCCTCATCCACCCTATTTTCCCTCCCATCTGTATTATCTCTGTGTTTGAATCTTTACCCTCTCAGCACTTAGATGTACCCCTACTCTCCCCCCACCTACCTCCCGCAACACAAATACACACACACACACACACACACACACACTCCACATTAAGATCTGTTGCTCCTCCAACCTTTAATTTATTTTAATGTCTGTCTCCCTCTCTAGACTGTAAGCTGCTGTGGGCGGAGAATGTGTCTGCCTATTCTGTTGTATTATACTCTCCCAAGAGCTTAATACAGTCCTCTGCACATAAGAAGCACTGATTGATTATTTCCATAATTGTCAAGCAACCTTTGAATACATTCATGTATTACTGATATAAGTTCACATTTACATCCTAAACTCCACTATTGTATCTTGAAGACCCTTTGAAAGACTCTGTATTCAGATTTCCCTAGAAATTTCCAATGTGATCCTTTTGAAGCCTCTTGATTTTAGGTTTGTACTTTGAGTATAAAATGTACTATAGTTTGGAGCTCTAGTACTTGTGCAGTAATAAATATGACTCCAGAAAGTGTAGAGAAAAATGTACATGTATATTAAATCCTGAAATAAAGCAAGATTAGAATAGGCTCACATTTTTCTCAGTCAATTTTTTTATCATCAGAAATATTAACTGAGGCATATGCTTAATTGGAGGAACCAGGAAAACCCAAGAACATTATCAATCGTTTACATCAAATGGCAAGAATATAATATGGTCTAGTAGAAAGAGCATGTGACCGGATATCAGGAGACTTAGGTTGAAGTCCAAGCTCGCCACTGGCCTATGTGTGACCTTTCCCAAGTAATTTAACCTCCCTCTGCCTTAGTTTACGTTTCTGTACAATGGGAGTAATAAGACTTGCTTCTCTCCACCTCATATAAAAAAACACTGAATAATAATAATAATAATAATAATTATTGTATTTGTGAAACACTGCTAGAGTAGATACCAGATAATCAGATCAGACACATTCCCTGTCCCACATGAGGCTCACAGAAGTGCTTAGTACAGTGCTTGGCATTCCGTATGTGCTCAATAAATATAATTCATTGATGTATTCTGTTGTAAACAGTTACCTTGTTCATGATGGCATTAAACAGTTAATTATGAAGGAGATAATGCTCGTGAAGTGTATTTGATGATATTAGATCTTTGAAAAAGACCTTTTGAAAAGCTTTTTATTTCTATTGCAACGTTTGTGATTCTTTTTTCCCCAAAATCTGTGTCTAAATTATGTTACAGAAGCTCTTTGTCCTTTTTTTGGACTAGAGCTGCATAAAGTTAAATTGAAGTGATCATTTACGGTATTGATTGGCTTTTCATCAGTAAATCTTATTTATGTTTGTAACTCACAGTCAAACGATCATGATAGCGTGTGTCAGCCCTTCAGATAGAGATTTCATGGAAACTTTGAACACACTGAAGTATGCCAATCGTGCCCGAAATATCAAAAACAAGGTCATGGTTAACCAAGACAGAGCTAGTCAACAAATCAATGCACTGCGTAGTGAGATTACACGACTTCAGATGGAACTCATGGAGTACAAAACTGTAAGTAAATGTGGCGTCTATTCAACCTGCATCTTGAGGTATGTCTTCAACCAACAGCAGAATGAGAGGAGAATTTCCCAAGACACTACTCAGTATTATCAATGGATACCACTGTCTTCTGGGTGGCATGATGGTCTTTTTAAACCAATACCGAAGCCCTAAACAAACATTCTTGGTTCTTAAAATTTCTTGCCCAGTTCTTCCTTAGCAGGGAAGTGTAATGGAGAGAATACAACTATCTGTGTATTCATTCATTCAATAGTATTTATTGAGCGCTTACTATGTGCAGAGCACTGTACTAAGCGCTTGAATAGTCTCCTTCCTTTCTTGTGACTGGTGAAAAGTTCCAAACATAAGGATTTTCTGCCGTAGACTTTCCTAGTACTCTAGGAAAGTGGCATGACATAGTGGATAGAGCTCAGGCCTGGAGTCAGAAGGTCATGGGTCCTAATCCCGGCTCTGCTACTTACCTGCTTTGTGACCTGGGGCAAGTCACTTTATTTTTCTGGGCCTCAGTTTCCTCATCTGCAAAATGGGAATTGAGACTGTGAGCCCCATGTGGGACAGGGACTGTGTCCAACCTGATTAACTTGTATCTACCCCAGTGCTTAGAAGAATGGTGCTTGGCACATAGTAAGCGCTTAACAAGTACCATAATTATTAGTACTCCTCTGGGAATCAAGTTCACTGAAGGCCATTCTGTGCTTAGTTAGAATTTCCGCATATTGGAGATATGTCCACCAATTAGGAAATACTTTTATCTTCTTTAGGGAAAAAGAATTATTGATGAGGAAGGTGTTGAAAGCATCAATGACATGTTTCACGAGAATGCCATGCTACAGACTGAAAATAACAATTTACGTGTAAGAATTAAAGCAATGCAAGAGACTGTTGATGCCCTGAGAACCAGAATAACTCAGCTTGTTAGTGATCAGGCCAACCAAGTTCTTGCCAGAGCAGGTATTCCATTTTTTTTCACTTTCGAATGAACTTGATAAGAAGGCTCCTAGAGGGAGAGAACACTAAGGTATTTTCTGTTCACTGTGTAGTTGTTCTTTCTATTTGGAGAACATAATTCATCTATGAATGGCATGTGTGGCCCAAAGGGCATGCAGAGCTCACATTCGTGGCCATAATATGCATATTGAGAAGCACTGTGGGCAAAGATTGTCTGTCTTCATTGCTGTATGCTCCTTTCCAAGCGCTTAGTACAGTGCTCTGCACACAGTAAGTGCCCAATAAATACAATTGAGTGAATGAATGATTGAGTCAGAGGACTGGGTAGTCATCCCTCACCCCAGACTTGTCTTCTGTGTGATCTTGGTCAAGCAACTTAACTTCTCTGTGCCTCTGTTACCCATCTATAAAATGGGGATAAAGACTATAAGCCTTAAAACTATGAGACTGTGTCCAACCTGACTAGCTTGTATTTACTCTAGCACTTAATACACTGCCTGGTATAGTGTAAGTGCTTAGCAAATACCATAAAAAAAATCAAGTCTGTACACTGTGCCATCTTGGGTAATGTTTGCAGTGTGTGGCATTGTTTTCTCTCTTTCCCCTCTTTCGAAACAAAGCCTTTGCTTGAAGAGTCACTCCTTTCATTAGAGTGGTGTGCCATGCTAATCTGTTCTGGGCAATCGACTGAATTTTCAGTTGGATTGAAGTATTGGTTAACACTTTGCTCGGTAACTCCCAAGTTGTGGGTTCTCCAATATAAAACAACATTGAAGCTTTAATATGGATCTTTCAAAACTCAAAATAAAATAGGTGGGTTTTTTCAGAGTATACTATGGTCTCACTATTATCAAGGATATACTTCAAAACAAGCTAAAACTTAAATTATTAAATGCCCAAAGTGATTGTAAACATTATGCTTTTATTCTCAGCTCCATAGAAATCTGTTTCTTTTTCCTTAACAGGTGAAGGGAATGAAGAGATTAGTAATATGATCCATAATTATATAAAAGAAATTGAAGATCTCAGGTATAATTTTAAACTTTTGTTGGCTTTGATATGAATAATATGTGTTTCAGTCATGCAGCTTTCTAAGTATTCTGGCCATTATATTTTAATAAATTCATTGTCTACTAGATACACTACTGAACTGTAAGTGTTAAGATTTTTAAGAATTCTGGGAAAAACAGAGTTACATTCCCTGATATTTCAGTATTGTGCTAGTCATGTTAGGCTGTAGTGGGTGGAAGATGAAAATAAATATAGAGTGGTACAATATGAAAGTTTCTACCTTCCTTAACTTCCAAATAATCTAGGTTTTTGAAGAACTGCACTTAGTGCCTTTTTAAAGTCATCTTTAGGACCTATCACCCCTCTCAGGGTCATACCTGGAGGGTTTGCAGTAGCCTACCAATCTCGGGTACGGGAGGGAGATCAAGCAGAGGCTTCCCCATTCCATTCCTAGCTTGGCCAGTGGCTAGCGAGTGGAAAGCAATCTGGTACAAATAAAAACTCCCCCATGCTGGGCAGCAGTGTCATGGGAGAAAGTCGAGGGTGGAGACTTGCGTTTACTGCACGGAAGGCTGCAGTGGTCAACCGCTCCCGTATTTTACCAGGAAAACTCTATGGATCCACTACCAGAACGATTATAGATGGAGAGTGGGGCGTTCTGGGAGAGATGTGTACCTAGTGTTGCTATGGTTCGGAAGTGACTTGGTGGTATAAGTCAAGCCAAGACAATGAACTCTTGAGAATACAAATTCATTTCTTGAATTACAGTGAGATTTCCTTGGAGAGGTCAACTATTCCCAAATGGAATTTACAAGCCAGATGCTTTATGTCATCCATAACTTTTTCTACTAATAAGAATGACCTTTTTGAGTCCTCTCTCACTGTACTAAGCACTGAGAAAGTACCATAAAAAGAAGGACCACAGAAATCTAACACCATTGATAGATCAGTTTAATGGCACTTCTACAAAAGTTCATCATGCTGTGGTCTGACTAATGAGAATCACTCGATTAGTGGTAGCAGTTGTGTATATGTGTATATATTTATAATTCTATTTATATACATTAATGCCTATTTGCTTGTTTTGATGTGTATATATATAATTTGATGTATATCGATGTTATTGATGCCTGTTTACTTGTTTTGATGTATGACTCCCCACTTCTAGACTGTAAGCCCGCTGTGGGCAGGGATTGTCTCTCTTTATTGCCAAATTGTACTTTCCAAGCGCATAGTACAGTGGTCTGCACACCGTTAGCGCTTAATAAATACGATTGAATGAACCAATGAATGGTATTTATTGTGTGCTTACTACATGCAGAGCACTGTTCTAAGTGCTTGAGAGAGTACGATACAAGAGAATTAGCAGATATGTTCACTGTCCATGATGAGATTAAGCCGAGCAAGGAGTTATGCTGGCCTCCTTTTTGATAATTGCTCACAAGGTATAGGCAGTTGGGTCAACTTGGTTACAGTTAGTTAGTCACTGGCACCTGATAGCATAGTTGGAAAAGAATAGAGTCCAGATTTGTAACTGAACATTTAGGATTATTCATAGGTATTTCTGACCACCTGCTTCTCCTACCCCATAGATTATGAATCTCGAATGGGACAGGGTTTGTGTTCTGTATGATTGTCTTGTATTAACCAGTGTTTAAGCCCATGATATTCACCCCATCCTCAGCCCGACAGCACTTACGTGAATAGCTGAGATTATTTTATATTAATGTCTGTCTCTCCACCTAGACTGTAAGGTCCTTGTGGGCAGGGGACATATCTACCAACTCTATTATACAGTCCTCTCCCTAATATTCATTCATTCAGTCGTATTTATTGAGCGCTTACTGTGTGAAGAGCACTGTACTAAGTTCTTGGGAGAGTACAGTATAACAATAAACAGATACATTCCTTATCCACAATGAGCTTACAGTTCAATACTTAGAACAGTGCTTTGCACACAGTAAGCACTCAAATCTTGGATTGATTGCTTAGCAACAGCCCTATAAGTCATAGTTTTATAAACACTGCACTGATAATACATTTAATGGTAAAGTTTGAATGCTTAGTAATGGAAAACTAGTTCATCGTCCAAACTGCTCTAAATTTCAACATTACACATTGCTACTCTTTATTTTCTTTTGAGGGCAAAGTTGTTAGAAAGCGAAGCTGTGAACGAGAACCTTCGACGTAACCTGACAAGGGCCACGGCAAGATCTCCATATTTTACTGGATCATCAGCTTACTCTCCTGCAATGCTCTCTTCAGAGAAGGAGACTATTGAGATAATAGATATAGCTAAGAAAGATTTAGAGAAACTGAAAAGAAAAGAAAAAAAGAAGAAGAAAAGGTAGTGTTCCAACCTCTTGTATTTATTTCCTTGAAAAGCAGTTTTTATTATTATTAATAGTAATAATTTTGAATTGAATGTTGTGATTGAGCTACTAAATATCAAAGAGAGAATTTGTTGTATTCTCATGCATGAGTATATTTGCATGCATATATTTGTAGTTAAAATTAAAAATGATTGGAATGTGTTTTCTTGGTCAGAATTGGGTCATTGTTCTTATAGTTTCTCCTCACAGATATATTAGAAAAAAAGATAGTGAAAATTATTTTGAATTGCCTATAATAGGCTAATCAGGTTTAAACAGTTTATTATTATTGGAAGTTCTTTCAGTGTTTCTTGGAATCGCTTCTTTTGCTTTCAGTATTTCTTGCTTTCTCAGTGCTTATTGTATGGCTGCTATCCATTTCATTTTCTAATACATTCAAGTAGGCTCATCCACATTTCTAAATTTCTGTCTAGTTGTTTGGTTATAGAAGAACCTTGTACTAAAACTGATTACATTATTGTTAGTGGCTTTTTAAAATTTTCCACCAAAGAACTTTAAGTGTGTCCCAGATTCTATCTTCTCTAGTCCAGTATTTTTCCATTCTTAAAGCAGCTGGATGCGGGGAAGAAGAAAATCAAAATCTGACCATATGAGTGTGATAGCATATCAGCTAAACAAACAGAAGTTGGAGTTGTACTAATTCTCTATTGCGGCCAATTGAGCATGCAGTCTATATTTTTGTGTGTGTATGTTTTGTATTGCCTTATATGCCAAGGAAATGAAATATCATTTTTGGCTAGATATTCAAAAGAGGCTAGAAAACCTATTTTGTGTCATTTCTGTCAAGCTGTTGAACAAATGATCTGGTACAAGTAAGGAGTGCTCCAAATTTGAAAACCTTAAATTCAGCCTGAAAAGAATAATCATTTTATGTCCTTTTATGTGTTAGAAGAAAGTTGTTCACTTGAACATGAAATTTTAATAGCAAATGAGAAGGAAATATTTTTTGTTTAAAATGTAGGAGTACTCTTTTAGATTGTGATTATATGGAAAACAATAGCTGTGGAAAGGAGATGAGAAAAATAAGAAGCGAAAATAGTAGGTAGAAGAATGGTTGTGTGTAGATATTGTGCAACCATACAGTCATTTTTAAAAATGGTTTTTGTTAAGCGCTTACTGTTTGCCAGGCACTGTTCTAATAGACATAGTCCATGTCCCAAGATAATAATAATAATAATAATGTTGGTATTTATTAAGCGCTTACTATGTGCAGAGCACTGTTCTAAGCGCTGGGGTAGACACAAGGGAATCAGGTTGTCCCACGTGGGGCTCACAATCTTAATCCCCATTTTACAGATGAGGTAACTGAGGCACAGAGAAGTTAAGTGACTTGCCCACAGTCACACAGCTGACAAGTGGCAGAGCTGGGATTCGAATCCATGATCTCTGACTCCCAAGCCTGTGCCAAGTTGGGGCTCATAGTCTTAATTTCTGTTTTCTAAATGAGTAACATGAAAGTTAGGTGACTTGCCTAAGGTTACACAGCAGACAAGTGGAGGAGCTCGGATTAGAACCCAGGTCCTCTGATTCCCAAACCCTTAGCATTTCCAGTAAGCCATAATGCTTCTCATGTTAACTCTTTTCCCACATCATCCCCCTAGCCTGGAACTCCCTCACCTTCCATATATGCCAGACGATCAATCTCTAGACCCTCAGAGCATCACTAAGGTCACATCTACTCCAAGAGGCCTTTCCTGGTTAAGACCTTTTTTCCTCAGCTCACTCTCTCTCCTGTATCATCTGTGCACTCATTCTGTGACCTTTGGACACTTAGAGAAGCAGCATGGCGTAGTGGATAGGGCATGTCTGGGAGTCAGAAGGTCATGGGTTCTAATCCAGGCTCCGCCACCTGGCTGCTGTGTGATCTTGGGCAAGTCACCTCACTTCTCTGAGCCTCAGTGATCCCTCATCTGTAAAATGGCGATTGAGACTGTGAGCCCCGCATAGGACAGGGACTGTCCGGCCCAATCTGCTTGTAAACACCTCAGCACTTAGGAGCTTGGCTTAGTGGAAAGAGCCTGGGCTTGGGAGTCAGAAGTCGTGGGTTCTAAACCCAGATCCACCACTTCTCAACTGTTCGACCTTGGGTAAGTCACTTAACTTCTCTGTGCCTCAGTTACCTCATCTGTAAAATGAGGATTAAGACTGTGAGCCCCACGTGGGACAACCTGATTACCTTTTATCTACCCCAACACTTAAAACAGTGCTTGGTACATACTAAGCACTTAACAAACACCATCATTAATTATTACAGTGCCTGGCACATAGTAAGAACTTAACAAATACCATTATTATTATTATTATTATTATTATTTGCCCCATCCCCAACCCCACAATACTTAGGTACATATTTTTAAATGATATATTTTATATTATTTATTCATATTTCTGGTTTCCCTCTCTAGACTGTAATCTCCTTATGAACAGGGAACATGTCTGCTAATTCTGTTGTATTGTACTCTCCCAAGCACTTAGTACAGTGCTCTGCACATAGAAAATGCTCAATAAATAAGACTGATTGATTTAAGGAATATGTCAGTGCCATTGAGCCCTGAGAAATAATTTTCATTTAGAGATATCCCCATGTTGTTTATTATGAGAGATAGCCCTGCTGATTATGGCGAATCCTTAGCAGACCTTGTGAGAAGCTTTACCAATAGCCTTCCTGGGCTCACGACAGCCAACTCTTTCATTATATCTGGGGAACAAGGATAGCATAGCTAAATGAAATCAACAGGTAATTCAGAAGGTTTTTATTCATATATTCCAACATACTTCCTCCATGAATGTAATTTTAGCTTACTTACAAGTAGTTCAAGTACATTATAAAATTTCACCTTCACTCTTTCTGCCCTTCAGGGAGAGAGGCTAATATTAAATGAAATAGCCAAGAGGAGGCCAGCAGGAGGGAGAAGGAAGCTAAGAGACTAGGTTGATTCAAAAATCAGATTAATATACCCACAAATAATGGTTTGGACTCCATATTTTCCCATTGTGGGATCAACAAATTTGGGGTGCAAATCGTTTCAGGGTTATGAATACTGTCAAAGATGGTCAGGAGCTGGAAAGTTTGTTGTTTAGAGTAGAGGCTTTATTTTGTCTTAGATATTATGCCTGTTTTATTTTCAGGAAACATCACTTCAGAAAAAAAAAAGATAATCAGTTATGCTTTTATCCATGTGCAATGAAAATCAGTGTGAGTGTACATGATAAATTCCTAAAGCAAGATGGGCAAATAAGATTCCAAATTAAAGTATTGAAAATATGATCCATCCTCTCAACTGTGTCATTGCTATGGCACTGGGAATTCAATCAATCGAGGGCATTCACTGAGCATCTACTGTTTTCAGAACACTTGTACTAAGTGCTTGGGGGAGTTGGTAGTCACGATCCCTGCCTATAGGGAAGACTGACATTAAAATAAATGGCAAGAGGGGAAGTAGTAGAGTATAAGAATATGTGGGTGGGGCTGCGGTGAGTACGAGGCTCAGATTCAACAGATTCCCCTTCTGTTTTCCTCTTCTCCATATGCTTTTATTGTTGTTCTGATAGTCACAAGATCCAGTCACCATTCTAGGCAAAATGTCTGTTTTAGATGCATAGTATGTGTACATTTTGAATATCTAGCCCTTAAATGGTAACCATCTTCAATAAATAAGATTGATTAAAGTCGTATTGGACACACAATTTTGTGTTTTTATGGTACAGGGTGAAATTCGGAAATGTATTAAAGATCAATTGTCAGCTCACAGCCTCACTTTCCTTTGCCTAACCTCTATTTTATATCCTTTGATAGCTGACTGATACTGTTATGAGGTCTTCCTTTTAAAACATGAATGAAGACTTCCTGAATCAATAGAAATGCTAATTTTTAAAAACAAAAGTGAAATGAGAACCACCAGTGTACAACAAATTGACAAATGGAACAAAGTTATATATGAACATTTCTATGAAATTTGAGTGGAAGCTAGAAATCTGGGATTTGTCTTCCCCTTGCTCCCTTTTGGGCCCCGAGAAAGTAATTTAACTTTTGTATCACAGTTTCCCATACAAAATGGGAATAATGTTAACTATCTTAGGTTTATAAAATGTCCTGAGGCTTTTAGCTTTAAAGTAGGCATGATAGTAAGTAGGAACAAAACATCTACATTTTAATGACCCTAAAGCAAATATTTTTATTTGGTACATTCCACTAAGTAACTAAAAAACTCAACATTCATATGATGATCTTTAAATTAATGAACATTTTCAGTCTCTTAATGCACTGATTGTAGTTCTACAATTTTGCATTACACCATTTACATTGAAATGTGAATTATTAGTGGAAAGTACTGTTTTTCCCATCCAATTGCTTCTGAGATGAAATTTTTGTTTGCTAGTTCCTAACAAGCAGGCGAGTAACACCTCTCACCCCAGCATTAAAAAAAATAATTGAAATTCAGAAGGTCCGTTTTTTCAAAGCTTGGTAAAAAAGTCTTATTAGCTCATTCCAGTTAGATATCTATCTCTCTGAGGTTGCTCCCATGATTAAGGGTTTGAATTTTCAAAACTGCCTGGCAGACAGGCCCTTGGCATGATCAGGGGGTGTTCTGGTTTTACCCAAAGCTTCCAACAAAACAGTTTTTCCTTTCCTTCCGGTTCTCCGTCTCTGATGAGGAAGAGGGCTGTGCTTCAGGGAATTTTCGGTTGATGCTTTCCATTTCAGGTTCAGGAAAGATTGGCCCCAGCATAAACTGGGGAATCGAATTCCTTCCTCCCTGAAGACTATCCATCAGACTCTATTCTTTTCCACTCTAAACATATTTAAGTACCTCAAGGAGTCTTCTAGCAGTTTAATCTACCTGGGTTTGGTATCTTTCTGCCCTTTACCTTCCTTTCTGTTTAAACAGTTACTGGGAAACTGGAGGATTACAGCTCCCCAAGTCCTCAGCAACTCGGAGCTGACATCTGGGGTGACTACCTGCAGAGCAGAGATGTTGATGTGAAGAAAACTCCTGGGGTCTCCCCTCACACAAGGAAGTTTCAGTCCCAGTCCCCCCACTGTCTTACTGGCCAATGCTACGCCCGTCTTTAGGACTCTAAGGAAATCAGAAGGGATTTTTTTTTTTCTTGTGGTATTTATTAACCACTTACTAGGTACCAACCACTCTTCTAAGTGTCAGGGTAGAAACAAATTAATCCACATGGGGCTCAAAGTCTTTAAGCCCCATTTTACAGATGAGGTAACTGAGGTACAGAGAAGTGAAGTGACTTGCCCAAGGTCACACATCAGACAGGTGGTGGAGCCGGGATTAGAACCCAGGTCTTTCTGACGCTCAGGCCCATGCTCTATCCACTCCCTATTCCCTAGATGGGAGTTTTCTTCCAACTCCAGCCTCCCATCAATGCTTGTTGCCAACAGTGGTGTGATTTCAAAGAAAATGAAACCCACACAGCTGCTTTTATTCAAACCATCTCTGATCTGGAGTAGTTTTAAGGGATAAAGAAGCTCAACAACTCTTACTAGTCTATATAACTTCCTCTCATCAATGCAGTCATCATTTAAGGCTCCTGGTAAAAGAAAAGTTATCTTAGTTTTTGGACTTGGCAGGAAGCAAGTGCCTATAGGGAGAGAGGGAGAGGGACAGAGAGAAATAGAAAGAAAGGGAAAAAAAAAGAAATAAAGAGATGTCATCTTTTGAATAAGCAGACCAATTGCTGAAGATCAACCAATAGAAAGAACTTTGCTTTGCAGCGAAGCTCTTTCTTTAGGGGTTGAAGAAGAGGTTCTTGGAATGGATTCACACTTTTTTAGTGAGATATGGCACTTTATACTATATGCTCTTTTCCTGATATCACTTGAGTTGCCCTGTAGAGAATATGCTCATGATAAGAGACAAGAAGCAGCAAAAATATCTTTGAGAAAAATGACCAAATGAAGTGATATTCCTCCAGTAGGAATAATGAGGATGCTTTACTCTCAATTCTTTTCGTTTTTTTGTTTTTTTGGAGAAAGCAATTGAAATTCATAATAGAATCTGTAACGAAAATCTTTCTTTTGTTTACAAAATACAACTGCTACTTGCTTTGGGTCTACAACCCTATAGAATTCAGTCACCGAGAATTACCCACTATTATTTTAATTAATTAAAAGTTAATTATGCTACAGGGAAATTCATAGTTTTCTTCAATTCACTGAATGAATGGCTTACAGACTCTTGACAGAGAGCTTATAGAAGACCTAAACTTGAGCATCATCCTCCTCCACAGATACATTTTCAAATTCTCCTCCAAAATTGTAAGTGTAAATATTTGGGCATTGAGGTAGTAGCACTGATTCTGAGAATAAGGAGATTCATGGAATCATAATCTGACATCAAAGAACTATTGAAATAAACTTTTTATTGCTCTGGCCAGATTCCATCTTCAAGAATACCAAATAGCCCTCAGACAATTGTGAGCTTTGGCTTCACAGCCCATTTCAGCTGAGCCCAGGATCAATAAAGCTTGGCAAGTTGTATGATGGTGAACAATTCCCAATAACCTCTCAACAGGCTTTACAGTCCAAAATTAATTTTATCAAATGAACTGGGGAGGAGTCCCACAATGAGATGGAGAAAAGGATGCAAATGACGATCTCCCAAAAAATCTGGATGCCCATAGCTTTTCTATAAAAAAACATTCAACTTCAGCACAATTTCCACTGATACCCGCTATGTGCTACAGAATGTAGAAATACCGACATTGGTCCTGGATTCAAGGAATATTGGTGTGTCCACCCACATCAAAGCAAATGCTTATTAACTGACTTGGAAGAAATATTCTGAGGTATTTGAAAAAAAGCTTAAACAATGTAGCATACTTCGACAATTGGGAGAGAGTAGCAATGGATTGTTCAGCCTCCTTTATGGCCAGAATTCATTATATCATGATATTCTTATAGCCTTTGCTCTAAGGAAGAATCAAAAAGAGTGCCAGCCCTCTTAGGTATCATATAGAATCACATCAGCAGAATCGAGTTCAGGCTATATGCAGATTATTGTACAAGCAGCTTTGGGAATATTCATCAATCAGTGTCATATTTATTGAATGCTTACTATGTGCAGAACACTGTACTAAGCATTTGGAAGACTACAACAGAATAGGTGGACAGGTTCCCTGCCAACAAGGAGCTTACAGGCTAGAAGAGCAGCGTTCTTTGATGAATTTATCATCTATGGGAGGGAAAGACAAGCTGACATAGATTGATAAAACAGCAGTTAAAAGGTCTTAGAACAGTAATAAAAAAAGCAGCACAAGGCAAAATGAATCACAGTACGAAAGGAGTTTTCGGTCAATCTTAGCCACATTTGCAAAATGCCTAAACTTTCCCTGTTGTCTTTTTTGAATAGGAAGATAGCGCACTTTTTTTTCCCTTTCCTCTCCATCCCATGGTTGACATCTGCTTTGTTTGTCTGACAAAGCAGACCTCCACTGCAGGGAGCAAAAATTGGAAGGAAGGGAGTTTTGGGAAGGGAGAACTTGAGGGGTGGGGGAACCCCATTGAATCAGGTACCTGTCTGATAGGCAGCTTTGAGAGGCAAAGTTCCAAATCCTCTGGGATAGCAGGATTTCTAAGTGAAATGAGCTGATATTGCTAAGCACTTTGAAAGAACGCAGGTTGTGGTAAGTAATCTCCAGTGTCTGAGGAATTTCATAGCCATATCCATTTGACCAGATTTTATATCCCATGTAATTTAACTATCCTGAAGTAGAAATGATCAATAGACTGTTTTGAAATTCACTAATAGTTTATTAAGATGTGAAGCCATGTAGCAAATTAGTGTCTTAGCACATAGTTGTATTTTCATAATATGGTATAAAGGCATTACTTTTTGAAATTTTAAAACTTTGGGGGTTAATGGCCTATTAATGATTTCTTTAAAAAGGCCAACCAGGAAAATTCTTCTTTGAAGATGAGACCTTCTTTGGAAGGTAGTCAAATTCTCCTTTTGTGAGCTAAAATACATATTTCAACATCACCTTGCTCCTATCAATTTAGAATATAGATAGTTACTGGAAATGTTTTTGTCAGATTAGATGACCTGGTATTCTGAAAGTGTTGCTAGGTTACGTGGTCTCTTGTTTTCTGTTTACTTGTTGCAAAAATGTATTGCCTTTTTACTATTTATTGGCTCTGGTATCTTTTAAAAATTTATTTTAAAATCTTCGAGCTCATGTATCATTTTGACTTTCTTATCACTCTCGCTTTTTACTGTCTGGTTTGTCCTTCATTGTCTTGGCCTTCCAATACTGTACTTCGTGCTTTTGAAGGCTACAGAAACTTGAGGAAAGCAATCAACAAGAAAGAAGGTTGGAAATATTTCCCAGGTTTTTAACTAAAATGTCATTTTAATGGGTTTCTGTTCACAAAACAAATGCTGGTAGTAAATGGATTAATAGAGTCTTTTGAATATATTAACTGGGGTGATAAAATGAGTAGGAATCCTATGAAATGGGTAGTACAAAAAGGAAAAATGGTTCTCAATTCAAATGCACTTGAGCTACGCATACCCTCAGATAGGTTTTCCAAGAATATGTTGCGACTTAGTCTTTGATAACAGTGGGGCATCTCCTACAGTCATTATATTTGTTTACTTCTCTTCCTATAATAATGGTTCAGGCACTCTGAAGTAATTATAAAAATTGGTATGCAGCATGAAAAAAGATAAAATGAATGTAAAATTAATTATTTATGTTGTCACCTGGTAATCGCTAGATGCTCTTCTGCCTTTTTTCCTCAGTACTCCAAGTCCCATGACAAGTTAAGGGACTTTCCTCATGAAAGTCTTCCTGTAGAATGAAGAATCTGCAAATCTGGGTGGTCTTTTGAATGGTACAAGACTTAAAAGGGATTCTTTAGTTAAGATTTAACAGGCTTTTATTTTCCTTTTAAACATACTTGGTTATTGAAACTACACCCTTACTGTACCCTTAGTTTAAAGGAAACATATTTTAAGAAACTGTTTGCTATCTACTGTTTAAAAAAAAATTTACATTCCTTAAGCTCTTCCATCTATGTTAGTTACAGTTATAGTCACTGTAAAATCAGTCAGTGATTAGTTAAGTTTGAAGTTAATCTTCATGTTCTTCCCAAAGAGGTGGTGGCATTTTTTTTCCTTCAACCAGAAGTGATATTTACTGCTGGGATTGTGTCCTTAAACTATATTATTGTTATTTTAAAATAATAATTGTGGTATTTAAAAGCTCACTATGTGCCAAGCAATGGGCTATGCACTAATGTAGATAAAAGATAATCAGAGGAAACACAGATCCCACTTTGGGGCTCACAGATTATATATGGGTAAATATTATCAAAAACAACTTGCTAATACTGCAGAAGCTTTACTGACATTTTGCTAGCCGGGAAGCTGATATCCCTCAATTCAGCAGCAGTCTCAGTTAGCTGATTGATGATGATGATGATGATGATTATGGGGTCAGTCTTCTCTCAACATTTGAATGGTATTCATTGATCACTTCCTATGTGCAGAGCACTGTACTAACCACTTTGGCTTTTACAATGATCAGAATGTGTTTCTGTCCCCTTGCAAGGCAAAGAGTATTAGTTGTCTATTTGCCTAATATATTAGCCACAAAAACCTCCCACTAATGATGGCTCCCTGCATTCTTTTATCTGGCTTCTGCAGGGACTTTATTCCTGTTTCTAATGATAATTTTGCGCAAAACCTAATCCTGGGAGTAGTTCTTCTTGCAACCCTGAATTTATGACTAATCAATATCTCTCTATCCCCCAGCATGCCAGATAAGAAAGTTCTTACAGTAATTAAATGTTTACTTAAGAAATCATCTTGATAACATTGGTATTCATATCACGTGTTAGAATTTCTAGATATCAGACTTGGACATGAAGAGCAAAGTGTTCAAGGTGACTTGTAAGGGTAAATACAGTACTAAAGCATTAATGACTTTTCCAGGGTCATATTGGCATGTTTCACTTGGGATTTTAATATATATTTTATGGCTTTCCTTCTCTGAAAAATGAGGATAGAATAGAAAAGAGAGTTGGATAGTACCCTATTTATAGTACATCAGATGTAGGAGTAGGTTGCCAAAGCTAAGTTACTTAAGTAGAATGTTGCAGAATCAATCACTGGTATTTATTGAGTGCTTGTTGTATGCAGAGCATTGTACTAAGCACTACAGAGTTGGTAGATACGTTCCCTGCCCACAAGGAGCTCATACTCTAGAGGGGAGACAGACATTAAAGCAAATTATCCATATGTACGTAAGTGCTGTGGGGCTGAAGATGGAGAGAATGAGGCTGATGGTGGTGTGAATATCAAGGGCTTAGAGGGTACAGATTCAAATACATAGGGGACACAGAAGGAAGAAGAGGTAGGGGAAATGAGCGTTTAGCCAGAGAAAGCCCCTTGGAGGAGATGGGCAAGGTTTTGAAGGTGGGGAGAGTGGTGGTTTGTCAAATATGAGGTGGGAGGCAGAGTTTCAGTCTAGAGGGAAGGTATAGGCAAGGGTTTGGAGATAGACAAGATGTGTCTATCTTGGTGTTGGAGGAACAAAGTGGACGGTCTGGGGTGTGTTAAGAAATCAGCAAAGTCACATGGGAGAGGGCAAGGTGATTTAGTGATTTAGAGCTGATGGTAAGGAGTTTCTTTTTGCTACAGAGGTGGATGGGTAAACACTGGAGATTCTCGAGGACTAGGGAAATTTAATCAAGTAAAGCTGAATTTAATGAGCTTCCATAGCAGATGAGGCCTGTGAAATTGGGGTGCATATTAAGGATAAAAGAGACGTAGTTCTTGCCCTTACATAGCTTGGTGTCTAATAAAATTGAAATAATCCAAGGTGATATCGAATGGATTGTTCCAGTTGTCAGTTTTACTGAGATTGAGGAGAGCTGATGAGGAAGAAGAATGATTTTCTTGGACTGTGTAGGGGAAATTGGTGGTAGCAGTGGAAATGTTTTGGTAGAGGTGAATGGCAGGGGAGGAACTGGAAGAAACTAAGTAGTCGGCTGAGAATTCAATTCGCAGCTGTGAAAATTGGTGGTAAGAATTTGTTGGCTTTCTGGGTTTTGTTGGTGAGGCCAATAAGAACCAAAAGGAGCTACATTCTACCAGAAGAAGAAGGTGGGGATGGGGCTTAATTGACACGATTTCATGGCCCAAGGAGCCACTTCTTTACATTTTCTCACTCTTTTTGGAATGAACCTGCTATCTGAGGACCAGAGATTCAGGGGCTGAACCTGGATCGGAACTTAATTGAGAAGATGGGGACCCTCTCTCTTAACCTCCCTATTTCTGCATTTTTCACTGGAATTTTTGGTGGTATAAAGCCATAGAGAAACAGAGCAGCCTATTGGATAGGGCCCAGGCCTGGGAGTCAGAAGGACCCGGGTTCTAGTCCCAACTCCGCCACTTCTCTGCTGTGTGACTTTGGGCAAGTTACTTAACTTGACTGTGCTTCTGTTATGTCATCTCTGAGATGGGGATTACAACTGTGAGCCCCATATCGGACATATGTCCAAAATTGAAGGTACCTCAGACCTAAGTACAATGCCTGGCTCATAGTAAGTGCCCAACAAATCACATAAAACAAAAAAAATCAGGCCTGCTAATGATGAATCAGTCAATCGTATTTATTGAGCACTTACTGTGTGCAACTTGAAAGAGTGCACTATAACAGGGTTGGAAGACACATTCCTTGCCCACAACAAGTTTATAATCTGGAGGGGTAGATAGACATTGATAAAAATAAATGAATCATGGTTATGTATATAAGTGCTATGGGGCTGAGGGAGAGGTGAAAAAGGGAGCAAATCCAAGTGCAAGGGCAACGCCGAAAAGAGTGGAAAAAGAGTAAAGGAGAACTTAATCAGGGAAGGCCTCTTGGAAGAGACTTTCCTTCAATAAGACTTTGAAGCTGGAGAGAGTAATTGTCAGATATGAAGAGGGAGGGCAGGATATGGACGAGAAATCTTCGGTGAGATAGATATGATGAAGATACGAGTAGGTTGGCATTAGAAGATCAAAGTGTGTGGACTCAATCAAGCTCAGGGTGTTATTTTTCACAAATATTTTTCTTCAAAGTAGTCTATACTGTCACCGGCTCCTAATTCATTCAAGATCAAACTTTACCCTTAGACAATACAACAGATATCACAGAACCTTTTGCAACTTGCATGTTTCCTTCCTCTCCCTTTTTCTCCCTCTATACCTCTCTGTCTCATTACTTTCAGCCTCTTTTTAATAGCTGTCACGCTGTCATGTCAGTATTTCGGTGCTCTCATTTTTCTCCTGTGCCAGGCTCCACTGACCAAAAGCAAGATCAGTGATCAATGGGATACACTGAATTCCTTGTGAGAAGGCTAGCCACCACAGCTCCTAAACTAATTCTTTGATTAAAAAGGATTGCTTGTTGTATTCATCCTTTTATATATTCTGTTAAGTGCCATGCTTTGTAAAGAATTAGCTGTATCAAGTGAAGCAGCATGGCTTAAAGGATAGAACATGGACCTAAGAGTCAGATGAACCTGAGTTCTAATTTCAACTCTGCCACTTGTCTGCTCTGTGACCTTAGGCAAGACACTTCACTTCTTTTACCTGAGTTTACTCATCTGTAAAATGGGGATTACGACTGTGAGCCTTACCTGGGACTGTGTCCAACCTGATTAGCTTGTATCTACCCCAGTGCTTAGTATAGTGCAGTGCCTTAACTTACTAAATGCTTAAAAATATCATAAATATGCCCCCCCAAATCAAAATTATTCACTTTATGCCTATCACATATGCTATACGAAACACTTGGGAACATTTAAAAGAAATAAGAGATTTGATCCTTCTCTGAATGGTGTTCACTGTGGCCAGAGACTCTATCTGTTATATTGTTATATTATGCTCTGCTCACAGTAAGCGCTCAATAAATACAATTGATTGATTCATGGAGTTTAGAGTATATAGGTAAAACCAGAAATAAACTGAACAGTCTAAACTACTGAAGAATGAGAATATACTCTAAGAGAAGCAGCATGGGCTAGCATAAAGAACTTGGGCCTGGGAGTCAGAAGGACCTGGGTTAATAATAATTATTATTATAATTACAGTATTTGTTTAGTACTTACTATGTGCCAAGCACTGTTTTCAGCTCTGGGATAGATACAGGGTAATGAGGTTGGACACAGTCCCCACCCCATATGAGACTCACACTCTTAATCCCCATTTTACAGGTGAGGTAATTGAGGCACAGAGAAGTTAAGTGACTTGCCCAAGGTCCCACAGCAGACCAGTAGTCGTCGGGATTAGAACCCACTCCCTCTGACTCCCAAGCCCATGCTCTTGCCACAAGGTTATGCTGGGTTCTAATTGTGCCTCTGCAAATTGCTTGGTGTGACCTTGGATAAGTCACTTAACTTCTCTGTGCTCCTGTTTCCTCGACTGTAAAATGAGGATTAAATACCTATTCTTTCTCCTACGTAGACTGTGATCTCCCTGCGAGGCAGGGACTGGGCCTGACCTAATTAACTTGTACCTATCCCAGCACTTAGAGCAGTGTTTGACACATGGTAAGCACTTTACAAATATCATAAAAAAACACCCAAAGTGATTAAATCAGCAAGAAAAACCAGATGATTTCCTGAATGTCAAGGTGGTTGATGGATGTTTTAGTAGGGAAGATGGGTGGATCCATCAAGGACTACCTCCTGGGGAAGGGCAATATTTAGAAAAGCTTTGAAGGAGGGGCATGATGTTATTCATTCAATTGTATTTATTGAGCGCTTTCTGTGTGCAGAGCACTGTACTAAGCACTTGGAATGTATAAATGAGCAACAAATAGAGACAATCCCTACCCAACAGTGGGCTCACAGTCTAGAATGGGGGAGACAAACAAAAGAAAGTAAGTAGACGGGCATCAATGGCATGCTGTTTGGCAGAGGTAAGAGACAGTTATCAATCAGTGGTATTTATTGATATTGAGTGCTTACTGTGTTCAGAGTACCAGATTTAGTGCTTGGAAGAGTGTATAAAACCGAGTTAGTTGACATGTTCCCTGCCCACAAGGAGTGTGAACAGTGGACTTGGACATAGGAAAATCAACAGTTAGAGACAGCAAAATAAGCACAAATAAAACATCTCAGTGAACCATCTTCTCTCCCAAAGGCATTAAAAGAGATTTCCCTCACCAATTTTAGAGGTTAGATTCCTGAAACTAAATGTTTTTGGCAAGGCAGTAATCTTATGGATAGTCAAAAACAGGTATTATTTTACCTGATACTCCTATGCTGTTGTAGATACAAAGGGAAGCAATTGCTTTAACTTTTAAATTTGCTCTTACCCAGAACTCTGATTCTGTTTGCTTTTTGCTAATTTGTGTAAATAATTCATCAGCACTACAGAGAGAAGAAGGAACTGTAGTTGTCAGTTTATGGTGGCTGTAAATTTTAGGCAATTAAAATTGAACTCCCTCTGTTTCGCCAAATCATTGTGGCTACAGAAGGGGTATGAACTACTATTTTAGTTCCAAGTTAGGGAATAAGAGCTCAGAAGCCTCGAAAGGACAGAAGCTATCCGCACATCACCAGATCCCTCAAACTGTAAACCGTGGCCATGGAATCCTTTAGAAAATTCAGCTCAGATACTGGTTTCCACCAGTGGCTGAAAAAGAGTGGTAGGCAAGGGAAACTCAAATTATAGGCATAGGTTCAACAGAATTGACAAGGAGTATAGTTTTCAAATTATGGAGAAACAGAGTATCTTAGTGGAAAGAACACAGACCTGGGAGCCAGAAGACTTGGGTTTTAATCCCAGATCCACTAGTTCTAATCATAGGTCCACTACTCGTCTGCTGGGTAGCAGTGAGCAAGTCACTTAACTTCTCTGTGCCTCAGTTTCTTCATCTCTAAAATGGGGATTAAATCCTAGTCCCTCCTAGGTAGATTGTAAATCCCTTCTGGGAAAGGAACTGTGATCAATCTGATAATCTTGTATCTACCCCAGAGTTTAGTAAGGTGCCTAGCAAATACAAGTGCTTAAATACTGTTAAAAAATTACAATAAAATAATAGATCAGATTTAGTCACTTTTTACAAGGGGCTCACAGTTTAGATGACTGGCCCCAGAATTAGCAAGAACAAAACAGAAGAAATGTTAGTGAAAATGTTTTAAATTTTTCTACTCCCTTCTTTCCTCAAGTTTAGGTGCTCTTGGACTTGTCAGCTCTGAACTGTGAATTTGATTCATTGATTCAATCATATTTATTGAGTGCTTACTGTGTGCAGAATACTGTACTAAGCGACTGGAAGAGTACAGTACAACAGGAAATAGATGCCCTGCCCACAATAAACTTGGTGGAGAGGCAGGAGGAATTGTAACCTTCTGGATTTTTTTTTTAATTAAATGGTTTTAAACTCATTGTGGATAGGAAACATGTATACCACCTCTGTTATATTACACTCTCTCAAGTGCTTATTACAGTGTATTGCACAAGGTATGCACTCAATAAATAGATTGAGTGATGGATTCAGAGTTATTTCCCAGGGAACAAGTATCCCCAGAGTGCTATAGAAAATATTTGTAATTCAGTAACAAAAAGGGACAACACAGGAACAAACTGAGATTAAGAAAGTTCAGATCACCTGCCAAGTAGTAAACTAACGGAGTGCAGCCCCCTCGGTTATCCTATGTTATTGGAAATCTATTGAATATACAATTGGCAAGAGCACGGGCTTGGGAGTCGGAGGATGTGGGTTCTAATCCCATCTCTGCCACTTGTCTGTTGTGTGACCTTGGACAAGTCACTAACTGCTTTGTGCCTCAGTTACCTTGTCTGTAAAATGGGGATTAAGACTGTGAGCCCCACTGATTACCTTGTATCTACCCCAGTGCTTAGAACAGTGCTTGGCACATAAGAAGCACTTAACAAATACCATTATTATTATTATTATTATTATTAGTCTTGATTAACTTTAATTATTGTGAGTTGAATGTTTCTGTGGCAGTGATTTGTCAGAGGTTTTAACAGATTGCATCTTTAATCCCCTGAAGGGTACATGTTGAAAGAGGAAATGAAGTTTGATTATTTACTCTTGCTAGTTACTTTGAACTCTGAATGATGTTGTATCATAATGGACTAAATTTGCATTTGCACCACCACTCTGAAAATATTTCCTTTATGTTTATTTGCATTTTAAAAGTTGTGTACCTTTTATAATTATTTTTGAAATCTTTAGTAGTTGAAAACTTTTTGATCTAACTCATAGAGTTTTTTGCTATATGAGGATCCTGAGGTTGATAAACCAAAGGCCTGGTAAATACAAGCAGTTAGGGTCGGCTTCCATTACACCAGGGAAAATTCCAAAACTTTTGTGGAAAGGGAAGAGAAATAAGTGTATTAATCCCATTTATAAGCCTACTCTGGTCTAACTTGTTACTATTCAGTCAGTCATATTTGTTGAGTGTATACTTTGTGCAGAGTACTGGTCTAAGCGCTAGGGAGAGTACAGTAATAACAGTGTTTGTAGACATGTTCCCTGCCCACAAGGAACCCAGTGCTCGGCACATAGTAAGTGCTTAATAAATACCATTATTATTATTATTATTATCATTATTATCATTGTTACTAGAAGTCTAAAGGGCTTGTTACCCTGGTTTTATTGTGTTTCTCAGGCCTCTGTAGCTCATTATTTTACAAAGGCAACTAAAGTATAATGGTTTAAAATTCACTGTTGCCATAGATTTGTATAACTTTATAGTTAAAGTTAAGAGTTTCAATTTAACTAAAATAAGTTAAGCAAGGTATGACCTGAAAGATGGCAATTTCTCTTGCAAGAGAATTCTGTTTACTGCGTAAACTCTTCAGTCGAGAGCTTCAGCACCAGTATTTATTTTGAATGTTCCTTTCATAGTACTTGAAGAATATCACTGTGGGTTTAAAAAAAATGAAGGATCTTTTATGCCCAAGTGTATTTAATCTAAACTCTCATTACCTCATAAATATGATCACTCCTGTCTTTGCTTGCCCTTTCTTCATTCTAAGGTCAGGCTCACAATGAAATGGAAAATTGATTTTATGCAGTATACCAGCTGAGGGCAGATTCAGCTGTGGTAGGGTATCACATTGATCTAGGGAATTAAGGCCACATCTGTTCATCCCGGTACTCTTCATAAGACATGCAGGCTAGCAGTGCCAACTGTCTGCTCCCAGAGCTTCTATATTGGTACTACATAATTGGAGTACTTTTCCAGTGACTGAGAAATTTTTGCAGGATTTACCTAACTAGTAGCTATTGTGGGCTACCAAGATGGTGGTATACCCCACTGTGGCTCATTTGAATAAGAACTGAAAGAAAAAATTCCCTGGGGATTGATAAATGAGGTGAAAAGCTCTGAAGCTGCTCTTAGAATTCCCATTTCCCTTCTAAGGCAGACTGGCTGCCCATTCCAGATCCAAGCCCATCTTTTGGCGGCCATTTGGTTTGGGGTCATTGCCGAAGACGTGGCCTTCGATTACTTGTATCTGATAAAAAAAAAAATCCATGGCTGGCCTGGGTTGGTTCTGTAAAAGGGATTTTTCATTCTGTTCCCTTTTTGTCTGGTTATCCTCCATTATTGTGGATTGAATGTTGCTGTTGACTAATTTGTAGTTTTATCTACACTCTCATGACTTAGGGCACAGCTGATTTCCTGTGTTTCAGGAAATAGCTTTACCTCTTAATAAAATAGTGCACCGTTTAGGGTTAAGGTTATTTTTTTTCTGAAGTATCAAGTATTGAAATTTGTGGTACAATACATTCTCATAGATTCTTGGAGAATTTAATTCCTTTGAAAATTATCAGTTAAAATAAAACTGGGTCTAACATATTACCTGTGTGTTTCTTCTCATAGTGTTGTTAAAGAAGAAAACACAGACACTGAACAGGATAAGAGAGAAGAAAAGGGTATTTCAGAAAGAGAGAGCAATGAAGGTGAAGTAGTAAGTATACAAGAGTAGACTCTTGGATTTAAAATATTTGTTTTGTATTTTGTAGATACTGTTCAGGTACTCATTAAGCTTGGGAAACAAAATATTCCAGGGAATACCGAGATGTAAATAATTTCCTCATGTTTCTGTAGTTTGAAGTAGTAAGTATACAAGAGTAGACTCTTGGATTTAAAATATTTGTTTTGTATTTTGTAGATACTGTTCAGGTACTCATTAAGCTTGGGAAACAAAATATTCCAGGGAATACCGAGATGTAAATAATTTCCTCATGTTTCTGTAGTTTGTAATTTTTCAAAATTTAATGACAATACATCATCTTCTCCTCCATTTATGAAGTGATAGATTTTCTTTCCCAGTCTTCTGTATGAGAAGTTGAAGGTACAAGCATTGTCATACTTCATTTTACAGGAAGAAAGCCAAGAAGTAAGTGATCATGAAGAAGACGAAGATGATGAAGACGAGGAAGAGGAGGATATGGAAGCTGGTGAAAGCTCAGATGAATCTGATTCCGAATCTGATGAAAAAGGTATCTTTCTCATGGATACTTTTTGCTACATGTAATTGTGAAGCCATGACATCTTCAGTCTAGCGATAGCTAGTTTGAATATCTGAGGAATCCTTCAGCATGGCACTGTGGGAGGAGTCCTTTGGAGCTGGTTATGGTGGGGCTTGATACGACTTGAAGCAGCTTGACCTAATGGATAGAGCACAGGCCTGGGAATCAGAAGGACCAGGGTTCTAATCCAGGCTCTTCCACTTGTCTGCTGGCAACCTTAGGCAAGTCACTTAGCTTCTCTGTGCCTCAGTTCCCTCATCTGTAAAATGGAGTTTAAGACTGTGAGCCCCATATGGGGCAGAGACTGTGTCCAACCTGATTTGCTTGTATCCACTCCAGTGCTTAGCACAGTGTCTGGTACAAAGTAAGCCCTTTACCGATACCACAGTTATTATTACTCAGTGGGACCTCATGCTCTCTGGGATAGTGAAGTGAGGAAGGATAATCTGAGAATGTTGCTTCTCCCCACAAGAATGTATTCTTGTTAGTCCAAAACTTAATCCAGCACTGATTCTAATCTCACTGCTTTCTGCATTTGTGGCCCGACAGAAAAAGACCCCACAGAATGTTAAATGATCAAGAAATTAGAGGTTTTAATATACTTTACATAACTCTGGAGTAAAAATGTGCATCGTAGTTAAAAATATCTGGCACTTTAAATATTTTCATTCTGGGTGTGTGAAGATATATGCTCTTGAGAGAGAAATATCAAGAAAGTCATTCTCATCAAGAGAAGGAAAGGTCACTCACTTATATTTATTGAGCACTTACTGTGTGCAGAGCACTGTTCTAAGCACTTGGGAGAGTACAGTTTAACAAAAAAGCATCATCTGTGTTGGAAGTAAACCAGAGCCAGCTGGAACTCAGCCCACGGAATCTGTGTTCTTGCTGTGGGCAGCGAACGTGTCTGTTTATTGTTATATTGTGCTCTCCCAAGCACTTAGTACACTGCTTTGCCCACAATAACTGCTCAGTAAATATGAATGAATTTATTAATGTTCTAAAGGGGCAGTCTGCTGCTCCTGGCCCCCGATATCTGCTGTCTGTAGTTGTCCGTGGTTTTCAGGGCTGCCCTGAGTCTACATGCTCATGGCCTCATTTTCTTCATTGTTTTTCTATCCACCCCCTCCTCCTTTGCACTTGCTTGTCAATGGATGACTCATATATATGACAATCGAAGGGAACAGAATGCTTAAGGTTTGCAGCTTGTTCCAATTTTTGAAAGCTGTAGCTACGATGTTGACGAAAGCTCTTCAGGGCCTTCTTGTCTTTATCTCCTAGAAGGATATTATATGTCTGCTGTCCCAAATAAGCTCGCAGGGTTTTCTGAGCTTCACAGATGACAATGTTTTGTTTTGCCTGTTATTCATTTTAATCAATATGTTGTTCCTTTTCATCCTTAACACAGCTTGTATCTGGTGTCTCGGTCCTTGAGAGCAGTCAGTGCCTTCAAGCTCTGTGCGATGTGCCCAAGTAACTTTCATATTACACCCTAAGTGAATTGGAAATAATCATTTTCCTGTTCTCTTGCCTCCCTTCTGTTCAGGAGCACCTTTTTGACATATCCCCATTGATTTTCTTTCTTTTCTTTTGAAATAGCCAATTACCAGGCAGATTTAGCCAACATTACTTGTGAAATTGCAATAAAGCAAAAGCTGATCGATGAACTAGAAAATAGTCAGAGAAGGCTGCAGACCCTGAAGAAGCAGTACGAAGAGAAACTAATGATGCTGCAGCATAAAATTCGGGATACTCAGCTAGAAAGAGATCAAGTGCTTCAGAATTTAGGTAAGAGCTGGAGCTTAATGTAATAACCTTTATGTGTGATTTTGTTTTGCCTTCATTTATTTAATGGAAGAAAAATTCAAGTAAGACCTATATGAAATGTGCATTAGCACAAGTGTGCTAGCTAGATCGTGAGTTGATTTAGTGTTTTTTCATGATTGTAAACTCCTACAGTGTTGTTATAGGGACTATTATAAAAAAAAATTATGTTCGTGTCTCCCTACTCCTCAAGAACCTCCAGTAGTTACCCACCACCACTGAAGTAACATGGTGCAGTGCACAGGGAACAGATCCAGGAGTCAGAAGGACCTGCCTTCAAATCTCGGCTCTGCCACTTGTCCTTTGTGTGACCTTGGGAAAGCCACTTAATTTCTGTGTGCCTCAGTTACCTCATCTTTAAAATGGGGATTAAGTTTGTGAGCCCCATATGAGACGGGGACTGCGTCCAACCCAATTGGTTTATATTCATCCCACCACTTAGTACAGTCCCTGGCACATAGTAAGTGCTTAACAAAAGCACCACCTCCACATCGAAAAGAAACTCTTTACCATTGGCTTTAGAGAACTCAATCATCTTGTCCCCTCTTACCTTACTCTTGTGGAATTTCCTAATACAGCCAGTCTGCACACTTGGCTCTTCTAATGCCAACCTCCTCATTGTATCTCAGTCTCATCTTTCTCACTGCCGGCCTTTTGCCCACTTTCTCTCTCTGGTCCGGGACTACCTCTTCATTCAGATATGACAGACCACCCATCTCCCCAACTTCAAAACTGTATTAAAATCATATCTCCAAGAGATCTTCCCCAACTAATCCCTCATTTTCCCCTACACCCTCTCCCCTTTGCTTTGCCTGTGCCAAGGATCTGTACCCCTTAAATACTTGCTATTTGCCTATTTGCTTGGATCTGTATCCCTTAAATACTTGATAATCAACCCAACCTCAGCCCCATAGCACTTATGTACAGATCTGCGATTTATTTTAATCTCTGTCTCCCCCTCTAGACTATAAGCTCTTTGTGGGCAGGGAAGATATCTACCAACTCTATTTGTATTGTATTATCCCAAGCACTTAGTAGAATGCTCTGCACACAGTAAGTGGTCAGTTAAATTCTACTGTTTGGACCATTATTGACGTTTTCAATATTGAGAATATTCAATTCATCCATTAAGTTTAGGCAACATAAAATCATGTCTTGGGTTTTCTTTAGGGAACATAACAGCCATGGTGTCTCCCATTGCCCAGGATCATGTTCGTTCGGAACTCGGCCCAGTGAGGGAGAGAGAGACAGAGGACAGAAAGCCTGAGGTTTATACAAAATGTATTCCGCAAGGCGAATTGAATTATTTGATTATTTAGATGCAGTGAATTGAACCCTTTTGGGAAGAATATGATTATTTACAGATATTAAAGCTTCCCTAACAGGAGGAATTACTTGTATGTTACTCACGCGTGGCATAACACCCAGGTCCCACCCAGGTGGAATTCACTTATGGTTTGCTCGCACATGGTGAGGTGGCTAGCTCCCATCATGCGCCTTTCCCACTCAGGAGGAATCCACTTATGCATTTACACAGCCGTGGTGAAGCCCCTAGCTCCCACCTACGAGTACTCCCCACTCGGGAGGGATCCATTTATGCATTACACACCCATGGCGAAGCACCTGGCTTTCAGCCCCACAAACGTTGAGCAGGATGGGACACTCCCACATCCCATGGCTCCTCACTTGGTGCAGACAGTGCGGGCTTCTCACGCTCTGGACAGAGGCGACCTGCTGCAAGTCTCTATCCTCTGCACAGAAAGTTAGAGGCTGCAGGTATTTATCACCTGTGCTCTTAGGCCATTCCAGCTTCTGGGCTCAGTTTATCCAATATCTGCCCTCCTCTCCTCCTCTGTACCTAATTTGATTGGCACGGGGGCGAGGGACCTTCTGTATTCCTGGCTTGGGCTGTCAATCTAGCAGTTCTGGTTGTGGGGGCGGTATCCCATCCTCATTTCCAAGTTCCACCTACTGGCTGAGGTAGTCACGAGATAGCATTTGATCTTGAGATGGCCGGCACTCCAGGGTCACCTTGGGACACATGGTCAAATTGACAATTAAGTGCAAGAAAAATAGAAAATGTTCTCAGATTATCGGAAGTGATTGTGAGGTCATTGAATGATCTCTCATCGTGAATTCTAAAGTTATGTAAAAATTAATAGACGAAAATTTCCTTTTGTCATTTAGGCTCGGTGGAATCTTGTTCAGAAGAGAAAGCCAAAAAAGTTAAATCTGAATATGAGAAGAAGCTGCAGACCATGAATAAAGAACTTCAGCGACTCCAGACTGCTCAGAAGGAGCATGCACGTTTGCTGAAAAATCAATCTCAATATGAAAAACAGCTGAAGAAATTGCAGCAGGATGTGACAGAAATGAAAAAGACAAAGGTATTGGATTTTCTTTGAAAGAAACACTAAATTTGGAGTTTGGGAAAGCTGGCATTTAGAGCTAGTCTTTGAGATAGCAAAGTGTTCTCCATTTTTAATTGCAAATGCTATGCTTTGACCTGATGTTATCATTTCAGATAGATTGGCTGTCATTCAGTAAAGTTAAAAATTGACTGTTCCTTGTTAATTTTTCAACCAAGGGTGAAACCTTTTATGTCATGTTGGAAGAATGATTTTCCTGTGTTGGACATTAAAATCACAAAACAGTAACAGATTTGAGATCAGATATTCTTGGGAAATGTATGATCCAGATTAATCGAAACTTCAGATCATTGAATACAACTTTCTATCCTAAAATTTTCTGAATAATTTTAACACACTAACATATAATAAGCATAAAAAGTATGTAGGTACTTACCTCCCTAATGGGAATCTTCAGTCACTCACTTTCCAATGTCTCCTCCACTGCTGTGAATCATGACCATATGAACCCTATCCTAAAAAAAACCCCTCTCTTGACCCTCCAGTACCCTCCAGTTATTGCCCCATCTCCCCACCTTCCATTTCCTCTCTAAACTTGAGCAAATTTTTTGCACCCACTTACTCCAGTTCATCTGTTCCAGTTTTCTCCTTGACCCTCTGCAGTCTGGCTGCTTCTTCTCACTTTTTGTCTGATTTCGTCTCTTCCTCCTATCCTTTGACTTTGAATGTGGCTCAAGGCTCAGTTCTGGGTCCCCTTCTACTCTTCACGTGTACACCCACTCTCTTAGAAACCTTATTCCTTCCCCTGGTTTCAACTACCATCTCTTCATGGGTGGTTCCCAAATCTTCCTCCGAGCCCTGATCTTTTCCCTTCTCTACAGTCTGACATTCCCTCCTGCCTTAAGGACATCTCTACCTGGATGTCCCACTGAAATATGTCCAAAACAGAATTCTTCATCTTCCATCTCAAACCCTTTCTTTCTCTCGACTTTTCTAACACTGTAGACACTACGAGGCTCCATATAAAAATAGGTTTCCTTTGATAACCCACTACTTTAACTAGTTTTAAACTGTGTTTTAACTATGTTTTAAACCTTATGAGCTTGGTGAAAGTATAAAAAGGACATCAATGCACTTAACTTTCTCTCTAGGTTGTTTAAACTAGTGCACATTGTGCCTTAACTAGCATATCAATTTGGTTTGAAGAACTCAGTTATAACAACAGTACTTTAGTGTCATGGTTGTTATTATAAACAAGTTTGTTTTGTTCAGTTGCAGTGCACACTTAGTTATTTTGCACTAATACACTTCATTAGCTGGATATTGAAATGGTGGAAAATCCATGCGTTCACTGCTCCTTTTCTAGATTAACTCTCATGCTAGTCCAGGCACAACATGGCTGTTGCCAGGAGCATTGTAGGGTGGAGAGCAGAAAAAATAGGTCTAGAGTACCATGGCATCTTCCTGAAACAGGTAGACAGAGGTGAGACTGGAAGGCAAGTCGGTGGTGGAGAAGGCTACTTAGAGGCAGTAGTCCCAAACTTAGAAAATCTTGGCCAATTAGTCATATTTATTGAGCCCCTACTGTGTGGAGAGTACTGTACTAACCTCGTGAGAGAGTACTGTATAACAGAGGCAGGGAATATGTTCACAATTTAGGGGGAGAGATAGACATTAATATAAATAAATAACGTACATGAGTGCTGTAGGGGTGAGGGAGGGCTTGAAGAGCGGTGAGGCAGGGTAGATAATAGGCCACCTATCGTACTTCTTATGTTCCTTAATGTGGAAATGTAGTATTAATGATCTTGTCTTGCCTACCTCTGTAGGTACGCTTAATGAAACAAATGAAAGAAGAACAAGAAAAGGCCAGAATGACAGAATCTAGAAGAAACCGAGAGATTGCGCAGCTTAAAAAAGACCAACGGAAACGAGACGTGAGTTTGAGGATTGTTAACTCTAGGATATTGCTATCGTTGTGTTAATGGAATCATCTGTGCAATTACCGGGGTAAACAGTTCTGGGATAATTATTATTTCATAAATTATCTTTATCTTTTATGATTAATAGTAGTGTTACATTAAATGAAAGGTAATGCCCCCATAAATTTTTTGGTTTTGTTTTTGTTTCTTTTTGTGGAATCTGTTAAACATTTACTGTGTGTCTAACACTGTTCTAAGCACAGGGGTAGATCAGACAGTCCTTGTCCCACATGGGATCACAATCTTTTGAATCCCCATTTTCCACAGGTGTAGGAACTGAGATACAGAGAAGTTAAGTGACTTTCCCAAGGTCATACAGCAGATGAGTAGGAGAACCGGGATTAGAACCCAGGTGCTCTGACTCCTAGGCTGGCTCTTTCCACTAGGTCAGGCTACTTTCTGTGTTGATTATAGATTGTAAGGTCCTTGTGGGTAGGGCCCGTGTCTGCCAACTCTGTTGTACTGTCCTTTCCCAAGTGCTTAATGCAGGGCGCTGCACCCAATGCTCTGTAAATACCCTTGATCGATTCATTGATTGCATTCTGATTTTAGACAGTGAAACTGATCTTTATTTAACGGATTTTAAAGTTGTGGCTGTAGTTCAGCTCGTCATCCAGACGGGCCTTCCTCTGATTCCCCTGTGGCTTATCGGGATCTACGTTCCCTATGTGGGTTTCAAGCTGCCTCAGCCACAGGTGCCACGTGCCTGGAAAACTGGGAATCGTAATAGGAAGAAGCTGTCTGGAACTGCCAACAGAGGTAGTGGTGAATTTACGATGGAGTACCTTCCCACCTCAAAAGTGGCATCGTGGCTTAGACGAAAGAGCATGAGTCTGGGAGTCTGGAGCCCCATGTGACTTTGGAAAATCCACTTAACTTCTCTGTGCCTTGGTTTCCTTATCTGTAAAATAGTGATTTTTAAAAAAAACAACAAACCCCTGTTCTCTCTTTGTCTTGTACTGTGAAGCCGGTGTGGGATAGGAGCTGTTCCAGTGTGATTATCTTGTAGCTTACCCCAGTGTTTGCATGTAATGCTAATAATAATATATTGATTATAATATTACTGTTATTGAAAAGTCCAGGAGATATAAGAAGAACAATATGAAAAAATATTCAGGGACTCCTCCAGGCCTCAGCCAGAAGTTAGAATGATCTTGAAGCATCTTGCAATATCAGAGGTTCCAGAACATAGCTCAAGAAGGTCTTCCATCAATTGACTAAGAATAATAATTAATAAAACAAACCCCACAAGGCATGCCATCCTGGCTAAGGCTATTGGTACCTGTTATTCTGCCTCAACCAATAATGAAGGATATTTGCAAGAACAAGCAAATTCTTTAACATCTTCCAGTAAAGAAGATAATTACATAACTCCTCCAAGAAGCCTTCCCTGATTCAGCCTTCTTCTCCTCTTCTCCATCTGCGTCGCCCCGACTTGCTCCCTTCTTTCATCCTCCCTCATTCATTCATTCATTCATTCATTCATTCATTCGTTCAACCAGTCATATTTAATGAGCGCTTACTGTGTGCAGAACACTGTACTAAGCACTTGTAAAGTACAGTTCAGCAATAGAGACAATCCCTACTGACAACGGGCTTACAGTCTGGGAGTATGAGGAGAAAGACATCGAAACAAGTAAACAAGCATCAATATAAAGAAATATAATTATCCTCCCTCCCATCCTCACAGCACATATGTTTATTATTTTCTGTGGCTATCATTTAAAAATATGCATTTTCATACACCATTCCAAATTCCACTGATAAAATGAAAATAAATAGTCATAGTGAAGCAAATTGTATAATTGTATTAGTTCTTATTAGCAAGCCTACTGATGTAGGCTTCATTCCACTTTGCCTTTCTGGGACCAGAAGAGGTTATTCTTGGTTAAAAAAACACCAAACCTAAATTTTACCCCACAGGAGTCTTACTTTACATGTTAAATAAAAGTGTTACTTCATGATTTTCCCTCCTTGATTACCACTCCTTTGTTAGCAATTCCCAATGAAGGAAAAAATAATTCAGTTGAGGAGCAACCAGGTAATTAAGCATAGTAAGACTATTTTACTTGAGAATACTTTAAGAATTGTTACACCCCATAAAATAATCTTCAACCCAAAAAAGGTTCTGTATGTACTCTTCGGAAAGCACAGCAGTAATAAGGAGGTTGCAGACTATTGTGGAGCAAAGACAAAAGTTTTACAAAAAAGTAAATTTTGCCAAGTATTTTGCAAAAAAGCCAAAATTAAACAGGAATTTAATGAAACAGATGGACAGGTTTCCACATATAGAGGTAAATATGTATTTGTATATATATAAATAAATATCAAGGTAAATTCAAATGTACCTGTATATGTACATGATGTACATATACATATGTACATGATGAGGTAAATATGTATTTGTATATATATAAATAAATATCAAGGTAAATTCAAATGTACCTGTAAATGTACATGTATATGTACCTGTATATGTATATGAGCTCCTCATCTTCCCTCCCAAACCCGGTCCGCTCCCAGACTTCTCTATCACCGTGGATGGCACGACCATCCTTCCCGTCCCGCAGGCCCGCAATCTCGGTGTCATCCTTGACTCGTCCCTCTCGTTCACCCCACACATCCTATCCGTTACCAAGACCTGCCGGTTTCACCTCTACAATATCGCCAAGATCCGCCCTTTCCTCTCCACCCAAACGGCTACCTTACTATTACGGGCTCTCGTTATATCCCGGCTAGACTACTGTGTCAGCCTTCTCTCTGACCTCCCTTCCTCCTCTCTCGCCCCGCTCCGGTCTATTCTTCACTCCGCTGCCCGGCTCATCTTCCTGCAGAAACGATCTGGGCCTGTCACTCCCCTTCTTAAACAACTCCAGTGGTTGCCTATCGACCTCCGCTCCAAACAAAAACTCCTCACTCTAGGCTTCAAGGCTCTCCATCACCTTGTCCCTTCCTACCTCTCCTCCCTTCTCTCTTTCTACCACCCACCCCGCACGCTCCGCTCTTCTGCCGCCCACCTCCTCGCCGTCCCTCGGTCTCGCCTATCCCGCCGTCGACCCCCAGGTCACGTCCTCCCGCGGTCCTGGAACACCCTCCCTCCTCACCTCCGCCAAACTGATTCTCTTTCCCTCTTCAAAACCTTACTTAAAAATCACCTCCTCCAAGAGGCGTTCCCAGACTGAGCTCCTCTTCCCCCTCTACTCCCTCTGCCATCCCCCCTTTACCTCTCCGCAGCTAAAGCCTCATTTTCCCCTTTTCCCTCTGCTCCTCCACCTCTCCCTTCCCATCCCCACAGCACTGTACTCGTCCGCTCAACTGTATATATTTTCGTTACCCTATTTATTTTGTTAATGAATTGTACATCGCCTTGATTCTATTTAGTTGCCGTTGTTTTTACGAGATGTTCTTCCCCTTGACGCTGTTTAGTGCCATTGTTCTTGTCTGTCCGTCTCCCCCAATTAGACTGTAAGCCCGTCAAACGGCAGGGACTGTCTCTATCTGTTGCCGACTTGTTCATCCCAAGCGCTTAGTACAGTGCTCTGCACATAGTAAGCGCTCAATAAATACTATTGAATGAATGAATGAATGAATGTACGTGATTGAGTATAGATACATATTTTTGCTCTCTCCATCTCCCTCTCTTTGTAAAGCCCATGTATTCTAATTGAACATGCACATTAAAAGATGTAGAAAATCAAATGATGGTATTTACGAGCATCAACTGAGAACAAAAACACTGTACTAAACACTTAGGGAAGTACCAACCACAGAAACACAGATGCACATACTTGGCTGTAAAAGATTGTACAGTCTAATGGACCTCTATCCTACAGGCACTTGAATGGATAAATAAGATATACATAGTTGGGGTGGGGTGGTGAAAAAGAAAGAAGATGTATATGGGCAATCAATAAAGCCATGGTATTTATTTAGTGCGTATTATCTGCAGAGTATTACATGCTTCATATGGAGTGCAGCAGAGTTGGTAAACATGTTCTCCACCCCCCAATGAGCTTACAGTCTAAGGGGAAAGCTTAAAAAGTAAACACTAGATTTTCCTTTATTTTCACTCCTGATTTATTTGATATTTACAGCATCAACTCAGGCTTTTGGAAGCTCAGAAAAGAAATCAAGAAGTGGTTCTTCGACGTAAAACCGAAGAGGTATGGTGGTAACAGAACCTCCTGTTACTTCTGGGAAAGCTTTGTGTCTTGGGAGAGAAATGGAATGACTTCAAAGAGGAGGCAAATGATGCATTTTCCACACTGTTTCAGGTAACAGCTCTTCGGCGGCAAGTAAGACCCATGTCTGATAGAGTAGCTGGGAAGGTTAGTCGAAAACTGAGTGCCCCTGAGGCTCCTGCTCAAGACCCGAGTTCTACTGTAGCTGCCGGAGACCCTGATTCGACTAAGGCTGGATCCCAACAGAAAATGAGAATTCCTGTTGCAAGAGTCCAAGCATTACCAGCAACTGCAGCCAATGGAACCAGGTAAAATGTTTCCTAGGTGGTGTGAGAGCATTTTCATGCTAGAGTTTTTCTCAAATGAGACACTCAATTTGAAACGTTTGTTGCGATGATCCACTCTGAAATAATTTCAGATAAAAATGTTTGTCATAAAAATGTCCACAGGAAGAAATACCTGAAAAAGGGAATGACCAGTCGAGTGTTCACGTCAAAAACTGCCCGGATGAAGTGGCAACTACTTGAACGTAGGGTCACAGATATCATTATGCAGAGAATGACAATTTCCAATATGGAGACTGATATGAACAGGCTTCTAAAGGTATGGCTTATCTGAGATTTTACTATTGCTCTTGCTCTAAAAAGAGACTTATACAATCAGATAAATCTATCTGATTTAATACACTATTGCCAGAAAAAAGAATAAATATGTATTTTGGATAATTCCAGTCCTTTTATCCAATTTTAGTGTCTCAAGGGGTCACTTTCCTCCTTTCAAAAACATAGCTTGGGAAGTCATTGAAATCTTGTTTTGCAGAATCCCTCCGAAAAATCAACGGCTATTGTCTTTGTATTGCCATTTTCCTTTTGTAATTTTGTTTACCATTTTTTTTGGGGTGGTGGGAAATAGCAACGTGAAGAACTCACAAAAAGAAGAGAGAAACTTTCAAAAAGAAGGGAGCGAGCCATCAAAGAGAATGGAGATGGGGATAAAAATGTACATAGCATTAATGAGGAAATGGAATCACTAACTGCAAACATCGATTACATCAATGATAGTATTTCAGATTGTCAAGCCAATATCATGCAGATGGAAGAAGCAAAGGTTAGTTATGTATTAAACGTGAAGTGATTAATAATTTGCAATAAAACTCTCTGTAAACCTTTCACATGTAATGATTTTCTGTTCTAAGATACATTTAAGTGTGACATCTATTAGCAGTGAAGGATATGCATATTCTGTTCTTTAGTCTTACGTATAGGGTAAAAATATAAACCCACTTTGGTTGTAGGTGGCAAAATTGATATTCTTTGTTGAGTTAAATCCCAGTATATAATATTAATAGAAATGTGAATTGAATTACCATATTTATTTTGCTAATGAGGTGTACATCCCCTTGATTCTATTTAGCGTGATTATGTTGTCTTGTTTTTGTCCGTCTGTCTCCCCCGATTAGACTGTGAGCCCGTCATTGGGCAGGGATTGTCTCTATCTGTTGCTGAATTGTATATTGTATATTGGGAAGCAGCGTGGCTCAGTGGAAAGAGCATGGGCTTTGGAGTCAGGGCTCATGAGTTCGAATCCCGGCTCTGCCACTTGTCGGCTGTGTGACTGTGGGCAAGTCACTTAACTTCTCTGTGCCTCAGTTCCCTCATCTGTAAAATGGGGATTAAGACTGTGAGCCCCACGTGGGACAACCTGATTCCCCTATGTCTACCCCAGCGCTTAGAACAGTGCTCGGCACATAGTAAGCGCTTAACAAATGCCAACATTATTATTATTATTCCAAGCGCTTAGTACAGTGCTGTGCACATAGTAAGCACTCAATAAATACTATTGAATGAATGAATGAAATGAAAGTTTTTGCCTAAAGAAAATGCCCCAGTATGATTCAGTTACTACTTTAACATATAACACTTATTAAATATTCATTTGATTTATTTGAAAATATTGCTTCTTGGAGCTTGAAAGGGAGACTAAAGGAAGACTTTCTTCGATAAAGTATAATTTAGCTGCTCTTAACTCTAGTTACAATATTAATAAACAGGAACATATGCTCGAAATAACTTCTTAATTCTCACCTTTCCATTTTGCACAGCTGAATCATGACCTTATTGTATGTTTTGCAGGAAGAAGGTGAGACGCTCGATGTCACCGCAGTGATCAATGCTTGCACTTTAACAGAAGCTCGTTACCTCCTAGACCATTTCTTATTAATGGGCATCAATAAGGTAGGGGGCACATGTGATTCAATATGTACTGCTGATTGGAAAGTGGGGGCGAATGTGATTTTTTCTTTTTTCTTTTGGAAAGCACCAAATCTGATATGTGTTCTATCTATATCGGGAACCCTCCAATCTATTCCAGCCTTTTGTAAAACTTGCCAGCTGGTTATTTTTGAATTAGATATTTTTTTCTTCACCCTTAGAATTCACTTCAAATTAATGGGATACACATCTTTAGCTACATAAGCAGCCAAGCCAATTCTAAAGCCATGTTCTGTTTCTTCTTTCACTTTTATATTCATTTGTCCTTAACTAAGAAGTTATGGGAGAATATCACTCTGAATCCTGATGTGTTCTTTTTGCCAAGAAATAAACAATAGATTACCCAGGGTCACAATATAATGGCACTGGGATATGCCTTGACAGTGTCTTTAATTTTACTCTGTCAAAGACTTAGGGGGGGAAAACATCAAAAAACATCACGATCTGAATTTTGGACCCTTTAGCCTCTTCCAAAAAGATATTGCATTTTTCTTCCTCTCTAGGCTAGCACAAAGTCAGGAAGTCATAACCCATTCCCTTATCCGTGAAGAAGACTGAGTTTTTTTCCAGTGCCCCAAACAGGGCCCTAATTCAGGTTTCTGGGTCAGTATTTTCTGAGGTGAGTATTGATCTGTACAGGAAGTTTCCACCAATATATGGTAAAGGTGTGCGTTGTTCACATCAGCTGGTCTGAGGGCCCGAGGCAGAATCTCAAATGGTTCCAGGCACTGGATCACAGTGGTGAAGACAACATATAGTTTTGCATGTGTGTTATGTGAAAGGGACTTCACGTGTTTTCTCCATTTCACCTGCAGCAATTGATAGCCGTCATCACCTTGATTGTCAAATACAAAAGACAACCATGTGTAAGGAATGGACAAGACAGTTCGTAGTCATGAACCCAAATCATGATGCTGCAGGGAAATTTTCTCACAGGATCCATCTGAAATCAAGTGTTTCTGTTGTCCTTTTGGTGGCTTCCAGGGTCTTCAGGCTGCCCAGAAGGAAGCTCAAATAAAAGTCCTCGAAGGTCGTCTGAAACAAACAGAAATAACCAGTGCTACTCAGAACCAGCTGCTCTTCCACATGCTGAAAGAGAAGGCAGAGTTGAACCCTGAACTAGATGCTTTATTAGGTCATGCTTTGCAAGGTAATTTTCATTTACTCTGTAGGGTACTAAAATGCATGGTAGATTTCTTCTTGGTGCATGATGTGCTAGATTAGTATTACTGCTCCTACTTTTCTGAATAGATGCTGTAAAGAATTTCTGAAAATTTTCAATATTTAATTTGCATGTAGACATTTTGGGAGAAGAAACTAAAAGTGGTAAACAGGAATTTGTAGTTTCCCTTTAAACAATTTTAACCTCATTAAACCATTTTGTATCCGAGACATAGAAAACCCAACTGAGCTATTAATTTGGTATTGACTACTAAAAATGTTGATCAGGTTTGAAATTTCTATATGTTCCTTGAATAAGGTATTTATACAGTTTGCTACGGCATCTATTCTTCTTTTAGGTTAAATAATAAATATTCTTGTTTATGTGGGAGTTTTTGAAATCGGATCTGTTTTGATTGGAGTGTTGCTTTTTTGTTTCCTTTTTGCTGTTATTTACCCAGACCTAGATAGCATACCATTAGGTAAGTATGTTTAGTTTCTGTGAATTATTCAGCTGCATGGATTACTAATTATTCGTGTAAACTAACTATGATGCATCTTAGGTTTATGTTTAACAGTGCCAACTATTTGCATGCATTGTTTTAAAAACATACTCATTGCCATAAGCTTTTAAAGCCTTTTTTCCTTGTAATAAATCTACTTAGAAGCATTCCTAATTCAGAGTTCAACTTTTAACTACTAGAAATATGAATATGCAAAGACACTCAAAGACCTACACTCTAGTTAATTGTCTATTTTTTGAGGAGCTTATAGTACATACAGTTTGATAGAATAAGAACACATTTTTGTTCTTTGAATGCAATGAGAAATAGATACATTCATCTTAAAATGCAATTGCTAACTTGTGTGACGATTTTAACCAAATCCAGAAAACAGTTACTTTTCACACTGCATTCTTCATGAATTCTTGAATCTGGATTGTTGCTGATCTTGTGTGTGTGTTTTTTTTTAATACCAGTTAAATTAGTTTCAGGTTTGTCAAATTAGACATATCTATATTTAAATGAGGCGAAAAAAACATTACTCCCACCAGGCACCTATGGTTGCTGGTAAATATTTTGTTCAGCCATTCAATAAATAGTAAGCACTTAGAAACAGTGATCCCATCTCTCAAGGAGTTTATACTCTTGTGGAGAATATAGGCACTAAGTAGTGCCTTTTCCCCCTCTCTATAATGTTTCTCCTCTTGCCTAAATGACAGTGGTTAGTACAGGCTCTGCACTCAATCGATTCCATTGATTAAAGATGATTATTATGTGCTTTCTACCCTAGTGTTTTCCCCTCCTCCCATACACACAACACACACATCTCACTGCTATTCTAGGTAGGCAGTTCAAGTTGCCAGTGATATTAGGTAGCCATTCTCAATCAGAGAAACTTTTAATTGGTATTTGTTAAGCACATACTATATGCCAGGCACTGTACTAAGTGCTGGGGTAGAGAAGCAGCGAGGCTCAGTGGAAAGAGAACGGGCTTTGGAGTCAGAGGTCATGGGTTCAAATCCCGGCTCGGCCATTTGTCAGCTGTGTGACTTTGGGCAAGTCACTTAACTTCTCGGTGCCTCAGTTACCTCATCTGTAAAAATGGGGATGAAGACTGTGAGCCCCACATGGGACAACCTGATTCCCCTGTGTCTACCCCAGCGCTTAGAACAGTGCTTGGCACATAGTAAGCGCTTAACAAATACCAACATTATTATACAAGCTAATCAGCTTGGATATGGTCCACATCCCACGTGGGGCTCCCAGTCTTATTTCCCATTTTACCAACGAGGTAACCGAGTCACAGATTGCCCTCGGTCACATGTCAGAAAAGTGGCGGAGCCAGGATTAGAACCTAGGTCCTTCGGACTCCCAGGCCCGTGGTCTGTCCACTAGGCCATACTGCTTCTCCAACTTCAGGTCCAATTAGGAGACAAACAGGAGGTCCCATAACCAGAAATCTGTATCTGCATGGGCTTTTATCAATGGCTTTCAGTTGATCCTGAAAATTTACCTAAAAGAATATTTCTAGTTTTGCTTCTTAGAGTCCTCTGAACTGTAAACTCCTGGTGAGCAGGAAGCATACCTACCAACTCTCTTGTATTGTACTCTTCCAAGTGCTTAGTACAGTGCTCTGCACACAATAAACACTCAGTAAGCACCACTGAAATGATCACAGTTGTGGCTAAAGCAGATATTTTCTTTGACTCACCTTCTAGTGAATTCAAAGCCCTACCTATTCTTTCCCCTTAAAACTTTTGTATTGACTGCTTCCCCAGCCCCACAGCGCTAATGTACATAGCCATCTCTAATTCATTTTAACACTGGTAGGCTCCTTGTAGTCAGGAATCACAACTACCTACTCTATTGTACTGTATTTTCCCAAGCATTTAGTACAGCGCTCTCCACACAGTAAGTGCTCAATAAATACCATTGATCGATTAGCATTAAAGACTACCTCATCACTGTACCCCTGAGCCTCAGTTTTCCTCAGCCAGAAAATACCTGTTAGTTATGCACCTCTGATAAATGAGATTTGTTCTGCATGTCCCAATATGTAGATCTGGAGAAAAGTATTAAATATGCTGTATTATGTAAGGAGTGAGTGAATAAAGTTAATTAGTGGCAGAACAAAGGAGATTTATGCCTGAACTATGTGTCAGACATTGTGCTATGTGCTGGGTACTTAACAGAAAATGAGATTGTACAGAGTCTGCCTTGTGTGGGACTCATGGTAAAAGAGAACAAAGAGAACAGATACACAATTACCATTTTACAGATGAGATTAATAGATTAATATTACTTCTACCACTACAATTATTAATACTACTACTACTAACTGTGGAATTTTTAAGCACTCACTATGCACCATGTAGTCTACTAAACACTGGAGTAGAAACACGATAATAGGATTAGACATAATCCCTGTCCCACACAGGGCACCCAGACTAAGTAGGAGGAGAAAGCGGTAATGAATTCCCATTTTACAGATGAGAAACTGAGGCATAGAAAAGCTAAATGACATTTCCAAGGTTTCACCACAGGAAAGCGGCAGAGCTGGTACTGGAACCCAGGTGCTCTGACTCCCAGGCCTGTGGCCTTTCCGCTACCTCACACTATTTCTCGTGACTTGCCCTTGATCACACAGCCAGCCTGTAGCAAAACTGAGGTTAGAACGCAAGCAAGCCTTCCTATGCTCTTCCCGTGCATCAGCCCAGTACATTTTTACTAGGCACTACTTCATTATATAAAAAGAAAGATTAGGAAGTGATTCTGACAAATGCCCAAATATTAATTATTTGCTATTGTCATGTATTGCACATGGCACTGTTCTAAATGTTGCTTTTACTCCCATGCAGTTTGAGAGAATAGAAAGCTTTTTAGTGATGATGTTAAATAGGTAGAAGTGAATGTTTATAGATCTGTTTTCTATGTTGTATTTAATCAGTCAAAAATTACAACTGATCTTGTGACATAATTCAAATATAGTGTACTTGTACTTAGGAGGGGTTTTGAAAGGAAAATCCCGCAAGTGTAAATGTAAATTACAGGTAATCCAATTACTTCAAGTCACTGCTGTCACTCTTTCCTTCCCTTTTCCTCCCCAGTTAATGAACCGATTATTATTAGTTATTTGAGTTTTTTCTCTACCTTCACCTTCATGTGTTGAGCAGTGCTGTAGAAATGACAAAGCAGAGTATCTACCCGTGGTTGATTATCCAGTTGTTTACAGCTGTTTGAAAATCCAACCGGCTTTTTCCAAAATAATTCCTAGCTTTCATTGTGTTGTTTTCAGTGTTGCCTCTAGTTGTTTCTAAAGTATTTCAACTGACATGTCTATAGAGCATCAACGATCACAGTACTTAATTAGCACTGAACTGTACAAGGAAGTCCTTAATTAGCACTGAACTGTACAAGGAAGTTATAACTATTTCTTCAAATTGCTTATCTTTTTGATGCTGTTTTCCATTACCGTTTCCCTGTTAGTTTGATGTGTGTGCGTTTTTATTTTTCTACTCCATGTGTTTTGAAATGGCAGTGTTCTATTTTCTGTGGATCAGTTGGCATAACTGTTTCAAGTCTTCTGCATGCAAAAATGTTACACTGGTGTCTTCCACTGCCCTGTATGAGATGCATGCTGCTGTGTTTACTTTTCCTCACAAATACACCACACATAATGCACATAGATTTGGATTAATCACGAGAAGATGTCACTTCCCTTGACAAGCAAGTTTTTGAATTTATAGTGTAACAATTAGAGTGTATTGTCAAAGAGACTTACCCAATAGAATTAAAATGTCTTTTATGCCTTTCTGATGTGGAAATCCTGAAAGTCTTGGAAGATCCCGAAGTCATTTAATTTTCATATTTTTTCAATAAAGGTTCATTTTGGAGTTCATATTAATTTGGGGAGTAGGAAGGAGAATCATATCTACTTTCATGCATACATATTGTTACATTCTAGAACTATTAAGTTGCACATTTTTCAACTGGCCTCTTCACCTCATATTCTATGATTTCTAAGTTTTCTGATTACAGATTGTATGGTTCCAAAGAACTACAGTGCACTACTTTCTCACAGTTCTATTTAACTAAGGCAGATGTGAACACATTTAAACCCTGATACACTTTATAGTAAGGATATGGGATGAAATTAGAAAGGGAACACATTGATATGGGACTAATTGAAATGTTTTGGAATTTTTTATTTTATGTTTTTTTTAGAAAACGTAGAGGATAGCAGTGATGAGGAGGCACCTTTGAGTAGCCCTGGACCAGAAGGGAGGTACGTTTATTTAAAAACTACATCTATATTTACAGTTTGGGCCTTTTGAAATCTATTAATGCACACGGCTTGGGGATGGAAAAATCTAGATGGATAAGACAGACCATTGGTGAACATTTTCAAAGAGTAAAAATTGCTCTAAACTTTTCCCCTCTGTAAAATCAGTATTGGAGTGGAATGGTAGATTTTGGGACTTTCACATGATTAGTGGACTATTTTGATGGTGAGACTCTTCGTCACCTTTTCCCTTGGATTGCTACCCTTTACTCACACTACCCTCTGCCCCACAGAACATATGCCCATACCTCCAATTTATTTTAATCTCTATCTCCCTATCTAGACTCTAAGATCCTTGATAATCGATGATAATAATAAATGTGGAATTTTTTAAGCACTTATTATGTGCCAGGCACTGTTCTAAGTAGATACAAGGTAATCAGATTGGACACCGACCATGTCCCATGTGGGGCTGACAGTCTTAATTCCCATTTTACAGATGAGATAATTGAGGCACAGGGAAGTGAAGTGACTTACCCAAAGTCACACAACAGACAAGTGGCAAGCCAGAATTATAACACAGGCCTTCTGACTCCTCCATGTGGGCAGGGAGTGTTTATTTTGCACTCCCCTAATTATTCAGAATAGCGGTATTCGTTTTGGTATTCGTTAAGCGCTTACTATGTACCGGTCACTGTACCAAATGGTGAGGTGGATACAAGCAAATCGGGTTGGACACAGTCCCTGTCCCACATAGAGCTCTTAGTCTCAATCCCCATTTTACAGTTGAGGTAACTGAGGCAGAGAGAAGTTAAGTGACTTGCCCAAGGTCACACAGCAGACAAGTGGCTGAGGCGGGATTAGAACCTATGACCTCCTGACTCCCAGGCCTCCTGTGCTCTATCCACTCGGCCATGCTGCTGCTCTGCCCACAGTAAGGCTCAATAAATCTGATTGATTAATTGACTGACTACATGACTTATTTCCTTCATCTTCAAGCAGTATATTTCCTCAATTGATAATGAAGTGAATGCCATCTATAAATGCAGAGAAAAAATAAAGGCTTTTCCTACATCAAACTCTGTCTTTATATCAAATCATATTTGTTGAGCGCTTACTCTGTGCAGACCACAATACTAAGCAATTGAATAATATCTTGATTTGCTATAGTGCATTTCATTTCAACCCTCCCAACAACCCTGTGGGATAGGGAGACAAGGCAGGTATTATTATCCCCATTTTTACAGATGGGGGAAACTGAGGTACAGAGAAGTTAAGTGATTCGCCCACAGTCACACAGCAGGCTAACAGCCTAGCTTGGACTCGAACCAGGGTCCTCCGGCTCTAGACCGGCGCTCTGTCATTTCACCCCACCGCTTCCAGTTCACAAAAAGCCATCATGATAAATAATTGATCAAAGAAATAATTATGGTGAGAGACTATAGCCAGATTTTAGAGAGCAGGAGGGAGTGGGAGTTGGGGAAACGTAAATTCTCTGTGGCCAGGGAATGTGCCCACCAACTGTTTTATTGGACTCTCCCAAGCACTTAGTACAGTGCTGTGTGCACAGTAAGTGCTCAGTAAATACAATTCATTCATTCATTCAATCATATTTTTTGAGAGCTTACTATGTGCAGACCACTGTACTAAGCACTTGGAAAGTACAATTCAGCAACAAATAGAGACAATCCCTGCCCAACAATGGGGCTCACAGTCTAGAAGGGGAAAACCAGAGATTAATATACAAATTAAACTTCCCCGGCCACGAATCGAATGCCGGCCATGGCACAGAGAATGCTCAGTCCTAACCACTAGACCACCAGAGAAACCGATAACTAATCTCCAATTGATTGTTGAAGTGGGGATTCTGTATAGTAATATGAGTAGGGAGATGGGGTGGTAGCTGGAAAGTGCATTGGAATCCAGAGAGGGATTTTTTTTACTATAGTGAGTCTTTGAAGATGGTGGTTGGGAGGGAAGAATGCTGAGAACAAACGGATATAGTGTTCAATTTGCTTGTAAAATTAAAATACTCCAACACCAAAGACTGAGGGGAGGCAAGAGAGAAGAAGCCTAGAGGGCATGGGAGCTCTCTGATGAAAAACTGGGGAGGAAAAAACTGGGGAGGAAAGTGTATTTTTGACCCCAATCCCACCTAGACTACAGAAGATGAACCTCAGGGTGTGTCATCAAGGGTTGGCAGCTGGAATGTATTCCAACAGGTTGCTCTTGTTTCACTCCATTGGTGATTTATTTTTACACAGTACGCTGTCTTCAGATCTGATGAAGCTATGTGGTGAAATCAAGCCCAAAAGCAAGGTAAGAAATAATATGAATATCATAATGAAAATAGCATCAATGCCTCACTTTTTCACATGATTTTTGTAACATCAACAAAGGATAGAGTTATTATGTGGGTTATATAATAATTTTGTCTAGCATTGAGGAGAGGAAAAAAGAAAAGAAAAGGGGGGAGAGGAAGGTAAAAGGGTACTTAAGACTGTCTCCTAGGTCTCTTGCATTGTCCCAAGTGCTGGATACAATAGACACTTAATGAATTCACCCTCCCCTCTTCACCTCTTCCTCCCCAACAGCCCATTTCCATTAAGAACCTCTCCATCCCCTGGCATAAACTTTGTGGCATTAGTAGTAATAATAATTTTGGTATTTAAGTGTTTGCTGTGTGTCAAGTTCTAAGCTCTGGGGTAGATACAAGGTAATCAGATTGGACCCAATCCCTGCCCCACATGGGGCTCACAGTCTTAATCCCCATTTTACAGATGAGGTAACTGAGGCATAAAGAAGTTAAGAGATTTGCCCAAGGTCCCATGGCAGACATACAATCCCCACCCCTCACTACCTCCCGCTTGCACGCCCCTCTGCTTCCAATTATGTAGTACTAAATGAAAAAAAAATCTTATTTGCTCCTCAACAATCAATGAGGGGATATTATGTGGGTAAATGTGTTACTGCTATCTCCTGGTTATGCCTGTTTACATCTGTAGATCAGCCTAGTAATTGTCTCACAATTCATTGAGCACTTTGGCTCTTTTATACTCCGAGGGTTGAAAGATTCAATTCCTTGACATCCTTAGATTTTTACCCTTTGCCTTTTAAATGATAAATGTTTTAATGAAAAAAATGAGTCTGGGAATAAATGTTTTCTTTAGGAGCCTACACTACACTGTTGGAGTATAAGACAGTGAGTGTTAGTAGCTTTGATATATGGGAGATTACCTGAGCAGGATGTGAAATTAAATTTAAACACAAAATGCTTTTGTTTGAGAGTCAACTCTTTTATTCTGTAGCATGTGTGTCTGTTTATTGTTATACTGTACTCTCCCAACTTCTTAGTACAGTGATTTGCTCACAGTAAGCACTCGATAAATCCGGTTGAATGAATGAAACAATATGCCATCTTCGGCATGACTCTTGTTAATTCTCCTTGAAATGTTCAAACAATATGAAAAATGTCTCTGCTAAGAATATACTTTCTAAACAACCACATTTGGTTATGGGTAAAGTTGTTTCATTGAATTCCTGGGAATCAAAGTTTCTGGCCTTAAATTTGGAGAAGGAACTTAAACCCAAATTAGTTTCCTAATAAAGTTTGAAATTACAAGGAACTGTTTAAAAAGCTACTCAGGTTTGCTCCATCCACTGTCTAAAGGAATGAGCTTAAACCAAAATAAATCCACCCTTGGTCAAATCAGAATTTAAATAGAAATGGAAAACTATAGTAATTAGTAGTTTGCTCATTCTCCCTAGTGCATGGAAAGTATGAAAAGGATACGTTGTTTTCTAACAAATACCATTAAATTATTATTAATAAAATGTAGCCACCAGTTTGTTGCAGCTGAGTTCATTATTATCAAGAGTCACGACACACTGCATTCCAATTGAAATAAGAAATAGAAATAAGAAAGGGGAAGCTGCCTTTTTGTTAACACAGTATCTCTTAAAGACAGCATTAGTCTCACCAGTAGCATTCAGACTTACTTCAAAAATTAGAGTGGAGGGTAACGGGTAAATTACAACATCCCGCTAATCATCTTCTAAGTGTGACTTTATTTTTCTTTTGTTTTTGGTGTTAGGCTCGAAGGAGGACCACCACCCAAATGGAATTGCTCTACGCAGATAGCAGTGAACTAGTCTCAGATACTAGCACAGGAGATGCCTCGTTACCTGGTCCTCTTCCGCCTGTTACAGAAGGGCAAGAGATTGGAGTGAATGCAGAGACAAGTGGTACTTCTGCTAGGGAGAAAGAGCTCATTCCCCCAACTGGCTTACCTTCTAAGATAGGCAGCATGTAAGTTTGTCCCAGCTACACTAACTACCTACTTGTGGCTTTTTTTTTGTATGCATGTTGTCAGTTTCTTGTTACTTCTAGTTTTTAAAAGTAAATATAGTAAGTAGTCAATACGAAGAATTTTTAGAATGGCCCTTGTGAAGAACTGATCCCAGTTCCCATTCCGTCACATCGTTTTACTTCAAATTATTGTATAGGATAGTTATCTTTTATGAATGTTTCCTTAATTGGATGCTATCATTTAAGCAATACATATTGTCATATTATTGAGAATTAGATGTGATCGCTTAAATAGCACGTCCTTGGGAAACTGAAATATTTATCCAAGTATCAAAACTTACCCAAATATATGGTTGGATTAATCCCAAAGTGTTTGACTTTACAGAATTATAGTTGAATACTGATCTTCCTAAACACAAACTTGTCTTAGATTTGAGTTTGTGATGGAAAAGTGCTTCAAAAATACATTTTTAACAAAGCCAAGAAATATCTCAAAATAAATGTTCTAATTCTTGAAGGTGTTAAGCACATGTGTCTACCAACTCAACTGTGCTGTGTTTTCCCAAACTTAATACAGTGCTTTGCACACAGTAAGCACTTAATATCATTGTTTAATTGATAAATCAGCACTGTGGGAAAAACAAGTGCACCCTGCTTAAAGTGTGTCCACTGTTAATAGTAAGCACACAACTCATCTGACAAAGTGAATCATAATTTGGTTTTGTTTCATCACTAAATTCTCAATTTTGAGATATAATTTGCTTTAGTTCAACAAGTCTCTTCTATCATCCATTCACTGCAAAGACCTTTATTGACATTTTGCATACTAATTCTTTTCACACAATCTAGCAAGTAAATCAGGAGCTGAATGCCTTTGCTGCATTAAAAAACATCGTAAAATAATATGCACATACACTATACCCAGGTTTAAAAGGCTGGATTTAAGAAAAGTACACACTTTTCCCACTTGGTTCACCTGCTTTATAGCTAAATAATCTTCATGCACAGATATTTCTGTCTTTTGTTTCAGAAGTCCATTCTGTTATTTCTAGTTCAGAAACCGCTTGAGTGATTGCGACATTTTCTTGCATGTGCTTGTTGAGGTGGCTGAATAAACTATGATTTGAAATTGCTGATAGGGATCGCTAACTTATATCACTGCTGGCTTTAGAACTATTATAGTAGAAAGTGCTTAGAAGAATTGCTTTGGGTGATATAGGGCAACATGTCAGTGAGGAGAGATTTAGAGCCCTGCATGTTTTAGCATTTAGTCTGTCTGGTGAATAGAGACTTTTGAAGCCACAAGATTAAAAACTGCCAAGGTTTAAGTCCTGGAACAAAGATTCAGGTAATATTTTCCTTTGCCTTTTTTTAAATGTTTATCCACTCTGACAGGTTGTAATAAATAAGGTAAAATATAGCGATCTGAAATTTATCTTTTTGTTTGTTTAAATGGAATCCGCATAGTAAGTACGGGTGTTTTATATTCTAATGCTAATGACAATAGGGGGTCTCAACCTGCAGATGATTAGGGAATAGATTTAACTTCAAACCAATAGGAAATCATTGCATTATGGTCCGTGTGAGGAAAAATTGATATTTCTCCAAATCATTGAACTTTTGCTTTTTTAAAAAAAATTCTATCCCTCGCTAGTAAAATTCCTAGGGGTAATAATGATAATAAAATATGAATAGTCATTTTTACTAAGTGCTTGTTATATGCCAAGCACTGAATAGATCACCGGGATAGATGCAATATAATTGGGTTGCACACAGTTCCTATCCCTCATGGGACTCCCAGCCTAAGTAGGAAAAACAATGGGTATTGATTGATTGAGGAAACTGAGGCAGAGAGAAATTAAATGACTTGCCCAAAGTCAGCCAGTGGGCAGGTGGTGAGTCAGGATTAGAATCCAGGTCCTCCCATTAGGCCATGTTGCTTTTGTTTAGGTTCAAAAGTTGAATATTAGCTAAAATGTAGACAGGAATATTTTCTAGGGACATCTTAAAAAATGGGCAACTTTTATAGTTGTTTTCCAAACCTTCGGCCAATGCATGTAAATTTTGATCTTGCTTATCCTCTTTTAAAACATTTTGCTGTTTATCCTAATGATCAGTGGTGTTTGGAAAGAAACAGTTGGGTTTTCTTTGAGATAAAAAATAAAAATAAATGGTGGTATTTGTTAAGCGCTTACTATGTGCAAAGCACAGTTCTAAGTGCTGGGGGATACAAGGCGATCAGGTTGTCCCACGTGGGGCTCACAGTTAATCCCCATTTTATAGATGAGGGAACTCAGGCACAGAGAAGTGAAGTGACTTGCCCACAGTCACACAGCTAAGTGGCAGAGCTGGGATTCGAACCCATGACCTCTGACTCCCAAGCCCGCACTCTTTCTACTGAGCCACGCTGAGATAAAATACACTACATTGTTACAAATGTAAAGTATGTATAGACTCAAATATATCCTAACAGAATAGACTTATGAAAACAATTTAACAGATCAGGAAGGAAAGGGAAAATTGGTTCATTAGGAGGAATGATATTTATATTACTAGTAGGAGAAACCAAAAATAAACTAAGGAAATATTTTGCTTGCTTTTATGTATTTTTGCTTATTTGGTGAATGCTTGCTGCTACCTGAAGCGGCGTGGCTGAGAGGAAAGAGCACGGGCTTGAGAATCAGAGGTCATGGATTCTAATCCTGGCTCCACCCATTGTCAGCTATGTGACTTTGGGCAAGTCACTTAACTTCTCTGTGCCTCAGTTACCTCATCTGCAAAATGGGGATTAAGACTCTAAACCCCCTTGGGGCAACATTATTTACTCCTGTTCTTAGAACAGTGCTTGGAATATAGTAAGCGCTTAACAAGTACCATCGTTGTTGTTATTATTACCATGTGACTTAATGAATGCACCCTATTAAAATTTTAATCTGAGAATTTTTTTAGTTTTTAACATTTTCTTTCCTTTGTTTTGATGGCACGTTTTCTTCTGGTTTGGTCATTTTAAAATTAATTTGCACAGTTCTTAAATATAGAACAGCATTGTCTAGTGGAAAGAGCACGGACATGGGAGTAAGAGGACCTGAATTCTAATACCAGCTTTGTGACCGTGGGCAAGTCACTTCACTTCTCTGTGCTCCAGTTTCCTCATCCGTAAAATGAGGATTAAATGCCCGTTGCCTCTCCCACTTAGACCGTGAGCCCCATATTGATCTTGTATGTATCCCTGTCCATAATACAGTGTTTGGTCCATGGTAAGTGCTTAACAAATACCACAATTAAATAATTTGTAGGGATACACATTAGATGTTTTAAGTGAGACTGTGCTGTTTTATTCTTATAAAATCCAGCATGCTTATAAAAATCTGTCTCACTTTTAATCCATGTTCAACTGTATTCATAGGATTAGGATAATATGGTGCTTATTCATCATGTGCTTAGTACAGTGCTGTGCACTCAATAAGCGCTCAATAAATACGATTGAATGAATGAATCCAAACACCATTATTTGGAGAAATTTCAGGCTAGATTACAAATTGAAGATAAAATCAGCAGCTATGAAATAATATTTTTAAATGTTAGGTGTGCTTTAGGGTTCTTATATTTGAAACTTTACTGATTATGCTTCCCTATGTCATTTGCAGTTCATTTCTGTCATGTCTGCATCAAAGTTATTAAGGTTTACGATTACATGAAACCTTGATAAAAACCCTATTTATGAGTTCTAAAAACCTAAATCAAATTGAAAGTCATTCCTTTTTCTCTATGTATGCTTTTGATCAAGTTCTTCACTTGGAAATGCATGTTGACGAATGATGCGTAAATATGCACCTCTGCCTGTATCTGAACTTCTCAAGTTTAAAGAATCTTTGCTATTACCTTAGTTCTAGACAGTCAACACTGCCAGAAAAGAAAATACCTGAACCCTCACCTTTAACTAAAAGAAAGGTATATGAGAAACCAGAAAAGTCAAAGACCAAGGAACACAAACAGTAAGTTGCTTATTTTTGAACACTAAGAAGACTATGTTCAAGTATAAATCTCTTTTACTTGGATTCCTCTCAGCAGTGAAATTATTTTCCAGATTTAGATGACTGTGTTTGTTTTTAAGTGACATTTTTCAATTAGTAGAATGGAAATCTAAATTGGTTGTCTTGGAAAAGGTGACTAAATGGTTTTAAACACCCAAAAGATGTGTAATTTTTAGTTTTTAAAGGCCATCTTTGGTCTGTAGATAGTGCCATCTTGTGGCTTGCACAGATTAACTTGCTAATAAAGTATTTCGATCAATTATTCAGAAGATGCATGTATAACAGCCTATATTGGTTTACAGTACAACTTCTAATAAAATCTATTTGGGGCATGTTTCACTTAACCTTTCTAACAGATCATAACCGATTAAAGCCAAGTCTTTAATGTTCTTTTTTCTTATAGCTCAGATTCTGGAACCTCAGAGGCTAGTCTTTCACCTCCTTCTTCCCCACCAAGCCGACCCCGTAATGAACTGAATGTTTTTAGTCGTCTTACTGTTTCTCAGGGAAACACTTCAGTTCAGCAGGATAAGTAAGTCATAAGAGAAAGCCCCAGCCCTAGTCATTTGAACTCCATGTAGTACGATTCATGGTGAATCTCTCACTTTTTCCTGTGAGTGAGAGAAGGGGGACCCCCCCCCCCCGTACAAACTCTTTGCTCTTTTTTCTTGTGTTTTCCAATGGGAAATTGTCTAAGTACAGTACTTTCCTCATGTGGCAGGATTGTAGAGAATTATTTTCCCGCTGAACCTCATTCCCTGTGGTAAAAGTGCTTGCATGTATTTATCACTTGACCTACCTACCGTCTTGTCTTTTAAAATAGATTTGAAATGTATGTAGGAACCATAGAGCTTTTAACCTCATTCATGTTCAGTTGTTTAGCTGTGGTTAGTTCATCAACTGTCAGGTAATGGAAACCACTTTCTCCAGACAGTACATGATGAAAGAAGTGAATTAGAATTGGCTCACTTGTGTCAGGTCACCAGATTATGCAGTCCGTTCTTAATGGACGTCTTTAATTTTTAGTGCCCTAAATACTTTACCAAGTTAAAAAAAAATTGGTGTTTGGCATGCTGACAATCTGAATTAGCTCTTCCATAGATAAAATATGAAATATTGTATGTTATGACCCAGAGCTGACATTATTGCCCCAAAAGATGCTAATCAACTGGCTAGATATGGACTTTTCTCTGACTGTAAATCCTCATCTTAGTTGGGGTGGCTTTTGTTATTTTTGTATTACCCTTTCAGAATCATTTGTTATTTATATAGGCTACCATGAGATATTAGTGTCAATATCATAATAGCAATGTAGCCTAGTGGAAAGAGCATGGGCTCAGGAGTCGTGATCTGGGTCTCTGCCATTTGTTCATTGTATGACCCTGGGCAAGTCATTTAACTTTTTGTCATTTAACCTTTCAGTACCTCAGTTTCCCCATCTGTAAAATGGGGATTCATTACATCTTCTCCCTCCCTTTTAGACTGTGAGGTCCAAATGAGGTAGGGAATATGTCAAACCTATCTACTGCAGTGATTACTACCCTGCTTGGCACAAAGCAAGTGCTTAAAAATTGTGATTATTATTAATAATAATATTTCAAGTTCAAGAATATACTAGACTCATTTAAGTGAAATTTCTATTTTGGAAGAAATTATTCTCCATTTACTTTAGAATGATATAATATGTATAATTAAATTAATAGTGGTGCCTAGCTTTACTAGGCAAGTTAGTGTGTATTTTTTAAAACCACTGACGGCTAAGCAAAATCGATTCAGCATAAAAAGGAAAGTGAATGAATGTATCCAAATGATATCTGCATCATCTTAATGACAACAACATATGACTGGAATTTCCAATATCCAATTTTGTCTGGAATTTTTGGTATTTTGGAATTTTCCCATTTTCCATGCTGTCTGCCCCATAAAATCATGTTTTAGATGCTGAACAAAGAATTTACCCTCTCCTGGATCCAGCCCTAAACCTACATGTTCCCATCCATCTCCTGCTTCCTCTTTCTCCCTATTGCTTATGTACCCTGGGCCGATTTTCCCAGATACCTGCTAGATAATTTTTTTTTGGTATGTCAGACTGCAGTTCAGCACAGCTGCACATCCTCTTGAGGGTAAATCCCACATGCGGAATCCTAAATTTAGTGAAGATTCATTCTTTCACATAAAAATAGTTAGCAATTAGAACTAGTCAAGTCTTTAATAGAGTGCCTTTCACATGATGTGCATTCAATGACTATTACTAGGGAAGCTCAGGAAATACTGCTTAAGGAAGCAGCATGGCTTAGTGGAAAGAGCCCAGGCTTGGGAGTCAGAGGACATGGGTTCTAATCCTGGCTCTGCTGTGTGACCTTGGGCGAGTCACTTAACTTCTCTGTGCCTCAGTTACCTCATCTGCAAAATGGGGATTTAAGTGTGAGCCCCACGAGGGGAAACCTGATTACCTTGTATCTACCCCAGCACTTAGAACAGTGCTTGACATATAGTAAGCACTTAACAAATACCATAATTATTATTATTATTATATGTTTACCAAATTATATTCCACCATGTCCCTTTCCATTCCTTTTCACTTCACTCTGTTAGCAATTTTAGATGATTACAAAAGAAGTAATGAGCGTCATGTCATGAGCTGCAATGAAAGGACACCAGTCTATTCTTCATTCAGAAATAACTGATTACTACTGATATCGTATGCTAATGGAAAAGCAGTGTAGTAAACTCTAAGGGAAACATTTACTGTATTTTCTGGGTCAGCATGCTATTATTGTTAAGAAAATACAGAGCTTTTATCCTGCTGATACCTGTGTTCTTTCTCCTCACAATCCTACTACTGTTCACTGTAGGTCTGATGAAAGTGATTCCTCTCTGTCGGAGGTACACAGGTACTCTCTCTTTTTCCTTCTTTCTGGCTTCCTATTCATTTCTAAATCCCTTTCTGCTGGGTCAAAGCAAAGTCTTGTTTTTGTTGCACGCTTTTCTCTTTCTCCTAAAAACGCATTCGTGCATTAACATTTGATGTATTGTTTTCTACAAGAAATGTTTTTCCCCTTTAAAAAAGCATGCTTTTCAGAGAGAAACAGAGCAAATTACTTGGTTGATTTGAAGGATTAAAAAATTTTAGCCTTTATTTGCATTTGGTCCTGGTGTTTATTTGTATGTCAATGTCAAAAATATTTCATTTATTATGTAAAGTGAGTTTGAAAATGGGGAAGACTTGTGGTTTTCTGGCTCAACACTTTTGGGCCAAGATTGTGGGTTCATATTTTTATGACTATCATTTGGCTATACAATACTTTAGACTATGGCAAGCAATAGAACAGATTTAGGAAATTTCTGTAAAATAGCATGAATGAAGCCAGTTTTTTTGTCAAATGAGCTGTTAAGAGATCAATTGACATGAAAAGAGTAGTTCCCAAATGTTTAGTTTGTGGATTATTCAGACGCCTTACTTCTTGCACTCATCTTCGCCCTTGATCATTAGTATTTATTTTTGTGCAAAAATACAGAAGAAGAGGTAAAGTTCAAGGTCATCAGTGTCAGATGTTAATACCCAGTTCTGGTATACAATTCTTACATACACTTTCCACACACAGAAGCCACAAGTAATTATACCATTTTGGAGATGGTTTAGTGCAGCAAGAGATTCTTTCTCCCAATTAATAATTAAAATAATAACAGTACCTTCTATTCGGTGATAAAGTTTAGAAATCATATATTATTGTCTAATTTCCCTTTTGTTCTGTGGCTTCAGACAGTCCATGAAAACAGCTTATTACCCTAGAAATTGGGAACTGATAATAGAAATATAGTAAATATAGAAAATGATGATTAGTTTTTTTTTAATCTTTACAATACTAGGAAAGGATCAGGACAGTAAAAATAAAATGCCCCCCCCCCCCCCCCCCCAAATGATGATTTTTGGCATACTGCCTGTAGACTATTTTGCCTCCAAAAAATTCCTGGTGAAATTAGGGAATTTAAAAAAAAAAAATACTTGACTGTTGGTAGTGATCAAAACTATGTTAGACCTGCTTTGATGAAGTTTTTGCAGCTTCTAGGACAAAACTTTCACTAGCTATGGATCAAAAGAAATTTCTCCTTGTCTTTACTGACACACTGTTATGTTATTGCCCTTTAGGATATTTTTTCTGAATCTTCTGTCCTATTCACTTTGACTTATTCTTGGTCTCATATTTGTTGGACCAAAATTATATCACTTTCTTTTGAAAGGACTGTGAGTTCTGCCTGCTCACCAGACAAGAATTTTAGCAGTTTAAAAGAATTCTTATTAACTTCAATTGTTTCAATTCACGGATACCGTCTCCTGCAGGATCTAAAGAACAGTGTGGAGAATAAGTGAAAGGATGATTTATTCACACACTTTTAGCTTTTTTTTAAATTAAGAAATAAGCAAATGATTAAATTAGATTTTACTAATTGAGAAATCTCAAAACCATTAGAAAGTATTGTGAATCTGACTGAATTTTTAGATCATAATAAGCCAAAATCAATATTATGTATTTTTTCAATATTATAAATAATACATTTTAACCAAAAGAATATATGTGTGTATATACATATATGAAGTTTACCTCATTACAATTTGCAAAAATATTATCTTCCATAACATCCAATAAATAAATCAAGAACCACACTGTTCTTCACTGTTATTGAGTGATCTATCTTCATTGGTGTGATTTGACTTGTTTTTAAAATTTCATTTAATTTTATTTTTCTCCTGGGTTCCTTCTATGATTCTTAGCCTGTATCCTGTACATATTCCAAATTTCAGATTTGGTTCTGGCCCACCTTGTCCAGAACTCAGCCCTGCATCTGAGGGATCTGGGTGCAGCCCATGTCCAGTCAGCATCAGAAGGAGATCCAGGGGCTAGTAACACCATAAATTCACGATGCATTTACTCAAGGACCGTTGACCTCCTGGGCTTGTGGACAAACCATGACCTTAGTTCCCCTACCGATAATTGAAGTAAGGGAGAGGAAGAAGTAGGGGAGAAAAATGGGAAGCACAGGTTTGCTGTGTGATAGAACACAAACGCCACTGTGTTTGATGCAACTTGAGCAATGGAGAAGAGATTCATGGCAAAGAGTAAAAATCATTCAGACATCTAACTAATCTAACCAACCTCTGTTCCTTTAATTTTTCTAAGCTATTTTTTTTTTTAATTCAGGACTTGAAAAAGTAGATGGCCTGTCTTTTTATAGTCACTTCCTTTCTTGTTTTCCTCTGACTTGAGAAGCAGTGTGACCTAGTGGAAAGAGCATGGGCCTAGGTGTCTGAGGGCCTGGATTCTAGTCCCAGTTCGCCACTTACCTGCTGTGTGATCTTGATCAAGTCACTTAACTTCTCTGGGCCTCAGTTCCCTCATCTGTTAAATGGGGATTCAATACCTGTTCTCTCACCTATTTAGATTGGGAGCCCTAGGAGGGACCTGATGATCTTGTCTCTACCCCAGTGCTTAATAATGATAATAGTAATCATTTAACAGGTACCTCAATTACCATTATTATTCCTTGATAATGGTAAAAGAAGTAATTCCTCAAAAGAGTGCCCTGTTAGGTGGGATGAACTCAGTTCCAGTTTCCACAGACTTAACGTTCTAAATATGTAATCAAATTTGTGGTGGGTCTTTATCTTGATATTTTTATTTCTGTCACATGAAATTTTTCCTAATGAAATTCGTATTTTTGTTGTACAACTATTCTAATGAACCATCCATTTTAACCACCAGTAGCAAGCAGTTATGTGGTGGGAAAATAGTGTGGCAGGTTCCTTGTTTCCTTGCTTGCCATAACTTTTAGACCATTTACAGATATTATTACTCTGATTTCCCTTCTTCCTATCCCTGTAGTGGGTATTTCCCTATCTCCAAGAGGTCAGATCTTTCACTTTTCCTCATTTACAGTGCTCTCGTGTCTAACTCAGCACCAAGCTAGACACAAAGGACGCTGGAATGACAACTCCTATTTTTCTCTTTCTTTTGCACATCTACCCACACCTAACCCCTTCTGCCTCATCCTCGTTGCCCCAGGATGGTATTACTCCATTCCTATTATTTTTTTTTTTTTTTAACTTTCTTGACCTTTCATTAGTCACCCAGACAACTCCTAAATTATCCAGACTACAGATTCTCCCAACTTTGCTTGAAGGAATATGCCTAGTTTTGTAGCAAGATATGGCCATTTGGATTTATTCTTCCATAGTAAATTAATCTCTTCTTCTTTTCAGAGGCATAATCAACCCATTTCCAACTTCCAAAAGTGTTAAATCGTCAGCACTTCAATGTATTCACACAGCTGAGGGACATACGAAAGCTGTGCTTTGTTTGGATTCTACTGATGATCTTCTGTTTACTGGCTCAAAAGGTAAGGCACCTATTACATCCTTGGAATTTCCTTTTTAAAAAGATATATATAAAATCATTTTTCTTCTGCAATAACTATACCTGTCCAGCATGTATTGTGAAGACACAAATTCCTAAAGTGTGAATCATGCAGCTATGAGCAACTATATGTCAAAACATCTATAATTTATAATGTCTCAGGGTGACTTTCGCTGTAAATCGGTTTTGTGCAGGAAATTCTTGTGTGCATATATTGCCTCATCCCTGCCCATCTACTCTCCTTTTGCACTGTACAAATCACTCCTGAGGGACCTAATAATAATGATATTTGTTAAGCGCTTACTATATGTCAAGCACTGTTCTAAGCGCTGAGGGAGATACAACGTAATCAGGTTGTCCCACGTGGAGCTCACAGTTTTAACTCCCAAGCCTGTGCTCTTTCCACTGAGCCAGGCTGCTTCTTTATAATCTAATTATAATCAAATGAGGGAGCTTGTAGTCTAATGGAGGAAGACTACAGACAATTATCTGACAGACAATTACTCTCCCCTCCTTCAAAGCCTTATTGAAGGCACATCTCCTCTAAGAGGCCTTCCCTGACTTAGCCCTCCTTTCCTCTTCTCCCAATCCCTTCTGCATCACCCTGACTTGTTCCTTTGATTCATCCCCCCTCACAGTTCCACAGCACTTATGTCCATATCTATAATTTATACATATCAATGTCTGTCTCCCCCTCTAGACTATAAGCTAATGGTAGACAGAGAATGTGTCTGTTTATTGCTATATTGTACTTCCCCAATTGCTTAGTACAGTGCTCTGCTTACAGTAAGCACTCAATAAATTTGATTGAATGACTGAATGAAGAAGGAAAGTCTCCTCATTGTTCCTTTTACATAGTTGCTAATCTGTTGAGGCCATGACAGCTTTAAAATGTGCTAACACATCAATTATGAGATCAGAACATGTAGATATGACAATAATTATCATAATTGTGGTATTTTTAAGTACTTACCCTTTGTCAAGTGCTGTACTAAACACTGAGATAGCTACAACCAGGTAGGCCACAGTCCCTGTCCCACATAGGGTTCACAGTCTAAGGAAGCAGAAGAACAGGTCTTTCATCCCATTTGACAGATGAGGAAACTGAGGCGCAGAGAAGTTAAATGACATGTCCAAAGTCACACATTAGGTATGTGGTGAAGCCGGGTTGAGAACCCAGATCTTCTGAATCCCAGTCCTGTGCTCTTTCCATTAGGCTATGCTGGTTCCCATTTTTACAAAGAACTATGAGAGTATTAAAAGAGGAGCTGACATGAACAGAGATACTCATTACAAAGGAGTGATGACTAGCAGAGTGACCTGAGTTATATTCCCAGGCTCATTCATTCAGGGTTTTGACCAAATCAGAAAATTTACAACTGGGGTTGAAAGAGCCCAAAATGGTGGCATTCTACCCTGTTTGTTCTTTGAAGCCTGTCTCCTCTCAACCCCATCTGCCCTAATATCCTTACAGTTACAAAAGTTTGTAGCTGTGGGTAAAACTGAGCTCCGTATCTTCCCTCCCAAACCCTGTCCTCTCCCTGACTTCCCTGTCACTGTGGACGGCACAACCATCCTTCCCGTCTCACAAGCCCACAATCTTGGTGTCATCCTTGACTCAGCTCTCATTCACCCCACACATCCAATCTGTCACCAACACTTGCCGATCTCACCTTTTCAGTATCACCAAGATCCACCCTTTCCTCTCCATCCAAACGGCTATCGTGCTTGTACAAGCTCTCATAATATCCCGACTATATTATTGTGTCAGCCTCCTTTCGGATCTCCCTTCCTCCTGTCTCTCCCCACTCCAGTCTATTCTTCATTCCACTGCCCGGATCATCTTCCTACAGAAACGTTCTGGGCACGTCACTCCCCTCCTCAAAAACCTCCAGAGGTTGCCTATCAACCTTTGCACAAAACAAAAACTCCTCACTCTTGGCTTCAAAGCTCTCCATCCCCTTGCCCCCTCCTACCTCACCTTCCTTCTCTCTTTCTACTGCCCACCCTCTACACTCCACTCCTCTGCTGCTCACCTCCTCACTCTCCCCCGTTCACGCCTATCCTGCCGTCGATTCTTGGCTCACGTCCTACCGTTTTCCTGGAATGCCCTCCCTCCTCACCTCTGCCAAACTAACTCTCTTCCTGTCTTCAAAGCCCTACTGAGAGCTCAACTCCTCCAAGAGACCTTCCCACATTGGGCCCCCCTTTCCCTCTGCTCCCCCTCCTCTGCTCCACCTCCACCCTCTGCTCTTCCCCCTTCCCCTCCCCTCAGCACTGTGCTTATTTGTATATATTATTTATTGCCCTATTTATTTTGTTAATGAGGTGTATATCCCCTTGATTCTATTTAGCTTGATGATGTTGTCTTGTTTCTGTTTTGTTCTGTTTTGCTCTGCTGTCTGTCTCCCCCATTTAGACTGTGAGCCAGTCAATGGGCAGGGGTTGTCTTTATCTGTTGCCAAATAGTACATTCCAAGCACTTAGTACAGTGCTCTGCATGTAGTAAGCACTCAATAAGTACTGTTAATGTTGGTATTTGTTAAGCGCTTACTATGTGCCAAGCACTGTTCTAAGCGCTGGGGTAGACATAGGGGAATCAGGTTGTCCCACGTGGGGCTCACAGTCTTAATCCCCATTTTACAGATGAGGGAACTGAGGCACAGAGAAGTTAAGTGACTTGCCCACAGTCACACAGCCGACAAGTGGCAGAGCTGGGATTCGAACTCATGAGCCCTGACTCCAAAGCCCGTGCTCTTTCCACTGAGCCAATGAATGAATGAGAACATATATGCATAATTGGTATACTTCTGTCTGTCTGTCTCTCTCTCTCTTTCTCTCGCTCTCTCTATATATAGTAAATACTCATTAAATAAGATTGATAATTTTCAGAGGTTATTGTTTTTAAGTTGGAAACCAGATTTTTGTTGTTAACCCAAACATGTAATGGTCCAAAGTTTTCTGGAGATTTGGTAGATCAGTTTAATCTTTTTTCGTATAACCGTCCCTTTCAAGCTCTCTGGTGATCAGGAGAGAGAGAAGTAGACTATTTCACATAGTTATATCAATTTGAATAATCATTATAAATGTTTTTGTTCAGTAGATATACTAAGCATCATATATATACTATATATGAGCTCGTGGGCAGGGAATGTCACTGTTTATTGTTGTATTGTACTTTCTCAAGCGCTTAGTATGGTGATCTGCACACAGTAAGTGCTTAATAAATATGACTGAATGAATAAATGAATAACAATAATCGTGGTATTTGTTAAGGGCTTTCTATGTGTCAGACACTGTACTAAGTGCTGGTTGGATGCAAGCAAATCAGGTTGGGCACAGTCCCTGTTGCACGTGGTGCTCACAGTCTCAATCCCCATTATACAGATGAGGTAACTGAGACACAGAGAAGTTAAGTAACTTGCCCAGGGTCACACAACAGGCAGTTCTGGGATTAGAACCATGACCTTCTGACTCCCAGGCTATGGTGTATCCATGGGCTTGGGAGTCATAGGATGTGGGTTCTGATTCTGGTTCCAGTTGTCTACGGTGTGACGTTGGGCAAGTCACTTCACTTCTTTGCCTCAGTGACCTCATCTATAAAATGGGGATTAAGACTGTGAGCCCCACGTGGGACAACCTGATTTCCTTATATCTACTCTAATGCTTAGAACAGTGCATGGCACATAGTAAGCGCTTAACAAATGCCATAATTATTATTATCATTACTTTTGCTACTTTTGTATATGTACTACACACTCTATTTTTCCCTTAAATATCCTTTACAGGCTACCAGAGCAAGATAATATTATTTGGCTTTGTCTAGCCTGTAAAGGATAATATTTAAGGAAAAGAAATATAGTGCAAGGAAACTATAATGGTATCTGCATGCTTTTGAATTTGTGTGAAATGATCCATACCTCCATGATTTTTCTCCTTTTTATTTCAGATCGTACCTGTAAAGTGTGGAATCTGGTAACTGGACAAGAAATTATGTCTCTGGGAGGTCATCCCAATAATGTTGTGTCTGTAAAGTACTGTAATTACACTAGTCTGGTCTTCACTATCTCAACATTTTATATTAAAGTGTGGGACATCAGAGATTCTGCAAAGTGCATTCGAACGTTGACGTAAGTAACTTTAAAAAAAGAATACAAGCGTTTCATAGCTTCTTTTCTTGATCATAAGCTCTAAATATAAAATGTTGCATTTTGAATTGGCCAGAAATCAAACCCATTTCTATAAACTTAAACTACAGTTTTTTCAAAATTTTTAGACATTTTCTTCAGTAAATGCCTCTAATGAATACTTCTGGAAAACATAAAAATATGTAAGCTCATTGTGGGCGGGGAACTTGTCTACCACTTCTGTTGTATTGTACTCTCCCAAGCCCTTAGTATAGTGCTAAGCACACAGTAAGATTGATTGGTAATTTTCAGAGGTTTTTGTTTTTACGATGAAGAGAAGATTTTTGTTAAACCAAACAGTAGTCCAGTATATACCGGAGATTTGAAAGATCAGCTTAGTTTTTTCCCTTCTACAAACACTCCATATTGACCAAATGCAGTTCCATCTTTTTCTTTTGAATTGAAAATGAGAAATGATGAGTTGTTTTATGCAAGAATTTTCCCAGATGAAGTCTTGATTGGTTCCATGGAAAAAAAACATTAAATAACCAGTCAACTATCAATGGTATTTATTGAGTTTTTACGTTATGCGGAACACGGCTGTAAGTTTGTGGGAGATTACAAAGCAAAAGAGTCAGTAGACATGTTCCCTGCCCACCAGAAATTTACAGTGTAGAGGGGGAGACCAATTAAATAATAATAATATTAATGATGGCATTTGTTAAGCACTTACTATTTGCAAAGCACTGTGCTCACCACTGGGGTAGATACCAGGTAATCAGGTTGTCCCCCATGGGGCTCGCAGTCTTAATCCCCATTTTACAGATGAGGTAAGTGAGGCACAGAGAAGTTAAGTGACTTGCCCAAAGTCACACAGCTGACAAGAGGTGAGCTGGGATTAGAACCCATGATCTCTGAGACCCGAGTCTGGGCTAGGGATCAAGGGATTTGCAGTCAAGAGATCGAAATTGTAGCTCTGTCACCACCTCTTGGCCAAAATCACTCAACTTCTCTGTGACTCAATTTCATAAAATGTATAATAAAGATAAAATATCTATTTATTCGATCATAAGTGAGCACTTACTATGTGCAAAGTACTGTACTAAGCACTTGGGGGAATACAGTACAACAACAGACAGGCGCATTCCCTCTTCTCTCCTTCTCTTTTAGACTGTGAGCCCTGTGTGGGACTTCATCCAATCTGAATATCTTCTATTTATCTACCCCTGTGCTTTGCAAAGGGGGACTGCGAGCTCCTTGTGGGCAGGGATTGAGTTTTCCAACTGATTTCTATTTACCCTAGTGCTTAGTAAACCTTCCACACAAAGAAACTGCTAAGTAAATACCATTGATTAATCCAATCATTGATTAATAAAGAACATTATCATTATTATTTTTATGGCATTTCTTAAGGGCTTACTATATGCCAAGCAGTGTTCTAAGCACCGGGGTAGATATGAGATATGAGAAGCAGCGTGGCTCAGTGGAAAGAGCTCGGGCTTTGGAGTCAGGGCTCATGAGTTCGAATCCCAGCTCTGCCACTTGTCGGCTGTGTGACTGTGGGCAAGTCACTTAACTTCTCTGTGCCTCAGTTCCCTCATCTGTAAAATGGGGATTAAGACTGTGAGCCCCACGTGGGATAACCTGATTCCCCTATGTCTACCCCAGCACTTAGAACAGTGCTTGGCACATAGTAAGCGCTTAACAAATACCAATATTATTATTATTATTATATGAGGTAATCAGGTTGTCCCACATGGGGCTTGCATTCTTAATCCCCATTTTGCAAATGAAGTAACTGAGGCCCAGAGAAGTTAAGTGGCTTGCCCAAGGTGACACAGCTGACAAGTGGCAAAGCTGGGATTAGAACCCATGTCCTCTGACTCCCAAGCCTGTGCTCTTTCCATTAAGCCACTCTGCTCATTGTCAACCAGAGAATTGACCAAAATAATATGGTCATTATTAGAAAACAGTGATTTTAAAACCACAACAAATATAGTTACATGGTTAAATAGCGATGTAAATGTTGTCCAATAATAGATTTTGCATTAGTTGTGTCTTTAGCATCCCATTCAGCAAAAAGACACCTGCTGCTACTAAACTGAAGATCTGCCGTTAATGCCAAATAGAGAACAAACAGTAGTTGAAATGGGGTTTTTAATCTTTCTTACTCAAAGTAGTTGAAAGGTTAAGACTGTGGTTGAAAGAATGAAAAGAGGGAGGATTTTAAGTCAAGGTAAACTTCACATGTGCTGCAAAACAAGAGCATTATTTAGAGATGAAAAAAGTGGCATGAGAGATAATGGCTTTAAACATAAATGGCGCTATTTCAAATGAGCACCAAACGAGGTGTATTTTAGTCCAGAATCCTTTTTTTTTCCTAACTGAAGAGGATACCATTTTGCCATAAGTGGGAGAAGTTAACACTGGGGTATTTAGAATTAGAGAGTGATGTGATTAAGAACAAGATTCCACTGTATCAGTATATAACAGGAACTACTTCAGACCGGAAAACAAGCCATGTAGGTGTATAATAGTGATCCTTATAAAAGGTAATCTTCACAAAACATTTCTTATTTTAGGGTTAATAAATTATACCCAGTGGTATAAATAAATATTCAATTTATATATGGGTTTGAATCATACCATCTGTATGCATTTCCTTTATTTAAATTCTTAAATTAGTTGCACTTGGCACTTGCATTTTTTCATCTCTGTTGGTTTCGGGGTTTTGTCCTGCTTCCCTACTAGATTGTGTGAGGAAAAGGACTCTGTCTACGTTTTCTTTTTATGACCCTGCAGTGACTACTTAGTATATTGGTAATGATGACAATTGTTACTTTTTGTATTAGTAGGTAGGTAGCAGGAATATTGAATTCTGTGAATATAACTAGAAATAGATATTTAGCAGTGTGGTTTAGAAAGTTATCTGCACAGTTCCTAGGAAGAAAAATATGTAAATTGCACAGAAAAAACTAATTTCTAAAGGCCAAAATAGAATCTTAAATGATTAAAAATTGCCCATAGCTCAGTTCAAATTTCTTCATAAAGTGCATTTCAGGTACTTTAATGGAGCATTAATGACTATAAAATTCATGGCTGAGTTCTCAGTTTCAGCAACTGGGATTCCAGGAAATGTTTGCAGATTAGACTTGAACACGAATGACTTCATAATACTTATCTCAGAAACACAGATATTAGAGATATAAATAAAATCTTGAATCATCCATCAAACGTTCTGGTTGTGAGCTTCTTTTGAATTTCAGAAATGCTAGAACCAAACATAAATGAGGAACTGAAATCATTTTCGATTTTTATTCAGATCTTCCGGTCAAGTTATGCCTGGTGATTCCTGCTCTGCAAATGCCAATCGAACAGTTACAGTTCCATCTGGAGAAAACCAGATTAATCAAATTGCCCTTAACCCCACTGGCACTTTCCTTTATGCTGCATCTGGAAATGCAGTAAGAATGTGGGATCTCAAAAGGTATGTAATTGAATTTTAAAGTAATAATATTTCTTATTTGCTAAGCTGTTACCATGTGCCGCACACTGTACTAAGCATTGGGATGGATAAAAACTGGGTTGGGTACAGTCCCTGTCCTGCACAAGCCTCACAGACTTCATCCCCATTTTCCAGATGAGGTAACTGAGGCACAGAGAAGTGAAATGGCTTGCCCAAGGCCACACAGCGGAAGTAGCAGAGCCGGGATTAGAACCCATGACCTTCTGACTCCCAGGCCCATGCTCTATCCACTACTGTGCATGAATACTTCACAGATGCCTAGGAGAAGGAGAAAGGGTTTGGAAGTCAGAGTGTCTGGGTTCTAATTAATCAGTGATATTTATTGAGTGCTTACTGTGTGCAGAACATTGAACTAAGCGCTTGGAAAAGTGCAATATAATAGAGTTGGTAGACACTATCCCTCTCCACAGTGAGTTTATAGATGAGAGAGAGAGAGAGACAGAGAGATTAAAATAAATTGCAGAAGGCTATTTACATAAGTGCTGTGGTGCTGGGGATGGACTGAATATAATCATCATAATAATATTCAGAATCATAATTATGGCATTTCTTAAGCACTTCCCATGTGCCAAACACCGTACTAAGAGCTGAAGTAAATACAAGATAATCAGGACCCATATAGGGCTCAGTATAAGTAGAAGGGAGAACAGGTGTTGAATCCCTGTTTTGTATATGATTCATTCAATAGTATTTATTGAGCGCTTACTATGTGCAGACCACTGTACTAAGTGCTTGGAATGAACAAGTCGGAACTGAAACACTGAGACATTAAATTAATTGTCCGTGGTCACACAGCAGACAGGTGGCAGAGCCAGGATTAAAACCCAGGCCCTCTGACTCCCAAGCGGGGGCTCTTTTCACTAAGCAACACTGCTTCTTTGCTGTCATAAGCTTCTCAAAATATGTAAACAGTGCAGAAGATGAATGGGGAAGTGAGGGTTTAGTTTGGGAAGGAGATGTGATTTTACCAGGGCTTTGAATAGGAGGAAAGTGGTAGTCAGCATGTACATGAAGAGAAAAGGACTTTCAGGCCAAAGGGATGAGGTGGGCAAGGAGTCGGTAACGGGAAAGGTGAGATCAAGGTACAGTGAGTAGTTTGGTATTAGAGAAATAAAATATAATAATAATAATGTTGGTATTTGTTAAGTGCTTACTATGTGCAGGGCACTGTTCTAAGTGCTGGGGTAGATACAGGGTAATCAGGTTGTCCCACGTGAGGCTCACAGTCTTCATCCCCATTTTACAGATGAGGGAACTGAGGCACAGAGAAATTAAGTGACTTGCCCACAGTCACACAGCTGACAAGTGGCAGAGCTGGGATTCAAACCCATGACCTCTGACTCCCAAACCTGGGCTCTTTCCACAGAGCCACGCTGCTTCTCTGTGTGGATTGGGTTGTAGAAGAGAAACAGGGTAGCCTAGTGGATAGATCATGGGCCCAGGAGTCAGAAGGACCTGGGTTCTAATCCCAGCTCCACCACTTGTCTGCTTTGTGACCTTGGGCAAGTCACTTCACTTCTCGGGGCCTCGGTTCCCTCATCTGTAAAATGGGGATTAAGACTGTGCGCTCCTGCGTGGGACAGGGACTGTGTCCAATCCAATTTGCTTATATTCACCCAAGAGCTTAGTAGAGTACCTGGCACATAATGGGCACTTAACAATTAACACAATTAATACTATTGTTATTGTCATTATTATGAGAGTGGTGAGGTAAGGTAAGAAGGGGAAAACTGACTGGATGCCTTTAAAGTTGAGTTCTAGACCATAAGCTTGTTGTGGGCATGGGACATGTCTATCAACTCTATTATATTGTACTTTCCCAAGTGCTTAGTAGAGCAATCTGCTCTACTAAGTTAGCACTTGGTAAATACAATTGTTTGAATTTCTCTTTGATTTGGAGATATATGGGCAGTCATTTGAGGTTTTTGAGAAGTGGGAAGACATCAATCAATCATATTGAGAACTTACTATGTGCAAAGCACTGTAGTAAGCATTTGGGAAAGTACAATACAGCAGAATTAGTCTAAAGGGGAGACAGACGTTAATATGAATAAAGAGGTAATTTATAATACCATAATTTATCAGTATGTACATAAATACTGTGGGGTGGAGAGTGGGGAGAATATCAAATGTCCAGACGTCACAGATTGAGGTGCATAGATGACACAGAAGGGAGAGTGAGCCAGAGAAAGGAGGGCTTAATTGGGGAAGGCCTTTTGGAGGAGATGAGATCTTAGTAATGCTTTGAAGGGGGAGATAGTGGTAGTCTGGCATATATGGAGGGGGAGGGAGTTCCAGGTTAGGGGAGGATGTGAGAAAGAAGATGGCCATGAGATAGATGAGATCGGGGCACAGTGAGTAAACTGGAACTAGAGAAGTGGAGTCGACGTGAGCGGAGACATGGACTGAGCAATATTTTAGGAAAATGATGAGGGAAGCGGAGTGCAGTATGAACTGGAGAAGAGAAGGAGGAGACAGGGAGCTCAGTGAGGACACTGATTAGTCAAAGCAGGGTATAAGGGCTCGGATCAGTGAAGTAAGCGGTTTGGATGGAGGGGAAGTGGTGGACTGTAGAGATGTTTTGAAGACTGTAAGCTCTTTGTGGGCTGGGAATATGTCCATTATATTGTTGTGCTCTCCCAAGCACTTAGTACGTAAACGCTCAATAAATACCATCCGACAGACAATTACTCTCCCCCGTTCAAAACCTTATTGAAGGCACATCTCCTTCAGTAGGTCTTCCCTCAATAAACCCACCCTTTCCTCTTCTCCCACTCCCTTTTGTGTCACCCTGAATTGTTCCCTTTGTTCTCCCACCCCCTTCCAGTCCCACAGCACTTACATAAATATCTGTCATTTGCATATTTATATTAATTTCTGTCTCCTGGCCTCTAGACCGTTGGCTCATTATGGGCAGGGAATGTTTCTGTTTATTGTTGTATTGTAGTCTCCCAAGCTGTTAGTACAGAGCGCTGCACACAGTAAGTGCTCAATAAATACGATTGAATGAATGAATGAATCGTTAGTACTAATTCCGCGACAGACTGAATACGTGGGTAGAATGAGAGAGAGATGAGTCGAGGATAATGCTGAGCTTACAGGCTTGTGAGACAGGAATAATAATAATAGTAATAATTATGGTATGGTATTTCTTAAGGGCTTACTATTTGCCGAGCACTGTTCTAAATGCTGGGGCAGATACAAGGTAATCAGGTTGTCCCATGTAGGGCTCACAGTTTTAATCCACATTTTACAGATGAGGTAACTGAGGCACGGAGAAGTTAAGCGGCTTGCCCAAGGTCACACAACAGACAAGTGGCAGAGCCGGGATTAGAACCCGTGTCTTCTGACGCCCGTGCTCTTTCCACTAGGCCCTGCTGCTCCCCAAGAATGTTGACATTGGCTACAGGCCTGGGAAAAGCTCAGGAAGGACATAATTTGGGTGGGAAGATGAAGAGTTCTGTTTTGGACTTATTAAGTTTAAGACGTTGGCAGGACATCCAAATCGCAATATCCTGAAGGCAGGAGGAACTATGAGAGAAGGATAGACGTCAGGGAAACTTCCATTCAGGTCCCATTAATTGGGATTGGGATTAGATTCAGGAGCCACAGTTGAATCTTAAGCAAAGTAGAACTCGGAGAGCCTGTGTGCATATTCTGCTCACGATTTTATTGGGTGTTAATAATGTTGGTATTTGTTAAGCGCTTACTATGTGCCGAGCACTGTTCTAAGCGCTGCGGTAGACACGGGAATCAGGTTGTCCCACGTGGGGCTCACAGTCTTAATCCCCATTTTACAGATGAGGTAACTGAGGCACTGAGAAGTTAAGTGACTTGCCCAAAGTCACACAGCTGACAAGTGGTGATTTAGTACCCAACACACAAAGATGGTTTTAGCTGTAGCTTAGGCATTGTGGCTTTTGGTAACAGTTTGAAAGACTTGGATTAGTTGGAGTTCTAATCGCACTCCCACCACTCTCTCTCTCGAGACAGCTTCAGGACATCATTCCATGCTTAAGTCACTGAGAAAAAATTCCTGAGGGGTGGAAGAATAGGAGCAGGCAGAAACTCAGGAAGTACGAGAAAGAGGGAAAACCTTTTCCTCCAAGGACCGCTCTTGATAATTACCCATTTGAGATAGAAATAAATGGATTTTCTACATTAGTATTTATGTGCATGTTAAGCAAATCTCCAATTATCAATTTGCTTTATAAAGAGGGTTACCTGCAGCTCACTCTAGTTATCAGAAATTCTCTTTTGAACTGTAGATTGGTCCAACTCTGTGCAAAACAGAGATCTTAAAATGAAAATGCAGTTACCACTTGGGGTTCACAGGGACTTGGCGATAAGTCAGCTCCAAACCAAAATACTAAATTTTGTCCTCTGACTTTTATCGAAGGTTTCAATCGACAGGAAAGTTAACTGGACACCTGGGTCCCGTAATGTGCCTTACCGTAGACCGGATTTCCAATGGGCAAGATTTGATTATCACTGGCTCAAAGGATCATTATATAAAGGTGTGTATATTGGGGTGGTTGGCTAATGTATTTCATGTCTGTTTAGAAGATTCAATATTAAATGTGTAGTTTGAGCTGAGAAACCTCTCAGTAAATCAGATTGGGATTTGATGCCATCTTTTGACCAACAGATATATTTCATTGAATTTGGGGAGCTGTTTAAAACAGGTCCAGATGTGTATTTAGGAGGCTGAAGGATGTCTTTGTTTATTTCCCTTTGTTATTTAACTAACTTAAAGACAATGTAAGTCTTGAAAAAAAATCAGATTGTCATTCAGAATTTATAAAGTTGAGAGTAAATGGCGAATAGCTTCCTCATTCAAAAAGAGATCCCTATTTCCAAGGTTACAGGTAAAAGTGGCTCACTCTAAAGGAAAACAATAACAATAACAGTTAGTTTATAGAAATGGGATCCATAGAAGTATTTAGTTTTTCCATTGTTTTAAGATACTACAGTTTTACATACAAACAAGTTTGCATTTGTTTACGATGACAGATTATTTCTTATGTACTGTTTAAGAAACAGAACCCTTTAAGGGTTCTAGCTTTTATTACATGCATGGTACTTTTAAACTAAGCTTCATGGACAAAACTGGGATTCTTTATTGGATGGTGAATGCAGAATATCCTTGCCTCTGTGTAATGGGATGCTATTTATCTTATTTTTATTGTTTTATTTTTTAAATGGGCATGCACAAGAAGTTAATTTACATTATTGTTTTAGATGTTTGATGTAACAGAAGGGGCTCTTGGAACAGTGAGTCCTACACACAATTTTGAACCCCCTCATTATGATGGGATTGAAGCACTTACTATTCAAGGGGATAATCTCTTCAGTGGATCTAGAGACAATGGAATAAAAAAATGGGATTTAGCTCAAAAAGACCTCCTTCAGGTAATGCAAAATCTTGGTGGTGATTCAAAATGGGCACTAGAAATTATGTTCTTCACTGAAAACTGCGTCATCTCTTCACAAATGAATCTCGTTTATAAATCTTGTTAAATCAGGATTTACTAATGAAGACCCTCTCCTCCTGATTGAGGAGGCAATTAACAGCAATTTCAAAATTAGCAGCAAGTAGCAGCCTGGCCTAGTGGAAAGAGCAAAGAACTAAGAGTCAGAGACTGGGTTCTTAAGCCCAGCTCTGCCTGCCGTCTGTTGTGTGTCCTTGGGCAAGTCATTTTGTTTCTTTGTACCTTAGTCTCATTTTTTAAATGGGGATTAAATATTTGTTCTCTCTCCCCCTTCAACTGCCAGGAAGACTGGGGCTGTGTCCGTTTTGATTATCTCGTATGTATCCCAGTGAATAACACAGAGCTTGATCCTCAGTAAGTGCTTAACGAGTATTACTATCGCTACATCTCCAGCCCTGATTTCTCTCCCTCTTGCCAGTCTCCTACCTACTCCTGCCTTCAAGACATCTCTAATTAATAATGTTGGTATTCGTTAAGCACTTACTATGTGCAGAGCACTGTTCTAAGCACTGGGGTAGATACAGGGTAATCAGGTTGTCCCATGTGAGGCTCACAATCTTCATCCCCATTTTTCAGATGAGGGAACTGAGGCACAGAGAAGTTAAGTGACTTGCCCATGGTCACACAGCTGCCACGTTGGCAGAGCCAGGATTCGAACCCATGACTTCTGACTCCCAACCCCGTGCTCTTTCCACTGAGCCACACTACTTCCCTAATTGAATGGCCTCCCATCATTTCAATTTTAATATGTCCAAAAAAGAGCTCCTTATCTTCCCACCCAAACCCTGCCCTCCCTCTGACTTTCCCATCACTGTAATAATAATAATAATAATAATAGTTGTGGTATTTAAGTGCTTGCTATGTGCCAGGCACTCTACTAAGCACTGGGTGGATACAAGCTAATCGGAGTGGACCCAGTCCCTGTCCCATGTGGCCTCAGTCTCAATCCCCATTCGACAGAAGAGGGAACTGAGGCACAGAGAAGTGAAGTGACTTGCCCATGATCACACAGCAGACAAGTGGCAGATTGGGATTAGAACCCGTGACCTGCTAACTCCCAGGCCTGTGCTCTATCCACTATGCCATGCAGCTTCGCTAGGATGTACCACCGTCCTTCCTGTCTCACAAGTCCATAATTTTGACATTATCCTTGACTCTTGTCTGTCATTCAACCCTCATATTCAATCCATCACTAAATCCTGTCAGTCCCATCTTTACACCATCACTAAAATCCACCCTTTCCTCTCCATCCAAACTGATACCTTATTAATACAGGCACTCATCCTATCCCTCCTAGATGACTGCATCAGCCTCCTTGCTGACCTCCCTGTCTCCTGTGTCTCCCCACTCCAGTCCATTCGTCACTCATTTTTCTACCAAAGCGTTCACGACATGCCACGCAGCTCTTCACAAAACTCCAATGGTTGCTCATCCACCTCCACATCAGATAAAACTCACCATTGGGTTTAAAGCAGTTCACCAACTTGCCCCCTCCGACCTCAGGTTGCCTCTCTCCTTCTAAAACCCAGCCCCCACACTTCACTCCTCTAGTGCTAACCATCTCACTGTGCCTCGATCTCGCCACCGACCCCTTGCCAACGTCCTGCTTCCGGCCTGGAATACCCTTCCTCCTCAAATGTGAAAGACAATTACTTTCCCCTCCTTCAAAGCCTTATTAAAGGCCCTTCTCCTCCAAGAGGCCTTCCCACACTAAGCGCCACCTTTCCTCATCTCCCACTCCCTTCTGCTTGCCCTGACTTGCTCTCTTTCCACTTCCTCTCTCACAGCCCCACAGCACTTAGGTACATATGTGTAATTTATTTATATTAATGTCTGTCTCTTCCTCTAGACTGCAAGCTCATTGTGAGCGGGGAATGTGTCTGTTTATTGTTGCATTGTACGTCCCCAAGTGCTCAATACAGGGCCCTGTACACAATCAGCACTCAATAAATATGATTGAATGAATGAATAAATAATGCCAACTTACTCCCTGTATCTCGATCCCCTCTAATAATAATAATAATAATGTTGGAATTTGTTAAGCGCTTACTACATGCAGAGCACTGTTCTAAGCGCTGGGGTAGATACAGGGGAATAAGGTTGTCCCAAGTGAGGCTCACAGTCTTCATCCCCATGTTACAGATGAGGGAACTGAGGCACAGAGAAGTGAAGTGACTTGCCTGCCCACAGTCACACAGCTGACAAAGGGCAGAGTGGGGATTCGAACCCATGACCTCTGACTCCCAAGCGCGGGCTCTTTCCACTGAGCCATGCTGGTTCTAGTCACCACTGACCTCTCTCCCACGTCCTGCCTCTGGCCTGGAACACTCTCCCTCCTCAGAGCTGACAGACAATTACTGTAAGGCTTATTGAAGCCATATCTCCTCCAAGAGGCCTTCCCTGATTGACTTCTCTTTTCTTTTTCTGCATTATCCTGACTTTCTCCCTTTCTCATCAAGTATTTGCTACTATAGTTGGTTCTTCTATATGCAGTAAAGGAATGGTGTGTTTTTGCAGAATTGTGAATTAAGGATAACTCATGTCGTGGTATTCATTGAGAAGCAGCATGGCTCAGTGGAAAGAGCATGGGTTTAAGGTTCAGAGGTCATGGGTTCTAATCCCGACTCCGCCACTTATCAGCTGTGTGACTTTGGGCAAGTCCCTTCACTTCTCGATGCCTCAGTTCCCTCATCTGTAAAATGGGGATTGAGTGTGAGCCCCACGTGGGACAACTGATTACCTTGTATCTACCCTCATGCTTACGACAGTGCTTGGCACATATTAAGTGCTTAACAAATACCTACATTATTATTATTATTATTATCCCAAATGAATCAGTTAAAATTGCTTAATTTGATTTCTCTATGGAGAACTCTGTATTAAGCACATGGGAGAGTATAAAAGTTAGTAGGATGATCCCTGCTCTCAAGGACCTTATAATGTAATAATAATAATAATGTTGGTATTTGTTAAGCGCTTACTATGTGCCGAGCACTGTTCTAAGTGCTGGGGTAGGTACAGGGTAATCAGGTTGTCCCACGTGAGGCTCACAGTTGATCCCCATTTTACAGATGAGGTAACTGAGGCACAGAGAAGTCAAGTGACTTGCCCACAGTCACACAGCTGACAAGTGGCAGAGCCGGGATTCGAACTCATGACCTCTGACTCCCAAGCCCGTGCTCTTTCCACTGAGCCATGCTGCTTCTCTGTAATGTAATGCTGTGCATGTTCACAAAAACACTTCTAGGGACACCGCACCACAATCTATCCAGAGTGATGCAGCTTGTTAGAAGAACATTATTATTGTTATTGCTATTTTGGAATTTGTTAAGCATTTACTATATGTGTCAAGCATTCATTCATTCAGTCATATTTATTGAGCACTTACTATGCGTAGAGCACCTTACACTGTTCTAAGAACTAGGATCGATAAAGAGCTAATCAGATCAGACACAATCCCTGTCTCATATAGGTCTCACAGTCTAAGTAGGGGGAGACATTCCCCAAAACCGCTGCCTTATTCTCACAAACAGGGAGGGTCGATTGCATTTCTGCAAAGTACAATAAGATAACAAAGACCTCAGTTTTTCTTAATCTCTCCTTTTTCTTCCCCAGCAAGTTCCAAATGCCCACAAGGACTGGGTGTGTGCCTTGGGGGTGGTTCCTGGACACCCCGTCCTATTGAGTGGCTGCAGGGGGGGCATTTTGAAACTGTGGAACGTGGATTCCTTTGTGTCGGTCGGAGAGATGAAAGGTCACGATAGCCCCATCAACGCAATCTGTGTCAACTCCAGCCAGATTTTTACAGCTGCCGAGTGAGTCTGCTTACTTTTTGGTTTCCTTGATGATGTTGGTTGGGTGACTTTTGTTAGGCCACTTTGTTAAACGGGTCGCTCTCTCAAGAACTTGGAAAATGTTTGCTTCCTCCCTGTCAGTTACTAACTGTTAGACGGGTTTCACTCTCCGTAACACATTTAAAATTGTATCCCTTGTTTCTGTCATATTGTTGTTCCTTGGTCCCCCGTACTAAACTGAAATGGGTAGCAGTTCTCATCTCATCCTGAAAGAGTTTGTAGTTCTTGTAATTTAATTAATGCTCCTCCTTGCTGCTTTTCTTTAATGAGTCTTTTCTGAAGGGCTCTATTCATGTAAAGCCACTTTCTCCCAGCGGACATTAGCTTGAAGTTTTCCTGTTGTTCAACCAATTGACACCTATAATCCAATTACAGGATTTATGTATATATCTGCAATTTTATTTATTTATATTTTCATCTGTTTACTTAATAATAATAATAATGTTGGTATTTGTTAAGCGCTTACTATGTGCCGAGCACTGTTCTAAGCGCTGGGGTAGACATAGGGGAATCAGGTTGTCCCACATGGGGCTCACAGTCTTAATCCCCATTTTACAGATGAGGGAACTGAGGCACAGAGAAGTTAAGTGACTTGCCCACAGTCACACAGCCGACAAGTGGCAGAGCTGGGATTCGAACTCATGAGCCCTGACTCCAAAGCCCGTGCTCTTTCCACTGAGCCACGCTGCTTGATGTCTGCCTCCCAACCCTACTCCCGCCTCTAGACTGTGAGGACATTGTGGGCAGAGATTGTCTCTTTATTGCTGTATTGTGCTTTCCCAAGCGCCTAGTACAGCGCTCTGTACACAGCAAACGCTCAATAAATACGATTGAATGAATTTAAAACATATTTATTGAGCGCTTACTTTGTGCAGAGCACTCTACTAAGCGTTTGAATGAATGAATGACAGGGACTGTGTCCAACCTGAGTACCTTGGATCTATCCTAGACCTTAGAACAGTGCTTGACACATAGAAAGCTCTTAACAGATAGCGCAATTGTTATTATTAGTTATTGAGTTCCCACTGGGTACATGCACTGCACTAAATACTTGGGAAAGTACAACACTAAGAAGTGTTATGTTCCCTGCACATAGGGAACAAACCACAATTGACCAGCGGTTTAGGTGGTTAATCCATTTTGTGGAAATCTTATGTTTCAGCCATTTGAGAGAACATTTATTCATATAAGTTAAATCATAAATGAATATGGCCAGTTGACAGTAATTTTAAATAGGTTTGTTGAAAGTGTTGTCATGCACAGGTTTCCATAATAGTTCATATATAGAATTTTTTTATTAATCACTAAAATAGCTGTGTTGAAAAAAATAGTTTGACTTGTACTTTTTTTCTCATAATTTACTTCTCAGCGATCGAACTGTGAGGATTTGGAAGGTTCGGAATTTACAAGATGGTCAGATCTCTGACCCTGGAGACCCGGGTGAAGATATTTCCAGTAATTAACCATAAATTTGCTTGTTTTGTGAAAACTGTGATGCAATTCTGAGTATTCCTCCATACTCTGCCCTGCTACTTAGGTAAACGTATATGACTAAAATAAGCAGAGAAATTAAACTGAATTCAGTCGTTAATATAAATTGTATTCTAATTCAGCTGTTATCCTTAAAACCCAATGTGCTAATTAAAAAAAAAGTATGTCCTATTATTAACCTGCTTGAATCTCAATTTTATTGTGAGTGGATTTTTGTGCATATGCAACACTCAGATTTGTTGAACTGCAGAGAATCTGTTTTTGTGACAGTTGTGGTCTCAAATTAGTCAGTTGGAATATAATACAAAGCACTGTTAACCTTTTCAGGCATTTTGTTCAGATAACCTGTGTGTTGTGATAGCTTGTTAGTGAAACCATAGTCCATAATTGAGTCTGAACTTGATTTTGTTTCTTTGTTACGGAAGAGATAGAAGGCAGGAGAAAGTTGTTCAATGAAATTTCTTAAAAAATGGAATTGACCCTAATCTGCTAACAAGGAACATTCTACGATTTGCTTTAACATTAACATTTACTCTTATTGACCAAAGTCGTGCAGTTGTGTAGACTCTGTACTCAGGACTAAAATAGTTTTGGGTTTGTTTTTTTGTTTTGTTCTGTTTTTTTGTTCTTTTCATTAGTGCAGTGTGTGCATTCAGTAACGAGAAACACTTTTCATGCCCTAACAAATATTTTACTCTATTTTCCTAAGGAGTTGTTTATATTCTCACCTCTTACTTTTGTTTTTATTTAATGGTAGGATGTCCTTCCTTTTTCTAATTTTATATGCTGCTAAATATATTTTAAATAGACTATGTTTTGCAAACCCTGGCCGATAAGATGACAACTGCATCATCTGCAATGGGAAAAGCTGTGTAAATAGGTAATTGTAAAGAGAGAACGCCTTACATGTGCCTGTATGAATTTTTAAACTGCTGTAGAGTGTGGATATTGAAATAGGATGTATAATTTAATCCCAACTGCCCAGAATATTATGTTGTAAATTCTGCAAGTGTCAAAATTTTATGTGGACTGTAAACCAACACTTGGAAACACTGATTTCTGTGGGTTTTTTTGTTTTGTTTTGTTTCATTTCTGAAAATATTGGCTTGTAAATGAAAGCTTAGCAAGGTAGAGCTTAAATAAACCCATCGATGTGGAATTCTTTCTCTTCATTTGTGATTCTGCCTTTATGCAAGAAGTTGCCTAGAAGCGCAGCATTTCACAAAATGTTGTTTCCATCTGGGGACGAGGGAGAAAAGAGCAAATCTCAGTCCATGTTCAACATACTGTTGAGCTCTTTTGTTGTCGTTGGTGGTTTTAGTGATGTTGAAGTCCACATGAAGTCCTGTTTTTCTGAAAGGTATAGACATTGATCCCTTTAACTTTTAGGTAATCCCTCTGACTTGCCAAGACTGGCATAGTGAATAGAGCACGGGCCTGGGAGTCGGAAGGTCATGGATTCTAATCCTGGCTCTGTCGCTTATCTGCCATGTGACCTTAGGCAAGTCACTTCTCTTCTCTGGGCCTCAGTGACCTCATCTGTAAAATGGGCATTGAGACTGTGAGCCCCACGTGGGACAGGGACCGTGTCTGACCTGATTTGCTTGTATCCACTCCAGTGCTTAATACAGTGCCTGGCACACAGTAAGTGCTTAACAGACAGTTTTCTTAAAATTCATTCGTTCATTCAATCATTAATTGAGTGCTTACTGTGTGCAGAGTACCATAGTAATTACTACTACTAATAATAATGATGGTATTTAAGTGCATGTGCCAGGCACTGTACTAAGCACTAAGCGCTGGGGCAGATAATAATAATAATTACGGTATTTGTTAAACAGTGCTTTGCACATAGTAAGCACTTAATACCATTAAGTAATAATAATAATAATGGTATTTGTTAATAGGAATTATAATTACAGTATTTGTTAAGCACTTACTATGTGCCAGGCACTATATAAGTGCTGGGGTGAATATGAGCAAATAGGGTTGTACATAGTCCCTGTCCCACATAAGGCTCACAGTCTCAGTCTGCATTTTATAGATGAGGTAACTGAGGCACAGAGAAGTGAAGTTATGTTCCCAAGGTCCCACAGTAGACAAGTGGTGGAACCGGGATTAGAAACCATGACCCTGTGACTCCCAGGCCCGTGATCTACCCAATGTGCCATGCAGCTGCGGCTCACAGTCTTGACCCCCATTTTACAGTTGGGTTAACTGAGGCAGAGAGGACTGAAATGACTTGCCCAAGGTCACACAGCAGACAAGTGGTAGAGCAGGGATCAGAACCCAGGTCCTTCTGACTCCCAAGCCCATGCTCTGTCCCCCTGGGGCAGGTTACTTCACTGTACTAAGTCCTTGGAGAGTACAGTATCACAATTAACAGAAACATTCCCTGCCTATAACAAACATACAGTCTAAACAGTGTCTCTCTTTATTGCTGAAATGTACTTTCCAAGCGCTTAGTACAGTGCTCTACAAAGGAGTAAGCACTCAATAAATACGATTGAATGAATGAATGAACTTCCATCTCCTCAAAATAATCCAGTGAATGTCCATGCTTCTCACTTGACCATTCCATGGAAGGTATTCAATCAGCTCACTCCCCACAACTATTTATCCTCAGTGATATCCCAGTACACCCCAGCTCACCACTTCAAGCCTTCTCAAGCCAACCAGCTCACTGGGTCTCCTCATCTTTCTCACTGATTGTAATTTATTTATATTAATGCCTGCCTCTACCTCTAGACTTTGAGCTTGTTTTGGGCAGAGAATATGTCTATTTGTTGTTGTTTTGTACTCTCCCAAGCACTTTACTAAGTGCTTTGCACACAATATGTACTCAATAAATACAATCGAATGAATGATTTCTTAGTGCTCACATTCTCTCTTCCACCTGAAGCTAGTTCACCCTTCAAATTAAGCACATTATTACTATCTGACATTTTTTCGGGGGGCCTTCTATAATCACACCTCCTCCAGGATGCTGTCCCTGATGAATCTCTCATCTGCCCACCCTATTTCTCTTCCTTCTGCCACTTGAGCCAACTGTACGTCTCCTAAGCACTTGAGCACTCATTGGACCCCCACTGTTGCATTAATGTTCCCATCTTTATACCCCTACCTGCAATTTACTTTAATGTCAGTCTCTCCCACTAACAAATACCAGAATAAAAATAACAATAGACTGTCAGCTCCTTGAGTGCAGAAATTTGGTCATCTAATTCTATCATACTCTCCTAAGTGCTTAATACAGTGATCTGCACAGAGGAAGTGTTCAGTACAGTCAACTGAACAGAATAAGTGCTTAGTAAAGCAGCAGAGTCCATTGGAAAGAACATGGGCCTGGGAATCAGAGGCCCTGGGTTCTAATCTTGGTTCCCCCACTCATCTGCTGTGTGACCTTGGACAATCAGTCAATCAATCGGTTGTGTTTATTGAGAGCTTACTGTGTTCAGAGCACTGTACTAAGCAGTTGGGTGAGTACAGTATAACAGAGCTGGTAAACATGTTCCATGCCCCCAGTGAGCTTAGAGTCCAGAGGCAAGCCACTAAACTTCTCTGTACCTCAGTTCCCTCATCTGCAAAATAAGAATTCAATACCCGCTCTTCCTCCTACTTAGACTGTGACCCCAAGTAGGACCTGATTATCTTGTATCTACCCCAGTGCTTAGTACAGTGCTTGACACAAGTAAACGCTTAAATACTGCAAATAGAGAAGCAGTGTGGCCCAGGGGATAGATCATAGGCCTGCAAGTCAGATGGACTTACAGAGGTACCTCAGTTCCTTGCCAAATAGGGATTCATTAACTGTTCTCCCTCCTGTTTAGACTGACTGTATCCCTTTAGCACTTTGGTATTCACCACATACCCAGGTTCACAACACTTAAACATCCATCTGTAATTCAATGTCTGTCTCGCCCCGTAGACTGTAAAGATCCTTTGGGCAGGGATTGTGTATGCCAACTCTGTTGTACTGTACTCTCCCAGTTGGTTAGAACAGTGCTCTCTGCACTCAGCGCTCAAAAATGCCACTGATCGACTGACTGGAAGAATCGTAGACCCGGAGGTAAAGTGGGGATGTTACCTGTCCCAGCTTCCTGCCTTCAGACAGATGGATAACCATCACCCAGTACAGGTGAGTCACCCAGCAGGTACGTGGCAGAGCTGAGATTAGAACCCAGGCCCTCTGACTCTCAGGTCCAAGCTCTCTCTATGGGGGAGAGTGGTGGTCTGTCAGACGCCGATGGGGAAGGAGTTCCAAGCCAGATGAACCTGCACTAGGGATACAGAATTTCTCTTGCTTTAATTTAAGCCTGTTTTCCCTCCCTCAGAAGATATGGGGAACAAGACCTGGAATGTCCTCCCTCCTCACATCCGCCAAACTAACTCTCTTCCCTTCTTCAAAGCCCTACTGAGAGCTCCCCTCCTTCAGGAGGCCTTCCCAGCTTGAGCCCTCCCTTTCCCTCTGCCCCTTCTCCCCTCCCCATTCCCCCTGCTCCCTCCCTCTGCTCTACCCCTTCCCCTCCCCACAGCACTTGTCTATATTTGTGTATATTGTTTATTACTCAATTCATTTTATTAATGATGTCTATATATCATTATATATATTATGAGAAGCAGCGTGGCGCAGTGGAAAGAGCACGGGCTTTGGAGTCAGGGCTCATGAGTTCGAATCCCAGCTCTGCCACTTGTCGGCTGTGTGACTGTGGGCAAGTCACTTAATTTCTCTGTGCCTCAGTTCCCTCATCTGTAAAATGGGGATTAAGACTGTGAGCCCCACGTGGGACAACCTGATTCCCCTATGTCTACCCCAGCGCTTAGAACAGTGCTCGGCACATAGTAAGCGCTTAACAAATACCAACATTATTATATATCTATGACTCTATATATCTCTTTTAATGGTATTGATGCCTGTCTACTTGTTTTGTTGTCTGTCTCCCCCTTTTATTCATTAAATAGTATTTATTGAGCACTTACTATGTGCAGAGCACTGTACTAAGTGCTTGGAATGTACAACTCGGCAACAGATAGAGATAATCCCTACCCATTATGAGCCCGTTGTTGGGCAGGAATTGTCTCTATCTTTTGCTGAATTGTACATTCCAAGTGCTTAGTACAGCGCTCTGTGCACAGTAAACACTCAATAAATATGATTGATTAAATGAATGAATGAAGGAAGGAAGGACTTGGGTTCTAATTTCAGCTCCTCCACTTGTCTGCTGTGTGACTTTGGGCATGTCACTTCACTTCTCTGTGTCTCCGTTTCCTCGTCTGAAAAATGCAACGTGGCTCAGTGGAAAGAGCACGGGCTTTGGAGTCAGAGGTCATGGGTTCGAATCCCGGCTCGGCCACTTGTCAGCTGTGTGACTGTGGGCAAGTCACTTCACTTCTCGGTGCCTCAGTGACCTCATCTGTAAAATGGGGATTAAGACTGTGAGCCCCACGTGGGACAACCTGATTCCCCTGTGTCTACCCCAGCGCTTAGAACAGGGCTCGGCCCATAGTAAGCGCTTAACAAATACCAACATTATTAAAAATGGGGATTGAGATTGTGACCAATCTGATTTGCTCATATCCACCCCAGCGTGTAGTACCATGACTGGCACTTAGTAAGCACTTACCAAATACCACAATTGTTATCATTATTATCCTCTGTGCCTCAGTTGCTTCATCAGTAAAATGGGGGTTAAGACAGCGAACCCCACGTGGGACCCGGACCATATTCACCGGATTACCTTGTCTCTGCCCAGGCATTTAGCACAGAACCTGGCACATATTAAGAGTTTAACAAATACCGTTTTAAAAAACCACTATTATTATTCACCGGATTACCTTGTCTCTGCCCAGGCATTTAGCACAGAACCTGGCACATATTAAGAGTTTAACAAATACCGTTTTAAAAAACCACTATTATTATTATAGAATGGGACTTAAAACAATGATTATGGTACTTGTTAAGCACTATGAATCAAGCACTAAGTGCTGGGATAGATACAGTTAAGTTGGACACAGTCCCTGTCCCACATGGGGCTCACACTCTTAATCTCCACTCTATAGATAAGGGAACTCAGGCCCAGAGAAGTTCTGTGACTTGCCCAAGGTCACACAGCAGACAAGTGGCAGAGACAAGATTAGAATCCAGGTCCTTCTGTCTCCCAGGCCCGGTGTCTATCCACTAAGCCAAACTGCTTCTCTGTTATGTCCTTGGGAATCACAACTTTAGTGGAAGCCACATTTGTTCTAATTTCTACCATATGACCTGCCTTTTAAAGAAACCATATCCTTCTCCACTGTTGGTTCACTTTCGAGACTAAAAATGTGGGGGTCTGGTATTGGGGGTGGGACACTGAGACCAATATTGTGGTGAAAATTGGAGAAGTGTGGTAAAAGAGGTGCAAATGTGGTAACCCCAGTCTGGGCCTGGGTGGTTTTTAGAAATGGAAGGGAAGGGTTGGCATTTGTTATCTGATAAGAGGCTGACCAGGGTTCTTGCCCAGAAAATGAAGTAATAATATAAGGAAAAATATGTATTAGCAAGAAACCCAGGAAGGACTTTAGCAATGAGGAGGAATGGTGCAGGAGTTTTAGAACTGGTAATTAATCATGTAGTGGTATTTACTGTTTCTACTCTGTGTCGAGCACTTTACCAAGCTCTTGGGAGAATAATAATAGAACTGGTAGTGATACCATGCCCACTTGAATTGCACTGTAGTGGAGGAGGCAAAGACTAAAAGAAATTACTACCAGGAGGAAACAACAGAATTGAAAGGTATAATAATAATAATAATAATACTTGTGGCATTTGTTAATCACTATATGCCCAGGACTGCGCTGAGTACTGGTGTAATAATAATATATAATTATGGTATTGGCTAAGCACTCACTATATGCCCAGCCCTGTACTAAGCACTGGGGTAATAATAATATATAATTATGGTATTTGTTAAGTTTTTACTATGTGCCAGGCACTGTACTTAGTGCTGGGGTGGAGACAGTTAAATTGGGTTGGACACAGTCCTTGTCCCATGTGGAGCGCACAGTCTCGATCGCTATTTTACAGATGAGGTCACTGAGGCACAGAGAAGTGACTTGTCCAAGGTCACACAGCAGACAAGTGAGGGAGCCAGGATCCGAATCCATGACCTTCTGACTCCCAGGCCTGTGCTCTATCCACTATGCCATGCAGCAAAAACATAAGGTCTCACATGGGACACAGAATCTAAGTGGGGGGGGGGGGGCTGGTATGAAAATCCCCATTTTGCAGATGAGGAAACTGAGGCCTAGAGAAGTTAAGTGACGTGCCCAAGGTCACGCAGCAGGTTAACGGCGGACCTGGGATTAGAATCCAGGGCCTTGGACTCTCAGGCCGGTGCTCCTTCCACTATAACGCTGTTCCCTAGGTGTACGCAGATAAGTATCTATATGTACAGATGGGGGACTGGAGGGACTATCAATCCATTAACAAATGGCATTTATTGAGCACTTAATGTATTCTGAGCACTGTACTAAGCACTTGGGCAAGTACAATACAATGGTGTGGCTACTATTAAAGTAATAGTAAAGGAGATGTAGGTGGCCAATGTCCCAAATATGTCCACTTGACCTAGATATCTCATTTGTCTTATGCTGTTGAGTCGTCTCCGACCCATAGCGACGCCATGGACACATCTCTCCCAGAACGCCCCGCCTCCATCGGCACTCGTTCCAGTAGCGTACAGTTTTCTTGGTAAAAATACAGAAGGGGCTTACCGTTGCCTCCTACCGCTCAATAAACTTGAGTCTCCACCCTTGATTCTCTCCCATGCCACTGCTGCTGCTGCTGCTGCTGCTGATGATGGTATTTGTTAAGCGCTTACTATGTGTTCTAAGCACTGGGGTAGATACAACATGATCAGATTGTCCCACATGGGGGTCACCGTCTTAATCCCCATTTTACAGATGATGATGATGATGTTGGTATTTGTTAAGCGCTTACTATGTGCAGAGCACTGTTCTAAGTGCTGGGGGAGATACCGGCTCATCAGGCTGTCCCACGTGAGGCTCACAGTCTTCATCCCCATTTTACAGATGAGGGAACTGAGGCACAGAGAAGTGAAATGACTTGCCCACAGGCACACAGCTGGCAAGTGGCAGAGCCGGGATTCGAACTCATGACCGCGGACTCCCAAGCCCAGTCTCTTTCCACTGAGCCACGCTGCTTCTCTAACCGAGATGAGGTAACTGAAAGTGAAGTGACTTACCCAAAGTCACAGAGCTGACACGTGGGAAAACTGGGATTAGAACCCGCAATCTTTGACTCCCAAGCCCATGCTCTTTCCACTAAGCCACTGCTGCCCAGCACAGGGGAGTTTTGACTTGTAACGGATCGCCTGCCACCCGCTAGCCACTGACCAAGCTAGGAATTGAATGGACAGACCTCTGCTTGATTCTCCCTCCTGTTGTCGAGACTAGTAGACTACTGGAAGCTCTCCAGGTGCGACCCTGAGAGGTCCGGTATCTCATTGGTCGTTCTTAAATTGACAATTATAGTTTTAACCAGTAAACACTTTTTGGAGGTGTTTCATTCTTAGAAAAACAAGAACCACTTGTCTGCTGTGTGACGTTGGGCAAGTCACTTGACTTCTCTGGGCCTCAGCTACCTCCTCTGTAAAATGAGGGTTAAGACTGTGAGCTCCACATGGGACAAGGACTGTGTCCAACCCAAGCTAACGGCTTTTACACCCAAGACTGCTGAGCAAAGGCAAAAAGGTTCCTCAGTTCACATATTGAACCTGTGAACTTTCAGTCTAGGGTAGCTGTCAGTCCTCCAGACTCTAAAGTCATTAAGGACAGGGAATGTGTCTACTAACTCTGTTATACTGTACTCTCCCGAGCGCTTCGTACAGTAAGTGCTCAGTAAATAGGACAATAGACTGCCCGGCATAAGCATTCAATAAATACTACTACTAATAATAATGTTGGTATTTGTTAAGCACTATCTATGTGCAGAGCACTCTTCTAAGTGCTGGGGTAGATACAGGGTGATCAGGTTGTCCCACGTGAGGCTCACAGTTAATCCCCATTTTACAGATGAGGGAACTGAGGCCCAGTGAAGTGACTTGCCCACAGTCACACAGCTGCCAAGTGGCAGAACCGGGATACGAACCCATGACCTCGGACTCCCAAGCCCGGGCTCTTTCCACTGAGCCACGCTGCTTCTCGAAATACTACTGATCGATCCTATCGATCGATGAATGACAAATTTCTGATCCCAGGCTAAGTTTTCCGATGAAAAATGGCAGTTGCAATAACAGAGCCAAGACACGGCGGCTAACTGTATTTTTCTTCACATTTCTCATGTCTGTTCCTCACCACGGGGCAACACTTTTTCATTCAGCCTTTCCTACAGTGAGACGTGAGGCCAGTTTGAAAGTTATGCCTGTTGAGGAGATGAAGAGTTCCCTGGATTTCCCTAAGTCACGATTTGGAAAATATTAAGCTTATGTCCCTAGAGGTGCCGAAGTGTTGCTTTTTCCAGTTTATCTTAGCTCTCTCGGGATACGTAAGGGAATGAATGACTCAAAGGAAAACTGAGGAAATGGATCGGCAACCAGGGAAACTGGCTGTCACTAGAAATTTCGGTCTTTCTGTTTCTCAAATGGCATGTGGCCCGATTTGCCTCCGTACTAGAATTGGAAATTCTCTCAGATGTCCACAATAGGTCCACTAGAGAGCACTGCTACATTCTGCAAACCCAGCGCCAGCATGCGGAGGAGAAGGGATGTATTCGGGCCGCCTGACATTTCCGGTTGGAAACTGGAGGAATCCTCATTTACCCTGTCTCTATTTGCACAGCCAAGTGAAAATCCTTGCCCAGCCCCAGTTAATGACACATTCTGCACGGCTGAGCTGAGGATTTTCCACTAAACTAGGTACCTTACATGAGCCAGTGATGGAAGTGTTTTTCGTTATGGGAGGTTTTTTAAGTGATATTTGTGCCAGGCACTGTTCTGAGCGCTGGGGCAGATACAAACTAAGATATACACTCCCACTGAGAGCTCACAGTCTTAATCTCCATTTTACGAAAGAGGTAGAAAAGCAGCGTGGCTCAGTGGAAAGAGCCCGGGCTTGGGAGTTAGAGGTCATGGGTTCTAATCCCGGATCCGCCACTTGTCAGCTGTGTGATTTTGGGCAAGTCACTTAACTTCTCTGGGCCTCAGTTACCTCATCTGTAAAATGGGGATGAAGACTGTGAGCCCCATGAGGGACAACCTGATCACCTTGTATCCCCCCAGCGCTTAGAACAGTGCTTTGCACATAGTAAGCGCTTAACAAATACCAACATTATTATTAACTGAGGCACAGAGAAGTTAAGAAACTTGCCCACGCCGCAGACAAGTGGCAGAACCGATATTAAGTCAACTCGTTGGTGCCAGTTTTCCAAACCACTCCAAATTTGGATAATTCTGTGCTATTTTGGCATACTTCATACCAGCCCCCTTATAACTTGGCCAAAAATCTTCTGACACTGTGCCAAGAGCACTGAGGGATAATGATGATATTAATATTAGAATAATAATAATTATTATGACAATGGTTATTATCATTATTTTAAATGGTATTCATTAAGAGCTTACTATGTGTCAAGAACTGTTCTAAGCACTTGGGAAAGTACAATACAACAGATAGACAAACAGCATGGCCCAAATGATAGAGCATGGACCTAGGTGTCAGGAGGACCTGGATTCTATTTCTGGTTCCACCACTTGTCTGCTGTGACTTTGGGCAAGTCATTTACAGCGGGGCTCAGTGGGAAGAGCTTGGGTTTAGGAATCAGAGGTCATGAGTTCTAATCCCGACACTGCCACTTGTCTGCCGTATGACCTTGGGCAAGTCACTTAACTTCTCTGTGCCTCAGTTACCTCATCTGTAAAAATGGAGATTAAAAAATGTGATCCCCATGGGGGACAATCTGATTACCCTGTATCTAACCTAGTGCTCAGAACAGTGCTCTGCACATAGTAAGCACTTAACAAATACTGTACTTATTCTTATTATTCTTATTAAATTTGCTGTGCCTGAGCTAACTCCTCTGTAAAATGAGGATTGAGACTGTGAGCTCCACATGGGTCAAAGATTGTGTCCAATGTGATTTGCTTGTATCCACCCCAGTCTAAGTACAGGGCCTGGCATGTAGTAAATGCTTAACAGATACCATAATTATATCATTATTTCTATTATCCCAGTGCTTAGTTCAGTGCTGGGCACATAGTGAGTGCTTAAAAAATGCCACAATTATTATTGCAACTGCAATAGTTAAGACTGTGAGCCCAATGTGGGAGAGGGACAGTGTCCAGACCGATTTGCTTGTATCTATCCCTGTACTCAGTACAGTATCTGTCACATACTAGATGCTTAACAAATACCACAATTACTATTATTACTATTATTCTACATATTCCCATCCTTCAATGAGCTTAAGCTCTAGAGGAATGGGTCTGCATGGGGCTCAAAGTCTTCATCACTATTTTACAGATGAGGTCACTGAGACGAAGAGAAGTTAAATAACTTGCCCTCTAGACTGTAAACTCATTATGGGCAGGAATTTGTCAGTTTGTGGTATTGTACTCTCCCAATCACTTAGTATAGTGTTCTGCAGGCACTAAGTGCTCAATAAGTACAGTTGGCTGATTGATTGCCCAAGGTTTCACATTCATTCATTCATTCGTACTTATTGAGCGCTTACTGTGTGCAGAGCACTGCACTAGAGCGTTTGTAAAGTACCATTCAGGAACAGATAGAGACAATCCCTACCCAACAACGGGCTCACAGCAGACAGGTGGCTGAGCAGGGATTAGAAGCCAGGTCCTCTAACTCCCAAGCCCATGCACTTTTCACTAGGCCACACTGCTTAATGATATTACTGGATGTCTGCCCGCCACCTAAAACTCAACATGAGCAAGACTGAGCTCCTCATCTTCCCTCCCAAGCCCGGTCCGCTCCCAGACTTCTCCATCACCGTGGATGGCACGACCATCCTTCCCGTCCCGCAGGCCCGCAATCTCGGTGTCATCCTTGACTCGTCCCTCTCGTTCACCCCACACATCCTATCCGTTACCGAGACCTGCCGGTTTCACCTCTACGATATCGCCAAGATCCGCCCTTTCCTCTCCACCCAAACGGCTACCTTACTATTGCGGGCTCTCGTTATATCCCGGCTAGACTACTGTGTCAGCCTTCTCTCTGACCTCCCTTCCTCCTCTCTCGCCCCGCTCCGGTCTATTCTTCACTCCGCTGCCCGGCTCATCTTCCTGCAGAAACGATCTGGGCATGTCACTCCCCTTCTTAAACAACTCCAGTGGTTGCCTATCGACCTCCGCTCCAAACAAAAACTCCTCACTCTAGGCTTCAAGGCTCTCCATCACCTTGCCCCTTCCTACCTCTCCTCCCTTCTCTCTTTCTACCGCCCACCCCGCACGCTCCGCTCCTCTGCCGCCCACCTCCTCGCTGTCCCTCGGTCTCGCCTATCCCGCCGTCGACCCCCGGGTCACGTCCTCCCGCGGTCCCGGAACGCCCTCCCTCCTCACCTCCGCCAAACTGATTCTCTTTCCCTCTTCAAAACCTTACTTAAAAATCACCTCCTCCAAGAGGCCTTCCCAGACTGAGCTCCTCTTCCCCCTCTACTCCCTCTGCCATCCCCCCTTTACCTCTCCGCAGCTAAAGCCTCATTTTCCCCTTTTCCCTCTGCTCCTCCACCTCTCCCTTCCCATCCCCACAGCACTGTACCCGTCCGCTCAACTGTATATATTTTCGTTACCCTATTTATTTTGTTAATGAATTGTACATCGCCTTGATTCTATTTAGTTGCCATCGGTTTTTACGAGATGTTCTTCCCCTTGACGCTGTTTAGTGCCATTGTTCTTGTCTGTCCGTCTCCCCCGATTAGACTGTAAGCCCGTCAAACGGCAGGGACTGTCTCTATCTGTTGCCGACTTGTTCATCCCAAGCGCTTAGTACAGTGCTCTGCACATAGTAAGCGCTCAATAAATACTATTGAATGAATGAATGAATTACTACTCTTATTACTATTTTTTAGTGCTCATTTTTGCCAAGCGTGAACCACCGGGGTAAATTCTGATCTTCTACTACAGCCTAGCCTGTTCAGTTTGCTGTTTTACTGCCAGTCTGCTCCCTGGGCCTGATCTTCCTTCCACTGGCCTGAAATTCCCTCCCCCTCCGTATTCACCAGACCACCACTTTCCCTACCTTCAAAGCCTGACTGAGGTCACGCCTTCTCCAAGAGATCTTCTTCTGTTAAGCTCCCTTTTCCCTTCCCTTCTGCATCATCTGGTTGGATCTGTCATCTTTGGACATTTGGTATTCGCCCTACCCTCAATCCCACAGCCCTTATGTACACATCTATAAATTGTACATTATACCTTATTTATATTAAAGTCTGTCTCCTCCACTAGGCCGTAAGCTTGTTGTAGACAGGTAATGTGTCTACCAACTCATAATATTGTACTCTCCTGAGCATTTTTTTTACAGTATTTGTTAAGTGCTTACTATGTGCCAAGCACTGCTCTAAGCACTGGGGTAGATACAAGATAATCAGGTTGTCCCAGGTCCCATTTTCCAGATGAGGTAACTGAGGCCCAGAGATGTTAAGTGGTTCGCCCAAGGTCACACAGCAGACAAGTGGCAGAGCCGGGATTAGAACCCTTGTCCTCTAACTCCCAAGCCCGGGCTCTTTCCACTAAGCCACGGTGCTTCTACCATAATAAATATGGTATTTGTTAAGTGCTTACTATGTGCCCAACACTGTTCTAAGCATTGGGGTAGATACGAGGTAATCAAGTTGTCCCACTTGGGGCTCACAGTCTTAATCCCCATTTTACAGATGAGATAACTGAGGCACAGAGGCATTCATTCATTCATTCAATAGTATTTATTGAGCGCTTACTATGTGCAGAACACTGTACTAAGCGCTTGGAATGAACAAGTCGGCAACAGATAGAGACGGTCCCTGCCGTTTGTCGGGCTTATGGTCTAATTGAGGGAGACAGACAAGAACAATGGCAATAAATAGAGTCGAGGGGAAGAACATCTCGTAAAAACAATGGCAACTAAATAGAATCGAGGCGATGTACATTTCATTAACAAAATAAATGCGATAATGAAAATATATACAGTCGAGCAGACGAGTACGGTGCTGAGGGGATGGGAAGGGAGAGGGGGAGGAGCAGAGGGAGATGGGGGGGAAAAGAGGGTTAAGCTGCGGAGAGGTGAAGGGGGGGCGGTAGAGGGAGTAGAGGGAGAAGGGGAGCTCAGTGTGGGAAGGCCTCTTGGAGGAGGTGAGCTTTAAGTAGGGTTTTGAAGAGGGGAAGATAATTAGTTTGGCAGAGGTGAGGAGGAAGGGCGTTCTAGGACTGCGGGAGGACGTGGCCCAGCCAAGACCGAGGTACGGTGAGGAGGTGGGCGGCAGAGGAGCGGAGCGTGCGGGGTGGGCAGTGGAAAGAGAGAAGGGAGAAGTGGTAGGAAGGGGCAAGGTGATGTAGAGCCTCAAAGCCTAGAGCGAGCAGTTTTTGTTTGGAGCGGATGTTGATAGGCAACCACTGGAGGTGTTTAAGAAGGGGAGTGACAGGTCCAGATCGTTTCTGCGGGAAGATGAGCAGGGCAGTGGAGTGAAGAATAGACGGGAGCGGGGCAAGAGAGGAGGAAGGGAGGTCAGAGAGAAGGCCGACACGGTAGTCTAGCCGGGATATAACGAGAGCCCGTAGCGGTAAGGTAGCCGTTTGGGTGGAGAGGAAAGGGCGGATCTTGGCGATATTGTAAAAGTGAAACCGGCAGGTCTCGGTGACGGTTCGGATGTGTGGGGTGAACGAGAGAGACGAGTCAAGGATGACACCGAGATCGTGGGCCTGAGAGATGGGAAGGATGGTCGTGCCATCCACGGTGATAGGGAAGTCTGGGAGAGGACCGGGTTTGGGAGGGAAGATGAGGAGCTCAGTCTTGCTCATGTTGAGATTTAGGTGGCGGGCCGACGTCCAGGTGGAGACATCCTGGAGGCGGGAGGAGATGCGAGCCTGAGGGGAGGAGGAGAGGACAGGGGTGGAGATGTAGATCTGTGTGTCATCTGTGTAGAGATGGTAGTCAAAGCCATGAAAGCGAATGAGTTCACCGAGGGAGTGAGTGTAAATGGAGAACAGAAGAGGGCCGAGAACTGACCCCTGAGGAACTCCAACAGTTAAAGGATGGGAGGGGGAGGAGGCGCCAGCGAAGGAGACCGAGAATGACCGGCCAGAGAGGTAAGAGGAGAACCGGGAGATGACAGAGTCCGTGAAGCCAAAGAGAGATGAGGTGTGGAGGAGGAGGGGATGGTCGACAGTGTCAAAGGCAGCCGAGAGGTCAAGGAGGATTAGGATGGAGTAGGAGCCGTTGGATTTGGCAAGAAGGAGGTCACGGCTGACCTTAGAGAGAGCAGTCTCGCTAGAGTGGAGGGGATGGAAGCCAGATCGGAGGGGGTCCGGGAGAGAATGGGAGTTAAGGAATTCTAAGCAGCGATTGTAGACGACTCGTTCTACGATTTTGGAAAGGAAGGGTAGTAGGGAGATAGGGTGATAACTGGAAGGGGAAGTGGGGTCGAGAGCGGGTTTTTTTAGGATGGGGGAGACGTGGGCATGTTTGAAGGGAGAGAGGAAGGAGCCATTGGAGATCGAGTGGTTAAAGATAGAAATTAAGGAAGGGAGGAAGGCAGGGGCGATGTTTTTAATAAGGTGAGAGGGAATGGGGTCCGAGGCGCAGGTGGAGGGGGTGGCGCTTGCGAGGAGGGAGGAGATCTCCTCTGAGGATACTGCAGGGAAGGATGGAAAAGTAGGGGAGAGGGTTGGTGGGGGGGAGGGGAGAGGCAGAGAGGTGACTTTGGGGAGCTCAGACCTGATTGTGTTGATTTTTGTGATGAAGTAGGTGGCCAGATCATTGGGGGTGAGAGATGGGGATAAGTGGCTCGCCCAATGTCATACAGCAGACGAGTAGTGGAGTCGGGATTAGAATTGACGTCCTCTTACTCCCAAGCCCATGCTCTTGCCAGTAAGTCACGGTGCTCCTCACGCTCCTTGGTACAGTGCTTTGCACACAGCTAGTTCTCAATAAATACCACTGACAGTGATGATGCAGGATAATCAGATTGGTCCCTATGGGGCTCACAGTCCAGGTAGGGAGAAGAAGTATTGAATTCCCATTTTACAGAAGGGGAAACTGAAGCACAGGAAAGATGAGTGACTTGTCCAAGATCAAACAGCACTCAAGCAGAAGAGCTGGGATCAAAACCCAGGTCCTTTGACTCCCAGGCCTATGCCCTTTTCCATTAGACCACGCTGCTTCCCAGAGACATTTATTCTTTCATTCAATTGTATTTATTGAGCATTTACTATGTGCAGAGCGCTTGGGAGAGTACAGTACAACGATAAATGACACATTCCCTGCCCACAATGAGTGTACAGTCTAGAGGGCGAGACAGACATCGATACAAGACAGACAGCGATACAAATAAATAAATTACAGCTATTTATGTACATAAGTGCTGTGGGGCTGGGAGTTTGGAAGATCCTAGGGAGCAAGTCTCAAGCAGCATTGTGGAGAGGATATGTAATTCCATTGGAAGGTGCCTAAACTTTTGGTGGATTTGGCCTGGAGAGAGGGTTCCTTTGAGTGGCTCTAACTGTTGCTCCACTAAACGTTGGGAATGGGTTGTTGGCCATTGAACAGGAACGGATGAAGCTCTCGTGTACTGGATATAACTCTGGAAAGAAGGTCCCTGTAGAAGTCACGGGCTTCCCGCTTCCTTCTTTTAATCTTTTTGTCCATCCCAATCCCCCAGCCCTATTGCTGGATCTGCAATGTCCTTGTCTTGTCTTATGCCGTCGATTCGTCTCCGACCCGTAGCGACACCATGGACGCATCTCTCCCAGAATGCCCCACACCCTCTGCGATCTCTGTGCTTCGGTTACCTCATCTGTAAAATGGGGGATTCAACATCCGTTCTCCCTCTTACTTAGACTGCGAGTCCCGTCTGGGACAGCGTCTGTGTCTGACCTGATTATCTTGTATCTTCTCCAACGCTGAGAACAGCACGTCACACAAAATAAACACTTAATAAATAACACAGTTATTATTATCGTTATTTTTATTGTCCGTATTTCTGGATGATGTGGGTGTTAAGATTTGAACTTCCAACTCTGCTGGTCTGTACGCTCCCAAGTACTTAGTACAGTGCTCTGCACACAGTAAGCTTGCTAGTGTTTCATTTTGAAGCAGGCTGGCAGTTGAACCTAGGGATTTACCTGGGATGGTTTTCAAAGTATCCCTTCTTGCTCCCTCCACACCCCATCCCAACATTAGCACTGGATTTTGAGTCAATCAGTGGTATTTATTGAACACTTACTATGTGCAGAGCTCTGTACTTAGAGCTTGGAAGAGTAAAATACCCAGGGAAATCCACTAGGGTCATTTAACACTACAATTCAAATCGATCAATTAATTGTATTTATTGAGCACTTACAATGTGCAAGCACTGTGCTAGATATTTGGAAGTGTACTTCCAAATACAGGAAGTACAGGAAATACAGGGGAAGCAGCGTGGTTCAGTGGAAAGAGCCTGGGCTTGGGAGTCAGAGGTCATGGGTTCGACTCCTGGCTCTGCCACTTGTTAGCTGTGTGACTATGGGCAAGTCACTTAAGTTCTCTGTGCCTCAGTTACCTCATCTGTAAAACGGGGATTAACTGTGAGTTTCATGTGGGACAACCTGATTACCCTGTATCTACCCCAGCGCTTAGAACAGCGCTCTGTACATAGTAAACACTTAACAAATACCAACATTATTATTATTATTACTAAACAGCAGAATTGGAAATTCAAATCTTAGCATCCAGATCATCCGGATATGTGGATAATAGAAATAATGATAATGAAATTTGTGAAATTTGTTAAGTGTTTACTATGTGTCAAGCTCCGTTCTAAGCTCTGGAGAAGATACAAGATAATCAGGCCAGGCACAGTCCCTTTCCCTCACAGGGCTCACTATCTAAGAAGTAGGAGAGAAAACAGGTGTTGAATCCCCACTTTACAGGTGAGGTAACTGAGGGCCGGAGAATTTAAGTAACTTTCCCAAGCTCACACAGCAGACAAGTGGTGAAACTGTGGGGATTCATTCAATAGTATTTCATTCAATAGTATTTATTGAGTGCTTACTATGTGCAGAGCACTGTACTAAGCGCTTGGGATGAACAAGTCGGCAACAGATAGAGACAGTCCCTGCCGTTTGACGGGCTTACGGTCTAATCGGGGGAGACGGACAGACGAGAACAATGGCAATAAACAGAGTCGAGGGGAAGAACATCTCGTAAAGACAATGGCAACTAAATAGAATCGAGGCGATGTACAATTCATTAACAAAACAAATAGGGTAACGAAAATATATACAGTCGAGCGGACGAGTACAGTGCTGTGGGGATGGGAAGGGAGAGGTGGAGGAGCAGAGGGAAAAGGGGAAAATGAGGGTTTAGCTGCGGAGAGGTAAAGGGGGGATGGCAGAGGGAGTAGAGGGAGAAGAGGAGCTCAGTCTGGGAACGCCTCTTGGGGGAGGTGAGTTTTAAGTAGGGTTTTGAAGAGGGAAAGAGAATCAGTTTGGCGGAGGTGAGGAGGGAGGGCGTTCCGGGACCGCGGGAGGACGTGACCCGGGGGTCGACGGCGGGATAGGCGAGACCGAGGGACGGCGAGGAGGTGGGAGGAAGAGGAGCGGAGCGTGCGGGGTGGGCGGTAGAAAGAGAGAAGGGAGGAGAGGTAGGAAGGGGCAAGGTGATGGAGAGCCTCGAAGCCTAGAGTGAGGAGTTTTTGTTTGGAGCGGAGGTCGATAGGCAACCACTGGAGTTGTTTAAGAAGGGGAGTGACATGCCCAGATCGTTTCTGCAGGAAGATGAGCCGGGCGGCGGAGTGAAGAACAGACCGGAGCGGGGCGAGAGAGGAGGAAGGGAGGTCAGAGAGAAGGCTGACACAGTAGTCTAGCCGGGATATAACGAGAGCCCGTAACAGTAAGGTAGCCGATTGGGTGGAGAGGAAAGGGCGGATCTTGGCGATATTGTAGAGGTGAAACCGGCAGGTCTCGGTAATGGATAGGATGTGTGGGGTGAACGAGAGAGACGAGTCGAGGATGACACCGAGATCGCGGGCCCGAGAGACGGGAAGGATGGTCGTGCCATCGACGGTGATAGAGAAGTCTGGGAGAGGACCGGGTTTGGGAGGGAAGATGAGGAGCTCAGTCTCGCTCGTGTTGAGTTTTAGGTGGCGGGCCGACATCCAGGTGGAGACGTCCCGGAGGCGGGAGGAGATGCGAGCCCGAAGGGAGGGGGAGAGGACAGGGGCGGAGATGTAGATCTGCGTGTCATCTGCGTAGAGATGGTAGTCGAAGCCGTGAGAGCGAATGAGTTCACCGAGGGAGTGAGTGTAAATGGAGAACAGAAGAGGGCCGAGAACTGACCCTTGAGGAACTCCGACAGTTAAAGGATGGGAGGGGGAGGAGGCTCCAGCGAAGGAGACCGAGAATGACCGGCCAGAGAGGTAAGAGGAGAACCAGGATTAGATGGGATTAGAATCCAGATCCTCTGCCTCTCAAACCCATGCTTTTTCCACTAGGCCACGCTGCTTCTAAAGGCCAACCCAGCCTTGCCTTGGCTTATCTGAATGAGCCTCCCCTTCACCAGCAGTTCAGCCTACAGATCCCACAGTTTGGAGATTCAGAGATGGATTCATTCATTCAACGGGGCTTTATGATCCCCTCATCTCGTAAGGACAGGAGTCAATATTTTCTTTTTTTTATGGCATTTGTGAAGTGCTTACTATGTACCAAGCACTGTAATGAGCCCTGGGGCTGATACAAACTAATACGGTTGGATCCATTCCATGTTTTCAGATGAGGTATCTGAGGCACAGAGAAGTGAAGTGACTTGCCTAAGATCACACAGCAGACAGTGTCACTGAAGCAGCCTGATCTAATGGGTAGTGACCAGACCTGGGAGTCAGACGGACCTGGTTCTAAGCTTGACTCTGCTAGGTGCTTGCTGTGTGACCTTGGACAAGTCACTTCACTAGCCTCAGTTACCTCAACTGTTAAATGGCAATTAAAGTCGTGAGCCATATTCTGTCCAGCCAGATTAGATTGTATCTACCCGAGTGTTTAGAACAGTGCCTGGCACGTTGCAAGCCGTTAAAAAATGCCATTAAAAAAGGAATTAAAAACATCTAACCGCTTCTCTGCTTGACTATTCTGACTTGGCCTGTGGAAACTATCCCAAGGGCTTAGTACAGAGCTCTGTACAAAGTAATAATAATAATAATGTTGGTATTTATTAAGCACTTACTATGTGCCGAGCACTCTTCTAAGCTCTGGGGTAGAGACAGGGGAATCAGGTTGTCCCACGTGGGGCTCACAGCCTTAATCCCCATTTTACAGATGAGGGAACTGAGGCCCAGAGAAGTTAAGTGACTTGCCCAAAGTCACACAGCTGACAAGTGGCCGAGCCGGGATTCGAACCTATGACCTCTGACTCCAAAGCCCGTTCTCTTTCCACTGAGCCTCGCTGCTTCTCTAAAGTAAGCACCCAGTACATACTCTTGATTGACGGATGCCTCCCCTGGGAATATAAAACAGGAAATATAAGACATTCACTCGTCTCTGAGAAGCGGAGCAATATGGGAAGTAACTGCAAGCCCCGATTGGAGGTCAGCAGGTGTTCAAAAAGCCAAGGAAGACAGAGGAAAGAAACATAATCAGAGAAATGTGGCTTGTTGGATAGAGCACAGACCTGGGAGTTAGAAAGACTGAGGTTCTAAATCTGCTTCCACCACATCTGCTGTGTGACCTTAGGCATGTCACAACTTCTCTGGGCCTCGGTCACCTCATCTGTAAAATGGGGATTAAGAGTACGAGCCTTATGTGGGACGGGGACTGTGTCCAACCTGATTAACTTGTATCCACCCCAGTGCAAGGCACATAGTAAGGGCTTAACAAGTACCTCAATTATTATTGTTATTATTATAAGACAGATGGACCAAAAAATGGTTGCATTTTTGCCACACCACCAACACCAGAAGGGAACACTTTTCTGATCATTAATAAAAATCTGTGGCATTCATTAAGCACTTACTATGGCTCTAAGCACTGTACTAAGAGCTGGGGAAAATAGAAGATAATCTTATCTGACACAGCCCCTGTCCCACAAGGGGTTCACAGTTTAAGTAGGAGGGAAAATGAAAATTTCATCTCCCTGTTACAGATGAGAGATCTGGCCCTCTTCTGGAAAATACCCTAAATGAAGGGAAAAGGACTATTTTCTCCATCCTGGCTGCTTTTAATTTCAAATGGATATTTCAAACAATCACTTGAAATCAGCAGGAAACACTTAGAGAAATTATCATTAAGATACAGAATACTTACCTCCACTCTCTCTGGGAGAAATTGACTTTACCTATTATACATCATCACGTTTGCTCTTTCGTTCCCCCAAATCATGACTTGTTTTTTAATGTGCTAAATTGTTTTTTGTGATACTTATGCTGTACTTAATTATTTTCATGACAGACAAGACACACTGTAGTTTAGTTAGCGTCTGTGGTAATGGCATACGCGATCCACTGCTTTCAGATGGTTGTAATTATGCAAATTCCAATTTAAAAAATACCGTGTTTCCCATCCCTGCCACATGTACTTTAGATTTTTTAATTTTGTATTTGCTAAACATTTACTAAGTGCCAGCTACTGTACTAAGCCCTGGGGTAGGTACAAGTCAATCAGATTGGACACAGTTCCTGTCTCACGTGGGACTCCCAGGCTTAATCCACATTTTACAAAGGAGGCAATTGAGGCGCAAAGAAGTGAAATGACTTGCCCAACATCACACAGCAGACAGGTGGCTGAGCTGGAATTAGAACCCAGGTCCTTCTGACTCCCAAGCCTGTGCTCTATCCACTAGGCCATGCTGCTTCTCCAAACTGTTGCTTCTCCAAAATGCTGACTCTTCCAAATTGACAGTTTGTTTATTCTGCCAAGATAGGAATTTTGTAAGTTAATGTTCCACTTGAGTTTGTATTACAAAAGAAAAAGCATGGCCTAGTGGTAAGAGCACGGGTTTGGGAGTCAGAGGATTTGGGTTCTAATCTGGCCTCTGCTTCTTGTCTGCTGTGTGACTTGGGCAAGTGACTTAACTTCTATGTGCCTCAGTTACCTCATCTGTAAAAAAAAAAAAAATGGAGATTAAGGCTGTGAGCCCCACGTGGGACAACCGGATTACTTTGTTTCTACCCCAGCGCTTAGAATAGTGCTTGTAACATAGTAAATGCTTAATAAATACTATAATTATTATTATTATTACAGAGATGAAATTAACACTTTTGGCTTATATTTTACAGCTCATTGATTTGGAAAATTACCACCCAAGAGTTAATCAGTCTCTGACACAGATGGAGCTCGCAGTTTGAGGTGGAGAGAGAACAGGTTATTTAATCCTATTTTGCAGATGGGGAAACTGAGTCACGGAGAGAGTGACTTACATAAGGTCATATAGCAGGCAAATGGAAGAACCTGGATTGGACTCAAGTCCTCTTACTCCCAAACCCATGCCCTTTCCACTGCTTCTCTGTGCATTTCCCAATATTTTGATTTTCTGGAACTGTGGATCATGGACCGTGGTGATAATTTTGGACAGTTTCTGAACCTAAAAACTATCATTGGAGTCACACGATGGCATCAGGGAATCCTGGAACTCAGGAGAGCTCAGCACCCAAAAGTCAGAGTCTCCTGAAAGCCCAGGGCCAGAGTCGTACTGCCTGGTGCTCACTGAAGCCCAACGTGTATGATCGCCATCTGACTCAAAATGATTCCCATTTTTTTTTTTAAATTTTCAATAACTGTTTACAATGTGCCGGGCACTGTACTAAGCACTGGGGTAGATACAAGCTAGCCCAGTTGGACACAGCTGTCCCACACGGGGCTCTCAGTCTCAATCTCCAGGGGAGGAAACTGAAACACAAAATCTTAGTTTATACCTAGTCTTAATTTACAGAGGAGGGAACTGAGACACGAAGAAGTGAAGTGACTTGCCCAAGGTCACACAGCAGAAATGTGGCCAAGCTGAGATTAACTCTTGGGTGGAAATTTTCCAAATCAATGACTCCTTAAATATATCAAATTTGGATAAATCCAGATATTGCTATTTTGGCATACTTCATACCAGTCGCCTCATAATGTGGCCAGAAATCTTCCGGGATTTTGCACTGAGAGCCCTGAGGGAAGCTAATATTAATATTAACAATGAAAATAGTTATTTTAAATTGTATTTGTTAAGTGCTTATTGTGTGTCAAGCACAGTTCTAAGCACTGGGGAGAGTACAGTATAATAGAGTGGGTTGACATATTCCCTGCCCCAAATGAGTTTAAAGTCTAGAGGAAAGAGCCCACATGGGGCTCAGAGTTTTAATCCCCATTTTATAGACAACTGAGACACAGAGAAGTAAGTGACTTGGCCAAGGTCACACAGCAGATAAGTCTTGGAGCCAGGATTAGAACCCAGATCCCCTGATTCCCAGACCCGTGCTCTTTCCACTAGGCCACGCTGCTTCTCTCTTCTTCCTGCAAGGGCCGGATGGGTAAGCTAGAGATTCCGTTAACACAACAGAAGTTTTCAGCCTGTCACTGTACAGCCAAGCTCTGGAAAACAACAATAAAGCATGAGAAGCAAGAGCAGAAGCAGAAGTGGAGGAGTGATGGAGGACATGCTTAATTCTGGGGGTCCACAGGGGAATCTGTTTCCACCTAATCATGATACGAAGGAACCCTTCACAAAAACATAATAATAATGGTGTTACTTAAGTGCTTACTATGTGCCAAACACTGTACTAAGTGCTGGGGTAGATCCAAGATAATCAGGTCCCACATGAGGCTCACAGTCTGAATATGAGGGAGAACAGGTATTGAAACCCCATTTTGCAGATGAAGGAATAATAATAATAATAATGGCATTTGTTAAGCTCTTACTATGTGCCAAGCACTGTTTTAAGTGCTGGGGTAGATGCAGGGTAATCAGTTTGTCCCTCATGGGGCTCACAGTCTTCATCCCCATTTTACAGAAGAGGTAACTGAGGCACAGAGAAGTTAAGTGATGTGCCCAAGGTCTCATAGCAGAGAATTGGCGGAGCAGGGATTAGAACCCACGTCCTCTGACTCTCAAGCCCTTGCTCTTTCCACTAAAACATGCTGCTCCTCTGAAGGAATTGAAGTACAGTGAAGTTTTGCGACTTCACCAAGTTCACAAAGCAGACAAGTGGTGGAGCTGGGATTAGAACCCAGATCCTTTAACTCCCAGATCCATGCTTTTTCTAGTAGGTCAGACTGCTTCTAAAATACAAAAAATAAAAGAACATTTGTGTTTGGGTATTTTTAGGAAGCAGATATGACCTTTAGTTTGTGATTAGCAATGTTTTGTAATCTGACATTTTTTAAAAAAATCTATATACTTGGATGATTCTTCAGCTTCTTTCAATAGCCTTGAACAACTTTGACGTTTGGAGTTAAATTGCAGGTGGAATAAATATTTGTTTGACTTCCAGGTGTTGCTCTCCCACTGTGTAATATGGCAACCTAATTTATATAAATGGAAGAAGTCTGGAAAAATCATCAATCACTTTGCAGGTACTTAGAAGATAACTGAAAACTAGGAAATGGAGTACTCAGATTTGTGCCGGACAACCAGAACTTTTCTATTTGGCAATACTAAATGTATATACCGATTTCCAAGAAGCTTTCGATACCATCCCACGTGACGCAGTCCTTGGTCGAGGCTGCAGAGAGTGAAATAAATGCATTATTAAAAAATAATTCTGAGCCCTATCAAGGACCCAAATTCTTGCAACCTTGCTTTCAGCATACCAAGGTGATTTGGACTCATATATTTGGGAAAGTACAAATGACCTAATAGACATGATCTCTGCCCACAAGAAGCTTGCAATTTAATGACAAGTAATCTGCCTAGATTTAGGCAGATTTTGACCTGTCTGGACAGAATCTACAGCGTGGCTCAGCGGAAAGAGCCCGAGCTTGGGAGTCAGACGTCATGGGTTTGAATCCCAGCTCTGCCACTTGTCAGCTGTGTGACTGTGGGCAAGTCACTTCACTTCTCTGGGCCTAAATTCCCTCATCTGTAAAATGGGGATTAACTGTGAGCCTCACGTGGGACAACTTGATTACCCTGTATCTACCTCAGTGCTTAGAACAGTGCTCTGCACATAGTAAGCGCTTAACAGATACCAGCATTATTATTACTGTGAGCACTTTCTAAAGTAGCAGAGGGAAGGGAGGAGCAGGCTGCCAGTTAGACGTGAGTTTCTCTGCCCACCAGGAGGATATATTGATAACTCCCAGCTCATGATGGTTGGGATCCACTCTGCAGCTCTAAACTGCTGTGTGATCAATTCATTCATTCAATTGTGTTTACTGAGCGCTTACTGCATGAAATATTGAAAAATGTGACTGCCTCATAAAATGTGGAGCATGTAATCACCCTCCTCCTCATTCCTCTCTACACTCTATTAGTATCCCTATTATTCATTCATTCAATTGTATTTATTGAGTGTTTACTATGTGCAGATCACTGTACTAAGCACTTGGAAAGTACAACTTGGCAACAGATAGAGACAATCCCTACCCAACAACGGGCTCACAGTCTAGAAGGGGACTCTATTGTACTCCCCCAATTCTTACAACAGTGCTCTGCTCACAGCAAACAATAAATACTACTGATTGATTGGTTGAGTTCAACAGTGCTCATAATAATAATTTTGGTATTTGTTAAGCACTTAGTATGTGCCAGACACTGTACTAAGCACTGGGGAGAAAAATGAGAAAGAACACTCTGAAACATTTAGAACAGCTCTCTGTACACAGCAAGTGTTCGATAAATATGACTGATTGATTTCTGTACTAAGGGCTGGAGTAATTAGGTTGGATACAGTCCATGTCCCGCACGAGGCTCGCAATCTTAGTCCCCATTTTGCAAACAAGGTAGCTGAGGGGTAGATACAAGCAAATAGTGTTGGACACAGTCCCTGTCTCACACTGGGCTCACGGTCTCAATCCCCATTCTACAGAAGAGATAATTGGGGCATGGAGAAGTCAAGTGACTTGCCCAAGGTCACACAGTAGACAAGTGGTAGACTCCCAGGTCCATGCTTTATCCACTAAGCCATGCTGCTTCTTTGTTGGACTCTGAAGGTTAGGTTGGCCTGTGCAGATTCCATTCCTTCATTCCTTCAATCATGTTTAATAATCATAAATAATAATAATTATGGTATTTGTTAAGCACTTACTATGTGCCAAGCACTGTTCTAAGCACTGGGGTGGATACAAGCAAATTGGGCTGGGCACAGTCCAAATCCCACATTGGGCTCACAGTCTCAATCCCCATTTTACAGATGAGGGAACTGAGGCACAGAGAAGTGAAGTGACTTGTCCGAGCTCATGTGCGCAGAGCACTGTACTAAGTGCTTGGAGAAAAACAATACAAGAATAAACAGTGACAATCCCTGCCCACGACGAGCTCACAAGCTGGGGAGGTAGGCGTGACTCCACTGGGGCTCCCCGCCAGAACTTTCTGCGTGCATAGCAGATGTGATTACTGATGATTCCAGTGATTAGGAACAGTTCCAGCTTAAAAATCCTCTCAGAAAACAGGTCTGCCCCATCCAGATGCAGCTATAACAGGCTGAGAAGTAAGTGAAGATCACGTCAGCAGGTCCAGAGCCTTGTGATCACAGCAAATACTAGGGAGGCCTCAAGACCTCAAATCTCATCAGCACGTTGGCCTGGCAATCTGAAACAAATATGTCTTTTCCACCTGTTTTCTTCCTTGACCCCACTGCTTAAGGTAACCACAAGTAGGTTTAGGTGTATGCACTTTTTTAAAGAACAGATCTCTCACTAAAAGAGACTTGAACATTCATAGGGGACTTTGAAATTAGGTAGTAAAAAACTTCCCTATTGAAAATATTGCAGGAAAGTAGTTTGGGGTTGAAAACTAAGGCCTATAGGGCACATAGATAAACAACTTTCACTCTGATTCCTCCCTTATCAGCAATCAATTACGTCAATCAGTCAGGCGGATTCTTGCTTCTAGGCATGAGAACAGCCAGGTTTGAATTGGAGTAGCATAAATTACTTTTATAAAAATATATGGGAATAAATATCTCACATCTGAAGAAAAATATTGAAAAATTTGACTGCCCCATAAAATGTGGAGCACGTAATCACCTGCTAAGCCCTTCCCTCCTCCTCATTCCTCTCTACACTCTATTAGTATCCCTATTATTCATTCATTCAATTGTATTTATTGAGTGCATACTATGTGCAGAGCACTGTACTAAGTGCTTCGAAAGTACAGTTCAACAACAAATAGAAACAATTCTTGCCCACAAAGGGCTCACAGTCTAGAGAAGCAGCATGGTTTAAGTGAATAGAGCATGGGCCTAGAAATCACAAGGGCCTGGGTTCTAATCAAGACTCCTCCACTTGTCTGTTGCATGACCTTGGGCAAGTCAATTCACTTCTCTGGACCTCAGCTACCTCTTTTGCAAAATGGACACTAAGATTGTGAGCCCTGTGTGGGACATGGACTGTATCCAACCCGATTAGCTTGGATCTACTCCAGAACTTAGTACAGAAATCACTCATATTTATCGAGCACTTACTGTATAAAGAGAGCTGTACTAAATGTTTCAGAGTGTTCTTTCTCATTTTTCTCCCCATAGAACCTACATTTGCTGCTCCCCATTAATTAAAAAAATAAAAAGTGTTTTCTTGCAACCACTATCACACTGTTCTAGGGTGTGAGCCCATTGTGGGTGGGGATTGTATCTCTTAATTGTGGTATTGTACATTCCTAGAGCTTAGTAGAGTGCTCTACACCCAATAATAATAATGTTGGTATTTGTTAAGCGCTTACTATGTGCAGAGCACTGTTCTAAGTGCTGGGGTAGATACAGGGTGATCAGCTTGTCCCACATGAGTCTCACAGTCTTAATTCCCATTTTACAGATGAGGGAACTGAGGCACAGAGAAGTTAAGTGACTTGCCCACAGTCACACAGCTGACAACTGGCAGATCTGGGATATGAACCCATGACCTCTGACTTCCAAGCCTGGGCCCTTTCCACTGAGCCACGCTGCTTCAATAAGTGCTCAATAAATACGATTGAATGAATGAATGAATGATTCACATCCAAGCTTCAGTGATCACGCAAGGAACCTGCAGAATAAGCTATGGATAATCATAAAAAATAATAATGGCATTGGTTAAACTCTCATACACTCTAAGTTCTGAGATTGATTCAAGATCATCAGATGGGATATAGTCACTATCCCATTTGAAGTTCATAGTACAGGGAATATGTCTGCTAATTCTATTATATTGCATTCTCTCAAGCCCTTAGTACAGTGTTCTAGTAAGTGCTCAATAAATACTAGCAACAATGATGAGAAGGTGGAGAAAGAGCATGTATTTAATCCTCATTTTACAAATGAGGAAACTTGATTTGCACCCTTAATTCATCTCTCCCTCAGTCTTACAGCACTTATATACATATCTGTAATTTATTTAGTTATATTGACGTCTGCTTCCCCCTCTAGCTTATAACTCAATGTGGCCAGGGAATGTGACTACCAATTGTGTTATATAATACTCTTCCAAATGCTTAGTACGGAGCTCTGCACACAGTAAGTTCTCAATAAATACAATTGATTGAGGCAGAGACGATCTAACTGACTTTCCAAGGTCATATGGCAGCTAAGTGGAGGGAGCCAAGGTTATCATCAAATCTCCGGTCCTGTTTCCCTGAAATTTACTGAACCCTTAGGTACTTGGCCCCAGCCCCAGCCCCACAACACTTATATACATATCCACAATTTATTTATTTATATTAATGTCTGTCTCCCCCTCTAGTCTGTAAATTCACTGTGGGCAGGGAATTCGTCTACCATGTCTGTTATACTCTCCCAAGTACTTAATAGAGTACCATTGCTCACAGTTAACACTCAATAAATAAGATTGCTTGATTGATTGAAACCGAGGCACAGACAAGCTAAGTGACTTGCCCAAGGTCACCAAGCGAGCAAGTGACAGAGCCAGGTTTATCACCAGATCTCCTGATCTGTTCCTCTGCTCTTTACTAAGTTCTTAGGTACCCGCCCCCGGCTCTAGCCCCACAACACATGTATACATCCTTTTACTTGGTTGTTTCCCTTAACAGTAATTTATTTTAATGTCCTTCCCCCCCATTAGTTTGTAAGTTCTGTGAAAGTAGGGATCGTGTCTACCAACCGTATTGTACTTCCACATCATTTGTACAGTGCTCTATAGAGAATAAGTGCTCAATAAATACCATAGATTGACTTATTGATTGATTGATTAGGTCATGCTGCTTCCCTACTGGATCACACAAGGTGTCTTTTGAGTTTGAGGGATGCAAACTAAAATGAGAAAATCAGTCACTAGTGCTTAGTGAGGTCTTAATTTGTACAGAGCACTGTACTATGTGCTTGGGAGAGTACAATACAGAAGGTAGACAAATGTCTTTAAGGGTTAACAGAAAATTGTTTCATTTTTTTCCACACTTTTTCTTAAATGCTACTACTTCTGTCCCCTACTCCCTAAAATCCCCACTTTAGGTTTGGATTTATTAGGCCTATTAGCTAATCCACTACTACCAATGCTTTTGGGAAGAAGAGGGGTTGGTTTCTTTATCTTCAATACTTAGGGAAGTTTCTTATAAACTCCAGAAAAAGTATTACTGTTTCAAAAATCACTTTAAAATGCATATAAATTATTGGGGGTGTGTGTGTGTGTGTGTGTGTGTGTGTGTGTAGGGGAGTGGAGGGAGCTGCAGCAACATTTCAGTTTCCACTTTCCTATCACCCTGGTATCATTCAGGCTTCAATTTGCTAAGGAATATTTCCTTTCCACCAATTACCTGTATTTTCAGCTTGGCAATGGAGACCGGAAACTCTAATCTACTTGGGCAATATGCTGGATTCCGTCTACTTTTTTCTATCTAACAGAAACTGACAGGTGACACATTTGTCTACTTGCGATCAATAGATTTGCCTTTGCTTTGCTAAAATAACTGACACTTTTCACAGAAAATTCAATTAAAATGCAAATAAAACTGACATCTCTAGCTTCCCTAAATATATAGCTGTCCTTCTGAATTCTTAGATGAAGCTACAAGGGGGGGAGATTTTATCAGAGTGGCTGATAAAACCATCACACAGACAACTTTCCCACTCTTGTTTAGGTGGGAAAAGGGTCCCTTCCAACATCCCATCCTGGCACCATTTTGGTCTAAGCCCCTTGGAATCGAAATGTTCTTATTGCTTCTTGCTTAAAAAAAAAAAAGCCTCTCCAATTCTACTGAATTAATTTGATTTCCCACCTTCCATGGCTCTGTGCCAAGGACTGAGATTTTAATTTTGTGTTTCAAATGCTCCTATTTCCTTGCTAATTAGTACATACAGCTCCGCCGCTTGCCAGCTGTGTGACTTTGTGCAAGTCACTTAACTTCTCTGTGCCTCAGTTACCTCATCTGTAAAATGGGGACTAAAACTGTGAGCCCCATGTGGGACAACCTGATCACCTTGTATCCCCCCAGCGCTTAGAACAGTTCTCTACACATAGTAAGTGCTTAACAAATACCACCATTATTATTATTATTTAATTCCCTCGTGTGTCCTTCAAAAGTGGGATACAATGGACTGACCATTTGTGATCCTGCTCTGTTATTCTCAATCAGTCAATCAGTGGTATTTAGTGAGCACACATATTGAGCACTTGGAAATCAACAAGGCCTAATTCATTCATTCCTTCATTCGGACATATTTACTGAGCTCTTACTGTGTGCAGAACTCTGTACTAAGTGCTTGGGAGAGCAGCGTGGCTCAGTGGAAAGAACCTGGGCTTTGGAGTCAGAGGTCTTGGGTTCGATTCCCGGCTCTGCCACTTGTCAGCTGTGTGACTGTGGGCAAGTCACTTTACTTCTCTGTGCCTCGGTTACCTCATCTGTAAAATGGGGATTAACTGTGAGCCTCACGTGGGACAACCTGATTACCCTGTATCTACCCCAGAGCTTAGAACAGTACTCTGCACATAGTAAGCGCTTAACAAATACCAACATTACAATACAACAATAAACAGACACATTGCCCACGACGAGCTTACAGTCTAAAGGTGAGGAGATAGACATGAATACAAATAAGTAAATTAGAGATATGTACATAAGTGCTGTGGGGCTGGGAGGGGGGAAGAAAAGAAGGAACAAGTCAGGGCAAGGAAGAAGAAGAAAGGAGTGGCTTAGTCTGGGAAGACTTCTTGGAGGAGATGCATCCTCAATAAAGCTTTGAAGAAGAGGAGCATAGTTGTCTGTCAGATTTGAGGAGGGAGGGCCGTCCACGCCAGAGGCCAGCACTTTCCAGGTCTAATGGAAAGGGCATGGGCGTGGAAGTCAGAGGACCCGACACACGTCTACTGTGTGATCATGGGCAAGTCACTTAACTCCTCTGTGCCCCAGTTACCTCATCCTTAAAATGGGGATTAAAGCCTACTTTCCCCTGTTTAGAATGTGAATCCCATGTGGGAGGGCAATTGTGTCCAACTTAATTAACTTGTATCTTCCCCAGCAGTTAAAACAGTGCTTGGCATATAACAAGTTCTTAACAAATACCTTAATTATAATACGATAGAATTGGTAGACTCAATTCCTACCCTGAAAGAGCTTACAATTTAGTTGTGGGGGACAAACATTCAAATAGATTAGGGACAGGAGAATAATAATAATTATAGTATTTGTTAAATGCTTACTATGTGCCAGACACTGTACTAAATGCTGGAAGTGGCAAGGTATATGATGTAGATAAGTATTGTGGGCCTGGGATTGGAGTGAGTATAAAAGTGCTTAGGACACAGAGACCCAAGGGTATAGGTAATGCTGAGGGGAGGGCAAATAGGTGAGGAAGTGAGAGATTAGTCAGTGAAGACTTCTAGGTGGGAGAATTGACTTTAGTAGGTATTTGAAAATAGTAAGAGTGATGGTTTGTGGAATGTAAAGGGGTAGGGAGTTCCAGGCTATAGGGAGGATGTGAAAAAGGGGATGGGTGGTGATACAGATGAAATCAAGATACGGTAAGTAGGTTGGCATTAGAGGAGTGCGTTTGGTGATGGTGAGAGATTAGTGAGATTAGGTAGAAGAGAAACCAGTGGGAAGGAGTTTCTCTTGATGTGTTGAGATGGATGAACAAGCCCTGGAGGTTTTTGAGGAATGGGGAAACATGGACTGAACTTTTTTTTTTTTTAGAAAAATGACCCAGGCAGCAGCGTGAAATATGGGGAGACAGGATGCAGTGAGGTGGCTGATGCAGTAGTTAAGGCAGGATATAAGTTATTGGATCAGCTTAATAGCAGGTTGGATGGAGAGGAAGGGGTGGATTTGAGAGATGTTGTGACGAAAGAACCAACAGGATTTGGGCACATACTGGGACAGTTGAATAAGAGAAATGAGTTGAAGGTAATGCCAAGGTTACAAGTGAGACAGGGAAGGATCCTGTACTGATTCCTGTATTCCTGCCTTGATTACTGTATCAGCCTCCTTACTGACCTCCCGGCCTCTTGTCTCTTCCCACTCCAGGACGTATTTCATTCTGCTGCCTGGATCATTTTTCTATAAAAACATTTAGTAAATTTTTCCCCACTCTTCAAGAAACTCCAGTGGTTGCCCATCCATCTTCGCTTCAAACGAAAACTCCTCACCACTGGTTTTTAATCACCTTGCCCCCTCCTACTTCACCTTGCTATTTTCTTACTACAACCCAGCTTGCACACCTCACTCCTCTAATGCTAGCCTTTTCACTGTACCTCATTCTCACGTATCTCCCCAGCAACATCTTGGCTAAATCCTGTCTCTGGTCAGGAATAGCTTCCCTCTTCATGTCTGACAATTATTCTCCCCCCGTTCAAAGCCTTATTGAAGGCCCCTCTCCTCCAAGAGCCATCCCTGAATAAGCCCTCCTTTCATCTTCTCCCACTCCCTTCTGCATCGCTCTGACTTGCTCCCTTTATTCACTCCCACCTCTCAGCCCCACAGCACTTATCTACCTGTAATATTTATTTATATCAATGTCTGTCTCCTCGTCTAAACTATAAGCTCACTGTGGGCAGGGAACATGTTGTATAGTACTCTACCAAGTGCTTAGGACAGTGAGAGAACTGAGGCACCAAGAAGTGAAGTGACTTGCCTAAGGTCACCGGGAGGTAAGTGGTGGAGTCATGATTAGAACCCAGGCCCTGTGTCTCCCAGGCCCATGTCCCTTCCACTAAGCCACACTCTTTCCCTGAAGCTGTGGCCAGTTCTACTAGGTTGGGATCCAGGGTGTTTCTGTTTCTATGGTGTGCAGAGTTAAAAACTGGTGCCAACCTGACACTTCTGCATGGCATCAGCCCCCGATGACTTCTTGACGCCCACCTCGTTAGTTGCCATCACTGGGCGGTACACAGCTGGGGACCGAGTCAGTTTTGAGATATCTGGATATTCTTTGTATATACGTTTATGACAACCATGATTTATTTTACTAGTATGGCAATGGGATAGTTATGAGACGATGCTGATGATGACCAAAATACAATTTACTGAAACAAATATTAGCTTCGTTAAAACGATCTCCCGGAAGAAATTTCCAAGATAAATTATGCCAATAACCTCTTTTGCCATATTCCCCTTGCGTATGGTTTTCATAACTTATTTCACAGTGAACAAAGAGCTTACAGAGCTGAAAACTTGTGATGATATTTTTTCCAGTAGGAAATCAGGAAGTGGGAGAAAAAGTGAGGGAGGAGAAGAAAGAAAAAAGTGAAAAGATAAAAGCCAAAGGGAAGAGAGAGGGAGTGAGGGGAAGGTACGGAGAGGGAGAGAGAGAAACAGAAAGAATGTCTGAGTGACAGGCAGACGGCACAGAAGATGAAATGAGGGAGAGGGAAATCCAGAAATCTAACATTAGAAAAGGATTACAGAAACTACTGAGGGGCTCTAATATCACAGTGAGACCCTTCGTGATGGTCAGGGAGCCAGTAGCAGCCCATCTCTGAAGAAGCAGTGTAGCCTAGTGGAAAAAGTAGATTCAGAAGACTTGGGTTCTAATCCCAGCTCTGCCACTTGCCTGTTGTGTGACCTTGAGCAATTCACTTCTCGTCGCTGTGCCTCAGTTATTTCATCTGTAAATTGGGGATTAAAGACTGTGAGCCATTTGTGGGAGAGGGACTGTAATCAATCTGGAGAAGTCCAAACTGATTAACTTGAACCTACCCCAACACTTAGTATATGCCTGGATCATAGAGGTGCCGAAGCAGCATGGCTTAGCAGCAAGAATGCGGGCTTGGGAGTCCGAAGTCGCGGGTTCTAATTCTGGCTCTGCCACTTGTCAGCTGTGTGACTTTGGGCAAGTCACTTCACTTCTCTGGGCCTCAGTTACCTCATCTGTAAAATGGGGATTAAGACTGTGAGCCTCATGTGGGACAACCTGATTACCCTATCTCTACCCCAATGCTTATTCATTCATTCATTCATTCATTCATTCAATAGTATTTATTGAGCACTTACTATGTGCAGAGCACTGTACAAGCGCTTGGGATGAACAAGTCAGCAACAGATAGAGACGGTCCCTGCCGTTTGACGGGCTTACGGTCTAATCGGGGGAGACGGACAGACAAGAACGATGGCAATAAATAGAGTCAAGAGGAAGAACATCTCGTAAAAACAATGGCAACTAAATAGAATCGAGGCGATGTACAATTCATTAACAAAATAAATAGGGTAACGAAAATATATACAGTTGAGCGGACGAGTACAGTGCTGTGGGGATGGGAAGGGGGAGGGGGAGGAGCAGAGGGAAAAGGGGAAAAAGAGGGTTTAGCTGCGGAGAGGTAAAGGGGGGATGGCAGAGGGAGTAGAGGGAGAAGAGGAGCTCAGTCTGGGAACGCCTCTTGGAGGAGGTGAGTTTTAAGTAGGGTTTTGAAGAGGGAAAGAGAATCAGATTGGCGGAGGTGAGGAGGGAGGGCGTTCCGGGACCGCAGGAGGACGTGACCCGGGGGTCGACGGCGGGATAGGCGAGACCGAGGGACGGCGAGGAGGTGGGCGGCGGAGGAGCGGAGCGTGGGGGGTGGGTGGTAGAAAGAGAGAAGGGAGGAGAGGTAGGAAGGGGCAAGGTGATGGAGAGCCTCGAAGCCTAGAGTGAGGAGTTTTTGTTTGGAGCGGAGGTCGATAGGCAACCACTGGAGTTGTTTAAGAAGGGGAGTGACAGGCCCAGATCATTTCTGCGGGAAGATGAGCCGGGCGGCGGAATGAAGAATAGACTGGAGCGGGGTGAGAGAGGAGGAAGGGAGGTCAGAGAGAAGGCCGACACAGTAGTCTAGCCGGGATATAACGAGAGCCCGTAGCGGTAAGGTAGCCGTTTGGGTGGAGAGAAAAGGGCGGATCTTGGCGATATCGTAGAGGTGAAACCGGCAGGTCTCGGTAACGGATAGGATGTGTGGGGTGAACGAGAGAGACGAGTCGAGGATGACACCGAGATTGCGGGCCTGAGAGATGGGAAGGATGGTCGTGCCATCGACGGTGATAGAGAAGTCTGGGAGAGGACCGGGCTTGGGAGTTAAGATGAGGAGCTCAGTCTCGCTCACGTTGAGTTTTAGGTGGCGGGCCGACATCCAGGTGGAGACGTCCCGGAGGCGGGAGGAGATGCGAGCCCGAAGGGAGGGGGAGAGGACAGGGGCGGAGATGTAGATCTGCGTGTCATCTGCGTAGAGATGGTAGTCAAAGCCGTGAGAGCGAATGAGTTCACCGAGGGAGTGAGTGTAAATGGAGAACAGAAGAGGGCCAAGAACTGACCCTTGAGGAACTCCAACGGTTAAAGGATGGGAGGGGGAGGAGGCTCCAGCGAAGGAGACCGAGAATGACCGGCCAGAGAGGTAAGAGGAGAACTGGGAGAGGACAGAGTCCGTGAAGCCAAGGTGAGATAAGGTATGGAGGAGGAGGGGATGGTCGATGGTGTCAAAGGCAGCAGAGAGGTCAAGGAGGATCAGAATGGACTAGGAGCCATTGGATTTGGCAAGAAGGAGGTCACGGGTGACCTTAGAGAGAGCAGTCTCGGTAGAGTGGAGGGGACGGAAGCCAGATCGGAGGGGGTCTAGGAGAGAATGGGAGTTAAGGAATTCTAAGCATCGATTGTAGATGACTCGTTCTAGGATTTTGGAAAGGAAGGGTAATAGGGAGATAGGGCGATAACTGGAGGGGGAAGTGGGGTCGAGAGCGGGTTTTTTTAGGATGGGGGAGACGTGGGCATGTTTGAAGGCAGAGGGGAAGGAGCTGTTGGAGATTGAGTGGTTAAAAATAGAAGTTAAGGAAGGGAGGAGGGCAGGGGCGATGGTTTTAATAAGGTGAAAGGGAATGGGGTCCGAAGTGCAGGTGGAGGGGGTGGCACTTGCGAGGAGGGAGGAGATCTGCTCTGAGGATACTGCAGGGAAGGATGGGAAAGTAGGGGAGGGGGTCGGTGGGGGGGAGGGGAGAGGCGGAGGGGTGACTTTGGGGAGCTCAGACCTGATCGTGTTGATGTTCGTGAGGAAATAGGTGGCCAGATCATTGGGGGTGAGAAATGGGGGAGGGGGAGGAACCGGGGGCCTAAGGAGAGAGTTAAAGGTCCGGAACAATCGGCGGGGTGACGGGCATGGGTGTCGATGAGGGAGGAGAAGAAGCTTTGCCTGGCGGAGGAGAGGGCAGAGTTAAGGCAGGAAAGGATAAATTTGAAGCGTGTGAGGTCGGCTCGGTGCTTGGACTTTCGCCAGCGGCGCTCGGCAGCTCGAGCATAGGAGCGTAGGAGGCAGACGGAGGAGGTGATCCGGGGCTGTGGGTTAGTGGAGCGAGAGCGGCAGAGGGAAAGGGGGGCGAGAGAGTCGAGATGAGTAGAGAGGGTGGAGTTGAGAGCGGAGACCCGCTCGTCGAGAGTGGGAAGAGAGGACAGGGCGGCGAGGTGAGGAGAGAGGCTATTGGAAAGACGGATGGGATCGAGAGAGCGGAGGTCTCTGTGGGGCAGTAGCGAAGATCTGCAGGGGGAGGGAGTGTGAGAGATGAGGCAGGTGAGAAGGTTATGGTCAGAGAGAGGGATTTCAGAGTCGGTGAGGGAGGAGATAGTGCAGCGGTAGGAGATGACGAGATCGAGGGTGTGACCGAGTCGGTGAGTGGGCGCGGTATGGTGGAGGAGGAAGTCGGCAGAGTCGAGGAGGGATAGCAGGCGGGCGGCAGAGGAGTCGTCGGGTACATCCGTATGGATGTCGAAGTCTCCAAGGATCAGAGTGGGCAGAGAGAAGGAGAGGAGGAAGGTGAGAAAGGGGTCAAGGTGGTCGAAGAAGTCGGAGGTGGGACCGGGAGGGCGGTAGATGACGGCGACAAGTAACTGGAGTGGGTGGTAGAGGCGAATGATATGGGCTTCGAAGGAGGGGAAGGAGAGGGAGGAGGGAGGAGGGATAGTGCGGAAGCGGCAACGGGGTGAGAGGGGGAAGCCGACGCCTCCTCCCTTACCGGTGAGTCTGGGGGAGTGGGAGAAGGAGAGGCCTCCGCCGGAGAGAGCGGCGGCGGAGACCGTGTCTTCGGGAGAGAGCCACGTTTCCGAAAGGGCGAGGAGGAGGAGAGAGCGGGAGAGGAAAAGGTCATGGACGAAAGGTAGCTTGCCTGTAATAGAGCGGGGGTTCCAGAGGCCACACTTGAAAGTAGCTGTGGGTGCAAGGGCGGGAGGGGGGGAAGGGCGGGGGGAGGGGAGGGTTTGGATGGGAAGGAGGTGGAGGGGCCCTGGACGGGGAGAGGGGGATGAGGGGTAGCGGTGGGACAAGAGGACTGGGATGGGGCGTGGGTGGGGAAGAGAGAAGGGGGGAGGGGGTGAAGAGGCGGTTTGGTGGGGGGAAGAGTAGGGGGAGGGGGAAGAGGGGTAGCGCTGGTAAAGTGGGGTTCTAGGGCGGGAGAGGGGAGGGGGGGAGGCTTAGAACAATGCTTAGCATATAGTAAGTGCTTAATAAACACTACAATTATTATTATTGTTAACACATATCATTAGAAGTATAAAATAATGGTTTCAATTAAGAGCAACCACTTCTTCCTTTTGGGAACCAAGTCAGACTGCTTGAAGAGGGGGAGTTTTGGGAGCCTTGTGGAAAGTTAAGAGAGTGGCTCATTGTCTGATCAAAGAGCACTGAATTAAGCGGTTGGGAGAGTACAGTAAAATAATATAACAGAGTTGGTAGATGTATTCCCTGCTCACAATAAACTTACGGTCTAGATTAACTCCTTAAATGCAGAGATCACATTAATCAACTCTATTGTCCTCTCCCAAGTGCTGAGTATAATGCTCAACATAAAGTAAGCACTCAGTAAATACCATCATTTCCCCTATTCACCCCGCCTTCTGCATCATCTATGTGTTTGCATCTACTCATTCATTCAGTCATATTTATTGAACGCTTATTGTGTGCAGAACACTATTCTAAGCACTTGGGAATGTTCAGTACAGCAATAAAGAGAGACAATCCCTGCCCACAACGAGCAGTGCTTGTTGTAGTTCTTGGCACTCAGATAATAATAATAATAATAAAAATGGCATTTGTTAAGCACTTACTGTGTGCAAAGCACTGTTCTAAGCACTGGGAGGATTACAAGTTGATCAGGTTGTCCCATGTGGGGCTCACAGTCTTAATGCCCATTTTACAATTGAGGCAACTGAGGGACAGAGAAGTGAAGTGGCTCACTAAATACCACTGGTAGATTGATTTATTGATTGATTTAGGCAATCTGAAACTCTGAACCACCCCATCTCCCTCCCTGAATGCATGTTCACTGGATGGTTCTGAGGTTATTGTCAATATTATGTGCTTGATCACTGCGTGGTACACAGGAAAAATTCAGTCAATCAATCCATGGTATTTTTGAGGCGATACTGTGTGCCGATTACTGCACTAAACTCTTGGGAAAGTGTGGTACAACAGAGTTTGTAGACAGGATCGCTACCCACAAGAAGCTTACAGTCTACAGGAGGAAGCAGGCATTAAAGTAGATAAGTAGATTACTAATGGGAACGATTATGAAAACCAAATCCATGAGTATGGACAGGGCCAGCAGCACGGCGTAGTGGATAGAGCACGGACCTGGGAGTCAGAAGGTCATGGGTTCTATTTCCGGCTCTGCCACTTGTCTGCTGTGTGATCTTAGGCAAGTCACTTCACTTCTCCGTACCTCAGTTCCCTCATTTGTAAAATGGGGATTGAGGCTTTGAGCCCCTCGTGGGACAGGGACTGGGTCCAACCTGATTTGCTTGTATCCATCCCAGTGGCTAGTTCAGTGCCTGGCACATAGGAAGCACTTAACAAATACCGTAATTATTATTGTTATTATTATTATTTTTAAGTAGCTTCCCCGGTGTTTAAAGACCAGGATGTATTCTGCTGCTACTGGTTCTCCAGTGTTCCCTGGGCTGCCTCTGGAAGCCCTTCCCTCCCCTCACAAAGGCACTTCCAGGTCACAGGGGAACTCTCTTTCTGCTAGAAAATCTTTCCTGGAGTAGATGTGTCTATGTTTGGCAGGGTCTCAGCGTCGGGATGGGAAAAAGCAACCTCCCCATTGTCTCAGAGGACAGTAGAGAGGTAAGTATTCATGGGTTTCGTGGGTTTTACTCTAAAAACTCTGAAACGTTTGTGCAGTTCTTCCAGCAATGGGGTGGATTCAGAGGGACCCGGCATGAGGAGGGGTCCAGAACCCTGGACCAAGGAAAGGCAGACAGACAGACAGACTTGATGATATTGTGCAAGAAACTACACTCCTCCCTCCCCTCAGGGCCCAGATCTCAACAGACAGGCTCGGGACTGTGTACAGGGAGTGAAGATTCTAGGGATGCAGAGGGCATGAGAGGTGAATTCTAGGGTGCTTGAGAAGCAGCGTGGCTCAGTGGAAAGAGGCTGGGCTTGAGAGTCAGAGGTCATGGGTTCGAATCCCAGCTCTGCCACTTGTTAGCTGTGTGACTGTGGGCAAGTCACTTCACTTCTCTGAGCCTCAGTTCCCTCACCTGGAAAAGGGGGATGAAGACTGTGAGCCTCACGTGGAACAACCTAATGACCGTGTATCTCCCCCAGCGCTTAGAACAGTGCTCGGCACATAGTAAGCGCTTAACAAATACCAACATCATCAATTACTCTCCCCCTCCTTCAAAGCTCTACTGAAGGTACATCTCCTCCAAGAGGCCTTCCCTGACTAAGCCCTCTTTTCCTCTTCTCCCACTCCCTTCTACATCTCCCTGACTTGGTCTCTTTATTCATCCCCCACCCCCCCACCCCCACTGCACCTGTGTACATTATTAGACTGTAAGCCCGTCAACGGGCAGGGATTGTCTCTATCTGTTGCCAAATTGTCCATTCCAAGTGCTTAGTACAGTGCTCTGCACATAGTAAGCACTCACTAATTACTATTGAATGAATGAATGAATACCTGTAATTTTATTTATTGCTATTAATATCTGTCTCCCCCTCTAGACTGTAAGCTCACTTTGGGCAGGGAATGTGTCTGTTGTACTCTCCCAAGCGCTTAGTATAGTGCTCTGCTCTTAGTAAGCGCTCAATTCGTATGATTGACTGACTGATTGAGATGGATTATTGAGGAAATCTGCAAGTAAGCCATTTTACTCCCCTGCTCCTCTCTGCGTGAGAGTGGCCTCCAGCACTAGATCTGACCACTCCAGAGAACTTGCTTGGGCCGCTCCACTTCAAGCCCTGGGTGGGTTGTTTTACTTCTCTTCAGTAAACCTGCTGAAAGATAAAGGTGGAGATGACAAAATGGAGATTGCACGCCCTAACAGCAGGAATAACACTCACAGGTTGACTGACCCTGAGGAAGCAGTCCATAAATACTGTGAATTGATCGGTGGTGCCCATCTGGATCCAGGAGAGAGTTTCAGGACTGTCTGCCCTGGGTGGGATCCAAGGTTTGAATGACACCTCAGGGCCTCAGCTGGGACACTGACGGTGATAGAGACCCTTGTGTGGGCTGGGATAGATTTCGCCAGTGGTCTTGAGAATGTTGGAACTGTCTGAGTTTTGGTGGCTTCTCTTATCTCTGAAGCTGACCCCTCCCTGAAACCTTACAGAACCCCACTGTTGATAACTCTCTGCAGAATTTGGGTTTTGGGGGGGCGGGCATTGCTGATTAGGGCGCCTTAGGGAGTCTTCGTACAGTCCGTATCTGTAATTATTTATATTCATGTCTGTCTTCCCCTCTAGCTTGTAAGCTCACTGTGGGCTGGGAATGTGTCTGTTATAGTGTCATGTTGTACTCTCCCAAGTGCTTAGTATGGTGGTCTACACACATTAAGGGCTCAATAAAAATGATTGATTGATGGAGACTGAACCACCAGAAGCAGCATGGCCTAGTGGATAGAGCACAGCCTTGGGAGTCAAAAGGATCGTTATAATTCTATTTATTTATATTGATGCTACTGATGCCTGTTTACTTGTTTGATGTCTGCCTCCACCATGTCCCCCACCTCCAATAGACCGTGAGCCCATTGTGGTCAGGGGTTGACTCTCTTTATTGCTGTACTGTACTTTCCTACCAATTAGTACAGTGCTCTGTACACAGTAAGAACTCAATAAATATAATTGAATGAATGAATCTGGGTTCTAATCCCAGCTCCGTCATCTATCTGCTGGGTGATCTTGGGCAAGCTAATTAATTTCTCTGCGCCTCACTTACCTCATCTGTAAAATGGGGATTAAGACTGAGAGCCCCATGTGGGATGTGGGCTGTGTCCAACCTGATTATTTTATATCTACTCTGGCACATGGCAGGTGCTTAACAAATATCATAAACAAAAAAAGCGGCCTTTGGGAAACTGATTCTTCTGGCAGTGTGGAAGTTGTTCATGTCTCTTTTTGGTGGTTTCTGTGTCTGTGGTTTATATCGTTTCAGATTTTTAAATATTTCAGAGAAGTTTCAGAATCTTTAATAGAGCAAAAGAGGCAGCTTGGGGTCTGGTGCTTTTGATCTTTTCAAACTGTGGCTTGGTCTACAGGGTAACAGGGAATGTAAAAATCCTTTTGGGGTTATTTGTTTTTTGACTAATAATGGAAGAATGATTCCATCTGGTTGGTTAACAAACTTAGAAGAAAGACCATCACAAAAATTTTGAAGAAAGCTTTCTATTTATTTCACCTGCTGAAAAAGAGAAATTTCCTTCAGATTACATTCCATGAAAAGTTGGTTATCTTTTGGACAACTTCCACTCAGGTATCCTTGGTTTGTTAATATTTGCTCTTTAAAAAAACAAGCAAACGCAAACTACAGGTTCAAAATGTTATTTGCAATGACTTCAATTTTCGATTTTCCCTTATTTGGTAAAATTATCCCTGTATAAATATGGAACATCCCAGGTAAAGAACACATTCTCCTGGAACCATGAAGGACGGAAGTCTTTTCCTCCTTTACGCCATCGTGCTGGCAGGTAAGAGAAGTCCTGTTTTGAATAGAAATACTACTCCCTCCAGTTGACAGCATGTTCTGGTGGAAAGGGCACAGGCCTGTGAGTCCAAGGACCTGGTTCTAATTCATTCAATAGTATTTATTGAGCGCTTACTATGTGCAGAGCACTGTACTAAGCGCTTGGGACGAACAAGTCGGCAACAGATAGAGACAGTCCCTGCCGTTTGACGGGCTTACAGTCTAATCGGGGGAGACGGACAGACAAGAACAATGGCACTAAACAGCGTCAAGGGGAAGAACATCTCGTAAAAACCGATGGCAACTAAATAGAATCGAGGCGATGTACAATTCATTAACAAAATAAATAGGGTAATGAAAATATATACAGTTGAGCGGACGAGTACAGTGCTGTGGGGATGGGAAGGGAGAGGTGGAGGAGCAGAGGGAAAAGGGGAAAATGAGGCTTTAGCTGCGGAGAGGTAAAGGGGGGATGGCAGAGGGAGTAGAGGGGGAAGAGGAGCTCAGTCTGGGAAGGCCTCTTGGAGGAGGTGATTTTTAAGTAAGGTTTTGAAGAGGGAAAGAGAATCAGTTTGGCGGAGGTGAGGAGGGAGGGCGTTCCGGGACTGCGGGAGGAGGTGACCCAGGGGTTGACGGCGGGATAGGCGAGACCGAGGGACGGCGAGGAGGTGGGCGGCGGAGGAGCGGAGCGTGCGGGGTGGTCGGTAGAAAGAGAGAAGGGAGGAGAGGTAGGAAGGGGCAAGGTGATGGAGAGCCTTGAAGCCTAGAGTGAGGAGTTTTTGTTTGGAGCAGAGGTCGATAGGCAACCACTGGAGTTGTTTAAGAAGGGGAGTGACAGGCCCAGATCATTTCTGCAGGAAGATGAGCCGGGCAGCGGAGTGAAGAATAGACCGGAGCGGGGCGAGAAAGGAGGAAGGGAGGTCAGAGAGAAGGCTGACACAGTAGTCTAACCGGGATATAACGAGAGCCCGCAATAGTAAGGTAGCCGTCTGGGTGGAGAGGAAAGGGCGGATCTTGGCAATATTGTAGAGGTGAAACCGGCAGGTCTTGGTAACGGATAGGATGTGTGGGGTGAACGAGAGGGACGAGTCAAGGATGACACCGAGATTGCGGGCCTGCAGGACGGGAAGGATGGTCGTGCCATCCACGGTGATGGAGAAGTCTGGGAGCGGACCGGGCTTGGGAGGGAAGATGAGAAGCTCAGTCTCACTCATGTTGAGTTGAGGTGGCGGGCCGACATCCAGGTGGAGACGTCCCGGAGGCAGGAGGAGATGCGAGCCTGAAGGGAGGGGGAGAGGACAGGGGCGGAGATGTAGATCCGTGTGTCATCTGCGTAGAGATGGTAGTCAAAGCCGTGAGAGCGGATGAGTTCACCGAGGGAGTGAGTGTAAATGGAGAACAGAAGAGGGCCGAGAACTGACCCTTGAGGAACTCCAACAGTTAAAGGATGGGAGGGGGAGGAGGCTCCAGCGTAGGAGACCGAGAATGATCGGCCAGAGAGGTAAGAGGAGAACCAGGAGAGGACAGAGTCCGTGAAGCCAAGGTGAGTTCTAATCCCAGTTCTGCCACAAAAGAATAATAATAATGCTATTTGTTAAGTACTTTCTATGTGCCAAGTGCTGTTCTTAGCACTGGGATAGATGCAAGGTAATTAGGTTGTCCCACATGGGGATCACAATCTTAATCCCCATTGTACAGATGAGGTAACTGAGTCACAGAGAAGTTAAGTGACTTAGCCAAGGTAATGCAGTGGACAGGAGGCAGAGCCGGGATTAGAACCCACATTCTCTGACTCCCAAGCCCGTGCTCTTGCCACTAGGCCATGCACTTGCATTCTGTAAGACCTACAGAAAGTCATTCTTGACTTTCCCCATCTGCCCCATATGGGGTAGGGACTGTGTCTGAACTGATTATGAATCTACCCCAATGCTTGGAATAATGCTTAAAACATAGTAAGCACTTAAATAATTCAAATATCACAAGTATTATTATCGATTCGTTGATGTCGATATCTACAATAAGCTCCTTGTAGGCAGGGGCTGGGTCTACTAACTCTATTGTGTTGTAATTTCCTAAGAGCTTAGTGCATTCATTCATTCATTTGTATTTATTGAGCGCTTACTGTGTGCAGAACACTGTACTAAGCGTTTGGAATGTACAATTAGGCAACAGATAGAGACAATCCCTGCCCAGTGCTCTGTACATAGTAAGTGCTCAATAAGTACAATTAATTGAATGTGTGACTTTGGGCAAGTCACTTAACTTCTCTGTGCCTCAGTGACCTCATCTTTCAAGTGGGGAGTAAGACTGTGAGCCCACGTGGGACAACCTGATCACTTTGTATCCTCTCCAGCACTTAGAACAGTGCTTTGCACATAGTAAGTGCTTAACAAATGCAATCATTACTATTATTACTATTGGGAGCCGCATAATGAAAGAGACAAAAACAGGATCAATCATTCATATTTATTGAGCACTTACTCTGTGCAGACATCGCACTAAACACTTTTGGAGAGTACAATTCATTCATTCATTAGTATTTATTGAGCACTTACTATGTGCAGAGCACTGTACTAAGTGCTTGGAATGTACAATTTGGCAACAGATAGAGGCAATCCCTGCCCAGTGACGGGCTCACAGTCTAATCGGGGGAGACAATAGAGAGTTGGTAGAAACATTCCCTGCCTACAACTAGTTTATAGTCTAGAGGGGAAAACTGAAATTAATGTAAATGAATAAATTATGGGTATGTACATAAGTGCTGCGGGGCTGAGGGGAGCTGTGAATAAAGGATGCAAATTCAAGTACAAGGTTGATGCAGAAGGGAGTGGGAGAGGAAATGAAGGTCTAGTCAGGGAAGGCTTCTTGTAAGAGGTGTGATTTTAATAAGGTTTGAAGGTGGGGAGAGTGATCATTTGATGAATAAGAGGGAGGATATTCATTCATTCATTCAATAGTATTTATTGAGCGCTTACTATGTGCAGAGCACTGTACTAAGCGCTTGGGATATTCCAGGCCAAAGGCAGGATATGAGTGAGAGGTCGGAGGTGAGACAGGCACGATTGAGGTACAGTGAGAAGGTCATTCATTCATTCATTCAATAGTATTTATTAAGCGCTTACTGTGTGCAGAACACTGTATTAAGCGCTTGGAATGGACAATTCGGCAACAGATAGAGACAATCCCTGCCCAACGATGGGCTCACAGTCAAATCCGGGGAGACGGACAAAAACAAGACAACATAATCATGATAAATAGAATCAAGATCAAGGTCATCATTAGAGGAGTGATGTGTGCGGGCTGGTTGTAGTAGGAAATCAGGGATACCATGATTAATTGCGGGATTACATGGAGAATTCAGGTACCCCTTGGGAAAATGTTCCTAGTCAAGACTATAAGTTCTGGTACAGAGAGAAGAATTGAAGAATCAGGGTGCCAAGGTGTGATCTAATATTAATAACAATGATGATGGCATTTGTTAAGCACTTACTGTGTGCCAAGCACTGTTCTAAGTGCTGGGGTAGATACACAGTTATCTCTGCCCCTGGCATGCTGGGTGACCTTGGGCAAATCATTTAACCTCTCTGTTTTTCATCATCTGTAAATGGGAATGAGACCTCTGCCCTTCCTTATCTAACAGGGATAATGGGAGGATAAAATGAATTCATTAATGTGTAAGTGCTGTGGAAAAGTAAAAGCTCTAGTCATTCGAAGAATTATTATATTATCAGTAAAGGAAAAAAAAAGATGCAGAAACGTTCATTGTTAGAGCCTATAAGCCAAAGATGGATGGATGTTTCTCAAATTCAGAACAACCTTGGAAAGAACACAGGACTGGGAGTCAGGAAACCTGGCTTCTAATCCTGGATCTGTCACTTGCCTGAGGTGTGTCCTTAAGGAAGTCACTGGACTTCTCTTTGCCTCAGTTTCTTCATCTGTAAATGGAGATTAAATGTTTATTCTCCCTCTCCCTTTGACCGTGAGAGCTGTTTGTGAGAGAGACAGCATCTGAAACGATTGTCCTGTATTCATCCAAGCCTTTAACATTACTCTTAGCATGCAGTGCTTAACAAATATCACTATTATCACCCACAACATCACTCAAATCCTATCTTTCTTCTCTATCCAAACTGCTACTCCATCGATCCCAAGTCCTCCTCATTTCCCACCTTGACTACTGCATCAACTTCCTTGCTGACCTCCCGTCTTGCTGTCTCTCTCTACTCCAGTCCATCCTTCACTGTTCTCTAAGACAGGCCCATCCACTCTCTATTGGGAAGCAGCGTGGCTCAGTGGAAAGAGCCTGGGCTTCAGAGTCAGAGGTCATGGGTTCGACTCCCAGCTCTGCCACTTGTCAGCTGTGTGACTGTGGGAAAGTCACTTCACTTCTCTGGGCCTCAGTTCCCTCATCTGGAAAATGGGGATTAACTGTGAGCCTCACGTGGGACGACCCTGATTACCCTGTATCTACCCCAGCGCTTAGAAAAGTGCTCGGCACATATTAAGCACTTAGCAAATAACAATATTATTATTATTATTATTCAAGCCCCAGTCCCTTCTGTGTTCTGACCTCATTCTCTGACCCAGGTACAACCCTGTTCTCGATCTTTCCTACTTTTCTACTTTCTCTCCCCTGAAGTTAAAGCGCACCTTCTGCAACTGGGATTTTAAAACCTCTTCGTTTTCTCTCAGTAACTCCCACCTGAGAAATTGCAGGGAGCTTTAAAAAAGCCAATGGAAAAAAACTGATGCTTCTTCAGACTAAAGACCTTGGACAGAACCTAAAAAAATGGGACATCTGGGCAGACCATCATTTGAAAAGGCTGGAAGTACTTACAAGTTGATTACCAAATTTGAATTGTATGAAAATTTGATTTAGCCAATTAGGCTAATTAAGAGTTCATCTGTTCTGTAGTTAGTACAATGAAAGATGCACTGAATTATATGGTCATGACTCAAGATTACCGAAAAACTTAATAGTGGCCGGGACCTGTTTTGGAGATCTGAGAATGATAGTCAGATTCTAAAATACTGGTACAGGATACTAAACCATAATTCACATCCAGGAATATTTAATGTTAAATCAATTTTTTTTATGAAACATTTCGAATGATCAGAGATACGTAGCATTCAGAAAAATCAGCATTTTAGATTTAATTTCAGAGTCTATATTTGAATTGAAAGGTATCACAAAGGACAACAAATGATAAATACAGTCTTTGTCTCTGTATTTTTCTTGTCTCTACCTCAACCTCTGTCCTGCCATTTCATATCGATTTTATATCAGTGTTTCTTGTTTCATTGACTCTCTCTCTCTGGGCTTTCGGTTACCTGGGTCTTTTGGACCCAAATGTAGAATTTGTCTTTTTTTATTCTGTATATTTGTCTTTCATTCTACCTCTTCGTAGCCTTCATTTCAGTTTATTGTGCTTTTATCTGGCTCTCGGTGTTCCAGTTTACCCCAACGGTCAATCAGTTGAGGAAGCAGCGTGGCTCAGTGGAAAAAGCCTGGGCTTCGGAGTCAGAGGTCATGGGTTCGACTCCCGGCTCTGCCACTTGTCAGCTGTGTGACTTTGGGCAAGTCACTTAACTTCTCGGTGCCTCAGTTACCTCATCTGTAAAATGGGGATTAAGACTGGGAGCCCCACGTGGGACAACCTGATTCCCCTGTGTCTACCTCAGCGCTTAGAAGAGTGCTCGGCACATAGTAAGCGCTTAACAAATACCAACATTATTATTATTATTATTTATTGAGCACTTGGTCCCTGGCTCTATACTAAGTTTTTGGAAGGGCATGGTAGAGTTAATAGGTAGATTTCTGCCCTCAATTCACTTCTGATCTAGCACCGGAGGCAGAAACTACATTACAGGGAGGGGAAGCAACAGAGTTTAAAGATATGTTTGTAAGTGATGTGGAGCAGGAAGGGTGAAGGAATGCCTACGTACCTTAGGGGAGACCTTCCCCAATTAAGCCCTCTTTTCCCAGGCCCCCTCTCCCTTCTGCATCTGCCCACTTGGATCTGTGACCTTAGGACATTTGATATTTGCCCCACTCTAAATCCCACAGCACCTGTGTACATATCTTTATATATTATAAATTATTTACTAATATTACTGTCTCTCTCTCCCTCTAGACTGTAAGCTCACTGTGGGTGGGGAATGCGTCTGCCAACTTTATTGCATTTTACTTTCCCAAGCGCTTAGTACAATGACTGCTTATAGTAAGCACTCAATAAATACCACTGATGATGGATGAGTGTCCTTCTATGTAGGTTATACATGGAAGTGATGAATTGAGTTTGCCTTTCAATTTCTCATTCCTGTCTTTCCTTCTTCTGTGTTCTATTCTGCTGTATCTATCTTCCTGTGCCTACTTGGTTCCTTTTTGTCTGTCCATTTCTCTTTGTTTCATCATCTCTGTTCTAACTCGACGTGGGCATGGTAGTTATGCTCTGTGCCCTTTTTGATCCTGGTCGGGGAGTGACTGGGTATTTTCCTCTCAGGGCTCTTCTAGGAGGAAGTGGAGCAGAGCCTATCATAAAGGTGAGAGAAATAAGAGTGAGAACAAGGGTTGGGGAGGAGAGAGAGGAAGGAACTGATGAAACTCTTGGAGACTGGGAAAATCTCAGTAGGCTGATGATCGTATATAAACCACATTGCCCTCTGAGTAGCCCCCTGAAATTCTAACATGTTGCTCAGACGGCCTGCTCCCAGGAAATACCTCGTGGCTCAGTGGAAAGAGCCCGGGCTTTGGAGTCAGAGGTCATGAGTTCGAATCCCAGCTCTGCCACTTGTCAGCTGTGTGACCTTGGGCAAGCCACTTCACTTCTCTGGGCCTCAGTTACCTCATCTGTAAAATGGGGATTAAGACTGTGAGCCCCACGTGGGACAACCTGATTCCCCTGTGTCTTCCCCAGAGCTTAGAACAGTGCTCGGCACATAGTAAGCGCTTAACAGATACCAACCAAAAAAAATAAATACCTGTAACCATGTTGAAGCCATTCCGATCCTGCTTCTGTACCCCCCAAATTTCAGGATTGTGTAGCCCTAGTGAGGCAGTTTGGAAAGTGGTGTCTTTTCCAAAACTACACCTATATCCCCAAATGCTTGAGGCAGGCCTGGGTAATCACTGTAGAAAGCGATCAGTTGTATTGACTGACTGCTCATTATCTGCATTCATTCATTCATTCATTCATTCATTCATTCAATCATTCAATCATTTATTGAGCACTTACTGCTTTCAGATCACTATACTAAGTGCTTGGGAGAGTACAATATAACAGTAAATGGACACATTCCCTGCCCACAACAAGCTCACAGTCTAGAGGGGGAGAAAGACATTAATATAAATAAATAAATTCTACATATGTACACAGTCCTGTGTGGTTGGGAGGGGGACATGAATAAGGAGAGCAAGTCAGGGTGACGCAGAAGGGTTTGGGAGAAGAGGAAGGGGGTGCTTAGACAGGGAAGAGATGTGCCTTCAAGAAGGCTTTGAAGTGGGGAGAGTAGTTGTCTGTCGAATTTGAGGAGGGAGTATTACAGCTGGGTAGTGTGTTGGGAAAATGATTCTAATTGTATCAGAGGGAGCCCTCTCAGTAATTCACTCATTCATTCAATAGTATTTATTGAGCTCTTACTATGTGCAGAACACTGTACTAAGCACTTGGAATGTACAATTCGGCAACAGATAGAGACAATCCCTGCTCAATAATGGGCTTACAATCTAAACGATAATAATATAAGAATAATAACTGTGGCTCTTGTTAAGCGTTTACTAGGTTCCAGGCACTGTACTAAGTACTGGGGTGGAATCAAGAAATTGGGTTGGACACAGTCCCTGTCCTACATGGGGCTCACAATCTTAATCCCCATTTTATAGATGAGGAAAATGAGGAACAGAGAAGTGAAGTGACTTGCCCAAGGTCACAAAACAGACAAGGTGGGGAGCCAGGATTAGAATCCAAATTCTACTGACTCCCCAGGCCCTTGCTCTTTCCATCAGGCCATGCTGGTCTTTTTCACCCCTGATGCAGATCCTTCAAAGCCGTACTGAGAGCTCACCTCCTCCAGGAGGCCTTCCCAGGCAGCCTTCCTTTTCCCTCTGCCCCTCCTCCCCTCCCCATTCCCCCTACTCCCTCCTTCTGATCTTCCCCCTTCCCCTCCCCACAGCACTTGTGTTTATTTGTGTATGTTATTTATTACTCTCTTTTATTAATGATGTGTACATATCTATAATCCTATCATTTAGACTGTGAGCCTGTTGTTGGGCAGGGATTGTCACTATCTTTTGCCAAATTGTGCATTCCAAGCTCTTAGTACAGTGCTCTGCACATAGTAAGCGTCCAATAAATACGATTGATTGAATGAATGAATGAATTTATCTTGATGGTACTGATGCCTAACTACTTGTTTGGTTTGGTTTGGTTTGTTGACTGTCTCCCCCGTTTAGACCTTGTGCCCGTTGTTGGGTAGGGATTGTCTCTATCAGTTGCTGAATTGTACTTTCCAAGTGCTTAGTACAGTGCTTTGCACATAGTAAACGCTCAATAAATACGATTGAATGAATGAAAGAAGAACCCTTTCTCCAAAGCACAGGGCTGGGCCCTGGATCGGGTGAATGGATCAATTGTCTTAACCAGGCCAAGGCCCATCTCCTCCAAGATCCAATTTCTTTCCTGGAAGTTTCACATCAGCACAGTGGCTTCCCGTGGCAGCACTAGATCACTTCGCTCCTCTAATGCTCACCTTCTCATGCAACCTTGACCTCGTCTAGCTCGTCGCCGACCTCTCGCCCACGTCCTGTCTCATGCTTGGAATGCCCTCCCTCTTCATATCTCACAGACAATTATATTCCTGGCCTTTAAAGCCTTATTGAAGGCACATCTCCTCCAAGAAGCCTTCCCTGCATAAGCCCCTCTCCTTTCCTCTTCTCCTGTGTCGCCCTGACCTGCTCCCTTCATTTCTATATTTATATTCCCTTATATTTACTTATTTTTATTAATGTCTGTCTCTCCCTCTAGACTATAAACTTGCTATGGACCGGGATTGCGTCTGTTTATTGTTCTATTGTATTCTCTCAAGCTCTTATTACAATGTTTTGCACACAGTAAGTGCTCAATAAATACCAGTGATTGACTGAGTCTAGGGCAGCCTCTCTCTGTTCTCACAGCTCCCTTGGGAGCAGTGTCCCCTGAATCTTTATTGCCTTTCTTTACTCAGCTGCAACTATTCACTCCTTTCTACTGCTGTTTGTTTAGCTGCCTCAGAATTGGTTGGGGATTCTCATTTTGTTAGACTTTCATTTTGTCTGTTCCTTACAAATGTTTACAGGCCCAGGAGAATCCACATCCAGGGGTCACAGGGGGCATTTAGATGCTATAACAAGTCATCAAAAATGGAGCATCTAAAATTCAAATTCTCTAAGCCAGATGATCACAAATTTGATTGTTGAAACGGTCTCCCAGACCGATCATTAAAATCTCATCAGCCCTTACATGCTCGGTTCAGATGGAGTCTGCCTGAACAGAGTTTGTGCCCAGAAAGAATATTTCCAATACATTTTGGTGAGCCACAAATTAAACTTGCCTGACTCCCTGTTGTAACGCTCCCTTTTGTGCCTCATTTCTCCCAGGTTCTCCTCTGTAATCATCCCACCTCACTCCTCCGTTCTCCATCTCCCTTCTCTTCCCTAACAGCTCACTGTCCTCTTTCCTCTCCATCATATTTCTTCTTCTCCTGACTTCCCACCACATAATCTCTCTGCTTTCCCCTTTTCCCTGTGTCTTCTCTGCCCTACCTCGATGTCCCACCCTCCCCTACCCCCTCCTCTGATTTTCCTCCCTCCATCTTCTCATCTTCCTCATTTATTTCTTCTTTTCCTGTCAATTATTTTCTTTTTCCACCGATATTTCCGTATTTCCAACGTACAATAATAATAGTAACTGTATTATTTGTTAAGCGCTACCCCCTTTCCTGCCCCGCAGCACTTGTGTATATATTATACATATATATTATATATGTATCTATATTATATATATTAGATACATATTTATTATTCTATTAATTTTATTAATGAGCTGAATATATCTTTAATTCTATTTATATTGATGCTTTTGATGCCTGTCTACTTGTCTAGACTGTGAGCCCTTTGTTGGGTAGGGAGTGTCTCTATCTGTCGCTGAATTGTACTTTTCAAGTGCTTGGTAGAGTGCTCTGCACACAGTAAGCACTCAATAAATATGGCTGAATGAATGAATGAATAGAACAGTGAAGGGTGCAGGCATGGTTTTGTAGGAGAGTAGTGAGGTGAGGTAAAAGGAGGTGAGGTAATTCTAAGGAGTTTCTGTTTGATGTGGAGCTGGATGGGTCACTCTAGGCTTCAAGGCTGTACATCACCTTGCCCCATCCTACCTCTCCTCCCTTCTCTCTTTCCACTGCCCACCCCGCACGCTCCGCTCCTCTGCCGCCCACCTCCTCACCGTCCCTCGGTCTCGCTTATCCCGCCGTCGACCCCCGGGCCACGTCCTCCCGCGGTCCCGGAATGCCCTCCCTCCTCACCTCCGCCAAACCGATTCTCTTCCCCTCTTCAAAACCCTACTTAAAACTCACCTCCTCCGAGCGGCCTTCCCAGACTGAGCTCCCCTTCTCCCTCTACTCCCTCTACCGCCCCCCTTCACCTCTCCGCAGCTTAACCCTCTTCTCCCCCCATCTCCCTCTGCTCCTCCCCCTCTCCCTTCCCATCCCCTCGGCACTGTACTCGTCTGCTCAACTGTATATATTTTCATCACCCTATTTATTTTGTTAATGAGATGTACATCGCCTCGATTCTATTTAGTCGCCATTGTTTTTACGAGATGTTCTTCCCCTCGACTCTATTTATTGCCATCGTTCTCGTCTGTCTGTCTCCCCCGATTAGACTGTAAGCCCGTCAAATGGCAGGGACCGTCTCTGTTGCCGACTTGTTCATTCCAAGCGCTTAGTACAGTGCTCTGCACATAGTAAGTGCTCAATAAATACTATTGAATGAATGAATAAACGCTGGAGGTTACTGAGGAGTGGGGAAACATGGACTTAACATTTTTAAAAAAAAACATCTGGGGAGCGGAGTGAAGAATGGACTGGAGTGGGCCAAGAAGAGGCAATTAACTTGGATTAATTTGATGGCAGTTTGGATGCAGAGGAAAGGGCTATTTTAGATATGTTGCGAAGGTTGAGTCAATAGGATTTAGTGACTATGTGGGTTGAATGAGAGAGATGAGTCAAAGATAACACCAAGGTTATGGGCTTTTGAGATAGGATGGCAGTGCTGTCAACAGTGATGGGAAAATCAGGGAGAGGACAGAGTTTTGGGTGGGAAGATAAGGGATTTTGCTTTGGACATGTTATATTTTAGGTGTGGGCTGGACATCCCAATGGAGATGTCTTGGAGGAAGGAGAAAATGTGAGACCGTAGAGAGGGAGAGAGATCAGAACTGGAGTTAAACATGTAGGAATCATTCACAAAGAGGTGATAGTTGAAGCCATGGGAACAAATGAGTTCTCCAAGGGAGTGAGCATAGATGGAAAATAGAAGGGGACCCAGAACTGAACTCTGAGGGACTCCCAGAGTTATGGGGTGGGAGGCAGAGGAGGACCCTACAAAAGACACTGAAAATGAGTGGCCAGAAAGATAGGAAGAGAACCAGGAGAGGTCATTATCAGTGAAGTCAGGGTTGGATATGTTTCCAGAGGAAGGGAGTTGTTAACAGTGTCGGAGACAACTGTGAGGTCAAGGATGATTAGGATGGAGTAGTCGCCATTGGATTTGGCAAGGAGATTATTTGTAAACTCTGAGAGAGTTGTTTCTGTGGAGCGAGGGGGTTAAAATCTAGATTGAAGGGGGACAAGGAGAAAATTGAAGGAGAGGAATTTGAGACAGCAGGTGTAGACAACTCGCTCAAGAAGTTTGGCGGGAAATGGCACGAGGGAGATGGGGTGATGACTGGAAGGAGCTGTGGGGTCAAAGAAGGGTTTTTTAGGATGGGGAGACATGAGTATGTTTGAAACCAATGGGGAAGAATAAATTGGAGAGCAAACAGTTGAAGATAGCGGCCTGGGAGGGAAGGGAGTTGGCAAGTGTGTTAATAAGGTGTAAAGGGATGGAGTCAGGTGTGCAGGTGGAGGGGGTGATACTCAGTTTAGGGTAGATGCAAAATAACCAGGATGGACACAGTCCCTGTCCCATATAAGAATCCCAGACTAAATCAGAGAGAGGAAGATTTAATCCCTAATTTACAGAAGAGGTAATTGAGGCACAGAAAAGTTAAGTGACTTGCCCAAGGTCACACAGCACACAAGTGACAGTCAGAATTTGAATCCAGGTCTTCTGATTCCAGGTCCATACTCTTTCCTCTAGGCCATGTAGCTTCGAAGTTTCTGAAGGATAGACATGGGAGATGAGGGTAAATTCAAGGGAAAGTGAAATGGAAGGGTTAAGTAAGAGCTAGGGTGGACAGATGTCTCTCTTTTAATAATAATAATAATAATAATGATGGCATTTGTTAAGTGCCTACTATGTGCAAGCACTGTTCTAAGCGCTGGGGAGGATATAAGATGATCAGGTTGTCCCACGTGGGGCTCACAGTCTTCATCCTCATTTTACAGATGAGGTAACTGAGACACAGAGAAGTGAAGTGACTTGCCCAAAGTCATACAGATGACAAGTGGCGGAGTCATGATTTGAACCCATGACCTCTGGCTCCCCAGCCTGTGCTCTTTCCACTGAGCCACGCTGCTTCTCCTGAGCTGGGGAGATGTCACTGTTTACTAGTGTTTCAATGTTTTCCTAATTTTTCAACATTTTGGACTGTGTTGTGAAGGATATTTTTTTCATGATTTCCTCCATTATTGTCTTGGGTGTTTTGATGGCCATTTTTCCTTCGCTTCAAATTTAATTGATCACTGCCAGCCAAACGTGAATGTAGAGAGTTATATTTTCAGGATATGAACAAAGTTATTTTTAGGTGGTCATTGAGAAATTAAAATTCAACAAACAATCCTGAGTCAGAGGATTATTTTCTAGCAGGAAATTACAGCAAAGTCATATGCAAGAGAACCAGGTCTGATTTTCTATTTCAGGCTTCTGTCCTGTTCTGTCTCCCTCTTCTACCATATTCTTCCTCTTCTCACCATCTTTCCTATATGTTCCTCTTCCCAGTCCTCCTTATTCCCATCCCACCACATTCCCTCCTTCCATCCCAATAATAAAGATAATGATGACAGTAACAATAATAATAAGCTCATTGAAGGCAGGGAACATGTCTACCGACTGTTATATTGTACTTTAATAATAATGTTGGCATTTGTTAAGCGCTTACTATGTGCAGAACACTGTTCTAAGCGCTGGGGTAGTTACAGGGTAATCAGGTTGTCCCACATGAGGCTCACAGTCTTCATCCCCATTTTACAATGAGGGAACTGAGGCATAGAGAAGTAAAGTGACTTGCCCAAGGTCACACAGCTGACAGGTGGCAGAGCTGGGATTCGAACCTATGACCTCTGGCTCCCAAGCCCGTGCTCTTTCCACTGAGCCAGCAATACAGTGCTCTGCACACAGTTAGCACTCAGTAAATACAAATAATGAATAATAATAATGATCATATTGATAATACTGATAAAATGATATTTGTTAAAAGCTATGTACTAAGAACTGTGCTGAGATAGGTGCGGCACCATGGATCTCCCCCTTCTCCTGGACGCATTGTCCCTCCTTGGTTTCACTGACCCTGTTCTCTTAAGGTTCTCCTTCTACTAGCCACTCATAAGTCTAAGTTGCTGGCTATTCCTCTCTAGCAGTGGGAGTCCCTCAAAGTTCAGTTTTGGGTCCTCTTCTATTCTCCATTTAATAATAATGTTGGTATTTGTTAAGCGCTTAATATATGCAGAGCACTGTTCTAAGCGCTGGGCACTGTGCTAAGCTCTAGGCACAGTTCTACACCCACTTGCTTTGAGAATTCATAAACTTCCATGTGTGGCTCAGTGGAAAGAGCACGGGCTTGGGAGTCAGAGGTCATGGGTTCTAAACCCAACTCTGTGGCTTGCCAGGTGTGTGACTTTGGGCAAGTCTTTTCACTTCTCTGAGCCTCAGTTACCTCATCTGTAAAATGGGGATGAAGACTGCGAGCCCCACGTAGGACAACCTGATCACCTTGCATCCCACAGCGCTTAGAACAGTATTCTGCACATAGTAAGCACTTAACAAATGTCATCATCATTATTATTATTACTATCTGATTCCCAAATCTACTTCCCTGGCCTAGACCTTTCCTCTATAGTCTTGCATTTCCTTCTGATTTAGGGGCACATATAATAAAAATAATAATAATAACAATGATATTTGTTAAGCGCTTACTATGTGCCAAGCACTGTTCTAAGCACAGGGGTAGATACAAGGTAATCAGGTTGTCCCACTTGGGGCTCATTATCATTATCCCCATTTTACAGATGAGGTAACTGAGTCACAGAGAAGTGATACTTCTATGCCCTGCTGACACATGAAAGTTGACGTGTCCAAAAGAGAACGCCTCATCTTCCCACCCAAATCTTGTCCTCCCTTTAGACCTTCCCCATTGCTGTAGGCAACACCACCATCCTCTTTGACTCACATGCCCATAACCTTGGCAATATCCTCAACTCATCTCCCTCATTCATCCAGCGTATTCAGTCAGTCAGCATATTCAGGACCAAATCTTGTTGGTCCTACTTTTACAACACCTATAGAATCCGTCCCTTGCTCTTCATCCAAGCTGTCACTACGGTGATCTAAGCACTTATAATAATGTTTGTATTTGTAAAGCGCTTAGTATGTGCAGATCACTGTTCTACGCGCTGGGGTAGATACAGAGTAATCAGGTTGTCCCACGTGAGGCTCACAGTCAATCCCCATTTTACAGATGAGGTAACTGAGGCACAGAGAAGTTAAGCGACTTGCCCACAGTCACACAGTTGACATATCCCACCTTGTCTAATATTTGATAAATATTAGTAAATATTTATTTACTGATAAATAAATCATATTTATTGAGCCCTTACTGTATGCAGGGGACTATACTACATATAGATCTAACGTTCTGTAGGGGGAGAAAGACATTTATATAAATAAATAAATTACTGCATGCTGGCTACAGCATTCCTGCTTCCTGTCTCTCCCCACTCCAGTCCATACTTCATTCTCTTGCCTAGACCATTTTTATAAAAAATCATTCAGTCCACCTCCAATGCTTCCCCATCCTCCTCCACATCAAACGGAAACTCCTTAACACCACTTCAAGGCACTCATTCAACTCGCCCCCTTCTATTTTACCTCACCGATCTCCAACTACAGTCCGACAGCCACCCTTTGCTCCGCTAACACCAACCTCCTTACTGTACCTCAGTCTCCCATCTCTTACCAGAGACACTTTAGCCCAAATCTTCTCTCAGGCTCTGAACTCCCTCCTCCTCCTTCATATCCAACAGAAAGATCAACTCTCCACCCTCAGAGCCCTACTAAAATCACACCTCCTCCAAAAGGTTTATCTGTCTAAATCCTCATTTCCCCTTATTTATCTATGTACTTTGCTCTGTATCCCTTAGGTACCTTATATTCACCCCCTCCACAGTCTCGGAGCATTTATGTACCTACCCATTTCCCCCGATCTGTAACTGATTTTAATGTCTGTCTCCCCTGCTAGACTGTAAACTCCCTGTGAGCAGGGTTTCCATCTTCCAACTCTGCTCTACTGCACTCTTCTGAGCTCCTATTACAGTGCTTGGTACACAGTACGTGCTCAATAAATATCATTGGTTGCTTGATACAATGCGATCAGGTGAGATACAGTCCATGTTACATACAGGCTCACATTCTAACACAGAGGGATGTATTTGATTCCCATTATAAACAAGAGGAAAGAGAAGCACTGAGTGACTTGCCCAAGGTCACACAGCAGGGATAGGTTTAGAACCCAGGTCTTCTAACTGGCCTGTGCTCTTTCCATGAGGCCACACTGCTCCTCTCCCTCCTGCCGGATTCTCTCTCTTGCTAATTTCCCTTTTTCTTCTCAACTCTGTGCAGATGGAAACACTGTCTCCTACATTTCTGATTGTCACCAAAGAAACCTGAAAATCCAGGGAAAGCCACAGATTAGAAGTGCCTAGGTACTAGAAACAGGAAGAAAGGGAAAATACATCCAAGGAAAAGACTTCCAACCTCCCCTTCCGTGGCTTCTTTGGATCCACACGCAGCTTTGGGTTCACACACAGCTTTGCAGATAATCATTTGTCTCTAGTAAAGATTTATGTTGGTGAGCAGCGAAGAATGCTGAATTGTTAGTTTTATTACCCTGGTATTTCCCAAGGGAAAGCTGGGTTGGGAGAAATACATTTTGTAGACAGAAAATTGCATTGAGTTTGTCAGGGTTGTGCTCTTTAAAACCTCCCTTGAACTACAGAACTTGAGCCTGAAGCTAAATCAACAACCTCGTCGATAGCGTGGAAGATTAGGTGAACTACGATAATACAAAATTACTACACACATATTAACTACGTTACATAAGTGAACTATATTAGGTGAATCCCTTCTGCCTTCTGGGGATTAATGGATGGAACCAGCAGGGGCATTGGAGTCAGAGGATGTGGGTTCTAATCCCGGTTCCACCACTTATCAGTTGTATGACCTTGGGAAAGCTACTTAACTTCGCTGTGCCTCAGTTATCTTATCTGCAAAATAGGGATTAAGACTGAGTCCCACGTGGGATAGCCTGATTATCTTGTATCTACCCCAGCGCTTAGAGCAGTGCTTGAAACATAGTAAGTGCTTAACAAATACCATAATTATTATTATTATTTATTGAGAGCTGTGTGCACAGCACTGTACTAAGCACTTGGGAGAGTACAATATAACAATAAACAGATATATTCCTTGCCCACAGTGAGCTTGGAGTCTAGAGGAAGAGACACACTTTACTATAAATAAATTACATATACTTACATGAGTGCTGGGGGTAGGGCAGGGAGATGAATAAAGGAAGCAAGTCAAGGGAACTCAGATGGGAGTGGGAGTATTGAGAAGAGTGGCTTAGTCAGGGAAGGCCTCTTGGAGGAGAGGTGCCTTCAGTCAGGCTTTGAAGAGGGGAAGAGTAATTGTCGGATTTGAGGAGGGAGGGTGTTCCAAGCCAGAGGCAGATCGTGAGTGAGGGGTAGGCGGCGAGATAGAGAAGAGTCTAACTCCTAGAGATTGCTTTCTCCTCCTGAAAATCATGTCGGGCAATGGGGTCTTGATTAGAATGTATTCTTTGGTAATAGATTTTCTTTCTTTCTAAACTGCTATTTTGTTTTTTGTTTTTATTTCCCTGCTCTTTCAGTTCTAGCCCAGCCTTTTGGTTCCAAATCATGTTCCAGCTCCATCTCCCCTCACCTCCGGAAGGATTGTCACCCTGAAGCCGGAGCTTCTGAAGCGAGCTGCCTCGCCAAGAAATGCTGTTGGGCTCCATCCAAAACACCCGGAATTCCTTGGTGTTTTGAGAAAACGGATGGCTGTTCCATGGTTGCCGCCTCCCAACGGATCGATTGCCACCCGGAGCCAGGGGCCTCGGAGGCCAAGTGTAGGAGCCGCGGTTGCCAGTGGTGCCAGACTGACAACTCTAATGTGCCGTTTTGCTTCTATTACTCCAAAGAAGAGGCGGCCTGCGCCAATAGCTTTCCGTTTCAGAATCGCATCGACTGTCATCCTCAGCCCGGGGCGACCCAGGCGACGTGCGAGGCGAAGGGCTGCGTGTGGTGCTCTTCGTCTCTGAGGAACGTTCCCTGGTGTTTCTATCCTGCAGACGGTCCCCACGGCTATGCCGTCGATACAAAACCACAGAGGACCGAGAAAGGATGGAGGTAAGTTGGTATTTCAAACTCTTCAACCAGCTTCTTCTGGGCCGGTGTGGGCCATCTGGGCAGTTTTTTAAAGTTTTTATTTCTCTCTCCTGAGCGTATCTAATTGACTGTTGATCCCTAGACTGGAAGGGGGAAAACGAGGAGGTTTGGTCTTTAGGGGTCCTAATGTAGACCCTGGCATAGAACATGAGGCTTCTGAGCCAGATCGGCTTGTCGGGGCAGTTGGACAAATAGACCCAAGGTGGAGGTCTGGGGAGAGGTTGGGTTTCCATGAGTAGGGCTTCAAGCAGAGTGGCTCAGTGGTTAAGAGCATGGTCCTGGGAGTCAGAAGGACCTGGGTTCTAATCTCTGCTCCACCACATATCTGTTGTATGACTTTGGGCAAGTCACTTAACTTCTCTGGGCCTCAGTTACCCCAGTAAAATGGGGATGAGTGCAAGGCCCATGGGGGCAGTGACTGTGCCTGACCTGATCAACCTGTGTCTACCCCAGAGCTTAGAATGGTGCTTGGTGTATAGTAAGTGCTTAAGAAGTACCATAGTTATTATTAAATGCTTATTCCATCTAATACCAATTTAAATCCCCTCAGAGGCACTTTGCTCAGTTGCAGGGTTGATTTCCCCTTTCCTGCTCTACTGTAGTAAACAATAATTGTGGCAGTCATCAATAATAATAATAATGGCATTTATTAAGCACTTCTATGTGCCAGGCACTGTACTGAGTGCTGGGGTAGAAACAAGCAAATTGAGTTGGACACAGTTCCTGTCCCACGTGGGGCTCATCATCTCAATCTCCATTATATAGATGAGGTAACTGAGGCACAGAGAAGTAAAGTGACTTGACCAAGGTCACCCAGCAGACAGGTGGCAGAGGCGGGATTAGAACCCACAATCTTCTGATTCCCATTCCCAGGCTGTATCCCACTATGCCATGCTGCTTCTCAAGTGCTTTCTCTGTGCCAAGCATTGCATTTAGTCTTGGTGTAGTTTCAAGATAATCGTTTCGGACACAGCCCATGTCCCACAGTTTGAGTGGAAAGAACTAGTAGTGAATACCTATTTTATAGATAAGGAACAGAGGGTCAGAGAAGTGAAATGATCTGACCAAGGTCACTCAGCAGATCAGTGGCAGAGCTGGCATTAGAACCCAGGTCACCTGACACCCAGACCCATGCTCTTTTCACTGAACCAAACTGCTTTCTTCCTCTGTTTCAAATTTTTCACCTTGCTTTGGGGCCTAGTGGTTCCTACCACAGGTGAAGACAGGACAAGGCAGCTGGGAAAATTCTCAACTGTCTGTCAGAAAAGGCCAGAGAGATTTTATTTTTCCATGTTTTTAATGGTTAAGTGCTTACTATGTGCCAGGCACTGTATTAAGCACTGGGATAAATGCAAGTTAATCAGGTGGGATATTACCCTTGTCCCAAATGAAGCTCACAGTCTTTAGCCCCATTTCAGAGTTGAGGCAACCAAAGTATAGAGAAGTTAAGTGATTTCCCCAAGGTCACACAGCAGACAATTGGCAAAGATGGGATTAAAAGCCAAGTCCTTCTGACTCCCAGGCCTGTGCTCTATTCATTAGGCCACACTGCATAACTCAACCAATTTAGAAGGCGTCAGTCTTGGCTAGTTCCTCCTTAGTTGATGACTCTCTTTCTGCATGCTATTATTGGAAGAAATGTTTACTAAATTCTCTCCTTTTTGGAATGCACATTAAAACTCTGCTGGAAATGAGGAAGCCACTTGTCTTCTCTGATCATTTACAATTTTTGGAACAGATTCAGTCCCTGACTCTGTTATAGATTCGTACCTGCATAAAGAATGACCCATCTAGTAACTACCAGTGTAAATTCTCTATGCAACTCAGAGTTAAAACCTCTTACATTTTCATTCAAGCAGTATTTTTGGGGGGTACCCCATTAATAAGCAAGCTTTGAAGTATTCAGAGCACATATTATGATCATTGAATACCAAAATAACACACACAAAAATTACTAATTACATGTCTAGGAACACACTGGAAGAAAAAGGAAGATATCAATATTCATTGTTTTTTAACTGTTTTCCTCAAGACAAAGACCAGCTGTCATAGGTCAGACACGTCAGTTCTCACTTGCCTTTGCTGTTCATTTAACTGCCTCACTTTTTGTGGGCCTATTTGAGGTTTGAGAACAATATTTTTTCTTTCTCCTTAGAGTTGATTTTTGTAATATATGAAAAGTGTGACTAGGATTCTTTTTGGTATTCTTGGACTGGCATTTATTTTGGATTCTGGGAGCACAATATGAACTCACTTGTGGCTGGAGTTAACTAGCCTGTTTTCAAAACATCGACTTTCAAGGTAGAAATTGCACCTAACCCCCACAGATGATATAAAGGAATTAGTTATGTAAGATCTGACTGGAAGAAAGTATCCAATCAATGAATTAATCCTATTTATTGAGTGCTTAGTTTACTAAACGCTTAGGAGAGTACCATATAATATATAATATGGAGTTGGTAGACACTTTCCCTGCCCACAAGGAGCTTACAGTGTAGTGTCTACGGCTGATTCCTTTTAACTCCATCCGCTAGGATCACTCGAATATTAAGCATCACTTACTGTACTAAGAGCTGGGATTGCTACAATAATAAGTGGTTGGACACAGGGAGTTCTAAAACAGAGAGTTAAAAAGGAAGTGAATAAGTCAAATCTGAAATTTTAGATGTCACTGATGAACAAGCTTCACTAACTGTTCCAACTCCCTTCACTTCCTTCACTAGAGGAGATTTGGATTCGTCTTCTCCCAGAAGGTTCCTATCTTGAATTCCACAAATAGGCTCTCTAATAATAATGATGATGTTAAGCACTTACAATGTGCCAAGCACTGTTCTAAGATACAAGATACAAGGAAGATACAAGGCAATCAGGTTGTCCCACGTGGGGCTCACAGACTTAATCCCCATTTTACAGATGAGGTAACTGAGGCCCAGAGAAGTGAAGTGACTTGCTCAAAGTCATACAGTTGATAAGTGGTGGAGCAGGGGTTAGAACCCATGACCTCTGACTCCCAAGCCTGGGCTCTTTCCACTAAGCCACGCTGCTTCTCTACATCTCTGTCAGTTCTTTTTGGTCGAATTGTACTTCTAATAGGAGCTTGAATGGGGATATGATATATACATATTTGCAGTGAATACATAATAGTCTTCTCTTACTCTTGATTTTTTTTTTGCTTTATATAAAGCTAATTATTTCTCAAGGGCAAGTGTCCCTCCCCTGTCTTGTTTGTCCCAAGACATTTGGGCCACAATACAATACTTTTAATCTTAGCTAGATTGGACAATTCTTCATCCCCCACGAACTTTCCCTATTCCCCCATTTCAGCCAGGAGACCTGTGATTTCTCAAACAATTGGGTGTATTAAGTGCTTACTATATGCAGAGTACTGACCTAAGCTCTTAATGTATATATGCTTATATATGGTCCTTTTTATAGTATTTGTTAAGCACTGACTACGTTCCAGGCATTGTACTATGTGATAGGATAGAGTGGGTCTAATCAGGTTAGACGCAGCCCCTCTCCCACATAGGGCTCGGAACCTTGATCCCCATTTTACAGATGAGGTAACTGAGGCACAGAGATATTTGGTGACTTGCCCAAGGTCACACAGCAGACATGTGGTAGAGCAGGGATTAGAATCCAGGTCCTTCTGACTCCCAGGCACGTGCTCTGTCCACTAGGCCGTGCTGCTTCTGATGTAATATTTGCAGTGAATTCCGATTGTACCTCTAATGTAGTGAAGCAGTGTGGCTCAGTGGAAAGAACACAGGATTGGGATTCATAGGTCATAGGTCCCAATCCCGGTTCCGCCACTTGTCAGCTATGTGACTTTGGGCAAGTCACTTCACTTCTCTGTGCCTCATTTATCTCATCTGTAAAAATGGGGATTAAAAAAATGTGAGCCCCATGTGGTACAGTCTGATACCCTTTATCTACCCCAGTGCTTAGAACAGTGCTCAGCACATAGTAAGTGCTTAACAAATACCATTATTATTATTTTTATTATTATTATTAATAAACTCTTTCAGAACCAGAAATGAACTCAGGATGAAGAAGCAGGCCAGGAGTCCCTTCTAAGAAGGAGGAGTCTCTGCAATGCATGTGTGGTCGTCCCTTGGGGTTGCTGGATTAGATCTCCCCTAGAGAAGCAGCGTGGCTCAGTGAAAAGAGTGTGGGCTTGGGAGTCAGAGGTCATGGATTCGAATCCCAACTCTGCCACTTGTCAACTGTGTGACTGTGGGCAAGTCACTTCACTTCTCTGGGCCTCAGTTACCTCATCTGTAAAATGGGGATTAACTGTGAGCCTCACGTGGGACAACCTGATTACCCTGTATCTCCCCTAGCACTTGGAACAGTGCTCTGCACATAGTAAGCGCTTAACAAATACCAACATTATTATTATTATTATTAACTATTATAGTATTTCCTGTAAGGGAGGCCAGGCCCTTTTCCAACTTGAATTTTGCTCTCCTACTTAGAGGGGTCCAGAGCCAGAGCAGACTGGGATTAGATGGAGCCAGAAACTTGATTTCTGGCCCCTAGAGATTTGTTCCCAGTGAACCTTCTTTCTCTATTCTTTTTCTATTCATTATGCTTCTTTCACTATTTTTCCCACTCAGAAGGAATGAAAAGTCAGAGCCTAAAAGGGCAATAAAATGTATTTGTCTTGTAGGGTGATCCTAACCAAGCGTGACACCATATCCCTGTTTGGAAATGACATTTCTCCTATTGCGATGGACGTCGAGTTCCATACCAAGGACAGGCTCAGATTTAAGGTGGGTATAAGGAAAAGTCTTGTGAGAGAGAAATTACAAGGACATTACTTCTTGTTGAAGATTTCCAAATCATTATTCAATTAGTGAACTCTGTGCCCCTCAGATGACTTATGCTATAGGTAACTAATGTTTTCCCTATTTCACTGAGGGATTTTCTGAGTCCCAGAGTAGTTATAATAATTAATCTAATTTTCATCCTTCTAATTTGCTTTAGATTTATGATCCTAATAATAAACGATTTGAAGTTCCACTCAACATTGAGTCTCCTCCTACTGCTGCGGCTGATCCCAACTACGATATTGAATTCTTAAATGGTTCATTCCTCCAATTCAGAATAACAAGGAAGAGCACAGGAACTGTACTGTGAGTATGAGATGCGTATCCCATTCACACTCTCTTGTTATGTTGTCCAGCAAGAACATTTGACCCATACCGAGTGATGCATTTTACCTTTCAGCTACCCATAGAGAAGCCGAGTGTTCTAGATGAAATGACATGGGTCTGGGAGTCAGGGGACCTGGGTTCTCATCCCCGCTCCTCCATGTATCTGCTGTGTGACTGTGGGCAAGTCCCTAACTTCTCTGTGCCTCATTTACCTCATCTGTAAAATGAGGATTAAGTCCTATTCCCTCCTACTTAGACCGTAAGCCCCATGTGGGACAGTGTCCAAACTGATTATCTTGTATCTACTCCAGTGCTTGGCACATAGGAAGCTCTTAACAAGAACCGTGATAGTAATAATTGTTATTTATTATGATTATATTATAATAATCAGTATTATTATTGTGATTGCCAATAGGCTAGCAGAATGTCTTCTATTTAATTGCATATTAGGGAGATTTCTTTTGTGATATAATTTCTAACTGTGGCATTTTCCTCAAAGTCAGTGATGCCATCAGGGCCAAGGACTGAGTGTTGAGACTTGTCCAAGCTGTTAACCATCAAAAGGATAGGATTTAAATACAATAAAAAATTTAGAAAATGTTTCCAGCTCCTGTGAGCCCCAGTGCCTTCCTCCGTATTTTCCTCAGTTGCTCATCAAACACTAACTCCTCACAATTGGTTTTAAGCACTCAATCACCTTGCCCCTTCCTGCCTCACCTCCCTACTCTCTTACTACGACCGAGCCCACACACTTTGCTCCTTTAATGCTAAACCTCCCTTGACCCCATGATTCCCTCCAGTTATTGCCCCATCTCCCTCCTTCCATTCCTTTCCACACACCTTGAGCAAGTTTCCTATACCCACTGCCTTTCCTCCAATTCTCTCCTTGAGCCCCCTCCGATCTGGATTCCGTCCCCTTCACTCCACCAAAACTGCCTCTCAAAGGTCATTGGTGATCTCCTTCTTGGCAAATCCAACATCTTCTACTACATCTTAATCTTCCTTGACCTCTCAGCTGCCTTCCAAACTGTCAACCATCCCTCTCTCCTGGAAATATCCAACTTTGGCTTCATTGACATTGTCCTCTCCTCGTTCTCTTTCTATCTCTCTAGCCACTCATTCTCCATCTCTTTTGTGGGCTCCTCCTCCTCCTTCTAAATGTGGGTATCTCTCAAGGCTCAGTTCTGGGTCCGCTTCTAGTCTCCATCTGCACTTACTCCCTTGGAGAATTCATTCACTCCTGTGGCTTCAACTACCATCTCCATGGGGATAATTCCCAAATCTACATCCCTAGCCCTGATCTCTCTCTTTCTCTAGAGTCTCACATTTCCTTCTGCCTTCAGGATGACTTTACTTGGAGATTCTGCTGACCCCTCAAGCTTAACATGTCCAAAGCAGAGCTCTTCATCCTTCTGCCCAAACCTTGTCCTCCTTGTGACTTTCCTTATCACTGTAGACAGCATCACTATTCTCCCTCTGTCATAAGCCCATAACCTTGACATTTTCCTTGACTCATCTCCTCTCATTCAATGCACATATTCAATTTGTTACCAAATCCTGTCATTTCAACCTTTGCGACAACACTAAAATCCAACCTTTCCTCTGCATCCCATCTGCTACTATGTTAATGTAAGCATTTAACCTGCCCCTCTTTGACTACTGCGCCAGCCTCCTTGCTAACCTCTCTGCCACCTGTCTCTCCCCACTCCAATCCATACTTCACTCTGATACCTGGATTATTTTTCTACAGAAGCAATCAGTCCTTGTTTCCCCACTTAAGAACCTCCAGTGTTTGCCTATCCACCTCTGCGTCATTGGAAACTCTTTACTCTTAACTTTAGAGAAGCTTTAGAGAACAGCTTGGTCTAGTGGTTAGAGAAGGGGCCTGGAAGTCAGAAGAACCTGGGTTCTAATCCCGGCTCTGCCACTTGTCTGCTATGTGACCTTGGGCAAGTCACTTAACTTCTCTGTGCCTCAGTTACCTCATCTGTGAAATGGGAATTAAGACTGTGAGCCCCACATGGGACAGGGACTGTTTCCAACCTGATTACCTTGTTTCTAGACCTTTGCTTAGAACAGTGCTTGGCACATAGTGTTTAACAAACACTATTATCATTAGTATTACTCATAATAATAATAAAGCCCAATCACTTGCCCTTTCCTTCCTTACTTCCCTGATTTCCAGCCCACACATTTCATTCCTCTAATGTCAACCTACTCATTGTCTATCTCACTGCTGACCTCTTGCCCATTTCCTGCTTCTGGCAAGGTACACCCTCCCTCTTCATATTTGACAAACTATCCCTCTCCCACCTTCAAAGTATTATTGAAGGCACATCTCCCCAAGAAGTCTTTTAATAATAATTATAATGATTACTATTATTATTATTATGGTATCTGTTAAGCGCTTACTATGTGTCAAGCACTGTTCTAAGTGCTGAGGTAGATACTAGGTAATCAGGTTGTCCCACCTGGGGCTTACTGTCTTAATCCTATTTTACAGATGAGGTAACTGAGGCACAGAGAAGTGAAGCAACTTGCCCAGAGTCACACAGCTGACAAGTGGCAGAGCTGGAATTAGAACCCATGACCTCTGACTCCCAAGCCCGTGCTCTTTCCACTGAGCCACTCTGCTTCCCCTCCCAGAAAGCCAACTAGGCCCTCATCCCCTCTTCTCCCACTCCCTTCTGAATCTCCCTTGTCCTTGGATTTGCACGCTTTATTCACCTCTCCCTCCATCCCACAGTGTTTATGTATATATCTGTAATTTCTGTATTTATATTAATGTCTGTCTTCCCTTCTAGACCGTAGGCTCATTGTGGGCAGGGAATGTGACTAACTTTGTTAAATTGTACTCTCCTAATTGCCTTGCTATGCATAGCTCTGCAAACAGTAAACACTCAATAATACGATTGATTGAAATATGATTGATTACTGTGGGGCTAGGGTTGTGATATCAATCGATCAATGAATCAATAGTATTTATTGATTGTGTACTGTGTGCAGAGCACAGTGCCAAGTGCTTGGGAGAGTACAGTACAACAATAAACGGACACATTCCCTGCCCATAGCAAGCTTAGAGTCTAGAGAAGGGGGAGATAGACATTAATATAAATAAATCAATTAGAGATTTGTAAATAAGTGCTGTGGGGCTAGGATAGGGAAGAACAAAAGGAGCGAGTCAGAGTGACGCAGAAGGGAGTCAGGGAAGAGGATGGGGAGCTTAGTCAGGGAAGGATTCTTGGAGATGTTCATTCATTCATTCCATAGTATTTATTGAGCACTTACTATGTGCAGAGCACTGTACTAAGCGCTTGGAATGTACAAATCGACAACAGATAGAGACAGTCCCTGCCCATTGATGGGCTTACAGTCTAATCGGGGGAGACAGACAGACAAGAACAATAGCAATAAATGGAATCAAGGTGATGTACGTCTCATTAACAAAATAAATAGGGTAATAAAAATATATACAAATGAGCAGACAGTGCTGAGGGGAGGGGAAGGGAGGGGGGAGGAGCAGAGGGAAAGGGGGGGAAGGGGGCTTAGCTGAGGGGAGGTGAAGGGGGGGGTAGAGGGGGAGCAGAGGGAAAAGGGTGAGCTCAGTCTAGGAAGGCCTCTTGGAGGAGGTGAGCTCTCAGTAGGGCTTTGAAGAGGGGAAGAGAGGTAGTTTGGCGGAGGTGAGGAGGGAGGGCGTTCCGGACAGTGGTAGGACGTGGGATAGGAATCGACGTCGGGATAGGCGAGAACGGGGGCCGGTGAGGAGGTGGGCGGCAAAGGAGCGGAGCGTGCGGGGTGGGCAGTGGAAAAGGAGAAGGGAGGAGAGGTAGGAGGGGGCAAGAGGATAGAGAGCCTTGAAGCCCAGAGTGAGAAGTTTTTGTTTCGTGCAGAGGTTGATGGGCAACCATTGGAGGTTTTTAAGAAGGGGAGTGACATGCCCAGAGCGTTTCTGCAGGAAGATGAGCCGGGCAGCGGAATGAAGAATAGACTGGAGCGGGGAGAGACAGGAGGAAGGGAGATCAGAGAGAAGGCTGACACAATAATCCGGCCAGGATATTATGAGAGCCCGTAGCGGTAAGATAGCCGTTTGGGTGGAGAGGAAAGGGTGGATCTTGGCGATATTATAAAGGTGAGACCGGCAGGTCTTGGTGACGGAATGGATGTGTGGGGTGAACGAGAGAGCTGAGTCAAAGATGACACCGAGGTCGCGGGCCTGAGAGACGGGAAGGATGGTCGTACCGTCCATGGTGATAGGGAAGTCAGGAAGAGGACAGGGCTTGGGAGGGAAGATGAAGAGCTGAGATGTCTCCAAGGCAGAAGGAAATGCAAGACGGCAAAAAGGGAGAGGTGAAAGACACGTTCCCTGCCCACAGCAAGCTTACAGTCTAGATAGGGGTAAGCCTACTTAAGGAAATGATCATTTCTGGGAGTGCTGTCTAAATGCAATGCACTGTTCTAAACATTTGGGAAAGTACACAAAATCTAGGAAGTTCCTTCCTACAGACATAAAAATATTTACGAATAGAATGATCAGAATAAATAATGGAGGCTATAGACGAATACTAAGGGGCTGAAGAGGGTTATAGATAAATAACAGTGTGAAAAGAAACTGTTTAGTTGATCTGATTTAAGGGCAGTCTAAGATGAATATCCCAGCATCTACAGTCCTCAAGTCACATGCAAAATTATTTTCTGGCTTATTTGATGCTATTGGTGCCTTTCTACTTGTTTTGTTGCCTGTCTCCCCCTTCTAGACTGCGAGCCCATTGTTGGGTAGGGATTGTCTCTATCTGTAGCCAAATTGTACTTTCCAAGTGCTTAGTATAGTGCTCTGCACACAGTAAGCACTCAATAAATACGATTAAATGAATGAATGAATGGGAGAAATATTCAAATACTTAGTTCCAGGCTTCTTTGTAACTCCTGCTGAAAATCACTGAGAATCTGGGTAAGAAATTAAATGTGTGTTGTTTCTAAAATAATGATTTGATACACACTTCTGGCTATGATGTTATCTGACCATGCAGGTGTGTCATAATAAGTGATGCATGATAAGCAGCGTGGCTCAGTGGAAAAAGCACGGGCTTTGGAGTCAGAGGTCATGGGTTTGAATTCCAGCTCTGCCACTTGTCAGCTGTGTGACTGTGGGCAAGTCACTTAACTTCTCTGTGCCTCAGTTACCTCATCTGTATAATGGCGATTAAGACTGTGAGCCCCACGTGGGACAACCTGATTCCCCTGTGTCTACCCCAGTGCTTAGAACAGTCCTCTGCACATAGTAAGCGCTTAACAAATACCAACATTATTATTATTATTATTAAATAGCTTTGCTCTGATCAGTGTTGTGGTTTGAGAAAATTCCATAAAAATCCAAGATCACAGACTTTGGTTCATCTCTCGACTTTAAGCTCACTGTGGATAGAGAACATGTCTATTGTATTGTACTCACCCAAGCTGTTAGTGAGATCCTGCATATTTATTAAGTGATCCATAAATGCCACTGATGATTGATTAATTTGGCATACGCTGAAAGATTCCACATCTACCTCTACAACAGTTTGTTTCCAGCTTGTTAATATCCTTCAGATACATGAAATAATAAAAGCTAACTTCAGCTTGCTTGAAAAAAGAAATTTCTTCAGAATCTATGACAAAAACAATCGCCCTCAAATTAAATGGAAAGAAAAGCAGGATTTTAATTGTAGCATTAAGTTAATTTGACGTTATTGTTATTAGCAGCGTGGCTCAGCGGAAAGAGCATGGGCTTGGGAGACAGAGGTCGTGGGTTCTAATCCCGGCTCTATCGCTTATTAGCTTTGTGACTCTGGGTAAGTCACTTTACTTTCTGTGCCTCAGTTATTTCATCTGAAAAATGAGGGTTAAGACCGTGAGCCCCATATGGGTCAACCTGATCACCTTGTATTCCCCCCGCCCCAGCGCTTAGAACAGTGCTTCACACATAGTAAATGCTTAACAAATGCCATTATCATTATTACCTCACTCCATCTAGTTTTCTCTAAATGGCACGAACTGCCCTTTAAAGGACAGAAATTTTAAACAATGATATGTTCAAATCATTTCCATTTTATTTAACCCAGGGCAAACTTTTTTTTAAAATTTTTTGCAAGAACCTGTCAGTGGGAGGAGAAAATGACAGTGATCACAAGTTCTGCTTCTGTTGTATTCTCCCAAGCACTTAGGAAGTGCTCTGTACTTAGTACGTGCTCAGTACATACCATGGATACTAGTGCTCTTGATGATTTTTAAATCTAATTTGCAGTTTTCCTGGAGAAATTAGTTTTCAAGAATTATAAAGGACCCACCCTTCCCCAGTGAGTACCCTGACACATCCTGTCCTCAAAAGGAGCTTGAAATCGATGCCCTCGTCTTCCCCTGTACTCAGTAGCCAGGGAAGAACATTTTTCTTTCATTTAAGCTACAAAAATCAACTATTTAAAAATAAGCTCATAATATTTTCATTAAAAACCTTTGAAAATGATGTTAATATTCTCCCTTTCCTGAGCCCTCCAACAAACCATTGTTTTTCTTTTTCTTTTTGCTTCTTGTTAAGCACTTACTATGTGCCAGGCACTTAGTAGGTGCTGGTGGTAGATACAAGTTAATCAGGTTGGACACAGTCTGTGTCCCACATGGGGCTCACAGTCTTAGTCTCCATTTTACAGATGAGGTAACCGAGGCTCAGAGAAGCCAAGTGACTTACCCAAGGTGGCACAGCAGACACATGTGGGATTAGAACCCAGGGCGTTCTGAATTCCAGGCCCGTGCTCTATCCACTAGACCACACTACTTCTTTTTCCATGGTATACTATATCTCCTTTTGTACTTTCTTCTGAAAAGCCTCTCGTTTGATGCTACCCAAAAAATTATTTCTCATTTCAAATCCTCCGCTTGCAGAGGTCTATCTTTCAATCCAAAACTGTCATACAGTTCTTATTTCTTAATTTATTCATTCAACACATTTATTGAGCACTTACTGTGTGTGGACCACGGTACTAAACACTTGGGAGAGTACAATACAACAGTAAACTGACACATTCCCTGCCCACAACAAATTTACAACTTGGGAGGGGGGAAGGGTGACAGACATTAATATAAATAAAGCAATTGCAGTTATGGACATCAGTGCTGTGAAGATGTGGGAGGGGTGAATAAAAGATCCACATCCAAATACAAGCACGGTGCGGAAAGGAGTGGGAGAAGCGAAAAGGAGGGCTTTTTCCTTGCATAACAATACATTTTAGATCATTGCGAAGCTTCAATAAACAACAGATGAGAAATCCAGAAATTGCTAAAGCTCAAGCTTTCGAGATCATAAGGGAGACAGGATGAAAAAAACTCATCTGTCCTGGGATTTCCAACTGCTAAGGAAGAAACTAGAATACTTTGTCAGTATTGCAGTGAAGAACACATTCATTCATTCATTCGATCGTACTTATTGAATGCTTATTGTGTGCAAAGCACACATAACAAACAACTAAATCTAGGCACTAGCCTCAGTGATATTGTTCTAAAACCATCTATAACAGAGCCCTGTTCTCTTTTTCTTGTGCTTAGTATTCAGAGGTATCAATTTGAAAGAACTTTTCAAATGGGAACCAACTAAAATGATTTATGTCATTAGTTTTTATAAATTACAATTTTGCTTCAGGCAGTAGAGCCAAACTGTACGCAGCTTTTGTAATACACAGATCCTTCCAGTCTGAGAAGCCCATTATTTTCCCTAGTGCAGTAGATGTTATGATTGTTAAGTCCTTTTTAAAAAGGACTTTTCTGTTTTATTTCTCATAACAATAAAAATGCCGTCTCCAAAGGTTGCGGTAACACAGAGGTGTAATCAGAAGTAATTCAGTGAAAAAGAACAAGATTTCCATGAGATCTGCATTTCTGAAAGAAATTAATTTCTACCTTAAAGTCTGTTTCCCTTTTTAGAAATTATAGGATGAAAGTAGTTTCAAAAATGAGATCCTAAGCATCTAGTCACTTTCCCTGGGTGAGTCGAAGAAATGCCAAGTAACCGTTTTCTCTTGGGACAGAAAGACACCTTGGTGACTCTATTTATCTTGACTTTATTTATTGCCATCGTTCTCATCTGTCTGCCTCTCCCGATCAGACCGTAAGCCCGTCAAACGGCAGGGACCGTCTCTATCTGTTGCCGACTTGTTCATTCCAAGCGCTTAGTACGGTGCTCTGCACATAGTAAGCGCTCAATAAATACTATTGAATGAATGAATGAATGGAAGGGTTAGAATGCAGGTGGAGGATAGGTAAGCTTTTCTAGTAACAGCTAAGCTACTCCCTGAATCAATCAATCAGTGGTGACATTAGAAGTAATAGTATTTTGAAGCACTTACTAATGAATAATGGTATTTGTTAGGCACTTACTATGTGCCAGGCACTGTACTAAGCACTTGGGAGGATGTAAGCCAATAGGGTTGGATAGAGTCCCTGTCCCACATGGGGCTCATTGTCTTCATCCCCATTTTCCAGATGAGGTAACTGAGGCTCATAGAAGTGAAGTGACTTGCCCAAGGTCACATAGCAGACAGGTGGCGGAGCTGGGATTAGAATCCATGACCTTCTGAGTCCCAGGCCCAAGCCGTATCCACTGTTCCATGTTGCACTTGGGAGTATGCAATATGATAGAGGTGTTAAACACGATATCTGCCCACAAGGAACTTACGGTTTAGAGGAGGCGACAGACATTAAAAAAAATTACAGATAAGGGAAATGGTAAAGCAGCAGCATGGCTCAGTGGAAAGCACTCGGGCTTGGGAGTCAGAGGTCACGGGTTCAAATTCCAGCTCTGTCACTTGTCAGCTGTGTGACTGTGGGCAAGTCACTTCACTTCTCTGTGCCTCATTTCCCTCATCTGTAAAATGGGGATTAAGACTGTGAGCCTCACGTGGGACAACCTGATTCCCCTGTATCTACCCCAGCGCTTAGAACAGTGCTCTGCACTTGTTAAACGCTTAACAAATACCAACATTATTATTATTAAAGGATTTGAATGGCTTGAAACCTCTCTACCTGACTAGCAGGGACAGTTACTCCCTGGGCACATAAAAAATGGACATTGGTCCTTAATTTGAAAAGAGTACAATTGTTCTTTAGTTCAAAGATGATCCTGCCTTCTGAGGGGTTGCACCAAACAATTGGGCATCCTTTGAGTGATAATTTCTTGCACTTTCTCTAGACCATGAACTCCTTATGGGGCAGAGAACGTTATCTACCAACCCCATTGTACTGTAATCACCCCAGTGCTTAGTACAGTGCTCTGCACATAATAAGTGCTCATTACATTTCAATGCTCGATTGAATCATGAAAGTGCAGCAGTATATTTTTTGGGTTCCCTCTATTTGAGTGAGAAGTGCTTAGACACCAAAGTTAAATAGAAAAAGGGAGGTTTTACCAACAGTTGGAAATGTGCTTAAATTCATTTTGCAGCCTGTTCTAGTGGATAGAGCCCAGGCCCAGGAGTCAGAGCCACAGGTTCTAATCCTGGCTCTGCAACACATCTGCTATGTGACCTTGGGCACATCACTTCACTTCTCTGGGCCTCAGTTACCTCATCTGTAAAATGGGGATGAAGACTCGGAGCCCCACGGGGAGAGGGACTATGTCCAACCTTGTAGCTACCTCAGTTCTTAGAACAGTGCTTGGCACATAGTAAGCGCTTAACAAATACCACAGTTATTCTTCTCTGCCTTATTATTGGTGATAGTTTGTGCTGAGCCATTCGCTCTGTAGCCTAGCTGGTCTTAACGCAGCACCACACATTGTGATATACCTTCACACCGCTTTTCTACCCACGCGCTGCTTGTGCTACAGAGCATTAGGCAGGGGTTGTGTTTACCAACTCTCTTGTACTGTACTTTCCCCAGTACGTGGTCCAATGTTCTGCACACAGAAAGCGCTCAATAATCAATACAAATCAATAGTTTTTATTGATCACTTACTCTGTGCAGAGCCCTGTACTGAGCACTTGGGAGAATCCAGTGCGACAGAGCTGGTAAACAGAAGCCAGTGGCAGAGCTGGGATTAGAACCCAGGTCTCCTGTCTCCCAGGTCCGTGATCCATCCACTCAGCCCTACTGCCTGTCATAGTGAGCCTCATCTCTACTTATCACCTCTCCCTCTGTGGGGGATGGGAGAAGGTTTAGAGATCATTATCGATCCCCTCTTGGCTGTAAACTCATTTGGGGCAGAGACAGTGTCTGCTTATTGTTAATAATAATTATGGTATTTGTTAAGTGCTTAATATGTACTAAGCTCTGTTCTAAGTGCTGGGGTAGATGCAAGGTAATCAGGTTGTCCCATGTGGGGCTCAGACTTTTAATTTTAAAGATGAGGTAACTGAGGCACAGGGAAGTTAAGTGTCTTGCCCGTGGTCACACAGGAGACAAGTGTATTGATGCCTGACTACTTGTTTTGTTTTGTTTTGTTTTGTCGTCTGTCTCCCCCATTTAGACTGTAAGCCTATTGTTGGGCGGGGATTGTCTCTATCTGTTGCCGAATTGTACAGTCCAAGTGCTTAGTACATTGCTCCGCGCACAGTAAGCACTCGATAAATTCGATTGAATGAATGAAGTGGTGGAGCCGAGATTAGAACCCAAGTCCTCTGACTCCCAAGCCCGTGCTCCTTCCCCTAAACCACGTATTGTACTCTCCCAAGTGCTTAGTACAGTGCTCTGCACACAGTAAACACTCAATAAATTCGATTGAATTAATCAATGAATGATCAAAATTAGATACTCATTTTTGTTTTCTTTCCGGGCTTTGCATAGGTGGGACACATCACTCGGAGGATTGACCTTTTCTGAACAGTTTATGCAGATGTTAGTCACCCTCCCATCTGACTCAGTTTATGGATTTGGTGAACATGAACATCCATCTTTTAAGCATGACATGAACTTCATCAGATATGGAATGTTTACCAGAGATCACCCACCCATGGTAATGTGTTCCTCTATTAGTAATAATAATAATTAATTAAGGCGTTTGTTAAGCACTTACTATATGCCAGAAACTGTACTAAGCTCTGGGGTGGATACAAGCAAATAGGGTTGGACACATTCCCCGTCCCCTATGGGGCTCACGGTCTCAATCCCCATTTTACAAGTGAGGCAAGTGAGGGAGAGAGAAGTGAAGTGACTTGCCCAGGGTCACACAGCAGACAAGTGGCAGAGCTGGAATTAGAGCCTATGACCTTCTGACTCTGTCCACGTTCCATCCACTACGCTAGTCTATTCAAGTTCATTCAAGTGCCTAATGTGTGCAAAGCATTGTACTAAGCACCTGGATTTAATTATTTCAATTTGAATTTTGAAAAAAAATAGTGTATTAATTTTCTCTCAGGAAGCTTTCTGAACAGTGCATTTGTTTAATTCAGATTTTCGGGTAAGACAAAGAAGTCGAGCAGCATGACCTAGTGGATAGAGCACGGGCCTGAGCGTCAGGAGGACCTGGGTTCTAATCCCAGCTCTGCCTGTTGTCTTCTGAGTGGCCTTGGGCAAGTCACTTTACTTCTCTGTGCTTAAATTCCTCATTTGTAAAATAGGGATTAAGACCGTGAGTCCTAACTGGGACAGGGATTGGGTCCAATCCGATTACCTTGGATTACCTAGAGTTTAGTATAGTGCCTGGAACATAGTAAGTGCTTACCAAATGCTACAGTTATTACTATTTTTACCATTAAATGAGTAAAATATCATCTGTCCACCAGGCCACAGACACAGTATTCAGCATCCTTTCCAACTAGTGTAGCTAAACAGGTGTTCTTAGCCCCTGCTACTCCCTGATTCCCCTCTCGGGTTTGCACGTGGGGAGTTTCCAGTCCTCCGCTAGTCTTGACTACGGGAGGGAGGGTCAAGCAGAGGCCCGTCCACTCCATTCTTAGCTTGGGCAGCGGCTAGCCAGCGGAAAGCAACCTGCGACAAGTCAAAACTCACCCATACTGGGCAGCAGCGGCACGGGAGAGAGTCGAGGGTGGAGACTCAGGTTTTCTGTGTGGAAGGAGGCGATGGTCAACCACGTCCATATTTTTACTAAGAAAACTCTGTGGATCCGCTACCAGAACGATTGCGGAGAATGGTGGGGCGTTCTGGGAGAGATGTGTCCGTGGCGTCGCTATGGGTCGGAGACGACTAGGCATTTAAGACAAGACTCTCTGACTTGTTCTTGGCCCCAAGCGCCAGGCACGAGGGCACGTGCCTATCTTGATGTCTGATTCAATATTTAGATTTCCTATTGACAGAAAGAATGAATTGATTGAAACAACCTAGAAATATGGTCTTACCTTTTGATGTTGCAGGCATTTAGCAATCTTTATGGCGTTCACCCCTTTTACATGTGCGTAGAGAAAGATTTCAATACCCATGGTGTTCTGCTCCTGAATTCCAATGCACAAGGTAATAAAATTAATTTGTTTCAAAGAAATATAGAGATAAAAGTCTTCCATATGTGTTTGCTATTTTCAATTACCTTTTTCTTTAGCAGCTAATAAAATTATGGCATGTGGTTTATAACTGGAATGTAATTTCCAAAAATAGTTTATCAGATAAACTTAACAAGTGCAGTAAAATATTATGCTATGATGTTCTTTCGCTTGAAACAGGAGAATTGAAAACAGAAACGAATTTGAATAGTCACATTTGGGGGGAAATAACCCAGAAATGCTATTGATTCGGTAATATCTTATTACCGTGCAGGAGAGTTGTGAATATTGCCATGGTCACGTTTCTGCATGAATTTAGTTTTATAATTTATTTTAAAAATAATCTTGGGAGCTGTAAAGTAGCTTTTTTCTGTGAATTTTCATGTTAGCTATATAAACATGTCATCCGATGTTCTGTGACTTCAACATTTAGGATATTAAATGCTATAAAATGTTAGCATCAGATAATTTATGTTGTATGTGGTTTCATGCAATTCTCTATAATGACTCTACACTGTCAGGAAGGTCTCAGACATTTGCTTGCCAAATACCAGCACACAAACTGATAAATATTTTGTCAGTCAGTGAATGAAAAACATTTGAGTACTCATCAAGGAGTGTTATACACTTTAGAATATTTAAATGAAGGACAGGATTCAACTACTGCCCTGGAAGAGTTAGTCTAATGGGGAAAGATAATGATAACGAGAAGCAGCGTGGCTCAGTGGAAAGAGCACGGGCTTTGGAGTCAGAGGTCATGGGTTCAAATCCCGGCTCTGCCACTTGTCAGCTGTGGGACTGTGGGCAAGTCATTTAACTTCTCTGTGCCTCAGTTACCTCAACTGTAAAATGGGGATTGGGACTGTGAGCCCCACGTGGGACAACCTGATTCCCCTGTGTCTACCCCAGCGCTTAGAACAGTGCTCTGCATATAGTAAGCGCTTAACAAATACCAACATTATTATTATTATTATTATAGACAAGGCTAATTTAACTACAGAGCAAAAAGGACAGTAACATCATACCCATCTTGACCATTATTTTGATTATTTGTTGCAGTAGGGGTAATTGGAAAGAGCAGGGGCCTGGGAGTCAGAGGACCTGGGTTATAATTCAATAGTATTTATTGAGCGCTTAGTATGTGCAGAGCACTGTACTAAGCGCTTGGGATGAACAAGTTGGCAACAGATAGAGACAGTCCCTGCCGTTTGACAGGCTTACAGTCTAATCGACTTACAGTCTAATCTAGTCCAGTCTAGTCCAGTCTATCTTACAGTCTAGTCTAATCCCAGCTCTATCAGTACCTGCTATGTGACCTTGGGCAAATCTTATAACTTCTTTATCTTTCAGCTTCCTCATTTGTAAAATTGTAAAATTGTAAAATTTTCTTCCCCTCGACTCTATTTATTGCCATCGTTCTCGTCTGTCCGTCTCCCCTGATTAGACCGTAAGCCCGTCAAACGGCAGGGACTGTCTCTATCTGTTGCTGACTTGTTCATTCCAAGCGCTTAGTATAGTGCTCTGCACATAGTAAGCGCTCAATAAATACTATTGAATAAAATTGGACCACCTGCCTCCCTCCTACTGACACCTAATAAATGTGCTATTTGTTAACTGCTTATTGTGTGTCTCACACTGTATTTAACACCTGGGTAGAAGTAAGATGATCTGGTCCCAAATGGGACTAAAAGCCTAAGTAGGAGGGACCACAGGTATTGAATCTCTACTTTGCAGATGAGTAAACTGAAGCCCAAAGACACTAACTGACTTGTCTATGGGGCAGAGACTGGATCCCACCTGTTCATCTTTTCTCTACCTCCTTGCTTGACACGTAGCAAAGTGCTTAATGAATGCCATAATAATAATAATGATACTAAAAATAATGACAATAATAACAATAATAATGTCAGTTTTTGTTAAGCGCTTACTATGTGCAGAGCACTGTTCTAAGCACTGGGGTAGACACAGGGGAATCAGGTTGTCCCACGTGGGGCTCACAGTCTTAATCCCCATTTAACAGATGAGGTAACTGAGGCACAGAGAAGTTAAGTGACTTGCCCACAGTCACACAGATGACAAGTGGCAGAGCCGCGATTTGACCCCATGACCTGTGACTCTAAAGCCCGTGCTCTTTCCACTGAGCCACGCTGCTTCTGCAGCACTTCCTTACTTACTTACTTATGCAGAGCCCTTGTTCTAGCCTCTGGGGAAAGGTACAAGGATATCGAATCGCACACCGTCTCTGGCCCATAGTGGATTTACAGTTTCAAAGGAGAGGAACTGGAGACAAACCATCGAAATAACAAATTGACAAAATGAGTAAAGGAAAAATAATCCAGAGAAGCACAAAAACAATGTTGACAATAAGAGCTGCTTAACTAAACTGCTAAATAACAGTTTTTAGGCTCTTCGCTGTTCCTTCAGACCTGTCCCTAGTTCAGTAAACTTAAGCTTCCCAGTGTCCCAGCTCTTGTTATAAGTGTGCTGATGTTCTGGATTCTGCTCATCCTGTTCCTACTGGCTAGAACTCGATCCCGGTAATGATGGGCTGAAGAGAAGGTAGGGGTCAACAAGACTTCTACTGTTGATGTTTAGAAAACACTTCATCTGACCTCAGAGAGAGTAAAATCACAAACACAGCAATAAACCTAGAGCAGAAAGGACAGAAGAAGTGGTTGGGGAGAGATAATAATAATGATAATAATAACTGTGGTATTTGTTAAGGTATTCGGGTCGGAATCAGTTCCTGTCCCACATAAGAAGCAGCGTGGTTCAGTGGAAAGAGCCCGGGCTTGGGAGTCAGAGATCATGGGTTCTAATCCCGGCTCTGCTGCATGTCAGCTGTGTGACTTTGGGCAAGTCACTTAACTTCTCTGGGCCTCTGTCACCTCATCCATAAAATGGGGATGAAGACCGTGAGCCCCACGTGGGACAACCTGATCACCTTGTATCCCCCACCCCCAGCGCTTAGAACGCCTGTAGACCACGTGATGTGTTTTGTGCTCAATTCTTGTAAACTGGTTGAATAGCTCAACACAAACATTTATTGCTTAAAATGAGGAATTGGTGGTTACTGAACCCACTTATGCTAGAGAAGCAACGTGGCTCAGTGTAAAGAGCACAGGCTTGAGACTCGGAGGTCGTGGGTTCTAATCCTAGCTCTGCCACTTGTCAGCTGTGTGACTTTGGGCAAGTCACTGAACTTCGCTGTGCCTCAGTTACCTCATCTGTGCAATGGGGATTAAGACTGTGAGCCCCACTTGGGACAACCTGATAAACTTGTATCTCCCCCAGTGCTTAGAACAGTGCTTGGCACATAGTTAGTGCTTAGCAAATGCCACCATTATTATTATTATTATTATTATCCCAATCTATGTTTCCTCCTTTCAGATATCACTTTGAGCCCATCTCCATCTATCACATTCCGGACCATCGGCGGAATCCTTGACTTTTACATGTTTCTTGGACCCACACCCGAAAATGTTGTCCAGCAATACACAGAGGTTGGTACAGAAGAATTACATAAGCATTTATGATACAATTCTTAGATTGCAAGGCTGTTTTTTAAGTTGCTTACTACAGGATCTTTTTGCTATTTGCAAGAATGTGTATGTCTTCCTTGAATAGTCTACAGTATTCAAATAGTACAATCAAAGTAAACATTTTATTTGTCGGTTTGAAAAAGGAAGCCCATCAGAACAAACTTATCCCCTAATCCGAAGACCATTGTATTAGCATATCAGTGTTGAAATGAAAATTTGCCATTTTTAGGTCATGAAGGAAATCACTCCCATTTCACATTGTCTCGTTGTAAAATGGGCATGTGTGAAATTGCTTTCATATGATGCTGTGGTGGGTCTTAAGTAATGAGATAAACACCAAATTAGGGAAAATGCAGTTATGTCCAATAGTCATTACTGCTTCTGGCAATGAACTGTGGTATACGATAAAAGAACCAACATTTTTAGTGTGTGTTCCAATATTCCAATCCATTAAATTTGGAACCCTAGTTGCAGCCTATCTTACAGACATTAAATTATCTAAATTGTGGGAGGCCGATTTCAAATCCCAGTGGGTCATGTTTACGGGAACAGGTAGGATGAAGAGTAGCCACCCAGCCATCCAACTTGGTGCACAGGAAAATATGTGTCGTGTGTGGATGGTTGTGTGTATGTGTCTGTGCGTGTACACGTGCCCATGGGAAATATGGTTTGCAAGGCACGATTTTGTTTTGGTTTTAAATTCCTGCAAGTGACTTGTTGATGAAAATGTTTTTATTCCTTTCACAAAGCTATGTCACATGAGTGAAATGAATACCTATAACCAGGAGGTTTAGAGAGTGGCCTCATCCGCAGGGGACAATGGGAATTAACTGGGAACCATCCGCTGTATTTTCCTATGGCTCTGTGTTTATCCTTCAGCTGAATGTTAGAGCGGTAAGGAATGGTCAAATGTCATATGGTGAATTTGTGGCGACCTTTCCACTTCCTGGAGCCATGCTGTTCTTTCTAGACTTGTCATTGACCCTGGCCTCAATGACCCTGATGTGAGAGGGATACACAATCTCTACTGTTTATTTTTTTACGTTAAAGGGTTTCCATTAGAGAAGAGTGGAAAGGCAGAGATTACTGCAGCCAGGTTGGATTTTTGCCTGTTTTGTCAGTCATTCAGATTAGCCTCCAGCCATCCAGAAAGCAACAGGAATTCTAATAGAAGCCTTCTGAAAATCTGGGATTGGACGTTGCTCTATAATGTGGAAGTTTCGCTTTGTTTTACTTCTGCTTCCAGGATGATGTCCTGAGACTTATTAATTGAACTATCTCAGTTTCAGAACTCAGGAAGCATTGTGGAATTTGGTTTAGGTGAGATTGTATTGTTCAAATTCTTGAGCTTTGTGTTTAAGCGAAACCTTATGTTTCAAGAGAAATCAGGGTTTAGCTCTTGAATTTCAAACCACGTGATGTTCCTGAATTCTGTGATAATAATAGTAGGTATTGTTATTATAATAGTGCTTGTTAAGTGCTTGCTATGTGCCAAGCACTGCACTGAACCTTGGGATAAATACGAGATCGGATAGAGTCCCCGTATCTCACGAGATCACAATTTAAGGGAGAGGGAGCCCTATGTGGGACAGGGACTGTGTCCAACTTGATTATCGTCTTTCATCCCCACCATTTAAAAAAATATTTGACACGTAGTGAGTGCTTAACAAACACCACAGTTATTATTATTATCATCATTATTAGGGAGAACAGGGTTATAATCCCCATTTTACAGATTAGAAAATTTAGGCCAGAGATACTGTGACATGCACTTGCCCTAGGTCACATAGCAGATAAGTACAGAACCAGGATAATAATAACAATAATGTTGGCATTTGTTAAGCACTTACGATGTGCAGAGCACTGTTCTAAGCGCTGGGGTAGATACAGAGTAATCAGGTTGTCCCACGCGAGGCGCACAGTCTTAATCCCCATTTTACAGATGAGGGAACTGAGGCACAGAAAAGTTAAGTGACTTGCCCACAGTCACACAGCTGACAAGTGGCAGAGCCGGGATTTGAATCCGTGACCTCTGACTCCCAAGCCCGTGCTCTTTCCACTGAGCCACGCTGCTTCTCTAATCAGAACCCAACTCTCCTGACTCCTTTTCCTCTGCTCTTTCCACTAGGCCACCCAGCTTCTTAACCACTTATGATGGGGGAGGGAGTTCCAGGCCAGAGGAAGAACAGGGGTAAAGGGTTGGTAATGAGCTAGATGAGGTCAAGTTATAGTGATCAAGGTTGGTGCTAGGGGAGTGAAATGTGCTGCCCATGTTGAATTAGGAAATCAGTGAAAAGGTAGCTCTGATTGAGAACTTTAAAGTCGATGGTAAGCAGTTTCTGATTGATGTGGAAGTGGATGGACAATCTCTGAATGTTCTAAAGCAGACGGGAGTTGTGGACTAAACATTTTGTAGTTAGAACTTTAGTTTTATTTGAAATTGGAGGCGGAAGAGATCAGAGGCAGGGAGGCGAGGGAGGAAGCTGAGGCTGTCGTCACGGTGAGATATAAGTGCTTGGATCTGCGTAGTATTCACTAGTGGTTATTGAGCACGTATGGAATGCAGAGCACTCTACTAAGCACTTGGGAAAGTACATATAGCAATAAATAAACACATTCCTTGCCCTAGCGATTTGAGGCAAGAAAAGGGCAGATTTTAGTGATGTTATGAAGAATATGGCGACAGACAGAATATGTGGGTTGAATGAGAGAAATGAAGATAATACCAAGATTACGGACTTGTGAGACAGGGAAGAGAAGGGTATAGTGTACAGTGTTAGGAAGGTAAGGGGGAGGAGAGGGTTTGGGTGGGAAGATGAGGGGTTCTGTTTTAGATTTAATAATAATAAAAAATAATTAAGGTATTTGTTAAGCGATTACAATGTGTCAAGCACTATTCTAAGCACTGGGGAAGATACAGGGTAATCAGGTTGTCCCACGTAGGGCTCACAGTCTCAATTCCCATCTTACAGATCAGGTAACTGAAGCACATAGAAGTCAAGTGACTTGCCTAAGGTCGCATAGCAGACGAGTGACACAGCCGAGATTAGCACCCACGATCTCTGGCTCCCAAGCCCTTGCTCTTGCCACTAGGCCATACTGCTTCAAGGTTTAGATGTCAGCAGGGCATCCGATTTTGTTGGGATTACTGATGGATGAGGATCATTATTAGCATCCCATTCAAGCAGCACTTAAAATGCTCACAATGCCCTAACCGACGCCCACAACAGCAGGAACAACACAGCCTTCCATATGGTCCCAATACAGGATGATTCAGAAGCTGACATTTGCTCCTTGGACCATGACTCTTAGCTTATCTCAGGTCTCCGGTGATACGTAATTAACCTCCTTTAGTAATATAGAGCTCAGTCCCTTCCTTGTATTGAGGAAAACCATGTGTCTTTCCCAAATCCAGACTTCCATTTATGGCTCCCAAACCCAGGTCCCGGAGATAGGATAACAAGGAGGAGTGTACCTTTTCTGGATCCTACCTTGCGAATGACTTCTTGAACTGGCTTTGGACTCCCAGTGACAGGTCCATGCTCTCTGCTCTAGAAAGCCTCACTATTTCTCCAGAGCTTTCCAGGATCGGCAGAGACAGAGTCTTGGCCTATCCTGAGGAAACAGGGCTGGCCACCGGCCCCTTTTCCAACCCTGATCTTGCTTACCCTAGCCACGGTACAGCATGGACTGGTGGATAGAGAACGGGCCAGGGGATCTGAAGGACCTGGGTTCTAATCCCAGCTCAGCCGTGAATCTGCTGTGAGACCTTAGGCTAATCCCTTAATTTCTCTGTGCCTCAGTTACCTCATCTATAAAATGAGGATTAAGACTGTGAGCCCCATGAGGGACAGGGACTGTGTCCAATCCAATTACCTTGTATCTACCTCAATGCTTAGTATAGTGTCTGGCAAATAACAAGAACTTAACAAATACCATAATTATTCTTATTCTTATTATTTCCCTGGTCATTATGGTGACCCCAGTCACAACAGAAAATTTCTCTTGAATTTCTTATAAACCCAACAGCAAACGTTTGAGATTCAATCAAACGGTAATATGTGTTAAGCAGCTAACGTGTGCAGAACATGTACTGAGTGTTTGGAAGAGTGCAGTATAATTAGTAGACATGAACCCTGCCCCCAAGGAGTTTATAATTTGATAGAGAGAGACACTAAAATAATTGGAAGTAGGAAGAAGTAATAGAGCATAAAGAAATGTACCTAAGCACTAAGGGGGTGTGGGTTAGGGTGAGTCCTATGAAGGGCAGGGACCGTGTCCAAACTGATTAGCTAGTATGTACCCCAGTGTTTAGCAGAGCGCCTGGCACATAGCACTTAACAAATACCATTAAAAAACGAAGGCATAGGTGACGTGAAAGTACTGAAGTAGCACTTTGTGGGGGATACAGGGTAGGGAGATGACAGACTGACCAAGAACTCTACCAGTTCTTTGTATTGAACTCTCCCGAGTGTTTAGAGCAGTGCTCTGCACTCAACAAGTGCTCATTAAATACCATCATTTGATTGATTGAAAGCCCTAGTAGGAGATGTAATTTAGAAGGGCTAAGAAGATGGAATCGACAGTTGAGAGTGACCGGAGACAGGCAAATCAGCAAGGAGCCCGATGTAATAGTTAAATCGAGGTATGACAAGTCCTGAGAGCAGTGAAGTGGCTTAAGATTTCAGAAAAGACAATCCGCTGGTATAACCCACTCTCAGTAAATGGTGAATTTTTTCCCTAATACAATAGTTGTCCATAAACTATTGAATGAATCAAACCCAGATAAGGATAAATTCATGTGTTTTGGATGCCTGACTTGTAGGATATCCAGCCTTTAGGAATTAGGCTCTATCGTCAGTCCATCAATCATCAATGGCATTTATTGAGTGCTTACTCTGTGCGGAGCACTTTATTAAGCTCTTGAGATGTACAGCACTAGGGTAGGGTTTTCACTCAGCTATATCAATTTAGAACTGCAGCACTACAGTCTGGTTAAGACTATTTAACAGGTCTCTATGAGAAAATGGTTCTTATAATATCTCACACGGCTTCAACTATCTAACACAGCTTCAACTATCACCTCTATACTGATATACCCTAATCTGCATCTCCAGCACTGATCTCCATCCCTCTCTGCAGTCTCACATTTCCTCCTGCCTTCAAGACATCTCTACTTAGATGTCCCACCCTCACCTCAAACTCAATATGGCTAAAACTAAACTTATCTTCCCATCCAAACCCTGTCCTTTCACTCACTTTCCCATCACTGATAATAATAATAATAATGTTGGTGTTCGTTAAGCACTTACTATATGCAGAGCACTGTTCTAAGCGCTGAGGTAGATACAGGGTAATAAGGTTGTCCCACGTGAGGCTCACAGTTAATCCCCATTTTACAGAAGAGGTAACTGAGGCACAGAGAAGTTAAGTGACTTGCCCACAGTCACACAGCTGACAAGTGGCAGATCCGGGAGTTGAACCCATGACCTCTGACTCCGAAGCCCAGGCTCTTTCCACTGAGCCACGCTGCTTCCCCATAATGTTGGTATTTGTTAAGCGCTTACTATGTGCAGAGCACTGTTCTAAGTGCTGGGGGATACAAGGTGATCAGGTTGTCCCACGTGGGGCTCACGGTTTTAATCCCCATTTTACAGATGAGGTACCTGAGGCACAGAGAAGTTAGATGACTTGCCCGCAGTCACACAGCTGACAAGCGGCAGAGTTGGGATTAGAGCCCACGACCTCTGACTCCCAAGCCCGGGCTCTTTCCACTGAGCCACGCTGCTTCACTGATGACAGCACCACCATCCTTCCCGTCTCAGAAGCCAGTAACCTTGGCATTATCCTTGACTCCTCTCTCTCCTTCCACCCACATATTCAAGCCATCACTAAATCCTGTCAGTTCTACCTTCACAACGTCACCAAAACCCGCCCCTTCCTCTCTGCCCAAACTGCTTCCGCCATAATGCAAGCACTTATCCTATCCTGCTTTGATTATTATATCCATCTCCTGCTGACCTCCCTGCCTCCTGTCTCTCCCCATTCCAGAACATACTCCATTCTCCTGCCCTAATCATTTTCCTTCACAAACATTCAGACTATGTTTCTCTACTCCTCGAGAAACTCCAGTCGTTGCCCATCCACCTCCGCATCAAACAAAACCTTCTCACCATTAGTTTTAAAAACTTAATCGCCTTGACCACACCTACCTCACCTCGCTTCTCTCCCGCTACAACCCAGTCCACTCACTTGGTTCCTCTAATGTTAACCATCTCACTGTACCTCGATTTCCTCTATCTCACCACCAACCTCTTGCGCACATCCTACCTCTGGCCTGGAATGCTCTCCTTCTGCATATCAGACAGATAATTGCTCTCCCTGATTTCAAAGCTTTATTGTAGGCATATCTCCTCCAAGAAGCCTTTTCTGACTAAGCCCTCCTCTCATCTTCTCCCACTCTCTTCTGAACCGTTCTTACTTGCTCCTTCATTCATCCTCCCTCCCTTCCCCACAGGACATATGTATATAGCTGTATATATTTCTAATTTATTCATTATCTACCTATCTATTTATATCAATGTCTGTCTCCCCCTCTAGACTGTGATCTCATTGTGGGCAGGAATGTGTCTGTTTGTTGTTAGATTGTACTCTCCCCAGTGCTTAAGACAGTGCTTTGCATCAGTAAGTGCTCAATAAATACAATCCACTGAATGAATGGATGAATGACTATCCTTCTGTGACCGAGACATTGATGTAGCTGAAAGGGATTGGGCTTGAACTTCTAAAATTTCAGTAACAATCAATAAGAAGTGGACTTTTGCTTCTAGAATTTCATTATAATCCCTTCTTCTATGACTGGTATTTTTTTTAGTGTGTTTTGGCTATAGCATCATTAGAGAATTAGAGAACATTCTTCCAAAAATGCCTATCCCTTTCTCTTCAACAAAGCACAGTTCCAGAAGAAATAGTTGTTTGCATGCCCATGGTCTTAGTCAAATTGTGCATACCACAGTGGAAGTGTTTTGTCTTTCCCCTTTGTTAAAGTGTTTGCACCTTGTGGACAGGGAACATGTCACTTTAAAAAAATATATATTTCTTAAGAGTTTACTGTGTTCCTGTCACTATACTAAGCTCGGTGGTAGATACAAGATAATCAGGTGGGACGCAATCCCTATCTCACATAAGCTCTCAGTCTTAATCCCCATTTTACAGATGAGGTAACCGAGTTACTTCATTCATTCACTCAATTGTTTTTATTGAGTACTTACTTTGTGCAAAACACTGTACTAAGTGCTTGGCAGAGTACAATATAACAAGAAACAGACACATTCCTGCCCACAAGGGACTCACAGTCTAGAGAGGTAGACAGACATAAATATAAACAAATAAATAAATAAATTACAGATCTATACATATAATAACAATAATAATAATGTTGGTATTTGTTAAGCGCTTACTATATGCCGAGCACTGTTCTAAGCGCTGGGTTAGACACAGGGGAATCAGGTTGTCCCACGTGGGGCTCACAGTCTTAATCCTCATTTTACAGATGAGGTAACTGAGGCACCGAGAAGTTAAGTGACTTGCCCAAAGTCACACAGCTGACAAGTGGCCGAGCCAGGATTCGAACCCATGACCTCTGACTCCAAAGCCCATGCTCTTTCCACTGAGCCACGCTGCTTCTCCACAGCACAGTACATATGTGCTGTGGGGATGCGAGGGAGGATGAATGAAGGAGCAAGTAAGAGTAGTGCAGAAGGGAGTGGGAGAAGAGGAGAGGAGGGCTTAGTCAGGGAAGGTTTCTGGGAGGAGATGAGCCTTCAATAAGGTTTTGAAATGAGGAGGAACAATTATCTGTCTGATATGAGGAGGGAGAACTCATTTGCTCCCATGGCTTCAACTATCGCCCGTATGAGGATGATTCCCAAATCTACATAATAATAATACTGTTGGTATTTCTCAAGTGCTTACTATGTGCAGAGCACTGTTCTAAGTGCTGGGGTACATACAGGGTAATCAGGTTGTCCCACGTGAGGCTCACAGTTAATCCCCATTTTACAGATGAGGTCACTGAGGCACAGAGAAGTTAAGTGACGCCCACAGTCACATAGCTGACAAGGGGTGGAGCCGGGATTCGAACCCATGACCTCTGACTCCCAAGCCCGGGCTCTTTCCACTGAGCCACGCTGCTTTTCATGTCCAGCTCTGATCTCTCTCTTTCTTTGCAATCTCACATTATCTCCTGCCTTCAAGACATCTCTACTTGGATGTCCTGAGGCACTTCAAACTTGACATGCCCAGAAGAGAACTCCTTATATTCCCACCCAAACCCTTTCTTCCCCCATTACTGTAGACAGCACCATCACCCTACCTTTCTCACAAACCTGTAACCTTGGCATTATCCTTAACTCTTCTCTCATTCAACCGACGTATTCAATCTGTCCCCAATCCTGTCGGTTCACTCTCCACAACATTGCTAAAATCCATTGCTTCCCCTCCATCCATTCTGCTACCATCTTAATCCAGGCGTTTATCATACATAGCCTTGATTTCTGTGTCAGCCTCCTTGCTGATCTCTCTGCCTCCTGTCTCTCCACACTCCAGTTCATACTTCACTCTGCTGCCTGGTTCATTTTGCTACAAAAAATGTTCACTTCATGTTTCCCTTCTTCTCAAGAACCTCCATTGGTTGCCCATGCACATCTACATCAGACACGCCTTCTCATGTGCTTTAAAGCACTCGATCACCTTGCCCCCTCCTACCTCACCTACTACTACCCAGCCCGCAAACTTCACTCTCCTGATGCCAACCTACTCGCTGCGCCTCAATCTCGTCTGTCTCACTGCCAACCTCTCACCTCAGGCATCTTGCCTGGTATGCCCTCTCTCTTCATCTCTGACAAATAATCACTCTCCCCCCATTCAAAGCCTGACTGAATGTACAGCTCCTCCAAGAGGCCTTCCCCGACTGAGTTCTTTTCCTTTTTTCTTTTCCCTTCTGCTGCACCCTGACTTGCTTTCTTTATTCTTGCCCTCTCCCGGCCCCACAACAGCTTTGTACGTATCTGTAATTTATTCATTTATATTAACATTAGTCTCCGTCCTAGACTGTAAGCTCATTATCGGGCAGGGAATACTTCTGCTATTTTGTTATATCATACTCTCCCAAGTGCTTAGTACAGTGCTCTACACACAGTAAGTGCTCAATAAATATAGTTGATTGATTGAAGTGGTAGCCCTGGGTTTAGAACCCAGGTCCTCAGATTCCCAGGTCTGTACTCTTTCCACTAGGTCACGTGACTTCATTTCTTTCTCTGTACTCTGTCAAACAGTTCTGCAGCATTCTTAGGTTTCAATCCCTTCAGGGCAGGGATCATGTCTATCTTTTCTTTTTGTGAAGTCTTCCACGTGCTGACTACACAGTTAAGCATTCAATAAGCGCTATGATTTATTGCAGTGCAGCAACAGATGCTACACAAGCACCTTAACAACTGCTAGTCAATGTGGAGTCAGTAAGTCCTATCTTATCAGACAATGGCCCATAATACAATAATTCATAGTTTCTTATGAGATACATTTTGACCTGAGGCTTAATGGAGAAGCCAATTGAAAAATTGATTTAATAAAAACAACCTCCCAGGAAATTTCTGGATTTCTAGGATCAATGCTCCACTCTCCAACTCCTCTTAACACCAGGAAATCAGTCCGTTCCTATTAAATTCTGTTCCACTGTCCTCCTCAGTCAGACACTCCTGGTTTTTGTAATATCTTCCGGCTTTTTTTTCCCTTCCCTGCCCTTTCCTAGACCTTTTCGGTCTTGGCGTCACCTATTTTTGCTAAGGCTCTGGTTGCCTGATTATAAAACAACAGTGGTATCGAGCCATGGGATCCTTTGGTGGCTAAAGCGGAATTCTCTGTGTTTGTCCTGAACTTGTTTGCTCAGACCTCAGGAGGCCTCTAACCTTTACCTGCTATTTGGGTTTGAAATTCCCTTTTGTCTCTTATATAAAGAATAGTTTTTAATTTATCCAAAAGGTCCTTTAGAGTTGTTAAATCTGCTCACAGAGCATATCGACAAGGACACCTGGGAACTAAATGAATAGATTTCTATAAAAAACACTCTTCCTCTATAGTGAATCCTGAAGTTATTTCAGCACTATAACGTGTTTTGAGGTCCCACCTGCGTGTGCTACCACAGAAGTGCTAGGTCTTTCCCTCCTAGGGATAGAAAACTATCATTTCTCCGGTTTCCCCTCTAGACTGCAAGCTCGTTGTAGGCAAGGAACTTCTCTTCCAACCCTGTTATAAGCCTTACACAGCTTATAAGTGCTCAATAAATACGATTGAATGAATGAATATACTCTCCCAAGGACTTAGTAGAGTGCCCCGCACACAGTAAGTACTCAGTAAATAGGACTGATTGATTAATCCTGTTTTCTGTTAGAATGCTGAAAAGAAAGCTTCCCTGGGCTCACATATCTTAATTGCTTTAAAAAAAATAATATTGGGCTTGTTAACACGTGTCGGCTTGGTGCGAATCTTTGCATTTCCCTTCAGCCTTGTGAGGCTGGAAAATATTCATGATGTTTTTGATTTCTGCCATGGTATTTCTTCCTTGTGCAGGACTCTTGGTTGTCCCGGGAGGGTAAAAACTGGTTGTAGGCAGGTAACGTATCTACCAACCTTGTTATATTGTACTATCCCAAGTTCCTACAGCGCTCTGTACCTAGTAAACACTCAGTGAGTAGAGAAGCAGTGTGACTTAGTGGATAAAGCATGGACCTGAGAGTCAGAGGGACCTGGGTTCTAATTCCAGTTCCACCACTTGTCTGCTGTTTGACCTTGGCAAGTCATTTAACTTCGTGGCTCAGTGGAAAGAGCCCGGGCTTGGGAGTCAGAGGTCAGGGGTTCTAATCCCGGCTCAGCTGCTTGCCATCTGTGTGACTTTGGGCAAGTCACTTAACTTCTCTATGCCTCAGTTCCCTCATCTGGAAAATGGGGATTAAAACTGTGAGCCCCACGTGGGACAACCTGATTACCTTGTATCCCTCCGGTGCTTAGAACAGTGCTTTGCACATAGTAAGCGCTTAACAAATGACACCATTATTATATTATTCTCTCAGCCTCAGTTACTTCATCTGTAAAATGGGGTATTAAGAGTGTGAATAAGAGAGCCTGGAATGCCTCCCTCTTCAAATCCACCAAACAATCACACTTCCCCCTTTCAAAGCCCTACTAAAGGCTCACCTCCTCCAAGAGGCCTTCCCAGACTAACCCCCTCTTTTCTTCAGATCCTCCTCCCCCCGCATCGCCTCAACTTGCTGCCTTTGCTCTACCCTCCTTCCCGCCCCACAGCACTTGTGTATATATGTACTTATCTATATTTCTATTTATTCATATTAATGTCTGTTTACTTGTTTTGATGTGTATATATCTATAATTCTGTTTATTTATATTGATGCTATTGATGATGCCTGTTTACTCTTTTTGATGTCTGTCTCCCCACTTCTAGATTGTAAACCGGTTGTGGGCAGGGATTATCTCTCTTTACTGCTGAATTTGTACTTTCCAAGCCCAGGAATACTCATTCATATTCATATTAATGTCTGTTTCCTCATCTAGACTGTAAGCTCTTTAGAGGAAGGAAATGTGTTTGCTAATTTAGTTGCATTGTACTCTCCCCCAAGAGCTTAGTACAGTGCTCTGCACACAGTAAGCACTCAATAAATACGATTGAACGAATGAATGAATGAATGAATGAACTCCATGTGGGACAGAGACTGTGTCCATTCTGATTAACCTGTATCTACCCAGAGTTTAGAACAGTGCTTGACATAAAGTTAGTTCTTAACAAGTACCATAATTATTATTATTAATAAATACGATTGATTGAATCAACTGACCGATTGATTGAATGGAGTGCACCAGATTGACACACTCCTACGTTTCCCCAGCCATCACTCAGACACAGAGCTGCAGGAGCTGGGTGCATTCTGCAATCTTCCCGAAGCTCTGCCTGGATGTCACTGAATTGGATCATGGAAGTGCTGGGATGTCAGGGAGAGAGAAGAGTGGAAAGCCTGGCATTCTCCATGTCAACCAGATTGACATGCTGAAATGAGCAATCAATCAATCGATCAGTCATTTGTATTTATTGAGCATTTTACTATATGCAGAGCACTGTACTAAGCACTTCGGGGAGAGTACAGTGCAACTGAAATAGAGACATTTTCTTCCTCTAAAGAATTTACAGTCTAGATGGGGAGACAGACATTAATATGAATATGAATGAGTATTCCTGGGCTAGGAGGGGCAGGAGTGGACTAACACATTCCCAGTGTTTATTTTGTTTCCACTGCTGTTTGGCAGTTTCTCACTGTGCTGTGTCTCATTCTCGTCTCTCTCACAGCCCAAGAGCTCACATCCCAAGCACTTAGTACAAATCTCCGCACAGAGCAAGCACTCGATAAATACATTTGAATGAATGAATGAATGAATGAATGAATGAACGAATCCATCCTTTTGTCTGGACCTCCCCTCCCCCTTCACCCCCTTCCCTATTTTCAGGGCCTTTCTCATCTCCTCCAAAAGGCTTTCCCTTACTGATCTTTCATGTCTCCCCCGCCAACTGCCTCTTCAACATTTCCGCACTTCCACATTTCCTCTAAACTAAGTCCTCTAGAGTGTAGGTTCATTGTGGGCAGGAAATATGTCTACCATCAGATTGTGCTCTCCTAAGCACTTAATACTGTGCTCTGCACACAGTAAGTCCTCAACAATTATGATTGATTGATCAATCAGTTGATTCCACATCACCCAAACACTTGGAGACACCCAACCTTAGGGTTCACTGAACTAGCACTGGGGAAGACATTGCTGCTAGCAAACCAATTATTTCACCTGATTTAAGCCTGCTGTTGCCTTTTTATATATGAATAGAAAGGAATTGTAGTATATGGTTTCTGTGTTGTGAAAGCCTCTGAGAGAATCAAATTAAATACCAGGAAACCAGCAGATTTCAAACTTCTCTCTAAACAAAGAAGCAAGAAATGAAGCAGCCAAAATGAGCTATCTTCAAATTGTGGTTCAATTCTAACATTTATTTAATTCAGTTTCTCCATAAAGTTCCCTTTGATTAAGCATATTATTCTTTTAGAGCTGATCCATAAATCAATTTATTTCTCACTCATATTTCGACAGAATGAAGTTTTGGTTACCATCTCAACAGAAGCTGAGAATGTATTTTCTGGGAAATTGATTCTAGTTAATCCTTATTACTTGTCTCATTGATCTGTGGATCTCACAGTTCAGCAGTCCAGAGAAGCATTTAATAGCAGTATTCTGTTTTTGGAAGCGCTGTCCCTTACCTTCAATTTTAGTTGATATTCTTGTCTTTTAATCTCGTCAAGATCTTTAAATTCTCCCAAGGATTTATCATTTTTTGACTCAGTGAGATGTAAGAACTAGCTTTCTGCCTCTTTACCGAGTTCTGCCTCTCCTTTGATTTGCTTCTTGGACTTGAAACTTGATACTAAGATTGTATAATAGGATCTGAAACTAATCTGCCAGTGTGTGCCCGAACCAATCTGAGAAATGTGTGGATTACTGCTGAAGCTTCTATGTAATTTAGCCCCTCTGTGACTAACCTGTACCACTACTGAAGCTAAATTAAGAACATTTCGCCTACTCAGATTTTTATAGCTCCATCCTACGTTCGTTACTAAGAAAGAAGCTAGGCAAATATCACATCTGGAATCATTGTATGTCTCAATAGCAGTACTTGAGCTCCAGAACAAAACTTCAGGGGATAGCCATACAAATAATTGCTTACCAGGCTGTTCATTACCTTAGCCTACTGCCCGGGGGAAAAAAAAAGTTTTTCAATGAAAGAAAAAGCACTTTAATGATCTAAGTCTCCAATTTCCCAGTGTATCTCTCCCTGAGATCTCATGTTCAGATAAAAACCTTCTTCGGGAGTGAATAAATTTAACACGTGAGGCTTACTCTGTACGTTTAGTGGGTAGATACCTATAAAAATAGAAGCCCTGAGAGGCGGTATTGCATTCAAGATCAGATTTTTATTTTATTTTTTGTAACAGATTGGGATTTGGCCCAGGGTCTAGCCTAAATTTTTGATAGCTGACTGGAATCCTATGGTAGATCAATAATAGCCTCCTACACATAATTTTATCTCTTTTCACCTTGCAACTCTGGAAGTTTGGGTCATGCTTGATAGGAATCACACAGTGGCCACAACAAGAAATGAGAATGTTCAATTATATTAGGATGCTGGGAAAATTTGAGGGAATGACTTGATTATTTTTGGGTTTTTGTGTGAGGATGAGGGTAAATGGGAGATGTGAAAATAGAGTGACTGGCATTAAGTGGGCCTGCTATAACCTGGGGCTCCACAAAGCAACCTTAACCCACTTCTTTGCGTTTCATTTCATTCTTCCATTTGTAGTAGCTGCTCTCACTTATCAGGGCTTATCCGGAAGCCTGCAAATCCTGGATTTTTCTGTGAAGGGTGGGAGACTTCTTCATAGTGATCATGATGGGAGGTGCCAGAACAGCAGATAAGGGCTGTTTCACTTCTTTATCCCTTTCGTTGCCTTCTTCTTCTTCCTACTGACTCTCTCTTACAATGGGCTATTTCCAACAGGTTTCCAGTGTCATGGGGCTGGGGACACCACCATGTTTAGGGTTGCAGTCACCATGGAGATAATAATTATTATTATTTCCATTATTGTGATTACAGCACTTGTTAAGTGCTTACTATGTGCCCAGCATTGTTTTAAGCACTGGGGTAGATACAGGTTAATCAGGTTGGACACAGTTCCTGTCCTGCATGGACTCACACTCTTAATACCCATTTTGCTGTCGAGGTAATTAAGGCCCAGAGAAGTGAAGTAATAATAATAATGTTGCTGTTTGTTAAGCGCTTACTATGTGCCGAGCACTGTTCTAAGCGCTGGGGTGGATACAGGATAATCAGGCTGTCCCACGTGAGGCTCACAGTCTTAATCCCCATTTTCCAGATGAGGGAACTGAGGCACGGAGAAGTGACGTGACTTGCCCAAAGTCACACAGCTGACAGGTAGTGGAGCCCAGATTAGAACCCATGACCTCTGACTCCTAAACCCGGGCTCTTTCCACTGAGCCATGGCACTTCTCTAGTAATAATAATGGTATTTGTTAAGCGCTTACTATGTGCCAAGCACCGTTCCAAGCACTGGGGGAGATACAAGGTGATGACGTTGTCCCCCATGGGGCTCACAGTCTTAATCCCCATTTTACAGATGAGGCAACAGAGGCCCAGAGAAGTGAAGTAACTCATCCAGAGCCACACAGCTGACAAACGGTGGAGTCAGGATTAGAACTCATGACCTCAGACTCCCAAATCCATGTTCTTTACCACTGAGCCACCCTGCTTGCCCAGGTTTACGCAGCAGACATGTGGAGGATCTGGGATTAGAACTCAGCTCCTTCTGACTTCCAGGTCCATGCTTTATCCAGTAGCCGCAGCAGGCAGAGGAAAGCTTCAGGGAGGCGAATGGTGACTACTTTGTGCTCTATGTGTGTGTGTATAAGAGCATGCATGTGTAGGTTGTTTGTACATATCTCCCTATGTATCATCATACATCAGAGAAGCAATGTGGCTTAATGGCAAGAGCCCGGGCTTGGGAGTCAGAGGACGTGGGTTCTAATTCCGGCCCCGCCACTTTGTCTGCTCTGTGACCTTGGGCAAGCCACTTGACTTCTCTATGCCTCAGTTACCTCATCTGGAAAATGGGGATTAAAACTGGGGGGCCCACGTGGGACAACCTCATTACTCTGTAAATACCCCAGTGCTTAGAACAGGGCTCGGCACATAGTAAACGCTTAACAAATACCATTATAATAACCGTAGCCTCTCTCTGTGTCCTCTTTGCCTCTCAGTCTCTTAGATTCAAATGATATGAATCTGGCAAGTGAGGAGGAAGCCCTCAGGATCTTGCTTAGCAGACTTCCCTCTTCCGATCTAGCAGTGAGGTTGACCTCGGCTGAATAATAATAATAATAACGTTGGTATTTGTTAAGGACCGACTATGTGCAGAGCACTGTTCTAAGCGCTGGGAGAGATACAGGGTAATCAGGTCGTCCCACGTGAGGCTCTCAGTCTTCATCCCCATTTACAGATGAGGTAACTGAGGCACAGTTAAGTGACTGGCCCACAGTCACACAGCTGTCAAGTGGCAGAGCCGGGATTCAAACCCATGACCTCTGACTCCCAAGCCCGGGCTCTTTCCACTGAGCCACACTGCTTCCCCTAATAGCAAACCTCTGGATGCCTGAACTGAAATTACCATGGATCTTGCTCTCAATGGTGCCAAAAAGGACACTGGATCTCCAGAGCAGAAGGGAAGGGAAGCCACACCTGTAGTCATCAAAGTCACATTAAGTGAACTACTCCAAATTTCTTAAAACTGTAGCAAATGAGAGCAAGAGAGAGAGTTTGTTTTAAGTGGATATGCAAGGCTGAGTACCTTAGGAGGAAAAGAGGGAATCGGAAGCGTTGAACTCTATGGCTGTTCACCGATTTTTAGCCACAGGCCTTAATGCAGGTTGGTGACCAAGCACTTGGCCTTCTTAATTGTTCAGTGCAGATGCTGGGTTGAAAATACTGTGCTCTTAAGAGGATCAGTCAATCCAGCGTGGCTCAGTGGAAAGAGCCTGGGCTTGGGAGTCAGAGGTCATGGGTTCGCATTTCGGCCCTGCCACTTGTCAGCTGTGTGACTGTGGGCAAATTACTTAACTTCTCTGTGCCTCAGTTACGTCATCTGTCAAATGGGGATTAACCGTGAGCCTCACGTGGGACAACCTGATTACCCTGTATCTACCCCAGCGCTTAGAACAGTGCTCTGCACCCAGTAAGCACTTTACAGATACCAGCATTATTATTATTATTGTTTATTGAGTGTTGTGTGCAGAGCACTGTACGAAATGTTTGGGAGAGTACAGTGCAAAACAGTTGGTTGCCACCAAGAGCTTAAGAGTGGGAGATGGATCTCAATATAAAGTAATAAATTACGGGTATATGTACTTAAGTGCTGTGGGGCTGAAAGTAAAAGTGAATAGGTGATACAAAAAGGAGGTGGACTGGGGGAAAAGAGAGCTTAATCGGGAAAGGGCTCTTGGAGATGTGATTTTGAAGGTGGAGAGAGTGGTGGTGTATATGGAGAGGGAGGGAATTACAGGCCAGAGGGTGAATGTGCGAAAGGGGTCGGTGGTGAAGTAGACAAGATGGAGGCAAGTGAGAAAGCTGGTGCTAGAGGAGTGAAGTGTGTGGGCTGGGATGTAGTAGAAATGAATGAGGCAGTGTGATTGAGTGCTTTAAAGCTAAAGGTCAGGAGTTTCGTTTGATGTGGAGGTCGATGGGCCACCACCGGAGGTTCTGGAGGACTGGGGAAACATGGACTGAACATTTTTGTAGAAAAATGATCCGGGCAGCAAAGTGAATTGGAGTGGGGAGAGACAGGAGGCGGGGAGGTTGGAGAGGAGGCTGATGCAGTAGTCAAGGCGGGAAACGATAAGTGCTTGGGCCAGCATAGTAGCAGTTTGTATGGAGAGAAAAGGGAGACGTTTTGCAATGTGAAGGTAAAATCGATAGGATTTGGTGACATTGAATGTCTGGGTTGAATGAGAGAGATGAGTCGAGGCTAATGCCAAGTTTACAGGATGTGAGACAGAGAGGATGGTGGTTCTGTCTGTAATGATGGGAAAGTCAGGGGAAGGACAGGATTTGGGCGGGAAGATAAGGAGTTCTGTTTTGAACATATGAAATTCGAAGTTGTCGGTGGAATATCAATCAAGCGATCATTTGTGATGACCGCTGTGCAGAGCACTGTACTAAGCACTTGGGTGAATACAGTACAATAGCGTTGGTAGATAAGTTCCCTGCCCACAATGAGCTCTCAGTCTAGAGGGTATGGAGATGCCCTGAAGGCAGGAGTAAAGGCGAGATTGCAGAGGAGAGAGCAGAGCTGGAGAGATTGATGTGGGAATCATCCGTGTGGTTAAAGCCATGGAAGTGAATGAGTTCTCCAAGGAAGAGAGTGTAGATGTAGACGAACTGAGACTTGAAGAACACCCATTGCCGGAGGGTGGGACGCAAGGAGGAACCCGCAAAACAGACTGAGAACAAGCATCCAGAGAGATGAGAGGAGAATCGGGAGAGGATAGGGTCAGTGAGGCCAAGGTCCAGCGCTTAGTACGGTGCCTGGCACATAGTAAGCGCTTAAGAAGTACCACAATTATTATTATTATTAGATAATGTTTCTAGAACAAGGGGGTAGTCCTCAGTGTCGAAGGCAGATGAGAGGTGGAGGAGGGTATTTAGGATAGGTTTTCTCAAATTGTTCAAAGTAAACATTTGAAGATGGTCGCCAGGAAGGGAAGAAGGGAGAGGCTAAGTTATTTATAAAGGAATGAAGGGAGAAGGGAGGTGAGCGATCTCAAGCAGCGATCGCTCACCTTCTCAAAATAAAGGTAAAGAGATATTGTCCCCAGAAGCGTTAACCCCTATTAACCCCTAAACTCTCCCCTAAAACCCCCTCCTCAAGAGAATGGTTCTGCTGAAGGTTGGAAATATAACACATAAACATCTTGATACGTGAAGGCGCTATCATCTTGAGTATGCCAATCATCTCTTGTGCCTCTCTACCAAGGCTGTAATTAGAGGGCACCGGATGGCTTCTAGTTCCACCGTGAGGCGGATTAGAAATAAAGTCATTAATAGTTGGGGATAAAAGCCTCAAAAGCTGAAATAACATTATTCCTTGCCACAGCACATCTGAAATCCCTTTACACACTTTTTATTGAGCCTTGTGTGCTCCTGTGAGAGACTACAGAACTTCCACTTGAATAGGGATAACTTGAAGGATGGATTGTACCTAAGGGCCAGGACAAAAAACTGAGCAACTGGACTGGGAATGAAAGTCAGTTCCATATCAATCATGGCATTTTTTGAGTGAATACTACATAGACAGTACTGTACTAAGCACTTTAGATTGCGAGCCCGTTATTGGACAGGGATTGTCTCTATCTGTTCCCAAATTGTACATTCCAAGCGCTTAGTACAGTGCTCTGCACATAATAAGTGCTCAATAAATACTACTGAATGAATGAACTTGGGAGAATACAAAACACCAAAATTGGTAGACAGGTTTCCTACCGGCAACGATCTCATATCCTCCTACATCTCAGAATTCTGAACATTTTGTTTTATTAAAACAATTCATTTTAAAACTGAATAGGGGAATTTTTGACCAGAGCAACTAGAAGCTAGTCAGCTTAATTATTATTTTGATTTGTAAGAGAGTGTCCGGTGACTGTTCTGCAGATCAAAAGGAAAAGGGCAAGGTTCATTCTGAAAGGTCACTTACAATTTGTTGTGTTCAGGTAAATATGATTGAGAGCAGCTAACCGATTTCAAAACCTTGCCTTAAAGTATGTTGGAAATAAGCATTTTGAGATCAATCTTCACAAAAAGCCTCTTGGGAAATCAAAGTTCTATTCTATTTTAATTAAATTAAGTCATCATCTTCCGTTTAAGTCTTCAGTGACCATGAAAAGATGGTCTAGGGAAATAATAGATGAGGTGGGAATCAAGAGGTTCTCATTTATAGCAAGAGGGCACTCGTGGCTTGGATTAAGATATGAATCTCGGTCACTTGGCTTAGAATCAGGCAATTTACTTTCTTTTCAAGAGGAAGATGATAATCTCAAATATGTTTAGGGATCATTGCAGCATTTTATACCTCATTTATTTTAACAAAGAAAAAAGTAATTCAAGCCTCTTCCTACCTAAATTAATCAAGGAGTGGTACAAAGAAACAATGCTGTCTGTATTTATTGGGTTTTCAAACATGTGACTCCCTTCCCTTCAGTATTATAAGAATTCATTTTCCTCATATGACCCCATTAAAATATGACCTTGGAGATGTTTACTCTGATTAAAGAGTGTTCTGAAGCAGCGTGGCCTAGTGGAAAGAGCATAGACCTGGGAATCAGAGGGCCTGGGTTCTAATCCCACCTCTGTCCCTGTTCTGCTGTATGAGCTTGGACAAATCACTTCACTTCTCCGTGCCTCGGTTTCCGTATCTGTAAATTGGGGATTAAATCCTACTTCCTCTTATGTAGTCTGTGAGGCCCATGTGGCTCATGTGTCTACTGAGAGCCCCATGTGGCTACTGTGGGAAGCAGCGTGGCTCAGTGGAAAGAGCCGGGGCTTCGCAGTCAGAGGTCATGGGTTCGACTCCCGGCTCTGCCACTTGGCAGCCTTGTGACTGTGGGCAAGTCACTTCACTTCTCTGGGCCTCAGTTACCTCATCTGTAAAATGGGGATTAACTGTGAGCCTCACGTGGGATGACCTGATTACCCTGGATCTCCCCCAGCGCTTAGAACAGTGCTCTGCACATAGTAAGCACTTAACAAATACCAACGTTATTATTATTACTAATGTGTCCACCCTGATTATCTTATATCCATCTCAACACTTAGGAGAGTGCTTGACACCTAGTAAGCTTTTAACAAGTACTATTATTCATTATTATTATTATTGTTATCATTATCATTTCCCCAGGATGTGCCAGAATTGAAGGATGGGGAAGCTTGGGGGTATTTGTTTCAAATCTATTTGCTATGTAACTTTCTAAATTGCCTTTGTGTCAAGTGATAGGTCCTTTGTGATAGGTCCTGTGTAAATGAATGCGGGAATGAGACTTTAGGATCAAAAATATGGGTGAAGCAGTTAGACAAGATTTACACAGCGCCATTCACCATCTTTCACCTTGCCAGCTGTGTTCCCGTTGAGGCACGGAGTACATTCATTTACTCATTCATTCGATCGCATTTATTGAGCGCTTACTATCTGCAGAGCACTGTACTAAGCGCTTGGAAAGTTCAATTCCACAGGACTGTGTCCAACCCTCTTTGCTTGAATCCACCCCAGGGCTTAGTACAGTGCCCGGCACGTATTAAGTTCTTAATAAATACCACAGTTATTAACTGGGCCTCAGTTCCCTCATCTGTAAAATGGGGATTGAGACTGTGAGCCCTATGTGGGACAGAGACTGTGTCAACCCAATTTGCTTGTAACCACCCCAGAGCTTAGTACAGTGTCTGGCACACAGTAAGGGCTTAACAAGTAACCACAATTATTGTTATTATTAGAATGCAGGATAGTGCCATAGTAGCAGAATGTAGAGAAGCAGTGTGGGTCAGTGGAAAGAGCCTGGGCTTGGGAGCAAGAGGTCAAGGGTTTTAATCCTGGCTCTGCCGCTTGCCAGGTATGTGACTTTGGGCAAATCACTTAACTTCTCTGTGCCTCAGTTACCTTATCTGTAAAATGGGGATTTAAACCGTGAGCCCCACGAGGGACAATCTGATCACCCTGTATCCCCCCAGAGCTTAGAACAGTGCTTTGCACGTAGTAAGTGCTTAACAAATACCACCATTATTATTATTATTATTAAAGGCAGTTTCAAGGATATCTATCAGTCTTTCAATCTTTCAATATCTATCAATCTTTCAATCATCTATCTACCTCTATCTCCAAAAACATAGAGACAGAGCTAGATATAGATACATAATATTTGAAGAAGACACTAATGGTGAAGTTCCCCTATGAAGAAGTGTGTGTGATTGAAAGCTCAAGGGAGGATCTACAGTCTCAGTCAAATTGTATACACAAAAAATGCTGCCCTTTGAATTGTCACGTTTGGTGTCAGTGGCTGCTGGTACTATTTTCTGTTTGGTTTCCCAGTCTTTCATTCCTTACGAAGCTTTTCCTTATGAAGCTAGAGGAGCAGCGTGGCTTAGTGGAAAAAAACCCGGGTTTAGGATTCAGAGGTCATGGGTTCTAATCCCTGCTCTGCCACTTGTCTGCTGTGTGACTTTGGACAAGTCACTTAACTTCTCTGGGCCTCTGTTACCTCATCTGTAAAATGGGGATTAAGACTGTGAGCCTCATGAGGGATGACCTGATAACCTTGTATCTATCCCTGCGCTTAGGACAGTGCTCGGCACATAGTAAGTGCTTAACAAATACCATTATTATTATTATTTTCCTTGACAAGAATCACTTCTTTCTCATGCTAGCCCCTCCTCAGCAGTTGACTCCCAGTTTTCAGCTAGGATGCAGTGCAAAGAGCAAGGACCTGGAAGTCAGAGGATCTGGGTTCTAATCCTAGCTCTGCCACTTATTTGACTTTGGACAAGCTTAACCAGACTTATCCAGACAAGCAGCATGGTGTAGTAGGTAGAGGACTGGTCTGGAAATCAGAAGGTCATGGGTTCTAATTCCAGCTCCACCAGTTGTCTCCTGGGTTACCTTGGACATATCACTTCACATCTCTGTGCCTCAATTATCTCATCTCTAAAATGGACATTGAGACTGTGAGCCCCACATGGGACAGGGACTGTGTCCAAGCCAATTTGCTTTATCCACCCCTAGCGCTTAGTACAGTGCCTTGCACATAGTAAGTGTTTAACAAATATCATTATTATTATTATTATCATTAACTTCTCCATGCCTCAGTTTCCTTTTCTATAAAATGGGAAGTCAATGCCTGTTTTCCCTCCTACTTAAACTGTGAGCCCCGTATGTAGAGCCTGATTATCTTGTACCTACCTCAGGTCTTAGTACAGTGCTTGGCACAGTGTAAGCACTTAAAATATTACTATTATTATTATTTTGTTAGTGGCTCCTAAAGGCTTCACCACATATTTTCCCCAGTTATCTTTCAGGATTTCTTCTGTCAATTGGCAAAACATCCTACGTGATTTTTCAGTCAGAAACCATCAGTGCTCCTCTTGTTTCCCCTTATTTCCCTTTGTTTTGGATCACTTATAAACTGGATCTGTACCCTTTGAGCACTTAATATTCATCCCAGCCTCAGTCCTGCAGCACTTATGTAATAATAATAATAATGATGATGGTATGTTTTAAGTGCTTAATACGTTACCAAGCACAGTTCTAAGCACCGGGGAAGACACAAGGTTATCAGGTTGTCCCATTTGGGGCTCACAGTCTTCATCCCCTTTTTACAGATGAGGTAACTGAGGCACAGAGAAGTTGAGTGACTTGCCCAAAGTCACACAGCTGACAAGTGGTAGAGCCGGGATTAGAACCCATGACCTCTGACTCCCAAGCCCATGCTCTTTCCACTAAACCATGTTGCTTCTCCCCCATTCTCCCCAGCTGGAATTTATTTCTCTGTCCATCTCCTCTACTAAATTGTGAGCTCCTTGTGGGAAGGCAAGTTTACTTAATCTATTGTTCTCTCCCAAATGCATAGTGCAGTGCTTTGCACACAGTAAGTGCTCAATAGATAGTATTGCTTGATTGATCATAACAGCAGCAGGCAAAAGAGGACTTTTAACCCAGGTGTCCTGATTCCCAGAGCCACGCTCTTTCCACTGGGCCAAGAGCAAGGCTAAATAATGATGTACTTATTGATTGATCGTGTCCAGTTGATCAATTCACAGATGAATTGGGCCAGAGTCCTATGTTTTAGTTTAAAATATTTAAACCAGGAGTACTCCAGGTCTCATATTACTAAGGTATTATTTCCTTTTTCAGATATTTGGGGAGAGATTTGGTAATTTACATTAACAGTAGATTGAGTAATAAAACTCTAAATCATTATCCTTTTTAAAATTATACATCATGGGATTTAAGTGCTTACTCTCTGCTGTACACTGTACTAAGTGCTGGGGTAGGTATAATGTGATCAGATTCCAGTTCCACATGGGGCTCCCAGTCTAAACAGGAAGAACAGGTATTTATTTCCAATTTTTAGAAAACCAACGCACAGAGAAGTTAAATGACTTGCTCAAGGTCACATAGAAGGCAAGTAGTAGAGCCAGGATTAGCCCACAGTTCCTCTGATTCCCAGACCAGTGCTTTTTCCTCTCTATCACACTGTTTTGTTTTTTATTAAGGAATATATATCAGCATTAAATCAAGCAATCCATCAGTCAATATTAAATGGGTGTGGGCATCAGATAAGAGCAACAGCAGCAATAATAATAGTAATAATAATAAATTATGTATTTGTTAAAAAGCACTTACTCTCTGCTATGCACTGTACTAAGAACTGGGGTAGAATCAAGATAACCAGGTGGAACACAGTCCCTGTCCCACACGGAGCTCACAGTATACAGGGAGTGAGGACCCGTATTTAATCTCCATTTTTCAGATGAGAAAAACGCGGCACCAAGAGTTAAATGACTTGCCCGTAAGACAGCGGTCAAATGGCTGGGTTAGGATTAGAACCCAAGTCCTCTGACTCCTGCACCAGCGCTCTTTCCACTAGGTCATGCTGATTCTATTCCCTCTGTGCTCACATGCCACTTGATCCAATTTGAGAATCCGTTAGGGAATGCAGTCCAAAATGGATTTAAAAACAAACACCCATAAAAATGTGTATATTATTGTGTTCTTTTGTAGTTCTATTAATTTTAATTAATTTCATCTTTAATAACGAAGATCCTGTGGACAGGAAGTGTGTCACTGGCTAGTTTTACACTTTTCAAAGAGCATAAATACAGTGTATTACATCAGTGGGCACTTAATACGTACTACTTCTTCCCGATGAATTTATAAAGCCTTGGCTTCCAACCATGTTCACAAAACTCTCAGGGTGAGGTGGGGTCAGGGGCAGAGAAAGAGCGTCGCAATCCTGAAAATGATGTATTGGTTGATGTTCTTTCTTGTGAAATGTTAAGACATTGACCTCAAAGAATGATGTCAGAGGATCTCTCTGCTACTAGTGCTTCTGTTCCTTTGAGTAAGATGTAGAATTGAGAGCCTGGCTATTCATGGCATATTCTGCAAAGCAGAGAATATTTGCAGAGCCATTTAATTTGATTGTACTAAGAACTTGGGAGAATACTATAGAGTTAGTAAGCACAGTCCTTACTCTCAAAGAATTCACAGTCTAGCCAGAAATGTGATTAGTCATTAACGGGTCCCTGTTCTCTTGATAATGTCGAACGCTTTTTATAAAATGAATGAAAGCAATATAGAAACGTCTTTTGCTCATTTGCACCCCTCCAAATTCCTCCCTTCACACCTTATAAAAATTTCTTGTGCCTTTTCCTTTTCCATCCTTGACCATCATCTTCAATTGCTCGCTCTCTGAGGGGTCCATCTCCTATGTCTTCAATCGCGCCCATTTCTCCCCTATCCTAATAAACCGACCAACCTTCACTGGGGTACCCTGAACCATCCAGCTATCATCCCACCTCCCTTCTCCAATTCCCTGTCCAAACTTCTTCAGCAGGTTTTATAAATCTGCTGTTTCCACCTCCTCTCCTCCAATTCCTTCCTTGACCCTGTACAACCTAGTTTTGGCCACTTCACTCCCCAAAACTGCTCTCTCTAAAGTCATCAATGACCTCTTTCTTGACAGAGCTAATGGACTTCATCCTACTCTTCTTCAACTTCTTGGGTGTCTTTGATACTGTGGGTCTCCACCTTCTCCTGGAAACATCTATTAACGTTGGGTTTTGTTTTTGTTTTTTTGACACAATCTTATTCAAGATCTCTCTCTACCTCTCTGGGCCAACCTTTTCAGTCTCTTCAGGGTTCTCTTCTTCTTCTTCAAATGCCGTCGAGTCATTTCCATCCCATAGTGACTCCATGGACACAACCTCTTCAGAATGTCCCATCTTCTGTCATAAAGTCTCTCTGGTATGTGTAATCATAGAGTTTTCTTGGTAAAGCTACAGAAGCGGTCTATCTTTGCCTTCTTCCACACATTAAAAACTTGAGTCTCTGCATTGTCTTTGATCAACGCTTTGATCACTCTTTCCCATGCCACTGCTGCCCAACACAAGTGAATGGGTTCCTCAGAAGAACCAAAATAAATTCTTCTCCAAATCACAGTTGAGTGGCTGAGCACCTTTGAACATAAAGTCATTACAAAAACTTAGATTGAAAAGCAAAAATATTTCAATATCGTTGGAAGGATTCCCCAGTTCCGTCCATGGATCCTGTCAAATGAAAGCTAATGATAAATGACTAGGTCCCTCATTAAAGTGGTGACTTTACCCACCCCTGCTCCCCATCTACACGGGAAAAATCCCACCCCAAAGAAAATCTGTCTCCCCCTCTAGACGTTAAGCTCCTTATGGGCAGGGAACATGTTTACCAACTCTGTTGCACTGTAATCTTTTAAGCACACATTAAGTAAATACCACTGACTGATTGAAAATCATTTTGCTTCCTTATAAGTTAATTTCCATAGTGTGCTAGTTATGAGAAACTTGAGAAATATAACAATGACGTGAAAGAAAAGAGTTTAGTGATCCTTTTTTTTTGTATGTGTTAAGCACTTACTATGTGCCAGGCACTGTAAGCACTGGGGTAGATACAAGGTAATCAGGTTGGACACAGCCCCTGTCCCACATGGGGCTCATAGTCTATAGGAGAGGCATTTAATCCCCATTTTCCAGATGAGGAAACTGAGGCACCGAGAAGTTAAGTGACTTGTCCAAGTTCACCCAGCACAAATGGGATAAGAACCAGGCCCTCTGACCCCCACACCCCCGCTCTTCTCGAGAGACCACTCTGCTTCTCACCACTATGTAAGACAATCGTGGGACTTGGGGGACTATTTTAAATTCCAGGCTGTGGAGCTGAACAAAAACTCATCTTGTTGAGGTTGGTGAAGGATTGGCAGGCCCGTTGTGTGTGCCAACACTGTGACTTTGAATACCCAATGGCACGGACCAGAATTTCAAAAGAGAGCTCAACCTGAAGAGGTGTGTATAATGCGTCAAGTTTCAAAGAGCTCAGAATAAATACTAGTTCATGATGGATTCATTTATGCAGGGTAAGGTAGGACAGAAAGCCAATTTGGGTTGAAGAGCTCACCGAGAGCTAGAGTAAGTCAATTATAAGCCCGCCTCCTAGAAGCATCTGTGTTCATTTATGCTTCATTTATCTCTTTTGGTATTATAGAAAAAAATCTGGGCAGATAGAAAATGTCTTGCAAATTTAGAACCCGTGAGAATTGGCAGGCTTAGAGTTTCATGGCCTGAAGCCTTTGTATTCATTTAGGTTTATGTGAAATGTATCACTTCTTTCTAGAAGAGTATGTTCTGAAACCACTCCCAACATCTCACATATTAAATATCAAGGTCATGATGCATTTAAAGTGCCTCATTAAGAACTTAGAACCGTTTTAACACTAAGTATTAAATGCATTTCCAGAGGGTTTTCTAATCATATTCATCAATAGCTCCTCCAGTCTCCCAGGGAGGGTAGCCAGTATTTACCATAGTAGTCCCTGCAAAGACAGATAAAATAAACCAGAAAGACTGAATACTTTGCCCAAGAACTCACCAGGTTTGTAGTCAAACAAGGATTGATTATTCAAAAGTTCCCTTGAACTATAGGCAAGTTAAAAGTAATTCTAAATTGTTTTGCAGTTTTTAGGAATGGCATTTCCCTGATACAAGGACATCTCTTGAATCAGAATAAAGCACAACTCTTTCAGGGAGTTTTTAAAAATTTTGTATCTAGTACTAAGTGCTTGGGAGAGTACAATACTAGGCAAGAATGGTTATGTCCGTTCTGAATAGTGGGAGCCACATGACTTGGACTTCAAATTTGGTCTTGGGAATTTTAGAGGGGAATAGTCTGTGAATATTTGCTTATAATCATATCAGTGGCTACATGTTTACTAAATAGCAAATTTTTTTTTTGCTTTATATGGATTTTACTGTGGCCTCGGGGGGGGGGATCTTATTCAAGCTCATTTTTTCTTTTGCTTTTTGCTTTCTCTCTAGGACTTCTTCTCTCTTCTGGAAACTTGGCACCTTAAAGGAATTTCCCATTTTAAAAAATTAAAAATCCCCTTTTAAAATAAAGAATAGCATTTCATATTCTAACTTTAAGATATATTTTAAAGTTTTAATTGTTTTAATAAATCTTTCTAGCTGCTTTTTAAATAATAATAAAAATAATTATGGTATTTGTTAAGCACTTACTATGTGCCAAGCACTGTTCTAAGCACTCGGGTACATACAAGGTTGGACAGAGTCCCTGTTCCACATGGGGCTCACAGTCTCAATACCCATTTTGCAGATGGAGTAACTGAGGCCCAGAAAAATAAAATGACTTGCCCAAGGTCAAACAGCAGACAAGTGGCAGAGTCAGGATTAGAACCCATTGCCTCTGACTCCCAAGCCTGAGCTCTTTCCACTAAGCCATGCTCAAAATCTTTAAAAACTTTAAGCCTTTCTCAAAATATTTTGTTGCTTCCTGTCCCTGTTTCCTACTCTCTAAATATATTCATGATTTCTCCTGTCCTTGCTCATGTTCCAGTGTTGCAGTGGATAATCTTATTCACCTTGCCATTTTCCACAGCTTTGTTGTCCACGATTATTTTATTCTTCTCAATTTAGTAGCAGAGTGAAGTTGCTTCAAAATTCTTTAATAAATCTCAGTAAGATCATTCATTCATTTCATTTGATTGTATTCATTGAGCACTTACTGTGTACTAAGTGCTTGGGAGAGCACAATATAATGATAAAACAGGTTTGGTAGACACATTCCCTGCTCACAATGAGTATGAGAGTGGGAAGGAGAAGTGGAACCATTTCCCTGATTAAATTTTCTTTTCCCCAGGTCACATCTTCGCTATTCTCAGCGCAGGATTTTTGCACTTCCTCCATAATAATAATGTTGGTATTTGTTAAGCGCTTACTATGTGCGGAGCACTGTTCTAAGCCCTGGGGTAGGTGCAGGGTAATCAGATTGTCCCTCGTGAGGCTCACAATCTTAATCCCCATTTTACAAATGAGGTAACTGAGGCACAGAGAAGTTAAGTGACTTGCCCACAGTCACACAGCTGACAAGTGGCAGAGCCGGGATGCGAACCCATGACCATACTTTCATGCTCACAACTTTTTATAAAATTGTAATATATATTCATTTCTGAGATCATTATGGGGAAGGAATGTATCCGCTAGTTCTCTCGTATTGTACTCTCCCAAGCACTTAGTACAGTGCTCTGCTCAATAAATTCCACTGATTGATTGATTGATATACACTTGAGCACTTCTTCCTCTTATCCATCAATCAGTTATAATTATTGAGCTCTTACTCTACACAGAGCACTGTTCTGAGACTTTGGGAGAGTACAATAAAGTTAGCAGACATGATCTCTGCACTCCAAGTGATAACAATCTAATGGGGGAGACAGATATTAAAGTAAACTATGGGTAGGGAATAAACTGAGTATAAATGTATATATATATATATATATGAGTACTGTGGGAATAGTGGGGAAAGTGAGTAATAATAATAATAATGTTGGTATTTGTTAAGCGCTTACTACGTACAGAGCACAGTTCTAAGCGCTGGGGTAGATATATAGGGGAATGAGGTTGTCCCACGTGAGGCTCACAGTCTTCATCCCCATTTTACAGACAAGGGAACTGAGGCATAGAGAAGTGAAGTGACTTTCCCACAGTCACACAGCTGACAAGAGTATCTCGGTGCTTAGGTGGTAAGGAGAAGTAGCGTGGCGTAGTGGAAAGAGGGGGGCTTGGGAGTCAGAGGCTATGGGTTCTAATCCCGGCTCCGCTACTTGTCTGCTGTATGACCTTGGGCAAGTCACTTCACTTCTCTGTGCCCCTCAGTTACCTCTGCTGTAAAATGGGGATTAAGACTGTGAGCCCCACGTGGGCCAAGCTCATTACTTTGTATCTACCCCAGTGCTTAGAACAGTGTTTGGCACAAAGTAAGCGCTTAACAAATACCATCATTATCATTATTAAGGTTTCAAGTACATAGGTGATACAGTACATATGGAAATAAGGTAGGGACATAAGTGATTAATTCAGCAAAGACTTCCTGGAGAATATGTAATTTTGATAGGGCTTTGAAGATAGAGTAGAGATGTGTCGGACGGAATTATAAGCAGGAGGGAAGGAATAGGAAAGGGGTTGCCAGCGAGAGAGAATGGAAAAAGGCACAGTGAGTAGGTTGATATTAGAAGAGTGAAGTATGTGGGCTGGGTTGGAGTGGGAACTATTGTAGTCATGCGGGGAGAGGTGATTGAGTGCCTCATAGGCGATGGTGGGAGTTTCTGTCGATACACAGATGGATAGGCAACTATTAGAGGTTTTTGAGGAGTGGGAAGAAATAAGCAGAACAATGTTTTAGAAAAAACAATGTTTAGAAAAAATACGGACTGAAGAAGTGAGAAGCTGAAGGCTGGGAGATCAGTGAAAAGCTTGATGCGGCCAGGATATAACAGTGAGTGCCTGGACCACGGGATTCATTCCCTCATTCATTCAATTGTATTTATTGAGTGCTTACTGTGTGTAGAGCACTGTACTGAACGCTTGGGAGAGTACAGTATGATAATGAACAGACACATTCCCTGCCCACAACAAGCTTGCAATCTTGAGGTACCATTTGAAAGGAGAGAAAGGAACAAAATATTAAGCACACTGTAAGGGGTGGACCAGCAGGATTGGAAGAAAACCCAAATACTGGGTATGAGATAGTAGTACGAGTCAAAATATGGGCTTGTGAGATGGGGAGGATAGCAGTATTATTAATCAATCGATCAACTGTAGTAGTTGGAAAGAACAGTTTAACAGAGTCGGTAGACATGTTCACTGTCCACAGCGTGGCTCAGTGGAAAGAGCCCGGGCTTGGGAGTCAGAGGTCATGGGTTCAAATCCCGGCTCTGCCACTTGTCAGTTGTGGGACTGTGAGCAAGTCACTGAACTTCTCTGTGCCTCAGTTACCTCATCTGTAAAATGGGGATGAAGACTGTGAGCCTCACGTGAGACAACCTGATTACCCTATATCTACCCAGTGCTTAGAACAGTGCTCTGCACATAGTAAGTGCTTAACAAATATCAACATAATTATTACTATTATTATAGTCAAGAGGGAAGACAGATATAGCAGAAATAAATTATGGCTATATACATAAGTCCTATGGGCTGAGGGTGGGGTGGATAAAAGGTGCAAATACAAGTGCAGAAGGCAGGAGCAGAGGAAATGAGGGCTTTGGTTGGGAAATGCCTCTTTGAGGAGATGTGATTTGAAACCGGCTTTGACTGTAGGGAAAGTGATCGTATGTTGGACATGAAGAGGTAGGAAGTTCCAGACCAGGGGCAGGACAAGGGTGAGAGGTTGGTGATGAGGTAGACGAGATCAAGGTAGTGAGTAGGTTGGCAGTAGAGGAGAGAAGTGTGTAGGCTGGGACGTAGTAGGAGAACAGTGAGTTAGAGGAGAGGGCAAGGTGTTTGAGTGCTTTAAAGCCAAAGGTAAAGGGTTTCTAGTCACTGAGGAGATGGATAGGCAACCACTGGAGGTTCTTGAAGTGTGGGGAAACACGGACTGAACAGTTCTGTAGAAAAATGATCTGGGCAGCAGAGTGGAGCATGGACTGGGGTGGGGAGAAACGGGAGGCAGGGAGGTCAGCAGGGAAATTGCTGCAGTAATCAGGTGGGATAGGCTAAGTGCATGGATTAATGGGGTAACAGTTTGGATGGAGAGGAAAGGGCAGATTTTAGTGATGTTAAGAAGGTTGAGTCGACAGGATTTGGTGACAGATAGAAAATGTGGCTTGAATGAGAGAGATCATTTGAGGATAATGCCATGGTTATGACATTTGTGACAAGGGAAGAAGATGGTGTTGTCTACAGTGATAGAAAAGTCAAGGGGAGGAAAGGATTTGAGTGGGAGGATGAGGAGTTCTGTTTTGGACATGGTAAGTTTGAGGTGTCTGTGGGACATCTAAGTAAAGGTGTCCTGAAGGCAGAAGGAAACTCCTTTCTCACATTTGTTTGCTTTTTCTCCATCCCTACAGTGATCACTGGGGACTCTGATATCCATACGGATATTCCTTTTGATCCTTTCTGTGATGACAATTATGCTGGGAACACTAAGTGGAGAAAATAAATTAGGAGGGAGTATGAAGATTTGGACAATTTGAGTTTAAAGTAGTAGCAGGATGCCCAGATAAAGGTTTCCTAGCTTAGGAGAAAAGGCAGAAAAGGAGAGAGATTAGGGCTAGCATATTAGATTTGGGTTTCATCCACCTGAAGATAGTAGTTGAAGCTGGTCCACATGGGGCTCACAGTCTAAGTAGGAGGGAGTTAGATCGAATCCCAATTTTACAGATGTGGTAACTGAGGCACAGAGAAGTTAAGCGACTTGTCCAAGGTCGCAGACACATGGCAGAGCTGGGTTTAGAACCCAGGTCCCTTGACTCCCAGGTCCGTGCTCTTTTCCACTAGGCCATGTTGCTTCGTCATGAGAAATATGAGGTCATTAATGATCTCGGAGAGAGCACTCTCAAAAGTGAAGGGAACAGAAATCAGTGTATAGAGAGTTAAGAAGGTAGCTGGAGGAGAGAAAGTAAAAGTAGATGTCTACAACCCATATTCATTCATTCATTCAATAGTATTTATTGAGCGCTTAGTATGTGCAGAGCACTGTACTAAGCGCTTGGAATGAACAAGTGGGCAACAGATAGAGACAGTCCCTGCCGTTTGACGGGCTTACGGTCTAATCGACAGGCTTACAGTCTAATCGAGGAGTTTATGAGGACTTTGTACAAGAATAGAGAAGCAGCGTGACTTAGTGGAAAGAGCCCGGGTTTGAGAGTCAGAGGACGTGGATTCTAATCCCGGATCTGCTACTTGTCTGCTGGGTGACCTTAGGCAAGATGCTTCACTTCTCTGGGCCTCAGTTACCTCATCTGTAAAATGGGGATTAAGATTGTGAGCCCCACTTGGGACAACCTGATGACCTTGTGTCTACCCCAGTGCTTAGAATAGTGCTTGTTGCATAATAAGATCTTAACAAATACTATTAGAATAATAATAATAGAGATATGAAGCATCAGCTGGGTGGTGCAGTGGACACCAGAGAGATTTTTTTCATTTTTAAGAAGGGGAATCGTGGGTGTATTTGAATATAGTGGAAAGGGAACCTTCCACGAGTAGTTGTGATGGTGGTCAGGGAGAGGAGAATGGGTGAAAACATTTTATGAAGTGAGAAGGGATGAGATCAAAGGTGCAGGTAGAGGGGCAGATTTATGTGCAGGTGGTGGATAGTGATTATAATTTTAGTACATCTGAAGTGCTTACAAAATACTAAGCACTGAGGTAGACAGAAGGATGTCTGGTCGGACCCAGTTTCTGTCCCATATATGTCCCACAGAAGAAGAAGGAGAGGAAAAAGGCATTGTCCCCATTTTACAGATGAGGAAACTGAAGTACAGAGAAGTTAAGAGACTTGCCCCAGGGAACACAAATGGCAAGTGGTGGAGCTGGGATTAGAAACCAAGTTCCCCTGACTCCCAGGCCTCTTCTCTTTCCACTAGACCATGTTGCTTCTCACCTCTTTTTGAGGGATGGCTAAAATGGATGCAGGTGGATGTTGGAGTGGGAAGGACCTAGGGAAGCCAGGGGTTGATTTGGGGAATAACTACTATTAGTTTTACTACTTGTGCTTTCCGGTTTTGATTTTGGCAACCAAAGATAGTTGACATGACCACTGAGGCAAGAAAGTGAGGATGTGGGGACATGTGGGGTCTCAGAAGGGCTTTAAAGGTGTGGACTTGTCATGGGAGCCTCAGTGTACTTGGGAGTCAATGTGGGGGTTGGGAAGCAGTGTTTCAGAGCAGGAAATAATGCAGAGTTATAATGGGGGAAGGTGAATTTGAGTTGGCTGAAGTTGGCCTGCTGCTTGGATTTCCACTAAGAGCAATTCTCTGCCTGAGCATAGGAGTGGAGGAAACATGAGAAACAGCATGGCCTAGTGGCAAGAGCCCAGGTTTGAGAGTTAGTGGATGTGGGTTCTAAACCCGGCTCCACCACTCGTCTGCTGAGTGATCTGCGGTAAGTCACTTCACTTCTATGGTCCTCAGTTAACTCACCTGTAAAATGGAGATTAAGACTGTGAGCCCTTCCTGGGACAACCTGATTACCTTGTATCTACCTGATTACCTCGTATGCTTAGGACAGTGCTTGGCACATGTAAGGGCTTAACAAATATTATTATTATCTTCTTCAAATGCCACCAAGTCATTTCCCACCCATAGTGACTCCGTGGACACAGCCTCTTCGGAACGTTCCATCGTCTGTCATAAAGTTGTTCTGGTCTGTGTATCCACAGAGGAAGCACACTCTAAAGGTTATCCAGAGTTGGGAGCTGATGGTCCTAGATTGACAGAGGGCCGGGTGGGTGAACATGTTGAGTTTTGTAGAAATGATAGAGCTAAGGTTTTGTGCTTCAAATGAACGGAAGTTCGGAATGGAATCCAAATGAACCATGATGACCTGAACAGATGGAAGGGTTATAGAGACCGGAGGTTTCTGAGTAAAGAAAGAACAGTTTTCCAGGGAGCCGGAATACAGGAGAGAAGACGGATTAGAAGGTTGTGTTCAGAGGGAGATTTCAGTGTTGGTAAGAAACAGTTAACTGATAAGTGATGCTGAGACCCAGCATGCATCCTAGTTGTCAGTCAATCAGTCATCATATTTATTGACCGTTGACTGTGTGCAGAGCGCTGTACTAAGCTCTTGGGAAAAAGTACAATATAACAGATTTGGCAGGTATATTCTCTCCCCATGGCGAATTTTCAATCTAGAGGAATAGTTGGTGAACAGAGAGATGGGGTGGAGCAGAAGGTCAGCATAGTTGAGGAGTGAGAGGAAATGGGAATTTAGTACAGTGCTCTGCACACTTGTGAACGCTCAGTAAATATTGATTGATGGATTCATGCCAACAGGAAGAACCACAGTATTGTTGATGTCCTTAAGGAAAACTGTAGAGAAGGAGAAGAAGAGAAATAGAGAGTGATGTCAAAGTTGTTCAGAAAATTCGTGGAAAGGCCAGTTGGGGGTGTGTGGCTGATGACTAAAACAAGTAAATAAAATGGGGGTAGAGGTGGATTACATGAGTTTCAGAGGAAGACAAGATGAAGAAGGACGGAGGGGTGGTTGGTGTGTAAGCGGAATTAGGGGCAAAGGAACAGCCTGGCTCCTTCCCCTTTCATCTAAGTCCCTGTAAGCTGGAGGACATCAGTCTTCCACATCCTTTGGAAAGAATGTTCTCAGTTAGAACATCCCAAGAAATCATTGTTGGAATTTTTAGTCCTCCTCTGAACCTATTTAAGAATTAGCTGAAGTCTTTCTGGATGAGAGAAAGTGATAGTAATAATAATTATGGTATTTGTTGAGTGCTTACTATGTAGCAGGCACTGTATTAAGTGCTGGTGTTAAAACAAGCAAATTGGATTGGACACAGTCCCTGTCCCAGGTGGGCCTCACAATCTTAACTTCTAATTCTCAGTGCCTTGCTCTATCCACTATGCCATGCTCCTCTGAGAGAGAGGAAGTGACTGTAGGTTTGTATGTGATATATGTCTGTTTATGTGAGGGTTTTTTTTGAGAACCTCTGTTGCTATCTTCTTTCTAGTTCAATACGGGTCCCTCTGTTGCCCCGTCTAGCTCCTGCTCTGTCTTTACTTCCCACTAATCTCAAATAACATCCTACTCTCTTTGTTAGCCCCGGCCACTAACCACATATATATGTAGGAAGTTAATACATAGTTCTGTTAACCAATTTCATTTAATTTGTTCTATTGAAGAATAAAGTATGAGGCGTGTAGTTATTTTACAAAAAATCGTTAGTAATCTGAAGCTTTGTAAAGTGCAGTTTGAAGACAAAATGTAATGGCAAAAGGGTCCCATCGAAAGGAAAGAATGCCTTGCTTGGTATTAAAAAATCGACATTACGATTGCTAAATAAATCTTAGATTTGGAGTGAAGCTTTGCTTCCCATCGACTCCACACTCTGTCAAGAGTCTGTGTTGACAACACTCTGTCAATTTTACGAAGGACATGCTGATCCTGACATTTCTGTTTCCCTTTTCTTTGCCTCTTCCTTGCCATGGGACGATGAGTGTCTTGAATAATAGCAATTCCGGTGGCATCGTCAGCTTGTTGTACACTGATGGAAACCCTTGTTGTATAAAGCTTCCCCTTTTCTCCCCCGATTAGACTGTAAGCCCGTCAAAGGGCAGGGACCGTCTCTATCTGTTACCAATTTGTACATTCCAAGCGCTTAGTACAGTGCTCTGCACATAGTAAGCGCTCAATAAATACTATTGAATGAATGAATGAATAAAGCTTGCTTCAAAAGCCTGACTTGAGCATGTAGAGATTACTGTATGAGTGACACAAAGACCTTCAGAGATGCTTTCAGCCTGTTGAGTTCAAAGGTTTTCCCAGAATATTAGGGACATTTTTCAGTCAGCAGGTTTCACATTCCTTTTTGGGTCCTTAATTATTTATATGTAAAACAGAATAAACAAGATTGTTTATTCTATTGCCTTGGGGTTAGTTATCCAATTTCAAGGGTGACCCACAGGAGAGTGGGAGAAGAGGAACTGAGGGTTTAGTCGGAGAAGACTTCTTGGAGGAGATGTGCTTTCGATAAAGCTTTGAAAGCGGGGAAAGTCAGCATCTGTCATGTGTAAAGAAGGAGGACATTCCAAACCACAAGAAGGACACAGGCAAGAGGTGGTCAGCAAGATAGACTGCTCTTTTCTTGTGTCTACAATGCAGCAAAGGTCATGATAATAACTGTGGTATTTATTAAGTACTTTGTGCCAAACACGTTGTTAAGGGCTGGGTTGAAACAAGATGAACAGATCAGACATCAAGTCTGATCTTCAAGGTCTTCAAGTCTCAAAATCTAAAAGTCATTTTTCATATGAGGAAACTGAGACATAAGACATTAAGCTACCAGGTTCCACTCCTTGCAAATCTGGGAGGGCGTGGTACCCTTTAGAAATGCAGTTGTTTGGAAACCAAGCTCATCTAACAATAAATACATCAGCTCGAGGTAAATTCTTTTGAACGCATATTACACAGAGTAGTCTTTTGTAAACTCTTAATAGGTGAACAACTTCCCCGACATTTCATAGCAATGTGATCTGTATCTTCAACATTTATTCTACTGTCTAGTGGTAAGTAAAGCATTCTTTTAATTCACATTTTGGATGGTGAGGTAATAATTAAAGCAGGGTCCTTTAAAAACCCCTCAAACTGGTCTGGTTAAAATTTTGGGGACAATTCAAGAGAAAAATAGGAAATCAATCAATTTATCAATCGATCATATTTATTGAGTTCTTATCGGGTCCAGAGAACTGGACTAAGCACTAGGGAGAGTATATGATACCAGAGTGGGAAAACATGTTCCCTGCCACAAAGAGCTTGCGGTCTAGAGGAAAAGAAAAACTAATGGATCCAGGAAGCAAAGAAGCTGGTTTGCCTCCACCTCCCAGACACCACTGGGAAATAAGCCGCCTCCCCTGCCAATAATGGAAAAGTGCCACACTCTAATGGGTGGGGTTGACTTCTCTCCAGGGTAACTCTGGGAAAGGCCTCATTTTGTTGTGCTTCAGTTCATTCCTGCTAGTAATTGCTTCCCTGAACTGTTGCAGCATGACTCTGTACTATGATTTTTGTGTTTAGAATGTTTTTGCTCTGCTGAAGTTATACCTGGAAGAAAGGAAGCTAGGGCGAGCTAATTTGGGCCTATTATCATCTTTTTCCATCCTAAAGACTTTTTTACTCTCCTCACAAAGCTATTTGCCCTAGCCACAAGTAGATAGCTCTAAGGATTTATCCAGTAGTCTTGGCTTGTGGACTTCTCTATTTCAGCTGTGCTGTCGATTAAACACTGAGTTGGACCATTACACTGAGATTCTAGATCAGCCACAGTGACAGATGCCTTTGAAGAGTTAACCACGGAATTCTGGCTGACAAACTCCACTGGACTGCTCTGAATATAGGATGGTTCCTCCTTTTGTTATTTTTAGGTCTAGTTGTGTATTAAACAGCTAAGCCTGGAATTCGGTCCTCTGACTCCCAAGCCCATTCTCTTTCCACTAGGCCAGGCTGCTTCTCCAGCATATGATAAGACTATAAAATATTTATTCCTCTTGTATAATAATAATGGTATTTTTAAGCACTTGCTATGTGCCAGACACTGTACTAAGCACTGGGGTGGATACTAGCAAATCATGTTGGACACAGTCCCGTGTCCCATGTGGAGCTCACAATCTCAATCCCCATTTTACTAGATGAGGTAACTGAGGCACAGAGTAGTGGGTGGATTGCCCAAGGCCACACAGCACACAAGTGGTAGAGGCGGAATTAGAACCCAGGATCTTCTGACTCCCAGGCCCGTGCTCTACCCACTACATCCTGCCACTTCTGAACAGTCCCTCTGTTTTAATTTAAGTTGTAATTGGTTGTAAATCTGTTGAAATGAATATTAACATGGGTGTTTGTGTTCAGCAACATTTAATTTGGTTCCTTTCAGCTTTAGCTTTTTACTCCAATCTGGACTGTTAAATTTATTTCTATAATTCCTATACTGGACTGTTAAATTCATTTCTATAATTCCTATACTTGGACCTATCTTGCCTTTCAGCATGCAATTTTCTTTCTTGTGCACTATGAATAAAAGTTCTGAAATTTATGAATTACCAGATTCAGATAAATCACCAGAGTCTGATTCAATCTATTAAATGATGAAGGAATTGCTTAGCCTGCTATAATTTAGGCATAATTTAATATTCTAAGGGTCCTCTTTCAGAGTTAGTCTACCTGCTCTCAGGAATGTTTCTGGCTTTGAATAGCATATTTGATCAATTTTAAAATCTTAAGTGCTTTTTTGTTGTTCCATATCTAAATGGGTCTTTTCCCACTCAGTAGCTTCTATTCAATTTTTCAATCATCCTTTTTCATTTTTAATGAATGAATCTAGTCACTGGAAATCCTAACACCAAATATAGGATTTATGGGCAAGTGAGGCACCTCAGTTCCTCTCTACTTTTCAGATGGTTCTTCCAGAATTAACTGACACTTTATGAATTTTACCTATCAATCAGTTGATCAAACTATGGTATTTACTGAGTTCTTACTGTATGCAGAACACTGTACTAAGTGCTGGGGAAAGTCCAATAGAAGAGAGATGGTAGACATGATCCCTGCCCATAAGGAGATTATAGTCTTTTGGGGGAGACAGATATTAAAATAGATTAAGGATAGGGGATATAATAGAGTATTTTAAGAGTAATAGTAGAGAATTATTTTATGGGTTCTTCTACTTCTTCTTTCTCCTCCTTCTTTCTTCTTCTTTTTCTTCTTCTTTTCTCCTTCTTTTTCTTCTCCTTTCTTCCTTCTTCTTCTTTCCCAACAACCGCCATCTCGTTTGGCCAAACAAACAGCCAGTTCTATAAGGTAAATTCTGAGTGAATTATAGATACATTACAAATTGAAGGCAATCGTTTAAAATTCAGAAATGAATTCTAAGTTAATATCTGAGTTGTGCAAATCATTCTTATCTATTTGTATGGAGAGGAAACTTTCATCCTTTTTCATTTGGCATCCTGAATACACATCTCGAGGAAAGCAGAAAATGTAGAAATGATTTTCCAAGTGCAAATGTGGTAGGTGGGCTCTGGTTTTTGAATTGCTGAATTCCCAAATCCTCAATCCTGAAATGAGCATTTTGCTTGCATTCATTGTTTAAGGGGTGACTAATCTGAAATTCTGTAGGTAGCAGAAGAAAGCATCCGTGCAGGGATGAAACAGGTGAAACTATCCAGAGTCAAAGGTTGCTATTTTCTATCCCCCTTTTTTTCTTGTCTCTGTCATTTCATTGCCAAGTAGCTTTATCCTTCAGGCTAATGCTAGATAATAAGCAATGAAATCAGAAGAGCTTGATGAAACTCCTTTACACAAGGCAGGCATTTCTTTACTCCCACAGACATCAGGAATTGTAATTGCTTGTAGTGACATGTAATAAGGGCAAAGAATGATTCGTTCTGACTGTAAGTGGATGAAAGAAGGCAACACATAATCTAGGAGGTGAAGAAATAGTGCTTATTCTGTAGCACTATGCCAGAAATCTGTCTGGAGTTAGACTCTTTATATGTCTTTCTTTTTACTTCACTGATGCCCTTTCAGGAAATTAAAGAAGGGTGATTTCACATCAGGAGTCGATTTTAGGAGGACTGGATTCTTATGCCATTACACATGAATCCTACATTTCTGAGGATTTCTACTGTAGAGGCGAAGAGATCAATGGAATACATTCTCCCACTAGGGTTCATTTTGCTGTTCTCCCTCCTCCTAGGACCAGAGAAAACCGTAAAAACATATAGAGGGTCTTTAAAGACATAATAAATAGGAAGCTTAATCTATAACTTAAGAACAGTTCAAGAGAAGCTTTCATTGAGATGGTCAGGAAAATTCCTGTGAAATCCATTGCCTTATTAGGCAGCTACTCATACTTATTAGAATATTGTCAATCCCAGCCAGATGTTTTAAAACTAAAATAGAATTTCTTCTATCCCTGATTTCCAGTCCCTTTGCTCAAGTCTTGAAAATAGTTTCCTTTTAATTTCCGTCTTAGGCTATTGGACGCCCATATTTTCCTCCATATTGGTCTCTGGGGTTCCAGCTATGCCGGTGGGGTTACGACAGCTTGGACGTGCTGAAGGAAACTGTTGACCGCATGAGGAAGTATGACATTCCATTTGTAAGTGAACTCCACCTATTCATTTATTGTTTGTTACGGTTTTTTTTGGTGAGAATTCTGGCACAAGGTGAAAGACAACCAAAGGAAACAAAGGTGTTTTGCAGAATCGTATTCTTTGAATTATACCACATAGAGATAATCTTATCTAAAAAAGTGTAGAAGTATTTCCATTTTAAACTAAGAGAGAGTTTTGAAATCTGTGAAAATATCTTCTTGAAACCAAAGTTTTATAAATCATTCAATATTCCTGAAAACTGAGACCTAGCTACTCCTTTAACAGGACGTCCAGTATGGTGATATTGACTACATGGATCGTCGTTTGGATTTCACCTACGATAAAGTTAATTTTGCTGGTCTACCGGAATACATTCAGGAGCTGAAGAAAGATGGGATGCATTATGTTATTATTTTGGTAATGTAGAAACTACTTTTATACTTTTGTTTTTATTTTTCTTGTACTTATTAAGCACTTACTATGTGCCAGGCACTGTACTAATGGGTAGGGTAAATACAAGATAATCAGGTCAGTCCCAGTTCACGTCCCACATGGGGCCCATCGTTTTCATCCCCATTTTACAGCTAAGGTAAACTGAAGCACAGATAAATTAAGTGATTTGCAATATAGGACTTCTATATTGCTTTTCTAGATACTTTGCATCTCTCTTTAGGTTTACTCTAAATAGTTTTAGATCATATTTTCTAGGTGTTATTTGTAAAACATGGATGATTTTCATTTAGTAGTTATTTAAGTTTAGAAGAAAACAGAAAAACTGTACTTTTTGTGTTAAATAATTAAATATCAGCACAATTGTTTTAAGAAATAAAGATCCCTTCAATACTAATTTAATTTCCAGTGTAGGTCTTAATGCCTAAATTATAATTAAACAGTGATTAAAGAAATTAGTTGTCATTAAGATAACACAGTGCAACCAATTTTCTTATGATGTAAAAGTTGTGTACTTGTTCATTCATTCAATAGTATTTATTGAGCGCTTACTATGTGCAGAGCATTGTACTAAGTGCATGGAATGTACAATTCGGCAACAGATAGAGACAATCCCTGCCCAGTGACGGTCTCACTTATGACACCTGACATTAAAGAAATCCCTCCCAAGACTACGTACTGTCCCAATACCACTCCCATACATCCAATCCCTTTCTTTGACTATGCGGCTTGTCAAGTTCCAGCAAGCCTACATTGTCAGAAGATCATTTCCTGCTTTTAGCTAAAATGCACATTGAAAACACACACTGTCACCCAACTGTGTGTAGTTTACAGGTCAATCAATAATGTAATAGAGATTGTTGTAAGCCAGGGAATGAGTGTAAATGATTTCAAATGACAAGTAAAAAAGTAGACAGGGGGTAGACAGAGATTTCAATTTGTTTTCAGATGATGGGATTGTTCAGTGCTGTCCCTTAGAAGGTATAAATAGAAATTCCAGGAGCTCAAATAATAATAATAATAATAATGATAATGGTATTTGTTAAGCGCTTACTATGTGCAAAGCACTGTTGAAGGGCTTGGGGGATACAAGGCCATCAGGTTGTCCCACGTGAGGCTCACAGTTTTTAATCCCCATTTTAGAGATGAGGTAACTGAGGCATAGAGAAGTGAAGTGACTTGCCCAAAGTCACACAGCTGGCAAGCGGCAGAGCCAGGATTTGAACCCATGATCTCTGACTCCCAAGCCCGGCCTCTTTCCACTGAGCCACTGCAAATTTTATTAAGAGTTGGTTTTCAAGTGTAAGTCTAGTCTGATCCTAGAAAAAGTGCTCATTTAGTAGTAATTATGATATTTACTAAGTGCTTACTATGTGTGCTAAGCACTAGGGTGGTTGCAAGAAAGATTGGACACAGTTTCTACACTACATGAATCTCACATCTAGGGAGGGAGGAAGATTAATACCGTGCCCCTGTACTTCCGCTGTCACCAGATGTCTTAGTTCTGAACCATCTTCACCATCGGCGCTTTGATGCACTTAAATGACCAGGGATTCCTTGCTTTGATCATTGTTTTAATCGAGAAATATTCATTCTTTAGCTCAAACAGGTAATTTGAAAACTAACCCCCTAAAAATCACCAAAGTTGACTCTAAGTATAGTTGGTAAAAGTTATTCTTCTTTAAGGAAGGTTTCTTGTCGGTGTTTTAAAGTCATAATTGATCATTTAATCTTCTATATGACACTACAGGGTGAAAATATTGCTTAAGGAATGCCAAGTTGGATAAGGAAGGCTTGTTCTGCTCTGATGCTTAATTTACATGATTAATTGGATTTATGCACCAGAATAACATTTCAAGTAAAAGAAATCAAGATATTCTGATTAGAAGCAGATAATTAAACTCGTTGCTCACTTTTTGACATTCTCTAGGAATTACCTCTTGCAGCATTAAAAGATCATTACAAGAGATGGACAGTTCTCATGTTCCTAACAAGATAATAGATAATAATGATAATTGCAGTATTTCTTAAGCACATACTGTGTGCCATGGACTGCACTAAACATTGGGATGGATACGAGTAAATCTGGTTGGACCCGGTCCCTGTCCCACATGGGGCTCACAGTCTCAGTCCCCATTTTTCAGTTGAGGTAATTGTGGCCCAGAGAAGGGCAGTGACTTAGTAATAACAATAAATAATTATGGTATTTATTAAGTGCTTACTATGTGACAAGCACTGTTCTAAGCGCTGAGGTACATACAAGGTAATCAGGTTGTCCTACGAAGGGCTCACAGTCTTAGTCCCCACTTTACAGATGAGGTAAATGAGGCTCGGAGAAATTAAGTGACCTGCCCAAGGTCACACAGCAGTCAAGCAGCAGAGCCAGGATTAGAACCCATGACCTTCTGACTCCAGGCTTGTGCTCTATCTACTATGCTAAGATGCAACCGCTAATCTTAATTCATGCACTTATCAGATGTATTTGGTTTTAATTTTACTGAATCGCTGACATTTTTGTCTCTAACTGATTTTCCCTCTTTACTCCCTCCACAAATGACACTCCTGTAGGATCCCTTTTTGACAAAAGACGAACCTCAGGGCACCTACAGAGCCTATGAACTTGGAGAGGAAATGGGAGTTTGGATCAAAAATTCTGACGGAGTAACTCCTGCAGTCGGCAAGGTAGGTTTGTTAAGCATGCAATGAAGAAGCCGTTGTGTTCTCCTGGGAGTCTAATGGCAAATTATCTGAATCAAAATAACCCAGCTCATCATTTGGGAAATTCCAGAAATCAAAATCAGTTCAAATCCAGACTGGTTTTGTCTAAAAAAATAGGGCAAATATGGAGAGAAGTCATTTCACAATTCCCTTTTTTAAAGCATCTTGGATGATCAATTAATAAGGCTACTTTATTGTTTTATTTTAGTTTTTTTATGTAACCATTTTTCTTTTCTTTAATGGCATTTGTTAAATGCTTATGGTGTACGAGGCACTGGAGTAAATGAAAGATAATCAGGATGGATGTAGTCCATCTCCCATAAAGGGCTCACAGTGTTAATTCCCGTTTTACAGACGATGTAACTGAGGCACAGATACGTTTAGTGACTTGTCCAAGGTCACAGAGTTGATAAGTGGTAGGGCTGGGAGTATGACCCATGTCCTCTGACTCCCTGGTCTTTTCATTAGCTCCACTTTCCCAATCAAATAAAGAGATTTTTGATATTTTACTACAAGGTTTATCAGTGAAATATACATTTTCTCTCTTCTGTAGGCCTGGCCTCCAGGAAATTCAGTGTTTCCTGACTACACAAATCCCAAAACAGTTGAATGGTGGATTCAGATGTGTGTGGAGTTCAAAGATGTTCTTGATTATGATGGAATTTGGATTGTAAGCCTACCATTTGCTTTTCTATTTCCCATATAGAAAATGAACATATTCATACAAATACTTCTCATTTTTCATTTAAGGATATGAATGAACCAGCCAATTTTGGAGCTGGCCAGAATACTGGTTGTACACGCAATAAACTCAATAACCCACCATACGTTCCTGGTGAGTACATTTAAAAAAGTGTTTTTGAAAACGTGGCTTGCTTTCCTGTGATACAATTAATCTGGGCACTGCAGCTTTATTTTGCATTTTACCATCACCAGTTCAGTCTTTGAATGAACTGGGACAGCTGTTCCTAAGTGGTAGTTTCAAAGTCCTAGACAATTGTTTCAGGAAGTTTTGATGATTTTCACCGCACTGTAGTCCGAGTTTCCTGGAGAGCAAGAAAGATATTACTAAATTATAATTTTTGGATCAATCTCCTAGAATGTATTTATAGAGGATTTAAGATTCCCAGTGAATGTAGGCTCAGCCCAGGAGTGAAGGAGGATAAAGTGTTTCTTATCATTAGGTCAGTAATAATGATAATAATAATAACAATAATAAAAAATAAAAATGGCTAAGTGCGTACTATGTGCTAAATACTGTTCTAACCGTTGAAGTAGATACAGTACAATCAGATCAGACACAGTCCCTGCCTCACATGGAGTTCACAGTATTCATTCATTCATTCAATTGTATTTATTGAGCGCTTAGTGTGTGCAAAGCACTGAACTAAGTGTTTGGAATGTACAATTTGGCAACAGATAGAGACAATCCCTGACCACCAACGGGCTCACAGTCTAAAAGAGGGAGACAGACAGCAAAACAAAACAAGTAGTCAGGAATCAATACCTTCACAGTAAATAGAATCATGGATCTATAGACATCATTAATAAAATAGAGTAATAAATGATATACACAGATATACACAAGTGCTGTGGGGAGAGGAAGGGGATAGAGCAGAGGGAGGGAGCAGGGGGAATGGGGAGGGGAGGAGGGGCAGAGGGAAAGGGAGGGCTCAGTGTGTGAAGGCCTCCTGGAGGAGGTGAGCTCTCAGGAGAGCTTTGAAGAGGGGAAGAGTTAGTTGGGCAGAGTGAGGAGTCAGTGGTAGGACGTGGGCCAGGGGACGTTGGTGGGACTGGTGAGAACGAAGCACTGTGAGGAGGTTAGCGGCGGCAGAGGAGCGGACCGTACGGGGTGGGCAGTAGAAAGAGAGAAGGGAGGTGAGGTAGGAGGGGGCAAGGGGATGGAGAGCTATGAAGCCAAGACTGAGGAGTTTTTGTTTCATGCAAAGGTTGATAGGCAACCACTGGAGGTTTTTGAAGAGGGGAGTGACAGGCCCAGACCGCTTCTGTAGAAAGATAATCCGGGCAGCTGAGTGAAGTATAGACTGGAGCGGGGAGAGACAAGAGGATGGGAGATCAGAGAGGAGGCTGATGTAGTAACCTAGTCGGGATATTTTGAGAGATTGTACCAGCAAGGTAGCAGTTTGGATGGACAGGAAAGGGTGGGTTTTGGCGATGTTGTGAAGGTGAGACCGGCAGGTTTCGGTGACGGATTGGATGTGTGAGGTGAATGAGAGAGAGGAGTCAAGGAAGACACCAAGGTTACGGGCCTGTGAGACGGGAAAGACGGTAGTGCCGTCCACAGTGATGGGAAAGTCAGGGAGAGGACAGGGTTTGGGAGGGAAGATGAGGAGCTCAGTCTTGGACATGTTGAGTTTTAGATGGCGGGCAGGCAGCCAGATGGAGATGTTATGAAGGTGGGAGGAGATACGAGCCTAGAGGGAGGGAGAGAGAACAGGGGAGGAGATGTAGATTTGGGTGCCATCTGCATAGAGATGATAGTTGAAGCCGTGGGACCGAATGATGCAGGCCTTGAAATAATAATAATGGTGTTTGTTAAATGCATACTATGTGCCAGACACTGTACTAAGCTCTGGAGGGGATACAAGTAAATGAACTTGGACAGAGTCCATGTCCCACGTGGGGCTCACAGTTTCAACCCCCATGTTACAGATGAGGTAACTGAGGCACAGAGCTGTTAAGTGATTTGCCCAAGTCACACAGCAGGCAAGTGGCAGAGTGGGGATTAGAACCCAGGACCTTCTGACTTCCAGGCCCGTGCTCTATCCACTACACAGTGCTATAATAAGCACTGGGTTAGATACACGACAACCAGGTCAGACACAGTCCCTACTCCATATGGGGCTCACAGTCTAAGGATCTAACAGAGAGGGAATAAATTATTTAATTTTAATTTCATAGATGAGGAAACTGGTCCCACCTCTATTGTAAATTGGGCCCCTGTGTGCATGTTTACCTATTATTTGTTTTGACCTTCTAGTTTCAACTTTTTTGAATGTTTGCCTCCCTCATTAGTGTGAGCTCCTTGTAGACAGGGAATATGTTAGTTGCTTATTCTGTACTTCCCCAGCATCTAGTACAGTGCAGTGCATCAAGCAGGAAGACCCCTGCTTCCAAGGGGTCCGGAGTTAGTGAGCTGCCATCGCACTTGCACGAAGCAGAGAAAAACAGCTCCTTGGAGAAGCAGTGTGGTTAAGTGGGTAGAGCACGGGCCTGGGCGTCAGAGAGACCTGGGTTCTAATCCTGACTCCACCACTGTCTATTTGTGTGACAGGGCAAATAACTTCTTTCTGCCTCAGTTACCTCATTTGTAAAATGGGGATTAAGGCAGCAAGCCCCATGTGAAACCTGTACTGTGTCCAGCCTGATTACCTTGTATGTACCCTAGTGCTTAGAACAGTGCCTGGCACATAGCAAGTGCTTAACAAATACCACAGTTATTATTATTGTTATTATTGCTCCAGGGCAGCCAAAGCAAACTGGCTGGGCATCACACATTTCTGACACCCAGGGCAGCCGACGAGCCTTTGAGTCCTGAAGTGTAGGCTTGGGTGCCTTGTCAGTCGATCATATTTATTGAGTTCTTACTGTGGGCAGAGCACTGTACTAAGTGTTTAGCAGAGTACAGTATAACAACAAACACATTCCCGACTTGTCTATCGAGAACCAGGATTCAGAAAGCAATGGTGCTCTCTCCTACTCTCCTCTCTCATCACTCCTCCCTCCCGACCTCCCATGTAATTATTCATTCAGTCACTCATTCAATCATATTAATTGGGCACTTTCTATGTGCAGGACACTGTATTAAGTGCTTGGGTGCAGTACAACAATAAGCAGACACGTTCCCAGCCCACAACGACCCATGGTCTAGTGGATAGAGCACAGGCCTGGGTGACAGAAGGACCTGGGTTCTAATCTTGGCTCCACCACTAGAAGATGAGGGACCACATCTCCCTCCCCACATCACCCCTCCCACTGCCTCGGGTGTACAAATGATTCAGCGGATGATACTTTTTCTTGGGTGTCAGAGTCCTAAGTAAATATAAACTCTGTGTCATAAACATAGCTTGAAGGTATCAGGGGGTCGAATTACCTTAGGAGGAGCAGTGCATGCTGTGACCTCTGATATGGTTCCCCAGGCTAATCTGCAGGTAACCGAGCTCAGTCTCTAAGCATATCTGCCCCGAATAGAACAGCTCAATGGGAAAATGGCTCAATTTTCCGCTGCCAAAGATAAGAAAGACACATCCACTCCCTCAGAGACTGACCACTGTAGCTTTCCCAGTGTTCACCCGGCCCTTTTATCTTTTTCCCTCGCTATCACACCTCATAGTTGTCTCTCGTGACAACTTCCATTACAGTCCAGCCAGCACAGGTCGCCGCTCCATTGCTAACCTTCTCACTGTACCTCGATCTCATCTACCTCGCTTACGACCTCTCGCCCGCGTCTTGCCTCTGGCCTGGAACGCCCTCCCTCTTCATATCCGACAGACAATTATTCTCCCCCACATCTCCTCAAAGAGGCCTACCCAGACGAAGCCTCCTCTCCTCTTCTCCCATTCCCCTCTGTGTTTCCCTGACTTGCTTCCTTTGTTCATCTCCCCTTCCTGCCCCACAGCACTTATGTCCATATCTCTCATTTATTAATGTCTGTCTCTCTAGACCGTAAGCTTGTCGTGGGCAGGGAATGTATCTGTTATAATGTACTGTCCCATGCACGCGCTTAGTAAGTGCTCAATAAATAGTTTCAGCCTCACAGTCCTTATATACTTATTTCCCTTTCTAGATTGTAAGCTACTTGTGGGCAGGTAATGTGTCATCCAACTCTGTTGTATTCAATTCTCCCAAGTGTTTGGTTACAGAGCTTTGTGCACAGCAAGTGCTCAATAAATACCTTGGATTGACTGATTGGTAAAGGGGACCAGAGAGTATTTTTCAGGAGTATACACCCATGAGAAGCAGTGTGGCTTAGCAGAAAAAGCACAGGCTTGAGAGTCAGAGAACTTGGGTTCTCATCCCGGCTCTGCCAATAATCTGCTGTTTGACCTTGGTCTAGCCACTTAACTTCTCAGTGCCTCATTACCTCATCTGTAAAAAGGGGATTAAGACTGGGAGCCCCACTTGGTACAACCTGATTACCTTGTATCTACCCCAGCACTTAGAACAGTTTTGACACATAGCAAGTGCTTAACAAATTCCATCATTATTATTATTAATTATTCATTCATTCAATAGTATTTATTGAGCGCTTACTATGTGTAGAGCACTGTGCTGAGCGCTTGGAATGGACAAATCGGTAACAGATAGAGACAGTCTCTGCCCTTTGACGGGTTTACAGTCTAATCGGGGGAGACAGACAAAAACAATAGCAATAAATTATTACCCAAGTCAGTACATGTGATTTTGCTCATGCCTAGCTCCTGAAGTCAGCTTTAATTGGCATGCTAAAGCTTTGGTAAAATGTGTTGACAATTTTCACTTTCCTTCAGTTACTAACATGGAATATTCCGGATCTGATACTAAGCAAAGTGCAAGCCCTCCCCACTTAACCTGACTTGTAGGTTCCTTTTTCTTTTTTAAAAAAAACCCTGCTACTTATGCCTGTCTTCTCCATCTTCCAATGCTGTCAGTGCTTGTTAAGCATCCTAAATCAATCCATGGTATTTATAAATAAATAATAATGATGGTATTTGTTAAGCGCTTACTATGTGCCAAGCCCTGTTCTAAGCCCTAGTGGAGATACAAGGTCACCAGCCTGGCCCAGATGGGGCTCACTGTCTTAATCCTCATCTCACCAATGAGGTAACTGAGGCACAGAGAAGTGAAATGACTTGGCCAAAGTCACACAGCAGACAAGTGGCAGAATGGGGTTCAGAACCCACAAGCCCGTGCTCTTTCCACTAAGCCACGCTGCTTATTGTGTGTATAGCACTGTACTAAGCACTTAAAAACATGGCATAGTGGATAGAGCATGGGCCCGGAAGTCAAAAGGTCATGGGTTCTAATCCTAGCTCCATCACCTGTCTGTTGTGTGATCTTGGGTAAGTCACTTCACTTCTCTGTGCCTAAGTTACCTCATCTGTAAAATGGGGATCGAGACTGTGAGCCCCAAACCGATTTGCTTGTATTCATTTAAACCTATTTATTAAGCCGTTACTTACAATACAATACAGGAATAAATATTGACAATCCCGGCCCACAGTGAGCTCACAGTCTAGCTACTCAGCACTTAGTACAGTGCCTGATGCATAATAAGTGTTTAAATACCATAATTATCATTATTATTACTATTATTATTATTATTGTTATGGGCAGGGAAAATGTCTACCAACTTTGTTATATTGTACTCTCCCAAACACAGCGCTCTGCACACAGTAAAGAGTTCAATAAATATCATTGATTGAGTACAATACGAGATAATTTGTAGACATGTTCTCTGCTCACACTAAATGTCTCAGAAACTCGGTTTATACCGAGCACTTAAAAGGCTTAGTCCCTGTTGTCTCGGAGTTTATATCCCAAACTGGTGTGATTCTTATGCAAATACCAATCAACATTCAGTGGTATTTACTGAGTGCTTACTGCACACAGAACACTGTAGTAAACACTTGGGAGAGTATAGTAGAGTTGTATTCCCTTGTAAATGGAAGAATTTACAATCTAGTGGGTGAGAGCTTATTGTGGACAGGGAATGATCCTTCAATAGTATTTACTGAGTGCTTACTATGAGCAGAGCACTGTACTAAGTGCTTGGAATGTACAATTGGACAACGGATAGAGACAATCCCTGCCCAATAAAGGGTTTATGTGTCTACCAACTCTGTTATTTTTTTTACTGTACTCCCCCAAGTCCTTAGGCCAGTGCTCTGCACACAGTAAGTGTTCAATAGTTGCATCTGATTGATAGGGAAAGACATTAAAATAATTTTTAGGGAGGGGGAAGCAACAGTACATAAAGATGTGTTCAGAGGGCTAGAAGAGTGGGGGTTGGGGGTAGTATCAAAATGCTTAGAGACAAAAACCTAAGTGTATAAAGGATGCCGAAGGGAAGGAGAATAAGGTGGAAAAATGAGGTCAGTTAGAGGTGGTGACAATAAAGTTAGTGACAGTAAAGGGAGAGAAGAGAGGTTAGTCAGCTAAATGATTGTAATAGGGCTTTTAAATAATCATAATAATAGTATTGGTTAAGTACTTACTATGCGTCAAGCACTGTTCTAAGCACTGGTGTAGATACAAGTTAATCATATTGGACACAGTTTATGTCCCACATGGGGGGGTCTCCTTCTAAGTAAGAGGGAGAACAGGTATTTAATGCCCATTTTACAGGTGAGGAAACCGAGGCACAGAGAAGTGAAGTCAATTGCCCAAGGTCACCCAACAGGCAATTGGTGGATCCAGGATTAGAACCCAGGTCCTCTGACTCCCAGGCTTTTGCTCTTTCCACTAGGCCACTCCGCTTTCCTAAAATGGGGAGAGTGCTCTGCACACAGTAAGCACTCAATAAATACGATTGAACGAAAGGAGGTCTATCGGATATGAAGGTGGAGGGATGACCAGGCAGGAGGATGTGAGTGAGGGGTAAGGTACAGAAGCAGCACGGCTCAATGGCAAGAGCATGGGCTTGGGAGTCAGAGAATGTGGGTTCTAATCCTGGCTCCAACACTTGTCTGCTGTGTGGCCTTGGGCAAACCACTTCATTTCTCTGTGCCTCAATTACCTCATCTGTAAAGTGGGGATTAAAACTGTGAGCCCCATGTGAGACAACCTGATTTCTTTGTATCTCCCCCAGCGCTTAGAACGGTGCTCAGCACATAGTAAGTGCTTAACAAATACCATTATTATTATTATTACAGTAAGTAGGTTGGTGTTAGAGAAGCCAAATGTGTGGTCTGGGATGTAGTGGAAGAGGAGCAAGGAAAGATAAGAAGGGGAGACATGACTGAGGGCCTTAAAGCCAATGGTAAGGAACTTCTGTTTGAACTGGAGAAGACTAGGTTACCATTGGCGGCATCTGTGGATTCGAAAGGCGCGTACACATTTTTTTTTCCTTTGAAAAATGATCTAGGCAGCTGTGTGAAGATTGGGCTGGAAAGGGGAAAGGCTGGAGGCAGGGAGGTCAGTGAGGAGGGTGATGCAGCAGTAGAAGTTGGATATGATTAGTGCTAAGACCAGCGAGGTGGCAACTTGGCTAGAGAGGAAGGGGCAGATTCTAAAGCTGTTGTGAAGATTCATTCATTCGTTCGTTCGTTCCATCGGATTTATCGAGCCCTTAGTGTGAGCAGAGCACTGTACTAAGTGCTTGAAATGTACAATTCGGCAACAGATAGAGGCAATCCCTGCCCAACAACGGGCTCACAGTCTAAAAGGGGGAGACAGACGGCAAAACAAAACAAGTAGACAGGCATCGATAACGTCAAAATAGATGAATAGAGCCGTAGATATATACACGTCATTAATAAAATAGAGTAATAAATGATATATACACATATAAACAAGTGCTGCAGGGAGGGGAAGGGGGTAGAGCAGAGGGAGGGAGTAGGGGGAATGGGAAGGGCAGGAGGGGAAGAGGGAAAGGGAGGGCTCAGTGTGGGAAGACCTCCCGGAGGAGGTGAGCTCTCAGTAGGGTTTTAAAGAGGGGAAGAGAGTTAGTTTGGCATATAGATTTGTATATTCCAAGCGCTTAGTACAGTGTTCTGCACATAGTCAGCACTCAATAAATACTACTGAATAAATGAATTTGACAGAATTTGGTGACTAAGTGGGTTGAAGGAGAGAGATGAGTCAAGGAAATGCCATGGTTAAGGACTTTCATATTCATTCAATAATATTTATTTAGCGCTGACTGTGTGTAGAGCACTGTATTAAGTGCTTTGCAAGTACAATTCAGCAACAAATAAAGACAATCCCTGACCACAGTGGGTTCACAGTATAGAAGGGGGGAAACAGGCTTCAAAACAAGTAAACAGGCATCAGTACCATCATTATTCATTCAATAGTATTTATTGAGCTCTTACTATGTGCAGAGCACTGTACTCTAAATAAATAGAATTGTAGATATATACACATCATTTATAAAAATGAAATTATAAATATGTAAATGTATTCATTATTCAATTATTAATGACTTGATGGTGGTCTCATCCTCTATGGGAGTCAAAAAGTTGTATTGTTTGACAAGTTCAAATTGCGAGTCTAAAGGGTGTAAATATTATCTTACAAATGACAAAGGATACTAAGTTATTTCTTTTGGCCAACAGGTCTCTTCTGCCTCTAATTTCCATGATTTGCTATTTCTGTAACTAATCATATGCCATGGTTTAACGGTACAAAATTAAAAAAAAAATTCAGATTTAACTGAGTGGAGTTTTACAGCTAAGGGAGACTTCTTGGCACTCTGAAACTCACCATTTAATTTGATTTGATTATAGTTTTTAATTTACATTTCCTATGCAATTACAGCGATTTGCATATGTGGTGATTCAATTTAGCAAAAAGTAAAATCAAAGAGGAGTAATAATAATAATAATAAAAATCGACTTTGTAGCCTCAGGGTCCGGTTCATTCCTTAGTAGTCCTGGGAATAACTTTCTACTCTTACCTGATGCTTATTAGCCTCTCACTAAGATAAGGACAGTGACATGGGAGCCACACAAAGGAAGAGGCGTTTGGGCCATTAGAGATAGAAATGGCAACGCTTCCTCAAAAGTGAATGCACTTAATGGCTGAATGAGTCAATAGAGTCAAAACTGATACATTCAGAAAATAGGGCACTTGGAAGGATAAAATGGTAAGGGAGCATGTAAATGCTCTAAAGAGCAATTGAGAGGATACCAGCTATAAAACAGATTGTAGTTTTCTCAATTAACCACTTTAACCATTACTGTGAGTAAACAACGATAGTATAGAATTATTTGTATTATGCCTATTTTATACTGGTTCATCAGTAAGGTGCTGAAAATCCTAGCCTAATTAATTGAAAATTCTGCCTGTGAAGTAATTTACCTTCAGCTCTGATTGGTCCATTCATTCATGGATAACTGCTTTACAAGGAAGTTGGCTTCTTGAATCTTTCTAATGGAAAAACAGGGACACAAGGGATTAGAAAGAATAACCGGAGCAGGTAAAAAGAAGAATGGTAAGACCATTTGGGTCTGTGAAAGCAAAAGAAACATCAGCTAGTCTTTCCTACTTTCTGAAATAAATGGGAATAAAACAGTTTTAAAGAACGGAAAAAAACTTCCTGGGGTCAGACAGTGGTACAGGGAGGTTTTGGAAGTCCAGGCTCAAGACATTGATAGGGGAATATTCTCATGTTTGTACTATTTTTAGCTAGAGGCTTATTCCTCTTCATCTCTTTCACACTTCAGAACTCTGAGGTTTTTAGCTTTTTGCAGGAACTCTTGGATTTGGAAGTGCTTGGTTTTTAAAGTGAGGCTCAATTTTGAGATAATTAGGCATTATAGTCTGGTTAAAGTACCAGACTCCTATAATTACACATTGCAGTCTAGTGTAATTATTTGCATTTTGTTCCTTCTTTCCTTGTGACTGGGCAGATTGAATCTATTACGATGTGGTTAGATCTTAAAAATGTGCTCTCAGAGAAAATTAATATGATACAATAAGGCCAAAAACTTCAATTTTCCAGGGGTGGGAAGTGGTGAGAAGATGTCCAGATTACTTTGTCACTGTTCCTTTGTTTATGACTTAAAAGTCAAAGAGTAGGATGTAGTTAAAATTTCAGCTGGTTGGGTTGCTCGGGGTAAATTGATTATGCGATGTTTTAAATTTAAAATGCAGTTAGCACTGCATCAGACTTGGCTATCTTGGCTGAGCACTTTTGGCAATCGAATGTCATGTGAAGGTTACACTGTAATTTTCTTTATAGGCCTGCTCTCTTCATCAACAATAACCAGTGAGGAGGAGACTAGAGAGTTGCTTTGGGTTTGAAGCTACAGTTAGAGCAATCGATGTGGTCTTTCTTGCACAAAGAGCAGAACAATTTGCAAATAACCTATTTATCTTCAAAATATTTCTGAAAGGTAACTAGGAATGGATGATGAAGGCGAGTCATAAGATTTCATGAAGGTTGGGCTAAAAGTCACTTTTGCTTTTTCTATCCCATTGTCACTTCTGCTCTTTGTCAGATATTCCCATATAAATCCTCAAAGCCCTACAACTAACTCTCTGGCCCACAACATTGAAGCGCTTATCAAATACCCTAATTATGTGAGAAGCAGGATGGTTCAGTGGAAAGAGCACAGGCTTGGAGTCAGAGGTCATGGGTTCAAATACCGGGTCAGCCGCTTTTTGTCAGCTTGGGCAAGTCACTTAACTTCTCTGTGCCCCAGTTACCTCATCTGTAAAATGGGGATTAAGACTGTGAGCCCCACTTGGGACAACCTGATCACCTTGTAATCTCCCCAGCGCTTAGAACAATGCTTTACACATAATAAGCACTTAACCAAATGCCTTAATTATTATTATCATTATTTCTCCCAGAGTCCGTCTCAGCAGCAAATTCTCTATTCTGTCAAAGGTCCACATGAAGGAAGCAGCCCATGGGGAAGCAGCATGGCCTAGTGGCTAGAGCAGAAGCCCAAGGTCAGAAGGACCTGCTTTCTAATTCAGGTTCTGTCACTTTGCTGTGTGATCTTGGACAAGTCACTTAACTTCTATGGGCCTCATTTACCTCATCCGTAAATTGGGGATTAAGATTGTGAGCCCACGTGGGACAGGAACTGTAGCCAACCTAATTAGCTTGTATCTACCCCAGCACTTAAAACAGTGCTTGAAACACAGTAAGCACTTAACAAATATTACTATTAGTAGTATCATTATGAAGGAGGGAAGGATTAGAGGAGAGTCAGGAGATGGGCTGCCTTGAAATTGAGTCAGTTCTTTAATACTGCGAGTTTAGATTCTCGAAGAGTCCTAAATTAGGGCAAACTCATATTGACATATGCATACCCTGGCCACTACCACGCACAGTCAGTTGTTTCTTCTGGCATTGATGTACATACTATCCACACAGAAGGGTACTGTTGGAAGACTGTTTCCCAATTCCTCAACAGTGTCCTAACCAAAGCGTGTTGTGACTGACGGATTACAATGCTAAAATTGTGAACCCCTTCAAGGGTCTGTGTCTAATTTCCATCTGTATACTTTCTTCCACAGTTTAGTACAGTGCTCTGCACACACAAACCCCTTAATAAATGCTAACTCGATTATTACCATCCATACCTAATTAATTTTCCCTTTTAGTCATTCCCACCATTTTTTCCTGCTCACTCTTTCATAGGGCCAAGTAGTCCAGGCTGTATCATCTACAAATATACCCTGAGATCTTATGTTGGTATTTTTTAAGCACTTACAGAGCACTGTTCTAAGCACTGGGATAAGTACAGGCTGATCAGGTTGTCCCACGTGAGGCTCACAGTCTTCATCCCCATTTTACAGATGAGGTAACTGAGGCCCAGAGAAGTGACTTGCCCACAGTCAGAATACAGCTACCCCAGGCAAACAAAACAAAGAATTACAAAAGACAATAATGATTCATTTAATTCTGCTGTCTGATTTCATTTAATCCCAGCCTTATTTCTGATCAACACTGGAATGCGGGCATGTGCTCATTTCCATGCATTTCTTCATTTGCAAAAGACTCAACATATTTTTATCTTTGTCCTTATTCTGTTTTGACCTTTTCAGTTTTAAATGTCAGTGGTAAACTCAGCATCAAGTTGTGGATTGAGGAGTTTTCTTTTTATATGGCTAAGGTTTATGCTTATGAAGATCCGTGCCTTGGAATATAGTAGGGAAAAGAATTAACAAGTCATATTTAGTGATAAAGGCTATTTTAAGAAAATAGCTTCCATCAAATAGAAAACATAAATTCTTGGTAACCTTTAGAGATTTAGAGAAATGTCCTTCCCTGAATGTGCATAGCTAAACTCCTGACTGTGATGTTAGTTACCTTGTGGAATTAGACTATATGGTTTTAGGCTTTTAGAGTCCTTTCATATCCCTGCAACACTTTTCTTATTGAATACAAATTTGAGGAGATTTGAAATTTGATGGCAAAGTTTGTGGAATTTGTTTTTTTTTTCTTTTTTTAAACTTTACCTCGCATTTCAATCTCAGACATTACTGATGAACTTCTGGCTGAGAAGACATTATGTCCAGACTCAAAAACATATCTGGGGAATCATTACGACACTCATTCTCTCTTTGGCTGGTCACAGACAGAACCTACTTTCTAGTAAGTAGTTGGCTTCATTCATCCTCAGTTTTATTTCCAAGCTTTGTATAATGTGACAGAAGTTACAAGCTGCTGATACTGAAATCGAAACCTTTTCTGCTTAGACACAGATGCGATTTTTTGTATGTTTCCTATTAATTTTTCATTTTCTCAGAAATATGATTTCTCATCTGAAAGGCTTCTCTTTGTCTTTTTCTTCTTATATACCTATATAAAATGTTCAGTAAGTGATTCAACAGTCATTTCACTCCAATCAGGGCCTCACTAAAGAAGCTGATATCTAACTGGAGGGAAACAGCTGTAAAATCAACAAGAGTAGGCCCATACCTGGGAGTCAGAAGGACCTGGGTTCTAATTCTGTCTCCATCACATGTCTGCTGTGTGTCTTTGGGCCAGTCACTTAACTTCTCTGCACCTCAGTTACCTCATCTGTGAAATGGGAATTAAGAGTAAGAGCCCCATGTGGGGCAGGGACTGTGTCATTGCTCAGAACAGTGCTTGGCACATAGTAAGCTTTTAACAAATACCATCATCATTATCATTATTATTATTATTTATTATTATCTGCATAATCAAAAGATTATGACAGGGATCTCCTGATAGGATCTCCTGGCGGCTTGCTCTCTGGCAGCAAATTCCAAGAAGACCGGAGTGGGAGGGGGTGGTTGGAAGAAGTGGGAAAGCCTAGGCTTTCTGATCTCTGGTTCTCCATTTTAAGGTGATTCTCCAGGATTCTTTCCCAGAACCACTGTTTTGTGGGGGACATCCCTGAGAAGAAGCCATCTAGGAGAGGAAAATTCCTAGGGATTAAGTTTAAATTCAAGAATCCCCAGAGAGGTGCTGTAGCTGTAGGAATGAGTTTGCTAATTACTGGAATTACTTGGACCCATTGAAAGGAAAGCAGAAGGTGTATACCATAATCATCATCATTTTTATCACCAATATGGTATTTGGTAAACCCTCATTATGATTCAAGCACTTTTTTAAGCACTGGAGTAGATACAAGTCAATCAGGTTGGATACAGTATAGGTCCCACATGGAGCTCACAGTCCAAGAGGGAGAAAAGTACTCATTTTAAAGGATAAGAAAAGAGGGATGTAGAAAACCCATAAACTTCCATAAACTGACTTCCAGGCCTGGGGTCTATCCATTAGGCCATGAAGCTTCTCTAGTCAATCAGTGGTATTTATTGAGTATTTATTGTAGGGAGAGCCCTGTACTAAGCATTTGGTTAGATACAGTATAACAGAGTTATATACAAAATAAGCTACAAATCAAAATGTAAGGACAATGTTGAGGAATCAATTATATGAGAATTGTTCTAACATTCAAATGCAGGTGTGAGTCAGGTGACTTAATTCAGTGACACTCAAGTCTCCTTTCAGACTTGTGTTTCTATGCTGTATTCATTATTAAATAATATATATTAAGTGGTCATGGGTTTATGACTCTAGTTGGAGGGAATTATAAAGAGACTAAATAGATTGATCTATAGCTCAAAGGAGGTTATATCTAAAATAAAATAAAAAACAAGGATAAGCAAAATGAGTGTGAAAGGGACACGTGCAACCGTACGTAAAGTTAGCGGTACTTTTATATCAAGACAGTTTGCACTAATAAACAAAAATGGACACAGACCCAGGAATCAATATTTATGCCTTTTATAGTGTGGAAAATCTGAATTATTGATAAACAAGTATACATGGAGTATCTGCCCTTTGTTTCCAATTTAGAGAAGATTTTTGTGGAGAATTGGGGAAGATGAATAATTTTCTGACATTATAAGTATGTTTCTCTTTTATCAATTCCTTTGCAAGGTGTTGGTGCCTCTGAAAAATAGAAAATATTTTTTGTTTATGGGTTTCTGTTTATGGGTTACCTCGTCTGTAAAATGGAAATTAATATTGTGAGCCCCTTGTGACCAGGGTCTGTGTCCAAACTTGCATCTACCCCAGGGCTTAGTATGGTGCCTGGAATATAGTAAGTGTTTAACAAATACCTTAAAAAAATACAGAAATCAATTGGTTTAGTTAGACATAGGTACTTTTTTAAGTTACTATTTCAACTTAACCAAAGATTACATACTGCTGTGTTTCTGTAAGATTTTTTTGAATTGTGAGGTTTCCAAAACTCATAAGGTTCAGGAAAATTTCACCTGAACCAGTCATTGGGATTGGTATCTGAATTATTCTGCTCTAAAAAGCCTTCAAATGGATGGGAACTTAACTTTTTTTAAAAAATTTGATTTTACTTAAGCTGAGAAAAAATTGAGAAAAAATCAGCCTTATGACTAAATTCTTGGGATGTCTATGGTTATGTATAAAAAATTGCAGGACATGATTAAAAAATAATTGTTACCCCCAACTCTTTGAGAAACTAAGGAAACTATCTGCACTAGACATTAGGCTTCTTGGTATTTTTTTTTCACTTGTTCTTAAAGTTTGTACAGAAGCTTTATCAGCTTGCATGTATTTAAAAGTCACCTCAGCTATCTTTCATATCTTCCCTTGTTTGCTTCTCCATTTACATGCAGATTTCTACATGTGTTAAAATTCATGAATAGCATAAAATTCATGAATAGCATGAAATCTGGAAGGAAGTTCATGGCGTATACATAAATGTTAAGCTATATTCCAAACATAAATTTCCTTCCAAATGACAGTGTTGTCTCTTTAAGATACTGTATTTTGGAAAACAAATGAAGTAATTTTCTCCCAAGGGTTCATGGAAGACTTTTTCTTGATATTTTAGCGCTTCCCAAAATGCCACAGGAAAGCGAGCGTTTGTTCTGAGCCGTTCTACGTTTGTTGGGAGTGGAAAACATACCGGCCATTGGCTTGGGGACAATTTTTCCAGATGGAGGGATATGCACATGTCTATCATTGGCATGCTGGAATTTAATCTCTTTGGAATCCCATATGTAAGTTTAAATTTTAAGACTTCTTCACTAATTGCCATCATTTATGCCACCCTATTGCTATTTCATCACTGGCTCAATTAATGATCTTAGATCCTGAAAACTCCTACAAGACTAGTATCAATCAAATGTATTTATTGAGCCCTTGCTCCTGTATACATCCTTAAATCATTTATTAATATTAATGACTGTTATCCCCCTCCAGATTGTAAGCTCGATATGGGTAGGGAACGTGTCTATTATAGTGTGCTCTCCCAAATGCTTAATACATGCTTTGCACACAGCACATGCTCAATAAATATGATTGAATGAACTGGTGCATAACATGTCAGTGAGCACTGGGAAGCATAACTGAAAAAAAAAAAAGCAAGGGCCCTGCCCTTGAGCAGTTTAGAATTCTTTTCCAAATACTTCACCTGGGAAACGCCTGTTTTCTAAAGTTTTGGAAAACGATGATTCACTTGGTCAATGTAAAAATAGCATCGGCCAAGCGAACGTTCCTGAATATTGATTTATCTTTGAAGTTAGTGCGAACAGCGTGGCTTAGGAAAGAGCTCGGGCTTGGGAGTCAGAGGTCGTGGGTTCTAATCCCAGCTCCCTCACTACTCAGCTGTGTGACTTTGGGCAAGTCACTTCACTTCTATGTGCCTTAGTTACCTCATCTGTAAAATGGGGGATTAAGACTGTGAGCCTCACGTGGGACAACCTGATACTTTGTATCTACCCCAGCACTTAGAACAGTGCTTGACACATAGTAAGCACTTAACAAATACCATTGTCATTATTATTATTAGTGAGTGTTATTTTCAAAATAAACAAATGGAATCGAAATGAATTAGGCTAGGCAAGTTTAAAAGTGGGATGGGAAGTGGGTTTAGCTTTTTGTACTTCTATACTTCTTATACTTCCTGAAGTTGATTGTGGCAGTGATAGGAGAACTGAGTAGTATTGATCACTTTCCCCACCTTGAAAGCCTCATTAAAAGCACATCTCCTTCAAGAGGCTTTCCCCGACTAAGTCTTCATTTCCTCTTCTCCTACTCCTTTCTCTTTCACCCTTTCCAATTGTACTTGTACCCTTTATTCACCCCTCCCTCAGCCCCGCAGCACTTCTGTTCATATCCACAATTTATTTTTGTATATTAATGCCTGTCTTCCCCTCTAGACTGTAAGCTTATTGTGAGTGGGGAACGTGTCTGTTAAACTCTGTTAGACTGTACTCTCCCAGGCGCTTAATAAAGTGGTGTCCACACCGTAAGTTCCCCAAAAATATGGTTGATTGATTGAGCACGCTCTAGAGGCAAGGCACCGTATTAGACACATTTCCTACTCACTCCCTCCAATGGGGAAGACCTACATCAAAACGTTTACAGAATAATCAAAATAAATAGTGGGATATACAATTGAATAAATATATATTCCTAAATCCGGAAGTTTAGGATGTGTATATTTGTCCTTCGTATTACAAGAAGACACCACTGGTGGAGAGATTCACCCATGAATGATTGTGTGTCTGAACAGACCAATGCAGGACACAAAATACCAGGCACATTGTGCACATCGTTAGGCCATCCCTCCCCTGCTCCTCCTCAGTCCCTCCCCCTTCCGGTCCCCTCTTCAACTTTCCCATCCTTCCCTGCAGTATCTCCAGAGGAGATATCCTGCCTCCTCTCAAAACCCAACCCCTCCACCCCATTCCCATTCCTTAGTACCTTATTAAAAACTCTCGCTCCCTCTCTTCTTCCCTCCCTAACAGCCATCTTCAAACGTTAAGTCTCCAGTGGCTTCTTCCCCACTGCCTTCAAACAAGCCCATGTCTCTCCTATCCTAAGAAAGATCCTCCCTTGACCCCACGACTCCCTCCAGTTATTGCCCCATCTCCCTCCTACCGTTCCTCTCCAAACTCCTTGAGCTAGTCATCTACATCAGCTGTCTCAAATTCCTCTCCTCCAATTCTCCCCTGATCTCCCTCCAATCTGGTTTCAGTCCTCTTTGCTCCACAGAAACCGCCCTCTCAAAGGTTACCAGTGATCTCCTTCTTGCCAAATCCAGTGGCCTCTACTCCAACCTAATCCTCTCAGCTGATTTCGACACTGTGGACAACTTTCTTCTCCTGTAAACTTTATCCAACCTTGGCTTCACTGACTATCCTCTCCTGGTTCTTCTTTTATCTCTCTGGCCGTTCATTCTCAGTCTCCTTTGCAAGGTCCTCCTCTGCCTCCCAACCCCAACTGTGGGGGTCCCTCAAGGTTCAGTTCTGGCTCCCCTTCTATTCTCCTCCTACCCCCACTGCCTTGGAGAACTCATTTGCTCTCGTGGCTTCAACTACCATCCCTATGCAGATAATGCACACATCTACATCTCCTGCCCGATCTCTCTCCTTCTCTTCAGGCTCATATTCTTCTTGCCTTCAAGACATCTCTACTTGGATGTCCTCCCGTCACTTCAAACTTAACATGTCCAGAACAGAACTCTTTATCTTCCCACCCAAAGCCTGTCCTCTCCCTGACTTTCCCATCACTGAAGATGGCACCACCATCCTTCCATCTCACAAGCCCCTAACCTTGGCGTTATCCTCGACTTCTCTCTCTCATTCAACCCACATATTCAATCCATCACCAAATCCTGTCGGTCTCACCTTTACAACATCGCTAAAATCTGCCCTTTCCTCTTCATCCAAACTGCTACCATGTTAATACAATGACTCATCTTATCCCACCTGGATTGCTGCCTCAGCTTCCTTGCTGACCTCCCAACCTCCTGCCTCTCCCCACTCCAGTCCATAGTTCACTCCGCTGCCAAGATCACCTTTCTACAAAAATGATCAGGATATGTCAGACTCCTCCTCCTCAAAAATCTCCCGTGGTTGCTTATCCACCTCTATATCAAACAAAAACTCCTCACCATTGGCTTTAAAGCACTCTATTGCCTTGGCCCCTCCTACCTCACCTCACTTCTCTCCTACAACCCAGCCCACATATTTCACTCCTCTGGCACCTTCTCACTGAGCCTCGATCTCGCCTGTCTCGCCACCAACCCCTGGCTCATGTCCTGCTTCTGGCCTGGAAAGCCCTCCCTCCTCAAATCTGACAGACAATTCCTCTCCCTGCCTTCAGAGCCTTATTGAAGGCACATCTCCTCCAAGAGGCCTTCCCAGGTTAAGCCCCACTTTTCCTCATTTCCCACTCCCTTCTGTGTCACCCTGACTTGCTCCCTTTGTTCTTCTCTGGCTCCAGCCCCACAGCACTTATGTATATATGTGTCATTTTATCTATTTGTATTGATGTTCGTCTCTCCGCGTCTAGACCGTGAGCTCATTGTGGGCAGGGATTGTCACTGTTGCATTGAACTTGCATTGTTTATTGTTGCATTGAACTTTCCCAAACGCTTAGTACAGTGCGCTGCACACAATAAGCACTTAGTAAATATGAATGAATGAATATTGTATTTATTGAGTGCTTACTGTGTTCAGAGCACTGAACTGAGTGGGACATGATTGATAGTGGAGAGTTTTTGCCCAGAAGCATCTATTTTCCATTCTCATGATAAGAGGGATGAGATGGGGGGACAACAGAAAACTTCAAAATAAAGTTAACACTTTTGAGTTTTACCTTGCTGAAGTGCTCAAGAGCTGCTAATATTATGGTGATCTTTATGACACGAATGACATCGCTTTGAGTTCTTAGGTGGGGACATGAGAAAAATTAGGTGATAGCATGGATTTTATTGTCATCACTTCATTACAGATTGGCGCTGATATTTGTGGTTTTAATGAGGAAACAACCTATGAACTTTGTTTACGTTGGATGCAACTTGGAGCGTTTTATCCCTTCTCCAGAAATCACAATGCCATAGGCCTCAAGGTAAGAGCAAAGAAATACTTGATGCTGTAAACCTTTATTTTAATGAACGAATCGCTCCTGCCCAAAGCCCATCAAGATGCTCGCAAGGAGTCTTGGAAGGAAAGCCGTCTCCTTCTTCCACTCCCTCTGCTGCTCTTGTGGCCAATCATCTCACTCCTAGCCAGTGTTCCCCTTTCACACTTCAGAGTGGTGATGTTGCAGAGGATCAGAGGGGAGGGAGTCCTGCTGGGCATAGGATTGCTAGTAGCGTGGTCTAGTGGATAGAGCAAGGGTCTGGGAGTCAGATGGACCTGGGATCTAATCCCAGCTCAGCCATTTGTCTTCTGTGTGACCTTGGACAAGTCACTTTATTTCTCTGTGCCTCAGTTTCCTCATCTGTAAAATGGGGATTAAGACTCTGAACCCCATGCGGAACATGGACCAAGTCCAATCTGATTAGCTTCTATCTACCTCCATGCTTATTATAGTGTCTGTGGCAAGAGCCCAGGCTTGGGAGTCAGAGGTCATGGGTTCTAATCCCAGCTTCGCCACTTGTCAGCTGTGTGACTCTGGGCAAGTCACCACTTCTCTGGGCCTCAGTGATCTCATCTGTAAAATGGAGACTAAGACTCTGAGCCCCATGTGGGACAACCTGATCACCTTGTATCTCCCCAGTGCTTAGAACAGTACTTTGCACATAGTAAGCCCTTAACAATGCCATTATTATTATTATTCCTAGTAAGCGCTTAATACCTTAAAAAAAAAAGAGCACAGATCTGGGAGCTAGAGGACCTGGCCTCTACTCCCGGCTCCTCCACTTGTCTACTGTGTGACTTTGGTGAAATCACTTCACTTCTCTGTGTCTCAGTTACTTCATCAGAAAAATGGGGATTCTATACCTGTTTCTCCCTCCTACTTAGACTGTGAGCCCCTTGTGGGACATGGACTGTGTCCAACCTGATTTACTCATATTTACCGCAGCACCTAGACCAGTGCTTGGCATATAGTAAGTGCATAACAACTATGGTAATAATAATAATGATAATAATACCTCACCTTAGAAAGCCCCAGAGGGCATTCTGCATCCTCTGGTAACATTGAGGTTGGGGGTTTGTATAACTGAGCCATTCTCTCCTGACTACCTGAAGATCTCATTCTTGGGAGTGGTATTCATGTTGTTCCAATGGAAGATTTCTCTTCCTCTCCCTCCTCTCCATTTCCTCACAGAAGGAAGACTCTGACACTTCAGTAGCTCTTTGCCTGAGGAGAACCTGGAAATAGATACATGGCACAAGAAGAGTAGGACACAAAAGAGGCCCTCAAAATCAAAGAAATAAAGAATGTAAAAATGAAGGGATGAAAAGAGCAGGATCAAAAAGAGTGGACAAAGGAAGGAGAGCTAGGCATGGGAAAGGAAAAAGAAGGAAAAAATGACAAAAAAGCATGGGAGAAATGAGAGAAGATACATGGAAAAACAATCTGAAAAGGAAGTATCAGGATGACAAGAAACAGAGAGGCAGAGCTGCCTAGTGGAAAGACCACTGGCTTGGGAGTCAGAGGACCTGGGTTCTAAACCCAGCTCTGCCACTTTCCTGCTATGTGACCTTGGGCAAATGACTTAACTTCTCTTTGCCTCATCTGTAAAATGGGGATTATATATCTTCTCTCCCCTCTACTTAGACTGTGAGGCCCAAGTTAGGCAGTAACTGTGTCTGACATGATTATTGTGTATCTATCGCAGTGCTTAATACTATGCTTGGTTGGTATTTGTTAAGCGCTTACTATGTGCCGAGCACTGTTCTAAGTGCCGGGGTAGACACAGGGGAATCAGGCTGTCCCACGTGGGGCTCACAGTCTTAATCCCCATTTTACAGATGAGGTAACTGAGGCCCAGAGAAGTTAAGTGACTTGCCCACAGTCACACAGCTGACAAGTGGCAGAGCCGGGATTCGAACCCATGACCTATGACTCCAAAGCCCGTGCTCTTTCCACTGAGCTACGCTGGTCTATAAGGAAACATTTAAAAAATACCGCAGTTATCATGATCTTATTACATAGCATAGGCTGGGCCTTGATTAAAACTAGGGAAAAAGGAGACAAGAAAAGAAAGTGTGATAATCACAATCGAGGTATTTATTAAGTGTTCACCATACACCACGCGTGTACTAAATGTTGAAGTTTAGTGCAAAATAATCGGGTTGGACACGGTTCCTGTTTAACATGGAACTTACAAGTGGTGAGAGAAGACTACAGAAGCAGAAAACCATGGAGAATTTGGAAAAAAATGTATATGGACTAGTAATCAATCAATCAAAGGTATTTATCAGGTGCTTAATGTGCATGGAGCACAGTACTAAATACTTGGGAGAGTACGATACAACAGAGTTAGCAGATACATTTCCTGCCCCAGATGAGTTTATAGTCTGGTAATTGAAAGAATGGGTGGCATAGAGAAATTTACTGGTGTGTTGGAGAACAAACAGGGAGAATTTTCAGAATTTTAGAATCAGACCTTCTTCACTATATTTGTATTTTGGAGTCATCCTAACTTTCAGTCCAATCCTTACTTTCCCAGAAACCCTAACAATTTGCCTGCCTTAGTGAAAGTTGCTCTCCAAGACAACCCGAATCTAGATAATCATCATCATCATCATTATCATCATGGCATTTGTTAAGTGCTTATTAGGTGTCAAGCACTGTTGTAACCACTAGCTTAGATACAAGGTAATTGGGTCCCCCATGGGGCTCACGTCTAAGTAGGGGAGAGAACAGGTATTGAATCTGATTTTGCTGATGAGGGAACTGAGGCACAGAGAAGTTAAGTGACTTGCCCAAGGTCATGCAGGAGGTGTGTGGTGGGGTAGAGATTAGCACCCAGGTCCTCTGACTCCCAGGCTTGGGCTCTTTCCACGAGGCCATGCTGCTTCTAGATGAAAGGCAGGTGTTCTTCGGTAAAAAGGATTCCGGTAATAGCACTCCTAATGAATCCATATCAGTAGCCACGAAGTAGTCAGTTGCTACTACTTGTTCTTGAAAAGATGATTAAAAAAATACTGATACTATCTTGTAACAGGAGCAAGATCCCGCAGTGTTTGGTGCAGAGTTTGCTGAGATTTCTCGTTCCGCTTTGATGACTCGATATACACTGCTCCCTTACTTATACACCTTGTTTTATCATTCTCATGTCAGTGGAAATACAGTGGTCCGTGGATTAATGCATGAGTAAGTATCTATGTATCGCTTTTGTCTCCAGTGTGTTCTAGTGTAAAATATTACCAACGCTTCATGGTTTGCTCTTAGAATTGGTGGACAACACAAGACTACCATGAGAAAAGTATGTTTATTTTTATTGTGATTGGCCAGGTTAAGTTAAGGTAAGATGAACTGGAGATGAGAGATCAAAGTGCCATCCACTTTGGGCTTTTTTCTGGTCTTCAAAATGGTCTAAGCCACGTTAGCAGAGCACTATGGGTAAGATCAATTGGACATGGAGAGATGACAATAATAGTCGTTGGACTCTCAGATTTCTTATTTTTCTTGGACAGGGAACATAACTACCAACTCTGCTACATTGTACTCTCCCAAGCATTTAATACAGTCCTCTACACCCAGTAAGGCCTCAATAAATACAATTGATGGATTGATTGGTTGATTAAAAAAGTGAATCCCCTGTCCCTCACTACAGTAACCTTTCATTTTGCCTGGGGTGGAATTACCAAAACATCAGTCAGTTAATTCAATTGCCAAATTCCAGTTACCCAAAGCTTGGCGTGTTTGGAACCGTGCCAGACATATACAGAGTCACTTTGTAATTTCCAGGACTTCCAGATTCTAGTAGTAGAGCACATGTATTGAGATTGAGAATTGTCAGAGGTCATGAGTTCAAATCCCAGTTCTGCCACTTGTCAGCTGTGTGACTGTGGGCAAGTCACTTCACTTCTCTGTGCCTCAGTTACCTCATCTGTAAAATGGGGATTAAGACTGTGAGCCCCACGTGGGACAGCCTGATTCCCCTGTGTCTACCCCGGCACTTAGAACAGTGCTCGGCACATAGTAAGCGCTTAACAAATACCAACATTATTATATGCTTTCATACCAAATTTTAGGATTATCTGTGCTTTAAACTTTCCTCCTCTTCCCCCTCCCCAAATTAAACTCCCTTGAAATGTATCTAATAATTAGTTTAAAGTGGAGTTCAGTAGATGATTCAAATTGTTTATTCATATAAAATATAGAGACAGACATGGCAAAAGTTATGTTTTAGGTTTTGCTGCTGACAGAATATAATTCAGAGGCCAAAAAGTATACACTTGTTAAAGGTACAGCTTTAGGTAGTTTTGAGTCTTGTGGTCATGTATTCCTAACTCATGAAGATTAGAAGGGTTAGGGGGAAATCTTGCATATTCTTTTATAAATTTTTTATTTCTTTTCTGTTTTCATTTTCATTTAAAGTAAGAAAGAAAAATTGGAAACAAAAATAATGTTGTCTTTCCAGGACATTATTCTTTCATGGACAGAAGTCTTTGTAGGCACAGATAATTTGTTTGGCTAAAGATATTTTCACAGCAGTCTCTTTAGACCAAATGTTTAGTTGAAATAGCAAACAGTAACTGCAAACTGTCAGATTTGTCTATGTATTTATGCCCCCCATCAAAGCATTCAAAGAACAAAGAAATCCACTGGAACACTCTGAAAGGAGTGGTGCAGAGAAGAGTTTTAGGGTCTGTGTGCATGTCAAGAGTCCTGGCTCAATAAATGATTTAGAGAAGCACAAAATTTGCTCTTAAAAAAAATCAGAAAATAAGCAAGAAACATAGCTAATCTAGATGGATCTGGTGAATTCTTTTTCAGAGCCAAAACTCTATCTTTTGAAGCAATATTGACTGGGGGGAAGGGAGACTATCTCCAGTTTTGAAGAATCCATTAGGTGCCCAGCTCCACTTGGAGAAATTTGTTGGTGAGGTACATTGAGTCTTCAGTTTCTGGACTTTTGAAAGTGTGACTGGGTCACATTATTGCAGTTGCTTTGGATGTGCTCAGTAGCTGACTAGATCAAAAGCTCTTTGAGGGCAGGGATCATGTCTTCTAACTTTATTGTATTCTCCCAAGTGCTGAACACAGTGCTCTGAACCGAGTAAATGCTCAATCAGAACTACTGATTGCCTGGCTTACCATCTGAGTGGAATGTCCTAGGTTTCATATTCTACTGATGATCTTGTACCTCTCCTAGTACGTAGCGTAGTACATGGCAATCAATCGTATTTATTGAGCTTACTATATGCAGAGCTCTGTACTAGGCGCTTGGGAGAGTACAAGAGAATTAGCAGACACATTCCCTGTCCGTCATGAGCTTACAGTCCAGAGGGGAAGACAGACATTAATATGAATAAATCATAGTAAGTGCTTAACAAATATGACAATCATTATCATCCAGGAAAGGGTGATGATACACAGTCCATTTACTACCTTTAAAAAGATAAATGATGTTTGAGGACTACATATATTTCCATATTATCATTAGTGCATGATTGTGTGCATGACTGTTATGTATTAAAACAACCCAAGTGGAAGATGAATTAATGATTTTTCACTTTCCTACTAAATATAAATTTCAAGTGCACATGCTGTTAAAGCAACAGGAGAGTAGAAATAATTTTTTTCTGGTTGGGCAGGAGGAAAAGGCTGTGCTAATTTTAAGTCAAAGTCCCTTTTTGTTCCCCTTGTGGGGAGTGGACTGAGTTTCAACTCAGTTCTTGGGAATATTCAAGTTAGATTTATGGTGTTTAATTCATTTGTTCATTCGATTGTATTTATTGAGTGCTTACTTTTTACATCAATAACCAGACACGTTCCCTGCCCACAACAAGCTTACAGACTAGAGGGGGGAGACAGACATCAATACAAATAAATAAAATTACAGATATGTACATAAATGATGTGGGGCTGGGAGGGAGGAAGAGCAAAGGGAGCAGGTCAGTGTGAAGCAGAGGGAGTGGAAGATGAGGAAAAGGGGGCCTTATTCTGGAGGCCTCTGGGAGGAGATATGACTTCAATAAGGCTTTGAAGGAGGGAAAAGTAATAGCCTGGCGTATTTGAGGAGGGAAGGCAGGAGGAGGGCTAGGAGTCAGCAGTGAGATAGGAGAGATTGAGGCACAGTGAGAAAATTAGCACTAGAGGAGTGAAGTGTGTGGGCTGGGTTGTAGAAGGAGAGAAGTGACGTGAGGTAGGAGGGAGCAAGGTGGTGGAGGGCTTTAAAGCCAATGGTGAAGAATTTTTGTTAGATGCGGAGGGGGATGGGCAACCACTGGAGTTCTTTGAGGTGCATTTTTGTAGAAAATATCCTAAATGTTCTTGTAGAAAAATGATCTGGGCAGCAGAGTGAAGTGGGGAGAGACAGGGGCCTGTTCAGCTGCATAATTCAGCTGGCTAGTGAGCCAATATTTCTAAATGGCCTAGGCTATGGATGGCATAAATGGCATTTATGAAGTACAATTAGTTATTCCTGTTGCATACTTGATCCTTGATTTCCTTGCTGTGTTATACTTTCTTCTGTTAGAAAATATTTTCCTTTCATTTGTGAGATACCTCAATGCTTAGATCATTATTATTGCTTCATTGAAATAATTTAAGAATTTTGTTCTGTGCCTCAGATATCTAATGGCATTATGCTTCATGGGAGATGATGTACCCAGATTAAGTAGTTTTCTTGAAGAGTCTGAGATTTTACTATTCATAGAATTCATCTTGACCATTTTATTTCAACTTTATTTTTAGAACTTTTTCCAATCACTTCATCCTAAAATAGTTGATACTGTCCTCTGGCAGAGAATCCTGATAAAGATTCTTCAACTAGTGCAGGTAGAACAAAAGTGAGGAATTTGGGACAAAATAGCTGTAGAGAATTTGTGATGCCAAATGTGTCTTTTTTTGTCATCACCAGTCCTATATATTGAGTGCTTTCTATGTTCTAAGTACTGTACCTTTATATCTTAGTGCTTGGAAAATAGAGACAGAAAGATGAAGAAATGGCATGATTCCTGACCTCAAGAAGCTTTCAATCTGATAGGGAAGACAGGCAGAAAGAAATTTATGAGTAATCAAAAATTAAAAGAACATGAGAAATGAGGGATAGGATAAGCAAAGGAAAATAGATGAATCAGTAACCAATAAATACTCAGTTAAGAACATAAGAACGTTGAAGTGACTGAAGGGATGGCATTATATCCCTAATAAAGGGAAATAAGGAGGGAAAAGCAGACTTTGGTTTTTGAAATTTGCACAACCTCTTTCTCCCCACAAACCATCAGGATTTTGTCTCTTCCTATTCTCTAGTTTCTTTAATAGCAAGTGAATGACAACCCCCCCCCCCCAACCTCTTAACACACACAAACACACACTCATAGACACTACTAAGATGATACGGTGAAATGTACTGAAGGATATATGTGTCTCAAAAGGCCAATGTGGAACTTTCAGGGGCATGCAAAGATCATTCTCTGTTTTGTTGTGTTTGCAAATTGTAGCTCCTGGCTCCCTTTTTCTTCCTTTTCTCCTTGGTGACTTTTGGAGAGTTTTTAAGGAGAAAAAGATGTGATTTTGTCAAAGGTAATGGGAAAAGGCACTTCAGAAAGGGGGAAAGTAGTGGGAAGCAAAGTATCAGAGGTAGCGAGGAAAGAGTGGGGAATGGTTAGGAAGATTGTTTGGGAGAAGCAAATAGCGTGAGCTGGGATATGGCAGAAAAAAGAGTAGAGAATGTTGGGCTAGGGTTATGGTAGGCCAGTGAGAGCTTCCATTTGGGAGCTCTGGGGTATTAGCATCCTCTAACTGATTTAAATGAGTACTAAATATGGAGAAGGTTGTCGTGCTAGACTGTAAGCTCATTATCGGTAGGGAACGTGCCTGCTAATTCTGTTATGTTGTACTCTCCCAAGTGCTTAGTACCGTGCTCTTCTCGTAGTAAGTGCTCAATAAAATACCATTGATTAACTGTTTGATAAAAGCCTTGAAGATCTCAGAAATGAAATATTTTGCATCTTCTTTGAAACAGTATTGTTTGAAGTAACTAATATTTCTCACCTGGAAAATTAGATTCATTTCCGATCCTCAGACTCATGCGATCGACAGAGCTTTCCTTTGGGGACCTGCATTTATGATCACTCCAGTTCTCGAAGAGGCAAGTATTGGAACCTCTTTCCTTCAATAGCTATTCAATTTGAACTGTATCTCTGTGTTTTTTGTGATAGAAAACTGGCTTAGGGAAATTCCCATCTTTCTCCTCATGTCACCTGATCATTGATGTGGTCAACTTCAGGGCCAATTTTGATGGTTGTATCAGCTTGAAGATGCACCACCCATCTCCCCACGTCTTCTGATATGAACGGTACTTGTTAAGTAAACTATTGGGAAGATACAAACTCCCCAAAATCCCTAACCAGTCATGATATGTGCTCTGCCAATTTAGTTCTTTTCTGACAAATAGTCCTACTTCAGAGAGACTACAACTGCAAGACAGAGAGATATCTTTCGGTTATGCCTAACTCTAAAGCACCTAGTAAGAAGCTCTGATGAAATGGAGAATGGGACTGTGAAATAGAGAGAAAAGGAATCGAAATACCAGTTCACCACCTACACTAGTTGGTGCAGTTGGATATTAGAAATTTCAGCGACTTGGTTAGTAGAAGGGCTGGGGAAAGATGTTCAGATGGACCTCTGGGAAGTATCAGCAGGAGAATGTGGATAGTGTTGATAGTGTCAGGCTCTCAGTGGCTGCCTCTCTCTCTTTCATGCCTCAAGTTCCACTGGGTCTTTGTTTTCTCTGGCCTTCTGCCCTCTCTCCCTCCTTTATCTCCTCATCACTCATTCCCCACAATTGTGTCTCCTTCCATTACCACTGCTTCTGCTGCTACCATCACAGGCAGACCTCACAGACTAGTGTGTAATACATCAGAAAGGAAATCTTTTTTGAAATTGTTCATTATCCTAGCTGGAAGAATCAATTGGGCCTTCCAACTATCACCTCCAGATTCCAACTTTTCTCCACACTGATTCATCTCCCCAACACCTTCCTCTTACTTCTCCTCCCTCTGTCCTCCTCCTCCTCCTTCTTCTCCCTCTGTCCTCCTCATCTTTCTTTCTCCTCCTCCTCCTCCTCTTCCCTTGATCCTCCTCCTCTTCCCTCTCTCTTTTCCTCTTCCCTCTCTCCTCTTCCTCTTATCCTCCTCCTCCTTCTCCTCTCCTGCTCTTCCTCCTCCTCATTTTCTCCCTCTCTCCTCCTCCTCCCCATTCTCTCTTCTTCTTCCTCCTTATTTTCTCCCTCTCTCCTCCTCCTCTCTTCTTCTTCCTCCCATCTCCTCCCATCTCCTCCCCCCCTCTCCTCCTCCTCCACCTCCTCTTCCACCCAGCCCTTCTGGCATAGATGGAGGCTAACATTGGAATACTGGACTGGAGTACTGGTGAGGTCAGGATGAGCTTTAGAAAAGAATTTATGGGGTCACTATTTTCCCAGAAGGAGGGTAAGTAACCTTCTTCAACTCATCCTCAATACAGTCATAGCCTCCATTTGTCCTTAGAGTCATGGCCGCTTTAATGAACTCTCTCAGAAGTCCTGGACCAGAGTGAATAGTCTGAATGGGGCTGGCGGCAAACTGACTCTTGAAATTTTGCAGAGCTGCTGTTGATTCTCCTGTTTTCAGGTCTGAAAATAAGGACTGCAGAAATTTTCTTTTGGATCAGGGTTTTAGAACCAGTTAACCGTTCTCCATCTTCCCAGAAACAAATATTAGAACAGAAAGTGCAAAAGATCAGGTGTGGCCTAGCAGAAACAGCACAGGCCTGGGAGTCAGAGAACTTGGGCTCTGATCCTGGTTCAGGCACTTCTCTGCAGTGTGACTTTGGACAAGTCATTCAACTTCTTTGTTTCTCAGTTACCTCGTCTGTAAAATAAGGATTCAGTGCCTGTTCTCCCTCCCTTGTGACACCCATGTAGGACAGAGACTGTGTCCAAACCACTCATCTTGTGTCTACCCTTGATCCTCAGTTTAGTGCTTAGTACTTGGAAATCACTTAACAAATACCACAATTATGGTTATTGTCTAGACTTTATGGTATTTGGTAATGCAAACTTGAAGCCAAGCTTGTGCAAATCAAATCTGGTTTCTGGAATTATTAGCCACTCGTTATCTGAACTCCACTCATCCAAAAAACTCCTCCATAGTCTGCAAAAATAACATTCCCTAGACCCTTTGTGAAGTTTGAGCCTCCTTGTAGTAATTTTTAATTAATGATTTAATTAATGATATATAGATATTGGAAATATACTTGAAATCCAGTTGCCAGTTGAAGTTTAAAAAATTAAGAAAATAATTGCTTGAATCAATCATGCTCTAAATCATTTATTCCTTTACTAAATGCTGGTTAGTCACATCTTTTAGTAACTAAAAATGCATAACAAAGGAGTTTTGTAAAGAGATAATAAAGTAATTGCATCGTTAGCAATAAAATATCTCTTAAATTACAAAGATACTTATTAAATTTTACCATGCATGGAAAACAGATTGGATTTTTAGAAAAATTAAAAACCAGCTACTGAATTTACATAATTATGGTTTTTAACATTTTTACTAATTGTGCATTTTAAGTAAAAGTTTTTACAGTACTGGCACTTACCAGTTTAGTAAAAAAAAATGTAGTCGATTCTTGGGGCTTAATATCAAATGATTTAGGTTCTGATTACAACATTTCTGAAATGATTTTTACATAGAAAAAATATACTGTGAGAAGTTTAACTTTCTAAACATCTTTATAATTACTAAGGGAGCAAGAGCCGTGGATGTATACTTTCCAGAAGCAACCTGGTTCAACTATTACACGGTAATCATTTTTATTATTCTTACTGAAAAAAATTAATGGAATAGAATGAAATGTTTGGAAAGCAGGCAATGTGGCCAGCTGTTCTCCATCCTTACCTTTTCAGGGGGAGATAGCCCTATTCAGGCTCCTATTCAAATGTGATTCTGTTCCAAGCAGCTGTGCATGGAAAGTGTTGCTGTATTAGAGAAGCAGCATAGTTCAGTGGAAAGAGCTCGGGCTTGGGTGTCAGAAGTCGTGGGTTCTAATCCCGGCTCCGCCACTTATCTGCTGTGTGATCTTGGGCAAGTCACTTCACTTCTCTGGGCCTCAGTGTCCTCATCTGTAAAATGGGGATTCAATATGTGTTCTCTCTTCTACTTACACTGTTTGGGGCCCATGAGGGAAAGGGACTGTCTCAAATCTAATTATGATGTATCTACCCCAGCACCAGTACAGTGTTTGACACATAATAGGTATCTTACAAATACTGCTATTATTATTATTATCATCATTATTACTAGAGCAGGAGATCAAGAAGAAGAAAACAATGAAGGTAATGAAGGAAAAGAATAACCTATGATAACATTTTAACCTGGAAAGAGGTTGGGTGAAAAAGACTGAATGTCAAATCAGGAGTATAGGTGCTCTTCTAACTCTGACCTGCATACAACTGTGCCTTTGGGAAAACCCTAGAAGGAACTCTTGGTTTTTATGAAACACTAAAATGAAAGGGCTCTGAAGCATAAATCCTTGTTTTTATGATCTAGTTTTAAGTCCATGGTAATTGTTATACACTCTTGCCAACTGGTAGAAGGAAAATAAAAAGATGGAAAAGGCCAAAGGGCAGGATTCCTTGCCTTTACCTATTTCATCTCCTAAGAATGAGTTCAGCTTGGAAAAGAATGCTTACTCGGAGTGGACCTGTGAGCAGATATTCTTGGATGATTTCTGCCCTCAGCATCTCCTGAGTTTCAAGTTCCATATTAAGCACAGGAGACAGGTTGTAAAACCCTAGGTGACTTATTTAAGGCACATTCTCTAGCTCCCTTTAAATCAGCCACAGGTCATCATCAGTTCAATCTCTGAAAGATATTACTACAGTGAATGCATTAAAAAAAAACACCATCCAAGGCATCAATAAGGCTAACTATAAATATCTTAGAGAATAAAGAAGCCTGAAAGGTACTGTGATATCAGGGCAGTCCTACTGAAACAAGAACTTCAGCTATGTCTACAAATCGAGTGGAAAGATCATGGGCCTAGATGTCAGAGGTTCTGGCTTCTAATCTCTGTTCCACAATCCAGCTGCTGTGTGACCTTGGGAAAGACACTTAACTACTCTATGCCCCAATTTCCTTGACTGTAAAATGGTGATTCAATACTTATTCTCTCTCCTACTTAATCAATGAGCCTCTTATGGGACAGGAACTGTATCCAACCTGATTAACTTGTATTTACCCCCACGCTTAGAACAAGGCTTGACACATAGTAAGGGTTTAACAAATACCATACTTATTATGTGTATTAAATATGTGTTTTGCTATGATGTTGGGAGTAGGGTAATATAATAATAATGTTGGTATTTGTTAAGCGCTTACTATGTGCCGAGCACTGTTCTAAGCGCTGGGGTAGACATAGGGGAATCAGGTTGTCCCACGTGGGGCTCACACTCTTAATTTTACAGGTGAGGGAACTGAGGCACAGAGAAGTTAAGTGACTTGGCCACAGTCACACAGCCGACAAGTGGCAGAGCTGGGATTTGAACTCATGAGCCCTGACTTCAAAGGCCGTGCTCTTTCCACTGAGCCATGCTGCTTCTCCATATCTCAACAAATATGCATTTGTTGAGATACAAAACAATGTGATAGTTGTGCAATTATATGCCCTGAGGCACTTCTCAAAGCAACACAACTTCACTCTAGGGAGAACTTGTAACTAAGCCGCAGTTGTATAGTTAAAGGGGACATATATGACAAGGAAACCATGACCAAGTGGATAGAGCACGGGCCTGGGGGACAGAAGGACCTGTGTTCTAAACCCAGATCTGGCACTTTGCTGTGTGATCTTGGACAAATCGCTTGACTTCTCTGTGCCTCAGTTTCCTCTGTAAAGTGGAGATTAAGCCTGTGAGTCCCATGTGGCACAGGGACTGTGTCCAACCTGATTTGTCTGTATCTACCCCAGTGCTTAGAACAGTGCCTGGCACAGAGTAAGTATTTAACAAATGCCACAATTATTGTTAAAGGCAGAATCGATATGTAAAGCAGAGATTCCAACTATGTTGTCACAAACATTATGGACTTTGGACTGTTAACTCAGTAGACAGACCAGCCTGATAGGTAATGATAGGTAATTCTCCCTCTAGACTGTGAATTTGTTGTGGGCAGGGAATGTGTCTCTTGAATTGTTCTATTGTACTCTCCCAAGAGCTTAGTACAGTGTTCTGCATACAGTAAGTGCTCAATAATTGAGTGACTGAATGACCCACTGAGAGTGGTTACACTGTTTAACCAGAGGATTTGAGGGTACAATCAATCATTTGTATTTATTAAGCACTTACTGTGTGCAGAGCACTGTATTAAGTGCTTGGGAGAGTACGCTATAACAGGTATATCGAGAGGTACACTTCAAAACAGAGCAGAGACAAGCATCATATGGGGCAATCCATCAATTCAGAAAGGAATAATCTCATTCAACTAATCAATCGATCATATTTATTGAGCACTTAACACTGTGTTAAGCACTTGGGAGGGTACAACAGTCTAGCAGACACATTTTCTTGCCCACAACAAGCTTACAGTCTAGAGTGTCAGTAAGGTATCACTGATCAACACAAAATGGGAGAGAGAGCCATCAATCAAATAATCGTATTTATTGAGTGCTTACTGTGTGCAGAGCACTGTACAAAGTGCTTGGAAGACTACAACACAACAGAGTTGACAGACAAGTTTCCTCATCACGAGTTTACAGTCTACAGTGTCAATAGGGTATCATTTTTTTGGATTTACACCTGGGCACGGACAATAGCATCTCCTCTCAAAATGAAGGACCACTAGACACCTTCAAACACTCTTCCTTATGCTGGTAGTGGTAATAGTAATGAAGTTTATTGAATGTCTACTGAGTGCAGAGCACTATCCTATGCTCTTGAGAGGAACAAGGTAAGGAACTCGCGCGTTCCCTGCCCATAAGGTCCTTACCCTCTAATGGATGAAGCAAAAGAAAAAAATTACAAATAATCAAAATAAATAGATGTACAATTGATTAAACAAGTACATATAAGTGCTGAGGATGGGTGTGATAAGTGCTTGAAATGGTTAATGGGCTTTGCAATTTGAGGTGCTGGGAATTAATCAGGGAAAGCTGGTTGGGCGAAGTGAGATTTCAGGAGGGCTGGAATAGATGAAGAGACAGGACTGTGGCCTACAAGATTAGGGAAGGAGGAAGTTCCAAGCTGAGGTAAAGAAATGAATGGAGGTGGGGGGATGGAAGCAGAAAAGTACAGTGTGGTACAGGTAGTCTGGGAGGAATGAAGAAATTGAACTGAGAAGCAGCAGCAGGAAAAGAGAAGATTTAATAATAATAATAATGTTGGTATTTGTTAAGCGCTTACTATGTGCCGAGCACTGTTCTAAGCGCTGGGGTAGACATTTAGGGAGTGAGTTGGTAGAGACCCTTGAAGGCAGTAGTTAGAATTTCAGCTCTGCCACTTTTCTGCTGTGTGACCTTGGGCTAGTCACTTCACTTTGTGCCTCAGTTACCTCATCTGTAAAATGGGGATGAAGACTGTAAGCCCAATGTGAGACATGGACTGAGTCCAACCTGATTAACTTCTATGTATCTTAGAAAAGTGCCTGGCACATAGAAAGCATTTAACAAATACCTTAAAAAAGTTTTTACTTGTGCAGAGGGGCATTGGAAGGCAATAGAAGGTTTCGAGGTGAGGAGAGGGAAACGGATCAAGCAGTTTCTGAGCACTTTCATTAGAGCTTACTGAACCAAAGTATAGGGTCACTTAGTGTTTCTAGTTTCTAGTGTTTTATTCTAATGAATGGTTCAAAATAGATAATTAGAGCTCTGAATTGTATCCTGCTCTGTGATAGGGGGACCAAGTGCCAGATTCCTGGCTTAAGAAATCTGTTCGTGTTCCTGCTCCTCTGGAAACAATTCCGCTCTTTATCCGTGGTGGCTACATTCTTCCCACTCAGGCTCCAGCCAGAACAACAGTTCTGAGGTAATTCTTATTTTTTATTGCTTAATACTTCCGAACAGCAGCTTCAGGGATTCTAAAGAGGCCGGAAATGTGGATTTCTTCAATCAATCAAACATAATTATTGAGTCCTTACCATGTGCAGAACACTGTGCTAAGGGCTTGGGAGAGTACGATATAACAGATGTTTACACTGCCCACAAAGAGATTACAGCCTAGAAGGTGAATCAGACATTAAAATAAATTAGGGACACATAAGTGTTGTAGTTCAGAGGGTGGGGGGAATAGAGGGTATGACTCTAAATGCAAATTCTGTTTTGGACGTGTTAAATTGGAGGTGTCGGCAGGACATCTAAGTAAAGATGCCCTGAAGACGGGAGGATATGCGGAGAAGGAGACAGATCAGGGCCGGAGATGAAGATCTGGGAATCATCCTTGTCGAAATGATAGTTGAAGCCATGGGAGTGAATGGGCTCTCCAAAGAAGCTGGTGTAGATGAAGAATAGAGAGGGATCCAGAACTGAGTTTTGAGGGACCTGCAGAGTAAGGTGATGGGAGGCAGAAGAGGAGCCTGCAAAAGAGCTGTAGAATGAAGGTGGCCAGAGAGACAGGAGGAGAACAAGGAGAGGGCAGTATCAGTGAAGCTGAGGTTGGGTAATGTTTCCAGAAGAAAGAGTTGATCCACAGTGTTGAAGGCAGCTGAGAGGTTGAGGAGGATTAAGATAGAGTAGAGGCTGTTGGATTTTGTAAAAGGGAGAACATTGGTGACCTCTGAGAGTCAGTTTCCATGGTGTAGTGGGGTGGAAGCCAGACTCCAGGGGTCAAGGGCAGAATTCTTGTCAGCTATGTGACTGTGGACAAGTCACTTAACTTCTCTGGGCCTCAGTTACCTCATCTGTAAAATGGGAATTAAGACTGCGAGCCTCACGTGGGATAACCTGATTACCCTGTATCTACCCCAGCACCTAGAACAGTGCTCTGCACATAGTAAGCGCTTAACAAATACCAACATTATTATTATTAATTAGAGGAGAGGAAGTGAAGACAGCAGATGTAGCCAACTCACCTAAGGAATTTGAAGACGAATGGGAAGAGGGAGATGAGGCAATAACAGGAATAACCATGGAGTCAAAGGAGGGCTTTTTTTTATAACTGGGGAGACATGAGCATGTTTAAAAGCAGTAACTGGGAAAGAAGCCTTTGGAAAGTGAATGTTTGAAGGTAGTGGCCAGGGAGGGAAAAAGGGAGAGGACAAGTTCTTTAAATGAAAGGATGGCATCAGAGGTGTAGGTGGAGGATTTTGAAAGGAGGTGAGAAATCCCCTCTCGAGATACTGCTGGGAAATATGGGAGAGTCAAAGAAGAGGCAGGACGACGGAGGAACTGGAGTTGAGCAGGGAATATTTTAGGGAGATCATGCCTGGTGATTTCAATTTTCTCAATGAAGTACATGGCCAGGTCATTAAGGGCAAGAGATGGGTGGGATAGTGAGACAGGGGCTTTGTGGAGGGAGTTAAATGTCTGCAACAACTCGTTAGGGAAATGGGCGTGGGAGTCAATAAGAATGGAAAAATAATGTTGCCAGTCAGAGGAGAGGGCAGAGTTAAAGAAGGCAAGTATGCAGTTGAGATGAACAATAATAATAATGAATAATTACGGTATTTTTAAGCACTTAGTATGTGCTTAACTGTTTTAAGCACTGGGGTAGATACAAGGTAATCAGGTGGTCCCACATGGGGCTCACAGTCTTAATTCCCATTTTACAGATGAGGTAATTGAGGCACAGAGAAGGCAAGTGGCTTGGCCAAGGTCATACAACAGACACGTGATGGAGCTGGGATTAGAACCCACATCCTCTGACTCCCAAGCCCGTGCCCTTTCTACTAAGCCATGCGGCTCCTCTGACAGATCGGTCTAATAGCAGTGTTTCCACCAACAGGGCTCCACAGCTCGTGCATAGGAGTGAAGGAAGTGTAAGAGAAGCAGCGTGGCTTAGTGGAAAGAGCCCGGGCTTTGGAGTCAGAGGTCATGGGTTCGAATCCTGGCTCTGCTACTTGTCAGCTGTGTGACTGTGGGCAAGTCACTTAACTTCTCCGTGCCTGTTACCTCATCTGTAAAATGAAGATTAACTGTGAGCCTCATGTGGGACAACCTAATTACCCTGTATCTACCCCAGCGCTTAGAACAGTGCTCTGCACATAGTAAGCGCTTAACAAATATTGTGGGAATGATGCCGTCTGTGGTTCTGTTGTACAAGATTGGTGAAGGGATAGGAGAACAAGTGAGTTGAGTTCAGTAGAGTGGGTGGTGTTGAGGGCAACAATTTGTGCATCAAGGGAAGGTACCTTGGGCATGGAGACTAAATGGAGGATGATGACTTGAGAAAATTGAATGGGGTCAAGAGACTGGAGGTCTCTGTGGGAGAACGGAAGAAGGCAGGTGAGGAGGTTGTGATTGGATAGGGGGATTTCAGAGATGGTGAAGGTAGAGATTGTGCAGTGACTAGAGACGATGAGATGGAGTGTGTGACCAAGTTGGTGAGTGGGTGAGGTGGCGTAGAGCAGGAGGGCAGTGGAGTTGAGAAGTGATAGAAAGCGGCCAGTGGAAGGGTCATCAGGAACATCCACATGAATATTGATGCGCTCAAGGATCGATGTAAGGTTGGAGAAAAAAGAGAAGGAATGTGAAAAAGGGATCAAAATGATTCATAAATCTGGAGGTAGGGGGCTGGGGGGTGACAGTGATGGTGAAGGTGACTAGTAACTGAGAAGCAGCGTGGCTCAGTGGCAAGAGCACGGGCTTTGGAGTCAGAGGTCATGGGTTCGAATTCCAGCTCTGCCACTCGTCAGCTGTGTGACGGTGGGCAAGTCACTTCACTTCTCGGTGCCTCAGTTATCTCATCTGTAAAATGGGGATTAAGACTGCGAGCCCCACGTGGGACAACCTGATTCCCCTGTGTCTACCCCAGCGCTTAGAACAGTGCTCGGCACATAGTAAGCGCTTCACAAATACCAATATTATTATTAACTGGAGCGGATGGTAGAAGTGGGCTTCAAAGGAAGGGAAACCGCGGGATGGGGAAAGCAGAATGGTGCGAAAGTAGCACTGGGGAGTGAAAAGGAAACCACTCTTCCCACCTTTCCCATTGAGTCTTGGGGAGTGGAAGAATTTAAGGCCCTCTCTAGAGAGAGCGGCAGGGGAGATATTGTCATCCGAGAAGAACCTTCTCAAAGTTCAGAGCAATCACACCCTAATTATTATTTGAGTGGAAGGAAAGAACTAGGTGAGGATCTTCTGTTTATTTGATATTTTATTTTAATAGAAATATTGGAATTTAAAAAAAAACCTCCATAGGATAATGCCAGTTTGCTGAGGGATTCCCGCTGAAACAAATGTCTTTTAATGACGGCATTTGTTAAGCACTTACTATGTGCAAAGCACTGTTCTAAGCGCTGAGCACTATTTTAGAGACCAGTGTGTTACTGAGTTATGCCTCCTGGCTTTGTTTTCTATTTCACTCCACATATGTTTGGTGGGCACTCACAGAATCTCCTAGAACTTAAAAACAAATTATGATTTCGTGGGACAGAGAGTCTGAAGAAATGCATCCCCTGAAACCTCACCTGTCATCATTTGAGACTCTTGATTTATTGACTGAAGTATCTGGATATATTTAAGAATTTAGGGAGTGTGGAAATCTTTTATTATTTATTTATTAAAACCTAGCATTGAAAAAGAACAAAAAACAAATATCTGTATGTTATTTCTCAACAGCCGCCTGAACCCATTTGGTCTCATAATTGCTCTAAACAAACAGGGTGAAGCTTCTGGGTCCCTTTTCTGGGACGATGGTGATTCTATTGGTAAGTCAATCACTATGCACATAATTGCAAAGGTTTGGAGTCTGAAGAATTGCTCTCACTTCACCTTTGAAATTTTAAAAAAGGACTTAATAGAATTGGGCACCATAGCTAGTACTATAATGCAAAGAGAAAAATGTATCTAAATTGCATTTCCCATCTATGTAAAATCCTAAATAACCGTTATATTCCTTGCTTTGGCAGGCTCGATTGAAAATGGAGATTACTTCTTCGCCCAATATAAATTCAGCAAAGTAAGTTAAAAGTAGCAGCATGACTGCATCATCTAGTATTATATGACTTTCTCCCAGAAAAATATGAACTTGGAAATAGAAAAAAATATGTAGGCTTTTCATGGAGAGATAGATATTCAAATGTTTCTCCCAAAAAGGACTTGTGATATTAATTTACCACTATATTCCAAAGGTTCCATTTCCCAGTGATTTGTGAATATAAAATTCCATATAAATCAGTCATTTCATTTAGGAAATTGAAAATGACTTTGAATAGAGGATCAGCTAAGCCTAACTAGACACTGTTCCAGATCATTGAGAAAGAATCACAACCTTAAGGCCAAGGGTATTTGGTTCCCTAATTATCTTTTTACATTACAGGCCACTGGTATATCAAGTGGCAAGGAAGAAAAAGAAGTCAACCCAGAATTATTTCTAGCATCTTTTCCTTGGTTTCGGATGAGTAGAAAATTCAGCGTACCGTGTTGAACATAGCTTTCACACCTCACATTTCACTTTACAAATAGGTTAAAAGTCTTCATGTCCTCAAAACCCTGTCTTTGGCCCATTAAATTTGCTCAGCTCTCTCTTTCCTTATCATTTCCCCTTGTGACCTAGTGGAAAGAACAAAGGGCTAGGAGCCAGGAGAGCTGGGTTCGAATCCTAGGTCTGCCAACTGCCTGCTCTATGACTTGGACAAATCACTTAACTTTTCTGTGCCTCAGCTTCCTCTTCCGTAAAAGGGGGATGAAATACCTGTTCTCCCTTAGATTGTGAGCCTCATGTGGGACAGGGACTGGGCCCGATTTGATGTATTGTACCTATTCAGGGCTCAGTGCAGTACTTTGCCCCTAATAAGTGCTTAAAAAAACCACAGTTATCTATTATTCTGTTGTTACTATTCGACTGTTCTCCCATATCACTAGTTGAAGAGCAAAGGAGTGTCTGCCTAATGCAACTCCATTTTGTTGTCCCAACTAAATCATTTCTGTAAACACTCTAGATGAATACATAGCATTAAATTCATTTTAGGCCAATTTCCTTTCCGCATCGGAGCCAAACTGATTTGAATGGATCTGCTTATTGGCTTGATTTTAAAATGTTTTCTTCTTTCCAAATATAGGGACAATTAAAAACAACCCTAGTGAGAAATGGCTACCGTGGTGTGGATACTTTGACTTTTGACACTGTTCATATTCTTGGTGTGAGCTCAAAGCCCAATGTTATTACCGTGAATGGTAAAATGATCCAAAGCAAGAACTTCCACTATCATCCCAACGGGGTAAGTGCTCTACTGTTGACCTCTGCCGATGACATATTAGCGTATGTGCTGTGACAGATCAATACCTAGTATGCATCTGGGTGTTGGTCAACTCAGGGTATCTGGTAAGGCAGGAGATAAGGGATGGCTTTCTGTTATTTAGTTTAAAATCGATACCTAATTCTTAGGGATATCTCAGCCAGAATTAGGTATTCATTCATTCATTCAATAGTATTTACTGAGCGCTTACTATGTGCAGAGCACTGGACTAAGCGCTTGGAATGAACAAGTGGGCAACAGATAGAGACAGTCCCTGCCGTTTGACGGGCTTACGGTCTAATCGGGGGAGACGGACAGATGAGAATAATGACAATAGAGTCGAGGGGAAGAACATCTCGTAAAAACAATGGCAACTAAATAGAATCGAGGCGATGTACATTTCATTAACAAAATAAATAGGGTAATGAAAATATATACAATAGAGCAGATGAGTACAGTGCTGAGGGGATGGGAAGGGAGAGGGGGAGGAGCAGAGGGAAATGGGGGGAAAAGAGGGTTAAGCTGTGGGGAGGTGAAGGGGGGGTGGTAGAGGGAGTAGAGGGAGAAGGGGAGCTCAGTCTGGGAAGGCCTCTTGGAGGAGGTGAGCTGTAAATAGGGTTTTGAAGAGGGAAAGAGAATCAGTTTGGCGGAGATGAGGAGGGAGGGCATTCCAGGACCGCGGGAGGACATGCCCAGGGGTCGAGGGCGGGATAGGCGAGACCGAGGGATGGCGAGGAGGTGGGAGGCAGAGGAGCGGAGCGTGCGGGGTGGGCGGTAGAAAGAGAGAAGGGAGGAGAGGTAGGAAGGGGCAAGGTGATGGAGAGCCTCGAAGCCTAGAGTGAGGAGTTTTTGTTTGGAGCGGAGGTCGATAGGCGAGGGAGTGACAGGGGAGTGACAGGCCCAGAGCCTTTCTGCAGGAAGATGAGCCAGGCAGCGGAGTGAAGAATAGATTGGAGCAGGGCGAGAGAGGAGGAAGGGAGATCGGAGAGAAGGCTGACACAGTAGTCTAGCTGGGATATAACGAGAGCCCGTAGCAGTAAGGTAGCCGTCTGGGTGGAGAGGCAAGGGCGGATCTTGGCGACATTGTAAAGGTGAGACCAGCAGGTCTCGGTAACGGATAGGATGTGTGGGGTGAACGAGAGAGACGAGTCAAAGATGACACCGAGATCGCGGGCCTGAGAGACGGGAGGGATGGTCGTGTCATCCACGGTGATAGGGAAGTCTGGGAGAGGACCGGGCTTGGGAGGGAAGATGAGAATCCACATGGAGATTACTTCTTCGCCCAATATAAACTCAGCAGAATAAGTTAAATGTAGCAGCGTGGCTGCATCAGAGAGCCATTGTATGACTTTCTCCCAGAAAAATATGAATTTGGAAATAGAAAAACTATGTGGGCTTTTCAGACGGTCATTACATAACTTCATCCCAACCCAAGATCGATGGACGGTAAATCCTTGCTCTTCGAGTGAGGGAAGCAGCGTGGCCTAGTGGAAAGAGCAAGGGTCTGGGAGTCAGAGGACCTGGGTTCTAATCCCTGCTCTGCCACTTGCCTGCTGGTGGGCAAGTCACTTCACTTTTCTGTGCCTCAGTCACCTCGTCTGTAAAATAGGAATTAAGACTGTTCATTCAATAGTATTCACTGAGGGCTTACTATGTTCAGAGCACTGTACTAAGCGCTTGGAAAGTACAGTACAACAATAAAGAGAGACGGTTCCTACACACAATGAGTTCTCAGTCTGGGAGTGGTGGGGGGCGGGGAGACAGACATCAATACAACTAAACAGGCAACAATATAAATAAATAAAATTACAGATATATACATAAGGGTTGTGTGGCGGGGAGAGGGGGGAAGAGTAAAGGGAGCGAGTCAGGGTGACGCAGAAGGGAGTGGGAGATGAGGAAAATTGGGGCTTAATCTAGGAAGGCCTCCTGGAGGAGATAAGCCTTCAGTAGGGCTTTGAAGGGAGCGAGACTATAAGCCCCATGTGGGACAGGGGTTGTGCTGTGCGTGACCCAATTACCTTGTATCTACCCCAGTGCTTAGAACAGTGTTTGATGAATAGTAAGCACTTAAACACCAGAATTATTATTACGCTTTGAGTACAAGGTTTTCAAAAAACAACCCGAAAATAGTGAAGGATGAAGGGAGCATCTGGTAGCCATCTTTAATATCATTTTAAATTGTTGCCAGTGCTCAGTTATTATGTTGGGACTTGTTCTGTCCTTGGAACTGAACAAACTATATTCAAGTCTTTGGGAAAATGTAGCTAGCATTATGGTGGTAAATAATACATTCACATTTTCAATAACCATACAATGGGCTATCCTGTGGTGTGCCCGTATTTACTGAGAATCCTTGTGTGCAGAACATTGTACTAGGTTCTTGAAGGAGAAACAGTAGTATAACGCATGAGCCCTAGCCTCTGAAAATTTGCAATCCAATGTTTTGCGTGTGTGTGTGTTTGTCAATTGTTTTAAATCAGAGTGGTATCAAGTAAACTTGGACATCAGTATCTTTAGACTTTTCTTCTCTCTGAATGAATCATGTTTTTATTATCTACATGAGGAGAGTCCGTGTTTAATAAGGAGTTCCTGATTTTAGTGTCATATCTGATAATAATAACAGAGCAGAGACTCCAATTTAAGGCTGTGTAGAGTTTCAGATGTTTTCAATAAAGTGAGACGTTTATAAACCATCTGACCTCTGGATGAAGATGACACTACGCACGTGATTCATTCATTCATTCAATCATATTTACTGAGCGCTTAACTGTGTGCAAAGCACTGTACTAAGTGCTTGGGAGAGTACGATATGCAACAGACACATTCCTGCCCACAACGAGCTCACAGTCTAGAGATGATTTATCAGGATCCTGAATAACATAAGCAGAGAAGAGTGGATATGAACAATTTATATGAATTTTTGAATATTATCATGTAATTTACAATGCCTAAATTAAGGGAGTGATTGAGATTAGAAAGGAAATCTTCATCAGCTTTGATGGGAGACCATAGTGCACAATATTATTCTCTGACATTTAGTCATGTGCCTTAACATTAATTTTCTTTCTTTTTTTGTCCTCCTCACCACAGAAACTCACTTTACAGATTTCTGAACTTCTTGCCCAGAAGCTGACTATAACCCTTCAATAGGATATTTGAAAAATGCACAGTACTAAGGAAATGAAATGCTCATTTCTCATGCCTGTAAAATCTCTGTCACATTAAAAGCTTTCATCCTCATCGTGGTATTTTCTGGGTATATTATCACTCCTAAGACTTTTTCTCACACAATTGCATCAGGAGAAAACACCACAAAACCAGCACCTTCCTAAAGTATGGATGGGATAATAAAATAATACAATAAGTAGTATTATGCCTTTCCAAAACAAAAGTCACGAAATGTAATGCACCACAGATGTTCCTGAGAGGCAGCGTAGCTGAACTCATAAGGATGAGGCAAGTTGGGAAACCGAACAATAATCTCTGCGAAAGGAGAGGTTTCAAAAAAACCTCCAGTAAAAGTTGACTCTTTCATCTGACATAATACCATACTTTAAATTCTAGTGTTTCTGAATTTTTAAAACACTTTCTAAAAGCTCCTAGGCGACACATTTTTTCAGGTTCTCATTATGCTTAAGAATATTTAGCACGTGATTGAAGTGTCATAGTGTCTCTGGGCAGGAATCATGTCTATTCCCTCAATTCAAGTTTTCTAAATTCTTAAGACAGTGTTGTGCACAGAGTAAGTGCTTAAATCAATCAATGGTACTTATTGTTCTCTTGCTGTGTGCAAAGCACTGTACTAAATACTCGGGAGAGTGCAGTACTAAAGAGTCGGTAGATGCGTTCCCTGCCCATGAAGCACTCACAGCATAGAGGGGGAATAGACATTAATATGCATAAAAGAAATTATGGATATGTGCATAAGTGCTCTAGGCCTGAGGGTGAGGTGAATATCGAGTGCTTAAAGGGTACAGACCTAAGTGCGTAGGTGGGGCCAAAGGGAGAGGAAGTAGGAGAAAAGATGGCTTAATTGAGCCAAGCCTCTTGGTAGAAATGTGATTTTAATGAAGGTTTAAAGGAGAGTAGAGTGGTGGTCTATCATTTGGAGAAGGAAAGAATTCCAGGTCATATGGAGGATGTGGGCAAGGCGTGGGCGGCTAGATAGATGAAATTGAGGTATAGTGAGGAAGTTTAAGGAGCAAAATGTGTGGGTTGGGTTGGGGAAGGAAATCAAAAAGGCAAAGTAGGAGAGGGCCATATTATTAGGTGCTTTATAGCCGCTAGTAAGGATTCTCTGTTTGATGCAGAGGTGAATAGGCAAACACCGGAGGTTCTTGGGAATAGGGAGATATAGATTGAATTTTTTTTTAGAAAAATGATCCAGGTAGCAGAATGAAGTAACAGAGTAGGGGAAGGCAGGTGGCAGGGAAGTCAGAAAGGAGTAGATTCAGTAATACTCATCATCATCAGAATCATTCATTCAATCATACTTATCGAGGGCTTTCTCTGTGCAGAGCATTGTACTAAGCGCTTGGAAAGCACACTTCAGCAACAAATAGAGACAATCCCTACCCAACAACGGGCTTACAATCTAGAAGGGGGAAGACAGACATAAAAACAAAACAAGTAAACGAGTATCAATAGCATCAATATAAATAAATAGAATTGTAGGTACATACACATCATTAATAAAATAAATAGAATAATAAATATGTACATATATACACAAGTGAGGTGTGGTGGGGGTGGGGTAGAGCAGAGGGAGTCGGGGTGATGGGGAGGGGAGGAGGAGCAGAGGAAAAAGAGTTAGTCTGGAAAGCCCTCCTGGAGGAGGTGAGCTTTCAGTAGGGCTTTGAAGGAGGGGAAGTGTGCTAGTTCATAGCGGGAGAGTATTAATGCTTGGATCAACACAGTAGTAGTTCGGATGGAGAAAAAAGGGAGGATTTAAGCAATACTGTGAAAATGGAAACAATAGGATTTGATGACAGATCGAATATGGCAAATATTTCTTGGGACTTACTGTTGCGTGATGTTACTTCTCCGTTTGTTTACATTCTGGGATCATCTGGCCCAGAGTCTCACAGTTCACATACGCATCACAATCTTGAATAGAAAAGATCCACTCTCTGTGAAACCTAAGGGAAGCCACAGATAAAATGGAGGCAAATGACTTGGCTTGCTAATAATAATAACGTTGGTATATGTTAAGCTCTTACTATTTGCAGAGCACTGTTCTAAGCACTGGGGTAGATACAGAGTAATCAGGTTGTCCCACGTGAGGTTCACAGTTAATCCCCATTTTACAGATGAGGTTACTGAGGCACAGAGAAGTTAAGTCGACTCCCGGCTCTGCCACTTGTCAGCTGTGTGAGTGTGGGCAAGTCACTTCACTTCTCTGTGCCTCAGTTACCTCATCTGTAAAATGGGGATTAACTGTGATCCCCACGTGGGACAACCTGATTCCCCTATGTCTACCCCAGCGCTTAGAACAGTGTTCTGCACATAGTAAGCGCTTAACAAATACCAACATTATTATCGATTAGACTGTAAGCCCGTCAAACGGCAGGGACTGTCTCTATCTGTTGCCGACTTGTTCATTCCAAGCGCTTAGTACAGTTCTCTGCACATAGTTAGTGCTCAATAAATACTATTGAATGAAAGTGACTTGCCCACATGTCAGAAACCATGACCTCTGACTCCGAAGCCCAGGCTCTTTCCACTGAGCCACACTGCAGTGTCTTGACATTAGGTAAGGCTCCTTCATCCCTCAGAAAGTGTGTGAGAGTGGGGATCTTTGATCCCTAGTTTGGTTACATTTCTTAGAACTTTTTGGGAGAAAAATCAAAATTGCCAGTAACTAGAAGAGGAGCTTATCGGATAACCAGGTTGGTTACAGTTCCTGCCCCACCTGGGGTTCACAGTTTAAGTAGGAGAGAAAAGGGTTTAATCCCCATTTTACAGATGAGGTGATTTGGGCACAGAGAGGCTAAGTGACTTGTCCAAGGTCACACATTATGATGTTGATGAAAATGATGATAATGTCGACTATGAGGAATATGACAGGCACGCTCAACTTCTGCTCATGAGCTACATGTGGCTTTTACTTCATCTGCTGAGTTGCTCCCACCCATAGACTTTATTATTATGCCACCACCATGGTGGACCACTCATGTGCTGATGTTCCAGCCATTACAGTGAAGATGGCCCACCACAAACAGTGTGGCTCAGTGGATAGAGCACGGGCTCGGCAGTCAGTAGGACCTGGGTTGTAATGCCAGCTCTGCTATTTGTCTGCTGTTTGACCTTAGGCAAGTCACTTCACTTCCCAGGGCCTAAATTACCTCATCTTTAAAATAGGGATTGAGACTGTGAGCCCCACATGAGACAGGGACTGTGTCCAGCCCAATTTACTTGTATCCACCCCAGCGCTTACTACAGGGCTTGGCACATAGTAAACTTTTAATAAGTATCACAGTTTTTATTATTATTCCAGCCATGTCGTGTCCTCGATTTCCTGAGCTTGTCACTCCTTGCCAATTATCTAGGTTTGGCATGGACACCGACAAGATAAATAGCAATAATGATCCTTCCAGAGATGACGGTGAAAAACGCACATTCTCGAAAGGGTGGGAAAGGAGCTCGTCTGATCACGTTTGTTAGATAAAATCCTATACCAGGAGGTTTATAGGATCTCGATAATAATTCGATCAAGAAACCTGAAATCTGCTTTCAGATGTATTTCACTGTCTGAGATGGGAAAGACTGAGCCAAAAACCAACCCTGACACGTGGCAGTACCTGGGAATTTACATAATCTTCTAAATTTGACATGGTCGTCCCAGCGGGAGTCACCACAGGGATGGTTCGACTGTCTTTTCAAATTGACACCGACCTTGCTTTCTATTCATTATCATCTTCTCCAGAGCTGTAGGGCACTCCTAACAAAGTGGATAGTAAAAGTTAAGCCTGCAAACAGTTGTGGAGTAATTGGAGAAATATAATTAGCTACTTAATTTCAAGAGCTTCAAGTTGTTTACATAATTCCAATAGTACGGTTGAAATCTAGATTCTTCCCTAGAAATGCAGAGGCAAAGCAAACATAATGATGTTGGTATTTGTTAAGCATTTACTATATGCAGAGCACTGTTCTAAGCGCTGGGGTAGATACAGGGTCATCAGGTCGTCCCACATGAGGCTCAAAGTTAATCCCCATTTTACAGATGAGGGAACTGAGGCACAGAGAAGTGAAGTGACTTGCCCACAGTCACACAGCTGAGAAGTGGCAGAGCCGGGATTCGAACCCATTGACCTCTGACTCCCAAGCCTGAGCTCTTTCCACTGGGCCACACTGCTTCTCAAACATGGTATGACTACAAAAGATCATCACCATCACCTTCAACAGTATTTGTTGAGTGTTTTGCAGGCCACTGTACTAAGCGTTTGGGAGGGTATAATACAACAGAGTTGGTAGATGTGTTCCCTGTCCACGACGGGCTTGCAGTCCATGGGGGGAGACAGACATTAATATAAAAAAATCAAAGGTATTTATTGAATGCTTACTGTGTGCAAAGCACTCTACTAGGTGCTTAGTAGAGAACAATGTGATAGAGTTGGTAGATGTGATCCTTGCCCGAAAGAAGCTTACGGTCTAGAGGGGAAGACATTCATTCATTCATTCAATGGTATTTATTGAGCGCTTACTATGTGCAGAGCACTTTACTAAGCACTCGGAATGTACAATTTGGCAACAGATAGAGACAGTCCCTGCCCAATAACGGGCTCACAGTCTAAACGGGGAGACAGCAAGCAAAACAGAACAAAACAAGACAACGTCATCAAGATAAATAAAATCAAGGAGATATACACCTCATTAACAAAATAAATAGGGTAATAAATAATATATACAAATGAGCACAGTGCTAAGAGGAGGGAAAAGAGGAACAGCAGAGGGTGGGTTGGGAGGGGAGTGGGGGGGGGAGTGGGGAGGGAACACAGACATTACTAGACTGTGAGCCCATTATGGGCAGCGATTGTCTCCCTTTATTGCTGAATTGCACTTTCCAACGCTTAGTACAATGCTCTGCACCCAGTAAGCGCTCAATAAATATGATTGAATGAATGAAGGAATGAATATTGTAGTCTCTCAAGTGCTTAGTAGAGCATTCTGCTTACAGTAAGCACTCAATAAATATGATGGAATGAATGAATGGATGGAGGCTGTGAGCCAAGGTATTGGCAGGCACGGAGTTTTGGGATTGCAAAATATGAGATATATGAGAAGCAGCATGGCATAGTGGACAGAGCATGGGGCCAGGAGTCAGAAGGTCTCCTGGTTCAAATCCCGGCTCCGCCACATGACTGTTGTGTGACCTTGGGCAAGTCAATTAACTTCTCTGTGCCTCATTTCCCTCATCTGTAAAATGGGGATCGAGACCGTGGGCCCCATGTGGGACAGGGAATGTGTCCAACCCGATTTTCTTGTTACCACCCTAGCAATTAGTTCAGTGCCTGGCACTTAATAACCACTTCATTCATTCATTCATTCCATAGTATTTATTGAGCGCTTACTATGTGCAAAGCACTGTACTAAGCGCTTGGAATGTACAAATCTACAACAGATAGAGACAGTCCCTGCCCACTGACGGGCTTACAGTCTAATCGGGGGAGACAGACAGACAAAAACAATAGCAATAAATAGAATCAAGGTGATGTACATCTCATTAACAAAAATGAGAATGAGAACCACTTAGCAAATATCATTAAAGAAAAAGAGAAGAAATAATTATTGCCCCACCTCCCTCCTAACATTTCTCTTCAAAGTTCTTGAGTGAGTTGCCTACATCTACTATCTCCACCTCATCTCCTCCAATTCTTTCCTTGTTTCTTTCCAATCTGGCTTCTGCTCCCTTCACTCTATGGAAACTTCCCTTTCTAAGGTCACTAATGATCTCCTTCTTGGCAAATCCAATGGCCCCGACTCCATCCCTGTCCTCTCAGCTGCCTTCGGCACTGGATCACACCCAGCTCCTGGAGAGTTTATCGAACTTGGGCTTCACTGACACTGTCTTCTCCTGGTTCACTGCCTACCTTTCTGGTCACTTCTATTCTGCCTCCCACTTTCTGAGAGTCCCTCAAGACTGGGTCCCCCTCTATTCTTGATCTATTCCCACTCCCTTGTAGAACTCACTCACTCCCAAGATTTCAACTACCATCTGTATGCCCCAAATCCAACTCTCCAGAGGTAACCTCTCCTCTACAATCTCGCATTACCTCCTATCTCCAAAACATCCCCACACCTCAAAATTAACATCCACATCAGAACTCCTCAACTCCCCATCCAAACCCTGTTCTGCGCAAAACTTCCTTATCACACTGGACAACACCACTATCCTTCCTATATCTCAAGCCAGGAATCTTGGTATTACCCTCAACTCATCTGTCATTCAACCTACATATTCAGTCTATCATTAAATCCCGTTAGTTCTATCTTCACAGTATCATTAGAATCCAGCCTTCTTCTACCCCAAAAAAGCTATTATGATGATCCAAGAACTTATCCTATCCTGTCTTGACTACTGAATTAGCATCCTTCATGACCTCCCTGCCTCCTGTCACTCCCCAATCCAATCCTTACTTCATTTTTCAAATAAAATCAATCAATTGTATTTATTGAGCACTTACTGTGTGCACAGCACCGCACTAAATGCTTTAACAAATACAACACAACAGGGTCGATAGTCCCTGTCCACAGTGAGTTTACAGTCCAGAGGGGGATCATTCAGTTTTGATGTTGGGTTGTAAAGGGAATCAGATCCTGATGGGTAATTTATGTAGGATCCTTTGCAAGTGTTCTTGTCACTTAAGGCTAAAACAATCACAGGTACTGATCGGAGATTGAAAGGAGTTTCAATAAAGCATTTTGGCTCTCCTACACATATTCAACAGGTTTAAACAATAATAATGATAAAAAATTGGTATTTGTTAAGCACTTACTATGTGTCAAGCACTGTTCTAAGCACTGGGGGAGATACAAGGTTATCAGGTTGTCCCAGGTGGGGCTCACAGTCTTAATCCTCATTTTACAGATGAAGCAACTGAAGTCCAGAAAAGTTAAGTGACTTGCCCAAAGTCACACAGCTGACAAGTGGCGGATCTGGAATTAGAAGCCATGACCTCTGACTCCCAAGCCTGGGCTCTTTCCACTAAGACACGCTGCTTCTCAATATTCCCTTATTGTGATTTCAAAAAGTCACAGTCCGGTAATAAAACAGACGATTCAGTCCCTGATCCAGCTCTGCAACATTCACTCTGTTTCAAAGAATATGGATATTCATTGGAATTTGCAGATTATATTTCTGTAACTAAAGGTGATGTTTCTCTCCAAAATAAATACTTGAAAGTTCAGGCCACATCTCAATTGTCGTGGCTCAGTGGAAAGAGCACGGGCTTGGGAGTCAGAGGTCATGGGTTCAAATCCCACCTCAGTTGCTTGTTAGCTGTGTGACTTTGGGCAAGTCACTTCACTTCTCCAGGCCTCAGTTACCTCACCTGCAAAATGGAGATGAAGACTGTGAGCCCCATGTGGGACAATCTGATCACCTTGTGTCCTCTCCAGCGCTTATAACAGTGCTCTGCACATAGTAAGCGCTTAACAGATGCCATCATTCATCTCCCTGCTTCTCAAGTGAAGGCCAGGGACGATCAGAGAAGAACACAGGAAAAACATGAGAATGCTTTTGGTTATTAATCTAAGCTTTTAATGTAACTTTGTATGAACTATTATAATGGAAAATTAACCATTTAAACATTTAGATTTAGTGATTGAATTATTCTTCCCTTCCTTGATCTTCTGCAGGAGCACATTCATTTTACTTCCACTCCTCCCCCACTTTCTCTCCTTTTTTTTACTGTGTGCCTGTGATTTTACTGGGGGGTTTTCAGCCCTAAATGTCCCCTAGAAGACTCCCAGAGTCACTTTAAGAATTCACAGACTCCAGTCAGCCTTCACTGGATCCTAAAGGCCTCCCGTTTTCTCATTCTGCAACCACAGGTTTTCGGGGGATTTACTGCTCCCAAAGTCCATGCACCCCGATTACCACCACTACTCTACAACTGAAGCCCAAGCATCTGCCAGAGGGATAAACGTCCCGGGTAGAAGCTTACCATCTCTCTCCCAGGACTGGCTGCAGGAGAACCATTTTTTTTTAAACGTTCAGCTCACTTTTCATTCTAAGTTCCAACCTTATTCTTCTGACACTCACTATTAAAAATAAGAATGGGTTCAGTCCCACATAAATGCTCACCCAATTCTTGAAGATTGCTCACTCTGAATCACTGGGCATGAAAGAAATCCTAAACGCATCGTTCACTATTTTTCAATGTGCTCACATAGTTTATAGACTGCAGAATGCAATGGATGTAGACACAGGACTCGTTTCATCAGTAGAAAAGGTTTTTCTTTTAAATTTTTTTTTCTGAAAAATTGCCAACCCTTGAAAAATTGGCTGCTCTTGACTTATAGAGTTTATTAAGATATGCGCCATTAATCTTACATGCAATATACAATAATTAATTACATTTTAATGAGAAAAATTAAGGTCATTTCACTATCAATCATCTGAATCATCGTGTCACCACAGAAGCTGGTCCTTGAAAATATTTTTGACTAAACAGTTTGAAATATAACTAAACTAGAAGTGATTTAGACTTGAAAAAGGGATATTTTTCAGGAAGCCAAGAGACATCTTAGAAGTGATTTAGACTTGAAAAAGGGATATTTTTCAGGAAACCAAGAGACATCTTTGAAAAAATATTTCTGTAGTTATTTGGCCAGGTATTAAATGGAATAGAAAAGAACCTAGTGACCCAGTATCATTCTTCATGTTCTTATTCATCTTCACTTAGTTTTATTTCTCAAATTGAAGGCATTTAGAGAAATGGAAGAAATAGAACATTTGGTTGCTGGAGGAAAAAAAATAATCCCTTGCTGAAGTACACAGATGGTGATGTAAGCTATCATTGATACGGAAAATAAAAGACTAGCAATTTTATAACAGTTTCATTTTATGTAGGCATAAACCTTTAGTATTTATCACTCTCATAAGATAGTAAATGTATAGAAAAGTAATTCATTTGATGATGTGGGACCTCGGACAAGTCACTTAACTTCTCTGTGCCTCAGTTACCTCATCTGTAAAATAGGGATTGAGAGTTTGAGCTCCAGGTGGGACAAACTGATCACCTTGTATCTATCCCAGCGCTTAGAACAGTGCTTGGCACATAGTAAGTGCTTAATAAATACTATTATCATCATTATTATTATTACAAAATACCAAATTGGAAACTTTATAAAACCTCGATAATAATATAAAAGATGATGTCTACTAATTCTATTGCACTTTCCCAATTGCTAAGTAATAATAATAATAATGTGATATTTGTTAAGTGCTTACTATGTGCCAGGCACTGTACTAAGCGCTGGGTAGATACAAGCTAACTGGATTGGACACAGTCCTTGTCCCACACAGAGATCACAGTCTTAATCCCCATTTTACAAATGAGGTAACTGAGTCCTAGAGAAGTGAAGTGACTTGCCCAAGGTCTTACAGAAGGTGAGTGGTGGAGCTGGGTTTAGAACCTAGGTCTTTCTGACTCCCAAACCCATGCTCTGTCTGCTCAATAAATAAAATTGATCAATTTATTAATCACAATTAACATCCCTATTTTACCAGTGAGGTAACTGGGGCACAGAGAAGTAAAGTGACTTGCCCAAGGTCACTCAGCAAACAAGTGGCAGAGCTCTATTTAAAACCAGGTCCTTCTGCATCCCAGGCTCTATCCACTAGACCACACCGCTTCTCAATGTGATATTCAAAATACTGATACCGAACACAATTTGAAAAATGAAAGGCCAAAGAGCATAACATTAGTTTGTCGACTGTAGCCATTTCAAATCCTAAGCACCAACACCTGGGTTGCTAGCTTTTAATTGAATTGGAAGCAGCCCAGTTAGCAATTGGCTGTGATTGTGAAGGCTGGATCTAAAGGTACAAAGAGAGGGAGGTTTCTTCTTCCTATAATGTAACCTCTTCCCTGCTCCAGTCTCATCTCCTGGAGGAGAGCTGTAGCAACAAAAATCTGTGAGACAGCTCATCACTGCACTGTTTTTAACTCTCTTCCTTCCTGTAATCCTACCTTCTGGCCACCTCCATTACAACAGCTCACCTTCCTCGAGGAGCAGAGTAAAATGTGAGTCAATCATTCAAGGGTATTTGTTGAGTACTTGCTGGATTATACAACATATTTGGGAAAATATGGAAAACAGAGTTGGTAGATGTTATCTCTGACCAAAGGGAGATTACAGTTTGTAGGGGGAGGGAGAGTTTAAAATAAATATGAATAGGGAAGTAGTAGCATATAAGGATAATGTTGGTATTTGTTAAGCACTTACTAGGTGCAGAGCACTGTTCTAAGTGCTGGGGTAGACAAAGGGGAATCAGGTTGTCCCACGTGGGGCTCACAGTCTTAATCCCCATTTTACAGATGTAACTGAGGCCCAGAGAAGTTGTGACTTGCCCACAGTCACACAGCTAAGTGGCAGAGCGGGGATTTGAACCCATGAACTCTGACTCCAACGCCAGTGCTCTTTTCACTGAGCCACGCTGCTTCTCCATGGCTAGTTACAGGATAGTTACAGAGATGTTCATCCCCTAGATTCTATTTATTGCTATTGTTCTTGTCTGTCCGTCTCCCCCAGTCAGACTGTAAGCGCGTCAAAGGGCAGGGACTGTCTCTGTTACCGATTTATACATTCTAAGTGCTTAGTACAGTGCTCTGCACATAGGAAGCGCTCAATAAATACTATTGAATGAATGAATGCTGTGGGGGATGGGTGAGTAGCAAAGTGCAGAAGGGGTAGAATTTCAAGCGCATAGTCGATGCAGAGGGGAGGGTGCATAGCGGAAAGAAGAGCTCCCTCAGGGAAGGGCTCTTGGAGGACATGTTGGTTAGGAAGAGGATGCGAGTTCCAGGGCTAAAAGAGAATGTAGGCAGGGAGTGGGTGGTGGGATAGATGAGATGGAGGTACAGAGAATAGTTAGCCTTAAGGGAGTGGAGTTGGTGGGTTGGGTTCTTAGAAGAGATGGGTGAATTTAGGTAGCGGGGAGAGAGCTGACTGAGTGCTTTAAAACCAATGGTAAAGAGTTTCTGTTGATGCAGAGGTGAATGGGCAAGAATTGGAAGTTTTTGGAGAGTGGGGTGATATGGGCAGAATGGTTTTCAAAAAAATGATTTGGGCAGTAGAATGGAGTATGGACTGGATATTGAAGTGGCAGGGAGATGAGTGAGGAGGTTGATGCAGCAGTCACGGTGGGTTATAAGTGTTTGGATGAGTCCGGTGTCAGTTGGCATGGAGAGGAAAGAGCAGATTCTAGAGATGTTTTAAAGGTAGAACTGACAGGATTTTGTGACAGGTTGAATGTACGGGTCGAATGAGAGATGGGTTGAGGATAGTGCCAAAGTTATGGGTTTGTGAGACAGAGAGGTTGGTGGTGTTTTCTAGAGCAATGGAAAAGTGTGGGGAAGGAGAGGGTTTGGGTGGGAGGAGCCTCTTTTGGATATATTAAGTTTGAGATGTCAGTGAGACCTCCAAATAGAGATGTCTTGAAGGGAGGGGAAAATGCAAGACTTCAGAGAAGGAGAGAGATCAGGGTTGGAGAGGTGGACTTGGGAATCATCTGCATAGATGGTAGTTGAAGCTCTGGGAGAGAATGAGCTCTCCATAGGAGCGGATGGAGATGGAGCACAGAAATGGACCAAGGGCCGATGAAGCCAGTCACTCCTCTTCCCTCTTCCTCTACTGCACAATTTCGGCCCTGCCTTCTGCAGAGTCAAGATCAAGAATCTGTCCACGACTGGTGGATTCTGCAAAAGTTTTAATTTGGGCTAATGGAGTCATCATCGCAGCACAAGTAACAGAGAGGAAAGGATTAAGAGGACCTGCAAATACGTGAGGAAAATGACTACACATCTCTGATCTAAGAATATAATTTTTATAATGGTATCTGTTAAGCACTTACTATGTGTCAAACACTGTTCTAAACGTTGGGGGAGATACAAGGAAATGGGGTTGGACACAGTCCCTGTCCCCTAGGGGGCTCACAGTCTCAATCCCCATTTTACAGATGAGGGAATGAGGCCCAGATTAAGTGACTTGCCCAAGGTCACACGGCAGAGAAGTGGCGGATTTCACTTCTGACTACTGGGCCTGTGCTCCATCCACTAGGCCATGCTGCATCTCTGTCAGATACCAACCTACTCACTGTACTTCGATCTCCACTAATGCGCCACTGACCCTCATCCAATACCGCGACCCCCCGAGCTTCAAAACCCTACTTAAAGCTCACCTCCTCCAAGAGGCCTTCCCAGACTGAGCTCCCCGCTTTTTCCCTCTGCTCCCTCTACCCCCCCTTTCACCTCTCCACGGCTAAACCCTCTTCTCCCACCTTTCCCTCTGCTCATCCCCTCAGCACTGTACCCGTCCGCTCAACTGTATATATCTTCATTACCCTGTTTATTTTGTTAATGAGATGTACATCACCTTGATTCTATTTATTTGCTATTGTTTTAAGGAGATGATGTTCTCCTCAATTCTATTCATTGCCATTGTTCTTGTCTGTCTCCCCCCATTAGACCGTAAGCCCGTCAAAGGGCAGGGACTGTCTCTATCTGTAACCGATTTGTACATTCCAAGCACTTAGTACAGTGCTCTGCACATATTAAGCGCTCAATAAATGCTATTGAATGAATGAATCCTGTCTCTGGCCTGGAACTCCTTCCTCCTTCCTATCTGACAGATGATCAGTCTCTCCATCTTCAAACTCTTATCATAATTACATTTCCTCCAAGAGGCCTACCCTGACAAAGTCCTCATTTCCTCTACTTCTCCTAGAACAGCTCATCAGTACACCACAAGGTAGGAATCAGGACAGTGATGAATCAAAAGTGATAATAATAGTATTTTTAAGTGTTTATGATGTGCCTTTATGATGTGCCAAGCACTGTTCTAAGTTGTGGGGTGGATACAAGGAAGTCAGGTTGTCCCAGGTGGGGCTCACAGTCTTAATCCCTATTTTGCAGATGAGGTAACTGAGGCACAGAGAAGTTAAGTGGCTAGCCCAAGGTCATATAGTGGACAAGTGGTGGAGCTGGAATTAGAACCCACATCCTCTGACTCCCTAGCCTGTGCTCTTCCCAAGTAAGTGTCAGGGCAGAAGGTAAGGATTAATCAATCAATCACTGGTATTTATTGAGCTCTTACTAGGTGCAGAGCAATATACTAAACTCTTGGGAAAGTATAGCAGACACATTCCCTGCCCATAACGAGCTTACAGTTTAGAAGGGGATACAGGCATTAATATGAAAGACAAACAGTAATATGAAAGGCAGACATTAATAATATTAATAAGCACTTATGTGCCACTCACTGTACCAAGCCCCGGGGTAGATACAAAATAATCAGGTCCCCCATGAGGCTCATAGTCTAAGTAGCAGGGAGAATGGGTATAGCATCCCAATTTTGCAGATAAGGTAACTGAGGCATAGAAAATTAAGTGATTTGTCCAAGGGCACGCAGCAGGTATGTGATGGAACAGGATCAGAACCCAGGACCTATGACTCCCAGGTCCATGCTCTTTCCTGGAGGTTGTACTTCTCAGAAGATAAAGGTAAAAAGGTTAAAAGGAAAAAGGGAAAGATAAAGCTTCTTTATTTTTATTATGGTATTTGTTTTTGCACTTTCTGTGTGCCGTGCACTGTGGTAGATACAAGATAATTAGGTTAGACAGATCCATGTCCATGTCTCACGTGGAGCTCACAGTTTTAACCCCATTTTGTAGAGGAGGTAACTGAGACAGAGAAGTGAAGTGACTTGCAGCGTGGCTCAGTGGAAAGAGCCCGGGCTTGGGAGTCAGAGTTCATGGGTTCGAATCCCGCTCTGCCACTTGTCAGCTGTGTGACTGTGGGCAAGTCACTTAACTTCTCTGTGCCTCAGTTCCCTCATCTGTAAAATGGGGATCAACTGTGAGTCTCACGTGGCACAACCTGATTACCTTGTATCTACCCCAGCACTTAGAACAGTGCTCTGCACATAGTAAGCGCTTAACAAATACCAACGTTTTCATTGCCCAAGGTCACAGCAGACAAGTGGCAGAGCTGCGGTTAGAACCCGTGATCTCTGCACTAGACAACGCTGCTTCCGAAGGGAAAGGAACTGTCCTGTGGGCCAGAGTGAGTCCTCTCCTTTTCAAGAAGGAGGGAGCACTGTGGATACACCCTGGCCAAGGGAGAGCAGACTCGATTCATTCATTCATTCGCATTTATTGAGCACTTACTGCATGCAGAGCACTGTACTAAGCGCTTGAAGTACAATTTGGCAACAGAGAGAGACAATCCCTACCCAACAACGGGCTCATGGATGATCTGGTTTCACCCAGTTGAGGTTAGAATTGAGGTTCCGGTACCAGTGTGATTGATCCAGGAACTAGACCAAGCAGTGTGGCTCAGTGGAAAGAGCCTGGGCTTCGGAGTCAGAGGTCATGAGTTCGACTCCCGGCTCTGCCACTTGTCAGCTGTGTGACTGTGGGCAAGTCACTTCACTTCTCTGTGCCTCAGTTACCTCATCTGTAAAATGGGGATTAAATGTGAACCTCACGTGGGACAACCTGATTACCCTGTATCTACCCTAGCACTTAGAACAGTGCTCTGCACATAGTAAGTGCTTAACCAATACCAACATTATTATTATTATTATTATTAACTATATTATGCAAGATACCAGCAAAAAAAAAGAATTTAGCCATTGGTAATAATAATAATGTTACTGATTAATATTTACTATGTTCCAAGTACTGTACTGAGAGCTAGGGTGGAAAGAGCTAATCAGGTCCCCCACATAGCAGGTCTCAGTGTAAGTAGGAGGGAGAACAGGCTTTGAATCCCCATTCTGAAGAAGGGAGAACTGAGGCCCAGGGAAGTTTAGTGACTTTCCCAAGGCCTCACTGCAGACAAGTGGCAGAGCTGGAGTTAGAACCCAGATCCTCTGACTCCCAGGCTAGAGCTCATTCCACTAGGCCATGATGAGGATAATGATGGTATTAAGTGCTATGTGCTAGGCACTGTTCTAAGCCCTGGGGTAGATACAAGGTAATCAGGTTGTCCCACGTGGGGCTCACAGTCTTAATCCCCATTTTCCAGATGAGGTCACTGAGGCACAGACAAGTTGAGTGACTTGCCCAAAGTCACACTGCTGACAAGTGTCAGAGCCAGGATTAGAACCCACGACCTCTGACTCCCAAGCCCGGGCTCTTACCACTAAGCCACGCTATTTCTCAAGGCCGTGTCACCTTTCATTGTAAACTAAGTGGAGAGGGAGTCATTGGCCCCTGGGGACTGTGGGAATATGTTGCCTTCCAGAAGATGGTTGGAGGGAACAGCTCTCTTTACCTCCCCTTCTCTTTGTTCTACTTTATATCATCTCACTGGCTTTTATCCACCTCAGCACTTAGTACAAGCGTTTAACAAATACCACAGTTATCATTAGTATCATGGACACCGCTCTGGAGAATATACTTGCTCCTCTGAGGGTGTGTATTTGTGTATGTGTGCATACATCGTGGCTTAGTGGAAAAAGCGCAGGCTTGGGAGTCAGAGGACATGGGATCTAATCCCAGCTCTGCCACCTGTCTGCTGTGTGACCTTGGGCAAGCCACTTAACTTCTCTGGGCCTCAGTTACCTCATCTGTAAAATGGGGATTAAGATTGTGAGCCCCACTTGGGACAACTTGCTTATCTTGTATCTATACCAGTGCTTAGAACAGTGTTTGGCACATAGTAAGTGCTTAACGAATGTCATCATCATTATTATTATTATGCACACACATATATATTCCAATTGAATAATAAGCTTCTTGAAAGCAGGGATCGTGTCTACTAATTCTGACTGCCTCATGAGCTCACTGTTTAGTGTTCAATAAATGTTAGCGATTGATTATGTGTGTAAGGTGCACAAAATAGACAATCAGTGGAATTTACCGAGCGCTTATTGCGTGCAGAGCTGTGACTGAGACATGTTACCTTCCCACAGTACACTTGCAGGCATTATCATACAGAAATGTATATGGAAATATGCAGAATTACAGATAGGTACATAAGTGCACGTGTACCTCACTACGTTAAGGCTCCCAATCCCAGGGTGGTGACTGGTCAAGCAGCTCGGCCTTCCTGGCTGTTGGCACCATGCCAGCCTGGCCTAGTGGAAAGACCATGGACCCGGGAGCCAGAGGGCTTGGGTTCTAATCCTGGCTCCACCACTTGCCTCCGGTGTGACCCTGGGCAAATCACTTCTCTTCCCCAGTTTCCTCATTTACAAAAAGGGGATTCAATACCTGTCCTCCCTTCTACTTAATAATAATGGTGGCATTTGTTAAGTGCTTACTATGTGCAAAGCACTGTTCTAAGCGCTGGGCGGGGGGGGCGGATACAAGGTGATCAGGTTGTCCCACGTGGGGTTTACAGTCTTAATCCCCATTTTACTGATGAGGTAACTGAGGCCCAGAGAAATGAAGTGACTTGCCCAGAGTCACACAGCTGACAAGTGGTGGAGCCAGGATTAGAACCCATGACCTCTGACTCCCAAGCCCGGGCTCTTTCCACTGAGCCTCGCTGCTTAGACTATGTTCCCTATGTGGGACAGAGACTGTGTCTGTCCTGATTAATTGAACCTACCCCAGTGCTTAGAACAGTGCTTGATGCATAGAAAGCGCTTAAATGCCACAACTATTATTATCATTATTATAATTATTATTACAAGTGCTGTATGGCTGAGGGTGGGGCAGTATCAAGTGCTCAAAAGGGTAAAGATCCAAGTGTGTAGATAAAGAAAGGAAAGGTAGTAGGGATTAAGATCTTCTTACTTTCACACCAAACGAAGGCCAAATCTTTCTCCTAGTTTATTATAAAGAATAAATGGTATTTTCTAACTGCCTGCAAAGAAAAACTAGGCATATTTTGCATATCCCTAGCTTATCTTATGGATGGATGGATAACACAAAATGCAAAGATTAATAGTAATTAGAAAATATCCTTATAAGGTCAGACATCTGCCCAGATATGCTGATTCAATTGTCTTTTTTGCTAATTTTCCTCAGTTGGCTGGTAAAAAAAAATAAATAATAAAATAAAAAAATCAACTATATACTCTATATACTCTTCATTCTTCTCACACCAAAGAGACAAAATGATTCAGCAACTGGAGGGCAATTAGTGCCAATTAGAACAATTGTGCAGCTGTGAGAAGGGACACATTTATGTGTAAGGATGTTTCCCGCCTATGCTATACTTAGAAAGAAATTCAGAATTAGCAGTACAGTACCCTATTTTAAAGCATTTCAGTGTATCGTGAATAAAGCCAATATTTCATGTCTGCAATTTTTAGCTTGAAGCCCAGATTTTGGTAGACGATTTATGAAACACTTATGAGAAAATAATAATAATGATGGTATTTAAGCGCTTACTATGTGCCCAGCACTGTTCCAAGCACTGAACATTGTTGCATCCCAGAACGCGTGCCTTCCTCACCCCATCTTTCTTTGTAAGGAAACCCTGTTCATGGGAATCATTCCTTTAAATGCAATCTGTGTAGAAAATATAACTGTGAGTGTATCAGATATTCATGTTCCTCTCTCTAAATCTTTTACTAAAGCTTCCAGGGCCCTGACAGTCATGGCCTATAACATAATCATGTAACAGATGTACTTCCCCTCCCCCGACCCCTTCGAAGGGTAGGGAGCGGTCAGACCACGTCTTCTTGAGAAGCAGTGTGGTCTAGTGGACAGAGCACAGGCCTGGGAGTCAGAGGACCTAAATTCTAATCCCAGCTCTGCCACTTGTCACTTGAAGCAGTGTGGCTTGGTGCATAGAGCATGGGTCTGGGAGTCAGTGGACCTGGGTTCTAATCCCAGTTCCGCCACTTGTTTGTTTTGTGACTTTGGGCAAGGCACTTCACTTCTCTGTGCCTCAGTTACCTCATCTTTACAATGAGAATTCACACTGCGAGCCCTGGGTGGGACAGAGACTGTGTCCAGCCTGATTATCTTGTATCTACCCCAGCTCTTAGTACAGTGCTTGGCACATGGTAAGTGCCTAACAAATACCACAATTATTATCGCTATGTCAGCCGTGTGACCTTGGGCAAGTCACTGTGATGAGCCCAGAATAAACTGCTTTTTGAGTGACTGTTTCTGATCCCATGAACAACAACAAGGAAGAGAATCGCAAAGGCACTTTAAGGCAGGTGATTGAGGGCCTGTGGGGTTGGAGCATGGCGAGCGGTGGGGCTTTTTCTCCCTATTCTACTCAATAACGGGACTGTACCCGTGAACGACTGCTATGTCGAGCTGCAGCTGTGACACCTAAGGCAGGTAAAAGGCGGTTGCTTTGTGTGGAGGCACCTGGAGGCAGTGGAGGATGCTGGAGAATTAGGAGGAGCACTCGAAAGTAGCAAGAAGAAACACTAGCAGAACGGGTTCCTTTGATCACAGACAGGTATTGGACCCTTGGTGGAGGGAGTGAGTGTGTGAACGTGTCACTCCCTTGAACTTTGGTAAAACTAAGTAAAAAACTTTCAACAGTAACCCTGGTGATCAGAGGTGTGGTTTGAATTCTACTCCGTGTCACCGAGGCTCACCCAGGTCCAGGAAGGTCCTGGTTGATACGAGCTGGGAGCTCACGGCAGTCACCTCACTTCTCTGGGCCTCAGTTCCCTCGTCTGTAAAATGGGGATTAAATACTACTCCCTCCTACCTAGGCTGCGAGCCCTATGCGGAGCAGGGACTGTGTCCAACCTGATAACCTTGTAAATCCAGAGCTTAGAACAGTGCTTGGTAATATAGTGAGCACTTAATGCCATAATTATCATTACTATCATTATTCTCTATCTTCCATACTAGTCTTACTTCACTGGTCAACTGGTATGCTCAACAACAAAGATAGAAGTGAATTATAAAGCCTCCCGATAGTTACTAATATTATTTCCCCAGATTCCAAATCTTACCATGAAATATGGAAATCCAGCCTTGCTTCTTTTCAAAGTACATTTCAGGATTCGATTCAATTCAGAAAAGCAAAGAAAGGTGGTCTGCTGAGAGGACAATGGAAGTGTCAATCAAAGGGCTCACAAAAGGCTAATTCAGAAAGGATAATTCCCGAGCACAGTCCCACTTTAGTATTCGTAGCACATCATAAAAATGATAGCTCAGCTCAAGACATGGAATAAATCAGAAAGGCAACTAGTACATACCCTTGCAAATGAAGATATAAAAATGCTTGTATTCATCCTTGGCAGGGAATAACCAGAAATGTGAGTGACTCAGAAATTTCAGGGAGAAACTGAAGGGAGTTTGTGCTTTCATGATTATATATAAATCATTCTAAACAAAGGTTATAAAAGCCTTTATATTTGAAAACGCACTGCTCAATTCCTCATTGCAATTCATTCGATTTCTGGAACTCTTTCCTTGACAAGCTCTCAAACCCAGATGCTAAAATCTTGACCCAGACTGGGGGCCCAATTTGCACAGCAATCTAGTCCGGGAGAAGAGCGACCTGGTAGGGTGAATAGAGGAATGATGGGGCGATATAGTGATTCCCCATTTCCCAAACCATGGCTGTAAGTCTTAGCAATCTACCTTGGACTTTTGTGTGAATTTGGAAACCTCCAAACAACCAGTAGATGATTAATATTCGGGGTGGAAAACATATACAGGTAGATTGATTTTTTTGGCACTCACTAAATATGGTCAGTCAGTGTATTGAGCACTGACTGTGTGCAGAGCACTGAACTAAGCACTTGGAAGAGTACACTCTAACAGAATTGGTAGGTGCACTTCCTAGAGCTTGGGACAATCCAATAGAAACATAAGGTACATTTTCTGTCCATAAAGAACTTAAAATCTTTTGGAGGAGATGGACATAAAGGTATTTAAATTTAGAGTAGTCAAAATGAATATTTGGAGACACAAGTAAATGCACACATGTAAACAAGTGCAGAGGATGAGTAAAAATAAATGTAGAGGTCCTAGAGGTGGTAGAATAAATATATAGGTCCAAGAGATAGTAGTCGGATTGATATGGCTTGGGAAATTAATCAGGGAAGGCCTGTAGAAAAAAAAGTGGGATTTTAGAAGGGCCTGGACCATGGGGAGAGCTAGGATGGTAAAAAACCCGATGACATTTTGATTAGCTCTTCTGAAAGCATAGGTAATTGAGGTTACTGAACATAAGAAATCCAGTTTGCCAAAATTTCAAGATAATATTATTTGATTATGGATTTGGAGCCCTGAATTCCAAGGTAATGGGTTTTATAATTGAGGACAACCTAATTAGAGGTTTTTCAAGAAGAAATATGTAGAGCAAGAGAAATCTGAAGGTACATGAATATTTAAAAGCTATGATTAATGACTTCATTTGAAAAAAGGTGAAAGAACAGGAATAATTGATCAAAATAAAGGAATTTATATGTTTTTCTCTTTACTGTCAATTCTTAGCATTAAAGACTCTCACCTGAAAGAATCCTCTGTGAATATTAGGTGTCTACATGTAAAATGAGGAATTTTTTGGATTAAAAAATACATATAATTCCAATGGCCATTATCAGGTTTTTTGGTTTTTCACAAAAATGTGGTAAAATCAGGTTTCAATATTAAAAATGCAAGTTCTTATCTTGGTATTTTATGTTTCACAGTTACCAAATAAAGCTTCAGACCATATAAAGTGGAAAAAGAGCAAATCCTCACAAAAAGCATGTTTAAGATGTATTTTTAAATGACTAGACCTTATAGGTAACACATTCCAAAATAAATGTTGATGCTGTTGGTAAAAGTAGGTATATTGATGACTATTCACCCAACTGTTCTGAATTGACAAAGTCAAACTGGATGTAAATTCTGAAATTCTGGATTCTTAAATGTGGCAGTAAAAGTGTATTAAAAATACATTTTTGAAATTAAAGTTTTGGGATTTTTAAAAAATTAAATCAGCAGATGGAGCAATTGGGTTATATCTAATTAAAAATTCTGTACCCTGCTGTAGGTTACTGATGGCCCAGTAATATGTTTTCTTTATACAAGTAGAAAATTTCCTTCCAGGTGACACTACAGCCTAAGATGATAATTATACCTACATTGTGCTCAGCTAGGGCCAAAAGCTGTAATCAAAACTGTCTAAAGCACATTTTATAGAGGAGTATCGAAACTGTGTTAGGATGTCAGCTAAGCTCAGAATCTCAAAAATGTGCTCTTAGTTGCTTGTTAAGCAATCCAAATGGAAAAATATGGTTTTACCTCTACTCTTACTGGTAAATCTCCATTACCACAGTTTCAAAATAGGAATTCTGTTTAAAATACTAGGTAAAATTTGAGCCTAAGAGTTTGATGAAAATAAGGACTGTGTAAGAAAAGTCTATGGATCCACTACCAGGACGACTGCAGGTGGAGGCGGGACGTTCTGGGAGAGATGTGTCTGTGGCATCGCTACGGGTCAGAGACGACTCCGGCATAAGATGAGTTTTTCATATCTTGGAGAGCCTTAGTTATGGGAGTCCAGGAGGGTCAAAATGGCAACACCAAAAATTTTCTCACAATCAATGTGCTCAATCAATGAGCTCCTACTATGTGCAGAACACTGCACTAACTGCTTGGGAGAGTACAGTACAGTAGAGTTGGTAGATGTGATGCCTGACTGCCTGCCCACAGAGAACTTACAGTCAAGAGGGGGGGGTTAGAAAAGGGAAATGGCAAGGTATAAGGATAGGTGCATAAATGCTGTGGGTCTGAGGGTGGGGAGAATGTCAACTACTTAAAGATACAAATCCAAATACTTATGCAATGCAGAAGGGGGAGCAAGAAGCAGCGTGATCTAGGAGAAAGATCATGGACTGGGGTGGGGGTGGGGGGGGGAAGAGTACCTGGCTCTAAATCCTAGCTCTGCCACTTGCCTTCTGGGTGACCTTGGGCAAGTCACTTAGCTTTTCTGTGTCTCAGTTTCCTCATCTGTAAAATGGGGACTAAATCCCTATTCTCATCCTCCATTTAGATCGTGAGCCCCGATGTGGAAGAGATACGACTGATGTGATTATCAATCAGTGGTATATACTGTGGGCAGAGCACAGTACTAAGTGCTTGGGAGAATACAGTGCTCTGCACAGAGTAAAGGCTCAATAAATATGATTGAATGAATACAGTACAACAGAGTTGATAGATGCCTTCCTGACCAGGAGGAGCTTACATTGTAGAGCAGGACACAGACATTAAAATGAATTACAGATATGTATATAATTGCTCTGGGGCTGAGGGAGGGGTGAATATGAAGTGCTTAAAGCATAAAGATACGAGTGCATAGGAGACAGATGGGAGAGGGAGTAAGGGAAGTTAGGGCTTTGTCTGGGAAGCCTTCTTGGAGAAGATGTGATTTTAATAAGATCTTGAAGATGGGCAGAGTGGTGGTCTGTTGTATCTGAAGTGGGAGGGAGTGCCAGTCCAGAGGGAGGACTTGGGCAAGGGATTGGTGTGAGGACTTGGGCGAGCGATTGGTGAGGCGAAGTACAGTGAGTAGATTGGCATTAGAGGAGTGAAGTGTGAGAGCTGGACTGTAGTAAGAAATCAGTGAGGTAAGATGGGGGTGAGTGGATAGAGTGCTTTAATTATCTTGCATCTACACCCCCGCAGTTAGTACAATATTTGTCACATAGTAAGCCAAAGTAAGTGGGAGAAATGCGGGCTTAGTCGAAGAAGGCTTCTGGAAGATGTGATTTTTTTTAGGATGGTTTTGAAACTGGGGAGAGTGAAAATCTCCTGGATATGGAGGGGAAAGAAGTTCCAGGCAGGAAGGAATACATAAGCAGTAAGGGAGATGAGATCAAGACAGAGTGAGTAGGTGGGCAATGGAGGAGCAAAGTGTGCAGGCTAGATTGTAGTAGATCAGGAAGATGATGTAAGAGGGGGAGAGCTGACTGAGTGCTTTAAAGCCAGTGCTGAGGAGTGTCTGCCTGATGTGAAGGTAGGTGGGCAACCCCTGGAGGTTCATGAGGAGTGGGGAGATATGGATTTTTTAAAAAAATGATCCAGACAGCAGAGTGAAGTATGGACTGGGGTGGGGAGAGACAAGAGGAAGGAAGGGCAACGAGGAGGGCGAAGCAGTAATCAAGGTGATAGATAGATAATCATTTCAATGGTATTTGAGTGTCCCTGGGTGAATTGCAATTAAGGATGGCGATTCAGGACTACGGGGATAAAACAAACCCTCCCCTCGAGGAGTTTATCATATAAAAGGAGAGATTAGAGGAAAAAAAGTGCAATACTATCAACAAAAAAGGAACACGAGGAATCATGCATTTGATTTATATACATGTACAATTCAATACATTTATAATAACTGTGGTATTTAAATTCTTACTATGTGCCAAGCACTACTCTAAGTGCTGGGATAGATACAAGTTAATCAGGTTGGATCCAACCCCTGATGTGTGGAGGTTTACAGTCTATGAGGAAAGGAGCACAGATATTTTTTGCCCCATTTTACAGATGAGAAAACGGAGACACCGAGAAACGGAGGTGATTTGCCCAAAGACTCATAGTAGAAAAGTGGCAGATGTGGATTTAGAATCCAGATCCAGTGATTCCCAGATACTTGCTCCAAGAAAAATAGATGCCCTTATAGATACAAAGTCAAATTATGCACGAGGAAGCAGATGTTCATAAGCTGTGAAAATCAATCACTTTAATTATTTTAAGTTAGTAAATTAGAAGAGAAACATAGTCTCTGAAGAAGTTAAGTCTGGGCTAATTTGTAAGACTCAGGTGATGAATCAGCAAAAATGCAAATAAGAATTTATACGACAATTCAGGTCATGATTTCACTGGCAGTCTGTATGTTAGCTGAGCACTAAGTAAGAGTTGGGGAAAATGGATCATCTTTGCTATCCATTTGCGAGTTTGCACAACACTACTCATCCTATCTTTTTCATTTTTGCAAGAATAAATGGATTTAGAAGTGTCATTGACACATAGCTAAAGAGGATTTTAGAAATGGCCTCGCTGTACTGTCCCTCTGTCTGAAAACTGTATGTCTGGGGATTTTTATCATTTGAATAATCTCACTCTAATGCTCTTGAGACCTGAACAGATGGTACTGGCGGTGACGGAGAATGTCTTAGAATAGGTAGGGAATTAAGCATTTTACTAAATGTATTCACTACAGAATGTGTTCCCCTGGAAAAGAAATCTGAGCAACTGAGGAATCGAGCTAAAGACAGTGTTTAAGTGTTTCCAGTGACGATGTATGGACCCAAAAGCTGTTCAGTGAAAAAAACAGGGCAGAATGAACTTCGATTCTTTTGAAATGTTGTGTTGGGGATGGCTTCTGCAAATACCATGGACTGACTGAAAAACAAACAAATGGGTTTTGGAGCAAATTAAGCCAATGTGGTCTTTGGAAGGCTAAATGGCTCAACTTAGAATAGCATATCAGGAGACTAATTCTCTGGAGAAGACACTAATGCTAGAAATAGTCCAGGGAAAACGTGGAAGAGACAGAATAGCAGCTAGAAGGATAGAAACCATAACAACGATAATGGAAGAACTGTTAGTAAATTTATGGATTATGGCAGAAGATAGGGTGTCCTGGAGAAAACATATCCTTAAAGTCACTTCGAATTGGAAATGACTCGGCATTTGATGATAATAATAATGATAAAAAGACATTATTAAAGTATTAACTTTTATCAACAGACCTATTAAATCCAATTATTACCAAATTGGTAGAATGAATTAGATGACCAGCAGAACACTGCATATTTTTCCTCCTGGGATTAGAGGAAAAAAAATACTGGGTGTTTTTGAAAAGTGAGAATCACTTTTCTTTGAAAAAAAAATAGCACTTGGCATTACCAATCAATCAGTTATTCAATTCATAGTATTTATTGAGTGTCTTCTGAATGCAAAGCACTTAGCAGCGTGGCTCAGTGAAAAGAGACCAGGCTTGGGAGTCTAATGTCATGGGTTCGAATCCTGCCTCTGCCACTTGTCAGCTGTGTGACTGTGGGCAAGTCCCTTCTCTGTGGCTCAGTTGCCTCATCTGTAAAATGGGGATTAACTGTGAGCCTCACGTGGGGCAACCTGATCACCCTGTATCTCCCCCAGCGCTTACAACAGTGCTCTGCACATAGTAAGAGCTTAACAAATACCAGCATTATTATTATTTATTAAATCTTTTATTTTTAATGGTATTCATCAAAGTGCTTACTGTATGCAAGGTAATGTACTAAGCACTGGGGGCAGAGACAGTCTAATCAGATTGGACAGACTTCATGTCCTATACCGGACTCACAGTCAGTCCCCATTTGGCAGATCAAGTAAATGAGGCAAAGAGAAGTTGTGACATGTCCAAGGTCACACAGAAGACATGTGGTGGAGCCAGAATTAGAACCCAGGTCCTCTGACTCCAAGACCTGTGCTCTTTCTACTAGCTTATGCTGTTTCACCTTTCTGGGGGTGACTGTGGAATACTCACCACTTTGTATTATATAATCATGCTATTGTGAAGCACAATAGACAGGATCTTTTGCTTCTTGATTGATATGGGTTAAGTGCAAATAGCAAATGAATATTCATATACCTCAGAAGTGCTTTTACTCTCATTATCAGATTGGGACTCTGGTAGCTTCACACTCTACACAGCTTTGGTTGTATTGACTTGACCCATCACTGGGGTGTGAGCAATTTTATATATCTATAGATATATATATATATATATATATGTAGATGTATATATCTACTTATTTGGGTGCGTTTATTGACTGCCCACTGGGTGCAAGGTACTGTACTTAGCACTAGGGAACTACAGAATAAGAAAGCGACATCATCCCTTAAAATGTTTACCAGCATAAAAGTAATTAGAAGGTAATCAAAATAAATAATTGAATATGCACTGGGGCTCTATGAATGGCCGTCTTATATCACTGACAGGGAGATCCTACCCATGTTGCAAAAAGGGGACTTGTCAAAATGGTATTTGTTAAGCACTTTATCATGATCATCAGTGGGATTTATTGAGCCTTACTGTGTGCTGAGCATAGACTAAGCACTTGGGAGAGTACGGTGCAACAGAGCGGTAGAAACGTTCCCTTCCCATAACGGTCTAGTGGAGATACTACTAATAATAATGTTGGTATTTGTTAAGCGCTTACTATGTGCAGAGCACGGTTCTAAGTGCTGGGGTAGATACAGGATGATCAGGTGGTCCCACGTGAGGCTCACAGTCGTAATCCCCATTTTACAGATGAGGTAAATGAGGCACAGAGAAGGTAAGTGACTTGCCCACGATCACACAGCTGAGAAGTGGTGAGCCGGGATTCAAACCCATGACCTCTGACTCCCAAGCCCGTGCTCTTTCCACTGAGCTACGCTGCTTCTCTAATTATGTGCCAAATACTGTACTGAGTGCTAGGATAGATACCACGTAATGAGGTTGAATTCTGTCCCTGTCCCATGTGGGGCTCACAGTCTCAACCCCATTTTACAGATGAGGTGACCGCGTCACAGGGAAGTGAAGGTCCCGCAGCAGAGAAGTGGCAGAACTGAGATCGGAACCCAGGTCCTCTGACTCCCGGACCCAGGCTCTTTCCACTAGGCTATGCCTCTTTTCCCCATCTCCTGTCAGTCGACTGTTGGCTCTGGCTGGAACTGCTGCAGCTTCTAGAAGAGCTTGGTGAGCTGCTCTCTGACCAAAGAATGAATGATAACAATAATAGCGATGGTGGGAAGCATGAAAGCAGTATTTCCTAGTGGCTTTAGCGTGGACCAAGGAGTCAGAAGACCTAGATTCTCATCCCGACTCTGCCACTTGTCATCTGTGTGACCCTGAGCAAGTCACTTAGCTTTTCTGTGCCTCCGTTACCTCATCTGTAATATGGGGATCATCAGTCAATCAGATTTACTGAGCACTTACTATATGCAGAGTACTGTACTAAGTGCTTGAGAGAGCACAATATAACGTTCCCTAAAACAAGTTTTAGAGTCTAGAGGGGGAGATGGACATGAATATAAATTAGTAAATTACAGATATGAACAGAGCTGTGGGGCTGGGAGGGGGGAAGAGCAAAGGGAACGAGTCAGGACTACAAAGAAAGGAATGGGAGATGAGGAAAGGTGGGGCTTCTTTTAGGAAGGTCTCTTGGAGGTGACGTGCCTTTAAATAAGGCTTTGAAGGTGGGAAGAGAGAGTCTCTGACGGGTATGAAGAGGGAGGGTGTTCCAGGCCAGAGGCAGGACGTGGACGAGAGGTCAGCGGTGAGAGAGACGAGGCTGAAGTACAGTGAATAGGTTGATATTAGAGGAGCAGAGTGTATTGGCTGGGTTGTAGGAGGAGATCAGCGAGGTGTAGTAGGAGAGGGCGAGGTAATCGAGTACCTTAAAGTCAGTGGTAAGGAGTTTCTGTTTGAGCTGGATGGGCGACAACTGGAGGTTCTTGAGGAGAGGGCGAACGTGGACTGAATGTTTTTGCAGAAAAAGGATCTGAGCAGCAGAATAAAGTGGGGAGAGACAGGAGGGAGGGAGGTCAACAAGGAGGCTGAGCCCCTTGTGGGACAGAGAAGCAGCGTGGCTTAGTGGAAAGAGCATGGGTTTGGGAGTCAGATTGCGGGTTCTAATCCCAGCTCTGCCACTTGTCAGCTGTGTGACTTTGGGCAAGTCACTTCACTTCTCTCTGCCTCAGTTACTTCATCTGTACAATGGGGATGAAGTCTGTGAGCCCCACGCGGGACAACCTGATGACCTTCTATCAACCCCAGCGCTTAGAACAGTGCTTGGCACATAGTAAGCGCTTAACAGATACCATCATCATCACTGGAACTGTGTCCAACTTGATAAGCTTGTAAGTGCTTAGTATGGTGCCTGCCACAAAGTACACACTTAAATGCCATAAAAGAAAAGAAATAATGGTGGTATTTATTATTAATAATAATAAATGTGGTATTTAAGTGCTTACTATGTGCCAGGCATTGTACTAAGCTCTAGGGTGGATACCAACAAATTGGATTCTGTTGCCGAATTGTACATTCCAAGCGCTTAGTACAGTGCTCTGCACATAGTAAGCGCTCAATAAATACTATTGAATGAATGAATGGATTGGTCACAGTCCCTGACCCACAACAGGTTCACAGTCTTAATCCCCATTTTACAGATGAGGTAATTGAGGCACAGAGAAATGAAATGACCCGCCCATGGCCACAGAGTCGACAAGGGGAGGGGCTGAGTTTAGAACCCAGGTCCTTCTGACTCCCAGGCCCATGATCGACCCTCTACGCCATGCTGCTATTAACACTTACTATATGTAAAGCACTGTTCTAAGAGCTGGAATAGATGGAAGTTAATCAGGTAGTTCACAGTCCCAGTCCCCAAGCCCATGAGCAGCAACAACCTCCAGCTCAGATTTTCAAGTAGGAGAAACAAGCATGACTGATTTCAGGAAGTTATTCAACCAAGGGTATTTATTGAGCACTTGTGTGCAAAGCTCTGTACTAAGCATTTGGGAGAGAACAAATGAATTAGAAGACATATTCCCATAACAATGTTACATTCTTCCAATCAATCGATCAATGGTATTTATTGAGCGACTACTATGCGCAGAACACCGTACTAAGTGCTTGGGAGAATACAAAGGAATTAGCACACACATTCCCTGCCCACATCAAACTCACAGGGTAGAGCGGGAGACAGACATTAATATAAATAAATAATTTATGATATATAACTTAAAGATATGGAGACCTTAGGATCATACCTGGAGAGTTTCCAGTAGTCCACCAGTCTTGATTACGGGAGGGAGAGTCAAGCGGAGGCCAACCCATTCCATTCCTAGCTTGGCCAGTGGCTAGTGAGTGGAAGGTCATCGCCTACAAGTCCAAACTCACTTGGGCTGGGCAGCAGCGGCACGGGAGAGAGTAGAGGGTGGAGACTCAGGTTTACAGTGCTGAAGAAGGCAGTGGTCAACGACCTTCGTATTTTGACCAAGAAAAATCTATGGATTTACTAACAGAATGATTGCAGAGGATGGCGGGGCATTCAGGGAGGGATATGTCCATGGAGTCGGCATGGGTCAGAGATGACTCTACAGCATAAGATGAGACAAGATACAGAGAAGGGGATCAAGGATCATAGTTTCCCTTCCCTACCCGAGCAGGCCGGGACTAGTGCTTGGACACAGTCCCTTGTAATGGAGCTAGGATTAGCTTCTAAGCACTCTTCTAAGCACTGGGGTAGATGATAATAATGATGATGGTATTTGTCAAGCGCTTACTATGTGCCAGGCACCATTTTAAGCACTGGGGTAGGTAAAAGCTAACCAGGTTGGACAGTCCCTGTCCAACATGGAGCTCACAGTTTTAAATCCCCAATTGACAGATGAGGAAACTGAGGCCCAGAGAAGTTAAGTGACTTGCCCAAGGTCACACAGCCGGCAAGTGGCGGGGCAGGGATTAGAACCCAGGTCCTTCTGACTCCCTGACCTGTACTCTATCCACTCGGCCATGCTGCTTCCTTACCTTCCAGCCCGTGCAAAAATGTTCGTAACATACAGCTTTACACGATTTTAAGAACATTAGAAGCAGTGTGGATAGAGCCGGAGCCCGGGAGTCAGAGGATGTGGGTTCTAATCCTGATCCATCAGTTGTCTGTTGTGTGACCTCGGGCAAGCCGTTTAACTTTTCTGTAAAATGAAGATTAAGACTGTGAGCCCTGTGTGGGACATGGACTGTGTCCAACCTCATTATCTGCCTGGCACATAGTGAGCGCTTAACAAATACCATTTACAAAAAGTGTATTTGAAATATATTTCTAAAATGTGCTGGATTAAATTGTTTTTTTTTTTTTTTCCATGGGAAACCTTTCCTCTTCCTGCAGTGGGCAGTGAGAAAGGGGTATCTCGCAACCTGAGAATTTGCATGCCCTGTTTGCATACCACTGGTATGGGAGTTTATCGGAGGGTGGGCAGGTTGTTAGGGGCAGAGAAGGGTGGCAGAAGGATTCTGTCGTGCCATCATTTTTTTCCCCATTAAAAACGAAAGGTGGAGACCACCCAAAATTTATCCCCCTGATTTACCCTCACCTGACCTCTCCCAAGATACCTACAATTGAGACCTCTAGACTGTAAGCTCGTTGTAGGCAGGGAATCTGCCCATTTATTACTGCATTTTACTCTCCCAAGCGCTTTGTACAGTGATTTTCAGCTCAGGACAGTTGGTAATAATAATAATTAATAATTATGGTATTAAGTGCTTACTATGTGCCAGGCACTGTATTAAGGACTGGGATAGATCCAAGTAAATCAGGTTGGACACAGTCCCTGTCCTACTTGGTGTTCCAAGTCTCAGTCCCCGTTTTACAGATGAGATACCTGAGGCCCAGAGAAGAGATGTGATTTGCCCGAGGTCACACAGCAGACAAGTGGCAGAGCTGGGATTAGGACCTTCCGACTCCCAGGTCTGTGCTCTATCCACTATGCCATGCCGCTTCACCCGGTAGGGTTAGACAGCCTTTCGCCCAGCCCACGGGGGAACTGGGTTGGAAGCTTTGGTGGGAAGGGATCTCCAGCCGGGGCGGGCGGAAGGGCGGAAGTGTCGGGGATTCAACTGGATCTCCAAAGGAGGGAAAAATGGCAACATCCCGTGCTCCTTCCTTGAGCCTTTCAAGGAGATATTGCCCCCTCTTACAGTACTTGCTGCCGCTGATAATAATAGTGGTATTTGTTCAGCGCTATTTACCCACTATACTAAGCACTGGAGTGGCTACGAGATAATTAGGTCCTACAGCCTAAAGATGCCAAGCGTGTATAGCGGGATTCAGCAACTTCAGAAGGCCTCTAGGTCCATTCCAGGCCCTTCCGCTCCCCTGATAACTTGGCTTTTCTTTCCTCGAGAGCCAGGTCAGGGGCGTTGGCCCAGGAGGTTCACAGGCAGAAAGGCCAGGGAACCAAGTAAGAATCCCACAGGTGAAACCAAGGATTTTGGAGTCATACGGGAATAAGAATAATGATGATAATGACGATGGTACTCATTAAGCGCTCACTATGTGAAAAACACTGTTCTAAGCACTGGGGTAGATAATAATAATGATGATGATGGCATTTGTCAAGCGCTTACTATGTGCCAGTCATTAAGCACTCACTATGTGAAAAACACTCTTCTAAGCACTGGGGTAGATGATAATAATGATGATGGTATTTGTCAAGCGCTTACTATGTGCCAGGCACCATTCTAAGCACTGGGGTACGTAAAAGCTAACCAGGTTGGACAGTCCCTGTCCCACATGGAGCTCACAGTTTTAAATCCCCAATTGACAGATGAGGAAACTGAGGCCCAGAGAAGTTAAGTGACTTGCCCAAGGTCACACAACCGGCAAGTGGCGGGGCGGGGATTAGAACCCAGGTCCTTCTGACTCCCTGACCTGTACTCTATCCACTCGGCCATGCTGCTTCCTTACCCTCCAGCCCGTGCGAAAATGTTCGTAACATACAGCTTTCAGGGGTGTGCTTTTCTATTTATACTACTGATTTTTGGCAGTTGTTCCAACCTAATTAGATTGTTACTACTTGGAAAATTATAGGTTCAAGAAGGGCTTGGATAAATTCAAGGCTAAGAGATCCTAAATGGAAGGAAAAGATTAGGAAAGGTAGCAAGCTCCAAGATTTAAATGGACTCATGCTTGTTAAATTCATAATAGGTCAGTAGAGGGAAAAGTTGGGGACACAACTCTTTCTACACAGTTGAATGTCAAGAAGAGTCACCCTTCTGCTATTCCTCCAAGAATCTTTTGATGCCAATCAATCTTATTATTTTACTGTTTGCAGGGCACTGTACTAAGCACTTGGGAGAGAACAGCACAACAGACACATTCCCTGCCCACAACAGATGCCACTGTTGGAGACAGAAGCCTGGACTTAAACAGTATTTCTTGTGTTTTTGTAATATTCTGTGTGCCTGGAAAAGGTGCATGTTTCATAATTTCACCTGCTGAAAGAAGTACTTGGACAACCAGAAAAATGTTTGTTACGGTTCCTCAGGAAAGGAAGTATTCTAAAAAGCTGTGAAACCAGGATTAGAATTGTTGTTCAGAAAAAGAGATTCGTACTCTTTTTTTTTAGCGGTGTTTGTTAAGCACTTAGTATGTACCATGGCTCAGTGGAAAGAGCCCAGGCTTGGGAGTCAGAGGTCACGGGTTCGAATCCCCACTCTGCCATTTGTCAGCTGGGTGACTGTAGGCAAGTGACTTCACTTCTCTGTGTCTCGGTTCCCTCATCTGTAAAATGAGGATTAATTGTGAGCCTCACGTGGGGCAACCTGATTACCCTGTATCTCCCCCAGCGCTTAGAACAGTGCTCTGCACAGAGTAAGCGCTTACGAAATACCAACATTATTATTATCATTACCAGGCTTTGTGCTAAGTGCTGGGGTAGATTGAAGAAAATCAGTTTGGACCCAATCCATGTTTTAATCCCCCATTTTGCAGGTGAGGAGAAGCAGCATGTGCATTGGATAGAGTACGGGTCTGGGAGTCATAAGGTCATGGGTTTTAATCCTAGCTCCATTACTTGTCTGCTGAGTGAACTTGGGCAAGTCATTTTACTTCTCTGTGCCTCAGTTGCCTCATCTGTAAAATGGGGATTGAGACTGTGAGCTCCATGTGGGACAAGGGACTGTGTCCAAGCGATTTGCTTGTACCCACCCCAGTGGTTAGTACAGTACCTGACATATAGTAAACACTGAACAAATTCCATAATTACTATTATTATTGTTTTTAGATGAGGCAACTGAGACAAAACTGAAGTAACTTGCCCAAGGTCACATAGGTGGCAGAGCCGGGATTAGAACGCAGGTCCTCCCCACTCCTGGACCTTTGAGCTATCCATTAGGCCACACTACTTCTCAACTTGATCACGTGCCTCTGCTTATGAGAAGCAGAGTGGCTCAGTGGAAAGAGCCCGGGCTTGGGAGTCAGAGGTCATGGGTTCGAATGCCGGCTCTGCCACTTGTCAGCTGTGTGACTGTGGGCAAGTCACTTCACTTCTCTGGGCCTCAGTTACCTCGTCTGTAAAATGGGGATTAACTGTGAGCCTCACATGGGACAACCTGATTACCCTGTATCTCCCCCAGCGCTTAGAACAGTGCTCTGAACGTAGTAAGTGCTTAACAAATACGAACATTATTAACTTTACCCTGTCTAGGAATTCGACCATTTCAGCAAAAACAAGGCAACTCTACTGGAGCAGGGATCCCAGGTAGGTACTTGTACCTAAAGGAAGAGAGAGAGCTGCTTCTCTGAGATGTTGCATCAAGGATAGGGTACCGAGATACCACCAAAACTGCTTTGAAGAAAATGACACGGAGACTAAAAAAACTAAAATAGAGCCACTCCTGGCAGAATCTCATAATTGTAACTAAACCAAGACCTCCATTAATCTACAACAGGACAGGCTGATCAAACCAATGTGGGATGCCAAAGATGAAGAGGAGACAGCACAATAATAATAATAATTTTGGTATTTGTTAGCACGTACTATGTGCAGAGCACTGTTCTAAGTGCTGGGGTAGATACAGGGTAATCAGGTTGTCCCACGTGAGGCTCATAGTTAATCCCCATTTTACAGATGAGGTAGCTGAGGTGCAGAGAAGTGAAGTGACTTGCCCACAGTCACAAAGCTGACAGGCAGAGGTGGGTTTCGAACCCAAGACCTCTGATTCCCAAGCCCGGGCTCTTTCTACTGAGCCACGCCGCTTCTTGTGACCAAGGCCTAGGTAGGAGTCAGAGGACCTGGGTTCTAATCCCACCTCTGCCATTTGACTCCTGTGTGACCCTGGGCAAGTCAGTTGACTTCTCGGTGCCTTGGTTTCCTCATCTGTGGCTTAAATATCTGTTTAATATCTGTTAAATATCTGTTCTTTTTGCCTCTTAGACTGTAGACTTAGACTGTAAGCTGTATGAGGAGAGGGGACTGTACCTGATCTGCTGATCTTGTATTGAGCTTAATAGTAAGCGCTTCATAAATAACAGAATTATTCTAGCTACCTGCCATTCGTCTAGACTGTAAGCTCGTTGTGGGCAGGGAATGTGTCTGTTTTTTGTTATACTGTACTCTCCCAAGTGCTTAGAGTGCTCTGCACACAGTAAGTGCTTAATAAGTGACTGAAGGGATGAATAAACCTTAAATTAAGGACTTCTGCTCATTGCTGAATAAGCCACAAAGCCCCATTCACTCACTGCATCACTGACTGGTGCATATGGAACTGACCTCATCGTGAACAGAGGGAAATTTGCAGACCTAGAACACTGTAACAATATTCAAAAGTCACCATCCAAGGCTGAAAAGAAGTCTTTTGAAATATGGAACACAAGCCTCATTAAAAAGGTTTGATGTTAGCTCTACCTTTTCAGGAAGGCCTTACTTTAATCAAAACCTTAAAAATATTGTAAAGAAACTGGATCTGTGAGAATTCATGCAGAATCATACCCGAGGAGACCTGAGTTTAGCTAACCACTCAAAGTTTTCCTTAATAAAGGGTAGAAAGGCCTAGGACTTGAATGACACCATCATAATCACAGCATTTAAGAAGCAGGACTATAGAGAGATGACTGTGAAAGCTATTCTGCCATTAGGATTCTAAGCAGAATGTCTTGGCAGGTTATTGAGGTATAGTTAATCATACTCTACCTATATTGCAGTGTGACTTTTGCAGCCCAGCACACAAGATTTGGAGCCTTTTAGGTACAGGAGAGGTGCACCATGGCATGGTGGATATAAAGCACGGGCCTGGGAGTTTAAACGTCATGGGTTTTATTTCCGTCTCTGCTACTTGCCTGCTGTGTGACTTTGGACAAGTTATTTTGCTTCTCTGTGCCTCAGTTCCCTCATCTGTAAAATGGGGATTGAGACAGTGAGCCTCATGTGGGAAAGGGACAGTATACAACCAGATTTGCTGTATCCACCCCATTGCTCGACAAATACCTCAATTACAATTATTATTATGATGTGCGGGGAGCATCACCCATTCCTGTAAACTGTTAACTGTAGATTTGGCGAAAGCATTGGACAATAATGCTTTTGGTGTCCAGGAAATGAATAATCAGGTGTGGTGCTGTCGGAGATTCAGACTCCTTAGACTACTCCACAGTGGTATGTCTGGTTAAGCTGGAGTTGAAGGTGCTCTGTCAGCTCAGTAGTCAAGCAGGGCAGGTTTTCTAAGTCCAGTATTGTTCAACCAATTTTGTGTCAGCAGGCTTTAGCAGACAAAAGAAATTTGGAGTCAGAATTTGCTTCTGAGCCCTGAAAATTATTTTAACCCCAAACCATCTCCACTACTTCTCTTGATCTTATATATTGGCTCTCTTTGCCTGATATTTCCCTCAGCTCAAACTCTTTGCTTCCCCATCAGCTTACTTTTCAATGACTGCATACCAGAAAGACCTCTCATAGCACTGTCCCCAAATTCCCCAGGAGAAAAACCCCACCCAGCCAGATTTCATCTGCATTCAAGTGGAAAACTCCGTACCTCGGCTACTGCTCCTCACCCTCAAGCCTTCCTGTCACGTTGCTTTGTTGAGTATCCTCTGTGAAGCCCCTGTTCCCTCCTGTACAAGCTCCCTTTCGTCCTGACCTCGTGCTAAGTACGTTCATGCCACCTCCTTGCTTCTTCATTCCTCCGCTCTTTGGCTCTTCTAATACCAACCTTCTCACTGTCCCTCGATCTCGTCTCTCTTGCCGCCGAACTCTCACCCGTGTCCCGCCTCTGGCCTGGCACGCCCTCCCTCCTCTTATCCAACAGACAATTACTCTCCTCCTTCTTCAAAGCCTTATTGAAGGCACATCTCCTCCAAGAGGTCTTCCCTTTCTAAGCCCTCATCCTTTTCTTCAACTCCCTTGTGTGTCATCATCTCCCTTCCCACCCCCACAACACGTATGTACATATCTGTAATTTATATTATTGTCTCCCTCCCTCCCTAGGCTGGAAGCTTGTGGGGAAATCATGTGTCTTATATCGTTATATTGCACTCTGCCAAGTGCTCAATAAATAGACTGAAAGCCTGGTGTGGGCAGGGATCGTCTCTATTGCTGAATTGAACTTTCCAAGGGCTTAGAACAGTGCTCTGCACACAGTAATCACTCAATAAATATGACTGAAAGACTGACTATTACCAAGACCCAGTTCTCATTGACTGACATCAGTGTTCTCCGCTCCTGTCTTCAGAACCAATTTCCCTTGCTTTACTCATAGGTTGTCTTATTCCTCATCCTCCAAAGCTGCTTCAAATCCCGCTGTCGTCTTCATCATTTAGTTTGAAGTTCTCGTGACCCGACTCTGACTGACCGCACACTACTCTACTATTATAACTACATCAGCAGGCCACATCGGGGCAGATCAGAATCCCTCCTAATATTCCCTCCTAAAGGGATTTCACCTTACGCTGTTTCTCACATACTGGGACACTCTTTTTTACGAAATGTCTGTGTTTTATTGTCTTCGTCTTCATCATTATTCTCTCTTTGCAATTCCCTTCCAGTCTTACACTCCTTATGCCCAAAATGGGAATAAGGAAAAAGGAGGGAGGAGAGAGTCCACAAAGTCATCACTGCAGACGATATCTCCAAGCATGTCTAGTCAAACCAATTTACCCTTCCATTAGATTTGAAGTCCCGCAAGGGCAAGGATTATATATTTTACTTTGCTCATTCCTCGAGTGTGTAATAAAATACCCTAACCAGTAATGGGACTAGAGATGAACATGGGGCTCTACCTCAACTCTGGAGAATTGAGTGGAGAGCCTTTCTCTACAAGCAAACCCGGTGCCGGTGATTATACTGTTAGCAGCAGGGCCTCGTGGATAGAGCCCGGGCCTGGGAGTCAGAGAGACCTGGGTTCTAATCCCCGCCCTGTCACTTGTCTCCTGTCTGACCTTGGGCATGTCACTTAATTTCTCTACATCCGTTACCTCATCTGTAAAATGGGATTAAGACTGTGAGCCCAATGTGTCCTACCTGATTATCTTGTAGCTACCCAAGCGCTTAGTACAGTGTCTGGTATATTCAGTAGTATTTATTGAGTGCTTACTATGTGCAAAGCACTGTACTAAGCGCTTGGAATGTACGATGCCCTACCACAAGTTTGGGGCTGGGAGTTTTCTACATGTGCCACAAACCACAGGCCATCACTCCGGGGCAGGAAGGGGAGCTGAATTGGTACGGGTACATGGGGGACGCCAGCCCGGCGGAACCAACTGCTCCAGGCCTTAAGCAGGCGGCACCAGAGACCAGAGAGAGGTTGTTGGTTGGTTCAAAGCCTTACTGAAGGCACAGAAGCGCTTAGTACAGTGCTCTGCACAAAGTAAGCGCTCAAGAAATGCGATTGAATGATTCTCCTTCATGAAGCCTTCCCTAACTAAGCCCTCACTTCCTTTTCTCCCACTCCCTTCTGCATTGCCCCAGTTTGCTCCCTTCATTCACTTCCTCCATCTCAGCCCCACAGCACTTATATCTGCATCTGTGATTTGTTTCTTTATATGTCTGTCTCCTCCTAATTTATTTCTTTATATGTCTGTCTCCTCCTCTAGACTGTAAGCTAGTCGTGGGCAGGGAATGTGTCTGCTTTATTGCGCTCTCTCAAGTGCTTAGTACCGTGCTCTGCACAGAGTAAGCATTCAATAAATACCACTGATCGATTAACAAATACCACAATTATTATTTTTATTATCACTGCCTCTTTTAAAATCTACATTCCGCAGAGACTTTAATAAATAACAGGTTTCCCATGAAAAAGACTTTGAATGCACTTTGAAATGTACTCTTGCCCTGCCCATCTCCTACTTTACTGCACTCCACGGCCAGTGAGAGTGCAACTGGCCAAGTGCTTAGTACAGTGCTCTGCACACAGTAAACGTTTAATAAATACAATTGAATGAATGCAATGGACAGAGATAAAAGAGTACAAGAGGAGGGATGTAAACCTCTAGCATTATAATAAATTACTCATAGAAGTCCTCAATCCTGACATCTCAGGATGGAGATTGATCTCGGTTTTGATGGGACAAAATGGAAGGACGGTTGTCTCTTCACTTCCTGGAAGATTAACTGTTCTTTGTAGAATGTCATTTGTCAGTGGTGAGAGGTGTATAAGGAAGTTGCTGAAATGTTGATTCTAACTCTTTACAATCTCCTCCTTGTTAATGATGAGAGTAGAACTGTTTGTACTCTTCAGTAGTGTGCTGGTGATGAATATGGGTCTATGACATCTCTTTTTCATTTCTAGTAAGTTCCTTCGTGCAAGTTCTTGCTCTTGATTTTGGGAGATTCCACCCAAATGTTTTGGAAAGGCAACATCATAACATGATGGCAGGTTAAGTAGTCTTTTTGAATAACACTTTCAGTGGTGGAAGGTGTATTAAGAAAATTATTGAAGTGTTGATGTAAATGTTTATTATTCTTATTAATAGTAGTACATGTGAAGCACCTTTGTGCCAAACACTGTCCTAAGAGCTGAGGTAGATATTCATTAATTCATTCAAATCCGCAAGTCACTCTCCCCCACCTTCAAAGCCTTTCTGAAAGTGCATCTCCTCCAAGCGGCCTTCCCAGACTAAGCCCCCTTTTTCTCAGTTCCCTTTCCCTTCTGCGTCACCTCGACTCACTCTCTTTGCTCTCCCCCATCTCCCCGCCCCACAGCGCTTATGTGTCTATGTACAGATCTATAATTCGATTTTATTTATACCAATGCCTATTTACTTGTTTTGATGTCTGTCTCCCCGCCTCTAGACTGGAAGCCCACTGTGGGCAGAGATTGTCTCTCTTTATTACTGTACTGAACTTTCCAAGCATTTAGAACAGTGCTCTGCACACAGTAAGTGCTCATTAAATGACTGAAGGAATGAACGAAAGAAAATAATACGGCAGCCATATACCCCAGGGCTAACTGCTGCAGCTAGGCTGTGGCATCCTATTTCCACTCATCTATTATATTATTGAGTGCTTTCTGTTTGCAGAGAGCTGTACTGAGTAATTGGGAGGGAACTAAGAACAAATCCTGGTACCTATTAAACACTTAATGAATTCCACAATTATTATTACAATATAAGGGAGTTGGTAGATATGTAAGCTGCCCACAGGGCGTTATGTAGAGGGGCACACCCATTAAAAAAACTGAACTAGCAGCTTCCTGCACTTGTGCAGAAGTGCCCATGGAACAACTAAATTTCAGAGTATTACTCTCCTCAACACAAACACACACACACAAAAACACAAACTGACACCAACATAAACTTGACTAGAAAGCCTCAGTGAGTCTATCGTATTTATTGAGTACTTATTATAATAATAATAATGTTGGTATTTGTTAAGCGCTATGTGCAGAGCACCGTTCTAAGCACTGGGGTAGACACAAGGGAATCAGGTTGTCCCACATGGGGCTCACGGTCTTAATCCCCATTTTTACAGATGAGGTAACTGAGGCACAGAGAAGCTAAGTGACTTGCCCACAGTCACACAGCTGACAAGTGGCAGAGCCGGGATTTGAACTCATAATCTCTGACTCCAAAGCCCATGCTCTTTCCACTGAGCCACGCTGCTTCTCTAGCCACTATGTGCAGAGCACTTTACTAAGAGCTGACATGGATACCATATAAGCCGATGGGACACAATCCCTGACCTACTTGGAGCTCACAGTCTTCATCCCCACTTTACAGATGAGGGAACTAAGGCACAGAGAAGTCAAGTGACTTGTCCAGACTCGTGTTCTATCCACTAGGATGTACTGCTTCAGAAGCACTTAAAATAGTGCTTGGCACATAGTAAGTGCTTAACAAATACCATTATCATTATTATTATTATTAACATGGTATGACTTAGACCTCACAGGGAGAGAGCTGGCAGATGCCCATTATGCTACTTACTGGCCTCCCAGTATCAGTTCTCCTTTTCTAGTCTAGGTGCGGATCATTGTCCGATCCAACGGGTAGGAAAAAAGCAGGAATAAGCAGAGAGACGTTTTGCTTTGCCAGCTGCCAGATGCCAAGGGAAAGATTGTGTCCTTTGGGTTAAACTGTATGAGAAATTACATATTTGCCAGCTAACCTGGCTTTTGGAGTAGCAGAGAAACCTGTGACTGGGAATTCCGGGGTAGAGAAGCAGCGTGGCGTCATAGTGTAGAAACCTGGGAGTCAGAAGGTCATGGGTTCTAACCCCAGACTCCACCACTTCTCTGCTGTGTGACCTTGGCTGAGTCACTTCACTTCTCTGGGCCTCAGTTACCTCTTCTGCAAAATGGGGGTTGAGACTGTGAGGCCCATGTGGGACAGGAACTGTGTCCAATCTGACTTGCTTGTATCCAACCCAGCGCTTAGTACAGTGCCTGGCACATAGTAAGTGCTTAACAAACACCATCATCATTATTAGCAGGGGAGGATCGGCAGGTCAGAATGCTTTATTCCCTGGGCCTTTTCATTTAGATGTTGCCATTTCATAAGTAATTACATTCCTTATTCCCCACAATGCAAGCTAATTTCAAAAATCGATTTTTTTACATTAACGTACGTTTCTAGAGTGACATGACATAAAGGAGTTAGTGAAATGTTTTGTAAGAACAACTGTGCTAGAATTTGATGAGATGATACCTTCTTAGAAAACACTCATGGCCTTCAAGTGCTGAGTTCTCACCTACTTGACCCTACAAAGCTGTTTTCCTTTTTTTTTTTCCTCCACAGCTTGTAAGCAATCTACAAAAGCTCAGAAAAGGCCTAAGTATAACACTTTAGAATATGAAGAGTTGTCTCTAAGGCTTTGCATTATTCCAGGTTTCAGTGGTATAATTGAACTCAAGTGCCACAGGATGTAAATATCAATCATTCTCCCTCCCCTTTTGTCTCCATTGGCGGTCATTAATTATCACTTCTTAGGAGATGTTATGACTCAGAATCTAGGCAGAGTCCTAAGAACTATTATTCGGTAGAAAGGCTGAGAAAACTGCAAAAGGGGCTCTGGCAGAAGAATTAGTAATCGATCCATTTTTGGAAGAAATAGAACATATGCATTTGAATCAAACACCATTGTATATCTGGCACTTCTTCAGCCTATTAAGAATCTGCCTGTAATAGGAACACAGCAGTACTTTTTGAGATTGTAGAGAATCTGAAAGCCTCTACTTAACTACCCACATGGACACACAGATGGATAGAAAGATATATCTAGATCTATACTTTGGGTTTTTTTTGTAGGTGACCTTGCTGACTCTGAAATCATATCCAACAATCCATTCCACATTGTGAGCAAGTAGAGACACTTCCTTGTTCGCTGCTACGTTTTCCTTGTGCAGGGACTAATTCCGTTTTTCAGACTGTCTCAAAGGATCAATATTTTCCCAGTCTCTGCTCAGAGAGCAATCCCTTCTCAGTTGCAAAATGTCAAGCTGGCAAGCCTACTGCTGTTGTCTCCTAACAATCTGTTGCTCTAAGCACTTATGTGTATATCTTAAAGTTATATATTACAAAATATTTATATTCATTCATTCAATCTTATTTATTAGGTGCTTACCGTGTATAGAGCACAATACTACATGCTTGGGAAAGTACAAAACAACAATAAACAGTGACATTCCCTGCCCACAACGAGCTCACAGTCTAAACGGGGGGAGGCAGACATCAATACAAATAAATAAAATGACAGACATATACATAATTGTTGTGGGGTGGGAGAAGAGCAAAGGGAGAAAGGGTGACACAGAAGAAAATAGGAGATGAGGAAGAGTGGGGCTTAGTCTGGGAAGGCCTCTTGGAGGAGATATGTCTTCAACAAGGCTTTGAAGGGTGGGGGAGTAATTGGAAGATTTAAGGAGGGAAGGCATTCCAGGCCAGAGGCAGGATGTGGGCCAGGGGTCAGTGGAGAGACAGGCAAGATGGAGGCACAGTGAGAAGGTGAACGGCATCAGAGGAGCGGAGTGTGTGGGCTGGGATGTAGAAGGAGAGAAGGGAGGTGAGGTAAAAGGGGGCAAGGTGATGGACAGCTTTACAGCCAACAGTGCAGAGTTTTTGTTTATGGAGGTGGACGGGCAAGCACTGGAGTTTTTTGAGGAGCGGGGTGACATGTCCTGAACGTTTAGGTAGAAAAATAATCCAGGCAGCAGAGTGAAGTGGGGAGAGATAGGAGGTTGGGAGTTCAGCAAGGACGCTGATGCAGAAATCTAGGCAGGACAGGATGAGTGATTGTATTAACATGGTAGCGGTTTGGATGGAGAAGAAAGGGCAGATTAATATTAATATCTGACTCTCCCTCTAGTAGGTAGGCTCATTTTGAGCAGGGAATATGCCTGCTAATTCTATTGTATCGTGGTCTCCCAAGTGCTTTATACAGTGTTGCGCACATAGTAAGTGCTCAATAAAGATGATTGAATGAACAGATGAATATGGTCTCCCTTTGAGGGACTCTCCTAGGGACAAGAAGAACTCAAGGCAATCCACCTTCAGGGGAGATGAGAGAAATCAGTGACTGCTCCTGCCCTCTGAGAATGCTTTCCCAACTGAAAAATGCCTTCTACCTGCTTGGAATATATAGAGTTGTCCTTCGTATTCATAGAAGATGCCAGAGTTGGTGAAACCCACCTATGAGTGTGTGTGTGACTGAACCCACGGTCCGGACACGCTGTGCACACAAAAAGTTGTCCCATGTTTCATTGTTATGGTTATTGCTAGAGAAGCAGTGTGGCTCAGTGGAAAGACCCCGGGCTTGGGAGTCATAGGTCAAGGGTTCGAATCCCGGCTCTGCCACTCGTCAGCTGTGTGACTGTGGGCAAGTCACTTAACTTCTCTTTGCCTCAGTTACCGCATCTGTAAAATGAGGATTAACTGTGAGTCTCACGTGGGACAACCTGATTACCCTGTATCTCCCCCGGCGCTTAGAACAGTGCTCTGCACATAGTAAGCGCTTAACAAATACCAACATTATTGTTAATGCTTGCAATACATTCTCAGAATCCATTCCTAATTGAAATACCATTTGTGAAGTCCCTGCTTCGAAAGTTATCTTTGTCTTGACTCTCTCCACTTTATTCATTCATTCATAGTTTTTGAGTGCTTATTGTGTGCAGAGCACTGTACTAAGCATTTAGGAGATTACAGTATAACAATAAACAGACATGAGTTTACACTCTAGAGGTGACCTTTAATAAAGACCTCATTTTAGAACGAAGCCTTTGCTCAGGGAAAAACCAATAACCAAGAGGGATATTAAAATGAAACTGCAAAGATTTTTCTTATTAAGTATTGTGCGAGTGGATAATTTGGAATAGAGTACACTTAAAAACAATACATAGTTTAACAGCCTTTTCTTTTAAAGGAAAGTTATGTTTAGGACTGGAAAATGGTAAATACTTTGAATGTATAAGAATGAACTTTGTTTTAAAATAGTTCATTAATCATATCCCCTTCTTCCCATCCCTTCCCTTCTTTTCTACGCTCCAACGTATAAACTCCCTCTTCCCACTCATCTCAAACCTGGTAATTCGCAGAAAAACAAACAAACCCCCAAACAACCCAACAGAACATAAAAGGGTTTAATGGGATGGGAAGAGAGGATTGTGTTAGAAATAAATTAAAAATCAGAAATCCCTAAATCATCTAGGGACTTCATTTAGGGAAAACCCGATGGAGAATAGCTGATTTTAGGAAACTAACTGCAATTTAAAAGCAAGCAATACTAATTGAAATGCTTTTTCACTTGACTCTCCCACCTGTGTTTTTCAAGGGGTTTCTAGGTGATTTAAATGATAGCTGAGAGGGGAAGTGGGGGGGGGGAAAGAAATATTTTACCTGAAAGCATATGGAAAGGGAAGGAGTAATTAAAAAAAAATCAGAAGGTGAACAGGCACAGCTGTTGGCAGGTGCTGAGAAAAAGAGAATGTCAGGTACAGTAGTTACCGTCTGCCTTCTCTAGCAGGTAATCACATGCCATCTGCTGGCAAGACGGTTTGGCTTAGGAATATTCGCACTCCCTCCACATGTGCGACTTAGAGACTCAAGGCAGGGGTGTGTTTTGGCTGAGTGAAACCCGTGGGGAACGGCCATCTAAGAGACTGCCAATTTTGGATTCCCCTAAGAAGGGTCATTGTAATGCAGGGTAACCACGAAATCAGACATTCAAGGCCTAGCGATGTAATTTATGCAGCAATTAAATCATGTATTTGAACTGTAAATTTCTTCCTACTTAAACATGAAACTCCAGTCTTGAGATTATTGTTTCTCCTGCTTTCTCCGTTTCCAATTCCACGAGCGGGGGGATTGTTGAGGATGCATAGCAGCAGAACCATGAACGTCAGGAGTTGCTGGGAAATCCAAAATCCTGTCGTTTTTACCTTCACAAGACTCTCAAATCCGTCCTTTCCTCTCCATCCAAACTACTGTGACATTGATGCAAGTACTTATTGTCCTGTGTCTTGATGAAACAACATGGCCTAGTGGATGGAGCATGGGCTTGGGAGTCAGAAGGTCATGGGTTCTAATCTGAGCTCTGTCACTTGTCTGCTGTGTGAGCTTGGGTAAGTCACTTCACTTCTCTGTGCCTCAGTTCCCTCATCTGTAAAATGGGGATTAAGACTGTGAGCCCCACGTGGGACAACCTGATTCCCCTGTGTTTACCCCAGCACTTAGAACAGTGCCTGACACATAGTAAGCACATAACAAGTATCATAATTCTTCTTCTTCTTATTTTTCTTATTATTATTACTGCATCGATTTCCTCTCTGACCCCCTGCTTGCTGTCTCTCCCCACTCCAGTCCTTTCTTCACCCTGCTTCCAGGATCTTTTTTCTATGGAAAGTTCGGTTCATTCTCAAGAATCTCCAGTGGTTGCCTACCCACCACTGCACCAAACAGAAACTACTTACCATCCACCTTTTAAAAGCACTCAATCAGCTTTTCCCCTCCTACCTTACCTCACTGATTTCCTACTATATCACACAGTACACACGCTTGGCTCCTCTAACACCAATCTAGAGAAATAGCGTGGTATAGTGAATAGAGCACAGGTTTGGGAGTCAGAAGGACCTGGGTTCTAATCAGCGTGGCTCAATGGAAAGAGACTGGGCTTGGGAGTCAGAGGTCATGGGTTCTAATCCCAGCTCTATCACTTGTCAGCTGTGTGACTTTGGGCATACATTTAAATTCTCCGTGCCTCAGTTCTGTCCTCTGTAAAATGGGGTTTAAGATTGAGCTCCACGTGGGACAATGTGATCACCTTGTATCCCCCCCCCAGTGCTTAGAACAGTGCTTTGCACTAGTAAGCGCTTAACAGATGCCATCATTATTATTATTAATCCCAGCTCTTCCACTTGTCTGCTGTGTGACCTTGGGCAAGTCACTTCACTTCTCTGGGTGTCAGTTACCCATCTGTTAATGGGGATTGAGACTGTGACCTGCATGTGGGACAGGGACTGTGTCCAACCTGATTAGTCTATATCCACCCCAGCGCTTACGATAGTGCCTGGCACAAAGTAAGAGCTTAACAAATCCCATCATTATTATTACTGGACTCGATCCCACCTATCTTGCTGCTGACCTCATTGACCACCACACTCTCCAACTTTGAAACCACATTAAAATAATATGTCCCGCAAGAAGTCTTCCCCAACAAAGTCCTCATTTCCCCTACTCCCTCTCCCTTCTGCATCACCTCCTAACTTGGATACGTAGCCTTTGAGCACTTAATAATAATAATACTGTTGGTATTTGTTAAGCGCTTACTATGTGCAGAGCACTGTTCTAAGCGCTGGGGTAGACACAGGGGAATCAGGTTGTCCCACGTGGGGCTCACAGTCTTAATCCCCATTTTACAGATGAGGGAACTGAGGCACAGAGAAGTGAAGTGACCTGCCCACAGTCACACAGCTGACAAGTGGCAGAGCTGGGATTCGAACTCATGAACTCTGACTCCAAAGCCCGTGCTCTTGCCACTGCACCACGCTGCTTCTCAACTTGACATTCAACCTACCTTCAGGCCCGGAGCACTTATGTACATACCTACAATTTATTTCAATGTCTGTCTCCCCTTCAAGACTGTAAGCTCCTTGTGGGATGGAAACATTTCTACCAACTCTCTTATATTATATTTTCCTATGCACTTAGTACAGAGCTCCTCACACAGTCAATAATAAGTATTGATTAATTAGGAAATAATGATAATAATGTTGGTATTTCTTAAGCACTTACTACATGCAGAAAACCCCTTTTCTAAGCACTGGGGTAGATAGAGGGGAATGAGGTTGTCCCACATGAGGAGTTCAGCCTTCTTTTTTACCTTCTGTGGATCTCCCTTACACTCTGCTGATGATGATATCAAATCAATTGATTATATTTATTAAGGACTTAGTGAATATATAATAATGATAATGATTAATTCGGTATTTTTTAAGTGTTTACCGTGTTCCAGACACTGTACTAAGCCCTGGGGTGGATGAAGCAGCGTGGCTCAGTGGAAAGAGCGTGGGCTTAGAGGTCATAGGTTCGAATCCCCGCTCGGCCACTTGTCAGCTGTGTGACTGTGGGCAAGTCACAACTTCTCTGTGCCTCAGTTACCTCATCTGTAAGATGGGGATTGACTGTGAGCCTCGCGTGGGACAGCCTGATTACCCTGCATCTACCCCAGCGCTTAGAACAGTGCTCCGCACATAGTAAGCACTTAACAAATACCAACATTATTATTACAAGCAAATTGGGTTGGGCACAGTCCCTGTCCCACATGGTGCTCATAGTCTTAATCCCCATTTTGCAATTAGTCATATTTATTGAATGCTTACAATGTGCAGAGCACTGTACTGAGCACTTGGGAGAGCACAATATCTCAATAAACAGACATATTCCCTGCCCACCGTGAGCTTACAGTTTAGGCACAGAGAAGTGAAGTGACTTGCTCAAGGTCACAGTGCAGAATCTTTCTCCTTTGACTTAATGTGGGAAACTCGTGCCAAGTCACAGCTCCCGCTATCCTTGTTACGTGTTTGATCCCATTCATTCATTCAATCGTACTTATTGAGCCCCTACTGTGCGCACAGCACTGTACTAAGCACTCGAGAGAGTACAATTCAAAAACAAACTGACACATTCCTTGCCTGGGACGGTGGAAGTGAACACATGATTCTCTAAAATCATTGGCCAACCATACACTGCAGCAGTTCTTCAGATTTATATTCTACCACTTGAAAGCTGTTTGACTTTGGGCAAGTCACTTAACTTCTCTGTGCCTCCTTCTCTGTAAAATGGGGATTAAGACTGTGAGTCCCACGTGGGACAGCCTGTTAACCTTGGATCTATCCCAATGCTTAGAACAGGGCTTCACACATAGTAAGCACTTTACAAATTCCATTGTTATTAATTTATTCTGTAGTGGGCCAATTTTAGAATTACTAATCGTATTTGGTTAGTTCCCACTTGGTATGATGCACGATACTGGTGGCTTAGGATTTTAAAACGCTCTGGGAGTAAATATACTAAGCCTCCCTTTTCCTCTTCTCTCCCTCCCCTCCTTATCACCCCCACTCGCTCCCTCTGCTCTACCCCCTCCCCTCCCCACAGCACTCGAGTCTCTATATGTACATATTTATAATAGCAGCGTGGCTCAGTGGAAAGAGCGTGGGCTTGGGAGTCAGAGGTCACGGGTTCTAATGCCGACTCTGCCGCTAGTCAGCTGTGTGACCTTGGGCAAGTCACTTAACTTCTCTGTGCCTCAGTTACCTCATCTGTCAAATGGGGATTAAAAAACTGTGAGACACACATGGGGCAACCTGATCACCTTATATCTCCCAGGGCTTAGAACAGTGCTTTGCACATAGTAAGCGCTTAACAAATACCACAATTTATTTATCTATAATTCTATTTAGATAGGTATTACTGATGCCTGTTTACTTGTTTTGATGTCCGTCTCCCCCCTTCTAGACTGTGAGCCCGTTGTTGGGCAGGGATTGTCTCTATCTTTTGCCGAATTGTACTTTCCAAGCTCTTTGTACAGAGCTGTGCACACGGTAAGTGCTCAGTAAATACGATGGAATGAGGGAATGAATTTCTTAAAAATAGATGGACAAAAGATTTTTGGCCCTATATGTCTAGTTTCTTCATCCTGGTGTTTGGATATCTTTGTGATAATGGCCAAATATAGCCTGTGATTAAGGAAGTCACGATGCCATCAACAGGAATGTGTCTTCTAATTCTGTTGTATCATAGTCTCCCAAGTGCCTATTCATTCATTCAATAGTATTTATTGAGCGCTTACTATGTGCAGAGCACTGTACTAAGCGCTTGGAATGAACAGGTCGGCAACAGATAGCCTAGAATAGTGCTCTGCATATAGTAAGTCCTCAATAAATACAATCGATTGATTAATTGAGTCTTACATGGGATTATTAGTCCTTTTGATAGCGGTCAAGTTTTGTGAACCTACTTTTTTAATGTTTTTATAAGATTGTCAAAAACAATTTAGTAAAAGAATGGATTCTTACCAAAGGAAAAAGAGGGAAGAGAATGGAGATGTGCACATCTAAGAATTTAACGATGTGTTCCTTGTGATGGCAGAATTAACAACTACGGGCAGTAATAGCAATGATAATAATGACAACTAATTCATTATCATAAGTGATTATCTTTATCATGCCACAACCTGAACTTTCAATGTAGCCAACAAAAAATAGTGGGTAAAAGAACAGTTCAGTTTCTAGTGATTTCCTAATGCCTTTTATGATCAAATAAATGAGCTCAATTTGGTGGTGCGTGGGCATCTGTCATACACGCAGCGTGGCTCAGTGAAAAGAGCCTGGGCTTGGGAGTCAGAGGTCACGGGTTCGAATCCCAGCTCTGCCACTTGTCAGCTGTGTGACCGTGGGCAAGTCACCTAACTTCTCTGTGCCTCAGTTACCTCATTTGTAAAATGGGGATTAACTGTGAGCCTCACGTGGGACAACCTGATCACCTTGTATCTCCCCCAGAGCTTAGAACAGTGCTCTGCACATAGTCAGCGCTTAACAAATACCAACATTATTATACACAGCTCTAGCAGAGGCTAGGAATACTCAACTAATTTCAAATCACAACCAGTAAGTCCCATTCCTGCTGTTGGAGAGTGCCAATTTTCATTCCGTCATCTCCACCTTTATCTTTCAGCAGGTTTACCGAATAGGAGTAAAACATCCCACCCAGAGCTCGGTAAGTAACGGCCCAAGCAAATTCTCTGGGGTGGTCAGATCTTATTCATTCAATAGTATTTATTGAGCGCTTGCTATGTGCAGAGCACTGTACTAAGCGCTTGGAATGCTGGGAGCCACTCTCAAGCGGAGAGGAACATAGGAATAAAATGGCTTACTCGTGATTTTACTCATCCTCCCCAAACTTGGCATGAGCCCCTTAGGCACGGTTTTGTTGTCCTGTGACCTAAGTGAAAAAGATCATGGATTTGGGAGGCAGAGAACCTGGGTTCTAATCCCAGCTCTGCCATTTGCCTGCAGCGTGACCTTAGGGAAGTCTCTTAACTTCTCTGTGCCTTAGTAGCCTCATTTGTAAAATAGGGATTGGATACCTGTTCCTCCTCCCCTTTAGACTGTGAATCTTAGGACAGAGACTGTCTTTGAGCTATCTTAAATCCACCTCAGTGTTTAGCACAGTCCATTTTTTAAGGGCTTACTCTGTCCCAGGCACTGATCTAAGTGCTGAGGTAGATACAAGCTAATCAGATTGGTCACAGTCCCTATCCCACTTGGGGCTCCCAATCTTTATCCCCAGTTTACAAGTGAGGTAACTGAGGTACAGAGAAGTGAAATGACTTATCCAAGGTCATACAACAGGCAAGTGGTGGAGTGGAGTGCTTGGCACTAGTGAATGCTTAATAAGTACCTCAATTATTACTCCTGAATAAATAGCTCTGCTACTCCTGTAGTGTTGGGTGGAGGAGGTGGGACACTCTAAAACTTAAATTTCCCAAAGGTTGGTGATCTAGGAGAATATCTAGATCACTTAGTCCTTAAATTTTGTGTATATCCAAGAGGTGCAGCATCATTTCTCTGAATCAGCTAGACCCTCCCTTTCATATCCAGAGGGAATGAAATATAAATCTAAACTATGGAGAAAAAAGGAGGCATCCTCTAGACCCTTTTCTGGGTTTACTCCTGGCTAAAAAGAACAAGCTTCTATTCACTGAATAATAATTAATAATCATAACTGTGGGAGTTGTTAAGCTCTTACTTTGTGCCGGCCACTAAGCAGCGTGGCTGGAGAAGCAGCGTGGCTCAGTAGAAGGAGCACGGACTTGGGAGTCAGAGGTCATGGGTTCACATCCCAGCTCTGCCACTTGTCAGCTGGGTGACTGTGCGCAAGTCACTTCACTTCTCTGGGCCTCAGTTCCCTCATCTGTAAAATGGGGATTAAGACTGTGAGCCCCACACGGGACAACCTGATTCCCCTGTATCTACCCCAGCGCTTAGAACAGTGCTCTGCACATAGTAAACGCTTAACAAATATCAACATTAAGTGCTGGGTGTATGTGGGGGGGGGATACAAACCAGTTGGTTGGACACAATCCCTGTCCCACATTGAACTCACGGTCTTAACCCCCAATTTACAGATGAGGTAACCGAGGCACAGAGATGTGAAGGTCACACAGCAAGGTCAAGGTCACACAGCAGACAAGTGGCAGGTGGGGATTAGAACCCATGACCTTCCGACTTCTTCTGTGACGACTGGCAAGATGGAAAGAGCTGCGTAGATACGGAATGGGCAGAGAATCCCCCTCCCCTAGCACAGTGGAGAGAATCTCTCAAGTGGTAAACGCTGAGGCTACAGCCCTGGCTCACCTTTATTCTCCTGTTGCCTGTAAAAGCTTGTTAACAGTGAACCTGAAAACAGAGCAGCTCCATGGGGAGAGAGGGGAGCTGATAAAGAGACACTGATTAGAGGAAAAAAACTCCAAATAACCAACAAGAGGTGCTGATTAGATTAGGAGTCGAAGAGACAGCACAAGAGTGGAGGGAAAACCTCTGAGGAGTTTGGACTTTGACCTAAATGACTGTTTCATCTGTGTATTTTGGAGGATGTGTGTTAATTTGGGGGAGCAATTGGGAGTTTCTGTGGCAAATAGAATGTTCTTATTGCAGTAGGGTTATACATCTGGATTAGTTGGTAGTGATGATCGCTGGAGAGTGAAACCAGTGGGATGTTTTCATGTAGCAGAGCTGTTGAAAACTGATCTCTGGATGTGGTCCCTTCCGTTTTTTTTTTTCCTGTGGTATTTGTTAAGCACTTACTACGTGCCAGGCACTGTACCGAGCACTGGGGTAGATACAGGGTAATTTGGTTGGACATAGTCTGTGTCCTACACGGGCCTTACAGTCTTAATCCCCATTTTACAGATGAGGCCACTGAGGCACAGAGAAGATCAGCGACTTCCCCACGGTCACCCGGCTCACAAGTGGCGGAGCTGGGATGAGAACCCACGATCTTCTGACTCCCAGGCCTGTGCTCTATCTAGTACGTCACGGTACCACATGTGAAGTTCCCAGCTTTACTCCGTGATGGTATGATCTGTTAGTAATGTCATACACATCCAGGTTCTATTTCCATTGGATTAAAGCACCACCTTAGTTTTATTCGGCGTAGAGGAAACGGCACGGTGTCGTGGATAGAGCATGGGCCTGGGTGTCCGAAAGTCATGGGTTCTAATCCTGACCACTTGTCTGCTGAGTGACCTTGGGCGAGTCACTTCACTTCTCTGGGCCTCAGTTACCCCATCTGTAAAATGGGATTGAGACTAGAAGCCCCATATGGGACAGGAACCATGCCCAACCTGATTTGCTTGCAACCACCTCAGTGCTTAGTACAGTAACTGGACACAGTAAGCACTTAACAAATACCACAATTATCATTATTATTATTATTAATTCACTGTAACCGTAGTCCAGGGTGCAAAGGCGATCCTGGAATCTGTGTTTGCTTAGACTAGATCTTCCAGGAAACTCCTTCAACCTAACGGGCTAAGGGATATCAGAAGTCCTTGGGAAAATTATCCAGGAGCTTGTACACACAAATTCAGAAAGCACATAATCAAGAAGACAGTAGGAAGATAAATGGCCAATTCCTAGCACTGACGTAATGCCGGGCTGGATGGACTGAAGCAGTAATGGGATTTCTAATAAATATAATTAGATTTGTGCGTGCACCTCACCCCCCACCCTACCACACACACACATTCTCTCTCTCTCTCTCTTACTCTCTCTCTCTCTCTCACTCATACACACAGTTCACTTGCAAGAGAGGAGTTGCATTCTCGTCAGAAAGGAAAACGTTTCGTTATGATGCTCAAAAAGTTACGTCCCTAGTTCTCCTACAATTCTCCATCTTGGATACTGACTGACTTTGCTGCTGGTAGTTGTCCAGCAGACCAAACTTGGAAGCAGTCCTGTTATTTGTGCTGTGGGTGCGGATGTCCTTCGGCCGGCACCGGCTCAGCCTCCCCGGAGTAGGACCCTCCGCCTCTCATTCATTCGATCGCATTTATCGAGCGCTTACTATGTGCAGAGCGCTGTACTAAGCGCTTGGAAAGTACAATTCGGCAACAGATAGAGACAATCCCTACCCACCAACGGGCTTGACTGCAGATACGACGTTCTCCAAGCTAACTGTGGGAGTCATTGTACTCGATAGACCTGTGCTCTATCTAGTACGTCACGGTACCACATGTGAGGTTGCCAGCTTTATTCCATGATGGTATAATCTGTTAATAATGTCATACACATCCAGGTTCTATTTCCATTGGATTAAAGCACCATCTTAGTTTTATTCAGTGTAAAGGAAACGGCACGGTGTCGTGGATAGAGCACGAGCCTGGGTGATGGTCTGGTTTGACTAAATACTACCCACTTTGTGATAATAATAATGATGATGATGATGGTAATTGTTAGGCGTTTACTATGTGCCAGACACTGAGTTACAACATTCCCAGCCAGGGGCACTCTCCTGGACTCTCTCTGGCTCTTGCTCCTGATGTTTTCTTTCTAGTCAGTTCCAACTCAGTTCTGCTTCTTCTCTTTCTAAAGGTTTTTGCTTCTCCCTTTCCTTTGGGATGTCACCCTGACAAGGGACACACCCTGAATGCCCTCCGCTCCCAATAGATTGTAGACTCCCTGAAGGAGTTTAGTACAGTGCTCTCCACACAGTAGGAACTCAATAAATACTACTGAGAAAGCGATCGATTGGTAAAACCTCACCTCGTTTTGTCCTTGCAATGAAGTTTGTTCACACCAACGTTTTTACCCGGCGACTGATCTGCAAATTTACCTAGGTGAGGATTCTGTTCATTCAATAATATTTATTGAGCGCTTACTATGTACTAAGTGCTTGGAATGTACAGTCACTAGGTGGTAGTAAAAAAAGCAAAAACCCTCTCCTAAGCCCAGCTGATTTAGATAGGATACTGAGATGAAAATGCAGCAGATAGGTGCCAATTAAAGTAGAATATTTTAGTTCCTGTTAGAAAACCGAGTTCGAATAAAGAAGGGATTATGAATTAGGTGTAATGCCTTATAAAGTCATCTTGTTGACATAATAGAGAAATCTGTCTTCTTGATTGTCAGGAGCATTCAGAGGGATAATGAGAAATAAATATATACTTCTAGTCATATGCAGCCAGAGATACAGGACTAAAACGTAGATTTCAATATCAAAAGTTGGCATTATAAATTGATGGTACATTTTCATCTGAAATACCGCATTAATTTTTGGTTCTCTTTTTTCACAAAGGAAGAAATTATCTTTAAGAATTCGGGAATAGTCATTTCAAATCCCTGGGGCTTATCAGGGAGCACTTCCAATTCTATTTGATATTGGTAATTACCGAAAAAGGATTGCCTCTGATGAAGAAAAGTCATTTCATTTCTGAAGAGATTGTCACCAGCTCTAAACCAGGTTCTTCGGCAATAGACTCAGAAGAGAGCAGTGAGGAAATCACTTGGAGAATGACATACCAGTCGGTGCTGTGGTTGTTCCACCCTGATTTTTGCTGTGCTGCATACATGAGTTTTCATAATCTGTGGAGAGCTCTAATGACAAGAATTTCATCCAATAAGCTAAACTAATGATGGTATCCGTTAAGCGCTTACTACGTGTCAAGCACTGTTCTAAGCCCTGGGGTAGATTCAAGCTAATAAGTTTGTGTACAGAGTCCCTGTCTCTGTCATTGTTTCATTCAATCATATTTATTGAGTGCTTACTATGTGCAGAGCACTATACTAAGCACTTGGAAAGTACTGTAGTCATTCAATCGTATTTATTGAGTGCTTACTGTATGCAGAGCACTGTACTAAGCACTTGGGAAAGTACACTAGATCCCGAGACAGAGACACTCAGAGGGAGCAGAGATCCGCAGAGGAAAGAGAGAAAAAGCAGAGAGACCCAGGGGAGATGGAGACAGAAAGGGCTGAGACACCATGGCAGAGGCCCAAAGGGCAGAGAGACCGAGATGGAGAGGCAGAAAGTGTTTAGTACAGTGCTTTTCACACGGGAAGCACTCAAGAAATGATGAATAATAATAATAACAGAAAGGGCAGGGATACCGAGGTAGAGATGTCAAGGCAGAGACACACAGAGGAGAGACTCACAGTCTTACTCCCCATTTTACAGATGAGGTCACTGAGGCGCAGAGAAGTATACCCAAGGTCACACATCATGTCCCACATGGGGCTTGCAGTCTGAGAGAGGAAGGAGAATAGGTATTGAATCCTTATTTTACAGGCAAGGAAACTGAGGCACAGAGAATCAATCAATTGGTTGTATTTATTGAGCGCTTACTGTATGTGCAAGTGTCTTACCCAATCACAAATTCCCATTACGGTAGAGAGAAAATGAAGTAACCAATAATTACTTGACTTCAGGAGATTCTTACAATCACTTCATGGGATCAGGGTTATAGAACCTTTCTTCCCGTAGACAACTCAGGAAGTCAATCCGATACTTTTCACAGCTTCTAAAAAACTAAAAACTTAAATGATTTCCGCTAAAGCTACCTAAATGGTATTTCTAGTGACTCTTTGGAGTACATAGTGATTAAATGATTTAGACTTCAATAAGAAATATTCCATCTACCGTGACAAGCTGTGCTCGATTTAAAACCTGTGTTCTGAACGTCAAGCTTTTGGTCAAATCTTCTGAACAGCTTCCCTTGTTTAAGGTAGCTATTTTTAGTCACGTGAGACATTTGGACTGTTCCAGTGATTGGATTTGACCAACTTATTAAGTATTCAAAGTTTAGTTTCTTTTTCATTTCCTATAGCCAGTGAAGATATTTCATCCTGTCATGAAGACCTCAAATCACATAGAAGCAAAAGCAAAGTACAGAGATTGTGCCAAAGCCTTTTACTCCTCATCAGTTCTGTTCTGATCATGAAATGAAACCCAGCTATTATGTTAGTAGAATGGACTTTGATAATGATACCTTGATTTTATATAGCACTTTTATTCCCTGGCGATTTTACATTACTATCGCACTTTCGTTCTCTCAGCGTCACTGTGAGATAAAAGTAGGTTTTAGAATCCCTATTTTACAGATGAGAAACCCGATACCTAAGGAGGTTAAGTGACTTACCCAAGGTCACACAGCAGGCCAGTGGCAGACCTGAAACTAAAATCTGGTTCCTCCAACTTCCATTCTCACTCCACTATACCACTCTGGTTTAGATATGAGAGGGTCTCACTTGTAAATACAAATAATAATGGAATTTTTTTAGGTGCTATGTGCCAGGTACTGTACCAAGCACTGGGGTAGAGACAAGACAATAATAATAATGATGGTATTTATTAAGCGCTTACTATGTGCCAAGCACTATTCTAAGCGCTGGGAGGGATACAAGGTAATCAGGTTGCCCCACTTAGGGCTCACGGTCTTAATCCCCATTTTACAGATGAGGGAATTGAGGCACAGAGAAGTTAAGTGACTTGCCCAAGGTCACACAGCTGACAAGTGGCGGATCCGGGATTAGAACCCATGACCTCTTTCCGCTGAGCCTTGCTGAGTCCCTGTCCCTGACTCCCAGTCCCTAAGTCCTATTTGACAGATGAGGTAGCTGAGGCACAGGAGAGGTGAAGTGATTTGCCCAAGGTCACACAGCAGACAAATGGCTAAGCCGGAATCAGAACCCAGGTCCTCTGACTCCCAAGCCCGTGCTCTTTCGACTAGGCTATGCTCCTTCTTTGCCAAGATGGTAGTTGTCCTTTGGGCGTGGACATTGGTCTGTCGTCTTCATGGCAGTATGAGGAGTGGGGAAAAGAATGTGGATGATATAGAGCGATGCGTCATCACTGTCAGGCAAACATATTAGATGCCTAATCTACTGATTATCTTTTTTTTTTAATAGACTTCCACACAAGTAGGCAGCCCGTGACATCAGTGGCTGAATTGCCTAAATCCCCCGCGTGCTTACACTGTGGAAATCCTCCTTTTTCCCTCTGCTCCCTCTACCCCCGCTTCGCCTCTCCGCAGCCAAACCCTCTTCTCTCCCCTTCCCTCTCCTCCTCCCCTTCTCCTGTCCCACCCCCTCAGCACTGTACTCGTCCACTCGACTGTATATATCTTTACCACCCTATTTATTTTGTTTAATGAGATGTACATCACCCTGATTCTATTTAGTTGCCGTTGTTTTTACGAGACGTTCTTCCCCTCGACTCTATTTATCGCCATCGTTCTCGTCTGTCCGTCTCCCCCGATCAGACCGTGAGCCCGTCAGACGGCAGGGACCGTCCCTATCTGTTGCCGACTTGTTCATCCCAAGCGCTTAGTACAGTGCTCTGCACATAGTAAGCGCTCAATAAATACTATGGAATGAATGAATGAGGGAGGTATTTCATTCATTCATTCAATTGCATTTCTTGAGCACTTACTGAGTGCAAAGCACTGTACTAAGGGTTTGGGAGCATACAACAAGACAGAGACACGTTCCCTGCTCACAGTCTCGAGGTCACAGTCTCGAGGTCACAATGTCGATAGGGTTTATATTGACGGTATAATCGGCTCTCTTAGGTGGTGTGCTTTCATTGCACATTATGGAACCCAATTAAGAATTAGGAGTGTTCTTTCCCCATAATACATCTTTCGGGGCAAGAATGTAATCTCCAAGTTTTATAAGAATTAACTCTACTGTTATCTTTTAATATCAAAGACAGGGCATTCATATGCATATTAACACACTTCATCTATACTACAGGTTACACCACACCACGATATAACCATTTTAGGGATACAACATGCACAACCAAAAGGCCCCCGTGTTCAGGTGAATGCCGTGAGTAAATAAACTCCAAACCTGCCCCATCTCATAGTTGGTTACTGGATAACCAAAACTTAATTTGGAAATGGATGATGCAAAAACTTGTATCTCACTCATGGGAATCACTGTCCAGTGACCTTATTGAATTTTGACAATCCAAAACTACTTCGATTGATGGAATGACTGATCATTTTACTATGCCAAAACAGATGAAGAAGTCATGATTTCACCACAGCCGGCTAAAGATTTCGGGATTAAAAAGTCTCACATCTACAAGAAACACAGTAGATATAAAATAGTACAATAGATGACTGAGAAAATAGGGATAAATAATTGATATAAGGAGAAATGTAGGCAAAATCAGCTAAATTCATCTGTCTTGAAATTATTGTTGGGATAGCATGATCTGGCTGGGTCAGCGGGGGAGATTAATCAGGAAATGCATCCTGGAAGTGGTCACTTTTTAGGAGGAATTTGAAAGAGACATGGTTTGGTGAAGTCGAGGAAGGAGGGCATGTAAAGTGGAGTGGAAAGAGTGAAAAATAGAGGCAACGTGGCCTACTAGGTAGAGCATGGGCCTAGGCGTCAAAAGAATCTGGGTTCTATTACTGGCTCTGACACATGTCGGTTGGGTGACCTTGTGCAAGTCACTTTACTTTCTGTGCCTCAGTTCCCTCCTCTGTAAAAGTGGAATTAAAACAGTGAGCTCCATTTAGGACATGGACTGACCTGTTTAGCTTTTCTCTACCCCAGAGTTTAGTAGAGTTCTGACACATAGCAAGATCTTAACAATTACCATAAAAAAAAAAGGAAGGGAATGAAGGCTTATTAGGGGGCTTGTCTGTGAGGAACAGAGAACATGAACTAAGATATAATGGAAGGAGAGAGCAGTTAGATAAGTGAAAATCAGCTGGTGAAGAGCCCCCAAGCCGATGGACGAGAGTTTTTGTTCTATGTGTAGTAATGATGATAATGGTATTTGCTAAGCGCTTACTACATTCCAGACACTGTTCTGAGCGTGGGGTAGGTACAAGGTAGTCAGGTGGTCCCATGTGGGGCTCACAGTCTTAATCTCCATTTTACAGATGAGGTCACTGAGCCCAGAGAAGTGAAGTGACTTGCCCAAGGTCACACAGCAGACAGGTGGCAGAGTCAGGATTAGAACCCATGACCTTCTGACTCCCAGGCCCGTCCTCTATCCGTTATGCCACGCTGCTCTTTGAATACGAAGCAATAGGGTACCATTCATTCATCCGTTCAATCGTATTTATCGAGCACTAACTGTGTGCAGAACACTCCTCATCTTCCCTCCCAAACGCTCTCCTCTCCCTGACTTCCCCATCACTGTGGACGGCACCACCATCCTTCCCGTCTCACAATCCCACAACCTCGGTGTCATCCTCGACTCCGCTCTCTCATTCACCCCACACATCCGATCCGTCGCCAAGGCCTGCCGGTCTCACCTTTACAACATCGCCAAGATCCGCCCTTTCCTCTCCATCCGAACCGCTATCGTCCTGGTACAAGCTCTCATAATATCCCGGTTGGATTATCGCGTCAGCCTTCTCTCTGTTCCCCCTTCCTCCTCTCTCTCCCCGCTCCAGTCTATTCCTCATGCCGCCGCCCGGCTCACCTTCCTGCAGAAACACTCTGGGCATGTCACTTCCCTCCTCAAAAACCTCCAGTGGTTGCCCGTCGACCTCCGCACGAAACAAAAACTCCTCACTCTTGGCTTCAAAGCTGTGCATCCCCTTGCCCCCTCCTACCTCACCTCCCTTCTCTCCTTCTACTGCCCACCCCGTACCCTCCACCCCTCTGCCGCTGACATCCTTACTGTGCTTCATTCCCTCCTGTCCCACCGTCGACCCCTGGCCCATGTCCTAGAATGCCCTCCCTCCTCACCTCCGCCAAACTAACTCTCTTCCCCTCTTCAAAGCCCTACTGAGAGCTCACCTCCTCCAGGAGGCCTTCCCAGACTGAGCCCCCCTTTCCCTCTGCTCCCCCTCCTTCCCCGCCCTCTGCTCTTCTTCCCCTCCCCTCAGCACTGTGCACATTTGTATATATTATTACTTTCTTAATAAGGTGTATATCTCCTATTTATCTTGATGATGTTGTCTTGTTTTTGTTTTGCTCTGTTTTGCTTTGCTGTCTGTCTCCCCTGTTTAGATTGTGAACCCAGCATTGGTCTCTATCTGTTGCCGAATTGGACATTCCAAGTGCTTAGTACAGTGCTCTGCTCATAGTAAGTGCTCAATAAATGCTATTGAATGAATGAAAGAACAATTCAGCAACAAAGAGAGACAATCCCTGCCCACAGTGGGCTCACGGTCTAGAAGGGAGGAGACAGACATCAAAAATAGTAAACAAGCATCAATACAAATAAATAGAATTATGGATTTATATATACCCATCAGAACAAGTGAACAGCCATAAACATATGTGCTTTTATCATCTGGAAGAGGATGAAAAGCTCACGCTTTTCAGGAGAGTATTGGAAAGTTGGAAAGAACTGTCTAGAACTAGATGTAGAAGATTCCTCCATCCATTCCTTCATATTTATTGAGCGATTACTGTGTGCAGAGCACTGTACTAAGCACATGGGAGGGCACAGCAATCAAAAGACCCAATCCCTGCCCTCAACGAACAGTCTAAATGGGGAGAGACTGATATAAAATAAATAAAATTATAAATATGTAGATAAGTGCTGTGGGGCTGGGAGGGTGGGAAGAGCAAAGGGGGTAAATTCAGGGTGACAGGGAGTGGGAGGTGAGGAACGGTGGGGCTTAATCTGGGAAGGCCTCTTGGAGGAGGTTTGAGCTTGTGAGATAGGAGCAGTATTGTTGATGGAAATCAATCGATCAGTGGTATTCACTGAGCACTTACTGTGTAAGTGAAGTGCACTGTTCTAAGCACTGGGGAAAATGCAGTTCAACAGTATTGGCAGATGCAATCCCTACTCGTGAGGAGCTTACAGCCTAGAGGAATGAGAAGAGAAGAGTTAGAAAAGTTAGGAAGACCACCTCACAACTGACGAGATTTCCTGCGAATTATAGTTTGTCTCATTATTAGTAAAAACAATATTCAAAATAACTTCTGAGCATCACTTTGGATCAAAGATTTCGGTCATTCGAGGGTTTTCCCACTAATGTCGTCAAGACAAATAGACCTGTTTTGCTGACACTTCAGGAGGAAAAATGTCTAAAGTAAGGGTCCTTCATATCAGTCCGTAGTATTTATCGAGTTTATTATGAAGTCGGTATCACATATAATAGTCTTTATTAGTAATGTAAGCTTCTTGAGAGCAGGGTTCACGTCTACCTGCTATATCGCACCCTCCCAAGTGCTTAGTTCCCCTCTCTGGTCACACCTGGAGAGTTTCCAGTCCCCTACGAGTTTCGATTACGGGAGGGAGAGTCGGGCAAAGCCAAACCCATCCCATTCCTAGCTTGGGCGGTGGCTAGCGAGTGGCAGGCCATCCGCTACAAGTCAAAACTCACCCGGGCTGGGCGGCAGCGGCCAGGGAGAGAATCAAGGGCGAAGACTCAAGTTTACTGCGCGGACGGCGGCAGTGGTCAACCACTTCCATATTTTTACCCGGAAAACCCTACGGATCCATTACCAGAATGATGCAGATGGAGGTGGGCCGGGGGAGACGTAGCCGTGGCGTCGCCGTGGGTCGAGGAAGACTCGACGGAATAAGACAAGTGGTCAGTAGTAATAATAATAGTATTAAGTGCTTGCTGTGTGTAGACTACTATATTCAATAGTATTTATTGAGCACGTACTATGTGCAGGGCACTGTACTAAGCGCTCGAAATGTACAATTCGACAACAGATAGAGACAATCCCCGCCCAGTGACGGGCTCACGGTCTAATCGGGGGAGACGGACGGACAGAAACAAGACGACACAATCATGATAAATAGAATCAATACTATATAAACTAAGCCCTGGAATAGAACACAGAGGTAGGAATTAGACGCGGCCTGTGTCTCTCAGAGGACTCACAATCTAAAAATAAATAGCAGAAGCAGGAACTGGTGACAGAAACGTAAAGAGATGAAACAAAATACAAAGGCAACAGAAAGACGAGACCCCGAAGATCAGTAGGGTGCCGTGGCCAGTAAGTTTGTCGTGGGCAGGAGATGTGTCTGTTTATTGTTCTACTGTAATAATAATAATAATTATAATGTTGGTATTAAGCGCTTGCTCTGGGCAGAGCACTGTTCGAAGTGCTGGGGGAGATACAGGGTAATCAGATTGTCCCACGTGAGGCTCACAGTTAATCCCCATTTTACAGATGAGGGAACTGAGGCCCAGAGAAGTTAAGTGACTTGTCCACAGTCACCCAGCTGACAAGTGACAGAGCTGGGAATCGAAGCCATGACCTCTGATTCCCAAGCCCGGGCTCTTTCCACTGAGCCACGCTGCTTCCCCATAATGTCGGTATGTGTTAAGCGCTTACTATGTGCAGAGCACTGTTCTAAGCGCTGGGGTAGATACAGCCGGGAAGCATGAGAAGCAGCGTGGCTCAGTGGAAAGAGCCCGCGCTTGGGAGTCAGAGGTCATGGCTTCGAACCCCGGGTCTGCCATTTGTCAGCTGTGTGACTGTGGGCCAGTCACTTCACTTCTCTGGGCCTCAGTGACCTCATCTGTAAAATGGGGATGAAGACTGTGAGCCCCACATGGGACAAACTGATTACCCTGAATCTCCCCCAGCGCTTAGAACAGTGCTCTGCACTTAGTAAGCGCTTAACAAATACCAACATTATTATTATTAGCCAGATATTTATCAGTGTTCTTGCTGAGTCTCTTTTTCTCACGAAATGCCCTAGGTGATGTTCCTTCAGAAATTTCACTATTGTTATTATTATTATTATTGGATTTGTTATCTGCTTTCTATGCGTCAACCACCGTTGTGGTGCTGGGGTAGAACAAACAATCATTCAATCAATCAAAGTTATTTATTGAGCGCTTACTGTGCACAGAGCACCGTACTAAATAAATACGACTCAATAAAGGGAGAGGACAGTACAACGGAGTTGGTAGGTACGAGGAACAGCGTGGCCCAGTAGGTAGAGCGTGGACCAGAGAGTCAGGAGGACCTGGGTTCTAATCCTGGCTCCGCCACGTGTCCGTTGTATGATTTGGGGCGAGTCGCTTTACTTCCCTGTGCCTCGGTTACCTCATCTGTAAAATGGGGAATAAGGGGTGGGGACTGTGTCCAATCCCATTACCTTGTATCTACCCCAGTGCTTAGTACAGTTCCCGGCACATGGTACGTGCTTAATAGATACCATTATTATTAGAAAAGCAGCGTGGCTCAGTGGAAAGAGCCCGGGCTTGGGAGTCACAGGTGATGGGTTCTAATCCCGGCTCTGCCACTTGTCAGCTGTGTGACTGTGGGCAAGTCACTTAAGCTCTCTCTGCCTCAGTTCCCTCATCTGTAAAATGGGGATTAACTGTGAGCCTCACGTGGGACAACCTGATTACCCTGTATCCACCCCGGTGCTTAGAACAGTGCGCTGCACATAGTAAGCGCTTAACAAATACCATCATTATCATTATTGCCGTTTATTAATATGCGTTCCCTGCCCACGACGAGCTTACAGGCTGCAGAAGCAGCATGGCCTAGTGGGTAGAGCATGGGTCTGGGAGGCAGAAGGAACTGGGTTCTAATCCCAGCCCTGCCACCTGTCTGCTGTGAGATCATGGGCAAATCACTTCGCTTCTCTGGTGCCTCGGTTACCTCATCCGTAAAATGGGGATAAAGACTGAGAGCCCCACATGGGATACAGCCTGGCTCAGTGGAAAGAGCCCGGGCTTTGGAGCCAGAGGTCATGGGTTCGAATCCCAGCTCCGCCACTTGGCAGCTGTGTGACTGTGGGCGAGTCACTTCACTTCTCTGGGCCTCAGTTACCTCATCTGGAAAATGGGGATGAAGACTGTGAGCCCCACGCGGGACAACCTGATTCCCTTGTGTCTACCCCAGCGCTTAGAACAGTGCTCTGCACATAGTAAGCGCTTAACAAATACCGACATTATTATGATACGGACTGTGTCCAACCTGATTAGCTTGTATTCATTCAGTCGTATTTAGTGAGCAGCTTAAAGTGTGCACGGCACTATACTGAATGTTTGGGAGAGTACAACATAACAGTCCCGGCTCTGCCACTTGGCAGCTGTGTGACTGTGGGCAAGTCACTTCACTTCTCTGGGCCTCAGTGACCTCATCTGTAAAATGGAGATGAAGACTGTGAGCCTCACGTGGGACGACCTGATGACCCTGTATCTCCCCCAGTGCTTAGAACAGTGCTCGGCACATAGTAAGCGCTTAACAAATACCAACATTATTCTAACAGTCAAAAGACACATTTCTACCCCAAACGAGCTCATGCGGTTAGCACAGTGCCTGGCACATAGCAGGTGCCAAGACCACTCCACCACTATGCTAACCTTTTCTCACAAATGCCATCTAAAAAGAAATAAAAGAGCTTGTATTCAAGTTAATCAGGATGCACAGAGTCCCCGTCCCACATGAGGCTCACCCCGTTCGGTCAGTCAGTCGTATTTATTGAGCGCTTACTATGTGCAGAGCACTGTACTAAGCGCTTGGAAAGTTCAAGTCAGCAACAAATAGAGACAATCCCTACCCAACAACGGACTCACAGTCTAGAAGGGCAGACTTGGGACCCAAACCCAATCACCAGTTTCCCAGAACGGTGCTTTATCCGCTGAATCAACAAAAAGATAATACACTGAGTAGGTTCGGAAACAGTCTGTACAGGGTGGCAATCTCTTGGTCTGTTAAACTCAACAGAGTGACAAATTACTGAAATTTAAACTTTGTTTCATAATCGCTGCCTCGGTTTCTCTACCCATAAAATGAAGAAATTCAGTTTTTCTCCCAGGTAATTACAGACTATGACCCACGAATACCATAATTTGAAAATGAAATGTACGCTGCTTGCGAAACAGTGATTTTGCCATTAAAACGGTTTAAAGAACAGCAGAATCGGGCGAGGGATGAATATACTTACTGAAAATAAGTTAGGGAGGTTTATGCTTACAAGCATAAATGGCAATATTTCATTAAACCTAAACTAATGAAAACGTATTGAAGGTAGCGGACCAATAAACAAAATCCTAGGGATGTGGTTTAGCAGAGTCAGTCGGTATACGCTATTAATTTCAGTTCCCGAAGGGAAGAACAGAAATGCAATGCCTCCTTAGTCAGGGCTTTTATAAGAATGTAACCATTCAAGTGCTATTTTAGGTGTAAAACACTAATTAAGTGTAAAATATGAAAATATTGTAATCTATAGTCATATATGAAGATGACACCTATGGTGAAATTCACCTATGATTCATGAGTGGCTGAAAAGGCCAATGCAGATCCACAGTTAAGGGACATACACAACATGTATGCAAAAGTCTAGGCCTTGTGGAAATAATGATAATAATAATAATAAATGATAATAGTGAAATCATCATCATAATTGCGGTATTTGTTAAGCCCTTACTTTGTGCCAGGCACTGTACTAAGCGCTGCGGTGGCCGCAAGCTAATCAGGTTGGACACAGTCCCTTGTCCCACATGAGGCTCACAGTCTTAATCCCCATTTTACAGATGTGGGAACTGAGGCACAGTGAAGTGAAGTGACTTTCCCAAGGTCACATGGCACACAAATGGCCGGGACGGGATTCGAACCTGGGTCCTTCGGACTCCCAGGCCTGTGGTCTATAACGATTATGGTATTTGTTAAGCGCTTCCTACGTGCCAGACACTGTCCTAAGAGCGGGGGTAGACACAAGATAATCTGGTTGTCCCACGTGGGGTTCACAGTCTTAATTCCCATTTTACAGATGAGGTAACTGAGGCCCAGAGAAGTGACTTGCCCAAAGTCTCACAGCTAAGTGGCAGAGCCAGGATTAGAACCCCTGACACTCTCTACTAGGGCATGCGGCACCTGGCACCGTTTTCTCTTTTCCCTGGTCTCATTCCTTAGGAAGGTTTGGGTCAGAAAGAGCCACTCCTTCCTTGATAGTGATTCAACAGCCTGGTCTCCCTAACCCAAATAAAATGGTTTGATGGTAGCTGGAGAATTTGGGAGTGCTGGCATTTTGATGATTTTAGAGAGGCAGCGCGGCTCAGTGGAAAGAGCCCGGGCTTGGGAGTCGGAGGTCATGGGTTCGAATCCCGACTCGGCCACTTGGCAGCTGGGTGACTGTGGCCAAGTCTCTTCACTTCTCTGGGCTTCAGTTACCCCGTCTGTAAAATGGGGATGAAGACTGTGAGCCCCAAGTGGGACAACCTGATCAGCAGCGTGGGAGCCCAGGCTTGGGAGTCAGAAGTCATGGGTTCGAATCCCGGCTCTGCCACTTGTCAGCTGGGTGACGTCGGGCAAGTCACTTCACTTCTCCGGGCCTCAGTTCCGTCATCTGTAAAATGGGGATTAAGACTGTGAGCCTCACGTGGCACAACCTGATGACCCTGTATCCCCCCCAGCGCTTAGAACGGTGCTCTGCACATAGTAAGCGCTTAACAAATACCAACATTATTATTGTATCCTCCCCAGCGCTTAGAACGGTGCTTGGCCCATAGTAAGCGCTTAACAAATACCATCATCATCATTATTCTCATTATTATGTTCACCTCGGCGGCGTTGAAGCGATGAACTCATCTCACGGGAGAGACGGTTGACGAGCACACGGGTTTCGGGTGGAGCGGCGATACGTATTTTTGTTGGAACCCGAGACACGGGGAGGATTCGCTAGACTGTAAACCCGCTGTGGGCGGGGATTGTCTCGCTATTGCTGAATTGGCTTTCCAAGTGCTTAGTGCAGTGCTGTGCACACAGTAAGCGCTCAATCAATACGATTTCGTGAATGAAGTCACTATGTCCTTGGCGTTTTCTTCTTCCTTGTTAGTAACTGGTAGCCCAGAAAGGGGGAGGTGGGACGAGAGTATGGAAGGGTACGAAGCCCCTCAAAAGACTGGGATGTCTGAAATATTATAAGCCCCGGATATTTTTTTTTAAACAGCATTTATTAAATGGCTAATCTATACGGACTGCTGATCAGAAGAAAATAAGTTCATTCACTCATTCAATAGTATTTATTGAGCGCTTACTATGTGCAGAGCACTGTACTAAGCGCTTGGAACGTACAAATCGGCAACAGATAGAGACGGTCCCTGCCCTTCGACGGGCTCACGGTCTAATCGGGGGAGACGGGCAGACGAGAACGATGGCAGTAAATAGGATCAAGGGGATCCTCGAAGTCGAAAGACGGGGTCCCTGCCCTCAAAAACGTTACAAGCTAATGGGGCGAGATCACCGGGCCCGGTTCAGGGCACTGTGATAGCCCAGTCGCTTGTGTAAATGGGCATCACGGGGGTAATGCGATCGATCGATCGATCGTATTGATTGAGCGCTTTTTGTGAGTCGAACACCGTACTGAGCACTGGGTGAATACGATATAACAGAGTGGGTAGACACGTTCCTTCCCCACACCAAGCCGTTTCAGGGGCAGCAAGTACCCTTCGATCCGTGCGGTGGTATTCATTAAGCGCTGACCGTGCGCAGAGCGCTGCACTAGGCGCTTGGGAAAGAGCAATACGACAATAAACAGGGACAGCCCCCGCCCGCAACGAGCTCACAGGCTAAACCAATCCCCGTAGTTTAGCCCGCTCTGCCTTTGGATTCGCAGGAGCCGAGAGGGCGGTTTCGCCTCTCGTCCCCGAGGCCTTTCCGAGCACCACCGTATCCCATCCCTCAGAGGTCCGCGCCCGAACTCATCCCTTCACTCAAAAGAAACGGTTGACGCCGCGGGCGAGCTCGAAACCGAACGGACGCCGGCTTGGACCCGGGCTTCCAAGCGTTTGAAGGGAGCGTGCGCGAGTCGGAGGCTTGGAGCAAAGTAGGCCCACCTCGTGACAACCCCAATCTGGGGATTAAAAACTCCTCACCGATGGCCTTAAAGCCGTCCGTCGTCTTTCCGCCCTCCTACCTCACCTCCCTTCTCTCCCTCTCCGGCCCGGCCCGCACACTCCGCTCCTCTGGTGCCGCTCACCTCCTCACTGGGCCTCGTTCTCGCCTGTCCCGCCGCCGACCCCGGCCCGCGTCCCGCCTCGGGCCTGGAACGCCCTCCCTCCTCAAATCCACCCGTTCCAAGCCCTACCGAAGGCCCATCTCCTCCAAGGGGCCTTCCCAGACTAAGCCCCCCTTTTCCTCACCTCCCACTCCCTCTCCGGCCCCCTGACTCGCACTCCCCCCTCCCAGCCCCACAGTATTTATGCACCTATCCGTCATTTTATTTATTTATATCGATGTCTGTTCATTCATCCTGACGTCTGCCTCCCCGCCCTTAGACGGCGAGCTCGCTGTGAGCAGGGATTGTCATTCTTTATCGCCGCAGTGTACTTTCCCAAGCACTTAGTACAGTGATCTGCACCCAGTAAGCACTCATTAAATCCGATGGAATGAATAAAGAAATAACACCGGCATACTTTTTTAAAAAATTGCTGAGGGCAGCCCACGGAAACCAAGTTGGCACCAAACTGAGATATATCATCAAACAAATGTGGTTATCTGCTAAGCGCTCCCTATGTGCCGAGCACTGTCCTAAGCGACGGGGTAGATACAGGGTCATCAGGTCGTCCCACGTGAGGCTCACGGTTAATCCCCATTTGACAGATGAGGGAACTGAGGCACAGAGAAGTGATTTGCCCACAGTCACACAGCTGACAAGGGGCAGAGCAGGGATTCGAATCCGTGACCTCCGACTCCCCAGCCCGGGCTCTTGCCACTGAACCAGCTGGCTTCCAGTGTGGAGGAGGAGATATCGTTCCGAGCCTCTGGTCTTCAGGCCTGGCAGCGGGCGTTCCCGATGCCCGGGTGGGAGAGTGGCCGACCTCCTGGTCTGGGGGGTCTCCGGAGGGTTCGGGGAGGGACGGACGGACAAAGGGTGGACGGAAGGGCTGGGGGGGGGGGGGAGGGGGGTGGAGGGGGGATCATCCAGGGGCAGGTGGGGCTGGGTCACCCGGGGGCAAGTGTTAGAGAAGCAGCGTGGCTCAGTGGAAAGAGCACGGGCTTGGGAGTCAGAGGTCATGAGTTCGAATCCCTGCTCTGCCACTCGTCAGCTGTGAGACTGTGGGCGAGTCACTTCACTTCTCTGGGCCTCAGTTCCCTCATCTGTAAAATGGGGATGAAGACTGTGAGCCCCACGTGGGACAACCTGATTCCCCTGTCTCTCCCCCGGCGCTTAGAACAGTGCTCTGCACATAGTCAGCGCTCAGTAAATACTATTGAATGAATGAATGAATATAACTATATATCATCGTATAATTATTTATATTATTATATTGTAGTAATGATCATCGTTTCTAATTCTGACTAGGCCACTTATCCGCTGTGTGACCTTGGGGAGTCACTTGGCCTCTCTGGGCCTGGGTTTCCTCGTCTGTAAAATGGGGATGATAATAATAATGATGTCGGTATTCGTTAAGCGCTTACGATACGCGGAGCACTGTTCTAAGCGCTGGGGTAGATTTACAGGGTCATCAGGTCGTCCCACGTGAGGCTCACGGTCTTAATCCCCATTTTCCCGATGAGGTCACTGCGGCACAGAGAAGTGAAGTGACTTGCTCACGGTCACACGGCTGGCAAGCGGCAGAGCCGGGATTCAAACCCATGACCTCTGACTCCCGAGCCCGGGCTCTTTCCACTGAGCCACGCCGCTTCTCGTTGCGGGCAGGGAATGTGGCTGTTTCATAACGTTGGTATTTGTTAAGCGCTTACTCCGTGCAGAGCACTGCTCTAAGCGCTGGGGGAGATACGGGGTCGTCAGGTCGGCCCACGTGAGGCTCACAGTCTGAATCCCCATTTTACCGATGAGGCCACCGAGGCCCAGAGAAGTGGACTTGCCCAGGGTCACACAGCTGACAAGGGGCAGAGCCGGGAATCGAACCCACGACCTCTGACTCCCGAGCCCAAGCTCTTTCCACTGAGCCACGTACAGTGAACTTGGTACTTAGTAAGCAAAGAGCCCGGGCCTGGGAATCAGAGGCCCTGAGTTCGAATCGCACCTGGAGATTGAGACCGGGAGCCCCACGTGGGACAGGGATTGGGTCCAACCCGATTTGCTTGTAACCAGCCCAGCGCTTAATACAATGCCTGACACATAGTAAGCGCTTAACAAATACCAGGATACCAGAATTATTGTTGTCGATCATTAGTATTATCATACTGTTGTTCCAGGAGGCTCCTGTTAGCCAGGCCCAGTTGGCGTCCAGTCAGGCCGCGGTTCCCCGCGGCTCCGGTTTGGCCGCCTGTCTCCGTCCCCGGCGAGGGACACAGGGGAGACAAAAATCGACTTTTTGTAGAGGAGGCGACTGAGGCACAGAGAATTGAAGTGAGTTGCCAAGGTCACGTAGCAGGTAGGTGGCAGAGGCGGGATTAGAACCCAGGGCCTCTGACTCCCAGGCCCGGGCTCTTTGCTTACTACGTACCAAGTCCACTGTGGGCAGGGAACTCATTCAGCTGTACTTACTGAGCGCTTACTGTGCGCAAAGCCCTGCACTAAGCGCTCGGGAAAGCACGACACAACGATGAACGGCCACATTCCCTGCCCCCAACGCGAAGCGGCGTGGCTCAGTGGCAAGAGGCCGGGCTTGGGAGTCGGAGGTCATGGGTTCGAATCCCGGCTCCGCCGCTCGTCAGCTGGGTGACCTCGGGCAAGTCACTTCTCTGTGCCTCAGTTCCCTCATCTGGAAAATGGGGATGAAGCCTGTGAGCCCCACGTGGGACGACCCGATCACCTTGTATCTCCCCGCAGAGCTTAGAACGGTGCTTTGCACGTAGCAAGCGCTTAACAAATGCCATCATTATCATCATTATTTTTAGAGGAGCGGAGACGGCCATTAATATGAATAAAGTGCAAACATTCATTCAGTAGTATTTATTGAGCGCTCCCTATGTGCAGAGCACCGTACTAAGCGCTTGGAATGGACAAGTCGGCCACAGGAACATCCACAGAAGTGACAAATATAGAATGATAATGAAAACCGTAATGGTATTTGTTAAGCGCTTTACTACGTGCCAAGCTCATAAGTCGAACGTGCTTACCAACTCTGTTGTATTGTACTCTCCCGAGCGTTTAGTACGGTGTTTTGCGCACAGTGAGCGCCCGATAAATACTGCGCCTGGCATTCCTTCAGTGGTATCTATTCAATAGTATCTATTGAGCGCTTACCGTGCGCAGAGCACCGTACTAAGCGCTTGGAATGAACAAGTCGGCAACAGAAAGAGACATAAATACCATTGATTGATTGATTGATTGATTGATTGATTGAGGTGGTCGCCACCCCCCGGGGGTCACTGAAGGCCTCTGGGCTTCACCAGTCAGGGAAGCAGCGTGGCTCAGTGGGCTTGGGAGTCAGGGGTCATGGGTTCGAATCCCGGCTCTGCCCCTTGTCAGCTGGGCGACTGTGGGCAAGTCACTTCACTTCTCCGGGCCTCAGTGACCTCATCTGTAAAATGGGGATGAAGACTGGGAGCCTCACGGGGGGGCAACCTGATCATCTTGTATTCAATATTCATTCGAAAGTATTTATGGAGCGCTTACTCTGTGCAGAGCGCCGGACTGAGCGCTTGGAATGGACAAGTCGGCAACGGATAGGGACGGGCCCTGCCGTTTGTCGGGCTTACGGTCTAATTGAGGGAGACGGACAAGAACGATGGCCATAAATAGAGTCCAGGGGAAGAACATCTCGTAAAAACAATGGCAACTAAATAGAATCGAGGCGATGTACATCTCCTGAACAAAATAAGGAGGGGAATGTAGCCTCCCCAGCGCTTAGCACAGTGCTCTGCACATAGCGCTAAAAAACGCCATTATTATTATTATTACCGTTATCATTATTCTTATTACATTCTTATTGCCCCGGTGCTTCGAAGAGGGTTTGTGCCATGGTAAGCGCTTAACAAAGAGCACCGTTGGGCTCCCGCAGCGCTTAGCAGAGGGCCGAGCAGAGAGGCAGAGGTTGCGGAGGGAGGGCCGTCGGTACCGCGCGGGAACGGCATGGGTGAGGTTCCCCGCGCTCCTCCTCCGCCCCCGCCCCGCCCCGCCCCGCCCCCCCACAGCCCCCGCCCAATCACGGGCCCCGCCCCGCCGGTCTCGCCCAATCACAGGGCCGCCTTCTCACAGGCCCCGCCCCGCCACGGGCCCCGCCCACTCCCAGCCCCCGCCCACTCCCAGCCCCCGCCCACTCCCAGCCCCCGCCCCGCCGGCCCCGCCCCGCCCAATCACAGGGGCGCGTTCTCACAAGCCCCGCCCCGCCCCCGGGCTCCGCCCACTCACAGCCCCCCATCACAGGCCCCGCCGGCCTCGCCCAATCACAGGGCCGCGTTCTCACAGGCCCCGCCCCCTCACAGGCCCCGCCCCCACAGGCCCTTCCCCCTCACAGGCCCCGCCCCGCGGGCCTCGCCCAATCAGAGGACGGCGTTCTCACAGGCCCCGCCCTTTTCCGGGGCCCCGCCCCCTCCCCGCGGGCCCCTCCTCCCCCTGGGCCCCCCAACTCCCTCTTCCAGCAGGCCCCACCCCCGTTCTAGCCCCGTCCCTTCCCCGGAGCCCGCCCCCCTCCCTTCCTCCAGGCCCCGCCCCTTCCTCCGCTGTTCTAAGCGCTGGGGGTAGACCCAGGGGAATCAGGTTGTCCCACGTGGGGCGCCCAGTCTGCATCCCCATTTCACAGATGAGGGAACTGAGGCACCGAGAAGTGAAGTGACTTGCCCAAAGTCACCCAGCTGGGGAAGTGGCAGAGCTGGGGTTCGAACCCATGACCTCTGCCTCCAAAGCCCGGGCTCTTGCCAGTGAGCCACGCTGCTTCTCCCCCCCAGCGCTTAGAACAGTGCTGTGCACATAGTAAGCGCTTAACAAATACCCGCATTATCCTCATTATAGTAGGCGCTTAACAAATACCGACCTTATTATTAAGAGCTACCGACGCTCTTTTCCGACAGGCCCCGCCCCCTTTCCCAACCCCGCCCCCTCGGTCCCGGCCCCGCCCCTGCCCCCGGGCCCCGCCCCCCGGGCGGCGTCCCCTTCCCTTCCCTACCCTTCCCTTCCCTTCCCTCTCCCTTCCCTTCCCCCCGGCCCGGCCCGGCCCGGCGTCAGTCCGGCGGAGCCGGGGTCCGGGAGCGAGCGGGGGAGCGCTCGGGGGTCGGCATGGACGGCCGCTTCGGGGCCACCGCCCCCGCTCACTTCACCCCGCTCAGCGCCGCCATCCCCGCCACCAGGGTGGAGGTGTCCGTGTCGTGCAGGTGAGCGCCCCTCTCCGCCTCCATCCCCCGGGACCCTCCCCCGGGACCGGTGCCCCCCCCCCCCCCCCCCCCAGGACCGGACGCCTCCATCCCCGTCCATCCCCGCGGACCGGTCCGCCCCCCCCAGGACCGGACGCCTCCATCCCCGTCCATCCCCCCGGACCGGTCCGCCCCCCCCCAGGACCGGACGCCTCCATCCCCGTCCATCCCCCCGGACCGGTCCGCCCCCCCCCCCAGGACCGGACGCTTCTCCCCATCCATCCCCCCGGACCGGGTCCCCCCCTCCCCCCCCCCAGGACCGGTCGCTCGTCGTCCTCCTCCCTCTCCTCCCCCTCCTCGTCCTGGCGTCTGTCCATCCCTCCCTATGTGGCAACCCCTCTCCTAAGCGCTGGGGACCAGTTGGTTCATCCTTTCATTCGATCGTATCGCCGGAGCGCTCCCTCTGTGCGAAGCAGCACGCTCAGGGCTTGCACTCGTCCCGCGCGGGGCTGAGCGGTCCCATCTTCCCGACGAGGTCACCGAGGCCCGGAGAGGCGAAGCGAGCCGGCCGGGGGGCGGAGCCGGGTGCCTTCCCCCTTGGGGTCGTAGGGGTTGAGCTCCGACTAGGTGCGGAGCACTGTGCTGAGCGCTCGGGATGGACAGTGCGGCGGCAGAGACGGTTCCCTGCCCGGGGACGGGCTCCCGGTCTCATCGGGGAGGGATTAGAACTCAGGACCCGGTGGGCAGTGCACGGGGAGGGAGGGGGGGGGGGCTGCGCTAAGCGCTGAGGACGGGGCTGGGGGCCGGGGGTCCCGGCGGGCCGCAGCCCCGACCCTTTCGCCTCCTTGTCCCCACCCACCGAGATTCGAGCCCCGCCAAAGTGGCCCGTTGGGCTTGTGACTCAGCGGGCCCAGAGCCCCGCACCCTTGGCTCGGAGCCCCGACGGGAAAGGGGCTGGGGATGGTCGGCCAAGGGCAGCGGGGAGGGCAGGAGGAGGTGGGGGGGGGGGGGAGGAGGAAGAAAAAGAGAAGGAAGAGGAGGGGAAATACGGAGGAAGAAGAGGAGAAAGAGAAGGAAGAAGAAGAGAAAGGGGGGGAAGGAGGAGGAGGAGGAGAAAGTGAAGGAAGAAGAGGAGGAGCGAGGAGGAGGAGGTGAAATAAGGAGAAAAAGAAGAGGAGAAAGAGAAGGAAGAAGAAGAGAAAGAGGGAGGAGGAGGAGGAGGAGGAGGGGAAATACGGAGGGGGAGAAAAAGAAAAGGAGGAGGAGGAGGAGGAAGCAAAAGAAGAAGAGGAGAAAGAGGAGGAGGTGAAATAAGGAGGAAGAAGAGGAGAAAGAGAAGGAAGAAGAAGAGAAAGAGAGAGGAGGAGGAGGAGGAGGAGGGGAAATACGGAGGGGGAGAAAAAGAAGAGAAGGAGGAGGAGGAGAAGAAAGTGAAGGAAGAAGAGGAGGAGAAAGAGAAGGAGGAGGAGGTGAAATAAGGAGGAAGAGGAGGAGGAGGAGGAGAAAGAGAAGGAGGAGGAGGTGAAATAAGGAGGAAGAGGAGAAGGAGGAGGAGGTGAAATAAGGAGGAGGAAGAAGAGGAGGAGGAGAAAGAGAAGGAGGAGGTGAAATAAGGAGGAAGACGAGGAGGAGAAAGAGAATGAAGAAGAGGAAGAGAAAGAGGAGGAGGAGGAAAAGAGAGTGAAGGAAGAAGAGGAGAAAGAGGAGGAGGTGAAATAAGGAGGAAGAGAATGAAGAAGAGGAAGAGAAAGAGGAGGTGAAGGAAGAAGAGGAGAAAGAGGAGGAGGTGAAATAAGGAGGAAGAAGAGGAGAAAAAGAAAGAAGAGGAGGAGGAGGAGGAAAAGGACAAGGAGGAGGAGGAAAAGGAAGTGGAGAAAGGAGGAGGAGAAAGAGAAGGAGGAAGAGGCAAAAAAAAGAGGAGGAGGAGGAGGAGGGAGAGGAAAAGAGAGAGTAGGGGGAGGAGGAGGATGAGAAAGGTGGAGGGGGAGGAGGGGAGGGAGAGGAGATGGAGGATGAGGGAGAGGAAAAGGAGGAGGAGGAGGAGAAGGAGGAGGGAGAGGAAAAGGGGGAGGAGAAGGAAGGAGAGGAAGAGGAGGTGAAGGAAGAGGCATGCCGAGAAGGATGCTGATTATTAATGATGATATTTGTTGATAATGATAATTGTACTTGTTAAGCGCTCACTAGGTGCCCAGCACTGTTCATTCATTTGTATTTAATTCAGCGCTGACTGTGTGCAGAGCGCTGTACTAAGCGCTTGGAAAGTACATTCAGGGAGCAGAGAGAGGCAATCCTTACCCAACAACGGGCTCACTATTCTGAGCGCTGGCTTGGATTACAAGCAAGTCTGTCCCTGTTCCACGTGGGGCTCACAGTCTTAACCCCCAGTTTACAGATGATGGAACTGAGGCTCAGAGAGGTGAAGTGACTTGGCCCTGGTCATCCAGCGGCCAAAAGGTTTCCTGACCCGGCTCTGCCCTGCCCTGCCCTGCCCCGCCCTCTCCTCCCCTCCAGATTGTGGTTGTGGGCAGGCGTCTCTCTATTTGTTGTTCCAACCTCCCCTCCCAGGAGCTCAGTATTATTACTGTCATTATAAAGACGGTATTTGCTAAGCCCTTACTACGTGCCGAGCACTGTTCCAAGTGCTGGGGTAGATGCAGGCTAATCAGGCGGTCCCACGTGGGGCTCCCGGCTTTCATCCCCATTTTCCAAATGAGGGAATTGAGGCTCAGGGGAGCGAAGCGACTTGCCCGAGGCCACACGGCAGACAGGTGGCGGAGTGGGGATTCGAACCCACGACCTCCGACTCCCAAGGCTCTTGCCACGAGGCCAGGCCTCGTCCCCATCACCCGGGCCTCCCGCCGGGCATTCGTGCGGTTCCTCCCGATCCGCCGGGATGCCTTCGGCATCCTCCCCGCGGCTGCCTTTTGCTCCACAGCCCGCCCCGAACCTGGTCTTTTCCTGGCCCTCGAGTTTCCAAAGAGTATATCAACCGGGAAAAGTCGTGTCCCAGGAGATTAGGGGAGGGGGTGTAGTAAAAGGCCGGCTTCCCGAACGGGCTCCCGAAGATGATGCTTGTCGAGCGATGCACGTCCAGGCTGCTCCCAGTGGAATCGACTCCGTGTGAACACACATTTGGAAATTTAACCCGAGAGGATGTTAATCTCTCGTTCGACCACCCTCTCGACACTCCAGTCGAATCTAAAAAAGATTCCTGGGATTCCTCGTCATAGGCTGTTAGATCCCGCTCCTGGGATTTTTTTTCCTAGGAAACTTGTCAAAGAGCACGGAGGCAGATGTTTTCTCTACATGCGGATGTTACTCGGAGCTGAATATTTTTGAAACGCGTGACTTTTCTAGAGTTCTTCGCCAATTGTGCAGGCTCCCAGAAGTCAGACGTCCAACTGTCTTAAGAAAAGACCTACAGAGGAGGAGCCGCTTCAGCGTTCCTCCCCCTGTTCTCTCTTGAGCAGTAGAAAGTATAACTTTTTTTCAGTTAATCTTATCGTCTGCACCAAATCCTGGACTCGGCCACTCTCACTGGCGTGCTCAGAGATCTGTTAGCTGGAAATGTTTTAGAGTCCTCCCGAGTTCAAGGTTTATTTTGTCAGTTTGTCGGTAGCCGAAGACGACTCGGAATTGTTGGTCTTACGTCCTCGTTTGCTTTCGTGTCTCGGCACTTGGGTTTCTCTTCTTTTTCTCTCTTAAAAATATCAAATCTTTCTTGAGGCTCCTCAGTTTCTGTTGCCAAGAAACTGAGTCTTCGGGGTCAAAATGCTTGAGTATCTAGGTTAATTCTTTCTTTCAGAGGTATTTGTGACTTAGGAAAAAGGGACTTCCTCAAATGAAATCTAAGATCCGTGGGAGAGGGGCCTTTTGAATTGTATGAAAAGTTGTAGGCGAACGATAGTAGTTCCACGCTACTGACCCAGAGAACGAGGAGGGGGTCACCGGTCGATACCCTGGATCCTCATTCCTCTGCCTCTCTCTTCAGGATTGGAAATTCCCAGCGTGGGAAATGAAATGAGGATTGGTGATTTCCCAATCTAATTTGCCCAAGAGGATGGATTCTCCCAGGCAAAGCAGTGTTGGTATTTCTCTGTCCCCTGTACTTTTGGGGAGAAAGGTAATTATGGTTAGAGTAAAAGGAGCTGTAAAGGACCCCCAGAAACTCTCCCCTTCTGCTTTCCTCTTCCCCATTCTTCCTCACTCATCTTACTCTATTTCCCGAGTTTAGGGGGAAATTTTCAGTTTGGGACAGATCCAGAGTAATATGAACCTTTCTCGGAAATACTTGTATGGGAACTATTCAAGTGGATGTGTCACAGTTGTTTCCTGTTTTTCTGTGCTAAATCCTCCGCTACTTCTGTTTCATAAACTTTGGGCCAGATCCTAATTATCGGCTGAATTGGGGTTGGCGGGGGGGAGGGAACTACTTTGCAATGATACAAGATTGAAGAACAAACGGTAGAGCAGTAGACAACATCAAAATTTTGGAGTATCGGTAGGCCCTATTTTTTTTTCTTTAAAGAGGCAGGAAAAAGAAAAGCATGATGTAACAAGCCTTTATTTCCTCTGCCCCTAGCTTTATTGCACAATAGTTTTTATGACTTCGTTTCTCAATCGTAAGAAAGATGAGGTTATCAGTTGTCAGAACAGCTTGATCATTAACTAGTTCTGTGTCCTGTATACCGTTTAAGAGATTGTGGCATTGAATATTTATCATTAGTAGTAAAATATAATCATATCGTCTAGTTAACGGGTGAGAGAGAGACTGTGAGGTGCCATTTATTTCCATTTCATTCAAGAAAAGTGGTACAACCCCTACTATTCCTACGGAGAATGCCTCCCTGATCTTGGACATCACTGATAGGTTTTACAGATTCATTCCATCCACTGCAGCGAAGAGATTTTATTCCTTTGGAAGAATTATAGGCAATATTGGGTAATCCATCCTCAGGAATCTTTTGAATCGTCCCACTGAGCTATTCTTTCTGCATTTCTTTCTGTTTAGCGTTCATGATATTTGGAGAATTTGATTCCCTTTAATCTGCAGATGAAACCTAGTTTTCCGTCTCACTGACTAAATTTTAGATTTCCATGAGTTTCCATTCGTGGGGATGCTCCGCACGTTTCCATCTTTATCAGTTCAGCGTAGCCAGGATGGGAAGGTAGAAGAGACAGCCCATAAGCAATTCCTTCTATCCACCTTCAGAGAATTTCAACATCTGCGCTGGCCCTGCCCTCTAGGCTACAGTTCAGTGCCCTAACCCACGGTGCCCCATTCAGATGTAGTCAGGCTTCCAGGCCAGATTCTTCTTTCAACATTAGTTCTGGCCTCACCTTCGATCTCTATCTCTACAGTCATTCCTTCATCTATCAGTGTTTTATTGAGCCTTGTCATTTCACCACCAGACAGGTGATCTCTTCTCAAAGAACCCCGTGTTAGGAAAGTCACCCTCTAGTCCCCCAACCGTGACGGTCTCTGTACTTTCGACCGTTTCTTAATCGCAGGTTCCCTGCCCACAACGGTTTTACAGTCTGGGGAGGGGGAGCAGATATGAATATAAATAAATTGCGGGTCTGTACGTAAATGCTGAAGGGCAGGGGGGAGGTGAGTGCCCAGTAAATTGGATTGATTAAGGATTGAACTGATTTCTGTTTCTGGGAGGTCTCCTTTCTCTTCCAGTCTTGCTAAGAGACTCAAACCCTAGCAGGATATTAGAGATTACGAAAATTGGGTGAGCGACAAAGCGTTAGCTAATAACTCTTATTTAAGGTGGGGCCGGGTGTCTACGGTTAGCCTTCCTGCCCCAAAAGGAGTGGTGAGGAAGCTAACGCTTCTGATCCCTTGGGAACTGTGATCCATTGTAGCCCCAGAAAGTTGGTGTCCCTGACACTGTCCCTGAGAGTCGTGACCGGATGGAATCAGGTCTCAGATCTCTGTCCACTGGCCCAAGAACTCTGGAGTGAGTTGAACCAATCTCTGAAGTTTCAGCATCGATTGCGTCTCGAATAGTGTCGTCTGTTTAATCGGACACAGTATCGCGTTACACTTACGGGATGAAGACCTCCTGCTCAAACCTGAAAATGTGAACCCAAGTTGTGTGCGTCTACTGCTTGTGTGATTGCCATCTGCAAGAAGGATGAACCAGGGTGCTCAAAGACAGTTTGGTCAGCATGATGTACCCAACTCACTCTCTGTTAGCATGTGGAAATATAGTTGTTTGCATTTGGAGAAAATGCCACCATTGTGGAAGTTCACCATAGGTGTGTATCTGTGTGTGTGTGTGTCTGGAAGCGGAGTGTTCTTCACTCCGCTGCCCGGCTCATCTTCCTGCAGAAACGATCTGGGCCTGTCACTCCCCTTCTTAAACAACTCCAGTGGTTGCCTATCGACCTCCGCTCCAAACAAAAACTCCTCACTCTAGGCTTCGAGGCTCTCCATCACCTTGCCCCTTCCTACCTCTCCTCCCTTCTCTCTTTCTACCGCCCACCCCGCACGCTCCGCTCCTCCGCCCCCCACCTCCTCGCCGTCCCTCGGTCTCGCCCATCCCGCCGTCGACCCCCGGGTCACGTCCTCCCGCGGTCCCGGAACGCCCTCCCTCCTCACCTCCGCCAAACTGATTCTCTTTCCCTCTTCAAAACCTTACTTAAAAATCACCTCCTCCAAGAGGCCTTCCCAGTCTGAGCTCCTCTTCCCCCTCTACTCCCTCTGCCATCCCCCCTTTACCTCTCCGCAGCTAAAGCCTCATTTTCCCCTTTTCCCTCTGCTCCTCCACCTCTCCCTTCCCATCCCCACAGCACCGTACCCGTCCGCTCGACTGTATATATTTTCGTTACCCTATTTATTTTGTTAATGAATTGTACATCGCCTCGATTCTATTTAGTTGCCATTGGTTTTTACGAGATGTTCTTCCCCTTGACGCTGTTTAGTGCCATTGTTCTTGTCTGTCCGTCTCCCCCGATTAGACCGTAAGCCCGTCAGACGGCAGGGACCGTCTCTATCTGTTGCCGACTTGTTCATCCCAAGCGCTTAGTACAGTGCTCTGCACATAGTAAGCGCTCAATAAATACTATTGAATGAATGAATGAATGAATGGAAGAGTAGCATAGGACCAGTGGTCCCAACCACGCCGTGCATTCGTGGGTCATCCTTGGTTTTTTGTTTGCCGAATTTCGCGTCATTTCAGTTTTGACATTTTCAGACTTTGAGCTTTATTTCAGTTATTTCAGTCTCTTCTCTTGCTTATGGAGCCTCTCCTTGATTCCCGTGTGCCTTGATCTCCTGTTTCCTACACTTAATAATTATGGTGTGGTATTAGCTGCTTTCAATTTTTCTATGCTGTTAGGCACTTACTATGACCCAATCATTGTGCTTAGTGCTGGGGGAGATTCAAGGTCATCAGGTTAGACACAGTCCATGTCCCATATGGGGCTCATAGTTTTAATCCCCAGTTCACAGATGAGGTCACTGAGGAAGAGTGAAGTGACTTGCCCAGGGTCACACAGCAGACACGTGGTGGAGACGGGATTAGAACCCAGGTTCTATCCACCGAGCTTTGCTGCTTCTCCTAGGCCAGGCTGCTTTCTATGTGCCAAATATGCTGTATAAGCACTGGGTTAGATAAAAGAGAATCAGATCAGGCACGAGGCTCACACCTGTCGCACCTGGGACCCACAGTCAGAAGGAGAATGTCCCCGTCTTGGAGCCATGATGCCATATTAACTGAGGCTTAATTTTATCCTTAAAACATTTCTGGTGCCTCCCGTTGTTTACAGTTGCACAATTTCAACTCTTATACAGCAGCTGTCTATTATCTCCAAACTACGTTTAGTGTCTTCCCCACAGTTAGGAACTCAGTAAATATTATTGAGGGATTTTTTTTTTTTTCCCCACATGCCCCGTCTAGTGAAGCTTTTTTTTTTTTTTACATGGGTTTAACTTCAATGCCAGTAGACAGAGTTGGTTCCAGGATTTCTGGGTTTTGATCTTATCTTGCCACTTGATGTCAAGTATGGCCTGACAGTGATACCAGAGGCATTTGTCAGTCAGATGTCACTGTGACGTTCCAGGCCTCGCAACTCCTCGATTAGATGTAAGCCAGTCATTGGGCAGGGATTGTCTCTATCTGTTCCCAAATTGTATATTCCAAGCGCCTAGTACAGTGCTCTGCACATAGTAAGCGCTCAATAAATGCTATTGAATGAGTAAATGAATGAACTACCGTAAAACTTGCCCCGCACTACAGCTCTGTAAACCTGACCAGAGAAGCAGCATGGCTTAGTGGATAGAGCACAGGCCTGGGAATCGGAAGGTCACGGGTTCTAATCCCGGCTCCGCCACATAAAGTCACTTCACTTCTCTGGGCCTCGGTTCCCTCACCGGTAAAATGGGGAATGAGACTATGAGCCCTTGTGGGACAGGGACTGGGTCCAACCCGATTTACTTGTATCACCCCGGCTCTCAGTACAGCGTTTGGCACATAGTAAGCGCTTAACAGACACCACAACAATCATTAAATCTCCATTTTGGTCAGAACCTATTTCCTCATTGCTGCCCCACTGTTATAGTCTCCAGAGAATATTCTGGCCTCCTCGACTGGATGCTCTACTTTCTTGACTACTATTTTATTATTTGACAGTGGGATACAGAATTCCAGGACTGCCTTAGATTTCACGATGCCAGAGAAGATCTTCCGTTGTATGTAGGGTTTTCCGGGATCCCGGGAGACTCATAGCTTTAGAATTCTTCAGACCCCCGATTCAGTCTTTTGCCAAATCCTCTCCCTTCTTCCTCTACGACATTTCCAGACTCTACCCCTTTCTCTCCATCCAAATTGCCACTCCATTGGTCCAGGGACTTGTCATATTCATAATAATAATAATGACGACGACGGTATCTGTTAAGCCCTTACTATGTGCCAGAGACTGTTCTAAGCGCTGGGGTAGATGCAAGGTCATCAGGTTGCCCCACGTGGGGCTCACAGCCTTTATCCCCATTTTACAGATGAGGTAACTGAGGCACAGAGATGTTGAGTGACTTGCCCAAAGTCACACAGGTGACAAGTGGCGGAGCCGGGATAGGAACCCACGACCTCTGACTCCCAAGCCCGTGCCTTTTCTACTAAGCCACGCTGCTTCTCACTGAAGATATTCTATCTTCAGTCCTGCATCGGATTCTTGGCCGACCTCCCCGCCTCCAGTTTCTCCCCTCTCCGGTCCATACTTCACTCTTCTGCTCAGATGGGATTTCTAGCATGCCAATCTGCACATCTCTCTCCCCTCCTTAAAAACCTCCAATGGTTTCCCATTCCTCTCTGCGTGGAGGAACTCCAGGCCCTTAGCTTCAAGGCACTGAATCTCCTCTATCCCTCCTGTGTTTCCACTCTTTCCTGCCATTACACCCCAGATCGCATGCTTCATTCTTCTTAAGCCGACCTTCTCTTGACCTCATCTCTCCCACTCCTGATCTCCTGCTCACACTCTCCCCCAGTCGGGAATTCAACCACCAGGCCCTTCTGCACTCACACGTCCTTCATGAGGCTTTCCCTCATTCATTTCTCATCCCCCTTGCTTATATAATAATAATGTTGGTATTTGTTAAGCGCTTACTATGTGCAGAGCACTGTTCTAAGCGCTGGGGTAGACACAGGGGAATCGGGTTGTCCCACGTGGGGCTCACAGTCTTAATCCCCATTTTACAGATGAGGTAAATGAGGCACGGAGAAGTGAAGTGACTTGCCCACAGTCACGCAGCTGACAAGTGGCAGAGCCGGGATTCGAACCCATGACCTCTGACTCCAAAGCTCTTGCTCTTTCCACTGAGCCACGCTGCTTATATCCCTTTCTGTGGCCTCTTTAGCACTTCTATGCCACCGGAGCCCTTAAATATTCACATCCGTGGCATAAAATGAGCACTCAGTAAACACGATGGAATAAATGAGTGAGCCTCCAGTAGCATTTTGGTTCATAACTAGCAGCGTGGCTCGGTGTGGAAAGAGCCCGGGCTTTGGAGTCAGAGGTCATGGGTTCGAATCCCGGCTCTGCCAATTGTCAGCTGCGTGACTGTGGGCAGGTCACTTCACTTCTCTGTGCCTCAGTTACCTCATCTGTAAAATGGGGCTTAAGACTGTGAGCCCCACGTGGGGCAACCTGATTCCCCTGTGTCTACCCCAGCGCTTAGAACAGTGCTCTGCACATAGTAAGCGCTTAACAGATACCAATATTATTATAACTTATGCACCATATTACTTAAGCCCTCACTCGTCTATGTATCCCTCTTTCTTCTTCCTCCTATCTGTGATTTATTTTACAGTCTGCCTTCCCTACTAGATTGCAGTATCTTTGAGGGCATGAATAAAAATGTCCACAAATTCCATTGTATTTTTCAAGTACTTAGTACGTTGCTCTGCACACAGTAGGAATCAATAAATACTATTGATTCATACCATCAATATCAATCAGAGGAGCCGCGTGGCTTAGCGGAAAGAGCACGGGCCTGGGAGTCAGAGGACTTAAGTTGCAGTTCCCACTCCGCGACTCGTCTGCTGTTTGACCTTAGGCAAGTCACTTAACTTCTTTGTGCCTCAGTTTCCTCATCTGTGAAATGGGGATTCAATACCTGATCTCCCTCGTACTGGGACTGTGAGTCTCATGTGCTCTGTGTCTGACCTGATTGGCTTGCATCTATCTACCCCAGTGCTTAGGACAGTGCTTGACACAGTGAGCACTTAAACAGAATCATAATAAAAAGGATATGCCATTGTAGTTTTTGTAGTCTGACCTGTCGTCTTTCCTCTCGAAGACAGCGATGGGAATCCTTGTGGTGTCTTTGCAGTAGTCCAAATATTTAGGAAAACCTTTTTAAGAAACATGGAAGCGTGGAAAGCACATGCTACTTAAAAAGGTTTTCCTAAATATTTGGACTACTGCAAAGACACCACAAGGATTCCTCATCTTCCGTGTTTCTAGATCTCCCTATGCCGTCACCTCCAGGTTTCTGTTAAGGCTAATTGCCTTAATGATTTTTCTCAGTAAGCTAAGCAGCGCAGCTCAGTGGAAAGAGCCCGGGCTTGGGAGTCAGAAGTCATGAGTTCTAAGCCCGGCTCCGCCACTTGTCTGTTGTGTGACTTTGGGCAAGTCACTTCACTTCTCTGTGCCTCAGTTACCTCATCTGTAAAACAGGGATTAACTGTGAGCCTCACGTGGGACAACCTGATTACCCTGTGTCTACCCCAGTGCTTAGAACAGAGCTCTGCACACTGTAAGCGCTTAACAAGTGCCAACATTATTAAAATGGGAATGAAGACTATGAGCCCCATGTGGGACAACCTGATTACCTTGTACCCCCCCAGCGGTTAGAACGGTGCTTGACACATAGTAATCGCTTAACAAATGCCATTATTATTATTAGCTAAATCTCTGTCTTCTCTTGTTGGTAATTTCTTTTGGTATTGGGTAGAATATTTTAGAGAATATTGAAGTATTGACTTTTTTTCAGGATTCTCTCTGGTCTTTGATGAAACTGGAGTCATTTTCACTTTTCGGCTAATATATCTATTCAGGTGTTGACGGGGACTGAACCTACTTAGAGCTCACCTCCTCCAAGAGGCCTTCCCAGACTGAGCTCCCCTTATCCCTCTGCTCCCTCCCCCTTCCCCTTCCCTCAGCTAAGCCCCCTTTCCCTCTGCTCCTCTCCCTCTCCCTTCCCCTCTTCTCAGCACTGTGCTCATTTGTATATATTTTTATTACCCTATTTATTTTGGAATGAGGTGTACATCCCTTTGATTCTATTTATCATGATTATGTTGTCTTGTTTTTGTCCATCTGTTTCCTGTGATTAGACTGTGAGCCCGTCATTGGGCGGGGATTGTCTCTATCTGTTGCCGAATTGTACATTCCAAGCGCTTAGTACAGTGCTGTGCACTTAGTAAGCCCTCAATAAATACTATCGAGTGAATGAATTGTTTGTTTTGTTTTATGGTGTTTGTTTAGCACTTACTATGTGCCAGTCACTGTTCTGAATGGGGAGTACAGTGCTCTGCACACAGTAAGCGCCCAATAAATACAATTGAATGAATGAATGAGTACAAGGTAACGAGGTTAGACATAGTCTCAGTCCCAAATGGGGCTCACAGTCTTAATCCTCTTTATCCCAACGAGGTAACTGAGGCACAGAGCAGTAAGGTGACTTGCCCAGTGTCACAGCAGACAGGTGACCGGGCTGGGACTAGAACCCAGGTCCTTCTGACCCCCGGGCCCCTGCTCTCTCCACTAGGCCACGCTGCTTCTCGGTGGATGTATGTAGTATGTTGAGTTCTAGAAGTTTTCGCTACGAAGGTGAAAGCTATTGCTACCAGTTACCGTATGTCCTCCAAGACAAAGGACAGTGAGCTTCCCAGACACACATACACACTCTGTTTTGAGCAGTCAGTAAGAATAATAAAAAAATAATACAACCCTGGTTCAAAAGAAGTCACACTTTAAGACATTTAAACTCTGTTTTACTGTAGATTTGAAAATAATGCTCCCCAATTTGTCCAAATAATATTTTTTGACTCCCCAAATCCTTATCCTGATTACTACAGGGGTATGTCCACCGGCTGACGAGCCTTGTTCCTGCTTTTTGTGCTCACAGCAGCATTTTTAATTTACCGTTCCCAGCACGTTATTGCATTTAGACCAGTTTTCTCAGAAAATTCCCAAATTTTTCAACAAGTATGCCTGGTTTTTTAGATGTCCCCCTGAATGTTGGTTGGGGTAGGAGGGCTTGGGGTGGGGGGGGTGGAGGTGTGTGTGGAGCTGTATATGTGTGTGTGTGTGTGTGTGTGTGTAAGCTACTTGCTGCTTATAAAGCTGAGGAATATTCAGTGAGAAACTAAATGGTGGGAAGATGGTAAATTTGTTGTATATTGTTGGGCTGTACTCTTTCAAGCGCCTAATGCAATGCCCTGCACACAGTAAGTGCTCAATAAGTACAGTGGATTGATTGATTGGAAATAGCCAATACCACTCTAGAGCACTGAGTCCAGAGAACACTGTGCTCTCCCTCTTCCCATGCCCCCCATGTGTGTGGTCATAGATAGTGGGAATACAGAACTTCTCTGGAGGATACCAGGGAACTGAATTATTGGCTACGTCCCTATAGCTCTTGTATATTCTTCTTTCTTTCTATGCCTCCCTTCTCTTTCCCCTCTCCCCTCTTCCTACTGACTCCCTTGCCATCTAGGATTCTAGCTGGGGTGAGGAAGTGCTCAGGGCAGTAACGTGGGCTCTTAGGATCCCTTTGGGTGTCCATTTTTTCCCCCTTGTTCTAGTGGGATTTTTAAGGAATCTGTTTTCATGTGAAATGGAATTCACAGGAAAAAAAATGGTTACATTAAAATATAGCGCAATGGGCTTGAGAAGCAGTGTGGCTCAGTGGTAAGAGCCCTGGCTTGGGAGAGGTCATGGGTTCGTATCCCGGCTCTGCCACTTGTCAGCTGTGTGACCGTGGGCAAGTCACTTAACTTCTCTGGGCCTCAGTTACCTCATCTGTAAAATGGGGATTAACTGTGAGCCTCACGTAGGACAACCTGATTACCCTGTATCTACCCCAGCGCTTAGAACAGTGCTCTGCACATAGTAAGCGCTTAACAAATACCAACGTTATTATTAACTACACCATGCACACCACGCGAAGCAGCATGGTGTAGAGGATAGGACACGGGCCTGGGAGTCAGAAGGTCATGGGTTCTAATACCGGCTCCACCACATGGGACAACCTGATCACCTTGTATCCTCCCCAGTGCTTAGAACAGTGCTTTGCACATAGCGCTTAACAAATGCCATCATTATTAATGCTGCTGTGTGACCTTGGGCACTTCACTTCACTTCTCCGTGTCAGTTATTTCATCTGTAATAATAATGATTGTATTTGTTAAGCGCTGACTATGTGCCAAGCACTGTTCTAAGCACTGGGGTAGACACGAGGTAATCTTAATCCCCATTTTATAGGTGAGGTAACTGAGGCACAGAGAAGTTAAGTGACTTGCCCAGAGTCACACAGCTGACAAGTGGCGGAGCAGAGATTAGAACTCTCCAACTCTTGACTCCCAAGCCCGGGCTGTATCCACTAAACCACGCTTCTTCTCAAAATCTGTAAAATGGGGATTGAGACTGTGAGCCCCACGTTGGACAGGGACTGTGTCCAACCCGATTTGCTCGGATCCACCGCGGCGCTTAGTACAGTGCCTGGCACCTGGGAAGTGCTTTACAAATACCATCGTTATTATTATCACATGTGGCATCAAAAGCGGTTAATGCGGAGTAGGTACAGATCAGTAGGAGAAAAATCAGCTTTTCCCGAAAGCTGTCCCGGTTTCTGGGTTTCCAGTCTTTTTTTCTACTTCGGAGATTATGCAAAGTAAAGGAATCCCTGTGCTGTTTCCCAGGTACAGAAGCATCAATCATCCTGCCTCGAAATTATGCTTTTGAAAACAGGGCTGGTATGAGGTTTTGTTCTAAATCACTTAACTCATCAAGTGTTTCCTTTCTGAATATTATGTCTACTGGACAACTGCAGTATGGTTCGTTAATACTGTACAAGGTGTCAAAGCTGTCAGTATGTGGCCACCTAGAATAGTGTAGTCAAACACAAAAAGCCAAATGATTGTTACATCAGACTTCAATACGCCAAGCATATCTAATTTGGGCACAATTACGATCACGTTTCATGAAGAAATTATGGAAAGGTTATTCCGTTTGAACGGTAATTTCTTTTTTTGACGGTGTTTAAGTACTATGTGCCCGGCACTGAACTAAATGCTGGGGTAGATACACATTTATCAGTATGGCTACAGTCCAGGTCCAACAAGGGACTCACAGTCTTAATCCCCATTTTACAGCTGAGGTAACTAGAGGAACAGAGAAGTGACTTGCCCAACGTCACCCAGCAGACAAGGGATGGAACAGAGATTAGAATCCAGGTCCTTCTGACTCCCAGGCCCGTTCTTTTTTTTTCCTTCAATCGTATTTACTGAGCACTTACTGTGTGCAGGGCTCACCATTCTCTATCCACAACGTTCTCTATCCTCTAGGCCGTGGTGCTTCTCAGTATCGTGACGCTGACTAAAATACAGTATTGTTGAAAGGATAGAATTTAGATAGTAATAAAAAAAATTGCATTTTCATTGACGGTACTTTTTTCAGAGAGAAACGAATTATTTTACCTTGATGTTTTGGGTATGAGTTTGGCTGAAGAGATCGATGTGTGACTGGCAAACATTTTCACACCGATAGTGTATATCCTTAGTTTTGTTTCCTTTGAACTTCAGCTGTTGTTTACTGATTGTGTCGACTCTCAGCTTTCTTCACTTGCTGAAGTGCTCCATGAAGCCTCGCTTAGCCGTGAGAAAATTTAAGCAGGACGAAGCAGATAGGTGAGACCAGCTAAAAGGGAGATTTAAGGGACAGAAAGACTAATGGAATTGCTTGTGCCTGTCATAACATTATCAGCAGACATGAGAGTTGACCTCATATCTTTCTGCATCAGCCCCAGAACCCGATTCTCTCTATCATGGCACGGTAACCAAATCACTTTTCTTAGGCTTTTTGTATTTTCTGAATTTCAGGTTTGTTGCACACCTCAAGCATTCCCTTGTAAATCCCTTACAAATTAAAATTAAGAATTATTTAGACGATGGAAATGTCAGCAAGTTATGTTAAGAAAATTGAAGAACTGAAATAATCTGATGCATAAATGTCTCGATTAAAAAAAGTCAATATTGCCTGTCTCTTCAACTCAGTAGGCAAACGCTTCTTCCTAAGATTGCAGTGGCACTGAAGTCTGTAATAATACCTGGGAATCGATCATTTTAATTAAGAAGAACTTTAAGTGTTTGGCACTTCTTTGCACTGTGTTTGGGTCTCCAGTGCGAGAGATGCTTCTCAGTTTATATGACATGGAGTTTACACATTCGATTCGATTGTTCCCTGTTCGACAGTGCTCGGTAGCTATTGTGAGAAGAAGCAGTATGGCCTAGTGAAGGAGCACCCGAGTTCTAATCCTAATTCTTCCAGTTGCCTGCTGACTTTGGGCGAGTCGTATTAACTCTCTCTTTCCTCATCTGTAAAATGGGGATTCAGTGCCTGTCTTCCCTCCCCCTGAGAGGTATGGGACAAGGATTGTGTCCCAAATGATTATCTCATATAATAATAATAACGATGGTATTTTGTAAGCACTCACTGTGTGCCAAGCACTGGGGTAGATGCAACCTAATCAGGTTGTCCCACATTCATCCCCATTTTACAGGTGAGGGAAATGAGGCCCAGAGAAGTTAAGTGGCTTGCCCAAAGTCACACAGCAGACAAGTGACGGAGCTGGGATTAGAACCCACGACCTTTGACTCCCGAGCCCGGGCTCTTTCCACTAAGCCACACTGCTTTCTGTTCCAGAGTTAAAACAGTGCTTGATATAGATATATCCTTAACAAATACCTCTAATATTAACATTATTGCTCTTGATGTTTTTAAAATGATATTTGCTAAGTACCTACTGTGTGTCAAGCACTGTTCTAAGTGTTGATGTAGATACAGATTAATCAGGACAGATACAGTCCCTGTCTCTCATCAGGCTCACAGTCTAAGTAGGAGGGAGAACAGATACTGAGTCCCCATTTCATAGGCGAGGAAACCGAGGTACAGAAAAGTTAAGTGGCTTGCCCAAGTCACACAACAGGCACATGGTGGAGTCGGGATTAGAAAAAAATTGTGGTATTTGTTAAGCGCTTACTATGTGCGAAGCACTGTTCTAAGCGCTGGGGGATACAAGGTGATCAGGTTGTCCCACGTGGGGCTCACAGTTTTTTAATCCCCATTTGACAGATGAGGTAACTGAGGCACAGAGAAGTTAAGTGATTTGCCCAAGGTCACACAGCTGACTAGCGGCGGAGCCGGGATTAGAACCCGTGACCTCTGACTCCCAAGCCCGCGCTCTTTCCACTGAGCCACACTGCTTCTCTAGATTAGATTAGATTAGAACCCAGGTCCTCCTACTCTCAGGCCTCCGCTCTTTCCACTAGGCCATAAATCATTTTTCTTCAGATGTGTTGGAGGGAATGCTTCACTTCCTACTGCTTACAAAGTAAATCAGCGTTGCTCAGTAATTCTTCTTTAATTCTTAGATGCTTCGTTTCTTAGATCACACCCCTCTTATAGAGAAGCAGCGTGGTGCAGTGGAAAGAGCCCAGGCTTGGGAGTCAGAAGTCATGAGTTCGAATTCCGGCTCTGCCATTTGTCAGCTGGGTGACTGTGGGCAAGTCACTTAACTTCTCAGTGCCTCAGGTACCTCATCTGTAAAATGAGGATTAACTGTGAGCCTCCCGTGGGACAACCTGATTATCCTGTATCTCCCCCAGCACTTAGAACAGTGCTCTGCACATAGTAAGCGCTTAACAAATACCAACATTATTATTGAGGGCCAAGGACTATCTAATTTTCACCTGTGTATGTTTTCCCAGTATTCATTCATTCAGTCGTATTCATTGAGCGCTTACGGTGTGTGGAGCAGCGTACTAAGCACTTGGAAAGTACAATTCGGCAGTACACACATACAGCGCACACAGAACGTAATACATATTGTCGCTACCATTCAGTGTCCTCAGTAGTTCTCCCATTTCCTAGACAGACAAGGATAGATAAAAAGACTCCTCTAGGAAAAGATGTCTGTCACATCTGTAAAAAAGGAACAAAGACAGAGAAAAGAGAGAATGGTGGGGTGAGTGAGTCGATTATCCCGACCCAAGATTGGAAAGCTCTAGACTGTAAGGACGTTCTGGCCGGGGATCAGCTTTACCAACTCTCGTGTTTTTTGAGAGAAGCAGCATGGAGTAGTGAATAGAACACCGACCTGTGAGAGGGAAGGACGTGGGTTCTAATTCTTGCTCTGCCACCTGTCTGCTCTGTGACCTTGGACAAGTCACTTCACTTCTCTGGGACTCAGTCCCCTCATCCGTAAAATGGGGATGGAGACTCCGAGGCCCCACGTGGGACAGGGACCGTGTCCGACCCGATCTGCTCGTATCCGCCCCAGTTCTTAGCACAGTGGCTGGCACAGAGTGAGCGCATAACATACACCGCAGTTCATTCATTCAGTCTTATTTATTAAGCGCTTACTGTGTGCAGAGCGCTGTACTAAGTGCTTGGAAAGTACAATTTGGCAACAGATAGAGACGATCTCTACCCAACAATGGGCTCACAGTTATTATGATTATTTTCCTTAGTACTGTGCTCTGCTCGCAATAAGCCTTCCGTAAATACCAGCTGCTGTCAGCTGCTTCACACTGAGACCAGCGTTGCTTAGTGGCAAGATCCCAGGCTTGGGAATCAGAGGTCGTGGGTTCTAATCCCGGCTCCCACTTGTCAGCTGTGTGACTTTGGGCAAGTCACTAAACTTCTCTGTGCCTCAGGTCCCTCATCTCTAAAATGGAGATTAAGACTGAGCCCCACATGGGACAACCTGATTACCTTGTATCTACTCCGCTTGTATCTATCTATCTATCTATCTATCTATCTATCTATCTATCTATCTATCTATCTATCTATCTATCTATCTATCATCTATCTATCTATCTATCTATCTATCCATCTCTCTCTCTCTCTCTCTCTCTCTATCATCTATCTCTCTCTCTCTCTCTCTCTATCTTTCTCTCTATATCTATCTCTCTCTCTATATCTATCTCTCTATCTATATCTATCATCTATCTATCTATCTATCTATCTATCTATCTATCTATCTATCTATCTATCTATCCTCTCTCTCTCTCTCTCTCTCTCTCTCTCCCCTTGTATCTATCCAGCGCTTAGAACAGTGCTCGGGACATAGTAAGCGCTTAACAAATACCAACATTATCACCCCAGCGCATAGAACGGTGCTTGGCACATAGTAAGCGTTTAACAAATATCGTCATTATTGTTATTATTATTACCATTGATCGACTGGTGGTCCAGGAACTAGTCGCATGGGCTGGGGGTCTGCCAGTGGCATTATGCCACTTCAGTGTCTCAGAGCAAATGGTGGCTTCCGGGACAGGCTCGGAGAGAGGACGCTACAGCTGTAGCTGGTTCTTCTGGATGGGTGATGGGTACAACTCTCCCTACTACTTCCTCGTCGCCTGACACGGCCTGCTTAGTACAGTACCTGGAACATAGTAAGCGCTTAACAAGTACCATAATTATTATTATTCTGCTCCCAGACTCCCTGGCGGGCAGGGAATATGGCTTTTGTTGTATTGTACTCGCCCAAGCGCTTAGGTCAGGCTCTGCACACAGTAAGCACACAGTAAATACGATTGAATGTGAGAAGCAGCACCATGGCCTCGTGGAAAGAGCACCCGCGGTCTAATCCTTGCTCTTCTGGTTACCAGCTGTGCCCTTGGGCAAGGAAGTCGCTTCACGCTCTGTGCCTCCGTTTCCTCATCTGTAAAATGGGGATTGAGTGTCTGTTTTCCCTCTCCCTGAGACGTGTGGGACAAGGATTGCATCCAATGTGACTGTCTTGTATCTGCCCCAGAGTTTAGCACAGGGCTTTATATCCTTAACAGATGCCTCTAATATTAACATCGTTGCGAGCTGGTAGGGGGCACTTCGAGGGGCATGGCCAACTGAACTGCTCACGAAGGCAAGGGACCCAATAGGGAAGCAGCGTGGCCCAGTGGAAAGAGCCCGGGCTTCGGAGTCAGAGGTCATGGGTTCGACTCCCGGCTCTGCCACTTGGCAGCTGTGTGACTGTGGGCAAGTCACTTCACTTCTCTGTGCCTCAGTTACCTCATCTGTAAAATGGGGATTAACTGTGAGCCTCACGTGGGATCAACCTGATTACCCTGTTGATCAACCTACTACCCCAGCGCTTAGAACGGTGCTCTGCACATAGTAAGCGCTTAACAGATACCAACATTATTATTATTATCATTATTATCTCGATGGCAGCTGGAGTCACCACATCCACCTCAAGCCTGCTCTAGCTAGAAGGATCCCTTTTTTTTCCTCAGGCCTATCAAAATCCAAGTTCCTAATCCAATTGATCTGGGCTGTCTTAGCTTTAAAATTAATTCAGGAAGCTGAGATATTAGAAAGTTGATTACAATTGATTTTTTTTCTTTTTTAGGCAGCAATTTCATCTAAGGCTTCTCGGCAGTCATGGGAGTAGATGGCATAATCGATTTTTGGCTATTTAGAAATTTGAGATTTTCTTTTTTAATTTGGTCATCTAAGTAGTGGAATTTAAAATGAACCTTTGAATGATGTGCGATTTACAGTAGCCAAAGAATGAGTATTTTAAAATATAAAGAATAATAATGATAAATGTGGTATTTGTTAAGTGCTTAGTTTGAGCCAGGCACTGTGCTAAGCACTGGGGTAGATACAAGGTAATTGGGTTGGACACAGTCCCTGTCCACACCGGGCTCACAGATGAGCCCACTGAGGCTCAGAGAAGTCATGTGACTTGTCCAAGGTCACACGGCAGACATCTGGCCCAGCTGGGATTAGAACTCAGGTCCTTCTGACTCCCAGGCCTGTGCTCTATCCATTAGGGCACACGGCTTCTCCACGTTTATACTTGCATTAAAAAAAATCATTTGAAGATCTTTGTTTCAGTTTGGGTTTTTTTGCTTCATTAGAAAACATTCCCTGGCAAGTACTGCCTGTGGTAGATTAGGCTTGGAACTATCAGTGTGCTTATTTTTATTTTTTAATTAAGGAAATAGTTTCATTGTTACAATCAGTGTCTGGTTAAGATCTAGGATCAGGAAAAAATATATAATTACACCTGTGGGAATGTCTCCTTTAATATTCCATGTAGTACATGTGCCTTTCTGGGTAACCTCAACCCACTTTCAAAGTCTGGGGTGATTCGTAGCATTGTGAGATTTTGCTGATTTAGGATCTTGGCCTGGTTTGTTCAGATACTAATTCTGTTTTATTTCAGGTAGTAATTCACCAGGCTTCATTAAACCTATAACGTTTTCATCTGAAAAGCCTTACCTGGCTTTCTAACACACCTATCAATTTGCTCATCGTGCTCTTGTTAAGGTCTCTGAGTAACATTACTGGGGTCCAAACCAAGTTGTGAAGTGAGCAAACACTGAGGGTGGCGGGGAGGTCTGTACCCTGCGAGCACTTGATATTGCGTCTGTCTCACCACTGACCCCTCGCTCACGTCCTGCCTCTGGCCTTAAACGCCCTCCCTCCTCAAATCCAACAGACAGTGACTCCCCCCGCCTCTTCAAAGCCTTACTGAAGGCACATATCCTCCATACGGCCTTTCCTCACTAAGCCTCTTTTCCTCTTCTCCCACACCCTTCTGCATCCTCTTGACTTGCTCCCTTTATTCATCCCCCCATCACTTAGGTGTATATGTGTAATTTATTTATATTGATGTCTGTCTCCCCCTCTAAACTGTAAGCTCATTGTGGGCAGGGAATATGTCATTTATTATTATATTGTATTCTCTAGAGCGCTTAGCATAGTGCTCTGCACACAGTAAGTGCTCGATAAATGCGAATGTGATCGAATGGATGAATGAATTAATTCACCCTACCCTCAGCTCCTCAACACTTAGATAGGTATCTGTAATTTGTGGGCAGGGAATATGTCTACTGGTTTTGTTGAAAATGCCTTACCTACATTCAATCAATACCACTGACTGAAATATCATTGATTGGGCAGGTCCCTTTTCCCATGAAAGGGAGGAGGCTCCAGAGGAAGGAGAAAGAGGTGTACCCGTGGTGAGCTGGTCTGGGTTTGAAGGGAGTCACCAGAAGGAGCAAGAACCAGGAGGGTTTGGAAGATATGATCTGCTGGCTGGGAATAAAATCATAAATAAATAATTTGGTATTTGTTAAGCGCCTACTATGTGCCAAGCACTGTTCTAAGCTCTGGGTAGATACAAGGTCATCAGGTTGTCCCTCGAGGGGCTCACAGTCTTTAATCTCCCTTTTACAGATGAGGTAGCTGAGGCAAAGAGAAGTTAAGTGACTTGCCCAAAGTCTCCCAGTTGATAAGTGGCGGAGCCGGGCTAAGAACCCACGACCTCTGAGGCCCAAGCCCATGCTCTTTCCACTGAGCCATGCTGCTTCCCCTAATGTCATTCTAATCATGTGTGTGGCCCAAATGAAGCAAGCAATGGTCAGCCAGGCCAGAGGACACTTTTGTCATGGGAAGCAGTGTGGCCTAGTGGCCTTGACTCGTCCCTCTCGTTCACCCCACACATCCTATCCGTTACCAAGACCTGCCGGTTTCACCTCTACAATATCGCCAAGATCCGCCCTTTCCTCTCCACCCAATCGGCTACCTTACTGTTACGGGCTCTCGTTATATCCCGGCTAGACTACTGTGTCGGCCTTCTCTCTGACCTCCCTTCCTCCTCTCTCGCCCCGCTCCGGTCTATTCTTCACTCTGCCGCCCGGCTCATCTTCCCGCAGAAACGATCTGGGCCTGTCACTCCCCTTCTTAAACGACTCCAGTGGTTGCCTATCGACCTCCGCTCCAAACAAAAACTCCTCACTCTAGGCTTCGAGGCTCTCCATCACCTTGCCCCTTCCTACCTCTCCTCCCTTCTCTCTTTCTACCGCCCACCCCGCAAGCTCCGCTCCTCCGCCCCCCACCTTCTCACCGTCCCTCGGTCTTGCCCATCCCGCCGTCGACCCCCGGGCCGCGTCCTCCCGCGGTCCCGGAACGCCCTCCCTCCTCACCTCCGCCAAACTGATTCTCTTTCCCTCTTCAAAACCCTACTTAAAACTCACCTCCCCCAAGAGGCGTTCCCAGACTGAGCTCCTCTTCCCCCTCTACTCCCTCTGCCATCCCCCCTTTACCTCTCCGCAGCTAAAGCCTCATTTTCCCCTTTTCCCTCTGCTCCTCCACCTCTCCCTTCCCATCCCCACAGCACTGTACTCGTCCGCTCGACTGTATATATTTTCGTTACCCTATTTATTTTGTTAATGAATTGCACATCGCCTCGATTCTATTTAGTTGCCATTGTTTTTACGAGATGTTCTTCCCCTCGACGCTGTTTATTGCCATTGTTCTTGTCTATCCGTCTCCCCCGATTAGACCGTAAGCCCATCAAACGGCAGGGACCGTCTCTATCTGTTGCCGACTTGTTCATCCCAAGCGCTTAGTACAGTGCTCTGCACATAGTAAGCGCTCAATAAATACTATTGAATGAATGAATGGAGCCTGGGCCTGGGAGTCAGAAGGACCTGGGTTCTCATCCCGGCTCTGCCACTTGTCTGCTGTGTGACCTCTGACAAATCACTCCGCTTCTCTGTGCTTCAGTTCCTTCATCTGTAAAATGGAGATTAAGGCTGTGAGCCCTAAGGCGGGACAGGGACTCTGTCCAACCTGATTATCTCGTATCTACCCTGCCACGTAGAACAATACCTGGCACATAACGAGTGCTTAAAAATGCCACTATTATTATTTTCATCAGAACAGGGTACAGAAGGAAAGGCAAGGTTGTAAAAAGTTTATGGATAGGAACTCCTTCCCTAGTATTAATATAATATTAGAAAATATTCGGATGGATAATGATAAGTATGTATTCGTTAAGCCCTTACTATGTGCCAGGCACTGTACTAAGCTCTAGGGTGGATACAAACAAATCCAGTTGGACACGGTCACCTGTCCCAGGGTTCACATTTTTCATCCCCATTTTACAGGTGAGGTAACTGTGGCAAAGAGAAGTGAAGTGGCTTGCTCAAGGCCAATAGCAGACTAGTGGCGGAGTCAGGATTAGAACTCATGACCTTCTGACTCCCAGGCCCATGGTCCATTTGCTAGAGGGCAAAGGTCATATAGTTTTTTCTGGTTTTCTGCTGGCAGTGAGTGAGAGAATATTTTGCTAGGTAGAGGATTGGTTTGACCAAATGATGACATTTCTCATACTTTCTGTTCGTATGCTTGGGCCTTCCGATACCCCTTACAGGTGGGATCTTAATAGTAGCAAATCTGGGTATCCTTCAGATAGACGGCTTTTACTGAATGCTTACTCTGTGCAGAACTTAGTACTGACTGCATGGGAAAATAGAATGCAGCGGAGTTGGTAGATACATTCCCCCAAATAATTTAAGATTGACGCTGGAACAAAACCCAACGCCCATGCGAAGTCAAGATTCAAATATGTTATGATCTGTGACCGTAACGATTCCAGATCAGTGAGTAAGAGGACCAGTTCCACTGAATAAATTCCAATTGAGGTTTTCTTGTACCCCAGAAGAGGGGGAACCAAAGACATTCTGAATCTGAGCTCTGATCTGAATTTATTCTACAATTTCTAAGAAAGATACTCCCCAATACTCCTCCCCAAATACTGTGCATGCTCTAAATCTTCAGGCTGTTCTTCTGTATTAGAAATGTATCCAAAGCACAAGATTTTTCTTTCTTTTTTTCTGACTACTGCCCCAAGGGAATGAACGAAGGCATAGTGGCTCCAATTATTTAGCTGGAAAGGAATCTGCATATTCTGCATAATCATTTAGCTGAATGATTGGTTAATAAAAAGCAATATCCAGGGAGTGATTCTCAGGAGTCTGTCTCATCTCTGCTGTACAGATCAAACCTAAAAGAGCTATCTTTGTTATGATGACACAGATACGATTATATCGAGGTAATATAATGAGTGGGAAAGATAGTGAGCTTGATAGTCTTCAGGAATCTTTGATACGGTCTATAAATATAGTAATCTGGCTTGATACATTTCGATACTTTAGCTTAGACTGTTGGATTAGAACCATTTATAATGATCTCTGAATGCTCCATCAGATGCTGAGACTTAGGTGGAATTAATGAATAGAGAATGTATGTCTACTGAAATAATTATCCCTATTCTTTTAAAGTAACCACCCAGATCCCACAAACACAAGTTTACGTAACAATACACTCAGGCATATTTAAGTATAAACATATTGATTTGACCCGAAAATAAGCCTGGGCGTCACTGTCTCCCCCTCTAGACCGTAAGCCATTGTGGACAGGAAATGTGTGTGTTTATTTTTAGGTTGTACTCTCCCAAGCGCTCAGTACGGTGCTCCGCACACTGTCAGTGCTCAATACCATTGATTGATTGCAGATCCAGAAACACCTTAGAGCTGGCATGGTAAACCTGGCTCGATTTGCAGCCAGCGAACAGCAATTCAGCAAAGTTTTACTCTCTCCTACGAATCCACTCCTTATCGTGGCAGGAAAGTTTGCATTTGCTGATGAAGCTTAGAGCTCTGCCATATAGGGCTCCCCAGAATGGAAAGGTCTAAGCCTAATTGTTGCTGAATTGTACTTTCTAAGCGCTAACTACAGTGCTCTGCACATAGTAAGCGCTCAAGAAATACGATTGAATGAATGAATTAATAAGCCTAAGCGTCTCACAAAGTCCATTTCAACCGTGCTGGGCCGCAGTGGCGTGGGAAAGAGTCAAGGGCGGGTGATCAAGTGATCAAAACGTTGATCGAAGACAAGGACAGAGACTCAAGTTTTTACTATGTGGAAGAAGGCAATGGTAAACACTTCCATATCTTTACCAAGAAAACTTTGGACACATATATCAGAATGACCTTATGAGAGAAGATCGAACATTCTGAAGAGTGCGTGTCCTTGGAATCACCTTGGGTAGGAAACGACTCAATGGCATTAGAAGAAAAAGAAAGTTTAACGGTTCGTGTCAGGGACGTTTTTCTAGACCCACTAGATAATACCGGGGCTCAGGGGAAAGAGCCCGGGCTTAGGAGTCAGAGGTCATTGGTTTGAATCCCGGCTCTGCCACTCGGCAGCTGAGAAGCAGCGTGGCTCAGTGGAAAGAGCACGGGCTTTGGGGTCAGAGATCATGAGTTAGAATCCCAGCTCTGCCACTTGTCAGCTGTGTGACTGTGGGCAAGTCACTTCATTTCTCTGTCCCTCAGTTACCTCATCTGTAAAATGGGGATTAAGACTGTGAGCCCCACATGGGACAACCCGATTCCCCAATGTCTACCCCAGCGCTTAGAACAGTGCTCTGCACATAGTAAGCGCTTAACAAATACCAACATTATTATAATACAGTTTCTCCTCCCAAAGCTAACTGTTTAGCTGACTTGTGTGCTCTTTCATGGTGGTTCTATTTGGTGCTTTCTCAGGTTATGCTTGTTTTCCTGCTCGTGCTTGTACTTGGGCGCTGTAAGAACATAAAGATATCTGTATAGAGCGTGGCCTAAAGGATAATAATAATAATAATGTTGATATTTGTTAAGTGCTTACTATGTGCCGAGCACTGTTCTAGCACTGGGGTAGATACAGGGTAATCAGGTCGTCCCACTTGAGGCTCACAGTCATAATCCCCGTTTTACAGATGAGGTAACTGAGGGACCAAGAAGTCAAGTGACTTGCCCACAGTCATACAGCTTACAGGTGACGGAGCTGGGATTAGAACCCGTGACTGCTGACTCCCAAGCCCATGCTCTTTCCACTTAGCCACACTGCTTCTCTGAGCCACGTTGCTTGAACTTGGGCCTGGGATTTGGGAGGACCTGGGTTCGAAACCTGACTCCACCACCTGTCTCCTCTGTGACCTTAGGCAAGTCACTTCACTTCTCTTGTGCCTCAGTTCCCTCATCTGCATAATAGGGATTAAGAATGTGAGCCCTAGGTAGGACATGAACTGTGTCTGACCGGATTAATTTCTGTCCAGCCCCGTGTTTAGCACAGTGCCTGGCACATAGTAAGCGCTTAACAAAAGCTACAAAAAAGTTAACAAATGACAATCTTCGACAAACTAAGCATCAGAAACACCTCCTTGATTCACAGAATCAGGCCACATATGCAGATCATTGAAGTTATACTCACACGTCGTCTGATGGAAAAAGACCAGTCTAGTCTAATAGAGACCTATTTTACCTTTAATAATCCACTTAACCTCCACTCCCGACCCCCAGATGTCAGTTTCCATACCTGTAAAATGCAGATAAGCTACACTGTGATTGCCCAAGTGGGACAGGGCCTGTGTCCGATTTAATAAGCAATTTATCTACTCCAGCGCTCAGCACAGAGTTAAGTGCTTAATAAATGCCATAATTATTATTATTCTTGAACCTGATGTGCAGATATCTACTTAAATGTAGCTAAGATTGACTGTGTCTTACCTGATCTCTTCTCATTAATAATAATAATAATAATGATGATGATGGTATTTGTTAAGCATTTACTATGTGCCAAGCATTGTTCTAAGCACTGGGGTAGATGCAAGGTAATCAGATTGTCCCACGTTGGGGCTCACAGTCTTCATCCCCATGTTACAGATCAGGTAACTGAGGCCCAGAGAAGTTAAATGGCTTGCCCAAAGTCACATCAATCAGTCAGTCGTTTGTTGAGCTCTTACTTTGGGCAGAGCACTATAGTAAGCACTTGGGAGAGTAATAATAATAATGTTGGTATTTGTTAAGCGCTTACTTTTGCAGAGCACTGTTCTAAGGGCTGGGGTAGATACAGGGTCATCAGGTCATCTCACATGAGGCTCACAGTCTTAATCCCCATTTTTACAGATGAGGGAACTGAGGCACAGAGAAGTTAAGTGACTTGCCCACAGTCACACAGCGGACACTACAACAGAGTTGGTAGACACATTCCCTGCCCACGAGGTGCTTACAGTCATCCACAGGGGTAAAGTGGGGGTGGGTCTCTTCAATTTATTCTGTGCAGCCATGTTGGAAGGCACAACAAGAGATCTGAATGCAGATGGTGGTGGATACTTCCGTAGAGAAGCAGCGTGGCTTAGTGGAAAGAGCCCGGGCTTGGGAGTCAGAGGATGCGGGTTCTAATTTCAGCTCTGCCGCTTATCAGCTGTGTGACTTTGGGCAAGTCACTTCACTTCTCTGTGCCTCAGTTACCTCATCTGGAAAATGGGGATTAAGACTGTGAGCCCCGCATGGGGCAACCTCATTACCTTGTATCTACCCCAGTGCTTAGAATAGTGCTTGGCACAGAGTAAGCACTTAACAAATGCCATTATTATGATTATATCCCTGAGCAGCATCATTCCAAGTCCTAGAGACACATACCCAGAAACATGCCTGTTTCTGATCAATCAATCAATCTTGCTTATTGAACACTTACTGTGTCCAGAGCACTGTACTAAGCATTTGGGAGAGTAAGCTTCTCATGAGCAGAAATGCTAATATTGCTAATTACTCTATTTTATTGATGATGTGTATATATCTTTGATTCTATTTATCTATTTTGATGGTTTTGATGCCTGTCTACTTGCTTGGTTTGGTTTTGTTGTGTCTCCCTCTTCTAGACTGTGAGTCCATTGTTGAGTAGGGATTGTCTCTGTTGCCGAACTGTACTCTCCAAGTGCTTTGTACAGTGCTCTATACACAGTAAGCGCTCAATAAATGCGATTGAATGAATGAAATACGTCTTCCAACTTCTTTGTAATGTAGTGTAGTGAGAATCAGCATGGTGTAGTCTATAGAGCCTGGGAGTCAGAAGTCCATGGGTTCCCATCCTGGCTCCTCTACTTGTCTGCTGTGTGAACTTGGGCAAGTCACTTCACTTCACTGTGCCTCAGTTTCCTCATCTGTAGAATGAGGATTGGGACTGTGAGCCCCACATGGGACAGGGGCTGTGTCCAATCCTATTTGCTTGTATCCACCCCAATGCTTAGTAAGGTTCCTGGCACATAGTAAGCACTTAACAAATACCATAATTATTATTATTACTCTCCAAGCTCTTAATAAGGAGCTTTGCACACAGTAAGTGCTCAATAAATATGATTGATGGGTTGATGCAGTCCAATAGAGTTGGTAGACACGATCCCTGCCCTCAAAGAGCTGATGGTATTCTTTCAAAAGTCTGTAAGAAAAAAAAGGGACTTAGTGCTTAGATGGACTATTTTAGTTATTTCATAATATTTGAAAGAATTGCAGCAAGGCCTTAAAGATATCACCATATCCACTGATATCAAAAAGGAGAGCTCTGACTGAAGAAACCGGTAGGATTCATTCATTCAATAGCATTTATTGAGCGCTTACTATGTGCAAAGCACTGTACTAAATGCTTGGGAGAGTACAATATAACAATAAACAGACACATTCCCTGACCACACCAAGCTTAAAGTCTAGAGGATATCTTGTTTCTTTCCTTTTTCTGCCAGATTCTAGTCAGGATCCTACTGGACACCCTACAGAACAATAAAGCAAACAATGTCTGTCTTTCCCTTTACTTGGTAAGCTCCTTATGGACAGAGAATGGGTCTACCGACTCTCTTTCGTACTCTTCCAAGCTCCTAGTACAGTGCTCTGAATGTAGTAAGTGCTCAATAAACACCATTGATTTTGAGAAGGGATTTGACACAGGAAATGATGATGGAATAGACTCGTATATTCTTCTTATAAAGAGAGTAATGTTGATGTTGCGTTACGTTTTCCAAAGACAATGGAGGTAATTACAGACGTACGGCATACCAGAAATGGGAGAATGCAAAAAAAACACAACCAACTCCTGAGATTGCTCCACTTCCTTTAGAGCAGACATGATCATTAACTCACGAGGAGGGGAAAACCCCAAACTGGACATCTTTAGTGGTATATTATGGGCTTTCTGGTTTCATATCTTTCCTTGTTTCAGAAGCTTTTGAAAATATGATTTGTGCTTCCTTCTGGCTAGCCTGTAAAGTATCTTAATAAAAGAAATCATTTTTTTGCCATGCTGATCCAAGCATTTGTCATACCCTGCGTCCTCACTGACCTCTGCCTCAGTCAATCGATCAGTGGTACTTATTGAATGCTGATTGTGTGTAGAGCACTGTACTGAGCACTCGGGAGGGAACAGTACAAGGAGTTGGTAGACACGATCCCAATCTCCTGTCTCCCCACTCTCCAATCCATACTTCCTGCTGCCCAGATCATTTCTCTAAAAACATGCTCAGATCACATCTCCTCCCTCCTCAGAAACCTCCGACGGCTTCCCTTCCCTCTCTATGAATCAAAGAGGAGCTCCTTAGCATAGGTTTTAAGGCACTAAATCCGTTCTGCCTCTCCTATCTCACCTTGCTGATCTCCTACTGCAACCCGACCCACACACTTCACTTCTGAAACACCCATCTACTTGTTGTACCTCGATCTCGTCTTTCTCACCGCTGACCTCTTGGTCTCTAGCCTGCAACTCCTTCCCTATTCATATCAATCAATCGTATTATTGAGCATTTACTACATGCAGAGCACTGTACGAAGCACTTGGGAGAGTATAACAGACTTATATCCGCCAGACAGACACTATTTCCACCTTCAGGGCCCTACTAAAATCATATCTTCCCCCGAGAGGTCTTCCCCAACGAAGTCCCCTCTTCTGTGTTGCCTATTCACTTGGGTTCAGACCCCTTAAAACAACTTATTCATGAAAATCCACTTTCCTCTCCATCAAACTGGTACCACTTTATCTCAAGGACTTGCCGTATCCTGCCTTGATTACTTTATCAGTCTCCTTGCAGACCTCTCTTCTTCCTGTTCTTTCCACTCCAGTCCAGACTTCTCTCTGCTGCCCAGATCATTTTTCTACAAAAACATTCAATCCATGTTCCCCCATTTCTCAAGAACCTCCCGTGGTTGCCTATCTACTTCGGCGTCAAACAGAAATTCCTTACCTTCAGTTTTAAAACAATCGATCATCCTATCCCCTGCTACTTTACCTTGCTGCTCTCCCACTACAACCCAGCCCGTGCACTTTGCTTTTCTAGTGCTAACCTATTCACTCTACCTCAGTCGTATCTATCTCACCACTGACCTCTTGCCCATGTCCTGTCTCTGGCCTGTCATGCCCTTCCTCTTCATATCCGACGCAATTACTCTCCCTGCCTTCAAAGCTTCACTGAAGGCAGCTCTCCTTCAAGAGGCCTTCCATAAGCCCTCTTTTCCTCTTTTCCCATTCCCTTATGAGTCACCCTTGCAATTGGTGACAGCACTTATGCACATATCTGTAATTCATTTATCAATGTCTGTCTACCTCTGTAGATTGTAAGCTCACTGTGGGCAGGGAACATATCTACCAACTCTGTTAAATTGTTCTAATGTGCTCTCCCAAGGTGTTAGTATAGTGCTCTGCACACAGCAAGTACTCAATAAATATGACCCCCCTCCACATGCGCATCAGACCCCATTCCTTCGCACCTTATAAAAACTCTCACCCTTTCCCTCCTTCCCTCTCTAACAGCCATCATGAACCATTCACTCTCCAATGGCTTCTTCCCCACTGCCTTCAAACATGCCCAGGTCCTAAAAAAACCCTCCCTTGATCCCACAGCTCCCTCCGGTTATCGCCCCGTCTCCCTCCTACCATTCCTTTCCAAACTCCTTGAGTGAGTCATCTACTCCCGCCGTCTCAAATTCTTCTCTTCCAATTCTCTCCTGGACCTCCTCCAATCTGGCTTCTGCCCTCTTCACTCCACTGAAACTGCCCTCTCAGAGGTCTCCAATGATCTCCTTCTTGCCAAATCCAACGGCTCCTACTCCATCCTAGTCCTCCTTGACCTCTCAGCTGCCTTTGACACTGTGGCCCATCCCCTTCTCCTGGAAACATTTTCCAACCTTGGTTTCACGGACACTGTCCTCTCCTGTTTCTCCTCATTTCTCTCTAGCCGTTCATTCTCAATCTCTTTTGCTTGTGGGCTCCTCCTCTGCTTCCACCCCCTAACTGTGGGCATCCCTCAAGGTTCAGTACTTGGTCCCCTTCTATTTTCCATCTACACTAATTCCCTTGGAGAACTCATTCGCTCCCATGGCTTCAACTACCATCCCTATGCAGATGATACCCAAATCTACATCGCTTTCCCTGATGTCTCTCCCAGTCTCCAGGCTCCTATCTCCTCCTGCCTTCAACACATCTCTACTTGGATGTCCTCCTGTCACCTCAAAGTTACCCTGTCCAAAACAGCTCCTTATCTTCTCACCCAAACCCTGTCCTCTCCTGGACTGTCCCGCTACTGTAGACAGCATCACTATCCTTCCCGTCTCAAAAGCCTGTAACCCTGGCGTTATCCTTGACCCCTCTCTCTCTCATTCAACCCTCATATCCAAACCATCACCAAATTCTGTTGGTCTCACCTTCACAACATTGCTAAAATCCACCCTTTCCTCTCCATCCAAACTGCTACCAAGTTAATACAATGACTCATCCTGTCCTGCCATGATTAAGGCATTGACCTCCTTGCTGACCTCCCAACCACTGCCTCTCCCCACTCCATTCCATACTTTACTCCTCTTCCCTGATAATCTTTCCAGAGAAGCGTTCAGAAGGTCACCCCTGTCTCAAAAATCTCCATTGGTTGCCCATCCACCTCTGAATTAAGTAAAAACTCTTCACCATTGGCTTCAAAGCAGTCCACCACCTTGCCCCCTACTACTTCACCTCACATCTCTCCTTCTACAACACAGCCTGCACCCCTTGTTCCTCTAGTGCTAACCTTCTCACTGTGCCTTGATCTCTTCTGTCTCACTGCCAACCCCTAACCCTCATCCTGCCTCTGGCCTGGAACACCCTCCCTCCTCCAATCTGCCACACGATTACTCTCCCCCGCCTTCAAAGCCTTACTGAGGGCACATCTCCTCCAAGACGTGCCCCACTTTTCCTCATCTTCCACTCCGCCAATGCCCTGACTTGCTCCTTTTGCCCTTCCCCCGTCTTCCTGCCCCAAACACTTATGTGTAAATCTGTAATTTTATTTATTTATTTTGATGTCTATTTGTATTGATGTCTGTCTCCCTGCTTCTAGACTGTGAGCTTGGATTGTCACTCTTTATTGCTGTATTGTACTTTCCCAAGGGCTTAGCTCAGAGCTCTGCGTACAGCCCCTAATAAATACAAATGAATATATGAATGATTGATTAAATGCTATAATTTTCATCCCATCCCCACTGCACTTATATATATATATATCCTTTTGAAATGTATTTTAATGTCCGTCTTTCACTTTAGTTTGTCAGCTCCTTGTGCATAGGAAACATGTCTACCAACTCTGTTGTTTCGTAGTCTTCCAAGCTCTTAATATAGTTCTCTGTATGCAGTAAGTGCTCAATACACACCATTGTTTTGAGAAAGGATTTGACACAGGAAAAGTTGATGGAATAGACTAGTACATTCCTGGTATGAAGAGAATAATGTGGATGACTATAAATTCAAATGCAAGGGGGAAATGAGTGATTAAAAGTCACCTAGGGGGAGAGAGAAGGAATATGTGATATTTAACACCGTAGCTAAACACTAAAATTGTAAACATGTCATCATCAATGGTATTTATTGAGTCCTTCTGTATGCGGAGCACACATAATATAGTTATTATATTATATTAATATTGTATTATAGTTATTACCTGTGCAAAACATCATCTGAAAATCAATCATGAGAAATTCCAGGATAATAGGCATTTGATTAGGTCATATTCCTAAAATAACAGCTGCACTTTTATGGAAAAAGAGCTCTTCAAGTAGTAATTTTATTTTTCTCAGTCTGATAACTTGCAATTTTCAGTGATTAGCTTGAGGATCGGGAAGTTTGTACAGATGAATGAGAGAAGTTGGGAAAAAGATGGAATTTTACAAACTCCTGCTACAATTTTGCCCACCCTAGCAAACTACAAAAATCAGTGGGGATATAAGCTGTCTCGAAATTTGGCTGCATCATGAACGGGTATATTGTGGAGTAAGTTTTCTCCATAGGCTTATATGTGTTAAATTAGGACCATTCAGTGGTATTTATTGAGCACTTACTGTGTGTAAAGCACTGTACTAAGCACTTGGGAGAGTACAATATAGCAATAAAACAGACACAGTCCCTGTCCACATGTTTCAGAACCCCTGGAAAAATAATATGAAATTCTTTATGCGCTACATATTGTAATGTTAAACATCACTATTGTTTATGCTTTGTTAAGGTAAGTTTAAGCTTAATATCACACCACTAACCAAACATTGTTCCATGCAAACGCTTGAAAGGAATTCATTTAAAAATATTACAAGAGAAAAACAACAAAAGAAGAAAACCTAACCCTCCTCCCACTCCCACACTTGCTATGTGCTGAATGTGCCCACATCCTGCCTCTGGCCTGGAATGCCCTCCTTCCTCTTATCTGACAATTACACTCCCCCACTTCAAAGCCTAATAAGATGCATCTCCTCCAAGAGGTCTTTCCTGACTAATTTCTCCTTTCCTTCCACTCTCTTCTGCCTTACCCTGACTTGCTCCCTTCATTCATTCCCCCACTCCCACCCCCCCAGTCCCACAGTACTTATGATCATGTCTTTAATTTATTTATTCATTTGTCAGAACCATCATTACTTGCCTTGTGAAGTTTAGCTTGAACCTACCACCACGCTGAAACCTTATGCGTACTTGCTCTGTACTTGCAGTGACAACTTGTCCAATTAAACTAAGGACATTCAACCTTGATTTTTTTATGGATACTGAATATTTTCTTCCAGAATTCATAGTAAATATGTGCCTTTTAATTTTTTGTTGTTAACAGAAACCTTTTGGACAGAGACACATTTTCAAAATCTGATCCAAGTAAGTAGATGAGTTCACTTCATTTCAAGCACGGATTAAATTCACTTGTCATATCTGGTTTATTGTATCTTTACGAAAGGAGTAAATATGGTATTTATGGTCATATTTCATGACATTTTATAAAAGTATTAAATGGAGTTTAGTTTTGGGGGGTGGTGTTTACCACTGTAGAGAATCAGATTAAAAATTCAGAGAAAGAATTGGTTGGGTCACTAATAAGAAACAGGATCGATCGGTTATACTGATGAAGTACCTACTTTATTAGGTTTCTGACATGTAACTAAACTCTACGGGCAGTGAATTATTCAAACCCTTATCACTGTAAATAGTTCATAAATTAAGGAAGGGAGAAAAACAGGAAAAAGACAACCCTTTAACTTAAAATTTACATAGAAAAAAAGTAAATAAAAAGAAGTGCTGTTGTGACGCCTACTGCTTTCTTGTGACTCCATTCAAGTAGTAGTAGAAATATTTATTAAGCGTGTCCTGTGTGCAGAGCACTATAGTAGGCACTGGGAAAGATACACCGGTTATAATTAGAGACATTTCTCCCGGGCGATTGGGTCAGGGAGGCTTCACAGTCATTCCTGTAGTTCAGTGATCACCTCTGAAGTCTAATGAAGTTCACTTGTGCCCAAGTGTAGGGCAGTTCACATTTTCAGGGAAATGGAAACGTGTAACTACAAGGTGGAAACCAGAAAGTGGCAGGATAATTTAGGAGAACACTAGTAAGCTAGTTATCCAAACGAATTGGAACTAAACTCGTTCAGGTAATGGAGTTTGGCTAACCAAGCATAACTGTGCAAGCCCCTAATCAATCAGTAGTTTTTATTGGTCGATCAGAGGTGTTTACTGAGCGCTTACTATGTGCAGAACACTGTTCTAAGCACATGGGAGAGTACAGTACAAGAGAATTAATAGACACATTATTAAGTCCGTACTCCTTGCTTAACACTGTACTAAGTGGTTGGGAGACGACACTAGGCACGATTCCTACCCTCAGGGAGGATACATTTCTAATGGGGAGATGGACATGACAATAAATTATGGAATGGAAAAGCAACAGAGAATAAAGATAGTTTCACAAGCGTCGAGAGAGAATGGGGAGATATCCCCATAGTGCTTAGGTTATGCAGACATTAGGTTATGTGCTAGGAGGAAAAATAGTCGTATTTATTGAGCGCTAACTCTAATGATGATAATAATGATGGTGTATGCTAAGGGCTTATTATTTACCAAGCACTGTTCTAAGCAATGGGGAAGATACAAGGTAATCAGGTTGTCACGTATGGGGCTCACAAACTTCATCCCCATTTTCCAGACGAGGAAACAGAGGCACAGAGAAGCTAAGTGACTTGCCCAAAGTCATACACCTGACAAGTTGCAGAGCCGGGATTAGAACCCATGACCTCTGACTCCCAAGGCTGTGCTCTTTCCACTAAGTCGCGTTCCTTCCCTTAGCAGAGCACTGTACTAAGGACTTGGGAGAGTACAATATAACAGTATAAACGGTACATTCCTGTTTGTATTGTTAATATACTAGGCCCATGGAAGAAGTTGTTAATATACAACTCCATGGAAGAAGTTGGTTAGCCACGGGTTGGATGTGGGTTGTTGTTACATGTCATTTGTATTGATAATACTATTTTTCCTTACCCTCTTTGCCTCTAAACCAAGCTCTACCAATTGCCTGATTTGTGACCTAGTGTAAATCATTTAACTTCTATGTGCCTCATTTTCCTCATCTGAAAAATGGTGTTGAGATACCTATTCTTCATATCCCTTAAACAGCCTTAAATGACTTGTTGGAAAGAGCACGAGCTTGGGAGTCAGGGGATGTGGGTTCTAATCCCGGCTCCACAACCTGTCAGGTGTGTGACTTTGGGAAAGTCACTTAATTTCTCTGTGCCTCAGTTACCTCGTGTAAAATAAGGATTCAGACTGTGAGCCCCATGTGGGACAACCGATTACCTTGTATCCACTCTAGCGTTTAGAACAGAGAACAGTGCTTGGCACATAGTAAGTGCTTAAGAAATACCATAATAATAATTATTATTATTAATCAACTGTGGGACAGGGACTGTGCCCAAACTGCTTCTATTGTTTTTATCCTAGTGCTTAATACAATGTTTGGCACATAGTAGGTGTTTTAACAAATACTGTCATCATTATTATTATTATGTAATGTTATGTAGAAAGTAGGTTAGGATTTGAAAGCAGTTGCCCCTAGCATGAAAAGAAAAAAGCTAGAAGAGTTAGATTTCCTGTGACTTTTCATCTAAAGATAGAAATAACTATGACCTTGTTGTATTATTATTAATCATATTTACTGAGTGCTTACTGTGTGCAAAGCACTGTACTAAGTACTTTCCCAAGGATTTAGTAGAGTGCTCTGCACACAGTAAGGGCCCAGTAAATACCATTGATTAACTTTTTTATTCTGTAGGGGACAAAGGAACAGCATTTTTACCCTTCTGAAAAGGGGGTTGGGGGAGAGAAAGAGGGGTGTGTATGTGAAACACGCACATAGTAATTGTTCAGTAAATGATTTAAGTCAAACATCTAAGTTAGGAAAAGGCAAGTTTTTGGAGAGTGCTCTTCCCATCATTGTCATCAATTGACGATTCTGAGCCCCTCCATCTCTAGGAAAGCTTACCACCTCAGCTATAATTAGGAATGTTAGAACGTGGGGCATTCTTGCTTAAAAAAGCACGTAAGCACTTATAAAGATACAGTGCTTTGTACAAAGTAAGTGCTCAATCCATACCTTTGAATGAATGAAAAAAGGGCCAAAAATAATAAATGCAAATAACAATGCTAGCATACAGGGCATTTGCTTTTAAGTGAAAGGAAGGGATATTTACAGAACAGAGAAGTAAGGCAGAATGTTTATGTGAGCCTGCAGATTGATGGAGGTTACCAAGTTAGAACTCCGGATACGGACTCCCCAGTTCAGTTGTCTGTCCTTTAGACTTTCTCTAGGTTTCTTACAATGCTTCCTATGCCCTCAGAAAAAAAATAATGATGTTGGTATTTGTTAAGCGCTTACTATGTGCAGAGCACTGTTCTAAGCACTGGGGTAGACACAGGGTAATCAGGTTGTCCCACGTAAGGCTCACAGTTAATCCCCATTTTACAGATGAGGTAACTGAGACACAGAGAATTTAAGTGACTTGCCCACAGTCACACAGCTGACAAGTGGCAGAGCCGGGATTCGAACCCATGAAATGGATTACAGCATATATAATCTTGAGTTAAGAACTGCTAAGGACGGCTATTATAGTTATGTTTTTACTCTATATTACAGATTACTTTCAGACTCGATTTTACCTTGAGATATCCGCCTTTTGATCCTGTTGGTTGCTACTGGACATTGACTTTATTCTGAAGTTTTTACTCTTGTTAGCAAAATTTTATATACCCGAGTCAAATACTGACCATAGTTTTTTCAGAGGTGTAAAGAAGTAACAGAGAAATGTTAGAGTCACTTATTGATGTGAAAAAGGTTTATTGGTCTTTTGATCTTTTTTGCAGTCTGTGTCTTATACATACAAGGCGTTGGAAACAAAGAATGGAGAGAGGTAAGACTATATTTTGAATTACTTTGACCAGAGTTTCACTGAATAAGGGAGTTCTTCACAAAATTTAGTGTTCTCAGTTTTCGGTGGAACAGTTTTGTTATTAAAGGAAGTGAGATATTCAGGAATTTGAGGATTTGCTCAGGAACATTTCAACGGTAGATATTCTTTTGTTTCGCCGCAGATATTAAGGATTCAGATGAGAAGTGATCTGATAGGTGTGGAGTAGAGTGGCTGTGATGGGTTTTTTTGGAAGATCCAGAAGGCTTGGCATCATGAGGTCATTGTGACATGATGGAGTGGCATCACTTTTGAAATTATCCTGCTCTGTTTTTAGACTGAAAAAGGGGAACCCGTGGGACTCTTTTATGACCCTCACTACATTTTATAGAGTTCAGTCGGTGGTATCGATGACATCTTTGGACTCCGAACAGAGAGGTTGTTATTTTTAGCCTGCTTTCTGCAACAAGTCTGGAGGTGTGGGTATGAAGGGACCCTTGAACCTCTTTTCTGACCCCGGGGCATGTTCTGATTCCCAAAACTGGATCAGAAAGGACACTCAGGAGTCCCTTATTCTATTAGTATGAGATTCAGGCAAGAAGTTGGGTTAAAAATAGCTTACCTCCTGCTCGGAGTTCTAGAACTCCTGCTGGGATTTTGCTGAGGCTATTTTAGCCATTTTTTTCATAATTTTATCGTTGACAGTTGTGTCTATATATATGTCATCTTGCCCCTACCTTGTTTATACAGCTTTTGTCTGCATATCTCCCTCATATTCATGGATGTTTTCAGATGTTTTCAGGCTCAAAAGTGGGGAAAATTCCTGTTCCACTTGATGTTATACGATTGAATGAATGAATAAAACATATCATGCCAGTATACGTGTTTATGAACTCTTGAATCGGGCAAATAGGTTCAGGGCTCATCCGGCTCCAGAGTCGCTGTTTCTCCCTTTTGGGTCTCTGTCGTTGTTTCGGGCTTGTGCTGGGTGCTTCCAAATTTTTAATCTCTGACGGTAAACCAAGTGCCTTACTAACCCCCCCGCCTTTTCCTCTGCTCCCCCTCTCCATCTCCCCAACTCACTCCTTTTGCTCTACCCACCTGCCTGCCCCACAACACTTGTGTATGTATGTACATCTTTAAAATTATAATTCTATTTATTTTAATTAATGATGTGTATATGTCTATAATTCTATTTATTTAAAATGATTCTACTGATGCCTCTTCACTTGTTTTGGTGTCTGTCTCCCCTCTTCTAGACTGTGAGCCCATTGTGGGCAGGGATTGTCTCTATTTGTTGCTGAATTGTTCTTCCCAAGTGCTTAGTACAGTCCTGTGCACCCAGTAAGCTTGCAACAAATATGATTGAATGAATTTACCTCCTAAGAAATGTGGTTTATTGGAAAGAGCACTGGCTTGGGAATCAGAGGACATGGGTTCTAATTCCAGCTCTGCCACTTGTTGGCTGTGTGACCTTGAGCAAACCACTTAGCTTCTCTTTGCCTCCTACCTCATCCGTAAAATGGGGATTAAGATTGTGAGACCCACGTAGGACAACATGATTACCTTGTATTTACCTCAGCACTTAGAACAGTGCTTGGCACATAGTAAGCACTTACATACCATAATTATTATTATTAACGTCTCAGTGCCTCAGTTACCTCTTCTGTAAAATGGGGATTAAGACTGTGAGCCCCACCTGGGACAACCTGATTACTTTGTATCTACCCCAGCACTAAGAACAGTGCTTGGCCAACAGTAAATGCTTAACAAATACCATTTTCTAGACTAGATAGTAATTTCTTTGAGGGCAGGGACTTCATCTTTTACTCTTACTTACCCTTCCAAGTGCCTAGCAGAATGCAGTGCACAATATAGACCCCCAACAAGGCAATCAATGGGATTTATTAAGTGCTTACTGTCCACAGAGCATTGTTCTCAGTGCTTAGGAAACTACAGTACAACAGAGTCGGTAGACTCGTTCCCTTCCCTTAAAGAGCTTACTGAACTTGGATAGGATTGGCGAGTCTCTTGCCACATCGTGACTTCACCAAAACAGTTGCTGTAATGTTGAGGTCGTCATGAAATTAATAATATTTGTTAGGTGCTTGTTTTGTGCCAAGTACTGGTCTTACCACTGGGGTGGATACAAGGTAATCAGAATGGACACAATTCCAAAATCTTATTGAAGGCCCATCTCCTCCAAGAAGCCTTCCCTGACTAAGCCCTCCTTTCCTCTTCTCCCTTCTGCGCCACTCTTACTTGCTCCTTCATTTACCCTCCCTCCCATCCCCACAGCACTTATGTATATCTCTGTACATACCTGTAATTTATTTATTTACTCATCTTTGTTTTTATTTATATTAATGTCTGTCTCCCATTCTAGACTGTGAGCTTGATGTGGGCAGTACTGTGTCTGTTGTTATATCGCACTCTCCCAAGCACATCGTATGGTGCTTTGCACACAGTAAGTGCTCAATAAATACGGTCGAATTAATGAATTCCAGCCCCACATAGGGCTCCCAGTGTAAGGGGCAGGAAGATGAGCTGAGGTGATGAGATGGAAATGAGGGAAATGAGATGAATTCACCTCTTAAGCAATGTGGCTTAGTGGAAAGAGCACGGACTTGGGAGTCAGAGAACATGGGCTCTAATCCTGGCTCCGCCACTTGTCCGCTGTGTGACCTTGGGCAAGCTGCTTAGCTTCTCTGTGCCTCAGTTACCTCATCTGTAAAATGGGGGTTAAGACTGTAAGAATTCATCTCATTTCTCATTCATCTCCCTTTCACACATGAGAAAACGGAGGGACAGAGAAGTTAGGTGACTTGCCCAAAGTCATACAGCAGATAAGGATAGAGGTGGGATTAGAACCCAGCTCTTCTGTCTCACAGACTTGGGTTTTTTCCACTAGGCATCTCACAAGAGAGTTGGTGGTAATAACCTAGAGGTCAAGGGCTTCCGACTTTCAGTGAAATCAATGTCCCTATATAAGTTCTTGTACGTGATGTCTGTAATTAAGGGCTCTTCGTGTTGCCAATAGGAAACTTCACATCCTTACTTTGAACCCTCCATCTTGAAGGCTTTCAGTCTCACACTTTTCAAGAGACACTCAAATGACAATTTAACCACAACAGAATTGAAGGAATCAGCTCATTAGTCTGATTCCCAGAACAATTTCCTTCTTCCCAGGACAGAACATCCCAACTATCACCTTAACACTTAGATACTCCATCATCTATAACACAGATGTACTTTTCTGAGTATGCTCTACTATTTAAAGACATAAACATTTACATTTTCACTTAAACATTTATTCATTTATATAATTTTATATTTACACTTATTTACATGATTTACATTTATATTATATACATTTACATTCTGTTACTACAACTAATTTTATATCTTTTTCTTCCCATTAATAATTTTGTCATTCTCCCCTGTTAGACCATAAGGTCTTTGAAAGTAGGGGTTCTGTCTTGTTACCTTTACTGTATTCTCCCAAGTGCTTGTAGTTGCGAAGTGACTACTACGGATCGATTGAAATATAGCAGAATCTTGTTTTTCCCGAGTGCTGTGGGGGGAAAGGATTATCGCTTAGTCTCCCAGACTGGGATCCTAGCTGGAGAAAGGGAAAGGAAGATGACCAGAAAAGAGGATCTATGTTTATTTCCCTCAGTTGTGGAATCATGGATATAATGAAAACCACTCAAAAACAGGGTGAGGTACTGAAAGCAAAGAAATCTAGGAGCACAATCTAGGTCAGTCTTTGTACGTGCACACTGGGGCCAAGACTGAATTTTGCATTTTAACCTTTGGTGAACTTCTCCATCACTGGTATCTTCTTCAAGTTCAAAGGACTCATATAAAGAGTCTGATAGAGGGAAAGGAGGACCAGGATTCTGGTCCTGTGCATTACTGAGAAGAAGGATGAAGCCAGAAAAGAGGGAGAAACTCTAGTCTTATGCTGAGGAGTCGTCTCTGACCCATAGCGACTCCATGGACGCGTCTCTCCCAGAAGGCCCCACTTCCATCTGCATTTGTTCTGGTAGTGGATCCAGAGAGTTTTCTTGGTAAAAATGCAGAAGTGGGTGGCCATTGCCTTCTCCCGTGCAGTAAACTTGACTCTCCACCCTTGACTCTCTCCCATGTCGCTGCTGCCCGGCTCAAGTGAGTTTTGACTTGTAGCAGATTGCCTGCCACTCACTAGCCACTGCCCAAGCTAGGAGTGGAATAGGTATACCTCTTCCTGACTCTCCCTCCCGTAGCTGAGACTGCCAGAGTACTGGAAACTCTCCAGGAGTGATCCTGAGAGGGGTGAGAGAGCCTCTAAGCCATCGTGAAATCCGCAGAGAGCCAACAAGTTAATTCTGAGGATGAGGTCTGGAGCAAAGGAGGAGTGAAATATATTTTTGCCTCGCACTCCTGGAGAGAGCAGGGAAGAGAGAACCTAAGCTCCAGTCAGAAACAGATACAGGAGGGGAGGCAAATGTAATAAGCACCTATCACAGAAAGAGATAGAAAGGGAAGAAGGGAAAAAGAAATGAGAAAGGAATCTAGCCTTTCTTTTTTCATCTCATTCATTCAATCGTATTCATTGAGCACGTACTGTGTGCAGAGCACTGTACTAAGTGATTGGGAAAGTACAATACAGCAGTAGAGACAATCCCTGCCCACAGCGAGCTCACAGTCTAGAGCGGAGGAGACAGACATCAATACAAGTAAACAGGCAACAATATAAGAAAATAAAATGACAGATAAATACCTAAGTGCTGTGGGGCAGGGAGACGGAGGAAGAGCAAAAGTAGCAAGTCAGGGTGACGCAGTACATATCATATTCCTGTACCCTTTTCTTTCACCCTGTCAGTCAGTTACATGTAGTCTTTACCCAGGATGTGCTGTATGACCAGCACAGATGGGAAATTAAGAGGCAGAAATGAAACACCTAGGAACATCGCGCTCCAAGGAAGATGTTGGTGATCGGGACAGATAGGCCAGAAACATCATCAACCTAACAAGAATGCCATCCAATTTTAGACTTCTCTCTTTCTTCTGTTCAATTCACTGCTCTGAAGAGTGACTTCCTCTTTATTCAATGTACAGTCTTAACACTCACCACCCTGAAATTCCTCTATCAGACCACCTGCTCCTCCTCACCTGCTCTCTCTCCCACACACACCCACTTGGTACACACCTGTACCAAGTTCCCCCACAGGGACTTCCAATCTTTTGCCCCCATCCAATTATTCTCAAACCCAACCATCATGTCTCATTTAATTTCCATACCCAAACTACCTTCTCTTGACACACAGACTGACATCCTCAATACCATCCTCTCCACTGAACAATTTCATCATTCTCCTTTCCCTCTGCCCATCTTGCGCCACTAACCCGCAACACTGGATCACCTTCACAGTAGACTTTCTCCACTCGTATGCTCGAGCTCTGGAATGCTGCTGGTGGGAATCCAGGCATCTGTATGACCTCATCTACTATAAATTCATCCTCACCAGCTGTAATTGTGCCGTCTCTTTTGGCGGACGATGCTGCACCTTCTTAATTGAATCCCATACCCATTGCCAACACCGACTGTTCTGGACATTCTCCCCCGATTAGACTGTAAGTCCATCAAAGGGTGGGGACTGTCTCTATCTTTTACCGATTTGTACATTCCAAGCACTTAGTACAGTGCTCTGCACATAGTAAGCACTCAATAAATGCTATTGAATGAATGAATGGACATTTAACTCCTTCTTCAAACCTCCTTTCCCTGTGTTCTTGCCTTCTCTTTCCTCTAATGTCCCAGCCACATACTTTATTGACAAAATTCAATCTGTGTCTCCCCACTCCTCAGGAACCTCCAGTGGTTTCCCAGCCACCTCCACATCAAAGAGAAACTTCTCACCATCAGCTTTAAAGCCCTCAATCTCATTCCCCCCGCCTCCCTTACCACGCTGCTCTCCTGCTACAGTCCAGCCCACGCACTTTGCTCCTCTATCCTCCTTGACCTCTCTGCTGCCTTTGACACTGTCGACCATCCCCTCCTCCTCCATACCTTATCTCACCTCGGCTTCACGGACTCCGTCCTCTCCCGGTTCTCCTCTTACCTCTCTGGCCGGTCATTCTCGGTCTCCTTCGCCGGCGCCTCCTCCCCCTCCCATCCTTTAACTGTTGGAGTTCCTCAAGGGTCAGTTCTCGGCCCTCTTCTGTTCTCCATTTACACTCACTCCCTCAGTGAACTCATTTACTCTCACGGCTTTGACTACCATCTCTACGCAGATGACAAGCAGATCTACATCTCCACCCCTGTCCTCTCCCCCTCCCTTCAGGCTCGCAGCTCCTCCCGCCTCCGGGACGTCTCCACCTGGATGTCGGCCCGCCACCTAAAACTCAACGTGAGCAAGACTGAGCTCCTCATCTTCCCTTCCAAACCCAGTCCTCTCCCAGACTTCTCCATCACCGTGGATGGCACGACCATCCTTCCCGTCTCTCGGGCTCGCAATCTCGGTGTCATCCTCGACTCGTCTCTCTCGTTCACCCCACACATCCTATCCGTTACCGAGACCTGCCGGTTTCACCTCTACAATATCGCCAAGATCCGCCCTTTCCTTTCCACCCGAACGGCTACCTTACTGCTACGGGCTCTCGTTATATCCCGGCTAGACTACTGTGTCGGCCTTCTCTCTGACCTCCCTTCCTCCTCTCTCGTCCCGCTCCGGTCTATTCTTCACTCCGCCGCCCGGCTCATCTTCCTGCAGAAACGATCTGGGCATGTCACTCCCCTTCTTAAACACCTCCAGTGGTTGCCTATCAACCTCTGCTCCAAACAAAAACTCCTCACTCTAGGCTTCAAGGCTCTCCATCGCCTTGCCCCTTCCTACCTCTTCTCCCTTCTCTCTTTCTACCACCCACCCCGCACGCTCCGCTCCTCCGCCGCCCACCTCCTCACCGTCTCTCGGTCTCGCCTATCCCGCCGTCGACCCCCGGGCCACGTCTTCCCGTGGTCCCGGAACGCACGCCCTCCTCACCTCCGCCAAACTGATTCTCTTCCCCTCTTCAAAACCCTACTTAAAACTCACCTCCTCCAAGAGGCCTTCCCAGACTGAGCTCCTCTTCTCCCTCTACTCCCTCTGCCATCCCCCCTTTACCTCTCCGCAGCTAAACCCTCTTTTCCCCCTTTCCCTCTGCTCCTCCACCTCTCCCTTCCCATCCCCACAGCACTGTACTCGTCCGCTCAACTGTATATATTTCCGTTACCCTATTTATTTTGTTAATGAATTGTACATCGCCTTGATTCTATTTAGTTGCCATTGTTTTTACGAGATGTTCTTCCCCTTGACTCCATTTATCGCCATTGTTCTCGTCTGTCCATCTCCCCCGATTAGACCGTAAGCCCGTCAAACGGCAGGGACTGTCTCTATCTGTTGCCGACTTGTTCATTCCAAGCGCTTAGTACAGTGCTCTGCACATAGTAAGCGCTCAATAAATACTATTGAATGAATGAATGAAAAGCCTGCTCACTCTTCCCCAGATCGTCTCACCTCTGACCCCTTTCCCGTGTCCTCCTTCTGGCCTGGAAGTCCTTCCCCTCCATATAAGCCAGACCAGCACTCTCCCCACTTTCAAAGCCGCATTAAGGTCACATCAATCAATCACATTTATTGAGAACTTACCGTGTGCAATGTATTGTACTAAGCACTTGGGAGAGAATACAATATAGCAGAGTTGCTAGACATTTTTTATGCCCCCAATGAATTCCTACATCTCCTACAAGAGACCCTCCCTGTTCAAGCCCGCTTTCCCCCAACTCCCTCTCCCTTCTATGTCACCTATGCCCTGGGATCTTTACCCTTTAGGCACTTTATAGGATTGTTGTGGGGAGGGAATCTGTCTGCCCATTCTGTTATACAGTACTCTCCCAAGCGCTCAGTCCAGTGCTCGGCGCACAGTAAGCACTCAATACCATTGATTAACCGAGGTTGAGCAATGCTGTAATTGGGTTAAGGAATTATATCAGCCAGTAAGAGTTTGCTACGATCAACAGTTTTGTAATGTTTTAACTAATAGTTGAAGAGAACTCATTGAAACTGTTTCCCACTGTGACCTGATTTACCCCAGATATTGATGATCAACAAAAAAATAGTTATTCCTCATGACGATACTTGCTCTCTATCAATAAAGGCAAACCCTGTAGAGAGACTGATACTGTTTTCTTCAGTGGTAAATGAATGCTTTTCACATAGAGAAAGATAATGTCAGGAAAATAGAGCTCATTATTTTTATGCTCCCTTTACACAACAAGGATCCATTCAGAGATCTTTGAGATCATTTTTCTTAGACTGTTACATTAGCTATAAATTGTTGAGATTATTTATGGTGAATGAACCTTATATAACAAAATCCTTGTCTCTTCCCTCCCACCTGAACTAACAACATAAAACGTTTGTCATCATGAGAGAAGTGAGATTTTGCCAAAGGTATTTTTATTAAGAGTTCTACTTTGGAGAAGCCCAGATAATTTATTCATTCATATTTATTAAGCGCTCACTATGTGCAGAGCACTGGACTAAGCGCTTGGGAAGTACAATTTGGCAACAGCTAGAGACAAACCCTGCCCAACAGTGGGCTCACAGTCTAAACTGGGGAGACAGACAACGAAACAGGCAGCTTCATCTGTGATGAGTAAGATATTAACAGACCCTATGATATGTGGTTTTATTTTTTTGAATTTCATTAGTTATTCAGAAAAGTAAATGAGAATTACTGATTTCAGTCTAAATTCAGAGATGCGTTTTTCCAACTTTAAAGAGCATATTGCAGGCAAGATGCTGAATGTACTCTGAAAATCTTCACATAAATAATGAAAGCGTGTTAAAACGCTCATTGTAAATAAAGGCAGTGTTAAATAGTATTTGTCCATTAGAATTACTTCTTTGTCTTCAATAATACTAAATGATTGCGAATTACCCAAATCTCTTGAAACAATGGAGGTTTTTAAACTAAAAGAGGCCCTTACTGAGAGCATAATTATGTTAGGAGTGAAGATGAATACTTAATATTGCCATTAAAAAAGAAGATCTTCAATTGGGATGGAAACAAAATCCATAAAACCTTTATTTGGAGATGGGCTTATTAAAATTTTCACATTTATTTTTTTTTAAATTGAAAAATTAAATCAGGTTTTCTGAGCTTTAATTATAATCTCAGACATCCACAAAACCAAACCAAGCTATATTAAAGATGTTGTCTGCCTAAAGCTAGTAGTTTTTAGGCTGTTAGAAATTAAGAAAATAAACCAGTAGTAGAGGGAAACACTGTTTGTTTTTCTTGGAATATTACTCTCCCCTCCTTCAAAGGCTTACTGAAGGCCCATCTCCTCCGAGGCCTTCCCAGACTAAACCTCACTTTTTCTAATCTCCCACTCCCTTCTGCGTCACCCTGACTTGCTCCCTTTGCTCTCCCCACTGCCTCCCAGCTCCACAGCACCTAAATATATATCTGTAATTTTATTTATTTGTACTGATGTCCGTTTATTTATATTCATGTCTGTCTCCCTCCTCTAGACTGTGAGCTCACTGTGGGCAGGGATTGTCTCTCTTTATTGGTGTATTATGCTTTACCAAGTGCCAAGTACAGTGCTCTACACACAGTAAGCGCTTAATAAATACGACTGAATGAATGAACAAATGCATTAAAAAAAAAAAAACCAAAAAAACCCCATAATGAAAATGACTGAAATCCTTCACAATTCAACCAGATTCCTTTCTTGGAAAATGCAGTTTTTATTGTGAATGGCTTCATTTTCCCAGCTGTTTTCCTGCATTACCTTCCCACACTCCAAATTCACTCTCTTCCCTGACATTCTGGTCTCCTTATGTGAACACCAGGAATTGTTTAAAAAAATTTAACCTATGACCATTATGACAATTGTTGCTAATGTTGTGCCTCACATTTTTTTTTGTTGTTGTTTTTTTTTGCTGGTGTACTTTCCCAAGTGCTGAGTACAGTGTTCTGTACACAGTAAGTGCTTATTAAATATGAATGAATGAATGAACAAATGCATTCTTTTTAAAAAAAACAAAACCATAATGAAAATGAATGAAATCCTTCACAATTTAACCAGGTTCCTTACTTGGAAAATGCAATTTTTATTGTGAATGGCTACATTTTCTCAGCTGTTTTCCTGCATCACCTTTCCAGACTCCAAATTCAGTATCTCTTCCCTGACTTTCTGGTCTCCTTATGTAAACACCAGGATTTTTTTTTTAAAAATTATAGCCTATGATCTATATGACAATTATTGCCAATGTTGCACCCCCTTTTTTTTTGGTTTTTTTTTTACTGGTGTACTTTCCCAAGTGCTGAGTACAGTGCTCTGCACACAGTAAGCACTTATTAAATACGACTGAATGAATGAACGAATGCATTTAAAAAAGAACAACATAATGAAAATGAATGAAATCCTTCACAATCTAACCAGGTTCCTTTCCTGGAAAATGCAATTTTTAATGTGAATGGCTGCATTTTCCGAGCTGTTTTCCTGCATCACCTTCCCACACTCCAAATTCAGTATCTCTTCCCTGACTTTCTGGTGTCCTTATGTGATCACCTGGAATTTTTTTAAAAAAATTAACCTATGACCATTATGACATTTGTTGCCAACGTTGCACCTCACATTTTTTGTTTTTTGTTTTTTACTGGTAGTATTTGTTAAGCACTGTCCATGTGGCAGGCACTAAGTACTTGGGTAGGTCCATGTCCCATGTGGGTCTCACAGTCTTAATCCCCATTTTATAGATGAGGTAACTGAAGCACAGAGAAGTTAAATGACTTGCCCAGGATCACAGAGCAGACAAGTGGCGGATCTGGGATTAGAACCCATGACCTCTGATTCCCTGGCCCTTGCTCTTTCCACTAGTCCGTGGGTTAATATATTGTACTGATTTACAATATCATTTCAAAAAATGAAAGAAACAAATTGTAAATATCATTTCAATTAGTACAAGTTTTTCATTTCAGTTCATGCTTGACGCCAGTTAGAAAAACATAATTTTTCTTCCTCAATTATAAAAATTCTTAGAATTGTGGGGCTAGGTGTGGTTGCTATATTGCCCCTGGGTTTATCCAATCCCAAACCAAGCAGAAACACTAAACTCCATTTTATAACAAATTAGAGATTACGGCTTATGTATGGGTTAGGTTTGAGAATGTCTGCTATTTAGGAGCGCGCTACATTCTCTGAAATAATAATAGTCATAAAGATGATGGTATTCGTTAAATGCTTACTACGTGCCAGCCACTGAACTAAACGCTGGGATAGATACAAGCAAATCAAGTTGGACACAGTCCCTGTCCCACGTGGGGCTCACAGTCTCAATCCCGATTTTACAGATGAGGTAACTGAGGCCCAGAGAAGTGAAGTGACTTGTCCAAGGTCACACAGCAGACAAGTGGCAGAGCTGGGATTAGAACCCATGATCTTCTGACTCACAGGCCTGTGGTCTTTCCACGTGGCCATGCTGCAGATGGGTAGCATGCTTCCTCTATCCTACTGTCTTCCTCTTCCTCTTAGGGCTTCTAGTTGAACAACAAGTGTCACACGATTTATTATGTTCAAAAAACCTCATTGAAGATCAGTCCTATTAGGTAATTCTCATCTTTTCTTCCCCTCACTCTCCCTCCTCCATCCACCCTCCATGAGAAAAGAATAAAATGTATAAGGATGTATTCTTTGTGAAAAAATACTAAACTTCAGGCTCATGACTGAAGTGGAATGGGATGGAACAAGATCCCACTTTTCAGATGGCCCTTAGACCATTTCTGTAAACCATCCCATTTCCTGTTTTTTGCAATTGAAACTGTATACAAGCCTTTTCTTCCTTTTTCCTATTATTTCAAAACTGCTCCAGAGACAGCAATAATATTTTACAGTGCTAGTTAATGAAGGCTTAATGTTTACCAATACTACCAGTATTCTTGAAATAATTGGATGCTATTCTGCTATTCCCGGACTGAGCTCCCCCATTTCCCTCTGCTCCCTCTGCTCCCTCTCTACCCCCCCCTCCCCCTCAGCTAAGCCCTTTTTTCCCCCCTTTCCCTCTGTTCCTCCCCGTCTCCCTTCCCCTCTCCTCAGCACTGTACTCGTCTGCTCAACTGTATATATTTTCATTACCCTATTTATTTTGTTGAGATGTACATCACCTTGATTGTATTATTTTGTTAATGAGATGTACATCACCTTGATTCTGTTTATTTGCTATTGTTTTAATGAGATGATCATCCCCTTGATTCTATTTATTGCTATTATTTTGTCTGTCTCCCCCCGATTAGACTGTAAGCCCGTCAATGGGCAGGGACTATCTCTATCTGTTACCGATTTGTACATTCCAAGTGCTTAGTACAGTGCTCTGCACATAGTAAGTGCTCAATAAATACTACTGAATGAATTCCAAGTCTAAATTCAGACATTTTTTATTTATTTTGCGAGATCACTTCGCTACATTGCATCTGTTTAAATTCCTCTTAAAGCCCCCTGTCTCCACTTCCTTCCCCTCCCACTTGCCTAATGACCACAGCCATTACTTTGTTGAGACGGTTGAAACATCCAGGCATGAGTTCCCCAGATCTGCCCCTCACCTAATAACCTTCCTCCCCCCTCAAATCTTTCTTCCCAGTCATCTTTCAAGGGGTCTCCTACCTGCTTTCAAAATCTACACCTTTTGCCTCCTTCCCCTCTCAGCATGACCTAGGGGATAGAACGTGGGTGAGCCCGGGAGTCAGAAGGACCTGGGTTCTCATTTGGGCTCCACCACTTGTCTGCTGTGTGAATTTGGGCAAGTCACTTCACTTCTCTGGGCCACAATTACCTCATCTGTAAAATGGGGATTAAGATGGTGAGCCTTATGTGGCACTGAGACTGTTCCAACTCAATTACTTTCCACCAACCCAGGTCTTACTACAGTGCTTGGCACGTAATAAGCGCTTAACAGACATCATTTTTATTTCTCTAGACTGTAAGCAATATCTTTAGTGAAATATTATTCAAGATTGTTAAAAATCAACTTCTCCCCCTGCTTTCATTGTGTGTTTACTATCTGTAGCTGCCTATCTCCCCATCGGACTGTAATCTCCTCAAGGACAGTGACGGTGTCAATACTGGGCTTGTACTCTCTTAAATTGTTAGGATAGTGGTCTGCACATGATAGGAGCTCAGTTTTCACTTTTGAAATAATAAAAGAATGAACTTACCTGTTTTGATAAATTGGGGCTCTTTGAATCCACACCATACCTAGAAGATAAATTTTTTATAAATTGAATAAAAGTGAAGTAAATGGAAATCACACAGTTTGAATTGACTTATGCAAGAGAAATATTCAACATTAAGGCACTGGACTGATAGCATGAGGAAGGGAGCTCAAGTAATTCTGGCTCATAAAGGGAGTTCTCTTTGAACAACAGTTGCGGTGTTGAAAGATCTTGGGCTTCCCCCTCTGGACTATAAGTTTACAGTGGGCAGAGAACGTGTTTCCAACTCTGTTACACTGTTCACTCCCCAGCCCACACACTTTGCTCCTCTAGTGCTCACCTTCTCACTGTACTTCGGTCTCGTCTATCTCACCACCGACCCCTCGGCCACGTCCTGCCTCTGGCCTGGAACCAAATAAAAAACAATTCCCCTCCCCTCCCCTTCAAAGCCTTACTGAAGGCACATCTCCTCCAAGAGGCCTTCCCTGACTAAGCCCTCCTTTCCTCGCATCGTCCTGTCTCGCTCCCTTTATTCACCACCCCCTTCCCAGTCCCACAGCACCTATATACGTAGCTGTAATTTATTTATATTGTCTGTCTCCCCTTCTAAACTTTAAGCTCCTTAAATAGGCAGGAATTTGTCTATTTATTATTATATTGTCCTCTCCCAAGTACTTAGACCATGATCTGCACACAGTAAGCGCTCAATAAATACGATTGACTGATTGAATGACCTTCATTTTCTAAAGCCACTTGTCAGTTGTGTGACTGTGGGCAAGTCACTTAACTTCTCTGGGCCTCAGTTCCCTCATCTGTAAAATGGGGATGAAGACTGTGAGCCTCATGTGGGACAACCTGATTACCTGTATCTCCCCCAGCGCTTAGAACAGTGCTCTGCACATAGTAAGTGATTAACAAATACCAACATCATTATTATTATTAATAAAGACCTGTGTTCTATTTTTCTTCTCTCTTTGACTCCCGTTTTCCACAGCTCCCTCTGAGATGGTTCTTTCCCTCTGTTTTTGAACATGCTTCTTCTTCCCCTCTACAGAGTAAGTTTTCTGTGCATCCCACTATTGCTTTTGACTACCTACCCATCTCTGTGCTCGCATTCCTCGGGAGCTCGTCGTGGGCAGGAATGTGTCTGTTCTTATCTTGTACTCTCCCAACCCGCTTAGTACAGTGCTTTGCACACAGTAAGCACTCAATAAATATGATTGATTGAATGAATGAATGGATAAACTCCTTGCCTGGGATATATATAGCCACTGCCTTACTTGGTCTCAGAGTCTTCTCCTGTTCCACTGCAGCCCCCGTCACGCCACTGAAATCCCACTCTTCAAGATCACCAATCACCACCTCCTTGCCAAATTTAATGAGCACTATCCTAATCCTCCCTGATCTCTCGGCAGCCTCGAACACCGTGGTCCACTCCTTTCTCCTAGAAACACTACCTAACCTTGGTTTTACAGGCACAGTTTTCTCCTGGTTCTCCTCTTATTTCTCTGGCCGTACCTTCTCGGATTTTTTGACTGATTTATCTTCAGCCTAAGGTCCCTCACTGCTGGGGTCCCTCAAGGCACTCTCCTAAAGGAAGCAGCACGTCATGGATTAGTGGATAGATCACGGGCCTGGGAGAAAGAGGACCTGGGTTCTAATCCCGGCTCTGCCACGTGTCTGCCGTGTGACCTTGAGCTAGTCACTTAACTTCTCTGGGCCTCAGTTACCTCATCTTTAAAACGGCGATTAGGGGTGTGAGCCCCATATGGGACAGGGACTGTGCCCAACCTGATTACCTGGAGAGTTTCCAGTGGTCTACCAGACTTGGCTATGGGAGGGAGCGTCAAGCAGAGGCTTACCCCTTCCATTCCCAGCTTGGGCAGTGGCTAGCGAGTGGAAGGCCATCTGCTACAAGTCAAAACTCCCCCGTGCTGGGCAGCAGCGGCCTGGGAGAGAGTTGAGTGCGGAGACTCGAGTTTACGCACGAAAGACGGCAATGGTCAACCACTTCACTATTTTTAACAAGAAAACTCTGGATCCACTACCAGAACGACTGCAGATGGAGAGTGGGGTGTTCTGGGAGAGATGCGTCCACAGAGTTGCTATGGGTCAGAAACAACTCGACAGCATAAGAAAAGAGAAGACCTGGGTATTTAGAACAGTGCTTGGCACATAGGAAGTGCTTAATAAGTACTACTATTATTATTGTTATTATTAGTATCATCTTCTAGGAGCTCTTTTCACTTAATATTCATTATGTTAGGTAAGATCATTCCTTCTCATAACTTCGATTACCATGTACTTTGCTAGCCCTCATATTGCATTTCCTCTCGCCTCCAAGATACCTCTTACATGGGTGTCCTGCTGACATATAATAGTGATGGTATTTGTTAAGTGCTTACTATGTGCCAAACACTGTTCTAAATACTGTCGTAGCTACAGTGTAATCAGGATGTTTCACGTGGGGCTCATAGTCTTAATCACCATTTTATAGAAGAGGTAATTGAGGCACCAAGAATAATAATAATGATGGTATTTGTTAAGCGCTTACTATGTGCCAAGCCTTGTTCTAAGTGCTGGTGTAGATACAAAGTAATCAGGTTGTTTCACATGGGGCTCATAGTCTTAATCCCCATTTTACAGAAGAGGTAACTGAGGTACTGAGAATTATAATAATGATAATGTTGGTATTTGTTAAGCCTTTACTAAGTGCCAAGCACTGTTCTAAGCTCTGGGGTAGATACAATGTAATCAGGTTGTTTCATGTGGGGCTCATAGTCTTAGTCCCCATTTTACAGATGAGGTAACTGAGGCACAGAGAGGTGAAGTGATTTGCCCAAGGTCACGCAACAGACAAGTGGCAGAGTTGGGATTAGAGCGCACGACCTCTGACTCCCAAGTCCATGCTGTTTCCACTAAGCCACGTGGCTTCGACGCTTATCATCTTCGAAACTGAACTCCTCATCTTCTCACCCAACTAATCAGTGCTATTTATTGAGCAGGTACTGTTTTCAGAGCTCTGTACTAAGCTCTTGGGAAAGTACAGTACAGTAGAGTTGGTAGACCCAGTTCTTGCCCCAAAAGAACCCCTCTGCAGAAGGGGGTCTACAGTGTTCTAACCCCACTCCACCCAGTTTTGTCAACACAGTTGACAACGCCACTTTATCCACGTCTCTGAGGCCTGCGTATCATCCTGGACTCCTCACTCTCTTTTAATTCTCATAGTCTGTTGCTGCAGTCTGTCAATTTTTCCTCTCCACTATTTCCCAGATGCATTCCTTCCCCTTCATCAATCAATCGTATCTCTAATTAATTTTATCTGTAATTTAGAGCTGTAATTTTATCCATAATTTACTTGTTCATATCGATGTCTGTCTCCTCCTCTAGATTGTAAAATCGTTGCGGGCAGGGAACTTGTCTACCAACTCTGTTATACAGCAATCGCTCAAGTGATTGGTAAAGTTCTCTGCACATAGGGAGTGCTCAGTAAATACGGTTGATTGATTGAATTGTATTTATTGAGGACCGATGAGAATAAAAGTTAGTAGATGATTTCTGTCCTCCAGAAGTTTATTACCTAGCAGAGAAGACGGATGAAAATAGTTAACAGCATGGCTAGAGTGAAAAAGCATGGGCTTGAGAATTGGAAGTCCTCGTTTCCGGTTGTAGCTCTGCTACTGGTTTACTATGTGACCCTAGGCAAGTAACTTAACCTCTCAGATCCTCAATTGCCTCATCTGTAAAATTGGCGATAAGATAGTAAATTCCTTGTGGGAACAGGACCCTGTCCAATCTGAAAGCCTATCTATCGCAATGCTCAGGACACACTAAGCTGTTAATAAATGCCATTATTATTAGAATAGGTGGAAAATTATCCAAATGGCAAGCCCTGTTCCAGGCACTCGGCATATTTTTGGGATGTATCAACTTGTATCACTCTCCCGACTAATCTCCCTCCCACTAGTCACTCCCTTTCCAGTCCATCCTTCACTCTGCCGTTCAAATGAGTTTTCTAAAAATGGCATTTTGTGCACGTCTCTCTAGTATTCAGACATTTCTGAAAACAGATCTCTCCAGGATACCTTCCTTGCTTAGTTTCTCATCTCCCCATCCTACTTCTCCCCATCCCACAAATTGCCACTTCATAACTACCTAAGCCCCTGGGTAGTACACCTCTCCTTCCCTCCCTGTACTTATGTACATATCTTTTATTAATCCATTCCTTCCCACTACCCTAATTTATTTTGGTAATTGGAATCCCCCTGAAAATTGTAAACTCACTGAGTCTTTTTAACTCCACTGTATTCCCCCCTTGCATTTAGTACCCTGTTCTGCACAGAGAAAAGACTTGTAAGTACTATTTATTGATCATCAATTTGTTCGAATTTGTGTCACTGGCTTTAGGACACTCCATTAACTCTTTCCATAATGATGGTGTTTATTAAGCGCTTCCTGTGTATCCCAGCACTGTATGAAGCTCTGGGGTAGATAGAAGATAATCAGGTGAGACCCAAGTTCAAGTCGCACATGGGGCTCACCCCAGTCTTGGTATGAGACTCTTCATCTCACTTATTCCCTCACCCCTGGCTTGTCGTCTTCCGTTCTTTCCCAGCTCACCTTATTGACTTTTCCACCTCAGACTACTGGCTCACATCCTTTCTCCTGTCTATAACACTCTTCCCCTCTAGCATGGGAAGAGCACGGTGTAGTGGATAGAGCCGGGCCTGGGAGTCAGACGGTCATGGGTTCTAATCCAGGTTCCGCCACTTGTCAGCTGTGTGACTGTGGGCAAGTCACTTAACTTCTCTGTGCCTCAGTTACGTCATCTATAAAATGGGGATGAAGACTGTGAGCCTCACGTGGGACAACCTGATTACCCTGTAATAATAATATTGGCATTTGTTAAGCGCTTACTATGTGCAGATCACCGTTCTAAGCGCTGGGGGAGATACAGGGTCATTAGGTCGTCCCACGTGAGGCTCACAGTTAATCCCCATTTTACAGATGAGGTAACTGAGGCACAGAGAAGTGAAGTGACTTGCCCACAGTTACACAGCTGACAAGTGGCAGAGCCGGGAGTCGAACCCATGACCTCTGACTCCGAAGCCCAGGCTCTTTCCACTGAGCCACGCTGCCCAACGCTTAGAACAGTGCTCTGCACATAGTAAGCGCTTACCAAATACCAACATTATTATTAGTACTAGTATTAGTAAGCACTTGACAAATACCATAATTATTATTATTCACATCAGGCAGGCTACAGCTCTTCGCCAACTTCAGAAATTCATCTGAAATCCCACTTCCTCCAGAAAGATTTTCCCAGTTAATTTTTCTCCTCCCAGGTCACATTCTCCAAACCTTCACCACAGTCATTTGGTACATTTCAAAACCATTATCTCAGCACTTTAACTTAGCCACATATCCTCCTTTCCATTTTCCTCTTCCTAGCTCTGATTTGTTTTGCTAGAATGTAAACTCCACCTAGGTAGAGATTGTGTTTCTAGCCCTTTATACTCTCCCATGTGCTGTGTGAGTTATTCAGTAAATACTAAAGATTGACTGAGGTTTTAAAATATCCCACTATTGGTATGGTTACCTTTATTTTTAAAACGTATTCAGGTGTCATAATCAACCCAGTGACATTTTTTTATGCGTAAAGATCCTTCTTATAAATCATAAAATTTACCATTTTTAGTTTACAAGCACAAGGAAGTGATCAACATTTTTGGTGACCTTTATTTCACAATTAGGTTTAGCTGAGTTGTGCAGCTTAGAAAAGCTTTAATTGGGATTGAACTTGCCCTAACAGTAGAGTTTTATGAGTTAGCCAACCGTGTTCAAATCAACCGTTCTGTAAATGTGAATAATAGGTTTAGCGCTAGGAAAAACTTGCCAATTTTCCAGTTCTCAGAAATAAGTGAACTTTAAAGAACGTGGGGGGAAGAAGTCCGATAGAGTTTTACTCTAGAGAGCCAGAAAAGGTTGTTCAAAGTGGCACCCAGATACGTGACTGAAAAGTAGTTTTCTTCTAAATGGAGATTCAGAGAAGCAGCGTGGCTCAATGGAAAGAGCTCAGACTTGGACGTCAGAGGTCATGGGTTCAAATCCTGGCTCTGCCACTTGTCAGCTGTGTGACTGTGGGCAAGTCACTTAACTTCTCTGTGCCTCAGTTACCTTATCTGTAAAAATGGGGATGAAGGCTGTGAGCCTCACGTGGGACAACCTGATGACCCTGTATCTCCCCCAGTGCTTAGAACAGTGCTCTGCACATAGTAAGCGCTTAACAAATACCAACATCATTATTATTCAGCAGAAGCTATAGGAAGTGGAAGCAGTGTGATGAAATGGATAGAGCATGGGCCTGGGAGTTAGAGGACCTGGGTTCTAGTCCTGGCTCCGCCACTTGTCTGCTGTGTGACCTTGGGCAGTCACGTCCCTTCTCTGGGCCTCAGCTACCTCATCTGTAAATGGGAATTAAGAGTGTGAGCCCCACGTGGGGCAGGGACAGTATCCAATCTGATTAGCTTGTATCTACCCCAATGTTTAGAAAAGTGCTTGACACATAGTCGGCGCTTCACGAATACCATCATCATCATCATCAATATCATCAGGAGGTATATAGAGAGTCTTGAAGAAGAGTTTAAGGGTCTGTTATTGATGCCAGCCACAGGAGAAAGCGTTTTCTGATCTCATTCTAGTATCTCAGGTAATTGGTCTAAGGAATGCTTTCATTTGGATGATTGAGTGCTGTTGAGTTTAGTGATAGGAGCAGAGAACTAGTGAGCCTGAGCGGAACAATCACGGATAGATTAATCATTACCACAGTTATCGATATGTAGCAGAGGTTTGGCAGGATCAAGACGATAAGAGGGGGAACCAAAAGTAAGGTCTGACATTATGGGTGCTTAACAATAGAGTGTTAGCTCCTTAGAGGTGGGGAACACGTCTTGGGCATCTATTGTACTTCTAAAATAATAATAACTGCGGTATTGGTGAAGTGCAGGGGGGAATAGAAGCAAATCAGGTTGGATACAGTCCCTGTCCCATATCGGGCTCACGGTCTTAATCCCCATTTTGCAGATGAGGTAACTGAGGCCCAGAGAAGTGAGGTGACTTGCCTAAGGTCACATAGCGGACAAGTGACAGGGCCGGGAAAACAGACAGTACATCGCGTTTGATTCACCCACTCCCTTCTGCGTCGTCCTTGTATCTGCCCCCTTCGTTCACCCCACCCGCAGCCCTACAGCACTTATGTAAATACCTGTAGTTCCTTTATCTATATTAAGTCTGTCTCCCCAAGTAAACTGGAAGCTGGGTGTGGGCAGGGAACATGTCTACCACTTCTGTTATATTGTACCTTCACAAGCAACTAGTAAAGTGTTCTGCACATGGTAAATGCTCAATAAATGATTGAATGAGCATTGAATAAATAACAGATGTAATAATGTTGCAGTGAGCACAAGGGGTAGAAAGGTATGTTACTCATGCCTTGGTTTTATAAACTACATACACTGTTAACATTTCATCATCGGAACCCAAAGAGCTGCTCCGTATTTATATTCCTTTAGCGAGGTCATCATAATTAACCTGGATAATCCAAGCCCCTAAGATGCTTTCTTGGCCTAAATTATAACAGATGTTCTTCGGCTGGTCTGGGAAGATCTGGTCGTATATTCTTAGAAATCGATTGTGAATGACTTTCAATCCTGTATTACACCCAAGGCTTCAAGTAATAACTTAAAGAGGAACACTCTTATTTGTTTCCTAAAGTGAGAAAGTCAAATTTTTCTGTTATATGATGAGATTTTAAAAATGACTACAGCCTTGCCCATACCTGAGGATGTTTCATAGATAGAACACATGTCTGCCACATGTCTGCTGTGTGATCTTTGGCAAGTCACTTCACTTCTCTGAGCCTCATTTACCTCATCTGTAAAATGGGGATTAAGACTGTGAGCCCCATGGGGTACTATGTCCAACCTGATTATCTTGTATCTACCCCAATGTTTAGAACAGTGCTTGGCACAGAGTACACATTGAATAAGTACCATAATAATAATTATTATTAATAGATACTTTTAGAATACGGCAGAATAAAATTTGAATATTTTAATGGCTTAATACTACTTCTTACCTTTTCCTCTGTGTCTAGGGAGTTAATTTTTTTTTGTTGTTGTTTCCTCAAACGACAGAATAATCGGTATCAGATTCTTAGATAATTTGGTCTTAATATGGAAAAAAAAAATCTTATTTTGGCCAGAAAACTTCCTAGAGGTTTTAACTTCCTGATGTATACAAATGCTATTCTGTTGAATACATGTTTTCAGCATTGTTGAGATAAATGTTTTTCTGACAACCTTCGATTGCAGAAATCGTAGAAAAGCAGGACAAAATGTAGAATGTATTCAACCAGAAGGATAGTCAGATTTTGACCTAAATGATTCCGGGCCTGAGACTGATCCAGTTGTGTTTCTTCGACATCAGCCCCCGTCTGCTCAGCAATATGGGCCCAATGAGATGTTTAGGGAGGAGTTAAAAAGTAGGTTCCTTATGGTCTCTGGCTGATAATACTTCTGTCCTGCTGGGGCACCTGACCGCTGGAGTTATGAAGAGCAGAGCACCACTGCTAATCATGACGTAGAGGACAGATCACAGGCCTGGGAATCAGAAGCACCTGGGTTCTAATCCTGGCTCCCTCACACGTCCGCTGGGCGACCGTGGGCAAGTCCCTTCACTTCTCTGGGCCTCAGTTATCTCATCTATAAAATGGGGCTTAAGAGTGTGAGCCTCATGTGGGCCAGGGACTATATCTAACCTGATTAACTTGTATTCATTCATTCAATAGTTTTATTGACCAACCTGATTAACTTGTATCTACCCCAGTGCTTTAGAAGAGTGTTAGGCACAGAGTAAATGCTTAACAAGTACCATTGTCACTAGTATTATTCCTATGTTTTTAAACTTGTCTTCGAGGGTTGTTTACTACCTGTGATTGGTGGGTGGGGGTCGAGCTTTCTACCCTGCCTAACATGATATAAACAGTCTCTAGACCGTAAATTCCTTATGGGCAGAGAACATGTCTACCAACTCTGTTCTGGTGTATTTAGAGAAGCAGCGTGGCTCAGTGGAAAGAGCCCAGACTTGGGAGCCAGAGGTCATGGGTTCTAATACCGCCCTCACCACTTGTCAGCTGTGTGACTTTGGGCAAGTCACTTAACTTCTCTGGGCCTCAGTTACCTCATCCGTAAAATGGGGATTAAGACTGTGAGCCTCATGTGGGACAACCTGATCACCCAGCACTTAGAATAGTGTTTTGCACATAGTAAGTGCTTAACAAATACCATTATTGTTATTATTATTGTTCCAAATGCTTAGTATAGTACTCTGCACACAGTAAGCCATCAATAAATACCACTGATTGATTGATCATCAAACAGGATGGTTTCCCTAAAATCCACCACAAAACCTGAGCTAGGTTTTTACTCTCTCCAACAGCCAGACCTAAAAGATATCCTAAAGCCTCCAGTCTTCACCCCTCATGCTGAAATGCTCCCAGAATACGCCCCAAGTTTTCCGGGGCAAATTGCTGCCTCCATTGCATGCTGAGAGGATTATATCACTTGGAGTTCTGCTATCGGACCGTGCTCCACGCTGGGAGATACAAATCATGCAGGCTTTCCTTTTCTGTACCAGGTGGCCTCAATCAATCAATCACTGGTATTTAGTGAACGCTTACTGTCTGCAGAGCAATATACTAAGCATTTGGGAGAGTACGGTAATAATAATAACGATGGTATTTGTTAAACATTTCTTATGTGCCAGGCACTGTACAAAGCGCTGCAGTGGATACAAGCGAATTGGGTTGGACACAGTCCCTGTCCCACAAGGGACTCATACTCTCCATCGCCATTTGACAGATGAGGGAACTGAGGCTCAGAGAGGAGAAGTAACTTGCCCAGGGTGGCCCAGCAGGCAAGTATTAGAGCCGGGATTAGAACCCATGATCTTCTGACTTCCAGACCCGTGCTCTATTTACTACGCCATGCTGCTTCTGCACTACAGCAGAGTTGGTAGACACATGCCCTGCCCTCAATGAGCTTACAGTCTAGGGGGGGAGACAGACATTAATATGAGCCAATAATGTACAAAATATAACTTGTCTAATACATTAGAAACCACTGTTATCTGTTCTCCATGCCCTTCAGGCCTTGATGAATGGCTTCTTGAGGTTCATTTTAAGGGAGCCAGAGGCAGAGAGAACTCGTATGTAGTCTTCAGGAACTTTTAAAACCTCCCTTGTCCTTCCCTTACTCCTGATTCTGTAAGCCCATCACTGGGCAGGGATTGTCTCTATCTGTTGCCGAGTTGTACATTCCAAGCGCTTAGTACAGTGCTCTGTACATAGTAAGCGTTCAATAAATGCTATTGAATGAATGAATGATTCTACATTTTACTTGGCTGAGTGTGAGCTGATGTCATCAAGGGTATGAGCCGGCCCCATGATGCCTTTCTACAGTGACATCCTTGCAGGAATAACCTATGAACTAGTAAAAGTCTGGCAGACATTTACTTTGAATACACTGATGTGTTCTTGAACACATCAGCATATGAACACATCAACAGATAGTAATAACTATGGTATTTATTAAGAACTTACTCTGTGCCAAGCACTGTACTAAGAGCTAGGGTAGATAACAAGGTAATCAATTGTTCCATGTAGGGCTCACATTCTTAATCCCCATTTTTACAAATGAGATAACTGAGGCACAGAGAAGTGAAGTGGCTTGCCCAAGGTCACAGAGCTGACAAGTTGCAGAGCGGGATTAGAACCCATGACCTCTGACACCCAAGCCCGGGCTCTTGCCACTAGGCTATGCTGCCTCTCCCATTAACCAGGGACAACAAAATTTGATCTAGGTGTTTGGGTCAGACCAAAAATATCACTGTAAGATTGGTAACTCCTTCCATTTTTTGCCCAGAGTCATTCATTCAGTTACATTTATTTAGCACTTACTGTGTGCAGAGCACTGTTCTAAGTGCTTGGGAGGATACAGCAGAGTGGCTCAGTGGAAAGAGCCCGGGCTTGGGAGTCAGAGGTCATGAGTTCAATTTCCAGCTCTGCCACTTGTCAGCTGTGTGACTGTGGGCCAGTCACTTCACTTCTCTGGGCCTCGGTTACCTCATCTGTCAAGTGGGGATTAACTGTGAACCTCACGTGGGACAACCTGACTACCCTGTATCTACCCCAGCGCTTAGTACAGTGCACTGCACATAGTAAGCGCTTAACAAATGCCAACGTTATTATTATTATTATTGTACAATACCACAACAAACAGTCACATTCCCTGCCCACAATGAGCTCACAGATAAATACCATAATTATTAATCATCATCTTTTGCTATGTTCTTTTAGGTGCTTCTAGCAAGTCCTGTCTTTAATTTTGAGATTTTAATTTGGAATCATATTTCTTCCGAGGTGTTTGCTGTGTTTTTCTTATGGAATCAGTTAAGCATTTACTATGTGTCAAACGCTGTTCTAAGTGCTGAGGTAGGTACTTGTTAATTAAGTTGGATGCGGTTGCTGTCCCTCAAGGGACTCACAGTCTAACTATTCATTCATTAATTCATTCATTCATTCGATTGCATTTATTGAGCGCTTACTGTGTGCAGAGCACTGTACTAAGTGTTTGGAAAGTACAGTTCAGCAACAGATAGAGACAATCCCTGTCCAACTATGGGCTCACAGTCTAAATGGGGGAGACAGACAGCAAAAAAAAACAGGTAGGCATCAATACCATCAAAAGAGATAAATAGAATAATAGATATATGCACATCATTAATAAAATAGTCATAAATAATATATACAAATATAGACAAGTGCTGTGGGGAGGGGACGGGGGTAGAGCAGAGGGAGGGAGCAGGGGGAATGGGGAGGGGAGGAGGGGCAGAGGGAAAGGGAGGGCTCAGTGTGGGAAGGCCTCCTGAAGGAAGTGAGCTCTCAGTAGGGCTTTGAAGAGAGGAAGAGAGTTAGTTTGGCTGATGTGAAGAGGGAGGGCGTTCCAGGTCAGCGATAGGACGTGGGCCAGGCGTCGACGGCAAGACGGGCGACTACGAGGCCCATTGAGGAGGTGAGCGGCCGCAGAGGAGCAGAGTGTGCGGATTGGACTGTAGAAGGAGAGAAGGGAGGTGAGGTAGGAGGGGCCAAGGGGATGGACAGCTTTGAGGCCAAGAGTGAGGAGTTTTTGTTTCGTGTGAATGTTGATAATCAACCACTGGAGGTTTTGAGGAGGGGAGTGACATGCCCAGAGTGTTTCTGGTGCTGAATCTGCATTTTATAGTTGAGGAAATTGAGGCACCGAGAAGTGAAGTGACTTGCCCAAGGTCACACAGAAAGTAAGTGGCAGAACTGGAATTAGCACCCAAGTCCTCTGATTCCCAGGCCTTTGTTCTATCCACTAGGCCACGTCGCTTCCCAGACTAAATTCCCATTTCGACGGCTGCGGGCTAGGTTTATTTGTTGCTGCTGTTCATATTGACCCCATTCATTTTGATATTATGCTCTACTTCATCAGTAGAACATCTTTCTGCACTCCTCGGGAAGGGTCTCTGTTCAACAGTTCTTCTAACTGAGGTTATTTGGAGAGCCACTTCTTGTGCATTCTTTTAGCTTGTCTGGACTAGCGAAGTTGAGATGTGATAGACATCGTTTTGATGTTAGAGAGGAATGACTTGCGTTCCAGGGCTTATGGGCTACCACACTTCCTTAAAAAATTGCCTCCCGCACCTGACCTTTGAGGAAAAGGTCTCGCCACCGGTCCCTTGCCCACATCTTGCCTCGGGCCTGGAATGTCCTTCTTCGTCATATCTGACAGTTACCCTTCCCTGCCTTTAAAGCCTTACTGAGGGCACATCTCCTTCAAGAGGCTTCCCTGACTAAGCCCTCCCTTCCTTTTTCTCCCATTCCCTTTTGTGTCTGCCGTGACTTGCTCCCTTTATTCATGTCCCCTCCCAGTCCTACAACCCTTATGGCCTTATCTCTAATTTATTCATTTGTAGTAATATCTGTCTCTCCCTCTAGACTGCAAACTCACTACGGGCAGGGGATGTGTCTCTTTATTGTTACATTTTCCTCTCCCAAACACTTAGGACAGAGTTCTGCACATCGTGGCTCAGTGGAAAGAGTCAGAGGCTTGGGAGTCAGAGGTCATGGGTTTGAATCCCGGCTCTGGTGCTTGTCAGCTGTGTGACCGTGGGCAACTTCTCTGTGCCTCAGTACCTCATCTGTAAAATGGGGATTAAATGTGAGCCTCACGTATCTATCCCAGCACTTAGAACAGTGTTCTGCCCATAGTAAGTGCTTAACAAATACCAACATTATATTATCATTAGTAGTAAGCATTCAATAAATACTATTGACTGGCTGACTGCCTGAAAAAATTAAAGATTATTTAATTATTTAAAGATTATTTTTGTTAGCAACACTAGTGGATAAGAAGTGGAGAAGGAACAGAATAGGCTAATAGCAGATACAGGCTCGTACTTTGGACAGTTTCTTCATTGAGCTGAGAGAATCAGTCCTGTTTCCTGAGTGTTTTAGGAGAATACAGTATAACAGAGCTGGTGGACATGTTCCCTGCCTACAAGAAGCTTACAGTCTAGATGGAGAGACAGACATTAAAATAAGTCATAGGTAGGTGCATGAGTGCTTTAGGGCTGAAGCCGGGGTGAATGAAGGGTACAAATCCAAGTTCAAAAGTGACACAGAAAGAGCCAGAGTAGGGGAAGTGAGGAGTTAGTTGGGGAAGGCCTTAGGGAGGAGACATGACCTTAATAAGGCTTTGAAGGTGGAACTGAGCCAGGGGAGGGGGGCAAGAAGATAAGGGAGGGTAATTACTTGTTTCATTCCTTTTGTATGCAGAACTTGGGAAAGTGCAGTAGAAGTAAGCGAGACAATCTCAGGTGGCCTCTTCCTTCCGTCCTCCTCTCCCCTTTTCCTCCATGGTTTTCCTTCTCTTCCTTCTTGCTAGGCTTAATTTTTATATCACCTTGAGTAATAGCTCCTCCTCTATTTTCAGATAGTAAAAGTTATGCAAAAAGGTGAGACAATCATGCGAGTAAATATGGTACTTTGATTTTCATTTTATTGATTAAGGATGTAGGGAGCACTGTGCTAAACAGTTGCCCAAGGTCATATGGCAGGCAGGGATGGAACAGGGTAAGAACCCAGGTGTCCTGATTCCCAGTCCCACACTCTTTCTACTAGGCCAGTAACAATTTGCTTCTCTTGTTAGTAAAATGTGTAGTCATCTGCACCATCGCATGAAGGCATAGGTTTCTCCATACCTACCTTCATTTTGGTGTGAAATTTGACTCCATGTGGTTCCACATTCTGTCTGTCAGTCTCCAAAAGGACAGGCTGGCCTTCTTGATCCTGTTTTCTACTTCTTGGAATAGCCATTCATTTTTGGAAAACATTTTATTTCAAGCCATGTGCTCTTTCCACCTAGGATTCATGGGCAGTGAATTGCAGATACACCTAGAGTTTGATTATTTTTCATCAAACTAGACTTTACCATTGTGTAGAGAGGAGATGCAGTGGGACGGCACCATCTTGCTTCTTTTTTCATCAGCCGCCCCTGTCCTTGTTTATATTTTTTACCCCTGTGAAGCTGAAATTTCCAAGAGGATTTATGTGAAGATGAAAATCTATTTTCTTTGTGACGTGTCGTAATTGGATAAATAGGTGTTTATGGGATTAGACCAAGTAACAAAGCAAAGGAAAAAAAAAATCAAGGGCTGGATACCTAAAAATAATTTTTAAATTTCTTAGACATGCTTTCCCTTTGTTATAAAAGGGTCTAAATTGCCTTTCTACAAAGTTTTGAAATGTTTTACTTTTTGAAATGACTGAAACATTTCATACTTAAGAAAGAAGGAAATAGTGGGCCTAATTCTTCCAGTGCAAAAGTCTACCCCTTGATAATAAATCAGAGACTTTGGGATAGGTATTTACTCACTCATAGAGCTAGGCAGGCATGGCAAATTATATATATTTGCTTACTATATGTTGAATAATTTGTAGTTCCTACTGTGACTCTGCTTCACTGTCTGCTCTTTGACTTATCAATAGATTAATTTTTAAACTCTTAAACAAATACTCTGCCTAGAGTTATTTTTTGACTCGATGTTTTATACAATTTTCAGTATGAATATTGATTAATATGTATACATGCCTGTACATCAGTCAGTCAATGGTATTTATTAAGTGCTTACTTTAAGTTCCTCCACCTGTCAGTCACCTGACAGGCACCTGTCAGTCCACCTGTCCACCTCTCAGTTAAGTGCTTACTATGTGTCAGGCACTGTACTGAGTGCTGGGGTAGATACATGATAATCAGGTTGGACTGTCTCTGTTCCACTTAGGGCTCATAGTTTTAATCCCCATTTTACAGGTGAGGAAACTGAGGCACAAAGAAGTGAAATGATTTGCCCCAAGATCACACAGTAAACAGATGGCAGAGTCGGGATTAGAACCACGTCCTCTGACTCCCAGACCTATGTGTTTTTTTTGTTTTTTTTTGTGGTATTTAAGTGCTTACTATGTGCCAAGCACTATACTAAGCGCTGGGGTAGATCAATTAATCAATCTTATTTATTGAGCACCCACTGTGTGCAGAGCACTGTTCCCGAGCACTTGGGAGAGTACAGTATAATAGAGTTGATAGAGCATAATGGAGATTAAGACTGTGAGCCTCACGTGGGACAACCTGATTACCCCGTATCTATTCTGCGCTTAGAACAGTGCTCGGCACATAGTGAGCGCTTAACAAATACCAACATTATCATTATTATTTAGGCAGAGCACAGTACTAAGCTCTTGGAAAGTGTAATACAGTGCTTAAAGTCTTGTAGGGTGAGAGGGACATTAAAATAGACATAGAGGAAATGGTAGAGAATAAGAATTTTGCATTAGAATCCTGGGGCTGAGATGAATATCACAGTACTCACGGAGTAAGCAGCCTAGTTGCTATAGTTAATGCAGAGGGGAGTGTGGGTAGAGGAAATAAAGGACTTAGGCTAGGAAGTCCTTTAAGGGAGATGTGATTTTGAAAGGATTTTGAAGGTGGGAAGAGTGGCGGACTGTCAGATATAAAGGGGCAGGGAGTTCCAAGTCAGAGGGACAATGTGGGGAAGGGGTTGGTGGTGCGATAGGTGAGATTGAGGTTCAAAGTTTTAAAGGAGCAGAGTGTGTGAATTGGGTTATAGTAGGAAGGAGGAGCGAGGAGTGTCTTTTTTTAATGCTTTTCAAGTTGAGGGATATGTACACACAATGGTTTTTCAGAAAAACAATCTGGGCATCACAGTGAATTATGGACTGGAGATGGGTGAGACAATGCAGGGTGGTCAGTCAAGGAGGGAAATGTTGAGTGCTTGTTCATTCATTCATTCAATAGTATTTATTGAGTGCTTACTATGTGCAGAGCACTGTACTAAGCGATTGGAATGAACAAGTCGGCAACAGATAGAGTCCCTGCCGTTTGACGGGTTTACAGTCTAATCGGGGAAGACGGACAGACAAGAACAGTGGCAATAAATAGAGTCATGGGAAAAACATCTCATAAAAACAATGGTAACTAAATAGAATCAAGTGAGGATTCTATTGGATCAGTGAAGTAGTAGATTGGATGGAGAGGAAAGGGCAGAGTCTAGAGATGTGACGTTAGAACTGACAGGATTTTGCAACAGATTGAATGGGTGAGTTGAATAAGAGGGATGAATTGATAAATAATAATAATTATGTTGATATTTGTTAAGCGCTTACTATGTGCGGAGCACCGTTCTAACCGCTGGGGTAGTTGCAGGGTAATCAGGTTGTCCCACGGGAGACTCACAGTTAATCCCCATTTTCCAGATGAGGGAACCGAGGCACCGAGAAGTGAAGTGAAGCACAGTCACACAGCTGCCAAGCGGCAGATCTGGGATTCGAACCCATGACCTCTGACTCCCAAGCCCAGGCTCTTTCCACTGAGCCACACTGAGGATAGCACCAAGGTTATAGGCTTGTGAGACAGAGTATTGTGGTCCTATCTTCAATGATGGGGAATTCAGTGGGAGGACAGGGCTTGGGAGAGAAGAGGAGTTTTGCCTTGAATATGTTAAGACTGAGGTGTTGTCAGGACATGCAAGTAGAGATGTGTTGAAAGTAAGAGGAAATGCAAGACTGCATAGGAGAGAGGTCAGAGCTGGAATGGTAGATTTGAGAATCACCTACGGAGAAATGGTATTTCAAGTAGTGGCAGCGAATGAGTTCTCCAAAGGAGTGGGTGTGTTTGGAGGATAGAAGGGGGCCCAGAACTAAGCCTTGAGGGACTCCCATAGTTAGAGGGTGGGAGGCAGAGGAGCAGCCTGAGAGGGTGAGGCAAAAGAAATAGGAGAATTAGGAGAGGACGGTGTCAGTGAAGCCAAGATTAGATCATGTTTCCAGGAGAAATGAGAGCTCTACGATTTTGAAGGCAACAGAGAAATCAAGGAGGATTAGGATGGTGTAGTGGCCTTTGATTTGGCCCGAAGGAGGTCACTATTGACTTTAAAGAAGGCCATTCCTATGAAGTGGAAGGGATGGAAGCCAGATTGAAGTGGGTAGAGGTGAGAATTGAAGGAGAGGAAGTGGAGGCAGCAAGTGTAGACAACTCGTTCAAGGATTTAGGAGAGAAATGATGGGAGGGAGATGGGGAGATAACTGGAGTGTGCCGAGGGGTCATGGAAGGGTTTTTTAGGATAGGGGAAACATGGGCAAGCTTGGAAACGTTGGGAAGGAGCTATTGGAAAGGGAGCAGTTGAAGATGGCAGTCAGGGAGGGAAGAAAGGAGGGGGTAATTGATTAGGTGAGAAGGGATGGTGTGAAAAGCACAGATGGATTGGGCAGAATGTAAGAGAAGAAGAGAGATCTCCTCTTGAGATCCTGCTAGGAAGGATGGGAGAGTCGAAGAGAGGAGGAGAAAGGGACTGTAGAAGAGCAGGAAAGAGTCATTCTCGGTCTTCTTTGCAGTCGCCTCCTCCCCCTCCCATCCTTTAACTGTTGGAGTTCCTCAAGGAGAGGTTAAGTGATTTGCAAAGAGAGGTTAAGTGATTTGCCCAAGGTGACACAGCAGACAAGTGGCGGAGCCAGGTTCAGAACCCATGGCCTCTGACTCCTAAACACAAGCTCTTTCCACTAGGCCTTGTTTCTTCTACATACACTGATGGGGTTATAGGAGGGACAGCTATATTTCACCCGACTCCCGTTGATTCAAAGCCAGGTTCGTAATCTGAGAATCAATCCATCTGTAGTGTTTGCTGAGTATTTACTGTATATATATATCTTGACCCTCATCTGTTCTCCATTTACACTCACTCCCTTGGTGAACTCATTCGCTTTCACGGCTTCGACTACCATCTCTACGCAGATGACACGCAGATCTACATCTCTGCCCCTGCCCTCTCCCCCTCCCTTCAGGCTCGCATCTCCTCCCGCCTCTGGGACGTCTCCACCCGGATGTCTGCCCGCCACCTAAAACTCAACATGAGCAAGACTGAGCTCCTCATCTTCCCTCCCAAGCCCGGTCCTCTCTCAGACTTCCCTATCACCGTGGATGGTACGACCGTCCTTCCCGTCTCTCAGGCCCGCAACCTCGGTGTCATCTTTGACAAGTCTCTCGCATTCACCCCACACATCCGATCCGTTACCGAGACCTGCCGGTCTCACCTTTAGAATATCGCCAAGATCCGCCCTTTCCTCTCCACCCAAACGGCTACCTTACTGCTACAGGCTCTCGTTGTATCCCAGCTAGACTACCGTGTCAGCCTTCTCTCTGATCTCCCTTCCTCCTCTATCACCCCGCTCTGGTCTATTCTTCACTCCGCCGCCTGGCTCAACTTCCTGCAGAAACATTCTGGGCCTGTCACTCCCCTTCTTAAAAACCTCCAGTGGTTGCCTATCGACGTCCACTCCAAACAAAAACTCCTCACTCTAGGCTTCGAGGGTCTCCATCCCCTTGCCCCTTCCTACCTCTCCTCCCTTCTCTTTTTCTACCGGCCACCCCGCACGCTCCGCTCCTCCGCCGCCCACCTCCTCACCGTCCCCCGGTCTCGCCTATCCCGCCGTCAACCCCTGGGCCACGTCCTCCCGCGGTCCCGGAATGCCCTCTCTCCTCACCTCCGACAATCTAATTCTCTTCCCCTCTTCAAATCCCTACTTAAAGCTCACCTCCTACAAGAGGCCTTCCCAGACTGAGCTCCCCCCTTTTTCCCTCTACCCCCACTTCACCTCTCCGCAGCTAAACCCTCTTCTCCCCCCTTTTCCTCTGCTCCTCCCCCTCTCCCGTCCCACCCCCTCAGCACTGTACTCGTCCTCTCAACTGTATATATCTTCATCACCCTATTTATTTTGTTTAATGAGATGTACATCACCCTGATTCTATTTATTTGCCATTGTTATTATGAGATGTTCTTCCCCTTAACTCTATTTATTGCCATTGTTCTCGTCTGCCCGTCTCCCCCGATTAGACTGTAAGCCCGTCAAAGGGCAGGGACTGTCTCTATCTGTTGCCGATTTGTACATTCCAAGCGCTTAGTACAGTGCTCTGCACATAGTAAGCGCTCAATAAATACTATTGAATGAATGAATGAATATAGGGAGACCATGCCTAATGGTTTCAATTTTCACAGCAAAATATGTGCCCAGGACAGGAATAAGAAGTGGAGGAAATGGGGTATCGGGTTTGAGGAAGAAGTGAAATGTCTGAAAGAGTAACACGCCTAATGAGTTTGTGAGTCAATACGATGGAGTGGTATTGTTGCTGGATGGGTGAGAGGACAGAATTAAGCGGATGAGAATGAGTTTGAAATGCATTAGTTCAGCCCGATGTCTGGATTTTCAACAGCAGTGCTCCCCAGCTCCCCAGTGCAAGAGTGGAGGATCCAAAATAATAATAATTATGGTACTTGTTAAGTACTTACTATGTGCCACGCACTGTTCTAAGAGCTGTGGTAGATACAGGTTAATCAGGTTGGACACAGTCCCTGTCCCTACTTGGGGCTCACACTCTTAAAGCTCAATTTACAGATGAGGTAACTGAAGTACAAGAATGAAGTTACTTGCCCAACATCAGACAGCAGAAGAGTGGCAGAGCTGGGATTAGAACCCAGGTCTTTTTGACTCCCAGGCCCGTGCTCTATCCACTAAGCCACACTGTTTCCCAACTATTCTGTAGAGGGGCTCCATGGTACGGGTTTTTGGTACATGAGCAGGGTAGGGACAAGGGAGCAAGAGAATTGAGTTTTATTGAGAGGATAGTGCTGTGAGCTTTGTCCAGATTAGTGAATAAAATTTTGTGTTTACAAAAAAAGGACAGAATCTACTTTATCTTATTGGTTAACTCATTAGTGAAGTGATAAAGGGGATTTGCCATTAGTCCATTTTTTCCGTAGTTCAGTTCAGTCAGAATGAAATCATTAGGTCAGGGTAGTACAGACAGTCATTTTCCCCCTTTATGTTGGTTAAGTTCATTCATTCAATCGTATTTATTGAGCGCTTACTATGTGCAGAGCACTGTACTAAGCCCTTGGAATGTACAATTTGGCAACAGATAGAGACAATCCCTGCCCAACAACGGGCTCAAAGTCTAAACAGGGATGACAGACAACGAAACAAAACAAGTAGTCTGACATCAATATCATCAAGATAAATAGAATAATAGATATGTACATATCATTTACAAAATAGAGTAATAAGTAATATATAGAAATATGCCCAAATGCTCTGGGGAGGGATAAGGGGGAATGGGGAGGGGAGGAGGAGCGGAAGGAAAAGGAGGGCTAAGTTAAGTGCTTACTATGTGTCAGGCTCCGTACTGAGTACTGGGGTAGAGACATGATAATCAGGTTGGACTGTCTCTATACCACTTAGGGATCATAGTTTTAATCCCCATTTTACAAGTGAGGTAACTGAGGCACCGAGAAGTGAAATGACTTGCCCTAAGGTCACACAGTAAACGAATGGCAGAGCCGGGATTAGAACCACGTCCTCTGATTCCCAGACCTGTGTGTTTTGGGGTTTTTTTTGTGGTATTTAAGTGCTTACTATGTGCCAAGCACTGTACTAAGCTCTATTCTGAGCACTTGGGAGAGTACAGTATAATAGAGGAGATAGAGCGTAATCAAGTTCAACCCATTCTCTGTCCCACATGGGGCTCACAGTCTAAGTAGGAGGGAGTAGGATTTAATCCCTTACTGCCATTCTGTTGTAGCCTAAGATTTTTGATGGCAGCAGTGGGATGAAGGAGTGGGCCTTTGAAGTCGTCGAACCGCCTTAAAAAATTGGGCTTGCTTGCCGACACCAAAGATTTGTGGGTGGGTTTAGAGACTGGCCTAGTGGCATGACTCGAGAAAATTTATTTCCCCATCACACTTTTCCCATGCAGACAACGTCTTAATGATCATAATTATAATAATAATAATTTTATTTGTTAAGCACTTACTGTGTGCCGGTACTAAGTGCTGGGGTGGATACAAGCAAATTGTGTTAGACAGAGTCCCTGTCCCATGTGGGGCTCACAGTCCCAATCCCCATTTTACAGATGAGGTCACTGAGGCCCAGAGAAGTGAAGTGACTTGCCCAAGGTCACACAGCAGATGCGTGGCAGATCTGTGATTAGAACCCGTGACCTTTCGACTCCCACCCTGTATTTGATCCACTAGTCCTTGCTGTTTCTAAGGATGTTATGGGAGGTCCAGTGATATTAAATGTAGTAGAGAAGCTGAAGTCCAGTTTGACCAATTAAGTAGTTACCAGGTTCAGTATGTTTCACATAATATAAATCAAAATAATTCTCCAGACATAAAAAACCAGAAAGATACACCAATTAGGTGTTAATGCATTTCTTTTGTCTCTGCAAAAGGACCTTTTGTCATCCAGTTTTTTTCCTTGATGAATGTGTATGTCGTGTAACAAAATCTATGAGAAATGCATTTCTGTGGATTTCCTTTTCAATATTCATTATTCTCTTTAGTGGCCCTGCAACTTATTGCCTAATGTACCTTTCATTATATGTCCTTAAAATTGCAGATAAGAAACAGGAATGTATTTTCTGTTAATGGCCTCAAGGTGAACTGCAGGCTTTTCTGGGATGAACTAATTCTTCTATTCCTAAAGCCATTTACATTTCCGTTAAGGAGCCAAATTGCTGTGATTCCCCAATGCGTGCACTAGAACTGATAAGACTTTCCCTGACTTTCCCTGACTTTTCCATCACCGTGGACGGCACTACCATCCTTCCCGTCTCACAGGCTCCGCAACCTTGGCGTCATCCTTGACTCCGCTCTCTCATTCACCCGGCACATCCAATCCGTCACCAAAACCTCCCGGTCTCACCTTCACAACATCGCCAAGATCTGCCCTTTCCTCTCCATCCAAACTGCCACCTTGCTGGTACAATCTCTCATCATATCCCGACTGGATTACTGCATCAGCCTCCTCTCTGATCTCTCATCCTCCTGTCTCTCCCTGCTTCAGTCTGTAGTTCAGTCTGCTGCCCAGATTATCATTCTACAGAAATGCTCTGGGCATGTCCCTCCCCTCCTCAAAAACCTCCATTGGTTGCCTGTCAACCTTCACATGAAACAAAAACTCGTCACTCTTGGCTTCAAAGCTGTCCATCCCCTTGCCCCCTCCTACCTCACCTCCCTTCTCTTCTCCTACAGGCCGTCCCGCACACTCCACTCTTCGGCCTCTAGAGTTCTTGCCTGTCCCGTCGTCGACCCCTGGCCCACGTCCTACCTTTGACCTGGAATGTCCTCCCTCCTCACCTCCGCCAAACTAACTCTCTTCCCCTCTTCAAAGCCCTACTGAGAGCTCCCCTCCTCCAGGAGGCCTTCCCAGACTGACCCCTCTTTCTCTGTGCTCCTCCTCCCTTCCCAATTGCCCCTACTTCTGCCCTCTGCTCTCCCCCTTCCCCTCCCCACAGCACTTGTGTATATTTGTACGTATTTATTATTCTATTTATTTTATTAATGATGTTCATATATCTATAATTCTATTGATCTATTTTGATGGTATTGATGCCTGTCTACTTGTTATGTTTTGTTTTCTGTCTCCCCCTTCTAGACTGTGAGCCCGATGTTGGGTAGGGATTGTCTCTCTTTGTTGCCGAATTGTACTTTCTAAGCGCTTAGTATAGTGCTCTGCACCCAGTAAGCGTGCAATAAATACGACAATGAATGAATGAATAGGAAGAGATGCTGATCGAACCACATACGAAAGCGATCATTTCCAAAGATAGGAGAATTGTTCCGTCGGCTGGAGAATCACCTTTAAAATGAAAGGATTTTTCTTCGTGTAGACATTGGCCTCTAATTACGTACCGAAGGTTAATATCTGGGCCATTGTGATGCCCCACATGAACTGTTTTGACAAAGAAATGAAGGAAGACCTATTTGCTGACAGTGCCATTGGTTTCTAAAATTGTGAGAAATGAGGTCTTGTAGTTCTTGTGTTTTTTTACAGAATGAACTTGGAAGAGAAGTTGCTATGTTTCCAAGATTCATAGGATTTTCTGGTTTTGTAATCTGCTTTCTTGGAGAAAATGACAGGAAGATTGGCCAAAGAACAGTCATTCCGGCAAAAAGTCCGCTAATATTAGAATTGGCGTTTTGTTACATTTTACGTTTGGTTTTCCAAATCACTTTGTTCGAATGATAAGATTGCCATTTGAATGGACTTGCTTTGTTTGAGGAACTTCTTGTATTGCTTTCTAGTAACTACTCCCTGTTTCTCTTGCAGTTTGGAAGAACAGAAGTAATTGATAATACTTTAAATCCAGATTTTGTGAGGAAATTTATACTGGACTACTTTTTTGAAGAGAGAGAGAACCTACGTTTTGACTTGTGAGTTGACGCATAATGCACCTTTTAAATTTTAATTCATTAACTAATTTGCATAGTCTTTTTTTTTTTTGCAGTTCAGACAGTTGTGTTTTAATCCGTAATTGCTCAAGGAAAAATCTCAAAGATTATAGAAAAGGGAAAATTCTTTTCACCTTCCGGGTGACCAAATAGTACAACAGGCTAACTGAGGTGATTTCTGAGTAGGGTGCTGGGCCTAGCCTTAAGGATCATATTTATTTCATTATTTCATCATTTATTTTGGTGAGATTTCATTCCGCCTCAGTCATTCAATCGTATTTATTGAGCACTTACTATGTGCAGAGCACTATACTAAGCACTTGCAAAGTACAATTCAGCAACAAATAGAGACAATTCCTAGGCAACAACTGGCTCACAGTCTAGAAGGGGCTCATGACAACAGCAGGAATGTAATCTCCTTGTGGGCACAGGACGTGTCAACCAACTCTGGTATATTGTCGTCTTACTTTAGTACAGGGCTCTGCTCACAGTGTGCACTCAATAAAGATGATTGATTGATACAAGGCCAAATGGATCATGTGAGAGAGAAGATGCAAAGTTACACAAGGGAATTAGCGTGGCTCAGTGGAAAGAGCACGGGCTTTGGAGTCAGAGGTCATGAGTTCGAATCCCAGCTCTGCCACTTGTCAGCTGTGTGACCGTGGGCAAGTCACTTAACTTCTCTGTGCCTCAGTTACCTCATCTGTAAAATGGGGATTAAGACTGTGAGCCCCACGAGGGACATCCTGATTCCCCTGTGTCTACCCCAGTGCTTAGAACAGTGCTCGGCACATAGTAAGCGCTTAACAAATACCAACATTATTATTATTATCATTATTAATTGCCGGAGAGAGGTGTAGAGACGATTCGTTTAAAGTGGGTGCTCCTATTATAATAATGATAATGGTATTTGCTAAGCATATACTATGTGGAAGGCACTCTAAGCACTGAGGTAGATAGAAACTAATCGGGTTGGACACAGTCCCTGCCCCACACAGGGCTCACAGTCTTCATCGCCATTTTAATAATAATAATAATGTTGGTATTTGTTAAGCGCTTACTATGTGCCGAGCACTGTTCTAAGCGCTGGGGGAGATACAGGATATCCAGGTTGTCCCACTTGAGGCTCACAGTTAATCCCCAATTTGCAGATGAGGTAACTGAGGCCCAGGTAAGTGAAGTGACGTGTCCAAGGTTCCACAGCAGACAAGTAGAACCCAAGGCCTTGTGACTACCAGGCCCATGGTCTATCCACTAGGCCATGATTTTTCTAAATGCATACCCACAGAATGTTTCAAAGAAACCAAGGTGTGCTCTATCTAATACAGGGGTGAGAGGTTATTTTAGCCAGAGGGCAACAAGCCAAGATCTTTTATTCATTCAGTCAATCGTATTTATTAAGCAGTGTGACTCAGTGGAAAGAGCCCGGGCTTGGGAGTCAGAGGTCATGAGTTCAAATCCCGGCTCTGCCACTTGTCAGCTGTGTGACTGTGGGCGAGTCACTTCACTTCTCTGGGCCTCAGTTCCCTCATCTGTAAAATGGGGATTAAGACTGTGAGCCTCATGTGGGACAACCTGATTACCTTGCATCTACCCCAGCGCTTAGAACAGTGCTCTGCACATAGTAAGCGCTTAACAAATACCAACGTTATTGTTAAATGCTCACTGTATGCAGACCACTGTATTAAGTGCTTGGAAAGTACAATTCAGCAATAGAGACAGTCCCTGCCCACAAGGGCCTAACAGTCTAGTCGGAGGGAGACAGATATCAAAACAAGGAAACAGGCATCAATAGCTTCAATAAAGTCGGCCCTCAGGAGCTGAGCAGGAAAGAGGTGGGGAGGGGTTTGTTTAAAGCAGCCATTTCCGCTCACAGCTGCAAACGAGCGCCTGACACGGCGAGGAAATGATCATCACCTGAGAACGGCTCGGGCCACATTTGGAGATGGGGCATATCCTACAGTGCTCTGCACACAGTGAATGCTCAATAAATATGACGGAATGAATGAATGAGAGGGAAATTCTGTAGCAGGTGGAAGGGGCTGGATTGGGGCCGTTGCCCCTCTAAAAGTTTCAACATGTAGGATTCTCCAAAAGATATGTTGCTCTGGTTTTCTTGTTAATCAATGGTATTTATTGAGTGCTTACTGTGTGCAAGGCACTTTGTTCATATTAACAACAATAATAATTGTGATATTTAAGCGTTTCCTATGTGCCGGGCCCTGCTCTAAGAGCTGAGGTGGATACAAACAAATCGGGTCGGACACAGTTCCTATCCCACATGGGGCTCACAGTCTTATGGGGAGGATCCTCGCTCCCCACCGTCTGCGGAGCCCGCCCGCCCACCTCCCCTCTAGCCGTCAGCCCTGGCTGGGAGTCTGGGCCGGGGCCCTTTCGGCCGTCCAGGTGGAAAGACGGGCTTGTCTTAATGTAGCAGCGTGGCCCCATGGAAAGAGCTCGGGCCTGAACGTTGGAGGACCTGGGTTGGAAGACCTTGGGAAAGTCATTTCACTTCTCTTCGCAAGAGTACTGGCCTGGGAGTCAGAGGTCGTGGGTTCTAATCCCAACTCTGCCACTTGTCAGCTGTGTGACTTTGGGCAAGTCACTTAGCTTCTCTGTGCCTCAGTTACCTCATCTCTAAAATGGGAATTAAGGCTGTGAGCTCCACGTGGGACAAGCTGATTACCTTGTATCTACCCCCAGCACTTAGAACAGTGCTTGGCATATAGTAAGCGCTTAACAAATACCATCATTATTCTTCTTATTATTATTAAATTTCCATTTTACAGATGAGGTCACTGATGCATAGAGAAGTAAAGTAACTTGCCCAAGGTATATATCTATGATTCTATTTATCTATTTTGATGGCACTGATGCCTGTCTACTTGTTTTGTTGTCTGTCTCCCTCGTCTAGACTGGGCCTGTTGTTGAGTAGGGATTGTCTCTGTCTGTTGCCGAACTGTACTTTCCAAGGGCTTAGTACAGTGCTCTGCACACAGTAAGCACTCAATAAATACGATTGAATGAATGAAAGGTCACCCAGCAAACAACTGGAGGAGGCGGGATTAGTACCCATGATTTTCTGATTTACAGGCCCATACTCTACTACTCCACTACTCCATGCTGCTAATGATGATGTTCATTAAGCACTTACTCTGCATCAAGTACCGTTCTAAGCTCTGGGGAAGTCACAAGCTAATCAAGTTGGACACAGTCCCTATCCCATGTAGATATCACAGTCTTAATCCCCATTTTACAGATGAGGGAACTGAGGCACAGAGAAGTGAAGCGACTTGCCCAACGTCACACAGCAGACGAGTGGTGGAGCCGGGATTAGAACCCAGGTCCATCTGACTCCCAGGCCCGTCCTTTATCCACTAGGCCACACTGGTAGACATGTTCCCTTTCATTCCAGTGAACCTCACTTTCTCCTATTTCCGAAAGGTATTTTGATTTAAAAAGAAGTGAAGAGCTGAATCTCCCTCTCAGGCTACAGATGGTTTTTATTTTAAGGGTACTGTACATTTTCAAAGTGGTCTAAATAAAACGAGAGACTGGAGGGATGGTTAGAGCATCTAATTAATCCCAGAGATTGAAACCGAGAAGGGTTAGAGGCGCTGAAAGGTGAATAAAGGACAAGAGAAAAGCATCACCAATAATAATCAGACTACCTTTAACCTTATAAGGCTGATTTCCTTTGAGGGCGCACGATAAACTGGTTTTATTCATTCATTCATTCATTCAATAGTATTTATTGAGCGCTTACTATGTGCAGAGCACTGTACTAAGCGCTTGGGATGAACAAGTCGGCAACAGATAGAGACAGTCCCTGCCGTTTGACGGGCTTACAGTCTAATCCGGGGAGACGGACAGACAAGAACAATGGCACTAAACAGCGTCAAGGGGAAGAACATCTTGTAAAAACAATGGCAACTAGATAGAATCAAGGCGACGTACAATTCATTAACAAAATAAATAGGGTAATGGAAATATATACAGTTGAGCGGACGAGTACAGTGCTGTGGGGATGGGAAGGGAGAGGTGGAGGAGCAGAGGGAAAAGGGGAAAAGAGGGTTTAGCTGCGGAGAGGTAAAGGGGGGGTGGCAGAGGGAGTAGAGGGAGAAGAGGAGCTCAGTCTGGGAAGGCCTCTCGGAGGAGGTGAGTTTTAAGTAGGGTTTTGAAGAGGGGAAGAGAATCAGTTTGGCAGAGGTGAGGAGGGAGGGCGTTCTGGGACCGCGGAAGGACGTGTCCCGGGGGTCGACGGCGGGATGGGCGAGACCGAGGGACGGCGAGGAGGTGGGCGGCAGAGGAGCGGAGCGTGCGGGGTGGGCGGTAGAAAGAGAGAAGGGAGGAGAGGTAGGAAGGGGCGAGGGGATGGAGAGCCTCGAAGCCTAGAGTGAGGAGTTTTTGTTTGGAGCGGAGGTTGATAGGCAACCACTGGAGTTGTTTAAGAAGGGGAGAGGGGATGTACACCCCATTAACAAAATAAATAGGGTCATAAATAATATATGCAAATAGTACATACACATGAGCGCAGTGCAGAGGGCAAGGGGGAAGGGCAGAGGGGGGAGGGGGAGCAGAGGGAAGGGGGGGGCTCAGTCTGGGCAGGCCTCTTGGAGGAGGTGAGCTCTCACCTCCCCCCTCCTGGTACCTATGTGCCTGGTACATACTAAGCGCTTAACAAATGCCAATATTATTATTATCTGGGCCTCACCACCCTCATCTGTAAAATGGAGAGTGAGACTGTGAGCCCCACGTGGGACAGGGACGGTGGCTACCCAAGCTTGCTTGTGAAGCAGCGTGGCTCAGTGGAAAGAGCACGGGCTTTGGAGTCAGAGGTCATGGGTTCGAATCTCGGCTCAGCCACCAATCAGCTGTGTGACTTTGGGCAAGTCACTTAACTTCTCGGTGCCTCAGTTCCCTCATCTGTAAAATGGGGATGAAGACTGTGAGCCTCACGTGGGACAACCCGATTCCCCTGTGTCTACCCCAGCGCTTAGAACAGTGCTCGGCACATAGTAAGCGCTTAACAAATACCAACATTATTATTATTATTACCTCCCCCAGCGCTTAGCACAGTGCCTGATGTCAATATTATTATCATTATCCAGGTCTCACCACCCTCATCTGTAAAATGGGGAGTGAGACTGTGAGCCCCAGGTGGGACAGGGACTGTGCCCAACCCGGCTTGCTTCTACCTCCTCCAGCGCTTAGCCCAGTGCCTGGCACATCCTAAGCACTTAAGAGATGTCAATATTATTATTGTCCGGGCCTCACCACCCTCATCTGTAAAATGGGGAGTGAGACCGTGAGCCCCACATGGGGCAGGGGCTGTGTCCAACCCGATTTGCGTGTATCTACCCCAGGGCTTAGCACAGTGGCTGACACATATTAAGCGCTTATTATCATTATTATTATCTGGGCCTCATCACCCTCATCCTTAAAATGGGGAGACCATGAGCCCCACGTGGGACAGGGACTGTGTTCCACCCGGCTTGCTTCTACCTCCCCCAGCGCTTAGCACCGTGCCTGACACATATTAAGCGCTTATTATTATTATTTGGACCTCACCATCCTCATCCTTAAAATGGGGAGCGAGACAGACGGTGAGCCCCACGTGGGACAGGGACTGTGCCCCCCCCCCCGGCTTGCCTCTATCTCCCCCAGCGCTTAGCACAGTGCCTGGCACATACTGAGCGCTTATTACCATTATTATTATTATTATTCTCCGGGCCTCACCACCCTCATCCTTAAAATAGGGATTGAGTCATTATGATGATGGGCCCTCTCACCAATCGTTGCCATTAACTATCTGCTGATTATTTAACCTCTATAAATATAATCAACCTGCTGTATTTACGGGCCACACGCAATAACCAGGTGATAGAAGTAACAGAACTACACATTGGAGACTAATAATAATAATAATTATGGTATTTGTTAAACACTATGTGCCAAGCACTGTTCTAAGCCCTGAGCAGTGTTCTAAGCGCTGATTTTGCTTGATTTTTGGAGTGCCTTCCTTAGTTTCTTTTATCTTCTTTGCACTTTTTTCCCTAAACTCACTGTCCCTTTATATTAATTCCAGCTCCCTTCTAATCCCAGCTCCATCACCTGTCTGGTGTGTGACCTGGGCAAGTCACCTAACTTCTCTGGGGCTCAATGACCTCATCTGTAAAATGGGGATTAAGATTGTGAACCCTTTGTGGGACAGGGACTGTGTCCAACCTGATTAGGTTATATCTACCCCAGAATTTAGAACAGTGCTTGACACATAGTAAGTGCTTAACAAATACCATTATTGTTATAAATAATAATAATTAATTCCTGGACTAATCTTGATTTATCTCCAGTTTTCCTCCACATCCTGGCATGCATAAGTAGAAGAATTTCCTATGAATTTCATGAATTCCTATGAATTGTGTTTTAGGGCATGATATATGCATACTTATAAATTGCATCATAAATTATTTATACTAATGTCCATCTCCCCCTGTAGATTCCAAACTCACTGTGGGCAGAGAATGTGTCAACCAACTCTGTTGCATAATGCTCTCCCAAGCACATAGTACGGTGCTCTGCCCACTGTGAGCACTAAATAATAATAATGATAATAATAATAATAATGATGTTATTTGTTAAGTGCTTACTATGTGCCAGGCACTATACGAAGGTCTGGGATGGATACAAACAAATCAGGTTGGACACAGCCCCTGTCCCATGTGGGGCTCACAGCCTCAATCGCCATTTTATAGATGAGGTAACAAGTGGTGGAGCCAGGATTAGAACCCCTGACGTTCTGACCACCAGGCCCATGCTCCATCCACTGTACCATGCTGCTGCTCAAAATGGATTATTGATTGAGGGAAATTTGGGGATTCCTTTTCAGATTCTAAAAAGAAAGACTTTCCCTCTGGACTGTAAATTCGTTGTGTGCAGTAAAAGTGTCCTTTATATTGTTATATTGTACTCTCTCAAGCGCTCAGTACAGTGCTTTGCAAGCAGTAAGCGTTCAATAAATATGATTAACCGACTGATTGACCTGGAAAAGGTGTAGTAGTAGGCTAGATCACCCGAGGACACTATTAAAACACTTAGAGCAGAGTTAAAATTATCACCTCTCTATCCCCTTCTATCATAAAGTTTTGTGCCACATTTAAATCCAATATTCATTCATTCGATCAATCATATTTATTGAGCGCTTACTATGTGCACTGTACTAAGCACTTAATACACTCAGTCTCCCCAGAAGCCATGTTTTCATGCATTGTTGGCTGGAACACATTGGCAAAATTAGGGAGTGTTCTCTTCAAACTCCAGTGCAGGGATGTGCAAGAATGCGACCCCCCTGTTTTAAGAAAACTAACTAGGGGTAATTAGAAGCTTAATTTCCATTGGTAGGCGGTAAATGGGTAATATCTTCCATCATCAATCCTAGTCTCTGGCTAACTGTTGAGAGTTCAGGGCAAATGGTTGGAGGCGGAGGAGATCTATAAAATAATTTCTGGTTCAGGGGAAGAATCGCTCCACTTGGCTGGATGTTTCGAGAGATGCAGATTTCCTGCAGATCTTCACCAGTTCATAGGAAACTGTTAAAATGGCATTAGTTTACCAGTGGGCCTCTGGCCTTGTCTTGCCCATCTCTTGTCCTCAAACAGGCCTTTGGGTTTTCATTGATGTAGCTGATAAAGTGTGGCTTAGTGGATAGAGCGTGAGCCTGGGAGTCAGAAGGACCTGGGTTCCAATCCTAGCTCGGTCACATTCATTTAATTCATTCAGTCATATTTATTGAGTGCTTACTGTTTGCAAAGCACTGTACTAAGCGCTTGGGAGAGTACAATACAATAAAAAAAGACACTATCTGCCCACAGCGAACTCACAGTCTAGAGGGGAGACAGATATAAACATAAACAACTGAATGAATAAAAAAATAAATTATATGTGTGTGTGTGATGGGGATGGGAGAGAGGATGAGTGAAGGGAGCAACGCAGAAGGGAGTGAAAGAAGAGAAGAGGAAGGTTTAGTCAGCTAAACATGTCTGCTGTAACGTGTTTTGTCACACATGTCTGCTGTGGGACCGTGGGCAAGTCACTTAACTTCTTTGTGCCTCAGTTATCTCATCTGTAAGATGAGGATAAGAGTTTGAGCCCTATGTGGGACAGAGAACATGTCGAACCTCATTAACTTGTAGCTACCCCAGTGCTTAGAACAGAGATTGGCACATAGTAAGTGTTTAACAACTAATAATAATAATAATGGTATTTGTTAAGCACCTACTGTGTGCCAAGCACTGTTCTAAGTGCTGTTCTAAGTACAAGGTAATCAGGTTGTCCCACGTGAGGCTCACAGTCTTAAATCCCCATTTTACAGATGCGGCAACTGAGGCCCAGAGAAGTTAAGTGCCCAAAGTCTCACAGCTGACAAGCGGCGGAGCTGGGATTAGAACCCACGACCTCTGACTCCCAAGCCCAGACTCTTTCCACTGATCCATGCTGCTTCTCTACCATAATTATTAGTATTATTAGGAACAGCAGCAATGTCCCTCAGCAGAAGGAGCCTGTTTCTGTCCTGAGTACCATCCCCGATCAGATTTGGTGTGGGGAAAGCCCAGAGGCTGCAGAGGAAAAAGCCACGTCTTGGGAGCCTGAGAGTGTGACCACTGTTGAATGGCCGAGTCCAATCTGATCACCTCCTATCTACCCCAGAGTTTAGAAAAGTGCCTGGCATATAGTAAACTCCTTAAAAATACCACTAAAAAAAAAAAAAAAGATGGATTATGTAGGCTGCAGCCAGCACACATTTTTTCTCAAGCATATTAACCGCCTCCTTCTCCTGGAGCTTTAATCTGGTATGTCAGAAATTGAAGCAGAGAAGCAGGAAAAGGCAATTTGGGACTTTTTGGTTTTATTGCAAGAACTTCTACTCTAGGAAAGCGGCCCACATGGATGGAGTACGGGCCTGGGAGTCAGAAGGACCTGGGTTCTAATCCCGTATCTGCCCCTTGTCTGCTGTGTGACCTTGGGCATGTCACTTAAGTTCTCTGTGTCTGTTACCTCATCTGTAAAATGGGGATTATGATTGTGAGCTCTATGTGGGACAGAGACTGTGTCCAACCTGAGTAGCAAGTATCTTCCCCAGTGCTTAGAACAGTGCTTGATGCATAGTAAACACTTAAATGCCATCATTATTATTATTACGGTTGAGGGTTACGAGATAAGGACCCTTCTGGGACTCCAACTCCTGATCTTGCCAAAGTTGCTGCCATTCTGGGAGAGTTGGGAATATCAGAAGGGATTAGTTCCCACTGCCTTAATGTAACTTGGAGCCCCAGACTTTCTGGCTCCCCAGAATTCATTCATTCAGTTGTATTTATTGAGAGCTTACTGCAGGCAAAGCGCTATACTAAGCACTTGGGAGAGTACAATACAGCAACAGACACATTCCCTGCCCACGATGAGCTCCCAGTCTAGAGAGCTGGAAGGAAGCTGCTCTTTGTGGCCAGAGAACATGTCTGTTTATTGTTATATTGTACTCTCCCCAAGTGCATAGTACAGGAAACGCCCAGTAAATTTGACTGACTGACTTACTGGACTGGTTGCGGGATACAGTTTGATTGTTTGTAAGATTCTTCTGGGATAGATAAGGTAGTGGAATACAAGACAGAAGACATAGGCAAAGAGAGAGAATCAGAGAAGTATAGGAAGTGATAGGGGAAAATAGGGATTACAAGGGAAGTGGAAAGAAAAAAATCAGGTGAGACTAAAAGGTGATAAAACTAAGGAAAGAAAACTACAAGCAGGAGGATAATAAGGAGAAAACAATTGTTGAGACATGATTTTCAGATAACTTGTGATTCTGCGGGAACACCACTATCGCACGGGAGAGTATTTGGGAGATTCCGTGTCTTAAATAGGGTTAAATCTGTCATCATCATCATAATAATAATTATATTTGCTAAGTGCTTACCATGTGCCAAGGACTGTTCTAAGCGCTGGGGGAGATACAAGGTGATCAGGTTGTCCCACGTGGGGCTCACGGTCTTAATCCCCATTTTACAGATGAGGTAATTTAGGCATAGAGAAGTGAAATGATTTGCCCAAAGTTACAGAGCTGACAAGTGGCAGAACCAGAACGGCATTACTACAGGTTTGCCCTTGTAAGCCATACACTCCACCTCTGGTTTTTGGTATCTGTGCTTAATATCGGTGTATTAATTAATTATTAACAATACTTTACTTATTAATTTATTATTAACATTAATTTATTAATGAATTATTAATTGGTTAATTATCAGACAGGTAATTGCTCTCACCCACTTCAAAGCCTTTTTGAAGGCACATCTACTCCAAGAAGCCTTTCCTGACTAGGTCCTTCTCTCTCTTCTCCCACTTCCTTCTGCGATCCTCTTACTTGCTCCTTCATTCATCCTCCCTCCCATCCCCACAGCACTTATGTATATCTCTGTAATTTATTTATTTATCTATTTATTCACATTAATGTCTGTCTCCCCCTCTAGACTGTGAGCTGGGTGTTGAGCATGAACGTATCTGTTGCTATATTATACTCCCAGGCACTTAGTCCGGTGTTTGGCCAAGTAGAGAAGTGGAAAGAACCCGGGCTGGGGAGTCAGAGGTCACGGGTTCTAATCCCAGATCCGCCGCTAGTCAGCTGTGTGACCTCGGGCAAGTCGCTTAACTTCTCTCTGCCTCCGTTACCTCATCTGTCAAATGGGGATTAAAACTGAGAACCCCACATGGGACAACCTGATCACCTTGTATCCCCCAGCGCTTAGAACAGTGCTTTGCACATAGTAAGCGCTTAACAAATACCACAATTTATTTTATTCATTTAAGTAAGCACTCAGTAAGTACTATTGAATGAATGAGTGAATGAAGTGTATTGTTTTAGTTACCATGCATAATACGTTTGACCTGCAACCACTCCACACACTGACACACCTCCAGTGCCCACTCTTCCCTCGGGAGAATCGGACTTAGAGCTCCTGGCTTCGACCTCAGATTTAAACTCTACAGGTATAATTTTTTTAAAAATTTTACCCCTTCTCCATGCTATTTTCTAGCTGTCACATCCAGGATTTCCTCTTCTAGGTGAGTGGGTCCAGAAATAGTATCCGTGTAGCTCTTGTTATATGCATAGCACTGTACTAAGTCAATCATGTTTACTGAGCACTTACTGTGTGTAGAGCACTGTATTAAATGCTTGGGAGAGCACAACACAACAATAAACAGACACATTCCCTGCCCACAACGAGTTGACAGTGTAGAGAAGCAGCATGGCTCAATGGAAAGAGCTCGGGCTTGGGAGTCAGAGGTTGTGGGTTTGAATCCCGGCTCTGCCACTTGTCAGCTTTGTGACTGTGGGCAAGTCACTTCACTTCTCTGGGCCTCAGTTGCCTCATCTGTAAAATGGGGATTAAGACTGAGCCTCACGTGGGACAACCTGATTACCCTGTATCTACCCCAGCGCTTAGAACAGTGCTGTGCGCATAGTAAGCACTTCACAAATACCAACATTATTATTATTAGAGAGTTGACCAAAAGCTAGGGAGGCGACTGTGTAGCTTGAGGAGATGATTTCTACCTTCAAGAACTTATATCTGCTCAACCAGAAATACCTGAGTGTTCAAGCTCTAAGTCTTTCCCTCTTGGCAGTAAAACTCTGAGGGCCATGCCAGTGATCCTCCCCATCTTCAAAGCCTTATTGAAGGTACATCTCCATGAAGCCTTCCCTGACTAAGCCCCGCTTTTCCTATTCTCCCACTTCCTTCTACACCATCCTGACTTGCTTCCTTTATTCCTCTCCCCAACTGCAGCCCCACAGCACTCACTTACATACATATCTGTCATTTATATTAATGTCTCCCCTTCTAGACTGTAATCTTGTTGTGGGAAGGGAATGTGTCTTCTAAATTACTGTTTCGTACGCTGCCAGGCGCTTAATATAGAGCCCTGCACACAGTAAGTACTCAATAAATATAATTGATTGATTGGTAAAGTCACAGTGCTGCTCCAAGCTCATTTTTCATAACCGATTCTGACACTGTGAATGTTTCTGGGGTGGGAGGACCAATCACCCAAGGAATGAATCTCAGTTATAAAATGTGTTTATCACATTTTTAAAGACTTGTAATTCACAATTTTAATAATATGCAAGGATTAAACATAGTTAATAATTGTGAAATTAAACTTCAAATGATTCTGTAAATAGTTGTAAACTCTATTTGTTACAAATCAGTTTAAGGATCAAAACCTCTCAGTTCAAAGATCAAAAATTGCCTTTCAGATTGCTTTTAGAGCTTTCATTCAATTATATGAATATTGGGTTTTACATCCAATGAGTCTATTATTTGTTTATCTTAATTGTGCTCAGTTACTCTCATTGTATTAAGAGCACAACCCTGTCCGCTCCCTGACTTTCTCATCACTGTGGACGGCACTACCGTCCTTCCCATCTCACAAGCCCGCAACCTTGGTGTCATCCTTAACTCCGCGCTCTCATTCACCCCACACATCCAATCTGTCTCCAAAACCTGCCAATATCACCTTCACAACATCGCCAAGATCTGCCCTTTTCTCTCCATCCAAACCATTACCTTGTTGGTACGATCTCTCATATTATCCCGACTGGATTATGGATCAGCCTCCTCTCGTTTCTCCCATCCTCCTGTATCTCTCCGCTTCAGTCTATATTTCCCTCAGCTGCCCAGATTATCTTTCTACAGAAACGCTCTGGGCATGTCACCCCCCCTCCTCAAAAATCTCGAGTGGTTGCCTATCAACTGCCATATCAAGCAAAAACTCGTCACTCTTGGCTTCAAAGCTGTCCATCCCCTTGCTCCCTCCTACCTCACCTCCCTTCTCTTCTCCTACAGCCTAGCCCGCACCCTCTGCTCTTCTGCCGCTAGCGTTTTTGCCTTTCTCGCCATCGACCCCTGGCCCACGTCCTACCTCTGACCTGGAATGCCCTCCCTCCTCACCTCCGCCAAACTCACTCTCTTCCCCTCTTCAAAACCCGAGAGCTCCCCTCCTCCAGGAGGCCTTCCCAGACTGAGCTCTCCCCTTCCCTCTGCCCCTTCTCCCCTCCCCATTGTCCCTACTCCCTACCTCTGCTCTACCCCCTTCCCCCCACCCAAAGCATTTCTGTATATTTGTACATATTTATGACTCTACTTATTTTATTAATGATGTGTATATATATCTATAATTCTATTTATCTCTTTTGATGGTATTGATGCCTGTCTATTTGTTTTGATGTCTGTCTCCCCCTTCTAGACTGTGAGCCCATTGTTGGGTAGGGATGGTCTCTATCTGTTGCTGAATTTTACTTTCCAAGCACTTAGTACAGTGGTCTGCACACAGTAAGCGCTCAATAAATACGATTGAATTAATGAATGAATATTGTAGGAGATTTGGGGATTAATACATTTAATGTAAATATAGAAAGCAGACAAATGCATGGAAATGACTAAAGATGGGAGAGGCTGAGATGCTTAGTGAGTGATTTGCTATAAGGTACTTTATATGGATGTTCAAAGTTGGAAAAGTTAATAATCATTATGGATTATGTCAAGCACTATTCTAGGGTAGATACAAATTCATCAAATTAGACACAGTCTCCCACTGGGGGGGCTCACAATCTCAAGTAGGAGGGAAAACAGGTATGCATTCATTCATTTAATCCCGATTTTAGAATTGAGGAAACTGAGACACAGAAAAGTTAAATGACTTACTCAAGGTCACACAGCAGCAAATGTTAATTTGGGATTAGAACCTAGGTCCTTTGACTCCCAGGTCGGGCTCTTTCCAGTTAAGCCACGCTGCCTCTCAAAATTAAGTTCTTCACTAGAATAGAAAAATCACTACCACAGTCGGAACAAAAAGATTCAGAAGAATACTACCACTCCTCATGCACTTAATGTTCCGTTGTTTTGTTTTGAATTACTGAAACAAAAATTAAACAATAGTGAGTAACAATAGTGAGTAACAAAATAGCCCATACAATAATTTGATATTTTAAAAGGGTTTTGGAATGGGAGAAATGTAGCCTGTGACACAGTCTCATGAAACGGCCACATTTGCAAAGATCCTAACACTGCTGTATCTTGAGCAGCGTGGCCTAGTGGAAAGATCACGGGCCTGGAAGTCAGAATGACCTGGGTTCCAATTCCAGCTCTGACACTTGCCTGCTGTATGACCTTGAGCAAGTCTCTTCACTTCTCGGTGCCTCTGTTTCTCCCTAACTGTGGGAGTCTTAAGACTCAGTTCTTGGTCTGAGTCTTATTTTATTGCCATCTTTCTTTTTATTGCCATTGTTCTTTTTATTGCCATTGTTCTTGTCTGTCCGTCTCCCCCTATTAGACCGTAAGCCCGTCAAACGGCAGGGACTGTCTCTATCTGTTGCCGACTTGTTCATTCCAAGCACTTAGTACAGTGCTCTGCACATAGTAAGCGCTCAATAAATGCTATTGAATGAATGAATGAATGAATGGTCCCCTTCTCCAGCCCTGCTATTTCCCACTCTGCAGCCTCAGATTTCTTCCTGTCTTCAAGACATCTCTACTTGCGTGTCCCGTCTCAAACCTAACATGTCCAAAGCAGAAATCTTTATCTTCCCACCAAAACCCTGTCCTCCCCGCAATTTTCCCGTGATTGTAGACCCAGCACCAACACCCGGCCTGTCTCACAAAACCGTAAACTTAGCGTTGTCCTCAACTCATCTTTCTCGTTCAACCTAAATATTCAACCTGTCACTAATTCGTGTCAGTTCAACCTTCACAATATTGCTAGAATCCTTCCTTTCCTCTCCATCTAAATTGCTACCGAGCTAATGTTAAATGATGAAGGCATTTGTTAAGCACTTACTATGTGCCAGACACTTTACTAAGCAGTGGATACAAGCAAATTGGTTTGGATACAGTTTCTGTCCCAGGGAGGGCTCACAGTCTTAATCCCCATTTTACAGATGAGGTCAATGAGACCCGGAGAAGTGAAGTGACTTGCCTAAGGTCACACAGCAGACAAGTGGCAGAGCCGGGATTAGAACCCATGACTTTCTGACACCCAGTTCTGTGCTCTAGCCACAACGCTATGCTGCTTCCCACTTATCCTATCCCATTGTAATTACTCAAGGTGATAGAATAATCAATCATCTTGCTGACCTCCCTGCCTCTGGCCTCTCCCCACTCCAGTCCATACTTAACTCTGCTGCCCAAATCATTTTTCTATAAAATCATTCATTCCATGTTTTCCCACTCCTCAAGTTGGTGGCCCAACTAATAATAATAATAATAATGTTGGTATTTGTTAAGCGCTTACTATGTGCAGAGCACTGTTCTAAGCGCTGGGGTAGACACAGGGGAATCAGGTTGTCCCATGTGGGGCTCACAGTCTTAATCCCCATTTTACAGATGAGGGACCTGAGGCCCAGAGAAGTTAAGTGACTTGCCCACAGTCACACAGCTGACAAGTGGCAGAGCCGGGAATCCATGACCCCAGACCCCGAAGCCCAGGCTCTTTCCACTGAGCCACACTGCTTCTCTACCTCCTTAATCCATCAGAAACTCCTTACTGTCACCTTTAAAGCAGTCAATCACCTTGCCTCCTCAGTTTCTTACTTTACTGCTCTCCTACTATAACCCAGCCAGCACACTTCGCTCCTCTAATGCCAACCTACTCACTGTACCTCTATCTCATTTATCTTGTCTCCAACCTCTCGCCCACATACTGCCTCCAGCCTCGAGCGCCTTCCCTCTTCATATCCCATGGACAGTTACTCTCCTTGCCTTCAAACTTTACTGAAGGCACATCTTCTCCAAGAGACCTTCCCACACTTAACCCCCATTTCCTCTTCTCCTACTCCCTTCTGTGTCACCCTTGGACTTGGATTCACTCCCTTTATTCACACCTCCCTCAGCTCCGCAGCACTTATGTATGGATCTGTAATTTATTTATTTTAAGGTCTGTCTCCCCGTCTAAACTGTAAACTCGTTGTGGGCAGGGAACCTGTCTAGCAACTCTGTTCTATTGTACTCTCCCGATAAATACCACTGATTGACAGATTGATCTCCTCATCTGTGAAATGCCCATTCTATATTTGTTCATCCTCCTACTCAGAGGAGCAGGGACTGTGTCCTATCTTATAACTACCCTAACAATTAGTTCACTCCTTGGCATATAGTAAATGCTTAACAGATACTATCATTATATTTTTAATTATTACATCTGTATTGAATTGATAGGTTTATTTTAAGAATTAACTGATTGAATACAAAGTTGAGACGCTAAAACCATTAAGCTCCTTTATAATATCAAGGATAATGGAAGAAACGGTAATAGCCGCAAATAACCCCGAAGATTAATGCTAGCAGAGAAAACTAGCTTCTCACTACTAGATCTCCCCCGATTAGACTGTAAGCCCGTCAAACGGCAGGGACTGTCTCTATCTGTTGCCGACTTGTTCATCCCAAGCGCTTAGTACAGTGCTCTGCACATAGTAAGCGCTGAATAAATACTATTGAATGAATGAATGAATAGATCACACCAAACAAAGGCCACATCTGGTTTTGCAGATAGGATCAGAAAACAGCAAGGCCTAGTGGATGCCTGGGGGTCAGAGATCTGGTTTCTAATCCTCTTTCTGCCACTTGTCAACTGTAGGGTCTTGGGGAAGTCATTTAACTTCTCTGGGCCTTAGTTACCTCACTTGTAAAATGGGGATTGAGACTGTGAGTCCCAAGTTGTGTCCAACCTGATTAACTTATGTCTGCCCCAGTGCTTAGAAAAATACAGCCTTGAATGTACAGAAGTAAAATCCACCTTTCTTCTCTCTTCAAAACTTTGCAACCTATGTGCTTAAAAAACGTTAGCGATATTCCTTCGATTGTATTTCGTTCGTTCTATATTGTATTTCATTCAATATATCATCAATCAATTATATTGAGCCATTACTGTATGCAGAGCATTGTATTAAGCATTTGGGTGAAACAGTGTAACTCCTGTGAAAGATATCAGTTCTTCTCTTGGCACAACTCTAGGTAGATTTCCCAGGTTCTTCTTTAGGATCATTAAAATAGGGAAAAGTATGCCTTCTAAACTATCGGTAAATTGGTTCACTCATTTCTGCCTTAGAGATCACAGGAGTTGACCAGGATTTAAGCTTAGGGTTGCCACCCATAGGTAAATTTACCAACAATCCATTAAAAAAAAAATGCGCTGAAAGTGTTGCGGTCCAAAAGTCAGTCAAAATATTTTGACGTCTGTTAATACCGGTGGTGGACACCCAGGCATAGCAGCAGGAAGAATCTCTGGAGAGATTTCCTCCCTGGCCGTCATCTCCGCCTCCTCATTTGAAGCAGTGGTGCCTGGATGTGGAATTGATCGTCAATCCGGCCAGCTGCTCCCTATTAACTATTGCCAGTCCCTTCTTCATCCCCCGCACCCCACACACCTGCCACAGCCAGTAACATCTGCTCTCCCCTGCTTTTGCTCTATCATTTAAAAAGTTTTAGTCAACCTTGTCGTTTTTTCTGTTCGAATAAAATATTCTCAGCAGTTGGCAACCCTGCTCAGACTTTCTGTGGTCCCTACAGAATACTCCTTTTTATCATCATCATCATCACCAGTGCTATTACCTTGTATCTACCCCAGCGCTAAGAACAGTGCATGCTCATAGTAAGCGGTTAACAAATCCCATAATAATAATAATAATAATAATATTATTTATTAAGCGCTTACAATATGCAGGGCACTTCTCCCCTTTCTGGGTCACCCTGGCTTGCTCCTTTTATTCATTCCCCCTCCCAGCCCCTCGGCTTGTATCTGTATTCCTGCACAATATATTGATGTCTGTCTCCCTCTCTAGACTGTAAGCTCGTTGGGGGTAGGGAATGTATCTGTTAGATTGTTATATTGGACTCTCTCAAGCGTTTAGTGCAGTGCTCTGCACATAATAAGCTCTCAATAAATATGATGACTTACTGAATGATTACTAAGTGCTTGGGAGAGGACAATACAACAGAGTTGGCAGAGGGAAAGACATTGATAGAAATATTTTATAACATATGAGTTATTAAGAGTTCTAGGGCAAAAAGTGACCCTCAGTGTGAAAGAGCTACACTATTTATATGAAGTTGGAAGGTTGGCCCTCTGTCATCCAATTTACATTAATGCTTTCATTTTTAATTTCTCCTCTGTGGTCTGTTTGGAGTTAACAGATGTTGGAAGAATTAGGGAACATCCTTCCCATAATGTGAATCCATGCCGGTAGAACATGGTCCACGGTTGGGACAATTAGTTTGTGCCCGACACAGAGAAGCAGCATGGCTCAGTGGAAAGAGCCTGGGCTTGGGAGTCAGAGGTCATGGGTTCAGATCCCGGCTCTGCCACTTGTCAGCTGTGTGACTGTGGGCAAGTCACTTCACTTCTCTGTGCCTCAGTTACCTCATCTGTCAAATGGGGATGAAGACTGTGAGCCTCACGTAGGACAACCTGATTACCCTATATCTCCCCCAGCACTTGGAACAGTGCTCTGCACATAGTAATTGCTTAACAAAAACCATTATTATTATAGTAAGTGCTCAGTAAGTACCACTGATGGATTTGGGAAGAAACCATTGTGGGCCTGTATTTCTGCTGTTGCTGCATTTCCCAGATTCTGCCTCTGGTTCACCGCTCTGAACCCAACAATAATTTGTGTTTTTAAGGCTGTTCAATATTTAATAAAATAGCAATGACTAGGGTGTCGATGCTAGTGGTGGACAAAGCAATAATGTGGGAATATGTCCAAAAAATGGTCATGGGGCTATTTTTGAGCTATCTACCTTTTAGCGCATTAATTCCCATTGAAAAATGTTAAACATGATTGTCCCATGATCAATCGATTGTATTTATTGAGCGCTTACTGTGTGCAGATCACTGCACTAAGCACTTGGGAGAGTACAGTATAATAATAAACAGAAAGATCCCCTGCCCGCGAGGAGCTTACAGTTTAGAAGGGGAGACAGACAATATAAATAAATAACGGCTATATGTGTAAGTGCTGTGGGACTGGGAAGAAGTTGGTGAATAAAGGGAGCGAGGCAGGGTGATGCAGAAGGGAGTGGGAGAAGAGGAATGGAGGGCTTAGTCAGGGAAGGTCTCTTGGAGGAGATGTTCCTTCAAGAAGGCTTTGAAGCGGGGGGGAGAGTCATTGTTTTTTGGGTGAGAGGAGGGACAGTATTCCAGGCCAGAGGCAGGACACGGGCGAGGAGTCGGTGGCGAGATAGACGAGACCAAGGTACAGTGAGAAGGTGAGCATTAGAGGAGCGAAGTGTGTGGGCTGGGGAGAACAGGGTAGCAGAGTTGGAAGCACGTTCTCTGCCCACTGTGAACTTACAGTCTAGAGGGGAAAGTACGCGATCCTTCGACACCACAGCTGTTGTTCAAGGAGAGCTCCCTGTATGAGTCAGAATTACTTGAGCTTCCTTCCTCATGCTATCAGTCCAGTGCCTTAATTTTGAGTATTTCTCTTGCATAAGTCAATTCGAACTGTGTGATTTCCATTTACTTCACTTTAATTCAATTTATAAAAAATTTATCTTCTAGGTATGATGTGGATTCAAAGAGCCCCAATTTATCCAAACATGTAAGTTCATTCATTTATTCTTTCAAAAGTGTAAACTGAGCTCCTATCATGTGCAGACCACTATCTTAACAATTTAAGAGAGTAAAAGCCCAGTATTGACACCGTCACTGCCCTTGAGGAGATTACAGTCCGATGGGGAGATAGGCAGGTACAGATAGTAAACATACAATGAAAACAGGGGGAGAAGTTGATTTAAACAATCTGGAATAATATTTCTCTGAAGATATTGCTTGGCATGAAAGGAAAAATCTTGCTGGTAGCTTTTGTTGAAGCTCCTTCCCCTAAGATGTTCACGGTCTCCTGTTCATCCTTACCTTCCATTTTCTAATGATAATAATAATAATAATGGTATTTGATAAGCATTTACTGTGTGCCAAGCATTATTCTAAGCGCTGGGGTAGATGCAAGATAATCAGGTTGTCCCATGTGGGGCTCTCAGTCTTCAACCTTATTTTCCAGATGAGGTGACTGAGGCACAGAGAAGCAAAGTGACTGGCCCATAGTCACATAGCTGACAAGAGGAGGAGCTGGCATTAGAACCCACGACCTCTGATTCCCAAGCCCGGGCTCTTTCCATTAAGCTTTTCGTGGCTACCCCAGCATTTAGAACAGGACTTGGCACTTAGTAAGCGCTTAACAAATGCCATCGTTATTATTACCTACCCCAGCACTTACCCTGATAGTGCCTGGGCTAGGGGTTGGGCTTGGGTAGGATCGAGAGCAGGAGGAAAGAAACTGTGGGCTGTAGCTCCCCGACTGGCCATCCAATCCAACCTCCTCTGTCCAAATCCCCCCTGCCTAGAGACCACGCTTGCTTCCCGCTCTCCGAACTGACCGGGCAGCCGGACCAGCTTCTGTGAAGTCACGCAGTCCACGTGCACCTTGAGAGGGGCTGCTGTGGGCAAGTCACTTAACTTCTCTGTGCCTCAGTTACCTCATCTGTAAAATGGGGATTAACTGTGAGCCCCACGGGGGACAACCTGATTACCCTGTATCTACCCCAGCGCTTAGGACAGTGCTCCGCACATAGTAACCGCTTAACAAATACCAACATTATTATCACATAGTATCTAGTAAGCGCTTAACAAATCCCATAAAAGAAAAAAAAATCTTGCCCCCGAGATACTGAAGGGGTGGGATCTATGTCAGTGCTCCTTTTGTTCATTCCTTCCAGAGGAAATGCAAGGATTTCAAAGACTTAATTAGGAGAGGTCATGCTTCTTCCCCCTTCCTCAGGCCGGCATATTAAGGAAATGCAAGGATTTCAAAGACTTAATTAGGAGAGGTCATGCTTCTTCCCCCTTCCTCAGGCCGGCATATTAAATTTTGGGGATTTCCCGTCATGAGAAATGAAGAAGCTTCATCCGGCCATAAGGACTTGGGGATCAAGAACTTAAGCAAAGGATCGTAGTGCAAGTAGTTTTCATTCATTCATTCATTCAGTTGCATTTATTGAGCGCTTACTGTGTGCAGAGCACTGTACTAAGTGCTTGGGAGAGTACAGTCCAACGATAAAGAGACATTCCCTGCCCACAGCGAGCTTGCGGTCTAGAGGGGATGTGCCCTGCCGGGGCAACAGAGCGTAGCTAGTGAGTGGGTGGGCAGAGGTGCAGCCAGAATCGCAAGAGCATGACCGAAGCTTCTGCCCCAAACTGCACCCGCGGTGCTGAAGCTCTGCCTCGGCAGACCTGCGGAGTTGTCTTTTTCGTTGAAGATGATGATGATGGTGATTGTGAGACCATATCCACAAGTGGGAGTCTCTCTGAGAGGGAATCGCTGCAATCAGTCGCTCCATCCATCAGTTGTATTTACTGAGCACCTACTGTGCTCAGAGCACTGTGCTAAGTGCTTGGGAAAGAACAGTACGGTAGAGTTAGTAGATATGATCCTTTTGGGCATGAAAAGCCGCGTGGCTTAGTGGATAGAGCACGGGCTCTGAGTCAGAAGGATCTGGATTCGAATCTCGGCTGGGCCACGTGTCTGCCGTGTGACCTCGGGTGGGTCACTTCACCTCTCTGGGCCTCAGTTACCTCATCTGCAAATGGGGATTCAAACTGTGAGCCCCATGTGGGACAGGGACTGTGTCCAACTTGATTAATTTGTATCTACCCCGGTGCTTGGCACATAAATGGGCTTAACAAGTACCATGATTATCATTTTTATTGCCCTTAAGGGGATTCCAGTCTAACACACCTTTGTCCGTGGCATCTTTATACCCCCCCGTCATCTGGGTGAACGTTGGTCGGACACGAACAGTCAAAAGAGAGAAGCTATGTTCGGCCCTCAGGAGGCCAAGTGCTCGACTGGTTTTTGCGGTAGTGTTGCCGTTTTGCTTTGAATCACTTGCTAGACTTTCTCACTTGGCCTCCTGGGCCCAGCAGCACTTTTTTTGGGGGGTATTTATCAAGCGGCGACTCTGTGTCGGGCACTTTACTAAGAGCTGCAGTCGATACAAGTTAATGAGGTTGGACAAAGTCCATGTCCCATATGGGGCTCACGATCTTCGGCCCCATTTTATAGATGGGGTAACTGAGGCCCAGAGATGTGAAGCGACTTGCCCAAGGTCATAGAACAGATGAGCGTTAGAGCCGGGATTAGACCCCAGGTCCTTCTGACTTGCAGGCTCGTGCTCTAACCACTGAGCCACGCCGTACGTGACATGTGTCGACAGGGAGAATGGGTGCAGTCGGAGGATGTAGAACAGACTGTCGTGATGACAGCCATAGCAGCCTGTATTGCTAATAATAACGATGATAATTGTGGTATTTGTTAAGGGCTTACTATGTGCCTAGCACTGTTCTAGGCGCTGGGGTAGCTACAAGGTAATCAGGTTGAACACAGTCCCTGTCCCACATGGGGCTCACGGTCTTGATCCCCATTTTACAGATGAGTTAACTGAGGCACAGAGAAGTTAAGTGGCTTGCCCAAGGTCACACAGCAGACATGTGGCAGTTCCGGGATTAGAACCCACATCCCCTCGTGGCTCAGAGAAGCAGCGTGGCTTAGTGGTAAGAGCATGGGCTTGGGAGTCAGAGGTCACGGGTTCTAATCCCGCCCCCGCCACCTGTCAGCCGTGTGACTTTGGGCAAGTCACTTACCTTCTCTGGGCCTCAGTTACCTCATCTGTAAAATGGGGATGAAGCCTGTGAGCCCCATGAGGGCCAAACTGATCACCTTGTATCCCCCCAGTGCTTAGAACAGTGCTTTGCACATAGTAAGGATTTAACAAATACCAACATTATTATCCCCTGACTCCCAAACCCAGGCTCTTTCCACTTAGGGCACGCTGCTGTGTCCACACCCATTTAGGAAGCTATTGCTGAGGAGGATACTCAACAATAAGAGTTCAGGGTGGTCTATTCGACTTCCTTCCTGCACCAAAAACAAACAGAAGCGGGAAACAGAGCAATAGAAGCAGCCAGAAAATACTGTTGTCTGCACAGCTTTATATAATGGAACTTGAAAATGACAGAAGTTTTTAGCAGGCCAGGCTAACTGGTTTAGGGAGCAGTAGACAATCAGGCTTCTATCTCTGACTGGTTTTGGAAGGCCTTATACCAGCTTTACTGAAAAAAAATGTGCCCGTTACCTACCTCTCCTTTTTTTATGGTATTTGTTAAGGGCTTACTACGTGCCAGGCACTGTACTGAACACTGGGGTAGATACAGGTTGTCAGGTTGGACACAGCCCCTGTCCCACATGGGGCTCACCGTCTTATCTCCATTTTCCAGATGAGGTAACTGAGGCACAGAAAAGTGAAGTGACTTGCCCAGGGTAAAGTAGCAGACACGTGGATCAGAACCCAGGTCCTCTGACTGCTCCTCTGAAGAGCGATCTCTCTATTACGTGACCCATCTTTCAATATGCTAATCAATTTCACCCAGTATTAAGATATGATAATGCCAATCCATGCCAGTCCATATGCAATGCGATAATATTATTAGTCATTATTATATTAATGAATTCTTGTCATTCAGTACCCCGATCCGTCAGAGGGGATGCAATCTAGAAATGTGCCACTTGTGGAAAATGAAAGCATAGGGTGGAAAAAAGTTAAAAACCCATTAAAAAATGTTGAAATTCAGGAGTGGAGAGAACATGGCTTTCAAGATGGCTACTCTTTTATGTCACAGCATTGGAAAGACTCATTAAAAATTGTTTGGTTAACTATTCTAGCTGCCCTCCTTTGGCCTGGATGCAATCTGAATACTATTGTCGAATGAGCTTCTCATTCAGTCAGTCGTATTTATTGAGTGCTTACTCTGTGCGGAGCACTGTACCCATTTCCAACGTGTGAAATTGTGGCATTGTGTATTGAAAGAGGTTCAATACAGCGGGTGTCAGATGCAGTAGTTAGAGAATGGGAAAGATAAAAATAAATGTATATGGAGACGGACTTGGAAGTTGACACTCTATTCCATGTTAGGAGGAACCCCACTTTCCCGATGAGTTAAATTATTTGAATGTTCAATTATATTATCTATTATGAATATGTAATGTAGCCTTTTCTTTTGCGGTGTTACATTGTGACCTTGGGCAAGTCACTTCACTTCTCTATGCCTCCGTTACCTCATCTGTAAAAATGGGGATATGAAGACTGCGAGCCCCACGTGGGACAGGGACCGTGTCCAACCTGATTTGCTTGTTTTAGGGCGGTGTCTGGCACATACTGTGTGCTTAACAAATACCACAATTATTATTGTTATTTTGCCAATTCTCCTCTGCCAATTTCCTGGTGGAAATGAGGCACACCCACCTAAATATTTTCCAGACTCGTCGCTGGCACCTGTCATCTAGATGAGCAAAACTGACAATCTTCCAGTGCATCGGTTGTAGACATTCATTCCTACATTCATTTATTCATTCGTGTTTATTGATCTCTTACTGCATGCAAAACACTGTACTAAGGTTTGGAAGGGTACACTGTAACAACATTCCCATTTCTGCCCATAACAAGCTCACGGTCTAGAGGGGAGGCAGTCATTACACTCTTACCAGCCATTCTGACAGCACTTCAGAACACTCTGTTAAATGTCATTTGTTCCCATTATTTATTTACATCGAATCGATCAGTTTTATCTAAATCATCTTGTGCACTCACCAAAATATTCTATGTGCTATAAAATATTGTGGGTGTAGAAATCTCCTTAACATCTATACTGGTATCGGTTATTCTAAATCCTTTTTAGATAGTGATAATTACTGTGATACTTGTTAAGCGCTTACTATGTGCCAGGCACTCTACTAAATGCTGGGGTGGATACGAGCAAATCAGGTTGGACACAGTCCCTGACCCACTTAGGGCTCAGTCTCAATCCCCATTTTACAGAGAATGAACTGAGGCCCAAGAGAAGTGAAGTGACTTGCTCAAGGTCACATGGCAGTCAAGTGGCGGAGTGGGGATTAGAACCCATGACCTCCTGACTCCCAGGCCCTTGCTCTATCCATTATGCAATACTGCTTCTTTAATAATAATGATAATAATAATAATGTTGGTATTTGATAAGCGCTTACTATGTGCAGAGCACTGTTCTAAGTGCTGGGGGAGATACAGGGTCATCAGGTTGTCCCACGTGAGGCTCACAGTCTTAATCCCCATTTTACAGATGAGGTCACTGAGGCCCAGAGAAGTTAAGTGACTTGCCCACAGTCACACAGCTGACAAGTGGCAGAGCCGGCATTCGAACCCATGATCTCTGACTCCCAAGCCCGGGCTCTTTCCACTGAGCCACGCTACATTTCCTGAGAAAGGCTATTCCAAGATTATCAGCAATGCCGGACATGTAAATCTTCTCTATGGGGCATAGTTGAAGTCTTTTATAATAGTGCCATGAAAATGTCGACCAATTGAAAACATTTTCATCTTTGGTACTGATTTCCCTCTTTCTCATTTTTTTAAGGCATGTAGACACCCTTTCCGCCTTTTTCAATGCAGCATTTAATTGGACATGTTTAGCTATGGCCCATTCCCAATTAGTTGAACTTTTCTTGCCCTGTTAGTTGAATTATTTGGATGTTTAATTATGATATCTGGCAATGTGTTCTTTTCTTTTGGAGTGGTTGTCATCTCAACATAGACTTGTCTAATTACCTTACAATTTTTTTCTCTTCCATAATTGCAGTGTAGAATAGCTTGGTTTATTTCAGGGTAGACTGCTTCTGTTACCCAAAGTTAATCATTATTTTTGCACTTGTCCATCAGCCATGCTATCCCGAAAGAAGATTTTTAAGATTTCTTTGCAATTGAACTGGAAAAATGTACACCTACAAATTGAATGTGCTAGCTCATAATGTCTCTTTCAAGCATCTATAAAATTATTGAAAAAAAGCAAAACAGTGTTTCGGGTTAGAAAAGACCTATGATTAATTGAGAAATTTTGAATTTTCAGAGGGTTTTAACCTCACCTACCTTTATAATACTGACACTTGAAATCTTTGGCATTTGAAGATACAAATGAATGCTTGGAGAATTAAGAATTAACATTTTGTATAGCTATATTTTCTTTTTGAAAACTAGATTGAGAAAAACTGTCAAACAAAAAGCAATGCCCCATTTAGTTTATTTTTGAAAATTTCATACAAAATTTAAAGGATATCAAAATATTTAAAGAAATGAAGAAAGTTGAATGAAGTGAAGCCAGAGAAAATACAAGGCCCTCTCAGTGAACTATAAAAATGTGTTTTATGATCAAGGAGAAATAGAATTTTTCAATTCTGTTTCCTCTTTCCTCAATTTTTCAGGATTTTCTGGGACAAGTGTTTTGCACGTTGGGAGAAATTGTTGGATCTCAGGGGAGCAGACTGGAAAAGACGATAGTGTGAGTATACGAACTGTTTAGTTTGCATTTTTCAGGATTGACAAGGTGCTGCATTCTTAGGACAAGTTGGATTCATGTAGTTTATGTACTACACGAATAAATGTTTCAAACCAAGGGCAGCTTCACTCATATGCACACACAGTAAAGTAGATACAAAGCCACTTAGGAATGCTGACCCACAGTTTCCAAGTCACTCTAACCAATCTCTTCTTTAGATGAAAGAAAAGATTGACACATGCATATTTCTAATGTTCTGCCTTATTCTGTCATTCATTTGGATCACTTATCCTTTCTTTCAGAATAATTTGAAATATTTGCAAGACTTTGCATTTTTCCCCATAGTTTATGAACCCCATCAGTAAATGTATCATGTGCAGAACACTGTATTAAGGGCTTGGGAGAGTAGAGGTAGAAACTACAATCTCTGCCTTCTAGGAGTATATAGTTTACATATAGTTGGGGTAGTGCCATACCTGTTATGTGGAAGTAGCATGTAAACTAGAGAAAATGGCTTCTGCAAGGGGACTTGATAGAGATGCGACTTGCTCAGCTACGTCTCCCTTGACAATTTTTCAGGATTTTGACAAAGGTCTTCTGGGCTATTTTTTTTTTTTTTTTACTCCTTCAATTAAAACATTGGTTTTCTCCATTCATCCTTCGCATTCTGTCTTCTGATTGGTTCCCCCGAGATCTTATCATGGAGCAAATCTTCCGGTCGGGTCCCCAGCTCCGTAGTTTAGTTTTCAAAATTTTTGCCTGTCATGCGGGAGGCACGGATTCGATTCCCCCCCATGCAAAAAATTATCAAGCTCTTACTACAGTGCTCTGTGCACAATAAGCACTCAATAAATACAACTGACCCACTCCAGTGAAGCAAGCTTCTTTTGTTGGGTGGTGGAGGAGATGGGGCAGATAGGATCGCTTATTCTGCTACACTGACAGATTCTTCTCTTGTGTCCCCTCTAAGAATATCCCTGCTAAGATTCCCTTCCTCAAGCACACGTACCAGGACCGTATTTACCCAGGCTGCCCTCCATCATTCTCCACACTCACTACATCCTACTTCTCATGGCAGCAGGCACTCTGTTTCTCAGTTCTCCTGACTAAAAGTCCGGTGCTCTTTCTTAATCAATTAATCATTGAATGGTATTTCTTGAGTGCTTACTATGTGCAGAGCACTGTACTGAGCACTTGGGAGACTACAATATAACAGAATTAGCAGACAGGTTCCCTGTCCATAATGAATTAACAGTGTGCTGGCGGGGGGGATGGACATTAATTTAAATAAATAATTTATAATGTATTAAAGATTCAGTCATTTATTCAATCATCTTTATTAAGTGCTTACTGTGTGCAGAAGACTGTACTACACTTGTGAGAGTACAACAATAAACAGACACATTCCCTGCCCATAACAAGCTTACAATCTAGTGGGGCTTTGGCGGTGGGGCGAATATCCAATGTCCAAAGGTCACAGATCCAGGTGCATAGATAATGCAGAAGAGAGAGGAAGCTGGGGAAAAGAGGGCTTAGTCGGGGAAGGCCTCTTGAAGAAGATGTGACCTCAACAATGCTTTGAAGGTAGAGAGAGTGGTGGTCTGGTGTTTGTGGACGGGGAGAGCATTCCAGGTTAGGGCAAGGACAAGGGGAAGAGATTGGCGGTGAGAGAGACGAGTGCAGGGCACAGTGAGTAAGCTGGTGCTGGAGGAGCGGAGTGTGCCTGGCTGGGCTGTCAGAGATTAGTGAGGTGAAGTAGGATGGGGCAAGCCGATTGAATGCTTTAAAGACTGGCAAGTAAGACTTCCAAAAGCAAAAACTCTTAAGAATCAATCAATTGATGGCATTTTTTGAGCACTTACTGTGTGCAGAGCACTGTAGTAAGCTTTTGGGAGAGTACAATATAACAGAGTTGGTAGGCATATTCCTTGCCCACAGTGGGAGGCAGTTTGGCCTAGTGGATGAAGCAAAGAGCTGAGAGTCAGAGGACCTGGGTTCTAATCCCGGCTCCAGCACTTGTCTGTTGTGTGACCTTGGGCAAGTCACTTCTCCGGGTCTGTTTCCTCAACTTCAAAATAGGGATTAAGACTGTGAGTCCCCTGGGACATGGATTGTATCTAACCTGATCATCTTGTATCTATCTCAGTATTTAGTAATCAGTCAATCGTATTCAGGTGGTTACTGTGTGCAGAGCACTGTACTCACATCTTGGGGGAGTCCAATTTAACAATAAGCAGACACATTCCATGCCCACAGTGAGCTTAAGTCTAGAGGGGTCCAGGTCTCCTATATGGAAGATGAGAATTCTACCACTGAAGTAGCAATGCCGATGCAAAGGGATATTTGAAATAGCCGGAGTTTGGGGGAGACTATCAGCCTGGATATGATTGCTGGAGTTCGAGGGAGCCTGTGGGAGGGGAGAGAAGTGGGAAGGGGGTCAGGATTTATTTTAAGAGGTTACCGGAAGGACGGAAGGGTGGAAGGGGAATTTTCCTCTCCCTGCAAGTCTGGCGGAGCCTCATTACCTTTTGTACAAAGTCCAGCGTAATCTGCAAACAAGTCAGTCAGTCAGTCGTACTTATTGAATTGCTTACTCTATGCAGAGCACTGTACTAAGCACTTGGCAGGTTATAATATAACACACATTCCCTGCCCACAGTGATCTTACAGTCCAGAGGGGTAGACAGACATTAATAATAATAAATTACACATGTGTACATAAGTGCTGTGGGACTGGGAGGAGGAATGAGGGGTGACACAGAAGGGAGTGGGAGAAGAGGAAAAGCGGGCTTAGTCGGGGGAGGCCTCTTGGAGGAGATGTGCCTTCAATAAACCTTTGAAGGGGGGAAGAGTAACTGTCTTTCGAATATGAGGAGGGAAAGCATGCCAGGTCAGAGGCAGGACGTGAGCGAGAGGTCAGAGGCGAGATAGATGAGATCCAGGTAGATTGAGGAGGTTGGCATTGGAGCAGTGAAGTGTGCGGGCAGGGTTGTAGTAGGAGAGTAGCAAGGTGAGGTAAAATGGGTGGTGTGATGGAGGGCTTTAAAGCCAACGGTGAGGAGTTTCTGTTTAATGTGGAAGTGGATGGGCAACCACTGGAGTTTCTTGAAGAGTAGGGAAATGTGGCCTGAATGTTTTTTTAGAAAAATGATCCAGACAGCAGAGTGAAGTGTGGTCTGGAGTGGGGAGAGTTTGGAGGCTGGCGGTCAGCAAGGAGGCCGTTACAGTAATGAAGGTGGGATAGTATAAGTAGGAGGGAAAGAAGAAAATGTTTTCCACCCGTGGCCCGAGGCTTAGAGCTCTCCGTTAGATAAATGTGACCAGAAAGGGAGTCAAAGCCAGGTCACATCGCTAAGGACTGAGGCTTCTAGCTCCAGGGCCGGTGAGGGGTGGTCCTCAGGGTGAAGGGAGGCCCTGCAGCTGAGGGAACAGGACTCTGTACTCTGCTGCCTCCCATCCTGACTCTGTACCTCATCTGTAAAATGGGGATTAAGACGGTGAGCCTCATGTGGGACAACCTGATTACCCTGTATCTATCCCAGCGCTTAGAACAGTGCTCTGCACATAGTAAGCGCTTAACAAATGCCAACATTATTATTATTATTAATAATAATTCAGGAATGAATGCCCAAGGTTGAGCCTTACTTAGTAGAACTGAAAAATGGCTCTGTAAAGCTGCCTCTCAAATCTCTGGGAATTTGCCCGATGTAGAATCCCTGTCCATAGAATAGGATTAGCTTCACTGTTCCTTTGAAAAGCATCACATTCCACTAGTTGGGAACCGCCAACCCCTGAGATTTCTCATTGTAATTCTCCAACCTTCTGTAAAGTTGACACATCTCATTAACAGTCAGTTTGAGTAAGTACTATCAATTCGAGTCAGGACCTGAGACCACAGAGGTATAAGGAACATAAAAGAGAAGCATTGTTATAGTGAGTGTTTACAAAATTTCCCAAAATACTCACTGTACCTGTTCTAATAATAATAATGATGATGATGGCGATATTTGTTAAGCACTTACTATGCACCTAACACTGTTCTAAGCTCTAGGATAGATACAAGGTAATCAGGTTGGACACAGTCCCTGTCCCACATGGGGCTCACTGTCCCAATCCCCATTTTACAGATAAGGTAACTGAGGCACAGAGAAGTGACCTGCCCTAGGTCTACCAGCGGACAAGTGGTGGAGCCAGCATTAGAAGCCATGACCTTCTGACTCCCAGGCCCATGCTCTGTCCACTGTGCCCTAAGTGCGGCGAGCACCTAACCACGCCCCACCTTTCGACTCAGAGTTAAGGTTTGGATTCCACGCACACCACCAAGAACGGCACAAACCGCACCGAGATCAGTATAGCAATACTACAGATCTGGACTCGAGAATTTACGTATGCCTAGAATCACAGTGACCGGCAGAGAGCAATATCACGTGGTCGGCATTCATTCTGCCACGGGTAACCTCTGTACCACAGAAACACTCTGGGTTCCAGCTGTAAGTACCCTCTAGACTACGAGCTCATTGTGGGCAGGGGATGTGTCTTTTTATTGTTGTATTTTACTCTCCCAAGCATTTAGCACAGTGCTCTGCACCTAGTAAGCACTCAATAAAAGCGAATGAATGAAGGAGTGTCCTCGGCTTTAAGACCTTGCTGCTCTTCTATATCAATCAATCATATTTATCGAACACTTACTTTCTGCAGAGCACTTTACCACGTAGTCAGTTATCAATCAGTGCTATTTATTGAACGTTTACCGTCGGCAGAGCGCTGTACTGAGGTCATGGGAGCGTACAGCGTAAGAGTTGGTAGGGACGTTTTCTGCCCTCATTGAGCTTAGCGGAATGTTCTTTCAGCATTATGGAGATGAGTGCTATAAATGATTTGAGAAGCAACGTGGCCTGGTGGATAGAACCTGGTCCTGGGAGTCAGAAGGGCATGGGTTCGAATCCCGGCTCTGCCTCTTGTCTGCTGTATGACCTTTGGCAAGTCACTTCACTTCTCTGGGTCTCAGTTACCCCATCTGCAAAATGGGGATTGAAACTGCGAGCCCCACCTGAGACAGGGACTGTGTCTAACCCAATTTGCTTGTATCCACCCCAGTGCTTAGTACAGTGCCTGGCACATAGTAAGCCCTTAACAAATACCATAATTATTATTATTACCTTGCCGTTCCTGGATAGGGGAATGTTGGTTTACATTCCTCTGTGGGTTTGATACATCGCTTTTTTGGGGGAGAGATACCCAACACAGGCCCAGCATTGTCGCTGAGTTTCAGACCGAACATGGTCACTGAGGATACTTCCTCAGATACAGTGGTCTCGGAGGCTTCCCTTACCTGTCTGAGTTCGCGTAGGCTAAGCCTGTATTCCCTGCCCCTTTCCTCCCCTCTTGGATGTAGCCTTAGCTCACGACCCTCCCTACAGTCAAGGAAGTAGACCTGAGCCTGATGGTAATTAGAACGACGATAGTACCTGTTAAGCGCTTACTAGGTGACAAGCACTGTTCTGAGCGCTGGGGTCGCCCCACATGGGGCTCACAGTCCTAGCAGCGTGGCTCAGTGGAAAGAGCCCGAGCTTGGGAGTCAGAGTTCATGGGTTCGAATCCCGGCTCTGCCACTTGGCAGCTGTGTGACTGTGGGCAAGTCACTTCACTTCTCTGGGCCTCAGTTCCCTCATCTGTAAAATGGGGATTAACTGTGAGCCTCACGTGGGACAACCTGATGACCCTGTATCTCCCCCAGCGCTTAGAACAGTGCTCTGTACATAGTAAGCGCTTAACAAATACCAACATTATTAGTAGGAGGGAGAACAGGGATTGAATCCCCATTTTATAGATGAGGCTAAGTGAGGCCTAGAGAAGTGATGTGACTTACTCAAGGGCACACAGCAGGCAGGCAGCAGAGATCCCCTTGGGTAATGGGTCCTCATCTGAGCAGAAGATAATGCTATAGATATATGTAGCAGGCCCGATTATGCCTTTGTTTATGTCCGCTATGGTTTTCCTCACACTTGATGTTAAATATATCGAGGTTGCACCTCTATTTCATTCCACTCTAATTCGAGCTCATTTCTCACATGAAACCTATCTGTCCCCATAATTAGATAAGAAGAACAAAAGGGGATAAAATTGCTGGAATTTAATAACTTGGACATTGAGATCATTCTAGGTATCAAAATGATCTGGGAATATTCAAAAAATTCATTAATTTTCAAAGAATCCCAAGCTGAACATCTAGGAACTCCACAATCAAAAGTTGTGCAAGGCTCCCTTTTAGAACTATTTTGGCTCTAGGAAACTTTATGCCTTCTTTTTTCAGGGAACTACAGTATTTAGATTTCACATCTAGTTTGTGTGGCTATATGCCTTCTTAATGGTCGTATTGTTAAGAAAATCGAAATGAGTCGGGAAATGGTAATTGGATTAATTACTTCAAGTGCGCTCAGAAAGCAACCCCTGAATATTAAGAATGATAACTCATCTGTGGTTTTGATTAATTTAAGGAGAAGATTTGAATTTTAAATATGTGTCGACCTCAGGAGTTAAGTAACTAAACTTTAAGTAATATTTGTGCTATTTGTTAAGCACTTACTATGTGGCAGGCACTGTACTGGGCCCTTGGGTAGATACAAGGTAATTGGGTTGTACACAGACTCTGTCCCACATAGGACTCTCAGTCTTAATCCCCATTTTCTAGACGAGGGAACTGAGGCCCAGAGAAGTGAAGTGACTTGCTCAAGGTCACACGGCAGACGGATGGCGGAGTCCGGATTAGAACCCGGGTCCTTATGACTCCAAGGCCCGTGCTCTATCCACTAAGCCATGTTGCTTCTCAAGTGTTTAAGGAAGCACTTTAGCATTACCTTTATCAAATGTAGGTAGCTGTACTCACCATTGCTCAGGAACTTTTCTAGAGGAAGCATTTATTCGTTTTCTGTGAAATAGATTTAGTCAATTGTATGTCTTGATTTCTGTGTGCAGACCACTGTACTAAGCACTTGTAGTGGGTGGGGAATATGTTTGTTGTTGTAGTGTGCTCTCCCAAGTGCTTAATTCAGTGCTTTGCACACAAGCGCTCAATAAATATTATTGAATGAATGAATACTAGAGAGGGAAGGTCCCCCACCCCCCATATCTATTCTCCCAGATACGATTTTATCCCCAACCAATAATAATATTAATAATAATTATGGCATTTGTTAAGCGGTTACCATATGCCAAGCGCTGGGGCCCAACTACTTAGTACAGTGCTCTGCACATAGGAAGCACTCAATAAATAATAATGTTGGTATTTGTTAAGCGCTTACTATGTGCAGAGCACTGTTCTAAGCTCCGGGATAGATGCAGGGTAATCGGGTTGCCCTACATGGGGCTTACAGTTTTAATCGCCAATTTACAGATGAGGGAACTGAGGCACAGAGAAGTGAAGTGACTTGCCCACAATCACACAGCTGACAAGTGGCAGAGCTGGGATTTGAACCCGTGACCTCTGACTCCCAAGCCCGGGTTCTTTCCCCTGAGTCACGCATACGCCGCACATGGGCCTCCCAGTCAATATAGGAAGGAGAGCAGATACTGAATTCCCATTTCACAGATGAGAAAATTGAGCCTCTGAGGCATTTAGTGACTTACCCAGGGTCACACAGCGGGCAAGTGGTGGAGCCAGGATGAGAACCCAGGTCCTTCTCACTCCCAGGCTCGTGGTCTATCCACCAGGCCACGCTCAAAGAGCTAGGAAACTAATTTCTAAGAAATTGGGGTGTGCGAGTGAATTTCAGATATATTTTTCATTTAAATTACCTTCCGCTAAAGCTAACAATGGAAAGTTGTGGGGCTGCTGAACATTGAATTACATATAATCATGAAAGCACAGGACTGTAATAGTCATTGAGTAGTAACAATGCGGTAGAAGCTGGGCAAAGCAGAGGAGGAATCAATTTTTCCGCAGGAGGTTCCATAATTTCCATTAATTGGGGCTTGCATATCCAGATGGAAGTTCCTAATGATGTCCTAGTCTCCTGTTTGTTCCTACTTAACTCTGTCGACCTCTGCTCCTTCCCACTCGTCCACTGACCATCCATTCATTCAGTTGTATTGATTGAACGCTCACTGTGTGCAGCGCACTGTACTAAGCGCTCGGGAGAGTACAGTACAACAGTAAACAGACATAATCTCCGCCTGCAAGGAACTCACAGTCTAGAGGTGTGGAGACAGGCATTAATTGCCCGCACAATTCGCTCTTCTGATGCTAACCTTCTCACTGTCCCTTGATCTCGCCTGTCTCGCCGCCGACGCCCGGCCCACGTCCTACCTCTGGCCTGGAACACCCTCCCTCCTCACATTGCCAAACTCTTTTCCTCCCTTCAAAGCCTTCCTGAAGGCACATCTCTTCCAAGAGGCCTTTCCAGACTAAGCCCCACTTTTCTCATCTCCTGCTCCCTTCTGCATCACCCTGACTCGCTCCCTTTGATCTCCCCCCCCCCCAAGCCCGACGGCACTAATGTCCATGTCTGTCATTTTATTTATCTGTAGTTTATTTGTATCGACGTGTGTCTCCCCCCTCTAGACTGTGAGCTCGTTGTGGGCAGGGTACGATATTGTTGTATCGTACTTTCCCTAGCGCTTAGTGTAGTGCTCTGCACATAGTAAATGCTTAATCAATACGGTTGAACGAATTGAGTGAATGAATCAATAAATAACCAATATGAACACTGCGGTGTAGGGCTGGGAGAGGGGATGAAAAAAGGGAGCAAGTCAGGGTGACGCAGAAGGGAGTAGGAGAAGAGGAAAGGGGGGCTTAGTCTGGGAAGGCCTCTTGGAGAAGATGTGCCCTCAACAAGGCTCTGAAGGCAGGGAGAGGAATTGTCGGATTTGAGGAGGGAGGGCCTTCCAGGCCGGAGGCAGGATGTGGGTGACTGCTCAGTGTCGAGATAGGCGAGATCAAGACACAGTGAGAAGGTGAGCACTTGAGAAATGAAGTGCGCAGGCTGGATTGTAGTAGGAGAGTAGCTTGGTGAGGTAGGAGGGGACAAGGTGATTGACTGCTTTAAAGGCAATGGTGAGGAGTTTTTGATGCCGAGGTGGCTAGGCAACCACTGGAGTTTTTTGAGGAGTGGGGAAACGTGTCCACCGCGGGACACATGCTTAATCTCATCGTCACTGATCATTGTACCATTTCTAACTTGACTTCACCTCTCAGTTACCACTCTGCAACCGTAATCTCCTTACCGGCTACACTTCCACATCCTGTTCTCCCCCTCCACAGAGACCTCTGAATTCTACACTGCCTCCTGAATTCCAGGCCATCATAATCTATCTGGAATTTCTACCCAACTGTCCTCTCTCTTGATGCATACGTTGACACTCATACTTACCCATTTTCTGCCAGACTCAACTCCCTCGTGTCTTCCGTTGTTAATTTTGGTCCACCAACCCCCAACTTGTATCTCCACCAGAGAAGCAGCCTGGTCTAGTGGAAAGAGCACAGGTTCGGAGTGAGAGGACCTCAATCAGTCAATCAGTCATATTTATCAAGCGCTTACTGTGTGCAGAGCACCGTACTAAGTGCTTGGAAGAGTACATTATAACGGAATTGGTAGACACGTTCTCTCCCCCAGTGAGTTTCCGACCTGTAGGACCTGGGTTCTAATCCCATGTCCATCAGGTAACTACCTGTGTGACCTTGGACAACTGACTTCACTCTCTGCTGTGGTTTCCTCATCTGTAAAATGGGGATTAAAAACCTGTTTGTCCACATAATTAGATTGGGCGCCCCAAATGGGATTGAGACTGTGTCTGACTTGATTAACTTGATTCTACCCCAGCTCTTAGAACAGTGCTTGGCACAGAGTGAGCACTTAACCGATATTATTATCATCATTATTGTTATAGTCATTACTATTGTTATTCTTATCGCTTTGCTCTTGCTCTGCTCCGGGGCTTGGGCCACTGAGTGACAGAAATATGAGCTTTGGGCTGACTTTGGGTACTATGAAATCATTTTTACTTTTCTCTCCCCTCTCTTCCAGTTAGTGTATCATTGAGCATTTACTGTGTACTGAGCAGTGCTGAGCTCTTGAGTGGGTAAAATTCAGTGGAGTTGTTAGACCTTATCCCTGCCCTCAAAGAGCTTAATAATAACAATAATAATAATAATAATGTTAATAATGTTGGTATTGTTAAGTGCTTACTATGCGCCGAGCACTGTTCTAAGCGCTGGGGTAGACACAGGGGAATCAGGTTGTCCCACGTGGGGCTCACAGTCTTCATCTCCATTTTACAGATGAGGTAACTGAGGCACTGAGAAGTTAAGTGACTTGCCCAGAGTCACACAGCCGACAAGTGGCCGAGCCGGGATTCGAACCCATGACCTTTGACTGCAAAACCCGTGCTCTTTCCACTGAGCCACGCTAATTGTGGTATTTGTTAAGCGCTTACTAATTGCCAGGCACTGTACTAAGCACTGGGGTGGGTACAAGCAAATAGGGATGGATTCAGTCCCTGTCCTGCATGGGGCTCACCGTCTCAGTCCCCGTTTAACAGATGAGATAACTGAGGCACAGAGAAGTGAAGTGACTTCTCCAAGGCTACAAAGCAGACAAGTGGTGGAGGCAGAATTAGAACCCATGACCTTCTGACTCCCAGGCCTGTGCACTATCCACTACGCCATATTGCTTCTCAATTCAGTGTGGGATACAAGCTTTAAAATAAATCATAGATGGGGGAAGCAGCAAAGTCAAAGGATAAGTACGTAAGTGTACTGGGGATGGGGTGAATATCGAGTGCTTAGGGTTTGCGGACTCAAGTGCGTAGGCAACGCAGAAGGGAGGGCGGATAGGGTGGGGAAAGGAGAGGTGAGTCAGGGAAGGCGTCCTGGAGCAGGTATGATTCCCGGGACACCCAGGAGGGAAGCCACAGGGAAGGGGGGAACTGTAGGAGAGACCCACGCGAAGCACGTTAAATGAGTTAGTGTTAAAGGAGCGAGGTGTGGGGGCTGGATCGTAGTGGGAGAGGAGTGAGGTTATACAGGAGGGGGAGAACGGATTGAGTTCCATTAAGGCCTAGAGTAATAATAATCATGGTATTTGTTAAGTGCTTACTTTGTGCTTACTTCTAAGCACTGGGGTGAATATAAGCAAATCGGCCTGGACACAGTCCCTGTCCCACCTGGGGCGCTCAGTTTCAACTCCCATTTTGCAGGTGAGGGAACTGAGGCCCAGAAGTGACTTGTCCAAGGTCACACAGCAGACAAGTGGGGGATCTGGGATTAGAACCCATGACCTGAGTCCCAGGCCCGTGCTCTAGCCACTACACCAGGCTGCTTCTCATTATAATAAAGTGTCAAGGTTCAAGTGGCCGAGTTTGATGCGGAGATGGATGGGCAAACAACCACTGGACATTTTGAGGACTGGGAATTGTGAACATAAGCAGCCTATACCCGTGGAAAGCGCTCAGGCCTGGGTTCTAATCCTGGCTCTGTCGCTCAAGCTATGGGACCTGGTGTAAGTCACTTGACTTCTGTGTGTCTCAGTTTCTCCATCTATAAAATGGGGATTGAATACCTATTCTTCATCATCTCACTTAGATTGTGAATGCTCCGGGAAACAGGACCATGTCTCATTCTCACCTGCTTATTCTTTCCCAGCAGTCAAAGGTCGTGGGTTCGAATCCCCGCTGTGCTACTTGTCAGCTGTGTGACTTTGAGCAGGTCACCTCACTTCTCTGTGCCTCAGTTACCTCATCTGTAAAATGGGGATTAAGACTGTGAGCCCCACGTGAGGCAACCTGATCATATTGTATCCCCCAGCGCTTAGAACAGTGCTTTGCACATCGTAAGCGCTTCACAAATACCATCTTTACTAAGCCCAAAGGAAGTGATTGGTAAATACTGTTACTATGACTGCTAGTACAGTGCTTGGCACAACGTAAGCAGTTAACACAGTTGATTGGTGGTGTTATTGTTATGATGATGATCAATCAAAGCTATTTGAGTGCTTACTGTGTGTAAAGAACTGTACTCAGCGTTTGGGAGAGGACAATCCAACAGAGTTGACAGACACATTCCTTACCCACAACAAGTTTACAGTGTAGATGGGGAGGCAGACATTAATATAGAGTTTTTAAAAATTACAGATATATACATAAGTGCTGTGGAGCTGAGGATCGGGTGAATACCAAGTGCCAATATAAGAATCAACATGGCCTAGTGGAGAGTGCACAAGAGCTGGGTTTTAATCCTGGCTCTGACACTTGTCTGCTGCGTGACCTTGGGCAAGTCACTTCACTATGTCTCAGTTATCTCATTTTTAAAATGGAGATTAAGACGGTGAGTCCTAAGTAGGACAGGGACTGTCTAAGCAGATTATCCTGTATCTACTCCGGTGCAAAGTACAGTGCCTGGCACATAGTGAACACTTGAAAAACAGTTAAAAAAAAAAGAGTGCCCAAAATGTCACCTGGGAGTCATGAGGTCATGGATTCTAATCCCAGCTTCACCACCTGTCTGCTGTCACCTTGGGCAAGTCACTTCACTTCTCTGTGCCTCAGTTCCCTCATCTGCAAAATGAGGATTGAGACTGTGAGCCCCCTGTGGGACAGGAACTGTGTCCAAACCTGATGTACTTGTATCTACCCCAGTGCCTTGCACATAGTAAATGCTTAACAGATACCATAATTATTATTATTCGTTTAAGAAGTTAGTTGAAGGCATGAGAACGAATGAGTTCTCCAAGGGAGTGGGTGCTGATGGAGAATAGATGGGGACTCAGAACTGAACTTTGAGGAAACATTGCTGTCAGAGAGTGGAAGGAAATCTATATTATTATCATTATTATTATTATCATCATCATCATCATCACTATTGTTCATCAAAATAATCCAGGCAGCAGAAGGAAATGGGCACTTGGAAAGAGAGAGGCTGGAGGCAGGGAGGACAATAAGGAAGTTTTTGCAGTAGTCTTCCATTCAGCAACACAGTCAATAAATTGTATTTGAGTGCTTACTGTGTGAGTACTTTTTTTTTTACGGTATTTGTTAAGCACTTATTCTGTGCCAGATACTGCACTAAGCACTGGGATAGATACAAGCTAATCAGGTTGGACACAGTCCCTGTCCCACATGGGGCTCACAGTCTTAATCCCCATTTTACAGATGAGGTAACTGGAGCACAGAGAAGTTAATGACTTGCCGAAGGTCACACAGCAGACCAGTGGCAGAGTCAGGATTAGAACCCAGGTCCCGCTGACTCCCAGATCCGTTCTTTATCTACTAAGCCACACTGCTTTTCTGGTGCTTGGAAAAATCAGTCCGTCATATTTACTGAGGGTTTACTGTGTTCAGGGCAGTGTACTGAACACTTGGGAGAGTACAACACAACAATATAACAGACACATTACCTGAAAAATACAATATAATAGAGTTGGTAGATGCCATCTCTGCCCAGAAGAACCTTACAGTCTAATAATAATAATGATTGTGATATTTGAGTGTTTATTATGTGCCAAGCTCTGCACTAAGTACTGGGGTAGATATAAGATAATAATAAAGTTGGTATTTGCTAAGCGCTTATTATGTTCAGACCACTGTTCTAAGCGCTGGGGTAGATACAGGGTAATCAGGTTGTCCCACGTGGGGCTCACCGTCTTAATCCCCATTTTACAGATGAGGTCACTGAGGCACCGAGAAGTGAAGTGACTTGCCCACAGTCACACAGCTGACGAGTGGCAGAGCAGGGATTTGAACCCATGACCTCTGACTCCCAAGCCCGGACTCGTTCCACTGAGCCACGCTGCATCTCTGTTAATTAGGTCCCACGTGGGGCTCACATTCTAAGTAGGAGGGAACCCGAGGTATTGAATCCCCATTTTGCCGTTGAGGGAACTGAGGCCCAGAGAAGATAAGGTACTTACCCAAGGTCACCCAGCAGGTGGGTGGCACAACCACCCAGGTTCTCTGACTCCCAGGCCCCTGCTCTTTCCACTAGGCCATGCTGCTTCCTCATTTCGGTGCCCGTCCGGATATAGGAGACAGACATTAAAATGAATTACAGATACGCTACTTCCTCTCTCTCGTCAATTCCCATGCTCGTTAACCCCACCGACTATTCCAGACCTGTACCTTGTCCTGTAGACTTAACCGACTCTTTTAATGCAGAGAGAACCGGTCGTTAGGGGCAGGGAATGTCACCGTTTATTGTTGCGTTGTACTTTCCCAAGTGCTTAGTAGAGTGCTCTGCATACAATAAGCGCTCAAGAAATATGATGGAGTCAATGAATATAATCCCTATTTTGTAGATGAAATCATTGAAGCCCAGAGAAGTGTGGCTTGCCCTAGGTGAAACAGTAGGTAAGTGTCAGAGCCAGTAAAAGAACCCAGGTCCCCCGACTCCCAGCCTGTGCTATTTTTACTAGTCTGCATTCTATTTCATTCATTCATTCATTCAATAGCATTTATTGAGCGCTTACTATGTGCAGAGCACTGTACTAAGCGCTTGGAATGGACAAGTCGGCAACAGATAGAGACGGTCCCTGCCCTTTGACGGGCTCACGGTCTAATCGGGGGAGACGGGCAGACGAGAACGATGGCAGTAAATAGAATCGAGGGGAAGAACGTCTCATTAAAACACTAGCAAATAAATAGAATCGAGGTGATGTACATCTCATTAACAAAATAAATAGGGTAATGAAGATATAGAGTTGAGCGGACGAGTACGGTGTCGAGGGGATGGGACGGGATGGGGGAGGAGGAGAGGGAAAGAGGGGAGAAGAGGGTTTAGCTGCGGAGAGGTGAAGGGGGGGGTAGCAGGAGCAGAGGGCAAAGGGGAGCTCAGTGTGGGAAGGCCTCTTGGAGGTGGTGAGCTCCCGGTAGGGCTTTGAAGAGGGGAAGAGAGTTAGTTTGGCGGAGGTGAGGAGGGAGGGCGTTCCGGGACCGCGGGAGGACGTGGCCCAGAGGATGACGGCGGGATAGGCGAGAACGGGGGACGGTGAGGAGGTGGGCGGCAGAGGAGCGGAGCGTGCGGGGTTGGCGGTAGAAAGAGAGAAGGGAGGAGAGGTAGGAGGGGGCAAGGGGATGGAGAGACCTGAAGCCTATTTCACATAGTATACACTCATCAGATACCATAATAATAATAATAATAATAATAATAATGATAAAATAAGAATACAATATAACCCCCAACTACCACTTAAGTACTTCCACACCACCTAAGCACTTAACTTTCCATGTTCCCCCATGGCACTTTTGTGCATGCTCTATTATAGTCTATTATACTTTATACTCGATTCCTCCTTATTACTATATTGCGCTATATATTTTATTACTTCCTCCTCTTCTTCAAATGTCGTTGAGTCATTTCTGATCCACAGCGACTCCATGGACACACCCTCTCCAGAAAGTCTCATCTTCTGCCATAAAGTCGTTGTGGTATGTGTATCCATAGAGCGTTCTTGGTAAAAATCCGGAAGTGGTTTACCATTGCCGCCGCCTTCTGCACCGTCAAAAACTCGAGACTCTGCCACTGTCTTTGCCAGCGTTTTAATAACTAGATCATCCGCTTTTTAAGTTTTTTCCCATGATGCCGCGGCCCAGCACAGGTGAATCGACTTTAGCTCTTCGGCTTAAACCTTTCCACTGTGGGTAACCCTGACGAGAGAATGTCTCTCAGTGGCATAGTTTTAAGCTTCATCAGCGGAGGCAAACTCTCCTGCCGTGATAAGGCATCGATAATCATTGTTAATAATCATATTTATCGGGTGCTCCCTCTGTGCAAAGCACTGTACTAAGCGGTTGGGAGAGTGCAGTTTAAACACTCAAACGCATTCCCTACCCTCAACAAGCTCACAGTCTAGAGTTATTACTTCCTATCTATTATTCATTTAAGGGTCTTCCCAGATAGATTGGATGTGCGTCACCTCGCTGATCTCCTGCTCTGGCCCAGTCTGCGCACTCCGCTCCTCTACGTCGAGTTTGCTCACTGTGCCCTAATCTCATCCATCTCATTCATTCATTCCATAGTATTTATTGAGCGCTTACTATGTGCACAGCACTGTACTAAGCGCTTGGAATGTACAAATCGGTAGCAGATAGAGACAGTCCCTGCCCTTTGACGGGCTTACAGTCTAATCACGCCATCGACCCCCTCCCTCCCCCTTTTTTTTTTTTATGGTACTTGTTAAGTGCTTACTCTGTGCCAGGCATTGTTCCAAGTGCTGGGGTAGATACAAGTTAATCAAGTTGGACACAGTTCATTTCCCACATAATAATAATGATAATGATGGTATTTGTTAAGCGCTTACTATGTGCAAAGCACTGTTCTAAGTGCTGGGCACTGTTCTAAGTGTTGGGGCTCACAAGTCTTAATCCCCATTTTACAGATGAGGTAAATGAGGAACAGTGAAGTGACTTGTTCAAGGTCACGCAGCAGGCCTGTGGCAGAGCGGGGGTTAGAATCCAGGTCCTTCTGTCTCCCAGGCCCGCGCTCTATCCACTAGGCCACCCTGCTTTTCAGTAGAGAAGCAGTGTGGCTCAGTGGAAAGAGCCCGGGCTTTGGAGTCCGAGGTCATGGGTTCGAATCCCGGCTCTGCCACTTGGCAGCTGTGTGACTGTGGGCAAGTCACTTCACTTCTCGGTGCCTCAGTTACCTCATCTGTAAAATGGGGATTAACCGTGAGCCTCACGTGGGACAACCTGATTCCCTTGTATCTACCCCAGCGCTTAGAACAGTGCTCTGCACATAGTAAGCGCTTAACAAATACCAACTCTATCATTATTATTCATTCAATCGTATTTATTGAGCGCTTACTGTGTGCAGAGCGATGTACTCGCACGTCCTTCCCCTAGCCTGGAACTCCTCCTCTCAAAGCATGATTAAGGTCACATCTCCCCTCAGAGGCCTTTCCCGACTAAGCCCCTTTTCCCCCTCCTTGCTCTCCCTTCTGTGTCATCTTTGAATTTAGTTCTGTGACCTTTGGACATTTGATATTCACCCGCCCTAAGCCCACATCTCTTACGTACAACTCTTTAACTTTTGCATTATAAACTATTCATATTCATGTCTGTCTCCCCTCCTAGACTGTAAGCCCGTTATGGGTGGGGAACTTGTCCACTAATTCTGTTGTATTGCACTCTCCCAAGCACTTAGTACAGTGCTCTGCACATAGTAAGCTCTCGGTAAATACCACTGATCGATTGATTAAGAGCAGGGCCCGTGTATACTAATCATACCAAGCACTTAGTTCAGTCCTCTACAATAAATGCTCTTGAATGACAGAAACAGCATGGGGTAGGAATAGACCGAAGGAGATAATGGATGCCCAGAGCGCGAAGCAGCCGCGATACTGAACAAGGCTGTTTATGAAGCGTCTCTGTTAAATATTCCGGATGCGCCCAGGGTGAAACAGCATCAGGCTCAGTGGGCACGAACAGTAGATGTGAACAGACAAAGCCTGATGGTTGGAACTCAACCAAGGTTCGGGCCTGGCTTTCGGCTCCTGGCTCCCCGGCAAATTTAACGGATCCTCTGCTATTTGACCGTGGGACTCTGAAAACGCTACCTTCAGTCAGCTTCAACAAGAAGGTTTTTAACAGGATTTTGCCCAAAGATTGCTCTTTGAGGCTTTTGTCAGGCAAACGTGTCTTACGGGCATTTGAAGATGAACCAGGAGATGTATTATTGAATAGAAAGTCCTTTCCCGAAACACAGTGTAGCGGGAGATGGAACCGCTGGAAAAATAAAATGAGCAAAGATATGGTTTTCTGTAAAAAGAAGCAGCGTGGCTACGAGAAGCAGCGAGGCTCAAGTGGAAAGAGCCCGGGCTCGGGAGTCAGAGATCATGGGTTCGAATCCCGACTCTGCCACTTGTCAGCTGTGTGACTGTGGGCGAGTCACTTCACTTCTCTGGGCCTCAGTTTCCTCATCTGTAAAATGGGGATTAACTGTGAACCTCACGTGGGACAACCTGATTGCCCTGAATCTACCCCAGCTCTTAGAACAGTGCTCTGCACATAGTAAGCGCTTAACAAATACCAACATTATTACATTATTATTAAAAAGGGACTTATCATAGTAGAAAATGAAACAGCACTGAAAGGGAAAATAACTGTTAATTTTGTTTTAAATGTCTGTTGGGAGTCAGGGAAATGCACTGAGACAGGGAGTTGGGATAATAATAATCATATTCATAATAATAATTGTGGTATTTGTTAAGTACTTACTATGTATGTGCCAGGTACTGCACTAAGCGCTGGGGTGGATACAAACAAATCAGTTTGGACACAGTTCCCGCAGCACATAGGGCTCCCAGTCTCAATTCCCATTTCACAGATGAGGTAACTGAGGCTCAGGGCAGCGAAGTGACTTGCCCAAGATCACATAGCAGTCAAGAGGTTTCGTGCATAGGGCAAATGCGATCATTCAAATTGTGGAGGTCTAAACCGTCAAAGGAAAAGCCAGCTAAATTAGGGAAAAGAAAATTGAATGAACAATAGTATAGTAATCTCAAATGAAAATAATTTCTTTATACCAAATGTTATTTATTTCAGGTAGCATTTTCCAAATTATTTGGCTCCTGCTTACGCATTTTAGATTAGTCATTTCCAATTATTTTTTCCCTGTGTATGCTGAATTATTTAGATATTTCCCCATTTATATATTTTAAATGAAGTAGCATTAAATGATCCGTTTTAAATATTCACGATTATTTGTTCTGGTAATTTTACAACTCACAGTAATCTGTCCTCAGCACCGTTCTCTAATTGTGGAATATGCAAAGTTAAAGCACAGAGTCAACCGTTTCATGGATTTTGAGGAGAGATAATTGGGTTGCGAACACTTAAATTCAAGTTGCCTTTAGGGTTTTTTGTCTGTAGCTTTCCTTTTTCATGAAACATGAAAATATTGGCGGGCTCTGGAGCAACCTCATCTAAAATCACTCGAAGGTGACACTCTATCCATCCTAAATTATCCCGGTTTAAAATTCCACAGTCATTTTGCAGAACTTGAAAGGATAACCCACCCTGGGATGTGGGCTACAGTTGTCCCTCATTTATCACTTTTCCTGCTAAGGATCATAAAGTGCACGGAACATGCCATTTCTGGAAAGATCCAACTCGGGATCAGCCTCTCAGAGGGACTCTAGCTTCTTTCTCGCTACATTTTTTCGGAAGTGTTCCTGATTTTCTACATCCCCTGGCACCACCTCTACTTGGTAATGGTGTACTGAGGAACGCAGCAGTGATGTTAATAATAATTGTGGTATTTGTAAAGCGCTTGCTATTTGACAGTGATCGTACCAAACGTTGGGCTACGAAGCAGTGTGGCTCAGTGGAAAGAGCACGGGCTTTGGAGTCAGAGGTCATGAGTTCGAATCCCAGCTCTGCCACTTGTCGGCTGTGTGACTGTGGGTAAGTCACTTAACTTCTCTGTGCCTCAGTTACCGCATCTGTAAAATGGGGATTAAGACCGTGAGCCTCACGAGGGACAACCTGATTCCCCTGTGTCTACCCCAGCGCTTAGAACAGTGCTCTGCACATAGTAAGCGCTTAACAAATACCAACACTATTGTTATTATTATTATTATTACAAGATAATCAGGTGTCACGTGGGGCTCACAATCTAAGTAGAGAAGCGGCGTGGCTCACTGGAAGGAACCCGGGCTTGGGAATGAGAGGTCATGGGTTCGAATGCCGGCTCCGCCTCTTGTCAGCTGTGTGACTCTGGGCAAGTCACTTCACTTCTCTGTGCCTCAGTTTCCTCATCTGTAAAATGGGGATTAAAACTGTGAGCCCCACGTGGGACAACCTGATCACCTTGTATCCCCCCAGCGCTCAGAACAGTGCTTTGCACATAGTAAGCGCTTAACAAATACGACCATTATTCGGAGGGAAAACAGGGATTGAAATCCCATCTTTGCTGGTGAGAGAACTGAGGCATAGGAAATTGAAACGATTTTCCCTAGGTCACACAGCAGGTGTGTGGCGGAATCGGATTAGAACCCAAGTCCTCCAACTCCTTCCACTTTAGGCAAACAGTGGTATTTATTGAGTGCTGTGTGCAGACCACTGTGCTAAACACTTGAACAAGATACTCTGTAGGCATTTGGTGTGTTCTTGTGTCGCTTCTTTGTTTTGGAAGCCCAAGTGCTTAGTACAGTGCGTTGCACCCTGTGGGTGCTCAATAAGTGCTGTTGCTTCTGCTGCTAACTAACACATTTCTCATGTCTTTGTTTCACATCTTCAGTTTTATCTTTTCCTTGATTCCTCCTCACAAGTGAGTCTCTGGCTGCCTATTTTGTCACTACATTTGCTGGTTTCTTGCGGACCCACATCCCGTTTGTCCGATTCCGCCATTATTTGCCACGTATATATTATTCATCCCTGCTTTGCCACTTGTCAGCTGTGTGACTGTGGGCAAGTCACTTCACTTCTCTGTGCCTCAGTTCCCTCATCTGTAAAATGGGATTAAGACTGTGAGCCTCACGTGGGACAACCTGATTCCCCTGTGTCTACCCCAGCGCTTAGAACAGTGCTCTGTACATAGTAAGCGCTTCACAAATACCGACATTATTATTATTAATAATGTCTTTACTCAAGTCCAATTCACTACAAGAATTTTGTCTTCTCCTGTCAGAGATCCCAGTGTTGGAAGTGGAAAGGTTCTCACAAAAGTCTGACATAAGATTGAATTTGGCTCCATCGCCGCCCAAAATAGCGTGACCCAATTGAAAGCAACTTCTAAACTGTAGGTTGGTTGTGGGCAGGGAATGTTGTCTACCAACTCTGTTGTGTGCCAAGCACTGTTCTAAGCGCTGGGGCGGATACAAGCCAATCGGGGTGGACACAGTCCCTGTCCCTCGTTGGGCTCACGGTCTCAATCCCCATTTTTACAGATGAGGTAACTGAGGCCCAGAGAAGTGAAGTGATTTACCCAAAGTCACACAGCAGAGAAGTGGTGGAGCCGGGACTAGAACTCAGAGAACTCAGAGATGCTAGAGAAGCAGCGTGGCTCAGTGGAAAGAACACGGGCTTTGGAGTCAGAGGTCATGGGTTCGAATCCCGGCTCGGCCACTTGTCAGCTGTGTGACTTTGGGCAAGTCACTTAACTTCTCGGTGCCTCAGTTACCCCATCTGTAAAATGGGGATTAAGACTGTGAGCCTCATGTGAGAGCAAGCCGATGACCCTGTATCTCCCCCAGCGCTTAGAACAGTGCTCGGCACATAGTAAGCGCTTAACAAATACCAACATTATTATCATTAACTCGTGACCTTCTGACTCCAAGCCTGTGCTCTATCCACTACGCCATACTGCTTCCTACGGGAGAAGCAGAGAAGAGAAGCAGCATGGCCTAACTGACGTAGCATGGGGCCGGGAGTCAGACGGACCTGCGTTCTAATCCTGCTTCAATGATTTGTCTGCTGTGTGACCCTGGGAAAGTCACTTCACTTCTCTCTGCCTCAGTTATGTCATCTGTAAAATGGAGATTAAGACTTTGAGCCCAATGTGAGTCACGGACTGTGTCCGTCTTGATTGCATAGTATCTACCCTAGTGCTTAGAACAGTGCTTGGCACATAGTAAGCACTTAACAAATACCATAAAATAAAAAAGGCCTCCTGAGGGTAAATAGCTTAATATAAATACATTTTTTATCTATAATTGCACTTTTCTTTCCTTAGTAACTATATCAATTCAAATTCCCAACTCTGCGGTTTATCGTAAACTTATATTGGCCCTAGTAGAATTCCTAAATTTCTGATGCTTGTGTGAGAGAAGAATGATCAATCAATCAGTGATATTTATTGATCACCTACTGGATGTTGAGCTTGGAAGAGTACAATATACTAGAGTTGGTAAACACCATCCCTGCCTTCAAGGATTTTACAGTCTCATGGAGAGGAGTTTATAGTGTATTCTACTCACCTCTTCCGCTCCTCCCACCCCCAAGAAAAATAATCATTGGATTTTCTGACAAAGTAAAGAACATTTAGAATGGATTTTCCACGTTTCTGATCATTCCTTCATTCCTTCATTCAATAGTATTCATTGAGCAATTACTCTGTGCAGAGCACTGTACTAAGCGCTTGGAATGTACAAATGGGCAACAGATAGAGACAATCCCTGCCCATCGATGGGCTTACAGTCTAATCGGTGGAGACAGGCAGACAAAAACAATAGTGATAAATAAAATCAAGGGGATGTACATCTCATTAACAAAATAAATAGGATAATAACAATATATACAAATGAGCAGATGAGCACAGTGTTGAGGGGAGGGGAAGGGAGAGAGGGAGGAGCAGAGGGAAAGAGCGGGGAAAGGAGGCTTAGCTGAGGGGAGGTGAAGGGGGGGCAGAGAGGGAGCGGAGGGAAAAGGGGAAGCTCAGTGTGGGAAGGCCTCTTGGAGGAGGTGAGCTCTCGGTAGGGCTTTGAAGAGGGGAAGAGAGTTAGTTTGGCGGAGGTGAGGAGGGAGGGCGTTCCGGGACCGCGGGAGGACGTGGCCCAGAGGATGACGGCGGGATAGGCGAGAACGGGGGACGGTGAGGAGGTGGGCGGCGGAGGAGCGGAGCGTGCGGGGCGGGCGGTGGAAAGAGAGAAGGGAGGAGAGGTAGGAGGGGGCGAGGGGATGGACAGCCTTGAAGCCCCAGAGCGAGAAGGTTTTGTTTCGTGTGGAGGTCAATAGGCAACCACTGGAGGTTTTTAAGAAGGGGAGTGACAGGCCCGGAGCCTTTCTGCAGGAAGATGAGCCGGGCAGTGGAGTGAAGAATAGACTGGAGCGGGGCGAGACGGGAGGAAGGGAGATCAGAGAGTAAGGCTGACACGATAATCCAGCCGGGATATTACGAGAGCCTGTAACGGTAAGATAGCCGTCTGGGTGGAGAGGAAAGGGCGGATCTTGGCGACGTTATAAAGGTGAGACTGGCAGGTCTCGGTGACAGATTGGATGTGTGGGGTGAATGAGAGACCAGAGTCAAGGACCCAACCCTCCCCCTTAATTCTTTCATGTGATTGTTTAATTACGCATTTTTTATCGATCATATTTTGCTTTGCTTCCGTGTGAGATGTAGGGCCTTGAAGGTGGAGAAATGTATCATTCATATCTTCACATCTTAACTTACTCTTTTATGCTACAGAGAGAGAAATTACAAGTTAAAATACTTAGGAACTGCCAAAATAATTGTGGCGCTATGTGTAAGAATAGAATTCTTCAGTCCTATCAAAAGGGGCGATCGTGCCTGCTTAATATATATTTTTGAAGTGATACTTCTGATACTAAGAACTTCTCCGTGCCGCTGTGGGCAGAGAGACTTCTGTTGGACAGATACAACCTTTTGCATCGGGTGTCATAAAACCTGTTCTCTTCTAGGCTGATGGGTTTGCCCGCTATAGGCTAATGAGCCCGTCTCTGTTTTCCAGTCCACTTTTTGGTAGTCCATTCTTTGAAAGGCTTTGGCTCAATAATAATAATGTTGGTATTTGTTAAGCGCTTACTATGTTCTAAGCGCTGGGGGCGATACAGGCTAATCAGGTCGTCCCACGCGAGGCTCACAGTTAATCCCCATTTTACAGATGAGGGAACCTGAGGCCCAGAGAAGTGAAGTGACCTGCCCACAGTCACACAGCTGACAAGTGGCAGAGCTGGGATTCGAACTCATGGCCTCTGACTCCCAAGCCCAAGCTCTTTCCACTAAGCCACACTGCTAATAATAATTCAATGATAATTGTGGTATTTCCTAAGCGCTTGCTGCCTGCCAAGCACTGTACTAAGTAAAAGCAAATCAGGTTGGAACCCAGTCCCCGTCCCATACGGGGCTCACGGTCTTAATCTCCATTCTACCGATGAGGTGACTGAGGCACAGAGAAGTGAAGTGACTCGCTCAAGGTCACCCAGCCGATAAGCGGCAGAGCAGGGATTAGAACCCAGATCCTCTGACTCCCAGGCCCGTGCTCTATCCACTAGGCCGGGATGTCGGTCAGACCGGACTTGCTGTAGTGGCTGTTCTAAGCAGCAGGGCCACTGGGATAGAGCACGGTGTAGTGGTTCAGTCGTCTGTTATACTGAACTCTGTTAGAGAAGCAGCATGGCATAGTGGATAGACCGTGGACCTGGAAGTCAGAAAGTCATGGGTTCTAATTCCGCTCTACCACTTGTCTGCTGTGTGACCTCGGTCAAGTCACTGCACTTCCCTGGGCCTCATTTCCTCATCTGTAAAATGGGGATTGAGACTGTCAGCCCCATGTGGGATAGGGTCAGTGTCCAACCCGATTTGCTTGTATCTATCGCAGCTCTCAGTACGTTGTACATTCCAAGCGCTTAGTACGGTGCTCTGCACATAGTAAGTGCTCAATAAATACTATTGAATGAATGAATACAGTAAGTGCTTAACAAATACCAGAGTAGTCATTATTATTAATAACGTTGGTATTTTGTTAAGTGCTACTATGTGCACAGCACTGTTCTAAGCGCTGGGGAGATACAGGGTCATCAGGTTGTCCCACATGAGGCTCACAGTCTTAATCCCCATTTTCCAGATGAGGTCACTGAGGCACAGAGAAGTGAAGTGACTTGCCCACAGTCACACAGCTGACAGGTGGCAGAGGCGGGATTCGAACCCATGACCTCTGGCTCCCAAGCCTGTGCTCTTTCCACTGAGCCACGCTGCTTCTCCAATTGTTATTACGTTGTACTCTCCCAAGTGCCTAGTAAATGTTCGGAACACAGAAGTCCTCAACGAATACAAATGATTGATTGATTGATTGATTGATTGGTCCCCCATCACTCCACTGCCCTATTCCTAAGACGAACTGCAGTACACTGTGTTTTTCCACTGCTTTTTCTGGCTCTCCAGTCTCCACATTTCTCCTTTCAGTTCATCACAAAGAAGCTGTTTGAGTATTCCGCTATCATCCATTCTCCTCCTGTGCTCCTCCCTCCCAGCAAAGCTATACGACTGTCGCTTCGTCGCTGGTTAGGTGATTGTGTTCTAGGACCGTCCAGCAGTTCACTGCTCTCCCTCTCATCAGAGTGCTTTGGAATTCCCATTTCCTCCACGAGGCTCCTGTGTGACCCTGGATAAGTCACTTTACTTCTTCGTACCTGTTTCCCACGTCTGTAAAATGCAGATTAAGACTGTGAGCCCAATGTGGGACATGGACTGTGTCCAACCTGATTAGTTTGTGTCTACCCCAGAGCTTAGTTCAATGTCTGGCACATAGTGAACACTTGCCGATTTGTACATTCCAAGTGCTTAGTACAGTGCTCTGCACATAGTAAGCGCTCAATAAATAGTATTGAATGAACGTACACCATTAAAAAAAAAAAAGCTTTACCTTTTTTCTTCTCTCCAAATCATGGCCGCTCTACCATCATTGCTCAAATGTGGTCACAGACTTTCTCATCCCACTTTTGTATGGAGCAATTCATAACCTCTATTAGTGGAACACTTAATAAATCAATTACTCAGTGACTTTCAAGTGCTTACTCTGTGTAGAGCATTCAGGCATTCAATCGTATTTACTGAGCGCTTACTGTATGCAGAGCACTGTGCTAAGTGCTTGGAAAGTATAATTCAGTAACAAAAAGAGACAATCCTTGCCCAACAACGGGCTCACAGTCTAGAAGCGGGGGAGACAGACAACAAAACAAAGCAAATAAACTGGCATTAAAGCTTCAGTATAAATTAAAAAAATTGTAGATATATACACATCGTTAATAAAATGAATAGAATAATAGACATGCACATATATACCCAGGTGATGGGGGGTGGAGAGGGGTCTAGAGCAGACTGAGGGAGTCAGGGTGACGGAGAGAGGAGGAAGAGCAGAGGAAAAGGGGGGTCTTAGTCTGGAAAGGCCTCCTGGAGGAGGAGAGCTTTCAGTAGGGCCTTGAAGTGGGGAGAGCTAATAATAATAATAATAATGTTGGTATTTGTTAAGCGCTTACTATGTGCCGAGCACTGTTCTAAGCGTTGGGGTAGACACAAGGGAATCAGGTTGTCCCACGTGGGGCTCACAGTCTTAATCCCCATTTTACAGATGAGGTAACTGAGGCACCGAGAAGTGAAGTGACTTGCCCAAAATCACACAGCTGACAAGTGGCAGAGCCGGGATTCGAAGCCATGACCTGTGACTCCAAAGCCCGTGCTCTTTCCACTGAGCCACGCTGGGGAGAGGACAATATGATAGAGTTGGAAGATGGGATCCCTGCCCACGAGGAGCTTACGGTCTATAGCGGGAGGCAAACATTAAGATAAACTATGGCTGGGGAAAATAGTAGAGTATAAGGAGATATACATAGGTGCTGTGGGGCTGGGGTGTGTATCAAAGTGCATAAGGGGTACATAGCATAATGATAATGATTATTAGGAGAAAAGGAACACCCAAGGCACTCAATAAGTACAACCTATTGGCTGATTTCAAAGAGAATCGTGTTCTAATTCTTTTTTTTTTTTTTTGCGCGTTTCTCTGTGGACTCAAGGGTCCCAACACAATCTAGAACATGAAGTCCACTAGACCTTAAACTCACTGTAGGCGGGGAATGTATCCGTATATTGTGCTGTACTCTCCCAAGCACTTAGTACAGTAAGCCGCACACAGTAAGCACTCAATAAATGTGATTGATTGATTGATCGGTTGCTAAGTCCCGCAAGTGGCCCAAGTCTCCCCCTGTATATTCTCCCACTGACACGCTGTATCGTGAGGTCCATGCTGTAGCCCAGTAAGGTGGCTAGATTTTCAAAATAGTTTATTTTTAAAAATCGTTCATTATTGTCTCCAAAGTTTCTGGGTCACTGCGGTTTTATTTCACCAATTTAGTTTCCCCGAAGAATTGTTAAAAATGCATAGCAGCACAGTGTAAAGCCTGGATTTTGGTATGGTTTTAAAATGGGACAGTGATATAACGGAAAAAATATATTTTTCCAAAAAATTTGTTTTTCAAACCCTGTATTTTCTCTTGTAAATCATATTGCACATTCAACATTATAAATCGTTTTTGGACATTTTCTTACCAAACTGCCTTGATTGGTTAATCACTGAATTAATTGAATTTACCCATCTTCTCTTCGTAATTAGGAAAATAATATAACAATTATTCAGTGTGAATAATTATGGCCGACGACTAGGATAATAAATCTTAATTTCAGGATCTAGCTAAACATATATTTTTACCTTAATGGAAACGATTACATTAAATTTCCAAAATACAGAGGATTAAATTTTGAAGTGCGAGTAGTGCAAACTCTATTAATGTAACGATTATACTTCGACTTGTGAAAGCTTATTTTTATGTGGGTTTACATTTTTTCCCTTTTAGATGTTAAATAGGAAGATTTTACAGACAACTGATTGTTTTAGATTCCCATAAAAAGCAGAAAGAGAGAAGGGAGGTGACGTAGGAAGGGGCAAGGTGATGGAGAGCTTTAAGGCCAAGAGTGAGGAGTTTTTGTTTCATGCGAAGGTTGATAGGCAACCACTGGAGGTGTTTGAGGAGGGGAGGGACAGGCCCAGAGCGTTTCTGTAGGAAGATGATCCAGGCAGCGGAATGAAGAATAGACTGGAGTGGGGAGAGGCAGGAGGAAGGGAGGTCAGAGAGGAGGCTGACATAATAATCCAGTCGGGATATTATGAGAGCTTGTACCTGCCAGGTAACCATTTGGATGGAGAGGAAAGGGCAGATCTTGGCGCTGTTGTAAAGGAGAGACCGGCAGGTGTTGGAGACATTGGATGTGTGGGGTGAACGAGAGAGCCGAGTCGAGGATGACACCGAGGTTGCGGGCCTGTGAGACGGGAAGGATGGTGGTGCCGTCCACAGTGACAGGGAAGTCAGGGAGAGGACAGGGTTTGGGAGGGAAGATGAGGAGCTCAGTTTTGGACATGATGAGTTTTAGTCGGCGGGCAGACATCCAGGTGGAGACGTCCTGGAGGCAGGAGGAGATACGAGCCTGGAGGGAGGAGGAGAGAACAGGGGAGGAGATGGAGATTTGGGTGTCATCTGCGTAGAGATGATAGTCGAAGCCTTTGGAGCGAATGAGTTCGCCAAGGGAGTGAGTGTAGATGGAGAACAGAAGAGGACCAAGAACTGACCCTTGAGGAACCCCGACAGATAGGGGATGAGAGGGGGAGGAGGAGCCCGCGAAGGAGACTGAGAATGAATGGCCAGAGACATAAGAGGAGAACCGGGAGAGGACAGAGTCCGTGAAGCCAAGGTGAGATAAAGTGTGCAGGAGAAGGCGGTGGTCGAGTGTCAGAGGCAGCTGAGAGGTCGAGGAGGATTACGATAGAATAGGAATATCTTTACTATTGTATTAGCCTTTTGGCTGTCTTCCCGGCCTCCTGTCTCTCCCCTGTCTAGGCCTCATTTCACTCTGCTCCCTGGATCGTTTCTTTTTCTAAAAAAAAAGTTCAGTTCACTTCTCCCCACTCCTCAGAAACATGTAGTGATTGTACAGCCATTCCACATCAAACAGAAATACCTTACCGTTGGCTTTAAGATACTCAGTCGACTCTTCCCTCCTCTCTCCCTCTTCGATTATCTACCGTTGAAACGCAACGCACGCACTTTGCTCCTCTTACACCAACCTACTCACTGTATCTCAGTTTTGTCTCTCATGCTACCGACCACTTACTCATGTCATCCTTTGGGCCTGGAACCCCTTCTCTCTTAATATCCAACAGGGCTTCAGCACTGTCCTCATCTTCAAAGCCCTGCTAAAATCATATCTCTTTAAGAGGCCTTCCCTAATTTCCTCTATTTACGCTCCCTTCTGTATCACCTAGGCACTTGGCTCTGTATCTCCTAAGCACATTGATACTCACCCCAGCTCCACAGAACTTCTGAACACATCATTATACCCTGCCTATATCCTCTATAGGATATAGATCCTGCCAAATCCTCTATTTGATTTTTCTTAATATGTCCGTCTTTCTCTCTAGACTGTAAGTGACTTGTGGGCAGGGATCATGTCTACCAATTCTCTTGTGTCCTCCCAAGTGCCCAGTACAGCGCTCTGCACATCGTAAGCGCTCAACAAATACCACTAATGGATTGATTGAACATAGTTGTTGTCATAAATGTTACGGAGCAACACATTTCAGTATTGTGAGATAATTGGATTGTTCCACCCTGGATCTATTTTCTCAGGATGACATTCTATTGTGACCATACGGGGCTATTTTAAAGTCAAAATAGATAATATATATAAAAGCCCTTAGAATTACTTAAAGGAAAGGTGGTGTGGCAGTCCAAGAATAAAGTTTTTCAATCGATAATATGTTTTGTCATAAAGCAGTTCAGTAATAGATTTCAGATACATATTTACAAATGGTTTAAAATCTCACCTTCAGGGATCGAGTAATAGTGTCCAGAGAATAGTTTATGCCAAATCGTTTCTACCAAACTCAAAATTATCCATGGGATTTGAAAGATGCCTCCGTCAGAGAGTTTGGGAAATGCATAAAGCTATGAATAAACACCTCTGTGAGGGAATGGGCTGACATAATATTTGCAAGCAATAACAGTTTACTCAGAGAAGGTTGGACATGCAAAGAGAAGCTAAAAATTGATCTGCAAAGGAGAAATCTATCCCCTTTTTCCTCCAACCTAATCCCAGGCATTAATCAGGTGATAAATGGGCAGTTTGCTTCAAATAAGGCGTGTTTCCACCTCAGGGGTAGCAGGAAGAGCCAATAACAGCAGAAGTCAGTCAGTCATATTCCTTGAACATTTATTGAGCATTTACTGTGTGCAGAGGGCTGTATTAAGTGCTTGGCAATGTACAATAGAACCGAGCTGGTAGACAGATTCCCTTCCCACAACGAGTTTAGAGTCTAGAGGGATGTTTCCACCCAAGACACCGAGAGTCCAGTCGGGGGTCTTTGCACTCACTAAATGCTGTTGTCGATGATGACGATGATGACTTCATATTCTCGATCATTAGAGGAAGGCAGGACGTACGTGTTTAATAATATAGATACGTTCAGGTTTATTAGAAACAGCGGGGCCTATTGGAAAGAATACGGGTCTGATAGCCAGAGTCTGTCTGTCGATCGAATTGATCGAGTGCTTGCTGTGTGCAGAGCCCTGTACTAAACCCTTGGAAGAGTACAATATAACAATGTAACAGACACATTCTGTGCCCACAACGCGCTTACAATTTAGGGGACTTGGAATCGAATCCACCGCTTATCTGTTGTGTGACCTGGAGCAGCAGCCCGGTGTAGTGGATAGAGCACGGGGCCTGGGAGTCAGAAGGTCACGGGTTCTAATCCAGGCTATGCCGCTTGTCTGCCGTGTGAACTTGGGCACGTCGCTTCACTCCTCTGTGCCTATCTCATCTGTAAAATGGGGATTGAGACTGTGAGCCCCATGCGGCATTAGAGAAATAGCGTGGCTCAGTGGAAAGAGCCCAGGCTTGGGAGTCAGAGGTCAAGGGTTCGAATCCTGACTCTGCCCCTTGTCAGCTGTGAGACCGTGGGCAAGTCACCTAACTTCTCTGTGCCTCAGTTACCTCATCTGGAAAATGGGGATTAACTGTGAGCCTCACGTGGGACGACCTGATTACCCTGTATCTACGGATTACCCTGTATCTACCCCAGCACTTAGAACAGTGCTCTGCACATAGTAAGCGCTTAACAAATACCAACGTAATTATTATAAGGGACTGTGTCCAACCCAATTTGCTTGTATCCACCCCAGCACTTAGTTCAGCACCTAGAACATAGTAAATGCTTACTAAATACCTTAATTCTAATTATTATGCCCTGGGACAAGTCACTCCATCTGTCTGTGCCTCAGTTCCCTTATCTGCAAAATGGGGATTCAATACCTGTTCTTCCTCCTACTTAGACTGCATATCCTATGTGGGACCTGACTATTTTGTAACTATCTCATTCATCCATTCAATAGTATTTATTGAGCGCTTACTATGTGCAGAGCACTGTACTAAGCGCTTGGAATGAACAAGTCGGCAACAGATAGAGACAGTCCCTGCCCTTTGACGGGCTTACGGTCTAATCGGGGGAGACGGACAGACGAGAACAATGGCAATAAATAGAGTAAAAATATGGAACGCTTCACGAATCTCAGGGCTTGGCACATAGTAAGCACTGAACAAGTACCTCAGTTTTTTGTTGTTCCTTGAAGATGAAGCTATTGATTATATTCCCGTGTGATGCTGGCAGGTTTTAGACTTGCAGTCATTTTCCCTGCTCAGTGGAAGTGTAGTCTGTTCCTTTATGATAGTTTTACTCAAAAAGAACTATTCTAGCTCTGAGGTTTACACACCAGCTTGCTCTGTCTCCTGCTGTTCCCTCTCTGCAGTTAAAACTGTGTTGCTTTGCTTCCAATTTTTCCTTCCCATGCCTGCAGTTATCTCTCTTCATCTTGACAAACAGCTGCTCTTTTGGCATCCCGCTGACATGAATTCTTTGCGTATGTATCGTGGCCTGGTGGAAAGAGCATGGCCCTGGAAATCAGAGGATCTGGCTTTCCGATCCCCAGGTCTGCCACTTGTCTGCTGTGTGACCTCGGGCAGATCGCTTCCCGGCCTTGTGCCTCAGTTTCCTCAGCTGTAAAATGGGGTTTGATGAAGATTTGGAGCCCTGTGAGGGACAGGGATCGTGTAAGCCCTGATTAACTAGTATATACCTCAGCACTTTGTACTGCTCGGGAACATAGTAAATGCTTAACAAATGCTACTATTATTATAATAATAATAATAATGTTGGTATTTGTTAAGCGCTTACTATGTGCACAGCACTGTTCTAAGCGCTGGGGTAGACACAGGGGAATCAGGTTGTCCCACGTGGGGCTCACAGTCTTAATCCCCATTTTACAGATGAGGTAACTGAGGCACAGAGAAGTGAAGTGACTTGCCCACAGTCACACAGCTGCCAAGTGGCAGAGCCGGGATTCGAACCCATGACCTCTGACTCCAAAGCCCGGGCTCTTTTCACTGAGCCACGCTGCTTCTCTATTATGGGAAGCAGCACGGTCTAGTGGCAAGAACACTGGCTGGGGAGTCGGAGGCTGTGGGTTCTAATCCCGGCTCTGCCGCTTGTCAGCCGTGTGACCTTGGGCAAGTCACTTCACTTCTCTGTGCCTCAGTTACCTCATCGGTAAAATGGAGATTAAGACCGTGAGCCCCGTATGGGACGGGGACTGGGTTCCAACCTGATTACCTTGTGTCTACCCCAGGACTTAGAACAGTACTTGGCATATTGCAAGTGCTTAATTAACACCGTTATTATCATCATTACTATTATAAGGCAGAACTCCAGGAGCTCTGTCTATAGAGAACTGATTTCCCTATCTTTGCCCCCCTTTACCTTCCCACACCCGACATCGTGACTAAGAGTGGAGCGAGTTTAAGATTACAAATGAGTGGGAAAGTGAATTCCTCAGGCCACTCGGTTCACAGAACAAGTGTCCAGTATATTACACGTTTAGAGCGGCGAAGAGGCGGTGATTACCCTCTTGTTTCTGCTACGGTTTCAACCAATCAATCAATGGTATTTGAGTGTTTATTGTGTGCAGAGCACTCAGGATAGAACAATACAACAGAATCAGTAGATACTTTCTACCCACATCTCTCCAAGGGAAGCCAGATTGTTACCCATAATCTGCGAGTATGGGAATGGATCATATGAATTTATCCCCGAGGAATAGAAACTGGTTTGAAATTGGCTCATTGTTTGCAAGTTTTCTTCCATCCCCTGTGTTGGAGAGGTTGCAATTCACATCTATTTCATAAATAGGAAAACAGAATGGGGTTGCCTAGTAACTTGATACCTGAGTAACTAACCTAGTTTACCCAATCTGCACAGGGTGAACCTATTGGCAGGGTGTAGAAAATTGCTCCGAATCCACACTCTGATAATGATAGCCAATGTGTGAGTCAGCCAACAACGGGAGAATTTGAGACTAGAACTTTTTGGCACAACTCAATATTATTTGATTCGAAAGCCTAAGCCAGAGCCTCGCAGAGGAGATGTTTTCTCCCATGCAATTGCATCCTTGCAGATAGTATGCTCGCAGATAGTCCTGGAAGTCAGTAAAATAAAGTAGCTTCTCTAAAAGGACTGTCTGAAAAGTTTAGGATTTCTCAATCTGGGAAGTACGTGGGTAAGAGCGAACACAGTTGACGTCTATAAAATCATGAAGGATGTACACAGGGCAAGCATAGAATCGTAGTTGCCAAATTGCTCAAGCTCTCTTTTCCTCTTCTTCAACTCCCTTCTACATTGTTCTGACTTGCTCCTTTTGTTTATTCATCTCCTCCCAGCCCCCGGCACTCATGTACATATCTGTAATTGATTTATTTATATTAATGTCTCTCTCACCCTCTAGACTGTAAGCTTGTTGTAGGCGTGAAATGTGTCTGTTATATTGTTATAAGGTACTCTCCCAAGCGCTTAGTACCCTTTCTTGCACGCAGTAAGTGCTCAGTAGATAAGACTGACTGACTCAACCAGAGAAAGAAAAATTGCATCTTGAAGATCGTGGGTTCTAAACAAATAAAAGGAGACAGTTTTATATCCAGTGGATGAAAGCGTATGGATTGGATGATCACAGAAAACTGTGCAAGCTGAAAATATCAATAGGTACCCTCACCAACTCTGAAATCCCTTTATCCGACCATGATCTCTTCACCCGCCTCCTCTCCCACATACCTCTTCCCCTTAAATCTGAACTATTCCCCGACAGAGACCTCCGATCTCCGGACCCCATCCAACCTTCTCAACTCACCGTGCCCCACTTAGCCTCCGTACCTCAAATTACCCCCCCTTGATGACCAAATAGACATTCTCAACACCACCCTCTCCACTAACCTAACTCACTCTCTTCCCTACCCCTCACACACAGCCCAGGATCACCTGTAGTCTGCCTTCTTCGCTCTTGTGCTTGAGTCACATCGCTCTTCCCCTCTCCCAGCCCCACAGCACTTATGTACATATCTGTCATTTAATTTTTTTGTATTAATGTCTGTCTCCCAATCTCTGCCCCCAACCTGTAAGCAAACTGTGGGCAGGGAATGTGTATGTTCATTGTTATACTGTACTCTCCCAAGTGCGTAGAATGAACAGTGCTGCACACAAAGTAAGTGCTCAATAAATATGATTAAATGAATGACTGAAAGAATGATTTTTTAAAATGGAACTTAAGTGCTGACTGTGTAGATAGATAGAAGATAATCAGGTTGGCCACAGCGCCTCACCCACACGGGCTTATATTCTAAGTGTGAGGGGATGAGTAGTTTATAATGGGCTACAAGAGGCAGAAATGGGGCTGCAGCGTTAAAAAGTCGGAGGCCTCCCTAGACTTATCCCTCCTTTTCCTCTCCTCCCCATTGCTTCAACTCCCTCCCTCCACTCTGCCCCCCTCCCCACCCCAAAGCACTTGTGTTTATAGGTACATATTTATTATTCTATTTATTTTATTAATGATGTGTAAATATCTATTATTCTATTTATTTATATTGATGCTATTGATGCCTGTTTACTTGTTTTGATGTCTGTCTCCCCACTTCTAGACTGTGAGTCCATTGAGGGTGGGATTGTCTCTATTTGTTGCTGAATTATACTTTCCAAGTGCTTAGTACAGTGCTCTGCACTCAGTAAGGGCTTAATAAATACGCCTGACTGAATGAATGAAAAATGAAATGGCATATGCTACATCCGTTCACATTAAAATGGATGTCAAAAAATCGCCATCACTTAGATCCTCTAAGCATCCTGTTGTTACCGGTGTAGGTGGAATCCTGAGCTAGATGGACCATTCCTTGTGTTTTTATGTTCTTATCCTGAAAATCCTTGAGGTCCCAGTTTCTTACTGCCTGGGATATGCACCCCAACCTACTGATTATCGTTTTGAAAAGTATTTATGTCAACTTTACGGGATTATATTTTGGTCTTGTTTTACTTTCGGCAGTAGAGTATAATAAATTCTTAGTATTCAACTGTTGATAAACCGGGTTCCCTGGGGTTCGAATTCTGCATTGAGACTAAAAGTTAATGGAAATTACTGAATCACCTCTGATATTTTTTTCAGATATAATGTAATTTTGGGGAACTGTTGCTCAATCTAGTTGGACTTTGTGGAAAAATCTTGTATTTAGGATCAGGTTGTGAAACTATCTCCCCCGAATTCTAATGCTAAGACTCACCGTTGGGGGTCCTTGAACAGAAGTAGATTAGGTCACAGATGTTCATAGCAATCAGTCGAGAAGCAGCATGGTTGATTGGAAGGAGCCCGGGCCTGTGCCACAGATGATCTGAGTTCTAATCCCAGCTCTTCCAATGGCTAACTGTGTGACACTTAACTTCTTGGTGCCTCAGTCATGTCATCTGTAAAATGGGGATTAAATCATCCTCCCTTTCACTTCAACTGTGAGCCCCATGTTGGATGGAGACTGTCTCCAACCTGATAAGCTTGTATCTACACCAGAGCTTAGAACAGTGCTCGACACAAAGTATACACTTAACAAATACCGTAAAAAAAATCAATGGGATTTATTGAGCACTTACTGTTTTCAGAGTAGTGTACAGAGCACTTAGGACAGTTAAATTTGACATAGTAGATACTTTCCCTGCCTACAATGGAAGCACCTACTTTATGGGTCCATCTTCTGGGTATTGTATAGCTAGAAATCGCAGGTGATTAATTTTTCTGTCTTATTTGGACAAAATCATCCCTTCGCTAGAGAACATGTGAGAGATTCGTCTTTTCGTATTTTTAAGGCACAGTTATACCTTGAGTTGGAGGGAAGGAATAGAGTCCTTTGGTTGGATGCCCAGTGAGGATAGAGCACTATTGATGTGACTAAATGAAAAAAAAATATTCACGGCATTTTAAAAACAATTGTTGTTATAGAGGAATTCCAGGGAAGAAATGTGGAACAATAATTCTCACAGCAGAAGAGCTGAACTGTTGTAGGGTAAGTGAAATTTTCCTGAATTTTTCGTACAATTTGGTATTTTTGATACTATGCTTTCCTGAGATATTATGATTCTTTAAAACATTAATTTCATACGGGTGTCTGACGAGCAAGCGTATTACTGTGAAGTTCGTTGTGATTCAGTATCGTGAACTTATCACTCGCTGGAGACGCTAGGCTCATTCGGCAATTAGATTCACATTTACGTGGTCTCGGCTCGTTCTTTTCAAATAGGGTATATTTTCAGTAAGAGTACTTTTCCTTTTCAATTCTAATCATCCATCGCAAAGAATTATAATAACAATTAAATCTCTGCGTGTACATTCTAGAATTGTTTCTGCCATATGAAATTCATGGTCCTTTCAGTTATTGGTATTGGTGTGTTCTAGCTTCATTACCTATTACGGCTGGATATTTGTCAGGTCAACCCGTTACTCGAGATTATACTAGAACGTTCGTGTGTTGGGACGGCCGAGGGAATGATCACCAAAGCTTACTCAGAAGCTAGATATTTTACTATGTGGCACAAAATCAACAGGAAGTCAGAGATTCAGCTACAGCAACAAACGCAACTGTACCCCTCCCAACTCAGTCACGGAGTGTTCGTACTGTGAGGCGGTCAGTCTTGTCCGGTGTTTAGGTCCTTAACGAGCTGGTCCGGCCAGGACATCCCTGGCTTAAAAGGTCTCTGGGCCTGGCCTCTCTCCTTCTTCCCTTTGGAGGACCTCCTCCAGAGCTCAGAACAGTGCTTGGCACTTAATAAGTGCTTAACAAATACCATTATTATTATTATTATACTATTCACGTTGACCCTAGCATCAAGCTTCTTCCGGCGAGGCCCTAATCTATTACTGCCGAATAGTTTGCTCGTTTTGGGGGGAATTTGGGATGAAGGTGCAATTTCCTTTCTTCAGTTTTCCTTTCTTCTCTAATCTCTAAGCAGGGGGACTCCTCCCCCTTAGCAGGAGGCGCTAAGCAGATGACTGGGGGTCATGTTTGTTGAGAGAGTTAGTTTTGGAAGTAGATGTTAAGTGAGTTAGTCTCAAGAGGTGGGTCCAGAGATCTAGTTGATGTCAGGATCCTTAGCCTATTTTCCTTCAGCACTCCACCCCAGCCCCAGCAAGAGCGGGGCCCTGGCTCACTTCCAGCGTCCAGGTTGTGAGTAGCTCAGATGACTGCTACAAGCCTGTCATCCCTTACATAGAGGCAAACGACAGAGTATTAGGCAAATCGATGGCCATAAAAATACGAGGAATAATCAGTATGTATTATCATTTGGTCTTCGCTTGGAGCCTATCTGTACATCTGGCTACAGTCACAGAAAGCGATACGCCAATGGACATTGTTTAGCACGTTGTTTTATGCAAGGTGCAAACTGTACTAATCAATCCTTCATTTTCATCCCAGCTCTGTCACTTGTCAGCTGTGTGACTGTGGGCAAGTCACTTCACTTCTCTGTGCCTCAGTTCCCTCATTTGTAAAATGGGGATAAAGACTGTGAGCCCCATCTGGGACAAACTGATGACCTTGTATCTACCTCAGCGCTTAGAACAGTGCTTGGCACGTAGTAAGCGCTTAATAAATACCATCATTATTATTATTATTCATTTTTCTAAGTACTCCAATTGAACCAGACCAGAGAACGATAGAAAAAACAACAACAAAACTTGGAGTTACCCATCCATACCCATTTAAGAATTCCATAACATTTACGTCTTGTCTTCCTCAGGAACTGATTCACATATAAAAAGGATTTAATAGACGTGTGACGTTAATTGAACCTAGTTTTCAACCCATCATAAAAAGTCCACCTATAGTCAGAGAGGATGTTGCTACTGGTAGGAAAATGACCATCGTCGCTACTACAAATGAGCCGGTCGGCCAGGGATAAACCCATGGGAGGGCTCCAGTCATTCATTCATTCATTCATTCATTCATTCATTCATTCATTCATATTTATTGAGCGCTTACTATGTGCAGAGCACTGCACTAAGCGCTTGGAATGGACAAATCGGTAACAGATAGACACAGTCCCTGCCCTTTGACGGGTTTACAGTCTAATCCCAGCTCTGCCACTTGTCAGCTGTAGCGGGAGATGGAACTGATAGAAAAATAAAATAAGCAAAGATATGGTTTACTGTAAAAAGAAGCCACGTGGCTATGAGAAGCAGCGTGGCTCAGTGGAAAGATCCCGGGCTTGGGAGTCAGAGATCATGGGTTCGAATCCCGGCTCTGCCACTTGTCAGCTGTGTGACTGTGACTTAACCTCTATGTGCCTCAGTTACCTCATCTGTAAAATGGGGATTAACTGTGAGCCTCACGTGTTACGTTTTTTCTTCGGTCCTCTCTAAACGGTGTGGGATTAGATACTGGTCAGTCACTCAATCATATTTGTACTGAGTGTATATTGTGTGCAAATCGTCATCCTAAGCACTTGGGAGAGTATGATACAATAATAAACAGACACATTCCCAGTCCACACCCAACTGGATCTCCAGTGTTTGGGGACTGAATCCGGAGAGAAGCCCAGTACTGGAGCTTGACTCTGCTTATTGCTAATTGTTCTTGTCTGTCTGTCTCCCCCGATTAATAATAAGAATAATAATAATAATGTTGGTATTTGTTAAGCGCTTACTATGTGCAGAGCACTGTTCTAAGCGCTGGGGTAGATACAGTTGTTCTTGTTCTTGTCTGTCCGTCTCCCCCGATTAGACTGTAAGCCCGTCAGAGAGCAGGGACCGTCTCTATCTGTTAGCGATTTGTACATTCCAAGTGCTTAGTCCAGTGCTCTGCACATAGTAAGCCCTCAATAAATACTATTGAATGAATGAATGAATGAATGAATACAGTTGAATGAGGTTGTCCCACGTGAGGTTCACAGTCTTCATCCCCCTTTTACAGATGAGGGAACTGAGGTACAGAGAAGTGAAGTGACATGCCCACAGTCACACAGCGGAGAAGGGGCACACCTCAATTATTATTACTGTTATTATAATTACTGTTATTATTATTATGAAAGCAGTTTTGCTTTTAGAAGGTTACTGTAAACTTTAATATCCTGCCAAGTTACTTTACAGTCCCCAAAAATCTTATAGCAGGTGCCTCTTTCCTGATAACATCGGACTTACGTTCTTATTCCAGCAGTTTCTTTGCTGGCATTTAAGTGCTTTCTGTGTGCTACCCACCAAAATGCTGGGTAGATACAAGATAATTGGGTTGGACAACATCTCTGTCCCCCATAAGTCTCCCCATCTCAATCCCCATTTTACAGATGAGATAATTGAGGCACAGAGAAATTAAGTGACTTGCCGAGGCTAAGCAGCAGTTGTGCTGTAGAAGCACATAGAAGATATGCAGATGCTTCTCAACCAGTTTTCAGAATCAACAAAGATCAATCCGGCAATGTTTTTTCCTGAGGGCTTACTGTGTGCAGAGCACTTATTACAGTACAACAGAGTTGGTAGACACGATCCTTCCTCACAAGGAGCTCACAGTCTCAAGGGGGAAAAGAACTACACATTGAGAGTTTTTGTTAAACTTGTCCTTCATTTTAGAAGGTGATGCTACTGGTGGTAAAGTGACCCTGGGTGAGGTGTTCATTCATTCGATTGTATGTATTGAGCACTTACTATGTGCAAAGCACTGTACTGAGCACTGGGGAGGGTACGATCTGACATCAAACGGATACATTCCTTGCCCACAAAGAGCTCACACTCTAGAGGGGAAGACAGACATTAATATAAATAAATACATACATGGATAAATAAGTAAATGAATTACAGGTAGAGCCCGGGCTTGGGAGTCAGACGTCATGGGTTCGAATCCCGGCTCTGCCACCTGTCAGCTGTGTGACTGTGGGCAAGTCACTTAACTTCTCTGTGCTTCAGTTACCTCATCTGTAAAATGGGGATTAAGATTGTGAGCCTCACGTGGGACAACCTGATTACCCTGTATCTACCCCAGCGCTTAGAACGGTGCTCGGCACATAGTAAGCGCTTAACAAATACCGACATCATCATCATCATCATCATTAAAGATGTTGGTAGGCGTTGATAGGTATGGTTCCAGTATCCCATAGTCCTTCATTCTCCTTTTATGTCCTCCCAGGCAAAGCTTTGTTGAGTTGACCGTAAATAGCTTCAGAGCTGGCAAGGCCAATCTGGCTTTGGTAAACTCTATCTCCAAACAGTTATCTCTATAAACAAAGTTAAATTCCATCATTTAAGTCTGTTGAGTAGGTAGAGAAAAAAACAAATCAAGAAAGCTGTGAATCCTTGCATAGCCTCAGAGATATGGTATGGTGTCAACATCGAAACTGAGATCAAAATAAAGGAATATAGGGACAGATGTAGTATCAATCCTTCTTTATGACTGTGAGAACTGGACATACTTCAGATGCTACATTACATTTATAATTATTAATGTTATAATGTGTTAACGATAATAATGGTATTTGTAAAGCACTTACTAGGTGCCAAGCACTGGACTGAGCACTAAGGTCTTGCCTTATCTGAGGCTGTCGAGTCATATCGGACCCATGGCGACTCGATGGCCACATGTCTCCCAGAAAGCCCCCTTCTCCATCCGTAATCGTTCTGGTAGTGGAATTAAGATTCAAGTTAAGTGACTTGCCCAAGGTCACACAGCAGGCAAATGGCTGAGGCAGGATTAGAACCCAGGTCCCCTGGCTCTTAGGCCCAAGTTGTTTCCACTGTGGAATTATAAGAGCAATTCCTCCACATCAAATCATCACAAACAATATCAATCAATCATATTTATTGAGTGCTTACTGGGTGATGATGATGATGGTATTTGGTAAGGGCTTACTATGTGCTAAGCACTGTTCTAAGCCCTGGACAGAGCACTGCCCTGAACGCTTGGGAGAGTACAGTAGAACAACACAACAGACACACCTGTTGCCCGCAGTGAACTTCAAGGTCTTGGAATTCAGCGAAACCAACATCATCCAAGTAAGGCTTGCCATCAATTATTGCTATTCATTGAGAGCTTACTGTCTATAGAACACTATACTAAACGTCTGGGAGAGTGAATTAGGGTAAACTGATGCAATCACACCTTTGGCTTGTGGACAGGGAACGTGTTTACCAACGCCGTCGTATTATACTCTCCCAAATGCTCAGTACAACGCCCTGCACACAATCAGCGCTCAATAAATTCCGTTGATTGATTTTGGCTAGGAAGCATCGTGAGAAGAGTGATCAACACCATCCTACCCGAGCAGCTCCTTTAAGCCAGGGTGACAGACTTTTAAAAATCAGCGAAGCACGGTCTGAAATGACACGGACAGTGGGGGACAGCAGCAGAAGGCAGATCAGTCTGCCTCGAAGTAATCAGAAATGGATGACCGTTGTGAGCAGAGCAAAGGCTTCGAAAAGATCAGGACACCACGGAAAAGAAATGAAAATGACTCCAGGCACCATCAGTATGAAACGTAATGCTCTGAGGGGTGATCTTTTACAGGGATACGATGAGAAAGAGCGTGACGGCTGCATATTAGTCTTTCCCAGCTGGTCACCCTCACATAAATGAAGAAAAATCACTTTGAAACTAAAGGATGGTTTTAGAGCTGACAGAATGGTATTTCCACGATATTTTACTGTACAAAATAGGTACCCAAAGGGATTGCTTAATATTATGTATCTGGAACTTATTTCAATTTTCTGATCTTTTTAACTTGGGCTAATCTCTGCTCTCAGAGAATGCTATTGCCTTATTAGTTTTATTCAATAAAGGACATTTGAGGAGGGAAAACCAAGTCAGAGTTTTAAAATAGAGACCTGCAAAACCTCAGGTTTTGCACTTCAGCATCCACAGCTATTCTAGTAAAAGCTACCAGAAAATTACCTCCATAATAGTTTTCCAAAGAAAGCGGGTCAGGAAAGTGTCATGCTGTTAGCAGTCAGTCGGGAGCTGAGGCTGTAAATTCTAGCATGCTATATCCTTGAAGCTGTCAACCAAGCGGTAAGCTTCCCGTGTGCTGTGAAACTCTAGGCTAATTGTAAAAATAATGTTAAAAAGGTAAGTGCTGGTGGGAGGAGGAGGAAGGAATCCAGCTTGAGAAACATTTAATTAAGGTTTTATTTAGATGGAGAAGCCGATTTTATCTTTCTTGGTTTTTTTTTAGCTAGATTAGCCTAATTATTTCTTTCCTACCGCTGTTTCTGTTCTAATTCCTCTGCCGACCCTTGAATATCTTTTGTGCTCATGTAATCAGGAAAGAGCTGGGCTTCCTTCATGAATTTCATAATGTTAGTTCTAGACATAAATTTCATTGGCAGTTTGTTGAAACATTTTGGTTCAAATATGTCAGCTAAGGAGTTTTTTGGCAATTTAATTGGAAAATAGAATTTTTCCATCAAGAATCTGAATTGAGCAGGATCTCCTTGGACCTCAAATCCTTTTTCTCTACCGCAAATCCTAAGTCTTTGGAAGAGTCAGGGATAGTTTCCTCTGAATGTAATGTGAGGAAAAAGGAATCCGGTAATATGATGTTTTAAAAATGTTAGAGTTCTCTTCATATATATCCTTTTCATCGATCTCTGTTAAAATTCATGACAAAAACTGTTTTTGTCTTATTAGGAATAGTGTATTTGGTCATTTTAGAAATGGAGATGAGTAAAACACCTTACAGTGAAGGCCTCTGGGACTTTCATGTTTTCATCGGTCCTGACAACCCAATGTGTAATTTAACATGCCTTTAAAAGAATTCTCTACAGCAAAACCCCCATAGAATAAAATTCCACAAAACTGAGCTCTTCAGTTTTATAAAATGGAGTATCTTTAGTATATTTAATTGGAGAGTCACCTCCAGTTACCTGATAATAATAATGATGGTATTTGTTAAGCGCTTACTATGTGCCAAGCACTGTTCTAAGCACTGATCCAAACTGTCTTGATGGAAGAGAGGAAGCAAATAGAGCATAGGTGAATGAAGATGAGGAGAACCAGGCCTGTTATCATTTCAAAATTATTTTCTAATATCAAATTTCAGGAGAGCGGACATGTGATTAAGTCTATCAGAAAGCTTTATAAAAATTATGTCATCCTCACCTAGGGTGAAGTGACAATTGGGAATCTTTTCTCCCCACCCCAAACCCCCAGGTAGGCGTTGTATTGTTAAGGGGAATTACAACATCCATCAGAGGAGGTGTTGACCTTGAACACAGTGGAAGGAGTGTCCACGTGTGAATGTTTTGCTTCTACGTGGCCAACATCCCACCAATACCATAAACAGCCTCTAACACCGAAAATGAAAAAAACAAGTGTTTTGCAACAGTTTTGAACTGAAAACTGGTGAGGAAGAAAACGCATGAGTGCCTAAAGCGCTCAGATATAATTGATTCATTGATAGATTCCAACTGATCCAACCTCACAAGTCCTGAAGGTGTAGGTCTTGTCTTATGCTGTCGAGTCGTCTCCGACCCATAGCGACGCCATGGGCGCATCTCTCCCAGAACGCCCCGCCTCCATCTGCAGTCATTCCGGTGTGTATCCATAGAGTTTTCTAGGTCAAAACACGGAAGTGGTTTACCATTGACTCCTTACACGCAGTAAACCTGAGTCTCCACCCTTGACTCTCTCCCGTGCCACTGCTGCCCGGCACAGGGGAGGTTTGACTTGTAGCAGATTGTCTTCCACTCATTAGCCACTGCCCAAACTAGGAATGGAATGGGTCTGCCTCTGCCTGTCCCTCCCTCCCATAGTCGAGACTGGTAGAGTACTGGAAAGTCTCAGATGTGATCCTGAGAGGGGAGAAAAGGTATAGGAGTATTGAGGAAATCCAAAATGACACCAACAGGATGTTCAATGTGAAAGAGGAAGAATAGATTATATACACCTAATTCCCCTTTCTGAAATACCAGTGTCACAGAAAAAACACTGATAGCCACATTCTAACTAGCTGTCAGACATTTAATTAGAGAGTCACCTCCGGTTACCTGATCCAAACTGTACTGAAGGAAGAGAGGAAGCAAGTAGAGCAAAGGTGAATGACGATGGGGAGAACCAGACCTGCTAACATTTTGAAATTCTTTTCTAATATCGGATTTCAAGGGAAAGGGCTTGTAATTAAATTGATCAGAAGCTTTATAAAAGTTAGGATGTATAACATATATATTGTTATATATATATATAGATGTTCTAATATATTCCTGCTAGAAGTCTGTGAAAGAGGTTTGAACGTTTGACAGCTAGTTAGGGTGTGGCTATCAGTGGTTTTTCTGTGATTTGGTTAATGAAGAAAATCAATGGAAGTGCAGTGCTCCCAGACCATGAATTAAATGAGAAAGTGCAGAGTGAGTGGATGAATTGGGAACTAATGTGGTATGTGAGGGTCAGAGAAAACCAACATAACACAAATTGTCCTGAATAAGAGGCGTACTGTGGGATGCTCTGAGGAGAAATTCCATACTTACACAGCAGCAGTATTGTAGTAAATCTGTTTCGTGTGCCACCAGAACATGAGTAGGAAAGTGAGAAGGAAAATTTTAATTGATATAGGGGAACTTGTTTAATTAAGGCAGACTGTAATTGTGGGAGATTTCAATTATACTCACATAAATGGATTGAATTACTTATGTAGAGGAGAAGTGGAGTTGAATTTTTTGGCAAGGATGGATTGTTTTTCTAGAACAACTTGTCCTACAACTCACTGGAAAGGTATAAATGCTAGATTTACCCTCTTTTGACCCCACAGCTCCTTCCAGTTATCAACCCATCTCCTGCCTACCATTCCTTTTCATGCTCCTAGAGTGAGCTGTCCACACCCACGGCCTCAAATTCCTCTCCTCCCATTCTCTCCTTGACCCTCTCCGATCTGGCTTCCGTAGCCTTCACTTCCCAGAAACCGCCCCCTCAAAGTTCACCAATGCTTTCCTTCTTGCCAAATCCAACTGCCCCTATTCCATCTTATCCTCCTCGACCTCTCAGCTGCTTTCGACACAGTGGACCAACCCCTTCTCTTGGAAATGTTTTCCAACCTTGGCGTCACTGACTCTGTGACACCACTTCTTGTTCTGCTCTTATCTCTCTGGCTGTTCTTTCTCAGTCTCCTTTGTGGGCTCCTCCTCTGCCTCCCACCCCTATACTGTGGGGATCCTTTATCCTGAATTGATTGTACCACCTATGTCCAACCCAATTTGCTTGTATCTATTTCAGCGTTTAGTACAGTGTCTGACACATAGTAAGCACTTAACAAATACCCTAATTATTATATCCGTAATTTATTTATTTACATTCATGGCCATCTCCCCCTCTAGACTGTAAGCTCATTGTGGGCAGGGAATGTGTCTGTTATTTTGGAATATTGTTCTCTTCCAAGCACTTAGAATAATGCGCTGTACATAGTAAGCGCTCAATAAATATGATTTATTTATTCACTGCACATATTACATAAAGAAGAACTGTTCTAAGGTAGTTTCCACAAATTGATTCATTAACATAGGGAAACTGATGATTACTTAAGAAATTTTAGGTCAAAATGGTAAACCAGATATAAACCAATCATGCGGCAAATGCTTTTCGGCCAAAGCCTCCAAAGGAATCTGGCAGAGAGGATGCGAATCTCTTGGCAAAAGATTGTAACCTATCCATTGTAAATGTCAAACTGCTGACAGATTGCTAATGGAGATCCTAAAGAAAAGGGTTTCAGAGGTGATCTTAGAAATGATTAAAACACTGTGGCTTAGTGGAAAAGATCCAGTCTGGGAATCGGAGGACCTGTGTTCTAATCCCAGCTCCACTACTTGACTGATCTGTGACCTTGGGCAACTCACTTCACTTCTCTATGGCCTCATCTGTTAAAAAACCCCACAATTCAGTACCTGCTCTCCCTTCCTATTAGACTGTGAGCCCCATGTGAGACAGGAACTGTGCCCCAATCAAATTATTTTGTATCTACCCCAGCGTTTAGCACAGTACCTGGTACATAGAGTATGTGCTTAACAAGTAACACAGTTAATGGGCATCTAACTTCTGTACCTGGCAATTCGGTAGGATCTATAAACAAGGATAGAATCCCCTTAAAGTGGCCTTTTGTGTGAAAAGAGAACGTGGTCTTTGACAGGGGAAATTTTTATACCATATTAGTCTGCTGACTAGTGTGAGGAGTTCAGTAAGGAGTAAATGAAGAGCAATGAGTGGGCACAAGATTTTCTAAAGACCTTAGAGACTTGACACCCAAGGCTTAAAAAAAATAAAACCCTGAATAATCATTGGATTGGAGGGAATAGTTCTTCATAGATAGAAAACTGGGAAAAGAGGCTTAAATACAATAATAGTAATGATAAAAATAATAACACTGTTAAGTTCTTACTATGTGCCAAGCACTGTTCTAAGCACTGGAATAGATACATATCAATTAGATTGAACACAGTCCCTGTCCCACACGGGGCTCACACTTTTAATCTCCATTTTACAGATGGGGTAACTGAGGCCCAGAGAGGTTGAGTGATTTGCCTGAGGTCACCCAGCTTTAGGTTTTTGGATGGAGAAATATTGAGCTACTCCTAGAGATCAACATGAGGACTATTTTTGTTTAAGAAAACTGGAAAAGGGAATATGTGGTGATGTTTTCAAACCTACATATGACATTAAGTTCTTTCATATGCCAAAGTGCCATGATGATGGGAAAAATTAGGAAAATCTCATAAATTGAGTACGTGAGCTGTTAAGTTTCAGAGTCAGATTGAGGATTGCATCTAAGGGAAAAAAATCCAAATTTCAGTCGCATGATGATAGGCTCTGACTTGTCAGTCTAGACACCGGCAACCATCTTGAAACCACTGTTCTTTCAAATCATTGGTCTAATGACAGGCGACAGCAAGGAAGTCCAGAGCATCACTGGAAAGTAATAGAAAACTAAGTAAAAGGCAGGGTTTTGTTAGTCTGTAAAATAAGGATATGCCTACTTGTTGCCCTCTAGACGGTAAACTCATTGTGGGCAGGGAAAGTGTCTTTTCAGTGCTGTACTTTCCCAAGTGCTTAGTAGACTGGACTGCAGACAGTAAGTGCTCAATAAATACAATTGAATGAATGAGTAAATAGATAGGGTAGGGAATCCATCTCCAAATCAAATAGAAACTCCTGACCACTGGATTTAAGGCAATCTCTAAGCCCTCTTCCTCATCCATTCTCACCAAGCAGTGTGGTTCAGTGGAAAGAGCCCGGGCCTGGAAGTCAGAGGTCATGGGTTCTAATCCCGACTCTGCCACTTGTTAGCTGTGTGACTTTGGGCAAGTCACTTAACTTCTCTGAGCTTCAGTTACCTCACCTGTAAAATGGGGATTAAGCCTGTGAGCCCCATGTGGGACAACCTGATTACCTTGTATCCCCCCAGCACTTAGAACAGTGCTTGGCACATAGTAAGCGCTTAACAGATGCCATCGTCATTATTGTTATCCCACCTCACACTCGCCATTCTTTCCCGATCACTGTAGCTCGTTCTTAACTCTTCCATCTCCAACCTCTGGTTAATGCCTTTCCTGCTGGCTGATAGGTTGTAGGTTCTTTGTGGGAAGGATTCTTGTCTACTAAGTCTCCCAAGGCCTCCTACAGTGCTCTACACCCAGTAAATTTTAAATAAATACTTTTGATTGAGTGCAAACTCCTCTTCTCTCAAATCTGCCAAAACTTGGCCCTCCCCACCTTGCAAGACTTTCTGAAATTCAGCTCCATCAGGGGATATTCCCTGCTGGATTTTTCTTCTCCTTTGTCCTCTACGGAATCTAGGCCAAGTGGGCTTGTACCTGCTGGGCCCCCTTACTCACCCAGTGCTTAATATAGTGTTCTGCACACAGTGAGCGCTTAATGAATACTATTATTACTACTACAATAATGGAGCTTTGTACTGTTTGGTCTGGCAAGAGATAGCAAGGCTATACCCAAGCATAAGGCTAAGCACCTAGGAGAGTATAATAAATGAATTCATGTATTCAATTGTATTTATTGAGTGCTTAGTGTGTGCAGAGCACAGAACTAATAATGATAATGTTATTTGTTAAGCACTTATTATGTGCAGAGCACTGTTCTAAGCACTGGGGTAGATCCAGGGTAATCAGGTTGTCCCAAGTGAGGCTCACAGTTAATCCCCATTTTACAGATGAGGTAACTGAGGCACAGAGAAGTGAAGTGACTTGCCCACAGTCACACAGCTGACAAGTGGTAGAACCGGGAGTCGAACTCATGACCTCTGACTCCGAAGCCCTGGCTCTTTCCACTGAGCCCTGCTGCTTCCCGTAACACTTCCCATAGCACTTCCCAACTAAGCACTTGGGAGAGTACAAAATAATGAATGGACACATTCCCTGCCCATAATGAGTTTACAATCTGGAGGGGGAGACAAACATTAATATAAATAAAGTACAGATGTACATTAATATAAATAGATAAATTACAGATATCTTAATAGGAGAGGCAGTTAAAATGATTGGAGACTCGTTAAATCAAAAAGAAAAATAAGGGCACAAGGAGCGCAAATATTTGAGGCAGATGTTGCTGCAAAGTCCTCAGGTTTAAATAAAAAGAGTCATAAATAGATTCATGAATAAATAAATTCATTTACAGAAGTGCATAGTGTTGGATTGGACATCCTTAAACATTTGGATGGGCTCTCAAGGATGGCATCCATCACTTGCCTCTCCCAATATCCCATTATCTGGTGTCAGAGCCAAAATGGATGAATCACTTGATCTAACCCAGTAACTTTTTATGTCCAGGATAATCCCAGCTCCGCCACTTGTCGGCTGTGTGACCTTGGGCAAGCCACTTAACGTCTCTATGCCTCAGTTACCCTATCTGTAAAATGAGGATTATGACTTTGAGCCCCATATGGGAGAACCTAATTCCCTTGTATCTACCCCAGGGCTTAGGGCAGCGCTTCGCACATAGTAAGCACTTAACAAATACCATCATCGTCATCATAAAGTTAATGTACAGATATTTTTAGTCCTGTCACAAACAAATTGATCGCCCAGTATGAACGAGCATTTGTATTCTATGTATTCTTGTTCTTTCCAAGGAAAACTTGGGTGCTGTATTATACTTGCACCCTTTTCACTCAGCCAACCTTCCCTTAACAATCCAGTTCATACACATAGCATGGTCAGTGTTGCTTAATTAGGGAAACAGCATGGCTCAGTGGAACGAGCCCAGGCTTGGGAGTCAGAGGTCATGGGTTCGAATTCCAGCTCTGTCACTTGTCAGCTGTGTGACTGTGGGCAAGTCACTTAGCTTCTCTGGACCTCAGTTACCTCATCTGTAAAATGGGGATTAAGACTGTGAGCCTCACGTGGGACAACATGATTACCCTGTATCTACCCCAGCGCTTAGAACAGTGCTCTGCACGTAGTAAGTGCTTAACAAATACCAACATTATTATTATTATTATTATTAATAATTGAGACTACTGTAAACTGATCATTTTGCTCTGAAAACTAACATTCGAAGAGCTATACAAATTGATCACTTTTCAAAATCGACGAGACTCTATGGAGTGTCAAGCTCCAAGAAATGTATGCTAACCCACCTCAGACAAATACTGGGTGGCACATTTTCTCATGACGTATCTGTACCTTAATGTAGAAAATTAAATCTTCAAGGCCAGAATATCCTTTGGGAGATGGTCAGACAAAAATGTAACTCCAATGTCACCCAGTGAAGCAGCATGGCCTAATGGATAGAGCAAGGGTCCGGGAGTCAGAAGGAACTGGGTTCTCATCCCGGCAGTGCCACTCACCTGTTGTGTGTCCCTGGGAAAGTCACATCACTTCTCTGCCTCCCTTTCCTCATCTGTAAAATGGGGATTAAGACTGTGATCCCTATGTGGGACAGGGACTGTGTTCAATCCAGTTATCTTGAATCCACCCCAGTGCTTTATAGCAGTGCCTGGCACGTAGTAAGCACTTAACAAACACCATTATTATCACTATTACCAACGTGGCATCATGTAACCAAAGTAAGCAGGAATCCAACACTGTTCATATCGGCAGGATCTAACACGAGTATTGCAACCACAGCCTCGATTTTAATCAACCGGGCTGATGTGCTAAAGTCAACATCACCGGCACGATAAAACACCAGATAACAAAGTTCTCCAGTGCGGTTCTCCACCGTTGGAGTAATGATCAGCCACACAAGTTCACTGGCTGGAAACGTGAAGTGATTCATTCAGTCGTATTTATTGAGCGCTTACTGTGTTGTGATGTCTGCCTCCCCTCCATGCCTCCCACTTCTAGACTGTAAGCCTGTTTTAGACCCAGATTGTCTCTCTTTATTGCTGTGTTGTTCTTTCCAAGTGCATAGTACAGTGCTCTGCACACAGTAAGTGCTCAATTAATACGATTCAGTGAGTCGATGAATGAATGTGTTTCGAGCACTGTACTAAGCACTTGGGAGAGTACAACATAGACACGTTCCCTGCCCACAACAGATAAGAGGATAACAAGCTTCGAACGTAGAGGCCAAATGGCAACATGAAGCAAGGCATTCCCAAGCACACCAATTCAAAAAGGTTGTGAAATGTATAGTGGGAAAACCACAGGTGTTTTCCACCCCATCTGCAAACACGATTATCACCATCAGTAGCATCTTTGGATATAAAGGAAGGTTAGATAAGTGGATTTATTTAACAGCTGTTTTTCTTGGGGAAAAATATCAAGGGACTTGAAAGAATTACAAATAGTTTGACATTGTCGATCTTAAATTGTCATTTTACAGTTTTCATAATTTTGAAATTGAAAGTATCTTTTTGTTGGCTGTAGATCTTAAATAATTTTTAATTTGGGTTTTTTTTTGGTATGGTAATCGTTAAGTTTTACTATGTGTCAAGCACTGTACTAAGCGCTGGGGTAGATACAAGTTTATTAGGTTGGACACAGTCCCAGTTCTAGATGGGGCTCACAGTCTGGGTAGGAGCGAGGAGGATTGAATCCCCATTTTACACTTGAGAAAACTGAGGCACAGAGAAGTTAAGTGACTTGCCTAAGGTCATACAGCAAGCAGTCGTCAGAGCCAGGATTAGAACCTACATCCTCTGACTCTCAGCCCATGCTCTTTCCACAAGGCCTGGTATTTCCCAATAATTGGATAAAGGCATTAATCTGAAATATTTGCCTTGCTTGACGCCATAGTTTTCTTTCATACATTTCTCTTGAGCAGTTGTGTCCATTCTGTTTTTTAGGATGCTGTCTTGATGCAATTTTGTGCCAACAAATTAGATAAGAAGGACTTCTTTGGGAAATCGGATCCTTTTTTGGTCTTTCATCGAAGCAATGAGGATGGCAGGTATATAAGCTCTTTTCTATTTGTCTTCTAAATAGAAATAATATAAACATGGTGACTTGGACACAAAGTACTGAAGAAAATTAGATCACACAATTAAATAGTATTTAATTTTTGCAGTGAATTATTTCAGTGGTTTTCATAGACCCCAGCTACATCATAATTATTTCATATCCTTTAGTAATCATAGAATACAAATGCTCGTTCATACTGGGGGATCAATTTGTTTGTGACAGGACTAAAAATATCTGCACGGAGGCACAGAATATCTTTGCAATTGTTTTTAATCCTTCTGATGTTTTCAAAGATGATTTTCTATAGTATTTCTAATACTGCCAGAATTAGTGGTACCCTTTAAAGCTGGGGATCTTCAGTCAGGATAATTTTAAGGCCTGTGAATAATTTTTCTTTTGGATTGCATTTCAGGAAAAAAGACATGAAGAAAAAGCCTTATAAACTTTCTGTATTTTCTACATCCATCCATCCTCAAAATGAGTACAGAGAATTCACAGACTAGCAGTAGGATGTACAGAATTCCCATAGTTTATGTTTGGATGAACTTGTTACTTTAAATCTAATGATTTATTCACATTATATAGAAATGGAATATATTAAAATGGCCTACACACTATGCAAGTTGTGGTCTAAATTAGTTTCAGTGATTTTGGTGGCCCGTTTCTTTATTACATTACTACAAGAGTTTTGGCGAGTTAGCGCTTTAAAATCGACAGAGTTGAGCACCATTGTAAGTTTTACAGTGTTTCAAAAAAATAACAGAAACTTTTTCCTCTTCAGTTTTACGATCTGCCATAAAACAGAAGTTGTCAAAAACACCCTGAATCCAGTATGGCAGGCATTCAAGATCTCAGTCAGAGCTCTGTGTAATGGAGACTATGACAGGTAAGAAAGAGAGCACAAATTCTCTGTGGAGAGACTATTCACTATGAACTAAGGATTTGAATAGCTCATTGTGAATTGGTATTTTGTATTATTTCAGTTTTCCAGTAGCATTTTTCAGACAGCTTATGTTGTTATAATTTCAGAATAGAGTACATTTCCATTTGGTCAGTCAGTCGATGCCTTGGAGAGGAATGTTGAGTGGATTCTCTCTCTTTGAGTTAGGAATGGAGGTAGGAGAGAGATGGCCTTCTTCCATTGTTAAGTAAGGGAAGCGTATACCAGTGAAAATCTTCTTTTCAGGGCAATTGAGCTTCAAAAGGAAATATAACATTAACTTGGATAGGACAGGGAGGGGTGGCATGAGGGAGAGAGCATTGGTATGGTATTATGCTTAGTAGAGTGCTCTGCACACAGTAAATCATCAGTGATACCACTGACCGATTTGGCAGTTCAATCCTAGGAGCCTAAATCTTCTCCTAAATCATATTCTTCTATAGACTGTAAGCTCCTTGTGGGCAGGGATCATGTTTTCCTACCCTATTGGTTGATAGCAGCATGGCTTAGTGGATAGAGCCCGGGCCTGGGAGTCAGAGGACCTGGGTTCTAATCCCGTTTCTGACGTATGCCTGCTGTGTGACCTCGGGCAAGTCACTTAACATTTCTGGGCCTCGGTTCCCTCATCTGTAAGAATAGGGATTAAAAGTCTGAGCCCCATGCAGGACAGGGACTGTGTCCAACCTGATTAACTTGTGCTTGACACATAGTAAGCAATTAAGCAGTACCGTGGTTATCATTATTGTACTGTACTTTCCCAAGCTCTTAGTATTGGGGGTGCTGTGCAGACAGTAAGGACTCAGTAATACTACTGATTGTTAGCTGAAAATCATTTTGAAGCAGCAGCTTGTCCTGGTCACTATCCAAGAGAAACTTAGTTTTGAAATGTGTGATTAATTTGGCGACAGGCTGAAAGTACACTAGACCACTCCCAGTTTTTTGGTAGAAGTTGAACAACATTTCTCTCTTTCCATTCCATTTTGAGACTGAGCTGCTGGCTTTTTACTGAATGTGAAGGGGAGAATTGGGCTCAACATACTTTTTTTTCATTCTGCCTAGTCCATTTTATATGAGCGATTTGGATTTTCTCTGACAAAATATTCTCCCCATTATATATATTTTCACCCCAATTTGGACCATTTTCTTTTAAGGAAGGAATAAATGTGTTTAAATCCATCCAATTTTTACCCAACCTAGCAAGAAACTAGCTTATTGCCAAGTTTTGATTGGGTTATTTAAGCTCCTAAATGAAATTGCTATAAAAGTAAACTTAGGAAAAAAACATGGTGAATGAGATGCCCATTTTAATCATTTATTGAGTGGTTACTGATTGCAGAGAAAGCACTGTACTCAACGTTTGACAGAGGACAATATTATTCATTCATTCAGTAGTATTTATTGAGTGCTTACTATGTGCACTCATATTAAGTGCTTGGAATGTACAATTCGGCAACCGATAGAGACTATCCTTGCCCAACGATGGGCTCACAGCCTAAACAGGGGAGACAGACAGCAAAGCAAAACAGAACAAAACAAAAACAAGACAACATCATCAAGATAAATATAATCAAGGGGATGTACACCTCATTAACAAAATAAATAGGGTAATAAATAATATATAGAAATGAGCACAGTGCTGAGGGGAGGGGAAGGGGGAGGAGCAGAGGGTGGGGGGAGGAGAGAGGAGGGGGAGCAGAGGGAAAGGGGGGATCAGTCTGGAAAGGCCGCTCCGCTCAACTGTATATATTTTCGTTACCCTATTTATTTTGTTAATGAATTGTACATCGCCTTGATTCTATTTACTTGCCATTGTTTTTACGAGATGTTCTTCCCCTCGACTCCATTTATTGCCATTGTTCTTGTCTGTCCGTCTCCCCCGATTAGACCGTAAGCCCGTCAAACGGCAGGGACTGTCTCTATCTGTTGCCGACTTGTTCATCCCAAGCGCTTAGTACAGTGCTGTGCACATAGTAAGCGCTCAATAAATACTATTGAATGAATGAATGAAAGGCCTCTGGAGGAGGTGAGCTCTCAGTAGGGCTTTGAAGAGGCCTACCAACTATTACAGAGTTGGTAGATGTGTTCCTTGCCCACAGAGAGCTTACAGATTAGAGGAGGAGACAGACATTACTTTGAATAAATACATTTCAGATATGTACCAAAGTGCCGTGCAGCTGAGGTAGGGGTGAAAAATGAATGCAAATCCAAGTGCAAGGACGATGCATAAGGGAGTGGGAGATGGGGAAATGAGTGCTTGGGGAAGCCCTCTTAGAGGAGATGTGCCTTCAAGAAGATTTTGAAGGTGGGAAGAGCAATTGTCTGTCGGATTTGAGGAGGGAGGACATTCCGGGCCAGAGGCAGGATGTGGGCGAGAGGTCGGCGGCAAGATGGAGGAGACCGAAGTACAGAGTGAGTAGGTTGGCATTAGAAGAGCCTTATGTGCAGTCTGGGTTGTAGTAGGAAATCAGAGAGGTAAGGCCGGGTGGGGGGGGGGGGGCAAGATGATTGAAGGCTTTAAAGCCTATTTTTAGGGATGAACGTATAGAAAAAGTTTTACTGAAAGATGACTTTGTTGTAGAAATGCCTCTAAACAAATCTTGCAAGTTTAGTTATTTGTTCCTTATCCATTTTTTTGTGTGTGTGATTGTGTGTTTTCTTGTGGACAGGACAATCAAAATAGAAGTATATGACTGGGATAGAGATGGAAGGTAAGGCAAAATCTAATTTTTATATAGAGAAACCCTTAATAAATGTGACGATTTAAAAGGCATTTTTATTTTCAGCCTTCAAATCTCATTTTCTCTTCAGATTTGCTTTTTTAATGTTAAAGTTACAGATCTCCTATCGAGGAAAAGGTAATAACTCTTTTCAGCTTTTCATATGACTGGAACCTTTGTTAATATATATTAAAGTTGTTGAGAGTTTAACCCTTACTAAATTTGTTCCCATTGTTGCTAGTCCACAGAAGTTCTGTATATGCAGATAGCATATGTGATGCGAAATAAACTTAGGCTTTTTGGGTTTCTTTTCTTTGCGAACCCTCCTTCCTTTGTTGGCTAAATCCCAGGTATATCACCTGGGCTCTTGAGAAATCTCAACAGTCTGGCTTTTGTTTTGATACAGAAACTCATTAAGTTATTGGGAGAATAAAGTTAGGAACTTAAAGTGATTCTCTGGGGATAAATAAGAAAGTGAGGGATAAGTAACTGGAATAGAAATAAAATTGAGAATGAGGGGACATTTCAGGTTTCTCCTCTCATTTGTCTTTCCTAGGCAATGAAAAAGTTATTTAATTCATCTGAAAGAAACTAGAATCAAAAGTGTGTGCTCGTCTCAACTCAGACCTGATAGAAGCTACTTAGCTTTGAAGAGGAGAACTAGTTTTAAGATATCGTTTTCATTTCTTCTGGAGTTGTAGTTTTTAGACCTTTCTGTTCTGAATGATGGATTTCACTTGTGATCCAGGACATTAAAAAAGTAGTCCACAACTCCTGAGCATCAGGATTATTGCATTTTGAAGCCAAGGTTGTAGAAATCAAATGCATGGGATTTTTTTTTTTTAATCTGCCATTTATTTATATTCATATCGTCATTAAAGTGTAAGCTCTCTGTGGATAGGGTTCATGTCTTAAGCTTCTCTTGTACATCCCAAGCAGCTAGGGCAGTCAGTAGGCATTCAACAATCAATCCATCTGCCAATAATATGTATTGAGTGCTTACTGTGTGCAGAATGCAATACTCTGGGCAGTGCCCCTTTTCAGATAGCAGTAGTTATGAAGTTTCCCCTTCTAGACTGTATGCCCTTTGTAGGCAGGGAATGTGTCTACCAACTCTGGTGTGCACACAGTAAAGGCTCAATAAATACGATTGATGGATTGAGCGGTAAATCTTTTATGGCAGACACTAAATAAAACATGGGTAAAGGTCGGTAAATGTGGAAAAGACAGTGTCTTCCAGGCTGGGTGGACTAAAGAAGTGTTTGGAAAAGGCAGCTTCCTCTAGGAAATACCTGTGCTGTGGTGGTTGATGAAGGGTACTGTTGGATGTAGTGGAAGTTAATGCTCTTTGTATATAAGGTACGTCTGAGTAAAGCTGATGTTTAAGGTTAAGGATCAATGGAAGATTTAAGTATTGCCAAAATGCTGAGTCTGAAAGGTTGATGACATTTTATGAGATATTTCTAATGGAAATTGGACAAGCATCCTGGCCCAGTGGAAAGAATATGGGCCTGAGAGTCAGAAGGACCCCAGTTCCTGTCCTGACTCTGCGGATTGCTTGCTCTGTGACCTTGGGCATGGCACTTAACTACTCTCTTCCTCAATTTCCTCAACTGTAAAGGGAGGTTAACTGTTCTTCCTCCTACTTAGACTGTGAACCCCGTGCGGGACAGGGACTGTGTCGGACCTAGTTAATTTGTACTTACCCCAGTCCTAGAACAGTGTATTTGTACGTGCTTTACAAATACCAAAAAAACCCAACAAAAACACAAAAAACCTTTAAGCTTCTAAGAATAAGACACATCCTCTTAAATCCATTGTTCTCTCTCAAGTGCTTAGTACAGTGCTCTGCACACAAATACCATTGATTGAGACTGATTAGAGGGTTTGCTAGGCCGATGAGCAATTATAAATGGCAGAATGCTGAAGTGGTTGAAGTTCAAGGAAACATATCAAGAATGAAAGGAATTTTGACAGGAAATAAATTTGAGAAAAGGAAAATTTGGAACCAGATCTGTTTTCAAGAGATAGGGGACAGAAAAAGGACATTTTAGTGAGGACATTTTACAAAACTGTTCAATATTCATTGTTTTAAATAATCGTTAAATTATCCCCTTGAAGTCCACATTGTGAAACTTAAATTCCAAATCCAAATCTAGGGCAAAATTATAGTACTGCAGTTGAGGTCCATGGTGTAGATTAAATATATGAATTTTTTTATAAGCATTTCAAACAATGACAGATCAATACTTGGATAAATACACAGAGATTTCATTTTTAAAAGAATATCTGGGGCCATTTCTGTATGCTGTAACTAATATTATTCAAACTTATTTATTAAAATAAATTGCAACATATTTAAATATGAAGCTATGCATTATAGTGATAGAATTATTAGCCTATTCCATTTTTAGAGAATTACTACAGAAACAGATAATAATAATAATGGTGGTATTTGTTAAGTGCTTACTATGTGCAAAGCAGTGTTCTAAGCGCTAGGGGAATACAAGATGATCAGGTTGTCCCACGTGGGGCTCACAGTTTTAACCTCCATTTTACAGATGAGGTAACCGAGGCACAGAGAAGTGAAGTGACTTGCCCAAAGTCACATAGCTGGCAAGCGGCAGAGCAGGGATTTGAACCCATGACCTCTGCCTCCCGAGCCCGGGCTCTTTCCACTGAGACACACTGCTTCTCTGCTACTCCAGATAAAATGCAGAAAAAAAATTCCAAGTTTTTGTTGTTTAATGAATTTCTTCTAATGGTAGTCCATTAATGTCTGGTAACTGTAATAATTACTTTTTATATTAATATTTCTTAACATTTAGTACATCAATCATATTTATTGAGCTCGTTCTGTGTACAGAGCACTCTACTAAGTGCTTGGGAGAGTACAGTTTCACAATAAAGCAGACACATTCCCTGCCCACAACATGCTTACAGTCTAGAGGGGGAGAGAGAAATGGTTTTACGTGATGTATTAGTGTATTCAAGTTATTAGAAGAGTATTTTATCAATCAATCATTTACTGAGTGCTTACTGTGTACAGAGCATTTTACTAAGCGCTATGGAGAGTACAATAAAATGTGTAGCTCTGAAAAGAAATAGTACACATAATTCTCTGTTAACATTTCCGTCTTATTCACATGACACTTAGATCCTATATTTTGTGCAGGATTGAGACAATTGATATAAATAAAATTGTTGGATTGGAATTCTGAATCCTAACATCCACTTTTTTATGGTATTTGTTAAGTGCTTACTATGTGTCAGGCAGTGGGGTAGAATCAAGATAATCAGGTTTCTCTATGGTCATTTTTTTTTTCTAACTTCATGTTTTGGCCCAGAGCACGGTATGAATCTTCAAGGTAGCCGAGGCCACAGACCTATATGAATTGATACACTTAGGATCATTTCAACTGCATTCTAATGAATTTTATCATTAGTCAGTTGTATTTATTGAAGGCTTATTGTATGCTGAACACTATACTTAGCACTTGGAAGAGTACAATCTAGCAAATTTGGTAGATATAATAATATGGGTACTTGTTAAGCACTTACTATGTGCAGAGCACTGTTCTAAGCACTGGGGTAGATACAGGCTAATCAGGTTGTCCCACGTGAGGCTCACCGGTAATCCCCATTTTACAGATGAGGGAACTGAGGCACAGAGAAGTGAAGTGACTTGCCCACAGTCACACAGCTGACAAGGGGCAGAGCTGGGCTTCGAACCCAGCACTTTCTATGAGCAGAGTACTGGATTAAGTATTTGGGAGAGTACAATATAAGAGTTGGTTGAAACATCTCCTGCCCACAATGAGCTTACTGTCTTGAAGGGGAGACAGACATTAGTATAAATAAACTGTGGATATGTACATAAGTGCTGTGGGCTGAGGGAGAGGAAAATAAAGGATGCAAATCCAAGAGCAAGGGTGACACAGAAGGGAGTGGGAAGAGGAAATATGGGCCTATTCGGGGAAGATCTCTTGGAGGAGATGGGCCTTCGGTAAGGCTTTGAAGGTGGGGCGAGTGATCGTCTGTCGGACGTGAAGGGGGAGGGCGTTCCAGGCCAGAGACAGGACGTGGGTGAGTTGTCGGCAGAGAGATGGACGAGATGAGACTCACATTCCTCACATCGTATAAAGTTCAATGGTGCTGTCGAAAATCCTGGAGCTGGTCTGTCTCTTATTAAAATCCCATTTCAGAAGCTCTAATGGAGCAGCTATGTGCAAAAGCCAGCTGGCTTTCAGTGGAACTGATTGTAAAATTGAGCCGTGCTGTTGGTTATAAAATGATACTTGAAAAGGGAAACTTTATACTGCCCATTCAATCATAAAACCAGAAGCCTCTGAGACATATTATATAAGGACATAACTATTATCCCACTGCCATTTATAAAATGTAATCATTTCAATTAGATACATTTCATGACTAGTATAAACACTTAATTTATGGCCCACTAATTATGTAGGGAATCATTATGTGGCAAACTGTGGTATACGGAGACTGAAGTCCACACATTTACTGTGCCACTCTGTCACCTAGGAGATTAGTGATGGAATTGAAAATGCTTCCCAGGCTTCCTAATTATCAGTCCAGTGATTTATGAATTTGGTTACAGTTCCTTTTCTTGCTCTTGGGGATTAATACTTGTTCTGTATTACTCAACTGTTAAATCCTTATCAGGCATCATTAAGGAATAGGATATACACAGAATTCGGTTCATTTCCTCCCTGGTCATTAATTTTATTAACTATTTTGTTTGCTCTCTTTGAGATGCCTGAAATTTATGTACAGTTTCCTAAGACTGGGATTGCTAAAATTGAATTCCATGTTGAAGAGTTAGTCTTTCCTCTGTCCTATTTTTGGCAAGCGAAATGATAACATCCAGGTAATTTGCTGTGCCACAGCAAGTCTTCATTTCTTTATCATTCTCTTGTATCCATAAATTTTTCAGGTCAGGTTGTCTCTCCCCTCCCCCACATCACCGTTCATAAGGTTACACCTTTCTTTTCGTATTCTTCTGACCAGAGTTTCTGTAAGAAATTAATTAAATCTATTATTCTTCTGATTACTCATCATTGTAATGCTTTTGTTTATTCAGAAACCTATTTCCCCCCTTCATAACTGATAAAGCTTTTCTTAATCACATTAATTCCTTCACCAATATTTTGCTATCTTGTCCCTTCTCTTTATATTTTTTCAAGCTTTAAGTGTTCTCAATTTCAAGTAAAACCTTTACCTACCAGCTAATAACACTTGCTTGTACCTTGATTTCTATTTGTTTTGTAAAATAAAAGTCTGCCTGGCAACGTTAATTTCTCTTTCAGCTCTACTTTCCTCACCCTTCTTTCAATAGATCATATAGGAATGTGGAGAAGTAGTGTTGTCTAATGGATAGAGTAGAGGCCTGGGAGACAGAAGGACCTAGGCTCTAACCTCAGCTCTGCCACTTGTCTGCTGTGTGACCTGGGGCAGGTCACTTAAAAAAAATAAATGTTGGTATTTGTTAAGCGCTTACTATGTGCAGAGCACTGTTCTAAGCGCTGGGGTAAACACAGGGGAATAAGGTGGTCCCACGTGGGGCTCACAGTCTTAATCCCCATTTTACAGATGAGGGAACTGAGGCGCAGAGAAGTGAAGTGACTTGCCCACAGTCACACAGCTGCCAAGTGGCAGAGCTGGGATTCGAACTCAGGAGCCCTGACTCCAAAGCCCGTGCTCTTTCCACTGCGCCACGCTGCTTCATTTCCCTGGACCCCAGTTACCTCGTCTGTAAAATAGGGATTAAGACCGTAAACCCCATGTGGGACAGGGACTGTTCCCAACCTGATTAGTTTGTGTCTACTCCAGCACAGGTCCTTCTGACTCCCAGTCCCGTGCTCTCTCCACTAGGCCGCGATACTTTCATATTAAGCAAAACTAATCCTTACAGCATTTCTGGGTGGATCTAACTACATTCCAAAGGAGTTTGATTATTTCCACCTTTGTACCTTTAAGCCAGTTTTCTACTGTGGGCAAGTCACTTAACTTCTCTGTGCCTCAGTTACCTCATCTGTAAAATGAGGATTAGCTGTGAGCCTCACATGGGACAACCTGATTATCCTGTATCTACCCCAGCGCTTGGAACAGTGCTCTGCACATAGTAAGCGCTTAACAAATACCAACATTATTATTCCCTGCCCACAGTAAGCTTAAAGTCTGTGGATGCCATCTGGGCTGGACATTTCTTTTTCATCAAGTGTATCAGTTTTGTCTAAACCTTTGTAGATCCAGTGAGATCCAGTTCCTTTGATTTATCTGCTACAGCAAATACTGTGGACATGGAAAGTCCTCTACATTTTTTCTCATTTAAGACAGTATCAAATAATTTATTGATCCTTGAGACTTTCTTCTTTTCATCCCTGAGTACACTTTTAGCCAAACAGCCAAAAAATACAAAAACAAATTTAAAGTCTCAGTGGTAAAATAATAAAAGACTCCCAGCCAGTGACTGTGAGCATTTTGTTTCCTTTCTCAGAAATGCACCATCCCGAACATTCCTCTCAATGGCTCTACTCAGAAGACCGAATGCAATTCTTGTGATGCCAGGTCAATTGGTGAAATTACAAGGGACAGGTTTATGGCTATTAGTCAAGGACTGTGTGAGATCACTGGGAATGGGATTGGGAACAAGACACAGCTATTGTTGTTTCCCAACCCTGTGAAGTTATTCCCCAGGTCCCAAAAATCTTCTGGGACATTAATCAACATTCATCAAGTGCTTCCTGGGTACAGGGCCTGTACTAAACATTTGGGAGAGTACAATCTAACAGAGTTAGTACACATGCACCCTACCCACAAGGTTATTCTGAACAAACATCCATTAGAAACACCGAAATGCATAAATGCCCATTTAAAAGTTTAATAACAAAATTTTTAAACATCCCCAAGATTTGAGAGACTTGGAGTTAGCCAAAGTTTTCACTGAGTTCTTTCAATTTATCCGTTTGTATTTCAGGTGAAGTCATTTTTGTCTTTTCTTGATTCCTCCACATTTTTCCCAGCCTCTCTCTGACAATTCCTTTTAATGTTTATTCCTTTTAGAATGAGAACAGGATTCAGAATCAGGGAACCGGGGTACTAATCCCAGATCTGCTATTTCTCCACCCTCAGTCCTACAGCATTTACCTACATATCCGTAATGCATTTGTTTATTTTAATGTCCGTCTCCCCGTCTAGACAGTAAGCTCTTTGTGGGCCGGGAATGTGTTTCCAACTCTGTTGTACCTCCCAAGTGCTTAGTACAGTGCTCGGCACGCAGTAATAAATACTATTGATCGATTGCCTTCTCTGTGTCCTTGGACAAGTCACCTAATTTCACTGCACCTGTTTCCTCATCTGTAAAATGGACATTAAATACCTCTCCTTTCTGCTTGGCAAATACAGTTATGATTATCATTATCTTCGTCATCATTATTTCTTCACTTTTATAACTTCAACATTTTTATTTGGTACAATCAGGGGGAGGGTTGATATAACAGGGTAAGATTTGAGAACTTTCAACAATATTTACTGTGCTAGGTGCTTGGAAAACAAAAAAAAAAACCAGACATTATTTATCCTCTCAAGGTTTACACTGTAATGGGAAAGACAAGAGAAGTAGTGTTGCCAACATACCGTAATTAAAAGTGCAGACTGTGATCCCCATGTGGGACGTGGACTGTATTCACCCTGATTAACTTGTATCTACCCCAGGCCTTGGAACAGTGCTTGACACAGAGCAAATACCATAAAAAAACAACACTGTAAAATGGGGATTAAGAATGGGGATTAAGACTGTGAGCCCCACGTGGGACAACCTGATCACTGTGTATCCCCCCCAGCGTTTAGAACAGTGCTTTGCACATAGTAAGCGCTTATCAAATGCCATTACTATTATTATTATTATTACTCTGGGCCTAGGCATCAGAATCACCTGGATTCTAATCCCTACTCCTCCACCTGACTGTTATGTGACCTTGGGCAAGTCACTTAACTTCTCAGGGCCTTAATTGCCTCATCTGTAAAATGGGGATTAAGACTGTCAGCTCTATATGGGACAGGGACAGTGTCCAACCCAACTAGCCTGTATCTACCCCAGTGTTTAGTACAGTCCAGGGCTTAACAAATATCACAATTATTATTACCCGATTCAGGAACGTAACGCTCATGTTTTCATGTAAAAAGTCTTGTTTATCCTGTATTTTACCTCCAAAATAATTCCAGAGTCATATTAAGCAATATGTTAAGGAAATGAATTTAGTAGCATTTTCAAAATATACCAGAAGGCTGGTGACATTTATTTCACTTTATTACCATACGGCATCACAGATAACCTTACCTGGATCTCTGACGGCTCATCGTCTCTGACAGTTCATTGTTCCTGAAACAGTGACCTGAGCTGGTCCTTTGGCGAAGATTAAATAGAGGAGGGATGCAGGAGACGTGATGGTTTGAGCTTTTTGCCGGTTTTCCAGTTAACTGCTCTCCTGGGGCAAATCCACAAAAAGGAACTTTCACTTTCAAACAAGTCATGGAAACGATGCTCAGCTTCCAGCCTGGCTCAGTGGAAAGAGCCCGGGCTTGGGAGTCAGAGGTCATGGGTTCAAATCCTGGCTCTTCCACTTGTCTGCTGTGTGACTGTGGGCAAGTCACTTCACTTCTCTGTGCCTCAGTTACCTCATCTGTAAAATGGGGATTAAGATTGTGAGCCTCACGGGGGACAACCTGATTACCCTGTATCTACCCCAACGCTTAGTACAGTGCTCAGCACAGAGTAAGCGCTTAACAAATACCAACATTATTATTATTATTCTTACCCCCACCCCTCTGCCAACATCCATGGTGAAAAACAGCATGACATAGTGGATAGGGCATGGACCTGGGAGTCAGAAGGTCCTGGGTTCCAATCCTGGCTCCGCCACATGTCTGCTGTGTGACCTTGGGCAAGTCCTTCACTTCTCTGGGCCTCAGTTACCTCATCTGGAAAATGGGGATTGAGACTGTGAGCCACATGTGGGACAGAGACTGCTTCCACTTTGATTTTCTTGTATCCATCCCAGTGCTTAGTACGGTGCTTGGCATATAGTAAGCACTTAACAAATACCAAAATTATTATTACACTTCTTTAACCCCTCAGGAGATGTGAAAAACAGGTTGCTACAATAAGACAGGTTATTTCAGCCCTTCCTCCAGTCCATGAATTTTGCGACAAATGATCTTTATTTTTTTCCATTTTCCTGTCATTCATTCATTCATTCAATCCTACTTATTGAGCACTTATTGTGTACAGAGTGCTGTACTAAGTGCTTGGGAGAGTACATTATAACAGACATATCCCCTGCCCACAGTGACCTTACAGTCTCTGTCATGACAGAGTGTAAGGCCTTCAAGGGCAGAGACTTTATATTATATTTAATTATATTTCTACTGTGTGTTCCCAAGAGGCTAGTAGAGTGCTCCTCATGCAGAAAGTCCTCAATCAATACTGTTGATGATGATACTTTGTGTGTTTGAAAGTATAAAAATAAAATATTCTGTAGTTCACAATTGGTAATGGAAATCTACCATAAGCTAGCTTCCTTGCTTAATAATAATAATAATAATAATGGTATCTGTTAAGTGCTTACTACTGTTCTAAGCATTGGAGTCAATACAAGGTAATCAGGTTGTCCCACATGGGGCTCACAATCTTAATCCCCATTTTACAGATGAGGTAACTGAGGCACAGAGGTTAAGTGACTTGCCTAAGGTCACACAGCAGACAAGTAGCAGAGTTGGAATTAGAACCCACGTCCTCTGACTCCCAAGCCCACGCTCTTGCCACTGGGGCATGTTGCTTCTCATGCTTACCATATCTACCTACCAGATCCCTCATGCTTACCATATCTCAGTGGCATTAGGTAATTTTAGAAAGTTGAAATTTTCAGAGGATGTCAGTGGAATGTGGATCCGATTAGTGGTCATTATAAAATCTTACTTAGTACGATCTTTTTAAATGGCAGGGAATCCTTCAAACAGCCAGCGTCCTTTATGCTAAAATTCTAATGATAAAAAGCCAGCAGTGAGGCAGGGCTACACAGTTAAGATGTCAGTAACATGTTAAAAGAGGAACAATAAATATTCATGCACCGAACACTTGGCGTTTGCAATTGAATGAACTGTGGTACTTCTACTGAAGAGTTTTTAATGCTCTCTTCTGACCTTCCATTTACATTATCGGAAATAAACTAACTAAAAAATACCGCCGAGTAGAATATTTTGTTTTCAGATAAGCCCACGCCGGAGTTAGATTTTAAAAATTGTGGAAAAATTATCTTTTCTCACTTATTTTAGTGTCTGTTGTTTATCTTTCAAGGTGCTATTCTATTTTGAAGCAATATACTTCAAATCATTTTCTTAATTTTACTTTTGTGAAACATTTCGGTCTAAATTTGGAGTGGTTCTATTAGAGTTCTGTCTGTTTTCAAAAAGAACAGAGTGTGCTGACATAAAGGGTTGCTGTCATTGACTAAAGTTGCTCTGATCTGCATTTCCACTCCTCTGGTTAGAGCTAGGGCTCCTGAAGCTTCCTTTGAAATGGGAAACCTGGTGGTATTTAACAATGATAATAATAATAACTGCAGTGGTTGTTAAGTGCTTAGTATGTGCCAGGCACTGTACTAAGTGCTGGGGTGGATGCATGCTAATTGGGTTGGACACAGTTCCTGTCCCAATTGGGTTCAAAGTCATTATAAAATCTTACTTAGTACGATCTTTTTAAATGGCAGAGAATCCTTCAAACAGCCAGCGTCCTTTATGCTAAAATTCTAATGATAAAAAGCCAGCGGTGAGGCAGGACTACACAGTTAAGATGTCAGTAACATGTTAAAAGAGGAACGATAAATATTCATGCATTCATAATAATGGTATTTGTTAAGTGCTTACTACTGTTCTAAGCACTGGAGTCAATACAAGGTAATACAAGGTAATCAGGTCTCCATTTTCCAGATGAGGTAACTGAGCGACGTGAAGTGGTCGCAAGCCCCCTCGCCTCGTACCAACCAGGACCGGCCCGGCCCGGGGGAGCCTCAGCGACACGTACTAGAAGTCAGACCACCCCTCTGATTACCAAGGTTACTGTGGAAAGTTTTCTACTTAGTTTTACCAACGTGCAAAGGAGTGAGACATACATACACGCACTCAATCACTCCACTCCACCAAGGGTCCAATACCAGTCTGTGGTCAAAGGAGCCCGTTTTACCAATGTTTCTTTTTTCTGCTTCCATGTTCCACTCTCCTGCTGCTTCTGCTGCTCCGATGCTTGCTTCTCTCTGTGTCTCAGCGTGCCTCCGTCTCCATACCTCCGCTCCTGATGCCCGCAGGTGCCTCAAAATGACTACCTTTAATCTGCGTTAGGCATTGCAGCCGAGACAGTACGTGGCAGTCGTTGTTCAGTCCAGGCCCGTGAGCAAGGGAAAGCTACGCTTCCCTCCATGCTGTGCCCCCACAGGCCAGTAATCAGCAGTCTCAAGTAGAGCCCATCAGTGCCTTCTCCAGTCTCTTCCTGCTTCTGGTTGTTCGCGGGATCACAAACGGTCACTACAAGGCAGCTCGTTGTGGGCTCACCACAGAAGTGACTTACCCAAGGTCACACAACGGACAAGTGGCAGAGCCGGGATTAGTACCCAGGTCCTTCTTATCCCCAAGCCTGGGTTCTATCCACTAAATGACGCTGCCCCTCGGGGGGTTCTTGAGTGAATTTACCCTGAGATGTGCAGGTTCCCTAGTAATGTCCCAGAACAAACTGATAGGGAACCCCTTAAATAGAGATCATACATCCTTGAGGAGAATTATGAGACCAATTCACCCACCTTTGGCTGCTAAGGGTCTTTCCCGTGATTATTCCAGCGACTACCAGCAGCATGGCATAGTGGATAGAGCACGGGCCTGGGTCAGAAAGTCATGGGTTCTAATCCCGGCTTCACTGCTTATCTACTGTATGACCTTGGGCAAGTCACTTCACTTCGCTGGGCCTCAGTTACCTCATCTGTAAAATAGGGATTGATATCGGGTGCCGAACGGGGTACAGGGATTACGTCCGACCCGATTTCCTTGTATTCACCCCAGCGTTTAGTACGGTGCCTAACACATAGTAAGCACTTAACAAATTTCATCGTAATTATTATCATTATCACTATCATTATTACCAATAAAAAAGAATTGGACCATTTAAGCCAGGGATTTTCATTCATTCATTCAGTCAGTCAGTCGTATTTATTGAGTGCTTACTGTGTGCAGAGCACTGTACTAAGTGCTTGGGAAGTACAGTTCAGCAACAAATAAAGAGCAAGAGCACGGTCCTGGGAGTTAGAAGTCGTGGGTTCTAATCCCAGTTCTGTCACTTGTCTGCTGTGTGACCTTGGGTAAGTCACTTCGCTTCTCTATGCCTGTTACCTCATCTGTAAATTGGGGATTGAGACTGTGAGCCCCACATGAGACAACTTGACTACCTTGTATCTACCCCAGAGCTTAGAACAGTGTTTGGCACACAGTAAGTGTTTAACAGATACCATCATCGACATCATCATTATCATCTGTAAAATGGGGATTAAGACTGTGAGCCTCATGTGGGACAGCCAAAAGTGTTTGGTACACAGTAAGCCCTTAACAAATACCTAAATTATCATCATCATCATCATCATCATTATTATTCCTTTTAAAGACGTGGTAACTGAGCCTCAGAGAAATGAAGGGACTCGCCCAAGGACACCCAGCAGACAAGTGGCAGGTCGTGGACTCCAAACCGACCAGGGAAGGGAGATATTTGAAAACCAGAGGGTGCGGGTGGGCTCTGTGGTACAGCGCCTGACACGTATTAAGCAGGTGCCAAATGTCATCATAATTATTATCGTTATCATTATTAGCAATAAAAAGGAACTGGACCATTTGAGCCAGGGATTTTCATTCATTCAGTCGTATTTATTGAGTGCTTACTGTGCTCAGTGGAAAGAGCCCGGGCTTGGGAGTCAGTGGTCATGGGTTCAAATCCTGACTCTGCCATTTGTCAGCTGTGTGACCTTGGGCAAGTCACTTAACTTCTCTGGGCCTCAGTTACCTCATCTGTAAAATGGGGATTAAGACGGTGAGCCTCACGTGGGACAGTCTGATTACCGTATCTACCCCAGAGCTTAGAACAGTGCTCTGCACATAGTAAGCACTTAACAAATACCAACATTATTGTTATTATTATTACTGAGGTGGCGGCCGCAGCAGCTCCAACTGCTTCGGAGCCGCTTCCTGCTGGACTCCATGATGAGGAGTGAGTTCTGGGAAGGAAGCAGCGGAGAAACAGCAGTTGGAACAATGAAAAGAGAAAACTCTGCTGTTCCTGAAAATGATACCTCTGCCGTGACCATAGCAAGCAGTGGCCCTGGGCCTCTTTAAACAGGATTCTGGGTCTGGTGATGGCAGCTCAAGTGTCTTTTTACTCACCTGTTTCGCTGTGAGGTTTTCTCTGTAAGGGGAAGTTTGTATGTGTGTGTGTGTTCATTCATTCATTCAGTAGTATTTATTGAGCCCTTACTATGTACAGAGCACTGTATGAAGCGCTTGGAATGTACAATTCGGCAACAGATAGAGACAGTCCCTGCTCAATGACGGACTTGTGTGTGTGTGTAGAGTGCTTCAGTAAAAAAATGAGATTTCAAGGGTACCGTTTACAGAAGCAATTAAGAACTGCCATTTTAATTTCTAGAGATGCTAACTTGTCATTATTCCTTTCATTCAATGTATTGAGCACTTACTGAGGGCAGTACACTGTACTAAGCACTTTGGAGAGTACGGTATAATAATAAACAGAGGCATTCTCTGCCCACAATGAGCTTACAGCCTAGAGGGGTTATAATTGTAATAGTGGTTAAGCATTCACTGTTTGTCAAACACTCTATAAAATACTGACATAGATACGAGATAATCAGGTAGAACTCATTCCCTGTCCTGCAGATGTAATATATTTCTGTGTCTTGGGCCCCTATCTCTACCTAAACATAAGCTTAGCATAACTACATAGAATATGAATATTCAGTTTATCATTCTACCTTTTTTTTGAGTTAGATGCATCTGGTAGATTGGAAATATCTTTAGGACAGATATCTCCAAAGCAGTTATCACAGTGGTCTGCATGTAATAGGGCCCTCAGTAAATAGGACTGAGTAATTGGTTGATGACCTTACTAGCATAAACGGCCCGTATTGCCTTGTTTTAAAATAATACCCTCCCGATGTCTTAAATTGTCTGAAGATGTTGAATAAATAGCAATCTCATCATTTTGATGAGATAGATAAGGTGAAAAATCACAGGAAGATTGAGTCATTCAATACCACTAAAAGAGGCGGTGGAGAACGAATCGGAGATTTCAGGACTTCTGATTGTGAGTCTAGTGCTATTTTTACTGCCTCATTCAAAACCTTTTTGAAATCTCTTTCTGAATAATGCTCCTATGAAGGTTTCCCATTTAGTCTGAACGGGGAAGAAAGGAGAAATTGAAAGGGGAGAATCGGGAACTGTTGTTAGGGAAAAAAATAACATCTTAGAAATTTGATGATGGTATTTGTTAAGCACTTACAGTGCCAGGCACTGTACTGAGCCCTGGGGTGGATACAAATCAATTGAGTTGGACACAGCCCCTGTTCCATGTGAGGCTCACAGTTTCAGTCCCCATTTTACAGATGAGTGAACTGAGGCCCAGGGAAGACAGTGACTTGCCCAAGGCCACACAGCAGACAAGTGGTGGAGCCGGGATTAGAATTTATGACCTTCTGACTCCCGGGCAAGATGATAAGATATGATCATCTTATTTTCTATGGTCTTAATTCTCAATAATTCGGTTAACTTTAGAAGTTGACACTTCATAAGGTAGTCTTCTTTGTGATCTTATAAATGAATTAATCAATTCATCTCCTTAAACATCTTAAAAATCATATTTTAGAAACACGTTTCCTGTATGCACAACGTTGTCAAAGACTGTGGGTCCCACAGTGGCTTTCCAGCACCCTCCCTCCCCACTCTGCACACACGTTCAGAATTGAGCTTCACTGTCAATGTGACTTCTAATAGAGAGGACAACTACGTATGTGCACATATAAATAAAATAGGTGTTAATTCCCACTTCGTTTTTCCTTGATTGTTGTTATGATCATATTGTCACCATCAGAACAATCACCAGGAGAGTCTTAATGAATTCTCTTAGAAATAGGCAAAATCAACACTCATTTCCTATTATGAATAATCATTTTTTCCCAATAGAATTCCTTTTCCATTCAACCCTCAAATTCAGAAAATATCATCTTCTAAGGAAGATGATTTACATTTATTTTAAAAGATAGTGTAAATATAGAGAGACCTAATACGTCGGAATTCTTGAAGAGCACAAGGTAAATCCTCATGAGTCAATTATTCCCTATATCAACATAAAAAGATTCAGCCCCTAGTTGCTGTAAATCCGTTCAAATCTGACACTTGACCCACCAAACTAGGTCATTGTTAAGGATTCTGTTTCACTCCTAAATGTGATATTTTTAGAACTTCCCCCTCCCCCCACCCCCAAAAAAGGAAGCAATTTTCCTCTGTACTCTTTTGGGTGGCTAAAGAACCAATCAGAGGCAGTTCTCCAAAAGTGAACCACCTGTCCTATTAGTTTGAAAGAATTTAAATGGCAACTTTCCTTTAATTTCCTCCTTTTTGTGACTGTCCTTTTTGGAGTCCCTTAGAGTCTCTCAGGAAGATAATGGAATGTTTGGAGACTGGTGTCCGGCTCATGTACGGGCCAGGATGGAGAGGGAAAGTAGAGTCTGCTTGGTGTCTGTTTGAGCCTGTGGCAAGACAGTGAGAATGGTGTTCTGTCATGCAGAATAGAGAGAATCTGCCAATGGTAAAGAGATCATGTGTCATTAAAAATAATCTGACCCTCATTTAATACTGGACTGTAGTGTATTTATATTAATGTCTGTCTTCCCCTCTAGACTGTAAGCTCATTGTGGGCCGGGAGTGTGTCTGTTATAATAAAAATAATTGTTAAGCACTTAACAGTATGCCAAGCACTGCTGTAAGAGCTGGGGTAGATGATGATGATGATGATGATGTTGGTATTTGTTAAGTGCTTTCTATGTGCAGAGCACTGTTCCAAGTGCTGGGGTAGATACAGGGTAATCGGGTTGTCCCACGTGAGGCTCCCAGTCTTAATCCCCATTTTACAGACGAGGTAACTTGAGACACAGAGAAGTGAAGTGACTTGCCCACAGTCACACAGCTGACAAGTGGCAGAGCCGGGATTCGAACCCATGACCTCTGACTCCAAAGCCCAGGCTCTTTCCCTGAGCCACGCTGCTTCCCCGTAGATGCGAGATAATCAGGTCGGATGTAGTCCCTATCCAACATGGGATAGTAGCACTTAGTAAAGTGCTCTGTACAAGTAAGCGCTCAATAAATACAATTGACTGACTGCAGTGGGTGGCTGTATGGCTTTTCTAAGAGGACTTTTCAGCTCCGGGAGGGGAATTTTCTATCTTTGTGTAATCTACCGTTTGTTTTTCTTCCTTGTGATTCACTACCCTGGGATAAGCCATAATGTTCAAAAAATAATTATGGAACTCTTGAAGACTTAATCATTGTGCAGAAAGCAAAGCGAGTTGAGAAAATACTGTCAGATGCTGTCAGATGATTGTGTAGAGAGATGTCTTAAAAAGTATTTTGTGATAAAATATAGACTCCAGTAGAGTGGAGCGGTGTGAATTTATCGACAACCTCTGGAGTAATTTAATTGTTTGCAGTTTCAAAGCAATAGATTCTGCATTGCAGGGCTAATCTAATGATAGTTGTCTATTCTACAAAGAACTAGATCTATATTATTTAATGGTTTTTAATTTATAACGACGGCTTTCTGGAACTAACTAAAGGTTGGTCCAAAGAATCATCTGCATCGTTGTCATTACATGTACAATTTGGGGGAAAAAAGCAGAACATTAGAAAGGAAAGTGGGCAGGGAACATGTCTATCAAGTCTGTTATATTGTACTCTCATTCATTCATTCAATAGTATTTACTGAGCGCTTACTATGTGCAGAGCAGTGTACTAAGCGCTTGGAATGTACAAATTGGTAACAGATAGAGACAGTCTCTGCCCTTTGACGGGCTTACAGTCTAATCGGGGGAGACGGACAGACAAGAACAATAGCAATAAATAGAATTAAGGGGATGAACATCTCATCAAAACAATAGCAAATAAATAGAATCAAGATAAATAGTACAGTGCTCGGTACACAGTAAGTGCTCAGTGAATACGATTGATTGATTGATTGACTGAAACAGTATGAGATTTGACTTACTTTCCTCAGCTCATGAGCTCTGGTCTTAGCTTTGACACAGATCGTCTTTGGACTTCTCCTAATTTTGCTTCAGTTTCCTACTTCTTTTAGTAGAAATGTTTTGATGATGGCAAATCTTGTCGAGAACAACTGATGAACATCCAGCCTTCCTGAAACCTTAGGCTGTGAATCTAAGGGAAGAAATGGATTGTAATGCTAGTGGTTTACTTAGCGATGTTTTGGCTTGAGTCTGTTAAAAGGTTTGAAAGTGAAAAGTATTGCCTCTCGTTGGGTGATGATGATGATGGTATGTGTTAAGTGCATACTCTGTGCCAGGAACTGTACTGAATGCTGAGGAGGATACAAGCAAATTGCGTTGGATGCAATCCCTGTCCCATGTGGGGCTCCCAGTCTCAATCCCCATTTTACAGATGAGGTAACTGAGGCACAGAGGAGACAAGTGACTTGCCCAAGGACTCAGAGCAGACAGTTAACAGAGCCAGGATTAGAACCCATGACTTTCCGACTCCCAGGTCTGTGCTCAATCCACAGTGCCATGCTGTTTCTTTAAAGCAGTATGCTAAAATTAATGATTCGAAATGTGGTAGTCTGAAAAGAAATGCTGGTTTGGAACAGATAAAATTTTGCTCACTCCCCACCCTAGGAATGCTTTCAGAGAAGCAGCGTGCCTCAGTGGAAAGAGCCCGGGCTTGGGAGTCCACTTGTCACTGCCACTTGTCAGCTGTGTGACCTTGGGCAAGTCACTTAACTTCTCTGTGCCTCAGTTACCTCATCTGTAAAATGGGGATTAAGTCTGTGAGCCTCACGTGGGACAACCTGATCACCCTGTATCTACCACAGCGCTTAGAACAGTGCTCGGCAGATAGTAAGCACTTAAATACCAACATTATTTCAGAAATTTTAAAGACTTTATCAATAAATCATATGCTGTGTGCAGAGCACTGTATTAAGTCCTTGGGAGTGTTCAAGATAACAGAGTTAATAGACATGTTTCCTACCCACAACAGTGAGCTTGTTCTAGGCAGGGAATGTGTCCATTTGTTACCCTATTTATTTTGTTAATTAATTGTACATCGCCTCGATTCTATTTAGTTGCCATTGCTTTTACGAGATGTTCTTCCCCTGGACTCTATTTATCGCCATTGTTCTCGTCTGTCCGTCTCCCCCGATTAGACCGTAACCCCGTCAAACGGCAGGGACTGTCTCTATCTGTTGCCGACTTGTTCATCCCAAGCGCTTAGTACAGTGCTCTGCACATAGTAAGCGCTCAATAAATACTATTGAATGAATGAATGAATGAATAGTGTCTTCTCACAAGTGCTTAGTACAGTGCTTTGCACACAGAAAATGTTCAATAAATATGATTGAATGAATGAGTGAAAGAAGGAGTTTACAATCTAGAGGAAAACAGAAATTCAATAGAGGGCAAGAAAACCCCCCTATAAATGGCTCACTTGGAAGATAGCATCTGAAGTCTGGGACCATATGAATGTATAGCATGGAACTATTTTTCCAAACTCTAGGTGGAGAGATCCTTTCTTTAAACATAAGACTTTTTGTAAAAAAATGTTTTTGCGTAGGAGATCCTTCAGTAAGTTGTTTGCACCTCCAGAGAATATTATCAAAGTAGAAAATTAGAACGGGACTGTTTTGTTACAGAATAAAAAGAAGATACATGATATAATATCAATTATACCTGATTATCTTTTATCTACCCTAGCTCTTAGTACAGTGACTGGCACATAGTAAACACTTAATAATTACCATTAAAAAATTATCCAAAGAAAATGCTATATATGAGGGAAAACTGAAACCATTGTAAAAAAAGAGCATAATTAATCAAATAATCTTATGATATTCAAGCTGCCAGTTGGATTTTTAATAAAGTGTTTTGGGTTTGTTTTTGTCTTGGACTTTTCATCACACATTGAAGACAGTCCAAAAACATTAGTTCCACATAGAAAAATAATCTTCAGAATATGTGAATTCCTCAGGTAATAAACTGTATCTTCAGTAAGCAATCACTTTTGAAGCTTTAATAAAACATATTATAGTGTAAGGTATGTACCTTTAAATTGACTTTTGGACTCTTCAACATTTTTGAAACTAATGTAAATCTTTGGCTTTTTTTCTGAAGTTGAAATGAAGTGGCTTAACTTCCTTTCCTGTTACTATTCTTAGATGTCAAAAGGAAGTATGATTAAATCAAATTTTCCATAAGCCCTAGAAAATGTGAAAATATGCCCTAATGAGTATATGGTTTTGGGTGCAAGGTAAAATATTAAGATTTTTGGATACACAACATGGAATTTAAAAACTGCTCAACATTTAAATAAACTACAAGAAATTATTGGTCTGCCTGGATGAAGGATTGATGACCATTTCGGGGTCATTCTTATGTCTTTGTGTCTCTGACATTCTACTATGGAAGACAGGATAATTGTTCCAAGTCCATCTGTCTAAAATTAATGAAGAGGATGATTTCACAGGAGGTCTCACAAGTCTTTGGACACTGATAATCTACTTCTAACAGCCCTTGCTGCTCAAAGTGTCTGCTAGATTCTGAGTAAGGAAGCAAAGATTTAGTGAAGGGGGAAATTTTCAAAGAAAATCGATCATTAGCTTGTCCACAGGAACTAAACAGCATCTAGAAAACTAATTCTAGTGGGACTTTGAGCAAGAACTTCGGACTGTGATGCAAATAAAAGACTTGATCTTTTTGTAAGTACTATGGTATTATACTTTCAAAGTAAGAAATTTAGTGGATAGTCCCACTCAAAAAATGCCTTGAGAAATTATAAGGACATTGTGAAAACAGAAATACTAAACAGTAAATCAAAGAAATCAAAATGCCTCATTTTGGGGATGGGACCTGCAGTTCTGGGGACATGTGAATTTGAGAACTTCTACTGATGTAGAAATTGTGTTGGGCATTTTAGTTGGTGAAATCCTTTTATTGAAAATTAAACTTTGTTTAAAAGTTTCTGAGTAAGAGATCCTTCAAAAAATAACTTGCATACTGACACACTAGTAGTTTTGTCCAAAAGGGAAGAAAACCTATTGAATTCAGCATTCCCTTAACTGAACAGTACTACTCAAAGATATGTATTTAATTCCAAAATATCAAAATATGAGGCATGGTCTCCTCATAATGCTTTGCATAAGTGTTTATTAGTGTGCTCTTTATATGGTATGTGCTCAAAAAAAATCAATTCAATTAAAGAATGTGACATTTCCACATGCAATATCTATGAGTCCTAGTCAACTGATAGGGCTCATCCTGAGTGATAACAGAAAATCATTAGTAACCTAATGTTTTATTTTAAACGTAGAGTCTTTTTTATTTTCCAAGTACATGAAGGAGAGAGGTTATCCCTAAGTTATAGAGAAGGAAGCAGAAAAATTCATTCAATTGTATTTATTGAGCACTTACTGTGTGCAGAGCTTTGTCCAAAATCCTTCAATGGGGGCATAGGGAAGTAACAGGGGAGCTCTTGTGATTTGGCTATATTACCTGTTAATTCAATGCTTGTAATATGGCTGTAAGCAATGGCACATTCTGTCTAGCGCCACTTAGGGTATAGACTTAATGGAAAACACTCAGTTGGTCTTAAAAAAATCATCTAAGGAATTTAATAACTTCAGCATCTCTTTGCAATCCCATTTGGTCCATTTTTTATATAAATTGGTTTAGGGAGGTTTAGCCCATCTGCAATAGGCAGATGCCTGGGTTCTCTTTATCTACTGATATTGATCATTTGAAGAAGAAGAGAAGAGATGAGAGAGGAAAGGAGCAGAATTTGTAAATGAGGGTGGATCAAATGGAAAGCATGCCAATCAAATGAAACTTCAGCATACTTGATTTTGTAAAGACTATTTGCCAATATCTCTGGGAGGGTTGGAATTGTTTGGATAATTGAAACACTTAGAGAATCTTAAAATTTTATCTGATTCCATAGTTTTGTCTCTACCAAACTCTTGTACTGGACTGTTAGAATAGCATAATTGACCTATTTGGATTTAATCTCATTTTCATTTTGCTAGTTTTTTCATCTAGTGATAGCTCTAATGAACAGATGAACAGGAAAAAGAAAGAGTAGGAAGGCGAAAAACTAGAGATCTCAGAGAATCTGCTAAATGGAAAGTACTTTCCAGAGTGTAACCCAGTTGGGCTGAGGTTCTGGTCAGACACTGGCCACAGTTATAATTGTGGGAAGTAACAAAGCTGTGATCTTGCTGGTTGTATTTGTTTAAATGTATTAGAAATTATCTCTGAAGTACTTTCCCACGATGGCTCTATTACAAAGAATAAAGTTGATAGTATCTCCCTAGTGCTTTTTAATACTGTGTGGAAAATATAGTTGGCCCTTGCTTATCACAAGCTTCTTTATTTTGATTTTTCTCTCAGGCAGATGCGAATCAACTCCTCACTCTAGGCTTCAAAGCTGTCCATCCCCTCGCCCCTTCCTATCTCTCCTCCCTTCTCTCTTTCTACCGCCCACCCCGCACGCTCCGCTTCTCTGCCGCCCACCTCCTCACCGTCCCCCGGTCTCGCCTATCCCGCCGTCGACCCCCGGGCCACGTCCTCCCGCGGTCCTGGAACGCCCCCCCTCCTTACCTCCGACAATCTAATTCTCTTCCCCTCTTCAAATCCCTACTTAAAGCTCACCTCCTCCAAGAGGCCTTCCCACACTGAGCTCCCCCACTTTCTCCCTTTGCTCCCTCTACCCCGCCCTTCACCTCTCCGCAGCAAACCCCTCTTCTCCCCCTTTTCCCTCTGCTCCTCCCCCTCTCCCGTCCCACCCCCTCAGCACTGTACTCATCCTCTCAACTGTATATATCTTCATCACCCTATTTATTTTGTTTAATGAGATGCACATCACCCTGCTTCTATTTATTTGCCATTGTTTTTATGAGTTGTTCTTCCCCTTAACTCTATTGCCATTGTTCGTGTCTGCCTCTCTCCCCCGATTAGACTGTAAGCCCATCAGAGGGCAGGGACTGTCTCTATCTGTTGCCGATTTGTACATTCCAAGCACTTAGCACAGTGCTCTGCACATAGTAAGCGCTCAATAAATACTATTGAATGAATGAATGAATGAACTCAGTGCCTCCAGAGTGTTTTGATGATATTCATCTGCTGAATTCCAAGATTTCTCAGCATCAGATTTTTTGCATTACTCTATCTGAGAACTCATCCCTGCCACACAAATCATTTAAAACCCAGTTAACTCCATCAAACATCTGTTTCCCTTTATGGAGGTACTGCACCAAGGCGGTTCCCCAACATATCAATCAAAATAATATTCTGCACAAATCTGTCAGCAAGACACGTAATTAGATAGGATTTTCTTGGCATGGGGACCTAACCTTTTGCCTTCATTGATTTTAGTGATTCATCACCGGAGGACTTGCTGTTCCTGCCGTTTTCTGAAACATGATCCCTCATGAATCCTGAGGGCTGACTAAATATAAGCACAGACAATCACACTGTTAGTAGTGGACAGTGACTGATTATTAACTGAGAAAAAACCCTTAGTAAACGAATTAGTGAAGAAAAATAGGGTTGGTTATAATAATGTTGGTATTTGTTAAGCGCTTACTAGGTGCCAAGCACTATTTTAAGCGCTGGGGGAGATACAGGGAAATCAGGTTGTCCCACGTGGGGCTCACACAATAATGTTGGTATTTGTTAAGCGCTTACTATGTGTCGAGCACTGTTCTAAGTGCTGGGGGAGATACAGGGTCATCAGGTTGTCCCACGTGAGGCTCACAGTTAATCCCCATTTTACAGATGAGGTAACTGAGGCACAGAGAATTTAAGTGACTTGCCCACAGTCACACAGCTGACAAGTGGCAGAGCCGGGATTCGAACTCATGACCTCTGACTCCCAAGTCCGTGCTCTTTCCACTGAGCCATGCTGGTTATACAATAGATCATTCAAAAAAGCTAAGTGCAAATCAGAAGCAAGGAGTTATTTTGCCAGGGGCTAGAGCCTATCTTTTTTCCAGGGTCAGGTACTTGGAACTAGAAAGCAATGATTTCGTGAGACCTCCAAAGCCTTATTAAAAGTATGTCCCTTCTAAAAGGTCTTCCCCAGCAAAGGCCTCATTTCATCTTTTCCCAATCCCTACCGTGTTGCCTTTGCACTTGGATTTGGACCTTTTATAATTCCCCCTCCCATAGCTCTTCTGTCTTATGCTGTCGAGTCATCTCTAACCCATAGCTACGCCATGGACACATCTCTCCCAGAACGCCCCACTCTCCATCTACAGTCATTCTGATAGTGGATCCAAAGAGCGTTCTTGGTAAAAATATGGAAGTGGTTTATCACTGCCTTCTTCTGCACAGTCAACTCGAGTCTCCACCCTCGACTTTCTTCCATGCTGCTGCTGCCCAGCACAGGGGAGTTTTGACTTTTACGAGATGGCCTTCCACTCGCTAGCCACTGCCCAAGCTAGGAATGGAACGGACAGGCCTCTGCTTGACTCTTCCTTCCGGAGCTGAGACTAGTAGGACAGTGGAAACTCATTAGATGCAATCCTGAGAGGGGAAGCACTTATATACATCTCGATAATTAATTTAATTATACTAATTTAGCATCTAGACTCTAAGTTCGTTGTGAGCAGGGAATGTGTCGACCAACTCTATTATATTGCACTCTCCCAAGCACTTAATACAGTGTTCTGCACACAGAAAACACCCATTAAAGTTGACAGATTGACTGATTGAATAACTGATCAATCTAGCATTAAAGCTACCCTATTCACATCCTACCCAGTTGCTATCACTACTAGACACTTGAATTTAATTCAGACATGAATTAAGAATAAAGACAAGGGAAGAAAATTAAGGGGACTCGTGAATAAAGAATGACAGTATTTAGACAACATTTTTTTTTCCTTGGGTGATTGAAGTTGAAGCAGCTTCCTGGTATATTCTCAAAATAGGACAGAAATTAGTAATCTTATATTTGTAGCTATTTAAAGTTAGGTATGGAACTAGGATTTCCAAACAATATATTCTCAAAGTAGGACAGAAATTAGTAATCTTGTATTTGTAGCTATTTAAAGGAAGGTATGGAACTAGGATTTCCTAACAGGCAAAGCACCATGGCTTAGTGGACAGAGCACATGTCTGGGAGTTAGAAGGATCTGGTTTCTAATCCTGGGTCTGCCACATGTCTGCTGTGTGACCGTGGGCAAATCACTTCACTTCTCTATGCCTCAGTTACCTCATTGGTAACATGGGGAAAAAGAGTGTAAGCCCCATGTGGGACAGGGACTGCGTCTGACCCGATTAACTCGTATTTACTCCAGTGCCTAGAACAGTGCTTGGCACTCAGTAAGTGCTTAGCCAGTGCCATAATTATCATTTTTAAGATCCGATTTATGAGTCTGTGGAGGCCCCAGCCATTGTGGCCAAACTCGATACCCAAGCAAGGAAGGATTGAAGTCAGGATGTAACTGGTGTCACAAATTGGAAAAGATCACAGCAGAAAACACCTATGTCAAGGTTTACAAGGTATTATCTCAAACCACTGAGGTTCAAGACTCCTAGGGCCAAGCGGGAGATCTGGCTACCTCACCGGAAGAAACACACTGTGTTTCGACCTTGCAGATGGAAGCCTGAGAACTTCCTGGAGAAATGAATGCAAATGGGTTCACTGTAAAATTATCTTCAAATTACGTCTCCCTAGCTTCACTTTTTCTCCTGATGCTACTTAAACAGAGAGGATTATATTATCACAGAAACTCTTTCTCTGGTGGATCTCAGGAGACCAGGCTGGAGCACACATCCCTGACCCCCCCAACCCACCCTCTCTCCCTTTCTCCCTTCTTTTAGGAGAACTTGGCTCCACCCACTAGGTTGGAGATTTCACCGTTTCCCACTATTGCCAGCCTTCTCCCAGAATGTTCTGAACGATTCTGAGGGATCTGTCATTCTTCTGCCAGACCTGTGACCTTGCTGTCTAGCGGACAGTACACGAAAATAGGCAACATAGATTAGAACCGTGGCAGCAGTTATGAGAAACCCTCAAATTTCCTTTTCTAATTTCCTTAAGTTCTTATGCACATAGCCAAGAACATAAGGAAAGCCAGCAGAGGGGAATCCACCAGTCAATATTGCATTCTAATCAAGACTTAATTTGTGACCTGACTTGCAGAATTAAACCTTGGGAACTTTGGGTGGAGCCCCAACAAATTTTTGATGGTTTTTGTTAAATGTGCCAAACATGGTTCTAAGTGCTGGGGTAACTACAAGTAAATTAGCTGTCCATCCCCTTGCCCCTCCTACCTCACCTCCCTTCTCTCCTTCTGCAGCCCAGCCCGCACACTCCGCTCCTCTGCCGCCGCTCACCTCCTCACTGGGCCTCGTTCTCGCCTGTCCCGCCGTCGACCCCTGGCCCACGTCCTACCGCTGTCCTGGAATGCCCTCCCTCCTCACATCTGCCAAACTAGCTCTCTTCCCCCCTTCAAAGCCTTACTGAGAGCTCACCTCCTCCAGGAGGCCTTCCCAGACTGAGTCCTCCCTTTCCCTCTGCCCCTCCTCCCCTCCCCATTGCCTCTCCTCCCTCCCTCTGCTCTACCCCCTTCCTTCCCCACAGCACTTGTGTATATTTGTATATATTATTTATTACTCTATGATTCTATTTATCTATTTTGATGGTATTGATGCCTGACTACTTGTTTTGTTTTACTTTCTGTCTCCCCCTTTTAGACTGTGAGCCCCTTGTTGGGCAGGGATTGTCGCTATCTGTTGCCAAATTGTACATTCCAAACACTTAGTACAGTGCTCTACACAGAGTAAGCGCTCAATAAATGATGAATGAATGAATGAATGAATGAATGACATGTTGAGTTTGAGGTGATGGGAAGACATCCAAGTAGAGATGTCTTGAGGGCAGGAGATGTGAGGCTAGAGAAAGGGAGAGGGATTAGAGCTGGAGATAAAGATTTGGGGATCATCAGTACTTATGATCACTTCACTGATGATGATCCCCTCATTCATTCAGTCGTATTTATTGAATACTTACTATGTGCAGAGCACTCTATTAAGCGTTTGGAATATACAATTCAGCAACAGATAGGGATTGAATGAATTAATAATAATAATAATAATGGCATTTGTTAGGTGCTTACTACGTGCCAAGCACTGAATGAAGGGATCATCATCAGTGAAGAGATCATAAGTACTGATGATCCCCAAATCTATATCTCCAGCCCTAATCTCTCTCTCTCTTTCTCTAGCCTCACATCTCCTCCTGCCCTGAAGACATCTGTACTTAGATGTCCCCCCATCACCTCAAACTCAACATGTCATTCATTCATAGTCACGGTACCTGTCCCATACTGGGCTCACAGCCCTTCTCCCCACTTTACAGAGGTGGTAACTGAGGCACAGAGAAGTTAAGTCACTTGCCCAGGGTCACATGGCAGACAAATGGTGGAGCAGGGATTTGAACCCATGACCTTCTGACTCCCAGTCCCGTGCTCTATCCACTATGCCATGCTACGTCTCTCTAGACTGTAAGCTTACTGTGGACCACCAGTGTGTCTGTCAACTCTGTTATCTTGTACTCTCCCAAGAGCTTAGTACAGTGATCTGCACATAGTGAGTGCTCACTAATTACCCTTGATGATGCTTAATCGAAATCCAATTCTCAAATGAATTTCTTTTTCAAACTGGGATCCTCAAGTACATTGAGATGTACTCACTACTTAAAACTTCTCAAAAAAAGGAGGTAGAAAATTGGAATCAAAAAGGAGAGAGTCCTGGTCCAGAATAGATTTTCAAATCTATATTAAGGTTATTTATGGCGATTTTGATAAAAAATAACAAAACCTTTCTAATAATTATCCAGAGCTTCTGTGAAGTGTAGCCCAGAAGCTATTCTGATTTATCAACTAGATTGTCTTTAATTATGACCACAACCAATTATCTTTAGCTTCAAAGAGTTCTCAGAATATTTCACGTACTTCTTTGGAAAATGAAATGCTTCCCAATGCATTTTCACATTGAGACTGTGAGCCCCATGGGAGACAGGGACGGTGTCCAACCTGATTTGCTTGTTTCCACCCCACCACTTAGTACAGTGCCTGGCACACAGTAAGTGCTTAACAAGTATTATCATTTTTATTACTATTCTTAATAATAATAAATCTTATGCAAAGCTGAGATATCCATTCCAAGTATTATCATTTTTATTACTATTCTTAATAATAATAAATCTTATGCAAAGCTGAGATATCCATTCCGAATATTTAACTAGTATCACAATGATGGCCCAAATGTTCTATAAATACCAGTTGTGAAAACTGTTTTTAGAAGATATCACTTTTATTTATAGACACCTGAAGATTTTGGAAAAGCAAATTCTACTAGGAATTAAAATTGAAATACTGCAGATGTGTCTTCTTGTAGGTGTCCTAGAGTTTGCTGCTTTTAGCATTTGATTTTTATTTTAACTCTAGGGAATTAATAATCACTTCCAGTGGGTATTAGATCCGGATGCAGTAACTTGGTTCTGCATCAGTGAATATCCAGTGATACTGCAGAGTTGTATTCTCTCATTTTTCCTTCCTGTTTTACATCACATTGCAAATTCTAACAATCAGACATGTCTTATGTTTCATTGGCATCTGTTTTATAATCATATGCACATTTCTGGTTGAATTCTCTCTCTAAACAGGAATAGGCTACTATTGAGCTAGTTAAAGGGAGAAGTAGTGTGGCCTAGTGGAAAGAGCCTGGGAGTCAGAGGACCTAGGTTCTAATCCTGTTTCTGCCACTCGTCTGCTGAGTGACCTTGGCCAAGTCACTTCACTTTTCTCTGCCTCCAGTACTTCTCTGTAAAATAGGGATTAAGACTGCGAACCCTAAGTGGGACAACCTGATTACCTTGTATCTACTCCAGTGCTTAGTACAGTACTTGGCACATTGTAAGCGCTTAACAAATACCACAAGTATTATTATTATTACATGGTCTCTGTCCAACCTGATTATCTTTTATCTACCCTAGTGCTTAGTACAATGCCTGGCACATAGTGAGTGCCTCACAAAACCATAAAAGTGAACCCAAAAAAAAAAGTGCAGAAACCTTTAATTTACCCAAATAATGAAGTGCATCAGATAAGAGGATTGACTTCACTGGTCTATATGCATATGCAACTGGAGATATTGTTTTGGTCTGAAGACCTGTACATTATTTGTGTTGTGATTAAAAAAAAAAGATTTTCATGTGTAAAACTTCAGAAGATGAATAAGAATTTTCTACTGCAGGGGATCCAGATTCACCTAATAGTACACTGAGGCTGGGGTTGGGTGAGGCAGCAGAGTGGATAGAGGGTGACAGAGAATATGCATGAGGTTGACTTTTTTAAATTTGAAAACGATCTTATTTCTGGTGGGACAGCAAATGGGCATGGCTTAAATGACAAATATGATCATCCACAGATGATCTTCAGCTGTAAGAATAGTCTTGTAGGACTGAAAATACATTTGTTGATTATAAAATATCAATCAGTTTTGGCCCTTATCATTTTACTTTCAGTAGACTGTTTTCTATGTCGTAGATTAAATGATTGATGGGAAAAAAAATCCACTTGATAAAATAAATTAATTGAAATGGTATGTCTTAAAGTAACTGAGCTCAGTTCATACCTCATTATGGAAATTGTCTTAAAGGTGATAACCACTTTTTTTTTCAGTTTGCTTTAACTTTGGAAGGATATTCCATCTCTCAGGTTTCTTATGTATAGCTTCAGCCTATGAAGTATACTTATTAATATGTATTTTAACATAAATATTAATCATAAAGTGCTATTGTGATGCATTCATAAGCAATTTGTAGTTGTAGTTAAGGAAAGCACCATAGGCATGCTGATAGGCTCTCTCAAAATTCCTTTCAAGACATTCACTTCTTTGCCGAAATTCTTTCCGAGAACTCATTCGTGTGTCAAGTAAAGTTTACTTTTCTGTAAAAATGTGAACTATCCACATAATCGATCATTCTGAATGCCCTTGTATCAAATTTGTTTTTTAGTCATGATTTCATTGGAGAATTCACAACCAGTTATAGAGAACTGTCCAGGGGGCAATCGCAATTCAATGTTTACGAGGTAAGATATTTCATTTTTAATCGTATAAGAGAAAGATAAAAAAATTAAAAAAATTTTGCATCCTGTGTCCGGGAGAATGTCAAAGAATAGTTCCCTAACTAGTCACCTCTAGGTTCCTAATGGTATAGATCAAAGTAATTTTGATGATGATGATGATGGTATTTAAGCGCTTACTATGTACCAGGAACTGTTCTATACTCTGGGGTAGATACAAGGTAATCAGGTTGTCCCATGTGGGGCTCACAATCTTAATCCCCATTGTACAGATAAGGTAACTGAGGCACAGAGAAGTTCAGTGACTTGTCCAAAGTCACACAGCTGACAAGTGGTGGACCTGGGATTAGAACCCACGACCTCTGACTCCCAGGTCCAAGCTCTTTCCACTAAGCCACGCTACTTCTTTTAATTTTCTAAAGGTGTCATTATCTAGTGCTGTTGACACGGTTCTGGGACTCAGGAGATCTAGTGTTTATTCCTAGACTGGCAATTACTTGGAAGGTTGACTGTGGGCAAATGAGTCAATCTCTCTGAACCTGAGTTTCCTTGTCTTTATGATGGGATGAACGTCTGTGCCTCTGGCCCCCTTAGGAATTTTAAGAAGATAATTTATGGCAGTTAATACCAAATTGGTTTGATACATAAGCACTACAGTTTCAAGCCCATATACATTTGTGCACTTGTGGAGAGGATGTATATATATATATATATATATATATACATATATACATCCTCTCCACAAGTGCACCAATGGCACCACTTGCAGGATGTCAATATGAAGACCGCCACTTTTGACATTTACATATTTATCTGAGTGATTGGCTTAAAGGTACTCCATCACCTTGCCCCCTCCTAATAATAATAAGCAGCGTGGCTCAGTAGAAAGAGCCCGGGCTTGGGAGTCAGAGGTCATGAGCTCGACTCCCGTCTCTGCCACTTGTCAGCTGTGTGACTGTGGGCGAGTCACTTCACTTCTCTGTGCCTCAGTTCCCTCATCTGTAAAATGAGGATTAACTGTGAGCCTCACGTGGGAGGACCTGATGACTCTGTATCTACCCCAGTGCTTAGAACAGTGCTCTGCACATAGTAAGCGCTTAACAAATACCAACATTATCATTATTATTATTATTACTAAAAGTAAGACAATAGGGCCAAAACTGATTGATATCTTATAATCAACAAATGTGATTTCAGTCCTACAAGACTATTCTTACAGCTGAAGATCATCTTTGGAAGACTATAATGGTATTTATAATAATAATGGGATTTAAGTGCTTACTTTGTGCCAGGCACTCTACTAAGCACCGGGCACTGTACTCCTACCTCACATCGCTACTCACCTACTACACCCCAGCCTGCACACTTTCCTCCTCTAATATTAACCTTCTCACTGTGACTCCATCTGGTCCATCTTGCCGCCGTCCTGTCACCCACGTCCTGCCTCTGGCCTGGAATGCCCTCCCTTCTCATATCAGACAGATAATTGCCCTCTCTCCCTTCTCGTATCAGACAGATAATTGCTCTCCCTCCCTTCAAAACCTTATTGAAGGTATATGGCCCCTCGGAGGAGAGGTCTTCCTTGACTAAGCCCTCCTTTCCTCTTCTCCCATTCTCTTCTGAGTCATCCTGTCTTGCTCGCTTTATTCATCCCTCACTCCCAGCCCCACAGCACTTATGTACATATCTGTCATTTATTTATTTCTGTTTTTGTTTGTCTCCCCCTCTAGACTGTAAGCTCGTTGTGGGTGGGGAATCTGTTTATATTACATTGTACTCTCCCAAGTGCTTAGTACAGTGCTCTGCACACAGTAAGTGCTCAATCGATACCAGCAATGGAGCAGCGTGGCTCAGTGGAAAGAGCCGGGGCTTGGGAGTCAGAGGTCATGGGTTCGAATCCCGGAACTGCCGCCTGTCAGCTGTGTGACTGTGGGCAAGTCACTTCACTTCTCTGTGCCTCAGTTACCTCATCTGTAAAATGGGGATTAACTGTGAGCCTCACATGGGACAACCTGATTACCCTGTATCTACCCCGGTGCTTAGAACAGTGCTCCGCACCTAGTAACCGCTTAACAAATACCAACATTGTTCTTATTATTATTGATCTGCATCTTCGGCGTCGGTACATGTATTATTATTCACGTGTATATTCAATCATTTATAAGCAGCAGTACTTATTTATTGAGTGTTAAGTCAGAGGGAGCACATTCCACTTGCTTGACTCATGAACTGGTCACCGGGGGCACTGACACATGTCCAGCTGATGATGCGATGCCCTCTTCTATAATAATAATAATGATGGCATTTGTTAAGTGCTTCCTATGTGCAAAGCACCGTTCTAAGTGCTGAGGGGGATACAAGGTGATCAGGTTGTCCTACGTGGGGCTCACAGTCTTAATCCCCATTTTATTCATTCATTCAATTGTATTTATTGAGCGCTTACTATGTGCAGAGCACTGTATTAAGCGCTTACAGATGAGGTAACTGAGGCTCAGAGAAGTTAAGTGAGTTGCCCAAAGTCACACAGCAGAGAAGCAGCGTGGCGCAGTGGAAAGAGCACGGGCTTTGGAGTCAGAGCTCATGAGTTCAAATCCCAGCTCTGCCACTTGTCAGCTGTGTGACTGTGGGCAAGTCACTTAACTTCTCTGTGCCTCAGTTCCCTCATCTGTAAAATGGGGATTGAGACTGTGAGCCCCACGTGGGACAACCTGATTCCCCTGTGTTTACCCCAGCGCTTAGAACAGTGCTCTGCACATAGTAAGCGCTTAACAAATACCAACATTATTATTATTATTACAAATGGCGGAGCCGGGATTAGAACCCATGACCTCTGACTCCCAAGCCCGGGCTCTTCCCACTGAGCCACACTGTAACTTACTATGTGCTTACCATGGGCCAATGTACCAAACCCTGGGTCAATACAAGATAATCTGGTCCCTAGCCTCCACAAAATTCCTGTGCAGGTAGGCGATCCACAGTATTGATTGTTCTTTTGCTGATGAGAAAGCACTGATATCATATTCAACCCTGGATATCTGAGTAAGCCATACTTCAGGATTCACTGCCCACCACAAATAGAGAAAAGATTAGGAAGGAATGCTAAATATTGTTTGTCTCACCCAACTCAGAGTTGGCTCACCAGAGGACAAGGCCTTAATTTTGTATGTCAAACAAATAGAGAACTAGGAATCATAGAATCACCACTCAAAATGGAGCCTCAGAACACTAGATGTTATTGATGGTCATCACCTAAAAAGTATGGAACTGTCCAGTTATGGAGTCAGCACTGTGACACTAAGCCAACTCATGAATATATTTATCTGGTCCTTTGAGAATTATCCTTGAAGCAATTTAGGGCTGTTTAATAGTAGAGTCCTGAATCCCGTTCAGTTTATTCAATAAGGGCAGGTATAAGGTTGAAATACAAAATCAGGAAAGTGGTGTAGGATTACAACTTTTCTGAGCCACCAGGTGATCCTTCTCATCCATTAATCTGTAAACATCATTTTGAAATCAATCAATCGACCAATCATATTGAGGGCTTACTGCCTGCGGGACCTTGTACGAAGCGCTTGGGAGAATACAATGTAGCACAACATAAAGTTGGTAGACACATTCCCCCTGCGCACAACGAGTGAATTGGAGTATACAAATGTGTTCACGAGCTACATATACAAGCAGACATGAAAATTATTGTGATCCCTTTGCAGAGTTAGCCTAGACTAGAGGCAAATTATGTAGCGGCCCACTCCTGGAAAGCCCCACACATCTGGAGATTTTTGTCAGCAAAAGTGAACCTATTGATATTACCAAATTCTTCTACCTAGGCAGTCCACTATTCAGTGATGCATAGATAAGTGAAGAGGTAGAACTTATAAAATGAAGCCAGCTTGCTTTTGGCAGGCTACGAGATAGAATGTGGCTACAATGGGATATCAAATTCCCGATAGAGATGTAGGTTTTTAAGGCGGTTGTGACGTCCAACTTTCTGTCTGACATTTAGCTCCCCCTCTAGACCGTAAGCTCACAGTGAGCAGAGAATGTGTCCATTTGTTGTTGTACTCTCCGAAGCGTTTAGTATAGTGCTCTACACGCAATAGGTGCTCAATAAATATGATTGAATGAATGGGTGAATGACTTGAGACCCAATACAGGAGTTACATCCAGCTCCTTATGAACAGGTTCACCAGGGTCAACTAGAAATTATCATGAACGTCCATGACGGGAGAACATTACCATAGATGAGATCCGGGACCACAGTCAATTCACCGGGCTTGAGACAATCTTCGCATCTTCCCCCTTTGGACTGTGAACTCGTCGTAGGCTGGAATGGGTCTGTTTGTTGTTCTATTGTACTCTCCCACACACGTAGTACCGTGCTTTGGACCCAGTAAGTGCTCAGTAAATACAATTGAGTGAATAAACCGAGGTTCACTCAGTGGAAAGTGGATGCCCACAAGATATTAGAGGAGCTGCTTCATGTGAACTGACAGGGGAAACGTAGAAGAAATTCATAATTAGAATCAGATTGTGGTCTTGTGTGAAATAGCAATGGTGTTTTGGAAGACCAAAGGAACTGAGAGATCAGTGCCTAGGTCAGGCAGCAATCAGAGAAGTGATTGATCTCCCGGAGTGCAGGCTGCGTGAAGATTGGGATAAAAAGAAGTAGGCTTGAAAATCAAAATGGGCCCTAAATAAGATGCATGCATTAGCCCGGGAAGGATTTATGAAATGATCTCTGATCGGTGCATATACATACACTATGGTAGGACAAGTCAGTCACACATTGATCTATTCAGTCACAATTCACACGCTTGGATAGGATTTCACCTTCAGGAGAATCACCTGACTAAACGAAGCCTAGTTCAAGGCTTAGTTCCGGGGTAAACCATCACTTGTTTCTGCTTACATCAACTGAACCTGCAAGGCGGTTGGATGATGATGGTGGTGGTGTGTTGGTGCTGGTGGTGGATGGTGGTTTTAGACCAGTGAGTCAGTCGTATTTATTGAGCACTTTACCGTGTGCAAAGCACCGTATTAAGCACTTGGGAGAAAACAATTTAACAGATTACAGACACATCCCCTGCCAACGACAAACTTACAGTCTAGATAGCTCGCCGTCACCTTTGAGCACCTGGTTCCTCTAAAGGCTTGGCTGGGAAGGAGGTTAGGGTGTGGAGCTGACAGTTTAAAGCCCTTTCTCCTTAAGTGGCCTAGATGCGAGTGGGAAGAGAGATTCCAATCCCCTTCAACCTAAAGTAGAGCTCCAGAAAGTCAATGCATACAGTACTTACCTTACTGTGAGCACTTACTTTATGCAGAGCATTGTAATAAGGGCTTGGGAGAGTACAATATGGAGTACAATAACAGACACGTTCCTTGCCCGCAACAAGCCTAAGGTCTAGAGGGGGAGACAGATATTAATGTTAATAAATGAATAAATTATAGATGTAATAATAATAATTGTGGTATTTGTTAAGCACCTAGTATGTGCCAGAAACTACTAAGCACTGGGGTGGATACAAGCAAATCAGGTAGGACCCGGTCCCTTTCCCCAGTGGGGCTCACCGTCTCAATCCCCATTTTCCAGATGAGGTAACTGAGGCCCAGAGAAGTGAAGTGACTTGCCCGAGGTCACACAGTAGACAAGGGGCGGAGCTGGGATTAGAATAATAATAATAATAATGTTGGTATTTGTTAAGCGCTTACTATGTGCCGAGCACTGTTCTAAGCGCTGGGGTAGACATAGGGGAATCAGGTTGTCCCTCGTGGGGCTCACAGTCTTAATCCCCATTTTACAGATGAGGGAACTGAGGCACAGAGAAGTTAAGTGACTTGCCCACAGTCACACAGCCGACAAGTGGCAGAGCTGGGATTCGAACTCATGAGCCCTGACTCCAAAGCCCATGCTCTTTCCACTGAGCCACGCTGCTTCTCCAAAGAAGGTCAAGGGGGGATGAATATAGGTACCAGGCCTCAGCACCTCCTTTCCTGTTTATGCTCTCCAAGCTGAAGACTAGTTTGAGGCAGGAGAGTTGTTGAGCTCTCTCTGATTCGAGTGTATTGTATCTACCTCAGTGCTTAGCACAGAGCTTGGCACATAGTAGATGCGTAAATCAATCAATTGTAATCATTCATTCAATGGTATTTATTGAGCACTTACCAAGTGCAGAGCAGTGTACTAAGCGCTTGGAATGTACAATTCGGCAAGAGATAGAGACAGTCCCTGCCCACTGATGGGCTCACAGTCTAATCCGGGGAGATAGACAAAAACAGTAGCAATAACTAGAATCAAGGGGAGGTACATCTCATTAACAAAATAAATAGGGTAATAAAAATATATAGAAATGAGCGGACGAGCACGGTGCTGAGGGGAGGGGAAGGGAGAGGGGGAGGAGCAGAGGGAAAGGGGGGGAGGGGGCTTAGCCGAGGGCAGGTGAAGGGGGGGCGGAGAGGCAGCAGAGGGAGCAGAGGGAAAAGGAGAAGCTCGGTGTGGGAAGGCCTCTTGGAGGAGGTGAGCTCTCAGTAGGGCTCTGAAGAGGGGAAGAGCGTTAGTTTGGCGGAGGTGAGGAGGGAGGGCATTCCGGGATAGCGGGAGGACGTGGGCCAGGGGTCGACGGCGGGATAGGCGAGAACTGGGGACGGTGAGGAGGTGGGCGGCGGAGGAGCGGAGCGTGCGGGGTGGGCGGTAGAAAGAGAGAAGGGAGGAGAGGTAGGAGGGGGCGAGGGGATGGAGAGCCTCGAAGCCTAGAGTGAGAAGTTTTTGTTTCGTGCGGAGGTCGATGGGCAACCACTGGAGGTTTTTAAGAAGGGGAGTGACAGGCTCTGTGAGTGCATACTGTGTGCCGAGCACCGTACTGAGCTCTTGGGAGAGTACAATATACCAGAGTTGGTGGAAAAGATCCCTGCCCAAAGTGTGCTTACAGTCTTGAGAAATACCATTCTTCTTATTATTACAGCATGACAGTTGCAAACTACTGTAAGCAATACTCCTTCTATTTATACCCCCTTTTTTCCCCTTTGGCTGAAAAAGAAGCCATTTCTGTATTTAAAATGATTTCAAACACACATTTTGACAAGCTAATCTTTTGCTTCTCATAGGTTTCAACACTTCAGTAGTTCAAGCATTCAAGTCGAGGTTAATTTTACTTGTGAGAAAATTTTCAATGTCTGCTGTTAAGCAGAAAATAGAAATCCATAAAAAATATCTGAAAGTTTGGTTACGAAGGATTCTGGAACAATGCCACTTTAAAAATATCATAAATTATCAGTTATTCGGGAAGTTCTAAAGTTGATCCCAATAAAAATAGAGGGGCCTGAACCTGATTTTTCCTAACATTTCTCTGCTAAACTGCAAAATTTCAAGGACAGTTGTTTTTTGGGGTTTTTTTTTTTTACCCTGGATTGATTTAAAGTGTTTAATTATAGATTCACATTCTAGGTGGCTTGATATAGATTGCACTGGTTCTTTTAGGGCTTTTCATTCATTCAATCACATTTATTGAGTGCTTACTGTGTGCAAAGCACTGTACTAAGAGCTTGGGAGAGTACAGTATGACAATAAACAGACACATTCCCTGCCCTCTACTAGCTCACAGTGTAGAGAGGGAGACAGACATTAATAACATAAATGTAAATATAAATGAATAAATAATTTATAGATATGTGCTTAAATGCTGTGGAGCTGGGAAAGGGGATCAATGAGAGGAGCAAGTTAGAGCTTTAATAAATAAAGTCTGTACATACAGTCAAGCGTTTCTTCTTCAACATCGTAGTTACATTCCTGCAAACTCCCATCTTATCAAAATTCAGTGGTGTCAACGACTCCCTAGATGGGAAACGAGGTCAGGGAGACGACGGTTCTAAATTAAAGAAAATAATACATGGCTTATATGATGAGGATGGCATTTGTTAAGCGCTTACTATGTGTCAAGCACTGTTTAAGCGCTGGGATAGATACAAGGTAATCAGATTGTCCCACATGGGGCTCATAGTCTTAATCCCCATTTTATAGATGAGGTAACTGAGGCACAGAGAAGTTAAGTGACTTGCCCAAAGTCACACAGCCGACAAGTGGCAGAGGCGGAATTAGAACCCACGACCTCTGACTCCCGAGCCCGTGTTCTTTCCACTAAGTCACGCTGCCTGGGTGAAATTCAAAAAGGTTGTGGAAGACAACGCATTTTAAGCTTAATTCAAGTATGTTTCAGTGGTGATAACACTTAATTTAAAGTGAATTTTTATGCTTGCTTCTCCACTATACTCTAAACAATATAGGGCGGGGTTCTTGTCTAGGCACTCTATTGTATTGAACTCTCCCGAGCATTTAGTAGAGTGCCCTGCACCCAGTAAGTGCTCAATAAATACCACCGTTTTATCTGACATTTTTCTATCACATCAGGGATCCATTAACATCTCACAGAAAGGAACTTAAACTATTTAAAATCACTTTCTAATTAGCAGTGGTTTTAAATAGTCATAATTAGTTTCTTTTGCCGTACTAATGAGACTGGATCAGTAGGTTTGCCCCTGGTTCTGCTACTTGCTTGAGATAAAATCTCATTGTTTTGTAACCAGTTATATGCAGTTTGGATAAATGCAGCCGTTCCGTGTTTATTGAGCTCCTACTAGGTGCGGAGAATTGTACTAAGTGTTTGGGAGAGTGCAACGGGATCAGTAGACTCAATCCCCGGCCTCAAGGATTGTCCGCACGGCCAAGTGGAAAGAGCAGAGGCCTGGAAATCACAGGTCATTGTCTGCTGTGTGACCTTGGGCAATTCACTTCACTTCTCTATGCCTCAGTTACCACATCTGTAAAATGGGGATTTGGACTGTGAGCCCCCTATGGGGACTGTGTCCAACCCCATTAGCTTGTATTTACCCCAGCGCTTAGTACAGTGGAGAAGCAGCATGGCTCAGTGGAAAGAGCATGAGCTTGGGAGTCAGAGGTCGTGGGTTTTAATCCAGGCTCCGGCACTAGTCTGCTGTGTGACCTTGGGCTAGTCACTTAACTTCTCTGTGCCTCATTTACCTCATCTGTAAAAATGGAGGATTAAAAAATGTGAGCCCCACGTGGGACAATCTGATTACCCTAGAGAAGCAGCCTTGCTTAGTGGAAAGAGCCCGGGCTTGGGAGTCATAGGTCATGGGTTCGAATCCTGCCTCATCCACTTGTCAGCTGTGTGACTGTGGGCAAGTCACTTAACTTCTCTGTGCCTCAGTTACCTCATCTGTAAAATGGGGATTAAGACTGTGAGCCTCACGTGGGACAACCTGATTACCCTGTATCTACCCCAGCGCTTAGCACAGTGCTCGGCACATAGTAAGCGCTTAACGAATACCAACATTATTATTATTATCATCCCAGCGCTTAGAACAGTGCTCTGTACATACTAAGTGCTTACAAATACCATAATTAGTATTATTATTACAGTGTCTGGCACATAGTAAGTACTTAACAAATACCATAATTATTATTATCATTCTAATCCCAGCTCTGCCCCTTGCCTGCTATATGACCGTGGGCAAGTCTGTGCACTTCTCTGTGCCTCACTTCCTTCATCTGCAAAGTGGGCATTCAAACCTGTAGAAACAAACCTGTAAAAAACGAATCTTGTTTCTACCCCCAGAGTGCTAGGCACAGAGTAAGCGCTTCACAAAAACCGCAATTACAACAGACTCTAAATTATAGGCAGGGAGAAAGAAAAGACTGTAAAAGTATGTGTGAGAAAGAGCATGGTTTAGTGGAAACAGGACAGGCCAGAGAGACAGTGGATCTGGCTTCTAATCCCAGCTTCAGCACTGTCCCTGCTGTGTGACCTTGGGCAAGTCACATGCTTTTTCCTGTCTTAGTTCCCTCATATGCGAAATGGGGATTCCAGCCTGTTCACCCTTCTACTTAGACTGTGAGCCTCATGTGGGACCTGATTATCTTGTATCTACCCAAATGATTAGTACAGCGATTGGCACATAACGCTTAATAATAATGTTGGTATTTGTTAAGCGCTTACTATGTTCTAAGTGCTGGGGTAGATACAGGGTAATGAGGCTCACAGTTCATCCCCATTTGACAGATGAGGTTACTGAGGCACAGAGAAGTTAAGTGACTTGCCCACAGTCACACAGCTGACAAGTGGCAGAGCCGGGATTCGAACCCATGACCTCTTAACAAATACCATAATCCCCTTCATCATCATCATTGTCGTCAGCATCAGTATAATCAACCAATTGTATTTATTGAATGTTTACTGTGTTCAGAGCACTGTGCTAAGCACTTGGGAGATTATAATACAGCAGACTTGGTAGACACATTCCAATCCCACAGCAAGTTTATAATCCAATGCGGGAGACAGACAATATAAATCGATAAATAAAATAAATTACATACATCCTGTACATATCAGTTAAGGATTTCAGGGATGAGCACCTAAATACTGAAGTAGCGAGGGATTAATCGAGGAGATTAGAAACAGATTAAACAGAAATTAAACAGCTCCGGATCCTAATTAGAATTAGCTGAATACCCTTTGCAGACGATCTGGGTTTTCAATGTTTCTGAATTTACGAGAAAACAAATTGTTGTTTTAGGCTGCACTCAGAGCTTAACCTTTTCCTCTCTTTACATTCGTCAAAGAATCTTCCATCATTGAATGAAAAGGTTCTGCCTAGAGAATCGCAAATATGGAACCTCATTGAATTCCCATTAATACATCAAGCTACATTTCCTCAAAGCATTCAACAAGAGCTGAAAACTGAAATGAGCTTGTGTCCTACTGTGACTCATTTTTCCCTGACCCGATGCAAACAAACAAAATATAATCATTTAAACTTCCTTTGCCTGAAGCTACTTCACCTTAAGTCGTTGTAACGCTTTAGTTAGACCTCAAAAGAACATCCTAGTTTATCCCCTGACATCTATTCTTTCATTCCATAATTTGCACAAACCACTCATGTTCTGTAACTGCGAGACTTAGTGAAGAATTTTCCTTAGAATGTGAATACTTGGACACATTAGTCCAGAGAGGGAGACAGACAATATAAATTAAAAAATAAATTACATACCTCATGTACATGCCAGCTAAGGGTTTCAGGGTTGAGCACCTAAATACAGTCTTCTAGACTGTTGAGTCCGTTGTTGGGTAGGGATTGTCTCTATCAGTCGCCAAATTGTACTTTCTGTACAAATTGTACAGCTGCTTAGTACAGTGCTCTGCACACGATAGGCGCTCAATAAAGCCCGTCGAAGGGCAGAGACTGTCTCTATCTGTTGCCGATTTGTCCATTCCAAGCGCTTAGTACGGTGCTCTGCACATAGTAAGCGCTCAATAAATACTATCGAATGAATAAATACAATTGAATGAATGAACATTATCATCTGACATGTGACTTACTTCTGACCTAAATGTTTGTCTTGCATACTTAAATCGTGGGCAACAACCACCCCCTATCATTTTAATCTATTTTTTGTCTAATTTTTTTCTTCCTTTCCATTTAAAGCATTTCTGTCAAATTGAATTATATTAGAGCAAGAGCTGTTATTTGGGAATGGGTCCAGATGTCTTATTGGTAATTGAATCATTCCTAATGTGATTGGATGAGAAATCTTGGTGCATTATTTTACTGTCATGAGATTCAATTGAGATTATTTTCTAGACAGTACTAATAAATGAAGACATATTGGAAGCCAGAAAGAGAAATATAAACCATGTAAACATGTTTATGAAATCTTGCAACGAAGTACACTTAGAGTAAAAAACAAAGTGATTGGTCCATCCTGAATTTTTGTTTTGTTTAAAATCTTCCATTCTTTAGCCTCTTTGAGACTCTTTCTGAATTCTTTTCTTTGGAATATAAGGTTCCACAGTGATCGTTTATTTCATGTATTAGTTAAAAAAAAATCAATTCAATTCAATCGAATTTATTGAGCACTTACTGTGTGCGGAGCACTGTACTAAGTGCTTGGAAAGTACAATTCAGCAATAGAGACAATTCCTGCTCACAACGGGCCTACTATTTAGAAGATGTGATAGTTGAGAGAAGAGAGATAGAGATGGAGTGCTTTGTATGCATTGAAGATTCTTGCTTCCCTTGCTCTTTACCTATTCATAATTCTCTAAAAAAAAAAAGTTTTCTATATCTCTGCACTCCTCGAAACCATCTAATGGCTGCCCATCCAACTCCACATCAAGTAATAATAATAATAATGTTGGTATTTGTTAAGCGCTTACTATGAGCCGAGCACTGTTCTAAGCACTGGGGTAGATAGAGGGTAATCAGGTCGTCCCACGTGAGGCTCACAGTCTTCATCCCCATTTTACAGATGAGGTCACTGAGGCACAGAGAAGTGAAGTGACTTGCCCACAGTCACACAGCTGACAAGTGGCAGAGCCGGGAGTCGAACCCATGACCTCTGACTCCGAAGCCCAGGCTCTTTCCACTGAGCCACGCTGCTTCCCTAATAATAATAATGTCGGTATTTGTTAAGCGCTTACTATGTGCAGAGCACTGTTCTAAGCGCTGGGGTAGACGCAGGGGAATCAGGTCGTCCCACGTGGGGCTCACAGTCTTCATCCCCATTTTACAGATGAGGGAACTGAGGCACGGAGAAGTGAAGTGACTTGCCCACAGTCCCACAGCTGACAAGTGGCAGAGCCGGGATTCGAACCCATGACCTCTGACTCCAAAGCCCGTGCTCTTTCCACTGAGCCACGCTGCTTCTACACTCCTTACCAGCGATTTAAGGCTTATAATCTCCTTTCCTCTTCTCACCTTACCTCACTGATCTCCAAGAGGCCCTCCTTGACTAAGCCCTCCTTTCATCTTCTCCCACACCCTTCTGCACTGCCCTGACTTGCTCCCTTTATTGTTCCCCCCTCCCAGCCCCACAGCATTTATGCACACATCTGTCATTTATATATTTATATTAATATCTGTCTCCTCCTCTAGTCTATAAGCTCATTGTGGTTGGGGAATATGTTTATTTAGTGTTATAGCGTACTCTCCCAAGCACTTAGTACAGTGCTCTGCACACAAGTGCTCAATAAATATAATTGAATAATTTTGAATCACTGACTGACTAATAATGTTGGTATTTGTTAAGCGCTTACTATGTGCAGAGCGCTGTTCTAAGCGCAGGGTCATCAGGTCGTCCCACGTGAGGCTCACAGTCTTAATCCCTATTTTACAGATGAGGTAACTGAGGCACAGAGAAGTGAAGTGACTTGCCCACAGTCGCACAGCTGACAGGTGGCAGAGCTGGGATTCGAACCCATGACCTCTGACTCCCAAGCCCGGGCTCTTTCCACTGAGCCACGCTGCTTCCAGCCTGTGTACTTCATTCAATAATATTTATTGAGCGCTTACTATGAGCAGAGCACTGTACTAAGCGCTTGGAATGTACATGATCCTACTGCCAACCTACTCCACTGTACCTCCCTCTTGCCTTGTCAGTTTCAATCATGCATTTATTGAGCACTTACTGCCTGCAGAACACTGTACTAAGCACTCGGGAGTGTTCAGTAGAACGGAGTTGGTCGACATATTTCCTACCCATAAGGAGCTTACAGTCTAGAAGGGGAGACAGACATTAAAATAAATTATGGATATGTTTGTAAGTACCGTGGGGCTGAGGGTGGGGTGAAGAGCAATAGTCTTAAGGGTACAAATCCAAGTGTGTGGACAACACAGAAAGGAGAGCGAATAAGGGATAAAACGGGTTACTTGGGGTCGACGGCCTCTAGCCCGTTGTGGGCGGGGATTGTCTCTCTTTATTGCTGTATAGTGCTCTCCAAATGTTTAGTACAGTGCCCTGCACAGAGTAATCCCTCAATAAATATGATTGAATGAACGAATGAATGGCGGAGATTTTGAATAAGGCTCTGAAGGTGGGATGTTGCGTATAAAAGGAGAGGGAGTTCCAGATCAGCGGGAGGATGCGGGCAAGAGGTCGGCAGTGAGAAGGTTGGTGTTAGAGAGCAAAGGGTGCAGCGTCTTTTGATGTGGCGGTGGATGGGCAACCACTGGAGATTCTTGAGGAGTGGGGAGACAGGAGCTGAAGTTTTGTAGAGAAATGAGTCGAGTGGCGGAATGAAGTGTGGACTAAAAAGAGGAGAGGCAGGAGGCAGGGAGGTCAGAGAGGAGGCCGAGGCAGTAGTCAAGGTGGAATATGATAAGGGCTGGGATCAGCATAGTGACAGTTTGGATGAATGTGTACCTGGATCTTTATCCCTAAAACGCTTGTTAATGTACCCCATTCATTCATTCAATAGTATTTATTGAGCGCTTACTATGTGCAGAGCACTGTACTAAGCGCTTGGAATGGACAAATCGACAACAGATAGAGACAGTCCCTGCCCTTTGACGGGCTTACGGTCTAATCGGGGGGATTAGAATTAAAAATAAATTAATAAATAAAAGTAACTGCTTAATTAACTGCTACTGATTGATTGAGAGTATATCACTGTAGTGTTTTGGCATCACTCAGTCGATCTGTTTGTCATGGTGTAAAATAATAATAAAAATTGTGGTATTTGTTAAGCGCTTACTGCGTGCCAAGTTTTTAAGCACTTGCTATGTACCCCATCCCCAGGTCCGCAACAATTTTGCGTATCCTTTTATTCTTCCATTTCCCCTATGCATAACTTATTTTAATAATAGTAATAATGATAATGTTGGTATTTGTTAAGCGCTTACTATGTGCAGAGCACTGTTCTAAGCGCTGGGGTAGATATAGGGTCATCAGGTTATCCTACATGAGGCTCACAGTTAATCCCCATTTTACAGATGAGGGAACTGAGGCCCAGAGAAGTGAAGTGACTCGCTCACAGTCACACAGCTGACAAGTGGCAGAGGCTGGATTCGAACTCATGACCTCTGACTCCCAAGCCCGGGCTCTTTCCACTGAGCCACGCTGCTTCTCTACTAGTAACGCCCTCCCTCCTCACCTCCGCCAAACCGATTCTCTTTCCCTCTTCAAAACCCTACTTAAAAATCACCTCCTCCAAGAGGCCTTCCCAGACTGAGCTCCTCTTCCCCCTCTACTCCCTCTGCCATCCCCCCTTTACCTCTCCGCAGCTAAAGCCTCATCTTCCCCTTTTCCCTCTGCTCCTCCACCTCTCCCTTCCCATCCCCACAGCACTGTACTCATCCGCTCGACTGTATATATTTTCGTTACCCTATTTATTTTGTTAATGAATTGTACATCGCCTCGATTCTATTTAGTTGCCATTGTTTTTACGAGATGTTCTACCCCTCGACGCTGTTTATTGCCATCGTTCTTGTCTGTCCGTCTCCCCTGATTAGACCGTAAGCCCGTCAAACGGCAGGGACTGTCTCTATCTGTTGCCGACTTGTTCATCCCAAGCGCTTAGTACAGTGCTCTGCACATAGTAAGCACTCAATAAATACTATTGAATGAATGAATGAATAGTTACAAGATAATCAGGTCCCTTGTGGATTCACAGTCTAAGTAGCAGGGAGAACAGGTATTGAATCCTCATTTTGCAGATAAGGGAACTAAAGCACAAAGAAGTTAAGTGACCTGCCCAAGGTCACACGCTAGGTAAGTGGCAGAGCTGGGATTAGAACTTGGGGCCCCTGAGTCCCAGGTCCATGCTTTTTCCACCAGGCCATATTGGTATTTAAGCGCTTATTCTGTGTCAATCATTGTTTTAAGTGTTGGGGTAGATACAATTTAATCAGGTTGGGCACAGTCCCTGTCCCACAGAGGGCTCACAGTTGATAAGCGTTCATTCCATCATATTTTTTGAGTGCTGACTGTGTGCAGAGCACTGTACTAAGCTCTTGGGAGAGTACAATACAACAAGAAATGAGCACCCATGGAGAACGAGCTTACAGTCCAGAGGGGGGAGACAGATGTCAATACAAATAAATAAATTACAGCTAGGTACATTCATACATTCATTCAGTCATATTTATTAAGCACTTACTGTGTGCAGAGCACTGTATTAAGTGCTTGGGAAAGTACAATACAGCAATAAAGAGTGACATTTCCTGCCCACAACTGGCTCACAGTCTAGATAGGCAGAGAAGCAGTGTGGCTAGAGAAGCAGCGTGGCTCAGTGGAAAGAGCCTGGGCTTGGGAGTCAGAGGTCATGAGTTCGAATCCAGGCTCTGCCACTTGTCAGCTGTGTGACTGTGGGCAAGTCACAACTTCTCTGTGCCTCAGTTCCCTCATCTGTAAAATGGGGATTAACCGTGAGCCTCACGTGGGACAATCTGATAACCCTGAATCTATCCCAGCGCTTAGAACAGTGTTCTGCACATAGTAAGCACTTAACAAATACCAACATTATTATTAGAGAGGGGAGACAGACATCAATACAAATAAACAGACATTAACATAAATAAAATTACAGATTTATACCTAAGTGCCGTGGGCAGAGATGGGGGGAAGACCAAAGGGATCGAGTCAGGGCGACGCAGAAGGGAAGGGAAGATGAGGAAAAATGGGGCTTAGTCTGGAGAAGGCTCTTGGAGGAAATGGCCCTTCAGTACGGCTTTGAATTGGAAAAGTGTGATTGTCTGGTGGATTTGACGAGGGAGGCGTTCAAGGCGAAAAGTAGGACGTGGGCCAGAGGTTGGCAGCAAGACAGGCAAAATAGAGGCGCATTGAGAAGGTGTGCACCAGAGGATCAAAGTACGCAGGCTGGGTTGTAGAAGGAGAGAAGGGAGGTGAGGTAGGAAGGGACAGGGTGATGGAGAGCTTTAAAGCTAATGGTGAGGAGTTTTTGTTTGATACGGAGGTGGATAGACAACCACTGGAGATTCTTGAGAAGAGGGGTGTCGTGTCCTGAACGTTTCAGTAGAAAGATGATCCGGGAAGAGGAGGGAAGTACGGACTGGAATGGGGAGAGGCCGGAGGTTGGGAGCTCAGCAAGGAGGCTGATGCAGTCATCTAGGTGGGATAGGATTAGTCATTATATTAATTAGAGAAGCAGTGTGGCTTATTGGAAAGAGCATTCATTCATTCAATAGTATTTATTGAGCGCTTACTATGTGCAGAGCACTGGACTAAGCGCTTGGAATGAACAAGTCGACAACAGATAGAGACGGTCCCTGCCGTTTGACGGGCTCACGGTCTGATCGGGGGAGACGGACGGACGAGAACGATGGCGATGAATAGAGTCGAGGGGAAGAACGTCTCGTAAAAACAATGGCGACTAAATAGAATCGAGGCGATGTACATTTCATTAACAAAATAAATAGGGTGATGAAATTATATACAGTGGAGCAGACGAGTACAGTGCCGAGGGGATGGGAAGAGGGGGGGAGGAGCAGAGGGAGATGGGGGGAAAAGAGGGTTAAGCTGCGGAGAGGTGAAGGGGGGGGGGTAGAGGGAGTAGAGGGAGAAGGGGAGCTCAGTCTGGGAAGGCCTCTTGGAGGAGGTGAGTTTTAAGTGTTTTAAGAGCATGGGCTTGGGAGTCAGAGGACGTGGGTTCTAATCCTCGCTCCATCACTTGTCTGTTGTGTGACCTTGGGCAAGTCATTTCATTTCCTCTGTCCCTCAGTTCCCTCATCTGTAAAATGGGGATTAAGACTGTGAGCCCCACGTGGGACAAACTGATAACCTTGTATCTACCCCAGCACTTAGAACAGCGCTCGGCACATAGTGAGCACTTAAATGCCATTATCATTATTACTATTATTAATGTGATAACAGTTTGGATGGAGAGGAAAGGACAGATCAGCGGTGTTGTAAAGGTGGGACCGACAAGATTTGGTGACAGAGTGAATATGTGAGTTGAATGAGAGAGAGGATTCAAGGATAATGCCAAGGCCACGGGCTTGTGAGACGGAAAGGATGGTGGTGCCGTCTACAGTGACGGGAAAGTCCGGGAGCGCAGGGTTTTCATGGGAAGATATGGAGCTCTGTTTTGAACATGTTAACTCTGAGCTGATGGGAGCACATCCAAGTAGAGCTGTCTTGAAGGCAGGAGGAGATGTGAACCTGGGGACAGACAGAGAGAGACAGATCAGGGGAAGAGATGTAGATTTGGGTGTAATCTACGCAGAGATGGTAGTTGAAGCCGTGGGAGCAATTGAGTTCTCCAAGGGAATGAGTGTAGATGGAGAATAGAAGGGGACCAAGAACTGAACCTTGAGGGACCCCCACAGTTAGGGAGTGGAAGGCAGAGAGGGACCCCATGAAAGAGACTGAGAATGAATGGTCAGAGAGATGAGGAGAACCAGGAGAGGACTGAGTCAGAGAAGCCAAGGTTGGATAACGTTTCCAGGAGAAGTGGGTCGTCCACAGTGTCAAAGGCAGCTGAGAGGGTGAGTAGAAGTAGGATGGAGTAGAAGCCGTTGCCCCTCTCAGAGTCATACCTGGAGAGTTTCTAGCACTCTATCAGTCTCAACTAGGGGAGGGAGAGTCAAGCAGTGGCCTGTCCATTCCATTCCTAGCTTGGGCAGTGGCTAGCGAGTGGAAGGCCATCTGCTACAAGCCAAAACTCACCCGTGCTGGGCAGCAGCAGCAGCATGGGAGAGAATAGAGGGCGGAGACTCAATTTTACTGCGCGGAAGGAGTCGCTGGTAAACCACATCCGTATTTTTACCAAGAAAATTCTATCGTTACACTACCAGAACGATTGCAGGAGTTGGGGAGTTCTGGGAAAGATGTGTCCATGGTGTCGCTATGGGTTGGAGATGACTCAACAGCTTTATTCATTCATTCAGTAGTATTTATTGCTCTGCAATACTATGTGCAGGGCACTTTACTAAGCACTTGGAACGTACAATTCGGCAACAGATAGAGACAATCCCCCCCCATTGACGGGCTTACAGTCTAATCGGGGGAGACAAGGCAAGAGAAGAAGCCGTTGGATTTGGCAAGACGGAGATCGTTGGTGACCTTTGAGAGGGCGGTTTCGGTATAGTGAAGAGGATGGAAGCCAGACTAGAGGGGGTCCAAGAGAGAACTGGAGGAGAGGAAATTGAGACAACGGGTGTAGGCGACTCAAGAAGTTTGGAGAGGAATGGCAGGAGGGAGACGGGGCGATGACTGGAGAGACTTGTGGGGTCAAGGGAGAGATTTTTTTCGGGTGGGGAATACGTGGGCGCATGTTTGAAGGCAGTGGGGAAGAAGCCATTGAACAGTGAACGGTTGCAGATGGCTGTTAGGGACGGAAAGAGGGAAGGGGCGAGAGTGCTATGGGAGTGGGAATGGGGAAGAACAAAGGGAGCCAGTCAGGATGATGCAGAATTTAGTGGGAGAAGAGGAAAGGAGGGGCTAATCTGGGAACACCTCTTGTAGGAGATGTGCTTTCAGAAGGGCTTTGAAGTGGGGGGAGAGTAATTGTCTTTCGAGTATGAGGAGGGAAGGCGTTCCAGGCCAGAGGCAGAACGTGGGCAAGAGGGTTCAGCGGTGAGATAGGCAAGAACGAGGCACAGTGAAAACTAAGCAGTAGAAAATTATTTTTGCATGTGCTTTCAGAACTGCTGGTTTCCAGTTAAGTAAAGTGCCAGACAACATAGCTTTTAGTGTAAAACAAAATGGTGCCCATTGAGGAAAACTTCTAATTCCAACCGATTTCATTGAGGTCAGTGCTTTCAAAGCTATTGACATCACTTGACGAATATTACTGAGGTGTGAATATAAGGCTTTTCCCTTACCTGCCCTTGTTATACTCCCAGTGATTCTTTGCGCAAGTCACTAACTTCTCTGTGCCTCATTTACCTCGTCTGTAAAATGGGGATTAAGTCTGTAAACCCAAGTGGGACAACCCCAGTGCTTAGAACAGTGTTTGGCACATAGTAAGCACTTAACAAATACTATCATCATTATCATCATTATTACTATTAAATGCAGAAAAATTATAATGACCATAATCTAACATTTTCCTTCAGTCAGTAGTATTTATTAAGTGCTTACTGATTACAGGGCACTGTATTAAGCAGTTGGGAGAGTACAGCAGACTAAGTAGTCAAGATTTCTGTTCTCAAAGAACTCACATTCCATTAGGGGAACTCACTTTTCCATGTAAATATTAATATTTCCTGAAATGTTGGAAATTGAAACTGTTTGAGAGTGCAGTTGCAAAAAAAATTAGGTGGTATGTCGATAGAGCTGACATTTGAAATTATTTTTTGATGTAGAATATTGGGTTTTTAAATTTTTTTGTGATATTTGTCAGCACTTACTATGTGCCAGGCACTCTACTCAATACTGGGGTACTTAGAAGTTGGTCAGGTTCTCTGTCCCACAGAGGGCTCAAACTCTTAATTCCCATATTACAGATGAAATAACGGAGGCACAGAGAAGTTACATGATTTTCCAAAGGTCATATAGCAGATAAGTGGCAGAGTCAGGATTAGAACCCAGGTCATTCTGATTCTTAGGCCCATGTTCTACCCTCTAGGCCATGCTACTTGGGGAAGCAGCGTGGCTCAGTGGAAAGAACCCGGGCTTGGGAGCCAGAGGTCATGGGTTCGAATCCCGGCTCTGCCACTCGTCAGCTGTGTAACCGTGGACAAGTCACTTAACTTCTCTGGGCCTCAGTTACCTCATCTGTAAAATGGGGATTACCTGTGAGCCTCAAGTGGGACAACCTGATGACCCTATATCTACCCCACCGCTTAGAACAGTGCTCTGCACATAGTAAGCGCTTAACAAATATCAACATTATTATTATAATTATCATTACGTCTCTCTATATACGTTGGCGGCCCAAACTATCACCAGTATTCTTTTGTATTAATTCACTTAATCACATCTGATGGAAGAAACTACGTGAAAGACATCATTTAATCATTCATTCAATCGCATTTATTGAGCACTTACTGTGTGCAGAGCACTGTACTAAGCGCTTGGAATGTACAGTTCAGCAACAGAGACAATCGCTGCCCAACAACGGGCTCACAGTCTAAAACGGGAAGACAGACAGTAAAACAAATCAAGCAGTCAGGCATCAATACCATCAAAAGAGATGAATAGAACCATAGATATATACGCATCATTAATAAAATAGAGTAATAAATAATATGTACAAAAATACATAAGTGCTGTGGGGAGCAGAAAAGGGAGGGGAGGAGGGGCAGAGGGAAAGGAAGAGCTCAGTATGGGAAGACCTCCTGGAGGAGGTGAGCTCTCAGTAGGGCTTTGAAGGGGTGAAGTGAGCTAGTCTGGCAGATAAAGAAGCAGCATGGCTCAGTGGAAAGAGCACGGGCTTGGGAGTCAGAGGTCATGGGTTCAAATCCTGGCTCAGCCACTTAGCTGTGTGACTTTGGGCAAGTCACTTAACTTCTCTGTGCTTCAGTTACCCTATCTGTAAAATGGGGATGACGACTGTGAGCCCCACATGGGACAACCTGATCACCTGGTATCCTCCCCAGCGCTCAGAACAGTGCTATGCACATAGTAAGCGCTTAACAAATGCCATTATTATTATAATTATGTGAGGAGGGCGGGCATTCCATGACAGTGGTAGGATGTGGGCCGGGGGTCAATGGCAGGACAAGTGAAAACGAGGCCCAGTGAGGAGGTTAGCGGTGACAGAGGAGCAGAGTGTGCGGGCTGGGCTAGAGGAGGAGAGATGGGAGGTGAGTAGGAGGAGGGTAAGGGAACGGAGAGCTTTGAAGCCAAGAGCGACGAGTTTTTATTTCACGCGAAGGTTGATAGGCAACCGCTGGAGGTTTTTGAGGAGGGGAGTGAAATGCCCAGAACATTTTTGCAGAGAGATAATCCGGGCAGCGGAATGAAGTATAGACTGGAGTGGAGAGAGACAGTAGGATGGGACGTCAGTGACGAAGCTGTTGCAATAATCCAGGGGGGATGTTATGAGAGATTGTACCCGCAAGGTAGCAGTTTGGATGGAGAGGAAAGGGCGGATCTTGGCAATGTTGTGAAAGTGAGACCGGCAGGTTTTTGTGACGGATTGAATGTTGTGGGGTGAATGAGAGAGCGGAGTCAAGGATGACACCAAGGTTGCGGACCTGTGAGACGGGAAGGATGGTATTATCAGATTAGAAAATAACGGTTTTCAAACGTCTTCCGTGACCTAGCAATCTGTTTCCTAATTCGGTAAGTGAAGTGTTCAGTTAACTCCTTAATAAGGGTATTTCAGGTCTATTTTAAAGTAACAAAATCTTATAGTCTACAGTGAAGTTCTAATCACATTACAGGAGGGATAAACTCAATGAACTCAATAAGTCTTCTAGACTGTGAGCCTGTTGTTGGACAGTGATTGTCTCTATATGTTGCTGAATTGTCCCTTCCAAGCGCTTAGTACAGTGCTCTGCACATAGTAAGAGCTCAATAAATAAGGTTGAATGAATGAGTGAATGAATGAATGAATGAATGAATGAATAAGCCGTGTACTCTGAAAAGCCAACCGGTAAAGTCATGAGCCGAAAACTTAAATTATAGCTATTGCTGTATCATTAATTGAATAGGAATGATTAAATCCGTAGCTAAAGGTGCTGCATTATTAAATGGAAATTATAAAATACATTTAGTGTTTTAATGGAATTTTTACACCCAATAATTAAAATCCTGTTTTCTGACAAACATAATTTCTCTGACAGCAAATGTGTCGTTTTGTCATATCAATGTGAGGAAAGTTACATCCTCAGTGTGATTTTTTAATATAAAAAATCATTTAATTAATCATTTAATCAGTTATATCTACTCTTTCAGGTGCTAAATCCCAAAAAGAAAGGAAAAAAGAAAAAGTATATTAATTCTGGAACGGTAAGTGAATTCTTTATATTAAATATTATTTTCAAGATATGGGTTAGGAAGGAAAACTTAGATCCTCCGAATGTGCAGTGTACAGGTCTTCAGTGATCTGTTTCACAATAATAGTTCAGAGTCCTTACAGTAACAACAAGAAAAGTAGGAGAATTCAGTTCTTTTGCTATTTCCTAGGGAGAGAAGAGGGAGGATGGAAGGATTCAGGGATAAATAATGTTTAGCTAGATAGTGGTCTCGATGTAATGAGGACTACATGCTGTCAAGCCAGAAGAAACTGGACACCTGCCCAGAAAAGTTCAAGGGACATTACTTGACTCACTTTTCTTTGAGAGGGATAGCAAGACCACAGCTACAATATTCTTTACAATAACTGTTCCACGGATTTGTTCTCCGGATAGTCTTAGCTGACTCTTTACTATCCTTCCTAATGGAGGGGTGTGCTGTATAAACTCTTGTTTCATAATGAATTGGACCTATCACGCAGAGGTTGAGGGAACACTTCCATCTAGAAGTAGCAGAGAGGCAGCGTGGCTCGGCAGAAAGAGCACGGGCTTTGGAGTCAGAGGTCATGGGTTCGAATCCCGGCTCGGCCACTTGTCCGCTGTGTGACTTTGGGCAAGTCACTTCACTTCTCGGTGCCTCAGTTACCTCATCTGTAAAATGGGGATGAAGACTGTGAACCCCACGTGGGACAACCTGATTCCCCTGTGTCTACCCCAGCGCTTAGAACAGTGCTCGGCACATAGTAAGCGCTTAACAAATACCAACATCATCATCTATGTGGTCACGCGGGGAATTAGTAAGCCTGCCATCAAAGCTTGGACACAACCACTTTTCCAGATTGTACGAATGAAAGTAGAATAATAATAATAATAATAATAATAATGTTGGTATTTGTTAAGCGCTTACTATGTGCCGAGCACTGTTCTAAGCGCTGGGGTAGACATAGGGGAATCAGGTTGTCCCACGTGGGGCTCACAGTCTTAATCCCCATTTTACAGATGAGGGAACTGAGGCACCGAGAAGTTAAGTGACTTGCCCACAGTCACACAGCCGACAAGTGGCAGAGCTGGGATTCGAACTCATGAGCCCTGACTCCAAAGCCCATGCTCTTTCCACTGAGCCACGCTGCTTCTCCGTAGAAGGTCAGAGGGAAGCCAGAACTTGGTCAAGAAGGAATGGAGAATCAAGAATTCACTGTAGATCCAAACTGACACTTTCTGGTTTCTTTTCTGAATCGCAGATGCTATATTAGTGAGTTTTGTTTAGAAACTGCTGCCATTCACCATCTGTTTCCATTCAGAGAGAAAAAATTAGTCAGAAGAGGCTTTAAATAGTTGTCGAGCCAATATAGTGCTTATCACTAGAGAATCTTGAATTAAAAAATAAAAACACTATTTCAGCTCATTTGGCTCCTCATCCACAAAATTTAATTTTAAATTTGATCCTGACCTCCCAACATATGGTGTTTTCTCACAAATTTGTATCATTGTGGAATATGATCAAAGAACGATACCGAACATTCATTTTTGATTTAGTAGCTAAAAGAGATAGATGGAGCAAAAGGTCTCGGGGGAATAAATTAAATCTTAACTAAAATGTGAACCAGGAAATTATCAAGCTATCTCGAAGAAACAAAGATGAATATTTTCATGATGGTTATTAGTTACATAAGTAGGTGATATGTCTTTGGAGACCAAAATAGAACTCACCATATCTTTTCCTTTAGTTTATTGTTTGTCATGTTTTTAACTTCACCAATTTCCAAATTCTCTTTTATCTCTCCTTTTTATATGACAAGGGAGAGACATGGTGCCTTTGTAGATGATTCTCATGTTCTTCAAAGGAAATGAAATATTCCTGGAGGGAGTTCAGCCATTTCTTTCTTCTAATAATATGGGAGTTGGAAAAAGGCAGGGCCTAACTTGTTATACAAAATAACCAGTTGAAAGATCGAAAAGATTGGTAGGAAAACTATTTTATTATATTTCATATCTTTACATCCCTTAAAAATAGTCAGGAGAAAGATTGGTGGCAAGAATATTTTATTATGTTTAATATTTTTATAGTTCTAAAATTTCTATTTCTACCCAAACTGAGCTGTGGTAGTTCAGAACTGATTATATAATATTTGTTTCAGGTAACATTACTTTCATTTCTGGTGGAAACGGAGGTTTCATTCCTTGACTATATTAAAGGAGGGTAAGTGATTCGATTAAAACTTTCCGTCATTTGAGTTTCTCTTTAATTCAATACCTAGTGCCAAAACAAAATCAAAATCTCTGAGATTATCTCTAAGGACCGTGTTTCCGACTATACAAGATTAACTTTCACACAAAAGACAATGGATGAGATAGGCACTGCAACTTCTCTTAAAGGAAAAGAAAAAGGCTACATAAGGAAAGTGTTTGGGACAACGTTGATTAGTTTTGGTTTCACACAAGTATTTGCCTTGTAAGCATTTGTATTCTAGACTGGTCTGGTCTTATGCCGTCGCGTCATCTCCGATCCATAGTGACACCATGGACACATCTCTCCCAGAACGCCCCACCTCCATCTACAGTTGTCCTAGTAGTGGATCCATAGACTTTTCTTGGTAAAAATACAAAAGTGGTACTTAAGGAATATATCTCTGATATGTTAGAGTCACAGAGATAAGAGGGAACTGGAGAGATCATCTAGACCCCAGCACTTATGTCCATTTTGCGTCAGGCTCTGTATTATTTCCCCCATCTGCATTTCTTTTCTAGACTGTAAGCTTCCTGTGGGCAGGGATCACGTCTATCAACTCTACTCTGTGGTACTTTCCCAAGAGCTTCTATTGTAAGCGTACCTAATAAGTGCTCATTGAATACTCTTGATTTATTGATAGCTTGTTTTATTTGCTTGTAGAAAGAAAGGCATCTCAATTATTCTAGACAGAGATTTGTATTGTCTGTCGATATTTCAAGGAGATTTTTCAACCTCATGTGGTAATACCTTAAGACCCTGTTCATCAGGACCTCCTTCTTAGTGCCTGACATACATCTTTAAGGGTGGAATCTATCAGTTAATAGCATTTATTGAGTGCCTACTGTTGCACAGCCCTGTGTTAAACACTTGAGAAACAGCAATAAGATTAGCTGTGTGACTGCGGGCAAGTCACTTAACTTCTGCGTGCCCCAGTTACCTCATCTGCAAAATGGGGATGAAGACTGTGAGCCTCATGTGGGACAACCTGATGACCTTGTATCTACCCCAGCGCTTAGAACAGTGCTCTGCACATAGTAAGCGCTTAACAAATACCAACACTATTAGTGGACTTGATCCATCGATTTTTTTTTATTGAGTGCTTACTGTGTACAGGGCTCTGTACTAAGTGCTTGGAATAATAATAATGTTGGTATCTGTTGGGGTAGATACAGGGTCATCAGGTTGTGCCACTTGAGGCTCACAGTTAATCCCCATTTTACAGATGAGGTAACTGAGGCACAGAGAAGTTAAGTGACTTGCCCACAGTCACACAGCTGTTGAGTGGCAGAGCTGGGATTGCAATACAGTAGAGTTGGTAGACATGTTATCTACCTGTAAAGAGCTTACAGTCTAGAGAGGGGGGCAGACATTAAAATGAATTATGGATATGTACCTAAGTGCTGTGGCCCTGAAGGAGGGGTGTATTTGCAGGGAATGTGTCTGTTTGCTGTTATAATAATAATCTTGGTATTTGTTAAGTGCTTACTATGTGCAGAGCACTGTTCTAAGCGCTGAGGTAGATACAGGGTAATCAGGTTGTCCCACGTGAGGCTCACCGTTAATCCCCATTTTACAGATGGGGTAACTGAGGCACAGAGAAGTGAAGTGACTTGCCCCCAGTCACACAGCTGCCAAGTGGCAGAGTCAGGATCCGAACCCCTGACCTCTGACTCCCAAGCCCGGCCTCTTCCCACTGAGCCACGCTGCTTCTCTAATCAAGAACCCTCAACTTTATTGATAAACTTTATTGATAAAGTTCAAGAGAACTTTATCCTCTCTCCAGGGCTTAGTACAGTGTTCTGCGCATAGTAAGGGTGCGATAAATATGACTGGATGAATATAGAAGATGCATCCAATTTCAAGGGTGACACAGAGAGAGAAGGACAAGAGGAAATGAGGGGCTTAGTCAGGGAAGACCTCTTGGAGAGGATGTGCCTTCAGTGAGGCTTTGACGACAAGGAGAGTGATCATCCATCGGATATAAAGAGGAAGAGGCATTCCAGGCCAGAGGCAGGATGTTGGTAAGAGGTCGGAGATGAGTCAGGTGAGATTGAAGTACAATGAGAAGGTTGGCAATAAAGGAGTGAAGTGTGCGGGTTGGGTTGTAGTAGGAAAGTAACAAGGAGAGATAGGAGAGGTCAAGGTGATTGAGTGCTTTAAAGCCGACGATAAGGAGTTTCTGTTTAATGTAGAGGTGGACGGGGAACGACAAAATCCCAGTGATGGGCAGATATGGGGTCCATCACTTCAGAGCCATGCATTTTCAGGTCTCTTTGATTCAGCAGGTGACTTGCTACACGCTCCTTAGCGGATTCTGACTTTCTCGGCCACGACGCCGCTGGAGGGGAAAGGGCAGATTTTAGCGATAATGCGATCGTAGAACTGACAGGATTTTCTTACGGATCGAATATGTAGGTTGAATGAGAGATCTGAGTTGAGGATAACGCCAAGACTACTGACTTGAGGAGAGACAGGGAGGATGGTGGTATTGTCTACAATGATGGGAAAGTCAGAGGGAGGGGAGGGTGTGGTGGGACAAATGAGTTCTGGTTTGAACATGTTAGGTTTGAGGTATTGACTTGTTCATCCCAAGCGCTTAGTACAGTGCTCTGCACATAGTAAGCGCTCAATAAATACTATTGACTATTGAATGAATGAATGGTGGGACATTAATAAGAGAGATACGGAAGGCAGGAGAAAATGTGAGATAGCAGAGAAGGAGAACGATTAAGGCTGGAAATGTAGATTTGTAAATTATCCACATAGAGATGATAGTTGAAGCCATGGGGGCAAATGAGTTCTCTAAGGGAGTGGGTGTAGATGGAAAATAGAAGGGCATCTAGGACTGAGCCTTGAGGGACTCCTGCTGTTAGAGAGTGGGGGGAAGAGGAGGAGCCCATGAAAGAGACTGAGAACGAGTGGCCAGGGATATACTACTACAGAGACCAGCCTGGCTTAGTGGAAAGATCACGGGCTTGGGAGTCAGAAGTCATGGGTTCTGATTCCGCCTCCACCACTTGGCAGCTGTGTGACTGCAGGCAAGTCACTCAACTTCTCTGTGCCTCAGTTTTCTCATCTGTAAAATGGGGATTAAGACTGTGAGCCCCACCTGGGACAACCTGATAACCTTGTACCTCCCCCAGTGCTTAGAACAGTGCTTGGCACATAATAATAATGGTGGTATTTGTTAAGCAGTTACTATGTGCAAAGCAGTATATGCTCGGCACATAGTAAGCGCTTAACACATGCCAACATCATTATTATCATTATTATTATTACTGTTCTAAGCGCTGGGGGAATACAAGGTGATCAGGTTGTCCCACCTGGGCCTTACAGTTTAATCCCCGTTTTACAGATGAGGGAACTGAGGCACAGAGGAAGTTAAATGACTTATCCAAGGTCACACAGCTGGCAAGCGGCAGAGCTGGGATTAGAACCCATGACCTCTGACTCCCAAGCCCGGGTTCTTTCCACTGAGCCCCGCTGCTTCTCATAGTAAGTGCTTAACAAATGCCATCATCATTCTTATTATTACTAGGAAAACCAGGAGAGGACAATGCCACTGAAGCCAAGGTTAGATAATGTTCCAAGAGAAAGGGTTTTGTCTGTTATCTTGTGCTCCCTAAATGCTTAGTACAGGGCTCCGCATGTGATAACTGCACAGTAAATACCATTGATTTGTTGATCGATCCCTAGAAGTGCAGAGTCCATTGATTAGGACTCTGGATGAGAGAAGCTCCTACCCCTGAGGGGGAAAATAACAGGTTAGATCTGGGATGTATTTAAGGAAGTAAGAGGCTCCTTGAGTGGGAAGGCAATCGATCAATCGGTGGTATTTACTGAGCGCTTTCCGCATGCAGGGCACTGTACTAAATGCTTGGGCAAGTATAATACAACAGAGGTGGTAATAAGAATAATAATGTTGGTATATGTTAGTGCTTACTCTGTGCAGAGCACTGTTCTAAGCACTGGGGTAGATACAGGGCAATCAGGTTGTCCCACGTGAGGCTCACAGTCTTAATCCTCATTTTACAGATGAGGTAACTGAGACACAGAGAAGTAAAGTGACTTGCCCACAGTCACGCAGCTGACAAGTGGTAGAGCCAGAATTCGAATCCGTGACCTCTGACTCCCATGCCCGTGCTCTTTCGTCTGAGCCACGCTGCTCTGAAGACACGGTCCCTGACTACAGACAAGCTTAAGGTCTAGAGATCCAGGAAAAGGAGATTGAACTGGTTTAATTTTCATTTTTACCTTGTTAAGAACCTATAAAATATTGAAGAGATTAAATTTTGATGTCTGCCTGCAGTAGGAGCTGGAGGAGAAACTCCTGAAGGCAGAGCAGGAATATGTGTGACCCTGGGCAGCTGCAGGCATGAGAAGTTTTCCATTTTATTTGTTTTTTAATGGTATTTGTTAAGAACTTACTATGTGCCAAGTACTGTTCTCGGTACAAATCGCGTCCCACATGGAGCCACAGTTATAATCCCCATTTTGCAGATGAGGGAATCGAGGTGCAGAGAAGTAAACTGACTTGCCCCAGTTCACATGGCAGACAAGTGGCGGAGCTAACCCAGGTCCTCCCGACTCCCAAATAATAATAATAATAATGTTGGTATGTGTTAAGCGCTTACTACGTGCAGAGCACTGTTCTAAGCGCTGGGGTAGATACAGGGGAATGAGGTTGTCCCACGTGAGGCTCACAGTCTTCATCCCCATTTTACAGATGAGGGAACTGAGGCACAGAGAAGTGAAGTGACTTGCCCACAGTCACACAGCTGACAAGGGGCGGAGTCGGGATTCGAACCCATGACCTCTGACTCCCAAGCCCGGGCTCTTTCCACTGAGCCACGCTGCTTCTCCACTAGGTCACTTTGTTCGCGGCCTTTCTGCCCCAGCTCTAGGAGGGGAGAGGTAGGCTAGGTCCGTAGGACTTCAGTGCCTTCAGAGAGAAGCCTGGGCTTCAGCTGAAGTATGGTGGCAGTGATAGGGATAGAGGGACTAGGGGAGCAGTCAGTACAGCACCCCTAAAATCTACGGTAGAACAGAAGTGGGAGCCTTCAAGACCCAGGGGAGGCCGATCAGACGCTCCTAAAGTGATTCTGGGGGCTCTCTTTCAGCCGGGATTTAGGGCTGAAAGACCTCTTCCCCTTCACCCCCGATAACATCACACTCCCACGCTCAAATTCACTCATTAGTTCGATCATATTCATTGAGCGCAAAGCACCGTACTAAGCACTTGGGAGAGTACTGTATAACAAGCATACACACTCCCGCCCACGACGAGCTCACAGTTCAGAGGGGGAGACAGACATTAATATAAATAAACGGATAGATAAATTACAGGTATATACGGATAAATCCACACGGTTGGGACCTTCGGTCCAAACCCCATCCTTACAGTTCTTCTGTCTCGTCCGGTCGTATGACGTCGAGTCGTTGCCGACCCATAGCGACTCCACGGACCCATCTCTCCCAGAACGCCCCACTCTCCATCTGCCATCGTGCTGGTAGTGGATCCAGACAGTTTTCTTGGTAAAAATGCAGAAATGGTCGACCACTGACTGCCTCCTTCCACCCTCGACTCTCCCCGGTGCCGAGTGCTGCTGTACCCGGCCACAGAGATCTCCAAGGACTTGAGTTTTCTTCTCTGAGGCCCACACCCTTAAAGATTCAATCATTCAATCAGTAATGTTTATCGAATGCTTACTATGTGCAGAGCGCTGTGTAAAGCGCTTGGGAGAATACAGTACAACAAATCAGTTGGACATATTCCCTGTCCTTAATGGACTTTCTAGATGGGAAGGCAGATAAAGAACGCATGAGCAATTTTGGTGCCTCCTGTTAGATACCAAATTTTCACCCACTTGGTCCAAACAACCTAGGAATAATACATTTATTGGCTTTAATTGTTCCTTTCTTCCATAGAGCCTTACGTAAGATAAGGGTATGCAAAATTAAATTATTTGGTATCAAAAGTTACATGTTTATTCCTCTTCCTACATTCCAAAATGATGGTGTTTATGTTGACACTGAATCCTTGTATATCCCAAGATTTATGTTGTCTAATTAATGTTGATTTACATCTTATTAAGCCCTAAAACCATCTGTTGTCATGGAAATTAATTCTGCATATTCAACGAGTGAAGATCACCCTTTGATCTTTGACTATGCTTTGGAAAAGAAGTATTGATCGACCAGATCGACATAATTCCTAAGAGTTGGTTTTCTCTCCTTATTAAAATATTTTACTCTAATTTTTAGGATATTTAGGATTTAAAATAATTTTCTTCACCCTTTCCTACAGTCCTACCTTGCTTCTTTGCCCTCCATCATGTTCATTTTTCTATAATCCATCAACTCTCTCAGGTATAGAAATGTTACTTCAATTTCCTTACTATTTTTATTGGAGAGACTGCTGGTTTTTAGTGTCCTTTCATTTTTCTATCATATTCTCTACCATTCATCAAGTATGTGTTTTGTATTAGATGAGAAGTCAAAGGGAAAACAGTGAGGATAATAAAATAATTTTTATTAGCTGTCATTTTTTAAGGGACCAAAGTTGCATAATTCATATGATCATGATCCATGAGGGTTAATAGGTTCACTCAATTTAATTTAATAGGTTTAATCAATTTAATATTTGATAGGCATTCGTTTTAATAAATGATGATCAAAATACTTCTTCCTCTTTTCATTTAAATATATTTCATTGTAGATCCAACATCGTATTAACAACCAAAGTTCATATCAATTAGTGTAGAAAAATCTTTAGGAGAAATACCAGTTCCTTTTAATAGTTTCAGTGTAGTTTTTCCTTTTCTGAGAAAGATTTAACATTGAATTTTGTACTCAATATTACCACTGTAGATTTATCAAGCATTGCTGCCGTTCGGTTCCAGAAATGTCATTGAGTATATACATTTATATATGCACCTATATAGCTCTTTTTTATACTAGAAGATGTCGCTTCTGACAGTGAGATCCTCTCCGTGCATGCAAATGAGGTTGAAAAGACTTATCCACTACCGTCAATCTAATCCACAGCGGATGCACGTAAAAATTACCCTTTGCCACCCAGATATATTTTCCATTTGCAGCAACTATGACCGTATTAGAATTTCTATCTTGATAACTCGTTCTTCCCAAAGCCTTTCCCTGATTGCATGCAAGGCATGTCTATTCGTAACAGCCCTCTGCCAAACCTTATATTAGAGACAGCAGTCAGTCGGCCTTTAAAACGTTTCCTTGCTCATGTACCGATTTTGATAGGCTCCTTTTCATTCACCACACAGAGGCCGATGGCCGGGAATATCCTCGGGGACCATCGGCTCATGAGCAAGTAAAGAAATCTGGAGTCCTGTCCGGAAATGAGATGGAGTGGGAAGTGGCATCTTAAAAAGCAGCTGTTGCTTTATCTTCCCCTGTCTACGACAGAGGTTGTCCACAAATGGTCTACCATCCCTCCCCACACCATGGCTCCTGGAAAGACCCGGGCTTGGGAGTCAGAGGTCATAGGTTCGAATCCTAGCTCTGCCACTTGTCAGCTGTGTGACTGTGGATGTCACTTAACTTCTCTGTGCCTCAGTTACCTCATCTGTAAAATGGGGATTAACTGTAAGCCTCACGTGGGACAACCTGATTACCCTGTATCTACCCTAGCGCTTAGAACAGTACTCTGCACATAGTAAGTGCTTAACAAATACCAACTTTATTATGAAGCATCCTGCCCCTCCCAGTGAGTAATAATAATAATTGCAGTATTTGTTAAGCACTTACTATGTGCCAGGCAATGTACTAAGGCCTGGGGTGGATACTCCCCAGTGTGGGCAGGGATTGTCTCTCTTGCTGAATTGTACTTTCCAAACACTTAGTACAGTGCTCTGCACACAGTAAGCGCTCAGTAAATACAATTGAATGAATGAATGAGTACGAGCAAATCGGGTTGGACACAGTCCCTGTCCCAGCTAGGGCTCACGGTCACAACCCCCATTTTGCAGAGGAGGTAACTGAGGCGCAGAGGAATAAAGTGACTTCACCAAGGTCACACGGCAGGCAAGTGGCAGAGGCGGCATTAGAACCCATGACCTTCTGACTCCCAGGCCTGTGTTCGATCCACTAGGCCATGCTGTTCCTCCTAATTCATTGGTGTGGTGCACAGGACTTGGGGCTTGGGAAATACAGAATCAATGAATGGCACGTTGCCTGCCCACAAGGGACTGACGCTACAACAGGGGAAATCATGAGTTTTTCCTCATCTTAAAAAACACCGAGGAAAACCACCAAAATCCCCTTTTTTCCAAGAAAAAAGATGAGAGGGCTGATTGTTGAAACTATCATACTATCTCATGGCTCATCATAGTTGGCGGGAATCCTTGCCGAAATCCTCATGGACGGATTACTAAGGGAATATTGTTACCCATGAAATCAAAATGTGGCACTATCAATATGATTTTTGCAGCACGATGGTACTGCTCTTAAAGTATTCTTCAATTCAAGACCTGTGTGCTCTATTTTTAGAACGTACAAAAGCATTTTTCCCAGAACACTGGTCAGGCAAATACTAAACAAATGTGGCTGTTAATGACAAATTCCCCAAAATCCTAAGGCTATTTCATAACTCTATGGCTATTCATAGTCGTATTTTTTTTCACATAAATGTCTGTCTCCCCCTCTAGTCTTTAAGATCATTATGGGCTGAGAATGTGTCTGCTTATTCTCTTGTATTGTACTCTCCAAGAGGCCTTCCCAGACTGAGCTTCCCCTTTTCCCTCTGCTCCCTCTGCTCCCTCTCTGCTTCCCCTCTGCCCTCTGCTCCCTCCCCCTTTCCCTCTTCACCTCCCCTCAGCTAAGCCCCCTTTTCCTCTGCTCCTCTCCCTTCCCCTCCCCTTAGCACTGTCCTCATTTGTATAGATTTTTATTGTCATATTTATTTTGTTAATGAGATGTACATCCCCTTGATTCCATTTATCGTGATTATGTTGTCTTGTTTTTGTCCGTCTGCCTCCCCTGATCAGACTGTGACCCCATCATTGGGCAGGGATTATCTCTATCTGTTGCCCAATTGTCCATTCCAAGTGCTAGTACAGTGCTCTGCACCTCGTAAGTGCTCAATAAATACTATCCAATGAATGCTCTCCCAAATGCTTAGAACAGTGTTCTGCACATAGCAAGTGCTCAATAAATAACATTGATCAATCGAGCGACTGATTGTGTCAGGATTATGGAGACTGTCTGGCTTTCTCCCTCATGTACAAGGCTCAGAACTCTTCAACCTATTCACAATCAGTACAACTTCCCGCTGGGCCGCGGGGGCGTGGGAGAGAGTCAAGGGCGGAGACTCAAGTTTACTGCACAGAAAGAGGCAGCGGTAAACCGCGTCCATATTTCAACCAAGAAAACTCTATGGATCCACGACCGGAACGATTGCAGACGGAGGTGGGGCGTTCTGGGAGAGATGTGTCCATGGTGTCTCTATGGGTCGGAGTTGATTTGACAACATAAGACAATTGATTTGACACTTAATGTGTGGAGAGCACTGTACTAAGCACTTGAAAAGTATAATCGGTAGACACTATCGCTCAATAAATCAGTGGTATTTCTTGAATGCTTACTGTGTTTAGGACAGTGTACTCAGTGCTTGAGAGAGTACAGTAGATCCACAGAGAGCTTATTGCCCTGAAGGAACCTACAATCTAGTGGCAGAAACAGGCAATAAAATAAAGTACAATTAGGGAAAGTAAAACAATATAAAGATATATAAATGTGTGCTGTGGGGGTGGAAGTGGGGTACTTAAGGGATATGGACCTAAGTGAGGAGGTGATGCAGGAGGGAGGGAAAATAGGTTGGGGAGGTGAAAAGTTCATAAAGGAAGGCTTTCCAGAGGAAAAATGCTTTGTTTTGGGATGCGGATGCAACAAAGAAACTGAAGGCTAGAATCAGAATAGGTGTCTGATGTCAAGGAAACTCTCTTAAGTCAACAGACTAATTTATTTTTCAAAGTGTTTGAGGTAGTTATCCAATATTGCTGCAGACTTCTGACTGGGCACTTGAGGAAGATGTTCAGAATGATGCAAAAATGATTATCACTACAGAGTCTTCAAGATTTTGAATGGAAAATGCACCTCAAAATGAATGAGTTTCTATGCATCCCACTTCATGGAAAACAAAATTGAAGATTTTCACTGTTAGTACCCTGCCACATGAATTTTCATACTTAGTGAGTTACAATCATGACGCAGTGGATAGAGTATGGGCCTGGGAGTCAGAAGGTCATGGGTTCTAATTCCGGCTCCTCCACTTGTCTGCCGTGTGACCTTGGGCAAGTCGCTTCACAATTTTGGACCTCAGTTACCTCATCTGTAAAATGGGCATTGAGACTGTAAGCCCTACATGGGACAGGACTGTGTCTTCTATTCTCCATCTACTCCCACTCATGGAGAACTCATTCACTCCCGTGGCTTCAACTCCCACTATGTGGATGATTCCCAAATCTACATCTCCAGCTCTGATTTCTCTCCCTCTCTGCAGTCTCACATTTCCCCCTGCCTTCAAGACATCTCTGCTGAGATGTCCCTCATCACCTCACTTTAATATGTCTAAAACAGTAGTTCTTATCTTCCCACCCAAACCCTGTCCTCCCCCTGACTTTCCCATCACTGTAGATGGCACCACCATCCTTCCTGCCTTCCAAGCCTCTAACCTTGGCATTACCCTTGATTTCTTTCTCTCATTCAATCCGCATATTCAATCCATCACTAAATCCTGTCAGTTCGACCGTCACGTCACTAAAATCCTCCCTTTCCTCTCCATCCAAACTGCTAGTACGTGTATCCAAGCATTCATCCTATCCCTCCTTGATTATTGTATCAGTCTCCTCTCTAACCTCCCTGCCTCCTGTCTCTCCCCACTCCAGTCTATACTTCACTCTTCTGCCTGGATTGTTTTTCTACAAGAACATTCAGTCCATGTTTCTCCACTTCTCAAGAACCTCCAGTGTTTGCCTATCCACCTCTGAATCAAACGGAAATTCCTTACCATCGGCTTTAAAGCACTCAATCATCTCGCCCCCTCTTACCTCACTTTGCTACTCTTCTAGTACAGACCAGTCCACACACTTCACTCCTCTAATGCCAACCTTCTCACTGTACTCAATCTCATCTATTTCACCACTGACCTCTTGCCCACATCCCGTCTCTAGCCTGGAACGCCCTTCCTCTTCATATTCGACAATTACTCTCCCCCTCTACGAAGCCTTAATGAAGACACATCTCCTCCAAGAAGCCTTCCATAAATAAGCCCTCCTTTCCTCTTCTCCCACTCCCTTCTGCCCCACCTTGACTTGCTCCCATAATTCTTCCCCCGACCCAGCTCCATTGCACTTAGGTACATATCTGTAATTTCATTTATTCATATTAATGTCTGTTTCCCCCTCTAACTTTTATGCTCTTTGTGGGCAGGGAATGTGTCTGTTAAATTGTTATATTGCACTCTACCAAGCGCTTAGTACTGTGCCGTACATGCAGTAAGCACTCAATTAATATGACTGACTCACTGAGGGCTTTGGATATGGGGAGAACTGTGGTCGGCCTGATGTGAGGAAGGAGCGAGGGGATAGAGGCAGGATTGTTGAACGATTGTAGATGAGATTGTAGGGAAGGAGAGAAGGCAGGGCTGGAGGTGTAGATTTGGGAGTTGTCTGCATAATAAATGATGATGGTATTTGTTAAGTGCTTACTATGTGCCAAGCACTGTTCTAAGCGCTGGGTAGATGCGAGGTAGTCAGATTGTCCCACATGGGACTCACGGTCTCAATCCCATTTTACAGATGAGGTAACTAAGGCACAGAAAAGTTAAGTGACTTGTCCAAGGTCAAGCAACAGACCAGTGGCAGAGCTGGGATTAGAATGACAACTTTCTGACTCCCAGGCCTGTGCTCTATCCACTATGCCATGATGCTTCTCCATCTCTCTGTATATATATGCATATGTATGTGTATATATATATATAGTACTGTTTTGCATTACTTAGATCATATAGACATATATGATTCCCATATACGATATATGTAATGCTAAACGGTACCATGCTAGTATTATAATCTGCTGATTCTCTAAAAGGTATTGAGGAGTAAGGAAGCAGGAAGAGGAGATTTTGGCCCTTTAAAATGAAAAATCAAATGTGTTCCTGTTCAGCTCAACCCCACTCTGAGCAGAGAGGAGTGGGCAGACAGCTAGACTACTGAATCTCAGGAATGCAGTTAACATTTCTTCAATTCAGTGGCCCTGTGACCCATGAGGACAAGTTGTATGATGGATCCAATCTATCACCACCCATGCCCAAAATGTATTTGAACCAAAGGAGCCCAATATTAGTTGACAGTATTACACCCTTACACCTGTATCTCCTCATTCTTACCACCCTGCAGTGATTGAGAAAAGTATCAAATCTTTGAGGACTTGTTTTAAAAAAAAAACAAGGAGAAAAAGTGCAGTGTGTGAAATGAAATTATTTTACAGGTGCCATGGCGCCCTAAAGATCTGCTCCCAAATAAGATGGGAAAATCTCCTCTGGTATGACTAATTCCAAGTATTGAATATTTTTTTATTACTGAAGACTTGTTCTTTATCCGTTTCAGAATCTACATGAAAATAGGATCTTGATTATTTATATAATCACTTTGTTAGCTACTTATTCGATATTCACTGTCCCAGTCTTTCTACCCTCATGTTAAGAAGCTGCAGAGAAGATTATGGATTCAGGTAGAGACTAAGCAGACAAAGCAGATGCATGCCTAGCAGTCAGGATCCAATTTTAATGCAAATAATCCTTAAAATAAGAAAAAGAAAAGTAAGTTCTTTTATGTGGATTCATTTAATGCAGCACAACATTTTTCATATGGCATCAGCTGCCCTTTATGACTCCAGATACAAGAAAATGTTGTTTAGTTATGGGAACATAGCTAATAACTATATGCCCAAATAGCACAGTGGTACTTTTATTTGAATATAAGGAAAAGCCCAGTGCGGTACATAAAGCCTCATTGGTAGTTTGATTTCCCAACTCCAGAATGATTCCTTTCAACCAATCAATGGCAATAATTGAGCACTTGCTGTATACAGAGCACTGTTCTAGGCACCTGGGAGAATACATTGCAATACTGCATTGAAACAGCTTGACCTAGTGGTTAGAGAATGGGCCTGGGAATCAGAAGAACCAGGCTTCTAATTCTGGCTCTACCTCTTAATGATAATAATAATGATAATGGTATTTGCCAGGCACTGTTCTAAGCACTGGGGTGGATACAAGCAAATCGGGTTGGACACAGTCCCTTTTCCACACAGGGCTCACTGTTGCAATCTCTATTTTACAGACAAGGTGACTGAGGCACAGAGAAGTGAAGTGACTTGCCCAAGATCACACAGCAGACAGGTGGCAGAGCCAGAAGTAGAACCCATGACTTTCTGAGTCCCAGACCCACCCTCAATCCGCTATGCCGTGCTGCCACTTAATTTCTCTGTGCCTCAGTTACCTTGACTGTAAAATGGGGATTAGGACCGTGAGTCCCTTGTGGGACCTGGACTATGTCCAACCTGCCTGGTTTGTATCTATCCCAGTGCCTGGTACATAGTAAGCACTTAACAAATACCACAGTTATTGTTATTATCCTGAATAATAATAATAATAATAATAATAAAGTAAGCACTTAACAAATACCATAAAGAATAGAGTAGTAGACACAATCTCTGTCCTAAAGCTTTGAATCTCATGTTATCTTTGAAACATTCTGGGGCAACCTCCAGCATTTGGAGGGGTTTAGATTGGTGGTAAGGACAAAAAAAAAGAGAGAAGAGATTCCATAAATATGGCTGTAAATCTTGGAATCACTGGCTTATTTCCTCCCCTGGCCCATCACTATTACCCATGGAGTACTCAATACAAGGAGGAATAGGAAATGGTTACAGTGTCCACATAGAGCTCCTTGTGGGCAGGGAACATGTCTACCAACTCTGTTGTATCGTACTCTCCCGACTGCTGAGTTCAGTGCTCAGAATGCAGTAGATTCTAAATAAACATGATTTATTGATTGATTGAATTGCTGAACCTGAAGGCTTAGGTTTGCAGAAGGTCCCTCTAAGCTGCCTAACAACTAGAGTCTCAATTGTTTGAGAGATAGCTCCCTGGGGATCAGGGGTTCAGGTGCTCTACGACATTCTAAGATGCTGGGGAAGCAGCATGGCTCAGTGGAAAAGAGCCTGGGCTTTGGAGTCAGAGGTCATGAGTTTGATTCCCGGCTCTGCCACTTGTCAGCTGTGTGACTGTGGGCAAGTCAGTTCACTTCTCTGTGCCTCAGTTATCTCATCTGTAAAATGGCGATTAACTGTGAGCCTCACGTGGGACGACCTGATGACCCTGTATCTCCCCCAGCGCTTAGAACAGTGCTCGGCACATAGTAAGCGCTTAACAAATACCAACATTGTCATTATTATTATTATGCCTGGGGAATTGCCCTGATGTCTAATTCCCGTGGCTACTCTCTCTCTCCTTTAGAATGCCAGCATAATGCTCAATCCACTGCAATTATACAACAAACAAAAACATTTCGGCTTTAAATTATACCATTCATGAATCCACTAACAAATTACAGATGTTTTTAGAAATCTGAATGAGTCAAGTATTGAATTGAGTGAAGGAAACTGTAAAGCTTCAAAAATCAACTTCAAAAATACACTTTTGTAATATTTTTTTTGGTTCTCTGGATTTTAACGTTCTTATAATGATAGTAATTGTGGTGTTTTTATTAAGCACTTACTATGTGTCAGGCGCTGTTTTAAACGCTGGGGTGGATATGAGATAATAGGGTTGGACGCAGTTCCTGTCCCACTTGGGATTCCCAGTCTTGATACCCCATTTTACAGATGAAGGAACTGAGGCACAGAGGAGTGAAGTGACTTGCCCAAGGTCACACAGCAGACACGTGTCAGAGCCAGCTTTAGAACGTAGGTCTTTCTGACTCCCAGGCCCATGCTCTATCCAGTAGGCCATGCTGCTTCTCTGCTTCTCGTGGGCATGGAGCATGTCTACCACGATCTCTACACAGATGATACCCAAATCCATATCTCCTCCCCTATTCTCTCTCCCTCCCTCCTGGCTCGCATCACCTCCCACCTTCAGGACATCTCTACTTGGATGTCCTTCTGTCACCTAAAACTCAACATGTCCAAGACAGAGCTCCTTGTCTTCCCTCCTAAACCCTGTCCTCTCCCTGGCTTTCCCAGCACTGTGGACGACATGACCATCCTTCCTATCTCACAAACCCATAACCTTGGAGTCATCCTTGACTCCGCTCTCTCATTCAGCCCACACATCCAATCCTTTCCCCAAACCTGCTGGTCCCTCTTTCCCAACATCGCCAAGATCTGCCCTTTCCTCTCCATACAAACCGCTACCTTGTTAGTACAGTCACTCATCATATCTCGACTGGATTGCTGCATCAGATTCCTTTCTGACCTCCCAACCTCCTGTCTATCCCCACTTTGTTCTATACTTCACTATGCTGCCTGGATTATCTTTCTCCAGAAACACTCTGGGCATGTCACCCTCCCGCCCCCCAAATCTCCAGTGGTTGCCTATCGACCTTCCTATCAAGTGAAAACTCCTCACTCTTGGCTTCAAGGCTGTCCATCCCCTTGCCCCCTCCTCCCTCACCTCCCTTCTCTCCTTCTCCAGCCCAGCCCACACAGTCCACTCCTGTTGGGCCACTAACCTTCTCACTGTGCCTCATTCTTGCCTGCCCCACCATCGACCCCTGGCCCACGTCCTGCCTCTGGCCTGGAACGCCCTCCCTCCTCGAATCTGCCAATCACTGTTCCCCCCCTTCAAAGCCCTATTGAAGGCTCACCTCCTCCAAGAGGCCTTCCCAGACTACGCTCCCTTTTCCTCAAGTCCCCCTCCCCTCCGCATCGCCTCGACTCGCTCCATGTACATATCTATAATTCTGTTTATTTATATTGATGCCTGTTTACTTGTTTTTATGTTTATATTTGTACTGTTTTCACTTTTACCAACTTGTCTCATGATCTTACAAAGTTTCTTCTCAGAAAAAGCTGCTCCTTTCTTGATGGCTTTGCGTCTTGCTCATCTATTTGAATTAATTGATAGTTTTCAGCTGAGATGAAGCATTATCTGTTCATTTGCTTTACGGTGACCTTAAAACCTCATTTTTGTTTCCCAAGTCCTGGTTACCACACAGTATTTATTGAGGGTTTACTGTGCGCAGGTACCGTACCAAGAGCCAGGGAAAATAAAGTACGTCACGGTTGGTAGGCATTATCTCTGCCCACAAGCATCTTATAATCTACGGACATTAAAATAGATTAAAGATAGGGTAATTAGAGTAGTTCATTTAACCTCTTGGTGGTGGTTCTCTCACGTCTCACACTGGATGGCTATAGTGAGGTGAGCAAAGTGTCAAGGCTAGGAGACCGATTTCGTTTTGGAGCTTTGTTTGTGACCCCGTTTTAGCATTTGGAGATGAGTCATGAGTGTGGCTTAGTGAAAGAACCTGCACTTGGGAGTCAGAAGTCATGGGTTCTAGTTCCGCTTCTGCCACTTGTCAGCTGTGTGACTTTGGGCAAGTCACTTAGCTTCTCTGGGCCTCAGTTCCCTCATCTGTAAAATGGGGATGAAGTCTGTGAACCCTACATGGGACACCCTGACTACCTTGTATCTACCCCAGCGTTTAAGACAGTGCTTTGCACATAGTAAGCACTTAACAAATGCCATCGTTATTTCTATTATTAGCCTGGTCCCAAGCTAAGTCCTCATTTCCATTTCTTCCCATCTCTGCTGTGTTGCCCTTGCAATTGGATTAGACTGTTTAGTCTGTGAGTCCATCACTGGGCAGGGATTGTCTCCATCTTTTGCCGAATTGGACATTCCCAGTGCTTAGTACAGTGCTCTGCACATAGTAAGCGCTCAATAAATACTATTGAATGAATGAATGAATTGGATTTGCACCCTTTATTCAGCCCCACAGCACTTTTGTACATATTCGTAATGTATTGATTTAAATTAAAGTCTGCCTCCCCCTCTAGACTATAAACTTGTTGTGAGCAGGGAACGTGTTCACCAACTCTGTTACCCTGAAGTCACACAAGAATTTAGTAGAGTGCTCTGCTCACAGTAAGTGCTCAACAAATATGATTGATCAACTGATTGAATCAGAAGGGAACCGGTTAAGGGGTCAAAATTAGATTTCTATGTGGAGTCCAGATCTCACAGTTCTAGGGAAATTTGGACAGCTCTGTAGACCTTTAATTCGGTCTCGTCCTAATACCTTGCTGCCTCCGCAGTCGGACAGTTTCTCAAAGAATGTGCTGAACTATATGATTCCATTTCATATTTCCTGTGCGGTTCATTTGTTGGTCGCTGTGCTGCCTAAGTAACATAATTTGGTGCTACTGTTCCGCTGGATGTGGCTAATGTAAATTCTCATTCACATTTATGATTTTCATGGTGTAGGTTGTTGACACATTACTTTGTTTTTTTATGCTGCTGTCATCCGATAATGCCTGGTTGACTCAGGAAAGTGGTTTAGAGTTTTTTGTGTGTCATCTTGGGTTAGGTGCTGTCATCTCCATACAGTGTATTAATATTAATAATAATAATGATGGTCAGCGCTTACTATGTGCAAAGCACTGTTCTAAGTGCTGGGGGGATACAAGGTGATCAGGTTGTCCCACGTTGGGCTCACAGTTTTAATCTCCATTTTACAGATGAGGTCACCGAGGCACAGAGAAGTGAAGTGACTTGCCCAAAGTCACACAGCTGGCAAGTGGCGGAGCTGGGATTAGAACCCATCACCTCTGACTCCCAAGCCCAGGCTCTTTCCACTGAGTCACGCTGCTTCTCCATATTATTGTCTGGCTCCTCCTCTAAACTTTAAGCTCCTTGTGGGCAGGGAACATTTCTATCAACTGTGTTGTGTTGTACTCTCCCAAGTCTTAGTACACTACTCTACACACAGTAAGTGATCAGTAAGTACCACTAAATGATTACTGTCTCTAGGACTTTGGATATCGTTCATGGTCTCTTGAGTTGGAAGAGTTTATCAGAGAGGAACACCTGCATTCAGATCTCTTGTTACCTGTTGTGGGCAGGGGAAGTATTGTACTCTCTCAAGCCTAAGGACGGTGCTCTGTACACAATAAGCACTTAACGAATGCAACTGTAAGCTCGCTGTGGGCAGGAAGCGTGTCTACTGACAGTTACAATCTACTCTCCCAAGTCTTAGTTCAATGCTCTGCACATTGTAAGCACTCAATAAATACAATATTAAGCTCATTGTGGGCAGGGAAAATGTCTACCAACTGTTACATTTTACTCTCCCAAGCCTTACCCTGTTTGCTCTGCAAACAGTAATCACTCAATAAGTATGACTGATTGATTGATTGATTAAATTAATATTATCTGCCCACATCAGACAGACATTTCTCCCCCCATCATACCCCCAAGTGTTCCAACAAGCTTGACCTGATGAATTTCCTAGCACCATGAACCATATTATTCCTTTAGCACACTCTAGCACTATTCATTCATTCATTCAATAGTATTTATTGAGCGCTTACTATGTGCAGAGCAGTGAGCTCACACCCTCTTTAGCATTAAAAGTATGTGTCTTCTGACACTGTGGTAAATATTTTTCATGTTGGCCTCCTCCCCTAGAATCTAAGCCCTCTGCGGGCAGGGAACGAGGCGTGGCTTAGTGGAAAAAGCACGGACTTGGGAGTCAGAGGTCGCGGGTTCTAATCCCCGCTCCGTCACCTGTCAGCTGTGTGACTTTGGGCAAGTCACTTAACTTCTCTGTGCCTCAGTTACCTCATCTGTGAAATGGGAATTAAGCCTGTGAGCCCCACGTGGTTGTAACAGTGCATGGCAGATAGTAAGCGCTTAACAAATGCCAACGTGATGATGATTTTGTCATTTTATATTTCCCAGTCCATAGTACAGTGGATTACACTAGGTGGATGTTCAATATAAGTTGTTACTGTTACTATCAGTGATATTTGATAAGCGCTTACCCTGTACAAGGCACTGTTTTAAGCACTGGGACAGATGAGAATTACAGCATGGCGTAGTGGATAGCTAGATAGATAGAAGGTCATGGGTTCTAATCCCAGATCTGCCTCTTATCTGCTGTGTGATCTTGGGCAAGCCACTTCAGTTCTCTGGGCCTCAGTTATCTCATCTGTAAAATGGGGATTAAGAATGTGCACCCCACATGGGGCAACCTGATTACCCTGTATCTACCGCAGCACTTAGAACAGTGCTTGGCACATAGTAAGCATTTAACAAATACCATTGTTATTATCAATACTGTTATTATTACAAGAGAATCAGGTTGGGCACAGTCCACGTCTCAGGTGGGGCTCACGGCCCGTGTCTCACAGTCTCAATCCCCCGTTTTACAGATTAATAATAATGGTATTTGTTAAGCACTTACTGTGTGCCAAGCACTGTTTTAAGTGCTGGCACTGTTCTAAGCGCTGACAACTGAGGCACAGAGAAGTTGTGTCCTACCCAAGGTCACACAGCAGACATATTGTGTCCTTCTATCTTTTCTAAATCAGCAGGTTCTCTTCCCTATAAGCAAGTGTGTGCTATACTACCTTTTGGTCTGAAACTCTTGGTTGAGCAGGGAGGTGGAGTAAGAAAGCGGTGACATTTTCTCGCTCCATTTTGGCAGTTCAAGAAATTGGCCCCAGGAAATCTTGTGAAATTGTAGAATAAAATCACGAACCTTGGCTGGCCCATCTCTTTGTAATGGCTATATTCGCTGATATGTAGTTCTCCTGTCTGGACTATTGAAACTGCTTTCTCTTGTCAGGTTCGTGACATCTGAGGTGATAGCTAAAGCTATGCTATCTTTAGCAGTAATAACTATAGGAGTTCAGGGAGGACTGTGAAGCCAATCTGATGTTATAGACAGCAAGCCTCATGTTTGGTGACTGTCTCCAAAGACTGACTGCTTCAGAGGCGACTTTTCAAAGCAAATATTCCCTTCAAATATACTAAGGTTCAGTTTTGGCATTACTAGTATAGAGGGTGGGGGAGAGGTTGGGATTCTCCCGCCTTTTTGTGTGTGTGTGTGTGTGTGTATGTGTATGAAAAGTCTCAGGGCAACAGGGGAAAAGAATATTTTATATTTTCCCTCCCACTTGGTTGCCGTTATTATTGGACTTCTAAAGGTATTGAAACTCTTCCAGGCAAGTAAGGGGAACAAAACACCTCTCTCCCTTACACCCCAAACTCCTTTGATGACATTCAACGTGGCTCAGTGGAAAGAGCACGGGCTTTGGCGTCAGAGGTCATGGGTTCGAATGCCGGCTCTGCCACTTGTCAGCTGTGTGACTGTGGGCAAGTCACTTCACTTCTCTGTGCCTCAGTGACCTCATCTGTAAAATGGGGATTAAGACTGTGAGCCCCACGTGGGACAACCTGATTCCCCTGTGTCTACCCCAGCGCTTAGAACAGTGCTCTGCACAAAGTAATCACTTAACAAATACCAACATTATTATTCAAACTGCTCTCTACCAGTATGGGGCTAATAGTGAGGAGGCGTGAGAACTGCAATGCCTGCTGCCATGAAAAACAAGATACAGGGGCTGCTAAGTGTCCACTATGCCCCACCCTCATATATTTTAAACCAGAGTCACGGGGGACTTAATGAGCAGATTTTCCCACCATTCAGATCCTGCCTGGGGGGACCATTGAGAAAGGGTGGGAGGGACATATCTTAAACTAATGTTTTGACTGGAAGAATCCAAAGCTTTCCAGGAAGCCTTTCTTTGGAGTGGGAGTCTCAAATCAGCAAAAAAAGCACCCCTATTTTGTACCCATTCAGTCTGGGCGTAGGTGTGTATCAATCATATTTATTGTGCAGTTTCTGTGTGCAGGTTACTATACTAACCTCTTGGGATAGTAAAATATAACAATATAAAATAGTTGGTAGACATGTTCTCTACCTACAATGAATTTACAGTCTAGACGACGAGCTATGAGACTGTTCTACAGATATTCTCCCTGAGGTAATCAGAAATGGTTGATGCAATTTACTGGGTTCCATACTTATTACTCTTTCCTTAAAATTATATTTCAAGACTAGAAAATAACAAAAAAAGTTTCATAAAATAATCCAAGTATATGATGTGGCTAACTCTTGCGAAAGGAACCGTTTTCACATCTTAAAAAATGTTACAGAACAATTGAATATATTCTAAGCATCGACAATGGGCTAGGTGGCTTATAAACCCATAGATGCTGTTTGTACTGAGCTTATGCAGCTAGACAAATAAACATTGTGTTGGAGATTTAATCTAAATTCATACCCAAATTTTAGTTGCCATCCGTTTCGGATGAATTGGTATTTGAGTTGGATGTAATTTGATCAACAGAGATGTGCAACGATGGGAATGAAGGTTTGAAGGTGGGAGAAAGAGACAGGGGATGTGTATGGCTTCTCTTAGAACGAAGGAGTTGAGTAAGAAGGTTTTAGGAGAAGGAGATGGACAGGGGGCTGAATTCAGTACTGTACAATCTTTGGCAGGTTACTTAACTTCTAGGACTAAGTTTCTTCATCTGTAAAATGGGGATAAAATATTTGTTTTCCTTCCTACTTAGACTGTGAGACCCAACGGGGCAGGGATTGTTTCTGACTTTACTTTGTAACTATCCCACCGTTTAGCAGAGTTCTTCGAGTATAGTAAGGGCTTAACAAATACCACAATTTTATTATCATCATTATTGTTATAATTGTTAGTAATAGCAGTATTATTTTCATTAGTGATAGAACAGGAGAGAGATTGGGTAGTGGGGAAGGAAGAGACAAGTAAAAGGTTCATCAAAACCATCTAGGGATCTCTCTCTTTTTTGCGGGGTGTGGGGGTAAAGGTTGTACACTTGGAGAGATGTGTGTTAAGGATTGAAGATGATGTGAAAGTTAGTGAGATTTTATCCGTGCGTGTAGGTGTGACTGATAAGACCAGTGTTTGACTGGCAAGTCCTTGAAAGCATGTAAAAAATTTCCCCTTGCAGCATTATCCCATGTCGTATTCCCTGTGCCTGATTTTGTTTTTATTTTCCCTTCTGGTATTGTATTCCTCATAAGTACTGTTCTAAGACAGTCACCATATAGCTGAACACATACGTATCAGACTGATCTGATTTCTGTCACTGTCTTCCAAATGTGCATTGCTGTGTCACTTTGATGTTTTGCTCTGCGGCATTACTTCTGTCCCTTCTTCACTGCTCCTGTTCCATCTTGCCTCCATCTGCTGTTCCAGGCCTTTGGCACCTTCCTAAATCTCCCAGACCTCCCATCCCCTCCACTCCCTTGCTCCCGATGCCTTTGCCAATGACTCTATTGACCAAATTCAAGTGTAAATTCCACAAACTTCCTTCATCCTCCCTGCCATCCACTCACACATGCACCCACATGCACACACACCAGATTCCTTCCATGCCCTCATTCACTCTCTCATCTTTCCTGGTCATCCCTCACGAGTAAATCCCCCACCTGCTATCTCGCCCTCTCCTTCTGTGTCCACAACTCCTCCCCTACTCACCATCTAAAAACACCTACATCCACTCGCTACAACCCAGCTGCATACTTTGCTCTAATACCAACCCATACGCACTGTCTCTCTTCTTCCCTTGCCCAATATTGATCGCTTGCCCAATGTGGACCCCTTGCTCATGCCCTCCCTTCTGCCTAGACTCCCTTTACCTATGTTCTGAAAGACCAACATTTTCCTCATCTTCAGAGCCCAACTAAAATATTTTCCCCAAGAATCCTTTCCTCAGTAATCTGTCATCCTGTTTTCCCTCCCTACAGCTTCACCCATGCACTTAGTCTCACCCTTTAGTCCCACTCTGTGGCCGTTCATTCTCAGTCTCCTTTGCGGTCTCCTCCTTCCCCTCCCATCCCTTAACTGTAGGGTCTCTCCAGGTTCAGTTCTCAGTCCCCTTCTATTCTCCATCCACACTTACTCCCTTTGAGAACTCATTTGCTCCCACAGTTTCAACTACCATCTCTTTGCGTATGACACCCAAATCTGCATCTCCTCCCCTGTTCTCTCTCCCTTCCTCCCTCCAGGATCTTATCTCCTCCTGCCGTCAGGGCATCTCCACCTGGATGTCCACCCGCCACCTAAAACTGAACATGTCCAAGACTGAGCTCCTTATCTTCCCTCCCAAACCCTGTCCTCTCCCTGACTTTCCCGTCACTGCGGACGACACTACCATCCTTCCCTTCTCACAGGCCCATAACCTTGGTGTCATCATTGACTCCGTTCTCTCATTCAACCCACGTATCCAGTGCGTCACCAAATCCTGTCAGTTTCACCTTCACAAAATCGCCAAGATCAGCCCTTTCCTCTCCACTCAAACCGCTGCCTTGTCAGTACAGTCACTCATCCTATCCCACCTAGATGACTTCATCAGCCTCCTTTCTGACCTCCCAACCTCCTGCCTCTCCCCACTTCAGTCCATATTTCACTGCATTGCCCGGATTATCTTTCTACAGAAAAGTTCAGGGCATGTCACCCCCGTCCTCAAAAATCTCCAGTGGTTGCCTATCCACCTTTGTATCAAACAGAAACTCATCACTATTGGCTTCAAAACTGTCCATCCCCTTGCCCCCTCCTACCTCACCTCCCTTCTCTCCTTCTACAGCCCACCCCGTACACTCCACTCCTCTGCCACTTACCTTCTCGCTGTGCCTCGTACTCGCCTGCCCCGCCATCGACCCCTGGCCCACGTCCTACCTCTGCCCTGGAACACCCTCCCTCCTCAAATCTGCTGGACAGTCACTCTTCCCCCATTAAAAGCCCTACTGAAGGCACACCTCCTCCAAGAGGCCCCACTTTTCCTCAGCTCCCACTCCTTTCCACATCACCATGACTCGCTCCTCTTGCTCTTCCCCCATCTCCCTGCCCCATCGCACTTATGTATGTATGTATGTATATATAATTCTATTTATTTACATTGATGCCTCTTTTACTTTTATTGATGTCTGTCTCCCCCCTCTAGACTGTGAGCCCACTGTGGGCAGGGATTGTCTCTATTGCTGTATTGTACTTTCCAAGAGTTTAGTACAGTGCTCTGCACACAGTAAACGCTCCATAAATACCACTGAATGAATGAACTCTTTCTACAAATTCTCTTCTAGTGTCTTTCCCAGTGAAAGAGGTGATGAGCACTGTTTGACTGATCTATTATCAGGAGCTCATTTACTTAGGTGGGGAGGAATCTTATTTTCACTTGATGTTAAATGCTGCACATGGATAGCATGGGTGACAATACTTCAAAACTATCACCTCCCACCCACACATAAAACAGAAGTGAATTCACATCATCATAGTATTCATTCATTTAATAGTATTTATTGAATGAATAGTACCTCTAGTTGAAGTAATATCATTTTACATGTGTAGATAGCACATTTAATTTTGGGATCACTGAAGAGTATATGATTTGAAAACCTTTCCTTTATAGTCTTACTCTACATCTTTCCTCTGGTTGTACATAACTGCCCTTTTAAACTCTGTCTCTCAGGCTGTATGAAAACTTTGCTTCAAATGTTATCTTATTTTTTAAAAAAAATTGCTATTTAGACTACTGCTCTTGTGTTTGGGATGTCATGGGCCTCGCTGCACTGTATCTTGAATTACAACTTACCATAAGGAATTATTAGCACATGAAGAAAATACTCGAGAGACTATGCCACCTTCTTTTGGGACAGTAATTGTTGTTGACAACAACTCACACAAAACAATGCATCACCTATCTTTGCTGGCCCTTCTTGTGCCTTCCGTTTAGCTGCGGCTTAGCGTTTTGTTACGATCAAACAGGGACATTGATTTTCTGCAAGTGGAACACAGTCACTGATAATCCTGAAATAGTGTAGAAAGTTCATTCAGGACAGTATTATTCTGAGATGTTCAGTCTGAGGCATGTTACGTGTTGCACCAACTCTGTGGTGATTGTGTATGCAGTTTTGAGGAACATCATTTGGGAAGTAGACTATAATATATGACCTTTTTACATCATTGGCTGTGTACGTTTTTTTCTCCAAATGAGCTAACTCCCCACCTCATCTTAGTATTTACTTTGTAAGATCAACAATTAGAAATTAATTCTCAGACTCACTCATCCATGTGGACTGGGATTGGTCGGAGACTGCATTTCTTATTCTTATTTCCCATCTTCAGTAATGAAATTCTTTTAGTTTCTAGAGTGGACAATATGATTTTATTTTTAAAAGCATCAGTATTCTAAAGGAAATATGCGGCAATGCCAGTTGGTAGGATGCTAAAGCTCCATTCTTGTTGCTTGGTGCTGTACAATATCATTCTGTAGAAATGGATAGGTATGTCTTGAGAAAAAAGTCGGTAATACCTTTCAAATTAGAAAAAGGTTCCCGGAAAGGTACGTATTGAGAAAAAAATTGGTAATAGCTTTCAAATCAGAAAAGGTTTCCCGTGGATGGTATTTTTTTTTTCTGTTTCTATAGGCGTAACTGAAAAGACTCATGCTAGCCTTGAAGTTATTTCCACTACTAATAGTAGAATCATACTTTTGTTCAGTGACTGGGGTGCTGATGGTTATCTTGTATCTGTGAATCTAAGAGTCACTGAGAGACAATCTTTTTGCACACTTGCTCACAAGAATGCAGAAGTGGATCTTTGCTGGCTGCTTGCCCTTTGGGATTCATTCATTCAATTGTATTTATTGAGCACTTACCGTGTGCAAAGCACTGTGCTAAGCACTTGGGACAACGTACACATTTCCTGCTCACAACGAGCTCACAGAGGGGGAGACAGACATTAATATACATCAATCAATCAATATATTACAGATATGTGTGTGTGTGTGCGCGTGCGCTGTGGCGATGGGAGGGTCTTGTCTGTCTGTCTCCCCCGATTAGACTGTAAGCCTGTCAGTGGGCAGGGACTGTCTCTCTCTGTTACCGATTTGTACATTCCAAGTGCTTAGTACAGTGCTCTGCACATAGTAAGCGCTCAATAAATATGAATGAATGAATGAAAGTCAGGGAAACACAGAAGAGAGAGAGTGGGAGGAGAGGAGGGCTTAGTCAGGAAAGGCTTCTTGGAGGAGATGCTTTTTGGGATAAGCATGACTTAAAAACTGATCGTTAAGAAGGGAAAGATAGAAAGAAGGGAAGGAGGGCAGGAGGATGTGCATGTGGTATTAGCAGGGGTCTTTGGCTCTAGATCCTCTTCCTGAAAGAGCTCCTGGAGTCACTTTAGAAGCACCCAATTGCTGGTTGCCGTCTCTGGTTCCTAAAACCCTCCATCTAGCAGGGGCCTGGGAGTCAGAAGGACCTGGGTTCTAACTTAGTACAAGGACTGAGTACAGTGCTTTGCACACAGTAAGCTCTCAATCAGTATGATTGAATGAAGAATCTCAGCCCTGCCACTTGTCCACTGTGAGATCTTGGGCAAGTTGCTTCACTTCTCTGGGACTTAGTTAAATCATCTTTTAAACGGGGATTAAGTCTGTGAGTCCCATGTGGGACATGGATCTCGTCATTCAGTTGGTTGTATTTATTGAGCGCTTACTGTGTGCAAAGCACTGTATTAACAGATTGGGAGAGTGCAATATAACAACAAATGAACACGTTCCTGCCCACAACGAATTCACAGTCTAGAGGGGGAGACAGGCATTGATATCGCTCAATAAATAAATGGATAAATAAAATAAATAAGTAAATCAATAAACAGCCTGGTTACCTTGCATCTACCCCAGTGCTTAGAACAGTGCCTGGCACATTGTAAGCACATAACAAATGCCATGAAAAAAATTATCCATTCTTCTAGTGCAGGTTGGGGACCTTTTCTTCTCAAGGAACCCCAAGTCCCTTCATCCCTATCACTGCACGTCCCCATGACTGAGGCTCAGACATCTCCCCAAAAGCATAGGGGTCAGCAGGACCTAGCCCACCACCCCCATCCCGAGGCTGGTTATTAATTATAATAATGATGGTATTTGTTAAGCACTTACTATGTGCCAAGCACTGTTCTGAGTGCTGGGTAATGATAATATTAATAATAATAATTGTTGTGGTGCTTAGATGCTTTCTATGTGCCAAACATTGTACTAAGCAATGGGGTATATTCAAGATAATTGATTAGACTGTAAGCCCGTCAGAGGGCAGGGACTGTCTCTATCTGTCACCGATTTGTATATTCCAAGCACTTAGTACAGTGCTGTGCACATAGTAAGCGCTCAATAAATACTATTGAATGAATGGATGAATAATCATGTCCTATGTGGGGCTTACAGTCCATCTAAGTAGGAGGAAGAGCAGGTTTTGGATCTCCATTTTGCATTTGAGGGAACTGAGGCACAGAGAAGTTGAGTGGCTTGCTTATGGTCACACAGCAGGAACATTGCAGAGTTGGGATTAGAACCCAGATTCTCCGACTTCCAGGTCCTTGCTCTTTCCATTAGACCATGCTGGTGTCTCAAGATCTAACCAGGCCAGACCTGCTTATCTAACAATTCAGCCTCTCGGGGATAAGGGACATCTTCTGTATTCCTGGCTTGGGCTGGAAATCTAGGAGTTTTGGTAACGGGAGCAGCATCTCGCCTGCACTTCTGAGTTCCGTCTTGCTGGCTCGGGCCATCACGAGATAGCATTTGACCTTGAGGTACCCAGTTCACCTTGGAACACCTCCCCGTCTCTTGTTTCTCCCCATGATAATCCATTTTTCACTCTGTTCCCCGGATCATTTACCTACCAAACATTCAGTCCACATCTCCCTGCTCCTCAAGTACCTCCAATGGCTGCCCATCCACCGCCATATCAAACAGAAACTCCTTACCATGGGCTTTAAAGCACTCAATCACCTTACCCCCTCCTATCTTTCCTTGCTGCTTTTCTACTAGAATTCAGACCGTACACTTCAGTTCTTTAATGCCCCGATTTTGTCTATATCGCTGCCGACCTCTCACCCACATCCCGCCTCTGGTTCAGAATGCCCTCCCTTTTCAGATCCAACAGATCCAACTCTCTCCACCTTCAAAATCTTATTAAAAGCACACCTCCACGAGGCCTTCCAGGACGAAGCCCTCATTTCCTTTTCTCTCACTTCCTTCCCCGATGCTCTTGCACTTGGTTTTATGCCCTGTCTTCACCCCTCTTTCAGCCCCACAACACTTATGTACATAGACATAATTTGTTGTTTATATTAATGTCTGTCTCCTCGTCTAAACTGTAAGCTCATTGTGGGCAGGGAAACTGTCTACCCACTCTGTTACGTTGTACTCTCCCAAGAGCTTAGTTCAGTTCTCTGCAAAGAGTAAGCACTCAATAAATAAGATTGATTGATTGATTGATTACAGAAAAGTAGAGAAGTTGTGACTGGTGAAGTAAATTTGCAAGTCATCTCTGTAGAGGTGATAGTTGAAGCCAGGAGAGTTGATAAGCTTCCCAAGAGAATGGGTATAATTCAAGGACAGACAGGGACCTAGAACTGACACATATTCAATATATCACCAAATCCTGTCACTTCAGTCTTCAAAACATTGCTAAAATCCACCCTTTCCAACCAAGTATGTTTGGATGTTTGGAGACATCCGAACTACTACCATGCTGATTCAAACATGTATCTTATCCCACTTTGACTGCAGTATCTGCCTTTTTGCTGACTTCCCTGCCTTCTGTCCTTCCCCACTCCAGTCCATACTTCACTCTGCTGAATGGATCATTTTTCTAAAACAAGTTCAGCTCATGTTTCCCCACTCCTCAAGAACCTCCAGTGGTTGCCCATCCACCTCCAGATCAAAAGAAACTACTCAATATTGGCTCAAATCAATCAGCTCACCCCCTCCTACTACTTCACCTCACTGATATCTTACTACAGCTCAGCCCACACACTTAACTCCTCTAGCACCAGCTTACTCACTGTGCCCTGATCTTATCTAGCTCACCGCTGACCCCTTTCCCACATCCTTCCCCTAGCCTGGCCCTCCATACATACCAGACCACCACTCTCTCCACATTCAAAATATTATTAAGGTCACATCTCCAAGAGGCCTTCCCCAATTAAGCTTTTTTTTCCCTGGCTTCCTCTCTCTTTTGTGTCATGTATGTACCTGGATCTGTGACTTTGGGGCACTTGCTATTAATATTATTATTATTTATTCGTATTAATGTCTGTCTCCTCCTCTAGAATGTAAATTCATTATGGGCAAGAAACAAATCTACCACAAGTGCTTAGTACAGTTATCTGCACACAGTAATCAAGCAGTAAATGCCATTTATTAGTTGATTGATAAATTGATTGAGGGAGTGGTAGGAAGAAGCAAAGCCAGTATAAGAGACCGAAAACGAGAAGTGGGAAGAGAACCAGGAGAGGACAGTGCCAGTGAAACAGAGGGTAGATAGTGATTCCAGAAAAAGGGGATGGTTTTACAGTGTCGAAGACTCCTGAGGGGTCAAAGAGGATTAGGCAGAGTAGGGTCTATTATATTTGGTGAAGAGGAGGGTATTGGACTCTTGGAGAGAGGTGTTTCATCGAATGGAGATGTCAGAAGCCAGAGTGTAGAGGATCAAGGGGAGAATCAGAGGAGAAGAATTGAAGATGAGGTGGTAGTTAAAGTCATGAGAACAGCACTCCCAAGGAAATACTTATTACATCCCATACTTTTTACGTCAGATCCTCACTTGACGGGGCATGTGAGAAAAATTGATGCTATGGTAAATTAAAATGGGGAACTGTAAACAGGGTGGATGGAAAAATGATGTGACATGGCAATGAAAGAAGGGAGATGGCTTGCAAAGGAAGCCATCAGGAATAGGATGACTTTTAGAGCAAAGGATTGTTACATCAAGGAGAATTGAAAACTACACCAGGCACTGTGGATTTTAAATGCAACATTTTAGCGAGAGGCAGTCTTTCCATATACATGAGGCAGATTGAACTGTCAGTGATGAATGAGTTTTATCAGCCACACCTGTGTACACTGATAAAATCTTACTGTCAGCAACATCACTTCACAAGCTCTCAACTTGAGCACGAGCATCCCCACACTCCTTTTCTCTTATTTTTTTTAGTCTCTTTGCACACACACCTGCACACACACAAGTTTTTTATGCTTGTTTGTTCAATTCCTAAAGGTTTTTTTTGCTCTGGAAATAAATTCCCTTTAACACATTTGGTAACTACGTTCTATAATAGTTGAACTAATTTTAGTTTACACAGTTTAAGATTATTCTCTTGAAAAGGAGTTTAGTGATGCTATCTTGTCCTTAGCCTATAAACCTATTTTCCATAAGGCTATAAAAAGAATTTATATTCATTTTTAGCATAAGCCTAACATAAATGTATTATTCTCAACTGACACTTAGGTAGCAAGGCCCCTCCTTTGCTATGAAGCTTTCTTTTCCACATACTGCTTGATGGAGAAAGAGGGAAGGATTAATAATATTTAAATAATTAAAATAATAATTAACTTTCAGTAAGTTAATCAATCAATCATATTTTTATTGAGCACTTACTCTGTGCAGGGTACTGTACTAAGCACTTGGCAGAGTACAATATAACAATGTAGCAGACACATTCCCTGTCCACAACGAGCGTACCGTCTAAGAAGGGAGACAGACATTTATATAAATAAATTATCGATATGTATATAAGGGCTGTGGAGCTGGAAAAGTGGATGAATAAAGAAGTGGATGAATAGAGAAGCAGCATGGCTCAGTGGAAAGAGCCCGGGCTTGGGAGAGTCAGAGGTCATGGGTTTGAATCACAGCTCTGCCACTTGTCAGCTGTGTGACTGTGGGCAAGTCACTTAACTTCTCTGTGCCTCAGTTACCTCATCTGTAAAATGGGGATAACTGTGAGCCTCACGTGGGACAACCTGTTTACCCTGTATCTACCCCAGCCCTTAAAACAGTGCCCTGAACATAGTAAGCGCTTAACAAATACCAACATTATTATTATTATTATTGTTATAATAAAGGAAGTAAGTCTCCCTTTACTCTCAAATTGAGCACCGTATGCTTTAAAGCAGCTTGGAAACAGGATTTTTCTACTTGGTTAATCTGTGGTTGCTGGAAATTGAATTGACTACTTTACAGAGCTGAATAAACATTTCAGAGTAATTAGTGCTCTAAAAAGCTAATATGATCCAAATCCTTCACAGCATTTCTTAGGCCTGGGAAGGGAGAACACATAGTTCTGAGAGGACAAAGTTTTCTACCTGCCTAAGTAGAGAGAGAATTGGTCTGGGGAAGTGGAATGTCTTTGGGAAGTGGGGAAGCAGCATGGCTTAGTGGATAGAGCACGGGTCTGGGAGCTAGAAGGATCTGGGTTCTAATCTCAGCTCCACTACTTGTCTCCTGTGTGACCTCGGGCAAGTCACTAAACGTCTTTGTGCCTCAGTTCTATCATTTGTAAAATGGGGATTAAGATTGTAAGCCCCATGTGGGACAGGGTCTGTGTCCTTCCTGATTATCTTGTATCTACCCAGCACTGAGAACAGTGCTTGAAACATAGTAAGTGCTTAACAAATACTATTATTATCATTATCATTTGTAAATGATCAGATAGTACCATGGTGGCTTAATTAATTTAAGGTATTTTTGAAGGGAAAAATTGTACAATGCTAAAGTTATTAGTCTCTTGTTACCCCCTTAATCGAGAGAGAGAAGATTTCTGAGGAGGAACCTCTTGCCCCCCGGGGGGAGGGGTTGTGTGGGTGTGTGTGTGTGTGTTGACTGTGTTTTCTGTTTGCACCCCATGCAAATGCACAAATGGAATCTGTTCCTGGGGTACATTCTGAGAATGTGAGAGATCTTTCAGAGGGGTACCCACTGGTATATAGGGGTGTACACTGATGACAGTTCAGGTTTGAGTGCAACAGACACAACCACACCACCTTGTAACATCTTCCAGTGTAACCTCTACAGCTAAGTTGAGGGGTTACACACCGTCTCCCCTTGGGGGATGATTTGAGGATTGAAATCCCCATTCCTCAAGTGTCCATCGGCTGCCAGGTTCCCCCTCGATCACGCAGAAATTCATTCCCACTACCTCCAAGGTTCTCCTTCTGCCAGCTATCACCATCTTACATATCGGCCCTGCTGCGCCAACCACTTAGTACAGGCTCAAGAGATTAGCTCAGTGCTGTGCACACAGTAAGCATTAAATATATACCATGATTGATTGATTGCTTCTCATCACCTTGTAGTCTGCACTCCTCCCAAGCCCACCTGCTAACTATGCCTCCCTCTCAATTGTCCTGCCTCCAAATCCTTGCTCAGGTCATTCCCCCATTGGAAACTCCCTTCATCTTTAAACATGATAGGCCAGAGTCTTCCCCTTATTCTAAAGCCTTCTAGAATATCATCTGTCTCATGATGCCTTCCCTGATTTATTCCCAATACCCCAAATCATGCAAAGCGAACAGCTACCCTCTTCCCATTTATTCTCATCCTTAGCTCATATATATATATATAATAGATAACACAGAGAAGCAGCACTGCCTAATGGTTAGAGCACGGGCCTGGGAGTCAGAACTCCTGGGATCTATCCAGTACCTGCTTCACCCCTTGTCTGCTGTGTGGCCTTGAGCAAGTCATTTAACTTCTCTGGGGCTCAGTTACTTCATCTATAAAATGGATTAAGATTGTGAGCTTCATGTGGGACAGGGACTGTGTCCAAAATGAGCAGCTTGTATCTACCCCGGTGCTTAGACAGTATCTGACAGTTAGTAAGCACTTAACAAATACCATAATATGTGCATATATTATATGTATACTGTATATATGTATAAGTCTTAAGTGGTACATTCAGCTATTCAGTTATCTCATCCTGTGATATCCATTCTATTTGTTACCTCTTAATTCTTCCTGCTGCCCTATTTCTAAATAATTTAAATCTTCTTGTCTCCCCCCTGTTAGATTGTAAACCTTTAGGGATTAATGGACATGTCTTTTTCTTCTTCCGTTGCTCTCCTGAGGACGTAGTACAGTATTCTCCTCAGTAGGCAGTCAGTAAATTTCATTGATGATGACTATAATAACTGATGAAAAAGGCAAAAACTTCCTCTAGTTGGCAAATACTTTGGATATGCTTGTGTTAAAGAAAATGTGACTATTATAATAGTTATGACAATAGTAAAAGGCTGAGTAAGAGTTTGCTACTTTCCTCCTCGCCTTTTTATGAATTTAGGAGCCATAACTTTGTAACATGTATTCTATGAAATAAGTACTTCAGAAAACTGGATTCTCTACCTTACTCGGTAATACAAAGTAATTTAAAAAATCTTATCTGTGAATTCATTAAATTGTGAAGTTTCTTTTTTTTACAGAACCCAAATCAATTTCACAGTGGCCATTGATTTCACAGCATCAAATGGTGAGTGTTTTTAGTGTCTGAAATTATTGGATAGCTAAATATTTGAAGGGGTTATTTTTTTCAGATTCATGAAGTTTAGATATTTTCTTTTCTTATTTGCTTATGAAGTTAAATATAGAGCTTTAACCTTCATAGTTGTGTTCCTTTATTGAAGAAAAATGTAATTAAAAGTATTTTTATTTAAAACTTTAGATTAATCTGGATTTCAATTAAAACTTTTTAAAAAATAATTACATGAAAAAAGATTTGAAGTCAAAATGTCATTTCAACTGTTATTTTCCAATTAATTATGGCTTATGTATCTCATATTAAACACAAATCCAAAGTCAAAGTTATTCCCATGTTGAGAAATGTGATGATAAACTTAATCCCAAAGGGGTTCATTAGTTACTGTTATTAATTTTTCTAAGAGCTAGCTCTCTTTGCTTAACTTCCTATGAAAGTTAATAAAGAAGAGGATGACCTTTGCTGAGAATTTTTCAAGAAAGTCTCCTGTATTTGTTTCCACCTCTTTTAAATGTGAACATTTGGACCTCGATATAAACATTTGCTTCCCCCCTTCTTGCTTATATTTGGGAAAATTGTCAGATGGGAGTAAAGGTGATGAATCCTCATAGAAAAATCATTGCAGTGTGGCTTAATGGAAAGAGCATGGGCTTGAGAGTCAGAGACCGTGGGTTCTAATCCTGGCTCGGCCACTTGTCAACTGTGTGACCTTGGGCCAGTCACTTTGCTTCTCTGTGCCTCAGTTACCTCCTCTGTAAAATGGGGACTGTGAGCCCCACATGGGACAACCTGATTACCTTGTATCCACCCCAGCGCTTAGAACAGTGCTTAGCACATAGTAAGCGCTTAACAAATATTAGCATTATTATTATTATTATTTACAGTTCTTGTTTGCAAATTTTATGGAGTGCAATTCCGAAAAGCCCACTAGCATGCAGTGCATAGCACTTGTAAGTTACTATGTTTGTATTCATTAATGAAGTTGGTAAAAACTTAAAAATATATTGATTCAAATGCAAGCCATGGAGAAATGGTGATATCTGAATTTTCCCCAAAGAGATTTCCAGTACATTCTTTGAAATAAAAATTCCTTTAAGAAAAGATTTTATTTGAATTTTAACACAAGTCCGCTGGTTGGTATCCTTTGCTTGAAGTGAATGCTTTTTCTTTATTCCAGCAAAATTAGGACAAATTATTTACACAAAGAACATAGAATAGGAAGCAGATCTAATAGCATAGTAAGAAACATTCTGTCACATTTTCTTACGGAGATTGAGGAACTGGACTTTCTTGGGCCAAACTCTGGGAATCACATGTGCATCATGTGGAATAGAGAGTGTGTCTGATCTGATTGTGTTGTAGCTAGTTGCCTACCAACTCTGTTGTGTTGTACTCTCCCAAGCACTTAGTACAGTGCTCTTCACATAGTAAATGCTCACTAAATACCACTGATTAATTGATTAGTAATAAATATTCCTAAAGTGCCTACTATGTGCTAAGCATTGTTCTAAATATTGGGGTAAAATATAAGTTGATCAGGTCTGACCCAGTCCCTGTCCCAGATGGGGCTCACAATTGAAGTAGTATTTCAATAGTATTTATTGAGCACTTACTATGTGCAGAGCACTGTACGAAGCGCTTGGAATGTACAAATCGGCAACAGGAGAGAGAACTGGTATTCAAACCTTATTTTACAAAAGAGGAATATGAGGCACAGAGAAGTTAAATGACTGGCCTAAGGTCAAACAACAGGCAAGTGGCAGAGTCGGGATTAAAATCCTGATCCCTAACTTCCAGGCCCATCCTCTTTCCTCTAGGATATACTCCTTCCCGCAGTGCTGAGCACGTAGTAAGCACTTAACAAATATTATCATTATTGTTATGAGTTTCCACAAGACGACTCATCCAATGCCCAATCTCCAAAATGACCCCACACGTATCACTACATCTACCGTGTCTTAATGCTAACTCCCTAGTTATAGCCACCTCCAACAATATCTTCCAATGATCCTCTTTTAGGAAGCTTTCCCAAAAATCCAGGCTATTTCTGCCTTGTTGCTCCTCATTGCTTCGTGTAAAAGAGAAATCCTGATCATCACCCTCAAGGGTTTCCATCAGCAGGTACCCCGTACTTAGAGGCTGTCTCTCTTCCCGCTTACTCGGTTTTTCTTTATCACCGTGTCTGTAGTTTTTCAGTCCACTAGTATCCACTGACATCCAATCCGGTATCAAAGAGTCAGGGAAAATACCACAAGCTGTCATTACTGAGCCTACGTCTGCCGATTCAAAAGAGCAAATAACATTTTTCACATCTCGTTCTGAAGCACAAAATAAATGGAAACAGCCAAGAAAGGTGCTGATGTTATTTTTATCATTCTGTCACTTTCATTGTAGGCAACCCTGCCCAGCCCACATCTCTTCACTATATGAACCCTTACCAGCTGAATGCATATGGCATGGCACTGAAGGCCGTGGGAGAAATCGTTCAAGATTATGACAGTGACAAAATGTTTCCAGCCCTAGGCTTTGGGGCGAAACTGCCTCCGGATGGTAGGATATCGCATGAATTTGCTTTGGTAAGCGAAGGGTCAGAAATTAAAAGGAGTGCCTAGAGAATGCTTCATTTCCTGCAGTTCTGTGTATTCCCGATTCCTTGAAGAATAAGCCCTATTTTTAGAAGCGTTTAAAATTTCATTATGGACATGAGTTGAAATCAATAAAGCAGGAGGGTGAAATATTCACTTAAAGGCTTTCTGTTTGAAAATATAGGCTCTCTCTTGGAACCTAAACATTTTTCTTTCAACTTTCATAATATATAAGACCAGTGCCGAGGGTCACTGGAGACAGGGAATGTGTCCGTTTGTTATACTGTACTCTCCCAAGCCCACGTCCTATCTCTGGCCTGGAACGCCCTCCCTCCTCATATCAGACAGATAATTGCTCTCCCTCACTTCAAAACCCGATTGAAGGCACATCTCCAAGAAGCCTTTCCTGACTAAGCCCTCTCTCCTCCCACTCTCTTCTGCACCGGTCTTATTTGCTCCTTCATTCATTCTCACTCCCGTCCCCATAGCACATACGTATATATTTATGTATATCTGTAATTTATTTATTTCCCTTAATGTCTGTCTGCCGCTCTAGACTGTGAGCTCGTTGTGGGCAGGAATGTGTCTGGGAGTCAGAGGGATCTGTGTTCCAATCCCGCCTCTGCCACTTGTATGCTGTGTGACCTGGGGCAAATCACTTCACTCCTCTGTGCCTCGGTTACCTTATCTGCAAAATGGGGATTTGATATCTGTTCAACCTCTTTCCTAGCCTGTGAGCCTCATGTGAGAGTGGGACAGCTATACGATTATCTTAGATCTAACCCCGACCTTAACTTTCCTACCCCCTATCCCGTGTGGGACAGAGATTGCGTCCAACCTGATTTTCTTGTATCCACCCCAGGGCTTAGTACAGTGCCTGGCACATAGTAAGTGAATAATGAATACCGCAGTTATCATGACATCATAATCTTAAGGAAAAGCACTTCGCTATGCCTATTATATCATATGCTTCAACAATGGCAAATAACAATAAAGAGAAAGACAAATTCTGTATCAGCTCCAAAACCCGACAAGACAATCATCTCCTGGGCAGGGAACATGGGCAGAGAAGCAGCGTGGTTTAGTGGAAAGAGCAAGGGCTTGGGAGTCAGAGGTTGTGGGTTCTAATCCAGGCTCCACCACTTATCAGCTGTGTGACTTTGGGCAAGTCACTTCACTTCTCTGTGCCTCAGTTACCTCATCTGTAAAATGGGGATGGAGACTGTGAGCCCCACGTGGGACAACCTGATTACCTTGTATTTACCCCAGAGCTTAGAACAGTGCTTGGCACATAATAAGTGCTTAACAGATACCGTAATTATTATTCTTATGTCTACCGATTTTGTTACATTGTATTCCCCCAAGTGCTTAGTACAGTGCTCGGCACACAGCAAGCACTGGATAAATGAAATCGATTGATCATAAGCATTTTCAATGCAAGAGAGGGAAGGGATGTCAAAACAGAAAAAATGTCTTCAGATCTTTGGAAAGCTAAATTGCAATCACCCACTCCTGCCCCACTTCCAGTCCCAAAGCACTGATGTACGTATTCGTAATTTATGTATTTATAATATGCCTGTCTCCCTCTCTAGACTGTAAGCTCATTGTAGGCATGGGCTGTGTCTGTTGAATTGTTAAATTGTACTCTCCTAAGTGCCTAGTACAGAGCACACAGGAATCGCTCAATAAATATTAAATAAACAGCATGGTCCAGTGGATAGAGCACGGGCCTGGGAGTCAGAAGGTCATGGATTCTAATTATGGCTCCGCCACTTGACTGCTGTGTGATCTTGGACAAGTCACTTCACTTCTCTGGGCCTCAGGCACCTCATCAGAAAAATGAGGATTGAGGCTGTGAACCCCACGAGGGACAGGGACTGTGTCTAACCCAAGTTGCTTGTAAACACCCTAGCTCTTAGTAGAGCGCCTGGCACTTAGTAAACATTAACAAATACCATTATTATCATTATTTTTTTTCCTATTGATCGACTGAAAGAGTCCAATTTTGTAGTCATGCTGGAAGATGAAAAATGCTTGGATAAGCTTAGTGTATTTTTAAAATGGGAAAAAGGTTCAGATTCTGAAAATGCTTTAGAGGAAAAACTGACAGGATTTAGCAACAGACTGAATGTGGGGCAGTATACTATATAATGATGCCTCTCTAGACCAAAGAAGAAAGCCGAATGAAAATAGTGTGGCAGGATCATGCCAAGTTGAAATTCAATATGATTGGGTTGATGTTGACCTTTCTAGTTGACTGTGATACCTGGCCATTCTAAAGAAAACAAGTCCAGCTTCTTGAACAGCTTTACTGCTGTCAACTTAGATCCATGGTCAACATCAAACCATAGAAGATGATTACCAGTGAGATTCAGGATACCAGCGTCTTGTTAGAATTTTCAGCAGCGTTACACCGAATAAACTAAACAAGAAAGCCTGGATCCACTGCACATCCCTGCTTTCCATCATCGACATAGAATTGGATCGATCGGACCCGATACTATTGACTCTGACCCATCGTGAAGTAATATCAAATCCATGATGAACTTTTCAGGACAATCAATTTCCTAAGTTATTTCCAGAACCCAGATCTGCAGATCAGTCAACCAGTCATATTTATTGGTAATAGTAATGGTATTTATTAAGCACTTACTATGTGCCAGGCACTGTAGTAAGTGCTGGGGAGGATACAGGCAAATCGGGTCAGACAGTGTCCCCGTCCCAGATGGAGTTCACAGTCTCAATCCCCATGAGATGAGGGAACTGAGTCCCAGAGAAGGGAAGTGACTTTCCCAAAGTCACACAGCAGAAAAGTGGCGGAACCGAGATTAGAACCCATGATCTTCTGACTCCCGGGCCCATCCTCCATCTACTATGCCATGCGGCTTCTGAACACTTAATGTGTGCAGAGCACTGTACTAAGTGTTTATGGTATCGAATGCTGTTTATGAGAACCATGTTGGTGTCATTCCCTGCTAATTTTTTGCATTTGTCACACTGCAAAGATTATATCAGTTGTGCCACCCTGTGATTTAAAGTCACATTGCAATTTTAGGAGCTTTGGATTAGTGATATTCTTAAGTAGCCCAACCAAAAATACCTTAGGTAGGCATCAGGCCCCCCTCTCAGGGTTGCACCTGGAGAGTTTCCAGTACCCTACCAGTCTTGGCTATGGGAGGGAAAGTCAAGGAGAGACCTATCCATTCCATTCCTAGCTTGAGCATTGGCTAGCCAATGGCAGGCCATCTGCTACAAGTCAAAACTCACCCGTGCTGGGCAACAGCAGCATGGGAGAGAGTCGAGGGGGCAGACTCGAGTTTACTACGTGGAAGGAGTCAATGGTTAACCACGTCCATATTTTGACTAAAGAAACTCTATGGATCCACTACCAGAAAGTTGGCAGATGGAGGTGGGGCGTTCTGGGAGAGATGTGTCCATGGAGTCACTATGGGTCGGAAATGATGCGACGGCATAAGACAAGATGAGAGATCGCGCCGGCAACGGAGGATAAACAATGACGGCTTAATAATAGCCCTCATCTGACTTTCACCTTTCCGCCCTGAAGGCAGTGATGATGAGAGCATATCTATCCTGTGGCATTTCTTAAATGGTCCATGCTTTGAGGAAATAAGGTATTCAAAGACATAGATGACTACAGTCTCAAACAATATAACAGAGTACTTACCGTTGAGAGACCACTGCTGTAGACAGATCAACCCAGAAAACAGAAATGATGAGGAGTTCTTTTTTATTTTTTTTAGTGATATTCATGTCTGCTAGTTCTTTTGTATTGCATTTTCCCAAGCACTTATGACAGTGCTCTGCACAGAGTAAGTGCTCAATAAATACTGTAATGAGCACTGTGACTTTGGGCAAATCACTTTACTTCTCTGTGCCTCAGTTACGTCATCTGTAAAATGGTGATTAAGTCTGTGAGCCCCACGTGGGACAACCTGATTACCTTGTGTCTACCCCAGCGCTTAGAAAAGTGTTTGACAGATAGTAAGTGCTTAACAAATACCATTATCATTATTTCTGTTATTATTATTTTACAAGTTAATCAGGTTGGACCCAGTCCATGTCCCAAATGGAGCTCACACTGTTAATCACCATTTTACATCTGAGGGAGCTGAGGCCCAGAGAAGTTAAGTGACTTACCCAAGGTCATGCAGCAGACAAGTGGCAGAGCTTGGATCAGAACCCAGGCCTTTCTGACTCCCAGGCACATGTGCTATCCACTAGGCCATGCTACTTTCTCTCCTGAAGGAAGTCTGTATGAAGACTGGGATAACGAGATAGGTCCCAAAACAGATACAGGGAGTGTCTATCAAAAGAACTATATTTACATGTATACAATTCAAAAGGGAAAGTTACTCTGCATCTGTCTTTTCCACCACACTTGCCTACCTGAATGGGATCTCATCAGTAGTATTCTCTTCAATAATGAAGGACCACCTTACGTATAAATATTTCCCATTATTCCTCCTCTTTGTCTTCACCGTTGTCATCATCAGCATTTAATGAGTGCTTCCTTTATGCCGAACACCCTCAGAGTGTACCAAAGAATAAAAATAAGATTGGCCCATTCCCGTCAAATTACGTACAATTCTACACACTTGCTAGGTACTGATCACAATGCAATCAACCCTCAGGTATCTGGGCTATTGGAGGAATTGGCCGCCCAGGTCGTTCCAAACAATGTAAAATGGTTGGAAGATCTAGGTGATGGGTTTCTGGGACGTGTGGGTAACAGAAGCAAAACCAGCTCCCCTGAAAGAGCGCTTCAGTTGTAGATCGTAGAGGGGAAGATCAAAGGGAGGCATGTCCTTTTGTTTATGGTGAGCGCTTAAAGATGCACTGCTCAGTTATTCAGGACCGGACTGCATTTAAGGGGCATCTTGTCTTGTCCTATGCCGTCAAGTCGTCTCCTACCCATAGCGACACCATGGACACATCTCTCCCAGAACGCCCCACCTCCATCTGCAGTCGTTCTGGTAGTGGATCTGTAGAGTCTTCTTGGTCAAAATCCAGAAGTGGTTGACCACATCGCCTCCTTCCGCTTGACTCTCTCCCGTGTTGCTGCTGCTGCCCAGCACGGGTGAGTTTTGACCTGTAGCAGATGGACTTCCACTTGCTAGCCACTGGCTAGGAATGGAACGGATAGGCCTCTGCTCGACTCTCCCTCCCTTAGCCAAGACTTGTGGAATACTGGAAGCTCTCCAGGTGTGATCCTGAGAGGGAGATAGTGGCATCTACTTCTATTAATTTTATCTCGTTCTTTCACTTTTCCATAGAATGGAAACCCTCAAAACCCCTACTGTAATGGCATTGAGGGAGTAATGGAAGCTTACTACAGGAGTCTGAAATCGGTCCAACTTTATGGCCCAACAAACTTTGCCCCTGTAATTAATCACGTAGCAAGGTAAGTGACTTGAAATTATTTATTTGGAAGTAACTTATTTGATAAGTACACTTATTTGGAAATAACTTATCAAAGTGAAATAATAGTATATCAACATGGTCATGTATAGATGTAAAATTGATTTCAATTCATCATTATCATCATCATCAGTGGTATTACTGAGCACTTAGCATGTGCAGAACATCGTACTAACCGCTTGGGACAAGAGTCAGGCAATCCCCCGATTAGACTGTAAGCCCGTCAATGGACAGGGATTGTCCATAGTTTGACAAATTAAATGCATAAAAATACTGAAGGGGAACATTCTTCATCCCACTGACCCTCTATTTTTGCAAGCGTTCACTCTATGTCAGACACTGTACGAAGTGTTGGTGTGGGTACAAGAAAATCAGGTTGGACACATGTCCCTGCCCTATACGCGACTCACAGTCTTAATCCCCATTTTACAGATGAGGTAATCGAGGTTCAGAGAATTTAAGTGACTTGCCCATAGTTGCATTGCCGACAGAAAGGGGTGTAGTCAGGATTAGAACCAGGTCCTCTGACTCCCAGGCCTGTGTCTCTCCTCTAGCCTACACTGCCTTTCACTGAGCTTTGACTTCCCATTGCCTAGTTTACTCAGTTACGGTAAAAGATATCTACTCCATGGGAGCAAAAGGAATTTTGGCCCCCACAGGATGGCACTTATGGGGAAATTCTTCCCACAGTATACATCGATCGGGAGAACATGAGATGGTAATAGAAGCAGCGTGGCGTGGTGGAAAAAACCACAAGCTGGGATGCTAGAGGACTTGAGTTCTAATCCTGTCTCCACCACTCCTCTGTTGTATGACCTTGGGCAAGTCACTTTTCTGTATGCTTCAGCGTGGCTCAGTGGAAAGAGCCCGGGCTTGGGAGTCAGAGGTCATGGGTTCGAATCCCAGCTCTGCCGCTTGTCAGCTGTGTGACTTTGGGCAAGTCACTTAACTTCTCTGGGTCTCAGTTACCTCATCTGTAAAATGGGGATTAAGACTGTGAGCCTCATGTGGGACAACCTCATTACCCTGTATACCCCAGCGCTTAGAACAGTGCTCTGCACATAGTAAGCGCTTAACAAATACCAATATTATTAAATTGGGGATTAAGTACCTATTCTCCCTCCTATTTAGACCATGAGCCTCATAGGGGATAAGGACTGTATCTGATCTGATTATCTTTTATTTACCCCAGCACTTAGTACAGTGTTTGATGCTGTTGGCAGACATCTCTGACCTTGTCCACCTTAAATCCATTCTTATCCGCTTCACTTTGCCACCCTGCTGCCCAGCAGTGAGACCTTTCCTCATTAATTCATTCTCATACCCATTGCCCCGACTAGCTGTTCCATTCAACTCCCTCCTCAAATCTCCTGTCTCCCAGTCCCTGCCATCTTTTTCCCCTAATGACCTTGCCACATACTTCATAGACAAAATTGAATCCGTCTGGCAGGACGTCCCTCAAATACTTTCTAACCCAACCCACTTGCTTTCTCCACCCTCTCTTGACTCTCCCTGTGTTCTCTGCAGTATCTTAAGACGAGTTCTTTTGCCTCCTTTCTAAATCTACCCCCTCCACCTGTGCTTCTGAACCCATCTGTTCATACCATATTAAAACACGTGCCTCCCTCCTTATTTCTCTCCTTGACTGTTCACTTTCAAATGGCTTCTTCATTGTTTTCCAACATGCTTGCGTAACCCCCAGCCTAAAAAAAACCCCTCCTTTGACCCCATGGGTCCCTCCAGTTATCGCCCCAGCTCTCTCCTACCATTCCTTTTCAGACTTTTTGCAAGAGTTGTTTTTATGCTTCCGATCCTTTGGATTTGAAGGTGATACCACTGACTGTGAGATTTTTATAGAAAGGGAGATGGGATTTCAGGGGACCTTTGAAAATGGGAGAAAAGTTGTGGCCTGGAGTGTGTGACTCGTTAGACCTGTTGGATCGATAGTCAACATCAACACTGGATATTAATAGTTAACATTCAACATAATATTCAGTAGTATGTGCCTGTAAAGACTGTGCCTTGCAGCACTGCTGAATTTTTTATCAGGGCCAGATTGATGCAGGGGCTCAAAGCCCTGGGTCCTGGGTTTACAGAGGTCCTGACCCCTAAATAACACTCCCTTTCTACTTTTCCAACAAAGCCTCTGCTTCCGACATGATCAAGAGGGTGTTCCTGACTGTAATAATGATGATAATTATGGTATTTGTTGAATGTTTACTAGGTGCCAGATGCTGTACCAAGCACTAGGATGGATACAAGCAGGAACACAGTCCCTGTCCCACATGGGGCTCACAGTCTAAATCCCCATTTTACAGGTGAGGTAGCCGAGGCCCAGAGAAGTGAAGTGAGTTGTCCAAGGTCATTAAGCCGACACGTGGCAGAGCCGGGATTAGAACCCATGACCTTCTGATTCCCAGGCCCCTGTTCTGTCCACTGGGCCATGTACTTAGTGCATGTGTGTCTGACTCTTAGTGGAGAGAGTGCCCTTTAAAGGGCGGGAAATGTGAGAAGCAGGGTGGCTCAGTGGAAAGAGCATGGGCCTGGGACTCAGAGGATTTGAGTTCTAAATAATAATAATAATGATGGCATTTGTTAAGCGCTTACTATGTGCAAAGCACTGTTCTAAGCACTGGGGGGATACAAGGGGACCAGGCTGTCCCACGTGGGGCTTACAGTCTTCATCCCCGTTTTAGAGATGAGGTAACTGAGGCTCAGAGAAGTCTCACAGTCACACAGTCGACAAGTGGCGGAGCCAGGATTAGAACCCTTGACCTCTGACTCCCAAGCCCGTGCCCTTTCCACTGAGCCACGCTGCTTCTCTAAACCCAGTTCATTCATTCAGTAGTATTTATTGAGCGCTTACTATGTGCAGAGCACTGTACTGAGCACTTGGAATGGACAAGTCGGCAACAGATAGAGACGGTCCCTGCCCTTCGACGGGCTCACAGTCTAATCGGGGGAGACGGGCAGACAAGAACAATGGGAATAAATAGAGTCAAGGGGAAGAACATCTCATAAATTCTGTAACTTACCTGCTGTTTGACTTTGGCCAAGTCACTCAACTTCTCTTTGCCTTAGCTTCCTCATCTGTAAAATGGTGATTCAATTCCTGCTCTCCCCCCGACCTAGGGTAAAGACCCCATGTGGGATAGGGACTTTGTCCAGCCTGGATTATCTTGCCTTTGCCCGCATGCTCGCTACGTTGCTCGATCCATAGAAAGTGCCTAGCAAATACCACAGATATTATTATCATGGTGTGGCCCCAGGAGAGGAACCTGCGTGACCAAGGCGCGCCTTTAAATCCACCCTACCTCAGCCTGTTCTGCCTTCTTCCCTGTTGGCCTGCCAGTGCTGGCCAGCTGGAAAGATGTGAATGCTTAACACAAATAGGTGCTAAGCGCCGCCCCACCCCTAGCTCTTCACCTCCTGGAGGAATTTTGTTGATTCCTTGACCGAGAGAAGCCACTGAGATCCTAGCGAGTACAAAGGGAAAAACTGGGTTTCACTCGGCAGCTCTGTGACTGTGGGCAAGTCACTTCTCTGTGCCTCAGTTCCCTCATCTGTAAAATGGGGATGAAGACTGTGAGCCTCACGTGGGACAACCTGATTACCCTGCATTTCCCCCAGCGCTTAGAACAGTGCTCTGCACATAGTAAGCGCTTAACAAATGCCAACACCATTATTATTATTGTGGCGGTTATTAGGCCGTGGCCTAGTGGCCTGGGAGTCAGAAGGACCTGGACTCTGATCCTGGTTCTGCCACCTGTCTGCTGTGTGACCTTGGGCAAGTCACTTTGTTTCTCTGGGCCTCGGTTACCTCATCTGTAAAATGGGGATGACAACTGTGAACCCCACATGGGACAGCAGGGACTGTGTCCGATCTGATTTGCTTGTATCCACCCTAGTGCTTAAGTACAGTGCCTGGCACGCAAGTAAGCGCTTAACAAATACCGTCATCATCATTTGATGATCAGGGGGCCACTCCCATTGTGGGAGGTCATCATGATTTGCGGGGGTTGCGGGGAATTCCCCTGCCACCCTTTTTTACTCCCCCAATCGCTTTCTCTTTAAGAGCAAGCCAAAGGGCAAAGTATGGAGAGGGAGGGAGAGAGGAAAAGCATGACAGGGACATCATTGGGTCAGTCAGTCAGGCAATCCCCCGATTAGACTGCAAGCCCGTCAATGGACAGGGATCGTCTCTATCTGTTGTCGAATTGTACATTCCAAGCGCTTAGTACAGTGCTCTGCACTGCAAAGTAAGCGGTCAATAAATACTACTGAATGAATGAATCATATTCATTGAGCGCTTACTGTGGGCCGAGCACTGTACTAAGCACTTGGGAGGGTACACTGTAACAATATACCAGACACATTCCCTGCTCATATTGAGATTCAGCGGCGATCTTCCTAAATCCAGACTCCTGCTTCCTCGTTCAGAGAAGCGGCATGACGTAGCGGATAAAGCATGAACCTGGGAGTCAGAAGGTCAAGGGTTCTAAGCCCGGCTCTGCCACTCGTCTGCCATGTGATCTTGGGCGAGTCACTTCACTTCTCTGGGCCTCAGTTACCTCATCTGTAAAATGGGGATTGAGACCGTGAGCCCCACATGGGACAGGGACCGTGTCCAACCTGATTTGCTTGTCTCGGCCCCAGCGCTTAGTACTGTGCCTGCCAATTAGTAAGCGCTTAACAAATGCCATCGTTATTGTTATTATCATCATCCTGCCCCCCACCCAGCAAAAAGCACCCCAGCCCTCGCTGCCTACGCTCCCCTATGTCTCTGGAACCACTCTGGCTGGTGGTGATGTAATAATGTCATTGTGGGCTGCATGAGAGGGGCCCCACTAGATTGGTTCATTACCCACAGAGACTTCGGTTTTCATTTCTCCCCCTCTGCATCCCAAAGCCCTCTCCTCCAAAAGAGTCACCCCATTTCCGGATGCTTCGTTCCATCTTTATAATAATAGTAATCCTAGTGGCATTTTTTGAGCGCTTACTTTGTGCCAGGCACTGTATTAAGCTCTGGAGTGGAGGCAGAAATACAGGCAAATTAGACTGGGCACCATCCCTGTCACAGTCTTAATCCCCATTTTATAGATGAGGGAACTGAGGCTCAGAGAAGTGAAGTAACTTGCCCAGGGTCACACAGCAGATGAGTGGCAGAGCCAGGTTAGAACCCAGGTCCTTCTGACTCCGGCCCGGGCTCTACCTATTAGGCCATGTTGCTTCTGCTCTGACCTGATTTGCTGCATCTCAGCAGTCTGCTGCCATGTTGCACGGTTTGAAGTTTTGTTTCAGGTAGCTCAGTGGTCTGCACACAGTAAGGAGGAACAGCATGGTTTCGTGGGTGGAGCACTGGCCTGGGAGTCAGAGGTCATGGCTTCTAATCCTGGCTCTGACACTTGTCTGCTCTGTGACCATGGGCAAGTCACTTCACTTCTCTGGGCTTCAGTTACCTCATCTGGAAAATAGGGATTGAGACAGTGAGCTTTAATTGTACTTTCTTCTCCATCTCCATAGAACAGATATTTGGGTATCCTGCCATTCTCATTCGCTTCACATGTGTCTAGCATTGTGAGGTAAAATGTGTCAAACAGCGCTTTCGTGCCGGTGGTTCGACTACGCAACATTATCTGAGAGTGTCTATTGTTCTCTGAAGCTAAATAGTCTTCGTGGGCGTATTAGGGAAACTGCTGTAAAAATTAACTGTGTCATCATTGGAAGATACAGAACACCTAGTCACAGAAAGATTGGATACTACTTTTGTCCTTTATATTGTCAATATGGACTCAACCTTGATTATTGCATAATAATCATAACAAGATGGGATGAAGCAGGTGGATTGAGTGGTTATGTAAGAGGAAGAAAGCTGGTAGTGCATCTTGAAGTCAGCAGTAAGAAGTTTCTGCTTAAAGCAGAGGGAAATGGGTAATAATTGAAGATTTTTGAGGAATGGAGTAATGTGGAAAAAAATGGAATGGAGTAATGTGGAAAAAAATGTTTAGAAGCATGATCTGGGCAGTGGTTTGTAGTATAGAATGAAATAAGGGGATGCGGGAAAAGGCTGATGCAGCCACTGAATCATGAGATGACTAGACTTTGAACCAGAGCAAATGCCATCTGGGCCGAGACGAAGGGGCAGAGCTGAAAAACGAGATGAAAAATCAGCCGGGTTTAACAGTCGATTAAGGCGAGATCTGAAAGGCAGCAAAGATTTGAAGATGGCACCAAGGACTTGGGCTTCTAGGACGGAGGTGGTGGTGTTGATGTGGACAAAGATGGGGAAGTTAACAGGATCGAATTTAGGTTAGAAAATGAGGATGTCATTCACATAGAAGTCAGTAGCCGGGAACAAATGGGTGCCTGAGTTTCTCGAGAGAGTGAATATGAGTGAGTGCGGAATGAGTTTCTATAAAGATCACAGTTATACCTATCGAGAAAATTAAAGAATCGGGAGTCAAATGTGTCTGGAACAGAGGAGATTAGATTTTCAAGAAAGGAGATAAATTGTAACCAGGGATTTAGCCCAAGTATTTTCAACATTGTAATGTGTTTCTGAGGGAGGTTTGGAAACTGCTTCTTTACTTCATTTGTCAGGATTCATTCATTCAATAGTATTTATTGAGCACTTACTATGTGCAGAGCACTGTACTAAGCGCTTGGAATGTACAAATCGGTAACAGATAGAGACAGTCCCTGGCCTTTGACGGGCTAACAGTCTAATCGATGCAAATGTTGTATCACACAAACTCACAAGATTAGTCAATAAATACTATTTATTGGGTACTGTGTGCAGAACATTGTACTAAGCGCTTGGGAGAGTACATGCAACAGAGTTGGTAGACATGTTGCCCGCCCACAACGAGTTTCCAGTCTAAAGGGGCGACGGACAGACAATGTAAATAGATATTACGGATGCGTATGTTAAGTGCTGTGGGACTGAAGGTGAGTTGCATGCTATGTGCCCAAAGGGAAAAGTTCCAACGTTATAGAGAACATGAAATGGAGACGGAGTCGGGAAAAAGTGTGTTTAATTGAGGAAGGACTCTTGGAAGAGATGTGACCTTAATAAGGCTTTGAAGATGGGGAGAGTGATGGTCTGGCGGATGTAAAGGGAGAGGGAGTTCCAGGTCAGAGGGAAGACGTGTGAAAGGGGTCAGTAGTGAGAAGGACAAGATTGAAGCACAAGATCTCTTTCATCTCTGGGTTTCAATTATTACTTCTCAGAATTTTCACTCATATCTACAGAAATACAATCATATATAAATAGAAGAAAAATTGCATTTTTATTTACACTTTCCCATTCATTTCATTTGCTTTCCTTATGAAGAGCATTCAATTCTATAGATCAAAATGGCATGTATCAGTAAATCCATAGCATATTTATTAAATGCTTACTGTGTGCAGAGCCTGTAAAATGGTGTTTACTATGGGTCAAGCACTGTTTTAAGTGCTGGGGTAGTTACAAGCTAATCAAGATGGACACAGTCCCTCTCCCACATGGGACTCCCAGTCACAATCCCCATTTTACTGATGAGGTAACTGAGGCACGGAGAAGTGAAGTGACTTGCCCAAGATCACACAGCAGACTGGTGGCGGAGCCAGAATTAGAACCCAGGTCCTTCTGACTCCCAGGCCAGTGCTCTATCCACAAGCCTGTGCTACTTCCCCATACTAAGCATTTGTAAGAGTACAATATAATAGAGTTTGTAGACTTGTTCCCTGCCCACAAGGAGCTTACAGTCTAGAAAAAGCAGCGTGGCTTAGTGGAAAGAGCAAGGACTTGGGAGTCAGAGGTCGTGAGTTCTAATCCCGGCTCCACCACTTGTCATCTGTGTGACTTTGGGCAAACCAATTAACTTCTCTGTGCCTAAGTAACCTCATCTGTAAAATGGGGATTAAAACTGTGAGCCCCATGTGGGACAACCTGGTTACCTTGTATCTACCCTAGCGCTTGAAACAGTGCTTGGCACATAGTAAGCCCTTAAGAAATGCCATCATCAATTTTATTATTATTAGAGGAATTTATAAAACCACTGAGTTGTGTGGTAGATTTATGGCTACAAATTCTGCCACAACTGTTCACCATGTGTGATGCTGCAAGATGCCTGGTAGAACGGAATGGAGCAAATCCTTGATTTGCCCTTTTAAATAGTGATATAGAGCAACATATAATTTTCACTATAAACTGCTAATCAGAGCGGTGCTAACCTTTTGGTGTGTGGAAATGCCATATTATACATATTATATACCCTATCTGTCAACCTGTAAAAATGGCCCGGATGCTTGATGGCAACATAAAACTAATTAAGACACTAAAAAAACCCTCAAAATAAAACAAACAAAAAACTGTAACAGATTGTTCTTGCTCGTATTGCTGCTGGATCTGCTGCGAGGGCTGAGGCAGCGAGGTTGGCATGTCATGCTACACGTGATGCGGCTCACGTGTCTAAGATAGATCCTTTACTTTTGGCCTGAAGAATAAAAACTTAATTTCCTTTAAGACCTATAAATTTGATCCAAACCAACTTCTTCCTGACCCAATTAAGAATAGATCCGGAGGGAGATTAGTTTGCTCGTTATAATAATTCCCCCAAAACATACTTATTATTTTTTAGAAAGTAATTATTGAACACCAGTAATGAGCTCATCAATCAGGCTGTTGTATTTATTGAGCACTTACTGCACAGGGGACTCTATGTTGGTGGTGAATACCCAAGTGGTTAGGTGACGTGGAAGTGCTAGTGTGGTGTTAGAGTGAGGAGATGAGGCGTTAATCAGGAAACTTCTCCCAGAGCAAGTATGATTTCTGAAGGCCTATGAGGGTGCAGAGAGCAGTGGTCTGACAGATGTGAAGGGGTACCATGAGCAAGAGAAGCATCTTGGTCTAATAGATAGAGCACGGGCCTGGGAGTCAAAAGGACTTGAGTTCTAATCCTGGCTCTTCCACTTCCCTGTTGGGGGACCTCAGTCAATCGCTTCACTTATCAGTGCCTCGCTTCCCTCATCTGTAAAATGCATGTTAAGACTGTGAGTTCTACATGGGACAGAGACTGTGTCCAGCCTTATAATATATCTTGTATCTAATCCAGCACTTAGCCTAGTGCCTGGCACAAAGAAGCAGCATGGCTTAGTGGAAAGAGCCCGGGCTTGGGAGTCAGAGGTCATGGGTTCTAATCCTGACTCCGCAACTTGTCAGCTGTGTGACTTTGGGCAAGTAACTTAACTTCTCTCTGCCCTAGTTACCTCAGCTGTAAAATGGGGATCAAGACTGTGAGCCCCAAGTGGGACAACTTGATAACCTTGTATCTATCCCAGTGCTTAGAACAGTGCTTGGCACATAGTAAGTGCTTAACAAATGCCATTATCATTATTATTAAATCCTTAACAAATACCACAATTATTATTATTATCATGAAGTGTTGACAGAGAGAAAAAGAAAGCAGTTAGAGTGAGTAGGTTTTTTAAAAGGAGCAAAGTGTGTGGGCTGGAGTATACTGAGCAAAGCGAGGATAAGAGACAGAGCGCTAAGTGAATACTTTGGAGTTTCTGCTTTAGCTACAAGGTTGAAGTAATTGGTGCCGGAAATGCAAGGGATACAGCAAGGGAGAAGTACTAGTACTGGGCAGATAGAGTTAAAGCAGGCGAGGGTAAATTTGCGATAGACAAAGTCAGTCTGGTGCCTGGTCTTCCACCAGAAAGGCTGTTGAAGTGATCCAGGGCTTGGGGTTGGTGGTGTGACATCAATGCGGGGTCAAGGGATCTAAGGGGTTGAGTTCAGGGTCGAGGGAAGAGTCGAGGAAGTCAATTGGGATGACGAGAAGGGAGGTTGGGTAGTGAATTAAGTGGAGTTATGATGGTCGGATAAATAGGAGGAGATTGAGAGATCAGAAATCTCTGTGGGGTAGAGGACAATTGTGAGGAGGAAGTGTTTGGGGGAAAAAAATGTAGGTGAGGGGATTGTGGTCAGCGAGTGGGATTTCATAGTTGGTGAGATCAGGGTGACTAGTGATGATATCTAGGGCATGACTCATTTAGTGACTGGGTAAGGCAGGGTGGAGGAGGTGGTCATCTGAGTTGAGAGTTAGAGGAAGCAGGTGGTTTGGATGTGCATGTCCACATGGATAGTAAGACAAAAGGATCACTGTGAGGATGGAGAAAGAGAGAAGGAAGGTGAGAAAGACATCAAAGTTGCATTACCGCATTATTTTCCTTAAAAAATAGTCCAAATTCGCTGCTAAAAAAAGCGAATAATAGCTGACAGAATGGATGCAAATACACTCAGAATGTATGAATAGAGCATAAGTCCTCCAAGAAGCCTTCCCTGACTAAGCCCTCCTCTCCTCTTCTCCTACTCCCTTCTGTACTGCTCCTTCATCTATCCTCCCTCCCATCCCCATGGCACATACGTTTGTATCTGTAATTTATTTATTTATCTTTTTATTTATATTAATGTCTGTCTCATCCTCTAGGCTGTGAGCTTGTTGTGGGCAGGAATATGTCTACTGTTATATTGTACTCTCCCAAGTGGCTGGTACAGTGCTCTGCACACAGTAAGCGCTCGATAAATACGATCGAATAAACGAATGGAAGATCTACTTCACCGTGATCTTCCAAAACAAATCCAAGAATCATTCATGGCTCCCGGAAGATTTTAATAGACTCTACCAAGTGAACAGACTTGCATGCAATCTATTTTAATACTTTTTGGTATCAACTAGTTTCTAACTTGCATTGAGTTAATTAACAATACCCTTAAATTTAGCCTAAGAAGCATTATAGCTAATGTATACACATCTCTGTCAAGGCTGTTAAGCTAATATGTCATGCAGAGATACAAAGTGGTTATATGAATATACCCATACATTAGCACTGCAATTACCCAACTGTGTCTGAAACAATTCAGAGCTTAATCTCACCAATGTCATGAAATTTTTCCTTTGTGGGTGAGTCTAACGTTCATTTCCGAGTATTGTTTCAATTCTGTCATTTGTGAATAATATTTTTCAGAACATCTATTTAGGTAGAGGCTCTCTTGCTTGTTGCTGTAAACTGTGAATTCTTTTTATCTTTTAGATATGCTTCTTCAGTAAAAGATGGTTCCCAGTATTTTGTTCTTCTGATTGTTACAGATGGAGTTATCTCAGACATGGCTCAAACAAAGGAATCTATTGTTAACGTGAGTTCTTTTTATATATGCTCCCTTTTTCCAAATATAAATGATATGTTTCTAATCTGACGTTAGGCCCTAAAGAGCTCATTTTGTTATACTCCCTTCTTTCATAAAGGGTGTTTTTCCGTTACATTTGAAATAGAACAGGGACTTAGGGAACATTCTTCTGACAATGTGCATCTACCTGGATAAAATAGGTTGCAGTGTTGGAAGAAACAGTGTGTGCATGTGTGTGGTATTAATAATTATGGCATTTGTTAAGCACTTACTATGTGCCAAGCACTGTTCTAAGCGCTGAGCGACATGGTTTTCCTTAACACAGTACTGGTCATAATCACAATCCCAGGGCTACAGGAGAACTGAGTGTATTTGCCGAACAGCAATTGGAATGGTTATTGTCCAAAGAAATCACTATGGAATTTCAGTTCCCCTAGGTGTTTAAATTTGCAGGTCTACCCATACCATTTTGAACGAGTTTTGCATACTTTAAATATTTTTAAAAATTATTTTTCTTCTAGTTGGTTTACAAACACTTTAAATCAAAACTGTTTGCTTAAAAATTCTTAATGCAAGAAAATTGACAGTCATCTTCAAAATGCCTCACCTTAATTTTTTAAAAATGATAGTGTGAACTTCCATTTGGGTCACAGAATTGGCATTGCCCCACCTACGTGTCCCATATAGATCCTTCTTCCTCTTCCTCTTCGTCCTCATCCTCCTCGTTGTCCTCCTCCTCCTCCTCTTCCTCCTCCCCTTTCTTGTCATCCTCATCCTCCTCCTCCTCCTCCTCCTGCTCCTCCTCTTCTTCATTCTCCTCTTCCTCGTCCTTCTTCTCCCCCCTCCTCCTCTTCCTCCACATTCTCCCCATTCTTACTTGTTCTTACCAGCCTTCCGAGCAATAGGTAGAGAATGAAAGCGTGTGCCGGCAGCCACCCACGTAAGCTCTCTCTCTGGAGATTTCAATCAAATGAAATGAAAATGGAATAAAAAGGAGTAACTCTCTCTAGGCAGGGTTTTCTTCAATCACAGCTGGATTGTCAGTGAACCTACTTTAATTTCTAGAGCCTGTATCCGTGAATGTAATTATTCTGTTGTAAATTGTTGGCAATCTTTAGAGTTGAAAACAAAACTGAATGAAATCCAGAGCAGAACTCTGACAGGAACCAGGTACTAAGCCCTGGTTATGGTAATAGTAGTAATAGTGATATTAAGCACATACTATGTGCAGAACATTGAACTAAGCACTGAGAGAGGATATAGAAGTGGAAATTTGACATGGGGTACTAGTAGGTATTAAAAACTTACATGGTCTTTCTAGCAATCCACCCCACGTAAGTGCTGTGGGACTGAGGGTGGGGGAATAGAGGAGTCAAATCCAAGTGCAAGGATAATAATAATTATGGCATTTGTTAAGTGCTTACTATGTGCCGAGCACTGTTCTAAGCGTTGGGGAAGATACAAGGTCATCAGGTTGTCCCATGTGGGCTCACAGTCTTCATCCCCATTTGACAGATGAGGGAACTGAGGCACACAGAAGTCAAGTGACTTGCCCAGAATCACACAGGTGATCATTGGAGAAGCTGTAACCCATGACCTCTGACTCCCAAGCCCGTGCTCTTTCCACTATGCCACACTGCTTCTCAAGTATGGCAAAGGAAGGAGTAGGAGAAGAGGAAAGGAGGGCTTAGTAGGGAGGCCACTTGGAGGTTTTTAATAAGACTTTGAAGGTGGGGAAAGTGATCATCTGTTGGATATGAAGTGGGAGGGAGTTCGAGACCAGAGGCAGCATGTGGGGGAGGGTTCAACGGTGAGATAGAGGAGATCGAAGTTCAGTGAGTCGGTTGGCATTGAGAGAGGGAAATTGTGGGCTGGGCTGTAGTAGGAAATCAGAGAGGTAAGATAGGAAGAGGCAGGGTGATTGAGTGCTTTAAAAGCCGATGGTAAGGACTTTTCAGTTTGATGTGGAGGTAATCACATCAACCACTGAAAATCACTGGCAATCCCTGGGGAGTTGGGAAACAAACTGAAGGGGTTTGAAGTTTGGACCAGAGTGTTGTAAGACAGAAGGGAGGGAGGTTAGCAATGAAGTTGCTGTAGTAATCAAGATATGGTATGTGCTTAGATTAACGGGGTACCATCTTAGATGGAGAGGAAAGGATAGGTTGTAGTGATGTAAAGGTTAATAATAATAATGTTGGTATTTGTTAAACGCTTACTATTTGCAGAGCACTGTTCTAAGCGCTGGGGTAGACACAAGGGAATCAGGTTGTCCCATGTGGGGCTCACAGTCTTAATCCCCATTTTACAGATGAGGGAACTGAGGCACAGAGAAGTTAAGTGATTTGCCCACAGTCACACAGCTGACAAGTGGCGGGGCCGGGATTTGAACCCATGATCTCTGACTCCAAAGCCCGGGCTCTTTCCACTGAACTGACAGGATTTGATGACAGATTAAGTGTGGGGGTTGAATGAGAGGGGATGAAGAATGTTAGCCCCATGTGGGTTATTGGCTGTATCCAACCTGATTAGCTTATTATTCCAACCTGAATACCCCAGAATTAGTACAGTGCCCATCTCATAGTAGGTGCTTAACAAGTACTATAAAAGAAAAAAAATGCACCTGTTGTCAGGTGTTTATTTCTTATTTATTTCTTTATATGAATGTCTGTCTCCCCCCAGACTGTAGGCTCGTTGTGGACAGGGAATGTGTCTGTCTATTGTCGTACTGAACTCCCCCAAGCATTTAGTTCAGTTCTTCTCACACAGTAAGCACTGAATAAATACCATTGAATAAATGAATGAATGAAATACTAATTTTATTTTGTTAGCCAATATAGAACCCAATTATCCCTCGTGAATCCCTTCTTCCCTGTTTTATGGGAAGTCAGAGGAGGTGATTTACACAGTTGGAGAGAATTGTTCCTCTCTCGTTGTAGAAACAGGATAATTCTGCGTGATGCTGCCCTGGCCTGCTCTGCCTTACCCAACAAAAATACATTTATTTGTGCCTCTAGCCCCAAAATGGATTTGGCCAGGATCATCGATCAATCATATATATTAAAAACTTACTGTATGCAGAACACTGTACTGAGTGCTCGGGAGACTACAATATAACTGATTTGGTAGACACGTTCCCTGTCCAAAACAATCTTGCAGTCTACAGGGACTAGAATAAATCATAGGCTTGCAGTCTGGAATAAATAATGGATTTGTACAGATGTTCTGTGGGGTGGAAGGTGGTGGGCCAGGGAGACGCAGAAGGGAGAGGGAGTAGGGAAAATGAGAGCTCAGCTCAGGAAAGCCTCTTGGAGGAAGTGTGACTTTAATAAGATTTAAAGGCGGGAAGAGTTGGATATGAAGGAGGTGGGAGTTCCAGGTTAGAGGCAGGATGGGGGTGAGGGGTCGGTGGTGAGGTAGATGAGATGGAATAGATGAACCAAGAGAATGTTCTGGGCTGTAGTAGGAGATCAGCGAGTTAAGGGAGGAGAGGATGAGCCAATTTGATTGCTTTAAAGCCAGTGGTTAAAAGTTTCTGTTTGATGCAGAGGTGGATGGACAACGGCTGAAGGTTTTTGAGGAGTGGGGAGATATAGACTGGCCTTTTTTCAGAAAAATAACCCATTCAGCAGAGTTAAGTATGGACTGGAGTGGGAAGCGACAGGAGGCAGGGAGGTGAGAGAGGAGGCAAGTGCAGTAATCAAGGAGGCATCGGATAATCGCTTGGATCAGTGTGGAAAAAACCGGATGGGGAGGGAAGGGTGAGGTTTAGCAATATTGTGCAGATAGAACTTGCTCCCTTTATTCAACCCCCTCCCAACCCCACAGCAATTATATAGAGAAGTAGCGTGGCTCAGTGGAAAGAGCATGGGCTTGGGAGTCCGAGGTCATGGGTTCGAATCCTGGCTCTGCCACTTGGCAGCTGTGTGGCTGTGGGCAAGTCACTTCACTTCTCTGTGCCTCAGTTACCTCATCTGTAAAATGGGGATTAAGACTGTGAGCCTCACATGGGACAACGTGATTACCTTGTGTCTACCCCAGCACTTAGAACAGTGCTCTGCACATAGTAAGCACTTAACAGATATCAACATTATTATATATGTATCTGTAATTTATTTCTTTATATTATTGTTTGTCTCCCCTCTAGACTGTAACCTCGCTGTGGGCAGAGAATGTGTCTGTTTACTGTCATATTGTACTTTCCCAAGAGCTTAGTACACTGTTCTGCAAACAGTAAATACTCAATAAATACAGTTGACGGAATGAATGAAATGGGGCAATAGAAAGACACCTCTGTATCTTTAGCAAGAAGAATCTCTGGATCCACTACCAGAACGTTTGCAAATGGAGGTGGGGCGTTCTGGGAGAGATGGGTCCATGGTGTCGCTGTGGGTCGGAAATGACTTGACAGCTTAAGGAAGGCAGGGCAAGGAGGCAAAAGTGGAACGGTGTTAAGGGCTACAAGCAGTAAGCAAATAGTCTTTGGGTGTGGCCAGTGTGGTTGGGATTGGGCTTTTCAGTCAAATATTCATTTATTGGTAAATCTCGCTATCAGAGATGTCTTCTTTAAATACAAATTGTGTGTGTGTGTGTGTGTGTGTGCTTGTCCTATTTATGGTGGCAACCATCCACTTGCCCCCTCCTACCTCACCTCCTTCTCTCCTTCTCCAGCTCAGCCCGCACACTCCGCTCCTCTGGTGCCGCTAACCTCCTCACTGTGCCTCGTTCCCACCTGCCCACCGTCAACCCCTGCCCCACATCCTACCTCTGGCCTGGATAGCCCTCCCTCCTCCAACCGCCCCACAATCACTCTTCCTCCCTTCAAAGCCCTACTGAAGGCTCACCTCCTCCAAGAGGCCTTCCCAGACGAAGCCCCCCTTTTCCTCAGCTCCCCCACCCCTCATCTCACTCCCTGTGCTCTTCCCCACCTCTCCAAGTCCCACAACCCTTGTGTATATATATGTACGTATCTAAATTCTGTTTATTTCTATTGATGCCTGTTTACTTGTTTGGATGTCTGTCCCCCACCTTCTAGACTGTAAGCCCAATGTGGGTGGGGATTGTCTCTCTTTATTGCTGAATTGTACTTTCCAAGCACTTTATGCTCTGCACAAAGTAAGAATTCAATGAATACGATTGAATGAATGAATGGACATGGATAGAGCATACGCCTGGGAGTCAGAAGGTCATGGGTTCTAATCCTGGATCCGCCACCTGTCTGCTGTGAGACCTTGGGCAAATCACTTCACTTCTCTGTGCCTCAGTTTCCTCATCTTTAAAATGGGGATTGAGACTGTGAGCCCAGCAGGAGACTGGTATTGTGTCAACCCCGATCTGCCTGTATCCATCCCAGTGCTTAAAATAGTGCCCGCACATAGTAAGCGCTTCATAAATATTATTATTATTATTCTCATTATCATCATTAATCATGAGATTCTTTTTAAAACCGGATAGTTCTGCCAACAAAAGTCAGGTCCCTTCCCCCACAGCTGCCATATCCATTTCTTCCTCCAACTAGGAAAGGGGAATTCTTTTTGCTAGGTAAACTTTCAGAGTGAAGATTCACAAATAAATATGTCACTTGACAGGAGCTATCGGATAGAGCTTCACCGCTGACTAGTTAATAGCTCTGTGTTTTGTAGTAGCGATAGAGATCTTATAAAACACGGGAGAGCTTGCGAATCTCAAACGATATAGCCCCAGGGATATGAATGGATGGATGGACGGACGGACGGACGGACGGACGGACGGATGGATGGACAAATAGATGAATGAATAAGTGAATATCTGTTTTTATTAAAAAATGATTGCAAGATGTTCCTGATGCCTAGGGGTGAGCATTCATCAGAGCTATCCTCTTAAACACGAGGGGGCGCTTGAGGCCTACTCCCTTTTTGTTTAAATGATAAATCACTCCAAGCCATTTCTTCAGCGGAAGTAGTCGAAAGGAAGGAAAAAGGAGGGAGAACAATGAGGAAAGGGAAAAAGAAGAGAGGGGCAAAAGGAAGGAGAGATGAGCAACCAGCAAGGGGAAAAAAGTAAGGAGGGAAAGTACAAGATCACCTGGGAAAGGATGGAAAATAAAAGTGGATTTAAAACCTAAATGAGGACAAGGACAGAGGGCGGATCAGAAGGAAGAGTGAGAAGGTTAGCTGGTGAGGACCCCCCAAGTCCAGAAAAATGGGAGGCTTGGGTGTGGTTGGCTTTTTCATGGCGATGTGGGGTTCGCAATGTTTTGGTTTTTGGTCTGGAATCTAGAGCAGAGTTGTTCTTGGCTCTAGGAAGTCTGGACTTTGCCAGAGCCTGAGTTTAGCCGATGTTGGGACGTAGCTGAAGGAAGAGGCATAGTTATTATGAGTCTTCAATTATAATAATAATAATGGCATTTATTAAGCACTTCCTATGTGCAAAGCACTTTTCTAAGCGCTTGGGGAGGATACAGAGTGATCAAGTTGTCCCATGTGGGACTCACAGTCTTAATCCCCATTTTACAGATGAGGTAACTGAGGCACACAGAAGTGAAGTGACTTGCCCAAAGTCACACAGCTGACAAGCAGCTGAGTTTGAGTTGAACCCATGAAATAAATCTGTAAAGGCCAAACAGCCCTTTGGATGATGAGAGAGAGAAAGAGAGAGAGAGAGAGAGACAGAGACAGAGACAGAGACAGAGACAGGGAGAGTGAATGAATGTGTGTGTATGCATCTGTGTGTTTTCCTCTAGACTGTAAGCTCTTTTCTTTTTTAATGGAATTTGTTAAGCACTTATTACGTGCCAGGCACTGTACTAAACTCTGGGGGAGATCCAAGCTAATCAGGTCGGAAACAGTCCATGTCCCACTTAGGGCTCACAGTCTTAATCCCCATTTTACAGATGAGGGAAGTGAAGCACAGAGAAATTCCTTGCCCAAGGCCACCCAACAGACAAGTGGAAGAGCCGGAATTAGAACGTATGTCCCTGACTCTTAGGCCCATTCTCTCTCCACCAGGCCTCGCTGCTTCTCGTTGTGGACACGGAATGTGTCTACCAACTATGTTATATTGTTTTCTCCTAAGTGCTTAGTACAGTGCTGTGCACACAGTAAGCATTCAATAAATACGATTGAATAGTTGTTTTTTTTTCTTAGTAGTTCTGATGAACAGCACCAAGGAATTATTGCTGAAGTATTTAACAGCCTTTGTATTTTGATGAAAAATTAACTTTTACCCTTTATTCTTACACTGATTTGAGATTTTGATCATCATTTGACAAAGTACTTCCAGACTTATTTTAGATCAACCATCATAGATCATTTCTTTCTAGTTCAAGCAAAGTAGAGCTTTGGGAATTTCTTTGAAATACATTTTAGGATTTTATTCATTTTAATCTGAAAGAGTTTCAAAACAATGAGAACTTGCACTCATCCGCCTATTCCATTTAAAAGTTTCCCTAGGGGAGCTGAAAAAAAATTCCAAGAAAGATTGATGCCTACATGTTTATGAGGGTTTGAGGCATTTACCTCTTTCTGATAAAGAGCCTCATTGTGATGCAAAAGGAATATTGTTTGAGTAAATTTAGGAGCGCTCTTTGGGAACCACTTATGTGACAACTCAAATCTTTTCTGTGTTGAAGATTATTACATTACTATGAGAAGAGCTTGGATATCATCTCTAAATAAGAAAAGTGGAAAAAATATGCCTATCACACTCAGTTCATTCAATCAATCATTCATTCATTCAATCCTATTTATTGAGCGCTTACTGTGTCCAGAGCACTGTACTAAGCACTTGGAATGTACAACTCGGCAACAGATAAAGACAGTCTCTGCCCAACAATGGAGTTACTTTTATTGACCTGGAATGAGTGATCAAAGCTTTTAGAAAATGAGTTTCAGACTCTATACGTCCCCCTTATTGTTTCACAAAGAGGGATGTTCTACTGGTGGGAAGTATTTAAGTTCCACCTTCCAATTTAAATATATGTTTACATATTTAACGTGCTTATACGATTCCCCTGAGTTACAGATACTATCATATTGTATGATCCTACTAACAACTAGCCCAGACTAAGTCTAATCCCCAGACTGAGCCCCCTTTTTCCTCTGCTCCTCATCCCCTCCCCCCTAATTCTTTCCCTTTGCTCTACCCCCTCCCCACCCCACAGCACTTGTGTATCTATGTACCTATTTATAATTATATTTTATCAATAAGTATACCTCTATAATTCTCTTTATTTATAATGATGCTACTGATTCCTGTTTACTTGTTTTGATGTCCGTCTCCCCCCCTTCTAGATTTTGCGCCTACTGTGGGCAGGGATTATCTCTATTTGTTGCTGAATTGTACTTCCCAAGCACTTAGTACTGTGCTCTGCACACATGAATGAATGAATGAATGAATGAATGAATGAATGAATGAATGAATGAATGAATGAATGAACAGCTCCATTCTCTACATATCTCAGATTGCTGAAATGTGAATGGGTTAGTGATCTAGATGGTAGATTTGTTAATACAACCCCTTAACCAATCCACCTATACTACTGGGAACAATAGATAAAAAGACTATCCCTAGAAACTCTTACTTCCCAAGCTCAGTGTGAATGTGTCCTTAAAGTTCTTTATGGTATGGCCCACAGCCCTTGTATATATATGTGCATATATATATGTATATATATGTGCATATATATATGTATATATATGGCTACTTTTTACAAAAGTTTTTTTTTCCATTTTCTCTAAAATTATTCTTCATTTGATCATCTTTAGTGTGTAAAAAACAGTGCATGAACAGTACTTTATTGTATTTTGGTACAAGGTCCAATTAATCCATCAATCAATCATTTCTTGAGTGTTTACTATGTGCAGATCGCTATATGAAGTGCTTGGGTGAATATATGATAGAGTTGGTAGACGTGTCCCATGTCCACTAGGAGCTTAGAGTTTAGAGGGGGAGACAAACATTAAAATGAATTACATGTACAACCCAGCCCACGTACTTGGCTCCTCTGGTGCTAACCTTCTCACTGTGCCTCGATCTCGCCTGTCTCGCCGCCGACCACTGGCCCACGTCATTTCTCTGGCTTGGAACGCCCTCCCTCCTCTAAACCGAGAGACAATTACTCTCCTCTGGCTTCAAAGCTTTATTGAAGGGCCATCTCCTCCAAGAGGCTTTCCCAGACTAAACCCCACTTTTTCTCATCTCCCACTCCCTTCTGCATCACCCTGACTTGCTCCCTTTGCTCTCCCCACTGCCTCCCAGCCCCAAAGCACTTTGGTATAGATCTGTAATTTTATTTATTTGTCTGATGTCTGTCTTCCCCGCTCTAGACAGTGACCTCTCTGTGGGCAGGGATCGTCACCCTTTATTGTTGTATTGTTCTTTCCCAAGCACTTAGTACAGTGCTCTGCACACAGTAGTGCTTAATAAATATGATTGAATGAATGACTGAGTGAATAAATAAATTCTGTGAGACTGAGAATGGGGTGAATAAAGGGTACAAATGCAAGTGCAAGCATGGTGCAGAAGGGAGAGAGAGTAGGAGAAATAAGGGCTTAGCTTCTTGGAGGAGATGAGAGTTTAATAGGCTTTGAAGGTGGGGAAGGTAATGGTTCATTCATTCATTCATTCATTTAATCGTATTTATGTAGCACTTACTGTGTGCAGAGCACTGTACTAAGCACTTGGAAAGTGCAATTCGGCAACAGAGTCGATCCCTACCCAACAATGGGCTCACAGTCTAGAAGGGGGAGACAGACAACAAAACAAAACAAGTAGACAGGCATCAATAGCATCAAAATAGATAGAGTTATAGCTATGTACATATTAATAAAATAAATAGAATAATAAATATGTACAAATATGCACAAGTGCTTTGGGGAAAGGGGGTAGAGCAGACGGAGGGAGTCAGGGCGATGGGGAAGGAAGGAGGAGCAGAGGAATAGGGGGAGCTCAGTCTGGGAAGGCCTCCTGGAGGAGGGGAGCTCTCAGTAGGGCTTTGAAGAGAGGAAGAGAGTTAGTTTGGTGGAGGTGAGGAGGGAGGGCATTCCAGGACAGCGGGAGGACGTGGGCCAGGGGTCGACGGCGGGACGGGCGAGAACGAGGGACCGTGAGGAGGTGTGTGTGAGCTGGGCTGAAGAAGGAGAGAAGGGACGTGAGGTAGGAGAGGGCAACATGAAGGGGAGAGAGTTTTAGGACAGGGGCAGGAAATGGCGAATGGGATGGGAGAGAGTTAGACATGGTCCACCAAAAAGAGATCTCTCGGATGCTTGGATTTCTCCCACTGTTCGAGAAATCTTTGGGCTTTTCCTTTCCGGAACAGCAAGAGCTTCAGAGGTAACTGAAATTCCTGCCACCACTGCCATATCTTTTCAGTTAAAATTATTAGTTATAATAGTGGCATTACAGATAGAGTTACAACAACAAAAAAAATTAGAAAGTGATTCTGATTGCCTAGCCCAAATGTGAAGGTTCCTGAGAGAGTTTTGTGGTTTCTACATGCCCCAGAGTGTATATGCTTCCCTCCCGTGGTTTTCCCTTGGCAGATTTACGGCCTCTTGAGCAATTGTGTCCAGAGGAAAGTATGCCAAATGATTCAGGGCAGCATTCTCTTATTGAAACTTTGGTCCCTCAATAAAGCATCCCAAAAGAGGCTAAGAATCACCCTCCAAAGCCTAATGAGCTTATTTTCTGCCTCATTTTTCTATGCTATCTAAACCTCTTTCTCCTGCTGACTAGCACACTCTCCTTTCTTCTGATTTTGTTCTCTTGATTATCCAGGAGTAACCTGGAGGAAAAGGATGGATGTCTAATTCAGATTTTCCTTTGTGGGTTCATGTTCCTCCATCTCCTCACTGACCCAGCAACTGTCTGGCCCCATAATTACCTTTGCTTTTGGAACAGGTTTTGCTGAGATTTGTGTTTTTGTGGGTTTTTTTTTTCACAGAGTAGTGTGATCTAGTGGAAGGAGCACAGGGCTGAGAGTCAGAGAATCAGGCTCTACCAATTGTCTGCTGTGTGATCTTGGGCAGGTCACTTCATATCTCTGTCTCTCAATTTCCTTATCTGTAAAATGCAGATTAATCTTACATCTTGCTATTTAGACTGTAAGCCCCATGTGGCACAAGGACTGTGTCCAACCTGATTATCTTGTAACTACCAACGTGTTTAGTATAGGGCTTGGCACACAGTAAGAACTTACTAAGTGTGGCTCAGTGGAAAGAGCCCGGGCTTGGGAGTCAGAGGTCATGAGTTCGAATTCCAGCTCTGCCACTTGCCAGCTGTGTGACTGTGGGCAAGTCACTTCACTTCTCTGAGCCTCAGTTACCTCATCTGTAAAATGGGGATTAAGATTGTGAGCCCCATGTGGAACAACCTGATCACCTTGTATCCCCCAGGGCTTAGAACAGTGCTTTGCACATAATAAGCGCTTAACAAAAACCACCATTATTACTATGTGTGGGATATCATTATATAATCCAAACAACATAACTCAGATGAGAATTTTCCTGGGAATTTGATTTTAACATTGTTCTACTCTACGTCTTCTCTCCCAATATGGGTGTGGGAATCGGACTTCAGAAAGTCACCCTACCTAGGTTGATAATTTTCCTGCCCCACGAAGAATTCCTGTCAATTGATCATCATCATCATCATCAATGGCATTTTTTGAGCACTTTACCGTGTGCAGAACACTGTACTATGCTCTTGGGAGAGTTCAATACAACAGGGTTGGCAGACATGTTCACTGCCCACGATGAGCTCACAGTCAGTCAATCCACCAGGTTCACCTGTGACAAACTATTCTTCCAACCCCCCATCATGCTCTATTCAGTCAGACATGCTGTGTCAGAAGAAAGTTCAGTAATTCCACTTTAGCAAAAAGGACATACTATATGCCAGACACTGTGCTAAGTGCTGGAGTGGATACAAGCAAATCGGGTTGGATACGGTCCCTGTCCCACTTGGAGCTCACAGTCTCGTTCTCCATTGTAAAGATGAGGTAACTGAGGTACAGAGAAGTTAAGTGACTTGCCCAAGGTCACAGAGCAGACAGGTGGCAGAGTTGGGATTAGAACCCAGGTCCTTCTGACTCCCAGGCCCGTACTCTATCCACTACGACATCTGGAAACATGTGCTACTCCCTGTCCCCGCCCCACAGAATTTACGTATAAATGTACATATTTATAATTCTATTTATTTATATTGATGCCTGTTTACTTGTTTTGATGTCTGTCTCTCCCATTCTAGAGTGTAAGCCTGGTTTGGGCAGGGATTGTCTCTGTTGCTGAATTGTTCTTTCCAAGAGCTTAGTAGAGTGCTCTGCGCACAGTAAGCGCTCAATAAATACGAATGAATGAATGAATGAAATATGATTGAATGAACGAATGAATGAATGAATAGAGCTGATGGTACTTGAGAAAATATCAAATGTGATGAGGTTAGAGCCAGGCAATAAGGTATAAACCTTTCCATCACCTGGCTGGTGCTGTGTGGTTTTTATTCATGGCTTGTTGTGATTTTGATTAGGATTAGGAATGCAGGGCAGCGGAGAAGTGAAACCAAACATGAAATCTAATAATGGTAATTCATTCATTCATTCAATAGTATTTATTGAGTGCTTACTATGTGCAGAGCACTGTACTAAGCGCTTGGAATGTACAAATTGGCAACAGAGACAGTCCCTGCCCTTTGACAGGTTTACGGTCTAACCGGGGGAGACGGACAGACAAGAACAATGGCAATAAATAGAGTCAGGGGGAAGAACATCTCATAAAAACAATGACAAATAAATACAATCGGGGTGATGTACATCTCATTAAGCAAAATAAGCAAAATAAATAGGGTGATGAAGATATATACAATTGAGCGGACGAGTACAGTGCCGAGGGGGTGGGACGGGAGAGGGGGAGGAGGAGAGGGAAAGGGGGGAGAAGAGGGTTTAGCTGCGGAGAGGTGAAGGGCGGGGGTAGAGGGAGCAGAGGGAAAAACGGGGGAGCTCAGTCTGGGAAGGCCTCTTGGAGGAGGTGAGCTTTAAGTATTTTGTTAAGCACTTACTATGTGCCAAGCACTGTTCTAAGAGCTGGGGGAGATACAAGGTTATCAGGTTGTCTCACTTGGGGCTCACAGTCTTAATCCCCATTTTACTGATGAGGTAATCGAGGCACAGAGAAGTTAAGTGACTTGCCCAAAGTCACACAGCTGACAGGTGGCGAAGCCGTGATTAAGATCCAAAACCTCTGACTCCCAAGCCCGTGCTCTTTCCACTAAGCCACGCTGCTTCTTCAGAAAAATGAAACTGGAGATACAGCAAGACTGAGTGGACATCAGCGGTGTTAAAGCTTTGTTGTTACTGTTGAAGTTTTGTTTTTTAAAGGTCCATTAGGACTTCTAAGAACATTCTCTGTCTATATATACAGCTCTGTTTGGAAAGCATCTATTATTGTGGCATCTTTTCTGAATGAATTTTTACTTTTTTGTTTCTCTTTTTTGAAGGCCTCCAAGCTTCCAATGTCAATAATTATAGTGGGAGTCGGACCAGCAGAATTTGATGGTAAGATGCCCATTTCCTTAGGAGTTATTGGAGAGTTGCTGCCCCTAGTGATTCATGAGGTTCTGAGGATTAACATACTGTAGGTCTCAATTTAGGACAGCATATAGAAATCAAGGAACTAAAAACTGAGTAGGAATCTGGATTCCAGCAAGTTTTATGGTTGGGGAGAGCAAATATGGAAGCCTTTCCTTTAGATTAGCTTTCCGTCCAGCATTCCCTCTTCTCAACTCCTTAGTCTCCATCCTGACACCTCATTCATTCCTTCAGTCTTATTTTTGAGTGCTTGGGAATTTACTGAGTGCATTTTGCACTGTACTAACAATCAGCATATCTCATAGCCTGACAACCGTGGCAGAACTATCGATGACTTCGTTTCCTGAAAGATTATAACTAAGGGTTCAAATAGCCTTTAGTCAGAAGTATGGGGAGTTCGTGATTCCTTGGAATAAAAAGGAAATTCACCGAATTATATTTCTTTCTACACCTAAGTATAGTGCATATTCATTTCCCTCAGAAATATAGGAGATGGGCCACGAGATAATTCGTTCGTTCAGTCATATTGGGCACCTACTATGTGCAAAACACCGTACTAAGGGCTTGGGAGAGTACGCTATGACGACAGACACGTTCCCTGCCCACAGTGAGCCCACAATCTAGAGGGGGAGACCGATATTAATTTAAATAAATGAATTACAGATATGAACATATGTGCTATGGGGCTGGGAGGGAAGATGAATGAAGGGAGCAAGTCAGGGTGATGCAGAAGGGAGTGGGAGAAGAGGAGAGGAGGGCTTAGTTAGGGAAGGTTAATAGGTAAGGCCCAGAACTTTCTTGAACAGTAAAACAAGTCTTCAGTTTCCCTCACTCATTCATTCCATTGCTTGTATTTATTGAGTGCTACTTTGTGCAGAGCACTGTATTAAAAGCTTGGGGACTTAATATTAGTACCCTGACCTCAAGGAGCTTACAATCCAGCAAAGGAGATGGACACAAATGAATAGTTATGAAGTGTCAGTTACCTGGTGATACTTCTTGGAGTTGGGCAAGAAGGAGGAAAGTGGGTAGAAACCTCAGAGAAATGAAGAAAAGGAGGAATTGGAGGCAGAATATGTCTTTGGCATGGGAATGGACAGAGGAAATGTGGTTCCTGGTAGACGTTTATGGGATGAAGGGAGAAAACTGGTATTCACCAGGAAAGATGGTGGAACTTCTAGGTAAGGACTGGGGATGGCTATTCTGAAGAAGATTCTTTTGTTCAACTATTGTTGCTATGAAACCCTTAAGCAAAGTAAATACTGGTTAAAACCAAAGAGAAGGACAGAGAGAGAGAAAGTGTAACATATACCAATTCGGCAATTCACCATCATAGAGTGGGCTGAATGAAGCCTTTGGCAATACTCCAAACCCCACCATTCAGGGAAGCAGCGTGGCTTAGTGGAAAGAGCCCTGACTTGTGAGTCAGAAGACGTGGTTTCTAATCCCAGCTCTGCCACTTCTCTGTTGAGTGACCTTGGGCAAGTCGCTTCACTTCTCTGGGCCTCAGTTACCTCATCTGTAAAAGGCGGACTAAGACTGGGAGCCCCACGTGGGACAACCTGATTACCTTGTATCTACCCTAGCTCTTAGAACAGTGCTTGGCACATAGTAAGCGCTTAACAAATACCATCATTATTATTGTTATTATTACCATTCAACTCTTAGGGGCCCGGTCCGGCTAGCCGAAGCCCAAATGCTTTCTGTGCCTTTCGGGGTTCCATATTTAATGATCATGGGCTGGTGGTGGCAAACTGGTAGGACATTCTTGAGTTGTGGTAGCGAAGACCCCAGGAGAACCCCAACCTCAGCTATAAGTTTCTGCTGGGCTTTACTACCCCGATGCTTGCAGTTAGGGGTTCAAACCCCCACCTCCCATCCCCTACCTCCCACACAAAGTTCTGGAAACCCCCGCTATCCCCTTTCCAAATGTGACATTAATTAACCTTCCTATAAAGAGGAGGGAATGGTTGGCTGCTAGACTCAATTACTGAAGTGGTACAGTCAAGTGAGTGAAGAATTGGGGCAAAGTAATCAAGAGGTGCTCTAGAAAGTCACAGTCATAGAGCTTTTAGCAGTTTGCTTTCAAGCCATGGACAGTATGAGAAATTTGAATTGGGATCCAATCAGATCCAATCAGAAAGATCTGAAGTGAGAATTTCTGTCTTCGAGGCAGGTGTATTTCATAGAATTGCGCTTCCATTGATTGAAACCAACCCTGCCTCTCTCAGGCATCGAACATTAGGTTCATTTACCCTTGGCATAGATTGGCCTCCAAGATGGCTTCCGACCTTGTAGATTATTCATTCAATAGTATTTATTGAGCGTTTACTATGTGCGGAGCACTGTACTAAACGCTTGGAATGTACAAATCGGTAACAGATAGAGACAGTCCCTGCCCTTTGATGGGCTTACAGTCTAGCCCTGCTTCTCCCTGCCATTATTATTTTCACTAGGTTTCATGGTATGATCAATCAATTAATTGTATTTATTGAGCACTTACAATGTGCAGAGCACCTGTAATAATAATAATAATTGTGGTATTTGTTAAGCACTTACTATATGTCAAGCACTGTTCTAAGCGCTGGGGTTGATACAGGGTAATTAGGTGGTTCCACGTGGGGTTCAGAGTTTTAATTCCCATTTGACAGATGAGGTAACTGAGGCCTGGAGAAGCTAAGTGGCTTGCCCAAGGTCACACAGCAGACAAGTGGTGGAGACGGGATTAGAACACACATCCTCTGACTCCCAAGCCGGGCTCTTTCCACTAAGCCCCGCTGCTTCTCAGGAGAGTACACTGAAACAGAGCTGGTAGACACATTCGATCCTTATTTACCGGCTCGTTGTGGGCGGGGAATGTGTTTGTTTATTATTTTACTGTACCCTCCCAACCACTCAGTACAGTGCTCTGCACACAGTAAGTGCTCAATACATGCGATTAAATGAGTACTGATTCCCTAAGTATGAGACTTATCACAGTACCTCTATGCTGGTGTCCTGACTTTAATAATGTTGGTATTTGTTGAGCGCTTACTATGTGCCGAGCACTGTTCTAAGCGCTGGGGTAGACACAGGGGACTTTAATATGTGTATGCAGTGCATTACCAATAAATAAATCAGATTATTCAAATCAAATTCATTCATTCCTTCAATGGTATTCATTGAGCACTTACTGTGTGCAGAGCACTGTACTAAGCGCTTGGAAAGTACAATTCTCGAACAAATAGAGGCAATCCCTGCCCAACAATGGACTCACAGCTTAGATGAATAGAAGGAAATCATTTGCCCAAACATAATTAAGGGATCAGTGTATGGAAGTGGAGATGGCAAGAAGCTGGGAAACATAGTAGAAAAAAGACCCTACCATGTTGCCTCTGAATAGCTTGGATTCCCACACTCATATTAATAATGTTGGTATTTGTTAAGCACTTACTATGTGCAGAGCACTGTTCTTAGCGCTTGGGTAGATACAGGGTCATCAGTTTGTCCCATGTGAGGCTCACGGTTAATCCCCATTTTACAGATGAGGTCACTGAGGACCACATAAGTGAAGTGACTTGCCCACAGTCACATAGCTGACAAGTGACAGAGCTGGGATTTGAACCCATGACCTCTGACTCCCAAGCCCGGGCTCTTTCCACTGAGCCCCGCTGCTTCTAATCTCGTGTCATATTCTCATGTCTGGGAAATAGACACCAACATGGTTGGTAGTAACTAATAATCATAAATACGGTGTTGGTTAAGCCCTTACTATGTGCCAGGCACTGTACTAAGCGCTGGGGTGGATACAAGCATATCAGATAGGACAGAGTTCCTGTCCCACATGGGGCTCACAGTCTTAATCCATAAACTAATCTCTCTCCCACTCTGCAGTCTCTCATTTCCTCCTGCCTTCTAGACAGCTCTACTTGGATGTCCTCCCGCCACCTCATGCTTAACATGTCCAAAAGAGAACTCCTTGTCTTCCCACTCAAACCCTGTCCTCCCCCTGATTTATTCATCACTGTAGATGGCACCACCATCCTTCCCATCTCACAAGCCCATAACCTTGGTGTTGTCCTTGACTTCTCTCTTTCATTCAATCCTCATATGCAGGTCATCACTAAATCCTGCTTGTCTCACCTTTACAACATCACTAAAAGCTGCCCTTTCCTCTCAATCCAAATTGCTCCCACGTTAACCCAATCACTCATCCTAACCCGCCTGGATTACTGGATCAGCCTCCTTTCTGGTCTCCCAGCCTCCTGTCTCTCCCCACTGCAGTCCATACTTCGCTCTGCTGCCCGGATAATTTTTCTATAAAAATATTCAGGATATGTCACCCCACTCCTCAAAAAACTCCAGCGGCTGCCTATCCATCTCCGCGTCAAACAAAAACTCCTCACCATTGGCTTTAAAGCTCTCCATCACCTTGTCCCCGCCTACCTCACCTCACTACTCTGCTTCTACAGCTCAGCCCTCACACTTCACTCCTCTAATGCTAACCTCATTGTACCTCGATCTCATCTATCTGGCTGCCGACCCCTCACCCAAGTCCTGCCTCTGTCCTGGAACGTCCTCCCGCCTCAAAATGCTTGATTCTATTTATTGCCATTGTTCTTGTCTGTCCGTCTCCCCCGATGAGACCGTAAGCCCGTCAAAGGGCAGGGACTGTCCCGTTCTGTTACCGATTTGTACATTCCAAGTGCTTAGTACAGTGATCTGCACATAGTAAGCGCTCAATAAATACTATTGAATGAATGAATGAATCAAATCCGACAGACTTGATTCCCCCCTGCTTCAAAGCCTTATCGTGTCCTCCAAGAGGCCTTCCCTCATTAAACCCCCCTTTCCTCTTCTCCTTCTCCCTTCTGTGTCACCCTGACTTGCTCCCTTTGTTCACCCTCCCTCCCAGCCCCACAGCGATTATGTACGTATCTGTCTTTATTTATATTAATGTCTGTCTCTCCACCCCCCCATACTGTAATCTCATTGTGGACAGGGAACGTGTCTGTTTATCACTGTATCGTAGTCTCCCAAATGCTTAGTGCAGTGCTCTGCACATAGTAAGCACTCAATAAGTGCAACTGAATGAATTAATGAATGAATGAGCTACCTGCTGCTTCGCGAAGACTATGTTATGTAACACTCTCAGAGGACTGAAATGCAAGGTAAATCAATCACCATTTTCATTTCTTTTAGCTATGGTTGAATTGGATGGAGATGAAGTCAGACTCTCCTCCAGAGGAAAATACGCAGAAAGAGACATCGTGCAGGTGAGCCATTAAATATGATTCTGTTGTTCAGTTGGCCTGTCATTTCGGCTGGCTAGTGAGCTGAACCGGGCAGAAGAGCAGGAGGTTGCTACCCATCAACGAATGACATTTGGGACAAGTCTCTGTTTCCATTTCTCCATCTGTGAAGGAATGGAGACAGAGGACCTGGATTCTAACCACTTGTCTACTGCGTGACCTGCTCAAAGCACTTCACTTCCCTGTGCCTCAGTTACCTCCTCTGTAAAATGGGGATTAAGATTGTGAGCCCCATGTGGGAAATAGACTGTCCAACCTTGTATCTTCCCTAATGCTTTGTACAGGCCCGGGCACATAGCGGTTAACAAAATACTATTAAAAACAACAACAACAACGAAAAGAAAAATACCTCCTCTGTCCAATTTTGGAAACACCGTGAGGATAATTGGTAAGGGAGTATTTAGGAAAGGGCATTTAGGAAAAATGGCACATAGTAAGCACTTAAAAAATACCATTAAAAAAGACTTATTTCATTTGTAATTGCATCTAAATTGCTGTAAAACAATGTGCCTGATTCAGAATCCTACTGTCATTATAAAAGATACAGAGTTAGTCAGAGACTGAATTACTGTCTGATCTTGTAGGGCTAATTAGATCTAGGAAATTAGGATTCAGTGCATTTTTCTGTAGAGTGAAAGTCTACATGCAACACTTTCAGAATAAAATGAAGTTTATAATAATAGGTGGGCAGTAATTTCAACAAAATGTAATCATCTGATTTCCTTGTGGAAGGAGTTAAATCCATCAATCCATCAATTGTATTTATTGAGGGCCGACCATTCGTTCATTCAGTCATATTTATTGAGTGCTTACTGTGTGCAGAGCACTGTACTAAGCGCTTGGAAGCTACAATTCAGCAATAGAGACAATTTCTGCCCACGTGGGCTCACAGTCTAGAAGGGGGGAGACAGGCCTCAAAACAAGTAAACAGGCATCAATAGTATCAGTGTAAATAAATAGAATTGTAGATATATACACATCATAAATATAAATGAATATAATTATAAATATGTACATATATACACAAGTGCTGTTGGAGGGGAAGGGGGTAGAGCAAAGGGAGTGGGTCGGGGTGATGGGGAGGGAGAGGGAGAAGAGGAAAGGGGGGAGGCTTTGAAGTGGGGAAGTGTGATTGTGTGGCGGATTTGAGGACGGAGGGCATTTCAGGCCAGAGGTAGGACATGGGCCAGGGGTCAACGGCAGGACAGGTGAGATGGAGGCACAGTGAGGAGGTGAGCGGCACCAGAGGAGCGGACTGTGCGGGTTGGGATGTAGAAGGAGAGAAGGGAGGTGAGGTAGGAGGGGGCAAGGGGATGGAGAGAAATCGCAGGTACGTTCGTTCCTTGCCCATAGTGAGGTTATAGCAGCCTTTTAACGGAGTGAGTCTCTTGGGGTCCAGACATTGTCTGGGGAGGCTGGCTGTCTCCAACAGTAGTAGATATTGCTACCTTAACTGCAGTGGAAAATAGAGGGTTCAACCTAGCGTAGTGGCTGGGTTAGACTGTCATGGGCTCTAAGCTGGGCTCCACTGTTTGTCTGCTGTGTGACCTTGGGCAAGTCATTTCAATTCCCTGTGCCTCAGTTACCTCATCTGCAATGCGGGGATTGAGACTGTGAGCCCCATATCTATCCAACCGATTAGCTTGTATCTACCCCGGTGCTTAACAAGCACCATTATTATTACCATTATTATCATTATTATTGTTATTATAAAACCACCTTGCCACACTTAATAGTTCATATGAAAATAATGAATTGGAGGAATCGCTATAGATTACCAGAATCAATGCCTATGAGTCTAGAAATATGGAGAGGACTACGTATTCATCTCTACTGATTCTTGTTAGATGCAGTTCAGTTCAAGTTACTAATGTTGATGAAGCGAAAATGAAACCACCTTGCCACACTTAGTAGTTCATATGAAAATAATGAATTGGAGGAATCGCTATAGATTACTAGAATCACTGCCTTTGAGTCTAGAAATATGGCGAGGGCTACGTATTCTTCTATACTGATTCTTGTTAGATGCAGTTCAGTTCAAGTTAGGAATGTTGATGAAGCGAAAATGAAACCACCTTGAACACACGTAATAGTTCATATGAAAATAATGAATTGGAGGAATCGCTATAGATTACTAGAATCACTGCCTTTGAGTCTAGAAATATGGCGAGGCTACGTATTCATCTATACTGATTCTTGTTAGATGCAGTTCAGTTCAAGTTAGTAACCTTGGTGAGGCAAAAATGAAATCACCTTGCCATACTTAATAGTTCATATGAAAATAATGAATTGGAGGAATCGCTATACATTACCAGAATCAATGCCTTTGAGTCTAGAAATATGTGTATTCATCTCTACTAATTCTTGTTAGATGCAGTTCAGTTCAAGTTAGTAATGTTGATGAAGCAAAAGAACATTTTGTTTTTCAGCTCTTTTTCTTCATAGATTGCCTTGGTTAAATTTTAAAGTAACAGCCTGAGACCTATGAATCAAAACAGGTAACCCTGTAGGAATACATTTTTTTTTCAATCTATGACATTTGAGAGCGTAAAAGATGTCGCATCTAAATGATCTCACGGAAATAACTTGTCAGGCTGAAATGGGGACGTAGACGCTTATTTAAGTGTTCCGAGGTGTTTTATTACCATAATTGGCTCCTTCATTATTCACCTTAACATAGTTGGTCTAATTGCGGTGTAAGTAATTACAATTTATCTGAAAGCTCTCTTTAAAATGCTTTGTTCACCCTTTCAAACAGATTACTGCAAGGAAATATTGTGTGAATTTGAAATTCTGTGGAAAATGTTTTGTTTCCTTCATATAGATTTTTACGAAGGTAGCAAAGGTCTGAAAATAAATACGCTACAATTGGTACGGAATAGCTCGTTTGCCCTCGTGGTGAATGAATGCATAGGCTGTTGTGATCGTTGATATCACGAGTTTTACCATCTGTCCCCAGTCCTCTGCACAAAGTGCTTAATAATATCTTAATAGTAGCATTTTTTGAGTGTCCACTGGTTTGGGACATTTTCCCAGGTGCTTGGTAAGTGCACCGTAACAAAGTGTTCTTTTCGTTGCCCACAAGGAGCTTACCCTCTATGCAGGGAGATAAAATAAAGAGTTGTCGATATAAATAAAGCAGTCATGCGTATGTGATCATTCATTCAGGCAATCGTATTTAGTGAGCGCTTACTATGTGCAGAGCACTGTACTAAGCGCTTGGAATGTACAATTCGGCAACAGATAGAGACAATTCCTGCCCAACAACAGGATTACAAAGGGTGAGGTAAATAAGTTTGTACACTCCAGAGGAAGCAGGATGGCATAGTGGATAGAGCACAGACCTAGGAGTCACATGGTCATGGGTTCTAATGCCGGCTCCGCCATTTGTCTGCTGGGTGGCCTTAGGCAAGTCACTTCACTTCTCTGAGCCTCAGTTGCCCCATCCGTAAAATGGGGTTAAGATTGTGAGCTCCATGTGGGGCAGGGACTGGGTCCAACATGATTAGCTTGTATCTACCCCAGCACTTAGAACAGTGCCTGGCACATAGTAAGTGCTTAACAAATACCATCATCATCATTATCATTATTATTATTCCAGAACTGGCAGAGAGCGGTGATAACAATGATGACAGATATTTAGCCACTATTTGCCACTTCAATAAATTCAAAGACAAGAAAAGCAAGGGTAATCATTCATTCATTTATTCAATCATATTTACTGAGCGCTTACTATGCACTTGGAATGTACAATTCGGCAACAGATGGAGACAATCCCTGCCTAACGACGGACTCACAGTCTAAACGAGAGTAATAATAACATTGATGATGGTATTTGTTAAGGACTTACTATGTGCCAAGCACTGTTCTAAGCTCTGGGGTAGATACAAGGTAATCAGGTTGCCCCATATGGGGCTCACAGTCTTAATCCCCATTTTACAGAGGAGGTAACTGAGGCACAGAGAAGTTAAGTGACTCGCCCAAAGTCACATAGCCGATAAATGGAGCCGGGATTAGAATCCACGACCTCCGACTCCCAAACCCGGGATCTTTCCACTAAGCAACGCTGCTAATCCCTATACAGATTGCGAACTGGGTCAAATTTATGCTTGTAGTTGTCCATTGTATTCGAAGACACTGCTGAGGGCAAAGTTCATTTACAATAATAATTGCGATATTTGTTAAGCACTTACTATGGGCAAAGCACTGTTCGTAGCACCGGGGTAAATACAAAATAATAGGGTGGGACAATGTCCCTGTCCCACATGGGGCTCACAGTCTTAATCCCCATTTTATAGATTAGGGCACTGAGGCAGAGAGAACCAAAGTGACTTGCCCAAGGTCATACAGCAGACAAGCAGCGGAGTCGGGATTAGCACCGAGGTCTCTCCGACTCCCAGGCCCATGCCCTATCCGCTAGGCCACGCTGCTTCTCTTACTAAGGGTTCCCAGTCAGTCCTGGCTACACCAAAAGTTGCCCCATGCTGTGTTTTTTGCAACTTAATGTTTGTCACACCTGGCACTGTGGCGAATTCAACACCCTTTGGCAATCACCCTTTCTAAAAAAGAAAATCGTGAACGTAATCGATAGAGACAGTGATGGCAACCATTTTATTTTTACTGAGTATATGATGGAGATGCGCGCCCCCCGCCCCCATCCCAGCCTCCTCAGTGGGAGACTTCAGGAGCTTTAATTAACAAGACTTCCCGATCACCTTTTGCCAGATACAAGTGAAGTGGATTTATCCTGCCGTGTCGGAGGGGCAACAAATCTTATAGAATTTTAAATCTGAAAATATTCCACCACTGGACTCTTATCCATCTCGCTACTTCCTGTGGCGAAGCTGGTGCCTAAGCCCTCCCAGATAGATCCTGTGCTAACAAGACTCACTGCTGCAGTAGGATGAGGGAATCAGTTGCCTTTGTAATTTCCTCCTGTAGTTATTATTTACACAGGACTGTTCAGCAGCACAGTGTTAGAAAGCCTGGATCAAAGTGTGGCCTAATGGAAAGAGTCCAGGCCTGAGGAGCCCTAATTCCCCGCCTCCCGGGCCTCCCTACCCGCTTCCACTTCTCCGTGCTTCATTTTCCTCATTTGTAAAATGAGGATTACATACCTGTTCCTAATGGGAGTCACCTAGAGTTTTTTGTGTTTGTTTTTATGGTATTTGTTAATAATAATAATAATAATAATGTTGGTATTTGTTAAGCGCTTACTGTGTGCAGAGCCCTGTTCTTACGCTGGGGTAGACATAGGGGAATCAGGTTGTCCCACGTGGGGCTCACAGTCTTAATCCCCATTTTACAGATGAGGGAACTGAGGCACAGAGAAGTGAAGTGACTTGCTCACAGTCACACAGCTGACAAGTGGCAGAGCTGGGATTCGAACTCATGACCTCTGACTCCGAAGCCCGTGCTTTTTCCACTGAGCCACGATTTGTTCCATGCTTACTACGTGTCCAGCACTATACTAAGCCCTGGGGTGGATAATAATAATAATACCAACCATAATAATAATGATGGTATTTGTTAAGCGCTTACTATGTGCCAAGCACTGTTCTAAGCGCTCGGGTAGATACGAGGCAATCGGTTTCTCCCACATGGGGCTCGCAGTCTTAATCTCCATTTCACAGGTGAAATAATTGAGGCACAGAGAAGTTAATTGACTTGCCTAAGGTCACACAGCAGACAAGTGGTCTGATTAGTATAAGCTAATCAGGTTGGGGACAATCCCAGTCCCACAAGGGGCTCACAGTCTTCATCCCCATTTTACAGATGAGGTAACTGAGCCACAGAGAAGTTAAGTGATTTGTCCAAGTTCATACAGCGGATGAGTGGCGGAGCTGGTGTTCGAACTCAGGTCCTTCTGACTCCCAGATCTGTGGTCTTTCCACTAGGCCTCGGCGATCTTTCCTTTTATCTTGCCTTGCCTGTACAAGTAGAAACATCATGTTTACCAGTAAGTAGGTTGGTACGCAGATGGGTTTAAAACTGAGGTTATCTTTGCTTGTGACAATTAATGACAGAGAAGCAGCGTGGCTCAGTGGAAAGAGCCCGGGCTTGGGAGTCAGAGGTCATGGGTTCGAAACCCGGCTCTGCCACTTGTCAGCTGTGTGACTGTGGGCAAGTCTCTTCACTTCTCTGGGCCCCAGTTCCCTCATCTTAAAATGGGGATGAAGACTGTGAGCCTCACGTGGGACAACCTGATTACCCTGTATCTACCCCAGTGTTCTGCATATAGTAAGCGCTTAACAAATACCAACATTACTATTAGATAACAAACATGATAACAATCATGTCCTCCATTTCAGTCTATCATATCTTGAATGCTTCTAGTAGACAAAATAAGATTAAACTTTCAAATCTCAGATGGTTCTCCTTTCATACTAAAGCGTGTAGAAAATTTTCTCTTTTTTTCAAATGGTATATATTAAGCAGGCACTACATTCCAAGCACTGTATTAAGCGCTGAGGTAGATACAAGAGGAGCTGGTTGGACACAGTATTTGTCCCACATGGGACTCCCTGCATCATTCCATCCTATTCAACAGGGGATTGGGGGTTGCCCTTCCATTCTTAAATTATGGAAGTCATTTAGATCATATTTTGCCATGAAGAGGATTTTAACCATCTTTAAGGCATTAAGTTGAAAATCACTAATGGAACCAGCACAGCAGTAGCAATCGAGAATAATCGAGCAATACAGCAACTAAAAGCCCTTTTGTCCAAACTAATTCAACCTTGTTTTCACAACAAGACTAAATTACTTTTATAAAGCTACCGGGCAGAACATTATCTTTGTACTTAGTAAAATCTGAGTATATTCTTTTCCCAAGAAAGCTGTCTAGTCCTAGAGAAGGAACAGTACTGAGTCGTATTATTCCTCTGAATCTGAGGAACAAATTGCTAAGTGAAAAATGTTTTGAGAACATAAGTGACGAGCACGAAATTCTTCAGGGAGCCTTCTGGTGGTTCAGGACTGACCGTGACTTTATGAATTGTGAGGTTTGAGTGCTGAAGATTGGTTAGTTGTGTGCTACGAAGGAAAGTGAAATGCCTGAGTCCAGGGTTCTGGGTATTCAGAGGGAAAGGCAGAGATCAGTAAATCAATCGTATTTATTGAGCACCTACTGTGTACAGAGCACCAGTCTAAGCACTTGGGAGGGACCATTAAAACAGAGTTGGTAGAAATGCTCCCTGTCCACACGAACCTTATAGTCTAGAGAGGAAGACAGACATGAATGTAAATAAATGAATTGCCGATATGTATTTAGGTGCTCTGGGCTGAAGGATGAATGAAGGGTGCAAATCTAAGTTCAAGGGCGACGCAGAAGGGAGTGAGAGAAGAGGAAGTGAGGGTTAAGTCTTGGAAGGCCTCTTGGGGAAGATGTACATTTAATAAGACTGTGGAGGTGGGGAGAGTGAGGGTCTGTCAGATATGAAAAGGAAGGGAGTCCTCCCTTCCTCCCTAGTCCAGAGGGAGGATGTGGATGAGGGTCAGCAGTGAGATGGATGAGATCAAGGTACAGTGAGTAGCGTGGCACTAAAGGTGTGAAATGTGCAGGTTGGGTTGCAGTAGGAAATTAGAGAGCTAAGGTAGAAGGGAGCAAGGCGATTGCTGTGAAACCTATGGTAAGGAGCTTCTGTTGGATGCCGAGGTGGATGGATGACGAGTAGAGGTTCTGAGGAGTGGGGAAACGTGGACTGTGTAGAAAAATGATCTTGGAATTCACATCAGGATGGGAGAGAGAGTTTGGATGGAGCCTTGGAACATTGTACCTTGGTCAGTGACACGTAGAGTAGGAGGGTGATGATGGACGGGCCTGGACTGAAAACTATGGAAAGGGAAAAATTAGTCATGATTAAAATAGGAAGTAGAACAAATATGGGGAGAAGCAGCATGGCTTAGTGAAAAGAGCACGGACCTGGCAGTTAAAGGACCTGGATTCTAATTCCAGCTCTACCTCTTGACTTCTGTGTGACCTTGGGCAAGTTATTTCACTTCTCTGAACCTCAGTTTCCTTATCTGTGAAATGACGATTGAACATCTGTTCTCCCTTTAACTTAGACTGTCAGCCATAGGTGGGACAGGGACTGTGCCTGACCTGAGTGCAGTGTTTGGCACAGAGAAAGTGCTTTAGAATTACCTCAATTATTATGATTTTTAAAATGTCAAAAGTCTTACTGCACAGTTAGAAGATGGTAATGGGAAGTACTGTAGTCACATGAGGAGATGAGAAAAAGAAAACAAAATTAGTGGAGTTTGAGAAATTATACTTTTTAAAAATGTGTGGGATACTAAAAAGGAAAAGCAAGCCAGATATCTAAAGAAACAGCACTGCCTAGAGGAAAGAGCACAGGCCCGGGAGTTCGAGGATCTGGGTTTTAATCCCAGCGCCGACACACGGCTGCTGTGTGACCTTGGGCAAGTCACTTAGCTTCTCCATGCCTTTGTACTGTTTTGGCAGTGAATCCTATTAGGGACTTGATGATCTTGTATCTACCCCAGTGCTTAGTACAGTGCTTGGCATGTAGTAAGTATTTATCAAAAACCACAATTAGTATTGTTATTCAAGTCAGTAGTGAGTGGGAAGACCAGACTGAAGGGGCAGGAAGGAGTTGTTATAAATGGCCCAAGACATAGCACGATACTGGTGTGGTAGGTTTCTGCCTCTCTAACTGTTGGTCGGGGGAAAGACAATCTAAGATTCTGTTTCCCTCCATCCCTGTTATCCATTTCAGGGTAAGAGAGGGGGTCCACTTGTTCATCTGGATAGACCCTCACTGTAGCTACCCTGTGAGGGAAAATTGCATTTCAAAGTTTTAGGTTTAGAAGATTGAGAAGAATTATGTTTCATAAATCAGTGATTCAGCATCCCGATATTCTAAAACGGTTTCTTTCTTGGAATTCTTGAATTCCATATTTTATTTCCGAATTTCCGTGTCCCTGTAGGAGCCTTATGTCCAGAAGTAGATAGTCTTGAAATTGAACTAGACTTTCAAGTATACAATATCTGTGCACTTAAATAACCAATAAAATTGAAAACACAGCAAGGCCTTAGAGCGGTTTTCTCAAGGAATTTAGCAATGGGGTGCTAGTGGCTCTCTTCCCTAGTATTACTGGTAATTATTTGCTCATTCGAGGAGGGTTTCATACTTATGTTTTAAATGAGAATAAAGGTAAAATTAAAAAGAGAAAAATGAAGAGACTGGAGCAAATTTTTAGGTTAGTATGTATGGTGGGTAATAGTGGATAGAAGATGAGAACTAAGAGCAGTTAAGCCCCATTAGATAGCCTCCATGCAATGAGTATCGTGGCTCCGTGGAAAGAGCCTGGGCTTGGGAGTCAGAGGTCTTGGGTTCTAATCCCGGCTCTGCCGCTTGTCAGCTGTGTGACTTTGGGCAAGTGACTTAACTTCTCTGTACCTCAGTTACCTCATCTGTAAAATGGGGATTAAAACTGTGAGCCCCTCGGGGGACAACCTGATCACCTTGTACCACCCCCCCAGCACTTAGAACAGTGCTTTGCACAGAGTAAGCGCTTAACAAATGCCATCATTACTATTCTCCAGTTGGATTCCGGCAAGCGGTGTGGCTTAGTGAAAAGAGCATGGGTCTGGGAGTCAAAGCATCTGGATTCCAATCCCAGCCCCGCCACTTGTCTTCCTTGTGGCCTTGGGCAAATCGCCCGACTTCTCTGTACCTCAGTTACCTCTTTTTTTCTTTCTTTAATGGTGTTTGTTCAGTGCTTACTGTGTCCCAGGCACTGGACATAGACAGAACGAACCTAACCAGTTTGGACACAGTCCACGTCCCTCATGGGGCTTCACAATCATTATCCCCGTTTTCCAGATGAGGTAGCTGAGGCACAGAGAAGTGAACTGACTTGCCCAAGATCACACAGCAGGCACCTGGAGGAGCAGGGATTAGAATCCAGGACTTTCTGCCTCTTAGGTCCATGCTCGATCCACTAGGCCTTGTTGCTTCTCTGTTTCACCTCATCTGAAAAATGGGTATTAAAACTGCAAGCCCCTGTGGGACATGGACTGTATCCAAACTTGTATCTAGTACAGTGCCTGGCACAGAGTAAGCGCTTAACAAATACCATTAAAAAAAAATGACACGTAGTATTTCATCGCTTTAGGGAAGCAGTGTGTCCTAGTAGAAAGAGCAGGAGCCTGGGAGTCAGATGACCTGGGTTCTCATTCCAGCTCCACCACTTGTTTGCTGTGTGACCCCATGTGGGATCTGATGATCTTGTTACAACCTCAGCGCTGAGTACAGTGCTTGGCACATAGTGAGAGCTTAACAAATACCTTCTGTATTTGTAGCAGGGTAGCAGTAATCATAGCAGTTAGTAGTAACAGCATTTATTGAGTGGCTATTTGGTGTGGTCCACTGTCTTGGCGTTTGGGAATCAATCAATCGGTTGTATTTTTGAATGCTTACCATGTGCAGAACGCTGTACTAAATGCTTAGGAGAGTTCAAAACAACAGAGTTGGTAAACATGTTCCCTGTTGAAGAATAGATAACGAAGGGATTCATACAATAGTATTTATTGAGCGCTTACTATGCGCAGAGCACTGTACTAAGCGCTTGGAATGTACAAATCGGTAATAGAGACGGTCCCTGCCCTTTGACGGGCTTACGGTCTAATCGGGCGAGACGGACAGACAAGAACAATAGCAATAAGTGGTTTGGGATAATAATGAGTTTGGGATAATAGTTTGGGATAATAATAAGGGATAAGTAGTAGGGAAAGCTTGTAGGAAAAGGAGGGATTTGAATGTGGGGAAAGCTGTGATCTATCTGAAACCCAAGCGGGGTAGGGGAAGAATAGAGAATGAGGAATAGCCTCAGGCTTGCTTTGGGAGGAATCAAGACCAGAAAGGTGGAGAACGGCGGGAGAAGAAAGCAGAAAAGTAATAATAATAGTAATAATAATAATGTTGGCATTTGTTAAGAACTTACTATGTGCAGAGCACTGTTCTAAGCGCCGAAGTAGATACAGCAAAATTAGGTTGTCCCACATGAGGCTCACAGTCTTAATCCCCATTTTACAGATGAGGTCACTGAGGCACAGAGAGGTTAAGTGACTTGCCCACAGTCACACAGCTGACAGGTGGCAGAGGCAGGATTCAAACCCATGACCTCTGGCTCCCAAGCCCGCGCTCTTTCCACTGAGCCACGCTGTAAGTTGGGGGAGAGCCTGGAAGCCAATTGTGAGGTGTATTTTTCTTTTGAGTCAATTGATCATATTTATTGAGCACTTACTGTGTGCATGGCACTGTATTCAACGCTTGGGAGAGTAGAGTCTGATAAAGTTGGGAGACAGCAAGTATTTAATCTCTACTCTACAGATGAAGAAAATGAAAAACAAAGAATTTAAGCGTGAAGAGAAGTTAAGAAGCTAAATTAGGATGTAGGTCACGCAGCAGGCCAGTAGTGGGGCTGGAATTAGAACCCAGGTCCCCTAACCATGCTGCTTCTTATGAGGTTCAAAGTCCACCACTTGATCAAGGCCTTTCTGACTTCACAAAGATTAATCTTATACTGCATTAACAATTTCAAAACATACATAAAAGGTAAAAGTTAGGGTCAGGTTATGCTGATATTGGTTTTGCATTTCACTTATGAGAAACGGCATGACTTAAGGGCAGGAGCCCGGGCTTGGGAGTCAGAGGTCGTGGGTTCTAATCCCGGCTCCACCACTGGTCAGCTGTGTGACTTTGGGCAAGTCAATTCACTTCTCTGTGCCTCAGTTACCTCATCTGTAAAATGGGGATTAACTGTGAGCCTCACGTGGGACAACCCGATTACCGTGTATCTACCCCAGCGCTTAGAACAGTGCTCTGCACATAGTAAGCGCTTAACAAATGCCAACATTATTATCATTATTATTTCACTTGTCTCCAACAAAACAAACTTTAAAATCTTGTCGTATTGATTGTGCGAAAATGCACTCATCATATATGATAGGTGTTTTCTCCTTTCTCTGCTTCAGTTTGTACCATTCAGAGATTACATCGACAGAAGCGGAAACCATATCCTGAGCATGGCTAGGCTGGCTAAAGATGTGTTAGCTGAAATCCCAGAACAATTTCTGTCATACATGAGGGTCAGAGGAATCAAGCCATCACCTGCGCCTCCTCCGTACACCCCACCGACACATGTATTACAGACTCAGATCTGAACGTGTTCCCGAATGCCGTGCTCCGGGTCCGATGCTCCATGAGGAAGCGGGGAAGGTAACCCTTATTCCCTGTCCGGAGTCCCCGTGAGTACCACGTGGTGGGTTTCCTGGGCTCCGAAATCTATTCTCTTCGTAAACCAAAACTGTAAATACGGTTGCATGAGCAACTGAAAAGTCGTTGACTGCTTGAAGCAAAACGTGGATGTCTTCTCTCGTTTTTTTCTGACAGGAAAAGCTAGTTTCCGATGTATTGTGGAGAAAAAGCACAAACCATGTTTTTAATTCAAACAGTATCGTCGTCTCTGACTGCTCTGTATATAGGAATGCCGTTCTTACGTATCAATGTTTACATGTTACTACTTTTTAAATTTCAATACTTTTATAACTGTTCCTAAGAATAAGAGTTTTGAATATTGAAAAATATGTCTTCTAACTTGCAATAGATAGAACCACAGGAAGAGCAATATCTCTTTGAACCACTGTCCAGACAAATACAATCGCAAACAAGGGAAGGACGATAAACATTTGTATTTCTCTGTGGCTGAATTGTCTCGCTGGGCCTCGGATGCTTAGAAGTCAGTTCGCCTCTCTCAGTCGGATACGTTCAGTGGGTCTAATCTCAAATGGGAACCCTGGAAGGACATACATTTTTCATAGATTGTCTCCTAAATTTGGAGCGCAGTCAGTTTACATTTTAAACGGTTGGCAGCACACTGAGAACAAGTTTAAACGTGGTTGAACCGTAATTCCAGAAACAACCAAACTTTATAAAAATAGACTTTTTTGTATCATAATTTAGAAAACCAATAGTATGATTGTTTAAAAGTTGACGTGCTGCTCCAGGCTTTTTGTTGTACTATATATTGTCTAGATATTTCTATTCAAAGGGATACCGGCTCTCGATATTTGGAGTCTTTGCTATTACCTGTCCGCATTACCGTGCAGGATACACAGGTTGGGAGTATTTAGTAAATCGATCAGTTAAACATTCACTGCCATGTGATTTTATGCACAATGAATTTGTGTGCTAGACTACTCGCGTATTAGGATATGCCTGGTCATAATTAACCGAAGAATCTTTTGCATGTACAGTTTTTATAAGAATTACAGTTTTGTGAATTAGTGTCAAAATCAAAGCATTTCTTTAGAACAAATGGCCTTAAATTCTCACAGAATTCCTGGAAACAATTGTGACTTGCCTTCGAATAATGGAAAGGTGTATTTTTCTTTTGTGTCAACATTGTAATTGCTTTGTAATGTATTTTTTCATTTACTACTTGGTTCATTTCTACCGTATGTTGTACTTTCTGTCTCATATTAACTCACGATGACTTTTTTAAGCATGAAAAAGATTTTGCTGAAATAATACACTCACACATATCTACAGTATCAATGGACTAGAACGATGTAACGCAAAACTGTCCCTTTTTAAATCTATATTAAACTCTTTAAAGTGTACAGTGGGTTTACTTTGAAAATATTGCAGTGCGAATGGGTCATCTTGCCTGGAGACATCTTTAGGCCAGTCTTGAAAACCAGCAGTCCCTCTAACTGCTCTCTCTGCCAAATACCTGATGCAAACAGTTATTTCTCATCCGTTCAGAACAGAGCCCTAGGAAGCCTGTGTGGAAGCTTTAGAAAAGAAGTTGAGGAGGTGGGGAAGTCAGTCGGGCAGGCAATTGTATTTATTGAGCCCTTACTGTGTGCAGAGCACTGTACTAAGCACGTGGGAGAGTACAATAGAATAATATAACACGTTCCCTGCCCACAGCGAGCTTACAGTCTAGAGGGGGAGACAGACATGAGTATTCTTTATCGCTATTCTTGATTCTATTTATTGCCATTGTTCTTGTCTGTCCCTCTCCCCCGATTAGACCGTAAACCCGTCGAAGGGCAGGGACTGTCTCTATCTGTTACCGATTTGTCCATTCCAAGCGCTTAGTACAGTGCTCTGCACCTAGTAAGCGCTCAATAAATACTATTGAATGAATGAATGAATAAGTATAAGCAACGTGGACTAATGGAAAGAGCACCGGCCTGGAAGTCAGAGGAACCGACTTCTAATCCCATCTCTGCCACTTGTCTACTGCGTGACCTGGGGCAAGTCACTCTGCTTCTCTGTGCCTCGGTTACTTCATCTATAATTTGGGGTTGAAGACTGTGAGCCCCATGCGGGAAAGGGACTGTGTCCAACCTGATTAACTTGTATATACTCCAGCGCTTAGAATGGTGCTTAGTAAGTGCTTAACAAATACCATAAAATTAAATGCTTAAAATATTTCATGGAGCTTCCCTGAGTAGCAGAAATAAAAATAAATGTTGGTATTTGTTAAGCGCTTACTATGTGCAGAGCACTGTTCTAAGCGCTGGGGTAGACACAGGGGAATCAGGTTGGCCCATGCGAGGCTCACAGTCTTCATCCCCATTTTACAGATGAGGTAACTGAGGCCCAGAGAAGTGAAGTGACTTGTCCACAGTCACACAGCTGACTTTAGTAGTGGTGTATAGTGGGCTTCTACTGGATGCAAAGCTCTACACTAATCAGTCAGGAAATACCGCAAAAACCAAAGCCACATTACCCCCCTACAACGATCTAACTCTCACTAATGAGAAAGGGGCCGATGAGGAAATAATCCCTGAGCAGGGAACATCTCCAGTTCTCCAAGCCTTACTGGCCTAATGAGAGAAATTATAGAAGCAGCGTGGCCTAGTGGAAAGAACATGGGCCCAGGAGTCAGAGGGCCTGGGTTCTGATCCTGGCTCCGCCATGAACCAGCTGTGTGACCCTGGGCCAGTCACTTCACTTCTCTATGCCTCAGTTTCCTCAACTGCAGAATGGTCACTCAATACTTGTGCACCCTCTTATTTAGACCGTGAACCCCAAGTGGGACCTGATTATCTTGTATCTTGTATCCAGCGCTAACTAGAGTGCTTGGCACCTAGTAAGCACTTAACCGATACCATTATTATGATTATTATTAATGTTAATAATAATAACAATGCAGACTGATTCCTTTGAGTTCCAGAGAGAACTACCTTCATCTGAATGGCGAACATCCAATGGCTGCATCATTGGTCTCTCCTTTGTGTCACAGTAAGTTTGGGGGTAGGTAGTTGACTGGCACCTGTACTTCTGCTATCCTTACCTAGCAAAATATTTGGCAGGGAGCCAGCATGCTACTAATAGAAGGCAAGACATCAAAGCCCATCTCAATATGATACCAAAACACTCTAGAGGAGATGAACAACTCCTAAGCAATCCGTGTTTCATGATCAAAGGACTCTAAACCTTTTCTCAGAAAACAAAACAAAACAAACCTCTCAGTTTTTCCTTCCCTGTCATGAGGTGTCCCGGGTCAAGGGAGTGAAGGGATGAAAACGGCCCTCTGAGTCTCTTCCTCGTGCTTTCTGCTCCCTCCTTTGGGTCTGGATGTTGGGTAGGATGTTGGTCACAGCTAATCCCTAGAGTCTCCCCCCCAAAAATGTTTCATCCAGAAATGCTACTAATTTTCTTCTCAGAAGTGCATTCGGCATCATAACGAATGGGTGGGTGTTCCGCTTTCCAGTTCCTATCCAAGGGGCCTGAGGTTGGTGCAGGAACTGATTGGAAAGCAGTTTGGCCTAGCGGAAAGAGCACGGACCTGGATTCTAATCCCGACTCTGCCGTGTGTCTGCTATATGACCTTGGGCAAGTCACTTAGCTGCCCTGTGCCTTAGTTCCCTCATCTGCAAAATGGGGATTCAATACATTCATTCATTCAATTGTATTTATTGAGCACTTACTGTGTTCAGAGCACTGTACTAAGTGCTTAGGAAAGTACAATTCAACAACAGATGGTGAAAATCCATGCCCTCAACGGGCTCACAGTCTAGAAGGGAGGTGACTGACATCAAAAAAAGTAAACAGGCATCAGTAGCATCATTATAAATAAATAGAATTATCTATATATACACATAATAAAAATGAATAGAATTATAATTATAAATATGTACATATATACACAAGTGCTGTGGGGTGGGGGGCTGGAGCAAAAATAGCGGGTTGGGGCAATGGGCGGGGAGGGGGAGCAAAGGAAAAGTGTGGCTTAGTCTGGGAAGGCCTCCTGGAGGAGCTGAGCTATCAGAAGGGCTTTGAGGATGGGAAGTGTGCTACTTTGGCAGATTTGACAAAGGAGGGCATTCCAGGCCAGAGATGGGACGTGGACGAGGGGTCGACGGCGGGACAGGCCGGAGAACGAGGCACAGTGAAAAGGTAAGTACCAGAGGAGCGGAGTGTGCAGGCTGGGATGTAAAAGGAGAGAATGGATGTGAGGTAAGAAGGGGCAAGGTGATGGAGAGCTTTGAACCTCTCCATGTTATCCATCCTATTTAGACTGTGAGCCCCATTGGGACCTGATCCTCTTTTAACTACCCCAACACTTAACACTGGCATATAGTAAGCACTTAACCAATACGACAGTTATTAAAACTCTCAGTTAGCTCTCTCTCCACCATTTATTCTCACTCTTTTCCCATTATACCTCAGCTCTTACGTTTTGCTCCCCTCAAAGCAACCTACTCCCTGGCCCTTGTTTTCATCTCTCTTGTTGATGACCTCTTTTCGTGCCTCCCCTCTCTTCTGCCTGGAACTCCTTGCCTGTATAGACACGGTAAATCACTAGTCTCCTTTCATCTAAGGGAAGCAGCATTGTGGAGAGGTTAGAACATAAGTCTGGGAGTCAGAAGGTCATAGAAGGTCAGGGTAATCCCAGCCCCACCTCTTGTCTGCTCTGTGACCTTGGACGAGTCACTTCACTTCTCTGGGTCTCAGTTCCGTCTTCTGAAAGATAGGGACTGAGACTGTGAGCCCCTCGTGGGCGTCTGATTTGCTTATTTAATTTGCTTATATCCACCCCAGTGCTTAGTACAGTGCTTGGCACATAGTAAGTGCTTAACAAATACCACCATTATTATCTTCAAGGCCCTTCTGAAATCACAACTCCTCCAGGAGGATTCCCCCAATGAATTGCTCATAATAATGATGGTATCTGTTAAGCGCTTACTATATATATAGTACTAAATGCTGGGTGGATATAAGCAAATCGCGTTGGACACAGTCACCGTCCAGAAGTGAAGTGATTTGCCCAGGGTCACCCAACAGATAAGTGGCAGAGCCGGCTTTAGAACCCATGACCTCCTGACTCCCAGGCACATGTTCTTTCCATGTCCTTGGAGAAGTTCAAAAGTTCAGAAGTAGAATGTGGTATCCTCATTATATCAAGATTCAGAGCCAACTGAATATATAAAAGGCCATTGTAATATCTGATCCTTTTTTGTTGTGAGTCCTGGATTTACCGCTAATACTATTTAACTTTCAATCAGGTATTTTCTGAGCACTTTCGGTATGTAGGGCACTGTTCTAAGCACTTGAGAGAGTCAGTGTTTACAGATTCAGTAAATATGTTTCCTGCTCGCTTGAACTGTGAGTCCCATATAGGCCAGAGACCACGTCCAACCTAATTAGCTTGTACCTACCCCAGCATTTAGAATAGTGTTAAGCACTTTTCTAAGGCCATACAACAAATAAGGAAGTTTAACTTTTGACCAAAGTTCCCTACCTGCAAGATTTAATGTCGACTTACTCCCCCCGCCTTCAAAGCCTTATTGAAGGCCATCTCCTCCAAGAGGCCTTCCCAGACTAAGCCCCACTCTTCCTCATCTCCTGCTTCCTTCAGCATCTCCGTGACTTGCTCCCTTTGCTCTTCCCCCGTCCCAGCTCCACAACACTTATGTACAAATCTGCAATTTTATTTATTTGTATTACGTCTGTCTCCCCCCCAACTAGACTGTAAGCTCATTGTGGGCAGGGAATATCATTATGACTGTGGGCAAGTCACTTAACTTCCTGTGCCTCAGTTACCTCATCTGTAAAATGGGGATGAAGACTGTGAGCCTCACGTGGGACAACCTGATTACCCTGTATCTACCCCAGTGCTTAGAACAGTGCTCTGCACATAGTAAGTGCTTAACAAGTACCAACATTATTATTGTTTATTGTTGTATTGTACTTCGTTCTAAGCACTTAGTACAGTGCTCTGCATGCCGTAAACACTCCATAAATATGATTGAATGATTGAATAAGTAGAGACAGTGAGGTCGGAAAGAGTGGGGGAATAACTTTCTGTTAAGAAAGGGATGGCAAGTGGGGGAGAGTCAGCAGAGCGAGAGGAGCAGGGAGAAGTCAACGCCCTGAGCACTTAGAACTGTCAAGCGTCATGACCTAGTGCATAGAGCACGGGCCTGGGAGTCAAAAGGACCTGGGTTCTAATCCCAGTTCTGCCACTTTTCTGCCATGTGACTTTGGATAAGTCATTTCATTTCTCTGCACTTCCATTACCTCATCTGTAAAATGGGCTTTAAGAGTGTGAGCCCCATATGGGACAGGGACTGTGTCCAACCTGATTAACCTGTATCTACCCCAGTGCTTAGAATAGTGCCTGGCACATAGTAAGTACTTAAGTACCACAATTATTATTAACACTATAATGCTCTGCACAGTGGGAGTGTTTAATGACTGTCACTGATTGATTGCAAATTGTGCCTGAAATATACCCACTTGCATCCAAGAGCAGTCATTACAAAGCCTTTCCATACTTACAAAAAAAAAATAGCAGGGCTAAAGAATACTTTTTAAAAATAGTATTTGTTAAGCACTTACTCTGTGCCAAGCACTGAACTAAGCATCAGGGTAAAACCATTGTAAGCCAATCATAGTCAGATGTTTATCTTTAGAATTTAAGGAAAGTAAAGCATAGCCTTTGAAATTTCAACTAGCCATTTCCTTTATGTACATATTTGTAATTATAATTATTTCTAGTAATTATGTCTATATATCTATAATTCTTTTTATTTATAATAATGCTACTGATGCCTGTTTACTTGTTTTGATGTCTGTCTCCCCGGTTCTAAACTGTGAGCCTTTCGTGGGCAGGGTTGTCTCTATTTGTTACTGAACTGTACTTCCCAAGCACTTAGTATAGTGCTCTAAACACAGTAAGTGCTCAATAAATAGATTGAGTGAATGAATGCCTGAATGTGAGAAAGAAAGAGGCCAAGACTATGCCAGTTTCTGAAAGTGAGAAAAAATGAGTTTTAGGCTAATCCAATCTCAAAAGTATTTAAACATTTAGTATGAAAATGGCAATGACAGTGGCCTTACTCTTCCTTTAACCCAGATCCGTGAATAGATTGAATTAGCATGAAATGGCCATAGAGCATTATAATGAATCCCGTTGAGTGGTTATGATATCACTAAGATGTGATTTTTGAGCTGGATGAGGTTAATTTTACAAGCCCTGCGGAAGGAGCAAGGAAGAAATATGTTTGTCATCTGGTGCTTTTTGAGATTGGATAGTTTTACCTGGATTTATACCAAGCTCTCATTTGTGTGGCACAAGAACAGCTAGGGAAGAATTTTTATGTGGGAAATACCCCTTTGGACCAGAACGGGCTCAGAAAAATTTAATGTCTGACCAATGGAGTGGAAGTTGCCCCATTGTTATATTGTATTCTCCCCAAAATAATAATGATGATTATGGTATTTATTAAGCGCTTACTGTTTGCCATGCACCGTACTAAGCGCTGGGGTGGATACAAGCAGATTGGGTTGGACACAGTCCTTGTCCCACATGGGGCTCACAGTTTTATTCCCCATTTTACAGATGAAATAATAATAATTATGTTGGTATTTGTTAAGCGCTTACTCTGTGCAGAGCACTGTTCTAAGCGCTGGGGTAGCTACAGGGTCATCAGGTTGTCCCACGTGAGGCTCACAATCTTTGAATAATTAATTGCAGATATGTAAATAAATGCTGTTGGGGTGGGAGGGGGGAAAAAACAATACAAATCAGGGCAACACAGAATATGTAGGTTGAACGCAAGAGAGGCGTCAAGGATAACATCAAGGTAATGGGCTTGTGAGACAGGAAGGATGGTAGTGCTGTCTACAGTCCTCTCTTGGCGGTGATGACGCTGTGCTCTTGGTCCTCCTAACTCTCTGACTGCTCCTTCTCGGTCTCTTCAACTGGCTCCTCCTCTGCCTCCCACACTCTGACATTGGGTGACCCTCAAGGTCCTTCACTTCTGGATCCCCTTCTATTCTCCAACTACACCCACTTCCTTGGAGAACTCACTCACTCCCATGGCTTCAACTACCCGTGACTTAGTGGAAAGAGCCCGGGCTTGGGAGTCAGGGGTCGGGGGTTCTAACCCTGACTCTGCCACTTGTCAGCTGTGTGACTTTGGACAAGTCACTCAACTTCTCTGTGCCTCAGATACTTCAGCTGTAAGATGGGGATGAAGACTGTGAGCCCCAAGTGGGACAATCTGATTACCTTGTATCTACCCCAGTGCTTAGAACAGTGCTTGGTACATAGCAAGTGCTTAACAAATACCATCATCATTTATTATGCAGGCAACTCCCAAATCTACACCTGCAGCCCTGTCTTCTCTCCTTCCCTACAATCTCGTATTTCTTCCTGCCTTCAAGACATACCCACTTAGATGTCCTGCCCACATCTCAAATTAGATATTTCTTAAACCGAACTCCTTAGCTTCCACACCCAAAACCTGTCCTCCCCGTTCATTCATTCGATTGTATTTATTGAGCACTTACTGTATGCAGGTCATTGTACTAAGTGGTTGGGAGAGTACAATGCAACAATGAAACAGACACATTCCCTGCCCACAACAAGCTTACAGTCTAGGGGTGGGGAGACAAGACATCAATATAAATAAATTACAGCTACGTACATAAGTGCCGTGAGGTTGGGAAGGGGGAAGAACCCAGGAAGCAAGTCAGGACAGTGAAGAAGGGAGTGGGAGAAGAAGAAAGGAGGGGCTTAATCTGGGAAGACCTCATGGAGGAGATGTGCCTTCAATAAGGCTGTGAAGCAGGGCTGGGAGCGTAAATGTCTGTCGGATTTGAGGAGGGAGGACATTTAGGCCAGAGGCAGGATATGGGCTAATTTTTCCCATCACTGTACACAAATCCACTATCCTCCCTGTCTCGCAAGCTCATTTCTTTGGCGTTGTCCTCGACTCATTTCTCTCATTCCACCGACAAATTTAATCTGTCACCAAATCCTGTCAGTTCTTCCTTCGCAACATTGTAAAAATCCACTCTTCCCTCTCCATCTAACCTGCTACCATGCTGATCCAAGCACTCATCCTATCCTGCCTTGACTTCTGCATCCACTTTCTCGCTGACCTCCCAGCCTCCTGTCACACCCCACTCCAGTCCATATTCCACTCGGCTGCACGGTTCCTTTTTCAATAAAAGTGATCAGACCAAGTCTTCCCACACCTCAAGAATCTCCAGTGGCTGCCCATCCACCTCCGCATCGAACGGAAGCACCTTACCTTCGACTTTAAAGTATTAATAATAATAATGTTGGTATTAGTTAAGCGCTTACTATGTGCAGAGCACTGTTCTAAGTGCTGGGGGAGATTCAGGGTAATCAGGTTGTCCCACGTGAGGCTCACAGTCTTCATCCCCATTTTACAGAGGAGGGAACTGAGGCACAGAGAAGTGAAGTGACTTGCCCAAGGTCACACAGCTAAGTGGCAGAGTCGGGATTCGAACCCATGATCTCTGCTCTTTCCACTGAGCCTAGCTTCTTCAAAATTATTCAATCAGCCTGCCCCGTCCTGCCTCACTTCACCGATCTCCTACCACAGCCCAACTCACACATCTTGCTACTCTAGCATCAGCTTATTCTCTGTGCCCCAATTTCGTTTATTGGAGAGGCAGCGTGGCTTAGTGGCAAGAGCACAGGCTTTGGAGTCAGAAGATGTGGGTTCTAATCCCGAACCCGCCACTTGTCAGCTGTGTGACCTTAGGCAAGCTGCTTTACTTCTCTGTGCCTTCTCTGTGTCTCTGTGCATCTGGATAACGGGGATTAAGACTGTGAGCCCCACGTGGGACAACCTGATTACCTTGTATCTGTTCCAGGGCTTAGAACAATGCATGGCACATAGTACACACTTAAATACCATAATCATTATTATCATTATTGTTTAACTCCCCCCGGCCCTTTTCCCACATCCTCCCCATAGTCTGTAAATCCCTCCCCCTCCATATACATCAGACCACCTCTCTCCACTTTTAAAACATTATAAAGGTCATATCTTCTCCAAGAGGCCCTTCCCAAATAAGGCCTCTTTTCCCCAGCTAGCTCTCCCTTCCGCAAAGTCTATGCTCTTGGATATGTGAGCTTTGATCATTTGGTATTCATCCCTCCTCTGGCTCCACAGCACCTATGTACATATCTTTAAAATTATAACTTATAAATTAGTCATATTAATGTCGGTCTCCCCATCTAGACTCTATGCTTATTATGGGCATAGAATGTGTCCGCTAATTCTGTTGTATTGTATTCTCCCTAGTACTTAGTACAGTGCTCTGCACAGAGTAACAGCTCAATAAATACCTTCGATTGATTGATTCATTGATTAATGAATACAATTTTTAAAAAAGTGAAGTGATAGCTACAGATGATAACCAGAAAAGAATAAAAAATCTCACTGGGGAAAGAAAAGCACACCCAAGCTGCCATGTCTATGGTAAAACAATATCTCTTTGATAGATAATTTTACTTACTTAAATAGATTGTGAGAAGAAAAATGACTGTAAGATCTTAATGTTGGCCTGAATTTCTCCAGCTGAGTCTTACAAAAAATAAATCAAGACCAAGGTCACTTCCTTTGTAACTCCCCACTGTGCTCCGTACACTGCTCTGCACAGGGAGGATTCTCAATAACTGTTTTGATGGTGAAGAATGTTCCTAATTCAGTTGGTTTCAATGAGCTGCTTCAAATATTGAAACATTTGTGTCTCACTTTTTTTTTTTTGCTTTTAATCACCTATATCTAGTTTTACCATTACTAAACAATGGATTTCCTCAAGAGATTTCTCACATGCTTTCAAAATCTACCCCTTCCCCCTGATCTTCTCACCCCATCCCTTCATACCTTAAACATTTAAGACCCTGCTTTCTTCCCTCCTTGACTGCCATCTTCAACCATTCACTTTCCAATGGCTTCTTTCTCACTGGTTTCAAACATCTTTATTGTTTTCCCCTGACTCAAAAAAAAATAAAATACTCCCTTGACCCTGTGGCTCCCTCCATTCATTCATTCATTCATTCAATCATATTTATTGAGCACTTACCGTTTGCAGAGCACTGTACTAAGTGCTTGGAAAGTACAATTAGGGAACAAATAGAGACAATTCCTCCAGTCATCGCCCCATCTCTCTTATACCATTCCTCTCCAGACTCCTCGAGAGTGTTGTCAGCACCCGCTACCACCACTTCCTTTCCTCAAATTCTCTTCCTGATCACCTCCAATCTGGTTTCAGTCCCCTTCACTCCAGAGAAACAGTTCTCTCTAAGGTAAACAATGACCTTCTTCTCACCAAACCCGAAGGCTACTACTCTACCCTAATCCTCTTCAACCTCTCAGCTGCTTTCAACACTGTGGAACAACCCCTTTTCCTTGAAATATAATCCAACCTTGGCTTCACTGACACTGTCTTCTCCTGCTTTTTCTATCTTTCTGACCACTCATTCTCACTCTCGGGCTCTCCTCCTCCTTCCACCCCTTAACTATGTGGAGCCCCTCAAGGCTCAGTTTTGAGGCTCCTATTTTCCATCTTCACCCACTCCCTAGGAGAACTCATTCACACTCACAGCTTCAGCTAGCGTCTCTACTCAGATGATTCCCAGATTTACCAGATTTACCTCTCTCCTTCTCTGTGGTTTTGCATTTCCTATTGCCTTGAGGACATCTCTACCTAGATAGTCCACCGACACCTCAAACTACATATGTCCAAAACAGAACACCTTATGTTCCCTCCCAAACCCTGTCCTTCTCCTGTCTTTCCCATCACAATACCACTTTCCTCCCTATGTCACATAACCTTGGTATTGGCCTTGGCTCACCTCTCCCCACCTCTAGACTGTGAGCTCATTGCGAGTAGGGATTATCTGCTGTGCTGTACTGTAATTTCCCAAGCATTTACTACAGTACTCTGCACACAGTGAGTGCTCAATAAATACGATCGATTGAATGAATGAATCTCTCTCATACAACATATTCAGTCTGGCATCAAATCTTGTCATTTCAACTTTCACAGTATCACTAATATTTGCAATCATCATCATATTTATTGAGCACTTTGTGCAGAGCACTATGATAAGCGCTTGGAGAGTACAATATAACAGAGTTGGTGGACACATTCCCTGCCCACAGTGAGCTTACAGTTTAGTGGGGAAGACAGAATGAATATAAATAGAGGGGCTGGGGGATGGAGAAGGATAAAGGGAGCAAATCAGGGTGGGGCAGAAGGGAATGGCAGAAGAGGAAATGAGGGCTTAGGCAGAGAAGGCCTCTTGGAAGAGATGTGCCTTCAATAACACTTTGAAAGTGGGAAGAGTAATCGTCTGTCGGATAGGAAGAGGGAAGGTGTTGCAGGCCTGAGTGAGGACATGAACCGCAGGTCGACTGTGAGATAGACAAGATGGAGGTACAGTGAGTAGGTTGGCATTAGAGGAGTGAAGTGTGTGGGCTGGGTGATTGTAGGAGAGCAGCAAGGTGAGGCAGGAGCTGTAAGCTCATTGTGGGTAGAGAATGTGTCTGTTAATTGTTATATTGTACTCTCCCATGCTCTACACCCAGTAAGCTCTCAAAAAATTAGATTGAATGAATAAATAGGAGGGGGCAAGGTGAATGAATGTTTTAAAGCAGATGGTAAGGAGTTTCTATCCAGGTTTGACTACTGCAGCTGCCTCCTCCCTGACATCCCTGCCATTTGTCTCTCCCCACTCCATTCCATACTTCATTCTGTTGCCCAGACCAGTTTTCTAAAACAAAAAGTTCAATCCACATCTCCCCACTCCTCAAGACCCTCCAGCCCATCCACCTCTGCAATCCACCTCTGCAACAAACAGAAACTCCTTACCGTCGGCTTTAAAGCTCTCAATCTGCTCTGCCCTCCTACCTCACCTGTCTCCTACCGAGGCCCAGCCCGCACATTCCACTCCTCCAGCGCCAGCTTCCTCACTGGGCTCCACTGCCGACGTCTTTCCCACATCCTCCCCCGGCCTAGAACTCCCTCCCCTTCCATATACACCAGTCCACCACTCTCCCCACCTTCAAAACCCTATTAATATCACATGTCTTCCACAAGGCCTTCCTGGATTAAGCCTTCTTTTGCCCGACTTTCTCTCCCTTCTGAATTGCTTATTCACTTGGCTCTGAACCATTTGGCTCTATTGTATTCACCCCAACCTCAGCCTCACAGCACTTATGTACATACCCATAAATCATTTATTTATTCATTCGTATTTATGGAGTGCTTACTGTGTGCAGAGCACTGTACTAAGCGCTTGGAAAGTAAAATTTGGTCACAGATAAAGACAATCCCTACTCAACAACAGGCTCACAGTCTATAAGGGGGGAGCCAGGCACCAAAACAAAACAAGTAGACAGGCATCAGTAGCATCAAAATAAATAGAATTATAGATATATACACATCATCAATAAAATTAATAGAATAATAAATATTTACATCAATGTTTACCTCCCTCTTTCTTCTGTAACTTTGTTATATGCAGAGAACCTGACTACCAATTTTGTTGTATTGTACTCTCCCAAGCACTTAGTATAGTGTTCTGCTTGTAGTTAAGTGCTCAATTAATTCCACTGTTTGATTGATTCACCTCTATACTGTCATCATCATCATCATTAACTGCATTTTGGGGGCATTTACTCTATTTACTCACATAATTCTCCTACTTTTTGCATAATTTATGCAACGTTAAATCATGGGTCCAGATTTATTCAGGCCACATAAGAATTAAATCTTATAGTAAGAGAAGGCAAAAAAAGGAGTAAGAAACAAGGGGAGAAGAAGAGGAAGATAAGATAACATTGTGATGGGCTGTCTGTCTCTTGGAACTCTCCTGAGTGCTGCATTCAAAACGTCATCGATTAATCACACAACCCTCCCTCACGGACCCTTGTTCTTTCATTCTCCCCCTTCTTCTCCTCCTTTTCCCCCCAGGATTCTATCTCTGCTTACAGTTAAGTGGTAAAAAAAATAATCTTTTATTTCCTCCTCAAAAATCAGGAAGGGGCAATTACATGTCTAATATCGTATTGTGTAGGGAATAGTCAATATTTTCCACAGATAGAGCTCCAACTTCAAGGACTTTAGAGGTAAGTTACCAATTATGCCACGGGTCAAATAATGGTAATAATGAAAACAATTAAATGAATATACAAAAACAAAGTATAGGCAAAGTGTGGCTGTTACTACAAAGTGATTAGGAGGATGGGGATAAGTCAGGGAATGCTACTTTGAAGAGGTGACATTTTATGAAAGCTTTGATGGTGTTTTGGCAAAACTAAGAAGGGAAGGCATTTAGACAAGGGAAATGCATAATCAATCAGTTAATCATATATATTAAGCACTTATTGTGTCTAGACTTACAGTCTAGAGGGGGAGACAGAATGAGTATAAATAGAGGGGCTGGGGGGTGGAGGTGGATAAAGGGAGCAAATCAGGGTGATGCAGAAGGGAATGGGAGAAGAGGAAATGAGGGCTTAGTCAGGGAAGGCCTTTTGGAGGAGATGGGCCTTCGATAATACTTTGAAAGTAGTGGGAAGAGTAATTATCCGTTGGATATGGAGAGAGAAAGTGTTTCAGGCCTGAGTGAGGACATGAAACAGAGGTCGACTATGAGATAGACAAGACGGAGGAACAGTGAGTAGGTTGGCATTAGAGGAGTGAAGTGTGTGGGTGACTGTTCTAAGCACCTGAGAGAGTTTAAATGCAACCGAGGTGGTAGACACATTCCCTGCCCACAGCAAGCTTACAGTTAAGCATTGTAACAGAGAAGGGAGAAAACAGGTGCAAGAGCAGTTCAGTGGAATGATGCCATGACTTTGCAGTTTGAGTGACATGACATAATGGGGTCACGTGGGGTCCCACAAAAATTGACTAACTTTGGGGCCCACAGGAGGATTCATCTGGCTCAAGACTCACGAATTAATCTTTACACACCTCGGGGAAATCCCAAGGGGTTCCCGAAAGGCCATGGATTATATCTTGGTGATTGTTCTTCCTAAAAGTTTCTAAGCTTTATACAATGTGGGCAGAACTACAATAGGCTAAAACTTTATATCTTTAATCATAATATAACAGAATCACTTGCAAACCCATGGCGAGTTGGTATTAATGATTTAAATGTATTTTTCCATCCCGTGCTTAGCAACAGAGGGTGAAATGCTGTGAATATTCTTGGAACCTTTGCTGTAGGAAAATAAAATAGGAAATTGTATTCACTGTACATTGGCAAGTATCTCAAAAACACACCCACATAGCAATGAATAGTCCTTTATAAGGAAGAAAGAGCTTTTCTGAACAGAAGCAGGGAATAAATACCTCAGCTTGGTGTGTTGAGAGGTGTCAGGTCCCAAATTGGAGTTAACCCAATTTACATATTATTCCTCTGGCTGGACCGAACACAGAAAAAAATTTGAGTTCTTAAGATCTCTGACTTTGATCCCCTCCACAGTAGAAGTCCAGTGTTGTTCTAATTACCATTTAATAAATCAGAACCGTTCGTTAGGAAAAGGAGAAAATGGGTAGAATTGACATGGCCCTTGTATTGGATGCTAAGGGCCAGTAAGGAGTTTGCTGGAAAGAAGTCCCTCAATTAATCAATTGCATTTACTGAGCACGTATTGTGTGCAGAGCACCGTACTAAGCCCGTGGGAGGGTACAATATAACAGAGTAGGTAAACATATTCCCAACCCGCAGGGAGCTTATGGTCTAGAGGAAAGAGGCCACTTTCCCTCCCCCTCCTCAAAATAGCAGAATATCTGAGCCTGGAATGGGTAGGAGGGAGGAAGGGAGGGAAAAGGGAGAGAGAGATTGAGAAAGAGACTCAGAGGGAGAGAGAGAATTCTAGGGTTAAAGTTTCCTATGGAGCCAAATGCTTATTTCTCTGATTTTTCCATGGAAAGAAATTTCACACGACTCAGATCTTAACTTGGCATAATCAGCACTGCAAATAGCCACAGATTGAGTCTTGGTGGCAAAGTGGCAATCATTTCCCTCAATCCCAATGCTCAGCTACAGCTCAGCTACAAAATTCTATTTTTGTCACAAAATCTCATTATAGGTTAAATACAAATCCCTCTCGCCTGCTAATGACTTCCAGTGGCAGGTTCTTTTGTCTGTTAAAATGAATGTTTCCTTCTGGATTAAGACTTTGGCCTGCCAACCTCCTCTTAATCAACCAGGGCCTGTCCTGGAGATTTATTATCTCCACCGCAGTTGATAGAGAACCCTGACCGTGTTGATTATTTTCTTCATAATTCCCAGGAATATTTTTCTGGGTGAGAGTTTGGACGACCACATATCAATCCTTACTACCTGTGAATTATGTAGAAAGACTGGAAAGCTACATCTCTGTCTCCATTCATCACCACGATCATCAAATCATGTTTACTGAGTTTTTAGACAAAAGAAATTTTAAAGAAGCAGAAACCACACTCATTCTTGAACTCATTTTGCAGTAGTGACATGAGACTATCAAGAATTATCCATTTCCCAACAAAGGAAGACATGGTCTTTGCTCCAAAATTGAACCCAGGTGAACCACTACATATTGAGCCACAAGAAAGGCAGACCTGGAGTAGCTTAGTGGAAAGAGCCTGGGCCTGGGAGTCAGAGGACCTGGGTTCTAATCCCAGCTCTGCCACTTGGTTGCTTTGTGACCTTGAGCAAATCACTTCACTTCTTTGACCCTCAGTTACCTCATCTGTAAAATAGGATTAAGATTGTCATCCTCACCTGGGACAGGGACTAAATCCAACCTTTCATTCATTCATTCATTTGGTCGTATTTATTGAGCGCTTATTGTGTGCAGAGCACTGTACTAAGAGCTTGGAAAATACAATTTGGCAACAGATAGAGGCGATCTGTACCCAACAACAGGCTCACAGTCTAGAAGGGGGAGACAGACAACAAAACAAGTAGACAGGCATCAATACCATCAAAATACAAGAATAGAATTATAGGTGTATACATATCATTAATAAAATAAATAGAATAATAAACATGTGCAAATATATACAAGTGCTGTGGGGCGGGGAAGGGGGTAGAGTGGAGGGAGGGAGGGAGTATGGGTGATGAGGGGAGGAGGAGCAGAGGGAAAGGGGGGCTCAGTCTGGGAAGGCCTCCTGGAGGAGGTGGGCTCTCAGCAGGGCTAGTTTGGCAGATATGAGGAGGGAGGGCATTCCAGGCCACAGGTAAAATGTGGGCCAGGATTTGACGGCGGGACAGGCGCGAACGAGGGACCATGAGGAGGTTAGTGGCAGTGGAGTGGAGTGTATGGGGTGTATGGAAGGAGAGAAGGGAGGTGAGGTAGGAGGGGACCAAGGGATGGAGAGCTTTGAAGCCAAGAGTGAAGAATTTTTGTTTGATACGAAGGTTGATAGGAAACCACTGGAGATTTTTGAGGAGGGGGGTGACATGCCCAGAGAGTTTCTGTAGCAAGATAATCTGGGTTGTAGAGTGAAGTACAGACTGAAGCAGGGAGAGACAGGAGGTTGGGAGATCAGAAGGGAGGCTGATGCAATAATCCAGTCGGGATAGGATGAGAGATTGTACTAACAAGGTAGCGGTTTAAAGGAAAAGGCGGCTCTTGGCAACGTTGTGAAGGTGAGACCGACCGGTTTTGGTGACAGATTGGATGTGTGGAGTGAATGAGAGAGCAGAGTCATGGATGACACCAAGGTTGTGGGCTTGTGAGACTGGAAGGATGGTGGCGCCGTCCACAGCGATGGGGAAGTCAGGGAGGGGGCAGGGTTTAGGAGGGAAGATAAGGAGCTCAGTCTTGGTCATGTTGAGTTTTAGGTGGAGGGCAGACATCCAGGTCAAGATGTACTGAAGGCAGGAGGAGATACAAGCCTGGAGGGAGGGAGAGAGAACAGGGGAGGAAATGTAGATGTGGGTGTCATCTGTACAGAGATGGTGGTTGAAGCCGTGGGAGCAAATGAGTTCACCAAGGGAGTGAGTATAGATGGAGAACAGAAGGGGACCAAGAACTGACCCTTGAGGAACTTCTACAGTTAGAGGATGGGAGCGGGAGGAGGAACCATTATTTTGTATCTACCCCAGCACTTAGGAAGGTGTTTGACGCATAGTACGTGCTTCACAAATACTGTAATTATTATCTTCGATATTATTATTCCGGCACACCTGCCAAAAGTCTATCGATATCTTTAAGAAAGTTTTGGAGTAATGTCTTAGAAAATATATGGGTAATACGTAATGGAGCTTGCAAAGCAAATAAAACAATGAGACTGTACTCTCATGCAATCCTTCAGTAGAATCTGTTGAGAGATTACTCTGTGAAAAATCACTGTGATTAGCGCTTGGGAGAAATCAGCACAGTGAGTTGACGTGGTCCCTGCCCTTAACAAATCTACAATCTAGCAGATTAGATAGATACCATGGTACACTACAGGTAGGGGAAGCAATTGCATACAAAAATATGTACTAAACTGCAATGGAACAGGAAAGGGGAAGGAGAATAGGGGAGGTGAGTAGCTAAGTGTTTAGCTGCAGTGGCAGAAATGAGAAGCAGCGTGGCTCAGTGGAAAGCACACGGGTTTAGGAGTCAGAGGTAAAGGGTTCTAATCCCGGCTCCGCCACCAGTCAGCTTGTCACCTGTCAGCTTGTCCCTTGTCCCAGCTTATGACTTCACTTAACTTCTCGGTGCCTCAGTTACCTCATCTGTAAAATGGGGATTAAAAAGTGCGAGCCCCACGTGGGACAACCTGATTACCTTGTACCTGCTCTTAGAGCAGTGCTCGGCACATAGTAAGCGCTTAACATATACCAACTTTTTTTTTAGTGAGGGAAATTGAGTGAGATGAGCAATTTATAATAACAATAATTATGGTATCTGTTAAAAGTTTACTCTGTGCTGGGCACTGTACTAAGCACTGGGATGGGAACAAGCATTCATTCAGCCATTCAATCGCATTTATTGAGCGCTTACTGTGTGCATAGCACTCTACTAAAAGCTTGGAAAATGCAATTCGAATCGGGTTGGACCCAGTTGCTGTCCCACATGGAGCTCACAGTCTTAATCTCCATTTTACAGGTAAGGTTAGGGAGGCACTGATAAGTTTAGTGACTCGTCCAAGGTCACCCAGCAGATAAGTGGCAGAGCAGGGATTAGAACCCAAATCCTTCTGACTCCCCCAAAATTCTCCTGGAAATATGATTTCAGAAGGGTCTTAAAGAGGTGGAGAGCAGCGGATGTGAGCGTCATCATCCGTGAGAAAGATGATAATGAAGGAAAATGATTAAGTTGGCTTGAGAAAAGCTGAGTGTACAAGCTGGAGTGTAATAGTATTTATTTATATTAATGTCTGTTTCCCCCTCTAGACTGTAAGCTCGATGTGGGCAAGAAATGTGTCTGTTGACTGTTATATTGTACTTTCCCGAGTATTTAGGAGACTGCTGTGCACACAATAAGTGCTCAGTAAATATGGTTGACTGGTGAGTGAATGAATAGTGGGAAGAGAGAGAGGTTAAGTTGTAGGGAAAGAAGTGGTTGAGTGCCTTAAAACCGATGGTAAAGAGTGTCCGCTCAGTGTGGAGAACACAGTCAACCGCTGGAGGTTTGTGTGGACTGAGGTGAAGTAAATGCCACCCAGATGAGAGAAGTGGGGGTTCCAGGAAGGAGGAAAAGGCGTGAACAAAGGAAAAGTTAAGAAGAAGGCAAAATGAGGAGGTTAGTCTGAGCAGAATGGAGAATGTGAGCTTGGACTCAGTGGGAGAAGGGAGCTGATAAGTAATCAATCAACCAGTGGTATTTATTGAGAGCTTATAGCGTGTGGAGAGCACTGCACTCAGCACTGGGGAGAGTATAGTAAAGTTGGTAGGCTCATTCCTTGCCAACAGTCTAGAGGAAAGAGAGAAAGTGAAAGCGAGCTAATGAAGTTCCTTGAATAATCATAATAACATGAATAATACTGATGGCATTTGTTAAGCGCTTACTATGTGCCAAACACTGTTCTAAGCAGTAGGGTAGGTACAAGGGAACCAGGTTGTCCCACGTGGGGCTCACAGTCTTAATCCCCGTTTTACAGAGGAGGGAACTGAGTTACAGAGAAGTAAAGTCACATGCCCAAGGCCGCACAGCAGACAACTGGCAGATCTGGGATTCGAACCCAGGTCCTCCTGACTCTCAGGGACTTGGTCTAACCATTAGAGTCCACTACCTCTCTGAATTCAGAGTTCAGTTTCATTGTCTGTGAATCTTTGTTGCCATTTGTTATTGAATATAGATTATGACACTAATGAAACTGCTTGAGGAGTCAGATGTGGTACTTGGGCGAGAGGGTTTGTGAAACTTTATGTTAGAGAAGCGGCGTGGCTCAGCGGCAAGAGCCCGGGCTTGGGAGTCAGAGGCCATGGGTTCTAATCCCGGCTCTGCCGCTTGCCAGCTGGGTGACTTTGGGCAAGTCACTTCACTTCTCTGGGCCTCAGTTCCCTCATCTGGAAAATGGGGATTCAAACTGTGAGCCCCATGCAGAACAACCTGATCACCTTGTATCCCCCAGCGCTTAGAACAGTGCTCTGCACATAGTAAGCGTTTACAAATACCAACATTATTATTGCCATTTGTCAGCTGTGTGACTGTGGGCAAGTCACTTCACTTCTCTGGGCCTCAGTTACCTCATCTGTAAAATGGGGATTAACTGTGAGCCTCACGTGGGACAACTTGATTACCCTGTATCTCCCCCAGCGCTTAGAACAGTGCTCTGCACATAGTGAGCGCTTAACAAATACCAACATTTATGAAAAGCTATGAAACCCGTAGCCAGAGGGCCGAGAAAGTTCGACAGCATTAGAGTTCTGTGGCTCTTTAGTTTCGTCTAATACCAACTCTCCTCACAGGGTTGCACCTGGAGAGTTTCCAGCACTCTGCTAGTCTCGGCTACGATAGGCAGAGTCAGGCAGAGGCAAACCCAGCGTGGCTCAGTGGAAAGAACATGGGCTTTGGAGTCAGAGGTCATGGGTTCGAATCCTGGCTCGGCCACCTGTCCGCTGTGTGACTTTGGGCAAGTCACTTCACTTCTCGGTGCCTCAGTTACCTCATCTGTAAAATGGGGATTAAGACTGTGAGCCCCACATGGGACGACCTGATTCCCCCTGTGTCTACCCCAGGGCTTAGAACAGTGCTCGGCACATAGTAAGCGCTTAACAAACACCAACATTATTCAACCCATTCCATTCCTAGCTTGGCAGTGGCTAGCAAATGGCAGGCAATCTGCTACAAGCGAAAACTTACCCGTGCTGGGCAGCAGCGGCATGGGAGAGAGGCGAGGGCGAGACTCGAGTTGGCTGCGCGGAAGGAGGCAGTGGTCAGCTTCCGTTTTTATCACTAAAACTCTCTGGATCCACTACCAGAACGATGGCAGATGGAGAGCGGGGCCTTCTGGGAGAGATGGATCCGTAGTGTCGCTGTGGGTCGGAAATGACTCGACGTCGTAAGACAAGACAGTGCCATGTTGTTGCCCCATTCCGTCTGACAGTCTCCCGAAATAATAATGTTGGTATTTGTTAAGCGCTCACTATATGCAGAGCACATTTCTAAGCGCTGGGGGAGATACAAGGTAATCAGTTGTCCCACGTGAGGCTCACAGTCTTAATCCCCATTTCACAGATGAGGTAACTGAGGCACAGAGAAGTTGTGACTTGCCCACAGTCACACAGCTGGCAAGTGGCAGAGCTGGGATTCAAACCCATAACCTCTGACTCCCAAACGCGTGCTCTTTCCACTGAGCCACGCTGCTTCTCCCAAAAGATGGGCTGACCTCGACTTAACTTTCTACTCCCTCGCCTAAAGCTAACAGAACACTGATCTTCATTTGCCACAAATATCCCTAAAGAGTTCCTCACCAAAAACAGGGATTTGGGTTAAAAGCAAAGCAAAATAGATTTGAAAGGCATTATTGAAATACATCGAGTTTCAAGAACAACATCGTGGTTTAGGGCCAAGTGCCCGGACTTGGGAGTCAGAAGACCTGACAAGATAATCAGGTCTCCCACGGGGCTCGGTCTCAGTAGGACGCTAATCCAACTTTCCTGCTGTGTCGCTTTGGGCAAGTCACTTCACTTCCCTGTAGTTCAGTTTCTTCATCTCAAAGTGGGGATTAAATACAACTGTTCCCTTCCCCTTAAATTATGACTCCATGTGGGACAGGGATGGCATCCAATCTAATTATATTGTAACTACCCAAGTGCTTTAGTATAGTTCTTGGCACATAGTAATCACTTACAACTCTTATTATTATCATCATCATCATTACGCATCCTACCGTCTGGAGTTTTGAATCCCGTTACCTGATTTTCACTTCTTCCGTGGTCACGGCAGCACCGGCTTATTTTCAAGCTGGCACTGAATCACTCCTCAAAGTAATTTACTCCCTAAGCTATTGATTTTCACAGGGTTTTACAATTATCCTTCTGATGTCAACGATGATCAAATGCAAAGTGGCATCTGTGTTCAGCAATCTGAAGATTTTCATTAAATCTTTATTTTTTTCCTTATTTTCTTTCAGCTTTCTCTCTTCCTACGCCTTTGCCCGATTCTGTTTTCTTAATATAGGAAGCCTTAAAAGCTCAGGCTGACCTTCTCAGCTAATCTGGTTAGTGTGCTTTTCTTCCCAGTGATCATCTGTTCCCATTCTGCTCGTTAGTATGTTGTCCACACAAGTCTTCTTAATACCTCGGGAAAACATAAACATGAAATTCAGCTTTCTGATTCCTGTCACCCCATGGAGAGATGTTTATACTCAGGGCTACACAGCAAGTGGTCCATCTCAACTGTTGCTTAATCCACTCTTTAAAGGTCCGGAAAGATGGACTGTGGATTTCTGGGATTCTCCGATCATTCTGGGGACGTCTAGCTAGATACCAGAAAGAGCAGCGATTCTTTTGTGCTGTCAGGCCAAGGAATCCAGTACAGCGTTCTTCCTGTCAAGGTACACCCCCTTCCTGCTTCCCAGCTCACCCCAGTCCGTTCCCATTTGTACAACTTGTCCGTGCCAGGAGGCAGAGGCTACAAGTCAGGGAAGGAGGCAGGATTTGGTGTTGAGTTTAAAATATCGTTGAATGAAAAGAAAGACCGCTGGGGGATAAAGTTGATTGATATTGGTTAAAAACATACTACGTATCGAGCACGGTGCTGGGGCTGGGGCTTGGATGGATTATGAAGATGGCTCAGGATGTAAATTAGCAGAGGGAGCATCGGGGCTGGAGTTTGGAGACCTGGGTTCTAATGTGAACTCTGCCACTTGCCTGCTGTGTGACCTTGGTCGAGTCACTTATCTGTCCCTCGGTTTCCTTATCTGCAAAATGGGTATCAAGACTTGTTCTTCCTCCTGCTTAGTTTGTGATCCCCATGCGGGCCAGGGCCTGTGTCCAATGTCTCTTAAGCTCCTAGTACAGTGTTTGACACATAGAAAGTGTTTATCAAATGCAAAATTATTATTATTAATAGGAATAATGATAATAGTAATAAGGTCAGTGTTCCAGGAGAAGAGGCACAGGGAAAAAATGTCACACTCACAAAGAGAGGAGGAAGGAGAGGGGAAGGAAGGAGGGAAAGGAGGAAGGAAAGAAGAGAGAGAGGCTCAGTTTTAACTTCCTAGATGGGGTAAGTGATGAGGACTGTTCCAAGTGCTGGGGTAGATACCAAGTAATCAGATTGTACCATGTGGGGCTCCTGGTCTTAATCCCCATTTTACAGATGAGGTAACTGAGGCAAAAAGAAGTTAAGTGACTTGCCCAAAGTCACACAGCTGATAAGTGGTGAGGCTGGGATTAGAACCCACAACCTCTGAATCCCAAGCCCGTGCTCCTTCCTCTAATCTATGCTGCTTCTCGATTTACTTAATTTACTTAAGAGGCATCTGTTTGGGTTACAGAGAGTAATAATAATAATAATGATGATATTTGTTAAGCACTTACTATGTACCAAGCACTGTTCTGAGCCCTGGAGGGGATGCAAGGTGATCAGGTTGTCCCACATGGGGTTCACAGTCTTAATCCCCATTTTACAGATGAGGTAACTGAGGAACAGGGAAGTTAAGTGACTTGCCCAAAGTCACACAGCTGACAAGCGGCCGAGCTGGGATTTGAACCGATGACCTCCGACTCACAAGTCTGGGCTCTTTCCACAATGAGCCGCTGTGCCTGGGCATCCTATCAGACTTATCAATGCCTAGTAGTAAGGGTTAAGTTACTGAGCCTGGAGCCACATCCTCTCTGATTGACACCTGTCAGTCAGCCGACGTATTCTGACTCCAGCCCCGGGCCCTCTCTCCACCGCTGCAATCCACACGTATCCGCAGCGGAGGGAACTCCACCAGAAATTCGGACCGCGAACCCCTCGGCCCGCACCGTGCCGGTCAGCTCCCATCCCGTACTGCAAGGGGTCACTTCCTGCTCCCTGCCTCCGGGCGTCACCTCCAGAGGAAGGACCTGGATGGAGTACGGTGCTAAGGGTTTAGTACAGTGCTCTGCACACAGTAAGCGCTCAGTAAATACGATTGAACGAACGACTCGGCGCTCCCTGCCCCTACTGCAAGGAGTCAGCTCTGGAGGAAGGGCTTGGATGTCCTCAGCTCTCTGTCCCTACCGCGGGGGTTCAGCTCCAGAGACGGGGCCTGGGGGGGGGGGGTCTCTCGTCTCTGCTCCTGCCACGGGAGGTCAGCTCTGGAAAAAAGGCCTGGACGGCCTCAGCCCTCTGCCAATGCTGCAGGGGGTCGGTTCCGGAGGAAGACACGCAGGGAAGAGATCTCCTAGGTGAGTGTTCTTTGTGCCACCAAGGTGGAAGCAGGGGGAAGAGGATGCCCGGGGTGCTCCTCCAAGACGGTGAAAGCCGGGCTCACAGATGGGCCCTCCGGAGGGAGAGAAGCTGGGAGGAGCAGAGTCGTAGAAACTCCCTCTTCTCTCCACCCCAGTGTTACTGCCTGCTTGCAAGATTGGCTGAATTTGTATACAAATTATAAAGATAATTGATCAGGAGCCAATTATTTGTCAGATCACCTTGGAGGATTTCTCCTGATTTGTGTGTCATAGACAGAACGTGCCAATCTGCCGTGGAACTCTGGCTTGCGGGTGAATCCGATAAAGTGGTGTGCCTAGAAAAATTCATTCAATCACTGATTGAGTGCTTACTGTGTGCAGAGTACTAAGTGCTTTGGAGAGTACAGTATAACAATAAACACATTCCCTGCCCACAACGAGCATACAGTCTTCATTCACGGTACCATGAAGCCAGTTCATGGGCAGTGACCCTCCCATTTGACAAATTCTTCAAAGGTTTACCATTTTCCAGGTGACTTATCAATGAGGCTTTTCCAATCGATCGATCGATGGTATCTATTAAATACTTATTGTGTGCGGACCACTCCTAAGCGCTTGGGAGAGTACATGAAAATAGAGTTGGTAGACATAATTCCTGCCCACCAGGAGCTTGCAGTTTGGCGGAGGTGGGAAAGAAGAGACAAATAAAATAAATAAAATAAATTAGAGATAGGGAAAATGGCAGAGTCGGATGGGGTGGGGTGAATAGCAAGTGCTTAAGGGATCCATATCCAAGTGCCCGGGTGATGCAGAAGGGAGTGGGAAAAGAGGAAATGAGAGCTTAGTTGGGGAAGGCCTCTTGCAGGAGGCGTGTTTTTAGGACGCCTTTGAAGGTGAGCGTGATCATTATCATCAGTGATATAGACTGTGAGCCCGTTACTGAGCAGAGATTGTCTCTATCTGCTGCCGAATTGTACATTCTGAGTGCTCAGTACAGTGCTCTGCACATAGTAAGCGCTCAATAAATACTATTGAATGAATGAATTTATTGAGCGCTTACTATGTGCAGGACACAGTCCTTAAGAGCAGGGTAGAATACAACACATTTGGTGATTCAGTGTCAGATCTTAAATATCAAATGCTAGAGAAGCATGGCTTAGTGGAAAGAGCGCAGGCTTGGGGTCAGAGGACGTGGCTTCTGATCCCGGCCCCGCCACTAGTCTGCTGTATGACCTTGGGCGAGCCACTGTACTTCTTTGTGCCTCAGTTACCTCATCTACAAAATGGGGATTGAGACTGGGAGCCCCACGTGGGACGACTTGATTACCCTGTACCTACTTCAGCGTTTAGAACAGTGCTTGGAACATAGTGGGCGCTTAACAAATACCATCATTATTGTTATTATGATTCGATCTGAAGGGGGAGGGAGTTGCAATCCAGAAGGAGGATAGGGTGGGCAAGGGGTGGGAGGTGAGGGAGATGAGGTGGTACAGAGAGGATGGGGGCATGGGTAGAACGGAGTGCGGGGGCCGAGTTGTAGGAGATGAACGAGGTAAAGTAGAAGACGGGAAAGCCCTGCTAAGGATGGGAAACCCCTGCTAAGCGTGGTGTAGTGGATAGAGCACTGGCCTGGGAGTCAGAAGGTCATGGGTTCTAATCCCACCTCACTCACTTGTCCGCTGTGTGGCCTTGGTCAAATCACTTCACTTTTCTGGGCCTCAGTTTCCTCATCTGTAAAATGCAGATCGAGACTGTGAGCCCCACGTGGGACGGGGACTGTGTCCACCCTGATTTGGTTGTATCCACCCCAGTGCTTAATACACTGCCTGGCACTTAGTAAGCGCTTTACAAAGACCACAATTTCATTAAGCGGAAGCAGTCTGGGAGTGGGTGGAGGCAGGGCAGATCAGGGTTCTGTGTAGGTTTTTTGTGGAGATTTGACAGGAAACAGGAGAAAATTGTATTTTATGCTTTTCCTCCCACTTGTGTGCAGTTTATTATCTGTTCACCTCCCCCGTCTCTCCCTACACTGGTTCGAGTATGAAAAAAAGTCTGAGGTTTTGTGCAGAGAAGTAGGAAAAAAATATTTCCTGCTTTCTCTCCCACTTGCTGGCAGTTTATTTATTATTGGACTTCTAAAGGTTTGGACATTCTTCCAGACTTATAAGGAGAGAAAAACACCTCTCTTCCTCCAAAGGTCCACCTCCCTACCATCCCAAACTCCAACAACTGCATCCAAACTCCCCCCTCCTCTCCCTTTCACCACCTTCGGCACTGTGGCCTAGCGGATAGAGCCGGGCCTGGGAATCACAAGGTCCTGGGTTTGAATCCTGGGATGGTCTCTATTTTTGCTGAATTGTACTTTTAGTCCTTAGTACAGTGCTCTGCACACAGTAAGTGCCCAATAAATATGATTTAATAATAATAATTAGAAGCAAGGTAGGGATCGTCTCTGTTGCCCAACTGTACTTTCCAAGCACTTAATACAGTAAGCGCTCAATAAATACAATGGAATGAATGAATGCAGTTGGGCCGAATGCCCACCCAGGGAGGGAGATTACATTACTATGGCAGGGGCCTTAATGGGGAGATTTGCTCACCAATCGCTTAGAACAGTACATTGCACATAGTAAGCACTTAACAAATACCATCATTATTATTATCCTTCCAGAGGGAAGCAATCAGAAGAGGTGGCAGGAGAGCAGATGGTAAAACAAAGTTTCTTGTTGTGCAGTTGGAAGTTGGTTAGCCCTAAGATGGCAAACCACACGCACCTTTCATGAATCTAAACTCATCAAGGGCAGGAGACGAGTCTGTTAATTCTGTTGTACTTCCCCCGAGCACTTAGTACGGCACTCGGCAAGTGCTCACTAATTATCACTGACGGATTGACTCTAAAGGCGCCTCATCAGTAACTGAAATTCACTAGCCATGTAAGTGCCTACAACTAATAATAATAATAAAATGGTATTTGTGAAGTGCTTACCATGTGCCAGGCACTGTTCTAAGCTCTGGCGTGGATACAAAGTAATCAGGTTGTCCCACGTGGGGCTCGCAGTCTTAATCCCCATTTTACAGATGAAAGAACCGAGGCACAGAGAAGTGAAGTGACTTGCCTAAAGTCACGCAGCAGACAAGTGGCAGAGCCGGAATTAGAACTCATGACTTCTGACTCCCAAGCCCGGGCTCTTTCCACTAAGCCACGCTGCTTCTCACGCAAGTATGGTAGGGTAGGCTTAGTACCAGACTCATTTGCTTTGGTCATTTGCTTTGACCACTCAGCTCTGGGCTCTCCCTTGAGTCTGGGTAGTGCTAGGTAGTCGGGAGTCTGCCTCCAACCAAGCAAATATATTGTAATATGTTTTTCTTTTTGCCCCGTGTCTTGTGAGTCTCTAGAAGTTGCTGCTCCAAAAGTTACCCTTTTCTTCAATCAATCCATCAATCGACTGCATTTATGGAGTGCTTACTGTGTGTCGAGCACTGTACTAAACACTTAAGAGAGTACAACACTCTCGATACTTAGGCCTTCCCGGACTGAGCCCCCCCTTTTCCTCTGCTCCCTCTCCTCTGCCCTCCCCATCCTCTGCTCTTCCCCCTTTCCCTCCCCTCAGCACTTTGCTCATTTGTATATATCATTTATTACCCCATTTATTTTGTTAATGAGGTGTATATCTCCTCGATTCTATTTATCTTGATGATGTTGTTTTGTTTTGTTCTGTTTTTGCTCTGCTGTCCGTCTCCCCTGTTTAGACTGTGAGCCCGTCGTTGGGCTGGGCTTGTCTCTATCAGTAGCCGAATTGTCCATTCCAAGCGCTTAGTACGGTGCTCTGCACATAGTAAGCGCTCAATAAATGCTATTGAATGAATACAACAATATAACAGAGTTGGTAGAGGTAGGCATGTTCCCTGCTCACAACGAATTTACAGTTTAGAGGAGGAGACAGACATTAATATAAAATCGTTAAACTACGGATGTGTTCATCACCTTTTTGGGATTGAGGGAGGGATGAATAGAGGGAGCAAATCCAAAAGCAAGGGTGACACAGAAGGGAGAGGGAGAAGAGGAAATGACGATTTAGTCATTTCTTCTTCATTGCTGCGTGCCATGCTGGTGTGTACAAACCACTTGAGAGAAACAAAAACAAGATTCACTGACCTGAAAGTGTTGACAATCTAATACTCCGTCAACACTCAAAAACCAGAACTAACCAGCCAATTACTCATGAAATTTGGGGGCAAAGTGGGGATTTCAGCTATCTAAATCATCATCATATCTGTTATACACCTACTAAATGGCGAGCACTGTACCGAACTCGGGGGGCAGATAAAATATATGCTTATGGCTCAGGGAAACGGGTATTTATTCTCCATTTTACAGATGATAAAACTGAGGCAAAGAGAAGTCCCTGTGCACGGTATATGCTCGAGAAATACCACTGGTTGATCGACTGACTTTTTCAAAGTATCACAGCAGGCAGACCTGGACTGAATCTGACCATAATAGAGAAGCAGCGTGGCTCAGTGGAAAGAGCATGGGCTTTGGAGTCAGGGCTCATGAGTTCGAATCCCAGCTCTGCCACTTGTCGGCTGTGTGACTGTGGGCAAGTCACTTAACTTCTCTGTGCCTCAGTTCCCTCATCTGTAAAATGGGGATCAAGACTGTGAGCCCCACGTGGGACAACCTGATTCCCCTATGTCTACCCCAGCGCTTAGAACAGTGCTCGACACATAGTAAGCGCTTAACAAATACCAACATAATAGTGATAACTCTGGTATATTATATGCCAAGCACTGTACTAAACACTGGGATAAATACAAGATAATAATAATAATGGTATTTGTACAGTGTTTACTATGTGCCAAGCACTGTTCTAAGCACTGGGGAAGATACAAGGTTTTCAGGATGTAATAATAATAATAATAATGTTGGTATTTGTTAAGCGCTTACTATGTGCCGAGCACTGTTCTAAGCGCTGGGGTAGACACAGGGGAATCAGGTTGTCCCACGTGGGGCTCACAGGCTTCATCCCCATTTTACAGATGAGGTAACTGAGGCACCGAGAAGTGAAGTGACTTGCCCAAAGTCACACAGCTGACAAGTGGTAGAGCCGGGGTTCGAACCCATGACCTCTGACTCCAAAGCCCGTGCTCTTTCCAGTGAGCCACGCTGCTGCAGGATGTCCCAAGTGGGGCTCACAGTCTTAATCCTCATTTTACAGATGGGGTAACTGAGGCCCAGAGAAGTTAAGTGAGTTGCCCAAAGTCAAAGAGCTGACAAGTGGCAGAGCCGGGATTAGAACCCAGCACCTCTGACTCCCAAGGCCGTGTTCTTTCCACTAAGCCACGCTGCTTCAGGATCCACATGGGGCTCACAGTGCAGTTCGAAAGGAGGACAAGTAATAATAATAATAATAATGTTGGTATTTGTTAAGCACTTACCATGTGCAGAGCACTGTTCTAAGCACTAGGGTCGATAATAATATTGGTATTTGTTAAGTGCTTACTATGTGCAGAGCACTGTTCTGAGCGCTGGGAAGAAACAGGGTAATCAGGTCATCCCATGTGAGGCTCACAGTTAATCCCCATTTTACAGATGAGGTAACTGAGGCACAGAGAAGCTAAGAGACTTGCCCACAGTCACACAGCTGACAAGTGGCAGAGCCAGAAGTCGAACCCATGACCCCTGACTCCGAAGCCCAGGCTCTTTCCACTGAGCCACGCTGCTTCAGGTAATCAGGTTGTCCCACGTGAGACTCACAGTCTTAATCCCCATTTTACTGATGAGGTAACTGAGGCACAGAGAAGTGAAGTGACTTGCCCACAGTCACACAGCTGGCAAATGGCAGAGACAGAATTCGAACCCATGACCTCTGACCCCCAGGCCTGGGCTCTTTCCACTTAGTCGCGCTACTTCTCCCCATTTAGCCAACGAGGGATCTGAGGCCCCGAGAAGGTGTTTTGCGCAGGGTCACGCAGCAGGCAAATGGCAGAGCCGGGTGCTCCGGCTCCCAGGCCTGCGCAGGGCCACGTTTCTTCCCGTAGACGTGTCCCTTGCTCCAAGAGCAAGACACAGAATAGGAGGATAGATGGGCTGGTTGGTGGTTCGTTCACCGCTTGGCGTATTCCAGTAGCAGATTTTGGAATGTAGAGAAGCTCTCTTTGTTTGTGTTTGGTTGACTGCTTCCACTTCATGTTGATCTTCCCTTCCCAGACCCGACTATTTTATCTCCACGTCACCCTGGTTCTCCCTTCCCATTCCCCGCCATCGGGGGGGATCTGCGGAATTCATGGCTCTTCCCCCAAAGTGGTTCTGGTTTTAATAATAATAATAATGTTGGTATTTGTTAAGCGCTTACTATGTGCAGAGCACTGTTCTAAGCGCTGGGGTAGATACAGGGTCATCAGGTCGTCCCACGTGGGGCTCCCAGTTAATCCCCATTTTACAGATGAGGGAACTGAGGCACAGAGAAGTGAAGTGACTTGCCCACAGTCACACAGCTGACAAGCGGAAGAGCCGGGAGTCGAACTCATGACCTCCGACTCCGAAGCCCAGGCTCTTTCCACTGAGCCACGCTGCTTCTCCGAAAACCAAAAACCGAAACCACTGGTTTTGCACCAGTGGTGACTCTTCAACGGATTATAATGCCTAAGTGGTGGCCCTGGAAGACTGTGTGTGTGCAAGACGGACACCAGTCCTTGATTTTTGAAGATGACCCTGCTGACAGCAAACTCCTCCTGTAAAGAGCCTGCTCTGCTGGCCACGGTATTCTACTGATCTTTATTTCTCTCTCCATGTTGTCTCTTTGTGTTTATTTTGCCTCTCCCCGAGTGTCTGTTGCCTATCCCCCTCTCGCTTTTTATTACCGATAGGCTTGTGAGACCCCTGAGGGACGGGGACCGTGTCTAATTTCCACCTCTGTCTAATTTGCCAGTGCTTAGTACAGTGCTGTGCACACAATACGTACTTAATAAATACTACTACTGCAAAGGTGGGCGTGACTGAAACCCCTATGTTTGGCCAACGTGCCCTTTCGCCTTTTGTGTGTGAAAAGAGGGATCCTTATCATTCAATCGTATTTATTGAGCGCTTACTGTGTGCGGAACACTGTACTAAGAGCTTAGAAAGTACAATTCAGCAACTGAGACAATCCCTGCCCAGCATCAGGCCTTGCAGCACATATGGGCTTGTCTCTGTTTTTGATCCTGCCTTCTGGCGTTCTTTTCTTTACGAAGCCCTTGTTCCAAGAGAACAACCCTTTTGCCAGGGCTGAAGGAGACCAAAAGGAAGAGATGTATGAGAATAATAATAATAATAAAATAATGGCATTTGTTAAGTGCTTACTACGTGCAGAGCACTGTTCTAAGCGCTGGGAGGATACAAGGTGATCAGGTTGTCCCAAGTGGGGCTCACAGTCTTAATGTCCATTTTACAGTTGAGGTAACTGAAGCACAAAGAAGTGAAGTGACTTGCCCAAAGTCACACAGCTGCCAAGCGGCAGAGCTGGGATTTGAACCCGTGACCGCTGACTCCCCAGCAGGTGCTCTTTCATGCCCTAATGGATAAACCACAGACCTGGGGGTCAGAAGAACCTGGGTTCCAATCCTGGCTCCTCCACCTATCTGCTTTGTGACCTTGGGCAAGTCATTTCACTTCTCCGTGCCTCATTTACCTCATCTGTAAGAGGGGGATTAAGACTGTGAGCCCCATGTGGGACAGGGATTGCGTCCAACCGGATTAGTTTGTGCCTATCCAAGTGCTCAGTACAGTGCCTGGCACAAAGTAAGGGCTTAAATGCCATTTAAAAACCAGAACAAAACATAAAAAAAAGGGAACTGAGGGATGCAGTTTAAATCAGTAGAGCTGAAGGACTCAGGTGGTAGAGAGCTTATTGGCTCATCCCAGGACCTACAGAGCCAAACTCCTTTTACGTCTACCATGGAAGCAGAATGTCCCGTCCTCCAAGTACTTAGCGGCTGGACAGTAATTAGAGATTGGGCAACGGGACCGTGTCGGAGAGAATGAAATCGGTTGGTCAGGGAGGAATGAGCCACAACAGCCTTCCCCATCTTGGACGGGCCTGGAAAAGGGTACCGAGCCTTTCTGGGTCATGCAGAGAGGTGCATCTCCATCAGTTGCCCCTCCTATGCGTCTCCATCACCTGCCCCCTCCTTCCTCACCTCCCTTCTCTCTTTCGACTCTCCACCCCATATGCTCCGCTCCTCTGCCGCTCACCTCCTCACTGTCCCCCGTTCATGCCTGTCCCACAGTCGACCCCTGGCCCACGTCTTCCCGCTATCCCAGAATGCCCTCCCTCCTCATCTCTGCCAAACTAACTCTCTTCCAAGCTCTACTGAGAGCTCACCTCCTCCAAGAGGCCTTCCCAGGCTGAGCCCTCCCTTTCCCTCTGCTCCCCCCTCTCCTCCTCTTCTCCCCACCCTCTGCTCTTCCCCCTTCCCCTCCCCTCAGCACTGTGCTCATTTGTATATTTTGTTAATGAGGTGTATATCTCCTTGATTCTATTTATCTTGATGATGTCGTTTTTGTTTTGTTCTATTTTGCTTTGCTGTCTGTCTCCCCCGATTAGACTGTGAGCCCGACATTGGGCACGGACTGTCTCTATCTGTTGCCGAATTGTACATTCCAAGCGCTTAGTTCAGTGCTGCGCACATAGTAAGCGCTCAATAAATACTATTAAATGAATGAAAGGTGGGGACAGATGAGAGCACTTTTACCGTAACCGCAGGGTTTCTGACAAAGTGCCCCCAGGACCTAATAAAGCCCAGTAAAAAGCCTTATTAATAATAACAATAATAATAATGGTATTCTTGAAGTGCTTACTATGTGCTGAACACTGTTCTAAGTGCTGGAGTAGATTCAAGGTAATCACGTTGGGCACAGTCCCTGTCCCACATGGGGCTCACAGTCTTAATCCCCATTTTATAGATGAAGTAACTGAGGCCAGAGAGGTTAAGTGACTTGCCCAGGGTCACACATCAGATAAGTAAAATATATCTTCTCCAGGAGTCTTTTCCCGACTAAGCCTACATTTCCCTTACTCCCTTTCCCCTCTGGGTTACCCTTGCAATTGGATTTGTGCCCTTTATTCACCCTACCCTCAGCCACCGAGCACTTAAGTTCATAATGTTCATTCAATTTCATTTACTGAGTGCTTACTGGGTGTAAAACATCCCTGTTTTACAGATGAGGGAACTGAGGAACAGAGAAGTTAATTGACTTGTCCAATATCACACAGCAGACAGGTGGTGGAGTGGGAATTGGAACTCACGACCTTCTGACTCCCAGGCCCGTGCTCTATCCACTAGGCCGTGCTGCTTCTCTAATGAAAGACCCTTTCCATAATTACTGCAACTAAGCATGTGACACCTTTAATTCACTCATTCAGTCATGGTTTTTGAGCACTCCCTCTAGACTGTGAGTTTGTTTTGGACAGGAATGTGTCTGTTGTTATATTGTACGCTTCCAAGCACTTAGTACAGTGTTGTGCACACAGTAAGAGCTCAATAAATACAATTGAACAATAATAATAATGTTGGAATTTGTTAAGCGCTTACTATGTGCAGAGCACTGTTCTAAGCACTGGGGCAGATACAGGGTAATCAGTTTGTCCCACGTGAGGCTCACAGATAATCCCCATTTTACAGATGAGGTAACTGAGGCACAGAGAAGTGAAGTGACTTGCCCACAGTCACACAGCTGACAGGTGGCAGAGCCGGGAGTCGAACCCATGACCTCTGATTCCAGAGCCCACGCTCATTTCACTGAGCCACACTGCTTCTCCAATAAATGAATGCAGAGCTCCATACTAAGGACTTAGGAGAGTGCAGATTAACAGTAAACAGACACATCCCCTGTCCACAACGTATATTATCATGAAATCTTCATAACTGTGATTGAGTGCTTAACGTATATCTCTTTCCTTGCTGTTTGGCATAGCCAATCCGGACTATCAGTGCTTCTTGCTCTCATTAGATCACATTTATTGAGTGCTTACTTGGTGCAGAGCACTGTACTAAAGACTTAAGAGAGGTCAATATTACAGATTTCACAGTCACGTTCCCTGCCCAGAAGAAGCTTACAGTCTAGAAGGGGAGGTAGACATTAAAATCAATTATGGATATTATACTCCCCCACGTCCTCAGTACGGTGGACTGTGAGCCCCGTGTGGGACAGGGACTGTGTCCAACCTGATTACCTTGTGTCTACACCAACGTTTATAGCCGTGCTCATCACATAGTAAGCACTTAAACAATACTATGATTGTTATTATTATTGTTAGGGCCAAGGCAAAAGCCAGTACTCTACTGTAGGTGGGCCCAATCAGACTGTGGGCCATGACCTTCCATCATCACCGATGACCGAATCACACAATCATTCATTCAATATTCATTCATTCAATAGTATTTATTGAGCGCTTACTATGTGCAGAGCACTGTACTAAGTGCTTGGAATGGACAAATCGGCAACAGACAGAGACGGTCCCTGCCCAGTGATGGGTTTACAATCTAATCGGGGGAGACAGACAGACAAAACAATAGCAACGAATAGAATCAAGGGGATGTGCATCTCATTAAAACAATAGCAATAAATAGAATCAAAGTGATGTACATCTCATGAACAAAATAAATAGGGTAATAAAAATATATACAATTGAGGGGTCCAGCACAGTGCTGCAGGGAGGGGAAGGGAGAGGGGGAGGAGCAGAGGGAAAGAGGGGGAAAGAGGGGCTTAGCTGAGGGGAGGTGAAGGGGGGAGCAGAGAGGCAGCAGAGGGAGCAGAGGGAAAAGGGGAAGCTCAGTGTGGGAAGGCCTCTTGGAGGAGGTGAGCTCACAGTAGGGCTTTGAAGAAGGGAAGAGAATTAGTTGACACGTGCCAGAGGTGCGTGTCTGGCACACGGGGATCGATCCTAAATGGCACGAGTGAGGAGGCCAATAGTATTTATTGAGCACCTATTATGTACAGGTTTCTTTCCTGAGCCCCTGGGAGAACACGATCCTTGTGGACAGGGATCAAGTTTACCGACTCATACTTACCCAAGCACTTAGTACACTTCCTTGAACACAGTAAGTGCTCAGTAAATACCACGGATTGATTGATAAGTAGAAAGCATACTTGTCCTCAAGGAGTTTAAAATATAGCAGGAGAGAGAGAGGTAATAAAATCATTTACAGATGGAAAGAAGAAAAATGGATATTTAGGTATGTAAAAAATCAATCAGCTGTATTTATCAAGCACTTCCTGTGTGCAGAGCATTCTACTAAGTGCTTGGGAGGGTACAATATAACAGAGTTGGCTGAAAAGGTTTCTTCGTGTGGCTGTGAATACGTAACTGCATTATTGGCATAAAGTTCAAGGGTGGTTTCGGCAGGAATAGAACCAAAGGGGCCGAGAAATTACTGGGGGAAGGCCTCCCGGAAAGACAAGATCTTTTGAAAGGTTTTGAAAATGAGGATCTCTGTGGTCTGGTGGATAGGAAGGAAGAAGTTACAGGTCGGGGGACTGGTGTGAGCAAGAGTCAGAGGTAGGAGAGATGAGGGCCAGCCACAGTGAGGAAATCAGTTAAGTAGGGACAAAGAGAGAGAGAGAGAGAGAGAGAGAGAGGGCCTGGGTGAAGTGGAAGAAGAAACAGAATTAGTAGGAGGGAGAAAGCAGATTGAATACCTTAAGTAAGTTAATGACAGGAGTTTCTGCTTGATTTGGAGACGAATGGCCAGTGATTAGAGCAGCATGGTATAGTGGATAGAGCACGGGCCTGAGAGTCAGAGGGTCATGGGTTCTAATCAGCGTGGCTCAGTGGAAAGAGCCCGGGTTTGGGATTGAGAAGTCATGGGTTTTAATCCCAGCTCCGCTGCTTGTCGGCTGTGTGATTTTGGGCAAGTCACTTAACTTCTCTGTGCCTCAGTTACCTCATCTGTAAAAAAAATGGGGATGAAGACTGTGAGCCCTATGTGGGACAACCTGATTAGCTTGTATTTACCCCAGTGCTTAGAACAGTGCTTGGCACATAGTAAGTGCTTAACAAATACCAGCATTATTAATCTGGGCTCCACCGCTTGTCTGCTGTGTGACCTTTGGCAAGTGACTTCACTTCTCTCGTGACTCAGTGGGAAGGGCTTGGGAGTCAGAGGTCATGGGTTCGAATTCTGGCTCTGCCGCTTGTCAGCTGTGTGACCGTGGGCAAGTCACTGAACTACTCTGGGCCTCAGTTGCCTCATCTGTAAAATTCGGATTAACTGTGAGTCTCACGTGGGACAACCTGATTACCCTGGATCTACCCCAGCGCTTAGAACAGTGCTCTGCATATAGTAAGCGCTTAACAAATACCAACATTTTTATTCTCTGGGCCTCAGTTACCTCATCGTGAAAATGGGGATCGAGACTGTGAGCCCCACATGGGACAGGGATTGTGTCCATCTCGTTGTGCCTGTATCCATCCCAGCACTGTCTGGCACACAGTAAGTGCTAAAAAAATACCATCTTCATTATTCTTATTATTATTGGAGGTTTTTGAGGAGTGGGGAGACGTGTGCAGAATGACATTTTAGGAAAGCCATCAGAGCTGCAGAGTGAAGTGTGGACTGGAGAATGTCTAGGCTGGAGGTCAGGAAACCTATGTGGAGTCTGATGTAGTAGTCCAGCCAGGATATGTCAAGTATTTGGACCAGTTTGGCGGCTGTTTGGTTGAAGAAGAAGGGATGGTATCTAGACATACTTGAGTTTTCTGCCCTCTGGTTGTGTAGGAATTGTGCCTGTCAACTCTATTGCATCGTGCTCTCACAGTAATTGCTCCATACATACCACTGACATTGATTTTCCAGAGTTGGTCATATTTATGGGGTGTTTCATAGTCTAATAGTCTAATATTCTCCCTCTTTGCCTTCACTCTTTCCCTTCTCCCTTCTAGCTTCACTCTGCTGCCTACTCCTCCAAAATTTTCTGTGGTTGCCCATCCTCTCATTCATTCAATAGTATTTATTGAGAGCTTACTCTGTGCAGAGCACTGTATTAAGCGCTTGGAATGTACAATTTGGCAACAGATAGAGACAATCCCTGCCCATTGACGGGCTCACAGTCTAATCGGGGGAGACAGACGGACAGAAACAAGACAACTTAATCACAGTAAATAGAATCGAGGGAGTGTACACCTCATTAACAAAATAAATACGGTAATAAAAATTTATACAAATGAACACAGTGCTGAGGGGAGGGGAAGGGAGAGGGGGAGGAGCAGAGGGAAAGGGGGAAAAGGGGCTTAGCTGAGGGGAGGTGAAGGGGGGGCAGAGAGGGAGCAGGAGGAAAAGGGGAAGCTCAGTGAGGGAAGGCCTCTTGGAGGAGGTGAGCTCTCAGTAGGGCTTTGGAGAGGGGAAGAGAATTAGTTTGGAGGAGGTGAGGAGGGAGGGCATTCCAGGACAGCGGGAGGACGAGGGCCCGGGGTCGACGGCGGGATAGGTGTGAACGGGGACGGTGCTCGGGGGTCGCGTAACTAGCTAGCAAACATCATCAAGCAACTCCTGAGAATTGCCTTGAAGGCACCCTATCGGCTCTCCCCCCCAATTTATCAATTCAGTTCCATTCAATTGTATTTACCGAGCACTTACCTTGTACAGAGCACAGTACTAAGTGCTTGGGAAAGTACAATGCAACAATAGAGTGACAATCCCCGTCCACAACGAACTCACATTCTAGAAGGTGGGGAGACAGACATCGAAACAAATAAACAGATGGAAATACAAATAAATAAAACGACAGATATATACATACATGCCGTGGGGCTGGGAGAGGGGGCGAGAGCAAAGGGAGCAAATCCGGGTGATGAGAGCTCCTTTCCCACTTCATCCCAACTTGCATGTTTTACTTCTTTCAAGCCTCCTATTCATTCTGACTCTTTCTCACCTCTTTCCTTGTTGACCCCTTTCCTTAGACCTGCTATTCCCTCCCACTTCACCTTCCAGGACACTACCCGTGTTCAAATATTACTATTAAGTGTCATCAAGTCGTTTCCGATTTACAGGGACTCCATGGATATAGTTTCTCCAGAATGTCCTGTCCTCCATCATAATATACAACCCTTCTAACGGTTCTTCCGTTATCGTTGTTATTCATTCATTTCATTCAATCATATTTACTGAGCAGTTACTGTGTGCAGAACATTGTACTAAGCGCTTGGGAAGTACAATTCAGCAACAGAGACAATCTATTATTATTATTATGGTCTTTATCCATCTAGCTGCTGGCCTGCCTCTTCCTCGTTTTCCCTGGACTTTTCCTAGCATCTTTTCAGAGAATTAGTCCTCTTAATTATGTGTCTAAAATATGCTAACCTAAGTGGAGTTATTTGGCCTTGCAAAGACCATTTTGGCTTAATTTGCTTTAAAAACCCATTCATTCATTCGTTCATTAGTTTTTATTGAGCGCTTACTACGTGCAGAGCACTGTACTAAGCGCTTGGAATGTACAAATCGGTAACAGATAGAGACGGTCTCTGCCCTTTGACGAAGTCCTTCTGAAACCCTATCTCCTTTCCTGATGGATCTCTCATTTCCTCACTTACTGCTGCTTTTCCCTCTCCCCTTCTCCCTTTCCCTTTGCCCCTCTTCCCTTCTCCCCTTTACCCCCCCCATACTCTCTCACTTTCTCTTCTCTAAAGTGTATTAACTCCATCACTAGTGATCAGTGTTTATTCAAGTGCCATACATTAGATTTAGCTCCTCTCTTCCTTTTGGCTCCCTCTGTATGAAATTCCTGTGGGTGATATGAAAATGCCTGGAGCAAATATGAATTTTTCCATAGTCCCACCATTGATATCCATAAGTGACCTACTTTAACTTAACACTACCTAGATTTCATTATACTTTAGTGTAGGACTTTGACAAGTGAGGTTTGGAAGAGTCCATAACCTAAAGTTTTGTTTCCTATATTTTACTTCATTCTGATTTTAAAGTGTGTAGTCCACATATGGTCCACATAGAACCACTCTTTTTCATATTGCTATTTTTGCTACACTGAGGGCAAATTGGGCCACCAAATCCTGGTCAAAGAAGTCAATGCTGCTCTCAAAAGGGTTACTGCTCATACCTAACTTCCTCCTCTTCAGGAGTGCAACCATCACTGACAAAGTAATGGGTTGTTCTGTATGGTTTTTAATGGTATTTGTTAATCCATCGATCATTCAATTGTATTTATTGAGTGCTGAGTGCAGAGCACTGAATTAATGAGCTTACAGTCTAGAGGGGGAATCGCTTAACTTCTTTGTACCCCAGTTTTCTCACCTGTATCAATGTCATATTTATTGAGAGCTTACTGTGTGTGGAGCACTAAGTGCCTGAGAGAGCTCCAATACAACAATTAATAGACACATTCTCTGCCCACAACATGCAGGTGGTCTAGCGAGGGAGGCAGAAATTAATATAAATAAATAAATTAGTAATACGTACACACGTGCTGGGGGATTGCGGGGCCGGTGAATAAAGGGAAGCAAGTGAGGGTGATGCAATAGGGTGTAGAAGAGGAAAGGAGGGATTATTCAGGGAAGGCCTCTTGGAGATGTGCCTTTAATAAGGCTGTGAAGGTGGGGAGAGTAACTGTCTGTCTGGTATGAAGAGGGAGGCCATGCCAGGCCAGGGGCAGGCCTTGGGTGAGTAGTCAGCAGCGAGAAAGAGGAGATCGGGGTACAGTGAGTAGGTTAGCAATAGAGGAACGAAGTGTGCGGGCTGGATTGTAACAGGAGAGCAGCAAGCGGAGTTAGAAGAGAAGGTGATTGATTATTTTAAAGCCAGTGGTAAGGGGTTTCTGTTTGATGTGGAGGTGGATGGGTAACCACTGGAGGTTCTTGTGGGGTGGGGAAACATGAACTGAACGGTTCTATAGAAAAATGCTCCAGGCAGCAGAGTGAAGTATGGACTGGAGGTGAAGTATGCACTGGAGTGGGGAGAAACAGGAGGCTGGGAGGTCAGTAAAGAGACTGAGACAGTAATCAAGACAGGATAGGATAAATGCTTGGCGTAAGATGGCAGCAATTTAGATGGAGAGAAAGGTGCAGATTTTAGTGACGCGAACTGGTAGGATTTAGTGATACGTTCAATGAGTCAGTTGAATGAGTGAGAAGAGTCAAGGATAATGCTAAGGTTACGGGCTTGTGAGACAGGAAGGATGATGATGTCTACAGTGATGGGAAAGCCAGGGAGAGGACAGAGTTTGGGTGGGAAGATGAGGAATTCTGTTTTAGACATGTTAAATTTGAGGTGACAGCAGCCAGGCACTATACTAAGAGTTGGGGTGGATACAAAATAATCAGGGGGGACACATCCCACTTGTACCTTTCCCAGAACTTAGAACAGTATTTGGCACTTAGGAAGTGCTTAACAAATACCAGAAAAAATGCCATTTCTCCCTTCTATTAGACTATAAGCCCCATGTGGGTCAGGGAATGTGACCAACCTGATTAAGTGGGTCCGTCCCTGTCCCACCTGGAGCTTGTTGTCTTAATCCCCATTTTACAGGTGAAGTATCCAAGGCACCAAGAAACTAAGTGTTTCTAAGTGTTTCTCAGTGTTTCACAGCCCAAGGTCACCCAGCAGGAAAACCAGCTTCTCTGACTCCCTGGCCCATGCTCTTTCCACTAGACCATGCTGCTTCATGCTGTTTAATGTTGGGAAAGGCTTCTTACCTCTGTAAGCCTCTTGGGTAGATAGAAGCAGGAAACAGTCAACGGCACGGGAAAATGAGAAAAATCTTTGGTTTCTATGTCTATTTCTCAGAGGAATACACAGAGAATAATACTGTTCTAGGGCATTGCAGGTCAAGAAAAATGACTCTGCTTATGTCCACAGTGAAGATATTCCACCGCCACTGCATTCATCAGCAGCTTCACTCTGAGATTATTAAAGCAGATTGGCTTTAAAATGTATAATTTTATCCCAGTAAGTAAACGTAGCCATTTTGGAGCCCTTCTTCTGAAGGACATACAAGTGCCAAAGTCAGTGAATCAAGGAAATGTTTCGCAAAGATCAGGATACCAAGAGGGAGGCTAGAAAACAGGACCTGAGTGGAGACAAACCCATCAGCATGGGAAAGATTGCTATTAGTATCATCATTATTGTTATTATTCGTGATCATTGCCATTAGTATAATTATATTTAAGTGCTTGCTGTGAGCCAGACACTATTCTAAGAGCTGGGGTAGATTCAACTTAATCAGGTTGGATACATTCCCTGTCCCCCATGCAGCTCATAGTCTAATAAAAAGGCCATGGGTTCGAATCCCGGCTCTATCATTTGTCAGCTGTGTGACTGTGGGCAAGTCACTTAAGTTCTCTGTGCCTCAGTTCCCTCATCTGTAAAATGGGGATGAAGACTGTGAGCCTCACGTGGGACGACCTGATTACCCTGTATCTACCCCAGCGCTTAGAACAGTGCTCTGCACATAGTAAGCGCTTAACAAATACCAACAATATTAATAAAAGGGGGAAATGGCATTTTTTATGGTATTTGTTAAACACTTACTAGGTGTCAAACACTGTTCTAAGGTCTGGGGAAGGTACAAGTTAATTTGGTAGGACCTGTCCCAGTTCTGCATGGCACTAACAGTCTAAGTAGGAGGAAGAACAAGTATCCCCATTTTACAGTTGAGGAAACTGAGGTACAGAGAAGTTAAATGACTTACCTAAGGTCACAGAGCAAGCAATTGGCAGAGTCTGGATTAGAGCCCTGGTCCTTCTGACTCCCGGGCCTGAGCTCTCTCCACGAGAACACACTGCTTCTTCACGCCACCTAACTACATCAAAGATGACTATAAGCTCCTTGAGAACAGGGATCTCTCTTCCAACTCATATTCCGGGCCAAGTCATAATACTTGGGATAAGAATTATAATAACTATAAGTTCTTACTCTGAGCCAAGCATCGTGCTGAGCATAGGCTAGATGCAAAACAGTTGGATCAGAAACGATCCTGTCCTTCATGGGGGAAGAACAGGATTTTAATCCCCACTTTGCAGACCAAGAAACTGAAACACAGAGAAGTTAAGTGACTTCCCTAAGGTCACACAGCAAGTAAGGGGTCGAGCTGGGAATAGAACTCAGGTGTTCTGATTCCCAATCGTTTGCTCTGTTATATTTTAATGAATGTCTCTCCCCCCATCTAGACGGTAAGCTCGTTGTGAGAAGGGAATGTGTCTCTTTTATTATTATATTGTACTATCCCAAGAGATTATTACGGTGCTCTGCACACAGTAAGCGCTCAATAAAGACGATTAGCTGACTGACTCTTTGTATATAGGAACTCTATAGATACTACTGCTGAAAACATCCTTGCAGGAGGGAGAGTTGGTAATGCGTTGGCCTTCCAGCTATACCTGGGTTATTGGCTAGGGTCTCACAATCAGTAGCAACAGCCTCAAAAATGAAGGACAGATACGTAGATAGTTTTGAAGTAGCCTAATTTGAGTGAGAGGAAGAAAACAGAATTAACATTTACCTTCAATTAAAAATTCATATTGATAAAGCTGTAGAACCTTAAAATATTTAAATTCTTGTATGTGCAACAGCAATCGGATGGGCTAAATTAATTAATGCTATTTATCGGTCACTCACCGGGCATTGAAGCAGTATGGTCTAATGGAAAGAACACTGGGCTGGGAGTCAGCTTACTTGCTCTGTGATATTGAGCAAATAATAATAATGATGATGATGATGGTGATAATAATACTCATTGTGGCATCTGTTAAATGCTTACTATGTGCCAGGCACTGTACTGACCTCTGGGATAGAGAAAAGATAACTGGCTGGACACAATTCCCGTCCCACAAAGGGCTCACAGTCTTAATGCCCATTTTAGAGATGAGGTAACTGAGGTACAGTGAAATCAAGTACTTATCTGGCAGAGTGGGATAAGAACCCAGGTCTTCTGCCTCCTAGGCCCGTGCTTCTACTAAGCCACAGTGCTTCTAAAACCTGTTTTCCCTCCTATTTAAACTATGAACCCAATGTGGGACCTGATTATCTTGTATCTTGTTTAGTACAGTGCTTGGAACATGATAGGTGCGTAATAGATGCCACAATTATTATTAATGATTATTAATCAGAGCTCTGTGCTAAAATCCAAGTAGACAATAGGAAGCCTTACTTATTACAGCATCACATTCTAACTCCTAACTCTAGAAACATTTTTTTTTTTTAATGGTAGTTGTTTACCTCTTACTATGTGCCAGCCATTTTCCTAAAGCTCTGGAGTAGATACAATACAGTAAGGTTGGACACAGTCCCTGTCCCTCATAGGACTCACAGTCTAAGCAATAATAACAATCATCATGGCATTTGTTAAGCGCTTACTATGTACCAGGCACTGTACTAAGCACTGGGGTGGATCCAAGCAAATTGGGTTGGACACAGCCCCTGTCCCACGTGAGGCTCCCAGTCTCAATCCTCATTTTACAGATGAGGGAACTGAGGCACAGAGAAGTGTAAATGACTTGCCCAAGGTTACACAGCAGACAAGTGGCAGATGAGGGATTAGAACTCATAACTCTCTGACTCCCAGGTCTGTGCTCTGTCTGCTAGACCATTCTGCTTCCCAGCTTTTAGGATTTTATAAGTGTAACATCTCTTATTAGGCAAAAGTGAATTAACACAAATTTGCATTTCTGGATCCTGGAACAAAGTCTGTCAAGAGCACACGTCAGGGAGTCAGAGGATCTGGGTTCTATTTCCGGCTCTGCCACTGCCTGCTGCATGACCTTGAGAAAGTCCCTTAACTTCTCTGGGCCTCAGTTTCCTCATTTGTAAAGTGGGGATTAAATACCAGTTGTCTCTCTTCAAGCTGTGAGCCCCACGTGGGGCAGGGACTGTGCACTAAACCAGTGCTTAAAACAGAGCTTGGCACACAGTAAGTGCCTAATAAACACCAAAATCATTGTCATTAGTGAAAGTAAAGGAAGGGACAGCAAAACTCCCCATTCTCTGGCTATGCAGGGATTTCTATCCCCATTGCTGCTGATTTACTGAATCTGCTGCTGCTGCTGTCGTGCAGATTCTTGCACTGAGGGTTATATCCAGCTGCATAGCCATCGCCGGCCAGAAAAGAAGGTTTTTAAATGAGGAGCGGTAGGGTCCCAGCTGTGACTGGGTAGATGGGTTTGGCCGGATCGGGCTGCATTGCAGAAGGACGCTCTGGGAAAGCACATTAGCTCTGTTGGAGACTCCAGAAATGAGCTGATCAAGTTAGGTAATTCTTGTCCCGTCTGGCTTGTGGACTGGTTGGCCAGAGCTTCGGGTGTTAGTAGAAACAAATCAATTGACCGTATTTATTGGGTGCTTACCCTGTGCAGAGTACTGTACCGGGCACTTGGGCAGGTAACACATGACATAAACAATATAACATAATATGGAAAAAGGGGGCTCTGATGGAGCAGAGTCAGTCTCACGCAACAGAAGGGAAATACAACTTCAATCAGGGGGAATTTGGTTTTGAAATTGAAAAGCTGCCGGGAGTGTTAAGGGAGGAAGAGGTCAAATCAGTCAAGAAATGATATTTATTGAGTGCTTAATGCAGATCACAGCATTAAGAGCTCAGGAGAGTATTATTCTCCCCCGCCCCCACACCAGCCTTGTTCAAAGCCTTGTTTAGGGCACATCTCCTCCGGGAGGCCTTCCCAGACCAAGCCCCCCTTTCCTCTTCTCCCACTCCGTCCTGCTTCACCCCTACTTGCTCCCTTTGCTCTTCCCTCTTTCCAACCTCACAGCACATATGTACATATCTGTAATTTATTTATTTGTATTGATGTCCAGCTGCCCTCCTCTAGACTGTAAGCTCATTGTGGGTGGGGAACGTATCTGTTTATTGTCTTATTGTACTCTGCCAAGCACTTAGTACAGTGCTCTGCACAATCAACCCTCAAAGAATACAACTGAATGAACGAATGTAATACAAAAGAGTAGGTAGAGGTTTCTGCTGTTTTTCTGTGGTATTTGTTAAGCGCTATGAGCCAGGATCTCTACTGAGGACTGGAGCGAGTACAAGTTAATCAGGTTAGACCCAGTCCCTGTCCCACGTGGGGCTCTTAAACCCCATTTTACAGATCAGGAAACTGAATCACAGAGATGTTAAGTACAAATGCCCAGGGACACACAGGAGACGAGTGTTAGAGCTGGGATTAAAACCCAGGTCCTTCTGACTCCCAAGCCTGTGTTCTATCCACTTGGCAAGACTGCTTCCCTTAAATATATTCCATTCCCTGTGCGTCCCCTAAAATGCTTTGGTCCATAGTAAGGCCCTGAGAAATAGAAAGCAGAGGTGGCGACTTTCCATTTTGAGCGTGGGGTGAAAAAAGGGCCAGGATTTTTAGGGGAATGAAGATCGAGAGTTGACAAGCTCCAGAGAACCAGGAGGGCAGAAAGCCCTCATCTTGGGGTCCTTTCAGGCCTAACAGGAAATTTTCAGGTCGTCTCGGAGACCTGGGGTGAGCAAGGATGAGAGTTCAATCGGTCATTCAACCAGTAGTACTTATTGCACGCTTACTGTGTGCAGAGCACTGTTCTTAGCACTTGGGAGAGTACAATATAACAGTTACATACAGTTATATCGATACAGTGACACGTATATTATGCATACGGTTATATATACTACATAATCATTTATTATATTGTAATTATATTATCATTATTATTTATTTAAAACACCCACCACCTTGCCTCCTCCTACCTCACCTCGCTTCTCTCCTTCTGCAACGCAGCCCGCACATTGCGCTCCTCTAGTGCCAACCTATTCATGGTGCCTCCAACTCGCCCGTCTCGCCGCCGACCCCCGGCCAACGTCCTGTGTATCTGCCCTGGAACGCCCTCCCTCCTCAAATCCAACAATCTGCCACTTGTCTGCTTTGTGACCTTGGGCGAGTTACTTCACTTCTCTGTGCCTCAGTTAACTCACCTGTAAGAGGAGGATAAAGACGGTGTCCAACCCAATTATCTTGTATCTACCCAGCGCTTAGTACAGTGCCTGGCATAGAGTAAGCATTTAACAAATACCACAGTTGTTATAGTCAAGAGCTATCTGGACCCCACGTCCGGCCCCCCAATGGAATGAACACTTAAGACAAGGAGAGGGCAAGGAAAACCCAGGGGCGGACAGAGAAAGGTAAAATGTGGCTGCTTCAGAATCTCTAGACTGTAAGCTCATGGCGAGCTGGTAATGTATCAGTTTATTGTTGCACAGTGATCTGCACAAGGTAAGCACCCGATTAATACAATTAAATAAATGAATCTCTGATTCCGGACTTTCTCACTGCCAACTAGAGTCCATTTTGCTCTGGAGCAACCAAATAGCTCAGACCTATTAATGCCAGAGGGTTGAGTACTGTATTAACACAAGAGCAGACGCTAAGCCCAGCGTAGACTCTGATCCTGTGCTACGATTACCTTGCAATTGTTGGAAATAAAAAGGGGGATTGCAATCAGCTTAATTACACGCCGGTCCTGGAGGAGGGATTTTTGGAGTTAACTTATAGTGCATTTAGGAGACAAATTGAGCCTAATGGGCCTGGATGGAGAAGACAAGTGATTTTGAGAACTTAAAACGCTGGCGTGGTTAACTAAATCTCAGTTATTGTGTGGCAAATATTCACATTTTGTTCCATCAAAAGGGCACTTGCTACCCATGCAAACCATTCAAGATCATATCGTCTGGGCCTTCCACGAATCCATCAATTCCTGGTAGAACCAACCAATAATATTTCTTGACAGATGGATCGGCTGTATTGACTGAGTACTTACTTTGAGTAGGGCACTGTTTTAAGACCTTTAGAGAGTATAATAATGTTGGTATTTGTTAAGCGCTTCCTATGTGCAGAGCACTGTTCTGAGCGCTGGGGTAGGCACAGGGGAATCAGGTTGTCCCACGTGGGGCTCACGGTCTTCATCCCCATTTTCCAGATGAGGTAACTGAGGCAGAGAGAAGTGAAGTGACTTGCCCACAGTCACACAGCTGACAAGTGGCAGAGTCGGAATTCGAACCCATGACCCCTGACTCCAAAGCCCTTGCTCTTTCCACTGAGCCACGCTGCTTCTCCTAATACAGTTGGTAGACAGGACTCCTGCCCTCAGTGACCTTACAGTCTAGCAGGGGAGAGAAAATTAAAATAAAGTCCAGGTAAAGGCAATGACTGAGTATAAGAGTATTTTCATTGATGCTGTGGTGGTGGAGAAGTAAAAAATGCTCGGGGTGGGACTAATACATGGGTGATCCTCATTACCACTCCCTTCTACGTGACTCTGACTTGCTCTCTTTCCTGTTCCCCCTGCCCCCCAGCCCCTCACCGCTTACGTATATCTCTGTCATTTTATTTATCTGTATGGGGCTCACCGTTGAGAAGCAGCGTGGCCCAGTGGAAAGAGCCCGGGCTTGGAAGTCAGAGGTCAGGGGTTCGAATCCCAGCTCCGCCACTTGTCAGCTGTGCGACTCTGGGCAAGTCACTTCACCTCTCTGAGCCTCACTTCCCTCATCTGTAAACCGGGGATTGAAACGGTGAGCCCCACGTGGAACAATCTGATCACCCTGCATCTACCCGAGCGCTTAGAACAGTGCCCTGCACATAGGAAGCGCTTAACGAATACCAACATTATTATTACTGATGTCTGTCTCCCCCCATCTAGACTGTGAGCTCACTGTGGGCAGGGATTGTCACTGTTTATTGTTATTTTGTATTTTCCCAAGCACATGGGTCTGGGAGGCAGAAGGACCTGGGTTCTAGTCCCAGCTCTGCTGCTCATCTGCTGTGTGACCTTGGGCAAATCATTTCACTTCCCTGTGCCACAATTACGTCATCTGTAAAGTGGGGATTAATGATATTAATAACGTTGGTATCTGTTAAGCGTTTACTATGTGCAGAGCACTGTTCTAAGCGCTGGGGTAGATACAGGGTCATCAGGTCGTCCCACGTGAGGCTCACAGTCTTCATCCCCATTTTACAGATGAGGTCACTGAGGCACAGGGAAGTGAAGTGACTTGCCCACGGTCACACAGCTGACAAGCGGCGGAGCCGGGATTCGAACCCACGACCTCTGACTCCCAAACCCGGGCTCGTTCCACTGAGCCACGCTGCTTCTCAAAGGTGAGCGCCATGTGGGACAGGGACCGTGTCCAACCCGATTTGCTCACAGCCACTCCAGTGTTCGGTACAGTGTCTGGTACATAGTAAGTGCGTAACAAATACCACAATTATTATTATTACCTTGCATCCATCCCGGTGCTTAGAACGGTGCCAGGCACATAATAAGACTTCAACAGGTACCATAAAAAGAGATATGATTTTAGTTTGGTAAGGGTTTGAAAATAGGGAGAGTACTGGTCTGTCTGATATATACTGGTATATATACAGAGAAGCAGCGTGGCTCAGTGGAAAGAGCATGGGCTTTGGAGTCAGAGGTCATGGGTTCGAATCCCAGCTCTGCCACTTGTCAACTGTGTGACTGTGGGCAAGTCACTTCACTTCTCTGTGCCTCAGTTCCCTCATCTGGAAAATGGGGATCAAGACTGTGAGCCCCACGTGGGACGACCTGATTCCCCTGTATCTACCCCAGCGCTTAGAACAGTGCTCTGCACATAGCAAGCGCTTAACAAATACCAACATTATTAGGGAAGGGAGTTTCAGGCAAAAGGTAGGGGAGTGAGCAAGGATGCTTGGGAGTTGTGGAATTAATTGAGCACCGCTGAATGTTCTACATCTCAAAGGTCAAACAGTTCTGGCTTAATTGATAATAATAATACTGATTTTTTTAAGCTTTTTCTCTATGTCAACCACTGTACTGAATCCTGGGGAAGATACAACATCATTAGGTCCCACATGAGGTTCACAGTCTAAGTAATAATAATAACAATAATAATAATAATAATGTTGGTATTTGTTAAGCACTTACTACGTGCAGAGCACTGTTCTAAGCGCTGGGGGAGACACAGGGGAATCAGGTTGTCCCAAGTGAGGCTCACAGTCTTCATCCCCATTTTACAGATGAGGGAACTGAGGCACAGAGAAGTGAAGTGACTTGCCCACGGTCACACAGCTGACAAGGGGCGGAGTCGGGATTCGAACCCATTCTTTCCACTGAGCCACGCTGCTTCTTTACGGAGCCACGCTGCTTAAGGGAGAACAAGTATTGGATCCCCATTTTAGAGCTGAGGTAACTGAGGCACAGAGAAGTGAAATGACTTGTCCAAGGTCACCCACCAGGTATATGACAGAGCTAGGGCTAGAACCCAAGTCCTCTTCCTCCCAGGCCCGTGCCCTTTCCGCTAGGCTATGCTGACAGTTTTAACTTGTTTATTTGCTTATTATGGTATTGGTTAAGTTTATTTGTTTATTATGGTATTTGTTAAGCACTTCCTATGTGCCTGCAGTGTATTAAACGCTGGGGTAGACACAAGTTAATCAGCTTAGACACGATCTGTATCTCACATGCAGCTCCCACTCTCAATCCCCATTTTAGAGCTGAGGTAACTGAGGCACAGAGAAGTGAAATGACTTGCCCAAAGTCACATAGCAGATAAGTGGCAGAGCCAGAATTAGAATCCAGATCCTTCTGACACCCAGGTCTGTGCTCTATCCACTCATCACGTGGCTCGGTGGAAAGAGCCCGGGCTTCGGAGTCAGAGGTCACGGGTTCGACTCCCGGCTCTGTCACTTATCAGCGGTGTGACCGTGGGCAAGTCACTTCACTTCTCTGTGCCTCAGTTCCCTCATCTGGAAAATGGGGATGAAGACTGTGAGCCCCACGTGGGACGACCTGATTACCCTGTATCTACCCCAGCGCTTAGAACGGTGCTCTGCACATAGTAAGCGCTTAACAGATACCAACATTATCATTATTATAAGTCAGTCAGTCAATCATGTTCATTGAGCACTTACTGTGTGCAGAGCACTGTACTAAGCCCTTGGGGGAGTGCAATATAACATAGAGAAGCAGCGTAGCATAGTGGAAAGAGCCCAGGCTGGGAGTCAGAAGGTCCTGGGTTCTAATCCCGATCCGCCACTTATCCCCTGTGTGACTATGGACGGGTCATTTCACTTCCCCGTGCCTCAGTTACCTCATCTGTAAAATGGGGATGAAGACTGATAACCTGATAACCTTGCATCCGCCCCCCCCCCCCCCAGGCGCTTAGAATGCTGCTTGGCACAGAGTGAGCGCTTAACAAATACCATCATTATTATTATCAACAATAAACGAACACATTCCCTGCCCGCAATGACTTTACGGTTTAGAGACCACACTGTGGAAATCCAGCTTGCAGAAGGACTGTCTGGGGGCCAAAGCGTCGGTTCTTCCGGTCGTACTCTCCCAAGCGCTCAGTACAGTGCCCCGCACATAGTAGATGCTCGGTAAATACCATCGATGGATTAATTGGTCAGTCAGCACGTTGATTAGGCCCCCACTGTGAGCCACGAGCTGGGAATTTTACTGAATTTTGGTGGCCGCTGTTCTGAATCCCTCCCCTGGGTTTGGGGTTCCCATTAAACTTCCCTCAGAGGGGATGTCAGCGTCGTGCTTTATCCGAGCTTGTTTATGGAGCCCTTACTGGGTGCAGAGCACTATACTAAGCGCTTGGGAAGTATAATTCGGCAACAGAGACCACCCCTGCCTCCAACGGGCTCACAGTCTAGAAGCGGGGGAGACAGACTTCCAAACAAGGAAACAGGCTTCAGTAGCCTCGTTTCAAATACAATTCTAGAAATATACACATCGTTAATAAAAATAAATATATTAAAATCATAAATATATGCACAAGTGCTGAGGGGAGGGGGGTAGAGCTAAGTGGGAAAGTCGGGATGATGGGGGAGGGAGGGGGAGCCGAGGAAAGGGGGGAACTTAGTCTGGAAATCTTTCACAGCTAGCCTGGTTCTCCCCTTCCACGTTCCCCACCCCCAGCTCTCTCCCCTAATAATAATAATGTTGGTATCTGTTAAGCGCTTACTATGTGCAGAGCGCCGTTCTAAGCGCTGGGGGAGATACAGGGTCATCAGATTGTCCCTCGTGAGGCCTCCGGTCTTCATCCCCATTTTCCAGATGAGGTCACTGAGGCCCAGAGAAGTGAAGTGACCCGCCCACAGCCACACAGCTGACAAGCGGCGGAGCCGGGATTCGAACCCACGATTCCTGACTCCCAAGCCCGCGCTCTTTCCACTGAGCCACGCTGCTTCTCGCTCTGATTGGGACATTGTTGAGCTCTTCAAATCAACGGTATTTACTGAGCGCTTGCTGTGTGCAGAACACTGTACTAAACCCCTGAGAGAGTACAATACGGCCGAGTTGGTAGGAACGTTCCCTGCCCGCAACGAGCTTACGGTCTGAGGAAGACTGAAATGTACTGTAGAGAAGCAGCGTGGCGTAGCGGATGTAGCACGGGCCCGGGAGTCGGAAGGTCATAGGTTCTGATCCCGCCTCTGCCACCTGTCTTCTCGGTGACCTTGGGCAAGTCACTTCACTTCTCTGGGCCTCGGTTACCTCATCCGTAAAATGGGGGTTGAGAACGTGAGCCCCGCGTGGGACAGGGACTGTGTCCAACCTGATTTGCTAGTATCCATCCCAGCGCTTAGTGTAGTGCCCGCCACATAGTAAGCGCTTAAGGCATACCATAATTACTATGAATTTTTATTATTACTAAGTGCTGTAGATATAAGAGAATCCGGTCGGACACAGTCCCCGTCCCACATGGGGTGCACAGTCTAGAAGGAGGGAGAAGCGGCATTACATAGTTATTTAACAGTTGAGGAAACTGAGTCACAGAGAAGTGAAGTGACTTGCCCAAGATCACACAGTGGGCAAGAATTCGAATTCAGGTCCTCTGACTCCAGGTCCGGTGCTCTTTTCACTAGACGATGCTGCTTCTCACCGACAAGAATAAAAACTGTGGCATTTGTTAAGCACTTACTGTGTGCCAGGCACTGTTCTGAGCACTGGGGTAGATAATAATAATAATAATAATAATAAGGTTGGTATCTGTTAAGCGCTTACTATGTGCAGAGCACCGTTCTAAGCGCTGGGGTAGATACAGGGGAATCAGGTTGGCCCACGTGAGGCTCACAGTTAATCCCCATTTTACAGATGAGGCACAGAGAAGTTGAGTGACTTGCCCACGGTCACACAGCTGACAAGCGGCAGAGCCAGGATACAAGCTAATGAGGGTGGACACAGTCCGTGGCCCAAATGGGGCTCACAGTCTTCATCCCCATTTTACAGAGGAAGTAACTGAGGCTCAGAAAAGGCAAGAAACCCCAGCCAGTGCAGCTGCCTGACCCCACCCCAGGAGCATCATTTGACAGCTACTTCACCGATGAGTGATCCCGGGGAATAAACCACATAGATGGAGAAAATTTAGCAGTTGCCCAAAACCTCATGCTAAGTCGTTCACTTTCCCCAAACCTTTCTCAGGAACCACCCGCAGGTAGTAAAACCGTCACATTTGAATTTTCAACTCCTTTAATATCCCCACCCTGTGGGATAATGGAAATGCAGACAGCCGGAAGGTGCAAGAATCCACAGATTGGATAATCAATCCCGGAATAATTGAGAGATTTCAAATCCTGGATTTGTTTCTGTTGTGGGTGTAATTCGAGTACCCATAATGAGCTAGTTTAATACAACATTCCAGGAAGCATGCATCCGTGTCTTTAAATTCAGAAAAGCTGCAAAATCATTTTCTATATTGGATAGTCCCTAGTGGCAGTTCTGCCGTTAACCTTTCCTGAGCCTAGTACGTTCCAAGTGCTTAGTAATAATAATGTTGGTATTTGTTAAGCGCTTACTATGTGCAGAGCACTGTTCTAAGCGCTGGGGGAGATACAGGGGAATCAGGTTGTCCTACGTGAGGCTCACAGTTAATCCCCATTTTATAGATGAGGTAATTGAGGCACAGAGAAGTTAAGCGGCTTGCCCACGGTCACACAGCTGCCAAGTGGCAGAGCCGGGATTCAAACCCATGACCTCCGACTCCCAAGCCCGGGCTCTTTCCGCTGAGCCACGCTGCTAGTCCAGTGCTCTGCACCCAGTAAGCGCTCAATAAATACGACTGAATGAAGTGGCTGAGATCTTGCTCCTGTGTTCTCCTAGCGAGAACGGTCTCAGATGGAACTAGCTCATGAATCTTGCCCAAAAGAAGAAAAGAGTCTTATACTACTAATAATAATGATGGTATTTGTTAAGCGCTTACTATGTGCCGAGCACTGTTCTAAGTGCTGGGGGAGATCCAAGGCAATCGGTTTGACCCATGTGGGTCTCGCAGTCACAGTCTTAATTCCCGTTTTACAGATGAGGCAACCGAGGCACAGGGAAGTTAAGTGATTTGCCCAGGGTCACATTGTAGATGTATGGCGGTGTCAGAATTAGAACTCAGGTCCTCCTGACTCACAGGCCCATGCTCTATCCACTAAGGGACACATCTTCTCTCAAGCTCTTAGGACAGTGCTCTGCACACAGTAAGCGCTCAGTAAATACGATTAAATGAATGAAGGAACAGGGAACCCTGCTTAGACATTGTGGTATATAGTGAGCACTGTTTGTGTGTTTGTGTGTGTTTGCGTTTGTATTTCCGTGACATTGTATACGTGTGTTTCTGTGAGGGTATTTTTGTAACTATTACCTCTGACTTTATGAGATTTATTCCTTTCTCTCCCACTCTTTCTTTCCATCTCTCTCTCTCTCTCTTTCTTTGAACAGGAATCTGGATCTAGGAATTCCTTCTTGCTGGAAGTGTTCTTTTTTTATGGTATTTATTAAGTGCTTACTATATGCCAGGCACTGTACTAAGCTCTTGGGTAGACACAGGCTGCTGAGAAGCAGCGTGGCTCCGTGGAAAGAGCACGGGCTTTGGAGGCAGGGGTCATGAGTTTGAATCCCAGCTCTGCCACTTGTCAGCTGTGTGACTGTGGGCAAGTCACTTCACTTCTCTGGGCCTCAGTTACCTCATCTGGAAAATGGGGATGAAGACTGTGAGCCACACGTGGGACAACCTGATTCCCCTGTGTCTACCCCAGCGCTTAGAACAGTGCTCGGCACATAGGAAGCGCTTAACAAATACCAACGTTAATCAGGTTGGACAAAGTCCAGTCCCAAATGGAGCTCTCAATATTAATCCCCATTTTGCAGGTGAAGTGACTGAGGCTCAGAGAAGCCAAGCGACTTGCCCAAGATCTCATAGCAGACAAGCGGCGGAGCTAAGATTAGAACCCAGATCTTTCGAACTCCCAGACCAGACTTTAGAGCGCTTTCCTTTGTCACGTGGAGGAATAAAAACAGAGACTTCAGCCGCACATCACCCTGGTAGCGATCATCACGCAAACCAAGCTGTCCACTGCATCAGAGCACCGTAGGCCAGAGCGACATAACGACTTAAGTCATTCATTTATTCGTTTGATTGTATCTACCGAGCACTTCCTGTGTGTCGAGCACTGTACTAAACACTTGGGAAAGTACGATATAGAAGGGAACAGACAAATTCCCTGGCCACAATGAGCTTACGGTCTAAAGGGGAGCTTTGGGCAACTGCCTTGATGGGAGACGAGCCCTTCAGTGTGGCTCTGTGGATAGAGCACGGGCCTGAGAGTCCGAAGGACCTGGGTTCTAATCCTGGCTTTGCCACTTACCTGCTGTGTGAGTTGGGGCAAGTCACTTCACTTCTCTGGGCCTCAGTTACCTCATCTGTAAAATGGGGATTGAGAGCGGGAACCCCATGTGGGACAGGAATTGTATCCAACCTTTCCTGAGCCTTGTACATTCCAAATGCTTAGTACGGTGCTCTGCACACAGTAAGCGCTCAATAAATACGATTAAATGAATGAATGAAGTGGCTGAGTTCTTGCTCCTCTATTCTCCTAGTGAGAACGGTCTCAGATAGAACTAGTTCATGAATCTTGACCAAAAGAAGAAAAGAGTCTTATAATAACAATAATGATAATAATGGAATTTGTTAAGCACTTACTATGTGCCAAGCACTGTTCTAAGCACTGGGGTAGATACAAGGTAAGGAGATTGTCCCACATGGGGCTCACAGTCTTAATCCCCATTTTACAGACGAGGTAACCGAGGCACAGAGAAGTTGTCCAAAGTCACACAGCTGATACGTGGCGGAGCCGGGATTAGAACCCATGACCTCTGACTCCCAAGGCTCTTTCCACTCAGCCACGCTGCTTCTCTATGCTACTAATACATTCATTCGTTCAGTCGTATTCATTCAGGACTTTGAGTGTGCATAACACTGTGCCAAGCACTTGGGAGACTATAATATAGCAATAACCAGACACATTCCCTGCCCAGAACAGGGGGCTCTTTGCTGCTGGGACTTGGGCAAGACTAGGTTGGGTTTCCTGCTAATGATGTTGTTTCCTGCCAGAAAAACAAACCCCAGGAACGAAATGATGTTCCTCCTTAGGCCCCTTCTGTAATGTTGCTTTCAGTCATTACTTCCAGGGATTTTCCCCAGGGCAGCCCTGTTTTATTGGACTTGTTTCCTGCTTTCCCGGAGAAACACCAGCCGTTGCCCCAAGTCAGAGAATTCCATCTTCTGGGATTCTGAGCAAAATTGAAGTTGATTTCTTCTTAATTTGGAGAAAAAGTCTTACAGCACCGCTCCATTTCCTGGATTTTCCTCAGTGACCTACGCCCCGAAAGTAATTACCGCTACTCCAAGAGAACGGACGTAAATGACAAGGGTCTTCGTAGGCGGCAAAGATTCTCAGAGAGACGTAGAGATGAATTTTCTCCTGAAAGAAAGCGGTGGAGATTTATTTTGGTGATGGTTCATCAATCAGCCCCACAGTCAGTTAAGTGGTTTTCAGTCATAATGGGGCGCTCTGGGATTGAGAGTGTGGAAAAGAACATGGCTTTGAGCCCCATATGGAACAGGGACTGTGTCCAACCTGATTATCCTGTGTCTACTCCACTGCTCAAAACAGAGTGTAACCTAGTAAATGCTTAACGAATATAATATAATAATTAAGCAGCATGGCATAGTGGATAGAACTCGGGCCTGGGATTCAGGAGGTCATGGGTTCTAATCCTGCCCCCGCCACTTGTCCGCTGTGTGACCTTGGGCTTCTCTGGACCTCAGTTACCTCATCTGTGAAATAGGGATTGAGGCTGTGAGCCCCACATGGGACGGGGACTGCGTCCAACATGATTTGGCTGTATTCACCCCAGCACTTAGTGCCTGGCACATAGTAAGCGCTTAACAAATACCATAATGAAAATTATTATTTTTATTATTAATAATGATGGTGATGGTGATAATGATAAGTATTCATTCAATAGTATTTATTGAGAGCTTACTATGTGCAGAGCACTGTACTAAGCGCTTGGAATGAACAAGTCGGCAACAGATAGAGACAGTCCCGTCGTTTGACGAGCTTACGGTCTGATCGGGGGAGACGGGCAGACGAGAACGACGGCAATAGAGTCCAGGGGAAGAACATCTCGTAAAAACAATGGCGACTAGATAGAATCGAGGTGATGTACAATTCATTAACAAAATAAATAGGGTGATGAAAATATATACAGTCGAGCGGACGAGTACGGTGCCGAGGGGATGGGAAGGGAGAGGGGGAGGAGCAGAGGGAAAGGGGGAAAAGAGGGTTTAGCTGCGGAGAGGTGAAGGTGGGGGTGGCAGAGGGAGTAGAGGGAGAAGGGGAGCTCAGTCTGGGAAGGCCTCTCGGAGGAGGTGAGTTTTAAGTAGGGTTTTGAAGAGGGGAAGAGAATCGGTTTGGCGGAGGTGAGGAGGGAGGGCGTTCCGGGACCGCGGGAGGACGCGGCCCGGGGGTCGACGGCGGGACGGGAGAGACCGAGGGACGGCGAGGAGGTGGGCGGCGGAGGAGCGGAGCGTGTGGGGTGGGCGTTGGAAAGAGAGAAGTAAAAGCTTAACAAACATCCTTAAGAAATAAAATGCTGAGTTCTCACTGTGTGCAGAGCATTCCAAGCACTTAGTACAGTGCTCTGCACATAGTAAGCGCTCAATAAATACGATTTAATGAATGAATTGTACTAAGCACTTGGGAGAACACAACAGAGTGGGTAGACATGTTCCCTGCCAACAGTGAGCTTACAGTCTAGAGGAGGAGCCACTTGACTTATCTGTACTTCTCTATTTCCTCCCCTGTATCAATCAGTTGTATTTATTGAGCATGTACCGTGTGCAGAGCACTGTACTAAGCACTTGAGGGAGTACAACATTCCCACAACATGTTTGCAGTATAGAAGGGGAGACAGATATTAAATGAATGAATCCCAAATATGTACCTAAGTGCTGTGAGGTTGGGAGGGGGGAGGAATAAAGGGAGCAAGTCAGGGTGAAGGAAAAGGGAGTAGGAGAAGAGGAAAAGAGGGTGTAGTCAAGGAAGGCCTCTCGGAGGAGATGTGTCTTCGGTAAGGCTTTGAAGGCAAAGAGAGTAACTGTCTGTCGGGTAGGAAGAGGGAGAGTGTTCTGGCCAGAGGCAGAGAAGCAGCATGGCTCCGTGGAAAGAGCACGGGCTTTGGAGTCAGAGGTCATGAGTTCGAATCCCGGCTCTGCCACTTGTCAGCTGTGTGACTGTGGGCGAGTCACTTCACTTCTCTGTACCTCAGTGCCCTCATCTGGAAAATGGGGATGAAGACTGTGAGCCCCACGTGGGACAACCTGATTCCCCTGTGTCTACCCCAGCGTTTAGAACAGTGCTCTGCACATAGTAAGCGCTTAACAAATACCAACATTATTATTATTATTATTGTTATGTGGGCGAGAGGTCAGCAATGCGTGGCTCAGTGGAAAGAGCACGGGCTTGGCAGTCAGAGATCATGAGTTTGAATCCCGGCTCTGCCACTTGTCAGCTGTGTGACCGTGGGCAAGTCACTTCACTTCTCTGGGCCTCAGTTACCTCATCTGTAAAATGGGGATTGACTGTGAGCCTCACGTGGGGCAACCTGATTACCCTGTATCTACCCCAGCGCTTAGAACAGTGCTCGGCACATAGTAAGCGCTTAACAGATGCCCACATTATTATAAATGAGATCGAGGTACAGTGAGTAGGTTGGTATTAATGGAGTAAAGTGGGCAGGCTGGGTTGTAGAAGCAGCACGGCATAGTGGATAGAGTACGGGCCTGGGAGTCAGAAGGTCATGGGTTCTAATCCTGTCTCCCCCACTTGCCAGCTGTTTGACCTTGGATAAGTCGCTTCAATTCTCTGTGCCTCAGTTACCTCATCTCTCAAGTGGGAATTGAAACTGTGTTCCCCAGGTGGGACAGGGACTGTGTCCAACCTGATTTGCTTCTTTTCACCCCAGCATTTAGTACAGTGACTGGCACATAGTAAGCACTTAATAAATGCTGTAGTAATTATTGTTATTATTAGGGGAGTAGCAAGGTGAGGTAGAAGGAGAAGAGGTGAGTGTTTTAGTGCTGATGGTAAGGCGTTTCTGTTGGATGCAGAGGTGGATGGTTAACTACGGGGAGACTGGGGAAATTCGATAGTATTTACTGAGCACTTACTGTGTGCAGAGCACTGTACAAGCGCTTGGAATGTACAATTCGGCAACAGATAGAGACAATCCCTGCCCACTGACGGGCTTACAGTCTAATCGGGGGAGACAGGCAGACAAAAACAATAGCAATAAATAGAATCAAGGGGATGGACATCTCATTAACAAAATAAATAGGGTAATAAAGATATATACAAATGAGCAAACGAGCACAGTGCTGAGGGGAGAGGAAGGGAGAGGGGGAGGAGCAGAGGGAAAGGGTGGGGAAAGTAGGCTTAGCTGAGGGGAGGAGAAGGGGGGGTAGAGGGGCAGCAGAGGGAGCAGAGGAAAAAGGGGAAGCTCAGTGTGGGAAGGCCTCTTGGAGGAGGTGAGCTCTCAGAAGCTCTTTGAAAGGGGAAGCTCAGTGTGGGAAGGCCTCTTGGAGGAGGTGAGCTCTCAGTAGGGCTTTGAAGAGGGGAAGAGAGTTAGTTTGGGAAATGTGGACTGAACATTTCTGTAGGCACATGATCTGGCAGCGGAGTGAAATATGGACTGGAGTGGGGAGAGAGGTCAGCAAAGAGACTGATACAGTAATCAAGATGGGATAGGGTAACTGGAGTAACTTGGTAGTAGTTTGGTTGGGTAATTGTACATTCCAAGCACTTAGTGCAGTGCTCTGCACATAGTGAGTGCTCAATAAATACGATTGAATGAATGAATGAATAAATGAATGGAAAAGCAAAGGCGGATTTTAATGACATTGTAAAGGTTGAGCCAACGGGATTTAGTGATAGATTAAATATGCAGCTCGAATGAGAGAGAAGAGTCAAGGATAACACGGGTTACAGGCCTGTGAGACAGGCAGGATGCTGGTGCTGTCTACAGTGATGGGAAGGTCACGGGAGGACAGGGTTTGGGTGATAAGATATGGAGTTCTGTTTTGGACATGTTAAGTTTGAGGTGACAGGAGGACATCCAAGTAGAGACGTCTTGAGGGCAGGAGGAAATGTGAGACTGCAGAGAGGGAGGGAGATCAGGCCTGGAGATAGAGATTTGGGAATCATCCACACGGAGGTGGTAGCTGAAGCCATGGGAGCAAATGAGTTCTCCAAAGGGAATGAGTGTTGATGGAGAAGAGGAGACCCAGACCTGAACCCTGAGGTACCCCCACAGAGAGGGATTGGGAAGACGGAGGAGGATCCCGCAAAAGAGACTGAGAGTGAGCTTCCAGAGACATAGGAGGAGAACCGGGCGAGGCAGGTGTCAGTGAAGTCAAGGTTGGATAACATTTCCAGGAGAAGAGGGTGGTCAACGGTGTAAAAGACAGCCGAGAAGTCGAGGAGGATTAGAGGCCAGTGGATTTGGCAAGAAGATCATTGGTGACCACTGAGAGGGTGGTTTCTGTGGCGTAAAGAGGATGAAAGCCAAAATGTAGTCAAGGAAAGAATTGGAAGAGAAGTACTTGAGACAGCAGGTGTAGGCAATTCGCTCAAGGAGTAAAATCTGTAAAATGGGAAATGGCGATTAGATACCTGTTCTTTCTCCCGTGTGAGTTCCATGGGGCAGACTGTGGGTCTCTAATAATAGTAATAATGTTGGTATTTGTTAAGCGCTTCCTATGTGCAGAGCACTGTTCTAAGCGCTGGGGGAGATATAGGGTCATCAGGTTGTCCCACGTGAGGCTCACAGTTAATCCCCATTTTACAGATGAAGTAACTGAGGCACAGAGAAGTGAAGTGACTTGCCCACAGTCACACAGCTGACAAGTGGCAGAGTCAGGATTCGAACCCAAGACCTCTGACTCCCAAGCCCAAGCTCTTTCCACTGAGCCACGCTGCTTCTCTAGACCGTGAGCTCATTGTGGGCAGGCAGTGTTACTCTTTATTGTTGTACTGAACTTTCCCAAGCGCTTAGTACAGTGCTCTGCACGCAGTAGGCACTCAGTAAAAACGATTGAATGAATGAATGAATGACAGGGACTATCTGATCTTTTTTTAATGGTATTTGTTAGGGGCTTACTATGTGTCAAGCACTAATATAAGAGCTTGGAGTAGGTAATATAAAATCAGTAGGACTCAATTCCTGTGCCCAGTGGGGTTCACAGTCTAAAACAGAGGGAGAAAAATTTAATTCCCATTTTACAGATGGGAAAACTGAGGCAGAGAGACATTAAATGACTTTCCTAAGGTCTCACAGCAGGCAGGTGGCACAGCGGGGATTAGAACTCAGCTCCTCTGACTCCCAGGTCTTGCTCTCCCCCCTGGGCCATGGTGCTTCTGATTGTTTGTTTGTTTTATGGTACTTTTTAAGCGCTTATTATGCATCAAACACTTTTCTATGTGCTGGGGCAGTTACAAACCAATTAGGTCAAACACAGTTCCTGCCCGACGTGGGGCTCACAGTCTGAAGTAGGATGGAGAACACGTATTGAATCCCCATTTTACAGTTGAGGAAACTGAGGTACGGAGAAGTTAAGTGACTTTCCAAGGTCACAGCGCAAGCAATTGGTAGAGCGTTTGGCAGGGCAGGGATTAGAAACCAGGTCTTCTGACTCCAGGGCCCACGTTTCCATAGCACAATTCTTGGCACATATTAAGCCCTTGATTAATACATAATAATTATTAGTATTCATTAGTCCTGTCGCTGGCCTGGACTGCCCTCCCGCTTCATATCTGACAAGGGATCACTCTTTCCTCCTTCAGATCTTATTGAAGGCACAACACCTCCAAGTACACCCTCATTTCCTCGTCTCCCTCTACCTTCTACATCAGCGATGCTCTTGCGTTTGCACCCTTTATTCAACTGTCCCTCAGCCCCACAGCGCTTATGTCCACATCCACAAGAGAAGCAGCGTGGCTTAGTGGAAAGAGCCCGGGCTTAGGAGTTGGAGGTCGTGAGTTCTAATCCCAGCTCCGCCACTTATCAGCTCCGTGACTTTGGGCAAGTCATTTGACTTCTTTGTGCCTCAGGTACCTCGTCTGTAAAATGGGGATGAAGACTGTGAGCCCCACGTGGGACAACCTGTTAACCTTTTATCTATCCCTGCGCTTAGAACAGTGCTTGGCGCATAGTAAGTGCTTAACAGATACCATTATCATTATTGATATTGATTATATTAATGACTCTCTCCCCCTCAAGACTGTAAGCTTGTTGTGAGCAGGGAACGTGTACACTGACTGTTACATTGTATTCTTCCAAATGCTTAGGACAGTGCTATACACAGGGTAAGCACTCTGCTAATAGTATAATAATAATAATGTGGGTATTTGTTAAGCGCTTACTATGTGCAGAACACTGTTCTAAGCGCTAGGGTAGATACAGGGTCATCAGGTTGTCCCACGTGATGCTCACAGTCTTAATCCCCACTTTAATAATAATAATAATAATAATAATAATGTTGGTACTTGTTAAGTGCTTACTATGTGCAGAGCACTGTTCTAAACGCTGGGGTAGATACAGGGTAATCAGGTCTGTCCCACGTGAGGCTACCAGTCTTCATCCCCATTTTACAGATGAGGTAACTGAGGCACAGAGAAGTGAAGTGACTTGCCCACCGTCACACAGCTGACAAGTGGCAGAGTCGGGATTCGAACTCATGACCTGTGACTCCGAAGCCCGTGCTCTTTCCACTAAGCCACGCTGCTTCCCATGGTTGGCTGATGGATACTAGTTAATTTCTAGAAGGAGAAGTACCGATAAAGTCGTGTTATTCAAACCGCTTTTTAAAAAAATATTATTTGGTAAGCATTTACTATGTACCAGGCACAGTACTAAGCACTGAGATAGATACAAGTTAATCAGGTTGGACGCGGTCCGTGGGTCCATTGTTAATCCCATTTTACAGATGAGGTAACTGAAGCACAGAGACGTTAAATGACTTGTCACACAGCAGACATTTGGCAGAGCCGGGATCAGAACCCAGGTCCTTTCGATACCCAGGCCTGCGTCCCACCCACTAGGCCATGCTGCTTCCAAATGGAAGTGTACGTTGGGCCCCTGGTGAACTGTTCACCTCGGTTCACAAACCTCAGACCGGACTTGGATCTCGGCATAGGAATTCCTCCCAGGACAGCTTCCTGCCAGTCTTTCAGGCTTGCTGGCAAATTCCACACGTTGCCTTCAGAGCCATAGCAAAGAACCCAATCAAATGCACTTTTTGTGTGTGTGCTGAGGTATTTCTTTCCAGCCACTGTTTTCCTCCAGCCCCAAACGGAGCCCCATGCGGCTCGACTGGGGCAGACACTCGGCTTTCAGAGGAGCAGCAGAAAAGGGAAGGATTATTCTCTCCCCCGCCTCCGCGGTCGAGCAACACTGGCGCCCATCCCACTGAGAATGTGACTCAGAGAATACAGGGCTGCTGCTTTCTTTCTGTCTGGATTACGAGGAATACGGGTTATATTTAAAAGCTTTCCCCTGGAGGGTTTCCTGCAAAACAAAACCGTGATAAAAATGATTGACTTTGCAGCAATTTCCATTTTCTGTTAATTATATCAGCGGCAGTCCGTCTGTCTAAAAGAGTTGGGGTGAGTGGAGGTGATCAAGTCGGTGGTTCCCTGAAAAACCCACGGAAAGCAAACCTTTTTCTACCTCCGCTTCCTAGAGATCTCCCCAACTTCAGAAGCTTTGTCTGGTCAGAGGAAAGAAGCAGGATGAAGGAGAAGCAGCGTGGCCTAGTGGGAAGAGCATGGGCCTGGGAATCACGGGACCTGGGTTCTAATTCCAGCTCTGCCACTTGTCTCCTAGGTGAACTCGGGCAAGTCACTTCACTACTCTGTGCCTCAGTTACCTCATCTGTAAAGCGGGGATTAAGACTGTGTGAGTTTTATGAGGGACAGGGACTCTATCCAACCCGATTATCTTTTGTCTCTTCTTGTGTTTAGTACAGTGGCTGGCACATATTAAGTGCTGAAGTAATGCCATATTAAAAAAAAAAAAAGAATGCCCCAACTGCCTGGGTTCTAATCTGCCTCTTCCTGGTTGGGTAACCTTGGGCAAGTCACTGCACTTGAGAGGAGGAAATGTGCCTACCAACACCATTTTATTGTAATCTCCCAAGCACTGTACTAAAATCCTCTAGACTGTGTTCTCATTGTGGGCGGGGAATGTGTCTGTTTGTTCTTATATTGTACTTTCCCAAGCGCTTAGTACAGTGCTTTGCACACAGTAAGGGTTCAGTAAATATGATTGAATGAATGAATGCTCCGTGCAAAATAAGTGCTCAGTAAAAGCTATTGATTCATTCTTTTTGTCCCGGTTCCCTCATCTATAAAATGGGGATTTGATAACTGTTCTCATTCCCGTTTAGCCTGTGAGCCATTCAGTCATATTTACTGAGCACTTACTGTGCGCAGAGCACTGTACTAAGTGTTCGGGAGAGTACAATATAACAATAAACTGATACATTTTCCCGTTGTATTATTTTGATTATTATTTTTATTATCAGAACCTGTTCAGTGGAGCCCCAGCTTGGAGGTTTCCTACAGAGCTGAACATCGTTATGCCAGGTTCAGCGGTGTCCAGCAACTCACCCCACCGGATCAGCTGCTTTCATTTTCAGGAATCTGGATCACGTGTGGTGGAAGGCCCGGCGGACACCCAGACATATACCAACCGTGGCTTCCCCACCAAGGTGTTGGCTAAGCCATCCTGTGCTCAGTCCATGCCCAATTGCCCAAAACTAGTTTGCTTTTTGTGGTAATTGTAGGTGCCTATGTGGCAATCACTGTTCTAAGCGCTGTGGTAGATACAAGATCAGTCAATCGTATTTATTGAGCAGTTACGATTAATAAATCGTATTTATTACTGTGTGCAGAGCACGGTACTAAGCCCTTGGGACAGTACAGTGTGACAATGAAGAGACACATTCCCTGCCCACAACGAATTTACAGTCTAGAGGATGAGCTTACGAAGTAATCAGGTTGGACACAGTCCCTGTCCTCCATGGGGCTCGAGTCTTAATTCCCATTTGGCCGATGAGATAACTGAAGTACAGAGAAGTTAGGTGATTTGTCCAAAGTCATATAGCAGACAAGTGGCAGAGCCAGGATAAGGACCCAGGCCCTTCTGATTCCCAGGCCTGTGCTCTATTTGTGCCCAGGAAAATGTGCCCTGGACAGAAGGATTCAAGTGGACTTTTCACTCTAAACTTCTCACTCTAGACTTCAAGGCTCTCCAATCCCTTGCCCCTTCCTACCTCTCCTCCCTTCTCTCTTTCTACCGCCCACCCCGCACCCTCCGCTCCTCTGCCACCCACCTCCTCACCGTCCCCCGGTCTCTTTTATCCCGCCGTCGACCCCGGGGCCACGTCCTCCCATGGTCCTGGCATGCCCTCCCTCCTCACCTCCGACAGTCTAACTCTCTTCCCCTCTTCAAATCCCTACTTAAAGCTCACCTCCTCCGAGAGGCCTTCCCACACTGAGCTCCCCTCTGTTTTCCCTCTGCTCCCTCTACCGCCCCCCTTCACCTCTCCGCAGCTAAACCCTCTTCTCCCCCCTTTCCCTCTCCTCCTCCCCCTCTCCCTTCCCACCCCCTCGGCACTGTACTCGTCCGCTCAACTGTATATATCTTCATCACCCTATTTATTTTGTTTAATGAGATGTACATCATCCTGATCCTATTTGTCATTGTTTTAATGAGATGTTCTTCCCCTCGACTCTATTTATTGCCATTGTTCTTGTCTGCCCGTCTCCCCCGATTAGACCGTAAGCTCGTCACAGGGCAGGGACTGTCTCTATCTGTTGCCGATTTGTACATTCCAAGCGCTTAGTACAGTGCTCCTCACAGAGTAAGCGCTCAATAGATACTATTGAATGAATGAATGAATGAATGAATGGGCGGTGCTGCAGCTTACAGCATTTCATACTGGCCTGAACCAAACCTCCTAGTAATAGTAGAAATAGCAAAAGTATTTATTAAGTGCTTCCGGTGTGTGGACCACTGTCCTAAGTGCTGGGAGAGAATACATAGGTGGGAATTAGACCAGATCTCTCTCTCATAAGGCTCACAGTTGGAGAATATAAATGAGAAGGGACCGGAGAGAGATTTGTGCCGAAACATTAAAATGCCATAGAGACAGATACCCCAAATAAAAATCAAATCAGTCGGGTGCTGTGGCTAAAGGAGTAGAATTTCAGGCTCCTCAGCGTTCAGAGTCCACAGAGTCCCGTACCACGGTAACGGTTCCAGCCGTCACCAGTCTTCCTGGGGTTTTGTGGAGACCTCGTGCTCTGAGTATTTTTCTCTTTTCCACCAGGGTGGTGGAAGGAAAGATGGAATGGAGAGTCTTTGCGGTGGCTGAGGAGAGCTGGTGTCGATTCTTGAAGAGGCAGCGTGGCCGACTGTACTTCGAAGAGGGGGTTGAGGATGGACGGCAGGAGCTTGTATTCCCAGCTCGGCGAGTGCGGAAGGGGACAGGAGCAGGGACCTCTGTTGGAGAGGAGAAAGTGGTGGTTACCGTGTATGGTTTTCTTGGCCCTATTGGAAAAAAAATAATGGCAGTTGTTAAGTGCTTACTATGCTCCAGGCACTGTCCTGAGCGCTGGAGTAGTTATGAGATAATCAGGTTGGACACACTCCCTGCCCCACATAGGGTTCACAGTCTTAATCTTAGTCTTGAGAAGCAGTGTGGCTCAGTGAAAAGAGCACGGGTTTGGGAGTCAGAGGTCGTGGGTTCTAATTCTGGTTCCATCACTTGTTAGCTGTGTGACTTTGGACCAGTCACAACTTCTCTGTGCCTGTTACCTCATCTGTAAAATGGGGATTTAGACTGTGAGCCCCACGTGGGACAACCTGATTACCTTGTATCTCCCCAGTGCTTAGAACAGTGCTTGGAATATAGTAAGTGCTTAAATGCCATAATTATTATGAATCCCCATTTTACAGATGAGGCAATTGAGTTACAGAGATGTTAAGTAACTTGCCTAAGGTCACACAGCAGACGAGTAGTAGAGCTGTATTAGAACCCAGCCCCTTCTGACTCGTCGCCCTGGGCTCTATCCACTGGATCACACCGCTTCTCAGTGGATGGGAGTTCGCGACCTAAGAGCTTCTAGACCAGATCTTTGCTGGGATGTGGTGGCGGGTCCAGAGCTCGAGTGGAGTGAGAGGTCAGCATTTCTGCACGTCACTACCCAGGGACTATCGGCATTTGGTGCGGGCAAGGGTGGGGACAGGGACATCTTCCACCTCCTCTCCAATTCTTTCCCCTCCACCTGTACCTCCAACCCCATCCCCTTCCATATTATCAAAACACTTGCTCCCTCCCTGACTACAACCTTCAACTGCTCATTCTCCTATAGCTCCACCCCACTGCCGTCAGACAACCCATGTGTCCCCTATCCTAAAAAACCTTTCCTTAACCCCACAGAACCTTCCAGTTACTGCTCCATCTCCCTCTTGCCATTCCTCTTGAAACTCAGTGAGTTAGTTATCGCCACCCCCCATTTGCTCTTCTCTGGCTTTCTCCTCCACCCATTGTAATCTGGCTTCGCTTCCTGCACTCCATGTAAACGTCGCTCTCTAGACTCACCAGCGACTTCCTTCTTGATGAATCCAGTGGCCTCTTCTCCATCCTAGAAGCAGCGTGGCTTAGTGGAAGGAGCACGAGTTTAGGAGTCAGAGGTCATAGGTTCTAATCCCGGCTCCATCACTTGTCAGCTGTGTGATTTAGGGCAAGTCACTTCACTTCTCTGTGTCTCAGTTACCTCATTTGTAAAATGGGGATTAAGACTGTGAGTCCCAGGTGGGACAACCTGATTACCTTTTATCTACTCCAGCACTTAGAACAGTGCTTGGCACATCGTAAGCATTTAAATACCATCATCATTATTATTATTATTCTACTATTCAGCTGTCCTCGACACTGTGGACCACCCCCTTCTCCTGGAAACATGATCTAACCTTGTTTTCACTGATACTGTCCTCTCCTGGTTTTCCTCCTATCTCACCGGCCGCTCCTTTTCAATGTCTGTCTCTGGCTTCTCCTCTGCCTCTCACCTTCTATCTGTAGGGGCGATTCGACGTTCAGTTCTGAGTGCCCTTCTATTCTCCACCTACACTCACATCTTTGAAGAGCTCATTCAATTCCAAATCTACCTCTCCAGCCCTGATCTCTCTCCTCTGGAGGCTCACATTTCCTCTTGCCTTCAGCACATCTCTACTCGGGTGTTCCTGGACACCTCAAACTTCATATGTCCAAAACCGAACTCCTCACCTTCCCATCTAAGCACAGCATCCACTCCCTGACCTCCCCATCACTGTAGACATTACCACCACATCCTTCCTGTCTCATGAGTCACAGTATCCTCGACTCATCTCTTTCATTCCACCCTCATAGTCAATCTGTCATGTGATCCAATTTGTTCCACCTTCCGGCATTTCTAGAATCCACCCCTTCCTTGCCATCCCAACTAGTATGTTAATCCAGTTGCTTAGACCATCTTGCCTTGACTACTGCATCAGCCTCCTCACCTCACCTTTCTCTCCCCTCTCCAGTCTTCACTTCATTTTATCCTCCAGATCATTTTTCCAAAAGCCCTTTCAGTCTACATCACCCTACTCGTCAAAAATCACCATGAGTGCCCCTTCCCTGTTTAGCCATTTAGCCGCTAGTCTTAAATTGAACCACCGTTCTGTTCTCCACAGCTTCTTGAAAGAAGTAATCCACCCCACTATAATGTCTGACTGCTCCTGATCCCTTCCAAGCGCTTAGCACACAGAAAGCACTTAATAAATACTGTTAAGAAGCAGCATGGTATAGTAGAAAGAGCACAGGCCTGGGAGTCAGAAGGTAATGGATTCTCATTCCGGCTCTGCCACTTGTCTGCTGTGTGACCTTGGGTAAGTCGTTTCACTTCTCTGGGCCTCAATTACCTCATGTGTAAAGTGGGGTTTAAGACTATGAACCGCCCATGGGACAGGGACTGTGTCCAACCTGATTAACCTGTATCTTCCCCAGCACTGAGAACAGTGATTGGCACATAGTAAGTTCTTAACTAGTACCCTAATTATTATCATTGATTGATCCCAGTCAGTAATAAATCTCCTTGTTTAGAGCTCGTGTTCCAGATATTTTTTTTTTCTGGTATTTGTTAAATGCTTACTGTGTGGCAGGCACTGTACTAAACACTGAGTTAGATACAAGTTATTCAGGTTGGATACAGTCCCTGTCCCAAGTGGGGCTCACAGTATTAATCCCCATTTTACGGATGAGGTGACTGAGACACAGAGAAGTTAAGTGACTTGCCCAAGGTCACCCAGCAGACAAGTAGTAGAAGGGGGATTAGAACCCAGATCCTTCTGATTCCGAGGCACTGGCTCTATCCACGAAGCCACGCTGCTTCTGAAACACAAGTTAGGCTCGATGTAACACAAACTCCAGCAATACATCGACTAAACAGAGCCCTCCCAGTTCATTGTTTCCCTACACGTAGCTTGTTGCGATTTCAAGCTGAGATGAGAAAACGCTTCCACAAACTGGTCCGGGAGAACGCCGTCGACTTCCATGGACTCGACTTTGGCGGAACAAGTAGCACCAACTGAATCCTAGATTTAAGGAAAGGGGAGAAAGACGTGCTCAAATCCCCTCTGTTTCTAGGGCCCTGAGACCCCCCACAGGTTGCGAAAGGAACCAGTGTAGAACCCCACCTTATAGAATTGGGTTGTGGGTGGTTCCACAACCTCCATGGCACACATATCTTTCAAAGCTCTCAAGGCCACACCACTTAAAGAAGAAGGAAACCAAATGAAACTTTCTTCAGGGTCATCGACAATCTTCTGTGGGACCATGGAGAGCGATGGTGAGGAATCCATGACTGGAGAAGTTTCAGAGTTATTAGCTCTCAGGGGCCTGTTGAACAGCAGTGTTTCTAGATGAGAAAACCTGTAAGAATTCACAAGTCTCAACTTTAAATACCCTAAACTCCACCCCAGCGCAGGCTACGATCTAGTTAAAATGGGAGATTGTGAACACCCCACTGACAATCTCTGATTTATGGGTGGGTATGCTGGGTTTGATTGATTGACTCCAGCTGTCAACAGGCCTAGATGAGGCCTGGACTCTGGTTAACACCTCCTCAGGCTTGAAGACATCTGCCACTTGTTCCAGACCCACCCCCTTGTAGGAGAGGACTTCTGGATTGGACGCCTGGGAATGAGGATAGACCCGTGGGCCACACACCGTTTGGGGTTTGGACAGGACTTCCACAGAATCCCCACAACAGGTTGGTGGAGGCTGGACCAATTCGAGAGGGAGAGGGCGGGTCCTGATTTGACAGCTGTAGGGAGGTTGATTGACACATGGGAGGGCTTGAGCCTGAAGTCTTGACAGATGGGCAAAGCAGAGACAGCGTTTATTTTGACAGTATGTCCTCCTAATATGACCTCCTTGTAATTTTTGATCTAGAACAGAGGTTCTCAATTATGTAATACTAACCCTGGAAGTCCTTGAATAAACTATAGTAGGCTCAGTCATTCTAGCAGCAGCAGATGACAGCTCTGGATGTTGAGTTCCTTCTGTCTGGAATTCCCGCTGAGAAAACGAGAAGCAGTGTAGCTTGATGGCTAGAGCATGAGCCTGGGAGTCAGAAAGACCTGGGTTCTAATCTTAGCTCTGCCACTTGTCTGCTCTGGGGCCTTGGTCAAATCACCTCACTTCTCCGGCCCTAGGTTCCCTAGTCTGTAAAATGGGGATTAAGATTGTGAGCCCTATTTAGGACATGGACTGTGTCCAAACTGATTAGCTTGTATCTTCCCCAGAGCTTAGAAATGGTGTCTGGCACAGAGTATGTGCTTAACAAATATTTTTTAAAAAAAGAATGGGGAACCTAGCTAGAAGCAGAAATTGCAGGAGGCTGAGGGAGTTTCTCCTATAGCCTCCCTAGAGGGTATGGCTCTGGCTAAACTTGTTGTAGACAGGTAATGTGTCTGTTAATCATTATATTGTACTCTCCCAAGCACTCAGTTCAGTGCTCTGCACACAGTAAGTGTGCACAGTAAGTGCTCAGTAAATACGATTTATTGAACTAGATTGGTTTAACTAGCACTGATTGATTGACTGACTGGCTAGGCTCACAGCAACAGGTGCAGCTCCTCTGGATTTGGTGATTTCTGCTTCTTGCTGGGCTCTCAGAGACCTAACTTCTTGCTGCAGTGTCTCTCTGTAGTGCTTAGGAGGTCTAAAGGCATGAACTCCAGGGAGACCTCAGAAGAAGAAATGAGTGTAGTTATGAGAGTGAAAGTGGCAGAAGGAGAAGGAGCAGAAGCAGAGGCAGGAGAGAGAGAAGGAGCAGGAGCCAAGAACAGAAGGAGCAGGAGCCAGGAACAGGAGGAGCAGGAGATGGAGAAGGAGCAGGAGCCAGGAACAGGAGGATCAGGAGCAGGAGATGGAGAAGGAGCAGGAGCCAGGAACAGGAGGATCAGGAGCAGGAGATGGAGAAGGAGCAGGAGCCAGGAACAGGAGAATCAGGTGCAGGAGATGGAGCAGGACCGGGAAATGGTGAAGGAGCAGGAGCCAGGAATAGGAGGAGCAGGAACAGGAGATGGAGCAGGAGCCAGGAACAGGAGGAGAAAGAGCAGGCTATGGTGAAGGAGCAAGAGCCAGGATCAGGAGGAGGAGGAGGAGCAGGAAATGGGAAGGAGCAGGAGCCAGGAAGAGAAGGAGCAGGAGATGGAGAAGGAGCAGGATATGGAGAAGGAGTAAGAGCCAGGAAGAGGAGGAGGAGCAGGATATGGAGAAGGAGTAAGAGCCAAGAGCAGCCAGAGAAGGCTCAGAAGCAGGAGAAGGAGCAGGAATGGGACAAAGAGCAGGAGTAGCAGCAGAAGAAAGAGAAGGAACAGCAGAGGAGTAATAATAATGATGGTATTTTAGTCCTTACTATATGCCAGGCACTGTACTAAGCCTTGGGGTGGATACAAGCAAACCGGGTTGGACACAGCCTCTCGCCTACGTGGGGCTCACAGTCTCGATCCCCATTTTACAGAGAAGGTAACTGAGGCACAGAGAAGTGAAGTGGCATGCCAAAGATCACACAGCAGACAAGTGAAAGAGGTGGGATTAGAATCCATGACCTTCTATCTCCCAGGCCCATAATCTCCCTCTCTGGGTATAAGCAGGGAAATACCTAGGATTAGACCGTAAGCCCGTCAAACGGCAGGGACTGTCTATCTGTTGCCGACTTGTATATTCCAAGCGCTTAGTACAGTGCTCTTCACATAGTAAGCGCTCAATAAATACTATTGAATGAATCTACATCCGGAAGAGAGCAGGCAAAAAGCTCCAGGCTGGAGAGCTTCAGGATTCCCAGAGGGCTGTGTGTTCGTGTTGGATTCACAGTTTAGTGGAAAAGACAGACTTTTATTTTCTATTAGGGGGAGCAGGGCAGGGGTGGAACTTTAAACGGACCCTGCAGTAGCACAATTCCTGACATAATCACAACAGCATTACTAGTACCATCACTAATAATAATAATGTTGGTATTTGTTAAGCGCTTACTATGTTGCAGGGCACTGTTCTAATCGCTGGGGGAGATACAGGGTAATCAGGTTGTCCCTCGTGAGGCTCGCAGTCTTAATCCCCATTTTCCAAATGAGGTAACTGAGGCACAGAGAAGTTAAGTGACTTGCCCAAAGTCACATAGCTGATAAGTGGCAGAGCTGGGATCGAACCCATGACCTCTGACTCCCAAGCCCGGGCTCTTTCCACTGAGCCACGCTGCTTCTCCAGCAAATAATTGGTATTTGTTGAGCGCTTCCTATGTACCAAGCCCAGCATCAAGTTGTGGGGTAGATACACGGTATCAGAGTGGATCACAGGTCCTGTTCCACATGGGTCTCCCAGCCATGGTGGATGGGAGAAGATGGGTTTATTTAATCCCATTTACAGAAGAGGAAATTGAAGCATAATAAAGTTAAGTGAGTTATTTGAGATACTCCCCGGAGGCAAGAGGCAGAGCTGGGAATTAGAATCCAGGTATTCTAACTCCAAAGCCCAGAGTCTTTCCACTAGACTAGTCTATAACTCGAAAGGTTAGAGCCCCTGGAGTTGGAAATGGGATTCCAAATAAAAAAGATAACCGACTAAACCCTGTCGTGCCTGTTTGGGGAAATCTTTTAAAATCCATTTTTCTTCACTTTATAACACCCAGTTCTAGTTCACTGCAGCCTGGCTAGGAAGCTTGAAAGGGACTCTATCTACAGTATTTCAGTCGTGACCAAAAACAGAACTCCACAAATTCAGGGAACCTAACAAAAAATATCTGATGATTTCCAGACAGAGGCAGCTAGGCACATTCAGAAACACGTAAGCTGAACCTTTAACCCTCCAATCATGGGATTGGGTCGTTCATAAAGGCTGTTGGAAATTGCTTTCTGGGTATTTTTAAGAACAGGATAAACGAGAAACTTCTGGGGTGGTTTCGGTCATATCGTCCTCATTTCTTTGGAGTAGAGAAACTAGCTCTGAAACAAGGCCATAAAATTAGAATTCTCTGACATCCTAATTCAGCCCCAGATTCATAGTTTATTCCAACTTCTACTTGTTCCTAGTGTAGGTCTGGAGGTTGCTTCTTATTTGTATGCCTTGGCTCTCTCCTCTATCCCACGCTAGTTTTGCTTCACAGGCTGAAATGGAAAAGAAACCGCGCTTGTATCTTCATCTCTTTTCTTCTCTTTGGGGTTAGCCCCTCAGAGAACCCTCCCCAAGGTAGCTAGACTGATGGATTCTCTCAGAGGGCTTTGAGAGTAATTGCTAAATATTTTTCATTCACTGTTCTTTTTTTCCTCATCTGTTATCGGGAGGAAAATCCGTGGGGACTCAGAGTTCTGGCGATTTTTAAATTTCAGGTTTATTGAAAGTGCAATTCCCTAAGCACTGACTTACTGCTCATGTTTCATAATTCGCTCCCGACTGCCAGGATGAGCTGGAAATGGAGCTCCGAAGAGGAAAGAAAGGCACCTTGCGTGTTCTTGGGGGGCTTTTCTAGGCTTTGCCTGGGGCAAGTATCTCGAAATACAAACCTGGAAGACAGCAGGCACCAGGCTCCAGGCTGGAGAGCCTTGGGATTCCCATAGAGCTGTGCCTATCAGTTTGGGAGAAAGGACAGACTTTTATTTTCTATTTGGACAGTTCCTGTCCCACATGGAGCTCGCAGTCAAAGTGGAAGGGAGAAAATCCCCATTTTACAGATGAGGAAACAGAGGCACAGAGAGGTGGAATGACTTGCCCAAAGTCACATAGATGACGAGTGATGGAGCCAAAATTAGAATCCAGGCTTGTACCCTGCCCTGCAACACTTATGTACATATTTGTAATTTATTCATTTATATTATTTTCTGTCTCCCCCTCTAAACTGGAAGCACTCTGTGGGCAGGGAATATGTCTGTTGTATTGTTACATTGTACTCTCTCAAATGCTGAGTACAGGGCTCTGTGCTTAGTAAGTGTTTAATAAGTCTGACTGACTGACTGACTCTTTCCAGTAGGCCACATTGCTTCTCCCAGCACAACAGATATGGACAAAAACTCACTCTGGGGTGGGATGTACAGCAAATTACCTGTTCAGCCAATGTTTCCAATCCTTAAGGTGAGTTTCTGGTCACCCCTGATCCAGCAGTTTCCTGTTCCTTGTCTTGGGACTGGGCCAGGCTTGCCTGGTCCTGGAAGGAATCAGAACCAGAACTGGTCTTGTCCAGGTGTGGATGTGACCCCTCTTGGACTCTACACCTGAGAGACAGGATGGCCTAATGGGTAGAGCCCGGGACTGGGAGTCAGAAGGACCCCGGTCCTAATCCTAGCTCTCCCACTTGCCTGCTGCGTGAACTTGGGCAAATCACTTCACTTTGTGCCTCAGTTGCCTCATCTGTAAAATGGGGATTAAGATTGTGAGCCCCATGTGGGACAGGAACTGTATCCAACCTGATAAACCTGTACCTATTCAGCTGTTAGTATAATGCCTGGCACATAGTAAGCACTTGGCAAATAATATAAAAAAAAAATCCAATCACTCCCCAGGCAAGGAAACCAAAACAGCCATGGTGACAAAGGTTTTCAGCTGCAGCTACTTCCAGTTGGAGCAGTGTGTTTTTGCCTTGGTAGTTTTCCAAAGTGAAAAAGGGTGCGGTGGAGAGATGATAAGGAAGATAAATCTGTTTCAGCAAAAAATGCTGAATATTGCAAGGCCCTACACCTATCATCAAGGAATTGTTCGGTGAATTTATATATTACAAGATATTCTTGTAGTAGAGGGAGATCCATACACAACTCGATCTGCTTGCTTATATGAATGGGGTAAATAACCACAGAAGTACAGAACCCACAGATGGGGTGGGAGCAGGATTTGAAAGCACAGGACTCCCATAATAATAATGTTGGTATTTGTTAAGCGCTCACTATGTGCAGAGCACTGTTCTAAGCGCTGGGGGAGATACAGGGTGATCAGGTTGCCCCACAAGAGGCTCCCAGTCTTAATCCCCATTTTACAGATGAGGGAACTGAGGCCCAGAGAAGTGAAGTGACTTGCCCACAGTCACACAGCTGACAAGTGGCAGAGTTGGGATTCGAACTCATGACCTCTGACTCCCAAGCCCGTGCTCTTTCCACTGAGACACGCTGCTTCTCTGCTTCCCGTCAGCTTCCCGACAGCTTCATGGGTCCGTGGCCCCCAGTCAACAACTTCTTAAATGCAAACAGCACTTTATAGCTCCTCAGCCAGGGCTAAGTTTCTAACAGGGGAGGAGCCAAGACCCTGAGAAAATATGATTTCTCCCATTGCTCAATGACACTGCAATGGTCTGGTGATGGGCATCAATAATAATGATAATAATAATAATGATCGTGATGTTTGTTAAGCACATACTATGGGCCAGGTACTGTACTAAGCACTGGGATAGACAGAAGCTAATTAGGTTGGATACAATCCCTGTTCCACGTGGGGCTCACAGTCTTAAACACCAATTTACAGATGAAGAAACTGAAGCACAGAGAACTAAAGTGACCTGCCCATGGTCACCCAGGAGACAAGTGGTGGAGCTGGTATTAGAACCCCCATCCTTGTGACTCCTAATGTTTTCAGGAACAAAGGAGAGAGGGGGCTTCATGATGCTGTTCTGCCCCCTCCCTTCTCACCCAGCTCTGGGTTAGAGAGGCCCTGACTGCTTCCTCCCTTTGGGCAGGTCACTTATGTGGACGGACAGTTGTGACCACGGGAGCCATGGCAGGAAATGACTGTGAATAGGGTGGGAAGAGAAATGTGATGTGGCTAGGAAGAAAATAAACATTTTGTGGGCTGGTGAAAGTAGATTTGGACTTATCTATAAGGATGGCTCACTTCATCATCATGTTGTTTGCAATATTAGGAAGAGACAAAAACTGGAGTTTATCAGACCTAGGAATTAGTCCTCCATATTATCCTCCTTTTCTTTCTTCTTCTCCTGCTCTTTCTCCTTCTCTTCTTTGTTTTTCTCCTTCTCATCCTCCTCTCCTACTTTTCATTTGCCTCCTCTTCTTCCTCTTTCTCCTTTTCTTCCTTTTCCTACTATTCTTTCTCCCTATCCTGGCTTTCTTTGTCCTTTTCCTCTTCTTCCTCTCCCTTCTTCTCATTCTATTTCCTCCCTTCTGATTTTCTTTCTTCTCCTCTTCCTCTTTCTCATTTTCCTTCTCCGTCTCTTCCTTTTCTTTCTCCTCCTCCTCCTTTTTCCAATTTTTTCTCTTCTTCCTCCTCTTCCTGTTCTTCCTCCTTCTCTTTCCTATTTTTCCTCTTCTTTCTCCTTTTCTTGTTCTTCTTCCTCCTCTATTTCTTCCTTTTCCTGCCCTTCCTCCTTTTATCTCCTCCTCTTGTTCTCTTCTTTTCATTCTTCTCTCTCCCTGTTCCATCATCTTTCCCTCCTCCTCCTCCTCTTCTTTCTCTTCCTTTGCTCTCTTCTTCTCCAGCACTTTGCTCCTCATCTTCCTTTTCCTGCTTCTCTTTCTCCTATTATTTCTCCTATTTCCTGCTCTTCATTCTCCTCTTCCTCTTTTCTCCTCTCTTCCTTTTCCTTTTACTCTTTCTAGTCTTTCTCCTTTCCCTTCTCTTCTCTCTCCTCCTTCTTCTCTACCTCTTGTTATTCTGTCTCATCCTCCTTGGAGGGGTAATGAGATCATGTTTGTGTGGCATTTGGAATTCTTTGAGAAAAGATGGTTACAGAAATCAAAATATTCTGAGAGGATTTTGAAAGTGTGAAAAGTTGGGAACAATCTGAAGTAATCACTTTGACCCCTATGAAAATATCCCAGGAGTCTTGTTCTGTTGGACTAAATGCATTTTTGGAGGGGAAAGGCTGGAAGCTGGGTTAGATTAATATTGTCATATTGTATTCGCCCAAGCACTTAGAGTAGTGCTCTGCACATAGTAAGTGCTCAATAAATACAATCGACTGACTGAACGACTGACAGAACAAAGATGAGGGTCCTTTTGCCACCATCTTTTTCAGCCCCCAACCCACTAGTATTAATAGGCTTTACTATCTTCACTTTGAAAATAAATTACAGCTTAAACTTTGTTCTGTGGAGCACCTCAAGGAGACTTTTGGCTCATTTTCCACTCTCACACCAAGTTGCAGACCCAAAGTTAATTTAGCTGTGAGCGACCTCATAGTCAGTTGCCTTGACAACAACCCTGTGAAAGATACAGAAAAAAAAATCCTCCATTTCCATCACTACTGCTGTGACGGTGATGTAGTATACAAGTGGGGCACAAATGATTATGCTAATGTGCAGGAACGTTGTGGTGTGAGTGAGAATGTTTTTGAGGATTTCTGAGTGTGTGTGTTTGTGTGTGTGTGTGAGAGAGAAAAAAACGTGTTAGCGAGATTACATGTGGAGATATGCTTGTACACTCTCTCGATGGATGAAGGTGAGGAAAACTATAACTATAAATAGAAACTAATGAAAATATTGTAGCAACCTGTCTGGAATCTTAGTACAGTGCTCTGCACATAGTAAGTGCTCAATAAATACTATCGAACGAATCGTTGCTCCCGATATTAAGAAAAGCTCATTTTCTCCAGGTCACTAAGAGGTAGATTTGCCGTCTAGTAGCTCAATGCATCTCTCATTTGCAGTTAACAGAGAAAAGGCAGAACCTCTCATTTAGTCGTTTTTCAAACTCAGGATGAACAAAACCCAGTCCTGAAGCTTAAGTCCTGGGTGCACACAGTATAGCAAAGAGCAAGGGACTGTAGCAGAGTTTGGATTCAAAGCGACCGTGGGAGGCTGCAGGCATGGGCTGGTTCCAACGTGGTCAAATTCATGGTCTTTTGTGGACAAAATACTCCGTTGCAAGCTCAATCCAGGAAAGGACAAGTTTGCTGTCTGGGAGCTTTAGTGAACCTAAAGATAAATATGAGCTAGTGATTCACTAATTTGTGGAATGATGAGAAAATCTCCCTTCTCCACAACTCCACTACACCCTAACACCACCACGCTTATGTACATAACTTTAAATTATATAGTATAAATTGTTTTTATTAACACCTGTCCCCTCTTCTAGACTGTAAACTCATTATGTGCAGAGATTATATCCACTAATTCTGTTGTATTGTACACTCCCAAGCTTTTAGTACTTAGTATGCACCCAATAAACAGCACTGATTAATCAATTGATGGAGTCATGCTATTATAGTATCCAGTCTTGTGCCCCACAGTCTAAGTGAAACAAACAGAGATGGGCAAGAATTAAGAAAAAAATAAGACAAACGAATGAGGCTTGTGAGAGGAAAAGGCTAGGCGGGTTCTGAAGAAAAAGAAAGAAACCAAGAGGGATTCAATATCCCCATCCAAGTTAATGGAAAGATTTTGCATAATCGTATTTATTGAGTGCCTAGCACAAGAGAGATAAATGACACGATCCCTTAACCCGAGGAGCTTTTGTTGTAATAGAGGAGACAGTCCCGAGATTATTTACCATTAGGAGAAAATAGGAAATGGAAATATGGATAAGTGGATAAATATTTATCCATAATATTTATACATAAATCCATAGGTATATACGTGATGAGATGATAGTGGGAAGGCAAGATCTGGGGAGAAGAAAATGAGTTGGGAAAACCTTCTGGAGGAGGTAAGATTTCTGTAGAGTTTCGAGGATGGGGTGAGCTGTGGTCTGCTTTAATTAATCAGTCATTCAGTAACCTTTACTGAGCACCTACTGTGGGCAGAACGTTTTATTCAGCTTTTGGGAGAGTACTATAGAGTTAGTAGATAGGATTCTTACTTCAATCTTATAGACTCACAGCGTTCGAATCCCGGCTCTACCACTTGTCAGCTGTGTGACTGTGGGGAAGTCACTTCTCTGTGCCTCAGTTACCTCATCTGTCAAATGGGGATGAAGACTGTGAGCCTCACGGGGGACAACCTGATCACCTTGTATCTACCCCAGCACTTAGAACAGTGCTCTGCACAGAGTAAGCACTTAACAAATGCCAATATTATTACTATTATTTTTTTCATGTAGCAGTGGGCATGAACCAGAAACTGGATGGAGGAAAGGAGAGAGCAAGTAACCATGAAAAGATTCTTAGAAGAGGATGGAGAAAGAGGGCTGGAGACTAGTGGGTGAAGAAGGCAGAGAAGGAAAGAGATGATGGGAAAACTTGCAGAGAAGCAATGTGGCTTAGAGGATGGAACATGGGTCTGGGAGTCAGAAGGACCTGGGTTCTAATCCCGGCTCCTCCACGTGCCTGCTGTGTGACATAGGGCAAGTCACTTCCCTTCTCTGGGCCTCAGTTCCCTTATTTGTAAAATGGGGATGAGTTTGAACCCCATGTGGGACACGGGCAGTGTCCAACCTGATTAATTGGTATTCGTTCAATTGTATTTATTGAGCGCTTACTGTGTGTAGAGCACTGTACTAGGTGCATGGGAGAGTAACAACATAACAATTAATAGACACATTCCCTGCCCACAATGAGTTTACAGTCTAGAGTAACTTGTATCTACCCCAAAGCTTAAAACAGTGCCAGGCACATAGTAAGTGCTTAACAAATGCCATTATTATTATTATTATTATTATCATTATACCCATGGGCAAGATTTTTTGCATGATGCAGAGGGAAAACAGTAATTGTTGGAGGTTTCTGAGGAGACGAGAGATGTGAACAGAATGACATTTTGTGAAGATTATGTAGGCTGTGGAATGTAGAGGCTGAAGAGGGGTAGGTAAGTGGTTGAGGAAGAGGCAAGGGATGGCTCAGAAGCAGCGTGGCTCAGTGGAAAGAGCACGGGCTTGGGAGTCAGAAGTCATGGGTGCCAATCCCAACTCAGCCATGTGTCAGTTGTGTGACTTTGGGCAAGTCACTCAACTCCTCTGTGCCTCAATTACCTCATCTGTAAAATGGGGATTAAGACTGTGAGCCCCACTTGGGATAACCTGATTACCTTCTAATCCCCCCAGCACTTAGTGCTTGGCACATAGTAAGCACTTAACAAATACCATCATTATTATTATTATTATTATTAAGGATGAAACAAATACTGTAATTGGGAAATGATGAGAGCAAGTTTCCCCATTTGCAGTAAGAATAGGATAGTTCTCACTCTACATACAGTGTTTTGAGTAACTGGGTATTTTGCCTTCTCCACAGTGAACAAGAAACTGTGTAAGCATAATGTCTTTTAACAGATATCTAGAAAATCCTGCTTCTGGTTAAATTGGACAAGTAGCAGCACTGTAGATTGATATTTCCAAACACCTTGCAACTTCACATAACCAGACTGGGGTGGTTTGTTGGAGTCTAAATTAGGCACAGAAGAGAAATTGAGCGTCCTTCTGTGTCTTCTAGATTGTCACTGTTCTCCCCATTTTACAGCTGAGAAATTGACAGAGAGTCCCTAAAGCCATACAACCAGGGAGTGAAAATCAAGATTTGAATAAACTATTCCTGAATATCGGGTATATAGCTTCATTTATTATGTCCTTTTCTAGACAGTGAGTAGTACTATAAAGTTATATGAAGAGCTCCGCACACGATCAAACAACGGTATTTATTGAGCACTTACTGCGGGCACAGTACCGTACTTAGCGCTTAGAAGAGTATGATCGAGTTGGTATACACGATCCTTGCCTCTGAGGAGCTTACAGCCTAGTGAGGAATTTACAATCTAGTACTTTAAAGTGCTTTAAAGATGGATGACACTAGAATCCCCAGATTCCAGTCTCTCTCTCCTCCCCAAACTGTATTTGCTCTTAGAATAAAAGCCTCTTTTAAATGAGAATGATGGGAAGTGAAATCTGTGAAGACTTCCAGATTAAGAAAAGTAATAAAGAAGCATCAGAATTAGTTAATTTTGGTATTCATTATTATGATCATTTTGATTATTATTATATTTGTTGAGCACTTATTACGTGTCAAGCACTGTTCTAGGCGCTGGGGAAGATTCAAGTTAATCGGATTGGACAGAGTTTCCGTCCTGCGTGGGGGCTCGTAGACTAAGTAGGAGGGAGGGCAGAGGTTTGATCTCCATTTTGCAGATGAGGAAACTGAGGACCAGAAAAGTGATTTGCCCAAAGTCACACAACAGGGAAGTGGTGGAGCTGGGATTAGAACCCAGCTCCTCTGGCTCCTAGGCCTTCGCTCTTTCCACTGAGCCCAATTCATCCTCTAATCAAGGCTTACTAAGGGTCAAGCATTATGTTAAGTGCTGTGGTAGAGAAGAGATAGCCAGATCAGACGCAGTGCCTATCCCATATGGGGTTCACAATCTAAAAGAGAGAGCGGGTATTTGATTCCTATTTTCTCAATGGTAGAGCGGGGATTAAGGTACCATGTTCGGTATACAATAGGTGCTCAATCAATACCATTGATCTAGTGATTGACTGGAACCTGTGTTACCCGACTCCTAATTCCATGGTCTTCCCATTAGACCTGGACACTTCAACCGACAGCGCTCTACTGAGGAGCGGCATGGCATAGTGGCTAAAGCCCGGGCCCGGAGGTCAGACGGTCATGGGTTCTAATCCCGGCTCTGCCACTCGTCTGTTGTGTGGCCTTAGGCAAGTCACTTCTCTGGGCCTCAGTTCCCTCATCTGTAAAATAAGGATTGAGACGATGAGCTCCACGTAGGACAGGGATTGTGCCTAACCCGATCTGCTTGTATTCACCCCGATGCTTAGTACAGTGCCTGGCAAATAGTTGAGCACTTAACAGATACCATAATTATTATTATTATTGGAGGAGGTTCGGTCCTGGCCAGAAGTTAAAACATGTTAAAATATGATTATTGTAGAAAACTGTTTACAGGAAACTGATATTGCTGAAAATCTGCCCAAACATGGGTGGGGGAGAGAGAGAGCACTGGTGTAGGACTTTGGGAGATAAATGATGAGCATGGGGGGTAAGGAGGGAGAGAAGCCCCTCTCCGGCTTCTGGAGTCTGTGTCTCTGTGCAATCACCCCCTCGTCTCTATGCCTCAGAGTCTCTTCTTTGATAAATGAGGGAAATATTTGACCCTTAGCATTTGTAAACGTTTCTGTTTTGTGTGTGACTAGCCCAAGGTCACAGAGCATGCAAGTGGCGGAGGCAGGATTAGAAGCCATGGCCTTCTGACTCCCAGGAACTTGCTCTATGCACTATAACATGCTGGTTCCCTAATCCCAGATGCTCCACTTGTCTGCTGGGTGACCTTAAGTAAATCATTTAACTTCTCTGAGTCTCAGTTCCCTCATCTCTAAAATGGGAATTGAGATTGGGAACCCCATGTGGGACAGGACCTGTGGCCAACCTTATTATCTTGTATTTATCCCAGCATTTAGCACCGTGCCTGGCACAAAGTACACAGTTAATAAATACCAGAAAGAAAACAAAACAAAACACTTACTGTGTTCAGGGCATTGTACTAAAACTTTGGGAGAGGATGCAGAAGCGGTGTGGCTCAGTGGAAAGAGCATGGGCTGGGAAGTCAGAGGTCATGGGTTCAAATCCCGGCTCTGCCACTTGTCAGCTATGTGACTTTGGGCAAGTCACTTAACTTCTTTGGGCCTCAGTTTCCTCAACTGTAAAATGGGGATTAAGACTGTGAGCCCCACGTGGGACAACCTGATCACCTTGTATCCTCCCCAGCGCTTAGAACCGTGCTTTGCACATAATAAGCGCTTAACAAATGCAATCATTATCATCATCATCATCATCATCACCATCATAATAACAATTATGTTATTTGTTAAGTGCTTATTATGTGCTAAACACTGTTCTCAGTGCTCGGGTAGATACAAGGTTATCCCAGATGGGACTCACTGTCTTAATCCCCATTTTACAGATGAGGTAACTGAGATACAGAGAAGTTAAGCTTCTTGCCCCAGGTCACACAGCAGACAAGTGGAGGAGCCGCGATTAGAACTCACCACCTCTGACTCCCAAGCCTTTGCTCTTTCCATTTAATAATGTTGGTATTTGTTAAGCGCTTACTATGTGCAGAGCACTGTTCTAAGCGCTGGGGTAGACACAGGGGAATCAGGTTGTCCCACGTGGGGCTCACAGTCTTAATCCCCATTTTACAGAGGAGCTAACTGAGGAACAGAGAAGTGAAGTGACTTGCCCACAGTCACACAGCTGACAAGTGGCAGAGCCGGGATTCGAGCTCGCTTCTCAATATAATTAGCATACATAATTACCTCCTTCAAGGAGTTTATAAATTGATGGGAAGTAAGGCTAACAATAATTGCAGGTAAACTCCAGGTTCGTTGTAGGCAGGAAATGTGTCTGCCAACTGTTGTATTTGCTACAACGTTTAGTACAGTGCTCAGCACATAGTAAGTTCTTAATAAATATGCTCAATTGATAGCAGGAAGAAATTGAGTTTTTAAAAACTATAATTTAATGAATTAATGTTTAATTTAATTTAATGAGTGTTTAGTTAGTAAGTGCTGCAAGGAATCATGAGTCCTTTGGTGGTGTGGAAACGACGAAGTGGCAACGAGAAGTGGCATGGCCTAGTGGATAGAGCACGGGCCTGGGAGTGAGAAGGTCATGGGTTCTAATCCTCGCTCTGCCACTTGCATGCTCTGTGACCTTGGGCAAGTCACTTCACTTCTCTGGACCTCAGTTACTTCATCTGTAAAATGGGGATTAAGACTGAGAGCCCCAGGAGGGGAGAGGAACTGTGTCCAAACTGATTAACTTGTGCCTGCCACATAGTAAGCGCTTATCACAAACCGTTTAAACCAAACAATTCCTGTACAGGTTCTTGGTCCCGACGTCTCCAGGCCAAGGTTAATCCGTGGTCCCTGAAGGACATTCCATCAACTATGTGAAGGAAATCTGAGGGTTTGGAAATCTTTTGGACTCTCTCCCATAAACCATTCCAGATGCTCTTGGGCCGGGGAGTTCTAGTCTATTTAGAATAGAAGAGTTTTCTTTCCACATCATCTTCCGAGACCAGATGGTATCTCCGTTTGCCAACCGCTGGAATGAAATATGGGCATTTTAATGCTTCCTCAATAACAACATCAACATCAGGGTTGAGTCTAAGTCCTGTTGGCAGATTCTTTTCCTCCTCAATATTTAGATAACTGTGTCAACAGTCTGGATTATCGTGATGGCGTCCTGTTTTTCTACTGCAAGTTGTAGTGCTTTCATTGCTTAAATGGAGGAAGTCTGACATAAAAGCAGACCAAAAGCAGAAGGGAAGGAAGAAATCTTCACAATGAAGCAGTAGCAGATGGGAGACCCTGGGGGTTATGTTACCCTGAGGGGAAGGGGAATGACCTGCCAGCCTCACTTACTGCTGCAAAACTGAACGTTAATTAGAGTGGAATCTTTTTGCAAAAACTTCAAAAAGCCAAATGTCATTTTAGAAAACCATTTCCGCCTCAAGTGTCACGTTGGGGCTCCGAGGGTGTTTAACGGTTTTAGTTTGGCATTGCGGGGGCAGGGTCGGGGGGGGCGTCCCTTAAGTCATCATACTCCACTAAATGCCTTCTGTCATTTTCAGAAATGTCTGCCAATTTATAGGGCCCACTGGGAGGTGAGAAAGTGCATCTGTATGTAGGGCATATTTTTTCAGTTGATGGATTCTGCTATCTTTCAGAAGCAAGAACCTAGAACTGGGGAAATTTGAAATGAACTCCTAGTTCTGGTTCAGAGGACAGGCAATTCAGTTTTCTGGTATTTGAGGCAATTCATTTGGTGTCCATGTTCTACATGACATTCTCTGATTAATCGCCTTGCCCTTTCTCACACAGATAGCATCTTAACAGCCACTGAAGCCCTGGCGTCTTTATCTGTTTATTTGTTTTTGAATTATCCATTTTCCTGTACCTATGACTTAGGAGGGCTAAGCGTGAGAATAAAGATATATTGGTCATTTCTATTATTGGAAACTCCTTGAGGGTAGGGTTTTTGTCTTTTCTTTTACTATATCCACCAAATTCCTAATTCAGTGCTCTGACCCAGTACATGCTCAGTCAGACCTGTTGACCTCAATCCTACAAAATGAATAATATCAGATTTTTAACCACCTTCATCTGTGATCGGTGAGAAAAACATCCCATTTGCACCAGTTCTGTGGACCTGCAAGGCATGGCCTAGTGGCAAGAGCACGGGCTTGAGAATCAGAGGACGTGGGTTCTAATCCCTGCTGCACACTTGTCTGCTGTGTGACCTTGGGCAAGTCACTTAACTTCACTGTGCCTCAGTTCCCTCATCTACAGGAGGGAGAGTCAAGCAGTGGCTTACCCATTCCATTCCTAGCTTGGCCAGTGGCTAGTGAGTGGCAGGCCATCTGCCACAAGTCAAAACTCACCCGTGCTGGGCAGCAGCGGCATGGGAGAGAGTTGAGGGTGGAGACTCGAGTTGACTGGGTGGAAGGAGGCAATGGTCAACCATTTCTGGATTTTTACCAAGAAAACTCTATGGATCCACTACCAGAACGATTGCAAATGAAGGTGGGGCGTTCCGGGAGAGATGTGTCCATGGTGTCGCTTCGGATCAGAGACGACTCGACGGCATAAGACAAGACCCCAGCTCTTAGAACAGTGCTTGGCACGTAGAAGATCTTAACAAATACCATTATTATTATTGTTATCGTGAAGAGACACCTCCAAAGTAGCCCAGTGCTGTGGAACAGGCCAAAGCTAGAGGAGCAACCATGATGTCCAAGCCTCTTCTATCATCTAAGTGTGGATTGTGCTGACCGGATCCTGCTTCCACCACCCACCATCGCCAGGGAAAGGTTCAATCCCGGAAGGGTTGGGAACAGGCAGAAGTCGGAGCAGGAGCCAAACTCCCTAACAGTGAGAAAGATGGGAATCGGTTGGAGACCTAAACACACATAAACATGCCCACACACACACATATGCAAACACACACCCCTCCACCAAAAAACAGAGGCTTAGAGAAGCAGTGTGGCTCGGTGGATAGATAATGGGCTTGGGAGACAGAGATCATGGGTTCTAATCCCGACTCGGCTGCTTGTCAGCTGTGTGACTTTGGGCAAGTCACTTAACGCTCTGTGCCTCAGTTAGCTCATCTATAAAATGGGGATGAAGACTGTGGTCCATGTGGAGCAACCCGATCACCTTGTATCTACCCCAGGGCTTAGAACAGTGCTTCACACATAATAAGGGCTTAACAAATGCCATTATTACTATTATGTATCTATGTTCCACAGAGATTTTTGATTTTCTTTCATCTAGTCCATAAACTGCCTCTGAATACCCAAAACACTTTCCCCCTCTCTATTCCCTTTCTGCTAAATACCATCTCTCAACTAAGAAATTAACAAGAGTCTTCCTGTAAGCGCTGAAGTGAAGAGCTAGCCTGGTGGGAAGATGCAGGTGTAGTGGATAGAGCATGAGCCTGGGAGTCATAAGGTCATGGGTTCTAATCCTGGTTCCACCACTTGTCTATTTTGTAACCTTGGGCAAGTTTCTTCACTTCTCTGTGCCTCAGTTACCTCATCTGTAAAAATAGGCATCGAGACTGTGAGCCCCATGTGGAACAGGGACCGTGTCCAACACAATTTGCTTGAATCCGCCCCTGCGCTTAGTACGGAGCTGGGCACGTAGTAAGCGCTTAACTAATACCACCTTTATTATGAGGCTAGGATGCACAGAGCAGTCATCCTCTCCTGTGAATCGACACCTTATCATGGCAGGAGAGTTTGTGTATGCCGATGAAGCTCAGAGCTAGGCCATATAGAGTAACCCGTAATGGAAAAGTCTAAACCGAAGCATCGGCCAAAGTCTATTTACCTGTGCTGGTCAGCAGTGGCATGGAAAAGAGTCGAAGGCAGTTGGGCAAGTGATCAATATGTTGATCAAAGACAAAGGCAGAGACTCAAGTTTTTTTACTGCACGCAAGAAGGCAATGGTAAACCACTTCCATATTTTTCCCAAGAAAACTCTCTGGATAGACAGACCACAACAACTTTGTGGTAGAAGATGGGATGTTCTGGAGAAGGTGTGGCCATGGAATCGCTATAGATCAGAAATGGTTCAATGGCATTTGAAGATTAAGATAGAGGTGGCCAATATTTAATGGCATTTCTTAAGCACTTTTTTTGTTTGGACAGCATTATTTAAGCGCTTACTATGTGCAAAGCACTGTTCTAAGCGGTAGTAGGATACAAGGTGATCAGGTTGTCCCAAGTGGGGCTCACAGTCTTAATCCTCATTTTACAGATGGGGTAACTGAGCCCCAGAGAAGTTAAGTGACTTGCCCAAAATCACAGAGCTGAGAGCTCACTCCCTCCAAGGTGCCTTCCCAGACTGAGTTTCCCTTTTTCCCTCTGCTCCCTCTCTGCCCCCCTTCACCTCCTCTCAGTTAAGCCCCCTACACCCCCCTTTCCCTCCGCTCCTCCCCCTCTCCCTTTCCCTCAGCACTGTGCTCGTCTGCTCACTTGTATATATTTTAATTACCCTATTTATTTTGTTAATGAGATGTACATCCCCTTGATTCTATTTATTGCTACTGTTTTTGTCCGTCTCTCCCGATTAGACTGTTAGCCCATCGATGGGCAGGGATTATCTCTATCTGTTGCCGAACTGTACATTCCAAGCGCTTAGTACGGTGCTCTGCACATAAGTGGTGAATAAATGTTATTGAATGAATGAATGAATGAATGACAAGTGACTGAGCAGGGATTTGAACCCATGACCTCTGACTTCCAAGCGCGGGCTCTTTGCACTGAGCCATGCTGCTTCTCTTAACTACTATGTGCCAAGCACCGTTCTAAGCACTGGAGTAGACAGAAGTTTATCAGGTTGGACGCAGTCTCTGTCCCTCGTGGGGTTCACAGTCAATCCCCATTTTACAGATGAGGTAACTGAGGCACAGCATATTGACTTGCCCAAGGATACCCTGCAGACAAGTGGTAGAGCAAGGATTAGAACCCATGACCTTCTGAATCTCAGGCCTATGTTCTATTCACTAGGCCATGCCGCTTCACAATCTGGGTGATGACTTCTCCCAGCTCCTCTCACTCTGCCGACTCTCCTTCCCTCCTTCCCTCCCTCCCTCAATCGTATTTATTGAGCACCTACTGTGTGCAGCACTTGGGAAAGTACAATTCAACAACAAACAGACACAGTTGCCATCCCCTTCTTAACAGAAAGTTGCTCCCACCACTGACTCTGACCTCATAGTCTGCCTTCCAGTCTTAAGTCTTGATGCTAAATGTTGCTGGTAGGGAACTTTTGGTCAAACCTTAAGCTCCTTTTCATTTTGTATAGTATTTTTTAAGCGCTTACTATGTGTGAAACACTTTTTCTAAGCACTGAGGTAAGTACAAGTAAATTAGGTTGGACACAATCCCTGTCCCTCAAAGGACTCAAATTCTACGTGATCAGGTCGGGATGGGATGAGCGATTCTACTAACTTGGTAGCGGTTTGGATGGAGAGGAAAGGGCAGATCTTGGCGTTGTTGTGAAGGTGAGACCGGCAGGTTTTGGTGGCAGATTGGATGTGTGGGGTGAATGAGAGAGCAGAGTCCAGAATGACACCGAGGTTGGGGGCTTGTGAGATGGGAAGGATGGTTGTGCCGACCACAGTGACGAAAAAGTTAGGGAGAGGACAGGGTTTGAGAGGGAAGATAAGGCGCTCGGTCTTGGACACGTTGAGTTTCAGGTCAGATATTGCAGTGACCTTTTATATATTCAGTTGGTCCTGAATCTTGATACAATGAAGATACCACATTCCACCTTTGAACCTCTCCAAGGACACTTTGGCCTTTTTGGTTTGGTTTTCTACCTCTTCATCTATCCTTGTATCATTTAATGAGGTGCTACCCCGGTAGCAGAATTGAGTGAAAATATTCTACTCCATGTCACTGATCAATCAATCACTCAATCAATCAATAATATTTACTGAGAGCTTACTATGAATAGCACTGTACTAAACCTTTGGGAGAGTACAATATAACAGAGTTGGTAGACAGGTTCCCTGCCCGCAATTAGCTTACAGTCTAGAGGATATTGATTTTGGAGATATAGGGTTGGGCAAGGGAAGGGAGGTTTACCTCGCATCCCTCCCTCTGCTCTACCTGCCTCCCCACCCCACAGCATTTTCATTCATTCAATAGCATTCATTGAGTGCTTACTATGTGCAGAGCACTGTACTAAGCAATTGGAATGTACAATTTGGCAACAGATAGAGACAATCCCTGCCCAGTAATGGGCTCCCAGTCTAAACGGGGGAGACAGCAAAGCAAAACAGAATAAAACACAAGTAGCACTTACGTATATATGTATTAATTTATTATTCTATTTATTTTATTAATGATGTGTATATATCTATAGTTTCTATTTATTTATAATGATATTATTGATGCCTGTCTACTTGTTTTGTCTTGTTGTCTGTCTTCCCCCTTCTAGACCGTGAGCCCGTTGCTGGGTAGGAAATGTCTCTATTTTTTGCCAAACTGTACTTTCCAAGAGCTTAGTACAGTGCTCTGTACACAGTAAGTGCTCAATAAGTATGATTGAATGAATGAATGAATAAAAAAAAGAATTTCGTCTGCAGACTAATCGTCAATTCAGGGTACTCTGTGGATTCTTAGAAAAGTTGTATAATCATCTGCCCATCTTCTTGTGTTTCCAGAGCACAGATATCGATGTGTAGGAACTCCCGAATGAGTGATTTTTACTTTTTGGTGATGTTGAGACTGTTGAGTTGAAAGATTTTCCAGAGGTTGATAATAATGATATGTCTTCTTATTATGGTATATATTAAGCATCTGTTATGTGCAGAGCACTCTATTAAGCTCTGAGAGAGAGAGTATAAAGATGGGAAATAGACCTCGACAATGTCCCTTGAGAGGCTCACGATATATGTGGTAAGTGCTGGAGTAAATATTAAGTTGGGAGATCAAAGTTGTAAGCTCTGTCCATACAGGGCTCACTTTCACAAACCAAGCCCATTTTATATTCATTCATTCATTCATTCATTCATTCAATTGTATTTATTGAGTTCTTACTGTGTGCAGACCCCCTTACTAAGTGCTTGGGAAAGTACAATACAACAGTAAAGAGAGACAATTCCTGCCCACTAGACGAGCTCACAGGCTAGAGGTAGTAGAAGTAATAGGATTTATTAAGTGCTAATTACATGGAAACCACTGACCTAACCCCTGGGAAAGAATATAGAGGTGGGATTTAGACACGGTGCCTGGGAGCCTGGTTCTTTAGGGGGCTCACAGTCAAAGAATTTAAGCTGTTGGGGTGGGAGGACTGGAGACATGGAATTTTTGTTTTGTGTATTTGGCCTTGTCTTTTATGCGGTTTTAAAAGTGTTTTATTGTTAATGTATCTGTCTCCAGCCCTCCCACCCCGACAGCTTAAATTCTTAGACTGTGAGCCCCTTTAGAATCAGGGACCATGTCTAAATCTCACCTGTATATTCTTTCCCAGTGCTTAGGTCAGAGGTTTCCATGTAATAAGCACTTAATAAGTAAACTTCTCCAGGCAACCAAACTCTTTCATTAGCTGCCAGAGTAATAATAATAATAATAAAGGTACTTGTTAAGCACTTACTATGTTCCAGGTACTATTCTGTGTGCTGGAGTGGATACAAGCAAATCAGATTGATCACGGTCCCTGTCCCACATGGGGCTCACGTCTTAATCTCCGTTTTACAGATGAGGGAATTTAGGAGTAGAGAAGTGAAGTGGCTTGTACAAGGTCACCCAGCAGAAAAATGGTGGAGCCAGAATCAGAACCTAGGATCTTCTGACTCCCAGGGTGTGCTCTATCCATTAGGCCACACTGCTTCTACATGCCTGTCTATGCTTTCGAGTGGCTTTGTTAGTCCTTGGACACCACATAGAGTTATTTCTCTGTGATTAAGTTCCATCATCCACCTGTGATACTTCTGAATCCATAAGTGCCACAGTCAGCATCATCATTACCATGATCGAAGCAAGCGTGGCTCAGTGGAAGGAGCACGGGCTTGGGAGTCAGAGGTCATGGGTTAGAATCCCAGCTCTGCCACTTATCAGCTGTGTGACTATGGGCAAGTCACTTAACTTCTCTGTGCCTCAGTTACCTTATCTGTAAAATGGGGATTAAGACTGTGAGCCTCATGAGGGACAACCTGATTACCCTGTATCTACCCCAGCGCTTAGATAGTAAGTAAGTGCTTAACAAATACCTACATTAACATTATTATTTATGCCCCTCCTCAGCACTTTAGTATCGCTATTATTTGTAAATTCAATTAATTACTTTCTTCACTGAATATGTCATAATTTTTACCCCTGTCTCCCCCATTCTAGTACAAGCTGTTTGTTGGCTGGGAAGGATAAAAATAATTAATAGTAACAGTAATAATAACAACGGTATTTGTTAAGAGCTTACTAGGTGCCAAGCACTGTTCTAAGCACTGGGGAAGATACAAGGCAATCAGGTTGAACAAGGTCTTTGTTAAGAACTTACTATGTGCCAAGCACTGTTCTAAGCACTAGGGTAGATACAAGGCAATCAGGTTGAACACAGTCCCTGTCCCACATGGGGCTTACAGTCTCAATCCCCATTTTACAGATGAGGTAACTGAGACCCAGAGTGACTTGCCCACGATCACACAGCAGACAAGTGTTAGAACCGAGGTTAGAACCCAGGTCCTTCTGGCTCCCAAGCCGGAGCTCTATCCAGCAGCCATGCTGCTTCTCTGAACTCTCAAATACCACAACTGTTCATCCTCAATCTCAATTACTTTCAGGAATTCAAAATGTGTGTTGAGCAGAATGAAAGTAAACATCCTGCCTGAGAAGAAAAGAGCAGAGAATTGCCGGTAGAGGCCAGGAATCTATCCATCACCAGTCGTCTTCCTTAGAGTGAAAAGCACAGCTCCTTAAGGCTCAAATCCCTCTGGAAGAAACTGCTCCTGACAAAGCAATAAATAAGAACAAACCCATTTTATTCCAGGCTGGATCCACAACTAAACAGCCGGCCTGAAGAGCAAAAATAAATCAACTATATGTTCCTGTTTCCAGCTGATCACATATCTAACCGAAGCATTTTTGAAGATCTAGACTCTCTCTTAAGAACCCAACAGGGCAGCTTAATGCTGACAATTTGTCCTGAGAGAATGTCCTTTGATTTCCCAGCTGGGGCTCCTAGGACACACAGACAGCGAATCGATGACCAGAAGGAACACAGAGGGAGGCTGAGAGCGGGAAAGAGGAAAGGTCCATTTCTTCCGGTTGATGAGGAGTAGAAATCTAATGCAGCTCAAATTCCCTATGTAGGAAAAAAAAATTGGCATCGGAAAGTATGAAATGGAAATCAAAGTAAGCAAGCATGTGGGGTTGCTGCTGATAACAGTAGGTTCCAGAGGTAATCTTCTGTGATGAGGTGAGACAGGTTGAAAAGAAACCCAAGAAACTTAGGCTGTAGAACAAGTGAGCAAACTTTACACCTTAAGGAATGTTGCCTTTAAACATTTAGGTTCCCGACTGGGCGTCGATTGCGACTTTATTTCTTATTGAGAAGCAGTGTGGCCTAGGGGAAAGAACTCACGCTTGGGAGTCAGAGGACCTGGGTTCTAATTCCAGATCTGCCCCTTTGACCTTGGGCCAGCCGCTTAATAATAATAACGTTGGTATTTGTTAAGCACTTATTATGTGCAGAGCACTGTTCTAAGCGCTGGGGTAGATACAGGGTAATCAGGTCGCCCCACGTGAGGCTCACAGTCTTCATCCCCATTTTACAGATGAGGTAACTGAGGCACAGAGAAGGTAAGTGACTTGCCCAGAGTCACACAGCTGACAGGTGGCCTGGGCCTCAGTTACCCCACCTGTAAAATGGGGATTAAGATTGTGAGCCCCACATGGGACAACCTCCTTAGTTTGTATCTACCCCAGCACTTGCCACGTAGTTAGCACTTAACAAATACCATTATTATTATCATTATTATGTTGTTGTTGTTGTTGTGTGAACCCCCTCCACCTGTGCCTCGGACCCCATTCCCGCTCACCTTTTAAAAAACATCGCCCCTGCCCTCCTCCCTTCCTTAACTTCTAATTTTAACCACTCAATCTCCAACGGCTCCTTCCCCTCTGCCTTCAAACATGCCCCCGTCTCCCCCATCCTAAAAAACCCGCTCTCGACCCCACTTCCCCCTCCAGTTATCGTCCTATCTCCCTACTACCCTTTCTTTCCAAAATCCTAGAACGAGTCGTCTACAATCGCCGCTTAGAATTCCTTAACTCCCATTCTCTCCCGGATCCCCTCCGATCTGGCTTCCGTCCCCTCCACTCTACCGAGACCGCTCTCTCTAAGGTCACCTGTGACCTCCTTCTTGGCAAATCCAATGGCTCCTACTCCATTCTGATCCTCCTCGACCTCTCTGCTGCCTTTGACTCTGTCGACCATCCCCTCCTCCTCCACACCTCATCTCACCTCGGCTTCACGGACTCCGTCCTCTCCCGGTTCTCCTCTCAGCTCTCTGGCCGGTCATTCTTGGTCTCCTTCGCGGGCGCCTCCTCCCCCTCCCATCCTTTAACTGTCGGAGTTCCTCAAGGGTCGGTTCTCGGCCCTCTTCTGTTCTCCATTTACACTCACTCCCTCGGTAAACTCATTCGCTCTCACAGCTTCGACTACCATCTCTACGCAGATGACACGCAGATCTACATCTCCGCCCCCGTCCTCTCCCCCTCCCTTCGGGCTCGCATCTCCTCCCGCCTCCGGGACGTCTCCATCTGGATGTCGGCCCGCCACCTAAAACTCAACATGAGCGAGACTGAGCTCCTCATCTTCCCTCCCAAACCCGGTCCTCTCCCAGACTTCCCTATCACCGTGGATGGCACCACCATCCTTCCCGTCTCTCGGGCCCGCGATCTCGGTGTCATCTTTGACTCGTCTCTCTCGTTCGCCCCACGCATCCTATCCGTTTCCGAAACCGGCCGGTTTCACCTTTACAATATCGCCAAGATCCGCCCTTTCCTCTCCACCCAAATGGCTACCTTACCGCTACGGGCTCTCGTTATTTCCCGGCTAGACTACCGTGTCAACCTTCTCTCTGACCTCCCTTCCTCCTCTCTCACCCCGCTCCAGTCTATTCTTCACTCCGCCGCCCGGCTCATCTTCCTGCAGAAATGCTCTGGGCCTGTCACTCCCCTTCTTAAACACCTCCAGTGGTTGCCTATCGACCTCCTCTCCAAACAAAAACTCCTCACTCTAGGCTTCGAGGCTCTCCGTCACCTCGCCCCTTCCTACCTCTCCTCCCTTCTCTCTTTCCACCGCCCACCTCCTCACCGTCCCTCGGTCTCGCCTATCCTGCCGTCGACCCCCGGGCCACGTCCTCCCGCGGTCCCGGAACGCCCTCCCTCCTCACCTCCGCCAAACTGATTCTCTTCCCCTCTTCAAAACCCTACTTAAAACTCACCTCCTCCAAGAGGCCTTCCCAGACTGAGCTCCCCTTCTCCCTTTACTCCCTCTACCGCCCCCCCCTTCACCTCTCCGCAGCTTAACCCTCTTTTCCCCCCATCTCCCTCTGCTCCTCCCCCCTCCCTTCCCATCCCCTCAGTACTGTACTCGTCTGCTCAACTCTATATTACCCTATTTATTTTGTTAATGAAATGTATATCCCCTTGATTCTATTTAGTTGCCATTGTTTTTACGAGATGTTCTTCCCCTCGACTCTATTTATTGCCATCGTTCTCGTCTGTCCGTCTCCCCCGATTAGACCGTAAACCCATCAGACGGCAGGGACCGTCTCTATCTGTTGCCGACTTGTTCATTCCAAGCGCTTAGTACAGTGCTTTGCACATAGTAAGGGCTCAATAAATACTATTGAATGAATTACTATTGAATGAATGAACTTGGGCAAGTCACTTTACTTCTTTGTGCCTCAGTTCCCTCATTTGCAAAATGGGGATTCAAACTCTGTTCCCTCTCGTCTTTAGGCTGTGTGCCCCTTGTGGAACCTGATGATCTTGTACGTACCCCACCACTTGGTATAGTGGCTGGCACATAGTAAGGACTTTACCAATACCTCAGTTATAATAATTTAGCTAGCAACTAGCAAATTCCTCAGGGTTCTCAGGGTTCAGGCAGACCCTGTTACTTTGGTGCCGTCTCTCACAGGGAATAATAATAATAACAATAAAATTGTTACGTGTTTACTATGTGCCAAGCACTATTTTAAGAGCTGCGGTACACACAGGTAATCAGGTTGAACCCAGTCCCTGCACCACATGGGGCTCACAGTCTTAATCCCTATTTTTCAGATGAGGGAACTGAGGCACTGAGAAGTGAAATGACTTGTCCAAGCTTACACAGCAGACAAGTGTCGGAGCTGGGATTAGAACCGATGTCCTTCGATTCCTAAATCCAGGCTCTTGCCACTAGGCCATGCTGCTTCTCCCAAGGGAAAGGAAGTGAACATCAGTGGTGGGAATGCAAAAAGTCAGATGCTCAGGTCATTGGAATGGCAAGGAATTCTGCTATTGTACTGTTGTACTTTCCCAAGTGCCTAGTATAGTGTTCTGCACACAGTAAGCACTCAGGATCCATCAGCCAATTATATTTATTCAGAACTATCTGTGTGCCGAGCATTGTACTAAGCTTTTGGGAGAATACACTGAAACAGATTTGGAAGACAAGTTCCCTGCACGCTCTGAGCTTACAGTCTAGCGACCCAATTCTTCAGTGGCAATTCAAGAGGCCAAAAAATGGTTTCTAACCTCACTCCTCGCTGGGTCTTGGGAAGGCTATTTTATGTGGAAGGAAAACTACATGGACTCTGTGTTTTGAGCAGCTACGTCAGAGACAGGTTTATTACGACTGGTGTTTCTTCTAGCACCAGTAGAGAACGGTGGTTGAGGGGAAGAGTTTCCTCTGCTAGTCAAGGCCAGTTTAACTTCAAGCTATCCAGAGTTTCTTTATATACAGTTGGTACAGCACATAAATTAAATGACAGAGTAGGATACATTAGGATAGAAAGCAAAAAGTATGTGGGGAGAAGAAGGGTGTTCCTTTTTCTCTAGGGAATTAAATCTCACTTAACAACAGGGCCAGGGGTCCCAATTAGATCAAGGGAGTAGCTAGATCTTGTCTTCAGCTACTCCTTTCGGAAGACCTGAGGGAGGAGCAAAGGGAAGAAGATGTGTTGTGAAATGCTTACCTTGAGTTAATCAAGTCATCAAACACACCCAGAGGCGATCAAACAGGCCTAGAGCTGAAACAGATGGGAGGGAGGGATGATAATTGTAAGACCTCGAATTTGTGCTCTCGCGCTTACCTTCCTAGAGCATCATTCATTCATTCAATCGTATTTATTGAGCGGCTGCTGTGTGCAGAGCACCGCGCTAAGCGCTTGGAATGTACAATTTGGCAACAGATAGATACAATCCCTGCCCAACAACGGGCTCACAGTCTAGAAGGGGGAAGCAGACAACAAAACAACAAGTGGACAGGCTTTAGTACCATCAAAACAGATAAGTTGAATCATAGATATATGCCCATCATTAATAAAATAGAGTAATGAATAATATATACAAATATAGACAAGTGCTGTGGGGAAGGGGAGGGGGTAGAGTGGAGGGAGGGAGGAGGGGCGATGGGGAGGGGAGGAGGGGCAGAGGGAAAGGGAGGGCTCAGTCTGGGAAGACATCGTGAGTCCAGTCCAACACCCCACATAATTTAGACATCTCTAACTAGAGGAATGGAGGGGTGTGGGGAGAGAAGGGAGAAGAAGGTGAGTTAAGGCTGACATATTCCTAGCAAGTCTCCCAGGAAAAAACACTCTAGCCATGAGGTCGGACCTCTACACTGTAAGCCCATTGTGGGCAGGGAACATGTCTACCAACTCTGTTACATTATATTCTCCTAAGGACTTAGTACAGTGCTCTGCACACAGTGACCGCTCAGTAAACATGATTGACTCCATCCTGACAGATGTAGCCCCTTTCCACCCGTTGTGCAGTGAGGATGTCTGTGTGTCCATGAGAAAGAGTTTGAGTTTGGGTGTGTGGGAGTGCAGTGACTCTATATGTGAGGATCTGTCTGTATTTATGTCCTCTGACTATAGGTGTTTTTTTCCTGCCTCACTCTCCTGCCATTTTCTCTCTTCTCCTCATTTTTCACCCCCATCTCCCTTTGCCTAACTTCACCATTAAATTCACCCCCTGGAAACTCTGCCTCTTCACCATTTATGGAATAGAAAAAAATCCATGGATTTCAACCATGTGTTTGAAGCAACACGGTCTAGTAGATAAAGCATGGATCTGGGAGTCAGAAGGACCTGGGTTCTAATCCAAGCTCCTCCACTTGTCTCCTGTGTGACTTTGGGCAAGTCACTTCACTCCTCTATGCCTCAGTTCCCTCACTTGTAAAATGGTAATGAAGACTGTGAGCCCCATATGGACCGGGGACTACGTCCAACCTAATTAGCTTGTATTTACCTAAAGCTTAGAATGATCCTTGATACACAATAAGCGCTTAACAAACACCATCATTATCATTATTAGATGTGACCTAGGAGGAGGAGAAAGAGTTGTATAACACGAGTAGCAGAACAAGACAGCCAAGAGAAAGGTCAAGACCCCAAGGATACGTAGCCATTTTTAAAGATTGCTTAGCCTATGCTGAGAGTCCAGACAGACCCTCCAAACAGATTCCTACCTTCTCCTTTCTCTGTAACCTCTTTCTCAGGGTTATCCGGAGGCGAGTTGGCATCTACTGAAGGTGGTCGAAGGGGTTTCAGGATGGAGGTGTTGCCTCTGACAATCCCTTTTCTGTGCCTGTGGATGGAGTGCAAACAATGAGACCATTAGGTGGGATGCAGTAGATCTGGAAAATCTTGGAAAATATTCCTGGAAATCCGGAGGCAGATATGGCTCAATGCCCAACCTCAATGTCTGAGCTAGAGGAGCAGCACTTCCTAGAGGATAGGGCACAGGCTTAGGAGTCAGAAAGGCCTGGGTTCTAGTTCTGGCTGTGCCACGTTTCTATTGTGTGACCTTGGGCAAGTCACTTCACTTCTCTGGGCCTCAGTTACTTCATCTGGAAAATGGGGATAAATAATATGCGCCCCATGTGGGACAGGCGTGTGTCCAACTTTGTTTACTTGTATCCACCCCAGCGCTTAGTACGGTGCTTGTCACATAATAAGCACTTAACCAATGCTAGAATTGTATGGTGGATAAGAGGCATCTCATTACTCCAGGCTCCAGCCAATGGCAGCTCCCACCTCCTCCATCCTGTGGCGGCAAACCAGGTCAGAGGTTTTCCTATAAAATGGGGATTACGTTCCTCAAGAACTTTACACTAGGAAAACCTAATTGATAATTGTGGTATTTGTTAAATACTTACTATATCCCAGGTACTGCTTTACACACTTGGGTAGATACAAGATAATCGGGTCAGACAAAGTCCCCGTCCCACATAGGGCTCACAGTCTTAATCCCCATTTCACAGATCAGGGAACTGAGACACAGGGAAGTGAAGTGACTTGCCCAAGGCCACATAGCAGATGACTGATGGAGCTGGAATTAGAACCCAGGTCCTTCTGATTCCCAGGTCTGTGCTCTATCCACAAGGCCACGTTGCTTCTCTAAAATGAATCAACCTCTCCGTCAGAGAATCGAACCCCAGAGTCCCGTGTGACAGGCGGGAATACTCACCACTACTGTACTAATTTGCATCCTGGCATTTACGTCTTAACAGACGTTAAGTCCATTTCTTCTGACATCACCTCACACTCTATCCAAGCGGATGCCCATTGTCAAAAGAATGTTCCCTAATTCTGCAAATAGTCTTTGGCCCAAAACATGAAATTAAAGCACACTTCATAGAAGAAGTGATTGTTCTCCAGTTGGTCAGTTTGATCCTGGGGATATGCTTTTTGACATTCTTGTTCTGTCACTGGTACCCACCCAGAGGGGACACAGTAAATATTAATGATGAAAAGGATGTTGTAGAGCAGTAGAGCTCATTATTCTGTAATCGGAACAACACTGTTTGCCTGAAATTATTAATATGTATTCAGATGGTAGATGGTGGTCTGGTGAGAGATGACACCAATAAAGTAATTCATTGGAGGCCCAACTTTCCTGTGAACTGACCTCCTATTTTCTCTGACATTTCCGTGAACTGCACATAAATCAATCTTGGGAACTGAGAAGAAAGTGCAAAAGGGAAGCTGGGAAAATGGAAAAAAAAAATCATTAGCAACAGATTGCTAAGGACCAGCTTGTTCTAGCTGAAGTGCTGGGTTGCTCTTATACCATGCATTATGATAATGGCCCAGATTTTGAAATTGAGAAGCAACGTGGCCTAAAGTATAGAGAATGGGCCTGGAAGTCAGAAGGACCTGGGCTGTTATTGTTGTTCATGGAATTTTTTAAGAGTTTATTATATATCAGGCACTGTTCTGAGAGCTGGAGTAGATCCGAGGAAATCGGGTTGGACATAGTCCCTGTCCAACATGGGGCTCACAGTCTTAATTGATATTTTTCAAATGAGATAACTGAGGCGCAGAGCAGTTAAATTAGTTGCCTAAGGACACACAGCAGACAAATGTTGGAGCTGGGATTAAATTAGCTTCTGACTCCTAGGCCAGTGTTCTATCCACTAGACCATGTTGCTATCTGTAAATTATTTTAATATCTGACTTCCCCTATGGATAGTAAACTCCTTGTGAAAAGGGATTATGTCTACCAATTCTGTGGTTTTGTAGTCTCCCCAGAAACTTTTCTGAAGCTTGGGAAACAGTAAGCCCTCAGTAAATATCATTGTTTGATTGACTGACAGAAAAGCACAAGCTTGGGGGTAGCAGAAATCAATTAATCAATGTTATTTATTGGCCTCCTAGGTTTTCTACCCAGCCCACACACTCTGCTCCTCTGGTGTTAACATTCTCACTGTGCCTCGTTCTTACCTGTCCTGCAGTTGACCCCGGGACCACGTCCTACTTTTGGCCTGGAATGCCCTCCCTCCGCAAATCCTCCAATCACATTCCCCCACTTCAAAGCCCTACTGGAGGCTCACCTCCTCCAGGAGGCCTTCCCAGACTAAGTCCCCCTTTTCCTCCAAACCCTCTCCCCTTCCCATCTCTCCAACTCTCTCCCTTTGCTCTACTTCCCCCACCCCACAACACTTGTGTATATATGTACATATCTATAATTCTATTTATTTATATGAATGCCTGTTTACTTGTTTTGATGCGTATATATAAATATATATATATACAAATAATTCTATTTATTTATGTTGATATTATTGATGCCTGTTTGCTTGTTTTGATGTCTGACTCCCCCCTTCTAGACTGTAAACCCACTGTGGAGAGGGATCGTCTCTCTTTATTGCTGAATTGTACTTTCCAAGTTGCTTAGTACAGTGCTCAGCACACAGTAAGCGCTCAATAAATATGACTGAAAGAATGAATGACCGAGCAGTAGCATGGCGTAGTGGGTAGAGGACTGGCCTGGGAGTCAGAAGTCATGAGTGCTAATCCCAGCTCTGCCACTTGTCCGATGTGTGGCCTTGGGCAAGGCACTGAACTTCTCCGAGCTTCAGTCACCTCATCTGTAAAATGGGGATTAAGAGTATGATCCCCAAGTGGGACTTGGACTGTGTCCGATCTGAGGTGCTTGTATCCACCCCAGGGCTTAGTACAGTGCCTGACACATAGTAAGCACTTAACAAATATCCTAATTATTGACTTCATTCAGAATCTTCTAGGAAAACAGAAACTTTGTTTTGATTTCATAAATTATTTATATGAATCAATTAAATTAAATGTATTTGTATTAATATTTGTCTCCCCCTTTAGCTCATTGTGGACAGAGAACATGTCCCCCAACTCTTTTGCACTGTATTCTCCCAAGCACTTAGTACGGTCAGTCAGTTGTCTTTATTGAGTGCTGACTGTGTGCACAGCACTATACTGAAGCGCTTGGGAGAGTAGAATATAACAATAAGCAGACGCTTTCCTTGCCCACAACGAGTTTGCGGTCCTCTGCATATAGCAGACTCTCAGTAAATATCACTGACGATGATGATGATTTCATCCTCTCCATTTGCTTGAGGAGAGTTATTTCGGTGCCGGTATTCCTTGATCAACACGCTCCTCCGTGGAGCTCTGCCCCCCCGTGAGTCTTTTGTTGCTAGGATAGGCCAGTGGTAATTGCCTCTGAAAGCTTTTCCTGAGTACAGTCTGGTTATGTCCTCCTCGCCGCTTATCGAGTTGCAGTTAGGATTGAAGAAGATACCACCGACGGTGAAGGTCACCTAATAATGTTGGTATTTGTTAAGCCCTTACTATGTGCCGAGCGCTGTTCTAAGCGCTGGGGTAGACACAGGGGAATCAGGTTGTCCCATGTGGGGCTCACAGTCTTAATCCCCATTTTACAGATGAGGGAACTGAGGCACCGAGAAGTTAAGTGACTTGCCCAAAGTCACACAGCTGACAAGTGGCCGAGCCGGGATTCGAACCCATGACCTCTGACTCCAAAGCCCGGGCTCTTTCCACTGAACCACGCTGTGAGCCTCTGAGCCACGCTGTGAGTATGTGTGTGGCTGAGAAGGCCAATGAAGGATCCACTGTTCCAGCCACACTGGACACGCAAAATGGATGCCCTTTAATAATAATAATAATAATAATAATAACGATAATGATGGTATTTGTTAAGCGCTTACTATGTGCAAAGCACTTTCTAAGCGCCAGGGGGCTACAAGGTCATCAGATTGTCCCACGTGGGGCTCACAGGCTTAACCCCCATTTTACAGATGAAAGAACTGAGGCCCAGAGAAGTTGTGACTTGCCGAAAGTCACACAGCTGACAAGCAGCAGAACTGGGATTTGAACCCATGAACCCTGACTCCCAAGCCCGTGCTCCTTCCACTGAGCCACGCTGCTTCTACGTTGGTGGCTTATCACAGAGATGAAAGTAGGTAGAGCACGGGCCTGGGAGTCAGAGGACCTGGGTTCTAATCCCAGCTTTGCCACTTGTCTGCTGTATTTTACCTTGGGCAAATGACTTCACTTCTCTCGCCTCGGTTACCTCATCTACAAAATGGGGAGTAAGACGGTGAGCCCAGTAATTAGTTCAGTGCCTGGCATATAGTGAACACTTGACAAATACCACATTTATTGTTACTGTACCCTCCGAAGCACTTAATACAGTGCTCTGCATACAGTAAACACTCAATAACTATGATCTATTGATTAACTGGACGTTAGCCATTCATTCAGTCAATCAATCGTATTTATTGAGCACTTACTGTGTGCAGAACACTGCACTAAGCGCTTGGAAAGTACAATTTGGCAACGGATAGAGACAATCCCCACCCAACAATGGGCTCACAGGTTAGAAGGGGGAGACAGACGACAAAACAAAACAAGGAGTCAGACATCAATACCATCAAAATAGCTAAATAGAATTATAGTTTTATATACACATTATTAATAAAATAGAGAAATAATATATACAAATATGCACAAGTGTTGTGGGGAGGGGAAGGGGAGAGGGAGGGAGTAGGGGGAATGGGATGGGGAGGAGGGGCAGAGGGAAAGGAGGACTCAGTGTGGGAAGGCCTCCCGGAGGAGGTGAGCTCTCAGTAGGGCTTTGAAGAGGGGAAGAGAGTCAGTTTGGCGGAGGTGAGGTGGGAGGGAATTCCAGGTCAATGGCAGGACGTGGGCCAGGAGTCGACGGTGGGACAGGCGAGAACAAGGCACCGTGAGTAGCTGAGAGGCAGAGGAGCGGAATTTGCAGGGTGGGATGTAGAAGGAGAGAAAGGAGGTGAGGTGGGGGGGGCAGGTGATGGAGAGCTTTGAAGCTAAGAGTGAGGAGTTTTGTTTCACGCAAAGGTTGATAGACAACCACTGGAGGTTTTTGAGGAGGGGAGTGACATACCCAGAGCGTTTCTGTAGAAAGATAATCTGGGCAGCAGAATGAAGTATAGACTGGAGTGGGGAGAGACAGGAGGAAGGGAGATCAGAAAGGAGGCTGATGCAGTAATCCAGTCGGGATAATATGAGAGCTTGTACCAGCACGGTAGCAGTTTAGATAGAAAAGGAAAGGGCAGATCTTGGCGATGTTGTGAAATTGAGGCCAGCACGTTTTGGTGACGGATTGGATGTGTGGGGTGAATGAGAGAGCAGAGTCCAGGATGACACCAAGGTTGTGGCTTGTGAGACGGGAAGATGGTAGTGCCGTCCAAAGTGACGGGAAAGTCAGGGAGAGGACAGGGTTTAGGAGGGACGATAAGGAGCTCAGTCTTGGACATGTTAAGCTTCATGTGGCGGGTGGACATCCAGGTGGAGATGTCCTGATCACTCCTGCAACAATCCTGGCTCTGCCACTTGTCTGCTGTGTGACCTTGGGCAAGCCACTTAACTTCTCTGTGCCTCAGTTACCTCATCTGTAAATGGGGATGAAGACTGCTAGTCCCACATGGGACAAGCTGATTACCATGTACCTACCCCGGCCCTTAGAACAGGGCTTGGCTCATAGTAAGTGCTTAAAAAAATCATCATTATTATTATTAGAAAGATTTTTCCCTGTTCGCTTTCTGCCTTATGAACTTGTTTTTTTCTACCCATTGTGATTTGTTCAAGTCACCAGTGTAGATGAGCAGATTCAGAGAGAAAGACAACAGGTGATTTACCCAAGTATTCTGCAGGTAAATAAATTTGTAGAGTTGTCAGTTGTATTTGAAGAAGACACTTCTGGCAGAAATGTTCACCTATGGGTGTGTGTGACTGGCAAGGATTATCCTTCTTTACACTGTGCTTAATTTTGTAACACCTGACACTGTTTTCTCTTTTCCCTCCTCATCTTTCTTTCCGATAGAAGTTTTTGCTCAAAGAGAGCCACTCCCTTTGATGAAAAGTGGACTGTAAGCTCGTTGTGGACCGGGAATGTGTATATTGTTTTAACGTACTCTCCCAAGGGCTTAGTAGAGTGCTGTGCACACTATAAGCGCTCCATAAATACAATTGAATTGAACTGATTTTAATTGAAAGGCAGTGCCCCAGGCAGATCCGTCTTCAGCAAATCGTTCCATTTTTCAGCCAGGATACAGTATTGGTTGAGGCTTTGTTGAACTGACTGAACCGCCAGTCAGTCAGCTTATCAGTAGTGTTTCTTAGCTCCTACCGTATGCAGAGCTGGAGCTCTGGAGCCTTCGCTGGAGCCTCCTCCCCCTCCCATCCTTTAACTGTCGGAGTTCCTCAAGGGTCAGTTCTTGGCCCTCTTCTGTTCTCCATTTACATTCACTCCCTCGGTGAACTCATTCGCTCTCACGGCTTCGACTACCATCTCTACGCAGATGACACGCGGATCTACATCTCCGCCCCTGTCCTCTCCCCCTCCCTTCGGGCTCGCGTCTCCTCCCGCCTCCGGGACGTCTCCACCTGCATGTCGGCCCGCCACCTAAAACTCAACATGAGCGAGACTGAGCTCCTCATCTTCCCTCCCAAACCTGGTCCTCTCCCAGACTTCTCCATCACCGTCGATGGCACGACCATCCTTCCCGTCTCTCGGGCCCGCAATCTCGGTGTCATCCTTGACTCGTCTCTCTCGTTCACCCCACGCGTCCTATCCGTTACCGAGACCTGCCGGTTTCACCTCTACAATATCGCCAAGATCCGCCCTTTCCTCTCCACCCAGACGGCTACCTTACCGTTACGGGCTCTCGTTATATCCCGGCTAAACTACCGTGTCAGCCTTCTCTCTGACCTCCCTTCCTCCTCTCTCGCCCCGCTCCGGTCTATTCTTCACTCCGCCGCCCGGCTCATCTTCCCGCAGAGACGATCTGGGCGTGTCACTCCCCTTCTTAAACACCTCCAGTGGTTGCCTATCGACCTCTGCTCCAAACAGAAACTCCTCACTCTAGGCTTCAAGGCTCTCCAACCCCTTGCCCCTTCCTACCTCTCCTCCCTTCTCTCTTTCTACCACCCACCCCGCACGCTCCGCTCCTCCGCCGTCCACCTCCTCGCCGTCCCTCGGTCTCGCCCATCCCGCCGTCGACCCCTGGATCACGTCCTCCCGCGGTCCCGGAACGCCCTCCCTCCTCACCTCCGCCAAACTGATTCTCTTTCCCTCTTCAAAACCCTACTTAAAACTCACCTCCTCCAAGAGGCCTTCCCAGACTGAGCTCCTCTTCCCCCTCTACTCCCTCTGCCATCCCCCCTTTACCTCTCCGCAGCTAAACCCTCATTTTCCCCTTTTCCCTCTGCTCCTCCACCTCTCCCTTCCCATTCCCACAGCACTGTACTCGTCTGCTCAACTGTATATATTTTCGTTACCCTATTTATTTTGTTAATGAATTGTACATCGCCTCGATTCTATTTAGTTGCCATTGTTTTTACAAGATGTTCTTCCCCCTGACTCTATTTATTGCCATCGTTCTTGTCTGTCCGTCTCCCCCAATTAGACTGTAAGCCCGTCAAACGGCAGGGACCGTCTCTATCTGTTGCCGACTTGTTCATCCCAAGCGCTTAGTACAGTGCTCTGCACATAGTAAGCGTTCAATAAATACTATTGAATGAATGAAAGAGCACTGAACAAAATGCTTGGACAAGTGCAGCATAATTAGCTAGAGCTATTTCTGTCCCCCAAAACTCACTTCCTAGTGGGGGAAGACAGAAACTGAAGTAAACTGCAGAGCAGACGAATAGGGAAAGAGGCTTCATACGAGTTACACCTTCAGTGATCGGGCAGACAAGAGATGTACAGGAATGCTAGGAGAACACTCAATCACTTAGATGGTGCGGAAGCATTTCAACGGCTGTTGGAGGGATAGGAATTGAGCGAGATGAAGTCAATTCCATTTGAGCCTGAGTATACTCCTGGGAGCAGAGCTGTCATTTTGGGAGGAGCATCCATTCCTCCAGACTATCTGGGGACTGTCTCTTGCCTACTTAGAAAGACACGCACACAACCCAATCCTTCCCGTTTCGCTGAATCAACATTCATCCTCCTTCCAAGTCACAGAATCCCGACTCCTGGTCAGCGATAAGCAATGTGTTCCGATGTTCCTGAGCCCAAGGAGTCACAGACCCTGAGGGGGTATTGTGGTCATTTCTCACTGTAATTGAATCCTCGGGGAAACTGCCCTGCCCTTGTCTGTCTGCGCGGCTTTTGTTGGCTCACAACTTGCTGAACAATAAGATCCATGATAATAATTACTTTGTTGATACTTTTAGACCCAGAGGAAATGAAATGACCACATTTCCAGTTGCCCATTACAATAATACACTCATTTAGTTGTTATTAGAGAAGAAACCAAGAAGCACAAAGGAGATCTTGCTAATGAAAGTAGATATTTTATCTTTGGGCTTTTGAAATAAGCTCTAGGGACGAAGTGAGTTTGTACCCAAAAGATCTCTGCTGTAATAACAGCTATAAATTTCATTTTCATGTTTCACTTCGGGAATCATTCCTTTCTGTGCCATTACAATTAACTGTTATTCCACCCCATTCTGTCTCTGCCTATTGCCCTCCTTACCTTCCTCTGTCATTCCTTCCCGATCTGGGCCCAAATTAACCAATTAATCAATCAAACAAATTTACCTACTAAGCGCTTTTTGTGTACAGAGCACTGAACTAAGTGCTTGGAGGAGTACAATATAACAGAGTTAGGAGACACATTCCCTGACCACAAGGAGATTACAGTCTAGAGGGGGAGACAGATATTAATGGAAATTAATTAATTATGGATATGTACCCAAGTGCTTTGGGGTTGAGGGTGGGGTGAATAAAGGGGTGAGAATCCTAGTGCCAGGATGATGCAGAAGGGAGTGGAAGAAGTGGAAATGAGGGCTTAGTTGAAGAAGGGCTTTCAGAGATGAGATTTCAATAAGGCTTTGAAGGTGGAGAGAGTGATCATCTGTTGGATATGAAGTGGGAGGGCGTTCCAGGCCAGAGTCGGGATGTGGGTGAGGGGGCCAGCAGCAAAATAGATGAGATTGAGACACAGTGATTGGGTTGGCATTTAGAAGAGCAAAATATATGAGCTGGGCTGTAGTAGGGGAGAAGTGAGGTGATTCATCCATTCAATTGTATTTATTGAGCACTTACTGTGTGCAGAGCAGTGTACTAAGCACTTCAAAAGTACAATTCAGAAATAAAGACAATCCCAGCCCACGCCAGGCTTCTATTCTAGAAATGGGGAGACAGATATTAAAACAAGTAAACTGCTATCAATATAAAATATAAATAAGTGGAATTATAGATATATACACATCAAACCAGTAAACAGACCTCAATATAAATAAGTAGAATTATAGATAGGTACATGTATCCACAAGTGCTGTGGGGTAAGGGGCCAGGGGGAGGATAGAGCAAAAGGAGCAAGTCGGGGTGATACGGAGGGGAGGGGGAGCTAAGGGAAAGAGAGCTTAGTCTGGGAAGGCCTCTTGGAGGAGGTGAGCCTTCAGTAGGGCTTCGAAGGGGGAAAGTGTGATTATTTGGCGGATTTGAGGAGGGAGGGTTTTCCAGGTCAGAGGTAGGATGTGGGCCAGGGGTCCATTCATTCATTCATTCATTCAATAGTATTTATTGAGCGCTTACTATGTGCAGAGCACTGTACTAAGCGCTTGGGACGAACAAGTCGGCAACAGATAGAGACAGTCCCTGCCGTTTGACGGGCTTACAGTCTAATCGGGGGAGACGGACAGACGAGAACAATGGCACTAAACAGCGTCAAGGGGAAGAACATCTCGTAAAAACCGATGGCAACTAAATAGAATCGAGGCGATGTACAATTCATTAACAAAATAAATAGGGTAACGAAAATATATACAGTTGAGCGGACGAGTACAGTGCTGTGGGGATGGGAAGGGAGAAGTGGAGGAGCAGAGGGAAAAGGGGAAAATGAGGCTTTAGCTGCGGAGAGGTAAAGGGGGGATGGCAGAGGGAGTAGAGGGGGAAGAGGAGCTCAGTCTGGGAACGCCTCTTGGAGGAGGTGATTTTTAAGTAAGGTTTTGAAGAGGGAAAGAGAATCAGTTTGGCGGAGGTGAGGAGGGAGGGCGTTCCAGGACCGCGGGAGGACATGACCCGGGGGTCGACGGCGGGATAGGCGAGACCGAGGGATGGCGAGGAGGTGGGCGGCGGAGGAGCGGAGCGTGCGGGGTGGGCGGTAGAAAGAGAGAAGGGAGGAGAGGTAGGAAGGGGCAAGGTGATGGAGAGCCTTGAAGCCTAGAGTGAGGAGTTTTTGTTTGGAGCGGAGGTCGATGGGCAACCACTGGAGTTGTTTAAGAAGGGGAGTGACATGCCCAGATCGTTTCTGCGGGAAGATGAGCCGGGCAGCGGAGTGAAGAATAGACCGGAGCGGGGCGAGAGAGGAGGAAGGGAGTTCAGAGAGAAGGCTGACACGGTAGTCTAGCCGGGATATAACGAGAGCCCGTAATAGTAAGGTAGCCGTTACGTCCATGGCGGGTCAGGTGAGAACGAGGTACAGTGAAAAGGTTAGCACCAAAGGAGTGGAGGCTGTGGGCTGGAATGCAGGAGAGAAGGGAAGTGAGGTAAGAAGGGGCAAGGTGATGGAGAGCTTTAAAATCACAGCTCCTCCAAGAAGTCCTCCTTTCCTCTTCTCTCTCTCCCTTTCATGTAGCCCTTGTACTAGGATTTGCATTCTTTATTTACCCCATCCTCAACCCCACAGCAATTAAATACATATCCATTATCTATTCATTTTCATTAATGTCTGTCTCCACCTCTAGATTGTCTTTTGGGCAGGGAATGTGACTACCAACTCTGTAATATTGTACTCGCCCAAGTGCTTAGTATAATGCTCTGCACATAGTAAGGGCTTACTAAAAAGGACTGATTGAATGAATGATTGGTAAGTATCCACAGCATGAGGCCTCCACAAAACCTCTGAAAGGCTGGTGACTTTTGTGGCCACAGGTGTGTCCTAGACTCCAAATCTTGATAAGCCTTAAATACTTTTCCTCTATCCACAGATTTCTATTGACTTTTTGTTTTTTGTCCTCATCTTTTATGCTGCTTTAGTGTTGGTGTAGGAGGGGGCAAGGTGATTGTTTTAAAGCTGATGGTAAGGAGTTTGTTTGATGCAGATGTGGGTGGACACATGCTGGAGATTCTTGAGGAGTTGGGAAACAGGGACTGATGGTTTTGTAGAAGAATGATCTGGGCAGCAGAAGGAAGTATGGGCTGAAGTGGGGAGAGACAAGACAAGAGGCAGGGAGGTCAGCAAAGAGGCTGATGCAGTAGTCAAGGCAGGATAGGGTAAGTGCTTGGATTAAGGTGGTAGTAATTTGGATGGAGAGAAAAGGGTGGATTTTAGTGATGTTGTGAACATTAAGCCCACAGGATTTGATGACAGGTTGAATATATGATTGTCAAGAGTAATGCTAAGGTTAGGGGCTTGTGAGACGGGGAATATTTTGGGGCTATCTACAGGGATGGAAAGTCGGGGGAAGAGAGGGTTTAGGTGGGAAGATGAGGAGTTCTGTTTTGGTCACTGAAGTTTGAGGTGTCAACAGATCATCCAAGTAGAGATAGCAGGAGGCATCCGATGTCCTGAAGGTAGGAGTAAATAAGAGATTGCAGAGATGGAGAGAGATCAGGACTGGAGATAAAGATTTGGGAATCATCCACAGAGACGTGGGAGTTGAAGCCATGCATGCAAATTAGTTCTCCACAGATAGAAAAGAAGGGGACCCAGAATTTAGCTTTGAGAGACTTTCACAGTTAGGGGGTGGGAGGAAAAGGAAGAACCTATGAAAGAGATTGAGAATGAGCAGCCAGAGAGATAGAAGGAGAACCAAGAAAAGGCAGAGTCAGTGAAACCAAGGCTGGGTAAGGTTTCCAGAAGGGAGAGGTTGACAGTTTCAAAAGCAGCTGAGAGGTTGGATTCAGGAAGAAGAAGATCTTTGGTGACCTTTAAGAGGGCAGTTTCTGTGGAGCGAAGGGGGTGGAGGCCAGATTGGAAGCCAGGTGGTTTCAATTTTCTCAATAAAGTGTGTGGCCAGGTCATTAGGGGGCAAGAAGTGGAGGGTAGGAAGAGAGAGGGGGTTTGAGGAGGAAGTTGAATGTCTGAAACAACGGCAAATGCAGTGGGCATGAGAGTTGATGAGGAGGGAGAAATAGGATTGCCAGACAGAGGAGAGGGCTGAGGTAAAACAGGTAAGGATGAACTTGATATCTCTTCTCTGGAACTCATGCACAGTAGCAAGTGACACAGACTGTAGAGGTGATCCAGGGCTGTGGGCTAGTGGTACAAAATTGGCAAATGGATAGAGGATCGAGTGAGTTTTGTTCAGTAGAGAGAGTGCATTGAGGACTGTCAATTTGGTCATCAAGGAAAGGAAGCTTTGTTATGGAGCATGAGAGATGATGATTTGAGAAAACTGGCTGGGGTCAAAAGATTGGACGTCTCTGGGGGGGACAGGAGAGAATTGTGAGGAGGAGGGAAATCATTCAATAGTATTGAGTGCTTACTATGTGCAGAGCACTGTACTAAGTACTTTTATGGGAGAGGAGGTAAGTGAGAAGGTTATGGGCAGGTAGAGGGATTTCAGATTCGGTGAGGTGGGGATTATACGGTGACTAGATTGATTAGATCGAGTGTGTCCAAGTTAGTGAATGGGTGAGGAGGTCAGTGGAGAAGAGGAGTAACAAGAAGCAGGCAATGGAAGGATCCCTGCTGACTATTACTGTTTTCTATTCGTCCTTCTGATCAACCCAGTGAGAATCTCCTTGCCTTAAGATGTTTAGAAAAAGCAGCACATACCGAAGGGTGGATAGACGGAAAGACTATAAGCTTTTTCAGGGCAGGGGTCATGTCTAGCAACTCTATTGTATCATCCTTAATCCAACCACAAAGTAGAGAACTCTGCATGTGGTAAGCACTCATTTAAACACTGTGGATAGGTGATAGGTGTGCACTCCAGTCCATAGTTCACCCTGCTGCCCAGATCACTCTTCTAAAAAAAAGTTTGCTGTCCATGTCTCTCAAAAACCTCATAGGGTTGTCTAACCTTTTTAGAATAAAGCAGACTATCCTGGCCTTTGGATTCAAGGCCTGCAATCAGTCGTCCTTCCCGTCTCTGATCCTTGCTTCCTTCTCACCTTACCCCAGCTTGCACACATCTCTCCTCAAGTCAACTTACCATGCCTCACTTTCACCTCCCTAACCACTTACCTATTGCTCATACCCTTCCTTCTGACTGGAACTTTCTCCTCTTCACCTCTGCCAGCATACAAGCTAATCAGGCTGGACTAAGTCGATGTCCTAAAAGGGGCTCCCTGTCTTAGTCCTCATTTTACAGGTGATGCAGCTGAGGCACAGAGAAGTTAAGTGACTCGCCCAAGGTTCTTCTGACTCCCAGGTCCATGCTCTATCCACTAAGACACACTGCCTCTCAGCATTTCCATACCACCCAAGCATTTGGGTACTCCAACATCCCCACAACACTTTAGGTGTATCTTTAATTCTGCAATGCTTTCTCTTATCTAATTTATTTGTGTCCATCTCCCAGTTTAGAATGTAGGTTCCTTGAGTGCAGAGAACTTTCTACAAGCTCTTAGTACATTGCTTTGCACACAGTTGGCTCTCAATAAAATCTGATTGATCAACATAATCATAATAATTATGGTATTTAAGTGCTTACTATGTGCCAGGCACAGTTCTAAGTACTGGGGTGGATACAAGCAAATCAGATTGGACACAGTCCCTGTCCCCCATGGGGCTTACGGTCTCAATCCCTATTTTATGGATGAGAGAACGGAGGCCCAGAGAAGTGAAGTGACTTGCCCAAGGTCACACAGCAGACAAGTGGTGGAGCTGGGCTTAGAACCCATGACCCTCTGACTCCCAGGCCCGTGCTCTATCCGCTAAGCCATGCTACTTCAACATATAGATAGAAAGATGGGTAGATGAGGGATAGATAGCATCCTGTTATCAATTATATCTTTTCAGGTTTCCAATAGAGCCGGGGCTTTGGAAACATCATTAACCAGAAGCACCAGGTTCTGTGGGTAACTAGTGCAGCAGAGCAATAAGGAAAAAACTTCACAAAGGGATCGTCAATTATGAATTGGCTCTATCAGTCACACCCATGCCAGCTGGCAAAAATCTCAGCAGCAGTAACATCAAATCTATCCATTCCTAAAATGTATGGGTGCATAAGGTGTTTTTGCCTTGTTGGTAAACTCAGACTGGTTCTTTATAATCAAATTATATAGAGTATTCTAATGCTTTATGGACTATGGAGAAGCAGCGTGGCCTAGTGGAAAAAGTATGGGCCTGGGAGTTAAAGGACCCAAATTCTAAGGATGGCTCTGCCACTTGTCTGCTATGTAACTTTGGGTAAGTCACTCAACTTCTCTGTGCTTCGGTAACTTCAGCCCTATTTGGGAAAGGGACTGTGTCCAACCCAGTTATCTTGTATCTACCACAAAGTTTAGGTCTGTGCTTGGCACACAGTAAGTGCTTAACAAATACTATAAAAAAAATGGGCGTCATATTGGCCTGACAAATATCATGGATGGTGAAATTCTTTGAACCATTTTGACAGCGGTTTTCTTTAATTCGTGACTCGAAAGCACCTTAAATATCTATGTCCCAGATGAAAATATTCCTTATATTTAAACTGGTTGGTGTTATGTGGTATAGGTTTACTGGAATGGCCGTAAATAGTTGTTCTGTGTATCTTGGCTTAATGATACTTGGAAAGGATCTCAAAGTGCAGTTCCAAAAATTCAATCTGAGTAATTACTAAACACCGTACGTTTGTTATAGACAGAAAACATGTCTGCTAAATCCGCTGTATTATACTCTCTCAAGTGCTTAGTATAGTGCTATGCACATAGTAAGTGCTCAATAAATTCCAATTAATCTGATTGACATCCACTGATGAAAACTGACTATCCCGTTGTTAATGATATGATGAGTCTTGGCATTAGAAAGTTCTTTTAGGATTATTCTTTTTCTCTCTCCCTCTGTCTCTCAATTCTTCTGCTCAGATTCTGCCCTCTCTGGAGGTAAAGGACAGTCAGTCTGCTTTCTTGGCAACCCAACTTTTAAAATTCTCAGGGATCATCATTATGCTATCAACTATTCATCCCTTCTCCAGGTTGAAGAGATCTCTGATAATAACTGTGGAATTTATTAAGTGCTTACTATGTGCCAAACACTGGACTAAGCACTGGGAAAGATAAAAGTTAATCAGGTTGAGCAAGGTCCCTGTCCCACATGAAGCTTAAAGTCTAGGGAGTAGTTGGAACAGTTATTTAGTTCCGATTTTACAGCTGAGGTAATTTAGGCATAGAGAAATTAAGTGGCTTACCCAAAGTCACACAGCAGACAAGTGGCAGAGCAGGCATTAGAACCCAGATCCTTCTGACTCCCTGGCCCATGCTCTATCCACTAGGCCATGTTGCTTTCTCTGCGATCTCTTCCATCAAGGAGGTTCCAGTCTAGCAGCACATGATTCATTTTTGATGCTCTTCCTGGATCCTGAACATCTTCCATTACTCTTTCTTTTGATTTCTTTCCATTTGGCTTTGAGAGGAATGAATCTTTTTTACTGACTGTTTCAACAAAAAAGCAACACTTTCTAAATCCTCTAGAAGGTCACAAATGCTCATGAGTCTGACCAAATTAAATGCATTTGAAATCATTGAGTAAAGGCTTATTCAAAGCTAGAGAGCAGAATGAGGTGGAATCAGGCAAAGTGGGTAGTCAGGTGACAGGTGGAAATGAAGAATTCACAAGCTTCTGAGTGCATCAATCTGATCAATTCTACCCCACAGGTGATGATGCTAATTGATGTAGCCAAGATGAAAAACAGTACTGATCACTTGTTTGTTCAGTTAGATGAATTTATTCCAGCTGAAAAAAATTAAATCACAGAAAAGTTAGTTTCATTTCAAAAATGTACATTTTTTCATGACTAAGAGCAAAGAGGATTTTTGCCTAAAGAGAGATTGAGAAAAACAAGTTGATATTCAAACTGCGACACCCCATTTTTGGGGGGTTGCGTTTGTTCTTCAGATTTCTGGGAAATTAACCGCAACAATTTAGTTAAGCCATAAGCACAGTATGATTTTTCACAGCAGCAGCTACAAAAAAGAAAGATTTATTGGCACAGGGTATTGCATTCCTATGTATTTGCTGGTGAATTTTCTTTGTGATGGGTTTTTCCTCTTTGCCTTTTGACTGTTTGATTCATCATTTTCCATTTGGGAATAACATCTCCCCTTGCAGCTGGCTGGCTCCCCGTCTTCCTTGATCTAGCAGTAACTTAATTACCAACGCGGTTCTTCTTGATCCACTTCTTCCTCTTCAGCACCTGCTCCATTCATTGATGTTCAGCTTCCAATTAATTCCCTTCGTTTGCTGAGGCAATCTTACCGGATTGATATTTCAGAGGCCACTTTTCATATGATTTACTATGTGGCCCGATTACATTACAAGGCTGGAGGGAGCCTTAATTTAGTTCTTTGGTGGGTAGGACAATTTAAATTGAAACTATTTCAGAAGCAAACTACAAACTTCCCTTCACAATACACCATCTAGACCAAACTTCTTGGGGCATAGCTTCTGATGGGTTTGGAATTGTGGCAGAATGATTCCCCTAGTCTTCACTGACTAGTTGCTAGTAATCAATCAGTCCGTTAATCAATGGTATTTACTGAGTACTTATTGCATTCAGAGCAATAAATCCATCAGTCGTGTTTACTGAGTGCTTACTGTGTGCAGGGCACTATACTAAGACCTTGGGAGAGCGATATAAAAGTTGGTAGTCACGTTCCCTGCCCATAATGAGCTGTTCTATGTGCTTGGGGGAGTACGGTACATTAAAGTTGGTAGACACAATCTCTGCTCACAAGGAGTTTAACTTAATCTTTTCATCTTGCAGAACGGGGAAAGCTTTGTTTTGTCAATTAAACTGAATTCCTTGTAATTTCATGGGTGTTTTCACACCAGGAGAAAGAGCAGAGGAAAGCAACGTCACCTGTCTCAGAATCCCAGGGACAAACACTGAATCCCTGCCTCAGAGAACCTCTCTGTTTCCTTAGAAACATTCTGGCAACGGTAATGAGGTCCTGGGCTATTGAGGAAGTGGTCAACTAGGACTTTCTTTTTCAATTTGTGTCTAATTTGACCTTAGGAATACTCCTCTCACCTGGCAAGGCAGAACTTTAATCACCCTTCCACCTAGCCAATAATTCAAATAAGAAGAAAAAGAACTGTGGTATTTGCTACGTGCTTACTATATGCCAAGCACAATACCATGCGCTGGGGTAGATAAAAGTTAATCAGGTTGGTCACAGTCCGTGTCCCTCTTGGAGATCACAGTCGAAGGGAGGCAGCATGGATAGAGCACGGGACTGAGACTCGGGAGACCATGGGTTCAAATCCTGCCTCTGCCACTTCTCTGCTGGGGGACCTTGGGCAAGTCACTTCACTTCTCTGTGCTTTAGGTACCCCATCTGTAAAAGAGGGATTGAGACTGCGAGCCCCATCTGGGACAGGGACTGTGTCTGACCTGACTGGGAAGCAGCGTGGCTCAGCGGCAAGAGCCCGGGCTTGGGAGTCAGAGGTCATGGGTTCGATTCCCAGCTCTGCCCCTTGTCAGCTGTGTGACTGTGGGCAAGTCACTTCACTTCTCTGGGCCTCAGTTCCCTCATCTGTAAAATGGGGATGAAGGCTGTGAGCCTCACATGGGACGACCTGATTACCCTGTATCGACCCCAGCGCTTAGAACAGTGCTCTGCACATAGTAAGCGCTTAACAAATACCAACATCATCATCATCATCATTTGCTTTATCAACCTCAGAGTTGATAAAGTACCCGGCACATAGCGTTTAACAAATACCACAGTCATCATTATTACTGGGGAGAACGGGCCCGGGAGTAGAAACCAAGTCCTCCGCCTTCTAGGCCCATGCTCTTTCTACTAGACGGCAGTGCTCTTCTCGGTCAATTGAATCAGTTAAAATAGTTTGGAGTTTGTAGGAGAACTTGACTGTCTGAAGGCCTCTTCTCCGGAACCCTTCTTTTCCCCCACTGGCCTGTTGGGGTGATAAGGAAACTCTTTGAGAAAGAAACGTCCTTCTAAATGGGGATGAATGGGGATGAAGATAATGCGGATGAAGACAGTGAGCCTCACGTGGGACAACCTGATGACCCTGTATCTACCCCGGCGCTTAGAACAGTGCTCTGCACATAGTAAGCGCTTGACAAATACCAACTTTATAGGGAAGCAGCGTGGTTCAGTGGAAAGAGCCTGGGCTTCGGAGTCAGAGGTCATGGGTTCGACTCCCGGCTCTGCCACTTGTCAGCTGTGTGACTGTGGGCAAGTCACTTGACTTCTCTGTGCCTCAGTTACCTCATCTGTAAAATGGAGATTAACTGTGAGCCTCACGTGGGACAACCCGATTACCCTGTATCTACCCCAGTAAAAGTTCTCTGCACATAGTAAGCTCTTAACAAATACCAACATTATTATTAAGTGGTCATCAGAGCATAGACTGAGAAACCATCCACGTACCCTCCAGAAGTACAGAGAGACTCACATATTGATAGAGCAGGTTTGTTCAAAGAAGCCTGAACATGAATGAGACTATGACCTTACTTTATAGTTTTCCATACGTTGTAGATAGTATATGTTTTGGCCCTCGTGAGAAGCAGTGTGGCTCAGTGGAAAGAGCCCGGGTTTAGGAGTCAGAGGTCATGGGTTTGAATCCCGCCTCTGCCACTTGTCAGTTGTGTGACTGTGGGCAAGTCAATTCTCTGTGCCTCAGTTCCCTCATCTGTAAAATGGAACTAAGACTGTGAGCCTCATATAGGACAACCTGATTATCTTGTATCTACCCCAGCACTTAGAACAGTGGTCTGCACATAGTAAGCGCTTAACAAATACCATTATTATTTCCCAGCTCCACCACTTGTCTGCTGTGTGACTTTAGGCAAGTCACTTCACTTCTCTGGGCCTCAGGTACCTCATCTGTAAAATGGGGATGAAGATTGTGAGCCCTATGAGGGACAACCTGATCACCTCTATCCCCCCAGCGCTTAGAACAGTGCTGTGCACATAATAAGCATTTAACAAGTCCCAACATTATTATCATTATGTTCCTCAGGTGTTTTCTGGATTCTGTGTTTAGAGATGATCGATGTTCACCTACTGAGGATTTACCGGAGCTTAAGATTCTGCAGCTGTGTCTCATAAAATGCTGCTGGACATGTTTGTTAAAGAATTTGTATTAAGCTGTTCTGTGTCTATTTCCCTAGCTGAGACCTTGTCTGATACCAAATGTTTTTTTCATTGGAGGTTGGGATTTATACCTGTCTCTCTGTTCAGTGAAGTTTTTGTTGACTGTCCTTGTTAGCTTCCATTAGATTATAAGGTTCTTGAAGGCAGGAACCGTGCCTTCTGTTGCATGATAATAATAGCATTTATTAAGTGTTGTACTTATAGCAGTAATAACAGTGGTATTTGTTTAGCGCTTATTATGTATCAGGTACTGTACTAACCACTGGGGTGGATACAAACAAATCTGGTTGGACAGAGTCCCTGTTCCCATTTTACAGATGAGGGAACTGAGGCCCAGAGAAGTGAAGTGACTTGCCCAAGGTCACACAGCAGACAAGTGGCAGAATCGGGATTAGAACCCATGACCTTCTGCTCTAGCCACTACGCTATACTGCTTCCACTGAAATATAACATAAACAGATCAGACACTCCCATTGTCTCCTAGACCCCCTCCAATCTGGCTTCCGTCCCCTCCACTCTACTGAGACTGCTCTCTCTAAGGTCACCCATGACCTCCTTCTTGCCAAATCCAACAGCTCCTACTCCATTCTGATCCTCCTCGACCTCTCTGCCGCCTTTGACACCGTCGACCATCCCCTCCTCCTCCATACCTCATCTCACCTTGGCTTCACGGACTCCGTCCTCTCCCGGTTCTCCTCTCACCTCTCCGGCCGGTCATTCTCGGTCTCCTTCGCTGGCGTCTCCTCCCCCTCCCATCCTTTAACTGTCGGAGTTCCTCAAGGGTCAGTTCTCGGCCCTCTTCCGTTCTCCATTTACACTCACTCCCTCGGTGAACTCATTCGCTCTCACGGCTTCGACTACCATCTCTACGCAGATGACACACAGATCTACATCTCCGCCCCTGTCCTCTCCCCCTTCGACTACCATCTCTACGCAGATGACACGCGGATCTACATCTCCGCCCCTGTCCTCTCCCCCTCCCTTCGGGATCGCATCTCCTCCCGCCTCCGGGACGTCTCCACCTGGATGTCGGCCGGCCACCTAAAACTCAACGTGAGCAAGACTGAGCTCCTCATCTTCCCTCCCAAACCCGGTCCTCTCCCAGACTTCCCTATCACCGTGCATGGCACGACCATCCTTCCCGTCTCTCGGGCCCGCGATCTCGGTGTCATCCTCGACTCGTCTCTCTCGTTCACCCCACGCATCCTATCCGTTACCGAGACCTGCCGGTTTCACCTTCACAATATCGCCGAGATCCGCCCTTTCCTCTCCACCCAAACGGCTACCTTACTGCTAGGGGCTCTCTTTATTTCCCGGCTAGACTACTGTGTCAGTCTTCTCTCTGACCTCCCTTCCTCCTCTCTCACCCCGCTCCGGTCTATTCTTCACTCCGCTGCCCGGCTCATCTTCCCGCAGAGACGATCTGGGCCTGTCACTCCCCTTCTTAAACGACTCCAGTGGTTGCCTATCGACCTCTGCTCCAAACAAAAACTCCTCACTCTAGGCTTCGAGGCTCTCCATCACCTCGCCCCTTCCTACCTCTCCTCCCTTCTCTCTTTCTACCGCCCACCCCGCACGCTCCGCTCCTCTGCCGCCCACCTCCTCGCCGTCCCTCGGTCTCGCCTATCCCGCCGTCGACCCCCGGGCCACGTCCTCCCGCGGTCCCGGAACGCCCTCCCTCCTCGCCTCTGCCAAACTGATTCTCTTCCCCTCTTCAAAACCCTACTTAAAACTCACCTCCTCCGAGAGGCCTTCCCAGACCGAGCTCCTCTTCTCCCTCTACTCCCTCTACCCCCCCCCTTCACCTCTCCGCAGCTAAACCCTCTTTTCCCCCTTTCCCTCTGCTCCTCCCCCTCTCCCTTCCCCTCCCCTCAGCACTGTACTCGTCCGCTCAACTGTATATATTTCCATTACCCTATTCATTTTGTTAATGAATTGTACATCGCCTCGATTCTATTTAGTTGCCATTGTTTTTACGAGATGTTCTTCCCCTCGACTCTATTTATCGCCATCGTTCTCGTCTGTCCGTCTCCCCCGATTAGACTGTAAGCCCGTCAAACGGCAGGGACCGTCTCTATCCGTTGCCGACTTGTTCATTCCAAGCGCTTAGTACAGTGCTCTGCACATAGTAAGCGCTCAATAAAATTTATTGAATGAATGAATGAATGAGAAGGCATTCCTAAACTAAGGGGGAAGGACAACAGATATTAGGCTCCATTTTACCGGGCCTAGTGGATAGAGCTTGGGCCTGGGAGTCAGAAGGACCTGCGTTCTAACCTTGTCTATAGTGTGAACTTGGGGAAGTCACTTCATTTCTCTGGGACTCAGTTCCCTCATCTGTAAAATGGGGTTTAAGACTGTGAGCCCCATGTGGGGCAAGGACTGTGTCCAACCTGATTAGCTTGGATCTACCCCAGTGCTTAGAACAGTGTTTGATAAATGGTAAGCACTTAACAGATACCAGCATTTTACCAATGAGGAAACTGAGGCACAGAGAAGTTGGGATTTGCCCAAGGTCACACAGCAGGTAAGTCACACAGCAGGTAATTGTTAGAGCCAAGGTTAGAACCCAGGTCTCCTATCTCCCAGCCCTATGCTCTTTCCATTGGGCACCACTGCTTCTATGGTATAATAATGATGACGGCATTTGTTAAGCACTTACTATGTGCCAAGCACTGTTCTAAGCACCGGGGGAGATATAAGGTTATCAGGTTGTCCCAGGTGGGGCTCACAGTCTAAATCCACATTTTACAGATTAGGTAACTGAGGCCTAGAGAAATTAAGCGATTTGCCCAAAGTAACACAGCTGACAAGTGGCGGAGCCGGGATTAGAACCCACCACCTCTGACTCCCAAGCCCTTGCTCTTTGCACTAAGCCACGCTGCTTCCTGCTATGTTCCCAAGTGCCGAACACTGTGTGATTTGCTCAATGTAGACATACAATAAATCTCCCTAATAAGAGCTCCAGAAATGTCTCCTTCCTCCTGTCTTGCCTGATATCTCCCAGCGTGAGAGACCAAGATTAAGGTTTCTTTGCACTTTAAACCCCACAGGCTTATCCTTCTTGGACTTCAGAGCCAGTTCTGAAGGCATCCAGAGTTGTAGCGAGATGAGAGAAAGGAGCTGAGGAAAGTTGGAAAAGCCCAAAAGTTATCTGTTGCTCACCTGGCATTTTCATTTCATTTCATTCAGTAGTACTTTTTGAGCGCTTACTCTGTGCAGAGCACTGTACTAAGCGCTTGGAATGTACAAATCGGCAACGGATACAGTCCCTGCCCTTTGAAGGGCTACAGTCTAATTGGGGGAGACAGACAAGAACATTGGCAAGAGAATAAACAGAATCAAGATAGATAATAATGTTGGTATTTGTTAAGCGCTTACTATGTGCAGAACACTGTTCTAAGCGCTGGGGTAGACACAGGGGAATCAGATTGTCCCCCGTGAGGCTCGCAGTCTTCCTCCCCATTTTACAGATGAGGGAACTGAGGCCCAGAGAAGTGAAGTGACTCGCCCACAGTCACACAGATGCCAAGTGGCAGAGCCGGGAGTCGAACCCATGACCTCTGACTCCGAAGCCCGGGCTCTTTCCACTGAGCCACGCTGCTTCTCTAGAATCAAGCATTTTGAGGTTGGGATTTACGGGGAGAGCCGGAGGTGGGGTTTTAGTCCGTGGTACCAGAAACATTCGCTGTGCCTTCGTGGAACAATTCCTGTGGATGCTACCTTAAGTGAAATTGAAAACCCGAATTATCCCCTGGAGAGTACCTCTCCAAAATCACGCCTAGCAGGCCAGGCTCAACCTATGATTGCATTCGTTTTCTCCTCATTTTCACAATTTTAGAGAATGCTTTGCCGTGGGTCAGTGAATGCCCATCCATTTGCTTTAATGGTGTCAGCTACAGCATATTCACCCGCTGAGTTATGCACTTGAATTAGAGGCAAGCAACTGTTCATTTTAATTAAGTTCAACTTAAATCTACAGGCTTGTAACGTTAAGACCTTTTTTATAAAGACCGAGCCAAACCGAAGGTCTCATTGAATGGCTGTGATGGGTTGTCAGAAAATACCAGTTCTTGCACCACCACTGCTTCATGGTTGAAAACTTGATCAGTATTTATTGAGCGGTTACTCCGTGCAGAGCACTGTACTAAGCCCTTCGAATGTACAGTTCGGCAAGAGATAGAGACAATCCCTGCCCATTGATGAGCTTACAGTCTAATCGGAGGGGACAATTCATATTATCACCGTTGTTGTGGTTGTTCATTCAGTCGTATTTATTGAGCACTTACTGTGTGCCGAGCACTGTACTAAGCACTTGAAAAGTACAAATCAGCAATAAAGAGAGATAATCCCTGCCCACACTCGGTTTACAGTCTAGAAGGGGGAAGACAGACAACGAAACAAGTTAACAGGCACTGTTACTGTACTTATTAAGAGCCTACTATGTTCCAGTAACTGTATTGAGCACCTAAGTAGACACAAGATAAACAATTCAGACCTGGTCTACGGCCTATAAAAATTTGAAAATCTAAGCTGGGGAAAACAGATATACAAACAGTAGGAAGATTTACAGACCTGGATATTTAGAACATTAAGGTCTGTATTCTAACCCCAGCTCCACCACTTGTCTGCATGGAGAATACTCACGGACTGTAAATCTGTAAAACTGTAAATCTGTTTCAGCTACTTCTTTTGATTTTCTTCATTGGATTTTTTTCTACGGTGCTCTTTTTATGGTATTTAATAATAATACTAATAATATTGGTATTTGTTAAGCACTTACTATGTTCTGAGCACTGTTTTAAGCACTGGGGTAGACACAAGGAAATCAGGTTGCCCCACGTGGGGCTCACAGTCTTAATCCCCATTTTACAGACGAGGAAACTGAGGCACCGAGAAGTTAAGGGATTTGCCCCAAGTCACACAGCTGACAGGTGGAAGAGCTGGGATTAGAACCCAAGACCTCCGACTCCTAAGCCTGTGTCTTTCCAGTGGGCCACGCTGCTTGTTAAGCACTTCCTTGTGCCAGGCATTCTAATACAGGCCAGAGTAGCAGTACAGCCTAGTGGATAATAATGTTGGTATTTGTTAAGCGCTTACTATGTGCCAAGCACTGTTCTAAGCGCTGGGGTAGATACAGGGTAATCAGGTTGTCCCACGTCAGGCTCACAGTCTTAATCCCCATTTTACAGATGAGTTCACTGAGGCACAGAGAAGTGAAGTGACTTGCCCATAGTCACACAGCCGGCATATGGCAGAGCCGGGATTCGAACCCATCATCCCTGACTCCCGAGCCCATGCTCTTTCCACTGAGCCACGCTGCTTCTCACTATGTTCTGAGCACCGGCCTGTGGGTGTGAAGGACCTGGGTTCTAATCCTTGCCCTGCCATGTATCTGCTGCATTACCTTGGGAAAGTCACTTCATTTCTCTGGGCCTCAGTCACCTCATCTGTAAAACGGAGATTAAGACTGTGAGCCCTATGTGGGACAAGGACTATGTCCAATATGATTAGCTTGTATCTACCCCAGAGCTTAGAGCAGGGCTTGACATATAGTAAGTGCTTAACAGTATTATTATTAGTATCGTTATTATTATTATTAAATCGGACCACTTAAGTGAAGCGAAGTGACTTGCGTAAGGTCACAAAGTGACAAGTAGCAGAGCTGGGATTGCTTATTCTGTCTGTCCCTGTCTCCTTTGGAATTAGTGGATATGCTCCTTCTCCTTGCCCTAAACGCTGGATTTTATGAATTGAGGAGACCCTGCTACATTCTGTGTCACTTTGATAAAAACTTGTTGGAAGCGAACCCCTAAATCAAATTAGAGATTTTAGAATGACCAATAGTTAAAGAGCAGGGGTTTAGGAGTCAGCAGACCTGGGTTCTCATCTCACCTCCACTGCTTGCCTGCCACGTGACCTTGGACACACCACAAAATTCCCTCTGCCTCAGTTGCCTCGCCTGTAAAATGGGGATGAAATCACTGTTCTCCTTCCCCCTCAAACGATGAACCCTAAGTAGGATAGGGATTGTGTCCAACCTGAATATTGTGAATTTATCCCAGTGCTTTGTACAGTGTTTGGCACAAGGGAAATGCTTACCAAATGCCACAATCATTATCATTAGTATCCTTAACTTTGCCTCTAGTATCCAATTATGGACAGCCCTTCCTTGTAAAACTCCTCCTTAATCTGCTGATATTATGTCTGAATAACTTCCTGTGCTAAAGACTTCCATGCGGTTGTGGGGGTCTACTGGAAATAGAAGGGGGTCTAGGTTTTAGGACTCCTGGTGGCTCAGTGGAAAGAGCCCGGGCTTGGTAGTCAGAGGTCATGAGTTCGAATCCCCGCTCTGCCACTTAGTTGTGTGACTGTGGGCAAGTCACTTAACTTCTCTGTGCCTCAGTTACCTCATCTGTAAAATGGGGATTAACTGCGAGCCTCACGTGGGACAACCTCATCACCCTGTATCTACCCCAGCGCTTAGAACAGTGCTCGGCACATAGTGAGCGCTTAACAAATAACATTATTATTATTATTATTATTATTAGTCCCATCATTGCCCCTGAACTGCTGTGTGATCTGGGTTGGTACACTTAATCGATCAGTATTCAATAAAACCTCAATAAATACATCTGCGTACAGAGCAGTGGAATTGGGAGAATACACAGAGTTAGTAGACAGGATCTTACATTCTAGTGAGGGGGACGCTCGCTCAATAAATACGACTGAATGAATGAAAAAGAGAAAAAGGGCTATGGACTTACGTGAATGCTTAATTAACAGAGTAATAAGCTATTTGTGTAAGGGCTGTGGGCCCTGCTTAGGTCACACGTGCCGAAGGACTGAGGTGATAGTTCGGCTCTTCAATTTCCTCATCTGTAAAACGGAGATAAAATGTCCTGTCTTCTTCCACCTCGTTGGGATACTGTCAGTCAATTGTATTTAGTGAGTGCTTACCGTGTGCAGAGTACTGGACTAAATCCTTGGGAGAATGCAATAATAAACAGACACATTCTGACCACAATGAGCGTAAAGTCAAGAGGAACACTGAGAGGACGAAATCAGAAAATGTGAATGCATTTTGGAAAAATAAAGCATTCTAAAATATAAAGTACAAGTATTGGCTTAACTGTGTAAAGTGAAGGAGACTCTCCCACTGCTTGTTTTGAACTGAGGTAAAAATGATTGACAGAGATTGACGAGATCGGTTGGGTGACTGGCGTTGGAATGGTAGTTACCTTTACTGGTCTCACTGGTGGCTTTCATTCACTCATATTTATTGAGCACCTACTGTGTGCAGAGCACTGTACTATGGGCTTGGGAGAGTACGATAGAACAATAACCTTAGAGCTCTGGAAAGGGAGTAGTAGGTGAGTGAGAGCCTGTCACCACTGCGGATTCTGGGCTCGGGAAAGGGTGAGGAGGGTGTACTGGAACCATTCATCCCACAGTGGAAAAAGCCCACGTGAGGAGCCAGGATGTTTGCTGCTCACCACTGAATGAACAGCGATGCCATTTTGTAGCACCTTGGGGAACAAAAAAACAAACACCGCTCAGCACAGTGGAAAAGGAGACCAGGAAGGTGTTAACATGGCAGCGTCCAACTAAAATCGGACTTTATAAAGATACTTTTCTGTTTTTCTCTTTAATAAAATCATCCCGTAGCATCCTATTTGCCAAGTGCTTATGATGTGCCAAGTATTGTAATAAGCACCGGAGTGGATACAAGATGGGGCTCGCAGTCTAAGTAGGAGGAACTGTATGGTATTGGTATTGAATCACCATATTAGAGATAGGGAAACTGAGGCACAGATAAATCAACTTGACCCATGTCAGACAGCAAAAAAGCGGCTACGACTCAGGTCCTCCGACTCCCAGGATGGTCCATTTTCCAGTAGGCTATGCTGCTTCTCAATCACAAACACGACTCATCAAAATAAAGTGACATTTAAATATCTTAAAATCCAAATAGTCTTTCAATGATTTTCACATGCATTTCCCTCCACTGTCCTATTAATAGCTCCATGCCCATCTCCTGATCTACCCCTAAATGGGGGTGGGGGATTGAAGAGGAGGAGGAGAGATTTTAGGGAGGTCACACCTGATGGTTTCAATTCGGAGAGGCAGCGTGGCTCAGTGGAAAGAGCCCGGACTTGGGAATCAGAGGTCATGGGTTCGCATCCCAGCTCTGCCACTTGTCAGCTGTGTGACTGTGGGCAAATCACTTAACTTCTCTGGGCCTCAGTTACCTCATCTGGAAAATGGGGATGAAGACTGTGAGCCTCACGTGGGACAACCTGATTAGCCTGTATCTACCCCAGCGCTTAGAACAGTGGTCTGCACATAGTAAGCGCTGAACAAATATCAACATTATTATTATTGTTGGTGAGGTATTTGGCCAGGTCAGTAGGGGAAAGAAATGGCAGGGGCTAGGGGACAGGAGATTTGAGGAGGAAGTTAAAGGTCTGGAGAAGCTAGCGGGGGCAGTGGGTATGAGAATGAATCAGACAGGAGAAGTATTGTCTGGCGGAGGAGCGGGCCAAACTGAAGCAGATAAGAATGAATTTAAGGTGGACAAGGTCAGAGAAATGTCTGGATTTCTGCCAACAGAACTCTGCAGCTCAGTCACCGGAGTGTCGGAGGCAAACTGAGGTGATCCAGAGTTGCAGGTTAGTGGTATAAAATCAGTGGAGGGGCAGGGAGCTGAGGTCAGTGGAAAGCGTGGTTTTGATAGAGAAGCAGCGTGGCTCAGTGGAAAGAGCCCGGGCTTGGGAGTCAGAGGTCATGGGTTCCTATCCCGACTCTGCCCCTTGTCAGCTGTGTGACTGTGGGCAAGGCACTTCACTTCTCTGTGCCCCAATTCCCTCATCTGTAAAATGGGGATGAAGACTGTGAGCCTCACGTGGGACAACCTCATCCCCCTGTATCTACCCCAGCGCTTAGAACAGTGCTCTGCACGTAGTAAGCGCTTAAGAAATACCAACATTATTATTTTTAAAGTTTCGATTTGTGCGTCGAGACCAAATGGGGGAGGATGGTTGCAGGATATGGGAGAGGATCAAAAGAACAGAGGTCTCTTGGGGGGGGGGAACAGGAAAGATTTGCAGGGGGTGGGTGTATGGGAAAGAGAAGCGGTGAGGGAGTTGTGGCCTGATAGAGGAGTTTCAGAATTGGTGAGTGTAGAGATTGTACAGTGACTAGAGATTATAAAATCAAGGGTACACACTGTAAATGTTCAATAAATACCACTGAGAGATTGATTCATTTGAATAGTATTTATTGATTTATTGAGCGCTTACTAAGTGCAGCACACCGTACTAAGCGCTTGGAGTGAACAACATGGATACAATGGATGATAGAGTGCAATCTTTAAAATCAGAGAGTAACTCTAATAATTATAATAACTCTGTGACCGTGGGCAAGTCACTTAACTTCTCTGTTCCTCAGTTACCTCATCTGTAAAGTGGGGATTAAAAGTGTGAGCCCCACATGGGACAACCTGATTACCCTGTATCTATACCCCAGCTCTTAGAACAGTGCTTGGCACGTAGTAAGCATTTAGCAAGTACCATTATTATTATGATTATTATTATGTGCTTCCTCTGTGCCAGGCACTGTGCTAAGCGCCGGGGTGGAGACGAGTAAATCCATCTGTTCCACTTGGGGCTCACCGTCTCAACCCCCATTTTACAGATGAGATAACTGTGGCACAGAGAAGTGAAGTGATTGCCTAAGGTCACACAGCAGACAAGTGGCAGAGATGGGATTAGAAACCATTACCTTCTGACACCCTGGCTGGTGTTCCATCCAATATGCTATTCTGCTTCTCTACACCCACACCCTCCCCGCCACCCTTCCAAAAGCAGATGAATCAAATCACCTCTTGAAGTTCTATTCAGCTCTGTACAGTTTTTCAAAATACGTGCTTTGATTGCAAGGTTGGACAATGGGGAAACATCTTGCATAGCACGTAGCAGACTGGATACTCCGTGACGCGGTGTCGGACGAAAGTGTTCATCCCCCCGAGCTCGTGGCGTCTTTCGAGGCCGGAGTGCTATCGAGGGAGAGTTCTTTCACTGGAACACAACCCGTGTTGTGGAAGAATGAAGCGTCTTTCTGTGAAACGACATCCCAGTCAGACAACTCATCTCTGCAATGTATTGGCTCTGCCCCGCCCAGAAAAACCTTTCCAGTGACTCGGAAATGATGGGTTCTTAACTGTTTCCTACAGTCGTCCGGCAGGCCGGCTAGCCCGCCTCTATGTCCGGCTTCCTTTAACGAATGGCCTCTGAGAGAGCGTGAAGGCTTCGGGCATTCATTTGTTGGGGCCTTTTACACATTTTTCAAATGTCTCCAGGGCTTCTTTGATCTTAGTGTGTGGTACTGAGCTCCTTGTCCTTGGATCCAATAGTGTGATACAACTCTGTTATAGTAATAACAGTAACTGTGGTATTTGGTAAGCAGTTACTATGTGCCAAGCACTGTTCATGCAATCAATTGCATTTACTGAGTGCTTACTGTATGCAGACCACTATACTAAGCGCTTGGGAGAGTATAGTAGCAGCGTGGCTCAGTGGAAAGAACACGGGCTTGGGAGTCAGAGGACGTGGGGTCTAATCCTGACTGCCACTTGTCAGCTGTGTGACCTTGGACAAGTCACTTAACTTCTCTGTATCTCGGTTACCTCATCTGGAAAATGGGGATGAAGACAGTGAACCCCATGTGGGACAACCTGATGACCTTGTATCCCCCCTAGTGCTTAGAAAAGTGCTTGGCATATAGTAAGCGCTTAACAAATGCCATTATTATTATTATTGCAATACAACATTAAACTGACACATTCATATTGCCCACAAAGTGTTCACAATCTAGAGCACTGGGGTGGATGCAAACAAATCCGGTTGGACACAATTCCTGTCCCATATGGGGCTCACAATCTCAATCCCCGTTTTACAGATTAGTTTAACTTTGGCACAGAGAAGTGAAGTGACTTGCTCAATGTCGCACAGCAGATAGGTGGCAGAACCAGGATTAGAACCCAGATCCTTCTCCCAGGTCCATGCTCTATCCACTATGCACTGCTGCTTCTCTTGTATTTTGTTGTACTCCTCCAGGCGTGTAGTACAGTGCTCTGCATGTAATAAGCGCTCAATAAATACCATTGTTTGGTTGACTGATCCTGAGATAGTTTTAGGGAACTCTCACATCGCTTTTCCCTCATCAGTCTAGAATCTGCAATTCAGGCAAAAAAAAGAGGATAGCTAATTGTGGCATTTGTAAATCTCTTTCTATGTGCCAGGCAGTCCGAAGCGCTGGGGTGGATCCAACCGAATTGGGTTGGCCACAGTCCCTGTCCCACATGGGGTTCATGATCTTAAACCCCATTTTACAGATGAGGTAACTGAGGCGCAGAGAAGTTGTGACTTGCCCAAGGTCACACAGTAGACAAGTGGTTGAAGCGGAATTAGAATCTAGGTACTTTTGACTTCCAGGCCCGTGCTCTATCCACTAGGCCACGCTGCTTGGGATAGGAGGGTAGTTGGTACATTTTTCCATCTAGAATAAGGTTTTTAAAAGACTAAATCTTTTCTTCAGCACATTTAATAATAATAATGTTGGTATTTGTTAAGCGCTTACTATGTGCAGAGCACTGTTCTAAGTGCTGGGGTAGATACAGGGTAATCAGGTCGTCCCACGTGAGGCTCACAGTTAATCCCCATTTTACAGATGAGTTCACTGAGGCACAGAGAAGTTAAGTGACTTGCCCACAGTCACACAGCGGGCAAGTGGCAGAGCTGGGATTCGAACCCATGACCTCTGACTCCTAAACCGGGGTTCTTTCCACTGACGTTCTGAAAGGTGGGTAGGGGAAAGATCGACTTTGTGTTATGCTTTGAACAACCCAGAAAGGGAAATCTCAGAACAAAAATACATACAGAATCACCAAGGGACCATTTTAAGATGATTTTTAAAAATATAACCGGGGGATGTTTTAAACGTCACTGTTACAAAGATGGATCTGTTTCAACAGCCTCATTTTTCCAAGTTTATTTGAATATAGCTAATAATGTAGCAATTACTACCGCTGTCAATCCTTATAGAATGGCTTTTACATTTTAAAATAATTCAGCCCTCCCAAGATGGAATTAAAGATCACCTTTTAGTCAAATAATGAGTTCTGGTGTCTAATAAATAAAACCCTTCATTTCATTTCCAACATAAACAGAGTAATGATGGTTTTTATCATTTTTTTTTAATTTTTAAAATGCTGTTATTGTTGATCCCCGAGGCTCACTATTATCCAAAAGTATAAAAAGCATCCCAAATGCTGTTATGTGGGGCTGCATTTGACAACTCTCCCACATAATGAGACAAATGATTGAATAAACAGATGGGTTTTGCATTTTCTAAAAACAAACTGGGAAGCAGGTTCCTATATGTGAACTCTCCTTAGGGGAGGGATCGGGATTTTCAGTCTATGTTACGCCAACCTGCGTTCATAACCAGGCTAGTTACGGTCCTCTAGACTGGAAGCTTGTTGTGGACAATAATAATAATAATGTTTGCATTTGTCAAGCGCTTACTATGTGTAGAGCACTGTTCTAAGTGCTAGGGTTGATACAGGGTCATCAGGTTGTCCCACGTGAGGCTCACAGTTAATCCCCATTTTACAGATGAGGGAACTGAGGCCCAGAGAAGTGAAGTGACCTGCCCACAGTCACACAGCTGACAAGCGGCAGAGCAGGGATTCGAACCCATGGCCTCTGACTCCCAAGCCCGGGCTCTTTCCGCTGAGCCATGCTGCTAAGGAAAGCTTACCTCCTCTGTTGAATTATTCCCCCCTTCTAGACTTTAAACTCGTTAAAGACAGGGGATGTGTCTGCTCTTTCGGTTGAATTGTACTCTCCCAGTTGCTTAGTATAGAGTTCTGCATGTATTAAGGGCTCAATAAATATATTTAATTGATTGAAGCAGCATGGCTTAGTGGAAAGAGCACAGGCTTGGGAGACAGAGGACCTGGGTTCTAATCCCAGCTCCTCCACTTGACTGCTGTGTGACCCTGTGCAAACTGCTTAACTTCTTTATGCCTCAGTTACCTATCTTTAAAATCCAGATTAAGACTGTGAGCCCCACATGGGACAACCTGATTACACCAGTGCTTAGCACATAGTAAGCACTTAAAGAATACCATAATTATTATTAAAGAGAGCAAGGCGACGTACGACTAATGTTTAGTGTACACTTGCAAGGCAAATGAATTTATGGAAGCAATTATCCTAAGTGAAGCTTCACATTTTTGAATGTTTGGCTTGAATTATCTGCATAGTTGAATATCTATTTACTTTTCTTTAATAGATCATACCTTAAAGATTGAAATCAATAACCTAGAATTATCCTGAGCATATAAAGCAAATGCCTTTGGAACAAAAGGTGAAGATAATTCTTTCTTCTTTCTAAATGCTTTATTTGCTACTACCTAGCAATTTGAGGGTAAAGATAATCATCAAAATATTTTTAAAAAATCACATTTTCTCCTGTTAATAATGTTACAACTGGAATCAATGAGGTGCCCATTCTTCAAAATTTTTGCCTACTGAAATTTCAAATTATCCTGGAAATCGGGAGGACTCTATTTTAATATTCTGATTTGCCGGTGCAGTTTAGTCAAAACATGTTCTTTGTGGTATAATTGTGCTCTCGTAATGAATTAGGTTCCAAACCGTTTATCTTGCCTACTGTTAGTCATAATGTGTGGGATTGGGTTTTCTATTTTAAGGTGTGTACAGCTTCAGAAAACCAATAGAGAAATATTAAAAAAACATAATTTAGAATAAACAGCTGGACTCTAGAGTTCTTTCCAGTATTAAATTCAAACCACTTTTAAAGGAAGGAACATAAGTCTGTGGCCTTAAACAAAATCTCAGAATGGCGTGAACAATTCACACTCGCTGAAAGAGATCTACATTTTGGATTAATAATAATGGCATTTGTTAAGCGCTTACAATGTACCAGACATTGTACTAGATGTTGGGGTGGATATGCAGCATGGCTCACTGGTAAGAGCAAAGACTTGGGAGTCGAAGGACAAGGGTTCTAATCCCGGCTCTGCCAGTTGTCTGCTTTGTGACCTTGGGCAAGCCACTTAACTTCTCTATGCCTCAGTTACCTCATCTGGAAAATGGGGATTAAGACTGTGAGCCCCATATGGGACCACCTGATTACCTTGTTATCTACTGCAGTGCCTGGCACATAGTAAGCGCTTAACAAATGCAATTATAATTATTACTATTATGTAAATCAGGTTGGACACAGTTCCTGTCACTCATGGGGATCACAGTCTTGAGCCTCATTTTTCAGATGAGGTAACTGAGGCACAGAGAAAGTGCAGAGACTTGCCCAAGATCACACAGCAGACAAGTGGCAGAGTCGGGGTTAGAACCCAGATCCTTCTGACTCGTCGGCCCGTGCTCTATCCACTAGGTCACACTGATTCCAGTCCTTGGGGAAATGAGAACAAGCCTTTGGGTGAGAGTGGTTATATTCGAGTGTCTCACTTTTTTGAAACTTGGCCTTGACAGGGTCTCTGTAACTCTGTGCTCTGAAAGTCTTTGTCCATCTGCTCAGATTGATTTTTTTTTTTAATATTGAATTGCCTAATTTGAGTAATGGTCAGCGGATAGGTGAAAGGCACATCTTCGCCACAATGTGGCTCGGTTCATTCAACCTTAATGTTTCAAGCACTTTTCTTTCAACAACTCTCATTTTTCTTATAAGAATAAAAATGTGATGTCTCCATTTATACTCTGATAGAACTTAGTTCTCTCATCGAATTCTGCTACTTCGGTAGTGCACTATCCAAAGATGTATAGATTAAGATACAGAAATCAGACTTACAAAGCCAAGTATGGATTTGGGAAGATTTGAGGTCCAGGATTTACAAAAATGAGGCATCATGCTTCAAACCCAGTTGGAGATCTCTCACATCATAATGATGTTCAACCTTGTTTAGTTCAGTGAGACTTAACCCTACCTCAGGTGACAGATTGAGGCCAGAATCATAGACTTCATTCAGTCTCGCAGTTCCTCCTGCCTTCAGGACATTTCTACTCGGGTATCCGCCGACACCTCAAACTTGACATGTCAAAAACAGAACTCCTTATCTTCCCTCCCGAACCCTGACGTCCCCCTGACTTTCCTGTCACTGCTGAAGCCTCACCATCCTCCCTGTCTCACGGGCCCGTAACTTTGGCATTATCATCTACAAATCTCTCATTCAACCCACACATTCAATCTATGACCAAATCCTTTTGGTTCAACCTTCATAACAACGTGAAAATCTTTCTTTTCCCTTTCATCCAAATTGCTACCATGTTAATTCAAGCACTTTTCCTATCCCTCCTTGACTGCTGCATCAGTCTCCTCGTTGATCTCCCTGTCTTCTCTCTCTCCCCACTCCAGTCCATACTGCACTCTGCTGCTTAGAAGATTTTCTACAGAAACATTTAGTCCATGTTTCCCCACTCCTTGAGAACCTTCCACAGTTGCCCATCCACCTCTGCATCCAACAGCAACTCTTTATCATAAGCTTTACAATTCTCGATCACCTTACTCCCTCCTACCTTACTTCCCTGATTTTCTACTACAGCCTGGCCTGCACAGTTCACCCTTTATTGTTCATTCAATAGTATTTATTGAGCGCTTACTATGTGCAGAGCACTGTACTAAGCGCTTGGGATGAACAAGTCGACAACAGATAGAGACAGTCCCTGCCGTTTGACGGGCTTACGGTCTAATCGGGGGAGACAGACAGACAAGAACAATGGCGATAAATAGAGTCAAGGGGAAGAACATCTCGTAAAAACAATGGCAACTAAATAGAATCAAGGCGATGTACAATTCATTAACAAAATAAATAGGGTAACGAAAATGTATACAGTTGAGCAGACGAGTACGGTGCTGTGGGGATGGGAAGGGAGAGGTGGAGGAGCAGAGGGAAAAGGGGAAAAAGAGGGTTAAGCTGCGGAGAGGTAAAGGGGGGGATGGCAGAGGGAGTAGAGGGAGAAGAGGAGCTCAGTCTGGGAAGGCCTCTTGGAGGAGGTGAGTTTTAAGTAGGGTTTTGAAGAGGGAAAGAGAATCGGTTTGGCGGAGGTGAGGAGGGAGGGCGTTCCGGGACCGCGGGAGGACGTGACCCGGGGGTCGACGGCGGGATAGGCGAGACCGAGGGACGGTGAGGAGGTGGGCAGCGGGGGAGCGGAGCGTGCGGGGTGGGCGGTAGAAAGAGAGAAGGGAGGAGAGGTAGGAAGGGGCAAGGTGATGGAGAGCCTTGAAGCCTAGAGTGAGGAGTTTTTATACGGAGCGGACGTTGATAGGCAACCACTGGAGTCGTTTAAGAAGGGGAGTGACATGCCCAGATCGTTTCTGCGGGAAGATGAGCCGGGCAGCGGAGTGAAGAATAGACTGGAGCGGGGCGAGAGAGGAGGAAGGGAGGTCAGAGAGAAGGCTGACACGGTAGTCTAGCCGGGATATCACGAGAGCCCGTAATGGTAAGGTAGCCGTCTGGGTGGAGAGGAAAGGGCGGATCTTGGCGATATTGTAGAGGTGAAACCGGCAGGTCTCGGTAACGGATAGGATGCGTGGGGTGAACGAGAGAGACAAGTCAAGGATGACACCGAGATCGCCGGCCCGAGAGACGGGAAGCATGGTCGTGCCATCCATGGTGATAGAGAAGTCTGGGAGAGGACCGGGTTTGGGAGGGAAGATGAGGAGCTCAGTCTCGCTCATGTTGAGTTTTAGGTGGCGGGCCGACATCCAGGTGGAGACGTCCCGGAGGCGGGAGGAGATGCGAGCCCGAAGGGAGGGGGAGAGGACGGGGCGGAGATGTAGATCTGCGTGTCTTCTGCGTAGAGATGGTAGTCAAAGCCGTGAGAGCGAATGAGTTCACCGAGGGAGTTAGTGTAAATGGAGAACAGAAGAGGGCCGAGAACTGACCCTTGAGGAACTCCGACAGTTAAAGGATGGGAGGGGGAGGAGGCGCCGGCGAAGGAGACCGAGAATGACCGGCCAGAGAGGTAAGAGGAGAACCGGGAGAGGACAGAGTCCGTGAAGCCGAGGTGAGATAAGGTATGGAGGAGGAGGGGGTGGTCGACAGTGTCAAAGGCAGCAGAGAGGTCAAGGAGGATTAGAATGGAGTAGGAGCCATTGGATTTGGCAAGAAGGAGGTCATGGGTGACCTTATTGCTAACATACTCACTGTACCTCGATCTTGTCTATGTCGCCGTTGATCTCCCACGTCCTGCCTCTCACCTGGACTGGCCTCCCTCATAATATTTGACAGGCGATCACTCTTTCCACCTTCAAAGCCATGTTGAAGGCACAACTCCTCCAAGAGGTCTTCCCTGACTAGGTCCTCATTTCCTCTTCTCTCTTTCCCTTCTACGTTGCCCTTGTACTTGCATTAGCGATCTTTATTCATCCCTCCTTCAACTCCACAGTGCTTATGTACATAATAATATTTCATTTATTTATATTCATTTCTGTCCCTCTAGACTGTAGGCTTGTTACAGGAAGAGAATGTGTCTGTTACATTGTTATACTGTACTCTCCTAAGTGCTTACTACAGTGTTTTGCTCACAGTAAGCGTTTAATAAATAAAATGGATCGATTGATTGTTTGGACATTTTTCTCCTGTCATGAGAGTCTGATGCCAGGGTAAAAGTGGTGAAATGCAGTTAAATGTGGGCAAGGATGGAGAAAACTGCAGAGTGAGATCAAAGCTGAGATAGGGTGAAAAGTAGCAGGGTGGGAGAAGCAAAATGGCTTAATGGCTAGAGCACGGGGTCTGGGAGTCAGAAGGTCATGGTTCTAATTCCTGGTCCCGTCAACTTGTCTGCTGTGTGAACTTGGGCAAGTCACTGCACTTCCTCATCTGTAAAATGGGGACTAAGACTGTGAGCCCTATGTGGACAGGACTGTGTCCAAGTAGCGTTTTCTTGTATCTTCCCAAGGTGCTCAGAACAGTGCCTGGCGCAACAGTAAGCGCTTAACAAATACCATAAAAAGTAGGGAAGAGTAGGACAAAAAGTGGAGAGTAGATGGGGTGGGAGGGAGTGGTGTCCAATTCAGAATGGAGGGAGAGAACCAAAACATTCTAGTCTGAGGGCTTCGCTTTGCTCTCTGAATCTGTTCTTCCCTTACCATGTCTGTAGTAGTAAAAAAAATTTTTAAAAATGGAATTTAAACACTTACTTTGTGCTGAGCTCTGTTCTAAGCACAGGAGTAGATACAAGGTAATCATTTTTGACACAGTCTGTGTCCCAAATGGGCTCACTGTCTTAATCCCCATTTTACAGATGAAGAAGTGAAGTGACTTGCCCAAGGTCACACAAAAGACAAGAGGAAGTAGTAATGGTAAAGTTTATTAAGCTCTTACCATCTGCAAACAACTGGCCCGAGTACTGGAAAGAATACACGGGTGAGCATTGGATACCGTCTGTCCCTCAAGGGACTCCGAATCTAAGAATAAGTGGGGGAAGGGGCTAGTGTCATAAGCAGAAAATGAAATATAAAAATACCAAGCCAAGCATAGAAAATGTGGACAGGTATAAATACCAAATAAACAAAGGCTGTAGGGTAGGGGCTAGAAGAGCTGAGTTTCAGGGTTCAGAGGAAGATGATGATGATAATGGTATTTAAGTGTTGACTAGTGCAGAGCCCTATTCTAGGTATCGGGGTACATACAAAATGATCAAGTTGGACATGATGCCTGTCCCACTTGGGTTCCCAGTCTAAGGAGAAGGGAGAATGGGTATTGAATACCCATTTTACAGATGAGGAAACTGATGAGGTACAAAGAAGGTGAGTGAGTTATCCAAGGTCTCAAAACAGGTCAGTGACAGAGCCGGGATTAGAATCCAGGTCCTCCGATTCCCAAACCCGTGTTGTTTCCATTAGGCAGTGCTGCCAGTGGAACGAGAGAGAAACAGACAAAGCCTTGGAGGATAAAGCCAGGAAAATGGAAAGGAGAGAGGCAGAGAATTCTGGAAGCAAGACAGATGACAATGAGACAGAGATCCTTAAAGGCAAGTATTGTGCCTACCTACTCTCTGGTATTGACTCTCCCAAGCACTTACTACAGTGCTCTGCACACAGTAAGCACTCAGTACCACTGACTGACAGAGAGAAGACTCAACTACCCAATTTCAGTGTCATAGATAGACTTAAAAGATTGCTAATTCGCCCCTTTCCTTCTAGATTTACGGAGAATTGACTCTTGGTATCCATCCTATGAGCGCAATTCGGCGTGTGACTTGTTTGGGTTGTGATCAAATTTGTACGTTGTCCTGTAGGGAAGTCCTGTGTCTGGGGCTGCGTATAATTTGGATCCATACAGGGGCTTTGAGTAGGAAAGTCCCCCAGCACTGTCGCGTCTCGGAACCAGGACCAGAGACCCGTACAAATCGACTTACCCCCAGCGCTACGCAACGGTTACCCCAATAAGCTACAGAACGGCAAGGATGGCACCTACTCATTGTACTCCATCTCATCTATCTCACCCTTGTCCTCTCACTCACATCTGCCCCTGGCCTGGAACGCCCTCTCTCTTCATCTCCAACAGGACAATTCCTCTCCCCGCCCGTCAAGCCTTAATGAAGGCACATCTCCTCCAGGAGGACCTTCCCGACTAAGCCCTCTTTTCCTTTTCTGCCCACTCTCTTCAGCATCACCCTGACTTGCTCCCTTCATTCACCCTTCCACTCAGCCCCACAACACTTATATACGTATCTGTAACTCATTTACGTTATTTTATATTAATGTCTATCCCTCCATCTAGATGGGAAGCTCGTTTTGGACAGGGAATATGTCTACTAACTTGTTATATTTAATTTTCCCAAACGCTTCAGTACAGTGCTTCTGCACAGAGTAAATGCTCAAGAATACTGATTTATTGATTACCTACTAATTTATGCTGATCCTCCGCACCTATGCGTACGTACTTTTCCCATTTTACATTCCTCCCACCTGTAATATATTTTAGGTGACTGGTCTTCCCCACTAAAATAAGGTCCTGGAGGGCAGAGGTCATAGCTACTAATGGTTTTTGTACTCTCCCAAGTGTTCTTACAATGTTCTGCACATAGTGGATACTTAACAAATATTGTTGATGGATTATTTATTTTGATGACTCCAATTGCACATACTTGTAAGTCTGTCTTCCCCATTAGGGTATAAGCTCCTTTGTGGGCAGGAATGTATCATTTTTTCAAAATTTTAATGGTATTTGTTAAGCTTTTAACTGTGTTGCCAGGCACTGTACTAAGCGCTGGGCTAGATACAAGTTAATCGGACTGGATGCAGTCCCTGTTCATTTCATTCATTCAATAGTATTTATTGAGCGCTTACTATGTGCAGAGCACTGTACTAAAGCGCTTGGGCATGAACAAGTCGGCAACAGATAGAGACGGTCACCTGCCATTTGACGGGCTTACGGTCTAATCGGGGGAGACGGACAGACGAGAACGATGGCACCTAAACAGCGTCAAGGTGAAAGAACATCTCGATAAAAAACCGATGGCGGACTAATAGAATCAAGGCGATGGTACAATTCATTAACAAAATAAATAGACGGTAACGAAAATATATACAGGTTGAGCGGACGAGTACAGTGCTGTGGGGATGGGAAGGGAGAGGTGAGGAGCAGAGGGAAAAGGGGAAAAAGAGGGTTTAGCCTTTATCCCTGTTTTACAGATGAGGTAACCAAGGCCAAGAGAAGTTAAGTGATTTGCCCAAGGGTCACACAGCAGGCAAGTGGCAGAGTCCGGGATTAGAATCCAAGTCCTTCTGACTTCCAAGACCTTGAGCTCTACTCCATTAGCCATGTAGCTTCCGTCTGTTTTTGTACTTCCCAAGAGCTTTATACAGTGGATGTCACACAATGACTGTTAAGTAAATGTCATTTTTTAATAAAAGAAATTATAATAATTCTGGTGTCTGTTTAGACTAATTGTATGCCACGCACTGGCATTCATTCCCGGGGTAGATACAAGATAATCGGGTCGGATGCCAGTCGCCTGACCCACATGGGGCTCATGGTCTCAGGGGAAGGAGAACTGGTTATTAAGTCCCCATTTTCCAGATGAGGAAACTGAGGCCCATATAAGTTAAGTGACTTACCCAAGGCACGCAGCAGGCAAGAGGCAGAGCCAGGATTCGAATTCTGCGGTCTCGAACCTCCAGACATATGCCCTTTCCACCAGGCCACGCAGAAGTCACGGCCTATTACTACTTCACATGGAAGTAAAAAGTTAGGGTTTCTGTTCTTGAAAAACTTGAAGATGTAATGAGGAGACAGATGGACATCTTCTTCAGCCTTCTCTCTGACCTCCCTTCCTCCTCTCTCACCCCGCTCCGGTCTATTTCTTCACTCCGCCGCCCGGCTCATCATTCCCGCAGAGACGATCGGGCCTGTCACTCCCCTTCTTAAACGACTCCAGTGGTTGCCTATCGACCTCCGCTCCAAACAGAAACTCCTCACTCTAGGCTTCGAGGGTCTCCGTACCTCGCCCCCTTCCTACCTCTCCTCCTTCTCTCTTTCCACCGCCACCCCGCACGCTCCGCTCCTCCACCGCCCACCTCCTCACCGTCCTCGGTCTCGCCCATCCCCGCCGTCGACCCCGGGCCGCGTCCTCCCGCGGTTCCCGGAACGCCCTCCTTCCTCACCTCCGCCAGACTGATTCTCTTCCCCTCTTCAAAACCCTACTTCAAACTCACCTCCTCCGAGAGGCCTTCCCAGACTGAGCCCCCCTTCTCCCTCTACTCCCTCTACCGCCCCCCCTTCACCTCTCTGCAGCTTAACCCTCTTTTCCCCCCATCTCCCTCTGCTCCTCCCCCTCTCCTTTCCATCCCCTCGGCACTCTGTACTCGTCGCGCTCAACGTGTATATATTTTCATTACCCTATTTATTTTTGTTTAATGAATTGTACATCGCTCGATTCTATTATTTGCCATGTTCTTGTCTGTCCGTCTTCCCCGATCAGACCGTAAGCCCGTCAAACGGCAGGGACCGTCTCTATCTGTTGCCGACTTGTTCATCCAAGCGCTTAGTACAGTGCTCTGCATAGTAAGCTTCAATAAATACTATGAATGAATGAAAGATGGACATAAATATAACGCACAATCGAACGGGAAGGGGAAATGCGGTTGCATCTTATATTCTGTGAGGTTGGAGGTGTGGAGGTCAGTCAAAGGTATTTAATGTTGGTATTTGTTAAGCGCTTACTATGTGCAGAGCACTGTTCTCAGCGCTGGGATAGATACAGGGTAATCAGGTTGTCCTACGTGAGGCTCACAGTTAATCCCCATTTTACAGATGAGGCAACTGAGGCACAGAGAAGTGAAGTGACTTGCCACAGTCACACAGCTGACAAGTGGCAGGAGCCGGGATTTCCAAACCCATAACCTCTTTCTCCCAAGCCCAGGCCCTTTCCACTCAGCCACGCATTTACTGAGCGCCTACTGTGCAGAGCGTAGTACTAAGCTCTTGGGAGAGTCTAATAGCAATAGAAAAGGACACGTTCCCTGCCCACAAAGAGCTTACAGTCTAGAGGGGGACCTTCCCTGCTCAACTCCAGGGAGGTGCGTGGCAGTGAGCAAGGCCAGCTGGGGTAGGACTCAGGGTGGAACAGAGCCCAGTTTCCCCCTCCCCTAACAGGGCCAGGGTGGGCCGGGCCATCACCTGCCCCTTCACCATAATTAATCAGCGTGGCTCAGTGAAAGAGCACGGCTTTGGAGTCAGAGGTCATGGGTTCGAATCCCCGCTCCGCCACTTGGCAGCTGTGTGACTGTGGGCAAGTCACTTCACTTCTCTGTGCCTCAGTTACCTCTTCTGTAAAATGGGGATCAAGACTGTGAACCCCAAGTGGGACAACCTGATTCCCTGTGTCTACCCCAGCGCTTAGAGCAGTGCTCCGGCACATAGTAAGCGCTTAACAAATACCAGGATTATTATTAATTAACGATCGATCAATTATCAACGATTCTTGAGAAGCAGCATGGCCTAGTGGAAAGAGCACGGACCTGGGAGTTAGAAGGAATCTGGGTTCTCATCCCAGCTCCACCACTTTGCTGCTGTGTGTCCTTGGGTAAGTCACCTAACTTCTCTAATCCTCAATTACCTCATCGGTAAAGTGGGGATTTAAGACTGTGAGCCCCATGTGGGACAGGGACTGTGTCCAACCTGATGATTTTGTATCTACTCCAGAGCTTAGAAAAATACTTGACACTATGAAACACTTTTTAAAAATACCATCATCATTATTATCGAAGTGCTGTACTGAGTGAGAGAACTATCATAATATTATGGTATTGTTGAGCGCTTACTATATGCCAGGCACTGGAGGAAGTGCTGGGGTAAATGCAAGCCAATCGGGTTCATTCATTCATTCAATAGTATTTATTGAGCGCTTCTATGTGCGAGCACTGTACTAAGCGCTTGGAACGTACAATTCGGCAACGGATTAGAGACGGTTCCTGCCCCACTGACGGGCTCACAGTCTAATCGGGGAGACAGATGGACAAAACAAGACCAAGTTGGATACAGTCCCTGCCCAAATGGGGCTCACACTCTCAATCCCATTTTTAACAGATGAGGTAAGTGAAGCGACTTTCCGAGATACACAGCGGACACGACCCGGATTAGAACCCATGACTTTCTGACTCTAAGGCCCGTGCTCTATCCACTACTCATGCAAGATGCTTGAGAAGGTACAACACAGTAGAGTGGTAGACCTTTCCCTGCCCAGAACGAGCTTCCATGGGCCGGAAAAGCAGCACACTGCGACCCCCTGCCACTGCAGGGATGAAGTATCGCATACTGTAATCATCAACAGTGCTTGGCACATGGTAAACGCTTGACCAAAGCCATCGTTATTATCCTGGCAATTTTTGTTTTCCCAGTACTGAGCTTCGGCCCATTCTGGTTTATTTTCAATCCTGATTTGGTGATGGTAAGAATGTGGAATAAATGAATAAATACACACGTATATCTATATATAGTTGTAAGTCCTAAGGGTGGCTATTAGGTGGCGGAGGGGAGTGGAAATGAACTGGGTAATGACTCTTTGGAGCGGTGGGTTTCCAGAGGACTTTTGTTGGGTAATTGCACGCTTATAAAAATATCTCGTGGGATGACAACATCCTCAGACTAACCAAGGGACGCGTAGGGTGAAAGATCCCAGGGAGACACAGGGATCAGTTCTGAGAGAAATGAAGAGCTCTGGTATATATTTTAAATAATTAGAATAATTTCCCACAACAGGCTTCAATTCCAAGAAAGAGAGAGGCAGAGAGGAAGTGCACAGAAATTGAGTTGCAAGGGTCTGTGTGGAAGGGTCATGTCGTCCTGGATTTCTAAGCGTTCGGCAGCAGGACTTCTAAAATAGCAAGATGTGAAGCTTTTCTCACTTTGTTGCCACTTCTGCACCTGAACCTTGTTTTCCATCTACTGGGGGAGGATTTACTCATCTGTCCACGTTCCAAGTACCTCCTTTAGACTGTAACTTTCTGTTATAGACTGTAAGCTCAATGAGTGCAGAGATCGTGTCTGCCAACTAAAATGTGATCTCCCAAGTGCTCAGCCCAGGTATCTGCCCAAAATACTCAATAAAATATCATTGATTTACTAACTTAGAAGTTTGTTAAACTGATAATGACCGTTGCTGGATTGTAAACTCCTTGAGGGCCAGAATCAGGTTATCATGTCTACTAATATCACTGAGACTCTCCAAACGCACTGTGAAACAATGTCCTGTAGGCCAGTAAGTGCGCCAATAAAATATAATAATATAACATTAAAGCACTTACTATGTGCCCAGACCACTGTACTAAAATCTGGGGTGGATACAGTCAAATCGGATTAGACACAATCCCTGTCCCACGTGGGGCTCACAGTCCCCATCCCCATTTTACAGGGTGAGGTAACTGAGGGCCCAGAGAATGTGAGGGGACTTGCTCCAAGCGTCACACAGCAACAAGTGGCAGAGCCGGGGTTAGAACCCATGACCTTCTGATTCCCAGGCCCGTGCTCTATCCACTACACCACGATTCTCGGAGAAATTTGGTGTAAGGATATAGAGACTTAACTATTTAGATGTTGGACAGACTATACATACACATCGTTATTGATATTCCACAATTCTGAATCACATCCTCGAAGCTGTTCAATGATCGTGTCTACTAGGTATACAAAGGAGAAGTGGAAGATTGACAGGTTATCATAACTTGTCCTCATCAATGATAATAATGTTGGTATTTGTTAAGCGCTTTACTATGTGCAGAAGCACTGTTCTAAGCGCTGGGGGAGATACAGGGTAATTAGATTGTCCCCACGTGGCTCACATTTTTTAATCCCCATTTTTTACAGATGAGGTAACTGAGGCACAGAGAAGTTAAGTGACTTGCCCACAGTCACAGCTGACACGTGGCAGAGCCGGAATTCGAACCCATGACCCTCTGACTCCCAGCCCAGGCTCTTTCCACTGAGCCATGCTGCTTCTCTATTTATGATAGCTATGATATCTTCTCTATCTATGTATTCATTGCATGTTTACTATGTGCAGAACACTGTACTGAGCGCTTGGAAAGGACTACCATGAACAGAAGTAATAATAATAATAACGTTGGTATTTGTTAAGCGTTTACTATGCAAGCACTGTTCTAAGCGCTGGGGTAGACAGGGTCATCAGGTTGTCCCCACATGAGGCTCACAGTCTTCATCCCCATTTTACAGATGAGGTAATTGAGACACAGAGAAAGTGAAGTGACTTGCCCACAGTCACACAGCTGACAAGTGGCAGAGCGAGGGATTCAAAACCCATGACTCTGACTCCCAAGCCCGGGCTCTTTCCACTGAGCCCATGGCAGACACATTCCCTGCCCACAGTGAGCTTACAGTCTAGAGACAAGCTTACAGCCCCTGTAAGGATCCAACTAAAATAAAATTGTGTTTTAATAATACTTTAATAATGGCATCTATTTCTTATTCCACACCATCAGTGTTAGATAATATATTCTGAAGTTTTTGAGTCAATTTTCACAGTGGAACACTCTGGAGTGAGGCTTCTGAGGTACATTCAAATGAAACTGAAGACGCAGGAAACATTTTCCATTTGGGGAAGTTCAAAAATGAGTTTTTGTCTATTTACTCCCCATGTGGTTCAGAGCAAAGTTACATAATATGAACATGTCTTTTCATATTAAAAGATCTTGGCCTCTGAATAATGACTCTCATTTCAACTGCAGGGTAAAAGCTAATTCCCCAGTGCTTGTGTTTACATAATTGTCCTCAAATTCAAGGCTGACGCCATTGATCTTGAAATTTACTGGTGGATATAGGTGTGGCTAAATAGGACAACGTGAAATTGACAATTCCCACAAGCGTATAGGAGATAGTCCTTTGTTACTGTTGTTATGATTGTTGTATAATTTCATCCTGTGGTATCTGGTACTGTTTTTGTTTTTGTCTCCTCATTTTAGAACCTCTGACTTGGATAAGAGCCCATCCTTTCATGAATCAGTCGATCACTCAATCAGTGGTATTTACTGGGCAGCTTAACTATACCGAGAATTTAGTAACACGATCCCCACCCATCTCTGGAGTTTACTCTCCAACCTGGCTTAGACACTAAAACAAATTTTTAACAATAATAACAATGATAAAAAGAATTGTGGTATTTAAGTGCTTACTATATGCCGGGCACTGTACTAAGCGCTGGGGTGAATCAAGCAAATCAGGTTGGACACAGGTCCCTGGACTAGGTGAGGTGTCACGGTCTCGATGCCCCTTTTACAGATGAGGTAACTGAGGTACAGGAAATGAAGTCAATAATACATATGGTACTTATTAGGCACCTACCTATGTGCCAAGCACTGTTCTAAGTGCTGGGGTAAATACAAGGTTAGCCAGGTTGACCCACGTGGGGCTCACAGTTTCAATCCCCATTTGACAGAGGAGGGAATTGAGGCCAGTGAAGTGAAGTGATTTGCCCTAGTCACACAGCAGACGAGGGACAGACCCGGGATTAGAACGCACGACCTTCTGACTCCCAGGCTGCGCTCTACCCATTACACCATGCTGCTTCCTGAATAATGGCATTTGTTAACACACTTTTTAGGTGCCGAGCACTGTATCAGAGAAGCAGCGTGGCTCAGTGGAAAGAGCCCGGGCTTGGGAGTCAGAGGTCATGGGTTCGAATTCCCACTCTGCCCCTTGTCAGCTGTGTGACTGTGGGCAAGTCACTTAACTTGTCTATGCCTCAGTTCCCTCATCTGTAAAATGGGGATGAAGACTGTGAGCCTCACGGGGGACAACCTCATTCCCCTGTATCTACCCCGGCACTTAGAACAGTGCTCGGCATGTAGTAAACGCTTAACAAATACCAACATTATTATTATTACTAAGCCCTGGGGTAGGTACAAGATAATCAGATGGGACACAGTCCCTGTTCCACATGGGGTTCACAGCCTAAATAGGAAGGAGAACAGATATTAAAGCCTTGTTTTACAGATGAGGGAACTGAAGCACAGAGAACATAAGTGACTTGCCCAAAGTCACACAAGCAGGCAAAGGTACGGGGCCAATATTAGATTTCCAGATCCTCCGACTCCCAGGCCTGTTCTAAGCCAAGCAACCAAGTCTGAAGGTATGTACCTTCATTCATTCATTCAATCGTATTTATTGAGCACTTGCTGTGTGCAGAGCACTGTCCTAAGCGCTTGGAGTATACAATTCGGCAAAAGATAGAGACAATCCCTGCCCAATAACAGGCTGACAGGCTAGAAGTCTACATAAATTCTATATGGGGTTGGAGTGGGATGAGAAATTAAAGTGCTCAGAAGTTGGGCTGCATAGGTGACACACTAAGGAGTGAAATAGGATGGGGAGATGAGAAGTTAGAACTTCTCATTAGTACTTAGTACAGTGCTCTGCATGCAGCAAGTGGTCAGTAAATAATAATAAAGATAATAATAATAATAATGTTGGTATTTGTTAAGCGCTTACTATGTGCCGAGCACTGTTTTAAGCTCTGGGGTAGACACAGGGGAATCAGGTTGTCCCACGTGGGGCTCACGGTCTTAATCCCCATTTTACAGATGAGGTAACTGAGGCACCGAGAAGTGAAGTGACTTGCCCAAAGTCACCCAGCTGACAAGTGGCCAGGCCGGGATTCGAACGCAGATGGCATTTGTGTAAAGCACTGTTCTAAGTGCTGGGTAGGACACAAGGTGATCAGGTTGTCTGGCAGCTGACAAGCGACGGAGCCGGGATTTGAACCCATGACCTCTGATTCCCCAGCCCGTGCTTTTTCCACTGAGCCATGTTGCTTCTCTGTGATGATGATAACAATAATTATGGTATTAAGCGCTTACTATGTGCCAAGCCCTGTTCTAAGCGCTGGGGTAGATACAAGGTTATCAGGTTGTCCCACGTGGGGCTCACAGTCTTAATCCCCATTTTACAGATGAGGTAACTGGGGCACAGAAAAGTTGAATGACTTGCCCAAAGTAACACAGTTGACAAGTAGCCAAGGCGAGAATAGAACTCACAACCTCTGACTCCCAAGCCTGTGCTCTTTCTACTAAGCCATGCTGCTTCTCTGCTTCTGTGATAATAATAATAATAATAATAATGATAATTATGGTATTTGTTAAGTTTTTACTATTGTGTCAAGCACTGTATGTTGGTATTTGTTAAGCGCTTACTATGTGCCGAGCACTGTTCTAAGCGCTGGGGTAGACACAGGGGAATCAGGATGTCCCACGTGGGGCTCACAGTCTTAATCCCCATTTTACAGATGAGGTAACTGAGGCACAGAGAAGTTAAGTGACTTGCCCACAGTCACACAGCTGATAAGTGGCAGGGCTGGGATTCGAACTCATGACCTGTACTAAGCACTGGAGTAGATACAAGATAGCCAGGTCCAATGTGGGGTTCACAGTCCAAGTAGCAGCATGACATAGTGGTTAGAGCATAGTCCTGGGAGTCAGAAGGTCATGGGTTCTAATCCGGGCTTCGCCACTTGTCTGCTATTTGACCTTGGGCAAATCACTTCACTTCTCTGTGCCTCAGTTATGTCATCTGTAAAATGGGGATTGAGACAGTGAGCCCCAAGTGGGACAGCCAGGGACTATGTCCCACCGGATATGCTTGTACTCACCCCAGTGCTTAGTACAGGGCCTGGCACGTAGTAAGCGCTGAACAAATACCGTTATCATTATTATTAAGTAGGAGAGCGAACAGATATCGAGTTCTCAATTTACAGATGAGGGAACTGAGGCCCAGAAAAATGAAATGACTTGTCCAAAGTCATGATGAGGATGATGATAAAGTTAGTCAGGGAAGGCTTCCTGCACACTTTGGTGAAAATGAGAGTTAGAGAACAAAATCCCTGCTCTTATATGGAGTCTACAATCTAGCAGGGGCAATTGAGATTGGAAACTCATCCAAGTCAGTGTAAATTGTTTGTGGGCAGGGAACATGTTGCTTTGTTATTCTGTTCTTCCCAAGCATGTAACACAATGCACTGCAACAGACTGAAGCAGTGTGGCCTAGTGGAAAGAACACAGGCCTGGGAGTCAGAGGATCTGGGTTTAAAACCCAGTTCCACCATCCGCCGGCTGGATAACTATGGGCAAGTCTCTCAACTTCTTGTGCCACAGTTTCCTCATCTGTAAATTAATCAGTCATCATATTTACTGAACACTTACTGTGGGCAGCGCACTCTACCAAGCCCTTGGAAGAGTACAGTATAAAAAAAGGGATTAAGTCCTACGCCCTCCTACTTAGACCGTGAGCCTCATTGGACAGGGACTTTGTCCGACCCGATTATCTTGCATCTACCCCAGTGCCTGGCATGTAGTAAGCACTTAACAAAGACCCTTATTATTAATGTGATATAGCAGGTCAGTGATAAGATCAGGAAGAAGACCAAGATAAGGTTTTCCTATTAAAATGTCCCTGTCCTTTAACCCTTTTTATAATAAACTAGCTGGATTACCTGTACTTTGAATAGTTTTGTAGTTGCTGCCTTTCTATCTGGTTTTCTTCCTGGAGTCTTCCTCTCCTTCTGTTCTTCTTCATTTGGTAGTGCTCTTTTTCACTTCTTTCTCAGGTTTTCCTTTTATCTTCCTCTCCCCGGGTCCACTTCCCATATTCCTCCCCTCTTTCTCTCTCTCTGTTGTTCTGTCTCACCCTCCTCCATAGTTTATTTCCCTCATTCCTTTTTTAATCTACTTAAGGCTGTCCCTTTCCCTCTCTTTCATCACATTATTGGTAATTATTGAGCATTTAGCCATTCAGAGTCATTTTATATGAAAGCTGGAACTGTTGTTTTCTTTTCAATTATTTACTCTATATGACTTTTCAAAAGGCTATCATTTCCTCTTGTTTCACACATCAACCGACTCATTTTCTTTCTCTGAAGTTCTGCCTTTCATCTAAGTATTTTTATCATCTTTTTTTGCCTAATCTTTCTCTGTGGTAGGTTGATTTTATCTTCCTCTGCTCACCCTTTACTTTGCGTCATTGTTTTCTGGTTTATGTCTGCTTTGTGTTTTATAGTCATCTATCTTCCATCATTTTTCAGGTACCTGTGCCAAGGCTTTTCGTTTGTGTGTTTTCGCCTCCATTTCTCAGGTTTTTTGATTCTGTGACTAGGAGAGGTTCAGGTGGAGCCTGGCTTTCCTACTTGAAATTTGAACATTTTTTTCCTTGGCTTGCTTTTATTTGTGCCATTTCTCTTTGGCTCTGCACTCTTGCTGTCATGCATTTAGGGTGGCCATCCATCTGGCTTTAAACTAGATGGTCTGGATTTTAACTAGATTTTAACTGGATTGTCCCCTGTCTGCTGAGTACAATAATTCTGAGCATTTACAGCATGCAGAGCACTGTACTAAGCGCTTGGGAGAATACAATATAATAGAGTCGCTAGGCATGTTCGCTGCCCTCAAGAAACTCACAATCTAGAGATACTAAAATACATTACAGATAGGGGAATAATAATAATTATGGTATTTGTTAAAGCACTTATGTAATAATAATAGTAATGATGGTATTTGTTAAGCGCTTACTACGCTCCAAGCATTGTTCGAAGCACTGGGGTAGATACAAGGCAATCAGGTTGTCCCACATGGGGCTCACAATTTTAATTCCCATTTTACAGATGAGGTAACTGAGGCACAAAGAAGTAAAGTGACTTTCTCAAGATCACACTGCAGACAGATGGTGGAGCTGTGATTAGAACCCAGATCCTTCTGACTCCCAGACCCAAGCTCCAACCACGAGGCCATGCTGCTTCTCGAGCAAGAGAGTATAAAGAATATGTATGTAGGTGCTGTGTAGAATGCTTAGAGGGTTGTTAGGGACCCATGATTTGGTGGCTCAGAAGGACTTCTGTGTTCACACACATCTGAGAGGGAAACCCAAAGTCTCCGAGGAAAGTATTTCTTGGAGAAATAATTTCAGTTCAGGTAAATTTATCCTTTCCTGCCTTAACTCTGCCCTCTCCTCCGCCCGGCAAAACTTCTTCTCCTCCCTCATCGACACCCATGCCCGTCACCCCCGCCGATTGTTCTGACCTTTAACTCTCTCCTTAGGCCCCCTTTTCCTCCCCCTCCCCCTCCCCCTCCCCCATCTCTCACCCCCAATGATCTGGCCACCTATTTCGTCACAAAAATCAACACAATTAGGTCTGAGCTCCTCAAAGTCACCACTCCGCCTCTCCCCTCCCCCCGACCAACCCTCTCCCCTACTTTCCCATCCTTCCCTGCAGTATCCTCAGAGGAGATCTCCTCCCTCCTTGCAAGCGCCACCCCCTCCACCTGCGCCTCGGACCCCATTCCCGCTCACCTTATTAAAACCATCGCCCCGCCCTCCTCCCTTCCTTAATTCTATTTTTAACCACTCAATCTCCAATGGCTCCTTCCCCTCTACCTTCAAATATGCCCACGTCTCCCCCACCCTAAAAAAACCCGCTCTTGACCCCACTTCCCCCTCCAGTTATCGTCCTATCTCCCTACTACCCTTCCTTTCCAAAATCCTAGAACGAGTCCTCTACAATCGCCGCTTAGAATTCCTTAACTCCCATTCTCTCCCGGACCCCCTCCTATCTGGCTTCCGTCCCCTCCACTCTACCGAGACTGCTCTCTCTAAGGTCACCCGTGACCTCCTTCTTGCCAAATCCAAAGGCTCCTACTCCATTCTGATCCTCCTCGACCTCTCTGCTGCCTTTGACACTGTCGACCACCCCCTCCTCCTCCACACCTTATTTCACCTCGGCTTCACGGACTCCGTCCTCTCCCGGTTCTCCTCTCACCTCTCTGGCCGGTCATTCTCGGTCTCCTTCGCCGGCGCCTCCTCCCCCTCCCATCCTTTAACTGTCGGAGTTCCTCAAGGGTCAGTTCTCGGCCCTCTTCTGTTCTCCATTTACACTCACTCCCTCGGTGAACTCATTTGCTCTCACGGCTCTGACTACCATCTCTACGCAGATGACACGCAGATCTACATCTCCGCCCTTGTCCTCTCCCCCTCCCATTGGGCTCGCATCTCCTCCCGCCTCCGGGACGTCTCCACCTGGATGTCGGCCCGCCACCTAAAATTCAACGTGAGCAAGGCTGAGCTCCTCATCTTCCCTCGCAAGCCCGGTCCTCTCCCAGACTTCCCTATCACCGTGGATGGCACGACCATCCTTCCCGTCTCTCGGGCCGGCGATCTCGGTGTCATCCTTGACTCGTCTCTCTCGTTCACCCCACACATCCTATCCGTTTCCGAAACCGGCCGGTTTCACCTTTACAATATCACCAAGATCCGCCCTTTCCTCTCCACCCAAATGGCTACCTTACTGCTACGGGCTCTCGTTATTTCCCGGCTAGACTACCGTGTCAACCTTCTCTCTGACCTCCCTTCCTCCTCTCTCGCCCCGCTCCGGTCTATTCTTCACTCCGCTGCCCGGCTCATCTTCCCGCAGAGACGATCTGGGCCTGTCACTCCCCTTCTTAGACACCTCCAGTGGTTGCCTATCGACCTCTGCTCCAAACAAAAACTCCTCACTCTAGGCTTCGAGGCTCTCCATCACCTTGCCCCTTCCTACCTCTCTTCCCGTCTCTCTTTCCACTGCCCACCCCGCACGTTCCGCTCTTCCGCCGCCCACCTCCTCACCGTCCCTCGGTCTCGCCTATCCCGCCGTCGACCCCCGGGCCACGTCCTCCCGTGGTCCCGGAACGCCCTCCCTCCTCGCCTCCGCCAAACTGATTCTCTTCCCCTCTTCAAAACCCTCCTTAAAACTCACCTCCTCCGAGAGGCCTTCCCAGACTGAGCTCCCCTTCTCCCTCTACTCCCTCTACCGCCCCCCCTTCACCTCTCCGTAGCTTAACCCTCTTTTCCCCCTATTTCCCTCTGCTCCTCCCCCTCTCCCTTCCCATCCCCTCAGCACTGTACTTGTCCACTCAACTGTATATATTTTCATCACCCTATTTATTTTGTTAATGAATTGTACATCGCCTCGATTCTATTTAGTTGCCATTGTTTTTACGAGATGTTCTTCCCCTCGACTCTATTTATCGCCATCGTTCTCGTCTGTCCGTCTCCCCCGATCAGACCGTAAGCCCGTCAAACGGCAGGGACTGTCTCTATCTGTTGCCGACTTGTTCATTCCAAGCGCTTAGTACAGTGTTCTGCACATAGAAAGCGCTCAATAAATACTATTGAATGAATGAATGAATGAATTAAATTCCACGTCCTTGTGCCAAACAGCGTATCACGACCAGCTCCATGTCTCCCATTTCTGAGTCTCATCGGTCGATGCCCTATCCTCATTCCTGTCAGTGAATGACAGCGTGGCTCAGAGAAGCAGCGTGGCTCAGTGGAAAGAGCACGGGCTTTGGAGTCAGGGCTCATGAGTTTGAATCCCAGCTCTGCCACTTGTCGGCTGTGTAACTGTGGGCAAGTCACTTAACGTCTCTGTGCCTCAGTTCCCTCATCTGTAAAATGGGGATTAAGACTGTGAGCCCCACGTGGGACAACCTGATTCCCCTATGTCTACCCCAGCGCTTAGAACAGTGCTCGGCACATAGTAAGCGCTTAACAAATACCAACATTATTATTATGACCTCTATATCCTTTTTTTTTGTATTCTCACCTTTCTTTTGTCTCCTCCTTCCCTGATTGTCCCTCTCCTAGATTTGTCAGCTCTCTCTCCTAGTGGATAAAACATGGGCCTGGGAGTCAAAGGACCTGGGTTCTAATCCCAGCTTTGCCACTTTCTGATGTGGGACCTTAGGCAAATCACATCATTATGGGCCTCAGTTACCCATCTGTAAAATGGGAATTAAGACTGTGAGCCCTATGTGGGACAAGGGCTGTATCCAACCCAATTACCTTGTTCGTACCCCAGTGCATAGTACAGTGCCTGGCACATAGTAAATGCTTAACAAATTATAAGGCATATATATATATGTAAACTTGTCCTTTCCTTCCAGGCCAGGCATCATTTAAAATGAACCAACTAGCAATCTGACCATTTTCATTTGGACCCTCTCTGGCTCGTTTTAGCACCCATCCACTCTCTGACTGAACCAAACCTTTGTGAGTTTAGGTAATTAGAGGACATTGCCCTGGTGGACCACCAATAGTTCGGCCTGTCAGTTACAGTTTGGGCAAATGAGCCTCCTATACAATGTTCTCCCATTCCTCCACTCCTGCCCCAAAATGGGACTCCAGGGCGCAATGGATTGGCCTGATGAGGTATGTCTTTAAAGGAGGAAAAGTTCATCCAGTTTTCCAGTTTTCCAGATGAAAAACAGAAGTTCACTGAGGGAAAGTGTGGGCTTAGGAGCCACAGGAGACCTCCCTAATTCCTTCTTTGATCTGGAATGTTATTCATGGATCGTCTCCCTTTCTCCATAGCCCCCACTACTGAGTGAACAGAGGGTTATTTTAGCCCACAGACTGCTTGAAACAGAGGCTGCAGAAAAGCAAAGATTTATGTAGGTTCCGTTTTAGAAATTGAGGAGGAAGAATAAAGAACCATCCGATGAAAGGGGCCCCACCAGATACATTCCTTTTCACACCTGTCTGGGCCGAGCATTCCCATTGCTTTCCGGTGGGCCCAAGTTGGGAAGAGAGGGGTAATTGTTTTAGGTAAGAAAGATGGTGCTCCAGTTTGTACAAAGCCAGGGAATCGTTTGCTGAGGTTCGAGACGTGCAAGAATTATTTGGGCGGAAGAAACAAAATGTGGTTCTATCAGATGAGTGGGATTAATGTTGAGGAGGGAGAAGGCATGAGAATGGGTGCTGTACAAGGTGCAGGCTACCAGGCAAAGCTCTCATCTTTCTCCAAATCTGAGGCCAGCCATCTAAGGCATCGGTCTTCCACTTCTTCTACTTTCTGGACCTCTTCCCAACATACCTCATCTATCTCACCACTGACCTTTCACCCATATCCGGCCCCTGGCCCGGAACACCCTCCCGCCTCATACTCAATGAACAGTTACTCTCCCCACAGCCTTCAAAGCATTATTAAGAAAGGCACATCTCCTCCAAGAAGCCTTCCCTGACTAAGCCCTCCTTTCCTCTTCTCCCACTCCCTTCTGCGTTGCCCTGACTTGCTCCCTTTATTCATCCCTCCTTCAAGCCCCATAGTGCTCTTGTACATATCTAATTTATTTATTTATATTAACGTCTATCTCCTCTTCTAGAGTGTAAGCTCGTTGTGAGCAGGGATGTGTCTGTAGTTGATATATTGTACTATATATTGCATATATAGTACAGTGCTCTGCACACAGTAAGCAGTCAGTAATGATTGACTTTTATCATCAGTTTACTCACTGCACTAACATCTAACCTACGTTGAACCACCCTGAGAAGAGGAAGAAGAATATGAAGAAAGAAGGGATGGGTAGGGAGGTATCCTTAGAGCTTAGGTAACATAGAACAGTTTAAATGGCAGTAGAAGGGGAAATCAGGCTGGGAGATGAGAGATTAATCAGGGAAGGCCTCCTGGAGGAGATGTGAGCAGGGCTCGTTTGTACCAACTCTACTGTAATGTACCCTTTCGTCATCTGGTATTCATTCCACCCTCGGCAACCCCACCTTACATAGGTACTTATCTGTAAATTATTTATCCATATTAATGTCTGTCTTCCTTTCTAGGCTGTAAATGCACTGTGGGTAGGGAACATGCCTACCAACTCTATTGCACTGTACTCTCCCAGTAAGTGTCCAATAAATACCATTGAGTGATTGATTGAGATTGCAGAACCTTTTCAAAGACGGTGAGAGCCGGGGGCTGTGGAAAGTGAAGGTGGTGGGAATTTTAGATGGAAGAGATGGCCTGAGCAAGAAGCCAGTGGTGAGAGGACGATGAAAGCTTTTGGAAAATTGCGGGATCTCTTGCAGCCGTGGGTAAAGAGGAGAGGGAACTGAGTCATGCTAGAATGTGTAGAGACAGAACAGTGATCGTTCATGGATGTGTTTGTCTCTATGCCAGTTTTTGGATGGAGGGTTAATTATTAAGTGATCGATGGATATGGGGCTCGGTGAAGCCTGTGGTAAATCAAAACTTTGAAGCCGATTAGTATGTGTTCCATTAACATCTTCAGACCGACATTAAAAATGTAAACCAGGAATGATCCTCACCACACAGCTGCGAAGTAGTGTAAGCTCATTTTGGAAACAGAATCGCCTCAGTGGTGAAGGAGAGGCAGCTTTCCCTTAATCCTTGGCACTTCAAACTTCAAAGTCAGGTCAGGTGGCTAAGCAACAATTATTTTCACATTATTTCGAAAGTGTTTATCATTTTCTCCCTGAACATCATAGATTCATAAACACGTTGCCTTTCCTTTCCAAAGGGATCATGGCCGCAAATGAAGGTAAGAGAATCAATCCATCAAAGCGATGGAAATTAGATCACTCTCTCATGTCTGAGCACCAGGAGGAAACAAACACTTTCAGAATTCGTTCTTGGAAGAAGAAATAGCATGTTGCCTGACCTCTCATCAAGAAGGTCAGTCAGAAAATGAGACTTGGAAAAAATTCCACAAATGTCTAATTAAGAGTGACGAAATGAAACTGAACAAAACAACAGTTAGTCTGTATATGAGGAGGAAAAAAAAAAAAGGCCTTCTACCCAGGAAATAGTGTTACCTCCAAATAAGAAGTAAATTTAAAAGTAGTCTGTGGAAAGCTCTGAACACTGGACAATAAAACATAAAATTGCCCCGAGGAGACGAAGAACTGGAAAAAAATTGGCCACTCATTCCCAGTTTAATTTCTACGATTCTAAAGTGCAATTTTAAACCAATGAGAGCTGCAAGAGTACAGTTCTTTTCCACAACAAGTGAAATGAACACCAGGCTGATACCTGCAGATGACAGAAATGAGTCAAAATGAACTTGTGCCTCAATTACCTAAATATTTCAAGTATTCTAGAGGCCCAACTGTCAAAGAATATGGAGGGATACTGTTATAACTTAAAATGACAGCAGTTGGGAATTTGATTAGACTTCATGAAGAACTCCTAAGGTCAAGAGTTGGGAGACACTATTCTGCAATTTCCTTCTCTGAAGAATTCATTCCTTCAGTTGTATTTAGTCAGCACCCGCTATGAGAGCATTGGATTAAACCCTAGGGAGGAATCCAAGTATGATAAAAGAAGACTCAGTCATTCAATCGTATTTATTAAGCGCTTACTGTGTGCAGAGCACTGTATTAAGCTCTTGGGAAAGTATGGTACAGCAATTAAGAGTGACAATTTCTACCCACAACGAGATCACAGTCTAGGGTGGGAGACAGACATTAGTACAAATAGACATCGATATAAGTAAATAAAATGACAGATATATGCATAAGTGCTATGGGGCAGGGAGACGGGGGGAAGAGCAAAGGGAGCAAGTCAGAGTGATGCAGCAGGGAGTGGTAGATGAGGAAAAGTGGGGCTTGGGGAAGCCTCTTGGATGAGATGGGCCTTTAGGAAGTCTTTGAAGTAGGGGAGGGAGTAATTGTCTGGTGGATTTGAGGAGGGAAGGCGTTCCAGGTCAGAGGCAGGACGTGGGCCACGGGTCAGCGGCGGGACAGGTGAGATTGAGGCCTAGTGAGCAAGTTTGCACTTGAGAAGCAAAGTGTGCAGGCTGGGATGTAGAAGGAGAGAAGCGAGATGAGGTTGGAAGGGGCAAGATGATGGACTGCTTTAAAGCCACTGATGAGGAGTTTTTGTCCTCTCCCCCTCACTCCAGGGTCCTATCTCCTCCTGCCTCCAGGACATCTCCACCTGGATGTCCGCCTGCCACCTAAAACTCAACATGTCCAAGACTGAGCTCCTTGTCTTCCCTCCCAAACCTTGTCCTCTCCCTGACTTCCTCATCACTGTGGACAACATGATCCTTCCCTTCTCACAGGCCCGCAATCTTGGTGTCATCTTTGACTCTGCTCTCTCATTCACCCCACACATCCAATCCGTCACCAACAGCTGTCGGTCTCACCTTTACAATATCGTCAAGATCCACCCTTTCCTCTCCATCCAAGCGACTATCTTGCTGGTGAAAGTTCTCATAATATCCCGACTGGATTATTGTGTCAGCCTTCTCTGTGATCTCCCTTCCTCCTGTCTATCCCCGCTCCAGTCTATACTTCATTCTGCTGCCCGGATTATCTTTCTACAGAAACGCTCTGGACATGTCACTCCCCTCCTCAAAAACCTCCAGTGGTTGCCTATCAACCTTCACACGAAACAAAAAACTCCTCACTCTGGGCTTCAAAGCTCTCCATCCTCTTGCCCCCTCCTACCTCACCTCCCTTCTCTCCTTCTACAGGCCACCTCGTACATTCTGCTCCTCTGCCGCCAGCCTCCTCAAGGTGCCTCATTCTCTCCTGTCCCACCGTCGACCCCTGGCCCATGTCCTACCACTGACCTGGAATTCTCTCCCACCTCACATCCGCCAAACTAACTCTCTTCCCCTCTTCAAAGCCCTACTGAAAGCTCACCTCTCCAGGAGGCCTTCCCAGACTGAGTCCTCCCTTCCCCTCTGCCCCTCCTCCCCTTCCCATTCCCTCCCTCTGCTCTACCCCGTCCCCTCCCCACAGCACTTTTGCATATTTGTATAGATTATTTATTACTCTATTTTATTAATGATGTGTATATATCTATGATTCTATTTATCTCAATGGTATCGATGCCTGACTACTTGTTTCATTTTGTTGTCTGTCTCCCCCTTTTAGACTGTGAGCCTGAGGTTGGGCAGGGATTGTCTCTATCTGTTGCCGAATTGTATATTCCGAGTGCTTAGTACATGCTCTGAACTCAGTAAGCGCTCAATAAATATGATTGAATGAATGCATGAATGAAGTGGATCGACAACTAGTGGAGATTTTTGAGGAGGGGGTGACATGTCCTGAATGTTTCTGTAGAAAGATGAACCGAGCAGTAGAGTGAAATATGGACTGGAGTGGGGAGAAGCAGGAGGTTGGGCGGTCAGAAAGGAGGCTGATGCAGTCATCCAAGCAGGATAGGATGAGTGACTGTATTAACATCGTAGCAATTTGGGTGGAGAGGAAAGGATGGATTTTAGTGATGTGAAGGTGGGATCGACAGGATTTGGTGACGGATTGAATATGTGCGTTGAAAGAGAGAGAGGAGTCAAGGATAACACCAAGGTTTCGGACTTGTGAGGCAGGGAAGATGGTGTCGTCTACAGGGATGGGGAAGTCAGGGAGAGGACAGGGTTTGGCTGGGAAGATAAGGAGCTATGTTTTGGACATGTTGGGTTTGAAGTAACAGGAGGATATCCAAATAGAGATGTCTTGAAGGCAGGAGGAGATGTGAGCCTGGAGACAGCGAGAGAGATCAGGGGAGGAGTTGTTGATTTGGGTATCATCCTGCATAGAGATGGTAATTGAAGCCAAGGAAGCAAATGAGTTCGTCAGTACTGCCCCTGTCAGGGTCAAGACGGGTGATGGCAGGCGAGGGGTTTCCTGACAGCATCCATGGCTGGCTGAGAATCTAGCTACAACTGGCTCTCAAATTTCATTCGCTGTCTCCCCGAGAAGCCACATGGCCTAGTGAATACAGCACAGGACTGGGAGTCAGAGGATCTGGGTTCTGGTCCCAGCTCTGCCACTTGTCTGCTGTGTGACTTTGGACAAGTCACTTAACTTCTCCGTGCCTCAGTTCCTTCATCTGTAAAATGGGGATTAAGATTGGGAGCCCTATGTGGGATAGGGACTCATTTGCTTGTATCCACCCCACTGCTTAAAATAGTGCCTGGCACATAGTAAGAGCTTAACAAATACTAGTATTATTATTATTAGATTAGAACCATCTTCTCCAGTCACCTCCAGAGCAGTACGGGACATGTAGTTTTAAGAGAGTCTTTTAGACTGTTCATGTCCTTCTTGGGGCTATGATCCTAGCCCATGCTAAATGTGATAATAATAATAATAATGTTGGTATTTGTTAAGCGCTTACTATGTGCCGAGCACTGTTCTAAGCGCTGGGGTAGACACGGGGGAATCAGGATGTCCCACATGGGGCTCACAGTCTTAATCCCCATTTTACAGATGAGGTAACTGAGGCACAGAGAAGTTAAGTGACTTGCCCACAGTCACACAGCTGACACGTGGCAGAGCTGGGATTCGAACTCATGACCTCTGACTCCAAAGCCTGTGCTCTTTCCACTGAGCCACGCTGCTTCCCAGCCACGCTGCTTCCCATGACAGTTACTCATTTATTCATTCAACCATATGATGACAGTTACTCATTTATTCATTCAACCATATTTATTGAGGCTTACTGTGTGCAAAGCACTGTACTAAGCACCTGAGAAAGTACAATACAACAACAAATATATTCTAGCTCACAGTTTAGAGTGTCCCCCTCAAACCCAGATTGAGGAAGTCACATTGGACAGTCTTCACCCTGCATGGAACTGAATTCAGGCAGGCTTTGAAAGGTCTCCAATCCCCCAGTAGCTACATCCTCCCCTAAAAAATTTCAGAGATGTCGAACTGAAAATGCTGAGTTGGAGGGTTCATTCCCCGTACGGGGGATTTGTTTCCTCTTGACTGTAAGCTCAGTTTGGGCAGGGAACCTATCTATTTATTGTTGTGTTGTACTCTCCCAAGAGTTGAATAGAGTGCTCTGCACTCAGTAAACACTCAAAAAATGTTAATGAATGAGCTGAGGCCAGGGTCAGCCTGGGAGACTCCGCCATGCCTAGAAAATGCCTTACCACCTCAAGCATTAGTATGGGACAACTTTAAGAGGGAAAGGGCTCGCGAAGAAAAGTTCTGAGAAGAAATGGTGGAAGAGCCAGAAAAAAGTAAGCCAAGTACTTGAGATTGAAATAATAATAATAATGTTGTTATTTGTTAAGCGCTTACTATGTGCGGAGCACCGTTCTAAGTGCTGGGGTAAAGACAGGGTAATCAAGTTGTCCCACATGAGGCTCACAGTCTTAATCCCCATTTACAGATGAGGTAACTGAGGCACCGAGAAATGAAGTGACTTGCCCAAAGTCACACAGCTGATAAGTGGCGGAGCCAGCATTAGAACCCATGTCTTCTGACTCCTAAACCTGTGCTCTTTCCACTGAGCCAGATGGTGTGTCCAGAACTAGATCCACATAGTTAAATAAACCAACATACGGGAGTGGGATTGATTTTTCAATAAAGACACACAACATGTAGTGAATTGAAAACAGAATTACATGCTGGTGAGTGGAGAAAGAGTCCTATTTAGATATTGAGCGGCAAAAGCTCCTAAGGCTTTAAAATTGATTGTAGAAGTTTCTCATGTCTAGGTACAATTTACACAAGAGTTTAACTTGTTCCTGGGAGCAAGTGGACTAAAACTAGAATTGATCTTCACAAAATTCCAGCAGGAAAATTCTTCTGCACAGACTCTCTAGCCTTTAAGCTCACTGTGGGCAGGGATTTTGACTGTTTATTGTTATAGTGTACTCTCCCAAAAGCTTAGTACAGTGCTCCGCACATAGTAAGCACTCAATAAATACAATTGAATGTATGACAGCTCAGTCCTGATGTCATCAAGAATGACCCAAAGCTTCGTGCATCATGTGGCCTAGTGGAAAAAGCAAGGGCCTGGGAGTCCAAAGACCTAGATTCTAAACCCAGCTCATTCACTTGCCTACCGGTGATGTTGGGCAAGTCACTTTACTTCTCTGTGCCTCAGTTTCCTCACGTGTAAATAGAGAAGCAGTGTGGCTCAGTGGAAAGAGCACGGGCTTGGGAGTCAGAGGTCATGAGTTCAAATCCCGGCTCTGCCACTTGTCAGCTGTGTGACTGTGGGCAAGTCACTTCACTTCTCTGTGCCTCAGTTACGTCATCTGTAAAATGGGGATTAACTGTGAGCCTCACGTGAGACAACCTGATTACCCTGTATCTACCCCAGCGCTTAGAACAGTGCTCTGCACATAGTAAGCGCTTAACAAATACCAACGTTATTATTATTCAGGGTCTGACCTCCTTTCTCCTTCCACTGTAAGCCCCATGTGGGACAACGACTGTGTCCAACCTGATTAACTTGTCCCTACCCCAGAGCTTCATGTGGGCAGGGAATTTGTCTGCTTATTGTAATACTTTTACTCTCCCAATATCTTAGTAGAGTGTTGTGCACACAGTAAGGGCTCAATAAATACGACTGACAGAATGAGTAATAATAATAATAATGTAAGAAGACAATTTATAATAGCTTCAATCGATCAGACTGAAAGTAACTGTCCTCTGGTAATCCACATATTTCAAGACTATTGCTTACTGAAGGATCATGAAATGGTTGAAAGATTAACATTTCATTTAATTGGTCTGGCAGAAGCTGCACGGTTTGAACTTGGCAGAACCGTGATTTGGGCATAATAGCAAATTCCGTCATTAGTGATCAACTAGCAATTCAAGTGAAAAATATACAAGATTAAGGAAAAAAAGAACCCTGGAAGTGGATTTAAACAAAACCATTAAAATATATCAAGAGTCTACAGGGAGGGAGGGGTGAGTATTTGGAGTAGAGTAGGAAGAGAAGCAGCGTGGCCTAGTAGAAAGAGCATGGGCCTGGGAATCAGAAGGATGTGGGTTCTAATTCTGGCTCTGCCACTTGTCTGCTGTGTGACCTTGGGCAAGTCACTTACTTTCTATGAGCCTCAGTTCTCTCATCTATCAAATGGGGATTAAGACTGTGAGCCCCATGTGGAACAGGAACCGTGTCCAACCTGATTATCTTGTATCTACCCCAGTGCTTAGAACATTGTCTGGAACATAGTAAGCGCTTAATAGCACAATTATTAGGAAGGGACAAGGCAGAGGGTGAAGCAGGCAAAAATTAATGAAAAATAAAAAAGCTTACTTGAATGAGAGTTGGGGCTGTCAGTCATATAGCAACAATACAATATAATAATAATAAGGTAAGTGTTAAGTGCTTACTATACGGCAAGCACTGGGGTAGATATAATACAATCATATCAGAAAAAATCCCTGCCCCATATGGGGTTTTCAGTCGAAAAAGGAGGGAGAGCTGATGTTTAACCTCCAAATTACATATAATAATAATAATAATAATGTTGGTATTTGTTAAGTGCTTACTATGTGCAGAGCACTGTTCTAAGCGCTGGGGTAGACACAGGGTAATCAGGATGTCCCACGTGGGGCTCACAGTCTTAATCCCCATTTGACAGATGAGGTAACTGAGGCACAGAGAAGTGAAGTGACTTGCCCACAGTCACACAGCTGACAAGTGGCAGAGCTGGGATTCGAACCCATGACCTCTGACTCCAAAGCCCGGGCTCTTTCCACTGAGCCCCACTGCTTCTCTCTCTATATAAGGAACCTGTGGCTTAGAAATGCTAAGTGACTTTCCCCAGGTCACCCAGGAGATCCCTCAACTCAGTTCTTGTAGAGGGTACATCTTCCAGACATGTTTCGGCTAGAACCCTGCTGGGGGAATGTTCGTTCAACACTATGAGCCTGTTTTCCTAGAGTTCACTGCAGCATCGGGAAACAAGAGTTTGCGCCTATTTGCACAGGGACAAAAACAGTGAGGGCTACCCATGAATTTTCTTTATTATAGAGCTGAGGAGAAAAACTCATATAAGAAGGGCTGGAGGAGAAATGTATTATGGAAGAAGTGAGTGTACAAGCAGTGTGCTTATTAGTAGGAGATGGAAGATGCCCCCTTTGATATCTATTTGAAGGGATATTATCAAAAGGAGTATGGCAGGTGGAAATTTTTGATATAAAAAGAAACAACACTAAGGTATTTTTATACTAAAGAAGAAACAGAAATCTCAGCGAATGATAAAAGGCTTGTCTCGTCTTATGCCGTCGGGTCGTCTCCGACCCACAGCGACGCCGTGGACACATCGCTGGCAGAACAACCCGCCTCCATCAGCAATCGCTCTCTAGTGGATCCCTAGAGTTTGCTTGGTAAAAATCCAGAAGTAGTTTACCACTGCCTCCTTCCGTGCAGTAAACCTGAGTCTCCGCCCTCGCCTCTCGCCTCTAATCTGCAGCACAGGTGAGTTTTGACTTGTAGGCGATGGCCTTCCACTCGCTAGCCACTGGCCAAGCTAGGAATGGAATGGACAGGCCTCTGCTTGACGCTCCCTCTTGTCGTCGAGACTGGTAGAGGCCTGGAAACTCTACGTGCGACCTTGAGAGAGGTGATAAAAGGTAGTGACCATTAAAAGAGAAGCAGCGTGGCTCAGTGGAAAGGGCTCGGGCTTGGGAGTCAGAGGTCATGGGTTTGAATCCCGCCCCTTCTACTTGTCAGCTGTGTGACTGTAGGCAAGTCACTTCACTTCTCTGTGCCTCAGTTACCTCATCTGTAAAATGGAGATTAACTGTGAGCCTCACGTGGGACAACCTGATAACCCTGATTAGATTAGATTAATCTAACCCCCATTAGACTGTAAACCCGTCAAAGGGCAGGGACTGTTACGAATTTGTACCTTCCAAGTGCTTAGTACAGTGCTGTGCACATAGTAAGTGCTCAATAAATACTATTAAATAAATAAAAATAAACCCTGTAATTCCCCCAGCGCTTAGAACAGTGCTCTGCACATAGTAAGTGCTTAACAAATACCAACATTATTATTATTATTAAAAGTATTGATGCAAAAGGATGGGTCATAGTGAAGGCTATTTGTAATCAGAGATTTTGAGCCTCTCGAAGGATAGGGTCTGTATCTGATTCCAACCAGTATACTCTTTCCCAGCACTTCATATAGTGCTCTGCACGCAGTAAGCGCTTCATAAATACTATTATTACTATTCTTGCTACTATACATTTCTAGATCTATGTCAATGATGGAGAGGTATTATATTCACTAGAAAAAAAAACCTTTGCACTTGTTTCTATTTGAAAAATGAATAGAGGTATTTTTGGAATAAAAGTCTTCCCCAGGAAAAGTTACTCATAAACCACTTTGTAAGAATTTCTAAGAAAAATGTTTGTGGCACTTTTGAAGTGTACTCGGGACAATTTGTCAGCATTTGTTAGAGGATAAGAAGTTTATATATTCTGCAGGGACTTCATTAATTATTGAAGAGCTACATGGTGTAAACACTCAATATTATGCATGTAAATGTTTGGAAAAAATGAATAAAATAACAGATAGGATATGCAAGCTTTTGCTTGAAGCACCCCATCAAAATAGCATATTGAGAAAAATGGGTATTTGTCCCATAAGGAATTCCTCTTCCCAGTCATAAATTTAGTAATTCATTAAGTGCCAAAAATAGAAAGAAAGATAAGCTTTTTTATTACAAATACATATTTCACATAGGTATGGGAATATATAGGAAAAGAAGAGCAGAAACATGGTTTGCTCCAAAGCTAATAGCGATCTATAGAAAACTGTGAAACATTGTGCTACATGTCAAAAATAGCGGTAGTAAATTAGAAAATCAACGATTTGTGGTATGACAATCTCAAGATCTTGGCTAAATGTGGAAATTGACTTGTGACGGAAAATGGATACTATGGAAAAATGCCTTTAAATTAAGATTACTAGCCCCACATAAAATAATCATCTCTTCTAGGAAGGAATCAAAGCTTTCATTTGGGGGATATATTCCCTAAGTGTCTACTATAGTGTTCTGAATTTAGCTGATATGCCCTTCTTGAAAGCAAGAAAGGTTTCTTCTAGCAAAAGCCTTGTAAGAAATGAGAGACAAGGAGTGAGGACAGAAAACATTGCTGCAAACACTACAAACATTACGTATAATAGTGTGGCCCAGTGGAAAGAGCGCAGGGCTGGAGGTCAGAGAGCCTACGTTTTAATCCTCACTCTGCCAACTGCTTGCTGGGTGACCCTGGGCAAGTCAGTTGACTTCTCTGTGCCTCAGTTTCCTCAACTGTAAAATGGGGATTCAAATCCTGTTCTCCCTCTCACTGAGACTGTGAACCCCATGTGGGACAGGGATTGTGTCTGACTTGATTAACTTCATTCAATAGTATTTACTGAGCACTTACTATGTGCAGAGCACTGTACTAAGTGCTTGGAATGAACAAGTCGGCAACAGATAGAGACGGTCCCTGCCGTTTGACGGGCTTACGGTCTGTTCGGGGGAGACAGACAGACGACAACGATGGCGATAAATAGAGTCGAGGGGAAGAACATCTCGTAAAAACAATGGCAACTAAATAGAATCGAGGTGATGTACAATTCATTAACAAAATAAATAGGGTAACGAAAATATATACAGTTGAGCGGACGAGTACAGTGCTGTGGGGATGGGGAGGGAGAGGTGGAGGAGCAGAGGGAAAAGGGGAAAAAGAGGGTTAAGCTGCGGAGAGGTAAGGGGGGGTGGCAGAGGGAGTAGAGGGAGAAGAGGAGCTCAGTCTGGGAAGGCCTCATGGAGGAGGTGAGTTTTAAGTAGGGTTTTGAAGAGGGGAAGAGAATCAGTTTGGCGGAGGTGAGGAGGGAGGGCGTTCCGGGACCGCAGGAGGACGTGACCCAGGGGTCGACGGCGGGATGGGCGAGACCGAGGGACGGCGAGGAGGTGGGCGGCAGAGGAGCGGAGCGTGCGGGGTGGGCGGTAGAAAGAGAGAAGGGAGGAGAGGTAGGAAGGGGCAAGGTGATGGAGAGCCTCGAAGCCTAGAGTGAGGAGTTTTTGTTTGGAGCGGAGGTCGATGGGCAACCACTGGAGTTGTTTAAGAAGGGGAGTGACACGCCCAGATCGTTTCTGCAGAAAGATGAGCCGGGCAGCGGAGTGAAGAATAGACCGGAGCGGGGCGAGAGAGGAGGAAGGGAGGTCAGAGAGAAGGCTGACACGGTAGTCTAGCCGGGATATAACGAGAGCCTGTAACAGTAAGGTAGCTGTCTGGGTGGAGAGGAAAGGGCGGATCTTGGTGATATTGTAGAGGTGAAACCGCAGGTCTCGGTAACGGATAGGATGTGTGGGGCAAACGAGAGACGAGTCAAGGATGACACCGAGATCGCGGGCCCGAGAGACGGGAAGGATGGTCGTGCCATCGACGGTGATAGAGAAGTCTGGGAGAGGACCGGGTTTGGGAGGGAAGATGAGGAGCTCAGTCTTGCTCATGTTGAGTTTTAGTTGGCGGGCCGACATCCAGGTGGAGACATCCCGGAGGCGGGGGGAGATGCGAGCCTGAAGGGAGGGGGAGAGGAGAGGGGCGGAGATGTAGATCTGCGTGTCATCTGCGTAGAGATGGTAGTCGAAGCCGTGAGAGCGAATGAGTTCACCGAGGGAGTGAGTGTAAATGGAGAACAGAAGAGGGCCGAGAACTGACCCTTGAGGAACTCCGACAGTTAAAGGATGGGAGGGGGAGGAGGCTCCAGCGAAGGAGACCGAGAATGACCGGCCAGAGAGGTAACTTGTATCTACACCAGCATTTTCAACAGATTTGACACATAGAAAGTTCTCAACAAGTAACGTAAAAAAAAGGGATGGGCTTTTTGTGTGGATAATGGGGATGGGACTATCCCACATGGGCCTTTTCAGCCACACACACACAGACTAATAAGTGAACTTTACCTTCAGTGGTGTTGTCTTCTAAATAGACAGGTCAGCTGCCTCCTCAGAGATGGAATAACTGAGAAGTAGGCTGCTCACTCCCCACTGCGGATCTCACCTGGAGATTTTTCAGTACTCTACCAGTCTCAGCTATGGGAGAGAGAGTTAAATCGAGGCCTACCCATCCCATTCCTAGCTTGGGCAGTGGCTACTGAGTGGCAGGCAATCGGCTACAAGTCAAAACTCACCTGTGCTGGGCAGCAGCAGCACGGGAGAGACTAAAGGGTGGAGCCTGAAGTTTACTGCGTGGAAGAAGGCAATGGTCAACCACTTCTAAATTTTTTACCAAGAAAACACAAGGGATCCATTACCAGAACGACTGCAGATGGAGGTGGGGAGTTCTGGAAGAGATGTGTCCATGGAGTCTCCGTGGGTCGGAAGCGACTCGAAAACATAAGCCAAGACAAGGATGCCTCTCCTTAAGGCTTTCATTTAAGACAGAGAGTATTCCACTGTCAGTAGAATTCACACTTAAATTCTTTTCCCAGTAGAAGCGATGATTTGCATTAGTCTCTCATCTAATACCTCTGATAACAGCATGCACGGAGAGAGAGCTGATAGCTGTTAGGGGTGAAATCTGTATAAATGAAAACGTGTGAAGTGAAAAGTACTGGGGCCTTTCCTACTTACCAAGGGAATACACCTATAAATATTATTTAATAGTAATACTGATAATGATGACAATAGTAATTGTACTGTTTATCAAGCCCTTACTATATGCCATTCAGTGTACAAAGTGCTTGAGTCAGTACAGGATAATCAGGACGGACACAGTCCTGGTCCACCTGGGACTTTAGGTGTGATTGTAATAATAATGATGATGGTACTTGTTAAGCGCTTATTATGTGCCAAGCACTGTTCTAAGCGATGGGGTAGATACGAAGTAATCAAGTTGTCCCGCGTGGGGCTCGCAGTCTTAATCCTCATTTTACAGATGAGGTAAGTGAGGCACAGAGAAGTTAAGGGATTTGCCCAAAGTCAAACAGCTGATTAAGTGGTGGAGCCGGGATTAGAACCCACAGTCTCTGACTCCCAAGCCCGGGCTCTTTCCACTAAGCCACACTGCTTCTCATTGACTGTAGGTCAATGGACATTTATTCATTGGCCTGCAGCGGCCTGCGAAGATCAGTACCTAAAAAACTACACAGGGTTTGGCTAGATCATCTTGTTCAGAGAAAGGGAAAGAGGAACACGTAACAAATTGAGGCCTGAGAATCCAGGGAAAACACTCATAGGCAAATCAAGGATCCACAGCAAGATATGAAGACCAAGCTCACAAACGTCAGTGACCAGTTGTGGGATAACAAAGCTGAAGGCATCTACAGATACCTTGACCACCAGTTAAACTAAGGATTTTTACTCGTTACTCAAGCATCTCTATGGTCTAGAACATACTACCACTATTCCACTGAAAAGAGCTGATGGAACCACCCTCATCAAAGAGAGTATCTCACACAGATGACAAGGGGAAGAAAGGAGGGGGAGGAAAAGGAAGAGGAAAAGTAGGAAGAGGAGTAGAAAGAGGAGTGGGAGGAAGAAAGTGAGGAGAAAGAGTAGGAGAAAGAGGAAGAGGAGGAGCAGGAAGAGGAAAGGGAAGAGGAAGAAAAGAAGAAGTAGGAGGGGGAAGAAGAGGAAAATGGAGAGGAGGAGAAAGAGGAGGAGGAGGAGCAGGAGGAGGAAAGGGAGGAAGAAAAGAAGAAGAAGGAGGATGAGAAAAAGGAGGAGGAGAAAGAGGAGGAGGAAGAGGAGCAGGAGGAGGAAAGGGAGGAAGAAAAGAAGAAGAAGGAGGACGACGAGAAAGAGGAGGAGAAGGAGCGGGAGGAGGAGGAAGAAAAATAGAAAAAGAAGGAGGAAGAGAAGAAGGAGGATTAGAAGGAAAAGAAACATCAACAGTAGCAACAAGAATTGTGGATTTGTAAATGCTTATAATGTGCCTAGTACTGTTTGAAATACTGAGGTAGATACAAGATAGGGTCAGGTTGGACATAGTACATGACCCAAAATGGGCTCATGTATAAGGGGAAGGGAGAACAGATAGTGAATCCTTATTTTACAGACGAGGATACTGAGGCGCAGAGATGTTGAGAGACATACCCAAGGTCAAACACCAGGAAAGTGGTGGAGCCTGGATTAGAACCCAGGTCCCCTGAATCTCACATCCAAGATCTTTCAATACATTTTTCTAATGTCTTTAACATTGACTGGCATAAGAGATTCCTGCCTTAGCTTGGAACCCCCTTATAGGAAGGCCCCATGCCCTTTAAATTGACTTATCTAGAGTCTAGTGCCATATCCACATATTTACAATGAGCTTCCCTAGTCCTGGTGATAGTGATGATCAATGAATGGTATTCTTGGAGCACTTATGGCTTGCGGAGCACTGTATTAAGCACTTGGAAGGCCACAGTACAACACAGTTGATTGACACGATCCTTTGCCTTCAAGAAGCATACAGTCTAGGAGGTGATGACAATTAAGTTGTCTGATTATACGAACCTGACCCGAGGACGACTGTTTGAATTTTGGGGGAAGTGGCACAACCTGAAAGGAAAAGACAAGAATTACATGGGAAGCAGCTTGGCCTAATGGGAAAAGGACCTGGGTTCTAATTCCAGCTCGGTCCCTTGCTAGCTTGATGACCTTGGGCAAATCATTTAATTTATCTGTGCTTCAGGTCCCTCATTTGCAGTTTGGGGATTCAACACCTGTTCTGTCTCCACCTTAAACTGTGAGCCTCTTGTGGGACAGTGACTGTGAGTGCCCTGATTATCTTGTATTTTCCCCTGTGCTTGACAAATAGTAAACGCTTCACAAATACCACAATTATTAGTTTTAAATCATTTTCTAAACCTCTTTCACATCTACTTTAACGCATGGCTCTAACCCCTTTCCAAAAACATCGTTCTCCCAGAAGCCAAAAGCTCTAAAAGGGGGAAGGTTCAGGTGGGAATCTATCCAGCTGGTGTTTTTCTGATTTCCCTACAGCATTATTTGTTTCAGAAATAACTTTGTCGTCTTGTCTTTTGCTGTCAAGCCGTCTCTGACCCGTAGCGATGCCATGGACACATCTCTCCCAGAAGGCCCCACCTCCATCTGCAATCGTTCTGGTGGTGGATCCAGAGAGTTTTCTTGGTAAAAATCTGGAAGTAGTTTACCACCGCCTCTTTCCGTGAAGTAAACTTGTGTCTCCGCCCTCGACTTTCTCCAATGCCGTCGCTGCCCAGCACAGGTGAGTTTTGGCTTGTAGCAGATGGCCTGCCACTCGCTAGCCACTGCCCAAGCTAGGAATGGAATGGGTAGGCCTCTGCTTGACTCTTTCTTCCCTAGTTGAGACTGGTAGACCATGGGACTCTCTACAGGTGTTGACTCTGAGGGGCAAAATAACTTTACTGCAGGTTAAGATCTTATCTCTGTGCATTTTTTGGAACTACTCCAGTTTCCCAGTTTCAGCAAATCCTCTGCTCAAGAAAAGCATGCCCCTTTCCAGTTGCTAACCTGCAGGTAAATCCATCTGTCCATGGTATTATTAATCACCCAACAGAAAATCGCCATTCCCCATTGTTTGAACCGGTCTACCCTTTGTCTTTAGATTGTTTATCCTGCTCTCCTGGCTAGTATCTGCCACCAGTCGATTGACCAGTCAGAAGCGGCTTAAATCTTCTGCTGTCCCCCATTCTTCTTACATTTCTGCCTGCCTGACAGGTGAATTACTCTCAACATTGCTTTAGCAGTTGACCTACCTGCTGACTCCAAGTGTTTCTCTCCCACTCAACCACGGAGTGATGTTGACCGGTACTGCCAGATGTTTCCTGAGAGAAGAGTGGACTTGAAATGAGCTAGGAAAGGCAAGAGATGGAGGACTCTGAAGCTAGAGAAGCAGCATGGTGTAGTGGATAGAGCACGGGCCTGGGAGTCAGAAGGTCATGGGTTCTAATCCCAGCTCTGCCACTTGTCTGCTGGGTGAACCGGGGCAGGTCACTTCACTTCTCTGGACCTCAGTTACTTAATCTGTAAAATGGGGATTGAGATTGTGAGCCCCACACGGGACGGGACTGTGTCCAACCCGATCTGCTTGTATCCACCCTGGCTCTTAGTACAGTGGCTGGCACATAGCTAAGCGCTTAACAAATACCGTTATTATTACTAGTAATAATGATAATAATAATAATAATAATAAAGATCTTTCTGGACTGTAAATTCATTATGGGCAGGGAATGTGTCCGCTAATTCTGTCCTCTCCCACATCCTGCCTCTGGCCCGGAACACCCTCCCTCCTCATGTCCGACAGACAATTACTCTCCCCCACTTCAAAGCCTTATTGAAGGCCCATCTCCTCCAAGAGGCCTTCCCTGACTAAGCCCCACTTTTCCTCATCTCCCACTCCCTTCTTCATCGCCGTGACTTGCTCCCTTTATTCATCTCCCTTCCAGCCCCAAAACACTTTGTACATATCTAATTTAATTAACCATAGTAATGTCTGTCTCCCTTTCTAATGTGTAAGTTCATTATGGGCAGTGAATGTGTCTGTCTATAGTTATATTGTACTCTCGTTCTCGCCTGTCCCGCCGTCCACCCCTGGGCCACGTCCTCCGGCGGTCCCGGAACGCCCTCCCTCCTCACCTCCGCCAAACCGATTCTCTTCCCCTCTTCAAAACCCTACTTAAAACTCACCTCCTCCAAGAGGCCTTCCCAGACTGAGCTCCTCTTCTCCCTCTACTCCCTCTACCGCCCCCCCTTCACCTCTCCGCAGCTTAACCCTCTTTTCCCCCCATCTCCCTCTGCTCCTCCCCCTCTCCCTTCCCATCCCCTCGGCACCGTACTCGTCCGCTCAACTGTATATATTTTCATCACCCTATTTATTTTGTTAATGAAATGTACATCGCCTCGATTCTATTTAGTCGCCATTGTTTTTACGAGATGTTCTTCCCCTCGACTCTATTCATCGCCATCGTTCTCGTCTGTCCGTCTCCCCCTATCAGACCGTAAGCCCGTCAAACGGCAGGGACCGTCTCTATCCGTTGCCGACTTGTTCATTCCAAGCGCTTAGTACAGTGCTCTGCACATAGTAAGCGCTCAGTAAATACTATTGAATGAATGAATGAAAGTAAGAGGGAGAACAGGCTTCGAGTCCCCATTTTGCAGGGGAGGGAACTAAGGCCCGGAGAAGCAAAGTGACTTATCCAAGTGACTTATCCTTTGACCAGCTAACCTTCACTGCCAATACATTCCCTGAATAGTCTCCTCTGACCCTCAAGTCACTTGGAAAAACTTAGTCATATAGCTTATTGACATGCCATCATTTCAACTTGTTTGGAAACAGTTGAATGATGAGAAGGTTACTAGCTTACATGAAATGTCCTGTCTCCCTCCAAATAAATGATATAGAAGTATCAATATCCCACTTTATATAGCTTCTTTTATCCAAAGAAGTCAGAAACACTTCAGGAACCTTGGATCCATTAATGGTAGTTAGCAAATAAGTTTGTAATCTATGGGTAAAGCGCTGACATCACTGACACAAGTAACAGCCTGTGTAAGTAGGTAGAAATCTTTCCCTCCACTACAGTTCATTCTCCCTGCTTATTTATTTATCACTAATAGCACTGAGCAGCTTGGGCCCCAGGCATTAAGAGCCAAATGGAGGTGGGGGATGGGGAGGAGGAATCTCAGCAGCCAGGCTGGGAATGATAAATAATAAAACAGAGAAGCCTATAATAAATCATCACCCTATCTCATGCTAAGTGTCACCAGGGGACTCAGCTTTATCCAGATTTGGAACTGCACAGGAAACTCGAGTCTCCGCCCTCGACTCTCTCCCATGCCACTGCTGCCCAGGAGAGGTGAGAGTTTTGACTTCTAGCAGATTGCCTTCCACTCTCTAGTCTCTACCCAAGCTAGAAATGGAATGGGTTGGCCTCTGCTTGACTCTCCCTCCTATAGCCGAGAACTGGTAGAGCACTGGAAACTCTCCAGGTGTGATCCTGAGAGGGAAAATGGCCCTCAGGAGAGGTGAAAGACTAGCGGATCAATAATGACGGTATTTGATAAGCTCTTATTATGTGTCAAGTACTGTTCTAAGCACTGGGGTAAATACAAGTTAATCAGGATGGACACAGTCCCTGTTCCACTTGGGGTTCACAGTCTTAATCCCCATTTTTCAGATAAGGCATCTGAGGCACAGAGAAGTGAAGTGATTTGCCCAAGGTCACACAGCAAGCAATAATAATCATAATAATAATGCTTTTTGTTAAGCACTTACTATGTGCTAGACACTATACTAAGTATTGGGGTGGTGCTTTGCACATAGTAAGTGCTTAACAAATACCATCATCATTATTATTATTATTACAAACAAATAGGGTTGGACACAATCCCTTGTCTCACGCGTGGGGCTCATAGCCTCAATCCCCATATTCCAGATGGGGGAACTGAGTCACAGAGAAGAAAAGTGACATGCTCAAGGTCACACAGCAGATAGGTGGTGAAGCCAGGATCAGAACCCAGGTCCTTCTACCTCCATACCCTGGCTCTAGCCACTAAGCCATGCTACTTCCCATCATTCCTTCAATTGTATTTATTGAGCACTTACTGTGTGCAGAGTGCTGTAATAATAATAATGGTATTTGTTAAGCACTTACTATGTGCCGAGCACTGTTCTAAGTGCTGGGGTAGATACAGGGTAATCAGGCTGTCCTACGTGAGGTTCACAGTCTTAATCCCCATTTTACAGATGAGGTCACTGAGGCACCGAGAAGTTAAGTGACTTGCCCAGAGTCACGTAACTGACAGGTGGTGGAGCCAAGAATAGAACCCATGACCTCTGACTCCTAAACCCATGCTCTTTCCACTGAGCCACGCTGTTGTATTCCATGGAAGGATGTGTGATAGCCCACCTAGTATCCGGTGTCTGTGTCCCCAGCTTTCTTTAATTTACCACTGCAAGAAGCAGTAGGATGAGAAGTGGGAGATAGAGAAGCAGTGTGGTCTTCTGGAAAGAGGACAGGCCTTGGAGTCAGAGGACCCAGGTTCTAATCCTGTCTGGGCCACCTCTCTACTCTGTGACTTTGGACCAGTTATTTAATTTCTCTGGGCCTCAGGTATCTCATCTTTAAAATGGGGATGAAGTCCGTAAACCCCATTTACAGTGTTCAACCTAATTAGCTTTCACCTACCTCAGAGCTTACTACAATTCCTGGCATAAAGTAAGCACTTAACCAATACTGTAAAAAAGTACATTGTTTTGCAACTTAATCCCTCAATAAATACCATTGATAGATCAACTGATTGATTGATCCTCCAAGCTGCAGTCACCCCATGCAATGCTCTGCACACAGAGGTGCTCAATAAATACGATTAACTGAGGAATCAACTGTTCTACGAACCAGGGATACGGCCTCAACACCGCTCCACCAGGAGCTAAAACTGTGCAATTAAGAAATCCTACATCAATTTAAAAAGAAAGAGATGAATTGACTAACATATTTGAGGATCTTGATAGAGAAGTTCAAAGTTGTGAAGAGGTGATCATTATTATCAATATTATCATTATCGTCGTTATCATTAATCATCATCATATTTGTTATGCATTTATAAAATGTTAACACTGGGCTAAGCACTGCTGTTGATGCAAGGTAATCAGACTATACCAAGTCCCTGTCCAAATGGGGCACATAGTCGACTAGAAAGGAAGAACAAGTATTTCCTCCCTCATCTTATGGACCTGAAGTTATTTAGAAGGATTTGGCCAGTTACAACATATTTTTTGATGACAAAAAGAAGGCTTTTGCTCTCCCTAAATTAGAAAAATTCTGTACTAAATTTAAAATCCACTATCAGTCAGCAGAACAAGCTTATAGTTTGCAGTCTCTTGCAAAGATTCACAATCATATTACCATTCTTCATTTATCTGTGGTGCTATGCTTTGAATTACTTTAACAAAAATTCAACAGCTTAACGATCCCTAATATAAGAGTATGTAGAACATCAAAAAAATTCATGTTATTTTTCAAAATGTTTTGGAACATCCAAGTTATTAACTGTCAAGTCTTTGGGAAATATTTGTCTCATAATTCACCATTCCCAAAACATACATTGTTCCCCAAACGTCTGCATTTTCAAGGCATATACACTTACCCCGGCGCTTAGAACAGTGCTCTGCACATAGTAAGCGTTTAACAAATACGAACATTATCATTATCATTATTATTATTATTAATGAGATGTTCATCCCCTTGATTCTATTTATTGCTATTGTTTTTGTCGGTCTGTCTCCCCCGATTAGACTGTAAGCCCGTCAATGGGCAGGGACTGTCTCTATCTGTTGCCGATTTGTACATTCCAAGCGCTTAGTACAGTGCTCTGCACATAGTAAGCGCTCAATGAATACTATTGAATGAATGAATGAATGAATGAATGAACTTGCTATATCATGAGATATAGACCCATGGTATTTATTGAATGCTTACTGTGTGCAGAACACCGTACAATACAACAGGGTTGATCTCGCCTCCCACCTCTCGCCCACATCCTACCTCTGGCCTGGAATGTCCTCCCTGCTCATATCAGACAGATAACTGCTCTCCCCCACTTCAGAGCCTTATTGAAGGCCCATCTCCTCCTCCAAGAAGCCTTCCCTGACTAAGCCCTCCTCTCCTCTTCTCCCACTCCCTTCTACTCTGCCCTGACTTGCTCCTTCATTCATCCTCCTTCCAATCCCCACAGGACATATTTATATATCTGTATATATCAGACTATTTATTCATCTACTTATTTATTTATATTAATGTCTGTCTCCCCCTCTAGACTGTGAGCTCACTGTGCGCAGGAATGTATCTGTTTGTTGTGATAATGTACAGCCACGTACCCTGACCCCAACGAGCTTACAGTCTAGAGAGGAGAAAGCAAGATGTTTGAGTGCTTTAAAGCCCATGGTAAGATGTTTCTGTTTGATATGGAGATGATGGTCAACTGTTGGAGGTATTTGGGGAGAGGCGAGATGTGAACTGAACTTTTAAAAAATATGATCCGGGCAATATAGTGAAGTAAGGAGTGGAGTGGGAAAAGACGGGAGGCGGGACGGGGTGTCAGTGAGGAGGCAGATACAGGTGGAACATGATAAGTGCTTGGATCATTCGTTCATTCATTTGTACTTATTGAGTGCTTACTGTGTGCAAAACACTGTACTAAGTGCTTGGGAGAGTACAACAACAAATAGGCACATTCCCTGCCCACAGTGAGCTTAGGGGATCAGCACTGTAGCAGTTTGGATAGAGAGGAAAGGGCAGATTATAGTAATGTGAAGATAGAACCAATAACTTTGAGTGGCAGATTAAATATGTGGGTTGAATGACAGTCATAAGTCTGGCATTATGCCAAAGTTATGGACTTGTAAGACAGGGAGGATAGTGGTGTTGTCTACAGAAATAGGAAAGATATGGGGAAGGACAAAGTTTGTGGTGGGAAGTGAGAAGTTCTGCTTTGGACATGTTAAGCTTCAGGTGTCAGCAGGACGATCTGTTGAAAGAAGGAGGAAGTGGGAGACTGCAGAGGAGAATGATCAGGACTGGAGAGGTAGATTGAGGATCATCTGCGTTGAGATGGCAGTTGAAGCCGCGGGGGTAAATTAGTTCTCTGAGGGAGTAGGTTTAGATGGAGAATAGAGGGGGGTAAAACTTTGGAGTAGCACATTTTGCTGTGAAATTGGTGGAAATGCGTTCTAAAGCAAGCATCTAATTCTCCTTTTTCTAGAACTATCCGTCAACTATTAAAGTGTAGATACTACAGCCATCATTTAGGTACCGGGTGTCCTGGTGAAATGAGAGCTGTCCTGAGGGTCAGAAGATACTGGGTTCAAATTCAAATTCAAATTACTATCCCCCCCTTCCTATGCCTTTCTGAAGGCACATCTCCTCCAAGAGGCCTTCTCCGACTAAGCCCTCCTTTCCTCTTCTCCCTCTCCCTTCTGCGTCACCCTAACTGGCTCCTTTTATGCATTCCCTGCCCCTCTCACAACAGCCACACAGCACCTATGTACATATCTGTACAGATACATGTACATGTACATACATGTACATATCCCGGCTCTGCCACTTGTCAGCTGTGTGACTTTGGGCAAGTCACTTAACTTCTCGGTGCCTCGGTTACCTCATCTGTAAAATGGGGATTAAGACTGTGAGCCCCACGTGGGACAACCTGATTCCCCTATGTCTACCCCAGCGCTTAGAATAGTGCTCGGCACATAGTAAGCGCTTAACAAATACCAACGTTATTATTATTATATCTGTAATTTATTGGCTTATATTTATTTATGTTAATGTCTTTCTCTCCCGCTAGATTGTAAACTCACTGTGGACAGGAAAAGTTTTTATTGTACTGTGCTTCCTGAAGCACTTAGTACAATGATCTGCACACAGTAAGTGCTCAATTAATATGATTGAATGAAAGAATAATGAATGAAATTCCAGCTTGGGTATTTGCCTGGCCTGTGACCTTGGGCAAATTATTTAATTTATATGGGCCTATTTTCCTCATCTGCAAAATGAGAATGCATCCAAACTGATCAGATTGTTTTCCTCTCAGCACTTAATACTGTATTTGACACCTAGTAGAAACTTTAACAAATACCACAGTTGATATTGTTATTATTACTAAGACTAAGAAACACATCTTTTTCCACCTCCCATTTTGCAATCATTATAAAAATAATAATAATGGCATTTGTTAAGTGCATACTATGTGCAAAGTACTGTTTTTAAGTGCTTACTATGTGCCAAACACTGTACTAAGGTTAGATACAGGTTAATCGAGTAGGAGAATCCCAGTCCCACATGATGCTCAGAGCTAAGTATGAGGGAAAACAGGTACTGACTCCCTATTTTACAGCTGAAGAAACTGAGGTTCAGAGATGTTAAGTGACCCTCTCAAGAACACGCAGCAGTTGGCAGGACTGGAATTAGAACCCAGTTCCTCTGACTCCCAGGCCTATGTTCCTTCCATCAGGTCATGCTACTTGTTGATGGGGAAATCAAACATCTGAGGATCCAAATATTTGTATGTACATTTAGATGAGATAGATATGCACATAGATAACTAGCGAGAAAGGGGAGAAAGAGAGATAGACACAGAGAGAGGGAGGGAGAGGGAGAGACTTTCATATCAGTTGATGATGACCACAATAAATTCAAAGAATTTTGGTGTTTCCACAACTTTCTCCAATTTCCCCTTCTCTCCCTGCCTTAACCATCTTCTTCTCTTTCTCTGTTCTTGGCCTAGTGGCAAGAACACAGGCTTGGGAGGCAGAGGACATGGTTCAAATCCTGTCTCCACACTTGTCTGCTGGGTGACCTTGGGCAAGTCACTTCACTTCTCTGGGCCTCAGTTACATCATCCGTAAAATGGGGATTAAGACTGTAAGCCCCATGTGGGACAACCTCATTACCTTCAATCTATCCCAGAGATTAGAACAGTGCTTGGCACATAGTAAAGGCTTAACAAATACCGTAGTTATTATTATTATCTCTTTCTTTCTCCACCTTCTGTCTCCCTCTGAATTTTCACTGCTGCTTAGGCTGAAGTAGGGATCAGAGCTGGGTAAGGAAGACAGAGGACAGCTGTGCAGCTGAGTGAAGTTGTTTCAAAGGGAAATCATTGTGGTGGTGAAGGGAGGATGCATCTTTCAGCTGGGTCACTCTCTCCTACTTGGCACGCTGAGCTCTCCAAGACAAGGAAACTAGAGTAACAACTCTAGAAGCAGCGTGGCTAGAGAAGCAGCGTGGCTCAGTGGAAAGAGCATGGGCTTTGGAGTCAGAGGTCATGAGTTCGAATCCCAGCTCTGCCACTTAGCTGTGTGACTGTGGGCAAGTCACTTAACTTCTCTGGGCCTCAGTTACCTCATCTGTAAAATGGGGATTAAGATTGTGAGCCCCATGTGGGACAACCTGATTCCCCCGTGTCTCCCCCAGCGCTTAGAACAGTGCTCTGCACATAGTAAGCGCTTAACAAATACCAACATTAACTTCACCTAGTGTAGGTTTCTGTGAGATCCACCCAATTCTCATTTCTTCTGGACTTTGATCCAAGGTTGTTTTTCCAAGTTGAACTTAACTATTCCGTATTATACTTTTCTTTGGGCCGTTAGTGCAAGCTATTTATTTGAGGCTGTAATTTCAGTACTTAATACCACAAATGTAAGTGCTCAAGGGCTTGGCTCCAACAATGATTGGCACTGGATAAATACTTAGATAGATTTTTCAGCCCCAACTATCGATGCTTCATTTAACGTTGTTTAAACATTTATGGCTGTGTTTTCTGGGGAACGAGTTCTCATCAATTTGTGATGTGCCTTGCCTGCAGCTAAGCTGGCTAAATATTTTAAAGGTGACCTGAATAGGTAAAATGCCAGGCTGCATTAACTTTTCTGAGCTTCAATCAGGAAGCACTAAATTCCTTTAATCAGTGGTGGATTCCACGTGGCTTACAATGATGGAGAACAACACAGTGGCATTCAGTGGTGACACCTACACGTTGGTTCACCAATATCTTCCAGACATTCTGGGGTAAATTCTCATGTTCCCTGCCATTCAATCAATCAATCAATCAATCATATTTATTGTGCACTTACTATGTGCAGAGAACTGTATTAAGTGCTTGGGAGAGGGTAATGTAAGAGAGTTGGTAGACATGTTCCCAAGGAATGATATGCATTGGCAAACTTGGAATGTTTTCTTTCATCACCAGGATTGTAAACTCCTTGAAAATAACGCGGTGCTCTGCTTGCCCAATCAAATTCAAATCCTCCAGGACAGGATTCATGTCTTCTCCTCCTGATCCCACCCCCAGAGTCCAGTGAAGTCAAGCCCCCTCCTCCCCAGCACTTGCATGTGTTATCAGTTTATTCAGTTCATCTGTTTATTCATTTTTGTTTACCTTTGTGGTTTCTGTGATTTCCCGCTTACTCCCAGTAGAAAATTTGGGTTCGCTCCCTGTTCAATTGTAAACTCGGGAACCATGGCAGAAATCATGCCTTCTACTTCTACTGAATGCTCCCAAGTGCCCAGTACAGTGCTCTGCAGACAGGAGGAAGGATCCATAAATGCTGATAATGCCGCTGATGTTAACCCTGATGCTTTATAAGTCCTCACCTCAACCTTCCAGAAATCCGACATGGAACACATCCCTAACTCTCCTGTTCCCAAAATCAGTAATTAATCTTTGGTACCTCTCCATTTTCTATTTGCACCTTGTCACATTTTTCTTGGTGGGTTCATTCCAGCTTAGCGATATTTTATTGTTCAGCAATACATGAACTCCTTCCACAGACTATTACTGTACTTCATCTCCAGAATGGTCAGTCATTTTTATTTGCTGACCCTGAAAATTCTGGGATATTGCACCTTTGCCCTCATATGAAAATGAAGAAACATTCTTATTGTAGTAATCATAGAAATTGTCATAGTAATAGTAGTAATGAGTGCTTACTTCAGTGCTTTGCACACAGAAAGTGTTCAATAAATATGATTGAAGTAATATATTTACTAAGCATCTCTAACAGCTGAGGCCTGCCTCAATATTTTCAGTAGGCAGAGAATGTGTCTACCACCTCTGATGAACTGTACTTTCCCTAAAGCATAATACAGTGCTCTGCCCACAATAAGTGCTCAATAAATGCCTCTGATTCAGTGATTGCTTTCTTATTATATTTACTAAGCACTTACAATGTGCCAAGCACTCTTGTATAGTTATAGTTATAGTAAAACTGAGTCCTCCACTTGACCGCTGTGTGATCTTGGGAAAGTCATTTCACTTCTCTTGACATAGTGGATAGAGCACGGGCCTGGGAGTCAGAAGGTCATGGGTTCTAATCCCAGCTCTGCCACTTGTCTGCTGTGTGATCTTGGATAAGTCACTTCACTCCTCTAAGCCTCAATTACCTCATCTGTAAAATGGAGATTGAGACCATATGCCTCAAATGGAACCAGGGACTGTGTGCAACCTGATTTCCTTCGGTTCACCCAGCGCTTAGTACAGTGTCTGGCACATAGTAAGCACTTCACAAATACCATAATTATTAATTATTATTATTCTCTGGGACCCAGTTACCTCACCTGCAAAATGGGGATTGAGACTGTGAGCCCCATGTGGGACAGGAACTGTGCCCAACTCAATTTGCTTGTGTCCATCCCAGTGCTTAGTACAGTGCCTGGCACATAATAAGTGCTTAAATATTATTATTATTATTTTTACATAGTTAATATTTACCACAACTATTGTTTTCCTGTGTGGGGCTTGTTACCCCAGTGCTTGACACTTAGTTCTTAACAAATACTGAAATTATTATCACCAGTAATTTTGTGCTTCGTTCTCCCTTTCACTTAGCCATTTGATAAAGTCAGCAGCTCCCTCTGATTGTGTCAGACTGAAAGTCTCAAATAGTTCCTTTCAGCAGAAGAACTGGAAGGTCTAAATTCAAATTTTGAGTCTACCACTGGCTTAAGAGGACGAGCACATGCTCTGACAAAAATTTTCCACAGGTCGTATTACCATTTATTTATTTCGCACTGCTTCCCACCTCCACCCGCACCTTCACACGCCACCGAACTCTGCTCAGATGCACATTTGTGGAGTAAACATTCTCTGAGTTCTCACAACCAAGCAGTTTGGTCCAGTGGATACAGCAGAGACCTGGGAGTCAGAAGGACCTGGGTTCTAATCCCCGTTCCGCCACTTGTCTGCTGTGTGGGCTCGGGAAAGTCATTTCACTTCTCTGTGTCTCAGTTACCTCATCTGGAAAATGGTGATTAAGACTTGGAGCTCCATGAGGACGGGACTGGGCCAAACCTGATGATCCTATATCTACCCCAGAGCTTAGTACAGTGCCTGGCACAGAGTAAGCGCTGAACAAACACCAAAAAAACCACACAGATTCTCAGGAAAGCAAACAGATACATCACAGGAAGTCTCACTGCTCTCTGCTCACAATAGGTCACTGCCTGATTTCCTTAACAAACACCTGTTTTTCTTTGGTTCCCCATCATAAAGGTCAGAGCACCTCTATCTTGGAATATAGAGTGCTACGCGAATATTAAGTAATATAAATAGCAATGAGGCTTATCAGATCTCAGTTTTAAATATCTCTTCATCTGAAAGGAGAGTGAGATCTAGATGGCTCTGTTGAACTCGTTTTCTTTTCCAGCCAGTTTCAACTGAAAATAAACACTGAGGGCAAATATTATCCTGAGCCTTCCTTGATGATGAAATTGTTTCATTATTTTTTTCTGATTTGAAGAGACACTGTGAAGAATACCTTTATTAATTCATTCAATCATTCAGTTGTATTTATTGAGCGCTTATTGTGTGCAAAGCACTGTACTAAGCACTTAAGAGAGTACAACAATAAACACACACATTCCCTGCCCACAGTGAGCTTACTGCAGCTTATTGGGTCCCGTGGCAATTATGCATAATTCAGATGGAAATAGCAATGACCTACCAAAACAAGCATTTGACTAGATTTTGAAAGTGTTGTTAGTGAAGAGAAGAGTTGAAATGAACATTCCTCCCATAACAGTCTATCATTTACAGACAAGACATCTTTAATTCATGCAAACATTGAAAGCTCTTAGCCTACAGGGACTGCTAGTCAGTGTCTGTGAAGCCTGGGCAGTGGGAAAGTTATTTTCTCACCCTGTTAATCTATGCATAAATAAGTTCCTTTTTTATTCCACTTTTTGCCCAAGCATTGTTTTATTCCAAGAAATCTATGCTAATGACTTAGGTTTACACAGCCCCTTTCGGCTAGAAGAATTTTCACATTTTACCAAACTAAAAGTCCCATGTACATCAGGTATGTTCCCGGCTCCATCACTTGTCTGCTGGGTGACCTTGAGCAAGCCACCTTCACTCCTCTGTGCCTCAGTTCCCTCATCTGTAAAATGAGGATTATGACTATGAGCCCTATGTGGGATAGGGACCGTGTCTAACCTGATTATCTTGTATCTACCTTAGTGCTTAGAACAGTGCCTGGCACACAGTAAGTGCTCAATGAACACCCAGATTATTATGAAATTGTTATTATTATTACCACTTCTCTTTATGCCTTAGTTGCATAAAAACTTACAGCAGCCGATTCTAGTTTCATGAACTTTTGACACCTGGGGGGCTGACGACTTTAACCACGCTCTTCCGCAAAGCACATACAGTATCTTCTACAGAACCGAAATAGTCCCAAAGTGCTGTAATTAAAATTCAGCAACCCATGGATTGCTTTTGATTATAGCAGGCCAAATCGACTTAACCTTCACTATCCAATGACATGAAACGTGGCGGCTCACACAGAGGGTCGGGGTTTAATCCATAGATTTGAATTAATTGGATGGATTCTCCGCTTTTCTTTGCCGAAGAGCAGTTCCCGAGTGCTTCAAAAATTAAGCCTCGGTGAGTTGTGGGGATAAAATTCAGTACTGAGGCTTGTCTCCCTCTCTGTTGGTGTTTCGATCTTCGCCTGCACATCAGACTCAGAGGAAGGGCCAAAAGAACAGGAGAAATGCATTAGATATCGCATCTCGGGCCCGGTCGCCTTCCTTTGAGTGAAACAACCCCCCTCTTAAAAGCACTCTGGTGATTTTACCCATCATCACTCTGGGAAGGGCCAGGGCACTTTTTAACAAGAATGAAACATGCATTTGCCTCGTGAAAAGGAAAAAAAAAATGATCACGTCTGTGGAGAATTAGCTTTATCAAGATGCAGCTGTATTAAATGACGAAAGACTGACCCGATAAGGTATTGAGCGGGTATCCGTGGTCCACCACTCATTCACCCCTGGAATCTCAGAGACTTTCTCGGTTACAAAAATATGTCGATAGAAGTCGAGGCTCCTGCTATCTTCAGCTACCTGAAAAAAAATCTATTATGCAGGTATTTAGGTTTTAATTTACCCCCTGCTATGTCACTAAAATGTCAGGAGGAAAATATACACTCAGCGGCTTAGTCTAATACGCTGCTTAGGAGAGCCGTTAATAGCTCCTATCATTCAGACACTGGACACCGTTGTTTCCTTTACAGACTTCAATTAACTGTGTTGTTTCTTTATCTGCTCGTATTTTAATAGGTCAACAGTTTACCGATTCCTGTTATATTGTTGAACTTCGAGGCCAATGTCGGATTCCTAGGAAATCATTCTTTTTATAATGAGAGCAATAAGGCTTCAAACTAGTTTCTTCTCATGGCTTTAAGGAGATAGTAGATTCATTCATTCATTCAATAGTATTTATTAAGGAGATACGAGATTCATTCATTCATTCAATAGTATTTATTGAGCACGCTTACTATGTGCAGAGCACTGTACTAAGTGCTTGGAATGTACAATGCGGCAACAATCCCTGCCCATTGATGGGCTTACAGCCTAATCGGGGGAGACGGATGGACAAACCCAAGATAACTTAATCGCAGTGAATAGAATCAAGGGGATGTACACCTCATTAACAAAATAAATAGGGTGGTAAAAATATATACAAATGAGCACTAGATGCTTCATGACCATCTGTCCTCTGGACTGTGGGCTCCTTGAGGGCAGAGAACTTATCGGGCAATTCTGGTATATTGTGTATATACAAGTTCTTAGTACAGTGCTCTGCACACAGTAAGTGCTCACGATTGGTCTATTGATTGTCCTTTGTTGTATAGCCAGTGGAAACTCTTAAAATTCCACATTGGACTGGGGAGAGAGGGACAGACATCTCAGGGAATGGTGAGCTCAACACAGTGGATAGAGAAAGGGCCCGGCAGTCAGAAGGACCTGGCTTCTAAATCCCAGCTCCTCCACGTGTCTGCTGTGTGACCTTGGACAAGTCACTTCTCTGTGCCTCAGTTCCTTCTTCTGTAAAATGGGAATCAAGACTGTGCCCAACCCAGTTAACTTGTATCGACCCCAGCGCTTAGAACAGTGCCTGGCACAAAGTAAGCACTTAACAAATATCAAATTATTGTTATTAAGGCTGCAGAAGAAGCAGATAATCATATTGTCTTATGCTGTTGCATCATTTCTGACCGACAGGGACTCAATGGACACGTCTTCCCCAGAGCGCCCCACCTCCATCTGCAGTTGTTCCAGTAGTGGATCTGTAGAGTTTTCTTGGTAAAAATACAGAAGCGGTTGACGATTGCCTCCTTCGGCTCAGTAAACGAGTTTTCGCCCTCGACTCTCTCCCGTGCCGCTGCTGCCCAGCACAGGTGAGTTTGGACTCTAGCAGATGGCCTTCCACTCGCTAGTCACCAGCCAAGCTAGGAATGGAATGGACAGGCCTCTGCTTGACTCTCCCTCCCATAGTGGAGACTGGAGGAGTACTGGAAACTCCTGCTTCTCAAGTGAAGAAATCAGGAGAGCAGCTAAGCTATCCCACAAGGTTCCCAGGTGTTATGGCTACCTCTTCCTCAGCCAGAAAACTTTAGCCACTCCCCCAACGGTATTCTTTTTAAAAATAATTTTTATTTGATATTTGGTAAGTGATTACTACGTGCCTGGCACTGTACTAAGCCCTGAGATAAGATAATCGGATTGGATGCAGTCCTTGTTCCACATGGGGTTCACAGTCTTAATCCCCGTTTTACCTATGAGGTGAATGAGTCCCAGAAAAGTGAAGTGACTTACCCAAGGTCACAAAGCAGATAAGTCATGGATCTGGATTAGAACCCAGATCTTCTGGTTTCCAGACCGGGTTCTTTCCACTAGGTCATGCTACTTCTTTGAGAACCATTCCCAGAGGAGATAGGAGCAGGACAACTGCTGACCAAAGCAAAGTTACTGAGTTCCTACCTTGGGCAAGGCACTGTACAAACGGCTTGGGGAAAAAAGTCAGAGATAGAGTTCTGGTCCCTGCCCTCAAAGAGATTTCACTCTAAACTCAAACTCATATTATTCACAGTTAGTTGGAGAAGGAGGAAGGAGAATGATAGAGCAAAGCAAATTTAAGAAAAATAATGATAATAATAATGATGATGACATTTGTTAAGCACTTACTACATGCAAAGCACTGTTCTAAGTGCTGGGGAGGATACAAGGTGTTCAGGTTGTCTCACGTGGGGCTCACAGTCTGAGGTAGGAGGGGGCAAGGTGATTGCTTACTTTTTTCTTCCCTAGAATTCTTGGCCCTAATGCCCTACCTCCATGGAAGCCCTGCCCTGTCCCTAAGAAACGGTTTATTAGATTTGTGAGCTCCTAGAGGGCCGGGGACTGTATTTAATTTCCACATATGTATTCTCTCAGTGCTCAGTCCAGTATTCTCTGAAAAGAGTATATGCTCAAGAAATACACCATCACCACAAACACCACCATTCCCCCCCGGGCCCAGTGGCCTGAGGCTAAGGACATGGGCCAGGGAGTCAGAGGACCTGTGTCCTAATCCTGACTCTGCCACTTGCTGCTGTGTGACCTTGGGCAAGTCACTTAACTTCTCTATGCCTCAGTTTTCTCCTCTATAAAATCAGATTTCAAAAACTGTTCCCTCTCCTATTTAGATTGGGAGTCCCGTGTGGGACAGGGCCTGTCTGACCTGATTATCTTTTATTTACCCCAGTCTTTGTTATTTGTTACATCTATAATTTATTTATTTCTATTAATGTCACTCTCCCCTCTAGACTGTAAGGTCGCTGCGGTCCCGGGATGTGTCTACCAACTCCGTTGTATTGTACTTTTTCAAGTGCTTAATTCAGTGCTCTGTACATGATAAACACTCAATAAATACCACTGAATGATTGATAAAGAAACCTCCTGTTCTTAAGCATTTACTATATTTCAACCCAGTCAGCTACCAGCCATAGGCCCCAAATCACATTTTGAGAGCAATGTCAGGTCTGGTTCTTGTGAGTTCAGTCATTAGTCTACAGAATTTTCTGTCCCTTGAACAAATGAGTCTATAAATATAAATGGTTAGGATAAGATGAAGAATTACACACACAGTTAGAAAGAAATCCTGTCATGGACTGAGAGAAAATGACCTCCCACCTTCCAGGCACTCGGGAAATAAAATTGAGAGTGTGATTCACACCAGGCCAAAATCAAACTTCATAGATCCAAGAGAAAAAACTACAGAAGGAGAATTATAGGTACACTTCACTGGGCCTCTGCCATTTCAGTGAATCAGGGAATCAATCAACTATTAAGTGCCACTGAGTGCACGGTATTCAACTAGGAGCTGGGGAATTTATAAAAAAAAATCCCATGACTTTCAGAAGTTCACAATGTGAAATAACCAAGGGACAGGGACCAACTTGGCCTAGTGGATAGAATTCGGGCCTGGGAGTCAGAAAGACCTGGGTTCCAATCCCTGCCCCACCACTTGTCTGCTGTGTGACCTTAGGGAAATCACTTCACTTTCTGCCCCTCAGTGACCTTATGTGGAAAATTGGGATGAAGACTGTGAGCCCCGCGTGGGACTGTGCCTAACCTGATTTGCTTGTATCTACCCCAGCGCTTAGTACAGTGTTTAACACCACAATTATTATTATTATGACCAGTTCACACCTGTTGATTCTCTCCCCATGCTTAGTACAGTGCTCTGCACACAATAAGCAGAGAACTGGATGGGCTTGATTTGTCATTCAATCATATTTCTTCATTCGATCATATTTATTGAGAGCACTTACTGTGTGCAGAGCACTGTACTAAGCATTTGAGAGTGCAATACCACAATAAACAGGCACATTCCCTGCCCACATCAAGCTTACAGTCTAGAGGGGCGGGGGGACAGACATCAATACAAATATATAAATGACAGATAGGTACATAAGTGCTGTGGGATTGGGAGGAGGGGACAAAGGGAGCAAGTCAGGGTGATGCAGAAGGGAGTGGGGGAAGAGGAAAGGAGGGGCTTAGCCTGGGAAGACCTCTCGGAGGAGATGGCCTTCAATAAGGCTTTGAAGTGCAGGGAGAGTATGATGTGTTGAGAAAATTGGATGGGGTCAAAAGATCAACGTTCTCTGGGAGAACAGGGGAACAGCTTTAAATCCTAACAGTGCTTGGGAAGTCTCCGTTCCCTGCCCATTTCCTGCCCTCACTATAAAGTTTTCACTGTTCACATTTGTGACATTTCTGGATGTTCTCAGCCCTAACTCCCAACCCAAAGACCCCCCAGAGTCACTATATTCATTCATTCAATAGTATTTATTGAGCGCTTACTATGTGCAGAGCACTGTACTAAGCGCTTGGAATGTACAATTCGGCAACAGATAGAGACAATCCCCGCCCATTGACGAGCTCACAGTCTAATTCGGGGGAGACAGACGGACAAAAACAAGACAACTTAATCACGATTAATAGAATCAAGGGGATGTACACTATATGGGGCCCAATTCTAGACTGCCCCCCAACTCTAGCTTGTTGTGAGCTGGGAATGTGTCCATTTACTGTTGTGCTCGCCTAAGACCTTAGTACAGTGCTCTGTACACGGTAAGCGCTCAATAAATTCGATTGAATGAATAAATGCTGGGTGCTGAAGGCCATCACTTCTCCTGTTCTTCTCATGCAGGTTTTGGGGGCGGCCTTACTGCTCTCCAAGTGTCTGCACCTCAATCATTGACACTATCAATCAATCAGTGGTATTTTTTGAGTGCTTACCGTGTGCAGAGCACTGTACTAAGTTCTTGGGAGAGTACGATAGAACAATATAACAGATCCATTCCTTGCCCACAGCGAGTCTATGGTGGAGGCCCGGGCGTTTTGTGGTGTTTGTTAAACATTGTACTAAGCTCTGGGGTAGATACAAGCAAATCAGGTTAGACACAGTCCCACGCGGGGCTCACAGTCTTCATCCCAATTTTCCACATGAGGTCACTGAGGCACAGAAAGTGAAGTGATTTCTTCACTTCAGGAGGTCCTGAAGGAGTAGAGATCATCAGGGACTACCCTACCACCTCCTATTCAGGGTTGGCTGCAGATAACCTGCCAAAAAGTGTTCCTTCCCACACTTACAGCTTCCCAAGTTTACGTGTCTCCCTGGGCCCTGGAATTTCTCATCCAGTCCCCACCAAAATCTGAGATCTCAACAATCTAATTCACTCATTCATTCAATCGTATTTACTGAGGGCTTACAGTGTGCAGAGCGCTTGGGAGAGGACAATAGAACAACTAACAGTCAAAAAAGTTGTCTGTTTATTGTTAACTCAGTAAGGACTCCGAACAAAATCCAATTCTAAAGCATCTTCTCCTGGATCTACTCCTTCATCCTCCCGAGGACCCTGTGTACTGACCCGTCGGCCAGAAATGGGGGATGCCTGCCTCGTCTTTTGAGCCGCTCGGTCCCCATGGTCCAAATCTCCCCATTTTATTGGACCAATCATGGGGTATTTGTCTATATTACAGTGCTGAAGCTGAACTGGTTGGTGGGGCACAGAATTGGAGGCGATGCCAACAGCTTGGCCTAGTGGCAAGAGCACGGGCCTGGGAGTCAGAGGACTAGGTTTCTAATCCCGGCTCCACCAATTATCTGCTGTGTGACCTTCAGCAAGTTACTTAACTACTCTGAGTCTCAGTTACCTCATCTGGAAAATGGGGATTGAGACTCTGAGCCCCATGTGGGACAGGGACCGTGTTCAACCTAATTATCTTGCAACTACCCCAGCACTTAGAACAGGGCTTGGCACACAGGAAGTGCTTAACAAACCAGGAGGGCTTCTGTGCCACCCTCTGGCCCATGCCCTAGAAAATGCTGACCCTTTGCATAATGCACTTGGGCAGGATATGATGTCCTGTAGGATCTGTTCTTCTATGGTCAAATATTCTGCTGGTGGATAAAAATCTATGTTTCCCCCTGAGGGAACCTCAAAATCATTACCCAGCCAGCATCTCTCTTCCTTTGGTAAAACTGGGGTGAGCCTTCTGACCCACCTCATCTTCCCCATGTGACTTCTTCACAGGGCATTTTGAGGAAGAAGTTAAACATCTGAAACCGCTGTCAAGGGCAATGAACATGGGAGTCAGTAAGGATGGAGAAATAATGTTGCCGGGCAGAGGAGATGGCAGAATTAAAGGGTGGACGGAGTTTTACTCTTTTCCTCTGCTGTTCAAAAACATTTTTCTATAAAAGAAGAATTTGGAAAACACCTAGGTTTCCAGGAACAAACTTTTTCCTACACCATAGAAAGGCAAAATAAAAATATCATCTCTCAAGGAAATTCACTGGTTCTAGTGAAGGCTGTTGTGGGTTTGTTTTTCACTTTCCTGTCTTTTTCAACTGGGAGAACTGAAGTGGAAAGTATTTCACACGCTTTTTTGCTCCTTAAATCCGGGAGGGAGGGCAGTCAGCTATGCCCGTATCTCGTCTTCTTTCTATTTTGGAGTCAGAGGAGATAGCTGGCCATAGATATTAATCAGTCAGTGATGTTTATGGGGCACTCACTGTTTGTCTCATTTTCTGCTACCCACTAAGCTCCTCGAGGGCAGAAATCTTGTCTACCAGCCCTACTGTATTGTCCTCTCTCAAATGTTTAGTACTGTGCTCTCACAAAGTGCTCAAATGCCACTAATTTATGGATTGATTCATTGATTTGTAGGCAGTCAAAATCTCTATTCCTCCAAATGTAGATGATACAGAGCTACCCCTTTTGGTAGGTACATTCAACTGTGCTTTGAATTTCCTCATCTGTAAATGGGGATTAAATAACTGTTCTCCCTCCCCTTAGACTGTAAGCTCCACAATAATAATAGCAACAGTATTTGTTAAGTGCTTACTATGTGCCAAGTACTCCTCTAAGCGTTGGGGTAGATAGAAGGTTAACCAGTTGGAAGCAATCCCTGCCCCACGTGGGGCTCACGCTTTTAATCCCCCTTTTCCTGATGAGGAAACTGAGGTACAGAGAAGTGAAATGACTTGCCCAAGGTCACACAGCAGACAAGTGGCAGAGCTGGGATTAGAACCCAGGTCCTTCTGACTCCCATGTCCGTGCTGTATCCATTAAGGCCATGCTGTGGGACAGTGATGGTGTCTGATCTGATTATCCTATATCTGTCCCGCAATTGAGCGCAGTGCTTGGGACACAGTAAGTGCTAAATCTATATATTATAGCGTACGCTTGGGCTAGAGCATAGATACGGAATTAAGGGGCATTTTTCCAGCAACCAACAAGCAAGAGGTTTCCCTAAAGTCTCCACAAGACACATCACAGGAGAACTAGGCATATTCCTGTTCGCTACCAGACCATTAACGTAGCCTAGTGGAAGAAAAGTGGGCCGGGGTGTCAGAGGACCCAGGTTCTAATCCCAGCTCTGCGACTTGCCCGCTGTGTGAACTTGGGCAAGTCATTTCACTTCCCTGTGCCTCAGTTTTCTCATCTGTAAAAACCGGGATCACATACCCGTTCTTCCTCCTGCTGAGATTGTGAACACCACAAAGGACATGATCTGAGCTCATAATAATAATAATGTTGGTATTTGTTAAGCGCTGACTGTGTGCCAAGCACTGTTCTAAGCGCTGGGGTAGATACAAGGTAATCAGGTTGTCCCAGGTGGGGCTCAGAGTCTTAATCCCCATTTTACAGATGAGGCAACTGAGGCACAGAGAAGTGAAGTGACTTGCCCAAAGTCACACGGTTGACATGTGAGGGATCCGGATTAGAACCCATGACCTCTGACTCCCAAGCCCAGGCTCTTACCACTAAGCCACATTGCGACCCTTTCTCCCTCCTGCTGAGACTGTGAACACCCCAGAGGAAATGATCTGAGCTTTACCGGCTTATGATGTTCAAGCCAGAAGCAGCGTGGCTCAGTGCAAAGAGCACGGGCTTTGGAGTCAGGGCTCATGAGTTCGAATCCCAGCTCTGCCACTTGTCGGCTGTGTGACTGTGGGCAAGTCACTTAACTTCTCTGTGCCTCAGTTCCCTCATCTGTAAAATGGGGATTAAGACTGTGAGCCCCACGTGGGACAACCTGATTCCCCTATGTCTACCCCAGCGCTTAGAACAGTGCTCGGCACATAGTAAGCGCTTAACAGATACCAACATTATGATGTCTCTACCCCAGTGCTTCTTAGGGCCTTTGCCATTTAGTAAACACTTAATAAATGCCACAGTTATTATTATCATTATTACAATCCAAAAGCAGTCTTTCCCCAGCCAGGTGTCTGGGAAGGGGGATTGCGTGCGCATTGGAAAATTGGAAGATTGATGTCACGGAAAAAAATATCAAGCCCTATGTGTCAGTTCTTTATAACAACCCACTGCTTTCCTGATGGAATCAATGAGGTAGATGGTCTGTGATATTTTTAAAACAATGTGGGGGATAGTTTCAAGGACTGACCAGAGACTACACATTAAAATGAGTCATGACAGTGACCTATAGCTTAAGCCACTGAGACAGACAGCCTTAGGGGAAATCACAGCTTTTCAAAAGAAGCTTGCACGTTTTGATATATGTCACGTTTTTCTACTGGAACAGAAGAATTAGAGCCATTTAGAGCTGGCATCTGCAGCCTTTGAACATGCCAAATACCCATAGTATCCAGGTTTGGGAGGAGACAGAGTGGGATTGAATGAAGTGGGGTATAGAGGTTACTGCTTCTGCTCCCAGAGAGTTATAGGCATCTGAATCATAAAAATAATAATGATAATGGTATTCCTTAGCTCTTACTATGAACCATTCGCCGTTCTAATCACTGAGATACAAGATAATCGGGCTGGACACAGTCCCTCTCTAAGTCACAGTCTAAAGCCCCATTTTACAGAGGAGAGAACTGAGGCCCAGAGAAGCGAAGTGGCTTGCCAAAGGTCACACAGCAGACAGGTGGCAGGGCCGGGATTAGAACCCATGACCGTCTGACTCCCGAGCCCGTGCTCTATCCGCTAGGCCAGGCCGCGTCATCCACCATAACCCCTCAGAGGGTCTGAGTTCACTCATGTTCCCTTTTGGAAAGAAGCTAGGATCGCTAGTCAAGAGACCTGGGTTCTAATCGCGGACCCACCGTTTGCTTGCCCTGTGACCTAGAGAAAAAAGTCGAATATAATCGAGTCACTTACCTAGTCTGTGCCTCAGCTTCCTTTATAGTATCAATTAAGAAGCTGTGTGATCTAGTGGAGAGAAGACAGGCCTGGAAGTCAGGAGGAATTGAATTCCTGTTCTCCCTCCTACTGAGACTGTGAGCCCCTGAGGGACTTGATTAACCTGTATTTAATCAAATGCCTAGTACAGCGATTGGCATACAGTAAGCGTCTAGCAAATAGAAGGTTCTTCTTCTTATTTCCTTCTCCTCCTCTCACTCATTCATTCATTCAATCTTATTTATTGAGCACTTACTGTGTGAAGAGCACCGTGCTTGGGCAAGTACATGTAAGCTCCTCTAGACTGTGAGCTCGTTGTAGGCCGGGAATGCCGCTGTTTATCGTTGTGTTGTACTTTCCCAAGCACTTAATACAGTGCTCTGCACACAGTAAATGTTCAATTAATACAACTGAATGAATGAATACAACTGCTTCAGTCTATACTTTACTCTGCTGCCCGGATTGTCTTTCTACAGAAATGCTCTGGCCAGGTCACTCCCTTCCTCAAAAATCTCCAGTGGTTGCCTATCAACCTTCGCATGAAGCAAAAACTCCTCACTCTTGGCTTCAAAGCTGTCCATCCCCTTGCCCCCTCCTACCTCACCTCCCTTCTCTCCTTCCCCAGCCCAGTCCGCACACTCCGCTCCTCTGCCGCCGCTCACCTCCTCACCGAGCCTCGTTCTCGCCTATCCCGCCGTCAACCCCTGGCCCACGTCCTACCACCGTGACCTGGAACGCCCTCCCTCCTCACATCCGCCAAACTAACTCTGTTCCCCTCTTTAAAGCCCTACTGAGAGCTCACCTCCTCTGGGAGGCCTTCCCTTCGCCCCTCCTCCCCTCTCCATTGCCCCTACTCCCTCCCTCTGCTCTATCCCCTTCCCCTCCCCACAGCACTTGTGTATATTTGTATATATTATTTCTCTATTTCATTAATGATGCGTATATATCGATGATTCTGTTCATCTATTTTGATGGTATTGATGCCTGACTACTTGTTTTGCTGTCTCCTCCTTTTAGACTGTGAGCCCGTTGTTGGGCCGGGATTGTCTCTATCTGTTGCCGAATTGGACATTTCAAGCACTTAGTACAGTGCTCTGCACACAGTAAGTGTTCAATAAATATGATTGAATGAATGCATGAACAATAAACAGTGACATTCCCTGCCCATAATGAGCTTACAGTCATTGTATCTTTCCTTGTCACGCTCACTTGCCTCAGTTACTTTCTGCTGATTGCAGAAAGGATTAGGCACCTTGGATTTTGAATTAAATTTTAAGCCAGAAGGGGAAAAAGCCAACAGATGCAAGAAAAGATGAAAGAAGCAGATGACCTAATGGATAGATCACGGGTCTGGGAGTCAGAAGGATCTGGGTTCTAATCCCAGCTCCGCCGTGTGTCTGCGCTGTGGCCTTGGGCAAGTCACTTCACTTATCTGGGCCTCAATTACTTCACCTGTAAAATGGGATTCAGACTGTGAGCCAAGTGGGCCAGGGACTGTGTCTGATGAGGTGAGGTGAATCTAGCCCGGTGCTTAGTACAGTGCCTGGCACAGAGTAAGCGCTTAACTAATACAATAAAAAAAGATGAGGTTAAGCAGGAAAGGGATCCCTGTAAAAGTTCTTTCAAAATAATAATAGTGATGGTATTTGTTTAGCTCTTTCTATGTGCCAACTACTGTTCTAAACTCTGGGGTAGCTACAAGGTAATCAGGTTGGACATAATCTCTGTACCACGTGGGCTCACTGTCTTAATCCCCATTTTACAGATGAGATATCTGAGGCCCAGAGAAGTTCATTGACTTGCCCAAGGTCACACAGCAGACAAGTGGAGGAGCGGCACTAGAACCCACATCCTCTGACTCCCAAGCCCTTGCTCTTGCCACTAGTCCCATGCTGGCGGGGAGATGGGAGGAGCTCCACTGGGGACATCACCTCATCCCTAAGCTTTTAAAGGACACACATTTTCTCTTTTCTCTCCAGCGGCACCATTGTAATGCATCTCTGAACTGAGAAATGCATAAAAAGCAATTATTTTAGTAATTACCCTCCTCGATCTCACGGCCACAGAAAAACCACCGCTACTTTTTGCTGCAAGGGGATTTATCCCAGCATCGCTAGTGTGCACAAATGGGGTGTGAAAGGAGCAGCCTGTTGAAGGTTGTCTGAGGAGCTCAGTGAGTCCAAAGGCACAGTGCAGACCGAATTAAGAAGAAATAAAACACTTTCCTTTCCACCGGATGGATTATGTCCAGGACCAGAAAGATGAAACTTAGAATTCCTCCACTGCTTCAAAAAATGGTATCTTGCCCACTGCAGGAACAGTATGTCTGTTATCAGGCCACGACAGAACCTTGGGCTTCTCTCAGACGAGTGGAAGAGGCAGAGCTTTCCTTCCCTAATTGCCTTTGATTTTGGCAAGTAGTCAAGGCGACAGATTGGGGATGTTCCTTACAGCAGATTCCTCAGACTGTGACAAAAAAAGACAACCAGAAACTCAATCCAGCTCTTAGAAAAGTCACAGAAATTATATCTGCAGGAAACTTAAATCAGTCATCCAGGAAATCCTCCTCACCGGGAGTGCCAGATTGCTTTCTACCTTGCTTTGCAACATTTCCAGTGCACAAGGGCCTCTCCACCCATCCATATTGGAGGGAAGTATGTCTTGTTCTGAAAAAAATCCAGTGGTGGTTCCGAGTTGACATTTCTCTTCCCCAACCTCCCCACCCCACCTTAGTTTCTGGAACCGCTAGACCGTAATCAGGGAACGTCTCTGTCAACTCTGCAATACTGAAATCTCCAAAATGCTTGAATGAATGGGATAAAGAGGGGTCCCTGGAATGACTGCTAGAATGTTGGAAAGGAGATCTGGAAGAAAGTCTGAAAATGTTTTCCACCATCACTAAGGACTGGGGCTTTAATTGTCAGTGTTGCGGCTATGGATACAGGGATATGTTGCTTTGTCTGTCCTGCTTCCTTTATTTCTATCCCTGCTTATCTGTTATCAGATCCTGCTCTTTTAAACTGTAAACCTTGTGGGGCATGGAATGGGTTGGATGCAGCGTGATTCAGTGGAAAGAGGCCGGGCTTGGGAGTCAAAGGTCATGGGTTCGAATCCCGGCTCCGCCGCTTGTCAGCTGTGTGACTGTGGGCAAGTCACTTCACTTCTCTGTGCCTCGGTGACCTCATCTGTGAAATGGGGATTAAGACTGTGAGCCTCACGTGGGACAACCTGATTACCTTGTATCTACCCCAGAGCTTAGAACAGTGCTCTGCACATAGTAAGGGCTTAACAAATATCAACATTATTATTATTATTCTATTAGAAGTAGCAGTATTAGAATTAGTAATAGTTATATTTCTATTAAAGTCTGTCTCCCGCTCTAGACTGTAAACTCTCTGAGAGAAGGGATTGTGTCTGTTATATTACTCTCACAAATGGCTTAGGGTATAGCGCCCGGGTCTGGGAGTCAGAAGGACCTGAGTTCTAATCCCAGCTCCACCACTTGTCCACTGTGTGACCTTGCACAAGTCACTTAATTTATCTAAACCTCAGTTCCTTTGTATGTAAAATGGGATTAAAATATTGAGCCCCATGTGCGACAGGGACTGTGTCCAACCTGATAATCTTATATCTACCCCAGCATGTGGAATGATAATTGGCACACACACAGTAAGCACGTAACAAATACTGCAATTATTATCCTTCCTAGTAGAAGTAGCTATATTTATATTAATGTCTGACAACCTCTCTAGACTGTAAATTCCCTGTGGGCAGGGAATGTGTCTACCAACTCTGTTCTATTGTACTTTCACAAGTGCTTAGTATGGGGCTCTGAAAAGAGTAAGCACTCAATAAAGAGAAATGTGGCCTAATGGGTAGAACACAGGCCTGGGAGTCAGAAGGACCTGGGTTCTAAACCTTACTCCTCCACTTGTCTCCTGTGTGACCTTGGGCAAGTCACTTAACTTCTCTTTGCCTCAGTTGCTGCATCTGAAAAATGGAGATTGAGACAGTAAGCCCCACGTGGGACAGGGACTGTGACCAACCCAATTTGCTCATATCCACTCCAGTGCTAGTACAGTGTCTGGCACATAACTACTTAGTAAATACCCAAATTATCAATAGTACTCTTCAGGAACAAGGTAAAGCACTGGGTCCAAAAATGATGAAGATAATAATAATAATAGTAATTATCGCATTTGTTTCTATGTACTAAGCATTGGGGTAGATACAAGACTGGACACTGCCTCTGTCCCATGTGGCACACTGTCTCAATCCCCATTTTTCAGATGAAGCAACTGAGGCACGGAGAAGTTAAGTGACTTGCTCAAGGTCACACAGGAGACAAGTGGAGGATTAAGGATTAGAACCCAGATCCTTTGACTCCCAGGCCCATGCTCTTTCCACTAAGTCACACTGCCTCACTCTAATACTCTGTATTTAAAATCTCACCACAATAAAAATGAGCCTAATACCGGCCTAATACTAATCAAATCACGGCTCTGACTTGAAAGACAGAAGCCAGGTGGTTTCACTAACCCTGGGGATCTTTCTCACAACAGTTGCTTTGAGGACAGTCTCCAAGACACTATGCTTGTCTTTCCTTTCTCAAAATTTCATGAGCAATCGTTTCAGACAGTGATGAGAACCCACTCTCTCTCTCGAATTAGTATTGTAATTAACGCAGCACAAGCAGAATTGACTTGAATGAGTCTGGAAGAACATGTTTGTCAATGAGCTACTTCATGTCTCCCAACTCTACTGTATTAACACTGCTAAAATCCCCCCTTTCCTCTCCATCCACACTGGTAGCAACACTGATCCAAACATTTATTTATCTTAAACTGCCTTGACTACTGCGTCAGCCTCCTCACTGAACCTTCCTGCCTCCTTTCTCTCCCCACTCCAGTCCACATTTCACTCTGCTGCCCGGATCATTTTTCTACAAAAACGTTCAGTCCACGATACGCCACTCTTCAAGAATCTCCAGTGGTTGCCCATCCAACTCTACAACAAACAGAAACTCCTTACTATCGGCTTTGAAGCACTCAATCACTTTGCCCCTTCCTAAATTACCTTTCTGGTCTCCTACTACAGCCCAGCCCACGCACTTGGCTCCTCAAGCGTCAGCTTAGCTTGTCTATCGCCCACTGACCCCTTTCCCACAACCTCCCTCTGGTCTGGAGCTCCCTCCCTCTCCATATATCCCAGACTACCACGCTCCCCACCTTGCAAGTTTTATTAAAGTCATATTATCTTCAAATATGTCTGCAGAAGGAAAGGACTGAGAGCAGGACTTAATTCCTCTAGACTGATTCTATTTAGTTGCCATTGTTTTTACGAGATGTTCTTCCCCTTGACTCTATTTATTGCCATTGTTCTCGTCTGTCCGTCTCCCCCGATTAGACCGTAAGCCCGTCAAACGGCAGGGACTGTCTCTATCTGTTGCCGACTTGTTCACTCCAAGCGCTTAGTACAGTGCTCTGCACATAGTAAGCACTCAATAAATACTATTGAATGAATGAATGAATGACTGTAAACTCGTCCCTCCTGATGGTAAACTCTTTATGGGCAGGGATCGTGTCTGCTAATTCTGTCATAGGTGTACTCTCCCAAGCATAGTACAGGATCCTGCCCATAATAAACACTCAATAAATACCACTGATTGATTGCCTTCTCTCCACCTTTTGGGTGGTCACTTTTACTAAAAATTCTAATCAGCTCAGGGTATTATCTGCTAGGCGGAATTTAAGAAAGCATGAGTTTCATTATTTTCAAAAGCAGCCAATGCACACTTGAAGAGATATTGTAATCACGACTAGCTCTACATATTTTTTTTCCTCCACGATGACTTAAGACTGGATGATTTAAGCTACTTCCTGGAAGAGTCAGGGGATAATCATTTCTGTGACAGCTATTATTTGTGCACGATGATTTAACATCTCTTTCAGCCCTATGAGATGTTTTCAGAGCAGAAAAGAAGGGCAAATTGGGAAGTGATTATTTTATCACTCTAGTTTTACAAAATTTTCACGGAAGTTCTTATTACTCACAGAAATGAAACATAATAATGATGATGATGATTACAGTATTTATTATGTCAATAGCTTATTGGCATAATAAAGTCAATTTATTTATTGACTATATGCCAAGCAATCAAATCAATCCATCAGTGATACTTACTGAGCACTCACCACGTGTGGAGCACTGTACGTGTGGTAGACATGATCGCCACCCACAAGAAGCTTACAGTCCAGTAAGGGAGACATGTTAAAAGAAAATAAATATAGGGGAACCAGCAGAATATAAAAGATTAGCACAAAAGTGCCGAGGGGCTGGGTATAGAGTGAATATCAAAGTTATTAAGAGATACAGAGCTAAGTGGTTAAGTGACACATAGGGGAGGGTAAATAGGGTAAGGAAATGAGATCTTAGAGAAAGCCTCTTGGAGTAGATACAATTTCAGTAGGGCTTAGAAAATGGGGAGAATAGTGGTCTGTCAGAAATGGCAGGGGAAGGATATTCCAGACCAGAGGGAAGATGTAGACAAGGGTCATCCATGAGACAGATGAGCTGGAGGTTCAGTGAGTAGGTTGGCGTTCAAGTAGCGAAGTGTGAGAGCCAGATTGTAGTAGGAGAGCAGTAAGGTTAGAGCTGATTACCTCAATCAACTCATGAAATCTCATTTTCCTTCTTGCAGATCGTCCCTCTGAGAACAGGGACAGCTTCTGGACTACCAGATTCAGCGCAGGAGCCCGAGGAGATGGGGGCTGGAAGCGTAAAATCGAAAACAGCACACATAAAGCTGTCCACTGCTCTATCCGGACCGGACCGGGGACAGACCAGCTGAGAAGATGTCGGTGTAAAGCAGAAGAATGGAATCTCCCTGACTTTATTGACATTATAAGAGCTACTTTACGTTAGACAAGTGACAAGCAAAACTCTCTGCTAAGGTAGAGGAAGGAAGGAGTGGAGATTCCAACGAAGGGGAAAAAGGTTTGTGGTAAACTACTAGCCATTAAGAGACAGATCTGTGCATTGTACTCGCACAAGCGCTTAGTACAGTGCTTTGAACATAGTAAGTGCTCAATAAATACCATTGATTGACTGATTGAATGATCCCTAAACATTGCTCTTTGCCTCTCCTAGTCGTAATGGCAGGTGAAATGAGGCTATCGCCAAATGTCAACGACTTAATGAAGAGAGACTCATTCAATCTACGAACAGTGTGAAATTCGAGGAAAAAGCCATAGGTGCCTTATTAGTCCTGAAGGAACAGCCTCGCCGGGTATTCTTTACCAAGATCCTAATCATGTCGAGAAATTTCCTGACAGAGGGGCTGAATAAGTCATCTGAAATAGGAGTTTACTTTCTCAGGTGGACAGCTGGGGGCTTATTCTCTATATTCTTCTTTAAATGAGGAGATCCTTAGAGATGGCCTCTTTCGATGACTTCCCCGTGACATCTGTCAAGATTACTTGTCTATTTCCCTTGTGCAATTGAACATGCCTTTTGCCATCTGATATCTTATCTGTCCCTGACATTTCCTTCCTACCACTGTAATTAACTTCCTTAACAATCCCTGTTTCTCTTTTCAGGCCTCAATTGCCGAGTGGCGTGGAGTGCTATTAGCTAGACATAAGACTGTTAGATTTATCTCTAAGTAGTTTGTTGGATTTATCTCTCTCTCTTTCTCTATGTAGTTATAAATAGACAGAGAGCTAAATCTACATTGATATAAATAATATAGTTATCCCGTGTGTTCAAATAAGACAGTGTTGATGGAAAAATTTGCCTACAAATATGTGTGTGTGTGTGTGTGTGTGTGTGTGTGTGTGTGTGTAGAAAAAAGACACTATGGGACCTACAGATCTGAGTACAATGAACACACAAAAAGGCTGTCTTTTGTTGTGCTGTTTCTTTTAGTGTTTGCAGCAATAAGTTCTGTTTTTTCTTTATCTTCCTTGCCTCTTTCTCCATGAAGGTTTTCTTGAAAAGAGCCCCTCCTTTCCGTACCAGTCTCCAAATTTAAGACTGGTGTAAATACCAGAAAAAGCGAAAAAAAAATTCCAACAATAAACCACAGAATAGCTTGGAGAAAGGAGTAGATGCCAAATAAGTTTTGGAATTTCTCCTTTTGGAGAATAATTTTTCTTTTTTTTTCATTTGCCTGTCTCAATAATTTTCCTGAGGAGAGGCTGATCATGACTATATATTCAGATTTCTAATTCTCTGTGCACAGAGGGATGGCTATATTAACAACTGTGATTCGGTTGAGCTGTAGGATACCTCCTGTGAAACAGTTCACTCTTTTGTCAATAAATGTTCCCTGAGCTCCTAACTCAAGGGACAGGGCTATGTTTAGAGCCAAAGTAATTAAGGGAGCAGATGCAAGTTAGAAAAATACCAACGGATTTTTATTCTTTCTCTCAACAAACCTCTCATGAGGAAAGAATTCATCTTAATAAATCTTAACAAACCTACAGAACAGAAAGTGACCATCCTTCGACTCTGTGACTAGAATCTGAGGATGTTATCAGACAATCAAAATTACTGAGCACTTACTGGGAGGGGAGCACTGTACTAAGTAGGTGGGAGAGTACAATTTTAGGGCTAAAAGGATCCTCCAGTGGGAAATGCTATAAACATGTGGGGAATCCAAGTCTGAGACAGATGATAGGCATTGCCCGAGAGCACAGAGCAACAAAAGCTGAAGCAGTAACTGGAGGGTTCTAACTAGGATACAGCTGTGACTCCCACCTAGTTTTCTTAAGGCATTTGTTAAGCTCCATGTGCCAGGCGCTGATCTAAACTCTGAGGTAGATACTGGGTAATCAGACTGGACACAGTCCATGTCCTCCATGGGACTCACAGTCTCAAATCCCTTTTTACAGATGAGGTAACTGAGCCACAGAACACTGAAGTGACTCGCCCAAGGTTACACAGCGGACAAGCGCCAGGAATAGAAGCCAGGTCCTTCCGACTCCCAAGCCCGTGCTCTATCCACTAGGCCATGCTGCTTCTCTAAGTCTTGACCACTTTCTTTTACAGTGATAGACTATTTCTGCGTCGTCTATGACACAGGCAAGTACCCTTTAATCACTTGAAAGTCACCCCACCCTTAGGCCCACAGCCCTTATATACGTCGTTTATTTCCGTGTCTCTCTCTGTCTCTAATCTGTAAGCTCCTCGTGGGCAGGAAAGCTGTCTTCCAACTCCGTTGTACTGCATTCTCCCAAACACTTAGTACAGTGTTCTGCAGTCCATGGTATTTAATGACCACTTACTGTGTGCAGAACACTGTATTAAGCACTTGGAAGAGTCCAGTATAACAGAGTTGATAAACACTGCTCACGGTGAAAAGCAGTGTGTCCTAGTGGGCAAGCAGCCCACTTGAGAGCAGCGTGGCTCAGTGGAAAGAGCCCGGGCTTGGGAGTCAGAGGTCATGAGTTCGAATCCTGGCTCTGCCACTTGTCAGCTGGGTGACTATGGGCAGGTCACTCCACTTCTCTGTGCCTCAGCTACCTCATCTGTAAAATGGGGATTAACTGTGAGCCTCACGTGGGACAACCCGATCACCCTGTATCTACCCCAGCGCTTAGAACAGTGCTCTGCACATAGTAAGCGCTCAACAAATACCAACATTATTAGTGGGCAAAGCTCAGGCCTGGGATCGGAAGGACCTGGATTTGAATCCCAGCTCCACTACGTGTCGGCTGTTGTGACCTTTGGCAAGTCACTTCACTTCTCCGTGCCTCAGGTACCTCATCTGTAAAATGGGGTTTAAGACTGAGTACCATGTAGGACACGGACTGTGTCCAACCTGATTAGCTTGTATCTGCCCCAGTGCTTAGAACAGGGTCTGGCATATAGTAAGTGCTTAACAAATACCGTTAACAAAAATAAGCTTACAATCTAGAGGGGGGAGGCAGACATTAACCTGCACACAGAATGTGTTCAATAAATATCATTGATGGATTCATAAAGTGTTCAGAGCTAACCGTAAAATTAGGGATGGTGGATCCTTGCGTGGCTCAGTGGAAAGAGCCCGGGCTTTGGAATCAGAGGTCATGGGTTCGAAACCCAGATCTGCCACTAGTCAGCTGTGTGACTGTGGGCAAGTCACTTCACTTCTCTGTGCCTCAGTTCCCTCATCTGTAAAATGGGGATTAAGACTGTGAGCCCCACGTGGGACAACTTGATTCCCCTGTGTCTACCCCAGCGCTTAGAACAGTGCTCTGCACATAGTAAGCGCTTAACAAATACCAACATTATTATTATCCTTGGAAATCCCTCAAAATCCCTTTCTCTAAGAGCCGCTTTGGGGAAAAATCAGAGAGTAGGGATTACGTCTTCTGCATCTATTACAAATCATCCAGCACCTCGTACAAGTCCCATGTGAGTCACGAGATGGAGTCTGACCTGATTATCTTGTATCTTTCCCCAGTGCTTAGTCCAGTGCTTGGTAAGTACCACAATTACCCTGCAGCAAACCGTATTCATAAAGTTGCTCAGTTAAAACTGATGGTGAGACCGAAGATGAGGAAGAAGCTGATGGAGTGAACTACAGTGATTGGTCCAGGGTGGAGATGTCTATCTTTCCCCATGAGTTTCCAGACGAGTTTCACGCTCAAAATAACTGTTCCGTTTTTTCAGGAAATCAGAAATTTTGTATGTTCTGTGGTATTCCTGAGAGTGAGAGGTAGAGTGTTCTGTAGTGCTCCTGACGTTTAAAGATGGAAGGTCAAAGTCAGTTGAAGAAATAGGCTTATGTTTGTTTTCCTAAAATTCTCTAAGTTTGGCTGATTCACAGCACTAGAAAAATCCCTTCCTTTCTGCACGTTTTCTGAATGTAGCACTCTCCCAACCCCTTGAATGAAAAAGGTCAAGGACAGTTCCTTCGGCCTATGGTAGGACGAAGGAAATAGTTGGCGATATTGCCTTGCAGAGTTCTTGTAAATAAGGTATGAGGACTGAGAAGGAAGGCAAATTATTGCTTCTTTAAATTTGCCTTGGGTACTCGAATCCTGAACTCAATTCCACCACATTTTCTTTGATGGTGCCTGAAGGGTCTAATGCTCCTTGTAAACATTTTGGGGAATCAGCGTGGCCTAGTGGATAGAGCACTGGTCTGTGAGTCAGAGGACCTGGATTCTAATCCCAGCCCCGTCTGCTCTGTGACTTTGGGCAAGTTACTTCACTTCTCTGTGCCTCAGTTACCTCATCTGCAGAATGGGGATTAAACCTCGACGTGGGCAGGAAATGTGTCTGTTTATTGTATTGTCCTTTCCCAAGCGCTTAGTACAGTGCCCTGCACACAGTGAGCGCTCAATAAATATGATTGAATGATTGAAGAATGTGAGCCCCATGTGGGACAGGGACTGTATGCAACCCGATTTGCTTGTATCCACCCCAGGGCTTAGTACAATGCCTGACACATGGTAAAAGCTTAACAAATACCATTTTATTACTATTTTTTTTCCTCAAAGAGAACAATCCAGATAACTACCTGTAAGCCTGTTCTCACTGCTGCAGTGATCTTCCAACTTTCCATTGATATTTCAAGTTTTTTAATACTGGGCTTCATTACTAGAAAAGCAGCGAGGCTTAGTGGAAAGAGCACGGGCTTGGGAGTCAGAGGATATGGGTTCTAATCCTGGATCTGCCACTTGTCTGCTGTGTGAGATTGGTCAAGTCACTTCACGTCTCTGTGCCTCAGTTACCTCATCTGTCAAATGGGGATTAAGACTGTGAGCCCCACATGGGACAACCTACTTACCTTGTATCTTCCTCGGCGCTTGGAACAGGGCCTGGCACATAGTAAGCACTTAACAAATACCGTCATTATTATTATTATTATTTATTCTGTCTTATCTCCTTGGGTGTGACCCCTTTCAGTCAGTCAATCTACCAGTGGTAACTACTGAGAATTTACGGTGTGCACCCTGCACGAAGCACTCGGGAGAGTGCAGTACAGTAAAGGGGGCAGACAGGATCCCTGCCTCCAAGGAGTTTACAGTCTAGAGGAGGAGACAGATATTGATATAAATCAATAAATTATGTATATGTATATGGGTACTGTGGGGCTGAGGGAGGGGTGAATAAAGGGTGGAAATCCAAATGCAAGGTGATGCAGAAGGGAGTGGGAGGAAATGGGGGCTTAGTCGGGGGAGATGTGCCCACAGTAAGGCTTTGAGGGAGTAACTGTCTGTCATATATGAAGAAAGAGGGCATTCCAAGCCAGAGGAAGGACTAGACCAGGACTAAACAGCGAGTAGCCAAGATCAAAGGACAGGAACTCGGTTGGCATTAGAGGAGGGGCCGGAGGGGGCAAGATGATTGGGAAGCAGCGTGGCTCAGTGGAAAGAGCCTGGGCTTTGGAGGCAGAGGTCATGGGTTCGACTCCCAGCTCTGCCACCTGTCAGCTGTGTGACTGTGGGCAAGTCACTTCACTTCTCTGTGCCTCAGTTACCTCATCTGTAAAATGGGGATTAACTATGAGCCTCACATGGGATGACCTGATTACTCTGTATCTACCCCAGCGCTTAGATCAGTGCTCTGCACATAGTAAGCGCTTAGTAAATACCAACATTATTATTATTATGATGATTGAGTGCTTTAAAGCCTATGAGAGGACATTCACTCTAATGAGGGGAGCAGACGAAAATACTCACGTATAGAATAAACGAATAGGTCCTTCAGGATGGCACCTGAAGAGTTTCCAGGTCTCTACCAGTCTCGACTACGGGAGGGAGAGTCAAGCAGAGGCCTGTCCGTTCCATTCCTAGCTTGGCCAGTGGTTAGTGAGTGGAAGGCAAACTGTTACAAGTCAAAGCTCATCCGTGCTGGGCAGTGGTGGCACAGGAGAGAGTCGAGAGTGGAGACTTGTTTACTGCATGGAAGAAGGCAATGGTCAGCCACTTCCAGATTTTGACCAAGAAAACTCTACCGATCCACGACCAGAATTATTGCAGCTGGAGGCGGGGTGTTCTGGGAGGAGATGTGTCCACGGAGACGGAGCCGGCTCGACGGCGTAAGACAAGACAGTCGAAGAGTTACACTAACTCTCAACATTTGAACCACTGAGGAAATGCTTCAGGATACCAGAGATGCCAACATCATCACCATATTACAAAATCAAGGTGAGAGATCAGATTGCAGCAATTCCAAAGTCATTTCATTACTCCCCATTTCCAAGATCTTAGCAGTGATATTCCTGGATTGGCTACTAAAGAATAGCATGGGCCAAAGACTCCAGAATCACAATGTTCAGAATCACAGTGTTGCTTCAGATCAAAATGTGGCCTGGCAGAAATAAACTCTGCTGCATGACAGATACAAGAAAAGTCCAGAAAGTATGGCTTAGTTGGAAAGAGCCTGGGCTTTGGAGTCACAGGTCGTGGGTGCTAATCCTGATCCACCACTTAGCAGCTGTGTGACTTTGGGCAAGTCACTCAACTTCTCTGTGCCTCAGTTACCTCGTCTATAAAATGGGGATTAAGACTTTGAGCCCCACGTGGGGACAACCTGATTACCTTTTAACTGCCCCAGCGCTTAGAACAGTGCTTGGCGCTTAGTAAGCGCTTAACAAACACCATCGTAATCATTATTATTACAGGAGACAGAGGCAAGATTTTTTTTATGGCGCTTACTATTTGTCAGACATTACTCTATGCACTGGGGTAGGTACAAGTTAATTGGGTTGGGCAGGGTCCCTGTCCTACATGGGACTCACAGTCTAATGGGGGGAGAACTGGCGTTTAATCTCCATTTTACAGTTGAGGGAACTGAGGTACAGAGAAGTGACTTACCCAAGGGCACACGGAAAGCAATTGGCAGAGCTGGGGTTAGAACCCTGGTCGTCTGATTCCCAGGGCCATGCTCTTTCCATTAGGTCACGCTGCTTCTCCAGTTTTCTCCAGATCTCTACCCAGTTTTCACTGACCCTAGGAAAGCTGATGATATTATCAGTAGATCCGGGCTCCAGAAATTACTGGGCAAATTTACCTGCCCTGAAAGGTTCATCAAAATTCCAAGACTACTTCATGAAGGTGAAGCTGACGAAACAGAGGCGAGGGTGCCCTGTCTATCAACTGTGTTGCATTGTCCTCCCCCAAGTGCTTAGTACAGTCCTGTGCACTCAGTAAGTACGCAGTAATAATAATTAAGGTATTTGGTAAGCGCTTACTATGTGCCAGTCACTGTTCCAAGTCCTGAGGTGAATGCGAGCCAAGCGGGGTTGGATGCAGTCCCTGTCCAGTGTTGGACTCACAGTCTTAATCCCCATTTTACAGATGAGGTAACCGAGGCCCAGAGAAGTGGAGTGACTTTCATTCATTCATTCAATAGTATTTATTGAGCGCTTACTATGTGCAGAGCACTGTACTAAGCGCTTGGAATATACAAATCGATAACAGAGAGAGACAGTCCCTGCCCTTTGACGGGCTTACGGTCTAATCGGGGGAGACGGACAGACGAGAACAGTAGCAATAAATAGAATCAGAGTGTGCGGGCTGGGATGGAGAAGGAGAGAAGGGAGGTGAGGTATGCTGCTAATGACCCCAAATGACGATGAGGGAGATGATAATGATGAGACTGTGGTATTTGCTAAGCACTTACCATGTGCTGAGCACTTTACTAAGTGTTGGGATAGATACAAGTCGATCACGTCATACACAGTCCTCATCCTATATGGTGCTCAAATTGAAAGTCATAGGGAGAATGGGTATTTCATCCCCATTTTATAGATGAGGGATCTGAGGCACAGCGAAGTTAATGACTCGGCCCAGGTCGTAAGAGCCAGCTTGGCAGAGACGAGATTAGAACCCAGATCCTCTGACTTCCAGGACCATGCTCTTTCCACTAGGCTGCACTAACAGCTCTACCGATGGAACCAGAGAGTGTTTTAGGGGTTTAGTTTACTCCTTGAAGAAACCTGGCCAAAGTATCTCTCCAAAACTCACTTGTCCAAAGCTCATTTGCTTCAGGAAGGCACAAGTTCAAAAGGATACTAGCCTGAACCCTTTTCTGAAAGGTCGTTCGTGAAAAATCATATAAAGGAGCTACTAAAATTAGCTCCATTTTCAGGATTTTTGTGGTGAAAATTGAATATATTAGTGCCCCAAAGGCTTAGCCTGGATCAGTAAAATTGTTTTAACTGTCCTTTTTCCAGAGACCGAGGAGGACAGAGTGGTGGCTCAATAATCCCGCAATGTCTAAGTTCTGAGCGTAGCTCCAGACATGAAAGCTGTCTCTGATTTAGGCTCCCTCTGCTCACTATTCACTTGGATGTGTACCCTATATTCACCCACCTTCAGTCCCACAGTACTTATTGATCAATCATATTTTTTGAGTACTTACTGCGTCTAATATAACAGGGTTGGAAGACACATTCCCTGATCATAATGATCAAAAATGGCATTTTTTGAGTGCTTCATACCCGTAATTTATTTTAACGTCCGTATCCCGCTCTAGACTGTGAGCTCCTTGTGGGCAGGGAATGTGTCTACCAACTCTGTTGATTATGTACTCTCCCAAACATTTAGTACAGTGTTCTACACACAGTAAGCACTCGATAAATAATAACCGTAGCTTTTGTTAAGGGCTTACTATGTGCCAGGCACTGTACTAAGCGCTGGGACGGATACCAGCAAATCGGGCTGGAGACAGTCCCTTGTCCCACTTGGCGTTCACCGGCTCAATCCCCATTTTACAGATGAGGTAACTGAGGCCCAGAGAAGTGGAATGACTTGCCCAAGGTCACACTTCAGACATGTGGCGGAGCTGGAATTAAAACCCATGACCTTCTGACCCACAGGCCCGTGCTCTATCCACTATGCCATGCCTATTGATTGATTGACTACGAGGTGGCATGTAATCAATCAACGGTATTTACTGAGTGCTCACCTTGTGCAGCGCACTGTACTAAACACAGTAGAGAAGCAACGTGGCTCAGTGGCAAGAGCTCAGGTTTGGGAGTCAGAGGTCGTGGGTTCTAATCCCGGCTCCGCCACTTGTCTGCTGTGTGACTTTGGGCAACTCACTTCACTTCTCTGGGCCTCAGTTCCCTCATCTGGAAAATGGGGATGAAGCCTTTGAGCCCCTCACGGGACACTCTGACTACCTTCTATCTCCCCCAGCCCTTAGAACATAGTAAGCGCTTAACAAATACCATCATTATTATTACTAAGCACAGACAGGTCCGCTGCCCACAACGAATTAAAGCATTTCAAGATTCAAGGCAAAATGAGGCTTTGTCCACTAAAACAAACAAAAAAACCATTTCCAAAACTCTCTATATACCTGGGAGCAACCAGAAATGGCTCCTAGTTACAACGTGCTCACAGCTCTTACAAAAGATAGATGCCTCATACATCCAACCTAAATCTATTCCCTACACGGCAAAGAATCGCGACCTAGTGGTTAGATCGTGGGATTGGGAGTCAGAAGGACCTGGATCCTAATCCTGCCTTTGCCACTTGTCCACTGTGTGACCACAGGCAAGTCACTTCGCTTCTCTGTGGCTCGGTTACCTCATCCGTAAAATGGTGTTTAAGACTGTGAATGCTGTGTGGGATAGGGACCATGTCCAACCCGATTTGCTTGTATCTCTTCAGCGCTTAGTATAGTGTTCAGCACATAGTAAGTGCTTAACAAGTGCTATTACTATTATAGTAAGTGCTTAACAAATGCCATTTTTATTACTATTATTACTACAAAGACAAAACTTATTCACATGCCCCATCTAATTCAAGCTATTTATCCTTATCTTCAAGTCCCTGTGGAGAAGACACTCTCTGAATGTCAAAGGTACCTCTTCTCTTCCTCTCTCTAACATCCCCCTAAATCAAAAAAATAAAGCACTCAGTTGAGTTGAAACCCTGTAAGTAGAAATTCTCTGGTTTCTGGAGATTAGGCTCCCAGGTGGCCAGGATTCTTGAATCTTCAGGCTGCAGATGCCAGACCTTTCCAACGAGAAGTTAGTAAACAAGGTAGATGAAAATCTTTAAAGGGATCTTCCCCTTTAAAGGCCAAATCATTGTCAGAAATAAATGAGTGACCCTGAATTCCCTTCCATTCAAGGCAAGATCAAAAAGGAACATTATATTTTGAACATTAGAAACCAGAGGTGAAATATCAGCCCTAGAACACTCTCTAGACGTACACTTGAATCCAGGGAACAGCAATCTTCAGGTGCAGAAGAACCAAACAAAATGAAACCTTTGAAAGGTTGGTGCACAAAGAGCAAATTGTGCAATTTAAACATACATTAGCGTAGCTTCTATCATTGGGAGATATAAATGCATGGAAATCAGGATGGCCTAGGGGCTAAAGTATGGGCTTGGGAGTCAGAAGGACCTGGGTTCTCCTCCCAGATTAGCCACTTGTCTGCTGTGTGACCTTGGGCAAATGCCTTAACTTCTCTGTTTCTCAGTTACCTCATCTGTACAATGGGGATTAAGAATGTGAGCCCCTGTGGGACAGGGACTGTGTCCAACCTGAAAAGTTTCTATCTACATCATTGCTTAGTACAGTGACTGACAGATTTTTTTTTATATATACATACTATTTGTTAAGCGCTTAGTATGTGCAGAGCACTGTTCTAAGCGCTGGGGTAGACACAGGGGAATCAGGTTGTCCCACGTGGGGCTCACAGTCTTCATCCCCATTTTACAGATGAGGGAACTGAGGCACAGAGAAGTGAAGTGACTCGCCCACAGTCACACAGCTGACAAGTGGCAGAGTCGGCATTCAAACTCATGACCTCTGACTCCCAAGCCCGTGCTCTTTCCACTGAGCCACGCTGCTTCTCTTAAACCTGAAAACTTCCGTATCTTTACCAAGAAAACTCTACAGATACACACACCAGAGCGACTTTATGAGAGAAGATGGGATGTTGTGAAGAGGGTGTATCCATGGATTCGCCGTGGGTCAGAAACGGCTCCATAGCATTTGAAGAAGTGGCCCACCACTTTCCCCACCCCGAGAAACCTGGACAGCCTCATATAGTTTCACAAAGAGCCAAACAAGAGCTCCCAACTTCCGACTGTGGAGACCTACTCCAGGTTTTGTTTTTAGAGTTTGCTACTTCTGGGTCAGTTGGCTTAAACTTGTCAGAATGACATCTTTCTCCCAGCTATGCACGGGGCAGTCTAGTGCCTGTAAGCAAGCTTCATCTTTCTATTTTGCTGGGTAAGATATGAAAGTTTTTCTCAAGTTCCTGCAAAATGAATCCATGCCACATAATCCTACAATATATTGATGCGGTGGCACAAACAGTCATTATTTCTATAACATTTGCCTTCTTCCGGTTAATCAATTCAACCCTTATTCCTCTACCATATTCCTTTGAAGGTGGTTCATCAATGGAAATATCTTTTTATTGCACTTTTGATTGGAAAATGAAAAAGACACAAAGTCAATAAGAAGAAAATTACTTATCTGGCATGTTGAATTTCCCTTCAGTACTCAAACATATCTTAAAAATTCACATATTTTCCCTGTACAGTTTTATGGAACCAGAACTGAAGGCTAACCGGTTCTGAAGACTCTGGTTCAATACAACATAGCAAACAAAAAATCCATTACTTATCTAGGTATCGTTGCCCATGTGCTTAGTAGAGTGCTCTGCACATAGTAAGTGCTCAATAAATCCTATTGATTTATTGATTTTTATGGCATTGGCTAAGTCCTTAACTGTGTGTCAGCCACTGTACTAAGCGCTGGGGTAAATACAAGTTAATAATGTTGGTATTTGTTAAGCGCTTACTACGTGCCGAGCACTGTTCTAAGCGCTGGGGTAGACACAGGGGAATCAGGTTGTCCCACGTGGGGCTCACGGTCTTAATCCCCATTTTGCAGATGAGGTAACTGGGGCACCGAGAAGTTAAGTGACTTGCCCAAAGTCACACAGCTGACAAGTGGCCGAGCTGGGATCAGGTTGGATACACTCCCTGTCCTAAATGGGGTCTCACAGTCGTAATCCCCTTTTACAGATGAGGTAACTGAGGCACAGAAAAGTAAAATGACTTGCTCAAGGTCACAGAGTAGACAAGTGGCGGAGCCGGGATTAGAATCCAGGTCCTTATGACTCCGAGACTCGTGCTTTATCCACTAGGCCATGCAGTTCCTCAATAAATTGATGGATTGACCTTTGATTCCTTTGATCTTTCAGGAAAACAAGAATGAAGGAGTCTGTTTCTGTTTTGTCTAACATGTATCTTCTTACTTTGCTTCCCATTTCACGAAAAATAATAATAATAATGATAATTCTGGCATTTGTTAAGCACATACCATGTTCCAGCCTCTGTGCTAAGCACTGGGGTAGACAGAAGCTAATCAGTTGGGAAACAGTCCATGTCCCACATGGGGCTCAGTTTTAATCCCCCATTTTACAGATGAGGCAGCTGAGGCCCAGAGAAGTCAAGCGAAGCCAAGCAGTCGGGACCGTTGCAGTCGAGAGAGCCGGGACTGGGAAGTCAGGCCTTTGCCGCCAATCCTGCCCGTCTGCGGATGAGATCAGTCAGTCAGTCTGTCGGATTTATTGAGCGCTTCCTGTGTCGCAGAGCACTGTACTAAGCACTTTGGAGAGCACAAAACAACCCTCAACGGACGCATCCCCTTCCCATGATGAGATGAGATGGTGTTGGCGGGGCAGTGCCCAGGCTAGTGCAGTGGATGACAGTGACAGTCAGCACTTTGTGGCTAGAGCCCAGGCCTGGGAGTCAGAAGCACCTGGGTTTTCATCCCAGCACTGTCACATGCGTGCTGTGTGACCTTGGGTAAGTCACTTCCCTTCTCCGGACATCAGTTACATCATCCGCAAAATGGGGATTAAGACTGTGATCCCCATGTGGTCACAGTGGGACTGTGTCCACCCTGATTAATTTGTATCTGTCACAACACTTAGAACGGTGCTTGCCATACAGTAAGTACTTAGCAAATACCGTAATTATTATTTTTACTGTTGACATCAGTGGAGTGACTATATGCGAGAATAATTGTGATAGAGCACTGGGTTAGATACAAGATCATCGGGTTGGACCCAGTCCTTGTGCTACATGGACAGCACAGCCTAAGTGTCAGTGAGATGAGGAAGCTGAGGCACAGAGAAGTTAACTGACTGGTTCAAGATCACACAGCAGGTAAGGGGCAGATTTAGGATTAGAACCCAGGTCCTCTGACTCCCAGGCCTGTGCTCTTTGCTCTAGGCCATGCTACTTACCTATGTCTTTCCCTCTCACTTTTCTATTCTATTTTTTCTATTTCTCTTCCTCTCATTTCTCTTTGTCTCTCATCTCCCTTCCGTTCTTCGAACAGCATGATTTAATGGAAAGGACCCGGGCTTGGGAGTCAGAAGACGTGGGTTCTAATCCTGCCTCTGCCACTCAAGTGGTGTGGGGCCTTGGGTAAGCCACTTACCTTCTCTGGGCTTCAGTTACCTCATCTGTAAAATGTGGATTAAGACTGTGAGCCCCCGGTGGGACAACCTGATTACCTTGTATCTACCCCAGTGCTTAGAACAGTGCTTGCCACATAGTGAGCACTTAATACCATAATTATTCCCATTTTTATTATTATTATTCCCTATTCTCCTCTCTTTGTCTTCTCTCATTTTTTTCTCTCCGTCTCTCCTCCCCTTTCCTTTACTCCTTTTCCTTTTCTCCGTCTCTCTCTCCCTCCCTCAAGCTCTCCTTCTCTTCCTGTTTCTTTCTCACTGATCGCTTTTGTCTTTCCCACTCTCTTCCTGTCTGATTGGACCCTCCTTGTTATGCGGCATCTCTGAGCCTTGGTGGAGGGAAGAAAAAAAACAGTGGGATTCAGGACTGCCAAGCCAGAAACCCCAGAGAGAACAGGATGGGTATATATTCATGTCACTTTCATCCTGACAAGAAGTTATGTAGACAGTAAATGCTATCCTCGAGGGCGGGTATGATGTCCTCCAACTCTGTGTAGAGTACTGAAGCAGTGTGGCCTAGTGGAAAGAGCACGGGCCGGGGAATCCGAAGACCTGGGATCTAATCCTGGCTCCAACACGTGCCTGCAGGGTGACCTCGGGCAACTTCTCTATGCCTCACCTGTAAAATGGGGATTCGATTCCTGTTCTCCTTTCTGCTTTGACTGTGAGCCCCGTGTGGGACGGGAACTCTGCCTGGTTAGCTTGAATTTTCCCAGGGATTAGTATGGCATGTGGCATTTAGTGGAAAGAGCCTGAGCTTGGGAGTCAGAGGTCATGGGTTCTAATCCTGACTCTGCCACTTGTCAGCTGGGTGACTTTGGACAAGTCACTTAACGTCTCTGTGCCTCATTTACCTCATTAAGACTGTGAGCCCCATGTGGGACATCCTGATTACCTTGTATCTACCCCAGTGTTTAGAACAGTGCTTACACATAATAAGCGCTTAACAAATACCACCATTATGATTATTATTATAACAGATATCATTATTATTAGAGCTACCCTCCCAAACACTTAGTACTGTACTATGCAAACAGTAAGCTCTCAAAAATATCGTCGATCGATTTGATTTGTTGATTAAGACAGTTTTGGAAAAATTAATGGACAAGTGGTCAATAATAGGTCCCTAAATGGCAAGACAGGGATGTAGAGGAGAAAATTTAACAAGTTTAGATGAAACAAATTCCGATTCATTAGGATTTACATATGAAGGACAGAACCAGAATGTGGGTTCTATTACAAGTCTCCCAGTCAGAATCCTAAACTCCCTTCCACCTCTTCACCCCCTCCTCACCACCTATGACGGTGCAATTTCAGCCCCTGGAACCCCTCTCCACCCCCAGAAAAGAAAACAAACCTCCTCCTTGGACTATCCAGACACCGGACTCTTTACATCTGTGCTCATGGTCAGAAGCAGACCTGAGGAAAGGAGAGCTGGAGCAGGAATGTCTTTTTTTTCATTTTGTTTTGTTTTATGAATATACTTTTAAGCACCTACTATGTCCCAGGTACTGTTCTCAGCACGTGCACAGATACGAGATAATCGGGTGGGCATTGTTGATGTCCTACACAGGGCCCGCTGTTTAAGTGGGAGGGAGGAGGGAATTGAGGTACAGAGAAATTAAGTGAATTTCCCAGGATGACATGACAGGCAAGTGACAGATCTGGGATTAGAACCCAGGTCCTCTGACCTCCAGGCTCATACTCTATTAGGCCACACTTCTTCTTTTGTTGTAATGTTAGATTTCTAAGCAAGGAATATGATACCCAAGAGAATGCTACCTGAATGCTAGATCCGTCCTCTCTAGGGAAGTAAAGAGTACACGTGAATACAATGACCGCGCAAGAGTAGAATGCCACTGCTTTCATCATCGTTTTCATCAGTAATATTGTCTTTCCAGAAAAGCCAATGAACTTCTAGCATTAACCCTCTGATGTGGCTTAAAAGAATATGGATTTAACACGGCAGGAGACCTGTAGAGGAAGCAGCAGGAGAAAACAAATATTTCAAAACCCAAATGTGAGCAGTTAAGGCATTTTCAATGACATCATAAGGTTTTGGCTCTAGGAGGACAATTCAGCAACAGGGAGACCAAAATCCAGTGACACGTGAAGAGGGGGAATGAGGCAGAAGGGTTAAAGGTGATTAAATAGGAATTGGAATGCTTCTTGCAAAACTGCAGAGAGGAGCAGAGAAAGACAATTGCTGCGAGGTCTTCATCTGACAGGGATTGACACCGGATAATCATTTCCATGATGATGACAACGGGGCCAGATAAAAGCTTTAGCTATTATAAAGCAGCAGATGGCTTGAAATGAAACATTGCATAGAAGGTTTGCCCATTTTAGGGAAGGAAAGAGCCAAAACAATAGGTCTCTTCCACCTTCCAAAACTGGCAGTCAATTCCCACTTTCTAAAATCAGTTTCCAACCCTGGATTTGGGTATTTGTCACATTGGCTTCACCATTAGCCAATAATCTTTCCAGCAAATGGTTTCGGCCACGTTCATTTGCTTTGACTTCATGCCTAGTGGATAGAGCATGGGTCCGGGAATCGGATGGACCTGGGTTCTAATCCCAGCCCCGCCGCTTGTCTGCTGTATGACCTTGGGAAAGTCACTTCATTTCTCTGTATCTCAGTTCCCTCAACTGGAAAATGGGGATTAAGTCTGTGAGCCCATGTGAGACGGGGCCTGTGTCCAACCTTATTAGCTTATATTTACACTCCAATGTTTAGAAGAGTGTTTGACGCAGAGTAATCTCTCAACAAATACTATTATTATCATATTATTATATTCTTCTTATTATATTCTTATTATATCCCAAATAGCTCCCAAATAGCTTTGGACCACTTGCCGATCAATCAATCAAGCAACGATGTTTACTAAGTGCTTTCAGAGTGCAAAGCACAGACCGCTCGGGAGAGTAGAACACGACAGAATTGGTAGATATGTTCCCTGCCCATAAGGAACTTACATTCTAGAGGGGGACACAGACATGAATATAAATAAATAAATTATATATCTATCCCCTCTAGACTACAAGCTCACTGGGGTAGGGAATGTGTCTGTTTTTTGTTGTATTGTGCTCTCCCAATACTTAGTACAGTGTTCTGCGCACAGTGAGTGCTCAATAAATATGACTGAATGAATGAAGGAAAGTGCTGTAGGTCTGAGGGTGGGGTAAATATCAAGTGCTTAAAGGTTACAGATCCAAGTTTATAGGCAACGCACAAGGGAGAGGGAGCCAGGGAAAAAAAGGTTTGTCTTAGGCCGTCGAATCATCTCCGACCCATAGCGACGCCATGGACTCAACTCTCCCAGAATATCCCGCCTCCACCCACAATCATTCTGGCAGTGTATCCAAAGGGTTTTCTTGGTCAAAATCTGGAATCGGTTTACCATTGCTTCTTTCCGCACAATACACTTGATTCTCTACCCTCAACTCTCTCCCATGTCGCTGCTTCCCCTCCCTTCAGCACTGTGCTCATTTGTATATATTATTGATTACCCTATTTATTTTGTTAGTGAGGTGTATATTTCCTTGATTCTATTTATCTTGATGATGTTGTCTTGTTTTTGTTTTGTTCTGTTTTGCTTTGCTGTCTGCCACCCCTGTTTAGACTGTGAGCCCGTCACTGGGCAGGGATTGTCTCTATCTGTTGCCGAATTAATAGTACGGTGCTCTGCACGTAGTAAGCGCTCCATAAATACAATTGAATGAATTCTCCCTCCCATAACCGACACTGGTAATAGTAGAGTACTGGAAACTCTCCAGGTGTGATCCTGAGAGGGGAAAGAAGGTTTAGTGGGGGTTAAAATTGTGAGGAGAAAGCTTCAACTCTTCCGCTACTAATTGCCCTGGTAGAGGGAACTGTTAAATCTTCCACTACTAATTGTCCTGGTAGAGGGAACTGTTAAACTTTTGCACTCTCCAGCGCTCGCTACCTTTTTCAGGGATTATTGGAACAATCCATCTCTAATGACAGTTCCCCGACTCCATAGTCCTTGTGTCTGAACAACTCTGAACAACTGTTGGCTAATGGCCGAGGCACTCTTGATTTTCCCTCCCCAGTATCAGGATAACTAGAATCTTTTTTCTGGAACATTCCTATAGAAAAATGAAAGTGATCTGCTTTGCAGAGATTGACACAGACCTACTCCTGGAGGCTCCATTCCAATTATAGCTCTTCCTTTCTATTAAATGGAAATTATAATTATAATAAAAGTGCTCAATCAACAGCACTTTTATTTTCCCAAAGATCTAACGACTGTAAGGTCTTGATGGGGAAGGAACGTATTTACTCGTTTCAGCGTCTGTCTCCCCGCTTCTAGACTGTAAGCCTGTTGGGGGCAGGGATTGTCTCTCTCTATTGCTGAATTGTACTTTCCAAGTGATTAGTACAGTGCTCTGCACATAGTAAGCGCCCATATGAAGCATCTTAGCTCAGTGGAAAGAGCACGGGCTTGGGAGTCAGAGGTTATGGGTTCAAATCCCAGCTCTGCCACTTGGCAGCTGTGTGACTGTGGGTAAGTCACTTCACTTCTCTGTGCCTCAGTTCCATCATCTGTAAAATGGGGATTAAGACTGTGAGCTTCACGTGGGACAACCTGATTACCCTATATCTACCCCAGCGCTTAGAACAGTGCTCTGCACATAAGCAAGCGCTTAACAAATACCAACATTATTATTATTATTATTAAATACGACTGAATGAATGAATGAATGAACATGTCTGCCAATTCTGTTGTAAAGTATTCCCCCAAGTGCTTAGTACAATGGTCTGCACATAGTAAATGGTCAGAAAATATCATTGAGTGACTGATATATTGATCACCTGTCTGATAGTGTCCTCAAAATATTCCTTTTAAGTAGAGAGGAGCATGTATCATTACTAGATGTAGAAACTGAGATGCAGGCAAGAAGCAGAGTGGCCTCATGGAAAAAGCACGTGCCTGGGAATCCGACGACTTGGGTTCTAATTGTGTCTCCATCACTTACTTCTCTGTGATCTGGGACAGGTCACTTAACCTCTCTGGGCCTCCGTGTGGGAGGAGACACCCACCCTCTAATTGTGGGGGGTCCCTCAAGGCTCAGTTCTGGATCCCCTTCTGTTCTCCATCCACACTCACTCTCTTGGAAAACTCCCATGATTTCATCTGCCACCTCCACACTGACCCCTTGCCCACATCCTCCCTGTAGACTGTAAGCTCGTTATGGGCAGGGAATATGTCTGCTAATTCTTTTGTAGTGTACTCTCCCAAGTGCTTAGTATAGTGATCTGTACATAGAAAGCGCTCAATAAATACCACTGATCGATTGATGGTAATCAATCAAGGAAGGAAACTTCTCCTTCCCCTTTTCTTCTTCTTCTCCCTGCTCTTCCCAGAATAAACGTAAATTCAGAGACACCGCCACAGCTTTTCAAAAAGGAACACGCTTTTCTCAACAAGCTATCCCAGGACAATATCATTTTGAGTACACCAACAAAGAAGCAAATGAAAGCAAAAGAAGACTAGTCAAACTTTGTATTGAAAGAGTTAACACCAGTGGTCTTCCAAACTTCTGTTTTCGGTAGCTCCCTTGAAATCGGCCAACTTAGAAGCTGATTATTTAGATGATGGATCTTAAGCTTCTGTTTTTCTTCCTCCTTCTGCCTGCCTTTTAGCTTGTTCATTTGAATGAGAGACAAAAAGAGTCTCATTTATCTCATCTGAAAAATGAGGATTAAGACTGTGAGTCCATATGGGACAGGGATTCTGTCCAACCTGATTATCTCGTATCTACCCCAGCTCTTAGAACAGTGCTAGACACACAGTAAGGGCTTAACAAATACGATCAATAGTACGATCATTATATCACCTAAATGTTAAATGTAGCACAGGGAAAATGTGTTCAAGTTCAGTTTAGAATAGCTATACAAATTGGCACTGACGCGAGGCCTGATAGAAATCTGACTGAGAATTCAAGAATTTCAAGTTAGTTGAAAAACGCAATCCCTGGATTGAGAGAGTTTTGGAATCTATCTACAACGTTAAGTGACCAGTAAATAGAAGCTTGACCCAGTGGATAGAGCACCATCCTGGGAGTCAGAAGGATCTGGGTTCTAATCCTAGCTCTGCAACGTGTCTACTGCGTGACCTTGGGCAAATCATTTAACTTCTCTGTGCCTCAATAACCTAATCTGTAAAATGGAGATTAAGACCGTGAGCCCCATGTGGCAGAGGGAATATGTCCAACCTGATAACCTTGTATCTACCCCAGGACTTAGTACAGTGCCCGACACATAGTAAGTACCTAACAAATACCATTAAAAAATAAAGAGGTCAGTCTCAGAGCCAAGGACCCAGGTCTCATGAAATTCTTTCCGGCTCCTTTTCCTCTCTCCATTGCTGCCTCTCGGGGCTTAGAGATGACACTACCAACATAGATTTCATCCTTTGTGGGAGTAGGGTTGATAAGACTATTGCAAGATCAAAAAACCTGTTTCCTACCAAGCACATCGTTAGCTTCATCATTATTATTTGAGCCCCTGGTGTGTTGAGAGCACTAAAGTAAGCACTCGGGAAGATAAAACAGATGTAAAATACCCAGTCAGTGCCTTTAAAGAGAGAGCAGAGACAGTGAGATGCAAAGAGATGCTTCCTTATTGGACTGTCTTATTTATCATAGATCTATTGGTGACTGCCAGAATCTTCTTGAAGTCTGTATTCAAAGGATATCAATCCCATTCTAGTGCCCTAGGCAGTCTGTTTGGGTCCGTTTCCTCTCAGTTATCCAAGTGGGTTTTCCTTTATTTTGTATTTTTATTATGGTATTTTTTAAGTGCTTACTATGTATCAGGCACTGTACTAGGCCCTGGGGTAGATATGAGCTAATCAGGTTTGACACGCTCCATGTCCCATATAATAATGTTGGTATTTGTTAAGCACTTACTCTGTGCAGAGCACTGTTCTAAGCGCTGGGGTAGACACAGGGGAATCAGGTTGTCCCACGGGGGGCTCGCAGTCTTCATCCCCATTTTACAGATGAGGGAACTGAGGCCCAGTGAAGTGACTTGCCCACAGTCACACAGCTGACGAGTGGCAGAGCTGGGATTTGAACTCATGACCTCTGACTCCAAAGCCCAGGCTCTTTCCACTGAGCCACGCTGCTTCTCTATGGGGGTCTCACAGTCTTAATCCCATTTTACAGATGATGATGTAGCTGAGACACAGTAAACTAAAGCAATTGCCCAAGGTCACATAGCAGACACGTGGCAGAGGTGGGGTTAGAATCCGCATCCTCTGTCCAGCGGAAGGTGTACAGGCCTGGGGGTCAGAGTCTAATTCCGCTTCCACCACTTGCCTGTTGTTAGATCTTGAGCAAGTCACTTAACTTCTCTGAATCTCATCTAAAAAACGGGGATTAAGACTATGAGCCCATTGTGGGACATGGACTGTATCCGACCTGATTAGCTTGTATAATCACGCTGGTATCTGTTAAGCGCTTACTATGTGCAGAGCACTGTTCTCAGCACTGGGGTAGATACAGGGTAATCAGGTCGTCCCACGTGAGGCTCACAGTTAATCCCCATTTTACAGATGAGGTCACTGAGGCACAGAGAAGTTAAGTGACCTGCCCACAGTCGCACAGCTGACGAGTGGCAGAGCTGGGAGTCGATCCCATGACCTATGACTCTGAAGCTCAGGCTCTTTCCACTGAGCCACGCCGCTTCCCTAACTCAGCGCTCACTACAGTGCCTAGCACATAGTAAGTGCTTAGCAAATACGGTTTTAAAAAAAAATTCTTACCCCAGTTTTCAAATCCACTCTTTGCCTGCTTAGCTCTGTGGACTGCGTTAAACAAAACCTAATACCTACCCCCCATCTCAGGATTGCACCTGGAGAGTTTCCAGTACTCTACCTGTCTCGGCTACGGGATGGAGCGGCAAACGGAGGCCTAACCATTCCATTCCTAGCTTGGGCAGCGGCTAATGAGTGGAAGGCAATCCGCTATAAGTCAAAATTCGCCAGTGCGGGACAGCAGTGGCGTGGGAGAGTCAAGGGCGGAAATCCAAGTTTACTGCGCAGAAGGAGTCAGTGGTAAACCACCGCCATATTTTGACCAGGAAAACTCTTTGATCCACTACCAGAATGACTGCAGATGGAGGTGGAACGTTCTGTGAGAGGTGTGTCCATGGAGTCGCTATGGGTTGGAGATGACTAGACGGCATAAGACAATACCTAGCCATTGGAAAGAGGGGGCATCTGTCAGCTGGTTGTGTCTTGGTGTGTAGGATGTTTGATAAATTTCTCAGCGTAGCTGAACTTAGTAGATATCGTAATAATAATAATAATGTTGGTATTTCCTAAGCTCTCACTATGTGCAGAGCACTATTCTAAGCACTGGGGTAGATACAGGGTAAGCAGGTTGTCCCACGTGAGGCTCACAGTTAATCCCCACTTTACAGATGAGGTAACAGACACAGAGAAGTTAAGTGATCTGGCCACAGTCACACAGCTGACGAGTGGCAGAGCCGGGATTCGAACCCATGACCTCTGACTTTCAAGCCCGGGCTCTTTCCACTGAGCTACATAAGTCTGCAGATGGAGGTAGCTTTGGAAATATCCACAGGCCCTCGGGGATGTCTTGTGGGGATGGTGTTCTCTAAGTGTTTTCTGCAATCCATGGGCAGTTCAGATCCCATCTACCCTGGCTTGCTGTGATCTGAAGCCCCAGTGGACGGAAGCAATTCTAGGAGGGCACGTCAACAATGGAAAACAGTAATGGTCAGCTGCCCACACCCTGCCACACCCAGTGTCTTCACCTCGGATTCGGACAGAAACTTTTGTTTCTTTCGGCTCAAGTATGAAATGGTGGTAAAGGATCCAAACGAGCACCGATAGAGCTAATGGTTTGGGGGGACGTATGCTTGGTCGCGGCCCAGCTAGAGGAAAAAAAAAATGCCTTGCAGACCAGCTAAACTGTGGAAGAAACACACCGGTAATTAGAAGGCTCCAACTGTGCTTTAGAAATGAGCTTTATGAAGTCAGGTGGGAAAATGATTTGCCTTACTGTATAAGCCGAAAACTCAGACATTGGCCCACCTTATCTCCTGTCTATACTGTTTTACTTCTCTGCCCCTTTTCACCCCCCAAAAGGTGAAAAGATTCTTTTGTTCAAGGACTTTTGCATCCGGCTGGAAATACAAGGATTAGATGAGTCTCAATTTTCCCACTTTTCCCCCTTGTTTTAGGATTGACTTGTCTCTCAGGCAGCACCTCAAACACTCCCAGGTTCCTCAGGCACCATGCTGCCTTAATTACTGTATTTTCTTCTAAGCAGCACTGGTCATTATGCTTCCTTGTTGAAATACGGGAAACCATCCAGAAACTCTGCTGAAACTCAGCGTGTTTCACTTGGAACCCCATCTGATGAAACAAGCTAGAGAAATGAGCCGTCTCGAGGCAGGTGGAAAGAGCCAATGAAAATGCTGAAGAAATAGCCGCTAAGTTTCCTCTTTAGGAAACTTTTCAATTTCAAATCTACTTTTTGTTCTCGAAGTAATATCATACATAACAGAAATTCCCAAAATGATCAGAATAAATTTCAAACTAGGGAATGACAAATACCTCTGAAGAATTAGACGAAACTCTAATGCTTGAGTTCAGGAAGTTTTATTTCCTATTGGAATAGTGACCTTCCTTCCTTCCTTCTTACATATAGGTAACTTTTGACGATACTTGGGACTCCAAAACTTTTCTTTCCATTTTCAGGTCATCCTGTCTTACATATACTCTCTCCCTCACTGGTTTCCATCTCCAAATTTGGAAGATTATTTCTGACTCTTCTCCTAAATAATAATTTCACTGGTGACCATCGCTATTCGAAGGAATGATTTGGTAATTTCACAAAGCTAAATATACGCTCCATCTTCGAGTTCTGCAAAGGGTCTTCAAATTATTTTCATTCGATTTTCTATTTTGAATGGAAAATGAAGAGCAGGTCATATTTTAATGCAAATTCCTTAAAATAAGATATAACTAGGATTAACCTATTTAATTAACCTGATTAACTTGTTCCTACTCCGGTGCTTAGAACAGTTCTGGGCACAGAGTGATGGAGCACTTAACAAATACCATTATAATTATTAAGCGAGGAATAAATTGTAATGTAAATCACCTTTTCCAATTTCCCAATAGTTTCCAATTAGATGTATTAATATTCACCCACTTCAAAGGCAAGCATTCATGATAAAAACAGCCCTCATCCTTCTTATCTTGTCTCCTTCTCCCAAACAAGCCCACTCTAGCACTTTTTATTGGTTGGGTGATACACTATCAAACTGGGTACATCAGATAAGGCTATTGCAAGAGTGGATTCATTCATTCATTCAATAGTATTTATTGAGCGCTTACTATGTGCAGAGCACTGTACTAAGCGCTTGGGATGAACAGGTCGGCAACAGATAGAGACAGTCCCTGCCGTTTGACGGGCTTACAGTCTAATCGGGGGAGACGGACAGACAAGAACAATGGCACTAAACAGCGTCAAGGGGAAGAACATCTCGTAAAAACCGATGGCAACTAAATAGAATCAAGGCGATGTACAATTCATTAACAAAATAAATAGGGTAACGAAAATATATACAGTTGAGCGGACGAGTACAGTGCTGTGGGGATGGGAAGGGAGAGGTGGAGGAGCAGAGGGAAAAGGGGAAAATGAGGCTTTAGCTGCGGAGAGGTAAAGGGGGGATGGCAGAGGGAGTAGAGGGGGAAGAGGAGCTCGGTCTGGGAAGGCCTCTTGGAGGAGGTGATTTTTAAGTAAGGTTTTGAAGAGGGAAAGAGAATCAGTTTGGCGGAGGTGAGGAGGGAGGGCGTTCCGGGACCGGCGGGAGGACGTGACCCAGGGGTCGACGGCGGGATAGGCGAGACCGAGGGACGGCGAGGAGGTGGGCGGCAGAGGAGCGGAGCGTGCGGGGTGGGCGGTAGAAAGAGAGAAGGGAGGAGAGGTAGGAAGGGGCAAGGTGATGGAGAGCCTCGAAGCCTAGAGTGAGGAGTTTTTGTTTGGAGCGGAGGTCGATAGGCAACCACTGGAGTTGTTTAAGAAGGGGAGTGACAGGCCCAGATCGTCTCTGCGGGAAGATGAGCCGGGCGGCGGAGTGAAGAATAGACCGGAGCGGGGCGAGAGAGGAGGAAGGGAGGTCAGAGAGAAGGCTGACACAGTAGTCTGGCCGGGATATAACGAGAGCCCGTAATAGTAAGGTAGCCGTCTGGGTGGAGAGGAAAGGGCGGATCTTGGCGATATCGTAGAGGTGAGACCGGCAGGTCTCGGTAACGGATAGGATGTGTGGGGTGAACGAGAGGGACGAGTCAAGGATGACACCGAGATTGCGGGCCTGCGGGACGGGAAGGATGGTCGTGCCATCCACGGTGATGGAGAAGTCTGGGAGCGGACCGGGCTCGGGAGGGAAGATGAGGAGCTCAGTCTCGCTCATGTTGAGTTTTAGGTGGCGGGTCGACATCCAGGTGGAGACGTCCCGGAGGCGGGAGGAGATGCGAGCCCGAAGGGAGGGGGAGAGGACAGGGGCGGAGATGTAGATCTGCGTGTCATCTGCATAGAGATGGTAGTCAAAGCCGTGAGAGCGGATGAGTTCACCGAGGGAGTGAGTGTAAATGGAGAACAGAAGAGGGCCGAGAACTGACCCTTGAGAAACTCCAACAGTTAAAGGATGGGAGGGGGAGGAGGCTCCAGCGTAGGAGACCGAGAATGATCGGCCAGAGAGGTAAGAGGAGAACCGGGAGAGGACAGAGTCCGTGAAGCCAAGGTGAGATAAGGTACGGAGGAGGAGGGGATGGTCGACGGTGTCAAAGGCAGCAGAGAGGTCAAGGAGGATCAGAATGGAGTAGGAGCCATTGGATTTGGCAAGAAGGAGGTCACGGGTGACCTTAGAGAGAGCAGTCTCGGTAGAGTGGAGGGGACGGAAGCCAGATTGGAGGGGGTCTAGGAGAGAAAGGATCACAGGCTCACGCTGGAAAAAAGTGTGAGGCTGCCTGAGAACAGAGACCTGTGATCCCAAGTACCTAGAAAGATGACTCTGGTAATGAAAATATATTCGAGATGACTCAGCAGAAGAGAGGATAAAGTCATTTAAGACCGGCTGATCTTTTGGGAAAATTAACTGCAATCCTCACGCGGCTGAGGATGAACTGTCTCTCTCAACATTGCTGTTTAGTATTAATGACGTGTAGGTGGTAGGGAAAGATGAGGGAGGCGATTGAAAAGGACAGAAAATGCCAGTGACAATCCTTGCTTTGGTCACTCTGTGAAGAATCATAAGGAAAAACAGTAGTGTGCTTCAACAAAAACAGTGTCCTCTAGGTATGAGGAGTCATAATTCATGAGAAAAATGGCATTCTCATTCATTAAACAAATAATACTTAGAGAAGAGGCTGTTTAGCCCATTGGAAACAGCACCGCACTGGGTATCGGAAGACCCGCATTCTAATATCGGTTCTGCCACTTGCCCGCTGGGTGAACCTTCGACAAGCCACTTAAGCTTCTCTACATCTCAGTTTTCTCATCTGTAAAATGGGGGTTAAATACCTGTACTGGAAACCATATAACACACAGTAGAGAGTTTGTCCACACATTTTAGCGTGGCATAGTGGAAAGAGCACGGGCTTTGGAGCCAGAGGTCATGGGTTCGAATCCCGGCTCGGCCACTTGTCAGCTGTGTGACTTTGGGCAAGTCACTTGGGTTCTCGGTGCCTCAGTTCCCTCATCTGTAAAATGGGGATTAAGACTGTGAGCCCCACGTGGGACAACCTGATTCCCCTGTGTCTACTATGCACAAAGCACTGTACTAAGCCCTTGGGAGAGTACAGTATAATAATAAAAAGACACCTTTCCTGCCCACAACAAGCTTACAGTCTGGAAGGGGAGGCAGACGTTGATATGCATGTTTGGCACATAGTAAGCACTTAAATACCACAGTGACTGGACACATAAATGAATGTTTATGTTTTTGGTAGAGCAACCTTCCACCCGAGGGTGAACTGAGTAAATTTCCAGAAAGATTCATCCATGGAAATTTGCACAGTGTCTGGGGATTTAAAAAAGTGGAAAGTAGTTTCTCCAAAAAGCCGGAGGGAAGAGTTAGGGGAGTCTCAAATATGTTCTGTTTTGGGAGTCAGCACTAAAGCCCGTGTATTTTAAATTATTATCATTATCATTACTATGCACCTGAGCATCACGGGCCACTAACCTCTGCTGTGGGTCAACACATTTTAAAGAACGCCTTCTGCTTCCCCTCCCACCTCCCCCCCTCCCCCAGGGAATAAATTGTTCACAGAATAAGTTGTGCTCCAGGGAGCTGGGAAAGAACTCAGTCAAATATGGTTTGATTTTATTGATGTGATGCCATCATCCCTTTAGATTCTTTATACGTTATAACGATATGCGTATCTTTATATTCAATTGATCAATCAGTGGTATCGACTGGCTACCATGCGCAGAATACTGTACTAAGAGCTAATCCTTCTCTTTTATGGGATTTATTAAGTGCTTATGATGTTCCAAGCACTGCAGGAGCTTCAAGCAAATGAGGTTGGACACAGGCCCTGTCCCACATGGGCCTCACAGTCTTAATCCCCAATTTACAGATGAGGTAACTGAGGCCCAGATAAATGAAGTGACTTGCCCAAGGTCACACAGCAGACAAGTGGCGGAGCTCACGTTAGAACCGAGGTCCTCTGTCTCCCAGGCCCGTGCTCTATCTCCTAGGCCACACCGTTTCTCTCCCCCACTAGGTGATAAAATCTTTAGGATGGAGGACGATGTTAATCAGAACACTGGAAACCATATAACACACAGTAGAGAGTTTGTCCACACATTTTAGCGTGGCATAGTGGAAAGAGCACGGGCTTTGGAGCCAGAGGTCATGGGTTCGAATCCCGGCTCGGCCACTTGTCAGCTGTGTGACTTTGGGCAAGTCACTTGGGTTCTCGGTGCCTCAGTTCCCTCATCTGTAAAATGGGGATTAAGACTGTGAGCCCCACGTGGGACAACCTGATTCCCCTGTGTCTACCCCAGCGCTTAGAACAGTGCTTGGCACATAGTAAGTGCTTAACAAATACCAACATTATTATTATTATTATTATTATCGATAAAACGATGGGATTGTTCAAACCAGTTTCGAGTCAAATTCATTGACTTTGGCTCGCCTTTGGCTAATCATCTTCTGAAAGGTCCAGATGCAGTTAACCTAGCGAGACCCCATCAGAACCACTCAGGTATGAGGGGGCGAAAACCGGGCACTGGATTCTTCCATTATTTTCTGTCACCCTCTGAAGCACCTTGTTTTCCGAACGGCTCCAGGGATTAAAGTCGGCTCCATCTGAATGGCAGGAGTTTAGCATTTCGGGTTGATTTGATAGTGTTTTCTAGGATTAGCCTTTTTTCCCATGGCTTCCACTTGAATATACTGCCACAAAGTTATGCTGCTTCATGGGATTTTCCCTAATCCAAATCTGATCCAAATCGGCATATTCCAGCAGCTGTCTGGAGCCAGGGTGCCTTGCTTGCTGGAATTTGAATGAGACCGTGGATGAGACGTTCGACTGAGACAAATGTTTCGTTCAGTCGAGTTTATTTTCCAAATAAAATCTTTCTAAATACTCTTCAGACTTTGACCCCACAGTGAAACTGAACCCCTGCTATTACGGTATTCACAAATGGCCTCTTCCAAATGACTCCACTTAGTCCAGAAAAAATGAAAGTAAATGACTGGGTTTCTGGTCTCTGATAAAGTTGATTCTTAGGTCTTTCTGAAATTAGAGATCCAAAACGGGTGATCTCTTTGACACCATAGATACCCGTGGTATTACTTTAAGGAGAGGTTTTTTTTTTTTCAAATTATTCACAGCTAGCTCCTCATTACCCCGGATTTTAAAGTTTTAGAGTCCTTAGGCACACAGAAAAACAAGAATAATGAGCAAAATGTGCATATAATTGATCACGGAGAGGCATTACCGGTGACAAGGAATGTGACCAGATGTCCTGCACTAGTCAAGATAGTACTGATTTTGGAGGTAATAATAATAATGATTATGGTATTTCTTAAGAACTTACTATATGCCCAACACTGGTCCAAATGCTGGGGTAGATACAAGTTAATCAGTTTGGACGCAGTCCCTGTCCCACATGGGGCTCCCAGTCTTAATCCCCATTTTCCAGATGAGGTAACTGAGGCCCAGAGAAGTGAAGCGACTTGCCCAGGTCACACAGCAGACAAGTGACAGAACCGGGATGAGAACCCAAGTCCTTCTGGCTCCCAGGACTATGCTCTATCCATTAAGCCATGCTGCTTCTAGAGCTTCAGCCCTGCCACCATGAAGGCCTCTGGGAGGGCCCTTTGGAGATCCGATTTCAGCCAGGATAATAATAATAATAATAACGTTGGTATTTGTTAAGCGCTTACTATGTGCAGAACACTGTTCTAAGCGCTGGGGTAGATACAAGGTAATCAAGTTGCCCCACGTAGGGCTCACAGTCTTCATCCCCATTTTACAGATGAGGGAACTGAGGCAAAGAGAAGTGAAGTGCCTTGCCCAGGGTCACACAGCTGACAAGCGGCAGAGCTGGGATTAATAATAATAATAATGTTGGTATTTGTTAAGCGCTTACTATGTGCCGAGCACTGTTCTAAGTGCTGGGGTAGATACAGGGTAATCAGGTTGTCCCACGTGAGGCTCACAGACAATACCCATTTTTCCAGATGAGGGAACGGAGGCCCAGAGAAGTGAAGTGACTTGCCCACAGTCACACAGCTGACAAGTGGCAGAGGCGCAATTCGAACTCATTACCTCTGACTCCCAAGCCGGGGCTCTTTCCACTGAGCCACGCTGCTTCTCGGGACAGAGTCTGACCACCACGACCCCAGCAGTGGTGTGTCAGTACAAGGGTGGAGAAGTGAAGGGTGAGAAGCCTATTCTCCTAAACTCCTTGAGGGCAGGCGGGGATGGAGTGAAGACTCAGTGAGTTCTACTGAGTGACAGATTTCTCTGCTTCTTCCTCCTCAGCACCGTTACCCTCACTGCATCGGGCCAGGCCATTTATACTTGCTGGACTACTCCAGTCTGTGTGTGTGAGACCTTGGGCAAGTCACTTAACTTCTCTGGGCCTCAATTACCTCATCTGTAAAATGGGGATGAAGACTGTGAGCCCCACATGGGACGACCTGATCACCTCGTATCCCCCCCGAGTGCTTAGAACAGTGCTTTGCAGATAGTAAGCAGTTAAATGTCATTATTATTATTAATAATAATAATGTTGGTATTTGTTAAGCGCTTACTATGTGCAGAGCACCGTTCTAAGCGCTGGGGAAGATACAGGGTCAGCAGGTCGTCCCACGTGAGGCTCACAGTTAATCCCCATTTTCCAGATGAGGGAACTGAGGCCCAGAGAAGTGAAGCGACTCGCCCACAGTCACCCAGCTGACAAGTGGCACAGCCGGGATTCAAACCCATGACCTCTGACTCCCAAGCCCGGACTCTTTCCAGTGACTTGCCCAAAGTCACAGAGCTGACGCGTGGCAGGGGCGGCATTCGAACACACGACCTTCTAATTAAGTTAAATTAGGGATTAAATTCTGAGGGATTAAAATAATGATCGTGGTATTAGTTAACCCAAATGCTGTGCTATGGACTGGTGTCTTGTCTTATGTTATGTGAGAAGCAGTGTGACTCAGTGAAAAGAGCCCGGGCTTGGGAGTCAGAGGTCATGGTTTCTAATCCCAGCTCCGCCGCTAGTCAGCTGTGTGACCTTGGGCAAGTCACAAGTTCTCTGTGCCTCAGTTACCTCATCTGGAAAATGGGGATGAAGACTGCGAGCCCTACGTGGGACAACCTGATTACCTTGTATCTACCCCAGCACTTAGAACAGTGCTTGGCACATAGTACTGTGAGCCTCACGTGGGACAACCTGATTACCCTGTATCTACTTCAGCACTTAGAACACTGGTCTGTACATAGTAAGCGCTTAACAAATACCAATATTAATTAATAAGTGCTTAACAAATAGCAACATTAAAAATATGGAAGTGGCTTGTCATTTCCATCTTCTATGCAGTGAAATTGAGTCTCCAGCCTTGACTCTCTCCCATGCCGTTGCTGCTCAGCACAGTTGAGTTTTGACTTGTGGCAGATTGCCCGCCACTCACTAGCCACTGGCCAACCTAAGAATGGAATGGATATGATGATGTTGGCATTTGTTAAGCGCTTACTATGTGCAAAGCACTGTTCTAAGCGCTGGAGAGGATACAAGGTGATCAGGTTGTCCCACATGGGGCTCCCAGTCTTCATCCCCCTTTGACAGATGAGGGAACTGAGGCACGGAGAAGTGAAGTGACTTGTCCAAAGTCACACAGCTGATAAATAGCAGAGCTGGGATTAGAACCCACGACCTCTGACTCCCAAGCCCGTGCTCTTCCCGCTGAGCCACGCTGCTTCTATGCCTCTGCTTGACTCTCCCTCCTGTAGCCGAGACTGGTAGAGTACCGAAAACTCTCCAGATGAGATCCCGAGAGGGGATGGGTTGGTGTAGATAAACCATAATGAGAACAGTCTCAGTCACTGTTCTACATAGGGCTCACAATCTAAGTAAGAGAGACGACAGGTATTGAATCCTCACTTTACAGGTGAGGAAACCGAGGCCCAGAGTTAAGCAGCTAGCCCAGGGTCATATAGCAGAGAAGGAGTGGAGCTGGAATTTAAATTTAAATCCCGGTCCTGTGCTCTTTCCACTAGGCCACACTGATGCGTTTCCAGCCAACAAACCTTGAAGTACATTCCCCACCTCCCTTATGAAGTAGCCTAGACACTTCCACGATTCAAAGGGTGAAGGCAAGGCCTACTGTTGTGTTGTGGGCAGGTGTCAGCGAGTAAAGAGCTGTTGTGGTGCAAAAGTGGAAAATGCAAAGGCTGGATCAGCACTGGGGTGTAGGTGGGTCTCTAGTTTCAGCCCCTGAAAAACGAACACTTTAGCCGATCCCTCGGCTACGAGCTGCTTTCCGGAGAGGCTTCCCAGAACCCTAAAGGCTTTGCTCAAATCTTAGCCGATGAGGCTAAAATCCACCGAGAGTCTACCGTGAGGATTACTATTGCGGCATCAGCTCCAGTCTCTGCGAATATACAAATAAACATTCTCTAGACCGAAAGCTCGCTGTGGTAGGGAACGCTTCTGCTATTCTGTTGTATTGTACTCTCCCAACACTTAGTAGAGGGCTTTATTAAGAACTTGCTTAATAAATACCTTGATTGATCAAATGATTGATTGATTCAGGTGAATTCTGACAAGAAATAGGTTTCAGAACCGTCTCTAACCTCCCTGTGGAGTAAATTTGTCTAGAGAAGCAGAGAACCAACCACCCCAATATACCTTGGAGTTTATTCCCCACCTTCCTTATGAGGTGGCTTACACTCAGTGAAGGCTGAAAATTGTTCAGAGATCATTCGAACCTTTGCAGAACTCAAATATCTTCATTATTATTTGTTTTTGATTTATTATCTGCTTGTGCTTATTATCTGCATCTATTCTCATAAAATTTCTGGCTATCATACATACACCAGTTTTGGACTGCTTGTCTTCCCCTTTAGGACTGCAAAGATCTTTTAATCAATCAATCAATCACATTTATTGAGCATTTACTGTGTGAGCAGTGTGGCTTAGTGGAAAGAGTGCGGGATTGGGAGTTGGAGGTAATGGGTTCTAATCCCAGCTCCGCCACTTCTCAGCTGTGTGACTTTGGGCAAGTCACAACTTCTCTAGGCCTAAATTACCTCATCTGTAAAATGGGGATTAAGACTGTGAGTGCCATTGGGGACAACCGGATTTCCTTGCATCTCCTCAGTGCTTCGAACAGTGCTTGGCACAGAGTAAACACTTAACAAATACCATAATCATTATTATTATTATTACTAACGGCTTGGGAGAATCTAGACTCTAAGCCCTCTAGACTGTAAACCCATTGTGGGCAGGGATTGTTTCTCTTTACTGCTGTATTTTACATTCCAAATGCTTAATAGTGCAGTGTTCTGCACTCAGTAAGCGCTCAATAAATACGAGTGAATGAATGATGAGAGTACAATATAACAGGGTCGGTAGCAGCGAGGAGCAGTGAGGAGTGGGCAGTGAGGAGCAGCGTGGCTCAGTGGAAAGAGCCTGGGCTTTGGAGTCAGAGGTCATGAGTTCGAATCCCAGCTCTGCCACTTGTCAGCTGTGTGACTGTGGGCAAGTCACTTAACTTCTCTGGGCCTCAGTTCCCTCATCTGTAAAATGGGGATGAAGACTGTGAGCCCCACGTGGGACAACCCGATTCCCCTGTGTCTACCCCAGCGCTTAGAACAGTGCTCTGCACATAGTAAGCGCTTAACAAATACCAACATTATTATTATTATTAGACACGTTCTCTGCTCACAATGACCTTACAGTCTAAGGGGAAAGAGAGACATTAATAAAAATAAATTATGGATATGTACGTAAGCTCTGTGAGCCTGGGTGCAACTCCGAGAACAAGGGCAACACAGAAGGGAGTGGAAGAAGAGGAAATGAGGGCTTGGTCAGTGAAGGCCCCTGGGAGGCTGTGCTTTCAATAAGGTTTTGAAGGTGGGAAGAGTTATCTGTCAGATATGAAGAGGGAGGGCATTCCAGAAAAAAATACGGAACGCTTCCCAAATTTGCGTGTCATTTTTGAGGTAGAAATTGCATTTTTACATCATTTCTCATATGCCCCAACTGCTATGCCCAAGTTAGCCTGGGACTTTGGAGAAATCAGTGGTGTATTGTTCTTGCTTCTAGCCTCAGAAAGGTAAGGAGAGGGAATTTTAGCAGCAGAAGCAATCATGGGAGTGAGATGCAATGATCGCCCACCTTAATTCTCACTCCCCACTCAATCAATGATACATATTGAGTGGTTGCCAAGTGCCAAGCACTGTACTAAGTGCTTGGGAGAGTACAACACTCCTCTCTTCCCCCACAGATCAAGCCCATAATCATTCTGGATCTAGAAGTTCTGATTTTGGTTCAAAAAGTTACAGATCATAAGTACCTAGGATGGCCCTGCTCAATGCTCAGGTGACACTTAATACCAACTACAGTAGAAAGGGATGTTCTAAGTTGAAAGGGGCAGGAAGATAAAAGGAAGAGATGAAATCAATTGATAACATAAGAACCTCTTGGAAGTCAAAAAATTACAATCTCTCCCCCTTCTCAACTTTTGGCTAGATTTCAAGTAACAAAATGGGTATTAGAGGATGAGTCTGCTCTCTGTCTTTGAAAGCGGTATTCATGTTGTGTGAAATGGCTAAAATGAGAATCATCTTCAAACTGACCAGAATCCCTTCAGTTACAGAGGGAATTGATGCTAATCTCTTTTTTTTCTGAGAATAAAATTCACTCTTAGACCTTTCTGTTTAAGAAATAGAGGCTGAGGTTTCTAAATATGTAAATGTTTGGAAGGAAATGTTCCATGTTATCTCTTTCCCCTCTTGGCTATTATATTTTCAGCGTGTAATTCTGCAGGTGATTCATTTTCAAATTAAATGGCTTGTTATTCTCTTCTAATTTAACCATCTTTCTCTAGAGCATTTTCCTTCTCTGGTGTTTTTCCTTTATCAAGCTGATTAAGATGGGCACATCCAATTTGCTCAGGGAGGCATGGCCTGTTTATAGCCTGGAAAGATTGATTATTTTAAAATATGGCTGTAATAATTGTGTGACTTTCTGAGGATAATGCTTTTGGGGATCCTTGCTTCCCTCTACTTCAATTTCTTGAATGGATAAGACCTTGATCTTACACAAGGGGCTGACATTAATGTTGAAACCCAATTCCTTCCTTCCTTCCTTCCTTCCTTCCTTCCTTCCTTCCTTCCTTCCTTCCTTCCTTCCTTCCTTCCTTCCTTCCTTCCTTCCTGCCTTCCTGCCTTCCTGCCTTCCTGCCTTCCTACCTTCCTGCCTTCCTTCTTTCCTTCCTTCCTTCCTTAATTCAATCGTATTTAATGAGCATCTAATGAGTCCCTGTCCACACGAACTTACAGTTTAGAGGGGGGGATAGACATTAATATAAATAAATGAATTTCAGGTATGTACATAAGTGCTGTGGGGCTTGGAGAAGGGATGAATAAAGGGAGCGGATCAGGGCAATGCAGAAGGGAGTGAGAGAAGGGGAAGGGGGTGCTTAACGAAGGCATCTTGAAGGAGATGTGCCTTCGATAAGGCTTTGAAGGAGCAGAGAGTAGGTGTCTGTCGGATACGAAGAGGGAGGGCGTTCCAAGCCAGAAGGAGGTTGTGGGAGAAAGACTGGCAGTAAGATAGACAAGATCAAGGTACAACCTCATTGTAGGTTGGCATTAGAGGAACAAAGTATGCAGGCTGGATTGTAGTAGGAGAGCAATGAAGTGAGGCGGGAAGGGGCAAGGTGATTGAGTGTTTTAAAGCCGATGGTAAGAAGTCTCTGTTTGATGCGAAGATGGATGCATAACCACTGGAGGTCCTTGAGAGGTGGGAAAACACGAACTGAATGTCTTTGTAGAGAAATGATCCGGGCAGCAGAGTGAAGTTTAAACTGGAGTAGGGAGAGACAGAATGCTGGGAGATCAGCAGGGAGGCCGAAACAGTAAGCAAAGCGATATTGGATAAGTGATTGGATTAACATGATAGCAGTTTGGATAAAGTGGAAACAGTGGATTTTAGGGACGCTGTGGAGGTTGAACAGACAGGATTTCATGATAGATCGAATATGTGGGTTGAATGAGAGAGCAGAGGCAAGGATAATGCCAAGGTTACGGGTTTGTGAGATAGGAAGCGTGGTGGTGCTGTCTACAGGGATGGGAAAATCAGGGGAAGAACAGGGAAAGCTTCTTCCAGGTGGGAAGATAGAGTTCTGTTTTTGACATGTTAAGTTTGAGGTGACAGGAGGACATCCCAATAGAGATTTCTTGAAGGCAGAAGGAAATGTGATACTGCAGAGAGGGAGAGAGATCAGGGCAGGAGATGTAGATTTTTATTTATGACTTCCATCAGGAAGAAGAGGATACAACCAAAAGCAGCTTTCCCTTGCTTATTTTTGACCTAAATCCAAGACAAATCCAGATTTTATTTTGGGTAGAAAGGACACTATTCAAAGTGTCTTAAGAGACTCCTCATTCCAGATAGTTCCTTCACATGAAAATCAGTCCTTCCATCGATGGTAGTTATTGATCACTTACTATATGCAAAGCACTGGTCTAAGTGCTTGGGAGAGTAAAATACAACCGAAAACATTGCTGAGGATTGATTTTACCAAGAGGCTACTGTTGGGATCTGATTATCTTCTAAAAATATTTTGAAAATTTCAAATATGCCCAAACTAGATGTATCCACAGGAAATGAAGTGTTAATAATGCTTCAACGGCACCAGGAGTGACTCTTAGAAACACTGAGCGGCACAAGGTGCAACCTGTGTCCAAAGTAAGCTTAGATGCGGGTTGTCTGACCTCCCATGAACATTGTAAATTGAATAAAGTGGTTACATGATTACTCGATGATGGGAGACCAGTCTCTGAGTTAAAGCCAGCATGATTCTCAGCAGCAGGAGCAGTCAAGAGGTAAAACGATCCAAAACAGCCCTTATTAAAGTTCTTGCCCCAGAAAATGCAGGGTAAGACCTGTGGAGAAACCTTCCTATTTCTGATCGGAAGTAGCCCTTTACCTTCTGGAAAATAAAGTTTCTAAAGGAGTCATCATGATTTCTGGTTTCCATGGAGGAACCAGACATGGCCTTTTGTCTTCTGGGAAACGGAGTCTCTTAAGGAAGATCATTAGTCCAAACTCCATTATCCCACAGTCCCTTAGTTTCTCTGAAAACCAGAGAGTTGAGTGGCTGTTTGCAAAATCACTCAACCCAACTGCTAGGGTCCCATTTCATCAAACATCCAGTGTCCCAGTGTACACATGCTGGTGAGAAGCCAGAAACGGGAGATATGAGCAAGAAGTGCAGGGTGAGAGGCAGTTTGAGGTCTTGTGCTGTTTGCATTCTTACAGCAGAACCACCCACAACTGTTCACCCGTTTTAATTTATGGCAGGGAATGTGGAGCCTCATTATTTTCTTCCTCTGCAGATGACTGAATTGAAGGAAATGCACCAGCCCAGAATTAAATACAACATTTAATCAGCTATAAAGCAGATGGGTACCATCTGGCTTAAGCAGGTTTAGAAAACTGGTTCAAGTACTCTCATGAACTAATAATTGCCCTCTGTATGAAAGACCAAATATTCAGCTCTCCATCTTCAATTTTCCCTATATGCACACAGAAGTCAAGCTACAAATTTTCTGTCTTTTTTATGTTATCTAAGTGCTCACTACGCACCAAGTACTGTACTAAACATTGGGGTAGATAAAAACTAATCCGTTCGGACAAAGTCCCTGTCCCCATTTAACAGATGAGGTAACTGAGGCATAGAAATCTGAAGTAACTTGACCAAGGTCACACAGCAGACAACCGGTGGGCCGGGATTAGAACCCAGGTCCTTCTGACTCCCAGGCCTGTGGTCTATCCATTAGGCCATGCTTCATCTATCCAAGATCCAAATGGACTAGGTCAGAGGAGTGTCTATTAATCATATTTTAGGTGCTTCATACTCTCCCAAGCACTTAGTACAGTGCTTTGCACATAGTAAGCACTCAATAAATACCATTGCTTGATCGAGTGATTGGGTCCTATTTAAATTTGATCAATCAGCTATTGATCCCCAGTGGCAATGGAATTCTTTGGTCATGTGACCTGAGGTGAAGATTTAATTTGGGTTGCATGTCTTCTTCTGTCTCCTGAGCGTTGTCAGGGAGAAGAGACGAGTGTCCTTCTTTCTGTCCTTCTAGACTGTAAGCTCACTGGGGGCAGGGAATGTGCCTGCTATATTCTTATAGTCTATTCTTCCAAGGGCTTAGTACAGTGCTCTGCACACAGTAAGCACTAGATAAAAACAATTGACTGACTCAATCACTGGCCCCGGAGCTGAATATTTCAATGCTGCCAGCCCGTGTAGGGGGAATAAAGAAGTCTAAGCAAAAGGTGAAAGTGAAGAACCCAAATCAAATCATGTGCTCTATTCTCAGTTCCCCATAGGCTTCCAGGAGGGCAGCAGTGGATTGAGGAATGCAATCGGTCACGTTCGCAGGCGCCTCCTCCCCCTCCCATCCTTTAACTGTTGGGGTTCCTCAGGGGTCAGTTCTCGGCCCTCTTCCGTTCTCCATTTACATTCACTCCCTCGGTGAACTCATTCGCTCTCACGGCTTCGACTACCATCTCTACATAGATGACACGCAGATCTACATCTCCGGCCCTGTCCTCTCCCCCTCCCTTCGGGCTCACATCTCCTCCCGCCTCCGGGACGTCTCCACCTGGATGTCGGCCCGCCACCTATAACTCAACATGAGCAAGACCGAGCTCCTCATCTTCCTTCCCGAGCCCGGTCCTCTCCCTGACTTCCCTATCACCGTGGACGGTACGACCATCCTTCCCGTCTCTCGGGCCCGTGACCTTGGTGTCATCTTCGACTCGTCTCTCTCATTCACCCCACACATCCGATCCGTTACTGAGACCTGCTGCTCTCACCTTTACCATATCCCCAAGATCCACCCTTTCCTCTCCACTCAAATGGCTACCTTACCACTACGGGCTCTCGTTATATCCCGGCTAGACTACCGTGTCAGCCTCCTCTCTGATCTCCCTTCCTTCTCGTTCGCCCCCCTCCAGTCTATTCTTCACTCCGCTGCCCGGCTCATCGTCCTGCAGAAACGTTCTGGGCACGTCACTCCTCTTCTTAAACACCTCCAATGGTTGCCTATCAACCTCCGCTCCAAACAAAAACTCCTCACTCTAGGCTTCGAGGCTCTCCATCACCTTGCCCCTTCCTACCTCTCCTCCCTTCTCTCTTTCCACCGCGCACCCCGCACGCTCCGCTCCTCCGCCGCCCACCTCCTCACCGTCCCTCGGTCTCGCCTATCCCGCCGTCGACCCCCGGGCCGTGTCCTCCCGCGGTCCCGGAACGCCCTCCCTCCTCACCTCCGTTAATCTAATTCTCTTCTCCTCTTCAAATCCCTACTTAAAGCTCACCTCCTCCAAGAGGCCTTCCCAGACTGAGATCCCCCCTTTTCCCCTCTGCTCCCTCTACCCCCCCTTCACCTCTCCACAACTAAACCCTCTTCTCCCCCCTTTCCCTCTCCTCCTCCCCCTCTCCCTTCCCACCCCCTCGGCACTGTACTGGTCCGCTCAACTGTATATATCTTCATCACCCTATTTATTTTGTTTAATGAGATGTACATCACCCTGATTCTATTTATTTGCCGTTGTTTTATGAGATGTTCTTCCCCTCGACTATTTATTGCCATTGTTCTTGCCTGCCCGTCTCCCCCGATTAGACTGTAAACCTGTCAAAGGGCAGGGACTGTCTCTATCTGTTGCCGATTTGTACATTCCAAGTGCTTACTACAGTGTTCTGCACATAGTAAGCACTCAATAAATACTTTTGAATGAATGAATGGTGAAAGTCCAACCCATTGGCCTTGTGTCTGAGAGCTCACCTCCTCTGAGAGGCCTTCCCAGACTTCCTCTGCTCCCTCTGCTCCCCCTCCGCCCTCTGCTCCTCCCCCTTCCCCTCCCCTCAGCTAAGCCCCCTTTCCCTCTGCTCCTCCCCCCTCAGCACTGTGCTCCTTTGTATATATTTTTATGACCCTATTTATTTTGTTAATGAGGTGTACATCCCTTTGATCTTATTTATTGTGATTATATTGTCTTGTTTTTGTCCATCTCTCTCCCCCGGTTAGACTATAAGCCCATCTCTGGGCAGGAATTGTCTCTCTCTGTGCCGAATTGTACATTCCAAGTGCTTAGTACAGTGCTCTGCACATAATAAGCACTCAATAAATACTATTGAATGAATGAATGTAATTTTACAATAATGGCTTCATGCCTGATAATGTCCATGAAGTTAGCTATGTATACGTTCCTTAAATTAATTTGAGGCATTGTCAGTTTGGCAATGATTACATAGTACTCTGGAAAGAATTTCTGAGAGGAATTATACTGACTCCTAGAAATCTGGTATTGTGGAAGATGAGAAAATACAATTTATTCACAGAATGGATGCCTATATTTAAAAAAAGGAAAAAAAATCTTGTTTTTTAAAATTTTCCTATTTAAGGACAGCATCAGTATCTTTTGACACAGCATTTGAAGATATCCAGATCCCCAGTAGAAGGGGTTCATTTATTTATTCATACTTATTGAGCACTTACTGTGTGCAGAGCCCTGTACTAAGCTCTTGGGAGAGTGCAGTATAAAAATCAACAGACACAGTCCCTGCCCACAACAAGCTCCCAGCCACAGCTGAATAACAACTTTGTTTCTAAATGTATATGTTCCTCTATTAGATCTCTCATTATTACTCAGATAATCTTTTGGTCCAAGTGCAGTTGATGTTGGGGGTAGAGTGGAAATCAAAATACTTGGCGAGTGCAGAACCAAGTGCATAGGGCAAATAGAGGATAGTCAGGGAAGGCTTCTTGGAGGAGATATGATTTTAGTAGGTCTTTGAAGACATGGACTTGAAAATACATATTATATTAGATATGTACGTAAAGTGCCGTGGTGGCAGTAAGTACTAAGGGGTATAAAAGAGCTGAATTAGGGTATAGGAAGTGGGTGATTATAAATTAATCACTGTAGGCTTCCTGGAGGAGATGTGGTTTCAGAAGGGTTTTAAAGATAGGGAAAGCTGTTGTCTCTCAGGTGTGGAGGTGGAGAGAACCCTTGGCAGGGGGAAGAGAGTGAGCAAGAGGTCGGTGATGGGAAAGATAATCCTAAGGAACAGCGAGTAGTTAGCTTGAGAGCAATAAAGAGTGCTTTCAATCAGATGAATTGAGCACTTGTGTTGTGCAGAGAATTTGTACTAAGAATTTGAGAGTACAATATAACAATAAACAGGCACAGAAAATAAGAAAGCTGGGTTGTAGTGGGAGAAGAGTGGGAGAAAAGAGCTGATCGAGAGTCTTAAAGCTAAGAGGACAATTCAGGAGAGGTATGGGCAAGTATTGAAAGTTTTTGAGGATCGAGGAGAAATGTGCAGAGTAATGCTTCATAAAAATCAGGGTAGCTGAGTGAATCATAAACTGTAGAGGGGAGAGATCAGAGATAGGGAGACCTGTGAACAGGCTGAGACAGTAGTTCAACTAGAATATGACAAGTGTCCAGAGCAGTGAGGTAGCCATTTGGATGAGAGGAAGCGGGAGACCCTGGAAATGCTGTGGAGGAAAAACCGACAGGATTTGGTAACAGCCTGAATATAATCAATCAGTTATATTTGAGTATTTACTGTGTGCAGGGCACTGTTCTAAGCGGTAGGGAGAGTACAACACAGCAATATAACAGATTCCCCGCCCACAACGAGGTTACAGTCTAGAGGAGGAGACTGATATAAATAAATTATGGATATGGACATAAGTATTGTGGGGCTGGGAGAGACAGAAGGGAGTGGGAGAAGGAGATGGAGGAGTCAAAGATAAAGCCAAGGTGGGGATGGGGAGAATAGACATAAGATGGGACACAGAGGAGATGGTTGGAGATGAGGAGTTTAGTTTTGGACCTAAAAAGCGTGAGGTGCTGGTGTGATAGCCATATAAAGAGCCATGGAGGCTGCAAAAAAATGCATGATTCCCTGCCCAAAGTGATCTTGCAGTGTACATGTCATCTGCCCACAAGGAGCTTATATAATCTGGAGAAGGAGACAGACATTTATACAAAGTACTGATATACACATAAGTGCTGAGGGGCTGAAGGTGAAGTGAATAAAAGGTGCAGACCCAAGTGGAAGACTGATACAGAAGAGAGTGGAAGAAAAGGAAACGAGGGCTTAATCGGGGTAGGCCTCTTGGAGGAGATGTGCCTTCAGTAAGGCACTGAAGGGGGGGAGCAGAGTGATCATCTGTTGGATATGAATAGAGAGAGATGAGGGCTAATGAGGTAGATTTGTCTAGAAAGGGTAGCTTGAAAGCCACAGGAGTAGGGGAGTTCCCACAGAGCATTAGCCTCATCTGAAGAGGGAAGAGGAAAAGGGAAGAGAAAGGTACCCAGAACAAAGCCTGGAGGGACAGCCACATAAAGAGGAGTTGGGAAAGTCATTTGAAAAGGATCAGCTAGAGAGGGCACAGGAGAACCAGGAAAGAACTGAGTAGTCAAGAATCTGAGGATTAGGACTTAGAGTCTGTTAGATTTGGCAAGAAAGAAGTCACTGGTGACTTTGTAGAAAACTCTCAGTAGAGGAAAATGGAGGAAACTGGATTGTAAAGTACCGAGGAGGGAGTTGGAGGATAAGTAGACACAATAAGTGCCTGTCAACCCATTGGAGGTGTACGGACCTGGAACGGGAGAAAGATGGCAAGAAACCTGGATGGTCTACTCCATCGATCAGTCTTATTTACAGAGCACATACTATGAGCAGAGGACTGTCCTAAGTGCTTGGGAGAGGACAATATAACTGAGTCTGTGTACATGTTACCGGCCCGCAACGAGTTTATAAATTCTGGAGAGGGACAAAGATGTTTATATGAATAAATTACAGATACGCACGTAAGTGCTGAGGGGCTAAAGGTGAAGTATATAAAGGGAGCAAATCCAAGCACAGTGGTGATAGAGAAGGGAGTGGGAGAAGATGAAATGAGGGCTTAGTCAGGGAAGCCTTCTTGGAGGTGATGTGCTTTTAACAAGACTTTGAAGGTTGGCAGAGTGATCATCTGTTGGATATGAAGGGGGGGAGGGAGGGAATTTTAGGCCAGAGTCAGGGTGTGGGCAAAGGGTTGGCAGCGAGGTAGACGAGATGGAGGTACAGTAAGTAGGTTGGCAATAGAGGAGAGAGTTAAACGGGCTGGTCATAGTAGGCGATCATAAGTAAGATGGGAGGCGAGGAGATTGAGTGCTTTAAAGCCAAAAGTCAGGACATGGAGGTGGATGGGCATCTGCTAGAGGTTCTTGACCAGTGAGTAGACATGGACTGAATGTTTTGTAGAAAAATGATCAAGGCAGCAGAGTGAAATATGGAATGAAGTGGGGAGAGACAGGAGGCAGGGAGGTCAGCAAGAAGGCTGATGCAGTAATCAAGGTGGGATAGGATGAGTGCTTGGATTAATATGGCAGCAGTTTGAATGGAGATGAAAGGGAGGATTTTCGCAGTGTTGTGAAAGTTGAACCGACAGGATTTGGTGGCAGATGAAATTTGTGTACTGAATGAGAGAAATGAGTTGAGGACAATGCCAAGGCTATGGTCTTGTGAGGCAGGGAGGGCGGAGAGTGCTGTCTACAGTGATGGGAAAGTCAGGGGGACGGTAGCGTTTGGATCGGACTATGAGGAGTACTGTTTTGGATTTACTAAGTTTGGGGTCTCGGTGGAACATCCAAGTAGAGGTGTCCTAAAGGCAGCAGGAAGTACAAGACTGCAGAGAAGGAGAAAGAACAGGACTCAGGATGTAGATTTGGGAATAGTGGAATTCAGAAGTTTCTTTTAGGATGGGGAGGTGTGGGCATGTTTGAAGGCAGAGGAGAAGGAGTCATCAGAGAATGAGACTTGAAGATGGTGGTCCGGATGAAGGGCTAATGGATGCAAATGTGCAACCCAGTACTTAGAACAGTGTTTGACACCTAGTTCGCACTTACCAAACAGTAGTAAAAGAGTGTCTTTAGAGGGTGAGATGGGATGAGGTCTGTTAAATATTCTGAACCTCAGAGCTCTTGTTTAAACAATAAGTCAAAGAAAGAGATTTGAGTATTCTTTCCCAAGGTATAATTCTTTTTCATCCCTCTGAACGTATTACCTCTGCTAAATGCCTTTACCCACTGGACTGGCCACTATATAAGTATTTTATCTAATCCATGTCTGTTTTTTTTCTTAGGATCTTTACCCGATTTTGGCTGACCAAGGGTGGTACACTTCCAGATGGCTTTGAACTCACTTAGGTAGGCCTACTGAGGGTATCAGGACAGGGTAGAGATAGGAGCTGCTCTAGATAATTCCCTAAAGGGGTTCCACCAGACTGCAAGCTCCTTGAGGGCATGGATCACGTCCACTAACTCTCCCAAGCGCTCAGTATAGTGCTCTTCACTCAGTAAGTGCCAAGTTGACTGATAAGTTGGTAGAGAGGTTTCCTTCCCACATCAAGCTTAGAGGGGGAGACAGGCATACATATAAATAATTTACAAATATTTATAATAATAATAAAATCGTGGTATCTGTTCGGTTCCCCTCTCGGGGTGGCACCCGGAGAGTTTCCGGTAATCTACCAGTCTTGACTATGGGAGGGAGAGTCAAGCAGAAGCCTAGCCATTCCATTCCTAGCTTGGGCAGTGGCTGGCGAGGGGAAGGCCATCTGCTACGAGTCAGAACTCACCTTTGCTGGGCATCAGTGGCACAGGAGAGAGTGGAGGGCGGAGACTCGAGTTTACTGTGTGGAAGGAGGCAATATTTTTACCACGTCCATATTTTTACCACGAAAACACTATGATTTGCTACCAGAACCATATGGAGATGGAAATGCAGATGGAGATGGGGCGTTCCGGGAGAGATGTCTCCATGGCGTCGCTACGGGTCGGAGACGACTCGACGGCATACGACGAGACAAGATTTGTTAAGCACTTACTATGTGTCAAGCTCTGTTCTAAGCACTGGGGTGGATACAAGCCAATTTGGTTGGACACAGTCCCTGTCCCACGTGGGGGTCACAGTCTTAATCCCCATTTTACAGATGAGGTCACCGAGGCTAGAGAAATGAAGTGACTTGCTCAAGGCCACACAGTAGACAAATGGCGGAGTCAGGATTAGAACTAGGTCCTTCTGATTCCCAGACCCATGCCCTCTCTGTACTACACCACACTGCTTCTATATAGCTATCATTGATGAACAGTATCAATCTTAGTTTAGTGAATAAGACTTGAAACTGAAGAAAATTTGTTTTGATGTCGTGCGATATTTGTGTGAAGTTTTGTTTTTTTCTTAAATGGTATTTATTAAGTGCTTACTGTTCTAAGCAGGGGGTAGTTACGAGGGACCTGATTACCTCCTGCGTGTGGCTCACAGTCTCAATCCCCATTTTACAGATGAGGAAACTGAGGCACGGAGAAGTGCAGTGACCTGATCAAGATCACCCAGCAGTCAAGTGGAAGACAGATCTGGGAATAGAACCCAAGCCCAGGCCCGGGCTCTAGCCACTAGACCACACTGTTTATACTGAAATTGAGCCTACAGATAAAGTAACCTAGAACAGGTGATCCATGAGTGTGTGGAATATACACAGAGCTAAATTTAAATTAAATTAAATTATTGATTAAAGAAAATAAAAATTAAAACACAAAATGGAAAGCCATCTTCAATAAGCCGTTAAGAAGGTGGAGATAGAAGATGTAGAAGGAAAATTTTTCGGCTGTTGGTCTTAGTGAGAGTTTTGAATCATTAGCTCTGGCAAAATGTCTTTTGTGTTCATACATCAAAGATGTCGCCAAACAAAAATATTGACAGGCTTTACATCAATTCAGGCTGTGTGAAATATGGCGACTTTGTAAATATTGGAATAATGAATCGTGAGTGTCTAATTTTCATATCGACAACTTAATATAACAATTCTGCACCTGCCTGGGAAAGTCTGCCATTTGCCTTTACAAATGCAAACATTCTCTAAGAAAAACAGTACAGTACGCCTCTGGCACAACACAGAGAAAGGGCTCAGTCGTTTCATCTATTTTTGGCTCCCGAGCTCCTCCACTTGGCTTGAATTTGTCCGTATTGCTACAAGGAAGCCCTAATTTGATGGAACATTCACAGATGTTGCATATCTCTGGGTGGTACGGCCAGCCGTTCATTTGGTGCATTTTTCCTGAGTCAATAAAGAACATTAGCAGGCCACACTTAATCCCGACTGGTATTTTCACACTATCCACAAGCGTCAAATCAGAGGGGAATAGAGAGTTTCCTCGCTTGACCGCCGTGCCATCTGCACAAATTTTCCTGCTTCGTGCCGCTCACACCTGCTCCCCTTCAGATGTTGACGGGCTGCTGAGGCAGAATTCCGAAAATTTAGGCAGGGTTGTTTTTGCAGGTTCTCTGGAACCGTGTGTCACGACAGATTCGCGGTAGAAATGATATCACCTTGAATTTGTTGAACCTGTTTTTCCAAAGCAATCTCAAATTGGTGATCTCATTCATCGCACAACATCCACGTGAGAAGCAAGCATTTCCCCCATTTGGCAGATGAGGCAATTGAGGCTCAGAGAGGTTAAATGGCTTGCCCAAGGTCACACAGCAGAGCTGAGGCCGGAATCTACAATTTTGGCTCCCGGGTCTGCTGGAAAACAAACCTGCAAAACCTGGACAGAGTTCTCAGCTCCCGGCTGGCCAGCCTGTTCTCTGCTTGGGTTTCTCCTTCTGACATAAGGCTGTACTTCTCAGAACATAACACTGTTCCTGTGAGAAAATTGATTCTGCCTTCTTTTGACTTAAGATGCAGTTATTGATGACATGAACGACTTACTAGGTACCAAGTTAAGGAAAACATAATCGGATCAGACACTGTCCCTTTCTCACATATGCAGAGGGAGGGGGAACAGGTACTGTATTCCCATCTTACAGACGAGGAAACTGAGGCACAGGGAAATTAAGTGACTTTCCCAAGGTCACACAGCAGAAAGAGATTAGCCCGGGCTGGGGAGACACGTTGGGCCGTGTGGTTACAAGCCTTTCCCCTGAGGTCCAGGACAGCCTTAAGAGAAATTGGGGCCCCGGGGGGAGGGGGGGGGGGGGGGGTGTCCCGTTCATGTGACCCTTGATCAATTAATCCAAAGAAAATATTTATTAAGGGCTTACAGTGCGCTTTGGGGAGTACACTATAACAGAGTTGGTGGACATGTTCCCTGCCCACAATGAGCTTGCAGTCCAGAGGGGTCAGTGGGAAGTAGCATGGCATAATGGACAGGGCATGTGCCGGGGAGTCAGTCGGTCATGGATTCGAATCCCAGCTCCGCCACTTATCTGCTGTGTGATCTTGCAAAAGTCACTTCACTTTTCTCTGCCTCAGTTACCTTACCTGTAAAAGAGGGATTGAGACTGTGAGCCCCAGATGGGACAGGGACTGTGTCCAGAGCGATTTGCTAGTATCTACCCCAGTGCATAGCACAGCACCTGGCACATAGTAAGTGCTTAACAAATACCATAATTAATTGAATGATTAATGGTGTTTTTAAAGCACGACCGGTCCAAGTGAAGGCCGAGAAGTAAGGAGATGTGGGGCAACCTCAGTCGTGTGGGCTGAAAGACCTTCAGGAGACTTTTCCTCTAGATTATAAACTCACTGTGGGCAGGGAACGTATCTTCCAAATCTGTTGTACTGTACTCTCCCAAGCGCTTAGTACAGTGCTCTGCACACAGTAAGCACTCGATAAATATGATTGACTGATTTGAAGGTACGAAGGAGGAAGGAAGGGAGGGAAGAAGAACAAAGGAGGAAGGAGGAAGGAGGAAATAGAACCCAGGGAGTGCCCAAATGGTATTTCTGACAGCGCTCTCCTTCTGACGCCATCTCCAAATTTCTCACAGTGCCTCATTGTTCTGGAGGCCAATTTAAAAATTTAAAATATTCTAAATTTTATTCCAATTTAGAATAAAATTGGCTGTGGGGTTGGAGGTTGGGGAGTGAAAGCGTTGGCGAAGAATCAGTCTGTCAAATGTATTTATAATAATTAATAATTATGGTACTTGCTAAGCGCTTACTATATGCCAACCACTGTTCTAACAGCTGGGGTAGATACAAGTTAATCAGGTTGGACGCAGTTCCTGTCCCACGTGAGGCTCACACTTTTAATCCCCATTTTATAAATGATGTCACTGAAGGCCAGAAAAGTGAAGTGACTTGCCCAAGGTCACAGCAGGCATGTGGCAGAGCCAGATTAGAACCCAGGTTCTTCTGACTCCCAATCTGTGCTCTCTCCACTAAGCCACTTGGGAGAGTTCAGTAATATGATGATGTTAGTATTTGTTAAGCGCTTACTATGTCCAGAGCACTGTTCTAAGCGCTGGGGTAGATACAGGGTAATCAGGTTGTCCCACGTGAGGCTCACAGTCTTAATCCCCATTTTACAGATGAGGTAACTGAGGCACAGCGAAGTGAAGCGATTTGCCCACAGTCACACAGCTGACAAGTGGCAGAGCTGGGATTCGAACTCATGACCTCTGACTCCCAAGCCCGGGCTCTTTCCACTGAGCCACGCTGTTTCTCTATAATGTTGGTATTTGTTAAGCGCTTACTATGTGCCAAGCACTGTTCTAAGCGCTGGGGTAGACACAGGGGAATCAGGTTGTCCCACGTCGGGCTCACGGTCTTCATCCTCATTTTACAGATGAGGTAACTGAGGCACCGAGAAGTGAAGTGACTTGCCCAAAGTCACACAGCTGACAAGTGGCCGAGCCGGGATTCAAACTCATGACCTCTGACTCCAAAGCCCGTGCTCTTTCCACTGAGCCACGCTGCTTCCCTGCCCACAATGAGCTTAAAGTCTAGAGGGGGAGACAGATGTTAATATTAAGTAAATTACAGAGAGGGACGCATGAGCTGAGGGGCTGCCGGTCTCACGTTCACAACATCGCCAGATGCGCCCTTTCCTTTTTCTTGCTGGTACAATCTCTCGTAATAGTCCAACTGGCCTACTGCATCAGCCTCCTTTCTGATCTCCCATTCTCCTGGCTCTCCCCACTTCAGTCTAGACTTCTCTCTGCTTCACTTTCTGCAGAAACACTCTGGGCACGTCACTCCCCTCAAAAATCTCCAGTGGTTGCCTGTCAACCGTCGATTCCAGCTAAAACTCCTCACTATTGGCTTCAGAGCTCTCCATCGCCTTGCCCCATCCTACCTCACCTCCCTTCTCTCCTTCTCCATCCCACCCCACACACTCCGCTCCTCTGTCGCTCACCTCCTCACGGTCCCTTGTTCTCACCGTCGAGCCCTGGCCCACGTCCTCCCGCTGTCCCGGAACGCCCTCCCTCCTCACCTCCGCCAAACTAACTCTCTTCCCCTCTTCAAAGCCCTTCTGAGAGCTCACCTCCTCCAGGAGGCCTTCCCACACTGAGTCCTCCTTACTATGTGCCGAGCACTGTACTAAGAGCTGGGGAGAGTACAATCCAACTCATTCGCTCTCAAGGCTTCAACTATCGTCTCTATATGCAGATGACACTCAAATCTACATCTCCATCCCTGTCCTCTCCCCGTCCCTTCAGGTTCGCATCTCCTCCTGCCTCCGAGACATCTCGTCTCTACCTGGATGTCTGCCCACCACCTAAAACTCAGCCTGGCCAAAACTGAGCTACTCATCCTGATTCATTCATTCATTCAATAGTATTTATTGAGCGCTTACTATGTGCAGAGCACTGTTCTAAGCGCTTGGAATGTACAAATCGGAAACAGAGAGAGACAGTCCCTGCCCTTTGACGGGCTTACAGTCTTAATCGGGGAGACGGACAGACAAGAACAATAGCAGTAAAATCTTCCCTCCCAAGTCCTGTCTGCTTCCTGACTTCCCTGTCACTGTGGATGGTACGACCATCCTTCCCATCTCTCAGGCCCGCAACCTCCATATCATCCTGGACTCATCTCTCTCGTTCACCCCACATCCATCACCGAGGCCTGCCGGTCTCACTTTTACATCGCCAAGATCCGCCCTTTCCTCTCCACCCAAACGGCTATCTTACCGCTACGGGCTCTCATAATATCCCGGCTGGATTACTGTGTCAGCCTTCTCTCCGATCTCCCTTCCTCCCGTCTCTCCCTGCTCCAGTCTATTCTTCACTCCGCTGCCTGGCTCATCTTCCTGCAGATATGCTCTGGGCTTGTCACTCCCCTTCTTAAAAACCTCCAGTGGTTGCCTATCAATCTCTGCCCGAAAAAAAAACTTCTCACTCTAGGCTTCGAGGCTCTCCATCACCTCGCCCCTTCCTACCTCTCCTCCCTTCTCTCTTTCCACCGCCCGCCCCGCACGCTCCGCTCCTCTGCCGCCCACCTCCTCGCCGTCCCCCGTTCTCGCCTGTCCCGCCGTCGACCCTTGGGCCACGTCCTCCCGTCCTGAAACACCCTCCCTCCTCACCTCCGCCAAATTCATTCTCCTCCCCTCTTCAAAGCCCTACCGAGAGCTCACCTCCTCCAAGAGGCCTTCCCACACTGAGCTTCCCCTTTTCCCTCTGCTCCCTCTCTGACCCCCCCCTTTTCCCCTCCTTTCCCTCTGCTCCTCCCCCTCTCCCTTCCCCTCCCCTCAGCACTGTGCTCACCTGTTCATTTGTATATATTTTTATTACCCTATTTATTTTGTTAATGAGATGTCCATCCCCTTGATTCTATTTATTGCTATTGTTTTTGTCTGTCTCCCCCGATTAGACTGTAAGCCAGTCAGTGGGCAGGGACTGTCTCTATCTGTTGCCGAATTGTACATTCCAAGTGCTTATGTGCTTATAAGTTTATGTGCTTTGCACATAGTAAGCGCTCAATACTATTGAATGAATGAACAATAAGTAGACATTCCCAAGTAGACACATTCACAAGCTTACAGCCTAGAAGAGGGAGTCAGACATTAATATAAATAAATAAATGACCTATGGAACTAAGTTCTGTGGGACTGGGACGGGGGAAGAAAAAAGGGAGCAAGTCAGAGCGACACAGAAGGGAGTGGGAGAGGAGGAAAGAAGGTAGTCAGGAGGAGGAGGAGGAGGAGGAGATGTGCCTTCATTAAGGCTTTTTAAGGTTGAAAGGGGGAATTATTTGGGGGAGTCAGCTCAGATCCTTGGTCTTAAACCCTCCGAGTCCCGCATTAAGCCGGCTCTGCCGATGTCACTTTATTCTGATGTCAGACCCTCAAGGGAGCCAGGCGGTGAAAACAGGGGTTTGGACACCAGTTCGACGCATTCCTGCACCCTCTTTTACACAACAATGAGCAAGAATTTGGACAATCCTCAGAAACACAGATAGAAACTGCCCAACTTTACTATAAAAGTAGACCCTCCCACTATTAGCAAAGAGATGGAAGTCTTAGTAAAGGTTCATATTTAAAAATGGTAAAAAAAAGTAATAATTAATAATTGTGGTCTTCTTAAATGCTTACTATGTGCCAAGCACTGTTCTAAGCGCTGGGGGTCGATTCAAGTTAATCAGGTCCCCACACTGGGCTCACACTCTCAATTCCCATTTTTGTACAGATGAGGTACCTGAGGCCCAGAGAAGTGAAGTGACTTGCCCAAGGTCACACAGCAGACATGTGGCCGAGCTCATGACTCCCAGGCTCGTGCTCTATCCACTAACAATAATAATTGTGTTTTTGTAAAATGTTTACTATGTGTCATGCTCTAGGGAAAATACGAAATAAACAGGTCCTACATGGAGCTCACGTCTAAGTAAGGGAGAGAACGGGAACTGCATGCCCATTTCGCAAATGTGGAAACAGACTAAATGAAAAATCGCACTGAGACTAAGTGGAAATTTAAGTGACTTGATCAAGGTCACACAGACAAGTGGCAGAGCTGGGATTAGAACCCAGGTCCTCCTGACTCGCAGGCTCCGAGCTCTAAACCACTAGGTCACGTTCCTTCGCTTTGCCAACTTGCCAGAAAAACCTCGACTAAGGCCCAGCTATGTTTCTGAGCAGACTTTCTTTAAGAGGAACTGGGAAACTAGTTTGTTCTCTGAATGGCATTGTGCGGTTAACAAAGCGGACTGGCAATTTTCTCTCTGTCTATTGTGTGGAGGAGAATTCCTCCTGCGAAGTCATGACTGGGATTTTGGATTATAAATAAAAAAATACCTTTTATGGGAAGGAATGTTGAATTAAAAAAAAAAGACTTCAGCCTCAAAAAATTCTCTTCATGATGTAAGTCATTGAACACAGTGAGCATTCTTATCCTTTGCATTAGTTTCTAATGCAAAAAGTATTTCAAGGTGTGACTAACAATAATAATGATAGTAATATTGATGATAATTTGGGAATGGGTAGTAGATTTTTTAATTCAAATTTTACAGTGGCATTTATATGAAAAATCTGCTACTTTGCATTAAAAATCTACAATCCATTCTCAAATTATCACTGTTATTGTAAAAAGCCTGAAAATGAACATGAAAGTCTTTCTTAAAGGTTAAACAACTAAAAAAGAGTTTAGATTAAAACATTTTTTTAAGTAATTTCAATCTAGATTTCTACTAGAGTTGTTAACCTTTAACAAAGACTTTCATGTGCATGTACGGGCTTTTTACACTAAAGAATAATCAGCAGTCAAATACATCAATGACTATATTTTTTAAAGTGATTAAGAATAAAAATAAAGCATCTGAAATTGTGCTTTATCCATACTTATAGTAGCCACAGTCACGTCAAAATCTAGGGGTGACTTGCAAGACATATGCTTTGTGATGATAGACAATGCTTGCCAATCAATTAATTGATAAATCAATCATATCTATCGAGTCTCCAGTATGTGGAGAACAGACACCAAGTGTTTGGGAGGAAACGACTGAAGCAAAAGTCACGGTATCTGACATGTTGATATGCGTAATTATTTTTATTAATGTCTGCCTCCCCACTGTGGGCAAAGCATGTGTCTGTGTACTCTCCCAAGCACTTAGTACAATGCTCTTCACACAGTAAGCGCTCAATAAATACGACTGAGAAAAAAGGAAGGCAGTGGAGACATCGGAGGGAAGGCAGGAGGGAGCTAATTAAAGGTTTGAAATCATTGGCAGGGCAATTTAAAACCCTGTCAGTATTCTGTTCTTTTTCAAGCAGGAGAAACTTGGCCCACAGAGGTACCTGTCAAGAGGGGAAATTAGAGTTAGGAAATAATTACAGCTTTCTTATATTATTGAATCCTGGGTTTCTTTTTTTTTTTATGGTGTTTGTTAAGTGCTCAGTCTGCGTCAGGCATTGTACCAAGCACTGGGGTGGAGTGGTCTCTTCACTGAGAATGACCCTCCGGCCATCCGACGTAATCTGACCCTTGTCCTGTTTCCTTGTCTTGTCTTATATTTCCGACCCATAGCGACCCCACAGATCCATCTCTCCGAGAACGCCCCGCTCTCCATCTGCAATTGTTCTGGTAGTGGATCCATAGTTTTCTTGGTAAAATTCTGGAAGTGGTTGACCACTGACTCCTTTCGCGCAGTCAACTCGAGTCTCCACCCTCGACTCTCTCCCGTGCCGCTGCTGCCCAGCACGGGGGAGTTTTGACTCGTTAGCAGATGGCCTGCCACTGGCTAGCCACTGGCCAAGCTAGGAATGGAATGGACAGGCCACTGCTTGATTCTCCCTCCCATTGCCGAGACTGGTAGAGGACTGGAGACTCGCCAGGTGCTACCCTGAGAGGAGATCTGTTCCCTACCGAGTCCAAAATCTTATTTCAAAATGGTATGCTATCAATTAAGGGGGGAAAAGATCTGCAATTTAAAAACTGTGGTTTCGACGACCAGGTCCACTGGTCCCCATGCTTAGGAGAGGGAGGAGGAAGCCAAGGGTGCCTCTCTTTGACGTTTAAGCCAAACCAGAGAGAAGAGAAGGATTGTGGAGGAGTGCAGGGGTCACATTAAGGAGTAATAATAATAAAAACTGTGGTATTTGTTAAGAGCTTACTAAATGCCAGGCATTGTTCTTAGCACTGGGGTGAATGAGGTTGAACACGGTCCCTGTCCCATGTGAAGCTCACAGTCTCAATCCCCATTTTACAGATGAGGTAGCTGAGGCTCAGAGAAGTGAAGTGACTTGCCTAAGGTCACAGAGCAGACAAGCAGTAGAGCTGGGATTAGAACCCATGACCCTCTGACTCCCAGGCCCAAGCTCTATCCACTATGCCATGGTGCTTCACATTCAATAGAGTCAATAGATATTATCTATCTTTGTGCCCAATGAAGTTGCAATCTAGAGAGGGAGACAGACGCTGTAACCTCGTGGTGGGGAGTGTGCTTAGTAGAGTGCTTTGCACATGGGAAGCGCTCAAAAATACCACTGAGTGAATAAAATGAATTATAGATGGGGAATAAAGCAGTCTTCTCAAACCCTGCAGTAGCAAATGTTAGGAAAAAATACCAAGCAAACTTTATTTAGGGACATCTGCAAGGTGGGGTTTTTTTTCCTTTTAAATCATTCTTCTTATCATATAAGCAGATTTCCCAGGATCCCCCTAAGGGAAATTACAGAAGGAACAACAGAATGAGCTACAGAACCAGAGGGAAAGGAATGGAAATTTTGACTAGCAAACAACAGGAACAGGTAAAAGAGGCATGGCTCATAAAATGCAGGGATATAGAAATGGAAGTAGAAATTAAACAATTCTCAGAGCAATCCTCAGTTCAAATAGAAGAATAGATCAAAAACCCAATACTATAATACAAAAAAGCTCGAAGGAATGCTTTAAAACTGGCAGAAAAATTATAGGTGAAGGTGAACTGTGAGGTGAGTTATGACTGTTTTACAGCCCATCATTCTCTCACGAAGGAAAAGCTGAATAATTCTAGTAGTACCACACACTTTCCGGGCCCACCGAAGCGTCTTTTTTCAACTACCTGACTTTCTGGGAAACATAAGGAAGACTGTTGAAATGAATCTTTAAAGAGAAGAGCACTGAAGTAGGAGAAAGGAAATGGGTATTGCCCTGTGAAAGTGCATTGGAAAAGGAGCAGCTGTGAGGATAAAATGGCTGCTCCCAACTTTCTGCATAATGCCATCATGTCGTGGCCTATGGACGCCCAGCGCAACTTGCTGATATCGATAGGTCGGTCTTATCATGCACACAGAGGCATATGGTCCATTTTGTGGCAGGGCGGGTGTTTCTCTGCCACTCTGCGTTGCTCTGAGACCCTGCCAGAGAGCTCAGCTGCAAAACCCCAGTTTGGTCCCTGCAAATGCAACACTGCCAGCCATCGTTGACAGAAGCCCTGTGGTGGCCATCTTTGAGGGAAGCCATTTAGTGGCAATTTGGGGGAAGGGCAGTGGTCCTGCCATCTTCGAGACGGCCAACACGGGACAGTCGTTGACAGAAGCCCTGTCGTGGCCATCTTTGAGGGAAGCCATTTAGTGGTAATTTGGGGGAAGGGCAGGGGGTCCTGCCAAATTTGAGAAGGCCCACATGGGGCCATCTTGGACAGAAGCCCTACGGTGGCCGTCTCTGAGAAGGACTCGCTGGAGCCCAGTTTAAGGTCTACTAGGGCAGGGATTGTGTTTATTTACTCTATTCCACTCCCCAAAGTACTTAATCCAGCACACAGTAAGCACAAGAGAAGCAGCATGGCCTAATGGAGAGAGCACAGAGCTGCGAGTCGGAGGATGAAGCAGAGTGGCTTAGTGGAAATAGCACAGGCTTGGGAGTCAGAAGCTGTGGGTTTTAATCCAGCCTCTGCCCCTTGTCAGCTGTGTTTGACTTTGGGCAAGTCACTTAACTTCTCTGGGCCTCAGTTCCTTCATCTATAAAATGGGGATTAAGACCGTGAGCCTCATGTGGGACAACCTGATTACCTTGTAATTACCCCGGCACTTAGAACCGTGTTTGGCACATAATAAGTGCTTAACAAATACCATCATAATCATTAATCCTGGCTCCACCACTTGTCTGCTGTGTAAACTTGGGAGAGTCACTTAACTTCTCTGTGCCTCAATTCTCTCATCTGAAAAATGGGGATGAAGACTGAGAGTCTAATGTGGGACAGGGACTGTGTCCAACCCAATTATCTTGTATCTACCCCAGTGTTTCATGCACTTAAAAGACATTATTATTATTATAACTGATTGATGTTTGAGAAGTCTATCCCAACCACAACATGGCAACAACATGGCCTCATTCTCTAACCCTCTGAGGTCAGTCTTATTTCAGGAGTTAAACACGATTTTATTTGGTTTAGGAAAGGATTTTTTTTGCCGGCCGTGCAGGCAGATGTTAGCGGAAATTAATTCTGTGGTTATTTCCACTAAGCATTCATTGGAACACATGAACAAATTGCATTTATAAAGAGACACATCCGCGTGTCAAAAGATGATAGTATTCAACATAGAATAATTGAGAAAAGATTATTATATTGCCATAAAACGAGTTTTGGGGCATACACAAAGACTGCCTGTTGTTTGAGCTGTCACATTTGCTGTTTGTAGCTTACCTACCTCACTCAACTACAATGTACAAACCGGATGGGGGCCCAGCAGAATTTGTTGCTGGTTTGAAGGACGGATATAAGTGATTCTTCATTTACAGGTTGCCATGGACCCATCTCTAAGTAAAGCTGATGGTTATAAAAGAGAACTATGGAAGTGTGGGGATGGTTCAGCACATGCCATCACCACCAATGAAAACACTCAAGCATATTTCCTGATAACAGAAGGATATATTATTATTATTACTATTATTATTCTTGTCAAGCACTACTTACTAAGCAAAGTACTGGGCACTGGAGTAGATAGAAATTAATCAGGTTGGACATAGAACCTGTTCCATGTGGGGCTCACATTCTAAAGGAGAGGAGACTATATTTTAATCCCCATTTTAGAGATGATGATACCGAGGCACAGAGAAGTTAAGTATCTTGCCCAAGATCACACAGCAGGCGAATGGTGCAGCTCAAATTAGAACTCAGTCTCCTGACAACCACGCCCATGGCCTTTCCACTAGGAAACACTGTTTGATTCTATATTCCTAAATACCGTACAGTGAAAAGGAAATAATTGATTCTGCACATCATTGGGGAAAAACTACACAAATATCTACTCCCCACCTAATTCTGTCAACGTTTCATGACTTAACACACTGAAATGAAACCTGAGCAATGGAGGTATATATAAAGGAAGTAGTGTCTATTAATCCATCATATTTATTAAACACTTACTCTGTGCAGAACTCTGTATTCAATCATATTTATTGAGTGCTTACTGTGTGCAGAGCACTCTACTAAGCCTTTGGGAGATACATTCCCTGCCCACAATGAGCTCACAGTCTGGGGGGCGGGGGGAAAGACGAGCATTAATATAAATATAATATGTACCTAAGTGCTGTGGAGCTGGGAGGGGGGATGAATGGAGCAATTCGGGGAGATGCAGAAAGGAGTGGGAGGAGAAGAAAAAAGGGGATTAGTCAGGGAAGGCTTCTTGGAGGAGAAGCAGCGTGGCTCAGTGGAAAGAGCACGGGCTTTGGAGTCAGGGCTCACGAGTTCGAATCCCAGCTCTGCCACTTGTCGGCTGTGTGACTGGGGGCAAGTCACTTAACTTCTCTGTGCCTCAGTTCCCTCATCTGTAAAATGGGGATCAAGACTGTGAGCCCCACGTGGGACAACCTGATTCCCCTATGTCTACCCCAGCGCTTAGAACAGTGCTCGGCACATAGTAAGCGCTTAACAAATACCAACTTTATTAGATGTGCCTCCACTGAGGCTTTGAAGGGAAGGAGATGTCACGAACCCCCTGGTTCGTACCAACCAGGACCTTTCTTGGCTGGGGGAGCCTCAGTGACGCACAGTAGAGTTCAAACCACACCTCTGATCACCAGGGTTACTGTGGAAAGTTTTTTATGTAGTTTTACCAGTGTGTAAGGGGGTGACACATACATACACTCACTCACCAAAGGTCCAGTACCAGTCTGTGGTCAAAGGAGCCCATTCTGCCAATGTTTCTTCTTTCTGCTTCGACATGCTGCTCTCCTGTTGCTTCTGTGACAGGTATTTCCCTCTGTGCTTCCTGCAAGAGCCTGGATGTGTCAAAGCAACCTCCTTTTATCTGCCTTAGGCCTGGCAGCTGTGGCATCACGTGGCAGTCATTGATTGGTCCAGGCCTGTTACTGGGTAGAACAGGGAGAGAAAGTCACGTTCCCCTTCATGCTCCACCCTCCCCAGCCAGCAGTCAATCACCTGCCTCAGGTAGAGCCCATCAGTGCCTTGGCAAAGTCTATCCCTCGTTGTTCATGGGATCACAAACAAGGGAGCTTGTTTGTGCTCACCACAGGTTAGTAATTGCAGGATTTGAGGAGCTCAGGCATTCCAGGCCAGAGGTGGGATGGGGGTAAGGAGTCATCGGTGGGACAGATGAGATCGAGGCACACTGAGAAGGTCAGCATTAGAGGAGCGAAGTGTGGGGACTGGGTTGGAGTAGGAGAGTAGCCAAATGAGGCAGAAGGGGGTAAGGTGATTGAGTGCTTTAAAGTCACTGTGAGGAGTTTGTCTTTGATGCGGCAGCCACTGGAGATTTTTGAGGAGTGGGAAGACATGCCCTGAACAATTAAAAAAAATATAACAATTCGGGCAGGAGAGTGAAGTATGGACTGGAGAGCGGAGAGACAGGAGGATGGGAGGCTGATGTAGTAATCCAGGTGAGTTAGAATGAGTGATTGTATTAATAATAATAATAATAATGGTATTTGTTAAGCGCTTACTATGTGCAGAGCACTGTTCTAAGCGCTGGGGTTTATACAGGATAATCAGGTTGTCCCATGTGAGGCTTACAGTCTTCATCCCCATTTTACAGATGAGGTAACTGAGGCCCAGAGAAGTGAAGTGATTTGCCCACAGTCACACAGCTGACAAGTGGCCGAGCCGGGAGTCGAACCCACGACCTCTGACTCCCAAGCCCGGGCTCTTTCCACTGAGCCACACTGCTTCCCTTCCTTTCTTATTAACATGGTAGCAGTTTGGATGAAGAAGAAAGGGCAGATTTTAGTGATGCTGTGAAGGTAGAACTGACAGGATTTAGTGATGAATTGAATACGTGGGTTGAATGAGAGAGAGGAGTCAAGGATAATGCCAAGGTTTCAGGCTGGTGAGACAGGAGGGATAGTGGTGCCGCCTACAGTGGTGGGAAAGTCAGGGGGAGGACAGGGTTTGGGTGTGAAGATGAGGAGTTCTGTTTTGGACATGTTGACATGTTGAGGTGACAGGAGGACATCCAAGTAGAGATGTCTTGAAGTCAAGAGGAAATGCGAGACTGGAGAGAGGGAGAGAGATCAGGGCTGGAGATGTAGATTTGGGAATCATCTGCATAGAGGTTGCATTTGAAGCCGTGGGAGTGAATGAGTTCTCCAAGGGAATGGGTGTAGATGGAGAATCGAAGGGCACCCAGAACTGAACCTTGAGGGACACCACAGTTAGGATTTGGGAGACAGAGGAGGAGCCCGTGAAAGAGACTGAGAACGAAAGGCCAGAGAGATAGGAGTGTGTCAGTGAAGCCAAGGTTGGATAATGTTTTTAGAAGAAGGGGGTGGTTGACGGTGTCAAAGGCAGCTGAGAGGTCGAGAAGGAATTAGATGGAGTAGAGGACACTGGATTTGGCAAGAAGGAGATCATTGGTGGCATTTGAGAGGGTGGTTTCTGTGGAGGGAAGGGGATGAAAACCAGACTGCAGGCGGATGTTGACAACTTTCTCAAGGAGTTTGGAGAGGAATGGTAGGATGGAGATAGGGGGATAACTGGAGGGAGCCATGGAGTCAAGGGAGGGTTTTTTGAGGCAACGTGGGGGTCTGGACATGTTTGAAGGCAGTGGCGAAGAAGCCGTTGGAGCGCGAACGGTCTCAGATCGGATGTGCAGGTGGAGGGAGTGACTTTTCAGAGGAGGCAGGAGATCTCCTCTAGAGATACTGTTGGGAAAGATGGGAGAGTTGAAATGGGGGCAGGAGTGGGTAGGGATTAAAGAAAGGCAAGGGGGATTTTAGGAAGATCACGCTGGATCGTGTCAATTTTCTTAACAAAGTAGGTGGCCAGCTCATTGTGGGCACAGGACGGGGCAGGCAGGAGGGCAGGGGGCCTGAGGAGGGAGTTAAATATCTGGACCAACTGGTGAGGTGACGGCCATGTGAATAAGATGGAGAACTAATTTTGCCCGGCAGAGGAGAGGGCAGAGTTAAACCATGCAAGAATAACTTTAAGTGGAGAAAGTCAGTCTGATATGTGGATTTTCAACAGCAGCGCTCTACAGCTGGAGCACAAGAGCTAAGGGAGCGACTGGGCAGGTGATCCAGGGCTGTGGGTTAGTGGCATGAGGTAGACGAGTGAGTTGAGTTCAGTAGAGAGGGTGGTGTTGAGAGTGTCACTTTGGTCATCAGGAGAAAGCAGTTTGGGTTTGGAGGGCTAAGCGGGGTTTGATGAGTTGAGAATATTGGATGGGGTCAAAAAGTTGGAGGTATCTGTGGGGGAATAGTACAGATTTATGGGGAAGAGGTGTTTGGGAGAGGAGGCAAGTTGAGGAGGTTGTGGTCGGATAGAGGGATTTCAGAGTTGATGAGGGTAATAATAATAATGTTGGTATTTGTTAAGCGCTTACAGCGTGGCTCAGTGGAAAGAGCACGGGCTTTGGAGTCAGAGGTCATGGGTTCGAATCCCAGCTCTGCTACTTGTCAGCTGTGTGACTGTGGGCAAGTCACTTAACTTCTCCGTGCCTCAGTCACCTCATCTGTAAAATGGGGATTAAGACTGTGAGCCTCACGTGGGACAACCTGAGTCTACCCCAGTGCTTAGAACAGTGCTCGGCACATAGTAAGCGCTTAACAAATACCAACGTTATCATTATTAACATTATTATTATGTGCAGAGCACTGTTCTAAGCGCTGGGGTAGACCCAGGGGAATCAGGTTGTCCCACGTGGGGCTCACAGTCTTAATCCCCATTTTACAGATGAGGTAACTGAAGCAGAGAGTAGTGAATCGACCTGCCCATAGTCACACAGCTGACAAGTGGCAGAGCAGGGATTCGAACCCATGACCTCTGACTCCAAAGCCTGGCCTCTTTCCACTGAGTGCAGTGGTTAATAACAATTGTAGCATTTTTTAAGTACTTACTGTGGGCCGGTCACTGTACTAAGCGCTGAGGTAGATACAAGCAATTTGGGTTGGACACAGTCCCTGTCCCATTTGGAGCTCATAGTCTCAATCGCCATTTTGCAGATGAGGGTAATGAGGCCCAGAGAAGTAGAGTGACTTGCTCAAAGTCACACAGCAGGCAAGTGGCAGAGTCAGGATTAGAACCCATAACCTTCTGACTCACAGGCCTGTGCTCTATCCATTATGCCAATGCTGCTTCTCCTAGCAACATGGGCTAGGGATGATGAGATCAAGTGTGTGTCCAAGTTGGTGAACAGGTGAGGTGGGGTGGGGCGGGAGTTCAGCAGAGTAGATGGCGGGCGGCAGAAGGGTCAACGGGAGCCTCTTTGTGGATATCGAAGTCTCCAAGGATCGATATAGGCATGGAGAAAGAGAGAAGGAATGTGACAAAGGGATCAAAATGGTTAAATAAGTTGGAGGTGGGACCTGGGGGATGGTAGATGACCATTACTAGAATCTGGTAGAGGCGGATGATATGGGCTTCAAAGGAAGGGAATGAAAGGGATGGGGGAGGTGGGATGGTGGTGCCCTGGGGCACGAGAAGGAAGCCAACATCTCCTCCTCTCCCACTGAGACTGGAGGAGTGGGATAAGACGAGGACCCCTCTGTATAAGTGGTTGGGGGAGTACAATATCACATTTCCTTCAGGCCTGTTTCTTCATTCCTCAAAGTCAATGCCAATTTCACTGAGCATTCAGTGCAGTCTTATGACTGAAGTAAATAATAGAATAGGTCCAAGATTCAACATATTTGCTTTTGTTAAAACCTCCCAAATTACAAAATTCAGCAAGAAGGAAGTTTTTAGATACATATAAGTGAACAATTAATTCATCAGGAGCATAAACTGTCAAACCATAGAATGATGTAATTTCTTTACCTTTCAGAGTATTTATACGATCCGTTAATTCAAATGCTGATAGGAAACGATAATAATAATAACTTCGCTAAACTTGTTAAGGGCTTACTATGTGTCACGTTCTGTGCTAAGAACTGGGGTAGATCATTCAGTCGAATTTAATTGTTGAGCACATACTGTGTGCAGAACACTGTACTAAGCATTTGTGAAAGTTCACTGTAACTGAGTTGGTAAACATATTCCCTGCCCACAAGGAGCTTACAAAAGCGGTTCAGAGATTGTGCCTGTCCCATATGGGGTTCACAATCTAAGACTGACGAGAACAGATATTTTAATCCCCATTTTCCAGATGTGGATTAAAGTGGCTAGTTAAACTACTTGATTGAGCTCATCTAATAGGCAAATGGCAGAGATGGGATAGAACCCAGATCTCTTAACACCCAGTGTTTGTTCATTCATTCGATCGTATTTACTGAGCGCTTACTGTGCTCTTTCTCCTAGGCTACATTGGTTATCTAAACTCCAAAAAAGCAAACATGATCTTTTTTTTTCTCAGCGACAGACTTCTGATAGTACTTGAGCTAGAACGGAAATGGCGCATCTTTCGGGCCCGTTGGCTAGTTAAGATTCCTGGTCACTGAAGTTCAGAAAGAAAAAAGAATCTGGTGAGGGGCTGGCTTCCCCTGGACATAGGGTGGCACTTAAAAACTTAATAACAACAACTTACAGGGGAGTGGGACCATCACATTGGTTCAAAAGATAAGGATCACAGCTCTAGCTACTGCCTCCCAGGTGACAAGAAGAGCAGAGAAGAAGCAAAAGTGTGATTAGAGAAAAGTGAAAGGCACAGGCATGCTTTGCTTTTGAAATAAAATAGCTTTTAGGAAACTACACTGGATGACAATTTTGGTTTATGTTTAGTAGAAAGGATGGGGGATGCAATTAAGGGTCTTTTTGAAGGTGTTTCGGAAATGCTGTTTTGCTTTTTAGTCTTTTTTTCCCTTATGTGCTTTCCCATTCTTTCATAAAAACCAGCATTATGTTCTTTTACTTATTCTTTTATTTCGTCAGCTTTTGCATTGCCCCTCAAATTCAGCTCAGCAAGGGCAAATGATGGCAAGTGAACTGCAAGATGACGAAAGAATTAGATCTTTCAGAAACGGTTAGTGCTCGCTGAACGTTGGAGTCTCTCCTCTCCGGCTGTCAGCTACTGGAGGGTGGTCACTTCACCGTGCTTTCTCTGGGCACAAAAGCTGATGATTAATCAGTGAGTGATGTCTCTTTGTCTGAAAGATAACTCACCCCCTGATCCACATGCACTTTACTCAAGTTCTGGACTATTTTTTTTTTTTAATGGCATTTAGTAAAAGTTTACCATATGCCAGGCTTGGTACTAAACACGAGGGTAGATACAAGATAATCAGGTGGGGCCCGGGACATGTTCCACGTGGGGCTCACAGTCTTAATCTCCATTTAACAGGTGAGGCAACTGAGGCACAAGGAAGTTGTGATTTTTTGAAATGATATTTGTTAAGCAATTACCCTCTTCCAGGCACTGTACAAACAAGTAGAAACAAGCTAATCATGTTGGACGCTGTCCTTGTCCCTTGTGGGGCTCACAGTCTTAATCTCCATTTTACGGATGAGGGAACTGAGGCCCAGAGAAGTTAAGTGACGTGTCCAAGGTTACACAGCAGACAAGTGGCAGAGCCGGGATTAGAACCCAGATCATTCTGACTTCCAGGACTGCGCTAAACCATGCTGCTTCTCTTTTCATGGTGAAGCCCTGCAAGTTCCAAAGCACACATCTCCTCTAGGATGAATCCCAGTAAGGCAACCCACTTCAATTCTGGATTTCTACAGCCTTGAACCTTGAAGAAATTAGGGAGGAACAATGGAATATCCACACCATCAGCCACCTTTGCTTTATTTTTCAAATTTAAAGTGGGTTCTAATCCCAGATCCACCGCTTACCTGCCACGTGAACTTGGACAAGTCCCTTAACTTCTTTGAGCTTCAGTGTCCTCTTCTGCAAAATGGGGTTGAAATATCTGTTCTATCTTCCCTTTAGATTGAGATCCCCAAGTGGGACTGTGACTGTATCTGATCTGATGGAACAGCGCTTATTCCACAGTGAGTGCTTAATAAATACCACGTGTCATTATTATTAATAGTAATGGCAGTATTTGGTAACAATGGTGCTATAGTATTAATATATCCTATTACATTGTGAATATTATGAATAATATTAATCTAGATGGCAAACCCCTTGAGGACAGGGATCATTATTGTATTCTCCCAAGAGCTTATTAAAGTGGGAGCACTCTACTTAGCAAATTACCACGGATTAGTTGAATGAATGTGAGTTCTGTCTTTATGGCTAAATCCGCATGGGACCTTTTTGAGTGACCGGCTGTCTGGATTAATTCATTCATTCAATCAATCGTATTTATTGAGCGCTTACCGTGTGCAGAGCACTGTATTAAGCATTCGTCTGAGTCTGGATTCCATGACAGATCTAATTTTAGTGGTTTGTCATTCACTCATTCGTTCAATCGTATTTATCGAGACCTTACTCTGTACGGAGCACTACGCGGCATGGTGTAGTGGATAGAGCATGAGATTGGGAGTCAGGAAGTCACAGACTCCACCACTTGTCTGCTGTGTGATCTTGGGCAAGTCACTTTACCTCTCTGTGCATCTGTTACCTCATCTGTAAAATGGGGATTGAGACTGTGAGCCCCACGCGGGACAGGGTCTGTGTCCAACCCGATTTGCTTGTATCCGTTCCAGTGCCTTGTAGTAAGTGCTTAACAAATGCCATTATTATTATCATTATTATTATTAAGTGACTGGGAGTAGCACTGATTAATACAACAATAAGTGGACACATTCCCTACCCATAAGGAGCTTACAATCGAGAGCGGGGAAGACAGACATCAGTACAAATATGTAAATGACAGATATGTACATGAGTGCTGTGGGGCTGGGAAGGGGGAAGAACAAAAGGAGCAAGTCAGGGAGACGCAGAAGGGAGTGGGAGAAGTGTGTCGTCCTGAGTGAGCTGTGAAAAGGGTACAGGATGGGCGAAACCCCTTGGGCCCTTTTATCTTGAGCAGACCCTTTCCTCTCCCTCCCGTCACCTGCCAGGAGGCGAATGAAAACCTTTTCAGCTGTTTGGGCTGGGAAGGAAACATAATAGACAGAGGGAAGGCAAGATGCCAAGAACAATGAAATGGCAAAGACTCGTAGCGTCAGTGTAGTGGGAAGCGGTGGGGCACACGATTTCCAAGGGTTTGGGGGAGGGGGAACTGTTTTGTCACAGATCTTGACTAGGAGACAGGAGATGAGTCCTTTTGGGGTAGCATACCTCTTGGTGGGTTTCCACCGTGATCTGTTCCATTGGCAGTAAACCCCTCTGTGCCTCAGCTTTCCCATCCCTAAAATGGAGGGCAAAACCTGCAGTTCTCCACGTCACGAGGATGCCGTGGGGACAAAAATGACCTAGGTGATGTGAAAGTCAGATGACGATCGGCATGAAAGCAGTAGATGAAATCAAGGTGTTGCCATTAGCAGGATCAGAGCTGGGACTGGGGATTTTGGCTCCTGAGGAGTTGCATCGGGGTTACTCTAATCCTTTTCATTCATTCAATAGTATTTATTGAGCGCTTACTATGTGCAGAGCACTGTGCTAAGTGCCTGGAATGTACAAATCGGTAACAGATAGAGACAGTCCCTGCCCTGTGACGGGCTCACGGTCTATTCGGGGGAGACGGACAGACGAGAACAATGGCAGTAAACAGAATCGAGGGGAAGAACATCTCATTAAAACAATATCAAATAAATAGAATCAGGGTGATGTATATCTCATTAACAAAATAAATAGGGTGATGAAGATATATGCAGTTGAACGGAGGAGTACAGTGCTGAGGGGATGGGACGGGAGATGGGGAGGAGCAGAGGGAGATGGGGGAGAAGAGAGTTTAGCTGCGGAGAGGTGAAGGGGGTGTAGAGGGAGCAGAGGGGAAAGGGGAGCTCAGTCTGGGAAGGCCTCTCGGAGGAGGTGAGCTTTAAGTAGGGTTTTGAAGAGGGGAAGAGAATGAGTTTGGCGGAGGTGAGGAGGGAGGGCGTTCCGGGACCGCGGGAGGACGTGGGCCGGGGGTCGTCGGCGGGATGGGCGACAACGGGGGACGGCGAGGAGGTGGGTGGCGGAGGAGCGGAGCGTGTGGGGTGGGCAGTAGAAAGAGAGAAGGGAGGAGAGGTAGGAGGGGGCAAGGGGATGGACAGCCTTGTAGCCTAGAGTGAGAAGTTTTTGTTTTGTGTGGAGGTCGATAGGCAACCACTGGAGGTTTTTAAGCAGGGGAGTGACATGCATCCTTGCCCTCCTCTCACCATGGGATTTATTTCTTCGATAAAGAAATTACTACTAATTGCTATTACTAAATTACTATTAATAAATAAATAATTACTCAAATGGGGACTCTCTCTCCACTCTGGAGGACTCGGTGAGTCTAGGTTGCTTCCTAAGCACTTAATACACTGCTCTGTACACAGTAAGCTCTCAATAAATACCACTGATTGATTACGGGGCTAGTCACCGAGATCAAAAAAAAAAAACCTCCCACATTTACAGGTCTGGAGGCTGTAAACCGCCAGGTCTGCTTTCTTTTCAAAGACGGCTGAAATGGAGTCTTGGCTCTTCAGAGACCCCAGGTTCTAAGTGCCACAGAGATGCCAAGAATGACAGGCTGAGAGCCAGGATGGTAGTGTGGCCTTGTGGACAGATAAGGGGAGTCAGAGGACCTGGATTTTATAAGCAGCTCTGCCACTTGCTGCTGTGTGACCTTGGACAAGTCACTTCACTTCTCTGTGCCTCAGTTCCCTCATCTGTAAAATGGGCATTCAGCACCTGCTCTCCTTCCACTTAGACTGCGAGCCCATGTAGAACAGGGACTGTCTCCAATCTGATTAATTTGTACCTACTCCAGTGCATAGAGCAGAGGTGGACATGTTGTAAATACATAAAAAGTACCATTTTATTTTTTTCTTTTGTTTTTTGGGTGGCTCGGGGGAAAATGGGGTGACAGGCTGCTGGTCACTTCACCAATCCGGGTTTTCTTAAAATCCTGCCCACCCATAGCTTTTGCCAATTAAAAAAAAAAAAATCAGAACCCCTGTGTTCTTTAAGGGTATGTTTGTACCAGCTCCCTTTCTCTCCGATCTACAGGAGATGGGCAGACAGCTAATTTCATCGCATTGTTTAAAACCCACACAAGAGTGGATTCTGGCTGAAAGTCTGAATGTCGGCAATGGGGGCTCTTTAGCAGTCTCCCGATGGCGACATTCCCAGCTCTTCCCTGAAGTTCCAAGAGCTCAGTTCTGGTCTCCTCACCCCAGTGCCCGCTATCCCTGGCTCAGCTGGCTGTTAGGAGATTTTTCAGGGATCTAGAGGCTGGAATCGGCTGGTAAGGTGCCAATCAAGCAGGCAGGCTGATAAGGCTGCTGATAGGTCAGCAGGCTGATTGGGCCGCTTAGTTCTGGCTCTGAAATGGGACGAGTGATTCTCCAGAGTTGGCCCCTGTCTGCGCAACACTCACCACATGGACAGAAGCCCATAACCTTGCCGTTATCCTTGACTCCTCTCTCTCATCCGACCCACGTATTCAATCCCTCACTAAATCCCGTCGGTTCTACCTTGGCGAGATCGCTAAAATCCGCGTTTTCCTCTCCACCCAAACTGCTGCCAGAATGATACAATCGCTCATCCTACCCCGCCGGGATGACTGCATCAACCCCCTTGCTGACCTCCCGGCCTCCTGTCTCTCCCCATGCCGGTCCGTCGTGCACTCTGCTGCCCAGACTATTTTTCTATAAAAACGTTCGGTACGTGTTTCCCAACTCCCCAGGCACCATCAGCGGTTGCCTATCCACCTCCACGTCAAACAAAATCTCCTCACCATTGGCTTTAAAGCCCTCCATCACCTCGCCCCCTCCTCCCTCACCTCACAATTCTCCTCCCACAACCCAGCCTGCACACGACGCTCCCCTAATGCCAACTTTCTCACTATATCTCGATGCCGTCTATTTCGCCGCTGACCCCTCAGCCATGTCCTCCCTCTGGCCTGCAACGCCCTCCCTCCTCAAGTCCGACAGAAAATTACTCCGGCCTCCTTCAGAGCCTTATTCGGGGCCCATCTCCTCCAGGAGGCCTTCCCTGACTGAGCCCCCCTTTCCTCTCTTCCCACTCCCTTCTGCATCGCCCTGACTTGGCCCCTTTTTTTCTTCCCCCTTCCCAGCCCCATAGCATTTAGGTACATGTCTATCATTTATTTATTTACACGAATGTCTGTCTCCCGCCTCTAGACTGTAAACTCGTTGGGGGCAGGGAATGTGTTGATTGCTGTATTGTACTCTCCAGAGTGCTTAGTACAGTTCTCTGCACACGGTAAGCACTGGACAAGCAGCGTGGCTCAGTGGAAAGAGCCCGGGCTTGGGAGTCAGAGGTCATGGGTTCTAATCCCGGCTCTGCCACTCGTCAGCTGTGTGACCTTGGGCACGTCACTTAACTTCTCTGGGCCTCAGTTCCCTCATCTGTAAAATGGGGATGAAGTCTGTCAGCCCTGCGTGGGACAACCTGGTTGCCTCGTATCTACCCCAGTGCTTAGAACAGTGCTCGGCATAAAGTAAGCGCTTAACAGATACCGACATTATTAGTTGGAAATAAAACATTTCCAAAAAGATATCCGCCCAAAAAGCTACACTTTGCCTGACACAGACTGTGTGCCTGTCTCTCCTTTTTTTATGGTATTTGCTAAGCATCTGCTACGTCCCAGATAGAGCACGGGTCTAGGAGTCAGAAATATCTGGGTTCTGATCCGGGCTCTGCCACTTGTCTGCTCTGTGACCTCGGGCAAGTCACTTCTCTATGCCTCAGGTACCACATCTGTAAAATGGAAATTCAGACTGGGAGCTCCACGTGGGACGGGGACTGTGTCCAACCTGTTGAGCTTGTCTCTACCCCAGCACCTTGAACAGTGCTTGACACATAGTAAGCACTTAACAAATACCATCGTTATTATCATTGATACCGAGCACTGGGGTACATACAAGCGAACACAAGCTCATCTGTAAAATGGGGATCAAGACCGCGAGCCCCACGTGGGACAACCTGATTCCCCTGTGTCTACCCCAGCGCTTAGAACAGTGCTCGGCACATAGTAAGCGCTTAACAAATACCAACGTTATTAATCAGACTGAACACAGTCCATGATCTTCAGAGGGGTCATGGTCTTAATCCCCATTTTACAGATGAGGTAAGCGAGGAACCGAGAAGTTAAATGACTTGCCCAAAGTCACCCAGCAGAAAAGCGGCAGAGCCGGGATCAGAACTCAGATTCTCTGGCTCCCAGCTCCGTGCTCTTCCAGTAGGCCACGCTGCTTCTCTTTCTCTACATCTTTATATCAGAACCTCTCGATCTCCATCTCTGTGCAAATGTTGTAGACGTCTAAAATTTGCACATTAGCCAGAGATATCCATTTAGCCTGAAGTAACAGGATAATTAACACAAATGTGTTATTATAGCTAAATCATTTGATAGTTTGAACTCCTCCTTTTCTCTCTGTATACACACACGAACCATTTATCATGCCCTTCTCTGGACAGAACACTGTAATTGACTCTTGGAAAATACCCATTAGAAGTAAAGGATAAGCCCCTGTCTTCAGTAAGTTTAAAGTCTTGTGTGATTACAGTCTAGTGGGTAGTCCCGTAAACATCTTTGTACTCGATATTCCTTTGCAAGCAAGGCACATGAAGAATTATTTTTCTGAGTAGATGTCTTCTACTCTTTCTCCAGACATGGTAAATCCAGATCCCGAGCAGATTCCACTCTCTCGAAGGTTCGGCATAATTTAAATAAATTAACATGGGCATATTTAGGAAGGATTAAAAATAAAGGTATGCAGGTGGTTGGCGGTTGGTCATGATTCATAAATTATTCATAAACAGCAGGGAACTAATAGTTACTGTGATATATCCTAACTTTTTAGCTAGGATCAAAGCGGCTATGTTAAAGTAATGAACGGAGCCCAAAATAAATGGGTGTCACTTTTAGTTTTTAATTGCCGCACCTGTTTCTTTCATTTAGTCACGGCATTAGCACAATGGGACACGGCTTAATGGCTAGAGAGACATAATATGAATTATTTCAGACTCATAAGGTCACAGCCCAGAGATGACGACACATGAACTTAAGTATCCGTGATTTTTCAAACTGGGAAAATTTCCAGTTCATCTTTTTCTGACATGTCTGTAATTTTTTTTAAAAAATTAAGACCATTATCATTTTGGAGTCATTTCCATTTTAAAATTTCCACAATGGGATAGGGTACCCCAAACCAGATTTCCTAGATTGTCATGCATTTTTTTTTAATATTTATGGTATTTAAGCAGTTACTTTGTGCCAGGCACCGTACTGAGCACGGTGATCGATTCATTCATTCATTCAGTCGTATTTATTGAGCTCTTACTGTGTGCAGAGCACTGTATTAAGCGCTTGGAAAGTACAACAGAGCAATAAAGACAGACAATCCTTGCCCACAACGGGCTCACCGTCTAGATACAGGCTAGTGCTTAGAACGGTGCTTGGCACGTAGTAAGCGCTTAACAGATACCATCATTATTAATCAAGTTGGACATGGTTCACGTCCCACAGAGGGCGGAGAGTCTTAAACCCCATTTTACAGATGGGCTAACTGAGGCACCGAGAAGTTAAGTGGCTTGCCCAGCATCACCCAACAGACAAGTGGTTGAGCTGGGATTCGAACCCAGGTCCTTCTGATTCCCAGGCCCAGCCTCTCTGACATTGAGATCTGTAGTCATCAAGTGTTAAATTCTATGCAACCGAATACAGAAGAATTTACTGAGAAATACTGAGATATATAACATGTATCCCCAGGGCCACAGGAGTGTAGAATTTCATATATTTTATTTATATGATCTGGAATTTACTCGTCAGAATAAGCAATGTATTATTTATTTTTTTAGGTGAGCAAATATTTCACACTTGTACATTAGCAATTTCATACCCCTTCCAAATATAGTGGCTAAAAATATATTTCCCAGTGCCTTCTGCGACGGTATCTCTGGCCATTTTTGCAAGTGCAAAATGATTCCTAAGTGGCTACGTGGCAACCACTGAGAGCTATCCGGGCAGGTGAATGTAAAATTAGACCATTGATTCAATAATGATAATAACGTTGGTATTTGTTAAAGCGCTTACTATGTGCCGAGCACTGTTCTAAGCGCTGGGGTAGATACAGGGTCATCGGGTTGTCCCACGTGAGGCTCACGGTCTTCATCGCCAAACTAATTCTCTTCCCCTCTTCAAAACCCTACTTCAAACTCACCTCCTCCGAGAGGCCTTCCCAGACCGAGCTCCCCTTCTCCCTCTACTCCCTCTGCCGCCCCCCTTCACCTCTCCGCAGCTTAACCCTCTTCTCCCCCCATCTCCCTCTGCTCCTCCCCCTCTCCCTTCCCGTCCCCTCAGCACTGTACTCGTCTGCTCGACTGTATATATTTTCTTTACCCTATTTATTTTAATGAATTGTAGATCGCCTCGGTTCTATTTAGTCGCCATCGGTTTTTAGGAGACGTTCTTCCCCTCCACTCTATCTATCGCCATCGTTCTCGTCCGTCCGTCTCCCCCGATCAGACCGTGAGCCCGTCAGACGGCAGGGACCGTCTCTATCTGTTGCCGACTTGTTCATTCCAAGCGCTCAGTACAGTGCTCTGCGCGGAGTAAGCGCTCAATAAATACTATTGAATGAATGAATGAATTCCCATTTTCCAGATGAGGGAACTGAGGCCCAGAGAAGTGAAGTGACTTGCCCACAGTCACCCAGCTGACGAGTGGCAGATCCTGGATTCGAACCCATGCCCTCTTGACTCCCAAGCCCGGGCTGTTTCCACTGAGCCACGCTGACATCCCTACTCTACTTCACCTCGTTGTCCCAACGTGATCCTGCCCCTTGCAATGACTTCGCCCATTCTCAATCGCATCTTTCCCAGTGCCCGCTTCTCACATCCCGCTTGGCATCTGCCAAGACGCCTCCATCGTGACAGTTATTAGCAAGGGCACTGCAGTAAGCGGGATTCTCCTCAAAACCCACCCCCACCCTCCCTGCTTCATTCATTCATTCAATCGTTCATTCAATCATATTTCTTGAGCGCTTACTGCGTGCAGACCACTGTACTAAGCGCTTGGAAAGTACGATTCGACAACAAATCCCACCCTCCCGTTAGGTATCGGAGACAGTGAGGAATATCTTTTATGGTTTGTTCTGGGACATCTGCCCTGTGAGGTTAAGGAATGTAGAGGTCCTTGGAAGCTCAATCAATTAATCGAGCGTGGCCCAGTGGATAAAGCCCGGGTCTGGGAGTCAGAGGACCTGAGTTCTAATTCTGCTCTGCCACTTGCCCGCTGTGTGACTGTGGGCAAGTCACTTCACCTCTCTGTGGCTTAGTTACTTTATCTGTGAAATGGGGATGAAGATTGTGAGCCCCATGGGAGATAGGGACTGTGTCCAACCTACTTTTCCTGTATTTACTCCATATGACAAATACCATAATTAAAAAAATCAATCTATGGTATTTATTGAGTGCTTAGTGGGTGCAGGGCACAGTGATAATAATTACGGTATCTATTAAGTGCTTACGACGTGGGGAGCACCGGTCTAAGCGATGGGCTAGATACGGGGTCATCAGGTTGTCCTACGTGGGGCTCACGTTTTTAATCCCCATTTTACCGGTGAGGGAACCGAGGCACAGAGAAGTTAAGCGACTTACCCAAGGTCACACAGCAAACAAGTGGCGGAGGCAAGATTAGAACCCACGTCCTCTGACTCCCAAGCCCGGGCTCTTTCCACTAAGCCATGTTGCTTCTCTTCTGCTTCTCTGCACTAAGTGCTGTCAGAGGCGGCTGTGGCTCCTTTTTAGAGAACTCACACTTCACTCACACTTCAAGTCCCGATTAGACCGTACGCCCGTCAATGGGCAGGGACTGTCTCTATCTGTTGCCTATCTGTGCATTCCAAGCGCTTAGTACAGTGCTCTGCACATAGTAAGCGCTCAATAAATACTATTGAATGAATGAATGAATAGTAAGCGCTCAATAAATGCTATTGAATGAATGAATGAAAGTCACCTCACTTTTCTGGGCCTCCGTTACCTCATAGTAATAATAATGAGAGCATCTGTTAAGCACTTACTATATACCAAACACTGTTCTAAGCCCTGAGGTAGATACAAGGTAATCAGGTTGTCCCACATAGGGCTTACAGATTTAATCCCCATTTTATAGAAGAGGTAACTGAGGCACAGAGAAGTGAAGTGAATTATCCAAAGTCACACAGCTAATAAGTCGCGGAGCCAGGATTAGAACCCAGGACCTCTGAATCCCAAGCCCGTCCTCTTTCCACTAAGCCAAATGGGGATAGAGACCGTGAGCCCCACCTGGGACAGGGATTGTGTCCACCCTGATTTCCCTGTATCCACCGCGGTGCTTAGTATGCTTCGTAGCACACAGTAAGCGCTTAACAAATACTACAATTATTATTATTATAATTATGACAAGACACTCTAAGTGCTGAGGTAGATACAAGGTAATCAGGTTGGACACAGTCCATGTCCCATGTGGGGCTCACGGTCCTAATCCCCACTTTACAGGTGAGAGAACAGTGCTCTGCACATCGTAAGCGTTTAACAAATGCCAACATTATTATAATTATTATTATAACTGAGGCCCAGAGAAGTGAAGTGACTTGTCCAGGATCACACAGCAGACAGGTGACCAAACTGGGATTAGAACCCAGATCCTCTGTCTCCTCTGTCTTTCCGCTATGCGGTGCTGCTTCTCTATTTAGTCTGGTAGAGGGACAGAGCGAGGATAAGGGCCCCAAATTAAAAGCCACAAACTACATTCCTCCAGCCAACCGTGAGCTCGGCGGCTCGATTTCCCCCCTGGTCCTTTCCACACCGTGGCAGCTACATTCTCCGGAAAGTGAACAGATGCTGGATGCTTAAACTTGCATCGCTTGACACAGCGAATAGAGTGCGGGCCCGGGAGGCAGAAGGACCTCGCTTCCAATCCCGGCTCCGCCACCTGGGAGAACTTGGGCCGGTCACTTCACTTCTCCGGGCCTCAGTTACCTCAGCTGTAAAATGGGGACTGAGAGTGTGAGCCCCATGGGGGACAGGGACTGTGAGCAACCTGATTAGCCCGTTTCTACCCCAGTGCTTAAGAACTTTCAGTGAGTGCTTAACAAATACCATCTGCAGCGTGGCTCGGTGGAAAGAGCCCGGGCTTGGGAGTCAGAGGTCAAGGGTTCGAATCCCGGCTCTGCCACTTGTCAGCTGTGCGACTGTGGGCGAGTCACTTCACTTCTCTGGGCCTCAGTTCCCTCATCTGCAAAATGGGGATTGACTGTGAGCCTCACGTGGGACAACCTGATTATCCTGTATCTACCCCAGCGCTTAGAACAGTGCTCTGCACATAGTAAGTGTTTAACAAATACCAACATCATCATTATTATTATTATTATTATCATCACTCTCTTTCACACACACATACCCAAATCCGCTGGCCCTGCCGTTCGCATTTGGTAAGCAAGGCCTCCTGAAGCAGTGCTAGCCCGGGCCCCTTAGGTGAAACTGAATCAATTAAACAATCAGTGGTATTTACTGAGCTCTTACTGTGTGCAGAACCCTGTACTAAGCACTTGGGAGAGTACAACAGAGTAGGTAGACACATTTCTTGCCCACAAGGAGCTTACAGTCTGGAGGGGAAGACATTTAAATAAATGATGGGTAGGATGGATAATATCCATGGGAAGCAGCGTGGCTCAGTGGAAAAAGCCCGGGCTTGGGAGTCGGAGGTCATGAGTTCAAATCCCGGCTCTGCCACTTGTCAGCTGTGTGACTGTGGGCAAGTCACTTCACTTCTCTGGGCCTCAGTTACCTCATCTGTAAAATGGGGATTAACTGTGAGCCTCACGTGGGACAACCTGATTACCCTGTATCTACCCCAGCGCTTAGAACAGTGGTCTGCACATAGTAAGCGCTTAACAGATACCAACATTATTATTATTATTATTATAACTGCCGTGCGGCTGTGGGTGGTGTGAATATCAAGAGCTTAAAGGGCTGGCGGTGGGTTGATATTAAAGGGCTCAAAGGGTACCGTCAATCAGTCAATCATATTTATGAGATGTGGGCAGGGAATGTACCTATTGTTATATTGTACTCTCCCAAATGCTTAGTACAGAGCCTAGGCACACATTAAGCGCTCAATAAATATGACTGAATGAATGCAACAATGAATTGAATGTCTACTGTAGCAGAGCACTGTATTAAGCACTTGGGAGAGTACACTATAAAGGAGTTGACTACAACGAGCTTACAGTCCAGAGAGAGGCAGCACGGCGAAGTGGATAGAGCACAGGCCTGGGAGTCGGAAGGTCATGGGTTCTAATCCCACATCTGCCACCTGTCTGCCGTGTGACCTTGGGGAAGTCACTTTACTTCTCGGGGTCTCAGTTACCTCATCTGGAAAAGGGAGATTGAGACTTTGAGCCCCATGGGGGACAGGGGCTGCGACTAACCCGATTTGCGTGTATCCAACCCAGCCTTTAGTGCAGGTCCTGGCACACGGTAAGTGCTTAACAAATACCACAGTTATTATTATTATTATAAACCACTGAAGATCAGGTATCCAAACTGCCCTTATGAAACAAAGAGGACTAGATTTCATTAGCCTAAAAAGTGTTTTGATATGATCTTCAGGATGTTCTCATTACGTGCTCAGGTTTTTTTTCTTTGTTACAATTTACCCATTTGAGTAATTCCACAACATCTTAAGTAAAAATACAGCCTAAATACTTTATGACAGGTTCTGTGACACGAACAAAGCCATCAATCTAAATGTTTCACTAGTTCTGTTTACCCAGGCGTGGGTATACGAAGACTTCTCGGTTTCCGGTTCAATATCCTAATGTACCGTTAGAGTCCCGAATCGCTCAATTACCGAACCAAAGTATTTTCTCTTTTGTCGCCGGGCCGATTCGGCCCCCCACGTTCTTTTGCATAGGCCAGGTATAATAGATAAAATGTTGTTCTTCCTCCTTGGGTAAGTCACTTCTCTGGGCCTCATCTGTAAAATGATTAAGACCGTGAGCACCATGTGGGACAGGGATGGTGACCAACCCAATTAGCTTAAAAATGCCTCAGAACTTAGTACAGTGCCTGGCATACAGTAAGTGCTTAATAATTACCCCAAGATATATACAGGTATATAGATATAAACAGAGTTGGTAGAAATGTAGGACCTCTCAGGATGGCACCTGGAGAGTTTCCAGTGCTCTACCAGTCTCGGCTATGGGAGGGAAAATCAAGCAGAGGCCTGTCCATCCCATTCCTAGCCTGGCCAGTGGCTAGCGAGTAGAAGGAGATCTGCTACAGGTCAAAACTCACCTGTGCTGGGCAGCAGCGGCACGGGAGAGAGTTGAATGAGGGGACTCGAGTTGACCGCACGGAGCAAACCACTTCGGGACTTTGACCAAGAAGACTCTACGGATCCACCACCGGAACGACTGCAAACGGAGGTGGGGTGTCCCGGGAGAGACGTGTCCGTGGAGTCAACATGGGTCAGAAACGACTCGACCGCGTAAGACAAGATACGTCGACGTGTTCCCTGCCCACCGGAACCTTAAAGTCTAGTGGGGGAAACAGGTATTAAGATAAATTACAATCAGTAGGACTCAGTCATCCGAGCCTTAACTCTTTATTTTCCTTCAAACAATAATCACCAGATGGAAACAAAATGATAACTGTTTTATTTTGTTTTACCTCAATTTCCTGGTGTGTTTCGGTTCCTTCGGCAGACCACGGAATAATTTATTGTCTATAAAAATGTTTCTGGAAGATTTCTTCTTAGGGGAACAGCAATATCAGTGAGCTCTACTTTTTCATTAAATCTCTCGATCAGGAGAATGAATGCAGAGCGTGTTGGCAAAGATTTACTGGTCCATTACCCCCACAAAATTCGAAGAGCTATTTTTCAAGCTTTCTCGAGTTTGTGCTTTTAATCTGATTTTAATCTTCTCACTAATTTGCTATTGAGGATTGTTGATATACAATCCTAGTAAAATTCTTATGCTCAGTGGGAAAATCATCAGCAGACGAGATACTGGAGCCATCAAATCCATACTCAATTGACTCCTCCATCTCTTTCAGTTCCCACTCCCATCCAATCTCTTGCCAAATCCTTTCCGCTCGTCCTCCAGTATCTGCCCCTCCTCTCCGGCAAATAACTTAGACCTGGGAGTCGGAGGTCCTGGGTTCCAATCCCGGCTCTGCCACTTACCTACTGTGTGACTTTGGGCAAGTCACTTCATTTCTCCCTGAGCCTCATCTGCAAAATGGGATTCAACACCTGTTCTCCTTCCTATTCAGACTGTGAGTCCCATGTGGGACCTAATTACCTTCAATCTACCCCAGTGCTTATTTCAAGGCTTGGCACATTACAAGTGCGTAACCAATACCACAATAGTTATTAATAAAATAATAATTGCGGTAATTGATAGCGTTTACTATGTTCCAGGTGCTGAACCGAGCCCTGGGGTGGATACAAGCAAATCTGGTTGAACACAGTCCCTACTCCTAATAATAATAATAATGTTGGTATTTGTTAAGCGCTTACTCTGTGCAGAGCACTGTTCTAAGCGCTGGGGGAGATACAGGGTAGTCAGGTTGTCCCCCGTGAGGCTCACAGTCTTCATCCCCATTTTACAGATGAGGTAACTGAGGCCCAGAGAAGTGAAGCGACTCGCCCACAGTCACACAGCTGACGAGCGGCAGAGCCGGGATTCGAACCCTTGACCTCTGACTCCCAAGCCCGTGCTCTTTCCACTGAGCCACGCTGCTTCTCTATAAATATAAAATTCCTATTTTATAGATGAGGTAATTGAGGCACAGAGAAGGTAAGTGACTTGCCCAAGGTCACATAGCAGATAAGTGGCAGAGCTGGAATTAGCACCCAGGTTTTTAGCTACCACTTGACACATCCTGACTCTGACAGCTGGGTCAAAGCCTCCTCACTTACCTCCCTGCTTCCAATCTCTCCCCTCTCCAGTCCATCCTTCCCCCTGCTGCCCGGGTTCTTTTCTAAATCACTGTACTGCACGCATCTTCTGAGGCCTCAGCTAACTTACACTCTGTGCCTCGTTCTCCTCTCCGTTGGCCTTTTTCTAGGGCTCTGTCTTCTGCCTAGAACTCCCGTCCCATTCCTAACCAACAGATCACAGCACCTTCCGTCTTCAAAGCCCTTCCGTGACCAAGAGACCTTCCCTAAGTAATAGCCGATCTTGCCACCTTATAGCCCCGACCTTCAATCTCCACCCTTCCATTCGACAGAAGCATCTACACAATCGATGGTATTTACTGAGCACTTGCCTTGGGCAGAGCCCTGAACTCAGTGCTTGGGAGAGAGTGTGATACACCAGAGTTGTATTTAAATTATCACGGCTTCCATAGTATGCGTCTATGTACTTTTCTGTAGCACTCGTTTACATATCTTACGTACTTAGTTACTTTCCCTCTCTGTAATTAATTCCTCTCCCCCCTTTCAAAGCTTTATTGAAGGCCCATCTCCTCCAAGAGGCCTTCCCTGACGAAGCCCCACTTTTCCTCATCTTCCATTCCCTTCCTCATCACCCTGACTTGCTACTTTTCTCTCCCTCCCTCCCAGCCCCACAGCACTTAGGTCTATAGCTGTTACTTTATTTTCAATTCAATTCGATCGTATTTATTAAGTGCTTACTGTGTGCAGAGCACTGCACTAAGTGCTTGGGAAAATCCAATACAGCAATAAAGAGTGACAATCCCTGCCCACAATGAGCCCACAGTCTAGAGCCGGGGGGAGACAGACAATACAGATAGACAGCAATATAAATAAATATGATTACAGATATATTCATTCATTCAACAGTATTTATTGAGCGCTTACTATGTGCAGAGCACTGTACTAAGGGCTTGGAATGTACAATTCGGCAACAGATAGAGACAATCCCTGCCCGTTGACGGGCTTACAGTCTAATCGGGGGAGATCTAAGTGCTGGGGGGGTAGGGAGAGTGGGGAAGAGAAAAGGGAGCAAGTCAAGGTGATGCAGAAGGGAATGGGAGATGAAGATTAAGTGAGCACTTAATAAATACGACTGAATTGAACTGCAAATAAAATAACAGCTATATACCTAAGTGCTGTGGGGCTGGGAGGGAGGAAGAGAAAAAGTAGCACGTCAGGGTGATGCGGAAGGGAATGGAAGATGAGGAAAAGTGGGGCTTCGTCAGGGAAGGCCTCTTGGAGGAGATGGGCCTTCAGTAAAGCTTTGAAAGGAGGGGAGAGGAATTAATTACAGAGAGGGAAAGTAATTAAGTACATAAGATGTAAACAAGGGGTAGGACGTGGGCCAAGGGTGGTCGACCGGCAGTGAGATAGATGAGATGGAAGGCACAGTGAGAAGATTAGCACCAGAGGAGTGGAGTGTGCGGGCTGGGTTGTATGAGGAGAGAAGCGAGGTGAGGTAGGATGGGGGCAAGGAGACGGACTGCCTTAAAGCCAACGGTGAGGGCTTTTCCTTTGATACGGAGGTGGATGGGCAACCGCCGGAGTTTTCGGAGGAGAGGGGTGACATGCCCTGAATGTTTCTGTAGAAAGATGATCCGGGCAGCGGAGGGAAACATGGACCTGAGGGAGGAGAGGCAGGCGGTTGGGAGGTCAGCAAGGAAGCTGATGCAGTCAGCCAGGCGGGATAGGCTGAGTCATTAATGTGATAGTTTGGATGGAGAGGAAAGACCTGATTTCATTGAACAAATAAATAAACAAATATTGGCTCAGAGAAGTAGCATGGCTCAGTGGAAAGAGCCCGGGCCTGGGAGTTAGAGGTCATGGGTTCTAATCCCAGCTCTGCCACTTGTCAGGTGTGTGACTGTGGGCAAGTCACTTCACTTCTCTGTCCCTCAGTTACCTCATCTGTAAAATGGGGATTAACTGTGAGCCTCACGTGGGACGACCTGATTACCCTGTATCTACCCCAGCGCTTAGAACAGTGCTCTGCACATAGTAATTGCTTAACAAATACCAACATTATTATGTCTGCCTCCCCCTCTCTAGACTGTAAGCCCTTTGAGGGCAGGGAATGTGACTGTTTATTGCTCTCTTAATAATAATAATAACAGTGTTGGTATTTAAGTGCTTACTATGTGCAGAGCACTGTTCCAAGCGCTGGGATAGATACAGGGTAATCAGACTGTCCCACGTGGGGCTCGCATTTTTTAATCCCCATTTTTACAGATGAGGTCACTGAGGCACAGAGAAGTGAAGTGACTTGCCCAAGGTCACACAGCAGACAAGTGGCGGCACCGGGATTAGAACCCACGACCTCTGACTCCCAAGCCCGGGCTCTTTCCACTGAGCCACGCTGCTTCTCCAGTTATACCGGCCCAAGCACTTAGTACAGTTCGCGGCACACGGTAAGTGCTCAATAAATAAGACTGAGTGAATGAGTGATTTTTCAGTTCTGTCTTTTCAGCTGGACTATAAATTCCTTGAGGTAAGACATTGTTTGGAAAGCATCACGTCAGGGAAGCAGCCCAGCACAGGGGATAGAGCATGTGCCTGGGAATCAGGTGGTCAAGGGTTCTAATTCCACCTCTGCCACTTGTCTGCTATGTGGTCTTGGGCAAGTCACTTCACTTCTCTGTACCTCAGTGACCTCATCTGTAAAATGGGGATTGAGACTGTGAGCCCCCCCGTGTGAGGGGGAGTGTTCAACCCAATTTGTTTGTATCCAGCCCAGCATTTAGTACAGTGCCTGGCACATAATAAGCACTTAAATACCATAATTATTATTATTTGAAATCTTTTGCATCCAAGTGATTGATACAGTGTTGGGCAAGCGCTCGATAAATACTACTGATGATGATGGTGGTCAGTGTGGCATAATAACTTAACAGTAAATTTCATTTCAAAATAGACTCACGGTAAATTTGCGTTAATATCACAATCCTGCATTGCCACAAATTAGCTTTCGGTCTCAGATTTTCAGAAAACTTTATTTCAGCTACAAATTGGAGTTTGATCTCTTTAATTTCCATTAAATGAACGCGGTTATTGAGTAATATCTGAATTTCCCATGGAATCATTCGTAGATTTGCCGTTGGGTGTATTCTAAAACCTCGAGTTGTAGTAATGTAATCAGTTGAGGTCAACTTCAGAGACTAATCTTTTCAGGTTACGATCTTATTTGCCATCGAGTAGTTCCTCAAATAAAAGGACTAACGATGCTATTTTCTCCCCTCTCTGGGTCGCAGCTGGAGAGTTTCCAGTATTCTAACAGTCTCGGCTACACGAGGGAGAATCGAGCGGAGGCCTGTCCATTCCATTCCTAGCTTGGCCAGTGGCTAGCGAGTGGAAGGCAACCTGCTACAAGTCAAAACTCCCCCGTGCCGGGCAGCGGCGGCACAGAAGAGAGTAGAGAGCGGAGACTCGAGTTTACTGCGTGGAAGGAGGCCACGGTAAACCACCCCTGTATCGTTAGCAAGAAAACTCTCTGGATCCACTACCAGAATGATTGCAGACGGAAGTGGGGCGCTCTGGGAGAGAGGTGTCCACGGCGTCGCTATGGGTCGGAGACGACTTTCCAGCTAAGACAAATGCTATTTTCACAGAGCACCTTCTTTCTTTCTCCTTTTTAAAACGCTAGTTAAGCGCTTACCAGGTGACAGGCACTGTTTTTAGCACTGAGGTAGATGCAAGGTAATCAGGTTGGACACAGTCCTTGTCCTACATGGAGCTCACGGTCTTAATCCCCGTTTTCAGATGAGGTAACTAAGGCCCAGAGAAGTGAAGTGACTCGCGCGGGGTCATACAGCAGACAAGTGACAGAGCCAGGACTAAAACCCGGGTCCTTCTGACTCCCAGGCCTGTGCTCTATCCACTAGGCCTTGCAGCTTCTCACCTTTCTTCGGAGGAACACAACTAAAACAGAAAGCCAGTAATCTGGGAAATAATAATAATACCACTGGTATTTCTTAAGCACTTACTGTGTGCCGGGCACCGTTCTAAACTCCGGGGTGAACACAACAAATCGAGTTGGACACAGTCCCTGTCCTACATGGGGCTCACAGTCTCAATTCCCGTCTTCCAGATGAGGTAACTGAGGCCCAGAGAAGTGAAGTGTCTCGTTCAAGGTCACACAGCAGACAAACAGCAGAGCAGAAATTAAGGCCCATGATTTTCTGACTCCCGGGCCTCTGCCCTGTCTCTTATTCATTCATTCATGAAATTGTATTTATTGAGCACTTACTGTGGGCAGTGCACTGTACTAAGAGCTTAGTTATGTCATGCGGCTTCTCAATCTAGTGATATCATCGTCATCCTCAAAAATATTTGTTGAGCACTTTCTGTGCAGAGTATTAGATTAAATGCTTGGGAGACAATAACACAGAAGAGTTGGCAGATCGATTCCCTGCCCACGATGAGCTTAATGCTTCCGGTATTCAGCTTCAGTGTAACTGATGAAGTAGCTAAATTATTCTGGGGATCATCCAGATTTCCCAAATAAAAAGGAAGATTAAACATGACTGCAGCTATAGAGACCTTGGGTTCTGTAGATGGGTTGCCAGATCCATCAAAATCACGGTGGTCTTCTTGATGTAGTTTTCTACGTCTTTGCCTCTCCGTACGTCGTTGGATTACGTACCACCTTACTAGCAGAACTCAAGACCGGCTCCAAATTCAGTTCTGCTGATGATAATAATAACTGTGGGATTTGTTACGTGCTTACTACGTGCCGAGCACCGTGCCGAGGGCAGGGATAACACCCAGTCGGGACCCACAAGGGGCTCACAGTCTCAACTGGAGGAAGAAAAAGGAATCAAGTCTCCATTTTGCAGATGAGGGAACTAAGGCACGAAGACGTTAAGTGACTCACTCAAGGCCACGCAGTAGACAAGTGGCAGAGTCAGGATTAGAACCCAGGTCCTCCGACTCCCAGGCCCGGGCTCATTCCACCAGACCCCGCTGTTTCTTTAGTTGGGTGAAGCGTTCCAGGTTACAGGCTGACCCAGAAGGCTTGCTTGCTCTTGGCTTGTTGATTGTTAATATCGCTGCCACGACTGTGTGCTCATCTGGTTGGCTTCATATATACATAATGTTGGTATTTGTTAAGCGCTTACTATGTGCCGAGCACTGTTCTAAGCGCTGGAGTAGAAACAGGGTAATCAGGTTGTCCCACGTGAGGCTCACAGTCTTAATCCTCATTTTACAGATGAGGTGACTGAGGCACAGAGAAGTGAAGTGACTTGCCCAAGGTCACACAGCTGACGAGCGGCGGAGCCGGGATTCGAACCCATGACCTCTGCCTCCCAAGCCCGGGCTCTTTCCACTGAGCCATGCTGTGTGTGTACGTGTGTCTCAAAAATGCAGCACCGGCTCAGAACCATCTGCCTTAAAAGACCATGGTGATGTTGACAGCTCGCTGAGTTGGGAGGAAGGTACTGTGAGAAGAAAAGGAAATAATGCAAATAACGATCACGTTGGCATTTGTTAAGCGCTTACTATGTGCAGAGCACTGTTCTAAGCGCTGGGGTAGATACAGGGTAATCGGGTTGTCTCCCGTGAGGCTCTCTGTCTTCATCCCCATTTTCCAGATGATAATAATAATAATAATAACAATAATGTTGGTATTTGTTAAGCGCTTACTATACGCAGAGCACTGTTCTAAGCGCTGGGGTAAACACAGGGGAATCAGGTTGTCCCACGTGGGGCTCACAGTCTTAATCCCCATTTTACAGATGAGGGAACTGAGGCACAGAGAAGTTAGGTGACCTGCCCACAGTCACCCAGCTGCCAAGTGGCAGAGCCGGGATTCAAACCCATGGCCTCTGACTCCCAAGCCCGGGCTCTTTCCGCTGAGCCACGCTGCACCGAGGCCCAGGGAAGTGAAGTGAGTCGCCCACAGTCCCACAGCTGACAAGTGGCAGAGCGGGAATCGGAACCCATGACCTCGGACTCCCAAGCCCGGGCTCTTTCCACTGAGCCACGCCGCAGGTGCTGGGCGAATCCCCTTGCCCCCTCCTACCTCACCTTGCTGCTCTCCTATTATAATCCACTCCACACACTTGGCTTCTCTAATGCCAACCTACTCACTGTACCGCCATCTTATCTATCTCTGCGCCAACCCCTCCCTCGTGTCTGCCTCGGGCCTGGAACGCCCTCCCTCTTCACAGCCGACAGACCATCCATTACTCTCCCCACCTTCAAAGAAAGCCTCATTGAAGGCACACCTCCTCCAACAGGCCTTCCTTGACCGTGCCTTCATTTCTTCTTCTCCCACTTCCCCTAATGATAACGTTGGTATCTGTTAAGCGCTCACTATGTGCCGAGCACTGTTCTAAGCGCTGGGGTCAGACGTAGGGGAATCAGGTTGTCCCACGTGGGGCTCACAGTCTTCATCCCCGTTTTACAGATGAGGGAACTGAGGCACAGAGAAGTTCACCCCTCCCTCAGCCCCCCGGCACTTACATATATTTCCGCGATTCATTTATTTATACTTACGGCTATCGGGACATTAAGCTCGTAATTTCGTGGGCGGGGGATGTGTCTACCCACTTTCCCAAGCCCGCAGTACAGTGCTCTGCCAGGAGTAAGTGCTCAATAGATACCACTGATGGATTGACTGGAGAAATGAAAAGGACTGGAAAAAGTCAAGGTGCGAAGAAATAATTATTTCCCAGTGGCTCTACTTAGACCGAGAGCCCGACGAGGGAGGGGGACTGTTTCAGTCAAACGTGATTATAATAATGTTGGTATTCGTTAAGCGCTTCCTAGGTGCCGGGCACTGTTCTAAGCGCCGGGGGAGATACAGGGTCATCAGGTTGTCCCACGTGGGGGTCGCAGTCTTCATCCCCATCTGACAGATGAGGGAACTGAGGCACGGAGACGTGAAGTGACTTGCCCACAGTCACACAGCTGACAACCTTAGTAGAGTGCTCAGTAAGGTGCTCGGCATGGTACTCTGAAGCAGTAATCAAAGCAGCAAATCTCTGCTGTGTGGAACGCGACTGGAGGATATTTTAGACCAAGGGTGGCCCAGTGGAGTGAACGCAGTTCCTGGGTTCTAGCACCAGTTCTGCCATTTGCCTGCAGTGTGATCTTGGGTAAGTCACTTCATTCTCTGGGCCCGTCTCCTCATTTTCCAAATGCGTGGCTCAGTGGAAGTAATAATAATGTTGGTGTTTGTTAAGCTCTTACTACGTGCAGAACACTGTTCTAAGCGCCGGGGGAGATACAGGGTCATCGGGTTGTCCCCCGTGAGGCTCGCGGTCTTCATCCCCGTTTTCCAGATGAGGGAACTGAGGCCCAGAGAAGTGAAGGGACTCGCCCACGGTCACACAGCTGACGAGTGGCAGATGTGGGATTCAAACCCATGACCTCTGACTCCCAGGCCCGGGCTCGTTCCACTGAGCCACGCTGCTTCTCTGGAAAGAGCACGGGCCTGGAAGTCAGAGGTTGTGGATTCTAATCCCGGCTCCGCCACTTATCAGATGTGTGACTTTGGGCGAGTCCCTTCACTTCTCCGTGCCTCAGTGACCTCATCTGTAAAATGGGGATTCAGACTGTGAGCCCACATGGGACAACCTGATTACCTTGTATCCACCCCAGTGCTTAGAACAGTGCTTGGCACAGAGTAAGCGCTTAAAAAAATACCATCATTTTTATTACTTTTAAAATGGAGATCCAATAGCTGTTCTCCTTCCTACATAGACGGTGAGTCCCATGTGAGACCCGATTATCTTGTAGCTACCCCAACGCTTCGTACAGTGCTTTACACATAGTAGGCACTTAAATACCACAATTATGGACAATGGCAGGATGCCCCCAAACCGCACAATTGTACCGCTGGCTGAAGTCCATCAATTTAATATTAATTCACTGAGCACTTACTAGGAGCAGAGGACTGTACTAAGCACTTTGGGGAGTATGAGTGGTGTGACACAGCGGCTAGAGCACAGGCGTGGGAGTCAGAAGGAAAAAGGGCCCGGGCTGGGGAGTCAGAGGTCATGGGTTCGAATCCCGGCTCCGCCGCTTGTCAGCTGTGTGACTGTGGCCGAGTCCCTTCACCTCTCTGTGCCCCAGTTACCTCATCTGAAAACTGGGGGTTAAGACTGTGAGCCCCACGTGGGACGATCTTCCCTCCCAAACCCGGTCCGCTCCCAGACTTCTCTATCACCGTGGATGGCACGACCGTCCTTCCCGTCCCGCAGGCCCGCAATCTCGGCGTCATCCTTGACTCGTCCCTCTCGTTCACCCCACACATCCTATCCGTCACCGAGACCTGCCGGTTTCACCTCTACGATATCGCCAAGATCCGCCCTTTCCTCTCCACCCAGACGGCCACCTTACTATTACGGGCTCTCGTTATATCCCGGCTAGACTACCGTGTCGGCCTTCTCTCCGACCTCCCTTCCTCCTCTCTCGCCCCGCTCCGGTCTATTCTTCACTCCGCCGCCCGGCTCATCTTCCCGCAGAGACGATCTGGGCGTGTCACTCCCCTTCTTAAACGACTCCAGTGGTTGCCTATCAACGTCCGCTCCATACAAAAACTCCTCACTCTAGGCTTCGAGGCTCTCCGTCACCTCGCCCCTTCCTACCTCTCCTCCCTTCTCTCTTTCCACCGCCCACCCCGCACGCTCCGCTCCTCCGCCGCCCACCTCCTCGCCGTCCCTCGGTCTCGCCCATCCCGCCGTCGACCCCCGGGTCAGGTCCTCCCGCGGTCCCGGAACGCCCTCCCTCCTCGCCTCCGCCCAACTGATTCTCTTTCCCTCTTCAAAACCCTACTTAAAAATCACCTCCTCCGAGAGGCCTTCCCAGACCGAGCTCCTCTTCTCCCTCTACTCCCTCTGCCATCCCCCCTTTACCTCTCCGCAGCTTAACCCTCTTTTTCCCCTTTTCCCTCTGCTCCTCCCCCTCTCCCTTCCCATCCCCACAGCGTCGTACTCGTCCGCTCGACTGTATATATTTTCGTTACCCTATTTATTTTGTTAATGAATTGTACATCGCCTCGATTCTATTTAGTCGCCATCGGTTTTTACGAGATGTTCTTCCCCTCGACGCTGTTTAGTGCCATCGTTCTCGTCCGTCCGTCTCCCCCGATCAGACCGTAAGCCCGTCAAACGGCAGGGACCGTCTCTATCTGTTGCCGACTTGTTCATCCCAAGCGCTTAGTACAGTGCTCTGCACATAGTAAGCGCTCAATAAATACTATTGAATGAATGAATGAATGAACAATCTGATGACCCTTATCTCCCCCGGCGCTTAGAACGGTGCTCTGCACAGAGTAAGCACTTAACCAATACCAATATTATCATTATTATTACTATTAATCCTGGCTCCACCACCTATCTGCTGTGGGACCTTGGGCAAGTCACTTCATTTCTTCTGTACCTCAGTAACCTCATCTGTAAAGTGGGGTGGTGGGCCCCACGTGGGACAGGGACTGTGTTCAAACTGTGTTCAAACATCATCATAATCCTCGTCATCAAATCATCATCATCATCATCGAGAAGCAGTGTGGCTTAATGGAAAGAGTCTGGTCTTGGGAGTCGGAGGTCATGGGTTCGAATCCCGGCTCTGCCGCTTGCCAGCTGTGTGACTTTGAGCAGCAAGTCACTTCACTTCTCTGTGCCTCAGTTCCCTCATCTGGAAAATGGGGATTAAAACTGTGAGCCCCACGTGGGACAACCTGATCACCTTGTATCCCCCAGTGCTTAGAACAGTGCTTTGCACTTAGTAAGCGCTTAACAAATACCATCATTCATTTTATGATCCCTGACCTCGACAAGTTCTCGATGTAGTGAAGACCAATCACTTGGGTGACCTAAGGAAGGGCAAGGGAGACTATCCTCAAGACTGTAAGCTCTTCGTGGGCAGGGAATCGGTCTATTTACTGTTGTACTCTACTCCCCCAACCCTTTAGTACACTGGAAGCACTCGATAAATACGACCGAATGAATGAATGTCTGCTATAATAACAACAATGTTGGTATCTGTTAAGCGCTTACTATGTGCAGAGCACTGTTCTAAGCGCTGGGGTAGATACAGGGTAATTAGATTGTCCCACGCGGGTCTCACATTTTTTAATCCCCATTTTTTACAGATGAGTTAAACCGAGGCACAGAGAAGTGAAGTGACTTGCCCACGGTCACCCAGCTGACAAGCGGCAGAGCCGGGATTCAAACCCATGACCTCCGACTCCCAAGCCCGGGCTCTTTCCAGTGAGCCACGCTGCTCCTCAAGGACAGCCACACGGGAAACGGCAGCAAGACGGCATAACCCACAAAAACTGGAAAGAGTTACTCCCTTAGAATGAATGCTTCAAGATGGCGACACGAAGAGAATGAATCAAAAATGGTGCCAGGCGCTGTGGGTAGTTCATCTTGACGCGAATATGATACGGACACTTCAGTCACACTCACCCACAGGCTCGCTGTCTGCATCAATAACCACAAACTTGAAAACGGCCACCGTCCCCTGAAGAGTTCAAAGAATTGAACGTAATAATAATGATAAGGTTGGTATTTGTGAAGGGCTTATTATAACAATGTCGGTATTTGTTAAGCGCTTAATATGCGCAGAGCGCCGTTCTAAGCGCTGGGGTAGATACAGGGTGATCGGGGTGTCCCACGTGAGGCTCACGGTTAATCCCCATTTTACAGATGAGGTCACTGAGGCACGGAGAAGTGAAGTGACTTGTCCACAGTCACACGGCTGACGAGTGGCAGAGCCGGGATTCGAACACATGATCTCTCACTCCCGTGCCCGGGCTCTTTCCATCGAGCCACGCTGCTTATTATGTGCCAAGCACTGTTCTAAGCGCTGGGGAAGATACAAGGTAATCAGGTTGTCCCTCACGGGGCTCACAGTCTTCATCGCCATTTTCCAGATGAGGTCACTGAGGCACAGAGAAGTGAAGTGACTCACCAAAGGTCACACAGCAGACAGGTGGCGGAGCCGGGGATTAGGACCCACGACCTCCGACTCCCAAGCCCGGGCTCTTGCCACTGAGCCACGCTGCTTCTCTAATGTGAAAACTGCCTTCCTAAAGCATCGTTGCTCTGGACTGACTTACTCAGAAGTCAGGAAATTCAATCATGCTTTTCCACTGAGTACAGGTGGCCCCCTTAAGGATTTGTCCTGGGGCTCCGTTACTCAAAACCGCAGGCCTGGGAAATCTGAGGCGCGGCCTGATGACTGACAGACCAGACACCACCGAAGGACTCTATTTCTGCAGGCTGACTGAAAACCTTCAGTGATTGCACCGGCAGATTACCCTTCTCCTTTTACTCCATTTCTTCCCATTTTCCTGATTTGATAATAATAACGATGTTGGTATCTGTTAAGCGCTTACTAGGTGCAGAGCACTGTTCTAAGCGCTGGGGGAGATCCAGGGTCGTCAGGTTGTCCCCCGTGGGGCTCACAGTCTTAATGCCCATTTTCCAGATGAGGGAACTGAGGGCCAGAGAAGTAAAGTGACTTGCCCACAGTCACCCAGCTGACAAGTGGCAGAGGCAGAGAGTACATCATCCTGGGCTCGTCCGCTCATTTGTGTATATTTTTTATTACCCTATTTATTTTGTTAGTGAGATGTACGTCCCCTCGATTCTATTTATCGCTGTTGTTTCTGTCCGTCCGTCTCCGCCGATTAGACCGGGAGCCCGTCAGTGGGCAGGGATTGTCTCTATCTGTTGCCGATTTGTCCATTCTAAGCGCTTAGTACAGTGCTCTGCACATAGTAGGCGCTCAATAAATACTACTGAATGAATGAATCATCCTCATGATCGTCGTCAATCATCATCAGTGGTATTTACGGAGTGCTTATTTGTGGAGAACACTGTACTAAGTGCTTCAGAGAGTACAATCCAACAGAGGCGGTTAGAAGCAGCGCGGCTCAGTGGGAAGAGCCCGGGCTTGAGAGTCAGAGGTCATGGGTTCGAATGCCACTCTGCCACTTAGCTGTGTGACTGTGGGCGAGTCACTTCACTTCTCTGTGCCTCAGTTACTTCATCTGTAAAATGGGGATGAAGACTTTGAGCCTCACATGGGACAACCTGGTGACCCTGTATCTCCCCCAGCGCTTAGAACAGTGCTCTGCACATAGTAAGCGCTTGATACCTACATTATTATTATTATTATACATTTCCACACCAGACTTGTGTTGCTCCAACTGAAGGATGAGATTCTTGGAGGGTCACGAGAAGGTTTTGTGAGTCATGAGATTCGTGCCGTGCATTCAGAGAAGCAGCACGGCATCGCGGATAGAGTGTCTAGCTTGGGAGTCAGAAGGTCACGGGTTCTAATCCTGGCTCTGCTACTTGTCTGCTGTGTGACCTTGGGCAAGTCATTTCACTTCTCTGGGCCTCAGTTACCACGTCTGGAAAATGGGGATTGAGACTGTGAGCCCCAGGTGGGACAGAGGCTGTGTCCAACTCAATTTTCTTGTACTATAACCAAGGTATGTGTTAAGCGCCTACTACGTGCCAAGCACTGTCCTAAGCACTGGGGTAGATAGAAGGTAATCGGTTTGTCCCACGTGGGGCTGGCTGTCTTCATCCCCATTTTACAGACGAGGTAACTCAGGCACAGAGAAGTTAAGCGACTTGCCCAAAGTCATACGGCTGATAAGTGGCAGAGGCAGGATTAGAACCCTCGACCTCTGGCTCCCAAACCTGTGCTCTTCCCACTAAGCCACACCGCTTCTCTTGTACTCTCCCAAGCACTGTGATGTGCTACTCTGCACATAGTAAGGGCTCAGTAAATACCATTAATTGATTTATTACCAACTCTATTTTGTACTTTCCCAAGCACTTAGTACAGTGCTCTGCGCAAAGTAAGCCCTCAATGAATAAGACCGATTCCAACGCTTAGTACAGTACCTAGCACACAGTAAGCTCTTAAATACCACAATTATGATTTCAAACAGCTGCTTTGGTGGTGAGGCAACTTTCTCGTCCTGCCCATTCCTCGCCCTGCCCATTCCTCGCCTTCTCTTTCCTGTCACTATCACTTTCCCCCTCATTGTCCACTTACCCGCGCTTGGCAGCGTTTCTCTAGTGGGCACAAAATAAAAAAAGAAAACAACAGAGGAAGAAGTATGATTCTTTCACCTTCTGCAGGAGCGGGAAGGAGTAAGAAACAGCACGGCCTAGTGAAAAGAGCACGGGCCTGGAAATCAGAGGACCTGGGTTCTCATCACAACTCCACCTCTTTGCCGGGTGACCTTAGGCCAGTCACACAACTTCTCTGTGCCTCAGTTCCCTCATCTGTAAAATGGGGATTGAGATTACGAGCCTTACGTGAGACAGGGACTGTGCCCAACCTGATTAGCTTGTATCTATTCCAGAGCCTAGGTGAGGGCCTGGCATATAGCAAGCGTTTAACAGACGTTATTAAAAAAAACCACCACAGCAAGCACACACAAAAAGAAACCCAGGGTGGGGTTGGCTGAGCTGTGGATGTGGAGAAGAGGAGTGCAAAGAAATGTTCTCAAGATAAATGCAGAACCTCTTCTCCTTCAGCCTCCGCTTTGGAAATCCTTCCGCACAGTTTGGTTCACGGGGCGGGTGACGAATATGCTGAGGGGCAAGAGCCCCACAAGGCGTCATTCATGGAATCATATTGATTGAGCGCTTACTGTGTTCAGAGCACTGTACTAAGCGCTTGGGAGAGCACGCTACAACAATAAACAGACACATTCCTCGCCCATAAAGAGCTTACAGTGGAAAGAGTTTGTGATCCAATACCTAGACGATGGCTACGTCAACCGCCACTCAACATCGACTACCTCTGCCCTACTCTTTCTTTTTTTCCCTTCTTCCCTCTCTTCTGTCCCATCTTCTTTTCCATCTTATAAGGAAGCAAACTTCAAATGAAAAATATCCATTACCAGAGGATTTGTTTCTCTATTTGTTTCTGCCTCATGTTTGCTCTTCTGGATACTTCATTTTCAAAAACTGCCCATTCCACTCGCTTCGTACGTACCTCTACGGCAGGAGAATCCCCTGGCAGGATTTTGCGGCTTTTAAAAATGGAAATCTGGCAAGCTGTTAGCCCTTCATGGAGGTAATCATTTTTTTCTCCCTCGAAATAAATTAAAATGTCAGAGGTATCTCTTATCAATGCCAACCTCCCGTGAGGAATTGCCACAAGGCGGTAGAAACTTCATTCTAAGCGGAGCTTCGCCAATAACAATGATGAGAAGGACTAAATTCCGGAATCCTATTAATGTGTTACTGCAACTGAGATCCAAACGCCTGAACCATTTCACCTTAAACGTTTAAAAGTTCATGTCTCATAAAAACACATTTTATACATTTTTGAGGCGGCATGTATCTTGAGTATTTTCGGAATTATAGTTGACTTCACAGAGAGATCACTTTGAATGTGTTGCATATAAATCAGGAAGGCAAAACCTCAAAATGGTAGATTACAGATTGCCATGGTAACGCTAAGGTTACAACTGTATTGTAAAAGATTATTTTAAAAGCATCGTTAAGGGGGAAGCAGCATGGCCTAGTGGGAAGAACCCGGATCTGGGAGTCAGAAGGACCGGTGTTCTGATCCCTGCTCTGCTACTTTAATCTTGGTATTTGTTAAGCGCTTACTATGTGCAGAGCACTGTTCTAAGCGCTGGGGCAGATACAGGGTCATCAGGTCGTCCCAGGTGGGACTCACAGTCTTCATCCCCATTTGACAGATGAGGGAACTGAGGCACAGAGAAGTGAAGTGACTTGCCCACAGTCACACAGGTGACAAGTGGCAGAACCGGGTTCAAACCTCTGACTCCCAAGCCCAGGCTCTTTCCACGGAGCCAAGCTACTTTCATTCAATAGTATTTACTGAGTGCTTACTATGCGCAGAGCACGGTACTAAGTGCTTGGAAGGTACAACACTTGTCTTCTGTGTGACCTTGGCAAGTGACTTCACTAGGCCTCAGTTCCCTCAGCTGTAAAATGGGGATCGAGAATGTGAGCCCCACGTGGGACAGGGACCGTATCCAACCAGAGTAGCTTGTCCGTGTCGCAAATCCCACCCGCCCCACCTCGTACCGACCGGGACCTTTGTGACCTGGGGACACACAGTAGATGTCAAACCTCACCTCTGATCACCAAGGTAACCGTGAAGATCGTTTTACTTAGTCTTACCACCGTGCAAAGGAGTGCCACATACACACACTCACTCACACCACTCTACCAAGGGTCCAATACCAGTCTGTGGTCAAAGGAGCCCGTTTTGCCAATGCTTCCTCTTGCTGCTTCCAAATGCTGCTCTTCCACTGGTTCTGCATGCCTCAGTGTGTGCCCTCTGGATGCCTCGGTGCTGCCGCCGGACGCCCCCGTGCGATTCAAAATCAGCGCCTTTTACCTGCCTTGGGCCCGGCAGCTGGGCCCTACGTAGCAGTCGTTGAGCGGTCCGGGCCCGTGACCCGGTCGAAGAGGGAGAGGGGGCCAAACCTCCCTCCGTGCTCCACCCCCACAGGCCGGCAATCACCTGCCTCAGGTGGAGCCCATCGGTGCCTTCGCAACTCTCTTCCTTGTCATTGTTCGCGGGATCCCAGACAGTCATTAAAAATAATAATGTTGGTATTTGTTAAGCGCTTACTATTTGCAGAGCACCGTTCTAAGCGCTAGGGTAAATACGGGGTCATCAGGTCGTCCCACGTGAGGCTCACAGTTAATCCCCGTTTTACAGATGGGGGAACGGAGGCCCAGGGAAGTGAAGTGACTCGCCCACAGTCACCCAGCTGACGAGCGGCAGAGGCGGGAGTCGAACTCATGACCTCTGATTCCGAAGCCCAGGCTCCTTCCACTGAGCCACGCTGCTTCCCAAAAGGGAAGCTTGTTGTGGGCTCACCACAGTACTTACCCCAGAGCTTAGAGAAATGACCGGCACATAGTAAGTGCTTGACAAAGACCATAAAAAGCCAAAAAACCCAAAACAAAACAAAGCCAAAACCCTCAAAAAACAACCAACCACAGCCCGGTGCTTAAGTGGATGTTTTGCAGGCCTGCTTTCATTTTTCAGAACATCACAACTCTCCAAACTCAGTTTCCTCATCTGAGGAATAGGAATTAAATCCTACTCCCTCCAAATTAATCAATCAATCAATCAATCGGTGAGAAGCAGCATGACCTACTGGATAGAGAATGGAACCTGGGAATCAGAAGGAACTGGGTTCTAATCCCACCTCTGCCACTGCTCTACTGTGCGATCTTGGACATGTCACGTAGCTTCTCGGTGCCTCAATTATCTCATCCGTAAAATGGGGATTAAGACTACGGAGCCCCATCTGGGACATGCGCTGTGTCCAACACGATTAGCTTCTATCTACCCCACGCTGGGAAGCAGCGTGGCTCAGTGGAAAGAGCCCGGGTTTCGGAGTCAGAGGTCATGGGTTCGACTCCCGGCTCTGCCACCTGTCAGCTGTGTGACTGTGGGCAGGTCGCTTCGCTTCTCTGGGCCTCAGTTACGTCAGCTGTAAAATGGGGATTAACTGTGAGCCTCACGTGGGCCAACCCGATGACCCTGTATCTCCCCCAGTGCTTAGAACAGTGCTCTGCACATAGTAAGCGCTTAACAAAAACCAACATTATTATTACCCCAGTGCTTAGTACCGTGTCTGGTACGTAGAACTTAACAAATACCAAAAAAATAAATGGCATTTACTCAGCACTTACTATGTGCAGAGCACTGGACTAAGGACTAGGGTTTAACAGAATTAGTAGACACCTACCCTGCCCACAACGAGCTTACATTTTACCCAGTCTGTGAGCCTCACGGACCCTGTCTGTCTTCATTATTATAATAATGATGGTAGAGAGGCAGCGTGGTTCAGTGGAAAGAGCCCGGGCTTGGGAGTCAGAGGTCACGGGTTCGAATCCCAGCTCTGCCACTTGTCAGCTGTGTGACTGTGGGCAAGTCACATAACTTCTCTGAGGCTCAGTTCCCTCCTCTGGAAAATGGGGATTAAGACTGCACATAGTAAGCACTTCACAAATACCAACATGATTTGTGAAGCGCTTACTATGTGCTAAGCACTATTTTAAGCACCGGGGTAGATACAAGGTAATCAGGTTGTCCCACGTGGGGCTCACAGTCTTCATCCCCATTTTACAGATGAGGTAACTGAGGCACAGAAAAGTTAGGCCTACCCCTGCGCCTAGCCCATGGTAAGTGCTAAATAAATAGCATAATAAAAAGAAAAACTAATTCTAGTTTTTATCATCGTGTTTTTCAAATACATCTCCATGTCATGCCCCAAACTTGGCTTTCATCATCATCGTTATCAACATTCACTGAGCCTCTGCTCTGTGCCAAGTATCGTACTTGATACTTGGCCATTTTTTTCACCGTATTTGTTAAGGACTTATCATGTGCCAGGCGGCGCACTAGGTGCCGGGCTCGATAAAATCTAGCCAGATTGGACACGGTCCCTTTCCCCCACGAGGCTCACAGTCTTCATCGCCATTCTACAGATGAGGCGACAAGGCTTAGGGAAACTAAGTGACTTGCCCAAGGTCACACAGCAGACGAGTGGAGGAGCCGGGATTAGAAACCACGACCTTCTGACTCCCAGGCCCATGATCATTCCGCTAGGTCACACTGCTTCACGGCTACCTTACCGCTACAGGCTCTCGTCATATCCCGGCTTGACTACCGTGTCGGCCTTCTCTCCGATCTCCCTTCCTCCCCTCTCGCCCCGCTCCGGTCTATTCTTCGCTCCGCCGCCCGGCTCATCTTCTTGCAGAAAGGCTCTGGGCCCGTCACTCCCCTTCTTAGACACCTCCAGTGGTTGCCCATCGACCTCCACTCGAAACGGAAACTCCTCACTCTAGGCTTCGAGGCTCTCCGTCACCTCGACCCTCCCTACCTCTCCTCCCTTCTCTCTTTCCACCGCCCGCCCCGCACGCTCCGCTCCTCCGCCGCCCACCTCCTCGCCGTCCCCCGGTCTCGCCCGTCCCGCCGTCGACCCCCGGGCCGCGTCCTCCCGCGGTCCCGGAACGCCCTCCCTCCTCGCCTCCGCTAATCTAATTCTCTTCCCCTCTTCAAATCCCTACTTAGAGCTCACCTCCTCCGAGAGGCCTTCCCAGACTGAGCTCCCCCCTTTTTCCCTCTGCTCCCTCTAACCCTCCCTTCACCTCTCCGCAGCTTAACCCTCTCCTCCCCCCTTTCCCTCTCCTCCTCCCCCTCTCCCGTCCCACCCCCTCGGCACCGTACTCTTCCGCTCGACTGTATATATCTTCATCACCCTATTTATTTTGTTAATGAGATGTACATCACCCTGATTCTATTTAGTCGCCATCGGCTTTTACGAGATGTTCTTCCCCTCGACTCTATTCATCGCCATCGTTCTCGTCCGCCCGTCTCCCCCGATCGGACCGTGAGCCCGTCAAAGGGCAGGGCCCGTCTCTGTTGCCGACTTCTCCATTCCAGGCGCTTAGTCCAGTGCTCTGCACATAGTAAGCGCTCGATGAATACTACGGAATGAATGAATGAATGCAAAAGAGATCAGGGAGGGAGTATTACATTTCAGTCCTATCCTGAAAACCCTCCACAGACCGTTAGACGAGAGGCCCCTTGAAAATGTGCCTAGAATGAAAAGCATTAACAGTTGCCCTTAGCCAGACCAGGCGTTCAAAAGGAATTAAAACTGATGCGGCCTCCGGCCAGAATCAGAGAGGGAACTGTACCTGACTACTCTGAGGAAGGCTAAAACTCCGGCTGCCTCTGTCTGCGATGGATAACGGTCTCGTCGGAGATACGGTCGGAAAGAACACACCGAAAATAAATTCCAACAGAGATCGCAAAGCAGACACTAAGATTTACCCCCCAAAACACTCCCAGGAGCATCGTGAAACCCCTCTTTTTGGGTATTTGCTCTTTCATTAGGGAAGCGGCCTTGGCCTAGGGGATAGAGGCGCGGGTCTAGGAGTCAGAAGGAGCTAATCCCAGCTCAGCCAGTTGTTTGCTGCGTGACCTTGGGCAAGTCAGTTAACTTTTTCTGTGTCTCAGTTCCCTCATCTGTAAAATAATAATAATAATGTTGGCATTTGTTAAGCGCTTACTATGGGCAAAGCACTGTTCTCTGCACTCGGGAGGATACAAGGTGATCAGGTTGTCCCACGTGGGGCTCACAGTCTTCATCCCCATTTTACAGATGAGGGAACTGAGGCCCAGAGAAGTTGTGACTTGCCCAAAGTCACACAGCAGCGGAGCTGGGATTTGAACCCATGACCTCTGACTCCCAAGCCCGGGGTCTTTCCACTGAGCCACGAAAATGGGGATTAGGGCCGTGAGCCCCATTTGGGAAACGGAGTTGTCCTACCTGATTCTCTTGTATCCACCCCAGTGCTTACAACGGTGCTTGACACATAGCAAGCACTTAACAAATACCATGATTAGTAATGTTGGTTTTTGTTAAGACCTTCCCATGTGCAGAGCACTGTTCTAAGCGCAGGGGGAAAAAAAGGCAATCAGGTGGTCCCACGTGAGGCTCACAGTGAATCCCCATTTTATAGATGAGGTAACTGAGGCACAGAGAAGTGAAGTGACTTGCCCACAGTCACACAGACGACAAGTGGCAGAGCCGGGATTCAAACCCATGACCTCTGACTCCCAAGCCCGGGCTATTTCCACTGAGCCACGCTGCTTCTCTGTGATCATTATTATCATTAATAATAATGTTGGTATTTGTTAAGCGCTCACTATGTGCCGAGCACTGTTCTAAGAGCTGGGGTAGACACAGGGGAATCGGGTTGTCCCACGTGGGGCTCGCGGTCTTCATCCCCATTTTACAGATGAGGTCACTGAGGCACCGAGAAGTGAAGTGACTCGCCCAAAGTCACACAGCTGACAAGTGGCCGAGCCGGGATCCGAACCCATGACCTAATAATAATAATAATGTCGGTATGTGTTAAGCGCTTACTATGTGCCGAGCACTGTTCTAAGCGCTGGGGTAGACAGAGGGGAATCGGGATGTCCCACGTGGGGCTCGCAGTCGATCCCCATTTTCCAGATGAGGTCACTGAGGCCCAGAGAAGTGAAGCGACTCGCCCACAGTCACCCAGCTGACGAGTGGCTGAGCCGGGATTCGAACCCATGACCTCCGACTCCACCGCCCGTGCTCTTTCCACGGAGCCACGCTGCTTCTCATTATATTAAGGGATATATGGGTTTACTCATGGGATGCTAGTTCTGAGGCGGTGCCTCACTAATCAGAGTCTGCGGAGCAGCGTGAGAGAGCGGAAATCCTTCCCCCAACCTATCGGGAAGAGAGGGGTTTCTCTCCACCTAGAACCACTGGACTGCAAACTCCCCGTGGGCAAGGGGTCCATCTACCACCCCTCTCGAGCAGCAGCGTGGCTCAGTGGAAAGAGCCCGGGCTTGAGAGTCCGAGGTCGTGGGTTCCAACCCCGGCTCCGCCGCCTGTCAGCTGTGTGACTTGGGGCAAGTCACTTCGCTTCTCTGTGCCTCAGGTGTCTCATCTGGAAAATGGGGATGAAGACCGTGAGCCCCATGCGGGACAACCTGATTACCTCGTATATACCCCAGCGCCTAGGACAGTGCTTTGCACGTAGTAAGCGCTTAACAGATACCGTCACTATTATCATTGTAACTCTCCCAAGTGCTTATTTCAGTGCCGTGTGTACAACGTAAGCATAAACATTCACTAAATAGCCCTGATTGACTGACCAACGCCGCTGGGGTGACAAGAGGTCAGGAGTCAGCCTTTCTGCCTCCTGGGAAATGAAGTTTTCCTCTTCCTTCCCTCTAATTCACTGGCCGACCACCGGTAGGATCTTCTGGATGACCGAAGACTGACGTTAATTTAGCGTCACCGACAATGACCCTGATCGCAGAATTATTTTGCTCTCGTAGTGCACTCAATCGATCAGTGGTATTTATTAAACACTTACCATAGTGCAGTCGGTCACTCGACGGCACTTATAATAATAATAATAATAATGATGTTGGTATTGGTTAAGCGCTTACTATGTGCAGAGCACTGTTCTAAGCGCTGGGGGAGATACAGGGTGATCCGGTTGTCCCACGTGAGGCTCACGGTCTTCATCCCCATTTTCCGGATGAGGTAACCGAGGCACAGAGAAGTGAAGCGACTTGTCCACAGTCACACGGCTGTCGAGTGGCAGGGCCGGGATTCGAACCCACGACCTCCGACTCCCAAGCCCGGGCTCTTTCCGCCGAGCCACGCTGCTTCTCTATTGAGCACCTATTGTGTGCAGAACGCCGTACTAAGTGCTTTTTTAATGTTATTCGTTAAGCGCTTCCTATGTGCCACACACCGTTCTGAGAGCTGGTGTAGACACAAGCTAATTAGGTTGGACACGGTCCATGTCCCACACGGGGGCTCACCGTCTTTGTCTCCATTTTACAGATGGAGTACCTGAATTCCAGAGAAGTGAAGTGACTTGACCAAGGTCACACAAGTGGCAGAGTCCTTCTGACTCCCAGGCCCTGTCCTAGGCAGCTCTGCATAACAACGTTCTAAGCACTCGGCAGAGTAGAATATTCCAGATTTAGTAGCCGCGTTCCCTGCCCACAAGGAGCTCACGGTCTAGAAGGGGCTTATATTCTTTCTGACCTCTTGAAATCCTTTTTTAAAATTCAGTTTTCATTCATTCAGTAGTATTTATTGAGCGCTTACTATGTGCAGAGCACCGTTCTAAGCGCTTGGAATGTACAAATTAGACTGTAAGCCCGTCAAAGGGCAGGGACCGTCTCTATCTGTTGCCGACCTGTTCATGCCAAGCGCTTAGCGCAGTGCTCTGCACATAGTAAGCGCTCAATAAATACTATTGAATGAATGAATGAATGAATACAAATCGGTAACAGATAGAGACAGTCCCTGCCCTTTGACGGGTTTACGGTCTGATCGGGGGAGACGGACAGACACAGTTTTCCTTCACCAGTATTATACGCAAGGTTTGTCGGGTTGTCTTTAATTTTATTTATTCTCTGCACGTAATTCTAACCTCTCCAGCTCCCTTTTGCAACTCCTCTATCTCCACTGACATTCACATCGCCCACTAAGCGCTCAATTGTATCGATTTCACACTTTCCCAGATTCATAATGAAAATGTTGACTAAGCCCAAGCCTCCCTAGACGTCTTCCCCAGCCCGATACATTTATCATTTCCCGGAGACCAAGATCCCTCCGCCACACTTAAATCTCTACGACGGTAGCCGTATCCCAAGACTATTTCAATATTAAGTTCACAAGGGATACGGGGAAGCAGCGTGGCTCAGCGGAAAGAGCCCGGGCTTCGGAGTCAGAGGTCACGGGTTCGAGTCCCGGCTCCGCCACTCGTCAGCTGTGTGACCCTGGGCGAGTCACTTCACTTCTCTGGGCCTCGGTGACCTCATCTGGAAAATGGGGATTAACTGCGAGCCTCACGTGGGACGACCCGATGACCCTGTCTCTCCCCCAGCGCTTAGAACGGCGCTCTGCGCATAGTGAGCGCTTTAACAACTACCAGCATTATTATTAAGGAAGCTCTTCTGAGAAGGAATGCTTAACATCTGCTCTCTCTAGGCATCATTTTGAAATTTGACTCAATAAACTTGTTGAATATTTTTGCAGGGCATATTCTCTGTAAATCCGAACTGCTTAATGATACCGTTGATCTAAATGTCGATGAGTTTCGTCCATTCATTTTTTTTTCTAAGTCTGCCGGTTGACTTGGGAGATCACAGTGCTCGGGATAATTCTTCTCGCATTTTGGGGCGACTTGCCATCTCATTTCCAAGAATCTCCATGGTCTTCATCCCCCCGCAAAGTCTCTGGCACCTATCTGGTCTTTTATCCGTCTTACAAACTAATTACTTGCTCTCCCGGTTTTTGGATTAGCTTAATGCCCCCTGACAAACCTTCTAGTGTTTCACTCCTCATTTGCTTTATTTTTAAATTATTTTCGATTCATTTAGTCACTTATTCAAAAGGAACAGAAAAGCTATGTTTAGAAGCATTGTTTTTGCCTCGGAATTTGAAGACACCGATTTCTTAGGACTTTTTGTTTTGTTTCATAAACCCCTGGACCATTTCATATTCTTCCTCTACGCATATACTTGCTTATGGAGAAGCAGCGCGGCTCGGTGGAAGGAGCGCGGGCTTGGGAGTCGGAGGACGTGGGTACTAATCCCGACTCCGCCGGTTATCAGCTGGGTGACTCTGGGCAAGTCACTTCGCTTCTCTGTGCCTCAGTTACGTCACCTCTAAAATGGGGATTAAGACCGTCAGCCCCACGTGGGACGGCCTGATCACCTTGTATCTCCCCCAGCGCTTAGAACAGTGCTTGGCACATAGTAAGCATTTAACAAATACCGTTACTATGATTATTATTGTTTTCATACCTCAATCCATCTATAATTTTAGAATTTTGAGGTCACCAAAATAAAATTGGCGTTTAAAGTCATCTCCATGCCGTAAGCCATGAGCGTCCCAAGACAGGGTTCAACTGTGCTCACATCGTCACGTAATAATAATGTTGGTATCTGTTAAGCGCTTACTACGTGCAGAGCACTGTTCTAAGCGCTGGGGAAGATACAGGGTGATCCGGTTGTCCCACGTGAGGCTCACGGTCTTCATCCCCTTTTTCCAGATGAGGGAACCGAGGCCCAGAGAAGTGAAGCGACTTGCCCACAGTCACACAGCTGACAAGGGGCAGAGGTGGGATTCGAACTCATGACCCCTGACTCCCAAGCCCGGGCTCTTTCCACTGAGCCACGCTGCTTATGCTCTTTCTCCAAGATTATGATAATAATAAACAACTGTTAGACTTTCACTACGCGCCAAGCACTGAACCAGGCACCGGGGCAGAGAGAAGATCGCAGCTCCGCCACCTGTCGGCTACGTGACCGTGGGCAGGTCACTTCACTGCTCTGTGCCTCAGTTCCCTCATCTGTAAAATGGGGATTAACTGTGAGCCTCACGTGGGACGACCTGATGACCCCGTATCTCCCTCGGCGCTTAGAACGGTGCTCTGCACATAGGAAGCGCTTAACAGATACCAGCATTATTACTATAATCGGGTGAGGCACAGTCCCTGTCCCACGAGGGGCCGACGGTCATAGAGGAAGGGAGGGCGGACATTTCGTCTCCATCGTCCAGCTGTCTGGACCGTCGTAGGGACTCGCCTAAGGTCACACAGCCGGTAAACAGCAGAGCCGGGAGGCCTAAGACCTCGGTCTCCTGACACCCAGGTTTGTGCTCTTTCCACGCCGCGTCTCTTTTTTCCTTTCCTCTCCATCCAAACCGCTACCAGGCGGATCCGAGCACTTATCCCATCCCGCCTGGACTGCCGCGTCAGCCTCTTCGCTAATCTTCCTTCCTTCCTCTCTCTCCAGTCCACATTTCAGTCAGCTGCCCGGATCATTCTTCTCCAGAAGCGTTCAGTCCACGTTTCCCCACTCCTCGAGAACCTCCACATCAAGCAGAAACTCCTTCTCCTAGACTTGAAAGCGCTCAATCACCTCGCCCCTTCCTACCTCGCCACCCCGATTTCCTACTCCAACCCGGCCCGCGCACTTCGCTCCTCTAATGCCGAACTACCCGCCGTACCTCGATCCCGTCTATCTCACCGCCGACCCTTCCCCCACCTCCTGTCTCTGCCCTGGAACTCCCTTCCCCTTCATATCCCGAAACACCTTCACCCTCCCCACCTCCAAAGCCTTATTAAAATCAGGATTCTTCCAAGAGACCTTCCCCTCCTAAATCCTCATTTCCCTCTCTCCCTCTCCCTTCCGTGTTGCATTGCACTTGGATTTATACCTTCAATCAAACCCGGCTCTGCCACTCATAGTAATGTCGGTACTCGTTAAGCGCTCACTATGCGCAGAGCACCGTTCTAAGCGCTGGGGGAGAGACAGGGTCATCGGGTCGTCCCACGTGAGGCTCCCAGTTAATCCCCATTTTCCAGACGAGGGAACCGAGGCCCAGAGAAGCGAAGTGACTCGCCCGCGGTCACACAGCTGACGAGCGGCAGAGCAGGGAGTCGAACCCGTGACCCCTGACTCCGAAGCCCGGGCTCTTTCCGCTGAGCCACGCCGCTTCCCATCAGCTGTGTGACCTTGGACAGGTCACTTCAGTTCTCTGTGCCTCACTTACCTCATCTATAAAGTGGGGATTAAGACTGTGAGCCCCACGTGGGACGACCTCATTACCCTGTATCTACCCCAGTGCTTAGAACAGGGCCTGGCACCTAGTAAGCCCTTACCAAATGCCGGCATCATTAAACCCACCCTCAGCCCCTCGGCACTTATGCGTATACCCAGAATTCATTTTAATGTCCGCTCCTTACGGGGAGGGATCGTGTCTCTCAACTCTGTTACACCGTACTCCCTCAAGCGCTCAGTACACCTCTGTGCACCCAGTGAGCGCTCAATACGCACAGTGGATTGTTTGATTCTTCCTGGAGCCTACCTTAAAGGCCGACTTGAAGCACCTTCTTTCTGAGCGGTGCCGTAAGCGCGGTCCCAACAACGTTCTCTAACCTCACACCGCCCTCCGTCCCGACAGACGTGCACCGTCGTCCCGGGACGGACCGGAGCCTGCGTAGACTACCCGTCGCCCGTAAATCACGGAATACCGAAGGAAGAGGCGGATAAGTCCAGGTGGATGGTTTATTTAGAGTGGAACGCGGGGGGGGGGGGGGGGGGGGGGGTTTACCCACAGAAGGGTCCGCGGCGGCCGGCGGACTTGGAGAGATCCCACCGCACCCTTGTCCTGCATGCGCCGGCCTTACATCTCCGGTGCGCCAAGAACGAAGGAGGCCCTGGATGGGCGGAGGGGAGGGGGGCATCGGCCACCCGGCTCGATTCTCCCTTCCCGATATCCCCGGGACCCCGAGATTGGCGAGGCGGTACGTCCTCGGCGGCCGTTCACCGTACGCCCTCGTCGCTGCCGCGGGGGCCTCCTTCCCCCGGCGGGTCCGTCCTCCTCCCACCCGGGGTTGGCACTGCCCCGGCGCCGCGCAGTTAACGAGGCAGGGTGGAGCGGGGGTCGGCCTTGACTGTGCTAGTCCAAATGTTTCGTTCATGCATTCGTTCAATAGTATTTATTGAGCGCTCGCTAGGTGCAGAGCGCCGTACTGAGCGCTTGGAATGTGCAAATCGGTAACGGATGCGGCCCCTGCCCTTTGACGGGCTCACGGTCTAATCGGGGGAGACAGAGTCTGACCGTACAACCGTCAGAAGGCCGTGAGAGTCATTCAGTGGTATTTCTCGAGCGCTTACTGTGTGCAGAGCACTGTACTAAGCGCTTGGAATGTACAGATCGGTAACGGAGAGAGACAATCCCTGCCCTCTGACGGGCTCACGGTCTAGTCGAAACTATTCTAAACATATTGTAAACACGTAGGGGAAACGCATGCTTTGGGAGCATGGAATATACACTGTGAAATGCTCAAGGGGAAACAGAGTGGCGGGGCAGGGAATGTGTCCGTTCATTGTTATATTATACTCTCTCAAGCACATAGTACAGTGCTCGGCAGACAGTGGGCGCTCAATAAATACAGCCGGATGAATGAATGACCTAGTAATGTCACGGCATACAGACACGATGGTGATGGTATCTGTGAAGCGCCTACTGTGTGCCAAGCCCTGTTCTAAACGCTGGGGGAGATACAAGGTAATGAGCTCGACCCACATGGGGCTCACAGTCTTAATCCCCATTCTACAGATGAGGGAACCGAGGCACAGAGAAGTGAAGCGACTCGCCCAAGGGCGCACAGCAGACAGGTGGCGGAAGCGGGATTAGAACCCGCGTCCTCTGGCTCCCAGGCCTGGGCTCCTTCCGCTAAGCCACGCCGCTGCCCTGACATGCAAAATGGGGTCAATTTTCTATGACAAAATGAACATGAACTGGGGACGGCGAATGGACCACTGACGTTTTCCGGGGCGTTACGACATTCAGTCAATCCATCGGTGGTATTCAAGGAGCGCTTCCTAAGTGGGAAAGGGCTGTACCGAGCGCTTCGCACCGTACAACGATCGATAGTGCATATGGAGGAACTACTGGGTGGAGTGCACTGTGCTGAGCACTTGGGAAAATACTACAAGATCGATGGACATTCATTCAATTCTATTTACTGAATGCTTACTGTGTGCCAAGCACTGTGTTAAGCACTTGGGAGAGAAGGCTGTAACAACAGACACACATGAGAAGCCGCGTGGCTCAGTGGAAAGAGCCCGGGCTTTGGAGTCAGAGGTCGTGGGTTCGAATCCCGGCCACTTCTCGGCCGTGTGACTTTGGGCAAGTCACTTAACTTCTCGGTGCCTCAGTTACCTCATCTGTCAAATGGGGATTAAGACTGCGAGCCCCCCCCCCCCCCCCGTGGGACAACCTGATTCCCCTGTGTCTACCCCAGCGCTTAGAACAGTGCTCGGCACATAGTGAGCGCTTAACGGATACCGACATTATTATTCCCGCCCACAACGAGCTCACAGTCTAGAGAGCCACGATCAGCGTGGCTCAGCGGAGAGAGCCCGGGCCTGGGAGTCAGAGGTCATGGGTTCTAATCGCCGCTCCTCCGCTTGTCGGCTGCGTGACCTCGGGCAAGTCACTTGACTTCTCTGTGCCTCGGTGACCTCATCTGTAAAACGGGGATGGAGACTGTGAGCCCCACGTGGGGCCAGGGACCGCGTTCAACCCACGGTATGCGCCCCGGCGCTTAGCACGGGGCTCGGCACATAGTAAGCGCTTAACAAATACCGGAATTATTAAAATTATTATATGAGATAGGGATGAGTGTTAGAGTGATAAGGAGGTACTAGAATCAAGTGCAGAGGTGACACAAGAGAGGACCAATAGCAGGGGAAAGGAAGGTTAATCGGGGAAGACCTCTTGGAGGAGGTTTTAAAGGGGGGGGAGAGCGGTGGTCTGTCACGTAGGAAGGAGGCGGGAGCGCCGAGCCAGAGAGAGGATGTGAGCAAGGGCTCGGTGGAAAGACAAAACTCGGGTACAGTGAATAGGCTGGTGCTAGGGGTTCTAATCCCGGCTCTGCCACTCATCAGCTGTGTGGCTCTGGACACGTCACTTAACTTCTCTGTGCCTCGGTTCCCTCATCTGTAAAATGGGGATTAAGATCGTGAGCCCCAGGTGTGTCAAACCGATTACCTTGTATCTGCCCCAGCGCTTAGAACAGTGCTTGGCAACTAATTAGCACCTAACAGATTCCATCATTATCATTATTATGATCATTACTAAGCAAGGGGTGGATACAAGAAATTGGCTTGGACACGATCTCCGTCCCACAGGGGGCTCACCGACTTAATCCCCATTTTACAGATGAGGTAACTGAGGCACGGGGACTGCCCAAGGTCACAGAGCGGAGACAACTGAGCACTTACAGTGTGCAGAGCACTGTACTAAGCCCTTGAGGGAGTACAATATAATCGAGCTGGAAGGCGAGATTAGTCGGGATAGGCTTTCTGGAGATGACTTAATAGGGCTTTGAATATTCATTCATTCGTTCAATAGTATTTATCGAGCGCTTACTATGTGCAGAGCGCTGTACTAAGCGCTTGGAGTGGACAAATCGGTAACAGATAGAGACGGTCCCTGTCCTCTGACGGGCTCACGGTCTAATCGGGGGAGACGGACAGACGAGAACGATGGCGATAGATAGGATCGAGGGGATGAACATCTCATTAAAACAACTGCAATATGGGGAGAGCAACAGTCTGTTGGATTCATCGATTCATTCAATAGTATTTATTGAGCGCTTACTGCGTGCAGAGCTCTGTACTAAGCGCTTGGAATGTACAATTCGGCAACAGATAGAGAAAATCCCTGCCCAACAATGACCTCACGGTCTAAACGGGGGAGACAGACGGCAAAGCGAAACAGAACAACGTGAAACGGGACAATATGTCGGCTATGAAGCGGGAGGATTTCTAAGGAAGACGGAGGACGTGAGCAAGGGGTGGTTGGCGACAGGGAGGAGCCTAGGCCACAGTGAGAAGGCTGGAGTTAGAGAGCCGAAATGGGCAGGCCGGGTGATAGTGGGAGACAAATAGGATGGAGAGAGCTGATTGAGTACCTGAAAATAATAATAATCGTCACTATTGTGGTATTTGTTAAACGCTTAGTATGTGCCAGGCACTGTTCTAAGCACTGGGGTAGACACAAGCTAATCAGGTTGTCCCGCGTGCGGCTCACGGTCTTAAGCCCCATTTTACAGATGAGGTAACCGAGGCACAGAGAAGTGAAGCGGCTTGCCCAAGGTCACCCGGCAGACAGGTGGCGGGGCCGGGATTAGAACCTACGTCCTCTGACTCCCAAGCCCGGGCCCCTTCCACTGAGCCACGCTGCTTGGCTACAGCTCTCTGTCTCATGTGGGGTTGGATGGGCAACCGTTAAATCCTTTTTTGAAAGTTGGCTAGGGAGTTGTGCGGTTCTGCACTGGTTTGAAAGAAGTTTGGCTTTTTACTAGGATTTTTTTCCAAAGAGCCCAGTCCCCCGAAGAAGCAGCGTGGCCTAGATCGATCGACCGACCGAAAGAGAAAGCAGGGGAATGTTCTACAGGGCACTTTTTAAGAGAAGCAGCAAGGCGTAGTCATTGGAGCACGGGCCTGGGAGTCAGAAGGTCACGGGTTCTAATTTCGACCCCGCCACTCGTCCGCTGGGTGACCCGGGGCAAGTCGTTTCCCTTCTCTGTGCCTCAGTTCCCTCATCTGTGAAATGGGGATTGAGACCGTGAGCCCCCCATGGGACAGGGACCGTGTCCAACCCGATTAGCTTGTATCCGCCCCGGCACTTAGCTCACAGTAAGTACTTACCCGATGCCACAACTGTCATCACTATTATTATCATCGTTTCCTTCTCGTCACCTGCAATGGCTCATTCGTCACGCCGGGGTTGGTTATGGAACGGGAACCTGACACATTCAAGTGCACTGGAACGCAAGACCGCGGTCCACGGTCCACCCGCATTTTCGAAGAACACACGCACGTGTATTCCGGTGAATGCCTGAAGTAGCAATTCTTCTCAGGACCGCGTTGCCTTCTCGGCCAACCACTGCATTTTCAGCACGATTTTTTCTTTTTTTGTCTCTGTGACTTCTCAGTCGATCCAGACCTCAACAGGGTTGGACTATAATATGTGGATTTTCGACCTGATTGCAATTTTCTTTTCCTATAGCAAAATCGAATTTAAATGATGCCTTTTGGGGATTCAATAGCGGAAGAAGGACGGTGGTTTAATCCAATCAGTGCTGGGTGTCAGCTGTCCCTTTGAGGGTTGGTTTCTTTTCTTCTTCTTAACCTTATCAGAGTTTGGACATAGCTTTTATCCTTTTCAGTCTAGCGTCAGCGAATTGTCCAGGCGTGAAGGTTGCAATCGGTGCCGGTGTGATGAGAAAACAACTCAGATCAAACCTTCCCCGGGTGAGGAGAGTCAAAGTGTTCTGTGGGATTCTTATATGGGAACTTAATGCTTCTGCAAGAGCTTTCAGGATGGGAGCAGTGGGGGAGAATTAATGATGTCGGTATTTGTTAAGCGCTTACTATGCGCAGAGCACCGTTCTAAGCGCTGGGGTAGATTTACAGGGCGATCAGGTTGTCCCACGGGAGGCTCACAGTCTTCATCGCCATTTTACGGATGTGGGGACTGAGGTACCGAGAAGTGAAGTGACTTGCCCACAGTCACCCAGCTGACAAGCGGCAGAGGCGGCATTCGAACCCATGACCTCGGACTCCCAAGCCCGGGCTCTTTCCACCGAGCCATGTTGCTTCCCAGCAAGAAAGAGGAAGAAAAGTTCAACTACCGTCTACTCCAACCTTCTCCTTTAGGATCTAGCCCTGAAGTATGGACACCTACTTTGAATTCAGGAAAGGAAGGTGCCGTTCTTTCCTATATGATGCCTGACGGTCAAGTAATAATAATGATAATGATAATGAGGGTATTTTTTAAGGGCTTACTATGTGCCAAGCACTGTTCTAAGCGCTGGAGTGGATAGAAGCTAATCAGGTTGGACACAGTGGATAGAAGCTAATCAGGTCTCGATCCCATTTTGCAAATGAGGTCACCGAGATCCAGAAAAGTGAAGTGACTTGTGCAAGGTCACACAGCGGGCAAGTGGCGGAGCCGGGATTAGAACCCATGACCTTCTGACTCGCAGGTCTGTGCTCTGTCGACTACGCCCCGATGCACATTCGTTCGCTCGTGTTTACGAGCGCTTCCTGTGTGCAGAGCACTTTACTTGGACAGAGTCCCCGTCCCACACGGGGTCCACAGTCCTAATCTCCCTTTTACAGATGAGGTAACTGAGGCATAAAGAAGTGAAGCGACTTGCCCAAGATCACACAGCAGGCAAATGGCGGAGCGGGGATTAGAACCCAGGTCCTTCTGACCACCGGGCCCGCGAATGGCCTCGCTTCCGCAAAGCAAGGTTTGGGCCCTAAGCGGACATATCAGTACTAGTTTTATAACCACAGGAGCTGAAGAATTTTGCTCACGGAGTGCTTGACAGCGTGGCTCAGTGGAAAGAGCCTGGGCTTGGGAGTCGGAGATCACGGGTTCGAATCCCGGCTCTGCCACTTGTCGGCTGCGTGACGGTGGGCGAGTCGCTTCACTTCTCTGGGCCTCAGTTCCCTCATCTGTAAAATGGGATAAAGATTGTGAGCCTCACGTGGCACAACCTGATGACCCTGCATCTACCCCAGCGCTTAGAACGGTGCTCTGCACATAGTAAGCGCTTAACAAATACGACGTTATTATTGACAGATACGGGGATGGGAAAGTTGGGCGTTTTTAACCCTTTTTTTACAGGGTAAAATAAAGCTTCCGACTCGGCCGCAGTTCGGCCGAAAACTGCAAGTCAGCGGCTAAGTGGAGACCTGTGTGGGCCACTGCCAACAAGACGGAGTGGTTCTTTTTGAGCAAAAGCTACGCACGGTGCCATTTTCTCTTTCACTTCCTTGGCTCCCTTTCCATGGGAAGCAAACGTTAACCTCCACAGCACAGCCCTTCCGGGGCATAATAGAGTGCTCTGCCCAAAATAAGTATTCCGTAAATAGTACAGCTACTGTTACAACCCTTTCGTATACTCAGTGTGTCCAGGCTTGTGGATATTCATTCGTTCATTCATTCAACAGTTTTTATTGAGCGGTTGGAGAAGCAGCCCGGCTCAGTGGCAAGAGCCCGGGCTTGGGAGTCAGGGGTCATGGGTTCGAATCCCGCCTCGGCCCCTTGTCAGCTGTGTGACTGTGGGCAAGTCACTTCACTTCTCTGGGCCTCAGTTCCCTCATCTGGAAAATGGGGGTTAACCGTGAGCCTCACGTGCCCTGTATCTCCCCCGGCGCCTAGAACAGTGCTCGGCACATAGTAAGCGCTTAACGAATACCAACATTAATATTATTAGTAGTAGTAGTACTATGTGCCGAGCACTGGACTGAGCGCTTGGAATGTACAATTCGGCAACAGGTAGAGACAATCCCTTGCCCACACTGACGGGCTTACTGTCTAACTGGGGGAGACGGACGGACAGGAACAAGACGGCCTCATCACAATAAATAGAATCAAGAGTGGATATCACATTATCCTTTTCTGCCAAACACAAAATCACTCACAAATGAACTCTACGGTGATGTCTTTTTCTAATACAAAGAATAATATCATTCTCTCTCTTTCTCACTGTCTCTCTCCGGCTCTCTTTTTCTCTCCATATGTATATCCCAAAGAGGAAAAAGCACGGTAGCTTAATCCAGTCAGTGCTGGGTGTCAGCTGTGCCTTTGAGATTTTTAGTTTGTAATCCTCATCAGAGTTTCGACATCCGTCCTTTTCAGTCTTTTCAGTTAGCGAATAGTCCAGGGAGAGTTACATATGGAGAAATCGTTTCACAGGAAGATTAAGGGAGATCATCTTTAAATTTACGTGCATATCTGGAAATTCTATATTAAAAATTATTCGTGCACGTCTGAATCCCCCTCTGGACTCCAAGTTCACCGTGGTCAGAGAATACGTCTGCTAATTTTGTTGTACTGTACTCTCCCAGGGGCTAGTAAGAATGATGATAATAATGACGGCATCTGTTAAGCTCTTAATATGTGTCAAGCACTGTTCTAAACCCTGGGAAGATGCAAGCTATTCAGGTGGGAGACAGTCCCCGTCCCACGTGGTGAAGAGCGCAGTCCGCACCTTGCATAAAACGACGTGTTAAACTTTACGCCCGTTTCTCGCAATCGCAGCCGGAGCAGACAGGCGCGATTCAAGCGAAGATCAAACGAGGATACAGATTGTCTTATTCCTCCTGTTTTTATGGCTAGTGAATCGTTCATTCATTCAATAGTATTAATTGAGCGCTTACTATGTGCAGAGCACTGCACTTAGCGCTTGGAATGGACAAATCGGTAACAGATAGAGACGGTCCCTGCCCACTGACGGGCTTACGGTCTGATCGGGGGAGACGGACAAGAACAAGAGCAATAAATAGAATCGCCTGATAATCTTTCATTTGTATCTACGGAAGGGATTTCAGGCTCGTAGTCCCCATGGGGCTACTCGGAGCCTGGACGCTGGAAGTGAGCCGGGGCCACGCTCTTGCTGTGGCCAGGGTGTAAGTAGCTTAGAACAGTGCTCTGCACATAGTAAGTGCTCAATAAATACCACTGAATGAATGTAGCGTTGGAGGAAAACAGGCTAGGCTGAAGACCCCGGCATTAATTCGCCCCCCGGACTCACTTCTTGACACCAACTCTTTTTCACATTAACGTGACCCCTAATCTGCTTCCTAAACTAACTCCCTCAATAAGAAGCAGCGCGGCTTAGTGGATAGAGTCCCGGCTTGGGAGTCAGAGGACGTGGGTTCTAATCCTGGCTCTGCCGCTGGTCTGCTGTGTGACTCGGGGCCTTCTCTGTGCCTCAGTTTCCTCACCTGGAAAATGGGGATTAAGACTGTGAGCCCCACATGGGACAATCTGATTACCTTGTATCTACCCCAGCGCTTAGGACAGTGCGTGGCACATAGTAAACGCTTAAAAAAATACCATACTAATAACAAACACGACCCCCAGGCTTCGGTTCATCTCATCCTGTCAAGGTGGAGAGGCCTCCGTCTTAGGGATTACAGAAGAAAGGAAAGTCGGAGGTACACTGTCATCCCAAACTGTCAAAACCGAGCAAACTATCTGGTAGTGATAGAGTAGGGCATCCCCAGGAAAAAGCTTGATGTTACGGTCAACGAGAACGGTATGAGAGGAGGGGGAAATGAGATACGGGTCGCGGCTCACTTTCCTCCGAAGGGAAGGCAGAGAGAGAGGCCGGGCCCAGGAACCTCTTAGGTCGGGGACGACGTCCGCGCCGGTCGGCTCTTTAAGGACCTGAACACCGGACGAGATTGATCACCTTGCGCTAGGAAATGTCTATGCCTCGGTTGGGCGGGGCACAGCTGTGTTTGTTGCTATAGCTGAATTTCCGGTTTCCCGTTGATTGTGCGACTAATTCGGGGTGATCGTTCCCTCGGCGGCCCCAACACACGAGCCCTCTATCGTGAACTCGGGTAACGAGTGGGCCACTCGGGATTCGACGCATGGGGCTCACGGTCCGGATCCCCATTTTCCAGACGAGGTAACCATTAGACACGTACCATTAGAATCCAGATCTGTTCTGAGGTTCCGTCCGTCCCTCGTGGGCGAGTCACTTCACTTCTCTGGGCCTCAGTTCCCTCATCTGTAAAGTGGGGATTAACTGTGAGCCTCACGTGGGACAACCTGATTACCCTGTATCTACCCCAACGCTTAGAACAGTGCTCGGCACATAGTAAGCGCTTAACAAATACCAACATTATCATTACCGTGGGCAGGCAATACAACTCTGTTGTATCGTACGCTCCCAAACACTTAGTACAGCGCTCTAGCCCACAGGAAGCCCTCGATAAATACGACTGATCGATTAACCAGGGAGTCCACAGTTGATTGTAAAATGAGCTCCCTTAATTCACCTTAATAGAAATACAATCAAGGCAAGAAGATCTCGGCCTATCTGGTTACTCTTTGGGATAATCTCATTAGCAGAGAGTCACTAGCTTCTCCGGACTCCTCCCAACGGGATGAGTTAATTAACAGGAGACGACCATTTGCCTGGAAACCCGTAGGAATCATCTAAGGAGAAGTCAGTCAGAGAGGAGAAGACCAGGCGTGAATAACAAACAGGAAGAACGGGAAAGGGGCCACTAAGAGAACGGGAAAAACTCAAATCGGAGGGGATCGACAGCAGCCCGCTTCGGATAACCAGAAGCGTGGAACCAGAGTGCGTTCCTGAAGAGTTGAGGTTCATTGATCCTTTTTATTGTGTCGGCCTTCTCTCCGATCTCTTCTCCTCCCGTCTCTCCCCGCTCCGGTCTATTCTCCACTCGGCTGCCCGGCTCATCTTCCCGCAGAAACGGTCTGGGCCCGTCACTCCCCTCCTTAAAATCCTCCAGTGGTTGCCCATCGACCTCCGCACGAAACAAAAACTTCTCACTCTGGGCTTCGAGGCTCTCCATCCCCTTGCCCCCTCCCTACCTCTCCTCCCTTCTCCCTTTCCACCGCCCACCCCGCACGCTCCGCTCCTCCGCCGCCCACCTCCTCGCCGTCCCCCGGTCTCGCCCATCCCGCCGTCGACCCCCGGGCCACGTCCTCCCGCTGTCCTGGAACGCCCTCCCTCCTCACCTCCGCCAAACTGATTAGAGAAGCAGCGTGGCTCAGTGAAAAGAGCCCGGGCTTGGGAGTCAGAAGTCAAGGGTTCAAATTCCGGCTCTGCCACCTGTCGGCTGTGTGACTGTGGGCAAAAGGCACTTCACTTCTCTGTGCCTCAGTGACCTCATCTGTAAAATGGGGATTAACCGTGAGCCTCACGTGGGACGACCCGATGACCCTGTATCTACCGCAGCGCTTAGAACGGTGCTCTGCACATAGTAAGCGCTTAACAAGCACCAACATTATTATTAATTCTCGTCCTCTCTTCAAAGCCCTACCCAGAGCTCACCTCCTCCAAGAGGCCTTCCCACACTGAGCTTCCCCTTCTCCCTCTGCTCCCTCTCTGCTCCCCCTTCACCTCCCTTCAGCTAAGCTCCCTTTCCCCCCTTTCCCTCTGCTCCTCCTCCCCTCCTCTTCCCCCTCCTCCCTCCTTCTGCTCTACCCCCTTCCCCTTCCCACAGCACTCGTCTATATTTGTATATATTATTTATTACTCACTTTATTTTGTTAATGAGGCGTATATATCTATGATTCTATTTATCTTGATATTGATGCCAGACTCCTCGTTTTGTTTTGTGGTCTGTCTCCCCCGTTTAGACTGTGAGCCCGTCGTTGGCTAGGGACTGTCCCTACCTGCTGCCGAACTGTTCATTCCAAGCATTTAGTACAGCGCTCTGCACATAGTAAGCGCTCAATAAATACTACTGAATGAATGAATTGTTAAGCGCTTACTATGTGCCACTCACCGTTCTGAGCACTGGGGTAGATACGAGGTAATCGGGTGGTCCCACGTGGGGCTCACGGTCTTAATCCCCATTTTCCAGACGAGGTAACTGAGGCACAGAGAAGTTAAGTGACTCGCCCGGGGTCGCACAGCAGACGAGTGGCGGAGCCGAGGTTAGAACTCACGAATTCCGACTCCCAAGCCCCGGCTCTTTCCACCGAGCCAAATCCCTGCCCACGACGGCCTTACGGCCTAGAAGGGGGTAGGTACGCATCCAAACGGGTAAACGGGCGGTAGAATAAATGTAGAATAAATAAATAGAACTATAGATATAAACACATCGAAAGGAGTAAACGGGCATCTGTATACACAGAATTATAGATATGTACATATAGACACAAGTGCTGTGGGGCGGGGAGCGGGGGAGAGCAAAGGGAGCGAGTCATCCCCGGGCGAAGTCCGCAGTTGAACATTCGTGTAACTCTTAAGGAGCAACGGGTCACTTGTTCCCGTCGGAGAGTGAAGTTGAGTCAACCCACGATCGTTTCGGACGTCAAGGAAATCGCGCAGGGCTAAACGTAATTCTTAGGGGACTGTGAATGGGCATTCGCCGGCCCGACATGTCAAAGAACCTTAGGTTGCTTTCACTCCACCTTCCCCATCATGACCCCGGCTTGAACTTGGTTTTCCGTCTCATCGGGGCAACCGACGTTAGGTGACGGCTTGCGAGAGAACGTTTCCGACTGTAAATGGAAATGGAAACGCGATACACGCTTTGCCCTGATGCATATAAATGGACCTGTAAAATGGAGGACTATTTATGAGGATTGATAAATTAGGTCTCCCTTCTGTAGGGCGAATTTAGCATATGGCGGACGCCCTTCGAGAGGTGGAGAGTGGGTGATTAGGATTCAGTCAAAAATGGGGCTCTGTTATTCTGTTAACTCCCTTTTCTTCCGGCTCCTAGTCACGTGACATCCATTCATTCATTCAATAGTATTTACTGAGCGCTTACTATGTGCAGAGCACTGGACTAAGCACTTGGAAAGGACAAATCGGCAACAGATAGAGACGGTCCCTGCCGTTGGACGGGCTCACGGTCTAAACGGGGGAGACGGACGGACGAGAACGAGGGCGATAAATAGAATCGAGGGGAAGAACATCTCGTTAAAACAAGAGCAATTAAATAGAATCGAGGTGATGTACATCTCATTAACAAAATAAATAGGGTGAGGAAGATACATACAGTTGAGAGGATGAGTACAGCGCTGAGGGGAGGGGACGGGAGAGGGGGGAGGAGGAGAGGGAACGGGGGAGGAGAGGGTTTAGCTGCGGAGAGGTGAAGAGGGCGGGTAGAGGGAGCGGAGGGAAAAGGGGACATCCAACCCCTTTCCTTTATTCTGAATGCGCACAATCCGAAACGTTCAGGCTCCCGGCATGGAACCTCTTTGAGCAAGGGCCTGGGAATCAGAAGGTCACGGGTTCTAATCTCGGCTCCACCACGTGTCTGCCGTGTGAACTTGGGCAGGTTCCTTCACTTCTCTGGGCCTCGGTTCCCTCCTCTGTAAAATGGGGGTGAAGACTGTGAGCCCCACCTGGAACAACCTGATTACTTTCGATCTACCCCCTAAGTACAGAATAACAGTGATGCGTTCCCTGCCTAGAAAGAATTTACACTCCAACAGGGAAGAGATATGTCTCTATTGCCGTTTTGTACATTCCAAGCGCTTGGTACAGTGCTCTGCACATAGAAGCGCTCAATAAATACTATTGAATGAATGAAAATACTTACAAGTAGAGAAGTCAACAATAAAGCAGACAGATGTGTGCGGGTGCCGCTGGGGGTGTTGAATAAGTAATCTAGTTATGGGCAGGGAACGTGTCTGCTACTCTGGTTGGATTGTAGTCTCCCAAGCGCTTAGTACAGTGCTCTGCACATAGTAAGCGCTCAATAAATACTATTGAATGAATGAAAATACAGGTAGAGAAGTCAAAAATGAAGCAGGCAGATATGTATGGGCGCCGCTGGGGGTGTTAAATAACTAATCTAGTTATGGGCGGGCAACGCGTCTGCTACTTTGGTCGTATTGTAGTCTCCCAAGCGCTTAGTACAGTGGTCTGCTGCAGGGTTCTGATCCGGGCTCTGCTACCTGTCTGCTGTGTGTCCTCGGGCACGTCACTTCACTTCTCTGAGCCTCAGTTCCCTCGTCTGTAAAATGGGGATTGAGGCTGTGAGCCCCACCCGGGACAGGGACTGTGTCCGACAATAATAATAATAATGTTGGTATTTGTTAAGCGCTTAGTATGTGCAGAGCGCCGTTCTAAGCGCTGGGGGAGATGCAGGGGAATCGGGTTGTCCCACGTGAGGCTCACGGTGAATCCCCATTTTACAGACGAGGGCCCAGCGAAGTGACTTGCCCACAGTCACACCGCTGACGAGGGGCAGAGCCGGCATTCGAACCCACGACCGCGCAACAAGCAACCACCAAGCGACATGACCTGCTCGGATCCAGCCCGGGGCTTAGTACGACGGCCGGCACGTAGTAAGTGCTTAGCAGAGACCATCGTCATCATTGGTAGGAGAGAGCACTCCGTGAACAGCATTCATTGATGGTCACTTCCCTTCTCTGTGCCACAGGTCCCTCATCTGCAAAATGGGGATTAAGACCGTGAGCCCCGTGTGGCCTGGAATGCCCTGCCTCCTCGAATGACTCTCTACCCCCCCTTTCAAAGCCTTATTGAAGGCCCGCCTCCTCCAAGAGGCCTTCCCAGACTAAGCCCCCCCCCCCTTTTCCTCTTCTCCTACTCCCTTCTGCACCACCCTGACCTGCTCCCTTTTTTCTTCCCCGTTCCCAGCCCCGCAGCGCTCACGTACACAGCCGTCATTTCATCTCTTCATCGTAAGGTCCGTTTCCCCCTCTGGACGGTCAGCTTGTCGTGGGCGGGGGACGCGCCCGATCACCGCTGCGTTGTACTCTCCCAAGCGCCGGTCCACGGGAAGGATTCCATCAATGATACGGACGTTGGCATTTGTCAAGCGCTTGCTGTGTGCAGAGCACCGTTCTCAGCACCGGGGTAGATACGGGGGTCATCAGGTTGTCCCACGTGAGGCTCACGGTCTTCATCCCCATTTTCCAGATGAGGGAACTGAGGCACAGAGGAGCGAAGTGGCTTGCCCACCGTCACACAGCTGACAAGTGGCAGAGCGGGGGATCGAACCCACGACCTCTGACTCCCAAGCCTGGGCTCTTTCCACTGGGCCACGCTGCTTCTCTAATCAGGCAGTCGAATGAACGCTACTGCACTCTCCCAGAGACTCAGTACGGTGCTTTACACACAGCGGGTGCTCGGCGATTATAATTCATTAACTTCGGAGTCGCCCTTCTCTCCCTAGGATTTACAGCGGTTCCACCCACCGTTCCGGGGAGTGGGTTCGTCACTCTGTCCGCCGGCCCGTTGTCGGGTAGGGACTGTCCCTATCCGTTGCTGAACTGTCCTTTCCAAGCGCTCAGTACAGCGCTCTGCACACGCTAAGCGCCCAATGAATACGACAGCGAATGAATGAAATGAACCAATACGACCCAACGAATCGGTGTTCCGAATTCTGGAGAAGCCCGAGCCCTCAGACCCCTTAGCCGGTGAGGAAAATCCAAACTCGTGACCTCTTCCGAGTCTATCTGGGGCAAAGGAGTATATTTTGCTTTGGCCTTTTTTCTGTTCCACGCCGAAGGAGGCAAAATGGTGAACGCGGTGTGATGGGGGATGACACTCCGGACAATTTCCGTGATGCGAAGCACGCTGAAGACTCCTGGATTGTATGAACTTCCCGCCTAGCCACCGGGGAATCATGAAATAAACTGCCTGCAGGAATCCCGTCGTTAACAGATCCTTCCCACGGCCTAATCATTTAAGCTTAAAGGTACATTTGAGAATAGAATTATTCATAAATGAAATGTATTCGAATCAATGACTCCCCTCAGAATAACCCGGCAGGTTATTTTTTTTTTTTTTTTCCTTTCTGATCTCTCGCCGACTCGTAGGGCGTTTCCCCTTCGCCCGCCTCAGGCGATCGCCATGAGAAGTGAAACGTCAATAACTCTTCATCCTTCCGCAGCTACACGGAGCGGTTTCGACCGTACGGGAAGGCACCCGCAGATAACTTTTTTAATTCATAGCGTGTCCTCTCGAGGGATTTCAAAGAACTTCCCGAGCGGGAAGGCTGTCGTCCCTGCGGAAAGATCATGTTCCGTATGGTGCGATCTCATCCGGGTGCACGAATGCGCCCGAAATCTATTCGTCCTCGTTGTTGAAACAGTCGTCGAGGCAGCGGCAGCTCTACTTCCCCTCCTCCTCTTCCGATCGGAGAAGTACCAGTAGAGAAGCAGCCCGGTGTAGCGGCTTAGTGGAAAAAGCCCAGGTTTGGGAGTCGCGGGTCGCGGGTTCCAACCCCGCCTCTGCCTCTCGTCTGCTGTGTGACCTTGGGCAAGTCACTTCACTGCGCCTCAGTTACCTCATCTGTAAATTAGGGACGAAGATGATAACGACGACGGCATCTGTTAAGCGCTTACTGTGCGCAAAGCACCGTCCTAGGCGCTGGAGGGGATACAAGGTCATCGAGTTGTCCCACATGAGGGTCACGGTCTTCGTCCCCATTTCACAGGTGAGGTAACTGAGGCCCAGAGAAGCCAAGTGACTCGCCCACAGTCACACGGCTGACAAGTGGCAGAGCCGGGATTCGAACCCATGACGCCCTGACTCCCAAATCCGGGCTCTTTCCACTGAGCCACGCTGCTTCTCTAAGATCGTGAGCCCCGCGTGGGACAACCCAACCCAGCGCTCAGAACAGCGCTCGGCACATGGTAAGCGCTTAACAATAATAATAATAATAATGTCGGTATCTGTTGAGCGCTTACTATGTGCCGAGCACTGTTCTGAGCGCTGGGGCAGACACAGGGGAATCGGGTCGTCCCACGTGGGGCTCACAGTCTTAATCCCCATTTTACAGATGAGGGAACTGAGGCACCGAGAAGCGAAGTGACTCGCCCAAAGTCACACGGCTGGCAAATGGCAGAGCCGGCGTTCGAACCCATGACCTCTGACTCCAAAGCCCGGGCTCTTTCCAGTGGGCCAGTGGAGTACAGTGCTGGGCACATAGTAAGCACTTAACAGATACCATTATCGTCATCGTCATAATGATAATGTTGGTATTTGTGAAGCGCTTCCTATGTGCAGAGCACCGTTCTAAGCGCTGGGGGAGATACAGGGTCATCGGGTTGTCCCCCGTGTGGCTCACGGTCTTCACCCCCATTTTGCAGATGAGGGAACCGAGGCCCAGAGAAGCGAAGCGACTCGCCCACAGTCCCACAGCTGACGAGTGGCCGAGCCGGGATTCGAACCCATGTCCTCTGACTCCCAAGCCCGGGCTCTTTCCACTGAGCCACGGATCTAGAGGGGGAGACGGTAAAATCGATTTGGATAGGGGAAATCATGCCTGTGGTATCTGTTGAGCACTTACTATGCGCCAGGGACCGTAGTAAGCGCCGGGGTGGCTACAAGCAAGTCGGGTCGGAAACGGCCCCTTTCCCACGAGGAGCTCACAGTCTCCATCCCCATTTTACAGATGAGGGAAAACTGAGGCGCAGAGAAGTAAAGCGTCCCGCCCAAGGTCACGCAGCACACAGGTGAGGGGCCGGGATCGCAGCCCGTGACTTTCCGACTCCCAGGCCCGTGCTCTATTCACCGTACCACGAACAGTAAAGCATAAATATATTTATACTGAATATGAGTATTATATAAGCATTATTCTACAAGTATTTGATATTATAGATATCATATAAGCACTTCATTAGCTTATATACGAGAAGCAGCGTGGCTTAGTGGAAAGAGCGCTGATCCCGGCTCTGTGGCCTGTCAGAGTGTCAGCTGTGTGACCTTGGGCAAGCCACTTCACTTCTCCGGGCCTCAGTTACCTCGTCTGTAAAATGGGGATGGAGACTGAGCCCCACGTGGGGCAACCTGATCACCCTGTGTCTCCCCCCGCGCTTAGAACGGTGCTTGGCCCATAGTAAGCGCTTAGCAGACACCAACATTATCATCCTTATTATTATTATTATTATTATTATTATTAGGGAAACAGCGTGGCTCAGTGGAAAGAGCCCGGGCTGGGGAGTCAGAGGTCATGGGTTCTAATCCCGGCTCTGCCGCCCGGCAGCTGGGTGACCTTGGACTTGACTTCCCTGTGCCTCCGTTTCCTCATCTGTAAAACGGGGATGAAGACTGTGAGCCCCACGTGGGACAACCTGATCACACTGTATCCTCCCCGGCGCTTAGAACAGCGCTTCGCACACAGTAAGCGCTTAACAAACGCCATCATTACTATATAACACGCGTAATTCTCTAATATACGTACAGAAGGGAAGCAGTGCGGCTCAGTGGAGCACGTGCCCGGGAGTCAGAAGGGCCTGGGTTCTAATCCCAGCTCTGCCGGTCGTCTGCTGTGTGACCCCGGGCAAGTGGCTTCACTTGTCTGGGCCTCAGTTCCCTCGCCCGCAAAATGGGGAATTAGACCGTGAGCCCCGTGCGGAACAGGGTCCGTGGCCGGCCCCATTTATTTATCTCTAAGTGAGAACTTGGTACGGTGCCTGGCACAGAGTAAGCGCCTAACGAATACCACAACAACAATAATATGACAGTCATTAATGTTTATAACAAATATTAATAATTATCCTGGAATTCAATCCCCACCCTCCTTTGACCGGACACACGTTTCTCCGAGGCTCCTGAATCCAGGGGGCGTTTCCTGCCTAATCCCGCCTCCTCCATCACGCCCACCCCCGATGATCTGTTGACATCAGAGAAAATGTGCTGTGATCGTAAAAGTCGACGCTTCCAAGAACTTCACCCGGTCGCTTCCCGTCGTCCCTTCCCGCCAACCGGTGTTCTGATTTTCCCGCATATTGAAGTACTCAGATTCACTTTCGATTTTAAACGGTTCACCAATTAGACGTGGCTACCCTCAGCGGCGAGCTCCGGAAGATATTTCACGTTAATGCGGAATGGCGAAATGTTAATGATCGGAAGCTACATACGGTAGCTTTTTCTTCTTCCCCTGTAGAGAAAAAGAATTCCAAACGACATCTATCCTGCCATCGGGTGGTACCGGGCAAAGGCAATTAAGCAATTCTATCCGCATGGCTACCCTGGGTGATTTAAAATGTTATCCCGTAGCGCGTAAGCGGAAAGAATCTGAAAAATGCCAAGAATCTGAACCGTATGAGGTTTAGACCGTTTAAAACTGCTCCTGAAAGCAAAACCGGCTACTTCTCCCTTACTCTCCAATACCGAATAGAGAGGGGCGGGTACAACCAAAATCCAAATATGATCTTTAAACCACATATTGACTGGTAATCTCTGCTTCCTGTTTCACCAAACCTTTCAATACGGCTGCTGAGGACCGACCGGAGAATTATTCTCTTTCCGGCTCGTATCTCCCCGTTCCGTATCGTTTAACGACAGCGATGATTAGTCTTCGTGTACGATGATTTTTCAAGCGAGGTCATTCACAGCTATATACTAAGGAAATACTCCTCCTCCCCATTGAATAAACTGTGTCCTACACAGAGCCCAGAAAATGCATTCTTCAATGATCCAACGTTTTCAGGGTATCCAGCCGATGGCATATCTTCAAATATTCCTGGAGAGAGGCCCCACTAAAGCCCTTCAGACATTCGACCTCGTCGTAAACAGAACTTGAAAGATCGAATTCAGAAGTCGAATGGGCTAAAGTGTGACTTTAAGAAGGTTTAAAACCATGGCTCGTTGGCAACTTCCGGCCATGAGAGTGACATATCTGCATGGCCTCAGTCCCAAAGAAGTAGACGTGAGGAACAGATGCTATATCGAAACAGACAGGTTTTACTGATCGGCGTGTGGCCACTGCCGGTCGATCGTGGACGCCTCGATCACGGGCCTCTGCTTACGAGAAGCAGCGTGGCTCGGTGGAAAGAGCCCGGGCTTGGGAGTCCGAGGTCATGGGTTCGAATCCCGGCTCTGCCGCTTGTCAGCTGGGTGACTGTGGGCGAGTCACTTCACCGGGCCTCAGTTCCCTCATCCGATAATGGGGATTAACGGTGAGCCTCACGCGGGCCAACCTGATGACCCTGTATCTTCCCCAGCGCTTAGAACGGTGCTCTGCACACAGTAAGCGCTTAACAGATACCAACGTTATCATTATCACTTTAACAAGTAGAGAAAGGGGAGCGGGATAATTTGCAGATATCCCCCCGTGACCACTAGAGAGGGGTAGATATCCGAAAGTAATGACAATAACGATTGTATTTTTTAAGTGCTTACTTTGTACTAAGCGCTGAGGTGGATACCAACTACTGGGGTTGGACCCAGTCCCTCTCCCGCATGGGGCTCACCGTTCAAATCCCCACGTTACAGACGATGTGACAGAGGCCCAGAGAGGCAAAGCGACTTGCCCGAGATCACACAGCAGAGAAGCAGAGGGGGGCCGGGATTCGAACCCATGACTTCCTGGGCCAGCAGCAGCAACCTCGTCGGATGTGTGGGGGACAGCCGAGTTGCTGAGAGTGGGCAGGGAACAGTTCGGTTATAGCGTACCCTCCTACGTGCATAGTCCAGTGCTCTGCTCACAGGAAGCGCTCAATAAATACCATTCATTCATTCATTCATTCATTCATATTTATTGAATATGCTTACTTTATGCAGAACACTGCACTTAGCTCTTTAGGTGATTAGATGTCTGTAAGCAGCGTGGCTCAGTGGAATGAGCCCGGGCTTGGGAGTCGGAGGTCGCGGGTTCGAATCCCAGCGCCGCCACTTGTCAGCTGTGCGACTGTGGGTAGGTCACTTACCTTCTCTGTGCCTCGGTGACCTCATCTGTAAAATGGGGATGAAGACTGCGAACCTCACGTGGGACAACCTGATTATCCCGCATCTACCCCAGCGCTTAGAACAGTGCTCTGCACACGGTCAGCGCTTAACGAATACAAATATTATCATATTGTCGTACGGTACTCCCCCAAGGGCTTACTGTATGCAGAACGCTGTACTGAGCGCTTAGGAGAGTACCCTATAACAATAAACTGACACGATCCCTGCCCACGAGGAGTTTCCAGTCCTTCATTCCATCGTATTTACTGAGCGCCTACCGTGTGCCGAGCACTGGACTGAGCACTCAGTCTAGAAGGGGAGACGGACGGTAGAAATAAATGAACGTCAGACAGGCGCATAAGCTGGGAAGGGGCTAAAAATGAAGGGAGCGTGTCAGGGTGGGAGCCAAAGGGAGAGGGAGAAGTGGAAAGGAGTCGGGGAAGGCCTGATTGATTGATTGATTGATTGATTGATTGATTGGCAGGTTGAGATGTCAGCGATATCCAGTCGGATTGAGCCTGGGTTTCCATTCTTTCTGGGTCGAGTTCCTCTTGTCCCCCGATCAGAGCTTCAGTCCGTCAAAGGGCAGGGACTGCCTCTATCCGTTGCCGATTCGTCCATTCCAAGCATTTAGTACAGTGCCCTGCACGTGGTAAGCGCTCAATAAATACTACTGAATGAATGAATGAATGGCTGGGAAATGGCGGGGGTAGGAGGAGGGAAGGAGGAGGACGCAGTTTAAGTCCCCCCAGTCTGCCCCAAAGGGTTCTGCTCCCTCTTTTTCCGACAAACAGAAAAGCAGCGTGGCTCGGTGGGAAGAGCCCGGGCTTGGGAGTCAGAGGTCACGGGTTTGAATCCCGGCTCTGCCCCTTGTCAGGGCGAGTCACTTCACTTCTCTGGGCCTCGGTTCCCTCATCTGGAAAATGGGGGCGAAGACCGGGAGCCTCACGTGGGACAACCTGATCGTCCCGTATCCCCCCCCCCCCAGCGCTCAGAACAGTGCTCGGCACCTAGCAAGCGCTTAACGAATACCGACATTCCAAACCCCTTGGCTCCTTTTAGCAGGCCTCCTGCTCGAGAAACAGAAGCAACGTGGTCAGGAGAGATCCCGGGCCTGGGAGTCAGAGGGCCTGGGCTCTGATCCCGGCTCGGCCCGCCGGGCGACTAGCGGTGGGTGGGGGGGGGGGGGGGCGTCCCCTTGCTCTGCGTTTCAGTTTCCCGAAAGAAATCAACCGATCGATGGCGTTTCGCGAGTCCTACCCGGGTACACGTCACCGTTCCACAGCTCGGGAGAGTAAAATACCACACGGCGGAAACGAGACGCTGAAGAGCGGACCTGGGAGTCGGAAGGACGTGGGTTCAAATCCCAGCTCCGCCACTTGCCAGCTGGGTGGCTTTGGGCGAGTCGCTTCACTTCTCTGGGCCCCGGTCACCTCATCTGTAAAACGGAGATGAAGACTGAGCCCCAGTGGAACCTGGGCTGTGTCAAACCTGATATTTTTTATATGACGTTTGTTAAGCGCTTACTCTGTGACAAGCGCCGGTCAGATGGCTAACCAGGTTGGTCACAGTAGATGCAAGAATGACTTGTATTTACACCGGCACTTAGAACAGCGGCCAGCACACAGCAAGTGCTTGACAAGTACCGTAGAAAAGAGAGTTAATAATAATAACAGTAAATAATATGATTCTGGCATTTCTTATGTGCTCACCGTGTGCCAGGCAGTGTACCGGAGAAGCAGCGTGGCTCAGTGGAAAGAGCACGGGCTTGGGAGTCGGAGATCACGGGTTCTAATCCCGGCTCCGCCGCTGGTCGGCTGTGTGACCCTGGGCGGGTCACTTCACTTCCCTGTGCCTCAGTTACCTCATCTGTCAAATGGGGATTAAAAGACTGCGAGCCCCACGGGGGACAACCTGATCACCTTGTATCCCCCAGCGCTTAGAACAGTGCTTGGCACATAGTAAGCGCTTAACAGATACCACAATTTATTTACTGAGCTCTGGGGTGGATACAAGCAAATCGGGTGGGACCCAGTCCCTGGCCCACGTGGGGCTCACAGTCTCAATCCCTGTGGAGGAAACTGAGGCCCAGAGAAGTGAAGTGACTTGCACGAGGTCACACAGCAGACAAGTGGAGGAGCCGGGATTAGAACCCACGACCACCTGACTCCCAAGCCCGGGCTCAATCCACTGCGCCCTGCTGCTTCCCGGCAGACACGTTCCCTGTCTCCCCGCTACTTAGACTGCGATTCCCACGTTGGGCCGGGACTACGTCCGACTCGATTAACTTGCGCCTACCGTGACGCTTAGAACAGCGTTCTTTTCTCTTTTAAAAAAAATGTATGTATTTATTAAGCGCTTACAATGTACCAGGCACTACATTTGCCATCCGTTCATTCGAGAGTATTCATTGAGCACTCACTATGTGCAGAGCACCGTACTACTACTGCTAACGATAATAACGTTGGTATCTGTCAAGCGCTTACTACGTGCAGAGCACCGTTCTAAGCGCCGCGGGAGATACGGGGTGATCGGGCGGTCCCACGTGAGGCTCGCGGTCTTCATCCCCATTTTCCAGGTGAGGGAATTGAGGCCCAGAGGAGTGAAGTGACTTGCCCGCAGTCACTCAGCTGACGAGGGGCAGAGCCGGCACTGGAACCCACGACCGCCGACTCCCAAGCCCGTGCTCTTCCCGCTGAGCCACGCTACCGAGCGCTTGGAATGTATACTACAGTAAGCGCTTAACAAATGCCGTAAGGACAATAACGAAAAAAGATTGGCAGCTCCCTCCCTCCCGGATTTTTTAGTTTCTTGGAGGCAAAGATTGCATCTTCTGACTGCGTTTTCCCGTACCCCCCCCCCCCCCCCCGGCACTTAGTACAGTCCTCTCCACAGTGAACGCTCGATAAATCCAGCGGATTGACGGACCGATCGACTGAAGCGCGGGGCGATTCTGGGGCCTGGGGAGCAAACGAGTAGTCGGCGAGCAAGGATGGCGTATGGAGGCTTTCGGCAACCCCACCGAAGAGATCCCAAGTTGGAAAACGCCGTCTCCGGTAGGAAAAGGAAATTGGCGCCTATCGTCAAGGAGCTCTCCATGAGAAGGGCAATCAGGTTCCTCAAGATTAAAGCCTGAAGTTCACGGCCAGAACTCGGAACAGAAAACGGGACTCAACTCTCGGCGTACCATCCCCACACTAGATTATATCTTTTCAAGGACCTTCCTCTAGGCGGAAGAGAGCCGGAAAATAGAAGACCCTCCCTCCCCCCCGAACCCACCAAACCCTGACCAAACGCAAACGGGAGACAGCGGTGCTCTCGATAGCGTTAATCAGTCGTATCCATCGAGCTCTTACTGTGTGCGAGTAACGTCGGTATTTGTTAAGCGCTTACTGCGTGCGGAACGCCGTTCTAAGCGCCGGGGGAGATACGGGGTCACCGGGTCGGCCCACGTGAGGCTCACGGTCGATCCCCATTCTACACATGAGGGAACTGAGGCACAGAGAAGTGGAGCGACTCGCCCACAGTCACACAGCTGACAGGGGGCAGGGCGGGGATTCGAACCCATGACCTCTGACTCGCAAGCCCGGGCTCTTTCCACGGAGCCACGCTGCTTCTCTATATTATCTATATTCCTTCACTCAGTCGTATTTATGGAGCGCTTACCGTGTACAGAGCGCCGTACTAAGCACTCAGAGAGTACAGTTCAGCAACAGATAGAGACAATCCCTATCCAACAACGGGCTCACAATATATTTTCATCATCCTGTTTATTTTGTTAACCAACTGGACATCGCCTCGATTCTATCTGCCATTGTCCTTACGAGACGTTCTGCCCCTCGACTCTACTCATCGCCGTCGTTCTCGTCCGCCCGTCTCCCCCCCGATCGGACCGTGAGCCCGTCAGACGGCGGGGACCGTCTCCATCCGTTGCCGACTTGTCCGTCCCAAGCGCTCGGTACAGTGCTCTGCACAGAGTAAGCGCTCGATAAATACTACTGAACGAACAGATTCATATTAACGTCGATCTCCCGTCTTAGGCAGTGAGCTCGCTGTGGGCAGGGAACGTGTCTCATATCGTTAGGCTCTGCTCTCTCAAATGCTCGGTACGGTGCTCTGCGCACAGTATTCACTCATTCCGTAGTATTTATCGAGCGCTTACCACGTGCCGAGCACTGGACTAAGCGCTTGGAACGGACAAATCGGTAGCAGACAGAGACGGTCCCCGCCCTCTGACGGGCTCACGGTCCGATCGGGGGAGACGGACGGACGAGGGCGATGGCGATGAACAGAGTCGAGGGGAAGGACGTCCCGTTAAAACAGTAGCTAACGAATAGAATCGAGGCGCTGCACATCTCGTTAACAAAATGAAGAGGGTAAATGCGACTGAGTGAACTGAATGTGTCCGTTTATTGTTATACCGTGTTCATTCCTTCATTCGTATTTACTGAGCGCATACTGTGTGCAGAGCAGCGTGCCGCAGCGTGGCTCAGTGGAAAGAGCCCGGGCTTGGGAGTCGAGAGGTCATGAGTTCCAATTCCGGCTCTGTCGGCTGGGTGACTTCTGGGCAAGTCACGTCACTTCTCTGGGCCTCGGCGACCTCATCTGGAAAATGAGGACTGACCGTGAGCCTCGCGTGGGACGACCCGATCGGTGACCCGGCGCCTAGGACGGTGCTCGGCACACGGTAAGCGCTTCACACATACCGACACCATTATCATCATCGTGATCACTAAGCCCTTGGAAAGTACAATTCGGCAACGGAGACAATCCCTGCCCGACAACGGGCTCGCAGTCTAAAAGGGGGGAGAGAGACAGAAGAACGAAACAAGTCATCAGGCATCCATGCCATCAAAATAGATAAAGAATGAGGATAATGTTGGTGTCTGTTAAGCGCTCACTATGTTGCAGGGCACCGTTCTAAGCGCCGGGGGAGATACGGGGTCATCGGGTTGACCCGCGTGAGGCTCGCAGTCAATCTCCATTTTCCAGATGAGGTCACTGAGGCCCAGAGAAGTGAAGAGACTCGCCCACGGTCACACAGCCGACGAGGGGCAGGGCCGGGATTCGCACCCATGACCTCTGACTCCCAAGCCCGGGCTCTCTCCACTGAGACACGCTGCTTCCAGAACCACAGATGTATTTATCAACGGAGTAATAAATGATACGTACAAACGTACACACGTGTTGTGGGGCGGGGAAGGCGCAGAGGGACGACGGGGAGGGCCGAGAGCTTAGCACAGTCCCCTCCGAGCACAGTAAGCACTCAACGAGTACGACCGACTGAATGAATAGCTTCCCAACCGTATTCTCTTTCTCAGCAGTTCGCTCGGCGCTCTGCACGCAGTCAGGACTTCACCCACACTATCGCCAGCGGCGCGGCTCAGCGGCGAGGGCCCGGGCTTCCGAGTCAGAGGTCACGGGTTCGACTCCCGGCTCCGCCGCCTGTCGGCTGTGTGACCGCGGGCGGGTCCCTTCGCCTCTCTGGGCCTCGGCGACCTCATCTGTCAAACGGGGATTAACCGTGAGCCTCACGCGGGACGGCCCGATGACCCCGCATCTCCCCCGGCGCTCAGAACGGTGCTCGGCGCGTAGTGAGCGCCGAACGGATCCCCACATTATCATCGAAATGGGACGGCGCAGAAATACGCTTGACGGTTCCCTACGCCGAATGTATTTCAAGAACGCCTAAAGCTGGGCGATGAGTCCCATCGGAGTAGGGGGCTTTAAATCGCTTCGAGGGGGGCGATGAAATCTCCCACGACACGCTCACTCCAAAGGCAACGCGTGCCCGTTTCAGAAAATCCCCTTCTCCGCCACGCAGGCCGCGGGACAGACCCAATTACTTGGCTCTCTTTTCTCGCCGACCCGTCGACTCTCCGAGGCGGCCGTCACAGAGACTGGCGGGCCGCTCGCGCAACGCGGACAAGCAGAAGCGGCAGCGTGGCTCGGTGGAAAGAGCCCGGGCTTGGGAGTCCGAGGTCGTGGGTTCGAATCCCGGCTCGGCCACTCGTCGGCTGCGTGACTCTGGGCGAGTCACTTCACTTCTCGGGGCCTCGGTTCCCTCATCTGGAAAACGGGGACGAAGGCTGTGAGCCCCGCGTGGGGCCGCCTGATTCCCCGGTCTCTACCCCAGCGCTTAGGACGGTGCTCGGCACACAGTAGGCGCTTGACAAATGCCAACCCACGGGGGCGGGTAGAGGAAGGTCGCAGAACTCAAAAGCGCTTCTATTTAACGACCGTTCCGACGCCACGCAATCCAGGTTCCTCACGAATCAATCGCTTCAGTCGTAAAAATCTCTGGTTTGGCTGATTTTTTCGATACCCGGGGTCCAAAGAACGTACGGAGAATTTCACACGCGTCGTTAATAACGATTCCGTGAAGGCTGTGAATGGTCGATTTGATGAAAACGGAAGTTTTAACTATATCATCCCCCCTAGTGCGGAAGTTCACTGAGGACACCGCCTCTGTTACACTAACGATGATCACCGTGGCGTTTGTTAAGCGCCTACCACGTGCAGAGCACTGTTCTAAGCGCTGGGTGGGATACGAGGCGATCGGGTTGTCCCACGCGAGGCTCACGGTCTTAATCCCCATTTTACAGAGGGGGAAGCGAGGCACGGAGAAGTTAAGCGACTTGCCCAAAGTCACTGGGCTGGCAAGCGGCAGGGCCAAGCGCTCAATGACAACGTTGGTGTCGAAGCGCTTACTACGTGCCGAGCGCCGTTCTAAGCGCCGGGGGAGATCCGGGGTCAGCGGGTTGCCCCCCGTGAGGCTCACGGTCTTCATCCTCATTTTACAGACGAGGGAACTGAGGCACAGAGAAGTGAAGTGACTCAGTACAGTGCTCCGCGCAAAGTAAGCTCTCGACAAAATCCACTGATTGACTGAAATGTCCAAAGTGCCCGGTACGGTGCTCTGCGAATAGTGAATATTCAATAAACACCACCGATTGATTCATCGAATACAAAATAATAATGTTGGTATTCGTTATGCGCTTACTATGTGCCGAGCACTGTTCTAAGCGCTGGGGTAGACACAAGGGAATCAGGTTGTCCCACGTGGGGCTCACAGTCTTCATCCCCATTTTACAGATGAGGTAACTGAGGCACCGAGAAGTTAAGTGACTTGCCCAGAGTCACACAGCTGACAAGTGGCGGAGCTGGGATTTGAACTCATGACCTCTGACTCCAAAGCCCGTGCTCTTTCCACTACGGCAGAGGGCAGAAAAGACATTCATCCAAGTCCGGCAACACTGAGGCTAATCCAGGGACTCCAAACTTCGACATCCGAACCGGAGGCCAACGCTCTCGGGGAATAGCGTGGCTCAGCGGAAAGGGCCCGGGCTTGGGAGTCCGAGGTCACGGGTTCGAATCCCGGCCCCGCCACCTGGCGGCTGCGTGGCCGTGGGCAAGTCACTTCCCGTCTCCGGGCCTCGGTTCCCTCACCCGTAAGACGGGGATTGACCGTGAGCCCCGCGTGGGACCACCCGACGACCCGGTATCTCCCCCGGCGCTCAGAACGGCGCTCTGCACATAGTGAGCGCTTAACAGATACCGCCGTTCCTATAGGCGATTTAGTTTGATTGTCCGGATGAATAAAACGACCGGCTCCTAAAAGAGACCTCACTTTTTCGAAGCAGGGGGCAGCAGCTTTTTCCAAATGTAAAATGGCTACAATAGGCTCCCACAACTCTCCCAGGCCTCAGACATCCGGCACGCCCCGGGCAGAATAACATTTGGAGGTGTTTTTAATGAATAAGACATTATGAGAGGACTGACTCCCGGACCGCGAAAACGGAAAGAGATCAAATACTCGTTCGGCAGAGAGCAAGCCGAGAAAAGAACTAATGTTGCCATCTTGAGGGAATTCCAAGAAGTTTGGCATTTAAGCGCTCACTACGTGCAGAGCACCGTTCTAAGCGCTGGGGGAGACACAGGGTCAGCGGGCTGTTCCCCGTGAGGCTCGCGGTCAATCCCCATTTTACAGACGAGGGAACTGAGGCACGGAGAAGTTAATAATGATAGCGTTGGTGGTTGTTAAACACTTACTACGTGCAGAGCACCGTTCTAAGCGCTGGGGGAGATACGGGGGTCATCAGGTCGCCCCCCCCCCCAGCCCCCGTGAGGCTCACGGTCCTTATCCCCATTTTACAGATCAGGTCACCGAGGCCCAGAGAAGTTAATAATAATAATAATAATAATAATAATGATGTTGGCTTAGTGGAAAAAGCCCAGGTTTGGGAGTCACGGGTCGTGGGTTCTCATCCCGCCTCTGCCTCCCGTCTGCTCTGTGACCTTGGGCAAGTCACTTCCCTGGGCCTCGGTTGCCTCATCTGTAGAATGGGGCTGAAGATAATGAGAAGGATGGCATTCGTTAAGCCCTTACTATGTGCCAAGCGCCGTCCTGAGTGCCGGAGGGGACGCAAGGTGATCAGGTTGTCCCGCGTGGGGCTCACAGGCTTCATCCCCGTTTTCCAGATGAGGGGACCGAGGCCCAGAGAAGCGAAGCGACTCGCCCACAGTCACCCGGCTGCCGAGGGGCAGAGCTGGGATTCGAACCCGTGACCTCTGACTCCTGAGCCACGCTGCTTCTCTGTAATAACGGCGATGGCATCTGTGAAGCGCTTGCCACGTGCAGGGCACTGTTCCAAGTGCTGATTAACGATGGCATCCGTGAAGCGCTTACTACGTGCGAGGTCCCGTTCTAAGCGGTGGGGGGATAGGAGGTGATCAGGTCGTCCCGCGTGGGGCTCGCGGTCTTCATCCCCATTTTGCAGGTGAGGCACCTGAGGCCCAGAGCAGCCAAGTGACCGGTCCGGAGCCACACAGCTGCCAAGCGGCGGAGCCGGGACTGGAACCCAGGGCCTCCGACCCCCAAGCCCGGGCTCCCGCCGCTGAGCCACGAGTAGAAGAGAGTATCCGAAGAGGCCGCGGGGCCCACTGGATCGGACACGGTCCAGGGAGTCGGAGGACCTGGGTTCCAATCCCGGCTCTGCCACGGGCCTGCCGGATCACCTTTCACGAGTCGCCGAGCTCTTCCGCGTCGCAGTTTCCTCATCTGTAAAACGGGGCCCGAATACTTGTCAGCCCATCCTATTCCCCGAGTGCTTACTGCGTCCAGAGCACAGTGGAGAGAGCCCGGGCTTGGGGGTCGGAGGTCACGGGTTCGAATCCCGGCGCCGCCACCTGTCAGCCGTGTGACCGTGGGCGAGTCACTTCGCTTCTCTATGCCTCGGTTCCCTCGTCTGTAAAATAGGGGTGAAGACCGTGAGCCTCACGTGGGACGACCTCGTCGCCCTGGATCTCCCCCAGCGCTTAGAACGGTGCTCTGCACGGAGCAAGCAGGGCCTAGTGGAGAAGCGGCGTGGCTCCGTGGAAGGAGCCCAGGCTTGGGAGTCAGCGATCGTGGGTTCGAAACCCGGCCCCGCCACTCGTCAGCCGCGTGACGGTGGGCGAGTCACTTGGCTTCTCTGGGCCTCGGTTCCCTCATCTGGAAAATGGGGACGGACCGTCGAGCCTCGCGTGGCACGAGCTGATCGCCCTGCATCTCCCCCAGCGCTTAGAACGGTGCTCCGCACACAGGGAGCGCTTAACAGATGCCAACATTACTCTGGGCCTGGGGAAGACAGAAAAACGGCATCTGCCAAGCACGTACTACGTGCCAGGCACCGCACGCATCGCTGGGGCGGATACTGGTGAATCGGGTTGGACGCGGACCCCGTCTCACACGGGGCTCGCCGACCTGATCCCCATCTTTCGGATGAGGTAAGAGACACAGAGAAGCCAAGCGACTAGCTCGGGGTCACACACTAGACATGCGGGAGAAGCAGGATTAGAACCCAGACCCTCCGCACATAATAATGCTGGTATCTGTTAAGCGCTTACTATGTGCCGAGCACCGTTCTAAGCGCTGGGGTAGACATAGGGGAATCAGGTCGTCCCACGTGGGGCTCACAGTCTTCATCCCCATTTTACAGATGAGGGAACTGAGGCCCAGAGAAGTGAAGCGACTTGCCCACAGTCACACAGCCGACAAGTGGCAGAGCTGGGATTCGAACTCATGACCTCTGACTCCAAAGTCCGTGCTCTTTCCACTGAGCCACGCTGCTTCTCCAACATAATAAGCGCTCAATAAACGCTACTGAACCAAAGGAATCCTCCGACTCCCAGACCCACGCTCTCCACCCCCCGTGGGGTTCCCAGTCCAAGTAGGAGGGAGTGGGATCTAATCCCCAATCTACAGATGGGGAGACTGAGGCCCAGGTAAGCGAAACGACCCGCCCAAGGTCACACGGCGGGCGAGGGCGGAGTTGGGACGAGACGACACGTCCGGGTCCTCTGACTCCCGGGCCCGTCGCTGGACTTCCCGCTTCACCCCATTGGCCCGGGCTGGGGACACCGGGAAGCTCCGTGACCTGTGGAGAGAGCACGGGCTCGGGAGTCGGAGGATCTGGGTTCCAATCCCGACCGCCCTTGCCCGTTCCGTGATCTCGGGCAAGTCTCTGGGCCTCGGTCTCCGGCGTCCGGGGAGTCCGGTGGCCCGGGAGGGCCCGAGCCATGAGAGGTCACTGCCCCCGGAGTCCCCGTCTCCTGGCTCGGCTCAGGAGCCAGTCGACCGTATTTATCGAGCGCCGACCGTGCGCGGAGCACTGTACCGAGCATTTGGGAGCGTAAAATAAACAAATGTTGGTATTTGTCAAGCGCTTACCACGCGCAGGGCACTGTTCTAAGCGCTGGGGGAGACACAGGGGAATCCGGTCGTCCCACGTGGGGCTCCCGGTCTTCATCCCCCTTTTCCCGGACGAGGGAACCGAGGCCCAGAGGAGTGAAGCGACCTGCCCGCGGTCACCCAGCTGGCGAGTGGCGGAGCCGGGATTCGAACTCATAACCCCCGACTCCGAGGCCCGTGCTCTTTCCACTGAGCCACGCTGAGTACGCTATACTAGACACCTTCCCCGCCCACGGTGAGTTCACAGTCTAGAGGGGGAGAACAGGGGTCTGTGCTGGGCTTTTTTGGTTCCGTTTAATCTTTCTTATCCATTCGGCTCCTCTTGTCGATTCATGTCCGCTGATCTCCGCCAATAGATATTAAACTCCCGAGGGCATCTATCCATCGACGTGTCTTCTCGAGTGCTTACCGTGCGCGTAGCCCCGTACCGAGCGCCTGGGGAGAGTGCCACGTGGCAGAGTTGGTTGACAAGTCCCCTGCCCTCAAGGAGCTCACAGTCCAGAGGGAGAAACAGAAGCGGCGTGGCTCGGTGGCAAGAGCCGGGGCTTGGGAGTCAGAGGGTCATGGGTTCGAATGCCGGCTCTGCCCCTTGGCAGCTGCGTGACTGTGGGCAGGTCGCTTCACTCCTCTGGGCCTCGGTTCCCTCGTCTGGAAAATGGGGATGAAGACCGCGAGCCTCACGAGGGACAACCTGAGGACCCCGTATCTCCCCCAGCGTTTAGGACAGTGCTCGGCACACAGTAAGCGCCCACTTGTTCATTCCAAGCGCTTAGTACAGTGCTCTGCACATAGTAAGTGCTCGATAAATACTACTGAATGAATGAACAAATACCAACAATATTATATTAATGGCTATGGGCATAAATCTATCAATCCTATTTATTCTGTTGTATTCTCCCAAGTGCTTGGTTCGGTGCTCGATAAATGACCGATGGATTATTGAGTGTTTACTGGGCGCAGAGCACTGTACCAAGCGGTTGGGAGCGGCCAATACAACGGGGCGGGTACCCACGGGGAGCTTACGAGCCGCGGGGGAGGCGAATAAAGCTAGCGGAAAGAGCACGGGCTTAGGATTCAGAGGTCATGGGTTCCGTGGCTCAGTGGAAAGAGCCCGGGCTTGGGAGTCAGAGGTCATGGGTTCGAATCCCAGCTCCGCCACTTGTCAGCCGGGCGACTTTGGGCAAGTCGCTTCACTTCTCTGTGCCTCAGTGACCTCGTCTGGAAAATGGGGATTAACCGCGAGCCCCACGTGGGACAACCCGATGACCCCGTATCTACCCCGGCGCTTAGAACGGCGCTCTGCACAGAGTGAGGGCTTAACGGATACCCACATTATTATTAATCCCGGCTCCGCCACTTGTCAGCCGTGCGACTTTGGGCAAGTCGCTTCACTTCTCTGTGCCGCAGTGACCTCGTCTGGAAAATGGGGATGAAGACTGGGAGCCCCACGCGGGACGACCCGATGACCCTGTATCTCCCCCGGCGCTTAGAACGGTGCTCGGCACATAGTAAGCGCTTAACAGATACCAACGTAATCATTATTATTATTATTATAAAGGGTACAGATCCAAGTGAAGGGCAACTCAGAAGAGAGAGGGAAGGGGTAGTGCCTCAATCCTCTTATAACCTCCTTCCCACCTCCACGGCAGGGCCTAGGACAATGATCTGCCCCAATGAGGTACGTAAATACCAATCGACGCGCACCGGATGATACCGCAAAGAAACGTTTATTAGAAGCGCAGACGCCGAAGGTTAGACGCACCCTCGAAAGAGGCAGCGGCGGGGAGGGGGGGGGAGTGTATTTCTTGAATTTCCTAAAAACGTTCACTCGGTACCGAGTGGTCTACTCACAATGCCACGCGCGCTTGAAAAACGCAACACTTTGGCAAGGGAAGCTAAAAACATTATTTTGAGACAAACAGGCACGTGTGTGCTTACATAACCGGCAGGCATCCGGAACATCTCTATTCACGCTGTCACCCGGGAGCGAACCTTTTTCTCCGGAACAACTCACTCTCGCCGGACAATCGTTTTCCCGAAGAGTTTCGAAGACATTTAACGGAAAATTCTCCGCGTCACCGGTACACAGCCCCTTCCCGAGCGGGAGATGGTTTTCGGAAACCGCCGCCGATTTCGGAAAGCAGAGCTGAGTAGAATCGACAGCGTGGCTCGGTGTGGAAAGAGCCCGGGCTTGGGAGTCAGAGGTCATGGGTTCGAATCCCGGCTCGGCCACCTGTCGGCCGGGTGACCGGGGGCGGGTCCCTTCGCCTCTCTGGGCCTCAGTTCCCTCATCTGGAAAACGGGGATTAAGACTGTGAGCCTCGTGTGGGTCAACCGGATTACCCCGTATATCCCAGCGCTTAGAACAGCGCCCTGCACATAGGAAGCGCTTAACAAATACCAACGTTATTACCTGGGGGGGGAAAAAAAAGGCTTTACACCGTACAATCACAAGTTACACCGATAAAAGTTTCCGACGCTCGGCCTACAGACTGAGATCGACGTAGGAAGCGGCGTGGCCGAGTGGAGAGAGCCGGGACCTGGGAGTCGGAGGACGTGGGTTCGAATTCTGGCTCCCTGACATGTCTGCTCCGTGACCCTGACAAGCCGCCCAACTTCTCTGTGCCTCGGTTACCTCACCTGCAAAACAGGAATGAAGAGCGTGAGCCCGAAGTGGAACAGGGACTGCGGCTGACCTGTTCACCTTGCATCCATCCCAGCCCTCAGAACGGTGCTCGGCACGTAGTGAGTGCTCGAGAAGCAGCGTGGCTCAGTGGAAAGAGCCCGGGTTTGGGAGTCAGAGGTCATGGGTTTGAATCCCGGCTCTCCTACTTGTCAGCTGTGAGCCTGTGGGCAAGTCATTTAACTTCTCTGTGCCTCAGTTCCCTCATCTGTAAAATGGGGATTAACCGCGAGCCTCACGTGAGACAACCCGCTTACCCTGTATCTACCCCAGCGCCTAGAACAGTGCTCTGCACATAGTAAGTGCTGAACAAATACCAACATTATTATTAACAACAAATATCACAATTTTTATTATATCATTGTAGGAACTGCAGGGCTACGTCCGTCGGATGTCTAAGGGACACAGGTATCTGAAGGTACTAACAATACTAATAATAATGAGAACAATAATAATTACGGTATTTAAGTATTTGCTCTGTGCCAGGCGCCGTACTGAGGCCGGGACGGATACAAGCAAATCGGGTTGGAAACGGTCCCTGTCCCACCGTGGGGCCCCCGGGCTCGATCCCCATTTTACAGACGAGGTAACTGAGGCACAGTGAAGTGACTGGCCCAAGGCCACATGGCAGACAAGGGGAGGAACCGGAATCAGAAGCCATGACCTTCTGACTCTAGTCCCCGATTCTATTTAGTTGCCATTGTTCGAATGAGACGTCCTTCCCCTCGACTCTGTTCATCGCCATCGTTCTCGTCCGCCCGTCTCCCCCGATCGGACCGTGAGCCCGTCAGACGGCGGGGACCGTCTCCATCCGTTGCCGACTTGTCCGTTCCCAGCGCTCGGTACAGTGCTCTGCACAGAGTAAGCGCTCAATAAATACTATTGAATGAATGAATGAATCCCAGGCCTTCGCCCCACGTTGCTTCCCCAGGTACTGCCACAAATCGCCGCCCGAAGAGAAGGGAAAAGGGGACTCGGTTTTCCATGTCCTTTCCCCTGAATGAAAGGGAATGGTTGGGGTGGAGGAGGGGGAGGTTTTCTCCCCCGGCTCGGTCCCGCGAGGTTCAATCGGAAGATGGGGTTTCGGGGCCCAAGTTCAAATCCTTCAGAATAAAAGATCGTCCGGCAGAGTTGAGAAGCGGCTCAGCCTGGTGGAAATAGCGCAGGGCTGGGACTCGGGGGGCTCGGGTCCTACTCCCGTCTCTGCCGCTCTACCGTCGGTGACGTCGGGCAAGCCGCTTAACTTCCCTGAGCCTCGGTTTCCCAGTCTTTCCAATGGGGATAAACTACCTCTGATCCCTCCCCCTCAGACACAGAACCCCAATTCTCTGAGCCTCGGTTTCCCAGTCTTTCCAATGGGGATAAACTACCTCTGATCCCTCCCCCTCAGACACAGAACCCGAAATCTCTGAGCCTCGGTTTCCCAGTCTTTCCAATGGGGCTAAACTACCTCTGATCCCTCCCCGTTTAGACACAGAACCCCAGATGGGAGAGAGACTGCGTCCGATCTGATGTTCGATCCAACGGTGGTATTTACGGAGCACCTGCGTGGAGAGTGTTGTACTAAGCGCTTGGGAGAGTACGATGCAACAGAGTTAAGCGCTTACTACGCGTCAGGCACTGTACTGAGCGCTGGGGTGGATACAGGCAAATCAGGTGGGACCAGTCCCTGTCCCACATGAGGCTCACAGTCTCAAATCCCCATTTTCCAGATGAGGTCACTGAGGCCCCGAGAAGCGAAGTGACTCGCCCGAGGTCACACGGCAGACAAGTGGCCGGGATTAGAACCCATGACCTTCTGATTCCCAGGCCCGGGCTCTGGCCACTACACCCTGATACTTAATGGAGCTTACGGCCTAGATGGGGAAAATAGGCATTCAATTCAAGTGCGGAGAGGAGGAATTGAAGAGATCATAAGGCTGTAGATGAAAGTCCTGCGGGAAGGGGAAAGGGTGACTATCGAGTGCTTTAAGGGATAGAGATTCAAGACCGTAAGCTCTCTGTGGGCGGGGGATGTATCTACTGTTATACTGTACTCTCCCAAGCGCTCGGTACAGTGCTTTACGCACAGTAAGCGCTCAATAAATCCGACCGACTGAATGAAAGTGCATAGGTAATGCAGCAGGGAGGGCAGGTTGGAGAAACGGAGGCTCATTCAGGGAAGGCCTCTTGGAGGAGACGGGATTCGAGCTCAACTTTCGAGGCCGGTGAGAGTAGCGGTCTGCCGGATACGAAAGAGGAGGGAGTTCCGGGCCAGAGGGAGGACCTCGGCGTTAAGTACCATGTTGGGTGTAGGGTAAGCACTTATTACTGAAAGTATTATATTTCCAGTAGTCACAAAACCCGTAGTTTGAGGGAGTTTTCTTCTTCTTTTTTAAGTATAGTTCCCAAATCCTAAATAAAAAAAAACAGGAAAAAAAAATCCCCATCACTTAGCTCTCTTGGAATTATGGAGCTGTTAAATACGATTACAGAAGTTAGGTGCTAAACAACAAATGGATTTTAAAAAATTGAAAAAAACCACCTTTTTTTTTTTGGTCGGGAGGTTGGGAAGTTAGAGGAGGGTTTCCCCTCGATCTGCAGACACCTGATTTTGGAAATCCCAGTCTCTGCCATGTCACGTGTCATTTCAAGAGCCATTATTCTTTTCCTGTCAATAATCTCCTCTCAGGGACCACCGTGGCTTATTGGCCACATTCCCGCAGACGGGAGCCCGAGAGGTGACGGGCACAACCGGAAGGCATTCCATTCGCCGTCTGCTCTGACCTTATACGCGATGCAGATTCCTCATCCGATTAAGACAATTTCAGTTGAAGGACCCGCACACAAATATCGGTAGGGCAGGCGGAAGGGCAGGGTTGCGATTCCATCTCTGGCGCAACGCGTACTTTCGACTTACGACGGACCGATGGAAACGCTCTTCCGAAATCGAACATTTGAAATCCTTGAAACGTTACACGCCGACACCCGGGGGGTCGATCCGCAGATGGAAGCGGTTGTAAGGTTACGGCGTAGATTTAGCCATCGGAAAATCCTTGGGAAAGAATGGCAGAAGGCTGCCACCTTGTGAAGATTCTACACTTGACATTCGGGACTATAATTTATAAACTCTCGCAGTTTTCATTTAAAACGTATTTTCTACCACACTCACCTTTCTCCTAGCATACCGCGGTGGAGCGCCGAGATCAGGTAACCAAAACCGTTGTCTAAACGGATAGAATTTTCCATGTTCTGTCTGGAACGCGGGCCTGGGAGTCGGAAGGTCACGGGTACTGATCCCCGCCCTGCCACTGGTTTGCTGTGTGTGACCCTGGGCGAGTCACTTCCCTGGGCCTCAGTCACCTCATCTAATAATGTTGGCATTTATTACGCACTTACTATGCGCAGAGCACTGTTCTAAGCGCTGGGGGAGATACAGTGTCGTCAGGTTGTCCCACGTGAGGCTCACGGTTTTAATCCCCTTTTACAGAGGAGGTAACTGAGGCCCGGAGAAGTGAAGTGACTCGCCCACCGTCACACAGCTGCCAAGTGGCAGGGCCGGGAGTCAAACCCATGACCCCTGACTCCAAAGCCCAGGCTCTTTCCACTGAGCCACGCTGCTTCCCCCATCATCCGTAACACGGGGATTGAGACTGCGAGTGCCACGTGGACTGCGTCCAAACGGATCAGTTTATATGTTAGTGCCTGACATGTTAACAAACACCATAAAAAATGGTAAATACCTTTTTAAAATCCCATTCCCTTTAGAAACTGTAGGGTCTAAATGTAAATTGGTGAAGCATTCCATATTTCTCCAACCTGCTCCCTTTGTTCTCCCCCCCCCCCCCCCCCCCCAGCCCCGCGATATTTATGTACACATCTGTCATTTATTTACGTCTCCCCCACTGGACCGTAAGCTCGCCGTGGGCAGGGAATGTGTCTTTTTACTGTGTTGTGCTCTTCCAAGCATTTAAAAGAGTGCTCTGCACCCGGTAAGTGCTCATTAAATACGACGGAATGAACGGACACGTCCAAAGGTTCTGGAATTCATTCACTCAGCTGCATTTAATAATCATAATCATGGTATTTGTTAAGCGCTTACTATGTGCAAAGCACTATTCTAAGCGCCGGGGGATACAGGGTGATCAGGTTGTCCCGCGTGGGGCTCTCAGTTTTCATCCCCATTTTACAGATGAGGTACCTGAGGCCCAGTGAAGTGACTTGCCCAAAGTCACACAGCTGGCAAGCGGCGGAGCCGGGATTAGAACCCATGACCTCTGCCTCCCAAGCCCGGGGTCTTTCCCCTGAGCCGCGCTGCTTCGCTACCCAGTTTAGCGGGGGGATTGTCATTGAGCACTTACGCAGAACGCTGTACTGAGGGCTCGGAAAGTACAGTTCAGCTTTAAAATCCTGCCCGCCCTGGAGTTTTCATCACCACCGCCGTCGATGCTATTTATTGAGCATTTAGTGTGTTCAGAGGACTGCACTAAGCATTAAGGAAAGTACGACAGAGTTGTACATTCTGCAGTGTAGCCAGTCTCCTAGTTCCCTCTAGACTGTAAGCTTGTTCTGGGCAGCGAATGAGTCTGCCGGGTATAGCCTATTCTCCCCAGTGCTCAGTACAGTGCTCTGCGCACAGCAAGCACTCGAATACGATTCGACCGACTGACGGCCGACGCTAGGCCGGGACGAACGAGGAGGAGGGACGGTCGGTGCTTCCTCACAGGGGATGACGGAATCGGCTGCGGTCACCGGCACGGCCCGGTGAAGCGGTGTGGCCTAGTGGGAAGAGCACAGGCCTGGGAGTCAGAGGATCTGGGTTCGAATCCCAGCTCTGCCGTGGCAGGTGACAACTCCTCCGTGCCCCGCTACAGGACAAAAACCAATCTCCCACGGTGTCGGATTCCTCATCCGCCTAGGAGGGATTCAGTGCTCGTTCACCCTCCCAGGACAGGTCCGGCCTCGTATCTCCTATCTACCCTAGTGCTTAGTTCGGGGCTTGGCGCAGAGAGCGCTGAAATACCACAGTTATCATTATTATATAGTATTACATTATTATACGTGAGGCCTGGCCTGCCTTTTGGCATCTTCCCATTAGGGTGACACAACTGGAGAGTAACCAACACCCACTGTTTTATTGGGTGCCTCGAATTTGCGGAACTTACCGCTTTTCCTATTGCATAATCGTTCGGCGTTGTTCAGCATCACGACTAGCGCGTATCCGCCATTAGTTATCTGCACAGGAATTAACGCACATACCCTTTCCTGAAATTAGTTAGAGCACCGTCGTGCCACTCAGGCTTACGCAACATTCGTACTTTTCCAGGATGCTTAGAGAATAACAATCTGAACTCTTCTAATGCACTCTGTTTATGAAGCTCACAAACCTTCTGCCTTACCTCTTAAGATATTCCTTAGTGACGATAATTAATTCACTAGAACGTGCACGGAACTGACTTTTCTCGTTGGGCGACAAGTAGGATACCCGAGAACCGGAAGGACGATCCCATGGCGTTTCTCCCCGCTGACCAAACTGTCTGGGACAATTATTTCGCCAGGAGGTCGCTATTATCGTTATGCAATCGTATCAGACCGGGTCCTTACAGTTCTTTTTCAATCAATAATTCAGCCCTACACCCCGGACCGGTACCGCGTCGGAGTCCGAGTTATGAGGTGTGGCAAGACAGGCGGGATTTATCCATCTTTTATGGTATTTGCCCATTATGGACTAAGGGGTGCATACTTTAGATCCACGTTACCATTTAGAAACGGAGCGATTCTTTTTAAAAGTCACATTTCAATTGACAATAAAAATCCTATGTTTACACGTGATGTAGGAGGAGCGTCATAGTTGGGGCAGGGAATGCGTCTATTTTTGTACTGTACTCTCTCAAGCCTTTATTACCAGTGCTCCGCACACAGTAAGCGCTCAATCGACTGACTGAATTTCCATTCGGTGTCTAAATCAGTTACATAGGTTTAAATACAACCGATAACTGACGCATAGAGTAAAAGCGTTTTTCTCCAAGCCAGACTATCCAGATGGGAAAGGGGTAAGGCAGAACACCTATTTCTCAGCACACTTTAAAAAAAAAAAAAAAAAAGATTTAGAAACCTTCCTAATATTTCTCCGGAGTGATAGTTTGATATTTCCTCCATGAATTTAAGACTGCCACTGACCTACAACTGGGAGAGCTCACTATTTCCCTGCATACTTTAAAAAAATATATATTAAGAAACCTTCCCAATATTTCTCTGGGAGTAACAGCTTGCTTATTTCCTCCATGAATTGAAGACCGTCATTGACCTACAAGGGGGAGAGCTCGCAACTATGCTTCGTTAAGCTTGTTTTAAATTTAAAGGACGGCATCTCAAAGCCGCAGGTTACACGATTTTCATAATGCTTTTTCTCGTTAAACTCGGTGTTTAAACCGCAATAAATCTCTCTGAAACAGTATGAAACTAAGGAAGAGGTTAGGGGTCAGGAGTTTAAAATGATCTTTCCACAAATGACTAAAATGACCTCGTTTATTCAGGCGCAAACAAGTTGGCGATTACATGTATTTACAACCACGATGTAATTACGTCTGCTGATTTAACAGCATCACAGAAGGGCCACGGTTGTTTTCCCCTTCGAAATCCACGGTAAATAAAAAAAAAAAGTCACCGGGTTTTTTCAAATACACCGTTTGAGCGAGACTTCAAGTAAAGCTAAAATGCATTCCTTCGGCCTTAAAACGTACAGCATCCGCGAGATAACCTAGAGAATCGCCCAAACACATCACGCGATTAATCAGTCAGATTTATTGAGCGCTTACTGTGCGCAGAGCATCGCTTTAAGTGCTTGGGAGAGTATAACATACCAGAGTCGGTAAGACACGATCCCTGCTCACTGCGAGCTGAGCAACTTACAACTTATTCTGACATTCGTGGGTTATTCCCTCACTTGCGAGTATCCCCTAAATGTGTCGCAACATTAATCGCGCATCAAAATATTTCCTAAACTTATAGGCACCTTGCGCAGCTACGGTTTTAAACAAGTTAGGAAGAAATCAGAGAATCTGAAGCACCGTTAGCTTTGAATTCCTCGATGATTCGATTAATCGCACGAGTAGCAGAGACAGACCACATAAAGCACCCTCCGAAGACGGGAAGGAAATCACCAAAGTCAAGGATTTTTAGCACCCCTTTCATTCTCCTTACTCGATCAACCTGGTTTTCCGGGTGGTTCTGTCTGAAACGAAGTTTTCTCTTGAAAAATCCAGCCGGAGGCAAGAACTGAACAAATGTCTTCAATTCGTAGTTTGAGTCCTCAGCCGCCGAGCACTGAGGGATCCGTCCTACCTAAGAGGAGCAGCACGGAGTAGCGGGTAGAGCACGGGCCCGGGAGTCAAAGGACGCGGGTTCAAACTCCGGCTCCGCCCCGCATCTGCTGCGTGACCTTGGCCGAGTGGCTCCACCTCTCTGGGCCTCGCCTCACCTGAGAAATGGCAATTGAGGCCGCGATCCCCGTGTTGTTTTACTACGTTCGTCCCCTCGATTCTATTTATCGCCATCGTTCTCGTCCGTCCGTCTCCCCCGATTAGACCGTAAGCCCGTCAGTGGGCAGGGACCGTCTCTATCTGTTGTCGATTTGTCCATTCCAAGCGCTCTGCGCGTAGTAAGTGCTCAATAAATACTATTGAATGAATTGGATTTGTCTCCACTCGAGGCTTAGTACGGTGAACGGCAAGCAGTAAGCGCATAATGCCATCCTTATTATTAGCCCTTGCCCCAAAACAGCCTCTACAGCGCTATATTTACGATCATTAGCCCTTCCCCCTAAGCGGCTCTTACGTCTCTTTCTATTCAGTTGCTTTTCCCCTCCTTGGAATAGATTGTGGTGCCTCTCTCCCCTATCAGGAGTAAGTTCCTAGAGGACGGGGATCGGACCTGCAGACTTCACCGTGCTCCCCCGACGTCTTATCACAGTGCTCTGCGGCTACGAGGCTTAGTGGATAATCCACAAGCCTGGGAGTCAGAGAGACCTGGGTTCTAATCCCGCCTCCACACGACCGCTGGGTGACCCTGGGCACGTCGCTTCACTTCTCCGGTCCTCAATCCCCTCACGTGTAAAGGGGGGGATGAAGAGCGTGAAGAGTGACGGAGGCGAGGTCCAACCCGATAAACCTGTCTCTACCCCAGTGCTCGGAAAGGTGCTCGGCACCTACTAAGCGCTTAACAGGTACCGTGATTATCGCTTAAACTCTGACTGCCTTGTGGGGACAAACTCAGTCGTATTCGGCACCAAGCGAGTGCTCGATACACACCGCTGACCGACCCATTTCTCCCCGGACCAAGAATCCACCCGACCACGCAGTTCCAAGGTGTTTCCTCACTCCGACCCCACGAGAGCAGTCGAATCTACTTCTGAAATCTGAGACCGCTCCAGAGTCAGCGGCACTCCATGTTTTCACAGCTGCGCTCTTGTCTGCGTCGAACGAGAGAAATCAAACTACGAAAGCGATAACGAAAAATCGGCGCTACCTCTGCTGAAGCTTAGTATGCGGATCAATGCCTGGTCTGGGCAGAACACAACCGAGCCTAGCAGCGAAAAGTAAGGATGGCCTTCGGCCTCGTAGAAGACTTGAGGACATTCACTCGATCGTATTTACTGAGCGCTTACTGCGCGCAGAGGGCCTGAGGGAAGGAATGGATTATAGGGGTGGCCAATTGTGCAGTCCCCTTCTCTCATCCCCCTCTAGACTGTAAACTCGGCGTGGGCAGGGAACGTGTCTCTATCGAGCGCCGTCCAGTCGTCTTCCGATTCACGGCGACTCCACGGATATACTCTCTCCAGAACGTCCCGTCCCCTCCCGTAATCCAAGCCTGGGCTTGCGAGTCAGAGGTCACGCGTTCGACTCCCGGCTCTGCCACTTGTCGGCTGTGTGACTGTCACTTCGCTTCTCTGTGCCTCGGTTACCTCATCTGTAAAATGGGGAGTAACTGTAAGCCTCACGTGGGGCAACCTGATGACCCCGTATCTCCCCCAGCGCTTAGAACAGTGCTCTGCACGTAGTAAGCGCTTAACAAATACCAACATTATTATAATCCACACCCTTCCCGACGGTTCCTCCGTTATTCGTTGTTACGGTCTCTATCCGTCTTTTCACGTCTTCCCTGGACTTTTCTAGTGTCTTCTCCAGAGAATCAGTTCTCCTGACGATGTGTCCAAAACCCGCTAATCTAAAATGAGTCGTCTGGTCTTCCAAACACAACTTTGGCTTCGTTTGCTCCAAAATCCATCTGTCTGTCTTCGGGGCGGTCCCTGGTATTCGCAGAAGCCTTCTCCACCACCACCGACGTCCTCTCTATCTCCTTTTTTCACCGTCCAGCTTCTGGATCCGTACATCGTCAGCGGAAACACCAGGGAGTTGACGATTTGTATTTCTGGGGGCGGTTGTTACGTCAGCACAGCTCATGACTTTTTCCGGGCTCTTCACAGCAGGTCCCCTTAACATTAACCCGGGTGACCCCTCCACGCGTCCCACGTAGGCCTCCGCGCGACGCTGCCTAACTTTTAGCAGCACCTCGCCGGCACGTGAGATCGAGGAAGCTGTACGTTAAGTGTCGCATTTCGTCGTACCTCCTTGCCGCGGCACTGGACCGATCTCTTCCGATGCGATGGCCACCGAGCGGTGAGCCAGACCTGTCGACGTAATTTAGTTAGGACTTTATCCGCTTCCTCACCGGCTGCCTGAAACACCTCGCTAGGAAGGTCATCAAAGCCGGGTGCCTTATTTTTAGCGAGGCAGTGTCGAGCTCCTCTGACTTCACTTTCCACCACGAGTGGCTCTGATTCGAAAGGGATGTGAACGAGGCTACAAAGTCGTCGTTCCCCCCCCCCCCCCCCCCACGCACTTGTACGGTGCTCTGCACGCGGAGAGCGCTCGATAGATCCGACCGATCCCTCCTCTCTACGTCCCGGCGGGGGTACGACTGCCGCGGGCAAAGAGGGGGCGGGGATGGGGTGTTTCGAGCAGGACCCGGGGGCGGCCCTCGCGTCCGCCGAATCCGGGTCCAACGCAGGGCCAGGGCGGTGCAAGCCATCGGCCGCCGCTGCCCTCTTCGCCAGCGGGTTCTCAAGATGCCTGTCCACCTTCCAAGACTCCTCTGGAGCTTCTTTGGTCCGAAACCATTTTGGGGAAGCCGCGTGGCTATACGGAAAGAGCCCGGGCCTTCGAGTCAGAGGACGTGGGTTCTGATCCCGGCTCTGCCGCTCGCCTCCTGTGTGATCTAGGGCGAGTCACTTCACTTCTCTGTGCCTCAGTGACCTCATCTGGAAAATGGGGAGTGAGACCGCGAGCCCCGTGCGGGCCAGGGATTGCGTCTGACCTGATTACCTTCCATCTACTCCAGCGCTTAAAACAGTGCCCGGCACACAGTACGCGCCGAACGTGACATGTGGACGCGTGAATCCCGTCGCCGCACATACGCGATATACACCTGTCACAGGAGTCGTACACCTGAAATAGGAGAGGTGCCCCCCTTTCCGCTTTTTAAAGAGATACCACAAATCCCAACAAATCCCTTGCTGCCAGTATCGAGCGACAGCCGGGCGCTATAAAATCATTTAAAAAGTGATGGAGCTTTATAAATCGATTCACTGTTAAGCCACCACTTCGGGCATCTCTCTCCCAGCCCTCCCAATTTGAGGAATAAATAATCGAGCCACTTTTCCGACACACCACGCTCGTCTCCACATCCTGCCGACTTTCAGGTAAAAAACAAAAAAAACTAAAAAACAGATCTCGAGTTCATAAGAAGGAAACACTCTTTTTTTTTTTTTTTTGCTTTCCTCTGTTCATTGAATAATTTGAAACGTGCGCCGACGTTGCTTTCTGGTCCGTAGCCTTCATTTCCGTGACAGGATATGGCACCCGAAGAGCGGTTCCCATATTCCGGTGACGGAACTGGGGACGGGGTAAGGGGTTAAGCCGCGGCAGCCGTAATTATCTAGGTGGCTCGATTCATTTAGATACACCTTCCAGAAAATTCATCACGATTAAGCAAAGGATTTCTTTCCCACTGATTACCAGAGAGGAAGAGGAAAGGGCAGAAAAGTAATTCACCATTTGGGCATTTGCACAGATTGGCGAGAAGGCAAAAGGATGAGCTCTATAAATACGGAGTTTTAAAATGAACGACGCTTTTAAGAAGATTACACGGCAGAAACGCTGTCGCTAATACCGCTCGGAGAATTCTTGCAACTCTTAGTAGAAAGCTTTACGCTACGTAATCTAAAAAGATAAAAAACCTACTAGTAAAATAAGGATTTGTAATCCTACGCTCTGTAGCACGCTAAAAAAAAAATGGAAAAGGAAAGGGCTAACGGGAACCTCTACGGATATGTCGTCCCTCCCCGCGTACGGGCGAGACCGCGCCGACCGGTAGCTCCTAAAACCCCTCAAAAAGGTGCGTCGATCCTACAGCCACGTCGTCCGATGAGTTGGAAGGAGAACGTCTCCCTTCGCCTCAGGTCTGTCGTCGCCGCTGTCACTCTTTGGTTGTGCAAGAGAACGGGCAGAGACCGCAGAAGGGCCGGCTCGCTGATCTTACACGGACTCGATCTGCAGCGTCAGACCGCTGGGACACGGAGGAAGCCGAGGCGCTCCCGTCGCTCTAACCCTCTTTACCCAGGATCGAGGTTGAGCACCTGCTGAAATGCCAAGAACTCGGATGTCGGCATTTTAATTCATCAGGGAGCAAACGGCCCGGACCTTCAGGATGTTTCCAGGAGCCCCGGGAGGTTCCTCCTCCCCCGCAAATGCCGTTGACGGGCCGCACGGAAGAGCCGATGGCTTTCAACGAGCCTCTTCCGATATTAGGAAGAGCCCTCGGCTGGCTAACGGACACGGAAGATTGCCAGTCGACTGTAAACGTGTCTCTTTTCACATTATTTTGCAACGCTTTCGGACGCGACTCGACTTCCCCGACTCACGGCCGGGGAAGCGCCCGACTCGGGGCCCTCGGATCCGGTTCCCTATTCTCATCGTACGGGGACGGTCCATCCGACTTCACGCCCGACTCCGACCCGTCCTCTTTTTTCTTTTTTCCAAGCCAACAAGTCACACCCCAGTCCTGCCACCCACCACTGGCCACGGCAGGAGGAAGATCCCCCTGACCAAGCCTGATCCCGCCAGCCCCGCGATCACCACATAAACCTCTGAACGTCCTCGCTATTGGGCCACCGGAACGTCTTGTGTAGAAAGAGGTAAAAGGTCACAAAATTAATCGCCACGTAGAGTCCGAACTCGCAGAGGAGCTTGGGCACCGAAGGCACGGGGATATTCAGCCGGTAGATCACGTAGGGCAGGATGAAATATCGGAATTCGAAGAGCCGCTGAGGGACCGTGCCGGCCGCGACGCACACGGCGAACATTAAATTCCAGAACGTGGATTTGGACTTCAGCGACTCGGCGATGCTCCAGCCCGCGAACACGTACCCCGGCACCAGTAAATACTTGACGACGCTATACCGCTCGAAGACTCTCTTCCACACGTAAAACGTGTAATGCCGGTTATCGGCGAGCAGGTACTTGTGAACGTAAGTGAATTTCCAGACGAGGAATAAGGAGACGGCCGTCAGCGCCACATAGCGGGCCCGCCGCTTCCAGGCGGACTGAAGGAAAGTTCGCACCTTCTTCGGGGATATCAAATGCGGGAAAGAAAAAAAGAGCGTGAAAGAGAAAAAGTAGAACAGCTGCGGGAAGTGCAGGCAGGCTTCGTGGCTGCTTCGATCCCCCACGGCCACGCCGCCGTTGAAAACCACGAACGCCGCGAACAGGGATACCAAGAGGACGTAGGGCCAGGTCAGAAGGACGAGCGTCCGCAGGTTCTTCGCCGACCCGACGTAACCGAGGAGAAACCGCAGCGACTTCCTCAGTTCCGAGACCGGTCCTTTGAGGTACGGGAGCCTCTCCTCCTTCTTCTTCTGCAGTTCCGTCTTCCACGCTTCCGTCACCTTCTGGGCCAGGACGCTGCCCGCGCAGAAGGCGGCCCAGACGACGTTCGTCTGGCGGAACATGATGCCGCAGAAGCCGAGCAGGGCCGAGGTCTTATGGTTACCGTCGAGACACATCAGGTAGGCAAAGAGGGTGAAAAACACCGAGCCCGTCTCTGTGTAGTAAAGGAAAGTGAAAAAATACAACGTAGGAAATACCGCCAGGGTTAAGGCGGACAAGATTCTCTGGACGCCGGTGACAGCCTGGAAAGAAAAATACGGCGCGTTAGTTGATGAGCCACCGATTCTCACAGAAAATCACGTTGTCGGAGTCTCTGACTCCCGGGACTTTTGAATCCGCGCACGGCCTTCTCCACGCTGCCGCTGATGCCCTCAGTTCCCGAGCTACTTTCTCGCTCTTTGGTTGGCATCACTAAAGCGTGGTTGAAAAACAGAGAGCGGGGGCATCTTAAATACACCCGAGGAAATTCTCTGGGGCAGTTCCCAAAGAAATAACGCTGTTTAGGGCCGGATAACTAGAAGGAAGGTTTCCCCGGTTCGAATTCTCTCTCGGTACGAGGGACAGATGGGGAGAAAAAACTAGACTCAACAGAAGGAACTGCTTGGTGTGGGGAAGGAACGTGTCTACCGACTCTGTTTTATTGTACTCTCCCCAGCGCTCACTACAGTGCTCCGCACACAGCGAGCGTTCAACGCGCGTCAACTGACGAGGACGATTAACAGAACATTCTTTCGGATCAAAACCTGACGCGTGTCCATTATATCGCGTACTTTTAGTACGCATCTGAAAAAAGTGCATTTCCTGAAACGAAAACGAAGCTATGAGGCCTCAGATTCCGGGATGAAAAACATTCCGCTTAATAATGGTATTTGGTAAGAGCTGGCTGTGTGCCAAGCACTGTTCTAAGCGCTGGGAGATACAAGGTAATCGAGCTGTCCCATCGGGGGGCTCGAAGTCTTAATCCCCCATTGTACAGATGAGGCACAGAGAAGTGAAGTGACTGGCCCAAAGTCACACGGCTGACGAGGAGCAGAGCCGGGATCAGAACCCGCGACCTCCGACCTCCAGGTCCGTGCTCTTTCCACTGAGTCACGCTGCTTCTAGGTTTAAATGAATTTACTGCCACTGAATAAATATCTAGTTTTACAGGATTGGGAAATAATCGAATAGAACTTTAAGTGCTAAAAGAAACGGGGGAAAAAAAAACCGAAAAACAAGCCGTGTGGCGAAATGAGTTTGTTCATATTCAGCCTAGTCGATGAAAACCCACCTTGTTCCTGTGCTGTATTTTGCACAGCAGCAGATAGAGTAAGTAGAAGTTGCCGACGCTGAAGAGGAGATTGACAAATCTGAGCATTCCTATGGAGCAGACCACGTGCTCGGACCATCCGAAGATCCACACGGCCGGCTTCACGACTCCAACCGACACGAGGTATAAACCGGGCGGCGTAGTGATCATGGGATCCCACTTCAAAACGAAACATAAGCGACGATAATCAGACCCGGACAGACGCGTTCCGGCCACTGAATAGCGCACGTGAAAACGCGCCGCTCCAACTCGAGTTCCCCCTTTCCCTCTACCACGGGAGGGGTCGGTTTGCTCGGGAAGGGGTCGAAAGCGCCAGAGACGGGGAGTTCTCCCCAACGGATCCGGACGGCTGGCCTTCGCGTTCGACGAGGGCGCCGGTCACAGTCGAGCTCTCCTCCCGAGCACGCTGAAAAGGAGAGACCCACGGCCCCGGCCACATCGGACGTACCGAAAGGCTAACGGACCCTCACCGGGTCGTCGTCCTCAGTATTTACGACGCCCGGTGCCGTCTGCTCTTTTGCCTCTCGGTCTCTCTTTCCGAATGGGGGCTCTGTGAAAATCACGTCGGGATCGTCGTCGATCCGGTGAGTCAGGCCCGGTGGCAAGAGCCCGGGCTTGGGAGTCAGAGGTCGTGGGTTCCGATCCCAGCTCCGCCACTTCTCTGCTGTGGGACCCCGGGTGAGTCACCTCACTTCTCTGAGCCCCAGTCCCCTCATCTGTAAAACGGGGACTGAGACGGCGAGCCCCATGCGAGGCGACCCGATCACCTGGTGTTTACCCCAGAGCTTACAACGGTGCTTGCCACATAGCGGGCGCTTAATACCATTATTTATTAGTATTATTATAGAGGGTTTGGAGACAGCAACCTGACAAACAGATCTGAGTGGATAATTTCCCATATCACTACGCCATCGACCCTTGCAAAAAGCATTTCTCCCCGGCCGGTCATCGTCACTCCTCTGTACTCAACGCCGTACGGTTGGAAGACAGAGAGAAACACAGAATACCGCACGGCCAGGGGAGGCAGGCAGAGGCCGCAGCCGGGACGGAGGGACGGCGGCCTTATTCCTCGTCGGACGCCAGGGCCTCCAACCGCTTCTTCCCCCTTGGGCCGGGCAATGTCGGAACAGACTCGAGCCGTGAGAAAAACGTTTTTCCTCGGGGTGGGTTTCCCCTGCGGGTCCGCGAGCTCCGCGAGGGCGGAGATCGGGCCTGCGACCTCGGCCGCCCTCTCCTCGGCGCTTAGCAAGGTACTCGGCACGGAGTCTGGGAACTCCCTGCGGGCTCGCATCTCCTCCCGCCTCCGGGACGTCTCCACCCGGATGTCGGCCCGCCACCTAAAACTCAACGTGAGCGAGACCGAGCTCCTCACCTTCCCTCCCGAGCCCGGTCCTCTCCCGGACTTCCCTATCGCCGTGGACGGCGGGACCGTCCTTCCCGTCTCTCGGGCCCGCGATCCCGGTGTCATCCTTGACTCGTCTCTCTCGTTCGCCCCACGCACCCTATCCGTCACCGAGACCCGCCGTTCTCACCTTTACGATATCGCCGAGATCCGCCCTCTCCTCTCCACCCGGACGGCTACCTTACCGCTACGGGCTCTCGTTATATCCCGGCTAGACTACCGTGTCGGCCTTCTCTCCGATCTCCCTTCCTCCCCTCTCGCCCCGCTCCGGTCTATTCTTCACTCCGCCGCCCGGCTCATCTTCCCGCAGAAACGCTCTGGGCCCGTCACTCCCCTTCTTAGACACCTCCAGTGGTTGCCCATCGACCTCCGCTCCAAACAGAAACTCCTCACTCTAGGCTTCGAGGCTCTCCGTCACCTTGACCCTCCCTACCTCTCCTCCCTTCTCCCTTCCCACCGCCCACCCCGCACGCTCCGCTCCTCCGCCGCCCACCTCCTCGCCGTCCCCCGGTCTCGCCCGTCCCGCCGTCGACCCCCGGGCCGCGTCCTCCCGCGGTCCCGGAACGCCCTCCCTCCTCACCTCCGCCAGACTCATTCTCTTCCCCTCTTCGAAGCCCTACTGAGAGCTCACCTCCTCCAAGAGGCCTTCCCACACTGAGCTCCCCCCTCTGTTCCCTCTGCTCCCTCTACCCCCCCCTTCACCTCTCCTCAGCTAAGCCCTCTTCTCCCCCCTTTCCCTCTGCTCCTCCCCCTCTCCCTTCCCATCCCCTCAGCCCCGTACTCGTCTGCTCTGCTCAATATTTTCATCACCCTATTTATTTTGTTCATGAAACGTACATCGCCTCGATTCTATTTAGTCGCCATCGGTTTTTACGAGACGTTCTCCCCCTCGACTCTATTCATCGCCATCCTTCTCGTCCGCCCGTCTCCCCCGATCGGACCGTGAGCCCGTCAGACGGCGGGGACCGTCTCTATCTGTTGCCGACTTGTTCGTTCCAAGCGCTCGGTACAGTGCTCTGCACATGGTAAGCGCTCAATAAATACTATGGAATGAATGAATGAATGAACTCGGTCAACACCACGATGCACGTCGATACGCTTCGGTGGACAGAGATGGGGGGGAACCTTAAATACTCGGGGCACCCGGGACTCAGTGGAGGCCTCGAGGAACTCGGTGGGGAGATGAGCAAGTGATGAGGGAAGCCTTCCTGGGGGAGACGGGATTTTAGTAAGGCTTTGGAAGTAGTGGGGGGGAGGTATGATCCGCTGGACGGGAAGAGGGAGGGAGTCTCGGGCGGCGGAGTAACTTCGGTCCCCCGGGAGGCCCAGGAGAGTCGCGGGATGACGGCATCTGTTAGGCGCTTGCTACGTGCCAAGCACCGTTCTAAGCGCCGGCGTAGGTACGAGCTAATCGGGTTGCCCCACGTGGGGCTTGACGGTCTTCAGCCCCGTTTTTCAGATGAGGGAACTGAGGCCCAGAGAACTGACGTCCTTTGGGAGGCCCAGGAGGGTCATACGACTTGCCTAAGGTCACACAGCAGGCAGGGCCTGGATGAGAAGCCGCGTTCCCCCGACTCCCGGGCTCTTCCCGCGAGAATGGAGGCTCCTCGTGGGTAGGGATCACGTCTGCCCACACTGCACTATAACTATACTGCACTCAGTGGAAAGAGCCCGAGCTCTGGAGTCCGAGGTCACGGGTTTGAATCCCGGCTCTGCCACCTGTCAGCCGTGTGACCGTGGGCAAGTCGCTTCACTTCTGTGCCTCAGTTACCTCAACTGTAAAATGGGGATCGAGACCGTGAGCCCCACGTGGGACAACCTGATTCCCCCGCGTCTACCCCAGCGCTCAGAACAGTACTCTGCACATAGTAAGCGCTTAACAAATACCATTATTACTATTATAACTATACCGCACTCCCCCAAGCACTCGGTAATAGAGCTCTGCACACAGCGAGCGCTCCATAAACGCCGCGGATCGACCCATCGATCGATTCCACCGGGCCAGGCCGGTAGAGGAACGGGGAACACGAGGAGGATCTGGTTTCTGTCTTACCCGCTAGAGCCCACTGGACTGTAAAGCCACACCAGACGGTCGTCCCCTCTCCCAAGGTTTCAGCGCCCGTGTTATCTGTCGAGAGCTTAATGAATACCGTCGGTAGATTGATCGATGGGGAGAGGTAGGGGAGCGGAGAGGATGGCCTTTCCCCCTCCTCCTCCGCTCTGTGGGTCATCAGTAAGGACGGCATCTGTCGAGTGCTTACTACGTACGGCTCAGTGGAAAGAGCCCGGGCTTCGGAGTCAGAGGTCATGGGTTCGACTCCCGGCTCTGCCACCCGTCAGCTGGGTGACCGTGGGCGGGTCGCTTCGCTTCTCTGTGCCTCGGTTCCCTCATCTGGAAAATGGGGATTAACCGTGAGCCTCGCGCGGGACGACCCGATTACCTCGTATCTCCCCCGGCGCTTAGAACGGTGCTCTGCACATTGTAAGCGCCGAACAGATACCAACATCATCATTATTATTAGCCAGCGCCGAGCTGGGACGCAAGATCATCGGGTCCCCCGCGGGGCTCCCGGTCTAAGCTGGAGGGAGAACGGGAATCCCCATTCTGCAGAGGAGGTAACTGAGCCCCACAGAAGCTCAAGCGACCCGGCCAAGATCCCGCGGCAGACGAGCGGCGGAGCCGGGATCAGAAGCGGCGCGGCTCGGCGGCAAGAGCCCGGGCTTGGGAGTCAGAGGTCGTGGGTTCGAATCCCCGCTCCCCCGCTTGTCAGCTGTGTGACCGTGAGCAAGCCCCCCTTTCCCTCCGCTCCCTCTCCCCTCCCCCTCGTCCCTCCCCCTCCCCTCCGCACTGGGCTCATTCGGATATATTGTTTCTTGTCCTATTCATTTTGTTAATGAGGCGTCCATCCCTCTGATTCTACTGATCTTGACGATGTCTTGTTTTTGTCCGTCTACCGCCAATAACACTGATGGCATTTGTTAAGCGCTTACTATGTGCAAAGCACCGTTCTAAGCGCTGGGGGGGTGGGGGGGGGGGGATACAGGGTGAGCAGGCTGTCCCCCGTAGGGCTCAGAGACTTCATCCCCATTTTACAGATGAGGTCACTGAGGCCCAGAGAAGTGAAGTGACTTGCCCACAGTCACCCAGCTGACAGGCGGCGGAGCCGGGACCTCTGACTCCCAAGCCCAGGCTCGTTCCACTGAGCCACGCTGCTTCTCCAATAGACTGTGAGCCCGTCATTGGGCAGGGATGGTCTCTGTTGCCCAACTGTCCATTCCAAGCGCTCAGTACAGCGCTCTGCACATAGTCAGCGCTCAATAAACCCTACTGGATGAATAAAGTCACTTCACTTCTCTGGGCCTCGGGGCCCTCATCTGCCAAATGGGGATGAAGACCGGGAGCCCCACCTGGGACAGCCTGATTACCTTGTATCTCGCTCAGGACGGTGCTTGGCACGTAGTAGGCGCTTAACGAAGAGCAACATCGTTATTCTTATTATTAGAACCTTCTCGGCGGGCCTCCACCTCGCCCACATCCCACCTCTGGCCCGGAACGCCCTCCCTCCTCAAATCCCACAGTGACTCTCCCTCCCCCGGCCTTCGAAGCCTTATTGCTCTCCAGTGCCCCGCACATAGTGAGCGCTCGATGAATACCACCGAATGAATGAATACCGAAGGCCCATCCCCCGATCAGACCGCAAGCCCGGCAGACGGCAGGGACCGGCTCGATCTGTTGCCGACCTGTTCATTCCAGGCGCTTAGTACGGCGCTCCGCACACAGTAAGCGCTCAATAAATGCTATTGCACGAATGAATCTCCTCCAAGAGGCCTTCCCTGACTGAGCCCTGCTTTCCTCTCCTCCCACTCCCCTCGGCGTCGCCCTGACTCGCTCCCTTTATTCATCCTCCTCCCTCCCAGTCCCCCCGCGCTTCCGTCCACATCTGTCATCTATTTACGTATATTACCGTCTGTCTCCTCGTCCCCGGCGCCCAGACGGTAAGCTCGTTGAGGACAGGGAATGTGTCTGTTTACTGCTGCCCTGCCCCCTCCCAAACCCTCAGCACAGTGCTCCGCACGCAGTACGTGCCCAGAAGATATGACCGGACGGACGGACGGTCGGTCGATCGATCGAGAGAGGAATTAAGAGGATCACATTTCTCCCCCTTCCTCCTCCGCCGGTCTGCGGGCGGAGGGAAAGGCGATCGTAATCGATAACTGTGGCATAGCTAATAGGCGCCTACACCGTGTCAAGCACCGGGATGGAGGAAAGATAACCGGGTCCCGCGTGGAAGCGGCAGGAAGGAGAGGAGCTGAATTCCTTCATTCGGTCGCATTTACCGAGCGCTCACGACGTGCAGAGCACCGTACTGAGCGCTCGGCAGGTACAAGTCGGCCACAGATGGAGACCATCCCCGCCCGACGACGGCCTCACGGTCTCCCACTTGCCCAGTGAGCGAACTAGGGCACGGAGAAGCTAAGTTCGTTCCTTCCGTTGTATTTATTGAGCGCTTACTGTGTGCAAAACACTGTACTAAGCGCTTGGGAGAGCACATTATAACGAGAAAGAGAGACGTTCGCCGCTCGCAACCATCTCACAGTCTAAAGGGGGGGGGGGAGAAAAACATTAAAATAAAGGAGTGAGAGATCCACGTAGTGGACAGAGCACGGGCCCGGGAGTCAGGAGGTCAGGGCGCGGCCACTCGTCCGCTGGGTGACCTCGGTCGAGTCACCGCGCTTCTCCGGGCCTCGGCTCCCTCGTCTCTAAAAAGAGGACTGAGACCGTGAGCCCTCTGAGACCCCGTCCGCCTAATCGACATCTACCCCAGCGCTTCGAACAACGCTTGGCACGCCATGAGCACTTAACGAGTACCGTTGTTATCATTATTGTTCTCTGGGCCTCAGTTCCCTCCTCTCTAAAACAGGGACCAAGACCGTGAGCCCCAAGCGGGACGACCTGACTGCCTCGTATCCGCCCCAGTGCTCGCAACAGTGCTTGGCGCAGAGTAGGCGCTTAACAAGTACCCTTGTTGGGTAGGGATGCCCAACTGTACTTTCCAAGCGCTTAGTTCGGTGCTCTGCACAGAGTAAGCGCTCGGTAAATACGACGGAACGGATGAATGACATTATCATCCGCTGGGCCTCAGTTCCCTCGCCCGTAATAATAATGACGACGTTATCTGTCAAGCGCTTACTACGGACCAAATACTGTTCTAAGCGCTGGGGTAGATGCAGGGTAATCAGATTGTCCCACGTGGGACTCGCGGTCTTCATCCCATTTTTACAGACGAGGGAGGGAACTGTGGCCCAGAAGTGAAGTGACTTGCCCAAAGTCACACAGCTGACAAACGGCCGAGTCGGGATTAGAACCCAGGACCTCTGACTCCCGAGCCCGGGCTCTTTCCACTAAGCCACGCCGCTTCTCTGTACTCATTCATTCAATCGGATTTATTGAGCGTTTACTACGTGCAGGGCACTGTACCGAGCGCCTGGAGTTGACAATTCGGCAACAGATAGAGACGATCCCCGCCAACGACGGGCTCACAGTCTGATCGAGGGAGACGGACGGCAATACCAAACAAGCAGGCGTCAATACCATCAAGATGAATAGAATTATAGATATGCACCCATCTTTAATAAAATAGGGTAATAAATAATATGAACAAATACGCACAAGTGCAGCGGGGAGGGGAAGAGCAGAGGGAAGGATGAAGACTGCGCGTCCCCCGTGGGACAACCCGCCCATCTTGGAATAACAATAATGATAGCAGTTATTATTACTATTTTGGTATTTAAGCACTTATTATGTGCTGAGCACTGTTTTAAGCGCTGGGCATATGAATGAGTATCATTAGCTGGGCTTCAGCTCCCTCATCTGAAATAATAATAATAATGATAATAGTGGTAGTTGGCAAGCGCTTCCTATGTGCCAAGCACCGTTCTAAGCACTGGGGATGATACCAGGTAATGAGGTTGTCCCAGGTGGGGCTCTCAGTCTTCACCCCCATTTTCCAGATGAGGTCACCGAGGCCCAGAGAAGTGAAGTGACTGGCCCACAGTCACACAGCCGACAAGGGGCAGAGTCGGGATTCGAACCCATGACCCCTGACTCCAAAGCCCGGGCTCTTTCCACTGAGCCAGGCTTCAGCCCCACGTGGGCCAACCTGATGACGCTGTCTCTCCCCCAGCGCTTAGAAAAGTGCTCTGCACATAGGAAGCGCTTAAAAAATACCAACATCATCATCATTATCCTGTGTCTCCCCCAGCGCTCACGACAGTGCTCGGCACATAGTAAGCGTTCAATAAATACTACTGAATGAATGAATGCTCTGCACATAGAAGCGCTTAACAAATACCAACATTATCATCATTATCCTGTGTCTCCCCCAGCGCTTACGACAGTGCTCGGCACATAGTAAGCGCTCAATAAATACTATTGAATAAATGAATGCTTTGCACATAGTAAGTGCTTCACAAATACCAAAATGAATTATCATTATCCTGTATCTCTCCCAGCACTTAGAACAGTGCTCTGCACATAGTAAGGGCTTAACAAATACCAAAAAGAATTATCATTCTCTCTCCCAGCGCTTAGAGCAGTGCTCTGCACATAGTAAGCGCTTAACAAATACCAACATTATTATTATTATTCTGTATCTCTCCCAGCGCTTAGAGCAGTGCTGCACATAGTAAGCGTTTAACAAATACCATTATCATTATTATTACCCTGTGTCTCCCCCAGCGCTTAGTCCAGTGCTCTGCACCTAGTAAGCGCTCAATAAATACTATGGAATGAATGAATGCTCTGCACATAGTAAACGCTTAACAAATACCAAAATGAATTATTATTATCCTGTATCTCTCCGAGCGCTTAGAACAGCGCTCTGCACATAGTAAGTGCTTAATACCAAAATCAATTATCATTATTAGCCTGTGTCTCCTCCAGCGCTTAGAAGAGTGCTCTGCACAAAGTAAGCGCTCAATAAATACTACTGAATGAATGAATGCTCTGCACATAGTAAGCGCTTAATACCAAAATGAATTATTATTACCCTCCATCTCCCCCAGCGCTTAGCCCAGTGCTCTGCACATAGTAAGCGCTCAATAAATACTACTGAATAAATGCTCTGCACATAGTAAGCACTTAATACCAAAATGAATAATTATTATTACCCTGTGTCTCCCCCAGCGCTTAGTCCAGTGCTCTGCACATAGTAAGCGCTCAATAAATACTATTGAGTGAATGAATGCTCTGCACATAGTGAGCGCTTAACAAATACCAAAATGAATTACCATTATTACCCTGGGTCTCCCCCAGCGCTTAGTCCAGTGCTCTGCACATAGTAAGCGCTCAATAAATACTATTGAGTGAATGCTCTGCACATAGTAAACGCTTCACAAATACCAAAATGAATTATTATTACCCTGTATCTCTCCCAGCGCTTAGAACAGCGCTCTGTAAGTGCTTCACAAATACCGAAATGAATTATCGTTATTACCCTGTGTCTCCCCCAGCGCTTAGTCCAGTGCTCTGCACCTAGTAAGCGCTCAATAAATACTATTGAGTGAATGAATGCTCTGCACATAGTAAACGCTTCACAAATACCAAAAGGAATTATTATTATCCTGTCTCTCTCCCAGCGCTTAGAACAGCGCTCTGCACAGAGTAGGCGCTTCACAAATACCAAAATGAATTCTCATTATTACCCTGGGTCTCCCCCAGCGCTTAGTCCAGTGCTCTGCACCTAGTAAGCGCTCAATAAATACTATGGAATGAATGAATGCTCTGCACATAGCGAGTGCTTAACAAATAGCAAAATGAATTACCATTATTACCCTGGGTCTCCCCCAGCGCTTAGTCCAGTGCTCTGCACCTAGTAAGCGCTCAATAAATACTATGGAGTGAGTGAATGCTCTGCACCTAGTAAGCGCTTAACAGATACCAACATTATTGTTATTATTATTACCCTGGGTCTCCCCCAGCGCTTAGTCCAGTGCTCTGCGCCTAGTAAGCGCTCAGTAAATACTATGGAATGAATGAACGCTCTGCACCTGGTAAGCGCTTCACAAATAGCAACACCATCATTACCCTGTGTCTCCCCCAGCGCTTAGTCCAGTGCTCTGCACCTAGTAATTAATGTTGGTATTTGTTAAGCGCTTACTAGGTGCCGAGCACTGTTCTAAGCGCTGGGGTAGACCCAGGGGAATCAGGTTGTCCCACGTGGGGCTCACAGTCTGAATCCCCATTTTACAGATGAGGGAACTGAGGCACCGAGAAGTTAAGTGACTTGCCCACAGCCCGTAGTAAGCGCTCAGTAAATACTATGGAATGAATGAACGCTCTGCACCTGGTAAGCGCTTCACAAATAGCAACACCATCATTACCCTGTGTCTCCCCCAGCGCTTAGTCCAGTGCTCTGCACCTAGTAATTAATGTTGGTATTTGTTAAGCGCTTACTAGGTGCCGAGCACTGTTCTAAGCGCTGGGGGAGACCCAGGGGAATCAGGTTGTCCCACGTGGGGCTCACAGTCTGAATCCCCATTTTACAGATGAGGGAACTGAGGCACCGAGAAGTTAAGTGACTTGCCCACAGCCCGTAGTAAGCCCTCAGTAAATACTATGGAATGAATGAACGCTCTGCACCTAGTAAGCGTTTCACAAATAGCAACACCATCATTACCCTGGGTCTCCCCCAGCGCTTAGTCCAGTGCTCTGCACCTAGAAAGCGCTCAGTAAATACTATGGAATGAATGAACGCTCTGCACCTAGTAAGCGCTTCACAAATAGCAACACCATCATTACCCTGGGTCTCCCCCAGCGCTCGGCACCTAGTAAGCGCTCAATAAGCGCTAATGGAGCGACTGAATGAACGTCAGCCGTGTGAGCCGGGGCCGGTCCCTGCCCCTCTGGGCCTCCTCTTTTAAATGCGGATGAAGCCCGGGCCGCCCCCGTGTGTGTGTGTGTGTGCTCCCGCCAGCCTGGCCATCTGCCCCCAGCGCTCAGCGCAGTGTGCGGCACGTGTAGTGGGCGCTCGGGGCAGGGGAGGCTCGGGGGGGGGGAAATGGCGGCGGCGGGCGGGGGGGGGGGGAGGGGCCACCTGGTCGAAGCGTCCCCGGCAGTAGCGCTGGGCCTGGGGGAGATGGAAGAGCTCGTCCATGTAGGGGCGGCCCAGGGCCCGGCCCACGGCGGAGAAGAGCAGGCAGGACACCAGCAACGTGCAGCTCAGCGCGGCCGACAGGTAGCATCGCTCCCGCCGCGCCATGACACCCCGCCCGCCTCAGCCGCCCGCACCGGAAGTGCCCGCGCCGGAAGGTCCCACCCCCAACTCGCTCCGCACCCCGCCCGTCTCCCTCCCCCCCTTCCCCGCCGCCGGGACCGCCTCCGCTCCCGCCCCGAGGCCTCCCCCGACTCCGTCCCCGGCGGGGGCGGCCGACGGCCCCCCGAAAACGGCCGGGGGGGGGGGGGGCGGCCTTAAGGGCGGGGACGGGGCGGAACTCCAGGCGCGCGGAGGCGGTTTCCGGGCGGAGGGTTGCGGGCGTGGCACCGGGAGGCCCGAGCGGCGGCGGTTGCGGCCTACACTTCCGGTCGGCCCGGCCGTCCCGTAGTTCGTCCGCCGCCTCCGGGAAGCCTTCCGCCCCTGCCCCGCGACGGCCCAGGGATCTCCCAGCGTTGGCGACGGGGGCCCGGACCCGCTCCGCAGGTCAGCGCGCGCGCGCACCGACCTCCCCAACCGCATTCATTCACTCACTCACTCATTCATTCATTCATTCCTGTTTATTGAGCGCCTACTGTGTGCAGAGCGCTGTGCCCAGCGCTCGGAATAATAATATCGCATGCATTTAGTCGGATTTATTGAGCGCCTACTGTGCACAGAGCACTGTACTGAGCGCATTCGTTCGTTCCATTGTATTGAGCGCCTACTGTGTGCAAAACACTGTGCTCAGCGCTTGGACTAGTAGTACCGCATTCATTCATTCCATCTTATTTATTGAGCGCTTACTATGTGCAGAGCACTGTGCTAAGCGCTTGGACTAGTCATGCCGCATTCATTCATTCCATCTTATTTATTGAGCGCTTACTGTGGGCTGAGCACTGTGCTAAGCGCTTGGACTAATCATTCATTCATTCATTCCATCTCATTTATTGAGCGCTTACTATGGGCAGAGCACTGTGCTGAGCGCTTGGCCTAGTCATGCCGCATTCATTCATTCATTCCATCTTGTTTATTGAGCGCTTACTGTGGGCTGAGCACTGTGCTAAGCGCTTGGACTAATCATTCATTCATTCCATCTTGTTTATTGAGCGCTTACTGTGTGCAGAGCACTGTGCTGAGCGCTTGGACTAGTCATACCGCATTCATTCATTCCATCTTGTTTATTGAGCGCTTACTGTGGGCTGAGCCCTGTGCTAAGCGCTGGGACTAATCATTCAGTCATTCATTCCATCTCGTTTATTGAGCGCTTACTGTGTGCAGAGCACTGTGCTGAGCGCTTGGCCTAGTCATGCCGCATTCATTCATTCCATCTTGTTTATTGAGCGCTTATTGTGGGCTGAGCCCTGTGCTAAGCGCTGGGACTAATCAGTCATTCATTCCATCTCATTTATTGAGCGCTTACTATGTGCAGAGCACTGTGCTGAGCGCTTGGCCTAGTCATGCCGCATTCATTCATTCCATCTTGTTTATTGAGCGCTTACTGTGGCTGAGCACTGTGCTAAGCGGTTGGACTAATAATACATTCATTCCTTCATTCCATCTTACTTATTGAGCGCTTACTGTGTGCAGAGCACTGTGCTGAGCGCTTGGACTAGTAATACCGCATTCATTCATTCCATCTTATTCATTGAGCGCTTACTGTGTGCTGAGCACTGTGCTAAGCGCTTGGAAGGTACAGTTCGGCAACAGAGAGAGACCAGATTAGACTGTAAACCCGTCAGAGGGCAGGGACCGTCTCTATCTGTTACCGACTTGTCCATTCCAAACGCTTAGTACACTGCTGTGCACATAGTGAGCGCTCAATAAATACTATTGAAAGAATCCCTGACAGCCTTCTTGTTCGTTTTCCAACCCTGTCGTTATCTTTTCTGGGGAGGGGAGGGTTTATTGATGATTACGAATTATATTATAACATATATTAGCATAATATTATTATTATAATATTTGTTAATGATAATGCTAATTGTATTTCTTAAGCGCTTACTATGGGCCAAGCAGTTCCCTCCCTTTTCCCTCTGCCCCGCCACTTCCCCCTCCTCCCTCCCTTTTCTCTTCCCCCTTCCCCTCCCCATGGCACTTGCCTATATTTGTATATATTATTTATTACTCTATTTATTTTGTTAATGATGGTTATATGCCTATGATTCTATTTGTTTCGATGCTACTGATGCCAGTCTACTCATTTTGTTTTGTCGTCTGTCTCCCCCTTCTAGACCGTGAGCCCGTCGTTGGGCAGGGACTGTCTCTATCTGTTGCCGAATTGTCCTCTCCAAGCGCTTAGTACAGTGCTCCGCACACAGTAAGCGCTCAATAAATACGAATGAGTGAATGTTCTAAGCGTCGGGGGAGATACTAAGCGATGGGGGAGACAGAAGGTCATCAGGTTGTCTGTCAGGTCATCAGTCTTAATCCCCATTTTACAGATGAGGGAACTGAGGCCCAGAGAAGTGAAGCGAGTTGCCCACGGTCACCCAGCTGACAAGTGGCAGAGCCAAGATTAGAACCCACGACCTCTGACTCCCAAGGCCTTGCTCTTGTCACTTGGCCATGCTGCTTCTCCCAAATAAAGGCGACGGTGTTTGTTAAGCGCTTCCTATGTGCCGAGCACCGTTCTGAGCACTAGGGTGATAATAACGTTGGTATTTGTTAAGCGCTTACTATGTGCAGAGCACTGTTCTAAGCGCTGGGGGAGATACAGGGTCATCAGGTTGTCTCACGTGAGGCTCACAGTCAATCCCCATTTTCCAGATGAGGTCACTGAGGCCCAGAGAAGTGAAGTGACTTGCCCACAGTCACACAGCTGACAAATGGCAGAGCTGGGATTTGAACTCATGGGTAGGTAGAAGGTACTCAGGTTGCCCCATGTGGGACTCACAGTCGTCATCCCCATTTTCCAGACGAGGTCACTGAGGCCCGGAGAAGCGAAGTGACTTACGCAGAGTCACGCAGCGGACAAGAACCCATGACTTTCCGACTCCCGGGCCCCTGCTCTGTCACCCCCATGGTGTCCATCTCCCTCTTCTGTGCTTATAATAATCATGTTGGTATTTGTTAAGCGCTTACTACGTGCCGAGCACTGTTGTAAGCGCTGGGGGGGGGGGGGGGAGGATACAAGGTGATCAGATTGTCCCACGTGGGGCTCACGGTCTTCATCCCCATTTTACAGACGAGGTCACTAGAGGCCCAGAGAAGCGAAGTGACTTACGCGGGGTCACACGGCAGACAAGTGGCAGAGCCGGGATTAGAACCCACCGCCTCTGATCAACTACGCGTAAGGGGCAAACACCGAAATTGTGCGTCCGTCTCCCCCGATCAGACCGTAAGCCCGTCAGAGGGCAGGGACCCGTCTCTATCTGTTACCGATTTATACATTCCGAGCGCTTAGTACAGTGCTCTGCACATAGTAAGCGCTCAATAAATACTTTTGAATGAATGAATGAAGCACTGAGGTAGATACAAGATGATCCTACTTAGTCTGTGAAACGGGGGAGGGACAGGGACTGGGTCTCACCTGCCTACCTTGTATTCGTTCAACCGTATTTATCGAGTGCTAACCGTGTGCGGAGCACTGTGCCGAGCGCTTGGGAGAGTTCGCTCTAACAATACGCAGACACATTCCCTGCCCACGTCGAGCTCACCGGGTCCCTTCCCCAGCGCTAGGTCCAGTGCTTGGCCCATATTAAGCACTTAATAATAATGTCGGTGTTTGTTAAGCGCTTACTATGTGCAGAGCGCTGTTCTAAGCGCCGGGGTAGGCACAAGGGAATCAGGTCGTCCCACGTGGGGCTCACGGTCTTAATCCCCATTTTCCAGAGGAGGTCACTGAGGCCCAGAGAAGTGAAGTGGCTTGCCCAGAGTCACACAGCTGACAGGCGGCAGAGCCGGGATTCGAACCCCAAAGCCCGGGCTCTTTCCACTGAGCCATCCGCCACCATTATCAGATCAATCGAAGGCATTTATTGAGTGCTTACACTGTGCAGAGCACTGTTCTAAGCGCTTGGGGTCCGTAGGGAAGCAGCTGGGCCTAGTGGAAAGATCCCGGGCCTGGGAGGCAGAGGACCTGGCTTCTAATCTCAACTGTGGTGAGTCTGCCGTGTGACCTCGGACAAGCCGCCGAACTTCTTTCTTTTTGCCTCGGTTACCTCTTCTGTAAAACGGGAATTGAGATTGTGGGACAAGGGGCTGTTTCCGACTCGATCGTCCGATTTCTACCCCGGCGCTCGGTACGGTACCTGGCACCCGGTGAGCTCGTAGATCATTAAAAAGAAACCCCAGCTACCACATGGGGCTCACAGTCTGAGCAGGATGAGAGCAGGTGCCGAATCCCCGTTTTCCAGTTGAGGAAAGTGAGGCACAGAGAAACTCGGTGACTTGCCCAAGCTCACAGCAGGCAAGCGGCAAATTCGGGATTAGAACCCAGGTCCTCTGACTCCCAGGACTTGGGTTTTTCCCACCGGGTCACACTGCTTCACTTAAATGCGTCCACCCTCAATTCATAATAATGGTTTAGCTCTTACCCTGTCCCAAGCGCTGGGGTAGATTTTTTTTTTTTAAATAGTATTTGTTAAGCGCTTACTATGTGCCAGACGCTGTTCTACGCCCTGAGGTAGATACGAGGTAATCAGGTTGGCACGAGCCAAACGCCTCTTCCCCCTCTTTCCCTCTGCTCCTCCCCTTCTCCTTTCCCCTCCCGTCAGCACGCTGGATTGTATACAGTTTTTTATTACCCTATTTATTTTGTTAATGAGCTGTCCATCCCCTTGATTCTATTTATTGCTATTGTTTTAATGAGATGTTCATCCCCTCGATTCTATCTATCGCCATCGTTCTCGTCCGTCCGTCTCCCCCGATCAGACCGTGAGCCCGTCAGAGGGCGGGGACCGTCTCTATCTGTTGCCGATTTGTCCATTCCTAGCGCTTAGTCCGGTGCTCTGCCCAGAGTAGGCGCTCCATAAATACTAGTGTATGCGCGGAGGCGGGATTAGAACCCGCATCCTCTGACTCCCGGGCTCTTGGCTCTAGGCCACGCCGCTTCTCACACCTCCCGACCACCTAGGGACAGTGCTCCGCACGGCGTAAGCGCTCGCTACGTGCTATCGATCGATGGCCCCATTCTCGATGCAATACGGGAAATAGGGACGAGGCGAAAACACGACCTCCGTCCAGAAGATGCAACGGAGGGACGCCGGAGGTCGGGGAGGTCGTCGTCGGACAAAGAGGAACATTCTTACCCACAGGGGACGGGCCCTTAACGTCTCACAAGAAAGTAAAGAATGTTTTTCGGGTGACTTGATCTTCAGGTATCGCCTTGCTGCTCGACTTGGTTTTCCTTTTCCCCCCCAATTCCGATACTTCTGCGTGAAGCTTGGCGGAAAAGAGAAGCAGCGTGGCTCAGCGGATGGAGCCCGGGCTTGGGAGTCAGAGGTCACGGGTTCGAATGCCGGCTCCGCCACGTGGCAGCCGGGTGACGGTGGGCAAGTCACTTCGCCTCCCTGGGCCTCAGTTCCCTCATCTGGAAAATGGGGGTTGAGACCGTGAGCCTCCCGGGGGACAACCCGAGTGCTTAGAACAGTGCTCGGCACATAGCGAGCGCTTAACGAATGCCAACATCATTATTATAAAAAAAGTACAAAAACACATTCGGACCGGAACTGAGGATGATTCTTTCATAAACTAACTTCGATGGGACGGGTTTCTAACTGCACCTTAATATCAGCGGGGTAGAGTAAAGAACAGAGACCCGATTGTGGGAGTGAACTTGGGCTCGTGATATTTGGTAATTCCTGATGTGTGTGTTTCAACGACCTTTGTTTCATTAAAATCTCTCCAGGTCTTTCTGGGGGAACCCCTCGCTCAGCCCGACATGCAGTTAACACATCAACTAGAGCTGTTTCCCGACTGTAAGGTGACCCTTCTCTTGTATAACCACGTAAAAAACGCCGGCGATTTAAGAAGAATGGCGGTGGAGGGCTTGATCGACGGAGCGTTACTGAATCCTACGATGGTAAGCAGATGAACGGAAGGAAATTTACTCTGGGATGTGAGGATTTTTTTTTTCCTTCTATATAACGTTAAAAAAAATCAGTAGTTAGACCCTGCGGGTTTGAGGAGGAGGAGGATGTTGGACCCGGGTTCGGCGCGCAGAAGATGAGCTCGGATTCACTCATTCGGTCGTATTTCTTGAGCGCTTACTGTGTGCAGAGCGCCGTACCGAGCGCCGGGAAGGTACGGTTCCACCGCTTTCGGGAGCGAACTCGCAGACCGAGAGGCTGCTCAGGTGAATCGATTATGGCGGCGGTGGCCTGCAGAGCACCATCCGCACTCTCTCCTCCCTGCCGGCAGCGTGCCCGGCAGCTCTCCCGTTTCTGCCTTTTCTTACAGCCATCCTTCACATTTTCATATATATAATTATTCCGTGAGCGACGGTCTCACAACCTACGAATGAGGTGGGTGGCGGAGAATCGTCAGCAGCCCCCCGGGGAAAGGTGAGGCAAAGTGAAAAGGCAGAGACGAGAAGAAATGCCATTGATTAATAGTAACGGTATTTACCGAGCGCCGAACTTCTCGGCGCCTCGGTGACCTCACCTGTAAAACGGGGACTAAGACCGTGAGCCTCACGTGGGCCGACCTGATGACCCCGTATCTCCCCCAGCGCCTAGAACGGTGCTCTGCACACAGCAAGCGCTTAACAGATACCAACATGATTATTATTATCATTACAGGGCAGGCTGGGTTGTAGTAAGAGAGTGGTGAGGTAGGAGGGGGCAAGGTGTCCGACTGCTTTAAAGCCAGCGGTGAGGAGTCTCTGTTCGACGCGGAGGTGGTTGGGCTAGAGGTTCTTGAGGAGCCGGGGGAGACGCGGACCGGACGTTTCTGTTGGAAAACGTTCCGGGCAGCGGAATGAAGGACGGACTGGAGCGGGAAGAGACGGGAGGGCAGCGAGGCGGGCAGCGGTTCGGACGGAGAGAAGAGGGCAGATTTCAGCGGCGGAACCGACGCGATCCGGGGACGGATCGAATCCGTGGGTGGAATGAGAGAGACGAGCGGAGGACGACGCCAAGGTCACGGGCTCGGGAGGCAGGATAGCGGCGTTGCCTCCGGCGATGGAAAAGTCACGGGGAGGACAGGGTCTGGGTGGGAAGACGAGGCCTTCGGTCTGGGGCGGGTTTCATCTGAGGTGTCGGCCGGACATCCGAGTAGACGTGTCTCGAAGGCAGGGGAAGATGTTAGAGAGAGGGCAGGGCCGGAGCCGTAGATTTGGGAATCATCCGCGTAGGGATGGCGATCGAAGCTGTGGGAGCGAATGAGTTCTCCGAGGGAACGGTTGTAGAGGGGTGGGAGGGGAATGAAGGTCATTCATTCGGTCGTGTTTATTGAGCGCTTACTGTGCGCGGAGCTGAGCGCTTGGAGAGAACAGTTCGGCAACAGATAGAGACAGTCCCCACCCGACGACGGGCTCACGGTCTAGAAGGGGGAGAGAGTCAACGGAACAAGCAGGCAGGCACCAAAATAGATAAATAGAACTATAGGTCTATACACATCATTAATAAAATCAATAGAATGATATGTACCTGTACATACAAGTGCTGTGGCGTGGGGAGGAGGGTAAAGATGGGAGAGGGAGTGGGGGGCGGTGGGGAGAGAAGGGCAGAGGGAAAGGGAGGGCTCAGTGTGGGAAGGCCTCTCGGAGGAGGCGAGCTTTAAGTGGGGTTTCGAAGAGGGGAAGAGAATGAGTCTGGCGGAGGCGAGGAGGGAGGACGTTCCGGGACCGCGGGAGGCCGCGGCCCGGGGGTCGACGGCGGGAGGGGCGAGACCGAGGGACGGCGAGGAGGTGGGCGGCGGAGGAGCGGAGCGGGCCGGGCGGGCGGTGGAAAGAGAGAAGGGAGGAGAGGGAGGAGGGGGCGAGGGGATGGAGATGGGGGCGAGGTGACGGTCGGGGGTGAGGGTGACAGTCCAGGAACGGAGGAGAGGCGAGCGCTCGGTACCAGCGGCACCCACTGACTGCCGTGACCGAGATCGCCCCCGTGGCCCAACAGGCGGACCCTCCCTCTGAGGCTGCGACAGCCACCGCGGTGAGCAGATGTCCGTCGCTCCCGACGGGAGCCCCCGGGCGGGCGACGTACGGCTCCGGCCGTACGCCGGTTCGTCAAATTCGGTCCGGGGCATCTGATGGAGAAAGCCGATTTGAGGCTCCCTCCGAGATCAGGGTGGGCTCCCGATTTTTCGCCTGATTTCCCTTCTGTTCTTTTTCGATCCCCTCTTCTCTTCCAGATTCTCGATCCATTTCAGGTACTGGTGGCAACGAACAAAGCGGTTCACCTCTCCAGGCTGGGGAAATTGAAAACGAGAACGCTGCACACCGAAATTATTTTCAATTTATCTCCCAACAAAAACGTAAGCTGAATTTCCCGAGACGGATCGCCGGCAGTCTGGGTCACGGGTCTCGCGGTGACTGATCGAGTCCCACTTAGAAAAGTACGGTCTCCGTGAGAAGCGGCGTGGCTCGGCGGAAAGGGGCCGGGCTCGGGAGTCGGAGGTCATGGGTCCGACTCCCGGCTCCGCCGCTTGTCAGCGGGGTGACTGTGGGCGAGTCACTTCACTTCTCTGGGCCTCGGTTACCTCATCTGGAAAATGGGGATTTAACCGTGGGCCTCACGTGGGACGACCTGGTGACCCTGGATCTTCCCCAGCCGGGTGACCTTGGGCGAGTCGCTTCACTTCTCCGTGCCTCAGTTTCCTCCTCTGGAAAATGGGGTTGAAGAGTGGGAGCCCCACGTGGGACGACCTGACTACCCTGTATCTACGCCGGCGCTTAGAACAGTAAGCGCCTAACGGATACCGCCGTCATTATTATTGAAACGTGACTGCAGATGTTCATTTTCAAATTTTCGAATAACTTCTTTCTTTGTTGCGGACTGTCGTCATCCGTAGCTACTTCTGATGGAGGCGATATTTGTGAATAACAATGTTGGCATTTGTCAAGCGCTTACTGTGTGCCGAGCACCGTTCCGAGCGCCGGGGCAGACGCAGGGCCATCAGGTTGTCCCGCTCGGGGTGCACAGGCTTAAATCCCCATTTTCCAGATGAGGTGACTGAGGGCCCGAGAAGTCAGGTGACTCGGCCAAAGCCACACAGCTGACAGGCGGCAGAGCCGGCATTCGAACCCACGACCTCTGACTTCTAAGCCGGGCTCTTTCCCCGGAGCCCCGCTGCTCCTCCTGCTCGGGGCCAAGCACCACCACGTCCCGGGGTATGGGGCTCACGGCCTAAGGGGAAAGGAGGGCAGGTGTTTCATCCCCTGTTACATTTGAGGAAAGCGGGGCCCAGGGAAGTTAAGTGACTCGGCCAAGGTCACGCAGCAGGCAGGTGGCAGAGCGGGGATCAGAACCCAGGTCCCCCGGCTCCCAGACCTGGCTCTCTTCTACCGGGCCAAGTTGCTTCCCGGGTGGTTTGTCCCAAATGGCCACGCCCACCCCGTGCCCTACTAGGCGTGGCTCAGCGGAAGGAGCTCGGGCTGCGGAGTCAGGGGTCATGGGTTCGAATGCCGGCTCTGCCGCTCGTCAGCTGGGTGACTGGGGGCAAGTCACTTCGCGTCTCTGGGCCTCAGTTCCCTCCTCTGTCGAATGGGGCTGAAGGACTGTGAGCCTCACGTGGGCCAACCCGATGACCCTGGATCTCCCCCAGCGCTTAGAACCGTGCCCTGCACGTAGTAAGCGCTCGACGAATACCAACATCGTTATTATTATTACACCTCTGCTCTCTGTGGGGCTCGCTGTAAGTGGCGGTTGTCGCTTAGCTTATCATCATCATCACAGTATTCGTTAAGCGCTTACTTTGGGTCAAGCACTGCTCTAAGCGCCGGAGTAGATAGGAGGTGATCCGGTTGCCCCGGGTAGGGCTCACGGTCTTCGTCCCCACTTTCAGCCCTCAGAATTGAATCCCTAATTTAACTTGACTAGAAGGTCGTGTGCCACGCGTCAGCTCTGTGACTTGGGGCAAGTCACTTAATGTGGCTCGGTGGAAAGAGGCCGGGCTTGGGAGTCAGAGGTCGTGGGTTCGAATCCCGGCTGTGCCACTCGTCAGCTGGGTGACTGTGGGCGAGCCACCTCACTTCTCTGGGCCTCAGTTCCCTCATCTGGAAAATGGGGATTAAGACCGTGAGCCCCACATGAGACAAGCTGATGACCCTGTATCTTCCCCAGCGCTGAGAACGGTGCTCTGCACATAGTAAGCGCTTAACAAATACCAACGTTATCATTATTAACTTCTCCGGGCCTCAGTGACCTCATCCGTAAAACGGGGCTGAAGACCGTGAGCCCCACGTGGGACAGCCTGTTTGCTTGGTATCTACTCCGGCGCTTAGAACGGTGCTTGGCCCGCAGCGAGCGCTTAACGGATACCATCAGCGTTATTTAAAAATCCGATCAGCAGGGAAAACGTGCTCAAAAAACCGACCAAACGGGGAACTTTGAAATGAGGTAAATTCAGTAGGAAGGAAGAAATCAAAATGTCTGTAATACGAGACGAGACGAACAGGCCACGGGGCGAAGTACGGTGAGTTCTCCAGAGGCCGAACGGGCCGGGTCAGTGTCGCGATCGCATAACTGGCCGGCGGAAAACTGTCCGGACACGATGCAGGACAGTTCCAGAAAAGTCACTGAGAAAACGACTGTGCGTTCGTCTCAGATTTCAGAAGCTTTCAAAAAGTTTGGCATCTCGGATAGCGATACGTCAGTTTTGGTGGTCTTGGTTGAAGAGGGAGAGAAGGAAACGGATCGCGAAGGCCTCGCGTCCAGAGTAGAAGGTCAGCAAGTGTCTCTGGAGAAGCTCCCCGAAATAACGGACGTCTCAGAAGTCAAAAAGGTACGTGAGCGTGCAGACTCCTGGTCCCTCCAGCCCCCCAACTAAATTCCACTTCAGCTGAGGACGGGGACGTGGTAAGCACATCACAGCCAAACCAGTCGGTCGATAATAATAATAATGTTGGTATTTGTTAAGCGCAGCACTGTTCTAAGCACTGGGGTAGACACGGGGCAATCAGGTGGTCCCACGTGGGGCTCGCGGTCTTCATCCCCATTTTCCAGCTGAGGGAACTGAGGCCCAGAGAAGTGAAGAGACTTGCCCACGGTCACACAGCCGCCGTAGTGGCCGAGCTGGGATTCGAACTCCCGACCTCTGACTCCCAGGCCCGGGCTCTTTCCGCTCAGCCACGCTGCTTCTCTCAATCAGTCTTAATTAATGGCTGCTTCTCTTAATTAGTCGATCTGATTTGCTGAGCGCTCACTGTGTGCAGAGCACTGTACTGAGCACTTGGGACAGCACATTATGACAGACACGTTTCCCGCCCCCGACGGGCTTACAGTCTGAAGGGGAAGCAGCGTGGCTCAGCGGCAAGAGCCCGGGCTTGGGAGTCAGAGGTCATGAGTTCGACTCCCGGCTCTGCCACTCGGCAGCTGGGCGACTGTGGCCAAGTCACTTCACTTCTCTGGGCCGCAGTTCCCTCATCTGGAAAATGGGGATTAAAAGCGTGTGAGCCCCACGTGGGACGACCTGATGACAGTGTATCTCCCCCCCAGCGCTTAGAACGGTGCTCGGCACCTAGCGAGCGAGCGCTTAACGAATACCAACATTATGATTATTATATCAATAGAAAGTAACGACAGATAGATACGTCAGTGCCGTGGGGTCGGGAGCGAGTGAAGGGGGCAGGTCAGGGTGACGCAGGAGGGAGTGGGAGAAGAGGAGCAGAGTAGAGTAGAGAAGCAGCGTGGCTCAGTGGAAAGAGCCCGGGCTTGGGAGTCAGAGGTCATGAGTTCGACTCCCAGCTCTGCCGCTTGTCAGCTGTGTGACTGTGGGCGAGTCGCTTCACTTCTCTGGGCCTCAGTTACCTCATCTGTAAAATGGGGATTAACCGCGAGCCTCACGTGGGACGACCCGACGACCCTATATCTCCCCCCAGCGCTTAGAACGGTGCTCGGCACATAGTAAGCGCTTCCCAAATACCAACATCATTAAGAGGAAAGGGGGGCCAAACGGGATGTGGTTCCAGGGATACCGTTACCCTCAAAGGCCACCTCGGACTCCCCCGTGTCGGGGTGGGGATCAATCAGAAAATTTCTGGGCTTCCCTTTCGAAGAGCTTTCATTCATTCAGTCATATTGACTGAGCGCCCGCCGCGTGTGCGGACCAGTCACCTCGTCGTCACCGGGCAGGGATCGTCTCTCTCTGTGGCCGAATTGTACGTTCCGAGCGCTTAGTACGGTGCTGGGCCCGTAGTCGGCGCTCACTAGATACGATGGAACGAACGAATCTGCGTCGTGGCCGACTTGCTGGCGTCCACCGCGGCGCTCAGGGAAGAGCCCGGGCTTGGGAGTCAGGGGTCGTAGGTTCGAATCCCGGCTCCGCCGCTCGTCAGCTTGTGGGGCTTTGGGCATCTCTGCGCCTCAGTCACCTCATCTGTAAAATGGAGACTAAAGACCCCACGAGGGACAACCTGGTAAGCTTGTATCTACCCCAGCGCTTGGGAGAATACAGTACAACACGGAACAGAGACATCCCCCGCTCCCAACGAGCTGGCCGTCTGCTTCTGACTTGGATTTGGCTCCTGGATGCTTGACGCGCGCTCCCCGGGGTGGGGGTGGGCAGGGCGAGGGCCAGCAGAGGTTTCTGTCCCCCAGAGGACTCTTTTCTGGCATCTCTTTGCCTTCTGGCCGTTTCCCTAAACAGGGAGGAAGGAGTGAAAGCTTCTTATGCTTGGCTTGGCAGCGTGGCTCGGTGGGGAGAGCCCGGGCTTTGGAGTCGGAGGTCGTGGCTTCGAATCCCGCCTCTGCCACTTGTCGGCTGTGTGACTGGGGTCAGGTCACTTCTCTGTGCCTCAGTTCCCTCATCTGGAAAATGGCGATGAAGACTGTGAGCCCCGCGTGGGACGACCCGATTCCCCTGTGTCTCCCCCAGCGCCTAGAACGGTGCTCGGCCCATAGTAAGCGCTTAACAGATACCAACGTTATTCCTAGTCGTCATACTGGTATTAGTCACCCGTTATATGGAAAGTACTGTAGTAAGTGCTTTGGAAAAAGTACAAAGATAAACTCATTCCCCAGCATCGGGCACCCCCCCCCCTCCCGCCCCCCCCCCCCGGCCCGAAGATTTGGATACGTTTCTGGTTAATTGAGAAGAAACGAGAGAGTCACCGAAGGCGGTCACGTTTTAGTTTAGTTGATACTCCGTTGGTAGTAAGGTCGTCGTGTAGATGACGTGGGTTGATCTCTATACCTAGCGTCCGCCGCTTAAATGAAAAAACAGTAAATTCGAAAGTGACTCTGCACCCTTTTCGGTAGCTCAGATTCGAAGTCATTTCTGCCAGAGCGGCTGCCTCCGTCATCCTTCGAGAGTGAGGGGCGCTGCGAGAGGAGCCACTGAAGTGGAACGACTCCGTCGTATAAAAACGTAGATAAAACGACCAAAAATAACACATTCACTTATTCACGCCCTTCGTGTTTCTCTTTGTTTCTGCAGGTGTACAAGCTTACTCCCCAAGAGGAAAAGATTGGAACGTTATTGGATGGCGTCATTTGCAGAATGGCGACAAAAGATGTTTTGTAAGAATAAAATCGTTTCCAAGAAATGTAGCCCTCCGTTCACTGGCGGCATCTATGTAGATTTTAGTTCCTGCTAGTTACTGTTGGGTAGGTGATCTGAGCTTCTTTTACGAGAGCAAAGCAGTATTAGCGGAATTTCCGCGATGAGGGAAACTTGGGTATTCAGCTCTTCCGTCGGAAAACCGGAACAAGGGGAATGGGCAGCCGCTCGGCCCCGTGGAAGATAGCGTCTCGCAGCTAGCGTATCGCGGGCAGGTGGGGTGAACCCCCAGATCCAGGAGTAGCGGATGATTCCCCTCGTTATCACCGGAAACCAGAGATGAGACTGTGTTTCGGGATAGTGAAAGGGTGGCCCGGCGGGCAGAGCGCAGGCCCGGGAGTCGGAAGGCCGTGGGTTCTAAACCTGGCCCTGCCACTCCGCTGCTGAGTGGCCTTGGACAAGTCACTTCCCTTCTCTGTGCCTCCGTGTAAAATGGAGATCGAGACGTGGGACAGGAACTGTGTCCAACCCAGTGTGCCTGTATCCGCTCCAGTGCCTGGCACGCAAGTAAGCGCTTTACACACCCTATAATTATTATTATTACTATTAAAGGACCTGGGTTCTTATCCGGGCTCCGCCACTTGTCCTCTGGGTGACCCTGAGCTTGTCGCTTCACTTCTCTGGGCCTCAGTTACCTCATCTGTGGCAAAGTCGATTGGCTTACATCCACTCCGGCGCTTGGTAGGAAAGAGCCCGGGCTTGGGAGTCAGAGGTTATAGGTTCTAATCCCGGCCCCGCCACTTGTCAGCCTGTGGGGCTTTGGGCCAGTCGCTTCACTTCTCTGTGCCTCAGTCACCTCATCTGTAAAATGGGGATTAAAGACTGCGAGCCCCACGTGGGACAACCTGCTCAACTTGTCTCCACCCCAGCGCTTAGAACACTGCTTGGCACATAGTAAGCGCTTAACAAATACCATCATTATTATTATCGGTAACAAATACCGTCATCATCATCTGTATAATGGGGATTGAGACCGCGTTCAACCCGATCAGCTTGTATCTACCCCCGCGCTTAGAGGACCTAGGACATGGTAAGAGCTTAATATCATAAAAAAAAAAAATCACAAGAAAAGGCTAATCGACCCTTTTACATTAAAGATCCGTAGATATAGAACAGCTGTGTTTATCGCCAGGGTTTTTGACGAAATCTCAGCAGCCGTACCTCTACAAAACTGTGGAGAAAAGAGCGGGCGGAAATTCTCACTACAGACTCCACGTCGTCACAGCGATTACCAAAAGCCCGTGCTGCTCCCATCGCCGTATAGGCGGCTTGGCGGACGCTCGGAAGCGTGAATTGCCATCCCTGCCCTCGAAGAGCTTGCAGTCCAAAGGAGAAGGCGTAATGTGGGAAGGTTTCTAAGAGAAACAGCAGTTATTAAGGATCTTCATGTCGTCGACCTTCAGCTACATTCTGCGTTGGGTCGCGCATTTATCTGCCTTTACTTTGGGATTGGATTTAGCCCCTGTCGGACATGATGCGGACATGTTGGAAAATGAAAGTTTAAGTGCCTCGCACCTCACGAGTGCACAGTAAATGCTACGTGATTACGTTTTGAAAACGACTGTGTCGGTAATATTTCGGTGTTTTCCATAAAATTATGAATCAGGAGCCCCTGATGATACTTGGACTGCCATCCCTTTGATAAGAAGATCAGTTGAGGCTGCTGTGGATGGCATTTGTCCCCAAATTAATAATTGCTGGGATCTCCCATCTCTAGCAGGGCATGTGTATCTTGCAGGATTACTAGAAATTCAGTCAATGGTATGGAGTGCTTATTTGGTGCAGAACGCTGTGCTAAGCGCTTGGGACTGTACAATAAAACAGAGGTGGTAGACGCATTCCCTGACCGTATTAAGTTACCCTGCTCTAGCAGTGCCGCTAAATTCAAAGTATTGTGTCCTCCCCTTGCTAGTACCCTAGATGTGCACAAAATGTCCATTCTAGCACATGTCAGATAATTGAAAGTATTATTCTCGCACCCTGTGGAAAGAGCCCGGGCTTGGGAGTCAGAGGTCCTGGGTTCGACTCCCGGCTCTGCCACTTGTCAGCTGTGTCACTGTGGGCGAGTCACTTCACTTCTCTGGGCCTCAGTTCCCTCATCTGGAAAATGGGGATTAACTGCGAGCCTCACGTGGGACGACCCGATGACCCTGTATCTCCCCCAGCGCTTAGAACAGTGCTCTGCACATGGTAAGCGCTTAACAGATACCAACATTATTATATGATTACCTCGTGGCTTACTGGAAAGATCCCAGGCTTGGGAATCAGAGGTCATGGGTTCTAATCCCGGCTCCGCCACCTGTCAGCTGTGTGACTCTGGGCAAGTCACTCCACTTCTCTGTGCCTCAGTTCTCTCATCTGTAAAATGGGGATGAAGACGGTAAGCCCCACGTGGGACGACCTGATGACCCTGTATCTATCCCAGTGCTTGGCACATAGCAAGCACTTAAATATCACCATTATCATTCAAAGGCTGCCCTACAGTTGGACTTTTAGTGGCTTTTAGTGATCCCTGAGAGGCTCCTTTGGAGTTTAATAAGAACAAGAATTATGGTATTCGTTAAGCGCTTACTATGTGCCAAGCTCTACTACAAGTCAGTTGGGTTGGACACAGTCCCTGTCCCACACGGCATCATCCTAAAAACTCTGAGGAGTTTTAAAGCGAGCAGAAGACGCCGTCCCGGACCTTGATGCTTTTATAATCGAAAAGATGAGTCAATACCACCAGACATTTCATGAAATGCAAATTCTGGGATCAAATCAGCTTATCAAGTCAGAAGGGCACAGATAACATTCACCCAGCGCTCGACGGTTTACCGTTGTACTTGACAAAGATCGGGAAGAGATGAAGGTTTAGCAGGTTGCTCCCAGGAAGAGCCTGAGCTTGGGAGTCAGAGGATGTGGGTTCTGATCCCAGCTCCGCCACTCATCTGCTGTGTGACTGTGGGCAGGCCGCTTCACTTCTCTGTCCCTCAGTTACCTCATCTGTAAAATGGGGATTAAGACTGAGCCCCAGGTGGGACAACCCGATTACCTTGTATCTACCCCAGTGCTTAGAACGGTGCTTGGCACATAGTAAACACTTAAATACCATAATAATTATTATTATCACCTCTCCCACTCTTTCTCTCCATTAACCTGCAAGTTCTTGACCTGCTGATAATGGGATATTCCTTTCTTTTTCTTGTAATCCTGAAATGGATTGTAGGAAGCTTCGCTCTAGTCTCTTGCATTTGGGAGAAATAGTGGTGCCTACTATTATTATTTTCATTATTATTAAGGAAACTTGAAGCCCAGATGAGTGAAGTGAGTTGCCCAAGCTCACACAGCAGACAAGTGGTAGAGACGGGATCAGAACTCGGAATCTCTGACTCCCGGGCATGTGTTCTTTCCGCTTTTTAAAAATGACAACCTCCGTTTTAGGAGAACCGGGCGCACAAAACAATCTCTGTCCTTGAACCATTTATAATCTATTTGGACAACTTCCAAATCCTCTCCTTTTGACTTTCCTGTGACTGTTGGCAACACTGCCATTATCCCCATTTCTCAAGCCCATAACCTTGACGTTACCCTTGACTCCTTCTTCTTTCACCCCTCATCTACAATCACCAAATCAAGGTAAGATTTCCAAGTCTACCTTTTCCTCTCCATCCAAACGGCCACAACTCTAGTCTGATAACTGGAATCATCCTGTCTCAACTATTGCATCAACCTCTAACCTCGCTGCCTCGGATCAATCCTTCGATCAATGGTACTTCTGAGTCTTTACTGTTTACTAAGTGCAGTTTTTAAGGGTATTTCTGAAGTGCTTACTATGTGCCAGGCACTGGGCTAAGCGTTGGGAGTAGAAACCAGCTAATCAGGTCGTACACAGTCCGTATCCCACATGGGGCTCACGGTCTTAATCCCCATTTTACAGATGAGGTAACTGAGGCCCAGAGAAGTGAAGTGACCGTCCCAAGGTCGCGCAGCGGACGCGTGACGGAGCAGGGATTAGAACCCATGGCCGTCTGACTCCCAGGCCAGCGCTTCACTGATGGTGGATTTTAATAACCTGCCGTGTACCTTTTTGTGTTATAAAAGCATATCAATAGGTCATAGCCCGGAGAAAACTGGAGAAGAAAGACAAACTTTGAAAATTATAAAATGAGTGATTTAAAAATATCATGTTAATTCAGAGCTATAGAATCGCAACTCTGCTCTAATTTTGATCGGTACATTTCGGCTTTAATTCTTTTCAGAAGCTTTCAAGACAAGCCGACAACGAACTGTCATGTTCTGAATGTAAAGAAAGATCTGCCTCGGAGGTTCTTCGTATTTCTTTTATTTGTGATGGAAAAACAAGCCCAATTTACCGTTAAAAAATGGGGACAACAGTGACATAGAAAGAATGATAGCTTTCTCATGTACCGCGTTCAAATAGCATTTAGGGTAGTAGGCAGATGAGTTGCTTCCCCCTTTCTTTTTTGATTTCGTACTGTATGGTATTTATTGAGCGTCTCTTGGAAGCAGCGTGGCCTAGTGGAAAGAACACGGACCTGGGAGTCAAAGACGTGGGCTCTAATCCCAGTCCCACCTTTTGTCTGCTGCGTGACCTCGGGCGAGTTATTTAACTTCCCCATGCCTCAGTTTCCTCATCTGCAAACTGGGGATTAAATCCCACCCCCTCCTATTTAGAGTTGTAAACCCCATGTAGAACAGAGACCGTGTCCGCCCTGATTATTTCGTATCCTTTGTGTACACTGTACCTTGAAATCAATAGCACAGTACAAAAATGCCAAACCACGCTACTGCGTACAAGCTCATTTTTTAAATTCGCCCGACTACATTCCTGCTTCCAGGAATATCGTTTTTCCACAAAAACGTTGAAGCCGTGGTTTCCCATTCCTCAAGAAGCTCCAGTGGTTGTCCTTCCACCTCCTCCTCAAACAGAAACTCCTTACCATCGGATTTAAAGCACTCGATCACCTCTCCTCCTCCTACCGCAACTCGTTGCTCTCCCGCTACAACAGCCAGCCCGCGCACCTGGCTCCTCTAATGCCAATCTTCTCGGTGTCCCTTGATCTCGCCGATGGCCTCTCGCCCTCATCCCGCCTCTGGCCCGGAACGCCCTCCCCGCTCATATCCGACAGACGAAGCCTCCTCCCCTCCTTCAAAGCCTCATCGAAGGCCCGTCTCCTCCGAGAGGCCTTCCCCGACTAAGCCCTCCTTTCCTCTTCTCCCGCTCCCTCCTGCGTCGCCTTGCTCCCTTTATTCATCCCCCCTCCAAGGGCCACGGCACTTATCATCCGTCATTTATTCATTTCCATTTACGTCTCCCCTTCTAGACGGTAAGCTCGTTGCGGGCGGGGGATGCATGTTAAAAGTAATAATGATGGCATCTATTAAAGCCCGTATTACATTCATTCAATCGTATTTATTGAGCACCTCTCAGAGTGTGAGAGGTGATAATAATAATTATTATGGTATTTGAGTGTTTACTATGTGCCAAGCACCGTTCTAAGCACTGGGGTAGATACAAGGACAATAAATACTAATAAATACTAATACAATAAATACTCAATTAATACTCAATAAACACGGTACTAAGCACTTGGAAAGTAAAATCTGGCAACAGAGAGAGACGATCCCTGCCCGACAACGGGCTCAAAGTCCAGAAGGGGCGAGACAGACAGCAGAACGGAACACGGCAGGCACCGCTCTCAACGCCGGGGTAGAAACAAGCGAATCAGGTTGGATGTAGTCTGTCCCCCACGTGGGGCTCACAGTCTTCATCCCCACTTTACAGTTGAGGAAACTGAGGCCCACGGAAGTGAAATGACCCGCACGACAGACACGTAGCGGAGTCGGGATCAGATCTCAGTTCCTTCAGAGCCCCAGGGCCGGGCTCTGTCCACTAAGCCACGCTGTACTCGCCCAAGGGCTTAGGGCAGTAAGTGCTCAATAAATATGATTGACTGACTGCCTGACTGGGGGATTCCATGGGGAGAGGATGGATTTCATCCCAAGGCCTGTCTGGTGGTGGTGCTCTTGCCCTGCGGTTGCTCTCAACTGGAAGACTGGGGGAAAAAGCCAAATAACCTTTCAGGTTCTAAATCTCATCCTCCGGGGGACAGAAAGAGAAGGGAGAGGAGCAGTGGCATCTTAAACCCCGGAGAACATACCCAGGATGCGTACACGGACCATACTCATTCATTCAGTCGTCTTCATCGAGGGCTTACTGTGTGCAGAGCACTGTGCTAAGCGCTTGGGAGTGTATAGAGAAGCAGCGTGGCGCAGTGCAAAGAGCCCGGGCTTGGGAGTCAGAGGTCATGGGTTCAAATCCCGGCTGGGTGACTGTGGGCAAGTCACTTCACTTCCCCGGGCCTCAGTTCCCTCATCTGTAAAATGGGGATGAAGACTGTGAGCCTCACGGGGGACAACCTGATTACCCTGGACCTAACCCAGCGCTTAGAACAGCGCTCTGCACAGAGTAAGCGCTTAACAAATACCAACATCATTATTATTATTGTTACGCAACAAAAACCAGACACATTCCCTGCACAACTCATTTTAAAGGGCTCTCCAACTTTTCCAATGACTTTCTCTTCTGCGGCAATTCGGAACAAAGAGAAAAAGCCACGACCAGCCTTTGGTGTTGTGCTAATTAATAGTGATAATGTTGGTATTTGTTAAGTGCTTACTATGTGCCAAGCACTGCTCTAAGCGCTGGGGTAGATGCAGGGTAACTGGGTTGTCCCTTGTGAGGCTCACAGTCTAAATCCCCATTTTACAGGTGAGGTAACTGAAGCACCAAGACGTCAAGTGACTTGCCCAAAGTCACAGAGGTCTCTGTCTCGATCAATCAGCTGGCTGCCGTCTCCACCGCTTAGTACCGTGTCCCGGCGTTTAGTACAGTGCCTCACACGTAGTGAGCACTTCAAAAATACCATAATCATTTTTATTATTATTTCCCCAGAGCTGACTTTGCCGCTGCTCTGTGTTCTTGACGTGATTCTTCCGAATGTTTTTGTTTTGTGTTGTTTTTAAATGGCATTTAAGTGCTTACTGTGTGTCAAACACTTTGCCAGGTTCTGAGGTAGATAATAATAATAATAGTGATATTTGTTAAACACTTACTCTGTGCCAAGCACTGTTCTGTGTGCTGGGGTAGATACAAGGTCATCAGGTTGGACACAGTCCTTGTCCCACCTGGGGCTCACAGTCTCGATCCCCATTTTACAGAGGTGGTAACTGAGGCGCAGAGAAGTGAAGTGACCGACTCAAGGTCACACAGCAGACAAGTAGCCGAGCCGGGATTAAGATGAGATAAGATTAGATACGAATTAGGTTGGACCCAGTCCCTGTCACTCGGAGTCTAAGTAGGAGGGAGAACAGGAGAACTGAGGCCCAGAGAAGTGAAGTCATTTGCCCGAGGTCACAAAATATGGCCTTTTTAATGGATAGAGCGGGAGCCAGGGAGTCAGAAGGACCTGGGTTCTAATCCTGGTTGCACCCCTTGTCTCCTGGGTGACCCTGGGCAAGTCACTTCACTTCCCCGGGCCTCAGTCACCTCATCTGTAAAATGGAGATTAAGACTGCGAGCCCACGTGGACGGGGACTGTGTCCCCGACATTTTGCCGGCAACCATCCCAGCACTTGGTACGGTGCCGGACACACAGTGAGCGCTTAACAAATACCACTTTCACTGTGTTCTTATTTAAAGCAGATAAGTGGCAGAGCCGGGATTAGATGGCAGGTCCTCAGCCTCCCAGGTTGGGGCTCTTAATAAGAATAATAATAATAATGACGTTGGTATCTGTTAAGCGCTTACTACGTGCCAGGCACTGTAAGAAGCACTGGGTTGGTTACCAGCACATTGAGTCAGACACAGTCCCCGTCCCACGTGGGGCTCCCGGTCTCAATCCCCACTTTACAGATGAGGTGACCGAGGTGCAGAGAAGTGAAATGACGTGTCCAAGGTCACGCAGCGGAAAAGTGGAGGAGGGGGGATCGGAACCCACGCCCTCTGACTCCCGGGCCCGTGCTCAATCCGCTATGCCATGCTGCTTCTCCCACCGTGCTGCTTCGCCTATACTGTGACGTCTACGTGGGCCTGTGACCAACTCGACTGGCTTGTATCTACCCGAGGGCCCGGTACAGTTCAAGGCACATACTAAGCGCTTAATTACCCAAACTATACCAATAAAAGTAAAAGCCCAGCTCTCAACCCTCAGGAGTTTACAATGTAGCAGGGGTGAGGGATATGAAAATAAATTATACGAAGAGCAAGCAAACGACATAGGGACAGAACTAGAATGAGCACTTGGGAGAATACAATATAACGGAGATAATAATAATTACTATGGTATTTGTTAAGCGCTTATTAGGTGCCCACAAGAGAGAAGGGGAGAAAGTTCCGGGCTGTCTCGGTTGTGTTCCTCTGCATTTGGCATTCCTAGGAATTGACTGACGATCGACCACACGTGATCCTGGGGGAACGATAACGAATCCTCCTCCCTGTGGCTCCCACGGTCACCCGCTTCTCCCTGACCCCAGGACCAGAACTCCCCGGTTCATTCATTCATTCGATAGTATTTATTGAGCGCTTACTCTGTGCAGAGCACTACAGAGAAGCAGCGTGGCTCAGTGGCAAGAACATGGGCTTGGGAGGCAGAGGTCATGGGTTCGAAACCCAGCTCTGCCACTTGCCAGCTGTGTGACTGTGGGCGAGTCACTTCACTTCTCCGTGCCTCAGTTCCCTCATCTGTAAAATGGGGATTAAGACCGTGAGCCCCACGTGGAACAACCTGACGACCCCTGTATCTACCCCAGCGCTTAGAACAGTGCTCTGCACATAGTAAGCGCTTAACAAATACCAACATTATTATTACCACTAAGCGCTTGGAATGGACGATTCGACAATAGATAGAGACAATCCCTGCCCATTGACGGGCTCACGGTCTAACTGGAGGAGACAGACGGACAAAAACAACTTAATCGCAATAAATAAAATCAAGGGGATGGACACCTCATTAACAAAATAATTGCCGATGCCCGTAGTGAAGCAGGCTTTCTCCCTGGTGGGGGGGGGGGGGGGGCGGGGGGTAGAGACGTCAACCCTCCGTCCAAATCCAACCCGAGCCAGATCCGAGAATTTTGAAATCTGCTGGCAAATAAGCCCCTGGAAAGGATCGCGACACGCAGAAATGATTCGTCACCAGACAGTTAATCATTCCCCTCTCCTGATGCGTTTGCCGTTGGACGCCGGACATAGTCCAGAGAAGTCAGAATAAAAAATAGCGGGATTATCGTATAGCCGTAATTATTACGGTTCTTATCGAAGCACTTATCCTGTACCAGTCGCTGGGCTGAAAGGGATGGAGGAGATGCAGGATAATAAATGGATTTGAGCTGTCGGTGATGCCTCCCGCTACGAGGAAAATACAAATGCTACTTTTCTGTGACACGAGCTCTTTGGCGTTAGAGTCACCTACGCTTCGGGCAGGTGCGAAGCGGCGATTAGATCGGGTGGTGATGTGAACCAAACAAGAAGGTTGTACAGCTCACATTGCAAGAGGGGTAAAGTTCTCCTTAATTCAAAAAACATATTTCTCGGGAAACCTCCTATATGGCAGGCTACGGGATGCAAGACTTTCTCGACTCGGTGTTCAGAGAGATTATCTACTGAAAGTCGATCGCAGGGGAAGAGCAATTTCCCCAGGCGAGGGCTCACTCAACCCACTTTTGGATTTTCTGTGTCGCTCTCCCCAGGCTTTTAACCAACATCGCGGGTATGTCTAAGCGACTCGTCTTTTAAAAAACATTTTGATAGAATTTATATATCTCTACATTGATCTCCGTCGGAAGAATGCGTAAACAGTTCATATAATCCTGCCCTGGAAATGAGAGCGCCGTCCGCCTGTTGAACGGCGAATGTTGGGCACTGATAAGTTCGGGTGAAATCTGGTCCAAACGTGACAGATTTTTCCCATCGGTGTATCTTCGTGCTGGAGGAAACGAGGGGATCCAATCCGGTTGTGGGAAAAAAGAGGGAATGACATGGTGATTGGGAAAACCGAATCAGAACTAGATACTGTTCAAATGAAAATATGAAAAAGATGGTGATTCATCTGAAATTTAAAAGAAGCCTCCGTACCTGCTGTCAACGACTATTAAATTTTGGGAGTAGAAATAATGATATTTACTGACATAAACATAAACAGAACCCCTGCCCCCGGAAGGTTTACGCCCGTAGCAGAGGGGCAGGCCTAAAAATGGCTCCAAGAAGGATAAGGAGCCACCGTATCTCCCCCGCATCCACTGTCGGAGTGACTTAGTCCACATTAGCCTAGCGACAAGGGACCAGAGCTGGAGAAGAGGGGAGTGGGATATTCTGTGCGTCTGGCTTCCGCTCAGTGGAAAGAGCCCGGGCTTGGGGGTCAGAGGTCTTGGGTTCGAATCCCCCCTCTGCCGCCTGTCAGCTGCGTGACTGTGGGCAGGACACTTGACTTCTCTGTGCCTCGGTGACCTCATCTGTCAAATGGGGATGAAGACTGTGAGTCCCACGTGGGACAACTTGATGACCCTGTATCAACCCCCTGTGCTTAGAACAGTGCTTTGCACATAGTAGTTGCCTAACAAATGCCATCATTATTCTAACCCTCTTGGAGTGGCCTTTCTGACCCCTTCCACTGACCCAACATTCCCTCCATCTCCTCTCTGTTTCCCATAGCGATAGCATGGGAATGACCCCACCCGGAGCAGCACGGCATAGCGGATGAAGCACGGGCCCGGGAGTCAGAAGGTCGTGGGTTCTAATCCCGGCTCCTCCAGGTGTCTGCTGTGTGTCCTTGGGCAAGTCACTTCATTTCTCTGGGCCTCAGTGACCTCATCTGGAAAATGGCGATTAAGACTGTGAGCCCCGTGGGGGACGGGGACTGTGTCCGACCCGTTTCGCTTGTATCCACCCCAGCGCTCAATACGGTGCCTGGCACCTAGTAAGCGCCTAAAAAGTACCCCAGTTATGATTCGCTGCATCATAGGATGACAGGTCTTCCAATCAATCAGATCCTACCTACAGGAACTAATCAGAAGACGCGGATCATAAATGTGCCATAAATCAACCCCTTCACTTGGGTGGAGTAAGAAATGATATGAGTCCCTCTGAATGCGTATAATCCAAACTGATATGTCATGTACCTGTATTATGTACCCCTAAAAACTAGTGAAGGGAGAGGAAGAAACAGTAAGTCACTTTGAAGCAGTGTGGCTCAGTGGAAAGAGCTCGGGCTTGGGAGTCAGCGGTCACGGGTTCGAATCCCGGCTCTGCCGCTTGTCAGCTGTGTGACTGCGGGCGAGTCACTTCACTTCTCTGTGCCTCACTTACCTCATCTGTCAAATGGGGATGAAGACTGTGAGCCTCACGTGGGACAACCTGATTACCCTGTATCCACCCCAGGGCTTAGAACAGTGCTGTGCACATAGGAAGCATTTAACAAATAACAACATTATCATTATTATTATTATTTGGAATATTCCAATTAAGTCTGCAAGTGTGTTGGATTCTGAAACCCCTCAAGCTGCCCTTCCCCTTCTCTACGAAATTTAGTTTTGCTTGAGTAGAGGTCAAATCTATTTAGAGCTGTTCATCTTTCCAAAACCACAAAAAAACTTTTTTTTGCAAGACCCCAGTACAAAAGCTTCCACAAAAGCACAGCAAACTAAGGCATCTCCCGTTTATCACATTCAACTCCAAGAAGGAACGTAGCCTGCGGATCGAGCATGGGCCTGGGACTCAGAAGGACCTGGGTTCTAATCCCGGTTCTGCCACGCGTCTGCTGTGTGACCTTGGGCGAGTCACTTCACTTCTCTGGGCCTCAGTTTCCTCCTCTGTCTGAAGCACTAAAGTACCATAATTATTATTATTGTTATTATTATTATCCTCCAGTTCTGGTTCTCCCAGCAACAATTTAAATGATCCGATCCAGTCGATTCATTTAGTTTTCACAATTTGGAAAATTTCCAGTAAGTCTCACTCTTTAACCCTCAGTATGCCATTAACTGGACATTATAAGAATTGATATTTTTAAAGAAGACAAAGCTTGTTTTTTTGAAGAACTTGCACTTGGTAAGAAACTGAAAAATCTCTATCAGAACAAGGCCAAAGCCGCACCGGGGGGCAATTACTTTCTCCTCAAAAGGAGAAAGACTCTTATGAGTTCAGCAGAATTTCTCAAATTGGGTGCTACGTCCTCTAGATCGCAGTGTGGCTTCAGACTAAAACCCAGCATGGTAGATGTGAACTTTACAGCACAAATTGCCCAAGAGAAGTCATCCAGGGCTTCTTGCTGAATATATAGAGCTGATTGAAACATTTATTTCCAGAGATACATCTAGGCTGTGGCAATTACTAAGGACATTTCACTACTCAGAAAATGTCCCCAAATTCTCAGGTTATTCAGGGGTGTATCAGGTCAGAGTTCAGTGGAAAGAGCATGGGTTTGGCAGTCAGAGGTCGTGGGTTCTAATCCCGGCTCCTCTCTTTGTCAGCAGTGTATGACCTTTGGCAAGTCACTTCACTTCTCTGTGCCTCAGTTATCTCACCTGTAAAATGGGGATTAAGACAGTGAGCCCCACGTGGGACAACTTGCTTACCTTGTATCTACCCCCTACTTCCTCCCTCTGTTCTTCCCTCTCTCCCTCCCCACAGCACTTGTGCATATTTGTATATGTTATTACTCTATTTTATTAATGATGTGTATATATCTATGACTCTATTTACCTCGATGGTACTGACACCCGACTACTTGTTTTGTCGTCTGTCTCCCCCATTTAGACTGTGAGCACTGGGCCGGGATTGTCTCCATCTGTTGCCGAATTGTACATTCCAAGCGCTTAGTCCGGTGCTCTGTACATAGTAAGCGCTCAGTATATGTGATTGAACGAATGCCCCAGTGCTTAGAACACTACTTGGCACATAGTGAGTGCTTAAAAAACACCATCATCATTATTATTAGAAGTATTATGAAAAGTAGTGTAGCATAGGCCTGGGAGTCAGGAGGACCTGGGTTCTAATCCTCGTTCTGCCACCTGTCTCCTGTGTGACCTTGGATAAGTCACTTCATTTCTCTGTGCCTCAGTTCCCTCCTCTGTAGCGAATGTGAGCCTTCTGTTGGACAGGGACTGCGTCCGACCTGATTACCTCGTATCTACGCCAGCGCTCACTACAGAGCTTGACACAGAGTTAACGCTTAACAAATCTCTTTGCCCTTCCCCCCTTCCGGCCCCAAAGCCCTTAGCTCTCTGGAATTTTATTTATTTGTACTGATAGTCTGGGCCGTGAGCTCGTTGAGGGCAGAGATGGTCACCGTTTGTTGTCGCACCGCACTTTCCCAAGCACTTAGTCCAGTGCTCTGCACAAAGTAAGCGCTCAGCAAATACAATTGAACACAATACCGCAATTATTATTATAATCAAAGATTGGGCTCCAAGCCTCTCTCCATCTGCGTTGCAGGCGTGGCGGAGGCGCAGTCCTATCAGTCCGTGCTCCGCTGCCGTGTTGGAGGAAATAACGGTGCTCTGCGCATAGTAAGCGCTCAAAAAATACTACTGAATGAATGAACGAGAGGTCCTGCAGAGTCTTCCCACTTAGCAAGCTCTGAGTGTCATGGAAATATTCTGAACCAGTGGTCCGAGGCCTGCCGTTTGCCGACGACTACGCTCTAGAGACTTGCGCACCAGAAGACGCTGAGAGGGTGATGTATTATTTAATAATGTTGGTATTTGTTAAGCGCTTACTATGTGCCGAGCACTGTTCTAAGCGTATTATTTCACAGAATCAGCACGGCCACAATCCCATGGAATCAGCCTGAAGAAAGATCAGTGGGGGGATGTTCCAATCTGCCGCTGAAGGCCCCTCTATACCCCCAAAGGTGTCACCAGTCACAGAGAGTTTAATGCCCTCACCAAATTCTGCCACCAAGACAAGCCCACTAGTTGTCTTATTTTTGTCCGTCCGTCTCCCCCGAGTAGACTGTGAGCCCGTCACTGGGCAGGGATTGTCTCTATCTCTTGCCGGATTGGACATTCCAAGCGCTCAGTACAGTGCTCTGCACATAGTGAGCGCTCAATAAATACGATTGAATCCACCGATAGATATACCCTTTACTGATTGTCTTTTTTGCAGGCTCCTCCTCCGCCTCCCATCCTCTAACTTCGGGATTCCCTCAAGGCTCAGTTCCGGGTCCTCTCCTTCTCTCCATCTACACCCCCTTCCTTGGAGAACTCATTCGCTCCCATGGTTTCAACTATCTCCTCTCTGCATTTGATTCCCAAATCTCCATCTCCAGCCCTGATCTCTCTCCCTCTCCGCAGTCTCGTATTTCCTCTTGCCTTCAACACATCGCTAATTGGATGTCGTCCCGTCACCTCAAGCTTAACACGTCCAAAACAGGGCTCCTAATCTTCCCCCCCAAACCCTGCCCTCGCCATGACTTCCCCATCACCGTAGACGGCACCACCACCCTTCCCGTCTCGTGAGCCCATAACCTCGGCGTTACCCTCGACTCGTCTCCCTCATTTCACCCACGTGTTGGATTCATCACTAAATCCTGTCGGTTCAGTCTTCACGGCATCGCTGAAATCCACCCTTTCCTCTCCATTCAAACTAGCAGCGTGGCTTAGTGGAAAGAGCCCGGGCTTGGGAGTCAAAGGTCATGGGTCCGCATCCCGGCTCTGCCGCTTGTCGGCGGCGTGACGGTGGGCAGGTCACTTCTCTGTGCCTCAGTTCCCTCGTCTGTAAAATGGGGATTAAAACTGTGAGCCTCCCGTGGGACGGCCTGATCACCCTGTATCTCCCCCAGCGCCGAGAACAGTGCTCTGCACATAGTAAGCGCTTAACAGATACCAACATCGTTATCATTACCTCCACATTAAACCAAACATTTGCTCTATTTCACTTTGATTACCGGAACAGCCTCCCTGACTCCAGTCTCTCCCCACTCCGATCCATATTTCACTCCGCTGCTCGGATCGTTTTGCGACAAAAACGTTTAAGCCAAGATTCCCCCCTCCTCAAGAACCTCCGGTGGTTGCCCATCCAGCTCCCCGTCAGACAGTAACTCCTCACCGTTGTCTTTAAAGGACTCCATCGCCTCGGCTCCTCCTACCTCACCTCACTTCTCTCCTTCTACAGCTCGGCCCTCACTGTACCTGGATCTCGTCTATCTCCCCGCCGACCTCTCGCCCACCTCCCGCTTCTGGACTGGAAGCCCTTCCCGCTTCGTATTGGACAGGGGGATCGCTCCTCCTCACAGTCTGACGGCACGTCTCCTCCGGGAGGCCTTCCACGACTAAGCCCTCCTTTCCTCTTTTCCCACTCTCCTCTGCCTTGTCCTGATTTACTTCTTTTATTCACCCCACCCTGAGCCCCACAGCACTTACAAACATTGCCATTGTTCTCGTCTGTCCGTCTCCCCCGATTAGACTTTAAGCCCGTCAAAGGGCAGGGACTGTCTATCTGCTTCCGATTAGTACATTCGAAGGGCTTAGTACAGTGCTCTGCACATGGTAAGTGCTCAATGAATACGAATGAATGAATGAATAACCGTGATTTATTTATTGATATTAATGTCTGCTTCCCCCTCTAGACTGTGAACTAGTTGTGGACAGGGAATGTTCTTTCATTCATTCAATCGTATTTATTGAGCGCTTACTGGGTGCAGAACACCATCCTAAGCGTTTGGAAAGTCCAATTCAGCAATAAAGAGAGACATTCCCTGCCCACGCCGGGCTTATAGTCTAGAAAGGGGAAGACGGACATCAAAGCAAGTAAGCAGGCGTCAATATGAATAGAATTATAGATCTATAAATATATACATGAGTGCCGTGGGGCGGGTGGAGAGCGAGAGAAGAGCAAAGGGAGCGAGGCGAGGTGACACGCAGGGGAGTGAGAGCTGCGTCTGCCCACTCTGTCGTACCGTACTCTCCCAAACGTTTAGTGCAGTGCTCTGAACACAGTAGAAACACAACAGTTGCAATTCATTGATTAGTACGCGGAGAGACGAAGAAGTGAAAAACCAAATAGAAATGCCGGCGGAGCTTTTGGAAGATTTACGGATCGTTTGGTTTTTTAATGGTGTTTGTTTGGCAGTAGTGTTTGGCAGCCACTGATAGATACAACCAGAGAAGCAGCGTGGCTCAGTGGAAAGAGCCCGGGCTTGGGAGTCAGAGGTCATGGGTTCTAATCCTGGCTCTGACACTTGTCAGCCGTGTGAGGTGCCTCGGTTTCCTCATCGTAGTAAGCGCTTAACAAATGCCATCATCATCATTATTATTACGACCAAATGGGACTCACAGTCCTAATCCCTCTTTTACAGATGAGGTAACTGAAGCCCAGAGAGGTTACGTGATTTGCCCAAAGTAACAGAGCAGAAAAGTGACGGAGGGAGGATTAGAAGCCAGGTCCTTCCGACATCCAGTCGTATGCTCTATCCACTAGGCTCACCGCTTCCCCACGGCTGGGAAGCGATAGGGTATCCCTTTTTCTGCCAATCGATACTTTTCCTGACAGGCATCTGTGAAACCACATCTGGCTCCGGGAGCGGTGTCATTTGGGGTAATATTGAAATCTATTTAAAGTCAAATGGCAGGCCAAGAATGCCCAAAATGAAGTCCTGAAACACCAGCTTTAATAATAATAATAATAATGATGGTATTTAAGTACTCACTATAGGTGAAACACTGTTCTAAGCACTAGGGGGGATACAAGGTGATCAGGTTGTCCCACGTGGGGCTCACAGTCTTAATCCCCATTTGACAGATGAGGTCACTGAGGCCCAGAGAAGTTAAGTGAGTCGCCCGAGGTCACACAGCAGACAAGTGGCAGAGCCGGGATTAGAACCCACTACCTCTGGCTCCCAAGCTCCTGCTCTTTCCACTAAGCCATGCTGCTTCTTTAGCTTGCTGCTTTATTAGCTCTCAGCTCATGTTCAAGTCTCGTATCAATCCAACTCCGCTGGGCAGGATACGAGGGACAAAAAAAAAAATAATAGAGTAATAGGCTACCCAAGCAGAAACTCTGAACATAAGCAGAACAAATATATTAACCTAGAGAAACACAGTGTCAAACAGTCGCAAAAGGGAGCAGGGTTGATGTGGTGAGCAGTAACCTGTCTGTTGTTGTACTGTACTCTCCCAAGCACTCAGTACAGTGCTCAGGAAATGACTGACTGACTGACTAGTCTTCATTATTATTATTATTGTTATTAAAGTGAGCATTCTCCTCGAGTGTATCACACCTTTTCTGGAAAAGCGTGAGTCTGTGCTGCAGACACTAAAGGAGAGACAGGCTGCGTGTGTAAAATGGGGATTAAGACTGAGCCTCACGTGGGACAACCTGATTACCCTGTATCCCCCCCAGCGCTCAGAACGGTGCTCTGCGCATACTGAGCGCTTAACAAATACCACCGTTATTATTATTATTACTATTGTATCTACTGATTCTTTTGTACTGTACTCTCCAAAGCGCTTAATAGAGTGCTTTACACCTTAAATTAGTAAATGCTCACTGAATATCCTTGATTGATCAGGAGCTCACAGTGTAGGATTGGTTTTTGTATACATGTCTTCCAGCCACACCTTCCCGCACATCAGGATATCGATCGATCGTATTTACCGAGTCTCTACTATGTACTAGAGAAGCAGCATGGTGCAATAGTTAGAGCACAGGCCTGGGAGTCAGAAGGTCATGAGTTCTCATCCCAGCCTCGCCACTTGCCTGTTGGGTGACTTTGGGCAAGTCACTTCACTTCTCTGGGCCTCGGTTTCCTGAATGTCTCCTATCGCTCCAGTGCTTAGTACAGTGCTGGGCACAGATAAGTGCTTAATGAATTCCACAGTTATTATTATTGTTATTATCTGGAAAATGGGGATTGAGACTGGGAACCCCTCCTGGGACAGGGGCTCAGGGACTTGTGTCCACCCACAGCACCTAGAACAGTGCCTGGCACGTAGTAAGCACTTAACAAATATCATAATTATTATTATTGTTACTAAGCACTTGGGAGAGTAGAAGCAGCCTACTGGATAACAATAATAATGTTGGTATTCGTTAAGCGCTTACTATGTGCCGAGCGCTGTTCTAAGCGCTGGGGTAGACACAGGGGAATCAGGATGTCCCACGTGGGGCTCACAGTCTTAATCCCCATTTTCCAGATGAGGGAACTGAGGCCCAGAGAAGTGAAGTGACTTGCCCGCAGTCACACAGCCGACGAGTGGCAGAACCGGCATTCGAACTCATGACCTCTGACTCCAAAGCCCGTGCTCTTTCCACTGAGCCACGCTGCTTCTCAATACAGGCCTGAGAGTCAGAAGGACCTGGGTTCTAATCCTGGTTCTGCCACTTATCTGCTGTGTGATCTTGGGCAAGTCACTTCACTTTTCTGGACCTCAGTTGCTTCATTTTTTAATGGGGATTAAGACCGTGAGCCCCATGTGGAACAATATAATAATGAGAATGATGATGGCATTCGTTAAGCGCTTACTACGTGCCAAGCACTGTTCAAAGCGCTGGTGTAGGTACAAGGTAATCAGGTTGTCCCACGTGGGGCTCACAGACTTAATTCCCACTTTATGGTGGAGGAAACTGAGGCACAGAGAGGTTTAGTGACTTGCCCAAAGTCACACAGCTGACAAGTGTCTAATCTGATTGGCTTGTATCTACCCCAGAACTTAGAACGGCACCTGGAACATAGTAAGTGCTTTAATACCCCAGTTGTTAAAGATAATATTATTATTATTATTATTATTAGCGAGAGTTGGTAGACATGTTTCCTGCCCATCAGGAGTTTACAGTTTAAAAGAGGAAGACAGACATTAAAATAAATTATGGATACATACGAAAGTACCGTGGGGCTGAGAGTGAGTTGACTAAAGGATACAAATCCAAGTGGAAGGGCGATACAGAAGGCAAAGGCAGTAGGGGAAATGAGGGTTTAGTTGGGGAAGCCTCAAAGTATCTTTGAAAACGAAAATGAAAACTTATCATCTAGGGGATTTAACGATTTTAGGTGAAATGTCACACTCTCTGGATTCTGCTGCTTCTGCTGGACCGCTTGGGTGCTGAGTCTCAGGAGCTTTACTTATGCTCTCCTAACAGCTTTTACTTCATTATAAATATTAATATTTTAGCATGATCTAAGTTTTAAACACTTCAAAAAGCTTTAATTAACCTTCTACGTTATTAAATGGCTTGGAAGTCTCACAAGATGCCAATTTTCTCTACTGATTAATTTCTGGGAAGTATCTGCGAGTTGTTTCTTCCCTTAATGTCTCCCAAATCAAGTGAATTCATACTAATATATATATAATCGCAGAGCAGGGAACATCACCATGTGAACATCATCTATAAGACTTAATTCGTAACTAAATTGTAAGCTTGTTATGGGCAGGGAATGCCTAGGCTAATTATGTCGTACTGTAAATGTCGCCCATTGTAAAGTGCTCTACAATACAGTACTCAATAAATATGATTGATTTATCGATTCCCTATACGGTAACAGAACTGTCTTGGCAACATCTCTCTCCAGAATTTCCTTCATCACTTTTTTCAGCGTTTTCTCGATGTGCGTAACCCCCACAAAAATCTTCCACATAGTAACTATCGTTACATTTTGTTTTTCCGCCACTAACTGAAGTCCCGAGTTTGAGTGGTCTTCATCTGATACTCTAGATAGTGGTTTGTAAAAATAATTTTCTCCCTGAGAAATGACAACTTCATTCGTTCGTTCAATAGTATTTACTGAGCGCTCACTACGTGCAGAGCACTGTACTGAGCGCTTGGAACGTGCAATTCGGCAACAGATAGAGACAATCCCTGCCCAGTGACGGGCTCGCAGTCTAAACTTCACATCCCACACCTGTAGCTAAAAGTGTAGTCTTTGGAATCCACGGGGTGGGCCACCCACACGTCTCAAAAATAGTCTCTAGGGATTTCCCATCGACTTCTGCAATACATGAATCCTTCTGTACGGAAGACCAGTGCCAAGCCCTCCTTTTCATTCATTCATTCATTCAATAGTATTTATTGAACGCTTACTCTGTGCAGAGCACTGCACTAAGCGCTTGGAATGGACAATTCGGCAACAGATAGAGACCATCCCTGCCCACTGACGGGCTCACAGTCTCCTTTTCTGTTGATCTGTCTGCCAGGATAAGAGACCTAACCGTGTACATTACCCAGAGAATCATAACCCATATTTCTTCATGAAACTGGTCAAATTCTCATTATTCGCTGTCATTTAACCTGCCCGTTGTTTATTATTATCAATGATAATAATGATAATGATGATTATGGCATTTGTTAAGTGCTTACTCTGTGCCAGGCACCGTACTAAGCACTGGGGTGGATACGAGCAAATCAGGTTGGACACAGTCCCTGTCCTACCTGGGGCTCACGGTCTTATCCCCCATTTTACAGACGAGGTAACTGAGGCACAGAGAAGTGAAGTGATTTGCCTAAGGTCACGCAGCAGACCAGTGGCAGAATCAGCATTAGAACCCATGACCTTCTGACGCCCAGGCCCCCTGCTCTGACCACGAGGCCAGGCCGATTCTCAGTGCAGAAATATGATCTTTCAATAGTTCTGTTTAAATCCGTCGAATCCATTTCCGGTAGTTTTTCATTTATAAATTTACTGGTATTTCGGTTTCCAGATCCTGGCACTTAGTAGGCGTTCAGCGAGCCATACTGACGATGACGACGGTGTTCGTTCACTCATTCATTCAATCTTATTTATTGAGTGCTCATCGTGTGCAGAGCACTGCACTAAGCACTTGGGAGAGTACAACAATACAAATGATGACTCTGTTGAGGATTTCTAAAGTCAACTTTCGGACTTGTATTCTTTGGCTTTGTTGGCTAAGGTACAAACACTTCATCTTCAGCTCAGGAGCACAGATTTTTCGATTTGAGTATTGAGGCGAGGGCGGCTGGGGGTGGGGGGAATACTGGGGCAGAACTTTGAGAAAATAGTGTGGCCTAGTGGATAGAGGGCGGGCCCGGGAGTCAGAAGGTCATGGGTTCCAATCCCGGCTCCGCCACTTGTCTGCTGTGTCACCTTGGGCAAGTCACTCCGCTTTTCCGGGCCTCAGTCACCTCATCTGTCAAATGGGGAGGGAGACTGTGAGCCCCACATGGGACAGGGACTCCATCCAACCCAATTTGCTTGTATCCACTCCAGCGCTTAGCACAGTGCCTGGCACATGGTCCCACGCCACTTACGTACCTGTCCGTAATTGATCTATATTAATGTCTGTCTCCCTCTCAAGACCGTCACCTCTTCGTGGGCAGGGACCGAGTCAGTTATATTGTGATACTGTACTCTCATTCATTCATTCGATCGGCTTTATTGAGCGCTTACCGTGTGCAGAGCACTCTACTAAGTGCATGGAAGGCAAATAAAGGTAAGCAATCCCTGCGCACAATGGACTCACAGTCTAGACAGGGGAGAGGCAGACATCAATATCAAGCAACAGGCGTCGATATGAATAAATAGAATTATAGAGATATACATATATACGTAAGTGCTTTGGGGTGGGAAGGAGGGGGAGAGCAAAGGGCCCAAGTGAGGGTGACGTGGAAGGGAGGTGACACGAAAGGGAGTATTTTAAGTAATTTTATGTAATATTAAGTCTAACCAAAACATACTATGGGCCAAGAGAGCCCTCACCACTTAAACATAAAATACTGTTGATTAAAATAATATGGATATTTACCTTTAAATGAAGTCATCTTTCAGTTGACTTCTCTCATTTGTTTCATTCAAAAGCTTACTTGCAAAAATAGATTTAGACACCCATAAAGGCCCAGCAAAACTCTCCCAAGGTCTTAGTACATTGCTCTGTAAACAGTAAGCGCTCAATAAAGATGATCGACTGTCTGACTGGGGTAGAGGCAAGCTAATCAGATTGGACACAGTCCCTGTCCCACACACTGTATGTGGACACAGTCTTAATCCCCATTTTCCAGATGAGGGAACTGAGGCACAGAGAAATGACTTAATAATAACAATAATAATATTGGTATTTGTTAAGCGGTTCCTACGTGCAGAGCACCGTTCTTAGCGCTGGGGTAGATACAGGATAATCAGGTTGTCCCACGTGAGGCTCACGGTCTTAATCCCCATTTTACAGATGAGGTCACTGAGTCACCGAGAAGTCCCGTGACTTGCCCAAAGTCATACTGCTGACAGGTGGTGCAGCACGGCTCAGTGGAAAGAGCACAGGCTTGGGAGTCAGGGGTCATGGGTTCGAATCCCAGCTCTGCCACTCGTCAGCTGTGTGACTGTGGGCAAGTCACTTCACTTCTCTGGGCCTCAGTGACCTCATCTGGAAAATGGGCATTTAGACTGTGGGCCTCACGTGGGCGAGCCTCACCTGATGACCCTGTATCCACCCCAGCGCTTAGAACAGTGCTCTGCACACAGTAAGCACTTAACAAATACCAACATTGTTGTGGTTGAGCCGGGATTAGAACCCACGACCTCCGACTCCTAAACCCGGGCTCTTTCCAGTGAGCCGCCCAAAGTTACACGGAAGACATGTGGCGGAGCTGAGATTAGAACCCAGGTCCTTCTGACTTGCAGTTCTGGGCTGTGTCGTCCAGGCCCAGCTTCTCATCATCTCCTTTAATAAACAATAGCCTTGAGGTTTCTGGTTTTCCCTATTAGTTAAGGTGCTTTTAAGATCTTACTGTGCAGTGATGTACTGAACGGCGGGGTAGATACAAAATTAGCACAGTCCCTGTCCCACGGGGGGCTCAGCGTCTAAGGGAGCAGGAGAACAGAGGAGGAAACCATGGCATGGAGAAGGTAAGCGACTCGCCCAAGATGACACGTCAGGCAAGTGGTAGACAAGAAAGGCCTCATGTCTAACAGCCCCATGTCTTTTCTATTAGGCCGCTTCTGTATGGTTAGAAATAGTACAACTTTCTGAAGATCCTGTAGACTTTAAGGTCCTCGTGAGAGGGGAATCCCACCTCTCCTCCCTTCTCTCTTTCCACCGCCCGCCCCGCACGCTCCTCTCCTCCGCCGCCCACCTCCTCGCCGTCCCCCGTTCTCGCCTCTCCCGCCGTCGACCCCCGGGCCGCGTCCTCCCGCGGTCCCGGAACGCCCTCCCTCCTCACCTCCGCCAGACTCATTCGCTTCCCCTCTCCAAAGCCCTACTGAGAGCTCACCTCCTCCAAGAGGCCTTCCCGCACTGAGCTGCCCTTTTCCCTCTGCCCCCTCTGCTGCCTCTCTGCCCGCCCTTCACCTCCCCTCAGCTAAGCCCTCTTTTCCCCCCTTTCCCTCTGCTCCTCCCCCTCTCGCTTCCCCTCCCCTCAGCACTGTGCTCCTCCGCTCAATTGTATGTATTTTCATTACCCTATTTATTTTGTTAATGAGATGTACCTCACCTTGATTCTATTTATTGCTATTGTTTTAATGAGATGCTCATCCCCTCGATTCTATTTATCGCTATTGTTTTTGTCTGTCTCCCCCGATTAGAGTGTAAGCCCATCAGTGAGAAGGGACTGTATCTGTTGCCGATTTGTACATTCCAAGTGCTTAGTACAGTGCTCTGCACATAGTAAGCGCTCAATAAATACTATTGAATGAATGAATGGAGAACAACTCGGTCGTATGCTCCTGGGCCCTAAGCAAAGTGCTCTGCACCCTAAGTGTTCAATAGATATCACTGATCCCATTTTAGATTTAGACCACTTGCTGTTAGAGAAAAGCCACTGTGCTGCATAAATCATTTCCTGCCATGAGCAACATTTAGTATCAGTTTAAATGGCTAGGAACCTTCTGCTTTACAGGGCCTAACTAGGATCTTTCTTCGCTGAACCATCGGCAGCATTTTTTCAACCCCCTCCCGTTGCGGGCCTTCGTCGAGAGGCAGTTCACTCCTTCCACGTTTCATTAAGCAGATGACTTGTTTATCGTCTGGGATTTAAACTATTTAAAGGAATCGTTCTCATACAATGTTCTGCTATTGACTCTCTGGAATTTTTACACCCTTAAATCATGATGTCCTAGCAGTGAGTGGGGGAAAAAAAAAAGACATAAAAGACAAAGAAGAATTTGAAGGCTTTGTATGCTCAGTGGCACTAAGAGAAAGAGGAGGATGCAGCCTAACATTTCTTGGGCAGCTCATAGATGAGCATTCACCCAGAATCCCTCTGTAAGTAGATTTTTAGCTCATTCTTGTGCCCATCTAGACTGAGACTTTGACACATGGGTCATGTGTGACGAGGCATCCTTGTGGTTTTCATTATGTGGGTAGATCATTATCATTTAAGAGACCTTATAACCAAATTCACAATTACTTAAATCATTCAGAATTGCATAATGACATTTATTTGGGATGAAATATTTTTTGCTCGATTAGAAACACTGTAGTGCTTAATAAATGCAGATTAAATTATGTTTTGAGAATTAATTTTCATCCCTAAGTATCATCAATTCTAAATACGATAAATTACAAAATTTCAGAGGGGAAGTACTACTGACAAAAGGTCAGAAAAATGATAATAGTATAAGAGTGCGGTGACCATGTTTCCACCTTCGCATGACAAAGGGAATAATAATTTATGGAGGAATTCATCCCAGAATATTTTTTAAAAAACATCTGTGAGACTAGCACATTGAAAAAACTCCTCTGGGGAATTAAGAAGGCAAAATAAATATTTCAAGGATATAGGGTTCTGTAGATCGTGTGCAAAAACAGTTCAGTTTCTTCTACGCCCTGCCGAACAGACCACCTTCCCAAAACCCTATTCGGAACCCATCCCTCCACGCCTATCAGTCAGTGGTATTGATTATTAATAATAGTGATAATGATGGTATTTGTTAAGCGCTTATTATGTGTCAAACCCTATTCTAAGCGCCGGGGAATTTCCAAACAAATCAGGTTGGACACTGTCCCTCTCCCACATGGGGCTCACAGTCTTCATCCCCACAGATGAGGTAACTGAGGCACCGAGAAGCTGCCCGAGGTCGCACAGCAGACAAGTGGCGGAGCCGGGACCCAGGTCTGTGCTCTATCCACTAGGCCACGGGTGCAGGGCACTGTACTAAGTGTTTGGGAAGAGTACAATGCAACAGAGTCGGTAGGTAACATCCCTGACCTCAAGAAGCTCGAAACAGAGTGGAGAGTTAATGATCTAGTCCTCAACAATCTTCAACGGCTACCCATTTCTCTCAGTAGTGTCAAACGGAAATTCCTGACCGCTGACATCCAGGTATTCTTTCATTCATTCACTCATTCAATCGTATTTATTGAGTGCTTACTATTCATTCAATAGTACTTATTGAGCGCTTACTATGTGCAGAGCACTGTACTAAGCGCTTGGAATGGACAAATCGGTACCAGATAGAGACAGTCCCTGCCCTTTGACGGGCTCACGGTCTTGGAAAGGGCAATTCAGCAATAGAGACAATCCCCGCCCACACCGGATTTACAGTCTAGAACGGGGGAGACAGATGTGAAAACAAATAAACAGGCATAATAATAATTATAATAATAATAATGTTGGTTTTGGTTAAGCGCTCACTATGTGCCGAGCACTGTTCTAAGCGCTGGGGTAGACACAGGGGAATCAGGTTGTCCCACGTGGGGCTCCCAGTCTTAATCCCCACTTTACAGATGAGGTAACTGAGGCACCGAGAAGTTAAGTGGCTTGCCCAAAGTCACACAGCTGACAGGTGGCCGAGCGGGGATTCGAACCCATGACCTCTGACTCCTAAGCCCGGGCTCTTTCCACTGAGCCACGCTGCTTCATCAGTATGAATGAATAGAATTATAGATCTATACACATAAAAACAAGGAGAAGGCATCAATATAAATAAATAGAAGTATAGATACGTACAAGTGTCGTGGGGCGGGGGGCGGGCGGAGTAGAGCAAAGGGAGTGAGTCGGGGCGATGCGGAGGGGAGTGGAGCTGAGGAAAAGAGGGGCTTAGTCAGGGAAGGGCTCCTGGAGGAGGTGAGCCTTCAGTAGGGCTTTGAAGGGGAGGGTGGGCTTGTTTGGTGGATTTGAGGAGAGAAGCGTTCCAGGCCACAGGTAGGACGTGGGCCGGGGGTCGGCTGTGGGACGGGGGGAGAACGAGGCCCAGTGAGAAGGTTAGAGGCACATGAGTGGAGTGAGGAGAAGGAGAGAAGGGAGGTGAGGTGAGAAGGGGCAAAATGATGGAAAGCCTTGAAGCCAATAATGAGGAGTTTCTGCTTCGTACGAAGGCTGACAGGCAACCACCGGAGATTTTTGAGGAGGGGAGTGACGGGCACAGAATGTTTCTGCAGATAGATGATCTGAGCAGCAGAGTGAAGTATGGACTGAAGTGGGGAGAGACAGGAGGTCAGGAGGTCAGAAAAGATGCAGTCATCCAGTCGGGATATGATGAGTGGACACTGTGGACACGTCTCTCCCAGAAGGCCCCTCCTCCATCTGAAATCGTTCTGGTAGTGGATCCAGAGAGTTTCCAAATATGGAATTGGTTTCCCGTCCTATGCCGTCGAGCCGTTTCCGACCCATAGTGACATCACGGACACATCTCTCCCACCTCTCCCTCTCCATTCCAAGCGCTTAGTACAGTGCCCTGCACATAGTAAGCGCTCAATAAATACTATTGAGTGAATTCTGGTAGTGGATCCGTAGAGTTTCCTTGGTCAAAATATGATGTGGTTTATCATCTTCCGTGCAGTAAACTCGAGTCTCCGCCCTTGACTCTCACCCCCGCCGCTGCTGCCCGGCACCGGTGAGTTTTGACTTGTAGCAGATTGCCCGCCACTCTCTACCCACTGGCCAAGCTAGGAATAATAATCCTATTGGTCTTTGTTTAGCCCTTACTATGTGCAGAACACTGTTCTAAGCACTGGGGTAGATATACAGGGTAATAGGTTGTCCCACCTGAGGCTCACAGTCTTAATCCCCATTTTACAGATGAGGGAACAGGCCCAGAGAAGTTAAGTGACTTGCCCACAGTCACGCAGCTGAGAGTGGCATTCGAACCCATGATCTCTGACTCCCAAGCCCGGGCTCTTTCCACCGAGCCACGCTGCTTCCCATGAATGGAAGCACGCATTCCCGCTACCCAGGAATGGAATGGGTAGACCTCTGCTTGACTCTCTCTCACGTAACCAAGACTGGTAGAGAAGTGGAAACTCTCCAGCTGCGACCCTGAGAGGGGCGAAGTGGTTTATCGTTGCCTTTTTCCGTGCAGTAAACTTGAGTCTCGGCCCTTCGCCTCTCCCATGTCGCTGCTGCCCGGGACAGGTGAGTTTTGACTCGTAGCGGATGGCCTGCCACTCGCTAGCCACTGCCCAAGCTAGGAATGGATCGGAAAGGCCTCTGCTTGACTCTCCCTCCCGTAGCCGAGACCGACAGACTACTGGAAACTCTCCAGGTGCCATCCTGAGAAGGCACATGTGCAGTAGAAAGAGATACTTCATCGCTCAGATCTTTTCTTTTATATTACACTCAAATCTCTTAAATCTCAGCTCCAGTCAACCTTAAAGATGCACGGGGAAAAAGACTACACGATTATGCTCAGCTGGAAATGAGCGTAAGAACCTATCCCTGGCATTTTTGAGCACTTTTTTAAATGGTATTTATTCACTTCTTACTATGTGCCAGGCACCGTACTAAGTCCTAATGAAATCAGGTTGGACACAGTCCAGCCTCCCTCCGAAGGTGCGATAGCTGAACTAATCGACACCAAAATTCAGACTGCTGAAAATTCAATGACAAACATAATGAGGTTTGGCTACTTCAGAGAGGGCTTCCTTGGATTTCACTCTGTTAGCTTCATTTAAGGAAACTTCATAATCTTAACAACAGTGATAATGACAATAAATTATTAGGGTGTTTTTAAGCACAAACAGAGCGAGAAGCAGCGTAGCCTAATGGAAATAGCATGGACCTGGGTTCTAATCCGGGCTCAAACGTTTGTCTGCTGCATGACGTTGGACAAGTCACGACTTCTTTGGGCCTCAGTTTCCTCCTCTGTAAAATGGGGATTAAAACCGTGAGCCCAGAACTTAGTACATTGTCTGGTACATTGAAAGTGCTGAAAAACTACCATGAAATAAACAGAAACCATGGAGGGATATGGGAGAATCATACAGCAAAGAGTTCCAATCTCACTTAGTTCTGGTTGCCTACCTAAGAGGGAGGGAGAACAGGTATGTCATACCCACTTTCCAGATAAGGAAATTGAGGCACAGAGGAGTTGTGGGACTTTCTAAGTTCCTACCAGAGACAAGTAGTGGAACCAAGATTAGAACTCAGGTCTCTTGACAGCCAGGTCTGTGCTCTATCCATTAGGCCGCACTGTTTTGAGCTTGTCATCGTTTAATCGCTTCGTTAAGATGAAAACTTTTCGAAACTGACTTTCCGTAGACTCAGGCCTAGGGGAACCAGATCCTTTACATTCCAGGGTCCAGAGACAGATTTCCAGGTATAGAAATTGGTGTGCGCAAGCACACGACTCATGCCAAGGAAACAAAGTCAAACTTTGTCATTTAGAGTCAATTTCTCAGGTTCCAAACTTTTTCCCCATTTTGAGTATTAGTCAGTGGAACGGGTTCACCTCATCGGTCAGTCCTGATTTTTTAATCAGGCAAGTATTAATGTTAAACATTAATCATTTATTAGCACTACACGCCTGCAACCAGAAGGAGAGTCACTGGGATTTTTTTTTTTTTAATTGACACCTGACCACCTAAAGTTGCTTTCACTCACCTATTTCCCCCTGCTTGCAATTGCCAAGGGAACTGAATGAATCGCTCAAGTTAACAGTAATTATTTAATCCATTTCTCACCAAGCTTTTGATCCCAGATGACTCCTTCGTAAAGGTGACTGTGACACGAGGATATTCTAGGACGATCATCGTCCGTCCACGCTCGTGACGGATCTGTGAGTAATCACCCGCGTGACAGAGTTACCCCACAGGCATCGTGGGCTTTATAAGAAGAATTTCATTAACATTCTATCCTTGGTGATAGGGAGGAGGGTAGTTAAAAATAATCCGGGAAAGCCAAAAGCGTTGAGTGACTCACTGCCAGAGACGTCAGGAAAATAATGAATAATGGCTGAAGGGACTGTAATCAAAAGTCTTTAAGATCCAAACTTGGTTTTCACACGCACGATCTCTTTCTCGCTGGAGGCAATGTGCTTTGTAAACCAGAGAAAGAATGGAGGTCATCGGAGACGGGAAGCGGTCCAATTTAGAATTTGTATGGATCGTTAGAAGCGGATCTGAGGAGCACGCAGGCGGTCACGGTTAAGATCATCGCCCAGAGAACTTGATGGCCCATATTATGGCCTAGTGGAAAAGAGCACGGGCCTAAGAGCCAGAAGGTCATGGGTTCTAATCCTGGCTCCGCCACTTATCTGCTGTGTGACCTTGGGCAAGTCGCTTCTCTGGGCCTCGTTTGTAAAACTGGGATCGAGGAAACGCATCAGTTTCCTCCTCTTCTTCCCTCCCTTTCTCTCCTTATGTGATCTTATTTTCAGGAGTTGGTGTTAATAATAATAATAATGATGGTATTTGCTAATGGGGAGCGAGTCTGTGAGCCCCTCATGGGACAGGGACTTTCTTGTATCCACCCCAGCGAATTAGTACAGTGCCTGGTACATAGAATTATTATATATCATGATTATATTAGGCACGATGACCACAGAGCTTGGTCCCTCTCCCAGCATCTGCATCTTTGCCAGTGGCATCTGTGCTATTTGTTCAGCGCTGACTATGTGCCAGGAACTTTATTAAACACTGGGATAGATACAAGCTAACTGGGTTGGACACAATCCCTGTCATTCATTCAAACGTATTTATTGAGCGCTTACTGGGTGCAGAGCTTGGAAAGTACAGTTCAGTCCCACACAGGGCTCTCAGTCCCCATTTAACAGTTGAGCTAACTGAGGCACCGAGGTAGATAAAAGATAATCAGGTTAGACACGGTCCTCGTCTCAAATGGGGCTGACAGTCTTAATCCCCATTTTACACATGAGGTGACTGAGGCCCAAAGCAGTCAAGTGACTTGTCCAAGGACACACAGCGGACAAGTGGCGGATCTAGGGTGAGAACCCACGTCCTTCTGGCTCCCAGGCCCGTGTCCTACCCACTGGACCACGCTTAAGCCTCTCTTCTGGCGGGGATGGGGACGGTGGATTGGGGAGGTAATGGGTGAAGCAGTGAAGTTGCTGTCACCGCTCCTCTCCCTGCCACAGATTGTAGACCGACAGAAGGGCAGGAATGGGAAAAAAGCATCGCTGAGAAGCACTGTGGCTTAGTGGAAAGATCCCAGGCTCGGGAGTCGTAGGACAAGGGTTCTAATCCCGGCTCCGCCGCTTGTCTGCCGTGTGACCTTGGGTAAGCCACTTCACTTCTTCACGCCTTAGTTACCTCACGTGTCAAAACGGGGATTAAGACTGTGAGCCCCACATGGGAGAACCTGATTACCTTGTATCTACCCTTGCACTTAAAACAGTGCTTGGCACATAGTAAGCACTTAAATACCATCATTATTATTTTTTTATGAGATGTGCCTCCCCGTGACTCTATTTATTGCCACTGTTCTTGTCTGCCCGTCTCCCCCGATTAGACTGTAAGCCCGTCAAAGGGCAGGGACTGTCTCTGTCTGTTGCCAATTTGTACATTCCAAGCACTTAGTACAGTGCTCTGCACCTAGTAAGCGCTCAATAAATACTATTGAATGAAAATTATTATTATTAACAGCAACAGACCAAACAGCAAGGGAGGGGAGACTCTGGCTTCAATTTTTGCCTTCCCCATTAGTTCCTTGCTATAGTTTCCATGATCCCATCTACCCGAATTCCAGTGGCATTTTCCTCCAGAATCCTCAGACACCAACTGGAGGTGGTGGAGGTTGGTGGAAATGACAGCAGAGGCCAGGCAACAGGGAACGGGGCTAGGGAAGCATGCGGGAAGCCTGGATCGGATCCAAAGCTTCCATATGCTTTCTTTGCCGCTTCCTAACCCTGGCCAAAACAGGAACATGGCTCCCTACCATGATAGAGAACCCGTTGCCAATATTATCACCTCTCTCGTGAGTCTGGAAAATCAATAGTAAGAATCTTTGGGTGGGCGGGAGAGGGGGGTGTGTGTGTATGTCTCTGTGTGTTTGTGTTTCCTTGTATGAGGCTATTTTTTTTTTTAATGGAACTCGCTAAATGCTTACCCTCTGTACTGTACTAAGCACTGGGGTCGATAAAAGACCCTCGGGTTAGATGCAGTCCTTGTCCCAGATGGGGCTGATAGTCTTAATCTCCATTTTACACTTGAGGTGACTGAGGACCAAAGCAGTTAAGTGGCTTGTCCAAGGTCACACAGCAAACAAGTAGTGGAGCTCGGATTAGAACCCAGGTCCTCTGTCTCCCAGGCCCTTGCTCTTTCAACTAGGCCGCACAGCTTCTTTTTCTGCCTCTGTGCCTTTTGGGCCCACCCTAAAAAGCCTCAACTCCTGACCCACTTCGAACTCCTGAAAACAAGGTCACATAGGGAGGAAAAGGGAGGGAAGAAGAGGAGGATACTGATGCATTTCCTCTGATTAAGATTCGACGGTGGTGCCAGTCGCTCTAATTTTGTCAGAAAAATGTTAGCAATACCAGAGGCTGTTTTCCCACATGCTTTCTTCACAACAGCTGTGATTGAAGCTTCCTTGCCTGATTAGTCCTGCCTACTTTTTTAAAAAAATGATATTTATTAAGCACTATGTGTTAGGCACTGTATTAAGTAGTGGGGTAGGTGCGGGATAATCAGGTTTCATTTTGCATTTGTCGAGCGCTTACTATGTGTAAAGCACTGTTCTAAGCGCTGGAGGGGGGATACAAGGTGATCACGTTGTCCCACGTGGGGCTCACAGTCTTAGTCCCCATTTTAATAATAATGATAATAATAATAATATCGTTGGTATTTGTTAAGCGCTTACTATGTGCAGAGCACTGTTCTAAGTGCTGGGATAGATACGGGGTCATCAGATTGTCCCTCGTGAGGCTCACAGTCTTAATCCCCATTTTACAGATGAGGTAACAGGCACAGAGAAGTTAAGTGAATCGCCCGAAGTCACCCAGCTGACAAGTGGCGGGGGTCGGGATTAGAACCCACGACCTCTGACTCCAAAGCCTGTGCTCTTTCCACTAAGCCACGCTGCTTCTCTGTTGAACACAGTCCACATCCAACATGGGGCTCGCAGTCTTCATCCCCATTTTACAGATGATTTAACTGAGGCCCAGAGAAGTAAAGTGACTTGCCCAGGGTCACACAGCTGACAAGTGTCTGAGCGGGGATTAGAATCAAAATCCTTCCGATTGCCAGGCTCGTGTGCTATCCACTAGGCCGGGGTGCTTCACATTTAACATTGTTCTCATTTCACTATGGTGAAGGATTTCCACCAAGTTCCAAGAGGTCTTTTTAATAATAATAATAATGATGTTGGTATTTGTTAAGCGCTTACTATGTGCAGAGCACTGTTCTAAGCGCTGGAGAGACAGGGTAATCAGGCTGTCCCACGTGAGGCTACCAAGACGAGGAGGTCTTGTGAATCCACCTTCATTTCTGCTGCCTACCTGAGGTGGAAACTTGTTTTTTGGACTTAATTCATTGGTTTTATTAAATCTCCACTTTACCTCATCACTCAGAGTCAGACTAGGTGAGTTTAGGTGGTTGATATTCAAAGTTCACGGCTGTACAAAGTTCAGACAGCTGTGCCAATCAGCTTTCTTTCTTAATGAATTGGTTTGGTTAATTTACCACTCACTAGACTGCAACTGATGCTCATCGTTAATTTCTTGAGATGGTGTTGCTGGAATCAATTATAAAAAATAAAAAAATAAACGTTGGTATTTGTCTTATAAGCGCTTATTATGTGCAGAGCAGTGCTCTAAGCGCTGGGGTAGATCCAGGGTCATCGGGTCGTCCCTCGTGAGGCTCACAGTCTTCATCCCCATTTTACAGATGAGGTAACCGAGGCACGGAGAAGTGAAGTGACTTGCCCACAGTCACACAGCTGCCAAGTGGCGGAGCCGGGCTTCGAACCCATGACCTCTGACTCCCGTGCCCGTGCTCTTCCCACTGAGCCACGCCGCTTCTCCATTATGTTAGTAATCTAGACCTTTAAGTTCAAAAATCAGTTCAAAATTTATACCGAGTTGTCATTTTCAAGATGCAATTTATCTTAACCTGAACTTGATGGAAGTAAAGGGGTATACAGAATTTAAATAGAAAAACTATTCCTGAATAAACATTATTTTCTGAGCAAGGTGGACAGAGAGCATTTGGCAATAGCTAACTTTTAAATTTCTTTTCGGGGTCCTCGACATCCTCTTACAACCGTTTTCTCCATCGGCCAAACGGTACAAAGCTGCACTGAAAACATCTGGCAGAGTGAAACAAGCTTAAGTTGAGGCACGTACTTTCAAGAAGAGGAAAATTATCTCAATTTTGCTTTGAGGAGCAGCACGGTCTAGGGGAGAGAGCGCGGGCCTGGGATTCAGAAGGGTTTGGGTTCTAATTCCAGCTCCGCCCCTTGTCTGCTGTGTGACCCTGGGCAAGTCACTTCACTTCTTGTGCCTCAGTTATTGCATCTGTAAAATGAGGGTAAAGACTGTAAGCCCCATGTGGGACAGGGACAATGTCCAACCTATAAGCTTGTTTCTGCCCCAGCGCTTAGTATAGTTCCTGGCACGTAATAAGCGCTTAACAAATAGCACATATCATTAACTTTTTCTTTACCTCTTCAACTGTTCTGTCACACTCAACTCTCTTACTGTCAGAAGTGAAGGCCCAAAAAAGCCAGGTGGGGGAAATGCTTCAGTCCTTAAAGTCAGAAGTGAGGTCTAAGAAAATTGAAAGGAAGAGAGAAAACACATCCTTGCAGCACTAACGTCCTGGGACTCTATTTTCCAGAGTTGAAGATGCCAACATTTCCAAGAATCCTCTAGGAATGAGACTGTCAGCTTGATGGAGAGAGTCTGGAAATTCCAAAGAGGAATGACTTGAGCCTCTCCCTTCTTCTCGTCCCACCATCATCTGGCCAATTCATGCAGAGCTCTCTCCAGCCCCCTCCATCAATTCACATATCTCGGAGCCCTGGAAAATTCTGATTATTCCAGTCTGTTAAATGATGTTTTAATTGGATACCCCATTGAAAAATAATGCAGGAGCAGATTGAGATGGAAGTAACGCTGTAGATTATAATCTCAATGTGGACAAGGAAGGTATCTGATGTTGTACTGTACTCTCCCAGATGATTAGTACAGTGCTCACCTCCTCCAGGAGGCCTTCCCAGACTGAGCCCCCTTTTTCCTCGGCTCCTCCTCCCCTCCCCACCGCCCCTACTCCCTCCCCCCCCACAGCACTTGCGTATATTTGTAGGTATTTATCATTCTATTTATTTTATTAATGATGTGTCTAGATCTATAATTCTATTTATTTTGATGCTATTGATGCCTCTCTCGTTTTGTTTTCTGTCTCCCCCTTCTAGACTGTGAGTCCACTGTTGGGTAGGGAATGTCTCTATCTGTTCCCAAATCGTACTTTCCAAGCACTTAGTACGGTGCTCTGCACACAGTAAACGCTCCATGAATACAATTGAACAGATGAATGCTTTGCACAAAATAAGCACTCAATAAATGATTAATAATAATCAGCACCCATCCAGAGATTGACTAGAGGTTACAGTGGCATCTTTCCCTCTAAAGTTTTCACCTGGGAAGAGGGATGGAACTCTACAGAAAAGCTACGTGGCTCAGTGGAAAGAGCACAGGCTTAGGAGTCAGGGGTCATGGGTTCTAATCCCAGCTCCATCACCTGTCAGCTGGGTGACTCTGGGCAAGTCACTTCACTTCTCGCTGTCTCAGTTACCCCATCTGTAAAATGGGGATGAAGACCGTGAGCCTCACGTGGGACAACCCGAAGACCCCGTATCTACCCCAGTGCTTAGAACAGCGCTCGGCACTCGGTAAGTGCTTAACAAATACCGACTTTATTATTAAATACATCATTATTACAATCCTCAATTAAATCCTTCTGCCTTGGCCTATTTTACTTTGAGTACTGATTACGCAAAGCGAGAAGATTTACCAGATGTCCATGGGTCAAATTGCCAGCAAAACAGAACAAACCTTTTCCCCTCTAAACAATAAGCTCCTTGGGGGTGAGGAACGTGTCTGTTATATTATACTCTCCCTAGCACTTAATACAGTGCTCTGCGTGCAGAAAGTGCTCACTAAATACGGTTGAGTGACTGACTAGCAAAGGCAAATGGTTACTTACCATCAAGCTGATGCAGAGGGAGGGGGTGGGGTTTCCACGGCAACTTTTAAAGGCTTTAATGCCACCCCACAGGTGGTTAGAGACTCCACCCCCGGCAGTGAAGGCAAATTCCCACAGAAAGCCCCACTGAGTGGTGGGAAATGAAGGCAATCGCTCCCTTCGCTTCCTGGGAAATGTATCACTCAATCAGTGATATTTAAGGGGTGCTTATAATAATTATAGTAGTATTTGTTAAGCACTTACTATGTGCAGAGCACTGTACTAAGCGCTGGGGTGATCAGGTTGTCCCACGTGCGGCTCACAGCCTTCATCCTCACTTTACAGATGAGGGAACTGAGGCCCAGAGAAGTGAAGTGACTTGCCCAAAGTCACACAGCTGCCAAGCGGTGGAGCCGGGATTAGAACCCATGACCTCTGACTCCCAAGCCCGGGCTCTTTCCACTGAGCCACGCTGCTTCTCTATTATTGGGTGCAGAGTGTGTTTTTCTCCTTCTCTTCCCTGTAATTCTCTTGACAGCATTCCATCAGACAAACAAACAAAACTAGAAAAAAAAAAGACAAAAAGCACACCACAGAATCAATTGGAAAGTCTGAAATGAAACAACTCTTTCAGAAATCCAGAAGTACCCCAGCCCTAGTTAAATATATAATCAAATTTTGAATATTCCTTTGTTTCCTTAATGACAGTGATAGTATTTATTAAGCCTGTACGCCATATACCAGGCACTGTGCTAAGCACTGGGATATGATACCAGGTGATCGATCAGGCAGAGACTGAGAAGCAGGATTGCCTACCGCATTGAGCACAGGCTTAGAAGTCAGAAGGACCTGACTTCTAATCCGGGTTTTGCCACTTTTTTAAAAAAAAATGGTATTTGTTAAGTGTTTACTGTATGGCAGACACTGTAATAAGCAGTGGAATAAAGTTAATCAGGTTGGACACAGTCCCTGTCCCACATAGGGCTCACTGTTTTAATTTCCATTCTACAGTTTAGGCAACTGAGGCACAGAGAAGTTAAGTGATTTGGGGAAGGTCACACAGCAGACAAGTAGAAGAGCAGGGATGAGAACCCAGATCCTTCTGCCTCCCAGGCCCATGCTCCAACCACTATACTGCTTCTCATTTCTGCTGAGTGATCTTGGGCAGGTCACTTTACTTCTCTAGAAGTAAAGAAGTAGCGTGATAGAGAAGTAGCGTGGCTCAGCGGAAAGAGCACGGGCTTTGGGGTCAGAGGTCATGAGTGCGAATCCCCAGCTCTGCCACTTGTCAGCTGTGTGACTGTGGGCAAGTCACTTCACTTCTCTGTGCCTCTGTTACCTCATCTGTAAAATGGGGATGAAGACCGTGAGCCCCACGTGGGACAACCTGATTCCCCTGTGTCTACCGCAGCGCTTAGAACAGTGCTCTGCACATAGTAAGCGCTTAACAAATACCAACATTACTATTATTATTCTCTGTGTCTCAGTTCCCTCAACTGTAAAGTGGAGATTAAGACTGGGAGCCCCATGTGAGACATGTCCTGTGTCCAACCTGATTAGCGCTTCTGAACTTCAGTTCTTAGTACAGTGCTTAAGTGCTCAAGAAAATACGATTAAAAAAAAAAAACAGCAAAAACAACCAGTCCTGTCCCCTGTAGGGTTCATAGACTTGTGGATGTAATTGATGATGATCATCTCCCCGGCTGGGATGTAAACTCCTTGTAGGCAGAAGAAGCATTTACCAAGTTATTGCACTGTCTTCTCCCAGATACATGATAGGACAGTATTCTGTGTGCAGTAAATAACACTGATTGATCGATTGATGATGGTTGTAATTTCACGTTCAGCTGTTTCCCCTTTCTGGCCTTCCCTCAATCAATCAATCAATCAATCAATCAATCGTATTTACTGAATATTTACCAGGTGCAGGGCACAGTACTAAGTGCTTGGGAGAACTTTCCAGACATGTTCTCTGCCCAAGTCAGGCTGACAGTCTAGAGGGGGAGGCGGCCGTTAATATGCATAAATAAGAAATTCATAATATATAGTATAAAGCTATTCACATAAGGGCTGTGGGATCGGGGCGGGATAAATATCAAATCTAGACCGTAAACTTTGGGCAGGGAACGTGATTCCCCACTCTGTTGTACAATCCCAAGCACTTGAGTACAGTGCTCTCCGCACAGTAGAAGCTCAATAAATCCCACTATCTCATGCGAAGTTTGGCACATAAAGTCGCATTTAAGAAGCAGCTTGGGCCTCAGAGGTCGTGACTTCTAATCCCGGCTCTGCCGCGTGTCCGTTAGGCCATGCTGGTCTCGTGATATTGAGCCTGGCCCGTAAATGAAGGAGGTGGAACTGCCCAAGTAGCCAGATGTGGTTCCTGGGTGGGGTCTAGGTCTGCCAGCCGGATAGAAGATTGGACGGCACTTAGAGCTCTCTACACCTTCGGGTTGGTCGGGAGCATTTCTACCACATCCTGACGGTCTCCGAGAGGAGAGTGGCCTAGTAAATAGAGCACGGGCCTGGGAGTCAGAAAGGGCTGGGTTCTAATCCTGTCTTTGCCAAATAATAATAATAACGATAATTATAATAATGGCATTTGTTAAGCGCCGACTACATGCCGAGCACTGTTCTAAGCGCTTGGGGAGATGCAAGGTAATCAGGTTGTCTCACGTGGGGCTCACAGTCTTCGTCCCCATTTGACGGATGAGGTAACTGAGGCAAGTGAAGTGATTCGCCCAAGGTCACACAACAGACAAGTGGCGGAGCCGGGATTAGAACGCATGACCTCTGACTGCCAAGCCCGTGCTCTTACCACTAAGCCACGCTGTCTGCTGGGTGACCTTGGGCAGGTGACTTCACTTCTCTGTGTCTCAGTTTCCTCATCTGCACAATGGGGCTTAAGACTGTGAGCACCACTGGGGCAGGGACTGTGTCCTACCCAATTATTTTATATCTACCCCAATGCTTAGCACAGGGTCTGGCACATAGCAAGCATTTAACGAATACCGTTTTGCTATGATGTCTTGGCTTTCTAGATTCTTTTTTTAAAAAACTGTCACTGCTCGGTCAGTTTTGACCTCCCATTTGCTTTTCAGCCTTAGTTAGGTGCCACTTAGCGTCAGGCTCCCAGGGGACAGGCTAACTTTCTCATTTCATTTTCTTGCATTTATGATTTTTCTCAGTTCACCAGATGACATTCTGCTTAGAGATCGATATTCGACATTATCATTTGACTTTTTGACAATGATGGAGATTCTTGGCCATATAGAAGGCTGCTGAATGAAAACTAAACTATAACTTTTTTACTCTTTAGGTTAACTGTCAATTCAAAGCATTATACTATGAGAAGCAGCGTGGCTCAGTGGAAAGAGCACGGGCTTTGGAGTCAGAGGTCATGAGTTCGAATCCCAGCTCTGCCACCTGTCAGCTGTGGGACTGTGGGCAAGTCACTTCACTTCTCTGGGCCTCAGTTAGCTCATCTGTAAAATGGGGATTAAGACTGTGAGCCCCATGTGGGACAACCCCATTTCCCCTTTGTCTACCCCAGCGCTTAGAACAGTGCTCTGCAGATAGTAAGCGCTTAACAAATACCAACATTATTATAAAAAGGATTGGCAAATCCACCGCATATCTTTTTAGGCATCTGTTTCTAGATCAACACACACGAGCGAATGAAAGCTCCTATGTGGCGCTTTCAGAGATGCCCTTCGCCTGTGGAATTGGAATCCTTTTTGCGTTCCTGAGACGTGCCTGCCTATTAGACAAAATTGGAAGTGAAACATTACCTCACTCTATGTCATCAGGAATGACCAAATGCCTGAGAGTGCCCCATTAAATCCTGATGGAGTCGGAATAATCACGGGATCACGATAAACTCCCAAGGCCACTCTCATTTATCTGGCGGTTGACAGATCCTAGGCCTGCTGATGATGTAAGATAGTTTCGTAGTCTATGAATCTTAGAGCCGTCTTACTGTCGGCTCCCTTAATATCTGCATTTTCCACGGTAGAGGTTGTGTTCTCGGCACGTCTTTAAGGTCCGAACTCACATTGCAATTCTGGGACTGCATGGTTAACAGCGTTCCCCTCTAGCCAATCCAGAAGGAATCCGGAGAAGATCTGATCCGCTATGGAAAGCAATGAGATTTTCTGATTATCGTCGTCGTTGATTATCATCAAGGACATTTATTGAGTATTTATCGTGTGCAAAACACTGTATACGTCTACCTCAGGTTAGACCTATCCAGCCACCACACGATACATTTAAACCCGTGGATAGAATCATTATGATTTGCTATTATTTGCTCGCTTTATTCATCGCACCCTCAGCCCCAGAGCACTTACGTTCGTATCTCCTCACCACCGACTTGAAAGTACTTAACCGCGTTGCCCCCTCCTACCTCACCTCACTGCTTTCCTTCTACAACCCAACCCACGCCCTCCACTCCTTGTGCTAACCTTCTCACTGTGCTCTCCATCTCACCTCTACGCAGATGACACCCAAATCTACCTCTCCTCCCCGTCTCTCTGCCTCCCTTCAGGCTCGTATCTCCTCCTGCCTTCAGGACGTCTCCACCTGGATGTTCGCCCGCCACCTGAAACTCAACATGTCTAAGACCGAGCTCCTCATCTTCCCTCCCGAACCCTGTCCTCTCCCTGACTTTCCCATCACCGTGGACGGCACCACCATCCTTCCCGTCTCACAGGCCCGCAATCTTGGTGTCATCCTGGACTCCGCTCTCTCATTAACCCCACTCATCGGCTCCATCATCAAAGCCTGCCGGTCTCACCTTCACAGCACCGCCAAGATCTGCCCTTTCCTCTCCATCCGGCTGCTACATTGCTGGTACAAGCTCTCCTAATATCCCGACTGGATTATTGCATCAGCCTCCTCTCTGACCTCCCATCCTCCTGTCTCTCCCCTCTCCAGTCTATTCTTCACTCTGCTGCCCGGATCAATTTCCTACGGAAACACTCGGGGCACGTCACTCCCCTCCTCAAAAAACTCCAGCGGTTGCCTATCAACCTTCGCACCAAGCAAAAACTCCTCACTCTGGGCTTCAAAGCTGTCCATCCCCTTGCCCCCTCCTACCTCACCTCCCTTCTCTCCTTCTCCAGCCCAGCCCGCACATTCCGCTCCTCTGCCACGGCTAGCCTCCTCACTGGGCCTCGTTCTCACCTCTCCCGCCGTCGACCCCTGGCCCACGTCCTACCGCTGACCTGGAATGCCCTTCCTCTTCACATCGGCCAAACTAACTCTTTTAAGCCCTACTGAGAGCTCACCTCCTCCAGGAGGCCTTCCCAGACTGAGCCCTCCCTTTCCCGCTGCCCCTCCTTTCCTCCTCATTGCCCCTGCTCCCTCCCTCTGCTCTACCCCCTTCCCTTCCCCACAGCACTTGTGTAGATTTCTATATTTTATTTAGTGCTCTGTTTTATTAATGATGTTTACATATCTATGATTCTATTCGACTATTTTGATGGTATTGATGCCCGTCTACTCGTTTTGTTTTGCTGTCTGTCCTCCCCCTTTTGGACCGTGAGCCCGTCGTTAGGCAGGGATTGTCTCTATCTGTTGCCGAATTGTACATTCCCAGTGCTTAATACAGTGCTCTGCACACAGTAAGCGCTCAATAAATACAACTGAATGAATGAATGAACGAATCTATCTCGCTGCCAACCTCTCGCCCACATCCTACCTCTGGCCTGGAACACCCTCCCTCCACATAACAGGCAGACAATTGCTCTCCCCCCTTTCAAAGCCTTACTGAAGGCACATCTCCTCCAGGAGGCCTTCCCTGACTGAGCCCTCCTCTCCTTTCATTCATTCAATAGTATTTATTGAGCGCTTCCTATGTGCAGAGCACTGTACTAAGCCCTTGGAATGTACAAATCGGTAACAGATAGAGACGGTCCCTGCCCCTTGACGGGCTCACGGTCTAATCGGGGGAGACGGACAGACGAGAACAGTGGCAGTAAATAGAGTCGAGGGGAAGAACATCTCATTAAAACAATAGCAAATAAATAGAATCTCCTCCCACTCCCTTCTGCGTGGCTCATACTTGTTCCTTCATTCATTCTTCCTTCCTTCCTTCTCCACAGCACATATATATATATACCTGTAATTTATTTAGTTATTTATCTATCCATTTATATTGATGTCTGACTCCCCCTCTAGACTACAAGCTCGCTATGGGCAGGGAATGTGTTTAACGTACATTGTGCTCTCCCAAGTACTTAGTACAATGCTTTGCACACAGTGTGTTCAATAAATACGACTGATGATAATCCACAGTTTATTTATTTATATTAATGTCTGTCTTCCCCTCTCCACTGTGAGCTCCACATACTTCACCCCTCTCTTGCCAACCTTCTCACTGTACCTCGATCTCATCCATCTCACCGCCGCCCTCTCGCCCACGTCCTGCTTCTGGCCTGGAAGACCCTCATTCTTTCATTCAATCGTATTTATTGAGTTCTTACTTTGTGCAAAGCACTTTACTAAGTGCTCCCTCCTCATATCCGACAGACAATTACTATTCCTCCCTTCAAAACCTAATTGAAGACACATCTCCTCCAGAGGCCTCCCCCGACTAAGACCCCTTTCCTCTTCTCCCACTCCCTTCTGCATCGCCTTGACTCGGTCCCTTTATTCATCCCCCTTCCCAGCCCCACTGCATTTAGGTCCATATCTGTAATTTTATTTATTTCTAGAATGTCTATTTCCCCCTCTAGACTGTAAGTTCATGTTGGAAAGGGACTGTGTCTTTTATATTGTACTCTCCCAAGAGCTTAGTATAGTGTTCTGCATACCATAAGTGCTCAATAATTATGATTAACTGACTGACTGACTGCAGGCTGTAAGCTCTTTGTGGGCAGGGAACGTGTCTCCCAACTCTCCTATATTGCACCCTCCCAAGTGCTCAGTCTAGTGTTCTGCCCACAAAAGGCGCTCAATAAATACCACTGACTGATCGATTGATATGTTATTCCAGGACTCTCACAGCGATTCTCCATGTTAGCCAGGACCACAAGCGTGTCCTGCCCCCGTCCCCTTTGACGAGCAATGCTGAGGGTGTTTTCTTAGAGATCCACACAGATCCTGTTAGTTAGGAATGGTTAGTTCCTGTTCCCTGCTTTATCCAACCACAGAGCTACGTTCCCGACCTGGGTCCCCTGGGAGAAGCCCGTGGAAAGAGCCCTCTCTGCAGACGGACCGCCGGCCCTACATACAGACCAAAGGGTCGATTCTCCCCTCCCCACAGCAGGGCTCACATTTTATCCCCCCCCCGGTTCAGTGAGTATGGCCCAGAGGGTGAATTGATGTTTTAAACTCCCAGTCGGCTCACCCCCTCCTACCTCACCTCACTAATCTCTTCCTCCAGCCCAGCTCACACGCTCTGCTCCCCCAGCCCCAGTTCACTCCTTGCGTCCTGATCTCGTCTATCTCACCGCAGACCCCTTTTCCATATCCTCCCTCTAGTCTAAAACTCCTTTCCCCTCCCTAAATGCCAGACTTCTCTCCACCTTCAGAGCATTAGTAAGGTCACATCTCCTCCCAGAGGCCTTCCCTGATTAAGCCCCCTTTCCTCCGGCTCGCTCTCCCTTCTGTGTTATCAATGAACTTGGATCTGTGACCTCTGGACATTTGACATTTGCCCCATTCCCAACCCCGCAGCACTTATGTACATATCTTTAAATTCTATATCATATGTTATTTATTCCTATTAATGTCTATCTCCTTCTCTAGATTGGACACTCACTACGGGCGGGGAACGTGTCCGCTAATTCTGTTGAATGACCACTCTCTCAAGCGTGTGGTATAGTGCTCTGCACATAGTAAGCGCTCAATAAATAACATTGATTGATTGATTGATATTGGTCTTTTCCCTTCCTGCCACCATAGTCTACTACACAGGTGAGTGTGCACTTCTATGTTACAGCCCGTCTGAAAGTCAGATGTGTTTATTGAGTGCTTATTGTGGGCAGAGCACTGGACTAAGTGCTTGAGAGAATACAGTATTACGATATAATAGACACATTCCCAGCCCACAACCAACTACAGTCACTTGATGTTACCTTTCATTCATTCATTCATTCATTCAATAGTATTTATTGAGCGCTTACTCTGTGCAGAGCACTGGACTAAGCGCTTGGAATGAACAAGTCGGCAACAGATAGAGACGGGCCCTGCCCTTTGACGGGCTTACCGTCTGATCGGGGGAGACGGACAGACGAGAACGATGGCGATAGATAGAGTCGAGGGGAAGAACATCTCGTAAAGACAATGGCAACTAAATAGAATCGAGGCGATGCACATTTCATTAACAAAATGAATAGGGTGATGAAAATATCTACAGTTGAGCGGACGAGTACAGCGCTCTTTCAAATGAGGAGCAGCAACCCCTAGCAGAAAGAGCGGGTCTGGGAGTCAGAGAATCTGCGTTCTAATCTTGGTTCTATCACTTCCTTGAAGTGTGATCTTGGAAGAGTCACTTCACCTTTGTGTGCCTCAGTTTCCTCAACTGTAACATGGGGATTAAATACCTGTTCCTCCTCCTACTTCAACTGCGAGCCCCATGGGGGACATGGACTGTGACAACCTGATTAGCTTGTCTCTTCCCTCACCGAGTGCTCTGCACCTAGTGAGCGCTCAAAAAATACTACTGAATGAACACGGCTTGACACACAGTACACCCATAACAAACGTAATACTAATAATGATAAATGAATCTCTTTCTCCATGAAAATAATCATTTTTGCCATTGTGAATATCCAGTCACTTTGGTGAGGTCATAGGACACGATAAAGATGATCAACTCCTTCTACATCATGGCGGAGGTCCACATCAGTGGAAAGAGCCCGGGCTTCGGTGTCAGAGGTCATGGGTTTGAATCCCGGCTCTGCCACTTTTCAGCTTTGTGACTGTGGGCAAGTCACTTCACTTCTCTGTGCCTCAGTTACCTCATCTGTAAAATGGTGATTAACTGTGAGCCTCACGTGGGACAACCTGATGACCCTGTATCTACCCCGGTGCTTAGAACGGTGCTCTGCACATAGTAAGCGCTTAACAAATACCAACATTATTATCATTATTTTTTAGTGCCAGTGAGTTTCTTTTTTGCTTTTTCAAAAATCTTTTTATGGTATTTGTTGAGCACTTACTATGTGCCGGGCACTGTTCTAAGCACTGGAGTAGTTACAAGCTAATCAGGTTGGACACAGTCCATACCCCAAATGGGGATGCCAGACTTAATCTCCATTTTGCTGAGGAGGGAACTGAGGCACAGGGAAGTGCACTGGCTTTCCTGAGGTCACAGCAGACGAGCAGCAAATCCAGGCTTAGAACCCCGGTCCTTCGGACTCCCAAGGACTCTGAAAGACTCCTGACTCTAGTGTTGTCTCGAGATATCCCCGGGATTTGAAACCCAATCTGCTTTAATGCCTTCATTGTGGGGAGGTGATCTCTCAGGAGAAAGGGGAACTTGCCCCATTAAGGGCATCTCAAGATTAATCTGAGAAGCAGCGTGGCTTAGGTGAAAGAGCCCGGCCTTGCGAGTCAGAGGTCATGGGTTCTAATCCTGACTCGGCCACTTGTCAGCCGAGTGACTTTGGACAAGTCACTTTACTTTTCTGTGCCTCAGTTACCTCATCTGTCAAATGGGGATCAAGACTGTGAACCCCAGGTGGGAAAACCTGATTATCTCTCCCAGCGCTTAGAACAGTGCTTGGCACACAGTAAGTGCTTAACAAATACCATCACTATTATTAATTTCAATCCCCAGCACTAAAATACTTACAACTTGAGGATACAGTCATGATGGTTTGAAACACTGACAAGCCAATGCCAAAACAGCCGAAGAAGTTATAGATTCTCTACTGCCGGCCAAGACTCGGGGATTAAGAAGACGCGTCGGTTTTAAAGAAAAAAGAGGAATTTACAAAATGATTGTACAAAACCCCGACAGAAGAATCCAAATTTCTGAAGAGATGTGAGGAAGGAGTTGCCCTATCGCAAGAAAAAGGTTATCGTCCGATCTCAGCTGGACAAATTCCACACGAGTAGAAAAAACACAAACACGGTCAGCAGAACTAAAATCTATTTTTGCAGACTCCCTGAAAAGCACTCGGGAAAATGCTCCGCACACAGTAAGTGCTCTGTAACTGGGCTCTCCCGACCACTTGGTATAGTGCTCTGCACCCAGTGAGTGCTCTATAAATACCACTGATCGATCGATGGATTGAGTACCAGTGATAGATTCGTAATCGCACTACAGCTCGCCATTTAGTTAATGTTGCGATGTGCTTTGTAACAGAGTTTCAATAACATTTTAATGATGCTTAATGAAATAATTAATGGCTCATGAAGACATTTCATATGCTTTCTCCGTAGGCTAGGAAAATGGACCCCATCATACAGACCTGAAGACTCCTTGAAAAATGTAGATGTATTTCTAATCTTGTATTTTGGGGCACATCCGCCCGAGACGTTTCGAGAAGCAACGTGGCTCAGTGGAAAGGGCTCGGGCTTGGGGGTCAGAGGTCGTGGGTTTGAATCCCAGCTCTGCCACTTGTCAGCTGTGTGACTTTGGGCAAGTCACCTCACTTCTCTGGGCCTCAATTTCCTTCTCTGGAAAAGCGCTTAGTACAGTGCTCTGCACATAGTAAGCGCTCAATAAATACTATTGAATAAGACTGGGAGTCTCACGGGGGACAACCTGATGACCCTGTATCTACCCCAGCGCTTAGAACAGCGCTCTGCCCATAGTAAGTGCTTAACAAATACCAACATTATTTAGGGACAGTGTCTTGTCTTATGTCATCACGTCTTCCCCATAGCGACCCCATGGACAGATCTCACCCAGAAGGACCCACCTCCGTCTACAATTGCTCTGGAAGTGGATTCAGACAGTTTTCTTGGTCAAAATGCGGAAGCGGCTGACCACCGCCTCCTTCCGCGCAGTCAACCCGAGTCTCCACCCTCGACTCTCTCCTTGGCCTCTGCTGCCCAGCACAGGGGAGTTGTGACTTGTAGGCGATGGCCTTCCACTCGCTAGCCACTGGCCAAGCTAGAAATGGAACGGACAGGCCTCTGCTTGACTCTCCCTCCCGTAGCCGAGACTGGTGGAGGACTGGAAACTCTCCACGTGCACTCTGAGAGGGGATTCAGGGACATAGAAAAGAAGTAAGGGACATGGGCCCCTGCCCTTAAGATACTTGCAATCTAGTGGGCAGGCAAGACAACACCTACCTGTAAGATCGCTGTGGGCGGGGAATGTGTCTGTGGGTAGAGAAGCAGCGTGGCTCAGTGGAAAGAGCCCAGGCTTGGGAGTCAGCGGTCATGGGTTTGAATCCCGGCTCTGCCACTTGGCAGCTGTGTGACTGTGGGCAAGTCACTTCACTTCTCTGTGCCTCAGTTACCTCATCTGTAAAATGAGGATTAAGACCGTGAGCCTCACGTGGGACAACCTGATGACCCTGTATCTCCCCCAGCGCTTAGAACGGCGCTCTGCACATAGTAAGCGCTTAACAAATACCAACATTTTTATTATTATTATATTGTACTCTCCCAAGCATTTAGCACAGTGCTCTGCTCAAACTAAGTGCTCAATAAATAGGATCGACTGACTGTCACAAAGATGTGGCATGGCCTAGTGAATAGAGCATGGGCCTGGGAGTCAGAAGGACCTGAGTTCTAATCCCAACTCTGCCACTTGACTTCTGTGTGACCTTGGGCGAGTCGTTTCGCTTCTCCGTGCCTCAGTTGCCTCATCTGGAAAATGGGGATTAAGACAGTGAGCCCCTTGTGGAACAGGGACTCTGTCCGATCAGATGAACTCGTACCTACCCCAGCGCTTAAAACAGTACTTGACGTACGGTAAGCATTTAACAAGTACCATAATAATAATGGTAATAATAATAGCAAATTGCCCTGCTCTTGGTGAAAGGGTCTAAGACATTGAGTGATAGAAATGATAAACAGTGTGGACTAATGGATAGAGCACAAGCCCGGTAGTCAGAAGGACCTGGGTTCTAATCCCAGTTCTGCCATTTGTCTGCCGTGTGACCTTGGGCAAGCCACTTCCCTTCTCTGCGCCTCAGGTACCCCATCTGTAAAATGGGAATTCAAACTGTGAGCTCCATGTGGGACGGGGACTGTGTCCAACCTGAACAGCCTCTATTAAATGAATAGGGAATGACACGGTCGATCAGTGAAGTGTATTTATTGAGCACTTACCATGGGCAGAGCACTGTACTCGTCACTTGGAAGAGGACAATAGAATAGAGTTGGTAGACACATCTCCTGCCTAAACGACCAAGAAAGTGGGAAACAATCCAAAAATGCCGCGGAGGAGGTAGTTTATTAGGAGGACTTTGAGGGTGACAAGGGATGATAATATTGGTATTTGTTAAGCGCTTACTATGTGCAGAGCACCGTTCTAAGCGCTGGGGGAGATATAGAGTAATCAGGTTCACCCACGTGAGGCTCACAGTCTTCATCCCCATTTTACAGATGAGGTCACTGAGGCCCAGAGAAGTGAAGTGACTCGCCCACAGTCACCGAGCTGACAAGTGGCCGAGCCGGGATTCGAACCCATGACCTCTGACTCCCAAGCCTTTCCACTGAGCCACGCTGCTTCTCTATGTGATTTGTGATTTGAGGGATGTGATTTGACAGCTTCACCCGTGGAAAGGGATGCAGAGGGAAAGATAGGAATAATAGGAATAGTAACAGCAGGAGTTCATTCATTCATTCATTCATTCATTCATTCATTCATTCATTCATTCATTCCGCAGTATTTATTGAGCACTCACTCTGTGCAGAGCGCTTACCGTATGCTTGGGAAGAGTACAGTATAATAAAAAACAAACCCATTCCCTGCCCACAACGAGCTTATAGTCTAGTTAATGATAGCAGTAGTAATTTTAATAGTAATTTTAATAGTTTAGCAGCTCTCACCTGGGGCAGTGAACTGTACCAAGTGCTTAGGAAGCACAGAATAAGAAATAATAATAATAATGTTGGTATTTGTTAAGCGCTTACTGTGTGCCGAGCACTGGTCTAAGCGCTGGGGTAGACACAGGGGAATCAGGTCGTCCCACGTGGGGCTCACAGTCTTCATCCCCATTTTACAGATGAGGTAACTGAGGCAACGAGAAGTGAAGTGACTCGCCCACGGTCACACGGCTGACAAGTGGCCGAGCGGGGATTCGAACCCATGACCTCTGACTCCAAAGCCCAGCCTCTTTCCACTGAGCCCCGCTGCTTCTCCCCTGCCCACAGAGCGCTTACACTCTAAGAAGGAGCCAAACGTTTACAATTAGGGTGATCAAAAAGAAAATATATGCAATATGCACCTGAAGGAGAGTGCAAATAAATGGAAATGGGAGAGTTGTGAGCAAGGTTCTGGTGAAGCATTCATTTTTGGAGGCACAGACTGTGAGCTGAGGTTTATCAAAAGAGGAGAGTAAATAGGTAAGAGGAAAACAGTACAGGGAGAGATTTAACCTGATATTTAGGACAGTTTGTTCAATGTGAAAAGAAATAGGTAGACATTGGAGGTTTTGGCAGAGGGGAGAGAGGCATCCTAAATGATGCTTTAAAACAGATGATGACAGCAGGAGAGGCTGAAGAGAGGGGCAACTGGAAGCAGTTTTTCGATCTGCAAGGACAGCGATGTCCCTCCTGGAGGCGGATATAAGTGTTTGAACCAGGCTAATGGGAACAAGGGTGGAGAGGAAATGGTGGATCCATGAAAGATGGTTGAGAAAGAACTACAAGACTTTAAAAAGGGACTGAAGATTAGAGATAAATGGCAGAGAGGAGTGAAAGGTGACAACAAGGAGGAGAGTGGAAGAGGAGAAGTTCAGTTTCGGACATATTTATTCTATTTATTGCGACTGTTCTTGTCTGTCCGTCTCCCCCGATTAGACCGTAAGCCCGTCGAAGAGCAGGGACTGTATCGGTTACCGATTTGGACATTCCAAGCGCTTAGTACAGTGCTCTGCACATAGTCAGCGCTCAATAAATACTATTGAATGAATATTTAAAGATATCAGTGGGTTTAGGATGACTCTGGAGAAATATTGGAAAGAAGAGGGGTTTTTTTTTTGGTATCTGTAGAGTGTTTATTATGTTCCAGGCAGTGTACTGAAGCACTGGAGTACATACAAGATAATCAGTTTGAACATGCCTGTCCCGCATGAGACTCACAATCTAAATTGGAGGAAGGAGTATTTATCCTCAGTTTTACAGATGAGGTAACTGAGGCACAGAAAAGTTAAATGACTTGCTCAAGTTCCTACAGCAGGCAAATGGCAGTGTCCGTGCTCTTTCTATTAGCTCAAACCGCTTAGGTTAGACTCCCGCAGTGTTCCGTAAGCGCTGTAAACGCCCAATAAATACCACTGATTGATTGAAATGACAACGGTCGTGAGGTAGACCTGGCAGTCATCTGCACAGAGGTGGTGACTGAACCCATGGAGGTGGATGAGTGCTCTGAGAGAGTGTTTGAAGAAGGTTTAAGAATTGAAGATCCAGAATTGAGCCTTGTAATACACCTTCAACCGATCGACGGTACCTATTAGGCTATTGATGCCTGTCTACTTGTTTTGTTTTGCTGTCTGTCTCCCCCCTTGTAGACTGTGAGCCCGTTGCTGGGTTGGGATTGTCTCTATCTGCTGCCGAATGGTACTTTTCAAGTGCTCTGTACCTAGTAAGCGCTCAATAAATACGACATAAAAAAACATTGAGCACATTCTGAGTGCCCAGGACTGTCTTAAGTGCTTGACAACTGAAGGGGGAAGGGAAGGATGAAGAGCTTGAGTGAAAAGAAGAAGCCCAGAAAGGAAAGGAGATAAGAGTGCCTAGGGTTGATTAAATATAGTTAGGGCTCTCCAAGATAAGGAATGAATTACTTCATAGAAATGAATTCACCGAACGGGGGTGATTTCTTTCGTCTCCATTTCATTTAAGATGCCCCTTCACTAAAATCCTCTGTTCAGTATTTGTCGATTAAGACCCAAGTTGCTATTTAATAGCTGCTCTATTTGCAGGCTCCATGGAGAAAAATCACCTACTCCGATCCAGTCTGGACTTAGATAAGGTTACTGTGACACTGTTTTGTAGTGACATTTTTAAAATGAAATATGTGTGTGGAGCTGAGCTGATGACTGTAGTTTTGACAGAAGAAAAAAAAATGCGTCATCCATTGGAAGACAGCATTAGATTACCCGATCAGCACTTGCTTGACAGATAATCCATGCAAATTTATTTGATTCGAACCTCATTATGTTCCCGCACGGATGGATGGTCTGCAACAAGGGGAGATGTACCTGACTGCAAATAAGTTTAAAAATAGGCGAGCCAAACAGGGCCGATGGGATATTCTAAAGGATCTAGGGCGACGTCTACGGGCGATTCCGTACTGAAAGGTCTTTCAATTAGAGCCATCATTCACTTTCCTTTGTACGACAACATATCGTTTTAGCGTGAACTATATCATTTCTAGACTTAAAGAGGAATGTGCCATTTAACAAGCCCTCACCTCAGAGGTCGGATGTCATCTTTCTCGTTTCCCGAGCTCATTTGAAATTTGAAGGCAAACACCAGCCCACCTACCGTGCTCTGACGCGTGTCACCGTCGTCGTCAATCATCATTTTTGTCTTTCAGATGCTTCTGACCCCCGGGTTCGGCGGGGAGGGCGGCTAACCCCTCCAGGGATGAGAAGCAGCGTGGTTTACTGGAAAGAGCCCGGGCTTGAGAGTCAGAGGACGTGGGTTCTAATCCCGGCCCCGCCACTTGTCTGCTGTGTGACCTTGGGCAAGTCATTTCACTTCTCGGTACCTCAGTAACATCGTGTGTAAAATGGGAATTAAGACTGTGAGCCCCCTGAGGGACAACCTGATGACCTTGTATCTCCCCTGGCGCGTAGAACAGTGCTTGGCGCATTATAAGCGCTTAACAAATACCATCATTATTACTATTATGGAGAGTCTTGCTCCCTTCTAAAGGTCACAATATCACTGAAAAGCTGCTTATGAGTCTTTCTGTGGATCCGCTTTCGACAGAAATTGACACGGCAAAATAATTCCGTAGCAGAATTACAGTTTCCTTATTTTTCACCTTTGAGAACCGCTGCATGGAAAGGGCGCTGATCCATAAATGAAGACTTTGTTTATTTCCACCTAAGGTATGTTTTATCAAAAGTGACACCAAAGCCTCCAAACAAGTTCCAACACACAGGAGAGTAACAGTAGCCCAGTCCCACTGGAAAGAGTACAGGACTTGCAGTCGGGAGACCTGGGTTCTAATTCTGCTTCTGTTACTGGGTGCTGTGTGACCTCGGGAAAGTCACATAAACTCTTTGGACCTCAGTTTCCTTATTGGTAAAATGGAGATTAATTCCCCCGCCCCCTAAAAATGTGAGCCCCAGAGGGGTCAGGGACTGTGTCCCATCTAAGAGTACTGTGTCTACCCCAGTGGTTAGTACAGTGCTTAGCAGATGATAAGCGCTTAACAAATATCATAATTATTATGTTGAACCTAGGAAGGTTTTGCTTGTCTAGACGATTGTTTACATTCCATTTGTTGCATAGACTAATCAGGGCTGAGATCCCAGGACCAGTAAAAGTAGTGTAAGTGGTGAAAAAGGGTAGGAATAGACAAGAATAGCAAACATTCAGTCAGTCATATTTATTGAGCGCTTACTGATTGCAGAGCACTGTATTAAGTGCTTGGGAGCGTACATTATAACAATATAATTGTGAGCCTCATGTGGGACAACCTGATTACCTCGTATACCCCAGCAGTTAGAACAGTGCTCTGCACATAGTAAGCGCTTAACAAATACCAACATTATTATTATTATTATTATTCAATACCAACGTTATTATTATAACAGACATTCCCTGCGCACAACGAGTTTACAGTTCTGAAGGGAAGCCAGGCATGAATATAAATAAAATTACAGATATGGACATAAGTGCTGTGGGGCTGGGAAGGCGGATGAATAAAGAGAGCAAGTCAGGGTGATGCCGGAGGGTGTGGGAGGAGAGGAAAGGAGGGCTAAGTCAGGGAAGACCTCTTGGAGGAGGTGTGCCTTCAGTAAGGCTTTGAAGGCAGAAAGAAGAACACTAAGGTTAGAGCCTCCATCTGGGCACTGTTAACCCAAGAGGGGAAGCAGAAAGCTGCGATAACCCTCCTTACGCCTTCCCTGCGTGTTGTCTTGGGAGGAAACGAAGCGGGTGTGTGACATTAATATGCATAAATGCCGAGGGGTGAGAGTGGGGCGAATACCAGGTGCCCAGAGGATACCGATCCAAGTTCATAGAGGACCCAGAAAGGAGACGGAGTTGAGGAAAGATGGGAAGAGAATAGATTCGGGAACAGTTGTGCTACAAGGTTTGGGGGCTTGAGTATGTAAGAGACTGGACATAGTTTAGGAGGATGTAATAGATTGGAAACCAGAATGGGATGGAAACCGCAAGGGAACGGACACAGTTCGGGACAAGAGATTAGAAACCAAGGTGGAGGAGTAACTTAGTTACCTCCAGAGAAGGGGCGGATCGTAATCTCTCAATGGCCAAAAAGAGATTACTTTAGAGGCCTATGAAACACAAAGAAACAAGCAAGCATAGATGGGGGGGAGGAGGATAGCCAAGTCTACACTTCCAGATAAGGGCATTTTCAAAGCTCAGAGGATGGCACGTGAACTGTCCATGATCTTTACAAAGAACCATGAAGAAAAATCAGCCGTATTTATTATATAAATAATGATTAAATAATTATGGTGCTTGATAAGTGATTACCCTGTGCCAAGCACTGTCCTAAGTGCTGGGGTAGATACAATTTAATCAAGTTGGACACAGTCCCTGTCCCACATGGGGCTCATAGTCTGATCCTCATTTTACGGATGAGGTAACTGAGCCTCAGTTAGGCTCAGACATGTTAAGTGACTTGCCCAGGGTCACACAGCAGACAAGGGTGGAGTCAGGTCCTTCTGATTCCCAGGCCCACGTTCTATCCACTAAGTCACGCTGCTTACTATGTACAGAGCACCCCCTGAATTGATTTATCTGCTGTGTGACCTAGGACAAGTCACTTCACTTCTCCGGGCTTCAGTTAACTCATCTGGAAAACGGGGATAGAGACCGTGAGCTCCAGACCGTGAGCCCGTTGTTGGATAGGGATTGTCTCTATCTGTTGCCGAACTGTACATTCCAAGCACTTAGTATAGTGCTCTGCACATAGTAAGCGCTCAATAAATGAGCATTTCAAAAACGATTCAATAACGCTTCAATAAACGATTGAATGAATGAACGAATGAATGTGGAACAGAGACAGTTTCCAACACAGTTGGCTTGTATCCACTCCAGTGCTTAGTAAACTTAAATGCCACAATTATTATTATTACCTGTGTTGAATCTAACAAAAAAATCAAGTCACAACAACATAGCAAAAGGGGTTTTCATTGCAATATTAAATACAGATCTGTATGGATGAGGAAGGAAGTCCTAAAAGCGGGCTCAACCTCATCACCGAAAGGAGGGAGAGGTATTTATAGTCCGTGGTGGACGCGGTGTTCCTTCACACCAACAACAGAATCCAATTAAAGGGTGGCTCCGGTTTTCATAATGGACAACAGGGTGTGGCCAAAATTGATAACGATAACAATGTCAGTATTTGTTAAGCGCTTACTATGTGCCAAGCACTGTTCTAAGCTCTGGGGAGATACAAAATAAACAGGTTGTCCCACATGGGGCTGACCGTCTTAATTCCCATTTTACAGATGAGGTAATTGAAGTACAGAGAAGTTAAGTGACTTGTCCAAAGTCTCCCAGCTGACGAGTGGCAGAGCCGGGATTAGAACCCAGACCTCTGACTCCCAAGGAAGTGCCCTTTCCACGGAGCCACGCTGCCTCTGGGAGAAGGGACTGGGCCCTGGGTCCCGTAAGCTTCAGGGATTCAAGGCCTACTGGCCAACCGTTCAGTGCGGGTTGGCCACGAGACGGATCCATCTCCACCCTCCCGAAGTATCGGCACGTCGATTACGATGCCCATGGTATTTGGTAAGCGCTTACTAAGTGTCTAAGCACTGTACTAAGCGCCGGGCTAGATACAAGATAACCGGGTTGGCCACGGTCCCTGTCTTGCATGGGGCTCACAGTCTTAAAACCCCATTTTACCCATTTTTCATCACATGGGTTATGAATCGTTACATGGAGTTGATGTCGTTTAGTCAAATACTTGCAAGTTTCCAATTCATTCCAGGAACTGTTTGCCCAACTCAAACCCTGACTTATCTTATACATGTCGTTCTTTCGTAGAGAGGTAAACGTGCTCCGTGGGTTGTTCTGAAACTCCTTCTGAGATAGTTTCTTTGATCATGGCAAAGACCTTATCTTTAATACATGGAGGCCGAAAGCGTGTGTAATTCATTGTTTCTGTTCTTCTCAAGTCTGGAAAGGGTATTTTTAAGGTGAAAAATTGGAAGCCTAATAAAACAAAGTGTCACCTTTTTGCATTTACACAGGTACATCAAATAACAGAGGGATAAAGGTAACGAGATCTAGATGACGAGGATTTGTGGGAGATTTTAAAGGACCAGGTCTGACCTCTGGGTGAAATCTCTCCATCTCTGAAGAGAAGCCACAGGCCACTTTTTGGTATCATAAAAACAACAAATAGCAATATGACAACTCTTTAAGGGCCGTGACTAATGAGGTTTCTGTGGCTAGGGAAGCAGCGTGGCTTAGTGGAAAGAGCCCGGGCTTGGGAGTCAGAGGTCGTGGGTTCTAATCCCGGCTCCGCCACTTGTCTGCTGTGTGACCTTGGGAAAGTCATTTCACTTCTCTGTGCTTCCATTACCTCATCTGTAAAATGGGGATTCAGACTGTAAACCCCATGTGAGACAACCTGATCAGCTTGTATCTAGCCCAGTGCTTAGATCAGTGCTAGCACATAGCGCTTTACAAATAAATACCACCATTATTATTTTGTATAGGACAGAAGGAAGAGAAGCAGCAGGGCTCCTTAATAGAGCAGGGGCTGTGGACTAAGAAGAACCTGGGTTCTAATCCAGATCTGCCACTTGCCTGCTGTGTGACCTCGGGCAAGTAACTTCACTTTTCTGTGCCTCATTTTATTCATCTGTAAAATGGGGATTAAGACAGTGAGTCCCACGTGGGACAGGGACTGTGTTCAACCTGATTAGCTTGTATTTACCCCAGTGCTAGTGCCTGGCACAGAGTAAGATCTTCACAGATACCACACACACACACACACACACACACACACACACACACAGAGTAGCATGGCCTAGTGAAAAGAACATGGGCCAGGGAGTGAGAGGACCTGGGTTCTAATCCTGTCTCTGCCAAATGCTTCTTGGCGACCTGGGGCAACTCACTTAACTTCTCTGTGCCTTAGTTCTCCTATTTGCCCTCCTAAATAGACTGGAAGCCCCATGGGGGACAGGGGCTTTGTCCAACCTAATTAACGTGTATCTATCCAAGCGCTTAGAACGGTGTTTGATACACAGCAAGCGCTTCATGAATACCATAAAAAAGAAGAGTAGACGGTGATATTGATTTCCTCAACATCATTTCATTAAGAGTTAACTAGCTTCCCTAAGACCAGTACTTTTTGGGTAGAGAACAATGAGTTTCTGTCCATTAAAGTGCGGTGTTATTTTTGCTACGTGATATAAAATTCTAAATCTTGAAGTTGGTCTCATTAAAACGCTATTAAAATCTACTTATAAAATCGAATAATTTCTTCAGTTTCCTATAGGACTCTCTGTTGATGGAATTCTGCTAATCACTGCGTAATGCTTGAGTTATTGTGGATTATGAGACTGTGCTAATGGAGCACACAATCTGACGGCTTTTCTCCCGTTCTTTCAGAGTGCTTTCGATGGAATGCAAGGAGTTGAAGTCGCTCAGTAATGATTGAAGACCTAGACATAAACACCCACAGTTCTGAGTGATGAGTAAAGAATCTGTTAATTCAATAAAGAATCTCAGAGAAGCAGTGTGACTCAGTGGAAAGAGCCCGGGCTTGGGAGTCAGAGGTCATGGGTTCTAATCCGGATCCACCATTTGTCAGCTGTGTGACTTTGGGAAAGTCCCTTAACTTCTCTGTGCCTCCGTTCCCTCGTCTGTAAAATGGGGATTAAGATTGTGAGCCCCACGTGGGACAACCTGATCACCTTGCATTCTTGTATCATTATCATTATTATTAATCATTCATTCATTCATTCAATAGTATTTATTGAGCGCTTACTATGTGCAGAGCACTGTACTAAGCGCTTGGAATGAACAAGTCGGCAACAGATAGAGACGGTCCCTGCCGTCTGAAGGGCTTGCGGTCTGATCGGGGGAGACGGGCGGACGAGAACGATGGCGATAAATAGAGTCGAGGGGAAGAACATCTCGTAGAAACAATGGCGACTAAATAGAATCGAGGCGATGTACAATTCATTAGCAAAATAAATAGGGTAACGAAAATATATACAGTCGAGCAGACGAGTGTCGTGCTGAGGGGATGGGACGGGAGAGGGGGAGGAGCAGAGGGAGATGGGGGGAGAAGAGGGTTAAGCTGCGGAGAGGTGAAGGGGGGACGGTAGAGGGAGTAGAGGGAGAAGGGGAGCTCAGTGTGGGAAGGCCTCTCGGAGGAGGTGAGTTTTAAGTAGGGTTTTGAAGAGGGGAAGAGAATGAGTCTGGCGGAGTTGAGGAGGGAGGGCGTTCCGGGACCGCGGGAGGACGCGACCCGGGGGTCGACGGCGGGACGGGCGAGACCGAGGGACGGCGAGGAGGTGGGCGGCGGAGGAGCGGAGCGTGCGGGGTGGGCGGTAGAAAGAGAGAAGGGAGGAGAGGTAGGAAGGGGCGAGGTGACGGAGAGCCTCGAAGCCTAGAGTGAGGAGTTTTTGTTTGGAGAGGAGGTCGATAGGCAACCACTGGAGGTGTTTAAGAAGGGGAGTGACAGGCCCAGATCGTCTCTGCGGGAAGATGAGCCGGGCGGCGGGGTGAAGAATAGACCGGAGCGGGGCGAGAGAGGAGGAAGGGAGGTCGGAGAGAAGGCCGACACGGTAGTCTAGCCGGGATATAACGAGAGCCCGTAGCGGTAAGGTAGCCGTTTGGGTGGAGAGGAGAGGGCGGATCTTGGCGATATTGATATTGTCAAAGTGATCACATCAGTAAACTTGTATGTACCCCTAAAAAGGTAAAGATGGAGAACAGGAAATTCCTTGTGTGGTTATATTGCATTGCTGTTATACTAAAGTACTCTCCCAATCAATCCCAATTAATATTCCTATTCCTTCTCCCTTCTGCATCACGATCTCTACCTTTTAAGCACTTGAGTGGTTTTATGGTATTTATTAAGTGCTTATTATGTGCGGGCACTGTACTAAGCATTAGGGTAGATGTGAGGTAATCAGGTTGGACACAGTCCACGTCCCACATGGGGCTCACAGTCTTGACCTTCATTTTACAGATGAGGTGATAGAGGCACAGAGAAGTTAAGCGAACTGCCCAAGGTCACACGGCAGACGTGCCAGAGCCGAGATTAGAACCCAGGTCCTTCTGACTCCCGGATGTGTGCTCTATGAATGTTTCTCATTCGTCGCACTCTTAGCCTCTCAGCATTCATATATGTTTCCATAAATTATCCTAGTGTCTGGCTTACCCTCTAGACTGTGAGCTCCTTGTGGGCAGAGAACACGGCTACCAACTCTGTTGTAAAGCACTTAGTACACACAGGCAATCAATCAATCAATCAATCAATCAATTGTATTGACTGAGTGCTTGATGCATGCAGAGCACAGTACTAATTTAGTTGACACATTTCCTTGATTACTGCCTCAGTCTCCTTGCTGATCTCCCAGGCCCCTGACTCCTCCACACACTTCACCTTGCAGCGTGGCTCAGTGGAAAGAGTCCGGGCTTGGGAGTTAGAGGTCATGGGTTCGTCTCCCGGCTCTGCCACTTGTCAGCTGTGTGACTGTGGGCGAGTCACTTCACTTCTCTGTGCCTCAGTTACCTCATCTGTAAAATGGGGATTGACTGTGAGCCCCACGTGGGACAACCTGATTCCCCTGTATCTACCCCAGTGCTTAGAACAGTGCTTTGCACAAAGTAAGTGCTTAACAAATACCACCATTATTATTATTAACATCATTCATTCGATAGTATTCATTGAGCGCTTACTATGTGCAGAGCACTGTACTAAGCTCTTGGAATGGACAAATCGGTAACAGATAGAGACGGTCCCTGCCCTTTGACGGGCTCCCGGTCTAATCGGGGGAGACGGACAGACGAGAACAATAGCAATCATTACTTCGGTCCATACTTCACTCTGCTGCCTGGATCATTTTTCGACAAAAACGTTCAGGCCATGGTTCCCCCTTCCTCAAGGACCTCCAGTGGTTGTCCTTCCACCTCCACGGCAAACAAAAACTCCTCACCATTTGCTTTAAAGCACCGAGTCGCCCTGCCGTCTCCTACCTCACCTCGCTACTGTCCTCAACAACCTAGCCTTCACACTTAGCTCCTCTGGTGCTAACCTTCTCACTCTGCCTCAATCTCCCCTGTTTCACAACGACCCACATCCCGCCTCTGGTCTGAAAAGCCCTCCGTCCTCAGACCTAAAAGACAAATATTCTCCCCCGCTTCGAAGCCTAAAGGAAGGCCCGTCTCCTCCAAGAGGCCTTCCCTAAGCCCACCTTTCCTCTTCTCCCGCTCCCTTCTGCGTCGCCCTGACTTGTTCCCGTTATTCATCCATCCCCCCTGCCTAGTCCCACGGTACTTCTGTAAATATCTGTAATTTATTTGTTTATGCCTGTCTCCCCCTCTAGAATGTAAGATTGTTGTGGGCAGGGAATGCATCCGGTTATCGTTATATTGTACTCTCCCAAACACTTAGTACAGTGCCCCGCACACGGTAAGTACTCAATTAATGAGAAGCAGCGTGGCTTAGTGGAAAGAGCACGAGCTTTGGAGTCAGAGGTCTTGGGTTCTAAAACCGCTCCGCCTCTTGTCTGCCGTGTGACCTTGGGCAACCCACTTAACTTCTCTGTGCCTCAGTTACCACAACGGTAAAATAGAGTTTAAGACTGTGAGCCCCACATGGGTCAAGCTGATTACCTTGTATCGAGCCCAGCGCTTAGAACAGTGCTTGATGCGTAGTAAGAGCTTAACGAATACCACAATTATTATTATTACTATTAAATATGATTGCCTGACTTCCTGCCCATAAAGAGCAGCAAGTCTAGAGGAGTGTGCATAAATACCGTTGATTAATTTATTGATAAATAGTTTTTTTGCCTCAACTGGGAGCTTTAGGAATCAGTCAAGTGGTACCGTGCAACTTTGTGGATCATAGAGGAAACATTTTTCATTGAAGATCAAGGAATATCCAAATGCATAAAGCTAGGGGATGCACATCAAAAGTAAGGATTTTCTTTGGGGAGGAGAGACTCAACACTTCAAGGAACATATAGCAGCATATTCAAAAGAAGGGCACTTGCTTTTATTTATCTTCCCCCTTCAGTGAGATTTTTGCATAATTTGACCGTTTTTAGGAGGGGAACATTAATTTTAGATCGTAAAGAACCTAATACCCATTTGATCATGTTCATTTGATCTAAATCTTTCACTTGTAAATTCCTTCCATTTTCGATCCCCATCTGAAAACAAGCAGAAATTCATGAAGCTTAGATGGTTTGCTAAAATAATCTATAGGACACTGTTACTTATAAAGTCATTTATTTTGTTGGAGGCATGTTTCTAGGCGGACATATTAAATATTTGTTATGATTTTTCAATCAATTATCTCCTCGTCGTAATTCGCTCACCACTCGTGACTTTTTATTATCCTCTAACCTGTATTTATGGTTTGAAGTAAATGCATTCTTTTGTTTTTCTCCTAGATTATTTTTATCCTTTTCCGTTCCTTCTTTCTCCAGTCTGCGGTATGAAAAATATGTGCGCATCTCACCTGTAGCTGGGCTTCTTTAAAATGTATCGGGTGGTGAAGGTGGCCGTTCATCCAGTTCTATCCTTACAACCTACAGAAATTCCACTCACAAACAGCTTTCCTTCCCCGATTAAAATCAGGTTTCCTGTTCTCCCACTCCCTTCTGGTTCACCCTTGAGCTTGGATTTGCGCCCTTTAATAATGATAATAATGATAATGGTATTTGTTAAGCACTTACTATGTGCCAACCACTGCTCTAAGCACTGGGGTAGATACAAGGTAATCAGGTTTGCCCACGTGGGGCTCCCAGTCTTAATCCCCATTTTACAGATGAGGTAACTGAGGCCCAGAGAAGCTGAGTGACTTGCCTACAGTCACACAGCTGACAAGTGGCAGGGGCGGAATTTGAACCCATGACCTCTGACTCCCAAGCCCGGGCTCTGTCTACTGAGCCACGCTTTATTCACCCCTCCCTCAGCCCCACAGCACTTTTGTACACATCTGTATTTTATCTATTTTTATTAATGTCAGTCCCCCCCTCTAGTCTGTAAACTCAATGTACGGACTGTGTCGGCCAACTCTGTTATATTGTATTCTTCCGAACACTCAGTAGAGTACTCTGCACATCGTAGGCATTCAATGATTAGACCGTAAGCCCGTCAAAGGGCAGTGACTGTCTCTATCTGTTTCCAATCTGTCCATTCCAAGCGCTTAGTACAGTGCTCTGCACATAGGAAGCGCTCAATAAATACTATTGAATGAATGAATGAATGAATCAGCAACTCTAGATGGTTCTCCCAGTCTAGAGTCTAAGCTCGTTGCGGACAGGGGACGTGTCTGCTATATTTTTGGGTTGTCTTCTCCCAAGCTCTTAGTACAGTGCTCTGCACACAGTAAGCGCTCAATGAACAAGACCACTGATTGAATGGATTGATTCCTGATTCGCAATCTTTCTCTTTTCTGCAAGCTCCGTAGGGCTCTGCATCGTAGGGGAATTGGTTCAGGTATGGCATTCTGCCCAACTGAGCATTCCAGATCACTGGCCAATTAGCCCCCACAAGAAGTATATAAACATTTATTATTAATAATGATGATAATTGAGATATGCGTTAAGAGCTTACTATGTGCCAAACTGTGGTAGATGTAAGATAACCAGGTCCCCATGGAGCTCGCAGTCTAATTGCTTTTAGACTTCATTGATTTTAGTAGAGGAGCAGCGTGGCTCAGTGTAAAGAGCCCGGGCTTGGGAGTCCAGAGGTCATGGGTTCGTATCCCGACTCCGCCCCTTGTCAGCTGTGTGACTGTGGGCAAGTCACTTCGCTTCTCTGGGCCTCAGTTCCCTCATCTGTAAAATGGGGATGAAGACTGTGAGCCTCACATGGGACCACCTCATTCCCCTGTGTCTACCCCAGTGCTTAGAACAGCGCACATAGTAAGCGCTTAACAAATACCAACATTATTATTTTGACAGCTGCCTTTTACACCGTCGACCACTCCCTTCTCCTGGAAACATTATCCAACCTCTGCTTCATTCATTCATTTATTCATTCAATCATATTTATTGAGCACTTACTGTGTGCAGAGCACTGTACTGAGCACTTGGAAAGTAAAATTCAGCAACAGAGACGATCCCTGCCCAACAACGTGCTCATAGTCTGGAAGGGGAGAGTCAGGCATCAAAACAAGTGAACGGGCATCAGTAGCGTCAATGTAAATAAATGGAATCATAGATATATACACATCATTAATATAAATAAATAGAATTATAAATCTGTACCTATATACACAAGTACTATGGGGTGGGGTAGAGCAAATGGAGCGAGTCGGGGCGATGGGGAGGGTGGGGGGGGGGGGCAGAGGAAAGGGGGGCTTAGTCTGGGAAGGCCTCCTGGAGGAGGTGAGCTTTGAGGAGGGCTTTGAAGGGGGGAAGTGTGATTCACTGACAATGTCCTCTCCTGGTTCTCCTCCTATCTCTCTGGCCTCTCACTCTCAGTGTCTTTCGCGAGCTCCTCCTCTGCCTCCAACCCCCTAACTGTGGGGGGCGTCTCTCAAGGTTCACTTCTGGGTCCCCTTCTTTTCTTCATCTACACCCGTGACGCTCCATCTACACTCTTGGAAAACTCATTCGCTCTCACAGCTTCAACTATCACCTCTATCCTGATGCCACCCAGAGCTAAGAATAATAATTATTATGGTATTTGTTAAGGACTTACTATGTGCCAAGCGCTGTACTAAGCGCTGGGGTGGATACAAGCAAATCGGGCTGGACACGGTCCCTGTCCCACATGGGGCTCACAGTCTCAAACTCCATTTTACAGATGAGGTGACTGAGGCACAGAGAAATAAAGTGACTTGCACAAGGTCACGAAGCAGACAAGTGGCGGAGCAGGGATTAGAACCCATACATCTTCGGCCCTGATCTCTCTCCCTCTCTGCGACCCCGTATCTCCTCCTGCCTTCAAGACATCTCTACTTGGATGTCCTCCCGTCACCTCAAACTAAACTTCAAACCTCAAACTATGGCTAAAAGTGAACTTCTTATTTTCATTCATTCATTCAGTAGTATTTATTGAGCGCTTACTAGGTGCAGAGCACTGTACTAAGCACTAGGAATGTACAATTCGGCAACAGATGGAGACAATCCCTGCCCAGTGATGGGCTCACACTCTAAATGGGGGATTATTTTCCCACCCAAACGTTGTCTTCCAATTTTCCAAAGTCAGCATGCCCCTTTTGGTGTCAATACCCAACCCACCTTCTCCTGACATACTCTCAACACCACCCTCTCCGCCGAATTCAACTCACTCGCTTCCCTGTGACGCTGTCAAAGAGCATGGGCTTGGGAGTCAGAAGGTCTTGGGTTCGAGTCTAGGTTCTGCCCCTTGTCAGCTCTGTGACTTTGGGTAAGTCACTTAACTTCTCTGGGTCTCAGTTACCTCACCTGCAAAATGGGGATTAAGACTGTGAGCCCCACGTGGCACAGCCTGATAACCTTGTTTCTACCCTAGTGCTTAGAACGGTACTTGGCACATAGTACCATAGAGAAGCAGCGTGGCTCAGTGGAAAGAGCCCAGGCTTTGGAGTCAGAAGTCATGAGTTCAAATCCCGGCTCTGCCACTTGCCAGCTGTGTGACTGTGGGCAAGTCGCTTCACTTCTCTGTGCCTCAGTTACCTCATCTGTAAAATGGGGATGAAGTCTGTGAGCCCCACGCGGGACAACCTGATTCCCCTGTGTCTACCCCAGCGCTTAGAACAGTGCTCTGCACATAGTAAGCGCTTAACAAATACCATCATTATTATTATTACATAGTAAGCGCTTAACAAATACATTATTATTATTATTATACCATTACTCCACAACTCTAGATCACCTCCATAGTACGCTTCCTCCACTCTTCATTCATTCAGCCATACTGATTAAGCACGTACTGTGTACAGAGTGCAATACTAACAGCTTGTGAAAGCACATTACCACTATAAACGGTGACATTTCCTGCCCACACCGAACTGCAGAGCGTTGCTGCCGGAAATCCAGACACCTCATCCATCTCAAACTCATCCTCACCACTTAAATCTGCCCTCTTCTCTGCCTGGCAACATTCTGTCTCCACCCTTATTGACTCCGATGCCCATCGTTTATACCAACTGCTCAGACTTTGAACTATCTCAAACGCAATTCCCTGCTGCTCTTAATTTCCTTGCCACACACTTTATCGATCAAATGAAAGCATCATGTGTGAAGTCCCTATTAGGTTCCCTGCTTCTTATCAGTCTCAACCTTTTCTCTCCATCCAGACTTCTACCATATTAATCCAGTCACTCATCTTATCTTGCCTTGATTATTGCATCGACCTCCTTGCCGATCTCCCTGCCTCCCGTCTCTTCAGTCCCCACGCACTTGACTCCACCGCTCAGATCATTTTGCGGTGAAATCGTACAGTTCATGTTTCCCCACTCCTGAAGACCCTCCAGGGCTTGCCCAGTTACCACCATAGCAAATAGAAACTCTTCACCATTGGGTTTAAAGTACAAAATCACCTCGCTCCTTCTTATAATAATAACAATGTTGCTATTTGTTAAGCACTTACTATGTGCAGAGCACTGGGGTAGAGACAGGGTAATCAGTTTGTCCCACGTGAGGGTCACAGTCAATCCCTATTTTGCAGATGAGGTAAATGAGGCACAGAGAAGTGACTTGCCCACAGTCACACAACTGCCAAGTGGCAGAGCTGGGATTCGAAACCAAGCCCGGGCTCTTTCCACCGAACCACACTGTTTCTCTTACTCGCTGCCCTCCTATTATAACCCAGGCTGCTTGGACACTTGACTCCTCTAATGCCAACCTACTCACCGGACCCCCATCTCGTCTATCTCACTGCTGACCCCTCTCCCGCACCCCGCCTCTGGCCTGGAACTCCCTTCCTCTTCATATCCGACAGATGATCCCTCTCCCCACCTTCACCTCCTCCGAGAAGCTTTCCCCGACTAAGCCCTCATTTCTTCTTCTCCCATTCCCCGTTACATCCCCTTTGCACTTGAGTTTGCACTCTTTCTTCACCCCACCCTCAGCCCCACAACTTTTCTGTCCATATCCGGAATTTATACATTCCAAGCATCAACTACAGTGCTCTGCACCTAGTAAGCGCTCAATAAATACTACTGAATGAATGAATTTAGCCACATTAATGTCTGCCTCCCCCTCTTGACTATCCGCTGGCTGTGGACAGGGAATATGCTTAATAATAATAATAATGACGTTGGTATTTGTTAAGCGCTTACCATGTACAGAGCACCGTTCTAAGCGCTGGGGGAGATACAGGGTGATCGGGTTGTCCCCCGTGAGGCTCACTGTCTTAATCCCCATTTTACAGATGAGGGAACCGAGGCCCAGAGAAGTGAAGTGACTTGCCCACAGTCACGCAGCTGACAAGTTGTGAAGGCGGAATTTGAACCCATGACCTCTGACTCCCAAGCCCGGGCTCTTTCCACTGAGCCACGCTGCTTCCCATACCAACTCTGCTCTGGTGTAGTTTCCCCAGTGCTCAATATAGCGCTCTACACAACGTAAATGGTCGATAAATATGATTTATTGAGTGATCGTTGCTTACCTTCCCTTCTGCGTCGACTACGCACTTGGATCAGCCCCCTTTTAAGAATTTGATCCTAACTCCACACGAAATCCCGCAGCATTTATTCATTCATCCAATCTTATTTATTGAGCGCTTACTGTGTGCTGAGCAGTGTACTTAGCTCTTAATATACTAAGCTCTACTACTATACTAATGTACTAAGCTCTTAGGGAAGCTTCGGAGTCAGAGGTCATGAGTTTGACTCCCGGCTCTGCCACTTGTCAGCTGTGCGACTGTGGGCAAGTCACTTCACTTCTCTGGGCCTCAGTTACCTCATCTGGAAAATGGGGATGAAGACTGTGAGCCTCACGTGGGACAACCCGATGACCCCGTATCTCCCCCAGCGCTTAGAACGGTGCTCTGCACATAGTAAGCGCTTAACAAATACCAACGTTATTATTATTATTATTATATACACGGCCCGACACTCTGCCATTTCCCCTTTCAGCACTTTCTTTGAAAGTCTTTTTCTCCTCTGGACTATAAGCTCCTTGTGAACAAGGATGTTGTCTACTCACTGGGTTGTATTTTCCCGAGCGCTTGTTACTGTGTTCCGCACACAGTAAGCGCTCAATAATATCACTGATTGATTCAATAATCTTAAAAAGCTCCCATGAGGCTGATTCCTCTTTGCTCAGAATGCCAGTGCATGAATCATCAGAATTTCCCTTCACTGTGTCTTACTTCGCTATCTAGAAAACAATTTATCTCGACTAATGCCGGCAAATTCTCACAGCTTGCACCTGGGTAGTGACAAATATTTTTGTCTGCCCAACGTGAATCAACTCCCATGAACCTTATAAGTCATCGCATATTTTTTTGGCTGCTGTTTTGAAAGTAAGAAATGATTCATAGCTATAAATATGTATTTTTCACCGGATTTACTTTTCTACAGATAAAATGCATTTTTCTCCGTGGATTTTTGTTTCGGTGGTTTAAGTGAAAATCATTTTCTAACCTCCCTAGCTGTCATATGAACTGAGGTAATGACTTGTTATTTTAAAGAGGAATCATTTTAGCATTTGAAAGAATAGCTTCTTCCTGCTCAGGATATTTTTGAAAAGGAAACAAATTGTAAAAAGGGTCATGAGTCATTTATTTATTTTCTCTGAATTATTCACACCTCCTTAACACTCATGCGTATTTCTGCTCATTTCATTTTTGACCCTCTCATTGGAAATATATTTATTTGGCTCTACCTTTACAGCGAAAGCTCACGTACCCTTCACAGGCACCTGGCATAGTGTACTGCGCCGAATAGGTGCCCACAAACTGTTTCTGCTGCTTCTAATTTTGCTTTATGGCATTTCCTAAGCACTTACTATGTGCCAGGCACTGCGCTAAGTGCTGGGGCAGAGACAAACTAATCAGGTTGGACCCATTCCCCGTCCCGTGTGGGGCTCACAGTCTTAATCCCCATTTTCCAGATGAGGTACCTGAGGCACAGGGAGGTAAAGCGACTTGTCCAGGGTCACACAGCAGACGCGCGGTGGAGCTGGGATTGGAACCCAGGTCCTTTGACTCCCAGGCCCTTACTCAAACCACTGGGCCACCCTGCATGTCTTCTACTAGTCACTACTGTTTCCACTACAGTGACTTCTCAGCTCATCAACAGTCGACAGCGGGAGGAGGGGTACAGATGCTATGAATGCTCTGAATCCAATAAGAGCTCAGCTCTCATAGATTTCTATCGAAAAAGACCACTTCAAAGGCTCTCCCGAATGAAAGAGCTAAGGGCGGTGAAGAATAAAATTATGCAAGGCTGAATGTTTTCGGCTAAGATTTGAAGGAAAAAATTGTTTTGCAGTCAATGCTGGATGGGATAATGGGAATAATCTTAAATAAATCCAAATACAACTGTTGAAGTGAAATTTTAAAGCTGAGTAAACAGGAGTCAAGGTATTTGAGCTCTCGCTCTACCAGACGGCCACACCAATCCTCTAGGCAACTGCTGCATTTTCAGCTCAATCATTTCAACCATATTTACTGAGTGCTTAACTGGGGGCAAAGCACTGTACTAAGCACTTGAGAGAATACAGTTTAACAGCCAGCACATTCCTGCCCACAGTGAGCTCATCGTCTAGAGGGGAAGCCAGATATCAAGAGAAATTTTTAGAAAAAGGATAAATAAATAAATTACAGGTCAAGTGGAAAGGGCCAGGCCTTGGAGTCAGAGGACCTGGGTTCTAACTCGGGCTCCGCCACTTAATAATGTTGGTATTTGTTAAGCGCTTACTATGTGCAGAGCACTGTTCTAAGCGCTGGGGTAGACACAGGGTAATCGGGTTGTCCCACGTGAGGCTCACAGTTAACCCCCATTTTACAGATAAAAGGTAACTGAGGCACAGAGAAGTGAAGTGACTTGCCCACAGTCACACAGCTACCAAGTGGCGGAGCCGGGATTGGAACCCATGACCTCTGACTCCCAAGCCCGGGCTCTTCCCACTGAGCCATGCTGCTTCATCTAGTATCTACTCAGCGTCCAGTATAGTGTCTGGCCCGTGATAAGCGCTTAACAAATACTACGGCTATTGTTATTACCCCATCGTGAGTCCCAGCATACCCCTGTGCACAAGCCACATGGAGTCGATTAGACAGTAAGCCCGTCGATTAGACTGTGAGCCCGTCAGTGGGCAGGAATCGTCTCTATCTGTTGCCTAATTGTACATTCCAAGCTCTCAGTACAGTGCCCCGAACATAGTAAGCGCTCAGTAGATACCATTGAATGAGTCAGGACTTCGTCGAGCATTCACTGGGCCTCCTCCTTCACCCGATGGCAACATGTGACTCCTCTGGATACCTCTACTCAGAGCGCCCTGCTGATCCTCGTTTCTGTCTGTACGTTCTCGGAGTGTTTTCTTCCGTCCATTCATTCAGTAGTATTTACTGAGCGCTTACTCTGTGCAGGGCACTGTACTAAGCGCTTGGAATGAACAAGTCGGCAACAGATAGAGACGGTCCCCGCCGTCTGACGGGCTCACGGTCTGATGGGGGGAGACGGGCGGACGAGAACGATGGCGATAGATAGAGTCGAGGGGAAGAACATCTCCTAAAAACAATGGCAACTCTTCTTAAGAGCCTGTTGGCAGTACCCTCTCAATCAATCAGTCCTATTTATTGAGTTCTTACTATGTACTATGTACAGCTTGGGAGGTCAGAGGTCATGGGTTCGGATCCCTGCTCCGCCACTTGTCAGCTGTGTGACTGTGGGCAAGTCACTTGACTTCTCGGTGCCTCAGTTACCTCATCTTGAAAATGGGGATTAACTGTGAGTCTCACGTGGGACAACCTGATTCCCCCTGTATCTACCCCAGCGCTTAGAACAGTGCTCTGCACATAATAAGCGCTTAACAAATACCAACATTATTATTATTATTACAGAGAGTTATACTAAGTGCTGGGGAAAACATGATACAACAGAATTAGCAGACCCATTCCCTGCCAATAATGAGCTTACAGTCTAGAGATGAGCCACTGATTGACGCTTTCTGTTTTTCTCCCACTTCCCACTTTTGGAATCCCCCCCAGTGGACGGGAACCTCGAGCAGCGTGGCTCAGTGGAAAGAGCCCGGGCTTGGGAGTCAGAGGTCACGGGTTCGAATTATGGCTCTGCCACTTGTCAGCTGTGTGACTGTGGGCAAGTCACTTAACGTCTCTGTGCCTCAGTTACCTCATCTGTCAAATGGTGATTAACTGTGAGCCTCGTGTGGGAAAATCTGATTACGCTGTATCTTCCCCAGTGCTTAGAACGATGCTCTGCACATAGTAAGCGCTTAACAAATACCAATATTAATTCATTAATTCCTTTCTGTGTTGTCTTTTTCAGCGCATAGCACACTGCTCTGAATGCAGTAAGGCTTAATATATACTATTACCATGGCTACTCGGGCTAATCTAATAGTGATCAGTGCTCATTTTTTTTTGTCTCTGTTTTTCTTGGATTAGAAAATGTACTTCTTGGCTACTCTTTTGTCAAGAATGCCAGAAGCCCAAGTCCAATAATAATTATGATTATAAACACTTATCAGGTATTTACCTCATCGGTTAAATGGGGATTAAGATGTGGTAGAGGGACTATGTCCGATCTGATTATTTTGTATCTACCCCAGCGCTTAGTACAGTGCCTGGCACGTGGTGAGTACTTAGCAAATACCACTATTATTACTATGATTATCATTAGTTTTTACTACGTGCCACGTATTGGGTGGATATGGGGTTATCAGCTTAGATACAATGAGCTCAAAGTATTTTATCCCCATTTTACAGATGAGGAAACTCACGTCCAGAGTGGTTAAGTGATTTGCCTGCCACTCGTCTGCTGTGTGACGTTGGCCCAGTCACTTCGCTTCCCTGTGCCTTAGTTACCTCATCTGTAAAATGAGGATTGAGACTGTGAGCCCCACGTGGAACGAGAACTGTGTCCAACTCAATCTGCTTGTGTCCACCCCAGCGCTTACTACAATGCCAGGCACATAGTAGGCACTTACTAAAAACCATTATTATTATTATTAATAAGATCATATAGCAGGCCAGTGGTAGAGCTGGGACTAGAATACAGGTCTCCTCATTCACAGTCCAGTGCGTCTTCCGTTAGATCACGTTACCTTCCCACTGAGTGCTTATCACTGCACACCTAAATGGAAAAAAGTAGAATTCCATATCAGTCCGGAAAAATATTGTGAGCTATGGCCATCCCTCTTCTAATTTATCTTTGGTATTAACGAGCGATCGAAACAGGGAATATGGTCAATTAAGGGTTGAAAGGCTTCATTCAGTAGCATAATTTTACCACCTATCGTGTGGTCTAAATTCTCTCGAATTTTTAACAGTTTCTCAAAGACTACATTTCTTGTTTCACTATTCTAGAGAAGCAGCGTGGCTCAGTGGAAAGAGCCCGGGCTTGGGAGTCAGAGGTCGTGAGTTCGAATCCCAGCTCTGCCACTTGTCAGCTGGGTGACTGTGGGCAAGTCACTTCACTTCTCCGTGCCTCAGTTCCCTCATCTGTAAAATGGGGATGAAGACTGTGAGCCCCACGTGGGACAAGCTGATTCCCCTGTGTCTCCCCCAGCGCTTAGAACAGTGCTCGGCACATAGTAAGCGCTTAACAAATACCAATATATATATATATGTGTAGTTACTTAATTGTGCGTGAAGTGGTACCCTCTTAGCTATAAAAGCTACAGACCCGGGTCTGGGAATCAGGGCACCTGGGTTCTAATCCCAACTCTGCCAATTGCCTGCTGTATGACCAAGGAAAAATGTTCTTCTCCTCTCTGTGCCTCAGTTTTCCTCATCTGTAAAATGGAGATTAACTCCCTGTTCTCCCCCCTTATTTAGATTGTGAGCCCCATGTGAGAAAGGGACTGCGTCCAACTTGATAAACCCGTACCTATCCCAGTGCCGAGAACCCTACTGGACTCGTAGCAAGTGCTTAACAAGTACTATCATGATGATGATGATGACGATGATAATAATAATAATAATCCGATGCGCTTGGCACATAGTAAGCGCCTAACAAATATCATAGTGATTGTCATGTCCTAAGAATATCTTTTCAGAAATAATAATAATGATGAGAATAATAACTGTGGTATTTGTTAAGTGCCTACTCTGTGCCAGGCACTTTACTAAGCGCTGGGGTAGATACTAGATAACCGGGTTGAATACAGTCCCTGTCCCCCATGGGGCTCACAATCTCAATCCCCATTTTACAGATGAGGTAACTGGGGCCCAGAGAAGTGAAGTGACTTACCCAAGGTCACGCAGCAGACAAATAATGGCGCTAGGGAAAGCCTAGGGAAAGTGCTAAGTCTAGGGAAAGCATTCTGGATAAATTCTTAAAATGCTCTGCAGTGACACGGTAACCTTTCTTTCATCTTCAAGGGATCCGCTCATTTTGGGGTTGGATCAGAAGTTGGATTAGATCGCAGCTCTTTTCATTCATTCAATCATATCTACTGAGCACTTACGGTGTGCAGAGCACTGTACTAAGCGCTTGGAAAGTACAATTCGGCAACAGATAGAGACAATCCCTACCCCAAAACGGGCTTACAGCTCTTGGTGGGCAGTGCTCATGTGTTGTGCTGCTATTGTACTTTGCCAAGAGCTTAGTACAGTGCTTAGCACTAGGTAGACTCTCAACAAATACCCCCAGTGATAAAGTTGGAAAATTTCTCCAAACCATCAGATCAGTGAGGCTGGTCATTTCCTTCCCCAGTTCTTGCTTACCTTACTACATCTCTCAAGCCATTTGAATCCCCATTAGAGGAAACAACTGACATCCGTAGATGATACGGAAGGCCAGATTTCAAGAATATTAGCTTGATTTCTATCAATCGGAATGAAAGTGAAGTTTGAGGAAAAAGGCATGCTATTTTTTTTTTACAAAATGTTCTAAGTGCTTCGCTATGTGCCAGACACGGAACTAAGCACTGGGGTAGGTACGTGTCAGGTTGGACACGGCCCCTTCCCCTCAGAGGGCTCCCAATCTAAGTCGGAGAGGGGAGGATATTATACAGATGAGGGAACAGAGGCGCAGAGAAGTGAAGTGACTTGCCCGGCAGATAAGTGGAGGAGCCAGGATTAGTACTTGGGTCCTAACTACGCAAGACACAGTCCCTGAATCAGTCAGTCGTATTTATTGAGCACTCACAGATTTAATCCCCATTTTACAGATAAGGTAATTGAAGCACAGAAAAGTTAATTGACTTGTCCAGGATCACACAGCGGACGAGCGACAGGGCCGGGATTAGAATGCGGTTCCTCTGACTCCCAGACCCATGACCTTTCCACTAGATCATGCCGCTTCCCAACATTATTTCTTTAGCTAGACTCATTTAGCCTAGAGCGAAGAAAGGAAGACTCTGGCCACGTTTCTGAATCCCATTCTGAGCCCGGCACAAAAGAAACTCGTTTACCTCACCTTTTCCCTTACATAATACAAACCTGTCACTGGTATCGTACCGTTAGAATGAATTAAAATCTCATCCAGCTGGATCATTTGAAAAGAATGAACAATAGATCCCTGGATTTACCTGTTGGAAAACCTAAAAATGCACTGAATTGAAAACTGAGCAGAAATGCTGGGTGCTTGATTTAGGATCACATGTCTCTTCCGAGACGTTAATTGCCGTCATTAGCTAGCTGCCAGGTTCCCCGAGATATTCATAAAGGGCACCGGAGTACTTTTAATTCCTCTGGGTGCTGTCTCCGCTTGCAGCCTTTTAACAGTCTCCGATAAGTAATCAGAACACTAAAAATTCTTTCATCAATTGTCTTCTAACCAGATGCTCTCCAATTTGATAAGTAACGAAAGCCAGAGAGCTAGATCTCAGTCTTTGATTTACAGGTTATTTTCAGAATTAGTCAGATATAGCGCTGATTAATCAGCTTGGCCTAGAGAAGCGGGATGGCCCAGTGGAAAGAGCACGGGCCTAGGAGTCGGAGGACCCAACTATCGATCCTGGCTACTCCACTTATCTGCTGGGCAAGTCGCTTCACTTCTCTGTGCCTCGGTTTCCTCATCTGTATAATGGAGATTATATCCTCCTCTCTCTGACTTAGACTGCGAGCCCTATGGGGGAAAGCGACTGTGTCCAACCTGATTATCTTGTATCTACCACAGCACTTAGAACAGGGCTTGACACACGGTAAGCACTTAATAAATATCACTACAAGTCATCTGTAAAATGGGGATTAAGAATGTGAGCCCCACTTGGGAGAGGGACCGTGGTCGACCTGATTCGCTTGTCTCTACGCCAGCGCTTAGTACGATGCCTGGCACGTAGCGCTTAACAAATACCATTTTTTAAAAAAAGTCATCTAAATTCATTTTGGAGAACCTTGTTTGACTGAATTTATAATTATGGTTCCAGGTTCAGGATTTCTACTTCTATTTCCCTCTAAAGAATGGCTACTATGACTTGTGGATAGGTAAATTCCACCTCCCAATAACTCCGTGAAACGAGGGCATTAATTGAGTGCTTACTATGTGCAGAGCACTGTGATGAGTGAAATCCCTACTCCTTTAGCAGTGCTGCTGAGCTTTGGAATTCCACACAGGTTTAAGACAAACTCCAAGCAGCGTGGCTCATTGGAAAGAGCTTGGGCTTGGGAGTCAGAGGTCATGAGTTCGAATCCCGGCTCTGCCACTTGTCAGCCGTGTGACTGTGGGCAAGTCACTTCACTTCTCTGTGCCTCAGTTCCCTCATCTGGAAAATGGGAATTAACTTCGAGCCTCACATGGGACAACCTGATTACCCTGTATCTACCCCAGCGCTTAGAACAGTGCTCTGCACATAGTAAGTGCTTAACAAATACCAACGTTATTATCACCTACCCTTACTTGATTAAATAATTCACGTAATCATGAGAATTATCTGCGCAACAGATCTTCACACAGATAGAAGATTTAACTGCCATTCTCTGAGACGAGAACTTTTTTTCAAGGGGCAGCCTGACCCTGCAAACCCTCCCCCTTCCTTCCCTGCAAATATGTGCCATTTGCCTGTCACTTAACTTTTCCGTGCCTCAGTTTCCTCATCTTTAAAATGGGGATTAAACGTCCGTTGTACCCCTACTGAGACTGTGACTCTCATATGGGACAGAGACAGTCTCTGAACTGATTAGATTGTATCTACCCCAGGATTTAGTCCAGTGCTTGGCACATAATAAGCAACAGCATGGCTTAGTGGAAAGAGCCCGGGCTTGGGAGTCCGAGGTCGTGGGTTCCAATCCCAGCCCTGCCACTAGTCAGCTGTGTGAGCTTGGGCAAGTCACTTAACTTCTCTGGGCCTCAGTTCCCTCATCTATGAAATGGGGATGAAGACTGTGTGCCCCATGTGGGACAACCTAATTCCCTTGTATCTACCCCGGTGCTTAGAACAGTGTTTGGCACCTAGTAAGCGCTTAACAAATACCAACATTATCATTATTATTATTATTATTATTACTTAATAAATACCACAATTATTACCCCTCCAGGATGCCTTCCCAGAAGCAGCATGGCCTAGTCAAAAGAGCACAGGTCTGAGAATCAAATGACCTGGGTTCTAATCCTCCATCTGCCACATGTTTGCGGTGTGAGACCTTGGGCAAGTCGCTTAACTTCTCTGGTCCTCGGTTACTCTCTCTGTAAAATGGGGATTAAATCCTACTCCCTTCTACCAAGATTGTGAGCCTCTTGTGGGGCAGGGACTGTGTCCAGCCTGATTGACTTAGATCGACCCCAGTGCTCAGAACAGTGCTTTGCACACAGTAAGTGCTTAATGAGTACCATTATATATGTTCATATATATACATATATATTTATACATATATATATGTAATCACTAATCTCCCTGCTTCATATCCCCACAACTGACACCTCAACTTTCTACTCCTTCTATACCCTTCCTTATTTTATTCCCCTCTGCAGGTCTTAAATAGGTATCCCATTATTCTATTATTATCCCTATTTGAAATTTATTTAAGTGCCAGTGTCCCCCACTGAGCTGTAAGATTCTAGAGGGCAGGGATTCTACATCGTCTGGACTTTCCCCAGCTCTTATTGCAATACTCCATGAACAGTAGCTGCTCAGTAAATACTACGATTGATTGATTAGTTTGACATTTTCACATCTCTGAGAAGCCATTGGGCAGCTCTAAGACAGTAAGGGCTGAGAAACTTTCCAGTAATTCTACAGAAGGTGACTTCGATCTTGTAATTGAAATGACTGCTTCATTTGCTTTTGTTCTTCAGTTCTATCTGCCCACAGTGAAACATTTGCATTATTTCCATAATTTACCCACCGGTGTTCTCCATCTGGGGAGCCTGAGAGGTTGCTAGGACCCACATAATCTTGGTAATTTGTTTGGCTCTGTGAGGTCAGACGATATCAGACCTGCAGCGTCCTCTGATCGCCTTTTTTAGTTGCTGCTTTCAAAGGTTAGAAAAAAGGTCAGAGATAATGATGTTTCAAAAGACGAATCCTCAAAAATAGCCCCATGAGAAAGAAGGAAAATAATGCTTAGGAAAGATGCAGAAGACCATGAAAATTAAAAATAAAAAGAAATATTTTATAGGAGACAAATATCACGCTATTTACTCTATCAAATAAATGATAATCAAGTATCATACTCTTTGGTGAACATGGAGTCTCGGTAAGAAAGAATTCATCTAGCCGGGCAAGTTATCATGCACTCAGAAACTCAGAGTCTGAAAGAAATGAACCCGATCTAAATAATAAGACAAAAGCAAGCTCGGGGGAAAAAAAAAACCAACTGAATACAGATCAAAAGAGTATATCACTGTATTCTTGGATGGTGCAAGTGGTTGTGGGGCTGATGAAAATGATTTCAGGTTGAGCCTTCCCCCTCGCAGACACTTTTCTGACCTAATTAGAGCATTTTCAATGTAGTTTTGGTATTGAGATTTGCAGTGCCGTCCATTTGAGGAAATAGAATGGGAGGGAGGGAAGACAACCAACCCTCTTCTATATTCTATAGGTTAATTTTCTGTCTCTTTCACTTTCTCTACCTGATAAACTGATCACTGAAGATTCTCCCCATTCTATCATTCGTGCGTTCACAGGGACACATGACCTTTGGCTCAGTGGGAAGAGCACGGGCTTGGGAGTCAGAGGTCATGGGTTCGAATCCCAGCTCTGCCACTTGTCAGCTGTGTGACTGTGGGCGAGTCACTTCACTTCTCTGTGCCTCAGTTACCTCATCTGGAAAATGGGGATTAAAACTGCGAGCCCCACGTGGGACAACCTGATCACCCTGTATCTACCCCAGCGCTTAGAACAGCGCTCTGCACATAGTAAGCGCTTGACAAATGCCAACATTATCAAATACGTAAGGAACTTTGCAGCTTTGTTGGTGCTCTGTCAATAGTTTGTGTTTCTAGAAGCCCGTGTACTCAGAGGTGTAAATTTGGGAGCTGATTTATCATTCTGAGAAGCAGCAAGGACTAGGCGAAAGAGCATAGGCCTAAGAGTCAGAGCTCCGCCACGTGTCGGCTAGGTGACTTTGGGCAAGTCACTTCACTTCACTGTCTCTCTATTCCCTCATCTGCAAAATGGGGATTCAAACATGTTCTCTCCCTCTTACTTAGACTTGTGTGATATCTTGATTATCTTTATTTTATTTTAACAGCATTTGGGAAGCACTTATTATGTGCCAGGCACAGTTACCCATTTGTCCATTCCAAGCGCTCAGTACAGTGCTCTGCACATAGTAAGCGCTCAATAAATACTACTGAATGAATACTAAGCCTTGTGGTAGACACGATCTGATCCGGTTGGACGAGGTCCCTGTTTATTCATTCATTCGATTGTATTTACTGATCACTTACTGTGTGCAGAGCGTTGTACTAAGTGCTTGGGAAAGTACAACACCACAATAAACAGTGACTTCCCTGCCCACAGTGAGCTCACAGTTTAGAAAGGGAGAGACAGACATCAGGACAAATGAATCAAATAATAATAGTCATAATGACGGCATTTGTTAAGCACTCACTATGTGCCGAGCACTGTTCTAAGCAACCTTTGCTGATTTGCCGGTTCTACAAGTGAAGAACCTTTTTAAAACGGCATAAACAAAGCAGACGTACATGGAAAATATTTGTGTATGTGGATTTCTTCTAGAATTTGAAGAATTAATGCCTTTTAATTTCAGAGAGATTAGTAGTAGATGTGTAAATGCAAGTGGGGAGCTTGGTGAATAAACAGCATTTTTACTTAAATTAAGCATTCATAAACATGAATCGATTACATAATTCGGGTGCACCATTGCACAGTTCATGAACGTGCAGCTCCCACTGAAATTCATCAACACGGGTCTGGGAATATATACGCTTCCCCAAGGTGGAAACTGTATATTCTTTTAGATTGTGAGCTCCCTGAGGGAACTGTATAAACAGCATGGCGCAGTGGATAGAGAGCATGGGTCTGGGGTTCAGAAGGTCACTTCTCTGCTGTGTGACCTTGAGCAAGTCACTTCACTTCTCTGGTCCTCAGTTACCTCGTCTGTAAAATAGGGATTGAGTCTGCGAGCCCCATGTGGGACAGGTTCTGTGTCCAACCTGATTTGATGGTATCCACCCCGGAGCTTGGTACGGTGCTTGGCACATAGTAAGCGCTTAATAACGATGTTGGTATTTGTTAAGCGCCTACTATGTGCCGAGCACCGTTCTAAGCGCCGAGGTAGATACAGGGTCATCAGGTTGTCCCACGTGAGGCTCACGGTTAATCCCCATTTTCCAGATGAGGTCACTGAGGCACAGAGAAGTGAAGTGACTTGTCCACAGTCACACAACTGACAAGTGGCAGAGCTGGGATTTGAACTCATGACCTCTGACTCCCAAACCCGTGCTCTTTCCACTGAGCCACGCTGCTTCTCCAACAAATATCATAATAATGATTATTATATGTACATATTTTAATAGTATTTGTTAAACATTTTACTATGTGCCAGACACTCTACTGAACGCTGGGGTAGACACAGGACAGTTTGTTTGGACACTGCCCATGTCCTGAATGAGGCTCACAGTTTTAATCCCCATTTTACAGATGAGGTGACTGAAGCACAGAGAAGTGAAGTGATTTGGCCAAGGTCACACAGCAGACAAGTGACGGACCCGGGATAAGAACCTTATCGCCCTGACTCCCTCCCTCTGCTCTGCCTCCCTCCCCACCTCGCAGCACTTGTGTATATACATATTCATTATTCTATTTTATTAATGATGTGTATAGATCTATAATTCTATTTATTTATGTTTATGTTATCGATGCCTATTTACTTGTTTTGATGTCTGCCTCCCCCCTCCTAGACCGTGAGCCCGTCATTGGGTAGGGATTGTCTCTAATTCTTGCTGAATTGTTCTTGCCAAGCGTTTAGTACAGTGCTCTGCCCACAGTGAGCGCTTAATAAATACCATCGAATGAATAAAATGAATGAACCCAGCTCCTTCTGACTCTTATGCCCACGCGCTATCCACTAGCTTTCACTAGATATTCTCTCCTATAGCTTAGTACGATGTTCTGCACACAGTAACTGCTTAAAATGCTCTTATTAATAATGTCGGTATCTGCTAAGCGCTTACTATGTGCAGAGCACTGTTCTAAGCGCTGGGGTAGACACAGGGGAATCAGGTCGTCCCACGTGGGGCTCACAGTCTTCATCCCCATTTTCCAGATGAGGGAACTGAGGCCCAGAGAAGTGAAGTGACTTGCCCACAGACACACAGCTGACAAGTGGCCGAGCGGGGCTTCGAACCCGTGACCTCTGACTCCCAAGCCCGGGCTCTTTCCACTGAGCCACGCCGCTTCTCCAGTATTATCACTACTCTTTGCTTCAGAACCGGGAACACTGCAGCCCTTTCAGGAGGTTTTAAATTGTAATGATCCCAGTGATCACTGCCAAGGCTGACACCGCCGAACCTCGTCAACCATCTGGCAAATTCGTTTATAATTGATGACGAGCCAGAGGCACCCAGCTGTTCTGTCTAATTTGGGGACGGCTTTTGGCTCAGGATCTGACCCTGCGGACAGCCCGAACCCTTTACAAAAATGTCGGCTGGGAACGAATGCCCAGGGAAGCGAGGGGAATTCGCCGTTAGTTGTTTTCATCGGAGCAGTCACTCTCTTCGTCAAGAGGCCTTCCCCGATTAAGCCCTTTTTTTCCCCGGCTCCCTGTCCTTTCCGCATCATCTATGCGTTTGGATCTGTGAACTTAGGAAATTGGAAATTTGTCTCCTCCCCCGCCCCGTCAACCCCAAATCTTTGTATAGTATAGATTATTTATATCAGCATCTGTCTCCCCCTCTAGACTGTAAGCTCACTGTGGGCAGAAAATGTGTCCGCCCTCTCTGTGGTACTAAATACTCTCCCAAGTGCTTAGTTTGGTGCTCTGCGCTTCCCCTTTTCCCTCTGCTCCCTCTCTGCTCCCCCTCCACCCTCTGCTCCCTTCCCCTTCCCCCTTCCCCTCCCCTCAGCTAAGCCCCCTTTCCCTCTGCTCCTCCCCCTCTCCCTTCCCCTCCCCTCAGCACTGTGCTCATTTGGATAGATTTTTATTACCCTATTTATTTTGTTAATGAGGTGTCCATCCCCTTGATTCTATTTATCGTGTTTATGTTGTCTCGTTTTTGTCCGTCCGTCTCCCCCGATTAGACTGTGAGCCCGTCACTGGCCAGGGATTGTCTCCATCTGTTGCCGAACTGTACATTCCAAGCTCTTAGTACAGTGCTCTGCACATGGTAAGTGCTCAATAAATACTCTTGAATGAACACATGGATAATACGCGATCAGTAAATACTATCGATGATAATGATAATAACAACGTTGGTATCTGTTAAGCGCTTACTATGTGCAGAGCACCGTTCTAAGCGCTGGGGTAGATGCAGGGGAATCAGGCCGTCCCTCGTGAGGCTCACGGTTAATCCCCACTTTCCAGATGAGGTCACTGAGGCCCAGAGAAGTGAAGTGACTCGCCCACAGTCCCACAGCTGACAAGTGGCAGAGCCGGGATTAGAACTCATGACCTCTGACTCCGAAGCCCGGGCTCTTTCCGCTGAGCCGCGCTGAATAAAGGGAGCAAGTCAAGGTGACGCAGAAGGGAGTGGGAGAAGAGGAAAGGAGGGCTTGGTCGGGGAAGGCCTCTTGGAGGAGGTGGGCCTTCAGTAAGCCTTGAAGCGTGGAGAGAATAATTGTCTGTCGGATACGAGGAGGGAGGGTGTCCCGGGCCGAGGCAGGACTCGGGCGGGAGGTCGGCGGTGAGATGGACGGGATTTATTGCCATCGTTCTCGTCTGTCCGTCTCCCCCGATTAGACCGTAAGCCCGTCGAACGGCAGGGACCGTCTCTATCTGTTGCCCATTTGTCCATTTCAAGCGCTTAGTACAGTGCTGTGCACATAGTAAGCGCTCAGTAAACACTATTGAATGATTAAATGAATCGTGGCGTAGCGAGAAGGATGGCGTTAGAGGAGGGAAGTGCACAGTCATTACCACATCATCATCATCATCAATTATCAGTGGTATTCATGGAGCATTTAATGTGCGCAGAGCACTGTTCTCTGTGCTTGACAGGGATGGTAATAATAATGTTGGTATTTGTTAAGCGCTTATTAGGTGCAGAGCACCCTTCTAAGCGCTGGGGGAGATACAGGGTCATCAGGTTGTCCCACGTGAGGGTCACAGTTAATCCCCATTTTACAGAGGAGGTACCTGAGGCACAGAGACGTGAAGTGACTTGGCCAAAGTCACACAGCTGACAAGTGGCAGAGCGGGGATTCGAACGCATGGTTTCTGACTCCCAAGCCCGGGCTCTTTCCCTTGAGCCACGCTGACACGTTCCCTGCCCACGATGAGCTTAGAGTGAGAAGGGGCATGATCAAATGGATAGAACACGGACTTAGGAGTCAGGAGTGGGTTCTAATGCTGGGTCTGCCACGCGTCTGCTGTGCGATCTTGGACAAGTCACTTTACTTCTCTGTGCCTCAGGTCCCTCATCTGTAAAATGGGGATGAAGACTGTCAGCTCCACGTGGGACAGGGATCGGGTCCAACCCGCTCTGCTTGTATCCAGCCCAATCCCGGCTTTGCCGCCTGTCAGCTGTGCGACCTTGGGCAAGTCACTTAACTTCTCTGTGGCTCAGTTACCTCATCTGTAAAATGGGGATGAAGACTGTGAGCCCCGTGTGGGACAACCTGATTATCTTATTTCTACCCCAGCGCTTAGAACAGTGCTTGGCAAATACTAAGCACTTGATACCAAGATTATTATTATTTCTATTACAGTACCTGGCACAAAATAAGAGCTTAACAAATACCACGGTTATTACAGTCTAGAGGGGGAAACAGATTAATATAAATGAATAATTTCCAATATATCACTTATACATCTGTGCATCGGTGCTGGGGGGCTGAGGGTGGGGCAAATATCAGATGCTCAAAGATCACAGATTCAAGTGCGTAGACCGAGTTAAATACGCGGTTGGATGTAGGAAGACGTTGTGATTACGGATGTTACGTTAAAGTAGCGTGGTGTAGTGGATAAAACGTGGCCCTGGGAGTCCGAAGATCATGAGTTCTAATTCCGGCCCCGCCACTTGTCTGTTGTGTGACGTTGGCCAAGTCACTTCACTTCTCTGGGACTCAGTTACCTCATCTGTTAAATGGGGTGCAAGACAGTGAGCCCCACGTGAGACAGGGACTGTGTCCAACCCAATTTGCTTTTCTCCACCCCAGTGCTTAGTACAGTGCTGGCATGTAGTAAGCGCTTAACAAGTACCATGGTGATCATTATTAGTATAGGATGCTATGTTCCTAAGCCTCCTCCCCCTCCCATCCTTTAACTGTTGGAGTTCCTCAAGGGTCAGTTCTCGGCCCTCTTCTGTTCTCCATTTACACTCACTCCCTCGGTGAACTCATCCGCTCTCACGGCTTTGACTACCATCTCTACGCAGAGGACACGCAGATCTACATCTCCGCCCCGTCCTCTCCCCCTCCCTTCGGGCTCGCATCTCCTCCCGCCTCCGGGACGTCTCCACCTGGATGTCGGCCCGCCACCTAAAACTCAACATGAGCGAGACTGAGCTCCTCATCTTCCCTCCCGAGCCCGGTCCGCTCCCAGACTTCTCTATCACCGTGGATGGCACGACCGTCCTTCCCGTCCCGCAGGCCCGCAATCTCGGTGTCATCCTTGACTCGTCCCTCTCGTTCACCCCACACATCCTATCCGTCACCGAGACCTGCCGGTTTCACCTCTACGATATCGCCAAGATCCGCCCTTTCCTCTCCACCCAGACGGCTACCTTACTATTACGGGCTCTCGTTATATCCCGGCTAGACTACCGTGTCGGCCTTCTCTCTTACCTCCCTTCCTCCTCTCTCGCCCCGCTCCGGTCTATTCTTCACTCCGCCGCCCGGCTCATCTTCCCGCAGAAACGATCTGGGCAAGTCACTCCCCTTCTTAAACAACTCCAGTGGTTGCCTATCGACCTCCGCTCCAAACAAAAACTCCTCACTCTAGGCTTCGAGACTCTCCATCCCCTTGCCCCCTCCTACCTCTCCTCCCTTCTCTCTTTCTACCACCCACCCCGCACGCTCCGCTCCTCCGCCGCCCACCTCCTCACCGTCCCTCGGTCTCGCCCGTCCCGCCGTCGACCCCCGGGTCACGTCCTCCCGCGGTCCCGGAACGCCCTCCCTCCTCGCCTCCGCCAAACCGATTCTCTTTCCCTCTTCAAAACCCTACTTAAAACTCACCTCCTCCAAGAGGCCTTCCCAGACCGAGCTCCTCTTCTCCCTCTACTCCCTCTGCCACCCCCCCTTTACCTCTCCGCAGCTAAAGCCTCATTTTCCCCTTTTCCCTCTGCTCCTCCCCCTCTCCCTTCCCATCCCCACAGCACCGTACTCGTCCGCTCGACTGTATATATTTTCGTTACCCTATTTATTTTGTTAATGAATTGTACATTGCCTCGATTCTATTTAGTCGCCATCGGTTTTTACGAGATGTTCTTCCCCTCGACGCTGTTTAGTGCCATCGTTCTCGTCTGTCCGTCTCCCCCGATCAGACCGTAAGCCCGTCAAACGGCAGGGACCGTCTCTGTCTGTTGCCGACTTGTTCATCCCAAGCGCTTAGTACAGTGCTCTGCACATAGTAAGCGCTCAATAAATACTATTGAATGAATGAATGAATGTTCCTCAGGTTAATAATAATGTTGGTATTCGTTGAGCGCTTACTAGGTGCCGGGCACTGTTCTAAGCGCTGGGGGAGATACAGGGTCATCAGGTCGTCCCACGTGGGGCTCACACGCTTTTAATCCCCATTCTACGGATGAGGGAACCGAGGCCCAGAGAAGTGAAGTGACTCGCCCACAGTCGCACAGCTGACAAGTGGCAGAGCCGGGAGTCGAACTCATGACCTCTGACCCCGAAGCCCAGGCTCTTTCCACTGAGCCATGCTGCTTCTCCATCATTCTGACTGTCGCGCTTCTTTGTATTTTTGAAACCGAAGAGTACCTAACACAGAGGTAAGAGTGTAAAGCGTCACGTTAGAGCAGGGAATAAAAATAGTATGTGGATTTTTAAGGTGCTAGTAATAATACTCTGGGAAAGAGAATTAGAAAAATGTTATTCCCAGAGGTATCTCTGAAAGATTTATTGCATAAGCCATTAATTTCCAGTGACTCAACTGATCCTAGAACCATTTTTCTCATAACACGAGGCCGGGCAACAACACTATCACAGTAGAACAGAACTGACTGTAGTGGACTGGGGATTTCCTGAGAAAAGCTGTTCCTAGAAGATTTCCAAAATGTTCTGCTTCTCCTTAGAGTAGATAGAAATGAGAGCATGCCACAGAAAACGTGTAAATTGAAGTATGAAGGAAACATCCTGACAAAGTATTTCTAAAACTTAGTCTTTGTTGTGTATAATAATGATAATAATGTTGGTATTTGATAAGCGCTTACTATGTGCAGAGCACTGTTCTATGCGCTGGGGTAGATGCAGGGTTATCAGGTTGTCCCACGTGAGCGTCACAGTTAATCCCCATTTTCGCAGATGAGGTAACTGAGGCCCAGAGAAGTGAAGTGACTTGCCCACAGCCACGCAGCTGACAAGTGGCAGCGCTAGGATTCGAACTCATGACCTCTGACTCCCAAGCCCGTGCTCTTTCCACTGAGCCGCGCTCAGGCAGATTGTAATGTCCTAAAAGAGAGGGCCTTGTCTTGTTTCCTTTAAATTTAGAATAATGCTTATTACACAGCCAAGTGATCGTGCACACTTATAAACATTACTCATGTCGATGGTGCATTTTTTTTTTTTAATTTGCTCCTGATTTGGACTGAGCTTTAAGTGATTTTGGTGTTTATCTTTTTTTTTCTTTGATGTGTTTGTTTCTCACTTAATCTCTTCTTCTATAAGCAGCTAAAACTTGCCTGATGCTGAACAGAAAATAATCTCCCACCCTCTCAGGGTCCTTATCTAAAGGAAATCCAACAGGCAATTATTCTCCTCCCCTTCGTGGCTCAGTGGAAAGAGCCCGGGCTTTGGAGTCAGGGGTCATGGGTTCGAATCCCGGCTCGGCCACTCGTCAGCTGTGCGACTGTGGGCAAGTCACTTCACTTCCCTGGGCCTCAGTTACCTCATCTGTAAAATGGGGATTAAGGCTGCGAGCCCCACGTGGGGCAACCTGATTCCCCTGTGTCTACCCCAGCGCTTAGAAGAGTGCTCCGCACATAGTAAGCGCTTAACAGATACCAACATTAATATTATGGAAGGCACATCTCCTCCAGGAGGCCTTCCCTGACTAGCCCCCCGCCCCCGTTTCCTCTTCTCCCGCTTCGTTCTGCGTCACCTGACTCGCTCCCCTTGTTCTTCCCCCCGACCCAGCCCCACAGTACTTATGTACAAATCTGTCATTTATTTATTAATATCAACGTAAGCTTCTCGTGGGCAGGGAATGTGTCTGTTTATTGTTGTACTCTCCCAAGAGCTCAATAAATACGACTGAACCAAGGAATGAACAGGAAATAGATGATCCTCTTTCTATACCTTCTCCTTCCTCAACCTGGCAACCCAGAGGACATTTTCCCGATTTTCGTCCCTTCCAGATCGATGGATGGATTCTTTTCGACACTACCCCGACGTGAGCCCAGGGAGGAGAGAGTGCGAGTGGCATTTTGCAAACCCCTAGTAGTAGAATCAATTGCTCTGTGCCGGTGCCCGTCCTGAACGCTTCCTGGCTGGGTCAAGGCTCAGCAGCGGCCGGCGTTGGGCTGGGCGGAGGACGAGCCTGATGGAAGAGAGCAGTGGTTGGAGCTGGACTGCTGCCCCTGTGGGCCTGAGGGTCTACAAGGAGCATGGGGTGAGGAGGGAGAGGTATAATATAAAATATAATTGAATATATCACATGATATGAGATAATATAGAGAAGCAGCGTGGCTCAGTGGAAAGAGGCCGGGCTTCGGAGTCAGAGGTCATGGGTTCGACTCCCGGCTCTGCCACTTGGCAGCTGTGGGACCGTGGGCGAGTCACTTCACTTCTCTGTGCCTCAGTTCCCTCATCCGGAAAATGGGGATTAGCTGAGAGCCTCACGTGGGACGACCTGATGACCCTGTCTCTCCCCCAGCGCTTAGAACAGTGCTCTGCACATAGTAAGCGCTTAACAAATACCGACATCATTATTATTATTAATAATGATGACATTTGTTAATAATAATAATGATGGCATTGGCTAAGCACTTACTATGTGCCAGGCACTGTTCTAAGCCCTGGGGAGATCCACGATAATCGGGTTGGACACAGTCCCTGTCCCACGTGGGCCTCATACTCTCAAACCCCATTTAACAACTGAGGCAACTGAGTCACAGAGAAGTGAAGTGACTTGCCCAAGCTCATAAAACGGACAAGTGGCGGAGCCGGGATTAGAAGCCATGACCTCCTGACTCCCAGGTCCGTGCTCCCAGGCTGCTTTGACGTGACATCCATAATCACAACCGTTTCTTCCTACATCCCATTGCGCATTTAAAACTCGCTCTACGCACTTGGATCTGTGACCTTGGAGCCTTTGATATCTCCTCCACCCTCAGCCCCGCAGCACTTATGTAGAGATGCATAAATGATATATTGTAAATTATTTATTTATATTAATCTCCGCTTCCCCCTCTAGACCGTAGTAATTCAGCGTGGCTCAGTGGAAAGAGCCCAGGCACTTAACAAATAAGAATAATAATAATAAGGTTGGTATTTGTTAAGCGCTTACTATGTGCAGATCGCTGTTCTAAGCGCTGGGGGAGATACAGGGTCATCGGGTTGTCCCACGTGGGGCTCACAGTCTTCCTCCCCATTTTCCAGATGAGGGAACTGAGGCCCAGAGAAGTGAAGTGACTTGCCCACAGTCACACAGCTGACGAGCGGGGGAGCCGGGATTCAAACTCATGACCTCTGATTCCCAAGCCCGGGCTCTTTCCACTGAGCCATGCTGTTGCTTATTATGGCATTTTAACCAGAACGGATGATTGCTTTATTGAGCGTTTCTATTGGTATCTGGCATATCTACAAAACACCCTCCCTCCTCAAATCTGCCAGACAGTGACTCTCCCCCTCTTCAAAACCCTGCTGAAGTCACATCCCAGACCAAGTCCCACTTTTCCTCATCTCCCACTCCCTTCCATGTCATCCGGAATCGCTCCCTCTCCTCTTCCCCCCGTCCCCACCCAACTGCTCTCATGTATATATATATATATATATATATATATATATATATATGTAATTTTATTTATATTGAAGCTGTTTTATTTGTACTGATGTCTTGATGCTTGTTTACTCATATGATGTCTGCCTTCCCCCCCTAGATTATGAGCTCGTCATGGGCAGGGATTAACTCTCTTTATTGCTGCATTGTACTTTCCCAAGTGTTTAGTATAGTACTCTGCACAGGGTCAGTGCTCAATAAATATGGTTGAATAAATGAATGAATAATAATAATGTCATGCCAAAATCCATAACATGACAGTTTTGGGGGTTTATTCTGCTTTGAGTCATTGAAAAATGCATTTTGACTTCTTTTTTGAGTTAGATTTTCTGTCTCTGAAAGCGGGGTAATGCTAATTGGCTAGATCTAGTCTTTTCTCAGGGTTTTGAACACTGAAGGTCAATATGTCATCTCACTATTTCACCCACGTTGTATTTAACTGAATCGTCTTTATGAGGAGCAGAGGAAGGTACAGGGGTTGACCAAGACATTAGGCACAATTAATTATTCTAAATCTAAAACTTAGATCTTGCACTGGAGTATGGAATAACTCTATGAACCAGCTTAGTGAGAAAATGCCATTAATTTATATTTCTAAGAGATTCTTTAGAAGAAACTTTGGGGGCCTGATTTTATGAATCGGACAATGCGTTTTGGAAGTTGGAAAAAGAGGCCTTCCCCAATTTAGCCGTCTTTTCCCTGTCTCCTTCTCCTTTTAGCATTGTCTATGCCCTTCGGATCTGTGACCTCTGGACATCTGGTATCTTCCCCCTCTCAGCCCCACAGCACTAGGTTATTATACATTGTAACGTAGCATGGGCTTAGGAGTCAGAAGGCAGGAGCGATAGTAGGAAACACAGAAGAAGGTACAGTTCAGCACGTGCGGTAGAAATTGTCAATTAGGGACCTTCAGTCTTGGCCAGATTGTGGCCAGAGAGAGTTTGTCCCTTGTTGTCCGACTGTGCTTAAGGTTTGCAGCGCCTTACACTGTTTTCTCTTGCACCGCCTTGTCTTTCGTTCCTTACGAAACTTTCTCTCAAAGAGAGCCCCTCCTTCCCTGATGGCAGTGCATGATGCTGGTCTCTCCTGGGCAGCTGGCTCCCACTTTTCACCCGGAATGCAGCACGGTCTGAAGCTTTCTCAGAAACATTTCCTCTTTCTCCTTGCTCTCTCAGATTCTCAATTTATGTTGCCTATATAGTGTTGGTATGGGTGCTCCGCACTTTCCAAAATGCACTTTCCGCATTTTAGAGAAGCAGCGTGGCTTAGCGGAAACAGCACGGGCTTGGTTTCTCATCCCGGTCACGGGTTCTAATCCCGGCTCCGCCACTTATAAGCCGTGTGACTTTGGGCGAGTCATCTAACTTCTCTGTGCCTCAGCTACCTCATCTGTAAAATGGGGATTAAGACTGTGAGCCCCACGTGGGACAACCTGATTACCTTGTGTCAACTCCAGCACTTAGAACAGTGCTTTGCCCACAGTAAGCGCTTAACAAATACCATAATCATTATTATTATTATTATTATTTCTCTTCACAGTTTCTATGCAGCAAATCTGCATCAAGGTGAATGCATCGTTGACTCTAGGAGATTGACTCCACTGCAGAACTTCATTCTTTGTGATCACATCTCGCCATTTGACACCATCTCTCTCTCTCCCTTAAGGTATTTCTTTAGCGCTTACTGTGTGCCAGGCACTGTAGTAAGTGCCGGGGTAGACACCAGCTAATCAGGTTGGACACGGTCCATGTCCCGCACGGGGCTCACGGTCTTAATCCCCATTTTACGGATGAGGGAACGGAGGCCCAGAGAAACCAAGGGAAACGGCCAAGGTCACACAGCAGACAACTGGCGGAGCTGGGATTAGAACACAGGTCCTGCTGACTCCTGGGCCTGGGTTTTATCCATGGCTCAGAAGTGATACCGATGTAACTGCTCCAGGAGCCAGATGTGGATCTTGCACGTGGTCAAGGTCTCCCGGCTGCGGAACAAGGAGGACATCTGTAATAATAATAATGATGATGTTGGTATTTGTGAAGCACTTACTATGTGCCGAGCACTGTTCTAAGTGCTGGGGTAGACACAGGGGAATCAGGCTGTCCCACTTGGGGCTCACAATCTTAATCCCCATTTTACAGATGAGGTGACTGAGGCACCGAGAAGTGAAGTGACTTGCCCAAAGTCACACAGCTGACAAGGGGCCGAGCCGGCATTCGAACCCATGACCTCTGACTCAAAAGCCCGGGCTCTTTCCACTGAGCCACGCTGCTTCTCTGTACAGATGTACAGATGTGCACACCTTGAGGCGGAAACCATGCTGTTCCCAGAAGCTGAGAGTCCCATAAAGGAGTTGGTGGCCTTCTTGATTTCGTTTTCTTTATTTATTTTGTCTGTCACTGTGCCATCGGGTCATCTGTTCTCTATGTAACATCATTCTGTGACAGCCTTTACCTCTGTGTGGACGACTGAAGCGGTGTGGCTCAGCGGAAAGCGCACGGGCTCGGGAATCAGAGGGTGTCGGTTCTAATCCCGGCTCTTCCACTTATCTGCTGTGTGACCTTGGGCAGGCCGCTTCACTTCTCTGGGCCTCAGTTAACTCATTTGTAAATGGGGATTTTGACTGTGAGTTCCACACGGGACAACCTGTTTTCCTTGTATCTACCCCAGCACTCAGAACAGTGCTTGGCGCATAATAAGCGCTTAACACACACCATTATTATGATGATGATTATTACTTTAGAGAAGCATTCATTCATTCAATAGTATTTATTGAGCGCTTACTATGTGCAGAGCACTGTACTGAGTGCTTGGAATGGACAATTCGGCAACTGAGGCAACGTAGCCTAGTGGATGGGAGTCAACGGGAACTGGGTTCTAATCCTACCTCCACCACTTGTCTGCGGCGTGACCTTGGGCAAGTCACTTAACTTCTCAGTGCCTCAGTCCCCTCATCTGTGAAATGGGGATTAAACCACGGGCCCTGTTGTGGGACAGGAACTGTGTCCAACCTGATTAGCTGGTATCTACTCCAGGGCTGATTACAGAGCCTGGCACATAATAAGTGCTTAACAAATACCATAAAAATGTATTCTTTAGACTTAGAGGGTACCATTTAGAGGTCTGTATAAAGTCATTTAATATATGACTTTCTAGAGGTCTAAAATAGATAATTCAGAAAGAGAATGAATATGAAATCACAGGTACATAAATATAGATTGTAAACATATCACATATATATCTATATATGTCCATAGTATACACCACTATACCACAAATACCACTATAATGATCATCTTATAGATGTCTATAGTATATAGATGCCTCTCTCTATATACTATATAATAATAATAATGTTGGTATTTGTTAAGCGCTTACTATGTGCAGAGCACTGTTCTAAGCGCTGGGGTAGACACAGGGGAATCAGGTTGTCCCACGTGGGGCTCACAGTCTTCATCCCCATTTTACAGATGAGGGAACTGAGGCACAGAGAAGTTAAGTGACTTGCCCACAGTCACACTATGGATACTATAGACATATATAAGATGATCATTATAGTGGTATTTGTTAACTGCTTACTATGTACAAAACGCTGTACTAAGCACTGGGACTGATACATGTTAATCAGGTCAGTGGCAGTCTCAGCGTGGCTCAGTGGAAAGAGCCCGGGCCTGGGAGTCGGAGGTCATGGGTCCGAATCCCGGCTCTGGCCACTTGTCAGCTGTGCGACTGTGGGCGAGTCACTTCACTTCTCTGTGCCTCAGTGACCTCATCTGGAAAATGGGGATTAACCGTGAGCCTCACGTGGGACAAACTGATGACCCTGTATCTCCCCCAGCGCTTAGAACGGTGCTCTGCGTCGCCGAAAATCTCCGCACACATTTCTGACCCTTGGTGTGAAAAAACTTCCACCCGCCTCGGCAGCGGGGACACACGACAGGTGGAGGCCGGGTCCGCGGAACGCCACCCCGGCGCCTGGGACCCGACCTGGACCCCTCAGCCGAGGGAGGGACCGGAGAAGCGTCGGGGGGGCGGCCCTCGCGCACCGGCCCAACCGCCCCAGCGGGTCCTTCGAGCGGGCAAGGCAGTGGAAAGAGCACGGGCTTTGGAGTCAGGGCTCATGAGTTCGAATCCCAGCTCTGCCACTTGTCAGCTGTGTGACTGTGGGCAAGTCACTTCACTTCTCTGGGCCTCAGTTCCCTCATCTGTAAAATGGGATGAAGACTGTGAGCCCCACGTGGGACAACCTGATTCCCCTGTGTCTACCCCAGCGCTTAGAACAGTGCTCTGCACATAGTAAGCGCTTAACAAATGCCAACATTATTATAGTCAGCGCTTCACAGATGCCACCATTATTCTTATTATTTAAGTAGTGACTCTCCATTTTACAGATGAGGAAGCTGAGGAACAGAGAAATGAAATGACTTGTCCACGGTCACCTAGCGGATGAGTAGAGGAGCTGGGAGTAGCACCTGGGTCCTCTAACTTCCAGACCCCGGGCTGTTTCCAGTAGATGACTCTAATCTACAATCTTATAACCAGTCCATCGATCAGTCGTGTTCATTCAATCAATCCATGCTATTTATTGAGCGTTTACTGGGTGTAGAGCACCGTACTAAGCACTCGGCAGAGAAGACTGTAACCTAAATGGTAGACACGTTCCTTGCCCCCAAGGAGTTTATAATCTAGAGGGAGCGTTAGTGACAACGAAGGAGGGGTGACAGGAACAGTGACCTCTCAGGCTTACAGAAATCCTCCAGGGGTGGTCATATTTGAGAAACCTCTTTTCACAGCAAACAGAGCTCGAATGCATCGTTGTTGGTAATCTGCTCTTTCTAAAGGGGACGGGCAAGCCATGTCCTCCTTTCTCCCATCAACCGATTTTTCCAGCCTCTTCCAAAAGAAATTTCTTTTCACCCTTTTTTCCCAGCTAAGGCGCAGTAAGAGATGTCGATGCCTTCTCAACGGTCTCTCAACTAGACCCCGTTGTTCCCTTTGAATGTGGAAGGCTATTTTAGTTTCCTGGAAGAGCAGACTCATAGGGAGGTCCGAGCTACTGTTCTAGCCTGAGTATCCAGGCCCCAGGATTCCTATCACCCATGTCCTCCCGCATCAACTATTTTTCATTCTCAAAACTCAAAAAAAAAAAAAAGTTTTCAGGGATACCAGGAGAAAAAAAAACAATAGAGGAAGGATACACAAAAAATGAGTTTGGAACAGTGGATTTCAATTTATCGTCCTTTTGACTTGGTTGGATTCTTCTAATTTGGAACTCTGATTGGAGGGTGAATAATCCCCTTGCAAATCAAGAAAATGGAGAATGAGTGGCATGGAGACCATCGCTGGGTAAAAATAATCCGTTTATGCCCTTTGTAATCCTTCTGTGTGCCCCATTTATAATTCAATATCAAAATGTGGGGAGGATTAATGTGTTGTTTGTAAGTACCTGAGACTCAAGGGAAAGAGGCACTGGAAAATCACACAGTACAGCACTGTAATTAACAAAGCAATAGCGCAAAAGGTGTCCTTAAGTCTTATTTTAGGGAAAAATAAAGCTCTTTCATGCCGAAGGGAAAGATAAGTGGCTCCTGCTGATCTGAATTGGAAGGTGGGCTTTTTCTGAACTGCAACGTTTTTCTGACTGTGTCAATATTTTCTTCTAAATAATGACTAGGAAGAAATGGGAGTCAGAAACCCTCAAAAGAAAGGAGAACGATGTAATAGGCTGACCTGGGGGAAAATACAGGGTGTTCAGCCTTTTGGGGTCTTCTGGCGATTTGAAAGAATCGCTCAGGGAATCTGCAGTTCCTCCTGAAGACCGACAGAGACATTAGCAAACTGCTACAGAAGCACAGGAAGGTGAAGTAGTAAATAGTCATTTCGTCAGTCAGTGGTATTCGTTAAGTGCTCACTACATGCAGACCTCCGTACTAAGTGCTTGGGAGAGTGCAATACATCAGAGTTTGCAGACATGTACCCTGCCCACGATGAACTTACAGCCTAGTGAGGGAGAAAGACGTCGATCTAAGTTGTTATGATTTCAGTAGAGCAGCTTCTGAGTGGAATACACGGTACTATTTATATTATATATTATTACATAATATTATATATTATTTTATTCTATTCTATTTATAGAATACTTGATTCTATTTATTTGCTATTGTTTTAATGAGATGTTCATCCCCTTGATTCTATTAATTGCTATTGTTCTTGTCTGTCCGCCTCCCCCGATTAGACCGCGAGCCCGTCATAGGGCAGGGACTCTATCTGTTACCGATTTGTACATTGCAAGCGCTTAGTACAGTGCTCTGCACATAGTAAGCGCTCAATAAAAACTATGGAATGAATGAATGAATGAATACTAGGCACTTGGGAAAGTACAAAAGCCAAGGATACACTCCCTGTCCATAGGAGCTTATACTCCGGCGGGAATGTATAATCCCCTTACACCCATAGGGGCTGTCTTTTTGTTATTATTTTTTCTTTCTTTTAAGGTATTTGTTAAGCACTTATTATATGCCAGACACTACTAAGCGCTGAAGTAGACACAAGCTAATCAGATTGGAAGCCATCCATATCCTACCTGGGGCTTAATCCCCATTTGACAGTTGAGGTAACTGTCTTGTCTTATGCCGTCGAGTCTTCTATGGACGCATCTCTCGCAGAATACCCCACCTCCATCAGCAATCATCCTGGTAGCGGATCCATAGAGTTTTCTTGGTAAAAAATCCGGAAGTGGTTGACCATCGCCTCCTTCCACCCAGTAAACTCGAGTCTCCGCCCCCGACTCTCTCCCGTGCCGCTGCGGCCCAGCACGGGTGAGTTCTGACTTGCAGCAGGTTGCCTTCCACTCGCTAGCCACTGGCCAAGCTAGGAATAGAATGGACGGGCCTCTGCCTGACTCTCCCTCCCGTAGCCGTGACTGGTAGAGGACTGGAAACCATCCAGGTGTGACCTGAGAGGATGAGGTAATCGAGGCCCACAGAAGTGAAATGACTTGCTCAAGGTCACGTAGGAGACAAGTGGTGGAGCCGGGATTAGAACTCAGGTCATCTAACTCCCTGGCCCCGCTCTTTCAACTAGGCCACGCTGCTTGTTATGAGGTCACTCAAAAATAAAATGTACTGACTGACAAATATGAGTTTCCTTTCCAATTCTGAAATTCTGTCCATCAGTGCCCCCAAGTGAACTTTCATTCAGTCATATTTATTGAGCTCTTACTGTGTGCAGCGCTCAGTACTAAGTGCTTGGGAGAGTTCAGTACAGTGTTAAACAATGAACTGTTGTCTCTCAAGCAGATAACATTAAAAAAGAAAAGACTTTCACTGGTTTTTACCCCAGTCCGCAAAGGATAAACAAACGGGGAACTAAAACTAGAAGTGGAAGAATAAGTGTTGGGAGGACAGGAAATTAATTTGGAGGAAAAGATGAGGTGACTATTATTTTAATGAGCTAGTTAGGCTCAGACATGAAGGTCATTTGTAACTTGGGAATTTCTAAGAAATGGCCTTTACCACAAAATAGTCTGCAGCTATTCAGGACCCTGTGGGAGAACTAAAATGTCTGAAGTTTGAAAATTAACTTTTCTAGAGAAGAAGAGAGCTGTCTGTGCTGTGCAAGGTGATTCGGGGATGTTTTTCATTACAAGAGCTAACGTGGATAGACAATTCTTTCCAACATCAAGGCTGTTTGTTCCCCAAGAGATCACCTTCCAGCGGAGGTTTGGAGATCACCAAAATAGTTGCAAGCGGGAAAAATTACAGTGAGAGGAAAGACTGTCAGCCAGAGGAGAGAAATCTGAATGAATTCAGCATATCCTAAGATAAAATTTCTTTTTTCACGTGCCCTCAGTCACACAAGATGACACCAGTCCCCAGAAACCTGAAGTTGGTTCTACCAAATGACCACGTATTGTCTGATCTCCTGCGAGGAAGTAGATCATCCATATATGCCAGGACACGACTCTCCCTACCTTCAAAGTCTTGAGAAGGTCACATCTCCTCCAAGAGCACTTCCCCAATTAAGCCCTCTTTTCCCTGACCTCCTCTCCCTTCTGTGTCATCTCTGCACTTCATGCAGAGCACTATATTAAGCACTTGGGAGAGTTCAATATAACAATAAACAGACACATTCCCAGCCCTCAGGGAGCTTACAGTCTCGAGGGGGAGGTAGACATTAGTATAAATAAAAATATTACAGGTATATGCATACATTCATATAAATAAATTAGAGATATGCACCCTTCAAACACCTGAAATTCACCTCAGCCTCAGCATCCGAGTACAGCAAGCATACATATCTGTAATTTATTTCAATGTTCGTCTTCCCCGCTAGACACTAAGCTACTGGTGGACTGAGAAAGTGTCTACCAAACCTGTTGTTATGTACTCTCCCAAGTGCTTAGTGCAGAGTTCTGCACACAGTAAGCACTCAATAAATATCACGGCTTGATATGTATATAGATGTAGGCATAGCTCTATATATTCATATATAAAGAGAGAGAAAGAGTTTTATTTTTGTATGTATATATAGATATATGGATATCTATCTATATATTTATATCTATCTATATCTATATAGATATAGATATATCTTTCTATATATCTATATCTATATAGATAAATATCTATAGCTATCTATATATAAAAATGTATGTGTGTGTGTGTTTGGAGTTGTCAATAGGTAAGCAGCTGCCCTGTCAGTTTGACACTACTGCTGGTTCTATCCATGTGTATGATTGAATGATTCAAAATCTATACACTCTCAATCAGTCAATCCATGGATGATATTATTGCCTGAGGGGCACTCTACTAGTGCTTGAGAGGGTTCAGTAGTTAGTAGATATGTTTATCCAGGTACATATCCTATCCTGCCTTGATTACCGTATCAGCCTCCTTTGCTGACATCCCAGCCTCCTGCCCCTCCCCAGTTCAATCCACACTTCACTCTGCTGCCCGAATCATTTTTCTACAAAAACGTTCAGTCCGTGCTTCCCCATTCCTCAAGAACGTCCAGTGGTTGCCCGACCGCCTCCGCATCAGACAGAAATTCCTCCTCATTGGCTTTCAAGCACTCAATCACCTTGCCCCTTCCCACCTCACCTCGCAACTCGCCTACTACAACCCGGCACACGTCACTCCTCTATTGCCAACCTCCTTACCGTCCTTGGATCTTGTCTATCTCACAGCCAATCTCTCGCCCACGTCCCGCCTCTGGCCCGGAACACCTTCCCTCTTCGTACCCGACAGACAATACTTTCCCCCCCTTCAGAGCCTTATCGAAGGCACGTCTCCTCCAAGAGGCCTTCCCCGACTAAGCTCTCCTTTTCCTCTTCTCTCACTCCCTTAACAACAATAATGATAATAATAATGTTGGTTTTTGTTAAGCACTTACTATGGGCCAAGCAATGTTCTAAGCGCTGGGATAGATACAAGGTAATCAGGTTGTCCCACGTAGGGCTCACAGTCTTCATCCCCATTTTACCGATGAGGTCACTGAGGCACAGAGAAGTGAAGTGACTAGCCCAAGGTCACGCAGCTGACAAGAGGCAGAGCTGGGAATAGAACTCCCAGGCCTGGGCTCTTTCCACTGAGCCATGCTGCTTCTCTCATCCCTTCTGCATCCCCTTGACTTGCTCCCTTTATTCATCCCCCCTCCCAGCCTCACGACACTTATGTATATATCTGTAATTTTAATTGTTTATATTAATGTCTGTGTCCCCCTCTAGATGGTAAGCTTGTCGTAGGCAGGGAATGTGTCTGTTATGTTGTTATACTGTACTCTCCTAAGCATTTAAGCATATAATATGCATTATTATATATTTATATATGCTTATTATATGCTTAATTTATATGCTTAAATGCTTAGGAGAGTACAGTATAACAACACAACAGACACATTAGGAGTATAAGCAGAGAAGCAGCATGGCTCAGTGGAAAGAACATGGGCTTGGGAGTCAGAGGTCATGAGTTCAAATCCCAGCTCTGCCACTTGTCAGATGTGCGACTGTGGGCAAGTCACTTCACTTCTCTGTGCCTCAGTTACCTCATCTGTAAAATGGGGATTAACGGTGAGCCTCACGTGGGACAACCTCATTACCCTGTATCTCCCCCAGCGCTTAGAACAGTGCTCTGCACATAGTAAGCGCTTAACAAATACCAACATTATTGTTATTATTATTATTTAGTATAGTACTCTGGACACAGTAAGCACTCAATACTTTCGATTGACTGACTGACCGACTCTAGAAAGTCCTCTCTGTTCATAACGGACAGACGATCATCCTCTCCACCTTCATAACCTTACTAAAAGCACAATTCCACATCTCCTCCAAGCTACCTTCCCTGATTTCCTCTTCTCCCACTCCTTTCTGCCTCACCCTTGTACCACCCCTCCCTCAGCCCCACACCACTTACCTATGTATTCATTTATTCGTTTATATTAATGTCTGTCTCCCCCTCTAGACTGTAAGCTCACTACGGGCAGGGAACGTGTCCATCAACTCTGTCATATTGTACTTTCCCAAGTGCTCAGTGCCGTGCTCTGAACAAAGTAAGCACTCAATAAGTATGATTGATTGATTGATTGATTGATCTGGCATGATCTCTATCTTAAGGAGTTTGCAATCCTCCTTCACAGTTAAGAAGGGAGACTAGATCCTTCGTGACCAGATGGGCAAGACATTAGTCTTGTCTCAGACCTTTTGGCTCTGCCTCCTGACATCCAGATCTGTACAAATCCTTTGTCCTAGGAGACCAATCTGTCTTCATGATAATGATGACGACGATGATGAAAATGTTAATGATAATGATAATGGTACTTTTTAAGCACTCACCATGTGTCAAGCACTCTACTAAGCACTGGGGTAGATACAAGATAATCAAGTCCCACATGGGGTTCACAGTCTAAGTAAGAGGGAGAACAGTCTTTGAATCCCCATTTTGCAGATGAGGGAACTGAATAATAATAATAATAATGATAATGTTGGCATTTGGTAAGTGCTTACTATGTGCAGAGCATTGTTCTAAGCGCTGGGGTAGATACATGGTAATCGGGTTGTCCCAAGTGAGGCTCACAGTCTTCATCCCCCATTTTACAGATGAGGTAACTGAGGCACAGAGAAGTGATAATAATAATAATAATAATAATAATAATAATAATGTAAAATGGGCAGAACAGAGAGGCTCACAATTAATCCCCATTTTACAGATGAGGGAACTGAGGCACAGAGAAGTTAAGTGACTTGCCCACAGTCACACAGCTGACAAGTGGCAGAGCCGGGAGTCGAACACATGACCTCTGACTCCGAAGCCCAGGCTCTTTCCACTGAGCCTGGAGAGCTCACTGTTAGTCATCTTCTCTGGGAGATGATAATGATAATATTGATAAGAAATAATCATGCTAATAATGACATGGATTTTGTTATGTGTTTACTATTTGCTAAGCACCATAGTAAGCACTGGGGTAGACAGAAGATGATCAATCCCTGTCCTACATCTGAACTCATAGTATAAGTAGGAGGGAGAACAGATTTTGAGAAAGCAGTATGGCCTTGTGGACAGCACAGACCTGGGTTCTAATCCCAGCTGTGTCATTTATCTGCTGTGTGACCTAAGGCAAGTCACCTCACTTCTCTGTTCCTTAGTTACTTCATCTGTAAAATGAGGATTAAGACTGTGAGCCCCATGTAGAACAAGGACTGTGTCCAACACAATTTGCTTATATCTCCTCCTCCATATAGTATAGCAACTGGCACATAGCACATAGTAAGCACTTAACAAATATAATAATAATAATAATAACGTTGGTATTCGTTAAGCACTTACTATGTGCAGAGCACTGCTCTAAGCGCTGGGGTACAGACAGGGTAATCAGGTTGTCCCACGTGAGGGTGACAGTCAAATCCCATTTTACAGATGAGGTAACTGAGGCACAGAGAAGTGAAGTGACATGCCCACAGTCACACAGCTGACAAGTGGCAGAGGCGGGATTGGAACCCATGACCTCTGACTCCCAAGCCCGGGCTCTTACCACTGAGCCACGCTGCTTCTCTAATAATGACGATGACGATGACGACGAGTGAAAGGAAGAAAAATTGCATTGGAAAAATGGAATGGATCCAGTCTCCAGGCTGTAAGATGCTATCTAGAAACTAGCCTGCAACCTTTATGGCATGTATCTCTCTTGTTCCCATGCAGAAGTGAATCGCGGCTTCTAGTGAGACAGGCTTGATAATCCCACAGTGTCCTTGAAATTAAGCAGCTCTTAGGCTGGTACTGATAGACCCAGAGGAGATATCTCAAGCTCTGTCGGCGGCCTGGCCAGATTCATTCATTCATTCAATTGTATTTATTGAACTCTCCACAGAGGACAAGGGAACAATGAAAGTGGTTCTTCTACCTCCTTCGCCTGCCCCCCCCCCCCCAATTTTAGCTGATCTGGGCCTTTCGTGCCAGAGGTGGTAGCCCAAATTCAGAAGGGTTTCGGCTGCTGCCGTCATCACTCTCTACATGCCCCGCTCTGCCCTTCTCTTCTGGTTCAGTTGGACTTTAAGAAGGGAGGCTGCCCGAAGCGGCGTCGGGGGAAGGATGGGCAGGCTTATAGTGGGGGTTAGAGGAGAGGAATGGCAAGAGAGGCTCTAATGCCATGCTTCTCGTTCTATCTTGCTGCCAACCTCTCACCCACATCCTGCCTCTGGCCTGGCATGCCCTCCCTCTTCATATCGGACAATTCCTCTGCCCCTCTTTAAAGTCCTATTGAAGGCCCATCTCCTCCAAGAGGCCTTCCCTGCCTAAGCCTCCTCTTTCCTCTTCTCCCCTCCCTTCTGCGTCTGACTTGCTCCCTTAATTCACCGCCCCCCCCCCCCCGGCCCCAGCCCCATGGCATTAAAGTACATATCTGTAATTTTATTTATTTATATTAATGTCTGTCTCCCCCTCTAGATCGTAAGCTCACTGTGAGCAGGGAATGTGTCTATTAATTTGTTATATCGTCTTCTCCCAAGCACTTGAGCTCCGCACACATTAAGGGCTCAATAAATACGACTGGCTGCCGGCAGGGACCTCTGCAAATCCCTCCCCTTCTCTTTGCCCGCCTCCGATCTTCCTTCCCCACCCCGTCTCTCACAGCTATTCTACTGGTGCTCTGCCTTTCTAGCCACCAGATAAACAAAGAATAAAAAATAAAGCTAAAGTTAAAGCAAAGAATAGCCTGGCATGGAGACAAGAGGAAAAGGATCGCCATATACAGTTACTCCACTGGTCCTTTCAGCTTAGTAGTCCATTCCGACATTGGCACAAAATGAGGTTTTCCATGGAAAGTATGATTTGTTACCATCTTTGATAGAACAAAAATTATCAGTAGTATTATTTTCATCATCATAATTACTGTTATCATTAAGCACTTACTTCGTTCCAAGCACTCTTCTATACGCTGGGGTCTTGTCTTATGCTGTCATTTCCAACCCACAGCGGGTCCACGGACACATCTCCCCCAGAACGCCCCACTCTCCATCTGCAATCGTTCTGCTAGCGGATCCAGAGAGAGTTCTTGGTAAAAATCCAGAAGTGGTTGACCATCGCCTTCTTCTGCGCAATAAGCTTGAGTTTCCACCCTCGCCTCTCTCCCCTGCTGCCGCTGCCCAGCACAGGTGAGTTTTGACTTGTAGCACTCGCTAGCCACTGCCCAAGCTAGGACTGGAATGGGTAGGTCTCTGCTCGACTCTCCCTCCCGTAGCCGAGACGGGTAGGGTACTGGAAACTCTCCCGGTGCCATCCTGAGAGGGAATACAAAGGAAAATCAGAACAAACCTAGTCCCTGTCCCACAGAGGGCTGAAGTTCTAAGAGGTCGGAAAAGGAGGTAGGTATTTGATTCCTATTTTACAAATGAGGAAATGGAGGCACTGAGAGGATAAGGGACTTGTCAATGTCACGCAGTAGGCCATTGGCAAAACTGGGGCTTGAACTCGGGTCATCTGACTCCCACTTGTGCTTTTTCCACTAGACCATCCTGCCTCCCTTCACTGTATCACCCTTTCTTTTCTTCTCCTGAACACAGACACGGGCCCGGGTCAGTAGGCAGAAGACACAGGTCTTCCCAACCAGAGGTTTTAAAGGTATACAATCACTCTCTCTCTCTCCTACTTATCCACTCTCACTTCCCACTGCACCCCAGCTTGTACTCTTCATTCCTCTCAAGCTAGACAATTCAGTGTACCGACCTCTTGCCCTCACCTTCCTCCCTATCTTCACTTCTAGCAGACCACTGCTCTCCCCATCTTCGAAACCCTTCCGAAATCACACCTCCTAAAACCGGCCTACCCTGTTCGATTTATAATCTTCCCACTTCATTTCAGCATTCCTACTCTCTTGGACGCCGTCCTCTTCCCCAGAACAGTTCAGTATATGTCTTTATGCTCTATTCCTCTGATTTGTAACTGATTTTAGTGTCTGCCTCCCCACTTGATTGCAAACTCCTTGGGGGTGGAGATAATGTCTACAAATCTCTTGAGAGCAGGGGATGTGTCTGTTTATTTTTGTAATCTAATAATAATAGTAATGATGATGGTGTTCGTTAAGTGCTTACTATCCCGGCTCTGCCATTTGTCAACTGTGTGACCGTGGGCAAGTCACTTCACTTCTCTGTGCCTCAGTTCCCTCATCTGTCAAATGGGGATGAAGACTGTGAGCCTCACGTGGGACAACCTGATGACCCTGTATCTACCCCAGCGCTTAGAACACTGCTCTGCACAGAGTAAGCGCTTAACAAATACCAACATTATTACGTGCCAGGCAGTAAGCTCTGGGGTAGATATGAGATAATCGGGTCGGACACAGTCGCTGTCCCACATGGGGTGCGCAGTCTTCATCCCCATTTTAGAGATGAAGGGACTGAGGCCCAGAGAAGTGAAGTGACTTGCCCGAGGTCACACAGCAGACAAGTGAAGGAACCGGAATTAGAACTCATGGCCTTCTGCCTCCCAGGCCCATGCCCTCACCACTACGCCACGCTGCTTCTCCCAAACGCTTTGCAAAGTGCTCTGCACCCAGTAAGCTCTCGATAAATGCGATCGGATGAATGTTCTCTCCCAAGCACTTAGTACAGTGCCCCGAAAAAGGAGTCGCTCCATAAATATTGCTGATTGGTTGACCTAGAAAACGAATCGAATTCTGGGTTGTTCTTAGAAATAGGAACGGGTTGAGTTTATTAGGAAGGATTTGGCTACTTTTACGTCTCAGTACCTTCCATAGCTTTCAGAGGGCATGGGGTGTTATCAGTACAGGGCAGGATGACATCCCTCTGCGGATGGCGATAACATTCATCCCTGTGTACATGTTATATTTAAAATGACACTTGGCAACAGCTCTCTTGTCAGCTTCGGCTGCGCTGTGACGTCCCTTCTTTCTTTCCCGTAGCTTAGCAACGCGGTGTGGCGTGCTTAGGGGGCATCCGGCTAAACGTTGACCCTGAGTGGATAGGCACAGAACCTGAAACACTTGAATAAAGGACGAAAAGGACAAGGCCAGGTCTGGAGAGAAATTTGACATATCATTAGTGACCCAGAGCTAATGAGTGTCCCCGTGACCCTGATTGCCAAAGTTAATCATCCCGAGAAGTAATGTGGCCTAGAGGAAAGAGAACAGACATGGTTGACAAGAGAACTGGGTTTTAATTCTGGTTCTGCCACTGGCAATCACTAAATGGCATTAGAAAGAGCGTGACTCAGTGGCAAGAACACGAGCTTGGGAGTCAGAGGACGTGGGTTCTAACCCCGGCTCTGCCACTCGTCTGCTGTGTGACCTTGGGCAACCACTTCTCTGTGCCCCAGTGACCTCATCTGTAAAATGGAAATTAAGACTGTGCGCCCCACATGAGACAACCTGATTACCCTATATCTACCCTAGCACTTTGAGCAGTGCTTGGCATAGAGTAAGTGCTTCATAAATACCATAATTATCACTATTTATTGAACACTTACTGTGCTCAGAGGTCTGTAATAAGTGCCTGGGAGTTTACAGTATGACAGAATTGGTAACGTAAACAAGGCGCTTACAGTCCAGGGCAGGAGACGGACGTTAAAATAAATTCCGGATATGTACATCCTTGATGTGAGCCTGGAGGTGGGGTGAATATCAAGTGCTCAAAGCACCCAGATCAAAGTCTCTAGGTGACACAGATGGTAGAGAGAGTAGGGGAAATGAGGACTTGGTTAAAGAAGGGCTCTTTGAGGAGATGTGATTTTAGTAAGGATTTGAGGGTAGGAATAATAATAATGATAACGTTGGTATTTTTTAAGCGCTTACTATGTGCAGAGCAGTGTTCTAAGCACTGGGGTAGATATAGGGTCATCGGGTTGTCCCACAAGGGGCTCACAGCCTTAATCCCCATTTTATAGATGAAGTAACTGAGGCACAGAGGAGTTCAGTGACTTGCCCAAAGTCACACAGTAGACAAGGGGCAGAGCTGGGATTAGAACCCACGACCTCTGACTCCCAAGCCCGGGCTCTGTCCACCGAGCCACAAAGTGTGGTGATCTGTCATATATGAAGTGGGAGGGAGTTACAGGTCAGAGGGAGAATGTAGACAAGAGGTGGGTGGCGGGATAGATGAGATTGAGGTAGAGCGAGTAATAATAATGTTAATAATAATATTGGTATTTGTTAAGCGCTTACTATGTGCAGAGCACTGTTCTAAGCGCTGGGGGAGATACAGGGTCATCAGGTTGCCCCACAGGCTTCGTCCCCATTTTACAGATGAGGGAACTGAGGCACAGAGAAGTGAAGTGACTTGCCCACAGTCACACAGCTGACAGGGGGCAGATCCGGGATTCGAACCCATGACCTCTGACTCCCAAGCCCGGGCTCTTTCCACTGAGCCACGCTGCTTCTCTGAGTAGATTGGGAGTGAAGTGTGCAGGCTGGGTTGTAGTAGGAAATCAGAGAGGTAACGTAGGGGGGAGAGAGCTGATGGAGTGCCTTAAAGTCAAGGGTAAGGAGTTTCTTTTTGATTTGGAGACACAGAGGATTTGGAAAATGGGGAGACACGGTCTGAATTTTTTTTTTTCCCCAGAAAAATGATGTAGGCAGAAGAATGAAGTATGGACAGGAGCAGGGAGAGACAGAAACCAGGGAGATCAGTGAGGAGGCTGATGCAGGAGTCAAGATGGGAAATGATGAGCTCTTGGATCAACTTGGGAGCAGTTTGGATGGAGAAGAAATGGCGGATTCTAGAGATGTCGTGAGGGCAGAACCAACAGAATTTTATGATGGATCGAACGGCAGGTTGAAGGAGAGAAACCAGCGAAGGATTATACCAAGATAACAGGCTTGTGAGACTAGGAGGAGGCTGATGTCGTTTACAGTGAAGGGAAAGAGCGGAGAGGGCAGGGTTTGGGTGGAGAGATGAGGATTTTTTGCTCTGGACATGTTAGGTTTGAGGTGTCGGTGGAATATGCAAGTAGAAAAGTCTTGAAGATAGAAGGAAATGCAAGTCTGCGGAGGAGAGAGGTCTTCTGTGTGGCCTAGGGCAGGTCATTTTACTTCAGGGATCCTCATTGTTCTCATCTGTAAAATGGCGATTCAGTACCCGTCCTCCCTTCACCTTAGACCGTAAGCCACATGTGGGAAAGAAATTGCATCTGATCTGGTTGTGTAGTATTTTCCCCAGGATTTCATATTGATAAGGAAGGTCTCTGAGGGGGACTGGAGATGAACAATTTCCTATAAGATCTTCAGGCTAATATGTAGATTCGAAAAAAGGTTCTGGGGATCTCACTCTGGTTTCTGCCTTTTGGTAATCATAAAAATAGCCTGCCAAGTGTTTATAATGTTGGTATTTGTTCAGCGCTTACTATGTGCAGAGCACTGTTCTAAGCGCTGGGGTAGATACAGGGTCGTCGGGTTGTCCCACGTGAGGCTCACAGTTTATCCCCATTTTACAGATGAGGTAACTGAGGCACAGAGAAGTGAAGTGACTTGCCCACAGTCCCACAGCTGACAAGTGGCAGAGCCGGGAGTTGAACTCATGACCTCTGACTCCCAAGCCCGGGCTCTTTCCACTGAGCCACGCTAGCTCTACCTATAAAGACTACTTTCATGTGTAGTCAAACACTGGGCAGTATTCTCATCTGCTGTAAATTTCTGAGGTATTTTAAATGTGAATCATTCCCAGAAATCAAGACATCAGATCCAGTCTGAAATCCCAGACTTATATATATATATATATATATATGTATATATATATACATATATATATATAAGTAAAATTTTCTGTAGACTTTAAGTCCGCTTGCAGATGTCCTAATATACAGTGTGCTCAGAAGAAAGGTCATGCAGTCCAATATTTTGAATTTTAAAATGATCATCTCAGTTGGAATATTTCTTGACTTAGGTGGAGTTTTCATTCAGTGAATAATGTTATATCGGCAAAATGGAGGAAGCAGCGTTACCTAGTGGAAAGAGTAAGGATCTGGGAGCCAAAGGACGTGGGTTCCAATCTCAACTCCATCACCTGTCTACTGTGTGACCTTGTACAAGTCACTTGGTTTCTCTGGGCCTCAGTTTCCTCATTGGTACAATGGGGTTTAAGTCCTACTCTTTCCCATAGATTGTGAGCTCTGTGTGCAAAAGGGACTGTGTCCAACCTGAATATCTCGTAACTATCTTAGCCCTTACTACAGAGCTTGACATAATAAGCGCCAAATAAATACCATAAAAAAAAGGGAAAAGGAAGTGAACTGGGGAAAGAGATTATGCTGAAAAGGTAAGGAAGTTTCAAAAACGGATTCAGGAAACAATCAGTCGACAGTGGGAAGCAGCATGGCCTAGCGGATAAAGCACGGGCCTGAGAGTCAGAGCCCTGCCACCTGCCCACTGTGTGACCTTGGGCAAGTCATTTAACTTCCCTGTGCCTCGGTTCCCTCATCTGCAAAATGGGGATTCGATGGTTGTGCTCCCTCCTGCTTAGATGTGAGCCCCATGTGGGACCTGATCATCTTGTATCTAGCCCAGCGCTTAGTACATTCCTTAGGGGAAGCAGCGTGGCTCAGTGGAAAGCGCATGGGCTTGGGAGTCAGAGGTCATGGGTTCGAAGCCTGGCTCTGCCACCGGTCAGCTGTGTGACTGTGGGCAAGTCAATTCACTTCTCTGTGCCTCAGTTCCCTCATCTTTAAAATGCGGATGAAACCTGTGAGCCTCGCATGGGACAATCTGAATAACCTGTACCTACCCCAGCGCTTAGAACAGTGCTCTGCACATAGTAAGGGCTTAACAAATACTAACATTATTATTATTGACTCACAGTGAGCACTTAACAAATACCACAATTATTACTATAATTATTTTTAATGGCACTTGTTAAACACTTACCACGTGCCAGGCACCGTACTAACTTCTAGGGGAGATACAAGTTGATCAGGTTGGAGACAGTCCATGTCCTCCATGGGGCTCACAGTCTTAATCCCCATTTTACAAATGTGGCAACTGAGGCACGAGAAGGGAAGCGATTTTGCCCGAGGTCACACACAGCAGACAAGTGGTGGAGCCGAAATTAGAACCCAGGTCCTTATGTTCTAACCATTAGGCAGTGCTGCTTATTGTTACTGTAATTATTTATTCAGCAGTTTCGCTTTGCAGAGCACTGTATTAAATGCCTGGGGGAGTACGACAGTGACTTCTGCCCTCAAGGATTTTACAATCTATTCATTCAATAGTATTTACTGAGCGCTTACTCTGTGCAGAGCACTGTACTAAGCGCTTGGAATGAACAAGTCGGCAACAGATAGAGACGGTCCCCGCCGTTTGACGGGCTCACGGTCTGATCGGGGGAGACGGACAGACGAGAACGATGGCGATGAATAGAGTCGAGGGGAAGAACGTCTCGTAAAAACAATGGCAACTAAATAGAATCAAGACTAAATACAATCAAGACTAAATACAATCAAGACTAAATGGGAGACCGAGACTAAAACCAGCGGCATGAAGGAGGAAAGAAAAGAGGGTAAAGAGGGTAGAGTGTAAAGAATTGTACCTGAGTGCATAGGGGGTTGAGACCCCGGGAGCTGAGGTGACCTTCCAAATCCAGGCGCCGTCTTGACAGAGTCTCTACTCAGTCGGAAACGAGGCAGGCCCGGCTTGCCTCTATTGCCTCATTGCTCGGGGCCCGGAAGAATAATGTTGGTATTCGTTAAGCGCTTACTATGTGCAGAGCACTGTTCCAAGCACTGAGGTAGATACAGGGTGATCAGGTAATCAGGTTGTCCCACGTGAGGCTCACAGTTAATCCCCATTTTACAGATGAGGGAACCGAGGCACAGAGAAGAGAAGTGACTCGCCCACGGTCACACAGCTGACAAGTGGCGGAGCCGGGAGTCGAACCCACCACCTCTGCCTCCGAAGCCCAGGCTCTTTCCGCTGAGCCACGCTGCTGCATCCATCAGGGGTATTTATTAGGCGCTTACTGTGTACAGAGCCCTGTACTAGATGCTTGGGACCGTAAGCTCGCTGTGGTCGGGAAATGTGTCTGTCATTTTACTGTATTCTCCTAAGAGCTTAGTACGGCGCTCTGCACACGGTAAGTGCTAAATAAATACGATCGACCGAATAGAACCGAGTGGGTAGTTCTGTTCCCCGTCCACAGCGAGCTTCCAGCCTAGGTCTTGAGACAACCACCTCCACTTCCATCCTCTCTCTGGGGTCAACAGGCACAAGGACCAGTTTTGGCTCCCTGTCCCGCGACCACCGGGGAATGGGACCTGCCTTCTTCCCGACGGCCCTCGTAAAAATAGTAAGGATAATAACTACGATAGTTATTGAGTGCTTACTACGTGCCAAGCACTGTTCTAAACACTGGGTTAGTTACCCTAATCGGTTTGGTTACCGTCTCTGCCCCGCACGGGCCTCACACTGTTAATCCCCATTTTACAGATGAGGAAACTGAGGCCCAGAGGCATTAAGTGACTTGCTCAAGGTCGCACAGCAGACATGTGGAAGAGGCAGGATGAGAATCCTGACACAGGACCCATCAGGGATCATCCCGTCTACTCTGTTGTACTGGACTCTCCCAAGCGTTTCCAACGGTGCTGTGCACACAGGAAGTGCTCAGTCAATACTACTGACTGGTTGCCTGACGCGTGCTATGCGTCCCCTGGTCCGTGATTAATTCCATCATGGCTAGGGTGACGGTACTGTATAACTGGAAGACGAAGATGCTTTCTCCGCCTTACATATGGGGTATTCTGAAGCAGTGAGCCCCTCGCGGAGTCGCACCTGGAGAATTTCCAGCGCACTACCGGTCTGGACTACGGGAGGGAGAGTCAAGCAGAGGCCTGACCATTCCAGTCCTAGGTTGACCAGTGGCTAGCGAGTGGCAGGCCATCTGCTACAAGTCAAAACTCCCCTGTGCTGGGCAGCAGCGGCACGGGAGACGGGCGAGGGCGGAGGCTCAAGTTGACTGCACGGAGGGAATCACCACTTGCCGATTTTTACCAAGAAAACGCTATGGATCCACTATCGGGACGATAGCAGATGGAAATGGGGCGTCCTGGAAGAGATGTGTCCATGGCGTCGCTACGGGTCCAAGACTGGAACGCCCTCCTCCTCAAATCTTAAAATTACTCTCCCTCCTCTTCATAACCTTACCAAAGGCCCATCTCCTCCAAGAGGCCTTCCCTGATTAAGCCCTCCTTTCTTCTTCTTCCACTCCCTTCTGCATCTCCCTGACTTGCTCCCTTTATTCATCCCCCCTCCCGGCCCCACAGCATTTACGTAGAGATCCGTAATTTATTTATATGAACGTCTTTCTCCCGCGCTTGACTGTAAGCTCACTGTGGGCAGGGAACGTTATATTGTACTTGTTATGTAATTGTTATATTGTACTTAGTGCTCAGTCCAGCGCTCTTATGCGGTAAACGTTCGGTAAATACGATTGACTGGCCGACCAACTGATTGACTCCGTTGGCCAAAGGGCAGGTGAAGAGTGATCCTTGTCCTGATGGAGCTCCGGGATTGTCAGGATGGACACCTTGGGGCTGGGACACGGAAATCCACGTAGCCTTGTTCCAAATTTGGCCTGGGACTCAGTCCGGTTTGGGGTTGGCATCTCCGGGCAAAAGATCCACAAAACATGGCACATCCAGCCGTCCCGTATAAATCATTCATTCGATCTATTTTTGTAGAAAAGGGTGACAGTCACCCCAGCTTGAGTACAATAAGAACCTGCACGCTCTTCAAGATCATTTTCACAGGGGAAAGTTGTACAAGTCCACGGTGAGTCAGTCAACTGGAATCTTTGCCTTTCCTCTGTGTAGCCACTGGTGACAGCTGCATAATTCTTTTTCAGAATTATCATTCATTTTTTCGGGTGATTCCAGGTGGGCTGAACTTAGAAGATTCATGATTTCAGTACTTTTTCTCTGACGCAGGGATGCGGCTCAGAATTTTCCCTGGCAAATCTTCAGAACGCTGATTTAATTTTTAATCGGAAAAAAAATCTTATTTTTCCAAAGAAATTCAGAAGAGAGAGAGAGAGATGCGAGGTAACACGGGAATAGAATTACTGTTTGAAAGTACGGGGGGAGTGGGTTTCAACTCACCTGTACAATGGGGATTGAGACGGTGAGCCCCCCGTGGGACAGGGATTGTGTCCGACGAGATTTGCATTTACTCCCTCCAGCACTCAGTACAGTACAGTACCTGGCATGTAGTAAGTGCTTAATAAATAGCACGATTATTATGAGATTCAAGCCATGCTTCATATAAGTAAACGTAGGAGGGATAAATCTCAGAATATACCTTGCCCACAAGGAGTTGACAGCCTAAGTGGGGTGACAGACATTAATCATAATAATGAGGATGATGATGGTATTTGTTAAGCACTTACTATGTGCCAGGCACTGTATTAAACACTGGGTCGGATACAAGCAAACTGAGTTGGACACAGTCCCTATCCCATTTGGGTCCGGTTTGGGGTGGGCATCTCTGGGCCTCAGTTATCTCATCTGTAAAATGGGGACTGAGACTGCGAGCCTCACGTGGGACAACCTGATGACCCTGTCTCTACCCCAGCGCTCCGAACGGTGCTCGGCACATAGTAAGCGCTTAACAAATACCGACATTATTATATAGAAGCAGCGGGGCCTAGTGGATAGAACACGGTCTTGGGAGTCAGAAGGGGGTGGATTCTAACCCCCTTGTCTGCTGCGTGACCTTGGGCAAGTCACTTCACTTCGTTGGACCTCGGTTACCTCGTCTGTATAATTCATTCCTTCATTCGGTCGTATTTACTGGGCACTTACTGTGTGCAAAACACTGTTCTAAGTGCTTGGAAAGTACAACTCAGCAGTAGAGACGGGCCCTGCCCACACCGGGTTTACAGTCTTGAAGTCTACAGTATAATGGGGATGGAGACCGTGAGCCCCACGTGGGAGAGAGTCTGTGTCCATCCTGATTTGCTTGTAGCCACCCCAGGGCTTAGTATTCATTCATTCATTCATTCAATAGTATTTATTGAGCGCTTACTATGTGCAGAGCACCGGACTGAGCGCTTGGAATGAACAAGTCGGCAACAGATAGAGACGGTCCCCGCCCTTTGACGGGCTTACAGGGCCTTGCACATAGTAAGCACTTAACAGATACCATAATTTCTATTATTATTCCTGGGAGCCAAAGGAACTGGGTTCTAATCTCAGCTCTGCCACTTGCCTGCTGTATGACCTTGGGCAGGTCACTTAACTTCTATGTGTCACAGTTGCCTCATTTGCTAAATGGGGATTAGGACCGTGAGCCCCATGCAGGACAGGGACTGTGCCAACCCAATTTCCGTGTACCCACCTCAGTGCTTAGTGCAGTGCCTGGCACATAGTAAGTGCTTCACAGATACCACAATTGTTATCATTATCTGTAAAGTGGAGGTGATTAGAGAAGCAGCGTAGCTCAGTGGAAAGAGCACGGGCTTGGGAGTCGGAGGTCATGGGTTCGAATCCCAGCTCTGCCACTTGTCAGCTGTGTGACTCTGGGCAAGTCACTTCACTTCTCTGTGCCTCAGTGACCTCATCTGGAAAATGGGGATTAAGACTGGGAGCCTCACGTGGGACGACCTGATGACCCTGAATCCACCCCGGTGCTTAGAACAGTGCTCTGCACATAGTAAGCGCTTAACAAATACCAATTAAATACATACAAAAATAGATAAAGGCTGTGAGCCCAGTGTGCGACAGGGACTGTATCCAACCCGATTACCTTGTATCTACCCTAGTGCTTACTACAGTGCCTGGAACGTAGTAAGTGTTTCACAAATACCCTAATTATTATTATTATAGGACTGGCTCGGGGAGGGAATGTTGGGAATTCTTTTCACTTAAAATTAAATAAAAAGTAAATTCCCCAGTGCTGGTGAGGCCGGTTTTTGCCCCCCAACCACCCCAACCCCCATTTCTCTTTCACCTACCGTGGCTGTGCCCCTCACTGAGGTAGGGAGGTTGGATAGACTAAGCTCCTCTGGGACATTTGGAGAGCCCGGCTTCTATCTCCCGGGCAATCCCTTCACCTCCTCTCTGCCCCCTCCCATCTCTAATTACGTTTTAATGAAGTTTCAGATCCCATGGGCCAGAATCAATAAGAAGACGCGGTTTATGTCGGCAAGAACCGATCAGAGATGCAACCCATAGCCATGGCATAAATTAAACCTTTCAACCGAATGAAGGAGGATCAGATTCAAGTGCCCGGGATGCTCAGAATCCAATCTGACGTAGTGTAGGCAGTTTATCCTCGTGTAGTAATAATGTTGGTATTTGTTAAGCGCTTACTATGTGCAGAGCACTGTTCTAAGCGCTGGGGTAGACATAGGGGAATCAGGTTGTCCCACATGGGGCTCACAGTCTTAATCCCCATTTTACAGATGAGGGAACTGAGGCCCAGAGAAGTTAAGCGACTTGCCCACAGTCACACAGCTGACAAGTGGCGGAGCTGGGATTCGAACCCATGACCTCTTACTCCAAAGCCCGTGCTCTTTCCACTGAGCCACGCTGCTTCTCTATGTACCCGGGAGTACGAAACAACAATAAACAGACACATCCCCTGCCCTCAAGGAGTTTACACTGTACCAAACGCTGGGGTAGATACAAGCAATTTGGGTTGAACACAGTTCCTGTCCCACATGGGGCTCACAGTCTAAATCTCCATTTTACAAATGAGGTAACTGAGGCATAGGGAAGTGAAGTGACTTGCCCAAGGTCACACAGCAGACGAGTGACCCAAATGAGATTAGAGCCCGGTCCTTCTGACTCCCAGAAGGAGTCAGATATTTAGACACAAGAGCTCTCTTAACAAATCTCCTCCTGAACTCTTGATGAACCTCTCCATCCTTCTCTCTTTCCACCGCCCACCCCGCACGCTCCGCTCTTCCGCCGCCCACCTCCTCACCGTCCCTCGGTCTCGCCCATCCCGCCGTCGACCCCCGGGCCACGTCCTCCCGCGGTCCCGGAACGCCCCCACTCCTCACCTCTGCCAAACTGATTCTCTTCCCCTCTTCAAAACCCTACTTAAAGCTCACCTCCTCCAAGAGGCCTTCCCACACTGAGCTCCCCTTCTCCCTCTACTCCCTCTTCCCCCCTTCACCTCTCCGCAGCTAAACCCTCTTCTCCCCCCTTTCCCTCTGCTCCTCCCCCTCTCCCGTCCCATCCCCTCGGCACTGTACTCGTCCGCTCAACTGTAGATATCTTCATTATCCTATTCGTTTTGTTTATGAGCTATACATCACCTTGATTCTATCTATTTGCTATTGTTTTAATGAGATGTTCATCCCCTCGATTCCATTTATTGCCATTGTTCTCGTCTGTCCGTCTCCCCCGATTAGACTGTGAGCCCGTCAATGGGCAGGGACTGTCTCTATCCGTTGCCGATTTGTACATTCCAAGCGCTCAGTACAGTGCTCTGCACATAGTAAGCGCTCAATAAATACTATTGAATGAATGAATGAATGAATGAACACTACTCTCTCTCTCCTTGGAATTTTCAGGCTTGATATATTCCGACAGGATGAGATCGGTGTTACCCCAAAGCCTGGTCCCTTACAACACAGGTTCCCTTGGATTGATTCCCAGCAATTTGTGCAGTGATTTGCACCAATCAATTGATAAGTGGTATTTATCGAGTCCTTACTGTGGGCAGAGCACCGTTTTTAATGCTCGAACACTGCACTTCGTGTTTGAACTCGAAGCTAAGCACCAAACTGAGCGCTTGAGCTCAGACCGACGTGTTTAACGAAATGGTGATTAATAACAATATTAACTTTCAAAAGTGAGAGCAGCTGGAAGGAAAGTGTGTAGCACTGATCTGACTGCCAGTGGAATTTTCCTGGCTTCTTGATTTGTGAAAAACCTCTTGCCCGTCTGGATGAAAGGATGAGACCTCACCATAACTATTTTTAAACTGATAAACCTACTCTGTGGTGACTGGCTAATGTTGCCTTTGAGCTTCTGAGAATCAGTTAAAAGTATTAGAGCCCCAGGTCCCTTTATGGATTTGCTGAGACAGATTCTACCGGCTGTAAAAATACACAAATCACTACGAGATTATCCTAAACCTTATCAAAAAATACAATCCCTCAGTGATATGTTCACCGTGCTTCTGGGTCCAACAGCACCGGGGGATAAATGTCTGCATATGATTAGATAGCACATCAAAATCCACCTTTAATAGCTTCAAGCCGTTCGGGTTGGCAGTCGGACAGAAGTTGCGGTTCTCAGTTTGCCCGGAGGAGAATGAACATCGTCTCTGCCATTTTCACATTTTTCCCGAAGCTGCCAAAATCTCTGAGTTGCCACTAAGCTAAATGTCTCAGTTGTTCAGCACTCCCGGTCAGAGACAGAGAAAGCAAGTCAGGTCAGTACCGGCGCAAAAGAAGTGACAGAATATGTCAACCAGTCCCTTGTGATACACGTGACACCCACACGTGCTGTTCCATCCACCATCCGGTTACTTCGGAATGAAGCTGAGCACTGATAGGGCATTATTTCTAATGAAATAATAATAATGATGATGATGATGATGATGGCATCTGTTAAGCGCTTACTATGTGTCAAGCACAGTTCTAAGCGCTGGGGTAGATACTAGGTCAACAGGTTTTCCCACGTGGAGCTCGCAGTCTACATCCCCATTTTACAGATGAGAATAACTGAAGCACAGAGAAGTGAAATGACTTGCCCAAAGACACACAGCTAACGAGCGGCAGAGTCAGGATTAGAACCCACCTCCTCTGACTCCCAAGCCCTTGCTCTTTTCACGAAGCCACGCGGTAAGACCGTGAGCTCATTGCGGGCAGGAATGTGTCTGTTGTTGTACTGTATTCTCTCAAGCACTTAGAACAGTGCTTTGCACACAGAAAGTGCTCAAAAAATATGACTGAGTGAATGAATGAATGTACATATGCATATTCATAACTACTAATCAGTCTTGCCTAGTGGAAAGATCCTGGGACTGGGAGTCAGAAGACCTAGGTTCTAATCTGAGCTCTGCATAGTAGATGCTTTCCTTCGTAAGGTGTTTTGAGAGAATTATTATGGCTTCTGTTAAGCCTTTACTATGCGCCGAACACCGTATCGATACAGTGAGACTGGTACAAAATGAATCAGGTTGGACACAACTCCCAAATGTCATGGAGCTTAGGAGGAAGAATGGGTGTTTAATCCCCATTTTACAGATGAGGAAACTGAGGCTCAGAGACGTGAAATGACGAGCCCAAGGTCACACAGCAGACACGTGCCAGAGCCAAGATTAGAATCTAGTTCTTCCGACTCTGAGGCTCAGAGCAGTGAAGTGACTGGCCCAAGGTCACACAGCAGACACGTGGCAGAGCCGAGATTAGAATCTAGTTCTTCTGACTCCCGGATGATGGTCTTTCCAGTAGGCCACACTGTTGATGATCGTGTTGGCTTGTCTTATTACCCTTTTCCCTTGCCATAACTTGGAACCCTTGAAGAAATTGGTAAAGATATCACCAAAAGATACTATGCCTCTTTTGAAGAATTTCACCGCGGATATCGAAGTACCTTGCCAAATGATCGGTGGAAGGAACCATATTCTTCCTTTGACGAAGAAGGAGCCAAGGCACGGACATCTTGAATTGCTTTTCCAGTGACGGTTTCAGCACAAAAGTATATTGATGAGTATTTCTCCTCTTTTCTCAGTTTGTCCCTATTATGGAAAAAAGAAATATTGGCTAGATTCAACAAAATCTCCATACAGGGTGATGCCAAAGCCCCACCTGAGAAATATAGTTTGAATTACACTGGTTTGAACTATTTTACAACTTGTGGGATTGCAAATGAGATGCCAAAAGCGAAATCCACTTCGTCTAGATCAACAACAAAGGGGGTGATCGTTACTGGCAGTGTCCTAGTTTGATTCTTTACTAAGAGGAAGTAGGAAAAGCCTCACGCAAAAGCTGAATTTGTGGGGGGTTTTGTGTTGCTTTATGCTGCATTGTTATTTTCTATCATCTAGTCATCAGATAGAACATGTTTCCGGATAAATGCTCTCTCCAGTGACACGGGTAAATTTGCAAGAAGATGGATTGCAGTTTAATGAGCATCATTGGCAATTCTAGACTGCGAGCCCCTTGTTGGGTAGGGATTGTCTTTATTTGTTGCCGAATTTTACTTTCCAAGTGCTTAGTACAGTGGTCTGCACACAGAAAGCACTCAATAAATATGATTGAATTGAACAAATTAATTAATATTATGGAGGTTTTTAAGAGAGATGGTAAATTGGCAGGTTCAATTATCTATCTAAAAATAGGGAACCCGTAAGACTATGAATAAGCCACTTATCTTTTAGTTTCCGTATATCTGTTGAAAAGTTCTGCCACCCAGAAGTCGACTTCCTGTTTTATTTTGCTGAGGAGGTTGCTTTAGTGAGAGCCGGTTTTCTTAGCAGGTGTGCAGGTAGAAAGGCAATCTGGTGGATGTATAATGTATATTCATGGTTGTTTAGCTGGAATCAGCCAAACTATTCATTTATTCACACACTGAAGATATCGTTATTTCCTTCAGGAACACCAGAGTGCCTCCATCGTATCCTGCCAGACCAGGATCGGTAAATGCAGTTATTGTTTCTCACCTCTTGGCAGCTCAGGAAGTTGCTATACCGACCTCACTGAATGGGATTCTCCAAATCGCACCACCTAAAAAATGTCACAGTGTAATCATACTCTACCTAAGGTAGAGTTATATCAATCAAGCCCTTACTGTGTGCAGGACACTGTACTAAGCTCTGGGCAGAGTACAGACAACAATATAACAGACACATTCCCTGCCCATGACGTGTCCAAACTGATTAGCTTATATCTATCTCAGTGCTTAGAACAGTGCTTGACACATAATAAGTGCTTAACAAATGTGATGATTATTATTACTGTCATACATTATCTTCCTAAACTGTACATCATTAGCTATCGATTTTTCAAAAGATAATTCAAACGGAACCATATCATCCCATTCATTAGACCTGGATCATCTCCTTGAATGATCTCCTTCGTAACCAATCTTCATCTCCCTCCTCTTCCTTCCAATTATATTTTCCCTAATGCTAGGGTACAATTTAAGACAATGTCTCCTTAGATTCGCTGGTCCTCCTTCAGAATCCTGCCTTCATTCATTCAATCGTATGTACTGAGTGCTTACTCTGTGCAGGACAATGTGCTAAGCGCTTGGGAAGTACCGTTCAGCAACAATAGAGACGACAATCCCTGCCCACACCAAGCTTACAGTCTAGGAGGGGGGGACAGGCATCAAAACAAGTAAACAGGCATCAGGAGCATCGTTATAGATAGAATTATAGATATATACACATCATTGATAAAATAAATAGAATTATAATTCATAAATATGTACAAATATGGATGTGCAATATATGCCTTGGGCCTCCAGGTGGAAAATGATGGAACAAATCTCAGAAACAGGTGGGGTTAGGTTTGGAAAAACAAACAGTGGGTGAAGAAGGGTGACCACGTTGTGGGCAGGGAATGTGTCTGTCGTTATACTGTACTCTCTCAAGTGCTTAGTACAGTGCTCTGCACAAGGTTAGTGCTCAATAAATACAACTGAATTAATGGATGAATGAGTGTCCTTCTTTCCTCTCATGCTTATGGTTAAGCTCCCTCTGGCCTGTAAGCTCGCTGAGGGCAGGGACTGTGCCTATTGATTGTTATATTGTACTCTCCCAAGAGTACAGTGTTCAGCACCCAGTAAGTGATCAATAAATATGATGGACTAACTGATTTAGGAATATTTTGCAGGGAACTGCCTCCCCATCACCCCGGTGATCCCTTCTCTTCACTTCTCCGTGCCTCAGTTACCTCATCTGTAAAATGGGGATTAAGACTGTGAGCCCCATGTGGGATAAACTGATTACCTTGTACCTACCCCAGTACTTAGAACAGTGCTTGGCACATAGTACGTGCTTAACAAATGCCATTATTATTATGATCGTAGCAGGGGGATAGAAAGAGGTTACTGCTGTCACCTAGGGTTGGAACTGAGCCAATTCCAGTAGCACCTAACAATCAATCATATTGATTGAGTGCTTACTGTGTTCAGAGCACTGTACTAAGCACTTGGGAGAGTACAACACAACAATACAAGGCACACATTCCCTGCCCACAACAAGTTTAAGTCCTTACTACGTGCCAAGGACTGAACCTTAAAACAGAACTGAACCTAAGTACAGAGCCGAGTGAGCTCTCCCAACGCTTAGTACAGTGCTCTGCACTCAGTAAGTGCTCAATAAATACAACGAAATGAATGAATGAACGAAAGCTCTGGGATAAATAGAAGATAATCAGGATGGATACAGTCCCTGTCCCATTTGGGGGGTCACAGTCGAAGTAGGAGGAAATGAGATGAGCTATCTGAAGCACAGAGAAGTCAAGTGACTTGCTCAAGGTCACACGGCAGACAAGTGTGAGAGCTGGAATTAGAACTCGGTTCTTCCGATTCCCAAGACTGTGCTCTTCATAAAAGAGTTCACTGCTTCTCTATTACAACTTAGTTTCACACTCGTTCACTGGTGTGCACACAATAATGATAATGATGGTATTTATTAAGCGCTTACTATGTGTGAAGCACTGTCCTAAGCGCTGGAGGGGATACAAGGTGATCAGGTTGTCCCACCTGGGGCTCCAAGTCTTCATCCCCAATTTACAGATGAGGTCACTGAGGCCCAGAGAAGTGAAGTGACTTGCCCAGAGTCACACATCTGACAAGCGGCGGAGTTGGGATTCGAACCCATGACCTCTGACTCCCAAGCCCGGGCTCTTTCCACTGAGCCACGCTGCTTCTCTATCACCTTCTTATGAAGCCTGCCTAACAGGATGGGCTCAAATAAGGCGATGTGGAATAGTGTGAAAGGACCGTGCAGAAGTGGAACTACGAGCTATCTGAAGTGGGAAGAAAATATATTTAACCGGAGAGACTAAGAATGGAGAAATTGAGAAGCAGTGTAGCCTAGTGGAAAAAGCTCGGGCCTGGGAGTCAGAGGACCTGAGTTCTAAATCTGGCTCTGCCTTCTGTCTGCTGAATGACCTTGGCCAAGTCACTTCATTTCTCTGTGCCTCAGACACCTCGTCTGTAAAATGGGGATTAAGAATGTGAGTCCCATGTGGGACAGGGACTGTTTCTAATCTGACTGTCTTGTATCTTCCACAGTGTTCCTTGCAGTGCCTGACATATCGTAAGCCCATAAATATAATAATAAAAAAAGGTAAGGGATATTCCTAAGGGAGCAAGGGTCAAGCAGAGAATGGGAGAACCACTCCTGGCTCTAAATTCTGACAAGATCACACGACTGACTCCCAAGAAGCAATTAATCAATATGATTTATGGAGCATTTAGTCTAACAAAAGCTCCGTACTAGTGCACGGATGATTATAATACAATTAGTAGATACAATCCCTTCCTTCAGGGAGTTTACAGTCTAATGGGGGAGGCAGACACTAAAATAAATTACAGCTAGCGGGGAAGCAAGAGATATATACATTTAAATTTTGTGGGGTTTCATTATTCATTCATTCAATAGTATTTACTGAGTGCTTACTATGTGCAGAGCACTGTACTAAGCGCTTGGAATGTACAAATTGGTAACAGATAGAGACAGTCCCTGTCCTTTGATAGGCTTACAGTCTAATCGGGGGAGACAGACAAGAACAATGGCAGTACTAAGTGCTTAGTCCCAGTATCTACCCCAGTGCTTAGTACAGTGTCTGAGACATAGTAAGTGCTTAACAAATTCCATAATTTTCATTATTATTATTTTGACTAAGTCACAAGTGTCGGAGCGGCAGTTGCAGAGAAATAAGGTGGGAGAGATGAGAAATCAGTGAGTCCTGACTTGGGTAGCTGGTGGAGAGGCTTTTAATTTGTTTATTCCACATACTTTATTCCCAGATCTTTATCAGTGGAAATGAAAAAATGGTTTTGAACCCTTATTTTCAAAAGGCAGGCTGCTTCAGAGTCATACTGAAGTCATCCGACAAATGCAGAATACAGACCATTTTAGTGATATCTTCAACTGATCAAGTAATCCATGCTTCTTAGGCTGTTTCTCTACTCGGGGACCCTTGACTTTCCTGATGAGTTCTCAATTGACCCATCAATCAATTGATCCTATTTATTGACTGCTTGCTGCATGCAGAGCACTGTACTGAATGCTTAGGAAAGTACGGTATAAAAGGTTTTCGAAAGGTTCTGTAGGACTATAATCAATCGTTGGTATTTACTGAGCACTTACTATGTGCAGTGCACTGTACTAAGCACTTGGGAAAGCACGATATAACAGAGTTGGTAGACACACTCCCTGCCCATAGGACTGTACAGTCTAGAGGGGAATAATCAGGTACGTGGTTTTCCTACTAGAAAGCTAAATAATAATCATAGTAATAATAATAATAATTGTATATATTTAGCACTTACTATGTGCCAGACACTGTACTAAGCACTGGGGTGGATCGGATTGGACACAGTCCCTGTCTCCCAAAGGGCTGACATCTTAATCCTCATTTTACATAGGAGTTAAATGAGGCATAGAGAAGTTGTGTGGTTTGCCCAAGTACGTAATGTAGTGCTGTGCATATAGTAAGTGCTCAATAAATGTGATTAATCAACTGATTGATTGATGCCCTGCGAGGCATTCTCTTTTGAGGCTATCACAAGACTCTTCTCACTATGCATATCTGGGCTTTCTCTTTTCGGATCTCCTTGCTGTACTTGATGTGGGCGTGGGTAAAGGTGGGTTCTAACGATACCTTCAAGGGAAGTCTCCTTTCAAGAAGAGCAGGAGCTTTGATTTCAGGTCAGTCCCCCCGGAGCCTCCTGTAAAGTTCATCTAAATTAACATTCAGTGATATTTCTGTCAGCTTTGACTGCGAGCGAATCATTACCGTGGAATAATAATGCAAATAAACTTTGCATAGCCCCATTAAATGCCACGTAGCTCCATAATGGAGGTGACATTTCATTATTTCTCAAACATCAAATGAACCACAGTGTTCATTACAAGGTCTATTTTCTGGTATTGATATTTACAACAGACTGCGATAATGCCTTCAGGAATAAAGAGAGGGAGGAAGACATGATCATTAAAAGGAAGTGGTGAAGAAAATCAGCCATAATAATAATTACGGCATTCGTTAAAGGCTTACTATGTACCGGGCACTGGACTGAGCACTTGGGTGGACATGAGCAAATTAGGTTGGATAAAGTCCCTGTCCCATGTGGGGCTCACAGTCTCGATCCCCATTTTACAGATGAGGTAACAGGTACAAAAGAAGTGAAATGACTTGCCCAAGGTCTCACAGCAGACAAGTGGCAGGTCCGGGATTGGAACCCATGACCTTCTGACTTCCAGGCCCATTCTCTATCCACTATACGGTGCTGTTTCCAAGTCATATGGAAGTCATCTGACAAATTCAGAATACAGACCATTTTAGTGATATCTTCAACTGACCAAGTAATCCATGCTTCTTAGGCTATTTCTCCACCCCGGGACCCGTTGACTTTCCTGATGAGTTCTCAATCGACCAATCAATCAGTTGATCATACTTATTGACTGCTTGCTGCATGCAGAGCACAGTACTAAATGCTTAGGAAAGTACAGCATAACAGAGTTGGTAGACACGATTCCTGCCCCCCAAGAACCTAATAGAACTGGTTTGCTCAGCTTCAAACCTTGAGTAAGCCTTTGAAAAATAATAATAATAATAATGTTGGTATTTGTTAAACGCTTACTATGTGCAGAGCACCGTTCTAAACGCTGGGGGAGATACAGGGTCATCAGGTTGTCCCACGGGAGGCTCACAGTCTTGATCCACTTTACAGATGAGGGAACTGAGGCACAGAGAAGTGACCTGCCCACAGTTACACAGCTGACAAGTGGCAGAGCCGGGATTCGAACCGATGACCTCTGACTCCCAAGCCCGGGCTCTTTCCACTGAGCCACTCTGCTTCTGTGTGAAAAAGTATCAGACTGTGTGTGTAATCTCTAAAAGGTAGAATCAATCTGTGATATTTTTTGAGGATTTACTTTTAGCTGAGCACTGTTCTAAGTGCTTGGAAGAGACAGAATCCCTGCCTATTCGATTTTTACAAAACTTTCTCAAACTACAAAGTTGCTTTCAAGAGTGAGCCAGATCCATCCAACGGACGATAAGGAAATATTTTCACTTTCCGCTTTCCAGTTCCATTCCAATTTACAAAATGGTACTCGGTCGCAGATGGAGGTGGGGCGTTCTGGGAGAGATGTGTCCGTGGCGTCGCTATGGGTCGCACCTTGAGCGCTCCTGGTGATGACCACCAACCCTTCACAGAGCAACAGGGAGAAGTCAGCCACTGAAATTTAGATTGTAAGCCCGTCAATGGGCAGGGATTGTCTCTATCTGTTCCCAAATTGTAAATTCCAAGCGCTTAGTACAGTGCTCTGCACATAGTAAGCGCTCAGTAAATACTATTGAATGAATGAGAAGACTCGACCAGCGAAAGACATGATATCTTGACTCTATTGCCATCGTTCTCGTCTGTCCGTCTCCCCCGATCAGACCGTAAGCCCGTCAAACGGCAGGGACCGTCTCTATCTGTTGCCGACTTGTTCATTCCAAGCGCTTAGTACAGTGCTCTGCACATAGTAAGCGCTCAATAAATACTACTGAATGAATGAATAAGGCAAGATTTCGTTATGTCATAACACATTTCCAATAGTAGATGCGTATTGGCTTGAATGGGATGAAGGACTGAGGAATGCTATCCTGAAACCACTGATCTCTCTGGGCTCTTAAATCCTGCTTTAAGGAGAATTGGATGTATCCTTAATTTATTGAGTCACATCTAGGTCCTCAGATGCAAACCAGTAGGAATGGAAATGTGCATTGGGGTGTGTGTGTGTTTTTAATAGTATCAAGTACCAGGTCAGACACTGGGATAAATAATGGTAATCAGGTGGGACACAGTCCAAGTCTCATATGGGGCTCGCAGTCTTAATCCCCCTTTTAAAGATAAGGTAACTGAGGCACAGAGAAGTTTAGTGACTTGCCCAAAGTCACACAGCAGCCAAGTGGTGGAGCCGGGATTAGAACTCAGTTTCTTCCAGTCCCACGCTCTTTCCACTAGACCATGTTGCTGCTTTTTGTGAGCAGCGACCATGTCCACCAACTACTGTATTGCACTTTCCCAAGTGCTTGTTACAGTGTTCTTCACAAATTAAGCGCCTCATAAATATCATTTTTCAATGACTGGAATATTTGAATGTGAGTTTCTCCAATGATAAGGATTTTATAAATGCTTGAGAGCATTTTCTTTGAACTACCCCTGAGCTATAATTGAAAAGGGATGTCAAAAACTGGCTAAAGTTTGCAAATCCTCCAAGAGGACTTTCCTAAGACCCTCATTTATTCCTCTCCCACTCCCTTCTGCAACCCTCTTCCTCCTGGATTTGTGCCTTTTATTCATTCAATAATATTTATTGAGCGCTTACTATGTGCAGAGCACTGTACTAAGCGCTTGGAATGTACAAATCGGTAACAGATAGAGACGGTCCCTGCCCTTCGACGGGCTTACGGTCTAATCGACATATTCACCCCACCCTCAGCCCCACACCACTTGTATACATATTCACAATGTTTTTTAATATTAATGTCGGCTTCCCCCCCTAGACTTTAAGCTTTTTTTGTGGAGGGAACATATCGATCAACTGTGTTATACTGTACAATCCCAAGTGCTTAGTACAGTGCTCTGCACCCATGAAGCGCCCAATAAAAACGACTGGTTGATTGTTTGGAAAACGCTCGAATAGGAATATCTCATTCCTTGGAAAGTTCACCACATTTGGCATAAACATCACTGTACTGATGGATTCTGAAAGAGAGTGTCTCACAGCAAGACTGATGTCTGCAATTCTTGGAAATTAACCAGCTGGGAACTTTTGTTGTCCTGAAAGGCCACGTTTCTGTGTAGACAATTTGCAGGAATACAGAGAATGATCTATGGCTCGGATTTGTAAACTTTACAGAAAGTCATTTGTACGTATTGTGGCTTAACAAACTATCGAGCGGTTCTCCCCTTGATATATTCGGTTATTATATCTTACATTGGGGTTCCTGGAAAAAGCCGTGAGCGGAGACAGCTTTCTCAACAAGACAAAGCGGAGACGGGGAGAATAAACTGTCTTGTTTACGACTGGAGCTGTAGAAACTCTCTCGGTGGATATTCAAAACTGCTTCACTAATTGGGCATCTAGTTGTTCACATGGGCTGTTCTGCAGTTAGTCTGTCATTAATCTATCAGTAAATGAATGATATATACTGAATGCTTACTGTGTGCAGTGCACTGAGCACTTGGGAGAGCGATAATAATCATAATTGTGGTATTTGTTAAGTGCTTACTGTGTGCCAGGAACTGTACTTAACACTGGGGTGGATATTCATTCAATAACATTCATTCAATAGTATTTATTGAGCGCTTACTATGTGCAGAGCAGTGTACTAAGTGCTTGGAATGTACAAATCGGCAACAGATAGAGACAGTTCCTGCCCACTGACGGGCTTACGGTCTAATCGGGGGAGTCAGACAGACAAAAACAAATAGCAATAAAGGGAATCGAGGTGATGTACATCTCATTATCAAAATAAATAGCGTAATAAAAAAATATATCCAAATGAGCAAATTGGGTCAGACACAGTCTCTGTCCCACATGGGGCTCACAGTCTTCATCCCCATTTTACAGAGGAGGCCCAGAGAAGTAAAATGACTTGCCCAAGGTCACCAGCAGCCAAATGGCAGAGCCCTGTTTAGGATCTACGACCTTCTGACTTCCAGGCCTATACTCTATCCACTAGGCCATGCTGAGTACAATACAGCAGTGTCGGTAGACACGATCCCTGCTTTCGAGGAGCTTACAGTCTAGAGGGACAGACATTAATATGAATAATATTTGGTCCTTAGATTTGCACCCTTTATTCACCCCGCCCTCAGCCCAACAGCACTTATGTATCGATCCATAATTTATCTAAATTAATGTCGGTCTCCCCCCCGACTGTAAGCTTCTTGAGGGCAGGGATCCTGTCTACCAATTCTGTTGTACCAAACCCCCCCAGGTGTTCTGCACTCATTAAGCGCTCAATAAATGCGATGGATTGTTAGTAAATTCTTCACCAGGATACTCAGGAATCACCCTAAAACTTATCTGTCTTCCCCTTGTGCCTGGATGGAAATGAGAGTGGACATAGGATTGGAAAGAAAGGATGAGAACGAAGAGCGGGAAGAGGAAAATGTTTGTCTGATGTCTTGGGAGAGCCATTCTCCATCTCAGAATGCTGCTGGACCGAATCTCATTATGCATCTGGCATACTGTAGCCGGGCAAGAAAATCCGAGTATTAGAAGTGAACAAGAGCTACTGATGCCTAGGTAGATCAACTACATGAGAAGCAGCGTGGCTCAGTGGAAAGAGCCCGAGCTTGGTAGTCAGAGGTCATGCGTTCGAATCCCGGCTCTGCCACTTGTCGGCTGTGTGACCGTGGGCAGGTCACTTCACTTCTCTGTGCCTCAGTTACCTCATCTGTAAAATGGAGGTCAACTGTGACCTCACGTGGGACAACCTCATTACCCTGTATCTCCCCCTGCGCTTAGAACAGTGCTCTGCACATAGTAAGCGCTTAACAAGTACCGACATTATTATTACAGCAATGTATCTGTTTGCTTTTATACTGTACTCTCCCAAGCTCTTAGTAAAGTGCTCTACACACAGAAAGCACTCAATAAATACTATTTACTGACTATTCAAAACAGCACATTTTAATCTTTTTTTCTAAAAAGGTTTAGACCGTCTTCAAAAATGTGGGACGGTCACTTGTGTATTCTCTGTACAGTAGTATGCACATAGAAAACACTTAGCATATATTATAATTACTACTACCGAAATGACATAAAATGAAAGCGGAGGGGGCGTTTAAACCGGCATATAGAACGCGCACACATTATACTCAAGAAGTGCTTCCTTGTCTCCCTAATATCCCAGAAACTTTAAAGTCAAATGTGGCAAAATAGAGGGGTAGGGAGATAGAAAACGTATGCCGGTATCAAGAAATTAGTTGCTTGGAGGCTGTAGAAATGCCGTGAGTTTGACACCGCAGTAACCCTCAGAGTGAAAAAGCATGGACCCGAGAGTCAGAAGGACCTGGGTTCTAATCCTAACTCTGCCATTTGTCTGTGTCTGACCTTGGGCCAGTCATTTAATTTCTCTTCACCTCAGTTACCTACTCTGTAACTATCTTGCATCTACCACAGCGCTTAGGGCGGTGCCTGGTATATAGTAAACACTTTCAAATTTTAGAAAACTTTTCAAACTTTATTGCCACTGTTCTTTATTGCCATCGTTCTCGTCCGTCCGTCTCCCCCGATCAGACCGTAAGCCCGTCAAACGGCAGGGACCGTCTCTATCTGTTGCCGACTTGTTCATTCCAAGCGCTTAGTGCAGTGCTCTGCACATAGTAAGCGCTCAATAAATACTATTGAACGAATGAACAAATACAAAAATGGGGATTAAAAAAAATGTGAGCCCCACGTGGGACAATCTGATTATCTTGTATCAACAGTGCTCTGCACAGAGTAAGCCCTTAACAAATACCATAATTATTATCATTATTATTAAATATCATTAATAATATGCCATCTTTGGACAACAGAAGTTGGGAAACCCTGGTTTCTTGAGGTTCGTATGGCTCAGAGGGTGGGGACGGTGGGTGGTGAGGAGCAGAAGTCTTTCCCCAGAAAACAGCCATCCTGCCATCTCAGAACTATCTCGTCACTCATCCCCATTCTCCTCCCTCATGTCGAGATGTTGGGTTCTCACCTCAATAATAACAATAATAACAATAATTGGGGTATTTGATAAGTGGGGTATTTGAAGCGGCGTGGTATAGTGGCAAGAGCACGGGCTTGTGAGTCAGAGGACATGGGTTCTAATACCGGCTCTGCCACCTGTCTGCTGTGTGACCTCGGGCAAGCCTCTTAACTTCTCTGTGCCTCAGTTACCTCATCTGACTGTGAGCCCATCACTGGGCAGGGACTGTCTCTGTCCGTTGCCAAATTGTACACTCCAAGCGCTTAGTAGAGTGTTCTGTACATAGTAGCATGAGAAGCATACATGAGAAGCAGCGTGGCTGAGAAGCAGCGTGGCTCAGTGGAAAGAGCACGGGCTTTGGAGTCAGGGCTCATGAGTTCGAATCCCAGCTCTGCCACTTGTCGGCTGTGTGACTGTGGGCAAGTCACTTAACTTCTCCGTGCCTCAGTTCCCTCATCTGTAAAATGGGGATTAAGACTGTGAGCCCCACGTGGGACAACCTGATTCCCCTATGTCTACCCCAGCGCTTAGAACAGTGCTCGGCACATAGTAAGCGCTTAACAAATACCAACATTATTATTATTATTAGTAAGCGCTCCGCTCAATAAATACGATCGAATGAATGTAAAATGGGAATTTAGTATTTATTTAGTATTTATTGAGCGCTTACTATGTGCAGAGCACTGTACTAAGCGCTTGGGATGAACAAGTCGGCAACAGATAGAGACGGTCCCTGCCGTTTGACGGGCTTACGGTCTGATCGGGGGAGACGGACAGACGAGAACGATGGCACTAAACAGCGTCGAGGGGAAGAACATCTCGTAAAAACCGATGGCGACTAAATAGAATCGAGGCGATGTACAATTCATTAACAAAATAAATAGGGTAACGAAAATATATACTGTCGAGCGGACGAGTACGGTGCTGTGGGGATGGGAAGGGAGAGGTGGAGGAGCAGAGGGAAAAGGGGAAAATGAGGCTTTAGCTGCGGAGAGGTAAAGGGGGGATGGCAGAGGGAGTAGAGGGGGAAGAGGAGCTCGGTCTGGGAAGGCCTCTTGGAGGAGGTGAGTTTTAAGTAGGGTTTTGAAGAGGGAAAGAGAATCGGTTTGGCGGAGGTGAGGAGGGAGGGCGTTCCGGGACCGCGGGAGGACGTGACCCGGGGGTCGACGGCGGGACGGGCGAGACCGAGGGACGGCGAGGAGGTGGGCGGCGGAGGAGCGGAGCGTGCGGGGTGGGCGGTAGAAAGAGAGAAGGGAGGAGAGGTAGGAAGGGGCGAGGGGATGGAGAGCCTTGAAGCCACGTGGGGCCACCTGATTACCTTGTATCTTTCCCAGCGTTTAGAACAGTGCTTGACACGTAGTAAGCTCCTAAAAAATACCATAATAATGATAATAAGTGTTTACTATGTGTCAGGCACTATACTAAGCAGTGGGCCAGATACAAGCCAACTAGGTTGGACCCAGTCCCTGTTCCGCATGGGGTTCCCAGTCATAATCCCCATTTTACAGATTAGGGAACTGAGGCACAGAGAAGTAAAGTGACTTGCCCAAGGTCACATAACAGACAAGTGGCAGAGCCGGGATTAGAACCCACGATCTGACTCCCAGGCCCACACTGTATTCTCTACGCCATGTTCGATGACCGCTACTGCTCAGAACCTCTGATCCCTTAAACATCATCTGCCACAAAACTCTACTGGCAACAAGATGAAAGTAAATAGTTCCTGGATTTTTCTAAACATTAGTACAGTGGATGTATCAATTCAGATCCTAAAAGAATTAATACGGGTTCCCTGATATCCATAATTCCATCTTCCAGAAAGTTCCCAGAGTCTTTGACGGTTAATCACAATTCGGGATCCACAAAGAACTACGAAAGTGGGGTGGTTGAATTACCAATGCACAAGGAAATGCATGCGAGGAGAAAGTTGTGAAAGAAAAAAGATATGCTAGATGGGCAACAATCCCTAATTTCACTAACCCAGTGATGGACACCAAGATAGCTTTAAAGCAAAAATATGAAATTTCCAAGGTCACAGTTCCAACTCTACAGTGGCAGGTGGGTCAAACGTGCGCATAAGATCAACTTTGTACCACAGCGCTGGGGATTTTCTGGAGGCGGTATCATTTAGGCAGGAATTTTCAAAAGTGTGACTTCACCGCCCAAATGAAGAAGATGATCTGTAATTACGTAGTTGGTGAACTGTGCTGACCTCAGGACTGCCTGAGCAGACAATTGGCATACATCAGGCAAAAAACCCTGATCTTGAAGTTTTTGAAATGCTCTTTAGAGATGAAATAAATCTCCATTAAAGAACAAAAAACTGAATTAGAGCCCTATGACATCATTTTTTCTGCCTAAATTATTCACTCTGACTGATGAACTCCAAATAGCTGAACTTGCCGCGTTGTCTTCAGCGATCTAATCAAATTATCCTCAAAAGAACTAACTCCTAACGGGTGACTAATCTACTTCTGGATGGGGATCTATCTTTGGATAGAGAACTTAAGGGGTAAGGCCCCTTAAGATATGATCTTTCCTGGGCTTCATAGAGTTTGAAAGAGCTTCATACACGGTGGTTAAAAATAGATCCAAACAGCATTCGGACATTATTTTCCTTTCTCATAGAGTTATCTTTCCTTCTGTGATTCAAATCAGAAGTTAATTTTAGCTCTTCTCTGCAAACCAACATCAGAAAAAAAATGTAAAAGCGTTGCTTTGCTAAAATAGAAGCAAGTTATTCACCACCATGTCTGTTAGGAAATTATTACCCCTGCCACCATTTTCTACAGAAATTTTGCTCCTGACGGAATTTCAACTATATTAGCATAGAATCACAGGGTTCCTACCCTCTCCCAGACGCTACTATAAATAATTAAGTGATCCAGCTGCCCACAAAGCCTAAAGTGGTAACGTTTCCGCTCCAAGCCCAAGTGAGACTGAAGTAAGCGAAAGAGTTCGAGGCTCTTGGAGATTTTATGACTCATAGATGGAGATCAGTTGCAGTCCTTTAAATGTTATGATTAAAATTCATACCTACCAGAAATCCAGAGAATGACAAACACAAAGAATTACAACAGATCTGGAGAAGAGAGAGGAAAGGAGCAGGAGAGGGAGGAGACTGGAGACATAGTTAACCTTCGTGTTACTAGGTGTGGTATCCGAAGCTAAACTTAAATCTGTGGTCAAGTGACTGAGAAAGTGAATCTTGGCTTCTCTTGCTCTCCCTCTCTCTTGCTTTTTTCCTCTTCTCTTGGAAAACAAGTTTCTTGAGGGTGACGCATTTCTCAAAAGATCCCAAAAGCCATGCTGTCTGAATGCAATATCGGGTATTTGGAGACGGGCAAATTTACAGATTTATATCCATCAATCTATAGTATTTACTGAGCACTTACAGTGTACCGAGCACTGTACTAAACGCTCAGGAGAATGCAAGATAAGAGTAGACATGTTCTCTGCCCAAATCTATAATAGATATTTATAGGATATAATAATAATGATAAGGTTGGCATTTGTTAAGCGCTATGTGCAGAGCACTGTTCTAAGCACTGGGGTGGATACAGGGTCATCAAGTTGTCCCATGTGAGGCTCACAGTCTTAATCTCCATTTGACAGATGAGGTAACTGAGGCACAGAGAAGTTAAGTGACCTGCCCACAGTCACGCAGCTGACAAGTGGCAGAGCCGGGAGTCGAACCCATGACCTCTGATTCCCAAGCCTGAGCATATATACTATAGTATAGTATACTACAGTAAAGAGAAGCAGCGTTGCTCAGTGGATAGAACCCGGGCTTGGGAGCCAGAGGTCATGGGTTCGAAACCCCGCTCTGCCACTTGTCAGCTGCGTGACTGTGGGCAAGTCATTTAACTTCTCTGTGCCTCAGTTACCTCATCTGAAAAACGGGGATTAACTGTGAGCCTCACGTGGGACAACCTGATTATCCTGTATTCATTCATTCAGTAGTATTTATTGAGCGCTTACTATGTGCAGAGCACTGTACTAAGCGCTTGGGATGAACAAGTCGGCAACAGATAGAGACGGTCCCTGCCGTTTGATGGGCTTACAGTCTGTATCTACCCCAGTGCTTAGAACAGTGCTCTGCATATAGTAAGCGCTTAACAAATGTCAACATTATTATTATTATATGGTATATGCATTATATATGCATATGTTCAAGATATATATGTTTCATATTTGAGGACATATACATGTGTACAGCTATAGTCATTCTATGTACTCAAAAAAGACAAGATAGACCAATTGATGAGCACCTGTGAGATAGAGCGTGGACAGAGGATGGCCTTGAAAGTCAGAAGGACCTGGGTTCGAAAATCCCGCTCCTCCACTTGTCTACTGTGGATCGCTTCGCTTCTCTGTGCCCCAGTACCCTCATCTGTAAAATGGGGATTAAACCTGTGAGCCCTCTGTGGGACGGGGACCGTGTCTAACCTGGTTATCTTGCATCGACCCCAGCGCTTAGCAGAGTGCCTGGCATATAGTGAGGGCTTAGCAAACACCACTGTTATTATTATTATGAAGAGGTTAATATTATGAACCATATTATTATTGTGGGGCTGACCACTTCAACTCCGTCTCAACTGTATTTTGGGCCTGACCTTGTTTGCCGTTTGCTGCTTTTACTTCCTTATCACCTGAACCTTACACAACCGCTTTATAATAATAATAATCATGTTGGTATTTATTAAGCTCTTACTATGTGCAGAGCACTGTTCTAAGCCCTGGGGTAGATACAGGATAATCAGATTGTCCCACATGAGGCTGTCTTAATCCCCATTTTCCAGATGAGGTAACTGAGGCACAGAGAAGTGAAGTGAGTTGCCCACAGTCACACAGCTGACGAGTGGCGGAGCAGGGATTCAAACCCATGACCTCTGACTCCCAAGCCCGGGCTCTTTCCACTGAGCCACGCCGTTTTATCGTTATTAAAGAACCTCCCCTGTCTTCCCTTTTAGGCTGGTCTTACCTTGGCAACTGACTATTTTCACCTGGGTTGCAGTATGCCTGAGACTTTGTTTCACTGTAACCTTATATTTTATCGTATTTATTGGAGAAGCAGCGTGGCTTAGCGGAAAGAGCACAAGCTTGGGAGACCGGGAGTCGTGGGTTCTATTCCCGGCTCCGCCACTGGTCAGCTGTGTGACCTTGGGCAAGTCACTTAACTTCTCAGTGCCTCAGTTACCTCATCTGGAAAATGGGGAGTAAGACTGTGAGCCCCACATGGGGACAACCGGATTAGCTTGTATCTCCCCCAGCACTTAGAACAGTGCTTGGCACATAGTAAGTGCTTAACAAATACCATAATTATTATTTGGTAAGCGCTATGTGCCAAGCACTGTTCTAAGAGCCAATGTTTCCTCGTCTCAGGGCGCAGCATCTGTGTGACCCTCGTGTGGTGGGCCCTGATTTAATGATAATTGTAGCATTTATTAAGTGCTTATTATGTGCCAAACACTATACTAAGTGCTAGGGTAGAGTCAAGATAATCAGTTCAGACACAGTCCCTGTCCCACATGGGGGTCACAGTCTGAATCCCCATTTTCCAGATGCGGAAACTGAGGTTCAGAGAACTGAAGTGACTCGCCCAAGGTCACACAGCAGACAAGTGGCCGGGCTGGGATTAGAACCCAGAGCCTCTGACTTCCAGGCCCATGCCTTTTCCATTAGACCACACTGCTTCTCTTCCGATGCTTGTTCAGATACAGATTCTGTCCAAATTAAAAGCAGAGACACGGGCTGGGTACGCCTCGCCGACTTCATCTGAAAAAGAGAATTCTGACCTACCGAACAAAACAACCATGAAATTACAAAGTCCTACTCTGTCCACGAGTTCCAATTAGAGCTGATAGGACTCAGTGTAATTTGCCCATCACCAAGTCTTCAGGAAATATGTTTTTTCCTAGGTTCCCTTGGGCTTCATTGTAAGAAAATTCATTGTTACCAAATGACAGAAAATTATCTGAATGGGTAAAATTCTAAATAACAACAAAAAACTCCAATCACGAAGCACGTCGATGCCGCGCAAACACTGACTAGAAATACTCGAAATGGGGCACACCAGAGTACCAGTTCTCTAAAAAATGATCTAAATGGGCAATCACTTCTTCCCGTGTACATCTCTTCAAGAGTCTGCATCCCCGATTCTTGATTGTACGTGCTGGACGCAGGCGGTGATGTTTCAGCCACTTCTTAAGGTGGCCACATGGTTTCCAAATCGGGGTCCTAGTGTCTACGATCACCTGGAGCCATTGACAGGGGTTTTCTTGGGCTGCAGCCAAATGCATCTTGAGATTTCCCCAATACATTTGCTCATAATAATATTAATGACTGTGGTATTTAAGTACTTACTGTGTGCTAGGCACTACACTAAGCCCTGGGGTGGATACGAGGAAATCACAGCAACTGGCCCCTGTAGAGTTGACAGTGTCAATCTCCATTTTACAGACGAGGTAACCGATGCACAGAGAAGCGAAAAAACTTGCCCAAGGTCACACAGCAGACAAGTGGTGGAAGTGGGATTAGAACGCAGGTCTTTCTGACTCCCTGGCTTGATCTCTGTCCTCTAAGCTACACTGCTTCTAATGAGTCCGGCATCTCATGGACCAGCCGAGACCGGGGTCTTTGCTAAATACCCAACCCTGCTGAGAATGAGATTTCCCAAAGTAACCGACTAGCTCTCTCTCTTTTACTTACCCTCCCTCCTCTCCCACTAAGACTCAGATCACAAACTTTCCTTTTTAGCAACATACTTACATTACCTTGTCTCACCCACTGTCAAACCCCGACTTACACTCTCCCGCCTTCCAGGAACTCCTATAAATCTGACAGACCAGCATTCTCTGCATCTCCAAAGCCCTACTTCTCCATCTACACTCCCTCCCTCGGTGAACTCATTCGCTCTCACGGCTTCAACTATCATCTCTATGCAGGTGACACACAGATCTACATCTCTGGCCCTGCCCTCTCCCCCTCCCTTCAGGCTCGTATCGCCTCCTGCCTCCAGGACGTCTCTACCTGGCTGTCTGCCCGCCACTTAAAACTCAACATGACCAAAACTGAGCTCCTCGTCTTCCCTCCCGAGCCCTGTCCTCTCCCCATCTTCCCTGTCACCGTGGACGGTACGACCATCCTTCCCGTCTCTCGGGCCCACGACCTCGGTGTCATCTTCGACTCGGCTCTCTCGTTCACCCCACGCATGCGATCCGTCACCGAGACCCACCGATCTCACCTTTACAATATCGCCAAGATCCGCCCTTTCCTCTCCACCCAAACGGCCACCTTACTGCTACGGGCTCTCGTAATATCCCGACTGGATTACTGTGTCAGCCTTCTCTCTGATCTCCCTTCCTCCCGTCTCTCCCCGCTCCAGTCTATTCTTCATTCTGCTGCCCGGCTCATCTTCCCGCAGAAAGGCTCTGGGCCCGTCACTCCCCTCCTTAAAACCTTCCAGTGGTTGCCTATCGACCTCCGCACGAAACAGAAACTTCTCACTCTAGGCTTCGAGGCTCTCCATCCCCTTGCCCCCTCCTACCTCTCCTCCCTTCTCTCTTTCCACCGCTCACCCCGCACGCTCCGCTCCTCCGCCGCCCACCTCCTCACCGTCCCCCGGTCTCGCCTCTCCCGCCGTCGACCCCCGGGCCGCGTCCTCCCGCGGTCCCGGAATGCCCTCCCTCCTCACCTCCGCCAGACTGATTCTCTTGCTCTCTTCAAAGTCCTACTTAGAGTTCACCTCCTCCAAGAGGCCTTCCCACACTGAGCTTCCCCTGTTTCCTCTGCTCCCTCTGCTGCCCCTTTCACCTCCCCTCAGCTAAGCCCCATTTTTCCCCCCTTTGTCCCTCTGCTCCTCCCCCTCTTCCTTCCCCTCCCCTCAGCACTGTGCTCGTCCGCTCAATTGTATATATTTTTTATTACCCTATTTATTGTGTTAATGAGCTGTCCATCCCCTTGATTCTATTTATCGCTATCGTTTTAATGAGATGTACATCCCCTTATTTCTATTTATTGCTATTGTTTTTGTCTGTCCGTCTCCCCCGATTAATGGGAGCCCGTCAGTGGGCAGGGACTGTCTCTATCTGTTGCCGATTTGTACAATCCAAGCGCTTAGTACGGTGCTCGGCACATAGTAAGCGCTCAATAAATACTATTGAATGAACGAATACTTAAATCATATTTTCTCCAGGAAGCCTTCTCTAAGCTTTCATTTCCCCCAACCCTCTTTTCTTGCCCTGCTCCCTCACCCACACTCTATTATTATTAACAATAATAATAATAATAAACTGTGGTATCGGTTAAGTGCTTACTATGTGCCAGGTATTGTACTAAGCTCCGGCGTTAGACACGGGCAAATGGGGTTGGACACAGTCCCTGTTTCACATGGGGCTTACAGTCTCAACCTCCATTTTACAGATGAGCTGAGACCAGAGAAGTGAAGTGACTTGCCCAAGATCACACATTCAGACAAGTGGCAGAGCCAGGATAAGAACCCGTGACCTTCTCTATCCACTATGCCATGCTGCTTTTTCAGTTCCATTCCCCTACTCTTTGGTTTTGGCTCAGTGGAAAGAGGCCGGGCTTCGGAGTCAGAGGTCATGAGTTCGACTCCCGGCTCTGCCACTTGTCAGCCGTCTGACCGTGGACGAGTCACTTCACTTCTCTGTGTCTCAGTTCCCTCATCTGTAAAATGGGGATTAAAAGTGTGTGAGCCCCACGTGGTACAACCTGATCACCCTGTATCTCCCCCAGTGCTTAGAACAGTGCTCGGCACCTAGTAAGCGCTTAACAAAAACCAACATTATTATTTTTACTCCACTTCCAGAGCTCTTATGTACACATCCTTATACTCCGCTGTCTCCCCTCTTTGTACTTTAATGCCTTTCTCAACTACCAGGCTGTAAGCTCCTTCAGGGCAAAGACTGTGTCTCCTGACTTTAATTGCCTTATACTCTACAGAGCATTTAGTACAGTGCTCTGCGCAAAATCAGCAGTCAGTAAATGGCATTGATTTAATAATACAATGCATACTGACTACTCAGCCTCTTTTTCTGCTTATGAATTGCTACTCAAGTGTGAATAACAAAGTAGTTGTGCAACAGAATCCTAAAGTAATTTAGGAAGAACTGCTTATCACTCATCTTGCACTTGTTCCTAGCCCAAAGCGAAGAATTCATTCAGTCATTCAGTCGTATTTATTGAGCGCTTACCGTGTGCAGAGCACTCTACTAAGTGCTTCGAATTGACAATTCGGCAGCAGATAGAGACGATCCCTGCCGCACAACGGGCTCACAGTCTAAAAGGGGGAGAGGGCAAAACAAAACAAGTAGTCTAAAACAGTAGTCTCCTTCCCTTAGTTGTTTCTCTGTGAGCCCGCAGTCCAGTTATCCTGCCCGTTAGGGGAGCAACTTGGGCTAGTGGATCTACAGAGCCCGGGCCTGGCGGTCAGAAGGCTCCTCCACTTGTCTGCTGTGTGACCTCGGACAAATCACTTCCCTTCTCTGGGCCCCATTTATCTCATCTCCAACATGGAGATTGAGACTGTGAGCCCCATAAGGTACAGGGACTGTGTCCGCCCTGATTAGCTTGTATCTACTCCAGCGCTTGATAATAATGTTGGTATTTGTTAAGCGCTTACTATGTGCAGAGCACTGTTCTAAGCCCTGGGGTAGATACAGGGTCATCAGGATGTCCCACGTGAGGCTCACAGTTAGTCCCCATTTTACAGATGAGGTAACTGAGGCACAGAGAAGTGAAGTGACTTGCCCACAGTCACCCAGCTGCCAAGTGGCAGAGCCGGGATTGGAACCCATGACCTCTGACTCCCAAGCCCTGGCTCTTTCCACTGAGCCACGCTGCTTGGTGCTTAACACACATCGTTATTATTAGACCCTAGAAATTTTACCTCACTGAAATGGCACCTCTCTGATGAACACTTGCTACACATTCTCCTTTCTACTGGAAGCACGGTGAGACCTGACTTCTCATGGCTTTGAGGTTTTCTCCCTCTCTCTAACTCCTGGCTCCTTGTGAAATGCCGCCCCTTAATTGGCTGGGCTGGTGTCATAAGGTGAATTAGTGATATCCCGTGTAAAGCCGTCGGTGTCGTAAGGGGAATTAATGACACCCTATGAGAAGCAGCGTGACATAGTGGATAAAACACAGGCCTGGAAATTAATTCATTCATTCAATAGTAATAATAATAATAATAATGTTATTTGTTAAGCGCTTACTATGTGCCGAGCACTGTTCTAAGCGTTGGGGTAGACATAATAGTATTTATTGAGCACTTACTATGTGCGGAGCACTGTACTAAGTGCTTGGAATGTACAATTTGGCAACAGATCGAGACAATCCCTGCCCAATGACCTGAATCAGAAGGACCTGGGTTCTAACTCTGTCTCTGTCACTTGTCCAGTGCGTGACCTTCGGCAAGTCACTTCTCTGTGCCTCGGTTACCTCATTAGTAAAATGGGGATTAAAACTGTGAGCCCCTTGTGGGACAGGGATTGTGTCCAAACCAGTTTGGTTACATTTAACCCAGCCCTTAGTGTAGTGCCGGGCACGTAGTAAGCGATTAACCAGTACCATTATTATTATTATTTTCATTATTGTTATCATTGGAACAGTTTCCTTCTAGGAAGGGATTCTGGATAATTTTTAGATCCAAAGGCTTCTATAATAATAATAATGATGATGATGATGAGGTACTTGTTAAGCACTTATTATGTGCCAAGCACTGTTCTAAGTGCTGGGTACAAACGAAGTAATCAGGTTATCCCACATGGGACTCACAGTTTTAATCCCTATTTTACAGATGAGGTAACTGAGGCACAGAGAAGTTAGATGACTTGCCCAAAGTCACACAGCTTATAAGTGGCGGAGCCGGGATTAGAACCTATGACCTCTGACTCCCAAGCCCGGGCTCTTTCCACAAAGCCCCGCTGCTTCTCTAAAGTGCAGAAGTTGTCTCCGTGGGGCTCATCGTCTTAATTCCCATTTTACAGATAAGTGAGGCACAGAGAAATTAAGGGATTTGTCCAAAGTCGTACTGTTGACAAGTGGCGGATCTGGATTCGAACCCACGACCTCGGACTCCCAACTCCATGCTCTTTCCACTAAACCACGCTGCTTCTCTGCCAACTGGTAATTCCCATCTGTCTGTGTGAGGAGCCATCTTAGCCTGGATCCCCCCATAGACCAGTTCTTACAGAAAGGATGCGTAAAGCATATCCAATCGCTGGTTTAATCCTGCCGTTATTGAATTTCCTTATGGACAGTGAGGAAATTTCCCGGCTCAGGCTACTCAAACAAATATCCAACCTCCAGCCCTATTGATGATGGTAATGATAATCACAATAATACCGGTCGTATTAGTTAAGCGCTTACTAAGTGCCAAGCTCTGTACCAAGCGCAGAGGTGGATGCAAGCAGATCGGGTTGGACACAGTCCCTTGGCCCACATGTCTCACAGTCTCGATCCCCATTTTTACGGATGAGCTAACTGAGGCACCCGAGCAGTTAAGTGACTCGAGCAAGGTCACACGACAGACAAGGGGCAGGGCCAGACCTGAAAAAGCAACCAACGGATCCTTTCAACTACCGTTACCTCCGCGACCTGTCAGCGATGGGCTGCTCACCCTGTAAGCTCATTGTGGTCAGGGAATGTATCTGTTTCTTGTCCTGTTGTACTCTCCCAAATGCTTTTATGGTGTTCCACACACAGTAAGCACTCGAGTGTCTTGCCCACAGAAACACAGCTACGTGGCAGAGCCGGGATTCGAACCCACGATCTCTGACTCCCAAGCCCGGGCTCTTTCCACTGAGCCACGCTGCTTCTCTATACGATTGAATGAATGAACAATCCCGGGGGAAGCAACTTGGCCATGGTGGAGACAGAGGTGTGGACGTCAACTGAAGGGTCTTCATCAATGGCGGCTTTTCTGTTTCCTCTGCTTCCTCTGTTCCGTCTACACGTTGAGCTGGTCACCTTGGGGAAGGATTCTGGTAACAAGTCTGTCTTTTGTATAGGAATAAATACATGTTTGTTGTCATCTGTGTCCAGCCTGATTACCTTTTACCCCAGCACTTAGAACAGGGCTTGGCACACAGAAAGTGCTAAACAAATACCACAATTATTATTATTTGTGTGCTTGTCTCCATCTGCCTCTCTCTCCGTCTTCTTACCTCAGTCTAATTCTCTTTTTTCTTCTCCATCGTAATCCTCCTAGACCTCTCAGACACCCCTGCCACTGTAGACTAGCCTCTTCTCGTTGAAACTTTATCCAACCTTGGATTCACTGGCATTGTCCTCTCTTGCTTTTCCTCCTATCTCCCTGACTGTTCCTTTTCAGAGTCTTTTGCTGGCTCCACATCTTCTCCCACCTTCCGACAGTGTGGGTCCCTCAAGGTTCAGTTTTAGGTCCCTTTTTAGTCTCCCTTTACACCCACTTCCTTGGAGAACTCATTCCCTCTCATGGTTTCAATTACCATCTCTACGGAGACAATTCCCAAATCTACATCTCCACCCCTGACCTCTCTCAATCCCTACAATCTCACATTTCCTCCTGCTTTCAAATCGTAACTATTTGAATGTCCTGACTGCACCTGAAATTAAGCACTATTGACTTCAAAGCTCTCCATCCCCTTGCCCCCTCTTACCTCGCCTCCCTTCTCTCCTAATCCCGGCTCAGCCACTTGTCAGCTGTGTGACCTTGGGCAAGTCACTTCACTTCTTGGTGCCTCAGGTTCCTCATCTGTAAAATGGGGATTAAGACTGTGAGCTTCACGTGGGACGACCTGATTACCCTGTATCTTCCCCAGCGCTTACAACAGTGCTCAGCCCATAGTAAGCACTTAAATACCAAAATTATTATTATTCTCCAGCCCAACCCGCACACTCCGCTCCTCTGCCACCGCTAACCTCCTCACTTGGACTCGTTCTCACCTGGTCAATGGCGGGACAGGTCCATGTCCCACCTCTGGCCTGGGATGCCCTGCCCCCTCACATCGGCCAAACTGGCACACTTCCCCCCTTCAGAGTCCTACTGAGTGCTCACCTCCTCCAGGAGGCCTTCCCAGGCTGAGCCCCTTTTTCCTCTGCTCCTCCTTCCCTCCCCATCACCCCTACTCCTTCCCTCTGCTCTACCCACCTCCCCAATCCACAGCACTGTGTTTATATGCATATATTTATTACTCTATTTTATTAATGATGTGTATATAGCTATGATTCTATTTATTTATATTGATACTATTGATGCCTGTCTACTCGTTTTGTTGTCTTTCTCCCTCCTTCTAGACTGAGAGCCCATTAGGTAGGGATTGTCTCTTTGTGTTGCCAAATGGTACTTTCCAAGCTCTTAGTACAGTGTTTTGCACATAGTTAAGTGCCCAATAAATACGATTGAATGAATGAATGAATGAATAAGCATGACCCAAAACTGAACTTCTTAACTTCCCACCCAAACCCTGTCCTCCCCGTCTTTCCCATCACTGCAGACTCCACTATCCTCCCTATCCCACGAGCCCATAACTTCAGCATGGTCCTCAACTCATCTCTCTCATTCCACTTACAAATTCCATCTGTCGCCAAATCCTGTTAGTCCAACCTTCACAACCTTGTCAAAATCTGTCCTTTCCTCTCCATCCAAACGGCTACTACGTCGATGCAAGGACTTATCCTAACCTGCCTTGGCTTTTACTGCATCTGCCTCCTCTCTGACCTCCTGGACTCCCATCTCTCCCCAGTCTGGTCTCTACTTCAGTCTGCTGCACGGATCATTTATCAAAAACAATGTTCAGTCCATGTCTCCCCACTCCTCAAGAACCTCCAGTGGCCGCCCATGCACCACTGCATCGAACAGAAACGACTTATCATAGACTTTTAAGCAGTCAGTCTCCTTGCCCCATCTTACCTCATCTCACTAATCTCCCACTACACCCAGTCCGCACAGCCTGCCCCTCTAGTACCAACTTACTCACTGTACCCTGATCTCGTCTATCCCGCCTTTGACTCCTTTCCCAAGTCCTTCCCCTGCCCTGGAATTTCCTCCCACTCCTTCTACGCCAGATCACCACTCTCTCCACCTTCACGGCATTATTAAGGTCACATCTTCTCCAAGAGGCTTTTCCCGATTAAGCCTCCTTTTCCCCGGCTCGCTCTCCCTTCTGCGTCATCTATGCACTTCAATCTGTGATCTCTGGACAGCTGACATTTACCCCACCCAAACCCCACAGCACTTGTGTACATCTCTTTAAATTGTATATTATAAACGACTTATTATTCATATTAATGTCTGTCTCCCCCTCTAGACCGTAAGCTCATTATGAGCAGGGAACTTGTTTGCTAATTCTGTTGTACTGCACTCTCCCAAGTGCTTAGTGCTGTGTTCTGCACATAGTAAGGGCTCAGTAAATACCATCGATTGACTATCTGTATGTGTCATTTTCTATATCTCCATGTCTCCTTAGTCAGCTTCATTTCTTGCCTTTTTTCATTCAATAGTATTTATTGAGTGCTTACGATAGGCAGAGCACTGTACTGAGTGCTTGGAATGTACAATTCGGCAACAGATGGAGACAATCCTGGTCCAATAATGGGCGCACAGTCTAAACGGGGCAGACAGACAGCAGAGCAAAACAGAACAAAACAAAATAAGTAGTCTGGCGTAGACATCATCAAGATAAATAGAATCATGGATGTATACACATCATTAACCAAATGAATAGAGTAATAAATAATATATACAAATATACACAGTGCTGAGGGGAGGGGAAGGGGGAAGAGCAGAGGGTGGGAGAAGGGGCGAATGGGGAGGAGAGAAGGAGCAGAGGGAAAGGGGGATTCAGTCTGGGAAGACCTCCTGGAGGAGGTGAGCTCGCAGCAGGTCTTTGAAGAGGGGAAGAGAGTTAGTTTGGCAGATGTGAGGGGGGAGGGCATTCCAGGTCACAAGGAGGACGTGGCCTTATTCTCCAACCATGAGTCTACCATCCCAGAAGACTCATCCCTGCTTCCATTTTTGCCCAGAAAATTCGAACCTTTTACATTTGACCTTTTCTAACTGAGGTAACAGTTGATGTGAAATGGTAAAATATGTTTTCATTAAATCGTGGATTCATAAATCTGTTGCTAAATGCTTAAATGGCCCAGGTTGTTGCAGAAGCACAGGCAGGCAAAAGGTATAAATTTTGCGTTACATGTCATAACCAGGTACTAAAATAAGATATAAGAAATGATATGCATCAGCCAACTTGTTTCCATAGTTCACTTATAGCTGAAACCAAAGTTAAGGTGATAAAAATCAATATACCTTGAAAAGAACAGTAATTGGAGTCAAATGAAAGCCTAATAAAACATCCCAGACTCCCTGTTAAATTGATTCTTTAGTTTCAGTTTGGTAATCAACTATTCAATCAATAGTATTTATTTAGCAACTGTAGTGTACCAGAATACTGTACTAAGCACCTGGGAGATTACAATGGACTACCGGGCACATATGAAAGGGATTTATCATCTATACCAAATTCTGATTTGGCGGCATGTAGATGTTATTAAGCAGGGGCAGTTGAAGTGTCAAATCCTCTTTGGACACAGGTAAAGAAGAGAATCGAGCTGGGTCAGAGCATGAAGTGTGGTAATCAGGAAAGTTCTTCTGGTTGCTAGGAAACAGAAACAGGCCAGGTCAATGAGAAATCAGGAAATCAAGGTTGGGGAAGAAGCCACCAAAAGGAATCGGCAAGGGAGGACTAGAAGTGAAGCACTGAAAGCCATTTCAAATCAGTAAATCAGTCGGTAATATTTATTGAAAACTTACACTGTGCAGAGCACTTTATTAAGCACTTGGGAAAGTACTAGCATGGCATAGCGGATAGAGCACGGGCCTGGGTGTTAGAAGGTCAAGAGTTCTAATCCCAGCTCCACCACTCGTCTGCTGTGTGACCTGGGGCAAGTCGCTTCACTCCTCTGGGCCTCAGTTACCTCATCTGTAAAATGGGGATTGAGACTAGGAGCTCCATGTGGGACAGGGACTTTTTCCAACTCAATTTGCTTATATCTACCCTAGTGCTTAGTACAGTGCCTGCCACACAGTAAGTACTTAAGAAATACCATCTTCATTATTATTATCATTACCCAGTGACCTGCATTCGGTTCAGCAGTTGGTCTTAAGCATCTTAAGACCATCTTAAGCAGTTATTGCTGCTGAAAACCTCACTTGAACTTCTCTGACCTCTCCATGTCCCTTCTGTTCCCTCTCTCTGATCAGCCCATCCCTGTCCTTCCTTCTGAGCAACTCCCCCTCTCCTTCCATCCAACCCCTCCCCACCCCTTAACAATAATAATAATGACGGTATTTGTTAAGCGCTTACTATGTGTCAAGCACCGTTCTCATTGTCGGGGTAGATACAAGCTAATCTTGTTGGGATAGATACACGGGGCTTACGGTCTTCATCCCCATTTTACAGATGAGGTAACAGATACTCCCCTCTCAGGATTATGCATTCATTCCTTCAGTCGTATCTACTGAGCGCTTACTGTGTGCAAAGCACTGTACTGAGTGCTTGGAAAGTACAATTTGGCAACAGACGGAGACAATCCCTACCCAACGACGGGCTTACGGTCTAGAAGGGGGATGGCATCCGGAGAGTTTCCGGTACTCTACCAGTCTCGGCTAGGAGAGGGAGAGTCAAGCAGAGCCATATCCATTCCATTCCTAGCTCGGACAGTGGCTTGCAATCTGCTACAGGTCAAAACTCACCTGTGCTGGGCAGCAGTGGCCGGGAACAGAGAGACTCAAGGGCGAAGACTCCAGTTTATTGCGCAGAAGAAAACAATGGTATTTTTCCCAAGAATACTCCCTCGATCCACTACCAGAACGATTGCAGGTGGAGGTGGGGCCTTCTGGGAGAGATGTGTCCATGACGTCGCTAGGGGCCATAGACGATTTGACAGCGTGAGACGAGACAACTGAGGTACAGAGAAGTTAAGTGACTGGCTCAAGGTCACCTAGCAGACAAGTCGCACAGCCGGGTTTAGAACCCAGGTCTTTCTGACTCCTAGGCCCACGCTCTGTTCGAAGCAGCGTGGCTCAGTGGAAAGAACCCGGGCTTGGGAGTCAGAGGCCATGGGTTCGAATCCTAGCGCTGCCACTTGTCAGCTGTGTGACTGTGGGCAAGTCACTTCACTTCTCTGTGCCTCAGTTACCCTCATCTGTAAAATGGGGATGAAGACTGTGAGCCTCACGTGGGACCATCTGATCGCCCTGTATCTCTCCCAGCGCTTAGAACAGTGCTCTGCACATAGTAAGCGCTTAACAAATACCAACGTTATTATTCTTCACTCCTCGACCCATCCCTGTCCTCCTTTCCCAGCCCTTTCACACGCCATCCCGACCCCCCAACAGCCTCAGCCGAGTGCTGCCGGGGGATCCTCCGCTCCATCTTGGGAAACACCCTTGAACCCCGTTTCTGACTGAGGCACCGCTCTTCCTCGTCATCCCTGAAACTTGGCTCCCCTTAGTGGATACTGCCTCCCCTGTCCCTCTCTCTAGAGGGACCTCGTATTCCCCCAGTCTCCGAGACTCAAAGGGAAAGAGGGAGAAGTTCGTCCTTCTCGATTCTCACTGCCGCTTTTGCATCATTCCGCCTCCCCCATCCCCTCTCCCTTCCTTTGAAGCCCATATCATCCGCCTCCACCACCCACTCCAGATAGTAGTCACGATCATCTACCCCCTCCCTATTTTACCTCCTCTTCACGTTCCTCCTCCAACTTTCTGAATCGTTTTCCCCCTTCTCATATTCCTTCTCTCTTTCTCCAGTCCTACACTGACCCTTGGGAAATTCGATATCCAGATGGATGTCCCCAGTGACATTTCCACTGCCCATTCCTTTCACTCTTTAACTCCAGTGACCTCACCCACTCGTCACTTGGACGCGCACTCGATCTCATCATCTCTAGTCACTGTACAATCTCTACCCTCACCGGCTCGGAAATCCCCCCGCCCCTCCACCCGACCGCAACCTCCTCACCTACCTTCTCTCCCACACACACACCACAAATCTGTCCCGTTCCCTCACAAAGACCTCCCATGTTTTGACCCTCCTTTAATTGTTTATAGTTACCATGCCCCATCTGTGCTCTATGATCAAACTACCTTCTCTTGACTCACTAATAGACGCCCTGAACACCCCCTCTCCACTGAACTCAATTCCTTCATTCCCCGTTCTTCCTCAGAACTCTTACCACTAACCCGTAACCCTGGATAATAACAATAAGAATAACAACAACAGTATTTGTTAAGTGCTTACGATGTGCCAGGCACCGTTCTAAGCGCGGAGGGGGAGACACAGAGAAATCAGGTTGGACCCAGTCCCTGTCCCACGTGGGGCTCACAGTCTCAATCCCCATTTTTCAGATGAGGTACCTGAGGCACAGAAAAGTGAAGTGACTTCCCGAAGGTCACACAGAAGACAAGTGGCAGAGCTGGGATTAGAACCCATGACCTTCTGACTCCCAGGCGCGTGCTCTATCACCCCACGGTGTCCATTCTCCTCTGTGCTCCAACTGAAGAGCTATCTTTAAAAAAAATCCTCCTTGAACCTACGGTTCCCTCCAGTTATCCCCCGCCCCCCTTCTACCATTCCTCTCAATGCTCTTTGAGCAAGTTGTCTACACCTGCTGCCTCCACTTCCTCTCTAATTTTCTCCTTGATCCCCTCCAATCTGACTCCCCCCCCTCCAGTGACTACACAGAAACCATCACCTCCAGTGATCTCTTTCTTGTCTCTTCCCTCCCAGCTCGGCCACTTCTCGGCTGTGTGACTTTGGGCAAGTCACTTAACTTCTCGGTGCCTCAGTTACCTCATCTGTAAAATGGGGATTGAGACTGTGAGCCCCTGGGACAACCTGATTCCCCTGGGTCTACCCCAGCGCTTAGAACGGTGCTCGGCACATAGTAAGCGCTTAATAGATACCAACATTATTATTATTAAGTCCAATGGCTTCTACTCCCCGCTAATCCTAGAAAAACAGCAGGGCCTAGTGGACAGAGCACAGGCCAGGGAGTCGGCAGATCTGGGTTCTAACTCCCACTCCGACATGTCTGCTGTGTGATCTCCGCACACAGTAAGCGCTCAATAAATACGACTGAGTAAACGAAACTGTGCCTTGTCTGTGCCTCAGTCGCCTCGTCTGTAAAATGGGGAATAAATCCTACTCCCTCCTAATTAGACTGTGAGTCCCCGGTGGGGGACGGGTACTATGTCCAACCTGCTTAACTTGTATCTACCCTAATCCTTAGTGCAGTTCTTGTCACACCGTAAATGTTCAACAAGCACGGTCTCACTATTATTATTATTACTATTTTTATTCTTATCTTTTGAAAAATATATATTCTAAGACGAAGAGTAAGACCTCATTTTTCTTAAAAAGAAAAGAAGCAGCGTGGCTCAGTGGAAAGAGCCCGGGATTGGGAGTCGGAGGCCATGGGTTCGAATTCTAGCTCCGTCACTTTATCAGCTGTGTGACTTTGGGCAAGTCACTTAACTTCTCTGTGCCTCAGGTACGCCATCTGTAAAATGGGATGAAGACCGTGAGCCCCATGTGGGATAACCTGATCACCTTGCATCAACCCCAGCGCATAGAACGGTGCTTTGCACAGAGTGAGTGCTTCACAAAAAATATCATCATTATTGAGAAGCAGCATGGCTCAGTGGAGAGAGCACAGGCTTGGCAGTCAGAGGTCATGGGTTCGAATCCCGGCTCTGCTACTTGTCAGCTGTGTGACTTTGGGCAGGTCACTTCACCTCTCTGTGCTTCAGTTACCTCATCTGTGAAATGGGGGATGGAGACTGTGAGCCCTACGTGGGACGACCTGATGACCCTGTATCAACCCCAGCGCTTAGAACAGTGCTCTGCACATAGTAAGCGCTTAACAAATACCAACATTATTATTATTAAAACACTTTTCTTCCGGTTTGCCCTTCCGTGGACTCTCTGTGTGAACTCTCAGCTGCCGAGGCCTTGGTAGACTTCGCTTCTAATCCCGGCTCCACCGCTTTCCCACTGTGTGACCTGGGGCGAGTCACTTTAAATCTCGGTGCCTCAGTTACCTCATCTGTAAAATGGGGGTTAAGATTGTGAGTCCCATGTGACTAATCATCTTTATTTACCCCAGTGCTTAGAACAGTGCCTGGCAGACAGTAAGCTCTCAACAAATATCATTAAAAAAAAGAATCCCTGAACTGTGAAGCATATTACCTAGAGGGCTACAGTAGCAAGGGGTCACATTTTGCGATTCTAAAACACACCTGATCTTCAATGGCTCTTGAGTATAATCTCTGTCTCTATCACAGCTATACTCACATAAACAGTTGGAGAAGGGAAAAACCTGAATGTTTGAAACAAGCTCCACTGCCATTTTTCTTTCAGGACTCTTCACGATTTTCCAGGAATCTCATAGTTCTGAGTGCCGCTATGGATGAGAACAGAACATTTTTCGCAACAGAGCGATTCTGTGCTTTAGCTATCAAGAAGCACCCAGCTAGACTAACTAGGCTTCTGTGAAACCTGGCAGATTATTTTTGGCCCACTGCGAGGTATTGTTTGAAGTGTCCACGCATCTCACTTTGTATGGGACACACTTGAATGTCAGGACCCTGATCGAATCTTAGCCACCGAGACGTGGAAAAGTCCCTCTTTCGGCTTACAAAGACGGCGAGACGGGAGACAGAGGACAGGCGGTGTTGCAAATGCCACCTGGCAGAAATCAAAAATTCCTAGTTCAAAGACTGCGTGTATTTCTTGGGTGCCTACTTTTTTGTGGTATTTGTTAAGCATGTCACTTAAGGTCAGTTAAGTATGTATGTTAAGCGTGTCATTTAAATATGTTAAGCGTGTCAGTTAAGGCACTGTTCTAAGCCCAGGGGTAGCTACAAACTAATTAGGTTGGACACAGTCCCTGTCCCACCTGGGGCTCGCAGTCTCCATCCCCATTTCGCAGATGAGGTCACTGAGGCACAGAGAAGTTAAGTGACCAGCCCTAGGTCACGCAGCAGACAAGTGATTAGAACGCGGGTCCTTCCGACTCCCTGGCACGCGCTCCATCCACTGGGCCACACCGCTTCACGTCTTGTGCGGAGCTCTGAATGAGCAATTTTGGAAATATCAAAAGACGTAAAGAATGCCGAAACTGGATGGAGCTTCAGATCAAATGGACGGGGTGGGGAACAGTAGAGGCAAACCGCAGACATTCGATAGTCAAAGGAGTGAATGGAAAAAAGAATGATCAGTCATTGGCATTGATAAAGGGTTTACCGTGTGCAGAACACTGTATTAAGCACTGGAGAAAGTACACTAAAAGTACCCTCTTCTCCCCCCATTTCCCTCTGCTCCTCCCCCTCTCCCCTCAGCACCGTACTCGTCCGCTCAACTGTATATATTTTCATCACCCTATTTATTTTGTTAATGAAATGTACGTCGTTTCGATTCTATTTAGTCGCCATTGTTTTTACGAGATGTCCTTCCCCTCGACTCTATTCATCGCCATCGTTCTCGTCCGTCCGTCTCCCCCGATCAGACCGTAAGCCCGTCAGACGGCAGGGACCGTCTCTATCTGTTGCCGACTTGTTCATTCCAAGCGCTTAGTACAGTGCTCTGCACATAGTAAGCCCTCAATAAATACTATTGAATGAATGAATGAATGAATACACTAAGAAAGAGGTGGTAGACACGGTCTAGGTTTATAGGAAGCCGACCTATCTATTCAGAGTTCACTGCTGTGAAGCGTGAAGTTTATCTACAAGTGTGTGTGGTTGAAAGGAATGTGCCTGCTATATTACACTCTCCCAAATGCTTAGTACAGTGCTCGGTACCCAGTAAGCTCTCGATAAATATGATTGACAGATTGAAAAACCCAATGTAGTATCCACAAGCCTGACCACTTTGGGCACACAAAAAAGTTATCTCTTGCCTCACTGTTTTGCTAAATGTCTGCAGTGCCGGGTACTGTTTTCGTTTTAACCTTATTTTCTTTGCCTTTCATTCTAAGCGGGTGAGACCATGGTTAAAATAAGTAATCGAGTACACATATATAAGCGAGTGCTGGAGAAGACACTCATAAATTAATGAATAGATATGATAATTACAGTAGTTGTTAAGTGCTTACTATGTGCCCGACACGGTACTAAGCGCTGGGGTGGATGCAAGCAAGTCATGTTGGACACGGTCCCTGTCCCACGTGGGGCTCAGAGTCTCAATCCCCCGATTTGCAGATGAGGTAACTGAGGGACAGAGACGTAAAGTGACTTGTCCAAGGCCACACAGCAGACAAGTGGTGGAGCTGGCATTAGAACCCATGACCTACAGACTCCCAGGCCTGTGCTCTATCCACTCTGCCGCTGTACTTCTTGGAGAAGCAGCATGGCTCAGTGGAAAGAGCACGGGCTTTGGAGTCAGGGCTCATGAGTTCGAATCCCAGCTCTGCCACTTGTCGGCTGTGTGACTGTGGGCAAGTCACTTAACTTCTCTGTGCCTCAGTTCCCTCATCTGTAAAATGGGGATTAAGACTGTGAGCCCCACGTGGGACAACCTGATTCCCCTATGTCTACCCCAGCGCTTAGAACAGTGCTCGGCACATAGTAAGCGCTTAACAAATACCAACATTATTATTATTATTAGATATGTACGTAAACAGATTTATGTAGATAGTGTTATATAAGCAGAACATTATCCCTGGGACATCCCCACTTATATGGGGAAAGGGAAACAGTTTCTAAGATTGTAAAATCCTACATGTGGTTGCAAGTTCTCGATGGCAGGGTTTCTGTTTTTTTATTTACGACATAATAATAATAATTGCAGTGTGTGTCGAGGGCTTACAGTGTTCCAGGTATTATACTAAGCGCTGGGGATACAAGGAAATCGGGATGGACACAGTCCCTGTCCTACAAGAAGCTCACAGTCTCAATCAAAAAGAAGACACTAGCAGCCGGAGCTATGCCTAAGAATGCAATCAATCCATCTCAAATATTTACTGAGCACCTACCGCGAAGCACTTCGCTTAGCGGATAGAGCACGGGCTTGGGAGTCAGAGGTCATGGGTTCAAATCACAGCTCCACCACTTGTCAGCTGTGTGACTTTGGGAAAGTTACTTAACTTCTCCAGCACTTAGAACAGTGCTTGGCACATCGTAAGCACTTAACAAATACCATCATCCTTATTATTATTGTTATTCTCCGTGCCTCGGTTACCTCATCTGTAAAACGGGGGTTAAGACTGTGAGCCCCGCGTGGGACAACCTGATATCCTTGTATCTATCCCAGAGCTTAGAACAGTACTCGGTATATAGAAAGAGCTTAACAAATACCATTATTATTATTATCATTATCTTTAAATTATATATTATAAATGATTCATTTCTTCATATTAATGTCCATCTCCCCCTCTAGACTGTAAGCTCGTAATGGGCAAGGCAGCGTGTCTGCTAATTCTGTGGTACTGCATTCTCCCAAGTGCTTAGTACAGTGCTTTGCACATAAGAAGGACTCAATGAATACCACTGTTTGATTGATCGACTGATTATATTAAGCGCTGGGGAAAGTAAGGTTGAGTAAGCGGACATGATCTCTGCCCTCAAGAATCTTACAATCTGGAGACAGATACTAAAATGAATTTCGGTGAGGGGAAAGTAATAGAATATAAGAAGGTAAGAATTAGGGCCGGTGGGAGAGAGGACGGAGGCGAGTAAACCAAGTGCTTAGGATTTACAGAAGGGCCGGTGTCGGTGGGAAGAGATAAAAGATGGGGAGATTATACATAACGCAGGGAAGCCCTCTTGGAGGAGATGGGATTTCCAAAGATTTGAAGATTTTGAAGATGGGGAGAGCAGTGTAAAACGGGATGGGGCTCCAGGCAGAGGAGAGAGTGTGAGTGTAACGGCACATGCTGTCGAGTCGCCCAGACTCCGGAAAAGGAAGCAGACCACGCCAGAGATCTATATGAAAGGGGTTTATTTGGGGGAGTTACTTACGGGACAGCCCTGGGTGGCGGCAGGGCAAAGGAGACACACCACACGCCGCCTAACCAGAGCCACCCCTTTATATGCCGCATGGCATCACTACAAAAGCAAAATAGCTTAGATAAGGTGTTTACCAGCTAAATCCGCGCATGTCCGGGGCGCATACCATACTCGCGAAAACACAGCCTTAGCCTTGAAACTCTGGCGGGTCAGAGCCGGGGCGCAACGTCCCCTACAGTGAGCAAGAGGCTGGCCGGAGAAATAACAGCAGAGCATAATACACAGAACTAAGCACGGGCGCTGGAGTGTACCAAGAGAAGAAAGAGAATCAATATGGCCAGGTTACCTGATCGAACGCTGTCGGGCTTCTGCTCGATTTGGAGAGGAATGGATAACCACTGGCGATATCTGATGAGTGGGGAGACAGGTGAAGGATGATATTTTAGAAACACGATCCAATTTAACTCCACGTTGCGCCCAGTCCGACTTTCTACAGTGCTAACTAGTTCTCTCACAGGAGTTAAGCAGAGCGCTCTACGAACAGTAGGCAGTAAGCTCGGTGTGGGCAGGGAATGTGGCCGCTTATCGTTATACTGTACTCTCCCAATAATAATCATAATAATAGTGTTGGTATTTGTTAAGCGCTTACTATGTGCAGAGCACTGTTCTGAGCGCTGGGGTAGACACAGGGGAATCAGGTTGTCCCGCGTGGGGCTCACAGTCTTAGTCTCCATTTGACAGATGAGGTAACTGAGGCACAGAGAAGTTAAGGGCCTTGCCCACAGTCACACAGTTGACAAATGGCAGAGCTGGGACTCGAACTCATGACCTCTGACTCCAAAGCCCATGCTCTTTCCACTGAGCCACGCTGCTTCTCTAACTTCTTCCCAACTGCTTAGATAGTGAATGAATCAGTGCTTTCCACATAGTAGATGCTCAATAATTACAAATTTCTGAATAAATGAATACTATTGATTGGCAGAAAGTTGAAATCATCTTCTTCGTTTAACCGCTTGCTTGGCAGAACCTAGCCGGCCTTTCAGTGATTCTTGTCGAGGAAACTGTAGCTACGGAATCTGCATGACATCATTTTAATAACAATAACAATAAGGATGACAATAATAATTGGACGCCTAAGTGCTTACAATGTGCCAAGTGTTGTATGAAGCGCTGGGGTAGATGCAAGATAATCAGGTCCCACAGGGGCCTCACAGTCTAAGCAGGAAAGAGAACAGGTATTTTATCCCCATTTTCATTCATTCATTCATTCAATAGTATTTATTGAGCGCTTACTATGTGCAGAGCACTGTACTAAGCGCTTGGAGTGGACAAATCGGTAACCGATAGAGACAGTCCCTGCCCTCTGACGGGCTTACAGTCTAATCAGATGAGGGAACTGAGGCCCAGAGATGTGACTTGACTTGCCCAAGGTCACACAGCAGGCACGTGATGGAGCCAAGATTAGAACCCAAGACCTCTGACTCCCAAGCCCCTGCTCTTTCCACTAAGCCACACCGCTAGGAGCAAAGTGAGAGTGTTGGGTCGTAGTGGGAAGTCAGTGAGGTAAATAGGAGGGGGCAAGGCGATCGAGCGCTTTAATGCCGACGGTCAGGAGCTTCTGTTTGATGTGGAGGTGGATGGGCAACCACGGGAGTTTCTTGAGGAATGGGGAAGTGTGGACTGAATGATTTTGTAGAAAAATGATCTGGGCAGCAGATAAAAAGCATGGATTGGAGTAAGGAGAAACAGGAGTCAGGGAGGTCAGCAAGAAGGCTGCTGTAATAGTCAAGGCATGTAGGCTATCTGATTGAATCAATAATAATAATGTTGGTATTTGTTAAGCGCTTACTATGTGCAGAGCACCGTTCTAAGCGCTGGGGGAGATACAGGATCATCGGGTTGTCCCACGTGAGGCTCACAATCTTCATCCCCCTTTTCCAGATGAGGGAACTGAGGCCCAGAGAAATGAAGTGACTTGCCCCCCCCCCCCCCGTCACACAGCTGGCAAGCGGCGGAGCTGGGATTAGAACTCATGACCTCTGACTCCCAAGCCCGGGCTCTTGCCACTGAGCCACGCTGCTTCCAATCAACCACAGACTCTCTTCTTCAGCGAGCGAAGGTGGGGTTAAGAAATCGATCAAGTGTTGTCACTATCTCATTAGGACTCCTTCTTAGCCTCCGATAAAGTAGTGCTCTCTCTCTCATCTTCTGTGGCGCTGTGGTGGTAGGGGTCCATCCTCCTCATCTTCCGCCACCTGCCTGCTGTGTGACCTTGGGCAGGCTACTTAACCTCTCTGTGCCTCAGTTACCTCATCTGTAAAATGGGGATCAGGACTGTGAGCCCCACGTGGGACAACCTGATTACCTTGACTCAGCGGGGCCCTAGTGGATAGAGCAGGGGCTTGGGGGTCCGAGGTCATGGTTTCTCATCTCGACTCCGCCACTTGTCAGCTGTGTGATTTTAGGCAAGCCACTTAACTACTCTGTGCCTCCGTTCCTTCATCTGGAAAATGGGGATGAAGGCTGTGAGCACCACGTGGGACAACCTGATTACCTTGTGTCTATCCCAGTGCTTAGAACAGTGCTTGGCACATAGTAAGCGCTTAAGAAATACCAACGTTATTATTATTATCAATAATACATACGATTGAATAAATGAATGATGTATATCTGAGAAGCAGCGTGGCTCAGTGGAAAGAGCCCGGGCTTGGGAGTCAGAGGTCATGGGTTCTAATCCTGGCTCTGCCACTTGTCAGCTATGTGACTGTGGGCAAGTCACTTCACTTCTCTGTGCCTCAGTTACCTCATCTGTAAAATGGGGATTTGCTGTGAGCCTCACATGGGACAACCTAATTACCCTGTATCTACCCCAGCGCTTAGAACAGTGCTCTGCACATAGTGAGGAACAAATACCAACATTTTTTTTTGTATCTACCTCACTGCACAGAACAGGGCTTGGCACATAGTAAGCACTCAACAAATGCCAGCAGCACCATCATCATTCCCTTTGCGAGAGAATTAAGACAGGACTCTAAGCTCACTGTGGGCAGGGACATCTGTTACCGATTTGTCCATTCCAAGCGCTTAGTACAGTGCTCTGCACATAGTAAGCGCTCAATAAATACTATTGAATGAATGAATGTCTACCAACTCCGTTATGCCGTACTCTCCCATGCACTTAGTACAGCGCTCAGAAAAATACCATTGATTAATTGAATGAATGGTTGATTTAGTTTCTGGCTGTGTAGGCACAGTAGATAGAGACAGGCCAGGAAGTCAGAAGGTCATGGGTTCTAATCCCGGCTCTGCCACGTGTCTGCTGTGTGGCCTTGGGCAAGCCATTTCTCTTCTCTAAACCTCAGTTACCTCATCTGCAAAATGGGGATTAAGACTGTGAGCCCTAGGCGGGACAGGGACCGAGGCCAACCCGATTTGCTTGTATCCACCCCAGTGCTTAGTATAGTGGTAAAAAATACCATTATTGTTATTATTTCTCTCTTACCTTGGCATCTCACCACTTGTCAAACTTCCTTATTAACTTATTCCTTATTCCATGACCAAAGGAACAATAAGCACCTCTTTCATCAGGAGCCTGAGAATCAGCAACTAGGGAAGTATAGTGTTTGCAGAGCAAGAAGCTCTTTAGTCTCCAAGTCACTCAGTAAAACAGTCCTGTGGTTTTCATACGGCAACACTCTTAATTTTAAAGGATGCTTGACAGAATTGGGCCCATTACTAGTCAAATTAAAGGGGCAGAAGAGGATAGGGATGGTTCTAATTTGTCATAAAGTTTCTTGCATTCTTAATTTCCATGCGTTGGATTCTTCTTCATTTCATTCAGTGTCTTCACTCTCCTAAAGCTAGGCAATAATCTATCTGGGTGATTTAGATACCATTCTGCAATACATTGATTTTATTCTATGGGGCCACGATCAGTCTGGCACTCAAAGCGATTCCTACTGCTAATCTGTCATGGCAGCAGAATGAAATGCATGGCAGCAGAATGAAATTCATTCAATCGTATTTACTGAGGACTTACTGTGTGCAGAGCCCTGGACTAAGTGCTTGGGAGACTACAAAATAACAATAAACAGACACAGCCCCTGCCCACAACGAGCTTACAGTTCAGAGGGATGTTCTCTGAACCGTCAGCCCTCCTACCAGAGCCGAGGAACTCTCTGCCAGGTCCCGGCATGTTTTATGTGAACTGGGTCGGGAATAAAATCGGCTACTCCATGATTTTGGCCCTCCTTCACTTCCAGAGCTGAACGAAGCATCAGGCATTTGCAGCTTCGCCTCCCTGTATGGTCTCGGCCCCCTTCACCGCACAGCCGAGCCAACTGCCTCCCATCCCCGCCATCCAGGGCTGCCTCCGGCTTCCCACCTCACCGTCGAAGAGACCCCGGCCCATCCTGCTTTCTCTCGCGCCCGTGGGAATGAGAACAGCTCCTGTGACACAAAACCTCAGAGAACCTCGGGAAAGCTCATTGTGGGCAGGGAATTTGTCGATTTACTGTTATATCGTCCTCTCCCGAGGGCTCAGTACAGGGAAGCACCATGTCCTAGTGGCAAAAGCACGGGCTTGAGAGTCAGAAGATGTGTGTTCTAATCCTGGCTTTACCACTTGTCTGCTGCGTGACTTCTATGTGACTCACTTACCTCTTCTCTAAAATGGGGATTAAGACCGTGAGCCCCATGTGGGACAAGGATCAAGTCCAACCTGATCTTGTATCTACTCTAGTGCTTAGAACAGTGCTTGACACCTAGTAAGTGCTTAAAAAATACCATACTTATTATTATTATTATTACAGTGCTCCGCACACAGTAAGTTCTCAATAAAGTGTTTGCCCAGGTATTGCCCAGGTATTACTGCTGTAGAGTCTGAATGCCAAATTAAAATTCAACTCCTCTATCCACAACTTCCTACTGACTTAAGTTTTCACTTTGTGTATTGTATACTTGGTCTTTGCCTTGATGCCATTTTAATGTTTAGTGTTTCACTGCTATTACTGTGCTATTAATTGGGACCCTTGAGGGTCCGTGACTAATTCCCACCTGTATACCCTTTCCCAGGGGTTAGTGCACAGCTTTGTAAATGGTACGTGCTTAATGGTACGTGCTTAGAGAAGCAGCGTGGCTCAGTGGAAAGAGCCCGGGCTAGGGAGTCAGAGGTCATGGGTTTGAATCCCAGCTCTGCCACTTGGCAACTGTGTGACTGGGCAAGTCACTTAACTTCTCTGTGCCTCAGTTCCCTCATCTGTAAAATGGGAATTAAGACTGTGAGCCTCACGTGGGGCAACCTGATTACCCTGCATCTACCTTAAAACTTAGAACAGTGCTTGGCACATAGTAAATGCTTAACAGATACCATTACTATTATCATTATTATTACCCACTGTGGTAAGTGGATTGCAAAGAGAAACTAATCTTCAAGGCAAGCAAACGAACCTAATGTGTTTCTTCCAAAATCAATGGAAAAGTAGTGACACTAGAAAGCTGAGAATAATTGACCCCCATCATTACATTTGAAATTCACTCATTTGTTTGTGGGGCATATTTTAATCTCTTGTGCACTTAGTACACTGCTCTTCAAAGAGTAATTGCTCAATAAATACCATTGATTGATTGATTGATTATTAAGCACTTACTATGTGCTAAGCACTGTATTAAGAACTGGGCCGATTGAAGCAAGGTAAGACACAGACCCTTTCCCACACACCATTCACAGTCTTAGCCGGGGGGGGGGGGGGGGAGAACAGATGCTTAATCCCCATTTTACAGAGGAGATAACTGAGAAACAGAGAAACTAAGTGTCTTGCTGGAGATCACACAGCAGGCAAATGACAGAGCCAAGATGAGAGCCAAGGTCCCAATCCCATTCTCTTTCCACTAGGGCATGTTGCTTTTCCCCAGTCAATCAATCAGTTGATCAATCAATGAAATATATTGAGTGCTTACTGAATGCAAAGCACTAAATTAAGCTCTGGGGAAAGTGAAATACAATAGTTTGTAGACATCATCCCTGCTCACAAGAAGCTTAGTTTATAGCAGGAGGCAGACATTAAAAGAAATTACAGGTAGAGGAAAATCCTAGTCAGCATCTTGACTTCAGGTTCGTATTCATCGATTGTTAAACATTCTTTTCATTAAGAAGATTCCCAGTGCTACGACCCACACATGGCACGCGGCAAAATAAGTATCAAATACTGAGATGAATTGAGCTTGCGGGGATTAATTTAAACCCTTACCTCAGTTGCCTGCCAAAGTGATATGTCACTGATAAGAGAGATGAAGAGAGAGGCAAAGAGGGAAACAAAAAGAGTGAGAGAGACAATATGTGGGGGCTAAATCTATTGTAACTGAATGAATTAGATTTTGCTAATACTATAAGATGCTTCCCTAGAAAAAGAATCCATTTACGGGGACAAAGATTTGAAACCAAACGAGTGGGAGCTGGCTAGCTGTGGGAGAAAAAGAAAGCAAAGACAGAAAAAAGATAACTAGAGAGAGTAAGAGAGAGTTGGGATTATGTTTAAAAAGAACCATTAATTCAGAAAGTTAGGGGAAAAGACAGCACCTTTGTTTTTCTTGAAACAAAGTCCTTTGCCTTTAATAAATTCAGTTAAATTTACTTATTAAAAATGTTGTTTCTTTCAATAAAGCAATTAAAAAAAAATTAGGGAGGATATAGCAAAGGCCTAAAAAAGACAATGAGGATTTGTAAAGGTCTCAAGTCGTGGCGTAACCATGAACAGAAATATGCCTTTAATTTTCTCTTCTGGCCAAGCCTCCCAGAAAGGGAAATATATGCGGGAAAACAAAATAATTTTCAAAACCTCTTAAAATGGTTTTGCCTAAAAATTCCACCAACTTGATTGCAATTTATTCCTTCATTTGCTCTAGATGGGAATCTTCATGATAACCTTGTGATGAAGCTTCAACCTTTTAACAACAAGTGCCCCTGAATTCTACAATTGGTCCTCCGTGTTGATAGAAGAGCACTGAGAGTGTGGTTAATTCAACTGAAAATGCAGCATTTTTTTCTGTATCCTCCCAAGAAGGGCTCAATCAAAATTACACCAGGAAAATCATTCATTGATTCATTCAATCGTATTCAATGAGAGCTGTACTAAGCGCTTGGGAGAGTACAACACAACAGTAAAAAGACACCTTCCCTGCCCACATCGAGCTTATAGCTTCAGAATGTCAATGAACAGAAAGAAAGCCATTCATCTATCTTTCCATAAGCAGGTGCTGCTTATTAATCTGCATTTTCCATCCCACTATTAAGAGAAATCGGGTATCCTAGTGGAAATAGCTCAGACCTGGGAGTCAGAGGGTTGAGTTCTAATGTTGCCCTCACCATATGCCTACTGGGTGACTTTGGGTAAATCACTTAACTTCTTTGTACCTCAGTTCCTTTACCTGCAAACTGGTGATTCAATCCCTGTTCTCCCTCCCCATTAGTATGTGAATCCCTATTGGGACCTAGTTATCTTGTATCTACTCCAGCGCTTAGTACAGTGCTTGGCACTTGGAGAAGCAGCGTGGCTCAGTGGAAAGAGCCCGGGCTTGGGAGTCAGAGGTCATGGGTTCTAATCCCGGCTCCACCGCTTGCCGGCTGTGTGACTTTGGGCAAGTCACTTCACTTCACTGGGCCTCAGTTCCCTCATCTGTAAAATGGGGATGAAGACTGTGAGCCCCACGTGGGACAACCTGATTACCTTGTATGAACCCCAGCGCTTAGAACGGTGCTTTGCAAATAGTAAGCGCTTAACGAATACCACCATTATTAATACCCCAAATGGCATTATTATGACCATTCTCTTCAGTGTACATTTTTAACACTCCCCAAAATCATGACATTTTCTTCCTGTCTTTAACCCTCCGTGCAGAAGACTTATTCATCACCATTCTACATGGTGAAGCCAGTTGGGTAGGTAAATTTTTATGCCTCCGGGTAATCGAGTTGACTGGCAGTTTCTAACTCGGGCATTTCTGATGGGCTTGTTCATTTCAGGAGTTAACACTGACAGCCAGATAAGTTCTTTGAAACACAAAGCCCAAGATTCAAATATAGGACTTAAAAATCCCATGAAAATCATTGTGAGTGCCAAGATTTGGCAGCATCTTAATATAACTCTTCCTTTTCCCTTTCCCTCTGCTCCCCTCCCCTCCCCATCGCCCCTACTCCCTCCCTCTGCTCAACCCTCTTCCCCTCCCCACAGCACTTATAAATATTTGTACATATTTATTGCTCTATTTATTTTATTAATGATGTGCATTTATCTAGGGTTCTATTTATCCATTTTGACGGTAGCAATGCCTGTCTACTTGTTTTGTCGTCTGTCTCCCCCTTCTAGACTGTGAGGCCATTGTTGGGTAGGGACTGTCTCGATCTGTTGCCGAATTGTACTTTCCAAGCGCTTAGTACAGTGCTCTGCACACAGTAAGCGCTCAATAAATATGATGGAATGAACTCTGTTAAACCTGCAAGCACAGAAGCATGACTTTCCTGTATTTTGAACACTGTAGATTGGAGTAACTTGAGACACCCGGAAGTATCAGGTGAACATTGCATTACATACATTGCATAAGCTATGTAATATAATAACAGCAGTGTGGCTCAGTGGAAAGAGCCCGGGCTTGGGAGTCAGAGGTCACGGATTCTAATCCCAGCTCCGCCACTTGTCAGCTGTGTGACCTTGGGCAAGTCACTTCATTTCCTCTGTGTCTCCGTTACCTCATCTGTAAAATGGGGATGAAGACTGTGAGCCCCACGTGGGACAACCTGATTCCCCTGTGTCTACCCCAGCGCTTAGAACAGTGCTCGGCACCTAGTAAGCGCTTAACAAATACCAACATTATTATTATAACAACAATTATGATCTACTCATCCAAACATCCAGTATAATGTAACAGATTTGGTAGACACTTTTCCCTTCCACATCAAGTTTGCAGTCTGGAGGGGAAGATCGTGAATATTGTTAAATGTTTACTAGGTGCCAAGCAGTGGGTTAGAGTGGAAAGAGCCCAGACTTGGGAGTCAGAGGTCGTGGGTTCTACTTCCGACTTTACCACTTGTCAGCTGTGTGACTTTGGGCACGTCACTTCACCTTTCTGTGCCTATTACCTCATCTGTAAAATGGGGATTAAGACTACGAGCTCCACGTGGGATAGCCTGATCACCTTGTATCCCCTCCCAGCGCTTAGAACAATGCTTCGCACATAGTAAGCACTTAACAAATGCCGTCATTATTATATAAGATAATCAGGTCGGACAGAGTTCCTCTCCCAGATGGCGTTCACAACCTAAGTAGGAGGAAGAAAGGGTATCGAACCTTCATTTTACTTATAGAAAAAGAAATGAAAGCATGAAGGATTTATATATATATATATATATTTATGGTATTTATGTCAGGCAATGAACTGAATACTAGGATAAATAGAGGCTAATCAGGTTGGCCACAGTCAGTGACCCACATGGGATTCACAGTCTTAATCCCCATTTTACAGATGAGGTAACCGAGGCGCAGAAAAGTGAAGTGACTTGCAAAAGGTCACAACAGCAGATAAGGGGTTGATCCTGAGTTTAGAACCCAGGTCCTCTGCCTCCCGGGCCCTTGGTCTATGCACTAGGCTACTCTGCTTCTACAAATTAAGTGACTTGCCTAAGGTCACACAAGAACACATAAAAAATGACTCTGCTGAAATCTCACATCTGCTAGGAGAAGCGTCAAATTGTAAGAAACTTCAAATGTTTAGTACAGTGCCGAGCACTTATCATAGTGCTCTAAACACAGTAAGCGCTCAATATATAGCACTGATGATGAACTCGAAGACAGAGATCATGCCAACCAGCACTTAGTCCAGCAACTTAGAAGACAAATTGATTGATTGATTGGTTGAATGATTCATTTTTGAAAGGAGAGTCAGAGACATGACCCCTTCCCCTCTTCTTCACTCTGCTCCCTTTTTCTTCAAAGACCCTACCCACTCACTCCTTCTGGAAACTTCCATTACTCTTTTGAATCTTCTCCAAGTTCCCACCTAACTCCTCTAAGATATCTCCCTATTCCCTTAACCATTTTATCCTTCTTCCTCTCTTCCCTGCCAAGCCTCTTTTCATTCCTCCCACTTCACCCTCTTGGCGCTTCTTCCATCACACGTTTCCTCAACCCGACTTCTTCCCACTCGGGCCTTCTCAACTCCAGAGCCAATTTCCCCCTCGCCCTACTCTTCCTTCCACAACCATTCCATGCTAGAACTCCATTTTTATCCCCCACTTCCCAGCCCCACAGCACTTATGTTTATATCTGTAATTTCTTTATATTATCTATCTCCCCCTCTAGACTGTAAGCTCTCTGTGGGCAGGGAATGAGTCTGTTTATTGCTGTAACATACTCTCCCAAGCATTTAGAACAGTGCTCTGCCCACAGTAAGCGCTCAATAAATACAATTGAATGAATGAATTTGCACGGGACTCTGAAACCGGGTGTCTCAGTGAACGTTAGCTGGTTGCATTCAGTATGCAGCCAGTCTGTGCGTCATTGTCTAGGTGTAAGACAGCTGCAGCGGGTGCTGTTGTTTCCACGAGTTGTGTGTTTGTGTCACACCCATACACACAGTGTTTTTTTTTGCTCACCTCTTGAAACTTCACATAATCACAGTGACAGTTTTGCAAAAGCACCCAGTATGCAAAAACAAAAGATAACTCACCCTTAACTCTTTCTCAAGGTACAAAACCAACAAGAATTTTCAGCAGTGATATTTACTGAGTACTTAGTATGAACAAACACCGTACTAAGTGCTTTGGAGAATACAGAATTGGTAGACCTGTTCCCTGCCCACAGAGAGTTTACAGTTTATCAGTCAATTAATCAGCGGTATTTACTGAGCACTTGTTATGTGCAGAGCACTGTACTAAATGCTTGGGGGAGTGCAATTCAAGAGTTGGTAGACATGTTCCCTGCCCACAAGGAGTTTACAGTCTAGAGGGAGAGAAAGACATGGATATAAACATATAATATATATTGTGAGCCCGTTGCCGGGGAGGGATTGTCTCTGTTGCTGAATTGTATTTTCCAAGCGCTTAGTACACTGCTCTGCACACACTAAGCGCTCAATAACTATGAATGAATAAATAGTTCCTTACATAAGCACTGTGGGGTTGGAGGTGGGGTAAATATCAAATTCCTAAAGGTCACAGATCCGAGTGCATAAATGATGCAGTAGGGAGAGGGAGTTGGGGAAAAGAGGGTTTAATCAGGGAAGGCCTCTAGGAGAAGATGTGACCTTAATAAGGATTTGAAGGTGGGGAGACTGGTGATGTGTCAAAGCAGAAAGACAGACGTGACTATAAATAATTTATAATATATAATTGATCATTTATATATAGGTACATAAGGGCTGAGGAACGTTCTCAGCGCTTCAGCCCCTCAAAGGGTTAGGGAAACAGCATGGTCTAGTGATAGAGCAAGGGCCTGGAAGTCAGAAGGACCTGAGTTCTAATCCTGGCTCTGCCACTTTTCTGCTGCCTGACCTTGGGCAAATCACCTTACTTCTCTATCAATTGTCTCAGCTGTAAAATGAGGGTTAAGACCGTGAGCCCCAGATGGGACAGGGACTGTGTTTCAACTCGATTTGCTTATATCCACTCAAGCATTTAGTGCAGCACCTGTCCCTTAGTAAGCGCTCAACAAATGCAACTGTTATTATTATTAAAAGTTAAAAATCCGGAACCTCTTTCGTTGTCCTTGGAAAACATGAAGCTTCACTCTCTCATGCTGTGTCTGAAAGCTTCACAAGTCAAGGCTGACACGAGGGGCACCTGCAGGAAACACCGGACTGCCTGGAACCTGGTAATTTTGGGCAATCAAATAACTGACTGGCTTATATCAGAGGAAACCAAGTGCACAGGCAGGATGAAGCTATTTTATATAATCAAGAATAATAGCAGCAACAGGACGCCTGTGTACCAACAGCGCGGGAAGAAAGATGTAGAAATGAGTCGAAACCTTAAATGTTCCTAAAGGGACAGAACATACGGGAACTAGAGTACTTGAAATGATTCTGTGCAAAACTGTGAACTACAAGATTCAAGAGAATGAGCACTCAGCTCTTACTGTCGGAAAGAGTAACCCGCATGGAAATGATCAAACGGCAGTGCACATTTATCACAGCACGAGGAAAGTTCTCCCTGCCATGCCCTTTGGCTACCTCACCTTCGAAAGCAAGCACCGCTCGCAAAACTGAGCTGGTAGAGGATGAGTCCTTACGCTGTCGAGTCGTTTCCGACCCGGAGCGACTCCATGGACACATCTCTCCCAGAACGCCCCACCTCCAGCTGAAATCATTTGGGTAGCGTATCCTTAGAATTCTCTTGGTAAAAATGCAGAAGTGGTTGACCATCGCCTTCTCCTGCACAGTAACTTGAGTCTCCGCCTTCGCCTCTCTCCCACGCCGATGCTGCCCAGAACAGCGGACTTTTGACTTGTAGCAGGCGGCCTTCCACTCGCTAGCCACTGCCCAAGCTAGGAATGGAATGCTCAGGCCTCTGCTTGACTCTCCCTTCCAAAGTCGAGACTGGTAGAGGACTGAAAACTCTCTAGGTGCCATCCCGAGAGGGGAGAGGAAAAGTACTCTACAGTTATTGGGATTCATCTTTAAAAGGGGTGCCACTTGTCTGCTGTGTGACCTCAGGTAAATCACTTCACTTCTCTGTGCCTGTGTTGTAAAATGGGGACTGAGACTGTGAGCCCCACATGGGACGTCGACTGCTTGTGCCTTGATTAGCCTGCCCCTACCCCAGCACTTCAAACAGTGCCTGGGCACATATTAAGTGCTTAACAAACATCCTAAAATAAAATAAAAAAGGCAACTCACCCCCAGTCGTACACCACTTATGTCCATATACTTAAACTCTGCCATTTCTTGAATCTGCAGCTGATTTGAATGTTGGCTTCCCGCTCAGTCATTCTACTGATGGCATTTATTGAGCACCTATAGTGTGCAGAACACTGTACTAAGCTCTTGGGAAAGTACAATATGTCAGAGTTGGTAGACACGTTCCCTAGACTGTAAGCTCCTCGTGGGCAGGGATTGTGTCTACCAATTCTATTTTACTCTCCTAAGCACTTAGTGCAGTGTTTTGCACATCATAACAGCTCAGTAAATATGATAGATTGACAGTTCAAAGTCAGATGTTTTACATACTTTGCACAAGCAGAGTGGCTCAGTGGAAAGAGCCCGGGCTTGGGAGCCAGAGGTCGTGGATTCTAATTCCGGCTCAGCTGTGTGACTTTGGGCAAGTTATTTAACTTCTCTGGGCCTCAGTTACCTCATCTGCAAAATGAGGATTAAGATTGTGAGCTCCACGTGGGACAACCTGATTACCTCGTATCTACTCCAGCGATTAGAACAGGGCTTGGCACATAGTAAGTGCTTAACGAATGCCATCAAAAAAACAAAAAACTACTAAGTATTTTTGAGCTCCATGGGGCATCTTTCAGTATACCAATTGTCAGAGCACAATACTGGATGTTTAGAGGATACCATCCTTTAGCTTTGGCTATATTGAACTCTCCCAAGTGCTTAGTCCAGTGCTCTGCACACAGTAAGGGCTCAATAAATAGATTGATCGATTGCTTTTCAGATTTACATCAGAGGAAGGCTAGAAATTCGTGGTTCGATTCAGATCGCCTTGATGTAGATTCTAGCTCTGCCATGAGCCTGCTGTGTGGACTCTGGGTAAATGAATCACTTCACTTCTCTGTGTCTCAGTTTCCTCATCTGTAAAATGGGGATTCAATGCCTGTTCTCCCTCCTTATTCAGACTGTGATCCCTATGTAAAACAGAGACTGTGTCCAACCTGATTAAATTGTATCTACCCCAGTGCTTAAAATAATGCTCAATCCATAGTAAGCACTTAACAAATGTAATAATGATAATAATGATGATAAAGTTGATAACAATAATAATAATGAAAATAGTAATAATCAGGCAGATACTCGGTCCTTTCTTCCTTTTAGGTGCTCCCAACCACGTTACAGTTCTCTAGCTCCATTAAGTGCTCCCTAAATGCTGTGGATGATGGTGATAATGTTTATGGTGATGAACACAATGGCTCATTATCTGGCTGCCTTGATTTCCTCATGGACTTCATGTCCATTAGAGAAAAAAGACTGAAAGGAAGTTGAGGGAACGCGATATGTTCAAACACCCTTTAGCTTCTTACTGAATAAATAGGTGTCACTGTCGCAGTACTTTTCTCACTGGGATATGCTGGGAGAAAACAGAAATGAGGGAAAAAAAAAGTGTTCATCTCAGAAAAAAGGGAGGAAAAAAATTGTTCTTTGGTGCTGAACTTGACTGAAAGACACAAGAGGAGTGGTATTCCTTGAGAATGTGGGTCCTCAGGTCAGAGGTTGAGGTGCCTCATCAATTATTTGGTAATGTTAAGCATAAGTCCCTTCCTCCTCTTTATCCTTCCCTGACTTGGATGTCTTTTCTCCTGCTACTTCCTAAACAGAGAATAGCAACAAAGAAGCATTTAAACCAATCAATCCATATCTCCCCACTCTTCAGAAACCTCCAAATGCCACCTGGCCACCTTCTTATCAAACAGAAACTCCTTAAACATTGGCTTTAAGGCACTCCATCAGCTCTCTCTCTCAATCCTTTACCTCATTTATCCAATACTACAACCTGTCCACACACAATTCTTTTTGTTTTTTTAATTGTATTCTTTAAGTGCTGTATGTGCCAGTCATTCTAACAAGCTCTGGGGTAGATATGAGCTTATTAGGTTGGACACAGTCCTTGTCCCACATGGAACTTCTAGTTTTAACCCCCATTTTACAGATAATATAACTGAGGTCCAGAGAAGTGAATTGACTTGCCCAAGGTCTCACAACAGGCAAGTGGCAGAACTGGGATTAGAACCCAAATCCTTTTGACTCTCAGGTCCATGCTCTATCCACTAGGCCATGCTGCTTCTCTATCACCGACCTAATCTCCGGACTCAATAGAACATAAAACAAATGTACATGAATGCAGTGATGAGGTGTGAGTAACCCAGTGTTTAGGTGCCACAGGCAATCAAAATCAGTGGTATTTATTGAGCACCTACTGTGTGCAGAGCACTGTACTAAGACCTTGGGAGAGTACAAAACAACAGAGTTGGTAAACTTTTTCCTTATCCATAGGAGAGCTGAAGCAGTAGATATGGGGATTTAGGGTGTAGAGATGAGTTTAATAATGACTTTTAGAGGAGATGTGATTTCAGAAAGGCCTTGAAAATGGGGAGAGGTCCCTGATGTTTTCTATGACTAGTGGTTAGTGTTTGTTACTTCTGAAGTATTTACTGAAGAAAAGAGCTGTTCTTTAGTTTTGAACCTTTGGTTACGGATGTACATTTGTGCTACTGATGCCTGTCTACTTGTCTTGTTTTGTTGTCTATCTCTCCACTTCAAAACCGTGAGCCCCTTGTCGGGTAGGGATTGTCTCTATCTGTTGCCCGAATTGTACTTGCCAAGTGCTTAGGACAGTGCTCTGCACACCGTAAGTGCTCAATAAATACAATCGAATGAATGAGCTATCTTTGCCATGTGTGTCAGTGTGGAAAAAAAGACCCATGAATGATTGGCAATCTATCACTCACTTTATGAGGGGATAGAGAACGTTTCTTGATGAGAAATGATTGCATTTGCTACTTGCAGAACTGCCATGCTTATCAAACCTGCTTCTTGGCATTCTGATTCATTCTGAACTCATTAGCTCCCATCGCTTCAACTACCAACTCTGTGTGGATGATTCCCAAATCCACATCCCCAAGCCTGACCTCTCTCCTTCTCTGAATTCTCTTATTTCCTCCTGACTTCAGCACATCTCTACTTGGATGTCCCGCTGACATATCATATTTAACGTATCCAAAATGGAACTCTTCATCTTCCAACCAAAAAGCCCTGTCCTTCCCATGACTATCCCATCACTGTAGACAGCACCACCATCCCCGCTGTCTCGCAAACCCCTAACTTTGGCCATCATCCTCGATTCATCGCTTGCATTCAACCAACATATTCAGTCTGTCAGTTCTACCTTCACTATTTTGCTAAAATCTGTCCTTTACTCTCCATCCAAACTGCAACCGCATTAACCCGAGCACTTATCCCTTCTTGTCTGGATTTCTGCATCAGCCTTTTTATTGACCTCCCTGCCCTCTGTCTCTCTCCACACCAGCCCTACTTCACTCTGCTGCCTGGATCATTTGTCTACAAAACTATTCATTTAATATTTCTTCAGTCTTCAAGAACTTCCAGTGTTCTTCAAGAACCTCTAGTGTTTGCCCATCCACCTCCACATCAAGCAGAAACTCCTCCCATCAGCTTTGAAGTACTCGATCACCTCTCTCACTCCTCTCTTGCCCAAAATGAGCCCAGCACACTCATTTTGCTGCTCTAATGCCAAAATACTCACTGTACCTTGATCTCATCTACCTCGTTGCTGACCCACGCCCAGGTTCTGCCCCTGGCCTGGAACTCCCTCCCCCTTCATATATAACAGACCATCATTCTCTCCACCTTTATTGATTAACTGACTGAAGGAAAGAAGTGGTCAACTCGAACAGATGTTTGGGGTAGATCAAAATCAATCAATCAATAATATTCATTCATTCATTCAATTGTATTTATTAAGTGTGTGCAGAGCACTGTCCTAAGAGCTTAGGAAATTACAGTATAACAATGAACAGTGACATTCCCTGCCCACAATGAACTCACAGTCTAGAGGCGGGAAGACAGTCGTCAGAACAAATAAATAAAATTGCAGATATATACATAGGTGCCGTGGGGCTGGAGGTGGGGGGAGAGAGCAAAGGGAGTGAATCAGGAGATGCAAAAGGGAGTGGGAGATGAGGAAAAGAAAAAAATATACTATTTTTTAAGCACTTACTATGTGCCAAGCACTGTACTAAGTGCTGGGGTAGATTCAAGGAAATCAGGTTGTCCCAGGTGGGGCTCACGTGGAAAGGCCTTTTGGAGGAGATGTGCCTTCGATAAGGCTTTGAAGCAGGGGAGAGTGATTGTCTGGTGGATTTGAGGAGGGAGGGTGCTCCAGGCCAGAGGCAGGATGTGGGCTAAGGGTCTGTGGCAAGACAGGTGAAATGGAGGCACAGTGAGAAGGTTAGCGCCAGAGGAGCAGAGTGTACGGTCTGGTTGTAGGAGAGACGCAAGGTGAGGTAGGAGGGGGCAAGATGATGGATGGCTTTAAAGCACATGATGAGGAGCTTTTGCTTGATATGAAGGTATGTGATAGGCAACCACTGGAGATTTTTGAGGAGGGGGATGACATGTCCTGAATGTTTTTATAGAAAGATGATCTGGGCAGCAGAATGAAGTATGGACTGGAGTGGGGAGAGACAAGAAGTTGGACGGTCAGCAAGGAGGCTGATGCAGTCATCTAGGCGGGATAGGATGAGTGATTCTGTTAACATGGTAGCAGTTTGGATGGAGAGGGAAGGGAGAATATGGGGGATGTTGTAAAGGTAAGAATGACAGGATTTGGTGACGGATTGAATATCTGGGTCAAATGAGAGAGAGGAGCTTACTGTGGGCAAAGTACTGGACTGAGCACTTGGGAGAGTACAATAGAACAATAAACAGACACGTTCCCTGCCCACAACAAACTTATAGTCTAGAGGGGGGAGACAGACATTAATATGAACAAATGCATAAATAAATGAGTTACAAATATGTACATAAGTGCTGTGGGACTGGGAGGGGGGTGAATAAAGGGAGCAAGTCAGAAGTGGGTGGCGGAAGAGGAAAGGAGGGCTTAGTCAGGGATTGGCCTTTTGGAGATGTGGCTTTGAAGGAGGGGAGAGTAATTGTCTGTCAGATTTGAAGAGGGAAAGCATTCCAGGCAAGAGACAAGACATGGGCCAGGGGTCGGCGGCGAGACAGGTGAAACGGAGGCACAGGGAGAAGGTTTGTATTAGAGAAGCGAAGTGTGCAGCTTGGGTTGTAGTAGGAGAGTATCGAGGTGAGCTGGGGGGCGCAGGGGTAAGGAGGAAATTCAGTGCTAAATAGTGAACTGAACAAGCGAACTGGGAAGGCAGAACAAATATTTGAAAGACCGTGTGAAGTACCATTTCAAACTCTCTGATGTAGCAGTGAACTGACGGGAAACCATTAAAGAGGTCAGAGCAGTCCGTTGAACACCAATAACTCTGTAGGAGAGTTCAGTCACTCCTTTAACTACCACCTCACTGGGATAACTCTCTAGTCTATCTTAATTGTCCTGATCTATCACCTCCCTGACAACCTTGAATTTCCTCTTGTTGCAAAGATTTCATGCCATATATGACCCACCAGCATCTTAAGGTCAGTAGGTCTAAAACTGAAATATTTGTCTTCCCTACTAAATCCGAACGATCGATTCTCAGTGTTTTTCTTTTGCTCTTCTTCTGCCAACTGTGAGTAGCCCTCATAAATCTGTTCCCGGTTCCTTTCTCTTCTTGGTCTTCTTTTCTTTAGCCCCTAGGCAACGGGAAGAAGCGTGGCCTAGTGGATAGAGAGTAGGCCTGGGAGTCAGAAGGACCTGGGTTCTAATCCTAGCTCTGCCACTTGTCCGGCGTGTGACCTTAGTGAAGTCACTTTATTTTTCTGTTCCTCAGTTACCACATCTGTAAAATGGGGATTAAAACTGCAAGCCCTATGTGGGACATGAATTGTGTCAAACCTATATCTGTATCTACCCCAACACTCAGTACACTGTCTGGCATATAGTAAATGCTTAAAAAATATCATAAAAAATCACTCGATTTCTCTGTGCCTCAGCTTCTGCAAAATAGGGATCCAATATCTGTTCTACCTCCTACTTGGACTGTGAGTCCCAGGTGAGACAAGGACCTGGTCTGTCCAGAACGACTTTTATGTACCCCAGCTCTTAGAAAAGTGCTTGACACAGAGTAAGTACTTAAAGACCACACACACAAGGAAAAAACTCACTCCCTTTAGGTTCTCATCTATCCCTTAAGCTTCTATGTGATGACTCCCAAATCTATCTCCCTGGACAGGACCTTTCTCCTTCTCTCAGGCTATCGGAGAAGCAGCGTGGCTTCAGTGGAAAGAGCACGGGCTTTGGAGTCGGAGGTCATGGGTTCGAATCCCAGCTCTGCCACTTGTCAGCTGTGTGACTGTGGGCAAGTCACTTCACTTCTCTGTGCCTCAGTTACCTCATCTGGAAAATGGGGATTAAGACCGTGAGCCCCACGGGGGACAATCTGATTCCCCTGTGTCTACTCAGTGCTTAGAACAGTGCTCTGCACATACTAAGCGCTTAACAAATACCAACATTATTATTATTACATTCTCTCCCACCAGCTCCTCAAGCTCATTTTCCCTCAATTCTGTTCCTCCACATAACCTTTCCATCACAGTTGGTGACGCTTCCACCTTCCCCTCTCTCAAGCCCACAACCTGGGCATTGGACTTTACTCATCTATTTCAACACCAAATCCCATCACTTTTCCCGATAACAGTTCCAAAAATCCACCCCTTCTTCATCATCCAAATGGCCGAGACACTGGTACTGTTATTTATATTGTAGATTGACTATCGAGTCAGGCTCCTCACTGACCTCCCTTCTTCCCACCTATCTTCTCTCCAGTCCATAGCACACTTGCTGCCCAGATCATTCTTCTAAAACACTGTTCTTCACAAGTCTCTCTAGTCTTCATAAACCTTGTGTGGTTGCCCATTCCTCTTTTCCTCAAGCATTGGCTTTAAGGCACTCATCGGCTTTCTCCCTGTACTTCCCTTTGCTTCTCTTCCACTATATCCCAGCTCACGTGCCTCATTTCTCTCACAACACGCTACTCTATGTGTCTCATTCATGTTTCTCCTGCCTTTGATCTCCCCCCCCACAGACTCTGTTCTTGCTGGAGCTCCCTCTCCCTCCACAATGCTTTCATTCATTCATTCAATTCATACATTCATTTAATCGTATTTATTGAACACTTACAGTGTACAGAGCACTGTACTAAGCAACTGGGAGAGTACAATAAAGCATTAAGCAGACACAGTCCCTGTCCACAATGAGCTTACAGTCTAGAGGGAAAGACGGACATTAACATAAAGAAATTACAGATACATAAAAAACACTTGTCTTGTGCCGTCGAGTTGTTTCAGACCCATAGCGACAACATGGACACCTCTCCCCCAGAACACCCCACCTTCATCTGCAATGAAGCAGCGTGGCTCAGTGGAAAGAGCACGGACTTGGGAGTCAGAGGTCATGGGTTCGAATCCCAAATCTGCCACTTGTCAGCTGTGTGACTGTGGGCAAGTCACTTAACTTCTCTGTGCCTCAGTTATCTCATCTGTAAAACGGGGATGAAGACTGTGAGCCTCGTGTGGGACAACCTGATTACCCTGTATCTACCCCAGCGATTAGAACAGTGCTCTGCACAAGTAAGCGCTTAACAAATATCAACATTATTATCATCATTCTGGTAGTGCATCCACAGAGTTTTCTTGGTACAAATCCGGAAGTGGTTTACCATTGCCTCCTTCTGAGCAGTAAGGTTGAGTCTCCACCCTCGACTCTCTCCCATGCTGCTGCTGCCCAGCACAGGTGAGTTTTGACTTGTAGCAGATGGCCTGCCACTCACTAGCCACTGGCCAAACTAGGAATGGAAAGGGTAGGCCTCTGCTTGTCTCTCACTCTCATAGTTGAGACTGATAGACTACTGGAAACTCTCCAGGTGTGACTCTGAGAGGCTTACATAAAAACACTGCCCTTCCCATATTTTTAAATTGTATTTGTCGTGCACTTACTATGTGCTAGGCACTGAATTAAGCACTGGGGTAGATACAAATCAACCAGGCCAGACATGGTCCCTGTCCCACAGGGGGCTCATGGTCTTAATCCCCATTTTACGGGTGAGGTAGCTGAAGTGACTTCCCCAAGGTCACAGAGCGGACACCTGTGCGAGCCAGGATTAGAACCCAGGTCCTCTGACCCCCAGGTTCATGATCGTTCCCTTAGACCATGCTGCTTCACCAACCTTCTTCATAACATTTTTGAAACTTCAACTACTCCAGGAGATTTTCCCAACTACATCTTCAACACTTTGCCCCACCTTTGTCCTTGTGCATTCACATGGCACTTCTGTACATCAACATGCATACTTACATACTCAACTAATTACATTCTTTAAATTCCCTTCTCCCTCCTATTTGTAATTTCTTTTATGTCTGTTTCATTCACCAAACTATAAAACCCTTGAGAGATAATTTATTGCCATCGTTCTTGTCTGTCTGTCTCCCCCGATTAGACCGTAAACCCGTCAAACGGCAGGGACCGTCTCTATCCGTTGCCGACTTGTCCATTCCAAGCGCTTAGTACAGTGCTCTGCACATAGTAAGCGCTCAATAAATACTACCGAATGAATAAGTATTGTTCTCTTCCAAATGTTTAGTACAGTGCTCAGCATACAGTAGTCATTTACTAAATGATACCCAAATCTACATCTTCTCCCCTGATTGCTTTCTCGCTCTCTAGGCTCGCATCTTCTCCTGATTTCAAGACATCTCTACTTGTCTGTCCTCCCGTCACCTCCAACTTAACATGTCCAGAACAGAGCTCCTTATGTTTCCACCCAAATTGTTTCCTCTCCCGGCTTCCCAATCACTGTAGATGGCACCACCATCCTTCCCGTCTCACAAGCCCATATCCTTGGCATTACCCCTGTGAAACACTCTCCTTGGCAAAACGGACTGGTGGTCGTTCCTTTTTTGCCAAGGTTACGACGTTGTCTTTCTGGAGTCATTTGCATTCAGTCCTGTTTAGCAGCAAGATGGCTATGATATTTCCAATTCCATTTATACGATTTGAATGTTTTAATTTCATCCTATGTTCCCAAGAGACGGATGACTACTGCTTTCCAAAATTCAGAGAATGACACCCAGACCCAGAAAGCCAAATGACTTTTCCAAGGTCACATATGATAATTGTGGCATCTGTTAAGAGCTTACTATGTGACAGGCAGTATTCTAAGCACTGGGGTAAATATAAGATAATCGGCTTGGACACAGTCCCTGTCCCACACAGGGTTCTCAGCTTTAATCTCCATTTAACAGATGAGGAAATTGAAGTATGGAGAAGTTAAAAGTGACTTGCCCCAGGTCACAGCAGACAAGTGGTGGAGCCAGGATTAAAACCCAAGTCCTCTGAGTCCCGGGCCTGCGTAAAGTCAAGGCCAACCTCATTTGTTCCCTGGCTGTTTACAAAGCTATTTTCCTTCCTGGCTAAAGCAGGTCCTGGGGATTGAGAGCTTAAAAAAAATCACATATGTCTGTGCTTAAATAATTTCTTTCAACTTGGGTTACTCCACTGTCACTGTGGCCTCATATTTTCAACTGATAAGAGTTGAAATGGGCTTATAAGTTAATAATAACTGAATCCCCACGGCTGAAAACCAGCAGGGAGGTTTCTCCTGTGAATTCTCACAGCGGGGCACTTTGTGTCATCCTGTGTCCTGCTATTCTTTTAGGGTACCTTAAAAGAAACAGAATTGATAATGAGTTTGTTGGGAGAGCAGCCAGGAATGGAGATATGACAACTTAATATATTTAAAAAGGAATGGCCAATAGAATCACAAATTAAGGAACCAGAATAACTCTCATTCTTACCAGGGGTGACATTTCTGAAAGAGACTCCCCCGCATCCATCATCCATATATATATAATACACACACATGGAGTACACATGTAGTTATACCTATGAAGGCAAAACTCCTTTTGGGGAAGGCACGACCCTAAACGTCCAGCTATAAGACTAGTGTTAAAACCCAAGAGCCATAGAGAAGTAACATTGGCCTAATGGATGGGGGCGGAGCTGGGTGTCAGAAGGACCTGGATTCTATTCCAGCTCCACCACTTAATAACAATAATAATAATGGTATTTCTTAAATGCTCACTATGTGTCAAACACTGCTCCTTGCGCTGGGGTAGACACAAGGTAATCAGGATGGACACTTGTCGGCTGTGTGACCTTGACCAATTCTCTGGGTCTCAGTTGCCTCATCTGTAAAATGGGGATTAAGACTTGGACACTCAGGAGGGACAGGGACGGTATCTAACTTGATTAGTTTTTATCTACCACAGTGTTCATTACAGAGTATGGAAGATAGTAAGTGCTTTTGCAAATAAATAAAAAAGTAGCTAAAAATCTTCCTGAATTACTGCAGTGAAAGAAGGTTTCCAGATTCGTCTATGTGTAATGAGACTCACTGAGAGGTATTGCCGCGATGATTTTTTTTAGGTCTCCTTTTCTGCCACAGGTACAGAATTTTCGTACAGTCCGGTCAGCTCTCAGGAGGGGTTATGTAAGACGCTTTTGTTTCCTCCTTCTCTCTCATATGCGGACTGGCCAGAGTTATTGAAAATCAGGAACATTTCCATGTAATTATGAACAATTTCATAGAGTTCAAGTGCAGTCATTTTCAAGGCGACTGGCTGATGCGAATTTTCAAATTAACATTTTCTTTAATAATAATTTGATCATCCCCAGGGTTGCCAAATTCAACCCCACTTATAATGATATGTTAAGTGCTTACTACCTTCCAGGCAAAGTACTGAGTGTTGGGGTAGATACCAGCTAATCGGGTTGGGCACAGTTCATGTCCAAATGGGGCTCACAGTCACAATCCCCATTTTCCAGATGAGGTAACCGAGGCACAGAGAATTGAAGTGGCTCGCCCAAGGCCACACAACAGACAAGTAGCAGAGTTGAGATTAGAAGCAGCGTGGCTCAGTGGAAAGAGCCTGGGCTTCAGAGTCAGAGGTCATGGGTTCGACTCCCGGCTCTGCCGCTTGTCAGCCGTGTGACTGTGGGCAAGTCACTTCACTTCTCTGTGCCTCAGTTCCCTCATCTGGAAAATGGGGATTAACTGTGAGCCTCACGTGGGACAACCTGATTACCCTGTATCTACCCTAGCGCTTAGAACAGTGCACATAGTAAGCGCTTAACACATACCAACATTATTATTATTATTGTTAGAACCCATGACCTTCTGACTCCCAGGGCCGGACTCTATCCTCTCCACCATGCTGCTTCCTGGCATCGCTTTGATCAGCATGGTAGCAGAGTGGATGGAGAAAATGAGGTGGATTCTCAACGTCTTCTGAAGGTACAACCGACAGGATTTGGTGACAGACTGAATGCGTGGGTTGAAGGGAAACAATGAGCTGAGGATCATTCATTCATTCATTCATTCATTCATTCATTCATTCATTCATTCATTCATTCATTCAATCGTATTTACTGAGTGCTTACTGTGTACAGAGCACTGTACTAAGTACTTGGAATGTACAATTTGGCAACAGGATTGTCTCAGGCTCACAGTCTAAAAGGGGGAGTCAGACAACAAAACAAAACAAGTAGTCAGGCATCAATTCCATCAAGATAAATAGAATCATAGATATATACACATCATTAATAAAATACAGTAATAAATAATATATACAAATATGCACAAGTGCGGTAGGGAGGGGAAGGGGGAAGAAGAGGGAGAGAGTAGGGGGAGTGGGGAGGGGAGGAGGGGCAGAGGGAAAGGGAGGGGTCAGTCTGGGAAGGCCTCCTGGAGGAGGTGAGCTCTCAGTAGGGTTTTGAAGAGGGAAAGAGAGTTAGTTTGGTGGATGTGAGGAGGGAGGGCGTTCCTGGTCTGTGGTAGGATGTGGGCCAGGGGTCAATGGCGGGACAGGTGTGAACAGGGAACAGTGAGGAGGTGAGTGGCAGAGGAGCGGAGTGTGGGAAGTAGAAAGAAAGAAGGGAGGTGAGGTAGGAAGGGGCCAGATGATGGAGAGTTTTGAAGCCAAAGGTGAGGAGTTTTTGTTTCATGCAAAGGTTGAGAGGCAATCACTGGAGGTTTTTGAGGAGGGGAGTGACATGCCCAGAGCTTTTCTGTAGAAAGATAATCCGGGCAGCAGAATGAAGTATAGACTGGAGTGGGGAGAGACAGGAGGATGGAAGATCAGAGAGGAGGCTGAGGTAATGATCCAGTGGAGATATTATAAGAGCTTGTACCAGCAAGGTTGCAGTTTGGATGGAGAGGAAAGGGTGGATATCGGCAATATTGTGAAGGTGAGACTGGCAGGTTTTGGTGATGGATTGGATGTGCGGGGCGAATGAGAGAGCACACTCAAGGATGACACCAAGGTTGCGGGCTTGAGAGACGGGAAGGATGGTCATACCGTCCACAGTGACGGGAAAGTCAGGGACAGAACAGTGTTTGAGAGGGAAGATACGGAGCTCAGTCTTGGACATGTTTTTGAGCTTTAGGTGGCAGTCAGACATCCAGCTGGAGATGTCCTGAAGGCAGGAGGAGATATGTGCCTGGAAGGACGGGGAGAGAACAGGGGAGGAGATGTAGATTTGGGTGTCATCTGCGTAGAGATGATAATTGAAGCCATGGGAGCTAATGAGTTCACCAAGGGAGTGTAGGAGCCTCTACAGTTAGGGGGATGGGAGGAGGAGCCCGCGAGGGAGACCGAGAATGAGCGGCCAAGGAGATAAGAGGAGAACCAGGAGAGGACGGAGTCCATGAAGTCAAGGTTGGATAAAGTGTTGAGGAGAAGGGGATGTGTGACAGTGTCAAAGGCAGCTGAGTGGTCGAGGAGGATTAGGATAGAGTAGGAGCCATTGGATTTGGCAAGAAGGAAGTCACCGGTGCCCTATGAGAGGGCAGCTTTGGTGGAATGGAGGGGACGGAAGCCAGATTGGAGGTGGTCCGGGAGAGAGTTGGAGTTGAGGAATTCAAGGCAGTGAGTGTAGATGATTTGTTCTAGGAGTTTGGAAAGGAAGGGAAGGAGGGAGATAGGATGATAACTGGAAGGGGAGTGGGGTCAAGAGAGGGTTTTTTTTAAGATGGGGGAGACATGGGCACGTTTGAAGGATAATGCTAGGGTTACCGACTTTTGCAACAGAGAGAGTAGTGGTGTTGTCTAGGGGTTTGGGAAATCCAAGAGGAGGAAAGGGTTTGGGTAGGGAAGATGCAGAATTCTGTTTTCCTTTTTAGTATGAGGTGTCAATGGGACACTTGAGTTGAGATGTTCTGAAGGCCGGTGGAAATGCCAGATTGCATAAGGGGAGTGGATGCGCTGGAGAGTAGATTTGGGAATCATCCATATAGAGAAGGTAGTTGAAACTGTGGGAATGCAAGCCCTATGTGGGACAGATACTGTGTCCAACACTATTTGCTCGTATCTATCCCACTGTTTAGTACAGTGCCTGGCAAACAGAAAGCCCTTAGCAAATACCACAAATATTATTATTACTTACTGTATTCCACCTTGACTGAAGCATGAGCTTGCCATGCTGACCTCCCTGTCTCCTATCCTTTCCCTCTTCGGTCCATACTTCTATGTGCTGACCAGTTCATTAAAATAACGAACATAACAAAACACGCTTAGTCTATGACTCCCCACTCCTCCAAAAACTACACGGATCATTCATCCAACTCCACATCAAGCAGAAACTCCTGATGACTGGCTTTAAGACACTTAGGTTGCCCCCTTCTATCTTATCTCGCTGATCTCTTACTACAACCCAAGCCCTACACTTCACTTGTCTAATGCCAATCTCCTCACCGTACCTCAATTTCATATTTATTGTCACTGACCACCCTGTCTATATCCTCTCTCTGGCCTGGGACTCCCACTGCTTTATAACCATCACTCTCCTTACCTTCAAAGCCCTTCTAAAGTCACCTATGCTCCAAAAGGCCTTCCCTGGCTAAGCCCTTACTTCCTCTGCTCAACCTTCCCCATCATGTTGAAAATAATGATAATAATAATGATTGTTGTATTTGTTAAGCGCTTACTATGTTCCAGGCACTCTACTGTAGATGTAAGTAAGTCAGGTTGGACAAAGTATCTGTTCCACATGGGGCTCACAGTCTCAATCCATTTTTTACAGTTGAGGTAACTGAGGTACAGAGAAAAATAATAACAACAATATTTGTTAAGCGCTATATGCCTAGCATATAAGTGCCGGGGGAGATACAAGGTAATCAGGTTGTCTCACATGGGACTCACAGTCTTAATCCCCAGTGAGGTACATATGAGGTAACTGAAGCACAGAGAAGTTAAATGACTTGCCCAAAGTCAGGCAGCTGACAAGTGGCAGAGCCAGGATCAGAACCCATGACCTCTGACTCCCAAGCCTGTGCCCTTTCCAGTAAGCCATGCGGCTTCTCTAAGTGAAGTGAGTTGCCCAAGTTCACACAGCAAATGGTTTAGTTGGGATTAGAACCCATGACCTTCTAACTCCCAGGCCTGTGCCCCTAGAGATATTCTCTCCACCTCCAGTTCCCACAAAGTTCACGTACACATCCATTTGTAATTTATTTTAGTGTCTGTCTTCATCCCTAGTCTGAATATTTCTTGTGGCCAGGGATCATCTCTGACTACTCTATTGTATTTGTACTCCCCCAAGTGCTTAATACAGTGCTCTGCACAAACAGTAAGCACTCATAAGAGAAGCAGTGTGGCTCAGTGGCAAGAGCCCGGGCTTTGGAGTCAGAGGTCATGGGTTCGAATCCCAGCTCGGCCACTTGTCAGCTGTGTGACTGTCGGCAAGTCACTTCACTTCTCTGTGCCTCAGTTACCTCATCTGGAAAATGGGGATTAAGACTGTGAGACCCACGTGGGACAACCTGATTCCCCTGTGTCTACCCCAGCACTTAGAGCAGTGCTCTGCACATAGTAAGCGCTTAACAAATACCAACATTATTATTATTATTATTGTTACCACTGATTTATTCCGGTAACCCAATGTTTTAAAAGCTTCTGCTCTGGGATGGCCACTTTTCTCATTGTCAGAGATAATCTGTCAGTTTCTGTGCCCCCTCACATATCACCTCTGTGAGCTTCATTTGTAAATCTTTAAATTGCTTAGGCCGCTCCATTTCACCTAATTATATAGCAAAGTTTGGAGTAATAATAATAATTATTATGGTATTTATTAAGCATATATGTGACAAGCACTGCACCAGTGATATTTGTCAAGCTCTTACCTTGTGCCACACACTGTACTAAGTACTGGAGGTAGATGCAAGGTTTGACACAGTCCATATCCCCCAGGGGCTCACAGTCTTAATCCCCATTTTACAGATGCGATAACCGAGGCACAGAGAAGTTAAGGGACTTGCCCAAAGCCACACAGAGGAGAAGTGGTGGAGCCAGGATTGGAACCCAAGTTCGCCAGCTCCAGGACCCGCTTAGTACAGTGCTCTGCACACAGTAAGCGCTCAATAAATATGAATGAATGTTTCTACTAATCCACACAGCTTCCCAAGAATGCCCGAATGCCTTCTGCACGTCTCATGGTACTCATTAATTCTATTCAATTGTATTTATTAAGCACTCATTGTGTGCAAAGCACTGTATTAGGCAATCGAACGTGTATTAAGCTTTGAGAAGCAACATGGCTTAGTGGAAAGGGCACGGGCTTGGGAGTCAGAGGGCATGGGATCTAATCCCAGCTCCGCAACTTGTCTGCTGTGTGACCTTGGGAAGGCCGCTTAACTCCCCTCTGTCTCAGTTACCTCATCTGTAAAATGGGGATTAAGACTGTGAGTCCTATGTGGGACAGCCTGATTACCTTGTAGCAGCGCTTAGAACAGTGTTTGGTACGTAGTAAGCGCTTAACAAATACCATCATCATTATCATTATAATTATTTGAGCACTTTACTCAGCACTTAAGCATTAAGTGCTTACTATGGGCAGAGCACCCTAAGCACATGGGATCAAACAATACAGTAGAATTGGTAGACATGATCTATGCCCCTAAATAGCATATTAGGAGCATATTAGGGACTTTTGTACATTTTTCAGCTGGTTGAGGTGAAAAAGTTTTTTAGAGGATTGGATGCTTTGTAACACCACTTTTATGTCTGCTGTGACTTAACTTCTCTGTGCCTCAGTTACCTAAGCTGTAAAATGGGGATTAATGCTGTGAGCCGCTTGTGGAACAACCCGATTACTTGAATCTATCCCAGCAATTACAACAGTGCTTGGCACATAGTAAGCACTTAACCAATGCTATCATCGTCATCATACCCCCTTTCTGTTTCCTCTTCAGCCACTATTTGGGTATCCTGCTGTCATCCATTTTACTTTCACATGCTGCCCGGCAAAACTACGTTTCGGAGAGTACTGCTTCAGCGCTCCAGAGCTACCTCTTTTCCCGAACCGACTTGTTCTAATCTCTCTGATCCATCTGACAGCAGATGTTAAGGATGTTTCAGAGATGATCCTTGTGAAGATGGATGTACCTTTTGTAGAAGGTCGAGGTCTCACAGCCCATATGGAAGGTCTAACGGACATTCGGTTTGAAGGAACAGTATGGCGAGGTGAATAGAGAGCACGGGGCCTCAGAGTCAGAAGGTTATGGGTTCTAATCCCTGCTCTACCACCTGTCTGCTGTGTGACCTTGGGTAAGTCATGACACCTCTCTGTGCCTTAGCTCATCTGTAAAATGAGGATTGAGACTGTGAGCCCCAAATGGGATGGGGACTGTGTCCGACTCAATTTGCTCGTACCCACCCCACTGCTTAGTACAGTGTCTGGCACATAGTAAGTGCTTAACAAATACCACAGTTATTAATATGATTAGGAGTTTGAGGCCCCAACTTAAGCACCCAATAAATAGCACTGACTGATCGAAATGACCATTTAAAGCAACTTTAAACGTTAAGAAGTCCTAGCTACCCAGACTATTCAAAGGAAAGCATGACTTAGATCCGTAGCTCAAACTAAAGAACTCAAATAAAACAAAAGCAAGTTTAACTGCCACAGCAACCTTGGGCAATTTACAGAAAATGTTCTGAAAGTGCTAACAGATTGTAGTCAACTCAGAGCTGGAATTAGTTAAAACTCTTATTTCCCTCATGTCAACATTTTGACTGTTGTTTTCTGACTGAAAAAAGTATTCTGAGGAATAAATCAATTTTCTCTTTAAGCTCTGTAAACATTTTTGCCCCTGAGTTCAAATTCCTCTTAATCAAGGCGAAGGATTCAGAATGTAATTTCATCTATAAAATAACAAACAAAAAAACCAGGTATTTTTCTTTATCTAATAAAGGGCTACCTAAAAAAGGCTTCTGAGCCATAGCTTCTTTTTGCTGCTCCTTAACCATCTGCTTAACCTCACTCCTTCTTGGCCAGGATCTTATCTCTGATCTTTTCTTTTTCCAATTAAAGATGAAGGTTTCACTAAAGCAGATTCTCACTTGGGCTGAGACGGATTTTCCTAGAACTCGGGTCTTGCCTCTGAGTACCAAGTGATTTTGATCACCACCTGCCAGGAGGAGGCCCGTTACCAAAATAATTCCCTCACCCTGAGAAGAATAATTCTTTCTGATCAAGCAGCAGAGGCCTTTCCTCTCATGACAGAGTCACCACTCTTTTAAAAGCTCAAATATGGTAGGGTTGATTACACCATCCCCCAAAACTCTCTTAATCATCTTTTTAGATACTCTTTGAGTTTTCAACGCTTGCTCCTGAAACACGCTATCCCAAATGCAAGCGGTAACAAACCTCATAAACTGCAGTTGGCGGTGTTGGCTGTGTGACCTTGGGCAAATCACTTCACTGGGCCTCAGTTCCCCCATCTGTAAAATGGAAATTGACAGTGAGCCCCCATCATGAAGCACATCATATTATTATTATTATGAGAGAAGCAGCTTGGCGTAGTGGTTAGAGACAGGCCTGGGACTCAGAAGGTCATGAGTTCTAATCCCGGCTCCGCCATCTGTCTGCTGTGTGACCCTGGGCAAGTCATTTCACTTCTCTGCACCCACTTACCTCATCTGTAAAACAAGAATTGGGACCGTGAGCCCTGTGAGGGACAGGGACTGTGTCCAACCTGATTTGCTTCTAGTAGTAATATCGGTATTTATTAAGTGTTTACTATGTGCACAGCACTGTACTAAGCACTGGGAAAGAACACACAGATGGGAATTAGACAAGGTCCCTGTCCCTCGGAGGGCTCACAATCTAAAATCAGAGATCAGGGTAGGCATCCTGGAGGAAATCTGGCTTTGGCAGGGCTTTGTGGATGGTGGCCGGTCGGATACGAAGAGGAAGGGAGTTGTAGATAGCAGTGAAGAAAAGGTGGGCGGGGGAGAGTTGAGAATGAGGCACGGTGGGAGGTCAGCTGGAGAAGAACCGAGAGCATAAGATGGGCATCTACCCCTGGGTAGGGCACAGTGCTTCGACACAAGATATGCTCAAACAAGATCATTACCATCATCACCATCATTATTATTATCAATAGAGCTATCACTATCATCCCCACCGCTATGCAAACTAGGAGACTCCTCAAGATTTCCTCTTTGTTCCCATATTAGGGCAGGTCTTATGTCTCTTATCTCTAGTGGACTCTCCTCCCCAAACTCCTGCCATCTTTGAAATTTCTAACACTCTCCTCTCTGGCCCCCACTCATTCCCCCATCCTCTTCCCTCTGTCTCCTTTAACTCTTTGAAGTATTCATTCCTTGTGACTGCCTATGTGCTCTCACCTGTGACCAGTGATCCAAAATACACACACTCCTCATTCATTTATACATTCATTCAGTCGTATTTATTGAGCACTTACCGTGTGCAGAGCAGTGTACTAAGCGCTTGGAAAGTACAGTTAAAGTACAGCCTCAGTACAGTACTCTGTACACAGAAAGCACTCGATAAATACGATCGAATGAACAAATACCCTAAAACAAACAGAAACAACAGCCTAAGCAGTGTGTAATTCCTTAGAGACTTGAGTGTCCATAAAGAAGCAAGGTGGTGGCAGAAATTCAAATAGGAAAAATACATGCAGTCAGGACTTCTTATAGGTTTAGAATTGGTCAAGAGAGTGTGTTAGATGGGAAAGTAAGAAGAAGGAATAGCAGGGCCAGGGTGGGGAATAGGTTTGAGGTTAAGGATGCAGTGGAGGAATCGTTGAAAGGGCCATGGAGAATGGGAACGTAAGGTGGGGAAAGGGCTGAGTTTGTAGGGAGCTGGGATGTGTACATCAGGGTGGGAGTCTTTTTTTTTTTTGTGTGGTATTCGTTAAGCACTTACTATGTGCCGGACACTGCTCTAAGTGCCGGGGTAGATGCAAAGTAATCAGGTTGGACACAGTCCACGTCCCAGTTGGGGCTCACAGTTTCAATCCTCATTTTCCAAATGAGGTCAACTAAGGCCCAGAGAAGTGTGACTTGCCCAAGGGCACACAGCAGATAATTGGCAGAGTAGAGACTAGAACCCACATCCTTCTGACTCCCAGGCCGGTGCTCTATCCACTAGGCCACACATGTAAAGAGATGTCCAGGAGCAACATCAGTGGACTTCACCGCACTGGCAAGGGATACCCTTTTCACGAAGTAGATAATAATAATAATAATGATGGTATTTGTTAAGCACTTACTATGTGCCAAACACTGTTCTAACCGGTGGGGTAGATACAAGGCAATCAGGACGTCCCACATGGGGCCCACAGTCTTAATCCCCATTTTACAGATGAGGTAACTGAGGCGCAGACAAGTTAAGAGACTTGCCTAAAGTCACACAGCAGATAAGCGGTCGAGCGGGGATTAGAACTCACAACCTCTGTCTCCTAAAGCCATGGTCTTTCTGTTAGGAGACCAGATTCAGCCCAATGAGCTTTCAATTCCTCCCACAGTTCCCCCACAGGAGGAGTTAGGGGGCATCAGATTCTTGTGAGAACGAAATGTTTTTATCTAGGAACGCCAACTAATCTTCAAGACAAGTGTGTGACTCTCTTATCGCATATCCTATCCTGGAGGAATTGCACTGTGGGCCTATTAGGTCTCATCAGACACTTAAGGGAGAGTGCCAATTTGCCTGTAAAAATAAATGGGTTCAAAGTCTGCAAATTGTTTGTCACTATTAGTTCCTTTTGGCTTCTAAGGTCATGGACCTATGGCTAACGCTTTAGAGAAGCAGCGTGGCTTGGTGGAAAGAGCACAGGCTTGGGAGGCAGAGGTTAGGGGTTCTAATTCCGGCTCCACCCCTTATCAGCTGTGTGACGTTGAGCAAGTCATTTAACTTCTCTGCGCTCAGTTACCTCATCTGTAAAACGGGGATGAAGACTGTGAGTTCTACGTGGGACAACCTGATCACCTTCTATCTACCCCAGCACTTAGAACAGTGCTTGGCACATAGTAGAGGCTTAACAGATACTAACTTTATTAATGCATAACCCATTTTACATCCTCTGAGATGAGATCTGACTGGAAAGTGTGGACACTCCTTGAGAGACACGCCATCAGCAGCACGTAAACAGGAGAGGCTGATAATGGTTATAATGATGACATTCTCATCATCATTAGACTTGTTGACAGACCTACCGCTCCGGACACCGGCTAATTAGTGACAAAGAACTGGGGGAGAAACATGCATAAATGTAGGACGTCTTTTCTAGGAGATTCCTCCTCTTTTCCAGCGAAACTGTCTCGGCATTTAGCTGGAGATCAAATTCCTGGTTCTAGTGGGCATGGAATGTGCCTACCAACTCTGTTGTATCATACACTCTCTTCTGCACACTTAGTTCAGTGCTCTGCACACAATAAGTGCTCAGTAAGTACCATTAATCCCTTTTATCTCTATTGACTTTGTGTTTTGGAAAACCATTACAAGGGTCAACATGAATTCCAGCCCTTTGGTTGAAATTCCAGCCCTTTGGTTGATTTTAAATGCACAACTGAGTCAATTCCCATATAGAGCCCCTTTAAAGTAAGTCAATTCTTCCCTCGTTTGGGACTTAAATTTAATCCCTTGTGAATATTCACGTGGGTTGTATATTGCTTACATTTCATTCTTTCATTCATTCATTCAATAGTATATATTGAGCGCTTACTATGTGCAGAGCACTGTGCTAAACGCTTGGAATGTACAAATCGGTAACAGATAGAGACAGTCCCTGCCCTTCGACGGGCTTACGGTCTAATCGGGGGAGACGGACGGACAAGAACAATAGCAATAAATAAAATGAATTTTCGATGGGAGCTCTGCCGTTGTCTAGAAGGAGATGAACCTGTTCCACTCGGGGTCAGAGTCTGAATTTTCTGCGATGAAGGGGCCAGTAGGCTAAAGTGTTTGGTCTGACTCCATCCACAGATTCAAAGTGGAAATTATAGGGGACTTTATGAATAGTAGTCACGGGAAAATGGGATATTATTACAATCTTGTACTTCCCAGTCTCCAGTGGGCAGATAGGGAAGTTAAAAAGATGTAAAACCGTGGTTTTCGGGAAACACACCTCACTCTATCCTCAGAATGAGTTGACCTTCATCTCACTGTGGGCAGGAAATGAGTTTATCGTTGTATTATACTCTCTCTGGTGCTTCATAAAGAGTTCTGCAAGCAGGAAGCACTCAGTAAATACAAGTGACTGACTGATTATGCAAAGATGATGTTGCTGACTGCTGAAGTTTATCTATTAGGGTAACTGAAATGGAAAATGTGGGATAAAAATATCCTGACTATACTATGCACACAAATACACTGCCTTTATTGTTTGCAGCGCCTGGGGCTATTTTTGATTTAGCCATATCTCACGCTCCTGCTCAAAAGGACTATTTCTTTCTAATTCACAGTTCGTTTTGCTCATCGTCCACCTCTGTCTTTCAGCTTTCAGGCATAACGGATAGAGGACGGGCCAGAGCGTCAGAAGGACATGGGTTCTAATTCCGGCCCCTCCGCTTGTTTGCTTTGGGGCCCTGGGCAAGTCATTTCACTTCTCTGGGCCTCAGTTATCTCATTTGCAAAATGGGGAATGAGACTGTGAGCCCCACGTGGAACAGGGACTGTGACCGACCTTATTTGCTTGTATCCAACCCAGCGCTTAGAACAGTGCCTGGAACATAGTAAGCACTTAACAAAAACCATAATTATTTTTACAATTATTAAGTCATTTTATCTGAAACTGCATCCTTAAGATGTTTCATTTGCTTCTGATTGCTCTATTTCAGTTCACCATACAGCAGGAATTTGGCTATTCTACTGTCGTCTGTTCTTTTCATTTGTTCCAGCCTGAGAAGCTGGACTGAGAAGAGCACAGCTTCACTGCCAAGAGGCTGACTTTATTCCAAGATTTCCTTGTTTATGATGCTATTTTGCCACCTGATGCTGGATATGGCCCATATGGGTGACTAACGGAACTGCTCAATGAGTCGAATGTGAAATTTGCACAGGGCCCTTTCCCTGCAAATATACGCAAGGCTGGCGTCACAGCTCTCTAAATTTGAATTTGACCGGAAACTGGATGCAAAATTTCCACCACATTCTGACCAAAGCGTAGGCAGACCCTGAGTCTGTTTTCTATTTCTTTAACCATTGCTGCATTGTTAGACGAGATGTACCTGGGCAATGCTTAGTTTCATGTGTCCGTGAAGATAATGTATGGTTAGAATTTCTCTGGAGTAAGTTAATACATGACCTAACATCAATTCAAAGCGAAAGGCAAATTCTGTGAAGTCAATCTGAATAATCACCATGTCTCTATGATAGCGTGCTCCTCGTTCAGCAATTAGGATTATCAAAGTTGCCCATGACCTGGTTATTTGAATTTCCTGGGGTTTGGAAGCACTAGTGTCCAGGATTTGGGAAGCATTCTGTAGCATGGCTGTTTAAAATTGAATAGGACATAGAATTTGTTAAGTGATTACTATGTGACAAGCACTGTTCTAAATGCTGGGGTAGATACAAGCTACATCGAGTTCACAGTCTTAAGCCCCATTTCACAGACGAGGTAACTGAGGCATGGAAAAGTTAAGTGACTTGCCCCAAGTCTCACAGCAGACGAGTGGCAGAGTCGGAATTAGAACCCAGATGCTTCTGACTTGGCCCCTGCTCTATCCACTAGTTCACTCTGCTTCTTTTTAGGACCTGACTTAAAATGTAGGCTAGATTTAGCCCATTGGTGATAAAAAATGGATCGGACAGGGCATCCCATCTTTGACACCTCAAGCTGTGACATGAAGAAACAGTTCCGGAAACCTCATGCGCTTCTTCAGACCTACCAATTCATTCAATAGTATTTCATTCAAAAGTACTTATTGAGCGCTTACTTACAGTGCCATCGAAGGTCTAGGAAAACTTGGTTAGATGTCCCTGAATATCTCCTTAATATAACACACCGCAGCAATCGTATCCACGGTGTAACGCCAGTAACACATGGTCAACACTCTTTGTTAGTTAGTTCAGAGAGCTCGGACTAGAACCTGGTAAGGAGAGGACACCAGTGAAATGCCATGATCTGTACGACAGCCTGACCGTTCGTTCACTTCTGTTCTTGTGGACGGTGATGATGGTAGCGTTTCTGAAATCCAGGCGGTGCCATTTTTCATGGTTCTGACAGCTTCAGCTTTGGCTTTCTCCATACGGACGACTGATTTCACATCATCATTCCACTACTAAATCGAACGCCTCCTACAAACCAGTTTTTAAGTTTGTATAAATTTCCAACTTTCTGTTTCCCTTTGGTTTATATCCCTGCCCCTATGTAGACCTGTAATTTACTTCCTTTAAATGACTTTCATTTGTAAACACCTGATCCCAAATTTCAGGGTAATTACTGCTGTGTTGTGTCACAGTGGAGTGGCCATTTTTTGATGACCAGAAACAGTTGCCATTTAAATACCAATAGTGTTCTATGTCTTGTAGCACAAGGTAATGTCATAGGTTAAAAAACACATTATTTCTAGTTGAATAAGGTACAATCTCCTATGAAATTTCTTTCTTTCTGGAAACAGACGGCTCAGGTTTAGCAGTTTTCTGTAGCCAAGAGTTCGGGGGACTACTGAACACTTTTAATTAATGTAATATATTAAAAAATTAAAAAAAAATCTATTTTACTGTGAACATTCAAGGTATTTTGGGGATTAGAAGTACACTTCAGGGATTTTTCTTTCTCATCACAGGAAGTATAACACCAGCGGCTGAATAAATGGGAAAACTTGTTTTGGATATATCCTATCAAAAATCCTTCAGACTTTCAAATATATTTCCCATGATGAAAAGGGGAATAACTGGGTGTTATGAATGGCTAAATTTAGGTTAATGTGGATCGCTAATTGGGAGATTTCCAACTCCACAGTGGTTTCACCATGTGAAACAGATTAAACCCCTCAGCAAGACTTTGATGAGATTGTTTTGGGGTTTGATTGAATCCATCCTATTTTTCCATTTGCATACCATCTGACTACCAAATGCTGCTTTTAAGTAGCCCGTTCTTGCATTTCCCTCCCCAGAATTCTTTCTGCCTCTCTTTCTCCCGAGTGACTCTCTTCGAAACCCAGGGTGTCTACTTAGGCACCACTGGGCCGGGTCTGTAATTACTGGGGTCCATTCTGGGAAATACGGAAGGCCACTTGTGAAACCAAATCACGTGAATTATAGCTCATCGATTGATCAATCGTATCGATTGTGCGCTTACTGTGTGAGAAGGACTGTACTAAGTGCTTGGGAGAAGACAATATAACAGATTTGGTACAGATTTTTTTTTTTTAAACGGTCTTTGTTAAGCACTTACTATGTGCCAGACACTGTTCTAAGCTCTGAGGTAAATAGGAGAAGCAGTGTGGCTTAGTGGAAAGAGACCGGGCTTGGGAGTCAGAGGACATGGGTTCTAATGCCAGCATCGCTGCTTGTCTTCTGTGTGACCTTGGGCAAGGCACTTCACTTCTCTGTGCCTCATATACCTCATCTGTAAAACTGGGATTAAGAGCTCCACGTGGGCACTACCCAGTGCTTACAACAGTGCTTGGCACATAATAAGCACTTAAATACCATAATTATTATTATTATACAACCTAGGTTACACACAGTCCATGTCCCACATGGGATTTACAGTGTTCATCCCCATTTTACAGATGAGGAAACGGAGGCACAGAGAAATTAACTGACTTGCCCGAGGTCACAGAACAGACTGGTGGCAGAGACAGGATTAGAACCCAGGTCTTTCTGACTCCCAGACCCATGTTTGACTCTTTCTCATCTAGACCCAGAAGACTGTACTGGCCTGGCAAAATGGCCATCAACATACGTCTACACGCTCGCTCAGTTGAACCTGATTAGAAATCTGGACTGTGAGGACTGGAATAGATTGCACAGGGTTTCCTACACCTCCCAGTAGGATGTTTGCTAACAGAAACCACTGAAGGGAAATTGTATTTTAATGTCTGTCTCCTCCTGGAGATGACAATCAATCAATGGTATTTATTGAGTGTTCACTGTGTTCAGAGCAATCAATCATCAATCAATAGTAATTGCTAAGCATTTACTGTATGCAGAGCACTGTACTAAACACTTAGGAAGCAAGTGAGCAAGCAAGTAAGCGCTTGAGAAGCAGCACGGCTTAGTGGATAGAACAAGGGCCTGGGATTCAGAAGGTCATGAATTCTAACCCCAGCTAGGCCACTTGCCTGCTGTGTGACCTCGGGCAAGTCACTTCACTTCTCTGTGCCTCATTTAGCTCATCTACAAAATGAGGATTGAGAAGGCGAGCCCTACGTGGGACAGGGACTGCGTCCAACCCGATTTTCACGTATCCATCCCAGTGCTTAGTACAGTGCTTGGCACATAGTAAGTGCTTAACAAATACCACAGTTATTATTGGGAGAGCACAATAGAAAACAATTGTCTCCCCCCGTCTAGAGGGGGAGACGGCCATTAAAATAAATTATGGCTACGTACATAATTCTTGTGGGGCTGAGGGTGGGGTGAATAAAGGGTAAAAATGCAAGTACAAGGGTGATGCAGAAGGGAAAGGGAGAAGGAGAAATGAGGGTTTAGTTGGGGAAAATCTCTTGGAAGGAGATGTGATTTTATTCTGTAAGTCTTGAGGCCAGGGCAGGCCTCATTCTAAATACAAGCTCTTTGTGGGCAGGGATCGTGTCTCTCTTATAGCTCTATTGTACTCTTCCAAGCGCTTAGTACAGTGCTCCACACACAGTAAGTGCTGCAAATGATTGGCGTCTATCAACTTTCCTTTGGGTACTTCCCCTACCTCCCAGTACAGCGCTCTACCCTAGGTAAGTACTCCCGTCTCATGCCGTCGAGCCGTTTCCGACCCATAGCGACACCACGGACCCACCTCTCCCAGAACGCTCGATCTCCATCTGCCATCGTGCCGGTAGTGGATCCAGAGAGTTTTCTTGGTCAAAATTCAGAAGTGGTTGACGATCGCCTCCTTCCGCACCGTCAACTCGAGTCTCCGCCCCCGACTCTCTCCCGTGCCGCTGCTGCCCGGCACGGGGGAGTTTTGACTTGAAGCGGATGGCCTTCCACTCTCTAGCCACTGGCCAAGCCAGGAATGGAACGGACAGGCCTCTGCTTGACTCTCCCTTCCGTAGTCAGGACTGGCAGAGGACTGGAAACTCTTCAGGTATGACCCTGAGAGGGGGAGTTACGTACTCACTAATTAAAGCTTTATAGGCGAGTCACAGTCTCTCACAACCGTAGCTCATATAGAAAGTGATGTGATGACAGCAGTTTGCGAGAAGCAGCGTGGCTCAGTGCAGAGAGCCCGGGCTTGGGAGTTAGAGGTCGTGGGTTTGAATCCCGAGGTTGCCGCTTGTCAGCTGTGTGACTATGGACCAGTCACTTCACTTCTCTGTGCCTCAGTTACCTCGTCTGTAAAATGGGGATTAACTGTGAGCCTCACGTGGGACAACCTGATTACCCTGTATCTACCCCAGCGCTTAGTACAGTGTTCTGCACATGGTAAGCACTTAACAAATACCAACATTATTATTATTATTATTGTTCTGCATCGCCCTGACTTTCTGCCTTTGTTCTTCCCCCCTCCCAACCCCATAGCACTTATGTACATATCTGTCATTTATTTATTTCTATTGCTATCTGCCTCCTCCACTCCAGCTCATTGTGGACAGGGAATGTGTCGGTTTATTGCTGTAGTATAATCTACCAGTCGCTTAGTAGCGTGTTGCGCAGACAGTAAGCACTCAATAAATACAATTGAGTGAATGAAGGAATTCGGATCCCAGGGCCAATAATCCCCAAAGCTGTTCTACTTCCTTCCACTGCTTCTGTTAACTTGTAAAAAATTAAACTTGAGTTGATGAGAAGTAGCAGGGCCCAGCAGAAAGAGTATGAGCCTGGGGGTCAGAAGACCTGGGTTCAAATCCCATTTCTACCACTCCTTTCAGCTTCTCCATAGCTCTTGGATTTGCACCTCTAAATCATCCCACCCTAAACTCTGCCGCACTTATAATAGTAATGTTGGTATTTGTTAAGCGCTTACTATGTGCAGAGCACTGTTCTAAGCGCTGAGGGAGATACAGGGTAAACAGGTCGTCCTACGTGAGGCTCCCAGTTAATCCCCATTTTACAGATGAGGTAACTGAGGCACAGAGAAGTTAGGTGACTTGCCCACAGTCACACAGATGGCAAGTGGCAGAGCCGGGAGTCGAACCCATGACCTCTGACTCGGAAGCCCAGGCTCTTTCCACTGAGCCAAGCTGCTTCCCTATGGATATGTCTATAGGACATATTATGGACATATCTATGATTCATTTATTTATATTGATATCTGTCTCACTCACCAGGTCCCTTGGGGACGGGGAACATGTCTACCAACTCTGCTACAGTGTACTCCCACAAGCACAGTAAGCTCTCAATACCTCATTGTAGGCAGGAAACGTGACTGTTATGTTTTACTCTCCCAAGTGCTTAGTACAGTGCTCTGCACATAGTAAGTGTTCAATGAATATGAATGAATGAATAAATGAAATATAATTGATTATCTGCTGTGTGACTTTGGGCAATTGACCTTGAGAAGCAGGATGGCCTAGTGGCAAGAGCACAGGGTTGGGAGTCAGAGGGCATAATTCTAATCCTGGCTCTGCCACTTGTCTGCTGCATGACTTTGGGCAAGATACTTAACTTTTCTGTGCCTCAGTTATCTCATCTGTAAAACTGTGATTAGAACTGTGAGCCCCATGTGGGATAACCTGATTACCTTGTATCTACCCAAGAGCTTAGAACAGTGCTTAGCACGTTCATTCATTCAATCGGATTTATTGAGTGCTTACTGTGTGCAGAGCACTGTACTGAGTGCTTGGAAAGAACAATTCAGCAATAAAGAGACAATCCCTGGGAAACATAGAAAGCGCTTAACTAATTCCATAATTATTATTTTAAAAATGTTTTAAATCGCTTCTTTCCTCTGTGGTTGTTTCCTGCAGCTGTCTCATTCAATAGTATTTATTTCATTCAATAGTATTTATTGAGCGCTTACTATGTGCAGAGCACTGTACTAAGCGCTTGGGATGAACAAGTCGGCAACAGATAGAGACAGTCCCTGCCGTTTGACGGGTTTACGGTCTAATCGGGGGATTAGACTGTAATCTCTCCAGGCCCCTTCCACCATATCTATCTATGCAATTTGATTTTGTTTTTTAACGGGGGATTTATTCTGGCCTCACTCAATAATCATAATTGCGTTATTTATTAAGCGCTCACTATGTCCCAGGCACTTACTAAGCCCTGGGGTCGATACAAGCAAATCACGATGAATACGGTCTCTGCCCCACGTGGGGCTTACAGTCTTCATCCCCATTTTACTGAGGAGGTAACTGAGGCCCAGAGAAGAGGAAACTCAACTGTATATATTGTCATTACCCTATTTATTTTGTTTATGAATGTACATCACCTTGATTCTATTTATTTGCTATTGTTTTAATGAGATGTTCATCCCCTGGATTCTATTTATTGCCATTGTTCTCGTCTGTCCGTCTCCCCCGATTAGACCGCGAGCCCGTCAGAGGGCAGGGACTGTCTCTATCTGTTACCGATCTGTCCATTCCAAGCGCTTAGTCCAGTGCTCTGCACATAGTAAGCGCTCAAAACATACTCTTGAATGAATGAATGAAGCGATTTGCCCCAAGTCATGGCAGACAAGTGGCAGAGCTGGGATTTGAACCCAGGTCCTTCTGACTCCCCAGCCTGGACTCTACGTGTTAGGCCATGCCGCTTCTCTTGCCAATACTTCCAACAGAACAGGGTGAGGAAAATATAAGGAACAATCCAACGTATACGTCCCGGCTCCACCTCCTTGATTCCAAACAGTGGTCAGCCAGTTGGGGTTGGCCTGGCCTCCTTCTGTTTTGCCACAGTCTGTGGGCTCAGCTCCAAATTCCTTCCCCGCTCACACTCCTGTCCCTACTGTTTGCTTCCTGGCAGAGTCTGTCACCATGGAAACCAGCCATCGCTTTAGCCCAAGGGCACTTCCAGCCGTGAAAAGAGACAGCAATTCCCCTCCTGACCTCCTCTCCCTGCCCCACCTATTGTAGGACAAAATTGGGGCAGGAGACTAAGCCAAGCTTTGGTGCCTTTAAAAAACAAGAACTGGAGGAGGGCAGAGCAACTGAGCCACTTTCTTTCGCTCAGTAGGGTGCCTGGCACATTATGATCGCTTAACAGATACCACAGTTATAATTATCAATCCGGATACATAAAATGAGGAGCTATATTCACTGTGGGTAGGGAATGTGTCTGTTTACTTTTGTATTATACTCTCCCAAGCGCTTAGTACAGTGTTCTGGATGCGGTAAGCACTCAATCGATACTACTGATTGGCGGATGAATGAACAGACTGCTGAAGTAGCCCTGAATCTATAAACCCCTCTGCCCACTGTGTCCAACTGTTGCAGAGAAGAGAATAGAGGTTCCCCCCCCCCCGACCTTCCTTCCCTCACACCACTTCCCTTGAGTCACTGCCTAATCCACGACTTTCAGGCCAGGTTCTTCACTTTGGCAGGGGCTTTTGACGAGAGTGTATGAAAGGGAAGGACATTTCTTTCTTCCTCCAAAACTCGATTGAAGCAAAATAATAATAATAATTATGACATTTAAGCGCCTACTACGTGCCAGCCACTTTACTGAGTGACAGAAAGCCACGCGGTAGCTCTCCGCTCCTCCACTTCTCATTATCCCCTACAAAGTGCAGGGGTAGATACAATTTAATCGGGCCGGACACAATCCCCGTCCCATATGGGGCTCACAGTTTAAATCCCCATTTTACAGATGAGGGAACTGAGGCCCAGAGAGGTGAAGTGACTTGCCCAAGGCCACACGGCAGACTAGCGGCGGAACCGGAATTAGAACCCATGACCTTTGACTCCCAGGCCCTCGCTCCAGGCACATGCCACTTCTCTACATCACGCTGATCGGGACTGGGGATAGGTCAGTACTGTCATATAGATCTTAAGAGAAGCAGCGTGGCTTAGTGGAAAGAGCCCGGGCTTGGGAGTCAGAGGTCATGGGTTCTACTCCCGGCTCTGCCACTCATCAGCTGTGTGACCTTGGGCAAGTCGCTTTACTTCTCTGGGCCTCAGTTCCCTCATCTGTAAAATGGGGATTAAGTCTGTGAGCCCCACGTGGGACAACCTGATTCCCTTGTATCTCCCCCAGTAGTTACAACAGTGCTTGGCACATAGTAAGTGCTTAACAAATACCAACATCATTATTATTCTTATTATTGTTGGGTTCTGTTCAGTTCAGGAATGGCTTCCCCAATTTATTAGTATCAGTAGTGGTTATTGGGTGTCTAGTGCGGGCAGGGTACTTACCTGAACCATCAGGGGAAGCAGTAAACATGAGCTGATGAGTGAACCCCAGACAATCTGAGCAGCTAATTAATTAGGGTCTTTAAGCGCTCGTCTTGTCATGCTGTCGAGTCGCGTGCGACCCACAGCGACTCCAAGGACACGTCTCTCCCAGAAGGCCCCACCTCCACCTGCAATCGTTCTGGTAGTGGATCCTTAGAGTTTTCTTGGTCAAAATCCGGAAGAGGTTTACCATCCCCTCCTTCCACACGGTGAACTCGAGTCTCCTCCCTCAACTCTCTCTCGGGCCTCTGCTGCTCAGCACAGGTGAGTTTTGACTTGTGGCAGATGGCCTTCCACTCACTAGCCACTGGCCAAGCTAGGAATGGCCAGGACTCTGCTTGACTCTTTCTCCCATAGTCGAGACTGGTAGAGGACTGGAAACTCTCCAGGAGCAGCCCTGAGAGATGTGTTGAGTGCTCACTACCTGTCAAACGCTGTTCTAAGCCATGGGAGAGATACAAGTTACCGAGGTCAGAAATAGTGGTATTTGTTAAGCGCTTACTATGTGCCGAGCACTGTTCTAAGCGCTAGGTAATCAGGTTGTCCCGCGTGAGGCTCACAGTTAATCCCCATTTTACAGATGAGGTAACTGAGGCACAGAGAAGTTGAGTGACTTGCCCACAGTCACACAGCTGACAAGTGGCGGAGCTGGGAGTCGAACTCATGACCTCTGACTCCGAAGCCCAGGCTCTTTTCCACTGAGCCATGCTGCTTCCCCAAAGTCCTTGTACCGCACTAGGCTCACACTCTAAATAGGAGGGAGAACAGAAACTGAATCCTAATTTTCCAGTTACAGAAAATGAGGCCCAGAAAAGTTAAATGACTTACCCAAGAACACACAAGAGACAAAGTGGCAGAGCCAGGATTGGAACTCAGGTCCTCTCACTCCCAGGTCTGTGTTCTTTCCACTAGGCCACGCTGTTACCCAGCCTTACGATGACCCACATTTTTTTAGAGTGGCGAAAGGAATATACCAGGCGACCACATTCTCTCTCTGAACTATTTTTAATTATTTAGATTTCATATTTTCATCAGATCCTAGAAACCCGTGCCGTCGTGGGCATCCTATCTCAACCTGCAACTGGGTTCGAATCCCGGATCTGCCACTTGTCTGCGGTGTTATCTTGGGGAAGTCACTTCATAATAATGTTGGTATCTGTTAAGCGCTTACTATGTGCAGAGCACCGTTCTAAGCGCTGGGGGAGATAGAGGGTAATCAGGTCGTCCCACGTGAGGCTCACAGTTAATCCCCGTTTTACAGATGAGGTAACTGAGGCCCAGAGAAGTGAAGTGACTTGCCCACAGTCACACAGCTGATAAGTGGCAGAGCCGGGATTTGAACCCATGACCTCTGACTCCCAAGCCCTGGCTCTTTCCACTGAGCCACGCTGCTTCTATGAGTCTCTGAGCCTCAGTTCCCTCATCTGTAAAATGGGGACTAATAGGAGAGCCCCATGTGGGACATGGACTGTGTCCAACCTGATTAGCTTATATCTACCCCAGCTCGTAATACAGTGCCTGGAATATAGCAAGTGCTTAACAAATACCATAGGAAAAGAAAAAACAAAAACAAACAACCCAAAATGGCCCTGCTTTTAACTGGGAAGTTGGAATTATCCAGTCATTTGTCTTCCCAACATGCCTGTGAGATAGGGTGAGGAAGGGGAAAGTCCTTTGGCAAGGGATACTGACTTCATGGAGTGTGATCAAATAAATTATAAAACAATTGTGATTTTTTTTTAATGCTTACTAAGTGCCAAGTCCTGTACTAAGCGCTGCTGTAGATACAGGATAATTAGGTCAGGCACGATCCCTGTCCCACATGGGGCTGACAGTCTAGCACAATCATGAAGTGCTAATCTCTCTCAAGGGATTACCTCATTTGTTTTTTAATAAAAATTTTTTATCTCCTGCTTTCCTTTCCCTATAAGAAATCTGAAAAACAGCAAGAGTTCTTGCACTGACCTACTGACAGTTCAATTTCAGCATATTGAAAAGAGAGGCTGTTCTCTTTCATCCCTCCCAGGTTTCCAGATGAAATACGAACTGATGCCAAGGATGAGAAATTGTCCACATTCTTTTTAAACACAAATACACACATACTCATATGCACACACACTTTGGTGGAGAATGTCAAAGATTTTTTTCCATAGGTGAATTGGGCCAGCTATAAAGGGGAAGGGAGAATTCTTGTGAATGTCAGAGCTTGTTCTTAACTAGAGAATAATAATAATGGTATTTATTAAGTACTTACTATGTGTCAAGCACTCTTCTATACCCTGCGGTGGAAATAAGAGAATTCGATCGGCGATAGGGCCTGTCTACTCGAGGCATGCAACCTAACAGGGAGGGAGGGCAGGTTTCGCATCCCCATTTTACAGATGGGGAGACTGAGTTACATTGTTGTCAGATGACTTGGCCCAGATCCCACAGTGGTAGAGCCAGAATTAGAACTCAGGTTTCCTGGTTCTCAGTGTGGTCTATACTAGGCCACTCAGACTTCTCTTCGTTTCTCACCTATCCCGACTGGATTACCGCATCAGCATCCTTTCTCATCTCCCAACCTCCTGCCTCTCCCCACTTCAGTCTTTCCTTCATTCTGCTGCCCAGATTATCATGCTACAGAAACACTCTGGGTACGTCACCTCCTTCCTCAAAAACCTCCAGTGGTTGTCTATCAACCTTCGTGTCAAGCAAAAACTCCTCACTCTTGGCTTCAAAGCTGTCCATCCCCTTGCCCCCTCCCACCTCACCTTCCTTCTCTCCTTCTCCAGCCCAGCCCGCACACTCCGCTTCTCTGCCGCTCACCTCCTCGCGGTTCCCCGTTCACGGCTGTTCCGCCGTTGATCCCCGGCTCACGTCCTACAGCTGACCTGGGATGCCCTCCCTCTTCACCTCTGCCAATCTCCCATCCCTCCTTCAAAGCCCTACTGAGAGCTCACCTCCTCCAGGAGGCCTTCCCAGACTGAGCCCTCCCTTTCCCTCTGCTCCTCCTCCCCTCCCCATCGCTGACTCTCTCCCTCTGCTCTACCCCCCTCCACCCCCCACAGCACTTGTGTATATATGTACACTTTATTATTCTATTTTTTTATTAGTGATGTGTATATATAATTCTATTTATTTATATCGATGCTACTGATGTCCGTTTACTTGCTTTGTCGTCTGTCTCCCCGCTTCTAGACCACGAGCCCCTTGTTGAGTAGGGATTGTCTCTATATGTTGCTGAATTGTACTTTCCAAGCGCTTAGTATAGTTCTCTGCCCACAGTAAGCACTCAATAAATATGACTGACTGAATGAAGCGCTGGAGTAGATACAAGAAAATCGGATCGGACACAGTCCCTGTCCCTCATGGGACTCGTAGTCTCAATCCCCATTTTACAGATGAGGGAGCTGAGGTCCAGAGAAGTAAAGTGACTTGTACAAGGTTACACAGCAGACAAGTGGCAGAGCTGGGATTAGAACCCATGACCTTCTGACATATCCCCTATGCCACGCAATTTAACATATCTGAAGCCAGGTTAAACATCTTCCTTCCTAAATCTACTCATCCTCCTAAATTTCCAATCTCAGTCCATCGCAGTGTCATCCTCCTTTCCCCAGAGACCTGCAAATTTGGTGTTGTCTTGGATTTCTTGCTGCCTTTCAAGTCTCATAAATATTCAATCTCCATTTGTATCGTGCCGGTCCTTTTGTACATCTCCTGGATCCACCCCTTCCTTTCCAGCAAAACAGTTACTTCTCTTGCATAAACTCTGGTCATATCACGCCTGGATTAGAAGCCAGGTCCTTCTGACTCCCAAAGCTGTTTCTTCTCCCTCCAACTTAGATTGTGAGCCCCATATAGGACAGGAACTGGGCCCAATCTGATAAACTTGTATCTATCCCAGTGCTTGACACATAAGTACTTAAAAAACCCATCTGTGTGTGCAGAGCAGTGTACCAAGCAATTCATAAAGTACCATACAATAAGATTAGTAGATCTGATCCCAGTACACAAGCAGCTTACAGTTTACGAGGAGAGACAGGCATTACATGAAATTACAGATAGGGGAAGGGGAAATGGAAGGTGAATAAGTGAATAGGAGATGCAGAGGAGAGGCAAATAGGGGAAATCAAGCAAAGGTATTAAGTATTTACTGAATACAGAGTACTGTACTAAGGGCTTGAAATGAGGGCTTAGTCAAGGAAGGCCTCTTTCTTTCCCACTTTTTCAGCCCCAGCCACTAAAAACCTCAGTCCTTCTTTAAATTCTCCTGCTTGCCTTAAGGAATTGACTCAACTTCCCTACGCTGAGGTAACTTGAGGGAGAGAGAGAGAAAGAGAGAGAGAGTGTGAGCCATTGTCTGTGACTGTGAAAGGCAGTCATGAGACTGAAGAGATGATAAACTCCTCACTCTAGGCTTCAAGGCTGTCCATCCCCTTGCCCCTTCCTACCTCTCCTCCCTTCTCTCTTTCCACCGCCCACCCCGCACGCTCCGCTCCTCCGCCGCCCACCTCCTCGACGTCCCCCGGTCTCGCCCATCCCGCCGTCGACCCCCGGGCCGCATCCTCCCGCGGTTCCGGAACGCCCTCCCTCCTCACCTCCGCCAAACTCATTCTCTTCCCCTCTTCAAAAACCTACTTAAAACTCACCTCCTCCAAGAGGCCTTCCCAGACTGAGCTCCTCTTCTCCCTCTACTCCCTCTCCCGCCCCCTCTTCACCTCTCCGCAGCTTAACCCTCTTCTCCCCCCATTTCCCTCTGCTCCTCCCCCTCTACCTTCCCCTCCCCTCGGCACTGTACTTGTCTGCTCGACTGTATATATCTTCGTCACCTTATTTATTTTGTTAATGAAATGTACATCGCCTCGATTTTATTTAGTTGCCATTGTTTTTACGAGATGTTCTTCCCCTCGACTCTATTTATTGCCACTGTTCTCGTCTGCCCGTCTCCCCCGATCAGACCGTAAGCCCGTCAAACGGCAGGGACTGTCTCTATCTGCTGCCGACTTGTTCATTCCAAGCGCTTAGTACAGTGCTCTGCACATAGTAAACGCTCAATAAATACTATTGAATGAATGAATGAATAATAAGTAGCAGCATGGCTTAGTGGAAAGAGCACAGGTTTGGGAGTCAGAGGTCATAGGTTCTAATCCCAACTCTGCCACCTTCCAGCTGTGTGACCTTGGGCAAGTCACTTAACTTCTCTGTACTTCAGTTACCTCATCTGCAAAATGGGGATTAAAAGTGTGACCCCATGTGGGACAACCTGATTACTTTGTATCTACCCCAGTGTTTAGACCAGTGCTTGGCACATAGTAAGCATTTAACAAATACCAACATCATTATTATTATCAGTAATAAGTGTGGGAAAGGAAGGTTATTAGGAAAGGATGGAGGAGCTTGTGAAGAAGGGAGTTTAGCCAGGGTTAGCAAGTATGAGGAATGGATGTTAGTGAATGTGAGGGACAGACCAGCGTGGAGAATGACAGGCAACAAATTACCAGTTTTGAAGAGACAAAAACTGGAAAAATCAAATCACGTATAACCTGGAATCAGGTGGAATCTTGAAAAAGTCACAAACCACCCATCAAATATTCTTGAAAATCATCAAAACACTGGAATAGCATAATAAAGTTGAAAATTCTGTTTAGCCAAACTGAATGGATTGACTCTGGAAAGAGATTCATGAGCCACAATGGAAGTCTTCCTCTTTTCCTCCTTCCTCAACCACTCGCTACCTCTTCCCTTCTTGCCCTTTTCCTTGCACCCTGACCCTTGTCCCACAGTCAGTCCATCAGTGAATCAATCGTATTTACTGAACGCTTACTGTGTGAAGACCACTGTTCTTAGCACTGGGACAAATACAATACAATTGATTTGGTAGCCGCAATTTGTGTTCTTGAAGAGCTTAAAGTCTCCAGGGGGAGGCAGACATTAAAATAAACTACAGATAGGGGTAATAGATGTCCATCTCTCCATCTCCCCCATTCCCCAATTGGTTCATTATTCCCCATCTCCTCATTACCAATTTCTTCCATCTCTTCCTCATTTCTGCATTTCCCTACCCACTCCCTCCTGCTCCTTTCTATTTTCCCCCTCTTCCTTATGGTTTCTTCCACCTTCCCTTTTATTTCCTCTTTTTCCAGTCTTCCAGTCTTTGTCCCATCTCTCCACCCTTGTCTAACTCTTCCTTCTATTCTCTCATTCTCCAATTTCACCTCCATACCTCTCTTTCTTGATTCTTCTATTCCCTTTCATCCCCCCTTCCTTTCTCCTTTCCTTCCACTGTCACCAATTTCCTACTCTGCTTCCCTGATCTGCCTTTCTTCTTACTTTTATCTCCCTTTTGCCTTTCTCTACCCACCCACCATGCTATTTCCTCCTTTACCATCATTTTTCTCCATCTCCCCTAGTCTCCCTTCTCAGAGTCCTGCTGGCTGACCACAAGGTCCATATGCTATTATCTACGATGCCTATGTTTTCATGGTATTTGTTGATTGCTTACTGTGTGCCAGGAGTTGTAGTAAGCACAGGGATAGATACAAACTAATCGAGTGGGACACAGCCCATGTTTCACATGGGGTTCACAGTCTTAATCCTCATTTTGTAGATGAGGTAACTGAGGCACAGAGAAGTGAAGTGACTTGCCTAATGTCACAGGGCAGACAAGTGAGGGGGATAGGATTAGAACCCAGCTCCGACTTCCAGACCAGTTCCCTATCCACTAGGTCACACCGACTTGATCTTATTCTGCGCATGTTAGATGCCAATTTGGAGGTGCTCAGAACAGTGCTTGCTACATAGTAAGCACTTAACAGATACCATCATTATTATTATTATTTTTTCACAGCTCAGGCCGACACTAGTGCTTGCCGCCTGTGATCCTGATAATAATAATAATAATAATAATGTTGGTATTTGTTAAGTGCTTGCTATGTGCAGAGCAGTGTTCTAAGCACTGGGGTAGATATCGGAAAATCAGGTTGTCCCACGTGGGGTTCACAGTCTTAATCCCCATTTTACAGATGAGGGAACTGAGGCACAGAGAAGTTAAGTGACTTGCCCACAGTCACACAGCTGCCAAGTGGCAGAGCAGGGATTCAAACTCATGACCTCTGACTCCCAAGCCCGAGCTCTTCAATAATGTTGGTATTTGTTAAGCGCTTACTATGTGCAGAGCACTGTTCTAAGCGCTGGGGTAGATACAGGGTAATCAGGTTGTCCCACGTGAGGCTCACAGCTAATCCCCATTTTACAGATGAGGTAACTGAGGCACAGAGAAGTTAAGTGACTTGCCCATAGTCAAACAGCTGACAAGTGGCAGAGGCGCAAGTCGAACTCATGACCTCTGACTCCGAAGCCCAGGCTCTTTTCCACTGAGCCACGCTGCTTCCCTTTAACGCTTACTATGTGCCAAGCACTGTTCTAAGCGCTGGGATAGATACAAGGTGATCAGATTATCCCACGTAGGGCTCACAGTCTTAATCCCCATTTGACAGATGAGGTAACTGAGGCCCAGAGAAGTGAAGTGACTTGCCCAGAGTCACACAGCTGACAAGTGGTGGAGGCGGGATTAGAACCCACCACCTCTGACTCCCAAGCCCGGGCCCTTTCCACTAAGCCACGCTGCAGCTCTTTCTAACCTTGGACAGACTGGGCCAAATCAGATGAAGTTTTGTCTCAATCAATGGCATTTATTGAGCACTTACTTTGTGCAGAACACTTTACTACGTGCTTGGGAGAGTACAATAGAAAAATATAACACGGTTGATAGACAAGTTCCCTGCCCACAACGAATTTACAATCTAGAGGGTTCTTGCGTGTGCATGCGTGGGGGGCGGTGAGGGGGTCTTTCGCTGTAATTGGAGCTGTTTTCCCATCAATTTTCAGAAAAGTGCACTTCTAACAAGCTGATGCCACAAATCCAACTGGATACTGTCCTGAATCACAATCTGATGATTTACTGGTGTTAAACTCTGCTGTTTAGGTGGGCTGTAACAACTTAATCCAGTCCATTTCCAGTTCATTCAGAGCCTGTGTATCATTTTGGTTCAAGTGCTGCTAACCTCCATGAAATCACTGTGCTCCTTAGACTATGAGGACCTGATGATCTCGTGTGCACTTAGTATTAGGCCCGGTATACAGTAAATGCTTAGACTGTAAGCTCCTTGTGGGCTGTCCAGACGATATTTCTACCAACTCCGCTGTATCGTACTCTGCTAAGGGCTTAGTACAGAGAACCAGCATGACCTAGTGGCTAGAACGTGGGCCTGGGAGTCAGAGGGACCTGAGTTCTAATTCAAACTACAGCACTTGTTTGCTGTGTGACTCTGCGCAAGTCACTTAAGTTCTCTGTGCCTCAGTAACAGCATCCGTAAAACAGAGGTTTAAGACTGTGGACGGGGACTCCGTCCAAACCGACTTACTTGTATCCATCCTAGAGTTTAGTACGATGCCTGGAACAAAGAAAGTGCTTAACAGAGAGCCCAATCACTATTATTATTCCAATATCCTGCACACAGTAAGCACTGAATAAATACCATTGATTCATTGATTAACAAATACTATGATTATTATTTCAAGTATTAAATCAAAATAGCCTTGGCTTTCTACAGTGTCACTGTCGCTTGAGGTTCGAGACCTCAGACTTTTAAGCAATGTAAAAATAAATATAGCCATCTTGTTATTTATGAATGATCTCTGCCTACTTACACTGCTTTGTTTCATTTATGGATGGTGTATAGCAAGTCTTTTCCTGATTTAATGAGGGCAGGCTGGCCCAATCTGTAACAGAAACAGATGAATAGTGTAGAAATTGGGAGAGAAATCATATTCCTGCAAGTTCAGTGATGTACAACATGACACAGAGGTGAATGAATCAACCTCTTCAACCTGCTTCTCTGGGATGGGTCCATAATCTTTGATTATGACAAGCCAGGCTCAAACAAGAAAGTCAAACACATATTTGTTCTGTGAATTATTACTCTATCGGCTGCTGGGTGGATCAGAACATAGCATTAGGATGTAACTCAATTTTCCATAGACCTTATTCAAAGGGCTTGCAAAAAATTACTCTTAAAGACTTTCCTTTTTTTTTTTTTTTTGGAAATTACCTTAACCCAGGGGTTAGCAGTTAAGGATATGGTCACAGAATACTATTTAAAAGTCTCTATTACTCTTTTATGGCTAATTTTCAGATATCAATAGTGTTTATTGGGAGAGAACAATAGAATTAGTAGGAGCTTGTCTGCCTTCAAAGAGATTTACATTCAAACGGAGGAGTTTTATAGTCTAGCAGAATTTTCTGGTGCTTAATACAAATATTACTACTACTACCAATAATAATAATGTTGGTACTTGTTTAGTGCTTACTATGTGCCAAGCACTGTTCTAAGTGCTGGGGGAGATACAAGGTAACCAGGTTGTCCCACGTAGGGCTCACAGTCTTCATCTCCATTTTACAAATGAGGTAACTGAGGCACAGAGAGGTTAAGTGATTTGCCCAAGGTCACACAGCTGACCAGCAGCAGAGCCGGGATTAGAACCCATGACCTCTGACTCCCAAGCCCGTGCTCTTTTCACTAAGCCACGCTGCTCCTGCTGCTAATCATTATGATGGTAACTTGATATTCTCGCCTACGAACCGATGCCTTATCGTGGCAGTTTTCTTACACTGATGACGGTAAGAGCTCTGCCATATAGAGCTATCCATAATGGAAAAGTCTAAGTCAAAGCTTCAGACAAAGTCGATCCACCGGTGTTGGGCATCAGAGGCATGGGAAAGAGTCAAAGGCAGATGACCAAGTGATCAAGGCGTTGATCAAAGACAATGGCAGAGACTCAAGTTTTTACTGAGCGGAAGAAGGCAATCGTAAACCACTTCCCTATCTTTACCAAGAAAACCCTATGGATACACGTAGCACAGTGATTTTATGACCGAAGATGGAGCCTCATTTTCCCCTTTTCCCTCTGCTCCTCCACCTCTCCCTTCCCATCCCCACAGCACTGTACTCGTCCGCTCAACTGTATATATTTTCGTTACCCTATTTATTTTGTTAATGAATTGTACATCGCCTTGATTCTATTTAGTTGCCATTGTTTTTACGAGATGTTCTTCCCCTTGACGCTGTTTAGTGCCATTGTTCTTGTCTGTCCGTCTCCCCCGTTTAGACCGTAAGCCCGTCAAACGGCAGGGACTGTCTCTATCTGTTGCCGACTTGTTCATCCCAAGCGCTTAGTACAGTGCTCTGCACATAGTAAGCGCTCAATAAATACTATTGAATGAATGAATGAATGAACCTTCTGAAGAGGGGTCCATGGAGTCTTTATGGGTCAGAAACAGCTCTACGCACTTGAAAAAGAACTATGATATTACTATAATAACGTTCACAATTACTACTTCTAGCAGTGTGCTAAGCAGCTGGGGTAGAGACAAGATAAATAACCAAATAAGAATGATATGATGGACATAATGAGGCACGGTGAAGTTTGGTATGGGCAGGGAACGTATCTGCTAATTCTGTTGTATGATATTCCCCCAAGCAGTTACTACAGCGTACCTCATAAGCAGTCAATAAATACCACTGATTGATAGATTTGGAGGGCAAGAAAGACCTTGACAAAATATTAGCTTTTGAAGAACAAAGAGGGCCAAATGGGAATATCATATAAAGAAACTAGATGCATTTGAAGAAGAATTAAATTCAACATTTGCAACAATTATATTGATCTCACTAAAATGCAATATGTATATATATATATATGTATATATATACATATATATGTATATATTTACGCACCTATGCATATTTGCATGTACGTGAGTGTGTCTGTATCAAGCTTGTTCATTTTCAAAGATGAGGCCTACTGCAGATATGAATCACCAATAATATCAGCTCAAAGGCAGTCAACAAGCTCTCCCCCAACAAACCTCGTCTTATGCTGTCAAGTCATCTCCGACCCATAGCGACACCATGGACACATCTCTCCCAGAACGCCCCCCCTCCACCTACAATTGTTCTAGTAGTGGATCCATAAAGTTTTCTCGGTCAAAATATGGAAATGGTTTACCGTTGCCTCCTTCAACACAGACAACCTGAGTCTCCGCCCTGGACCCTCTCCCCTGCCATTGCTGCCCAGCTCAGGGGAGTTTTGACTTGTAGCAAACTGCCTTCCAATCACTAGCCACTGGCCAAGCTAGGAATTCATTCAGTTGTATTTATTGAGTTCTTATTGTGTGCAGGGCTTGTACTAAGTACTTAATGGAATGGATATGCCTCTACTTGTCTGTCCCTCCAAAAATCGAGACTGGTAGACTACTGGAAACACTCCAGGTGCGACCCTGAGAGGGGTCAACAATCCTTACCTCATTAATTTCCTATTACGACCCGACCCGCACACCTACTTCCCCTAGCTGTAATTCTGTTCAGTGCCTATGACCCACATTAGATCGAAAGTTCCTTGAGGACTGGTATGATATCCATCAACTCTGTTGTATTGTACTTTCCAAGCACTTAGTACAGAGCTCTGCACAAAGGAAGCACTCCGTAAGTACCGTGGATGGATTGTAAACTCACCCTCTAAACTGTGTTGGACATGGAATATGTCTGCTATACTGTGGTTTTGTACTCTCTCAAGTACTTAGAGGAATGTCCTGCACACAGTATGTAATCAATAAGTACCACCGATTAAGAAGTGAAAGCTCAAATGGTTTGATTATGGAACAGGTAAGGGTGGAAATAGGATTGGGAGATGAGGGATTACTCAAGGAAGGCATTCTTGAGGAGACAGGATTGAGGAGGTCTTGGAGAATGAGGAGAATAGGGGGACTGAATTATTTATCTTACACTTACACCTGTGTAATGTGTCTGTTATATTATGTTGCACTCTCCTAAGTGCTTAGTACAGTGCCCTGAATAAAATAAGCACTCAGTAAATACAATTGATCGATTGGTTGATTGAATAAGAGGTGAGGGCTCAAGAAGCTAGGGGATGGAGCAGATGAGGGTGAAAATAGGATGGGGCGTACTTCATCGTGTATCTTGAACTACAGGGTGATGTGTCAGTTCTATTGTTGTGCTGGACTCTCCCAAACACTCATTACAGCGCCCTGCACACAGTAAGCGCTCATTAACTATGACTGATTGATTGATAGTAGGTGCTTGCCCCATTGTAAGCATTTGACAAAGTAAAAACATTGCCCCCAATCTGATGAAAAGCAAACCGATTGGCCACAGAAACGACCAGACTTGCCTAAATCACTTTCCAAGTCCAGAGGTCTTTCAGAAGAGCACCCCAAAGTTACCTCCCAGAGGTTAAACTTTTGCCGGCTACAAACATAATGGAAAGCTCTCATTAGTTCATTTTCTAACTAATTATAGATTTACATTGAACCGTCCCTTTTCTCTAGAACAAATTATTTTCTCTACGTAAAGATGTTGGCAGTTGTTTAATAAACATGGAAATTATTTCCCCGCAGTGAGAACCCCATGATCTCCTTTGAAGAACGAACTCCTGTGATGCCGAGTGTTTGAAAGGGAACCATCTAAGGTACCGAAAATCTTTGAAAAAGCCGGTGCATCCTCAAAGAGTCAGAAGAGAGACTCCAACCGCCAACACAACCTATTCTCCTCGCTGTGATGCCTAGGAAATGGCAATCATCAACTGAGGCTATTTCTAAATCAAGAGAAAATAATTCATTTTTATCAAAACTCTCACTTTGCACTTACATGGCATCTTCTTTCAAATAACTCCAGGAAGCATTCCTGATTATTCGTTCAATTATATTTATTGAGCGCTGTGGGCAGACCACTGTACTAAGCGCTTGGAATGATACAATGTAACAATGAACAGACATTTCCTGCCCTCAATGAGCTTACACGTAGCTCCATCAGCCACCGGTAGCACTAACGGTTAGATTAATTTCTTTTGTTGTAGCCAGAGAACATGACTACCAATTCTGTTGTATTGTACTCTCCCAAGCGCTTAGTACAGTGATCTGCAGTAAGCACTCAATAAATATAATAATAATAATGTTGGTATTTGTTAAGCGCTTACTAAGTGCAGAGCACTGTTCTAAGCGCTGGGGTAGATACAGGGTCATCAGGTCGTCCCACGTGAGGCTCACAGTTAATCTCCATTTTACAGATGAGGTAACTGAGGTACAGAGAAGTGAAGTGACTTGCCCACAGTCACACAGCTGACAAGTGGCAGAGCCGGGAGTCGAACCCATGACCTCTGACTCCGAAGCCCAGGCTCTTTCCACTGAGCCATGCTGCAAATATTATTGATTGATTTCTTTAATCCACTAATGAATTCATTTGATCTATTCTTTTTTTGGTTTATAATAATGATAAGGTATTTGTTAAGTGCTTACGATGTGCCAAGGACTGTTCTAAGCACTGGGGTGGCTACAAGGTAATCAGGTTGTCCCACGTGCAGCTCACGGTCTTAATCGTGAAGCAGTATGACTCAGCGGCAAGAGCCCGGGCTTGGGAGTCAGAGGTAATGGGTTCTAATCCCGGCTCCGCCGCTTATCAGCTGTGTGACTTTGGGCAAGTCACTTCATTTCTCTGGGCCTCACTTCCCTCATCTGTAAAATGGGGATTAAGACTGTGAGCCCCACGGGGGACAACCTGATCACCTTGTATCCCCCCAGGGCTTAAAACAGTGCTTTGGACATAGTAAGTGCTTAACAAGTACCACCATTATTATTATAAATCCCCATTTTACAGATGAGGTAACTGAGGCACAGAGAAGTTAAGTGACTTAACCGAGGTCACACAGCAGATAAGAGGCAGAGCTGGGATTAGAAGCCATATCTTCTGCCTCCCAAGCCCGGGCTCTTTCCACTAAACCACTTCTTCTGTTATTGTCAGTTGTAAGGAGGTATTACTTTCCTTCTTGTTCCCATAGTATATATATACTCAGTCTCCCCTATTAGATCTTAAACTCGTTGGAAAGTAGGACCTAGTTCTTCTACTTTTATCATACGATCACAGATACCTAGGCACTCAATAAATACTGCTAGAGAAGCAGCATGACTTAGTGGAAAGAGCCCAGGCTTGGGAGTCAGAGGTCATGAGTTCTAATCCCGGCTCCACCGCTTGTCAGCTGGGTGACTTTGGGCAAGTCACTTCAGTTCTCTGGGCCTCAGTTCCCTCATCTGGAAAATGGGGATGAAGACTGTGAGCCCCACATGGGGCAACCTGATTACCTTGTATCTCTCCCAGTGCTTAGAACAGTGTTCGGCACATAGTAAGCGCTTAACAAATACCAACATTATCGTTATCAATCTGGATGATGACGGAGCTCACCGTATGACAGTATTTTCAACAAATTACAGAACTGTAAACAAGAGAATTATAAAAATAGCTACCTAATGGGTGTAGGCTCCTTGTGGGCAGGGAATGTGTCCAGTTGTATTGTACTCTCCCAAGAGGAGCAGCGTGGCTCAGTGGAAAGAGCCTGGGCTTGGGAGTCGGAGGTCGTGGGTTCTAATCCCAGCCCCTCCGCTTGCCAGCCGCGTGACTTTGGGCAAGTCACTTAATTCTCTGTGCCCCAGTTACCTCCTCTGTAAAATGGGGATTAAAACTGTGAGCCCCACGTGGGACAACCTGATTACCTTGTATCCCCCCCAACGCTTAGAACAGTTCTTCGCACATAGATAGCGCTTAACAAATAACACCCTTATTACAGTGCTCTGCACACAGTAAGCACTCAATAAATATGATTGAGTGAATCAAAGTACCACCTCCCCCCCCCCCAGTTGCGGGGGAACTGCTAGAAACCAAGACTCGGGTTTGATCGAAGTCCGTAAAGGTCAGCCTTCCTCTCACTGCTGGACACACCAGGAGGGAAGCGTGTAGCAACTTTAAGCTGTCGAGGACGTTTTGGTTATCGCTATTCACGTTCCGTGAGTTGCAGCGCTAAGAAACTTTACAACTGCCCCCTCCAAGAACCATTCTGATATTTATTTTAATGTTCTCCATTTATATTGTTCAATCATTAATTTGCTTTTTATGTTTATAGCTCTTACTGCTTTATGTGTTTGTCTTCTCCCATTTAGATTATGAGTACCTTGAGGGAAAGGAACTATGCCTGAGTTGTTTATCTCGAATTTTTCCCAGTATTTAAAGCAGTGCTTGGCACACACTGCTAGCACGACTAATTCAACAACAGTAATAATGCTCATGGTACTTTTTTTTTTCCCTCAAGAGGTCAGGTCGTTTGGCTTTTCCATGCAGAATCCAGAAAGGAAAGATTTGCATAAGGCAAGGAACTCTCTAAGACCTAATATACAAGTGCAGCAGAATTTTAGCTGTTTTCCAAAATAAACGCTAATCTTTGATTAAAAGAAGCCAGGCTCAAACCCCAGAAGTAGATCAATAAATCTCATTACTACCACTACTGCTATTATAAATGTATAATTTATACATTTATATAATTCATACCATATAGGAAAATGTTTATCTTCAAAAAATATGATAGGGATCATCCCTTATGCTTTGGTTTTATCTGCCACATTCACACACACCAATAAAAATCTCATTATCATTAGCTTCCTTTTTGGATGGGAAAGATAGCTGTCTGACTCTATGAGAAGCAGAACAATGATATTTTTGGTCATATAACTTCATCCACTCAGCATGTACAGTGTAAACCTGGGATAGTACAACAACAAATGGACACATTCCCTGCCCACAACGAGCTTACACCCATTTGGTAACTATTTTATAATTCTCTTGTTTACACTCACCATGTACCCTCAGGTTTCACCAATCAACGGTAATGATCATTTTTAGTACTTTGATTATGGTCTTTATTAAGCACTTACTATGGGTCAGGCATTGTTTTAAGCGATGGGGTAGATCTCAGTTAATCAAGTTGGACATAGTACCTGTCCCAAGTGGGGCTCACAGTCTCAGTAGGAAGCAAAAGAGGTATTTAATCCCCATTTTACTTCCTAAGCACTTAGTACAGTGAATGATTTTACTGAACTAATTTCACCGTTGAGCACAGAGAAATTCAGTGACCTGCCCAAAGTCACACAGCAAGCAACTGTCGGGGCCAGGAGTAGAATGTGGTTTCTCTGAATCCCAGGCCCGTGTTCTTTCCACTAGGTCATGCTGCTTCCTATTATGCACAGGAACTGTACTAAACACTTAGGAGAGTACAATATAACAGATTTGGTAGAAATATTGCCTTCCTGTAGGTATCTTACAGTCTAAAAAGGGAGATCTATTTTTTTAGTGGTATTTGTTAAGCGCTTACTGTGCACCCGGCACTGTTCTGAGAGCTGGGGTAGAAACAAGATAATCAGGTTGGATCCAGCCCCTGTCCCACATGGGGCTCAGAATCTTAATCCCCATTTTACAGAGGAGGTAACTGAGGACCAGAGGAATGAAGTGACTTGTCCAAAGTCACACAGAGGGAAGGTGGCAAAGCCAGGTATTTTCTCAGTTGTCAAATAGCACCATTTTAAGAAGCATTTTTAGGAGAAACTTTAGGAGAATGGATAAGGACTCCATGTCATGGTGTTTTCCTTTGCCATCTGTTGCTTCTTTTGTAAATGAAAATTTGTAATGGCGCTTGCAGCTGACATCTGTTCTCCGGGTCATTCCCAGCTGTCCAAGGCAATTCTCATCTTGGTAGGGAGGTTTTGAGATTTGCATTTTCCCTTCTTCAGGTCATGATGAATGTTATATTCATTAAGAATCGCAGAACTGTGCGGCTGCATTTTGATACTGACTGATTTTGAAATCCCAAGGTGTGTAGCCAGGATGTTACCTTTACACCAAACCGGAGGAGAAGATGAAATTCTAATTTTCAGGGAAAATGTAACTTTTTCTTGAAATCGAATATAAATAATCTATCGAAAGGTAATAACTCTAAATCAAGACACCAAATATGTTTTTCCTTCAAATTTTCCCATATATCATTTTTAAATGAGACTTAAGTGCTGCCACGTTCCAGGGACTGTACTAAACGCTGGGTTAAACCCAAGTTAATCAGGTTGGACACAGTCCCTAACCCAAATAGTGTTCACAGTCTTAATCCCCATTGTTCAGCTAAGGTAAACTGAGGCTCAGAGAAATCAAGTGAGTGCCAAGGTCACACATCAGACATGTGGTGGAGTAGTGATTAGAACTCAGGTCCTTCAGACTCCCAGGTCTGTGCTCTATCCACTAGCCCACCCGCTGCTTCTCATCATACCTTGATAAATTCTAAAGGTGGCAATAGATGGATGCCATTCGGATAGTTTATGTGGTGATTTTCTGGAAAGAATGAAAAAGGGGTTTTTGATTGATAAAAACAAGGGCAACGGGATTTGAAGTGCAATTTCTAATTATCCAATCAGTCAATGATATTTATTCATTCATTCATTCAATTGTATTTATTGAGCACTTACTGCGTGCAGAGCACCGTACTAAGCGCTTGGGAGGCTACAATACGACAATCAACAGACACATTCCCTGCCCACAATCAGTTCACATTCTAGAGGAGGGGACAGACAGTCATTTAAATAAATAAATGACTGATATGTATATAAGTGCTGTGGGGCTGGGGTGGGGATGAACAACGGGATAAAGACACGGTGATGCAGAAGGGAATGGGAGAAGAGGAAAGAGAGGCTTAGTCGGGGAAGGCCTCTTGAAGGAGTTACACTTTCAATGAGGCTTTGAATGGAGGGTGAGTAATTGTAGGATTTGAGGAGGAAGGGTGTTCCATCCCTCCTTGATTACTGCATCAGACTTCTTTACTGACCTCCTTGCCTCCTGTCTTTCCCCACTTCAGGCCCTACCTCACTCCGTTGCCCAGATCATTTTTCTACAAAACCAGTCCATGTTTCCCCACTCCTGGAGAGTCTCCAGTGGTTGCCCATCCACTTCCGCATCCAACAGAAATTCCTTACCATGGACTTTACAGAACTCAATCACCTTTCCCCCTCCTACCTTACCTCTCTCATTTCATACTACAACCCAGCCCACACTTTGCTCCTCTTAATGCCAGCCTACTCACTGTATTTCATTCCTATCTGTCTCTCCAACAACTCGTTGCCCAAGTCCTGCGTCTTGTTGGAACACCGCCCCCCCCCCCCGCTTCTTCATTTCCAACAATCACTCTGCCCACCCTCAAAGCCCGATTAATCTCCTCCAAGAGACCTTTCCCAACTAAACCCTCATTTCCTCTTCTCCATCTCCCTTCTTTATCATCCTGGCTCTTGGATTTGCAACCTTTATTTACCCCTCCATCAGACCCACAGCACATATCCATAATTTATTTTTAAGAATGCTTGTCTCCCCCTCTAGACTGTTCACATGTTGTGGGCAGGGAACGTGTCTACCGGCTCCGTCATATTGTACTCTCACTGTACACATGTTGTGGGCAGGGCATATGCCTATCAGCTCCGTCATATTGTACTCTTGTACAGTGCTCTGCACACAGGAAGTCCTCAACAAATAGAACTGATTGATTGAACCTCACCCACCTGGATTTTTCCAGTTGTTTAGGATTTTCATCAACATCTGCTCTAAACTTATATTTCTCCTCTTCTATGAGTTCTTAAAACGGTTGAATCATCCCACAGTACCTTTAGTTTGGTATTTTTTGTTCTACCCACAGATAGGAATGATTGCCTTGATAAACATTTAGGCCAAATAGCACATCCCAGAATCCAAACAGCTCATGTCTTTTGAACCAACGAGGAAATCTTGGAAGAATATAATTTCAAGAAAGGTAATGTTCCCTAGGCACACAACAAGTCTAAGAGATGCTGTGTAGCCTACTGAATAAAGCATGAGCAGCTTCAATTTTCAATGCTGTAATTCTATTCATGGTATTTCAATCTTTGGTATTCAATGAGTTCTTACTGTATAGAGAGAACTGCTCTAAGTGTTTAAGATGTAATTCAATCCTGTAAGTGAATAAATATATGAAGGTTTGTGTGTTTGGTCACAATTTACTCTCCCAAGTGTAGAATACGGGTTTGGGAGTCAGAGGGCATGGATTCTAATCCCAGATTCGCCACTTCTCTGCTGTGTGATTTGGGTAAACCACTTAATTCGCCCGTGTCTCAGTTACCTCATCTGTAAAATGAGGATTAAGAGACTGTGATCCCAACATGGGACAACCTGATTACCTTGTATCTACCCCAGTGCTTAGAACAGTGCTTGGCACATAGTAAGCGCTTTAATAAATACCATAATTATTAGTATTCATTCATTAATTCATTCAATAGCATTTATTGAGCATTTACTATGTGCAGAGCACTCCCCAATTAGACTGTAAGCCCGTCAAAGGGCAGGGACTGCCTCTGTTACCGATTTGTACATTCCAAGCGCTTAGTACAGTGCTCTGCACATAGTAAGTGCTCAATAAATACTACTGAATGAATGAATGTACAAGTCAGCAAGAGATAGAGACAATCCCCGCCCAATGACAGGCTCACAGTCTAATCGGGGGAGACAGACAAAAACAAGACAATATAATCATGATAAATAGAATCAAGGGCATGTACACCTCATTAACAAAGTAAACAAGGTAATAAAAATATATACAAATGAGCACAGTGCTGAGGGGAGGGGAAGGGGGAGGAGCAGAGGGACTCTCCCAAGTGCTTATTACAGTGTTCTGCATACAGCAAGTGCTCAGGAAATACAAATGAATGAATAAATGAACAATAAGTGCTCAGTAAATATGACTGATTGTTCAAACTTTCATTTCTGTATTTACACAGTGCAGACACCTTGAGATTTGTGATGATCTGAGGCCTGAAAGGAAAACTAAATGGGAGCCTAAAATAGATGGACAACCTGACAACCCTTTCAAATCAATCAATCAGTGCTACTTATTGAGAGCTTACTGTGCGTAAAGCACTGTTCTAAGCACTTGGGAGAGGACAATGCGACAGAGTAGGTAGACGTTCTCTGGCCACAAGGAGCTTATAATCTAGAGGAAGGGGAAAGAGATGATGAGATGACAGAAAGATTAAAATGGAATTCAAGATTCCAGAAAGAAGACAGTTGTCTTCTTTTCAATCTGTTAAAGAGTGCTGAAGATTTTCAATCTCGACCGCAATTTAGCAACTTCAGTAGACTCCGTCAGTGAAGATCAAACAAAAACGGATGCAAGGGGAAAAAAATATCTTCTGGAAGTGAGTGAATGGAATTTAATCAAAATCATTCATATGTCAAACAATTCATGGGAAACAACAATAAAATGGTAATGAGGCAGAGGAAAATGATCATTTGAATGAAAGCTAAATGAAACACGCTAATTATTAACAATAAAATCATTACTATTACTATGGTATTTGTTCAGCTCTTATTATGCATCAAGACCAGTGCTAAGATACAATACAATCAAGTTCCTTAAGGGCAGAAATCACGTCTACCAGCTCTGTTGTATTGTACTCTCCCAAGTGCGTATCGCAGTGCTCTTTACACAGTAAGCACTCAGTAAATACCACTGACTGATTGATTGATAACCAGATGAGATACAGTCTGTGTTTCAAATAGGGCTCGCACTCCTAGGGGACTCACCCCATTTTTACAGATGAGAAAATGGAGGCACAAAGAGAATTGTATGAAGTCACACAGCAGCCAAGTGCTTGGAGCTGTGATTAGAACCCAGGCCCCTGCTATTTCCACTAGGGCAACTGAAATGCAAATGATGTTAAATTGCCACAGATTTTGATAGGAGCCAGCAGCCACAAAAATAGACTTGGAAGCATTTTATCCAACAAATTGGTATCCTTGAACTCCAACATGTTGCTATAGAAACCCCCTGGTCTAAGGGTCAGTGGCTTGGGTTGTGTTATAGCAGGACTTGCTCATTTACACTGTACAATTTGTGATTTAATGAGGCAGTGTGGCCTACTGGAAAAAGCATGGGCCTGGGAGTCAGAGGACCTGGGTTCTAATTCCAGCTCTGCCACTTGCCTGCTGTGTGACCTTGGGCAAGTCACTTAACATTCCTGAGCCTCAATTACCTCATCTGTAAAATGGGGATTCAGATTGTGACCCCTGTGTGGGACAGGGACTGTGTCCCACACAATTATCTTGTATCTACCCCAGCGCTTCTCCTTCGCTGCGGCCTCCTCCCCCTCCCATCCTTTAACTGTTGGAGTTCCTCAAGGGTCAGTTCTCGGCCCTCTTCTGTTCTCCATTTACACTCACTCCCTCGGTGAACTCATTCGCTCTCACGGCTTTGACTACCATCTCTACGCAGATGACACGCAGATCTACATCTCCGCCCCTGTCCTCTCCCCCTCCCTTCATCCACCCAAACGGCTACCTTACTGTTAAGGGCTCTCGTTATATCCCGGCTAGACTACCGTGTCAGCCTTCTCTCTGACCTCCCTTCCTCCTCTCTCGCCCCGCTCCGGTCTATTCTTCACTCCGCCGCCCGGCTCATCTTCCCGCAGAAACGATCTGGGCATGTCACTCCCCTTCTTAAACAACTCCAGTGGTTGCCTATCGACCTCCGCTCCAAACAAAAACTCCTCACTCTAGGCTTCGAGGCTCTCCATCACCTTGCCCCTTCCTACCTCTCCTCCCTTCTCTCTTTCTACCGCCCACCCCGCACGCTCCGCTCCTCTGCCGCCCACCTCCTCGCCGTCCCTCGGTCTCGCCTATCCGGCCGTCGACCCCTGGGTCACGTCCTCCCACGGTCCCGGAACGCCCTCCCTCCTCACCTCCGCCAAACCGATTCTCTTTCCCTCTTCAAAACCTTACTTAAAAATCACCTCCTCCAAGAGGCGTTCCCAGACCGAGCTCCTCTTCCCCCTCTACTCCCTCTGCCATCCCCCCTTTACCTCTCCGCAGCTAAAGCCTCATTTTCCCCTTTTCCCTCTGCTCATCCACCTCTCCCTTCCCATCCCCACAGCACCGTACTCGTCTGCTCGACTGTATATATTTTCGTTACCCTATTTATTTTGTTAATGAATTGTACATCGCCTCGATTCTATTTAGTCGCCATCAGTTTTTACGAGATGTTCTTCCCCTCGACTCTGTTTATCGCCATCGTTCTTGTCCATCCGTCTCCCCCGATCAGACCGTAAGCTCGTCAAACGGCAGGGACCGTCTCTATCTGTTGCTGACTTGTTCATCCCAAGCGCTTAGTACAGTGCTCTGCACATAGTAAGCGCTCAATAAATACTATTGAATGAATGAATGAAAGCACTTAGAAAGTGCTTAATAAATATCATAAAGATAATAATTAATAATAATGTTGGTATTTGTTAAGCGCTTACTATGTGCAGAGCACTGTTCTAAGCGCTGGGGTAGATACAGGGTAATCAGGTTGTCCCACGTGAGGCTCACATAATAATCCTGGCTCCACCAATTGTCTGATGTGTGATATTGGGCAAATCACTTCACTTCCCTGTTCCTCAGTTACGTCGTCTGTATTAATCTATTGTATTCATTGAGTTCTTACTGTGTGCAGAGCACTATACTAAGTGCTTGGGAGAGTACAATATTACAATACAACAGAGTCGGTAGACAGATTCCGGCCCATGATGAGTTTATGTCTAGAAGGAGAGAGAGACATTAATATAAATAAATTATGGATGTATATATAAGTGCTGTGGGGCTGAGTGGGAGAGTGAAAAAGGGAGCAAATCAGGGTGACACAGAAGTGGTGGAAGAAAAGGAAATGAGGGTTCAGGCAGGGAAGGCCTCTTGAAAATGCACCTTCAATAAAATTTCGAAGGTGGGGAGAGAGGTTTGTCCATCAGATATGAAGAAGGAGGGCGTTCCAGGCCGCAGGCAGGATGTCAGCTAGAGGTTGGTGGTGAAATCAGTGAGCTTGAGGTATAGTGAGTAGGTTAACTTTAGAGGAGCACAGTACGCGGGCTGGGTTGTAGTAGAGAGGAGCAAGGTAAGGTAGGAAGGGGCAGGGCGGTTGAGTGCTTTAAAGCCTACGGTAAGGAGATTCTGTTTGATGAGGAGGTGAATGAGCAACCATTGGAGGTTCTTGAGAAGCGGGGAAACATGGACTGAATGTTTTTGAAGAAAAATGATCTGGGCCGTTGAGTGAAATAGAGACTGGAGTGGGGAGAGACAGGAGGCAGAGAAGTCAGCAAGGAGGCTGACACAATAATCAAATAGGGATAGGATAAATACTTGGATCAACTGTAAATGGTGACAGACTCAAAGTCCCATGTGGGACATGAACTGTGTCTAACCTGATAATCTTGTATCTTACCCAGAACCTCCCTCTCAAGATGGCACCCGGAGAGTTTCCAGTCCTCTACCAGTCTCGGCTACAGGAGGGAGAGTCAAGCAGCGGCCTGTCCGTTCCATTCCTAGCTTGGCCAGTGACTAGCGAGTGGAAGGCAATCTGCTACAAGTCAAAACTCACCTATGCTGGACAGCAGCGGCACGGGAGAGAGTCAAGGGAGGAGATTTGAGCTGACTGTGTGGAAGATGGCGATGGTCAACCACTTCTGTACTTTGACCAAGAAAACTCTATGGATCCACTACCAGAACGATTGCAGATGGGGAGAGGAGCGTTCTGGGAGAGATGTGTCTTTGGTGTCTCTATGGGTCGGAAACGACTCGGTGGTATAAAACAAGAACCCAGCAGTCTGCCTGGACCATAGCAAGTGCTTAACAAATGCCATTAAAAAATGAGGGAAAATAGTTGAGGGAAAAAGCAGTCTCTTTAGCTGTAATTCCCTTGGAGGAAAAAGTACTGGCTATAATGGTGTTTGTTCATTTCTGTATATTAAGAATTCAAACTGTAGGAATTTCTTTATGCATCTGCTACTGAGACTAAAATCAAGGAGAAAATTAAACAAAAAACAGAGATAAATATATTGTCACATGAATATCTTTTTATAATAATTGGGATTTTAAAATATCCATTAGCACCTTAATTGGCGAAATTTTTATAAGTAAATAACTTATTCTCTCTCCTTCTTCATGTGGGATTGCTGTGGTATGTAAGTTTGGTTCACTTCATTCCTGCCTTGGTCAAACTTCTCTTCCTTCCCTTCATCTGTCTCAATGTTATTCTTCGGCTTGACAGCAAGAGTGGACACTTTTTCATTTCAGGTGTTATTTCCTGAACATCAAGGAATAGGATGAAGGTGTCCATCAATTGTAGGAGTTTGAATTAGCCTTATGTCATATAAGGACAGATATCGAGCCAGTGGGAGAAAAAAAAAAAAACAGAGGGAGAGAGTTTCTTCTCCACTCGGTTCCAACAGAATGAATGTTTTTTACGCGTGGCTTGAATGCACCATGACAACAAAAATCAGGAAATGTTCACCTGACATAACCCAGTTGTTTTTTATAAAGATAGTGTGACAGAAATGACTGTATACATGGGTATGACACCAGATATGGGGTTCTTAATGGAGAGTTTTTTAAGAACACCGCATCCCCGTTACATGGGAAATGGGTGTCGTTGGCTTTCAAATTTATCTAAAATCCAGAACATGAAAATATGGACAAAACGTAAGAATGTGGTTGCAATAGTAATAAGAAGTAACAAGAACTTACTATGAGTGAACCACTGTGCTGAGCCTTGGGGAAAATGCCAGTTAGGCAGATGAAACACCTATTGATTCATTCACATTTACTGAGTGCTTAGCTCAGAGGAAAGAGCCTGGGCTTTGGAGTCAGAGGTCATGGGTTCGAATCCCAGCTCTGCCACTTGTCAGCTGTGTGACTGTGGGCAAGTCACTTCACTTCTCTGTGCCTCAGTTACCTCATCTGTAAAATGGGGATTAACTGTACACCTCATGAGGGACAATCTGATTACCCTGTATCTCCCCCAGTGCTTAGAACAGTGCTCTGCACATAGTAAGCACTTAACAAATACCAACATTATCATTATTATGTACAGAGCACTGAACTAAGCACTTGGGAGAGAACAGTACAAAAACAGACACTTTCCCTGTCTAAACGAGCCTACAGGCTAGAGGGGAGGAGGCAGACATTAATATAAAATGAAAAATTATAGATAGGTAACATAGGTGCTGTGGGGCTGGGAGGGGGTAAGAACAGAGGGAGCAAGTCAGGGAGACACAGAAGGGAGTGGGAGAAGAGGAAGGGGGACTTATTCATGGAAGGCTTCCTGGAAGAGATGGGCCTTCATTAAGGCTTTGAAGGGGGGGTGAACAGTGTCTTTCACATAGCAAGTGCTTAACCAATACCATAATTATTATTATTATTTGAGGAAGGAGGGTGTCCAGGCCAGAGGCAGGACGTGGACAAGGGGTCGGTGGCGAGATGGGTGAGATCGAGATACAGTGAGAAGTTTAGCATTAGAGGAGTGAAGAGTGCGGGCTGGTTTTTAGTAGGAGAGTAGTGAAGTGAGGTAGGAGAGGGCAAGGTGATTGTTTCAAACCCAATGGTGAGGAGTTTTTGTTCGATGTGGAGGTGGATGGGCAACCACTGGAGTATTTTGAGGAACAGGGTGACATGCTCTGGATGTTTTGGTAGAAAAATGATCTGGGCAGCAGAGTGAAGTTTGGTCTGGAGTGGGGAGAGACAGGTAGCTGAGAAGTCATTAAGGAGGCTGATGCAATAATCCAGGCGGGATAAGATGAGTGATTGTATTATTCATTCATTCAAATAGTATTTACTGAGCGCTTACTATGTGCAGAGCACTGTACTAAGCGGTTAGAATGGACAGTTTGGCAACAGATAGAGACAATCCCTGCCCATTGACGGGCTTACAGTCTAATCGGGGGAGCCAGACCGACAAAAACAGTAGCAATAAATAGAATCAAGGGGATGTACACCTCATTAACAAAATAAATAGGGTAATAAAATATATACAAATGAGCAAATGAGCACAGTGCTGAGGGGAGGGGAAGGGAGAGAGGGAGGAGCAGAGGGAAAGGGGGGGAAAAGGGGGGGAAAGGGGACTTAGCTGAGGGGAGGTGAATGGGGGGGCAGAGAGGCAGCAGAAGGAGCAGAGGGAAAAAGGGAAGCTCAGTGTGGGAAGGTCTCTTGGAGGAGGTGAGCTCTCAGTAGGGTTTTGAAGAGGGGAAGAGAGTTTGGCAGACGTGAGGAGGGAGGGCATTTCAGGACAGCGGGAGGACGTGGGCCAGGGGTCGACGGCGGGATAGGCAAAAACAGGGGACGGTGAGGAGGTGGGCGGCAGAGGAGCGGAGCGTGCGGGGTGGGCGGTAGCAAGAGAGAAGGGAGGAGAGGTAGGAGGGGGCAAGGGGATGGAGAGCCTTGAGCCTAGTATTAACGTGGTAGTGGTTCGGATGGAGAGGAAAGGGCAGATTTTAGTGATGTTAAAGTGGGATTGAAGGATTTAGTGATGGATTGAATTACGTGGGTTGAATGAGAGAGAGGAGTCAAGGATAACATCAAGATCATGGGCTTGTAAAGCAGGAAGGATGGCGGTGCCACTTAACGGTGTTAGGAAATTCAGGGGGAGGACAGGGTTTAGGTGGGAAGATAAAGATGATCTCTCATGTGAGGCTCACAATCTAAATGGGAAAAAGCCAGCAGTGTGGCCGAATGGATAGAACACGGGTCTGGGAATCAGAAGGAACTGGGTTCTAATCCCAGCTCATCCACCTGCTAAGTGTCTTGCCCAAGGTTGCACAGTGAATTTCTCTGGGCTTCTGTTATCTCATCTGTAAAATGGGGATTAAGTCTAGGAGGCCTAAATGGGACAGGAACTATGTTCAACCTGATTATCTTGTATCAACTCCAGTGCTTAGAACAATGCTTGACACCTAGTAAGAGCATAACCAATATCATAATTGTTACTATCAGTAGTATCATTATTATAAGAAGAACAAAGAGTCAGTCTCATGACATAAAGAAACTATTTTATCTTTCCCCCACCAGATGGTGCTTTCGTAAGTGCTCAGTGATCCTAAATGTAATTTTCAAGCAGCGCTGCCTAATGGTTAGAGCATGGGCCTGGGAGTCAGAGGACCTGAGTTTTAATCCCAGTTCCACCACTTTGGACTTTGGACAAATCACTTCGCTTCTCATTCCTCAGTTTCCTCAACTGTAAAATGGGGATTAAATATCTGTTCCACCTCCTAATTAATTTGTGAGAATCACATGGGACAGAGACCTTGTCCAACCTAATTCACTCATACATACTCGAGAAAAATTGTACTTTATTGAAGGCACTTCTCCAAGAGGCCTTCCAAGACTAAGCTCCCTTCCTCATCTCCAACTCCCTTCTGCATTATCATGACTTGCTCCCATTTTTCTTCCCCCATCCCAGCACCATAGCACTTATGTACATATCTGTAATTTATTTATTTAGATTAATGTCTGTCTTCTCTTATCTAGACTGCGAGCTTGTTGTGGGCAAGGAATTTTTCTGTTTATTGTATTGTACTCTCCCAAGCGCTTAGTACAGTGCTCTGCATACAGTAAGTGCTCAATAAATATGATTGAATGTATGATGTTGGAAACACAGTAAGTCCTTAACAAATACCATAAAAAAATCTATTTTGCCAGATTCATTCAATTCATTCATTCAATTTTGTTTATTGAATGCTTACCATATGCAGATTACTGTACTAAGCACTTGAATTGAAGCTTGCTAAATCTTCTGGTTCAGTGGTCATTTATGATGTAGGTGTTCTGCAACTTCTCAACCAAGTTATTTCAAAACTTCAAGGAGGATACCATCCATATCCAGTCCCAGTGAAGAGGAGGAAGAGGACAAAGAGGAGAATGAGTACAATAAGGACAATGAGGATGAGAAGGAGGAGGAGGAGAAAGATTGTGTTTCATAAAGTAATAATAATAATAATGTTGGTATTTGTTAAGCGCTTACTATGCGCAGAGCACTGTTCTAAGCGCTGGGGTAGACACAGGGGAATCAGGTTGTCCCACATGGGGCTCACAGTCTTAATCCCCATTTTACAGATGAGGGAACTGAGGCACAGAGAAGTTAAGCGACTTGCCCACAGTCACACAGCTGACAAGCGGCAGAGCCGGGATTTGAACCCATGACCTCTGACTCCAAAGCCCGTGCTCTTTCCACTGAGCCATGAAAGCTGAGGTGACAGTTGTGGGGAAATGAGGTTTAGCGATTATTCAGAGAAGTCCTGGAGGACTAATAAATGATAACTGGTATTTATCAAATGTTTACTATGTGCCAAGTACTGGACTAAATACTGGAATAGATACAACACCATCATATTGCACACAGTCTATGTAGGAGGGAGAATAGGGATTGAATCTCCATTTTATGGATGAGGAAACTGAGGCACAGAGTCATTAATTGACTTGAGCTCCTCTTCAGACTGTAAACTCTCTGTAGGCAGACAACATGTCTACCAACTCTGTTGTTTTGCCCTCTCCCAATCAGTTAGTACAGTGCTCTGCATATAATCAGCACTCAATAAATACCACTGATTGATTGTCGAAGGTCACACAGGAGGAAAGTAGTGGAATTGGGATTAGAACCCGGGTCCTCTGACTTCCAGCCCTGTGATCTTTTCAACTGACCATTTTGCTTCTCTAGTTTATTCATTTCATCTAAAACATTCAACGTGATGTCCACAATTTCCCACAGACCCTATAAACTTCACTACAAAACATAAAATCTGTGTGGGAATCTAACATCTTCCTCAGTGATCAATCATTAATGAAAAGAAGCAGTTTAGTCTAGTGGTTAAAAGCACAGGCTTGGGAGTCACAGGACCAGTGTTCTAATCCAGATTCAGACTATAACCTCATTTTGGGCAGGGAATGTGTCTGTTATATTGTACTGTATGTTTTATTGTGCTCTCCCAAACGCTTAGTACAGTGCTCTGCACACAGTAAGCGCTCAATAAATGCAATTGAATGAATGACTCCACTGCTTGTCTGTTGTGTGACCATGGGCAAGTCATTTAACTCACCTGGACCTTTAAATGTACCTTTAAATGTAAAATGGGAATTAAGTTTGTGAGCCTTTTGTGGGGCAGAGACTGTCATTCATTCATTCAAATTGTATTTACTGAGCGCTTACTCTGTGCAGAGCACTGTACTAAGCGTTTGGAAAGTACAATTCAGCAACAGAGACAATCCCTATCCAACAACGGGCTCACAGTCTAGAAGGAGGGAGACAGACAACAAAACAAAACGAACAGACAGGCATCTATAGCATCAACATAAATAGAATTATAGATACATATAATTAATAAAATAAATGGAATTAATCAATATGCACATATATACACAAGTGCTGTGGGGTGGGGGAGGGGTAGAGCAGAAGGAGGGAGAGGGAGCGATGGGTAGAGGAGGAGGTGTAGAGGAAAAGGGGGGCTCAGTCTGGGAAGGCCTCCTGGAGGAGGTGAGCTTTCAATAGGGCTTTGAAGGGGGGAAGTCTGAATATCATGCATCTACCCTAGCACTTGGGACAGTGTCTGACACATAGTAAGCACTAAAATACCATTTAAATGAACAGTGAAGGATATTTAATGAGAACTTACTGTGTACAGAACACTGTACTAAGTTCTAGGAGAACAGGGTCCATAGACATGATCCCTGCCCTGGAAGAGCTTACAATTTAGACCTAAAACAAAAAAAATGATTACATTTCCTGGCTAATTCTGCTTCATTCATGAATGAGCTTTTCACCAGGTGGTGATTCAGTAGCCCCACTGATTCCCAACCAGCTTCCTGTTTTTTGACATCATGGTACTTGTTAAGCTCTATGTTCCAAGCACTGTTCCAAGCACTAGGGTAGATACAAGTTAATCAGGTTATCACGTTGGACTCAGTCCCAGTGCCAGATGGGGCTCACCCTCTTAATCCCCATTTGAGGTAACTGAGGCCCAGAGAAGTGACGTGACTTGCCAAAGGACACACAGCAGACATGTGGCAGAGCCAGGACTAGAATTCAGGTCCTTCTGACTGCCAGGCCCGTGCTCTGTGAACTATGAATTATTGTACTCTCTCAAGCATTTAGTACAGCGCTTTGCACAAAGTGCTAAATACAATGATAATAACGATAATGACGGAACCACACTGTTCGTTTAGCACCTTGAGTGGATTTTGAAGCTCTCCCCATCTCCCTTTTCTGACTTCTTTGCCTGAAATTATTCTCAAACCAAAAGCATAAAAGAGACAAGTTGCCCAAAAAGAAATGGATTAAACAGTTTTGATTACAGTGCTGTTTGTTCAATCAGATGAGTTGTGAACAATTCTGTCCACTCCTTTACCACAATAATGATCCCATGAGATATATGTGAGTGGGAAGACTGTACATCTGACATTGGCTTGTTTACATTCTAGAAATTTCATAGATGAAAGACTAATTTCTATATGTGATGATGGGGGATTAACATTCTCGTGGTTAAGTGGGTCTCATGGAAGCTAAAGTATGAAAAACCTGTTACCATACAGAGCAGAGAAAACATGGAGTAGAATCAAAGAGAATTTACTAGTATCAGAGAGTGGTAATCCAACGTGTAAAAATAATCGAGGTGTTTGTTAAACACCTACTATGTGCTGGGCACTGTAGTAAGCACTAGGGTAGATACAAGGTAATTGGGTTCAACAGAATCCCTCTCCCACATAGGGTTCACGATCTTAATCAGGGTTCACAATCTTAAACATCAATCAATCCAACAATGGCATTTACAATCAAACAATGGCATCGGGAAGCAACGTGGCTCAGTGGAAAAGAGCCTGGGCTTCGGAGTCAGATGCCATGAGTTCGACTCCCGGCTCTGCCACTTGTCAGCTGTGTGACTGTGGGTAAGTCACTTCACTTCTCTGTGCCTCCGTTACCTCATCTGTAAAATGGCGATTAACTGTGAGCCTCACATGGGACAACCTGATTACCCTGTATTTACCCCAGCGCTTAGAACAGTACTCTGCACCTAGTAAGTGCTTAACAAATACCAACATTATTATTATTATTTACTTATGTGCAGAGCACTGTATTAAACACTTGAGTGAGTTCAATACAACAGAATTAGCAGATCTGTTCCCTACCCATTATCCAAGAATCCTACTGTATTTTGCTTTTTCCTCCTCCTTCTTGGTGGCCCTTTTTCTCTTAATCTCCTTTTGGCCCTTAATCTCTGAAGGAGGGTAGATGGGGGAAAAGGGAGAAGTGACACTCATATTAGTCACTTCTCTGAAACATTAGCAGCACTGACTAAATGTGTGGTAGTGTGGAAACCTGTGGCTAAAATGAGATTTGGCTGCATTTGAGGCACATCTGTTCTCCCTATCTTCCACTAGCAGAGCCCATTTAAGAGTTGTTAAACAGTACTCCCAAATAATGACATTAAATAAAATAGTCAAAAGAAGCTAAATAGTCAGGAAGAACTGGGTTTTAGACAAACATTTTTTTTTTTCCTGCAAAAAGTAAAAAAGGGGAAAAATAACTGATTAACCCAGACTGTCAATCTTCAAAATCAATCCCTTCCCTGAAAAGTTATTCAACTGTTTTCCAAAGCAAACAGTTTGTCCTCATTCTCCCTCAGGCTGCAAATTTATGGGATTTGAACAGAGAATTATGTTTTGGATGGTGGAGTGTTTCTCATGGTACTAGGATTATTGTTAGGGGCAGGGGGATGCTTGAGGGTCTCAAATAGATTCCAGGGCTTAAATGATCCCTGAAGTAGAAGGTCAGAAATCTGTTTTTCACAAAACGCCTTCATGCCATGAGGCCCTTAATGAGTTGGATGGTAGTTTGAGCTTTAACAGCTGCCAAAGGAGGAGGGTCAGGCGCAAGCTTAGAAAGTTTATGCACAACAAATGATTAACAAACTATTGAAGAGAGAGCACTGTTCTAAATTCATGCAGAAGAATGTTCCAGCTTTGCTCACACCTTTAACTGCTATATGGAATGCCTTCCCCTCCCTCCCCCGCCAAACCACGTTGTCCTTCAGAGCTCTCCTAAAAAGTAATTTCCTCCAAAAAAATATTCCCAGCTGAATTCTTCACCATCCATTTTATGCCACCCCATCAGTTTCTTCAGTTCTCATCTGTATATCCATTAATTTGTTATATCTTGGCTTTTTTCAGGTTTTTTGCCATTCTTTCACCTATTCTATATTTAACAATGTGTGTTCACTTGCCTCCTCCACTAGACCATAAACTCCTCTCGGGTGGGAAATATGTTTTCTTTTCTTGTATGTCCTCCAATTACATACATTGTGCAGCCTTTTTAAGGTATTTGTTAAGTACTTACTACCTGTCAAGCACTCGTCTAAGCACTGTGCAGTTCTCTGCACACAGTTTTCAACAAATGATCTCTTTCCATCAGAAAGTCACTCCCTCTTCCCCATCCTGGCTCTGCCCCCAGGCATGCTCTTTCCCCGGTGAGCCCAGTGGATTTAAGCATTCAGCAGCCCTCTCTCTCCACCAGATGTCCACATGAATTCACTGTGTCAGCTGCCTCCTTAAGACATTCAAAACCCAATATCCTCCTTTACCACACCATTATGCTCTCTCCTGGGACTCTACATCAGCTGTCTTCCACGTCACAGAAGAACCTCCATCTCCTCTGCCTTTCATCTGAGAGACAGAGACCATGTCCAATTCCTGTGTATTTTCCCTGTGCTTAGTATAGTGCTGTGCACACAATAAGAACTGAGTAAACACCAGTAAACTACATCATGATGATTATTAGGAAGTAGAGAAGGTTTTGCTTCATTATGTCTGTAAAGTAGCTCTTCTTTCTTCCATGTTTGCAGTTTCCCAATTTTAGTTCACTTTGCAACAGCTATTTGGGTATCTTGCTACCATGAATTTTTCTCAGCAGTCCAATCAAGTGAAGATATATACAGTGAGAATGCTTGGATTCTAGAAGAATAACTATAGTGCAATTTATGTGATTCTAACTCTGTGTGACTCTGTTTTGCCACTTGGCACTTGATATGGAATGTGGGAGAAGAATGGATGATGGCAAGATACTCAAGAAACTGCTAAATGGAGAAGTGAAAAGGAGCTGGAGTAAATGACAGAGTGAAGCATAATTTCAAGCAAAATGATATAGCAATGGACTGCCAAAGAACACTCCTTCAGGAAAACAAGATTGGCTGACAGCAAACAGGAGAGGGATTGATCTCTCTATGCTGAAAGATCATTCTAGACTAAACTCACTGGGCAGACAACGTGCCATCCTTCCCATTTCTCACGCCCACAACCTTGGTGTCATCTTTGACTCGGCTCTCTCATTCACCCCACACATCCAATCCGTCACCGAGACCTGCCGGTCTCACCTGTATAATATCGCGAAGATCTGCCCTTTCCTCTCCACCCAAACGGCTATCTTACTGGTGCAGGCTCTCATAATATCCCGGCTGGATTATTGTGTCAGCCTTCTCTCTCATCTCCCTTCCTCCTGTCTCTCCCTGCTCCAGTCTATTCTTCATTCCGCTGCCCGGCTCATCTTCCTGCAGAAACGCTCTGGTAATGTCACTCCCCTTCTTAAAAACCTCCAGTGGTTGCCTATCGACCTGCGCACGAAACAAAAACTTTTCACTCTAGGCTTCAAGGCTCTCCATCACCTTGCCCCCACCTACCTCTCCTCCCCTCTCTCTTTCTACTGCCCACCCCATAGGCTCCGCTCCTCTGCCACCCACCTCCTCACCATCCCCCTTCTCGCCTATCCTGCAGTCAACCACTGGTCCACGTCCTCCCACTGTCCTGGAACGCTCTTCCTCCTCACCTCCGCCAAACTCTCTTCCCCTCTTCAAATCCCTACTCATCTCCTCCAAGAGGCCTTCCCAGGCTGAGCTTCCCCTTTTTCCTCTGCTCCCTCTGCTGCCTCTCTACCCCCCCTTCACCTCCCCTCAGCTAAGCCCCCTTCCCCCCCTTCCCTCTGCTCCTCCCCTCTCCCTTTCCCTCCCCTTAGCATGGTGCTCATCCGCTCATTTGTATATATTTTTATTACCCTATTTATTTTGTTAATGAGATGTACATCCCCTCGATTCTATTTATTGCTATTGTTTTTGTCTGTCTGTCTCCCCCGATTAGACTATAAGCCCGTCAAAGGGCAGGGACTGTTTCTATCTGTTGCTGATTTGCACATTCCAAGTGCTTAGTACAGTGCTCTGCACATAGTAAGTGCTCAATAAATACTATTGAATGAATGAATAAGCACTCAGTAAATACGACTGAATGAATGTTTACCAACCCTTTCATATTGTGCTCTCCTAAGCATCTAGTACATGCACACAGTAAGAACTTAATAAAAATGATTGATAGGTCTCCTTGGGTTGTCTTCCAGCACAACAGGCTACACACCCTAAAAAAAAAAGAATTAATGAATTCATCCAAGACCTGCTGAATTCTGGCTGTGTTCTTGCAACACAGAGACAAGGAGACCCATGATTATGAATAGCTTTGCCCAGCTGGCATAGGGCTTCCAGGACTACATACCCCAGAAACACTTAAGGTGAAGGAAAAGAGGGCCGAGGTAGCTGTGAGGCAGTCACTGTGATGTGCCCTTAACAAATGCTTAGCACACAGTAAGTGCTCAATAAATACGATTGAATGAATGTGAAAGTGAGGCCCAGCCACCCACCTGTGGTTTTCCTTGATTGGGGACAGAGCATTTTACCCAGGTGGAAACTTCAACAAAAAAACCAGTTGAACCTTCTTTGTAACAATTTCCAAAGAAATGAGCCCTAACATCTGTAGCAGAGAGAGAAAGTCAACTGCTGCTGACAACATTGCCTTCAGTCAACAACCTACCAGGGTTCCTGTGTGGGAAACCTGCAGAGAAGCAATCAATCATATCTATGGAGCATTTACTATGTGCAGAACACTGTACGAAGCACGTGGGAGAGTGCAATGCAACAGAGTTGATAGATACTGTCCCTGCCCACACTGAACTTACAGTCTAGTGGGAAAGAAGGAAAATAAGCTGCTTGTCAGACCAATCCAAGAACAAGACAATGTGTCAAGATGTCCACAGCAATACAATTTAATGGGTCCCTTACACTGATGCAGGGGCCAGGCGATTCCCATCAACAGAGACAAGTCCACTGACCCCGGACCACCTTTTACACCCTCCAGTGCTTTCTGCCCCTCCTCTCTTTTACTATGAGGGTGGTTTACCTCCCCCATGTCATTCTGGGCTATTCCTGAGGTGGGTCTACATATTTTGGGACGCCCCCCAGTCGGCAAACTTGCTTAATCTGGTTATGGTCAGGGAAGTAAGTATGACCTATGTTTGCATAGAACTTCTGATTGTCTGGAAAAAGGAGAGAGAGTTTTCCCATCCAATTCACTATCGCCATCATTAACATTCTACCTGGTGGATGATAGAATTATTTATTGTTGTTGTAGCCCTATCATTCTTTCTCTGTTCTCCTAACTGCCCTGATCCTATCATCATTTTGTATTCTATTCACCACTGTGTGGGTTCCTGATTACTGGTACCATAATGGTTTCTTTTGTGTTACTGTCAGGAACCTTCTGTAGCACCTCATTCTCTGACTTCTTCCAGTATCTCATACAAGAGGGAATTCAAGGAGAGGAAGTGGAGGGAGCGAGTGTAGACAGCTCACTGAGGGAGTTGGAGAGGAATTTTAGGTGGGAGATGGGGTGATAACTGGAGGGAGTCATGGAATAAAGGGAGAGTTTTTGAGTAGAAAGTATACATGAACATGTTTGAAAGCAGTGAGAAAGAAGACACTGGAGAGAGAACAGTTAAAGATGACGGTTAAAGATGGAAGAAGGGTGAAGGCAAGTATTTTGATAAGATGCCCCGTGATGGGGTCACATGTGCAGGTGGAAGGCATGGATTTTGAGAAGAGTTGGAAATCTCCTCTTGAGATACTGCTGGGAGAATTGTAGGGACAGGAGGAGAGAGGGACTGGAGAAGAGCAAGGGAGATTTTGCAGAGTTCATAACTAGTCAATCAATCAGTGGAATTTATTGAGCACTTTCTGGGAGCAGACCACTGTTCTAAGTGCTTGGGAAAGTACGTTTCCTGACCATAATGATCATTTTATCAATAAAGTACGTGGCCAGGTCATTAGGGAAAAGAGATAGAGGATTAAGGGTTGGGGATTTGAGGAGGAAAGCAAGTGTTAGAAATGGCTGGAGAGGGCAGTGGACATGGGAGTTGTTAAAGATGGAGAAACAATTTTGCCGGGTGAAGACAAGGGAAGAGGTAAAACACCAACACTTTCTTCTCCTTCTTTCAAATACAGAACTTAATTGCTGTGTAGTAGAAGAAAGTGATGGACTTGGTTTAAAGAGAGATCAAAAAGGAAGGAAGGTGAAAAGCAGCAACCAAATCCCAATTTCAATGGTTCTAATTAATTATTCTCTTTTTAAAGGCTCAGCAATATAGGAGAATTTATTGTTTAAAAAAATCTATTAATTTTGTCCTTTAAGAGCCCTGGTTGCTACTTTTTAGAAAGAAGTGGTAAGTTATATAACTTATAAAAGAGAAATAATTACATTAATTTCAATTAGAATAGCTTTCAACATAATGTGCCATCTTTTGTGTGAGAAAAAAAAAGACCCCTTGTCAGCCAGGATAATTCTGGTAAAATGAACAAAGGAGAACCCCTCTTGCCGTTTTTGGCTTCTTTCAAAATCATGTCAGTAAATAATACTTTGCTACAGATGAGTGGGAACAAATGAATAACATCTCCCATTTTGTTCTCAAAGATAGTCACCCTTTCTATAAACATCCTGTGTTTTGTCTGACACGGTTCGCTTCTGCATTCAAAAACTAGTCTGTAATAACATACCCCTGTTTACATCTATTTCATTCTTCCAAGTAGACATAATTTTCTACTTCTTTCCATTTTACCTGCTTTAGGGGCAGTGTAGTCTCTGAAAGTTCAATTCTCTGTTCATTTGTCCTAAGGGGAAGTAGCACGGGCCTGGGAATCAGAAGGATGTGAGTTCTAATCCCAGCTCCGCCGCTTCTCTGCGTGTGATCTTGGGCAAGTCACTTAATTTCTCTGAGCCTCAATTACCTCATCCGTAAGACTGTGAACCCCATGTGGGATGGGGACTCTGTCCAACTTGATTAGCTTGTATCTTAGCCCAGAGCTTAGTATAGTACCTGGCATCTTAGGCCTGGACATCTCCACCATCGGGGCCCAGACAGAGGGTCGCCAAGCACTCTACCCTAATTATTACAGAGGGGTGAGAGTGACTTACTCACAGACACTCAGGCCTGAGACAGCGGTGGGTCCGTGCTCTGGCCTCCTGCACTCTGGAGTCTGGTGGACATCAGGTTGCTGCTCTTCCCTACACCCTTTTGCGCCCAGCATCTAAAGTCCTGGAAGGCTCACTCCCCCCTCCCTTTTTTCTAATCCTTTCCTCTTTCCCTCTCTCTTTTCCTTCCTGCCTTCCTCTCCCAATCTCCTTTCTACCTTCTCCCCTTTTCCATTTTCCTCTTTCTCCTTCCCTCCCTCCCTCTACCTCCTTTCCTCTTTCCCTCCCTCTTTCTCTCCTTTCTTCTTTCCTTACCTACCACTCTCCATTCCTCTTTCCCGCCTCTTTCTTTTCCTTTCCCTCCATCCTTCCTTCTTTCCCTTTCCCTCTCTTTTTCCCTACTCTCCTTTCCACTTTCCCTTCCGCTCTCTTCTTTCCTCTTTTCCTCTCTAGCCTTTGTTTTTTCCCTCTCTTTCTTCTTTCCCTCTCTCTGTTCCTTTTTTTTGCTCTCCTTTCCTTCTCTCTCATTTCTTCTTGCCCTCACTCCTTCTTTCCTTTTCTCTCATTTCTTCTTTCCCTATCTCTTCTTTCCATTTTCCCTTCTTGTCTTTCTTCTTTTCTATTTACTTCCCTCTCACTCTCCTTTCCTCTTTCCCTCCCTCTCTTCCTTCCTTTTCCTCTCCCTCTCTCTGCTTTCCTCTTTCCCTACCTATCTCTCTCCATTCCTCTTTCCATCCCTCTCTTCCCCTTTCTCTTACTCCCCTGTCTCTCCTTTCCTCTTTTCTTCCCTCTTGCCCTCCTTCTCAATTCCTTCCTCTTTCCCTCCCTCTGTCTTCCTTCATCTTTCCCTCCACCTCTATCTCCCATCCTCTTCCTCCCTTCTCTCCCCCTTCCTCTTTCACCCCTCTTTTCTCCCTTCCTCAACCTCTTTCATCCCCTCCTCCTTTCCTCCCTCTCTCTCTTCTTTCCTCCTTCTGTCTCCTCTCCTCCCTCTCTCTTTCCTCCCTTCCTCCCTCTCTCTCTCCTTTCCTCCTTCTCTCTCCTCTCCTCCCTCTCTCCTCCCTTCCTCCCATTTCCTCCCTCCTTTCCTCTCTCCTTTCCTCCCTATCTCCTCTCTTCCTTCTTTCCTCCCTCCCTCTTCCCTTCTGTCCTTTCCTCCCTCCCTTCCTATCTCTCTCCTTTCCTCCCTATCTCCTCTCTTCCTTCTTCCCTCCCTCCCTCTTGTTCCCTCTCTCCTTTCCTCCATTGTCCTCCCTCCTCTTTCCCCCAGCCCCCTCTCCATCCTCTCTCCTTTTAAACACTCTTTCTTCCCTCCTGCCTTACTTTCTTATTTTCCTCTGACCTTTTCTTTCCTGCTAGCCTTTCCTCCCTCTCTTCTTTCCTCCATCCTTTCCTCTTTCAGTCTTGCTTTTTCCTCTCCACTCCCACACCATCATTTTCATACCACCAGCCCACAGACCTGTACACCTCCAGAATGTGCTATCTCTGTTTTTGTGCTTGAGTTCTGGAATACTGTTTGTGGAAATCCAGACATCAGGCTGACCTTATCTATCTCGCACTTGTCCTCACCAGCTAATAACTGTCCTCTCCTTCCCCCTGCAACAATACTTCTCCTTCCTTACTGATGCCCATGTCCTTTGCATGTGCCAGATGTTTCAGGCTTTTAACTCAGTCACTCAAATAACTCCTTGTTCAAACCCCTCGACCACCCACCTCCCCCATCTCTTGTCCCCAATGATTTACCACCTATTTAATCAACAAATTTGAAACCATCCAGGAAGATCTCCTCTCTAATCCCTTCCTTCTCTTTCCACCTCTTTGACTCTCCCATCCTTCCCTATAGTATCTCAAGAACAGATCTTGTCTGCCTGAACCTACCTCTTCCTACTTTATCAAAACACTTCCCCGCTTCAACTGATCACCCTGACCACCATCTTCAACTGCTCACTCTCCAGTGGCTTCTCTCCACTGCTTTCACACATGTCCATTCATTTATTTATTCATTCAATTATATTTATTAAGGACTAACTGTACTAAGTGCTTGGGAGATACAATGTAACAGTCAGCAGACACATCCCCTGCCCACCAAGAGCTTTTAGTCTAGAGAGGGAGACAGACATTAATATTAATAAAATACAGATATGTACATAAGGGCCTGAGGGGGGGGGGATGAATGAAGCGTGTCAGGACGATGGAGAAGGGAATCCATGATTACCCTACCCTACCCCACCCGCCGCCAACCCCATGGCAACTTTTATTCCTCACTCTACCTCCTTCTCACCATTCCTTACCAAACTCAAGTGAGTTGTTTACTCCCACTGCTTCCAAATCCAGCTATTTCCCCCTCGGCTCCATGAGAAACTGTGCTCTCCAAGATGTCCAATGACCGCCTTCTTGCCAAATCTAATGGCCTCTACTCCATTCTAATTCTGCCCAACCTCTCTGCTTCCTTCATACCATGGACCACCCCATTCTCAACTAATTATATTCATTGAGCTCTTAGTCCAGAAAACTGTACCAAGCATTTGGGAGAGTATAACATGAGAGAGTTGGTAGACATGTTCCCTGCCCACAATGGGCTTATGATCTAGAGGAGTGGAGATAGACAACAAAATAAATTGCTTACAGATGCATACGTGAGTCTGAGAGACAGAGAGAGGTGAATAAAGGGGGCAAATCCAAGTGGAAGGGTAACACAGAAGGGAGAGGGAGAAGAGGAAAAGAGGGTTTAGTCAGGGAAGGCCTCCTGGACCGGGGAGTTGCATAACTCGTTTCCTTGAAGAATTAGTACAGTGCCTGGTCCAGAGTAAATGCTTAACAAATGCCACAAAAGCATATATACTACCTTGGCTTCAGACTGACATTGTCCTCTTTGGTTCTCTTCCTAGTTCTCTGACCACTCCTCCATCGCTTTTGCTGGATATTACTCTAACCGTGGGATTCCCTCAGTGATCAGTTCTGGTTCCCCTTCTGTTCTTCATCTACGCCCATTTTCTCATAGAATACACTGGCCCCGACAACTTCAAGTATCAGTTTTATGCAGATGATTCCTGAGTCTACCTCTCTCCCCTTTTGTCTCACATTTCCTCTTGCCTTCAGGACAGCTCTACTTGACTGTCCCCCTGACACTGCAGTCAGTCAATTAAGCAATTGTATTTATTGAGCACTTACTATAATACAGGGCACTGTACTAAGCAGTTGGGAGAGTACAACAACCTAACAGACATGTTACCTGACACTTCAAACTTAACATATCAGAAACTTCTTTCGGACCAAAACTGCCCTACCAATGACTTTCCCATAACTGTAGACACCACCATCCTCCCTGTCTCAAAAGTCCATAACTTTGGAATTATCCTTGACTCATCTCTTCCATTCAACCTGCATTATCAGTCTCTCATCAAACCCTATCAGTTCTACCTTCATGACATCTCTAGAATCTTCCCCTTCCTCTCCATAAGAACTGCTATCATGCTATTCCAGGCATTTGTCATATCCTGCCTCGACTAGTGCATCAGCCTCCTCGCTGACCTCCCTTCTTCCTGTCTCTCCCTTCTCAGATCCATACTTCACTCAGTAGGGTGCGTCATTTTTCTAAAAAAAATTAATTCCACATCGCCCCGTTCCTCAAGGACTTCCAGTGGTTACCCTTCCCTTTCCGCATCCAAAGGAAACTCTTTAATGCTCTCAATCAGCTCTCCCCCACCTACCTTGCCTCAGTGACTTCCTATGGCAACCCAGCTTGCACACTTTGTTCCTCTGTCACTGTACCTCGAACTAATAATAATAATTGTGGTATTTATTAAGGACCTACTGTGTGCCAGGCACTGTACTACGTGCTAGAGTGGATACAAGCAAACTGGGTTAGATCCAGTCCCTGTTCCACATGGGGCTCACAGTCTCCATCCTTTTTTTACTGCTGAGGGAACTAAAGCCCAGAAAAGTGAAGTGACTTGTCCAAGATTGCAGGGCAGACAAGTGGCAGATCTGGATTAGAACCCAAGACCTTCTGAGTCCCAAGCCCACTCTCCAGACACTGCACCATGCTGCTTTTTTCAAACCACAGACACTTTGCTCACATTCTCCCTCTGACCTTTAACTCCCTCTCCCTTCATATTTGACAGACCACCCCACCTCCAAAGCCCTACTAATATCCTATTTTTTGTGGAATTTGTTGATCACTTATGTGGCAAGCACTGTACTGAGCACTTGAATAAATACAAGCTAATCAGGTTGGATAAAGTCCCGGTACCACATGGGATTTATAGTCTTAATCTCTATTTTACAGACGAAGTAACTGAGGCATAGAGAAGGAAAGTGATTTGCCCAAGATCGCCTAGCCAATGATTAGATTCAGGATTAGAACCAAGGTCCTTCTGACTCCCAGACTCTTGCCCATTCACTAGGCCAGATTGTTTTTTCTGAGAGGCTTTTCTTGATTAACTTTCATTTCCCAAACTCTATTGCCCACCCTTCCATGTGGGCAGGGTCTAAATCCCTTAAGTACTTTGACTCACTCTACTCACAATCCTGTAGCATTTATGTATGTTTCCTTATATTCTGTCATTTCTCCTACATTTAATTTACTTGCAAGTGGGTTTTTTTTTTGCTTTTTCCTTTTTTAATTTATGGTATTTCTCAAGCATCATGTCTGCCTCCCCCTCTAGACTGTAAGCTGCTTGTGGGAAGGGACTGTATCTACCAATCTATTGTACTGTATTCTCCAAAGCATTTAGTACAGTTCTGTGTGCATAGTAGGTACTCAATGTATACCACTGATTGATTTAATAATAATAACAATAATGTTGGTATTTGTTAAGTGCTTACTATGTGCAGAGCACTGTTCTAAGCACTGGGGTAAATACAGGGTCATCAGGTTGTCCCACGTGAGGCTCACAGTTAATCCCCATTTTACAGATGAGGTAACTGAGGCCCAGAGAAGTGAAGTGACTTGCCCACAGTCACACAGCTGACAAGTGGCAGAGCCGGGAGTCGAACCCATGACCTCTGACTCCCAAGCCCGGGCTCTTTCCACTGAGCCACGCTGCAAAGGGAGAGTTTACACACTGAAGTTCTTGTACCCAGAAGGGGACAGAAAAATAGGAGGAGACTCTTCTCAAAGAAGTTTGAGCGGTAAGAATCAGGGTTTATCCAAGAGCACTATGGATGCTCAGGAAAGACTCAGTTTAATACAGCACATTCTAACACTTAAATGATAAAAAGGAACTGCTGATTATTATTTTGCTATTTATTAAACACTTACCTCAAGTAAAGCACTATGTTAAGTGAGGAGCTAGATACAAGATAATCAGATGAGACTCTCTCCCTGACCAACCCAGAGATCACAGTCCAAGTAGAAAGTTTATTAGCTTTTATAGTGCATATTCACGTTTCTAAATTTGAAATATTTTGTGGTCAGTGGGATTTTTTAGGCATAATGTTCTTAAATTATCTTCGCTGGACCAAGCGGCTGGGGAAGTCATTCGTCCATGCATTGTCGTGTTTATTGAGCGCTTACTGTGTGCAGAGTGCTGGACTAAGTCATTCATCCATGCATTCAGTCGGGTTTATTGAGCGCTTACTGTGTGCATAGCGCTGGACTATACGCCTGGAGAAGTCATTCATCCGTTCACTCGGTCATATTTCTCCAACCCCTCCTTTGCGTTTGGGCTGTAATACTAATAATTATTATGATTTTGTGTTAAGCACTGTGTGCTGAGCACCGATCTAAGCACTGGGGCAGATACAGGGTAATCAGATTGTCCCACGTGGGGCATGGCTCAGTGGAAAGAGCACGGGCTTTGGAGTCAGAGGTCATGAGTTCGAATCCCAGCTCTGCCACTTGTCAGCTGTGCGACTGTGGGCAAGTCACTTAACTTCTCTGTGCCTCAGTTACCTCATCTGTAAAACGGGGAGTGACTGTGAGCCCCACGTGGGACAAGCTGATTCCCCTGTGTCTACCCCAGCACTTAGAACAGTGCTCTGCACATAGTAAGCGCTTAACAAATACCAACATCATTATTATTATCTTCCCTATAGTAGCTATACCAAAAATTGAATTATTCCTTGCTGAGTAATTAATTTTGAGAGTTTTAGGAAGAGTCAAGTGTAAATAATTAGTACTTTAAGTAGGCTAAAGTTTTAAAGCAATTTACCTCCTTCCTTTACATTCATAAATATCTGATTTGAAGTAGAGAAAATTCAATTTCGTTAGGTTATTAAGAATAAAGAGATTAAAAAAAAACTGAGCCAAATACCGGGAACATGTCTATCGACTGTTGTAATGAACCCCTCCAAGTGCTTAGTACAGTGCTTTGAACACAGTACTCATTAAATATGATCAATTGATTGAAATACACAAACTCACATTAATTGGATTCTTGGGTCTTTGTCATTCTGTACAGACCCTTTCAGACTTCTGGGCCCAGAACTATATCTGGATAAGTGAAAAATACAGAGGTGCTATTCTTGAGGAGTCTAATCTTAATTATTAAGCACTAAGCACCAAATAACTGTGCTAAACACTGGGCTAAATACAGGATAATCAGATCAAACAAAGCCAGTCTCCCACAGGGTTTGCAGTCTAAGAGGTAGGGAGAGAAGTCATCTTATTCCCATTTTACAGATGAGGAGACTGAGGCACAGAGAGCATAAATCATTCACCTGTTCATTGCCAAAGCATATGCTCCAGGTCCATGGGATAATATCAATCGATCAATTGTATTTATGGAATACTTACAATGTATTAAGTGCTTAGCAGGGTTCAATATCACATAGTTGGAAGCCATGTCCCCTGCCCACAATGAGTTTACAATCTAGAGGGGCAAAACAGGCATGAATATAAATGAATCAATTATGGATATGTGCATAAGTGCTGTGGGGTGGAGGGAGGGTTGAAAAAGGGAACAAATCCAAGGGCAAAGGTGATGCAGAATGGGGTGGGCAAAGAGAAAATGAGGGCTTAGTCTGGGAAGGCCTCTTGAAAGAGACATGCCTTCAATAATGCTTTGAGGAGCGGGGAGAGGAATTGTCAGATATGAAGAGAGAGGGCATTCCAGGCCAGGATGTGGGCCAGAGGTCAGTAGAGAGATAAAACCTGGGTTTCCTGCCTCCTGATGCCATCACCTTCCCACTAGACCCCGCCAACTCCCAGGGCGGAGAACTTCCTGGAACATACAAAATTGGCCAATCCATCTGACACTAATCTACACTAAAAAAAGTGCTAATTATTTTCACCCTAAACCACTGTTTGGCTACATCATCTTCAGGAGCCAAATCCGCTTACAATTTGCAGGTGTAAAAATCATAGCCTTGGGTGTAATTTGTTGAAGGGAGGCTGGTTTTGGAAGCAGTAGTGCTTTTCTTGGAAGGGAGTTTGGTTTTGGAGGCAGGAGCTAGAAATCCACTTTCTGCCACTTGTCAGCTGTGTGACTGTGGGCAAGTCACTTAACTTCTCTGTGCCTCAGTTCCCTCATCTGTAAAATGGGGATTAAGACTGTGAGCCTCACGGGGGACAACCTGATCACCCTGTACCTACCCCAGCGCTTAGAACAGTGCTCGGCACATAGTAAGCGCTTAACTAATACCAACATTATTATTATTATTATTATGGGACAACCTGATTTCCCTGTGTCTACCCCAGCGCTTAGAACAGTGCCCTGCACATAGTAAGCGCTTAATACCAACATTATTATTATTATCACTTTGGCCAAATGGAATCAATCTCAATTTTAAAATCCCCTTACTGACAACACTTCATATGTCCTGGCAGTGACCTCCTCCCCTTGACTCTATTTATTGCCATTGTTCTTGTCTTCCTGTCTCCCCCGATTAGACCGTAAGCCCATCAAAGGGCAGGGACTGTCTCTATCTGTTGCCGATTTGTACATTCCAAGCGTTCAGTACAGTGCTCTGCACATAGTAAGCGCTCAATAAATACTATTGAATGAATGAATGAATCCTCATGTACATACATCCCTGACTCCTACTCCTACCAGGGACCCAAAACACCCGCCTCCCAGCGCTGAAAGACCCAGGAATCTCTTTAAAGGGAGGGGAGCCCAGCAAATGTCAGAACTGAGCATTGATGATACCCAGTGGAGCTTCCGGATCAACCGAAGGTTCCCATGGAAACACAAATAGGAGCAAAGGGCTGAGAAGGAGGATGGGCAAAATGCTGAGCATTCTCTTAGCAAATTCAAAAGGTGCTCATCCTGCTCCCGGAGAGTCTTTATCTCAGCCCGAGCCAGGATGGTCTCTACCTAGAGGCACATTACCCCTCTCAGGATGGCACCTGGAGAGTTTCCAGTACTCTACCCATCTTGGCAATGGGAGGGACAATCAAGCAGAGGCATCTCCATTCCATTCCTAACTGGGCAAGTGGAAAACAATCCGCTACAAATCAAAACGCACCTGTGCTGGGCAGCAGTGGCACGGGAAACTGTCGAAGGCAGAGACTCAAGTCGACTGCAAGGAAGGAGGCAGTGGTCAACAACTTCGGTATTTTTACAGAGAAAACTCTCTGGATCCACTTCCCAAATGATTGCAGATGGAGGTGGGGCATTCTGGCAGATAGGTGTGCAAGGAGTCATTTTGGGTTGGAAATGACTCTACAGTATAAGACCAGATGCGCATTCTATTACCTTGGATGCTATTCACACAAAGTAAATGGGTTCCTTCTCCTGTTTTGTTTCTCACCACAGGTTAAACTTCTTTCCAATCAGTCCATGGGAGGAATTTCTTGTTAAGACGCTCTGGGTGAAACACTGTCTCAAGTGCTTGGGAGCGTACAACAGGAGTTGGTAGACATGCTCCCTGCCCGTAATGATATTAATGATTATGGTATTTGTTAAGTGTTTACTAGGTGCCAGGCAGCGTACTAACTGCTGGGGTGAATACAAGCAATTCGGGTCGGACACAGTCCCTGTCCCACGTGAGGCTCAGGGTTTCGGTCATTAGTCATTTTACAGATGAGGTAACAGGCACAGAGAAGCAAAGTGACTTGCCCAAGGTCACACAGCAGATAGGTGGAAGGGTCTAGAGGGGCTGTGGTGGCAAAGATAGGAGGATAGGGACTTGGGGAGCAGTGAGTAGGTTAGATCCCAAAGCTGCAATATGGCTCAATGGTTAGAGCACAGGGCCCAGGAGTCAGAAGAACAGTCATTCTAATCTTGGCTCTGCCTCCTGTCTGCTGTGTGACCTTGGGCTAGTCACTTCACTCGTCTGGGACTCAGCTCATCTGTACAATGGAGATTGGGGCACATCTGTACAATGTGATTTGCTTGTGTCCACCCCAGTGCTTAGTATAGTGCCTGGCATATAATAATAATGTTGGTATTCGTTAAGCGCTTACTATGTGCAGAGCACTGTTCTAAGCACTGGGGTAGATACAGGGTCATCAGGTTGTCCCACATGAGGCTCACAGTTAACCCCCATTTCACAGATGAGGTAACTGAGGCACAGAGAAGTGAAGTGACTTGCCCACAGTCACACAGTTGCCAAGTGGCAGAGCTGGGATTCGAACCCATGACCTCTTACTTCCAAGCCCGGGCTCTTTCCACTGAGCCACGCTGCTTCTCGTGGTAAGTGACGATGAATGAATATCACAATTATTATAATTATGGCATAAGAACGGGAGAAATTGAGGGCTTTAGGATCTGGAAGAGGCTGACCAGGGTGCTTCTACAGTGACTCTGGGGGCTCCTGGGACCAGGATTAAGCCTGAAAACCCCTGGTAACATCACAGATAGATAGTAACATTAAATTATAGGGAGGAAAAACAAAATCAGTCCATCGTAAAGATATGTAGGTAGGAATGTTTTGCACCAATCAGAGTGGCATAGTGGATACAGCATGGGCCTGGGAGTCGGAAGGTCATGGGTTCTAAACCCAGCTCCTTCACTTGTCTGCTGTGTGACTTTAGGCAAGTCACTTGAATAAGCCTCAGTTGCCTCATCTGTAAAATGAGATCGAGATTGTGAGCCCCATGTGGGACAGGACCTGTGTTCAACCTAATTTGCTCGTATCCACCCCAGACGTCAGCACAGTACCTGGCATACGGTAAGCGCTCAACAAATACCATAATTGTCATTCAAGAGTACATCTGCATCAATAGACTGGCTTAAAATACTTTGTCTCCCAGGAACCTCAAACTCCATCCTTGTCCCAGGAAGCCATCATATTCACGGGCTGGAAATATTATTGCAAAACCCCACCGAGCGTTACAAGCAAATATTGCCTGGACAATTACTACTAAGGAGTGTGGTTCAGTGGAAAGAGCCCGGGCTTGGGAGTCAGAGGTCGCGGAGATCCACCACTTATCAGCTGTGTGACTTGGACAAATAACCTCACTTCTCTTTGCCTCATTTACCTCTTCTGTAAAATGGGGATCGAGACTGTGAGCCCCACGTGGGACTACCTGATTGACTTGTATCTAACTCAGCACTTAGAATGGAGCTTGGCACATAGTAAGCGCTTAACAAATACCATCACTATTATCATTACTGTTCATTCAATCGTATTTCTTAAGCGCTTACCGTGTGCATACCACTGTACTAAGTCCTTCGGAAAAGACAATAGAACAACAGACACATTCCCTGCCCACAGCGAGCTGTTTATGCCGGGATCAGACTGGACACTTTAAATATCATAGGAAGATAACATTTTTGGCATACAGTAAGTGCTCAACAAATACCATAATTGTCATTATCATCATCAATGTTTCGAGACTGTAAAATGGGATCGAGACTGTGAGCCCCATGTGGGACAGGACCTGTGTTCAACCTAATTTGCTTGAATCCACCCCAGAAGTCAGCACAGTACCTGGCATACAGTAAGCGCTCAACAAATACCATAATTGTCATTATTATCATCAATGGTATTTATTGAGCACTTATATTCAGAGCACTGTTCTAAGCTCTAGGGAGAGTACATCTGCATCAATAGACTGGCTTAAAATACTTGGTCTCCCAGGAACCTCAAACTCCATCCTTGTCCCAGGAAGCCTATTACTTCTGCCATGTCAAATCTCTGAGGTTTTCCTCAGAGTGAACTTCCTAAGACTATGCCCTGCATGAAGTCATGTACTGAAAAGAGAGGTTAATAATAATAAGGATAATAATAATTATCAGTTAAGCCCTTACTGTGGGCCAAGAACTGTGCTAAATGTGGGGTAGATACAAGATAATTAGATCCCACATGGGGCTCACAGTCTAAATAGGAGGGAAACTAGAGGCGAATCTCTCTTTTGTAAGTGAGGGAACTGAGACACTCAGAAGTAACCTGACTTGGTCAAGCCAGAATGAGAGCTTGGTTAGACTGTGAGCCCATCGTTGGGCAAGGATTGTCTCTATCTGTTGCCAAATTCGACATTCCAAGCACTTAGTACAGTGCTCTGCAAACAGTAAGTGCTCAATAAATACAACTGAATAAACATTAAGCACCTAAATAAATACCATCATTGATATTGTCATCGTCATTATTCTTATTATCCCCCCGCAATACCCAGACCATCACCCTCCAATTTTAAATGCTAAAACTGCAGCTTACATATCAGCCCAGTGAGAAAATGTCCAATGGAACTGGATAAAAGAGATGAGATTTTAGACAAAAGCCCAAATCATGGATCAGGCCTTTATAATATTCCAATATGGCACTGAGTCACACATCTTGGGAAATAAACTTAGTCTGCTCGGATGTGATTTTAATATGAAAAGTTTCCAAAAATGTTATCTTCCTATGATATTTAAAGTGTCCAGTCTGATCCCGGCATAAAGTGCTCAAAAACTGAATGTCCTTTCATTGCACTTATTTGAAAAGTTTCTTAAATTATGATCTGATGGCATGAATTAAGACCAAGGCACAGGTGGAACTGAAAGCAACTGAAGATGGAAAAGAGATGAGGAAACAAGGAAGATATATTTCTTTCCCCAAACACTAATTCCCCCTGCCTAAACCAACATCCTCTTGAGCTTCTAAGTCAAATGCAGGAGGTTCAGCTAAGTAAGGAATAATGTTCAAGGAAAAGGAAAAAAAGTAACTTTTTTTTCCATTTGTGCATGAGAGCAACTGCTATGGCCTGCCAAATTCCAAAGCAATTTCATTTCTCCACATACATCTGGTACTAAAACAAATTGTTTTATTCTGAAAAGGTTCTGAAGATCTGGGCCAACATACTTCACACCTGCAGAGATCTCTTGCTGTTTGGAAACTCACTGAAAGGCAGAAATTGGAAATTCAAAGAATTCATCCTGAGTTAATATCAACATGTTTTTAATGACCTCATTATTCCTAGCAGGAGGGGGAAAAATGATTTAAGATTCCTAGAATTTTTAAAACTCCAGTCAAATATGTCTTGGGAAAATCAAATCTAGAGGGGCTACTACTTTAAAAACAAAGGAGAATAACAACACAATGTAGGAAGTTTTACCTGCGACTCTGGATTTGGTTGATGGAGAATCAGCCTCAGGCTAAGAAAGAAAGAGGAAAAATACCTTCCCCCCTCACTATTGTTTTTGAGAGTGGCTCTAATCCCTAGCCTCAGCTTCTCAAACACTAGCTTTGTCTAATATCATTTTAATTGGACACTCATGTTAACACTCACTCATTCTTTAGACACACCTGCTCACTTATATCAATAAGTACACTCATCAGTCTCATTAGGTGCATGAAAGAGACACTGTAGAAAAGCAGCCTGGTTTAGATGGCAATAATTAATAATAATAATGGCATTTGTTTAGCGCTTACTAGGTGTCAAGCACAGTTCTAAGCCCTGGGAGAGATACAAGGTAACGAGTGGTCCCACATAGGGCTCACAGTCGTAATCCCCATTTTACAGATGAGGGAACTGAAGCCCAGAGAAGTTAAGTGACTTGCTCCAAGTCACCCAGCTGACAACTGGCTGAATGGGGATTAGAGCCCATGACCTCTGACTCCCACGCCCATGCTCTTTCTGCACGGGTCGAGAGTCAGAAGGACCTGGGTTCCAATCCACCTCTGCCACTTGTCCGTTATGTGAACTAGGCCAAGTCACTTCACTTCTCTGGGCTTCAGATACCTTACCTGTAAAAGTCATTCATTTGTAAAATGGGGATTAAGATTGTGAGCTCCATCTGGGACAGGGATTGTATTCAACCTGATTAATTTATATCTACCCCAGGAATTGGAACAGTGCTTAGACCATAGTGAGTGCTTAACAAATATTGTAATTTTTTTTGAGTGGCTTCATTTCCCCCTTTCTTGTACATCCCAGGGACTGGGGGGGGCGAGGGAAATTATGGTTGGCTGAAACAAAAAGATGTCCCCAGTGGGTGGAGGGTGGGAGGAGTTGGGAGGAAAGAGATGAAAGAAACTGCAGGCAAATCCCTCAGCTGCACCTCCCTCCATCTTTCCAGGGACCTCAGACTTCTTTTTTGACAACAGGGGTACTGTTTAGCAACCCATTCTTCCTTTGCAATCCCGTTATAGCAAGTTCATTCTGGAAACAATTCTCCTTTTCCTTGTTTCCTAGCTTTAGCAAAGCCTGTACCTCATTAGCCACCTACTAGAACCAGAGTTTTGTTCAGTTCATCCTCCATACATCTTTTAAATGGGAGGAGCAGGAGGGCCATTTTGTACCTTGTTTTTCTTCTCTAGCTTTAGCGGAAAGAGTATAGGACTCACCGACAGGAGATCCAGATTATAACCACCGATCTGCTGCATTGTAGTAAGAGTAATAGTAATTATTAGGTGCTTGTATTGTGCAAAGAATTGATTAAATTTGGAGAGAAAGTACAGGGAGAAGCAGCATGGCGTAGTGGAGAGAACCCGGGCCTGGGAATCAGGTCATGAGTTTTAATCCCCGCTCTACCACTTGTCTGTGGTGTGACCTTGGGCAAGTCACTTCACTTCTCTGGGACTCAGGTACCTCATCTGAGAAATGAGGATTGAGATTGTGAGTCCCACATGGGACAGGGACTCTGTCCATCCCGATTTGCTTGTATCTACCTAGTGCTTAGTATAGTGCCTGGTACACAGTAAGTGCTTAACAAATACAATTATTATATTATTATTAATAAATCAGGTAAGCTCCTTGCCCTTCGAGGGCTTCATAGCGTAAGAATAAGACAACAAGGGATGGGGAAAAACTTGGCGATGGACACCCAAGGAAAGCAAAACACAAATCCGAATACCATATAATAAGACAAAGACAACAACGTGAATAAGACACCTACACATTTTGTGACCCAGTCTCCTCTTCTGTATGATAAGGATAAGATATCAGCTCTCCGTACCCTTAGATTCATTCATTCATGCAATTGTATTTACTGAGCGCTTACTGTGTAACAAACCATTCTATTATGATCTCCATGTGGGTAAAGAAATGTGTCTGGTGGGATTACTTTGTGTCTACCACTGGATTTAGCACAGTGCTTTATGAAAATCATAACTAAAGCAAGATTCTCTAAGAAAGCCAAGTAAATTCAGAATAAAAGAATCAATATAATTTTTTCCATTAAGGGATTTCCTGCTCAAATATGATTTCAACATCACATATCCGATTCATTTCCTTATTAGTTTATAGCATTTGTTAAGTGCTTCCTATGTGCCAGGCACAAGCTACAAAATAATTAGTTTGGGCACTGTCACTGACCTACGTAAGGTACACAGCCTTAATCCTCATTTTGCAGATCTAGTGAATGAGGCACAGAGAAGTTAAGTGACTTGCCCAAGGTCATACAGCAGACAAGTGGCAGAGCTGGGATTAGAACCCAGGCCCATGGTATTTCCACCAGGGCAAGCTGTCTATATACATCCCTGCAAATTGGACTTCAAAGAAAAGTTGCCCATGGTAGAACCAATTTTTCGCTTAGACATGTTTCTTGTAGAATAACCTAATTAAGTTTCACTCCAGAATTAATTTGTGTCCAAACTTGTTCTCTTTTTAAGAAAATAGGAACACCTCCACTTTTAGCTTACTTGTAAGGCAGCAAGAGGAGTTCTTATTAGGAAATCAGGGAGATTAGAATTTCTCTATTTAGAGTGAAAAGCGTTCTCAGGTTCCTGAGGGCAGACCTGGTTTGGGTTCCAAAATTTGAGTCCTTGAGAACTCTTACAGTGGAGTAACAAATCTTAAGTGGGTCCTACCTCTCCCGTTGGTGTACGAGTACTCCTGTTATGAAATTTGTGAAATCCAGTAGCAATTATAATAAAGTTTGAGATATTCTATTTAGCTCCTCTAGATTTATGTTCATCTAGTCTTCAAAACGTCTATCAAGACTGCAAAACTGCCTTCAGAAACTGATGAAGAGTATGTTATGGCAACAAAATACTGAAAAGAGCTGGTGCTAGACCAAAAGTGTTTTTTCATAGTAATTTTTTTTTTACAAGACGATCAGTTAATTCACCTTCAAACCGTACACTTCATTCATTCAATAGTATTTATTGAGCGCTTACTATGTGCAGAGCACTGTACTAAGCGCTTGGAATGTACAAATCGGTAACAGATAGAGACAGTTGCCACCCTTTGACAGGCTTACAGTCTAATCGGGGGAGACAGACAGACAAGAACAATAGCAATAAATAGGATCAAGGGGATGAATATCTCATTAAAACAATAGCAAATAAATAGAATCAAGGTGATGTACATCTCATTAACAAAATAAATAGGGTAATGAAAATATATACAGTTGAGCAGATGAGTACAGTGCTGAGGGGAGGGGAAAGGAGATGGGGAAGAGCAGAGGAAAAGGGGGGAAAAGAGGGCTTAGCTGAGGAGAGGTGAAGGGGTGAGTAGAGGGAGCAGAGGGAAAAGGGGAGCTCAGTCTGGGAAGGCCTCTTTGAGGAGGTGACACTATGATCTCCAATAACTGGCTATTTCAGATGAATATGTATATAAAGTGAAATATCCGGATAATTGAATGCAAAATATAATTATGGGGAGAAATGATCTGGTTGACTAGTTGAGCAGAAATCATAATATTCACAAAGATGAAATATCTGGATAACTGAACCAATTTATAATTATAGGGATAAATGATCTGGGTGACTGACTAATGAGGCAGTAATATTCATAATATTCACAAAGATGTCATTTTAGGAACCAGAAATGTAAGCGAAGACTTGACTGGTCATTCAAGAGGCTGTCTGCTGCGTATTTTCCAGTTGAGTAATAGCCTACTTGAATTCATCGCTGTCTCTTGTTTTTCTCAAATTCATCTGGTAGCGCAACTGGGAAAAGTGTTAATCTTTGGTCCAAAGCTTTATGTAAAGTTTCTGTGCAGTTATTTACCTGGTCTGTTTCATCATAAAGGGGAAAGGGTCTTTAAGAAGCAGTATGGCCTAATAGAAAGAGCACTAAACTGGGGTGAGAAGGACCTGGGTTCTAATCCGGACTCTGCCATGTGTCTGCTGGATGACCATGGGCAAGTCACTTCACTTCTCTGTGCCTCAGTTACCCTATCTATAAAACGGGGATTAAATACCTTCTGTCCCCTCCTACTGAGGCTGTGATCCCCATACGGGACAGGGACTGTGTCTGACCTAATTAACTTGAACCTACCCCAATATGTAGAACAGTGTTTGACACATAGTAAGCACTTAACAAATACCTTTGAAAAGCGCCATAATCTGTCTGGGAGACAGGAATTCGGTGACCAGGAACAATACTTTACAATAGTCTGAAAGTTCTAGATAAAAACCTCTCCAAAATGAAATCTGCTAATGGTATATTTTCTGGTATTTGTTAAGTGCTTACTATATGCCAAGCACTGTTCTAAGCACTAATGACATATAGGTAGCCTTTTTTAATGATATTTTTTAAGCGCTTACTATGTACCAGGTCCTGAACTAAACACTAGACTAGATACAGCGAGGCACAGTGGAAAGAGCACAGGCTTGGGAGTTAGAGGATGTGGGTTCCAATCCTGGCTCTGCCACTTGTCTGCATTGTGACCTTTGGCAAGCCACTTAACTTCTCTGTGCCTCAGTTACCTCATCTATAAAATGGGGATTAAGACTGTGAGGCCCACGTAGGACAACCTGATTACCTTTTATCTACCCCAGCGCTTAGAACAGTGCCTGGCACATAGTAAGCGCTTAACAAATACCATTATTATTATTGCTATAATACAAGATAATCAGGGTGGGCACAGACCCTGTCCCACCTAAGGCTCACAGTCTTAATCCCCATTTTACTGATGAGGTAACAGTCACAGAGAAGTGAAGTGACTTGTTCAAGGTCACACAGGAGACAAGTGACAGAGTTGGAATAGAACCCAGGTGCTCTGACTTTCAAGCCCATGCTCTTTCCACTGGGCCATTCTGCCAAATTGTACATTCCAAATGCTTAGTACGGTGCTCTGCACATAGTAAGCGCTCAATAAATACTATTGAATGAATGAATGAATGAATGAATAAATGAATGTTTCCCTGCTTCCTCTGCTGTGAAACCCAGTCTGTGAAGCTTCAAGAACCAGGAGGGAAGTGTTAATTTCAAACTGGATGTAAGAGACCATGACTGGTGGAGAAAATTAGAATGGATTTAGAAAACCCAGCATCTAGTTGTAAAACCCAGCAGTGAACTACTGTGTGATTAGAAACGTCATCTAGCCTTTGTAGACAAGTAGCTCAGACTCATCAACTGAAAAATGCAGATAATAAGCATAGTGAGGAAGAAGAGTCTTGAAGAGGAGATTTTGTACTAGCGCTGGAGGATATTAAAGGGCCTGATTATGTTTCTTATTTTTTTTTTGCTCTCATTTCTAAAGGGATGCTGTCAACAATGTGATTTTCTACAATTAAAGTCTGTGTTAGAGAGAGTTGCTTTGCAGGAACCGAAGGTCTCATCAGTAATTAGAACAGTGCTGTGAAGTATAACTTACATCTCTAAGAAATTAACTTTACGTACCATTTTCATTTAAAACAGACCACCACAAGATAATGTATCGTGTGAAAAAAGTCTTTAAATATACTTTGAAAGTGAAACCTCTAAGTCCTGTATTTTCCCAATCCACTGATCCACTGAAGAATGATGATTCATTATGGTTTTGCAGAAAACGCAGTAGTCTGTAGGCAATTAGCCGATAATGGTAATAAGGGTAATCAGGGGAGATTCAAACCAACAATAGTTCTTTCTTCCATCCATTCCTTCTACCTTTGTTAAGTGCTGGTAGGTGATCGCTAAATGCTTTCTGATGATGATAATGATTTTTATCGCATAAATTAGGGAGGCTGCCTATTCAAGTGGAAGTGTAAAGTTGCTCTTTGTATTTGAAGACCCAAGTGACGGTGAAATTCACCTATGATTGCGCGTGCGGATGAAAAGACCAATAGACTCATGGTCCAACCACACACGGTGCACACAACATAACTGTTGCTTATTGTGTTGGCATATTTAATCTTTTAAGCACCTAGGACTCTTCATTGTCATCATCATTATCACATGCCTGCTAATTCTGTTGTGCTATACTCTCCCAAACTCTTAGTAAGTGCCCAATAAATATAATTAATTGAGTGAATGAATGATTGATCATCATCACAGTAAACACATACTATGTGCCAAGCACTGTATTAAGTGCTGGGATAGTTTCAAGATAATCAGGGCAAATAATCAAGCGATCAGTTAGAGAAGTAGCATGGTGTAGTGGATAGAGCAGGGGTCTGGGAGGCAGAAGGTCTTGTCTGCTGAGTGACCTTGGGCAAGTTACTTAACCTCTCTGTGCCTCAGTTACTTCATCTGTAAAATGAGGATTGAGACTTTGAGCCCCACCTGGGACAAGGGGCTGTGTCCAACCTGATTTGCTTGTATTTTTCCCAGTGTCTGACACATAGTAAGTGCTTAACAAATACCATAATTATTATTATAGTTATTATTAAATTTATTAAGTACACTATTCTAAGCACTTAGAAGAGTACAATAAAGCAGAGTTGATAGAAACATTCTCTGGCCACAAGGAGCTTTTCTAAGAGGAGAGATCATTTCTGTTTTACAGATGAAGAAACTGAGGCCCAGAGAAATCAAGTCAAAGGTTACACAGAAGGAAAGTGGTAGGGCCAGGATGAGAATCCAGTTCTCCAGACTCGCAGGCTCATTCTTTCTTTAAAGTGGCCCTGTCACTCATTTCTTAACTTTTTGCTCAAAAGTCATTCATTTCTCAATAGCTATGTGTCATGTTACTCCACCCTCAAAAATGACATGCAGTTTTCAACTATCTGAAAGCTATGTGAGGTTTTATTTTACCTTTCATTAGTCAAAAGATTATAATAATCAATCATCATGGTACTGGTTAAGCACTTACTATATACCAGACACTGTACTAAATGCTGGGGTGGATGGAAGCAGTGTGGCTTAGTGGAAAGAGCACGGGCTTGGGAGTCAGAGGTCATGGGTTTGAATGCCGCCTAAGCCACTTGTCAGCTGTGTGACTGCAGGCAAGTCACTCAACTTCTCTGTGCCTCAGTTACCTCATCTGTAAAATGGGGATTAAGACTGTGAGCCTCACGTAGGACAACCTGATTACGCTGTATCTCCCCCAGCGCTTAGAACAGTGCTCTGCACATAGTAAGCGCTTAACAAATACCAACGTTATTCTTATACAAGGAAATTGAGTTGGGCACAGTCCCTGTCCCATGTGGGGCTCACAGTCTCAATCCCCATTTTACAAATGAGGTAACTGAGACAAAGAGAAGTGAAGTGACTTGCCCAAGGACGCACAGCAGACAAGTGGCAGAGCCTGGATTAGATAGAGTCCTTACTCTGCACAGAGTGCTATACTAAGCACTTGGGGGAGTATGCTAAAGCAGACACGATCAGGACAACCAGTCAATCAAATCAGTCATATTTATTGAGCACTTCTTGTGTGCAGAACACTGTACTAAGAGCTTGGGAGAGTACACTAGAACAATTAAAACAGAATTGGTAGACAAGTTCCCCGCACACCATGAGCTTACGGTCTAGAGGGGGACCGGAACTTTATATTTAACAGACATTGAAAAAATTACAGGTAGGGGAGGCAGCTGAATATAAAGACCGGTAAATAAGCACTGGGGAGCTGGGAGTTTAGTACCTAAGTGAAGTCACTTCACTTCCCCGGATCTCAGTTCCCTCATCTGCAAAATGGGGATTAAGACTGTGAGCCCCATGGGGGACATGGACTGTGTCCAACCTGATTAGCTTGTAGCTGCACCAGTGCTTAGGACAGTGCCTGGCACGCGTGCCAAACTCCATTTGCTGGTATCCACCCCAGTGCTTAATACATTGCCTGGCACGTAGTAAGTGCTTAACAAATACCACAATTATTATTATTAACATTATTATAGTAAGCGCTTAACAAACGCCACTAAAACAAATTAAGACCAAAAAAACAACCCAACTCGGGTGCATATGTCATATAGGGTGGGGAGATGAGAAATTATTCAGGAAATAATCATAATTATTCTTGCTTCCTGAAGGTAATCTGATTTTAGTAGGGCTTTGAGAATGTTAAGTGTAATGTTAGATAATAATAATGACATTTGTTAAGCGGCTTCATTGACTCTGTCCTCTTCTGGTTCTCCCCTCATCTCTCTGGCCTTTCATTCTCAGTCCCCTTTACCAGCTCCTCTTCTGCCTCCCTCCCCCTACCTGTGGGGGTCCCTCAAAGTTCAGTTCTAGGCCCTTTCTATTCTCCATCTACACTCATTTCCTTGGAGAACTCATTCGCTCCCATGGCTTCAACTATCATATCTCTATAGATGACACCCAAATCTACATCTCTTCCCCTGATCTCCCTCCCTCTCTCCAGGCTCACAACTCCTCCTGCCTTCAAGTCATCTCTACTTGAGTGTCCTCCCATCGCCTCAAACGTAACATGTCCAAAACGGAACTCCTTATCTTCCCTCCCAAACCCTGTCCTCTTTTGGACTTTCCCGTCACTGTAGATGGCAACTCCGTCCTTTACGTCTCACAAGCCCGTAACCTTGCCGTTATCCTTGATTCTTCTCTTTCATTCAACCCACATATTCGATCTGTCATCAAATCCTGTCAGTCCCACCTTCACAACATCGCTAAAATTCTCCCTTTCCTCTCCATCCAAATTGCAAAACCACGTTAATACCACCACTCGTCCTATTCCACCTAGATGACTGCATCAGCCTCCTTGCTGACCTCCCAACCTTCTGCCTCTCCTCATTCCAGTCCATATTTCATTCTGCTCTCTGGATCATCTTTCTACCGAAACACTAAGGGCACGCCACTCCCCTCCTCAAAAATCTCCAGTGGTTGCCCCCCCACCTCTGTGTTTAACAAAACCACCTCACAGTTGGCTTTAAAGCAATCCATCAACTTCCCCCCTCCTACCTCACCCACTTCTCTCTTTCTACATCGCAGCCCTCACACTTTGCTCAGGTGACCTTTTCGCCGTGCCTCAGTCTCACCTGTCATGCCACTGACCCGTGGCCCACGTCCTGCCTCTGGCCTGGAATGCTCTCCCTCCTCAAATCATCATAATAATAATATTGGTATTTGTTAAGCACTTACAAATACACTGTTCTAAGTGCTGGGGTAGATACAGGGTAATCAGGTTGTCCCCCAGACAATTACTCTCCCCGACTTCAAAGACTTCAAAGGTGGAAGGCACACCTCCTCCAAGAGGCTTTTCCAGACTAATCTTCACTTTTCCTCATCTCCCACTCCCTTCTGCGTCACCCTGACCTGGCCCCTTTGCTCTCCCCCACCCCCCCCAGCTCCACAGCACTAATGTATATATCTGCAATTTTATATATTTGTATTGATGACTATTTGTTATGGTGTCTGTCTCCTCTCCTTGAGACTGAGCTTGGTGTGGGCAGGGATTGTCACTCTTTAATGTTGTACTTTCCCAAGCGCTTAGTACAGTCTTCTGCACACAGCAAGTGCTTAATAAATACTATTGAATGTCTGAATGAATGTGGGACAGGGACTGTGTCCAATCTAATTTACTTTCGTCTACCCTAGGGCATAGGACAGTGTCCTGCACATAATAAGCACTTAAACACCACTCCGGTCCTTACTTCGTTCTGGTCCCCGGATCATTTTCCTACAAAAAAAGTTCAGGACGTGTCACCCCACTCCTTCAAAAACTCCATAGGTTGCCCATCCATCTCTGCATCAAAGACAGATTTTCCACCATTAGCTTTAAAGCACTCCATCAGCTCTCATCCCCTCCTACCTCACCTCCCTTCTCTCCTTCTCCATCCCAGCCCACACACTTCAGTCCTATGGAGCTGTTAACCTTCTCACCGTGCCTCACTCTCACCTCATCACCAACCCTTGGCTCACGTCCTGCTTCTAGCCTGGAACACCCTCCCTCTTTAAATCCGACAATGACTCTCCCCCCACTTCAAAGCCTTATTGAAGGCTCATCTCCTCCAAGAGGCCTTCCCTGACTAAGCCCCTGCCTGTCCTCTTCTCCCCCTCCCTGCTGCATCACCCTGACTTCCTCCCTTTGATCAGTCATTCCTTCAATCGTATTTTTTGAATGTTTACTGGGTGCAGAGCACTTCCCCCCTCCCAGCCCCACAACATTTATGTATATATCTCTAATTTATTATTTATATTAATATCTGACTCCCCCTCTAGAGTGTGAGGTCATAGTGGGCAGAGAATGTGTCTGTTGCCTTTGATTTCATTCAATCATGCTTGTTGAGCGCTTACAGTGTGCAAAGCACTATATTAACCACTTGTAAAGAACAATATAGCAATAAAGAGAGACAATCCCTACCCACAATAAGCTCATACTCTAGAGAGAGGGAGAGAGACAAAAATACAACCAAACAGGCATAAATATAAATAAATAGAATTATACTGTACTCTCCCAAGAGCTTAGTAGAGGACTCTGCAAACAGTAAGTGCTCAATAAATATAATTGAATGAATGAATATTATTATTGTTGTTCTTTTCATTATTATTATTATTGTTGTTGTTGTGAGGCTTTCTTCATTTGGTCCGCAAGTTGCTACACATTGTTGCATTGCATTGTCTGACTTCTCAGGTGCCCCAAGATGCTCCTGGTGTGGTTGATATTTCTCAGCAAGGAAAGTCTTTCCTTTCTGACTCTTTTCACCCTCTGACTGCAAGCTCACTCTCTGCACTGTAAGATCATTATGGTCAGAGACCGTTGCACTGTACTCTCTCAAGCACTTAGTACAATACTCTGCCCATAGCAAATGCTCAATAAATACCACAGATTAATTGGTCGATTGATTGGACCAGTTTTGCTGTCTTCTCTTTACATGCCCAGAATACTGACAGGTGCCAATTATTCAGCATCACAGCAACACACCCACTTAACTGCATATGTTGGTGTTGGTTCTTTGATTTTCATTTTTCAACAGGGCTGGGCTGCTTGTAATGTTGGAGCAGAGTAGATTATGTGACTCCTCATTTTCTGGAAACATTACCTTTTGAACTTTTGGTGGTTTTGAGACCAGTATTTGGTGCAGTGATAATAATAATGATAACTGGGGTATTTCAACAGTGCTTATTGTACTAAGCAGTGGGGTAGATGCAAGTTAATCAGGTCCCACGTGGGGGTCACAGGCTAAGTAGGAGGGAGAACAGGGTTTGACTTCCCATTTTGCAGATGAGAGAACTGAGATACAGAGATGTGAAATGACTTGCCTAAGGTCATACAACTGATTAGTGGCAGACCTGGGATTATAATCCAGATCCTCTGACACCAAGGCCCATATTTTTTCCCCTAGACCATGCTGCCTCCTAGTAACTAATCTCAAATTAATAACTAAAAATTTACCCCCCAAAATCTAACAGGCAATTTACATTTTTAAGGGCATAATGAGCTAGATATGAGGAACACCAAATGTTTAAAATGTTGATTTCATAGAGGGCTCCATTTCACATATATGTATATATATATATATGATGTTCTTAAGGGAAGCAGCATGGTGTAATGGATAGCACATGGGCCGGGGAGTCAGAAGGTCATGGGTTCTAATTCTGACTCCACCACTTTTCTGCTATGTGCCCTTGGGCAAGTCATTTCACTTCCCTGTGCCTCAGTTACATCATCGGTAAAATTGGGATTAACTGTGAGCCTCATGTGGGACAACCTGATTACCCTGTATCTACCCCAGCGCTTAGAACAGTGCTCTGCACATAGTAAGCACTTAAAAAATACCAACATTATTATTAAAATGGGGATTAAGACTGTGAGTCTGACGCAGGACAGGGACTGTGTCCAACCCAATTTACTTGAATTCACCCCAACACTTAGTACGATGCCCGGCACAGAGTAAGCACTTAACAATTATTATTACTATAAAATGTAAGCTCCATGTAGTCAGTGGACCTGTTACTTTATTTGATCCATCCCAAGTGCTCAGTAGAGTATCCTGTCTCCAGTAGTTATTCAATAAATGTTATTACTGAATCCACTAAGCAATGGTATTTATTGACCGTTACAATGGGCAGAGCATCTACTTTTACTGAAAGACCAGTATCTTCTATAACAGTGTATGCATGGAAAAAAACCAGGACAAATTAAATATCAAAGAGGATTAAAAATGAGTGAAATGAAGTCTAGATTCGCACCGCTTTTTGTTCCTTCATGTTGAATATCCGTTAATCAATCAGTAGCATTTATTGACGCCTATTTGCGTGTAGGGCACTGTGTTAGGCCTTGGGGGAGTACAATAGAAATTGGTCTCCATGATCCCTACTCTTATGAATATCTTTAAATACTTTACTCCCTTATCCAACATCAACAAGATCTATTTTTGTTCCACTCGGATGCCCCTTCATTAGCTGCCCTAAAGTGCTATATTAACATTTAGCCCTCGGAATAGATTATCTATAATCGCATCATTAAAAGAAATTACTCTGGTCAATTTGTAGTTCCTCAGACAGAGCTAAGGATTAGTAATACAGTGTTAATGAGTGAGCACTCTGCAGTGACATTTTTAAAAAAGGAATTTTACTTCATTGTTTCTTTTTTCTTTTGGTAATCAAAGTTCACATTTCAAAGAGGCAACAGGGTCACCTGACCCTGGTTCTTTTCTGGCATCTCTGGGGAGCTTGGGAAAGTCAATTAGCTTTTATGAGTCTCAACTAATTATAGGACCATCTGACACTAGCTGGGAAAGGATTTGAAGGAACTAGAGGCAGTCATCGGCCCCAAAATAAAGGCATTAGAGATTCGGTACTGCCTCAGTTGCATCTACCTAGAAGGATTTTCTCTTTCCCCAGTCCCATTCTGTCAAAGATAAGTGCTCGGTACAGCACAGTACAACAATAACGAGGCATTCTAGCATGGGCCTGGGGGTCAGAGGACCTCAGATCTAATCTTGGACAAGTCGCTTAAATTCTCTGGGTTCCAGATATCTCATCTGTAAAATAATAATGATAATAACAATAATACACAGCAGACAAGTGGTGAAGCCAGAATTAGAATCATGATCCTCTTGACTCCCAGGTCACGCTGGGAATTTAGACTGTGAGCTCCATGTGGGACAGGGACAGTGGCTAATCTGATTATCGTGTATCTACTTCAACGATTAATACTGGGCCTAGCAAGTGCTTAAAAATACTGCTAAAAAAGGATACTTAAGTCGCTTAAATTCTCTGGGTTCCAGATATCTCATCTGTAAAATAATAATGATGATAACAATAATACACAGAAGACGAGTGGTGAAGCCAGAATTAGAATCATGATCTTCTTGACTCCCAGGCCATGCTGGGAATTTAGACTGTGAGCTCCATGTGGGACAGACACAGTGGTTAATCTGATTATCGTGTATCTACCTCAACGACTAATACTGTGCCTGGCAAGTGCTTAAAAATGCTACTAAAAAAGGATACTGAGCCCTTAGAACAGTGCTCTATACATAAGAAGTGCTCAGTAATTACCATCGATTGACTGATGATTAGAGAAGCAGCGTGGCTCAGTGGAAAGAGCCCGGGCTTGCGAGTCAGAGGTCATGGGTTCTAATCCCGGCTCCACCACCTGTCAGGTGTGTGACTTTGGGCAAGTCACTTACCTTCTCTGTGCCGCAGTTACCTCATCTGTAAAATGGGGATTAAGGCTGTGAGCCTCATGTGGGACAACCTGTTTACCCTGTATCTACCCCAGTGCTTAGAACAGTGCTCTGCACATAGTAAGTGCTTAACAAATACCAACATTGTTGTTATTATTGATAAATGACTAGAGAGGATGAAGACTAAGTCTTCCTCTCTTCTCCCACTCCCTTCTGCATCACCCTTATTGCTCCCTTTATTCATGCGAAGCAGCGTGGCTCAGTGGAAAGAGCCCAGGCTTTGGAGTCAGAGGTCATGGGTTCGAATCCCGACTCTGCTACTTGTCAGTTGTGTGACTGTGGGCAAGTCACTTCACTGCTCGGTGCCTCAGTTACCTCATCTGTAAAATGGGGATTAACTGTGACCCTCATGTGGGACAATCTGATTACCCTGTATCTACCCCAGCGCTTAGAACAGTGCACTGCACATAGTAAGAGCTTAACAAATACCAATATTATTATCCTTTATTCATCCCAGATAGAGCCCTCCTTGTCCTCAGCTTCGCCACCCCTCCACATCTCCCTGACTGGCTCCCTTTTCTTTAACCCCTCCCCTGCCCACAGCACTTGTGTATATATGTACATATCTCCAATTCTATTTATATTGATACCTGCTTACTTGCTTTGATGTCTTTCTCCCCACTTCTAGACTGTAAGCCTGGTGTGGGCGGGGATTGTCTTTTTTTAGTGCTGAATTGTACTTTCCAAGTGCTTAGTACAGTGCTCTACACAATGTAAGCGCTCAATAAATTTGACTAAATGAATAAATGAATGAATCCTCCTTCCCAGCCCCACAGCACTTATGTACATATCTGTAATTTATTTATATGGAGCAGCATGGCTTAGTGGCAAGAACACGGGCTTGGGAGTCAGAGGACATGGGTTCGAATCCCAGCTCCTCCTTGGGCAAGCCACTTCACTTCTCTGTGCCTCAGTTACTTCATCTGTAAAATTGGGATTGAGACCGTGAGCTGCACGTGGGACAACCCGATTACCCTGAATCTACCCCAGCGTGCAGAACGGTGCCTGGCACATAGTAAGCACTTTAAAAATACCATCATTATTATTATTCATGTCTGTCTCCCCCTCTAAAGTGTAAGCTCATTGTGGGCAGGGAATGAGTCTGTTTACTGTTATAGGGTACTCTCCCAAGTGCTCAGTACAGTGTTGTGTACACAGTAAGTGCTCAATAAATACAACCGAATCAATTAATGAATGAACAGGAACTCCAGACGTCCTTCCTTCTCCATTACTGGTCAGGAGATCTTATGTCCCTTTTGCCTCCAACCGCTCTGACCCCTTTGGTGATTAGGTCCCTGCCATCCCACGCTTCACGATGTTGCAACCAATCCTAAGGTCACCTCAGGCCTAATGCCAAATTATCGAGGGATCTGCTCCTGCCTGATTTATCCAACCTCATCTCTCTGTACCTCGCTATTTAGTGCTCCAAATCTCTTCTATTGCTATATTGTACTCTTCCAAGGGCTTAGTACAGTGCTCAGCTCGTTAAATACTGCTCATTGATTGATTGATTGATAGGAAACTTTTCCAAACTAGCCTCTCTGTCTCCAGTCATTCTAATTAACCCATTTGGGAAGCAACGTGTCCTGAGAGAAGGGAGTTAGAGGACCTCGGTTCTAATCCAGTCACGACCAATTGTCTTCTGTGTGACCTTGAACAAGTCACTTGATCCCTCTGGGCTTCAGTTCAGTTTTTCTTATCTGTAAAATGGGGATTAAGTATCTGTTCTCCCTCTTACTTAAGGCCAAGAGCTCCATGTGGGACAGGAACTGTGTCCAATCTGATTTAACTTGTATTTACCCCAGAGCTTGGAATGGTACTTGACACACAATAAATGCTTAACAAATATGACAATTATTTACCTCCACTCTTTGGCATAGCTCTATACAGACTATACAGGGTCTTTTGATGGTGCCCTCATCAATCTTCTAACATCCTTGTGCTTCCATCTTTCATTTCATTTGCATGTTTTTGCCTCATCTCCTTCCTCTAGACTGTAAACTCATTAAGGGCAGGGAACATGTCTTCTAATTCTGTTTTATTGTATACTCCCAAGCATTTACTACAGTGCTCTGCATACAGTGAGCAGCAGGGCATGGCGGATAGAGCACGGACCTGGAAGTCAGAAGGTCATGGGTTCTAATTCCAGCTCCATCACTTGTCTGCTGTGTGACCTCGGGCAAGTCATTTCACTTCTCTGTGCCTCAGTTACCTCATCTGTAAAATGGGGATTGAGACTGTGAGCCCCATGTGGGACAGAGACTGGATCCAACCTGCTTTGCTTGTACCCAGTCCAGTGCTAGTCCAATGCCTGGCATGTAGTAAGTGTTTAACAAATACTATCATTTAAGCCCCACAGCACTTACGTATATATCTGTTATTTCATTTATTTATATTGATGTATGTCTGCTTACTTGTATTGATGTCTGTCTCCCCTCGCCCTAGACTGTGAGCTCATTGTGGGCAGTGATTGTCTCTTTTTATTGCTGTATTGCACTTTCCCAAGGGCTTAGTACGGTGCTCTGCACACAGTAAGCGCTCAGTAAATACACCTGAATGAATAGTAAGCACTCAATAAATGTGATTGATTGATTGATGTTCCTTAAAGACAAGAGACCATAACCGTCAAAAAAATTATTGAATGGCTACTGTGTAGAGGTTACTGTACTAAGAGCTTGGGAGAGTTCAACAGAGTTAGGAAGGCACGATCCCTGCCCCCTAAGAGCTTAGAGTGTGACATCCTTGTCTACGTGGCTCTGCACAGAATAAGTGCTCAAATATAGCAATCTCTTTGTCCAGTCAACAGCATCCTGGCCTTGATGAATGTTTCAGAGGCAAATTATCATAAGTTCCTTAGGAAAACACAGTATTCCTTTATAAAAGCCTGGAATCACGCTAAACACAGGAATACTGTGAAAAAGACTCAGTGCAGAGCCTTTCAGGAAAAAGCCGAGTTCATTTCCAATAATTACCATGGGCTGAATTCAAGTCTACTTTCCTTAGCACCACCTACATTTTCTGTCTGTCTCTCTGGTACGAGCAAGACAATTTTAATTTTGGAAGCTATCTTCTGTCTGGACCCGGTTTTGCCCTTCTTGTCTCACTTTCTCCTACCAACATCCACACGGAGCTTGACAACACTTTTCCAGGAGGAAGGTTTGTGTGACAGTACCAACTATCACCCTGAATATACGTGCAAATTAAGGATGACATAGTGGGCATCTCTAAATCAGAACTTTCTTAAAAAAATAAAGAAAAAGAAGCCAGCTGGCAAGTTATTTTCAGTCCACAATCCTGCCTTCGACCCATTATTTGCTCCTCAGAACTTTTGTGTGAAATTTCTAGTACTAGAACAGAGTGAAACCTGATTTTAGAAGTCAGATTTTTCTTTTTTAATCATCTGATCACTCTTTCAATCAATTATATTTATTGTTTACTGTGTGCAAAGCACTGTACTAAGCGCTTGAAAAGTACAATTTGGCAGCAGTTACAGACAATCCCCACCCAACAACAGGCTCACAGTCTAGAAGGGGGAGGCAGACAACGAAAAAAACCAAGTAGACAGGTCTCAATACCATCAAAGCAGATTAATAAAATCATAGATTATATACACATCATTAATAGAGTAATAAATGTGTACAAATACACACAAGTGCTGTGGGGAGGGGAAGGGGGTAGAGCAGATGGATGGAATAGGCATGATGAGGAGGGGAGGAAGGGGAGAGGGAAAGGGAGCGCTCAGTCTGGGAAGCCCTCCTGGAGGAGGTGAGCTCTCAGTAGGGCTTTGAAGTGGGGGAAGAGAATTAGTTTGGCGGATGTGAGGAGGGAGGGCATCCCAGGTCAGAGGTAGGATGAGGACCAGGAGTCGAGGCGGGACAGGCAAGAATGAGGCACAGTGAGGAGGTGAAAATGAGGTGAGGTGTGGAGGTGAGAATCACAGTGAGAATGAGCCAGAGGAGCAGAGTGTGTGGGATGGGCCATAGGAGGAGACAAGGGAGGTGAGGTAGGAGGAGGCAAGGTGATGGAAAGCTTTGAAGCTAGTAGTGAGGAGTTTTTGCTTCATGACAACATTGATGGGCAACCACTGGAGATTTTTGAGGATGGGAATGACTTTCCCAGAACGTTTCTGTAGAAAAATAATCTGGGCAGTGAAGTGAAGTACAGACTGAAGCGGAGAGAGACAGGAGGGTGGGAAATTAGAAAGGAGGCTGATGCAATAATCCAGTGGGATATTATGAGAGCTTGTACCAGCAACGTAGCAGTTTGGATGGAGAGGAAAGGGCAGATCTTGGTGATATTGTGAAGGTGAGACTGGCAGGTTTTGGTGATGGATTGGATGTGCGCGGTGAATGAGAGAGCAGAGTCAAGGGTGACACCAAGGTTGTGGGCTTGGCAGATGGGAAATCACCATAGATTGGTTTTCTCCGCCAGTTTTGTCTCTCAGTCACTTTCACTCAGTCATCTTTATTAAGTTCCCCCTGGATGTAAAGCACTGTACTCATACTTGGGAGAAAACACCAGTAGAAAAAGACATGGCCCTGCCCTCTGATGGCCTGAATCCAAGAGAGCTAGGCACATATTAATGATGTTATTTGTTAAGCGCTTACTATTCAGAATGCCTTCACCTTTCCCCTTCTAGACTGTGAGCCCGTTGTGGACAGGGAGTGTCTCTATTTGTTGCTAAATTGTACTTCTCCGGTGCTCAATAAATACGATTGAATGACTGAATGAATATGCCAGGAACTGTACTAAGCCCTGGGCTGGATTCACGTAAATAGGCTTGGACACAATCCCCGACCCACGTGGGGCTCACAGTCTCAATCCCCATTTCACAGATGAGGTAATTTGGGCCCAGAAAAGTGAAATGACTTGCTCAAGGTCAACCAGCAGATAAGTGGCAGAGCCGGAATTAGAACCCATAAACCTCTAACTCCCAGGTTCACGCTCTATCCCACTAGGCTATGCTGCTTCTCATTACACACGTATAAGGGGAGCAGGAATACTACTAAGTATATTACAGAGAGTATCTACATATATCTTTTTCTATCGCTATATATAGATATATATGAATACACATACACACCAATGTATACATATATTTAGAAAGAACTCTCATGCGCGCATGGTTGTGTGCATTTGTGTGTCTGTGCGCTGCCGATAGGCAAAAGTGTGCTGGGTGGTTAAGGGTGTTCATTGGACTGGTGACTTACAGAGTTACAATTCAATGAGGGAAGAGGTTGCTCCCAGTCCTGTCAGTGTCCTCTGGTCCTGAGATAATAATGTTGGTATTTGTTAAGCGCTTACTATGTGCAGAGCACTGTTCTAAGCACTGGGGTAGATACAGGGTAATCAGGTTGTCCCACATGAGGCGCACAGTCTTAATCCCCATTTTACAGATGAGAGAACTGAGGCCCAGAGAAGTCAAGGCCCATAGTCACCCAGCTGACAGGTGGCAGAGCCGGGTTCGAACCCAACACCTCTGACTCCCAAACCCGGGCTCTTCCACTGAGATAAAAACTGCTCCATTACAATCTCGGGCTCCTCCCTCACCGCTGAGAAAAGCCCTGTGCACCTTCCCGCCCACCACTCAGGGCTCCTACTCCCAGCCTGCTCCAGTCCATATGGACCGAGGATGAAAGCTGCTCCGGTTCACCTTATGCTCTGTGCCCACCTGGCCCTCACAGAGCCTTCGGAAGACTAGTGGCTGCAAGGATGCCCTGAAATCTGAGCCCCGAGGGGAAATTCTGTTCCTCTAGGCCCAGCAGAACTGATTCGGCTTTTATTTTGTATATGGGTCCGGTGTTACATTTTGATTTTTCTTCATCTCTGACCTATAGGTGTCCAGCCCCTTCTCCCACTTACACACTTAGATTGCGAGGCCCTCGAGGGACAGGGACCGCGTTTAATTCCCACCTGGGTATTCTCTCCCGGCAATGAATACAATGCCCTGCACATAGTAGGCAACTGATAATTATTATTTCTACTATCGCTACTGCTATCACCTACTGGATGGGATGTTAGGAGAGTTTTGAAGATGTGGAGAACTAAGGACTGGCAAATTTGAAGTGGAGGGCAAATTTAAAGCAGGGGAATGGTATGAGAGAGGAGTCAGAAGCACTTTCTGTCTCTGGCTTTATCTCTGGCTCTCCAGTTCCATGGGTGTTTCTCTCTTACTTGATCTTTCTCTCACTCTCTCTTTCTCTATCTCTCCCTATCTCTCTGTCACTTCTCCCCCCCATACTTTCTTCCTGACTTTCTTTCTTGCCTCTGACCCTGCCCTCCAGAGGCTCAAAATATTGTCCTCCCGCCCCCTCTGTCCCATTTAAAAAATCCTCATCAGTGATCTCACCACCTTAGCAGGGTGGTGAGATCTAATTTAATAGCTTAGACTGAAAACCCTCTAAATTAAGATAGATATTGGGGGATTTAAAGAACCTATTTCAAAGCAGGAATTTCAACCTCTATAATATGGCTAGCACTTAGTTTTACTGCTAGCCAAGCTGTTGCCCTTTAAAAGGAACCATAAGAATTCTGAAGATGGCACCTTCATCATTTTGTGCAACGAGTCATTACTGGACCACGATACCTTTCATTTAAATATCAAAATGTCATGGCCCCAAGTTCTAACCTGGACTTGACTGATCTGCTCCACAATTAATTTTTGAAAATTCAAACACTTATCAAAGCTATCTTGTTGATTTTGAATACTGAAGATCTGGCATGTGTTCAGAACTCCATCATTAAAGCAAGGGAGAAAGATGGTTATAAGAAGGCTTGATTGGGATTTAAAAAAACAACAGTAGTTTAATTATGAATGAGTGGCTTGGGAAATTATAATGTTAGACATAACTACAATCCACTGTAGGCACCACAGTAGTTTCAAAACTGCAATATTCATTAAAGCAGGTGTTTTTTTTTTAACAAAGACTATTTAAACGAGTATGCCAGACATTGATTCTATTTCTTGTCGAACACGGATGACCTCAACATAGTACGCTAGCTCTTTCTTGTCTTATGCCGTCGAGTCATGTCCAACCCATAGCAACACCACGGACACATCTGCTTCAGAATCCCCCCTCCAGCTGTAGTTGTTCTGGTAATGGATCCATAGAGTTTTCTCGGTCAAAATCCGGACGTGGTTGACCACTGCCTCCTTCCTCGCAGTAAACGTGTCCACCCTCGACTCTCTCCCATGCCGCTGCTGCCCAGCAAAGGAGTTTTGACTTGTAGCAGATGGCCTTCCACTCATTGGCCACCGGCCAAGCTAGGAATGGAATGGGGAGGCCCCTGCTTGACTCTCCCTCTCATAATCGAGACCGATAGAGTACTGGAAACTCTCCAGATGCCACCCTGAGAGGGGACATAGTACGCTGAATGGCGTTTAATTTGGAACTCTAAAATCCCAGCATGTGCCCAGAGTCATATAGTTATAGGCAGTAATCTCCTTCTGGATGGGGAATGTGTCTGCCCACTCTGTTGTATTGTGCTCTTAATAATAATTCATTCATTCAATCATATTTATTGAGCGCTTACTGTGTGCAGAGCACTGTACTAAGCACTTGGAAAGTGCAATTCAGGAACACACAGAGACAATCACCACCCACATTGGGCTCACCGTCTAGAAGGGGGGAGACAGGCATCAAAACACATAAGTACAGTGTACTGCACTCAATAAGTGCTTGGTAAATATCAATAATGTTACTAATAATGTTGGTATTTGTTAAGTGCTTACTATGTGCTGAGCACTGTTCTAAGCGCTGGGGTAGACACAGGGGAATCAGGCTGTCCCACGTGGGGCTCACAGTCTTAATCCCCATTTTACAGATGAGGTAACTGAGGCACCGAGAAGTTAAGTGACTTGCCCAAAGTCACGCAGCTGACAAGTGGCAGAGCCGGGATTCGAACCCATGACCTCTGACTCCAAAGCCCATGCTCTTTCCACTGAGCCATGCTGCTTCTCACTGATATCACTGATTAATAAGATAGTATGACAAAGAAACACCTCTCTCAATGACCTGGTTGGCAACTTTCTGAGGACATTACAAGCCTCCTTTACCACCAAGCTTGTTGAACTTTGTCTTGTACGCTGTTTTTTTATATCTATATTAAGTTATCTTTCCCTGAAAGTGTGTCGCCACACCATTCCCCTCTTATTGTTCCAGACTATGAGGCTCTGGAGAGCCATGGACCATGTCTAACCATCACTTATGTACTTTTTCCCTGCAGTTAGTAAACTGTTCTGCACACAGTAAGTGCTAAATAAATGATTATAATGAGGGTATTTAAGTGCTTACAATGTGCAGAGCACTGTTCTAAGCGCTGGGAGAGATACAGGGTCATCAGATTGTCCCACGTGAGGCTCACAGTCTTAATCCTCATTTTACAGATGAGGGAACTGAGGCACAGAGAAGTTAAGTGATTTGCCCAAAGTCACACAGCTGACAAGTGGTGGAGTCAAGATTATTCATTCATTCATTCATTCAATAGTATTTATTGAGCGCTTACTATGTGCAGAGCACTGTACTAAGCGCTTGGGATGAACAAGTCGGCAACAGATAGAGACGGTCCCTACCGTTTGACGGGCTTACGGTCTAATCGGGGGAGACGGACAGACAAGAACGATGGCACTAAACAGCGTCAAGGGGAAGAACATCTCGTAAAAACAATGGCAACTAAATAGAATCAAGGCGATGTACAATTCATTAACAAAATAAATAGGGTAACGAAAATATATACAGTCGAGCGGACGAGTACGGTGCTGTGGGGATGGGAAGGGAGAGGTGGAGGAGCAGAGGGAAAAGGGGAAAATGAGGCTTTAGCTGCGGAGAGGTAAAGGGGGGATGGCAGAGGGAGTAGAGGGGGAAGAGGAGCTCAATCTGGGAAGGCCTCTTGGAGGAGGTGATTTTTAAGTAAGGTTTTGAAGAGGGAAAGAGAATCAGTTTGGTGGAGGTGAGGAGGGAGGGCGTTCCGGGACCGCGGGAGGACGTGACCCGGGGGTCGACGGCGGGATAGGCGAGACCGAGGGACGGCGAGGAGGTGGGCGGCAGAGGAGCGGAGCGTGCGGGGTGGGCGGTAGAAAGAGAGAAGGGAGGAGAGGTAGGAAGGGGCAAGGGGATGGAGAGCCTTGAAGCCTAGAGTGAGGAGTTTTTGTTTGGAGCGGAGGTCGATAGGCAACCACTGGAGTCGTTTAAGAAGGGGAGTGACATGCCCAGATCGTTTCTGCGGGAAGATGAGCCGGGCGGCGGAGTGAAGAATAGACCGGAGAGGGGCGAGAGAGGAGGAAGGGAGGTCAGAGAGAAGGCTGACACGGTAGTCTAGCCGGGATATAACGAGAGCCCGTAATAGTAAGGTGGCCGTTTGGGTGGAGAGGAAAGGGCGGATCTTGGCGATATTGTAGAGGTGAAACCGGCAGGTCTTGGTAACGGATAGGATGTGTGGGGTGAACGAGAGGGACGAGTCAAGGATGACACCGAGATCGCGGGCCTGCGGGACGGGAAGGACGGTCGTGCCATCCACGGTGATGGAGAAGTCTGGGAGCGGACCGGGCTTGGGAGGGAAGATGAGGAGCTCAGTCTCGCTCATGTTGAGTTTTAGGTGGCGGGCCGACATCCAGGTGGAGACGTCCCGGAGGCGGGAGGAGACGCGAGCCCGAAGGGAGGGGGAGAGGACAGGGGCGGAGATGTAGATCTGCGTGTCACCTGCGTAGAGATGGTAGTCAGAGACGTGAGAGCGGATGAGTTCACCGAGGGAGTGAGTGTAAATGGAGAACGGAAGAGGGCCAAGAACTGACCCTTGAGGAACTCCAACAGTTAAAGGATGGGAGGGGGAAGAGGCTCCAGCATAGGAGACCGAGAATGATCGGCCAGAGAGGTAAGAGGAGAACCGAGAGAGGACAGAGTCCGTGAAGCCAAGGTGAGAGAAAGGTATGGAGGAGGAGGGGATGGTCGACAGTGTCAAAGGCAGCAGAGAGGTCAAGGAGGATCAGAATGGAGTAGGAGCCATTGGATTTGGCAAGAAGGAGGTCACGGGTGACCTTAGAGAGAGCAGTCTCGGTAGAGTGGAGGGGACGGAAGCCAGATTGGAGGGGGTCTAGGAGAGAATGGGAGTTAAGGAATTCTAGGCATCGATTGTAGACGACTCGTTCTAAGATTTTGGAAAGGAAGGGTAGTAGGGAGATAGGACGATAACTGGAGGGGGAAGTGGGGTCGAGAGTGGGTTTTTTTAGGATGGGGGAGACGTGGGCATGTTTGAAGGCAGAGGGGAAGGAGCCCTTGGAGATCGAGTGGTTAAAGATAGAAGTTAAGGAAGGGAGGAGGGCAGGGGCGATGGTTTTAAGAAGGTGAGAGGGAATGGGGTCCGAGGCGCAGGTGGAGGGGGTGGCACTTGCGAGGAGGGAGGAGATCTCCTCTGAGGATACTGCAGGGAAGGATGGGAAAGTAGGGGAGGGGGTCGTTGGGGGGGAGGGGAGAGGCGGAGGGGTGACTTTGGGGAGCTCAGACCTGATCGTGTTGATTTTCGTGAGGAAATAGGTGGCCAGATCATTAGGGGTGAGAGATGGGGGAGGGGGAGGAACAGGGGGCCTAAGGAGAGAGTTAAAGGTCCGGAACAATCGGCGGGGGTGACGGGCATGGGTGTCGATGAGGGAGGAGAAGAAGCTTTGCCTGGCGGAGGAGAGGGCAGAGTTAAGGCAGGAAAGGATAAATTTGAAGTGTGTGAGGTCGGCTCGGTGCTTGGACTTTCGCCAGCAGCGCTCGGCAGCTCGAGCATAGGAGCGTAGGAGGCGGACGGAGGAGGTGATCCAGGGCCGTGGGTTAGTGGAGCGAGAGCGGCGGAGGGAAAGGGGGGCGAGAGAGTCGAGATGAGTAGAGAGGGTGGAGTTGAGAGCGGAGACCCGATCGTCGAGAGTGGGAAGAGAGGACAGGGCGGCAAGGTGAGGAGAGATGCTATTGGAAAGACGGATGGGATCGAGAGAGCGGAGGTCTCTGTGGGGCAGTAGCGAAGATTTGCAGGGGGAGGGAGTGTGAGAGATGAGGCAGGTGAGAAGGTTATGGTCAGAGAGAGGGATTTCAGAGTCGGTGAGGGAGGAGATAGTGCAGCGGTAGGAGATGACGAGATCGAGGGTGTGACCGAGTCGGTGAGTGGGAGCGGTATGGTGGAGGAGGAGGTCGGCAGATTCGAGGAGGGATAGCAGGCGGGCGGCAGAGGAGTCGTCGGGTACATCCGTATGGATGTCGAAGTCTCCGAGGATCAGAGTGGGCAGAGAGAAGGAGAGGAGGAAGGTGAGAAAGGGGTCAAGGTGGTCGAAGAAGTCGGAGGTGGGACCGGGAGGGCGGTAGATGACGGCGACAAGTAACTGGAGTGGGTGGTAGAGGCGAATGATATGGGCTTCGAAGGAGGGGAAGGAGAGGGAGGGGGGAGGAGATTATAACCCATGACCTCTGACTCCCAAGCCCGGGCTCTTGCCACTATCCACACTACTATTGTTTCTTTCAGTCAAAACTGGTGTTGTTTTGCCAGCCATATCTTTCATTAAGCAACCTCAATAGAAGGGAGACAGCATGACCTAGTAGAAAAAACCCGGGGCTGGAAGTCAGGTGACAGGGGTTCCAATAATAATGATGGTAATTAATAAATAATAATACTTATTAATATAATGATGATATTTACTATGTGTCAAGCACTGTTCTAAGGGCTGGGATAGATATAAACTAATCAGGTTGGACACAGTCCCTGCCCCACATGGGGCTCATAGTCTTAATCCTCATTTTATATGTGAGGAAACTGAGGCCCAGAGAAGTTAAATGACTTGCTCAAGGTCACACAGCAGACAAGTGGTGGAGCTGGGATTAGAGTCCATGTCCTTCTGACTCCAGGTCCATGTTCTATCCACTAACCCAAACTGCTAGCCAGATCCTTGACTTGCCTGCTGTGTGGCTTTAGGCAAGTCACTGAATTCCTCTATGCCTCAGTTTCTGCACCTGTAAAATAGGGATTGAATACTTGTTCTCTCTCCTCTTGAGATTGTGAGCCCCAAGCCTGTGTTTTAGCTGACTGTATTGTATCTACCCCAGAACTTGACACAGTGTATGGCACAGAGTAGTGCTTGGGATGCACAGAGTAGTGGCCTAGTGGATACAGTATGGGCCAGGGAATCAGAAGGACCTGGGTTCTAGTTTTAGCTCTGCCACCTGTTTGACCTTGTCCTCACTTAATTTATTTGGGCCTCCGTTACTGCATATGTAAAATGGGGATTGACTCTGAGCCCCATGTGGGACAGGGATTGTGTCCAACCTGATCGCCTCGTTTCTACCTCAGCACTGAGAACAGTGTCTGGAGCATAGTAAGTGCTTAAAAAATGCCATAAAAAAGATTAAAACCTTAACGAGTGCCACGGTTAATAACTTTTGTGGTGTTTGTTCACTCAATCATATTTATTGAGCTCTTATTGTGTGCAAAGCACTGTACTAAGCCCTTGGCAGTGGAGAGAATACGGACACGGGAATCAGAAGGACCTGGGTTCTGATCCCGACTCAGCCACTCACCTGCCAATCACTCTCCCAAACACTCATTCTATCCCTAGAAGATTACTGCATCAGCCTCCATGCTGACGTCCCAACCTACTGTCTCTCCCCCCTCCAGTCCATACTCCACTCTACTGCCCGGATCATCTTTCTACAGAAACGTTCAGGACAAGTCACCCTCCTCCTCAAAAATCTCCAGTAATTGCCCAACCAACTCTGTGTCAAACAAAAAAACTCCTCACCATTGGCTTTAAAGCACTCCATCACCTTGTCCCCTCCTACCTCACCTCATTTCTCTCCTTCTACATCCCAGCCCACACACTTCACTCCTCTGGTGCTAACCTTCTCACTGGGCCTCCATTTTGCCTGTCTCACTGCGGACCCCTGGCCCACATTCTGCCTCTGGCCCGGAAAGCCCTCCCTCCTCAAATCAGACAGACAATTAATCTTTCCCTCTTCACTGTCTTATTGAAGGCACATCTCCTCCAAGAGGCCTTCCCAGAATAAGCCCCTCTTTTCTTCATCTCCCATTCATTCAATAATATTTATTGAGCGCTTACTACGTGCAGAGCACTGTACCAAGCGCTTGGAATATGCAATTCGGCAACAGAGAGAGACAGTCCCTGCCCATTGATGGGCTTACAGTATAATCGGGGGAGACAGACAAAAACAATAGCAATAAATATAATCAAGGGGATGTACATCTCATTAACAAAATGAATAGGGCAATAAAAATACACACGAATGAGCGGACGAGCACAGTGCTGAGGGGAGGGGAAGGGAGAGGGGGAGGAGCAGAGGAAAGCGGGGGGGGAAAGGGGGCTTAGCTGAGGAGAGGTTGGGGGGGCAGAGAGGCAGCAGAGGGAGCAGAGGGAAAAGGAGAAGCTCAGTCTGGGAAGGCCTCTTGGAGGAGGTGACCTCTCAGTAGGGCTCTGAAGAGGGGAAGAGAGTTCTCCCACTCCCTTCTGCGTTACCCTGACTTCTTCCCTTTGCTCTCCCCGCTCCCAGCTCCACAGCACTTACGTATATATCTCTAATTGTATTTATGTCTGTTATTTTGCATTATGTCTGTCTTCTCCCCACTCTGCCCTACCGAAGACTGTAAGCTCGTTGTGGGCAGGGATTGGCACTCTTTATCACTGTACTGTACTTTCCCAAGCATTTTGTATAGTGCTCTGCACAAAGTAAGCACTTAATAAATACAACTGAATGAATGAATGCCACTTGTCTGCCGTGTGACCTTGGGCAGGTAACTTCACTTCTCTGTGCCTCAGTTACCTCATCAGTAAAATGGGGACTAAGACTGTGAGACGGAGGCCGTGTCTAACCTGATTAGCTTGTACCTACCCTAGCGGTTAGAACAGTGCTTGGTGCATAGCAAGTGCTTAACAGACCATCATTATTATCATTATTACAATATAAGAATAAACAGGCACGTTCCCTGACCACACAAACTCACAGTGTAGAGGTGGAAACAGACATTAATATAGATTAATAAATAAATTTCAGATATATACATGTGTGCTATGGGGCTGGTGAGGCAGGGAGGTGGGATGAAAGAAGGGAGCAGGTCAGGGTGATACAGAAGGGAGTGGGAGAAGAGGAAAGGAGGGCTTAGTCAGGGAAGGCTCCTCGGAGGTTCGCACCTCTCTTTTCGCCTCTGCACTTCCCATGCATTTTTACAGACTGCAGCAGGAGGAGTCAGAATAGCAGTAATGGCATTTATACCGAGTGTCTACTGAGTGTAACACACTGAACTAAGCAGTGGGGAAATAAAGCAATCAATCATTCAGTGTTATTAGTAAAATTCTTCTTATTTGTGGAGCGCTCTCTTAAGCGCTTGGGAGAGTATGATACCACAGACTTTGTAAGCAAATTCCCTGCCAGTAAGGAGCTTCCAGGTTAGAATGTTCCAGGAGAATAACTCCAATGACTGAAAATGTGATTTTAGTTTCTGGGTAAGAACATTAAAATTGATATATTTATTAAACTACATTTTAAGTTCTACAAACTAGTTGCCAAATGAGTTGGAGTTCAGGTAAAGAATTTGGGCTTTTCTTCTCCTCAAGAACAGGTCTCCAAAATGGAAATAAAAGGACTCTTTGTTCTCAAAACTAATAATGATTGTGGAATTTGTTAAGTTTTCGTTATGTGAAAAGCACTATATTAAACACTGAGGTAAATACAAGATAGTCAGGTCCCTTAATCTGAAGAAGAAAGGAGACATTTTTCAGATGAGAGAACTGAGGCACAGCGAAGTTAAGTGATTTGCCGAGGATCACACAGCAGGTAAGTAGCAGACCTGGGATTAGAATACAGGTTTTCTGCCTCCCAAGCCCATACTCTTTCCACATGGCCATGCTGTTCGATTGACTTGGGGATATTGCTGAATCTAAGCATAACAGTAACATTATTATAATGATTAATAATCATCATAATATGTGCCAAGCACTGTACTAAGCACTGGGGAAGATACAAGATAATGAGGTCCCCAAAAGGGGCTCAAAATCTAAGTAGAAGAGAGAGCAGGTACTGAATCCCCATTTGGCAGATGAGGGAACTGAGGCCCCGAGAAGTTAAGCGTCATGCCCAAGCTCACACAGCAGACATGTGGTGAGCTGGTTTAGAACCCAGGTCCTCTGACTCCCAGGCCCAAGGTCTTTCCACTAGGCCAAATTGCTTCAGCTAGGTGATGTTATCGAAACCAGACTCTTGACACTCAGCCACACTACTCTTCGTGTGGAAGGTCAACAGATCCGGGCGCTTTCCCGTTTTTCATCCTTCTTGGGAAGAAACCGTAATGATGGCACCAGGGAACTGCGGTCGTGTCCCATCCATTTGGGGGCCGGCATTGTCTGCTATTCAGTCTAGAATATTATATTTATTTATGAAAGAGGATAAGTCCTTGTGGGCAGAGACCAGTCTACCAATTCTGTTAGACTCTCCCAAGTACTTAGTACAGTGCTCTGTATCTTTCTACTGCCCACCCCGCACGCTCCGCTCCTCCACCGCCCACCTCCTCACCGTCCCCCGTTCTCGCCTAGCCCGCCGTCGACCCCCGGGCCACGTCCTCCCCTGGTCCTGGAATGCCCTCCCTCCTCACCTCCGCCAAACTAATTCTCTTCCCCTCTTCAAAACCCTACTTAGAGCTCACTTCCTCCAAGAGGCCTTCCCAGACTGAGCTCCCCCTTTTCCCTCTGCTCCCTCTGCTCCCCCTCTACCCCCCCATCACCTCCCCTCAGCTAAGCCCTCTTTTCCCCCCTTTCCCTCTGATCCTCCCCCTCTCCCTTCCCCTCCTTTCAGCACCGTGCTCATCCGCTCAACTGTATATATTTTCATTACTCTATTTATTTTGTTAATGAGATGTACATCACCTTGATTCTATTATTTTGTTAATGAGACGTACATCACCTAGATTCTATTTATTTGCTAATGGTTTAATGAGATGTTCATCCCCTTGATTCTATTTATTGTTATTGTTATTGTCTACCTGTCTCCCCCGATTAGACTGTAAGCCCATCAAAGGGCAGGGATTGTCTCTTATCTGTTACCGATTTGTACATTCCAAGCGCTTAGTACAGTGCTCTGCACATAGTAAGCGCTCAATAAATACTACTGAATGAATAACTGCTCAGTAAATGCCACGGATCGACTGATTAGATATTAGCACCTAGTGGACCCTATTTAGAAGCTGGAACTCTTGACTAGTCAGTGCACATTCTTTGATAAAATTTTCCTTTCCCCCATTATCTTACTTTACTTCCTAAGTCAACTTGCCTCCTTATTCCAGACGACGGGCTTGGCTTGATTCTCTAGTGGAACTTGCAACGAGTTCCTCTATGCAAATGAGATAGGAAACACTTTATTTCATTCACATGGCAACGACAAAAGTATCGGGCAAAATTGATATAAAAAGACAAGAGGTCTAAAATCAGAGTTTTCTTGGCCTGCATAGTCATAGTGAAAAGAAGGCCGGACACACATGTAGGTTAAGTCATAGAGTCATATAGTCAATTTCAATCATCCAAGCTAATATTTCCACCCTGCAATTACATTAGCTGTACCTGTGACCAGTGATACAAAATAGAGTCATCAAGCTTATCATGCCTACCATGAAAATCCTTTGTTCCTTCCTCCAACGCGAAATCTGACTTTTCCTCTCTTTCTGCTGGGATTTTATTTCTCTCTCAAATGATTTTCTCCAAACTTAATAAGTATAAAACATACCTCAGAATCATTATCTTCTTTCGTTCCACTCTCTCAAACTCTTTATTAATAAAACATTATCCACTCTATTCTACCTCAGGGAAAAACTTCAACTATCATCCTGAGAACCTGCATGTCATAGTGGATAATAATGTTGGTATTTGTTAAGCGCTTACTATGTGCCGAGCACTGTTCTAAGTGCTAGGATAGACACAGGGTAATCAGGTTGTCCCACGTGAAGCTCACAGTTAATCCCCATTTTACAGATGAGGTAACTGAGGCACAGAGAAGTGAAGTGACTTGCCCACAGTCACACAGCTGACGAGTGGCAGAGCCGGGATTCAAACTCATGACCTCTGACTCCCAAGCCCGTGCTCTTTCCTCTGAGCCACGTTGCTTCTCAAGACCTTGATCTTGGGAGTCAGAAGGTCATGGGTTCTAATCTCTGCTCTGCCACTTGTCTGCTGTGTGACCTTGGACAGGTTACTCAAATTCTCTGGTCCTCAGTTACTTCATCTGTAAAATGGGGATTAGGACTGTGACCCCATGTGGGACATGGACTATATACAACCTGATCAGCTTTTTTTTTCTAATCTCTCTCCCCCTCTGCAGTCTCACAATTCCTCCTGGCTTCAAGACACCTCTACCTGGATGTCCTCCCATCACCACTTCAAGCTTAACATGTCCAAAACGGAGCTCCTTATCTTCCCACCCAAACCCGTCCTCCCCCTGACTTTCTCAACACTGTAGACAGCACCAACATCCTTCCTGTCTCCCCGGCTCATAATCTTGGTGTTATCCTTGATTCCTCTCCCTTATTCAACCCACATATTCAATCCGTCACTAAATCCTGTGGATCCCCTCTTCACAACATCGCTAAAATTCACCCTTTTCTCTCCATCCAAACTGCTATCATGTAATACAATCACTCATCCTCATAGAGAAGCAGCGTGGCTCAGTGGAAAGAGCCTGGGCTTGGGAGTCAGCGGTCACGGGTTCGAATCCCAGCTCTGCCACTTGTCAGCTGTGTGACTGTGGGCCGGTCACTTAACTTCTCTGTGCCTCAGTTACCTCATCTGCAAAATGGGGATAAAGACTGTGAGTCTCACGTGGGACAACCTGATTCCCCTGTATCTACCCCAGTGCTTAGAACAGTGCTCTGCACATAGTAAGCACTTAGCAAATACCAACATTATTATTATCCTAGCCTGCCTGGATTATGTCATCAGCCTCCACGTTGACCTCCCAGCCTCCTGCATCTCCCGACTCCAGTCCATACTTCACTCTGCTGTCTGGATCATTTTTCTACAAATTCATCCAGGATATGCCACCTCGCTCTTCCAAAAACTCCAGCAATTGCCCATCCACCTCTGCTTCAAACAAAAACTCCTCACCATTGGCGTTAAAGCAGTCAATCACCTTGCCCCCTCCTATCCCACCCGTCTACTCTCCTAACCCTAACCCAGCCCTCACACTTTTTCCCTGTAATACTATCCTTCACATTGTCCCTCGATCTCATCTACCTTGCTGTCCACCTCTCACCAACATCCTGCTCCTCCCTCCTCAATTCCGACAGATTTTTGCTCTCCCTCACTTCTTTGTCTTATTGAAGGCACATTTCCTCCATGAGGCCTTCCCAGACTAAGCCCCTCCTTTCCTCTTCTCCCATTCCCTTCTGCATTGCCCTGATTTGCTCCCTTTATTCTTCCCCCTTCCAGCCTCACAGCACTTATGTACATATCTGCAATTTATGTATTTTTATTGATTTCTTTCTCCCCACCTCTAGAATGTAAGTTCATTGCGGGCAAGGAATATGTCTGTTTACTGTTATACTGTATTCATGTCTGTCTCCCCCACTAGACTGTAAGCTCGTTGTGGGCAGGGAATATGTCCGTTTATTGTTGTATTGTACTCTCCCAAGTGCTTAGTACAATGCTTCGCACACAGTAAGCGATCAATGAATACGATTGAATGAATGATTGAATCTACTCCAGAACTTAAAGTAAAGAGGCTAACACATAGCAAGCATTTAACAAATACCACAAAAAAAGTTATTGCTCATTATCCCCAGGTTAACCCATATTTGTGGTTTAAGCGATCCTCAAGTAAAATAACCCTCTTTCTGTTGGGTAGTTTTGCTCAAGGATGACCACCATTTCACTGTCCAAGGGGCCCATTACCTTGTAGGTACATAGTGAATGAACTCTGGAATAAAGATTAAATCCAAATATAATTATTTATAAGAGCAAATTATATTCCCAGCTCAACCAGTCAACTCCTGTGTGACTTTGGACAAGTCATTCTACTTCTCTGTGCCTCAGTTACCTCATCTGTAAAATGGGGATTAAAATTATGAGTACTATGTGGAATTGGGACTATCCAACCCGACTATCTTGTATCTATTCCACTGTTAAGTATAGTGCCTGGCAAATAGTAAGCGCTCAATAAATACTATTGAATGAATGAATGAAATAGTAAATGCTTAACAAATATTATGATTAGTAATTATTAGTAGTAGTAGTACTAGTAAGAAAAAAACTTGGCTGTTCAGATTGCATTTATTTGTGTGGAGCCTAGGATTTCCTAACTTTTCTCTTTGCAAACACAATTAAGGGATCATCAGATTTTAATTATCATTAATTAATCAGTCAGTGGCATACTTTGAGCACTTGCCGTGTGCAGTGCACTGTACTCGGGGCTTGGGAGAGTACAGTGCAATAGATATGGTCCTGATCCCTGCCCACAAGGAACTTACAATCTATGAGAGGAGCTTAATTTTTCAGGCTTTCGATGAAAGGTTTCAAAAACTCAACCTCTGTTGTCCCCAAGACCTCTCAACAAAATGCTGTGAATTTTACTTTGTACACCTGAGTCAATGTTCTAACTAGGGAGGAGAGGAAGGTCTTGCTTCTTGGCTCAGCCTGGACAGAGAATGGAGGGAGAATTTTGTTTTAAGGAACAGAATGACTACCTAATGGAGTATTTAGGAACTGAGGATCGCAGTTGGAGAGTTTCCAGTATCTACCAGTCCATTCTGGCTCTACCAGTCCAAGCCTATGGGAGGGATAGCCTAGCAGAGGCATACTCTCTTAGGAGAAGCAGCGTGGCTCAGTGGATAGAGCATAGTCCTCAGAGTCAGAAGGATATGGGTTCTAATTCTGGCTCTGCCACATGTCTGTGTGACTTGGGGCAAGTCACTTCAATTCTCTGGGCCTCACTGACCTCATCTGTAAAATGAGGATTTAGAGTGTGAATCCTGTGTGGGATAGGGACTATGCCCAATCTAACTTGTAACTACCCCAGTGTTTAAAATAGTGTTTGGCAGATAGTAAGCACTTTACAAGTAGCATAATTATCATTATTATTATACCCATTCCATTTCTACCTTGAGTAGAAACTAGCGAGTTCATAGGTAATCAGCTACAAGTCAAAACTCACCCACTCCGGGCAGCAGCAGCACGGAGACATCGAGGTCAGAGACTCAGGTTTACTGTGTGGAAGAAGGTAATGGTAAACCACATCCAGGTTTACCACAAAAACTCAATGGATATAATACCCAGAATGCATATAGATAGAGGTGGGACATTCTGGGAGAGGACGTGTCCATGGAATCGCTGCGGGTTGGAGACGACTCGACAGCAAAAGACAAGTGCTACTGCTTGAGCCATTTGGGACAGGGGATGTGATGGTTATATTGTACTCTCCCAGGCGCTAATACAGTGCTCTGCACACAGTAAGCACTCACTAAATACAGCTGACTGACTGACTTGATACACTCCCCCTCGTGACCAAGCTTGGGTCTATTGGCTCCAAGAACTGATTTTATCCTGGACCCAGAGGGAAGAACAGCACAATTGCTCTTTTTTTTCCCCCTTCCTTCAGAATCTCTAACCCTTCAGATTTCCCCCACATTGCAGAAAGGCTAGGAAGAAAAGCTTGCCCAGATGAATCAATCACTGTTACTTACAGAGGACTTATTATGTGCAGAGTATTATACTAGGTATTTAAGATGGTACAATACAATAGAGATGGTGATAATGATAATAGTGCTTACTATGTGCCAAGCACTGTTCTAAGCGCTGGGTAAATACAATAATCTGGTTGGACCCTGTCTCTATCCCACATGGGGCTGACACTCTTAATCCCCATTTTTCACTGAGGCCCAGAGAAATGAAGTGACTTGCACAAGGTCACACCACAGACTTGTGGCTGATCCAGGATTAGAACCCAGACATGATCCCTGCCCTCACGAAGCTTACAATCCTGGCGCGAGAGGGGAGAAACATCCAAATCCATCCAAAATCGATCGTATCTATTAGGTGCTTACCGTGTGCAGGGCACTGTACTAAGCCCTTGGAAGACTACAACATAACAGAGCTGGTCGACATGTTCCCTACCCACGGCGAGGTTCTTAGGGGAAGGAGCCGAGTTTAAGGATATGTTACATGAGTGCTGCGGAGGTAGGGGTGAAGTGAGTAGCAAAGCACATAGTTGCATATATGTACAGAAACTTACACAAAAATGAAAGAGGGTGAGTGTTGTGATGTGAGCGAGGTTAATTTTGGGTGGGGATAATTTTCTGCTCAATCTCTTAACTGAATTTTTTTGAGGAGAAATTTGGGGTTGGACAACTGTCGCCTTCCCTAGCCGAAGAAAAGTACGTTGCAGCGTGGCTCAGTGGAAAGTGCACGGGCTTGGGAGTCAGAGGTCATGGGTTCGAATCCCCGCTCTGTCACTTGCCAGCTGTGTGATTGTGGGCAAGTCACTTCACTTCTCTGGGCCTCAGTTACCTCATCTGTAAAATGGGGATGAAGACTGTGAGCCTCACGTGGGACAACCTGATTACCCTGTATCTACACCAGCACTTAGAACAGTGCGCTGCACATAGTAAGCGCTTAACAAATATCACTGAAATGCTCAGGAGGGCGGGTCCCAACTGAATAAGTGGTACAGAGTAGTGATTAGGAGAGTAGTCAGGGAGGGCTTCCTGGAGGAGATAAATTTTTGCATGGCCTTGTAGAAGGGGAGGGCGGGGGCCTGTAGGATAAGAAATGAGAGAAAGGATGTGAGCAGGGAGTCTAAAGACAGAAAGCTGAATTGAGGCCCAGTAAAGGGGTTAGTGTTAGGGGAGAGGAGTGACTGTGAGCCCCACATTCTCTATCTGTTGCCAAATTGTACATTCCAAGCACTTAGTACAGTGCTCTGCACATAGTAAGCGCTCAATAAATACTATTGAATGAATGAGTGAATGAATGAATGAATGAGTGTGCAGCCTGAGTTGTAGAGGGATATGAGCGAGGAAGTAGGAAGAAGAGAATTCAACCCCAAGCACGTGGATCTTGGTTGAGGAGGGGCAGCCCAAATCTCGCTAGCTATGTTTCACTGTAACTTACTTTTCTTCAGCTAGGGAAGGCGACAATTGTCTAACCCCAAATTTCTCCTCAAAAAAATTCAATTAAGTAAGAGATTGAGCAGAAAATTATCCCCACCCAAAATTAACCTCGCTCACATCACAACACTCACCCTCTTCCATTTTTGTGTAAGTTTCTGTACATATATGCAACTATGTGCTTATATGTTGTATGTGTGTATGTACTTCAATCATATTTATAGAGTACTTCATTTGTACAGAGCATTGTCCTGGAAGAGCACAGTCCAACAGAGTTGTTAGACGTATTCCCTGACCACAAGAAGCTTACAGACGTATCCCCTGACCACGGCAAGCTTACAGCCTAGAGGGGGAGACAAACATTAATATAAATGAATCACGGATATGTTCATAAGTGCTACAGAGCAGAAGGTGGGGTGAATAAAGGGAGCAAATCCAAATGCAAGGGTGACGCAGAAAGGAGTGGGAGAAGAGGAAATGAGGGTTGTCTTGGGGAAGGCATAATTAAAAATACACATGCGCATTTTCCATATGAGAAAACTGAAGTCTAGAGAAGTTGTTAGTGACCCAAAGTCACACAGCAGGCAAATGGCAGAGCTGGGATTAGAACCCAGGTCCACTGATTCCCGGAATCTTGGCCTCTCCATCAGGCCGGGCTGCTTAAAGAAATCAGCTAGACCCGACAGTAGAGCAATCATCGATCCACAGCCAGTGATTGAGTGTCAATCACTGAAATTCTGCAGAATAATTTTGGGGGGAAGTTGGATTCTCAGGGTTCTTTATTTTGTGCTATTTGTTGAGCACTTACTATGCGTCAAGTACTTTCTAAGAGCTGGGGTAGGTAAGTGATCTAAGCCTATGGGGTTCACAGTCCAAGTTTGGGAGAGCAAGGTAGCTTTTTTACCTGGAGGAATCACAGCCCTTTGATAATCGATCCAAATTCCCTGCACAAATCTCAGAAGCTGAAATCCCAAAAAGCCAAACTCTCCATTTTCATTCATTCATTCATTCATATTTATTGAACAATTACTGTGTGCAAAGCACTGAACTAAGCACTTAATTACCACTTCAATAGCCCAAGGGGCTAATTAATATTCAATGTATCACAGGGGCTCTGGTGATGATACAGAACCCCAGACCACTCTAGATAAACAGCATGGCTCAGTGGAAAGAGCACGTGCTTGGAAGTCAGAGTTGTGGGTTCTGAACCCTGTTTTGCCACTTGTCAGCTGTGTGACCTTGGACAAATCACTTAACTTGCCTGGGCCTCAGTTACCTCATTGGTAAAATGGGGATTAAGGCTGTGAGTCCCACTTGGGACAACCTGATTACCTAGTAATCAGCGCTTAGAACAATGTTCGGCACACAGTAAGTGCTTAACAAATGCTATCCTACAAGTTTCACCATGTGATAGCTTTTATCCCGACCCCCTCACTTGTCAGCTGTGTGACTGTGGGCAAGTCACATCACTTCTCTGTGCCTCAGTTACCTCATCTGTAAAATGGGGATTAAGACTGTGAGCTCCACGTGGGACAACCTGATTCCCCTGTGTCTACCCCAGGCTTAGAACAGTGCTCTGCACATAGTAAGTGCTTAACAAATACCAACATTATCATTATTATTATTGCTCTGCACATAGTAAGCACTTAACAAATACCAACATTTTTATTATTATTATCTTAATTCAAGTGATGGGAAACAAAATCCCTTCACCAGAGATGAAACATGATCCTGTGGTAATAAGGATCTTGAAAATGTAGAATAGGAGATATTTAAGCAGCAAAGGGCTACAAAGTGTATTACCTTTCTGAGAAAAACTGTAAAGGCAAAGTTGACTACATTTGCTTCCGGGCTTCCAGTCTTTCTGGCATATGTTCCTGTATTCACCACACACTACTGACTGAAGGATACAAGGATCTACGTAAATTAAAGATCATTTCCTAGAGTCCTTTTCATGGTTGGCATTTAGATTATGCTCTCTAATAGCCGCTTCTTCCAGGGTGACATTTTGACCAGACAGTTTTACGGAAACTTGAACGTGAAACGCTAGCGATAAAAGATTCAACATCCGGATGGCTTTGACCAGATATCTCCTTTCCGGGTTTTCAAGTTTTGGTGATGTGCTCTGAATCCTGCCAATCATGGGCAATGCATCGCCAGATGGAGGATGGTAATTTTGATCGGGCCCAAATGGTAGAAAAAAAGAAGGAATTTCTTGGCATTGGAACCAAAGAATTAAAGGTCAAAATTCATTTAAGAGAAGCATTATCTTTCCACTTCAACATTGCATTGTAATATTCACTGTAATATTGGAACTTCTTCCCCTGGGGAAGAGTTTGCTCCACAATCTCCGTCTAAACTGTAAGTTGATTGTGAGCGGGGAATGTTCCTGTTATATTGTTCTCTGCCAAGCGTTCAGTACAGTGCTCTGCACATAGTAAGCAATCAATAAAGACGATTGACTGACTGACTCAATAAAAGTTGGTGAGACCTTTTCAACTACTGACCCTAAAGGGGATAGACCCTGGAATTTTTCATGTCAGGGCTCATCTGTCTATATAATTTGCCATGAGCATTATCGTTATTTTAGATAGAAGGGGAAGCAATAAATGCTGCCTAGATTTCCTTATTTTTTCTGCTTTACTTATCTCCCCTCTCTTTCCTCAGAAGCAGATTTTGCCCATTTCAATTAGCCAAGAAGGTTTGCACTGCATCGACAAATGCCTGTTAATAATGATAATAATAATAATAATTATAATAATTTTGGTATTTGTTAAGCGCTATGCGCCAAGCACTGTGCTAAGCGCTGGGGTAGATACAAGGTAATCAGGTTGTCCCACGTGGGGCTCAAAGTCTTAATCTCCATTTGGCAGATGAGGTAACTGAGGATTTGGGAGTCAGAGGTCGTGGGTTCTAATCCCAGCTCTGCCACTTACCAGCTGTGTGACCTTGGGCAAGTCACTTCACTTCTTTTTGCCTCAGTTACCTCACCTGTAAAAAATGGGGATTAAGAGTGTGCCCGAATGTGGGACAGGGTCTGTGTCTAACTTGATTACCTTGTATTTACTCCAGTGCTTAAAACAGTGCTTGCACATCATAAGTGCTTAACAAGAACCATTATGATTATTAAAAGAGGAGAAAATTCACCATCTGGGTCTTCACAAAGAGACTAGATGGACTCCCAAAGACCCACTCAACCTCCCCCTCTCTGCTTTGTCTCCTGGCTTTATCCTTGACTCCTCTCTCTTAATAATAACGCTAATAATTGTGGTATTTGTTAAGCACTTACTATGTGCCAGGCACTCTATTAAGTTCTGGTGTAGTTACAAGCAAATCAGGTTCATTCATTCATTCGTTCATTCAATCGTATTTATTGAGCACTTCTTATGTGCAGAGCACTGTACTAAGCGCTTGGAATGTACAATTCAGCAACAGATAGAGACAATCCCTGCCCAATGATGGGCTCACAGTCTAATCGGGGGAGACACCAAAGCAAAACATAACAAAACAAAAACAAGATATCATCAAGATAAATAGAATCAAGGAGATATACACCTCATTAACAAACTAAATAGGGTAATAAATAATATATATGTAATATATATACAAATGAATAAGTAATATATACAAATGATAAATAATATATATAAATGCTGGACTCAGTCCCTGTTCCACATGGGGCTCACAGTCTCAATCCCCATTTTACAGATGAAGAAACTGAGGCCCAGAGAAGTCAAGAGATTTGCCCAAGGTAACAGATCAGACAGGTGGACGAGCTAGGAGTAGGACCCAGGTCCTTCTGCGTCCCAGGCGCATGATCTGTCTACAAGGCCATGCTCAAATCCTGTCCATTCATTCTCCAAAACATCTCCAGCACTGACCCTTTACCAACAATCACCATTCTGCTCCAAAGATTTGTGATTGCTCTACTCGACTATTGCCTCAGCCTCCTCATTGACCTCCTGGCCTCCAGTCTCTCTCCCCTCTCTAATTTTTCACTTCACTGTGTAGCCCAGGATGTCGTGTGTCCCCATTCCTTCCAAAATCTCTACCGATTACCCATTCCTCTACCGATAACCCATTCCTCTCCACGTCAAGCAAAATTTCCTTCAAGGCGGTCAATCGGCTCTCTCCCGCCAATTTAACCTCTGCACTAGCCTAGTACACCCTAGCTCGCACGCTTTGCTCCTCCCAAACTACTCGTTGTGCCTCATTTTCATTTCTGTTACCTCTCACCCCTTTGTCACCTCTTCCTCCAGCCTGGAGTTCCCACCCTGTTCACATCTGGCAAACCACTACTCTCCCCATCCTCTCAGGACCATCAAAAATCACCTCTCCCCCAAGAAGATCGGGGTTCTAATCGCAACTCTGCCACTTGCGGCCTACAGTAAACACTCGATAAATATGATTGATTGTTGGATGACCCTGGGCAAATCACTTAACTCTTCTGTGCCTTAGTTTCCTCATCTCTAAGGGGGCTCAATATCTGTCTTCCCTCCTGCTCAGAATGTGAGCCCCATGTGGGACTGGAACTGTGTCTGATCTAAAATTACCTTGTACCATTTCGTACATTTACGCAATCAATGCAGCATTTAATATGTTCCTTGGCAAATAGTAAGCACTTAACAGAAAATGTTATTATCGTTATTAGTATTTTATTATTATTCCATTATGCATGTGAGCCTGTAGGAGGTTGTATTTCAGTGATCATAGGCTTACGTCTTTCTTTGAATGTCCATGACACAGTTTCTATGGGCACTGTTTATCATTGGTGACCTCTTTTAAAAAGGACAAGTCTGTGCAGTATATAAACACATCTTTGTATCTTTCTGAGTCCACGTGAATGTGTTTGCCTACGAGTATGTCTCTGAATATCTTCCATGCCTGATTGTAAGTTGTACTTAGACGAAGCATGGGTTCTTTGCTGACAAAATAGAAGCACTTTAGACCAATGCTGGCATGTAGATTAAGAAACTCTGGCCTCCCTTTTGAAGCCATCCTAATGGGCCTGAGAGCAAAGTCCTGGACACTGTGAGTGGTTGGAATCCTCTCCTCTACTCACTCTTTTCAAGTGTATATAAGTAAGTGGGTTACAAAGGTAATTTCCTCTCCCATTTCCAGTTGGTCAGAGAGCAGAGGGAGTTGCTGTTTTCTTTGTTTTAGGCCGCGGTCAAAAAAGGAGAAAACAAATTAGGCTTGACCTGAATCAAGTGGAATTTAACTCCTGAAATGTAGTTCTGAATTGATCACCAAATAATATTCAGGGGAATTCTATTTTGGCAAAGCAGTTAATAGAGCTGCACAATGGGGTGATATCCTCAAATGGTAAATGGGCCCCACCTTCCAGATCCCAGATAGAAATAGGTGGGAGATCTGAAACCTATCACCCTGATTTTTCTCTTCTACATCCCTAACTTCCCCTCTACCCATACATTATGGGTCAATTGTCCCATATTTAATTCATCCAAAAACATCCGGTGCTTACATCTACCGACTCTATTATATTTCGATCTCCCAAATGTTTAGTACCACCGTATATAGTCGGCACTCGATAAAGAAGATTGATTTCCAAATTAGACATTGTCTTTCTCTTTGATGGTATCACGTGTAATTTGAAACCAGTCCATAGGAATTATCCTATCTGACAAATGCTAGGGATGAGATTGCGGTTGGATTTCTGATTGATGAATGTTGTTTTATAAAACTCTAAATTGGATATGCTGAGAGAGGCAGTGCTATCTAATGGAAAGATCCCAGGCCTGGGAGACAGAGGACTTATTCTAACGCCACCACTTGCCTGTCACGTGACCTTGGCCAAATCACTTCACTTCTCCATGCCTCAGTTTCCTCATGGGTAAGATGGGGACTAATTACCTGTTCTACCTCCCTGTTGCACTGTGAACTGGAACCGTGTCCAACCTGATTAATTTGTATCTACTCTAGCATCTAGTACAGTGTTTTGTGTGTACTAAGTGTTTTTTACTGCTTATGTACTTATCCTTACACTCTGCTGTTTCCCCTTTAGGTAATTTATTTATGTGTCTGTCTCCCCTTCTAGGTTGTAAATACCTTGAGGGCAGGGATCGTGGCTGCCAACTTTACGAACTTAACTGTATTGCATTCTCCCAAGCATTTGGTGCAGTGTTCTGCACAGAGTAAACCCTCAATATATACCAGTGATTGATATTACAAAAAAATCATTATCCTATTTACACCTCTGCTAGCTAAGCAGCATGGCTTAGTGGAAAAAGCACAGGTTTGGGAGTCAGAAGTTGTGGGTTCTAATCCCGGATCCGCCACTGATCAGCTCTGTGACTTTGAGCAAGTCACTTGACTTCTCTGTGCCACAGTTACCTCATCTGCCAAATGGGGATTAAGACTGTGAGCCCCATGTGGGACAACCTGATTACCTTGTATCTACCCCAGTGTTTAGAACAGTGCTCAGCACATAGTAAGTGCTTAACAAATGCCATAATTATTATTATTATTATTATTAATAGAAGGATTAATTTGAAAATCCCTTCATCTCAGTCATAAATCATTGTTTAAAGTCGTGGGTTTTAATCCTGCCTCTGAATTTCTCTTTTACAAATGAAGACACTGAGGCCTAGAGAACTAAATGACTTGCCCAAGGTCACACAGCAGGAGAGTGGTGAACCTGTGATTAAAATGCAGGTCTCCTGACTTTCAAGCCTGTGACGTGTCTACTGACTCTATTTACTGTCCCAAGTGTTTAGTACAGTGTTATACACATAGTAAGCACTCTATAAGATTGATCTACTGTGTGAACTTGGGCAAGTCATTTCACTTCTCTGTGCCTCAGTTACCTCATCTGTAAAATAGGGATTGAGACTGTGAGTCCATGTGGGACAGAGACTGTGTCCAAACCGATTGTACCCACCCCAGTGCTTAGTACAGTGCCTGGCACATAGTAAGCCCTTCATAAATACCATAATTATTATTAAGAAAATCATTGCTTGACTGTCTCGTTCCAGAATAACCACCTGTCCCTCTCCACCTCATTTCCCAACTTCTTGGATAATCTTTCAAGAGAAATGAATGCTCAATGCTTCTACTATTTCTTCGTCAGCAAATCACTAGGTATGTGTTTCTATCCTCTATTCAAAGAATACTTGCTATACCTGACCCGTGAAAGAACCAAACGCTTTCCTCAAATTCACCCACTGTCTTCTGAATGTTCTTGTTTCACATGCCTCTAAATTCCACCCCTCCAATGTTCATTTCACTCCTTGCTCTCTCGTTTCCATAAGGTGTCTCTCTTCTCACTGCCCTCTAGTTCAGTTCTTTCAACTCCTGGAACATTTCCCTCCTGGAAGTTATCTGCGACATTCTCCCGTCTATTCAACTTCCTCAGTAAGGCACTTCTTTCTGTGGGTTATTGTGTCTTTGTCTTGTTTGCTCTCTGACTTTTATATTCACACACCTCTGTTTTTGCTCATAGAGGAAAAGCCAAAGGTACACATAAAACCTCACCATTAATTTTCTAGTAACATGGAAGAAAAAAAATCAATTCTGTAGCTGAAAGAGCCCGTTTTGAATTTTAATTCTGTACTAACCAGTCATTCAATTAGCAGTATTTGTGGAACAACTACTGTGTGCAGAACGCTGAACTAACCTCTTTTGAGAGTATAATAGAATTGGCAGGCATTGTCTCTGGCCTCAAGGAGTTTACATTCCAGCAGGCAGATTACAGATTAATTGGAGAAAACCTCTAGGAGATATGATTTCAGAAGGACTTTGAAGGTGAGAACAGCAGTCATCTATCAGATGTGAAGGGGAGGAGAGAGTTCTTTTTTATGACATTTGTTAAGCCCTTACTATGTGTCAAACACTATTCTAAGTCCTGGGATAGACACAAGTTAAATGGGTTGGACACAGTCCCTCTCCTGCACAGAGCTACAGTCTCAATAGGAGGTAAAAGAGGAGAACCAAGACACAGAGAAGTTAAGTGATCTCCCCAAGCTCACACAGCGAACGATTAGCAGAGTCGGGATTAGAATCTGACTACCAGACCCAGGTGCTTTCCATTAGACCACACTGTTTCTCCAGGCAAATGGAAAAGCATGAGCAAGAGATTAGAGGAAAGAGAGGCAAGAATGAATCCTAGTGAATAGGGTTAGCCATGGGCTAACCGGTTGTAGTTAGCACCAGACTGAGCTCCCCTTCTCCCTCTACTCCCTCTAACTCCCCCCCTTCACCTCTCTGCAGCTTAACCCTCTTTTCCCCCCATCTCCCTCTGCTCCTCCCCCTCTACCTTCCCGTCCCCTCAGCACTGTACTCATCTGCTCAACTGTATATATTTTCATCACCCTATTTATTTTGTTAATGAAATGTACATCGCCTCGATTCTATTTAGTTGCCACTGTGTTTACGAGATGTTCTTCCCCTCGACTCTATTCATTGCCATCGTTCTCGTCTGTCCGTCTCCCCCGATCAGACCGTAAGCCCGTCAAACGGCAGGGACTGTCTCTATCTGTTGCCGACTTGTTCATTCCAAGCGCTTAGTACAGTGCTCTGCACATAGTAAGTGCTCAATAAATACTATTGAATGAATGAATGAATGTAGCGGGAGAAGAGTGGAAAAATAGGATGAAAAGCCAATAATAGGGCTTTTTTGCTTGGTGTAGAGAGGAATGGATAGCCCTTAGAGGACTTTGAGTAATTGGAGGGATATGGGTGGAATTCTGTTAGCTCTGGGGTCTCTGGGTTGCCAAGCCACACTGACATGGTGCGCGGAAGCAGCAAGAAGCAGCTTTATTGTCTGAAGGTGGGGATGGGGTGGTTCAAGACACCAAAGAGGAGCGGCTCAGAAGGAGCGATTACATCTTTATCGCCAACCTACCAAAGAGCCATCCATCCCGATCTGATGGGTCATCTCTATCTGGGACCGTGTCAACCAAAGAGAGTCACCAGGGCCAAGCAGCAAGGCCTAGTGGCAAGAGCCCAGGCTTGGGAGTCAGAGAACGTGGGTTCTAATCCCAGCTCTGTCACTTGTCTGCTGTGACCTTGGGCAAGTCACTTCACTTTCCCGGTTCCTCAGTTTCCTCATCTGTAAAATGTGGATTAAGACCGTGAGCCCCAAGTAGGACAGGGACTGTGTCCAACCTGACTGCCCTGTATCTACCCCCAGCGAATAGAAGGGTGCTTTAATTTGTTCAATCATATTTATTGAGCACTTACTGTGTGCAGAGCACTGTATTAAGTGTTTGGAAAATATAATACAGAAATAAAGAGCCAATCCCTGCTGATAACGAGTGCTAAACAAATACCACAATCATTATTACAATCTACACGCTTAAGTCCACCTTTCCTCGGATCCATTCTTCTGCTATGGGTCCTTTTCTCCATCTGTGTTCTTCCATGATTGGTTGGTCGGGGTGCTGGTGGCTGTTCCCCTCCGTGAGCCCACCACCACCACCTCCATCTCCTGTCTCAACTGGTTTCGGCTAGGGATTGCAGTGGGTTCTTGCTTCTGTGCCCCGCTGTGGAATTTTTTCCTTCCGGTGGTCTATATTTCATAAACCTCGCTTTTCCTCTCACACCCACCCTTCAGCCGTGCATCCTTATCTGCATTCCTAGCATTCCACCTTACATCCTTTGGTGTTCCCGGCCTTTTAACATATAAAACTTCTAATGCATTTTAATTTGATGCACTATATATGATTGATGGATTGAATGAGTAAAACCTACATCCCCTCTCCTTTGTCACTGCATACCCCCACAAATTTACATTTTAGAGAAAAGATCCGGGCAGCTCGGTCAAGTGCAGACTGGAGAAAGCTAAGATCGGAAACAATGAGATCAGTGTGGAGAATGATATTCACCTTGAAATATCGATCTGTCATATTTTTGAACACCTACACTGCGGAGAGCATGATACTAAGCAGAATGAGGATTAGAATTAGTAGATACACTGCTCCCTGTCAAGGGGATTACAGTTTAGCAGAAGAGACAGGCCATGTTTCCCCACTCCTCAAAAAGCTCTAGTGGTTGCCAAATCCACCTCCATATCAAACAGAAACTCCTCATCATTGGCTCTAAAGCGGTCCATCCCCTTTCCCCCTCCAACCTCACCTCCCTGATTTCCTACTACAACGCAGCCCACACACTTTGCTCCTCCAGTGCCAACCTTCTCACAGTACCTCGATCTTGTCTATCTCATTGCAACCTCACATTCTGCCTCTGGCCTGGAATGCCCTCCCTTCTCAAAACCAACAGACAATTACTCTTCCCACCTTTCAAACCTTATTGAAGATATATCTCCTCCCAGAGGCCTTCCCTGACTAACCCCTCCCTTTCCTCTTCTCCTACTCCCTTCTTTTTCACTTTGACTTGCTTTCTTTATTCATCTTCCCTCCCAACCCCACAACATTTATGTACATATCTGTAATTCATTTATTTGTATCAACGTCTACCTCCTCACCTCTAGACTTTGACCTCTCTGTGGGCAAGGAATATGTCAGATTATTGTTATACTCTCCCAGGCATTTAGCACAGTATCTCCATACAGTAAGCACTCGATAAATACAATTGAATGAATGAAAGGAGAGAAACAGACACTAAAATAAATAACAGAGAAGAGGAAGTAACAGGGAAGAGAGATATATACAAAGGTACCTGAGGGGATTATGTGGATTTAAATGTTTTTTTGGCATGGAATCAATCAATCTGAGGTACTTATGGAGGGCTTAAGTGTGCAGAGCATGGAACTAATTGCTCAAGAACATACAGTAGAGTAGCTAAATATGGATCTCTTCCTTCACAGAGTTTTAGAACTGAAATGATAGTTGAGGCTATTTAATGGAGATAGCATAAATCTAGGATGTTTGGCCATTTCGATGGAGAAGATGAGCTAGATCCAGGGGTGATGGGGAGGAAATACAATGCAGAGGAAACATTGATAGGCTGAACATGTGGATTAATAGATATAAAGAAGTTGAGAAGCTTGCAGGGATGGGGAGGATGATAGTGATTCATTCATTCATTAGAATTTATTGAGTGCTTACTATGTGCAGAGCACTGCACTAAGTGCTTGGAATATACAATTTGGCAACAGATAGAGGCAATCCCTGCCCAATGACGGGCTTACAGTCTAAACGGGGGAGACAGCAAAGCAAAACAGAACAAAACAAAAACAAGACAACATCATCAAGATAAACAGAATCAAGGGGATGCACACCTCATTAACAAAATAAATAGGATAATAATGTATACCAATAATATATACAAATGAGCAGAGTGCTGAGGGGAGGGGAAGAGGGAAGAGCAGAAGGTGGTGGGGGGGAGGGGAGAAGAGGGGAAGCAGAGGGAAAGGAATGTCAAAAGGGATAGGAAAGCTAGGTGGAAGAGAGGAATTGGGAGGGAAGATAAGGAGTTCACCTGGGGACAAATTAAGGTTGAGGTCCTGGCAGGAAACCCATATAGAGCTAGAGATTTGGGATGTAGGAGCAGATGTGAGATTGTGGTGATGGTCCACAGTGCTGAAGGCATGTGAAAACTTGGGAAGAACTTAGGACAGAATCTATTCTATTAGACTTGGCAAAGAGGTCTTTGGTGACCTCCGAGAGAATGGCTCAGTGAAGTGAATGGGGAAGCAGCTGGCCTGTAGAAGGTCAAGGAGAGAGTTGAAAGAGAGGAAGTAGAGGCAGCAGCTGTGTAGAATAGGATAGGGAGACATGAAGGTGTTTAAAGGCAGAGGGGAAGGAACCATCAGAGACTGAAAATAGATGTCCTGGAAGGAAGAAGGTTTTATATGATGTGAAGGGGTTGGATGTTTAGAAAGAGGAGGTAAGTTTCAAAAACAGATGGGAAGGGTAGAGGTCGAAGACACAGTCTGCCTTCAAGATACACTTTAATGGGGGAGAACGACACAAAATACATTATAGATGAAAAGAGGAGGAAAAATGGATAGGACGAGGAGTGATAGGTTAGATGATATGGTATATAAATCAGTAGGTACAGAAATCCTGGGTGAACAGCAAGGAGGACCTGAAGGGAGACTAATTTTTGTCATTCCTTGAGCTTAATATTTATCCGCCCCACAGCCCTTTGGGGTAATATCTGTAATTTGTTTGTATTAACATCTGTCCCGCTCTTGGACTGTAGGCTCCTTGTGGGCAATGAAAAGGTCTATTAACTCTGTTGTATTGGGCTCACCCAGGTGTGGTGTAGTGGATAAATCAGGAGCCTGAGAGTCAGAAGGTCATGGATTCTAATCCCCCTCCCACCACTAGTCTGTTGTGTGACCTTGGGCAAATCACTTTAATTCTCAGTGCCTCAGTTACCTCATCCAAATCGAGGATCGAGGTTGTTAGACCCATGTGAGACAGGGACTGTGTCCAACCCGATTTGATTGTATCCACCTCAGTGCTTAGTACAGTTCCTGGCACATATCATACCATAATTATTATTATAATAGTGCTCTACATATAGTAAATGCTCAATAAATACCATTGATTGAATTATTCCTATTCTGATGGAAGCTTCAAATACAGGTCAGTTATGGAATTTTTTTTTCTTGCTTCTCTTTTTCCCTTAGGGTAAAAGATATTCAGCAAAGGCTTATACAAACAAATGGCATGGAATATACTCTTCCAAGGATTTATAAGAAAATGTCAATTCTCTCTCCCTCTTAGATTGTGAGCCCCACGTGGGACAGGAACTCTGTCTGGTCTGCTTATATTGGCTCAGCCCTGGTACTTAGTACAGTGCCTTGGCATATAGTAAGTCCTTAAAAAAGGGGCCTCTTGTGGGACATGGACTGTGTCCAACCTGATTATCTTGTATCTACCCCAGCTCCTTGCACATAAGTGCTTCAAAATTGCCATTAATAAAAATGAGAATGATGGTATTTGCTAAATATTTACTGTGTCAAACACTGTTCTAAGCACTGGGGTAGATACAAGGTAATCAGGTTGGACACAGTCCCTGTCCCCTGTGGTCTTAATCTCCATTTCACAAACCAGATAACTGAGACTCGAGAAGTGAAGTGACTTGTCTAATGTCACACAGCAGACAAGTGGCAGAAGGGGGATTAGAACCCAGGTCCTTCTGACTCCCAGACCCATGCTCTATCCCCTAGGCCCTAGTGTCGGTGACCGCACAACACTATACCAGGCCTGGCTCTCCATGCACAGACTGATTGACTGGGCACAAGATTTGTGTATTCTCACAGCCAAATATAGATGTGACCTTTAAGGGCCAGAGTTTTTTTGCGGTGTTGGGGGGAGGAGGGGAAGGGGGAAGGGAGACAGGGGGAAAGGGCACTGTCACCATGAAGGTTAAAACCAACCCAACACATAGCCATTCATTTAATCATTTATTGAGCACTTATTATGTATAGAGCACTGTATTAAGCTCTTGGTATAGTAGAATATAACAAATGGAATACATTCTCTGCTCACAACAAGCTAACACTCCTGAGTGATTCAGAAGTGGAGGATGAGTTGGTGGTGCTCTCAGCCTTAGAAATGTCCTACCAACGTCTGATAATAATAATTGTGGTATCTGTTAAATTCTTACTATGTGCCCAGCACTGTTCTCCGTGTGGGGTAGATAGGAGATAATCAGGGCCCAAGTGGGGCCATCGGTCTAAATAGGAAGGAGAACAAGTATTGAATTCCTATTTTTCAGGCGAGGGATCAGAGACATAGAGAAGTTGAGTGACTTGCCCATGGTCACACAGCAGACAGGTGGCAGAGCTGGGACTGGAACCCAGGACCTCTGACTCCCAGGCCCACTAACCCTACTGCTTCTCTGCCATAACATCTGAGGTTATGCCTTCTGGCAACTTGTACTGGCTCTTCCTTGCCGCTCGCAGGAGGCTCAGTTCACTGACTGTCTTCTCTGCCTTGTAGGGAAGGAGAAAGCTGAAGTTTCTTTAAGGAAGCAAGCTTCAGGCCCCGATCGTTCCAGCGAAAAGCTTTTCGTTCCTCAGTACTTGGCAGCCAAGATCGTTCTCTCCTGTGAGGCAGCTGTGTTGTTAAAAGCAGTTTCAAGTGGTTAATTATGTAAGGGTTCTTGCTTCTTCTAGCTGCTCTTCGATAAAACTGCTTAAATGGTTTGTTGAGGGTGCATTTAGTGGGCCGCGTTCTCGCACCTGTATTATATACAGATCAAGGTAGGACATGGTCAATTTGACAAATATCCAAAAAGGTGCATTAGGCTCCCAGGGGCACCTAGAAACAGGATGAAGATTTGGCAGTTGGGAAGGTTGAGAAAGTACCACCCTAGCCAATAGAGCCCTCAAAAATTCATCTGTTGCCATAGAGACCGTATTATCAGAATGACCTCATAGGCCACTGAAAAGCACCGCTACCAATCATCATCAGGCCTGTGACAGTGCATTTAAATGGCTGTGATAGAGCCCTCATCACACATCGCTTCAGGGCTATTCTGGGCTTTTTTCTGACCAGCAGAGAGAGACAACCTCAGTGGTGTGTTCATAATAATAATAATAATGGTATTTGTTAACCACTTACTATGTGCCGAGCACTATTCTAAGTGCTGGGGGTGATACAAGGTGATCAGGTAGTCCCACATAGGGCTCACAGTCTTAATCCCCATTTTAAAGATGAGGGAACGGAGGATCAGAGAAGTGACTTGCCCAAAGTCACACAGCTGACAAGCAGCAGAGCCGGGATTATTACCCAAGACCTCTGATTCCCAAACCTGGGATCTTTCCCCTGAGCCATGTTGCTTCTCAGTTATTGAGCTGATGAAAACTTTTGTGTCCTTTCATGTAGGTGGATGTTTAGCCCTAATCCAGATTTCAGTAGTCGTTGGTCTACTACTGGTCTGTAAACTACTCGTATCTGACAGACAATTACTCTCCCCAGCTTCAAAGCCTTTTTGGAGGCTCATCTCCTCCAAGAGGTCTTCCCTGATTAAGCCTTCCTTTCCTTTCCTTCCACTCTCCTGCGTCACCCTGACCTGCTTCCTTTATTCATCCCCCATCCCAGCCCCACAGCACTTATGTACATATATCCACATCATTTATTCATATTAATATCTGTCTCCCCCTCTAGACTCTAAGCTCACTGTGGGCAGGGAATGTGTCTGTTCTATCATTTTACTGAACTCTCCCAAATGCTTGGTACAGAGTTCTGCACACAGTAAACATATAATATATACGAGTGACCGACTCCCTGGTCACTCGCACCCAGAACAATTGGGTCTAGTGTTTATTTGGTAGTTTATGTAGCACTTCTCTTCCAAAGTGCCGAAGGTCCTGTATGGTTCAGGACAGTTAAACAGCAAAGTAGCATTTCCTAGTGGCAAGGTCGATCAATCCATTCATACTTATTGAGCATTATATGCAGAACATTGTTCTAAGCTCTTGGGAGAATATAACAGAGGTGGTAGACAGGCTTCCTGCTTTCAACAAGTTTCCATTCTAGGGGTTGAAATCATTGATATAAATAAAGAAATTGCTGGTATGTACATAAGTGCTGTGGGACTGAGGGAGGGGTGAATAAAGAGTGCAAATTCAAATTCTTATTGAAATCGCCATCCCCTCACCTCATTTTACCTCACATGCCCACACTATTTTTTTTTCCCCAAAGCTTGTAACACATCACAAAAGATTTTTGAATGAGCATTCAAATACTCTTCTTGGAATATAACCGCAAAGTTTCCAACCATCTGTGGTTGCAATCGATCAATCATCTTTATTGAGCTCATCTTGTGTGCAGAGCATTGTAGTAAACACTTGGGAAAGTATATTACAATAGAGTTATAAGATACGGTATCTACCCTGAAGGAGCTAGCCATCTAGATGGAAAGACCGACATTTAAAATCAATCACTGATAGGAAAAAATGGCAGAGTAAGGATAAGGAGAGATAGATAAATGATGTGGGGTGAGGTGAGTATCAGAGTGCTCAAGTGGTGAAGACCCAAGTGTATAGACAATTCCAATCGCTTATTACAGTGCTCTGCACATGGTAAACATTCAATAAATACTATTGAATCAATGAATGCAGAAGGGAGAGTGTATGGGGGGGGGGAAATGGGCTTAGTCAGAGAAGGCTCTTGGAGGAGCAGGATTTATAGAGAGGGACAGAGGTAGTCTGTTAGATGTGAAGGAAGAAAGTTCCAGGCCAGAGGGAGGATGTGAGCAAGACAGACAATACTGATGTACTGTGGGTACTTGGCAATAGAGGAGCAAAAAGTGTGAGGGCTGGGTTGTAGAAGGAAATCATCAGTGTAAGGTAGGAGGGAGAGAGCTAATTGAGTGCCTAAAAGTGCTTAGTACAATGCTCAGGACAGAGAGGAGATTCTGGTGGCACATAGTAAGCACTCAATATATGAATGGTGGGATTTGCATAAGAGGTGTGATGTGTGTGGTTGGTTTATGAAATTATGATGATGGAAACTGTAAAGCACTTACTAATAATGTTGGTATTTGTTAAGCGCTTACTATGTGCCGAGCACTGTTCTAAGCGCTGGGGTAGATACAAGGTGAGCAGGTTGTCCTCCGTAGGGCTCACAGTCTTCATCCCCATTTTACAGATGAGGAAACTGGGGCACAGAGAAGTGAAGTGACTTGCCCGAGGTCACACAGCTGACAAGTGGCAGAGCCGGGATTAGAACCCACGACCTCTGACTCCCAAGCCCGTGCTCTTTCCACTGAGCCACGCTGCTTCTCTACTTACTGTGGGTCAAACACTGCTCTAAGCTCTGGGGTAAATAAGAGCTAATCGGGTTGGGGACAGTCCCTGTCCCCCATGGGGCTCCCAGTCTTAATCCCCATTTTCCAGATGAGGCAACTGAGGCATAGAGAAGTAAAGTGACTTAACCAAGATCACAAAGCAGAAGAGTGGCAGAGCCGGGATTAGAAACGAGGACCTCCTGACTCCCAAGCCTGTGCTCTACCCACTAGGCCAGGCTGCGGCCTACCAGTTCTACCGGTCCCGAGATGAAGGGGTTTAACTCTAACGTGACACCACCTACCCTTTCCCGGCTTCCCCCCCACTGTCATGTGACACAAGGCTCTTGGAATCCATGAGCTCTTGCAGCCCCTGACTCTGCCCCACCGCTCCATTCCAGAGAAGGGAGTCATTCAATCATATGTATTAAGTGCTTACTGTGTGCGGAGCACTCCATTCATTCATTCAATAGTATTTATTGAGCGCTTACTATCTTCAGAGCACTGTACTAAGCACTTGGAATATACAAATCGGCAACAGATAGAGACCATCCCTACCCATCGACGGGCTCACAGTCTAACTGGGGGAGACGGACAAAAACAAGACAACATAAACAAGATAAATAGAATCAAGGGGATGGACACCTCATTAACAAAATAAATAGGGTAATAAAAATACATCCAAATGAGCACAGTGCTGAGGGGAGGGGAAGGGAGGGGGGAGGAGCAGAGGGAAAGGGGGGAAAAGGGGCTTAGCTGAGGGGAGGTGAAGGGGGGGCAGAGAGCGAGCAGAGGGAAAAGGGGAAGCTCAGTGTGGAAAGGCCTCTTGGAGGAGGTGAGCTCTAAGTAGGGCTTTGAAGAGGGGAAGAGAGTTAGTTTGGTGGAGGTCAGGAGGGAGGGCGTTCCGGGACAGCGGGAGGACGTGGGCCGGGGGTCGACGGCGGGATAGGCGAGAACGGGGGACGGTGAGGAGGTGGGCGGCGGAGGAGCGGAGCGTGCGGGGTGGGTGGTAGAAAGAGAGAAGGGAGGAGAGGTAGGAGGGGGCAAGGGGGTGGACAGCCTTGAAGTCCAGAGTGAGAAGTTTTTGTTTCTTGCAGAGGTTGATAGGCAACTACTGGAGGTTTTTAAGGAGAGGAGGGACATGCCCAGAGCGTTTCTGCAGAAAGGTGAGTCGGGCAGCAGAATGAAGAATAGACTGGAGCAGGGAGAGACAGGAGGAAGGGAGATCAGAGAGGAGGCTGACACAATAATCCAGCCAGGATATTATGAGAGCTTTGTACCAGTAAGATAGCCATTTGGATGGAGAGGAAAGGGCAGATCTTGGCGATACAGTAAAGATGAGATCGGCAGGCCTTGGTGACAGATTGGACGTGTGGGGTTGGGAAAGTACAATAGAATAGTAAAGAGAGACAATCCCTCCCCACAACGAGCTCAATCTAGAAGGCGGTGAGACAGGCATCAGCACAAATAGACATCAATAAATAATGATGGTATTTGTTAAATGCTTACTATGTGCCAAGCACTATTCTAAGCCCTGGGGTAGATACAAGGAAATCATGTTAGACAGAGTCCCCGTCCCAACATGGGGCTCACATTGTCAATCCCCATTTTACAGATGATGATGATGGTATTTGTTAAGCGCTTACTATGTGTCAGGCACTGTTCTAAGCACTGGGGTAGATACAAGGTAGTCAGGTTGTCCCATGTGAGGCTAACAGTCTTGATCCCCATTATACAGATGCGGTAACTGAGGCCCACAGAAGTTAAGTGACTTGCTCAAAGTCACAGAGCTGATAAGTGGCGGAGCCGGGTTTAGAACCCACGACCTCTGACTTCCAGGCCCGGGCTCTTTTCACTAAGCCACTGAGGCATGGAGAAGTGAAATAGCTTGCCCAAGGTCACACAGCAGAGTAGTGGCCTTCTGACTCCGAGGCCCGTGCTCTATCCACTAAGTCATGCTCAATCCACATGCTTCCCAGAGAGACTGCCTCCCCTCCCAGCCTGGAGGGGAGAAAAGTTCTGCCTCCCTCTTCCCCAGCCCTTCCCCGTCATCGGAAGATATGACCCCACAATTAATTTTTTTGGGGAATTTATTAAATGTTTCCTATGTGCAAAGCACTGTTCTAAGCGCTGGGGGATACAAGGTGATCATGTTGTCCCACGTGGGGCTCACAATTTTCATCCCCATTTTACAGATGAGGGAACTGAGGCCCAGAGAAGTGAACTGATTTGCCCAAAGTGACACAGCTGGCAAGCAACGGAGCCGAGATTAGAACCCATGACCTCTGACTCTCAAGCCCGGGTTCCTTCCACTGAGTCACACTGCTTCTCTAAACTATGTAGACACCAGAGCAGAAGGTGCCATAAAATGCTGAGTTTGAATCCCGGCTCTGCCACTTGTCTGCCGTGTCACCTTGAACAAGTCACTTCACTTCTCTGAGCCTCAATTACCTCATCTGGAAAATGGGGGTTAAGACTGGGAGCTCCATGTGGGACAGCCAATGTGTCCAAACTTATGAGTTTGTATCAACCCCAGAATATAGTAAGCTCTTAAATACTAATTATTATTATTATTATTATGGGATCATCTTGAAGGATTTCACCTGATTATGTTTCATAGTACAAAATGAGCCCATCCGTTATGGAACACTTTGTGCATAGTAAACAGTCAGATGCCACTGAATTATTAAAGCTTATGGTAAGATATTCATTCAATAGTATTTATTGAGCACTTACTATGTGCAAAGCACTGTACTAAGCGCTTGGAATGAACAAGTCGGCAACAGATAGAGACAGTCCCTGCCGTTTGACGGGCTTACGGTCTGATCGGGGGAGACGGGCAGACGAGAACGATGGCAATAAATAGAATCAAGGGGAAGAACATCTCATAAAATCAATGGTAACTAATTAGAATCAAGACGATGTATATTTCATTAACAAAATTAATAGGGTAATGAAAATATATACAGTTGAGCGGACGAGTACGGTGCTGAGGGGATGGGAAGGGAGAGGGGGAGGAGCAGAGGGAGATGGGGGGAAAAGAGGGTTTAGCTGCGGAGAGGTGAAGGGGGGCCGGTAGAGGGAGTAGAGGGAGAAGGGGAGCTCAGTGTGGGAAGGCCTCTTGGAGGAGGTGAGTTTTAAGTAGGGTTTTGAAGAGGGGAAGAGAATCAGTCTGTCGGAGGCGAGGAGGGAGGGCGTTCCGGGACCGCGGGAGGACGCGGCCCGGGGGTCGACGGCGGGACGGGCGAGACCGAGGGACGGTGAGGAGGTGGGCGGCGGAGGAGCGGAGCGTGCTGGGTGGGCAGTGGAAAGAGAGAAGGGAGGAGAGGTAGGAAGGGGCAAGGTGATGGAGAGCCTCGAAGCCTAGAGTGAGGAGTTTTTGTTTGGAGCGGAGGTCGATAGGCAACCACTGGAGGTGTTTAAGAAGGGAAGATATGGAGATAGAAGGGCAACCACCGGAGGTTCTTGAAGAGTGGGGAGATGTGGATTGAATGTTTTTGCAGAAAACTGATCTGGGCAGGAGAGTGAAGTATGGACTGGAATGGGGAGAGACAAGAGGCAGGGAGGTCAGCAAGGAGGCTCATGCATGGTCAAGCCGAATCCAAGTGCTTTGATCGGGATGATAACAGCTAGAGTGAGGAGGTTAGGGCGGATGAAGGACATTCTGTGAAGAGAGAACTGACAATGTCCACCTCTCCCCACGTTCAAAACCCTCCTGTAAATCAAGTCTCTTCCAGGTAGCCTTCCCTGAATAAGTCCTCATTTCCCCCAGGGAATAATGATGATAACTGTGCTATTTGTTAAGCACTTACTATGTGCCAAGCACTGTACTAAGCACTGGGATGGATAAAAGCAAACCAGGTTGGACACGGTCCCTGTCCCTGTCTTGATCCCCATTCGACACATAAGGTATTAGAACCCGTCACCTCTTACTCCCAAGCCCGGGCTCTTTCCACTGAGCCACGATGCTTCTCTACCCACTAGTCCCACCCTAACCACGGACAGCAACTTAAAAGTCCTTTGATCGCCATTCTCAGCCTCGCAAGGAAAGGTGCTATATAAAGAGAAGAAGCAATAAATGAGTTTTATGTGGAATTTAAAATGGCAGGCCAGATGTCTGCTTTTAATCAAGAAATGTTCTAGGCATTAGCCGCTTGTATGCTGAGCTTGAATTCTCACTCGTCTTTCCACGTTAAAAAGCGGGATGTGTCTCCATCGAGAAAATCAGAACGCTTCATTCATTTGAAGCCGCAAAGCCGACCGGAGAGCACAGAGTGGTCGAGGCAGCTTTTCTACTTTGAACTGATTTTGGTATATTATTCATGAAAACGGGAATACATTTAAACCATCACGCTGAATATTTTATTTCGTTTGCTAAGCTTTCACTCTGCTTATAAGGCTTTATCAGTTTGGAAACAACTTCATGGACATAGCCTGTCTTTATGGAAAAATAAACTCTCCTGTAGAAAACCTCTTTTCCAATCTGCCTCTAGCTGACTGACCTTAGAAACCACATCCACTCTGTGGAGATTGCTCCATGTCATCCAAAGCAATTCCACCTCCTCCAAAAACCCTTCCCCCATCAACACCCAAATGGTCTATCCATGATAACCCAATGGGCTTCCAACTGTCCACAAATTCACCACACGCTACTTATGGCAGAAGTTGCTGAAAGTGCAGGACGAGTGGCATTATAATAATAATAATAATGGTATTTGTTAATCGCTGACTATGTGCTGGGAATTCATTCATTCAGTAGTATTTATTGAGTGCTTCTATGTGCAGAGCACTGTACCAAATGCTTGGGATGTACAAATCGGTGACAGATTGAGATAGTCCCTCCATCCCCCCTGGGCAATGTTCTTGAAGCCCACCTACCCCACGGTCTTCCCAATGAGCAGGGAATGTAGTACTCACTGATTAATTGGCATCCTCTGAAAATAAATCAATGGTATTTACTGAACATTTACTGTGCCACCTGATATCAAATATATAAAATGTGTATATTGATATATAGAGAGAGAGAGAGAGAGAAGATGATAGAGAGAGAAGATGATAGAGAGAGAGAAGATGATAGAGAGAGAGAAGATGATAGAGAGAGAGATGGAGAGAGAGATAGGAGAGAGAGATAGGAGAGAGAGATAGGTAGAGATAGACAGGTAGAGATAGACAGGTAGAGATAGACAGGTAGAGATAGACAGGTAGAGATAGACAGGTAGAGATAGATAGGTAGAGATAGATAGAGATGATAGATAGGTAGAGATAGATAGAGATGATAGGTAGAGATAGATAGAGATGATAGATAGAGATAGATAGAGATAGAGATGATAGATAGGTAGAGATAGATAGAGATGATAGATAGGTAGAGATAGATAGAGATGATAGATAGGTAGAGATAGATAGAGATGATAGATAGGTAGAGATAGATAGAGATGATAGATAGGTAGAGATAGATAGAGATGATAGATAGGTAGAGATAGATAGAGATGATAGATAGAGATAGAGATGATAGAGATAGAGATAGATAGCTAGAGAGAGATATAGATATAGATATAGAGATAGATATAGAGATAGAGAGATATAGAGAGGTATAGATATATAGATAGATATAGAGAGATGTAGATAGCTATAGATAGCTATAGATAGCTATAGATAGCTATAGATAGCTATAGATAGCTATAGATAGCTATAGATAGATAGATAGACACCCATTGTACCAGATACACATTGTAAACAGCAAGCACTCAGGTGATTCACTCATTCATACATATAAAGAATATACTGTGTGCAGACCACTGTATTAAGCACTTAGGAGAGTCCAATGCAGTCAATCATTTATTGAGCCCTTACTATGAGAGAGCACTTACTAAGTGCTTGGGAAACTACAATAAAGCAACAAAGAGAGAAAACCTCTGCTCACAAAGGCCTCACAGTCCGGTGGGGGGAGACTGACATCAACACAGCAGTAAGACAATTTCTCTGCCCCAAATGAACTTACAGTCTAGAGAGGATTGATATGTAATATTGATATGATTGATGTGTGTATAAACATAATATGCTATATAGTCTCTGTGTCAATATTGGCAGTTTGCAACATACGGACGTGACTAGACTAATTTGAGTCTAGGTTTTATGGGGAAGCAGTGTGGGTCAGTGGAAAGAGCCCGGGCTTGGGAGTCTGAGGTCATGGGTTTGAATCCCAGCTCTGCCACTTGTCAGTTGTGTGACTGTGGGCAAGTCACTTAACCTCTCTGTGCCTCGGTACCTCATCTGTAAAATGGGGATGAAGACTGTGAGCCTCACGGGGTACAACCTGATGACCCTGTATCTACCCCAGTGCTTAGAACAGTGCACTGCACATAGCGCTTAAATACCAACATTGTTATTATTATTATTATTATGGATGACTGGCAAACCAAGTAGCACTGGTCAGCCTTTTAGGGGGAAAACTCAACAATTCTACCACACAATGGCCATCTATAGTACTTGGGTAGACTGTAAGCTTGTTGTGGTGAGGGAAATGTGTCTGTTACACTGTACTCTCCGAAACGCTCAGTAGAGTGCTCTGCAGACACTAAGCACTCAGTAAATATGACTGACAAAAATCCTCACCCCTTGTTTACTCAACTGTATATTCAATTGTTTATTCTGAATATTACGTGAGAAACAGTGCGGCTTAGTGGAAAGAACTTGAGCCTGAGAGTTAGAGGACCTGAGTTCCGATGTCAGCACGGACCTCTGTCTGCTGTGTGAACTTGGGCAAGTCGATTATCTTCTCTTTGCCTCAATTTCCTCATATGCAAAATGTGTTTCAATGCCTGTTCTCTACCCAACTAAAATTGTTAGTCCCGTATCGGACAAGGATTGGGTCTGACCAGATTAACTTATATTTATCTCAGAGTTTAGAACAGGGCTTCACGTACAGCAAGCACTTAATGTGATCACAATATAGTAATTATTATTCTATTAAAAAGTATTTTCATGTCTACCTTCTCCATTAGAGTGTGGAATCCTTGTGGACAATAATAGTGATAATTATGGTGGTATTTGTTAAGCACTTACTATGTCACTGTACTAAGCACTGGGTAGACACACGCTAATTGGGTTGAACATAGGGCTCACAGTCTTCATCCCCATTTTACAGATGAGGGAACTGAGGCACAGAGAAGTGAAGTGACTTGTCCAAGGTCACACAGCCGACAAGAAGCGGGGTCAGGATTAGAACCCAGGTGCTCTATCCATTGGACAACACTGCTTCTTGATTTGAATTCAGCACCTAGATATGCATAAATTCCTACTGGGCACTTAGGAATATACGAACAAATGGCATGGCCTTTGCTACTGAGGATTTTACAATCCCTTCAGGATAAAATGGAAGAAATACCAGCACTGTCCATCACCGCTTTCTTTCCACCACAGAATCATCACTCCAGATTGCCAAGAGGGTGGTAGGACATTCTGAAGGAGTCATTTGGCAACAAGAATTATTCAAACGGACTCCTATATTGATGAGTCAATCAAAAAGTAGTATTTATTGAGCACTGTACTAAGTGCTTGGGAGAGTAGAATATGACCGAGTTGTTCTATAGAGAGACGTTGCCCGCACACAGAGTAGCACTGCCCTAAAGGCATACGAGCAGTGGTCATTTAGTGGCATCCACTGAGTGCTTACAGTGTGCAGAGCACTGTATTAAATGCTGGGGAAAGTACAATATAACATAGTAGTCTCTGGTCCCTGTTCCTCATAGAGGTGAGGTGATCTTGCATATGCTGTGGTGTGCAATTTTAATTTGCCAAGAAGAACAAAGAAGATTCAGAGCTGTTAAATATGTAACGTACAACAAAGGTCACCCAAGACATTTTTTTTTTTTTACCTACAATAACATGGCTTCTGCCATTTCTCAGATTCTCACTCTTTCCTGCTGTCGGGGCTCATCAAACTAAAGGCGCATTTAGTCTGCTCCTCCTGGACGCTTGGCAGGATTCTATGCTGCTGAGGGGTGGGGGTTGTCTACAGCCAAAGACAGACAAAATGAATTAAAACAAAATTTCAGATGTTTACACAACTTCTGTGGGACTAAGGGAGAGAGGGATATCAAGTGCTTAAAAGGGTACAGATCCATATCCTTAATATAACTGTGGTATTTGTTAAGTTCTTACTATGTACCAGGCACTGTACTAAGCTCTGGGATGGATACCAGAGAGAAGCAGCATGGCTGAGTGGAAAGAGCCTGGGCTTGGGAGTCAGAGGTCATGGGTTCAAATCCCAGCCCTGCCGCTTGCCAGCTGTGTGACTTTGGGCAAGTCACTTAACTTCTCTGTGCCTCAGTTACCTCATCTGTCAAATGGGGATTAAAAACTGTGAGCCCCACGTGGGAGAACCTGATCACCTTGTATCCCCCCAGCGCCTAGAACAGTGCTTTGCACATAGTAAGCACTTAACAAATACCACCATTATTACACAAGAAAATCCCACTGAACAGAGTCTGCTCCCTTGGGGCTCACATGGGAGGGAACTGAGGCACAGAGAAGTGACGTGACTTGCCCGAGGTCACACAACGGACAAGTGGCAGAGCCGGAAATAGAACCCATGATCTGCTGACTCCCAGGCCCGTGTTCTATGCCATGCTGTTTCTCTAGGTGATACAGAAGGGAGAGGAAGTAGGAAAAAGGAGGGCTTAGTTTGGGATGGCCTCTTGGAAGAGATGTGATTTTACTAGGGGAGGAGAGAGAGGGGAAGAGAGGAGGAGAGAGGGAGGAGAGAGAGGGAGGAGAGAGAGGGAGGAGAGAGAGAGGGAGGAGAGAGAGGGAGGAGAGAGAGGGAGGAGAGAGAGGGAGGAGAGAGAGGGAGGAGAGAGAGGGAGGAGAGAGAGGGAGGATGGATGGACAGATGGAAGGAAGGGGTTTTCTGATGGATATGAAAAGGAGAGAGAGGCCTATGCCAGAGGGAGAATATGGGCAAGGGGTCAACTGCTAAAGAGGCAGAATTGAAGTCCAGTAAGTAGGTTGGCATTAGACGAGCAAAGTGTATGAACTGAGTTAGAGCAGGAAATCAGTGAGGTAAGGTAGAAGGAGGTGGGTTGATTAAGTGCTTTAAAGCTGATGGTAAGGTGTTTCTGTTTGATGCAGAGGTAGATGGGCAACCACTGGGGAAATAGGCACTCAACAGTTTTTGGTGGGGTTTTTTCAGAAAAACGATTTGAGCAGTAGAGTGAAGTGAGGCCCGAATGGGGAGGCAGGGAAGTCAGCAAACAGGCTGATGCTGTAGTCAAAGCAGGACATTGTAAGTGCTTACATCAGTGGAGTAGTAGGCTGTTGGGAGAGCAAAGGACAGGTGTTCGTCAAGTAGCGGTATTTATTGAACATCGAATGAAGAAGCAGCAGCATGGCCTAGTGAATGTAGCAGGGCCCTGGGAGTCTAAAGGACCTGGGTTCTAATGCCAGCTCCGTCACTTGTCTACTGTGTGACATCAGGCAAGTCACTTCATTACTCTGGGCCATTAGCTACCTCATCTGTAAAACTGAGATTTGAGCCCCATGTGGGATGGGGACTGTGTCCCACTCGATTAGCTCGCATCTAATGTAGCACTTGGAACAGAGCCTGGCACATGGCAAGCACTTCAATACCATAAAAAATAAATACATGGTATTTCTGCCATCAACAGCTGTGGTGGTTTATCTTCCTCCTCCAACTCTTAGTGAATCCTTTGCTTCTTCCAATATCCCCCATTAGATTGAAAGCTCCTTGAGGACAGTAACTATATTGGTCAATCATTTAATAGAACTCTCTCAGTTGAACTCTCCTAAGTTCTCTGCACTGCATTAATTGATTATTTTTTAAAGAGATTAATTTATGGTATTTGGTGAGGACTTGTGTGCCCAGCACTATTCTAAGTACTGGGGTAGATGTGCTTAGTACCTAGTCCCCGTCCCATACTGGGCTCCCAGTTTTAGTCCCCTTTTTACAGATGCGGTAACTGAGGCAGAGAGAAGTGACTTGCCCAAGGTCACCCAGCAAACAAATAATAATAATAATGGTATTTGTTAAGTGCTTACTCTGAGCCAAGCACTGTTCTAAGCACTGGGGTAGATACAGGGTAATCAGGTTGTGTCACATGGGGCTCAAAGTCTCACTCGCCCTTTTTCAGATGAGGTAACTGAGGCACAGAGAAGTTAAGTGACTTGCCCAAGGTCACACAGCAGACAGGTGGAGGAGTCGGGATTAGAACCTAGGTCCTCTGACTCCTAGGCCCATTCTACTAGGCCATGCTGCTTCTACGTTGGCAGTCCCGACCTTAGAGCAGCACAGAATCCTGCCAAGTGTCCAGGAGGAAAAAACTAAATGTGCATTTAGTATGATGAGCCCAGACAGCAGAAAACAAGTGAGAATGAGATGGCAGACAATATGCTACGGTAGGTCAGGAATGCCTGGGGTGACCTTTGTTGTACATTGCATATTTAACAGCTCTGACTGGTCTTTGTTCATCTTGGCGAATGAAAATTGCACATAGCGTATGCCGTATGACCTCATATGAGCCAACTGTGAATTTTATACTTTGTTTTTCCTCTTTCCGGCCCACCTTCTGCCTCTGATAACTGTTTGCCAATAGATCGATGACATCCGTGACCACGGCCAGAAACGTAACCCTGCAAAATATACACTGAGCGAGCTTCAGCGTATTTTAATAAAACTGAACATTCCCTTGAAAAATATTAATATTTAATTCCCACCAAGAACTGTTTCCTGCCTCCAAAAGCATTAGTTGTCTATGCAGAGAGACCAGAGATCTTTTTCAAAAACAGAATGCTTTGAAGTAATAGTGAAAACTTTTCAAAACATAATGTAGAAACCGAGAAGATAGGTGACCTACCACAGCAAGAGCCTGGAGCAAGTGAAGAAGGAAAGACACCCGTCAGTGAACCAGTGACTGCAAAAGAAACAAAAAACTGAAATCCCTCTGCCAATCTGGGGACTTTACGTTCTCATCCCTTTACCAGGACACACAAAAAATATATTTTATTATCTTTGGCAAATAGGATTGAATAATTTAGACAGTGATAGTGTTTTGGTCATAACGTGTCCAAAATAGAACGTCTTATCGTCCTCCCAAACACTGTCTTCCCCATCACGTCCTCCCAAACACTGTCTTCCCCATCACTGTAGATGACACCACCATCCTTCCTGTCTCACAAGCCTATGTTGTTGGTGTAATCTTTGACTCCTCTTTCTCATTCAATCCACATAATCATTAAATCCTTTGGATTCAGTCATCATGTCACTGCTAAAATCTGTCCTTTCTTCTCCAAAGCTACCACATTAATTCAAGCACTTAGAAAATTCCACCTTGATTACTGTATCAACTTTCTTGCTGACCTTCTTGCATCCTGTCTCCCCACACTCCAGATCATATTTCACTCTGCTGCCAGGATCATTTTTCTACAAAACATTCACTCCATGTTTCCCCACTCCTCAAGAACATCCAGTGTTTTCTCATCCACCTCCGCATCAAACAGAAACTTATCATAAACTTTAAAGTACTCAATCATCTCGCCCACTCCTACATCACCTCGCTAGGCTCCTATTACAACCGAGCCCACACGCTTTGTTCCTGTAATGTTAATCTTCTCACTGTACCTCGATTTCATTTATCTTGTTGCCGACCTCTCGCCCACATCCCCTTTCTGGCCTAGAATGCGTTCCCTCCTCATGTCCGACAATTACTCTCCCCCGACCTTAAAAGACTCGTTGAAGGCACATCTCCTCCAAGAAGCCTTCCATGACTGAGCCCTCCTTTCTTCTTCTCCTCCCACTCCCTTCTGCATCACCCTGACTTGCTCCCCTCTCAGCCCCACAGCACTTCTGTACATCTCTTTAATTTTATTTGTATTGATACCTGTCTCCCCCATTCTAGACTATAAGCTCATTGTGGGCAGGGAATGTGACTACTGTTGTATTTTACTTTCCCAAGCCTTTAGTATAGTGCTCTGCACACAATAAGCGCTCTATAAATACGACTGAATGAATACTATCTGTCTCCCCATGTAAACTGTAAGCACAATGTGAGTAGGGAATGTGTGTTTTTTTTATTGTACTGGATCCTCCCAAAACATACAACATAACAGTATTGTGTTCAAAAAGGCCTTCTCTCTTCTGCACCTTCCTGACTTCTTCCCTTCATTCATCTTCCCTCCCATCCACAGCACACGTGTGTATATGTAATATGTATATGTATATATATATGTAATTTATTTATATTAATGTCTGTCTCCCCCGCTAGACTGTGAGCAAGGAATGTGTCCACTGTTATACTGTACTCTCCCAAGAACTTAGTACAATGCTTTGCACACATTAAGCACTCAATATGATTGAATTGAAGTAAGCCCTCAATAAATGATTGGAAAAACACTGTGTGTGTGTGTGTGTGTGTGTGTGTGTGTGTAAAACTCTCTCTCTCCCCCCATAACATGCTAGCTGTAAAATATCCACAAAACTTAGTCTCAGCTCTCTGAGAGAAAGACTACATTTGTCGTGTAGCCTGGTAGGAGCTGAATTTAGTCAGCTAAAAATCCTCATTTCTGTGGAGCATTTCAGAGTTCGTACTCTGGGGTGAAAATAAATTGGATTCCCCTGGTTGTTGAATCAAGGGTTTAGGCTTCTGGGACTCCCTGGGTGCTTCAGGGGGAAGGACGAATGCATCGAGGCACCGAGGGTGAGATCTCAGGACGAGGATTACTGGAGCCTGGACAGTCAGTTGAGTCAGAGTCCAGATCGGAATGTTCAAAGGTTACATTAGAAGTGCATCTTCTGCCTCTCCATCTACGGAAAGAACAGCCTGCACAAAATGCTACTCTGACTAGGGTCATTCCTCTCAGCTTGGGCTGAATTAGGAAATCATTTTGAAGGAAAACAAGATATATCAGACCCTTATGCCATGTTCTCCCACAGGAAGCTGTAAGACATCTCCAGAGAGTGAAAAATGGTATAATATAAGCAATCCACAGAAGCCTGGTTCTTAAAGCCTATTCTTCCAATCTTCTCGACTGCCATTGTTCCAAAGTGGATAAAGAGAATGATAACATATGTTTACTGCTCTGCCAGAAAATCAAGAAATTCAACCAACCAGTGACATTTATTGATTGCTTACTGTGTGCCGACCGCTGTACTAAGCGCTTGGGAGAGTATGTTACAACATCACTGGGAGAAGAGAATCCTGTTCACAGTGAGCTTCTGATCTACGGAAAGCAAGTTTTCTTCTAGACTGTAAACTTAAGTGCTCACTTTTGCATACTGTATTTACCTACTCCACTTTTTCTCCCAAATGCTCAGGACAGTGATCTGCACACTTAAGTGCTCAATAATGCCACTGATGGTGGTGATGAGGATTTCCTCCCTTGTCAAGTCTCTTTGGTTCTCTTTTTCCCTTGCATTGGGCTCCTCATTTCCTTCCTTACTAGAAAAAGGGTGAGTTTTTTTTATTAGAATTCTCTTTAAAACATCAATTTGGATGTAAATATTTAAGCATGCAGATAAAATTATGGCAAAGGGTTTATGTTTCTAAGAGATGCAGGTTTTAGAATGCTCCTGTCATAGGGTGCATGCTGAGACCAGTACATCATGTCTGCAAAATACCATTTCATCCAGTAACACGTTCTAACTGTTCTAAGTGCTGGGGTAGTTACAAACTAATCAGGTTGGACACTGTCCTGTCCCTCGTGGGGCTCCCAGTCTCAATCCCCATTTTTCAGAACCCATGACTTCCTGATTCCCAGGCCCGTGCTCTATCCACTAAGCCAGACTGCTTCTCGGCTTCTAATCCTGGCTCTGCCACTCGTTTGCTGTGTGACCTTAGGCAAGTCAATTCACTTCCCTGTGGCTCAGTTACCTCATCTGTAAAATGGGGAATAAGACTGTGAGCCCCAGGGGGAATAGGGATTGTTTCCAATCTGATCGGCTTGTATATGCCCCAGCACTTAGTACAGTGACTGGCCCATAGTAAGTGCTTAATGAATACCATTTTAAAAAACAACAAAAAGCAGCCAAACAAAAACAAACAAAAAAATGGGTGCTTGGTTCAGCTCCTGGAACTCCATCCCCGTCCATATACACGACCACTCTGCCACCTTCAAACCCTTAAGATCACATCTCCCCCAAGAGGCCTTCAATTAAGCCCTACTCCTTCCTTCTACATCTTCTACACACTTGGATCTGTACCTGTAAACATTGATATTCATCCCACCTCAGCCCCACAGCACTTACACACATATCCGTTTTACCCCTCTAGTCTATAAGCTCCTTAGGGGTAGAGACGGTGTCCACCAGCCATGTTACATTTTACTGTGTGGAGACTACTAACCTAAGTGAGTGCTCAATAATCAATCGGCCACTGATTGATTGGTCGATTCCAAGTGTTTAGAACAGTTTACATTTTATTCAGCAGCCACTCTATAAATATCATCGGTACCTCCACAAAAAATGAATTTATCCCCACATTTCTGGAGTCGGGTGGGCTTCAGAGCCAACCCTTTCTAAAGTGGGGAATTTGGTTTCTCCTGATTGGACCCAGTACTTGACATGGCTTGAACATACTCTTACACTGATCATGTCCCTTTGTTTTTAGAACAGTGTTTGGCACGTAGTAAGCACTTAAATACCATATTATTATCAATTCAAATTTATTGAGCTTTTACTGTGTTTAGAGCACTGTACTAAGTGCTAGGGAGAGTACAATATGACAACATATATATTCCCGGCCCACAGTGAGCTTAAAGTCTAGAGGGGGAACCTGACATTAATATAAATAAATAAAATTACAGATATGTACATAAGTGCTGTGGGGCTGGGAGAGGGGAAGAATAATGGGAGCAAGTCAGAGTGACACAGAAAGGAATGGGAGAAGAGGAAAAGTGGGCTTAGTCAGAAAAGGCCTCTTGAAGGAGATGTGCCTTATTTGAAGTGGGGGGGAGAGTAATTGTCTATTGGATATATCACGACCACTGAATAGAGAATTGACTTGCTTATGTTTTTCCTTGTGCCTAAAGGACATTAACCTTTCCGTTGCCTAAAATATTTTTCCTCACTGGGCTGGAAGATTTTCCTTAATGAGGAACTAGATGTGTGGGGAAAAAAAAAAATGAATTTTTAAACTTCAGCCAATTCAGTAATCAAGGCCCTCTCTGAATCTGCCCTCAGTGAATTTTCCATTCTCTATGTGTAAAGCAGCTGACTTGAGCCTATCTCACAAGATCAATGAGGAAATCAAGGAAATAATGAGCAGAAAGTGCTTTGAAATCTCAGTGGAGAACAGAAATTCAAATGCAGTATATTCCCTTCTGTGAAACAAAAGGCATTCTGTTTTTCCCCAATTCGTTCTCTCTGAAAAATGGTTTGATGATTTGATCAATCTTTCAAAGTATTTCACCTCTGAGCACAAAGCAGCCATGTAAAACTTTGGCCCAGACAAAATCATTTTGAACAGTTATGATCAACTAAAATAGGCAATTAGCCTGAAAATCTGAGACAGTTCACGTGTGCAGTCTCTTTTGGCCTCTCCTTTGGCATGTTAGTAACTGAAGGAATCTGATTTAATTTAATTTCCCTTCTATCATGTTTCTTTTCCCAATCCTCAGGGACCATTTAAATACAGTTGGGCAGGCCTGTACATGAAAACCTCTACAACCAGCTTAAGGACCTGAGTTAACCTTCACCTCCCTCTAGTCCCAGAGGCTTAATAATATTATAATAATAGCATTTGTTAAGAGCTTACTATATGACAAGTACTGTTCTAAACACTGGGGAGAATACAAACAAGTCGGGTTAGACAGAGTTGCTCATCCCACAAGGGACACACGGTCTTAAACCCCACTTGACAGATGAGGTAACTAAAGCCCAGATTCATGACGTGACTTGCCCAAGTTTACGCAGCAGACGAGGAGCGGAGCAGGAATTAGAACCCAGGTCCATCCTCTATCCACTAGGCCACACTGTTTCTCTATTACCTTCTCTAATGCCTTAATACCACTACCTAGTGGAAAGAACACAGCACAGGGAGTCAAGAGACTTGGGTTCTAATCCCTGTTCTTCCCCTTGTCTGCTGGGTGACCTTGGACAAGTCATTTCTCTATACCTCTAACCTCATGTAGAAAAGTGGGGATTAAAGACCTGCTTCCCCCTCCCTATTAAACTGTGAGCCTAAGGTGGGACAGGGACTGTGTGTCCAATCTGCTTAAATTGCATCTATCCCAGTTCCTGGCACACAGATGGCACTTAACGAATGCCACAATTCTCATTTTTAGTCACGCATGCCATGTTCACTCCTTTAGGAGGTTGCTGGCAGTCCTAGACATGTTGAAAAAGAAACCCAAGTAGATCAACTAATTTTAAATGGATTGAATAATGAACCTAAAATTTAAATTAAATAATTGAAAGAGGGACATCATTTAATATTTTCCAGTAAAATTGTATTTGATGGGAATCATAACAAAATTCATGTAATTCTCAGCAGTCAAGATGTCAAATATGATGACTATTATGGTATCAGTTAAGCACTTATGTGTAAAAAACTATTCTAAGTACCAGGTTAGATAGAAATTAAACAGATTGGACAATCCCTATCCCACGCAGCTCTCAGCAGTGTGGCTTAGTGGATAGAGACCAGGCCTGGGAGTCAGAAGGACATGGGTTCTTATCCTGACTCAGCCACATTTCTGCTGTGTGACCATGGGCAAGTCACTTACCTTCTCTGTGCTTCAGTTACCTCACCTAGAAATGGGGATAAGAATGTGAGGCCCACGTGGGACAGGGACTGTGTCCAAACTGATTAACTTGTATGTATCCTAGTGTTTAGAACAGTGCTTGGCACATAGTGAGTGCTTAACAAGGACCATAATTATCATCATTAAATGCTTCAGAGCATAAAAGACAGAGTTGGTGGACACGTTCCCTGCCTACAAAGAGTTTACAGTAAGCTGTGTGACTGTGGGCAAGTCACTTAACTTCTCTGTGCCTCAGTTACCTCATCTGTAAAATGGGGAATAACTGTGAGCCTCTCGTGGAACAACTTGATTACCCTGTATCTACCCCAGCGCTTAGAACAGTGCTCGGCACATAGTAAGCACTTAAATACCAACATTATTATTATTATTATCTCCAGCTAGGTTGTAAGATGTTGAGGCCAAGAACTGTGTTCTACTTACCCTACTGTGCTTCCCAGTACAGTTTAGTACAGTGTTCCGTCCACAGTAAGCACTCAAAAAATACCACTCTTTGCTTCTAAGCAGGTATAGTGCTTAATTTTTTACATCCCAAAGTCATCTGATTTTACAACCCCTAGATTTATACATATCTCAAGCGGACACTTAAAGAACTTGTTCTTTATATGATTAAAATCCTTCTAAAAATCCCAGTGAACTATAAAGATACTTAGTATTTTGCCCAAGTTCTCAAGACCTTTTTTAAGGCAGCAGCTGGTAATTTCATAGGAGTAATTTGCACCATCGTAGTTAAATGCTTATCAATCAGAAGTTCCTAGAACAACTTATTTTGAAAAGTTGCTGTAGCAATTGTTGATATCATAGACAATTTAAAATTATACTGAAGAAGCTACCCACTGGGGTAAAAGCTTTTTCATTGGATTTCACACTGGAAAATGACACAGACCTCCTGTCTTCAACATCGAGGGGAAGAGTCTGTCATGAGGAATACTAAACCCTCTCTTCCTTAGGGAACAGGCCTGTATAGTAGAAGCAAGGCCTGGTGAAAAGACCGCGTGGGCTTGGTGGTCGGAGGACCTGGGTTTTAATTCTGACTCTACCAAGGGTCTGCTGTGTGACCTTGGGTAAGTGACTTCACTTTTCTGTGCCTCAGTTACCTCACCCGTAAAATGGGGATTCATTCGTTCAATAGTATCTATTGAGCACTTATGTGCGGAGCACTGTACTAAGCACCTTGGAATGCACTTAGAACAGTGCTCTGCACATAGTAAGCGCTTAACAAATACCAACATTATTATTACAATTCGGCAACAGAGACAATCCCTCCCCAGTGCGGGCTTACAGGCTAATCGGGGGAGACAGACAGCAGAGCAAAACAGAACTCTCCCAAGTGATAATAATAATAATGTTGGTATTTGTTAAGCGCTTACTATGTGCAGAGCACTGTTCTAAGCATTGGGGTAGACACAGGGGAATCAGGTTGTCCCACTTGAGGCTCACAGTCTTCATCCCCATTTTACAGATGAGGTAACAGGCACAGAGAAGTGAAGTGACTTGCCCAAAGTCACACAGCTGGCAGGTGGCAGAGCTGGGATTCAAACCCATGATCTCTGACTCCAAAGCCCGTGCTCTTTCCACTGAGCCACGCTAAGCGCTCAATAAATGATTGATTGAATAACTGTTCACCCTCCTACTTAGACACAGAACCATGTGGGATAGACTGCATCCAACTTGATTAACTTGCACTTCGGCACAGTTCCTGACACATAGTAAGCACTTAAATACCATTAAAAAAAGCATCACAACTTTCTCTGCCCATTTATTCATTTGTAAAATGGGATTAAATACCTGTTTACCTCCATGCTTCGACTCTGAGCCCCGAGTGGAACAGAGACTATGTCTGACCTGATGAACTGGTATCTACCCCAGTGCTTAAAAGTCATAATAGTGGTAATTATTAAGTGCTTACCATGCGTCAGGCACTGTACCAAGCACTGGGGTGGATAGAAGCAAATCGGGTTGGACACAGTCCCTGTTCCACGTGGGGCTCACAGTCTTAATCCCCACTTTACATATGAGGTAACTGAGGCCCAGAGAAGTGGCGTGTCTTGCCCACGGCCACACAGCAGACAAGCGGTGGACCTTCTGACTCCCAGGCCCGTGCTCTATCCACTACACCATGCTGCTTTCCCATGCTATGCTTGACACATAGTAAGTGCTTACCATTGTCATAATCATTTTATTGAAAGAATGGAGGATTTTATATACACTGGGAATTTTTATCCACAGGGGAAGACCTACAGCTCTGTTTGGGATTGGGCCAGCGAAGAAACAGGAAAAGGGGAAGGTCTGGAACCATTAGGTATCTTGGACTTCCCGGGGACTCAGGCGGGATGACCATTCATCCTCATATAGTCCAGCTTTCAGTTCCATCCTCTCTCAGTTCCTGATATATCAGGGAAGCATTTAATGATAATTATGGTATGTGCCAAGCACTGTTCTAAGTAAGCACTTACTCTACGTCATGTACTATTTTAAATGCTGGGGCAGGTACAAACTAATCGGGCTGAACACAGTCCCTGTCCCACATGGGACTCACAGTCTTAATTCTCATTTTAAAGATGAGATAACTGAGGCAAGGAGAAGTGAAGTGACGTGTCCAAACCCACACAGCAGACAGGTGGTGGAGCCGGGATCAGAGTCCAGATCCTTCTGATTCCCAGGCCCGTGGTCTATCCACTATACCATGGCGTCTTTCTGCCTGGTCTTTTTCATTTTTAAATGTCTAGCCTCCCTCTTGCCTCTGTCCCTGTCCCCAAATCCCATTGCTCAGAGTTATCTAAGTATAAGGGGACCTGGGAGGGGCAAATAGAAACTGCGAGCTACAAGTGGGACACGGACTGTGCCAACCTAATTATGTTTTACCTACCCCAGTGCTCAGTACAGTGCCTGGTACATAGTAAGCGCCTTACGATACCATTTAAAAAATAAAAAAGGATGGAAGCAGTCCCCTCAAACTCCCTGTGACACACTCTAGGATCTGTGGCTTTCAATCAGTGGCATTTACTGAGTTTACTGTGTGCAGACTGCTGGACTGAGATTACAGTTTCTACACCCTATACCCTTTTAGCTTTTGATATTCACCCCACCCTCAGCTCCACAGCACTTATGTACACATCTGTGATTTATTTAAACATCTCACTCCCCGTCTAGAACGTGAATTCATCTTGAGCATCTGTCCCAATTTCGATGCATAGGATACTCCCAAACACTTAGGATGGTGCTCCGCACCGACAGGGTGATAGAACGGATAGAGCGCCGGCCTGGGGATCAGAAGGACCTCGGTTCCAATCCCGGCTCCGCCATTTTCCCCGCTGTGTGACCTTGGGCCAGTCACCTCACTTCTCTGTGCCTGAGTTACCTCATCTGTAAAATGGGGATGAAGATTGTGAGCCCATATGGGTCACAGACTGTGTAGCAACCTGATTTACGTGCATCTACCTCACTGCTTTGTACAGCTAGAGAAGCAGCGTGGCTCAGTGGAAAGAGTCCGGGCTTGGGAGTCAGAGGTCATGAGTTCGAATCCCAACTCTGCCGCTTGTTGGCTGTGTGACTGTGGGCAAGTCACTTAACTTCTCTGTGCCTCAGTTACCTCATCTGGAAAATGGGGATGAACACTGTGAGCCTCACGAGGGACAACCTGATTACCCTGTATCTACCCCAGTGCTTAGAACAGTGCTCTGCACATAGTAAGCGCTTAACAAATACCAACATTATTATTACATAGGAAGTGCGTAACCAACACCATAAAAAAAATGCCTGAAGGATAAACAAAAACATACAAAAATGTTAAGGCATCTCCCTAACTCAAACTTTTGAGGAAGGAACCACGACATTAATGAATTCATTTGGTCATTCAGTTGTTTGCTTGGGCATTTATTCAGTTTCCTCAGCTATAAATTCAATTGATATTCTCTCTCTCCCCCTTAGAATGTGAGCCCGGTGTGCGACAGGGACTGTTTCGGACCTGATTAGCTTGTGTCTACCCCAGCATTTAGAACAGTGATTGCCACATGGTAAACGCTTAATAAATTACCGTAAAAAAAAAGTTCCACGTTTGGTTCCTCAAGAAATTCTACCTGTAGCACCTACGGGTCAGATTTGATACCACATGGCAGCATAGGATCGCCAATAATGAAGTTGGGGAATAAAGTCAGTTCCTTAGCATCCAAGCTATTCTCGCTTTAACGACACCGGTTGTGACAAGTGAGAGAATGAGCGAGAGCGAGATATCCCCCCAACCGCTGTACAGAGAGCTAAAAATGCAAACCCTAAAGTAAGAAGGGCAGAGGAAATATTTTAGAGATGTAGGTTAGACCTCACACAGTGATGCACTCCAGACCTAAACTAGGAGCCAACTACTGAAGCAGCAGCATGGCCTAGTGGATAGAGCCCTGCCCTGAGTTTTAATGCCAGTTCTGCCCCTGCTCTGCTTGGGCAAGTCACTTCACTTCTCTGTGCCGCAGTTCCCTCATCTGTAAAATGGGGATTAAGATTTGGAGCCCCACGTGGGCCAGGGGCTGTGTCCAACCTGATTAATTTGCATCTAACCGCAACATTTAATATGTTACCCGGCACTTAGCGCTTAACAAATAACATTAAAACAAACAAAAAAATCAACTGGCCTGATATACTTCAATCAAGAAAGGAATGGCTATTTGAGGAAAAGCCTTCCTAAGTTTTGAGAGGCAGGAGATAAGCCAAAAGAGCACCAGAAGCTGTACACATCATTCATTCAACGGCATTTATTGAGTGCTTACTATGTGCAGAGCACTGTAATAAACGCTTGACATCAATTGTGATAACCCGACAAATGACCACCTTCATATTTTCCCACCGAAGCCTGGACTGTGAGGCCTATGTTAATCGCTTCAGGCACAAACATGCTCATAGATGAATTTTATCATCTTTTTTTTTGTTGTTTTTTTTTTTTTTTAGTATTTAAGCGCTTACTATGTGTCAAGCACTGTTCTCAGCGCTGGAGTAGAAGATAATCAGGTTGTCCCACGTGGGGCTCACAGTCTTAATCCCCATTTTACAGATGAGGGAACTGAGGCGCAGAGAAGTTAAGCCACTTGCCTAAGGTCACACAGCAGACCAGTGGCGAAGCAGGGATTAGAAGCCACGTCCTCTGACTCCCAAGCCCATGTTCTTGCCTTATTCCTCTTATTGTGGGCAGTAAACATATCTACCAACTCCATTATACTATACTCTCCCAAGCACTTAGTTCTGAGCTCTGCACACAGTGAGCGCTCAATAAATATGATGGATTCTTCCGGTATGGGGCCTCTATACGTGTTCTTGTACTGGCTCCCAGATGTATTTAATAACTATATTCTTGGACTTGCACATGTTCAAAGTAGGCTCAATTTACATCACATAGCATTCTGAAATTGAGAATGAGCTTGACCCAGAATACTGAGACGTTAGATAGAATATAATATTTATAGAATATAATATAAAGAGAGAATATTATATATTATAGAGAATTACAGAGAAACAGCTGGGCAAGGTGGATACAGCCTGGGCCCGTGGGTCAAGCGGTCGTGGCTTCTAATGCTGGCTCTGCCACTTGTCTGCTGGTGATCTTGGGCAGGTCACTTCACTTCTCTGTGCCTCAGTTACCTCATCTGTAAAATAGGGATTGAGACTGAGTCCCATGTGGGACAGGGACTGTGTCCAACCTGAGTTGCTTGTATCCCCAGTGCTCAGTATAGTGCCTGGCACACAGTGCGCACTTAAATACCATAATTTTTATCATTATAACTCTAAACATCCTCTTTCTTGCACCTTCTCCGCATGGTCATCAGTAAAAATGAGGCTAAGTGCCTTATAAAGATGGTTCTCCAAGGATGCAGCTTTTAATATAAAACAATTTGATCTGACCAGTCAATCATATTTATTGAGCACTTCCTGTGTGCAGAGCACTGTACTAAGCATAGTATTTGTACTAAGCATTTGGGAGAGCACAATGTAAAAGACACATTCCCTGCCCACAGTGAGCTTACAGTCCATCAACTTTTCTTATCTAGCTTCCTGTCTAAAAAGTTGTGGTACTTCTTGAAAATAGCAGAAATCCTTGCATTTATAATAACTGTGGCATTTGTTAAGTGCTTACTATGTGCCAGGTACTTAACTAAATGCTGGATTTAGACCTCCTCTGTAAAATGGGGATGAAGACTTTGAGCCCTACGTGGGACAATCTGATTACCTTGTATGCCCCCAGTGCTTAGAACAGAGCTTGGCACATAGTAAGCGATTAACAAATACCAACATTTATTTTTTTTTAATTTCTTCTGGTGACTTTTCTTTAGCATTATAGAAAAGAGTGGAAATATTAAAGGATTCCACTTTAAAGCATTTCCCTCCCTAATATTTATTTCAATTGTACGAGCCTGACGCGAGACCTGATTATCTTATATCCACTCCAGAGTTTAGTGGAGTGCTTGGCACATAGTAAGCGCTTAACAAATAAAAAAAAAGTGTCTAAAAGCATAAGCAATTTTTTTTTTTTAATAGAATGGCAGAATTGTTTTTCCTTGCCTTTTTGTTAATTTTAACAAAAAATGAAATTAGACCATTGCATCTCCTGAGAGAAAAGGCCCATTATTAAAAAGTCATTACCACAACATCAATTGCAAGAAAGGCAATAGGTTTGACAAATAATAATGATGGTATTTATTAAGCACTTACTACCTGCCAGGCACTGTACTAAGCGGGGGGAGGGGGGGGGGGATACAAGCAAATGGGGCTTTACACAGTCCTTACCCCATGAGGGGCTCACAGCCTCAATCCCCACTGTACATACGAGGTAACTGAGGCACAGAGGACAGAAGGGACTTGTCCAAGGTCACACAGCAGACAAGTGGCAGAGCTGGGATTCGAACCCATGCCCTTCTGACTCCCAGTTCAGTGACCTATCCACTATGCCATGCTGCTTCACTATGGTTATAAATAGTGATTTCTTTTTTCTTTTAGGAATCAGAGAAAGATGAGCTCTTGTCTATTGTTTGCTTTCCTGTTGCCTTCCAGATAGATTGGATGATAAATCAATTACATGTATTGAGCACTTACTGCGTGCAGAGCACTGTACTAAGTGCTTGGGAGAGTTGGCATCCATGTTCCCTGCCCACAGAAGAGAGGTAAATAGAGCATCCGCCTCGTATTTTGAGCCTTAGCTTTGCAAGCATGTTCTGGGGAGGCTGACACTGGCTTTCACCCAGATTTTCTCCCTTTATTCACCACCCCCCTCCGCTCCACAGCACTTACATACATAACAAAAGTTTATTTATATTGTCTGCCTCCCTCTCTAGACTGTAAGCTCATTGTTGGCAAAGAACAAGTCTACCAACTATGTTTTACCGTACTCTTCCAAGAGCTTAGTACAGTATTGTGCGGATTAAGCGCTCAAAAAATACAATTGCTTGCTTCTGCATTTTCGAATCAATCGTTTTTAGTGAGTGCTTACTGCGTACGTAGCACTGGGCTAAGTGCTTGGGAGAGTACAATAAAACACAATCCCTGCCCTCCACAAGTTTATAGTCTGGGGGGTGGACTTCAAATGAGGGTGTATTTGAAGTACACGCTGTTGTGCTGCTCACACTTAAGTCACTGAGTAGGTGAGGGAGAAGCCACCACCAACCATCAGCTCAACATATACTCAATTGGAATTGAGTACACATATGAGAGAAAACCTGAAAGGTTGCTAAAACAAACCCAACCAGAATGTTTGGGTATTTTAAAGCATTAGCAATTGCTAAAAAAAAAAAGACCTTTCCAAAAGTCCGATGTGGGCATAATTTGTTCTAATATTCTAATAACTGCTATTAGAAGGGAAGTTATAACATGTCAGATTTCAGATGATTTGGAGTGGGAGGTGAATTGCTGTGCTCAGCTTCATGTAAATTTTCATATCACGAAATCCACAGAACATGCATGTGTGTGTGTATTATATATAAAAGGTCTCATGCATCAGGTGCCAATCCCATTTGAATGTAAGCATGAGGGGTGTTTTAGGAATCTGCATGGATAAAAATAGGGTGCCCTGTAATTGGGAACCGATGAAATGGCAGGGAAAAGGAAAAAGGTAGTGATACATTGAATTTGTGCTATACAGCTGAACTCTAGTCCCTACTGTGTCTCCTGCAATAACTGACAACCTTCAGCATTCCCAAATAGAAAATCATTCTTCCACTCTAAATAGGCCTAAGCCTTCCCTTTTACATCCCTATGGAAGTATTTCCTCACTGATCAGAATTATCACATATTGATTCATTTGGATTTTCCTCCTAAAGAACTCCAAAGACCTCCTCTGCCATTGTTATGTAGCTTCCTAAATCCTAAAATACATTTTCTGACACCTGAGGACAGAAAGAATGAAGGATGTAATGCTGAGCAAAATACTCTAGCTATTTTACAGGTCATAATTACAGAGATGGATTATAGCTTTACGTTTCTTCTTAAAAAAAAAAAAATAATAATCATCTCCCACCTCTGCCGAAATGTCCAGGAATGAATGGCATAAGGGTGACACTCAGTGGGAAGATACAAGATACACTGACTCTTATAAATTATCACTCGCAGTTGCCAAGGATAAAAATCTAACCCTCATGTTGTTCTTGTATTGTCTTTGCTTCCTTGTCCAGCATGACCTAGTGGATAGAGCACGGGCCTGGGAGTCAGAAGGTCGTGGGTTCTAATCCCAGCTCTGCCATTTGTCTGCTGTGTGACCTTAGGTAAGTCATTTATCTTCTCTGTGCCTCCATTCTCTCATCTGTAAAATGGGGATTAAGACTGTGAGCCCCATGTGGGACAGGGACTGTGTCCAAACCAATTATCTTGTATCTACCCCAGTGCTTAAAACAATGCTTGGCACATAGTGTTTAGCAAATACCATCCTTATCATTATTATTATCTCTGTTTACTTGACCATTCCAGGAATGGTGAGGTTTTCTGGCTGTTTATCAAACTGAGCAGGATTAATGGTTTGCTCATTTAGGGATTTTTTAGACCAATTTCAAGCAAATAATGATATTTATTAACAATATTAATATTATAATAAAGAAAAGGTATTTGTTAAGCAGTGACAAGATGCCAAATGAACTAAGAACTGGGTTAGATACTTGACACTCAAATCAAACACACTCCTCGTCTCACATGGGGCTCACATTCTAAAGGGAAAGGAGGATGGGTACAAGCTCCATTTCATAGATGAGGAAAAGGAGACACAGAGAAGATAAGTGACTTGCCCAAGGTCACCCAGCAGTCAAGTGGCAGAGAAATACTCTAGGTTCAAGGATTTGCGTTAACACAGATGGACTTTTGTTATGATGTCCTTGCATTATGCAACATAGCTGCACAACACACACACCATAATGGAATGAGCCGCTGGAACTGGATGGGGAGGGTAATTTCTCTTCTCCTCAGGGGAGCAAATGTCTGAAGTCAAGCTGGTGGAGGTGTAGTCGGATTAGATTTTAATTAGATTTTAAAATTTAATTTTAAATTTAGATTTTAAATGGCCCATTCTATAGAAGGGAAAGGGTCTAACTGATCTCTTGCTTATCCATTTTCCAGTGAATTGGATTTCTCTCACAAACAATGAAAACACTGTACGGTGGAACTTTCTGACAAAGACAACCTATTTCTACTGGGCCCGCCCAGAGTAGGAAGAAAGGTTTGGTCTGGGGAGAAATTAGCAAAATTCAAAAGAGTGGATCCTACATCAACATGTAACTCAGTAGCATAAATCAATCATACTTATTGAGTGCTTACTGTGTGCAAAGCACTGTACTAAGCTCTTGGGAGAGAAGCGGCGTGGCTCAGTGGAAAGAGCACAGGCTTGGAAGTCAGAGGTCATGGGTTCTAATCTCAGCTCCACCACTTGTCAGCTGTGTGACTTTGGGCAAATAATAATAATAATGTTAGCATTTGTTAAGCATTTACTATGTGCCGAGCACTGTTCTAAGCTGGGGGTGGGGGGGAATACAAAGTAACCAGGTTGTCCCAGGTGGGGCTCACAGTCTTAATCCCCATTTTACAGATGAGGTAACTGAGGCCCAGAGAAGTTAAGTGACTTGTCCAAAGTCACCCAGCTGATAAGTGGCAGAGCTGGGTTTAGAACCCACAACCTCTGACTCCTAAGCCCGGGCTCTTTTCACTGAGCCATGCTGCTTCTCTACAAATCACTTCACTTCTCTGTGCCTCAGTTCCCTCCTCTGTAAAATGGGAATTAAGACTGTGAGCCCCACCTGGGAGCACCTGCTTACTTTGTATCCCCCCCCAAAGCTAGAACAGTTCTTGGCATATAGTAAGGGCTTAACAAATATCATTATTATTATTACAATATAACAGACACTTTCCCCACAATGATCTTACAGTCTAGCCGGAGAGACAGACATTAATATAAATAGATTAAGGATATATACATAAGTGATGTGCAGGTGGGAGGGGGGTTGAATAAAGGGAGCAAGTCAGGGCGATTCAGAAGAGAGTGGATGAAGAGGAAAAGGGGAGCTTAGGCTCTGCCACTTGTCAGCTGTGTGACCGTGGGCAAGTCACTTCACTTCTCCGTGCCTCAGTTCCCTCATCTGTAAAATGGGGATTTACTGTGAGCCTCACGTGGGGCAACCTGATTACCCTGTATCTACCCCAGCGCTTAGAACAGTGCTCTGCACATAGTAAGTTCTTAACAAATACCAACATTATTAAGGAAGGTCTCTTGGAGGAGATGTGCTCCCAATGAGGCTTTGAGAGGAGGGAGAATATTGTCCGTCTGATTATGAAGAGGGAGGGCGTTCCAGGCGAAAAGCAAGATGTTGGCAAGAGGTCAGTGGCGAGATAGACAAGATCGAGGTACAGTGACTAGGTTGACAGAGTTTAGAACAGTGTTTGGCACATAAGTGCTTAACAAATACCATTATTATTATTATTATTATTAGAGGAGCAAAGTGTGCAAGGCGGATTGTAGTAGGAAAGTAAAGAGGTGAGGTAGGAGAGCGCAAGGTGATTGAGTGCTTTAAAGCGATGGTAAGGAGTTTGTTTGATGTGCAGGAGGATGAGCAACCAATGAAAGTTCTAAAGGAGTGGGGAAACATTGAACATTTCTGTAGAAAAATGATCCGGAAGCAGCGAAGTATGGACTGGAGTGGGGAGAGACAGGAAACAGAGGGTCAGAAAGGAGACCGATACAGTATTCGAGGTAGGATAGGATAAGTCCTTGGATCAGTGGGGTAAAATAATGCTAACAATAACAATAATAATTAAGCACTGATAACGTACAAAGCACCATCCTAAGCACTGTGGTAGATATAAGAAAATCAGGTTGGACTCGGTCCCTGTCACACATGTGGTGCGTAGTCTAAATAGGAGGGAGAACAGGTACGTAATCCCAGTTTTACAGTTGAGAAAACTGAAGGACAGAAAAATGAAGTGACTTGCCCAATGTCATACTGTAGGTAAGTGGCAGAATGGAGATTAGAAGTCAGGTCTCCTGACCCCCAAACATGTGCTCTTTCCAGTAGCTCAGGTTGTTTCCTGTGTCCCTTGACCTCACAATTCCTCTAGACCATAAATTCACTGTGGGCAGGCATCACATTTACCTACTGTTATTATGTTCTGTCAAATGCTCACTACTGCGCTGGGCACACAATAAGTGCTCAATAAATATGATTTGATTCATGAATCTTTTAGAAGTTAACGGATGCATGATTTGCAGGGGGGAAGTAGCAGGGGAAAGCCACAACTTGTCCATTTTAGCTCTTCTCCCCTTCCAGTCCCTCTGTTAGAGACCCTGCCTCTAATAATAATAATGATAATAATGGCATGTTAAGCATTTATGTGAGCACTGTATTAAGCGCTGGGGTGGATATAAGCAAATTGGATAGAGCATAGTCCGTCCCATGTGCGGCTCACTGTCTCAAGCCCCATTTTACAGATGAGACGACTGAGGCACAGAGAAGAGAAGGGACTTGCCCAAAGTCACACAGCAGACAAGTGGCAGAGTCAGGATTAGAACCCATGACCTTCTGATTCCCAGGCCCATGCTCTATCCTTACAACCTAATTGGTAAATTAGACTCAAGTGGAGAATTCAGAAAAAGGGGCGGGATACAGAAGCTTCTTCAAGATATTAGACCTGAACACAGTATTAAAAAAACACTCGTACACTACATTTTTTATGGCATTTGTTAAGCGCTTATTACGTGCCAGATACTGAATTAAGTGCTGGGGTAATACAAGATAATCAGGTTGGACACAGTCCACGTTCCACATGGGGCTCACAGTCTTAACCCCCCCATTTTACAGATGAGGTAATTGAGGCACCGAGAAGGTAAGTGACTTGCAGCAGATAAATGGCAGAGCTGGGATCAGAACTCATTCATTCATTCAATAGTACTTATTGAGCGCTTACTATGTGCAGAGCACTGTACTAAGCGCTTGGAATGAACAAGTCGGCAACAGATTCATTCATTCATTCATTCAATAGTATTTATTGAGCGCTTACTATGTGCAGAGCACTGTACTAAGCGCTTGAGATGAACAAGTCGGCAACAGATAGAGACAGTCCCTGCCGTTTGATGGGCTTACAGTCTAATCGGGGGAGACGGACAGACAAGAACAATGGCAATAGAGTCAAGGGGAAGAACATCTCGTAAAAACAATGGCAACTAAATAGAATCAAGACGATGTACAATTCATTAACAAAATAAATAGGGTAATGGAAATATATACAGTTGAGCGGACGAGTACAGTGCTGTGGGGATGGGAAGGGAGAGGTGGAGGAGCAGAGGGAAAAGGGGAAAAAGAGGGTTTAGCTGCGGAGAGGTAAAGGGGGGGATGGCAGAGGGAGTAGAGGGAAAAGAGGAGCTCAGTCTGGGAAGGCCTCTTGGAGGAGGTGAGTTTTAAGTAGGGTTTAAAGAGACGGTCCCTGCCGTTTGACGGGCTTACGGTCTGATCGGGGGAGACGGACGGACGAGAACGATGGTAATAAATAGAGTCGAGGGGAAGAACATCTCATAGAAACAATGGCAACTAAATAGAATCGAGGCGATGTACATTTCATTAACAAAATAAATAGGGCGATGAAAATATATACAGTTGGGCGGACGAGTACAGTGCTGAGGGGACGGGAAGGGAGAGGGGGAGGAGCAGAGGGAGATGGGGGGAAAAGAGGGTTAAGCAGCGGAGAGGTGAAGAGGGGGTGTTAGAGGGAGTAGAGGGAGAAGAAGAGCTCAGTCTGGGAAGGCCTCTCGGAGGAGGTGAGTTTTAAGTAGGGTTTTGAAGAGGGGAAGAGAATCGGTTTGACGGAGGTGAGGAGGGAGGGCGTTCCGGGACCGCGGGAGGACGCGGCCCGGGGGTCGACGGCGGGACGGGAGAGACCGAGGGACGGCGAGGAGGTGGGCGGTGGAGGAGCGGAGCATGCGGGGTGGGCGGTAGAAAGAGAGAAGGGAGGAGAGGTAGGGAGGGGCGAGGTGATGGAGAGCCTTGAAGCCTAGAGTGAGGAGTATTTGCTTGGAGCGGAGGTCGATGGGCAACCACTGGAGGTGTTTCAGAAGGGGAATGACATGCCCAGATGGTTTCTGCAGGAAGATGAGCCGGGCAGTGGAGTGAAGAATAGACTGGAGTGGGGAGAGAGAGGAGGAAGGGAGGTCAGAGAGAAGGCCGACACAGTAGTCTAGCCGGGTTATAACGAGAGCCCGGAGCGGTAAGGTAGCCTTTTGGGTGGAGAGGAGAGGGCGGATCTTGGCGATATTGTAAAGGTGAAACCAGCGGGTCTCGGTAACGGATAGGACGTGTGGGGTGAACGAGAGAGACAAGTCAAGGATGACACCGAGATCGCGGGCCCGAGAGACGGAAGGACGGTCGTGCTATCCATGGAGATAGGGAAATCTGGGAGAGGACCGGGTTTGGGAGGGAAGATGAGGAGCTCAGTCGCGCTCACGTTTAGTTTTAGGTGGAGACGTCCTGGAGGCAGGAGGAGATGCGAGCCCGAAGGGAGGGGGAGAGGACAGGGGCGGAGATGAGATCTGCATGTCATCTGCGTAGAGATGGTAGTCGAAGCCGTGAGAGCGAAGGAGTTCACCGAGGGAGTGAGTGTAAATGGAGAACGGAAGAGGGCCGAGAACTGACCCTTGAGGAACTCCAACAGTTAAAGGATGGGAGGGGGAGGAGGCGCCAACGAAGGAGACCGAGAATGACCGGCCAGAGAGGTGAGAGGAGAACCGGGAGAGGACGGAGTCCGTGAAGCCGAGGTGAGATAAGGTACGGAGGAGGAGGGGACGGTCGACGGTGTCAAAGGCAGCAGAGAGGTCGAGGAGGATCAGAATGGAGTAGGAGCCATTGGATTTGGCAAGAAGGAGGTCACGGGTGACCTTAGAGAGAGCAGTCTCGGTAGAGTGGAGGGGACGGAAGCCAGATCGGAGGGGTTCCGGGATAGAATGGGAGTTAAGGAATTCTAAGCATCGATTGTAGATGTCTCGTTCTAGGATTTTGGAAAGGAAGGGTAGTAGGGAGATAGGGCGATAACTGGAGGGGGAAGTGGGGTCGAGAGCGGGCTTTTTTAGGATGGGGGAGACGTGGGGAGGACTCAGGTTCTCCTGGCTCCCAGGCCCGTACTCTATCCTCTAGACCACGCTGCTTCTCTTAGGGATTTTTAGGAGTTTGCAGTCCAAACTCTGCTAATCAGGACAGATTTCCCTGAGTACTTGAATTTCAGGGAAAGTTGAGAGAACGATGCAAGATGAGTTTGCTTCAACAGGAAGCAGTGATATTGAAGAAGCGACTATGGGAAGTGAAGAGAAATCAATATGAAATCTGTGCTCACTCAAATTCAAGACCCAGGCAAAGAGTCCTTGTGGAAATCCTGAGAGCCCCAGTGATCCATGATTGCTAGTGTTCAGGCACAGCTCAGAAATTTAAGCCAGCCTCGGGCTTATGTCTAAGGACAATCCATTTGATAATAGTATCAGGTTCAGAACTGATATTTTCCTTTGAACCATCTCTGTGTTTTCTGGAACTCAAATCATGAAACTTCAGGGGACCCTAAGGGTGAAGCAATGTACTTTAGGTAGTTGTTTTTGAGTGCAGAGCACTGTACTAAAATGTTTGGGAGAGTTATAATTTAACAGTTCCCTGCCCACAAGGAGCTTACAGTCTACAGGGGGAGACAGATTAATATAAATAAAGTTACAGGTATGTAATAATTATAATTATAGTATTTGTAAAGCTCTTCCTCTGTGCAGAGCACCGTTCTAAGCGCTGGGGTAGACACGGGGTCATCAGGTTCTCCCAAGTGGGGCTCGCATTTTTTAATCCCCATTTTGACAGATGAGGTAACTGAGGCACAGAGAAGTGAAGCGACTTGCCCAAGGTCACACAGCAGACAAGTGGCGGAGCCGGGATTAGAACCCACGACCTCTGACTCCCAAGTGCCTTGGGGCTGGGAGGCTTGGCAAATAGTAAGCACAAATACTATTGCTCTTATTCCTTTGTCTCAGGGAAGGCTTCTATCTACCAACTCCTCTATTGTACTGCATTCTTCCAAGTGGGTTGTACAGTGCTCTGCCCACAGTAAGTGTTCAATAAATACTGTTGATCGACTGAGAAACAGGAAAATGCCCCACAGCTACCAACTTCAACAGTCTTATTTCCTCTACTTTTGACCAGAGACTGTTTAGTATATCAGCAGATATCTCCCAGAAGCCTCTAAACTATTCTGGTGGGTTTACCGGCCTTCGGCCGGGCCTATAACCTCGCTGCCCATTGCCCCAAGACTGTCACGCACCCCTCCGTTGGCAACGGAGAAAGGGGCTACCTATGAAATCGGGCTCACGCACAAGGATATAGAGGGTTTTGGTGACCTTAACTCCAACAGGCTGAGACCAGAATGAAAATAGCACTTTGTTTTTTTCCATCTCCCAGACAGGGCGAAACTATCAGGTCACCGTCATTTCCATTTTCTGCGATTTTCTCTTTGTGGCTTTTGAAGTTGGAAATTCAAAGGGATTTCACGTTTCATTAAGTCTGTTTAATTCAACAAAGCTGTGAGTCATCACCCGGCTTTTACTCACTAGAGTCAGGCAAGTTTACACGGGTGTCAATCGGCGATCGGTCATATTTATTGAGGGCTTAGTGCATGCAGAGCAATAATAATAATGGTATTTGATAACTGCTTTTAGGTCCCAAGTATTGTTCTAAGCAATGGGGGGGAATACAAGGTGATCAGGTTCATTCATTCATTCAATAGTATTTATTGAGCGCTTACTATGTGCAGAGCACTGTCCTAAGCGCTTGGAATGTTCAATTCGGCAACAGATAGAAACCATCCCTGCCCATTGATGGGCTTAAGGTACAGAGTGGCTCAGTGGAAAGAGCACGGGCTGGGGAGTCAGAGGTCATGGGTTTGAATCCCAGCTCGGCCACTTGTCAGCTGTGTGACTGTGGGCAAGTCACTTCACTTCTCTGTGCCTCAGTTCCCTCATCTGGAAAATGGGGATTAAGACTGTGAGCCCCACGTGGGACAACCTGATTCCCCTGTGTCTACCCCAGCGCTTAGAACAGTGCTCTGCACAGAGTAAGTGCTTAACAAATACCAACATTAATCGGGGGAGATGGACCAAAAAAATAGCAATAAATAGAATCAAGGGGATGTACATCTCATTAACAAAATAAATAGGGTAATAAAAATATATACAAATGAGCAGACGAGCACAGGGCTGAGGGGAGGGGAAGGGAGAGGGGGAGGAGCAGAGGAAAGTGGGGGGGGAAGGGGGCTTAGCTAAGGGGAGGTGAAGGGGGAGCAGAGAGGTAACTGAGGGAGAAGAGGGAAAAGGGGAAGCTCAGTGTGGGAAGGCCTCTTGGAGGAGGTGAGCTCTCAGTAGGGCTTTGAAGAGGGGAAGAGAATTAGTTTGGCGGAGGTGAGGAGGAGGGCGTTCCGGGACCGCGGGAGAACGTGGCCCAAAGTCACACAGATGACAAGAGCGGAGTGGGGATTAGAACCCATGACCTCTGACTCCCAAGCCCCTGCTCTTTCCACTGAGCCATGCTGCTTCTCTAGAAGCTTCTCTTTTACTAAGCACTTGGAAGAGTACACTATAAACAGAGTTGATAGGAGTGTTCCCTGCCCACAAGAAGCTTACAGCCTAGATCAGTTCTGTGTAAGAATCAAAACCCCACCGTGCTTGGCTGCAAGTGAAAACTTCTAATAATAATAATAATGGTATCTGTTAGGCACTTACTATGTCCCAGCCACTGTACTAAGCGCTGGTGAGGACACTAGCAAATCGGGTTAGGTACAATCCCTGTCCCACATGGTACAATCCTCATTTTACAGATAACCGAGGCAAAGTGAAGTGACTTACCCGAGGTCACACAGCAGACAAGGGGTGGAGCCGAGATTGGAACCCATGACCTTTGGACTCCTAGGCCTGTACTCTATCAACTAAGCCATGCTGCTTCTAGTGGACAGGGAGAATGTGTCATTTTTGTCCTGGGCACTTAGTACAGTACACTGCACCCTGTGAGATCTCAATAAATACCATTCCCACCCCCAAGGAATTCTCCCTTAACTTGTGTCCAACGCAAGTCTTCTGCACTGAAGCAGAATGGCCTAGAGGAGTCAAAAGGACCAAGGACTTGGGTTCTAATTGTAAACCCATTACCTCTCTGCTTTGTGACCTTTCACTCCCTTCTGCATCACCGTTGCACTTGGATTTTGCACCCTTTATTCACCCTAATAATAATAATAATGTTGGAATTTGTTATGCACTTATGTGACAAGACCTGTTCTAAGTGCTGGGGTGGATAAAAGGCCATCTGGATGTCCCACGTGGGGTTCACAGTCTTAAACCCCATTTTACAGTTGAGGGAACTGAGGTACAGAGAATTGAAATGTCTTGCCCAAAGTCACACAGCCGACGAGTGGTGGAGGCGGGATTAGAACCCACGACCTCCGACTCCCGGGCCCATGCCACTAGGCCACACAGCTTCCCTACCTTCAGCCCCACAGCACATACATTTAAATTTATATTAAAATCCGTCTCTCCCATTAGACTGTAAGCTTTTGGGGGGCAGCTTACTCTCCCAAGCGCTTAGTATAGTGTTCTTCTTATCTATCACCTCTATTCTTTTCAGTCAGTCGTATTTGATCATTTACTGTATGCAGAGTACTGTACTACGCTCCTGGGAGAGTACAAAACAATAGATACGTTCCCTGATCGTACCAAGCATACAGTTTAATACAAATAGTGTATTGAATATCATAAATATTCTATTGTACTCTTCCAAGCGCTTAACAGTGCTCTGCACACAGCAAGTGCTCAATAAATACAATTGATCGAGAGTAGTCACTATATTCATGTTACTTCCTATTTCCTTGGAGCTAAAGTTGCTACAAAATAACACAGCTGCATCAACTAAAGATGGAAATAGACACGAAAAAATCAGATCTAGAATGACAGATAACAAGAACTAGGTTGGCTCAGTAGGATTTCAATAGGCAAAATCCTTAATGATCTACCGAGGGTTCACAAAACTATCTCTGTTGCAAACCAGCTGGAAAACCCCAAAGCAGAGATGCATGGGGACCATTATCAAATGCATCATGATAAAATAGCACTTCAAATCCACATCTAGTGTGGACACCCAGACAAAGTCAAGAGTTGCATTTCATTTCCAGTTTATTTCTGGGCGCCACACATGTAAAATAAATTCACTTGGCAGGAATTTCAACTCCTGCTTTAGCCATTTATCTCATAGATTCTTGAGAAGATTCCATTGATTTAGAAAAAATTAGTGGATAACATACTTGAAACTTCCTTGTATTTTTGCAAAGTTCATGATTTTTTGCTTCTACAGGGGATCGGACAATGAATTCTCAGTGATTTATTTAGACAATTCTTCAAAATAATCAGATTTTAACTCTGATTAATTTAACCCCAAGTAGAAAACTGGAACTGGACTTGGACTGGAAGGACCATTCAATTCAGGTATTCAATCCAGACTGCACAGAGACTGAGGCAATAATAATTATGGTATTATGGTATTTGTTTAGCCCATACTCTGCACTAAGCATTGCCTTAAGAACTGGAATAGCTCCAAGATAATCAGATGGGACAATTCCTGTCCCAGATGAGACTCGCTCTTAAAAAGAAATAGGAAGAACAGGACCTTTATCCCCATTTTGCCAAAGAGGAAACTGAGGCGCAGAGTGATTAAGTGACTCACTCAAGGTCACTCCACAGGCCACTGGAAGCCATTTTTTTTTCTTCCAGTCTCACACTGTTTCATATCCTCTGAAAAACTGTTAGACCTTTGTGGGCAGGGAATATGCTTACCAACTCTGTCATATTTTACTCTTTCAACCACTTAGTAAAATAGGTGATCAATAAATACAATTAATTTAATGAATGAGTCACAGAAGGAGAGAGGATAGAGAAAAGGTTTCAGCAGCACTATATAAATGTTCTTTTCAGACACTGCATTTAACTCATAATAATAATAATTGTGGTATTTGCTAAGTGCTTACTATGAAACACTGTATTTCACACTGGGTTCACTACAAGATAATCAGGTGCTACATGCGGCTCATAATCCAATTAAGAAGAAAAACGCATATTGAATTCCCATTTTGCCCAAGAGGGAACTGAAGCAGAGAGAAGACAAGTGAGTTGCCCAAGATCACACAGCCGACCAGAGGCGGAAGGGGCATTATCACCCAGGTCCTCTGATTTCCAAGTCATGCTACTTCTCCAACTCATCTCTGGAACTGCAGAAATCAAGGAGATGTATAGAAAAGGGCAACTTAGGTGATCTCCCTTAGTGTTAGTGTAAATTCTCTCCTGTGGCGTTACTAAAATACTAATGATTTAGGAAAACAGAAAAAGGAAAATGAAATATGTTCTGCATTGCTCTTTCCTCTCTTCTAATCACCAGAAAAGTGAAATATAATTAAGGCACACTAAGTGATCTTTCACACTATGTTATGAGTTTTAAGAAATTCCACCCTGGAATATTGCTGGGACAAATCACAGAAAAAAACTGCATTTTCATGAACATTGAACATATTTAGCTCTGTTTAAACATTGGTTTAACATGAACCAATCCAGGTGTCTTTATGTGGAAAAGGGTGAAAATCAATGACCCTCTGAAGGAGAAATGATACTTTTCTTAGAATCCCTGCACACTCTAAACCAATCAATACTAGTCCAGTTATTTCCCCCATGTAAACAAATGCATCTATAAGAGAAACAAGACACTCTGTACCTTCATTCACAGAAGAGAGGGTGACTGATGAAAGAACATGGAAACCAGCTTCCTTGCGTGGATCAGGCCTTTATACAAGTTGCTTCTAACAGGCTCTCAGGTGTTTCCAATTTCTTTAACCCAGGTGTTGAGCTGGAAATCATTCTACTTGGCTGACAGGTGTAGAAGAAATGGTCAAAAAGTCATTTAACAAAGCTTTGGGATTTTTCCTGTAAAATAAATTCACTTGCAAGTTGTTTAGGGACAGCCATTTCTGAAGCACAACTCAGTATTTCTTCCCCTCTGAAAAGAATGTCCTAATTCAGTGCTTCCCTCCCAAAGATCCACATTAACAATTAATTCCTAAGGATAATGTAAAGCGGATCAGAATATCCCTAGATAGTAAATAATGGTGTACTGGTTCCATAGACCCTCTGATAATTCTTACATCAATCAATAATACTGATTGATCGCCTACAGGGTGGAAGGCAATGCACTGAACTAACAATAGTAATTGCAGTATTTGCATTGAATTGAGTGCTGAATAATAATGATAATAATGGTATTTGTTAAGCTGTGTCCAGCCTGATTAGCTTGTATCTACCCCAGCGCTTAGAAGAGTGCTCAACACATAGTAAGCGCTGAACCACTACCATCATTATTATCATCATTTCAATTATTTAAACGCTTTCTTTGTGCTAAGCGCCATACTAAGCAATCGGGTAGATGCAAGGTATTCAGGGTGGACACATTTTACCGCTACCAAGGTTGACATTCTAAGTATGAGGGAGAACGGGGATTGAATCCCCCTTACAGATGAGGAAACAGGGGCCCAGAGGAGTTAAGTAACTCTGCCGGGAAGACACCAGCCCCTCAAACGACAAATGTTCCTATCCCGATCAGTCCTAACTCATTCTGGACGACACCATATCCCCTTCCGCTCTCTCCCCGCGAGGCCTTATCTTCTCCCCCTCCCCGTGACTCCCGGCAAAGATAGAGACATCGGCTTCCTCTCCCCAAACCGACGAGCCGCGGCCAGACTTCCACCAACAAAGCCATTTGTGTGAGTCCCTAGGAAATTATCGGGTTGGGCAGAGATAGCAGAAGTAATCGCTGCCCCGGATGTGAAGAAAAACTGGTCGGGAGATTTTCTTCCTCTGAGGTCAGTATTCTTAAAAGATTTTTTTTCTTTAAAGTGTCTACATCATGGTTTACAGTTCTTAAGAATGTAGGAAACAGCTGTTCCCTGCCTGTTATTTTCTGCCTTTAAATCATCTAAATGCTTCCAATAATTCCTGTGTGCGTTCTCCCCGTGCTTCAGAACTCGTTTGAAAACTGAAGGCAAAAAAAGAAGAAAAAAAAAAAGCACGAAAATAGCAATCGTCCCTCGGCAAAGCCTCAGGGTGACTGACAGTAACCTGAAAGTGAATTAAGGATTTGCTTCAATGAAGGAGGCCAGTAAAGGAAGATCAAGGAAATATGCTTATTGAGGGTTTTCTCTGGGCAGAGCAGGGGAGAGAGAACTGTTACGGGAAAACCTACTCCCCGTGGACAAGAGCTACTGGAAAGTTCCTCTCCTGAGTCCTGTGGTTGGCCCCTTGCTGTCACCTTTCCCTGCCCCTCCCCCATCACCCAGAAAGGAGCCACTTCACCAGTTTAATCCACTGGGAAGTGGATTCGATGCTACAAGAGGGAAGAACAGATTGGTACGGAAGGAAAAAAATCTTCTGTGAGCCTCCACACACCCTTCTTCAATCAATCCACCAGTGGTATTGATTGAGCGCTTACTGTGTAGCGAGTACTGTGCCAGGAGTTTGAGAGAGGACAATACCACAGAATTAGCAGACGTGTCCATGGAGGATTGGTTGGCCGGACCCCCCAAAGACCCCTTGCCATTCCTCCCTTTGCTGCGAGGACATTTCAAAAGACAAGCCATTAGAGAAGCTTCATGGCCTAGTGGATAGAACACGGACCTGGGAGTGAGAAGGACCTCGGTTCTGATCCTGTCTCAGCTAATTGTCGGCTGTGTGACCGTGCGCAAAGACAGCACACGGGCCTGGGAGTCAGAAGGCCATGGGTTCTAATCCTGTCTCTGCTGCTTGCTTGCTGTGTGACCTTCGGCAGGTCACTTCACTTCTCTGGGCGTCAGTTACCTCATCTGTAAAACGGAGATTGAGGCTGTGAGCCCCCCATGGGACAGGGACTGTGTCCGACCTGATTTGTTTGTACCCAGCCCAGCGCTTAGTACAGTGCCGGGCACATAGTAAATGCTTAAAAAAAATACTGCTATTGTCATTATCATTATCATCAAATGCACACAGTAAGTGCTCAATAAATATAATTGAATGAATGAATGAATGGTCTCAGCCAGATTCAGAGAGAGGCCTGAGAAACTTTCTTTCTTCTACACATCCTAACTCAGAGACTTCTTTAGATTTTAAGCTCCTTGGGAGCAGGGGAAGTGTCTACCAAATCTATTGCATTATACTCTCACTAGCGCTTAATACAGGGTTCTGCATATAGAAAGTGCTCAATAAGTATGATTGATTGATTGATTGATTCTCTTCAAGTGATCGGTGTGTTTTCCACTGTCCATTTAGCAAGTCTGGCTTTTGTTCTTACACCCAAGCTTCTGGTTCCATCTTACCCGCATTCCCGGTTTTTCATCTGGCCCCCTTTTTTACAACCGGCTCTTCCGCCTCATACTCCATAACCATAGCCAGGGGAAGCAGCGTGGCTCAGTGGAAAGAGCCCGGGCTTCGGAGTCAGAGGTCATGGGTTCGACTCCCGGCTCTGCCACTTGTCAGCTGTGGGACTGTGGGCAAGTCACTTCACTTCTCTGGGCCTCATTTACCTCATCTGTAAAATGGGGATTAACTGTGAGCCTCACGTGGGACGACGTGATTACCCTGTATCTCCCCCAGCGCTTAGAACAGTGCTCTGCACATAGTAAGCGCTTAACAAATACCAGCATTAATTAATTAACCCTACTGGGGTCACGCAGGACCCAGCCTCTGCAGCCCGCCCACTTTCAACCTCATCCCTGCCATGTTGCCGAGGTCACGTGACTCCTGTAACAACTCCAGTGAAGTTAGTAGTCATGATCCCTGTCCTTAAGGAAATTCCAATCACGACATAATGATTAGAGAATAGGTCTGGGAGTCAGAAGGTAATGGGTTCTAATCCCAGCTTTGCCACGTGTCTGCTGTGTGGTCTTAGGAAAGTCACTTCACTTCTCTGGGCCTCCTTTACCTCATTTGTAAAATGGGGATGGAGATTCTGAACTCTACTAAGAGAAGCAGCGTGGCTCAGTGGAAAGAGCCCGGGCTTTGGAGTCAGGGGTCATGGGTTCGAATCCTGGCTCTGCCACTTGTCGGCTGTGTGCCTGTGGGCAAGTCACTTAACTTCTCTGTGCCTCAGTTACCTCATCTGTAAAATGGGGATTAAGACTGTGAGCCCCACGTGGGACAACCTGATTCCCCTGTATCTACCCCAGCGCTTAGAACAGTGCTCTGCACATAGTAAGCGCTTAACAAATATCAACATTATTATTATTAGGACTACATCCAACCCGATTTGGTTGTATCTACCCAGTGCTTAGTACAGTACGTGGCACATAGTAAGCACTTAACAAATACCATTATTATTATTTATTTATGTTGGCATTTAAGAGCTTACTATGTGCCAGGTACTGTTCTAAGCACTGGGGTAATAATAATAATGTTGGTTGTTGTTAAGCGCTTACTATGTGCAGAGCAGTCTTCTAAGCGCTGGGGGAGATACAGGGTAATCAGGTTGTCCCACGTGAGGCTCACAGTCTTAATCCCCATTTTACAGATGAGGGAACTGAGGCCCAGAGAAGTGAAGTGACTTGCCCACAGGCACACAGCTGACAAGTGGCGGAGCTGGGATTCAAACCCATGACCTCTGACTCCCAAGCCCGGGCTCTTTCCATTGAGCCACGCTGCTTCTCTGAGCCATGCTGCTTCTAGGCACAGAGAAGTTAAGTGACTTGCCCAAAGTCACCCAGCTGACAGGTGGCAGAGCCGGAATTAGAACCCGTGACCTCTGATTCCCGAGCCCGGGCTCTTACCACTAAGTCACGCTGCTTGACTTAACTTAGCATTATTAGAACAGTGCTCGGCACATAGTAAGCGCTTAACAAATACCAACATCATTATTATTAGTAGCAGTAGTAGCATTTTCAAATGTAGGCTCATCTTTTTGCTCTGTTCCTTAACTTTTAATAAGAAATTGTTATTACGGTCAGGAGGACTAATTCTCTGGAGAAGACACTAATGCTAGGAAAAGTCCAGGGAAAACGTGGAAGAGGCTCACCGGCAGCTAGATGGATAGAGACCGTAACAACGATAACAGAATAACCGTTAGAAAGGTCGCGGATCACCGCGGAGGACAGGACGTTCTGGAGAGAGAATATCCATGGAGTCACTGTGATTCGGAAACGACTCGATGGCACTTAAAAATAATAATAAAATGAAGCACAGAGGAGAAAAGGAAAGTCATATGTGGGTAAGTGGCATGGAACGCAGAGGACCCAGGCTGAACAAACGTTCATCAAATCAATCCATCAGTGGTATTTATTGATACTACTTATTTACTATTTATTATCAGATTGACGGCACTTAGCACAGAGGACAATACAACTGAGTTAGTGAACGCATTTCCTGTCCACAAGGAGGTTATAGTTTAGAGGGGGAAACAGACACTGAAACAAATTACAGATAGGGGAAAGGGCAGATTATAAGGATACGTATATAAATCCTTTCATTCAATAGTATTTATTGAGCGCTCACCATGTGCAGAGCACTGTACTAAGCGCTTGGGATGAACAAGTCGGCAACAGATAGAGACGGTCCCTGCCGTTTGACGGGCTTACGGTCTAGTCTAAATCCTGTGGGACCGGGGAGATGCGGGGAGGGAGGGAATGTAGCGTGAAGTACTTAAAGGGTTCAGATGCAGCAAGGGAATGTGTCTACGACCCTGTTCTATTGTACTCTCCCAAATGTCTAATACAAATAAGTGCTCTGCAAAGGGTACTATTTATTTATATTTATTATTTATTTGTATTAAAGTCTGTTTCCCCCTCTAGGCTGTAAGTGCATTGTGGGCAAGGGATGGGTCTGTTTGTTATTCTACTGCACCCTCCTAAGTGTTTTGTACAGAAGTGTTTAGTGAGAAGCAGCGTGGCTCAGTGGAAAGAGCACGGGCTTTGGAGTCGGAGGTCATGGGTTCGACTCCCGGCTCTGCCGCTTGTCAGCTGTGTGACTGTGGGCAAGTCACTTCACTTCTCTGGGCCTCAGTTCCCTCATCTGTAAAATGGGGATTAAGACTGTGAGCCCCACATGGGACAACCTGATTCCCCTGTGTCTACCCCAGCGCTTAGAACAGTGCTCTGCACATAGTAAGCGCTTAACAAATACCAGCGTTATTATTACAGTACTCTGCACATAGTAATCACTCAATAAATACGATCGCTTGCTTGATTGATTGATTGCCCAGAACAGGGACCTACAGCAGGTAATTTGTAGAACTACAAAACAAAAAAAGAACTACGCAACAGTTGTAATTATCCATTCATTTAAAACCATATATCCTTTTTGCGTTTTGCCTTATATCTCTTCTGTCACGAAGTATCAGGATGAAGGAATGAACACGATGTAGAAAAAAAAAGAGAAGGATGCAGGGAAACGAGCAGCGTTTTGAACGGTGGAACGCTCCTATCTCATTTTCATACAGCGATACGCTCGTGCTTCAAGGAAAGGTCAGTACAAGCCACATCCTGATCTTGGTTGAGAAAGCGTAAACTGTCCCTGAGAAAAAAGCAAAAGAATCAATGTCCAATTGTCTTCTCACCAACTGAATAAGACGAAGCACTCGGTGGCAGAGCTCTGAATGAAGAGGTCGGTATAGTAAGTGTGATTTATGGACATGTCTTCCTTCTTACATGGCCTTCTTAGGGAATTTAGAGCACTGCATGAATCTTTCATAAAGGTATAATACATCACAGGAGATACGAATGACCTTTATAGCAATTTGAGGTTTGTGTGTTTGCCAAAGAATAGCCTTCTACTAACGAGTCGGTGTTTCACATTTATAATCTCCTGCATTTATGTGGCACCTTCGGCAAATGTTTAGCAAGATGCTCTGACGGAAGAATAATGGCACCAGTAGCCTTTCAGTCGGAAGAGTCTCGAAAGGGGGGAGGGGAAAGCGGGAGCGCTCTCTGGGATGAGTAGTGAGCACATTTAATGGGTTCCACAGTAGTGGAAGGGGAAGGTGGGGGACGAAAGGCAATAATAATGTTGGTATTTGTTAAGCGCTTACTATGAGCCGAGCACCGTTCTAAGCGCTGGGGGAGATACAGGGTAATCAGGTTGCCCCACGTGAGTCTCACAGTTAATCCCCATTTTACAGATGAGGGAACTGAGGCACAGAGACGTGAAGTGACTTGCCCACAGTCACACAGCTGACAGGTGGCAGAGCCAGGAGTCGAACCCATGACCTCTGACTCCGAAGCCCAGGCTCTTTCCACTAAACCACGCTGCTTCCCAAAATCAGCCAAGAATCTTACCATTCATTCATTCATTCATTCAATAGTATTTATTGAGCACTTACTTTGTGTAGAGCACCGTACTAAGCGCTTGGAGTGTACAATTCGGCAACAGATAGAGACGATCCCTGCCCAATAACGGGCTCACAGTCCAAACAGGGGAGACAGACAGCAAAGCAAAACAGAATAAAACAAAGCAAGTAGTCTGGCCCATTACCAGCCTAATGGGACCAGACATTCCACATTAGGTTGACAGACGTGACTCTCCCGAGTCTGGTTCCACCAATCCCTGATGAAGATGACGATGGCCTTTGTTAAGCGCTTACTATGTGCAGGGCACTGTTCTAAGCGCCGGGGTAGATACAAGGTTATCGGGTTGTCCCACGTGGGGCTCAAAGTCTTAATCCCCATTTTCCAGATGAGGTCACTGAAGCACAGAGAAGTTAACTGACTTGCCCAAAATCCCACAGCTGACAAGTGGCGGAGGAGGATTAGAACCCACGACCTCTGACTCCCAAACCCGGGCTCTTTCCTCTAAGCCACACTGCCACCCTGTGGCTATTAGTTCCAAGCCACATTGACCAACACACCACTGTCTCTACTAAATAGAAATAATAATAATAATGATGATGGTATTTGTTAAGCGCTTACTATGCGCAAAGCCCTGTTCTAAGCGCCGGGGGATACAAAGTGATCAGGTCGTCCCAGGTGGGGCTCACAGTTTTAATCCCCATTTTACAGATGAGGTCACTGAGGCACAGAGAAGTGCCTGTCCTCTTTTTCCCTTCCCCTCTCAATGCCCCTTCTCTTTCTTCCCAGCACACCTTCTCTTTCTCCCACCATCTCTGCAATTTTGTCTGTCTCTGAAGGTGCTTCCCTACATACAGCCTGAAAAAACAAATTCTGTTCAAAGACATTATTTATTTAAACAAATTATTTATGTTTATATTCATTCCTGTCTCCCCCTCTAGACTGTAAGTTTGCTGTGGGTAAGGAATGTGTCTGTTTATTGTTATACTGTACTCTCCCGGGAATTAGTACAGTGCTCTCCACATACTAAAAGCTTAATACATTTGACTGCCTGACTGACAACTTCATCCCAATTCCCGGCCACTTGCTTCTTGTTACAAAGCAGACGCAAATTTTCCTTTTTTCCAAACTCAGGAAACTAGGTTGGAAATAAAAGAGCTTTTATTTTCTTCCTCGTCTCATAAAGGTAGCCCGAAGCCTCAAGATGTCGATTTTCAGAACAGAAGCGTTTCCAGAATAGGAGGAAACATTATTCTGAGTTACTGCTGTGACTACTTTCCGTGAGACTGATGCATTCGCAGGCTGATTCTAATTAGGTGTTTAGGTGAATGCTTAGGTGATGACCAAATAGATGCTCTGAACTCTATCATCTCTATTCAACTCTACTCATTCGCTCCCCGATCCCTTTGTCGCTCTTGCACCACTAACCCACAGCCCTGGATCACCTGCACTGTCCACCTCCTTCGCTCTCACGCTCGAGCCGCCGAACGCTGCTGGCGGAAATCTAGATGAGAGGCCAACCTTGTCCACTTTAACTGTGTCTTTTCTTGCCTTAACTCTGCCCGCTCCTCTGCATGGCAAAACTATTTCTCTTCACTTATTGACACCCAGGCCCATCACCCTCGTCAGTTGTTCCGGACATCTGACTCCCTCCTCAGTCCCCTGTCCCTCCCTCTCCCCCATCCCTCACCCCCAACTCTCTGGCCAACTCCTTCATTAAGAAAATTAACACCATCAGGCTCCCCCAAATCACCCCTCCCCCCCCTCCATCCACCCCTCTTCTCGGCCCCCTTTTCAACTTTCCCATCCTTCCCAGCAGTATCTTCAGAGGAGATCTCCTGCCTCCTCTCAAGTGCCATCTCCTTCACTTGCATATCGGACCTCATTCCCTTTCACCGTATAAAAACTCTCACCCTGTCCCTCCTCCCTTTCTTAACTTCCATCTTCAACCTCTCACTCTCCAATGGCTTCTTACCCTCTGCCTTCAAACATGTCCACGTCTCCTCCATCCTAAAAATCTCTCCAATGGCCCCATATCCCCTTCCAGTTATCACCCCATCTCCCTCCTACCCTTCCTTTCCAAACTCCTAGAGTGAGTCATCTGCACTCGCTGCCTCGAATTCCTCTCCTCCAACTCTGGCCTGGACCCTCCAATCTGAATTCTGTCCCTTACACTCCACTGAAACCACCTTCTCAAAGGTCAACAATGACCTCCTTTTTGCCAAATCCAATGGCTCCTACTTCATCCTAATCCTCCTCGACCTCTCAGTTGTCTTTGACCCTGTGGACCACCCCCTTCTCCTCAATATGTTATCCAATCTTGGTTTCTGTGACTCTTTCCTCTCCTGGTTCTCCTTCTACCTCTTTGGCGGTTGGTTCTCAGTCTCCTTCATGGGCTCCTCCTTCTTCTCCCATCCCCTAAATGTAGGGGTCCCTCAAGGTTCAGTTCTTGGGCTCCTTCTATTCTCCACTCACTCACTCCATTGGAGAACTTCATCGCTCCCATGGCTTCAACTATCATCTCTATGCAGATGACACCCAAATCTATATTTCCTCCCTTGTTCTCTCTCCTTCCCTCCAGGCTCATATCTCCTCCTGCCTACAGGACATCTCTACTTGGATGTTCTCCCGCCACCTAAAACTCAACATGTCTAAGACCGAGCTCCTTATCTTCCCCCCTAAACTCTGTCCTCTCCCTTAACTTTCCCATCATTGTGGATGGCACTACCATCCTTATCCCTATCACCGTGGATGGTACGACCATCCTTCCCATCTCTCGGGCCCGCAACCTCGGTGTCATCTTTGACTCGGCTCTCTCGTTCACGCCACACATCCGATCTGTTACCAAAACCTGCCGGTCTCACCTTTATAATATCGTCAAGATCTGCCCTTTCCTCTCCACCCAAATGGCTACCTTACCAATACGGGCTCTCGTTATATCCCGGCTAGACTACCGTGTCGGCCTTCTCTCTGACCTCCCTTCCTCCTCTCTCGCCCCGCTCCGGTCTATTCTTCACTCCGCCGCCCGGCTCATCTTCCCGCAGAAACGATCTGGGCCTGTCACTCCCCTTCTTTTAAAAACCTCCAGTGGTTGCCTATCGACCTCCGCACGAAACAAAAACTTCTCACTCTAGGCTTCAAGGCTCTCCATCACCTTTCTCCTTCCTACCTCTCCTCCTTTCTCTCTTTCTACTGACCACCCCGCACGCTCCACTCCTCTGCCGCCCACCTCCTCACCGTCCCCCCTTCTCGCCTATCCCGCCGTCGACCCCTGGGCCACGTCCTCCCACGGTCCCGGAACGCCCTCCCTCCTCGCCTCCGCCAAACTCATTCTCTTCCCCTCTTCAAAACCCTACTTATAGCTCAGCTCCTCCAAGAGGCCTTCCCACACTGAGCTCCCCTTTTCCCTCTGCTCCCTGTACCTAACCCTTCACCTCTCCACAGCTAAAACCTCTTCTCCCCCCTCTGTTTCTGCTCCTCCCCCTCTCCCATCCCCTCCCCTCAGCACTGTGCTCGTCCGCTCAACTGTATATATCTTCATCACCCTATTTATTTTGTTAATGAGATGTACATCACCCTGATTCTATTTATTTGCTGTTGTTTTAATGAGATGTTCTTCCCCTCGATTCTGTTTATTGCCATTGTTCTTATCTATCCGTCTCCCCCGATTAGACCGTAAGCCCGTCAAAGGCAGGGACTGTCTCTATCTGTTACCAATTTGTAAATTCCAAGCACTTAGTACAGTTCTCTGCACGTAGAAAGTGCTCAATATATACTATTGAATGAATGAATGAATGCATCCTTCCCGTCTCACAAGCCCGTATCCTTGGTGTCATCCTTGACTCCACTCTCTCTTTCACCCCACACATCAAGTCTGTCACCAAAACCTGCTGGTCTCATCTTCACAGAGGGGTAGAGCAGAGGGAGGGAGTCAGGGCGATGGGGAGGAGGAGAGTAGGAGCAGAGGAAAAGGGGGGCTTAGTCTGGGACGGCCTCCTGGAGGAAGTGAAGGGAGTATGTCAGGGTGACACAGAAGGGAGTGGGAGAAGGGGAAATGAGGGCTTTGTCATGGAAGGCTCCTTGGAGGAGGTGTGCTTTCAATAAGGCTTTGAAGCAGGGAAGAGCAATTCTCTTCATAGTTATATAGCACATGCTATAGCACATAATATAGCACATGTTATAGCCTATAGCACGTGAGTTAGAGAAGCAGCGTGGCTCAGTGGAAAGAGACCGGGCTTGGGAGTCAGAGGTCATGGGTTCGAATCCCGACTCTGCCATTTTTCAGCTGTGTGTCTGTGGGTCCGTCTCTTCACTTCTCTGTGCCTCAGTTACCTCGTCTGTAAAATGGGGATTAACTGTGAGCCTCACGTGGGACGACCTGATTACCCTGTATCTACCCCAGTGCTTAGAACAGTGCTCTGCACATAGTAAGCGCTTAACAAATACCAACATTATTATTATTATTATTAAACACATCCTTAATATAGTGATTAAGATGATGTATTTCTGTTCAATCAATCAATCAGTCATACTCATTGACCACTTACTGCGAGCAGAGCACCGTTCTCAGTGCTGGAGAGAGCACAGTATGACAGAGTTGATAGACCTGTTCCCTGCCCACAGTGAGTTTACAATCTAGAGGACTTTAAGCTCCCTTCTCTTCCGTTTGTTCTCTTCTTGTAGAAGTGGAGAGAGCCTGAGGTATAACTAATAATAATTATTACGGTATTTGTTAAGCACTTACTATGTGCCAAGCACTGTCTTAAGCTCTGGGGTAGATACGAGGTAGTCAGGTTGTCTCACGTGGGGCTCACACAGTCTTAATCCCCATTTTACAGATGAGGTAACCGAGGCCCAGAGAAGTGAAGTGATTTGCCCAAGGTCACACAGAAGACAAGTGGACAAGTGGTCTACTTCGACTGAGAACCCAATGCGGGACCTGATTATCTTGTATGAGGGCTTGGCACATAATATGTCCTTCACAAATACGACAATTATTATTACTATTATTAACTGAAAACTTTAGAACTGAAGTGAGGCGTTGGAACAGTGATTTCTTGATGCCTCTCAACTTGTGGTTGGAAAACATGACTGAACTCTGTGTGGAATTGCTCATTAGAATCGTAGTTACAGGCCCAGAAGTGGGAGGGTTGCGTCCCATGATAGAGACACACCGAGTCTCATGTTTCAAGTTAACCCACAGTGAAGTCTCTTTATGGTGCCTGGCACTATATAGAATGGAAGGTGATAATAAGAAAAGGGACTGAATCCATCTTCCCTCCAAAAGAACTAAGAGACTATTTCCCGAGCCCTTTTCTTCCCCCGCACCTGAAAAGGCTACCTCACCAAATGGAAACTGAATGAGATTTATGTATCCATTTAAATCCTACCTACTGGGATTTCAAAGTTCTGAAAAAAAAAGATATGTGATTTTCTAATAATAATTGTGGTATTTGTTAAGCACTTACTGTGTGTCTGTCTCCCCCGATTAGACCGTAAGCCCGTCAAAGGGCAGGGACTGTCTCTATCTGTTACCGATTTGTACATTCCAAGCGCTTAGTACAGTGCTCTGCACATAGTAAGTGCTCAACAAATACTATTGAGTGAATGAATGAACTGTACTAAGCGCTGGGTGGCTCAGTGGAAAGAGCACGGGCTTGACTACTGTGCGGGCTCGGGCAAGCCACTTCACTTCTCTGGGCTGCAGTTACCTCATCTGGAAAATGGGGATTAAGACTTTGAGCCCCAATTGTTCTACAGAGACGCTCTGGGCATGTCATCCCCCTCTTCAGAAATCTCCAGTGATTGCCTCTCAACCTTCTTATCAAGCAAAAACTCGTCACTCTTGGCTTCAAAGCTGTCCATCCCCTTGCCCCCTCCTACCTCACCCCCCTTCTCTCCTCCTACAGCCCAGTCCACACAGTCCCTCTGCAGCTAGCCTCCTCACTGTGCCTCAGTTTCTCTTGTCCCGCCGTCGACGCCTGGCCCACGTCCTATCTCTGGCCTGGAACGCCCTCCCTCCGCACAGCCACAAAACTAGCACACTCCCCCCCCCTTCGAGGCCCTACTGAAAGCTCACATCCTCCAGGAGGCCTTCCCAAACTGAGCTCCCCTTTTCCTCTACTCCTCCCCATCCCATTGCCCTGACTCCCTCTCTCTGCTCTATCCTCCTCCCCAGCCCCCAGCACTTGTGTACATGTGTACATATTTATTATTCTATTTATTTGATTAATGATGTGTATATATCTATAATTCTATTCATTTAAATTGATGCTATTGATGCCTGTCCACCTGATTTGCTTTGTTTTGTTGCCTGGCTCCCCCCTTCTAGACTGGGAGCCTGTTGTTGGGTAGGAATTGTCTCTGTCACTGAACTGTACTTTCCAAGTGCTTAGTACAGTACTCCGCACACAGTAAGCGCTCAATAAATAGGATCGAATGGATGAGTAAATGAATGACAATGTGATTACCTTGAATCTACCCCAGCGCTTAGAACAGTGCTCGGCAAATAGTACGCGCTCAACGAATACCATCATTTATTACAAAGGCATTGGGTTGGACACAGTCCTTGTGCCACATGGGGCTCACAGTCTTAATCCCCATTTTACAAATGAGGGAACTGAGCCACAGAGAAGTGAAGTGAGCAGTCCTTAGTGGCAGAGCCGGGGTTAGAACCGTGATCCTTCAGACTCTGCGATCAGCATTCTATCCACTAGACCATTTATTCATTCATTCATTCATTCGTATTCATTGAGCACCTACTATGTGCAGAGCACTGTACTAAGTGCTTGGAGTGTACAATTTGGCAACAGATAGAGACAATCCCTGTCCAATAACGGGTTCGTAGTCTAAACAGGGGAGACAGCAAAGCAAAACAGAGCAAAACAAAACAAGCAGTCTAGTGCAGACATTATCAAGATAAATAGAATCATAGAGATATGCACATCATTAACAAAATAAATAGGGTAATAAATAATATATATGAATATGCACAGTGCTGAGGGGAGGGGAAGGGGGAAAGCAGTGAAAATGGGGAAGGGGGAAGAGCAGAGGGCAGGAAAGGGGGGAATGGGGAGGGGAGAAGGAGCAGAGGGAAAGCGGGGGCGGTGGGGTAATAATAATAATGTTGCATTTGTTATGCACTTACTATGTGCCAAGCACTGTTCTAAATGCTGAAGGAGATAAAGGTAATCAGATTGTCCCACGTGGGGCTCACTGTCTTAATCCCCATTTTACAGAGGAGGTAACTGAGGCACAGAGAAATTAAGTGACTTGCCCCAAGTCACCCAGCTGAGAAGTGGCGGAGCCGGGATTAGACCACTCTGAGAGCCAGGGACCATGTCAAATTTCCAACTTTATATTCTTTCTCAGAGTTTAGTCCAGAGATCTGTACACAGTAAGTACTCAGGACTATTATGACTGCCTACTTCAGTAGTAGACAACAATGCCTAAAGAACGGTCAATAGACACGCTCCATTTGTAGGAAGAACTTGAAATTGAAAAAAAAAGACATTGAAGTGAGGTAACAGGTTGGTAACTTCAGCACTTATCTTGCTTAGGGGAATTAAATAAGACTGTTCCAATATTTCATGTTTGCAGCAGGACATTGTGTAACTCCAGCTCCTGAGTTCTTTTTACCGGGATAAAGAAGACTGGAAAATGGCTGGATTAGCGGGCACCGATGCACTCATAAATCACTGGAGAAGAAAGCAATTCTGAGAAATACTGAGCTGGTCAACATCCTCCAGAGGGGTGTTTTGGCTTGTTTTTCTATGCCAATATTGAAGAAATAAAATGGGGAAACTTGCAGTGAGCAAATATTTTCACCACCTAATAGGTCCAAGTTGACTGTAGACAATATTAGGTTGGATTTAGAATGCCCCTAGGGGTGGGAAATCGAAAGTTGTAAAGCACATTTCTGAAATTCCTCAGGGAGTTCTGCAATTTTTACAATTCCGTTTTATCTCCCCCATTCAGCCAAGGGATCACCCGAAATAGACTGCATACATTATTACATTTTTTTTTTTAATCACAGTTTGCTTCTTGGGTCTAGAAGTGATTAGGACAACCTCATTAGAGCTTCATTAGTAATTTCGTCCGTGACCATACAGCTGATCCCCAAGGTAACATCTGGTATACGGTCCTCTCCCTAAATCTTTCTCCAGCGTTTGTCTTGGGCATCGGAAGGGTTAATGGCTGAGGAACACTAGCAGATCTGGCTGGGTTTACCCAGCAGTGGTTGCCTGGTAACCATTCCAAAGGAACATTGAGTCTCAGGCTTCTTACCTGTTCAAAATCCCATTATCGAAGGGAAAAAAAAAAATTCACATGGAAAAGGGATAGCTCAAAGGCTTTTTGATCATCGGTAGGAAACGGTAGTAGGTGTGAAGTTTCCCTTACTCCCTCTCCAAAGTTCATTTAAAAGCAGCCAGTGTAATGAAATGTAGCATTTTATGTAGATTCGGGTATCTTACCGTGGAAGTCAGAGGATGTGAGTTCGAATTTCCGCTCCTCCACTTGTCTGCTGTGTGACCATGGGCAAACCATTTAAAAACTCTGTGCTTCAGTTCCCTCACCTGTAAAATGGGGATTAAGACTGTGAGCCCCAAGTGGGACAACCTGATTACCTTGTATCTACCCCAGCGCTTAGAACAGTGCTTGGCACACAGTAAGCGCTTAACAAATGCCGTGATTATTTCTTATTATTATTTACGGAAACATGATAGTGTGTTGGTCAGTTCTTGTGTAAATCACAAACCACCTGATAGTTTACCTAAGTGCTGTTCTTATTAACAGAAAACTATGGATGCCCCGCCATCACCACGAATTTAACGTCAATCTATCGATCAATAGATGGTATTTACGCTGCACTTACTGTGTGCAGAGCACTGTACCCTGTGCTTGGGAGAGTACAACAATAAACAGACACATTCCCTGCCCACAACGAGCTTACAGTCTAGAGGAGAGAGACATTAGTGTGAATAAATAATGTTTAAGATGTAATGCATAGATAACCCCAAATTCATGTATGTGCATTATTAATACATGCATAAATATACACAATTATTTTATGTCCAAAGCAAAGTGCCTCATCTTCCTATCAAAAACCTCTCCTCCTCTACATTTCACCATCACTATTGACAATACCACCCTCCTTTCTGTCTCATTCTTTCATTCATTCAATAGTATTTATGGAGCGCTTACTATGTGCAGAGCACTGGACTAAGCGCTTGGAATGGACAAATGGGTAACAGATAGAGACGGTCCCTGCCCTTTGATGGGCTTACGGTCTAAGCAGTGCTGCCTAGTGGAAAGAGCACGGGCCTGGGAGTCAGAGGACCTGGGTTCTAATCCCTGCTCTGCCACTTGTCTACTGTGTGACTTTGGGCGAGTCACTTAACTTCTGTGCACCTCAGTTACCTCATCTATAAAATGGGGACAAAGACTATGAGTTCTATGTGGGTGAGGTACTGTGTTTGACCCTATCATCTTGTATCTACCCTAGTGCTTAATATGGTGCCTGGTACATAGTAAGCACTTAACGAATATCATAATTCATAACCTTTACTCATCTACCTAGCCACTTTTCCTTCTCCCTATCTGTTAATCGCATTTGCTTCTGTCTTCCTTGCTATACTGTAAGCTCCTTGAGGACACTGGATTCTATCTACTACTCTAGTGTACTCTCCTTAAATATATGTTCAAGTTGAGTCGGTACAATGTGCTAACTTTTTTCAGCACAGAACGGTCACACGGCCATTTGCTGCCACATGCCAGACTATCCTTGCAGGGATTGAAGAAGCTATGCCTTTGTGTTCAGGAGCCCGGGCTCGGGAGTCAGAGGTCATGCGTTCGAATGCCGACTCAGCCACTTGTCAGCTGTGTGACCGTGGGCAAGTCACTTCACTTCTCTGGGCCTCATCTGTAAAATGGGGATGAAGACTGTGAGCCCCACGTGGGCCCACCTGGTCACCTTGTATCCCCTCCCAGTGCTTAGAACAGTAGTCTGCACATAGTAAGCGCTTAACAAATACCAACATTATTATTCAATCAGGGTGACCATATTTTCTGCTTATCCACTGTCACCCAAGCCTACTTCCTCAGCATCATTCTGGAGTAGCAATGCGGAGCGAATATAGTCATATTTGCCCACTGAGCAGACTGTGTCCACCATATCTGCCAGACATCCAATGGGAGGCAAATTTGGTACAAACGATCCCCCAGATGTTTTCCCCAGTGTCCATTGGAGAAAATATGAACGAAATCTAAGCAGCCACTTTTGAAGTCAAAAGAGAGTGGAAATAAACAAAAATTTATTAAAACTCAAGTTTTCTTTTTGTTGAGATAAATGAAAGGGAAAAAGAAGTGTTTTTCTTTTTCAGGCAGGGTGATACTTGGTCCCCAGAGGAAATCAGGAGTCATTTCCGGGGGTCCATTTGAGGCCCTGTAACCTGCCCTTAGGGACTGTTTGCTTTTTCTTTTTTCTTCCCCTCTCCTTTCTCTTTTCAGTTCTTCCTTCCTCCCTTCCCCCGACTGGTAGTAATAGAATTTGCCAAGCAGCCAATGGGTACAATACTTAGAGCCCGGGAGTCAGAAGGACCTGGATTCTTAATCCAACTCTGCCACTTGTCTGTTGGGTGACCTTCGGCAAGTCACTTCACTCTCCGGGCCTCAGTTACCTCAACTGCAAAATGGGGATTAACAGTGTGAGCTCCATTTAGGACAGGGACTGTGTCCAACCTGATTAACTGTATTTACCCCAGAGCTTAGGACAGTGCCTGGCACATAGTAAGCATTTAACAAGTATCATTATTAATATCATTATTATTATATTATTATTATCATTGCAAATCAAATGTAACATTCCCTGTCCAGAAGAAGATTACACTCCAATGGGGAGGCAGACATGAAAATATTACAAATACAGTATTATCCGAAGAAACATTTGAATATACGAATACGGTGTACAAAAGTGCTCAGGATGAGTACAAACAAATGAATAAAGTCTGGAGATTGCTATGGGGTAATTGAATAATTTCTCATGTGGAAACTAATCAAGGAAGGCTTGTTGGAGGAGGTGCTCTTTTAGGTGGGCATTAAATGTGTGGAAAGTGCTCTGTTTTGCCACGAGGGATGATTACCTGTAATTTATTTTAATGTCTGCCTCCCTCCTTAGTTTGTAAGTTCCTCGAGGGCAGGAATCACGACTACTTACTTATATACTCTCCCAAGCACTTAGTAAGCTCAGTAATAGTAATGATAATAATAATGATAATTATGGTATTAGTTAAGGAATTACTATGTGCCAAGCACTGTCCTAAGCACCGGGGTGGATACGGGTAATCAGGTTGTCCCAGGTGGGGCTCACCATCTTAATCCCCATTTTACAAGATGAGGTAACTGAGGCCCAGAGAAGTGAAGTGACTTGCCCAAGGTCACGCAGCAGACAGGTGGTGAAGCCAGGATTAAAACTCACATCCTCTGACTCTCATGCCCGTGCTCTTACTCCATAAAATTTTTGGTTGATTGATTGGTATTATTAACATAGATGAAAAATCTAAAAGAAAGAATAGGCTTAGGATGGAAGATGACTACTCTTCCTTTTTTAGTTTCCAGTTTTTCCTCTTCCTTTTCCTTCTCCCTCTACCTGTTAGAACCATTCAGGAAAGTTCCAGATTCCTATCATGATGTCTGGTGTTCAGTGAATATTTGTATCTAGGCTTTTTTTCAAAAAAAAAATTAGATGATGTAGTAATTAAGTATAACCCTGAGCTCTTTAAACTCCTCTCTGACACTTAAGAACGTGTCTTTGTGGAAAGAGCACGGCCTTGGGAGTCAGAGGTAACGGGTTCTAATCCTGCTCCGCCACTTGCCAGCTGTGTGACTTTGGGCAAGTCGCTTAACTTCTCCGGGCCTCAGTTACCTCATCTGTAAAATGGGGATTACGACTGTGAGCCCCACGTGGGACGACCTGATGACCCTGTCCCTCTCCCCCGATTAGACTGTAAACCCATCGAAGGGCAGGGACTGTCTCTATCTGTTACCCATTTGTCCATTCCAAGCGCTTAGTACAGTGTTCTGCACATAGTAAGCGCTCAATAAATACTATTGAATTACCTTGTGTATACCCCAGCGTTTAGAACAGTGCTTGGCACATAGTAAACACTTAACAAATATCATCATTATTATTATTACTATTACTCCAGCACTTAGAACAGTGCAGGACACATAGTAAGCACTTAACATGCCATCATTATCACTATTACTATAGTAGGAGAGTAGCGAGATGAGGTAGGATAGGGCAAGGTGAATGATGCGATGGCAGCCAAAATACACACTGACACAAAAACATTTGGAAACACACACACACACACACACACAAAGGGATCATCGACAATCAGACCTGCTTGAAGCGGAATTGAGCCAAAGCGGCGGAGAAGGTAAGAAACAAGTGGAACTGCTCTTGCGGTCATTTGCTCCTAGGCATTTAGCCAAAGCCGACGGATGCAGAAGCCATGACCTGCGGAGCACGGAGTCGAATCCCCGCAGCGGTAGCTGGGAGCTTCGGCCCGCATTTGGATCACAGGTCGCCTGGGTCACTTCTCGCTGAAATCTCCTCATTCGTCCAATTCCTGGCTGCTGCTGCTCTTGTTTGCCCGTGGCTCAGTGGAAAGAGCCTGGGCTTCGGGGTCAGAGGTCACGGGTTCCACTCCCGGCTCGGCCACTTGTCAGCTGTGTGACTGTGGGCGAGTCACTTCACTTCTCTGTTCCTCGGTTACCTCATCTGTAAAAGGGGATTAACTGTGAGCCTCACGTGGGACGACCCGATCACCCTGTATCTACCCCAGTGCTTAGAACAGTGCTCTGCACATAGTAAGCGCTTAACAAATACCAACATTATTATGCTTAGCTCACTCCTGAGGTCTTGCTATCACCACCTCGGCTGGCCTGGCCAAATGACAAACTCCACGCCGGTTCTTCCTTCTCAAAATCTTTTCCACAAGTGGCAAGACGAGGGCTCAATGGGTCACCTTCCCGCCGAGGGGGGAAAAAAGGATGGTTGCCTGGAGACTGGATAACCGTCGTCCAGATAGCCACAAGACTGGACCAGATGATATCTTCGGGTACCTCTCTTGGAGAAGCATCGTGACTCTAGAGGAAAGAAACCCTGCCGGGGAGTCAGAGAACCTGGGTTCTAATCCCGGCTCCACCACTTGTATGTTGTTTATTCATTCAATCGCTTTTATTGAGCACTTACAGTGTGCAGAGCACTGGACTAAGCACTTGGAAAGTACAATTTGGCAACAGATAGAGATAATCTCTACTCAATGACGGGATCACAGTCTAGAAGAGGGGAGACAGACAACAAAACAAAACAAGTAGTCAGGAATCAATACCATCATTTAAAAAATAGTATTACAGATACATGTCATTAATAAAATAAATAGAATAATAAACATGTACATATATACACAAGTGCTGAGGGGCAGGGAGGGGGGTAGAGCGGAGGGAGTGTGTTTTGTGACCTTGGGCAAAGTACTTCACTTCTCTAGGCTCAGTCACCTCATCTGTAAAATAGAGATGAAGACTGTGAGCCCCATTTGGGACAGAAACTGTGTCCAACCTGATTAACGTATATCTACCCCAGCACCTAGAACAGTTCTTGGCACATAATAAGCGCTTACCCAGTTCCATAATTAATATTATATTATTACTCTCTTTGCTCAGTTCCCTCATGTGCAAAATGGAAATCCAATCCCTGTTCTCCCTCCTACTCAGACTGTAAGCCCCATGTGGGACCTGATTATCTTGTATCTACCCCACTGCCTAGTATAGAATTGGCACACGCTTAACAAATACCACGTCTCTTTCATTCTACAACCTTGAAAAAATCCCGGGAAAGGGGAAGCACATTATATTTCTTTGTAGCTACAGTGTCACTAATTCCTGCCCAGGAAGTTCTCATCTAGATATTAACACTTGGCCTAGATTCTCTCCCATGCAATTTAATGAGGTCCCTGCTGAACACCGTTACATAAACATTGGTTCTGCAAAACACTTGGAACACTAGTGCCATTTTTTCACAATTGTCAACAGAATGGCATTTCTCAATGCTATCGTTCCTGTCTGTCCGTCTCCCCCGATTAGACCGTAAGCCCGTCAAAGGGCAGGGACTGTCTCTATCCGTTGCCGATTTGTCCATTCCAAGCGCTTAGTGCAGTGCTCTGCACATAGTAAGCTCTCAGTAAATACTATCGGATGGATGAATGAATGAATAATTAAATATCATTCAATCAATCAGTGGTATTTCTTGGGCACTTATTGTGTGCTGTACTATAGTAAAAAATTGGGAGAGTATAATGCAATAGAGTTGGAAGCCACAATCCCTGTCCAGAAGGAGTTTACAGTCTAGCGGAGAGTGGCGATAGATGTTACCATGACCCAAGGGGAAATTTGACACACTGCATGCCATCTGCAGTCCAGTAGCAGCAAGATGCCCACTACGCTGAGCTTGCGTCAGCCCAGGACAGACAACCTAGTCATCTCTGGAACTACCCAAGGAAATAATGATAATTAATTATGGTACTTTTTAAGTGCTTGTTATGTGCCAAGCGCTATTCTAAGCGCTGGGCTAGATACAAATTAGTTAGGTTGGACACAGTCCCTGTCCCACATGAGACTCACGCTCTCATCCCCATTTTACAGATGAGGTAACTGAAGCACAGAAAGGTGAAGGTTCATGCATATAAGCTTCAAAACAAAGCTCTCTTAAGGCAAGTGTTCCCACATACTATGAGGAGGGGATTTTTTTATGGAATTTGGTAAGAGCTCACTGTGTGCCAGGCACTGTTCTAAGCACTGAGGTAGACCCAATTTTCTTGAGAAGAGGTCCTCGCTTGTTCCCGTAAAGGTGCGTCAAAGGACAGGAGGAAGTTGCTCGTCTTGAAGGAGTCTTTGAAGGGTTGGGAACTAAGGGGAGGAATTTGGGAAGGATTTGGGAATTTGGATTTCTTTATCTATAAAAGGTCTAAGCCTTTGTTGAAAAGTGTGCCTCTACCAGATTATACCGGGATGGAGTAAACTCGCTGTGGGCAGGGAATGTGTCTGTTTACTGTTGTACTGTACTCTCCCAAGTGCTTAGTACAGTTCTCTGCACACGGTAAGCGCTCAATAAATACGACTGACTGACCGATCGACGTGCAGGGCCAAGGGGTAGCTTTAATGACTGGAAACCATGATCCGTTGTGTGGTCCCTTGGGGTAATGATTACTAATCAGGACAGTCTTGTTACCTGAGCTGGTCATTAGTAGAAAAAGATGTTAAAATACATGGAAATGGGACAATATAAGGATAACAGCATGGTCTAGTGGATAAAGCATGGGCCTGGGAGTCAGAAGGTCCTAGGTTCTAATTCTGGCTTCGCCACTTGTCTGCTGTGTGACTTTGGGCAAGTCACTTCTCTGGGCCTCAGTTACCTCATTTGTAAAATGGGGATTAAGATCGTGTGACCCATGTGGGACAAGGACCGTGTCCACCCCAATTAGCTTGTACAGTGCCTGGCACATAGTGAGTGCTTAAAAAATGCCACAATTATCATTATTATCATTATTTTTGAATGTCGTGGGACTGCGGGTGAGGTGACTGTCCAGTGGTACAGATCCACAAGCATAGATAATGCAGGAGGAAGGCCAAGAGAAGAAATGAGGGCTTAGTCAGGGAAGGCCTGTGATTTATTGCCATTGTTCTCGTCTGTCCGTCTCCCCCGATCAGACCGTAAGCCCGTCAAACGGCAGGGACCGTCTCTATCTGTTGCCGACTTGTTCATTCCAAGCGCTTAGTACAGTGCTCTGCACATGGTAAGTGCTCAATAAATACTATTGAATGAATAAATGAATGCAGGAACTATGTCCAACAGGATTTGCTTTATATTAATGCCTGCCTCCCCGCCTCTCCCTGACTCCCGCCTAGACTGTTAGCTTGTTGTGGGCAGGGAATGTGTCTGTTTATTGTGGTATTGTACTCTTCCAAGCGATTAGCATAGTGCTCTGCACAAAGTAAGCTTTCAAAAAAAATGATCGAATGAATGAATGCTTGTATCCACTCCAGAGCTTGGTAGAATGCCTGGCATACAGTACGTGCTTAACAGATACCACAGTTATTAGAGAAGCAGCGTGGCTCCGTGGAAAGAGCAGGGGCTTAGGAGTCAGAGGTGATGGGTTCTAATCCTGGCTCCGCCACCTGTCAGCTGTGTGACTTTGGGCAAGTCACTTAACTTCTTGGTGCCTCAGTGACCTCATCTGGAAAATGAGGATTAAGACTGTGAGCCTCCCATGGGACAACCTGATTATCCTGAATCTACCCCAGTGCTTAGAACAGTGCTCAGCACATAGTAAGCGCTTAACAAAGACCAACATTATTATTAATTATTATTATTATTCACTAGGAAGACTGCAATATAACAGATGCATTCCCTGTCCACAATGAATTTACAGTATAGAAGGATGAACTTACAGTTTAGAGATGAATATCTGAGCTTTCAACAACATTTAATACTTAATTTAATTGAAGGTAATAGTTAATAGTTTCTTAACAAGGTAAACTAAAGACTGTAAGCTCCTCCTGGAGACTGTGAGCTTCTTGAGAGGAAGGATCTTGACTACTTATTGGGTGGAAACAACCCACATTCTACCCACATATTCAATCTGTCACCAAATCCTACTGGTTCTATCTTCACAACATCACTAAACTACACCCTTTCCTCTTCCTCTAAATTGCTACCACATTAATCCAAGCACTCTCCTCAATCCACTCAGATTACTGAGAAGCAGTATGGCCTAGGGGCAAGAGCATGGGCTTGAGAATCAGAGGATGTGGGTACTAATCCCAGCTCCACCACTTGCCTGTTGTGTCACCTTGGGCAAGTCACTTCACTTCTCTGGGCTTCAGTTACCTCATCTCTAAAATGAGGATTGAGACTGTCAGCCCCACATGGGACAAAGGACGGTGTCCAACTCGATTTGCTTATAATCACCTAAATGCTTCGTTTAGTGGCTGGAACTTATAAGCACCTAACAAATACCATCATTATTATTATTATTATCATTTATTCGTATTAATGTCTGTTTCCCCCTTTAGGCAGTAAGTTCACTGTGGGCAGGGAACGTGTCTACCAACTCGGTTGTACTGTGCTCTCCCAAGCACTTAGTACAGTGCTCTGCACAAGGTAGGTGATCAATAAACACGATTAATTGACTGATCGATTACTGTATTGTTCTTTCCCTGTACTGATCTATAAATTGAAGGTAATAAGGAAAATAAATCTCCTTCAAATGGTCTTTTCTTGTATACTTTATATACCTGTACCCTTTAATTTCCCTGTAGACTTCCTGGGGCTCTCACTTTACCGGTCCTTTCCCTTCTTAATTAATTAATTGTGGTATTTATTAAGTGCTTACTATGAGTCAAACACTATTCTAAACACTGGGGTAGATACAAGCTAGACATGTTGGACACATTCCCTGTTCCACATGGGCCTCACAGTCTCAATCCCCATTTTTACAGATAAGGTAACTGAGGCACAGAGAAGTGAAATTCATTCAATCACATTTATTGAGTGCTTACTGTGTGCAGAGTACTGTATTAAGCACTTGGAAAGTACAGTTCCGCAACAAATAAAGACAATCCCTACCCAACAACAGACTCACAGTCTAGAAATGACTTGCCCAAGGTCACTGAGCTGACAAGTGGTGGAGCTGGGATTAGAACCCAGGTCTTCTGACTCCCAGGCCCGTGCTCTTCCCACTACGCCACGCTGCTTCCTTTCAGTTCGCCTGAAATTCCAGTCCCACCCTCTCCAATTTCCTAGCTCACAAGGTGTCCTTTATCATGGTGATGGCCTGCAGTGTAGATCGAGTTAGTTCCTGGAGAAAGATTTCCCAAACTAATTTCCCAAATGCCCTTTAAGGGAAAACATAGTAGAAATATCGTCCTCACCTTACCTGGATAATGGGTGTCAGGTCCCACGTGGCCAACTCGGTACCTGACATTATATTAGAAGGTTCGTATGTTGGGGCCACTGAGGGAATGATTACCACAACTTAGTCAGAAACTAAATAATTTACTATGCAGCATGCACTCAACAGAAAATCAAAGATTCATCTATAGCAAAGAACACGATCATACCCCACCCTTTCCAGCGTGGCTCAGTGGAAAGAGCACGGGCTTTGGAGTCAGAGGTCAAGCGTTCGAATATCGGCTCTGCCACTTGTCAGCTGTGTGACTGTGGGCAAGTCGCTTACCTTCTCTGTGCCTCAGTTACCTCATCTGTAAAATGGGGATTAAGACTGTGAGCCCCACGTGGGATAACCTGATTCCCCTGTGTCTACCCCAGCGTTTAGAACAGTGCTCTGCACATAGCAAGTGCTTAACAAATACCGTTATTATTATTATTATTATTTCCAGGCATAGAATTTATCTACTGCAAGGTGGTCAATCTCACTGGGCAATCAGGTCTTTATCGAGCCAGACTGGCCCGGGCGTCCCCAACCTAAGAGGTTCCTGGGCTCAGCCTCTCTCTGCCTTCCCTTCGGAGGACAGTGAGTAGCGACATGGATCTCATTTCACCATCCTCTTATTCTATTCTTGTCGACTGTAACATCGAGCTTCTTCCTGGTATGTCCTAATCCATTACTACCAAACGATTTGCTCGATTTTTACATTTCGGGATGACAGTGCAGTTTTCTTTCTTCTCCAGTTTTCCTTTCTTCTCCCAATCACTAAACCAGGGGTCCCTCCACTTTGACAGGATGTGATAAGCAGAAGGCTGGGGGTCGTGTTTGTTGAGCGAGTTCATTTAGGAAGTAGATTAAAGGACGAGTTAATGTTAAAAAGAGTTAGTTTCAAGAAGTTGTCCAGGGGTCGAGTTAATGCCGAGATCTTTAGCTTAGTTAATTTTCCTTCAATCCTCCACCCCAGCCACAGCAAGGGCATGGCCCTGGATCACTTCCAGTGTCAGAGCTGTGAGGAGCCCAGTGCGGGGGCCTACAAGCCTGACATCCCTTTCCTAAAGGCAAACAACAGAGTATTAGGTGAATCCACAACCGTAAAAATGCGAGGAATAAAACAATGCGCATTATCATTTGGGCTTTGCTTGGAGCCTATCTGTCCATCCGGTCGTGATCACGGAAGCGATCCGCAGAACTTTTAACATGTTGCTTACGCAAGGTGCGAACCACACTGGTCAATGGGGTGACCCAGGTGTACAAATTATAGTCGCTTTCTAAGCAAGTCACAAATTCATGCAAGACAAGTAGTCACGAATGTGGATTTCATCCACTTAAACATCTGTGTCCTTCCTTACGGAAGAGAGTGCTGGTGAAATTATTCTGTTCATAAATCAATCAGCCCTTTCCCCACTATTTATCCTTATTTTTTCCCCACTACACCCTATCTGGAAAGCCTTCACTTCTCTCAAACTAACCTACTCTCTGTGCCTTGTTCTCATCTCTCTGACTGCCAATCTCTTGCCAATGCCCTCTTTTCGGGTTGGAATTCCCTCCCTCTTTATATCTGGCAAACCACTATTCTTCCTATCTTCAAGGCTCTTCCATAATCTCATCTTTTCTAGAGGCCTTTCCTTCCCTCTCCCCCTCTAGACTATAAGGTCAATGTGGGCAGGGAATGTACCTGTCTTATTGTTATATTGTACTCTCCCAAACGCTTAGTACAGTATTCTGAACACAGTAAACATTCAATAAATACGTTTGACTGAAGGACTACCTACTGATTAATCGCTCATCTCCTTCCCTTATTTCCCTTTACCTACTGCTACTTCAGTCCATCTTCTACTTGGATAAACACTTGGATACTCATCCTCTTACCTCTCTGTTCCAGAACTATTGCATACATATCTTTAAAACGTCTTTCTTCCCTAGATTTCATAAATCATTGTCTACTAACTCTGTTGTACTCTCCCCATTATTGTTGTTTATTGAGTTTTTACTGTGTGCAGAGGACAGTATAAAGAGTATTGAAAGTGCAGAGGACTCTCAGTACAGTGCTCTGTACACAATAAGTGTACAACGAGCTCACACTCTAGAGGCGGGGAGACAGACATCAATACAAGTAAACAGAAATCAATATAAATAAATAAATTACAGCTATATACATAAGGGCTGTGGGGTGGGGAGAGAGGGGGAAGAGCAAAGGGAGCAAGTCAGGGTGACGCAGAAGGGAGGGGGAGATAAGGAAATGTAAGGCTTAGACTGGAAAGGCCTCTTGGAGGAAATGTGACTTCAGTAAGGCTTTCAATTCAATCATATTTATTGAGCGCTTATGTGCAGAGCACTGTACTAAGCACTTGGAATGTACAACTTGGCAATAGATAGAGACAACACCTGCCCAACAACAGGCTCACAGTCTAAACAAGCGGGAAAGTGTAATTGTCTGGCAGATTTAAGGAGGGAGGGCATTCCAGGTCAGAGGTAGGACGTGGGCCAGGGGTCGGTGGCGAGACAGGCAAGAACGAGGCACAGTTAGAAGGTTAGCACCAGAGGACCAAAGTACGCGGGCTGGGATGTAGAAGGAGAGAAGCGAGTTGTGGTAGGAGGGGCCAAGGTGACGGAGTGCTTTAAAACCAATGGTGAGGTGTTTTTGTTTGATACGAGGTAGATGGCAACCACTGGAGGTTTTTGAGGAGGGGGGTGATAAGTCCTTAACGTTTCTGTAGAAAGATTATCCGGGCAGCGGAGTGAAGTATGGACTGAAGTGGGGAGAGGCAGGAGGTTGGGAGGTCAGAAAGGAGGCTGATGCAGTCGTCTAAGTGGGATAGGATGAGTGATTGTACTGATGTGTCAGCGGTTTGGATGGAGAGGAAAGGGCAGATTTTAGCGAGGGTGTGAAGATAAGACTGACAGGATTTGGTGATGGATTGGTTATGTGGGTTGAATGAGAGAATGGTGTCAAGGATAACACCAAGGTTACAGGCTTTTGAGACAGGAAGGATGGTAGTGCTGGCAACAGTGACGGCAAAGGCCAGGAGAGGACAGAGTTTAGGTGGGAAGATAAGGATCTGTTTTGGACATATTAAGTTTGAGGTGACAGGAGGACAACCAAGTAGAGATGTCTTGAAGGCAATAGGTGATGCAAGCCTGGAGAGAGGGAGAGAGATCAAGGGAGGAGATGTAGATTTGGGTGTCATCAGATTTGGGTATCATTCGCATAGAGATAGTAGTTGAAGCCTTGGGAGCGAATGATTTCTCCAAGAGAATGAGTGTAGATGGAGAATTGAAGGGAACAGAGAACTGAACCTCGAGGGACCACTCCCCCCCCGCCCCAAAGTTAGGGATGGGAGCGGGAGGAGGAGCCTGTGAAGGAGACTGAGAATGAATGGCTAGATAGATGAGGAGAACCAGGAGAGGACCAAATCAGCGAAGCCAAGGTTGGATAACGTAACCAGGAGAAGGGGGAGGCCCACAGTGTCAAGAGCAGCGGAGAGGTCGAGGAGGATTAGGATGGAGTAGGAGTCGGATATAACAAGAAGGAGATCATTGGTGACCTTTGAGAGGGTGATTTCAGTGGAGTGAAGGGGACGGAAGCCAGATTGGAGGGGTCCAGGAGAGAATTGGAGGAGATGAATTTGAGACCGTGGATGTAGACAACTCACTCAAAGAGTTTGGAGAGGAAAGGTAGGAAAGAGAAGGAGTGATAAATGGAGGAAGCTGTGGGGTCAAGCCAGGGTTTTTTTTAGGACGGGGGAGACATGGGCATGTTTGAAAGCAGGGGAGAAGAAGCCACTGGAGAGTAAACAGTTGAAGATGGCTGTTAAGGAGGGAAAGAGAGAAGGAGCGAGAGTCTTAATAAGGTGCGAAGGAATGGGATCCGATGTGCATACGGAAGGGATGGTATTTGAGAGGAGGCAGGAGATTTCTGGAGATACTGCTGGGAAGGATGGGAAATTTGAAGAGGGGGCCGTGAGGAGGGGGAATGAGGAGGGGGAAGGGTGATTTTAGGGATCTCACACCTGATGGTATTAATTTTCTTAATAAAGTAGATGGCCAGATATTTGGGGGCAAGAGATGGGGGAGGTAGTGGGACGGGGGCCTGAGGAGGGAGTTAAATACCTTGAACAACTGGCGAGGGTGATGGGCATGGGTGTCAATAAGGAAAGAGAAATAGTTTTGCCAGGCAGAGGAGAAGGCAGAGTTAAAGCAAGTTAAACCAGAATCCTGCATTCTGATATGATACTATGAATTTTATTGCTCATCACTGGTCCGAATTTGGTCCTAGTCTATGCAAAACAAAGGAAAAAAAAGAAAGAATTTCTTCAAATGTGTCCAAAAATAAATTGCAATTGGGAGTCAGTCGGATAGACAGGAATTGGACAGATTCTAAACAGCAGCACATTTTCAAAGTCAGCTAGGATTAAAACTAATCAGAGATCATTGTTAGGGTTAGTAACCCAGGTTTGTAAGAGCAGGTTTGCATACGATGATGGGAAGAGACAACATGTTCCCACCGTTCTCCATTTACACTCACTCCCTCGGTGAACTCATCCGCTCTCACGGCTTTGACTACCATCTCTACGCAGATGACACGCAGATCTACATCTCCGCCCCTGTCCTCTCCCCCTCCCTTCGGGCTCGCATCTCCTCCCGCCTCTGGGACGTCTCCACCTGGATGTCGGCCCGCCACCTAAAACTCAACATGAGCGAGACTGAGCTCCTCATCTTCCCTCCCAAGCCCGGTCCGCTCCCAGACTTCTCCATCACCGTGGATGGCACGACCGTCCTTCCCGTCTCTCGGGCCCGCGATCTCGGTGTCATCCTTGACTCGTCCCTCTCGTTCACCCCACACATCCTATCCGTTACCGAGACCTGCCGGTTTCACCTCTACAATATCGCCAAGATCCGCCCTTTCCTCTCCACCTAAACGGCTACCTTACCGTTACGGGCTCTCGTTATATCCCGGCTAGACTACCGTGTCAGCCTTCTCTCCGACCTCCCTTCCTCCTCTCTCGCCCCGCTCCGGTCTATTCTTCACTCCGCTGCCCGGCTCATCTTCCTGCAGAAACGATCTGGGTCTGTCACTCCCCTTCTTAAACAACTCCAGTGGTTGCCCATCGACCTCCGCTCCAAACAAAAACTCCTCACTCTAGGCTTCGAGGCTCTCCATCACCTCGCCCCTTCCTACCTCTCCTCCCTTCTCTCTTTCTACCGCCCACCCCGCACGCTCCGCTCCTCCGCCGCCCACCTCCTCGCCGTCCCTCAGTCTCGCTTATCCCGCCGTCGACCCCCGGGTCACATCCTCCCGCGGTCCCGGAACGCCCTCCCTCCTCACCTCCGCCAAACCGATTCTCTTTCCCTCTTCAAAACCCTACTTAAAAATCACCTCCTCCGAGAGGCGTTCCCAGACTGAGCTCCTCTTCCCCCTCTACTCCCTCTGCCATCCCCCTTTACCTCTCCGCAGCTAAAGCCTCATTTTCCCCTTTTCCCTCTGCTCCTCCACCTCTCCCTTCCCATCCCCACAGCACCGTACTCGTCCGCTCGACTGTATATATTTTCGTTACCCTATTTATTTTGTTAATGAATTGTACATCGCCTCGATTCTATTTAGTTGTCATTGTTTTTACGAGATGTTCTTCCCCTCGACTCTGTTTATTGCCATCGTTCTTGTCTGTCCGTCTCCCCCGATCAGACCGTAAGCCCGTCAAACGGCAGGGACTGTCTCTATCTGTTGCCGACTTGTTCATCCCAAGCGCTTAGTACAGTGCTCTGCACATAGTAAGCGCTCAATAAATACTATTGAATGAATGAATGAATGAATGAATGAATGAATGAACACTGACACTGTATCTGAATGAGGCTCTCTGTCCAGCCGCAGTGAATAAAACAATAAATAATAATTATTAAATACTACTTTGATTGAGTGCATGGCACTATATTCAATGTTTTGGAGAATACAACAGACTTAGAAGATATGATCCCTGCTCTCAAGCAGATTACAAGCAAGCGGGAGAAAGAGTCCTTAAAATAAATAACAAGTAGGAGGAAGCAAATCAGTTTAAAGAATTGCATTTCGGAGGGATTCATTCATTCATTCAATCATATTTATTAAGTGCTTACTGTGTGGAGAGCATTGTACTAAGCACTTGGAACATACAGTACAGCAATAAAAAGGGGCAATCTCTGCCCACAGTGGGTTTACAATCTGGGCAGGGGAGACAGACATCAAAATGAGTAAACAGGCATCACTCTGAGGTGAGGTGAGTACCCAAGTGCTTTTTTACCCCTTATATAGACTGTAAGCAGAATTGTGGACGGGGACTGTGTCTCTTATATTGCTATATTATACTCTCCCAATTGCTTAGTACAGTGTTCCGCATATGGTAAGTGCTCGATAAATATGATGGATTGATTGACTGATTGATTAGGGAGTGAGGGCTCAAGTGTGTAAGTCATGCAGTAATGGGGGAGATGGTTCAAAGGGATGAGAAATTAGTCAGGAAAATCTTCTTGAAGGAGATATGATTTTGGTAGATCTTTGAATAACATACTAGCGGTATTAGCTAAGTGCTTATTATATGCCAAGCACGGTTCTAAGCACTAGGATAGATACAAGATAATCAGGTTGGACACAGTCCCTGCCCCACAAGGGGCTAGCAGTCAAAGTAGGAAGAAATAGAATTGAATTCCCATTTTACGCATGAGGAAACTGAGCGACAGAGAAGTTAAATGATTTTCCCAAGTTCACACAGCAGACTAGTGTCAGAGCTGGAATTAGAACCCAGCTCCTCTGACTTCCAGGACCACGCTTTTCTCCACTAGACCACACTGGTTCCAGGTGAGACTAGTGGTGGTCTGTTGGATGTGGAGCGGGAGGGAATCCCAGGGGGTTGAGAGGGAGTCTGCAGACGGTCTGAGATGAAAAAGATGTAATCGTGGTACCCGAGTAGCTTGGCTTGCAGGAACCAAGTGTATGAACTCGTTATAGTGAGAAAGGATTGAAGAGACATTGGGAGGAGAGGGTTGATTAAAGGATCTTAAAGGGTTACTGGAATATCTATCTCTGGTGGTTGAGAACTTTTTATATAGTATTTGTTAAGCCTTTACTTTGCACCAGAACTACACTGGGGTAAATATGTGCTAATCAGGTTGGACAGAGTCCATGTCCCATGTGGGACTCTTGGTCATATCCCCATTTTACAGATGAGGTAACTCGGGCACAGAGAAATGAGGTGACTTGCCCAAGGTCATGCAGCAGACAGGTGGTGGATCTGGGATTAGAACCCAGGTCTTTGCTCTATCCACTAGGCCACGCCTCTTCTCCCCTTTGTGACAGAGAACCTGAGCCCCAAGGTTGGCACAAGAATAATCTACTGCTAAATTAATAATAATAATAATAATAATTTTGATATTTGTTAAGCGCTTACTATGTGCCGAGCACCGTTCTAAGCGCTGGGGGAGATACAGGGTAATCAGGTTGTCCCACTTGAGGCTCACAGTTGATCCCCATTTTACAGATGAGGGAAATGAGGCACCGAGAAGTGAAGTCACTTGCCCGAAGTCATACACCTGAAAGGTGGCCGAGGCGGGATTAGAACCCATGACCTCTGACTCCTAAGCCCGTGCTGTTTCCACTGAGCCCTCACTGTGGGTACTTACTAGAGGAGTGGCGCGGCTTATTGGAAAGAGCATGGGCCTGGGAGACAGAGGTCACAGGTTCTAATCCCGGCCCCACCACTTCTCAGCTGTGTGACCTTGGGCATCTCACTTCACTTCTCTGCATCTCAGATGTGAGCCCGTCATTGGGCAGGGATTGTCTCTATCTGTTGCCAAATCGTCCATTCCAAGCGCTTACTACAGTGCTCTGCACATAGTAAGCACTCAACAAATACTATGGAACAAATGAATACCTCATCTGCAAAGTGGGGATTAAGACTGTAAGCCCCACGTGGGACAAACTGATTACCTTGCATCTCCCCCAGTGCTTAGAACAGGGGTTGGCACATAGTAAGGGCTTAACGAATACCATCATTATTATTCATTCCCCCCCTCCCCTCCCCATTTACTTTGTTTCCACTCCATTGGAAGCCTCTCAACCTGAACAACGGCAGGTGACAAGCCTCAGTAGAGGATGGACGATTTCATCATTTATAGCCTTTGGTCTCCTGGAGGGGCCTGGTCTCAGATGGTTTCAACTAGAAGCTTGTGATCCATCCCTCTTACGCCTTGATCACACCCCCCTCCAGCCTGGAACTCCCTCCCCTTTCATCGTGGCTCAGTGGAAAGAGCATGGGCTTTGGAGTCAGAGGTCAAGAGTTCGAATCCCAGCTCTGCCACTTGTCAGCTGTGTGACTGTGGGCAAGTCACTTCACTTCTCTGGGCCTCAGTGACCTCATCTGTAAAATGGGAATTAAGACTGTGAGCCCTCCGTGGGACGACCTGATTATCCTGTGTCTATCCCAGCGCTTAGAACAGTGCTCGGCACATAGTAAGCGCTTAACAAATACCAACATTATTATTATCTGGGTGGATCACCGGTCTCCCCTTCTTCCAAGTGTTGCTTCTAACCCTGGCTCCACTACTTGTCTGTTGTGTGACCTTGGGCAAGTCACTTCACTTCTCTGGGCTTCAGTTACCACCTCTGGAAGATGGAGATTGAGACTGTGAGCCCCACATGGAGAAGCAGCGTGGCTCAGTGGAAAGAGCCTGGGCTTTGGAGTCGGAGGTCATGGGTTCGAATTCCTGTTATGCCACTTGTCAGCTGTGTGACTGTGGGCAAGTCACTTAACTTCTCTGTGCCTCAGTGACCTCATCTGTAAAATGGGGATTAACTGTGAGCCTCACGTGGGACAACCTGATGACCCTGTATCTCCCCAGGTGCTTAGAACAGTGCTCTGCACATAGTAAGCGCTTAACAACTACCAACATGGGGCAACCTGATTACTTTGTACCTTCCCCAGTGCTTAGAAGGGTGCTTGGTGCATAGTAAACATTTAACAAATATCATAATAATAATTATCGTCATTATTATAATTGTCTGTCCAGATAGCACAGAGCAGCATGGCCCAGGGGATAGACCACAGGCCAGGGAGTCAGAAGGCTCTGGGTTCTAAACCCGGTTCTGCCTCTTGTCTGTTGTGTGACCTTGGGTAAGTCATTTAACTTCTCTGAGGTTCCTTCATCTGTAAAACGGGGATTAAGATTTTGAGCCCCAGGGGGATCGGGGACTGTGTCCAACTCAATTATCTTATATCTAGCCCAACGCTTAGTCCAGTGTCTGACACATAGTAAGTACTTAACAAATGCCATAATAATAGTCATTATTATTATCATTATCTCTGTAATTCAGGTCATGGCAAGCAACAGTGTTGTTTGGATTTTGTTTTGGACTTGAGCTCTGAACAACGATCAATCAATCCATCAGTCCAGCAGTGGTATTTTTTGAACACTTACTATGTGCAGAACCCTTAGAAGAATACATTTTAACCACCATGAATTTGGTTGCGTTATTTTTTTTTCTGCTATAGCCGCTTTGAGTTGTGAGTAGTTGGAGTTAATCAGCAGTCTTTAAGATAAGCAACCAATCGATGTTTTTCATTGTGTTAATTGATCAATCAATCATACTTATTGAGTACTTACGCTATGCCAAGCACTGTACTAAGCCCTTGGGAGAGTACAATACGACAATAAAACAGATATATTCCCTGCCATCTGTTGGATGTGGAGTACTTACTAAGAGTTCGAGGGAGTATAATAGAGCTGGTAATAAATCGATGAACGGAATTTAAGGAGCGCTTACACCGTTCAGAACACTGTATAGTTCTCCACTGCACTTGGGAACGGACCCTACCAAAGCGTTAGTTGAAATGAGCCCTGCCCAAAGGACCTTAATTGCCTGGAATGACAGTTTATAGTTCTGTCTAGTGCCTTCCACTAGGGTTGAACCTGGTTTGAAAGGAAGCAACTTGTAAGTCGTCGTATGCTCATTCTTTCCTTCTGAATCCAAATCGCTGTCACGTTAGTACAATCACTCATCCTGTCCTGCCTGGATGACTGCATCAGCCTTCTTTCTTATCTCCCAACCTCTTGCTTCTCCCCACTCTAGTCCATACTTCACTCCACTGACCAGATCATCTTTTTACAGAAACGTTCAGGGCATGTCACCCTCCTCCTCAAAAACCTCCAGGGGTTGCCTATCCACCTCCATAGCAAACAAAAACTTCTCACTATTGGCTTTAAGACTCTCCATCACCTTGGCCCTTCCTACCTCACCTCCCTTCTCTCCTCCTACATCCCAGCCCTCACCCTCCGCTCCTCTGGTGCTAACCTTCTCACTGTGCTTCCATCTCACCTGTCTCGCCGCCGACTCCTGGCCCACACCCTGCCTCTGGCCTGGAATGCCCTCCCTCCTCAAATCTGCCAGGCATTCACTCTCCCCCACTTCAAAGCCCTACTGAAGGTGCATCACCTCCAGGAGGCCTTCGTGACTACACCCTGCTTTTCCTCAGCTCCCACTTCCTTCCGTGTCATCATGACTCGCTCCCTTCCCTCTTCCCTCCACCGCCCCACAATACTTATGTATATATGAACAAATCTATAACTTTATTTATGTATATTGATGTCCATTTACTCGTATTAATGTCTTTCTCCTCACCCCTAGACTGTGAGCCTGTTGTGGGCAGGGATTGTCTCTCTTTATTGCTAAAGTGTACTTTCCAAGTGTTTAGTACAGTGCTCTGCACACAGTAACCGTTCAGTAAATACAACTGGATGACATATGATTAAAGGAAATGCCCACTTCAGTTGCTGGTTGGGACTCTTGCTCACTCTAAACTAAGCTCAGTGTGGAAAGGAAATGTGTCAGTTATATTGTACTCTCCCTGGCACTTAGTACAGTGTTCTGCAAACAGTAAGCATACAATAATAATAATAATAATGATGGCATTTATTAAGCACTTAGTATGTGCCATTGGCTGACTGACTTATGAAGACTCTTGGAGAGCCAGCAGATGGCTTCTGATCTAATCTGAATCAATAATGTGAAGGTGGAAAGCCTCTTCCCCCTCTGAGGATGACACCTGGAGAGTTTCCAGTACTCTCCCAGTCCCGGTTACAGGAGAGAGAGTCAAGCAGAGGCCTGTCCATTCCATTCCCACCTTGGCCAGTGGCTAGTGACCGGCAGGACATCTGCTACAAGTCAGAATTTACCTGTGCTGGGTAGCAACGGCACGGGACGCAGTCGAGGACGGAGACTCAAGTTGACTGGGCGGAAGGAGGCAGTGGTCAACCACTTCCATATTTTTTCCAAGAAAACGCTACGGAAACACTACCAGAACAACTGTAGATGGAGGTGGGGTGTTCTGGGAGAGATGTGTCCATGATGTCGCTATGGGTCAGAGGCGACTCAACAACATAAGACAAGACCCCCGGGCTTAGAATAGTGCTTGACACATAGTAAGCACGTAACCAATTCCATCATTATTATTATAATAATTAACAAGTATTGCATTGATTCTTTGTCTCTCCAGGCTGTGTGGTAGGATTTGTTTTTGCCTCAAAGAAGACCTTTCTACATTTATCAGCATCTTGTAGTATTTCCAGCCACGTAACAGCTATTTTACCATCCCGTGATGCAGGTAAACCTTGTTCTCAGCAACAAAACGTACAAAAGCATCATAAACATTGCAAATCTTTCCAATCCCTGTTTAGTTGTTACCGCTGTCATTCTATAGTGGGATTTCAGGACTAGAAACCCCAGAAAATTGCACTACCATTTAAGAGCAGTCTATTTCTCCAAAGAATCGGCTGTCTTCAAACCGATTCACGTTTGCTCTGGAATCGAGGCGGTAAAGAAAACAGAAAGTAAATGATCCCTGTGAATACTTGCAGCATTTGTAATATGTTTCATCTAAAATAGCAAACTTAGGATGATGTGGTATGTGTCTGGCACTCCACTTGTGAGAATCTCTGCGCTTCAAAGTGCAGAAGCAGCATAGCTTAGTGGGTAGAGCAAGGGGTGGCAGTCACAAGAACCTTGGTTCTAAAACTAAGTCCACCACTTGTCTGCTGTGAGACCTTGGGTAAGTCACTTCACTTCATTGTTCCTCAGTTACCTCATCTATAAAATGGGGATTAAGACTGTGGGCCCCATGTGGGACATGGACTGTGGCCAACCTGATTAGCTTGTATCTATCCCATTACTTTGTTCAATGCCTGGCACATAGTAAATGCTTAAAAAATGCCGTAAAAAAAAATTCTCCCAAAAACAGTTACTGACAGGGGCAGCCTATAAAACAGTAGGGCAGTTGGTGGTCAAGGAAGACCTATCAAGGGGAAAAGGCCTTGAGAATAAGTGAGAATTTCATTTCCAACATTCTTTTTCTCAGCAATCAAACCAGCACAATGAGAAAAGAAAAGCTTGCCTTTTAGGGACACAGTGGTAAAATAGAAATATAAAGTGACTAGAATACAATACAATATCAAAAAAACAAGAAATCAAGACTGCCCCAACATAAAATGGGGTACCAATCAATCAATCACATCCACTGAGTGCTTACCAGGTGCAGAACACTCTACTAAGCACTTGGGAGAGCACAGTTCAACATAAAAGCCGGGACTAAAGCCCTGAACTCTTCAGGCTTTTCTCCTTTTCTCTAACAATAATAATTAATGATTGTGGTGTTTGTTAAGCACTTACTATTTACCAAGCAGTGTACTAAGTGAACAGGGAATGTATCTATTTTTTGCCATATTGGACTCTCCCAAGCTCTTAGTACAGTGCTCTGCACACAGTAAGTGCTCAATAAATAAGATTGACTGAATGAATGAATAAATGCATGAATGGATAGATACAAAATAATCAGGTACAAGGTGGGTCTCATATTCTATGCAGGAGAAAGAACAGGTATTGAATCCCCATTTTATATATGAGATAACCGAGGCACAGAGAAGTTAAGTGATTTGTCCAAAGGTTGTGACAGAGTCAGGATTAGAACCCAGGTCCTCTGACTCCCAGACCCAAGTGAGCTCTTTCCACTAGGCCACACTGCTTCCCTTCGCCTTGGCATATGCTCACAATATGTTCTGAGGCATTCACTGGTATTTCTGATGTGATATTGCTGGCACTTCAAATTTTTCTGGCATTTACATGGATGAATTTGAAAGACCATTTAATTGAACCCGAAACCACATAATTATCATAATTGCTCCTTTGCCTTCATGCTTGGAACTTCACTGTGCATCAGCTTTGTAAAAAGTAGCAGTTGAACATTTCCTGGATTTTCCAAACCATGGCAGGAAACCATTCCAAATGATTTCCAAATATACAGAAGCAGCATGACTTGGTGGATACAGTTTGGGCCTTGGAGTCAAAAGAAACTGGGTTCTAATCCTGGCTCCACCACTTGTCTGCTGTGGGACCTTGGGCATGTCACTTAACTTCTGTGTCTCAATTACTTCATCTGTAAAATGGAGATTAAAACTGTGAGCCCAACACACAACAGGGACCGTGTCCAACCTGATTAGCTTGGATCTACTCTAGATTTTAGGACTGTAAACCCCATGTGGGCAGGGATTGTCTCTCTTCATTGCTGAACTGTACTATCCCAGTGCTTAGTACAGTGCTCTGCACCAAGTAAGCACTCAATAAATATGATTGAATGAATGAATACAGTGCCTGGCACATAGTAAGGTCATAACAAATACCATTATTTCAAAAAAAAAATTAATAAAAGGGCCTCGGTTCTAATCCCAGTTCTGCCACTTGTCTGTTGTGTGACATTGGGCAAATCACTTCACTTCTCAGTTCCTCAGTACCTCATCGGAAAAATGGGGATTAAAACTGTGGGCCCCATGTGGGAGATGAACTATGTCCAACCCGTCTAGCTTGTATCTACCCCAGCCCTTATTAGTCAGTCAATCATATTTATTGAGTGCTTACCATGTGCATAAATCTGTACTAAGCGCTTGGGAGAGTATACTGTAACAATAAACAGACACATTATTACAGTGTCTGGGTCATAGTAAGTGCTTATCAAGTACCATTAAAAAAAATGACAGACAGTAGAACTGTTCAGGACCAGCTGGCATGTTTGGAACAGGGAATTGGCTTGAGGTGCCTTGCAGTGGACAGTGGGAAGACCGTGGCAGAATGTACCTTAGACAGCAGGCAGAAAGCGGAGAGAGGGTGGTCATTTCAGAGGTAACCACCTTTTTTTCAGAGAGATCTTGTCTTCAAGTAGGAGAAATGAAAACCGCACCAGGCACTCTGGTTAGTGAATCCAAAAGGTCATCTGTGCTTTATACAAAATAGAAGGGATGATAAAATGATAAAAGCAGTGATCATAATAATAATGATAATAATATTTGTTGCGTACTTATTATGTGCCAGAAAATGTACTAAGCACTGGGGTGGATATAAGAGAATCCATTTGGACACCTAAAACTCAACATGAGCGAGACTGAGCTCCTCATCTTCCCTCCCAAACCCGGTCCTCTCCCAGACTTCCCTATCACTGTGGATGGCACGACCATCCTTCCCGTCTCTCAGGCCCGCAATCTCGGTGTCATCTTCGATTCGTCTCTCTCGTTCACCCCACACATCCTATCCATTACCGAGACCCGCCGGTCTCACCTTTACAATATCGCCAAGATCCGCCCTTTCCTCTCCACCCAAACGGCTACCTTACCGCTACGGGCTCTCGTTGTATCCCGGCTAGACTACTGTGTCGGCCTGCTCTCCGATCTCCCTTCCTCCTCTCTCGCCCCGCTCCAGTCTATTCTTCACTCCGCCGCCCGGCTCATCTTCCTGCAGAAACGCTCTGGGCCCGTCACTCCCCTTCTTAAACACCTCCAGTGGTTGCCTATCGACCTCCGCTCCAAACAAAAACTCCTCACTCTAGGCTTCGAGGCTCCCCATTACCTTGCCCCTTCCTACCTCTCCTCCCTTCTCTCTTTCTACTGCCTGCCCCACATGCTCCGCTCCTCCGCCGCCCACCTCCTCACCGTCCCTCGGTCTCGCCCATCCCGCCGTCGACCCCCGGGCCGCGTCCTCCCGCGGTCCCGGAACGCCCTCCCTCCTCACCTCCGCCAAACTCATTCTCTTCCCCTCTTCAAAACCCTACTTAAAACTCACCTCCTCCAAGAGGCCTTCCCAGACTGAGCTCCCCTTCTCCCTCTACTCCCTCTACTGCCCCCCCTTCACCTCTCTGCAGCTTAACCCTCTTTTCCCCCCATCTCCCTCTGCTTCTCCCCATCTCCCTTCCCATCCCCTCGGCACTGTACTCGTCTGCTCGACTGTATATATTTACATTACTCTATTTATTTTGTTAATGAAATGTACATCGCCTTGATTCTATATAGTTGCCATTGTTTTTACGAGATGTTCTTCCCCTCGACTCTATTCATTGCCGTTGTTCTCGTCTGCCCGTCTCCCCCGATCAGACCGTAAGCCCGTCAAAGGGCAGGGACCGTCTCTATCTGTTGCCGACTTGTTCATTCCAAGCGCTTAGTACAGTGCTCTGCACATAGTAAGCACTCAATAAATACTACTGAATGAATGAATGAATTACACAGTCCCTGTTCCACATGGGGCTCACAGTCTTAATCCCCATCCTACAGATGAGGAAACTGAGACACAGAGATGTTAAGTGACTTGCCCAAGGTCACACAGCAGACAAGTGGTGAAGCCAGAGTTAGAATCCAGGTCCTTTTGATTCCTAGGCCCGGGCTCTTTCCACTAGTCTCCACTGCATCTCACACTGTTATGAATTGGCCTTAGCAGCCTCTGCTACACAGAATAAAATCTGATTGCTAGAAACATCATTTTCTGTTCTGAAGGACAGTTGAATATACTCTTCCCAGAATTTAATAATCATAGTAGTGACATATTCTAAGCATTAACAATGCTCAAAGAATTTTACCAAAAACTGGGGAAAGAAATCAGGACTGATTCAGATATAGTTCTTTGCCTACAAGGACTTCACAGGAGAGAGAAGGGAATAGAAATATCAAGGTAAAATCAGAGAAACAACAATTCTACTACAGAAGCAATGTGGCCTAGTGGAAACAGCACGGGCCTGGGGGACAGAGGATCTGGGTTCTAATCCTAGCTGTGCCACATGTCTGCTGGGTGACCTTGGGCAATTAATTTAACTTCTCTGTGCCTGTTACCCCATCTGTAAAATGGGGATTTAATCATGTATTCCTTCAATCATATTTAGTAAGCATTTACTGTGTGCAGAGCACCATACTAAGCACTTGGGACAATACAATACAACAATAAAGAGTGACAACGAGCTCACAGTCTAGAGGTGGGAGACATGCATCAATACAAATGAATAAAATGACATATATTCATTCATTCAATAGTATTTATTGAGCGCTTATTATGTGCAGAGCACTTTACTAAGCGCTTGGAATGAACAAGTCGGCAACAGATAGAGACAGTCCCTGCCGTTTGACGGGCTTGCGTGGCTCAGTGGAAAGAGCACGGACTTTGGAGTCAGGGCTCATGAGTTCGAATCCCAGCTCTGCCACTTGTCGGCTGTGTGACTGTGGGCAAGTCACTTAACTTCTCTGTGCCTCAGTTCCCTCATCTGTAAAATGGGGATTAAGACTGTGAGCCCCACGTGGGACAACCTGATTCCCCTATGTCTACCCCAGAGCTTAGAACAGTGTTCGGCACATAGTAAGCGCTTAACAAGTACCAACATTATTATTATTAATCGGGGGAGACGGACAGACAAGAACAATGGCAATAAATACAGTCAAGGGGAAGAACATCTCGTAAAAACAATGGCAACTAAATAGAATCGAGGCGATGTACAGTTCATTAAAATAAATAGGGTAAAGAAAATATATACAGTTGAGCAGATGAGTACAGTGCTGAGGGGACGGGGACGGCAGGAGCAGAGGGAAATGGGGGGAAAAGAGAGTTAAGCTGCAGAGAGGTGAAGGGGGGGTGGTAGAGGGAGAAGGGGAGCTCAGTCTGGGAAGGCCTCTTGGAGGAGGTGAGTTTTATATACAAAAGTGCTGTGGGGCTGGGATTGGGGAAAAGAGCCAAAGAGCAAGTCATGGTAATGCAGAAGGGAGTGAGAGATGAGGAAAAATGGGGCTTAGTCTGAGAAGGCCTCTTGGAGGAGATGGGCCTTCGTAAGGCTTTGAAGAGAAGAAGAGTCGTTGTCTGGTAGATTTGAGGAGGGAGGGAGGTTCCAGGCCAGAGTCTCCCTCCTAATTAGACTGTGAGCCCCATGTGGGATAGGGACTGTGTCCAACATAATTAACTTGTATTTGCCCCACTATTTAGAACAGTTCGCTGATGAAATTAGGCTTTGCCTAGAGGCTAGGACCTGGGAGTCAGAAGGACCTGTGTTCTAATCCCAGCTCCACCATTTGTCTGCTGTGTGACCATGGAAAGTCACTTCACTTCTCTGGGCCTCAGTTACCTCATCTGGAAAATGGGGATTAAGACTGTGAGCCCCCTGTGGGACAGGGACTGTGTCCAATCTGTTTAGCTTGGATCTACCCCAGTGCTTAGAACAGTGATCGACACATAGTAAGCACTTAACAAATTCCATCACCGTTATTATTACCTAGTCAGGGTAGGTGGGGAGGGCTATCTAGAAGCAGCAGCTGGAGAAGCAGCATGGCTCAGTGGAAAGAGCCCGGGCTTGGGAGTCAGAGGTTATAGGTTCGAATCCAGGCTCTGCCACTTGTCAGCTCTGTGACTGTGGGCAAGTCTCTTAACTTATCTGGACCTCAGTTCTCTCTTCTGTAAAATGGGGGTTGAGACTGAGAGCCTCATGTGGGACAACCTGATTACCCTGTATTTACCCCAGCACTTAGAACAGTGCTCTGCACTAGGAAGCGCTTAACAAATACCAACATTATCCAGATCACCTCAGAGCCCTGGAGTTCTGATCAGGGTGGGGAGTCATTCATTCATTCAATCATGTTTATTGAGCACTTACTGGGTGCAGAGCACTGTACTAAGCGTTTGGAAAGTACAATTCCGCACCGGGGTGCGTACAATACGATAACAGACACATTCATTCATTCGATCATATTCATTGAGCACTTACTGCAAACAAAGTGCTCAGGTGAGTACAATACAACAGCAAACAGATACATTCCCTGCCCACAACGAGCTCATAGTCCGAGGGTGGGTGGGGGACAGATATTAGTACACATAAAATAAATGAATAAATAAATAAATTACAAACATATACTTCTGTACCGTGGGGCTCGGAGTTCTAAGGTAATGTCACCCTGAGAGATAGAGGGGCTGTCTCAGATCTGATTGCGTCAAAACTATCCCACATTTATCGCAGTGTTTGGCACACAGGTTTACCGATTACCACATCTACTATTAGACTGGAAACTCCTTGATGGTGGGGATGGTGTCTACTAATTTTATTGTGATAAGAATCATAATAATTGTGGTATTTGTTAAGCGCGTACTATGTGTCAGGCACTGGAGTAAGCTCTGGTGTGGAAACAAGCAAACTGTCCCTCATGGGGCTCACAGCCTTAATCACTCTTTTACAGAAGAGGAAACTGAGACTCAGAGAAGTGAAGTGACTACCCCAAGGTAACACAGGAGGCAAGCGGCGGGGCTGGGATTAGAACCTAGGTGCTTCTGAATCCCAGGGCTGTGCTGCATCCACTAGGCCATGTTTCTCCTAATCAGTCAACCTATCAGTGGTATTTACTGAGTTCGTAATATGAGCAAAGCACTGTACTAAACACTTGGGAGAGTACAATGTAACAGAGTGAGCAGACACACTCCCATAAAGCCTACAACGCGCTGACAGTCTAGAGACAAGCTTGCTAAATAAATGCCAAGGATCGATCTATTTATTTAGAATAGCAGGATGACATAGTGGATAGGGCATGGGTTTGGAAGTCATAACGTCATGGGTTCTAATCCCAGCTCCACCACTTGTCTATTGTGTGACCTTGGGCAAGTAACTTCACTTCTCGATACTTCAGTTACCTCAGCTGGACAATGAGACCAAATTTTTTCTGTCCCTCCATTGAGGTGCAAGGATTTTCATTCCACAGATTTAAAAACAAATTAGAAGAAATTTAGCAAAACTGCAATTACCATAAAGAAGTATAATTTGCCTCAGGCAAAATAACTACCTTTCATACAATTGTGAGCAAGGAGAGAAATGATTTGTTTTGGATAATGATAATAATAATGTTGGTATTTGTAAAGCGCTTACTATGTGCAGAGCACTGTTCTAAGCACTGGGGTAGATTTACAAGGCAATCAGGTTGTCCCACGTGAGGCTCACAGTCTTTATCCCCATTTTACAGATGAGGTAACTGAGGCACAGAGAAGTGAAGTGACTGGCCCAAAGTCACCCAGCTGATAAGTGGCGGAGCTGGGATTCGAACTCATGCCCTCTGACTCCCAAGCCCGTGCTCTTTCCACTGAGCCATGCTGCTTCTCATATGGAGATGGTGTAGCTCTAGCTCTAGCTTGGACTCATAGGTTTAAGAAACAAATGTTTATGCTGAAAATCTTAAAACTTAATTTTCATGGTGACCTCTATCAGAGTGCATGCACAATCCATGGGAGAAAAATCCAATTGCTCAAGTTATTTAAGCTCAAAATAGTTGTCCTCCTTAGGAAAAAAACAGCAATTTAAGGCTTTTACAAAATGAAATGTTTAATTGAGAGTAAAGCAATAATTTACCATGCAAACACAAAAAGTTCCGTAATTTGTTAAACAGTCACACTAAGATCACATCGTGTAAACTGAACCAGATTTCCAAATCTGTTCATAAACACCAGAGGGTGTAGCTCTAATCCAAAGGGGTCTCTGCACATTTTTCACCTAAATCCCAGTTATTGTGCTGCTGTCCACTTACATATCCAGCTGTGTGCCTGATGTGGGGTTTTAACAGCTTTCAGGTTTCATTATATGTGGCTTAAAATCTTAATCGCTAAGAAAGAATATAGGCCAACTCCCCCTTTTCTTGTCTTTTACGCCAAAAATGATGGTTGCTGAAAAATTTGGATATTTGGGCATTGATTCCTCCCAGTTTTGTTGTGTTTTCCTGTGTACATTTTGTCTTGGGCAGCTGGGCAGCTGGGGAAGGTAAGAATCAGTCAATCAATAATCAATGGCATTTATCGAACGCACACTGTGTACAGAGCATTGTACTAAATACTTGGGAGGGTACAATACAACAGAGTTAGACATGTTCCCTGCCTACAATAAGCTTACAATCTAGAGGATGGAATGAAAGCAAAGGCAATGGAGGGAGGAGAAGGGAGGGGGAAGGAAAATAGAGGAGGAGAAGGGAGGAGGAGGAGGTAGAAAAAAGAGAGAGGACGAGGAGGAGGGAGAGGAGGAGGGAAACTGAGAAGGGAGGAAGAGGAAATGGAGAAGGAAGAGGGATGAGGAAGAAGGAAGACAGGAGGAAGATAAAAAGGAGAAGGAGGGAAAAGGAAGAGGGTTGTCTTCACCATACTCCTTTTGTTTCTTTTTTACCCTCCAACCCCTGTTGTTTAGGGGTTTTTTGGGTTTTTTTTATTTGGGTATCTGTTAAGCACTTACTGTGTGCCAGGCGTTGCATTAAGCACTGGAGTAGATATGAGGTAGTCAGTTTGGACACAGTCCATGCCTTCTGTGGGGCTCACAGTTTAAATATCCATTTTACAGATGAGGTAACTGAGGCACAAATAGGTGAGGCGAACTGCCGAAGGTCAAACAGAAGACAAGTGGCGGGGCCGGAATTAGAACCCAAGTCCTTCTGTGGTCTATCCACTAGGCCAGGCTGCTTGTAGGGAACAATTCACATAAAAGTCTGATGAAAAATCCACTGATCCCCAACCTTTGCTATTTCTTCTCCACTATGACTACACCAGGATGCCCCAACTCTGTCCCTGGTAAAGCATGGCTCAGTCGCACACCTTACAGATTAGAGAGAAGCAGAGTTAGTTCTGGAATGCTAACACGGAGGCTTGGGACAGGGAAGATAAAACAACCAGCAGAAGCAGAGAGTAAATAATTAGGTGCTCTCGCTTGGAGGAGGATGGACAGAAAACCTGTCAACCAACACTGTTATATTGTACTCTCACAAGTGCTTACTACAGTGTTCTGCACACAGTAAGCGCTCAGTAAATACGAGTGATTGATAAATTCATTTGTAGAAGCAGCGTGGCTCAGTGGAAAGAGCATGGGCTTGGGAGTCAGAGGTCATGGGTTCTAATCCTGGCTCCGCCACTTGTCAGCTGTGTGACTTTGGGCAGGGCACTTCACTTCTCTGGGCCTCAGTTACCTCATCTGTAAAATGGGGATGAAAACTGTGAGCCCCACGTGGGACAACCTGATCACCCTGTGTCTCCCCCAGCGCTTAGAACAGCGCTTTGCACATAGTAAGCGCTTAACAAATACTATCATTATTATTAGTAGTATTATTATTACATGTTTCTCCATATCTCCATCACCACCCCGGATAACCATGAGGACTTGCACGTAAGCATGATGAATTTTGTTTCACCGCTGGGCAGGGCACATGATGCAAAAAATTTCATCCTAGTGAGATAAGTCCTGCTTCCCCTTGCCTTCCCCTCTTCACTCCATCCTCCCAGGTCTTTGCATTCCCAGCAGTTTCTCTGCCTTTCTAATTCATTCATTCATTCATTCATTCAATAGTATTTATTGAGCACTTACTATGTGCAGAGCACTGTACTAAGTGCTTGGAATGTACAAATTGGCAACAGATAGAGACAGTCCCTGCCCACTGACGGGCTTACGGTCTAATCGGGGGAGACGGACAGATAGAAACAATAGCAATAAATAGAATCAAGGGGATGAACATCTCCCGAAAACAATAACAATAAATAGAATCAAGGTGATGTACATCTCATTAACAAAATTAATCGGGTGATGAAAATATATATAATCCCCTCTCCTGTGACCCTAAAGATCCACCTGTCCTCTGCAAACCCCTTCTACTTTTCCCCACCCACCCATCTACTCTTCATTCCCTGTACCCACCCTCTCTCACATCCCAGTGGCTCCCTGGACCTCTCTACCCTCCATCAGCTCTCCCTGGCCCGGGCCCGTGATCAACTTTACCCACTGCTTTTCTTTTCTTCCCCTTTGTTAAAAAAAACCTAATTCCACCGTGGCCACCAGTCCTGAAAGAGAAGCTGGATTGGATGAAGACGAACGAGCAGTAAAGATTGGAAGAAGGACTATAAACAACCTTCATAATGCTGATGATACAACCCTACTAGCAGAAAGTGAAGAAGACTTGAAGGGCTTATTATTAAAAGTTAAGGAACAGAGCAAAAAGATGGACGGATATTTAAACGTCAAGAAAACAAAGATCATGACAACTGGAAGTTTTAATACATTTGCAGTGGATGGAGAGCAGATTGATATAGTTGACAGTTTTTCTCCCCTGGGATAGATAATCAATAATAAAGGAAATAGTAGCCAAGAAATACTCCAAAGATTAATGTTAGGAAGACTAGCTATGAAGAGCCTGGAAAAAGTCATGAAATGCGCTGATGTAACGACTGCCATAAAAATTGAGGTCTGAGCTCTGCAAAGTCACCGCTCCCCTTCTCCTTCTTCCCCTCTCCCGCTCCCAACCCTCTCCCCTACTTTCCCATCCTTCCCTGCAGTATCCTCAGAGGAGATCTCCTCCCTCCTCGCAAGTGCCACCCCCTCCACCTTGCTTTGGACTCCATTCCCTCTCACCTTATAAAAATTATTGCCCCTTCTCTCCTCCCCTCCTTAACTTCTACCTTTAACCGTTCACTCTCCAACGGCTTCTTCCCCTCTGCCTTCAACATGCCCATGTCTCCCCCATCCTAAAAGAACTCTCTCTCGACCCCTCTTCCCCTTCCAGTTATCGTCCTATCTCCCTCCTACCCTTCTTTTCCAAACTCCTAGAACGAGTCATCTACATTCGCTGCCTTGAATTCTTCAACTCCAACTCTCTCCTGGACCCCCTCCAATCTGGCTTCCGTCCCCTCCACCCCCCTGAAACTGCCCTCTCAAAGGTCACCAATGACCTCCTTCTTGCCAAATCCAATGGCTCCTATACTATACTAATCCTCCTCGACCTCTCAGATGCCTTTGACACTGTCGACCATCCCCTTCTCCTCCACACTCTATCTCACCTTGGCTTCACGGAACCCGTCCTCTCCTGGTTCTCCTCATCTCTCTGGCCGGTCATTCTCGGTCTCCTTCACGGGCTCCTCCTCCCCCTCCTATTCTGTAACTGCCGGGGTGCCTCAAGGGTCAGTTCTTGGTCCCCTTCTGTTCTCCATCTACACTAACTCCCTTGGTGAACTCATTCGCTGCCACGGCTTCAACTCTCATCTCTACTCAGATGACGCCCAAATCTACATCCCCTCCCCTGTTCTCTCCCCATCCCTCCAGGCTCGTATCTTCTCCTGCAACCAGAACATCTCCACCTGGATGTCTGCCCGCCACCTAAAACTCAACATGTCTAAAACTGGGCTCCTTATCTTCCCTCCCAAACCCAGTCCTCTCCTGATTTCCCTGTCACTGTGAAAGTCGAACGGGCCCCCTGTCAGAGAACCAATGTGGAAACCTTGGCAGGGGAAAGCAAAGAGAGAAAACTGCAGTTTATGGACTGTGACCCACTGAAGATGTGTCAGTGAATTTTGACACTCACCATATTAAATCCTGACTACACTCGCAGGTTTCCAATTGCACAAAACTTGTGAAACCTCACATTAAGGAAAACTAGCCATTCTATGTGTCCTCTAGACTGTTAACTCACTGTGAGCAGGGGAGGTGTCTGCTTATTGTTATATTGTACTCTCCCAAGTGTTTAGTACTGTACTTTGCACTCAGTAAGCTCTCAATAAATATGACTGACTGAATGAATGATGCCACGTGCAGGTGTACAACAATTTCTTCCATAACAATATTAATAACTGTGGTATTCGTTAAGCACTTCCTATATGCCAAGTACTGTATTAAATGCTCATGTAATAATGTTGGTATTTGTTAAGCACTTACTATGTGCAGAGCACTGTTCTAAGCGCTGGGGTAGGTACAGGGTTATCAGGTTGTCCCACGTGAGGCTCACAGCTAATCCCCATTTTACAGATGAGGTAACTGAGGCACAGAGAAGTTAAGTGACTTGCCCACAGTCACACAGCTGACAAGAGGTAGACCAGGGATTCGAACCCATGACCTCTGACTCCCAAGCCCGGGCTCTTTCCACTGAGCCACACTGCTTCTCAACACAAGGTAATCATGTCCCACCTGGGGCTTATATTTTATTAAGAATGGGGAATGGGTATTGAATCCCCATTTTGCATAGTTTAGAAAGCTGGGCAGTGAACGTGTCTGCTAATTCTGTTGTATTCTACTTTTCCAAGTGCCCAGAATGGTGCTCTGCAAGTAGTAAGTGCTCAATAATTAATAATGATAATGATAATGAAGACATTTGTTAAGTGCTTACTATGTGCAAAACACTGTTCTAAGTGCTGGGGAGGATAATAGGTGATCATGAGGGGCTCACAGTCTTAATCCCCATTTTACAGAGGAGGTAACTGAGGCAAAGAGAAGTTAAGTGACTTGCTCAAAGCCACACAGCTAACAAGTGGCGGAGCTGGGATTTGAACCATGACCTCTGACTCCCAAGCCCGTGCTCTTTCCACCGAGCCACGCTACCAATTGATCGATTGATCAATTAATTGGGTCCAAGTTGACAGTGTCAGAAGGCGGTTTCCTAATTCCATTATCTCATTCTAGCCAAAGTGGATATCTAAAACATGCTTTTTTTTTTCTGAACTGACTGTATGTCAAAAGTGTTTCCCGCATAACCTTTGGTCTTCTGTTGTAGATCCATACTCAGCGGTGAATTTGGTTGTAGTGATGTTTCTTTGACCACGAAGGGCAATTATGTATCTAAATATCTATCTCATATTTATCATATATCACACAGGCTTGGGAGTCAGAGGTGGTGACTTCTGATCCCGGCTCTGCCACTTATCAGCCGTATGACTCTGGGCAAGTCACTTAACTTCTCTGTGCCTCAGTTACCTCATCTGTAAAATGGGGATGAAGACCGCGAGCCCCACATGGGACAACCTGATTATCTTGTATGTATCCCAACACTTAGCCCTTTGTTGGGTAGGTATTGTCTCTATTTAAGTGCTTAGTACAGTGCTCTGCACATAGTAAGTGCTCAATAAATATGACTGAATGACTATAATACAATAATTTTTATATACCATTTGTAGTATATTATATGTGCAAATATACATATATATAATTATTGAGGTGATACATATGTACGTGTTTATGTATGATTATTGTGATTATAATAATTACAATATAATTTATTCCATCCAAAATAGTCAGTCTCTTTAGGAACACCAGGACTGTGGCTAGCCACTGTTGTATCCTAAATTCCTCCAGTTATTCTGTTCATTCATTCATTCATTCATTCATTCATTCATTCATTCATTCATTCATTCATTCAACTGTATTTATTGAGCCCTGACTGGATTATTGCATCAGCCTCCTCTCTAGTCTCCCCTCTTCCTGCCTCTTCCCGCTCCAGTCTATTCTTCACTACGCTGCCCGGAATATCTTTCTACAGAAACGCTCTGGGCATGTCACTCCCCTCCTCAAAACTCTCTAAATTTATCTATTTTGATGGTGTTGACGCCTGACAAAACTTGTTTTGTTTTGTTGTCTGTCGCTTCCATTGAGACTGTGAGCCCGTTTTGGGGCAGGGATTGCCTCTATCTGTTGCCAAATTGTACATTCTCAGCACTTAGTACAGTGCTCTGCAAACAGTGAGCGCTCAATAAATCGGATTGAATGAATGAATGACTGTTCTTTCCACGCAGGTTGTGGGAGCTTCTCTGGTCAGCGTTCCCTAACTCTCTGTACCCTTTTCATTGCCACCACCCTTCACCTTCAGACCATCGGTAACCAGTCATCTCCCTCATACTGGGGCTGGCTGCAGGAAGCTCAGGGAGAAAGCACTCCCTCCTGGGCCCACGGGCTCTCCAGATCCACATTTGATCCCCCCTTTTGTCCCCTCCATCACCTGGACCTTCTTCTCACACTTCCCAGAGGCAGGCACCAAAGTCTGGGACCTCAGCAATAATTAACAGTTTTTTAAGAAGGAGACAATGAAATCCATTCCAGTTCCAACCACCTTGCCCTGGATCTAATATTTTTCCTCCCAGTACTGTTCTTCTTGGGGTGCTCCAGGTTTCAGACTCATATTCTCCAAGTCATTTGGAAGCAGAGTCTCTCCGGGTCCTTTCTCCCCATCAGGGGTACTAGAGCATTGTGCCTTAGTGGCTAGAGCATGGGCCTGGGAGTCAGAAGGACCTGGATTCTAATCCCAGCTCTGCCCCTCACCTGGTGTGTGACCTTAGGCAAGTCACTCACATTCTGTGTGCCTCAGTTCCCTCTTCTGGAAAATGGGGAGAAGAGCCTGAGCCCCATATGTGACAGAGACTGCGTTCAACCTGATTCACTTATATCTATCCCAGTGCTTAGGAAGGTGTTTGGTTCTTGTCTGTCCGTCTCCCCCGATTAGACTGTAAGCCCGTCAAACAGCAGGGACCGTCTCTATCTGTTGCCGACTTGTTCATTCCAAGCGCTTAGTACAGTGCTCTGCACATAGTAAGCGCTCAATAAATACTATTGAATGAATGAATACATAGTAAGCACTTAACAAGTACCATCATCATAATAATAATAACTTGGTCATCCGGGGTGAGGCTATCCTAAATCTCACCCGGCAGGATCCTCTCCCTTTAATCCTTGGGTTTGGCATCCATTCAGGGTCACGGGAAGTATCCTCCTTGTATTGTGGTTTCCCAGGAGCACGACTCACCTCTCCCTCCCCGCCACGTCCCCACCTCCTTACCTCAAGATGACCGAGGGTCTTCTTCTACCCCTATTTCATCCCTAATCCTGCCCTCTGATTGGCTCAGCTGAGTATTTACACGTTCTCAGAAATGGGATTCACTGAGTGATTCTCCTGACTTCCTCTTCCCTCTCTGAAATGCGGGGTCCAGGAGAATTGACTCTCACAATAATGTATAATAGCATATTGTATTATGCTATGTTACGTTATATTATACCATATTTATCATACAATATTATACAAGATAACTAATAATATTAATTATTGTATTTGTCAAGTGCTTACTCTGTGCCAGGTACTGTACTAAACCCTAAGGGAAATACAAGACAACCGAGTCAGAGCAGTTCCTTTGTCACATAGGGCTCACGGTCTTAATCCCCATATTACAGTAAGGTCACTGAGGCACAGAGAAGTGAAGTGCCCAAGGGCACATAACAGACAAGTGACAGAGCTGCGATTAGAACACACTGTGGGGAGGGAATGCTTCTATTTATTGTTATATTGTACTCTCCCAAGCGTTTAGTACAGTGCTCTGCACACAGTAAACACTCAATAAATATGATTGAATGAATGAATGAATGAACCCACATCCTCTGACTCCCAGGCCCATGCTCTATCCACTAGGCCATGTTGCTTTTCCATGTAGATCTAGAAAGAAGTAGAGCTTTCTGGAACAGTCCACCATGATCCAATGATTAAGGCATCTTCCATGGAACCACCCAGCTTGATTTTTACGTGATTTTAATAAAGGGACTTGGCTGCGGTCGGTGCTCTCATTAGCCATGGGGAGCCAGTTCTTGTGAATTGTAGTTAAGTCTCAAAACAACTGTAGGTCTGGTTATTAAAAGCTGTGCTGCAAGCCAGTCTCGCGGGGAAAGGATTTATGGATTTTGGCTGAAGGAAGGATTTTATTCTCCTGCGGGAAACCTTGCCATGAGCCTGTTTCATTGTTGTGCAATCGACCCACTCAAGTCATCCATTAGGTGAGCTGTGCCCTGGGTTCGTGTGCCCACAAAGTGGACATTTGTCATTCAACATTTGTGGGCAGAAAAAAAAGAATTCATTGCAGGCAACTAAAAATTATCCTCCAAAATGGTATTGCTTTCACCTGTACAGCAATAGAAACTTGATTTTTCAGACAAAAAGCTCTTGGCAAGAGGGAGCAAACCTTCGGGCCACCGATCACTCACTGAATCTGCCTATTACCCAATAGAAAGCTTTCTCTCCACTGTTTTAACTACTTTTTTTCTCTGTTTAACTTGTTTTTCATAATCTTTTTCCCCTTTCTTTTATGAAATGTGTTAACGTGCTAACTATGTATGAGGCACTGTTCTAAGCATGCTAGGGTAGATATGAGATAATCAGGTTGGACACAGTTCCTGTCTCATGTGGGGCTCACAATCTTAATCCTCATTTTACAGATGAGGGAACTGAGGCCCAAAGAAGTGCCTCTCTCTATATACATATAATCATATCTCTTATTCTTTTTCTTATATCAACAATTCTTTTTATTATATCTATAATTCTTTTCATATGCAGCTGATGCCTATTTACTTGTTTTGATGTCTGTGTGAGCAGAGATTGTCTCTGTTACTGAATCGCATTTCCCAAGTTTAGGACAGTGCTCTGCACACAGTAAGTGCTCAATAAATACAAACGAATGAATGAATAGAATGAAGTGACTTGCTCAAGGTCTCACAGCAGATAGGCTGAGTCAGGATTAGAACTCAGGTCCTTCTGACTCCTGGGCCCATGTTCTATCCATCAGGTCATGTTGCTTCTCTACTCGAATAGAATAGCTCTTGAATACTTAGAATAGCTTTAGATTATGACAGAATAGCTCTCCAATAGCTACTTTAGGACTGATAGAGTAGCCATAGCTAAAACACTTCTTTTTAAGCACTGATTCATCCTCATACCCATTTTTACATGCTCCTTTTCCTCCTATCTATAATTATTTTGTGTCCCTTTCCCTTGTTAGATTGCAAGCTCCATGAGGGTGGAGATCATGCCTTCTAACTCTATGGAATTGCCCCAAGTATTTGTTACAGTGCTCTGTCTACTATCGGAACTCAAAAAAAAATCAAATTGTTTATCCTGATTCTTGCTACTGAAATCTTTTAAGCTAGTCCCCTTCCAGGTACTACCCCACCTCCCTCCTCCCATTTCCATCCAAACCTCTCAAACAGGTGGTAATGATAATAATGGTGGTATTTGTTAAGCGCTTACTATGTGCCAAGCACTGTTCTAAGCACTGAAGGGATACAAAGTGATCAGGTTGTACCACGTGGGGCTCACAGTTTTAATCCCCATTTTACAGATGAGGTAACTGAGGCACAGAGAAGTTAAGTGACTTACCCAAAGTCGCAGAGCTGACGAGTGGCGGAGTCGGAATTAGAACCCACGACCTCTGCCTCCCAAGCCTGGGCTCTTTCCATGAAGCCACGCTGCTTCTCCACTGCTTCCACTTCCTCTCCTCCAATTGCCTTCTGGATTCTCAAGAGTCTGATTTTCATTCCCATCTCTCCACTGTGTCAGTGTTTTCCAAGTTACAAATGCCAAAATCCAAGGGACTCCATTCTGTCCTAATTTACCTCAACCTCTCGGCTGCCTTTAACCCTGTGTCTTCAACCACTTCTTTCTCCAGCTTACACTATGTAGCCTTAGTTTTTCTGAGAGTTTTCTTTGGATTTGCCTCTTAACTCTCTGGCCAATCCTTCTCAGTGTCATCCAACAGCTTTTCTCCTGCCTCCCATCCCCCTCAATATATTTGTCCCTCCCTCACCCCTCGGGCCCATTCATTCATTCAATAGTATTTATTGAGCCCTTACTATGTGCAGAGCACCTGTACTAAGCACTTGGAATGTACAATTCGACAACAGATAGAGACGATCCCTGCCCAATGGCGGGCTTACAGTCTAATCGGGGGAGACGGACAAAAATAAGACAACATAATCATGATGAATAGAATCAAGGGGATGTACACCTCATTAACAAAATATATAGGGTAATAAAAATATATACACGTGTGGCCTGTGGAAACCCCACTCCATTATAGGAAAGCGTCCCTTCACCTGTTCCTCACCCAATCACTGCTCCTCCTCGCCATCACCAAAAACTGGCTTTCACCAGATGACACTGTCTCCCCTGTGGCTCGTTCTAGAGGGGGCCTCATCTTTGCCCATTCCCCAAGACTGACGGGGAAAGGAGTCATCATCTTCCTTTCTGCCATTTTGCATCATCTCTCTCCCATAATCTCTCTCCCTTCCTTTGAAGCCCATATCCTCTGCCCACCCACTCCATTTACTTAATTATAATAATAATAATAACTGTCATTATGGTACCTGTGATTACTATGTGCCAAGCACTGTTCTAAGTACTGGGGTAGGACAAGTTAATCAGGTGGGACACAGTCCCTGTCCCACTTTGGGATCACATTCTTAATCCTCATTTTTTACAGATGAGGTAACTGAGGCCCAGAGAAGTGAAGTGATTTGCCCATGTTCACACAGCAGACATGCGACCTCTGACTCCCAGGCCCGTGCTCTATCTACTAAGCCATATTACCTCCCCTCAAGCCCCACCTCCAACCTTCTGAACCATTTTGATTCCTTTTCCCAACCTTACCTCAATCCCTGGAGACTTCATTATCCATGTGGATCTTCCCTACTACCCTTCCGACGCCTGCTTCCCCTCACTCCTCAGCTCCACTGACCTTTCATTCATTCATCCAATCCTATTTATTGAGCCCTTACTGTGTGCAAATCACTGTACTAAGCACTTGGGAGAGTGCGACACAACAACAAACACATACTCTCCCTGCCCACAGTGAGCTCACAGTCTGGAGGGGGAAACAAACATTAATATACAGAAATAGATCGATAAACAAATAAATAAATAAATTAAAAATCTCCTGCTCCATCCTATCTCACCCGCTTAACAATTTAGACATGTGTTTGGTTTCATTATCTCTTGTCACTACACAATTTCTAATCTCATCTACTCTGAAATTCCTCTATTTGACCACAACGTCCCCACCTGCCTCCTCTCCCACATATCATCAGTGGTACTTACTGAGTGCTAACTGTGTGCAGAGCACTGTATTAATCACTTGGGAGAGTACTACAGCAAAGTTGGTAGATATGTTCCCTACCCAGATGAGCTTGCAGTCTAGTAGGTGAGACAGACATTAATGCAAATACATATTTACCCATCTAAAAGAGAGCTCTGATCTAACAACACCTTCCACGTGTTCAAAGTTATCGTGCCCCATTTGATCTCCAAACCCAATCTACCTTCTCTTGAAGCACAAATCCAGGCCCTCACCTCTGCCCTTTCCACTAAACTCAATGCTCTCGTTCCCCTATATCTCTGTCATTCCCTTGTAGCCAACACTCAGCTCTGTATCGACTACTCAGTCCGCTTTCTCCACTCTTGCACTCAAGCTGTGGAGAGCTGATGGTGGAAATCCAGACTCCAGGCCAATCTCATCCTCTTGCAACTCATCATCACCTGCTTTACCTCTCCCCTCACCTCCACCCCACAACAATACTTCTCCATCGTTATTGCCTGCTGCTGTTTTAGACTTTTAATGCCTTCTTCCAACCCCCTCCCCCTCTGCCTCCCCATCCCTTGCCATCATGACCTTTCCACCTTATTTACTGATAAAATTGAAGATGTAAATTAGGTGTAGTCTTCCTAAAGTTTCCCCTGTGCCTCCCTGGTCCCTCCCTCGTCCTGCCCCTGTTGACTCTCTCATCCTTCCCAGCAGAATCTCAGGAAGAGATCTCCCTCCTCCTTGCAAAATCTACTCCCTCCACCTGTGCCTGTGACCATCCCTTCAAATCACATCAAAACATTGACTCCCTCCCATTTTTTACTCCCTGACCACTATCTTCAACTGTTGACTCTCTAATGTTTCTTTCCTTACCCAGTTCTTTCGAACATGCCCATGTACCACCTATCCTGCAAAAAAAAAAAACCCTCCTTGATCCCACGGCACCCTACAGTTATCACTCCATCTCCTTCCTACCATTCCTTTTCAAACTCTTCGAGCGAGTTGATTAAACCCTCTGCCTTCACTTCCTCTCCTCCGATTATCTTCTTGTCACCCTGCAATCTAGCTTCTGCCCCCTCCACTCTATGGAAACTGCCTTCTCTAAGGCCACTAGTGATCTCCTCCTTGCCAAATTCAAGGGCCTCTACTCCATCCTAAATCTCCTCGACCTTTCGGCTGCCTTCGACACTGTGGACCACACCTTTCTCTTAAAACACTATCTAACCTTGGCATCGCTGACACTGTCCTCTCATGGTTACCCTTTTATTTATCTGGCCATTCCTCAGTCTCTTTTGAAAGCTCTAAATTTGATCGGTTCTAACTTCACAGCATCTTTAGAATCAGGCCTTTCTTTTCCATCTAAACTGCAATCACTCTGATCCAAGAATTTATTATTCTCCACATAGACTATTGTAGCAGCCTTCTCTCCTGCGTCTCTGTTTCCTGCCTCTCCCCACTCCAGTCCATACTTCACTCTGCTACCCAGATTAATTTCTAAAATTCATTCTGTTCATAATGCCCCACTCCTCAAATACCTCCAGTGGTTACCCTTCCAACACCAATTCAAACATAAATTCCTTACCATAGGCTTTGAAGCACTTAATCCGTTTTTCCTATCCTACTACAACCCACCCTGCGAACTTCACTCCTCCAATGTCAACCTACTTACTGTACCTCGATCTCATCTATCTCTCCACTGAAACCTTGAACAAGTCCTCCCTCTGGCTTACAACTCCTTTTTTAAAAATAGTATTTGTTAAGTGCTTACTATGCATCAGACAGTGCTGGCTGGGGTAGATACAAGCTAATCAGGTTGGATACAATACATGCCCCACAAAGGACCCAAGGTCTTAATCTCCATTTTACAGATGAGGGAACTGAGGCCCATAGAAGTGAAGTGACTTGCCCAAGGTGATGCAGACAAGTGGCAGGGCAGTGATTAGAACCCAGGTCCTTCTGACTCCCAGGCTGGTGCTCTATCCACAAGGCCATGCTACTTCTCATATCTCCATTCATAACTAGGAGTGCAATTCTCTCTCCAGTTTCAAAACCCTAGTAAAATCACCACTTCTCCCAGAAGCCTCTTCCCACTAAGCTTCCATTTCCTCTTTTCGCTTTTCCTTCTGCTTCTCTTTTGCACTTAGATCTGTAACTCTTCAGCACTTGATATTCACCCCACGTCCAGCCCTGCAGCCCATAAGTTCAAATCCTTATAGTCAGCCATTTCCCCTAGCTGTAGTTTACTTATTGTCTGCCTCACCCTCTGAACTGTAAACTCCTCGTAGACAGGGATCATGTCTACCAACCTTACTGAATTGTAATCTCCTGAGCGCTCTCCACACACCACTCAATAAATGCCATTTTTTATGGTATATTTTAAGCACTCACTATGTATCCTTCAAGAAGCCTTCCCTGACTAAGCCCTCCTCTCCTCTTCCCCCACTCCTGCGTCGCCCTTATTTCCTCCCTTCATTCATCTTGCCTCCTATCCCCACAGCTCTTATTTATATATCTGTATATATGTAAATGTAATTTATTTATTTACTTGTTCTATTAATGCCTGTCTCCCCCTCTACACTGTGAGCTTGTTTTGGACAGGGAATGTGACTGTTTGTTGTTATATTGTATTCTCCCAGGCACTTAGTATAGTGCTTTGCATACAGTAAGTGCTCGATAAATACGATTGAATGGATGTGCTGGAATAGATGAAGGCTTTTTTTAAAATTGTCATTATATTTGCTAAACACTTACTATGTGTCAAGCACTGTTCTAAGCAGTGGAGTAAATACAAGTTACACATATAGGATACAGTCCCTGTACCATATGGGGCTCACAGTCTAGGTAGGAGGGAAAATAGGTGTTTAACACCCATTTTACAGTTGAGAAAATTGAAGCACAAAGAAGTAAAGTGACTTGCCCAAGATCACACAGCAGACCAGTGGTGAAACCGAGACTAGAAGCCAGGCCCTCAAACTCATTATTGAGTTAATCAATGAGAAGCCGGGTGTCTAATGGAAAGAAAACATTGATTAATCGATTTGTTCCCTCCTTGTTCTCTGCCACTCTGTATGAGTCTCTCCTTTCCCCCCCTCTTTTTGAAATGTCTTTTTCTTCTCTATTTTTGTCTCTCTACACTTCTGCATCTTTATCTTTCCTATAACTGGCTCTTTAAGTCCTGTCTCTGGCCCTGCCCCATCATATCAACTGTATTTACTAAGTGCTTACTGTGTGCAGAGCACTGTGCTAAGCACTCGGGAGCATGCAATATAACCGAGTTGAGAGACATGTTCCCTGCCCAGAACATGCTTACAGCAGAGAGGTAGCTGACAGTCTAGTAGGAGCTTATGTCTCACTTTGAGCTTCTCCAACTCCATCCACTCACCTTGCTTCTGGGGTAAATTGCCCCCCAAATCGCTCCAGAGCCTGGCTTTACCACTGTGCATAACGATAACTGCTTCTGCCAAGTTTCCTCCTCTGCTTTGTCTTTCATTCCACAGCTGCCCCAACCAATTTAAGGCCCTCAAGATTGAGGAGTCTAACTCTATCCCGATTCTCCTGATCCCATGCTGCTTCGCCTCTGCAATTAAATCACCTCTTAGGTCACATCGAAAATGTGGGAAAACTAAAGTTTGGGGAGTGGAGAGAAGAGGCCTCCTATTTGGCGAAGTAAATGCCATTTAATAATTAATAAAAATAATCATGCTACTTGTTAAGCGCTTACTCCATGCCCAACACTGTACTAGGCACTGGGGTAGATAAAACAGTCAGTTCCCACATGAGCCTCTCACTTTAAGTCAGACGGAGAACAGGTATCGTATCCCCATTTTGCAATGAGGAAAGCGAGGCACAGGGAGGTTTTGCGATCGTCCAAGGTCACACAGCAGACAAGTGACGGAACCAGGATTACAACCCAGATTCCCTGACTCTCAGGTCTGTTTTTTTTCCACTAGGCCACGTTGTTCCTCGTAATTTTTCTAACATTAAAGCAGAGATGAGGCTATTATTCAGGTCATAGAAAATTTCAGTTTAGCAAGAAGGTGAAGAGGAGGTAAGAGAAGAAAAAGGGTACAAAAGGAAGAGAAAAGGGAGAGGAAGACTTCAGGATGCTTAGGTCGCATCAGTTCCCTAATGCACTCTTTAAAGTATCTGTTGCCGACTTGTTCATTCCAAGCGCTTAGTACAGTGCTCTGCACATAGTAAGCGCTCAATAAATACTACTGAATGAATGAATGAATAAAGTGTTACATCGATTAGACCGTAATCCCGTCAAAGGGCAGGGACTGTCTCTGTTACCAATTTGTTCATCCCAAGTGCTTAGTACAGTGCTCTGCACATAGGAAGCGCTCAATAAATACTATTGAATGAATGAATCCAATAGACACACCCTGGATTAACTCCCCCTTGCCCCATACTATGTTGTCAAATTTTCACCGTTTTCCACAAGCAACATATGTGGCTATCAATGCTTACAATTACGTGGCCGTAGTAGTAATACTTATTAAGTGATTATTGTGTACAGAACACCGTACTAAGCACTGGAAATAGTCCAAAAATGGGAATTTAGCACACTTCGTGGTCTTCATGAGGCTCACAGTGGAGAAGCAGCGTGGCTCAGTGGAAGGAGCTTGGGCTTCCGAGTCAGAGGTCATGGGTTCGACTCTCGACTCTGCCACTTGTCAACTGTGTGACTGTGGGCAAGTCACTTAACTTCTCTGTGACTCAGTGAACTCATCTGTAAAATGGTGATTAACTGTGAGCCTCACGTGGGACGACCTGATTATCCTGTATCTACCCCAGCGCTTAGAACAGTGCTCTGCACATAGTAAGCGCTTAACAAATACCAACATTAAAAGAAATGTTTGATCTGCTTTTCAAAAATCATGGTGAGGTATATATGTGGTAAAGGCAATTATATGAGTAAATAAAGTGCATGTAGAGTTTGCGCCCTGGCTTTGGTCCAAGTTTTGTCCCTCCTGACCGAACTGGGTATTTCATTCATTCATTCATTCATTAGTATTTATTGAGCGCTTACTATGTGCAGAGCACTGTACTAAGCGCTTGGAATGTACTAATCGGCATCGGGTAGAGACAGTCCCTGCCCATTGATGGGATTACAGTCTAATCGGTGGAGACAGACGGACAAGAACAATAGCAATAAATAGAATCAAGGGGATGAACATCTCATTAAAACAATAGCAATAAATAGAATCAAGGTGATGTACATCTCCTTAACAAAATAAATAGGGTAATAAAAATATATACAATTGAGCGGAGGAGCACAGTGCTGAGGGGAGGGGAAGGGAGAGGGGAAGGAGCAGAGGGAAAGCAGGGGGGGGAAAGGGGGCTTAGCAGAGGGGAGGTGAAGGTGGGGGGGGGGCAGCAGAGGGAGCAGAGGGAAAAGGGGAAGCTCAGTGTGGGAAGGCCTCTTGGAGGAGGTGAGCTCTAAGTAGGGCTTTGAAGAGGGGAAGAGAATTAGTTTGGTGGAGGTGAGGGAAGTTAGCTGCTTCCTTCTTCAGTTCCACCTTGCAATGGTGGCCTGCCTGACATTTTAAACGCTCAAATTATTTGAAAAGATCTTTTTTAATAAACACAGAATTCAAATATATGGCTTAGTTGCAATAGATATCAGTTAATTACAAAGCCATTTTAAAATTAGATGAAGTAAGCTAAATTCTCATTTTCAGTAGCATCACTTTAACCATTATTTCTTTCTCCTGAAATAATGGACCTTCTCATTTTTTTTTCATTTAACATTTAGCTTATCCTTACCTTTTTCAGGGTAGTTTGGATAGCAGAAGCTCCTCCTTGGCTCTCAGGTCCTCATTTCCAGATTAGTTTCTTTTTTTATCGCAGAGATTTTTGAGAAATTTCCTACAAAGAATCCACATTGATGATCCTTTATATTTATAAAGAGAGGTATAAGTTTTTTTCAGATCAATTTTATTTGGTAGCAGCTTCAATTCCACAGCTTCAAGTAGTGCTCCCTTGATTGATGTGGCAGCAGAATTAAATTAAATAAGATATATTAAATTAAAATTAAATCCTGATCAGCAAAATTAAAGATTAACTGTCCACTAGGTAATCTAATCAGCTTTCTTTAGTGCTGTAATAAATAATAATGACAGTGAGATTTTTATCAGCGGGTGAGATTGAAGCTGATAATAATAATAATAATAACAACATAATAGCTATGGTTTTTGTTAAGCGTTTGCTATGTTCCAGGCACCTTATTAAGTGATGGGATGATTACAAGCAAATTGAGTTGGGCATAGTCCCTGTCCCCTCCTAGGGCTTACAGTCTTAATGCCCATTTTACAGAAGAGGTAGCTGAGGCCCTGAGAAGTGAAGTGACTTGCCGGAGATCACACAGCAGAAAAGCGGCCAAACCAGTACAAGACCTTAAACTCACTGTGGGCAGGGAATGTGCCTGTTTATCACTGTATTGCACTTCCCCAAGCGTTTAGTACAGTTCTCTGAACACAGTAAATGCTCGATAAATACGATTGAGTGAATGAATGAATCCTGGCCTGTGTTCTAATCACTAGGCCAAGCTCTCTTTCCTGAGCGCTTGGAAGAGTACAGTACAAAAGAGTTGATATACATGATCCCTGTCCAGAAGGAGCTTATGGTCTCCATTTCTATGGCTAAATGCTAGGTTGATTGGCCTTCTGCCACTGTCTCCTTACTGACTACAGCATCACAATATCCTTGAATTTTTCTTCATCGGGCATATAAGGCTCTTCAGCTATCCAACCTCTTTGCGGTGTCCCCGTTTCACCTCATTTTATGGCATGCAGGTGTCTGATTTCCCCATAGTTCTACTCAGCTAAGTATACTCTGAGGAAAACTGCATCAGTGCTGGTGAACTGCCTTGATTCCAGGCATTTAGGAATCTGCCTTGCCATTTGAGGATAAATACCATCATCAAAGCACTGGGCCCGAGTGGATAATGGGAGTCAGAAGGACCTGGGTTCTAAACCTGGATCCGCCACTTGTCTGTTTTGTGACCTCGGGCAAATCCCTTAACTTCTCTGTGCCTCAGTTACCTCATCTGTAAAATGAGGGTTAAGATTGCGAGCTCCACGTGGGACATGGACTGTGTCCAACCTGATTAGCTCTTATCTACCTCAGCACTTAATACACTTAATACAGTGTCTGGCAGATCTTAAGCTCATTCCTGCCCCACGATACATATGTAAATATTTTTATAATCTGTTCTTTCCCCTATCCCTAATCTACTCTAATGTCTCTCTCCCCCTGTAGACATATGGCCCAATGTGGACAGAGATCTTGTCCAGCAATACTGTTGTACTGTACTTTCCCAAACAGTACAGTGTTCTGCAAATAGTAAGCACTCAATAAATACCACTCACTGATTAAATTTTTTATGCACTTAATATGTGCTAAGTACTGTACTAAATCCTGGGGAAAATACAAGATAATCCGCTTTGGCACAGCCCCTATTCTACATGGGACTCAGAGTCTAGGTAGGAAGTTGGCAGGCACTGAAAACCCATTTTACAGATGAGAAAACTGAGGTACAGAGAAGTTAAATAAGTTGCCCATGGTCATACAGCAGGAAAATGATGGAGCCAGGATTCGAATAATACCGATAACAATAATAATAATAATGATTGTATTTGTTAAGTGCTTATTATGTGTCAAGTGCCATTCTAAGCACTGGAGTAGACACAAAGTAATCAGGTTGTTCCACGCGGGGGCTCCCAGTCTTAGTCCCCATTTTACAGATGAGGTAACTGAAGCACAGAGAAGCTAAGTGGTCACACAGCAGACGAGTGGCGGAGCCAGGATTAAAACCCATGTCCTTTGATTCCCAGGTCCTTCCTCTTTCTGCTAAGTCACAGGGCTTCCCCAACAACCGACTTGCTACAAAACAGTTACAAAATTTGTAGATTTGGGGGGTGCATGACCACAAGGCAAAATTATCCAAATACTCCAACTTTTGAATGACTGTCTATAATAATAATAATGTTGGTATTTGTTAAGTGCTTACTCAAGTCCGCTCAACTGTATATATTTTCGTTACCCTATTTATTTTGTTAATGAATTGTACATCGCCTCGATTCTATTTAGTTGCCATTGTTTTTACGAGATGTTCTTCCCCTCGACGCTGTTTATTGCCATCGTTCTCGTCTGTCCGTCTCCCCCAATTAGACTGTAAGCCCGTCAAACGGCAGGGACTGTCTCTATCTGTTGCCGACTTGTTCATCCCAAGCGCTTAGTACAGTGCTCTGCACATAGTAAGCGCTCAATAAATACTATTGAATGAATGAATGAATACTATGTGCCGAGCACTGTTCTAAGCACTGGGGTAGATACAGGGTAATCAGGTTGTCCCACGTGAGGCTCACAGTCTTCATCCCCATTTTACAGATGAGGGAACTGAGGCACAGAGAAGTGAAGTGACTTGCCCACAGTCACACAGCTGACAAGGGGCAGAGCCGGGATTTGAACCCGTGACCTCTGGCTCCCAAGCCCATGCTCTTTCCACTGAGCCACGCTGCTTCAGTGTTGGTGTTTGTTAAGTGCTTACTATGTGCCAAGCACTGTTCTAAGCACTGGGGTGGATACAAGGTAATCAGGCTGTCCCACGTAGGGCTCACAGTTTCCATCCCTATTTTACAGATGAGGTAACTGAGGAACAGAGAAGTTAAGTGACTTCCCCAAAGTCACACCGCTGACAGGCGGCAGATCTGACATTCGAACCCATGACCTCTGACTCCCAAGCCCGGGCTCTTGTCACTAAGCCATGCTGCTACTCTCAGAACCCTGGATGTTGCTTATAGCCTGTTGAGTTGGAAGATTTAAACCTTGGATACAAGTCCCTTGGTGCATCTTCTAGCGTGACTGAAAAAAAAAACACACTTTGAAGAAGAACTGAGCCTAGTACACATTCCTGCTTTAACCCACTGACAATGAGGAATTGACTGGTCAGGGAAATCCTTGCTCTGATCCAATCGGTCATACTGTCTGAAATTGTTTCACATCCTTACTGAGCTTTTCAGGGCAGACAGATTTTCCAAGCAATTTCCAGATCTCATATCCACCGATTGGGTCAGGTACTTTTTCTAAACTGTAGGCTCTACCAACTCTGTTGTATGGTAGCCTCCCAAGCCCTTAGTACAGGGCTCTACACAAAGGTGAGTGCTCAATTAATACCACTGGTTGCTTGATTCCATAAGATTTCAGGATCACTCCTTCCACTCTTTCTGTATCTGGCAGACTATAAAGATCACCCGTGCAGAGCGCTGTTCTAAGAGCTTGAGAGAGTACAATACAACTGAGAGAGTACACTTGAAGTAACCCGGTCCAAGTACAGTGCCTGCCACACAATAAGCACTGAACAAATACCATAATTATTGTTATTACTGGAAAGAGCACAGGCCTGGGAGTTTAGAGGACCCGGGTTATAATCCTAGCTTCGTCACTTGTCCATTGTGGGACCTTGGACGAGCCAGTTGATTTTCCTGTGCCTCAGTTAACTCATCTGGAAGATGGGAATTAAATCCTAATCCCTTGTATTTACACTGAGCCCAAAGTGGGGAATTATCTTTTATCTACTCCAGCCCTCAGGATAGTGTTGTAAAAACTAAAAAACCCTGACTTTCCCATCACTGTTCATGGCGCCACCATCCTTCCTGCCTCACAAGTCCATAAACTTGGTGTTATCCTTATCTCCTCTCTGTCATTCAACCCACATGTTCAAGCCATCACTAAATCTTGTCAATTCTACCTTCACAACATCGCAAAAAATCCGTCCCTTCCTCTCTATCCAAACTTCTATCACATTAACACAAGCACTTACCCTATCCCGCCTTGATTATCGTCTCGGCCTCATCACTGACCTCCCTGCTTCCCGTGTCTCACCACTCCAGTCCACACTCCACTCTGCTGCCCACATTATTTTCCTTCAAAAAACGTTTGGACCAAGTTTCCTCACTCCTCAAGAAACTCCAGTGGCCGCCCATCCACCTCCGTATCAAAGAAAAACTCCTCACCATTGTCTTTAAAGCTCTCAATCGACTTGTCCCCTCCTACCTCACCTTGCTATTCTCCTACGATCCAGCCAGCACATTTCATTCCTCTAATGCTAATCTCACTATCTCTCAATCTCTACCTCACCTCTGACCTCTCGCCCACATCCTTCCTCTGGCCTAGAATGCCTTCCTTCCTCATATCAGATAATTGATCTCCTCCTGCTTCAAAGCCTTACTGAAGGCATATCTCCTCCAAGAAGTCTTGTCTGTCTGTCTCCCCCGATTAGACTGTAAGCCCAGTCTGTCGGTCTCCCCCGATTAGACCGTAAGCCCATCAAACGGCAGGGACCGTCTCTATCTGTTGCCGACTTGTTCATTCCAAGCGCTTAGTACAGTGCTCTGCACATAGTAAGCGCTCAATAAATACTATGGAATGAATGAATGAAGTCTTCTCTGACTCTGAAGTCCTCCTCTCCTCTTCTCCCACTCCCTTCTGTGTCACCCTGACTTGCTCCCTTTATTCATCCTCCCTCCCAATCCCACAGCAAATATGTAAATATCTTTTATTTAATTATTATTAATTTATTTACATATATTCATGTCTGTCACCCCCTCTAGACTGTGAGCTCATTGGGGGCAGGGAATGTGTCTGTTGTTGCTTTACTGCACACTCCCAAGCATTTAGTACAGTGTTTTGCAAAGAGTAAGCGCTCAATGAATATGACCGAATGAATGAATGAACAAGTACCATTTAAAAAGTTGGTTGACACATTCTCTGCCCACTGAGAGCTGATTTGAAAGTTAAAAAGAGTTGGCGGAGAGCCTCTCATTCATTCAATCGTATTTATTGAGCATTTACTGCGTGCAAAGTACTGTACTAAGTGCTTAGCCCTGGAAAAGGCCTTGACATCAGTGGTAAAGAGTTTTTATTTTGATTTGGAGGGCAGCTGTGGATTTTCTGTTTTTTAAAAATTTTTAAAGTTTTAAAACTGATTTGTTGCTATTACTTCCTTTACCAATCCCCTTGCTTTCTATGGAATCTTTGACTTATTTTAGTTACGTACTGAAGGATCGTTTACCGTGGATTAAGGACGTTTACATCCCACGCTCCAACTATTTTTCAAATCTCAATGTTTCAACACGTCCCTGTCCTGGATCATTTGTACCCTAAGGTTTTCCAATTCCCTTTTAGGTCACACACACACACTGCAAGTCTGTCCTGAGCTGTGACATATCAACAAAGACCTGTCGCTTCACTCTTAGATAAGCAGAGCCACAGTTTCAGAAGTGTCACTGAACTCTGTGACTGATTAGACAATGCAGAAATGACCCAGAAATGTAACAGATTGAAACCAACCTTTATAACACATAAACTAAAGGGAACTAACTTCACACCTGAATGCCAACTCACCTCTCCAAGAAGAAAACCAAAGAAATAACAATGAGCTTGCCAAGGACATAAGAGAAGCCCTGGAGATCAAAAAGTAAAGAAAGTGAAAAGACTCATTTTCCAGTACAAAAATTGAAAAGCAGAAGGAAGAATTACTTCTGCAAGTATAATTAAAATAATTAAGTGTGAATTGGGAGAAAATAATACGAGAGTATTTAAAAATAATAATAATAATAATTATGTCACTTGTTAAGCACTTACTATGTGCCAAGCACTGTCCTAACTGCTGGGGTAGATACAAGTGAATCAGGTTGGACAGAGTTCCTGTCCCACATGAGGATCATACTCTTAATCCCCATTTAACAGATGAGGTAACTGAGGCACAGAGAATAATAACAATTTGTTAAGCGCTTACTATGTGACAGGCACTATACTAAGCAGTGGGGTGCATAGAAGTAGCGTGGCTCAGTGGCAAGAGCACGAGTTTGGGAGTCAGAGAACATGGGTTCTAATCCCGACTCTGCCACTTGTCTGCTGTGTGACCTTGGGAAAGCCACTTCACTTCTCTGGGCCTTAGTAACCTCATCTGTAAAATGGGGATTAAGACTGTGAGGCCCATGTGGCACTACCTGATTACCTTGTATGTATTACAGCACTTAGAACAGTTCTTGGCACGTAGTAAGCGCTTAACAAATACCATAATTATCATTATTATTATTATTACAAGCAAATTGGATTCGACACAGTCCCCGTCCCACATGGGGCTCCCAGTCTCAATCCCCAATATACAGATGAGATAACTGAGACACAGAGAAGCCAAGTGACTTGCCCAAGGTCACAGAGCAGACATGTGGTGAAGTCACAATTTGGACCCATAACCTTCTGACTCCCAGGCCCATGCTCTAACCACTATTCCATGCTGCTTCCCAGTGGTTGCAAGAAGGAGGTTTGCCTTGATGGACAGCACTCTTGCAAGTCAGTGAAGTCCATAAAGCCCGGCAGCCATGAGGCCACCCTAATGAGCCTAGCGCAATGCTTTCCCAAGTCCTTTAAAAGTCAATTTCATTAGTCCAAGTGAAAGGGTTAGGGCATGGGCCTGGTAGTCAGAAGGACCTGCATTCTGATTCCAACTTCCCTACTGCTGTGTGCTGTGTGACATTGGGCAACTCACTTAACTTCTCTGCGCCTCATTCCCATATCTGTAAAATGGGGTTAAGACTGTGAGCCCCATATGGGACACTGAACGTAGTCATTCATTCATTCATTTATTCATTCAATCATATTTATTGAGCACTTACTGTGTGCAGAGCATTGAACTAAGCATTTGGACGAGTACAACATAACAATGACCGGACACATTACCAGCCCATAACGAGTTTACACTCTAGAGGAGGAGACAGACATTTATATGAATAAACAAAATGACAGATATGACAGATATTTACATTAGTGCTGCGGGGGTGGGAGGGGGAATGAATGAATAAAGGGAGTAAGTCAGGGAGATGCAGAAGGGAGTGGAAGAAGAAGAAAGTGGAACTAAGTCCGGGAAGGCCTCTTGGAGGAGAGGTGACTTCAATAAGGATTTGAAGTGAGGGGAGAGTAATTGTCGGATTTGAGGAGGGAGCGTGTCCCAGGCCAGAAGGAGGACATGGATGAGAGGTTGGCAGTGAGGTAGATGAGACTGAGGTACAGTGAGAAGGTGGGCATTAGAGGAGCAAAGTGTGCGGGCTGGGTTGTAGTAGGAGAATAGCCAGATGAGGTAGGAGAAGGTGAAGTGGTGGAGTGTTTTAAAGCCAGTGGAGCGGAGTTTTTGTTTGTTGTGGATGTGGATGCTCAGCCACTGAAGCTTCTTGAGGAGTGGGGAAACATGCCCTGAACATTGTTTGTAGAAATATGATCTGGGCAGCAGAATGAAGTATGGACTGGGTTGGGGAGAGAAAGTAGGCTGTGTGGTCAGCAAGGAGGCTGAAACAGTAATCAAGGTGGGAGAGGATTCATTCATTCATTCAATTGTATTTTTTAAGTGCTTACTGTGTGTAGAGCACTGAACTGAGTGCTTGGGAAAGTACAATTATAACAATAGACAGTGACATTCCCTACCTACAGTGAGCTCACAGTCTGGCAGTGGAGACAAATAAATAAAACTACAGATATATACATAAGTGCTGTGGGGCTGGGGGAGAGGGGAGAAGACCAAAGGGAGCAAGGCAGGGCATCACAGAAGGGAGTGGGAGATGAGGAAACGTGGGGTTTAGTCTGGGAAGGCCTCTTGGAAGAGATGGGCCTTCAATACGGCTTTGAAGTAGGGGAGAGGAATTGTCTGGTGGATTTGAGGAGGGAGGACATTCCAGGCCAGAGACAGGACATGGGCCAAGGCATAGATCGAGGCATAGTGAGAATGTTAGCGCTAGAGGACAGAGGTATGTGGGCTGGGTTGCAGAAGGAGAGAAGCAAGGTGAAGTAGGAGGGGGCAAAGTGATGAAGTTCTTTAAAGCCAATGGTGAGAAGTTTTTGTTTGATATGGAGGTGGGTAGGCAACCCCTGGAGATTTTTGAGGAGGGTGGTGACATGTCCTGAACGTTTTTGTAGAAAGATGAACTGGGCAGTGGAGTGAGGTATGGACTGTAGTGTGGAGAGACAGGAGGTTGGGAGGTCAGCAATCGAGGTGGGGTAGGATAAGTGATTCTATTGCAATTTGGAGACGTAGCATGGGTTAGTGGATAGAGCATTGGCCTTAAAGGCAGAACATCATAGTTTCTAATTCTGGCTCCACCACATGTCTGTTGTGTGATCCTGGGCAAGGCACTGAACTTCTCTGGGCTTCAGGTGCCTCATCTGGAAGATGGTGATGAAGACTGTGAGCTCTATGTGGGAGAGGGACTGTGTCCAGTCCGACTACCTTGTATCTTCCAGTGCTTAGACAGTGCTTGGCTCATAGTAAGCACTTAACAAGTACAATAATCATCATTATTGTTATTATCATTATTGTGATTATTTTGTGGAGAGGAAAGGGTGGATTTTCACAGTGTTGTGAAGGTGGGACTACCAGGATTTGGTGATGGATTGAATATGTGGGCTGAATAATAATGTTGGTATTTGTTAAGCGCTTACTATGTGCACAGCACTGTTCTAAGCGCTGGGGTTGATACAGGGTAATCAGGTCGTCCCATGTGAGGCTCACAGCTCATCCCCATTTTACAGATGAGGGAACTGAGGCACAGAGAAGTTAAGTGACTTACCCACAGTCACCCAGCTGACAAGTGGCAGAGCCGGAATTCGAACCCATGACCTCTGACTCCGAAGCCCGGGCTCTTTCCACTGAGCCACGCTGCTTCTCTAATGAGAGAGCGGTGTCAAAGATGATGTCAAAGTTACAGGCTTGTGAGATAGGAAGGATGGAGGTGCCATCTACAATGATGGGAAAGTCGGGGAGAGGACAGGGTTTGGGTGGGAATATAAGGACCTCTGTTTTGGACATGTTCACTTTGAGATGATGGGAGGACAACCAGTAGAGATGTTTTGCAGACCGGTGGAAATGTGAGACTGCAGAGAGGGAGCGAGATAAGGACTGGATATGTAGATCTGGGGATCAGCTGCAAAAAGATGTTAGTTGAAGTCATGGAGTGAATGAGTTCTCCAAGGAAGTGAGTGTAGATGGAGAATAGAACGGAACCTTGAAGGACACCCACAGTTAGGAGGTGGGAGGCAGAGAAGGAGCCCGCGAAGGAGACTGAGAATGCACGACCAGAGAGGTAAGAGGAGAACCAGGAGAGGACAGAGTCAGTAAAGCCAAGGTTGGATAACATTTCCAGGAGAAGAGGTTAGTTCACAGTACCGAAGGCATCCGAGGGGTCGAGAATGATTAGGTGGAGTAGAGGCCATTGGATTTGGCAAGGAGATCACAGGTGACCTCTGAGATGAAGAGGAAAGGGAAGATTTAAGCGAGCAATGTTAAAATCAAGTTGTGTCCAGGCTATTAGCTGGTATATACCCCAGCACTTAGTACACTGCCTGGCACGTACTAAGCACTTAATAAATACCATGAAAGGGCGGGAAGGGTGGGTAGGACAGGGGAAGCAAGCAGGAACCAGGAGCCATGGTCAGCCATGGTCCCAACCCTGGCCCAAATCCTATCTCCATGCCTGGCTGGGGGCCGGGGGGCACCAAACTCAATGTCTGTTGGTGGAAAGAGAGTGTTGTGGAGAGAAGGATGGGGATAGGGATCAGGACAGGGATGGGTGCTGACCCCAAATGGTTGTGGTGACGATGCCAAAGCAACCATTTTCATCTTCCCCTACAATAAGTTACTGTCTGGGGAACCAATTGGAGGAATTCTCAATAGATTGGCAGATGCGATCAACAATTAGATCCATTCTGGGGGAACAAATCAGAGAAAACGATCTCTAATGTCCCATAAAGCAATGCTTTCAATACGTGGAATGTGATCAAAGAAGGTCATCCGGAACCCAGAATTTTCTTGCGGTGAGTCACACTTTAGCAGGACACAGACTTCCCGTATGCTCCTTGAAACATCTCAGATCAAAACTGCCGGTGTGACATCTGTAGCCGTGTGCTTGGGGAATCACATTTGGTTCGATTTGGAATGCAGCTTAACAGCATTAGTTCTAAAGTAGATTATTTTCGAATTTGGGTTCCACTGAAAGGATCAGAATTTCCTAGCGCACCAGAACTATAGTGGCTGCTACTTGTTGATTTGACCAAATAGAAAAAAACAAACCTCTTCTCTGGGTTCATTTTTCCATGAGCGGCGGGATATGCTGAGTTGGAAATATGCCATTTCATTTTCCCGAGATGGGATGGGCTGCAGTATCAGGTTCGCACATGAATGATGGAGGCTTTCACGGAGAAAAGCCCGTCATGAAAGAAAGTCCCTAAATGGAGGAATTATGAAAAAAAAAAAAGGATCAGGAAGAATGCTATTCAAAGTTCATCAATGGTACGGGATGCATGAGGAAAGGGGGAAAGAGGATTATGGAAATTATGAGGTATTACATTTTACTTTTACAGTTCAACAGTTTGTGTTTCTGTCTTAATCTCGAGGATGGTATTTTCCATCCAATAAGAAAAACGCCCTCTGTCTCTTTTTCCACTGCAATAGCTCCAGCACAGTTTTCAACACATTGGTCATTCTCCTACATCAATTATTGCACATTTAAATAGAAGACTAATAATTCCAGCTCCTCTACTTGTCTGCTGTTTAACCTTGTGCAAATCATTCATCTTTCCTGTGCCCCAGTTCTGCAAAATCATCCACTGAATCACATTTATTAAACGCTAATGGAGATGCAGTTTCTGTTCTCCCTCTTGTTTAGACCATGAGGTCCATGCAGGACCTGATAATAATAATAATGATAATGTTGGTATTTGTTAAGCGCTTACTATGTGCAGAGCACTGTTCTAAGCACTGGGGTAGACACAGGGGAATCAGGTTGTCCCACGTGGGGCTCACAGTCTTAATCCCCATTTTACAGATGAGGTAACTGAGTCATAGAGAAGTTAAGTGACTTGCCCCGTCACACAGCTGACGAGTGGCAGAGCTGGGATTTGAACTCATGACCCCTGACTCCAAAGCCCGGGCTCTTTCCACTGAGCCACGCTGCTTCTCAAGACCTGATGAACTTGTACCTACCCCAGTGCTTAGTAGTATAGTGCTTGACACATAGTAAACGCTTAACAAATTCCACAAGAGTTTTACAAAGAAAACTCTTTGGATCCACTACCAGAACGACCGCGGATGGAGAAAGGGGCGTTCCGGGAGACTCGTGTCCGTGGTGTTACTAAGGGTCGGGAACCACTGGACGGCATGAGACAAGACAAGAACCTTGTCATAGGGCTTAATGGCCGGAATGAGAAATGACATTTTCACAGCATGGAAATTCATTTTGGTTGTCACTGAGCAATCACCTTTACTGATCTCTAGGTTAGAGGAAAGGAACTGATGCCAGAAATGATAGGAGAGCTGCAGCGAGCGTGACTTAGTGGATGGAGCTCAGGCTGGGGAATCAGAAGGAACTGAGTTCTAGTCCCTGCTCTACCCATTGTCTGCTGCGTGACCTCGGGTAAGTCACTTCACTTCTCTGGGCCTCGGTTCCCTCATCGTTAAAATGGGGGTTAAGACTACTAGCCCCATGTGGGACGGAACTGTGTCCAACCTGTTTTGCCTGTATCCACCCCAGGGCTTAGTTCAGGGCCAGGCACATCGTAAATGCTTAACCAATACCACAGTTATTATTATTATCATTTATAAATAGAAATTATTAAAAAATCATTAATGATAATGAGAATCATTCAGAGGCAATGTAGTATCAAGCTTCAGACCAACTAAAGACCTACGTTGCAGTAGCGTTGTACAACCTTCTCTATAGCCGGGACATCTGGACTCCACATTGGCACCATACCTGGCTCCTTGAGCAGTTCCATCAGAATCATTTTGGGGCCACGATCACTATCAAATGGCAAAACAAGATCAACAATAGTGTGTCAATGAGTCAATCAATCAATTGCATTTATTGAGCTCTTTCTATGTGCACATCACTGTACTAAGCACCTGGGCGAAAACAATATGAGAAAATTAGCCGACACTCTCCCTGCCCATAATGACATTACAGTCTAGAGGGGGAGATTGTAGGGTTGTATCATCAGCATAAGCAAGGTTGTTTATATTCCTTCCACCAATCTTTACTCTCTGTTCATCTTCATCCATCTGACTTCTCTCATTAGAAATTCGGTGTAAAGGTTGAACAGATAAGTCAATAAGATACATCCTTGTCTTACAACCTTACTAATGGGAAACCGATCTATTTCTCCATATTCCGTTCCTACTGTAGCCTCCTGTTTGTCATAAAGGTTCGTATTAAGGCAATTGAATGGTCCACCATGCCCATTTTCCTTAATGTGCTCCAGAATTTTTCATGATCTATGCAGTCAAAGGCCTTACTATAATGAATAAAGCACATGCTGACTTCCTTTTGATAATCTCTTCTCCTTTCAATTATCCAACAGACATCAACAATAATATCTCTTGTCCCTGGTCCTTTCCAGAATCCTGCTTGAACATCAGACCATTCACATTCCGTGTAGATCTCCATTTGATGCTGTATTACTTTTAGTAGTACCTTGCTGGCATGTGAGATCAAGGACACTATATGATAATTGTCACATTTAGTGGTATCTCCATTCTTCAGCATTGGAACATAAACTGATCTCTTCCAGTGAGTTGGCCACTGACGGTTAGCCATACCTGTTGACGTAATTGGCAAGGACTTTAACCGAATCCTCTCCAGCTGCCTGATACACCTCAAGAGAAAGCCTAGCAAAGGCAGGTGCCTTATTTTTGGCAAGGCAGTTTAAAGCTGATCTAATTTCACTTTCCATGATGGGTGGCTCTAATTCAAAAAGAACTGCTTCAAATAATTCTTGTATATCGCCGTCTTTCTGGTACAGCTCCTATGTGTATTCCTTCCATCTCTGCTTGATTCCACTGGCATCATTCATCATCAGTGCATCTTTGCTTCTGACAAAGGCAATCCGAGGACAAATTGTTCTCTTAATTTCCTTAATCTTCTGAAATAGTGATCTTGTCTGCCCACATTTGTTATTGACTTCCATTTCTTTGCATATGCTATTATAATATTCCTGTTTGTCCTCCCTGGAAGAGTGCTGGAATTCATGGGGTAGCTCTTGAGCCAGATTTTTTTGTCCTTTGATTTTTACTTCCTTCCTTTTTTGACTACTTCCAGAGTTATGTTCGAAATCCAATGTGGCTTTTTCTTCTTCCTTACCTTTTGCAACACTGTGTCACCTTCTTCCTTGATGACATTTTTAATCTCCATCCACATAGTTTCTGGTTCCTTGTCTGTGAGAGCCTCAGATCTAGTTTTTACATGAACCTTAAATACATGGGGAATATTCATCAGGTCATATTTGGGCAGCCGTAACGCATGATTGATCTTTAGCCTGAGTTTATACATTAACAGCTCATGATCTGTTCCATAGTCAGCTCCAGGCCATGTTTTTGCTTCCAAAATAGAACCCTTCCATCTCTTTCTACAGAGAAAATAGTCCACTGGATTTCTATATAGTCCATCTGGTGAAGTCCATGTCTAGAGTCGTCGTTTAGTTTGGATAAAGAAGGTGTTGGCAATAAAAAAAAGTCATCTGATCCACAGAAATCAATATTGGTCATTTAATTTAATTTAATGTTGGTATTTGTTAAGCGCTTACTATGTGCCGAGCACTGTTCTAAGCGCTGGGGTAGACACAGGGGAATCAGGATGTCCCACGTGGGGCTCACAGTCTTAATCCCCATTTTACAGATGAGGTAACTGAGGCACAGAGAAGCTAAGTGACTTGGCCACAGTCACACAGCTGGCAAGTGGCAGAGCTGGGATTCGAACTCATGACCTCTGACTCCAAAGCTCGTGCACTTTCCACTGAGCCACGCTGCTTCTCTATTGGTCCCCGGCTTGATTCCAATTTTCAAGGCCATATTTTCCAACAACCTTCATTTCCATTCCATTACCATCTTTTATATTCCAGTCCCCAGGGATAATCAATCCATGTTGCTTGCAGCTTTTGTCAATCTCTGTCTGCACTTTATCGTAAAACCTATTTCTTCTTGCTCTGCATCTGTTGTTGAGACATACACCTGAAGCACTGTCATATTGAATGGTTTTCCTCTAAATCTAACGGATATCAATAGGTCATTGACAGCATTATATCTGATGACTGTCTTCACCATTTTCTTTGTTATAATTACCGCTATGCCATTTTTTCTTTTCTCAGCATGGGCAGAGCAGTAGATGATATGCTCATTCGATTGGAAATGTCCAGTACCAGTCCATTTCAGTTCGTTTATTCCTAGGATGTCGATCTTCAGTGGGTCTATTTCATTCTTGACTGTTTCCAACTTTCCATGGTTCACTTTGTATATTCCATGTTCCAATAAAAAGGGCATCTTTACCATTCAGGTACTCATACTGCACACAGGAAGCACTCAATAAATTCAACGGAATCAATTAATTAATATTAATTAGGATCCATTCCAGGTTCTCTGGAAAAACTATAGGAAATCACTTTACTTGCAAATAATAATGATAGAGAGATTTAATAATGATAATAATTTTGGTATTTATTAATAATAACAGTAATGGTATTTGTTAAGCGCTTACTATGTGCGAAGCACTATTCTAAGCGCTGGGGTTGATACAAGGTAATCAGGCTGTCCCACGTCGGGACCACACTCTTAATCCTCATTTTACAGATGAGGTAACTGAGGCACAGAGAATAATAATAATAATGTTGGTATCTGTTAAGCACTTACTATGTGCAAAGCACTGTTCTAAGCGCTCGAGGGAATACAAGGTGATCAGGTTGTCCCACATGGGGCTTACAGTCTTAATCCCCATTTTGCAGATGAGGTAACTGAGGCACAGAGAAGTTAAGTGACATGCCCGAAGTCACACAGCTGACAAGCAGCAGAGCCAGGATTTGAACCCATGATCTCTGACTCCCCAGCCCGTGCTCTTTCCACTGAGCAGTGACTTGCCCAAAGCCACACAGCTGATGAGTGTCGGAGCCGGGATTAGAACCCATGACCTCTGACTCCCAAGCCCGGGCTTGTGCCACTAAACCAAGCTGCTTTTCTATTTCTAAAGCACTTACTATGTGCCAGGCATTGTACTAAGTGCCGGGGTAGATACAAGCAAATTGGGCTGGACGCAGTCCCTGTCCCACGTGGGGCTCACTGTCTCAACCCCCATTTTACAGGTGAGGTAATTGAGGCACAGAGAAGTAAAGTGACTTGCCCAAGGTTATGCAGCAGACAACTGGCAGAGTCAGGATTAGAACCCATGATCTTCTGACTCCCAGGCCCATGCTCCATCCCATGCTGCTTCTTTATACTGTAAGGATACAGTACTGATAAATGTCACTGAGCTGTTGTTTAATCTGTATTAAAATAATATAAAGCATGACATCATATTAAATATGAGGAGTTGTAACGTGATTATGAGTCTTTTGAGGAGCCTGCAGAAATAGAAGTTTCTTCTCCTTACTGTGATAGTCTTTTGCCAATTTAACTGAAGATTTATCCATTTTCAGCTGAACAGTGTTTTTCCGTTCTTAAAAGTATAGCAGGCTACCTCTTCTGAACAACTCCGCACACCTTTGAACTCCTCCTTCCTCTAGGGTCTTCTTCCTCAATCATATTTCTAAATTCATCCGTCTTAATAATTGATGCAGAACTTTCAAATGCCAAAATCAAAGCAGTTGGTGGAGAAATTGTAAATCTTTTCCATCAGTCCAGCACCTAGCAGTGATGCTTTAGATTATCAAAGGTCAAAGAGGTTGCTGGGGACCAATGAACCCATCATTAGCTACCTCAACAATTTCTAAAACCAGTTGTCACTCCAGTTCAACTTTGATTATCTGCTTAGAGGTTTTCTTCACCTTATTTACCATGGAAAAAGTGGTTGACACCACCGCAGAATGCAACTATTGATGGAATGGCTGCACCATAGTTTTGGGTGATTTAATACTAACAATAATAACAATAAGTGATAATTATGGAATTTGTTAAGCGCTTTCCACGTGCCAGGCACAGTACTAATCACTGGGGTAGATACAAGTTAATCAGGTTGGACACAGTTCCTGTCCCACGGTGGGCTCGCAGTCTTACTTTTACCCCAATCCCCTATTTACAGATGAGGTAACTGAGGCACAGAGAAGTGAAGTGACTTGCCCAAGGTCATACAGCAGACGAGTCACTGACAAGCATACAGTTATCTTCCCTGAAAAAAAAAATAAACCAAAAAAGCCTTCAGGTCTTCAACCTTCTAGCTAATGACTTCTGCCAGTGGCGACCAATTTTATTTAGAAAACCTATTTACAATTTTTGTTTTCTCTGAAAAATCCTCATGGTTGTATGCATGCTCTGCCCACAGTAAGTGTCCGGTACATACCACGGATTGACTGACTCATTGATTAGGGGAATCATTTAGCATGCACTCTCCAAGGTGGAGCTGGGGAGAACAGATTTAAACAAAGTCATGGAGGGATTACTTTGGTGCTCCCGGGTGATTTCATGGCCAGGAGAGATGGGTGGGAGGGGAGAGATGAAGGAAAAATTGCTTCCTCTTATGCCGGAGTCTGGTAGGAGCTGAGCTCACTTTTACCTGAATATTCTCCGGACTTTGAAGGTCCCCAAAGAGGCATCACTAAAACAATCAATGCAATTTATTGAGTGTTTACGAAAGTACATCACATCAGAGTCGGTAGACATGATCTCTGCCCACAAGGAGTTTAGAGTCTCCAGGGAAGACAGGGATTAAAATAGAGTACAGACTGGGGAAATAGTAAAATAGTCATCTCCAGAGTCTCCTGAGGGTGGGGTTGGGAGTAATTCTGGATGAAAAATTCCCAATCCAAAGAAACAGCAAATTAGATCTGCCCCTTCCTCTCTATCTAAACTTCTACCATCCTATCTTGACTGGATTGCTGCATCAGCCTCCATTTTGACTTCCCAACCTAATGTTGGTATTTGTTAAGCGCTTACTATGTGCCGAGCACTGTTCTAAGCGCTGGGGTAGACACAGGGGAATCAGGTTGTCCCACGTGGGGCTCACAGTCTTAATCCCCATTTTACAGATGAGGTAACTGAGGCACAGAGAAGTTAAGTGACTTGGCCACAGTCGCACAGCTGACAAGTGGCGGAGCAGCGATTCGAACTCACGACCTCTGACTCCAAAGCCTGTGCTCTTCCCACTGAGCCACGCTGACCTCCTGTCTCTCCCCACTTCAGTCCACAGTTCACTCTGCTGCCCAGATTATCTTTCTACAGGAACGTTCAGGGCATGTCACTCTCCTCTTCAAAAATCTCCAGTGGTTGTCTATCAACCTCCATATCAAACAAAAACTCCTCACTACTGGTTTTAAAGCTCTCCATCACCTTGCCCCCTCTTACCTCACCTCCCTTCTCTCCTTCTACATCCCAGCCCACACACTCCACTCCTCTGGTGCTAACCTAGTCGCTGGGCCTCCATCTCGCCTGTCTCACTGTCGACCCCTGGCCCACGTCCTACCTCTGGTCTGGAACGCCCTCTCTTCTTAAATCTGCCAATACAATCACTCTTCCCTGCTTCAAAGCCCTACTGAAGGCTCACTTCCTCCAAGAGGCCTTCCCAGACAAAGCCCCCTTTTCCTCAGCTCCCCCTCCCTTCAGCGTCCCCTCGACTCACTCCCTTTTACCCTGCCCTGCAGCGCTTATGTTTATATCTATAATTCTATTTATTTATAATGATGGCTGTTTACTTGTACTGATGTCTGTCTCCTGCCCTTTAGACTGTGAGCCTTTTGTGGGCAGGGATTGTCTCTAATTGTTATTGAACTGTACTTCCCAAGGGCTTAGTACAGTGCTCTACACACAGTAAGTGCTCAATAAATACGATTGAATGAATGGATGAAATCCACCACCAAAGGGAGAGAATTTCAGATGAAGGGCACAAGAGGAGGGAAGAGAGCATTTTATTTCCTCTGTGCCTAGCAACTGCTATCAACCAATCCATAGGATTGATTGAGAGCTTACTCTTAGCCGAGCACTGTACTAGGTGTTTTGAAGAGAACAATACAACAGACTTGGAAGACACAATTCTTGCCCCCAAGGTTCTTAGAATCTAGATGAGGAATTGTATAGATCTCCACAGATCTGAAGAGATAGAATTGAGGTATTTCACTGATCATCAAAAGCCCAGCAGACTTAGGTTGGAGCTCTAAAACTTCTGTAAAACTATTTACTGATATTCATAATTCTGTTTCCCTCGGAGTCTAGATAAACATTTATACAATTCCCCTTGCCACAAAAATATAAATATTTCAGGTGATTCACTTATCCAACCCACGGTGCTCAACTACTGGTGGCTCACTTTCAAAATCTTAAAGAAAAGTTAAAAAATGTTGTGTTTTGTCATGTTTGGGGAAAAAATTAAAATGATGCAGAAAGAGAATGATTATGAGTCTATTCAACTAAGTTTTTATTTCCTTGGCATCTGTTAGAGAAAAACTCCCTTTTTTGAGCTTCAGCTTTGTGTCTCCTGAGCCATTTGGCCCCTGTTCTGTGACTTGGAATCACTGCCATAAAATATTGTTTTTAACTTATTTCATGCTATGGAAACTAGAAGCTGCTAGGTTTCATGTGTTTAAAAAATTAAACTACATTTTATTATCCTGGAGGTTCTTTACTCAAAATGTAACATTCTCAAGATTGTCAACAGGCTGAAAATACATCTTCCCTGGAAAATTCTTCAAATCATTATTGAAAGCTCATAATAGAAATTTAATATTTTGCTGAAATGGCTGCAATCAACCAATACATTTATTAATCCGTCGATCAATCAAGGTATTTATTGAGCATTTACTTGTGCAGAGCACTGTTCTAGATGCTTGAGAGAGCATCTAGCATCTAGCATGCTACTCCAAGCATTTATCTTATCCCACTTTGATTATTCATTCATTCACTCATTCAATCATATTTATTGAGCAATTACTTTGTGCAGAGCACTGTGCTAAGCACTTGGGAAAGTAGACTACAACAATAAACAGGCACATTCTCTGCCCACACCAAGTTTACAGGCTAGAGAGGGGGCAGACATCAATACAAATAAATAAACAGATCTGTATACTGGCTCAGTGGAAAGAGCATGGGCTTTGGAGTCAGAGGTCATGGGTTCAAATCTGCCATTTGTCAGCTGTGTGACTTTGGGCAAGTCACTTAACTTCTCGGTGCCTCAGTTACCTCATCTGTAAAATGGGGATTAAGACTGTGAGCCCCACGTGGGACAACCTGATTCCCCTGTGGCTACCCCAGTGCTTAGAACAGTGCTCGGCACATAGTAAGTGCTTAACAAATACCAACATTATTATATAAATGTTATGGGGCTGGGATGAGCAAAGAGAGTAAGTCAGGGTGACACAAAAGGGAGCGGGAGAGAGGAAAAAAGGGGCCTTGTCTGGGAAGGCCTCTTGGAGAAGATGTGCCTTCAATAAGGCCTTGGGGGTAGGGGGAATAATTGACTGTTGGATTTTAGGAAAAAGTGCATTCCAGAACAGAGGAATGATGTGGGGCAGGGGTCAGCAGAGAGACAGGCGAGACCAAGGCACAGTGAGAAGGTTAGCACTAGAGGAGCAAAGTGTGTGGATTGGGTTGTAGAAAGAGAGTGGGGAGGTAAAGTGGGGGTGGCAAGGTAGTGGACTGCTTTAAAACCAATAGTGAGGAGTTTTTCTTTGATGCAGTGGTGGATGGACAACCACCAAAGTTTTTTTTTAAAAAGCAGGGTGATACGTCCTAGATGCTTTTGTAGAAAAATGATCCAGACAGCAGAGTGAAGTATGGACTGGAGTATGGAGAGAGAAGAGTCTGGGAAGTCAGCAAAGCAGCTGATGGAGTAATTCAATGGGAAAGGATGAGTGACTGTATTAACACGGCAGCAGTTTGGATGGAGAGGAAAGAGAAGATTTTAGTGATGCTGTGAAGCTGGGACCGACAAGACTTGAATGAATTGCTGGACTGAATATGGATTGACTATGTGATGGATTGAATATGTGATTTGAATGAGAGAGAGGAGTCAAAGATAAAGCCAAGGTTACAGCCTTGGGAGACAGTGAGATAGAAGGATAATGGTGCTATTTACAGTGATGGGACATTCAGGGGGAGGACAGGGTTTGGGTGGGAAGACGAGGAGTTCTGTTTTGGTCATGTTAAGCTTGAGGTGACAGGAGGACATCCAAGTAGAAATGTCTTGAAGGCAGGTGGAAATGTGAGACTGTAGAGAGGGAGAGAGATCAGGGCTGGAGATATAGATTTGGGCATTATCTGCATAGCGCTGGTAGTCCAAGGGTGGTAGGTGAAGCCCTGGGAGCAAATGAGTTCTCCAAGGGAGTGGGTGTAGAAGGATAATGGAAGGGGACCCAGAATCGAACCTCGAGAGACACCCACACTTAGCGGCTGGGAGGCAGAGGAGGAGTCAATAAATACGATTGAATGACAGAATGAATGAGTCCACGGAGAAGACAGAGAATGAATGGCCAGAGTGATAAGAGAACCAGGATAGGACAGAGTCAGTGAAGCCAAGGTTGGATAACATTTCCAGGAGAAGGGGGTGGTTCACAGTGTTGAAGGCAGCTAAGGGGTCGAGGCCGATTAGGATGGAATAGAAGTCCTTTGGCAAGAAGGATTTCTTGGGTGACCTTTGAGAGGGCAGTTTCTGTGGAGTGAAGGGGATGGAAGACAGATTGGAGGGGGTCAAAGAAAGAATTAGGAGAGAGGCATTTGTGGCAGCAGGTGGAGGCATCTTACTCAAAGAGTTAGGAGAAAAATAGTAGGAGGGAGATGGAGTGGTAATTGGAGGGACCCCTTCTATTCTCCCACTCCCTAAATGTGGGAATCCCTCAACGTTCATTTCCGGGACCCCTTCTATTCTCCACCGACACCCACTCCCTTCCCTTGGAGAACTCATTCATTGCCACAGCTTCAACTAAGCAGCTCTACGTTGATGATGCCTTAATCTACCTCTCTAATCCTGCCCCCTCTCTTCTGAAGTCTCGCATTTCTTCCTGCCTTCAGCACAACTCTACTTGGATATAATAATGCTGGTATTTGTTAAGCGCTTACTACGTGCAGGGCACTGTTCTAAGCGCTGGGGTAGATACAGGGTCATCAGGTCGTCCCACGTGAGGCTCACAGTTAATCCCCATTTGATAGATGAGGCACAGAGAAGTGAAGTGACTTGCCCACAGTCACACAGCTGACAAGTGGCAGAGCCGGGAGTCGAACCCATGACCTCTGACTCCGAAGCCCAGGCTCTTTCCACTGAGCCACGCTGCTTCCCAGTGGGATATCCCACTGACACCTCAAATTAAACATGCCCAAAACGGAACTCCTCTCAGCCAAACCTTGTCCTCCCACTGACTTTCTGTAAAGAATCAAATCAATCATTGGAAGAGTACAGAATAACAAAGTGGGAGGGGGAAGATATGTTCCCTGCTCATACTGACTTTGTCTAGAAGAAGCAGACATTACTATGAATTAATAAATTATGGATATGACCGTAAGTGCTCTGAGGCTGAGGGAAGGGTGAATCAAGGGTGCAAATTCAAGTGCAAGTGTAATGCAGAAGGGATTGGGAGTAGGGGAAATGAGGGCTTAATTGGAGAAGGTCTCAGTAGGAAATGTCCTTTTTAATAAGGCTTTGAAGGTGCGACGAGTGATCCTCTGTCGGATATGAAGGGGGAGAGAGTTGAGCCTAGAAGCAGGATGTGGGCAAGGGGTTTTCAGTGAGGTAGACAAGATCGAGCTACAATGAGTAGGCCGGCATTAGAGGGGCAAAGCGTACAGACGGGTATATAATAGGAAATCAGAGAGGTAAAGTAGGAAGGAACAAAGTGATTGAAGAATTTCACTTTTATGTGGAGGTGGGTGGGCAACTACTGGAGGTTCTTAAAGAGTGGGGAAACATGAACTGAATATTTTTTTATAAAAATGATCCAGGCAGCAGAGTCAAGTATAAACTGAAGTTGGTAGAGACAGGAGGCAGGGAGGTCAGTAAGGAGCCTGATGAAGTAATCAAGGCGGGGTAGGATAAATCCTTGGATTAACATGGTAGTCTGGATGGAGAGGAAAGGGTGGATTTTAGCTGTGGTGTGAAGGTAAAACTGACAGGATTTGAGGACAGATTGAATATGTGGGTTGAATGAGAGAGACATGTCAAGGAAACCACCAAGGTTATGGGCTTGTGAGACAGGGAGGATGGTGGTGCTGTCTACAGTGTGGCTTACTGATAGAGCATGGTCGTGGGAGTCAGAAGGTCCTGGGTTCTAATCCCAGCTCCACTACTTGTCTGCTGTGTGACCTCGGGCAAGTCACTTCACTTCTCTGGGCCTCTGTTACCTCATCTGTAAAATGGGGATTGAGAATGTGAGCCCTATGTAGGACAGGGACTGCATCCAACCCAATTTGCTTGTATCCAGCCCAGAGTTTAATACAGCACCTAGCACATAGTAAGCATTTTATAAATAGCATAATTATTATTATTATTATTATTGTTACAGTGATGGGAAATAATGTTGGTATTTGTTAAGCGCTTACAGGGAGAGGATGGGGTTTGGGTCAGAAGGCTTGCCTCACATGCCTGTAACCTTATCTACAACTCATTTTTCTCATTCAACCCACATATTCAGTCTGTCACCAAATCCTGTCAGTTGGAACTTTACAACACATCTAGAATCTTAATCCCTTTCTCTTCATTCAAATCAGTTCTACATTGATCCAAGCACTCGTCATATCTCACCTTGACTACCGCATCGGGCTCCTCACTGAACTCCCTGCCTCCTATATCTCCTCTCTCCAGTCCATACTTCACTCTGCTGCCCCGATCATTTTTCTAAAAATCAATTCAGTCTTTATCTCCCTTTACCCAAAAACCTCCAATGGCCACCCATCCATTGCTGTCTGTATTGATCTCTGTCTACCCCCTTCTAGACTGTGAGCTCGCTGTGGGCAGGGATGATCACTCTTATTTCCATATAGTACTTTCCCAAGTGCTTAATAAAGTGATCTGCACACAGTGAGTGCTCAATAAATACTCCTAAATGAATGCACGGATGAATGAGAGAACACGGTGGGCGACAATGGGCTGGAGCCAGGTGAGCTGGCCATCAAAGCCTTCGCTGTCCATATCCTGAGGTGGGATAGTTATGATCATAGGCCTCACAGAGGTCTTGGGGCCCTGCTTCCCTAATTGGCCCCAAGACCTTTTTGTCACTTCACTTTTCTGTGCCTCAGTTTCCTCTTCTGTAAAATGGGGATTAACTGTGAGCCTCACGTGGGACAACCTGATTACCCTCTATCTACCCCAGCCCTTAGAACAGTGCTCTGCAAATAGTAAATGCTTAACAAATACCAACATTATTATTATTATATCTTTATACTCTGCCATTTCCCCTTTCTGTAATTTCCTTTAATGTCTGCCTCAAATTGTAAATTGTAAGTGCCTTGAGGGCACCAACCTAGTAAATTGTTTTTGCATCATAATTTCCCAAGCATGTAGTACAGTGCTCTGCACATAATAATCACTCAATACCATTGATTGATATTACAGCCCTAATATGGAGATTTTTGGTTTTGATTCTGTCAGAATACCTTTCCATAATTTTAGAACACCATAACTATTTCTAGAAACCCCAGAGTTAGCGTGTTAAAATTTATTAGAGAAGCCAATATCATCGCTTCTTAGTTGATGGAGTTTAAAGATAAAGACATTCATTCATTTTTAATTCATGTTTCTTTGGTCACATTTACTTAATTTGAAATTTTGAAACATAAATAGGCACTCAATACATTTCCAATGAAGAATTTCTGTTATTTATGGTTAATTGATGCATGAGAAAGGTAATTATAATTGATCATCAAATCATTTATGAATTCAAGGTTTTTTTTTCATCTACAAAGTAGTTCCTTCCTTTCAATTTCTCTGACCCAAGAAAGTTTTCAAATTTTTTTTCTGGTATTTTTTAAGTGTTTACTATACTATGTGCCAGGCAATCTGCTAAGCATTGGGGTAGATACAAAATTATCAGGGTGGATACAGTCCCTGTGCCAGATGGGGCATCCTCATTAGACATATGAGGTAACTGAGGCACAGAGAAATTAAGTGACTCATCTAAGATCAAAGAGCAAATAAGTGGCCAGCCAGGATTAGAACCCAGGTCCTACTGACCACCAAGTTCATACTCTATCCACAAGGCCACAGTGCTTCTCGATTAGAGAGAAATATATATATTTTGAGGGAAATCTTAGGTTTCAAATAAATCCATTCGTAAGCATTAATGCAGCACTAGCAGTCATTTTACATAAATTCTCTAATGTTCAATCTGCATCATTTTTGCACTATATATGATATCTTCAATAGTACTAATAGTATTTTTTAGGCCCCTAATATCTGAGAAACAGAGTATGAAACCCAGAGAATAGTGCCCAGATTAAATTTTGGAAAAGGTTTTGGGCCCTCAATATTAAAATATTCAGTCAATTGTATTTAACAAACAGTTCCTTTGTGCAGAGCATGCTACTAAGTACATGGAAGAGCACAATGCAGCTGACGCCATCCCTACCTCAAGGAGGAAAGTTGGTCACACACAGTCAAGGAAAGGTGAAATAAATAAAGAGAAAGGCAATGTAAAAAGGCAAAGACAAAACTTAATACCTTAGGAGGTAGAGTTGGATGCTCTTCAACCTCCAGGGAAGGATGTTCAGAATCCTACAGTCCCAAAAGCCACTGCCCCAAGAAATCTGAGAACCAGTGTCGCCTAGTGGATAAAGAACGGGCCTGGGAGCCAGAGGACCCGGGTTCTAATTCTTGGTTTGCTGTGTGACCTTGGGTGAGTTAGTTAACTTCTCTGTTTCTCAATATCCTCAACTGTGAAAAGGGGATCTAGGACCTTTCTCCCTCCTACTTGACGGTGAGAGCCCCATGTGGGACAGGCCTTTATCTGACCCGATTACCATGTCTCTATCCCATCACTTGGAATAGTGCTTGACACCCAGCGAATGCTTAAAAAACAGCACAGAATTTCCCATTCATTCATTCAATCGTGTTTATTGAGTGATTTCTGTGTTCTAAGCACTGTAGTAAGCACTTAGTGTCCCACTTCAACTCTTGCCTGTCACGGTGGAAAGAACAAGATGAGGCCAAATATCAGGAGTAGTAATAGCTGCTCCATTTGTGCCCCAAAATGACACAGTGGAGAGAGCACAGGCCTGAGAGTCAGAAGGTCATGGGTTCTAATCTCAATTCCCCCACTTGTCTGCTGTGTACGTTGGGCAAGTCATTTCACTTCTCTGGGCCTCAGTTACCTTATCTGTAAAATGGGGGGGACACAATCTGATTAACTTGTTTCTACCCCACCCCAGTGCTTAGAGCAGTGCTTGGCACATAGTAAGTGCTTAACAAATGTCATAATCATTATTATTATTATCAACAAAGATTGATAACAAATCTTCCACAATCAATCTTGATTAGTTTTCAGAATGTATTACCTTATATTAATTAGCATGCAGTATGGCATTATCTCCTGAACCCTACTGCACCATCCAGCCATCTTCCCCTTCCACTTCCTCCCCAAACCACTTGAATGAGTTCATTTATTCATTCAGTCATATTTACTGAGCGCTTACTGTGTGAAAAAATTCCCCAACTTCCTTCAGAACTGTCTGGCCATCAGCTTTAAAACACTCAAATGTTTTTCTCACTCCTACCTTTTGACTCTCCTCCTGCTGAACACTGCTTGCCCTCTTCGTTCTTTTCCTAAATACCTTAGGAGATAGAGTTGGATGCTCTTCAACCCCCGGGGAAGGAGGTTCAGAATCCAACAGTCCCAAAAGCCACTGCCCCAAGAAAGCTGAGAACCAGTGTCGCCTAATGGATATAGAACGGGCCTGGGAGCCAGAGGACCTGGGTTCTAATTCTTGGTTTGCAGTGTGACCTTGGGTAAGTTAGAATCACATCTTCTCAAGAAAGCCTTCCTCCAAATCAGACGGCTTTGAGATGGTTGTTTTTAGTGCCGTTGAACAGAAAGGGATCAGTGGAATTTTTCATCCTGCCATGTTCACGTCTGCTAGGGCAGACATGGTGCTTGATGATAATGGTGAACCTTTTTCTCTACAAGTGCTCTGACGTATAAATTTTGAAGAAGAAGGAGGAGGAGGAGGAGGAAAAGGAGGAAAAGGAGGAAGAAGAAAAGAAGGAGGAGAAGGAGAAGGAATTTTTTAAGTGCTTATTAGTGCCAAGCACTTTTCTAAGTGAAGGGGTAGGTAAAAGATAATCTGGTTGGACACATGGGGATCCCAATCTAAGTAGAAGGAAGAACAGAAATTGAATCCCCATTTTACAGATGAGGAAACAGAGGCACAGAGAAGTTAAGTGACTTGCCTAAGTTCACACAGCAGTTAGGGGATAGAGCTGGAATTAGAACCCAGGTTCTCTGACTCCCAGGGCCATGCTTTTTCCAAATGAAAGTCACCATGTAAGCACAAGTGGCAGAAGACTTTTTATTACTGACTTTATAAACAAACAAGTTGTCAAATCCTGATTTCTCCATTTTTCTATAGTTGCAGGGAATAACTAAAACAACGCTTTGCCCTCTTAGCCTGAATCTTACGTAAGAAGGCCCAGTGATAGGAAACATGTTTGGGTTAAGTACAGTTCTCAAAACCAGCCAGAAGGAATGCGTTATGCCTCCATGCTGTGTGTGTTTCCAAATAATTTCTTAGCTCAGCTTCAGGGCTCCTTTGAAACTGGCCAAAGCTCTCTGGGTAAGTCTTCTCTAATGGGTATCGAAGAGCAGCAGCAGATTCAAGAAAGGAATCCAGATGGGTTACAAGGAAACGGTGTTTTCTTTGGATTAGTTCAAGTTCTGTTTGCCAAATCAAGAGTGAAGGATCAGACACTCTCTGGCGCCCTGTCTTACTTCATTTATATATGAATTTTTTGGTGGCAAACCTAGATCTGGGACAAATGATCTGAGTCTAAAGGAAAATCGGAAAAGAAAAATGTGCGGCTCCCCCTAAGCGGGGAATTTTGAAGAAACCCAAGAAACCTTTCAAGGATTTTCAACTGGCTGAATTTATTGGGCTTTATTAATTGGAGAATTTGGCAGAGAAAAAAAGGTGTCTTTCAGTGGCTAGAAAGAGCCACTGTGTTTTGTAACTTTCTATTGAATAGTATAGATTTGATGTGTTCTCGCGAAGAATGTTGAGTTTAAACCAAGTGCCATAAATGAGGTAAAACCTAATGAATATACATCTCCCTCCCTGTGTGGGTGAGGGAAAGAGTGAGCAAGGAAGAAGAGGACTGAGGAAGGAGGGAGAAAAAGGAAATGGGAGCTTCTTGATCTTGTTAGGAGCATGGAAAAGGCACGATGCTCTTGAATAACGTAGACTAGACTTTGGACATTCCTTGCTCAGTCTGTTGCCTACAAATGAACGTAAAAGGCAGATATGAATATGCACTCCCCCCCATGTGGTGGGGGAAAAAATAAGTGAAGAGGAAGAGGAAGAGGAAGCGTGGCCTAGTGAATAGAGAATGGGCCTGGCAGGCAGAAGAATTTGAATTCTAATCCCTATTCTCCCTCACGTCTGCTGTGCGACCTCCAGCAAGTCCCTTGACTTCTCTGAGTCTCAGGTACCTCATCTGTAAAATTTATTTTTATAGTATTTATTGAGCGCTTACTATATACAGAGCACTTTACTAAGCGCTTGGAATGTACAAATCGGTAACAGATAGAGACATTTCCTGCTCTTTGACGGGCTTACCGTCTAATCGGGATTAAGACTGCGAGTCCCATATGGAACAGGGACTGTGTCCAAGCTGATTACATTTTATCTAACCCAGCGTTTAGAACAGTGCTTGACGCATAGTAAGTGCTTGATAAATGCCATCATTATTATTAAGAGGAGCAAGTTGGGAGGGAGAAAAAGGAAGCAGCAGCTTCTTGATCTTGTTAGGAGCATGAAGAAGGCACACTGAGCTTGAATACCCACCAGACACAGTAAGAAAGATAAAACAATATAAATACAGAAAGCATGAAAAAAAACCCAATGAAAATGCACAATCCAACAGATACAAAGGGGACATGGAAAGGGGACATGGAAAGGGGACATGGAAAATATGTCGAGGCTGCAAATAGTCGCCGCTTAAATCCCATGGCCAGTTCATGTATTGGTCCTCTGGACTGTAAATTCGTTTGGGGCAGAGAACATCGCTACCAACCCTGTTGTATTGTTCTATTGTATTCTCCCAGGCACTTAGTACAGTGCTCTGCATACAGTAAGAACTCGGTAGATACGATTGACAGACCCTGTAGAGGGAAGGGAACCAGATGTCGCATCGTGAAGGATGCAATGTTGCCAATAATTACACACGAGGCTCTGAGTCAAAGATATTAGATGATTCTGGAGTGAAAATGATAGGCAACCAAATGCCTATGGGTTTCCTCAGTGGTTCCTTCTTCTGGTACTAGACTGTAAGCTCTTTGAGAAGAGTCTACCAGTTACACTGTATTGGATTCTCCCAAGTTCTTAGTACAGTGGTCGGCACTCAGTAAGTACTCCAATCACTTACTTATTCTGCCCCACCATGATTACTGTACCAGCCTCCTGTCTCTTCCCACTCCAAGCCAGACTTCACTCTGCTATCTGGATCACTTTCCTACAAATATGGTGAAGCCATGTTTCCCCACTCCTCAAGAACCTCCAGTTGTTGCCTGTCCACCTCTGCAGCAACAACAACAAAAAAAAGCTCCTCACCCATTGTCTTTAAAGCAATCACCTTGCCCTCTCCTACCTCACCTCGCTACTCTCATTCACTCCACACATCCAATCCGTCACCAGGACCTGCCGGTCTCACCTTTAAAGTATCGCCAAGATCCGCCCTTTCCTCTCCACCCAAACGGCTATCTTACTGCTACGGGCTCTCATAATATCCTGGCTGGATTATTGTGTCAGCCTTCTCTCCGATCTCCCTTCCTCCTCTCTCGCCCCGCTCCAGTCTATTCTTCACTCCTCTGCCCGGATCATCTTCCTGCAGAAACGCTCTGGGCCTGTCACTCCCCTTCTTAAAAACCTCCAGTGGTTGCCTATCGACCTCCGCACGAAACAAAAACTTCGCACTCTAATGTTGGTATTTAAGCGCTTACTATGTGCAGTGCACTGTTCTAAGCGCTGGGGTAGATACAGGGTAATCAAGTTGTCCCACATGAGGCTCACAGTCTTAATCCCCATTTTACAGATGAGGTAACTGAGGCCCAGAGAAGTGAAGTGACTTGCCCACAGTCACACAGCTGACAAGGAGCAGAGCCGGGAGTTGAACCCATGATCTCTGATTCCCAAGGCTGGGGTCTTTCCACTGAGCCACGCTGCTTCTCTAGACTTCAAGGCTGTCCATCACCTTGCCCCCTCCTACCTCTCCTCCCTTCTCTCTTTCTACTGCCCAACACACAGGCTCCGCTCCTCTGCCACCCACCTCCTCACCGTCCCCCGTTCTCGCCTATCCCGCCATCGACCCCTGGCCCATGTCCTCCCACTGTCCTTGAATGTCCTCCCTCCTCACCTCCGCCAAATTCACTCTCTTCCCCTCTTCAAACCCCTACTGAGAGCTCACCTCTTCCAAGAGGCCTTCCCAGACTGAGCTTCCCCTTTTCCCTCTGCTCCCTCTGCTGCCTCTCTGCCCCGCCCTTCACCTCCCCTCAGCTAAGCGCCCCTTTCCCCCCCTTTCCCTCTGCTCCTCCCCCTCTCCCTTCCCCTCCTCTCAGCACTGTGCAAATCCGCTCATTTGTATATATTTTTATTACCCTATTTATTTTGTTAATGAGATGTACATCCACTCGATTCTATTTATTGCTATTGTTTTTGTCTGTCCGTCTCCCCCAATTAGACTGTGAGCCCGTCAAAGGGCAGGGATTGTCTCTGTTGCCGAATTGTACATTCCAAGCGCTTAGTACAGTGCTCCGCACATAGTAAGCACTCAATAAATACTATTGAATGAATGGATACTCTTCTACTACAGCCCAGCCTGCAAATTTCACTCCTGTAATACTATCCTTCTCACTGTACCTCTATCTCATATGTCTCACTGTCAAACTCTCACCAGCATCCTGCCTGTGGTTTGGAATGCCCTCCCTCCTCATATCCAACAAACAATTACTCTCCCCAAAGCCTTGTTGAAAGTACTTCTCCTCCAAGAGGCCTTCCCTGACTAAGCCTTCCTTTCTTCTCCTCCCACTCCTTTCTGCATCACCCTGGCTTGTTCCCTTTACTCATCACCCCTCCCAGCCCCACAGCACCTATGTGCATATCTGTCATTTATTTGTATATATAGTAATGTTTTTCCCTGGCTCTAAACTATAACCTCTTGTGGGCAGTGAATGTGACTTTTTATTGTTATAGAGAAGCAGCGTGGCTCAGTGGAAAGAGTACGGGCTTTGGAGTCAGAGGTCATGAGTTCGAATCTCAGCTCTGCCACTTAGCTGTGTGACTTTGGGCAAGTCACTTACCTTCTCTGTGCCTCAGTTACCTCATCTGTAAAATGGGGATTAAGACTGTGAGCCCCGCGTGGGACACCTGATTCCCCTGGGACTACCCCAGCGCTTAGAACGGTGCTCTGCACATAGTAAGCATTTAACAAATACCAACATTATTACTGTACTCTCCCTAGTGCTTAGGACAGTGTTCTGAACACAGTAAGAGCTCAATAAATACGACTGACTGACTGAATCAATTCAATATGGAAGAGACAAGGCATTTTCCATCACAAGGCAGCAGTGCGAATTGCAGGGCTTCCAAGTTCAGAACCTAAGGGAATGAAGCAAGGCCTCTGAAAGAGCAGGAAGTGGCTGGGTTGCATTAATTACATCCAATTGTTTACAATGTAGTTTGAAAGGCTTAGAAGAAAACCATTATATGAATACAAAACATCATATTAAATCGAGAGAGAGTGTCAGTATTTCAAGACATTCTGGATGGTATTGCATCTTAAAGCCTCTTTAAACAAAGGAAAACATTTGTTTCTCAGGGCAATTCATCCTTTCCGGTTCGGAATCTATTTCCACAGACAGGAGAAGTAAATACCGACAAGTTAAATTATTGCTTGAATAGGCACTGTTTATCTTCAAGCATTCATTCCCCACTGCCTCAAACATGACCATGTCTCCCCCAACCCTAAAAAAAATCCTCCCATGACCCCCAGCTCCCTCCAGTTATCGACTCATCTTCCTGCTATCTTTCTTCTCCAAACTTCTTCAGCGAGTCATCTACCCACTGTCTCAAATTCTTCTCCTTCAACTCTCTCCGTTCTGGCTTCCATCCCCTTCATCCCACTGATACCAATCCTCTCAAAGGCCACCAATTATCTCCTTCTTGCCAAATCCAACGGCTCCTACGCCTTTCTTCAGGATACATTATCCAACCTTGGCTTCACTGACTCTGTCCTCTCCTGGTTCTCCCTTTATCTCTCTGGCCATTCATTCTCAGTCTCCTTCGTTGGCTCCTCTTCTCCCTCCCATCCCCTAACTACGGGGGTCCCTCAAAGTTCAATTCTGGATCCTCTTCTACTCTCCATCTACACTCATTCCTTTGGAGAACTCATTCATTCCCAGTGCTTCAACTACCATCACTATGCGGATGATACCCAAATCTACATCTCTTTCCCTGATCCCTCTCTCTCTCTGCAATCTTGTATCTCCTCCTGCCTTCAAGACATCTCTACTTGGATGTCCTCCTGTCACCTCAAAATTAACATGTCCAAAACAGAACTTCTTTTCTTCCCATTCAAACCCTTCACTCTCCCGGACTTTCCCGTCGCCTTAGATGGCACCATCATCCTTCCGGTCTCACAAGCCCGTAAACTTGGTATTATCCTTGACTCCATTCTCTCATTCAGCCAACATATCCAATCAGTCACCAAATTCTGTCGGTCTCACCTTCACAACATCGCTTAAAATCCACCCTTTCCTCTCCATACAAACTGTTACCCCTTTAGTACAGTCACTCATCCTATCCCATCTAGATGACTGCATCAGCCTCCTTTCTGACCTCCCAACCTCCTGCCTCTCCCCACTCCAGTCCATACTTCATTCTGCTGCCTGGATTATCTTTCTACAGAAACATTCAGTCCTCACCATTGACTTTAAAGCAGTCCATCACCTTGCCCGCTCCTACCTCACCTCGCTTCTCTCCTTCTACAAGCCGGTCCACACACTTCACTTCTCTGATGCTAACTTTATCACTGTGCCTTGGTCTCACCTGTCTCACCACCAATCCCTAGCCCACATCCTACTTCTGGCCTGGAATGCCCTCCCTCCTCAAATATGCCAAGTAATTACTCTTCCCCCCTTCAAAACCTTACTGAAGACACATCTCCTCCAAGAGGCCTTTCCAGACTAAGCCCCACTTTTCCTCATCTACATCTGCATCTCCCTTCTGCGTCTCTCTGACTTGCTTCCTTTGCTCTTCCCCCCTCCCCTCGCCCCATAGCAATTATGTACGTATCTGTAATTTTATTTATTTATATTGATGGCTATTTACTTGTACTGATGTCTGTCTCCCCACCTCTAGACTGTGAGCTCATTGTGGGCAGAGATTGTCTCTCTTTATTGTTGCACCGTACTTTCCCAAGTGCTTAGTAGTATGGTCTGCACATAGTAAGTGCTCAATAAATACGATTGAATGAATGAATAAATATTTCTGAAGCTTGGAGATGCTATCGTTTGTGGAGATATGGTCAATAAAGAATTGCACCATTCAGCCCAGGAATATATATATCGATATATATCCATATAGATATGGAATATCTAAGGGCATGGAATATATATATAGAGAGAGAGATCTATCCATTCATCTATCTATCTATCTATCTATCTATCTATCTATCTATCTACATTCATTCATTAAATTCATTCATTCAATCGTATTTATTGAGCACTTACTGTGTGCAGAGCACTGTACTAAGTGCTTGGAAGGTACCAATTCAGCAACAGATGAGAGACAATCCCTACCCAACAATGGGCTGTATATATATAAATAAATATATATATATTTGTGTGTGTATGCTATTCATTGCTGAATTTTTATTCATAGGCTCAGGAAGGAAGGATTGCCATTCTGAGCTTGGAAAATCTCCAACAGGTCGGCAGTGGCACTGTTGTTATATTTTTAAATGGCATGTGGCAAGCAGTTACTATGGACCAGGCACTGTACTAAGCATTGGGGTAGATACAAGATTACCAGGTTGGATGCAGTCCCTGTCCCACATGGGTTTCACAATCTTCATCCCTACTTTACAGATAAGGTAACTGAGGTGCAGAGAAGTCAAGTGCTTCCCCAAGGTCACACAGCAGATAAGTGGCAGAGCTGGGATTAGAACCCAACTCCTCTGACTCCAGGCCCGTGCTTTAGTCACAAGGCCAAGCTGCTTCCTGCTGGTTCTCTGCAGGAGAAAGAGTTGCACAAGGAATTTCAACAACCAAACTAGCACCATGGAAAATAACTTTCCTCTGAACTCTGGGATGTGTCTCTGGGTGAAAGATAGGTGAGCAAATGTTTGGGAAAACAGCACTTGCCTTTCCAAGATAAAGTTTATAAACATACTCTGACAGGGCCATCCTGCAGATAAAACCAGTGCCCTGTGATACCTTACCTTGAGACACAACTACTCCATGACTCCATCACCCAGTGATTGCCACCAATCAGGGAATAGAACTAGTATAATACCTTGCCAAAGGTATCAAATACCCCACGTTAAAATCATTCCGGGGATACCTCAACACACACCAAAGACCATTCCTGACTTCCTGGATGAGTGAGACCTTCCCATCAGTCAATTAGTGGTATTGTTTGAGCACTTACAGGGTGCAGAGCACTATACTAAGCAGTCAATCGTATTGATTGAGCGCTTACTATGTGCAGAGAACTTTAAGGAGCTTGGGAGAGTTCAATAAAATACCAGACACATTTCCTGCCCACAACAAGCTTAAGTCTAGAGGGGGAGACAGTCAACATAAATAAATAAATTACAGATATGTGTATAAAGTACTGTGAGACTGGGAGGGAGGATGAATAAAGCAAGCAAGTCAGGGTGACGCAGAAGTGTGTGGAAGAAAATGAATTCATTCACTCAATCATATCTCTTGAGAGCTTACTATGTGCAGAACATTGTACTAAGTGCTTGGGAAAGTACAATACAGCAATAAACAATCGTATTCTCCGCCCAACACGGGTTTACAGAAAATGAAAAGAGGGTTTATTCAGGGAAGGCCTCTTGGAGTAGATGCGCCTTCAATCAGGCTTTGAGGGGTGGGGGAAGAGCAATTGTCTGTCGGACATGAGGAGGGAGGGCGTTTCAGGCCAGAGGAAGGACATGGGCAAGAGGTAGGTGGCAAGAGAGACGAGATAGAGGTAAAGAGAGACGGTTGGCAGTAGGGGATTGAAGTGTGTGGGCTGGATTGCAGCAGGAGAGTACTGAGATGAAGTAGAAGGGCTCAAGGTGATTGCGTACTTCAAGGCCAATGGTGAGGAGTATCTATTTAATGTGGAGGTGAATGGGCAATCACAGGAGATTCTTGAGGAGGGGGGGACACATGGCCTGAACATTGGGAGAGTACAGTACAACAGAGTTGGTAGACATGTTCCGTGCCCACACGAGCTGAGATTAAGCAACTAAAAATGAATGGATCATGGAGGATCTTCTGTCCCGAGTTAATGTCTGATTTTCCAGGCATTGAAAAAATCCCTGAACCGAGAACCAAAGGAGCTATTGAACCGGTAACTTAATTTAGAATCAATTATATTTACCCGAATGTTTACTGAGCACAGATTGTTATACTAACCACATGGGAGGGTCAAGTTAAACAGTCGGTACATTTATTCCCTGACCATAAGGAGATTAAAGTCTACATGGGAAGAGGAAATTCAGCCGAAATTCTAAATTCAGTTTAAGGGAAAGAAGACTGTTCAAATTCTTCCCAAAAAGTGGAAAACCACTACCACAGCCAGACTTGGGCAAAATCTGTGAATCAGACTACAACTTCAGGAATTTAATATAGTGCTGTGATGTCTGGAATTACTTGAGTGAAGATTTAGCAGTCACTTAATGGCATTTATCCTTACAGTATGTAACAAGTAAAAGAATTCAATATTATTTTTCCTGGAACAGATTGAAACCCATTACTACCGTACGATACAAACACAATTTCGAAGAACACCCAGGGATATGCCTGAATAACTACTCTTCTTTTCGTGTGAATTTTACAGTCTCATCTGAAAAAGAAGGCATATTGCCTTCTGGTTATGCGTGAAAGAAAGAGCCTAACTCACCACTTACTATTTATATTAATAGGATAATACGTAGATTTGATAAGTATCTCTTAATTAGTCTTGTCAATGAGTCATTAATCAACTTGTTTTTGTACTTGTGCCGCAAGATTAAACTTCCAAAGAGTAGGACGTTCTCTTAATTGTCACATTTTATCCACGGCCCAGCATCGTGTATATTTATGGCATTCTAGGAGTATATTTAGTTACGCTTGTCTTGCGCAGATAATGCTAATGATTAAGAGAGCCCATCCTTGTGAATGGAAGGGGTTTGGAAAAGAACTAAAGCTTTCTGACAAGGATGCAGAATTATTCAGTAAATGTCCTCTGGGTGCCCTCTAGATTGTAAACTCCTTGTGGGCAGGGAAAGTGTCTACCAACTCGGTTATGTTGTATTCTCCCAAGAGATTATTACACACTATTCTTCACATGGTAAACACTCCACAGAGAAGAAGTGTGGGGCCTAGTGGACAGAGCACAGGCCTGGGAGTCAGAAAAATCTGGAATCTAATCCTGCCTCTGCCATTTGTTTCCTGTGTGAACCTGGGCAAGTCACTTCACTGCTCTGGGCCTCAGTTGCCTCCTCTGTAAAATGGGGATTAAGACTGTGAGTCCCATGAGGGAAAGGGACTGCATCCAACCTGATTTGTACCCACCCCGGTGCTAGGTACAGTGCCTGAATCATAGTAAGAGCTTAACATAGCATAAAATAATAAATAAATGAATAAATAAATAACATACGGTTGGTTGGAACTTGATGGCCTCCTCTTCATTCATTCATTCAATAGTATTTATTGAGCGCTTACTATGTGGAGAGCACTGTACTAAGCGCTTGGAATGTACAAATCAGTAACAGATAGAGACAGTCCCTGCCCTTTGATGGGCTTACAGTCTAATCATTCGCATTTCCATCTGGTTGCTTCATGTCAAGTCCTTAAAGAAGGATAAAAACCTCTCGTTAATAATAATAATAATGTTGGTATTTGTTAAGCGCTTACTATGTGCAGAGCACTGTTCTAAGCGCTGGGGTAAACACAGGGGAATCAGGTTGTCCCATGTGGGGCTCACAGTCTTAATCCCCATTTTACAGATGAGGTAACTGAGGCACAGAGAAGTTAAGTGACTTGCCCACAGTCACACAGCTGACAAGTGGCAGAGCTGGGATTCGAACTCATGAGCCCTGACTCCAAAGCCCGTGCTCTTTCCACTGCGCCATGCTGCTCACACCTGGTATCTCCAGGCCTGAAGATGGATAGTCTTTTATTTATCTATTTATTTTTTGGGGGGGAGGGGGGAGAGGGCAGGATGTGTTGAGCGCTTACTCTATACCGGGCACTGCACTAAACACAGGTTGGACACAGTCCCTGTCCCACATGGGGCTCACAGCCTTAATCCCAAATTAGAGACGAGGTGACCGAGGCACAGAGGAAGTGAAGTGACTCACCCAAGGTCACACAGCAGACAAGTGGCAGGGCTGGTATTTAAAACCCAGATCCTTCTAACTTCCAGGCCTATGCTCCATCCACTAGATCATGCTCCTTCGGTCCAGAGTCTTAAGGAGAGAGGATTTCAGAACAGTGTTTGGCACATAGTAAGCACTTAACAAATACCATCATTATTATTATTATTATTATGTCTGGAGATGACTGAGTCATCAGCCCCTTGATGATTGGCTCTCCTAAAATTCCCTAATCCCCATTCTGGGCCCTGGGCTGGGTCATGGATTGTTTACTTAGATGTTAACAGGGACTTCCAGTTTGGGGTCCAGTTTTGAAGTCTTCCCAGACCAGAGTGTGACTCCTCAATATTTTGCCTTTACCCTAATCAATCAATAGAACTGAATACTGTAGCAGAACACTGTAGTAAGTGATTTTCTATGACACTTATTAACCACTTCGTAGGTGCTAAACCTCTGTTCCAAGTGCTGATAACAAGGTTATATATATAACCTTATAAATTAGCATTATTCTAATGAGTTATTATCATTAAGTTATGATAATTGTGGTATTCGTTAAGCATTTATGTGCTAAGGATTGTTCTATGAGCTGGAGTAGATAATAATAATAATAATGATGATGGCATTTGTTAAGTGCTTACTATGTGCCAAGCACTGTTTTAAGGACTGGAATACAAGCTAATTGGGTTGGACACAGTCCCTGTCCCAAAAGGGACTCACAGTCTTAATCCTCATTTTACAGATGAGGAAAATGAGGCATAGAGAAATGAAGTGGCTGGCCCAAGGTCACCCCGGAGACAAATGACCAAGCCGCCATTAGAACTCAGGTTCTCTGACTCCCAGGCCCATGCTCTATCAACCAGACCATCCTGCTTCCCAGTCATCGTGTCCTAACCACAGTCCTTGCCCTGTATGGCGCTTGCAGTTTAAGTAGGAGAGAGTAGGATTTAATCCCATTTCACAGCTGAGGAAAATGAGGTAGAGAGAAATTAAGTGGCTTGCCCAAAGTCATACTGCAGAGAAGTGACAGACCCGGGATTAGAACTCAGGTTCTCTGACTCCCAGGCCCGTGCTCTTTCTACTCGGCCCCTCTATTTCTCGAAGTGTTTGGGAGAGTATAATACGGTAGAGTAGGAAAGGTAGAGGCACGTTAAATTAGTACGCTAAATTACTACAGTGCTAATTGTTTAGTGCAGTGCTCTACACACAGTAAGCATTCAATAAATATGATTGAACGACTGAATGAAATTACAGATGGAAATGTACATCAGTGCTTATAGATGCGAGAGGGCTTAATATCGAAGTTCTTAAGGGATACAGACTCAAGTGCATAGATGAAACAGATATCCATACATCCATGCACACAAACACCCATCCTCACCCATCCTCCATGCTCCACTCCCAGACAAAAATGCTCTTTTCGAGACTCTTTCAAATGGTGGGAGTCGGAAGGACCTGGGTTCTAATCCCAGCTCTGCCACTTCTCTGCTGTGTGACTTTGAGCAAGTCGCTTCCCTTCTCTGTGCCTCAATCATGTCATCTGTCAAATGGGGATAAAGACTGTGAGTCCCATGTGGGACATGGACTGTGTCCAACCTGATTAGCTTGAATCTGCTCCGGTGCTTAGAACAGTGCCTGGAACATAGTGAGAGCTTAACAAATACCACAATTATCATTATTATTATCATCATTACTATTGTTATTAAACTTGGTGTGGAACTAGTCCTGTGGTTACCATACGCTGCTTTGTAATCGGCCAAAAGCCACATCGACCTTTCGATTCTATTTTCTTTCTCCTTGTCTATGTATAATAATAATAATGTTGGTATTTGTTAAGCGCCTACTATGTGCCGAGCACTGTTCCAAGCACTGGGGGAGATACAGGGTAATCAGGTTGTCCCATGTGAGGCTCACAGTTAATCCCCATTTTACAGATGAGGTAACTGAGGCACAGAGAAGTTAAGTGACCTGCCCACACTCACACAGCTGACAAGTGGCTGAGCCTGCATTCGAACCCATGACCTTTGACTCCCAAGCCTGGGCTCTTTCCATTGAGCCACGCTGCTTCTCTTATGTATACATTATTGGATGGGTAGCAAGCTGTCTTTCCAGCAGAATTCAGTGACAGCATTAAGCTCTGTTTTATAAATGAAAACCTCGAGTTTGACGTAATATTTCCAGAGTGCAGGCTGCCTCATAACTTTCTTCTTTTTGGGATGATTGTCTAACCAAGCTGTTTTATCATAGACATGAAGCGAATGTAGTTGTTGAAGGGATGAATTTAATAATTTCCTAACCTCAAACTACTGAACAAGGATAAAGAAGCAGCATGGCCTAGTGGAAAGAGCACAGGCCTAGAAGTCAGAAGGATCTGGGTTCTAGGTCCTGACTCTGCCACTTATCTGCTGTGACTTCACTTCACTTCTCTGGGGTTCAGTTACCTCATCTGTTAAATGGGGATTATGACTTGGAGCCCCATGTGGGACAGGGACTATGTGCAAACTGATTAGTTTGTGTCTACCCCAGTGCTTAGAACAGTGCATGGCACATAGTAAGCATTTAACAAATATCACAAATTTTTTTTTTAAAAAAAGCATAGAAGAAAACCTTTTAAAGAATAGCATTTATTTCTGGATCAATCCCCACTCAAGAAACATAGATTTGAGACACTGATCTGTTTGAATTACAGTTTGATCCATTCCTGAATGTTATTCCATGTAAGACAGAAATTGCTAGAAGACACATGATCCCTAACTAGCGAATGACAAACTAAGGCAAGACCAAACAAATCAATCAGACTTTACATTGTTATTGCCAGAAATTACCCTAGGGAGCAAAATCAGTTTTATTTTATTGATCTTTCTTTTCCTACAGTTTTCTCCTCAGGATCTTTTCATCCATTACTGGTTCCTATTGTATGATAGAAGACATTTATTCTGGATCTCAGTATGGATTTTTATGAGCTGCTTCATAAAGAAATCCCATTCAGGATGAATTCAATATCAGATTTTTTTCTCTATTCCTATCTCTGGTCCTTATGTGGTCTAATTTTTGAAAAGTACTACAGCTCTGATTCCGAGATACAAGGATTACACAGATAGAATTGCTTGTGGGTAATACGGGAGAAGCAGTGTGGTGTAGTGGATAGAGCACGGGCCTGGGAGACAGAAAGTCATGGGTTCTAATCCTGCCTCTGCCACTTGTCTAGTTGACCTTGGGCAAGTCACTTCATTTCTCTGGGCCTCAGTTACCCCATCTGTAGAATGGCGATCGGGACTGTGAGCCCCACATGGGACGGGGCCTATGTCCAACCCGATTTGCTTGTATCCACCCCAGCGCTTAGTACAGTGCATGGCACATAGTAAAATACCATTATTACTATTATATTCTCTACTTGCTGTGCTCTTATTTGTCAGACTGCTTGTCCTTAAAAAATAAGAATATGGAAAACACCCATCAAATTTCTCTTCCACTTGTACTCATATCACTTTGTCAAAGCCTTTGGAATAGCTTCTTTTACTTTCCTTTCTTTGCCTATTTAGTAAATTAAATCTCTAAATCAACCGCTAATGGAGTTGATAGAAAGAGTCCACTGAGCCATTTTCCGTCTTGGATCAAAATCTCAACATGAGGAAGGAAAAGGTGTTTTTCAGCGTTCCTTGCTCTATTTCAGGAGCCTAACTCTTCCCTCATTAAGTGGGAGAATGGCTTGTTCAGAATGGGAGAGCTGAAACTGGGGACTTGAAAACAAGGAGTACAGAGGAAATGTACTCCTCAGTCAAAAGGCAGGGACTGTCTCTATCTGTTACCGATTTGTCCATTCCAAGCGCTTAGTACAGTGCTCTGCACATAGTAAGCACTTAATAAATACTATTGAATGAATGAATGAATGAAAATGTCTTAAGGACACAGTAAAACAAAGCTTCAGACAATATTGCATCTCAGCTGAAAACTAGGAGTCAATTTCTGAGGAAAGACCGGGATAATCATAATTATGGTCTTTCTTAAGTGCTAAGTGGATACTACGTGCCAAACACTGTAATAAGAGCTGAGGGTGGAAGAAAATATAATTAAATGAGACTTCGGGTCTCATCCTGGGTCTTGGAAATAGTCAATCAAGAATTGATTGACAGACTTTCAGATTTTCTGACAGACTTTCTGTCTTTCAGGCCCTGGCTCTATCCACTACACCGTGCTCCTTCTCACACATTTCCCACAAGCAATTCTATCTGCATAATTTTTGCCTCTCTGTATGAGAGTTGCAGTACTTTCCAAATATTAGACCACATGAGGACCAGAGATAGGAATGAAAAAAAAATCTCATCTTGATTTTCCGATTTTCTGATATTGATATTCTGGCAATCAATCAAGAATTGATTGTCTAGGAGAATCATTGTGGCCGAGTGCCTAGAGCACGGGTCCGTGAGTCAGGGGACCTGGGTTCTAATCCCAGATCCGCTATTTGTCTGCAATGTGACCTGGAGCAAGTCATTTAGAGAAGCAGCGTGGCTCAGTGGAAAGAGCCCGGGCTTGGGAGTCAGAGGTCATGGGTTTGAATCCCAGCTCTGCCGCTTGTCAGCTGTGTGACTGTGGGCAAGTCACTTCACTTCTCTGGGCCTCAGTGACCTCATCTGTAAAATGGGCATGAAGACTGTGAGCCTCACGTGGGACAACCTGATTACCTCTATCTATCCCAGCGCTTAGAACAGTGCTCTGCACATAGTAATAACAGTGTTGGTATTTGTTAAGCGCTTACTATGTGCAGAGCACTGTTCTAACCGCTGGGGTGGATACAGGGTAATCAGGTTGTCCTACATGAGGCTCACAGTCTTGATCCCCACTTTACAGATGAGGGAACCGAGACACAGAGAAGTTAAGTGACTTGCCCACAGTCAAACAGCTGACAAGTGGCAGAGCCGGGATTCCAACCCCTGAGTTCTGACTCCCAAGCCTGGCTCTTTCCACTGAGCCACGCTGCTTCAAGCGCTTAACAAATACCAACAATATAGAGAAGCAGCGTGGCTCAGTGGAAAGAGCCCAGGTTTAGGAGTCAGAGGTCATGGGTTCGAGCCCCAGCTCTGCCCCTTGTCAGCTGGGTGACTGTGGGCAAGTCACTTAACAAATACCAACAATATTATTATTTAGTTCCCTCATCTGTAAAATGGGGATTGAGACTGTAAACTCAATGTGTGACAAGCACTGTGTCCAACCTGATTATCCGGTTTCTACCCAAGTGCATGGTACAGTGCCTGGCCCAGAGTAAGAGCCTAACAAATACCAAAAAAAAAAAAAATTAAATACAATAAAGTAAAAATTACTGTATGCCTATGATTGCACCGTGGAACCATACCAATGACATATTGGAGAAGCAGCGTGGCTCAGTGGAAAGAGAACGGGCTTGGGAGTCAGAGATCATGGTTTCGAATCCCGGCTCTGCCCCTTGTCAGCTGTGTGACTGTGGGTAAGTCACTTAACTTCTCCGTGCCTCAGTTACCTCATCTGTAAAATGGGGATTAAAACTGTGAGCCCCACGTGGGACAACCTGATCACCCTGTGTCTACCCCAGCGCTCAGAACAGTGTTCTGCACATAGTAAGCGCGTAGCAAATACCAACATTATTATTATATTCAATCCATCACCAGATCCTGTGGGTTCCACCTTCACAACATCGCTAAAATCTGCCCTTTCCTCTCCATCCCAACTGCTATTAAAATCACTCATTCTATCCTGACTGTATTAGAGCATCAACCTCCTTATTGACCTCTCAGCCTCTTTTCTCTCCTCACTCCAGTCCAAACTTCTCTGCTGCTCAGAAGATTTTTCTACAAAAACGTTCAGGACATCCCCCCCCGCCAAAAAAAAAAAAAAAAACTTCCCGTAGTCGCCTATCCGACTCTGTATCAAACAAAAACGCCTTACCATTGGTTTTAAAGCGCTCCATTACCTCGTCTCCTCCTACCTCAGCTCACTGCTCTCCATCTACAACCCAGCCCGCACACTTCACTCCTCTGGTGCCGCTAACCTTCACACTAGGCCTCCATCTCGCCTGTCTCGCTGCCAACCCCTAGCCCACGTCCTACCTCTGGCCTAGAATGCCTTCCCTCCTCAAATCCAACAGACAATTACTCTCCCCTCCTTCAAAGCCTTATTGAAGCACAGCTCTCCCAAGCAGCTTTCCCAGCCTAAGCCCCACTTCCTCATATTCTTTCATTCAGTCGTATTCATTGAGCGCTTATTGTGTACAGAGCACTGTAGTAAGCGCTTAGAAAGTCCAATTCAGTAACAAAGAGAGGCAGTCCCTGCCCCTAAAGGGTCTAGAAGGGGGGAGTCAGGCATCAAAACCAGTAAACAGGCATCAGTAGCATCAATGTAAATAAATAAAATTATAGCTATAGATGCATCATTACAATGCATCATTATAATGCAACATTATCAGAGAAGCAGCGTGGCTCAGTGGAAAGAGCCCAGGCTTGGGAGTCCGAGGTCATGAGTTCGAATCCCGGCTCTGCCACTTGTCAGCTGTGTGACTGTGGGCAAGTAAGTCACTTAACTTCTCTGTGCCTCAGATACCTCATCTGTAAAATGGGGATGAAGACTGTGAGCCTCATGTGGGACAACCTGATGGCCCTGTATCTCCCCCTAGAACCGTGCTCTGCACATAGTAAGTGTTTAACAAATGCCAACATTATTATTATTATCATTAACATAAATAAATAGAATTATAAATATGTACAGATATACACAAGTCCTGGCGGGGGGAGGGGGGGAAGTAGAGCAAAGAGAGTGAGTTGGAGTGATGGGGAGGGGAATTCCCCTTCCTAAACAACTCCAGTCGTTGCCTATCAACCTCCGCTCCAAACAAAAACTCCTCACTCTAGGCTTCTAGGCTCTCCATCCCCTTGCCCCTTCCTACCTCTCCTCCCTTCTCCCTTCCCACCGCCCACCCCGCACGCTCCGCTCCTCCGCCGCCCACCTCCTCACCGTCCCTCGGTCTCGCCCATCCCGCCGTCGACCCCCGGGCCACGTCCTCCCACGGTCCTGGAACGCCCTCCCTCCTCACCTCCACCAAACTGATTCTCTTCCCCTCTTCAAAACCCTACTTAAAACTCACCTCCTCCAAGAGGCCTTCCCAGACCGAGCTCCTCTTCTCCCTCTACTCCCTCTCCCGCCCCCCCTTCACCTCTCCGCAGCTTAACCCTCTTTTCCCCCCATCTCCCTCTGCTCCTCTCCCTCTCCCTTCCCATCCCCTCAGCACTGTACTCATCTGCTCATCTGTATATATTTTCATCACCCTATTTATTTTGTTAATGAAATGTACATCGCCTCGATTCTATTTAGTTGCCATTGCTTTTACGAGATGTTCTTCCCCTCGACTCTATTCATCGCCATCGTTCTCGTCCGTCCGTCTCCCCCGATCCGACCGTAAGCCCGTCAAACGGCAGGGACTGTCTCTATCTGTTGCCGACTTGTTCATTCCAAGTGCTTAGTACAGTGCTCTGCACATAGTAAGCGCTCAATAAATACTATTGAATGAATGAATGAATGAATGAATGAAAAGGGGGGCTTAGACCCCTGACTTGTTCCCTTTGGTCTTTCCCCTTCCCAGCCCCACAGCACTTATGTACACCTCTTTCATTTTGTTTTTATTGATGTCTGTCTTCCCCCTCACCCAAGCTATGAGCGCCTTGTGGGCAGAGAATGTGACTGTTTATTGTTGTATTGTACTCTCCCAAGCGCTTAGTCCAGTGCTTTGCGCCAACTGAGCGCTAAATCAATACGATTGAACGAATGAATGTACTGTCTCACAGAATCATCCCACCGTTACGGGCCAATGATAAGTCTGAAGAAAACTGGGGTGATAGATCAGCCTGCTCCAGGGAGGCATTACGTATAGACCTGAATTCCTACTGGCAACACTGAGCTAAAAGTTGTGACGGAATTTTCCTACCTAGTCGGCACACTACCCAGTGACACGACGATAAGCGAATGATTAGAAAAACGAATTAAGCCGAGGCACACAGCCTTTGGGACACCGACAAACGCTGCGGCGGCAGCACGGGGTAATAAGAATGATAATTGTGGCATTTGTTAAGTGCTTACTATACACCAAACGCTGTACTAAGCCCTGGGATTAGACACAAGCTAATCGGGTCCCAAATGGAGTTCCCATTCTAAACGAGACGGAGCACAGGTATCGAATCTCAGTTTTGCAGATGAGGTAACTGAGGCACAGGGAAGTGAATTCACTTGCACCAAGGTCACACAGCAGACAAGTGGCAGAGCTGGAATTAGAACCCAGGTACTCTGACTCCCGGGCCCGTGTTCTTTCCACTAGGCCGTGCCGCTTCCCCGGATCAGGCTCCAGATCAAACTAATGGTCTACGGAGCAGGATTGCTATCCCGCCTGCTCTCCAGCTGTCAGACCTGAATCCTGCACTGGCAGAAAAATGGGCTTTTTAATTCATTCCATCAGCATCATTTATGGGCCAGACTCAATATCAATATCTGTAGACTGTAACGTCATTGTGGGCGGGGAATGTGTCTGCTATAATAATACTACTAATAATAATAATGTTGGTATTTGTTAAGCGCTTACTATGTGCCGAGCACTGTTCTAAGCGCTGGGGTAGACACAAGGGAATCAGGTTGTCCCACGTGGGGCTCACAGTCTTAATCCCCATTTTACAGATGAGGTAACTGAGGCCAAGAGAAGTTGAGTGACTTGCCCAAAGTCACACAGCTGACAGGTGGCCGAGCCGGGATTCGAACCCATCACCTCTGACTCCAAAGCCCATGCTCTTTCCACTGAGCCACGCTGCTTCTAGTATTTAGTTAGCATTTATTATGTGCCAGGCACTGTACTAAGCACTGGGGAGGGCACAAACAAATCAGGTAGGACACAGTCCCTGTCCCACATGGGCCTCACAGTCTTAATCTCCATTTCATGGATGAGGTGGCCATGGCCCAGAAAAGTGAAATGACTCACCCAAAGTCACACAGCAGACAAGTGGCAGAGCCGGGATTGGAACCCAGGTCCTTCTAATTCCCAGAACCATTTTCTGTCCATTAGACTATGCTGCTTCTCGTACTGTCTCAAGCACTTAGTAGAGTGTTCTGCACACAGTAAGCGCTCAGTAAATACGACTGGATGAATCAATATCAGATGAGAAGATAAAATCGTGAACAATGACTTTCTGCATCTGTGAGAAGCAGCGTGGCTTGATGGAAAGAGCACGGGCTTAAGAGTCAGAGGTCGTGGTTCTAATCCTGGCTCCATCACTTGTGATTCGTGACTTCGGGCAAGTCGCTTAACTTCTCTGTGCCTCAGTTACCTCATCTGTAAAAAGGGGATTAAGATCGTGAGCCCCACGTGGGACAACCTGATGACCTTGTATCTACCCCAGCGCTCAGAACAGAGTTTGGCACATAGAAAGCACTTAACAAATGCCATCATTTTATTATTACCGTGCAATCTGCCTCTTAATATCGATGCAGCGTTCACCTTAACCCAGTTGCGCCGTAGACTGTAAACTTCTTGGGGGCAGGCAGAGCATCTATTGCACTGTACTTTCCCAAGCACCTAGTACAGTGCTCTGCATACATTAAGTGCTGAATAAAAACCACTAATTACCTGGGACAAATGATGAGAATGAGCAACAGCCGGATAGCGGCTTAGTCGGAGGATGTGGAACGTGGCTTAGTGAAAAGAGCAAAATCTTGGGAGTCAGAAGGTTATGGGTTCTAATTCTGGCTCTGCCCCTTGTCAGCTGTGTGACTCTCCACCAGTCACTTAACTTCTCTGTGCCTCAGTTACCTCATCCTTAAAATGGGGATTCAAGCTGTGAGCCCCACTTGGGACAACCTGATTACCTCGTATCTTCCTCAGCGCTTAGAACAATGTTTGGCACATAGTAAGTGTTTAATGAATGCCATCATCATTATTATTATTACCTTGATTCTACCTTAGCTCTTAGAAGAGTGCTTGGCACACAGTAAGTGCTTAACAAACATCATAATCATTATTATTATAACAATTATTATTATTATTACTACTCACTGCTGGAGACAGAGCTGAAATTGGGAAAATGAAAACAAGGAAATGAAGGAAATGTCTTACGGACACAGTAAACAAAGTCTTAGACAACACTCCAAACCAGCTGAAAACGAGGAGTCAGTTTCTGAGGGCAGCACCGTCATGGCACACTCGGCAGGAGTGGATCTCTTCAAACAAAAGCTTCTTAAGGAAGAGACACAAGGAGGCAAAAGGAAAACACCTGGTGCTGCAAACATTAATCATAATGACACAACGAGGGACAGCTGGAAGCAGCATGGAATAGAGGACAGAGCACAGGCCTGGGAGTCAGAGGGTCATGGGTTCTGATCCTGCCCCTGCCAGTTCTCTGCTGTGGGACCTTGGGCGAGCCACTTCACTTCTCTGGACCTCAGTTACCTCATCTGGAAAATGTGGATTGAGACTGTGAGCCCTACATGGGTCAGGGACTGCGTCCAACCCAATTTGCTTGCGTCCACCCCAGTGCTCAGCACGGTGCTTATCACATAGTTAAGCATTTAACAAGTACCATAATTAATTCACTAATTACAATAAAGACGGGACTGTGCATTCCCTGCATTCGTCTTTCTGTTCACATGCAACAGTGACCTTCATCGCCAATGGTGTCTTTTTCAAATATGAAGGACAACTATATATAGCTGTAGAGATATGCACATCTATATATTGATATATGAATTAATAGATCTGTATATCTCTCTGTATTGATAAATATCACATCTATATGAATGACTTTATAGATATATATACATATATTCATTCATTCATTCAATAGTATTTATTGAGCGCTTACTAAGTGCAGAGCACTGTACTGAGCACTTGGAACGTACAATTCGGCAACAGATAGAGACAATCCCTGCCCATTAACGGGCTCACAACCTAATTGGGGGAGACAGCAAAGCAAAACAGAGCAAAACAAGTAGTCTGGTGCAGACATCATCAAGATAAATAGAATCATAGATATATATGCACATCATTATTAAAATAAATAACGAATAATATAGCCAAATAGGCACAGGGCTGAGGGGAGGGGAAGGGGGAAGAGCAGAGGGCGGGAGAAGGGGGAATGGGGAGAGGAGGAGGAGCTGGGGGCGGTGGGTCAGTCTGGGGCGGCCTCCTGGAGGAGGTGAGCTCTCAGTAGGGTTTTGAAGAGGGGAAGAGAGTTAGTTTGGCAGAGATGAGGAAGGAGGGTGTGCCAGGTCAGTGGTAGGACGTGGGCTAGGGGTCGACGGACGGACAGGTGAGAACAGGCGACCGTGAGGAGGTGAGCGGCAAAGGAGCAGAGTGTACAGGGTGGGCAGTAGAAAGAGAGAAGGGAGGTGAGGTAGGAGGAGGCAAGGTGACGGAGAGCTTTGAAGCCAAGAGTGAGGAGTTTTTGTTTCGTGCGGAGGTCGATAGGCAACCACTGGAGGTTTTTGAGGAGGGGAGTGACATGCCCAGAGTGTTTCTCTAGGAAGATGGTGGAATGAAGAATTGCCATCGTTGTCGTCTGCCCGTCTCCCCCGATCAGACCGTAAGCCCGTCAAACGGCAGGGACCGTCTCTATCTGTTGCCGACTTGTTCATTCCAAGCGCTTAGTACGGTGCTCTGCACATAGTAAGCGCTCAATAAATAAATAAATACTATTGAAAAGAACAGACTGGAGAGGGGAGAGACAGGAGGAAGGGAGATCCGAGAGGAGGCTGATGCAGTCATCCAGCCGGGATATTATGAGAGCTTGTACCAGCATGGTAGCAGTTTGGATGGAGAGGAAAGGGCAGATCTTGGCGATGTTGGGAAGGTGAGACTGGCAGGTTTATGGTGACGGATTGGATGTGTGGGGTGAATGAGAGAGCAGAGTCAAGGATGACACCAAGGTTGCGGACCTGTGAGACGGGGAGGATGGTAGTGACGTCCACAGTGACAGGGAAGTCAGGGAGAGGACAGGGTTTGGGAGGGAAGATAAGGAACTCAGTCTTAGATATGTAAAACGACATACAACATATATTTTACTGACTGCCCAAACTGGTGCATCGATTTATGCAGTTCGGAGGCTATATTTGGTGTTTAACAAAGACTGTAGAATGGGGAGGATCAGGTGAAAAGAGCAGAGATGCGCAGTGGGTAGAGCAGGGGCCTGGAAGTCAGATAGCCATGGTTTCAAATCCCAGCTCTGTCGCTTCTCTGCTGTTTGCCCTTGGGCAAGTCACTTAACTTCATCTGCCTCAATTACCTCATCTGTAAAATGGGGATTAAGATTCTGAGCCCCATGCTGGGCAGGGACTGTGTCCAACCCCATTTGCTTGCATCCATCCCAACGCTTAACTAGTACACTCAGTAAGCACATGGTAAGCTCTTAATAATGGGGTTGGTATTTGTTAAGCGCTTACTATGTGCCGAGCACTGTTCTGAGCGCTGGGGGAGATACAAGGTAACCGGGTTGTCCCACGTGGGGCTCACAGCCTTAATCCCCATTTTACAGATGGGGTAACTGAGGCACAGAGAAGTTAAGTGACTTGCCCAAGGTCACACAGCTGGCAAGTGGCTGAGGTGGGATGAATACCATCATTATTATAACTTGTTGGGCATCTTAGAAGTCAAATCCAACTCTGTACAATTTCTGCACAAGGTACACTGGAATCCTTACTCATAATACATTTTTTTTCTGCCATGAAACTATGTCTATCATTTTCCCAAAATCCTTCTTCCCCAGACTCTTTTCACTCCAACTTATTTTTTTTCTGATTCTTTTTCCTAATGGCAATTCATCTGTGGTTATTATATCTCCCTCTTCTCCCCTTTCCCAGTGTTTATAACTTGGCTTCCAAGTTACGAGATGAATGTCCGCGTTCACGTTGACTCTCTAAGATTTATTTTTTTATAGTAATTGCAAAGAATTCCCCAAAACCTTCAAAAGTCAGCCACCGGTATTTTGAGCCTCGCTTACCATTAACGGTGTTTTCAAAAAGCAGGAAGGATAATATGCCACATATTGAAAAATCACTAGAAGCAGCGTGGCTCAGTCGAAAGAGCCCGGGCTTGGGAGTCACAGGTCATGGGTTCGATTCCCGACTCTGCCCCTTGTCAGCTGTGTGACTGTGGGCAAGTCATTTCACTTCTCTGTGCCTCAGTTCCCTCGTCTGTAAAATGGGGATGAAGACTGTGAGCCTCACGTGGGACAACCTCATTCCCCTGAATCTCCCCCAGCGCTTAGAACAGTGCTCTGCATGTAGTAAGCGCTGAACAAATACCAACATCATTATTATTATTCTAAATACTGAGGATAATTTTCAATCCAGACAGTAGAAGAATAGATTGAAAATCCTGGGTAATTATTCATGTTCATTTTGCATTTCATTCTTTTAATTCCTATTCACGGGCAGGAAGGTGCGGACAACAATCAGGCCAATGGTGGGAGGAAAAAGGGAAATGAAAGGCAAGGTTTTCCAGCCATTTCACCACTCCCTTTGTGAATCTTTTCCAAGGACTCTCAGTCCCTGCTTTCATACTGATTTTGATGACGGTGAAACACCTCTTAAAACCACTGTAAGAGGATTTTTCTTCCAACATGAAAAGAGCTAGACCTTCTCTCTGTGGGCTTGCTAACGGAAAAGTAGTTCTTTCAGCTCTGGGGTGTGTAACTGATTAACAGATACAAATCAATCAATCAGTGATATCTGCTGAGCACTTTCTGTGCACAGAGCACTATACTGTTTGGGAGAGTACAAAATAACAGAGTTGGAAGACAAGTTCCTTGGCCATAGTTGAACAGCTAGCTGTTACAAGCTATGTGGCTGTAATAATAATCATAATGATAATTGTGGTATTTGTTAAGCCCTTACTCTGTGCCAAGCACTGTACTAAGTGCTGGGGTGGGTACAAGCAAATCTGGTTGGATGCAGTCCCAGTCCCACATGGGGCTCACAGTCTTAGTTCCCATTTTACAGATGAGATAGCTGAGGCACGGAGAAGGGAAGTGAGTTGCCCAAGGTCACAGAGCAGACACTTAGCAGAGCAGCATTAGAACTCATGGCCTTCTGACTCTCAGGCCCGAGCTCTATTCTCTATGGCATGCATCTTCTCCAACTATAGTTCCAACTCCATAAGGGCCCTGGGAACTCAAGGCTTCCAGCTACTGGGACAGTTTCTTACCGTAGCAAATTTTGGTTTGGATCCAAGCTTCCCTCATCCCAGGATTCTGACCAGAACGGAGAGCTTCGGAATCATTTCTTCAAGGTTGGAAAGATGCCTCTACTTAGGTAATAATAATAATGATCACGGTATTTATCAAGTGCTTATTATGTGTCAAACACTGTACTCTGTGCTGGGGCAGATACAAGATTATCAGGTCTCACATGGAGCTCAAAGAGGGAGGGAGAACAGGTGTTGAATCCCTATTTTGCAGATGAGGGACTTGAAGCACAGAGAAGTTAAATGACTGACCCAAGGTCACAGAGCAGGTATGCAGAGTCAGGATTAGAACCCAGGTCTTCCGATTCTCAGGTCCATGCTCATTCCACTAGGCCACACTGGTCTTTCTTTCCCATAAATTCTTCCAAGTCTGCCTGTCACTCCCAAACTACATCCTGCTTACTCCTTCCCATACTCTGAATGTTCCATCTCATTTTTGTTCCCTCTATTCCAAATTGAAAGTTTGTTCTATGTGGATAGGCAAGCGAAGGAAAAGAGTTAGTTGGAGTTAGGAAAGCTGTGGATTCCTTTAATAATAATAATAATAATGTTGGTATTTGTTAAGCGCTTACTATGTGCAGAGCACTGTTCTAAGCGCTGGGGTAGACACAGGGGAATCAGGTTGTCCCATGTGGGGCTCACAGTCTTAATCCCCATTTTACAGATGAGGTAACTGAGGCCCAGAGAAGTGAAGTGACTTGCCCACAGTCACACAGCTGACAAGTGGCAGAGCCGGGATTCGAACCCATGATCTCTGGCTCCAAAGCCCGGGCTCTTTCCATTCAGCCACACTGCTTCTCTCCAGAAGTAATTATCTCTTTATTCTCTCTCTCTCTCTCTCTCTCTCTCTCTCTCTCTCTCTCTCTCTCTCTCTCTCTCTCTCTCTCTCTCTCTCTCTCTCTCTCTCTCTCTCTCTCTCTCTCTCTCTCTCTCTCTCTCTCTCTCTCTCTCTCCTTCATGTTATAGGGGCTGCTGTTGATTACCTTTTCCTAAGGAAAAAGCAGAAAATATGCTTTTGCAGGACTCTTATTGTCCTACAGCAGTGAGGATTTTGTAATGAGCTCGGGGCTGGGAATCAGAAGACCTGGGTTTGAATCCCCACTCTATTTGACTGCTGTGCAACCTTGGATAAGTCACTGAACTTTTCTGTAGATTGTAAATTCTAGACTGTAATCTTATGGGCAAGGAACTGTCTACCAACTCTGTTGTATCTCAAGTGCTTAGTACAGTACTCTGCACTCAGTAAGCGCTCAATAAATATGCTTGATTGATTTTCTGGACCTTAATTTTCTCCTCTCTCCTCCTTTTTAGACTGTGAACATTACGCAGAGAAAGGTGTCATGGCCTCGTGGAAAGAAACTTGGGAGACTTGGGATCTAATCTCAGATCCTTCATGTTCTTGTTGTGTGACCTTGCCTTACTCACTTACCTTCTCCATCTCTCAGTTTGCTCATCTGTAAAATGAGGTTACGCTATCTGCTTCCCCTCCATCTCGAGCTGTGAGACCTGTGTGGGACAGAAACTTTAGTCTGGTGAATCTACTCTCTTTCACTTAGCACATTGCTTGGCATATAGGAGGCAATTAGCGGTCCCCTTTCCAGAAAATCTCAGGAGAAAGTGTAGTGGAAAAAGAATATCCTAGACTATATCAGAATAAGCTAAGAAACAAAGAAAAATGACCAGGTATCCCAGAAGGTCATGTTGTATAACGACAACAGTCAATCAATCAACAATCAATGACTTTGTCATGGTATGAACCAAAAGGCACAATTTCCTGCAGACATTCAAGGTGTAGCCTTTCTGTTATTTGCATCAACTCCATTACAAAGCACCTTCTTACCGTCCAAAGGAAGACAATAGTGAGAATGTATTCTATCATGACACAACATCATCTCTCTTTGCCACCTTCCCATTCCAATTATTCTGGTCCCCGAGTACGCAGAAGCTAAGAATTCTGCAGCTCTTCACTGAAGCAAGTAAGGAGAGACGCTGCCAAAGGTTTATTGTCTAATGTTGACACCTTCCAGGAGATCATGAGAGAGATGAAGTTCATTTTTCAAATTTCCTATTACAGAGTATTCACAAACCGTACATTATCATAGATGTTCCTGGGGTTCCTGGGATAATGTCAAATAGTAATCATAGCTTCTTTTTATGCAAATCTGGGAGGAAAAATAAAGAGGACTATTACTTGAACTAAGGATTGCATCGCCTCCTCTGCTCCGCTGTTGCCGGAGCAGATTGTTATTGATCTAGAAAAGGGATGAAGGGCAAAATTATTTTTAAGAATATCTCAACACTGAATTTACGTCAGAACTGCCCTCGGGACGCCATTTGGTGGTTCTCATTGAAGACCGCCTTAACTAGAGGGCTCCAATAAGTCTATCAGACCGCAACATATTTTTTTTGTCCTGCGCCAATTCCCTCAACATTTCCTGTTCTCACCAGTGTCAAAGAAGTGAATACCACCGTTAACGATAATGATGACCGCAGAGGGCCTGAAAAAGCACAGCGCCACAGTCGTGAATCATGTTCAAATCTTTTAGAAACGTCAGGCTTATTTCTTTCATATCCAGTTTAGGCAAATGTCTGCAGACTGGATAACTTTGTCAAAGCAGTTCAGATGATCTGAACTGGATCTTTACAGTGTTCAAATAGGAAATAGCACTTTGGATGTCAGACACGGCAGTTTTAGGGTTTGGGCCGAGGTCCCCCAGTTGAAACAATAACTATTTGAAAATTTGTGGAATCGGATATAATGTTTTCATCAGGAAACTCCCCCAGGCAGTTCTCTGCCACTGAGAAGCCGCAAGGCCTAGAGGAGAGAGCACAGACATGGGAGTCAAAAGGATCTGGGTTCATTCATTCAATAGTATTTATTGAGCGCTTACTATGTGCAGAGCACTGTACTAAGCCCTTGGAATGTACAGTTCGGCAAAGTTAGAGACCATCCCTGCCCACTGATGGCCTCACAGTCTAAACGTCTAATCCTGACTCTGCCAATCGCTTGCTGTGTGACCTTGGGCAAGAGTCTTCACTTCTCTAGGCCTCAGTTTCTTCGGTTGTAAAATGGGGATACCTGTTCTCCCTCCTACTTAGATAGTGAGCCTCATGCGGGACATGGATTGAGTACGACCTAATTAACTTATACCTACCCTAGCGCTTACAACTGCATTTGACGCATAGTAGATCTTTAACGAATGCCATTAAAAGAAAAAGCAGATCGGTGTTAGTAATAGAGTTAACCTCTGACCTCCTCCTTACTTCCCGTTTGTTTTTGTCTCTCTCCTGGCCATTCCCTTCCGGCTGGCCATCGCCGTCGGCCTCTTCCAACCTCTTCAAATGGAGACATTCTGGGAGGTGGTCGGGGTTTCCGACGCGGAGCCAGGAAATGAAGGCAAACACTCCATCACATTGCTTACCTTCTTGAGCCTCTCTTCACTTTTAATCGTTTTCCCTTTTCCTCACAGAGCAGCGCATGATTCTTTTATTGCCGCATTTTCTCCAGGAAAAAAATCCATTGAAAACGCTGATTAGATTCACTTGAACTTCACTTGAACACATCCACAAAACAAGAAGTATTTCCTTGGTTTTCTGGCCCTAGATGGCGCCATAGTTTTTACTCCTCAAGCGCAGCTGGCTCACCTGTTGATCCTCAAAGTCAAATAAAAATGAGAATTTTAATGTTGGGTAAGACATTACGGGGACCTTTGAGTGCAGATAGGGTGCTCAGTGAAAACCCGTACATTTTGAATAGCTTCAACTTCAACTTCAGCTTCAACTCTCACATCTCCAATGGGCTTTGAAGAAATGATACCAAAAACATCCAGTCCCTGAGAAATATCTGCTTTTCTTCTTAGTTTGAAAAAACAAAATGGAAACATTTCAAAATATAACACAAGGCAATCATTTCATGAACTGCTTGATTTAATTTTTTTGAAATATAGCTATTGTGCTATATTTCACACAGACTTCAAAGAAGTTTGGCTTAGATGTGTGATCCTAGATCTTGAAATCTCTCTTTTTGAAAGGGAGAAAGGAGTATTATTTCATTGATTATGTAAAGCATCAGCCTGCTAAAAGCAATCTGAATCCTTGCCCCTTTTATTAAGCTTAGCTATAAAGAACATTATCATTTCTATCATTGCCAGAAACGAAGCCGAGCTTTCATCCATCCATATTTTAACGAACCTCTACCAAGAATAAGATCTTTTCCGAAGGACTTGTACGACAATGTATTATGCCTACAAACAGAAATACTCAGTTCATTAAAGAGTTGTTAAATTTTTTATTACAACTAAGTGGCTAATCCATATAAATGAGCAAATTGCTTTGTCACTGAATTTAATAGGTTATTTACATCAGTCTGTGAAAGAACAAAGCAGAATAAAAGGGGAAATCACAATAAAATGAAAAATAATCTTTCTGCAGGACAAATGGTTCAATTATGTAAATATATTATAAAATAAGTCACATGCAAACTACCTGAATACTCTCTTGTTTTAGAAAGTTTCCTCATTCAGACATGGATATTTTAAGATCTGGAATTTTTCCATATACAATTCTTCCTCTTTATACTAGGATGGCATTCCTAGAAAAAGAGTGCAAAGTAAATAGGTGTAAAGCAAATAATACATGGGAATAAGTTTTCTGACCCATTTATTACTGGAATATAAACTCCTTGTAGGCAGGGAACAACTCACTTTATAATTCTGTATTTCCCACTTTTGTGCTTCTGCGAGGTCTTCTCAGATTAGAGGTAAATGAACCTAACAAATAACCACATCTGCCGTTTCCTTCCCTGGAAGAATTGTATAAATTATTTAGCAAGAAGAACAAAAGCTCAATGTACCTGAAGTAAATCCAACTCACTGAAACACTCAGTTCAGTGTTCTGCACACAGTAATTGCTCAATACATACCACTGGTTGATTGAAACCCAGTACTCAAACCATATAACTCCATAGCACTGTGAAGTTTTGACCACCAAAACAAAAATTCTGGGTAATCAATCCGTCAATTTTTTTCAGAGCTTACTATGTTCAGAATACTGTACTAAGCGCTTGGGAGAATATAACACGACAATATCAGCAGACACGTTCCCTGCACATAATGAGCTTCCAGTCTAATTTGGCAGTTATGCAAAAGGAGCCCATTAAAGAAAGAAATTAAGGGTGAATACACATGTCCACTGAAATATTCATTTTCATTACTCAGTAAATATCCATCTCCCACATTGGGATATGTGGGCAGGGAAAGTGTCAATTTCTTGTTTTGAACTTACCAAGCACTGAATATAATGAATTGTACCCAATGGACATGCAAAGAGTTCTATCACAAGTGCAACTAATAATAATAAGAAGAATGATGGTATTGGTTAAGCGCTTACTACGTTCCAAGGTAATCAGATTGACCCACGTGGAGCTCACAGTCTTGATCCCCCATTTTACAGATGAGGTAACTGAGGCACAGAGAAGTTAGGTGGCCTGACCAAAGTCACACAGCTGATAATAATAATGTTGGTATTTGTTAAGTGCTTACTATGTGCAAAGCACTGTTCTAAGTGCTGGGGTAGATACAGGGTAATCAGGTTGTCCCTCATGAGGCTCACAGTTAATCCCCATTTTACAGATGAGGTAAGTGAGGCACAGAGAAGTGAAATGACAGCTGATAAGTGGCAGAGTGGGGATTAGAACCCATGACCTCTGAATCCCAAGCTCGGGCTCTTGCCACTAAGCAACGCTGCCTCTCTGCTTGAACTATTACTACGACTATTACTTCTATCATGTCTGCTCCTACTTCAATCATTCATTCGTATTTATTGAGCGCTTACTATGTGCAGAGCACTGTACTAAGCACTTGGAATGTACAATTGGGCAACAGATAGAGACGATCCCTGCCCAGTGACGGGCTCACGGGCTCTATTATTACTACTACCTCTGCTTCTCTTGTCTGCTGCCGTCGAGTCGTTTCCAACCCATAGCGACCCCACAGACACATCTCTCCAGAAGGCCCCGCTCTCCATCTGCCATCATTCCAGTCGTGGATCCAGAGAATTTTGTTGGTCAAAATCCGGAAGCGGTTGACCATCGCCTCCTTCCGCGCAGTCAACCCGAGTCTCCACCCTCGACTCTCTCCTTGGCCTCTGCTGCCCAGCACAGGGGAGTTGTGACTTGTAGCAGATGGCCTTCCACTCGCTAGCCACTGGCCAAGCTAGGAATGGAACGGACAGGCCTCTGCTTGACTCTCCCTCCCGTAGCCGAGACTGGTAGAGGACTGGCAACTCTCCACGTGCGACCCCGAGAGGAACTGCTTCTCTACTGCTATTAAACGTTCTTTCCGCTTCATATTTCTCTATTGATCAAATTTCAGATACAGTCTTGAAAAAATCTTGCCAGAGCTATAAATTTCGGAAAAATCTTGTTCTCTTATTGTCTCTGAGTGGCATTTCATATATAGTTTGGGACTTTTTTCAAAGTAAGATGAGGCTTATATTAGTTATGGCCAAGTAAATGAAGAAGAAAGGGAAATGTCCTTTTGAGGTCCCAATCCTTAACATTTAGCTAATAGCCATGCCTAGGAAATTTAGGCACAAATGAAGATTGAAGTTGCTTATAAAATAGACTGAAAGGGTTAATAGACTGAAAGATATTGACTGAGTGAAGATGAATGAAAGGCAAATACAAAATAAGTCAGGAAGGTGGAAAGTTAAGAAAAATAAAAGCAAATGGAAACACTTCACACAGTCAGTGGTAGTTACATGAACAGTCCCCCATATTAAATTACCTGTGAATTTGCCACAGCACATTATGCAGACTGAAAATCTGTGCAGGTGCAAAAAACGTTTGAATACATTCACGGTCAAAATGGAAATCTAGTAGAAAGCTTATTGTTGCGATGGGAAAGTTAGGGATGTTAAAGGGAACATCCCTAAACAGTAGGATGGTACGTGTCTCTCGGAACCACTATCAGAGACAAAATATGGAACTGATTAGACAGAGTTCTGAATCGGTGGTCTTGTTCTTAATCATTAGCGACAAACGAGGTCCCTTCTGGCAGAGCAAAGAGTTTGGTTTGGGTGTGGTAGTGTGAATCGATCGGCATTTCTGTTATTGCTTTTGAAATCCACTGGGAGTCTCTATTGTTATTTCATTGAGCATCTTCTTGGTAAAGCGAGATTTGTTTTGAAAAGTGCCCTGTGATTCACAGAGGAGATAGGTTCAAGAAATCCAAATGGCATTAATGGACCTAATCGCCAAGGGGACAGGAAGAACATTTCTCTGCTTTTGAGGAATATCAACTTTTCCCATCCATGGGGAGTGCATTTGGGCAGTCGGAGGAATGCTGTGGGTCCAAAAGATAGGGCCACACAATAATGAGAATAATCTCCTTCCAGAATCAATTTAGTCTTAAAAAGCAGATGGTGGAATACCTAAATTCAATCATTCCTACAAGACTACAGCCGCAGCAGCACCTCCATCATTTTAATGATGAAGCGTGGGAAGGAGAAAGATGTATCGAACTAGGAGTGAAAGAATGCTCACAATCTTCCACTGTACCTGAATCTCTGCTATGTCTCTAAAGGCCTTTTAGAGGGAACGAGCAGAAGATGAGGAACGAAAAAGAAATTTTACACCCTTTTTTAATTGAATTCAAAGTCTTCACTCATTTGCACTTATTAGAATCTCTTCCATAACCATGGTTGCTCACTGGTTAGGAAAGGGCAATGCTATGCATTTTAATGAAGGTTGATAGGTGATTTTGCAGGAAATCACGGAAGGGTCACATACGATTCCGTACTATTTTGGTTCTTGTTAAGAAAATATTCAATCTACAGAAACGATACTCTAAATATATTCCTCATCGTGGACATGAAATGTCAGAAATTATACGCCCCAACAGTAAGAGTATTAAACCACTTGCCGTATAGCCGGAATGTTAGAAAGGTAATATAAATTGCTAAATTTACAGGAGCAATAAAGTAACAACAAATCATTTTAAATCTCCTCATATTAATTCACTGCCTGAGAAGTCTCAAGTCCTATGCTGCGCTCCATTTGGAAAGGGTCATGTTCTTTGCTCTACACAGGGAATGGTGAGGCAAAACCAACTTTTGATTTTCAAAAAGATCAAAATACATCCGTCATGATGGATTCATCTGCCATGAATCTCCTTCTGGGGATTCAAATAGGTCTTTTTACAATTGACACTGATGTTCACGTGCGATAGCAGAGATTGGAAAATTATATAATGAATGTATTTCAAAATGAGGGAATTTTGTCTTCTGATGGATTCCATGGTGCCTGTCACCATGGTGCTGAGCCCCTCTGACAGACGAGGTTAAATTCAGTTCCCAGGAGTGGGAGAAAATGTTATTTCATAACTGCCTTCTCTCAACAATCATAAGAGAAAAAGGTGAGAGGTTTGAATTGTTTTTTTTTTTTCTTAGTGATACGTTCCAGACACTTTCCATTAAGGTTCAGTGAGGGTAAAGTAAATGGGTCAGCTGTATCAATGCCATAAGGTGGTGAATCAAGGATCAAAGGTCAAACCTCCGGCACAGTCAATTTAAATGCTAGATCCACAAAAGATCAGTAATGATAACTATGGTATTTGTTAAGTGCTTACTAAGTGCCAGACGCTGTACTAAGCACTTGAGTGGATACAAGCAAATCAGGTTGGACACAATCCCTGTCCCACAAGGGGCACGCAGTCTCGATCCCCAATTTACAAAGAAGTAAATAAGCCACAGAGAAGTGAAGTGACTTGTCCAAGGTCACACAGCAGACAAGTAGTGGAGCGGGATTAGAACTCATGACTTCCTGACTCATTCATTCATTCAATAGTATTTATTGAGCGCTTACTATGTGCAGAGCACTGTACTAAGCGCTTGGAACATACAAATCGGCAACAGATATAGTCCCTGCCCACTGATGGGCTCACAGTCTAATTGGGAGAGACAGACAGACAAAAACAATAGCAATAAATAGAAGCAAGGAGATGTACATCTCATTAAAACAATAACAGTAAATAGAATCAAGGTGATGTGCATTAATAAAATAAATAGGGTAATTAAAATATATACGGATGAGCAGACAAGCACAGGGCTGAGGGGAGGGAAAGGGAGTGGGGAGGAGCAGAGGGAAAGGGGGGGAAAAGAGGGGTTAGATGAGGGGAGGTGAAGGGTGGGTAGAGGGGCAGCAGAGGGAGCAGAGGGAAAAGGGGGGGCTCAGTGTGGGAAGGCCTCTTGGAGGAGGTGAGCTCTCAGTGGGGCTTTGAAGAGGGGAAGAGAGTTAGTTTGGCGGAGGTGAGGAGGGAGGGCATTCCGGAACAGCGGGAGGATGTGGCCCACGGGTCGACGGCGGGATAGGCGAGAACTGGGGACTCCCGTTCCCTGGGACTCATTGGGACTCCCAGGCAACTCCCAGGCCCATGCTCTTAACATTAAAAATCTGTAATACTGATGCAAAATCACCACAACCAGAAGAAGACTCTCCTCTAGCTCTCCAGCGAAAGGATTATGAAAGGTCCCCAACTGAATGCATAAGGAATTCAGGAGAACCTGCCTTTGAACAATATTGAATTATTTATTGTAATGGGATTGAAGAGAGTACTCAGTTGTTATGCGTTCTAAATTTTATGATTATCGGGTGCATGTAGATTGTAAAGAAATGGAGCATTTATTTAGGTAACTCTGTCGGCCATTTTGTTATGAATTTCCCAAGAATTAAAGATTCTTTAAATACTCAACTTACTGTACCTCGGTCACCTCTCTTTCACTGTCATGCTCTGTTCACATCCTTCCTCCTGCTTGGAATTCTCACCCCCTTCATATCATAACCACTTTCTCCATCTTCAAAGCCCTGCTAAAATTGTATCTCCTCCAGGAAGCCTTCCCTGACTCAGCTCTCATCTCCCCACCTTTCTGAGTCACTTAAAGACTTGAGTCCTTATCCTCTAAGCACTTAGTTATCCCCCCAATTTCCATCTCCTACATAGCCCTTGTCTTCTATCTTAATTCCTATGTTTGTCTACCTGTCCTTTCTCATTATAAATTTATATTAATGTCTGTCTCCCCCGGACTGTAAGCTCGTTGTGGGTAGGGATGTGTTGTCCGTCATATTCTTCTATTATCCTCTCCCAAATGCTTAGTTCAGTGTTCTGCACGCAGTAGGCACTGAATAAATACGACTGACAGTTTAGTTTCCGTCTCCCCACCTAGCTTGTAAGACAGTTGAAGGCAGCAGTCAAGTGTAATGGCTCGATTGTATTGCCCTTAGTCCAGTGTTTCAAAGAGAGGAAATGCTCAATAAATACTGCGGTTGATTGATTCAGAAGAGCTAGCTTATTTCTGTACATCTTGCAGTAAAATAGAACTGATATATGTTTTTCCCAACCAGAAGCCCACTGTGGGTAGGGAATGTGACTGTTTATTGCTGTACTGTACTCTCCCGAGCACTTAGTTCAGTGCTCAGCACACAGTAAGTGCTCAATAAATGTGACTTAATGAATAAAAAAGGTAGATTGTCAACTTCCTCCAGACTGTGAGTTCCTTGCAGACATGGAACAAGCTTGTCATGGGCAGGAAATGTGTCTACCAACTCTGTTAGATCATACTCTACCAAGCTCTTAATACAGTGCTCTGCACCAGATAAGTGTTTCTTTATAATAATAATAATAATAATAATAATGATGGTATTTGTTAAGGGCTTACTAGGGCCAAGCACTGTTCTAAGTGCTGGATAAATACAAGGTAATCAGCTTGGCCCACATGGGGCTCACATTCTTAATCTCCATTTTCCAGATGAGGGAACTGAGGCCCAGAGAAGTTAAGTGACTTGCCCAAGATCACATTCATTCATTCAATAGTATTTATTGAGCGCTTACTATGTGCAGAGCACTGTACTAAGCGCTTGGAATGAACAAGTCGGCAACAGATAGAGACAGTCCCTGCCGTTTGACGGGTTTACGGTCTAATCCGGGGAGACGGACAGACAAGAACAATGGCAATAGAGCAGACAAGTGTCGTAGCCTGGATTGGAACCCATGTCCTCTGACTCCCAAGCCCGTGTTCTTGCCACAGGCCATGCTGCTTCTCAATAAAGACCATTCATTGATTGATACCAGCTCTATTGTGTCATTCCCTATCAAGCATTTAGGACAGTGCTCCGCACCGAGTAAGCACTCAATAAATATCATCGATTGATTGGTACCAGCTCTATTGTACGCTCACACGCTTAGTTTAGTGCACTAAACCTAGTAAGTGCTCAGTGAATAATATTGATCGATTGTTAATGCAAATAGTCCGTCCATCCCACTATCTCACCTCCAGCAGAGGCAACAGGATGCTCAAGGAACTCTGGGATGGTGACCCTCCTTGACACCTCTTCTCTAGACCGTAAGCTACTTGTGAGCAGGGTATGTGTCTACCAACTCTGCTATAGTGCACAGTGCTCTGCACACAGTAAGTCTTCAATAAATATGAGGATTGACTGATAGATCCTAGTATTTAGGGCCCCCTCTCAGAATCGCATCTGGAGAGTTTCCAGTTCTCTACCAGTTTTGACTATGGGAGGGAGAGTCAAGCAGAGGTCTGTCCATTCCATTCCTAGCTTGGGAAGTGGCTAGAGAGTGGAAGGCCACCTGCTACAAGTCGAAGCTCACCCATGCTGGGCAGTAATGGCACGGGAGAGAGTCGAGGGCGGGGACTCAAGATTACTGCGCGGAAGTTGGGATTAGTAAACCACTTCCGGATTTTGACTAAGAAAAGTCTTTGGGTACACTACGAACGGTCGCTGACGGAGGTGGGTTGATATGACTCGTCGTTTGGCCTGGGTTCCAATTCCGGCTCTGCCACTTTCCAGCTGTGTGACCTTGGGCAAGTCACTTAACTTCTCTGTGCCTCAGTTCCCTCATCTGTAAAATGGGGATTAAGACTGTGAGCCCCACGTGGGACGACCTGATTCCCCTGTGTCTACCCCAGTGCTTAGAACAGAAATACCAACATTATTATTATTATTATGTGGGAGAGATGCAACAGTGGCATTCCAATGGGTTGGAGATGACTCGACAGCATAAGACAACAAATACTTAGGGATGAATCTTTTAGCAACCCTAACGTTCCCTCTACAGGAACTTTCCCCCTAATGATCGCGATAGACCTGTTGTCCATTACCTTATCCTAAGCATTTTTTCAATGGCATTTATAATTATGGTATTGGTTAAGTACTTACTATGTGCCAAGCACTGGGGTAGATACTAGGTAATCAGGTTGTCCCACATGGGGCTCACTGTCCTAATCCCCATTTTATAGATGAGGTAACTGAGGCACAGAGAATAATAATAATAATTAGGGTATTTGCTCAGCGCTTACTACGTGCCAAGCACAAGAGAAATGACTTACCCAAAGTCACACAGTTGACAGTGGCAGAGCAGGGATTAGAACCCACGACCTCTGACTCCCAAGCCCGTGCCCTTTCCACTAAGCCACGCTGCTTTTGGTATTTGTTAAGCACTTACATCCAAGAGTGGGAACACCAATCATTCAATCGATGGATCGTATTTATTGAGCGCTTACCTTGTGCAGAGCACTGAAATAAGCACTTGGGAGAGTACAATTTAATGGAGTTGATAGATGCGTTCTCCGACCTCAAGGACCACGAGAAGCAATGTGCCCTAGTGGATAGATCAAGGCCTGGGAGGGATAACTTGTCCATCTAACTTAAGTTTCCTGAGGGCAGGGAAAGTGTCTTATATATTGTACTCTCCCAAGTGCTCGGTACAGTGCTCTGTGCATGGCAAATGCTCAATAAATATGACTCATTGTTTGGCCTGGGTTCCAATTCCCGGCTCTGCCACTTTCCAGCTGCGTGACCTTGGGCAAGTCACTCAACTTCTCTGTGCCTCAGTTCCTTCACTTGTTAAATGAAGAGTAAGCCTGTGAACCCCATGTGAGACGGTGACTGTGTCCAACCCGATTTGCTTCTATCTACCCCAGCGCTCAGTACAGTGCCTGGCACATAATGATTGTGTTATTTGTTAAATGATTACTATTATTGTTATTATGGTTTTATATTTATGTTTGTTTCTATGTCCTTCCTGATATAGTAAGGTTGTGGTTGCCCCGTTACCCTGTTACCGACCACTGGACTGGTGATTTAAAGAATTGTCAACAATGACTATGAGACTTTTTTCCTAATAATAATAATGTTGGTATTTGTTAAGCGCTTACTATGTGCAGAGCACTGTTCTAAGCGCTGGGGGAGACACGGGGGAATCAGGTTGTCCCACATGGGGCTCACAATCTTAATCCCCATTTTACAGATGAGGTAACTGAGGCCCAGAGAAGTTAAGTGACTTGCCCACAGTCACCCAGCTGACAAGTGGCAGAGCTGGGATTCGAACTCATGACCTATGACTCCAAAGCCCATGCTCTTTCCACTGAGCCACGCTGCTTCTCCTTTTCTTTGCTTCTTTTCCTGTTCTAAGATCTGGGGTAGATACAAGTTAATCAGGTTGGACATTTCCCACGTGGGGCTCACACTTTAATCTCCATTTTACAGCTGAGGTAACTGAGGCCCAGGGAAGTGAAGTCACCGAGCAGTCATGTGGCAGAGCCAGGATTAGAACCCAGGTCCTTCTGACTCCCAGGCCCATGTGCTATCCACTAAGCTATGCTGATTTGCCACTGAGAGCTCCTAGCCCATCAATGGGTAGTTGCAATTAGGAGATTTTTTCCCTAGGTACATTACTTTGCTGTTGCTCACTTAATTTAAGAGATCTTTCTGAAGTTTACCGTCAAGCTCTTTTTACCGTCGAACTCTTAGAGCAGTGCTTGGCACTTCGTAAGCACTTAACAAATGCCATCATTATTATCTAGGTAGTATTTTGCCACTTAGGAAAATTTTAAGGTCACCTACATACCTGAAGATTCACTATGCATACCCTCTTCCAACAGTGTGGCTTAGTGGAAAGAGCCCGGGCTTGGGAGTTAGAGGTCATGGGTTCTAATCCTAACTGTGCCACTTGTCAGCTGCGTGACTTTGGGCAAGTCACTTAACTACTCTGGGCCTCAGTTCCCTCATCTGTAAAATGGAGTTTAAGACTGTGAGCCCCACGTGGGACAACCTGATTACCTCGTATCTCCCCCAGCGCTTAGAACAGTGCAAGGCACATAGTAAGTGCTTAATAAATACTATCATTATTAGTTATAAAGATGATCAACAAACTCAGTCCTAGTGCTGGCAGTGAAGAGACGCCTCATGTTCTGACCCTCACTCACACCCAATCCCTCTCATAATAATAATAATATAATTATACTGTTGGCTCAGTGGAAAGAGCACCGGCTTGGGAGTCAGAGGACATGGGTTCTAATCCCAGCTCAGTCACTTGTCTGTTGTGTGGCCTTGGGCAAGCCATTTAACTTCTCTGGGCCTCAGTTACCTCATCTAAAAAATGGGGATAGAGACTGTGAGTGCAACGTGGGACAACCTGATTACACTGTATCTACCCCAGTGCTTAGAACAGTGCTTGGCACGGAGTAAGCACTTAACAAATGCCATCCTCATCATCATTGTTATTATATTAATGCACTATGTATTATAATATGATATTATAATATAATATGTTATTATCATTATGGTATTTCTTAAGCACTTATTATATGCCAAGCACAGTTCTAAGCGCTCTTATGTGCTGAGGATCCAAGAATCCACTCACACTGCCAAGACCCCAGTCTCCACTCTCCTTCACTCGTTCATGCTTTCGTTCAATCATATTTATTAGGTGCTTACTGTGTGCAGAGCACTAGACTAAGCACTTGGGAAAGTACAATACAATAATGCACAGTGACATTCCATGTCCACAACGAGCTCACAATCTAGCAGGGGAGAAACAGACATCAATACAAATAAATAAAATTAGAGATATGCTGTGGGGCTGAGAGGGGAGGGGAGAACAAAGGGAGCAAGTCAGCGTGACGCAGAAGGGAGCGGGAGATGAGGAAAAGTGGGGGTTAGTCTGGGAAGGCCTCTTGGAGGAGGTGTGACTTCAATAAGGCTCTGAATGGGGTGGACAGTAATGGTCTGTCGGATTTGAGAAGGGATGGTGTTCCAGGCCCAAGGTAGGACATGTGCTAAGGTGAGATGGGCAAGATGGAGGCACATGAGAAGATTAGCACTAGAGGAGCAAAGTGTGTGTGCTTGCTTGCGGAAGGGGAGAATCATCATCATCATGTTGGTATTTGAAAAGTGCTTACTATGGGCAGAGCACTGTTCTAAGCACTGGGGTAGATACAGGGTCATCAGGTTGTCCCACGTGGGGCTCACCGTCTTAATCCCCATTTTCCAGATGAGGTAACTGAAGCACAGAGAAGTGAAGTGCCTTGCCCACAGTCACCCAGCTGACGAGTGGCGGAGCAGGGATTCGAACCCATGACCTCTGACTCCCAAGCCCGTGCTCTTTCCACTAAGCCACGCTGCTTCTCAAGCGAGTAGCGAGGGGAGGTAGGAGGGGCAGACCCCACTCGCGTCACCGCGCCCCCAGCCTCCGCTTATGCTGCCGAAACTCTAGGCTCCACTCACAGCACTGAAACCCCAGCCTCCACTCATGTCACCAAGACCCCAGCCTCCATTCATAAGGCCAAGATTCCAGCCTCCAGAGCGTCTGGGAGAATACGATAGAGTTAGCAGACACGTTCCCTGCCCTCACTGAGCTTACATTCTAGAGGGGGAGAGAGTAATATAAATAAATGATTTATATTATATTTTTTAAGAGGTCACTGATCTATCAAGTCTACTAATAGGCCATTTAGAGTAGTGAAATTGCTCTCCCCAGTGTTCTGTAAGATTCCCCTCTAAGTTCCTTCAGAACTGTCAGGAGGAGGCCCTCCTGTTCTGGTGACAGGACAATCTACAGTCGGTTTAGCAATTCAGCCAAAAACCCTGATGAAACTAATCTCCCAGTGATTGACATTATAATGTTCTTCAGATAAATCCAAAGCAGAAAGCTGGGCAAAGAATCTATGAAGGCACCTGACAATCTCAGCATAAAAGGCACACTCAAAAATGTGAAGGAATTAGGTCAATCAATCAATCATTCATTCATTCATTCAGTGTTGTGATGTGCCAAACGCTGTATTAAGCACTGGAGAAGATGCAAGGCAATCAGGTTGAACTTCCCGACACTCGCAGTTTACATAGGAGGGAGAACGGATATTTTATTTCCATTTACAGATGAAGAAATTGAGGTAGAGAAAAATTGAGTGACATGCCCAAGGCCACCCAGCAGGCAAATGGCAGAGCCAACAATATTTGGATCAATTCCTCTTTTAAAAAAAAAAAACCAAACAAAGAAAAACCTCACCTATGTGGTGAAGTTCTCTTTGCCATCTTTAGTAAAGACCAAACTAAACAATCAATCATTCTACTTTTCCAAGTGTTTAGTGCAGTGTTCTGTGCATAGTACATGCTCAATTTCATTACTTTATTACAATTTTACTACTGATTAATTGGTTGATTGATCTAATTCCTTTACAAATACCACTGATTAATTGATTGATCTAATTCCTTCACATTTCTGAGTGTGCCTTTTATGCCAAGACTGTCAGGTGCCTCCATAGATTCTTTGCCCAGTTCCTGCTTTGGATTTATTTGAAGAACATTATAAAGCCAATCAATGGGAGATTAGTTTCATCAGGCTTATACAAACTTGAAAACCGCTTGTCTGCGAACAGTCCCTTCCCATGGAGTTTGTGATTGACTCATTATACCCATAATGAGTCCTGGGAGAGCATCGAAATTAAGCTCATATTAAAATTAAGGCATCTCCTGTTAGAGCTGATAAGGTGCAGTATACTAGGGAAAAAAAAAAAAAACGTGGTTAAAGCAAAGTTCAGGTTTTTATTCTAAAATCACTAGTTCTAGCATTGTAATTCATGAAATAATGGCATTCATTATTAATAACTATAATAATGACTGTATTTGTTAGGTGCTTACTATGGGCCAGACACTGTTCTAAGCTCTAATGTGCCAAGCACTGTTCTAAGCACTATATTAGAAACCAGTTAATCAGATTGGACACCATCTTTGTCCCAGAAGGGGCTCAAAGTCCAGAAGAGAGGGAAAACAGGTTTTGGCAAACAGACTCGTACTCTTTCCTCTAGACCTTGCTTCGTCTCTATTTCTTCCCTAGAGGAGAGGTAAAACAGCTTGAAATAGGGAAAGGCCTGTGTGGAAGGTTTGGAAATGACGTATGACCGACATAACAAAAATAATAATAATAATGTTGGTATTTGTTAAGCGCTTACTATGTGCAGAGCACTGTTCTAAGCGCTGGGGTAGACACAGGGGAATCAGATTGTCCCACGTGGGGCTCACAGTCTTAATCCCCATTTTACAGATGAGGTAACTGAGGCACAGAGAAGTTAAGTGACTTGCCCAAGGTCACACAGCAGACATGTGGTGGAGCCGGGATTTGAACCCATGACCTCTGACTCCAAAGCCCGTGCTCTTTTCACTCAGCCACGCTGGCATGAATACTGAAATATTGCTGATTAATGTGGGCTGACCAGACCACGGCAGCCACTAAACCCCCTCCTTTTCCTCAGCTCCCCCTCCCCCACCACTTTGCCCTGACCTGCTCCCTTTGCTCTATCCCCCCCACCCAAAGCACTTATGTATATATGTAAATATCTATAATTCTATTTATTTACATTAATGCCTGTTTCACTTGTTCTGATGTGCATATATATTTCTAATTCTATTTATTTATATTGATGCTATTGATGCCTGTTTACTTGGCTTGATGTCTGTCTCCCCACTTCTAGACCGTGAGCCCGTTGTGGGCAGGGATTGTCTCTCTTTACTGCCGAATTGTACTTTCCAACTGCTTAGTACAGTGCTCTGCACACAGTAAGTGCTCAATAAATATGATTAAATGAATGAATGAATCCTGGATCACAGTGCTGTGTCACAGTGTCCGCCCCTACCCTATGGTTGCTTTGGTTATAAATGGGTGGTGCTCCTTTTAGACAGGGAATGTGTCTACCAAATCTTTTAGATTGTCCTCTCCCATGCTCTTAGAAGATTGCTTTGCATACAGTAAGCACTCAATAAATTACATTGACGAATTGATTGGTGCTGCAGTATAACCAAATCTTTGGTGTAGATTCCCAGACCTGAAGTCTTCAAGACTGGAACAAAGTCTCCCCATTGTCATAGGAAGGCGGCATTATTGCCGACATCATCATCATCATCATCATCATCATCAACATAATAATAATGTTGGAATTTGCTAAGGGCTTAGTACGCGCCAAACACTGTTCTAAGCACTGGGGTAGATACGAGGTTATTAGGTTGTCCAACGTGGGGCTCACGGTCTTAATCCCCACTTTACAGATGAGGTAACTGAGGCCCAGAGAAGTTAAATGACTTACCCAGAGTCACACAGCTGACAAGTGGTGGAGCCGGGATTAGAACTCACGACCTCTGACTTCCAAGCCTGCGCTCTTTCTACTAGGCCATGCTGTTCTAATAATAATAATAATGTTGGTATTTGTTAAGCGCTTACTATGTGCCGAACACTGTTCTAAGCGCTGGGGTAGACATAGGGGAATCAGGTTGTCCCACGTGGGGCTCACAATCTTAATCCCCATTTTACAGATGAGGTAACTGAGGCCCAGAGAAGTTAAGTGACTTGCCCACAGTCACACAGCTGACAAGTGGCAGAGCCGGGATTTGAACTCATGACCTCTGACTCCAAAGTCCATGCTCTTTCCACTGAGCCACGCTGCTTCTCTTCAGCGTTATCAGAGTCTAGGCCTAGGAGTCAGAGGACCTGAGTTCTCAACCGAGCTCTATTACTTGCCTTCAGTGTTACCTTGGACAAATCATTTAACTTCCTCTATGCTCATTTCCTCAGCTGTAAAATGGGGATTAAATATCCATTCTCCCGCTTTAACTGTGAGCCCCACGTGGGACAGGAACTGTATCCAACTTGATGGCATTAAATCTACCCCAGTCCTTAATATGCTGCTTAGCACATAGTGAATACTGAACAAATACTAGAATTACTAATAGTCGTAGCAGTCATCATCATTACTCAAGAGAAACAGTGGACTTGATTCTGAGGGCAGATTCTTTCATCGACCAGCGTTTTTGAGAACATTGTAACATCTGCTTCAGGGAGGCCATCGACCCATACGAAACCAAGCTGCAACGAGTCTTCTAGACCAGCTGTTGAATAAAATGGGAGAAGAGTCTTCTCTCAGGGTTGTATTTATATGAAATACCACATATATCTTTAATAAGAAGTAATGTGAATTTAAAGGAAAGAAACGAGCCTCTTCCAAACCTTACGGTGTCAAAAGAATGGCTAACGATCATCTGCTTCAAACAGAAAGACAATGAGTTTTTGATTACCTTTAAACAATCTTGGATGGCAGGGGCACCAAACAGATAATTATTTTTATAACTATATTAAGTACTTACTGTATGCCAAGCACAGTTCTAAAGGTTGAGAGGTAGAGTCAGTCAGTCATTCATTCAATCATATTTACTGAGCATTTACTGTGTGCAAAGCCCTGTACTAAGTGCTTAGGAGAGTACAATATAACAATAATAGACACGTCCCCTCCCCACACTTAATCAGTGTGGACGCAGTCTATGTCTCACAGAGGGCTCACAGTCTTAACCCCCATTTTGCAGATGCGGTACCTGAGGCACAGAAAAATTAAATGATTTGCCCAAGGTCACACAGTAGAAAAGTGGCGGGGCTGGGAGTAGAACCCAGAATCTGACTCCCAGGCCCGTGCTCTATACACTAGGAAACACTGCTTTTCAAACCCTTTCCCTAAGATCTTCTTAAAAAAAAGATTACATCTTACTGAGGAACTTTCATATCCAATCAGAATCTTGATTCACAATGGGAGTATGTTATTTTTTTTTTAACTTGTTCACGAAACAAAATATCCTTTCAAACTCATCATCTTCCTGGAAATGTTTTCTGTGCATGCTGTTTACTGGAGCGCTCCTGCTCTTTATGTTGGCTTCTCCTATTAGTTTCTAGTGTCCTACTGAATTTTTTACTTTGGTGTACTTGACATTGCCCAAACAACTCTCAAGAGCACTTAATAAAACAAACAAAAAGGAAAGAGAGGAAACTAAAAAGCATGAAAAATGAGACTGGAATAATGTTCATGAATGGTAAATTTACTGAATAAGACCAAGTACTTGGAACGTTAAAGAGGATCATTTAAGAATTCAGTTCAAGAAAAGATATCCATTTAGTAATCGTCTGAAAGCAGTTTTAAAACACTAACATGGACAATGGCATAAGAATCTTGAATTCCTTTAAAGATAATAATAATAATAGTAATGCGGGTATTTGTTAAGCGCTTACTATGTGCCAAGCACTGTTCTAAGAGCTGGGGTAGATACAAGCTAATTAGGTTGACCTACATGGGGCTCACAGTCTTAATCCTCATTTTACAGATGAAGCAACTGAGGCACAGAGAAGTTAAGTGACTTGTTCAAAGTCACCCAGCTGACAAGCAGCGGAAGTGGGATTAATAGTATTTATTGAGCGCTTACTATGTGCAGAGCACTGTACTAAGCGCTTGGGATGAACAAGTCGGCAACAGATAGAGACAGTCCCTGCCGTTTGACGGGCTTACGGTCTAATCGGGGGAGACGGACAGACAAGAACAATGGCAATAAATAGAGTCAAGGGGAAGAACATCTCGTAAAAATTAGAAGCCAGGACCTCTCACTCCCAAATCGGTGCTGTTTCCGCTCTTTAACAAATAGGTTGATGAAAATAACAGTATCCCAACTGGCTTTTCTTAAGGAAGGTGGAAGTCAGAACTGAAAATGTAATACTACCTGGAGTGCTAGTCCTCATTCAACTAAAAACAGCTAGAGAAACATTAATAATTTAAGAATAATATAATAATAGCTAATGAATATGGCTTCTGTTCTCCATTTACACTCACTCCCTCGGTGAACTCATTCGCTCTCACGGCTTTGACTACCATCTCTACGCAGATGACACGCAGATCTACATCTCCGCCCCTGTCCTCTCCCCCTCCCTTCAGGCTCGCATCTCCTCCCGCCTCCGGGACGTCTCCACCTGGATGTCGGCCCGCCACCTAAAACTCAACATGAGCGAGACTGAGCTCCTCATCTTCCCTCCCGAACCCGGTCCTCTCCCAGACTTCTCCATCACCGTGGATGGCACGACCGTCCTTCCCGTCTCTCGGGCCCGCAATCTCGGTGTCATCCTTGACTCGTCCCTCTCGTTCACCCCACACATCCTATCCGTTACCGAGACCTGCCGGTTTCACCTCTACAGTATCGCCAAGATCCGCCCTTTCCTCTCCACCCAAACGGCTACCTTACTATTACGGGCTCTCGTTATATCCCGGCTAGACTACCGTGTCAGCCTTCTCTCTGACCTCCCTTCCTCCTCTCTCGCCCCGCTCCGGTCTATTCTTCACTCCGCTGCCCGGCTCATCTTCCCGCAGAAACGATCTGGGCATGTCACTCCCCTTCTTAAACGACTCCAGTGGTTGCCTATCGACCTCCGCTCCAAACAAAAACTCCTCACTCTAGGCTTCGAGGCTCTCCATCACCTTGCCCCTTCCTACCTCTCCTCCCTTCTCTCTTTCTACCGCCCACCCCGCACGCTCCGCTCCTCCGCCGCCCACCTCCTCACCGTCCCTCGGTCTCGCCCATCCCGCCGTCGACCGCCGGGTCACGGCCTCCCGCGGTCCCGGAACGCCCTCCCTCCTCACCTCCGCCAAACCGATTCTCTTTCCCTCTTCAAAACCTTACTTAAAAATCACCTCCTCCAAGAGGCGTTCCCAGACTGAGCTCCTCTTCCCCCTCTACTCCCTCTGCCATCCCCCCTTTACCTCTCCGCAGCTAAAGCCTCATTTTCCCCTTTTCCCTCTGCTCCTCCACCTCTCCCTTCCCATCCCCACAGCACCGTACTCGTCCGCTTGACTGTATATATTTTCGTTACCTTATTTATTTTGTTAATGAATTGTACATCGCCTCGATTCTATTTAGTTGCCATTGTTTTTACGAGATGTTCTTCCCCTTGACGCTGTTTATTGCCATTGTTCTCGTCTGTCCGTCTCCCCCGATTAGACTTGTAAGCCCGTCAAACGGCAGGGACCGTCTCTATCTGTTGCCGACTTGTTCATCCCAAGCGCTTAGTACAGTGCTCTGCACATAGTAAGCGCTCAATAAATACTATTGAATGAATGAATGAAAGTAAGCTATTGCCTTGTCTTACGCCTTCGAGTCATTTCCGACCCATGGCGACACCAGAGTCACATCTTTACCAGAAGGCCCCGCTCTCCATCCTCCATCGTTCCGGTAGTGGATCCAGAGAGTTTTCTTGGTAAAAATACAGAACTGGTTGACTACTGCCTTCCTCTGTGCAGTAAACTCGAATCTATACCCTCGGGTCCCTCCCGGGCCGCTGCTGCCCAGCACAGGGGAGTTTTGACTTGTAGCCGATTGCCTTCCACTCGGTAGCCACTGCCCAAGCCAGGAGTGGAATGGGTAGCCCTCTGCTTGACTCTCCCTCCCATCATCAGGATTGGTAAACTACCAGAATCTCTCCAGGTGCGACCCTGAGAGGGTTCTACTATTAGACTACTTATTCAAAACATATGGTTCTGACAACTCAAATGAAAAAAAAGATTAATTTTTAGATGGAATCCTAATAATTAGAAAAAAGGTGTTGCATCTCCCTCTCTGACCTTGACAGAAATGTAGACATATCACATTTCTTTCTCTTAGTACCCAAAATATGAAAAATATCCACTGATGTTTTCAGATTAAGCTCCATTTTATTTCTAAAGAAGGCCAACTTTGGTCGTCTTCATATGCATGAGAGGAAAATTCTGGGACTATTAGGACCAGAATCGGGTTCATAAATTTTGTCTTGCATTTTATGGGAGTGAAGTCAATTGGCAATGGGTCACTCAATCAGTGGTATTTCATTGAGTGCTTACTATGTCCAGAGTACTATGTGAAGTACTTGGGAGAGGATAATATAGTAGAGTTGGTGGAAACCTTCCCTGTCCCCAACAGGCTAGTGAATTCCCCACTAAGCTCATGGACTCCGATACTAAAATCCTCCAATCATTTGAATCCGATCGCTTATTTTTTGCTAAAAATAACTCCCTCCACTATACTTCCCATGATGCTTACCGGAGCGGTATAAATTTCATAGGAAGAATGATTGTGAGAGAACTCTTCAAAGGCAAAAAGAAATAATCGACTTATCTTAGGAGAGCAGGCCAAAGCCATACACTTCTGTGGTCTGATGAAAAGTCTGGGCATGTGAAGACTTTTTCGAAACTTTCTATAAGGTTGGTTGTATGGAGCCTCCAGAATTCTTTCAGGAAAGACTAACCTTTGTCTAGGTTTCACTTTTAATTAAGTTCAGCGCTCTTTTTCCAGACTCATCAGTGAGGAAGGAAAGAGCAATCATGCAACTGGTAGATTAGGCACATAGAGCACACCAGGATGAGAATTAGTGTGGCAAAGATAATTAACGGATAATGTCAATGGAAGGGAGAATTGGCACAGAATAATGGTCTCCCGCTGCTACACGAATGTTGAAGACAAGTCTATTTTTCAAAAATAAATGTCAAAGTTGAGACAAGAGTTTTAAACATAGAAAAGAATGGCCCTTAAACAATGTTCAATGGCTCTAGTTAATTTTGATTACAATGAATCTACTCTGAAAGACAGCCAGAAATTCAATTATACTGTAGGAGGGATGTTTGTATGACAGAATAACATTATTTGCTGTATGTACCAAATTCAGGCTAATTCCCAAATTAATTAGTTTTATTTTTCATCCAATTAGACTAGCATATTCTAGAAAGTGTCTCCAGTAGTTATAATTTTGAAGTACAGAAATATATCTGGCTATTTATAGAGTTAGCTTTCCTTAATCTTCCCTCTAAGTCAAGATGAACTCCTGGTACTTGGAATGGCAAATATGGCATTTTCTGGGAGAAGTAGGGTGGTGGAAAGAGCCCGGGCGTGGGAGTCAGAGGTCATGGGTTCTAATCCCAGCTCTGCCACTTGTCAGCCGTGTGACTTTGGGGAAGTCACTTCACTTCTCTGTGCTTCAGTTACCTCATCTGCAAAATGGGGATTAGGACTGGAAGCCCCACCTGAGACAACCTGATTACCTTGTATCTCCCCCAGTGCTTAGAACAGTGCTTGGCACATAGTAAGCATTTGACAAGTGTAAAAATTATTAATTAGGAGGGAGTCTACTGAAAGTGTCTGCATTTGTTTCATTTATTTTTCTCTGCACCGCTTTATCAGTGAGCATTGTTTAATGGTATTTAAGCGCTTATGTACCTGGCGCTGTGCTAAGCACTTGGGGAATTACAGGGTAATCAGGTTGGACCCAGTCCTATCACACACAGGGCTCATAGTCTAGGGAAGCTTCATGGCTCAGTGGAAAGAGCACGGGCTTGGGAGTCAGAGGTCATGGGTTTGTGACTGTGGGCAAGTCACTTTACTTCTCTGGGCCTCAGTTCCCTCATCTGTAAAATGGGGATTAAAACTGTGAGCCTCACGTGGGACAACCTGATTACCCTGTATCCGTCCCAGCGCTTAGAACAGGGAAAGGGAGGAGATGTCGGCTTCCTTCTCTCACCCCGATGCCGCTTCCGTACTATCCCTCCTCTCCCTTCCCACTCCTTCCCCCTCCTTTGAAGCCCATATCATTCACCTCTACCATCCCCTCCAGATACTTGTAGCTGTCATCTACCGTCCTCCTGCTCCCACCTCCGACTTCTTCAACCACCTTGACCCCTTCCTCAACTATCTGCCCACTCTGATCCTTGGATACGTCCACATGGATGTATCCGGTGACTCCTCTGCCACCCGCCTGCTATCGCTCCTCGACTCTGCCGACCTCCTGCTCCACCACACCTCGCCCACTCACCGACTCGGTCACACCCTCGATCTCGTCATCTCCTACCGCTGCACCATCTCCGCCCTCATCAACTCTGAAATCCCTCTCTAAGACCATAACCTTCTCACCTGCCTCCTCTCTCACACTCTCTCCCCCTGTAAATCTGCACTACTCCCCCACAAAGACCTCTGCTCTCTTGATCCCATACATCTCTCCAAAAGCATCTCTGCCCACCTTCCTATCCTCTCTTCCCACTCTTGATGATCGGGTTACCGCTCTCAACTCCACCCTCTCTACTCATCTCAACTCGCTCGCCCCCCTTTCCCTCCACCACTCTCGCTCTACTAACCCACAGCCCTGGGTCTCTGCCTCTGTCCGCCTCCTTAGCTCTTATGCTCGAGCTGCTGAGCGCTGTGAAGGTCCACGCACCAAGCCGACCTTATCCATTGCAAATTTATCCTTTCCTGCCTTAACTCTGCCCTCTCCTCAGCCAGGCAAAACTACTTTTCTTCCCTCATTTACACCCATGCCTGTCACCCCCGCCAACTGTTCCGGACCTTTAACTCTCTCCTCATGCCCCCTCCCCCATCTCTCACCCCCAATGATCTGGCCACCTACTTCATCACGAAAATTAACACAATCAGGTCTGAGTTCCCCAAAGTCATCCCGCCCCCTTCTGCCTCCCCCCGCAACTCTCTCCCCTACTTTCCCATCCTTCCCTGCAGTATCCTCGGAGGAGATCTCCTCCCTCCTCGCAAGTGCCAACCCCTCCACCTGTGCTACGGACCCCATTCCCACTCTCCACCTCTCCCTTCCCATCCCCACAGCACTGTACCCGTCCGCTCAACTGTATATATTTTCGTTACCCTATTTATTTTGTTAATGAATTGTACATCGCCTTGATTCTATTTAGTTGCCATTGTTTTTACGAGATGTTCTTCCCCTTGACGCTGTTTAGTGCCATTGTTCTTGTCTGTCCGTCTCCCCCGATTAGACTGTAAGCCCGTCAAACGGCAGGGACTGTCTCTATCTGTTGCTGACTTGTTCATCCCAAGCGCTTAGTACAGTGCTCTGCACATAGTAAGCGCTCAATAAATACTATTGAATGAATGAACCTTATGAAAACCTTCGCCCCTTCCCTCCTCCCCTCCATAACTTCTACCTTTAACCACTCACTCTCCAACGGCTTCTTCCCCTCTGCCTTCGAACATGCCCATGTCTCCCCCATCCTAAAAAAACCCTCTCTCGACCCCACTTCCCCTTCCAGTTTTCTCCCTATCTCCCTAATATCCTTCCTTTCCAAGCTCCTAAAACGAGTCATCTACACTCGCTGCCTAAAATTCCTTAACTCCAACTCTCTCCTGGACCCCCCTCCAATCTGACTTCTGTCCCCTCCACTCTACCAAGACTGGTCTCTCAAAGGTCACCCATGACCTCCTTCTTGCCAAATCCAATGGCTCCTAATCCTCCTTGATCTCTCAGCTGCCTTTGACACTGTAGACCATCCCTTTCTCCTCCACGCCTTATCTCACCTTGGCTTCACGGACTCCGTCCTCTTCCAGTTCTCCTCTTATCTTTCTGATCGTTCATTCTCAGTCTCCTTTACGGGCTCCTCCTCCACCTCCCATCCTCTAACTGTCCGGGTTCCTCAAGGGTCAGTTCTCGGCCTTCTTCTGTTCTCCATCTACACTCACTCCTACGGTGCACTCATTCGCTCTCACGGCTTCAACTATCATCTCTATGCAGATGACACACAGATCTACATCTCTGCCCCTGTCCGCCCCCCCTCCCTTCAGGTTCGTACCTCCTCCCACCTCCAGGACATCTCTACCTGGATGTCTGCCCGCCACCTGAAATTCAACATGTCCAAAACTGAGCTCCTTATCTTCCCTCCCAAGCCCTGTCCTCTTCCTGACTTCCCTATCACTCTGGACGGTATGACCATCCTTCCCGTCTCTCTAGCCCGCAACCTTGGTGTCATCCTTGACTCGGCTCTCTCATTCACCCCACACATCCAATCCGTCACCGAGGACTGCCGGTCTCACCTTTATAATATCGCCAACATCCGCCTTTCCTCTCTACCCAAGCGGCTATCTTACTGGTACAGGCTCTCATAATATCCCGGCTGGATTATTGTGTCAGCCTTCTCTCTGATTGTGTCACCCTTCCTCCTGTCTCTCCCCACTCCAGTCTATTCTTCATTCCACTGCCCGGCTCATCTTCCTGCAGAAACCCTCTGAGCATGTCACTCCCTTTCTTGAAAATCTCTAGGGCTTGCCTATCAACCTCCACATGAAACAAAAACTTCTCACTCTAGGCTTCAAGGCTGTCCATCACCTTGCCTCCTCCTACTTCTCCTCCCTTCTCTCTTTCTACTGCCCACCCCGTACGCTCCGCTCCTCTGCCGCTCACCTCCTCACCGTCCCCCGTTCTCGCCTATTGTGCCGTCGACCCCTGGCCCATGTCCACCCGCTGATCTGGAATGTCCTCCCTCCTCACCTCCGCCAAACTAATTCTCTTCCCCTCTTCAAAGCCCTACTGAGAGCTCACCTCCTCCAAGAGGCCTTCCCACACTGAGCTTCCCCTTTTCCCTCTGCTCCCTCTGCTGCCTCTCTGCCCCCCCTTCACCTCCCCTGAGCTAAGCCCCTTTTCTCCCCTTTCCCTCTGCTCCTCCCCCTTTCCTTTCCCCTCCCCTCAGCACTGTGCTCATCTGCTCATTTGTATATATTTTTATTACCTTATTTATTTTGTCAGTGAGATGTACATCCCCTTGATTCTACCTAATGCTACTGCTTTTGCCTGTCTGTCTCCCCCGATTAGACTGTAAGCCCATCAATGGGCAGGGATTGTCTCTATCTGTTGCTGAACTGTACATTCCAAGTGCTGAGTACAGTGCTCTGCACATAGTAAGTGTTAAATAAATATTATTGAATGAATGAACAGTGCTCTGCACATAGTAAGCACTTAACAAATTCCAACATTATTATTACATTATTATTAATCTTCATTTTACAGATGAGATCAAGATCCAGAGGAGTGATGTGACTTACCCAAGGTCACGCCGCAGACAAGTGGCAGAGCTGGGGTTAGAACCCAGGTCATCTGACTCCCGGCCCTCAGCTCTTTCCTCTAGGCCCACTGCTTCTCATATGCCAGCTAGTTATACGATGAGTTCCTCTACACAGGCATATAATACAATTCAACCTGCCTAGCTTTATTATCAATTCTGTTAGACCTCGAAGCCAAGCTTTCTGAGGATGCATTTGTCTCCCCAGTTTAGACTGGGAGCCAGTCACTGGGCAGGGATTGTCTCTATCTATTGCCGAATTGTACATTCCAGGTGCTTAGTACAGTGCTCTGTACATAATAAGCACTCAATAAATGCTATTGAATGAATGAATGAATTTTATCTATATGATGATGATGATATTGATGATGGAATTTATTAAAGGCAAGCTACGGGTTTTGCATGGGAGAAAATTTGGCTTCAGCGGGGCCCAAAAGTTCCAGGGAGTTACGGTCCCGGAGGACAACAGAAGAAGGTCACTCCAAAGCTGACGATCTCTTTGGACAACGCCCTGCTCTGGGATTTCAGAAATTCTAATCTAAAGATACAGAAACGTCCTAGTTGATCTTGCCTGTCTGCACACATGACAGGGAGACAGACAGTATGTGAAGCAGCCAAGATCCTGGACATTTCTGGATCTTTAAAATGGAGGTTCAGCTCCTGTTTTCCCTCCCGGCTTAGACGGTGAGCCTTGACGTGCTACTACGTCTGACCTGATTAGTTCGTGTCTGCCCCGTGGTTAGTTCAGTGCTTGGCACATAGTAAGCGCTGAACAGCTACCACCACCTGATTATTTCTCATCTACCCAGTTGTTAGTGCAATTCTTGGCACGTAGTAAACGCTGAACCATTACCACCATTATCTTTAGTATTTATAGAAGTTGAAGTCAGTGGGAATCATAGCTATGGGGGCAACAGGACGGGGCTCATAGCACCCGGTGTGGACGCGGATGGTCTCTCCTTATTGCTGAATCGAACTTTCCAAGTGCTTAGTACAGTGCTCTGCACATAGTAGGTGCTCAATAAATATGATTAAATGAAATACCATCGTTATTATTATGATTACTATCAGGCAAAACTTCATTAGTTTATCCAGTGGTATTTGTTAAGCGCTTACTATGCGCCAGAAACTGCACTAAACGCTGGGGTAGATACGAGCAAATCGGGTTGGACGCAATCCCTGAGGTAAACTCAGTATAATCAAATAAGACACAGTCCCTGTTGCACACATGGCTCACAGTTTAAGGGGACGGGAGAACAGTTGGAAAATTCAGTTTTTCAGTTGATCCACAGGGAAGTTAAGTGACCCACACACAGCCGGCAAGTGGCATTACTTGCTGGGATTAGAACCCAGGTCTCCTGACTCCCTGCCCTGTGATCTTCCCATAACGCTTCAGTACTTCTGAGCTGGGAAGAGGAAAGGTGGGAAAAGAGAAGCATCTTGGCCCAGAGGAAAGAGCACGGGCCTGGGGGTCAGAAGACCTGGATTCTTATCTTGGCTCTGCCATGTACCCTGTTGTGTGAGAAGCAGCGTGGCTCAGTGGAAAGAGCACGGGCTTTGGAGTCAGGGCTCATGAGTTCGAATCCCAGCTCTGCCACTTGTCGGCTGTGTGACTGTGGGCGAGTCACTTAACTTCTCTGTGCCTCAGTTCCCTCATCTGTAAAATGGGGATTAAGATTGTGAGCCCCACGTGGGACAACCTGATTCCCCTATGTCTGCCCTAGCGCTTAGAACAGTGCTCGGCACATAGTAAGCGCTTAACAAATACCAACATTATTATTATTATTATTACCTTGGACAAGAATTATTATTATCATTATTATGGTATTTGTTAAGTGCTTACTATGTGCCGAGCAGTGTTCTAAGCGCTGGGGTAGATACAAGGTGATCAAGTTGTCCCACGTGGGGCTCACAGACATAATCCCCATTTTACAGATGAGGGAACTGAGGCACAGAGAAGTGAAATGACTGGCTCAAGGTCCCGCCGAAGACAAGCAGCAGAGCCGGCACTAGAACCCACAACCTCTGACTCCCAAGGCTGTGCTCTTTCCACTAAGCCACGCTGGACAAATCACTTAACTTTTGTTTCGCCTACAAAATGGGGATTCAACACCTGTTCTCCCTCCTATTATGGGGAAGCAGTGTGGCTCCCTGGAAAGGGCGCACGGGCTTGGGATTCAGAGGTCACGGGTTCTAATCCCAGCTCTGGCACCTGCCAGCTGACTTAGGGCAAATCACTTGACTTCTCGGTGCCTCAGTTCCCTCATCTGTAAAATGGGGATTAAGATTATGAGCCTCATGTAGGACAACCCGATTAGCCTGTATCTTCCCCAGCGCTTAGAACAGTGCTCGGCACGTAGTCAGCGCTTAACAAATACCAACATTATTATTATTTAGAAGGGGAGCCCCACTTGGGACCTGTTTATCTTGTGTCTATCCCAGTGCTTAGGGCAGTGTTCGGCATATAATAAGCACTTAACAAATACCTCAATCATTTTTATTTAGAGGGGTGAAGAGAAGAAGGGAATGGAGAGGAAAAGGGAGAAAAGAAAGGGAAGGAAGAAAGAGAATAGCAGAGGGAGAGGACAAGAGTGGGAAATTAGCCTTTATTCGTTCATCGGTATTTACTGAGCGCTTACTGTGTCTAGAGCACTGTACTAAGTACTTGGGAGAGTACAGTATAAAAGTAAACAGACACTTTCCCTGCCCACAGTGAGTTTATGGTCTAGAGGATGAGTTACAGTCTATTTGTCAGTCCAGGCTTCAGAGGTTACTATGGCTCAAAGGTCCAGTAGGACAGTGGTCCTGGGCTTGGGAGGGGAATGGGGTTTTAACAGGTGAATGTTTGGCATCTAATGGCCGACAACTAAAACCCCACCCTAAACCTAAACTACTCAGCACAGGACGGCCAGGGATCCATCAGATTCCCTGGGGCCGGTGGAGAGATGAGCCACCAGACTGTAAAATCACTGAGGGCAGGGACTGTGTCTACAGTGCTCGGCACACAGTAAGCGCTCAATAAATATGACTGTAGGAACGAATGAATACTGGGAAGCAGCATGGCTTAGTGGATAAAGCACGGGCTGGGGGGTCGTAAGGACCTGAGTTCATTCATTCAATAGTATTTATTGAGCGCTTTCTATGTGCAGAGCACTTGGGAGTCATAGCTCATGGGTTCCAATCCAGGCTCCAACGCTTGTCAGCTGTGTGACCTTAGGCAAGTCACTTAACTTCTCTGTGCCTCAGTGACCTCATCTGTAAAATGGGGATTAAGATTGTGAGCCTCATGTTGGTATTTGTTAAGCGCTTACTATGTGCAGAGCACTGTTCTAAGCGCTGGGGTAGCCACAAGGGAATCAGGTTGTCCCACGTGGGGCTCACAGTCTTAATCCCCATTTTACAGATGAGGTAACTGAGGCACAGAGAAGTTAAGTGACTTGCCCACAGTCACACAGCTGACAAGTGGTGGAGCCGGGATTCGAACCCATGATCTCTGACTCCAAAGCCCATGCTCTTTCCAGTGAGCCACGCCGCTTCTCATGTGGGACAACCTGATGACCCTGTATCTCCCCCAGCGCTTAGAACAGTGCTCTGCACATAGTAAGCGCTTAACAAATACCAACATCATTACTAAGTGCTTGAAATGTACAATTTGGCAACAGATAGAGACAATCCCTGCCCATTGAAGGGCTTACAGTTTAATCGGGGGAGACAGACAAAAACAATAGCAATAAATAGAATCAAGGGGCTGTACATCTCATTAAAAAATAAATAGGGTGATAAAAATATATACGAATGAGCAGATGAGCTCAGTGCTGATGGGAGGGGAAGGGAGAGGGGGAGGAGCAGAGGGAAAGCAGGGAAAAGGGGGGCTTAACTGAGGGGAGCTGAAGGGGGGGAAGAGGGAGGGAGCAGAGAGGGAGCAGAAGGAAAAGGGGAAGCTCAGTCTGGGAAGGCCTCTTGGAGGAGGTGAGCTCTGAGTTCTAGTCCCAGCTCCCCTAAACATCTTGTGTGACCGTGGGCAAGTCACTTGTAGACTGTGAGCTTGCTGTGGGCAGGTAATGTCACCGTTTATTGTTGTATTGTATATTTTGCCACTTGTCTGCTGTGTGACCTTGGGGAAGTCATTTCACTACTCCGGGCCTCATTACCTCATCTGTAAAATGGGGGTTGAGACTGTGAGCCCCATGTGGGACAGGGACTGTGTCCAACCTGATCTGACTGTATCCGACCCAGGGTTCAGTACAGTGCCTGGCACATAGTTAAGCACTTAACAAATACCATAATTATTATTTCCCAAGTGCTTAGTACAGTGCTCCGCATACAGTAAGTGCTTAATAAATTCAACTGAAAGAAGTTCACTTCTCTGGGCCTCATTTACCTCAGTGTAAAATGGGGATTAAGACTGCGAGCCCCATGGGGGACAGGGACTGTGTCCAAACTGATTAGCTTGTATCAACCCCGGTGCTTAGAACAGTGCTTGACACATAGGAAGCGCTTAACAAATACCATAGTTATTATCATTACTGGCCCCACTGTACTCTCCTACTACAGTACAGTGCTCAGCACACAGTGGACACTCAATGAATATTCCCGATTGATTGACTGAACCACTGCCGCAGCCCCACGGCCTGAAGGAGATAAGAGGAATCTGGTAAGTGAATATTAAGGGAGAATTCTGGTATTTTTTTAAGCTCTTGCTGGATGTCAACCGCTGTACCAAGAGCTGGGAGAGATGACGGGGACAATGGCTCCCACAGTATTTTTGAGCTGGACTCCCATATACACGCTGAGAAGCAGCGTGGCTCAGTGGAAAGAGCACGGGCTTTGGAGTCAGAGGTCCTGAGTTCGAATCCCAGCTCTGCCACTTGTCAGCTGTGTGACTGTGGGCAAGTCACTTCACTTCTCTGGGCCTCAGTTACCTCATCTGTAAAATGGGGATTAAGACTGTGAGCCCCATGTGGGACAACCTGATTCCCCTATGTCCACCCCATCGCTTAGAACAGTGCTCTGCACATAGTAAGCGCTTAACAAATGCCAACATTATTATATTTGCTCATCCCAGGTCTCTGACAGGACCTGAGAGCTGCCAATCAGGGTTGAAAAGACCCAAAATGGTGCCCTTGTAGCCTCTTAGCTCTTTGAAGACTGTGGTCTACCAGTCTTCATCCCTCCGAAAATTCCTGTGCCATTTCCACCCCACACTCAAAATGCCCCCCAGACTGTAAGCTCACTGTGGGTAGGGAATGTTATATGGTAGTACAGTCTCTGCCTACTGTAAGCGCTCCATAAATACGACTGGATGAATGAAAGAATGATTGAAAGGTATCAGGTAGATATCAGGGTCCCTAGCCCACATGGGGTTCAAATTCTAAGGCGGAGAGAACCAGGTTTTAGACAGGTTTGGAAAACGAGGCACAGAGAAATGAAGTGAGTACGTAAGGTCACACAGCCGGCAAAAGGCCGAGCCGGGCTCAGAACCCAGATCCCCTGATTCCCAGTGCTGTGCTCTTGGACGTAGGTCAGGCTGCTTCCTCTCTGCAGATTCCCAAATGATGACGATGATAATAATGACGGCATTTGTTAAGCGCTTACTATGTGTCAAGCAGCGTTCGAAGCGTTGGGGTAGATAGAAGCCAAACAGGTTGGACATAGCCTCTTGAGGATTACAATCTTAATCCCCATTTTAAAGATGAGGGAATTGAACGACAGAGAAGTGAAGGCACTTACCCAAGGTCACGCAGCAGACAAGTGGAGGATCAGGATTAGAACCCATGTCCTCTTGGCTTCCATGCTCTATCCACTGAGCCATGCTGATTTTTGCAAGGCTCCCAGCAAAGAGCGAAGCATCAGGCCAACGAATCCAATCCCAATCCCTCTTTGGCTCTATAGCGTGGGGTAGGTTCAGCTACGACTGCCCATTGTGCCTCAGCATCTAAGAGGGTACCCGCCCACCTACAGAAGCCGGGAGGGGTTGCCCAAGAGCTTTTTCAGAAGCCTACTGGCAAGGGTGGGCAGGGAATGTGTCCACCATCTCTGTTATATCGTACTCTCTCGCAAAGGCTGAGGACAGTGTTCTGCAGCCAGTAAGCGTTCAATAAATACGATTAATTGATTCCAATGGAATGTATTTCATCACATGGTCTGCACAGTATCACACGTTATGTAATGCCGATTAATCCAACATGTTGTTTGGATCTGTTCATTTTATAATGCTGTAAAAAAGAAAAATCAATGATTTTCTGGCAGGGATAACTCCTCATAGGTTCATGAACACGGTTCCTCATAGTTTATGGCGAACAGCGCCCGTGATTGCCTTAAAATGTTGCTTTAAATGGTCCCTTACTAGACTAAAAACTTGTCTTGAACAGGGAATGCTTCTATCAACTCTGTTGTGCTGCACTCTCCGAAGTGCTTAGTACGGTAAGCACTCAATAAAGATGATTGATTGACTGACCTAAAGAAAAAAAAAGGAAAAGAGAAAGTCAATCAGCTTATGAGCAGATAAATTGATTTGTTTTTTATGACTTCTACCCTAAGTCAATACTTTGGCATATCCAAAGTGATATTGGTATAAAATATCATCACAATGCAGTATAAATACTTGGACAAAGAAATTTTTGTTTGACAGAAATGTTAACAAATTGAAATGATGTTGTCATGTTAGTGAATCAACATTCTAGTCTAATCAGTTTAATGCATAATGGAAGTATTAGGAAAAGTAGTTTTAAGTACACAATGGATGTAAGTCTGCAGATATGACACAAGCCACAAATTGTTACAGTTACAGTCAGGGTAGGAAAAAGCAGTTCTGCGCTTGCATAATAATAAAACTAATAATCATGATATTTATTAAGTGCTTACTATGGGCCAGGCACTGTACTAAGCCCTGGGGTAGATACAAGAAAATTGGATTGGACAAAATCCCTGTCCCACGTGGGACTCACAGCCCATCTCCATTTTATAGATGAGGTGACCGAGGCTGAGAGAAGTGAAGTGACTTGTCCAAGGTAACACAGCTGACACGTGGCAGAGTCAGGATTAGAACCCAATACCTTCTGACTCCCAACCCCGTGCTCTAACCACTCCACCGTGACACTCATGGCATAGGTTAGAGATTCCCGATACTCTGCTGTGCCACATACAATCCTCTGCATAGTTTGATAAATGTGCCACTTAGTTAACTTGATGAAGTAAAATATTAATGAATGACAAGGATGAAAGTATTCGGCCAAGGGCAGGCTTGATACCAAATAGTTTTTTTTTATCAAAAAATGTCAGTGGTGGTATCTTGGCATCACCTACCTCCTAACACAGAACCTACCATTAATGATTTTAACTAATATTTTCATGACTGAATGGAAGTTTATTGTATTGCAGGAAGTAGAGACAAGTGATTAAAGGCAAAAGAGCTAACATCACCAGGTGCTGAAAACATTAAACATAACAATACAAGAAGCGGGATTTTTGTGGGTGCAATGAGACCAGGACTATGGCTCCTGCATTGGCTTTTACCAGCCACGCAGGTATTAATGATGAATTTTACGATCAGTGGTGTCTCTGATACTAAGACAATCACATGTATATCTAATATATACATATAAAATATTAGTAAAGCAACATCTCAGCAATAGCTTCTACTAGAATATAGTTACCATATTAGAGCAGAAATATACAAGTGATGATTACAAACCTTTGGTGAATTTATACCGACTGCACTACCAGAACGATTGCAGATGGAGGGGGGGTGTTGCGGGAAATATGTGTCAATGTGGGTAACAGACGACCAGATCGCATAAGGTCATACAACAGACAAGTGCAGAGCCAAGATTAGCACCGTATTAAAGGTTGGCTGAGTACTATACAATAGAATTACTAGACAAAGTTGCAGCCCTCGACAAGATGACAGTTTGTAGCGGAGACCAAAGAAATTACAGATAGGAAAAATGACAGAATTTAAGGATTTGTACACAAGTGCTGCGGCGCTGGGGGTGGGCTGAGTAGCAAAATCCTTAAGGGCACAGACCCAAGAAGGTGAATGATCGGGGGGAGAATAGACAGAGAGGGCCTGACGGAAGAGACATAGGTGCATAGTAAGCGCTTAACAAATACCTTTATCATTATTATTATTAGCTATGACTTCATTACGGTTTGGAGGTGGGGAGAGTGGTAATTTTTCAGGTACGAAGAAGGAACGAGTTCCCTCATAAAACATTTTGTTTTTTCAAACCTGTGTCAATCCCAGGAATAAAGCATTCAGAAAGTGCAATTTGAGATGTCTTTCCCTCTTTGCTACTGTCCCAAGACAAGTTTATATTTGGGGTCTGCATCCTTCAATCATGTTTCAAGTATTCCCAGGAAGAACAACTTTGCCTCTTTCCTTCCCGAAAGACAGTGATGGTTCCCAAGCTTTATTTTGGGAAGATGTGCACTGGGGATAGATTACATTATTATCAGGGAGAACCACACATGAAGCTACTTTCTAGCAATCACTACTAATGTGATTTTATATTGTAACACTGCTAAATTATTTTATGCCATCCTGGTAATTAACAACACCCATAAAACATGAAGATATTCAAACAAATTAATTTGATTAAATATTTTGATAAAGGCATTCATTCAGGCCCGTTCTCTGCACCGACCATAATTTATTCCCATTACCAATTTCATCAGTTGATTTTTTTTTTCTAAAGCTTAGTTGTTTCTGCTTAGGGATTTATGAAGCCATTTTCTTTAAAATACCATGTCAAACCAACTATCTTAATAAAGCCGAAACCTTCCTTATTTTATGTCACGAAATATCTAATTCTAGAAACTTAAACTTAAATTTGGGGTTATTAAAATAAATTTATATCTAGGTTTCTGATGAACTGAAATTCAGACAGCAGATAAAAGATTTTTTTTTTCCCCAATCCCCATTCCCCGTGAGATACAGATTGTGTCTGACCTGATTATCTTGTATCTACCCTAGTCCTTAGTGCTGGGCTTTACACATGCTAAGTGCTCCATGAATACCACTGATGATGATTATAATACAATGTAATTACAATATATCATTATCATTGTTATAATATCATCATTATTAACCATATATTAACTGTAAGAAGTGGAATTAGATTGTAGGTACCCTTTCAGGATGGCAGCCGGAGAGTTTCCAGTACTCTATCAATCTCGGCTAAAAGAGGGAGAGTCAAGCAGAGGCCTGTCCATTCTATTCCTAGCTTGGCCAATGGCTAGTGAGTCGCAGGCCATCGGCTACAAATCAAAACTCCCCCATGCTGGGCAGCAGGTACACAGGTGAGAATCGACGGCAGAGACTCAAGTTGACTGCGCAGACGGAGACAACGATCAACCACTTATGGATTTTGACCAAGGAAACTCTCGGATCCACTGCCAGAACGATGGCAGACAGAGGTGGGGCGTTCTGGGAGAGATGTGTCTATGGAGTCATGAGGGTTGGTAATGACTCGGCAACGTAAGACAAGACAGTGGGCTCCGATCACCATTTTTGAACCATTATCTGTGTCAGTTTTACGATTTTGTAGCCATCCAAATTGTGTTTCCTTTCCATTTAAGCAGAAAAAAAACCCCAGAAATTGTAGATTTGAGGCTATATGAATTAGTACCTGCTAGACCACTTATTTGGGGGGTGATTATTGTGCTTCCCATTGTTATTGTAATAACCCTTTTCTCTGACAAACTCATTCCCACCATTCATTCGTTCAACAGTATTTATTGAGCGCTTACTATGTGCAGAGCACCGTACTAAGCGCTTGGAATGGACAAATCGGTAACAGATAGAGACAGTCCCTGCCTTTGATGGGCTTACAGGTTATTCGAGGGAGACAGGCAGACAAGAACAATGGCAATAAATAGAATCAAGGGGAAGAACATCTCATTAAAACAATAGCAAATAAATAGAATCAAGGTGATGTACATCTCATTAATAAAATAAATAGGGTGATGAAGATATATACAGTTGAGCGGACGAGTACAGTGCTGAGGGGATGGGAATCATATCCTAGATGTTTCCTCCACTGTTCGAGGAAAGTTCTTCCTCATTTGTCATTAAAATTCGGTGCTAGAAATCTTTTGCTCATAACTACAGACAGATCTTCGTGATAATAATAATAATAATAATGATAACAACTATGGTATTTAAGCTCTTACTATGTGCCAGCCACCATTCTAAGTGCTGGGGTAGATACGAGATAATTGAATTGGACACAGTCCCTGTCCCACGTGGGGCTCACAGTCTTAATCCCCATTTTACAGATGAGGGAATTGAGGCAAAGAGAAGTTAAATTGACTTGCCCAAGGTTACACAGCAAAGTGGCAGAGGCAGGATTAGAACTCATGGCCAAACAGTGGTGTTTACTGAGCGCTTACTATTTGCAGACTAAACTAAACTATTCTAAACACTAGAAAACTACAATATCAGACATACCTCTTGAGCACTTGCACCTTCCTAGAGATGACCTGGTACTAAAAGGGAGACAAAACTAAGTTTTCCTTTATATCTCTCTGGGAAGGAAGAATCTTGCCCTCCTTCAAGAATCTGGTCCTCCTTCCCCTTTGAACCAGAAAAGGGGAATCAAGATGGTGGCTCCATTCTTTTGTCTACATTGCAAATTTACTGAGGACAGGGATTAACAGTGCGGGATTGGATTAGAGAAGCAGCATGGCCTAGGGGATAGAGCACGGGCCTTGGAGTCAGAAGGCTCTAATCCCGGCTCCGCCCCTCGTCTGCTGTGTGACCTGGGGTGAGTCACTTTACTTCTCTGGGCCTCAGTTATCTCATCCGTAAAATGGAGATTTAGACTCTGAGCCCATGTGGGACAGGGACTGTGTTCAACCCAGTTTGCTTGTATCTACCCCAGCTCTTAGTACAGCACCTGGCACATTGTAACGTCTAACAAATGCCAGAGTTGTCACAATTTTGATTGGCAGGTATGAGCTGTATGCTGGCCAAGAGGCACAACAGCCCATAGACTGGGTACCAGGCTCCCTACACTCAATGGGGAGAGCCACTCTCAACCTGAGTATAACCCAATGGCGGCGATGGCAATAATTTATACCGATTAAAACAACCGGTTGTGCTAGGGAATCATATTGATTTTTTTTTTGAAGTCGGGTTGTTCACAAATTTATTGCTGGTTATTAGTATCAGTACCAAGGAAAAAAATTATTCTGCTGAAGTATTTCCTTTACCACGGAAGTCAATTTTGTTTTTGTTTTGCGCTTACCATGTGAGAAGCATGGTAGAGAAGCAGCATGGCTCAGTGGAAAGAACACGGGCTGGGGAGTCCGAGATCATGGGTTCAAATCCCGGCTCTGTTGCTTGTCAGCTGTGTGACTAAGTCACTTAACTTCTGTGTGCCTCAGTTCCCTCATCCGTAAAATGGGCATTAAGACTGTGAGCCCCACGTGGGACAACCTGATGACCTTGTATCCTCCCCAGCGCTTAGAACAGTGCTTTGCACATAGTAAGTGCTTCAAGAATGCCATCGTTAGCATTATTATTATGTGCCAGACACTGTTCTAAGAGCTGGGGTAGATACAGAGTAATCCGGTTGGACACAGTCCCTGTCCCACAGTGGGCTCACTGTCTTAATCCCCATTTTACAGATGAGGTCACCGAGGCGCAGAGAAGTTAAGTGACTTGCCCAAGGTCATTCAACAGACAAGTGGCAGAGCCAGGATTAGAATAATAATGTTGGTATTTGTTAACCGCTTACTATGTACAGAGCACTGTTCTAAGCGCTGGGGTAGATACAGGCTAATCAGGTTGTCCCACGTGAGGCTCACAGTCTTAATCCTCATTTTCCAGATGAGGGAACTGAGGCACCGAGAAGTTAAGTGACTTGCCCACAGTCACACAGCTGACACGTGGCAGAGTGGGGATTCGAACCCATGACCTCTGACTCCCAAGTCCGTGCTCTCTCCACTACGCCATGCCGCTTCTCATGCGGTTTCCTCCTGCGACCCTACATATCCACCTGTCTTCTGCAAACCCCACCCAGTTCTCCCTATCCACCTGTCTATTCCTCATAATAGGTTGGCCACAGTTCCTATCCCACATGAGGCTCACAGTCTCAATCCCCATTTTACTGTGAGGGAACTGAGGCTCAGAGAAGTAAAGAGATTTGCCCAAGGTCACACAGCAGACAAGTGGAAAACCCATGACTTTCTGAATCTCAGGCCCGTGCTCTATCCAGTACTAATAATAATAATGATGGCATTTGTTAAGCACTTACTACGTGCGAAGCACTGTTCTAAGCGCTGGGGAGGATACAAAGGTGATCGGGTGTCCCACAGACTTTGAGGCTCACGGTCTTAATCCCCATTTTACAGTCGAGGTAACTGAGGCAGAGAGAAGTTAAATGACTTGCCCGAAGTCACACAGCCGACAAGCAGCAGAGCTGGGATTTGAACCCATGACCTCTGACTCCCCAGCCCGCGTTCTTTCCACTGAGCCACGCTGTTTTTCAGAACCACCCTCCCTCACCTCCCCTTAGCTTCCCCGTCCTCCCTCCATCAGCTCTCCCTGGCCCAGCCCAGCCCCTGCCATCTGCCCTCCCACTGTTTTGCTTTTCTGTCCTTCCTCGTTTAAAAAAAATTGAATTCAACCACAGCCTCCACTGCTGGCAGCCCCTTTCCTTCGGGCTCATCCTTCACGTCACCCCATTCGCTCCACTAGGCCACGCTGCTTCTCTGAATTCTGTTTCCTAGACGGGACACCGGCCAAAAACGCAGCGATAGACGAGGATGAATCAAGATCAAATCACGTCATCTGGCAGAGTGGCCGACGGTGGGGTGGCAGAAAGGTATTTGACTTGAGAACAGACCGAAGGTCTAGAGAACTGTTCCATCTCTGCTGAAGCTTTGAGACCCAGCTCTTCCAGGTGTTGCGTCCAACACGCTGATCGGCTCTTGCTGTGACGCTTACGAGCTATAATCAGCCTCGCGAGGCAAGAGAGGATCACAAAGTCAGTCCGTCTCCTAACACAGAACCTGTTCTCATTCCTACACAGCTACTCTGGGTGGGACACATGAAGAAAATGAATGACTTTAGGACATTTGAACTGCCCTTTCTGGGGGAACTGTCAGATAATAATAATAATAAAGATGGCATTCGTTAAGCACTCACTCTGTGCCAGACACTGTACTGAAGACTGGGGTGGATACAAGTAAATAATAATAATAACGTTGGTATTTGTTAAGCGCTTACTAGGTGCCGAGCACTGTTCTAAGCGCCGGGGGAGAGGTTAGACATAGTCTCTGTCCCATGGGGGGGCTCACAGTCTCGATCCCAATTTTACAAATGAGGTAACTGAAGCCCAAAGAAGTGAAGTGACTCGCCCAAGGTCACACAACAGACAAGTGGAGGAGCCCGGTGTGACCTTCTGACTCCCAGGCCCGTCTCAATCCACTAGGCCATGCTGCTTCCCCAGCCAACCAAGCAAAAGCAAGAAAAAATTTAAATCAATCAATGGTATTTGTTGAGCACTTACTGCGCTCAGAGCACTGTACTAAGAGGTAGGGAGGAGTACAGTATAACAGAGTTGGTAGATCAAGTGGAAGGAAAATGGGATTTTTTAAGCACTTACTATGTGTCAAACACTGGTCTAAGCACTAGGGTAGATATAAACTAATAAAGTTGGACACAGTCCCTGTCCCATATGGGGTTCACAGTCTTAATCCCCATTTCATAGATGAGGTATAGATGAGGCCCAGAGAAGTGAAGTGACTTGCCTAAGGTCACACAGCAGATAAGCGGTGTAGCTGGGATTAGAACCCACGTCCTTCTGACTCCCAAATCCATGCTCTATCCACTAGGCCACGCTGCTTCTCCAAGAAAGGAAAGATCTTAAGAATGCAGAAAAATAAGTCATTAGATAATAATGCTGGTATTTGTTAAGCGCTTACTATGTGCAAAGCACCGTTCTAAGCGCTGGGGGGGTACAGGTTGTTCCACGTGGAGCGCACAGTCTTAATCCCCATTTTACAGATGAGGGAACTGAGGCCCAGAGAAGTTAAGTGACCTGCCCAAAGTCACACAGCTGACAAGCGGCAGAGCCGGGATTCGAACCCATGACCTCTGACTCCCAAGCCCGGGCTCTTTCCACTGAGCCACACAGGGCATAGCTGGGTGACAATCTGGGGAGACAAACCAGGTGGACCTATAAATTGGGAACCGGGGTAGGGTAGCTGTAATCAAGAAGGATTCTGCTTTTGGAGCAGAAGTTTCAGAAGGCCTGGGAGACAAGGAAGTGAAGAGAAAATAATGGAAGACCCTGAAATCAACACATCCGCTAAGCCCAGGAAGGTCACCCTATCCGGATGATATGCTTGAGTCTGTATGTCCAACCTAGATCCCTTCAGCCCCACAAGAAATAAGTCAATTTCACTGTCCAGAAGGATGTACATACATATTTTTTCTATTGCATCATGCAGGGAAAATTCCACCTCTGCTTACTAGAGTTAAAAAGATATTCAATGATAATGACAATAATAATTTAAGCAATGCTAAGCATTGGGGTAAATGCAAGATCACCAGGTCCCACATGAAGCTTACATTGTCAGGAGGAGGGAGAAACAGGTTTGGAATAGCTATTTTACAGCTGGGGGAGCCGAGGCCCGGATAAGTTAAATGACTTTCCCAAGGTCACATAGCAGGCTCGTGGCAGAGTCAGGATTAGAACTCGGGTCCTCTGACTCTCAGGCTTGTGCTCTTTCCACTAGGCCACGCTGCTTCTGAACTAGGGAAATTTATTCACTCTTGTTGCAAGAAACAGGGCTGTCTAGCACACTTCGGTGCCTCTACTGATTTTCAACTGACATTACTAAGAGTTACTTTTGTGCCATCAGGGAGAATAGATTCCTTAATTATCAACCACTGAAGTGTGGCTGCATTCTGAATACTGGGCTGGCGCTTGTTTCAGTGTGAATAATCAATGATCTGAAAACATTTCAAATAAACTGAAGTCTAAAGGGAAATGTGTTTACTCAAGTAATGTCAAATTTCATGACGTACAAGTTCACTTGCTGAAATTATTATAATTAATATTTTCATTATTGAATCATGATTACAAGTGCATATTTGATTTATATAAGGGAGGGACATCTATCTATCTGCATATTAATGAACGTAGCCCAATAAAACGTTGCAGGGCTTCCTACCCTGGCTTATTAAATTTGCTTGCCAACCTTTGATTTTTCCACAGATTTATTAGATATTTTAAAGAGGTAGTATTGATAGCTTAGATAGATAGATAACATCTCTTTACTGCACAAAACTTGTTGGAAAAATTGAAATTAAAGCTAATCACTTAAAAATATGAATATACAGCATGGGAGTTCTTTCTCAAAACCTATCCCCAGTGGCTAACAGTTCCTGAAATGAACCCCCTTCAAGACAGAGGGGCCAAAAGAATCGTTATCATCATCATCGATGGTATTTATTGAGCGCTTACTGTGTGCAGAGCACTGAACTAAGAGCTCTGGAGAGTGCAATGCAAAAGAGTTGAAAAACACCTTCCCTGCCCACAATAAGATTACAAACTAGAGAAGGAAACAGACATTAATATGAATAAATAATAATAATGATAATAATAATGGTATTTGTCAAGGGCTTACTATGTGTCAAGCACTATTTTAATGGTTGGGGTAGTTATTAGTTAATCAGATTGGACACTGTTCCTGTCCCACGAGGGGTTCACAGTCTTAATCCCCATTTTACAGCTGAGGGAACTGAGGCACAAAGAAATGAAGGGACTTGCCCAAAGTCACATAGGGGGGGGGAGCCAGGATTAGAATCCAGGTCCTTCTGACTCCCAGGCCCTTACTCTCTACACTAGATCATGCTGCTTCCCATATTAAATATATTAAAGAATTTTTACTGTATCATTTTTAGATTTGTACATAAGTGTTGTGGGAACTGAGGCCGGGTGGGGAAGGATGATCTATATTGCTACACTCTCCCTTTTACTTCACTGCACCCCAAAGGAAGCCTCTCCATCAGTTAATCCATTTCAAAGTCTTATTAGTAATGATGATGATAATAATATTGGCATTTGTTAAGCGCTTACTATGTGCAGAGCATCGTTCTAAGCGCTTGGGTAGATACAGGGTCATCAGGTTGCCCCACGTGAGGCTCACAGTCTTAATCCCCATTTTATAGATGAGGGAACCGAGGCATAGAGAAGTGAAGTGACTTGCCCACAGTCACACAGATGACAAGTGACAGAGCAGGGATTCGAACCCATGACCTATTAAAGGCCCAACTCCTCCAAGGGGCCTTCCCTGACTAAGCCCTCCTTTCCTTATCTCCCACTCCCTTCTGCATCGCCCTGACTTGCTCCCTTTATTCATTCCCCAATCCCAGCCCCATAGCATTTAAGTACATATTGTAATTTATTTATTTACATTAATTTCTGTCTCCCCTTCTAGATTGTTAGCTCGCTGTGGGCAAGAAATGTGCCTGTTGATAGTGATACTGTACTCTCTAGAGCGCTTAGTACCGTGCTCTGCACAGAGTAACCATTCGGTAAATATGATTAAATAATAATGTTGGTATTTGTTAAGCGCTTACTATACAGAATCATTCAGTCCACGATTCCCTACTCCTCAAGAACTCTAATGGTTACCCATCCACCTCCACATAGCAATAATAATAACGTTGGCATTTGTTAAGCGCTTACTATGTGCAGAGCACTGTTCTAAGCGCTGGGGTAGATACAGAGTCATCAGGTTGTCCCACGAGAGGCTCACAATCTTAATCCCCATTTTACAGATGAGGTAACGGAGGCCCAGAGAAGCGAAGTGACTTGCCCACAGTCACCCAGCTGACGAGTGGCAGAGCCGGGATTCGAACCCATGACTTCTGACTCCCAAGCCCGGGCTCTTTCCATTGAGCCATGCTCCTTCTCTGAGCTGCGCTGCTTCTCTTTGAATGAACGAATGAAAGTGATCAGACTCTATACAAGTAACCTGACTCTTATCTGTAGCTTTGAAATATCACAATTAGACTTCAGGCAGTGTGGTCTAATGAGAAGAGTCCAGAACTAGGAGCTGTGTGATGTTGGGCAACTCACTTAACTTCTCTGTGCCTCAGTTACGTCATCTGTAAAATGAGGATCTCATTAATTAAATCATTCATTCAGTCGCATTTACTGAGCGCTCACTGTGTGCCGAAAACTGTACTAAGCGCTTGGAAAGTACAATACAGCAGTAGAGACAACCCCTGCCCACACCAGGCTTACAGTCTAAAGGTGGGGAGACAGACATCAAAACAAGTAAACAGTCATCAACATAAATAAATAGAATTATGGATACATACATATACACATAAGTGCTGTGGGATGGGGGGGAAGAGTAGCGGGAGCAAGTCGAAAGGACGCAGAAGGGAGAGGGAGCTGAGGAAAAGGAGGAGGCTTAGTATGGGAAGGCCTCTTGGAGGAGGTGTGCAAACTTCAGTAAGGCTTTGAAGCAGGGGAAGAGTGATTGTTTGGCAGATTTGAGGAGGGAGGGCGTTCCAGGCCAGAGGTAGGACGTGGGCCAGGGGTCAGCGGTGAGATAGGCGAGATGGAAACCCAGAAGTTAGCACCCGAGGTGCGGATTGTGAGGGCTGAGAAGTAGAAGGAGAGAAGGGAGGTGAGGTAGGAGGGGGCAAGGGGATGGACAGCTTTAAAGTCAATAGTGAGGAGTTTTTGCTCGATATGGAGGTTGATAGGCGACCACTGGAGATTTTTGAGGAGGAGGGTGACATACCCTGAACGTGTCTGTAGAAAGATAATCCCAGCAGCAGAGTGAAGTATGGACTGAAGTGGGGAGAGGCAGGAGGTTGGGAAGTAGGAAAGGAGGCCGATACAGTCATCCAGTCAGGATAGGATGAGTGATTGTACTACTGTAGTAGAGGTTTGGATGGAGAGGAAAAGGCAGATCTGTGAGCCCCATATGGGACAGGGGCGGTGTCCAACCTGATTACCTTGAATCTACCCCAGCACATAGAACAGTGCTTGGCACATAGAGCTTAACAGATGCCGTAATTAATTAATCAATTAAGAGTCAGATAATGAATCGTCTCGTCTTATACCGTCTAGTCGATTCCGACCCATAACGAGACCACGGACCCACCTCTCCCAGAACGTCCCGCTCTCCATCTTGCCGTCGTTCCGGTAGTGGATCCAAGATTTTCTTGGTAAAAACGCGGAAGTGGTCGACCGTTGCCTCCTTCCACGCAGTGAACTCGAGTCTCGGCCCTCGACTCTCTCCCGTGCTGCTGCTGCCCAGCACGGGGGAGTGTTGACTTGTAGCAGATTGACTGCCACTCGCTAGCCACTGGCCAAGCTACGAATGGAATTGGTAGAACTCTGCCTGACTCTCCCTCCGATAGGCAAGACTTGGTAGAGTACCGGAAACTCTCCAGGTGTGACCCTGAGAGGAAAATTAATTAATTAGGACTCAGATTAATTAAGAGTCAGATGCTACTTCAAGTTCCACCACTGGTCTGGTGTGTGACCTCGGGCAAGTTGCTTAAATAAATCATTCGTATTAATTGATCGCTTACAGTGCACAGGGCATTGTACTAAATGCTTGGGAGAGATCAACACAAATTCATGGGACCTCAGCTTACCTGTCTATAAAATGGGAGTGGGGTACCTGCTTGCTCTCCCTACGTAATAGATTATGAGCTCTATACTGGGCAAGGATTGAGTCCGCTTTGATGATCTTGTTTTCACCCCAGTTTTTAGTTATATTGTTTTGGAACACGGTAAGTGCTTTATAAGTGTCATCATTTAATCATAGGACAGCTCAATATAATATATTATATATGTAATATGTAATACATCCAATTGGTAGACGTTTTAGAATTTTATTATAAATATTCAATAACTGCATCTTAATTACAGTAATGTGAACTTTAGTCATCTGAAAATGTTTGTGTAAACATTTACCTGGTCTTAGAACACAATTCCGGTTTTGTATGGGATTTGTTCAGTGCTACGTGCTGGGCACTGTACTAAACACTAGGGTAGATACAAGATGATCAGGTTGGACACAGCCCCACATGGGGCTCATAGTCCAGGTAGGAGGGAGGAGGACTTAACCCCCATTTTACAGAGGAGGTAACTGAGTCCCAGAGAAGGCAAGTGATTTGCCCAAGGTCACACGGCAGGCAAGTGGCTGACCCAAGACTAGAACCCAAGTCCTCTGACTTCCAGATCAGTGTTCCTTCCACTAGGCCATGCTGCTTCCTAGTTAACTTTTGTTATTAATGGTAATGGAAGTTAAACATAGCAGATATGATCCAGAGATTACCCCCAATTCATTTTAGGCAATTCATAAAATTCACGGTTACCATTTCTGAGACTCTCCTGAAACCCATTCCGAGGAATATTAAAATCGGGGTTGCCGTAAGTGTAATCATATTGAGGATGAAGACCAGTCGTCCTGTATTTAGAACTACTAAAAGAAGATAGGGAATTAGGTACCCCAATCAGAATCCAATCAATATTTCTATGGTGACTCCAGTGACCACAGCTGAACCAAACTTCCAAACCAAAGTCAGCCTTCAATTAGTGACACAAATGGGAAAAGATCACAACAAAAAATACTCCAGTCAAGGTTAATAAAAACAATAATAATATTGGTATTTGTTAAGCGCTTACTATGTGCAGAGCACTGTTCTAAGCGCTGGGGGAGACACAGGGCAATCAGGTCGTCCCACATAAAGCTCACAGTTAATCGCCATTTTACAGATGACGTAACTGAGGCACAGACAAGTGAAGTGACTTGCCCACAGTCACACAGCTGACAAGTGGCAGAGCCGGGAGTCGAACCCTTGACCTCTGACTCCCAAGCCCAGGCTCTTTCCACTGAGCCACGCTGCTTCCCTACGTGGTTTACGTGGTAATATTTAAAGGCACCATGGTTTAAGACTATCAGGTCCCAGATGAAGATTAGATTAACAGAAGTCACGTAGCTAAGGTAGGTCCCTGCCTAAAAGCTTTGTTTGGGAAAAAAGATTGAGAAACAAATCTAAAGAAATCCACAAATTAAAATAAAACTAGGTCCCAGGTATAGTCTAGGGAGAGAGAACTGCATTTACTCCGATGATTTTTCTCCTGGCCGTATCTCAGGGAAGCAGGCACACATTGCTTCTCAGCTAACTGGAGAAGCAGTGTGGCATAGTGGAGAGAGCGCAGGCCTGGGAATCAGAAAGACCTGGGTTCAAATCCTGGATCCACCACCTGTCAGCTGGGTGAGCTTGGGCAATCACTTTACTTCTCTTCATCTCAGTCATCTCATTGGTAAAATGGGGATCAGTAGCATGGCGTAGTGGCTAGAGCATGGGCCTAGGAGTCAGAAGGACATGGGTTCTAATCCTAGCTCTGTCCCTTGTCTGCTCTGTGACCTTGGGTAAGTCACTTCACTTGTCTCCTCAGTTACCTCAACTACAAAATGGAAATTGAGACTTTGAGCCCCATGTGGGACAGGGATTGCGTCTAACCTGATTTGCGGGTATCCACCCCCGCGCTTACTACACTGCCTGGCACATAGTAAGCGCTTAATAAATACCGTAATGATTAAGGGTTCACTATGCACCAAGCACTGTGCTAAGAAAGGTGTAAGGCAATTATATTGAATGTTGTACCTGCCCCACAGAGGGCTCACAGTCTAAAGAGGGAAAACAGTTAGTTTATCCCATTTCCCAGGTGAGGAAACGGATGGCGAGAAAGATGGAGTGCAGAAAACAGATTAAATTCAATTTGGTTCATTTTCCAACTTAATAGAAACTCTAGTTTTGTTTTGTTTTTTAATTTTCTTACCCCTGTAGTACAGAGCGTTGAAACTGTTAGATGAATGGGTTTTAAAACTAACTATGGACTTCAAGTGTTGATGTTAATTCTGTTGCAGACTACCTCAGGTTTTGAGGCTGGGAGTCAGAAACCTAGGTTCTAATCCCAGCTGCTCCGCCAGCCTGCTGTGTAACCTCACACAAATCACTTAAATTCTTTCTGTCTCCGTTTCTTAAATCTGTAAAAGTGGGGAGAAGATCTCTCTTGCCCCTTTCACCTTTGACTATGAACCCCATCAAGCATTACATTTATTGTGTTTTACTGTGTGCAGAGCAGAAGCAGTGTGGCCTAGTGGACAAAGCACAGACCCGGGAGTCAGAAGGACCTGGGTTCTAGTTTTAGCTCCCTCAGTGTCTGCTGTGTGACCTTGGGTAAGTCACTTCACTTATCTGTTAGCTCATCTATAAAATGGGGATTAAGACTGTGAACTCCATGTGAGACAGGAACTGTGTTCAACTCAATTTGCTCGTAGCCACGCCAACATTTATTATTATTATTATAACAAAATAACAGAGTTGGTAGATTTGTTTCCTCCCACAAGGAGCTTTCAGTCTAGAAGACTCCAAGTGGGAAAGGGCTGTCTCTAATCTGATTGTCTTGTAAATGCCACGGTGCACTTTTTTATGGTATTTGTTAAGCACTTACCATGTCTCAGCAACTATACTAAGTGCAGCAAGTTAATCAGGTTGTACACAGTCCATGCTTCACAAGGGGCTTGCAGCTTTAATCCCCATTTTACAGATGAGGTAACTGAGGCACAGGGAAGTGAATGGCCTGGGTCACCCAGCAGATAAATGGTGGAATTGGGATTAGAACCCAGGTCCTCTGACTCCCAAGTCCGTGCCCTTTCCATTAGACCACACTACTTCAGTGCTCATAATAAGTCCTCAACAAATACAACAATCATTATTATTACCATTATTATTACTGAGAACAGATTAGCTTCACCTTCCACTCTCTAGCATAGGGGTGGGTGGACAAGCAAGAACCCAGGATCTGGATGTCATCAGTCAGTCGGTCAGTCGTATTTATTGAGCACTTACCGTGTGCAGATCCCTGTACTAAGCGCCTGGTAGAGTACAGTGTAACAATAAACAGACACATTCCCTTCCCATAGCGACCTTACAGTCTGGAGGCGGAGACAGACATTAGTAAAAATAAATAAATTGCAGATATGGACGTGTACTGTGGGGTTGGGTGAGGGGGCTGAATAAAGGGAGCAAGTCAGGGTGCCTTCGATAACGCTTCGGTGGGGAATTGTCTGTCGGATACGGGGAGGGAGGGCGCTCCAGGCCAGAGACGGGACTTGGGTGAGAGGTCGACAGTGAGCTAGATGAGATCAAGTCACTTGGGAGGCTCAAACTCTGCGAGAAACGCTTCCCTCCACAGTCTCGTGGGACCTGAGCCACTGTGGGTACACTTGGCAATCAATCATTCAAGTGCTAATATAGGGCTCAGCACACGGTAAGCGCTCAGTAAACAGAACAGATTAAGGGACCTACTACTGTGTGCAGAGGCCTGTAATAAGCACTTGGGAAAGTACAATAGAAAGTCAGCCTGATCCTTGCCTTCCAAAAGCTTACAATCTAGCAGGTAAGGCAGACAATAAAATAAATTCCACGTGGAAGGAAGCCCTCCGTCAGTCGACCAGTATTTGTGTGGCTACTACACACAGAGCCCTGTATTAAGCCCTTGGGAGAGTCTAGTAGGATTACTAGATGTTATCCTCACCCTCAAGAAATTTACAATCTTCAGGTGAGACTGACAATAAAATGTATTACAGATAGGAGGATTATTAAGACATGTATGTAATTGCTATGTGGGGGGTCGGTACCCAAGTGTTTCGATTGCCAACATGATTCCAAGCACTTAGTACAGTGCTCTGCACATAGTAAGCGCTCAATAAATACTACTGATGACACGAATGATGACACGAAGTCTATTCAATTAATTCTGTCATTCCTTCGGTCATTCAATCGTATTTCTTGAGCACTTACTGTGTGCAGAGCACTGTACTAAATGCTTGGAAGAATACAATATACCAATACACGGACACATTCCCTGCCCACAACAAGCTTAGAATCTAGAGAGGGAGACAGGCAGGCTCTGCCACTTGTCAGCTGTGTGACCTGGGGCAAGTCACCTCGTTTCTCTTTGCCTCAGTTACCTCATCTGTAAAATGGGGGGTAAGACCATAAGCCCCTTGTGGGACAACCTGACTACCTTGTATTATTATTATTAATAATATTTTTATTATTATATTATATATAATATATTATATATCATTTTTATTATTAATATAAATAAATTAATTACAGGTAATAATAATAACGTTGGCATTTGTTAAGCACTGACTCTCTGCCAAGCACTGTTCTAAGTGCTGGAGTAGATGCAAGGTAATCAGGTTGTCCCACAAAGGGATCACAGTCTGAGTCCCCATTTTACAGATGAGGTAACTGAGGCACAGAAAAGTGAAATGACTTGCCCAAGGTCACACAGCTGACAAGTGGCAGAGGCGGGATTAGAACCCACATCCTCAGACTCCCAAGCCACTACCCTTTCCACCAAACCACGCTGCTTCTCCATTATGTGCATAAGTGCTATCAGTGCTATCAGTCAATCAAAGAAGTGCTGAAATGGCAATTGGCAGAAGAAGGGAAGAGAAGCAGTGTGATCTAGTGGACAGAGCAGGGGCTGGGAATCAGAAGGACCTGGGTTCTAATCTTGCGCTGCCACTTGTCTGCTGTGTGACCTTGGGCAAGTCATTTCACTTTTCTGTGCCTCAGTTCCCTCATCTGTAAAATGGGGACTCAGACTGTGATCCCTTTGTGGGACAGGGGCTGCGTCCGAACTGATTAGCTTGTCCCTACCCCAGTGCTCAGTACAGTGCCTGGCATATAGTGAGCCCTTAACAAATGTCACAAGTATTATTATTATTGTGCTGGAGAGAGATTGCTCAGGGAAGGCTTCCTGGAGGTGAGTAATTGCCCCCCTCTTGCTTCAACCACCAGCACTGTTTCACCAGAGCTGTTACAAGAAACCAAATTGATTGCTCTGACTTTTACCTCCTTTCCTTCATCTGTTAATGAACTCTGAAATGACCAAAAGGCAGGCAACTGCAAGAAGAGAGAGCCAAGGGCCTGGATAGTCCATCAGCTGGATAATTGGCCTCTGAAAATCTCACACATTCACAATATCAGTTTTGAAATGCAAGCTAAGAAGCTGTCAAGAAAGAAACAGTCCCCAAATTATTTTCAGAATCTGTTTACTGAATAAAACACAAGCCTTCCATATATTTTTTTCCCTAATGAATGAAGTATACTCAGGAAAAACGGCACGGCCCAGTGGAAAGAGCACGGGCCTGAGAGACAGAGGATGAGGCTCTAATCCCAGGTCCTCCGCTCATCTGCTGTGTGAACTTGGGCAAGTCACTTAACTTCTATGAGACTCAGTTCCCTCATCTGCAAAAGGGAGATTCAAATACCTGTTCTCCCTCTAACTTACTCTGTGAGCCCTATGTGGGACCAGGTTATCCTGTACCTACCCCAGGGCTTAGTACAATACTAGGCCCAGAATATGTGCTTAACAAATGTCACAGTTATTACCATTATCCTAATTTGAAGGCTATTGGAATAGAGCACCTAAATACAGGTCTTGTCTTATGCCGTCGAGTCATCTCCGGCCCATAGCGACACCACAGACACATCTCTCCCAAAAAGTCCCACCTCCATCTGCAATCGTTCCGAGAAGGGGATGCAGAGAGTTTTCCTGGTAAAAATCCAGAAGTAATTGACCATTGCTCTTTCTGCTCTGTCAACCTGAATCTCCGCCCTCGACTGTCTCCCGTGTCACTGCAGACCAGCACAGGTGAGTTCTGGGACCTACAGCTTCTTTTAAAAAAAAGATTCCAACTCCACAAACCCAAACTAATTTGGACATCAAAATGAGGAAGGTAACCTTTCAGAATTTAGGTCCTTGTGAATTGTTCTAGTTCACTGCTAGGCAAGTTTAATTAAAATACCATTTTCAACCAATCAGGGTCCAGTGATCGAATGCATGAAACTGGCAATGGCACCATGCCTAGTACTTTCTATTAGGTTATACTGCCCACTGGGTTTAACAAGAAAAAAAACGATGTTTTCAGAAACGATCAACAGTGTGGATAAGCACCAAGTCGGAATATTCCATCCGACACTCAGGAGTTGCCATCAAATATAATGAAGAAAAGATCCTTCATCGTTTACATTGCGGTAATCGAGAACGGACTTGAACTTTCAGAGGAAAAGGAGGGTTTTAATATCTGAACGGTAACCAAACCCCAGAGCTTTCCAATCACCGGAGTTTATCATGTCCATTCACTACATTTGCCCATATTTGCATAGGGTTATGTAAGGATTTCTACAATTTTCAATTACGGGTTATGCAATATCATCTTATCTGGCTATTAAAACAAATACGCATTTAGTTTTACGATAAATCTCAGAGTAGGAGTAAGAGTATAGGAAACTAAAGAGAGAGAGTAAAATACCTTCTGTTTCCTGCTTCAAGCATTGTCTCTGTTTTTGGTTTTTTGTTTGTTGTTTTTTTGAAGTGAATAACCAGGCACTGTATTTCATAATTTATGTTTTGTTAAAAGTTGGAAGAAGAGATGTCCCAGGCTCCCTTGACCCTCTCCCTCCTCCCCACTGATGAAGGACTGGAGGTGGGGAGGATTTCAGAGTTGCTCTCCGAGCTCCTGCCCCCGTCCTTGCCTTCTTTCCCTGGCCCTCTCTGAGGGCCGAGGGCAACGCTTGAAAGAGTCAGGCTGCAGAGAGAGCTGGGCCCAAGCTCCCGGAATGTCACCTTTCAGAATTTAGGTCCTCGATTTAGTTCATGGCTAGGCAAGTTCAATCAAAGCTCCATTTTCAACGAACCAGGGTCAAGTCGTTGAATCCTTGAAACTGGCGATAGTACCTTGCAGGATACTCTCGAGCAGGTGATACTTCCCACTGCATTTATCCAGAGAAAGGAAAAGTGGCCTGGAGGAGGTAAGGGAGGGAGGGGGCAGCCAGGAGCAGACGCCCGCCAGGGAGGGGACAGGCAGGGACAGACCCCCGGATGGACAGACTGACGGACAAAGACAGGTGGACAGACCTGGAGATCCACGGCGAACAGAGGGAGCGCCCTGACCCCCAACCCCTGACCCTTGACCCCCCCCCCCCCCCCCCGGGGCCTGGGACTGCTGCTGAACATGCTGCTGGGAAAAGGAGGGGAAGGAAGGAGGAGGAGGAGGAGGGGAAGGAAGGAGAGAAGGAAGGGGAAAAGTAGGGAAAGGAAGGAGGGGAAGAAAGAGAGGAAAAAAGGAGGAGAAGGAAGGAGGGAGAGAAGGAGGAGAAGAAGAAGGGGAAGAAGGAGCGGAAAAGGAGGAGAAGGAAGGAGGGAAAGAAGGAGGGGAAGGAAGGAGGAGGAGGAGGGGAAGAAGGAGGAGAAGAAAGAGGAGGGGAAGAAGGAGGGGAAGAAAGAGGAGAAGAAAGAGGAGGGGAAGAAGGAGGGGAAGGAAGGAGGAGAAGGAGGGGAAGAAGGAGGAGAAGAAAGAGGAGGGGAAGAAGGAGGAGGGGAAGAAGGAGGGAAAGAGGAAGGGAGGGAGGAGAAGAACGAGGAGGGGAAGGAGAGAAAGGAAGGAGGGAAAGAAGGAGGGGGGAAAGGAGGAGAAGGAAGGAGGGGAAGAAGGAGGGGAAGGAAGGAGGAGAGGAGGGTCCTCACTCTGCCGCTTGGCGCTGCTATTGGGTGCTCAGGCGGGAGCCGGCCGCTGCCCACAGAATCAGAGCAAGAAAACAAGGAGCGTCCGTCGGTTGTTGCCGGCCCCCCGCTCCCTCCGGGCCCCCGCTCGCTCCCTCCGGGCCCCCGGCGCTCTCTCCCCTGCTCCCGTAAGCGCTGCGGGATCCAACTAGCTCTACCCAACCTCTAGGCGCCTCTCACCTCGCTCGCTTTATCTCCCTCTTGGTCTCTCCATCCTCCTCGCACTTTCTCTCTGCCTCTTTCCATCCCTTCTCATATCATCTCTGCCTCTCTCCATCTCCTCACTTTATCTCTGCCGCTCTCCATCTCCTTACTTTATCTCTGCCTCTCTCCATCTCCTCACTTTATCTCTGCCGCTCTCCATCTCCTTACTTTATCTCTGCCTCTCTCCATCTCCCTTCACTTTTTCTCTGCCCCTCTCCATCCCTCTCACTTTATCTCCGCCTCTCTCCATCTCCTCACTTTATCTCCGCCTCTCTCCATCTCCTCACTTTTTCTCCGCCTCTCTCCATCTCCTCACTTTTTCTCTGCCTCCCTCCGTCTCCTCACTTTATCTCTGCCTCTCTCCATCCTCCCTCACTTTCTCTCTCTCTCTCCATCATCCCTCACTTTATCTCTGCTTCTCTCCATCATCCCTCACTTTATCTCTGCTTCTCTCCATCCACCCACTTTATCTGTGTCTCTCTCCATCCTCCCTCACTTGATCTCTGCTTCTCTCCATCCACCCACTTTATCTCTGCCTCTCTCCATCCTCCCTCACTTTATCTCTATCTCTCTCCATCACCCCTCACTTTATCTCTGCTTCTCTGTATCCACCCACTTTATCTCTGCCTCTCTCCATCTCCTCACTTTATCTCTGCCTCTCTCCATCCTCCCTCACTTTATCTCCGCCTCCCTCCATCTCCTCACTTCATCTCTGCCTCTCTCCATCCTCCCTCACTTCATCTCTGCCCCTCTCCATCCCCCCCCCCACCTTATCTCTGCCCCTCTCCATCCCCCCCTCACCTTATCTCTGCCTCTCTCCATCTCCTTCCTATCTCATTCCTCCCTCTTTCCCCATCTCCTCTCTCCTTCTCTCTCTTTCCCCTTCCCTGTCTCTCTCTCTCTCTCTCTCTCTCTCTCTCTCCCTCTTCGCCCCCCTCCTCGCTCCTGCCATGGGGATGACTCTGGATCAGTGAGAGTTATTTCTCCCGGGAGCGCTCCAGGAGAGCCAAACCACCCCTGTTGCAGGCAATGGCTTAGGGGAGCTGGAGGAGGAAGGCGGCCAGACGGGAAGGGTGAGAGAGGCCGGAGGAGGAGGAGGAGAAGGAAAAGAGGAGGAGGAAGAGAAGGAAAAGAGGAGGAGAGAGGCCGGTGGCTCCAGTTTCCAAAGGATGAGTTTCCAGCAGGAAGACGGGGTGAACAGCCTGTGTCAGAAGGCTCTGCACATCGTCACGGAGCTGTGTTTCGCCGGCCAGGTGGAGTGGGAGAAATGTTCCGGGATCTTTCCCCGGGACAGAGGCAACCAGGGCGGAGGCAACACAGGTAACCGACCGGGACGGGGCGGCGCCTGGGGGGGGGGGGGGGGGTCCTGGGTTCTAATCCCGCCCCCGCCACTTCTCTGCCGCGGGACCTCGGACCGGTCGTTTCGCGTCTCTGGGCTTCAGGGGACTCATCTGGAAAACGGGGATGGAGACTGGGAGCCCCCCCCCCCCCCGGGGGACGGGGACGGTGGCCGACCCCATTTGCTTGCCTCCGCCCCGGCGTTTAGTACAGCGCCCGGAGCGTGGTAAGCGCTCAACACGAACCGTCTCTTTCCCCTCCCCACTCTCTCCCCGGCCACTTCATTCATTCGGTCGGATTCACCGAGCTCTTACCGTGTGCGGAGCGCTGTACTGAGCGCTTGGGACAGCACACCGACGAACGGGGACATTCCCTCTCCCCGCATCGCCTGACTGTGAGGTCGTCGTGGGCAGGGATCGTCTCTCTTTATTGCCGTTCTGTAATAATAATAACAGTAATCGTGATATTCGTTAAGCGCCTCCTCTGTGCCAGGCACTGTACTGAGCGCCGGGGTGGATGAGGCAAATCGAGTTGGGCGCAGTCCCTGTCCCACAGGGGGCTCTCGATCTCCATCCCCATTTTACAGATGCGGTAGCTGAGGCCCAGAGAAGTGAAGTGGCTTGTCCAAGGATACGCAGCAAAGGGGCAGAGCCGGGATTAGAACCCACGACCTGATGACTGTCAGACCCGTGCTGTACTTCCCCAAGCGCTTAGTCCAGTGCTCCGCACACAGTAAGCGCTCCATAAATACGACTGAAGGAAGGAAGGAAGGAAGGAATTCCCTTACCCACAAAGTGGTCTGAGGTCCTGGGCTGCTCTCCCCCGGCGGGGAGGGGTCTCCCCCAGCCTCCTCCTCCTCCCCGACCCCTCGCCAAAGTCCCTCCCGCCCCCCGGTCACTTCTTCCTTCGACTTCCCGGCCCTCTCCATCTGCCCGTGGTCTCCTGCCAACTCTCCCTCCTCCTTCATCGTAAATAATGCTGGGATCTATCAAGGGCTGACTCTGTGCCAGGCACTGTACTAAGCGCTGGGGTGGCCCCAAGCCAATCAGGTGGCCCACCAGTCCCTGTCCCCCGTGGGGCTCCCATCCTCCATCTCTGTTTGACAGAGGAGGGGGCTGAGGCCCAGGGAAGGGAAGTGACTCGCCCAGGGTCACACGGCAGAGAAGGGACGGAGGTAGGACTAGAACGCAGCTCCTGCGGATCTTCCGCTCCAGGTCTGGCGGCGGCCTGTGCTCTCCCTCCAGGATCGGTTTGCAAAGTTAGAGCTCTTGCTTTTTTGGCTTCTGGGATGAGGGGGGCTGGGGAAGGGGGATGGGCCCTGCTATCTCCCCAAGCCCGCCTCTGCAGCTGCAAACAGCCTCTCATCCCCCTCCCTGCTTCCCCCACCCCAGGAGGGCTGGATCTGCCCAGAACCCGGAGGGCGGCTCGGGCAATCGTATTTATCAATAATAATCCTGGTATTCGTTAAGCGCTTACTGTGTGCCAGGCACTGTACTAAGCCCTGGGGTGTCTACAAGCAAATCAGGTCGGACGCATCCCCATTTTCCAGATGAGGAAAAAGAGGCACGGAGAAGTGAAGTGACTTGTCCAAGGGCACAGGGCAGGCCAGTGGGGGAGCCGGGATAGGAACACACAGTCTTCTGATTTAAGCACTTACTCTGTGCAAGGGAAGGTACAGCATAACAATAAACAGGGGCAATCCCTGCCCACAACAGGCGCTCACAGTCTGGAGTGAGCGGGGAGGCAGATATCAATATAAACAAATAAAATGACAGCTATATATGTAAGAGCGATGGGGCTGGGGGCGGGAGGTGGTGGGGAGCAAAAGGAGCGAGTCAGGGTGACAGAGAAGGGAGTGGGAGATGAGAAAAAGTGGGGCTTAGGGAAGGCTTCTTGGAGGAAATGGGTTTTCAATAAGGCTCTGAAGGGGGGAGAGTTCAGTCGTATTTATTGAGCACTTAAACTGTGTGCAGAACATTGGACTAAGTGCTCGGGACAATACAACAGAGTAGCAGTGTGCCTTAGTGGATAGAGCACAAGCAGTCAGATCTGGCAGTCAGAAGGTCATGGTTTCCAATCCCAGCTCCACCACTTGTCTGCTGTGTGACCTTGGGAAAGACACTTTACTTCTCTGGACCTCAGTCTCCTCATCTGTAAAATGGGAATTGAGACTGAGAGCCCCACATGGGACAGGGACTGAGTCCAACCTGTTTGCTTGCATCCACTCCAGTGCCAAGTACAGTGCCTGGCACCTAGGAAGCGCTTAACAAATACCATTATTATTATCATTATCATTACAACAATATACAGGCACCTTTTCTGCGCACAACGGATGGACCCCCCCAAAGGCAGGCAGAGAACTTACCCTTGGCCCCCTTCTCTTCCCATCCTTCTGCACAGACACATTCTCCGAGATACTCCCGCTGTCAGCTTGTCCCCTAAACAGCCATGGTACAGTGCTTAAGCGCTTAGTACAGTGCTTTGCAGGTAGTAAATGCTCAATAAATACAATTGAATGAATCAATAAGTGAATGGGCCGGGCCCCAGTTGGCCAAGGGAGAGAAGGAGAGCAAGGAGAGGGAAGGAAAAAAGCTATTTTCCATTTCCAAGAAGCTGTGACTTTGGTTACTTTGGGTAAAACGAAATGGAAGTTGCCATTTTTTAAGTGTCACCCAAACTTGGGATCATGAAGACCATGGGGAGAAAGTACAATAAGCAAATCCTTTCCACAGACTTAGAGGCTCAGTTGGTTATTTTTATAATTGTGGCATTTGTTAAGCCCAGCACTAAGAACTGGGGTAGATACAAAATAATCAGGTTGGACACCATCCCTGGCCCACATGGCGTTCATCATCTAATGAACAGGTATTTAATCCCTGTTTTGCAAATGAAAAAAAAGAGACCCAAAGAAGTTGTGATACATCCAAGTTCACAAATAGGAGGCAGGATTAGAACCCAGGGCCTCTGACTTCCAAGACCACGTTCTAACCTGATTTGTTTATATGCATTCGATCGTATTTATTGAGGGCTTACTTTGTGCAGAGCACTGTCCACTCCAGTGCTTAGTACGGTGCACGGCGCATAGTAATCGCTTAACAAATACCACAATTTCCTCCTACCCTCTTCTGCATCACCCTGACTTGTTCCCTTTGCTCTTCCCCCCACCCAGCCCCAGGACACTTATATATACATCTGTCATTTTCTTTATTTGCACTGATGTCAGTTTCCCCCACTCTAGACTGAAAGCTCACTGTGGGCAGGGAATGTGTCCGATTATTGTGGCATCGTACTCTCCCAAGCACTTAGTCCGGTGCTCTGCACACAGTAAGCGCTCAACAACTGTGCTTGAATGAATGAGTGAATGCTGCTCAATCACACTGAATGATGTCCATTTGCTGCGGTCAGATGCTTACCAAATTGAAGGTACTTTATGAATGGTTATATTGAAATCAAACTCTGCTTATACTTCCTTCACTTCGCCCCAAAGGGTTGCACTGAATACACAAAGAATGGTGGGCATACGCAGTAGGTGAATAATCAACTAGTAATAAATGGCCCTACAGACGTGTTTGTGGTAGATTCTAAAGTTACTATAAACGATGTACTGCTTTCTCCGCTCTTGTCGGACCATTACCCTCCCCACCCTCTAAGAACTTTTAAAATCACATCTCCCCCGAGATGCTTTCTACTAAACCCTCATTTCCCCTACTCCCTCTCCCTTCTGCATCGCCTGTGCAATGGATCTGTACCCTTTAAGGACTTGATATTCCCCCCGCCCTCAGCTCTGCAATACTTCTGTACATTTTTTTTTAATCATTCATTTTCATGTCTCTCTCCCCCTCTTGACTGTTAGCTTCTGGTAGGGCATGTCTACCAACTCTGTTGTAATGTTGGTATTTGTTAAGCGCTTACTATGTGCCGAGCACTGTTCTAAGCGCTGGGGTAGACATAGGGGAATCAGGTTGTCCCACGTGGGGCTCACAGTCTTAATCCCCATTTTACAGATGAGGGAACTGAGGCACAGAGAAGTTAAGTGACTTGCCCACAGTCACACAGCCGACAAGTGGCAGAGCTGGGATTCGAACTCATGAGCCCTGACTCGAAAGCCCATGCTCTTTCCACTGAGCCACGCTGCTTCTCTAAATATTGTTGTATTGTACTCTGTATTGTATCTCTGTTGTATTGTACTCTTTGGTGCTGTGCACACAGTAAGCACTCGATAAATATCATCGAATCGTCTCCCCATCCTATTCCCCCTCCTACTGCCATTTCGTGACTTTCCCATCACCTAATGACTTGGGTCGTCAAACCTACCTCCATCACCTCTAGCGCTTACAGGACCCATCTTTAGAGTCTTTGGCTTCTCCCTATTTGTAATTTGTTTTAGTGCCTATCTCTTTTGCTCTAATGTAAGCTTCTTGAGTGCAAGGGCTGTGGGTCTATTAACTATATCGCACTCTCCTAAGTTCTTACTTTAATAATAATAATGTTGGTATTTGTTAAGCGCTTACTATGTGCAGAGCACTGTTCTAAGTGCTGGGGTAGATACAGGGTAATCAGGTTGCCCCACGTGAGGCTCACAGTTAAACCCCATTTTACAGATGAGAGAACTGAGGCCCAGAGAAGTGAAGTGACTTGCCCACAGTCACACAGCTGACAAGTGGCAGAGCTGGGATTCGAACCCATGAATTCTGACTCCCAAGCCCGGACTCTTTCCACTGAGCCACGCTGTACTTTAGTGCTTTACGTGGAATAAGTGGTCAATAAACGCTATTGATTGATTACTTGACAAATGTTAGAACTTACCCCCACTAGAATGAAGATTGTAGGTGGCAAAAATGAGTCGCCGAGAGCTTCTATTATTCCATGCTGAGGAATGACAACCTATTTTCAGAATTCCTTTTTTTGAACCGGTCAGAATTTGGGCAAAGCTAAGTATGAGTTCCTTGCAATCAGATTTTCCTTCTTGAATGGAAAGGTTTGTAAAATTGGATCCAAGATGGGGACAGTTCTTCATAAGATTATAACATCACATCCCAAATTCACAACTTCATTCAGTGAACCTGACAGCCCATTTGCAAAACAGTAGAATTTCTTCCCTCTATTCTTTTCCGTCTCTTAAAACTTCCTTACATTACCCAGAGACTCTTAGTCGATCAATCAATAAATGATATTTTGGAGTAGTTGGTGCTGAGCACTGCAGTGAGTCTAATTCATTGATAAAAGACTTATAGCATCCTAATGGCCTCATTTAGGATACAGCAAACATTGAAATTCTACTTCCGGAAAATGAAATAAAACCATCTTTTCCTTTTTTTTTTTTTTTACTGAAGAGAAGAATTAAATTACTTCATATACAGACAAAAAGGTCTGTTTCTCAGTGGGCAGACACAGTGCATCTGGTTTTCATTCGTGGTGAATTTCCCTCCTCAGTAGCAAACCTTTGAAAATAGAAGGGTCTTTCAAGGCAGTAGAGGACTGGTCAGATCCTTTTACATCAGTGAGAACTCTTGTGGGTGCTTTCGTATTGGAGGGTTAGGTTATTCACATAAACGACGTACCCAGTTTTTGTGTAATAGCTGTCTTGCGATTTCTGGCTGGACATCACTGTTTTTAAGAATTTGTGATCAATTTATTGTTTGGACCGTTTGGACTGTTGAGTGAGAATCTGTTCTTGCTAGGACAGTAGTGTTTCAGAGCTAATAAAGGAGAGGGGGCTTCAAAAGTTTTCAATAGGTTAATAAGGGTTGGTGAGACAGGACCACTTTTGAAAAAGCCCTGTTGAAAACCGAGGATGTAGAAAATTGAAAACCAAATTAAATTCGTATACCACAAATTCAGTAGTACATGAGTGCTAAAAATTAGTGAAGTTACAATAAATCAATCAATTAAATTTATGTGAATGTTCGTTCAGTCAGTCATTTATTGAGCACTTACTGAGTGCACAGCACTGTACTAAGCACTTGGGAGAGTACAATAAAATAGAGTTGGTGATTATGACCCCGCCCACAAGGACAAGAAAGGTTTAATGTTAAAAAGGACATTATATCCTCTGTCATATCACTTTCTAGAATAGCAGTTGTTAATCAATTCATAATGTAATAGCCCAAATGACTAAGGGTATCAGAATTTGATTATTTACAATATCCTTCTTAGTCAACAATTTTGGCTATTACCTTTTGAAATAACCAATTGTAAACAGAATTAGAGCTTTTATTAATAACGATTATGATAATAATAATGATTGTATTTGTTAAGGACTTACTATGTGCCAAGCACTGTTCTAAGCGCTGGGGTAGACACAAGGTAATCAGGTTGTCCCGCTCTGGGCTCACTGTCTTAATCCCCATTTTACAGATGAGGTCACTGAGGCTCAGAGAAGTGACGTGACTTGCCCAAAGTCGCACAGCTGACAAATGGTGGAGCTGGGATTAGAACCCATGACCTCTGACCCCCAAGCCAGTGCTCTTTCCACTGAGCCACGCTGCTTCTCTGGTTCATGCTGGTTCTCTGCCATGCTGGTTCATGACAGTCCAAGAAGGAAAACAAAAAATTATGTTTTAAAGTCATATGCCAGCTTCTGGAACTGATTTTTCACTACTTGTAAATGATTTCAAATTCCACTTCTTGGAAGTTAGGTAAGTAGTTAAATATTAATTCTTTCATTACACTAAATGGCTAATACAATTACAGTGAACTGAAAGGGTTTGTTGGTGGCCAAATGGCCATTAACACTTTAAGTACATTAGACCGTCAGTAGATTATGCTGCTTCAAAATTCCCTGCCTCCCTCCTGGGGGAATCACTTCCATACTGAGAACATCCAGCCCCACATTAGTTAAATAGGTTGAAGTGTAGGTCTATCGGGCCTCCGATCCCTCTCCCACATCCTGTCTCTAGCCTGGAATTCTCTTCCCCTGCATTTCAGACCGACCACCACTCTTCCCACCTTCAAAGCCGTATTAAAATTACATCTCCTCCAAGAGGCCTTCCACAACTAAGTACTCATTTATTTCCGCCTCTCCCTCTCCCTTCTGAGTCATTTTGCACTTGGATTTTTACCCTTTATTCACCCCACCCTCAGCCCCACAGGCCTTATGTCCATATCTGTAATGTATTTATTAATGTCGGTCTCCCCTTCTAGATTATAAACTCTTTGTGGGCAAGGAACACATCTACTGATATTGTCATATTGTACGCTCCAAAATGCTTAGTTCAGTGATCCGCACAGAGTAAACACTTGGTAAATGCCATCAGTTTTTTTCTTAGAGTATTTGTTAAACACTTATTATGTACCAGGCACCGTTTTAAGGGCTGGGGTAGATATAAGAGAATCAGATCGGACGCAGTCCTCGTCCCACATGGGGCTCACAGTCTTTATCCCCATTTTCCAGAGGAAACTGAGGCACAGAGAAGCGAAGTGACCCACCCAAGGTTACACAGCAGACAAATGGTGGAACCGGGCCCAGAACGCAGATCCTTCTGATGCCCTGTCCCCCACTCCACCCACCGGGCCATTGATTGACTGATAGATTGGAGCTTCAGTTCAACTACACATTTTAATTAGGAAATTCTGTTGAAATGTGATTCTTTCCAGGTCACACAGTAAGACCTAAGTTTAAAGTTCTCTGTAGCTGCTCGAGACTGTGATGGGAGGCCCCGCTTAGATGCTGAAGGTTAGTCTCATAGAGAGGTGTTAATAGCAATTAAGATATTTGTTAAGCACTTATTATGTAGTATGTGCCATAATAACAATTAGGGCATTGGTTAAGCACTTAACCAATGTATTATGTGCCTAGCACTGTACTCAGCGTTGAGGTGGATACAAGCAAATCGGGTTGGTTGCAGACCCTGTCCCACGTGGGGCTCACAGTCTCAATCTCCATTTTACAGATGAGGTGACTGAGGCATAGAGAAGTGAAGTGACTTGCTCAAGGTCACACAGCAGACATGTGGCGGAGCCAGGATCAGAACCCATTACCTCTTGGCTCCCAGGCATGTGCTCTATCCACTACGTGATGTTAACAGTGGGCACAGCACAGAAAAGATATATGATCCTCTGCCAGACACTCATGACGGACAGCACCTGCTCACCCCCCAGCCATTAAAGATGCTGGCCATCGTTCAGTCAGTCATATTTATTGAGCGCTTACTGTGTGCAGGACACTGTATTAAGCACTTGGAAGAGTGCAATATAACAATATAAAAGACACATTCCCCACCCAAGGCGAGCTTACAGTTTAGGGGGGAGATAGACATTAATATAATTAAATAAATTACACGAATGTACAGAGCTACAGACTTATTTGAATCTGTCAGACAGCTGTGTGAGAGAAATGAAATCCACAAGCTGCTATCCCGGTCGCTGACTGAAATCTGTCTCAGAGCTCCATCTTTCTCCTCCAAGAGGCCTGACCTATGCCCCTCCTTTCCTCTTCTCCCACTCTCTTTTGCATCACCCTGACTTGCTCCTTTTGCTCTTCCCCCGTCCCAGCTTCACAGCACTTATGTACATTATCCGTCATTCTTTTTTTTTCTATTGTTGCCTGTCTCCCAGCCTCTAGACCGTAAGCACGTTGGAGGCAGGGAATGTGCCTGTTTATCGTTGCGTCGTACACTTCCTATCATTTAGTATTCATTCATTTATTCAGTCGTATTTATTGAACACTTACTGTGTGCAGAGCACTGATGATGATGATGATGATGATGTTGGTATTTGTTAAGCGCTTACTATGTGCCGAGCACTGTTCTAAGCGCTGGGGTGGACACAGGGGAATCAGGTCGTCCCATGTGGGGCTCACAGTCTTCATCCCCATTTTACAGATGAGGTAACTGAGGCACCGAGAAGTGAAGTGACCTGCCCAAAGTCACCCAGCTGACAAGTGGCCGAGCCGGGATTCGAACCCATGACCTCTGACTCCAAAGCCCGTGCTCTTTCCACTGAGCCACACTGCTTCTCTAGCACTGTTCTAAGCACTTGGAAACTACCATTCAGCAATAAAGAGAAACAATCCCTGCCCACACTGGGTTTATAGTCTGGAAGAGGGGAGACAGACATCAAAACAAGTAAACAGGCGTCAATATAAATACATAGATTTATAGATATGTACACATTTATTACACAAGTGCTCTCAGGAGAGGAGAGGGAAGTAGAGCAAAGGGAGAAAGTTGGAGTGGTGCGGAGGGGTGGGGGAGCTGAGGAGAAGAGGGGATTAGTCTGGGAAGGCCTCTTGGAGGAGGTGAGCCTTCTTGAAAGGGGGAAGAGAGATAGTTTGGCAGATGTAAGGAGGGAGGGCATTCCAGGTCAGAGGTAGGACGTGGGCCAGGGGTCTACGGCGGGACAGGCGAGAACGAGGCCCAGTGAGGAGGTTAACGGTGGTAGAGGAGCGGAGTGTGCGGGTTGCGCTGGAGGAGGAGAGAAGGGAGGTGAGGTAGGAGGGGGCAAGGCGATGGACAACTTTGAAGCCGAGTGAGGGGTTTTTGTTTGATACGAAGATTGATTGGCAACCACTGGAGATTTTTGAGGAGGGGGGTGACATGCCCAGAACATTTCTGTAGAGAGAGAATCCGGACAGCAGAGTGAAATATAGACTGAAGTGGGGAGAGACAGGAGGTTGAAAGGTCAGAAAGGCGGCTGATGCAGTAATGCAGCTGGGGTAGGATGAGTGACTGTACAGTGCTCTGCACACACTAAGCGCTCAATAAATATGACTGAGTGCCACTGTTTTTATGAGATGTTCTTCCCCTTGACTCTATTTATCGCCATTGTTCTCGTCTGTCCGTCTCCCCCGATTAGACCGTGAGCCCGTCAAAGGGCAGGGACTGTCTCTATCTGTTGCCGATTTGTACATTCCAAGCGCTTAGTACAGTGCTCTACACAGAGTAAGCGCTCAATAAATACTATTGAATGAATGAATGAATGAGTGAATGAATAAATGAATCTCTCTTGGTATTCTATCAAGAGGATCCGTAGGTGGACCTGCCTGTAGGTGGACCTTTCGCTGAAAGGCCACTGAACAATCAATCGATCATATTTATTGAGCGTTTACCGTGTGCCGATCCCAGTACTAAGCATTTGGGAGAGTTCAATATAACAGAGTTGGTAGACATTCCTAGCCCACAGCGAGCTTACAGTCTAGCGTGGCTTAGTTTAAAAAGCAAAGATCTGTTAGTCGGGGGACCTGGGATCGAACCCCAGCTCATTCACTTCCCTGCTGTGTGACCTTGGGCAAATCACTTAACTTCTCTGTGCCTCGGGTGCCTCATCTGCAAAATGAAGAATAAGAGCCTGTTCTCTCCCTCTTAACTGTGAGTTCCATTTGGGACAGAGACTGTGTCCCAACCTGATCATCTTATATATACCCCAGTGCTTAGCACAGTGCTTGGCTCGTAGTAAAGTGCTAACGAGTACCATTAAAATAAATAAAACTCAAAGAACAGCTCCCTTTGTCTTGCCCTTAAGGTCTTACCAGGAAATCAAGTTCCCTCAATTTTCTAAACTCCCCAAATCCTCACCAGGCCAAACTTGAACACTCTGTCATGCCCCTCTCGCCCTCCTGCTTGTAGGGGACCCAAAGACAGGAAAAAAGTTTCCCATTCAAGAGAGTTTTTTCTCTCTCATTCCGCCAGACCAGTGAGCTATGGTGAGTTCGCAGCAGCCCAGGGAGTGAAAGTCTCAAGGGGAATCTTATTCCGTAACCTCTGTGGCTTAGTGGAAAGAGCACGGACCTGGGAGTCAGAGGATGTGGGTTCTAATCCCGGCTCCGCCACTTGTCTGCTATGTGACCTTGGGCAAGCCACTTAACCTCTCTGCGCCTCAGTTACCTCATCTGTAAAAATGGGGAGTAAGCCTGTGAGTCCCATGTGGGACAACCTGATTACCTTGTAATTACCCCCGTGCTTAACACATAATGAGTGTGTAACAGATACCATAATAACAATTATTATCTTCCTAAAAAAACCTCCCACTTATCCCTCCTTTCCTTCCCCAACCCTGTTCTATTAATTAGCCCACCTGGGAAAAGTGAACCATAGCCTCGGGAGAACAACCTAATACTCATGGTCTTCAACCTTAGTCTGCTTTGGTTCCAATCAATCTATTAATAGTGTTTAATGGTATTTATCGAGTGCATATCATATGCAGAGAACTGTAGTAAGAGCTCAGGAAGCAGCATGGCGCAGTGGAAAGAGCACGGGCTTTGGAGTCAGGGCTCATGAGTTCCAATCCCAGCTCTGCCACTTGTCAGCTGTGTGACTGTGGGCAAGTCACTTAACTTTTCTGTGCCTCAGTTCCCTCATCTGTAAAATGGGGATTAAGACTGTGCGCCCCACGTGGGACAACCTGATTCCCCTGTGTCTACCCCAGCGCTTAGAACAGTGCTCCGCACACAGTAAGCGCTTAACAAATACCAACATTATTATCATTATCAGGAAAATGCCATATAACAGAGTTGGTAGAAACGATCCCTGTCGGTCAATTGCATTTATTGAGTGCTTACTGTGTCCCGAGCACTGTTCTAAGCACTTGGGAAAGTACGATGTAACAATTTAAGAGACATTTTCCCTACCCACAGAGAGGGGGGAGATAAGCATTAAGATAAATAAATAAATGACAGAAATGTACATGAGTGCTGTGAGGCTAGGAGTGGGAATGAATAAAGGGAGCAAGTCAGAGCGATGCAGAAGGGAATGAGAGAAGAGGAAAGGGGGGGCTTAGTCAGGGAAGGCCTCGTGGAGGAGATGGGCCTTCAGAAGAGCTTTGAAGAGGGGGAGAGGAATTGCCCGTCGGATATGAAGAGGAAGAGCATTCCAGGCCAGAGGCAGGACCTCGGCAAGAGTTCGGTGCTGAGATGGACAGGATCGAGGTACATCGAGAAGGTTATCGTTAGAGAGGCAGAGTGTGCGGGCTGGGTTGCGGTAGAAGAGTAGTGAGGTGAGAGATGGGAGGGGACACGGTGGCTGAGCGCTTTAAAGCCGACGGTAAGGAGTTTCTCTTTGTTGTGGAGGTGGGTGGACAGCCATTGGAGGTTCTTGAGGAGAGGGGATCATTATTATTATTTTATGTACTAGAAATCCTTCTGTGAAAGATGCATTTGAATATGTTATCCAGTGATGGGATGTGAAAGAGGCAAAGGGGAGTCAGGTTCTAATGCCGCCTCCACCACTTGTCTGCTGTGTGGTCCTGGGCTAGTCGCTTCACTTCTCTGGGCCTCATTTATCACCTCTCTGAAACGGGGATTAAATCCTCCCTTCTATCGAGACTGGGAGTCAGGAGGACCTGGGTTTTAATGCCAGGTCTGCCTCTTGTCCGCTGTGAGACGTCGGGCAAGTCACTTCGCTTCTCTGTGCCTCAGTTATCTCATCTCTAAAATGGGGACTACATCCTCCCTCCTATTTAGACTGGGAGTCATAAGGACCTGGGTTCTAATTCCGGCTCCATCGCTTGCATTCTGGATGACCTTGGACAAGTCACTTTACTTCTCTGGGCCTCAGTTCCCTCATCTGTAAAATGGGAATTAAAACGGTAAGGCCAATGTGGTACAATGAGAAGCAGCATGGCTCAGCAAAAAGAGCACGGGCTTGGGAGTCAGAGGTCATGGGTTCGAATCCCGGCTCTGCCACTTGGCAGCTGTGTGACTGTGGGCAAGTCACTTAACTTCTCTGTGCCTCAGTCACCCCATCTGTAAAATGGGGATTAAGACTGTGAGCCTCACGTGGGACAACCTGATTACCCTGTACCCTGTACCCTATAGCCCCGCACTTAAAACAGTGCTCTGCACAGAATAAGCACTCAACAAATACCAACATTATTATCATCATTACAGGGACTATGTCCAACCTGATTATCTTGTTTCTACCCCAGCGTATAGTGCAATGTCTGGCATATAGTAAATGCTTAACAAATACCCTAAAAACACACAATAAAAAACCACCAAATTCCCAAGACGTATTTCCCTCCCCTACACTACAGAAGCCATACCAAATTTGAAAATAAAGTAGGGAAAGAGACAGGGTCCAAGCAATCAGTCGGGAGAAAAGGAAGCATAAAGTAAGGGATACAAACACCCAATAAGACCAGAGGATGAAGCATTGAAAGAGAGGATGGAAACTGAGTCATCTCCTCAAAACAATTTTGTCATGGTATGATTGTCAACCACCGGGAGACATAAATTATGAAATTAATTCCACCTATCGATGGGCTAGATTCTACCAATATGGAGGGGACACCCTGCTTACACACTTGCACAGCGGACCCTTGAGGAATTGCCAGAGGATCTCCGTGGCTCAGTGGAAAGAGCACGGGCTTTGGAGTCAGAGGTCATGGGTTCGAATCCCTGCTCTGCCACTTGTCAGCTGTGTGACTGTGGGCAAGTCACTTCACTTCTCTGTGCCTCCGTTACCTCATCTGTAAAATGGGGATGAAGACTGTGAGCCCCACGTGGGACGACCCGATTCCCCTGTGTCTACCCCAGCGCTTAGAACAGTGCTCTGCACATAGTAAGCGCTTAACAAATACCAACATTATTATTATCTTCAAGAAAGGTGAAATATTAGGTTGTGTCAATGAGGGAGGTATTTCAGGACTCTCCACTGCTGGTAAGATCCTACCTAGATACTCCAGATCAGATCAACTCCTGAATAATATTGATATCCGGTTGTTCCCAGAATTCCAATGGGACTTCAAACCACAGCATTGTAGAGTGGCCATGGTCTTTTCAGCGTGGCTTAGTGGAAGGAGCCCGGGCTTGGGAGTCAGAGGTAGTGGGTTCTAATTCCGGCTCCGCCGCTTGTCAGCTGGATGACTTGGGGCAAATCGCTTCACTTCTCTGGGCCTCAGTTCCCTCATCTGTAAAATGGGGATTAAGACTGTGAGCCCCACATGGGACAACCCGATGACCTTGTGTCTCCCCCAGCACTTAGAACAGTGCTTGGCACATAGTAAGTGCTTAACAAATACCACGACCTCCGCTCCAAACAAAAACTCCTCACTCTAGGCTTCGAGGCTCTCCATCACCTTGCCCCTTCCTACCTCTCCTCCCTTCTCTCTTTCTACCGCCCACCCCGCACGCTCCGCTCCTCCGCCGCCCACCTCCTCGACGTCCCTCGGTCTCGCCCGTCCCGCCGTCGACCCCCGGGTCACGTCCTCCCGCGGTCCCGGAACGCCCTCCCTCCTCACCTCCGCCAAACTGATTCTCTTCCCCTCTTCAAAACCCTACTTAAAAATCACCTCCTCCAAGAGGCGTTCCCAGACTGAGCTCCTCTTCCCCCTCTACTCCCTCTGCCATCCCCCCTTTACCTCTCCGCAGCTTAAGCCTCATTTTCCCCTTTTCCCTCTGCTCCTCCACCTCTCCCTTCCCATCCCCACAGCACCGTACTCGTCCGCTCGACTGTATATATTTTCGTTACCCTATTTATTTTGTTAATGAATTGTACATCGCCTCGATTCTATTTAGTTGCCATCGGTTTTTACGAGATGTTCTTCCCCTCGACACTGTTTATTGCCATTGTTCTCGTCTGTCCGTCTCCCCCGATTAGACTGTGAGCCCGTCAAACGGCAGAGACCGTCTCTATCTGTTGCCGACTTGTTCATCCCAAGCGCTTAGTACAGTGCTCTGCACATAGTAAGCGCTCAATAAATACTATTGAATGAATGAATGAATTATTATTTTGTGGCTTAGATATAGAAGGGCAGAGTAGAGCACCAAGGCCTCTATGCATTTTTTGGAAACCTTAACTGAAACATTTAATGCTATCAGTAGATTTGAGTTCTGGAAGCAAACATGGCTGCTTTGAAATGTCGAGCGAATCAATCAGTCTATCATTTGTATTTATTGAGGCCTTACTGTGTGCAGAACACTACACTAAGCACATAGTAATGATAATAATAAACAATTATGATACTTAAGCACTTACTAATAATAATGTTGGTATTTGTTAAGCACTTACTATGTGCAGAGCACTGTTCTCAGCGCTGGGGTAGATACAGGGTAATCAAGTTGTCCCACGTGAGGCTCACAGTTAATCCCCATTTTACAGATGAGGGAACTGCGGCCCAGAGAAGTTAAGTGACTTGCCCACAGTCACACAGCTGACAAGTGGCAGAGACGGGATTCAAACCCATGACCTCTGACTCCCAAGCCCGGGCTCTTTCCACTGAGCCACGCCTACTATGTTTGAAGCACTGTTCTAAGCCCTGGGGTAGATACAGATTAATTAGGTTAGGCACAGCCCCTGTTCCACATGAAGCACACAGTTTAAGGAGGAGGGAGTAGGATTTAATCTCTGTTATACAAGTGGGATAACTGAGACACAGAGAAGTTTAGTGATTTGCCCAAAGTCACACAGCAGACGTGTGACAAAGCCAGGATTAGAACCCAGGCCCTCTGACTCCCAGCCTGTGCTCTTCCTGTAGGCCATGCTGCTTCACTTTTCATTCATTCAATAGTATTTATTGAGCGCTTACTATTTGTAGAGCACTGTACTAAGCGCTTGGGATGAACAAGTCGGCAACAGATAGAGACAGTCCCTGCCGTTTGACGGGCTTACGGTCTAATCGGGGGAGACGGACAGACGAGAACAATGGCAATAAATAGAGTCGAGGGGAAGAACATCTCGTAGAAACAATGGCAACTAAATAGAATCAAGGCGATGTACAGTTCATTAACAAAATAAATAGGGTAACGGAAATATATACAGTCGAGCGGACGAGTACGGTGCTGTGGGGATGGGAAGGGAGAGGTGGAGGAGCAGAGGGAAAAGGGGAAAAGAGGGTTTAGCTGCGGAGAGGTAAAGGGGGGGTGGCAGAGGGAATAGAGGGAGAAGAGGAGCTCAGTCTGGGAAGGCCTCTTGGAGGAGGTGAGTTTTAAGTAGGGTTTTGAAGAGGGGAAGAGAATCAGTTTGGCGGAGGTGAGGAGGGAGGGCGTTCCGGGACCGCGGGAGGACGCGGCCCGGGGGCCGACGGTGGGACGGGCGAGACCGAGGGACGGCGAGGAGGTGGGCGGTGGAGGAGCGGAGCGTGCGGGGTGGGCGGTAGAAAGAGAGAAGGGAGGAGAGGTAGGAAGGGGCGAGGTGATGGAGAGCCTCGAAGCCTAGAGTGAGGAGTTTTTGTTTGGAGCGGAGGTCGATGGGCAACCACTGGAGTTGTTTAAGAAGGGGAGTGACAGGCCCAGATCGTTTCTGCAGGAAGATGAGCCGGGCGGCGGAGTGAAGAATAGACCGGAGCGGGGCGAGAGAGGAGGAAGGGAGGTCAGAGAGAAGGCTGACACAGTAGTCTAGCCGGGATATAACGAGAGCCCGTAGCGGTAAGGTAGCCGTCTGGGTGGAGAGGAAAGGGCGGATCTCGGCGATATCGTAGAGGTGAAACCGGCAGGTCTCGGTAACGGATCGGATGTGTGGGGTGAACGAGAGAGACGAGTCAAGGATGACACCGAGATCGCGGGCCCGAGAGACGGGAAGGATGGTCGTGCCATCCACGGTGATAGAGAAGTCTGGGAGAGGACTGGGTTCGGGAGGGAAGATGAGGAGCTCAGTCTCGCTCGTGTTGAGTTTTAGGTGGCGGGCCGACATCCAGGTGGAGACGTCCCGGAGGCGGGAGGAGATGCGAGCCCGAAGGGAGGGGGAGAGGACGGGGGCGGAGATGTAGATCTGCGTATCATCTGCGTAGAGATGGTAGTCAGAGCCGTGAGAGCGGATGAGTTCACCGAGGGAGTGAGTGTAAATGGAGAACGGAAGAGGGCCGAGAACTGACCCTTGAGGAACTCCAACAGTTAAAGGATGGGAGGGGGAGGAGGCTCCAGCGAAGGAGACCGAGAATGACCGGCCAGAGAGGTACGAGGAGAACCGGGAGAGGACATAGTCCGTGAAGCCGAGGTGAAATAAAGTATGGAGGAGGAGGGGACGGTCGACAGTGTCAAAGGCAGCGGAGAGGTCGAGGAGGATCAGAATGGAGTAGGAGCCATTGGATTTGGCAAGAAGGAGGTCACGGGTGACCTTAGAGAGAGCAGTCTCGGTAGAGTGGAGGGGACGGAAGCCAGATTGGAGGGGGTCTAGGAGAGAATGGGAGAGTTCACATTTGGGAGAGTACAATAGAACAGAGTGGGTAGAAACGTTCCCTGTCCCCAAGGAGCTTACCCTCTAGAGTGGGAGGCAGACATTAATATAAATGAAAAAATGGCAAATACAGACATTAATATAAATGAAAAAATGGCAAATACATGCATAAAGGCCATGAGATTCTGAGACTTCTTCCCATCTGGATTATTGCATCGGCCCTTTTGCTGACCTCCCACCTTCCTGTCTCTCCCTACTCCATACTTCACTCTACTGCCCAGATCATTTTTCCACAAAAACATTCAGGGCATGAGCCCCCACTCCTCAAAAAATTCCATCCTCCTCCACGTCAAACAAAAACTCCTCACCGTTGCCTTTAAAGCAGTCAATCATCTTGCCCCATCCTATCTCACCTCGCTACTTTCCTACTACAACCCAGCCCTCACACCAATCTGGTGCACTGCTATTAAGGAAGCAGCGTGGCTCAGTGGAAAGAGCCCGGGCTTTGGAGTCAGAGGTCATGGGTTCGAATCCCTGCTCTGCCACTTGTCAGCTGTGTGACTGTGGGCAAGTCACTTAAATTCTCTGTGCCTCAGTTCCCTCATCTGTAAAATGGGGATGAAGACTGTGAGCCTCACGTGGGACAACCTGATTCCCCTGTATCTACCCCAGCGCTTAGAACAGTGCTCGGCACATAGTAAGCGCTTAACAAATACCAACATTATTAGAGAAGCAGCGTGGCTCAGTGGAAACAGCACGGGCTTCGAAGTCAGAGGTCATGGGTTCGAATCCCTGGTCTGCCACTTGTCAGCTGCGTGACCGTGGGCAAGTCACTTAACTTCTCTGTGCCTCAGTGACCTCATCTGTAAAATGGGGATTAAGACTGTGAGCCTCACGTAGGACAACCTGATGACCCTCTATCTCCCCCAGCGCTTAAAACAGTGCTCTGCACATAGTAAGCACTTAACAAATACCAACATTATTATTATTATTATCAAGACAGAAGTGACTCTTTTTGAGAAAAAACCCATAATAAATGAGAGAAAAGGCGGCAAAATAGATTACGGCTCCAGGCATTAAAAGTATCAAAAGTGACAACGCAACAAGAGATGGCCTTTTTGCGCGTCCAATGGGAAGAGGTCTGAGGGAGGGGACACTGTCTTTTTTCACCCGCATACAGGTGAATGTCACCAAGAGTGGCACCTTCTTCTAATTATGAATGACATCTATAGATAACGGTCCGCAAAGATCATTCATTCGGTCATTCCATCATATTTATTGATCACTTAATGTGTGCAGTCCACTGTGATAAGCTCTTGGAAACTAAAATGCAGCAATAAAGAGAGACAATCCCTGCCCACAAAGGGCTCACAGCCTAGATAGGGAGAACACCAGTACTGGCCAAGTCTTATCTTCTTACATTCAGAAACTGACAGATGCAAAATTACCGGCTAACCTCTCAATTAAAAATTGGCATTTCGATGTGTGACCCTGGGCAAGTCGCTTAACTTCTCTGTGCCTAAATTTCATCGACTGCAAAATGAGGATTAAATATCTGTCTCCCTCCTATTTAGACTGTGAGTCCTGTGTGGGTCGGGAACTGTGTCCAACCCGATTGATTTGTATCTACCCCAGTTCTTAGAACAATCCTTGATACATAGTAAGCTCTTAACAAACACCGCAACTATCATCTTTCATTTAGAAGTCAGTTACTTCTATGATAATAATGATATCTGTTACGCGTTTACCATCAGCCAAGCACTGTACTTTGCACTGGGGTGGACACCAGCAAATCGGGTTGGATACAGTCCCTGTCCCATGTGGGGTTCACAGTCTCAGTCCCCATTTTACAGAAGAGGTAACTAAGGCACAGCAAAGTAAAGTGACTTACCCAAGGTCACACAACAGACAAGTGATGGCCCCAGGATTAAAACCCAGGTCCTGCTGACTTCCAGGCCTGTGCTCTACCCACTTGGCCACACAGCTTCTCACCTGATGTCAACCCCTTGCTCACCCCTTCCCTCTTGCCCAGGCCTCCATCCCCCTACATACTGTGGTATTTGTTAAGCACTTACTATGTGCCAGGCACCGTACTAAGTACTGGGGTGGATACAAGCAAATCAGGTTGGATGCAGTCCCTGTCCCACAAGGGGCTCACAGTCTCAATCCCCATTTTACAGATGAGGTAACTGAGGCACAGAGAAGTAAAGTGGCTTGCCCAAGGCCACCCAGCAGACAGGTGGCAGAGCTGGAACTGGACCTTCCGACTCCCAGGCCTCTGCTCTATCCACTCAGCCATGCTACTACCCAATGATCCTTCTGCAGAATATCTCTTCATCTCCAAAACCTCCCCTCCCGCAAACCCCCAGGAAAGGCCTTCCACCCCCTCGGCTTCTGCCTCAGCTTTCTTCCCCCCTTCTCCATCTCACTTCCTCCTGTAATTGTCCAGGTCCTGCTGGGGGAGAGGTGGAGAAAGCGGTTGATCTCCAGAAGAGGTGAAGGAGTCTCTTGCAGAATCTCCCTACTCCTCTCTTTCCTGGACTGAAGCAGTAATAATAATAATAATAATAATAATAATAATAATGTTGGTATTGGTACAGATCGGCTGAGCCACCTTAGGCAAGTTGCGTTGGACAATTACCCCTCTAGACTGTAAGCTCGTTATGGGCAGGGAATGTGTCTGCTGATTGTGTTGGATTGTATTCTCCCAAGTATTTCGTAGACTGCTGTGCACATATGTGCCCAATAAATATCAGTGATTAATCCCAGCTCTGCCACTTGTCAGCTGTGTGACTGTGGGCAAGTCACTTAACTTCTCTGTGCTTCAGTTCCCTCATCTGTAAAATGGGGATTAAGACTGTGAGCCTCATGCGGGACAACCTGATTACCTCGAATACCCCAGCGCTTAGAACAGTGCTCTGCACATAGTAAGCGCTTAACAAATACCAACATTATTATTATTAACTTCTCTTTGCCTCAGTTTCCTCATCTGGAAAAAGGGGATTCAATACCTGTTCACCTTCCCTCTTAGACTGTGAGTCCCATGTCGGACAGGGGATGGATCTGACCTAATTATTTTGAAGCTCACTGTGGTCAGGGAATGTGTCTGCTTATTGCTATATTGTATTCTCCCGAGTGCTTAGTACAGTGCTCTGTACACAGTAAATGCTCAGTAAAGAATGAGCAAATGAATAAATGAATCTAACTCAGGGCTTAGTCAGTGCTTGGGACAGAGTACGTACCTCTCCGCAGCTTAACCCTCTTTTCCCCCCATTTCCCTCTGCTCCTCCCCGTCTCCCTTCCCATCAGCACTGTACTCGTCCGTTAAACTGTATATATTTTCATCACCCTATTTATTTTGCTAATGAAATGTACATCGCCTCGATTCTATTTAGTTGCCATTGTTTTTACGAGATGTTCTTCCCCTCGACTCTATTCATCGCCATCGTTCTCGTCTGTCCGTCTCCCCCGATCAGACCGTGAGCCCGTCAAACGGCAGGGACCGTCTCTATCCGTTGCCGACTTGTTCATTCCAAGCGCTTAGTACAGTGCTCTGCACATAGTAAGCGCTCAGTAAATACTATTGAATGAATGAATTAATACATACCACAATTATCATTATTATTTTCACTGGATAGATTCTGGAATTACCTGACATACAACCTTAACATTTCTCAATGTATTAAATTTGAATTATAAGAATTAAAGTGGTTTATAATGTTGGCTTGTAAACTGTCCAGGAGAGAAAAATGAAATGGATTCATCTTCATATATGAAGTAGATTATTAACCTGATCGATTTTGAAATGGCTTCTCGAAGTATTGCATGGTCATAATCCACTTGAAGGAAGGATTGTGTCAGCCCTTCAAGGAATGACGGTGTCAAATACGAATACAACCTCTTTCATTCAGGTGAATGCTGAAATGTTTTAGAAATCACATTCTGTGTATCCTAAACTCAGTCCTTGAGTATTGCTCAGTAGTTTGGTTCATTCTAGCAGTGTGGCCTCGTGTAAAGAGTACAGGCCAGTGTGTCAGGGGACCTGGGTTCTAATCCCGGCTCCACCATTTACCTATTGTGTGACCTTGGGCAAGTCACTTAACTTCTCTGTGCCTCAGTTCCCTCATCTGTAAAAATGGGGATTCAATATCCACATCGGACCTGATTTTCTTCCCTCTAGACTGTAGCTCAATGTGGGTAGGGAACATGTCTACCAACTCTGTTTTATTGTACTCTCCCAAGTGCCTAGTATAGTGCCCTGCCCACAGGTAACACTCAGTAAGTATGACTGACTATTAAAGTCGATGAAAAACATTTCTATGTTTTCAGAAACTTCAATTCTTCCACACCTTGGAATTACTCAAATTTAGGCAGGGTAGACATCATAACTTCTTTTGTCTGCATTTGTTGCCTTGTCTGGTGGTCAAAAGGTGCCAACTTATAGTTATCAGTAATTCAAAATACTTGATGACTTGCCCAAGGTCACCCAGCAGGCAAGAGATAGAACCAGGATTAGAACTCAGGTCCTCTGATTCACAGATCTGTCTTTTCGGTAGCCCAGGCTACAGTTCCATGGGATATTTAAATAAATAGGATTGCTATTTACAATATAAATCCATGGCTGGCACTAAATTACTCCTTTAAAAAGATTGATCATAAAATTCTGGCTGATTTTGGTAACAGCAGGATGTCCAGTATTGGGTGAGAAACCAATTCTCCATTTACAGCTTTATTCATATGTAAAAATTAGTTCTGATTTACATTCTGACTTAAGATACAGTTTTCAGGAATCAATTAGGTAATAAATCTGAGGACTGCTGGTAAACAAATAGAAAACAGGAAGTAATACAATGTTCGTATATTTAATTATACTAACATTTAATCTATTTATCACTGTAGCACGCACCATGCGATTTACAAGAAAGAAGCAACCAAAATACGGTATAATTCCCATTTCTCCTGAATTTCGCTTAGGCTCAAAGGTGGATTTTTAGTCGAACCATTTCTGCCTAACCAAAAATCTGAATTGCAACAGCTGCTATCATTAACCTACAATTTCAAACAATGCCTTAACTTCATCTTATGATTTCATGATACCTAGCACAACTTCTGCTCGGATTCTGGAGCCAAACATTTTTGAAAATGAAGTAGGTTATTTTTAACTGCCTCATTTAAGTAGCATCGAGCCTCAGGCAGTAGGTGAAAAATCTTTGCTTTAGCACTGGCTAAATTCTCTTGGAACAATGAGAAGCAGTAGCGTTTAGTAGAGGGGTATAAAGCACTCCCTCTATCAATCAATCTGTCAATCAATTGCATTGATTGAGTGCTTACTGGGTGCAGAGCGCTTGGGAGAGTACAGTAGATCAAAGTCAGTACCATGTATGGCATATCCGGGCTCTAAGCGTGGCTCAGTGGAATGAGCCCGGGCTTGGGAGTCAGAGGTCACGAATTCGAATCCCGGCTCCGCCACTTGTCAGCTGTGTGACTGTGGGCAAGTCACTTCACTTCTCTGTGCCTCAGTTCCCTCATCTGTAAAATGGGGATGAAGACTGTGAGCCTCATATGGGACAACCTGATTACCCTGTATCTACCCCAGCGCTTAGAAGAGTGCTCTGCACATAGTAAGCGCTTAACAAATACCAACATTATTAATCTGTGGTTGAGGAGCTCACCTCCTCCAGGAGGCCTTCCCAGACTGAGCCCCCCTTTCCTTCTGCTCCTCCTCCCCTCCCCATTCACCCCCTCTCGCCCTCTGCTCTTCCCCCTCCCCTCAGCACTGTGCATATTTGCATTTGCTATTTATTTCCCTATTTATTTTGTTAATGAGGTGTATATCTCTATGATTCTGTTTTCTTGATGATGTTGCCTTGTTTTGTTCTCCTTTGCTTTGCTGTCTGTCTCCCCCATTTAGACTGTGAGCGCATCACTGAGCAGGGGTTGTCTCTATCAGTTGCCGAATTGTCCATTCCGAGCACTTAGTAGCTCGAAGCGGCGTGGCTCAGTAGAAAGAGCCCAGGTTTGTGAGTCAGAGGTCATGGGTTCTAATCTCTGCTCTGCCACTTGTCAGCTGAGTGACGGTGAGCAAGTCACAACTTCTCTGGGCCTCAGTTACCTCATCTGTAAAATGGGGATTAACTGTGAGCCTCAAGTGGGACAACCTGATTACCCCGTATCTACCCCAGCACTTAGAACAGCGCTCTGCACATAGTAAGCGCTTAACAAATACCAACATTATTATTAGTAGTAGTACGGTGCTCTGCACATAGTAAGTGCTCAATAAATACTATTGAATGAATGAATGAATGGCTGTGGTGTGGGAAATAATAATGGTATCTGTTAAGCACTTACTATGTGCCAAGCACTGTACTAAGCACTGGGGTGGATATAAACAAGTCAGGATGGACATAGTCCCTGTCCCAAAGGGGACTCACAGTCTCAATCCCCACCTTACAGATGAGGTTAATGAGGCACCGATAAGCGAAATGACTTGATCAAGGTCACCCAGCAGATAAGTGGCAGAGCCGGGATCAGAACCCATGACCTTCTGACACCCAGGCCCATGATCTATCTGCTTCACGATGTTGCTTCTCTGGGGGAACACAGAGTCGCCACAACCGTCTACATATATTACTCTATCATTAAGCAGATGTGACTATACTACTGAGTGGTCACCACACACTAATAATAATTATAATGTATTTGTTGAGCATTTACTATGTTCCTATTACTGTATTAAGCCCTGGGGTAGATACCAGAAAATCAGGTTGGACCCAGCCCCTGTCCCACACAGGACTCATACTTAGAGGGTGAGAAAACAGACATCGAATCCCCATTTGACAGATGAGGAAACCGAGGCCCAGAGGAGTTAAGTGACTTGCCCAAGGCCACACAGCATGCAAGCGGCAACGTGGCTTAGTGGAAAGAGCACGGGCATGGGAGTCAGGATGTGGGTTCTAATCCCGGCTCTATTACTTGTCTGTTGTGTGACCTTGGGCAAGCCACTTCTCTGTGCCTCAGTTACCTTATCTGTAAAATGGGGATTAAGACTGTGAGCCCCACGTGGGCCAACCCGATGAATTTATTCTAAGTGACCCCAGTGCTTAGAACAGTGCTTGACATATAGTAAGCATTTAACAAATACCATAATAATTATTATTATTATTAAGTGGCAGGGCTGGGATTAGGAACCTGGTCTTCTGACACCAGGCCCAAGCTCTTTCCACTAGGCCACACTGCTTCTCACTGGAGGCCCAGAATTTAATAATGCTGGCCCTGCCTGGTTGCTGGGGAAAGCTTGGGAGGTGCTGAATATATCAGGCACCGTGGAGACGTGGGCCCAGTGTGAACATTTCTATACCTGGGAGAAGAGTTCAGGGAGGCTGAACAGGCCCATCTTCCAGAGATCCTTCAGAACTATCCCACCCCCTGAGACAAGGGCAAATCTAGGCTGGATCTGAGCTTCCCCCAATTCACCAAGGCCCCCTGAGCATCTGAAGAGCACATATACTGGACACATAAAGGGATTTCTGCGATAGAACTCCTTGGGTAGCAGAATCACCATCACCCCCTCCCCATGGTGCTGTCTGAACATGCCATTCACGGGGATGATGTGTAAATCATCCCTTTTTCCAATGTGGAGAATGGTTTATATCTCTTTTGAACTGCATCCTTTGCTATGAGCAGAAGAATCATCTTTAGATCAAAGGCGAGGCAGATAGCAGCCTTCCCTGCTGTTAGGAGATTACAATGTTCATTAACTCCAGGCATTTTATTGCCATTGTTCTCGTCTGTCTGTCTCCCTCATTAGACTGTAAGCCCGTCAAACGGCAGGGACTGTCTCTATCTGTTGCCGACTTGTTCATTCCAAGCGCTTAGTACAGTGCTCTGCACATAGTAAGCCCTCAATAAATACTATTGAATGAATGAATAAATCCTGCACTCGAGAGGATTTTCACCTTCCCCCTAAATCGATCAATCAATTGTATTTATTGAGCGCTTAGTGTGCGCAGAGCACCGTATTGAACGCTTGGGAAAGTAACCGAGTGGATGGATGTTCCCTGCCCACAAGGAGCTGACAGTCTAGAGGAAGTTCTCAGACCCGCATTAAAAAGCTGAGACCTGTTGAGAGTAACTCCTAAAGGGTCTACACGCTTCTCAATCACTCAATCCTATTTATTGAGCGTTTACCTTGTATCTATCCCAGTGCTTAGAACAGTGCTTGGCACATAGTAAGTGGGTAAGTCACTTAACTTCTCGGTGCCTCAGTTACCTCATCTGTAAAATGGAGATTAAATGTGAGCCTCACGTGGGACAACCCGATTACCCTGTATCTACCGCAGTGCTTAGAATAGTGCTCTGCACATAATAAGCGCTTAACAAATACCAACATCATTAACAAATACCATAATAATTATTATTATCATTACTCTGTGAAGAGCGCTGTACTAAGCGCTTGGGAGAGTACTGTCTAAAAATAAACAGACACATTCCACCATCCACAAAGAATTTAGAGGGGCAGGATAGGGTCCTTTCCCTTTTCTCTTTTGATTTCCATTTTGAAGACCAATATTTTAATCCAATTAACATGTTCTATCAGAAATCTCAATGACGACTGTGAAGAGTAATGACACTCACTTCTAATCGGATTTTCAAATATCTCCCTAAAGATCTTTAGCCGTCTGATGAAAATCCAGCTCTCATTTCAATTAAGAATCCTTTCAAGTGAAAAGCTGCTTGATCCGCTTGGTTAAAAGGCCGTTAGGGGATGAATCGTGGTCTGATGACGCTTCGTAAAGGAATGTAAACATGCAGAAGCCTCAAAAATGGCCTACGTTGCCCAAATAGGCTAGCAACAGCATCCCTTTTCCAATGTGGAGAGTGGTTTATATCTCTTTTGAACTGCATCCTCTGCGATGAGCAGAAGAATCATCTTTAGATCAAAGGCGAGGCAGATAGCAGCCTTCCCTGCTGTTAGGAGATTACAATGTTCATTAAACTCCAGGCAACCTGCCAAATGCTATTTGGCCCAAAATTGTACCTCCTTTGTTGCATGTGCACAAGCAAAAAAAAAAAAAAAAAAGTTTTCTGTGACTGAAGTTTAGCAAAAAATATTCATCTGTGCTATTTGCTAAGCGTTGACTGTGTGCGGAGCACTTTACTAAGGGCTGGGGAGAGTACGGTCAAGTAAGTAGACACAATCTCTGTCTGGAAGGATTTACAATCTGGGGGGGAAGCAGACATTGAAACAAATTAGAGGGAAGGGAAGCAACAAATTATTAGGATTTGTGCATAAGTGAAGAAGTGCGGCTTGGTGGAAAGAGCATGGGTTTAGGAGTCAGAGGACGTGGGTTCTAATCCACGTTCCGCCACTTCATTCATTCATTCAATAGTATTTATTGAGCACTTACTATGTGCAGAGCACTGTACTAAGCGCTTGGAATGGACAAATCGGCAACAGATAGAGACAGTCCCTGCCCTTTGACGGGCTTGCAGTCTAATGGGGGGAGACGGACAGACGAGAACAATGGCAATGAATAGAGTCAAGGGGAAGAACATCTCATAAAAACAATGGCAAATAAATAGAATCAGGGTGATGTACATCTCATTAAACAAAATAAATAGGGTGATGAAGATATATACAGTCGAGCGGACGAGGACAGTGCTGAGGGGTGGGATGAGAGAAGGGGAGGAGGAGAGGGAAAGGGGGGAGAAGAAGGTTTAGCTGCGGAGAGGTGAAGGGGGTGGGTAGAGGGAGCAGAAGAAACAAGGGGGGAGCTCAATCTGGGAAGGCCTCTTGGAGGAGGTGAGCTCTAAGTAGGGATTTGAAGAGGGGAAGAGAATTAGATTGTCAGAGGTGAGGAGGGAGGGCGTTCCGGGACTGCGGGAGGACGTGACCCAGGGGTCGACGGCGGGATAGGCGAGACCGGGGGACGGTGAGGAGGTGGGCGGCGGAGGAGCGGAGCGTGCGGGGTGGGAGGTAGAAAGGGAGAAGGGAGGAGAGGTAGGAGGGGACAAGGGGATGGAGAGCCTTGAAGCCTAGACTGAGGAGTTTTTGTTTGGAGTGGAGGTTGATAGGCAACCACTGGAGGTTTTTAAGAAGGGGAGTGACAGGCCCAGAGCGTTGCCTCTGTGTGACCTTGAGCAAGCCACTAAACTTCTCTATCTCTGTTACCTCATCTGTAAAATGAGGATTAAGACTGTGAGCCCCACGTGGGACAATCTGATTACCTTATATCTACTCCAGCGCTTAGAACAGTGCTTGGCACATAGTAAGTGCTTAACAAATACCATAATTATTATATTAAGTGCTATAGGGGTGGGCCGAGTATCACGTATGAACATTCCAGAAAGAGCAAAGGGTTTACGACTTTAACTTCTATGTTCACAGTACGTTTCCCTAGCTCGTAGGACAGTGTGCTGCACACAGTAGGTGCACGGCAAATCTATCAATCCATTGGCTTAGTGGAAAGAGCCCGGGTTTGGGAGTCAGAGGTAGTGGGTTCTAATCCCGGCTCCGCCAGTTGTCAGCTGTGGGACTTCGAGCAAGTCATTTCACTTCTCTGTGTCTCCTCATCTGTAAAATGGGGATTAAGACATTAATCTTAATGGACTGTGAGCCCCAAGTGGGACAACCTGACTACCTTGTATCTACCTCAGCCCTTAGAACAGCGCTTGACACATAGTAAGCACTTAACAAATACCATCGGTGTTATTATTACAGCGCTTAGAACAGTGCTTAGCTCTTAAAACGGTGCTTGGAACATAGTAAACACTTAAATACCATCATTATTAGTAGTAGTAGTATTGTTATTAATAATAATAATGATAGTAATGATAATTGTGGTATTTGTTAAGCACTTCCTGTGCCAGGCATTGTGCTAAGCACTGGGGTAGATATAAGCTGATCAGGTTGGACACAGTCCCACATGGGGCTCAGAGACTTAATTTCCATTTTACAGAATAGGAAATTGAGGCACAGAAAAGTGAAATGACCTGCCCAGGTCATACAGCAGAAAAGTGGCAGAACCAGGATGAGAATCCAGGTCTCTCTGACTCCCTGGCGCTTGCTTCTTCTACTAGGGCATGCTGAGCACTTACTATATGCAGAGCACTGTACTAAGCGCTTGGGGGAGCAAAATACAACTGAGTCAGCAGAACCGGTCCCTGACCATAACAATCCTATAGTCTAGAGGGGGAGACTATAGACTCCCCCTCTATAATATGACATTCATATGAATAAATATTAGTATTAATTATTTATTGAGCACGTGTGTGCAGAGCACCGTATTAAACGCTTAGGAGAATAACAGAGTGGATCGACGTTCCCTGCCCACAAGGAGCTGACAGTCTAGAGTAAGTTCTCAAACGCACATTAAAAAGCTGAGACCTGCTGAGAGTAACTCCTAAGGGTCTACGCACTTCTCCATCACTCAATCCTATTCATTGAGCGCTTATGACATTAATATGAATAAATAATTTATACTGCATAATTTAAAGGTAAGTGCTGTGGGGTTGGGGGCGGGGAGAATATCAAATGTCCAAAGGTCACAGATCGAAACACGTAGACCACAAAGAATGGAGAGCGAACTGGGGAAAAGAGGGCTTAAGCAGGGAAGGCTTCTTGGAGGAGGCATGAAATTGGAAATGCTCTGAAGCTTGGGAGAAATGTTTACTTGATTTGATGTCTGTTCCCCCCTTCTGACTGTGAGCCCATTGTTGGGTAGGGATTATCTCTATTTGTTGCTGAATTGTACTTTCCAAGCGCTTAGTATAGTGCTCGGCACACAGTGTGAGCTCAGTAAATACGACTGAATGAATGATATGTGTTAGGCATTTACTACGTGCCAGGCACTGTAGTAAGCGCTGGATCAAACAGAGGGCAGCCAGGAGAGTGGTACACAGAAGGGGCAAGGTATATGGTTGATGATGATAATAAAAGCAATCCCTGCACTTTACCATCTCCTACGAACAATTAGAACACATCTCTTTGGACCTAGAAAGGAGTGAAAACATTCCCAATGACTTGGAAACGATATTATTGCAAAGGCTTTCCGCTCTGCACTCCGAGCTTCCTCCTCCCATTTCTACGAGTGAATTTTTGTCCCCGTTGTGGTTATTTGCAGACATCTCAGTCAGTCTGCTAGCGGTGGTCGTCAGCTTTTGTGGGCTGGCCCTGCTGGTGGTCTCGCTGTTCGTCTTCTGGAAGCTGTGCTGGCCATGCTGGAGAAGCAAGCCCCTGGCCTCCATCGGCGGAGCCTTCCCACAGACCACCTCTGGCGCGCCCACGGAAGTCTTCGAGGCCGACGAGAAGAAGGAGGTGAAAGAGAACGGGAAGCCCCCTCCGAAAGCCGTCGAGGCCGCGATGAAAATTAGCCACACTTCCCCGGATATCCCGGCGGAAGTCCAGACGGCTTTGAAGGAACACCTGATTAAACACGCCCGTGTGCAAAGACAGACCACTGAGCCAACGTCTTCATCACGGTAAGGAAAATTCGAATACAGAGCTTCTCTTTTTCTCAGAATCCTGTGGGAAATGCTTAGTAGGATGGTAAAAATCTACTTGTCCTGTAGGACAAATTATTCTAGAATTAATCAACAGAACCAGTTGACTATTCATAATAATGATAAAAATAATGATGGGATTTGTTAAACGCTTACTTTGTGTCAAGCACTTTTCTAAGCACTGGGGTGAATACATGCTAATCAGGTTGGACACAGTCCCTGTCCCACATGGGGCTCACAGTCTTAATCCCCATTTTACAGAAGAGGTAACTGAGGCCCAGGAAAGTTAGGTGCCTTGGCCAAGGTCAAACAGCAGGCAAGTGGAGGAGCCAGGATTAGAACCTAGGTCCTTCTTACCCCCAAGCCCGTGCTCTATCCACTAGGTCATGACTCATCCCCTCTGTGTGCAGAGCATTTGTTCTAAATACTTATGAGAATATAATAAATGTAGCAAACAAAATCCTTGCACCTTAAAAACTAAGAATCCAGCAGTGGAGACAGTCACTAAAATAAATAACCAGTAGGAGGAAGCAAACTAACTTAAATATATGTACATGCTAAGCTTGTTGTGAGCAGGAGTATCCCAAGAGCTTAGTACAGTCCTCTGCACTCAGTAAGCACTCAACAAATACGACTGATTGATTGACTGACTGATCGATATGGGTGTGGAAAGTGAGTACCACCTGAGTACAATCACTCATCCTATCCTGACTGGATTACTGCTTCAGCCTCCTTTCTGATCTCCCAACCTCCTGCTTCTCCCCACTTCATTCCATACTTCACTCCACTGCCTGGATTATTTTTCTACCGAAACGTTCTGGGCATGTCACTCCCCTCCTCAAACATCTCCAGTGGCTGCCTATCAACCTCCATATCAAAAACAAAAACTCATCCCTGTTGGCTTTAAAGCTGTCCATCACCTTGTCCCCTCCTACCTCACCTCCCTTCTCTCCTACTCCCCAGCCCGCACACTCCGCTTCTCTGCCGCTAACCTTCTCACTGGGCCTCCGTCTCTCCTGTCTCATCATTGACCCCTGGCCCACGTCCCACCTCTGTCCTGGAACACCCTCTCTCCTTAAATCCACCAAACGATCACTCCTCCCCCCCTTCAAAGCCCTACAGATGCACACCTCCTCCAAGAGGTCTTCCCAGACTAAGCCCCCTTTTCCTCAGCACCCCCTCCCTTTTGCGTCACCACGACTCCCTCCCTTTGCTCTTCCCCCTCCCTCCCCGCCCAGAGAACTTATGTATATATCTATAATTCAATTTATTTATATTGATGCCTGTTTACTTGTTTTGATGTCCGCCAGACTGTAAGCTTGTTGTGGGCAGGGGTTGTTTCTCTTTATTGCTGTATTGCACTTTACAAGCGCTTAGTACAGTGCTCTGCACACAGTAAACGCTCAATGAATATGACTGAATGAAGTAAGAATCCAAGTACTGGGTGATGTGATGCCAAAATCCCAAATCCTGCAGTGGCCATAGGAATGATGAAGGTTGGGCAGATGAGAGATTAATTAGGGAAGGTCTCCTGGAGAAAATGTGATTTGAGAAGAACTTGGAAGATGGGGAAAGCAGTGTTCTCTTGGATATGAAGAGGGAGGGAGTTATAGGCAGAAAGAAGAGTGTCAACAAGGTGTCAGGCAGTTCACTCAGTCAGTTAATCACATTTATTGAGCGCTTAACTGTCTGAAGAGCACTGTACTAAGTGCTTGGGAGAGTACAGTACCACAGATTTGGTAGACACTTTCCTTGCTCACCAGGAGCTTACAGAGTTTTGGAATATAAGAAAACTAGTCAATCCTTGATGGTTCCATAGAAGATTTCCCATTTTGTAGGCTAGAAGCTGTAGATTTCCAAGTTCCCATGAGTGGCAAACTTGTTTTTCCTCTAGCCTGGTTGTAACTGCAGCCACAGTCCTGATCAATGGCTCTTTCTAATAATAATAATCATGGTATTTGTTAAGCGCTATGTTCCAGGGTTGGACACAGACCCTGCCCCACATGGGGCTCACAGTCCCAATCCCCATTTTACAGATGGGGGAACTGAGACCCAGAGGAGCGAAGTAACTTGCCCAGTATAACACAGCAGACAAGTGGCATGGTTGGGATTAGAACACCTCCAGTGGTTGCCTATCAACCTCCGCTCCAAACAAAACCTCCTCACTCTGGGCTTCAAGGCTCTCCATCACCTTGCCCCTTCCTACCTCTCCTCCCTTCTTTCTTTCCACTGCCCACCCCGCACGCTCCGCTCTTCTGCCACCCACCTCCTCACCGTCCCTCGGTCTCGCCTATCCCGCCGTCGACCCCTGGGGCCACGTCCTCCCGGAGTCCCAGAATGCCCTCCCTCCTCACCTCCGACAATCTAATTCTCTTCCCCTCTTCAAATCCCTACTTAAAAAGCTCACCTCCTCCAAGAGGCCTTCCCAGACTGAGCTCCCCCCTTTTTTCCCTCTGCTCCCTCTACCCCCCCTTCACCTCTCCACAGCTAAACCCTCTTTTCCCCCCCATTTCCCTCTCCTCCTCCACTTCTCCCGTTCCACCCCCTCGGCACCGTACTCTTCCGCTCAACTGTATATATCTTCATCACCCTATTTATTTTGTTTATTTTGTTTAATGAGATGTACATCACCCTGATTCTATTTAGTTGCCATTGTTTTTATGAGATGTTCTTCCCCTTGACTCTATTTATTGCCATTGTTCTTGTCTGCCCATCTCCCCCGATTAGACTGTAAGCCCGTCGAAGGGCAGGGACTGTCTATCTGTTGCCAACTTGTACATTCCAAGCGCTTGGTACAGTTCTCTGCACATAGTAAGCGCTCAATAAATACTAATGAATGAATGAACTCATGACCTTCTGACTCCCAGGCCCGTGCTCTATCCACTATCAATCAGTAGTATTTCTTGAGCATTTACTTGGTGTAGAGCAATGTACTAAGCACTTGGGAGAATACGATACAAAATCATTAATTAAAACTATATCTGCCCTCAAGGAGCGTACAGTCTGGGGGGGACGACAGATCTTAAAATGAATTACAAAGAGAGGAAACAGCAGAGTATAAGCATATTAATTGTGGTATTTAATCATGACATTTGTTAAGCACTTATTACGTGTCCATCGGTGTACTAGATGCTCGGGTAGATACAAGGTAATCAGGTCGCTCACTGCGCTCGCATGGGAGAGAGAACAGATATTTGAATCCCAGTCTTGTAGATGAGAGGACAAGCGCAGAGAAGCTATGTGACTTGCTTAAGATCCCAAGGCAGGTAAGTCTTAAGGCAGGTTTAGAACACAGGGCCTCTGAATCCCAGCCCCAGAAGTGTCATGGGACTGGGGTAGGGTTGGTATCCAAGGGCTTAAGGGTTCATTCATTCATTCAATCTGTTTACCGAACACTTACTGTGTGCAAAACAGTGTACTAAGCACTTGGGAGAGTACAATAGAACAAAAAAAGACATATTCCGCACCCGTGATGATCTTACAGTTAAGAGGATGAAGCGGGGTGGGGAAATAATCTAAATGCTAATTTTGATTTCAGTAAGGGGAAATGGGGAGAGAGAAGCAGTGTGGTTTAGTGGAAAGAGCATGGGCTTGGGATTCGGGGGTTGTGTGTTCTAATCCTGACTCTACCACTTTTCAGCTGTGTGATTTTGGACAAGTCACAACTTCTCTATGTCTAAATTACCTCATCTGCAAATGGGGATTAAGACTATAGACTCTATATATACTTGAGTCTATTTATTGCTATTGTTCTTGTCCGTCTCCCCCGATTAGACTGTAAACCCGTCATAGGGCAGGGACTGTCTCTATCTGTTACCGATTTGTTCATTCCAAGCACTTGGTACAGTGCTCTGCACATAGTAAGCGCTCAATAAATACTATTGAATGAATGAAGACTGTGACCTCATGAGGGAACTGTGACCCCATGAGGGACAACCTGATCACCTTGTAAATACCCCAGAGCTTAGAACAGTGCTTGGCACATAGTAAGCGCTTAACAAACACCATCATCATTATTATTATTATTATCTGAACAGGGAGGGAGTTCCAGGCCAGAGGGAGGACATAGGGAAGAGTTCTGAGGCGAGATCAAGCTACTGTGAGCAGATTGGTGTTAGAGGAGCAAAGTGTGTGGGCTGGGTTGTAATAGGAGAGTAGCAAGGTGAGGTAGGAGAGGGCAAGCTGATTGAGTGCCTTAAAGCATGGTTTAGTGCATAAAGCATGGACTTGGGAGTCAGAAGGTCATGGATTCTAATCCTGCCTCCTGTCTGCTGTGTGACCTTGGGCAAGCCACTTCACTTCTCTGGGCCTCAGTTACCTCATCTGTAAAATGGAGATTGAGAATGGGAGCCCCACATGGGACAGGGATTGGTCCAACCCGATTTTCTTGGCTCCACACCAACACTTAGTACAGTATCTGGCACGCAGTAAGCGCTTAACAAATACCTCAATTATCGTTATTAGCATTAAAGCCGACAGTGAGGAGTTTCTGACTGATGCGGAGGTGAAAGGGCAGCCGCTACATGTTCTCAAGGAGTGGGGAAACATGATCAGTGCAATCACCTATCAAGGCTTACAAATATATCCCATGTTGCCCTGTACCATTCCTGTAACATTTGTTGTTTGAGGATTTCTCGGCCACTGTTTCCTTCCTGGTGGTGGCCCGAAGACCGCCAGAACTGATTGTACCTTGCTATGGGAGCCTTAAATCCATCCTGAAAACAATCAATCATACTTACTGAGCACTTACTATATTCAGAGCACTGTAGTCAGCACTTGGGAGAGCACAATATAACAGAGTTAGTAGGCAAGATTTCTGCCTACAAGGAACTTTATACATGCCAACTCCAAGAGGGCACTAGGAACGATAACCCCTATTAATTTTTTTTTAAACAAAGATATTTGTTAAGCACTTATTATGTACCGCTCAATCCTTCAGTTGTATTTATTGAGCACTTACTGTGAGCAAACATTGACCTAAGCATTTGGGAGAGTATAATATAACATTAAACAGACACATTCCCTGCCCACAATAAGCTTACAATCTAGAGGACTTTCTGTTCTAAGCCCTAGGCTAGGTACTAGGTAATGAGGTTGGACACTGCCCATGTTCCACATGGGGCTCACAGTCTTAATCCCTATTTTACAGATGAGGTAACTGAGGCTCAGAGACGTTGAGTGACTTTCCTAGTGTCACAAAGCAGACATGTGGTAATGCAGGGATAAGAACTCAGGTCCTTCTAACTCCCAGACCTGTGTTCTATCCCTAAGATCGTGCTGGATCTCACTTGTCAGCTGGGTGACTTTGGGCGAGTCACTTAACTTCTCTGTGCCTCAGTTATCTCATCTGTAAAATGGGGATTAAAACTGTGAGCCCCAAGTGGGACAACCTGATCATCCTGTATCTCCCCCAGCACTTAGAACAGTGCTCTGCACATAGTAAGCACTTAACAAATACCAACATTATTATTAGCTCACTTATCCTGAGAGTTACCATTAGGTTTGAAAGGCCCCAAGATGGTGACTCTGTAGGCCCTGTAGGCTGTAGGTTTGTTGTGGGCAGGGAACGTGCCTGTTCATTGTTACATTGTACCCCCCAAGTACTTAGTACAGTGCTCTGCACACAGTAAGCGCTCAATAAATACGATTGAGTTAATGAATGGCCCATTAGCCCTTTGGATCTTTTCTCATCTCCAAGTACCTACCTAAAATCTTGGTTCTCCCTTAGCTCTAGAAAGAAAAAATTGGCATCTATGCCTCAAAATCATTCAATCAGTCAATGATATTTATTGAGCACTGTGTGCAGAGCACTGTACTATGTCCTTGGGAGTGATATCTTATTATGCATAAGCAAAACCTGGCAAAGCTCATGTGTTTTCAGTGAACAACAACCACAAGATTTTTAAGCATAGATTAGGCTACTGTATCCTAACTTCTTCCATCTGTTCGTCTTTCTATTTAGCTGTCAGCTGGACTAGCTAGATATTCTAGAAATGTGTATTCGTGCCTCTTGGTATTACATTACACTGTAAAACCATCTATGAGTTGAGTGGTTGTATATCCTGAAGCAGATATTGTCAATAAATGCAATTTCAAAGCAAATTCATGCCCCTACTTTGTCATACGAAGACCTAGTATGAAGAGGATGGGGACCAGGGTCCCAATCCCACCTCCAGCACTTGCTGATTTGTGACTTTGGGCAAACCGCTTAACTTCTCTGTGCCTCAGTTTCCTCATATGTAAAATGGGGATTCAATTCCTGTTCTCCCATGCACTTAGATTGGGAGCCCTAGGTGGGACAGGGACTGTGTCTGACCTGATTATTTTGTATCAACCCTGTGCTTAGTACAGTGCTTGGCATATAAGCACTTAATGCCACAATTATTGCTATATTTTGATTCATATTAGGCATACAGTTTTAAATGCCCTGGAAACACTCTTAGAGGAGAGAATTCTTATTTACAAGGAGCTCATTATCATTATTATTATTATTATGATTATTATTATTATGGTATTTGTTAAGTGCTTACTTTGTGTTCTTTTATTGTTGGGTATTATTTGGACCTAGAGTGCATCAAAAAATTATCCTTCATTCTTCCAATAAAAATGATTTTTCATTCCACTATGTATTCCTCAAATTAATATCAATTAATCCTTACTATTGACATCAAGGCTCTCCATCAACTCTCTCCTATTCACATTTTTGCTTTCACACATTCTCTCTAACTGACATTCTACATTACTCCCAATTAAACCTTCTAATTTTACTTTGTGCTTGATTCCCACTTCCAAACTCTCCTTCACAATGAGAAGCACAGCCTGAAACTCCCTCCCTTTCGAAGTCTGCATGGTGCCAGTTCTCCACATCCTTAAATCCTTCCTAACATTTCATAGTCTCCTAAAAGGCTTCCCTAGTAAATTCCCAAACCTCAAATTGGTCAATCACACCTACCAATCAGTCAATGGTATTTGCTCAGTGCTTACGCACTGTGCGCAGAACACTCTACTAAACAAGCTCTTTGGTAAACAGAATCCCTGCCCTCAAGGAGCTTAGTTTCCTATCTAAAAACATTTCAACAGGGGAGAAAGCAACAGAAATATTTATAATTGACTACAATTAGAGTAGTCAGCCACCTCTCAGGGTCACACTTGGGGGAGTTTCCAGTCCTCTACAAGTCTCGACTACTCGAGGGAGAGTCACGCAGAGGCCTGTCCATTCCATTCCTAGCTTGGCCAGTGGCTAGTGAGTGGAAGGCCACCTGCTACAAGTCTCCCAAGCAACAGCGGCACGGGAGAGAGGCAAGGGCGGAGACTCAAGTTGACCGCGTGGAAAAAGGCAATGGTAAACCACTTCTGTATTTTGACCAAGACAACTCTATGGATCCACTACCAGAACCATTGCAGATGGAGGTGGGGTGTTCTGGGAGAGATGTGTCCATGTGCTCGCTATGGGCCAGAGACGACTCGACAGCATAAAACAAGACTAGAGTGATCAACATAAATAGTTGATTGTAGAAGTAATAATAATAATAATTATGTTGGTATTTGTTACACGCTTACTATGTGCAGAGCACTGTTCTAAGCGCTGGGGTAGACACAGGGGAATCAGGTTGTCCCACGTGGGGCTCACAGTCTTAATCCCCATTTTACAGATGAGGTAACTGAGGCCCAGAGAAGTTAAGTGACTTGCCCACAGTCACACAGCTGACAAGTGGCAGAGCCAGGATTCGAGCCCATGACCTCTGACTCCAAAGCCCATGCTCTTTCCACTGAGCCATGAACATACATTCAAAATTGCGGAGAATGGGCACACGTAAGTTCATAAGGGCTACAGTTGGCTTTATACATCTTGGGGAAGTAGAAAATTGATCAGGGAAGGCTTTTGGAGGAAGTATGATTTTAGAAGGGCTTTGAATTTGGGGATAGTTAATAATGTTGGTATTAAGCGCTTACTATATGCAGAGCACTGTTCTAAGTGCCGGGGTGGATATAGGGTAATCAGGTTGTCCCACGTGGGGCTCACAGTCTTAATCCCCATTTTACAGATGAGCTAACTGAGGCACAGAGAAGTTAAGTGACTTGCCCCCAGTCACACAGCTGACAAGCAGGGGAGCCGGAATTTCAACCCTTAACCTCTGACTCCCAAGCCCAGGCTCTTTCCACCAAGCCACACACTGCTTCTCTAATATTATCACAGCAGTGGCAGTTTAGATGGAATGGAAGGGGCAGATCTGAGAGAGGACATATTGGAAAACCAGCAGGATTTGGGAGTTGAAATGCGTGCAGGAGTTGAAGATGACTCGGGAGTTGTGGGGTAGGCACAACCAGAGTTTAAGATTCAAGGCAAATCGCCCGAAGGGTAGAAAGAAGATTAACTTATTCATTCAGTCTTATTTATTGAGTGCTTACTGTGTTCAGAGCACTGTACTAAGCACTTGGGGAGTACATCAGTGACAGGTATGGGTAAGAGATGGATCTTATAAAGATAGGGAGACATTTGCATTTTGGAAAGTGGTAAGGAGCCGTCGGAGAGTGAGAGGCTGAAAATAGCAGTGAGGAAAATGAATAATAGGAGCAAGTGGCTTTAAAGAGGCGAGAGGGATGGGGTCAGAGGAGCAGGTAGAGGAAGTAGAATTATAGAGCAAGGGCAGATCTCATCTGAAGAAACAAAAAGAGTGCAGGGACTCTGCCTTACCCCTAAGTACTTTTCCAAGTGCTCAGTAGACAGTAAAAAACATTTCTTTATCGACTGATTGATTGACTGACTATCCTAAGGAGAGAGGCTTGGGTACCAAGGTCCAAATAATAACAATAATAATAATAGTATTTTAAGCACTTACTATGTGCCAGGCACTGTACTAAGTGTGGTTTAGTGGATTGAATATGGTCTTGGGAGTCAGAAGGACCTAGGTTCTAGGTTCAACTCTGCAACATGCTCCTCTGTGTGACATTGGACAAGTCATTTACTTTTCTGTGCCTCAGTTACCTCATCTGTAAAAAATGGGGATTAAGACTGTGAGCCCAGTATGGGACAGCGACTGTGTCCAACCTGATTAACTTGTATCTTTCTCAGTGCTTAGAACAGTGTTTGTCATAGAGTAAACACTTAGCAAGTACCATCAATATAATGATTATTATTATTATACAAGCTAATAAGGTTGGAAACCATCCCTGTCCCACATGGGGCTCAGAGTCTTAATCCGCATGTTACATAGGAGGTCACTGTGGCATAGAGAAGTTAAGTGACTGACCCAAGGTCACACACAGAGCAGACAAGTGGCAGAGTCAGGATTAGAACCCAGGTCCTTCTGACTCCCAGGCCTCAGCTTTATCCACAAGGCTACCCTGCTCCTTGCAAAAGAGGCAAGAAACAATGTTTTCTTTAAGTTTTCTAACGTCCTTTTCCTTTTTTTGATGGTACTTGTGAAGCACTTACTATGTGTCAGACACGGTACTAAGTGCTTGGGTAGATACAAACTAATCAGGTTATACACAGCCCATGTCCCACATGGGATTCAGTCATTTTTCAGATGAGGTAACTGAGGCACAGAGAAGTTAAGTGAATTGCCTGAGGTCACAAGTAAACGAGCTGGGATTAGAACCCAGGTCCTTCTGACTCCGTGAACGTTAAGTGCTCCATAAGGGCCCTGCCTGTAAAGTCAGTGTTCAGTGGGTGCTAATTGAGGATGGTGGTGATTATCGAATCAATTTAAGCGAGGAAATTACCTTAGTTACAGAAGCATTTGGCCTCAAATATCAATTTGCAGTATTTACTGACCATTTATTGGGCAATACCTGTTCACTAATTCAGTCATATTTACTGAGCGCTTACTGTGTGCAGAGCATTGTACTAAGCACTCGGGAGAGTGAAATACAACAATAAACAGACACAGTCCCTGTCCACAATGAGCTGAGCCCCATGAGGGGTCTGATGATCCTGCATCTATCCCAGCGCTTAGTACAGTGCTTGGCACATAGTAAGTACTTAAATGCCACAATTATTATTAATAGAATTTACTGTGTACTGAGCACTAAACTAAGTGCTAGGGAGAGTAATACAACAGACTTGGTAGACACATTCCCTGCCCATTACAAGCTTACAGTTTAGTCACTTAACTTCTCTGGGCCTCAGTTACCTCATCTGAAAATTGGGAATTAAAAGTGTGAGCCCCATGTCGGACAACCTGATTACCCTGTATCTACCCCAGTGCTTAGACCAGTACTTGGCACATAGTAAGTGCTTAACAAATACCATTATTAGTATTAATAATTAGGCATTAATAGCGTTAATAATCATTAAAGATTCTCTAGACTGTAAACTCATTATGGACAGAGATCATGTCTACCTACTCTGTTAGGTTACACTCTCCCAAGCACTTTTCATTCATTCATTCAATAGTATTTATTGAGCGCTTACTATGTGCAGAGCACTGTACTAAGCGCTTGGAATGTACAAATCGGCAACAGATAGAGACGGTCCCTGCCCATTGACGGGGTTACAGTCTAATCGGGGGAGACAGATGGACAAAAACAATAGCAATGAATAGAATCAAGGGGATGTACATCTCATTAAAACAATAGCAATAAATAGAATCAAGGTGATGGAACTTGCAAATATGAATAATGTCAATAATCAATCAATCATGATATTAATGGATGCTTACTATGTGAACTGTACTAGGTGCTTGGGAGAGTTCAATAGCCTGAGAAGACACAGTCCCTGTCCTCAAGGAGCTCATCATCTAGGCAGTGGAGACAGACAGTAAAATAAATTACACATTAGAGAAGCTACTCAGTAATAATCATAATGTTGGTATTTGTCAAGTGCTTACTATGTGCAGAGCACTGTTCTAAGCGCTGGGGTAGATACAGGGTCATCAGGTTGTCCCACGGGGGGCTCACAGTCTTAATCCCCATTTTACGGATGAGGTAATTGAGGCACAGAGAAGTGAAGTGACTTGCTCACAGCCACAGAGCTGACAAGTGGCAGATCCGGGATTCGAACCCATGACCTCTGACACCCTAGCCCACGCTCTTTCCACTGAGCCACGCTGCTTCTCTCATAATCAGTATAAAGTTTATACTCAGTATAAAGTTATGTACATAAGTGCTGGGGTAGTGGAGTGAGAATATAAATGCTTAGTGGGTAGGATTAAGATCCTTATCTCTTTTTTCAGATATGCTGTAGATCTTGGTATAGATATGCTGTAGATTCATTTATTCATTTCTTTAGATTAATGTCTCCCCTCGCCTCTCTAGATCGTGGGAAGCGGACATGCCTACCGACTATTGTACTGTTCTCTCCCAGAGAGACTCACTGTGGACAAAGAATGTGTCTGCTATATTGTTGTGTGTACTAAATGCTTGGGAGGGTACCATAATAATAATAATAATAATGTTGGTATTCAAGTGCTTACTGTATGCCGAGCACTGTTCTGTGCGCTGAGGTAGATACAGAGTAAATCAGGTTGTTCCAGGCTCATAGTCTTAATCCCCATTTTAAAGATGAGATAACTGAGGAAGTTGAGTGATTTTCCCATTATTGTACCCTCCCAAGCATTTAATACAGTGTTCTGCCCGCAGTAAGCACTCAATAAATATGAAGACTGTAAGCCCGTCGTTGGGTAGGAATAGTCTCTATCTATTGCCAAATTGTACTTTCCAAGCGCTTAGTACAGTGCTCTGCACCCAGTAAGCGCTCAATAAATACAATTGAATGAATGAATGAATGGACTGACTGATTTAGTTCATTCATTCATTCAATCGTCTTTATTGAGCGCTTAATATGTGCAGAGCACTGTACTAAGCACTTAGAATGAACAAGTCGGCAACAGATAGAGACAGTCCCTGCCATTTGATGGGCTCACGGTCTAATCGGGGGAGATGGGCAGACGAGAACGATGGCAATAAATAGAGTCGAGGGGAAGAACATCTCGTAAAAACAATGGCAACTAAACAGAATCAAGGCGATGTACATTTCATTAACAAAATAAATAGGGTGACGAAAATATATACAGTTGAGCGGACGAGTAGAGTGTCGAGGGGATGGGAAGGGAGAGGGGGAGGAGCAGAGAGAAATGGGGGGAAAAGAGGGTTAAGTTGCGGAGAGGTGAAGGTAGAGGGAGTAGAGGGAGAAGGGGAGCTCAGTCTGGGAAGGCCTCTCGGAGGAGGTGAGTTTTAAGTAGGGTTTTGAAGAGGGAAAGAAAATCGGTCTGGCGGAGGTGAGGAGGGAGGGCGTTCCGGGACCGCGGGAGGACGTGACCCGGGGGTCGACGGCGGGACGGGCGAGACCGAGGGACGGCGAGGAGGTGGGCGGCGGAGAAGCGGAGCGTGCGGGGTGGGCGGTAGAAAGAGAGAAGGGAGGAGAGGTACGGAGGGGCAAGGGGATGGAGAGCCTCGAAGCCTAGAGTGAGGAGTTTTTGTTTGGAGCTGAGGTCGATAGGCAACCACTGGAGGTGTTTAAGAAGGGGAGTGACATGCCCAGATCGTTTCTGCAGGAAGATGAGCCGGGCGGCGGAGTGAAGAATAGACCGGAGCGGGGCGAGAGAGGACGAAGGGAGATCGGATAGAAGGCCGACACAGTAGTCTAGCTGGGATATAACGAGAGCCCATAGCGGTAAGGTAGCCTTTGAGTGGGGAGGAAAGGGCGGATCTTGGCGATATTGTAAAGGTGAAACCGGCAGGTCTTGGTGACAGATGGATGTGTGGGGTGAACGAGAGAGACGAGTCAAAGATGACACCGAGATCGCGGGCCCGAGAGACGGGAAGGACGGTCGTGCCGTCCACGGTGATAGGGAAGTCTGGGAGAGGACCGGGCTCGGGAGGGAAGATGAGGAGCTCGGTCTTGCTCATGTTGAGTTTTAGGTGGCGGGCCGACATCCAGGTGGAGACGTCCCGGAGGCGGGAAGAGATGCGAGTCCGAAGGGAGGGGGAGAAGACAGGGGCAGAGATGTAGATCTGCGTGTCATCTGCGTAGAGATGTTAGTCAAAGCCGTGAGAGCGAATGAGTTCACCGAGGGAGTGAGTGTAGATGGAGAACAGAAGAGGGCCGAGAACTGACCCTTGAGGAACTCCTACAGTTAGAGGATGGGAGGGGGAGGAGGAGCCCGCGAAGGAGACCGAGAATGACCGGCCAGAGAGATGAAAGGAGAACCGGGAGAGGACGGAGTCCGTGAAGCAGAGGTGAGATAAGGTGTGGAGGAGGAGGGGATGGTCGACGGTGTCAAAGGCAGCAGAGAGGTCGAGGAGGATCAGGATGGAGTAGGAGCCATTGGATTTGGCAAGAAGGAGGTCACGGGTGACCTTAGAGAGAGCAGTCTCGGTAGAGTGGAGGGGACGGAAGCCAGATCGGAGGTGGTCTGGGAGAGAATGGAGTTAAGGAATTCTAAGCAGCGATTGTAGTACAGTGCCCTGCAGACAGAAAGATCTAGATAGGATTGATCCTGTAAAATCTACAAGTTATTTTCTAGATTTAATGCAATCCGTTCTAAATTCAAGAGATTAGTGTCCAGAATTTTTATCTGTGGCATGTACACAACCACAAGGTAGAAGTCAGAAGAGGCAAACAAAAGCGAGTGGGAAGAAGTTGGTCCACGTGTATTTCCAGAAATGAGTACAATGACCAGTTTTCAATATTTCCATTAAATGGGTAAAAATAAATGGAGCAGTAAGATTGCAGAAATATTAAGCCAGCCAAATTTAAAGCAAATTATGTGGACCTAATGAAAGTAGGTAATTGAGAGCTATGACAGATCCTGTTTCATATTACTCTTGTTGAAAAGCATAAATGCCTGTTTATCTAAACTTTATTGGCCAAAGACAGAATTCCCAACTATAGCGGTTCAAAAAACAAGTGTTCAACCTACTTAAGCACTTTAAGTGCTTAAAACTGAGGCGGCCTCTACATTTACCGGCTATGAGAGTGTGAAGAATGTATTTCAAATATTTTCAAATGATGCGTCTGATGTAATGACAGGCTGGGCCATTAAATGGAGACAAATCTGGGAAGAAAAGTCATTTTTCCTTGTTCCCTGAACTCTGAGTCCCAAGGAACCTGAAATTTTGCTCCTTTAGCCACAGCCCCCTACCGATTTGGTTTTTATTTTTTCTGTATTTTTTTTTCATCATTCCTGATGTGTCTGTCTCCGGCCCTTTCTCTCCAGCTATATACTCTTAGATTGTGAAACCCCTAAGGGGGAGGGACCATGTCTAATTCCCACCTGCATGTTTTCTCCCAATGCTTAACGCAGTGCTCTGAACACAGTAAGCACTTAATAAATTATATCCATACTATGACTACTAGTATTCATTCATTCAATCATATTTCTTGAGCACTTACTGTTTGCAGAGCACTGTACTAAGCACTCGGGAGAGTACAATATAACGATAAACAGACACATTCGCCGCCCGCAATGAGCCTACAGCCAAGAGGGGGAGACAGACATTAATATAAATAAATGAACGACAGATATGTACGCAAGTGCTGTAGGGCTGGGAGGGGAAGATGATAATAATGATAGTATTTGTTAAGCGCTTACTATGTGCCAAGCACTGTTCTAAGCGCTGGACACTGTTCTGAGAAGATCATATTACTACCATCGCTACATTTGCCCATTCTGCAGCTCGATGAAACGGTATTCTAGGCAGCCACGTTAACTCTGGGAATAGGGATTAAGAATTTTTAGGGAAATAGCAAGCATGGGTGTCAATTAATCATTATTTATTGAGCACTGTGTGCAGAGCACTATCATAAGCGTTTGGGAGAGTACAACAAAGTTGGTAGACGTGTTCCCTGCCCACAACGAGCTACAGTCTAGAGGGGGAGACTGACATGAACATATATAAATTGCAGATCTATACATAACGGCCGTGGGGGTGATGAGGGGTGAGAGCAAGTCAGCGGGGAGATTTTGGTTCTAAAATAAAGCTGCCAAAATATCCAATAACTGGGAAACTTCCTTCCCTTTGGTTGATATTGTTACATGAGAGAGTAATAGCCATTTACCCTCATCCTCCCGAAAAAAAAGAAATATGTTGTCATGGCAACAGTAAAGCATTGTAATAATTAAAGTCTCAAATGACTTGCTAAACTATGTCTTGGAATATGCATTAGGCACACTCTGTAATTAGGACACTGACTTACCAGAACAGAATTGCCTCTGTGCTTTCATTCCTATCAGAAAATATCTTACAGCTGTGTGATTATTTCTCAAATCAATGATCGATTTTCCATTGGAAGGTATCAGCTGTTTTATTACACTGACATTTATACTGAAGGGTATGTTCCAAAATCAACTATGATGTGAGCTGAGCTCTTAGAAGGTTATTCATGCTTAGATGGAAATGTTGGCCCACAACTTAATTCCTAATATCTACATTCTAACAGAGACTATTTGGGCTGTATGTGAGAAGCAGCCTGGTCTAGTGGAGATAAGCACAGGTTTGGGAGTCAGAGGGATCTGGGTTCTAATGCTGGCTCTGGCTCTTGTCTATTGTGAGAGCTGGAGCAAGTCACTTGACTGCTCCGGGCCTCAGTTACCTCATCTGTAAAATGGGGATTAAGACTTTGAGCCCCATGTGGGGCATGGACTTTATTCAACCTGATTAGTCTGTGCCTATCCCAGTTCTTAGAACAGTGCTGGACACATAGCGAGTGCTTAACAAATACCATTATTATTATTACTATATGGTTAACTGCTAGAAACTATTCAAAATATGCATGGTGAGTGAAAGTAAAAGAGGTGCTTCTGGGTTTTGTCTACACCGTGACTCGTTCCACCTTCCATCTTTCATCCCCAGTCCATCTTATTGAGTCAATTTGGATATTAAGACACACCTGAGGAATTAAGCTTGCCTATTAATTTTACAGTGCCTGGAGGAATTAAATACTAATTCTATTGCACTTTCCCAAGTGCTCTGTGCAGTGTTCTGCACAAAGTACGTACTCAGTAATAATAATAACGTTGGTATTTGTTAAGTGTTACTATGTGCCGAGCACTGTTCCAAGTACTGGGGTAGATATAGGATTATCAGGTTGTCCCATGTGAGGCTCACAGTCTTAATCCCCATTTGACAGATGACGTAACTGAGGCACTGAGAAGTCAAGTGAGTTACCCAAAGTCACACAACTGACAGGTGGCAGAGCCGGGATTAGAACCCATGACCTCTGACTCCTAAGCCCGTGCTCTTTCCACTGAGCCACATTGCTTCTCTAGTGAATATGATTGATTGAGGGACTGATAAACCATCCAGATGAAAACTGTCCAGGAGGTGGAAGGAAATACAGAGCAGGTATGTTGCCGCGCCTGGAGATATCGATTTGGAAGTCATCCACTTGACAGAGCTGAAACTATTTAAAAGGGTGACCTCCCTGAGATAGGTTGGGTAAAACAGAGGACCCAGAAGAGGCAGTGAAGTATGAAGCAGTATGGCATAGTGGATAGAGCACGGGCTTGGAAGTCACAAGGTCATGGGTTCTAATCCCGGCTCCACCACTTGTCTGCTGTGTGACCTAGGACAAGTCACTTCACTTCTCTGTGCCTCAGTTACCTCATCTGGAAAATGGAGATTAAGACGGCGAGCCCCACGTGGGACAGGGACTGTGTCCAACTCGATCTGCTTGTATCCACCCCAGCGCTTAGTATAGTGCCTGGCACCTAGAAAGCTCTCAACAAATACCATCATTATTGTTATTAAGAATGAATTGAAGAGTTCAGAAACAGGAGGCAGGGAGGTCTGCAAGGAGCCTGATGCAGTAACTAAAGTGGGATAAGACAAGTCCGTAAGATTAACACGGTAGCAGTTTGAATGGAAAGGACAGGGTGGAATTCAGTGATATTGTGACGGCTGAACCAAAAGGATTTGGTAACAGATTGAATTTGTGGTTCGAATGGGTTCTCATTCAACTCTCTAGTGCCGGTCATTTTTCTGCTCGTTCTGATCATTTTAGTCGCACATTTCCTCCTGCCTTCAAGACATCTCTACTCGGTTGTCCCTCTGACACCTCAAACCTAACATGTCGAGAACAGACCTCCTCATTTTTCCCCACCCAAAGCTTGTCCTCCCCATGACTTTTCCCTCATTTTAGACGGCACAACTATCCTCCCTGTCTCACTAGTCCATAACCTTGGTCTTCTTCGACTCGCCTCTCTCATTCAACCCACATATTCAATCTCTCACCAAATCCTGTAGATTTAACCTTCACATCACTAAATTCTGAGCTTTCCTCTCCATCAGAACCACTACCACGTTGATCCAAACATTGATTACCGCATCAGCCTCCTTGCTGACCTCCCTGCCTCCTGTCTCTCCCTACTCCAGTCCATGCTTCATTCCGCTGTCCGGATCATTTTTCTAGAAAACAGTTCAGTCCATATTTCCCCACTTCTCAAGAACCTTTGGTGGTTGTCCATTCACCTCCATATCAAATGGAAACTCCTATAAAGTACTCAATCACCTTCCCCTCTCCGACCTTTCCTCACTGCTTTCCTATTACAAGCCAGCCTGCACACGTTGCTCCTCTAATGCCTACCTACTCACTGTACTTGGATCTCACTTACCTCACCACCACCGTCTCATCCATTAGACCGTAAGCCCGTCAAAGGGCAGGGACCGTCTCTATCTGTTGCCGATTTGTGCATTACAAGCACTTAGTACAGTGCTCTGCACATAGTAAGCGCTCAATAAATACTATTGAATGAATGAATGAATCCACATCCTGCCTCTGGCCTGGAACGCCCTCCTTCACAACCGACAGCCAATCACTCTCTGCACTTTAATAATGTTGGTATTTGTTAAGCGCTTACTATGTGCCGAGCACTGTTCTAAGCGCTGGGTTAGACACAGGGGAATCAGGTTGTCCCACGTGGGGCTCACAGTCTTAATCCCCATTTTACAGATGAGGTAACTGAGGCACAGAGAAGTTAAGTGACTTGCCCAAAGTCACACAGCTGACAAGTGGCCGAGCCGGGATTCGAACCCATAACCTCTGACTCCAAAGCCCAGACTCTTTCCACTGAGCCACGCTGCTTCTCTTCTCTTCACTTTCAAAGCCATATTAAAAGAACGTCTCCTCCAAGAGTCCCTCCCTGACTAAACCCTTATTTCCTCATCTCCCACTCCCTTCTGTATTGTCCTTGCACTTGAATTTGCTCCCTTATTCACCCCTCTCTCACTTAGGTATGTATCCGTAATTTATTTATCCATAATAATGTTTGTCTCCCCTTCTAGACAGTAAGTTCACTGTGAGCAGGGAACATTTCCACCAACTCTGTTATATCATACTCTCCCAAGCACTTAGTAATAATAATAATGTTGGCATTTGTTAAGCGCTTCCTATGTGCAGAGCACTGTTCTATGCACTGGGATAGACACAGGGGAATCAGGATGTCCCACGTGGGGCTCACAGTCTTCATCCCCATTTTACAGATGAGGGAACTGAGGCCCAGAGAAGTGAAGTGACTTGCCCACAGTCACCCAGCTGACAAGTGACAGAGCTGGGATTCGAACTCATGATCCCTGACTCCAAAGCCCGGGCTCTGTCCACTGAGCCACGAGCGGGGATAAAATGCTCTTCACAGAATGAGTGCTCAATAAATACAACTGTTCATTCCATGTTTCCCCATTCCTCAAGAACCTCCAGTGGTCGCCCATCCACCTATGCATCAAACAGAAACTCCTTACCAACGGCTTTAAACCAATCACCTTGCCCGCTCCTACATCACCTCTCTACTCTCCTACTATCACCCTGCCCGCACACTTCACTCCTCAAATGCCAACCCACTCACTGTACCTCAATCTCATCGGTCTTGCTGCTGGCACCTCGCCCGCTTCCTGACTTGGGCCTGGAACTCCCTCCTGCTTCATAACAGGCCATCACTCCTCCCATCTTCAAAGGCTTATTAAAATTACATCTCCTCCAAGAGGGTTTCCACCACTAAGTAATAATAATAATAATAATGTTGGTATTTGTTAAGCGCTTACTATGTGCCGAGCACTGTTCTAAGCGCTGGGGGAGACACGGGGGAATCAGGTTGTCCCACGTGGGGCTCACAGTCTCAATCCCCATTTTACAGATGAGGTAACTGAGGCACCGAGAAGTGAAGTGACTTGCCCAAAGTCACACGGCTGACAAGTGGCCGAGCCGGGATTCGAACCCATGACCGCTGACTCCAAAGCCCGTGCTCTTTCCCCTGAGCCACGCTGCTTCTCTACTCATTTCCCCTACTCCCTCTCCTTTAGGAGTCACTTTTGCCCTTGGATTTTTATCCTTTATTCACCCCACCCTCGCAGCAATTATGTACCTATCCATAATTCATTTTAGTGTCTTTCTCCCTCTCTAGACTGCAAGCTCCTTGTGGGCAGAGAACATGTCTACTAAGTCTGTTTTCTTGTACTCTGCTTAGTAAACTGTGCTTAGTACAGTGTTCCGCACAGAGTAAGCACTGAATAAATACAAATGATTTATTTTGAACTTTTTTGTTCCTATTGTGTATAGATAGTATCTTCATCTGCCTGCCTCCACTGTTAGATTATAAATTCCTTGAAGTCAGGGACCGAGTCCTCTTGTTTTATTGTACCAATAATGATAATAATGATGATTTTGGTACTTGTTAAATGCTTACTGTGTGCCGAGCCCTGTTCGAAGTGCTGGGGTTTATCAGGTAGGACATAGTCCTTGTCCCATATGGGGCTCACAGTCTAAGTAGGAGGGAGTATGATTAATCCCCATTTTAGAGATGAGGAAACTGAGGCACAGAAAAGTAAAGAGATTTGCCCAACATCACACAGCAGAGTTGTGACAGAACCAGGATTAAAACCCAGCTCCTCTGACTTCCAGGTCCGTGCTCTTTCCACTAGGCCACTTTGCTTCTCTGCATGTTGCTCTCAAGTGCCAAGTAACAGTGCTCTTTACAAAATAGTTGCAATTAATTACCTACTATGTGCTGAACCCTGTAATAATAATAATGTTGATATTTCTTAAGCACTTACTAGGTGCCAAGCACTGTTCTAAGCACTGGGGGTAAATACAGGGTAATCAGGTTGTCCCACGTGAGGCTCACAGTCTTAATCCCCATTTTACAGATGAGGGAACTGAGGCACCGAGAAGTGAAGTGACTTGCCCAAAGTCACACAGCTGACAGGTGGCGGAGCCGAGATTAGAACCCATGACCTCTGACTCCTAAGCCTGTGCTCTTTCCACTTAGCCAGGCAGCTTCACTTCAGTACTAGGAGGGTTTATAGTAATGGTAAAAGTTGCATGGTGTAAGTGGATAGAGCCCGGGCCTGGGAGTCAGAAGGTCAAGGGTTCTTATCCTGGCTCCACCACTTGTCTGCCGTATGACTTTGGGCAAGTCACTTCACTTCTCTGGGCCTCAGTTCCCTCATCGGTAAAATGGGGATGGAGACTGAGAGCCCCTCAGGGGACAGGTACTGTGTCCAATCCAATGTGCTTGCCTCCACCCCGGCACTTAATTCATAGCCCGGCACATAGTAAGTGCTTAACAAATACCATGTTTATTATTATCATTACTGTTATATATTGAGCATCCACTTGGTGCTGTTCTCTGTAGTGTGTGGGAAGTACAGAATAATGAAATGACCTATTTCCTGCCCAAAGGGAACTTTCACTTTTCATATGAGTACAATAGAATTAAAAGATACAATCCCTGCTCTCAAGGAACTCTCAAGAAAACTCTCAAGCTCTCAAGAAACTGCCCTCTCAAAGGTCACCAGTGACCTCCTTCTTGCCAAATCCAATGGCTTCTACTCTATCCTGATACTCCTCGACCTCTCAGCTGCCTTTTACACTGTCAACCATCCTCTTCTCAACAAGTTTTCCAACCTTGGCTTCACGGACTCTGTCCTCTCCTGGTTCTCCTCTTATCTCTCTGGCCGTTCATTCTCAGTCTCCTTCGTGGGCTCCACCTCCCCCTCCTCCCCTAACTGTAGGGGTTCCTGAAGGATCAGTTTTTGGCCCACTTCTGTTCTCCATTTCCACTCAGTCCCTTGGTGAACTCATTCGCTCCAACAGCTTCAACTCTCATCTCTACGCGGATGACACCCAAATCTACATCTCCGCCTCTGTTCTCTCCCCCTCCCTTCAGGCTCGTATCTCCTCCTGCCTCCGGGACATCTCTACCTGGATGTCCGCCCGCCACCTAAAACTCAACATGTCCAAAACTGAGCTCCTTATCTTCCCTCCCAAGCCCCGTCCTCTTCCTGACTTCCCTATCACTCTGGACGGTACGACCATCCTTCCCGTCTCCAAGCCCGCAACCTTGGTGTCATCCTTGACTCGGCTCTCTCATTCACCCACACATCCAATCCGTCACCGAGGCCTGCCAGTCTCACCTTTATAATATTGCCAAGATCCGCCCTTTCCTCTCCACTCAAACCGCTACCTTGTTGGTACAATCTCTCATCGTATCCCGACTGGATTACTGCATCAGCCTCCTTTCTGATCTCCCAACCTCCTGTCTCTCCCCGCTTCAGTCTATATTTCACTCTGCTGCCTGGATTATATTTCTACAGAAATGCTCTGGGCATGTCACCCCCCCTCCTCCAAAATATCCAGTAGTGGCCTATCAACCTCCGTATCAAACAAAAACTCCTCACTGTTGGCTTCAAAGCTCTTCATCCCCTTCCCCCCTCCTACCTCACCTCTCTTTTCTCCTTCTCCAGCCCAACCCGCACACTCCACTCCTCTGGTGCTGCTAATCTCCTCACTGTGGCGCATTCTCGCCTGCCCCGCCGCCGACCCCTGGCCCACATCCTAACTCTAGCCTGGAACGCTCTCCCTCCTCAAATCCACCAAACTAGCTCTCTTCCCCCCTTCAAAGCCCTCCTGAGAGCTCACCTCCTCCAGGAGGCTTTCCCAGACTGAGCCCCCCTTTTCCTCTGCTCCTCCTCCCCATCTCCCCTACTCCCTCCCTCTGCTTCACCCCCTTCCCCACCCCACAGCACTTGTGCATATTTGTATGTATTTATTCTATTTCTTTTATTAGTGTATATATCTATAATTCTATTTATTCTGATGCTATTGATGCCTGTCTACTTCTTCTGTTTTGTTGTCTGTCTCCCCCTTCTAGACTGTGAGCCCACTGTTGGGTTAGGATTGTCTATCTGTTGCTGAATTGTATTTTCCAAGCGCTTAATACAATGCCCTGCACACAGTAAGTGCTCAATAAATATGACAATGAATGAAAGGAACTTACCATCCAATAGGTTCTGATTATGACCCTTCATGATCAATCCATCAGTAGTACCTTGTTGTGGGCAGGGAATGTGTCCACCAGTGACTCTATATTGTGTACTCTCCCAAGTGCCTAGTTTAGTATAATAATAATTCTGGTATTTGTTAAGTGCTTACTATGTGCCGGGCACTGTATTATACACTGGGGTGGATACAGGAAATTGGGTAGGACGCAGTCGCCGTTCCACATGCCCATTTACCTGATGAGATAACTGAGGCACAGAGAAGTGCAGTGACTTGTCCAAGGCCACGGAGCAGACAAGTGACAGAACCGGGATGAGAACCCATGACCTACCCTAGCCAGTACTTTAGCCGCTGTGCCATGCTGCTTCCCATGTATTCCTAAATATTCCTTAATATATCCCTCTAGTGCCCTCACATCTCTCCTCATTTCAGGATCGTTAGGATGGTAGCCAGAAGGATGGCTATCTCAGACTAGATTGGAAGCTCCTTGTGGGCCGGGATCCGGTCTACCAATTCTACTGTACTGTATTACCTCAAGTGCTCCTCTTGACTGTGAGCTTGCTTTGGGCAGGGAATGTGTCTGTGGTATTGTGAGAGAAGCAGCGTGGCTCAGTGGAAAGAGCACGGGCTTTGGAGTCAGAGGTCATGAGTTCGAATCCCAGCTCTGCCACTTGTCAGCTGGGTGACTGTGGGCAAGTCACTTCACTTCTCTGTGCCTCAGTTACCTCATCTGTAAAATGGGGATGAAAACTGTGAGCCCCACGTGGGACATCCTGATTCCCCTGCGTCTACCCCAGCGCTTAGAACAGTGCTCTGCACATAGTAAGCGCTTAACAAATACCAACATTATCATTATTATTACACTGTACTCTCCCAAGCACTTATTAGCGGGTTCATCACACAGCGCTCAATAAATGCAATCGACTACATGCTTAGTACAGCGTTCCGCATAGAGTAAGCACTCAATAAACACTATAGATTGATTATGGTAGGCCAGCCGTAATTCTCTACATCAGAAGCGAGTCCTGGAAGGATGTCCTGGGTTTAATTCCTGAAGATGCTAGGACACATGGCTACATATGTCAGTTTGTCCCCCCACCCAAGTTGCTGGGATTACAACTCCCAGAATCTCATCTGGAAAAGTTACTTGTGGGTGGACCCCCACCCCCGTTCTTGATCTGAGCTCTCTTTGAAAGCTTTGACCCAGGGATGCTCTAATTAGGTCAGAGTTTACTGGTTCACACAGGGCTGTCTGTCCCAGGATCATTTTGCCTTTTTCAAGAACAGCATGACATCTCTGCTACATTCAGCTTCGGTTCCCTGTGGCCAGTTTTGCCATTTTCTGCTTTATGTGTATTTGTTCAGTTTTTTTTTTTCCCTCTTCTGATATTTAGGGTTTGGGTTTTTGGGGGGATTTGCTTTTTTTTGTTCTTAAGCCCATTACCTTGTACTTTTCCCTCTTAGGCCATGCCTCAAATTTATCAAGATCATTTCTGTTTTATTCCTGTCATGTGAAAGGAGTTAGCATCCCCAAATTTCATTATGACTCCAAATTTAATGAAAAGAAGCTCAATTCCTTCGAACCGGACATTGATAAAAATCAATGAATCAGTTTGTTGAGAATTACATGCATGAGAAGCAGCATGGCACAGTGGATAGAGCACAGGCCTGGGAGTCAGAAGAACCTGGGTTCTAATCCTGGGTCCACCACTTGTCTGTTGTGTGACCTTGGGTAAGTCACTTCACGTCTCTGGGCCTCTCAGTTCCCTCATCTCTAAAATGGGGCACTTGAGCACTTACTGTGTGCAGAGCACTGTATTAAGCACAATTCAGCAACAAAGAGAGACAATCTTCTTTGGGTACCAATATATTAACTTTTCCTCATCACTCTAGTTTTTTTCCTAAGCATGAAGTTCCCATTGATCTTCCCAAATTCTAAATTTGGGTATTAATTAACTTCCCTGTGAGCAAGGTAGGAAGTGAACCTATTAAGTAAATAACTAAGAATCCTAATAGCCTCATCACTTAACACTGCCTTATCATCCCCATTTGGCACATGAGGGAATCAAGGCCGAGAGAGAGCGTGGCTAAGTATCCAGATGTCTCAGTATAAGTAACTTGACAAAAATTAAGTCACTACAGGCCCTACATTTGAACATCATCAAGATAGTAACTACCAATATCTCTCTCAAGACTTAACGGAGGGAAAGAAAAGGGCAGGATAAGAACAAGAGGGTGAATTTGGAGTTAAAGAATATTCCCTAGGGGCCTAGAGTATCCTGCCTGAGTTGGAATGGAGAAGAAATGGGGAAAAGAGCAAAGAGTAGAACAAGGACAGGAGGCTTATATGTTCTTCCAGGAAGGTAGAAAATTCCTGACAATATTAAAAGGGCACAGGGGGGTGGGGTGAAAGGGAATAGAGGAAAGAATTAATGACATTATTGCATCGGCCTCCTCACTCATTCCCCTGTCTCTCCCCACTCTAGTCTATATTTTACTCTGATGCCTGGATCATTTTCCTAAAAAAAAAGTTCGTTTCACATCTCACCACTCCTCAGGAACCTCGAGCAGTTGCCCATCCACCTCCACATGGAACAGAAACTCCTTACCACAGACTTTAAAGCACTCATTCAACTTTCCTCCTCCTTCCTTACCGCACTGCTTTCCTACAACCACCCAGTTCTGCATATTTTTGCTCCTCTAACATCAACTTACTCACTGTATCCCGATCACGTCTGTCTCACCGCTGTCTCCTGGCACACGTCCTCCCTCTGACCTGGAACTCTCTCTCCCTCTCTGTATGACAGACCACACACTCTCCACCTTCAAAGACTTATTAAAAGTCCATCTCCTCCAAGAGGCCTTCCCCCACTAAGCCCTCTTTTGCCTTACTCCATCTCCCTTCTGTGCCGCCTACGCATTTGGATCTCTACCATTTAGGCACTTGATATTCACCCCACCCTCAGCCCCGCAGCACTTACGTACATATCCATAAATTATTTATTCATATCAGTGACTAGACTGTAAGATCCTTGTGAGCAGGGAACCTGTCTACCAACTTTGTTGTATTGTACTCTCCCAAGTGTTTAGTACAGTGCTCTGCACAGAGTAAGTGCTCCATAAATACATTGATTGACTCAATGATCGATCTCTCCACCAACCTCTAGCTCACGTCTTGCCTCTGATCTGGAACGCACTCCCTCTTCATCTCTGACAGAGGATCACTCTCTCCACCTTAGAAGTCATATTAAAAGCACAACTCCTTCAAGAGGCCCTCCCTGACTAATCCCTCATTTCCTCTTCTCCCACTCCCTTCTACGTTGCCCTTGCTCTTGGATTTATACCATTTATTCACCCCTCCCTCAGCCCCACAACATTAATGTAGGTATCTGTAATTTATTTACATTAAAGTCTGTCTCCTCCTCTAGACTGTAAACTCACTGTATGAAGAGATCACTGTACTTGGCTCTTGGAAGAGTACATACAAGAGGTGGTAAATACGTTCTCTACCCTCAACAAGCATGACATCTAGAGAGTAAATTGATTGAATATCATTGATTAAATACCATTGATTGACATTGTCAGCACTACTATGAAGAAATCAGATACAGCCTATCTTTGGAACACTTTCACATTAGCACAGTAATAATTCTACTAAGGCTAGGTTTGATATCTGTTAAGAATTTACGCTGTGATACGCACTGAACTGAACACCGGGGGAGATATGACACCATCAGATCCGACATGATCCCTGCCCCCCATGGCCTTCACTGTCTTCACTTCCCTCTACCATCCCACCCACACATTCCTCTCCTCTAACCCCCACGTACTCGCTGTACGACAATCTCATCTATCCCACCACTGACTCCTCATCCACATCTTCACCCGACTCTTCACCTACATCGTCTTTTGAGTTGAGAACTTCCTCCACTCTTCCCCCATTCAAAACCCTCCTAAACTCACACCTTTATCTCTAAATCCTCATTTCCCTCACCTGCCCCTCCCAAAGCATTCTAAGTGGTACCCTTCAAGCAATCACCCTACCCTAATTACCTCAGTGCTTAATCTACATATTCTTATTCTCTCCTAGCTATAATTTATCTTAATATCTGTCTCCCCTCTAGAATGTAAGCTCCCTGTGAATTAGGGATTGAACCTAGAATTAGAGAAGTAGGTTAGAGAAGCAGTATAGTGAAAAGAGCACGGGCTTGGGAGTCAGAGGTCGGGGGTTCTAATCCCTGCTCAGCCACTTATCAGCTGTTTGACTTTGGGCAAGTCACTTGACTTCTCTGTACCTCAGTTACCTCATCTGTGAAATGGGGATTAAGACTGTGAACCCCAAGTGGGACAACCCGATTACCCTCTATCTTCCCCAGCGCTTAGAACAGTAAGCACATAGTAAGCGCTTAACAAATGCCATCATCATTTTTATTATTATTACCCACCAACACCATTATATTGCACTCCCCAGGTTTTTAATAGAGCACTCTGCATATTGAAAATGCTCAACATATTTCATTCATTTATTCAATAGTATTTATTGAGCGCTTATTATGTGTAGAGCACTGTACTAAGTGCTTGGAATTTACAATTTGGCACTGATCTACTGATTTCCTATTCAATTTAGTTTAAATAGGCCTGAATGAAAAGACAAACTTCAGGTGAAACAACATATTAGGTCATAGCCTTTTCAACGTTTTCTAGTTTTTCCCAGACACTTCTTACATTTCCAATTAGGCAAATCAATCAATCAGTGGCATTTATTTAGCACTTACAGTGTGCTGGTTTTATTTCCCATTTTGCTCTATACTGTTGGCAGCTGTTTCAAAGAGGTTGCCCTTTTCTTGGTGGTTGAAGTGAATCAAATATATTTTGGGTCATGTAGGGACTTTTGGAATAAATCATTTTGTTCGTGGCTTTAATTTGTTAGGAATAGTTTCCCATGAAGTGGCTCTGCTTAGAAATTCTCCCTTGCTTTTTCATTAGTCAGAAGAGGAATAGAAAATTGGAAGGGGAAGGTAGAAGAAAATGGATTTTTTTATAGGTCACAGCCACAGGTGATAGGCAGATGACTGTGAAGAAAAATCATGTTTGTTATAGCCTAGTCTGATTTCTCAGATCCAGAAGGGACAGCAATCATCAAAACCTGAGAAGCAGCATAGCCTAGTGGGAAAAACCCAGGCCTAGGAGCCAGAGGACCTGGGTTCTAATCCCAGATCCACCACTTTGCCTGCTATGTGACCTTGGGCAAGGCACTTAACTTCTATGTACCTCGGGTTCCACAATTGTAAAATGGGAATACCTGTTCTCCCTCCTACTCGACTGTGAACCCCATATGGGGCAGCCCTATATCTGGCCTGATTAACTGGAAATAATAATGATAGTATTTAAGCCCTTACTATGTGCCAAGCGTATCTACTCCAGCGTTCAGAAGTTCAGAACCGTGCTTGTCACATAGTAAGTGCTTAACAAATTCTATTAAATAAAAAAATCAAAGGAAAGATCCTCATGCCAGTCAAGCACCCAAATAATATGATCATACTGAGAGGGGAGGCAGCATAGTCCAAGGAGAATAAGGGTGGACTGGGAACTAAGAGACCTAGGTTCAAGGGCTAATTCTAACACTAGCATCATCATAATAATAATAATAATGATATTTGTTAAGCACTTACTTTGTGCCAGGCACTGTACTAAGTGCTGGAATAGATACAAGCAAATCAGGTTGGATATAATCCCTGTCCCACATAGGGCTCACAGTCTTATTCCCCATTTCACAGATGAGGTAAGTGAGGAACGGAGAAGTTGAGTGAGTTACGGAAGGCCGCACGGCAGACACGTGGTGGAGTCGGCATTAGTACCCAGGACTTTCTGATTCCCAGGCCCGTACTCTATCCATTATGCCATGAGCATACAGTGTGACCTTGGGAAATATCCTTAATTTCCCCAGGCCTCACATTTCTTTTCTTTAAAATGGAGCTAAGAACTACATCCAATCTCATAACCTTGTATATTCTAGCTTAGAGAGTAAGGGCACAGGTGTTTTACAGGTTTTTCGAGGCCAGACCACCATCCTGACCACTTCCACCATCACCATCCCCATCACTACATCTACTCCACCACCATCACCATCTCCATCTCCAGCCCTGATCTCTCACCCTCTCTGCACTCTCACACTTCCTTCTGCCTTCAAGCCACCGCTACTTGGATGTCCTCCCATCTAAACATGTCTAAAAGAGAACGCCTTATCTTCCCACCAAACCCTGTCCTCCCCCTGACTTTCTTATCACTGTAGACAGCATCACCACCCTTCCTGTCTCACAAGCCCGTAACCTCGACTGTAAGCCCGTCAAGCGGCAGGGACCGTCTCTATCTGTTGCCGACTTGTTCATTCCAAGCGCTTAGTACAGTGCTCTGCACATAGTAAGCGCTCAATAAATACTATTGAATGAATCCTTTACTCCTCTCTTTCATTCAACCCACATATTCAATCCAACTCCAATTCCTTTAGGTTCCACCTTCACAACATCACTAAAATCTGCCCCTTCCTCTCCATGCCAACTGCTATATTAATCCCAGCACTTATCCTATCCTTCCTTGATTACTATATCAGACTCCTTGCTGACCTCCCTGCCTCCTGTCTCTCCCCACTCTGGTCCATAGTTCACTCGGGATCCTTTCCTGCAAAAATGTTTAGACCATGTGTCCCTACTCCTCAGAGAACTCCACATCAAACAAAAATTCCTCACCATTGACTTTAAAGCAATCACCTTGCCCCCTCCTACCCCACCGCACTACTCTCCTACAATAACCATACCCTCACACTTCATGCTCTGTTGCTAAACTTCTCGCTGTACCTTCAGCTCGTCTATCTCGCCACCGACCTTCCGCCCACATCCTGCCTCTGTCCTGGAATACCCTCCCTCCTCATATCCAAGAGACAATTGCTCTCTCCCCTTCAAAGCCTTACTGAAGGCCCATCTCCTCCAAGAGACTTCCCTAACTAAACCCTCTTCTCCTCTTCTCCCTCTCCCTTCCGTGTCACCCTGACTTGCTCCCTTTATTCATTCCCTCTCACAGTCCGACAGCACCCGTGTACATATTTGTAATTGACTTATTTATATATATGTCTGTCTCCCCCTCTAGACTGTAAGCTCACTGAGGTCTGGAAATGTGTCTGTTATAGTGTACTTTCCCATTTGATTAATATAGTGCTTTGCACACAGTAAGCACTAAATAAATAAGATTGAATGAACAAACACTAATAATAATAATAATTATGGTTTTGTTAAGCTCTAGCTATGTGCCTGACACTATGCTGAGCACTGAGATAGATACAAAGAAATCAGTTTGGACACAGTACATGTCCCACATGGGGCTCAAAGTCGCAATCCCCATTTTACAGATGAGGTAACTGAGGCACAGAGAAGTGAAGTGGCTTGCCCAAGGTCACGCAGCAGACAAGTGGCAGAGCCGGGACTAAATCCCAGGTTCTTCTGACTTCCAGGCCGGTGCTCTATCCACTAGCCCACACTGCTCCTGAATCGACTCCCAGTTTTCAAGCGGAATGCATCATTGTCTGAAGTTTTGGTTTACTCTAGACTGTCAGTTCATTGGGCGGCAGAAATATTCCAAGCGCTCAGTACAGTGCTCTGCACACAGTGAGCACTGGATAAATTAGACTGATTGACGCCCTTCCTTAGAACTAGATTATAAACTCATCCACTCAAGTGTAAAATCCTTGAGGGCAAAGGTATAGTGTCTACATAGTATCTCATACTGTTCCAAATGTTTTGTACAGGGTTCTGCACATAGTACGTGCTCAAAACATACCACTGATTATTTGATTTCTTCTTCCTCCCTGCTGTTGGTTTTCAAATGGTAATAATGTTGGTATTTGTTCAGCGCTTACTATGTGCAGAGCACTGTTCTAAGCGCTGGGGTAGATACAGGGTAATCAGGTTGTCCCACGTGAGGCTCACAGTTAATCCCCATTTTACAGAAGAGGTAACTGAAGCACAGAGAAGTGAAGTGACTTGCCCACAGTCACACAGCTGAAGTGGCAGAGCCAAGAGTCGAACCCATGATCTCTGACTCCGAAGCCCAGGCTCTTTCCACTGAGCCACGCTGCAGGTGTTTGGATATCCTGCTTCATCCGTTCTCATCACGTGCCCCACCCGGCATAACAGTGTTGAGATGAGCAAAGATTCTGGGCTAGGAAACTGATTCAGTGTCAGAACTTGTAATCCTGTCTTGCCACATGCCACAGGATTAGAACCCATTACCTTCTGTTTCCCAAGCCTATGCTCTATCCACTACACCATGCTGCTTCTCTACCAGGGTCATCGGGAATATTCTCCGAGGGGAGTGGCTTCTCACTTTGGAAATGGAACTGAGCTCTCCTGGGAGCAAAATGAAGGAAAATGACTCCATTGGAAATAGCAACTAACTAGGATACAGCTCCTCTCATGAGATTTACCTTAAAGTATTCCATGTAGGAATGGATTTCTCTCTACCCATGCCACTCCTGGAGTAAAAAAAAGAAAGTTGGTGGGAGTTAATTTGACTCTTAGCTAATTCTGTGGATGATGTTAGCCCGAACCCCTTTTCTCAGCTTTTTCCTCCAGCAGCACTCCAGACGACACATGGACTAATAATAATAATAATAATGTTGGTATTTGGTAAGCGCTTACTATGTGCAGGGCACTCTTCTAAGTGCTGGGGGAGATACAGGGGAATCAGGTCGTCCCACGTGAGGCTCACAGTTAATCCCCATTTTACAGATGAGGGAACTGAGGCACAGAGAAGTGAAGTGACTTGCCCACAGTCACACAGCTGACAAGTGGCAGAGCCGGGAGTCGAAATCATGACCTCTGACTCCGAAGCCCGGGCTCTTTCCACTGAGCCACGCTGCTTCCCCAACTAACCACCGGGCCTAGTAAGGAGACCTCCAGCTTGGCCCCATCGAATTATGTTTCAGCCTTCGGTACAGTGCTCAGGACACAGTAATCGCTCACTAAATGTTGCTGATCGATTGAGTGGATCCATTACCTTGCACCCCTTGTGTGCTTTTTGTTCTGTGGCATGTGTAAAGTCCTTCCTATGTGCCAGACACTACTAAGCCATGGAGTGATCACAAGTAAATTAAATTGGACACAGTCCCTGTCCCCCGTGGGGCTCCCAGTCAACAGGAGAGGGATCAAAGCAATTGAATCCCCATTTAACAGATGAGGAAAACTGAGGCACAGAGATTTGGAGTGACTTGCCCAAGGTCCTGGCCGAGCCAGGATTAACAACCAGATCCACTGACTCCCAGGCCTATCCATGAGGCCACTTGAGATTTACTGGAATTATTTAGCATATGTATGGGCACATTCTACATAAAATATACAATCCTCTTATCCTATCTCATATATTTAGTCCTAATTTCTAAATCTTGTTTTATTTTTGGTTGTTGGTGTGTGTGTGTGTGTGTGTATTTGTTTGTATACAGGCACAATTCGTTCAGAAGGCATCTGCCGAGACAGATGCAAGTATCCAGTGTTGATTTCAGCATGGGAACAGAACCAGTGTTACAGAGAGGCGAGACGACCACCAGCATTGGGAGAATAAAACCAGAGCTCTACAAACAAAAGTCAGTCGACTCTGAGGGAAACAGGAAAGAAGACATCAAAACTTGCGGGAAACTGAACTTCACTCTCCAATACGACTACGAAAATGAACTCCTTGTGGTTAACATTGTCAAAGCCTTAGATCTCCCCGCTAAAGACTTCACAGGGACATCAGATCCCTACGTGAAGATATATCTTCTTCCAGACAGGAAAAAGAAGTTTCAGACTCGTGTGCACAGAAAGACCCTAAACCCTCTCTTCGAAGAAACCTTTCAGTTTCCTGTACCCTACGATCAATTAAGCAACAGAAAACTGCATTTCAGTGTATATGATTTTGACAGATTTTCTAGACATGACATGATTGGGGAAGTTATTCTTGATAACTTTTTTGAAGTCTCCGATCTCTCCAGGGAAGCCGCAGTGTGGAAAGATATCCACTGTGCCACCACAGTAAGTAATAATGGTACCCCAATATCTGTGTTGCCATTTTATTTTCCTTTTTTCCAGTTTAGAGACCAGTTCCCTGTCCATGCAAACTGTTAATCTGGTCTCTTAGATCCTTCTGCATTTGATTTATTTTGTTTGGGAACTCACAAAATAACTGAAATACCGATTTTCTAAAGGTACGTACCGTGTCAAATCACAAGGCTCAGATGATCCTTGCGTGCATCAAGACTGGCCTTGGGAATTGAAAGCTTTTGAGATTTAGGGATGTTTAGCCCGGAGGTTAAGAAATCTCAGGAAGAAGTTTCACACCTGTATCAGATTTCCCATTTTCCTTTTCCCTGTTCATGGGAGAAGTTGACCTCTTAGACCTCAGCTTATTCAGAAGCGCTCAGGTTAATTGCCCAGTCCCGAGCCCACGCTGCCAAACAACCCTATTTCTTGGCCTAAGTGCCTGCAGAGTCCTTGAGCTGGGCTCGTACAAGTCCAGAGATCTTGCCTAGTGGAAAAAGCCTGGGCCTGCGAGTCAGAGGACCTGAGTTCTAATCTGCGTTCGGCTACCTGCCTGCTGTGTGCCCTTGGGCAAGTCACAGAATTTCTCTGTGCTTCCATTTCCTCATCTGTAAAAGAGGGATTAAAGGCCTGCTCTCCCTCCCTCATAGATTGTAAATTTCATGCAGGAAAAGGACTGTATCTAACCTGATTATCTGGTATTTACCCTAGTGCTTAGTACATATAATAATACCAATGTTGGTATTTAATAAGCGCTTACTAAGTGCAGAGCACTGTTCTAAGCGCTGGGGTAGATACAGGGTAATCAGTTGTCCCACATGAGGCTCACAGTCTTAATCCCCATTTTTACAGATGAGGTAACTGAGGCACAGAGAAGTGAAGTGACTTGCATTTTATCTGGAGTAGCAGCGTGGCTCAGTGAAAAGAGCATGGGCTTTGGAGTCAGAGGTCATGGGTTCACATCCCAGCTCTGTCACCTGTCAGCTGTGTGACTGTGGACAAGTCAGTTCACTTCTCTGTGCCTCAGTTACCTCATCTGTAAAATGGGGATGAAGACTGTGAGCCTCATGTGGGACAACTTGATTCCCCTGGGTCTACCCCAGTGCATAGAACGGTGCTCGGCACATAGTAAGCGCTTAACAAATACCAACATCACCGTTATTATTATTACAGAGTAAAGGTTTAACAAATGCCATGATTATAATGATTAGGCAATAGTGTTCACAAGCTCCCCCTCCTTAGATTGGCCTTCAACTTTTCAGCCCAAGACACCCCTTTCTCCCTGCTTTATCTCTTCTTCCCTGGAAAAGGGAGGGGCCCTTTTCTCCCAGCTGTTAATCTGTCATAGAAGCCACTGTATTTCTCCTCCTTCCCCTCAGAGCAGCTCCTGAATTCCAATTTCATTCTCTGCTTGTCTCCCATCCACCACACACCCAGAGACTAGAAACTTGTGACCAATGACTGTTTTCAATTAATACCTTCTTTATATATCTGTTGTGTATTCACTTATATTAATGTCTGTCTCTCCCTCTAGACTGTAAACTCGCTGTGGGCAGGAAATGTGTCTACCGCCTCTGTTATATTGTATAGAGAAGCAGCATGGCTTAGTAGAAAGAGCCCAGGCTTGGGAGTCAGGGGTTGTGGGTTCTAATTCCGCCTCTGCCACTTGTCAGCTGTGTGATTTGGGGCAAATCACTTAACTTCTCTGTGCTTCAGTTATCTCGTCTGTAAAATGCGGATGATGCCTGTGAGCCCCTCGCGGGACAACCTTATTACCTTCTATCTACACCAGCGCTTGGCATATAGAAAGTGCTTAACAGATACCGTCATTATTATATGAAGCAGTGTGGCTTAGTATGAAGCAGCGTGGCTTAGTGGCAAGAGCACAGGCTTCAGAGGATGTGGGTTCTAATCCCGGATCGGGCACTTGTCTTCTGTGTGACCTTGGGCAAGTCACTTCACTTCTCTGTGCCTCAGTTACTTCATCTATAAAATGGGGATTAAAAGTGTAAGCCTCACGTGGGACAACCTGATTACACTGTATCTACCCCAGTGCTTAGAACATTGCTTAGCACATAGTAAGCGCTTAACAAAGACCATCATCGTTATTATTATCACTCTCCCAAGTGTTTAGTATAGTGCTCTGCGTAAGAAAAGTGCTCAATAAACACAGTTGATTGATACACCTACGCTCCTAGCTCTTTTTACGTGCATAGTAGGTACTCGGTAAATAGTAGCAGAGAAGCAATGTGGGCTAATGGAAAAACAACAGTACTGGGATTCAGGAATCATGAGTTTTATTTATTCATTCATTCAGTCATACTTGTTGAGCATATACTGTGTGCAGAGTGCTGTTCTAGGCGCTTGGGAGAGTACAGTAAATAGCACAGCAAAAAAGGATTATTTCTGCTCTTGGAGATAAGAGGGAGCCCTTCCCTCCCTGGCTTCTTCCTGCTTCTTGGTCAGTGATACCACAGGTTGAGAGATGGAGAGAATGAGATGTGAGGACAAAATCAAGCTCAATTAAATTTCGCATCTACCCAAGTTCAGGATTTTATTTGTGGTGCCAGTTGACATTAGCCAAATTAACCAGTTTAGGGCTCTAAAACACAGGCAAGTTAGTCCCTAGATTGGGGGTGGTGGAATGCAGTCTGAATAGCTGTTCATCTCACTAAGTTCTCTACTGTTGGCCCATATATAGGAAAGGAATATTCCACTCAGCAATGAGCAAAGTTGAAGCAGGACACACTTATATTCCCATCACAACACTGGTGATGTGAAAGTGGACAGAGTGGGAATCTTGTATGCTAATGCTGTTATACTCTTCCAAGTGGTTAGTACACCGTTCTGTACTAAGTATGTTCTCAGTCTAGTGGATAGAGCATGGGCCTGGGAGTCAGAGGACCTGGGTTTTAATCACAGCTCTGCCACCTGTCTGCTGTGTGACCTTCTGTGAAGTCATTTAACTTCCCTGGGCCTCAGTTACCTCAGCTATAAAATAGGATTAAGACGGTGAGCCCCAAGTGGGAGATGGACTGGGTCCAACCTGATTACCTTGTATCTACTCCAGTTCTTAGTAAAGTGCCTGGCACATAATAAACACTTGACAAGTACCATAAAACAAACAAAAAAAGTTATATATATATATATATATATATACCCACCACATCTAGATATATATATATATACATATATATATAATTGATTGATTAAATCAAGATAGTTTCTTAGCCAGTCTCTAAGAAAATGTTCCTCAAGAAATGTAAAAATTAAAACATAATATGCCTCACTTCAAAAAGTTCTTAAAAATATAAAAATAGTTATAAATGGTAAATTCATTTTAAATTCTTATGAAGAAGTCCATTCAACCAGCTCTCCCCTACGAACCTCACCTCACTGATCTCCTACTACAGTTCTATCTGCAAACATTGCTCCTCAAACACCAGTTTACTCACCGGTCCTCGATTTTGTTTGTCTTGCTGCTGGTCCCATGCCCATGTCCTCTTTCTGGCCTGTAACTCCCTCCGCCTTCACATCCAAGATGCCTCCACTCTCTCCACTTCAAAAGCCTCCAAAAGTCACATCTCCTCTAAGAGTCTTTCCCACACTAAGCCTTCATTTCCCCTATTTCCCCTCCCACCGGCATCACCTCTGCATTTGAATCTGTACCCTGTCCCCAGTCCCACAGCATTTACCAATACTTTCCTATGAGAAGCAGTGTGGCTCAGTGGAAAGAGCCCGGGCTTGGGAGTCAGGGGTCATGGGCTCGAATCCCAGTTCTGCCACTTGTCAGTTGGGTGACTGTGGGCAAATCACTTAACTTCTCTGTGTCTCAGTTCCCTCATCTGTAAAATGGGGATTAAGACTGTGAGCCTCATGTGGGACAACCTGATTACCCTGTATACCCCAGCGCTTAGAACAGTGCTCTGCACAGAGTAAGCACTTAACAAATACCAACATTATTATTATTATTACAGTATAACAATTTACAGACACATTCCCTGCCACAAGGAGCTTAGTCCCAACACCACCACTTACCTGCTGTGGAAAGTTGGCAAGTCACTTAGTTTATCTGTGCCTCAATTTCCTCATCTGTAAAATGGAGATGAAATACCTGTTCTCTCACCTCCTTAGACTGCAAGCACCCCTTGTGGAATAGCATCTGTGTCCAATCTGATTATCTTGTATCTATTCCCCTGTTCAGCACACTCCTTGGCAAATAGCAAGCCCTTAAATGCCATCATTATTTGTTATAGTAATAATGTCAATTAATTATAAAAATAAAAATAATCACCCACCAAAATGACTGGGCACTCCCTGTAGGGAGCTCCCAGACAAAAGTCCTCATTTGGCTCCTGAGAGAGGTAGGAATTCTTCCTCCAAGGTCCTCCTTTGGAAAGCAGCATGGCTTAGTGGATAGAGCACAGGTGTAGAGCACTGAGAAACAGCGTGGCTCAGTGGAAAGAGCACGGGCTTTGGAGTCAGAGGTCACGGGTTCAAATCCTGGCTCGGCCATTTGTCAGCTGTGTGACTTTGGGCAAGTCACTTAACTTCTCGGTGCCTGAGTTACCTCATCTGTAAAATGGGGATGAAGACTGTGAGCCCCACGTGGGACAACCTGATTCCCCTGTGTCTACCCCAGCGCTTAGAACAGTGCTCGGCACATAGTAAGCGCTTAACAAATACCAACATTATTATTATTATTATTGGAAGTCAGAAGATCATGGGTTCTAATCCCAGCTCTGTCACTTGTCTGCTGTGTGGCCTTGGGCAAATCACTTCAATTCTCTGGGCCTCAGTTACCTCAACTATAAAACAGAGATTAAGACTGTGAGCCCTATGCGGGTCAGAGACTGTGTCCAATCTGATTTGCTTGTATCCACCCCAGTGCTTAGTATTATTATTACTGTATCCTAAAAGCTATAGATGTTGGATTTTAATTTACCAAGTGCTTAGAGAAAAAGCACAGGCCTGGTAGTCTGAGGAGGTGGGCTCTAATTCCAGCTCCATCACTTACCTGCTATATGATCTGGAGGAAGGCATTTAACTTCTCTGTGTCTCAGTTCCCTTATCTGCAAAATAGAGATTCCATACCTGTTCTCCTTCCTACTTGGACTCTGAGCCCCATATGGGACTGGATTATCTTTTATCTCCCCCGGAACTTAATACAGAACTAGGCACAGAGTAAAGTGCTTAAAAAAATACCACAATTACTATGATTATTACAGTGCGCTGCATACAGTTAGCATTCAGTGAATACCATTGATCCTCCAAGGCTCTCATCTCTATGGTTGTTGACCTCACTGATGCCTTCCTATTCTTCTGCCTTCTTCCCCATAGGAGTAGCCTCCCGGCTCTTTTTCCCTACTTAGACTGCCAAGTCCAAGTGGGAATAGAACTATGTTTGATCTGATTGTCTTGGATCTACCCTCGAGCTTAGTACAATGCCTAAAACATAGTTTTAAACATAAACCTAAAACATTAATGCTTAAATATCATTGTTAATTTTATTTTTCCCCTCATTCCAGCCCTCCAGAGTCCTTGTGAGAGCCTCCAACTTGATAGGAAAAGAGACTGTATTGCACATAGGTACATGGGGAATATTAGAGAATTCTTAACATCCTTGTGAGAAGGAGAGGGTTGGGACTAGCCTTGATAAGGATTCACAAACCTTCCTGAAGGTTAACAGCTGGAGCATGTCACAGGTTGATCTCACAAGAGAAGCAGCATGGTCTAATGGAAAGAACACGGTCCTGGGAGTCAGGGCACCTGGCTTCTAATCCCAGCTATGCCACTTGCCTGCTGGGTGACCTAAAGCCAGTTATTTAACTTATTTCTGCCTCAGTTTTCTAACCTGTAGAATGAGCATTAAATGTCTGTTCTACTTCGACTGTGAGCCCTATGGGTCTGAGCTGATTATCTTGTATCTACCCCAGGACTCAGTACAAGTGCCACAGTTTTATTTATTACAAACTCGCAGAGGGCTCTGATGCTATATGAGTTCTTTTACAGAGGGTTCTGATGCTATATGAGTTCTTTCCAACCCAGTACCAATCAGGTGTAAGGCTCAGAATGGTTTAAGGGATTTGATGAAGTAGATAATAATAACAATAATGATAATGGTATATGTTAAGCACTTACTCTGTGTCAAGCACTGTTCAAGGTATTCAGATTGTCCCAAATGGGGCTCAGTCTTAATCCCCATTTTACAGAGGAGGTAACTGAAGCACAGAGAAGTTGAGTGACTTGCCCAAAGTCACACAGCAGACAAGTGGTGGAGCCGGGATTAGAGCCCACGTCCTCTGACTCCCAAATCCATGATCTTTCCACTAATCTACGCTGCTTCTCTGTCTATGGAGTTCCTAGATCCAACTGAGGCCTATATATTTCAATGCATTTGGGGTTTTGTGGGATCAGGGTGCAGAGGGAGAGGGGTGGCAGATTGTAGTGGCAGAGAGAATCAAGGTACTGGTAGATTTGGAGGATGGCAAGAGAGCCCATAACTGAATCCTGGAGATGTCAATAGATGGAGCAGTAGCGGAGAGAAAGTCCATCTGGACTTGGGTCATCCAGGCTAAAAGGATCGCTGCAGCCTTTAATCAACCAGTGGTACTTAGTGAGCACTTGCTGTGTGCAGAGCACTGTACTAAACACTTGGGAAAGTACAACACAACAGAATTGGTAGACAGGTTCCTTGCCCACAGCAGTTATGGAGTCTAGAGGGGAGAGACAGATATATAAATAATTTGGAGAAGTTGCCTTGCCTAGTGGAAAGAACATAGGCCTGGGAATCAGAGGACCTAGGTTCTGATCCCAGCTCTGCCAAGTCCTTGCAGTATGACCTTGGACAAGTCACTAAACTCTGGATGCCTCAGTTCCCTCATCTGTAGAATGGGGATTCAATACTTATTCTCCCTCCTATTAAGACTATGAGTCCCATTAGAGACATGGATTGTGTCTCACCTAAATAACTTGCACCTATCCCAGAGCTTACAACAGTTTGAACACATAGGAAGGGCTTAAATACTATATAAAATGGTGTGGGGCTGAAGCTGAGGTGGATACCAGATGTGCAAAGAATTCCGATACAGCTGTGCAGACAACACAGAAGGGAGAGGGAATCAGGGAAAAGAGGGCTCAATCAGGGAAGGGCTCTTGAAGGAGACATGACCTCCAGGATATAAAATATCCTCCATAGTCTTCTCCAGGGTTATCCAGCTAAACTGCCTTCCCGGACGATTTATCTTTTAAGCAGATCTCGTTCCAGAGGACAAGCAGGTCAATTACAATCTCCCAGGAGCTCAACCCAGGACACAGGTCTTGGGTTAGTGGAGATTAATCAAGGTTGATTTATCAACTTGATTTATCAGATCCCAGCAGAACCTCCCTTGCTCAGCTCATAGCCCGGCCAGATGAGACTGGTGAGAGGGGAAGATACAACCAAAAAAATTCACAAGTTGGAAGTAATCATTTCCACAAAAGGGAAGGGAAGCTTCCCATCTTCAACTAAAGTTGAAGGGCTCGAAAGGAGAACAACCATCCATCATCCCTCACCAATTAGGCCACCTCTCTCATCTGATCTCAACCTCCTGGCTAAGCACCTTCATCTTTATGATGTACTGCAACTGGTTGTCAGAGGACACACGCGACAAATCCCAAACACCTGAGACAAAGCAGGAAATTGAATCTGTTATAGTCTGAGGTAAAAGCCCCTCTAAATCACCAACCACTCTTTAGTGGAACAACAAGGTAGGATTTTGATTCTCCTTTTTTTCCCCAGAAAAGTCGGGAGATTATTTATGACTGCTTCAGAGCTCCTGTGTGACTAAAGGGAAAATCCGACTTGTAGTCCTCAGGAAGAACTTTCCCCGATAAAGAGGGGTGGAACTGCTGATATACACTGGACTTAGAAGAAGACACGTAGCTTCGTTATGAAATTCACCTGACACATGAACTGTATTAAGGGTGCAAAGTGGGAGTAAAACACATACAATATGACATTTCCTTTTGACCTCTATTCAGAATTGAGGACATGCACATACCACTGAATCTCAATATTCCTTTGGTGGTCTGTGATCCACTTATTCCCATCTCTGACAAATATTATTATTATTATATTTGTTAAGTGCTTACTATGTGTCGGGTACTGGGCTGGACATAGGTTGATCAGGTGGGCCACAGTTCTCTCCCACTTGGGGCTCACAGTCTAAGTATGAGGTAGAATAAGCATTTAGTACAATGCTCTGCACTCAAATACAATTGATTGAATAAGCTAATTGAATACTCATTTTACAGAGGAGGAAAATGAGAGACAGAGAAGTTACTAATAATAATAATAATAGAGAAGCAGCGTGGCGTGGCCCGTGGAAAGAGCACGCGCTTGGGAGACAGAGGTTGTGGGTTGAAATTCTGGCTCCACCACTTATCAGCTGTGTGACTTTGGACAAGTCTCCTGACTTTCTTGTGCCTCAATTACCTCATCTCTAAAATGGAGAATGAGATTATGAGCCCCACGTGGGGCAACCTGATTACCTTGTATCTACCCCAGTACTTAGAACAGTGTTCGGCACATAGTAAGTGTTTAACAAATGCCATCATTATTTATTATTATCATGTTACTTATTAAGGCCTTACTATGTGCCCGGCACTGTACTAATCGCCAGGGTGGGTACAAGGAAATCATGTTGGACACAGTCCCTGTCCGGCATAGGGCTACAGTCTTAACCCCCATTTTATGGATGATGTAACTGAGACACAGAAAAGTGAAGTGACTTGCCCAGGGCCACACAGTAGACAAGTGTCAGAGTCGGAATTAGAAGCCATGACCTTCTGGCTCCCAAGCCCGTGCTCTATCCATTACGCCATGCAGCTTCTCCTAGTGAATGGCCCTAAATCGCACAGTGTGCAACTATCAAAACTGGGATTAGAACCCAGGTTCTGTGACTCCCAAACTCCTGCTCTTTCCACTAGGCCATGATATTCCTCTCAGATGGGTCAACTCCTTTAAGTGAGCCCAGATTCCTTAAAGGCCATAGGGCATATATTGGAGCTAAAGCTCAAACCTTCCCATGTCCCATCTATTTAATATCCCAGTCAAGAGTTCAACGAAAAGTTTATAGGCTTGATCCAAAAAAAGCTTTCCATTCCCTCTCCTGAGTTAGTGAAGACGTTCTTTAGGAAAGGTGACCGAAAGATTGAATAAAAATCGGGTAAGATGTTGAGCCCGGAAGTCAGAGGACCTGGGATTAGCCAATTGCCTGTTGTATAACCTTGGGCAAGTCAGTCTATGCCTCCATTACCTCAGCTGTAAATTGGGGATTAAATTCTCCTCCCTCCTACTTAGACTGTGAGCCCCATGTGGGACCAGACCTGCGTTTGCTCTGATTATCTTGGATCTACCCCAACACAGGACAGTGACTGGAATATAGTAAGTTCTTAACAAGTACCATTTTTACAAATTGAGAGATCACAGTTCAGAAACTACTTTGCTAGATTCCATGCCAACTGTAGCATGGCTCAGTGGAAAGAGCACGGGCTTGGGAGTTCGAATCCCGGCTCAGCCACTTGTCAGCTGTGTGACCGTGGGCAAGTCACTTAACTTCTCTGTGCCTCAGTTACCGCATCTGAAAAATGAGGATTAAGACTGTGAGCCTCACGTGGGACAACCTTATTACCCTATATCTACCCCAGCGCTTAGAACAGTGCTCTGCATATAGTAGGCACTTAACAAATACCAACATTATTATTATTATTATTTCCGTCCTTGTGATTGTAAATACAATACTTTCAAACAATCCTTTCTTTACCAATGGGAACCTATTTTGAGTTTGAAATCTCAGGTACACATGAACAACCCATTAGTTGTAAGCCCACGGAGGGCAGGAAGTGTGTCTTGTTCTTCATACTCTCCTAAACCCTTAGCACAATTCATCACACTCAGTATGTGCTCAATTAAACTCTTACTACTAGTTTGTAGTTCTGTCAATATTTGTTAAGTGTTTAATATGTGCCAGGCCGTGTATTAAGCTCTGGGGTGGATACAAAGAAATAGGGTTGGACACAGTCTCTGTCTCCGTCTCACAGGGGGCTCACAGTCTTAATCCCCATTTTACAGATGAGGGAACTGAGGTACAGAGAAGTTAAGTGATTTGGCCAAGGCCATGCAGCAGACAAGTGGGGGATCCAGAATTAGAACCCAGGTCCTTCGGACTTCCAGGACCGCGCTCTAGCCATGAGGCCTTGCTGCTTCTAACCTATGTGCCAAGACCAAGGGTCTGGTCAAGAAAGGCATCTCGATTCTATATCAACAATCTCAAACTGAATGCGGTACAGTGAACTCAGCGTGGCTCAGTGGAAAGAGCCCGGGCTTGGGAGTCAGAGTTCATGGGTTCGAATCCCGGCTCTGCCACTTGTCAGCTGGGTGACTGTGGGCAAGTCACTTAACTTCTTTGTGCCTCAGTTCCCTCATCCGTAAAATGGGGATTAACTGCGAGCCCCGTGTGGGACAACCTGATTACCCTGTATCTACCCCAGCTCTTAGAACAGTGCTCTGCACATAGTAAGTGCTTAACAAATACCAACATTATTAGATTAGACTGTAAGCCCATCAGAGGGCAGGGACTGTCTCTGTCTGTTGCTGATTTGTACATTCCAAGCGCTTAGTACAGTGCTCTGCACATAGTAAGCGCTCAATGAATACTATTGAATGAATGAATGAATGAACTCTGAAAAAGCTCATAAAAAATCTGTCACACCCAAACAAATCCTGGTGCAAACAGGCAGGGCACACGGACCGCTTGTAAACAACCACTGAGACGTGCTTAGTGAACCTGTGTATAACCACATGTGGACTATGGGAAGTTACTTCATGGTCAGGAAAGTGAACAATGGTAGCCAGCATAATGCTTCAGAAAATAAGACCCGTCTTTTAATAGCACTCAATTCCCAGATACCCTAATTCGATCAATCAATCAGTGATATTTATTGAGTGCTTACTCTGTGCAGAGTTGTCCTAAGCGCTTGGGAGAAGACAATAGAACAGAATTGGTAGACAGGTTCCCTACCCACAGTAATGGTAATTCATTAATTTTTATTGATGACTGTCACCCCCTCCAGACTGTAAGCTTGCTGTGTGCAGGGAATGTGTCCATTTATTGCTGAATTGTACTTTCCCAAGCATTCAGCAGCGCTCAACACAGGAAGCTCTTCACTCTCATTATAGGAAGCGCATTCAGCCGAAGAGACTGTGCTCCGGGTGTCTCTCTAATCCCACTTATTTTACTCCCCGTTGCATATCAACTAATCCATCATATTTATGTGAGCCCCTATTATGTGCAGAGCTATCAAAAGGCTTGGAAGAGTCCAACTGAGGATAAAGACAGTATCCAACGTATGAAGAGGGAGGGAGGTCCAGTCTCATAGGGCGTAGGGAAGCACTGGGGATAGAGGCAAAGGAGCATGGGAAGGTCCCTTGGGAGGAGAACAGAGTGTGAAAAATGGCAAGTTTAGAAGGGACAAAGCCTGAAAAATCCTGACCATCGTAGAGGACGGGGGTTGGGTGGTTTTCGGGATCAGGGGGTGGCACCCTTGACCTACACTGAGCCTCTTTCATTTCACTTAGCTCCGAGGTCCCGGGCTTGTGAGCCCAGTGCCTTCTTTAGTGGCCTTGCTGGCTACCTGGCTGGCAGACCACATTGGAAGAGGACCAGGAAGACTGTGTAGAAACCACACTCTAAAATCCAGCAACAGACTGAGAAGCTATTCTCCACCCCAGACCTTCCCATAATGGCCTCTCTCACCTTCATCACTCCCCATCCTCCAGAAAGTTGTTTTCCTTTCAGTGCTATCCAAGGAGGAAAAAGACCAGTGGCGCTATCTCCTCTATGCAGTCAGGTTAGACTAACTATACTAAGAATGATATTTGTTAAGTGCCTATTCTGTGCAAACAGCCAGAGTCGTTAAAGTACGATAAATCGACATGGTTCCTGCCCCACATAGGGCCCACGGTCAAAGAGGAGGAAGAACAGGAATTGAAGTGCCATTTTCAAATGAGGAAACTGAGGCTCTGAGAAGCTGAGCGAATTGCCCACAATCACAAAGAATCCAAGAGGCAGAGCAGACTTGAGAACCGAGATCTCCTAATTAAACAGGCCTGAGCTCATTCTACCGAGCCACGGTGTTTCCCCAAAGGCTACAATATATCTCAGAAGCTTTGCAAACACAATACCTTTTTATGTTCTTAAGAAAGAAAAAAAGAATGATTTTAAGGTCTTGGGTTTCTTATTTTGAGTTTGGAGAAGCTGTGGGATTTTGTGCCTAATATAGTAATTTGCTTAATATAAACCTCACTGGAACAAAATATGAAATTCTAGTTCTGTTAGAATCTCCTTAATGAGGCTCATATTCGCTCCCAATCTCAAAGCTATGAGTAAGAACTTTAAAATGGTGGCAACGTTGAGAAAAAAACCAGAGAAAAAGGGAAGCCTTTTTTCATTATTTGTCATAAAGAAGTTCCTTTCTCGAGATATTTTTGTTCTTTTCTAATTGTGCTCCTAATTATAATGAACAGTTGGTGCTGTAATAGCTTCAATGTGAGCAGTGTAGATTAATTCATGTCAACACATTTACAGTTTATGGTCTTGCAGTTGAGAAATTCTATCATAATATTTTTTATTTCCATAGTGAAGTTTATTGAAAAATGAGTTATGGAACTAGCTCGTACTTCCATAGAGACACTCCATGAATTTTACAATTGGTAACAGTACAGTTTTTACATTCAAGTAGCAGGAAAAAAGAAGGATGCATTAGGTTTAAATTTCTTTTTTGTATATTTTTCTAGATTTGTTCCGATGGGAGTGCTAAATAGTTTCATAAGGAACAGATTACCTTTCCCCTTCACTTTGCAAATTTCTTCTTGCACAGAATCTACCTGCTCTAGACTTAGATAATGATAGTAAGGACTACGGAGGAGAAACATCATCCTATCGTCCATGTGCTGTATTCGAAAAAACCTTGGAAAGAGTGGTAGTTTTACTAAGGGGTTATTTTTCAGGAGTTCAATGGTTTTGAATTGTTGGCTATATGAGTGAGAGTGATTTTAAGAAGGATATTGGGCTTACAGCATTTTATTAAGGAAGACATTAATAATAATAAAGTAATATTGGTATTTGTTAAGCGCTTACTACATGCAGAGCACTGTTCTAAGCGCTGGGGTAGATATGGGGGAATGAGGTTGTCCCACGTGAGGCTCACAGTCTTCATCCCCATTTTACAGATGAGGGAACTGAGGCACAGAGAAGTGAAGTGACTTGCCCACAGTCACACAGCTGACAAGGGGCAGAGTCGGGATTCGAACCCATGACCTCCGACTCCCAAGCCCGGGCTCTTTCCACTGAGCCACATTGGGAGCAAAGAGAAGCAGCTTAGCCTAGTGAAAAGAGCACTGGCCTGGGAGTCAGAGGACATGAGTTCTAATTCCGGCTCTGTAATTTTCCTACCGTGTGACCTTGGTGAAATCACTTTGCTTCTCTGTGCCTCAGTTTTCTCATATGTAAAATGGGCATTCACTAACTTTACTCCCTTCTATTTAGATTGTGAGCCCCGTGTGGGACAAAAGCTATATCTGATCGGATTATCCCTCTAGTCTATGAGCTCACTGTGGGCAGAGAATGTGTCTACCAACTCTGTTATATTGTAATAATAATAATAATGTTGGTATTTGTTGAGCGCTTACTATGTGCCGAGCGCCGTTCTAAGCGCTGGGGGAGATACAGGGGAATCAGGTTGTCCCATGTGAGGCTCACAGTTAATCCCCATTTTACAGATGAGGGAACTGAGGCCCAGAGAAGTTAAGTGACTCGCCCACAGTCACACAGCTGACAAGTGGCAGAGCCGGGAGTCGAACTCATGACCTCTGACTCCGAAGCCCAGGCTCTTTTCCACTAAGCCACGCTGCTTCCCCCAAGGGCTTAGTACAATGCTCTGCACAAAACAGGCACACAATAAATGTGACTGATTGATATCTCTTGGCCAAGTGGAAAGAGCACGGGCCCGGAAGTCAAAGGATCTGGATTCTAATCCAGGCTCGGTCACTTGTCTACTGTGTGGCCGTAGGAAAGTCACTTTGCTTTTCTGTGCCTCAGTTACCTCATCTGTAAAATGAGGATTAAGACTGGTGAGCCCTGTGTGGGACGAAGGGACTATGTCCAACCTAATTATCCTGTATCTACCACAGCACTTAGCACAGTGCCTGGCACATAGTACATGCTTAACAAATACTATTTTAAAAAAATTTAAGCCATCAATGGTATCGATTTAGTGCGTACTCTGTGCAGAACATTGTACTAAGCATTTGGATGAGTGATGATTCAACAGAATCTGTAGACACATTCCCTGACCACAACTAAGTTTTCAGTGTAGAAAGGAAGACACGTATTCATATAAATAAATAAATTACAGATATAAAAATAAGTGCTGTGGGGCTGAGGGTGGGGTGAATGCCAAGTGCTCAAAGGGTACTGATCCAAGAGCATAGATAGAGAAGGAGCGTGGCTTAGTGGAAAGAGCACGGGTTTGGGAGTCAGAGGTCGTGGGTTCTAATCCCGGCTCCGCCACTTGTCTGCTGTGTGACCTAAGGCAAGTCACTTAACTTCTCTGTGCCTCAGTTACCTCATCTGTAAAATGAGGATTAAAAAATGTGAGCCCCACGTGGGACAATCTGATTACCCTGTATCTACCCCAGCGCTTAGAACAGTACTCAGCACATAGTAAGCACTTAACAAATACCATAATAATAATAATACGGAAGGAAGAGGAAGCTGGCGAAAAGAAGGCTTAATTGGGGAAGGCCTCCGCAGACCTTAATAAGGCTTTGAAGGTGGAGAGAGTGGTGATCTGATGTATATGCAGAGGGAGGGAGTTCCAAGCCAGAGGGAGGATGGGGGAAAGGGGTCAGTGGTGAGATAGACGAGATCGAGGCACAGTATGCAAGCTGGTGTTAGAGGAGTGATCTGTGAAGGCTGGGCTGTAGTAGGAGATCAGTAAGGAAAGGTAGGAGGGGGTAAGCTGATTGAGTGCTTTAAAGTCGACGGTAAGGAGTCTCTTTTAGATGTGGAGGTGGACGGGCAACCGTTTGAGGTTCTTGAGGAGTGGAGAGATGTGAATTGAAATTTTTTAGAAAAACAATCCGTACAGCAGGATGAAATATAGCCCGAAGTCGGGAGAGACCCAAGGCGGGGAGTAATCAAGGGGGGATAGGATAAGCGCTTGAATCAGCATGGTAGCAATTCGGATGGAATGGGAAGGGTGGAATTGAGTGTTGTCGTGAGAGAGAACCAACAGGATTCGAGACGGAATGAATGTCTGAGCTGGATGAGAGAGAGATGTACGTCACGGACAAGGTTACGGGCTTGAGAGGCAGAGGGGATAGTGATATTGTCTATTGTGATGGGAAAAAAAGGGGGAAGACAGGGTTTGGGTGGGAAGATAAGGAGTTGTCTTTTGGACATGTTTAATTGGAGATGTCGGCAGCACCTGTTCTCCCTTAGATTGCGCATCTCATATGGAACAGAAACCGGGTCAGACCTGATTATTTTGTATCTACCCCAGCCCTTACCCAGTGATAACTGTGGTATTTGTTAAGTGTTTACCCTGTGCCAGGCACTGTACTAAGCACCGGGGTGGATACGTGCAAATCGGGTTGGACGTGGTCCCTGTCCCACATAGGGTTCTACAGATGAGGTAACTGAAGCGCAGAGAAGTCAGGTGACTTGCCCAAGGTCACACAGCAGACAAGTGGCAGAGGGGATTAAAACCCACAGCCTTCTGACTCCCAGTCCCGTGCTCTATCCGTTACACAATGCTGCTTCCTTAGTATAGCTCCTGGCACACAGTAAGTACATAATAAGTGTCATTCTTCACAAATTCCAATTATTATTATTTACTGTCTAGTACAGCTTTGGACACACAGTGTGTGTGTTTTCAAATACCACAGTTATTATTAGGAAAAGGAAGGAGAGGAGACAGAGCAGTTCTTTTTCTCACATTGCAGACATTCTGGGATCATCCAACTTAAGGTCTGTGAAGATAGTCAAGCTGATGTTCCAGACACAAATATACCATTACAATTAGCTATTTTTACAGTGGCATGGAAGGATGTTACATTCATTTTAATAAATGGGACTCTCACTAATTCAAAATAGATTTTGAATATCCTAGGCACGCAGGGCTCATTCATTCATTCAGAAATCAGGCTCTTCTTCTAATAGTGGCATACTGATATGAAGGTTGGATTCTTTAATTGCCTTCTTTTCAGGGTTTGTTTTTCAAATTCTATCGCCAGTGAAAATGGAGATGGACCCGCTGTCCTTACAATTGAATTTCTAAGATCTCCCTATCAAAGGGTTTCTACTCACATGGATAAATAGAAAAAGAGGATATATATTAGGATTTTCTTTTGAATATAATCAAGTAAGGCTGTTCCTGAACAACTAACCCACTTAAAATGTGTTAGACTTTAAAGGGAAGAAAGAACTTCCAGAAAGAGCTTCCAGAAGGATGCCTTTCTTCAAGACCTGTAAGTTTCAAAAGTGAAAAGTGTTTGGCCAGATAGCCATAGCACAGAATATGGCCATATAGTAATTCCCATGCACTTTATAATTAGAATTATAATATAATTATAATTGGAGAAGCAGCATGGCTCAGTGGAAGGAGCACGGGCTTAGGAGTCAGAGGTCATGGGTTCGAATCCCCTCTCAGCCACTTGTCAGCTGTGGACTGTGGGCAAGTCACATAACTTCTCTGGGCCTCAGTTACTTTATATGTAAAATGGGGATTAACAGTGAGCCTCACGTGGGACAACCTGATTACCCTGTATCCACCCCAGCGCTTAGAACAGTGCTCTGCACATAGTAAGCGCTTAACAGATACCAACATTATTATATAATTACACCTGCCCCAGTTTGCTAAAGTCCACATAGTTCTAGCTATCTAAAGAAAGAGATGACAGGCAGGGTCTTTAAGGTAACCAAAATACAAACTCCTTGGTGTATTGAGGATGAGCAACATCAAAGCAGTCTTTTGTTTTACTGTTGTTGGGTTTTTTTCTTTCCAAAAACCATCATGATTAGCTTGGGTGGCGACTTTTCTCTACCTTCCTTCACTCTACTGCTTTTAAAGCATGTGAAAACCAATCTCAGCTGTGGGGATTTCAAGAGCATGAACGTATTATTTCTCTTCACATTCTGTGAGAAGAGAGGTTTTGACTGTGTATACAAAGAGCTAATTGTGGGGGTACTATATATCTCAGTGGATTAAACAATCACAAATGTACACATTTTCACTTAGAGGAAGAAAAACTCAAATAATAATAATTTTCTGCATTTGTTTAGACTTTCTCATTCAGATTTAAATCACTACATGTCCAATCAGGCTGTTTTGTGGAACAAACTGAACCAAAAATGGGAATGGACAACTTAAGTTAAAAATAAATCTGCCTATTTGGAGTAATGTGGACAAATAGAGTAAAGAGAAAACACAATTCACAAGTGAACTGAGATGTTGGACTTAAATCACATCTAGGATGATTGAACACAAAATATAAGCACTTGTGAAAAGTACATTTATTCTTCTTCTTTCCAAAACAAAAACATGAATTTTATTGGAGTTAACAAACTATTTGGATTAGTGAAATAATGTTTTAAATTATGTCAAGCCCAAAGAAAGAAATGTCTTAGTAATTATCTTCCAAAAGCACTGTCACCTTATTTTTATCCTATCTTTGCCCTCACGATGACCATGTGAAGTAGGTAGAAAAGCATTCATTCATTCGTTCGTTCAGTCGTATTTATTGAGCACTCACTGTGTGCAGAGCACACAGCAGCATGAGAAGCAGCGTGGCTCAGTGGAAAGAGCCCGGGCTTGGGAGTCAGAGGTCACGGGTTCTAATCCCGGCTCCGCCGCTTGCCAGCTGTGTGAATTTGGGCAAGTGACTTTACGTCTCTGTGCCTCAGTTACCTCATCTGTAAAATGGGGATTAAAACTGTGAGCCTCACATGGCACAACCTGATCACCTTGTATCCCCACAGTGCTTGCACATAGTAAGTGCTTAACAAATACCAACATTATTATCATCATTATTATTAGAGCACTGTACTAAACGCTTGGGATGTACAATTCGGCAACAGATAGAGACAATCCCTGCCCAACAACAAGCTCACAGTCTAAAAGCAGGTATCACTAACCCCATTTAGCAGGTATGAGGAAACTGAGGTGCAGAGAGATGAAATGACTTGGCCAAGGTCACACAGCAGATTGGTGGCAGAGTTCGGATTCAACCCCGGGACGTTTAGTTTCCAGACCCACAGTGTTCCACTATGCTGTGCCACCTCCCCTTGGAGAACAGCTAGTTTCACTGAGATTCCTATTGTCGACTTCATATTAATCCTCCTCGGCCTCTCGGCTTCCTTTGACACAGCGGACCACCTCTTTCTTCTGGAAACATTATAACAACGATAATAATAATGATGTATTTGTTAAGGACTTACTATATAATAATAATAATGATAATGATAATAATGTTGGTATTTGTAAAGTGCTTACTGTGTGCAGAGCACTGTTCTAAGCGCTGGGGTAGACACAGGGGAATCAGGTGGTCCCACGTGGGGCTCACAGACTTAATCCCCATTTTACAGATGAGGGAACTGAGGTACAGAGAAGTGAAGTGACTTGCCCACAGTCCCACAGCTGACAGGTGGCAGAGCAGGGATTCGAACCCATGACCTCTGACTCCAAAGCCCATGCTTTTTCCACTGAGCCACGCTGCTTCTCATTTTATAAGCGCTTACCATGTGCAGAGAACTGTTCTAAGCGCTGGGGTAGATACAGGGTAATCAGGTTGTCCCACGTGAGGCTCACAGACTTAATCCCCATTTGACAGATGAGGTAACTGAGGCACAGAGAAGTGAAGTGACTTGCCCACAGTCACACAGCTGACAAGTGGCAGAGCCGGGATTCGAACTCATGACCTCTGACTCCCAAGCCCGGGCTCTTTCCACTGAGCCACGCTGCTTCACTAGGCTCTGCGGTAGATACAAGCAAATCAGGTTGGACACAGTCCCGGTCCCACACAGGGCTCACAGTTTTACTCTCCATCTTACAGATGAGGTAACTGAGGCTCAGAGAAGTAGAATGACTTGCCCAAGCCGACGCAGCAGACAAGTGGCAGAGGAGGGATTAAAACCCAAGTCCTCTAGACTCCCAGGCCCATGCTCTATTCACTAAGCCTCGCTGCTCCTCCTTAGTTTATCCAACCTTTGCTTTAAATTTGGTATTTTTTTCAGCGCTTACTCTGGGCAGAGCAGTGTTCTAAGCGCTGGGGGAGATACAGGGTAGTCAGGTTGTCCCTCATGAGGCTCACAGTCTTCATGCCCATTTTACAGATGAGGTAAGCTTTACTATGTCCTCTCCGGGTTCTTCTCCTATCTATCTGGCCACTCATTCTCAGTCTCTTCTTTAGGCTCCTCCACTATCTCCGACCCTCTAACTTTGGGAATCCCTCGGTGCTTAGCATTGGATCCCCTTCTCTTCTCCATCTCCACCCCCTCCCTTGGAGAACTCGTTTGCTCCCACGGCTTCAACTACCATCTCGATGCGGATGATTCACAAATCCATATCTCCAGCCCTGATCTTTCTCTTTCTCCGCATCATTGTATTTCCTCCTGCCTTGTGAACACCTCTACTTGCCCCACTGACACCTCAACATGGCTCAGTGGAAACAGCCCCAGCTGGGGAGCCAGAGGTCATGGGTTCGTATCCCACTCTGCTCCCTGTCAGCTGTGTGACTGTGGGCAAGTCGCTTTACTTCTCTGTGCCTCAGTGACCTCATCTGTAAAATGGGGATTAAGACTGTGAGCCTCACGTGGGACAACTTGATGACCCTGTATCTCCCCCAGCACTTAGAACAGTGCTCTGCACATAGTAAGCGCTTAACAAATACCAACATTATTATTATTATTATTCACATCTCCAAAACAAAACTCCTCATCTTTCTACCCAAATCCTTCCGTCCCCTTGACTTTCCCATCACTGTAGACAGCAGCCCCATCTTTCCTGTCTCACAAGCCCAGAACCTGTGAGAATCAGTGTGGCTTAGTGGAAAGAGCCCGGGCTTGGGAGTCAGGGGTCATGGGTTTTCATCCCAGCTTTGCCACTTGTCAGCTGTGTGACTTTGGGCAAATCACTTCACTTCTCTGTGCCTCGGTTCCCTCATCTGTAAAATGGGGATTGAGACTGTGAGCCCCACGTGGGACAACCTGATTACCTTGTATCTACCTTAGCGCTTAGAACAGTGCCTGGCACATAATAAGAGCTTAACAATACCATCAAAATTGTTATCCTTGACTCATCTCTCTCATTCAACCTACATATTCAATCTAGCACGAAATTCTGCCAGTCTGACCTTCACGATATCGCTAAAATTGCCCTTTCTTCCTTCCAAACTGCTACCAAATTAATCCAAGTAATTAAGCTATCCCATTTTGATCACTGTATCAGCCTTCTTGCAGACCGCCTTGCCTCTTGTCTTTTCCCACTCCAGGCTATACCTCACTGTGCTGCCCAGATCGTTTTTCTAAAAAAACACTTGGACCATGTTTCGCCACTCCTTAAGGACCACCCGGTGGTTGCCAATCCTCCTCTTCATACAACAGAAACTCCTTACCATCGGCTTTAAAGCACTTAATCATCTTGCCCCCTCCTATCTCACCCTGAGGATTTCCTACTACAACCCAACATTCTCATTTCACTTCTCTAACGACAACCTACTCACCGTACCTTGATCTTGACTACGTAGCCACTGACCCTGCACCCCATCGCCTCCCTCCCCCTTCCTAGCTGATAATCATTCTGCCCTCTTTCAAAGCTTTATTATAATAATATCTCCTCCAAGAGGCCTTCCCCGACTAAGCTCTCATTTTCCTTACTCTCTCTCCCTTCTGCATCCCCTTTGCACTTGAATTTCTATCCTTTATTTACCCAGCCCTCAGCGTCTCAGAACTTAAGTACATATCCATAATTGAATTTAATATGTATCTCCCCTCTAGACTTTGAGATCCTTGTGGGCAGAGAATGTGTCTGCCAGTTCTCAGAACTTAAGTACATATCCATAATTGAATTTAATATGTATCTCCCCTCTAGACTTTGAGATCCTTGTGGGCAGAGAATGTGTCTGCCAGTTCTGTTGTAGTGTATTCTACTCTACCAAGCACTTAGGACTGAATGCAATATATTCTAGATTGATTGATTTGATAGTTTCTCGAGCTGTAACAAAGATATTTATTGAGGGTAGAGGAATTGACATCAACTCTAGTTTAGGACCATGGGGAATTAGGTTTGCTATAATTAGACCATTTGGAATCAACCATATGTTACCGATTTTACTTTCCAAGCGCTTAGTACAGTGCTCTGCACATAGTAAGCGCTCAATAAATACCACTGAATGAATGAATGAATGTCAAGTATTTGCATGGGTTTCATTCCATTCTTATCGGATGAAGTTTTATGAAAAACAAAATCATTCAGGAAGGATGAACTTTTTTCCTCCTCTGAGGTTGAGACAGCATGTTTGACTGAGGATTGAAATGTACTGATGGCAATTAAAGACTGAAAAGTACGGATGACAATACGGGAAAAAACGATCACCATTTACTGAGGATAAATAGATTTTAGAGTCACAGACGCCCCGCAAATAAATTGCATGTGGATTGAAAGGACTTTCTCAACATTTTAATTACAGGTTTAGGAGATTTCAGTCAACCCATGGTTTATTGCCTAAAAACAATTATTATAGGGCAAAACCATATGGAAAGAGCACATTGTCCCCGTAATATTATATGAGAATTATCTTATGTAGGGAAGGATGAACATAATAGAAACACTGACCCAGTTTATAGCTATTAAGTTATTTTATGTCTATTCTCCATTAACTAGGAATCTGTCAAGGAGGTTTTGAAAGACTAGGCCTTGACAAGACGAATTACAAAGGAACTGTTAGATCATTTGGTTACGAGGTAATTGTTATATCATTTGGCTACAAAGGAATTGTTAAATCATTATGCCAATGATTTACAGTACTGAATGTACTATGAGGAGCTTTGCTTTGAGTTCATGTGGCTCAGACACCAGTTTAAATAATGCAAAATTCAAAACCACAGTCCTCATTGTAGTGTTTTTCTCAGCCTTGGGTGTGTTTTTGTGGGTTTTTTCTTTGCAAACCCTTCTTCTCATTGTCTGACATTCTACTTTTTTATGGTATTTGTTTAAGCATTTACAGTCTGCCAGGTACTGTACTAAACTCTGGGATAAATACAAGGTAGTCAGGTTGGACACAGTCTCTGTCTCACATGGGCTCACAGTCTTTATCCCCATTTGACAGATGAAGTAACTGAGGCACAGAGAATTAAGTGGCTTGCCCAGGTCACACAGCAGTTTAGTGGCAGAGTGGGATTAGAACCCAAATCCTTCTGACTCCCAGGCCTGCACTCTATCCATTGGGCCATGCTGCGCCTCTACTTCTATCATTCCTTTGGGCTTTGTATTTTTTTTTATAAGATGACTCTCCTTTTACTGTCTCTCTTTAAATCCTGTTAAAGATCAGTGAGAAATCTTAATCTGAAAGATCAGGTTTACTTGTTCTCCAAGAGGAAAGGGAAACATTGATATAGCATCAGTTTAAAATGAGAAATAGGAAAAGAAGCAACCTTCCTGGGAAAAAGGTTCAAATCGGTCAATCAATCAGTGGTATTTATTGAGAAGTTACTGTGTGGAGAGCTCTATACTAAGCACTTGTACTCTCCCAAGTGTACTCTCTATACTAAGCACTTTCGAGAGTACAATATTCTAGAATTGGTAAATATAACAATAATAATAATAATGATGGTATTTGTTAAGCACTTACTACGTGCAAAGCACTGTTCTAAGCACCAGGTGAGGGGGGGATACAAGGTGCTCAGCTTGTCCCAAGTGGTGCTCACAGTCTTAATCCCCATATTACAGATGGGGGAACTGAGGCACCGAGAAGTTAAGTGACTTGCCCAAAGTCACACAGCTGACAAGTGGTGGATCTGGGATTAGAACCCGTGACCTCTGACTCCCAAGCCCAGGCTCTATCCATGAGCCACGGTGCTTCTCAAGGAGCTTTCACACTAGTGAAGGATCTTACAATCTAGTGAAGGAGCTTACAAACATTAGTGAAGGGAGCATAAAATGTAGAGGGGGAGTGGAGATCTCACCGAGAAAATTTTGCTTTGTTTTGTTTTTCAAAAAAATTAAATTTGCTTCTAAGGGAGCTTTCCTCTGTAAAAATGATTTTCCCTGGGGAAAGGTTTCCTGTGCCCTGGATAATTACTAGTGCAAAATAGAAAAAGGACTGCATACTTCTATAAAAAAAATCCATATACTATCCACATCATATATTTTGGCATAGAGATATGTGAGAGAAGTACAGTTAATAATAATGTTGGTATTTTTTAAGCGCTTACTATGTACAGTTAAGGGCTACTATGTGCAGAGAACTGTTCTAAGCACTGGGGGAGATACAGGGTCATCAGTTTGTCCCACGTGAGGCTCACAGTCTTCATCCCCATTTTACAGTTTGAGGGAACTGAGGCCCAGAGAAGTGAAGTGACTTGCCCACAGTCACACAGCTGACGAGTGGCAGAGCCGGGAATCGAACCCATGACCTCTGACTCCCAAGCCCGGGCTCTTTCCACTGAGCCACGCTGCTTCTCTAAGACAGTCTGAGGAAGACAAGCAGTCAGGCGCGCGCACCCGCGCGTGCGTGTGTGTGTGTGTGTGTGTGTGTGTGTGTGTTTTCACTGGCAGTCACTCTGACCCACAATTTCACAGATATATTTACAATAAGTGCTTAGTACAGTGCTCTGAACACAGTAAGCGCTCATACATCCAGAACACTGAGTCAAAGCGGGAGACAAGAAGGGGAATAATTGATCTCATATGAGTTTTGCCTTTAAATTGTTCACTTTTTATAAGAATTTGCCACGTTTCAGTTGCAGTTGGAATATTGCAGGGGTCTTGGCTTGCTGCAGAAGGATGAAGTAGAGCTGGAGAAGGTAACCTCCTCGAGGGCAGGTGCATTCTCCACCTACTTTATTGGATTCTCCCGAATGCTTACCACAGTGCTCTGCACAAAGTAAGTGCCCAATAATACCCATTGGTGGACTGTGAGATTTAGAATTTTGAAAACCGATAACCATCTCGCTAGATGATACAGGAAGACCACTGGACTAGGCTTCCCGCTCCTCTCAATGCAGTACCCCATGTCATAGCATCGTGGCTCAGTGAAAAGAGCCCGGGCTTGGGAAGCGGAGGTCATGGGTTCGAATCCCGGCTCCGCCGCTTGTCAGCTGTGTGACTGTGGGCGTCAACTTCTCGGTGCCTCAGTTTCCTCATCTGTAAAATGGGGATTAACTGTGAGCCTCACGTGGGACAACCGGATTACCCTGTATCTACCCCAGCGCTTAGAACAGTGCTCTGCACATAGGTAAGCGCTTAACAAATACCAACGTTATTATTATTATTATATGATCCTGGATATCTGTGAAACCGAATTCTCTAAACCAATATCACCCACTGTTGGCAGCCAGCCTCTTAGGTTAGCCTTATCAAGAATACACAGAGGGAATTGAATAATACAGGTATTCCAAAACAGAAGACCCAATAACAGAATTCAAAACTGGTTTGCACCAGCGTTACCTTGATTTCAGTCATTTTCGGATGCTTCTTTTCTTCTTTGAGCACCGAGTTCAAGTCTCAAATTAGTGTAACGCTATTTTGGTTTCTTTATGACAGTCACACTGAACTGTTTTGCTTTTAAACATGCTACAGCGTGGTCACTGTCGAGCTTCTCTGGACTGTGCGGTGTAACCGGGGTTAGTAATTAATCGATGACATTTACCGAGGAGTTACTGTGCGCAGAATGAGGGACTACGTGCTTAGGAGAACATGATACGATAGAACTGATAGACGCACTGCCAGACAAATCATGGACTGCTGTGTTTCTAACTCCTGAGAACCATACGAATAGTAGAGGTGGGTCAGCCCCTTGATAATAATATTAGTAATTATTATTAGCGTATTTAACTGCTTACTATATACCAAGCACTGAGCTAAGTGCTGAGGTAGGTGCAAGACAATCAATTTAGTTACAAACCCTGTCCCACACGGGGCTCACAGTCTAGTAGAGAAGCAGCGTGGCTTAGTGGAAAGAGCCTGGGCTTGGGAGTCAGAGGTCATGGGTTCGAATCCAGGCTCTGCCACTTGTCAGCCGTGTGACTGTGGGCAAGTCACTTCACTTCTCTGTGCCTCAGTTCCCTCATCTGTAAAATGGGGATTAACTGTGAGCCTCACGTGGGACAACCTGCTGACCCTGTATCTACCCCAGCGCTTAGAACAGTGCTCTGCACATAGTAAGCGCTTAACAAATACCAACAGTAACATTAACATTACCCCAGCGCTAAGAACAGTGCTCGGCACATAGTGAGCGCTTAACAGACACCAACATCGTTAGTAGGAAGAAGATCAGAGAGTGAATCCCCATTTTACAAATGTGAAAACTGAGGCACAGATTATATGAAATGACTTGCCCAAGGTAACACAGCAGGGAAGTGGCAGAGCTTGGATTAGACTCCAGGTCCTCTGACTCCCAGGCCCGTGCTCTTTCCACCAGACCACGCTGCTTCCACACTGATGACTGTACTCACGAGAAATGTAGCTGTGTGACTTTGGGCAAATCTCTTCACTTCTCTGTGCCTCAGTGACCTCATCTGTAAAATGGGGATTAAAACCTAGCCCCACGTGGGACAACCTGATCACCCCCAGCACTTAGAACCGTGTTTTGTGCATAGTAAGCGCTTAACAAATACCAACATTATTAAATGTAGCAAAGGTGATCGTGGATTACTTTGCAAGTATCAGCCAGCACTATGGACGGACAGTAGACCTGAAGAAATGCAAAACTCTGTACCAACCTGAACCAGCAAAATTATGCCCAACGAAGGCTTTTCACCCTGAAATATGAATCCTATTCCTGAATTCTGCTACCTAGACAGCACACTGTTTAACACCCAGCTAGACAAAGCATTAGTAGAAACCTGGCTCAGGAAGGTCAGAATGAAAGACGGCAGCCTTTGACCACAATTTGATATCCAGTGTAATTCCAAAACAACGAATAAAAGATGCCAGCTTTCTATGCTGCTATGTGACCTGCATCTATTACGGGTGGGACGTTCAGATTCTTGAGCGATTTCATCAGCATTCCCTAGAAGGCATATTGAATGTAAAGATCGCCACTGCTGAGCTCAATCAATCAATCGTTAGAGAATCATTAGAATTATTAGAGAAGCAACATGGCGCAGTGGATAGAGCATGGGCCTGGGAGTCAGGAGGTCCTGGGTTCTAATCCCAGTTCCAGCACTTGTCTTCTGTGTGACCTCAGACAAGTCACTTAAGTTCTCTGTGCCTCATTTACCTCATCTGTAAAATTCGTGTATTTAAATCGTGTTTATTGGGAGTTTACTGTGTGCAGAGCACTGTACTAAGCACTTGGAAAGTACAATTCAGCAGTAAAGAGAGACAATCCCTGCCCACACTGGGCTTACAGTCTAGAAGGGGGAGACGGACATCAAAACAAGTAAATAAATCAATATAAATGAATACAATTACAGATATAGATATATGTACCTCAAAACAAGGGGAAGCAGCGTGGCCCAGTGGAAAGAGCCTGGGCTTCGGAATCAGAGGTCATGAGTTCGACTCCCGGCTCTGCCATTTGTCAGCTGTGTGACTGTGGGCAAGTCACTTGACTTCTCTGTGCCGCAGCTACCTCATCTGTAAAATGGGGATTAACCGTGAGCCTCATGTGGGACGACCCGATTACCCTGTATCTACCCCAGAGTTTAAAACAGTGCTCTGCACATAGTAAGCGCTTAACAAATACCAACATTATTATTATTATTAAAACAGGTAAGCAGACATTAATATAAATGAATTGAATTATAGACATATGCACAGGTGCTGTGGGGAGGGGAGGGGAGGGGAGAAAAGGGAGCAACTCGGGGTGACGGGGAGGGGGAGTTGAGGAAAAGGGGGGGCTTCATCTGGGGATTGGACTGTGAGCCCCGTGTGGGGTAGGGACTGTGTCCAACCCAATTTGCTTGTATTCACCCCAGCGCTTAGTAAAGAACCTGGCACAAAGTAAGTGCTTAATAACTACCACAATTATCATTATTGTTAGTAATAATAACATTGAGCGCTTCTCGTGTGCAGAGCATCGTACGAAGCGGTTGGGAGAGTACAATATAACAGAGTTGGTAGACGTGTTCCTGCCTACGGTGAGTCAGTGCCCTAAAAATGAAGCAAAGGTTATCGCCATAGAGTTTAGACGAGCAAGATACAGGAGTAGAATGAAAGATTCCAGGATCCTCTAGGCTGTGAACCTCTCCCTCTAGACTGCAAGCTTCTCTTGCTGCATTGCAGAAGTGAAAAGAATGGGTTGGTCTGTAGTATGCAGTTTTTAGTATGAAATCAGTAGATAAGGTAGGAGGGGAGAGCTGATCGAATGCCTCAAAGCCGACGGGAAGGAGTTTCTATCTGATGGGGAGGTGGATGGGCAACCAGTGGAGGTTTCCGAAGAGAGGGGAGACACTGACCGAGCGGTTCTTTAGCAAGTGATCCTTATGGCAGCTGAATGAAGAATGAACTGGAGAGGGGAGAGACGCGAAGCAGGGCGGTGGGTTAAGGGGTTGACGGTGTTGTCGAGGCTCGGATCGGCATAGGAGCGGTGTGGATAGTGACGAAGGGGTGGATTCTAGAGGTGTTGTGAAGATAGAATGACAGCATTTGGTGACCAACTGAATCGGCAGATTGAATGAGACTGATGAGGCGCAGATAATGTTTCGTGAGACAAGGAGGGTGGTGGTGTTATGCTCAGTGATGAGAAAGAATCTATGGGAAGATGTGTTCTGTCTTGGTGTGGGATTTGAGGTGTCAGCAGGATATTTAAGTAGAGATGACCTGAAGAAAGGAAGAAATGTAAGACTGTGGAGTAGGAGAGTGATCGGGGCTGGAGAGGTAGATGAGTGAATGATCACATAAAGATGGTAGTTGAAGTAACGAGAGGGAATGGGTTCCCCAAGGGAGTGGGTGTAGATGGAGAGGAGGAGACCCAGAACTGCAACTTTTTTTTTTTTACTAGTATTTGTTAATGTTTACTATATGCCAGGCACTGTTCTAAGCACTGGTGTAGGCAGAGAAGCAGCGTGGCTCAGTGGAAAGAGCCCGGTCATGGGTTCGAATCCCCACTCTGCCACTTGTCAGCTGTGTGACCTTGGACAAGTCACTCAACTTCTCTGGGTCTCAATTCCCTCATCTGCAAAATGGGGATTAAGACTGTGAGCCTCACGTGGGACAACCTCATGACCCTGTATCTACCGCGGCGCTTAGAACAGTGCTCGGCACATAGTAAGCGCTTAACAAATACCGACATTATTATTATAACAAGGGAATCGGGTTGGACACAATTCGCGTCCCACATGGGGCTCACAGTCTTAATCCCCATTTGGCAGAGGAGGTAACTGAAGCACAGAGAAGTTGAGTGACTTGTCCAAGGTCACACAGTAGACAATGGGTGGATTCAGAGAACTCAGGCCCTTCTGACACCCAGACCCCTGCTCTACCCACCAGGTGACACCGCATTTTGAGGGCAGACGAGGAGCCCGTGAAAGAGGCCGAGCTCCACAGCACTTATAAACATATCTGTAATTTTATTTATTTGTATTGATGTCTCCCTCCCTCCCTCTAGACTGTAAGCTCGTTAGGGGCAGCGAATGTGCCTGTTTATTGTTTTATACTCTCTCAAGTGCTTAATACAGTGCTCTGCACGCAGGAAGCTCTCAATAAATATGATTGAATGAATAAATGAATAATAATAACATTGGTATTACATTACATTGTTGGTATTACAGTGTTGGAATACAAGGTAATTGGGTTGGACACAGTCCTTGTCCCACATAGGGCTCACAGAATTAATCCCCATTTTCCAGAGGAGGTAACTGAGGCACAGAGAACTGAAGTGACTTGCCCTAAGTCACATATCAGAAGCTCATTGTGGGCAGGGAATTTGTCTGTTTATTGTTATATTGTACTCTCCCAATCACTTAGAACAGTGTTCTGCACACAGTAAGCATTCAGTAACTCTGACTGCATGAATGCATGAAAGTGTAAGAGCCAGGATTAGAAGCCAGGTCATCTGCCTCCCAAGCCCGTGCTCTATCCACTAAGCCATGCTGCTTCTCAGCTTCTCAGCAGATAGACTAGTCCGATGTGCAGCAATCGGAAAAAAGGTTTCCTCCCCATGTCTAGGGACTTTGGGAAGTTCAGAATACCCAAAGGCAGTGTCAAAAACGATGGCAAGCCCTGCATCAGCTCAGCAAAGAAATGCTTCTTTGCACACAGTGCAGAATGGGGTGGATTATTTTTTTTTTCTAAAAATATTTATGAAGCACTTACTATGTGCCAAGAACTACGCAATGCACTGGGTTAGAGCCAAGAAATCTGACAGGACACAGACCTAGTCCCCCATGGGGTTCATGTTCTAAGAAGGAGGAAGAATGGTTATTTTATCTTCATTTTACAGATGAGAAAACTGAGACATAGCGAGGTTAAGTGACTTGCCCAAGGTTACCCGGGGATAAGTAGCAGGGCCGGAACTAGGAAATATTTTCCTGATTCCCAAGCCAGGGGTCTGTCAATTTGACCATGTTTTCAGTTATCTCCACACACGTGGGCACACCATAAATGTCAGCAGCATCATTTTCAGAAATGAAGGACAGATGATGGGGTTGCCCATCAGAAATAATGTTATTAACCTTGGTCTTGAGTCCTCAGGACTTGAAAACCTGCCCAGAGGAACTGATTATAAAGCTAATGTCTTGGGCAGGACCACTCACATTCTCAAATGGTGGTATTTGTTAAACGCTTACTATGCGCAAAGCACTGTTCTAAGCGCTGGGTGATACAAGGTAATCCGGTTGTCCCACGTGGGGCTCACAGTTTTAATCCCCGTTTTCCAGATGAGGTAACTGAGGCACAGAGAAGTTAGGTGAGTTGCCCGAAGTCACACAGCTGGCAAGTGGCGGAGCCGGGATTCGAACCCATGAACTCTGACTCCCAAGCCCGCTCTCTTTCCACTGTACCACGCTGCTTCTCTGTCAGTCAGTCAATCTGATTAATTGAACACTTACTGTGTGCAGAGCACTGTACTAAGCACTTGGGAGAGTACAGTCTAACAGTAGAACAGACACATTCTCTGTCCACATAGGGCTTAGAGCCCAGAGTCGCGGAAGGACATTAATATAAATAAATTACAGATAGGTACATAAGTACTATGGGGCATATAAGTGCTGTGAGGTACATCAATCAACCAATGGTATTTATTGAGCACTTACTATGTGCAGAGCACTGTACTGAGCTCTTGGGAGAGTAGAGAAGCAGCGTGGCTCAGTGGAAAGAGCCCGGGCTTGGGAGTCAGAGGTCATGGGTTCAAATCCCAGCTCCACCGCTTGTCAGCTGTGTGACTGTAGGCAAGTCACTTAATAATAATAATGATAACGTTGGTATTTGTTAAGCGCTTGCTATGTGCCGAGCACTGTTCTAAGCGCTGGGGTAGACACAGGGGAATCAGGTTGTCCCACGTGGGGCTCACAGTCTTAATCCCCATTTTACAGATGAGGGAACTGAGGGACCGAGAAGTTAAGTGACTTGCCCAAAGTCACACAGCCGACAAGTGGCCGAGCCGGGATTCGAACCCATGACCTCTGACTCCAAAGCCCATGCTCTTGCCACTGAGCCATGCTGCTTCTCTGTGCCTCATTTACCTCATCTGTAAAATGGGGATTAAAACTGTGAGCCTCATGTGGGACAACCTGATTAACCTGTATATACCCCAGCGCTTAGAAGAGTGCTCTGCACATAGTAAGCGCTTAACAAATACCAACATTATTATTCCGATGCAACAGATTTAGCAGACATGTGGTAGACTCTTGAGGAATTCCCATCCCTAAAAGAGGAGGGACTGGTCGACTGTAAAACTGTAAGTTTCTCATGGTCAGGGATCACGTTTCCCAACTCTAGAAAAGCTAGCAGCGTGACTTAGTTGATAGATCACAGCCCTGGGAGTCAAAAGGACCTGAGTTCTAATCCTGTCATTTATTCATCCAATAGTATTTATTGAGCGCTTACTATGTGCAGAGCACTCTACTAAGCGCTTGGAATGTACAGTTCGGCCACAGATTGAGACCATCCCTGCCCAGTGACGGGCTCACCGTCTAATCGGGGGAGACGGACGGCAGAGCAAAACAGAACGAAACAGAAACAGAAGCAACACAACTTTATCATGATAAATAGAATCAAGAGGTGTTAATGAGAAACACCTCATTAACAAAATAAATAGGGTAATAAATAATATATACAAATGAGCACAGTGCTGAGGGGAAGGGAAGGGAGAGGAGGAGGAGCAGAGGGAAAGGGGGCTCAGCTGCTTCTCGTGTTCCCAAGTGCTTAGGCCAGTGCTCTGCGGACAGTAGACATTCAATAAGTAACAGTGATCGGTCAACTGAGTGTGGGTTGATGGGAAGGGATTGAATCTGAAAGGTCCTAAAGTAGTTCAGAGAAAAGGAGGGAGAAAGAACTAGGAAGAATGGAGCAAATATTCAACAATAGCAATACCGTGAACTGTCTCTGTGTCCCTGTCACCTTTCAGGTTCAGTCCTTCTACCAAAGCAAATGCTCTCTTCCATCTTTAATTCTCCTTCCATCTGAAAGAGTCTTCCTATTTACTCAGTGGAGAGTTTTAGAGCTTTCTTGGAACTTGATTGGCCATTATTCAATCAATCAGTATTATTTATTGGGCACTTGGTTCAAAGAACTGAACTAAAAACTCGCAGACTACATTAGAATTGTTTTAAAACACATGCTTATGTACCCTGTCTCCATTTTCCTTAGGCAGGGAAGATAGTGGTCATGGATCCAGACAGCTTCAGGGAAATATCATTAGACAGCTGTTTTGCAGGCACGACCTAGAGCGTCTTTCTGGATGCCGAGGTGCGGAAAGGGTCATTTCCTGAATCACAAAGTAATGAAATGGAGCTGGCAAAATCTGCAGCCTGTGCTCTGAGTCTAAATTTACCTTGGGAAATGTCTTTTGATTCTAAGAAATTTCCAATTTGTACAAGTTCTTCCAGAACAGAGCTTGATGATCTCCTGATCTGATGCAAGGCATTATTTTGGAATTGGTTCATCCTAATTGTGTTTTCCTGGTTTCATCTAGTTATGCATAGCCTGATCCTTTCAGTATGCAAATTGACTTCCTTGGACTAAATTAGCCACTAATCTCTTCAAACCACAAGGGAACTGACCCAGAATGGTTTAAACAATAAATTCAGCTCTGTCCCGATGCGTCTGAAAGAGCTCATTCTTCTCCAGAAATGCTGAACTTACTACCAGCACGTAAACTCTGACACTGGGAGAGTTAGTCTCAGTGTGCGGTTTCATAAATTCACGTAAAGTTTGGTGGGTTGCAAATACAACCACTTGAAGTCACTTTTGAGAGCAAATCCATAAGTTGACGGGAAGTGTGACAAAACATTCACTTCTTCATTTCCTCTTCAGGCTGGTTCATTTAAACAAAGCTTTTGTAATCTTTTACGCATTGGTTTTAAGTAACGGGGAATGTTCTGCAAAAATGATTTTGCACTCAACTCAGATTTAGAATTGTGTTATTCAATATTTATTTTTCTGAATCACTACCATAACAGACTAAATTCTAACCATGTTTTCCTTTGTAGGAAAGCATAGATCTGGGTGAAATCATGTTCTCCCTTTGTTACTTACCTACTGCTGGGCGTATGACATTAACAGTCATCAAGTGTAGAAACCTCAAGGCCATGGACATTACGGGCTCTTCAGGTGTGTATGGACCCTTCCAGTGGATCATGAAGTACAACAGCAAACGATAAGATGCTTTTCTTACTTTATATGTTGTTCTTTTAAAATGGTATTCATTAAGTGCTTACTATGGGCCAGGTACTGTTCTAAGTGCTGGGGTAGATCCAAGCTGATCGTGTTGGACGCAGTCCCTGCCCCAGATGGGACTCACAGTCTAAATCCCCATTTTACAGATGAGGTAGCTGAGGCACAGAGAAGTGAAATGACTTTCCCAAGGGCATACGGCAGACAAGTGGTGGATCCGGGATTAGAACCCAAGTCCTTCTGACTCTCGGGCCCGGGCTCCATCCACTAGGCCATGGCTCCCTCTCCTTGCCCATCTTAAAAAGCGTCATCGTATTGCCCGTTACAACTGTTGTGGAGAGGAAATCTTGTTGGTTTCGGGAAACTCTGAGGAAAAATTGTTCTGTGGTGCCGATTACTGGAGGCTCCTGTTCATTCTGTCTCTTTTATGGTCCCCAAAAGATCACATGGAAGACAAGTAAACAACAATGCAATTGTAGTGCAGTGTAAGACTATTTTGCATTTATATAATATCTTTCACAGAAGGCACTCAGAATGCTTTAGGGGCACTGCCTCATTAATCCTTACATTGTGCCAGGAAATCAGCTAATCAGATACTAAATTATCCCCATGTCACAAACAGAGGGGTTCAAGTGGTGTACAGGGGACAGTCACTGAATTATGTCACAGTCTGGAGGGCATATGGGCCTCCCCAAATCCTGTTACTGATCCCTAAATTTGTTTTGGTTTTGCAAGATGAGAAGGAGGGCACTGTAGAACAGAGAACAATCATTCCCTTTTGTGCACTCTGACAAGCAGCATTGCCTACTGGACAGAGCACGGGCCTGAGAGTCAGAAGGAACTGGGTTCTAATCCAGGCTTTGCCACACATCTACTGTGTGGCCTTGGGCAAGTCGCTTAACTTCTCTGTGCCTGTTACCTCATCTGGAAAAGTGACGATTAAGACCGAGAGCCCTTTGTGGGAAGGGACTGTGTCCAACCCAATTGCCTTGTATCTATCCCAGAGCTTAGTACAGGCCTGGGACATAGTAAGTACTTAACAAATACTATTATTATTGTTATTATTACCTGAGCTTCATCAGAAGTGCCTGGAGCTTCAAGAAGTGGGGAAGCCACCCAGCTTGGGTTGGGTTAGGAGTGAAAAGAAACAACCAGGAGTGAGTTTGCAGTGGGAGAGTTGCTTGTGGCCATGGTAATCAATCAATCAATCAATTATTGAGCACTTGCTGGGGGCAGAGCCCTGTATTAAGCTATTGGGGGAGGACAACACAGTTGGTAGACACATTTCTTGCCCACAAGGAGCTTACAGTCTCCAGGGAGAAAATATGGTAGATGGGTTGGGGAGAGGATGAAGATGCAAAGGTAGGTGACACGAGAGGAATCAGCCTGGAAGGAAGCCATGATACTCCAGAGAAGGAGGGATGAGGCTGACCTCAGGGAAACCATCCAGACCCTGTTGGGTGATAATAATAATGATCATTATTATTATTGTGGTATCTATTAAATGCTTACTGTGTGCCAGCCACTGTACTAAGTAAGCACTTGGGTGGATTCGAACAGATCAGGTTGGACGCAGTCCCTGTCCCAGGTGGGGCTCACGCTCTCAATCCCCATTTTACGGATGAGGTAACTGAGGCACAGAGAAGTCAAGAAATCTGCCCAAAATCGCACGGCAGACAAGTAGTGGAGCCTGGACCAAGACCATCTGACTCCCAGGCCTGTGCTCTAACCACTATGCCATGCTGTGAGGGGCCCATAAAATAATCTCAGTGTTTCCAGGAAGTTTGTGGCATTGAAACCTCACTCCTCAAGAGCCCAAAACAACAACAAGCACACTAAGTTGTATAATAAAACTTGAATGTCCTAGGATGCTTAAATTACCTGGAGAGTTCCCTCTACCAGTCTCGACTACCGGAGGGAGAGTCAGGCAGAGGCATATCCATTCCATTCCAAGCTTGGGCAGTGGATCATGAGTGGCAGGCAATCTGCTACAGGTCAAAACTCACCTGTGCTGGGCACCAGTGGCATGGGAGAGAGTCGAGGGTGAAGACTTGAGTTTACTGCGCGGACGGCTGCCATGGTAAACCACTTCCATATTTTTACCAAGAAAACTCTGTGGATCCACTACCAGAACCATTGCAGATGGAGTTGGGCCGTTCTGGGAGAGATGTGTCCCTGTGGGGTCGAAGATGACTCGACAGCATAAGACAAGACAATTAACTGCACGTTTGGTGGTTTCCGTACCACGTTGCCTTTCTGGGGGCCCTCTTAATTGATGTTCTTTTTTCTGGTGTGGAGGTATCTAGAGTTGGTTTTGACTCAACATATTGAAAAATTTTACACAATCTTGCAAAGTTCAAAACCTCTCTCCATCCTCTTTGTGACACAAAACAAGAGCGGTGTGGCCTAATGGAAAGAGGACGTGCCCGGGAGTCAAAGGACCTGAATTCTAATTATGGCTCCGCCATCTGTCTGCTGTGTGACCCTGGGCAAGTCACTTCACTTCTCTCTGCCTCAGTTACCTCATCTGTAAAATGAAGATTAGACTGTGAGCCCCATGTGGGACATGGACTGTGTCCAACCTGATTATCTTATATCTATACCGGGGCTTAGCACGATACCTGGCATATTGTAAGCACTTAATAAATACCATTAGAAAATAACAATAATTTGCTGCAAATATGTTATCACGGAAACTGTAATACAGAGAGGAAAGGACTACATTTCTCCAAATAGAGGGGTAGCACATGGAAAAAGCAAATCCTTTCTTCGTATCAATTCTAATCAATGCAAATCGATTCAAAGTAACAGCAGCGAACAGAATCAAATTTATTACTCCTAACCACTGTCACAGATTGTTCTTACTTGCCATCAGCTGGTAAGAAAACCAGCAAGAGCCATCCATCTATATTTCAAAAAAAAAATGATAATGTAGATGGTTTTAGGAAAAAATAATCATTGAGTATTCAGACTACAAATCCAACTCCAATACTCATGTTGCATGTGCGTTACTAAAACCCACTTCCTATTTTTCAGATCCCTATGTCAAAGTGTCTCTGATGTGTGAGGGTCGGAGGTTGAAAAAACGAAAAACAACCACAAAGAAAAACACTCTGAATCCCATCTATAATGAGGCTATCATTTTTGACATTCCTCCTGAGAATGTGGACCAGGTCAGCCTTTCCATCGCTGTGATGGATTACGATCGGTACGTACTCGTGGCTGCAAAAATGCCCATTGGACCACGTTTGGTTGCCATCGGTGGAACTGCATCAGGCACCTTCGGTCTGTTTAGGAACTTTGATGCTCTTTATACTATCAATTTCTGATAATGAGCCCCCAACTTTTGATTAATTTGATGGATGAGGGACAAGGCTAGAAATTGACAGTTCCATTTTTTCCAATTCTATCTTTCTTAGTCTAGAGAAACAGAAATATTTTCAAAGGGAATTTACTTAGAGAATATGATTGAGCTGAGTATAATCAAAATGCATTTAGAGAGTTCAAACCCTGGGATTTATTCTCTTAAGTGCCAAATTGGTTAGAAATCTAAACTTTGTTTTTAGAAGTTATTTATAGAAGTCTAGCGGAAAGAACATTATATGAAGAAACAGAAGACTTAGTTCAGACATAAACCCTGCCATCATCATCACTGAGCACTTAATGTGTGCAAAGCACTGTACTAAGCCATTGGGAGAGTACACTACAAAAGTTGGTAGAAACATTCCCCTGTCCCACAACAAGCTTGCAGTCTAGCTACTGAACCTTTGGTAAGTTGCTTACTCTTTGGGTGGGAAAAAAAACCTCCCTCCCCGACCTTACAACTCAAACAAGAGAATAAAATAAAATTAGGCTTGAGTTCTTAGAAAAAGAAAGTCACCATACGAAACCAAGACATTGTTATTTTCATCTAAGAAATCTACCTGTATAAATATTCAAACAAAAGTCAATAGATTTCAGCCCTGAGCTTGAAAACCATGTGGTCAGCTTTAGTTATGCACAGAAAATGTACTGAGATTATAGGTACAAAACTGACTATATTTTTCTTATGAGTCATTGAAAAACATTTGAAAAACATTTTGGAAGATTCAATAAAAGAAATGTAGAACATTGCTGCTAGATATCTAGGTTACTAAACTATCTCATTCATTCATTCATTCATTCAATAGTATTTATTGAGCGCTTACTATGTGCAGAGCACTGTACTAAGCGCTTGGGATGAACAAGTCGGCAACAGATAGAGACAGTCCCTGCCGTTTGACGGGCTTACAGTCTAATCGGGGGAGACGGACAGACGAGAACAATGGCACTAAACAGCGTCAAGGGGAAGAACATCTCGTAAAAACAATGGCAACTAAATAGAATCAAGGCGATGTACAATTCATTAACAAAATAAATAGGGTAACGAAAATATATACAGTTGCAATCTCGAGATGCAACATGACCTAGTGGATAGAGCTTGGACCTGGGTGTAAAAAGGACCTTGGTTCTAATCCCAGCTCCACCACTTATCTGCTGTGTAACCTTGGGTGAGTCACTCAACTTCTCTGTGCCTCAGTTACCTCATCTGTAAAATAGGGATTAAGACAGTGAACCTCATGTGGAACAGGGCCAGTGTCCAACCCAATTATCTTGTGTCTACCCCAGAATTTAGAAGATTGCCTGGTACATAGTAAGTGCTCAACAAATACCCCAATTATTATTAGTAGTAGTAGTATCTTTGTGCTTTTTGAGGATATTTTAGAACGCTGTTTGCCTTCGATAATGTAATCAAAAACTTTTATTTCCTCTCTCCTCAGGGTGGGACACAATGAAGTGATAGGGGTATGCAGGACAGGACTTGATGCTGAAGGCCTTGGGCGAGACCACTGGAACGAAATGCTAGCCTACCACCGAAAGCCGATAACCCATTGGCACCCTTTGGTAGAGGTAACTTCGCATTTCATACAGTCTTGTGCCTTCGTCTCATATTCTTTTCCTTCACTTTTCATTTTCCTTCAATTGATATTAAAATTCCCACTTTTAATGCTATTTGTTAAGCACTTACTACGTGCCAGGCACCGTACTAAGCACTGAGGTAGGGACAGTTCAATCAGTCTGGACACAATCCATGTCCCACATGGGGCTCTCAGTCTCAGTCTTTATCCCCATCTTACAGATGAGGTGACTGAGACATAAGGAAGTGAAGTGACTTGCCCAAGGTCACACGGAGGACAAGCAGCAGAGGGGGAATTAGAAACCAGTGTCCTTCTGACTCCCAGGCCTATGTTCTGTCCATTAGGCTGCACCGCTCTCAGATTGCATGCGTCTATCTGTTGCCGAATTGTACATTCCAAGCGTTGAGTAAAGTGTTCTGCACATAGTAAGCTCTCAATAAATACTATTGAATGAATGAATGAATGAATTCAAAATAGGGCATGATATCGCACAATATTTTGCTTTTCATCCACTGCTCCAAATGACCAAATTAATCCAATCGCTATCTCATTTAATAAAACTGAGGGCGTGTCAAAGTGAGGCAAGCATTCTCTCCGTGTCCTATTATTTCTGCTCCCCCCTCTAGACTGTAAGCTCGTTGTGGGCAGGAAACGTGTCCGTTTATTGTTCTATTGTACTCTCCCGAACGCTTAGTATAGTACTCTACACACAGTAAGGGTTCAATAAATGCGACTGAATGAATGGATGACTTTGACCTAACTCTCTGGCCTACATTCAATCAATCATTGGTATGTATAATACACTAGAGTTGGTAGACGTGATCCCTAAGGAGCCCGCAGTCTAGAGGGGGAGACAGACATTATAATAAATTGCGTATAGATATGTACATAAGTATTTTGGGAATGGGATGAAAATCACAGGGTTTGAGAGGTAATAATAATAATGATAATAATGATATTTGTTAAGTGCTTACTGTGTGCCGGGCACTGTATTGGGGATGGACAGAAGCAAATCGGGTAGGCACGGTCCCTGTCCCACATGGGGCTCACAGTCTCAATCTCCATTTTACAGATGATGTAACTGAGGCCCAGAGAAGTGAAGTGACTTGCCCCGGGTGACCCAGCAGACAAGTGGCAGAGCCGGGATTAGAACTCATGACCTTCTGACTCCCAAGCCCATGCTCTAGCCAACAGGCTGTGCTGCTTGGGTACAGAAAAACATGCACGGGGGATGCAGAAGAGAGGACCAGTAGCAGAACGAAGGGCTAACTTTTCTTTTATCTAAAGGAGCAGATAATGCTCCAGTGCTCCGATGTCAGGAAAGGGAACATTGTCTTAACTTGCAGATAAATTTGAAAAGGCTGGTGAAGAGAGAGGTACTTTGGATTAGCTCTGAGTTAAATTCCTTGGCTGGAAACTTCCTTCAATATTCCAATTGGGCATTTTTCAGGACAGCTAACCCAAGTTAGAGAAGCAGTGCGGCCAATTGGAAAGAGCATAGACCTCGACATCAGAGGAACTGGATTCTAAATCCCTGCTTGGCTACTCATCTGCAGTGTGGGACCTTGGGCCAGTCACTTCCCTTCTCCATGTCTCAGGTGCCTCATCTGTAAAATGGGGATTGAGACTGTGAACTCCATATGGGACAGAGACTGTATCTAGCCTGATTATCTTGTATGTCCTCCAGCACTTAACATGGTACCCAGCACATAATAACCACCTAATAAATAACATTTAAAAAAATAGCATCAGGAAATTAACAGCTGTCTCCAAGTTTCATCCACATACATCCCTTTCCAATATTTTTTTTTTTTAACCATCATGAACACACATTGGCTGTGTCAAGCCATCTAAACTCCCAAAGGACAAAAGGTTCCTCTAGTATAACGATGACTCTATTCAAGGATCTTAAAAAAAATTGATTGATTGTATTTATTGAGTGCTAACTCTGTATGGAGCACTGTACTAAGCGCTTGGGAGAGTAAAATAGGAGAGAATTGGTATTTGCCAACAAATATCTCAGTCTTTAGGATTTTCATTTCTTTTTTTTTTATTTTGGTGCTTCAGTGTGTTGAAGCTAAATGCAGATCAGACAGAAATGGATAAAAGGAATAACAGTCAATCAATTAACAGTATTTATTGAGTACTTACGGTACCAAGCACTTGGAAGAGTATAATACAGTTGGTAGAAACAATCCAAGCACACAAAGAATTTATAAGCTACTGTGAGAGACAAATATATATATCCAATAATTTATTTATCCTACTGTCTGACTCCCCGTCTAGACTGTAAACTCCTTATGGGCAGGGAATGTATCTACCAACTCTATTATCCTATAATCCCCCAAGCATTTAGTGTGACCTAATGGATAATTCTATTCATCTATTTTGATGCTATTGATGCCTGTCTACTTGTTTTGTTTTATTGTCTGTCTCCCCCTTCTAGGCTGTGAGTCCATTGTTGCGTAGGGAATGTCTCTATCTGTTGTCTTATTTTACTTTCCAAGCACTTAGTATAAATACAATAGATTGGATGAATGAATGAAAGAGCACAGGCCTGGGAATTAGAAGGACCAGGGTTCTAATCCTGTCTCCGCCACTAGTCTGCTGTTTATCCCTGGGCAAATCATTTCACTTCTCTGTGTCTCAGTTCCCTCATCTGTACAATGGGGATTAAGATTAAGACTGGGAATTAAGGTTGGACAGTTATAGTGCACTCTCCCAAACGCTTAGTACGCAGCGTGGCTCAGTGGAAAGAGCACAGGCTTTGGAGTCAGAGGTCATGGGTTCGAATCCCGGCTCGGCCACTTGTCAGCGGTGTGACTTTGGGCAAGTCACTTCACTTCTCAATGCCTCAGTTCCCTCATCTGTAAAATGGGGATTAAGACTGTGAGCCCCACGTGGGACAACCTGATTCCCCTGTGTCTACGCCAGCGCTTAGAACAGTGCTCTGCACATAGTAAGCGCTTAACAAATACCAGTGTTATTATTAGTACAGTGCTCTGCACCCAGTAATCACTCAATAAATAGGATTGAATGAATAAATGAAAATCAAAATCATCTGCCAGAACTAGTTCATAGGAAGAAGGCCAAATGCCTTTCTTTGTGTGCTTTATTGATTCTTCCAAAGCATCTGTTTCCTCTTTTTCATTATTATTAGTGCTCTCAAGAAACACAGAGTATAAAGATATATACAAGATGGGGTAAGTATCAAAGTGTTTAGGGGTATCAGACACAAATACATAGGTATCGTAAAAAGGAGTAGCAGGTAGATTAAAGAAGTAGATTAATTCACCTTTATCCCACCATAGAAGAAGTCGTGTGACCTATTGGAAAGAGCATGGGCCTGCGAGTCAGAGGACCTGAGTTCTAATCCCAGCTCTGTAACTTGCCTCCTGTGAGACCTTGGACAAGTCACTTAACTTCTCTGTGCCTCATTTCTCTCATCTACAGAATGGGGATTCAATACCTGTTCTCCTTCCTATTTAGACTGTGACCCTCATGTGGGACCTGTCTACCCCACTACTTACGCAATGCTTGGCACATTGTAAACGCTTAACAAATATTATTTTATTATTATTATTATTATCAGCAGCATTGTTATTATTCGTGGAATAGACATTTTCTCTTTTCTTTCTCCTTTTCTTACTTTCCTTTGGCCTTTCCCGATCAACCTCTCCTGTCTTGATGCTATGCTACTCCCCACACACTCTGAGGCGGTACCTTCCCCCAAACAGCTCATTTTGCCTCAGGAATCACAACATCACAATTTGGATTTGAGAAATAATTTCTCTCCCAGGTTGTATTGATGGGTGTCATAACATAAGTTTTGAGAATCAGGATTTGGAAATGGGAGGTAACAGATTCTTATCTGGGCAGAACCTGCCATTTTTCTTGTCTGCAGAACCTGATCAAAAAAAGAGTTTCCAGGCTAAATAGAGAGTTTTTAGGGAATTAGCTGCGGACACTGCACAAATCCGAATTACCACGGCAAAAAAAAAGGAAAAAGAGAGAGGGGAGAATGGTATGTATGCTTACCAATGCCCCTCGCATGGTCACTGACACAGAAGAAAAATATGAACAGCTTTGTCTCACCAGAAATAGACCTGCTAAAGGCAGCTAAAGGTCATTATGATGAGAATTTTTTAATTAATTTTGGTACTTATTAAGTATCTACTGCATGTTAAGCACTGCAACCAAGCATTGGGGTAGATATGAGATAATCAGGTAGGAAACAGTCCCTGTTCCACATGGGGCTCAAAGTCTAAGTAGAAAGGAGAATAGATGAGGAAAACGAGGCACAGAAAGGCTAACGTTTCTTGCCCAAGTTCTCACAGTGTTATAGCCAGAATCAGAACCCAGATTCTCTAATTCCCAGACCTGTAGTAATAATGAAGATGAAGAACGTCATCCGTCCATCATGCCGTTTCCATACCAAGTATTTCCTGAGTACTTGCAGTGCACACAATACTGAATCGGGTGCTTGGAAGAGTACACTAGAAATTGTAGACATGATCCCTGACCTCAAACAGTTTACCTTCTAGCAGGATCAGGGTCAGTGCCAGTGAAGCCGAGTTTGGATAATGTTTTCAGGAGAAGGAAATGGTCAAAACTGTCAAAGGAGTCATACAGAGTCTAAAGTAATGTACATGTAGGAAGAAAAAGAAAAAAGGGGATATTCAGTATCATTAAAACAATTTATTGAGGGCATACTCTATGCAGAGCACTGTAGTAAATATTTGGGAGAGTACAATATAACCATATAGCAGATTCCCTGCCCATGAGGAGCTTACATATCAGAAGGAGAGGCAAAAATTAATATAAATAAATAAATTACCCATATGTATGTAAACGCTTTGGGGCTGAAGATGGGGGGGGGTGGTGAATAAAGGGAGCACATCAGGGTGATGCAGAAGGGAATGGGAGAATAGGAAATAAGGGTTTAGTCAGGAAAGGCCTCTTGGAGGAGATATGCCTTCAATAAGGCTTTGAAGAGGGGAAGAGTGATGTGTAGGTGGATGGGCAACCGCTGGAGGTTCTTGAGGAGTGGGGAAACATGGACTGAATGTTTCTGTAGAAAAATGATCAAGGCAGCAGAATGAAGTATGGCCTGGAGTGAGGAGAGACAGGAGACAGGGAGGTCAGCAAGGAGGCTGTTACAGTAATCAAGGCCAGATACGCTAAGTGTTTAGATTAACATGGTAGGGGTTTGGATGGAGAGGAAAGGACGGATTTTAGTGATGTTGCGAAGGCTGAACCGACAAGAATCATTGATAGAATGAATATGTGGTTGAAGGAGAAAGAAGATCTACAGGTAACGCCAAGGGGCTTGTAAGATAAGAAAGATGGCGGTGTTGTCTACAGTGATGGAATAGTCAGAGGGAGGACAGGGTTAGGGTGCAGAGATAAGCAGTTCTCTTTCAAGCGTGTTTAATTTAAGGTAATGGCAGGACATCCAAATGGAGATGTCTTGAAGGCAGGAAGAAATGTGAGTCTGTGGAGAGGGAGAGAGATCTGGACTGGAGATGAAGATTTGGGAATCATTCACCTAGAGGTGGTGGTTGAAGCCATGGAAAAGGATGAGTTCTCTAACCGTGTGGGTGTAGATGGGGAATTAAAGGGGACCCAGAACTGAACCTTGAGGGAGTCCCACAGGTAGGGGGTGGGAGGTAGATGAGGAGCCCATGAAAGAGACTGCAAATGAGCGGCCAGTGAGAAAGGAGGAGAACCAGAAGAGGATGGTGCCAGTGAAGCCGAGTTTGGATATTGTTTTCAGGAGAGGAAATGGTCAAAAGTGTCAAATGAAGCCGAGAGGTCGAGGGGGATTAGGATGGAATAGAGGTTATTGGATTTTCCAAGAAGAAGTTGACTCGTGACCTTTGAGAAGGCAGTTTTTATGGAGTGAAGGTGATGGAAGCCAGATTGAGGGGGTCGAAGAGAGAATTGTAAGCAAGTACTTGAACAACAGAGCACGTAAGATATAAACAGAAGTGCTATAAGAGGGCATGAATTCACAAATAATTCAATAAATGGTGTTTTTTAAGTGTTTACTTTGTATAGCACATTGCACTAAGAACTTGGGAAGAAGTGCATTTCCTCCTGCCTTCAAGACATCTCTACTTGGTTGTCCTGCTGACGTCTCAAATGTCACATGTCCAAAACAGAACTCGTCTTCCCACCCAAACCCTTCCTTTCCCCTGACTTTTGCATCACTGTAGACAGCACCACTCTCCTTTCTGTCTCACAAGCCTGTAACCCTGGCATTACCCTCAAGTCATCTCTCTCCTTCAACCCGCATATTCAATCCGTCACCAACTCCTGTTGGTCCTACCTTCACAGAATGACTAAAATCCACTCTTTCCTTTCCATCCAAACTGCTACCATGTTGATTCAAACACTTATCCTATCCCACCTTGATTACTGCATCACTCTCACCCTCTCCACTCCTGAAGCCCAAAAAATAGCCTTCTTTAATAATCCCTCTCTTTCAAACCCAATACTCAATCTATTGCCAAATCCTGTTCTTTGTTTTTTTGGCTTTTTCCTCCACAGCATTTCAAGAATCTGCCCCTTCTCCAAGCTGCATCAGCCTCTTCACTGACCTCTCTGCCTCCTCTCTTTCCCCACCCCAGCCCATACCATCTGCTGCCTGGATCATTTTTCCCAAAAAACATCATAGAATCAACATCTGCCCACTCCTTAAGAACCTCCAGTAGTTGCCCCTCCACCTCTGCATCAAACCAAAACTCCTTACCATGGGTTTTAAACCATTCGATCACCTCACCCCCTCCTGTTTTACCTCACTGAGTTCATACTACAACCCAGCCTGCTCACTTGGCTCCTCTTACACCAACTTTGATCTCATCTAGCTCACCTCTGACCTTCTGCCCACAATCATTCATTCATTCAATCATATTAATTGAGTGCTTGCTGTGTGCTGAACACTGTACTAAAGTCTTGGGAGAGTACAGTATAACAATAAACATATTGATTGATTCATTCATTCAATAGTATTTATTGAGCGCTTACTATGTGCAGAGCACTGTACTAAGCGCTTGGAATGTACAAATCGGTAACAGACAGAGGCAGTCCCTGCCCTTTGACGGGCTTACAGTCTAATCGGGGGAGAAAGGCAGACAAGAACAATGGCAATAAATAGAATCGAGGGGAAGAACATCTCATTAAAACAATAGCAAATAAAGAGAATCAAGGTGATGTACATGTCATTAACAAAATAAATAGGGTAATGAAGATATATACAGTTGAGCGGACGAGTACAGTGCTGAGGGGGTGGGACGGGAGAGGGGGAGGAGCAGAGGGAAAGGGGGGAGAAGAGGGTTTAGCTGCGGAGAGGTGAAGGGGGCGGGGTAGAGGGAGCAGAGGGAAAAGGGGTGCTCAGTCTGGGAAGGCCTCTTGGAGGAGGTGAGCTTTAAGATATTGATCTCATCTATCTCACCTCTGAACCTTAGCCCACATTCATTCATTCATTCAATCATACATTTATTGAGTGCTTGCTGAGTGCTGAGCACTGAACTAAACTCTTGGGAGAGTACAGTATAACAGTAAACTTTTCTATATCAGGACTGGAAGAGTGTTAGGAGTAGAGCGTAAGGCCAAGGTTTTGGACTTCAGGAGTGGAGAGGATGGTAGTGTTTTTTTTCATTTTTCTTTGTATGATATTTGTTAAGCGCGTACTATGTGCTACCCACTGTACTAAGAACTTGGGTAGACACAAGCTAATCAGGTTGGACACTGACAGGATGTGGACTGTAATCAGAAAGCATGGAGGAGGAGATGTAAAGCTGTCCTGGAGACAACACGAACTGTGGGATTGAAGAGGAGAGAGGTCAGGGATGCTGAAATAGACTAGAGTACTTGAGGCCATAGTAACAGATGAGCTGCTCAAGGGAATGAGTGCAAAATGTGGAGAGAAGAGGACCCGGAAAAGAGAGCCTATGGGACACCCAGATTTAGTAGGGTTGGATGAGCTCGATGTGGACAGGGAACATGTCAAACAACTCTGTTGTATTGTACTCTCCCATGTGCTTAGTACATTTCTCTGCACACAGGAAGCGCTCAATAAGCAGGATTTATGGAAGGGGGAAAGCTGATGAAAGAGACCAAGGAAGAACAACTGGAGAACTAAGAAGAGAACCGCATTTGAAACTCTCCCCCGTACAAACCCTTGCTCCTATCTACAGTCCAGTTTGTTCACTTCATTCCTCTAAATATCAAATTGTCCTTCCCTCTCACTTTTCCCACCATCAGCTTCTTGCTTATGTTCTCCCTCAATTACTGATCATTTACTTTTGCCCTGAGTAATGTACAAAGTGCTTGGGAGAGTACAATAAAATTGATAGGCATGATTCTTGCCTTCAAAGAAGACTTCAAAGAACTTACGATGTAGTGGAAGTGATATGTACTTCTTATTTCATCCATAAAATGAGGATTAAGACTGTGAGCCCTATATAGGACCGGGACTGTGTCCAATCTGAATTGTTTGTATCTACTCCAGCGCTTAGAAGAGTGCCTGGAACTTAGTAAACTCTTAACAAATAATATTAGCATTATTATTACTAATAATAAGCAAGAACTTTCCTCTTGAGAGGTTTGTACACTTCCTCCTTCTCTCTAATTTACCTAATGTGCAGATCTATAATTTATTTATATTAATGACTGTCTCCCACTAGACAATGTAAGCTCCTTACGGTCAGGGACGTATCTACCAATTCTGTTGTATTGTCCTCTCTCAAGCGATCTGCATGCATTAAATGTTCAATAAACACCAATGATTGAATGATTTACCCCAGAGCGTAGTGAAATTAAGGGAAAAGATATGTGAATAGCACTCAATAAATCCAAGATACAATTATTTTTTTAATCCATGGTGTACATTGAATTGATGAGAGGATTTTTCTAGGAATTGGCTTGGGTTTGGTTACTGAAAGACATCTTAATTCACGAGTGGATTCTCACCAGTGATTTCCCTTTCCTCCCATCCCTAATCTCTGCCAGTTCCTCATATCCCATATCATTCAGTCAGTTATTCAAATTTATCGAGCGCTTACTGCATGCAAAGCACTGTACTAAGCACTTAGGAGAATACACTAGAATAATAGAACAGACATATTCCCTGCCACAATCACTCACTCCATTGTCCTAACATACCTGGGGTTTGCCTAGGGTCTAAGTAGCTAGACTAAAATAGAAGTAAGAAGTCACAGCCAGCGTAAATAAATGAATCACGTGTCATTTGTGCCAGCTCTGTCTGTTAAATGTTCTGCCTGTGAGCCACGTGGGCCTCATTGCCTCAAAACATCAAATTCCTAGCGGGCAGCTGGCATACACAGCCTGTAAGGCCTTGAGCACAATGTGGAATGACAAAATCACCACTAAGGAATAAAAGGAGCAAGTTGAAATTGCGGCTCACTTAGCAGTGTTTCATCAATGTATCGTGCTTACTCCAACTATTTTCTTCCAGTTACCTGGCCGGGCAACCAGTTTTGATAGTCAAGGATCCTGCTCGTCTCCCAAGCCACCTTCCACGCCCTAAGATCCTTCAGACGGCCTCTCCCCTGTCACCCCACGATCACGGCCTCATCGCATCCGTGGGAGGTGGGGGAGGGGGTCCGTCATCCAAGGGCGGGCCGCGTCCGTATTCAAATGAGTGATGTTTCTCCTAATCGTTTCGTCTTATACCAATATAATACTTCTCAACTTCTGGATCATTTCACCTGAGCCAAAATATTCCTTCTGTCCACAGAAGCACTCATTTGTCTGTTGGGCATTGCCTATTCTTCGACGGAGCATTTTTGATGTTGTAAATTCTTTGTAAGGCAATCAGAAGAAAACATTAAATCCACACTTGAAAATGAACACAGCTTATGCTGCTATTACTAAGGTAGCACAATTGTCATATATGTATAGTCTTTGTTTCGTACCCCGTTTGTACGGTATCGATTTTGCACTAAATTCCATATGGCGGTCGATGGAACCTTTTAGAGTTTGATGTGAAAACCCATACGAACGCATCATTTCATCAGCGATCATCTCAGTGCAGCTGTTGCGGTGGCTTGCTAAACCGTTCATTCATCTTAAAGCCAGTTTCCTTCATAAGGGTTGTTACCGTCACCATCCTAACAGCCCCTCAAGTCTGTGCTGTGGTGGGAATGAGGACGATTCTGTGCCCTGCAATCTGGGGAGCGTGAGCTGTCTTAAATCCTTCATGAAGGAGCATCAGATGGGTTTGGCAGGGTAGGGAAAATGGAGGAACGTGACGGGGTCCCATCCTACCACATGAACAGGGGGATCTGTCTCCATGCCGGTTGAGACCAGAGCAGAGAAGGACAGGGTTGCTTGAGATGCACCTGGAGGTGAGGAGGGTTGGTGATTATCATTTCAGGCAAGCCAGTCATTAGCACAACTGTCATTTCAGCTTCCCTTGAGAATAAAGAACTGCCTGGGGAGCGTGGCATTGGAGACAACTGTTGCGTAGGGACTGATTCTCCAACTGAGGCGGGCACGTTCCCACTCTGAGCGACAAGCAAAGGAGGGGATAGATGGAAGACTGCTTGGCCTCATGCTCTTCCTGAGGATACACAGTTGTATCCTGAGGGAGTTCCAGGCACGAGAGTCAGGGTCAGGAATAACCATATCAATCACACCTCTTTTCCACCCCTTCATCCCAACCTCACATATTTACATCCTTTAAAATTGGGAGATTCGAACTGAACAATAGTGGATCGATTTCAAAGCTGCTTTGAAAGGAAATTAAGGCATAATGTTCAGTAGCTAAGAAACGGAGTTTTGCGCCATTGTAGCTATCTTTTTCGTATTGTCCTCCGTAACATGAGATACATATTTGTTGCACTATATTGGACCTGATATTTAAGAAGTTTAATGATTTCACAAATAGATGTAGCATTCTCATTCCGCAACAAACAGAATCAGAGTTTGGGTTTTTCTTTTTTGTACAACTGCAAGATAATCTAGTAGTGTGATGTCATGTGTGTTTTGAAATGATGTATTGTGTATTTTCTTGGTTAGAAAATACTATCAAACACCAAAGGAATAATGGTATTACAATGTGTGCCCTTTACCTTAAAGGTAGATAAATAATGGTGATGTTGACTTCCTCATTAGGAACTAAAACTTACAAACGCATTTCTTCTTAAAAAAAGACAGTGTTGCTCATCCATATATTATAGAAACACAACGTGAACAATGCCCCTGCAATATGCAGGAAAAAGAAACTGATTAATAGACAGGCTCAACCCTACAGTCCTTGCCCATGATCAAACCAGGAATGAGAAAAGCTATGCAAATTTTTTGTAAAGAGACTGAATTCTCCTTAGAAATTAGGTCTACTTGTCACCAACTAATCTCTGGACCGTAGAAACAAGTGTCTAGGTTTAGGGACTTTACATTTCAATTTTCAGGTGAGCATTATGGATTTCCAAATTGCATATTTCGTACTCCTCCAAATACTGGCTTTCCATCGATAAAGGGGACTGAAAAAAAGCAAAACTAAGTGTGAAAGTAAAGCCGTGCTGAGAACGAGCAGTTGAACCCCCAGGTTGTAGATGAGGAGTGAATCCTGTCCACGATTTATGGCAAAGCCTGCATTTTGAAAAATGTTGAATCTTTAACTAGAAAAAAAACAAACCTTGAAATTGTACCGAATGTAACCTTTTTAGGTTTTCTTAGGTTATGCCTATAGACCACATCTCTAGTGGGTAGAAAGACTGAGGAAAATGCAAATATTTTAAAATACGAACAAGCACTTTCAACGGCAGGAATATTTTATTAAGAAGTGATTTTGAAAGTACGAAGTCCTAACTTTCCCTTTTGTAGAAACAATTTCCACTAGGCGGGAGTTTCCCTGTTAAAAGTGATAGGTTGGATACTTTGTAGAGTGTCTGGATAACCTAATACCTCTTAAAGCAAATGCTTATTTGAGTCACAGTGATTGAAGCCAAGCCTTCTGTTTTGGAAATATTTGTTAATGAAGTCGGCATTTTCAACTTTGAAAAGTCATGTTTATACTGTTGAGAAGTGCCAAAGTAGAATGTTTGTTTACAGAAACAAATGATTTACTGACAAGGCTCTGCCCCTGGCAGATACGGCCTAAAAGTAAATCAGTGGTGAACTTCAATAATGTGTGTCTTATCATGGAATCATTAGAAACATGTATTTGTGGAGACTTTTTCTTCAATTTAAAAGTTCCCATGAGGAGAAGGGAAGGGAGAGAAGATAGGAGAAGTGAAGAGAATGGTTTGTGAGTTTCCTCTGGGGTAGAGGAAGCTCTAGAGAATCTCAGCAGGATAAAGCATCTGCCATAACAGTACTGAATGATATTAATTGAGCACCCATTAAATGCAATACAGATACTGAACAGTTAAAGCGTATGACAGATATCCCGGGCACAGTCAATAGCATTTACTAGACATACTGTGTGCCGAGCACTGTACTTAGTACTTTAGCGAGTACGATAGAATTAATAGATGAGGTTCCTGCCCCCAGAGATCTTACACTCTAATGGGAGAAACAGAGAAAAATTGCAGAATGCAGACACTATCAGGGCTTAAAGTTTCTCCTGTCCTCATGGTGAGGCCTGCGGTGAGGATTCAAAATGAAACGTGTCCAACTTTTGGTTACAAGTGCCTGGGATCGATCAGGAGAAAGAGGTTTTTGAACCAGAGGAACTGTTCAGAACTGCAGTGGCCTCTTGGCTACTGGATGGAGGTTTGGTTCTGCCATGTATTCAGGAGTGATGTTCAGGTTTGTTAGTTATTGGATTCTTTTCATGAAAACGATATCATCTGGGGTATGTGGAGGGTTCAAAGCTAAGCATTAGCCTTTTCAAAGGAAAATACAAATGATTTTTGTTTTATAGTGATAAACTTTAGATTTAGCCAGAAGAAGAGGGTAATTATCTCTCTAGTGGGCAGAACCAGTATGGAATCCTTGAATGATCATAAAACCCGGGGAAAGTTTTTTTGGTTTCCTTTTTTTAAGTGACTAAGGCAAGATACCCTGTTTCTGGAGACAAACTCAAAAGCAAGAGGGCAGATGTTTAAGGTCACAGGACACTGGTGTCCTTTCTTTAGCAACTGAGTCATTAATAGTCAGAGAAGATAGGGTGATAAAGGAATTGAGACCAAAAAGAGCCTTGACTTTGTTTTTATCTTGTCAGAGAGTCAACAGCAGGGAAAAAATAAAGATTAAGAAAGGGTCAATGTGTTGAGTCACAAAGTAGTCACACATTGCCACGGTTACATAAATAGTTCATACACTTATACTGAGCATAAAAATGATTCCTTTGGGCTTCCTAAGAATCCCTAAAAGATGACTTTCCATGTTATCTCAGCTACCAAGTTCTTAGTTTTTCGCATTTCCTTTAAAGATAAATAATTCAATTGTCCCACATGTTGGAGGGTGTCTAAGTGCAGTTATAAAGGAATGATGGGCCAAAAGTGTTATAAACTAGAATATTGATAGCTTTTTAAATTGTACACCTTTGATCCATGCAATCCTGCAGAGTTAAATTTACACCCTTCAAGACAGAGGAGTATTGAATGGTATTAATTAATTCACACTAGTATGACTCTTATGAACAAGTGCCGCAGAAATGCAAAGCTAGATAATCAACTAGGAGACTTGCTACTGCAGGGAGATCACAAATGATCACTTCTGAACTCAGGTTTTTGAAGAAAGAGAACTTATTTTTAATCTACTTCATTTTCACATTTAGTTGCAATTTCCAGCCCCCGATTCGAACCCCTAAGGATCTTATTTTGAAAAAGGAATTTCTGTGTAATCATTTTCTCCCTTTGCATGTTTATAGACCCGAAAGATTTTCACTAGGGCTGGTGGTATCTGACGATAAATAAAGCTAATAAAGGTTCAGCATTGTTTTCTTGAAGGTGATTTCCCAGCATGGCCCAGTCCTCACCCCTAAAAATCGAGCCCTGATTCTGTGGGGTCCGTATGCCCAAGGGCCTTATTTAAATGTGGAATAGTCTACACCTAAAGTCGGAAGAGAAATCACAACAATCACCTAATGAAACCTTTTCCACAGAACCCACTTTTATCTCCCTTTCTATCCACCTCACCCGATTGTGAGGACCACATCAAAAAGTGTGCAGATCTCCAACTTTTTCCTAAAGAGCTTCTTTTTTGTAATTGCTAAATGAATATTTAAAGTTGCACGGTCAATCATCCTAACCTTTGGACGAAACTAAGAAATATGCAAAGGCCCGTAGCATTCGTCCCAGATTCAACTTGTGACAGCTCTAACACTGTTATAAGGGGACATAATCTCTGAGATGACAATTTATTACGGAGCCAAGGAAGAGTGATTCTAATGCAATGAAGGTTGAATAATATTAAGCAAAAATGCACAAAATGAAAGAGCTTTTTAGCAGAGATATTTAATCTTCGGAAAATAAAGATATTGAAGTGCAAGTAAAATAGGCTGAATACAGTACTTTGAAAGTCTTCTCTGTAATTAAATTCTTGGAGGAATATGCATCCCTTTTGTGTGACAAGAACTATCAAAACCTATGTGGAGCTTAATAGTTCTCTAAACGGCATAACACCGAATGGGATTCATCTGAGATCCCTAAAAAGAACGCTGGTATTTGAATGAAAATAATGATTTTATGTTTTACATGGGTAAGTGGAGCTAATTAAACTAGATGATATCTCTGAATTTTCAATGTTTCCTACATTTATTCAATCCTGTATTAATTAAAATGAGTTGGTAATATAATAGGTTGGTGGTAATTACTTGTCATCTGCCATTAATGATTAACCAGCATAACGTATGTTTGACCAATGACAGATAATTGTAACCTTTTTTGAAAATATTTTGATTTTCCTTTTAAATGCTGTCACTTTGTGGTGTTCTGTCCTCTAGGTAAAATAACAAGGAACACTGCAATACTGTAAACACAGCCAGACTATTTAGAAAGACCAGGGCAAGGAAAAGCAAATGATTCCTGAAATGTCCTCCGATGAACCTACCCTCAGGAAGAACGATTAAACTTGGCAGAGTAATTAGTTACAAGAATATGTGAGAGAGACAGAGACAGAGAGAGGGAGAGAAAGAAAGCTTACAAATTTTCTTTCACTTGAAGATTTATAAAAATAGGATAGTCACAGATACTTTTCTCTGAGATGGTTTAACTGGAGTTTCTTGCCCGACATTCCAGAACCCGGTGGTCTTGATCTTTTCCAGTCTTGCCGATTGAATCCTATCAGTTCGGAATCAATAATGAAGGTATCTCTAGCTATAAGCAATTTTCTTCTTAGCTCTGATGAATTAAGTAGTAGCCATAAATTTCTGATCAAGCAAAGGAAATACGTTTGGTCTCCGCAGTATGATATAGAAGTCAGAATTTTTTATGGGTTTCGAACCTGCTCACATTTCATTTCTGTGCTGGGCATCAGCTCAACCACTTTATCGCAGTTTCGAAAGAATTGCAATTTTGAATACCCCTCTGTGTTACATAGGTGAGTGAGAGACTTCAAGGTTAAACTCATCAGGTCTTTAAGAAATTATGCTTAAGTCAGGCCTCTGGGCACTAAACCGGACTCCCTTTCATTTGCTATGAAATCAAAAGCCCCCTCTAGGCAGGGAACGCGTCTGTTTATTGTGATTTTGTATCTCCCAAGTGCTTAGTACAGTGATCTGCACACAGTAAGCGCTCAGTAAATACGACTGAATGAATAAATGAATGAATGAAAATCAAAATCCTCTGCCAGAACTAATTCCGAAGAAGAAGAAAAAAGGCCTTTATTTTATGTGCTTTATTCATTCTTCCAAAACTTCTGTTTCCTTGTGTCACAACTAAACAAATGTGTTTTGGATAAGGTACCAGTCAACCTCAAGACACAGGCTGTGCCTAGAGAGATGGAATCCCAGAAGTCCATTGGGCACCAACACACAGGGTGTTTTCTACATTGGCCCCCAAAACCTCTACTTAGAAAGAGTGAATGATATAGCCGGAGACCAATTTCCAGAAGGATTGACTGGTTTATAAAAGCAACTAATCCTCCAGGGCTACTATTTTACAGAAAGGGGCTAATCCCACCCCCTACTTGCCCGTTCTTTTGAACTTGGAAAAGAGACACAGGCATTCAAGTGAATTTCAACCAATCAATCAATTGGGACCAAAGGGGAGAGGCATATGACATTGAGCCCTGCAAACTAAATAGTCTGTGAGCATAATAATGAGACTTCCTTTACAGAATGACAACCCACTGGGGCCTAAATCCGGATGAACTGCACATACCATTAAGATAATCATGATAATTAGACCTCAGTCTTTACTCATTGTATGGAGATGGTGCGGAATCACAAAAGTTCTTTCCAACATACCATTCTCCTAGCTATGTGACATCGACTAATTTGGATTCGAAGTAAAATTTTGACCTTTTTGGTTCCCTTTAGTCAGTGTTCATGATGTGACTTTTTCGATGCAGTTTGTGGTTTGATACTTAACCATTGTTCAAGTCAATATCTTAGGCTTCCGTATTATAGAAAAGAGGTGACAAAAAAATCTTTTGGAATTCGTGTTTCTGGCTTTTTGTATGTGCTAACCAGCCATTTGTGAGACTTGACAGCATATAATTGTATTACTTAGAGTAAATGTTTTTGCACTCACCTTTAAGAGATGTTACACATTTCAGTATTTTTACAATGTCTCCTCTAGAACGTGTGAAAATATTTGTCAGGTTCATATGAATTATGTAACAAGAAACCTCAAAGATATGTTATGAAGTGTACAGTTTGTGATAACTTTTGTAAAACAGAAAAGGAAAGCACTTGAAATATAATTTTATTCTATTTGTTTCATATGTATTTTGAACAAGAATTAAAGTGATTATAAATTGATTATTTTGTCATTCTTGGGAAAAATAGTTTAGGGCTAATAAAACTTGGGGTTTTTTTTGCTTTTCATGCCATTACATTCTTCTCTCAATCTCTTTTTTTAGTGGACCCTGAAAATGTGATCATAATACTTGGGAAGTACTATTCTAAATGTTTGGTGAATTTGGCCATTAGGAGCTTCTTCGGTTCTGGTCCAAAAATAAAATTTGACAGGAAGGGATGAGACGTGCAAGAGGCTCTGCAGGATAATAATAATAATAATAATGGTACTTGTTAAGCATTTACTATGTGCCAAGCACTGTTCCGAGTGCTGGGTTAGTTGCAAGATAATCAGATTGGACACAGTCCCTGTCCCACATGGGGCTCACAGTCTCAATCCTCATTTTACAGATGAGGGAACTGAGGCACAGACAAGCGAAGTGACTTGTCCAAGACAGCAGACAAGTGGTGGAGCTGGAATTAGAACTCATGACCTCTTGACTCAAATCACTCTCCCCCTAATCAATCCTCCCCTGCAGGCCCTCTGTCCTCAAGTCTCAGGACTAAGGCTGGTCTGTCAGCCCCGCTGGAGAGATCTATCAGCGATCAATCATGCATCAATTGTTTTTACTGAGTTCTTACTTTGCACAGAGCGCTGTACTAAGCACAGTATATGAGTCGGTAGATACGATCCATGTCCACAAGGAGCTTACAGTCTAGAGGGGGAGACAGACATTAAAATACAATACAGAAAGGAGAAATAGGAAAGTATAACGATATATAGGGTCAGGGGTGGGATGAATATCAAGGGCTTAAAGGGTACAGATCTCACTGATAGGCAACACAAAAGGGAGGTCAAGTAGGAGAAATAAGGACTTAGTCAGGGAAGGCCTCTTGGAAGTGATGTGATTTAGTAAGGTTTTAAAGATGAGGAGAGTTGTGGTTTTGTAGGATATGAAAGAGGAGGGAGTTCCAGTCCAGAGGGAGGTCACGGGTAAGGCGTCGGCAGCAAAACGGATGATATCGCCGTGGAGGGTGTACGTTGGTGTTAAAGAGAAGTATGCAGGTTGGGTTGTAGTAGGAGATCGGCGAGACAATTTAGGAGGGGGAGAGGTGATTGAGAGCCTTAAAACCAATAATGAAAGAATGTCTCATCACATTATAGGAACATAGATCGCCAATAACTGAACCAATCCACTTCAAAATTCTCAAATGGGCTCATTGAGGTCCTTTGGTAGGGAGTCATCTGCTCCAACAGCATCACTTATTGATAGAAACAGCATGGCCTAGTGGATGGAGCACGGACCTGGGAGTCAGGAGGTCCTGGGTTCTAATCAGAGTTCCACCACTTGTCCGATGCGGGATTTTAGGGAAGTCACTTCACCTTCTGTACCTTAGTTACCTCATTCTGTAAAATGGGGATTTAGACTTGAACGTCATGTGAGACAGGGACTGTGTCCAACCAGATTAGCTTGTATCTGCCCCAGTGTTTAGAACAGTGCTTGACACAGAGTAAGCGCTTAACAAATACCATCATCATTATTATTATTATTACAACATACAGTAAGCCAAGCTGCAGTCACTGAAAGAAAATAGTCACAGAAAAAGTGCCACTGACAGAAAATAGTCCCGGCTCAAAAGATGATTGATGATTGGTACTTCCGTTACGGTAACTCCGAGCTTCCACTGGCCTGGTGGAAAGAGCAAGGACCTAGGAGTCAAAGAACCTCATTTCCAAACCCGGCTCTTCCTCTGCGTGGCTCAGTGGAAAGAGCCTGGGCTTCGGAGTCAGAGGTCATGGGTTCGACTCCCGGCTCTGCCACTTGCCAGCTGTGTGACCTTGGGCAAGTCACTTCACTACTCTGGGCCTCAGTTACCTCATCTGGAAAATGGGGATTAGCTGTGAGCCTCACGTGGGACGACCTCATTCCCCTGTATCTCCCCCAGCGCTTAGAACAGTGCTCGGCATGTAGTAAGCGCTTAACAAATGCCAGCATTATGGAAGCAGCGTGGTACGGTGGAAAGAGCGCGGGTTTGGGAGTCAGAGTTCATGGGTTCGAATCCCGGCTCCACCACTTGCCAGCTGTGTGACTTTGGGCAAGTCACTTAACTTCTCTGTGCCTCCATTTACCTCATCTGTGAAATGGGGATTCAAACTGTGAGCCCCACGTGGGACAACCTGATTACCTTGTATCCCCCAGCGCTTAGAACAGTGCTTTGCACATAGTAAGCGCTTAACAAATACCACCATTCATTTATTTTTTATTCTTGTCTGCTGTGTGACCTTGGACAAGTCACTTAACTTCTTTGTGCTTCACTTTTGTAAAACAGGGGTTCAATACTTGCTTTCCCTCCTACTCAGGCTGTGAGTCCCAGAAGAGACAGGGACTGTGTCTGACCTGATGATCTTGCATCTACCCCAGTGCTCAGTACAGTACTTGGCAGATAGTAAGCCCTTAAAACGACCCCAATTATAGATCCCTCCACTGGCCCTCTTCTCCGGCCATTTCTCTTTCTGCACTAGCCCCCCTCTACGACAGTCTTCCCACTGCCTAACTGTGCTTGCGAGGTCCAAGTCCAAAGCCGCAGTGACAAGATCGCGCCTCGGTTTAGATTGTGAGCCTCACGTGGGACAACCTGATGACCCTGTATCTACCCCAGCGCCTAGAACAGTGCTCTGCACATAGTAAGCGCTTAACAAATATCAACATTTTTGTTATGTGCAGAGCACTGTTCTAAGTGCTGGGGTAGATACAGGGTCATCGGGTTGTCCCACGTGAGGCTCACAGTCTTAATCCCCATTTTACAGATGAGGTAACTGAGGCACAGAGAAGTGAAGTGACTTGCCCACAGTCACACAGCTGAGAAGAGGCAGAACCGGAATTCAAACCCATGACCTCTGACTCCCAAGCCTGTGCTCTTTCCACTGAGCCACGCTGCTTCTCTATAATAATAATGTTGGTATTTGTTAAGCGCTTACTATGTGCCAAACACTGTTCCAAGCGCTGGGGGAAACAAGGTAATCAGATTGTCCCACAAAGGGCTCACAGTCTTCATCCCCATTTTACAGATGAGGTAACTGAGGCACCGAGAAGTTAACTGACTTGCCCAAGGTCACACAAGCGGTGGAGCGGGGATTAGAACCCATGACCACTGTTATACTGTATTGTCCCAAGTGCTGAGCACTGTGATTTGCATACAGTAAGCGCTCGATAAATACGATCTAATGAATGAATGAATAAATGGTTCCTAGACCCGAATTCTGGATTCTTCCACTAAACACACTTGGCTCCACTGAGAACTTTTTCAAGGTCCTACAATTTCTCCACAAAGATACTGGCTGAAAGGCTGGAGCGGTTGCTGTCCTGCTTGCTACATTAGCGTGATTCTCAGAAAACCAGGAAGCCCCTGGACAATGTTTCCACACTGTTTCCTTCACAGTCCTTAATTCTGCTGAATTCGTGACTAGAAATAAATTCATTCTCCTCTGGTCAACTCCCATGGATTTTGATGGTGATCATTTTATGTGAACTGCTTCAGGGGAAAGAATGGAGAAATAGAGACATGTCTCTTCCTGCTGTGGGCCCAGGAAATTGGAAAGTAATTCGATGAATGTTATCATCCATCTTCTGTAGTGATAGCAGTCAAATAAATCACTCCCTCTGCCTAGTGTCTTTCCATGCTATTCAAATCTGTAACTCAATGCATCTTAAAGATTCATTTTCATTATTTCTTGGGCATGCAAATGGTGCTATTTAAACAATGAGTAGTTTTGTTCAAACACAACTTATTACAAGCCCAAAAAATAAAATAAATCCCTTTGAAAGCCAGGGGTATGGTCATTTACGATTAGGTTTTAGTCCCTCTTTCTTTCCTCCCAACTAAATCTGACAAACTAAATTATGGCTGAAGTTGTCGGTCCATCAAGACGTACGGTTTAGAGATGCCTTTGTATCAGATGCTATATTATTCTTTTGACATTTCTGTTTAATTTATATGTTTCTTTTCTTCCCGTGGGCAATTCTTAATCCTCAAAGAGAGTACCTTCCAGGTTCTTGTGTTCCAGAATGACCTTTCTTATTGTGGCTTCGTCTCCATGTAGAAAATGGACCTTAACATACAGTAACGTTGGTATTTGTTAAGCGCTTACTATGTGCAGAGCACTGTTCTAAGCGCTGCAGTAGATACAGGATAATCAGGTTGCCCCACGTGAGGCTCACAGCCTTCATCCCCATTTTACAGATGAGGTAACTGAGGCACAGAGAAGTGAAGTGACTCGCCCCCAGTCACACAGCTGACAAGTGGCAGAGCCGGGAGTCGAACCCATGACCTCTGACTCCCAAGTCCACGCTCTTTCCACAGAGCTAAGCTGCTTCTCTATCCCCCCAATCTTTCCCCCTAAACTGTACCGTTTCCCAGAGAGAGAAATATTTTCCTCAAAATTTTCCAACACCATTACGGGATATGCCTAGGAACTGTACATGTGAAGACCACAGTAGGGAATCTCATAATGTTTACTACAATATCCCAAATATGCATGTACTGACACCAGTAATCCTGTGGCTACCTTGGGAGATTCAAATCAATCATTCTTCCAATCAAAGCTATTTATTGATTGTCTTCTACATGTACAGCACTGTAGGAAGCACTTACGAGAGTTAAATACAATAGAGGTGGGAGATATGATCCCTGCCCTCAAAGAGCTTACAGACTCAGAGGGAATCAAACATTATAAAAAAAATTAGAGATCCAGGAATGTCAGAGAAGGGGGATATGCATATAAATGCTATGGAGGTAGTGGTAAAATGAGTATGAAACTCAGGCATCACCAGAAGCAGCAAATTATCATTTCATTGGATTAAAAACGAAGCCGCTGGCATGCTAAGTGACCTTGGGCAAGTCACTTAATCAATCAATCAATAGTATTTATTGAGCACTTAATATGTGCAGAGCACTGTCCTAAGCATTTGGCATAGTACAATACGACAGAATCAGCAGACACGCTCCTTGCCTAAAACGAATTTAAGATCTAGATGGGGAGATGGACAATAATATGAACAAATAATTAATTTATAATGTATATAACTTAAAGATATGCACATAAGTGCTGTGGGGTTGAGGGTGGGGTGAATAACAAAGGAACCGAGGTCAGATCCAACTTCTCTAAGCCTCAGTTTCCTCATATACAAAATGGGGATCAAATACCTGTTTTTCCCTTCTGGTTTACTGCAAATCCCAGATGGGATAGAGATTATGTCCAATCTGATTATCTTCCACTTATCCCAGCATCTAACCCGCAAAGCGGCATTATTTAAATGATTCGCAGTTTTGTCGAATGCCTAATACCATAATAAAATAATAAACAAAGCCTGAGACATTAAACTAGAAATCCAGAATTCCAGAAGCTAAAACCTTCTGCTCAAAATACCAGGAGGAATTTTATTGCTACTGCTGATGTATTCAAAATTGCTGCACCATTGTTGACATCAAAAGATAGACCCCAAAAAAATGAATGCTTAGTATTAGTGGAGTGAGAAAATTCCACACCAAGGATAGCTGAGATGCTATGGAAATGGATAGGATATTGAGGTCTTTATTTCTAATTATTATCCTTCATTTTAATTTGATGCGTTAATATGTGCTGCTTATTAATACTTGCTTGGGCAGAAGAAAGTGTAAGATGTTTCTGGTCCAAATGAATGCAGTAGGAATAAAAATATCTTAAGGAAGAGATTTTAGATACTTTTGGAATTATTCTCTTTGATGCTTCAAAATACTAATGCATTTGTGAGGATGTGAGAAAAGTCTCTGTTCTTTGGAAGAAGAGCATCACATATGTCCTGGGCATTAGTAGATTACCATATACTTAACTGAAATTACCAAAACTGGATTCGCAAAATCATAACTCATTCCATTCTTTCCAGGGGCTGACGAAATGAAGAAAGGCCTCGGAGTCAGCCTCCATATTTTAAAAGTCTAGAATCCTGCAGTCTGAGATCTTCTAAGATGCCCTATCTTCCTCTAGAGAATACTCAATATTCCTACGGTGGATCATGAAATTTTAATCACAAAAAATAATTGAACCAGCTTGATAACCAGAGAGCAGAATGTAGCTGAAACTGGAAAGCAAGAACAAAAAACTGCAGTAGGAAAAGTAGCAGGGTAGATATCGCTTAAGCCTGTTACCTGACAAACCTTCCCTTGACCCCATGGCTCCTTCCAGTTATCGCCCCATCTCCCTCCTACCATTCCTCTCCAAACTCTTTGAGCGAGTTGTCTACACCCACTGTATCGAATTCCTCTCCTCCAACTCTCTCCTTGACCCGCTCCAATCCAGCTCCTGTCCCCTTCGCTCCATGGAAAGCGCCCTCTCAAAGGTCACCGACGATCTCCTTCTTGCCAAATCCAATGACGTCTACTCCATCCTAATCCTCCCCGACCTCTCAACTGCCTTCAACTCTGTGGACAGGTGGGCCATTTCCCTTCTTCTGGAACTATTATACCACCTTAGCTTCACCGACTCTGTCCTCTCCTGGTTCTCCTCTTACTTCTCTGGCCGTTCATTCTCGGTCTCCTTTATGGGCTTCTCCTCTGCCTCCCAACCCTTAACTGTGGGGGTCCCTTAAGATTCAGTTCTGGGTCCCCTTCTATTCTCCATTCACATCCACTCCCTTGGAGAACTCATTCACTCAACTATCACCTCTAGGCGGATGATACCCATATCTATATCGCCAGCCCTGATCTCTCTCCGTCTTTCCAGTCTCATATTTCTTCAAGACATCTCTACTTGGATGTCCCCCCATCGCCTCGAGCTTAACATGTCCAAAACAGAACTCCTCGTCTTCCCACCCAAAACCGTGTCCTCCCCTTGAATTCCCCATCACTGTAGACGGCTCCAGGATCCTTCCTGTTTCACAAGCCCATAACCTTGGAGTTATCCCTGACTCCTCTCTCATTCGACCCACGTATTCAATCCTTCACTAAATCCTGTCAGTCCCACCTTCACAACAGTGCTAAAATCTGCCCTTTCTTCTCCATCCAAACTGCTACTATGTTAATACAGTCACTCATCCTATCCAGCCTAGATTACTGCATCAGCCTCCTTGCTGACCTCCCAACCTCCTGTCTCTCCCCACTCCAGTCCATACTTCACTCTGCTGCCCAGATCATTTTTCAACAAATACGTTCAGGACATGTCACCCCACTCATCCAAAAACTCCAGTGGTTACCCATCCACCTCCGTATCAAATAAAAACGCCTCAACATTGGCTTTAAAAGCAGTCCACCACCTGAGCCCCTCCTCCCTCATCTTGCTGCCCTCCGTCTACAATCCAGCCCACACACTTCCCTCCTCTAGTGCTAAGCAGTGTGGCTCACTGGAAAGAGCACGGGCTTTGGAGTCAGAGGTCATGGGTTCGAACCCCGGCTCTACCACTTGTCAGCTGTGTGACTTTGGGCAAGTCACTTAACTTCTCGGTGTCTCAGTTACCTCATCTGTAAAATGGGGATTAAGACTGTGAGCCCCATGTGGGACAACCTGATTCCCCTGTGTCTACCCCAGCGCTTAGAACAGTGCTCGGCACATAGTAAGCGCTTAACAAATACCACCATTATTATTAACCTTCTCACTACACCTCAGTCTTGCCTATCTCGCTGCTGACCCTTAGCCCACCTCCTGCCTCTGGCCTGGATAATAATGTTGGTATTTGTTAAGCGCTTACTATGTGCAGAGCACTGTTCTAAGCGCTGGGGTAGATACAGGGTAATTGGATTGTCCCACATGAGGCTCACAGTCTTAATCCCCATTTTACAGATGAGGTAACTGAGGCACAGAGAAGTTAAGTGACTTGTCCACAGTCACACAGCTGACAAGTGGCAGAGCCGGGATCTGGATCACCCTTCCTCCTCAAATCCAATCATATTTATTGAGCACCTACTGTGTGCAGCGCACTGTACTAACTGCTTGGAAAGTACAATTTGGCCACAGATAGGGATAATCCCCACCCAACAGCGGGATCACAGTCCAGAAGAGGGAGACAGACAACAAAACAAATAGACAGGCATCAATAGCAGAAAAATAAATAAATAAAATTATAGATGTATACACATTAATAAAATCAATAGAATAATACACAATACACAAGTGCTGTGGGGCGGGGTGGGGGATAGAGCAGAGGGGGTGAGTCGGGGTAATGGGGAGGGAGGAGGAGCAGAGGAAAAGGGAGGGCTCAGTCTGGGAAGGCCTCCTGGAGGAGGTGGGCTCTCAGTAGGGCTTTGAAGAGGGGAAGAGAGCCAGTTTGGCAGATGTGAGAAGGGAGGGTATCCCAGGCCAGAGGTAGGGCAGTGAGCCAGGGGTCGACAGCGGGACAGGTGAGAATGAGGCCCAGTGAGGAGTTGAGTGTGCGGGCTAGGCTGTAGAAGGAGAGAAGGGAGGTGAGGTGGGAGGGGGCAAAGGGATGGAGAGTTTAAAGCCAATAATGAGGAGTTTTTGCTTCATATGAAGGTTGACAGGCAACCACTGGAGACCACTGGCAACCACTCAAATCCATCAAACTACTCACCTCCCTTTCATAGCCTTATGGACGGCCCATCTCCTCCAGGAGGCCTACCCGGACTAAGCCCCACCTTTCTTCATCTCCCACTCCCTTCTTCATCACTCTGACTTGTTCCTTTTGTTCTCCCCCCTCCCAGCCCCACAGCACTTAGGTACATATCCATAATTTTATTTATTTGTATTCACGTCCGTCTCCCCGACCTCTAGACTGTAAACTCATTGTGGGCAGGGAGTGCGTCTGTCTATTTTTGTATTGTACTTTCCCAAGTGCTTAGTACAGTGCTCAGTGCAGAGTAAGCGCTGAATAAGTATTATTGAATGAGTGAATGAATGAAAGGAATATTTATTTCCTGTTACACTGTGCCCTCCTTGAGGGCAGGGATTGTTCTACTAATTCTCTTCAGGATTAGATGCAGCATGGCCTTGTGCAAAAGAACGTGGGCCTGGGATTCAGAGAACCTAAATTTGAATCCCAGCTCTGCTGTGTAACCTTGGACGTCACTTTGTTTCTCAGTGCCTTGATTATGGTTATATGGTTCATCTGCAAAATGAACATTCAATACTTATTCTCTCTTCCCTATTTGACTGTGAATCCCACGCAGGAAAGGGACTGTGCAACTGGATTATCTGTATGTACCCAGTGCTTAGTAGAGTGCTTGGAACATAGGGAGAGCAATACCATAATTGCTACTTTTTTTATTCTCTCCCAAGCACTTAGTACTCTCCCCAGGGCTCTGCATGGTGCAAGCACTCAATAAATACTATTAATTTATTGATTAATTTTGGTCTCTGTAGTGGGAGTGAGGCATAATAAAAGTACTTCAGCATTAGTATCCTGGCAGAAAATTACTCTCCCCACCTTCAAAGCCTTACTGCAGGTACACCTCCTCCAAGAAGCCTTCCCTGACTAAACCCTCATTCCCTTTCTTCCACTCCCTTCTGTTACCCTGATTTGCTCCCTTTAACCACCCCCCCCCCAGCTTCACAACACTTATGTACATATGTGTAATTTTTTTTATATTAACGTCTATCTCACCCCTAGACTGTAAGCTCATTGCAAGCTGAGAATGTTATATGGTACTCTCCCAAGTGCTTAATACAGTGCTCTGCACACAGTAAGCACTCAGTAAATATGATTGATTGACAGACTGATCAATAAAGGTAGAGGTGGAGGCTAATGAAGCCAAAATAATGTTGAAATAGAAGGGAATGAGAAAAAAACCAATTGGGATGGAACAAGGAAAAGCAGGCTTAATGAATTAGCTTGATGGAATCAGGATATCTAAATTCTAATCCTGGCTCTGCCGTTTGCACGCTGTGTGACCTTGTGCAAGTTACTTAACTTCTCTGTGCACCAGATCCCATCCCCTCAGCACTGTACTCGTCTGCTCAACTGTATATATTTTCATTACCCTATTTATTTTGTTAATGAAATGTACATCGCCTCGATTCTATTTAGTTGCCATTGGTTTTTACGAGATGTTCTTCCCCTCGACTCTATTTATCGCCATCGTTCTCGTCTGTCCGTCTCCCCCGATCAGACCGTAAGCCCGTCAAACAGCAGGGACTGTCTCTATCTGTTGCCGACTTGGTCATTCCAAGCGCTTAGTACAGTGCTCTGCACATAGTAAGCGCTCAATAAATACTATTGAAGTGAAGTAACCAGTGAGCCCCATGTGTCTAAACTGATTATTATGTCTACCCCAATAATAGTGGTATTCATTACCTGTTTTGTATAGGACAAGCACTGTAATAAGATAATAAGGTTGGATAATAAGGGAGTCTTTATCCCACGTGGAGCTCACAGGCTCTGGAGAAAGAGAACAGGAATCTAATGATGAAATTGGAGCACAGAGAAGTTAAGTGACTTGTCCAAGATCACATAGCAGGCATGTGGCAGAGTTGAGATTAGAACCCAAGTGTCCTGAACCTCATCCCATGCTCTTTCCATTAGGCTATTGCTTCTCTAGTAGGTGCCTACCAAATACCACAATTAATAGTAGTCCGGGAGGAAAGGGAAGACTGGATGGGAGAAAAGAAGAACGGATGAGTGGACGATAAGAGGAGAGGAGAGAAAGATAAAGGAAAGGGAGAGGAAAGAAAAAAAACAGGGGGAAAGGAGAGGAAGAAAAGGAAATAAATGGGTAAAGAGAAAGGGGAAGAGAGGGAGGGAGGGGAAGAGAGGGAGGGAGGGGAAGACAGGACAGTAGAAAAGAATGAATGAGAGAAGAAGAGGGGAAGAGAGAAGGATAAAGGAAAGGGAGAGGAAAGAGGAAAGATAGAGAGGGAAAGGAGGGGAAGAAAGGGTAAGTAAATGAAGAACAAGGTAATAAGGGGAAAAGGATGGACATGCTTCCCCCAAACAGTAGGTAATCAGTCAGCCAGTCAGTCATGTTTACTGAGCTCTTACCGTGTGCAGAGCACTCTACAAAGCTCTAGGGAAAGTACAATATAACAATATAACAGACACATTCCCTACCAACAATGAGCTTACAGTCTAGAGGGGGAGACAGGCATTAATATAAATGAATACACAAACACATAAATAAATAAATTACAGATATGTACCTAAGTGTTGTGGGACTGGGAGGGAAGATTAATAAAGAGAGCAAGGCAGGGTGAAAGAGAAAGGAATTGAAGAAAAGGAAAAGAGGGCTTAGTCAGGGAAGGCTTCTGGGAAGAGATATGTCTTTAACAAAGCTTTGAAGTGGGGGGGGGTAATTGTCCTTCAAATAGGTATCCTTCATTAGTCCACCACCTGATTGACATATTTCATTTGGCACTCTTTCTCTTTCCAGCCCTGTCTTCCTTCCCCTGCTTCTACCCTAATGATGGATTGGTAGAAGAGATCTGCCCCAGTGGGTACTTGATTCAGGGGTGACTTGCCTGAAGAACATCTGACTGGATTACAGCCATCCCAAGGCACCCTTATCTGATTGTCCCCCACCTGGTAAGAAGGGTTGATTTATGACACATTCCTGAGCCACATCCCCTGATTGGTTCCTGTGGACAGGATCTGATGGATCAGAAGATTGGCCAGCTTTCTGAGGCAGCAAAATCACTGTTGGACCCAGAGGCCGAGAGATAATATTTTGGGAAAAATCAAAATTAGTATCCTTCCCTCTCCCCACTCCCAGTTCCCCACCATGCTTTTCTCCTCTCGGCCACACCACTCCGTGTCTTGGTTCCATAAGGTAAGGAGGAAAAACCAAAGTTTGCTCTGCTCCGGCTCCTCTGTTGGGCTAATGACCACCTCTAGCTGTCCCTCTGGGACAGAGAGATTATTTAGTGGAGAGGTGGGAGCTGGCCTCACTGGAATGTGTCGCCTTCCCCTTCCAGGGCTTAGAAATTAGGGGGTGAAGCCCTGGAAGGGGAAGGCGACACGTGACCTTCTGTCTTGGAAGTCACAGAATTGTCATCATCATCATCATCATCAGTGGCTTTTAGTAGAACCCAAGTCCTTCTGACTCCCAAGCCTGTGCTCTTTCCACTAGGCCAAAAATTACAGATGTGTACCTAAGTGCTGTGGGGCTGGAAAGGGGGATGGATAAAAGGGAGCAAATCAAGGTGGACAGAAGGGAGTGGGAGAAGAGGAGAGGAGGGATCAGGGGAACCTGGAAGAGTTAGTTCTAGTTGGCTTTGAAGTCTTTAAAATTCTGAATAGGAAAACATTTCAAAAGGGCCCTGTAATACCAGAGAAACTAAACTTTTTAGAACAGGCCTCGAGTAAGCTATTTCCCATGCCAAACATTAGCGTATCCTGGAGCACCTGGGCCTTGCAGAAAAAGATGAGTACTCAGACTTTGACTGCTGCTTCAGACCCTGCCCAGACAGAAGCCGTAGGTGGCCAATTATATGTGCAAGTAGCCACTCCAGGAACGCCCATAATTCAATTATTCTGACTGAAGCATTGCTGCCAGTCATTACCTCAGGTGGCTAGTTCCACAGTGAGGAGGGCCCCCATTAATCCTATTTGCCATCAGAAAGAGAAAGAAATTTGCCCCCTGACAAAGTAACAGTCTTTACAGTCTGTTGAAAGAGCTACAACCTGCAAAAACATCCTCTCTTTGCTTGAGAATGGTCACTGGGTCCATTCATCATGACTCCATTGTGCAAAAGCTTTCCTCTTAGTTTCTGGAGGACAGAAGAGTAAATGTGATCTAATGCTTTAATCCTCATTGCTTTAATAATGATAAAATAATGTTGGTATTTATTAAGCGCTTACTACGTGCCAGGCACTGTACTAAGCGCTGGGGTGGATACAAGGAAATAGACACGGTCCCTACCTCATGTGGGACTCACTCATCTATTTTACAGATGAGGTAACTGAGTCTCCCACCCCATCCCGCCCCAGGGTCGTACCTGGAGAGTTTCCAGTAGCCTACCAGTCTCGGCTACGGGAGGGAGAGTCAAGCAGAGACATATCCATTCCATTCCTAGCTTGGGCAGCTAGTGAGGGGAAGGCAATATGCTACTAGTCAAAATCCCTCTGTACTGGGAAGCAGCGGTCAGGGAGACAGTCGAGGGCCGGGACTCAAGTTGACTGCGCAGAAGGAGTCAGTGGTCAACCACTTCTGGATTTTTACCAAGAGAACTCTATGGATCCACTACCGGAACGATTGTAGGTGGAAGTGGAATGTTCTGGGAGAGATGTGTCCATGGCGTCGCTGTGGGTCGGAGATGACTCGACAGTGTGGCTGAGGGGAACGAGCCCGGGCTTGGGAGTCAGAGGTCGTGGGTTCTAATCCCGGCCCTGCCACTTGTCAGCTGGGTGACTCTGGGCAAGTCACGTAACTTCTCTGTCCCTCAGTCACCTCATCTGGAAAATGGGGATTAGGACTGGGAGCCCCACGTGGGACAACCTGATTGGCTTGTATCTCCCCCAGTGCTTAGAACAGTGCTTGGCACATATTAAGCGCTTAACAAATACCGTAATTATCATTATTATTATAAGACAAGACAACTGAGACCTAGAGGAGTGAAGTAACTTGCCCAAGGTCACAGAGCAGAGAAGTGGCAAGCCCATAGAACCTGACCTTCTTACTCCCAGGCCCGAGTTCTATCCACTATAATAATAATCATGGTATTTGTTAAGTACTTACTATAAATAAATTGTGGTATTTGTTAAGCGCTTACTATGTGCAAAGCACTGTTCTAAGCGCTGGGGGATACAAGGCGATCAGGCTGTCCCACGTGGGGCTCACAGTTTTTTAATCCCCATTTGACAGATGAGGTAACTGAGGCACTGAGAAGTGAAGTGACTTGCCCAAGGTCACACAGCTGACTAGCGGTGGAGCCGGGATTAGAACCCATGACCCTTGACTCCCAAGCCCGCGCGCTCTTTCCACTGAGCCACACTGCTTCTCTTATGTGCCAAGCACTCTTCTAAGTATTGGGGTAGATACAAGCAGCGTGGCTCATTGGAAAGAGCACGGGCTTTGGAGTCAGGGCTCATGAGTTCGAATCCCAGCTCTGCCACTTGTCAGCTGTGTGACTGTGGGCAAGTCACTTCACTTCTCTGTGCCTCAGTTCCCTCATCTGTAAAATGGGGATTAAGACTGTGAGCCCCACGTGAGACAACCTGATTCCCCTGTGTCTACCCCAGCGCTTAGAACAGTGCTCGGCACATAGTAAGCGCTTAACAAATACCAACATCAATACAAGGTAATCAGGTGGTCCCACATAGGGCTCACAGTCTTCATCCCCATTTTACAGATGAGGGAACCGAGGCACAGAGAAGTGAAGTGACCGAGCCGAGCCGGGATTCGAACCCATGACCTCTGACTCCAAAGCCCGTGCTCTTTCCACTGAACCACACTGATAATGTTGGTATTTGTTAAGCGCTTCCTATGTGCCGAGCACTGTTCTAAGCGCTGGGGGAGATACAGGGTCATCAGGTTGTCCCATGTGAGGCTCACAGTCTTAATCCCCTTTTTACAGATGAGGGAACTGAAGCACAGAGAGGTTAAGTGACTTGCCCACAGTCACACAGCTGACAAGTGGCCGAGGATTTCCTCCACTCTCTCTCTCTCTTTCCACCTTTGTCTCTATTTCTCCCTGTTCCACTCCTTCCTCCTCCCTTTCTCCATTTCCTTCCTCTTTTCAGTTCCATTCTGGAAGGAGGGACCTGCTCAATCAATCAATCAATCAATCGATGGTATTTATTGAGTGTTTACATTGTGCAGAGCACTGTACTAGTGCTTGGGAGGGTACAGTGTCATAGAGTTGGTAGATACCTTCCCTGGCCACAACGAGCTTACAGTCTAGAGAAGGAGAGCTCCTAAAAGTCTGGTCCTTTTGTGGGATGTGTTTTCTAGTGCCTTCCTTCTGTGAGAGAAGATCAGTTCTCCTTCACGTTTTATGGCATGAAGAAGCAGTGTGGTTTAGTGGAAAGAGACCGGGCTTAGGAGTCAGAGATTATGGGTTCTAATCCCGCTCCACCACTTGTCAGCTGTGTGACTTTGGGCAAGTCACTTAACTTCTCGGTGCCTCAGTGACCTCATCTGTAAAATGGGGATTAAGACCGTGAGCCCCACGTGGGACAACCTGATTCCCCCGGGTCTACCCCAGCGCTTAGAACAGTGCTCGGCACATAGTGAGCGCTTAACAATACCAACATTATTATTATTATTATTATTAAATCACCACAGACATCCTCCCCATTCTCCATCTACGTCAACACTATTCCCTGTTGCTAGCAGCCTCTCTCTCACTACCTCCGGCAGATAATTACTCTATCTGACGGACACTTACTCTCCCCACATTCAAGCTCTACTGAAGCCACATCTCCTCCAAGAGTTCTTCCCGGACTAGACCCTCCTTTCCTCTTCTCTAACTCCCTTCTGCGAACCCCTGACATGGTCCCTTTATTCATGACAACCCGTGTGGCCTAGTGGCAAGATCTCGGGCTTGGGAGTCAGAGGACATGGATTCTAATCCCGGGTCTGGCACTTATCTGTTGTGGACCTTGGGCAAATCAGTCAATTTCTCTGTGCTTTGGTTACCTCATCTGTAAAATGAGGGTTAGGACTGTGAGCCCCACGTGGGACAACCTGATTACTTTATATCTACCCCAGTGCTTAGAATAGTGCTTGGCACCTAGTAGGCGCTTACCAAATTCCGTAATTATTTTTATTGCTCATTTCCCCTCCCAGGCCCACAGCACTTATATGCATATCTGGAATTTATTTGTATATGTTAATGTCCGTCTCCCCATCTCGACTGTAAGATCACTGTGGGCAGAGAATGTGTCTTTTCCTTGTTCTGTTTGTACTCTTCCAGTGCTTAGTACAGAGCTCTGAGCACACTAAGTGCTCAATAAACATAGTTGAATGAACGAATCCTCCTCCTCCTCCTGCCGGAATGTGACCTACCACTGTCATGAGAGCCTCGCATCCTCCACACTGATCTGGGGGAAAACCAGGTCTTAATGAGTCTCACCAGAGGTCATTTGGATGGTTAGGGGGAACAGGAAAACATATCATCATCCCACCAAAACCAGGATATCTGTCCACCTTTCCCAGAACGCATTTACAGCTTTAAATGCCCTGGGATTAGAGTTAGGCATCTTAAATGACAAAACTCCTGAAACAGAAGTGACTATAAAACACCATCATCCTCCCTGTCTCACAAGCCTTGTGGTATCCTCAATTCATCTCTCCACTAGACTGTAAGCTCCTTACAGGCAGGGAATGTGTCCATTTATTATTACATTGTCCTCTCCCAAGTGCTTAGTACAGTGCTTTGAACACAGTATAAGCTTAATAAATACGATTGAAGGAATTAATTCGACCCACAGATAGCAATATTAAGGATAATAATAATTACGGTATTTGTTAAGGGGCTACTAATGATAATTATGGTATTTGTTAAGTGCTTACTATGTGCAAAGCACTGTACTAAGCGCTGGGGTTGACACAAAAGAATCAGGTTGTCCCACGTGGGGCTCACAGTCTTAATCCCCATTTTCCAGATGAGGGAACTGAGGCACAGAGAAGTTAAGTGACTTGCCCAAAATCAAACAGTTGATAAGTGGCAGAGCCGGGATTAGAACCCATGACTTTACTATGTGTGAGACTATACTGAGCACTGGAATCCAGTCTGTCACCAAATCCTGTCAGTTCAACCTTCACAGCACTGCTAAAATCTTCCCTTTCCGCTCCATCCTAACTGCTACCATGTTAATCCAAGCATTATCCTATCCCGCCTTAATTACTGCATCAGCCTCCTTGCTGACCTCCCTGTCTCCCCTAACTCCAGTTCATACTTCATTCTGCTGCCCAAATCATTTCTCTACAGAATCATTCAGTCCACGATTCCCTACTCCTCAAGAACTCATCCACCTCCACAAAATAATAATAATAATGTTGGTATTTGTTAAGGGCTTACTATGTGCAGAGAACTGTTCTAAGTGGTGGGGGAGATAGAGGGTCATCAGGTTGTCCCACGTGAGGCTCACAGTCTTCATCCCCATTTTACAGAAGAGACAACTGAGGCACCGAGAAGTGAAGTGACTCGCCCACAGTCACACAGCTGACAAGTGGCAGAGCTGGGATTCTAACCCATGACCTCTGACTCCCAAGCCTGGGCTCTTTCCACTGAGCCATGCTGCTTCTCATAATAATGATGGTATTTGTTAAGCACTGTTCTAAGCGCTGGGGTAGATACAGGGTCATCAGATTGTCCCACGTGGGGCTCACAGTCTTCATCCCCATTTTCCAGATGAGGGAACTGAGGCTCAGAGAAATGAAGTGACTGGCCCAAAGTCACCCAGCTGACAAGTGGCGGAGCCAGGATTAGAACCCACAACCTCTGACTCCCAAGTCTGGGCTTTTAGTAAGCACTTACCAAGTGCCACAATAATAATAATAATGATAACAATAATAATAATAATTACATGGGTCTCAGTTCCCATCCAATTTACTGGAAACTGTTGACTGCAAACTCCTTTAGGGTAGGTATCCAGTATATTAGCTGTATTGTACTCTTCCAAGTGCTGAGGATGGTGTTTCAGTAATCCCGGCTCTGCCACTTGGCAGCTGTGTGACCGTGGGCGAGTCACTTAACTTCTCTGCGCCTCAGTTCCCTCATCTGTAAAATGGGGATTAAGACTGTGAGCCTCAAGTGGGACAACCCGATTACCCTGAATCTACCCCAGCGCTTAGAACACACATAGTAAGTGCTTAACAAATACCAACATTATTATTAGTAGTAATTATCATTATCATTATCACCATTCCTTAAAAGGATTCTGAGGCTGGAGTAAGGCAAAGGGATATAATGATTGCATTTGCTCCTCTGGATTTTCTTCAGTAGAATAAAATAGTCAAATTGATCAAGTTTAATATTGACCCTTGAAGACTAAGAGAGTCATGATACAATCACCTCTCTTTTGACATTTTTGCTAAGGCAGCTTTTTCATCTAGGAATTAAATCCCAAATGTCAGGATTAGGAAGTCGATTTGATTGTTGAATAGCACCTCTACTCTAATCCGCCTGCAATCGCCCAGGTGAAAAGCTAACACTGTAAATAATCCACATAAACTGGCCCCTAAAAAAAAGATCTCTTCTGACTGGGGAATTGTTAAGTGATGATCTTGTAAAAATTGTTTGACTCTTATCTTTAGCATATGGATTTGGGGCAGACAGCTGTGACTCAGTTACCGCTTCTGTCAAATGGGGATTAAATCCCTGTGCCCCCTCCTACTGTGAGCCCCATGTGGAAGGGGGACTGTGTCCGAATTGATTCACTTGTATCTTCCCCGGGCTTAGAAACATAATTAAGTGCTTACCAAATACCACAATTATTATTATTACTATTATTTTTACTTTTAATGGGGCCCTGTAGGTCCCAAGTGATCTTTGGTATTCAGGAATCGGGACTGAGTTTAAGGTAGAACCATTTTAGGCAAGATCCCTTCCTGAAACGGGCACTAGAGTTCAATCAATCAAGCAACGTATTTAGTGAATGCTCACTTTGGACAGAGCACCGTCCTAAGCATTTGGGAGAGTACAATGCCTGCCTTCAAGGAGCTTAGAGTCACTAGTTTCCAGTAAGCTGGGTAGGGACCGAGACGTATGTAATTATTATCCACCTTAAGACTGAGGCTCCAGGGGCTGACCTTCCTGGGTGAACTGCCTGCACACTGCAGGACATCATTTAATAAAGGCCCCTTTTCAACCGGTAGAACCTTAGAACCATGAGGAAACTGCCGTGGCTTGTAACTAAGGTCAGGGTAACTTTAGCAGTGAAAAGTTTGAGCAACTGTTCATCACTGTCTTAAAAATGTTCATCACTTCTCGGAAATGGGTCTCCATTTGTTGACTCTGTTGTTTATCCTTACTTGTCATCTATGGCTATTGTTTTTCCCTGTCTGCCTGACTTGGTTTGTGAATCCTGGGTTGTACCTATTGCTTAGCACAATGCTTGACTGTTTAGAAGATCTTAGTAAATACCATAACAGATGACTACGAAGAGGCTTTCACAGACATCAGGGTAGGGCAGGGCACCTGTCTACCAACTCTGTTCTGTTGTACTCTCCCAAATATTTAATACAGTGCTCTGCACACAGAAAATGCTCAATATGATTGATTGAGTTACTGACTGATGATCCTGGCCCAGGTTTGCTTGCTTGGGGGAACCTGAGGAAATCTTTTAATTATTTGTGCCTCAGTTTTCTCTTCTGAAAAATGAGGATAAAATATCCATCCATCAATCAGTCCTCCCTACCTCTCAGATGGAGCCGGTCAGGTATAGAGAGACAAGGTCCCATCTGATTATCTTGTGTCTACCACTCTACTCTTTAACACAGTGCTTGACATGTAGTAAGCACATAATAAGAATAATAATAATAAATCATTATGGTATTTGTTAAACCTTTACTATGTCCCGGCACTGAACTAATCACTTGGGTAGGTACAAGAAAATGAGTCTGGACAGAGTCCCACTCCCACGTTGGACTCACAGTCTTAATCTTTGCTGTACAGATGACGGAACTGAGGCACTGAGGCACAGAGAAGTTAAGTGATTTGCCCAAGGTCACACAACGCACAATTGACAGAGGCAGAATTAGAACCCAGGTCCTTCTGATTCATTATTGAAAATCATAGGTTTATAATGTTCTGTAGTTTTTCCCATATTGATATCACATGTGTGTAAGACACTTTAAAATATGGAACCCAAATAATATAGGCATTGAACATTTTAAAGGAAAGTCTGTGAAAAGTCAAGGAATTTGAGATTATTCATCTTCTCTAAAGAATGAATTGAGAGAAGAATGAATGAGAAGAGAGAACTGAATTGATGGTGGAAGGCACAGGAAGCTGTTGTGCTTTTGATCTCCCTCAGAGTGTGAGGCCCAGGTGCCTATTCCATAGCTCAGTATAGTAGTAAGCACTTAACAAATACCATCATTATTATTATTATTGTTACTATTATTATTGTTACTGCTATCACTCATTCATGAAATCATAGTTACTGAGTGCTTACCGTATGCAGGATACTATACTAAGCACTTGAGAGAGTACAATAAAACAATAAACGGACACATTCCCTGCTCCACAGTGAGCTTGCAGTATAATAATAATGTTGGTATTTGTTAAGCGCTTACTACGTGCAGAGCACTGTTCTAAGCGCTGGGATAGATACAGGGTAATCAGGCTCTCCTACGTGAGGCTCACAGTTAATCCCCATTTTACAGACGAGGGAACTGAGGCACAGAGAAGTGAAGTGACTTGCCCACAGTCACACAACTGTCAAGTGGCAGAGCCGGGAGTCGAACCCATGACCTCTGACTCCGAAGCCCAGGCTCTTTCCACTGAGCCACGCTGCTAAGACAGGCCTTAATACAAATAAATAAATTGCAGCTATGTACATAAGTGCAGTGGGACTGGGAGGTGGAAAAAACAAAGGGAGCAAGTCAGGGTGATGCAAAAGGGAGTGGGAGAAGAGGAAAGAGGGGACTTATTCTGGGAAGATCTCTTGGAGGGGATGGCTTTGAAGTGGGGGAGAGTCACTGTCTGTCAGATGTGCGGAGGGAGGGCCTTCCAGGCCAGAGGCAGGACATGGGCTAGGGGTCGGCGGCGAGATAGGCAAGACGGAGGCAGAGTGCGAAGGTTAGCACTAAGAACGATGATGTCGGTATTCGTTAAGCACTTACTATGTGCAGAGCACTGTTCTAAGCACTGGGGTAGATACAGGGTAATCAGGTTGTCCCACGGGAGGCTCACAGTCTTAATCCCCATTTTACAGATGAGGGAACTGAGGCACAGAGAAGCTAAGTGACTTGCCCAGAGTCACACAGCTGACAAGTGGCAGAGCCGGGATTCGATCCCATGATCTCTGACTCCAAAGCCCGGGCTCTTTCCACTGAGCCACAAGAGTGAAGAGTGGAGCTGAAGTGAAGGAGGTGAGTAGCGAGATGAGGTAGGAGGGGGCAAGGTGTTGGACTGTTTTAAAGCCAGCGGTGAGGTTGTTTGATATGGAGGTTGATGAGCAACCACTGGAGTTTTTGGAGGAGCAGGGTGACATGTCCCGAATGTTTCTGTAGAAAGATGATCTGGGCGGCAAAGTGAAGTGTGGAATGGAGTGGGGACAGATGGGAAGCTGGGAGGTCAGCAAGGAGGCTGATGCAGTAATCCGGGCAGTAGAGGATGAATGATTGTATTAATTTGTACAATCTGGATAGAAAGAAAAGGGCGGATATTAGTGATGTCGTGAAGGTGGGACTGACAGGATTTAGTGATGGATTGAATATATGGATTGAATGTGAGAGAGCAGTCAAGGATAACACCAAGGTTATGGGCTTGTGAGACAGGGCAGAAGGTGGTGACTTCTACAATGATGGGAAAGTCGGGGAGGGGGGGGGCACGGTTTAGGTGGGAAGATGTTTCAATTAAATTTGAAATGATGGGAGTGCATCCAAGTCGAGATGTCTTGAAGAGAGGATAGAAATCTCTTGGGGATCGTGTGCATGGAGGTGCTAGTTGAAGCCATGGGAGCGAATGAGTTCTCCAAGAGAGTGGGTTTAGATGGAGAATAGGAGACCCAGAATTGAACCTTGCGGGACCCCACAGTTATTATTATTCTTTAATTAATAGGTTTAAATTTCATTTATAAAATTCTCACTAGTCCTTTTTACACTTACTAATGTCTTGATAGACTATATGATTCCTGCACTGTGAATTTTAAAAGCTTGAAGTGGTGAAGTAAGGGTGTTTGTGCCTTATTTTCAATTTTGATTAACCTCTCGTAGTATGGGATTAGACGGATTTCTTGCAGGACCTCATGGTCACAGACAAACAGATACTGGTATCCCATGAGCATTCCTGAGAAATGTGCTATGAACGTTTGGCAATAAATCGCTGTGGAAACAGGACTCTTCCAAGAACTTTAATAGGGGTAGAGGATCTAATAGTGATTGTTAGGACACAAAATATCTTCATCTTAAAAGAGATTCAGAAAACTAAAGAGATCTTATTTAAACTTGATTTGGAAGAGAATTCCTTCTTTTCCCCAATAATGTTATTCTGTTACCTCAGATGGGAACCAGAGTTGTACTTAGGAGAGGAAAATATGGTATAAAGCTATGATCTCCAGATTGCAAGGAAATCATGTTAGTGCAGGAGGAGAGAGGTAGAAATTGCAATGATAGTAAAGTAATAGTACTGACTCAGTGGTAGATTAGAAAATACTTACAGAGCGGAGCGGTGTGGCTTAGTGGAAAAAGCACGTACCTTGGAATCAAAAGGTCCTGGGTTCTAAATCTGCCTCTGCCACTTGTCTGCTGTGTGCCCTTGCCTTAGAGAAGCAGCGTGGCTCAGTGGAAAGAGCCAGGAAGGGAGTCAGAGGTCAAGGGTTTGAATCCCGACTCCACCACTTGTCAGCTGTGTGACTGTGGGCAAGTCACTTAACTTCTCTGTGCCTCAGTTACCTCATTTGTTAAATGGGGATTAACTGTGAGCCTCACGTGGGACAACCTGATTAACCTGTATCTACTCCAGTGCTTAGAACAGTGCTCTGCACATAGTAAGCACTTAACAAATACCAACATTATTATTATTATAAGTCACTTAACTCCGTGCCTCAGGTACCACATCACTAAAATGGGGATGAAGACTGCGAACCACATGTAGAACATGTATTAACTTGTACCTACCTCAGCGCTTAGTACAGTGCCTGGCATGAAGAAAGTGCTCAACAAATACCATTTTTTAAAAAGCACTCACCCCTTGGGAAAATACAACAGAAGTCCAAGATACATTTCCTGCCCACGAGGAGCTGGCATCTTAGCAAGGGAGACAGGAGGCATAATAAAATTTACACACAGTAGAATCAGGTTTAATCAGCTGAATAGTTCAATCGAACATACACATATAAAAAAGTGCCAGGAATGTGAGTAAGCAAGAGCTTTTATCTTAGGCTCTTATTTTAAACAGAGGGCTTTAACATAATGTCCTGATGAGCCATTGATTTAACTTTCCAAGTCCTTTAGCAATGGCTAAAAGGACTTCTGTTCTGGACACTTCACAGGACTCCCTTTGCCAGCCTTTATAAATATATATAGATATTTATATATAAATATATTTATATATATATATATATATCACATGCCCTCGAGTAGTGTCCTATTCATTGTGACTTTATGGACATATTTTCTCCAGAACATCCTACCTTCTACTGTAAACTGTAATCTTGCTAAGGACTCTTCCATTATCCCCTTTATGGTTTCTATCCACCTAGCTGCTGGTCTGCCTCTTCCACGTTTTCCTTGGAGTTTTCCCAGCATTGTCGGTTTTTATCAGGACTTAAAACAATAATTTTCCAACTATCTATAAGCTCACTGTGGTATGGGAATGTGTCTGTTAACTCTGTTGTATTATACTCTCCTAAACACTTAATACAGTTCTCTGCACAAAGTATGTGCTCAGTAAATACCATCGATTAATAACTGAATCTAGCTTAAATTTCCTTTGTAGCCATCAGCCTCTCTACCTTCTAGTCTGCTCATCTTGGTGAATCTGAGCCAGTGATTTTGCCCTAGGGCTGAATCAGAGTCTGTATAAATATGATCCTTTATCGAAATGTAAAGCCCATCATTAATCTAGGGCTGAATCGAAGTCTGCATAAATATGATCCTTTATCAAAATGTAAAGCATATCATCAATCACGCACACAAACTGCAGATCAAACTGTAAAACAGAAAACACCACAGCTGAATCTCACGGGGGAATCATTTAAAAAATGTAAGCCAGAAGACCGTGACTGTAGCAAGTAAGGAGAGAAAGGATAAAGGGATTTTCAGAAACTTTCATATCTGTAGTGATTTTAGGAGGCAACATTAGCTGTAATTACATTTAATTGGACTGAAACAGAATGGGGTTTAACCAGTTGTGGGAAAAAAAACAAAATCCTAGCCCTAGAGAGTGAGGAGAGTTTGGTATCACAGCTTTTCTTTCTTTACCTCAGAAATGAAGCTCTTTCCAGAAAAGGGAGTCCAGGATTCAAAATGACAGGGCAGTGGTAGGTTCCATTAGATCCCTTAAATTGTGTGTCTTAATGGATTGATTGGAATCAGCAGAGCACCAATAAAAGCCAATAAGCCCGTGTCTGGGAAAATGAATGATTACGTAAAGCAGATAACATTATGCAATTCTTCCAGTTTAAGAGTCCTCTGAGCGGTTTTCGACTTCAATGCAGAGGAAACCCTGCTAATGCTGACCTGCAGCGTACGGGTCATTCTGATATTACAGGAAATGAGACCAACAAAATGGCACCAGATTCTGCCCCTAAGGACAAACAAATGCTTTTTACGAAATACTCACCAAGGGGACTACAGAGAAGTCAAATAATCAACTCTTGTGAATAACTGGTACGGTCTCCTGATTTCCAAACCCAGACCCTGCTGCAACTCGGGATTTCAAGTGAAATATAGTAAAGGATGCCAGATTCCATGTCGGTAATCTCACCAGCATTACAACTTGAAGGAAGTGAAACGTTCCTTATGAAGCCATCATGCCAACTCCCAACAATCTTCTCTGAATCGTCTATGCACTCAGATCTGTCAATCAGCGGTATTTATACGGCGCTTACCGTGCATAGAGCACTGTGTGGAGCAGTTGGAAAATATACAATACAAATCCAACAAACAATGACTCTCCCGTCCTTCAAAAGCCTTATTAAAGGCACATCTCCTCCAGACTAATGATAATTATGGCATTTGTTAAGCGTTCGTTAAGCTTAACAAACGTTAAACGTTTGTATTTATTGATCACTCACGGTGGGCAGAGCACTGTATTAAATGCTTGGGACAGTATAATATAACATTAAATAGACCCATTCCCTCCCCACAACGAGCTTACAGTCTACAAGCGGGGACAGACAGTAATACAAATAAACTACAGATATGTACAAAAGTGGGGCTGGTTGGGGGTGGTGATGAATGAAGAGAGCAAGTGAAGGCGGTGCACAGGGGAGAGGAAGAAGAGGAAAGGAGGGCTTAGTCAGGGAAGGCCTCTTGGAGGAGATATACCTTCACTAAGGCTCTGAAGGACAAGCGAGTAACTGTCCGTTGGATACCAGACCTTTTAATACCCCAGCCTGTGCCCTTACCATGAGGCCACCAGACTCTAAAAGTCCTCATCCTGTCCTGCCTAGATAGATGGCAAGGCTTTGGGTTTTACCAGAGGTCACACATTGATTTGCCTGTTAACCTCTGCCTACCCCATGCCCTCAATCATGTATTTTAAATAATAAAAGCTGACTCTTCAAAGGAGCAGGCCACCCCACACCAAGAAACTGATCACCCACTCCACTTCGTGTTCGCTACATGTTCGCCAACACACACACACACACACACACACAAGTACATATACAGGCCTCCCCTCCCCTTATCACCTCAGAACTATCGGTGGGTATGGCCAGGTCAGACCTTAAGAGGCATCGGATAATTGCCCCGCTCTCAACCTCCCAGCACTAATTTAAATATCTCTAAAGTATATATTATAAATTATTTTCTACTCTGTGACTTTGGGTGTCACTTCACTTCTCTGTGCCTCAGTTCCCTCCTATGAACAACAGAGATTAAGGCTGGGATACCATAATAAGAGTAATTAATGTCTGTCTTCCACTCTAGGCTGTCAGCTCATTGTGGGCAGGGAACATGTCTACCGACTCAGCTGAATTTTACTTTCCAAAGCCTTCAGTACAGTGCTCTAGACTGTAAGCCTGTTGTTGGTAGGGAATTTGTCTGCTATATTTTTACACTCTACTCTCCCAAGTGCTTAGTACAGTGCTCTGCACACAGTAAGTGCTCAATAAATATGATTGGTTGACTGACTGATCAAGCCTGACAAAGTGATTGAGAATGACCAGAGAGATAGGAAGAGAACCAGGGTGAAGCCAAGATGGGATAATGTTTCCAGGAGAAGGGGGTGGTCCACAGTTTTGAAGGCAGTTGAGAAGCGAAGGAGGATGAGGATGGATCAGAGGCCCCTCTCCATAGCAAGAAGATCACAGGTGACATTTGAGAGGGCATTTTCTGTGGCGTGAAGGGGGCGGGAGCCAAACTGAAGGGGGTCAAGAAGAGAATTGGAAGAAAGGAAGTACAGAAAGCAGGTGTAGACAACTCTCTCAAGGAGTTTGGAACGGAACAGTAGGAAGGAGATGGAGTGATAATTAGAGGAAGTCATGGGGTCAGAGGAAGCTTCACTCGTGTGCTCCTCTTCTTGCTTTTACCTCTCCTCACCCCATCACCTACCTGGGTTTATCTCAATTTTCACAAACTAAGAACTCAGAAAAATTATTTTTAAGACCACCCTAGACAATTTTGTGAAGACTAAGGCTTAAGGCTAAATGCTACAAGGATTGACCCACTTAAAGTTGCTACTTAAAAAGAGAAAATCACAACTTTGACTCAAAGTTAAATATATAACATCAGCAGGATATTTTCTAGCTCTACAGAAAAATTTTTCCTTCCTTCCTTTAGCCTGAGCCTACACAATTACTAAATGTACAAGGTAATCTTATATTTATATTGACTGGGTAAATTTTCTGGTATTCCATCTGTAATTCAGGTCCAAAGACTACTCTGATTACTCATTCATTCATTCAATTGTATTTATTGAGCACTTATAATGTGCAAAGCACTGTACTAAGCACTTGGGAGAGTACACTATAACAGTAAACAGACACATTCCCTGCCCGTAATGATCTCTCTCTGAAACGATAATCTTTCTCTAAATGATAAGTCTCCTGAACTGAGCTCTAGGCTTCTATTGATTCCAAATGCATTTACGTGCTTGGAATTTAAATGTTTGTCCAAGATTTTCATTATTCTATAAGAAATTCCCTGTTCCAAAAGGACCCATAAGCTTAGTTAGCTAATATTTTTCATTTCCTTCTCTGAGTATTCTCTCGAATTGAACGAGTTTTAAATCAGGATATATGTGAATCTTTAAATCACCTTAATCTAAGCAGGTAAGTCCCTATCTTGGAATTTTGGTTCTGACATAGTTAATATGAGGAACATTTAGTCTTTACTCTGGCTGTTGATGCATACTGCCAAAATAGGGTAAACAGGGACAGATCTTGGTAAATTCAGGAGGAAATGTTTTTAAAGGGGGTGTTGTAAAATCCTGTAGGCAAGCATTATTGATAGAGTGACCTTAGTTGCAAGATTCGTTGCTTATCCAAAAGTTGTTTGAGGCAAAGAGTTGTCGTGGCCTCTATATGATTATTTTCTTTTTATTATCATAGAATATAATACCATCCAATCATCTCTTTCCATCTTTGTGTGTGTAGGAAGCCTTATCTACCAACTTCATATGTACATCTCCAGCCCTGACTTCACTCCTTCTCTGCTGTCTCGCGTTTCCTCCCGCCTTCAAGACGTCTTTATTTGAATGACCTGCCGACGCTTCATGCATGCACTTATTCATTCAATCATATTTATTGAGAATTTTCTGTGTGCAGAGCACTGTACTAGGCACTGGGGAAAGTACCATACTACCATAAACGGATATATTCCCTGGCCACAATGAGCAAATTATAATTCCAAATTATAACACCCAAATTATAACTCCTCATTTTCCCATCCAAACCCTGTCCTCCCATGACTTTACCACTACGCAAATGACACCCAAATCTACATCTCCTCCCCTGTTCTCTCTCCCTCCCTCCAGGCTTGTATCTCCTCCTCCCTTCAGGATGTCTCCACCTGGATTTCCGCCCACCCCCTAAAACTCAACATGTCCAAGACTGTATCTTCCCTCCCAAATCCAGTCCTCTCCCTGACTTTCCCATCGCTAGGGAAGGCACTATCACCCTCCCCATCTCACAAGCCTGTAGCCTTGGTGTCATCCTTGACTCCACTCTCTCATTCACCCCACACATCTAATCCATCACCAAAACCTTCCAGTCTCACCTTCACAACATCGCCAAGATATGCCCTTTCCTCTCCATCCAAACCACTACCTCGTTGGTGCAATCTCTCATCCTATCCCGACTGGATTAAGGCATCATCCTCCTTACTGATCTCCCATCCTCCTGTCTCTCCGGCTTCAGTCTATACTTCACTCTGCTGTCTGGATTACCTTTCTACAGAAACTCTCTGGGCATGTCACACCCCTCCTCCAAAATCTCCAGTGATTGCCTATCGATCTTCATATCAAGCAAAAACTCCTCACCCTTGGTTTCAAAGCTCTGCAACACCTTGCCCCCTCCTACCTCACTTCCCTTTTCTCCCTCTCCAGCCCAGCCCACACACTTAGCTCCTCTGGTGCTGCTAGCTTCCTCACTGTCCCTCGTTCTCGCCTGTCCCACTGTCGACCCCTGGCCCACGTCCCACCTCTGGCCTGGAACGCCCTCCCTCCTCACCTCTGCCAAACGAACTCTCTTCCCCTCTTCAAAGCCCTACTGAAAGCTCACCTCCCCCAGGAGGCCTTCCGAGACTGAGCCCCCTTTTTCCTCTGCTCCTCCTCCCCTCCCCATTGCCCCGACTCCCTCTCTCTGCTCTACCCCCTTCCCCGCCCCATAGCACTTGGGTATATTTGTACATATTTATCATTCTATTTATTTTATTAATGATGTGTATATATCTATAATTCTATTTTGATGCCTGTCAACTTGTTTTGCTTTTATCTGTCTCCCCTTCTAGACCGTGAGCCCATTGTTGGGGAGGGATTGACTTTATCTGTTGCCGAATTTTACTTTCCAAGCACTCAGTACAGTGCTCTGCACACAGTAAGCTCTCAATAAATACAATTGAATGAATGAACGAATGAATGAATGCATATCACTACCACTGTCCCTGTATCATAAACCCATAACCTTGGCATTGTTCTCGACTCATCTCTCTCACTCAACACAGATTATCGGTCTGTCACCAAATCCTATCAGTGGTACCTTCACAGCATGCATGGCTCAGTGGAAAGAGCATGGAATTTGGAGTCAGACATCATGGGTTCGAATCCCAGCTCTGCCACTTGTCAGCTGTGTGACTGTGGGCAAGTCACTTAACTTCTCTGTGCCTCAGTTACCTCATCTGTAAAATGGGGATTAAGACTGTGAGTCCCATGTGGGACAACCTGATCCCTTGTGTCTTCCCCAGCGCTTAGAACAGTGCTCTGCACATAGTAAGCGCTTAACAAATACCAACATTATTAAAATCTGACCTTTCCATTCCTTCATTCATCATATTTATTGAGAGCTTTCTGGGCACCAATCGCTGTATTAAGAGCTTGAGGGGGTACAATACAGCAACAAACAGTCACATTTCCTGCCCACAATGGGCTCACAGTCTAGAGTTGGAGAGGCAGACATCAATACAAATCAATAAAATGGTGGATATGTACATAAGTGCTGTGGGGCTGGGAGGTGGAAAGAGCAAAGGGAGCAGGTCAGGGTGACGCAGAAGGGAATGGGAGATGAGAATTCCCCATTCCCCCATTCCCTTCCCCTATCCCAGTCCCCCAGTCCGGGAAGGCCTCTTGGAGGAGATGCCCCTTCAATAAGGGCCATCTTTCCATCTAAACTCTTTCCGCGTTTATCCAAGCACTTAGCCTTTCCCACCTTGACAACTGCAGCAACCTTTTTGCTGAACTACCTGCCTCTTATTTCTCCCCATTCCAGTCAATCAATCACTCATATTTATTGAGCACTTGCTGTGTGCAAAACACTGTACTTAGCGCTTAGGGGAGTACCAGGTAAAAACAGAGTTGGTAGATACTATATGCTTACAGTCTAGAGTCCATACTTCACTCTGCTGTCTGGATCATTTTTAATTAATTAACGTTGGTATTTGTTAAGCGCTTACTATGTGCCGAGCACTGTTCTAAGCGCTGGGGTAGACATAGGGGAATCAGGTTGTCCCACGTGGGGCTCACGGTCTTAATCCCCATTTTACAGATGAGGGACCTGAGGCACAGAGAAGTTAAGTGACTCGCCCACAGTCACAGAGCCGACAAGTGGCAGAGCTGGGATTCGAACTCATGAGCCCTGACTCCAAAGCCCGTGCTCTTTCCACTGAGCCACGCTGCTTCTCTAAAGGAACATTCAGTTCACACCTCCCCACATCTCAAGAACCTCCAGGGGTTGCCCATCCACGTCCACATCAAACAGAGACTCCTTACCGTGAGGTTTAGAGCACTCGATCAGCTTGCCCCCAGCTGTCTCTTACATCCCTGATTTCCTACTCCAACCCAGCCCACACACTTAGCTCTTCTAATGCCAACCTGCTCACCGTACCTCGACCTCATCTATTTCACCACCAACCCCTTGCCCAGGTCCTCCCTCTGGCCTGAAACCCCCTCGCCCTTCACAGCGCTGTCTTCAGACTACTGTTGTTCTGGTTGTTGTCTTATGTTGTAGAGTCGTGTCCTACCCATAGCGTCACTACGGACACATCTCTCCCAGAACGTCCCACCTCCATCCGCAATCATTCTGGTAGTGGAGCCGTAAGAGTTCCTTTGGTCAAAATCTGGAAATGGTTTACCATTTCCTCCTATTGTGCAGTCAACGTGAGTCTCCACCCTCACCTCTCTCCCACACCCCCGCTGCCCGACACAGGGAAGTTTCGACTTGTAACAGATTACCTGCCACCGCCCCAAGCTAGGAATGGAACGGGTAGGTCTCTGCTTGACTCTCCCTCCCGTAGTCGAGACCGATAGAGTCCTGGTAACTCTCCAGGTGCGCTTCTGAGAGGGGATCGGAGCACTCTAAGTGTTCGGGAAAGTACAGTGTAACAGAGTTACACTGAACAGAGTAGATACATTAAAATCACATTTCCTCCAAGAGACCTTCCCCGACTAAGCCATGATTTCCCCTACTCCCTCTCCATTCTATGTTGCCCATGTACTAGGATTTGTACCCTTTTAGCACTTGGTATTCACTCCGCCTCAATCCCAAGCCACTCATGTAGGTATCTGTGATTTACTTTAATGTCTGCCTTCCCCTCTAACGGTGATAATGATTTGTTAAGCGCTTACTGCATGCCACGCACTCTACTAAGCGCTGGGGGGATGCAAGCAAATTGGGTTGGACACCGTCCCTGTTCTACATGGGGGTCACAGTCTCAATCCCCATTTTAAGTTCCTTGAGGGAGGGGAACATGTCAGCCAGCTCTATTATATTGTACGCTCCTAAGAGCTTAGTAATAATAATGATAATGTTGGTATTTGTTAAGCGCTTACTATGTGCCAAGTACTGTTCTAAGAGCTGGGGTAGATACAGGGTAATCAGGTTGTCCCAGGGGAGGCTCACGGTCTTAATCCCCATTCTACAGATGAGGGAACTGAGGCACAGAGAAGTGAAGTGACTCGCCCACAGTCACACAGCTGACAAGTGGTGGAGCTGGGATTAGAACCCGCGACCTGATTCCTAAACCCGTGCTCGTTCCACTGAGCGAAGCGGCTTCTTCAAGAGTACAGTTATCTGAGTACAATAAGCACTTAAATGCCACTGAATGACTGATTCACATTTTTATCTAATAGGTAGAGTTACTCTAATAAATAGAATTTGGTACATGTTGGCACATTAGTAGCCAAACAGGGGATAATATGCCTCATCAATGAGTCCTCATCACGCTTCCATAGTTATGCCTAACTTTCGTGAACACGAATGGAGAACGTGAAAATACACTGTACCACAATTTGGGGTTAAAGAAAAATTCAACCGCATCGCAGGAGTTCTAAGATTACTTGATAGGACAAGGGAACATTCCAACTTCTAGAGAATCCTGGGCAGTGTTGTCTTTCATCGTGTTCTAAGACAGCAAAAAAGAAACAGCATGGCCTAGGGAAAAAAGCACGGGCCTGAGAGTCAGAGGACCTGGGTTCTAATCCCAGATCTCCTGATTGCTTGCTTTGTGACCTTGGGCAAGTCACTCAAACTCTCTTTGCCTCACTTCCTCACTGTAAAATGGGGATTCTACAGTGCTCTCCCTCCTACTCCCTCCTCACAGTCCCTGTGGGCCCCTAACGAGAGAAGGACTATATGTGAACAAATAACCTGTATTTACCTCAGAGCTTAGAACACTACTTGACACATAGTAAGTGCTTAACAGATTCCATAAAAAGACCAACCAAATCTCAGGTGCCAAAAGGATGGGATTGAAAACACAGCAGAAGGCAAGGTTTTGCCACTCTGTACAATAATGCTTTGACAACACTTGAAATACTGCATGACAATCTGATTGCTGCCACTTAGGGAGGAAATAATAGAACAGGAGAAGATAAGCAACCAAGATGATCAAGGGGGGATGGAGTAAATTTTCCCGGAGCAGAGACTGAAATGATTAGAATGTCTCAGCCTGGAATGATGGAGGTTCAGAAAGGAAATGATTGCAGTCTAACAGATTACCAACAGGATGGAGAAGGAGAAAATAGAATTGTTGTTCACCAAAGGCGACTGGGCCGGCCAATCTATATTAGGTCCAAGATGGGTTTGGATAAGAGACAGTGTGGCCTAGTGGAAAGAGCACGGGCCGGGGATGCAGGAAACCTGGGTTCTGATCCTGGCTCTGAGACTCGCCTGCTGGGTGGCTTTGGGCAAGTCACTTAAATTCTCTACCTCTCAGTTACCACACTTCTAAAATAGGGATACAATACTTCTTCTCTCTGGCTGTTTATTCTTTAAGCCTTCTTCAGCATCATTATCATCGTCAGTGGTATTTATTGAGCGCTTACTGTGTGCAGAACGCTGAACATAGTGCTTGGGAGAGCACGACACAACTGAATTGGTTGACACATTTCCTGCCTTGTGTGGGACTGGGGTGGAGTCTGATCTGATTACATTGCATTTCACCTAGAGTTTAGCAGAGTGCTTGGCACATAGTAAGTGCTTAACAAATATTATTATTGTTATTATGAAAGCAGGAATGTTATAAGAGCCCCGCCTCTAGACTGTCAGCCAGTTGTTGGGTGGGGATTGTCTCTATCTGCTGCCGAATTGTACTTTCCAAGCACTTGGTACAGTGCTCTGCACACAGTCAGCGCTCAATAAATACGATTGAATGAATGAATTGAATGAATTCCATAATTATTAGGATGGATATCAAAGATGGTAACTATTGCACTGTTTCTCCAAGCTTCCTGTGCCATAATTGAAAGTGAAGTAGTAGTAGGAATAGTAATTATTTATTCCGCCCCCATTAGTAATAGGAGGAGGGGGAAAGCGTGGCTCAGTGGAAAGAGCCCGGCCTTGGGAGTCCGAGGTCATGGGTTCGAATCCCGGCTCTGCACCTTGGCAGCTGTGTGACTGTGGGCAAGTCACTTAACTTCTCTGTGCCTCAGTTACCTCATCTGCAAAATGAGGATTAAGACTGTGAGCCCCACGTGGGACAACCCGATTACCCTGTATACCCCAGCGCTTAGAACAGTGCTCTGCACATAGTAATCGCTTAACAAATACCAACATTATTATTATTAAGAGGAGGAATTATTGAGTACCCAGTTATTGAGCATCCCCTGAGTGCTATGCACTTCCACTATAAACCAGCCCACCCACCACTTTCTCCTATGACACCAACCAACTCACTGGGCCTCGATCTCTTTTCTCTTGCACTTGACCTTACTCAAGGCATCGATCCTGCCTGGAACTCGCTCCCCCTCATCCTAGTCGATAAATCACCACTCTTATCTTCAAAGCCCTCCTAAAATCATATCGCTCCAGGAAGCCTTCCTGACTCATCTCTCATCTCCCCCATCCCATTTTCCCTCACTACTGAGGCAATTACGTACTTAGATCTGTAATCCCTCAGGTTATTCTCCTCGCCTCTGATCCATAGCATTTAGGTACATATCATCTCGGCTGCTTCCCCCCCCACCTGTAATTTACTTTAATATATGTCTCCCATACTTAATTGTCAATTCCTTGAGGACAGGCATTTTGTCTAGCAACTATATTGTAGACATTCAAGGGTGTAATACCATGCTCTGCATACACTCAGCACTCAATAATAATAATCATGGTGTTTTTTAAGCACTTGCTGTGTGCCAGGCACTGTACTAAGCGCTGGGTGGATACAAGCAAATCGGATGGGACACAGTCCCTGTCCCACATGGGGCTCCCTGTCTCAATCCCCATTTTATAGATGAAGGAATTGAAACCCAAAAAAGCAAAATGACTTGCCCAAGGTCACACAGCAGACAAGTAGTGGAGGGGGGATTAGAACCCATGACCTCCTGACTCCCAGACCCATGCTCTCTCCACTACGCCACACCACTGATTGATTGATTGATTACCGAACACTTGGGAAGATGTGACATGATCCCTTCCTACAAGGGAGATTACACTCTAACTTGGGAGATGGACATAAAATAATAGAGAATGATCGAAACAAAAAATTAAATGTACCAACGAATAACGAACAATACAAAAGAACAGATCTAAATAAGAACCAAAGTGCTAGAGACGAGAAGCGCTTAGTACAGTGCTCCGCACTCAGTAAGCGCTCAATAAATATGATTGAATGATGAATGAATAAAAGTGTTAAACAGCTGGAAGGGGGTGGGGACTGGCTGGGAATTCAGGGACTTATGAGTGAGGTACATTGATCCAACCTCAATTACGGCATTTTTATGTTCTCAAATACAATCTCTTTTGCAGTCAAGATGCAGCTCCTGATCATCCAGAAGCAGTATCAGAAAAGAGGGTTGAAAAATTTGCAGAATGTGTTTTATTCAGACTGTTCCCCAAGCAACTATTAAGTGTGCTGTATAGCGGATCTACCGAGTGTAAAACGTAACAGTTATCACTGCGTACAATAAACGCTCAATAAATAATTGATCGATCGATTGACTGTGTCCGATCCGCCTACACTGAATCTACCCCAGTGCCCAAGACACATAGTGAGCCCTGATTTCTTCTTCTCTCACTCCCTTCTTCATTACCCTTACAATTGAATTTATACCTTTTGTTCACCCCTCCCTCAGCCCTCCAGCATTCATTCATTCATTCAATCATATTTACTGAGTGCTTACGGTGTGCCAAACACTGTACTAAGCACTTGAGAGAGAACACTACGGCAATAAGTAGTCGCATTCCCTGACCAGTTTACAGTTAGGGAGGGAGACATCAATACAAATGAATAAAATGACAGATATATACATAAGTGCCGTGGGGCTGGGAGCAGGGAGAAGAGAAAAGGGAGCAAGTCAGGGTTACACAGAGAGGAGTGGGAGATGAGGAAAAGTGGGGCTTAGTCTGGGTAGGCCTCTTGGAGGAGATGGGCCTTCAATAAGGCACACATTTCCATCTACACTCTTACCGTGTTTATCCAAACACTTATCCTACCCCACCTTGACAAATGCAGTTACCTTCCTGCCGACTACCTGCCTCTTATTCCCTGCTCACAGGGAGCTTACAGTCTAGAGGGGGAGACAGATATTATAAATGAATAAATAAATGACAGGTATGTACGTTAGCATTGTGGGGCTGGGAGAGGGGGTGAATAAGGAGAGCAAGTCAGGATGACGCAGAAGGGAGTGGGAGAAGGGGAAAGGAGGGCTTAGTCAGGGAAGGCCTCTTGGAGGAGATGCACCTTCGGTGAGGCTTTGAAAGAGGGGAGAGTCATTGTCAGATTTGAGGAGGGAGGGTGTTCCAAGCCACAGGCAGGACAAGGGCGAAGGGTCGGAGGCAAGATAGACGGGATCGAGGAACTGTGAGACGGGTAGGAGAGAAGCATTTACGTACGTATCCGTATTTTATTTATTGAGACTAATGTCTGTCTCTCCCTTTAGACTGTAAGATCACTGGGGACAGGGAGCATGTCTACCAACTCCGTTAGACTGTACTCTCCCAAGAACTTAGTATAGTGCTCTGCACCCAGAAGTGCTCGGTAAGTGAGATCGATTGATCGATCGATGGGTTGAAATACTCAGCAGCAGGCAAAGCAGTGTGGCCCACTCAACAATATCACGGGGCTGCGGTAAGAGGACCTGAGTTCTAATCCCGGCTCTGCCATTTTCTGCTGTGTGACTTTGGACATGTCACTTCACTCGTCTGAGCCTCGGCTACTTCGTCTGCAAAATGGGGTTTAAATCCTCCTCCCTCCAATTTAGACTGTGAGCTTCATGTGGGATGGGGACGATGTCCAACCCAATTATCTTGTATCAAACCCTTGTGCTTAGTACAGTGCCCGGCACATACTAAATGCTTAACCAATATCATGAAATAATATATTGTGGATTCCCATATTGAGATCACATGCTTCAGGCTGGTAAAAACTCAACCTGAAGACAATTTTGCACCCGAAACTAAGGGGCGAGGTCACCATGTGGAATCTGCTTGGAGATGATTATCCATGCTACAGGCTATTCTCCAACTCTGGCAGCTTTTGTACTGCTAGAAATAGTTGATCATCAGCTGGGACCCAAGCAAATACCTCCTGGGACACAAGCGAATACCTCTGAAACTGTATCTCCTAAAGAGAGAGGCATCCAGGAAATAATAATAGCAGCAATAACTTACTAAGTGCCAAACACTGTTCTAAGCACGGAGGTAGTTACAAGATAATCAGGTTGTCCCACGTGGAGCTCACAGTCTCAATCCCCATTTTACAGATTCATTCATTCATTCAATAGTATTTATTGAGCGCTTACTATGTGCAGAGCACTGTACTAAGCGCTTGGAATATACAGTTGGGCAACAGATAGAGACAATCCCTGCCCAATGACGGGCTCCCAGTCTAATCGAGCCTCAGATGAGGTAACTGAGGCCCAGAGAAGTGACTTGCCCAGGGTCACAGAAGACAAGAGGCAGAGGCAGGATTAGAACCCACAACCTCTGACTCCCAAGCCCGGGCTCTTGCCACTAGGTGATGCTGCTTAGTACCTGTTCCCTGTATCTTGTCTCCAGTTCAACCAGAGAAAATAGTGTTTCTTTGGGCCCAAATGTCTTGGAGCTCAAAAGCGTCCAGTAAAGACAAGGATAAAGATCGAAAAAGAAAGCGAGCTTCAGATCAGCAAATCTAAGCAGGTAAATTCAATCAGTCGATCAATCAGTGGCAATTTTTCATGGTATTTGTTAAGCGCTTACTGTGTGTCGGATACCGTTCTAAGTGTTGCGGTAGGCACATTTAGGTCAGACGCAGTCCCTATCCCACACGGGGAATCACGGTCTAAGTAGGAGGGAGCAGTTACTGCGCGCAGAGCACTGTCCTCGGCAATGGGGCGAGTACAGAACCAGCATGGCTTAGTGGAAAGAGCACGGGCTTGGGAGTCAGAGGTCGTGGGTTCTAATCTTGGCTCTGCCACTTGTCAGTTGGGGGACATCTGAAAGCAGCGTGGCTTAGTGGAAAGAGCACGGATTTGGGAGTCAGAGGTCATGGGTTCGAATCCCGGCTCGGCCCCTTGGCAGCTGTGTGACTGTGGGCAAGTCACTTAACTTCTCTGTGCCTCAGTTCCCTCATCTGGAAAATGGGGATTAAGAATGTGAGCCCCACATGGGACAACCTGATTATCCTGTATAAACCCCAGCGCTTAGAACAGTGCTCTGCACATAGTAAGCGCTTAGCAAATACCAACATTATTAACTTCTCCGTGCCTCAGTTACCTCATCTGTAAAACGGAGATTAAGACTGTGATCTCCGTGTGGGGCAATCTGATAACCTTGTATCTACACCAGTGCTTAAAAGAGTGCTTGGCATATAGTGAGCGCTTAACAAATACCATCATTATTATTATTAAGTACAAAATTAAGCAGTTGGTAGACACATTTCCTGCCCACAGGGAATCAGTACTATCTTTTGAGGACTTGCTTTGGGCAGAGCACAGTACTAAGCGTTTGGAAGAGTATGCCATGGAAGTAAAAGACAAAGTGATTCTGCAAAAACACCACCATCTTTCAGAGGGACAGATGTAAATGTAAGAAAGGGGGAGGGATTGATTAGGCACAAGCATCACAGAAAAGACCTCGGGACTCAAAATCGATCTCATGCTAAGTATGAGGGAAAAACAAAACACTACGCATTAGAGTCTGATGAGTGATTTGGACGAGTAAACGATGTGGAGAATCTGGAAAAGATCCGGCGAAAAACAATAAAATCGATGAAAGGGTTAGAGAATAAATCTTCTGAGAAAGTGTGAAGGAATTGAAATTTAATCCAGAGGAAGGAAGACCAACGGATGTTCATTCATTCAACAGCATTTATTGAGCGCTTACTATGTGCACAGCACTGTACTAAGCGCTTGGGATGTACAAGTCGGCAACAGATAGAGACAGTCCCCGCATGTCTTAATTACCGTTCACAAGCACTTGAAAGTTTCTTATGAGGAGGGTTGCGACCTGCTGTTCTCCATGGCCACAAATGGAAGTAAATAGGGAAAAATAAGAAAGAGTTCAGCAAGACATAAAGAGCTGGTGACTCTAGGCAAGTCACTTCACTTCTCTGTGGCTCAGTCACCTCATCGGTAAAATGGGGATTCGAACTATGAGTCCCATGTAGAGCTTGGATTGTGTTCAACCTAGTTAGCTTACTCATTCATTCATTCAATAGTATTTATTGAGCGCTATGTGCAGAGCACTGTACTAAGCGCTTGGAATGTACATATCTACCCCAGCGCTTATAATAGTGCTTGTCACATAGTAAGCGCTTATCAAATATCATTATTACAATTAAGGTAGGCTGTGGGCCGTCCTATCCCCATTTTACAGATTTTACGGATGAGGAAACCGAGGCTCACTGAGGTTTATAAATCACGCAGAGTCACCCACCTAGGTCTCCCGATTGCCTATTCCACACTCTTTTCTCTTGCTCTAGATTGTAAGCTCATCGAGAGCAGGCAATGTGTCCATTCATTGCTGTACTGTACTCTCCCAAGTGTTTAGTACAGTGCCTTGCACACAGTAATTGCTCAATAAATACGACTGAATTGAATTGAACTGAGTCGGAATGCTGCTTTCCCGATGCAAAAAATGCTAATGAATGGGAGGTCATTAAAGGGAGGGGTGTGTGGGTGTGTATTAAGAATCATGCTAGCAGCACAGTCTAGTAGATACAACACAGGCCTGGGAGTCAGAAGGTCCTGGGTTCTAATCCCGGCCCCGCCACCTGTCTGCTGTGTGACCTTGGGCAAGTCACTTGACTTCTCTGGGCTTCAGTTACCTCATCTGTAAAATAGGGATTAACTCTGTGAGCTCCACGTATGGGACATGGACTGTGTCCAACACGAACAGCTTGGAACTACCCCAGCACTTAGTACACTGCCTGGCACATACTAAGCACTTAACAAATACCCTAAAAAAAGAGAAATAATAATAATAATGGTACTTGTTAAGCACTTACTATGTACTATGCTGGTACAAGCTCTCTTAATATCCCGGCTGGATTATTGTGTCAGCCTTCTCTCTCATCTCCCTTCCTCCTGTCTCTCCCCACTCCAGTCTATTCTTCATTCCACTGCCTGGATCATCTTCCTGCAGAAACGCTCAGGGCCCGTCACTCCCCTCCTTAAAAACCTCCAGTGGTTCCCTATCATCCTTCGCAAGAAACAAAACTCCTCACTCTTGGCTTCAAGGCTCTCCATCCCCTCGCCCTCTCCTACCTCACCTCCCTTCTCTCTTTCTACCGCTCACCCCGTAGGCTCCGCTCCTCCGCCGCCCACCTCCTCACCGTCCCCCGTTCTCGCCTAGCCCGCCGTCGACCCCTGGCCCACGTCCTCCGCTGTCCCGGAACGGCCTCCCTCCTCACCTCCGCCAAACTAACTCTCTTCCCCTCTTCAAAGCCCTACTGAGAGCTCGTCTTCTCCAGGAGGCCTTCCCAGACTGTTTCCCCTTTTCCCTCTGCTCCCTCTGCTCCTTCTCTGCCCCCCCACCCCATCTCTCCTCAGCTAAGCCCCTTTTCCCCCCTTTCCTTCTGCTCCTCTCCCTCCCCCTTCCCCTCCCCTCAGCACTGTGCTCATTTGTATATATTTTTATTACCCTATTTATTTTGTTAATGAGGTGTCCGTCCCCTTGATTCTATTTATCGTGTTTATGTTGTCTTGTTTTTGTCCCTCTGTCTCCCCCGATTAGACCGTGAGCCTGTCACTGGGCAGGGATTGTCTCTATCTGTTGCCGAACTGTACATTCCAAGCCCTTAGTACAGTGCTCTGCATATAGTAAGTGCTCAATAAATACTAATGAATGAATGAATGAATATGTGCCAAGCACTGCTCTAAGTGGGATTTCAGGGATGACCCCAGACAAGCTTAGCTATTATGTCAAATATCACAGAAAGAAAAAAAAGGTTTTCTGGGAAGAATAAAAATATCAGACTTGCCTCTTCTCTTTAAATCATCTCTACCAATGTTCGTCACTATTTCACCCTAATATCAACTGATCTAGCCCTCATTAAGGTTGACTAAATGCTTGCCAGGTATTCATTTTCGAGCCCATTCACACAATGCCCAGAATGGTCGTTTGACTTTTCATCTTTAAAAATGAATAAAATTTAGCAGACCATTCACTCATGCCCAGGTTTCCACATTTTGCTCCATTTTTCACTTTACCAAGCCAATATTCTACAGAAGACAGTCTTGAACAAGAAAGATGAGGGGAAGAGATTTTTGCTGTGATCTTTCTGATAGTGGAGCAATCAAACTGCCCAAAGAAAAAAAAAAAGAAGACTTCAAGCTTTATTTGTCTAAAGGCTTGCTTCTAGCAAAGCACATTTTGTACTGCAGATTCAAGGAAGCAATTAGCATATCTGGCATGTAATAGTTTAGGTAATAGGCAATGAGGAATTAGTCACTGCAAATAGCTGCAATATGGAAGCCAGGCATAGTTTGCGAGTTGCTGTCGTGCTATGCCGGGATAGAAAGAGGGTGAAAATCGAAATCGAAAGGAATTAGCGTTCTGAATCCATATCTTCTTGGTCACTATGCCTTTTGGGTCATCTGGTTGGTATATTCATTCATTCATTCATACAATTGCATTTATTGAGCACTTACTATGTGCAGAGCACTATACTAAGCACTTGGAAATTATAATTCAGCAATAAAGAGAGACAATCCCTGCCCACACCGGGTTTACACTCTAGAAGGGAGAGATGAACATCAAAACAAGGAATAATAATAATAATGTTGGTATTTGTTAAGCTCTTACTATTTGCAGGACATTGTTCTAAGCCCTGGGGGAGATACAGGGTAATCAGGTTGTCCCACGTGAGGTTCCCAGTTAATCCCCATTTTTACAGATGAGGTAACTGAGGCCCAGAGAAGTGAAGTGACTTGCCCACAGTCACACAGCTGACAAATGGCAGAGCCGGGGGTCGAACCCATGACCTCTGACTCCGAAGCCCAGGCTCTTTCCACTGAGCCACGCTGCTTCCTCAGTAGAATTGTAGATATGTATATACACAAGGGCTGTGGGGATAGAGCACGGGCTGGGGAGTGAAAGGACATGAGTTCTAATCTTGGCTCCACAACCTGTCTTCTGTGTGACTTTGGGCAAATCACTTCACTTCTCTGTGCCTCAGTCACCTCGTCTGGAAAATGCCTGTAGTCCACTGAAACTGAATCCAATTTGAATTGACCAGCCATGACTTAGTGGACAGGGTAGCCTGGGAGTCAGAAGGAGCTGCGTTCTAATCCCGGTTAAACCACGTGGGCAAGTCACTCATCTTCTCTGCGCCTTAGTTACCTCAACTGTAAAATGGGGATAAGGTTGTGAGCCCCATTTGGGACAGGGATCCTGTCCAACCTGATTAACTTGTATCTACCCCAGTGTTTAGAACAGGGCTTGGCACATAGCAAGTGATTAACCAGTATCATAATTATTATTATTATGTAGTTCCTATACTTGAACTGTCAGGGGTAGATTCTCTGGTATCCCAGTGTTCTAAAAGCCATGTTAGTAGGACACTGGAAACCAACAGGAATATTTCAGGATCAAATTCCAATAGAAGCCCATTTAGAGGTGGTATTTATTCCCTCCGGTGTTTATTAACTAATAATTTAATATCAATATTTGGTAAGTGCTTACTATGTGTCAAGTACCGTTCTAAGTGCTGGGGTAGATACACGTTTAGGAGGTTGGACACCGTTTCTCCTGGAATACAAGCTGGTTGGCGGGAGGACCAGGGAGAAACAGCTTGGCCTAGTGGAAAGCGCAACAGGCCTGGGAGTCAGGGGAGCTGAGTCTGCTACTTGCTTGCTGTGTGAATTTGGGCAAGTCACTTCATTCCTCTTTGCCTCGATTTCCTCGTCTGTAATTTTTTTTTTGGTTGTGAACTAATAATAATGTTGGTATTTGTTAAGCGCTTACTATGGTGCAGGGCACTGTTCTAAGCCCTGGGGTAGACACAGGGGAATCAGGTTGTCCCACGTGGGGCTCACAGTCTTAATCCCCATTTTACAGATGAGGTAGCTGAGGCCCAGAGAAGTGAAGTGACTCGCCCACAGTCACACGGCTGACAAGTGGCAGAGCCGGGAGTCGAACTCATGACCTCTGACTCCGAAGCCCAGGCTCTTTTCCACTGAGCCACGCTGCTTCCCGTGTCACCCCCCACCTCTTCGAGGGACAGAGACCATGTCTGATTCCCAAGTGTCTATTCTATCCTAGAGCTTAGTACAGTGTGCTGCACATAGTAAGTGCTTAATAAATGCTCTTACTACTAAAATGGGGATTGAATCCTATTCCTTCCTACTTAGACTGTGAATCTTATGTAAAATAGGGACCGTTTTCCAACCTGATTATCTTGTATGACCCTAAGCACTTACTACAGTTTGGCACATAGTAAATGCTTAATAAATACCATAACAATTATTATTACTGCTATTACTCATGACTTTATGAGGGACTGACAGGTGGAATGGGGCTGAAATTTGAACCCGTCTCACTTTACGCAGGCCATATTAACACTGTGACAAAATATAGACACTTGGTAGCTTCCAGTTTGGGAATAAATCATTATTTGGAATAACTTCACCTAATCTTCTGACACGGTTGGGAGCAATTTCCTCTCATAATAACCCACCATGGAGGGCTTTTATTTCGCCATTTCTAACTCCACTCGTCCTGTGAGCCTGGACTAGCCATTCCTTGCCACTTACACATCCCATTAATTTCACTCAAACTCCAGTTTGGCCTGAGAATTGACTGACTGGGAGGGAACCAGGAAGATTATCTTGACCCAGAATGAAACACATTCCACTCAGGAGCCCCTTGGACCGAATCTGTACTTCAGAACCAAAATGAAGTATAGACGATTTGGCTCTGCTCTCTAAAAAAAGAGAATTAAAAGATCTTGATCCCGTTGGGCCATGTGGATGTGCTAATCAGCTTCTATCCTAATCGCCCAGGCAAAATCACCTAGAATTGCTTAAGAAAATCATCTTTTAGGCTATGATCTATATGACCCTTCTATTTTTAAAAATAGAATAGCACAGTTCTTTTCCATCTTATTATCCCAGCATGCTTAGTACAGTGCCTGGCACAGAGTAAGTGCTTACAAATTCCACAATTACTAGGGGGAATGGAGAGCAGAGGGAAGGCTTAGGAGGTAGGGGAGACCTAGTTCTGGCCTCTAAGTGCCCTGCAGGATCGATCCATCAGTGGTATTTATTTTTTTCAAATTTTTACGGTATTTGTTAAGCTTTTTTGGCGCAGTGGAAAGAGCACGGGCTTTGGAGTCAGGGCTCATGAGTTTGAATCCCAGCTCTGCCACTTGTCAGCTGTGTGACTGTGGGCGAGTCACTTAACTTCTCTGTGCCTCAGTTCCCTCATCTGTAAAATGGGGATTAAGACTGTGAGCCCCACGTGGGACAACCTGATTCCCCTGTGTTTACCCCAGCGCTTAGAACAGTGCTCGGCACATAGTAAGCGCTTAACAAATACCAACATTATTATTATTATTGCTCTGAGTGCTGGGGTAGATACAGGTTAACCCAGGTGCTCTAACTCCCAGACTCATGCTTATATCCATTTGGTCTCCTGCTCTTGTGAGCACTTACAGTGTGAAGAGCACTGTACTAAGTGCTTGAGAGCTCTCTTCCTGTTCATACTACCTATGAAACTATAATAATAATAACAATTACGCTATTTGTTAAGCGCTTGCTATGTATCAGGCACTGTACTAATTGCTGGAATGGATCCAAGCAAATTTGGTTGGACTCGGTCCCCGTCTCACGTGGGGCTCACGGTCTTAATCCCCGTTTTACAGATGAGGTAACTGAGGCCCAGAGAAGTGAAGTGATTTGCCCAAGGTCAGCGAGCAGACAAGCGGAGGAGCCTGGATTAGAACCCATGAACCTCTGACTCGCGATCCCGTTCTCTAACCACTACACCACGCTGCTTTATAATAATCATGGCATTTGTTAAGCGCCTACTACATGCCAAGCACTTTTCTAAGCACTGGGGTAGATACAAGGTAATCAGCTTGTCCCATGTGGGGCTCACAGTCTTCACCCCCATTTGACAGGGGAGGGAACTGAGGCACAGAGAAGTGAAGTGGCTTGCCCAAAGTAACAGCAGATGGGTGGAAGAGGCCTCTGACTCCCAAGCCCGGGCTCTTGCCACTAAGCTATGCTGCATTTGCCCATTCTCCAGAGTGAACGGCAACTTCCACTGGCATTTCCCCAGCTCCTTGGCAGCAGAACCATGATTGGGCCAAAAGTCCGGGGCCTCGCTGGTCCACCAGGCTTCTGTCCCCGCCCAGCGGGGACCACAACTAACGTTGGCTACTTCTCCCCTAGACTGATAGGTATCAGCTATTGGCCCAGAATCTCCATCCAAACTGCTATCTTGCTGGTACAAGCTCTCGTAATAATGTTGGTATTTGTTAAGCGCTTACTATGTGCACAGCTCTGTTCTAAACGCCGGGGGATACGAGGTGATCAGGTTGTCCCATCTGGGGCTCACAGTTTTCATCCCCGTTTTACAGATGAGGTCACTGAGGCCCAGAGGAGTTAAGTGACTTGCCCAAAGTCACACAGCTGGCAAGCGGCGGAGCCGGGATTCGAACCCATGAACTCCGACTCCCAAGCCCGGGCTCTTTCCACTGTGCCACGCTGCTTCTCTGATAATATCCCGACTGGATTATTTGTGTCAGCCTCCTCTCTGATCTCCTTTCCTCCTGTCTCTCCTCTCTCCAGTCTATTCTTCATTCCGTTACCCGGATCATCTTCCTACAGAGACGCTCTGGGCCTGTCACTCCCCTCCTTAAAACCTTCCAGCGGTTGCCTATCGACCTCCGCACGAAACAAAAACTCCTCACTCTTGGCTTCAAAGCTCTCCATCACCTGGCCCCCTCCTAATAATGTTGGTATTTGTTAAGCGCTTACTATGTGCAGAGCACTGTTCTGAGCGCTGGGGTAGATACAGGGTGATCAGGTTGTCCCACGTGGGGCTCGCAGTTTTAATCCCCATTTTACAGATGAGGGAACTGAGGCACAGAGAAGTGAAGTGACTTGCCCACAGTCAGCTGACAAGTCCTACCTCACCTCCCTTCTCTCTTTCTATTACCCACACCGTACGCTCCGCTCCTCCGCCGCCCACCTCCTCACCTTCCCCGGTTCTCGCCCGTCCCGCCGTCGACCCCCCGGCCACGTCCTCCCGCCGTCCCGGAACGCCCTCCCTCCTCACCTCCGCCCAACTGACTCTCTTCCCCTCTGCAAAGCCCTACTGAGAGCTCACCTCTTCCAGGAGGCCTTCCCAGACTGAGCCCACCCTTTCCCTCTGCTCCCCCTCCCTCCGCTTTTCCCCCTTCCCCTCCCCTCAGCACTGTGCTCATTTGTATATATTATTTATTACCTTATTCATTTTGTTAATGAGGTGTACATCTCCTCGATTCTATCTATCTCGATGATGTCTTGTTTTGTCTTGTTCTGGTTTTCTTTTCTGTCTCCCCCGTTTAGACCGTGAGCCCGTCATTGGGCAGGGATCGTCTCTATCTGTTGCCGAATTGTACCTTCCAAGTGCTTAGTCCAGGGCTCTGCACATAGTAAGCGCTCAATAAATACGAATGAATGAATGAATGAATAAATGAATATGACTTTAGGATGGCTGTGAAGGTGGGGAGAGTGATGGTCAGTCGGATACTCAGAGGGAAGGAGTTCCCGACAAGAGGTAGGACGCGGGCCGGGATTCGCTGGTGTGAAACACAAGATCAAGACCCAGCGACATGGAAAGGAGGTTGCCCCTGCCCCGCAGCCCCGGAACATCTGGGTCCTCACAGTGCCCTGCTCCAGCACGGGAAGCTCTCGGCAGCAGCTGCCGATCTCCCGACCTGTAAGAATAGTAATGATAATTACGGTATTTGTTAAGCGCTTACGATGTGCAGAGCACTGTTCTAAGCACTGGGGTACATACGGGGTAATCAGATTGTCCCACGTGGGGCTCACAGTTTTTAATCCCCGTTTTTACAGATGAGGTATCTGAGGCGCAGAGAAGTGAAGTGACTTGTCCAAGGTCACACAGCAGACAGGTGGCGGAGCCGACATTAGAACCCGCGACCTCTGACCCCCCCCCCAAGCCCGGGCTCTTTCCACTGAGCCACAGTGACCAGGTGACCACTGGGGCTTCTGGAAATGTTGGTCTGAGCGATGGATGGGAGCCTGAAATCCTGCTGCTCCTCTCCTGCTACTCATTCTCTTTGGTATCCTTCTTCACCTTTCCTTATGTGCCTGTCGCTTTCCCCCTCATCCCCAAGACGAGCCTCTTGGGTCCAAGGGCCACCTTCTACATCTTATCTTAGAGGCTTTCCCTCTGCTCCTCCCCCTCTCCCTTCCCCTCCCCTCAGCACTGTGCTCATTTGTATATATCTTTATCACCCTATTTATTTTGTTAATGAGATGTACGTCGCCTTTGATTCCATTTATTGCGTGGCTCAGTGGGAAGCAGCGTGGCTCAGTGGAAAGAGCCTGGGCTTGGGAGTCAGAGGTCAGGGGTTCGACTCCCGGCTCTGCCGCTTGTCAGCTGGGTGACTGTGGGCAAGTCACTTCACTTCTCTGTGCCTCAGTTACCTCATCTGCAAAATGGGGATTAACTGTGAGCCCCACGTGGGACAACCTGATGACCCTGTATCTCCCCCAGCGCTTAGAACAGTGCTCTGCACATAGTAAGCGCTTAACAAATAACATTATTATTATTGTCTTTGTCTGTCTGTCTCCCCCGACTAGACCGTAAGCCCGTCAATGGGCAGGGATTGTCTCTATCTGGTGCCGAACTGTACATTCCAAGCGTTTAGTACAGTGCTCTGCACGTAGTAAGCGCTCATTAAATACTATTGAATGAACTTAGCGGATAGAGAATGAGCCTGGAAGTCAGAAGGACTTGGGTTCTAATCCCGGCTCCTCAGCTTTGCTGCATAACCTTGGGCGAGTCACTTAACCTCTCTGGGCCTCATTACCTCATCGGTAAAATGAAGGACAGGAACTGAGTCCAACCTGATTTACTTGTATCTACCCCAGTGCTTAGAAAAGCGCTTGGCACAGAGTGAGTGCCTAACAAGTGCCATAATCATTATCATTATTATTATTATTATCTATAGATTTCTTTCTCAATGCTTAGTTCAGTGCTCTCTATTTAGCGAGCACTGAATAATTACTATTATCACCTCTACCCAGTGTTTAGTACAGTGCCTGGTACATCGTAAGCACTTACCAAATGCCATAATGATTCCTAATATTCTAAAGCTACACATACACATTTGGGTTTGGGTCTACGATTCGATTCAAATCAGGACGTGATCCGAGTCGGAAACCAAACACTGTGATCTGCGCTGGATACCTCCCATTCTATAATTAGCACCGATGTCAATCAGCTCGATGAGCAAGTAACGGGTGCTGTGCATTACGTTTCCACTCACCCGGAAGATGCAAGCCCACTTCAAGAGATCAGTTGTGCGTTTACAGCTGCTGCGTAGAAAGTGCTCAGTTTCTGAGGGTATTGCTTCATAAAAAAAAATAGAAAACATAAATCTTTAGCATCTCTGCTGGGTTTTTTGAATCTTTATTAACCACTTACTAGACTCCAGAAACTGCACTAAGCGCTGGGGTAGATCCAAGATAATTGGTTTGGGCAAAATCCAAGATGTGAGACTCACCATCTCAATCCTCATTTTAAGGATGAGGGAATGGAGACAGAGAAATGAAGTGATTTGCCCAAGGTCATGTAGCAGACAAGTGGGGCCAAAATTAGAACCCAGGTTCTTCCGATTATTAGGCCCATAGTCTATCCACTGGCCATGCTGTTTCTCATTATAGTAACAACCCAAGATATTCTCGTACCTTCCTTTAATAATAATAACATTACTAATTCATTCAATAGTATTTATTGAGCGCTTACTATGTGCGGAGCACTGTACTAAGAGCTTGGAATGTACAAATCGGTAACAGATAGAGACGGTCCCTGCCCTTTGACGGGCTTACGGTCTAGTCGGGAAAACTGTGAGTCCCATGTGGGACAACCTGATTACCTTGTATCTACCCAGTGCTTAGAAGGGTGCTTGGCACCTAGTAAACGCTTAACAAATACCAAATTATTATTATTACTGAGGCACAGAGAAGTGAAGTGACTTCCCCAAAGTCACACAGCTGGCAAGCGGCGGAGCCGGGATTCGAACCCACGACCTCTGACTCCCAAGCCCGGGCTCTTTCCACTGAGCCACGCTGCTTTATGACATTTATTAAGTGCTTACAATGTGCCGGGCACTGTACTGAGCACCGGGATGGGTACAAGCAAATCAGGTTATACACAGTCCCTGTTCCTCGTAGGGCTCACGGTCTCAATCCCCATTATACAGATGAGGCAACTGAGGCACAGAGAAGTGAAGCGACTTGCCCAAGGTCACAGAGCAGACCAGTGGCAGAGCCGGGATTGGAACCCAGGACCTTCTGACTCCCAGGGCCATACTTAATCTACTACGCCACGCAAAGGCATTTTTACCGTCAGCAGAGAGCCAAGAAAAGACAGCAGAAAATGGAGATGAGGAGAATATGCTTTTGTGACCGACAAGGACATTTCAGAAGCCACAGTCCAGGCTACACCCGCTGCTCTTTTGTTTTGTGGGAGGCTGGCGGAGCCCGGTGACGTTTATCTTTTTTGTCTCCTTGTCTCTCTTTCCTCACAAAGCTTTTGCTCAAAAAGAGCCACCCCTTTCTTAACAGGAGTACGCCGCGCTCAGATTTCCTCAAGCCGTAGAATCCCAGTTGGAGCACTGGCTAAGGCTTTGTTTTACTCTATCCTTGAAACCTTTGTTCTCTGTGGTTTAGGGCTGCCGCGCGAGGAACAGCGTGGCCTAGTTCACAGGCCTTGGGCCCGGGAGTCTGAGGGATCTGGGTTCTAATCCCGGTGCCACCATGTTTCTGCCATGTGAACATGGGCAAGTCACTTCACTTCTCTGTACTTCAGTTACCTCATCTGAGAAATGAGGATTAAGACGGAGAGCCCCACATGGGACATGGATTTTGTCCAAATTTGCTATCTTGTATCTACCCCAGTGCTTAGTACAATGCACAGAACATAGTAAGACCTTTCTTAAGCATAAAAAAAGCCTCAGCAGGGATGATTAATATTTCAGGGTTTTAATCCCAGCTCTACCATGTGTCTGCCGTGTGATCTTGGATGACTCTGCACATAGTAAGCGCTCAATAAATACTATTGAATGAATGAGTGAACTTCTGTGGGCCTCAGTTTCCTCATTTGTAAAATGGAGCTTGAGATCGCGAGTCCCTTGTGGGACAGGGATTGTGTCCGACACGTTTAGCGCATCTCCATCCCAGAGCTTAGTACAGTGCCTGGTACATAGTAAGCGCTTAACAAATTGTTATTATTTAGTTTTCCCAGTTTCAGCTCTTCGACCATCAGCTGATTGAGTATCCCGCAGTCACTCATTTTCCTCCCGTGTCCCACCCAACGGAGCTGGGTTGACGTGGGCACAGCTGCAAAGCCTGGAAGTGGAAACTGACGTGTGGAAAACAGCGATAAGTATACATATGGGGGGAAGTGAAAGAGAGGAAAACGACACGGTCTACAGTCATCGGATAGCCGGTCGATGCCATGACTATTTTGGGATTCAGAAAGGGATAACAGGAATTTATTGAAAGCACACATCAGTGGCGTAGCAGGATTTGTGTCGTCTCCAGGGGGCAGAGGGAAAAAACAGAAACCATCGGGAACGTTCGATCTGAAGGTGTATAGGGCAATTGTAGTGCTTGGTTTTTGTGAGTGTGAGATTTGTGTGCGTGTACGTGTTTATTTCTCCGTGCAGGGAAAGACCTGAGTCTCTGGAGCTCTTATCCTATCCAGTCTGGATCATTGTCTCGGCCTCCTTGCTGACCTCCCTGCCTCCCGTCTCTCCCCACTCCAGTCCATAATTCACGGCCGCCCGGATCATTTTTCTACATAAATGCTCCAGGCATCTCGGGGAAAGCAGCGTGGCTCAGTGGAAAGAGCCCGGGCTTCGGAGTCAGAGGTCATGGGTTCGACTCCCGGCTCTGCCACTTGTCAGCTGGGTGACTGCGGGCGAGTCACTTCACTTCTCTGGGCCGCAGTTCCCTCATCTGTATAATGTGAGCCTCACCTGGGACAACCTGATTACCCTGTATTCATTCAATAGTATTTATTGAGCGCTTGCTATGTGCAGAGCACTGTACTAAGTGCTTGGAATGTGCAAATCGGCAACAGGTAGAGACGGTCCCTGCCCTTTGACGGGCTTACGGTCTAATCGGGGGGGGGGGCTTACACCCTGTATCTCCCCCAGCACTTAGAACAGCGCTCTGCACATAGTAAGCGCTTAACAAATACCAACATTATTATTATTATCTTTCCCCACTCCTCAAGAACCACCAGCGGTTGTCCATCCACCTCCGCATCAGACACAAAGTCCTTACCAAAGGCTTTAAAGCAGTCAGTTCCCTGGCTCACATCCCATGTCACCTCACTCTTCTCCTACTTCAACCCATTCTGCACACTTTGCTCCTCTAATGCCGACCTTCTCACTGTACCTTGATCTCCTCTATCTCGCTACTAACCTCTCGCCCGTGTTCTGCCTCTGGCCTGGAACACCCTCCTTCTTCATATCTGACTGACAGTGACTCTCTCCACCTTCACATCCTTATTGAAGGCTCATCTCCTCCAAGAGGCCTTCCCTGACTAATCCCTCCTCTCCTCTTCTCCTATTCCCTTCTGCATCACCTTGACTCGCTCCCTTTATTCATCCCACCCAGCCCCACAGCACTTATGTGGGAGAAGCGGCGTGGCTCAGTGGAAAGAGCCCGGGCTTTGGAGCCAGAGGTCATGGGTTCGAATCCCGGCTCGGCCACTTGGCAGCCGTGTGACTGTGGGCAAGTCACTTAACTTCTCATCTGTAAAATGGGGATGAAGACTGTGAGCTCCACGTGGGACAACCTGATTCCCCCGTGTCTACCCCAGCGTTTAGAACAGTGCTCTGCACATAGTAAGCGCTTAACAAATACCAACATTATTATTATCATTATTACATATGTGAAATTTGATTTATTCATATTAATGTCTGCCTCCCCCTCTAGACTCTAAGCTCGTTTGGGGCAAGGAATGTGTCTGTTATTATATTGTACTCTCCCAAGCGCGCCTACTGGAGGGCAGAACCCCTCCTTCCCAACTTTCAGAACTCAAGCAAAGCTGAGATAGCTTATCCCAAGCACTTAGAAAAGTGTCCTGCACATAGTAAGTGCTCAGGAAATACCAATTTTTAATTGATTGATTTATTGACTTAGGCATGGCCCTGCCTGGAGTGGTGAGAAGCCTAAGGACTTTTCCCTTTCTTAATAATCATGGCTGCCTTTCTAATTCTAATCTGTACCCCAGCGCTTAGTACATAGAGAAGCAGCATGGCTTAGTGGAAAGAGCCCGGGCTTCGGAGTCAGAGGTCATGAGTTCGAATCCAGGCTCTGCCACTTGTCAGCTGGGTGACTGTGGGCAAGTCACGTAACTTCTCTGTGCCTCAGTTCCCTCGGCTGTAAAATGGGGATTAACTGTGAGCCTCACGTGGGACAACCTGATTACCCTGTATCTACACCAGCGCTTAGAACAGTGCTCTGCACATAGTAAGCGCTTAACAAATACCAACATTATTATTATTATTACTAATCATTGGTGAATTTTTGTTTCTGATTTGCCCCGTTGGCCTTTTTCTCCCTGCAATTTAGATTGTAAACCCACCTCCCACCGGGGACACTGTCCTAATTAATATCTTAGAACCTTTCTCCAGCATGTGAAGCAGTGTCTTGCATATTGCTAAGTGCTTAGTCAGTAGTATTGACTGAGCACTTACTGTGTGCAGAGCACTGTCCCGAGCACTTAGAAGGGTTCAGTAAAGACCGCAGAGATGATTCTTCACCTCAAAGAACTTGCAGTCTAGTGGGTAAGACAGTCACTAAAGGTAAGGAAAGCTACAGAGGTTCGAGATATGTATCTAAGTGTTTCAAGAGAGAGGATGGAGAGGGTGAATATTTAAGTATTCAGGTGATTTGGACTCAAGTACATTGGTGTCTCAGCATGGACAGAGAAATTGGGTGGAGAGAAAAGCCTGGGAGTCAGAATGTCTTTGTTCTAATCCCGACTCTGCCACGAACCTGTTGTGTGATCTTGGGCAAGTTACTTAACTTCTCCATGACTCAGTTTCTTAAAGATTCAATCCCTCCTACTTAGAAGGTGAGCCCCATGTGGGACCTGATTATCTTGAATCTACCCCAGTGCTGGGGACATAGTAAGCACTTAACATATACCATAATTATGATTATTATTATGCTAAAGTGACGCACAAATTTCCACCCTCAACACCACCCTTTCCATGCAACATCCTCGAACACCCTCCATGGATCACCTCGATCTCTCCACCAATCTGTTACCAAAATCCGCAACCCTGAGTCACCTTCGCCGTACGCTTCCTTTGCTCCTGTGCACAAACTGCAGAGCACGGCTGGTGAAAATCCAGGCCAGAGACTGACCTCATCCATCTCAATTTCCCCCTCACCCGTTTTAACTCTTCTCTCTCCTTTGCTCGGCAACATTATTTCCCCATCCTTATTTATTCCCATGTCCATTACCCATGCCAGCTATTTTGGATATTTAGCTCCCTCCTCAAACCCGCTGCCCCTCATCCCCCATCTCTTGTCCCGAATGGCATGGGCATATACCGTATTCATAAAATTGAAACCACTAGATGTGGCCTCCCTGGAATCTTCCCTGTTCCTCTCCGTTCCCTTCCACCTCATGTACCTTCTTCATCTCTCCCCTTTTTCCCAGCAGTATCTCAAGGGGAGATCTCCCTCTTCCTCTAAAAATCCACCCCCTCCACCTGCACCTCCAACCCCATCCCTTTACACTTACCCCTCCCTTCTTTCCTCCCTAGGCACCATTTTCCACTGTTCACTCTCCAGTGGCTTCTTCCTCACTGCTTTCAAACATGCCCAGGTATGTTCTACCCTAAAAAACCCCCTCCCTTGTTCCCACGGCTCTCTCCAGTCATCACCCCATCTCCCTCCTACTATTCTGTTCCAATCTCCTTGAGCAAGTTGTCTACACTCTCTGCCTCCATTTCCTCACCTCCCTTTCCTTCCTCGACCTCCTCCAATTTGGCTTCCTCCCCCTTGACTCCACTGAGACTGCCCTCTCCAAGGTCACCAACGATGTTCTTGCCAAATCCGATGGGCTCTTCTCCATCCTAATCCTCCTCGACCTCCCAGCTGCCTATGCCGCTGCGGACCACCCCCTTCTCCTGGAAATGTTATCCAACCTTGACTTCGCTGACACTGTCCTCTCCTGGTTCTCCTCCTAGCTCTTTGGTCACTCACTCTCAGTCTTCATTCATTCATTCAGTAGTATTTATTAAGTGCTTTCTGTGTACAGAGCACTGTAGTTAGTCCTTGGGAAAGTACAATACAACAGTAAACAGTGGCATTCCCTGCCCACACGAGCTCACAGTCTAGCAGGGAGGAGACAGACATCAATATACATAATTACAGATATATACGTAAGTGCTGTGGGTCTGGGCATAGGGGAGAAGAGCAAAGGGAGCCAATCAGGGTGACATAGACGGGAGTGGGAGATAAGGAAAAGCAGGGCTTGGTCTGTGAAGGCCTCTTGGAGGAGATGTGCCTTCACTGAGGCTTTGAAGCAGGCGGGGGAGAGTAATTGGTGAATTTGAGGAGGGAAGGCGTTCCAGGCCAGAGGTAGAATGCGGCGGGGAGAGAGGTGAGGTCAAGACACAGTGAGAAGGTTAGCTCTAAAGGAGCTAAATATGCGGGCTGGGTTGGAGAAGGAGAGAAGTGAGGTGAGGAAGGAGGAGGCAAGGTGACGGACTGCTTTAAAGCCAATGGGGAGGAGTTTTTGTTTGATTCGGAGGTGGATGGGCGACCCCTGGAGATTTTTGAGGACGGGGGAGTGACGTGTCCAGAACGTTTCTGCAGAAAGGTGATCCGGGCAGCCGGGTGAAGTATGGACCGAAGTGGGGAGAGGCAGGAGGTCGGGAGATCACCAAGGAGGCTGATGAGGTAATCCAGGCGGATTAGGATGAGCGATCGTATTATCACGGTAGCGGTTTGGAGGAAGAGGAAAGGGCAGATTTTAGCGATGTTGTGAAGGTGGGACCGACAGGATTTGGTGGCGGATTGAATACGTGGGTTGCATGAGAGAGAGAAGTCGAGGATAACGTCAAGGTTATGGGCTTGTTCTGGTCCCCTGCTACCTTCCACCTGGGAGGGCGTGACCGTCGGAGCAGGTGGCCTGCATGATAGACCACGCTTCTTTCAGGCTCTTTAGCAGGCACCTCCTCTGCCTCCCACCCCTTAACTGTGGGAGTCCCTCAAGGCTCAATTCTGGGTCCCCTTCTATTCTTCATTCAGTGAACCCCCCCCCTTCCTTAGCAAACTCATACACTCCCATGGCTTCAACTACCATCACTATGCAGACAATTCCCAAATCTACATCTCTAGCTCCGGTCTCTCTCCTTCTGTGCAGTCTTGCATTTCCTCCTGCCTTAAGGACATCTCTACTTGGATTTCCCACTGAAGATTTCCCAATGATAGCTCAACTTAACCTGTTCAGATAAGAACTCCTCATATTCCTACCCAAACTCTGTCCTTCCCACGTCTTTCGCCCCCCTGTAGACGGCACCGGCGACCCCCCCGCCCTCAAAAGCCCCTTACTCACATCTCTCTCAACCAACCCGCTTATCCAATCGGTCACCAAATCCTGCAAGTTTTACCTTCACAGAATCACTAATATCTACCTTTCCTCTCCATCTGAACTACTATCACGTTGATCCAAGCACTTACACCATCCCCGCTTTGTTTACTGCATCAGCCTCCTCGCTGAGCCCTCTTACTCCCGTATCGCCTCACTCCAGGCTGTACTTCACTTTGCTGCTCGGATTGTTTTTCTACAAAACGGACCAATCCATGTTTCTCCATTCCTCAAGAATCTCCATTGGTTACCTACCCTCCTCTGCGTCCAACCGACATTCCTTACCCTTGGCCCTTCAATCAATTGGCCTACTCAAGCACCTTGTCCTCTCCTACCTTACTTCAAGGGAAGCAGCGTGGCTCAGTGGAAAGAGCCCGGGCTTCGGAGTCAGGGGTCATGGGCTCGACTCCCGGCTCTGCCACTTGTCAGCTGTGTGACTGAGGGCGAGTCACTTCACTTCTCTGTGCCTCAGTTACCTCATCTGTAAAATGGGGATTAACTGTGAGCCTCACGTGGGACGACCTGATGACCCTGTATCTACCCCAGCGCTTAGAACAGTGCTCTGCACATAGTAAGCGCTTAATAAATACCAACGTTAACATTAAGGATTTCCTATTACAACCCAGCACGCTCACTTCATTCTTCCAACGCCAACCTACTCACTGTACCTAGAACACGTCTTTCTCTCCACCAACCCCTCATCCACATCCTGCCTCTGGACTGGAACGCCATCTTCCCTCCATATCCAACAGACGGTCATCCAGGAAAGAGAGTGAAATATGTACCGGTGGAGGGAGAGGCTGGAGGTAGGGAGGTCGGCGAGGAGGCTGCCACTGATATATTGCTGCAAGTTGCTTCTTATTGAGCTGCACTGGTGGAAATTTCCGTCGCATTTCACTGGACAGCCTCAGACCGGCTCCCCGTAGCGTTACCCACTTGCTGTCTGGGTTGCGGCTAAATAATTCCGCCATGGCGTCTTTAATTCATTCAGCAATGGTATTTATTGAGCGCTTACTATGTGCGGAGCACTGTACTAAGCGCTTGGAAAGTACAGTTGGGCGACAGATAGAGACAATCCGTCCCCACTGGTCTAAGGCTGGTGTGAACTGGCAAAAGTGCTGAGTGTCCCCAGAGAACTGTCCCTCGAATAGAAGATGGTGTGACTGGAGGTACCGTGTGATGGAAGTGGCTGATGCGGGTTTTCCAGTCCCAACTCCACCAAACTGTCCTTCTGCGTTGCTGATGGTTTGGGGTTTTCGGTGCTGAGTCTCTTTCCATTTTTGCCGGTGAGTCTCCCTTGACTAACTTAGACTGTAAGCCCGTCGAAGGGCAGGGACAGTCTCTATCCGTTGCCCATTTGTACATTCCAAGCGCTTAGTACAGTGCTCTGCACATAGTAAGCGCTCAATAAATACTACTGAATGAATAACTTCTCTCTTTATAAACAGCCTGGCCTAGCGGATAGAACACAGACCTAGGAGTCAGAAGGACCTGGGTTCTAACCCCTGCTCCGCCACATGTCTACTTTGTGACCTTGGGCACGTCACGTCTCTCTGCCTCGGCTGTAAAATGGGGATTTTGACTGTGAACCCCACGTGGGACAGGGACCGTATCCAACCTGCTTTGGTTGTATCGGTCCCAGAGCTCTGTAGGGTGCCTGGCATATAATAAGCACTTAACAGATACCACAATTATAATTATTAACTCGAAACTTCTGCTGGAAAAGAGCTGCTCTTTTCTTAATTGAGAGGCAGAAGGCTGACCTGCTTCCTGCAGTTATCTTTCAACACTCACTCCCATTACTGCCTGAGTTTGAACAGGGTTACCAACTGCTGAGAGGGATTTTTAGTCATTCCATCATATTTATTGAGCCCTTGATGTGTGCCTAGCACTGTAATAAGCGCTTGGGAGAGTACAATATGTTAACAAAGGGATATATTCCTGCCCACAACGAGCTCACAGTCTTTTTACGGTTGATGTGGGGAAAAAAATGACTACCTTTCAAATCTACTCACTAACATGATTTTAAATGATGTAAGAGGTAAGATGGCCTTTAGGCCATCGCTTGGGAGAGTACAGTATAATAACAAAGAGATATATTCCTGCCCACAACGAGCTCACAGTCTATCTTTTTACAGTTGATGTGGAAAAAAAAATGACTATCTTTCAAATCTAGTCACTAACATGATTTTAAATGATGTAAGAGGTAAGATGGCCTTTAGGCCATTAGAGAAGCAGTATGGCTTAGTGGAAAGAGCATGGGCTTGGGAGTCAGGGGTTGCGGGTTCGAATTCCAGGCTCCGCCTCTTGTCAACTGTGTGACTTTCGAATCCCGGCTCTGCCACTCGGCAGCTGTGTGACTGTGGGCAAGTCACCTAACTTCTCTGGGCCTCAGTTATCTCATCTGTAAATGGAGATTAAGACTGGGAGCCTCACGTGGGACAACCTGATGACCCTGTATCTCCCCCAGCGCTTAGAACAGTGCTCTGCACATAGTAAGTGCTTAACAAATACCAACATTATTATTATTATTATTAAGTCACTTAACTTCTCTGGGTCTCAGTTACCTCATCTGGAAAATGGAGAGTAAGCAGCGTGGCTCAGTGGAAAGGACACGGGCTTTGGAGTCAGAGGTCATGGGTTCGAATCCCGCCTCTGCCACCTGTCGGCTGTGTGACTGTGGGCAAGTCACTTCACTTCTCTGTGCCTCAGTGACCTCATCTGTAAAATGGGGATTAAGACTGTGAGCCCCACGTGGGACAACCTGATTCCCCTGTGTCTACCCCAGCGCTTAGAACAGTGCTCGGCACATAGTAAGCGCTTAACAAATACCAACATTATTATTATTATTATTACTGTAAGCCCCACGTGGGACGACCTGATAACCTTGTATATTTCCCAGTGCTTAAACCAGTGCTTGGCACATAGTAAGTGCTTAACAAATGACATAATAATTAATAATAAATTAGGCATCACCTGTAGCAATCAATCATTTGCCTGACGTAGAGTTGTACACAATCCAATTACCCATCCTCATTCTTATCTTACAGTTTTTCAGACTTTAAGGCAGTAAGCTCAATGTGGGCAGGGAATGTGTCTGTTTATCATTAGGTTGTACTCTCCCAAGTGCTTAGTACAGGGCCCTGCACAGAGTAAGAGCTCAATAAATACGACTGACTATCATCAGTCCAGACCGTAAATCTGCCCCAACCCCCGACTGTGAATCCCCGATGAACCTCGTGAACCACTGAAGCTCTTGATTGCCTGATTTCAGTTTATAGAAATGTGGATGAATGGAATTTGCCCACCAATGTCCTTTCTACATTTGATTAAGACAATCTCTTTCTCCCCTGAAACTTAATCAGTATTTTGTGCTGTTGATGATGCTGATGAAGATGGTATTTATTAAGCGCTCATTATGAGTCATCTACTGTAGTTGGGTTGGACACAGTCCCTGTCCCAGATGGGGATCACGGTCTCCATCCCCATTTTACAGATGAGGTAACTGAGGCCCAGAGAAGTGAAGTGACTGGTCCAGAGTCACCCAGCTGACAAGTAGTGGAGCCAGGATTATACTCACGACCGTGCTGCACCCATTATGCCACACTGCTTCTCATGCTCCTTCTCGTGTGTTTCTGTTGGAAACACAAGGCGTTATATTATAGAACTTTAAAAATAATGTTTATAATGTTGGTATTTGTTAAGCGCTTACTGTGTGCAGAGCACTGTTCTAAGCGCTGGGGTAGATACAGGGGAATGAGGTTGTCCCAGTAAGGCTCACAGTCTCCATCCCCATTTTACAGATGAGGGAACTGAGGCCCAGAGAAGTCAAGTGACTTGCCCACAGTTCCACAGCTGACAAGTGGCAGAGCCGGGATTCAAACCCATGACCTCTGACTCCCAAACCCGGGCTCCTTCCACTGAGCCATGCTGGTTCTCTGTAATATTGGCCACCCAGGCACTGGGGGTCATCAGATCACAAACTGTGTACGCTAAGTGTACCTGGCCCAAGATCCTAGGCAAACAATCCTAAAATCAGTGACCAGTGTGGTAGGGCATTCGTCCCGGGCAGAGAATTAGCCTGCTAATTCTGTCGTATTATACTCTCCCAAGTGCTTAGGACAGTGCTCTGCACATTGTAAGCACTCAATAAAGACCATCGATTGACTAATATAAATTCCAACCGAAATTAATGATCTGAATTTTTGCACAAAGTTTCATCTTAAGTCTCTGTGAAAGAGAAGATAAATCTCACCGTTAAACCATCCTATTTTTCTAGTCCCTAAATCATTCTTCTGGACATTTTTAGCTTTCATTTCTATTTCCAATCGGTTCCCAATTGTACTCTTTCTTCTAATTTTTAGTCACATCATTTAAACTGCAGAGCAGATTCTTTGCAGATTCTAACACACTGGCGCTCTCCATTTGATATGTGTGGCAAAATCATTACGAGCGAGAGGTCACAAACTGTGTGCAGTAAACACTCCATTAGAAAGTCTACAGAGTGTAATTAGCACGTTGGCTGGTCTTATGTAGCCGGTAATTTAGAGCACATGGAAATTGCTTTCGTTTCCATAATAACACATCCTTCAAAAATTAGCTAATAAAATTAAGAATTAAGCACGTAATTATATAGTATGTATTTTGAGAGGAAGAAAAAGGCATGCGACACTCAAATCTTGCCTCTCCTCACCGTTTCGTTCGGAACTATGGATCGGGCTGAGGGATTGGGTTGAGGCACGGAAGTGTCGTTTTCCATGTGGTTTGCAATGAGAAGAGAGAGAAATAGATTCATCACCGGCACCTGTACGCGGCATGGTAACACAGCGTAGTGGGTATAGCACAGGCCTGGGAGTCAGAAGATCATGGGTTCTAATCCGGCTCTGCCACTCGTCTGCTGTGTGACCTTGGGCAGGTCGCTTCACTTCTCTGTGCCTCGGTTACCTCATCTGTAAAACGGAGATTGAGACCGTGAGCCCCGCCTGGGACAGGGACTAATAATGTTGGTATTTGTGAAGCGTTTACTATGTGCAGAGCACTGTTCGAAGCGCTGGGGTAGATACGAGGTTATCAGATTGCCCCACATGGGGATCACAGTCTTAATCTCCATTTTACAGATGAGGTAACTGAGGCACAGAGAAGTGAAGTGACTTGCCCACAGTCCCACAGCTGACAAGTGGCAGAGCCGGGAGTCGAACCCATGACCTCTGACTCCCAAGCCCGGGCTCTTTCCACTGAGCCACGCTGCTTCTCAACTATGTCCAACTTGTTTTCTTGTATCCACTCCAGCGCTTATTACAGTGCCTGGCACAAATACCGTAATTATCATTACTATTATTCAAAGGTGCTGTAGAGGATGGATGATAGGAGTGAAAAGGGATTGATTATCGGGCCATGGCTTATGCAGGAATGTTTTATGCTTCATGTCCCCGTCGGTTGGATTCCCCCCGGACCCTTGGAGCATGGAGTGAGCGATTAGGCAGGGATGTATCACACTGCAAAATGGACAAAAAGACATTTTACAGCCAAAACCCATTCATGGCCAGATTCATTCGTTCATTCAATCATATGTATTGAGCGCTCATTGAGTGCAGAGCACTGTAATAAGCACTTGGGAGTGTACAGTATAAGAATAAACAGACATATTCCCCGTCCACAATGGGCTAACAGGCCAAAGGGATCGGAGAATAATGCAGATCCTGAGTTTAGTGGGGAAACAGTGTGGCCTAATGGAAAGAGCACAGGCCTGAGAGTCAGGGGACCTGGGTTCCAATCCCGGCTCAGCCGCTTGCCTGCTGTGAGACCTCAAGCAAGTCACTTCACTTCTCTATGCCTCAATTTTCTCGTCTATATAATAGGGATTAAATACCCTGTTTTCCCTCCTACTTAGACGGTGAGCCCCATGGGGGACAGGGATTGAGTCTGAGCGGATTAGCTTGAATCTACCCCAGCACTTAGAACAGTGCTTGACACACAGTAAGTGCTTCACAAAAATGAATATCATTATTATCGTAATTATCATTATAGTTATCATTACTGCTATAATCCAGGAAGAAGTACTCTTGTTACACCTAGGTGAAAAGCAGATTGTTCTTTTCTTTCTTTCTTTCCTTCTTTTATGATATCTGTTAAGTGTTTACCATGAGCAGGCACTCTTCTAAGTCCTGGGATGGATAGAAAATAATCAGGTTGGACACAGTCCCCGTCCCTCATGGGGCTCCCCGTCTTAATCCCCATTTTACAGATGAGGTAACTGAAGCACAGAGGAGTGAAGTGACTTGCCCAAGGTGACGCAGCAGACAGCTGGTGGAGTCGGGATTAGAACCCAGGTCCTTCTTACTCCCAGGCCCGCTCTCTCTCCATTAGGCCATACTGCTTCTCTATTGATTCCTCCTGGGTCTATCCACTTGGTGGGTCGCCCCATGAGATTCTTTGATTAGAATCTTTCACCCTGGGGGTCTTAGACCCAACAGCAGCTTCCCTTACAGACAAAACCAGCAAGAATTTTCTGACTGACAAAGAAAGCGGGTCTCTCGCCTGCCTGAACGCTGCTCTTTCCACTGGACTGACAAGAAGACTGAGGATTACAGGCTTTAGAGGGCTTTGTCGGGGATTTTAATGCCTCAAATAGAAAAGTTAAGATGAAAGTGAAAGATTCGGGTTTTCAAGAGATTCTGTTCCAAGTGTAATGGTGAAGACGCATGATTCCCGAAATCAACCAGTAGGAATTCATTTTACCAGTGGTGAAAATTCCGGGAGAGGAGAAGGAAAGTGGGAAAACAGTATTCCGGGATCACCCAGCTCCACCCTTAACAGCCTACGGGTTCTGTGGTAGCAACGAGGTGACATCCATCCTAAATGTTTCCATTTTGGTCTCTGATCCATATATTATAAATTATTTATTTCCACTAATATCTGTCTTCCCCTCTAGACTGTAAATTGGTTGTGGGCAGGGAATATGTCTACTGCCTCGGTTGCGCTGTACTCTGCCAACTGCTTAGTACAGAGTTCTGCACACAGTAAGCAGTCAATAAATACCATTGGTGATGATGACGATGATGATGAAGAGTCCAGGCAATTGCCTCGATGCTCTGGATTCCAAACTGGTGGTTCGAGGAGGGGGCAGGGTAAACTAACGATCGATCGATCGATGGTATTATAAATAAATTATAAATATGGAAATAAGTGCTATGGGGCTGAGGGTGGGGTGATTATCAAATGCCCAAAGGGTACAGATCCAGGTGTATCGATGACACAGAAGGGAGTTTGAGTCAGAGGAAAAGAGGGCTTAACTGGGGACTCTTAATAAGAGATTATGCAACTGCAAAAGTGTTTCCATTCTATAATTTATCCATTTCTGTCTTTCCAAACTTTTCTCAGAAGTCGCCAAAACTCAAAACTTACTTTTCAAAATTTTCAGAAGTACGAATGGAGGGTTTTGCTTTGTTTTCTGTAGGCAGAAACATAACACCCACACTGAAAACCAAAAATACACATTTTGAAACAAGAGAAGTACAACACCAAAGAGATCATCGGCGAAGAACGTTGGAAGCTCACTGTACCGGCTCTGGGAAGGAAGACAGATACTCCGTAATTGTACAGATTGTTACCATCTGAGTCTTAGGCAGCCCATGGCATAATCATCTTGATCTAGGGACCCAGAAGGTTCTGGGATCCAGTCTGTGACTTCAGTCAGTCAAGCGCAATTTTTGAGAGCTTACGGTGTGCGGAGCACTGTACTAAGCACTTGGGTGAGTACAATGTAAACGATCTAACAGATCCATTCTCTGCCCATAATGAACTTACAGTCTGAAGTGACATATACTGAAAAGCAGCGTGGAAGCAGCGTGGCTCAGTGGAAAGAGCCCGGGCTTCGGAGTCAGAGGTCATGGGTTCGACGCCCGGCTCTGCCACATGTCAGCTGGGTGACTGTGGGCGAGTCACTTCACTTCTCTGGGCCTCAGCTACCTCACGTGGGACAACCTGATTCCCCTGTGTCCCAACCCAGAGCTTAGAACAGTGTTCTGCACATAGTAAGCGCTTAAGAAATACCAATATTATTATTATTTATACTGGTACACAACTCCAATAGGTGGGCGTGAACGTTTCTACCTGCCTTTTCAGCAAACTCACCATTACACCCAAGGCCATTATCTTAAATTAGGAAAAAGTTGGAGCCATTGTCTTGAACCCACTTTTGAATTTATTTCAAGTGATAATAGTAATAGTTTTAAGAATCAGTGTGGCTCAGTGGAAAGAGCCCGGGCTTGGGAGTCAGAGGTCATGAGTTCGAATTCAGGCTCTGCCACTTGTCAGCTGTGTGACTGTGGGCAAGTCACTTCACTTCTCTGGGCCTCAGTTCCCTCATCTGGAAAATGGGGATTAACTGTGAGCCTCACGTGGGACAACCTGATTCCCCTGTGTCTCCCCCAGCGCTTAGAACAGTGCTCTGCACATAGTAAGCGCTTAACAAATACCAACTGTTTTTTAAGCGGCTTGCCCAACGTCACACAGCAGAGAAGTGGCAGAGCCTGGATTAGAACCCAAGTCCTCTGACTCCCAGGCCCGTACTCTTGCCACTAAGCCACGCTGCTTCTCCTATGTATATATGTTCATTAAAAATATGGACACAAGTACTGTGGGGTTGGGACTGGGGCAGTTACCAAATGTCCAATTTAATGCAACCACAAAGCAGTTTAGACCTATGCATTTTTGGCTTTCCTGCCAAGTGTTAATTAACTCTTTGGGTGGAAATAGCTTCTCAAAATAACAGAACAGACCTTCCAGAGCAAATCATCTGTTGGAACACCTTTATCAGAGAGAGCTGGTCTGGTCACGAAAAAATTATTCTAATCGAATTTTCTATCAAACTTCCTAATTACGCCTTTGTTTTGCTTCTTGCGTCTCCACCCTCCGCTCACGTCTTTCACCCTGCCTAAAAATTCCCCCAGTGTGAACTTTGTCAAAACCCTCCCTTTTTCTTCTTCAAAGCCTTTGAAATCAGTGCTATTTATTGAGCTCTTACTGTGTGCAGAGCACTACTAAGCGCTTGGGAGAGTACAGTGTAACAGAGTTGGTAGCCACGAGTTTACAGTCCAGAGGAAACCATCACCTCTGACCTATCTGCTCACCTTAATCAATAATAACAATAATAATAATGATGATGGTGGTATCTGTAAAGCATTTACTATGCGTCAAGTACGGTTCTAAGCGCTGGGGTAGAGACAAACTAATCGGGTTGGACACAATCCCTGCCCCACATAGAGCTCACAGTTTTAATCCCTATTTCACAGAGGAGGTAACTGAGGCCCAGAGAAGTGAAGTGACTTGTCCAAGGTCACACAGAAGAAAAGCGATGGAGCCAGAATCAGACCGCAGATCGTTCTGACTCCTAGGGACATTCTCTATCCACTTAGTAATAATAATAATAATATTGGTATTTGTTAAGCGCTTACTATGTGCAGAGCACTGTTCTAAGCGCTGGGATAGATATAGAGTGATCAGGTTGTCCCACGTGAGGCTCACAGTCTTCATCCTCATTTTCCAGATGAGGGAACTGAGGCCCAGAGAAGTGAAGTGACTCGCCCACAGTCACACGGCTGACAAGCGGCAGAGCCGGGATTCGAACCCGTGACCTCTGACTCCCAAGCCTGTGCTCGTTCCACTGAGCCACGCCGCGTCCTCTCTCGTGCCATCCTCTCACCACCCTAGCATTCTCATGCGCCTATCTGTTCAATCATTTGTTAATGACTTGTTTATTCACTTATGATTTATGTTTATGCTTACCTTCAGTGAAATGTTTCACCTCACCTTATACTCCTTATGCATGACTCCCAAGTCTCTGTACAGTGCTCTGGGCACAGAGTAGATTCATTCATTCAAGCGTATTTATCGTGTGCTTACGATGTGCAGAGCACTGTACTAAACGCTTGGAAAGTACAATTGGGCAACAGGTAGAGACAATTCCTACCCAACAATGGGCTTACAGTCTAGAAGGAGGAGGCAGACAACAAAACAAACAATTAGACAGGCATCAATGCCATAAGCTATTCTATTTAGTTGCCATTATTTTTACGAGATGTTCTTCCCCTCGACTCTATCTATCGCCATCGTTCTCGTCTGTCCGTCTCCCCCGATCAGACCGTGAGCCCGTCAGACGGCGGGGACCGTCTCTATCTGTTGCCGACTTGTTCATTCCAAGCGCTTAGTTCGGTGCCCTGCACATAGTAAGCGCTCAATAAATACTATTGAATAAGCTCTGTTGACGATGATGATAAAGACGCTAAGGTTCGTGAACATTGGTGCCTTGCAATTTTCCTTGTGAAATCTTGATTGCCAACGCTGGAATCCCACTGCTCTTTTTCCTGCTATTCTACTTCTGTTTGACTCGGATCTCCTCCCCAGTCCTTTTTTCCTCCTTTATTCAGCAGTAGGCACTGTAAGCGAAGCGCTTAGTACATCGCTCTGCACATTGTAAGCGCTCAGTAAATAAGGCTGAGTGAATTGAATGAATGAAACCACTATACCATGGACTTGGGAACATGAGATTAGAACAACAGACCTGATCTCTGCCTTCAAGGGTCTTCTAACACATCTTTTTTCCCTTTTTTGCCCTTCTCTTTCAGTTGTTTCCCTGTCTTTGCTCCTTTTTCTTCTTTTTTCCCCACTCTTCCCTCTCTCCCTTTCCCTTTTAGAGAAGCAGCGTGGCGCAGTGGAAAGAGCACAGGCTTTGGAGTCAGGGCTCATGAGTTCGAATCCCAGCTCTGCCACTTGTCGGCTGTGTGAGTGTGGGCAAGTCACTTAACTTCTCTGTGCCTCAGTTCCCTCATCTGCAAAGTGGGGATTAAGACTGTGAGCCCCACGTGGGACAACCTGATTCCCCTGTGTCTACCCCAGCGCTTAGAACAGTGCTCTGCACATAGTAAGCGCTTAACAAATACCAACATTATTATTATTATTATTAAACGACGGTCTAATCCTCCTATAGTCTATTTTACCCTTACCGCTCTGCTTGCCCTCAGAGTGGAGCAAAGTCAAAATGATACACTCAGGTCCCTGGAAATACAGTATTCCAAAATGAGATTCGATCAAAACATACTGCTGGAGACAATGTTTCCGGTGCACCAGCGCTTGCCTATCATCTGAAAGAGGCTATTAAAAAACCTTGCTCTCGGGGGGGGGGAAAGAGATAAAAAAGAGAAAAGAAGGATATCTTCCGGAAATGCACCGCTGGGAGTTGTGAATAATTACGGACGTGGCGCGCAACGTGCGCAGAACCTTAAACCTGCCCTTGAGGTGGCATTAGGAAATTTGTCATTACCTTTCGACTCTGAAACTGCGTCTCCAGGTAAGATTACAAGAACAAATATGGGCCGGTCAAAGGAATACAAATCACCTTCTATTAAAAATGCTCGGCTTCCCCCGAACCCATTTCTTTAAACTGTGCAAGTTCAATGAACTACGCAGAGAGTGAAATGAGCGGGAGCTTCCGTCGGGTCACTGACGAGGCCTGGAGCCTCTTCGGAATCAGCCACTTAGGTGGAGTTCCAGATCTCAGGCAGCTTCATTTCCTCCTAGGAATTTCTCAAAGAGCTCTCAAGAAACTCAAGAAACGAACCCCATGATTTGGCATTTTGAGTTAGTGATACATTAGAGGCTATGGTGTGTTCATGGACCCAAATAGGGAATTTTCAAAGTATTTATGCTTATATTTACTCCCATTTAAATTATTACTACCGTATTATTCAATAGTATTTATTGAGCGCTTACTATGTGCAGAGCACCGTACTAAGCGCTTGGAATGACCAAGTCGGCAACAGATAGAGACGGTCCCTGCCGTTTGACGGGCTCACGGTCTGATCGGGGGAGACGGGCCGACGAGAACGATGGCGATAAATAGAGTCGAGGGGAAGAACATCTCGTAAAAACAATGGCAACTAAACAGAATCGAGGCGATGTACATTTCATTAACAAAATAAATGGGGTAATGACAAAATAAATAGGGTAATGGGATTAGTTAAACGCTTACTATGTTCCAAGTACTGTTCTAAGCGCTGGGGTAGATACAAGTTAATCGGGTTGGACACGACCTCTGGCCCACATGGGGCTCACAGCCTGAGTCCCTATTTTACAGGTGAGGTAACTGAGGCCCAGAGAAGTGAAGTGACTTGCCAAAGGTCACACAGCAGACATGTGGCGGGGCCAGGATTAGAACCCTGGCCCCTTGACTGCCAGGCCCGTGCTCTATTCACAAAGCCATGATGCTTCTACTAAATGTTTCATTTCACTGAGAGCTGGGATCACCCATCTTATACTCCTTATATATGATTTATACTCCCTATGTATGATTCCTGAGTCTTTGTACCGGGCCCAGAAGAGGCGCAGAGTAAACACTGCTAAGGATGATGATAAAGACGATAAGGATCATGAACATGGGAGCAGGGCCTAATGCAGAGAGCACACACCTGGGAGTCAGGAGGACCTGGGTTCTAATCCTCGTTTTGCCAACTGCTTGCTGTGCGACCTTGGGCGAGTCTTTTGGCTTCTCTGTGCCTCAGTTTCCTCAAATGTAAAATGGGGATACCTGTTCTCCCTCCTACTTCAGAGAAGCAGCTGCAGATTAGATCTGGGCCTTCTCTGCAGGCCCAGAGAAGCTGCTTCAGAGAAGCAGCGTGGCTCAGTGGAAAGAGGCCGGGCTTGGGAGTCAGAGGTCACGGGTTCTAATCCCAGCTCCGCCACTTGTCAGCTTTGTGACTTTGGGCAGATCACTTAACTTCTCTGGGCCTCGGTTACCTCATCGTAAAATGGGGGTTAAGACTGTGAGCCCCACATGATTACCTTGTATCTCCCCGGCGCTTAGAACAGTGCTTTGCACCTAGTAAGCGCTTAACAAATACCATCATCATTATTATTATTATTATTTAGACTGTGAACCCCATGTGGGACAAGGACTGTGTCCAACCTAATTAACTTGTACCTATTCCAGTGCATAGAACCGTGTTTGATGCAGAGTAAGTGCTTAACAAATACTGTAAAAATTTCCTTGAAAAATACTGCATTGCAAAGATTAGAATCACAATCCTCGTTTTCTTTCCAATCTACTTTTTTTTGACCCTGATTTTGTCGACAACTGTTTATCACTCTTTCATTCAGCGATATTTCGTGAGTGCTCAACTCAAAGTCAAAGCAATGAACAGGCACAACTGATAACAGTACTTATTCTGTGAAGTAGGAGGAAACCAACTCCAGAAACCTGAATTTTATTTTGATTTAGTTATAGCACAAAAAGTTCTTATTTATGTATCATTTTTATTATGGTATTCAGTGGTTCCTATGTGCCAAGCCCTGTGTTTGGTACTGGGTTAGACCCAAGATAATCAGTAGATACAGATTTTCCTGACCCACACTGGGCTGGCAGTCTAAGTAGGAGAGAGTAAGATTTAATCCCTATTTTAACGATGAGGAAACTGAGGCACAGAGAAGTTAAGTGATTTGCCCAAGGTTACCCAGCAGGCAATTAGCGAAGTCAGGTTTAGAAACAAGGCCCTCTGACTCTCAAACCCATGTTCTTTCAACTAGGTCACGCTGCTAGAAACGAATCTGAAATTCTTCCAGCTATATTAGTTTGCTCCCTCACTGAGGCTTTTTCCCTGCTTCCCTTTTCTCTTCTTTCTCCTAAGCGAAGGCCTTGATTTCTTTTTCTCCTCCTTCCCAAACCATCCCTTATTTCACTTAATCCTAAATCTCCTCCTTTAACAATCAAAGAACATAAAAACCCTAAACAAAACAAGGAAGCAGCATGGCTCAGTGAATAGATCACGCACCCGGAAGTCAGAAGGACCTGGGTCTTAATCCTAGCTCCGCCACATATCTGCTATGTGTCCTCGGGTAAGTCACGCCTTTTCTGGGCCTCGGCTATCTCATCTGTAAAATGGAAATGAAGACCGTGAGCCCACGTCTTCTCCCCTGACCGACCTTTCTGCAGGCTCGCATCTCCTTCTGCATTCAAGACATCTGTACTTGATGTCCTCCAGTCCCCTCAAACTCAACACGACCAAAACAGAGCTCCGTATCTTCCCACCCCGACCTTGTCCTCTCCCCGACTTTCCCATCACTGAAGACGGCACCCCCATCATCCCCATCTCACAAGCCCATAACCCTGGCATTATCCTAGACTCCTCTCTTTCATTCAACCTACATATTCAACCTGTAACTAAATCCTGTAGGTCCCACTGTCACACCATCGCTAAAATCTGCCCTTTCTTCTCTATCCAAACTGTTACCACGTTAATACAGTCACTCATCCTCTCCCTCCTAGATGACTGCATCAGCCTCCATGCTGACCTCCCAACTTCTTGTCTCTCCCCACTCCAGTCCATACTTCACTCCACTGCCTGGATCATCTTTCTACAAAAACATTCAGGACACGTCACCCTCCTCCTCAAAAATCTCCAGTGGTTGCCCATCCATCTCCCTATCAAACAAAAACTCCTCACCATTGGCTTTAAAGCTGTCCACCACCTTGCCTCCTCCTGCCTCACCTCGCTTCTCTCCTTCTCCAACCCAGCCCGCACACATCGCTCGTCTAGGGCTAACTTCCTCACTGTGCCTCAATCTTGCCTGTCTCCCCGCCGACCCCTGGCCTCTGGCCTGGAACACCCTCCCTCCTCAAATCCGACAATTACTCTCCCCCCGCTTCAAAAACTTATTGAGGGCCCATCTCCTCCAAGAGGCCTTCCCAGACTAAGCCCCACTTTTCCTTATCTCCCACTCCCTTCTGCATCACCCTGACTTGCTCGCTTTGCTCTTCCCCCCGCTCCCGGCTCCAGCCCCCCAGCACTTATGTATAGATCTGTAATTTTGTTTATTTGCATTGTTTTTTGTCTCCTCACCTCTAGACTGTGAGCTCATCGTAGGCAGGGATCATCCAGTTTATTGGTATACTGTACTTCCCTAAGCACTTAGCACAGTGCTCTGCACTCAGTAAGCATTTAATAAATATGATTGAATGAATGAATGAATGAATGAATGAATGAATGAATGAATGTGGGACCCGGACTGTGTCCAACCTGATGAACTTGTATCTGCCCCGGGGCTTAGAACAGTGCTTGGCACATAAGTACTTATCAAGAAACATAGTAATTACCATTTTTGTTAACCCGACAGGCTTTCCTAACATAGATACCACAAAAATATTTTCTCCCATTCTTTGGAATTATTGTTCTTTATTTTTGAAGTAACACTCTTGGTCAAATTGATCTATGGGTGCCGTCTTTTTTTTCTTTATATCAATGTCTGTTTCCCCTTCTAGACCGTAAGCTCACTGAGGGCAGGGAATATGTCCATTTATTATTATATTGTACTCTCCCAAGCGCTTAATACAGTGCTCTGCACACAGTAAGCACTCAATAAATACGAATGAATGAATGAAAGATGTGGCCAAAAATACTACCATGTGACCGACAGTCGTCGCCAACCAAGGCGACCACCGAGATTGACCTTTGTTATGTTGATAATAAGGGCGGCTATTTGTTAAATGTTTGCTGTGTGCCAAGCACTTTACTAAAAACTGGGGTAGATACAAGATAACCAGGTTGGACATAGTCCCTGTCCACTTGAGGCTCACAGTCTACGTAGAAGGAAGTAGGATGAAATTTCCATTTTGCAGCTGAGGAGACAGCCACAGAGACTTGAGCAAAGTCACCCTGCTAGTGGCAGAGTCGGGATTAGAACCCAGGTCCTCTGGCTCCCAGGCCCACGCTCTGTCCCCTAGGCCATGCTGCTTCACATGATGTGTTCTTCAATTGTGTGGACCCGCTCGCTAGGGCAAGTAGTAATATCCACTGTTATTCTAGATAGTAGAACACCGTAGCCCAAACTTGGGTATTAGAATGAGGAATTTATGACTTCAAAATCTGGTAATTGTTGCAAAATAGAGATTGGCAAGACAGTCATTTTCCAGACATTTTCTACTAACCCAGATTCTATCTAGTGAGCACTGAGATAAAATCTATACACCAACGAAGCTTCCCCATGAATAACTAGAGGTCACCCTTTAAAATCACAGTACAAATCTTTATCCATCAATTCTATTTATTGAGTGCTTACTGTGTGCAGAGCACATATTCAGACACTTGTCTGCTAGGTGACTTTGGGCAAGTCACTTCACTTCTCTGTGCCTTAGTTACCTCATCTTTAAAAATGGGGATTAAGACTGTGATCCCCATGTGGAAGAGGGACTGTGTCCAACCCAGTTTGCTTATATCTACCCCAGGGCTAAATCTAGAGGGGGAGACGGACATTAATATAAATTAATAAATTACAGATACGTACGTAAGCGCTTCGGGGCTGAGGGGTGAATAAAGGGAGCAAATCCGAGTGCGAGGGTGACACGAAAGGGAGCGGAAGAAGAGGAAATGAGGGCTCAGGAGAGGCCTCTTGGAGGAGATGTGCCTTCAGTTAGGCTTTGAAGTGGGGGGGAGAGTAATTATCTGTAATATATAACAAGGGAGTTTAGTTCGTAAAGTGACTTCTAGTCACAATGGAGGGAAGGTCCATTCTGCTGACCTGCTGGCTAATTCTCTTCTATCGCCTGCAGAGGATGCAGAGGTAAGTTTATGGATTGTAATATCTAGCTCATTTAACGTGCCTAACAAGATGCTACCTTTTCAGTGGGTGCTTTCACTACCGGTATTATCCACGAAGCAGGAAATTATGCATCAGATCCCATGTGAGCAACTGAGAGGCATATCCTAGCATCAAATGTCAGACTGCTATTGCTTAGTTAGTGGTTTGAAGTGGACATACAGAGCTAAATAGGGCCCCTAGCTTTACTTCCTATCGAAAGAATGATTGCTTTACTCCTCTGCATTCTTTTGGAGCTGACGGGTTTATTGCTACTAAACCAATAGCGCAAAGTAAAATGTGTCTCTCTCTGGCCCCGATGACATTTAGACTCCAAAGCAATCAAATCATCCCAGGGATGGAAGGAGAGGTGTAATTCATTTGTTTATATTAATGTCTAGCTTCCCCTCTAGACTGAAAGCTCACTGTGGGCAGGGAAAGTGTTTACTGACGTACTGTACTCTCCCAATTGCTTAGTACAGTGCTCTGCACAGAGTAAGAGCTCAATAAATAATAATAATAATGTTGGTATTTGTTAAGCGCTTACTATGTGCAGAGCACCGTTCTAAGCGCTGGGGGAGATACAGGGTGATCAGGTCGTCCCACGTGAGGCTCACAGTTAATCCCCATTTTACAGATGAGGGAACTGAGGCACAGAGAAGTGAAGTGACTTGCCCACAGTCATACAGCTGACAAGTGGCAGAGCAGGGATTCGAACCCATGACCTCTGACTCCAAGCCCGGGCTCCTTCCACTGAGTCACGTGGCTTTTACGACTGAATGAATGAAAAGTCACCAGGTACATCCTCCACCCCTGCCACATTCACACATTCAGGCTCTTGTCTGCTAAGTGACCTCGGCAAGTAACTTCACTTCTCCGAGCCTTAGTTAACTCATCCATAAAATGGGGATTAAGACTGTGATCTCCATTTGGAACAGGAACTGTGTCCAACCCGATTTGCTTATATCTACCCCAGCGCTTAGTATAGTGCCTGGCACATAGTAGGCGCTTAACAAATACCACAATCGTTATTAAACCACTCCAGAAATCCCTCCCTTTCCCTCTACTCCTCCTCCCCGCCCCATTCCCCCGACTCCCTCCCTCCGCTCTACCCACTTCCCCTCCCTACAGCACTTGTGTATATTTGTACATATTTATTGCTCCATTTATCTTATTAATGATGGGCATTAATCTATGGTTCTGTTCATTTATTTTGATGGTAGGGATGGCTGTCTACTTGTTTCGTTTTGTTATCTGTCTCCCTTTTCTAGACTGTGAGCCTATTGTTGGGTAGGGTTTGTCTCCGTTGCCGAATTGTACTTCCAAGCGCTTAGTACGGTAATACAATAAGCGCTCAATAAATACGGTTGAATGAATGAATGAAAGATAATAATAGTGATGACGATAATAATGAAGATGGTATTTGTTTAGTGCTTACTATGTGCCAAGCACTGTTCTAAGCACTGGGGTAGATACAAGGTAATCAGGTTGTCCCACGTGGGGCTCACAGGCTTAATCCCCATTTTACAACTGAGGTTACTGAGGCTCAGAGAAGTGAAGTGACCTGCCCAGAGTCACATAGCTGATAAATGGTGGAGCCAAGATTAGAAACAACGACCTCCGACTCCCAAGCCGGGGCTCTCGCCACTTAGCCACGCTGTTCTTCCACTTCTGTAGAAAATCCTGAGAGTCACTAGTACACGATTCTGCACACAGTGAAAGCCTAGTAAATATTGCTTTTTATGCCGGCTGACAAAATCTCCAGGGGAGGCAAATTCACAACCTTCTCAAAAACGCATTCCAGAGTTTAATAACCCTTCGTAGTAAGAAATGTATTACCTTAAAGTACATTTTGGCTTCCTGCACGCCCAGAACCCAAAAGGAAGATTCTGTCAGTATCAGATGGATTAGTTTCCGCTGATTTTTAGATGTTGTCTTTCTCTGTGGTATTTTTGGATCCTCCGTGCATTTCATAGGTTTGCCAACCCGGCCTTGACTGTGAAGAGCCAGACCTTGTCAATGGGACCCGTGAGAGGGCCAAACCATCGAGATGGGGGGGTTGTTAATATCTGTCTTCCCATCTAGACTGAAACCTCATTGTGGGAAGAGAATGTGTCTGCTAATTATAATAATAATTGTGGTATTTGATAAGCGCATACTATGTGCCAGGGACTGTACTAAATGCTGGGGTGGTTACGAGCAAATCAAGTTGGATACACAGTCCCTGTCTCATGGGGGGCTCACAGTCTCAATCCCCATTTTTTGAGGTGAGGTAACTGAGGCACAGAGAAGTGAAGTAACTTGCCCAAGATCACCCAGCGGACAAGCGACGGAGCCGGGATTAGAACCCAGGTCTTTCCGACTTCCAAGTCCATGCTCTTTCCACTAGGCCATGCTGCTTCCCTAATTATGTTGTATTGTAATCTCTCAAACACCTTGTACAGCGTGCTGGTAAGTACTCAGTAAAAACTATTGACTAATTGATTGATTGATTGATGAGACTGATCTGAACCCAATGGGCAAGAAAAGCGGAGCCCTGATTAAGACCACGGGACCCAGAGGGGTGGGGGAAATGTAGGGGGAGGGTTTCAAAGAAGCAATAAAAGAGGGATCAAGTAAACAGAATGGGGATGAAGGAAATGACGAGGAGAGTCTTATGACAGAGAGACTGATGAAAGAAGAGAAGAACATTTGGAGATGAAGAAGGGGAGGAGAGAGACTGGAAGAGAGAAATCGATCGGTAGTATTTACTGAGTGCATACTGCATGCGGAATACTGTACTAAGCCCTTGTGAAAGTACTAATAATAATGATGATGGCATTTGTTAAGTGCTTACTATGTGCTAAGCACTGTTCTAAGCACTGGGATAATTACAAGGTAATCAGGTTGCCCCGCGTGGGGCTCACAGTCTTCATCCCCATTTTACAGATGAGAGAACTGAGGCACAGAGAAGTTAAGCGACTTGCCCAAAATCACACAGTTGACAAGTGGCGGAGCGAGGATTAGAACCCATGACCTCTGACTTCAAAGCCCGGGCTCTTTCCACTGAGCCACGCTCCTTCTATACTCTGCATTATGCACAGAATTGGTAGATATTATAATAATAATGTTGGTATTTGTTAAGCGCTTACTATGGGCCCAGCACTGTTCTAAGCGCTGGGGTAGACCCAGGGGAATCAGGTTGTCCCACGTGGGGCTCACAGTTTTAATCCCCATTTTACAGATGAGGTCACTGAGGCACAGAGAAGCGAAGTGACTCGCCCACAGTCACACAGCTGGCAAGTGGCAGAGCTGGGATTCGAACTCATGACCTCTGACTCCAAAGCCCGTGCTCCTTCCACTGAGCCACGCTGCATCTCTAGATATGTTACCTAATCACAGCAAACTTACAATCTACAGGGGGAAACAGACATTATTATTGAGAAATAAACTGGGGATATGCACATAAGAGTTGTGGGGCTGTAGGTGGGATGAATATCAAGCGTGTGGAGGGTACAGATGAACTGAACCCCTTATCTTCCCACACAAACCCCGTCCTCCCCCCTGCCTTTCCCATCACCGTAGACACCACCACCCTCTTCAAAAGCCCATAACCTTGACGTTGTCCCCGATTCGTCTTCTCTCTCATGCCACCCACATATTCAGTCCGTTCCCAAATCCTGTCACTTCTACCTTCATGACACAGCTAAAATCCACCCTTTCCTCTCCTTCTCAATTGCTACTTCGTTAAGCCAAGAAGTTATCCTGTCCCGCCTCGACAGCCATATCTGTCTCCTTGCTGATCTCCTGGCCTCCCGTCTCTCCCGACTCCAGTCCATATTTCACACTGCTGCACGGATTATTTTTCAACAGAAACATTCAGTCCAGGTCACCCCATTTCTCAAGAACCTTCAGTGGTTGCCCACCCACCTTCACATCGAACAGAAACTCCTTCCCGTCGACTTTAAAGCAATCGGCTCGCCCCATCCTACCTCGCTTCACTGATCTCCTACCTCAGCCCAGCTGGTTCACTCTATTCCTCTAGGACCTGCTTACTCACTGTGCGCCGCTATCTCGTCTATAATAATAATGTTGGTATTTGTTAAGCGCTTACTATGTGCAGAGCACCGTTCTAAGCGCTGGGGTAGACACAGGGGAATCGGGTTGTCCCACGTGGGGCTCCCAGTCTTAATCCCCATTTTACAGTTGAGGGAACTGAGGCACCGAGAAGTGAAGTGACTCGCCCACGGTCCCACAGCTGACAAGCGGCAGAGCTGGGATTCGAACTCCTGACCTCTGACTCCAAAGCCCGTGCTCTTTCCACTGAGCCACGCCGCTTCCCTGAGGGGCTGCACCCGCTCTCCACCCACCCAAACCCCTGAACTTAATTTATTAAGGTCATGTTTCTTCCTGGAGTCCTTCCCCGACTAAGCCCACTTTTCCTCGACTTGCTCTCCCTTCTGCGTCATCTAAGCCCTCGGATCTTTGACTTTGGGACATTTGACAATCACTCTTCCCCGCTTCGAAGCCCTACCGAAGGCCCACCTCTCCCAGGAGCCATTTCCAGACTAAGGCCCATTTTTCCTCAGGTCCCACTCCCTCCCGCATCACCCTGACTCGCTCCCTTTGCTCTTCCCCCTCTCTCCCTGCTTCACGGCGCTTATGCATGTAGGTAGAGATCTATAATTCTATTCATATTGATGCCCGTTTACTTGTATCGGTGTCTGTCTCCCTGCTCTAGTCTGTGAGCCCGTCGTGGGCAACGACCGTCTCTCTTCATCCGCTGCATTGTACTTTCCAAGAGCTTAGTACGGTGCTCTGCACAAAGTAAGAGCTCACTAAATACGATTGAATGAATGAATGAAATAGTCAGTGAGCCATGTCACCTTACTGATGGAAAGTAGGAAGAAGAAGTGGCTAGAGCATGAGCCTGGGAATCAGGACCTGGGTTCTAATCCTGATCCTGCCACTCTGCTGCATGATGTTGGGTAAGTCCTTTAACTTCTCTGCGCCTCAGTTATCTCATCTGTAAAATAGGGATGAAGGCTCTGAGCCCCATGAGGTCCATGGGTTCTATCAAACCTGATGAGCTTGAATCTACCCCAGTGTTTAGGACGGTGCCCGGCACAAAGTAAGCGCTTCACAAATACCATAAGGAAGGGTCTTTGGAGTCCTTCCTTAGGCTAGCTGGTTTGATTAAACGCTTTGTACAGTGCTCTGTGCACAGTAAGAGCTCAATAAATACAACTGAATGAGTAAAGACCCTTATTTGGTCACGCTTAGGTTTTAACTCATGGTCCGTTCAGTCTACTGGTGGTATTCACTGAGCACATACTGTGTGCTGAACGTGGACTAAATGCTTGGGATACTAGAGTAGAGTAGAATAGTGAGTTGAGGCAATCCCTGTCCTCAAGGAGCTTAAAACCTAGTGGAGGTGACAGACAGTAAAATAATTTACAGATAGGGGAATCAGATTCCAGGCCCCAAGGGGGAAAGGGATGTGCCTGACCTGATTAATAATAATAATGTTGGTATCTGTTAAGCGCTTACTATGTGCAGAGCACTGTTCTAAGCGCTGGGGTAGATTCAGGGGAATCAGGTTGTCCCACGTGAGCCTCACAATCTTAATCCCCGTTTTACAGATGAGGTCACTGAGGCACAGAGAAGTGAAGTGACTTGCCCACCGTCTCACAGCTGAGAAGTGGCAGAGCCGGGATTCGAACCCATGACCTCTGACTCCCAAGCCCGGGCTCTTTCCACTGAGCCACGCAACTCGTATCTACCCCCAAAGCGTCATCCATAGCGTCGCTATGAAACAGAAATGACTCAACAACATTTGATGATAATGATAATAATAATATCCCAGTGCTTAGAACAATGCTTGGCATATAGTTAGTGCCTAATAAATACCATTATTATGGGGAAGGGACAGAGTATAAGGATGCCTCCATAAATAATAATAATCATAAAAATAATGATGGTATTTATTAAGTGCTTACTATGTACCAAGCACTGAGGTAGATTCAAGGTAATCAGGTTGTCCCTCGTGGGGCTCACAGTCTTCATCGCCATTTCACAGATGAGGTAACTGAGGCACAGAGAAAGGAAGGAACTTGCCCGCTGTCACACAGCCGATGAGTGGCGGAGCCAAGATAAGAACTCACGACCTCTGACTCCCAAGCCCGGGCTCTTTCCACGCAGCCACGCTGCTTCTCTGTGCTGGGGAGGTGGGAGGAGGGTGAATTTAAAAGGGCTTAGGGGATACAGATCCAAATCTACAAGCAGTGCAAAAGAGCGGGAGGCTAGGATGGGGGAGATGAGACGGAAGACAGAAGGCCGCTTGGAGGAGATGTGATTTTAAGACAGTTTGGAAGATGGGGAGAGTGGTCATCTGTCAGATGTGAAGGGAAAGAGGAGGGAGAGTAGAAGCAATCCTGAATATCCATCAATCAGTCAACCGAGTAAATGGTATTACTGAGCACCTGCTGTGTGCAGAACACTGTGTTAAGCACTTGGGAAACTACAATCTAACAGAGCAGTGGACAGACACATTCTCTGAAGCAGCGTGGCTTCGTGGAAAGAGGCCGGGCTTGGGAGTCAGAGGTCATGGCTTCGAATCCCGGCCCTGCCACTTAGCTGTGTGACTGTGGGCAAGTCACTTCACTTCTCTGGGCCTCGGTTGCCTCCTCCGTAAAATGGAGATGAAGACTGTGAGCCTCACGTGGGACAGCCTGATGACCCCGTATCTACCCCAGCGCTTAGAACGGTGCTCTGCACATAGTAAGCGCTTAACAAATACCAAGATTATTATACAGCAGAGTTTCCCCAAATCTATACACGCCCTTCTGCCGAAAGGAGGCCAGCATCACTTTGGTGGGTTCTTGTACTCCTCTCTTCATCGGTTTCTCATTTATTCATTCAATCATATTTATTGAGCACTAACTGTGTGCAGACCACTGTACTAAGCAGCTGGATAGTACAATTCAGCAGCAGAGAAATACAATCCCTGCCCACACTGGGCTTACAGTCTAGAAGACTGATTTTTCTACCACTGCAGAGAGCGCAGCTAACTTTCCCGCCTCACAAACCCGTAGCCTTGTCATTATCCTCCACTCGTCTCTCCCATTCAACCTGCACATTCAAGCTGTCACAAAAACCCCTATAATGTTGTGCATGAGAACTGCATGAGAAGCAGCGTGGCTTAGTGGAAAGCGCACAGGCTTGGGAGTCAGAGGACCTGAATTCTAATTCTGCCTCTGCCACTTGCCTGCTATGGGACCTTGGACAAACCGCTTAACTTCTCTGTGCCTCAGTTACCTCATCTGTAGAATGGGGATTAAGACTGTGAGCCCCATGTGGAACAACCCCATCACCTATGCACCCCAGTGCTTAGAATAGTGATTGGCACATAGTAAGTGCTTAACAAGTACCATTATTATTATCATTATTAATCCACCCTTGCTTTCCATCCAAACTGCTACAGTGCTGATTAATCAATGGAGTACTTTTGGTGTGCAGAGCCTATCAAGCAATGTTATTCATTAAGAATTTACTCTACGCAGAGCCCTGTACTAAGCACTCGAGAGAAGACAATATAACAGAGTTAGTTGCTAGACCCATTCCCGGCCCCCACCGAGTTTACAGTCTAAGCGCCGATCCAAGAACTTATCCTATCCCACCTTGACCTGCATCAGCCTCCTTGCTGACCTCCCTGCCTCCTGTCTCTCCCTTCTGTAGCCCATAGATAGCTACAGATAACCCATACTTTACTACCTAGATATTTTTATGAAAAATAACAATTAATAATAATGGCACTTGTTAAGCGCTTACTATGTACCAACCACTGTTCTAAGCTCCGGGCGTAGACACCAGTTCGTCAGGTTGGACAGTCTCAGACCGACTTGGGGCTCACGCTCTTAATCTCTATTTTGCCCGAGAGGTAACTGAGGCCCGGGAAAGTGAAGCAACTTGCCCGAGGTCACACAGCAGACACGTGGCAGAGCGGGGATTAGAACCCAGGTTCTTCTGACTCCCAGGCCGTGCTGTATTCACTAGGCCACGCTGCTTCGCTGTGCTGCAAAACCATCCGGTCCATGTCTCCCCCCTCCTCAAAACCTCCAAGGGCTGTCTATCCACCGCTGCAGTGAACAGAACCTCTTACCATCCGGTTCAAACCACTCAATCAGCTTTCTCTCTGCCTCCTAGACTCAGGGATCTCCTATTACAACCCAACCCGCACACTGCACTCCTGGAAGATCAACCCCCTATCTGTAAAACAATAAATAAAAATCAATTGTGGTATTTGTGAAGCGCTCACTATGTGCAAAGCACTGGTCTAAGCGCTGGGGGATACAAGGTGATCAGGTTGTCCCACGTGGGGCTCACAGTTTTAATCCCCATTTTCCAGACGAGGTCACTGAGACCCAGAGAAGTTAAGTGGCTTGCCCACAGTCACACAGCTGGCAAGTGGTGGCAAGTTCGAATCCCGGCTCCGCCACTTGTCAGCTGTGTGACTGTGGGCAAGTCACTTCACTTCTCTGGGCCTCAGTTCCCTCGTCTGGAAAATGGGGATTAAGACCGTGAGCCCCACGTGGGACAACCTGATTCCCCTGTGTCTCCCCCAGCGCTTAGAACGGTGCTCGGCACATAGTAAGCGCTTAACAAATACCAACATTATTATTAAGTGGTGGAGCCGGGGTTAGAACCCACAACCTCTGACTCCCAAGCCCGGGCTCTTTCCACTGAGCCACGCTGCTTCTCAGTCTCTTCTATCCCACCACCACTGCCTGGCCCACATTTGGCCTTGGACCTGTTAATCCTTCCCCCTTCGTATCCCGAAGCCCATCACTCTCCCCACCTTCAAAACCCTCCTAAAATCACATCTCCTTCCAAGATGCCTTCTCGGCCTAAGTTATTTCCCCTACCTACCCTCCCCTCAGCATCATTTCTGCACTTGGCTGGCTACCCCTTCAGCACTCTGATAGGCACTCCAGCCTTGCAGTACTTAATTTAAATATTCCTATTTTCTCACTACTTCCCCTACCCCGATTCTATTTTCACGTCCGTCTTCCCCTACTGACTGCAAGCTCCTTGCAGGCAAGAATCGCACCTACCAACTCTGTTGTTCTTTCCAAAGCTCATAGTGCAGAGCTCTGCACACTGTAAATTCTCAGTGAATACCACAGATTGATTGATTATTAGGCTGAAATCGCAACTAAAGTCATGGATAGGAATAGAATATTCAGCAGCCCCCAAATCCCGGAATGAGAAAACCCCAAAAGCCGAAGCGCTCTGTGTCTTAGAAGTTGAAGTCAAATGAGAGCGACCTACGATGGTATGGAACGGAATTGTACACTTTGTGTTTGAAAAGATTGGCACGGCATGGCATCTTCTCCAGAGCTACTCTCTAAAAACAAAAAAACGGTATTGCTCGTTTACAATCACCTGTTCCGGTAGTTTTCACTTAAGCAGCTGAAGAGCTCAAATCCTACCTCACAGACAGTTCTCTGAGACATGAAGGAATACCTGCTGTGATGCTTGTCCTAGAAAAGTTGTAAATGAAATCCCCAGGCACTTCTGGATGTGTGAGATAAACTGACAGTTAATTTAAAATTAGGGTTTCTTGGCTTTGATAAGCTTCTTTTTCTTTAAAATGGTATCTGTGAAGCACTTACTACGTGCCAGGCCCTGTACTGAGCTCTGGGGTAGATACCAGCTCATCAGGTCGGACACAGTCCACGTCCAACATGGGGTTCGCGGTCTTAATCCCCATTTTACGATGAGGTAACTGAGGCACAGAGAAATTAAGTGACACGCCCGAGGTCACGGAGCAGACGAGTGGGGGATTCGTACACCCTTACAATGATTTGGGGTGGTCTAAAGGGTAGAACTCCCTCTCAGGGTTGCACTGGAGACTTTCCAGGAGTCTACCGGTCTCGGCTAAGGGAGGGAGAGTCGAGCAGGGGCCTGTCCGTTCCATTCCTAGCTTGGCCAGTGGCTAGAGAGGGGAAGGCCATCTGCCACAAATCAAACTCACCTATGCTGGGCAGCAGCAGCATGCGAGGGAGTTTAGGGCAGACACTCGTTGACCGCGCGGAAGGAGGCAGCCGTCAACCACTTCCGGATTTTTACCAAGAAAACTCTCTGGATCCACTACCAGAACGATTGCAGATGGAGAGCGGGAGATTCTGGGAGAGTTGTGTCCGTGGTGCCACTCTGGGTCGGACGGCATGAGACGAGTCAATGGACAGAATTCAGGTCTGGGAGTTAGGAGGCCTGGGTTCTAATCCCAGCTCTGCCACTTGTCTGCTGTGTGACCTTGGGCAAGTCACTTCACTTTTCTGAGCCTCAATTACCTCATCTGTAAAATGGGGATTAAGACAGTGAGGCCCATGTGGGACACTGACTGTGTCCTACCTGATTAGTTTGTATCTACCCTGACCTTAGTATTGTGCCTGGCACATATTAAGCACTTACAAAATCGCATTTAAAAAATCTCACGTCCTTAATTTCAGCATTCAAATTTGAGAGTCTAAGACCCTTGAGGGCAGTTACTATGCCTAGCACATTCCATGCAGACTTGGGATGGGACATTTAGCAAAATACCATCTTTGTGACTCAAGATGCTTTATGTAACAGATTACACTTTTCTGCAGTTCCCTAAATTCCACCCGTGTATTTCCAGAGGAAAGTAGAATTAAAGCATCCCAGAGAGGTGATGAATCCCAGTATGTCGGCGATGTTATTTAGGAGAAATTCTCCAGAGGAATAATGATCAGTTTTGCAAATAAGAAATAAATATCTCTTTGTAAACCAGGGATTCTGCCAATGATATGATAATGATAATGATGGTATTTGTTAAGCGCTTACCACGTGCCGAGCACTGTTCTAAGCGCTGAATATAATTTCACAGAAAATAAATCATCTCTAATGGTATTTTAAAAAATCCTGGGACTTGTATGTACAGAAAAGTTGCATCTATCTCCTGTGGAAAACAGTTTGGTGTTTTTCTCTGGGCACTGTCCTTTCAACACAAGCTTGGCAAACCTCCAGAGCCTGGAGAGTTCTCAGATTTACTGCTAATTAATCACCTAGGAGACCAAACCCATATTTTCCTGAATTCAGACACTCGGAGAGGTTGAGGGGGGCAACATTTTGGTGTTTTGATTTCATGATAATTGAAGTGTCCTGTCCCTTCTTTCCACTGTTAGTTGTGTTCCTTCCTTATTTCCGCAATTCAATCAAGTTTGTGGCAAGCAATTTTCTTTCTCTAAGGCAAGGGACACTTCTGAAAGGAATTTTCTTTTCTCCAAAAGGGAACGTGAAAGGTTTCAGGTGTTGGCTGTATCCTGTTGCCTTAAAGCCAATGTAGCTATTGAACTGAAATGACTACCCTACAGAAAATCATTTATGTTTGAACTTTTTAAAACAGCGTTGATATTTTAGGCCACTGATTCTCAAATCGTATCCTTCAGTGACCTGACCCGGAGGGTTCACGGGATTCGTCATAATTCCCACCTCTCCTCTGGCCAACGAAAATCAGATGCAGCATGACACTGTGGATAGAGCACAGACCTGGAAATCAGAAGGTCATGGGTTCTAAACCCATCCTGCCACTTGTCTGAGGTGTGACCTTGGGCGAATCTCTTCAATGTGCCTCAGTTACCTCCTCTGTAAAATGGGGATCGAGACTGTGAGCCCCTTGAAGGACAGGGAGAGTGCCCAACTTGATTTGCTTGTATCCACCCCAGCGCTTAGAGCAGTGCCTGGCACATAGTAAGTGTTTAATAAATACCGTAATTAAAATATCATAAAAAAATTTAAAAAAATCTGTATCTTCTCTGCTCTTTCGAGTAGAGGAAACCAAGAGGAAAAGATATCCAAGCGAGGAAAAGAGAGGAGGGTGGTAAAACAGAGCATCAAGTGATAACAAAGTGAAATAATGATAACAGAATTCATGAAAACATTCTGCGCTCCCTAGGAGCTGACCTGCCCTTTTAGTCCGGTGTTCTGCACACAATGAGTGCTTAATATGTTCTATCATTACTACTGTGAAAACTACCATTCGTGTAAGCCTTAGATGGTTCCATGAGCTGGGTTGGTTTAAGCCAGCTGTTCAGATTCTTTTTCCTTTGTTCTTTGTCTCGTCTCACGCCTTCGAGTCGTTTCCGACCCATAGCGAGCCCGCACACACAACTCTCCCAGAACGCCCTGCTCGCCATCCGCCATCATTCCGGTAGCGGATCCAGAGAGTTTTCTCGGTCAAAATACGGAAGCGGTTGACCGTTTCTGCGCAATGACTTGAGTCTCCTCCCTCGACTGTCTCCCGTGCCACTGCTGCCCAGCACAGGTGAGTTTGACTTGTATCAGATGGCCTTCCCCTCCCTAGCCACTGCGCAAGCTAAGAATGGAACGGGCAGGCCTCCGCTTGACTCTCCTTCCCGAAGCCGAGACTGGTAGAGGACTGGAAACTCTCCAGGTGTGACCCTGAGAGGGTGTGTTCTTTGCTTTACCTTTAATAAAGCCCAAACACAGGACCTGAAAGTGTACCTTCCCTGCTCAGCTGCTGGAGCTCCTGTTTATTGACTGCACAGAGATGCTCAGCCAATTAAGGGCCCAGTCACCCCTTTAAAGTTTCCATCCTGTCTCTAGACTGTAAGTTCGTGAATAATGACGGCCTTTGTTAAGCATTTCCTATGTGTCAAGCACGGTTCCTTCATTCGGTCATTCACTTGTATTTATTGAGCGCTTACTGTGTGCAGAGCACTGGACTAAGTGCTTGGGATGTACAATTCAGCAACAGAGACAATCCCTGCCGAACAACGGGCTCACGGTCTCAAAGGGGGAGACAGAGAGCGAAACAAAAGAAGTAGTCAGGTGTCAATACCATCTAGATAAATAGAATCACAGATATATACATCTCATTAATAAAATAGAGTAATAAATGATATATACAAATATACACACGTGCTGTGTGGAGGGGAAGGGGGTAGAGCAGAGGGAGAGAGTAGGGGCAATGGGGAGGTGAGGAGGGGCAGAGGTAAAGGGAGGACTCAGTTTGGGAAGGCCTCCTGGAGGAGTAGAATACAAGCGAATCAGGTTGGTCATGGGCCCCGTCCCACGTGGGACTCACAGTCTTAATCCCCATTTTACAGATGAGGTCACCGAGGCACCGAGAAGTTAAGTGACCTGCCCAGCGTCACACAGCCGACAAGTGGCAGAGCCGGGGTTCGAACCCATGACCTCTGACTCCAAAGCCCGTGCTCTTTCCAGTGAGCCACGCTTGTATCCATCCACCCCAGGACTTAGTACAGTGCACATAGTAAGCACTTAATTACCACAGTTATCATTATTATTGTTTAATTGTGCTCTCCCAGGTGCTTAGTTCATGCTCTGCACACGGTAAGCGCTCAGTAAATACGATCGAATGAATGAAGCGGCCACGTCCGGACGGTTGAGTCACCAGTTACTTCCTTCTCCTCCTCTTCCTGTTCCTTGCACTCGGGGCTCCGGCCGTGAGCTCCTACAGAACGTAGAGTTCTTCCTCTCGGGGTCTGACCTTCCTCCTCCTCACTTCTCACCCTCGAGGCAACTGGCTCCTTCTCCCCATCCTGGTTTTTCAACTGCTGCATTGAGTCCTGTGTTCTACCTTGCTGCAAGGAGGATGGAAGAGGGAGAGAGAAAGGGGAAGAGAAATCCTGTCCACTCCCTTTTTCGCTTTCTCCCTTCCTTCAATCTATCAATGACATTTACTGAGCACCTACTGCGCATAGTAGGCGCTTGAGGGAGACCGATATAACACAACTGGCAAACGTGCTCCCTGTCCGTAACGGCCCTCTTTCACCAGTTTCACTCACTCATTCATTCAGTCGTATATACTAAGCTTTTGGGTAGGTACAGTACAACGATAAACAGTGACAATCCCTGCCCGCAGCGTGGCTCGGCGGAAAGACCCCTGGCTTGGGAGTCAGAGGTCATGGATTCAAATCCCGGCTCTGCCACTTGTCAGCTGTGTGACTGCGGGCAAGTCACTTCCCTTCTCTGTGCCTCAGTGACCTCATCTATAAAATGGGGATTAACTGTGAGCCTCACGTGGGACAACCTGATTACCCCGTATCTCCCCAGCGCTCAGAACCGTGCACATAGTAAGCGCTTAACAAATACCAACATTAATGATAATAATCATCGACATCGATACAAATAAATAAAATTAGAGCAATGTACGTAAGTGCTTCGGGGCTGGATGGGGGGAAGAGAAAAGGGAGCAAATCGGGGCCACACGGAAGTAGCGGGAAATGAGGGAAAGTGGAGCTTAGTCTGGGAAGGCCTCTTGGAGGAGCTGTGCCTTCAATAAGGCCTTGGAGGGGGGGAGAGTAATTGTCCGGCAGATTTAAGGAGAGAGGGTGCTCCGAGCCAGAGGCAGGACGTGGGCTAGCGGTCGGTGGCGAGACAGGCCACCGGCCATCGGTACCGAGAAGCAGCGTGGCGCAGTGGAAAGAGCACGGGCTTTGGAGTCAGAGGTCATGGGTTCGAACCCCGGCTCTGCCACTTGCCGGCTGTGTGACTTTGGGCAAGTCACTTAACTTCTCGGTGCCTCAGTTCCCTCATCTGTAAAATGGGGATTAAGACCGTGAGCCCCACGTGGGACAACCTGATTCCCCTGTGTCTACCCAGCGCTTAGAACGGTGCTCGGCACATAGTAAGCGCTTAACAAATACCAACATTATTATTATTATTATTACTGTAAGCCCCACGTGGGACGACCTGATAACCTTGTATATTTCCCAGTGCTTAAACCAGTGCTTGGCACATAGTAAGCGCTTAACAAATACCAACATTATTATTATCATTACAGGCGAGATCGAGCCACAGTGAGAAGGTTAGCACTTCCTTTCCTATCCCCTGATCTTCCTATCCCCGGCCTCTCAGTTACCAATTTGTTTGTATCCACCCCAGCGCTTAGTACAGGACCTGGAACGTGGTAAGCACTTTACAAAAACATCATTATTATTATTATCCTCCCCGCCTTCTTGCCTTCTCCCTTTCCTCCTCCTTTCTCTGCCCCATGTTTCCCCCGTCTCCTCCTCACTCCCCACCTCCTTTCTGTCCTCTCTGCCTTCATCCACCAGAGCCAGTTCTCCTAGAAGGGAGAAGAGTCAGGGGCTAGGCCTGAGAGCGCCGTGGCCAGTGGCGTGCTGGCCAGGAAAGAAAGAAGGGAAGAGGAAAAGTTTCTAGGCAAATTCTAGTCGCCGTCAATGCCCCTCTGCCATCCTCACCGCCCTGGGTTCGCCAAGCGAATGGCCACTGAACATTGCCTAGATATGGGCCAAATAGATCCTACAACCAATACCCAATTAGCATCTTACATTATGGAAAATGATGTCAGTGAAGATGTTTGAAAATGAGTAATCAGTTTCATCCAGCTTGGAAAAATCCTTCTCCGTACATGTCCATCCTGCTCATGACTACCTTAGCCAAATAAAGCATCGCAAACACAGAGCGCACCTTTTACATCTGGTATTTAACTATCTCAGTTCAGACTGTTGGCTTCTATTTCCTCGCGGGGATTCTTTTTAATTTCAAGAAGCAGACTGGACTTGCCACCACACTCCTCCTGGGAGATTTGCTGGACTCTTAAAATCTTGGTAGCAGAAGTGACTTTCAAAGGTCAGCTAATCCATCCCTCTGTCTCAGTGAATCTCCTAATTTTCCAGATCTCTTCTGGCCACGGACCAGACTCAAGATACCGGCAAAATCTATCGATTTTAGAGAATGATATAGGGATTAGCTCTTGGTTTCCCTTTACGAATCTCAATATTGTAACTGTTTTTAAATTACACTGCTACATTGCTATAGTGCTGTCGTCTGGTCAGTTTATTATCCTCTTCGGCATTGGGGAGACTTTTCTTTTTTAGCCCTCTTCCTGGTTCATATGTTACACTTTTTTCCCTCCCTGCTGTGTCTTCCTAGAATTTCATTCTGCTTATTTGTAAGCACTTTCAGTTTGCCAAGGAAGTTTGCAAGTCTGGTTCTATTTTGTAAGGTACCGGTCATGCCTTAAACCGTTAGAGGCCATTTTGATAACAACGATCACAATCATAGCAGTGTGGTCTGGTGGAAAGAGCACGGGCCTGGGAGTCAGGGTAAGAGGATCCGGGTTCTAAACCCAGCTCCACCACTTGTCAGTTGTGTGACCTTCAGCGTGGCTCGGTGGAAAGAGCACGGGCTTTGGAGTCGCAGGTCATGGGTTCGAATCCCCGCTCTGCCACTTGTCAGCTGTGGGCAAGTCACTTAACTGCTCTGGGCCTCAGTTACCTCATCTGTAAAATGGAGATTAAGACTGCGAGCCTCACGTGGGATAACCTGATTATCCCGTATCTCCCCCAGCGCTTAGAACAGTGCTCTGCGCATAGTAAGCGCTTAACAAATACCCACATTAATTGATCAAGTCACTTATCTTCTCTGCGCCCCCGTTAGCTCATCTGTAAAATGGAGATTATACCCAACTCCCTTCTTCCTACAATGTGAGCCCCATATGGGACAAGGACTTTGTCCTGCCTGATTATCTTGCATCTACCCTACTGAGATTTCACCTCCTCCAGGAGGCCTTCCCAGACTGAGCCCTCCTTTCCCTCTGCTCCTCCTCCCCTCCCCATTCCCTCTTCTCCCGCCCTCTGCGCTTCCCCCTTCCCCTCCCCACAGCGGTGTGCATATTCGTATATGTTATTTATTACTCTATTTATTATGCTAATGATGTGTATATAATCTATGATTCTATTTATTTTGATAGTATTTACGCCTATTTGTTTTGTTTTGTCGTCTGTCTCCCCTGTTCAGACTGTGAGCCCATTACCGGGCAGGGATCGTCTTTATCTGTTGCCCAATTGTACACTCCAAGCGTTTAGTACACAGTGCTCTGCACATAGTAAGTGCAGAAAAAATACGTTTGAATGAATGAGCACCTTACCGTTGAGTACAGTGCTTGGTGCCTAATAATAATGATAATGATGGTATTTATTAAGCACTTACTATGTGCCAAGCACTGTTCTAAGTGCTGGAGTAGATACAAGGTAATCAGGTTGTCTCATGTTTTAAGGGTAAAGCAATAGCCTAGTGGATAGAGCTCGGTCCTGGGAGTCAGAAGGACCTGAGTTCAAATCCTGGTTCCGCCACTTGTCTGCTGTATGATCTTGGGTAAATCACATAACCTCTCTGTGCCTCAGTTACCTCAGTGGTAAAATGGGGATTGAGACTTGGAGCCCTATGTGGGACAGGGACTGTGTCTAATTTGATTATCTTGTATCTACCCCGGTGCTTAGTACAGTGCCTGGAATGTAGTAAGTGCTTAACAAATACCATGGTTATTATTATTATGTGGGACAAGAACTCCTTACAATCTGTGTAAATTGATTATCTAAAGAGCCCAGGTTTGTGAGTCAGAAGTCATGGGTTCGAATCCCAGCTCTGCCACTTGTCTGCCGTGTGACTGTGGGCAAGTCACTTCACTTCTCTGTGCCTCAGTTCCCTCATCTGTAAAATGGGGATTAACTGGGAGCCTCACTTGGGACAACCACATTACCCTGTATCCACCCCAGCCCTAAGAACAGTGCTGTGCACATAGTAAACGCTTAACAAATACCAACATTATTATTATTATTGTATCTACCCCAGTGCTTAGTACAGTGCCTGGCACACAGTAAGTGCTTAACAAACACAAGTTTTATCATTATTAGCATGTTGGGCAAGGACTCCTTAGAATCTGCATCTACTGAATCTCCCACAGTACTTAGTACAGTACTTGGCACATAATCAGTACTTAGTAGATACCAAAATTATTATTTTCATGACTAAAAGTAGGCACTTGACACATTCTACTGATTTAAAAACTGGAACTAAATGATTTTCTCAAGGTCTCTTCCATCCCTGAGGAACTAAAATTCAGTGACCTAAATTACAATAATAAAAAAAAAAACCCGCACTTGAATTGCTTAGGTTTCTTCTTTCTTTCTTCATTAAAGCAGTATTAGGCAATAAGGTTCTAAATCTTTCAAGGGCTTTAAAGTTTCACCTGGGGCTTCCAGTCTTCCGTGGTTACTCATTTTAGCCTAGGAAGTATCTTATCTCTCAGTCATTAGTCTTCTGAAATATCTACTTCAGCTCCTTGTGGATTGAGGGAAAGGGAACTATACTATCATTCTGCGATCCACAGTTCATCTTAGAATATTTCAGTTTCTCGCTATTATTGAAACAGAAATGCAGAAGTGGCTCTTGCCAAAACACAAGATAATCTATCAAAATCAGTGGAAATGACACCTCCAAATTTCAAATTGAATGTGTTACAAAGGAAATGAGTTCACCAAATCACCAGCAATTTAATATATGCAGATTCACCGCAGACCCAAAGAGGTCATATTTTTCTAAAAAAAAAAAAAGCCTGAGATTACTTATCTATGCAGTTGCTACAGCATAATAATAAAAAATAATAATAATGACATGGCATGTTAAGTGATCACCTTAGAAGAGGGCAACAGTTTCTCCTTTCAAATATTCTTCTTTCTCGCTCTCTAGACTGTAAGATCACCGTGGGCGGGGAAAGCGTCGGCCGACTCTGTTATATCGTACTCTCCCGAGCATTATGTACTCTGCACATAGTAAGTGCTCCATAAATATGACTGATTGCTCTTTTGCATATAACTGCAGGCATTAACCCTCTTCGGGAATGTGTATTTCCATCCCAGAGAAGAGGAAAATCATCAATTCCCATTCTATTCCCTCAAGCACTAGAGCCAGTATGTGTAGGAAGCTATGTCTATTTGAATTCATTAAGCATTTCCAATCTACCTGTCCAAAGGCATACTCCACAGTTAATAATAATGATGATGATAATGTTGGTATTTGTCAAGCGCTTACTATGTGCAGAACACCGTTCTAAGCGCTGGGGTAGACACAGGGGAATCAGGTTGTCCCACGTTGGGCTCACAGTCTTAATCCCCATTTTACAGATGAGGTAACTCAGGCCCAGAGAAGTTAAGTGACCTGCCCACAGTCACACAGCTGACAAGTGGCCGAGCCGGGATTCGAACCATGAGTTCTGACTCGGTGGTGCATTCTTCAAAAATGTGGCTATATCGTGAAGCGCTAATTTTCCCGAAGATTTACATGAACCAGTCCCAGCGTGATCACCGCCCACCCAAGAGGAAATCTGATCGCACAGTTCTACATCAACCCTACCTTCTCAATCATTCCCCTGCCCTGTTCCAAGGGACATTTCTAATCATCCCCCTTCTCTCGTCTCCCCAACTCCACGGTCTAGCATTTTAAATAATAATAATTACGATAACAATGACTTTGGTTAAGCCTTTAACTTATCACGGTACTAAGCCCTGGGGGGAAAATACAAGTTAATCGGGTTAGACACAGATCCTGTCTACCTGAGGCTCACAGTTTAAGTAGGGCTGCCTTGTTTCTCCCTAGGTTGTAAACTCCTCTCTAGACTGTAAAATTGTTGTGGGTAGGGAGTGTGTCTGTCTACTGTTGACTGTAATCGGCCAAGTGCTTAGTACACTGCTTAGCACACAGGAAGCACCCAATAAATACAACTATATAGGACTGAATGAATTCTCTCACCACCTCCCAGCCTTGGGTTTCGATCCCAGCTCATCCGGATAGTAGAGTGAGGTTCGGTCGGGAGCGGAAGAGGCTGGAAGGCGGGAGTTCATTGAGGAAGCTGATGCAGCAGTCGAGATGGGATTTTTTTTTTTAATGGTATATAAGTGCTTACTACGGTGCTCAGAACACAGTAAGCGCTCAATAAATATGACTGACTGAATGCCAGACACTTTGTTAAGTCCTGGGGTAGATTCAAGATAGGTCCAGCGCTCAGCACGGTGCGGGTACATAGTAAGAGCTTAATAAACACCGTAATTAGTCTGGGTTGGACGCAGTCCATGCCCCACAAGTCGCGGAGCTGGGATTAGAACCCAGGTCCTTCTGACTCCCAGGCCTTTGCTCGAGCCACTAAACTAGGCCATGCTGCTTCTCTGACAGTTCCTGGACATTCTTTCATTCAATAGTATTTATTGAGCGCTGACTATGTGCAGAGCACTGGACTAAGCACTTGGAATGTACAAATCGGTAACAGATAGAGACGGTCCCTGCCCTTTGGCGGGCTTACGGTCTAATCGGGGGAGACGGACGGACGAGAACAATAGCAATAAATGGAATCGAGGGGATGAACAGCTCATTAAAACAATAGCAAATAAATCGAATCAAGGCGATGCACATCTCATTAACAAAATAAATAGGGTAATGAAAATATATACAGATGAGCGGACGAGTACAGTGCGGAGGGGAGGGGAAGGGAGAAGGGGAGGAGCAGAGGGAAAGGGGGGAAGAGAGGGCTTAGCTGAGGGGAGGTGAAGGGGTGGGTGGAGAGAGGGAGCAGAGAGAGCAGAGGGAAGAGGGGAAGCTCAGTGTGGGAAGGCCTCTTGGAGGAGGTGAGCTCTAAGTAGGGTTTTGAAGAGGGGAAGAGAATTAGTTAGCATAGTGGTAGTTTGGAGGAAGAGGAAGGAGCATGGCCTGGAGATGTGAAGGAAGAGCCGACAGGATTTGCTGATCGACTGAATATGGAGGTTGAGAGAGATGCGTCAAGGATAATACTACCGCAGTTATAGATTCTTATGTCTCCTCCAGTCTGAAAGATATGTGTGATATCGCACAACTGTGATCTGGGTTGGTTTTGTTTTGTCTTATGCTGTCGAGTCGGATCCCACCCCTAATGACTCCAAGGACACACCTCTCCCGGGACGCCCCATCTCCAGCGACAATCATTCTGGTAGTGGATCCAGAGAGTTTTCTCGGTAAAAATCTGCAAGTGGTTGACCATCACCTCCTTCTGCCCAGTAAACTTGCGTCTGCCCTCAACTCTCTCCCGTGCAGCTGCTGCTCAGCGTGGGTGAGTTTTGACGTGCAGCAGGTGGCCGGCCACTGGCCAAGCTAAGATTGGAATGGCCAGGCCTCTGCTTGACTCTCCCTCCCATGGTCGAGACCGGTAGAGGACTGGAAACTCTCCTTTCGTGGTCCTGAAGAGGTGGGTTTGTTTACCTTATCTTGTTGAGCGCTTATTATTGACCAAGCACTTTTTTTAAACGCTAGGGTAGATACAAGATAAGCAAGTTGGATCCAGTGCCTGTCCCACATGGGACTGTATATTCTTATACTCTTATATTCATTCAGTCGTATTTATTGAGCACTTACTGGGTGCAGAGCACTGTACTAATCCCGCGGGCCTGGGAGTCAGCAGGTCATGGGTTCTAATTCCACTGCGCCACATGTCTGCTGAGCGACCTTAATGATAATAATGATAACGTTGGTATTTGTTAAGCGCTTACTATGTGCAGAGCGCCGTTCTGAGCGCTGGGGGAGATACAGGGTCATCAGGTTGTCCCACGGGAGGCTCACAGTCTTCATCCCCATTTTACAGATGAGGCAACTGAGGCACAGAGGAGTTAAGTGATTAGCCCACAGTCACACAGCTGACAAGTGGCAGAGCGGGAATTAGATCCCATGACCTCGGACCCCCAAGCCCGTGCTCCTTCCGCTGAGCCACGCTTTCCCCCTTCTCCGTATTTTATTTTAGCGTGCATCTCCCCGGAGTTCTTCAAAGGCAGGGGTCTTGACTACTAACTCCACTGTAGAAGCAGCATGGTATAGTGCGTGGCTCAGTGGAAAGAGCCCAGGCTTGGGAGGTAGAGGTCTGAGTTCTAATCCCGGCTCCGCCACTTGTCAGCTGTGTGACTTTGGGCAAGTCACTTCACTTCTCTGGGCCTCAGTGATCTCATCTGTACAATGGGGATCAGGCCGTGAGCCCTATGTGGGACAACCTGATTACCCTGTATTTATACCAGCTCTTAGAACAGTGCTTGACACATAGTAAACACTTAACAAATACCATCATCATTATTATCATTAGTGTAGAGAGCGTTGGTCTGAGAGTCAGAAATTTATGGGTTCTAATCCCAGTTCCGCCACTTGTCCGCCGCGTGGCCCTGAGCAAGTCACCTAGTTTCTCTGGGCCTCGGTTACCTCATCTTTAAAATGGGGATTGAGACTGTGAGCCCCACGTGGGACAGGGACTGTACCCGACTTTATCTTGTAACTACCCCAGTACTTAAAAACGGTGCTTGTTCAATAGTAAGCGCTCGACAAGTACCCTAATTATCAATATTATCAGAATTATTAATATTATAAGGCTGGGATTCAGAGCATCTGAGTTTCAATCCCAGTTCTGCCACTCGACTGCTGTATGACCGTGAGGCAGGTCACTTAACTCTTCTGGACCTCAGTTTCCTCAAGAGCAAAATGGGGGTCCGATACTCGTTCTCCCCGCGACTGTGACACCCCCCCCCCCCCGAGAGACAGGTACTGTGTCTGACCTGATTAACTCATATAATAATAATAATAATGTTGGTATTTGTTAAGCTCTTCCTATGATGTGCAGAGCACTGTTCTAAGCGCTGGGGGAGATGCAGGGGAATCGGGTCGTCCCACGTGAGGCTCGCAGTTAATCCCCGTTTTCCAGATGAGGGAACTGAGGCCCAGAGAAGTGAAGTGACTTGCCCACAGTCACACAGCTGACAAGTGGCAGAGCTGGGATCTACTCTAGCACTTAGAACAGTCCTTGGTACATAATAAACGCTTACCAAATACCATTAAAAGAGCTTCTGCGTCAAATACCGTTCTAAACTCTGGGGAAGGTCCCAGGTAGGTACGGGCCCTCCAAGACTCACACTTCCCGCCGTTAAAATAGTTCTTTTCATTCGGCCAAGGCAAAGGCTATTTTGCGGAGGGGGAAACGATCCTAGAGAGGGGTCACTGAGCAATTCAGCGCCCGCAGTGAACACGGTCCAGGGATTTAACGCGGTAATAGATTTCTTTGATTGATTTGGTTGGGTGCCAAATCACCCAAATCGAAACAAAAGGCTGAGGGAGAACAAGCCTCATTTGAAAGCATGAGACCTTTGGGCCCAGATGGATTACGAGCATCTCCGCAGCATGTAAATGCTCTAATAAGGGATTATGTCAGACTCCAGTTAAACGATGAATCACAAGTGGCTTCAATGAAAAGCCCAGAAACAGTGGGAGTTGGGAGTGTCAGCTGCAACAGAAAATAATTTGAATTATGTGTAGTAAAGTTACCCCGGATGACCTACGGGCATGGGGGAGGGAGGCTCTTTCCCCCCACCTCATCCCGTTATTTTTCAATGAAGAAATCGTATTTCTTGAGGGTTTACTCTATAATAATAATGTTGGTATTTGTTAAGCGCTTACTATGTGCAGAGCGCCGTTCTAAGCGCTGAGGTAGATGCAGGGGAATCAGGTTGTCCCACGTGAGGCTCACAGTTAATCCCCATTTTCCAGACGAGGGAACTGAGGCCCAGAGAAGTGAAGTGACCTGCCCACAGTCACACAGCTGCCAAGTGGCAGAGCCGGGATTCGAACCCATGAACTGTGACTCCCAAGCCCGGGCTCTTTCCACTGAGCCACGCTGCGTCCAAACGCTGTACTAAGTGCTTGAGAAAGTACAATTGGCTTAGTGGAAAGAGCCCGGGCTTGGGAGTCAGCGGTCGTGGGTTCGAATCCCAGCTCTGCCACTTGTCAGCTGTGAGACTTCAGACAAGTCCCTTAAGTTCCCTGTGCCTCACTTATCTCATCTGTAAAATGGGGATTAAGACTGAGCTCCACGTGGGCCAACCCGATTACCTCGGATCTACCCCAGCGCTTAAAACAGTGCTCGGCACATAGTAAGCTCTTAACGAATACCATCGTCAGCAGCACCGTCCTGAGAGTCAGAAGGTCATGGGTTCTAATCCCAGCTTCACCATTTGTCTCCTGAGTGGGCTTGGGCAAATTGCTGCACTTCTCTGGGCCTCCATTACCTCATCTGTAAAATGGGGCTTAAGACTGTGAGCCCCGTGCGGGACAGGGACTGTGTCCAACCCAATTTGCTTGCATCCACCCCAGTGCTTAGTACAGTGCCTTGGCATATAGTAAGTATTTAACAGGTACCATCATCATCATTATTATTATTATTCCAGTTCAGTAGAGTTGTCGTGTGATCCCTGCCCACAGGATAGAGAAGCGGTGTGGCCCGGCAGAGAGAACACGGGCCTGGGAGTCGGAAGGACCCGGATTCTAATCCCGGCTCCGCCACTTGTCAGCTGTGTGACCTGGGGCAAATCGTTTCACTTCCCTGTGCCTCTGTTACCTCATCTGTAAAATGGGGATTAAGACGCTGAGCCCCGTGTGGAACAGGGACCGTGCCCAACCTCAGCTTGTGTCTACGCCGGAGCTCAGGACAGTGCCCAGAATGTAGTAGGCGCTTAACAAATGCCATTAAAAAACAGGAGGTTACAGTCTATGGGAGGATACAGACGATAAAACGAATTAGAGATGGGGGGAAGAGTGGAGTACAACTATACGTAAATAAGTGCTGTAGGGCTGCGGTATTAGCAAGTTCTATTTTGAAGCTGGGACCATCAGTATCGGTGTGCATCTCATTTATACTGGGTGTATTATGATTTATTTCTAAGATACTCATGCATAATTTCCCCTCATCTCCGCAAACCATAAATCTACTTCAGGAGAGGAGAGTGTGTGCTTCAGGCGATACCGTTCTTGATTCTATTTATTGCTATTTTTTTTTATCTGTCTCCCCCGATAAGACCGTAAACCCATCAATGGGCAGGGACCGTCTCTATCTGTTGCCGATTTGTCCATTCCAAGCGCTTAGTCCAGTGCTCTGCACATAGTAAGCGCTCAATAAATACTACTGAATGAATTAAATACTAATGAATACTAGAGTAAAATGGAAGGGCACCTGTATGTCACTGTTCCATGAGTCCTGCAGACAGTTTCCTAAACAGGGGGAAGCAGTTTGGCCTAGTGGAAAGAGTACAGGACTGAGCGTCCAAATCTCAGCTCTGCCACTTGTCAGCTGTGTGACCGTGGGCAAGTCACTTCACTTCTCCGGGCCTCAGTTACCTCGTCTGTAAAATGGGGATGAAGACTGTGAGCCTCATGTGGGACAACCTGATGACCCTGTATACCCCAGCAGTTAGAACAGTGCTCTGCACATGGTAAGCGCTTAACCAATACCAACATTATTATTATGAATGCCGGTTCTATCACTTATGACCTTGGATAAGTCACTTACCTTCTCTGTGCCTTAGTTCTCAAATCTGTAAAAATGGGTATAAAATGGGCATAATTTCTATACCCGAAGATTATAATGATAATAATACTGTTGGTATTTGTTAAGCGCTTACTACGTGCAGAGCACTGTTCTAAGCGCTGGGGTAGACGCGGGGGAATCAGATTGTCCCACGTGGGGCTCACAGTCTTAATCCCCATTTGACAGATGACGGAACTGAGGCACAGAGAAGTGAAGTGACTTGCCCACAGTCACACAGCTGACAAGTGGCCGAGCCGGGATTCGAACCCGTGACCTCGGACTCCAAAGCCCGTGCGCTGCTTCTCCGATGTTTTCCCTCTTCCTTAGACTGGGTGCCCCATGTGGGACTGGGATTGTGTCTGACCCGATAGTGTTGTATCTATAGATTAGATACCACAGAGGGAAGCACAGAAAACGTTTATTAAGTATCAATATCTGTCTCCCCTTCTAGACTGCAAGCTCCTTGCGGGCAGGGAACGTGTCTACCGACTCTGTCGTATTATTATATTCAAAGCAGTGTGGGAGTTGGGAGCGTCAGCAGGAACAGAAAATAATTTGAATTATGTGTAGTAAAGTTACCCCAGATGACCTACGGGCATGGGGGAGGGAGGCTCTTCCCCCCCCCCCCCGCCTCATCCCATTTTTTTTTCAATGAAGAAATCGTATTTCTTGAGGGTTTACTATATACCAAACACTGTACTAAGTGCTTGAGAAAGTACAATTGGCTTAGTGGAAAGAGCCCGGGCCTGGGAGTCAGAAGGTCATGTGTTCTAATCCCGGCTCCGCCACTGGTCCGCTGTGTGACCTTGAGCGAGTCCCTTCCCTTCTCTGGGCCTCAGTTTCCTCATCTGTAAAATAGGGATTGAGACTGTGAGCCCCACATGAGACAGGGTCCGTGTCCCACCTGAGTTTCTTGTATCCACCCAAGCACTTAGTACGGTGCCTGGAACATAGTAGCGCTTTCGCAGATACCATAATTATTATTTTTATTCTCTCTCTCTCTTTTCTCTGTCTCAATCTCTTTCCCCGGGCTCCTGCGACTGCACCGACATAGGCTTCTGCAAATTTTACCAGCACCAGACTTGATCCAGCGACATGGTCAGCTTTAGAAGATTTAGAAGATTTGCCAATTGGCTGTAAACAGATTTGGGTCAAGCTAATTAGCAATGTCCATCAATCAATCAGTGGTATTCATTAAGGACTTAAGCACTTACTCTGCGCAGAGTGCTGTTCTAAGCACTTGGGAGAGTATATTATATCAGAGTTGGTAGACGTGTTCCCTGCCTGGAAAGAGCTTAGACTGTAGACCTTACATCGCGGCTCAATGGAAAGAGCTTGGGCTTGGGAGTCAGAGGTCACGGGTTCAAATCCCGGCTCTGCCACTTGTCAGCTGTGTGACTTTGGGCAAGTCACTTCACTTCTCTGGGCCTCAGTTCCCCCATCTGGAAAATGGGGATGAAGACTGAACCCCACGTGGGTCACCTTGTATCCCCCAGCGCTTAGCACAGTGCTTTGCACATAGTAAAACGCTTAACAAATACCGGCATTTTTTTAAAATGCTAAACACCTTTCTTTCTAAGAATTTAGAGCACGCCCATGCTTAATTGCCAAACACTGGCAGGACATATGAGGAAATAGAGGTTCAGAAAAGTAAGTGACTTGTCCAAGATGCCTCAGTTGGGCAGAGATTGCTGCAGGATTTGAATCCAGGTCTCCTGTTTCTTAACCAAAAACTCTCCCTAATAATAATCATTCATTCAAGCATTTTTTGAGTACTTATTGTGCGCAGAACACCGTACTAAGCACTTGGGAGAGTACAACAATAAACAGACGCATTCCCCGCCCACAATTCATTCAGTCAGTCCTATTTACTGAGCACTATGGGCATGGTGTAGTGGGTAGAGCAAGGGACTAGAAGTCAGAAGGTCATGGGTTCTAATCCCGACTCCACCGCTTGTCGGCTCCGTGACCTCAGACGCGTCACTTCACTTCTCCGTGCCTCAGTTGCCTCATCTGTAAAATGGGGAATAAGACCGTGAACCCTATGTGGGGCAAGGACTGCGTCCAACCCGATTTCCTTGTATAATCATAATAATAATTACGGCATTTGGTAAGCGCTTAACACTTAAGGCACTGTACTAAGCGCTGGGGTGGATACAAGCAGATCGGGTTGGACGCAGTCCCCGTCCCACGTGGGGCTCACGGTCTCAATCCCCATTTTACAGAGGAGGTAACTGAGGCCCAGAGAAGTGAAGTGACTGGCCCACAGTCACACAGCTGACAAGTGGCGGAGTCGGGATTCGAACCCCTGACCTCTGACTCCCAAGCCCGGGCTCTTTCCATTGAGCCACGCTGCTTGTATCTACCCCAGCACTGAGTACAGTGCCTGGCACATAGTAAGCGCTTAACAAATTCCATAGTTATTATCACTAAGCATCTGAGAGAGTACAATACAACAATTAACAGACACATTCCCTTTCCACAGTGAGCTTTGAGCTTACAGCCTAGAGATAATAATTTAATAATGATTAACTTGCATCTACTCCAGTGCTTACTACAGTGCATGGCACATAGTGAGCATTTAATAAATATCATTATTATTACTAATGAAAATAATAATAGTGGGAAGCAGCGTGGCTCAGTGGAAAGAGCCTGGGCTTCGGAGTCAGAGGTCACGAGCGCGACTTCCGGCTCTGCCGCTCGTCAGCCGTGTGACTGTGGGCAAGTCACTTCAGTTCTCTGGGCCTCGGTTCCCTCATCTGTAAAATGGGGATTAACTGTGAGCCTCACGTGGGACAACCTGATCACCCTGTATCTCCCCCAGCGCTTAGAACAGTGCACTGCACATAGTAAGCGCTTAACAAATACCAACATTATTAGTATTTGTTAAGTGCTTACTATTTGTCAAGCACCATTCTAGGCGCTGGAGTAGATTCAAGTTAATTAGATTGGACACGGTCCCTATTCCACTTGGGGTTCCCAATCTAAGGGGGAGGAAGAACAGGTACTTGGATACCCATTTTCCAGATGAGGAAATTGAGGCACAGAGAAGCTAAATGATTTATGCGAGGTCACACAGCAGGCAAGTGGCGGAGCCTGAATTTGAGCCCAGGTCCCCTGACTCCCTGGCCTCCCACACCTTTCCCATCAGAGCATTTAATGAAGGCGATGCCAAAGGAAAAGACCGGGCAGATCTTAGATGAATTCGTGTTCAGGATTTTTGAGTTTCGGAAAATCATTTTGTGTAAATTCATTCTCACGCTTCGACTACAGTCACCAGTTTCATGGGACAACGTGCGTCTACTTCAAATATTTATACGAGGCATGATCCGCTGTCTTTGCTTTCCCTCGCCATGGACCTTTCCTGAGCGTCGATCAAACTGAATTGCTAATCCTCGAAAATGCTTACGAGTTAACAAGTGAAACTTCTTTCTGGTAAAGGTGCATATTAATGAGATTGGGTTTTGTGGCACAGAGCTGAAGTAACTAATCTTGCCACGGTATACGTAACTTGTCTTGCCACAATATACACTATTCAGTAGTCTTCCATATCTCTAGGAGAATGATTACCATGAAATTGTAATGGTTGACAGGTTTAGAGTTGTCTGTATGTTCTTAGAGCACGCTTTTTCTGACAGATTTATCAGAAGAGTGTTTTGTTTCCACAGCAGCTATATAGAAATGGTGAAGACGATTTTGAAAATGTAGAATCCGTTCCATCTAAATGTCAGCGCATTTATATTCGGTTGACGGGGCTGCATTTAATGCTTAAAAGTGGCACATCTGTTTGATTCAGGACATCGAGAGCCGGACGTGGAGCCGGAAATGCGCCCAGAGGCTATTGGATCAATCAATCAATAGTATCGATTGAGAACCAGCTCTCCGCAGAGCACCGGATATAGGTTGGCCAGTTTGGGAGGAGCAGTAAGTCTTCCAGGTCTCCACGGAAAAGTTTAGGTCATTATCCAATTGTAGGTAGCAGTGTTCTAAATGGTTCTCTGAGCATCTGATAGAGGTAACCCCTGATTCAAAGCGATCTTATCGTAGGACGAAGAGTCAACGTAGGCAGTGCGGAGAGACGGTTCGTAATTACCATCCCTGGATGATCTGACCCAGCCGGGACCTTTTCCCTTAGTATTCCAACTTTGAAAAATTAAACTTCCAATAAACGATCGAGAAAACCGAATGAACATTATTTAAAGTTGCTTACTATTTCCTCCTGTTTGTCGCACGGGGTATCTGACCTCAGGGCAGCTTCGAGAGTTATAAAATGGGTTGGCTGTTTCGTGACATACAATTTAAAGGGTAGTAAGTAAAACCAAAGAAGTAATTATATTTCTCTCTTTCTCACTGCCGCCTAAATCATTAGATTTAACCACGGTGGTAATATACTAAGATAGCCAGTTGGCCCATTGGGAGAATACTGTGTTACACTCCAAAAATTCTATCTGTCGGTATAGATTCTGAAGTAGCACCTGTCTTCTGAGAAATGTTCTAATTCCGTTTTCAAAAGTCAAAACGGGAACTTCCAACACCTTTCATATTAACCCCCACTCCCTTGCAAAAACTTTTTTTGTCGTTAGTCAGTGACTGCAAAATTTTGTTTTCTTGTCTATAAATTTCATCCTCCACTTCCGTCTCATCACGAACAAGAGGAAACTTGAATGTTTCCCCTGGAATTTCTTCTGCCAACTTCAAGCGCATTTTTTGAGTGCTTACTGTGTACAGAGCACTGTGCTAAGTGCCTGGGGGAGTACTTTTTAATAGAGTTGGTAGTCATGTCCCCTGCCCACACAAGGTTACAGTCCAGTGGGGGAGACAGGCATTATTATAAATAAATTACGGAGGTGTACATAAGTGCTGTGGGGGTTTGGGAGGGGTGAATAAAGGGTGAAAATTCAACTATAAGGGCAAAGCAGAAGATGTTCTTCCCCTTGGTTCTATTCACTGCCATTGTTCTTGTCCGTCCGTCTCCCCCGACTAGACCGTAAGCCCGTCAAAGGGCAGGGACCGTCTCTATCTGTTACCGATTTGTCCATTCCAAGCGCTTAGTACGGTGCTCTGCACATAGTAAGCGCTCAATAAATACTTCTGAATGATTGACAGCAGAAGGGAATGGGCCAAGAGGAGCTCATTAGGGACAGAGAACATGTCAATTAGTTCTACTGCACTGTACTTTCCCGAGCACTTAATACAGTGTCCTTCACACAGTAAGCGCTCAATCAATTCCATTGATTGATTGATGGATTTGGGCTTAGTCGAGGAATGCCTCTTGAAGGAGAGGTGCTTGTAATAAGGTTTTGATGAGGAGGAGGAGGATTGTCTGTCAGGTATAAAGGGGGAGGGCGTTCCAGGCCAGAGGCAGGATGTTGGCAAGAGGTGGGTGGTGAGATTGATAAGATCTAGGAACAATGAAAAGCTTGGCATTAGAGCAGTCAAGTGTGCATGCTGGGTTCTAATAGAAAATCATCAAAGTAGGAGCAGACAAGGTGTTTGAATGTTTCAAAGCCTTTGGTAAGGAGTTTTTGTTTGATGGGGAGGTAGATGGGCAACCACTGGAGGTTCTTGAGGAGAGGGGAAACGCGGACCGAACTTCTTCAGAGAAAAATGGTCTGGGCAGCAGAGTGAAGTATGGAGTGGGGAAAGACAGGGGGCTGGGAGGTCAGCCGGGAGCTGATGCAGCAATCCCGGCGGTGTAAGACAAATGCCGGATTAACGTGGACCCAATTCAGATGGAGAAGCAAGGGTGGATTTTAGCGATGTTGTAAAGGCAGAGTCGACGGGATTTCAGTCATATTACGTGCTTACTGGTATGCTCTCAATACCACCTTCTAAGCTCGTTGTTCAGGCCATGTTTCCCATCCACCTCTGCCTCACACAGAAACTCCTCATCACTGACTTGCCCCTTCCCACCTCACCTCACTTCTCTCCTTCTTCGATCCAGCCTGCCCACTCCGTTCCTCTAATGCTAACCTTCTCACCGTACCTCAGTCTTGTCTATCTCGCCACCAACCTCTCGTCCACATCCTGCCTCTGGCCTGTAACACCCTCCCTCCTCATATCCAAGAGGCAATGACTCTCCCCGCATTCAAAGCCTAATTAAAGGCACATCTCCTCCAAGAAGCCTTCATTTCCTTTGCTTCCGTTCCCTTTTGCTTTGCCCTGACTGGCTCCCTTTATTCATCTCCCCTCCCAACCCCACGGAGCGTGGCTCAGTGGAAAGAGCCCGGGCTTTGGAGTCCGAGGTCATGGGTTCGAATCCCCGCTCTGCCGCTTGTCAGCTGTGTGACTGTGGGCTAGTCACTTCACTTCTCTGGGCCTCAGTTCCCTCATCTGGAGAATGGGGATTAAGACTGTGAGCCCCACGTGGGACAACCTGATTCCCCTGTGTCTACCCCAGCGCTTAGAACGGTGCTCGGCACATAGTAAGCGCTTAACAAATACCGACATTATTATTATTATTATTATTATTAATTTTATTCATTTGTTTATAAAATAATTTTATTTATATATATTAACTCTATCTTCCCCTCTAGACTGTAAGCTTGTTGTGGGCGGGGAATGTGTCTGTTTATGGTTATATTGTACTCTCCCAAGCACTTAGTACAGTGCTCTGAACATGGTAAGTGCTCAAAAAATATGGCTGACTGACTGACTATGCTAAGGTGTTAAGATAAAGCTGTTCCTCCCTTAGCGAGGTCAGGACCCCCGACCTATTTTTCGGTTGCGTTTGCCCACCAGACTTCTATAATGGGGACAACCAGGCAGGGCTGAGCAATGACCCCAAGTAAAAATTTAGTGCTGCTTGCCTTAAAGTATACGGCGGGTGTCGTGCTCTTCAATCACATGCGAAACTCGGATAGGTAGGTATTTGAAGAAACTTTTTATTGCTTGGAGCTGAGCTGTTTTTTTGCTGGAAAGGGGAAACCCCTCTAGACTGTTTTGGGCAGTGAATATAATAATAATGTCGGTATTTGTTAAGCGCTTACTATGTGCAGAGCACCGTTCTAAGCGCTGGGGTAGATACAGGATAATCAGATTGTCCCACGTGAGGCTCACAGTCTTCATCTCCATTTTACAGATAACTGAGGCACAGAGAAGTTAAGTGACTTGCCCACAGTCACACAGATGACAGGCGACAGAGCTGGGATTCGAACCCATGACTTCTGACTCCCAAGCCCGGGCTCTTTCCACTGAGCCACGCTGCATATGTCTGTTTAGTCCATTTACTGTTATATTGTACTCTCCCAAGCATTAGCGCTTAGTACAGTGCTCTGCACATAGTAAGCGCTCAATAAATACTATTGAATGAATTAAGTACAGTGCTCGGCACACAGTAAGCGCTCAATAAATACGATTCACTAATAATATTGACTGTCAACCACTGCTCCCTACTAGGTGTTGTAGAAATAAATTTGTCTCTGACATACCCGCTTAAACACAACATAGAGTCCATGAAATTTTCTTCAACAATGTGCACCGAAACCCAGGTAAATCACTGACCATAACTGCTCAAAAAAAAACACGAGCAAGCACAGCCAAGTGGAAAGACCATGGACCTTGGGATTGGAAGGACATGAGTTCTAATCCCAGCTCTGCCACTTTCTGCCATTGTGACCTGGACAAGTCACTTAACTTCTCTGTGTCTCAGTTACCTCATCTGTAAAATGGGGATCAAGACTGGGAGCCCCATGTGGGACAGGGACTGTGCCCAACCTGATTACTTTCTATCTACCCCAGTGCTTAAATCAGAGCATGGCAAATAGTAAGCACTTGACAAATTCCACAATCATTATTCCTATTATTATTATCATCATCATTAACTCCAGCTCATGGGAATAACACATTGTGGGAACTGTCGATTCTAAAGAGAAAGAGAAAGTATTCTTAGCTTTGTGGAATAGATGGCTTGAAGATACCGCCATGACTGACAGGTTAAAATACAAATCTTTATATTACCATTTTGTCTGCCCAAGCAGAAAGCTTTATTGCCTTCTGACTTATGTTGCCATATTAAATCCTGCAAAATTGCAGAATCACAAAGAAATATAGAGAACCGGAAGGCAGTATACGGGTGAGGAAGAGGCCGTGAAGTGTAAAAGTTGTATACTTTGAACCGACACCTCTTGCATACACACTTTTCTTCCTACCCCAAATTGATCTGTGCCAATGTTCGGGGTTATATTCCAGCAAAACGCAACGGTGTTGGAAAAGGAATACTTCCTAATACTTCTCCTGTGTTAAATCCAAAAAGAAATCTTTAAAGAAAAGATTTGTCCTGAAGGAAACGACTGTATAGTCTTTCATCTGCAGTCATACAAGGGCTCCGGATTGTTAGTGGTTCCCTGCAGTAACATTTAGTTTTGGAGGTACTAATTCAGAGGATCTACTTAATTGATTTTCAATTACTATTGCCTAGGGATGGTTTGATAAATGTCAAAAAAATCAAGTCAAACAGACCCGATTTTTTTAAGCACCGTTAGAAATCATTTTTTCCTGGAAAACGAGGTCCAACGAATAGTTAATGTTCTCCCAGAGTCAAAACAGAATATGTTTTTCTAACGTCAGGAGCCTCTTTTGACTTAATTTTCCAACTTATCATTTGTCCTTTTTCATCTCGACTCATTAACCACCTCTTTTAAGTGTATCTTTTCTTCACAAATATGCAAAGCTATATAGTGACTATTTAAATTGTTTCCAAAGTGCTTTCTATAGTGTTCTTGAAAGAAGTGTACGTTTGCGAGTTTACTGAGTTTCTTTCATAATGGTTTGTTTTTTCCCCTAGCACAGTGTTAGTGCAATCACCAGTGCATTTCATTCATTCAGTAGTATTTATTGAGCAATTACTACGTGCAGAGCACTGTACTAAGCACTTGGAATGGACAACTCGGCAACAGATAGAGACGGTCCCTGCCGTTTGACGGGCTCACGGTCTGATCGGGGGAGACGGGCGGACGAGAACGACGGCGATAAATAGAGTCGAGGGGAAGAACAGCTTATAAAAACAATGGCAAATAAATGGAATCAGGGTGATGTACATCTCATTAAACAAAATAAACTAAATGAATAGAGTGATGAAGATATATACAGTCGAGCGGACGAGTACAGTGCCGAAGGGATGGGACGGGAGAGGGGGAGGAGGAGAGGGAAAGGGGGGAGAAGAGGGTTTAGCTGCGGAGAGGTGAAGGGGGGCGGTAGAGGGAGCAGAGGGAAAAAGGGGGGAGCTCAGGCTGGGAAGGCCTAATAATGTTGGTATTTGTTAAGCGCTTACTATGTGCAGAGCACTGTTCTAAGCGCTGGGGTAGATACAGGATCATCAGGTTGTCCCACATGAGGCTCACCGTCGTCATCGCCATTTTACAGATGAGGTAACTGAGGCCCAGAGAAGTGAAGTGACTCTCCCACAGTCACACAGCTGACAAGTGGCAGAGCCGAAATTCGAACCCATGACCTCTGACTCCCAAGCCCGGACTCTATCTACTGAGCCCTAAGTGAGTCTTGGAGTACAGTGAACATAAAAATTGAGAACAGGACGACACATCTCTGGATAGAGTAAATGGCCATAACAATGAATTTTTAAGATGCTTAGAAGTCCCGCCATGGCCTATAAGCCATCTAGAAAATTGACAACTACAAAATGGTTTAAAAAGCAGCATGGACTTGAGGATAGATCATGGGCCTGACAGTCAGAAGGATCTGGGTTCTAATCCTGGCTTTGCCGCCTGTCTACCGTATGACCTGCCACAAGTCACTTAACCTCTCCGTGCCTCAGTTACCTCTTCTGTACGATGGGGATTAAGAATGTAAGCCCTGGGCGGGAAAAGGACTGTGTCCTTCCTGATGATCTTGTATCTATTTCAGTGCTTAGTACAGAGCCTGGCGCGAAGTAAAAGCTTACCAAATACCATTTTAAAAAAAGGATTCTGTTCTTGAATCCTTTCGCTGACTGTTTACAGTTTCTATAGAGCATGGTTTACGTTGTACTCTCCCTCATACTGTACTCCGCCGAGCACTTAGTACAGTGTTCTGCACAGAGTAAGCACTCGATAAGTATGATTATTGATTGAAACTGCATGCTACGGGTAAAGGTACACAAATACAGTCGCTGCTCTAAGATCTTGTAGAATGAACTCTTGTAGGAGGCTGTGAAACATTCTAGATGTCAGTTCTAACAGTGGTACTTGTTAAGCACTTACTATGTGCCAAGCACTGTTCTGAGTGCTGGGGTAGGTACGACTTAATCAGGTTGGGCATAGTCCCGGTCCCACATTGGGCTCACACTCTTAATCAGAGAAGCAGCGTGGCTCAGTGGAAAGAGCCTGGGCTTTGGAGTCAGAGGTCACGGGTTCGACTCCCGGCTCTGCCGCTTGGCAGCTGTGTGACTGTGGGCAAGTCACTTCACTTCTCTGTCCCTCAGTTGCCTCATCTGTAAAATGGGGATTAAGACTGTGAGCCCCACGCGGGACATCCCGATTCCCCTGTGTCTACCCCAGCGCTTAGAACAGTGCTCGGCACATAGTAAGCGCTTAACAAATAACATTATAATCATTATTATTATTATTGTTAATCCCCACTTTATTCCAGATGAGGAATCAGGTCGGACACAGTCCCTGTCCCACCCTGGGCTCATACTCTTAAACCCCATTTTTTACAAATGAGAAAACTGAGGCACAGAGAGGTGAAGTGACTTTCCCAAAAGTTCACACGGCAGGCAAGTGGCGGGATTAGAATCCATGACCTTCTGACTCCCAAGCCCATGGTCTTATCATCCCAGGCAATGCTGCTTCTCAGTTTCAGAGTCGGACTGGAGGCGTAAACCCGACTGTCATTTCCCTAAGGGCAAGGTCTGTGCCTATGTATTCCACTCTCCCAACCACTTGTGCAGTTCTGTTTACAAAAGAAGCACTCGATAAATACTGTCGATTCGTTACAGTCTGTGATTCCTTCAGCTCAAGGTGTCATGCTCCACTTCATGATTAGACTGTAAACTGTTGAGGGCAGGGAAAGTGTCTACTGTTATACTGTACTCTCCCAAGTGCTTAGTTCAGTGCTTTCCACACAGTAAGTGCTCAATAAATACTAAGGAAGGAAGGAAGGAATGACAGACAAGGGAGTTCATTGGCTCTGTCAGGCTAAGCTCCCTCTCTAGACTGCATTAATCCCTTCTCTGCCACTTGTCAGAGGTGTGACTTTGGGCAACTCACTTAACCTCTCTGTGCCTCGGTGGCCTCATCTGTAAATCTCCAGTGGTTGCCTATCAACCTTCGCGTGAAGCGAAAACTCCTCACTCTTGGCTTCAAAGCTGTCCATCCCCTTGCCCCCTCCGACCTCACTTCTCTCCTTCTCCAGCCCAGCCTGAACACCAGAGTGCCCTCGGCAGCTGGCTTCCTCACTGTGCCATGTTGTCACCTGTCCTTTCATTCAATAGTATTTATTGAGCGCTTACTATGTGCAGAGCACTGTACTAAGCACTTGGAATGAACAAGTCGGCAACAGATACAGTCCCTGCCGTTTGACGGGCTTACGGTCTGATCGGGGGAGACGGACAGACGAGAACGATGGCGATGAACAGAGTCGAGGGGAAGAACATCTCGTAAAAACCGATGGCGACTAAATAGAATCAAGGCCATGTACATTTCATTAACAAAATAAATCGGGTAATGTAAATATATACAGTTGAGCGGACGAGTACGGTGCTGAGGGGAGGGGAAGGGAGAGGGGGAGGAGCAGCCTTCGCCCACTGGCCCACGTCCTACCGCTGTCCTGGAACGCCCTCCCTCCTCACATTTGCCAAACTAGCTCTCTTCCCCTCTTCAAAGTCCTACCGAGAGCTCACCTCCTCCAGGAGGCCTTCCCAGACTGAGCCCCCATTTTCCTCTGCTCCTCCTCCCCTCCCCATCGCCCCAACTCCCTCCCTCTCCTCTACCCCCTTCCCTGCCCCACGGCCCTTGTGTATATTTGTACATATTTATCACTCTATTTTATTAATGATGTGTATATGTCTACAATTCTATTTGTCTATTGATGGTATTGATGCCTGTCTACTTGTTTTGTTTTGTTGTCTGTCTCCACCTTCTAGATTGTGAGCCCGCTGTTGGGTAGGGATTGTCTCTATCTGTTTTCAAAGTGTACTTTTCAAGTGCTTAGTACAGTGCTCTGCACACCGTAAGCGCTCAGTAAATACAATCGAATGAATGAATGAATGAATGCAAAATGGGGATTAAGACTGGGAGCCCCACGTGGGACCACCTGATTATCTTGTATCTCCCCTAGTGCTTAGAACAGTGCTTGGCACACAGTAAGCACTTAAATGCTATCATTTATTATTTGTTTTATTATTTATTTTATCATTATTTATTTTAATTATCTTCTCGGCACCTCAGTTCTAACCCCTTCAAAACTGGGGTTCAATCCCTGGGCTCCCTCCTGCTTAGAATGTGCTACTTGATCATCTTGTATCTACTCCAGCACCTCATACAATATTTGCCACGTGGAAAGTGCTAAACGGGTATCACAGTTCATTCATGGCCATCAAACTCACCCGAACTGAGAGCAGAGGGCCTCGTTCCGCCGCCACTTGTCAGCTGCGTGACTGCGGGCAAGTCACTTCACTTCTCTGTGCCTCGGTCACCTCATCCGTAAAATGGGGGTTAACTGTGAGCCTCACGCGGGACCACCTGATCACCCTGCATCTAGTAAGCGCTTAACACATACCAACATTGTCATCATCATTATTGTTCAGAAAGCATTCAGCAGCGTGGGAGTTTGGGTAGTTCCTGCGGAAGGCCTTGAGGGCCGACGCTGTGGAAAGGGCCCCCGTCGCACCCAACCACCATTCACCAGTTTGAGAGCCTCCTGAAGGCTTCTCGGCACACTTGATACGTAAACCCCGGACGGAGACGGAGGGAAAACAGCCAGGAGTTCTCTGCTGCTGCCCTGTGGCAAGATGATAGATAAAAAGCTGCACGTCCTTGATTATCCTGGACACAGTTCGGGAATCTCTCTCCGGACGGTCTGCAGGGAGCCGCGTGAATGGGTTCGAATCCAGGGGCACGGTTTACTTAACACACAGGCTCCTTTCTCACCTCATGACGATGTCCCGTAACTTTGAAATTCCTTCCCATCTTGACCCTCAGCAGATGCCCGCGGGAGAAGGTAGGGGAATGAGGAGAAATAGCTGGTGGCGTAGGGGGAGAAGAATGGGCTTGGGAGTCGGAGGAATAATGATAATAATCCTTCATTCATTCAATAGTATTTATTGAGCGCTTACTACGTGCAGGGCACTGTACTAAACGCTTAGAATGTACAATAATAATAATCGTGGTACGTTAAGCGCTTACTATGTAACGAGCACTGTTCTAACGCTGGCTTAGGTACAGGTTAATCAGGTTGGACACAGTCCCTGTCCCACATAATCATAATGATGTTGGTATTTGTTAAGCGCTTACTATGTGCAGAGCACTGTTTTAAGCGCTGGGGTAGATACAGGGTAATCTCTTAATCCCTATTTTACAGATGAGGTAACCGAGGCCCAGAAAAGTGAAGACTTGCCCAGAGGACCTGGGTTGTAATCCCAGGTTCTCCGGTTGCCTGCCGTACAACCATGAGCAAGTCACTTAACTTGTCTGTGCCTCGGTTTCCTCAACCGCAAAATGGGGATTCAATACTTTCTTTGACTGTGAGGCCCACGGGGGACGAGCTGATTAACTTGTATCTACTCCACATCCATTCATTCATTCAATTCAAGCATATTCACCGAGCAGCGTGGCTCAGTGGAAAGAACCCGGGCTTCGGAGTCAGAGGTCATGGGTTCGACTCCCGGCTCTGCCACTCGTCAGCTGTGTGACTGTGGGCGAGTCACTTCGCTTCTCTGTGCCTCAATTACCTCATCTGTAAAATGGGGATTAACCGTGAGCCTCACTTGGGACAACCTGATGACCCTGTATCTACCCCAGAACTTAGAACGGTGCTCTGCACATAGTAAGCACTTAACAGATAATAACCTTATTATTATTATTATTATTATTGAGCGCTTACCGTGTGCAGAGCACTGTACTAAGTGCTTGGGAGAATACAACAATAAATAGACACTTTCCACAACGAGCTTCCAGTTTAGAGAAAAAATTAACCAAGGCCCCAGTGAGTTTTGAACTCGTGACCCCTGGTTTATAAGACCAGTGCTCTAACCCCCGAGCAGTCGAACAAGGGAAAGGATTTTGCCTCAATATCCTATGGTTGTGAATCCTAAGCTCACTTGGAGAGTGAGCATAGAGAAGCAGCAAGGCTCAGTGGAAAGAGCCCGGGCCTGGGAGTCAAAGGTCATGGGTTCTAATCCCGGATCCACCACTTGTCAGCTGTGTGACTTTGGGCAAGTCACTTCACTTCTCTGGGCCTCAGTCACCTCATCGGTAAAAGGGGGATGAAGACTGTGAGCCCCACGAAGGACAACCTGATCACCTTGTATCCCCTCCAGCGCTTAGAACAGTGCTTTGCCCATAGTAAGCACTTAATAAATACTATTATTATCTTTTTAGAGTCCCAACACCAGAGGTGAGTCTAGAACCCGGGCCGCCAACCTCTCAGGGCTGTTACCTCTCCTCCAGGCCATGCCAACTCTCGCGGCGGTATCTGACGCACGCTGGAGACCCAACAAATGCCGTAGTGGAGGTGGCACTCTGCCCCCAATTCTTCAGCGACCCACACCCCGTGTGGATCCTGGTTGGTAGGAGGCGAGCGGCCCGCGGGAATCTGGCCCAGAATATGCGAATCCTTAGGGACATAACCCACCGGATGTTCACATCCCTCAAGCCTAAAGCCGGGGAGTGGTACAAAGTGGAAATCTCCCCTCAGCTTGTGTTTTGGAGATCAGGTCTGATGCTCTGAAATAGATTTTTTACACTGCACGGCTGTTCTCGGAGAAGTGTCATTAACCCCTTACTCCTGCCCCTCCCTCCCACCCCCTCAACTCTATATGAATCAATCAATTGTATTGTACATTCCTAAGCGCTCGGTACAGCCCTCTGCACACCGTAAGTCCTCAATAAATGACTGATCCATTGATTAACGTCTTTTTCCCACTACTGGTATCTACTGAGTACCTGTTACAGAGGCTAAGCATTGAGGTTCGGGGGTCCAGTGGTCAACGTTGGGGTCGTCATTCATTCATTTGATCTTATTTATTGAGCGCTGTGTGCAGAGCACTGAGCTAAGCGCTTGGGAGAGTACAATAAGCAGACACATCTATGTGTGGGGAATACTGGAAGGAGCCGGAGAATGGGGCGGAGCAGGTAGTTCCAGGCAGTAACGAAAAAGTGGGTATCAGAAGCCGCACAGTAGCACATAGAACGCAGAAGGGTGACGGGATTGGGACGGTGACCAGCACAGCAAAGAAGGGTCGACGGCATCAGGAAAGGCTCATCCCATCACCCCCGGAAACCTACTGAGATGGGCTGTACCGGAAGGGCAGGGGAACATGTCCCAGATAATCAGACCAAAATGGTTATATCAGAGGACCCGACCATGACCTCTTTGGCAAGAGCTGAGCAGACTCCCAACCAGGGGACCCCCCGGCCCCGAAACGTGTAGACACACGTCACCACCAACCCCAGATCACCCAGGTGGATGGCAGATGATGCGAGAATCCTTGAAGCATTCCCTATTTTTTCCTTCTGGATTGTAAGCTCTTTGTGGGTAGGGAAAGTGTGTTTTTACTGTCATATTGTATTCTCCCAAGCACTTAGTACCGGCACACAGTAAGCACTCAATAAATATGATTGAATAAATGTCAGAGCAGAACTAGGGAGGGACAATGAATGTTGGAAGGGATAATAGGTCTTTGCTTTTCAAGACAGAGTCCGTTGTTATCTAAACCAGTTACACACAAGCCAGTAAATTGCATTGTTGTAGGCCTTTTGACTTGTCATCTTCTTGGATTGGTAATTATTAGCAATAACAATAATAACGGTATTTGGTTAAGCACTTACTATGTGACAAGCACTGTTCTAAACACTGGGGTAGATGCAAGGTAATCAGGTTGTCCCACTTGGGGCTCACAGTCTTAATCTCCATTTTACAGATGAGGTAACTGAGGCACAGAGAAGTTACTTGACTTGCCCAAAGTCACACAGCTGATAAGTGGAGGAGGCGGGATTAGAACCCACAACCTATGACTCCTAATCCTGTGCTCTTGCCACTAAGCATTCTTTCCCTTTTGGGGTCGGGAGGGGGAAGGGGCTCCCTTTAGGAACTCCTGTACATCGCCGACAGGAGACAGTTGTCAAAATTACCATGTGCAGAGCACCGTACGAGGTTCTTCGGAGGGTACAATGCAATAGAGTCAGTAGATATGATTCCTGCCCTCAAGGAGCTTACAATCTAGCAGGGGTGGCAGATAACGAAATAAAGTGGAAGCCAGATGACGTGGGTTCTAATCCCGGACTCCGCTTGCCTGCTCTGTGACCTTGGGCTTCAGTTTTCTCATCTGTAAAGGAGGATTGTCTTGTCTTAGGCCGTCGAGTCATGTCCGACCCATAGCGGCACCACAGACGCATCTCTCCCAGAACGCCCCGCTCTCCATCTGCAATTGTTCTGGTAGTGGATCCAGAGAGTTTTCTTGGTCAAAATACGGAAGTGGTTGACGATGGCCTCCTTCCGCATAGTAAACTTGAATCTCCGCCCTCGACTCTTTCCCGTGCCACTGCTGCCCAGCGCAGGGGAGTTTGTGGCAGATGGCCTTCCACTGGCTAGCCACTGGCCAAGCTAGGAGTGGAACGGACGGGCCTCTGCTTCCCTCTCCCTCCCGTAGCCGTGCCGGGCAGACTACTGGAAACTCTCCGGGTGCGACCCCGAGAGATGAAAACGGGAATTATAAGCCCGTTTTTCTTCCTTTTTCGACTGTGAGCCCCATCGTCTAGACTGTGAGCCCGTTGTCGAGTAGGGATCGTCTCTGTTGTCAAACTGTACTTTCCAAGCACTTAGTACAGCGCTCTGCACACAGTAAGCGCCCAATAAATACGACTGAATGAATGTGGGACAGGAAGTGTGTCTGACCTGATTATCTTGTATCTACCCCAGCAATCAGAACTGTGCTTGACATACAGTAGAGAAGCAGCGTGGCTCAGTGGAAAGAGCCCCGGCTTGGGAGTCAGAGGTTGTGGGTTCTAATCCCGGCTCCTCCACTTACCAGCTGGGTGACTTTGGGCAAGTCACTTCACTTCTCTGTGCCTCAGTTACCTCATCTGTAAAATGGGGATTAAGATTGTGAGCCCCACGTGGGACAACCTGATTCCCCTGTGTCTACCCCAGCGCTTAGAACAGTGCTCGGCACATAGTAAGCGCTTAACAAATACCAACATTATTATTATTAGGTTGGGCTTAGGCCAATCAAACTAAACTGCCTTGCCTACAAGGAAACAAGGGATGCACTTACTGAGAAAGTAAAAGCGGAACTGCCTCGTCAAAAGCTTTCTTTTCAAATCCACTTGTGCTATTTTTTAAGCCCCAGCCATTTCAGATGTAACTTTCAGTCAGTGATTGAAACGGATGATTTGAAAGCAGGGCCACAATCGCTTTAGAAGAATCACAGATCTCCTTTTAATAGCATCAGACATAAATGCAGGTTTCCTGAGGCCCGCTCGCCAGTTTTCACAAATGTCACTGGCTCAAATCTAAAAAGATTCAAAAGCTAAGCAAGAAAAATCATGGAATAAATCTTTTGTGTGAGAAGGATCCCAGGTTACTAAATAATAGTCCTAACAGCACTGGGTGTCTAAGCCTTATCAGAAAATCCATTATAGGGACTTTTGTCCGTTTGTGGAGTATGGCATCCCATCATGCCAAGTGAAAAAGAAGATACAGATGTTTTTTCTGTTATATAAACACAGTGATAATGGGGGTGGTATTTTTGTTCATTTCTTTACTCGTTCCATAATACTGCTGGTATATGGAAAATTCCTTTATAAAAGTGGGGGATAAAGAGATGGACAAGATACATAATGGAGTGTCCTCACTTTATACTCCTGGCTCTATCTTTAAGCAGGACACGTTTTCTCTGGCCGTTTTTAGTGATGCTGGGTTGGGGTTTTTTGTTTGTTTTTAGGGTATTTGTTAAGCAGTTATTATTTTGCAAGCACTCTCTAAGGGCTGATGGAGATACAAGCTAGTCAGGTCAGACGGAGAACCTGTCTCACATGGGGCTCACATTCTAAGTAGGAAGGAAAAGAGATATTTCATCCCCACTTTACACTAGAGGAAACTGAGGCACAAAGAAGTTAAGACTTGTCCAAGGTCACACAGAAAGCAAGGGACAGAGCCTGGATTAAAACCCAGTTATTCTGACATCCAGGACGGTGCTCTTTCCTAGGCAACACTGCATCCCAAGCAATTTTACATTTGGTTTGACGAGGGAGAAAATGCGAAGAGCCACACAAGGAATTTCATGACAGCATCAGAGCAGCCCCTTCAGAGGAAAGAAAACAGATGAGAAAAATGACTGAGTGTTTCTGCTGGATATTCTCTAACAGGAAGTCCTAAAGACTTATTGGATGGGATGGATTCAGAGAGCAAGGACCAACTTACTCTAATGCACAGTACCCTATTGCAATCTTCACAACCCCTGACAAAAGAGATGCATCATGTAGCCCATGTCGTGGAATACAAATCCAGCTAAGAAGTGAGCGTGATAGGTGGGGAGGGGCAAGGTGAAGAAACTCAAGGATCTACCTACATAATCCTGAAGAACCTTATATGGCCCTTTTGACATCAGTATAGCAATTTGGTAGAGCCAAGATGACTGTCCCTTCATCCCAAGCAAAGAAGAAAAGTTTGAGACAGAAGAACATTATGATTATATCCTAAATTGCAAACGCCTTAGAGGACAGGGATTATGTCGACCAACCTTTTTGGGGGGTGAGGTGGGAGAGGGGGAATCATTCACCTCCCTTCTCTCCTTCTACATCCCAGCCTGCACACTCTGCTCCTCTGGGGCTAATTTTCTCACTGTGCCTCCAACTCACCTGTCTTGCCACCTACCTCTGTCCCAGAATGCCCTCCCTCCTCCTATCTGCCAAACAATCACTCTTCCCCCCTTCAAAACCCTACCAAAGGTGGACCTCCTCCAAGAGGCCTTCCCAGACTAAGGCCCATTTTTCAACTCCCCTCCCTTCCACGTCACCCTGACTCTCTCTCTTTGCTCTTCCCCCATCTCCCCACCCTCCAGCACTTGTGTATATAGGCATATATCTATAATTCTATTTATGTATAGTGATACCTGTTTACTTGTATTGTAGTCTGTCTCCCACCTTCTAGACTGTGAGCCTGTTGTGGGCAGGGATTGTCTCTCTTCATTGCTGTATTGTATTTTCTAAGCGCTTAGTTCAGTCCTCTGCACGCAGTAAGCAATCAATAAAGACAACTGAATGAATGAATGAATGTTCCAGGCACGGTACCAAATGCTAGGGTAGCTACAAGCTAATTAGGTTGGACACTATGTCCCACATGGGGCTCACATTCTTAATCCCCATCTTACAGATGAGGTAACTGAGGCACAAAAAAGGGAAATGACACTCCCAAGATCACACAGCAAATAAGTGTCTGAGAAGGAGTGTCGTCTAGTGGATAGAGCCTGGGCCCGGGAGTCAGAAGGACTTGGGTTCTAGTCCCAGCTCCACCACTTGTCTGCTGTGTTACCTTAGGCAAGTCATTTCACTTCTCTGGGGCTCAGTTACATCATCCGTAAAATGGGGATTACAGTGTGAGCCCCAAGTGGGACAGTGACTGCGTCCAACCTGAATACCTTGTATCTACCCCAGCATTAAGAAGAGTGCCTGGCACATAGTAAGCACTTACATGCCGTTTTTAAAAAAGGGGGCTAAGTCAGTTTAGAACCCAGGTCCTTCTGACTCCCTAATCCATGCTCTTTCCACTAGGGCAAGCTGCTTCCCCCATTCTCGTGTATTGTACTCTCCCAAATCCTTGGTATAGTGTTCCAGGCACAGCATGAGCTCTGTAAATTGATTGATTCATTGATCAGTCACACTCTTACCATACTGAGAACGACAGACTGCAAATTGGCTGCCAACCAAAATGTGGGAACTTGGTTTCCTCTCCACTACTTGGTGAATCTCCACAGCAATCAGAACCATGAAGCAGCAGCATGACCTAGGGGAAAAAGCCAAAGGACCTGAGTTCTAAATCCCTACTCCACTGCATGGCCTGATTTGTACCTCAGTTTCCCCATCTGTAAAATGTGGATTCAATATCCATTCTCCCTCCTTTTCAGGCTGTGAGCCTCGTGTGGGACAGAGACTCCGTCTTACCTGTCCACCTCAATGTCATCTTTCCCTGCTTTAACTCCGCCCTCTCCTCTGTCGGGTAAAACTTTTTTTCCCTCCATATTGACTCTAATGTCCATCACCCTCATCCGTAGTTTCAGACATGTAACTCCCTCCTCAAACTCCCTCTCCTCCCACCTATCCCATCTTTTGCTTCTAATGACCTGGCTATTATTAGAAAAATGAAAACATCAGGGTGCTCTTGCTAAAATCTCACCTGCTCCTCCCCAGCCCCTCCCTTCTCCTGGCTGTGCTGCCCGAATCATTTTTCTAGAAAAACCATGCAGTCGATGTTTCCCCATGCCTCAAGAACTTCCAGTGGTCGCCGATCCACTTCCGCATCGAACAGAAACTCCTTACCAGTGGCTTCGAAGCATTCAATCACCTGGCACCTTCCTACCTTACCTCCCTGATTTCTTACTACAACCCAGTCCTCACACTTCACTCCTCCAATGACAATCTACTTACTATACAGCGATCTTGCCTATCTCACCCGTGACCCCGCATAATAATAGTGATGGTATTTGTTAAGTGCTTACTATGTGCAAAGCACTGTTCTAAACGCTGGGGGGATACAAGGTGATCAGGTTGTCCCACATGGGGCTCACAGTCTTGATCCCCATTTTACAGATGAGGTAACTGAGGCACAGAGAAGTAAAGTGACTTTCCCAAAGTCACACAGCTGACAAGAGGTGGAGCTGGGATTAGAACCCATGACCTCTGACTCCCAAGGCCGGGCTCTTTCCACTGAGCCTTGCTGCTTCTCACATCTTGCCTCTGGCCTGGATCTCCCTCCCTCTTCATATCCAAAAGACAGTCACTGTCCCCACCTTCTAAGCCTTATTAAGAACACATCCCCTCCAAGAGGTCTTCCCCAATTAAACCCTCATTTCCGCTTCTCCCACTCCCTTCTGCATTTCCCTTGCCCTTGGATTTACCCCTCCCTCAGACCTACAGCACAATTTTATATATCAGTTATTCATTTATTCATGTTAATATTTGTCTTCCCCTCTAGCCGGAAGCTCACTGCGGGCAGGGGATGTGTCCACGAACTCTATTTGCATTCTCCTAAGCACTTAGTACAGTGCTCTGCACCCAGTAAGTGTGTAATCAATATGACTGATTAAGTAGAAGGCAGATTTGGAGGTAGAAGGGAGTTCCAGGATGAGGGAACGACTTCAATCAGTGATATTTATTAGGGGCTTACTGTGTGCAGAGCACTGGACTAAGGGATTGGGAGAGTAATAATAATAATGTTGGTATTCGTTAAGCCCTTACTATGTGCAGCACACTGTTCCAAGTGCTGGGAGAGATACAGGGTGATCGGGTTGTCCCACGTGGGGCTCACAGTTTTAATCCCCAACTTACGGATGAGGTAAGTGAGGCACAGAGAAGTTAAGTGACTTGCCCACAGTCACACAGCGGACAAGAGGCAGAGCCGGGATTCGAATCCATGACCTCTGACTCCCCAGCCCGGGCTCTTTCCACTGAGCCACGCTCCTTCTCTGAGTACAATACAAAGGAGTTGACGCACACATTCCCTGGCCCCCGAAAGCATAGTCTAGAGGTCAACATGAGCTAAGGGTCAGAGGCAAGATTCATTCATTCATTCACTCATTCATTCATTCAATCATATCTATTGAGAGCCTACTGTGTGCAAAGCATGCACTAAGCTCTTGGGAGCATACAGTACAACAGACATATTCCCTTCCCACAGCAAGCTTTCAGTGTAGAGGGGGCGACAGACATTGATATAAATAAATACATAAATCAATTGCAGAGATACATAAATCTGTGCTGTGGGGACAGGAGGGAGGCCGAATGAAAGGAGCAGGTTTGGGCGATGCAGAAGGGAGTGGGAGAGGAGGAGAGGAGGGTTTAGTCAGGGAAGGCTTCTGGGAGGAAATGTGTCTTCAGTAAGTCTTTGAAATGGGGAGAGATGTAGAGCAAAGACGGTGTTTAAGATGGAGGGAGTTTATGGAGGACATTTTGACACAAAAATACGGGTGCCTTTAAAGCTAGAGCCGTCCTCCACCCATTTGTTGTTAACTTTGGATGCACAATTCTTTTTCATCTTATGCTTCTGTCGGGCTTCTTTCCTTTTCAACAGCCCTTTCTTGGCAGAGATAACTTAATGTAACAATAAACTACGTTATAGTTGAAGGAAAAGTACCATAATCCGGTCTGATTTTATTTGAAGAAAACAGGATAAAATGACTAAAACTAATATAACAATGCTCTTTCCACCTGCCATCTTTTCCTAATATGAAAGGCCATAAATAAAGCAGATTTTATTCCAGCAGTAGCTACACCTGGTTTATTTGTGAGGAAGACTTTGCCAAATGAAAACAGCCTAAAAGTCAATATGTTTCTTTAGCGTTTGAACCAAAATGAGGCCATCCCGTTGGCAAGGGCAGATTCTGAATTCGTCTTCCCAACCTCATCCTTCTCTTTTTGGTTAAAATGATCCAGAGGCTAAGGTTGCCCTTAGACATTAACTCGATTGTTTTTTTCCTAACAGTTAAGCCCTTGGGAAAGAAGTCAAATAAACAACAGAACTCGGGTGCTTTATGTGAACCAATATAGGTAATTGTGCTTTGAATTGAGTGAACATTTTTTAGGCTCTTGATGGACTAGATTGTCTTCTATCCATGAATTTTGGAACCTGATGTCAAAGTTCCAAAATGAAAGGAAATTTTATCAGCAGCAGCAAGGCCTTTCATTCTGGAAGAACTGAAATCGCAGGAAAAAATGTAATGACGTGCCTTTGTTTGAGCATATTAAAAGTACAAATCTCTCATTATCAGGCCTGTCAGGCAAAAGTGGATGACAATCTTCACATGGCAATTTGCTTGCAAAGTTGCCAGAGTATAATTAGACGTTAGAGCTTTGTAAGATCAGGCAGTCGGGAAAAGGCAGGCTTCTCTGGAAATTATCGAACCTTATCAAGACTCCTCTGCCTTGACTAAAGATTTCACCGTTCGACAGTTTAAGGTTCAGATGGACCTTGATTTACCTCTTAGGGAGGTACACCTCCACTGTAAAGATTCAATAAATTGAAGGAGCCAGAGAATGTTCAAGGGATCATAGTGGAACACGATCTGAACATACATCATCAAGCAATCAATGGTATTCATTAAGTGCTCACTTTGTGCCAAACATCAAAGAACTAGGCAGACTAGAATAGAGTTGGCAGACACAATCCCTGCCCTTAAGCAGCTTCCATTCTAATGGGGGAGGCAGACGTTAAAACAAAGGAAGTGACCAAGTGATCACCGTCCCCCGTTCACGCCTATCCCGCCGTCGACCTCTGGCCCACGTCCTACTGCTGTCCTGGAACGCCCTCCCTCCTCACCTCTGCAAACTAACTGTCTTCCCCTCTTCAAAGCCCTACTGAGAGCTCACCTCCTCCAAGAGGCCTTCCCACACTGAGCTTCCCCTTTTCCCTCCGCTCCCTCTCAGCTCCCCCTCCCTTCCCCCCTTCACCTCCCCTCAGCGAAGCCCCCTTTCCCTCCTTTCCCTCTGCTCCTCCCCCTCTCCCTTCCCCTCCCCTCAGCACTGTGTTCATTTGTATAGATTTTTATTACCCTATTTATTTTGTTAATGAGGTGTACATCTCCTCGATTCTAGTTATCGTGATTATGCTGTCTTGTATTTGTCTGTCCGTCTCCCCCGATTAGACTGTAAGCCCGTTAGTGGGCAGGGATGGTCTCTCTCTGTTGCCGAATTGTACATTCCAAGTGTTTAGTACGGTGCTCTGCACATAGTAAGCACTCAATAAATACTACTGAATGAATGAAATGAATGAATATGGGGTGGGAATGAATGATTCAGAACCTAAGTGTTTAGGGGGTGAGGCGATGCAGGAGGGTGGGAGACGACTTCAGGGAAGGTTTCCTGGAGTCGATATGATTTCAATAGGGTTTGGAGGATGGGGGAAAGTACTGCTCTGTTGGAGAAGCAGCACAGTGTGGTGGATAGAGCACAGACCTGGGATTCAAAAGATCATGTGTTCTAATCCCGGCCCCGCCTCTTCATTCGTTCAATCGTATTTATTGAGCGCTTACTGTGTGCAGAGCACTGAACTAAGCACTTGAAAAGTACAGTTCAGCAAGAAAGAGAGACAATCCCTGCCCACGGTGGGCTCACAGTCTAGAAGGGGGGAGAGAGATATCAAAACAAGTAATCAGGCATCATTAGCATCAATATAAATAAATAGAATTATAGATATATATACACATCAAAACAAGTAAACAGGCATCCATATAAATAATTAGAATTATTGATATATACACAAGTGCTGTGGGGCGAGGGGGTAGAGCAAAGGGAGCGAGTCAGGGTGATGGAGAGGGGTGGGCCAGCTGAGAAAAGGGGGGCTTAGTTTGGGAAGTCTTCCCGGAGGAGGAGAGCTTTCGGTAGGGCTTTGAAGGGAGAAAGCATGATGGGCAGATTTGAGGAGGGAGGACGTTCCAGGCCAGGGGGAGGACATGGGCCAGAGGTCTACAGCGGGACAGGAGAAAATGAGGTCCAATGAGAAGGTTAGTGGCACCAGAGGAGCAGAGTGTGCGGGATGGGATGGGGAAAGAGAGAAGGGAGGTGAGATAGGAGGGGGCAAGGGGATGGAGAGCTTTGAAGCCAAGAGTGAGGAGTTTTTGCTTAATACGGAGCACTTGCCTGCAGACACTTGTCTGCTGTGTGTCCTTGAGCAAGTCACTTCACTTCTTTGTGCCTCAGACAACTCATCTCGAAAATCAGGATGGAGACTGTGAGTCCTATGTGGGACAGGGACTGGGCCCAACCCGATTTGCTTGTATCCACCCCAGTGCTTAGTACAGTGTGTTTCCCATAGTAAGTGCTTAATACCATACCAATAATAATCATCATTATTATTATTATTCTCTGGACCTCAGTTCTCTCATCTGCAAAATGGGGGCTCAATATCTGTTCTCCCTTCTCCTTAGGCTCTGTGCACCTTGTGGGACCTTATTACCTCGTATCTACCCTAGCACTTAAAACAACGCTTGGCAAATAGTAAGTTCTTAACAAACGCTGCAATTTTTTATCATTATTATTATTACAAAGTGTGAAAATTCTGTCAGAATCACCAGCTTCTCTGCAAACAAAATGAGAGAAAGAAGAGGCAGAATGGATTGCCATTCACTTGATGAATGATTTTCTTGATAGAAAATAATTTTAAACACAACTATATCCTTGAAGGAGTTTCAGTAATCTACTCCTCCAGATGCTTGTAAAAGAAAGTGTCAGAAGATATTCAATGCTTGATTCAGGTATATTCCCCTGAAGGTGGGGAAAAGGGTAAGCTCACTGTGGGCAGGGAATGTCACTGTTTCGTGTTTTACAATACTTTCCCAAGTGTTTAGTACAGTGTTCTGCACACAGTAAGTGCTCGATAAACATGACTAAATGAATGAAAGAGTTCAGAAGTGATTTTACCTTTCCCCTGCAATCCAATCATTCTATGATATAATTAAAAACCTGCCATTCTATTGCTTCTTTTTCTTCTGATGCAGTGCTCAAATAGTTTAACTACAAAGTTCCTCTTGAGCAGGGAATGTGGCTACCAACTCTGTTAGATTGTATTCTCCCAAGTGCTTAGTACAGTGCTCTGCACCCAAGACTTGATCGATTGATGATGATGTACCACAGCCAGTGTAAGATGGACTTTCCTAGGCATGGGAGAAAAATATTTATTCTAAAATTAGGTTGATCCCATATGCTTTATATCGTTCAGAGGTGGGAAGGCTAGTTACTGAAAGAAAGCCAAAATGAGACACCTGAGAATCCTGGCTAAAAAATAAGTCTTTCCCAGACTAACAACTTTAAGCTTATAGTATAAGCTCTTGAGGGCAATAATTCTGTCCCCTGTAATTTTCTAAGTGCCTGGTATAGTAAGGTCAACACAGTAAGTGCTCAATAAACACCACCGACTGATTGGTTTTTACGTAAAATTGTATCAAATCCTGAGTATAATTTGATATTTCTGTCACTTGTGTTTTCAGGCCTGTTTCTGTGCTCATCCTATTTCCCCCCGTCGACTGAAAGCTCTTGGAAGGAGGGTTCATCTACATTCTTTGCAATGGCCAGTCTTTATTAGACAGCAAGGTCACAGGTCTGGTGGACAGAAAGCTTTCTGACAGATTAACAACTGACAAGAAGCCCTGTCCCCCCTCTTCTGATCACAGGATAGCGCTTCCCGTGGGATTGAGAAACAATGTCACTGTTCTGATTAAAATAATGGGTATTTTTGGAAGGAGAAGCTCCTTCTGTTTTGTTTAAATAAGCCTTTAACCTGACTCACGAGGCTAACAAAGGTTTAGAATTGAAGTGGTAAACAGGATAAAAAGAAAATTGCAGAGTTTTCAAGTTGTTGGTTTCTTAACGGGATCCTTGCATTTGAAGTACTCTGTGATCTGCTCCAGTGCTTGCCAGTTTTGGAAAGGGAGGTGTGGGAGACAGGAATTTCCACGGCCAGCAGAATTAACAATCCAGAAGTTTCTACCAAAACCTGCCGGTCTCACTTTCACAGCAACGCCAAGATCCGCCCTTTCCTCTCCAGCCAAACTGCTACCTTGCTGGTACAAGCTCTCATAATAGCCCGACTGGATTATTGCATCAGGCTCCTCTCTGATGTCCCATCCTCTCCCCGCTTCAGTCTGTACTTCATTCCTCTTCGCTTTATGCAGAAACGCTCTGGGCATGTCACTCCCCTCCTCAAAAACCTCCAGTGGTTGCCTATCAACCTTCTCCTGGAGCAAAAACTCCTCACTCTTGGCTTCAAAGCTGTCCATCCCCTCGCCCTCTCCTACCTCACCTCCCTTCTCTCTTTCGGCCCAACCCGCACACTCCGCTCCTCTGCCACTCACCTCCTCACGGTGCCTTGTTTTCTCCTGTCCAGCCGTCGACCCCCGGGCCACATCCTCCCGCTGTCCCGGAACGCCCTCCCTCCTCACCTCCGCCAAACTAACTCTCTTCCCCTCTTCAAAGCCCTACTGAGAGCTCACCTCCTCCAGAAGGCCTTCCCAGACTGAGCCTTCCCTTTCCTTCTGCTCCTCCTCCCCTCCCTATTCCCCCTGCTCCCTCTCTGTGCTCTTCCCCCTTCCCCTCCCCACAGCCTTTGTGCATATTTGTATATATTATTTATTACTCTATTTTATTAATAATGTTTACATATCTGTGATCCTATATATCTTGATGGTATTGATGCCTGACTACCTGTTTTGTTGTCTGTCTTCCCCATTTAGACTGTGAGCCAGTTGTTGGGCAGGGATTGTCTCTATCTGTTGTCGGACTGTACATTCCAAACGCTTAGTACAGTGCTCTGCATATAGTAAGTGCTCAATAAATACGATTGAATGAATGAATACCTCTGATCAGAAGGGCTACAGTATGGAAATGACACTTTAAGATAATGGAGTATTCAATCATTCATTCAATCGCATTTATTGAGCACTTACTGAGTGCAAAGCACTGTAAACAGACACATTCCCTGCTCTCAAAGAGCTTACAGTCTAGGAGGAGATAGACAAGAATATGCATGAATAAATGAATAAATTACAGATAAATACTTAAGTACAATGGAGCTGGGAGGGGGATGAATGAAGGGAGCAAGTCAGGGTGACGCAAAAGGGAATGGGAGAAGAGGAGAGGAGGACTTAGGGAAGGTTTCTTGGAGGATGTGAGCCTTCAGTAAGGCTTTGAAGGGTGGGGGGAGAGTAATTTTCTGACTAGAGTGGAAAAATGTAAAAATCTACATTCAACCTTTCTTTAAAATATATACTTCTGCTTGGCACATTTTTTGTCCCCAAATGTCCCTACCTGAGGTGGGTAGGAGAGAACATAGGTTTGGAAGTCAGAGGTCAGGGGTTCTAATCCCCGCTCTGCCACTTGTCTGCTGCATGACCTTGGGCAAGCCACTTAACTTCTCTGTGCCTCAGTTCCCTTATCTGTAAAATGGGGATTAAGACTGTGAGCCCCACAGGGGACAATCTGATTACCTTGTATCTACCCCAGCACTTGGAACAATGCTTGGCACAGAGTTCGCGCTTAACAAATACCAAAATTATTATTATTATTATTATTAAGAATTCACTTCTGTTGGGATAAAATTGGAGTAGTTGGGTGCAACCCTTGACCATTCACTTTAACTCATCCCATCATCTACATTCCACCATCGTCCCTTCCAACCTCTGACCCCATCCTTACGTCTCTCCCTTGACACACAACACTGTCCCACATCAGACCACAGCACACTACCCATCTTCAACACTCTCCTAAAATCTTTATCCCTTCCAGGAAACCTTCCTGATTAAATTTCTCTTCTCCCCAGGTTATTCATTCATTCATTCAATAGTATTTATTGAGCGCTTACTATGTGCAGAGCACCGTACTAAGCGCTTGGAATGGACAAATCGGCAACAGATAGAGACAGTCCCTGCCCTTTGACGGGCTCACGGTCTAATCGGGGGAGACGGACAGACGAGAACAATGGCGATAAATAGAACCAAGAGGAAGAACATCTCATTAAAACAACAGCCAATAAATAGAATCAAGGTGATGTACGTCCCATTAACAAAATAAATAGGGTAATGAAGATATATACAGTTGAGCGGACGAGTACAGTGCCGAGGGGGTGGGACGGGAGAGGAGGAGGAGCAGAGGGAAGTAGGGAGAAGAGGGTTTAGCTGCGGAGAGGTGAAGGGGGTGGGGGTAGAGGGAGCAGAGGGAAAAGGGGAACTCAGTCTGGGTTATCGCTCACCAACTACTCCTTCAGCACCGGCAACTCTATGAAGCACTTCCTGCACATATCCATCTGTCAATCTAGCATTTGAGCACTTACTGTATGCGAAGCACTGTATTAAGCACTTGGCTGTGTTCAATACGATAGAATTGTTTTGTACAATATCAACTTACATACCCTGTTATTTAGGCACTAATTCATGTACATATGGATTTCTCCATTATATTCTCTCAGTACGTATGGTTTCTTTACAGTAAGTTCCTTATTATTATTAATAACAATAAAAATGGTATTTGTTAAGCACTTACTAGGTGTCAAGCACTGTTCGTTCCTTCATTTTCATTCAATAGTATTCATTGAGCACTTATTATGTGCAGAGCACTGTACTAAGTGCTTGGAATATACAATTCGGCAACAGATAGAGACAGTCTCCGCCCGCTGATGGGCTCACAATCTAATGTAAGCTCTGGGGTAGATACAAGCTAATCAGATTGGACATAGTCACCAACCCACAGGGAGCTCACAGTCTTAATCCCAATTTTACAGATGAGGTAACTGAAGCACAGAGAAGTGAAGTGACTAGCCCAACGTTACACAGCAGACAAGTGGCAGAACCAGGATTAGAACCTAGGTCCTTCTGACTCCCAGGACTGTGCCCTATCCACTAGGCCATCCTGCTTCCATCCCTTGAGGGCAGGGTCATGTCTACTAGCTCTATGGTATTGTACTCTCCCAAGTACTTAGTACAGTGCTCTGCACAGAGCACATGCTCAACAAATAGGATTATTTGGTTGGATGATGTACATTTATGTTGACTGGTTATGTTTCCCTTGTTTCCTTATAAGCTCCTTGAGGATCAGGCCCACTCTGCTGAGGTTTTTTCATTTTCTTATATTCCAAATCCCCATTTTGTAATACACATTCCAGATGCTTGATAAATACTTGTTGACTGAAATGGTTTGATTCTCAGCCTGTACACAGTACAAGGTAAGTTCATCTTAGTTTGAATATTAATCCAAAATGCCCTTTGTAGTAAACGAAAGGTGAAAAACTCAAAAACTCTGTCCATCTAAATTTTTTTATTGGCAAACTATTTTCTAAAGAAATAAGCATACTCTTCATAAGGCTGCAAGGTCAGAGGAAGACAGAAATGTGAAAGATTGACATGATATATTTGTTTAGTAAATTCACGATCTACTAAACTATAATCTATGCATGAAATGGGAAATCCATCCATCAGTCGAGTAATGATATTTATTGAGTGCTTACGGTGTGAAGAGCAAGCACTTAGGAGAGTTAAATATAGCAGAGTTGGTGGAAACATTCCCTGTCTACAAGGAGCTTACGGTCTAGAGGGACCTTACATTAAGGGAAATTTCATATTATTAATGTAATCAGATGAATCCTGCTGAAGCTATTTAAGAATATTCCATTCCAAATAAATCAGCCTTTTATATTCAATGTTTAGCCATTGTCTCAAATTTTTCTCATTAAAAGTACTTTGTGTAATTAAAGTCAAAATCCCTAGAATCACTGGCTACATTGAAAGAATGATATTCTAGCAAGACAACATAAGACAAGTGTCGTGTCTGTGCATAAACATGAGGACGTGTTATATCACATGTCCATATTTTCACTCTGCTACCTGGGCATTTTTCTACAAAAACGTTCAGGCTGTGTTTCCCCACTCCTCAAGAACCTCCAGTGGTTCATTCATTCATTCAATCATATTTATTGAGCGCTTACTTTGTACAGACCACTGTACTAAGCACTTGGGAAGTACAATTCGGCAACAACTAGAGACAATCCCTGCCCATAACGGCTCACAGTCTAGACCAAAAAAACCTCCTCTATTTATGAAAAAATTCATCCTTTCCCATGGTTTGCATTTAAACACTGGTACAGGATGATTGTATTTTCTCATTAAAAAAATCTAGAAACCCAGTAAATGCATGCTAGTAGAGATCCCTATTTAAAGCTCACCTCCTCCAAGAGGCCTTCCCAGACTGAGCTCCCCTTTTCCCTCTGCTCCCTCTACCCCCCCCCTTCACCTCTCCGCAGCTAAACCCTCTTTTCCCCCCATTTCCCTCTGCTCCTCCCCCCTCCCGTCCCATCCCCTTAGCACTGTACTCGTCCGCTCAACTGTATATATCTTCATCACCCTATTTATTTTGTTTAGTGAGATGTACATCACCCTGATTCTATTTATTTGCCATTGTTTTTATGAGATGTTCTTCCCCTTGATTCTATTTATCGCCATTGTTCTCGTCTGTCCGTCTCCCCCGATTAGACCGTGAGCCCGTCAAAGGGCAGGGACTGTCTCTATCTGTTACCGATTTGTACATTCCAAGCGCTTAGTACGGTGCTCTGCACATAGTAAGCACTCAATAAATACTATTGAATGAATGAATGAATCTGTATAAAGGCATTACCATAAAAAAAAGGCCAAAGTTGTAAATTGCCCTTATTGAAACAAATTTACTCTTAAACCCCCTAACCAGGATTGTTTTAGGATTAGATAGTAGATAAAAATTTAATCTACAATACTCAATCGATCATTAGCGTGCTTCTGAAAGGGGCCATATGGACAACTAAGCAAGAAGAACTGTTCTTCACTTTCACCGAATTTTCACAAAAAGCTGAACAGTTAACCAGTTAAAACAGTTTACTGACAGCTAATCTGGATAGGCTGGGGCCAAAAAAGAGGAAAAAAGCCTGCCTTTTCCTCAGAGGCAGTCCCTTTAGCTAAAATTATCTGGGTAACTATATTTTGCCTATAGAGACAGTGAAAAATAATGTCTTAACACTGAATATTTTCCTAGCCAGAATAGGTTTTAAATATACTGTGGCTAAATTTGTAAATTTGTATACATAAGGGCAGTTTACAACTTTGGCCTTAATTTTTTTATGGGAATGCCTGTGTATAGATCTCTACTAGCATGCATTTACTGGGTTTCTCTATTTTCTTACTGTCAAAATGCAATCATCATTTTTAAATGCAAACTTTGGGAAAGGATGAATTTCTCCATAAATGGAGGGGGCTTTTTGGTCTAGACTGTGAGCCTGTTGTGGGGAGGGAATGTCTCTATTTGTTGCTGAATTGTAGTTCCCAAGTCCATATCATCCACTGTATCCCCACTCCTCAAAGAACCTTCAGTGGTTGACCATCCACCTCTGCATCAAACAGAAACTCCTCATCATTGGCTTTAGAATTCTCAATCGTCTTGCCCCTTCCTTACCTCACCTCACTACAAAAACCCAGCTGCCATATACACTCTTCTAATGCTACTCTTCGCACTTGCAGCTCAATCTCCTCTATCTCACCACCAACGTCTCCCCGACACCCTGCCTCTGCCCTGGGACGCCCTCCCTCTTCATATCCTACAGTGACTCTCGCCTCCTTCAAAGCCTCACTGAAGGCACGTCTCCTCCAAGAGGCCTTCACCGATTCAGCCCTCATTTCCTTTGGTTCCACTCTCTTTACTGTTGCCCTGACTTGGTCCCATTATTCATCCCCACCAGGACGGTGGTGCTGCCTACAGTGATGGGAAAGTCAGCAGGAGGGCAGGGTTTGGGTGGGAAGATAAAGATGTTAAACTTGAGGTGACAGGAGGACATCCAAGGAGCAGTGTCATTCATTCATTCATTCAATAGTATTTATTGAGTGCTTACTATGTGCAGAGAACTGTACTAAGCGCTTGGAATGGACAAATGTCTTAAAGGCAGGAGGAAATGTGAGACTGTAGAGAGGGAAGGAGATCAGGGCTGGAGATGGAGATTTGAGAATCATCAGAAAAGAGGTGATAGTTGAAGCCATGGGAGAGAATGAGTTCCCCAAGGATATGGGTGTAGATGAAGAAGAAAAGGGGACCCAGAATTTAACCTTGAGGGACCTCCACACTTAGGAGGTGGGAGGCAGAGGAGGAGCCCACGAAAGAGACTGAGAAAGAGCAGCCAGAATGATAGGAGGAGATCCAGGAGAGGTCAATGTCTGTGCAGCCAAGACTGCTTAATCTTTCCAGGAGAAGGAAGCGGTTCGAGAGAGCTGATTAAATGATTTAAAGAAACTATTGCCTACATTAAGCAGGGAGTTCAGATCACATTTCTACATTTTTATCTTCAGTAATCAAGTTCATTATTTTATTAATTAAAACGCTGCGGGTTTATACAATTTCTATCCTGTTAGATTATTTTAAACTGGTCAAGTATAAATAGTGAAGCAACAAATTCAATGCCGAGATCTCTGTTTCCATTCATCCCTTTGTCAATTTGGATGTCACTTATGTGGAATTCTACCTGAAACTGTAAGTTCACATTTCATCTCACCATATTCTGACCTCGATTTTGAGAAGCTGTTTTAAAGGTGAAAATGTTGACGTGCCTTCAGTGCTACATAGTGTTATTAACAAATGGTTAGACACTTATACTAGAGTACTAAAAAAGGAAGCAAATGCAATTAGCTCAGTAAATTTTCCATGTCACTTGGTTACCTTCAGAGACAGTGACCTAGTGGATTATGATAGATCACAGAAATAAAAATTTTCATTTGAGCTCTCAAGAACGTAGCACTGAGGATAAAGTATTTACTGGGAAGTCAGAATTTGTGAACTATTTCCATTCCTTAATTTTCTCTGTGGCTTTTTTGTTCTTATTTCTTTTTTTTTTTTTTGAGAAAGGATTGACATCATATTTCCCTCAAGATGAACTTTTTGGAACAGTATTTGTCTTTAATAGTTCTTTAATAATATCCTTTACCTAGCTCTCTTTTCTGGTTTTGTTATTCTCAGAGAAATATTTTCTTTCCCTGCAATCTGGGATGGAAGAAGTGATAGGCGAATACTGCTGAAAACTCGGTAGAAGTTCCCAAAACTACGGCAAAAGCAAGAGTTTATAATTGCTTTATAAGAGCCTATAGACCATGTTGTGTGGGTAATTATTATTTTTGCTTATGTTTATCATAATAAACTAAAAGTCTTTCAAATCATAAAGCAATCAGCTGAGATGGACTTGTAAAAAAAATTATTATGCTGCTAAAAGAGTCATTGGGTGGGAAGTGCGTAGTCTAGTGGCAAGAGCACGGGCTTGGGAGTCAGAGGTCGTGGGTTCTAATCCCATCTCCACCACTTGTTTGCTGAGTGACCTTGGGCAAGTCGCTTAACTTCTCTGTGCCTCAGTTACCTCATCTGTAAAACGGGGATTGAGACTGTGAGCCCAAAGTGGGACAATGTGATTACCTTGTATCTACCTCAGCGCTTAGAACAGTGCTTGGCACATAGTAAGTGATTAACAAACACGATTAAAAAAAAAAGGGACAGATGCTTCACCTACAATTTCTTGGGGAGCTATGGAGAAATTCAGCTAATGGCTCACCTTGAAAAGGCATTGAATTTTCATCCTCTGCATCTGAAGTATTAGGTTAATCTAGGGAAAATTTCTGAAATTTCATAGTCTCCATACCTTTGCAACCTGCATATTATCAGGCGATGTTCTCAAAAAGAATTATTATAATAAGAAGCTCTCGGTTTAAAAAAAAAAAAACCCTTGCTGCTGAATTCTGAATAATCTGGAACCTATCAATCAATCCAGTAGAAAATTCTAATAATTACAACCATCATGCTTGAATGTTCTTTAAATGTTAATAAACCGCTATAGACAGGTGCAAAGCGAAAAGTAGATCGGCAAAAGCCCTGTGTACTAAAGAGATGGTGTTTTCAAAGGACCTCAAAACATCTTGGTATTTCGTAAATAATTAATCAGGTGAGAAGAAAAAGTATCCCTTCTAGGATTTGCCAAACAACATCCTGCATTTCTCCAGCATAACTTTGCATCCAGGGTTGCTATTGTGTTGTTTTTTAATCCTGTAGAAATGTGCTTCTGCTCATGAGGGAGAGCAAACACAAACAACAAGCGTTTGATACACGTCACCTGTCAGCAGGAGGAGAATAAAACGCAGGCTAGGACGCAAGGGGTAAAAGGAAAAGGATTTTAAAGACATCGTTCAGAGGTTCAGCAAAAGTGTCTAAACAACACTGATCAAGCCATCAGGGGGATGATCAGACCAAGAAAAGGATGCAGTCTCGGTCCTCAAGGAGTTTCCTTTCTAACAGGGAAAGAAGTAGTTAGGCATTGGCCTCGAATCGGAGTGTTTGGGACCTGTATGTGAATGAATGTGTGTTTGTGAGGGAGAGGTGGCCGAAGCCACTCTCCGTTTCTAGGCTGACCCGATACTACTCTGGGAGTGAAGCATCTGACACTTCCCATCAAATGACTGTGGAAAACTCAACCTAAAAAAGTCTTTTACCATCCTACCTCAGCTGATTGCTTTAAGACTGAAAAGTCTTTTAGTTTGTTATGATATTCATTCAGCAGTTACTAACCTAAGCACTGGGGTAGATACAAGTTTATCTTCTGTGTCGCCCTAACTTGCTCCCTTTATTCATCCCCCCTCCCAGCCTCACAGCATTTTTATATAGATCTGTCATGTATTTTATTTATATTAATGTCTATCTCCCTTTCTAGATTGTGAGATCATTGTGGGCAGGGAATGTGTCTGTTTATTGTAATAGTGTCCTCTCCCACGTGCTTAGTTCAGGGCTCTGCACACAGTAAACACTCAATAAATCCAATGGAATAAATGAAAGAATAAATGAGTGAAGTGCAGAGAGACAAATAGTGGCTTTTGCCACCCATCACACACTTTCATTCATTCAATAGTATTTATTGAGCACTTACTATGTGCAGAGCACTGTACTAAGTGCTTGGAATGTACAATTTGGCAACAGATAGAGACAATCCCTGCCCATTGATGGGCTTACAGTCTAATCGGGGGAGGCAGACAGACAAAAACAAGACAACATAATCACGATAAATAGAATCAAGGGGATGTACACCTCATTAACAAAATTAATAGGGTAATAAAAATATGCACAAATGAGCACAGTGCTGAGGGGAGGGGAAGGGGGGGAGGAGCAGAGGGAAAGCGGGGGAAAGAGGGCTTAGCTGAGGGGAGGTGAAGGGGGGACAGAGAGCAGAGGGAGCAGAGGAAAAAGGGGAAGCTCAGTGTGGGAAGGCCTCTTGGAGGAGGTGAGCTCTCAGTAGGGCTTTGAAGAGGAGAAGAGAATCAGTTTGGCAGAGGTGAGGAGGGAGGGCGTTCCAGGACCGCAGGAGGATGTGGCCCAGGGGTCGATGGCGGGAGAGGTAAGAACGGGGGCCGGTGAGGAGGTGGGCGGCGGAGGAGCGGAGCGTGCGGGGTGGGCAGTAGGAAGAGAGAAGGGAGGAGAGGTAGGAGGGGGCAAGGTGATGGAGAGTCTTGAAGCCCAGAGTGAGAAATTTTTGTTTTGTGCGGAGGCTGATAGGCAACCACTGGAGGATTTTATGGAGGGGAGTGACAGGCCCAGAGCGTTACTGCAGGAAGATGAGCCGGGCAGCGGAATGAAGAATAGACTGGAGTGGGGAGAGACAGGAGGAAGGGAGATCAGAGAGGAGGCTGACACAATAATCCAGCCAGGATATTATGAGAGCCTGTATCAGTACGATAGCCATTTGGATGGAGAGGAAAAGGCGGATCTTGGCGATATTGTAAAGGTGAGACCAGCAGGCCTTGGTGACGGATTGGATGTGTGGGGTGAATGAGAGAGCAGAGTCAAGGATGACACCGAGGTTGCAGGCTTGAGAGACGGGAAGGATGGTGGTGCCCTCCACGGTGATAGGGAAGCCAAGAAGAGGACAGGGCTTGGGAGAGAAGATAAGCAGCTCAGTTTTGGACATGCTGAGTTTTAGGTGGCGGGCAGACATCCAGGTGGAGACGTCCCGGAGGCGGGAGGAGATACGAACCTGAAGGGAGGGGGAGAGAACAGGGGCGGAGATGTAGATCTGTGTGTCATCTGCATAGAGAAGCCATGGAAGCGAATGAGTTCACCGAGGCAGTGAGTGTAGATGGAGACCAGAAGAGGGCCGAGAACTGACCCTTGAGGAACCCCAACAGTTAGAGGATGGGAGGGGGAGGAGGAGCCTGCAAAGGAGACCTAGAATGAATGGCCAGAAGCAGCGTGGCTAAGTGGAAAGAGCCTGGGCTCGGGAGTCAGGGGTCATGGGTTCGAATCCTGCTCTGCCACTTGTGAGCTGTGTGACTGTGGGCAAGTCACTTAACTTCTCTGTGTCTCAGTTAACTCATCTGTAAAATGGGGATTAAGACCCCATGTGGGACCACCTGATTACCCTGTATACCCCAGCGCTTAGAACAGTGCTCTGCACATAGTAAGCACTTAACAAATACCAACATTATTATTATTATTATTGTTATCATTATTAAGAGGAGAACCAGGAGAGGACGGAGTGAGCGAAGCCAAGTTGAGATAAGGCGTGGAGGAGAAGGGAATGGTCGACAGTCACACATGTACACAAGGATTCCCGAACACTCAGATTCATCCATAAGCTTGAATTCTACTGGAAAGCACTCAATATTTATTCATTCATTCAATCATATAAAGTGCTTACTGTGTGCAGAGCACTAGAGTAAGCACTTGGGAAAGCACAGTACAACAATAAACAATGACATTCCCTGCCCCAAACGAGCTCACAGTCTAGATGGGGGGAGACAGACATCAGTACAAATAAATAAAATGACAGATATATATACAGAGCTGGTGGAGGTGGGGGAAGTGTGAAAGGAGCAAATCAGGGTGACGTAAAAGGGAAGGGGAGGTGAGGAAAAGTGGGGCTTAGTCTGGGAAGGCCTCTCGGAGGAGATGGGCCTTCATTACGGCTTTGAAGCAGGGGAGAGTAACTGTCTGTCGGATTTGAGGAGGGAAGGCATTCCAGGCCAGAGCAGGACGTGGGCCTGGAGTCGGCGGCGAGACAGGTGAGATCGAGGCACGGTGAGAAGGTTAGCACTTCTGGGTTGTAGTGAGGGCTGGGTTGTAGAAGGAGAGAAGGGAGGCGAGGTAGGAGGGGGCAAGGAGATGGAGTGGTTTAAAGCCAATGGTGAGGAGTTTCTGTTTGATGCCGAGGTGGATGGGCAACCACAGGATATTTTTGAGGAGGGGTGGTTACATGTCCTGACCGTTCTTGTATAAATATGATCCCTGCAGTGTAGTGAAGTACTGACTGGAGTGGGGAGAGACAGGAGGTTGAGAGGTCAGAAAGAAGGCTGATTGGGTCATCTAGGTGGAGTAGGATGAGTGACTGTATTAACGTGATAACAGTTTGGAGCAATTTGGTAGCAGTCTGGCAGCAATAAATACCAGCGATTGATTGATCAGGCAGGACATAGCCCCTGTCTCACCTAAAGCTCACAGTCTTCTTATTCCCCTTCTAAAGATGAGGAAACCGAGGCCCAAGGAGGCTATGTGCCTTTACTAGGGTCACCTAAGAAGCCAATGGCAGAGCTGGGAATACCACCCAAGTCTCCTGATTTCCAGTCCCATGGTCTGTCCTCTAGATGTTGTTGCCCCAGTGGAATTTTCTTTAATCAATCCACCAATCAATCGTATTTCCTGAGAGCTTACCGTTGGCGGAGAACTATACTAAGTGCTTGGGAGAGTACAGACCAATACAAAGAAATAAAATGACAGATATATACATAAGTGCTACGGGAATGGTGGAAGGGTGGGGGGGGGGGGAATGCAAAGGGAGCAAATCAGGGTGACGCAAAAGGGAAGGGGAAACGAGAAAAGTGGGCCTGAATCTACCCCAGCGCTTAGAACAGTGCTCTGCACATAGTAAGCACTTAACAAATACCAACATTATTATTATTATAGCGTAACAGAGTTGGTAGATACGTTTCCCTTCCACAACAAGCTTCCAGTCAAGGGCAAGCTTCTCTGCTCAGAGACTTCCACTTAGTAAAATGATTCTGATTGGTAGATCATATAATAATAATGATGGCATTTGTTGAGTGCTTACTATGTGCAAAGCACTGAGCGCTGGGGGGATACAAGGTGATCAGGTTGTCCCTCATGGGGCTCACAGTCTTAATCTCCATTTTACAGATGAGGTAACTGAGGCACAGGGAAGTTAAGTGACTTGGCCAAAGTCACAGCTGACAAGTGGCGGAGCAGGGATTAGACTCCCAAGCCCATGCTCTTTCCACAGAGCCACGCGGGCTTCTGCAGAGTAACAGTTAACGATAATTACGGTAATTGTTAAGCACTTACAATTGCCAAGCACTGTTCTAAGCACTGGGAGAGATACAAGGTAATCAGATTGGACACAGTCCCTGTCCCACGTGGGGCTCACAGTCTTCATCCCCATTTTACTGGTGAGGGAACTGAAAGCACTGGGGTAGATGCAAGGTGATCGATCGGGTTGGACACGGTACCTGTTCCGCATGGGGCTCACAGTCTTCGTCCCCATTTTCCAGATGAGGGAACCGAGGCCCAGAGAAGTGAAGCGACTCGCTTAAGGTCACACACCAGACATGTGGCGGGGCCAGGATTAGAACCCAAGACCTTCTTACTCCATGGCCCTTGCTCTATCCACTAGGCCACGTTTCCTCGAAACACATACAATTTCCCGATAGTGGAAATCCAACCGAGTAGAGGCATGGGGACGAGACTTTACGTTCTTCCTCGGAGGTAAAATGTCTCAAAGTCGCTGGGCTAAGAGAGAAGTCTCAGTTCCCCACCTGCAGATTGGGGATTCATTACCTGTTCTCCCTCCTTAGGCTGTGAGACCCGTGTAGGGCCTGATTATTTTATATCTCCCCAGGGCTTAGTACAGTGCTTGGCACACAGTAAGCACTTAACAAATACCACAATTATTATTGTTATCAAACAGATAACAGAATGTGCTCTAGCACTATGACATGGAGACTCTCAAGACAGATTTAGAAATCTTGAAAGCAATACAGATCCAATAGGCAAAGCATCGGGAAAGGAAAAACAATTGAAAGTTTAAGCCTCCCAAGGGTTTCATTTCTCATTCATCTTTTAGCACCCAGGAATCAAGAAACAAACACATTCTCTGGGCTCCTAGCTGCTGCAAAATACATAATGCATGTGATCTTTCACTTTTTTATGATTATATTCTTCAGCAAAGGCTGCATCTAAATTCTAGACCAAGAACAAGGGGGCAGCTTCCTCCGCGAGGGCATGCTGTGTCTGTCAAATTAGAGCATTTTGGAACACGTTGGAAATGTTTGAGAAGTCAAAAACCTCACAGTCGATCAATCAGAAATGACATGAGGATAAACTTATGCATTTCTGGTAATCACGAACGTATTTTCAAGGCATTAGAAAATGGTGCATTAGAGGGGCGTAGTAATAATGATAACTCAGCAATGAACCAACTCCCACGAAAAATATTCAGCCGATATTTAGAACTAACTTATATGCCATGCCCCACCTAAATTTTCTGCACAGGCTAATAAGATAGAGCTTTAAAAACTCCATATAGCTTAAAGGAAATTATACTGGAATAAAAGATGTTGGTGCTGTAAACAAGATTCACTCACCCTTTATTTCTTCAGATTACTGATGATCACAGCTCTTATATGTGGTGTGGAAAGAGCTTTTAGAGGAAAAAAAGACCAAATGCAGACAGGTTTGGAAACTGCTTCCAATCAGTGATATTTACTGAGTACTTACCGCCTGTAGTGTACTTTACTAAATGCTTTGATTGATTTAGGTCTCAGAGCTGTAAAGATGTACGCGAACAGGAGATGTATCTGACAGCTAAAGAGGTTCCTCGGGTCATAACAGTGTTTGCTAACATAGATATTCTCACAAATCACAAAACCCTGAGATCCTGCAGACTGTATGTTCCTTGTGGGTAAACGCTACATCGGACAGGTTAAGCAGTTCCGCCAGGGCCCCTCGCAGGCCATAATCAATATCAAATGACAAGACAAAGGGACAAACAATTTAAAGATGTGCTCATATTTACTGAGCACTTACATTAGGCAGAGCACTGTACTAAGCGCTTGAGAGTGTACAATATAACAATAAACACATTCCCTGTCCACAGTGAGCTTACAGTTTAAAGGGGGATGGGGGCGGAGAAAGGATGTTCACCGGAGCACAGCTCTTCTGAGTGGGCATGTGAGGAGACCGAGCAGCGTGGCTCAGTGGAAAGAACCCGGGCTTGGGAGTCAGAGGTCATGGGTTCGAATCCCGACTCTGCCACTTGTCAGCTGTGTGGCTGTGGGCAAGTCACTTAACTTCTCTGTGCCTCAGTTACCTCATCTGTAAAATGGGGATTAACTGTGAGCCTCACATGGGGCCACCTGATTACCCTATGTCTTCCCCAGCGCTTAGAAGAGTGCTCTGCACATAGTAAGTGCTTAACAAATACCAACATTATTATTATTATTACCCAAACCACCGTGATATGGAGAGCTGAAACTGAGAAACCAAAAGCAAGGAAGGCAGAAGAAACTTATTAAGGACAGGGTAAAGCAAAGTCTCGGACATCACGGCATCCTTGGCTGAAAACTGGGAGTCAATGCTGAGGACAGACCAGCACGGCACACTGTTATCAAGAACGGAATGGCTCTCTTCGAGCAAAACGCCCAGAGGAGCAAGAGTCGGGAAACAAAAAGAGGAGCAGTGAGGCCTAGTAGATAAAGCACGGTTCCGGAGTCAGAAGGTCTTGGGTTCTAATCCCAGATCTGCCACTTGTCTGCTGTGTGGCCCTGGGGAGTCACTTCACTTCCTATGAATTACCTTGTATCTACCCTAGTGCTTAGAACGGTGTCTGGCACGTGGTAAGTGTTTAACAAATACCATAAAAAAGAGGTCACCTCTTGAGATACTGATGGGAAAGATGGGAGCATAGAAAAAGGGGCAGGAGCATGGAGGGAATGGAGAGGAGTAGGGAAGTTTTTAGGGAAATCACACCTGATAGTTTCAATTTTCTCAGTAAAATGCATGGCCAGATCATTAAGGGCAAGAGATGAGGTAGGCAGGGGAACGGAGGGCTGATAAAGGAGTTAAATGGCGGAAGCAACTGGCGAGGGCAGTGGGCATGGGAGTCAATAAGGATGGAGAAATAATGTAAAACAAGCAAAGTGTGGGGGCTGGGTTGTAGTGGACGAGGGATGAGGTTAGGTCGGAGGGTGAGAGCTGATTAATTGCCTTAAAGCAAATGGTAAGAAATCGGCACATTCAGGGTAAATTTACTGAATAACCACAGCCTCTCATCCCAGGTACTAGCTTCTCAGTTTCGGCCTAAACTCATGCTATCCGGGATTCCTCAGACGATTCAGAAGGGGGGACTACATGGCCAAGTAAGTGACTAGGGTTGATTTCCAAGCAGGTGGTCTGTCGACCAGTCCTAAAATCCTTCGGAAGCTGAAGTCCCCTTGCGTGCCCCTCCCTCCGTATATGGCGTCTTTTGCTTTATGTTGTGATCCTCTGCCTGTTGTTGAATGCAACTTAGTCATGGCCGCTGGAGCTTATACAGCCTTAAGTGATGGAATCTTGAGTGGATTTTCTAGGTCCACACCTTCCTCTGATTCTCCTGAGCTCTGGAGGGCTGGGAATGATTCTGGCTGGGAATGATGCTGGGAATGATCCTGTTTAGACTGTGAGCCCATCACTGGGCAGGGATTGTCTCTATCTGTTGCCGAGTCGTACAGTCCAAGTGCTTAGTACAGTGCTCTGCACATAGTAAGCGCTCAGTAAATACTATTGAATGAATGAATGGTGCATGGATATATTGTAAGATGGCCCCAAATTCAATGCAACAATAAATATATATATATATAAATGTATAGTTTAATAGCATATGCAAAGTGTTTGCTATGCTCCAAGCTCTGTACCAAGCTCTAGGGTAGATACAAGCTAATCAGGTTTAGACACAGTCCATGTTCCACATGGGCCACAAAGTCTTAATCCCCATTGTTCAAATGAAGTAACTGAGGCACAGAGAAATCCAGTGACTTGCCCGAGGTAACACAGCAGACAAGTGGCAGAGCCGGGATGAGAACCCAGGTCCTCTGACGCCTAGGCCCGTGCTCTTTCCATTAGGCCACACTGCTTCTCTGCTCTATTTCTCTTCCAGATCCTAACAGAACCCTAGCGTACTCCTCTCCAACTGTTACGAGGGAATTTTTACAGGCTGCAGAAATGGGGTCAGGTAGTTCATGTCAATTCTTACCCTCAAGAGGGCTTCTGCCTTTTTCATGACAGTTCCACTAATCGCTTTATTTTTTGTGACTCATGACATTTTGCATACGAACCTACCTAATGGGGTGTGAATCATCAGACCCCTGGTGAAAAATAAAACAACCGCACCTAGTTTAGGTTGAGTGTGTCTGTTCTGGCAGAGTGAAGGAGTGACTACCCCTTTCATGACAATCGCTCTGGAAAGATGGGAATTTCCATTCCATCGGCTCCACGCGTGGATTCTGCAGGAATGGACAGTGAAAGGCACATCTGCTTTGTCATATGCATTTCAGCTATCGTTAATTTACTTGGATAGTTCATTCTGAGGAAGGTTGGCCAAGACCTGTTCACCCATCCTCAGGACTCAGGCACTTCAAAATCTAGCTGAGCACAAAAGTGACAGAAACACATCTTGGCTAATCAGCTGTGGCTCTGGTGGTCTACTATAATGATATCTACCATGACGGATCAGTTGTTGCAGAGGAATTAATCATGTAACGACCAGCGGCCTCTGCAGCCTCACGTCATCTGGAGATGCAAGTAGGCATGAGTATTTTTCATTCTAGCAGAAAAGAGAAAGATGAAATGACACCTTCATACTTTCCAAGTGGAGCACTAGAAATGGGAAAATTAATACAGATTGGATGAAAGTATAGCCCTTCATAAAATAATAATAATAATAATTAACTCTTTACTATGTGCCCAGCACTAGTCTAAGCACTGGGGTAGATACAAGTTTATCAGATTGGATGTAGTACCTGTCCTGTGTGGGACTCACAGGCTCAATCTCCATTGTCCAGATGCGGTAACTGAGGCACAGAGAAGAGAAGTGACATGCCCAAGGTCACATAGCAGATCCAAGGTCACACAGCAGACAAGTGGTGGAGCCGGGATTAGAACCCATGTCCTTCTGACTTCCAGGCCTGCAGATTTAGAGTGTTGTATTTGAATCAATACTGGAGAGAGATTTTTATTACCTAAGAAAAGGGCAAAAGGTTCACCAGACTGGATAAACCTTTCCCAGTCTATTATTAATGATCCCAACTCTGCCCCTCCTCAGCTGTGTGACTGTGGGCAAGTCACTTCACTTCTCTGAGCCTCAGTTCCCACATCTGTAAAACGGGGATGAAGACTGTGAGCCTCACGTGGGACAACCTCATTCCCCTGTATCTATCCCAGCGCTTAGAACGGTGCTCTGCACGTAGTAAGCGCTTAACAAATACCAACATCATTATTATTATTATAGCATCTTTCAAGTTCCATTTCAGCTCCCTACCTACGCTGGCCTTCCATCTCACCATTCTTCCCACACTCTGCTAACTCCCAAGAGACCCAATCAGTCAGAGGCAGAACAATTTTTTGTGGGCAGGAATGTGTCCGTTTGTTGTTACATTGCACTCTCCCAAGGGTTTAGTACAGTGTTTCGCACCCAGTAAACACTCAATAAATAGTGAATGAAAAAGAGAAATATCTTCTTCTCCTTCAATCCCCATCGCACACATATTTGGTCAAAATCACCTCCACATTCCACATTCCAAGGGCCAGACCACAAGGGTGAGGACATTATCAGCACTTTTTTTAATGGTATTTGCTAGTCACTTACTATGTATTAAGCACTGTGCAAGTCTTGCAGATTGTAGCGGAAGTCAGTGGAATCAACAGCTGTGGGAGTGGTTAGCTTGTGTCAACTGGGATTTCTGGATATTCTACTATTTGAACAATTCTACAGGGTTACTATTCCCCATGATTCACCCACATACTCCACATCATGCACAAACAGGGATGAATCTATGAGATAATTCAGCAGTGTCCACACAGGTGTGTATGTAATAATAAAAATAATGGTTGTATTTGTTAAGTGCTTACTATGTGCTAAGCACTGTTCTAAGCACTGGGGTTGGTAGAAGGTAATCAGGCTGTACCACGTGGGGCTCACAACCTTAATCCCCATTTTACAGATGAAGTAACTGAGGCATAGAAAAGTTAAGTGACTTGCCCAAAGTCACACAGCTGATAAGTGGCGGAGCCGGGATTAATAATAATAATAATGTTGGTATTCAGCACGTACTTGTGCAGAGCACTGTTCTAAGCGCTGGGGTAGATGCAGTGTAATCAGGTTGTCCCATGTGAGGCTCACAGTCTTAATCCCCATTTTACAGGTGAGGTAACCGAGGCACAGAGAAGTTAAATGATTTGCCCACAGTCATACAGCCGACAAGCGGCAGAGCCAGGATTTGAACCCATGACCTCTGACCTCTGACTCCCAAGTCCGTGCTCTTTCAAGTGAGCACCTTATGGGCAGGGTCACCTCTACCAATTCTGTATTTTTCCAAGCGTTTAGTACGGCATTCTGCACACGGCGTGTCCTCCGCCTGACTTTCCCTCTACTAAACAGCACCACCACCCTCCCTGTCTCACACGCCCATAACCTTGGCATTATCCTCAACTCAGCTCTTTCATTCAACCCACAAATTCAGTCTGTCACCAAATCCTGTCAGTTCAACCTTCACAACATCCTTAAAATCCACCCTCCTACCTCCCGTCAAACTGCCGCAACATTAATCCAAGCACTTATCTTTTCCTGCCTTGATTACCGCATCAGCCTCCTTGCTGACCGTGCCTTTCCTGTGTCAGTCCATACTTCACTCTGCTGCCCAGATCATTTTTCTTCAAAACCACTCGGTCCATTTTTTCCCCACTCCTCAAGGACCTTCAGTAGTTGACCATCCACTGCTGCATCAAAGGGAAACTCCTCGCTAACGGCCTTAAAGTTGCTCCCTCCTATCTCAGCAGCCCCCCGATCTTCTACTACAACCAGCCTGCACGCTTCACTTCCCTAATGCCAACTACTCACTGTACCTCAGTCTTATAGATCTCACCACTGACCCCTCGCCAGTGTCCTTCCTCTGGCCTGGAACACCCTCTCTCTTCATATCCAACAGGTGATCGGATTGACGGAAAGAATGTTCTGCACACGGTGAGTGCTCAATAAATAGGATTGAATGAAGGAATGCTCTGCACACGGTAAGAGCTCAATAAATACGATTGAATGAATGAATGAAAAATAATAATAATGATAATTGTGGTATTTGTAAGCACTTACTCTATTTCAGGCACTAGACTAAGCTCTTGGGAAGTATGCTACAACAACAGACACATTTCTCTGGCAGATAGCCCAGCGAGCTCACGTAATAATAATAGTAATGATTATAGTTGTGGTATTTGTAAGCGCTTACTCTGTTCCATGCACTGTACTAAGCACCAGTGTGGATGACAGCAAATCGGGTAGGACACATGTGGCCCACAGTCCTCCCCCCTCCCTCCCCCTCCCCTCAGCACCGTGCTCGTCCTCTCATTTGTATATATTTTTATTACCCTATTTATTTTGTTAATGTGATGTCCATCCCCTTGATTCTATTTATTGTTATTGTTTTAATGATATGTCCATCCCCTTGTTTCTATTTATTGCTATTGTTTTTGTCTGTCGTCCCCGATTAGACTGTAAGCCCATCAATGGGCAGGGATTGTCTCTATCTGTAGCCGAATTGTACATTCCAAGCGCTTAGTACAGTGCTCTGCACACAGTAAGCGCTCAATAAATACTATTGAATGAATGATCATTCCACTTACCCTCAAAGCCTTATTTAAAGTACATCTCCTCCAAGAGTCCCTCCCTCATTAAGCCCTCATTTCCTCTTCCTCATTTCCTCTTTGTCATCCTCATTTTATAAATGTATTCGAATACAGAGTCGCATATCAATTAAGCAATCATATTTATTGAGTGCTTACTATATGCAGAGCAGCGTGAGCTCATTGTGGGCAGGGAATATATCTACCAACTCTGTTGTATTCTCCCAAGTAGTTTGATTCATTCAGTCATATTTATTGAGCACTTACTGTGTGCAAAGCAATGTACTAAGCTCTTGGGAGAGTACAACATAACAATAAGCAGACACATTCCCTGCCCACAACCAGTTCATGGCACTCTGCATCCGGTAAGCACTCAATAAATAAGATGGGTTAATTGGTATATGACTCTGTAGTTGAATACATGTGCGTGATGGGCGTACGTCTTACATTTTCAAAGATAGCATAACTAGTAGCAAGAGCCTATCCACATATGAAAACCTGCCTTCAGTTGTATACACGCAAGTTTACAAATACTTAGAGAAGCAGTGCAAGGTTACATACGCTTAGAAGAAGCAGCGTGGCTCAGTGAAAAGAGCCCGGGTTTGGCAGTCAGAGGTCATGGGTTCGAATCCCGGCTCCGCCATTTGTCAGCTCTGTCACTGTGGGCAAGTCACTTCACTTCTCTGTGCCTCAGTTATCTCATCTGTAAAATGCAGATTAAGACTGTGAGCCTCACGTGGAACAGCCTGATTACCCTGTATCTCCCCCAGCGCTTAGAACAGTGCTCTGCACATAGTAAGCGCTTAACAATACCAACATCATCATCTACAATTTTTCACCCCATTGTATATAAAGAACCCCCTATAAATACTATTTCAAATCCCAAATCTGCTACTTAGCCATCAGTAGGAGACTCATCTTAAGTGTCACCAAAGTGTTTTCCTCTCTTGGGGAAAAAAATTAGGCATCCCCCTTCCCCTCAGTTCGCTAGCTCAGTTTGGGAAACTTGGCACTCAGAATAAAGCAGAAGCAAAGGAAATGTAAAGCCCCTGTTTAACATTATTGTCAAAATGGTCTTAATACCTTTGACTGCTCAGGGAACATTTCTTAAATCGTTCTCTTAAACCTCCTCACGTTAAACAATCTTCCTCTTCTTCTTCTAACCATACTATTAAGTTGTAAGTTCAGCCACAAACTCAAACTTGAATCTCATGATAAAAAAGAAAAAGGAAAAAGAAATGCACCTATTGAAGGCAAAGAAATCATTCCTTAAGTATCAAATAAACCAGTCAAGACAGAGTGTCTATTAAACCAGAGCTTAATAGACACTGCAGGGCCTGTAATTATTGAAGAAAATCACTTAGCTCTTTAAATTAATGCACTCATATGGCCCAGAAGAGAAACTAGGAGGTTTGGAGTGGCATTATAACAAAAATAGGATGTCAGTAAAATATCTGTGCTGCTGGTATAAATCTCCGCAGGTTTCTCAATCAATACTTTACTTAACCACAAGTAAATGCATTTATTTTTCAGGCAGTTAAATTAACATTTTCAGATTGCTCTTCAGGTAGCAACTTCATATGAGAAGATATCCATTTTACGAATAACAAGATAAAAAATGTCCCTGTCACCTCATACATATTTTTTTCCGGTCCTTAACAGATTACCATCTTGTCATTTTCTATCACTTGAAATAGGACGGACAAGAATGTCCACCCGCTACTGTTACAGAACTAAACTATTAAAAACCGGTGGGGGCTCTTTTCATAAACAAATCCGTAATGCATACCTGTTAGGATAGATTCATTTGAAAATGTATGACTCGTATATTGTAATTCCCTTAATACTCACTGACAGTTTGAAATTACGGTGTTAGATGAACCTGGAGCAAATGTTGGAAGCCCCAGCTTTGTATTTCAGAGAGAGACACTTACCCCCTCTCTAAATATGTCAGGAAGCGCTGGCAATTTCTCGGAACTGAAGGGCCATGATCAATCAGAAAGTCCACTACTCTCCTTAACTCTAAACCTCTACTAAATGGATCAAGCAACCAATGGTATTTATTGAGCATTTTCTGTGTGCAGAGCACTGTACTAATAGAGTTGGTAGACATGTTCCCTGCCCACAAAGAGCTTACAGTCTAGAGGACTGGACTAAAATCACATCTCCTCCAGGAGGCCTTTCCTGACCATTCATTCATTCATTCAATCATATTTATTGAGCGCTTGCTGTGTGCAGAGCATTGTACTAAGCACGATTAATCGCTCATCTTCCTATCCTAGTTTCCCCTCTTACTTGAGTCCTCTTAACACTTTGGTACTCAAGGATTTGAGGGAGTTCCATGAAGCCACACATAACTGACCGGAGACAAGAGATAGGAGTGTTGAGAATGTTTCCAGGATTAAACTGAAAGGAGCAAAAATTGTGCATAGCAGGAGAAGAGGGTGGGAAGATCTGAGGACCCTCCTGGTAGACGGTTTAAAATCCGTTCTTTAGGAATTTGGTGAGGAAGCAAATCAGTAGCCAATTAGAGGTTACTGACAAATGTTCTGAAGGACATTTCATGGAAATGATACCAGCAGATGAGAGAGGCAGGAAGCTGATTGAATAATCCAGCCAGGAGGTGATAAAGGTGCAGATCAGGCTGTTTAATAATAATAATGGCATTTGTTAAGCACTTACTATGTGCCAAACACTGTTCTAAGCTCCGGGGTAGATACAAGTTAATCAGGTCAGACACAGACCCTGTCCCACATGAGGCTCACACTCTTATCCCCATTTTACAGGTGAGGTAATTGAGGCACATAGAAGTGAAGTAACTTACCCAAGGTGACACTGCAGGCAAGTGGTGGAGCCGGGATTAGAACCCAGGTCCTTCTGACTCCCAGGCCTGTGTTCTATCCATTAGACCGTGGTGTTTCTGGCAAAAGTGTTTGCTGGGAGAGTGAGGAGGAAGAGTGGATCTGGGAAATAATGTGGAGGAAAAATGATTTTTCCAACAGTAACATGTGCTACAAATGGCAAGTACATCAGCGCAGACAAAGCACATACGTGCGATTGAGGGAGAGTTGCACAACAGTGTTTACAGCAGCACCTGCCTACATGGATAGACTCACACAGTCAAGAATGTCATTGTCAAGTGTGAAGAATATCACCTTTTCTCCCTTCCTTCCTCCCTATAGACTCCCACTTGTGATCACTATCTTGCTAGCTGAGTGATAGATGGATCACTCAGTTTACAGACTACCAAAGGTCAGATTTTCCGTAAGAGTGATATGCATTTTACTTCATGGAAAGCACTGAGATATTAATAATTGTGCTTTTCTGGTATTTGTTAAGCACTCACCATGTGCCTGGCACTGTTCTAAAGCCCGGGGGTAGATACAAGCCAGTGAGATTGGACACAATCCCTGTCCAGCATGGGGCTCACAATCTTAATCCCCATTTTACAGATGAGGGAACTGAGGCACAGAGAAGTGAAGTGACTTGCCCAAGGTCACACGACAGAGCCGGGATTAAACCCACGTCCTTCTGACTCCCAGGCCTGTGTTCTATCTGCTAGGTCAGGCTGCAAGTACTTACTATGTGCCAGGCACTGTACTGAGAAGCAGCGTGGCTCAGTGGAAAGAGCCCGGGCTTGGGAGTCAGAGGTCAGGGGTTCGAATCCCACATCTGCCACTTGTCAGCTGTGTGACTGTGGGCAAGTCACTTCACTTCTCTGTGCCTCAGATACCTCATCTGTAAAATGGGGATGAAGACTGTAAGCCTCACATGGGACAACCTGATTACCCTGTATCCACCCCAGCGCTTAGAACAGTACTCTGCACATAGTAAGCGCTTAACAAATACCAGCATTATTGTTATTATTATTAAGTGCTAGGATAGATACAAGCTAGTCAAGTTGGACACAATCCATGTCACCTTTGGGGCTCAATTAATCGATCGGTCAATCGTATTTATTGAGCACTTACTGTGTGCAGAACACTGCTTTAAGCACTTGGGAGACGACAGTACAACAGAGCTGGTAGACACGTTCCCTGGCCACAGTAGGCTCACAGTCTAGAAGGGGAGATAGATATAAATATAGATAAATAAATTACAGATATGTACATGAGAGACATGGGCTGAGAGAGGGGTGAATAAAAGGAGCAGATCATGCAGCTCAGAAGGGAGTGAGAAAAAAGGAAATGTGAGTTTAGTCAGGGAAGGTGTCTTGGAGGAGATGTGCCTTCAGTAAAACTTTGAAAGTGGGAAGAGTAACCGTCTGTCCGATATGAAGAGGGAGGGCGTTCGGACTAGAGGCAGGATGTGGGTGAGAGATTGGTGGTGAGATTGATGAGATCAAGGTATAGTCAGTAAATTGCAATTAGAGGAGCAAAGTGTGCAGGTTGGGTTGTAGCAGGGGAGTACTGAGTTGAGGTGGGAGGGGGCAAGGGAATGACTGCTTTAAAGCTGACGGTGAGGAGTTTCTGTTTCATGTGGGAGTGGATGGGCAACCATTATAGGTTCTTGAGGAGAGGGGAAACATGGATTGAATGAAAAATGATCCAGGCAGAGGAATTAAGTGTGGACTAGAGTGGGGAGAGTCAGAAGGCAGGGAATCAGCGAGGAGGCTGTTATGGTAATCAAGGTGGGGAGAGGCTACTGGTAGAGGCTCTCATAATATCCCGGCTGGATTACTGTGTCAGCCTTCTCTCTGATCTCCCTTCCTCCCGTCTCTCCCCGCTCCAGTCCATTCTTCATTCTGCTGCCCGGCTCATCTTCCTGCAGAAACGCTCTGGGCCTGTCACTCCCCTTCTTAAAAACCTCCAGTGGTTGCCTATCGACCTCCGCACGAAACAAAAACTTCTCACTCTAGGCTTTAAGGCTCTCCATCACCTCGGCCCCTCCTACCTCTCCTCTCTTCTCTCTTTCTACCGCCCACCCCGTAGGCTCCGCTCCTCTGCCGCCCACCTCCTCACCGTCCCCCGTTCTCGCCTATCCCACCGTCGACCCCTGGCCCACGTCCTCCCGCTGTCCCGGAATGGCCTCCCTCCTCACCTCCGCCAAACTCTCTTCCCCTCTTCAAAGCCCTACTGAGAGCTCACCTCCTCTGAGAGACCTTCCCAGACTGACCTTCCCCTTTTCCCTCTGCTCCCTCTGCTGCCTCTCTGCTCCCCCCTTCACCTCCCCTCAGCTAAGCCCCCTTTCCCCCCCTTCCCTCTGCTCCTCCCCCTCTCCCTTCCCCTCCCCTCAGCACTGTGCTCGTCCGCTCATTTGTATATATTTTTATAACCCTATTTATTTTGTTAATGAGATGTACATCCCCTTGATTCTATTTATTGCTATTGTTTTTGTCCGTCTCCCCCGATTAGACTGTAAGCTCATCAGTGGGCAGGGATTGTCTCTATCTGTTGCCGATTTGTACATTCCAAGCGCTTAATACAGTGCTCTGCACATAGTAAGTGCTCAATAAATACTATTGAATGAATGAATGAATGAATGAGAGGATAAATGCTTGGATTAATGTGGTAGTAATTTAAATGGAGAGGAAAGGGTGGATTTTAGAGACGTGATGGATTGACTATGTGAGTTGAATGAGAGAGATGAGTCAAAGATAATATCTAGGTTACAGGATGGTGAGCCAGGAAGGATGGAGGTGCTCTCTTCAGTGACCGGATAATCAGGGGGAGGAGACGGTTTGGGTGAGAAGATTATGGGTTCTGACTTAATCCCTATTATAATCACAGGCTTAATCCCCATTTTACAGTTGAGGTAACTGAGGCACAGAATGGTGAAGTGATTTATCCAAGATCACACAGCAGGCAAGTGGCGGAGCCAGGAGTAGAACCCAGGTCCTTCTGATCCCTAAGGCAGTACTCTATCCACTAGGCCAGGCTCTTTCTCACTGTGTTCCAAAATGTTTCCACTAGCCCAGGCAGCTAAGGATCATGAGAAGCAGCATGGCCTAGTGGATAGAGTAGGGGCCTGGCGGTCAGAAGGTCACGGGTTCTAATCCCGACTCTGCCACGAGTCTGCCATGTGACCTTGGGCAAATCATTTCACTTCTCTGTGTCTCAATTACCCCATCAGCAAAATGGGGATTGGGACAGTGAGCCCTATGTGAGAAGGGCTCACTGGAGAAGGGCTCACTTGAGAAGCAGCGTGGCTCACTGGAAAGAGCCGGGGCTTTGGAGTCAGAGGTCATGGGTTCGAACCCCGGCTCTGCCACTTGTCGGCTGTGTGACTTTGGGCAAGTCACTTCACTTCTCGGTGCCTCAGTTCCCTCATCTGTAAAATGGGGATGAAGACTGTGAGCCCCACGTGGGACAACCTGATTCCCCTGTGTCTACCCCAGCGCTTAGAACAGTGCTCGGCACATAGTAAGCGCTTAATAAATACCAACATTATTATTATTATTATGTGGAAAAGGGACTGTGTCCAACCCAATTTGCTTTTATTCACCCCAGAGCTTGGTATGGTGCCTGGCACATGTTAACAAATTCCATAATAATAATCATTACTATTATTATAATGCCATTTTTCTTTCAAAATGACATTTCACTCACTGACCTTACCATTCAGTTTAGTGCTTACTATGTGAAGAGCACGGTACTAAGTCTTGAGACAGTACAGTACAACAGAGTTTGGTAGACAGGATCACTGCCCACAGGGAATTTACCATCTATAGGGAGAGACAGACATTAAAATAAAATACAGGTAGCAGAAATAGTAGAGTATAAGTACATAATCCTGACTTGCTCCCTCTGTTCTTCCCCCTCTTCCAGTCCCACAGCACTTATGTACATATCTGTCATTTATTTATATTAATGTCTGCTTCCCCTTCTAGACTGTAAACTCTCACTATGGGCAGGGAATGTGCCTGTTTATCGTTTATTGTACTCTCCCAAGTGCTCAGTACAGTGCTCTACACACAGTAAGCACTCAAGAAATGCTTCTGAATGAATGAAGAGGGGAAATGGGGACTTAGTCTCTTGGAGGAGATGTGACTTTAGGAGGGATTTGAAGGTGAAGAGGGTGGTAGACTGTCAAGCGTGGCTCAGTGGAAAGAGCCCGGGCTTGGGAGTCAGAGGTCATCGGTTCGAATCCCGGCTCTGCCACTTGGCAGCTGTGTGACTGTGGGCAAGTCACTTCACTTCTTTGTGCCTCAGTTACCTAATCTGTAAAATGGGGATGAAGACTGTGAGCCTCACGTGGGACAACCTGATGACCCTGCATCTACCCCAGCGCTTAGAACAGTGCTCTGCACATAGTAAGTGCTTAACAAATACCAACATTAAATAGGAAGCAGGAGGAAGTTCCAATCCATGAGTAACGGGTTGAGGGTGAGCTAGAGGGCCTCAGTTACCTCATCTGTAAAATGGGGATTGAGACTGTGAGCCCCACGTGGGACAACCTGATTCCCCTGTGTCTACCCCAGCGCTTAGAACAGTGCTCGGCACATAGTAAGCGCTTAACAAATACCAACATTATTATTATTATTAGAGTAGGTTGATGTCAAAGAAATGAAGCACACAGATGGGATTACAGTAGATTAGCAAGACTACCAGTGGCGTTTATCGAGTTTCAAGTTTATTTATAGATACTCAATCCCCAATTTCCTCTCCATCCAAACTGCTACCAAGTTTGGCCAAGCACTTACCCTATCCTGCCTTGACTCCTGCATCAGCCTCCTTGCTGATCCCCCAGCCTCTTGTTTCTTCCCACTCCAGTCCATACTTCATTCTGCTGCCTGGATTATTTTTCTACAGCAAATTTTTCTACAGGTTCTCAAGAACCTCCAGGGGTTGCCCATCCACCTCTGCATCAAACAGAAACTCCTTACTATCGTCTTTAAAGCACTCAATCACCTTGCTACTCTCCTACACTTCACTCGCACACTTCACTCCAGAATAGCAAATCTAGAATGGTCTAATCTCTTTTTATGCTTAAAGACGAAATGAACATCATTTGGTGGTCCTCTTATAAAGGGGAGTGACATTTATCTCTGGTATCTTTGTATATTAACTGCCTCTTTAGGCAACGTGATGCATTAAAGTCTCCGTCTTTCTCAAATTAGATGGCTGCATACCTGACTCACAACTAATTCTCTTCCCCTCTTCAAAGCCCTACTTAGGGCTCACCTCCTCCGAGAGGCCTTCCCAGACTGAGCTTCCCCTTTTCCCTCTGCTCCCTTTGCTGCCCCTCTACCCCCACTTCACCTCCCCTCAGCTAAGCCCCCTTTTCCCCCCCTTTCCCTCTGCTCCTCCCCCTCTCCCTTCCCCTCCCCTCAGCACTGTGCTAGTCCGCTCAATTGTGTATATTTTTTATTGCCCTATTTATTTTGTTAATGAGATGTACATCACCTTGATTCTATCTATTGTTATTGTTTTAATGAGATGCACATCCCCTTGACTGTATTTCTTCCTATTGTTTTTGTCCGTCTGTCTCCCCCGATTAGACCGTAAGCCCGTCAATGGGCAGGGACTGTCTCTATCTGTTGTCGATTGGTACATTCCAAGTGCTTAGTACAGTGCTCTGCACATAGTAAGCGCTCAATGAATACTATTGAATGAATGAATGAATGAATGAATGAATAAAGCCAACCTTCTCGCCGTGCTTCGATCTTCTCTCTCTCTCCACCGGCTTTTCACCCACATCCTGCCTCTGACCTGGAACGCACTCCCTCTTCATAGCCTACAGACAATTACTCTCCCGACCTTCAGAGCCTTATTGAAAGCGCATCTCATCCAAGAGGGCTTCCCTGACTAAGCCTTCCTGTCATTCATTCAAGCTCTTACTATGTGCAGAGGACTGTACTAAGCGCTTGGAATGTACAATTCAGCAATAGAGACAATCCCTGCACAATGATGGGTTCACAGTCCTTTCTTCTTCTCCCACTCTCTTCTGTGTCGCCCTGTCTTGCTCCCTTTATTCACCCCCCTCCCAGCCCCATAGCACTTATGGCCATATCTGTCGTTTTATTTATTTATAGAATAATAATGTTGGTATTTGTTAAGCGCTTACTATGTGCAGAGCACTGTTTAAGCACTGGGGTGTAGATACAGGGTCATCAGGTTGTCCCACGTGAGGCTCACAGTTAATCCCCATTTTACAGGTGAAGTAACTGAGGCACAGAAAAGTGAAGTGACTTGCCCACAGTCCCACAGCTGACAAGTGGCAGAGCCAGGATTCGAACCCATGACCTCTGTCTGACTCCCAAGCCCAGGCTCTTTCCACTAAGCCACGCTGCTTAAATATCTGTCTCCCCCTCTAGACTGTAAACTTGTTGTGGGCGGGGAATGTGTCTGTTATCTTGTTATACCACACTCTCCCAAGCGCTTAGTACAGTGCTCTGCACACAGTAAGTACTCAATAAATATGATTGACTGACTAAATGAGTGCTTACTATGTGCAGAGCACTGGGCTAATTGCTTGGGAGAGTACAAAAGAACAAGCTTGGTAGACACATTCCCTGATCACAATGAGCTCACAGTCCAGTGAATGAAGAGGTAGAAGATGACAGTCAGGGAGGGAAGAAAGGAGGAAGCAATTGTTTCGATAAAGTGGGAAGGGGTGGAGTCAGAGGCAGAGGTGGAAGGGGTAGATCTGAGAGAAGGCGTATTTAATTGAGCATGAAATAAAAAAACAATTACAGGTAAAGTAATTATGTTTCAGGTGAACCTATTTTATTACAGCTATTCAGTTTTTCATCTATTCTGCTTTATGCCTTCAAAAGGCAGCCAACATTAAATTAATGAAAACTAAATTATCTTATTTAAAAGGTGCATTCCCCATCTTTTTTTGACAGATCTTAAGATGAAAAAGAACGCGAAAGACTAGTCTTTCTAAAAACCACAAGTAGTAACTATTCACATTATAACGAACAATTCTAGAGTCACTGAAATCACATTTTGAGAGGTGTTAATGGACTGATTGAAATTGCAATTGGAAAACGTTAAATGCATTTTGTCAGGAGCATGTGAATACAGAAGGATGATGATTCATTTACATGAAAATATAACAATACAGGAGCTTTAATTAATCAACAGCTTCTGCTTCCTGATAGCACACAGATAGGACTGCGTTGTATTTGAATTCATGCTCCTGACAAACTGCATTTAACATATTTCAGTTACAATTTCACTCACTCCATTAGCACTTCTCAAGAAAATGGGACTTCACTGAAATTGAGAATTTGAATGCCCAAATAAAGTGACCTCGAGACTGAGCTCCTTGGGGGAAAGGGACTGTGTCAGACCTGATTAGCTTGGATCTACCCCAGCGCTTAGAGTAGTGTTTGGCACGTAGTAAGTGCTTAACAAATATGTGATTATAGTTCAGAATGAGAACAACTGTGGAACTAAGGACTAAATGTTGCCATCAATTTAAGAGAAGCAGGTGCTTAAAAGCAGATATAATGTGACTGCCCTGTTTTAATAATAATAATTATAATAATTATGGTATTTGTTAAGTGCTTACTCAGTGCCAGACACTGCACTAAGTGCTGGGGTAGAAGCCCACTGTGGGCAGGGATTGTCTCTCTTTATTTCTGTACTGTACTTTTCAAGCACTTAGTACAGTGCTCTGCACACGGAAAGCACTCAATAAACACAATTGAATGGGTTGGGTTGGACACAGTTCCTGTCCTACAGGGGGCCCATAGTCTCAATCCCCTTTTAACAGAGGAGGGAACTGAGGCCCAGAGAAGTAAAGTGACTTGTCCAAGGTCACACAGTAGACAAGTGGCAGAGCCAGGATTAGAACCCAGGTCCTTCTGACTCCCAGACCCGGGGTCTATCCACTAGGTCACACTGCTTCTCTGTTTAAAAAAAATGACCAAGTTTTATCTAACAATAATAATAAATGTGGTACAATTCAAGTGCTATGTTCCAATAATAATAATAATAATAATAATGTTGCTATTTGTTAAGCGCTTACTATGTGCCGAGCACTGTTCTAAACGCTGGGGTAGACACAGGGGAATCAGGTTGTCCCACGTGGGGCTCACAGTCTTCATCCCCATTTTACAGATGAGGTAACTGAGGCACCGAGAAGTGAAGTGACTTGCCCAAAGTCACCCAGCTGACAAGTGGCCGAGCCGGGATTCGAATCCATGACTATGACAAGCACTGATGTAGATCAATCAATCAATCAGTGATATTTACTGAGTGCTTACGGTGTGCCACGCATTGTATTAATCATCTGGGAGAGGACAATAAGCAGAGTTGACAGATACATTCTATACTCACAAGAATCTTACAGTCTACAAGGATGACAGTAAAATAAATTAGGGATGGTATATTGGATGAAGCACAGGCCTGGGACTCAGAAGGTCATGGGTTCTAATCCCAGCTCTGCCCCTTGTCTGCTGTGTGACCTTGGGCAAGTCATTTCATTTCTCTGGGCCTCATTGACCTCATCTGTAAAATGAGGATGGAGACTGCAAGCCCCACTTGGGACAGAGACTGTGTCCAACCAAATTTGCTTGAATCCACCCCAGCACTTCATACAGTGCCTGGCACAGTCATTCATTCATTCAATCGTATTTATAGTAAGTGCTTTACAAATATCACAATCATTATTAACGATTAAATTAGGGATATGGACATGAGTGCTGTGGGGCTGAGGGTGGGTGAATATCGCATGCTGAAAGTGTGCAAATCGAAGTGCAAGGATGAGGCGGAAGAGAGAGGGAGTAGGACACAGTTAGAGGGCTTAGTTGGGGAAGGCCTGGAAGGGGTGATGTGATTTTAATAAGACTTTGAAGTTGGGGAGAATGGTGGCCTGGCGTATATGAAGGGAGAGGGAGTTCCAGGTCGGGGAGAGGACATGAGCAAGGGGTCGGGGTGAGGTAGAAGAGCTCAAGGTAGAGAGTAGGTTAGGGTTAAAGGAACAAAGTGTGTAGGTGGGTTTGCCTTCAAAAGACAGCCAACATTAAATTAATGAAAAATTTTAAACTTCACATGTCACTACTCAAAATTATCTTATTTAAAACTCAAAGTACATTCATGGTCGTTTTTTGGACAGATCTTAAGGTGGAAAAGAATGTGAAAGACCGGTCTTTCTCAAAGCCCCATGTAGTAGCTATTCACAATATAATGAACAATTTGTAATTTGTAGTAAGAGATCAGCGAGGTAAAGTATGAGGCCAGCTGATTGAGTGATTTTAAGCTTATGGCGTAGAGTTCGGTTTCATCAGGATGTGGATGGGCAACCACTGGAGGTTCCGGAGGAGTGGGGAGACGCGGACTGAACTTCTTTTAGGAAAATCATCTGAGCAGCAGGGTGAAGTAAGGGCTGGAGTGGGGAGAGACAGGAGGCAGGGAGGATGGAGAAGAAAAAGTAGATTTTAGCGATATTGTGTAAGTAAAACTGATAGGATCTGGTGAGAGATCGAATATGTGGGTTGATGAGAAAGCTTGTCCATTCACTTCAGACCTTATGGTGCTCAAAGGATCATTAAAGTGTTCTGAGCACCTTCCCCACCCTCAACGGTTCTGCCACTTGTATTCTGTGTGATCTCGGGCAAGTCACTTCACTTCTCTGGGTCTCAGTTCCCTCATCTGTAAAATGGGGATTAAGACTCTGAGCCTCATGTGGGACAGAGACCATATCCAACCCGATTTGCTTGTATCTGCCCCAGCGCCTAATACAATGCCTGACACATAGCACTTTAAAAAATACGACAATTATTATTATTATCTCGAATCTACAGGTAATTCTGTCTGCTCTGTTTCGCAGGCTGCTGGATTTTGGGTAGAGGAGAGGGGTTTAATGGTATGTGTTAAGTGCTTATTATGTGTCGGGCAGTGTACTAAAGAGCTGGGATAAATACAAGCTAATCAGGTTGGACACAGTTCCTGTCCTACATGGGGCTCAGTCTTGATCACCATTTTACAAATGAGGTAACTGAGGCACTGAGAAGTTGTGACTTGCCCAAGGTCACACAGCAGACAACTGGCAGAGCCAGCATTAGAACCAGGTTCTTCTCACTCCCAGGCCCGTGGCTCTATCCAATAGGCCATGCTGCTTCTGCTGAGCTGGTGATAATTTGTGCACTAATAAACTTTTAGATGGCAACTTGATCTTTAAGAAGAAAAAAGTAGAGTGTTCGAATCTTCTATAAATCTGAGTTTTCCATGACCTGGAGATCTAAAAATGGAATTTTGAGTAATCCATGAGAGAGTCAAAACAAGCATCATATTACATAAGATCAGTTAAATTCTGGTAGAGGATTTAGGCTCAGATTTGCAAGGGATGAATACTGCCTATTTATGAGTACATATTAACTATACTTCGGGTTTTTTGCTTGGGAAATCTGACTTAATTCTGTAGTAGACAGCTTGCATCTGTAATTATGTTACCATTTACTGTTGTGTAAAACTCCACTCGATGCTAATTATACCTAATGATTATAGTACTTAACACTAATTACAGGGGAAGATCTTGAAAGCAGAATTATCTTTACTCTTTCTTGGTAGCCTGGGCTTCCAGTAGTAAAATGAGGGCCCAATATTTTAGCATTAAAGTTCCTCTAGCTTTCAGTGTTATTCATTCACTCATTCATATTTATTGAGCACTTTCAGTGTTAGGAGCATTGCAGGCCAGATTATCGAGTATTAGAGATTTCCTGAGCCACTCTCAGGATTTCTTATTTGTAATAAAAGAGGAGTCAGGGACTTGATGCTTCCTCAGGGAAGCTCAAAGCAGAAAAATGGACAAATAACAATGATAATAATAATGGTAATAATGTAATTGTGGTATTGGTTAATCGCTTACTGTGTGCCAGGCTCTGTACTAAGCGCTGGGGTGGACACAAGCAAATCGAGTCGAACACAGTGTATGGGGTTCACGGTCTTAATCCCCATTTTACAGATGGGGCAGCTGAGGCCCAGAGAAGTAAAGTGACTTGCCCAAAGCAGACAAGCGGTGGAGACCTTCTGACTCCCAGGTCTGTGCTCCATCCACCTCGCCATATCCCTACCCACTCTTTTATAGTCAGTGGCATTACTATAGAGGACATACGCTGTCATCAATTTTAAGGGGTCACCGGACTCTCTGTCTAAAATGCCTTTTTCATTGATCTGCAAAACTTAAAAGATGATGATGTTCTTGATGCCCCCTTCAAGAAAGCTCAAAGGAGAAAAATGGGTAAATAATAATGAGAATCATATAATTGTGGCATCAGTTAAGCACCTACTATGTGCCAGGCACTGTATTAAGAGCTGGGGTAGATACAAGATAATAGGGTTGGACACAGTTCCTATCCTACATAGGGCTCACAGTTTTAACTTCTCTGTCCCACAGTTTCCTAAACTGTAAAATGGGGATTAAATCCATCTCCTTACTGCTGATTAGACCGTGAGCCCCATGTGGGTCAGGGTCTGTGTCCGACTCGATAAACTTGTATCTACCCCAGAGCTTACAACGGTGCTTGACGTAGTAAGCGCTTAACAAATACCACTTTAAAAAAAAACCCCACAGAGGAATAGTGAATAGGGTTCTGCAGCATGTTGAATGGACCAAAAAAGGGCATGTCCTATATGCTGCTGGGAATAGTAATAATAATAATAGTGATATCTGTTAAACACTTACTATGTGTCCAGGCCCTGTACATAAATCAGATGCAAGCAATTGGGTTGGACAGAGTCCCTGTCCCACGTGGGGTTTATTGTTTCAATCCCCATTTTCCAGATGAGGTAACTGAGGCCCAGAGAAGTGGAGGGACTTGCCCAAGGTCACACAGCAGACAAGTGGTGGAACAGGGATCTTCCGACTCCCAGGCCTGGACTGTATCCACTAAGCCATGCTTAACATGTTATTATTATTACTATGGTATTTGTTTACGATGTAATAAATACGATTGAATGAATGATGTGCCAAGCACTGTTCTAAGCACTGGGGGAGATACAAGCTAATCAGGTCGTCCCACATGGGGCTCACAGTCTCAATCCCCATTTTACAGATGAGGTAACTGAGGCACAGACAAGTTAAACGACTTGCCCAGGGTCACACAGCAGACAAGTGGCAGAGCCAGGATTAGAACCCATGTGACAGTCATCCCAGGTACTTCATACCATTGAGGGTTTTTTTGTTTTGTTTTTTATGGTATTTATTCAGTGCTGGGGTAGCTATAAACTAATCAGATTGGACACAGTCCATTACCCTCACGGGGCTCACAGTCTTACAAGAAGTTGTCAGACACATTTGGCAAATAAACTGAGACACAGAGAAGTTAAGTGACTTGCCCAAGATCACATGGCAAGTGGCACAACTGGGATTAGAAGGCAGGTCCTCTGACTCCCAGGCCCATGCTCTTTCCACTAGGCCACACTGCTTGGGTAACCTCTAGTGGGTTTCCTTTTTTAGGCTGAGTAACCTCAGAAGTTCTTCAGGGACTGCTGCCTAAAGCAGGCAGGTTAAATAGACACGAAGCTGCCCAGTACTCTGCTCACAGTGCTCCCTACAAAAAATAAGGAGAGGTGCTCAAAAAATATACTGATTGAATCTTGACTCTTGGCTCATAGTAAACACCTAACAAATACTACAATTATTATCATTATTATTAGCAACTGCATGGGGAGAAAGGAAAGGGCAGTTTCACCAAGGGTTTTGAGAATTTTGCTGGTAAATTGGATGTGGGAGTAAAATGAAGTGAGAAGTCGAGGCTGATACTGAGATTGTGAGTCTGCGCTTCAGTCACATGGGGATGGTGGTCTGTCATTCATTCATTCATTCAATCATATTTATTGAACACTTACTGTGTGCAGGGCAATGCACTAAACACTTGGGAGAATACAACAAAAAACAGACACATTCCCTGCCCATAGTCTAGAGGCGGGGAGACAGACATCAATACAGATCAATGAATTACAGATATGTGCGTAAGTGCCATGGGGCTGGGAGAGAGGAAGCACAAAGGGAGCAAGTCAGAGTGATGCAAAAGTGGAGAAAGGGGAAGAGGGGGTGCTTAGTTGGGGAAAATTTCTGGGAGGAGATGTGCCTTCAAGTAAGGCTTTGAAATGCGAGAGAGTTATTGTCTGTCAGATTTGAGGAAGGAGAGCATTCCGGGCCAGAGAAAGGACGTGGGCTAGGGGTCAGCAGCGAGATAGGAGAAATCGAGGCACAGTGAGAAGGTTAGCATTAGAGAAGCAAAGTGTATGGGCTGGGGTGTAGAAGGAGAGAAGTGAGGTGAGGTAGGAAGGGGCAAGGTGATGGACTGCTTTAAAGCCAATGGTGAAGTTATTGTTTGCCAATGTGTCTGCCAACTTCCTGTAACAATTTTGTACATTTTGACTTACACACTCTTCTCTTTTAGCCTTTCCTTGTTCTATCGCTATATTATTTTGTGTTTGATTCCCCCCCTTTACCCCCAGTTTTCCCCTTGCCCCCCGACCTCACCTTCCTTCTCTCCATCTAGAGCCCAACCCTCACACTCCGCTCCTCCGCCGCTCACCTCCTCACTGTGCCTCATTCTCGCCCGTCCCGCCATCGACCCCTGGCCCGCTTCCTACCGCTGACCAGGAACGCCCTCCCTCCTCACAGCCGCCAAACTAGCTCTCTTCCCCTCTTCAAAGCCCTACTGAGAGCTCACCTCCTCCAGGAGGCCTTCCCACACTGAGCCCCCCTTTTTCCTCTGCTCCTCCTCCCCTCCCCATTGCCCCGACTTCCTCCTTCTGCTCTACCCCCTTCCCCTCCCCACAGCACTTGTGTATATTTGTACATATTTATTACTCTATTTTATTAATGATGTGTATATAATTTATCTATTTTGATGGTATTGATGCCTGTCTACTTGTTTTGTTGTTTGTCTCCCCCTTCTAGACTGTGAGCTCACTGTTGGGCAGGGATTGTCTCTATTTGTTGCTGAATTGTACTTTCCAAGTGCTTAGTACAGTGCTCTGCACACAGTACGCACTCAATAAATACAACTGAATGATTGAATGAACGAGTGCAAGCTCCTCTAGACCCTAAGCTCCTTGTGGGCAGGGAATCTGTCTGTTTGTTGCTGTATTGTACTCTCCCAAATGCTTAATACAGTGCTCTGTACACAATTGAATAAATACATTTGAATGAATGAGTGAGGGGAGAAGCTGACAGAAGTTGAGCATTTAAAAAGGGAAAATGAGAAGATTGGTTTCGAACAGAGTGAGTTTGAGGGACCATCCATGTGGAAGTACCCTGGAGACAAGAGGAGATGTGGGATTGACTAACAGAAGAAATTAGGGCAAGTGAGGTGACTCACACTGAATGAACTAAACAAACCAAACAAAATAAAAGCCACTAAGAACAAGCTGAACCTTCCCTCCCCCCGATGCTGATGTGAATGATGCATTTTTCCTCCCTTTTGCTACCTCCCTCTCCCTCTCTAATCCATTCCAGTCCATTCTCCGGTTGACTCCTCATTGGTTAATCAGACCTTGCAAAGAGGAAATTGCCCGGAAAGGGTGATCAAGATTTCGACAAGTGAAATCGTCTCCACCCCACTGTCTCGTGATGACCCCACCGCCTGGTTAACTCTTCACAGACTTTGAAAAATTCACCATTCCATAAATACCACACCGTTCCTGGTGAGTTTGTGTTTCACCTGTGCACAAGAAGATTCCTAAATCAGAAATTGCTTCAGAATTTTGCATATTAGTTCCACTCTAATTCAGTCAAAGAACTTGATGCCCTTGGCCACTATTCTGTGCGATTTTCTTTTTACTCTTTTCATTCCCTTGAGGTATAAGACCATTCACAGGTTAAGTCTTCTCAGCTTTTACAAATTTCGGGTGTTAAAGGATAAATCGCTAATGTGAGAAATAAATGATTTAGAGATTGTCTTTTGTGACGAGCTGATGAATAGCTGATGAATTTGTGTCATCAGAAGTTGGACAACTGGAAGGTAATAACAGTGGTATTTAAGTGCTTAGAAATTGCCAAGACTGTCAGGAGTAAACGCTTTTTGGAGTAAGATACGAGCAAATCGAATTGGGCACAGTCTCTGTCCCATATGGGGCTCACAGTCTCAATGCTCATTTTAGAGATGAGGTAACTGAAGCCCAGAGAAGTGAAGTGACTTGCTCAAGGTCACAGAATAATAATGTTGGTATTTGTTAAGCGCTTACTATGTGCAGGGCAATGTTCTAAGCGCTGGGGTAGATATAGGGTGATCAGGTTGTCCACGTGGCGCTCACAGTCTTAATCCCCATTTACAGATGAGGTAACTGAGGCACAGAGAAGTTAAGTAATTTGCCCACAGTCACACAGCTGACAAGTGGCGGAGCTGAGATTCGAACCCATGACCTCTGACTGCCAAGCCCGGGCTCTTTCCACTGAGCCACGGAATGGCAGAGCCAGGAGTAGAACCCATGACCTTCTGATGCCCAGGCTCTGTCCACTACACCATGATTTCTACAGAAAAATAGAACAGTATCTTGATGTAATAGTAATAATACCAGTAATTATACTCTTCTATTTCTTTAAAAGTTAAGGAAGGGAGCAAAGGGATGGGCCTACATCTGAATGTCAAGAAAACAAAGATCATGACAACTGGAAGTTTTAACACATTGGTAGTGGACAGAGAGAAGATTGAAATAGTTGATGATTTTTCTCTCCTGAGATTAATAATCAATGATAAAAGAACTAGTAGCCTAGGAATATGCCAAAGATTGCAGACGGAGATGCGGTGTTCTGGGAGAGATGTGTCCTTGGCATCGCTAGGCTCTGCCACATGTCAGCTGTGTGACTGTGGGCAAGTCAGTTAACTTCTCTGTGCCTCAGTTACCTCATCTGTAAAATGGGGATTAACTGTGAGCCTCACGTGGGACAACCTGGTTACCCTGTATCTACCCCAGTGCTTAGAACAGTGCTCTGCACATAGTAAGCACTTAACAAATGCCAACATTATTATTATTATTATTAATGTTAGGAAGACTTGCTATGGAGAGCCTGGAAAAAGTCAAGAAATGCGCTGGTGTAATAAATGCCACAAAAATGCAAATTGTCAACTCTGTGGTGTTTCCAGTGATAATATATGGATCCAAAAGCTGGACGCTAAAAAAAAAAACAGGACAGAAAGAACATCGATTCGCTTGAAATGGGGTGTTGGAAAAGGCTTTTGCTGATACCGTGAACTGCCCGGAAAACAAACAAATGGATTTTAGAGCAAAATAAACCAAAGTGGTCTTCGGAAGGCCAAATGATTCAACTTAGCATATTTTGGACACACAATCAAGAGGACTAATTCTCTGGAGAAGACACTAATGCTAGGAAAAATCCCGGGAAAACGTGGAAGAGGCAGACCGGCAGCCAGATGAATGGAGACCATAACAACGATAACAAAAGGACCGTTAGAAGGGTTGAGGATTTATGGCAGAGGACAGGACATTCTGGAGGAAGTATATCCATGCAGCCGCTATGAATCAGAAATGACTCAGTGGCACTTAATAGTAATAATTTATTAAGCACTTATCATGTGGCAAGAACTGTGCTATGTTCTGGAATAAGAATAGTACAAACAGATCAGAAACAGTCCCTGTACAATAGAGGGCTCACAGTCTAATAGGGAAGGAGAACAGCATGGCCAAGCGGCAAGACTACGGGCTCGGAGGTTAGAATGCCATGGGTTCTAATTCCGGCTCCATGACTTGTCTGCTGTGAGACTTTGGGCCAGTCACTTAACTTTTCTATGCCTCAGTTCCCTCCTCTGTAAAATGGGGATTAAGACCGTAAGCCCCACACGGGACAAGCCGACTACCTTGCATCTATCCCGGTGCTTAGAACAGTTCTTGGCACGTAGTAAGTGCTTAACAAATACCGTCATTATCATTACTATTTTTATTAGGTATTTGACCCCCATTTTGCAGATGAGGAACCTGAGCCCCACAGAAGTTAAGTGTCTTGCCCAATGTCACACAGTAGGCAGATGATGGAGCTGGAAATAGAACCCAGGTCCCCCAATTTCCAAGCCTATGCTCTTTATTTTATTATTTTTAATAGTTTTCGTTAAGCACTTACTATGCCAGTCACTGTACTAAGAGATGGAGGAGATACAAGTTAATCGGGTTGGACAGAGTCCATGTCCCTCATGGGGGGCTCAGTATTAATCCCCATTTTGCAGCTGAGATGACCGAGACAGAGAGAATTTAAGTGACTTACCCAAGATCACACAGCTGACAGGTGGCAGAGCTGGGATCCCAGCTCTGCCACCTGTCAGCTGTGTGACTGTGGGCAAGTCACTTCACTTCTCGGTGCCTCAGTGACCTCATCGGTAAATGGGGATGAAGACTGTGAGCTTCACATGGGACAACCTGATGACCCTGTATCTCCCCCAGCGCTTAGACCAGTGCTCTGCACATAGTAAGCGCTTAAGAAATACCAACATTATTATTATTAGGACTCAGGGCCTCTCATTCCAAGGCTTGTGCTTCTTCCTCTAGGCTATGCTCGTCTTGTCTTATGCTGTCAAGTGGTCTGTGAACCATGGCGATGTCAAGGACACGTCTCTCCCAGAAGGCCCCATCTCCATCTGCAATCGTTCTGGTAGTGGATCCAGAGAGTTTCCTTGGTAAAAATCCGGGAAGTGGTTTACCATTACCTCCTTCCATGCAATCGACTTGAATCTCCACCCTCGACTCTCAACCACGCCGCTGCTGCCCAGCACAGGAGAGTTTTGATATGTAGCAGATGGCCTTCCACTCGCTAGCCACTGGCCAAGCTGGGAATGGAATGGACAGGCCTCTGCTTGACCCTCCCTCCCTCAGTCGCGACTGGTAGGGGACTGGAAACTCTCCAGGTGCGACTCTGTGAAAGGCCGAGGCTACGCTGCTTCCCTAATCATTACTTCTGCAATCATTTTTCTGGTGGTCTTTTTAGTAGATTTTACAGAGTTACAAGGATTCTTTTCACTACCTATATTTGGAGAGAATCTTATAATCTGGTTTTAGTGCAATCACATTAAGAGGCATACTAACCTTCTCCCACTCTTTATAATCATGTGTCACCCCATAATATTATAAACTCCTTAAGGGCAAGGACTGGGTCTTAAACTTTTCTGTCTGTTCCCAAATGCTTCGGCCAATCCTCTGCCTCCTGTAGGCACTAGATTAATGCTACAGAAATAAAAATGCAGACGGTTAGACTGCCGAGATGACAACAATTATCTGCTAGAAGTCAGTAGACTTGAGCTTTCAAGCCATGGGCAGGGAATGTGTCTACCAACTTTCTTGTATCGTACTGTCCCAAGAACTTAGTACAGTGGTTTGCACGCAGTAAGCGCTCAATAAATTATATTGATTGACTAGTTATAATAATAATAACAATAATTGAAGTATTTGTTAAGTGCTATGTGCCAGGAACTGTGCTAAACGCTGGGGTGGATACAATCAAATCGGGTTGGACGCAGGCCCTGGCCCCACCCAGGAGCTCACAGTCTTAATCCCCATTTTACAGAAGAGGTAACTGAAACCCAAGAAAATGAAGGGACTTTCACAAGGTCATACAGCAGACAAGTGGCGGAGCCAGGATTAGAACCCATGATGAAATAGAGGCTGTCAACTCCACCCCCTCTCTTCATCTCACTTGCTCTCCTATCCCTTTGTCGCTCTCGCACCACTAACCCACAGCCCTGGATCATCTCCACCGTCCGCCTCCTTCACTCTTATGCTCGAGCCACTGAACGTTGCTGGTGGAAATCAAAACGCCGGCTGATCTTGTCCATTTGCAATTTATCCTTCTTGCCTTAACTCTGCCCTCTCCTCTGCCCAGCGAAACTATGAGTCCGTTATTGGAAAGGGATTGTCTCTATCTGTTGCCGAATTGTCCATTCCACACGCTTAGTACAGTGCTCTGCACATAGTGAGCGCTCAATAAACACTATTGAATGAATGAAAACTTTCTCTTCCCTTATTGACACGCATGCCCATCACCCTCGTCAGTTGTTCCGGACATTTAACTCCCTCCTCAGGGCCCCTGTCCCTCTGCCGCCCTCATCCCTCACCCCCAACCATCTGGTCACCTACTACATTAAGAAAATTAACCCCATCAGGCCTAAGCTTCCCAAAATCACCACTCCCCATCTTACATCCCCCCCCATACGCACCCCCTCTCCTACTTTCCCATCCTTCCCAGCAGTATCTTCAGAGGAGATCTCCTCCCTCCTCTCAGTGCCACCCCCTTCACATGTGCATCAGCCCCCATTCCCTTCTACCTTATTAAAACTCTCACCCCTTCCCTCCTCGACTTCCATCATCAACTTCTCACTCTCCAGTGGCTTTTTCCCCTCTGCCTTCAAACACGCCCACCACTTCCCCCATCCTAAAAAGACCCTCCCTTGACCCCACAGCCCCCTCCAGTTTTCCCTCCATCTCCCTCCTACCCTTCCTTTCCAAACTCCTAGAGCTAGTCATCTACACTCACTGCCTCAATTCCCTCTCCTCCAATTCTCTCCCGGACCCCCTCCAATCTGGCTACCATCCCCTCCATTCCACTGAAACCACCCTCTCGAAGGTCACCTCCTTCTTGCCAAATATAACGGCTCCTACTCTATCCTAATCCTCCTTGACCTCTCAGCTGCCTTTGACACTGTCGACCATCCCCTTCTCCTCAACACATCATCCGACCTTGGCTTCACGGACTCTGTCCTCTCCTGGTTCTCCTCATCTCTCTGGCCGTTCATTCTCTGTCTCCTTTGTGGGCTCCTCCTCCCCCTCCCATTCCCTAACTGTAGGGGTTCTTCAAGGGTCAGTTCTTGGCCTCCTTCTACTCTCCATCTACAGTCACTCCCTTGGTGAACTCACTGGCTCCCTGGGCTTCAACCAGCATCTCTACGCAGATGATACCCAAATTTACATCGTCTCCCCTGTTCTCTCCCCCTCTCTCCAGGTTCATATCTCCTCCTGCCTTCAAGGCATCTCAACTTGGACGTCCTCCCCCCACCTGAAAGTAAACACGTCCAAGACAGAGCTCCTCATCTTCCCTCCCAAACCCTGTCCTCTCCCTGACTTCCCCATCACTGTGGACCACACAACCATCCTTCCCATCTCACAAGTCCACAACCTTGGTGTCATCCTTGACTCCACTTTCTCATTCACCCCACGTATTCAGTCCATCACCAGCAACTGCCGGCCTCACCTTCACAACATCGCTAACGTCTGCCCTTTCATCTCCATCCAAACCGCGACTACGTTAGTACAATTACTCATCATATCCCGACTGGATGACTGCATCAGCCTCCTTTCTGATCTCCCAACCTCCTGTCTCTCCCCACTTCAGTCCAAACTTCGTCCTCCTGCCTGGATTATCTTTCTAAAGAAATGTTCTGGGGGTGTCACTCCCCTCCTCAAAATCTCCAGTGGTTGCCTATCAACCTCCGTACCAAGCAAAAACTCCTCACTATTGACTTCAAAGCTCTCCTTCATCTCAGCCTCTCCTACTTCACCTCCCTTTTCTCCTTCTACAGCCCAACGCACACACCCCACTCCTCTGGTACTAAATCAGAGTTTAGAGACGCTTAGAGAAGCAGCGTAGCTCAGTGGAAAGGGCCTGGGTTTGGGAATCAGAGGTCACGGGTCCAAATCCCGGCTCCCCACTTGTCAGCTGTGTGACTGTGGGCAAGTCACTTCACTTCTCTGCGCCTCATTTACCTCATCTGTAAAATGGGGATTAAAACCGGAGCCTCACGTGGGACAACCTGATTACCCTGTATCTCCCCTAGGGCTTAGAAAAGTACTCTGCACATAGTAAGCACTTAACAAATACCAACATTATTAAACCTTCTCACTGTGCCTCGTTCTCGCCTGTCCTGCCGATGACTCCTACCTCTGGCCTGGAACACCCTCCTTCCCCAAATCCACCAATCACACTTTCCCCCTTCAAACTCCTACTGAAGGCTCACCTCTTCCAAGAGGCCTTCCCAGGCTAAGCCCCTTTTTCCTCAGCTCCCTCTCCCCTCCACGTCACCCCAACTCGCTCCCTTTGCTCTACCCCCTTCCACCTCACAGCACTTGTATACATATGTACATAGCTATAATTCTATTTATTTATATTAATGCCTGTTTCCTTGTTTTGATGTGCATATATCTATAATTCTATTTATTTATATTGATGCCCGTTTACTTGTTTTGATGCCCATCTCCCCCGTTCGAGTCTATAAGCCCGCTGTGAGTAGGGATCGTCTCTATTGCTGAATCGGACTTTCCAAGTGCTTAGTACAGTGCTCTGCACTCAATAAATACAATTGAATGAATGAAAGACCGTCTGACTCCCAGGCCCGTGCTGCTTCTCATGATATCTGGCTTCTCAAAGCATCTCCCATGCTATCCTGTGAGTGCCTTAGGGACAGGGAGTGTGTCTACCAACTCTGTTGTACTGCACTCTCCCCAGCACTCAGTACAGTGCTTTGCACAAAGTAAATGATCCATAATTTTCATTAACACGAACCATAACGGCATGTGTAGAGCACTTTTCAGTATTTGTAAAGCGCCTACTATGTGCCAGGTACTATACTAAGAGCTGGGGTAGATACGGGATCATCAGGTTAGACATAGTCCCCGTCCCACATGGGGCTCACAGTTTCAATCCCCATTTTACAGATGAGGCAATTGAGGCACAGAGAAGTTAAGTGGCTTGTCCAAGGACACAAAGCAGACAGGTGGTGGAACTGGGATTAGAACCCAAGTCCTTCTGACTCCCAGGCCCGAACTCTATCCACTAGCCCACACTGCTTCGCTAATTGATTGATTGATTGACTGATTGATCTCGACAGTGTACCCTTCAACCCGTATTTGCTTTCAGATAGCAAGACAATATCACCAGCGGGAAGGGCAGAATGAATACTTGGTAGATACACTGAAACCCATCAAGCAACATGGTATAGTCCCAGCAGCACAGCCTGATGGCAAGATCACGGGCCTGGGAGTCAGAAAGACCTGGGTTCTAATCCCAGCTCTGCCACCTGACTTGTGTGACCTTGGGCAAGTCACTTAACTTCCCTGTGCCTCAGTTACCTCATCTGTCGTTGGGGAAGCAACGTGGAAGGAGCCTGGGCTTGGGAGTCAGAGGTCATGGGTTCTAATCCCGGCTCCGCCGCGTGTCAGCTGTGGGACCGTGGGCAAGTCACTTCACTTCTCTGGGCCTCAGTTACCTCATCTGTAAAATGGGGATTAACTGTGAGCCTCACGTGGGACAACCTGATTACCCTGGATCGACCCCAGCGCTTAGAACAGTGCTCTGCACATAGTAAGCGCTTAACAAATACCAACATTATTATTATTATTATCTGTTAAATGGGGATTAAGTCCTTCTCCCCTTAATTTAGGTGGGTGAGTCCCATGTGGACAGGGACTGTATCAGACTTGATAAACTTATTTTCTCCCCAGCCCTTAGAACAGTGCTTGACACGCATCAAGTGCTTAACAAATACCATAAAAAAAATGACAGGCATTTGATTTAAGGGACTTAAAACTACAAAATGGGTTTCCTTGTTGAGCCTGAATGGCAGAAAGGGAAAGAGTTAAAAAATATTTCAATAATCTCCTGCACGGCCTCATAGAATATTGAAGTTGAGAATTGACGAGACTGGCTCTCGGGGTTTATTCTAAGAGGTTTCTTTTGCCCCACAAGAGTTTTTTGAATTAAATCATAACAACCATCAGAAGATGTATAAAATGAGAGCTTTTTGAATTAAATCATAACAACCATCAGAAGATGTATAAAATGAGAGCTTATTACAATAGAGTATATGCAAGGTCAGCTAAATACTGTCTGGGCTGAAAAATTAATAGGGGAAAGAGACCATTAATAGATTTGTTTCTTTGAGGAAGCGGTTGACTGAAATTCACTCTCACAATAGGCTCTGTTGAATGGCTCTAAAAGCAATGTACATTTGTGGAATCTTGCTACTTTCTTATCGGTGTTGAAACAATCAAAACAAGCAATCCAGGTTTAAAAGAATATTGCAAAGGGTTTTTTTTCCAAGTGCAAACGTTAATTCTCTTGAAATCCAGATTGTTATCCTATATATTTAGACTTCCAGTGCTGTTTTACTTGGAGAAATGTATTACAGAGAATTGACAGTTCTACAGTGTTTATATTTGCACACATATAAATATATATACACAGATGTGTGTATATGTGTGTATACATGTGTAAATATATACAAATATGCATATGAATATTATATAAAAAGAGAAGGTTGTCCACTGACCTCGAAAAGATATCAATGATGGTAAAATTTGCCTGTGTGTGTGCGTGAGGGAACAAAAAAATGGATATCTCAGACACACTGTACTTGCCCTGTCCCTTGTTCTGCTGGTCACAGTTGATGGTGTCACTCCTGATCCCATTTCTGTTTTGCCTCCTTGACCTTCAATCCTTATGAAGCTTCTGCTAAAAAATAACCATTTCTTTCTTGATTGCAGCATGCCAGACTGATCTATCAATCCAAGCTCCGCCACTGATCAGCTGTGTGACTTTGGGCAAGTCACTTGACTTCTCTGTGCCTCAGTTACCTCTTCTGTAAAATGGGGATGAAGACTGTGAGCCCCACGTGGGATAACCTGATTACCTTGTATCTACCACAGCGCTCGGAACAGTGCTCGACACATAGTAAGCGCTTAACAAATGCCACCATCACCATCACCATCAATAAGAGTTTTTTTATGGTATTTGTTAAACGCTTACTATGTTCCAGGCACTGTTCTAAGCACTGAGGTAGATACAAGGTTATCAGGTTGGACACAGTCCATGCCCCACATGGGGCTCACAGTCGCAATCCCCATTTTACAGATGAGATAACTGAGGCAGAGAGAAGTGAAGTTTCTTGCCCAAGGTCAAACAACAGACAAGTGGCAAAGCCGGGACTAAACCTCAGGTTCTTCTGACTTCCAAGCCTGTGCTCTAACCACTATCCTACGCTGCTCCTCAGTCAACTCACAGTTTTCAATTGAATTAGCAATGTCTAAAGTTTAGTTTATTAATAATAATAATAATGATGATGATGATAATGGTATCTTTTAAGCCCTTACTATGTGCCAAGCACTGTTCTAAGCACTGGGGTAGATGCAAGGTAGTCAGGTTGTCTCACGCGGGGCTTACAGTCTTAATCCTCATTTTACAGACGAGGTACCTGAGGCACAGAGAAGTTAAGTGACTTGTCCAAAGTCACACAGCTAAATGGCAGAGTGGGGATTAGAATCCATGACTTCTGACTCCCAAGCCTGGGTTCTTTACACTAAGCCACACTGTTTACTCCAGACTGTAAGCATGTTGTGGGCAGGGAATATTCCAAATGCTTAGTACAGTGCTCTGCACACAATAAGGGCTGGATTGCATCCAGTTTATTCATTCAATAGTATTTATTGAGCGCTTACTAGGTGCAGAGCACTGTACTAAGCGCTTGGAATGAACAAGTCGGCAACAGATAGAGACGGTCCCTGCCGTTTGACGGGCTCACGGTCTATTGATGGTCTGTCTTTAGAACTAGATTATAAACTCATCCACTCAATTGTAAAATCCTTGAGGGCAGAGGAATAGAGTCTACTTAGTCCATTATACTTTTCCAAGTGTTTAGTTCAGGGCTCTGCACATAGTAAGTGCTCAAAATATACCAATGGCTCACTGAAAAGAGCACGGGCTTTGGAGTCAGAGGTCATGGGTTCGAACCCCGGCTCTGCCACTTGTCGGCTGTGTGACTTTGGGCAAGTCACTTAACTTCTCGGTGCCTCAGTTACCTCATCTGTAAAATGGGGATTAAGATTGTGAGCCCCCCGTGGGACAACCCGATTCCCCTGTGTCTACCCCAGCGCTTAGAACAGTGCTCGGCATATAGTAAGCGCTTAACAAATACCAACATTATTATTAATTATTTGATTTCTTCTGCCCTTCTTGCCGTTTGTTTTCAAATGGTAGCTCTCCACACAGCAGGTGTTTGAATATCCTGCTTCATCCGTTCTCTTCACGTGTCCCACCCAGCATAAGAGTGTTGAGGTGAGCAAACCTTCAGGGCTAGGAAATTGATTCAGTGCCAGAAGTTCATTGCTTGCGATCCTGTCTTGCCACATGGCAATGAGTCATATCTGGTTTATTACAAAAAGGCTGGAAGGAGCAATACGAATTTTCTCAACGGTAGAAATAACACAAAGAATTAAATTATCTGGTTGCTCCGAATCTAGCAGTAGCTCATGGTTCCATGAGAAGTTAGCTTCCGAAGCTAATCGCACTTATTCTATTACTTGTATGCCAAATGACGTCACCGTATTTCTATCCCTGAAAAATAGCTTGAGGTAAGGTAAATTACGGAGTAAACTGAGTCGGGAGCCGGCTGGGTCCTTCCCATGACTGATAATGGACTGGGGTTTTTTTGACTGACATTCAATAATTACATTTTAAATTTATAACATGCATATGTATTTCACCTTTAAACATCCCCGGACTGTACTATTCATAAAAATAGCTCTACTTCATATTCAAAGACATCCCCGATGATGAAGATCCCTCTTGACTGTAAGCTTCTTGTGGTCAGGGAATGTGTCTACCAACTCTGTCCTATTTTATTCATTCATTCAATAGTATTTACTGAGCGCTTACTATGTGCAGAGCACTGTACTAAGCGCTTGGAATGTACAAATCGGTAACAGATAGAGACGGTCCCTGCCCTTTGACGGTCTTCCAGTCTAATCGGGGGACACGGAGAGACAAGAACAATGGCAATAAATAGAATCGAGGGGAAGAACATCTCATTAAAACAATAGCAAATAGAATCAGGGTGATGTACATCTCATTAACAAAATAAATAGGGTAATGAAGATATATACAGTTGAGCGGACGAGTACGGCGCTGAGGAGATGGGACGGGAGAGGGGGAGGAGGAGAGGGAAAGCGGGGAGAAGAGGGTTTAGCTGCGGAGAGGTGAAGGGGCGGGTAGAGGGAGCAGGGGGAAAAGGGGAGCTCAGTCAGGGAAGGCCTCTTGGAGGAGGTGAGCTTTAAGTAGGGTTTTGACTTTCCAAGCACTTGGTTCAGCGCTTCACTAGAGAAGCAGCGGGGCTTAGTGGATAGAACACAGAATGACGTGGGGACGTGGGTGCTGATCCCGACTCTTCCTCTTATCTGCTGTGTGACCTCGGGCAAGTCACTTCACTTCTTTGTACCTCAGTTACCTCACCTGTAAAGTGGGCATAAGAGTGTGAGCCCCACAGGGGACAGGGAGTGTGTCCAATGTGATTAACTTGTATCTACCCCAACGTTTAAAGCAGTGCTTGGCCCATAGCGCTTAACAAGTACTATTATTATTATTGCTCTGCACACAGTAGGCATTCAGTAAGCAGTACTGATTGATTACAGTGCACTTGAAAGTGCATTAAGTGGCTGCTTAAGCCAATGTAGGATCCAGTGGATAATTCTTTGTGTACAGATATTTAATGTTTGTAGCATCTGAGGCTGTTTTTTGCCTCCTTGTCTCTGTTTCTACATGAATCTTTGGCTCAAAGACAGCCACCCCCTCTCTGGACTGTGAGTTCACTCATGGCAGGGAATGAGTCCGCTTACTGTTTTATATCGTACTCTCCCAAACGCTTAGTACAGTACTTTCCACCCAGTAAGCGCTCAATAAATACGACTGAATGAATAAATCCTTATGGGAGCGCACCATGCAAGTCTATCCTCAGTTGGGATACAGCCTCGTCTAGGGCTTCATTAATCCGTGTCCTTCAAATGTTTCTTCAACTCTCCCGGCTTTTGTTTTGCAGATTTCGACTCTCCAAACAGCAGCTTCTTGGGATTTCTATCTCTGGTGCTCTCTTCATGTATCCCACTCAGAGCAGCTGTGTCACGGTGAGCAAAGTTTCAATGCTGGGAGATTGATTACGTTCCCGAAATTAATTTTGGTGAACTTGCCTTACCTCTAGATATTGAGTAAAACCTATAAGTGACTCTGGTGGCTCAAGGAGGCAGATGTGGAAGGGTTGTTTAAGTATCCTGCAGTCTTCATTCTCTTCACATAAATAAATGGTGGTATTTGTTAAGCGCTTACTATGTGCCAAGCACTGTTCTAAGCCCTGGGGGATTCAAAGTGATCAGGTCGTCCCACGTGGGGCCTCACAGTTTTAAATGCCATTTTACAGATGAGGTCACTGAGGCACAGAGAAGTGACTTGCCCAAAGTCACACAGCTGGCAAGCGGCGGAGCCGGGATTAGAACCCATGACCTCTGACTCCCAAGCCCGCGCTCTTTCCACGGAGCCATCCCGCTTCTCTATGTCCCAACCAGCATAACTGTTTTAAGGTGAACATAGCTTTGAAGGATAACTAAGGTGCGAGTCTTCCATAATTGCCTAGGACTAATATAAGTGCAAAAACTAAAGACGTGTAATAATAATAATGTCATTTAAGTGCTTATTATATGCCAGGCACTGTATTAAGCACTGGGGTGGATACAAGCAAATTGGGATAGACACAATCCCTGTCCCACGTAGGGCTCTCGGTCTCAATCCCCCTTTTACAGATGAGATAACTGAGGCCCAGAGAAGTGAAGTGACTTGCCCAAGGTCACACAGCAGACAAGCGGCAGAGGCAGGACTGGAACTCATGACCTGCTGACTCCCAGGTCAGTGCTCTATCCACTACGGCTATATCCCTACCCACTCTTTCATAGTCCGTGACATTACTATAGAGGACATACGCTGTTATCAATTTTAAGGGGTCACCGAAGTCTCTGTCTAAAATGCCTCTCATTGAACTGCAACACTTAAAAGATGATGATGATGATGTCCTTGTGAGATTTTACTTGACGAAGTTCAGGGCAACGTCCGATGGTGTGTATGCCATTAGGATGGGCATTGTTCCCTGTGATCCAGGTGGATCAGAAAGTCTAAAATAATAATAATAATGACGGTATTTGTTAGGTGCTTACTATGTGCCAAGCACTGTTCTAAGCACTGGGGTAGATACAAGGTAATCAGGTTGTCCCCACATGGGACTCGCAATCTTAATCCCCATTTGACAGATGGGGCAACTGAGGCCCAGAGAAGTGAAGCGACTTGCCCAAAGTCACGCCGCTGACAGGCGGCGGAGCCGGGATTAGAATCCACGACCTCTGACTCCCACGCCCGGGTTCTTTCCACTAAGCTACGCTTACGTCATGCTATACTTAATCTTTCAGTTGGCCTTCCTTTACTTTACACATAGCTGCCTACGGATAAAACCCTGTTTTAAGAACGGACGTGCGTGTGGGGGTGAGGGCACATCTCAGTACAGAGGTCCTCTGAGATACTGACAGACACCATTGATGATGATGACTGACGACGACAAAGGCCCGAAGATACCAGCCTCCACACCGAATTTAAGCTCTACGGATTCGTTGCTTCGTTCAACCGATTCTACGGCTCTGGCTTTGGGGTGTTTTGATCCAGCCGAGGGAAGTCTGGAGGCTGGAAATTGTGAGAAGTCTTCTGAGGCCTTGGTTATTGCCTTTATATCCTCCCTTCTTTTATTTCTACCTCTGGGACTTCCAGTTCTATTGGGAAGGCATTCGCCCTGGGAATTAGATTAAACACATCATCTCCTGTTTGTAAAACTGGGAACTAATGAGAGTGGAAAAGGCTGTAAAGCTTTAAGTGACTTATTTCCTTTCACTGGCAATCCATCAGTGGTATTTATTGAGCACTTACTGTGTTCAGACTTAATAATAATAATGATGTTGGTATTCGTTAAGCGCTTACTAGGTGCAGAGCACTGTTCTAAGCGCCGGGGTAGACACGGGGGAATCGGGTTGTCCCACGTGGGGCTCACAGTCTTAATCCCCATTTTATAGATGAGGTCACTGAGGCACAGAGAAGTTAAGTGACTTGCCCACAGTCACACAGTTGACAAGGGGCAGAGCCGGGATTCAAACCCATGACCTCTGACTCCAAAGCCCGTGCTCTTTCCACAGAGCCACGCTGCTTAAGTGCTCAGAGCACTGTTAATAATAATAATAATAATAATGGTATTTGTTAAGCACTTACTCCGTGACAAACACTGTACTAAGCCCTGGGGTGGATACAAGCTAATCAGGATGGGCACAGTCCCTGTCTCACACGGGGAGCATAATCTTAATGCCCATTTTAATAATAATAATGTTGGTATTTGTTAAGCGCTTACTATGTGCAGAGCACTGTTCTAAGCACTGGGGTAGGTACAGGGTAATCAGGTCGTCCCACGTGAGGCTCACAGTTAATCCCCATTTTACAGATGAGGGAACTGAGGCACAGAGAAGTGAAGCGACTTGCCCAAAGTCACACAACAGACAAGTGGCGGAGTCAGGATTAGAACCCACGTCCTCTGACTCCCAAGCCCGGGCTCTTTCCAGTAAACCACACGGGAATCATTGGCATCGTCGGCATCAGGCATGGGAATGGAGTCAGGAGTCAGGGAGGTTAGTGAGGTTGAAGCAGAAGTCACTGAGAACTAGGAAAGGGCAGTCAGCGTCAGTAAAGCCAAGGTTGGGTAATGTTTCCAGGAAAAGGGGTCTTCCACAGTGTGGAGGGCAGCTGAGACGTCAAGAAAGATTAGGGTCGCGTAGAAACTATGGGATTTGGCAAGAACCTTAGTGACGTTAGTTTTGGGGCAGTTAAGGGGATGGAAGCGGGATTACAAGGAGACACCACCTCACCCCACCCTGTCACAATCAATATCCCCCTCTAGCCTGTAAGCTCCTTATGGGCAGAGAAGCTGTCTGCTGTTGTACTTTCCCAAGCACTTAGCACAGTGCTCAGCCCATAGTAAAAGGTCGGTACAATTGATTGATGGATCGGTTGACAAGGAGAGAATTGGAGGGAGGAAGTGAAGGCAGTGGGTGTAAAACAACTTCTTCATGGGGTTTGGAGAGGAATGGTAGTTCATTACAATAATGTTGGTATTTGTTAAGCGCTATGTGCAGAGCACTGTTCTAAGCGCTGGGGGAGAGACAGGATAATCAGGTCGCCCCACGGGGGGCTCACAGCCTTAATCCCCATTTTACAGATGAGGTGACTGAGGCCCAGAGAAGTTAAGTGACTTGCCCACAGTCACACAGCTGACAAGGGGCAGAGCCGGCATTCGAACCCATGACCTCTGACTCCCAAGCCCGGGCTCTTTCCACTGAGCCACGCTGCTTCTCAGATCATGGGCAGGGAATGTGTCTATCGTTCTATTGTCCTCTCCCAAGAGTTTAGTAGAGTGCTCTGCACACAGTAAGTGCTCAATAAATAGGATTGATAATTAATGAATCAATGAGGGAGAAGGGGCAGTAACTGGAGGAAACCATGGGGTCCAGCGAGGAGGTTTTTTTAGGAGGGGGAAGACTTGTCATGCAAGTAACAGAGCGAGCACAATTAGCTTCAGAAGCCAAACTCTCCACGGAACCAGCAGCAACTGCTGAACAAAAATACCGATAAGAGGTTCTTTAGTATTTTTGAATTCGCCTTGAAATTATGGCTTATTTTCCTAGGCACTGCGAAAGCCCACTCGAATATTAGTTATGTAAATGAATCATTCATCATATAATCTCATTGATTTTTAACGTTTTGGTGAAGAGATATAGCCGAGATTACATTCGCATAGCAAAATGTATTGGTTCCACTTCCATGTGATGGTCAGTAATATTGAAACAGAAAATAACCCAGTGCAGCTATTTAGAAATACTACTAACTTTGTGCAAATAATGTGCAGTTTCTATTTCAACTTCGTACCACCTCCTTTTGGTTTTGCACTAGTACCTTTCAGAGTTGGTTGTGAATTAAATTTCCTAATAGCAAACCAACAAGAAAGTTAGATTGAATCCATTTTTGGCCAAGGAATAATCTAAACTAATTTCTAAAGAACTTGTTTATTTTAAGCATTAGGTCTGTGCTTCAGAGGAGTATGTCTAGAAAAATTCATACTTTTGATTTAGACCATTAACTCTTCCTCTACACCGCTAAGTTCCTTGTGGACAGAGATTGATTTATTTTAAAATATGAAAGCACAAGGTCATGACCAATTTCCTTCGGGAAATTTCTGGCCAAATCTTAATAAATTGGAGCTGCTTGGAAAAAGAGGAACTAGTAACTAAACCAACTTCCACCATGGAACCCCGATGATATTTATTAATGAATCAGTCTGTGATATTTGTTGAGAACTTACTGTGTGCAGATGTCAATCAATCGGTGTATTTAAGAGCATATACTGAGTTCAGAAAATACTTTTCTGAACTTACTACTTACATTAGTAAGTGCTTGGGAGAATACAACAAAAGTAAGAAGAAGCAGGTCCAACCAGAAGTAAGAAGCAGCAACATGGTCTAGAGGAAAGAGTACAGGCCTGGGAGTCAGAGGACCTGGGTTCTAATTCCGGCTCCACCACCCGTCTGCTGTGTGACCTTGGGCAAATCACTTAACTTCTGTGTGCCTCAGTTACCTCACTGGTAAAATGAGGATTAAGACTCTGAGCCCCAAGAGGGACATGACCGTGTCCAACCTGATTATAATAATGTTGGTATTTGTTAAGCGCTTACTATGTGCCGAGCACTGTTCTAAGCGCTGGGGGAGACACAAGGGAATCAGGTTGTCCCACGTGGGGCTCACAGTCTTAATCCCCATTTTACAGATGAGGTCACTGAGGCACCGAGAAGTGAAGTGACTTGCCCACAGTCACACAGCTGACAAATGGCCGAGCCGGGATTCGAACCCATGTCCTCTGACTCCAAAGCCCGTGCTCTTTCCACTGAGCCACGCTGCTTCTCAGCCCTGCTGATTATCCTATATCTACCCCTGTGCTTTGTGTTTAGTACAGTGCGCAGCACATAGTGTGTCTTCTTATTGCTAGATTGTACTCTCCCAAGCGCTTAGTACAGTGCTCTGCATATAGTAAGCACTCAGTAAATATGTCTGACAGTGAACTTTACAAATACCATTAAAAATGTAAAATAATACGTTCCATCTCAAATGTCCACTCTACACAGAAGTTATTCTAAAGTTCTTGTTCGTCCCACTTGATTTGGCCAAGTGTGCGTTCAGAATTCAGTGACAGTTTTAACTCTGAACCAATAATAAAAATCTTGGTCATACGTAGAGTTCCCATGTGCATATTGGGCCATGAACAACTTCTTTGGGTGTAAATGATAACCTAAATCAACTGCAATAATAAGTAGCCTGATGCACTCTGTGAAGCAGTTCCATAATCATTTGCGTCTGTTTTTGTGTCTGCCATTCCAGAGCAAAATCATCAATCCATAAAAACTCCTGAAAGAGTAATTCCAGGCCATCTGACTATGCATGGAATCTTGTTTTGGAAATTTTCCAGAGAACTAGAAGTCGACTCTTCTAGGTCCCTTGTCATTTCCTCAAACATGGCTAGGTATCACGGACTGAATAAAATAGACCTGCTATACCTACATTTTTAGAACAAAAATAATAAGTTGTAATCTGGTCGTGGGCGGGGAATACGTTGTATAGTACTCTCCCAAATGCCTATTACAGTGCTCTGCTCACTTAAGCACTCCGTAAATAGACTGATGATAATAATAATAAGATATTTGTTAAGCATTTACTCTATGCCAAGCACTGTATTAACCATAAGAATGGATCCAAGACCATCAGGTCTGATACAGTCCCTGTCCCACAAGGACTTCACAACCTAAGGGGGTGGGGAAAAAAGGTATTTAATTCCCATTTTACAGATGATGAAACTGAGGCACAGAGAAGTGACATACTCAAGGTCACGCAACCAACCAGCAAGTAACCGAGGCAAGATTAGAATCCAAATCCTCTGATTCCCAGGCCTGTGCTCTTTCCAGTACACCAATTTGCTGGGTCTACCAATAATTTTGATAATTCAGACGACAAGCCCCTTCGGGAACAGGGATCGTGTCTATCTGTGTATTCTCTCCTAGTGCTCCTAGTGCTCAGTACAATGTTCTGCATACAGTAAGTACTTAATAACAATCAATTCACCCGTCAGTCATATTTATTGAGTGCTTATTGTAATCAGAGTACTTAACTAAGCACTTGGGAGATACAATATGACAGGCACATTCCCTGACCACAGTGAGTTTATAGTCTAGTTGGAGAGACCGATATTAATATAAATAAATGAATTACAGGATAAGGATATAAATGAATAAATTAACAGGTAGAGCGGGGGTTGAATGAAGAAAGCAAATCAGGGCAATGCAGAAGGATGTGGGAAATGAGGGCTTAGTTATTACTACTAATAAATATCATTACTATTAATTGTAAAATTTTGTGTAAAATGTCACATGACACATCGTACTGCAGCGCATAGTGCCCTGAAGTGATCTTATTCTCCCAGGAGCTTAGTACAGTGCCCTGCACATAGTAAATGAACAATAAATAATATTGATTAATTGATTGATCTTATTATTGATCCTGAGGCATCAGCAAAATAAGTGGTCAGTTGAGCTGGGTAGTTATTTTCCACTGCAAGGCCCTTGACTATTTGAGATCATTTATTTGTGCCATTCTCTTCAAGACGGTGAAGGGACATGGAGACTGGGAGGGTGTAGCTATCTGGGCTTTTCACTTGAGTGAAACTAAAAGATTGTGTAGCACTTTTTCATAATGACTCTCAAGAACTGACAGTCTAGAAGACAAAAATGATGACTTTCTTTCCAAAGAGGAACCTGGCTGGGTTAAACAGACAAAATAGGCTCTCCAAAGAGTACCAGTAAGAGGCACAAAAAGCTATATGGGAATGTGTTGGATTTTAGGGTTTCCAAAATTGTGTGTGCCGTGATTGCAAAGCGTGGGATAAGTAAGGGCTAAAACCCATCTGGTATGTCGGGAAAGGAGGTCAATCGATCGATACGTCTATTTATTTGCTATTGGTTTAATGAGATGATCTTCCCCCTTGATTCTATTTATTGCCATTGTTCTTGTCTGTCCATCTCCCCCAATTAGACCGTAAGCCCGTCAAAGGGCAGGGACTGTCTCTATCTGTTACCAATTTATACAATCCAAGTGCTTAGTACAGTGCTCTGCACATAGTAAGCGCTCAATAAATACTATTGAATGAATGAATGAATATTTATTGTTGTACTGTACCCTCCCAAGGGCTCTGCATGCAGTAGTAAGCACTCAATAAATACGACTGAATGAATGAATGATGATATGTATTGAGAAGCAGTGTGGCTAAGTAATAATAAGACTAATTATGGCATTTGTTAAGCACTTACTATATACTAAGCGCTGAGGTGGATACAAGCAAAATGGGTTGGAGACGGTCCTTGTCCCACATGGGGGTCCCAGTCTCAATCCCCATTTTACAGATGAGGGAACTGAGGCCCACAGAAGTAAAGTGACTGGCCCATGGTCACACAGCAGACGAGTGGTGGAGTGGAGAATAGAACCCATAACCTTCTGACTCCCAGGCCCTTGCTCTATCCTGGCTGCTTTGGGTCTGGGAGTCTGAAGGATCTGGGGTCTAATCCTGGCTCTGCCACATGTCTGCTGTGTGACCTTGGGCAAGTCACTTTACTGGGTCTCAGTTCCCTTATCTTTAAAATGGGAACTCAGAGTGTGAGCTAGGTCTGGGAGTCTGAAGGATCTGGGGTCTAATCCTGGCTCTGCCACATGTCTGCTGTGTGACCTTGGGCAAGTCACTTCACTGGGTCTCAGTTCCCTTATCTTTAAAATGGGAACTCAGAGTGTGAGCTATATAAATAATAATGGCACTTGTTAAGCGCTTACTATGTGCAAAGCACTGTTCTAAGCACTGGGGAGGATATAAGGTGATCAGGTTGTCCCACGTGGGGCTCACAGTCTTCATCCTCATTTTCCAGATGAGGTCACTGAGGCACAGAGAAGTTAAGTGACTCGCCCAGAGTCACGCAACTGACAGGTGGCGGAGCCGGGATTTGAACCCGTGACCTCTGACTCCCAAGCCCGGCCTCTTTCCACTGAGCCACGCTGCTTCTCTATGGACATGGACTGTGTCCAACCCCAATTTTCTTGCATTCCCCCCAGCGCTTAGTACAGTGCCTGGCACATCTTTATTGCTGCACTGTACTTTCCAAGTGCTTAATACAGGGTTCTGCACACCGTCAGCTCTCAATTAATATGACTGAATGAATGAACATAGTAAGCTCTTAAATGCCACAATTATTATTATTAACTTGTATCTATCCCAGTGATTAAAACAGTGCTTGTCATATCGTAAATCTTAACAAGTACCACTATTATTATTATTATGTATTGAGAACTTACTGTATATAGAGCACTGTATTAAGTGCCTGGAAGACTATCCATCCCAGATAGCTTCCAAAAAGCAACCAAAATTGTAAACACGGGTAATCTAGTTTCATATAGTATGCATGTTACTAAAATTCAATAATTCAATTTTCTTGAGCTGAGCAAATGTACTCCGGCTTAGGTCGGTGGCTTAGAGAAAGCGGAGAATCACCTTAGGAAGAGGAAAGGAAGAAGGAAATGAAAGTTTTTGTGCTTTGGGATATTTAAAAGCTCTCCCTGATTCCATTGCCTCTATTCCTTCCCTCTCTCGCAATGTTAAATCCTGTCATTACTTGCTTCGCAACATTCCCAGGAGCTGCCTCCAACACTTTATTCCAACGGCCCCCACGCTGGCCCACGCTCTTGACTACCGCATCAGCCTCCTCCCTCACCTTCCTGTCTCCAGTCTCTCCCCTCTCCAGTCCATATTTCAGCCAGTCTGTCAGTCAGTGGCATTCACTGCCCACTTACTCTGTGCTGAACACTGTAGATTTCTCACTGCTTCCCCAATCGCTCTCCAAGAATGCCACACTACACACATCTACACACTCCATAAAAGCCTCCAGTGGTTGCCCATTCCCCTCCACATCAAACAGAAACTCCTGACCGTAGCTTTAAAGCACTAGCCAGCTATACCAACTACACCCCAGGCCCTAATCTTTGTTCCTCTCAAGATAAACTATCATTTATATTAACGTCTGTCGCCTGCTCTGGGTTGTAAACTCACTGTGGATAGGGAATGTGTCCGTCTATGGTTATAGTGTAGTCTCCTGAGCACTGAGTACAGTGCTAAAGTACGGACTGAACTTCGTTTTCATCTCTCCCATGTCCGACATTGGTCTCCCCTACCTGAGACTCTTTCCCTGATCATCGCCAACAGACCACAGCTCTCCCTCTCTTCAAGACCCCTCTGAGATCGCCCCTCCAAAAAAACCTTCCCCAAATAATCAAACCCCTCCACTTCATATTTATTGATCGTTTACTGTGTGTGGAGAATAATAATAATAATAATGTCGGTATTTGTTAAGCGCTTACTATGTGCCGAGCACTGTTCTAAGCGCTGAGGTAGACACAGGGGAATCAGGTTGTCCCACGTGAGGCTCACAGTCTTAATCCCCATTTTACAGATGAGGGAACTGAGGCACCGAGAAGTGAAGTGACTCTTACCCACAGTCACACAGCTGACAAGTGGCCTAGTCGGCATTCGAACCCATGACCTCTGACTCCAAGGCCCGTGCTCTTTCCACTGGGCCACGCTGCTTCTCTAAGAACTGTACTAAGAGAACTGTACTAAGCGCTTGGGAGAGCACAGTATAGCAGAGTTGGTAGACACATTTCCTGCCCACAATGAGCTTTAAGTCATCCTACCGCCTGTACGGTACTTCTGCTTCACCTAAACAACTAAGTTCCTACAAGCCTTATAGAATTTATGCACATGCCTTATATTCTAATCACTCCTCCATCTGTACTCTGCTAAAGCACAGTAAGTGCTTAACCAATACCATTGTAATAATAATAGTAATTAAAGTGAGTCTTCCCAGGTATATTATAAACTCCCTGAGGGCAAAGGTCATGTCTTCTCTTCTGTACTCTGCGAAGCACTTAGTACAGCGGTCTGCCCAAGGCAACAAGCTTACGTGCAGACAGAGATTAAATAAATTAGAAAGCAAAGTTTATCCAGGTAAGTCTGACTCACCTGCAGAAGGACTTATGTACCCAGCACTGAGAGACTCACATGACATGACAGAGGTAACCTGATTTCCTCGTGTCTACCCCAGCACTCGGTACAGTGCCCGGCACAGATTAAGTGCACAACAAATACCACTAAAAAAAAATTGCTCAATAAATACTATTGATGGATTGACTGAGCTCAAGCCAGAACCAGAAGCCGAATTCAAACAAGTCTTAGAGCAGCATTATTTCTGCTGGCCCGAGAGCAGGGGCCTGGCTTTATTATAGCAAGCAATCAATCATTGGTATTTATTGAGCTCTTACTGTGTACAGAGCACTGTACTAAACCTTTGGGAGAGCATAATGTATGAGAGTTAGTAGAAATGGCTTTGTATGGCTTGATAATGAAAGTTTCCTTTAAGGACTCCAATACTATTGATTGATTATCTGAAATTAGGCAGAAAAATCTCCTCATTTTCTATTAACAATGGTTCTTGACTTTCTACTCCGGGCAGAATCATCAGCTGTTTGGATCCTCCTCAAATTCTCCGGGGCTTTTGACATCATGGACCACTCCTTCGTCCTCAAAACACTATCCAGCTTCGGTTTAGCTGACACAGTACAATCCTGGTCCTCCCCCTACCACTCTCATAATAATAATAATAATAATGTTGGCATTTGTTAAGCGCTTACTATGTGCAGAGCACTGTTCTAAGCGCTGGGGTAGACACAGGGGAATCAGGTTGTCCCACGTGGGGCTCACAGTCTTCATCCCCATTTTACAGATGAGGGAACTGAGGCACAGAGAAGTGAAGGGACTTGCCCACAGTCACACAGCTGACAAGTGGCAGAGCTGGGATTCGAACTCATGAGCCCTGACTCCAAAGCCCGTGCTCTTTCCACTGCGCCACGCTGCTTCTCACCCCTCCTCAGCTTTGTTGGCTACTCCTCTGCCAATCAATTGCATCTATCGAGGGTTTACTGTCTGCAGGACACTGTATTAAGGACTTGGGAGAGGCCACTATAATACAATAGAGTTGGTATTGGGTCAGAGGTCATGGGTTCGAATCCCAGCTCTGCCCCTTGTCAGCTGTGTGACTGTGGGCAAGTCACTTCACTTCTCTGTGCCTCAGTTACCTCATCTGCCAAATGGGGATTAACTGGGAGCCTCACGTGGGACAACCCGATTACCCTGTATCTACCCCAGCGCTTAGAACAGTGCTCCGCACATAGTAAGCGCTTAACAAATACCAACATTATTCCCTGCCAACAATGAGTTTACAGTCATCCTCTTGTGGGAATCCCTCAAGGCTCTGTTCAAGGTTCCCTATTTCTCTAGCTTTACACCCAGTCTCCCAGAGATCGCGTCCATCTGAGAAGCAGCAAGGCTTAGTGGATCGGGCACGGGACTAGGAATCAGAAGGACTCGGGTTCTAATCCCAGCTCTGCCACGTGTCAGCTGTGTGACCTTAAGACTGTAAGCTCGTTGTGGGCAGGGAATGTGACTGTTCACTGTTGCGCTGTACTCTCTCAAGCACTTAGTAGAGTGCTCTGCACACTGTCAGCGCTCAATAAATACGAATAAATGAATAAATAACCTTGGGCAAATCATTTTTCTTCTCTGGGCCTTAGTTAGCTCATTTGTAAAATGGAGATTAAGAGTGTGAGCCTCATGTGGTCAGAAATGTATCCAACCTCATTAACCTGTAGCTACCCCGGTGCTTGGCACATAAGTGCTTCACAGGTACCATAATCATTATTATACATTTGCATGTACGGTAACTGTCTCAGGCTCTCAGTCCAGTGCTTTGCACACAGTAAACACTCAATAACTATGATTGAATAAATGGCTTCTGCTAGCACCTCACTGCAGATGACTCCTAAATCTGTCACTCTAGCCCTGACCTCTCCTCTGATCTGCAAATATACTTAGCACTCAATAACTATGATTGAATGAATGAACGGATGGATGACTTCTGCTGGCACCTCTACGCAGATGACTCCTAAATCGGTATCTCTAGCCTTGACCTCTCCTCTGATCTGCAATCCCACACCTCCTCACACCTCTAAGACATTCCCACTTGCTTGTCCTGCCGGCTCCTCAGATCAATACGTCAAAAACCAAACTTCTCACCTTTCCCCCAAAACTCTTCCAGCACCACCACTATCCCATTACGGGTGGTGAGATTCCCATCTTCCTCCTTCCATAATAAGCCTGCCACGTGCTTGTAACCTCAACTGTTTGTTATCAGTCATACAATTCTCACTTTCAATCTACCACCAAAACCTGCAGGTATTTCCTGCAAATCTTCTTAATCTGCCCCTTAAAAACTAGGTGCTGTAAGAAATTACAAGTGAAGAATAAGGAAGACTTTTACCTGAGTCCATATCAGCTAGAACCCTTTTTATGAAAAAGATATTTGTCTGAGAATGGACTAAAACACAGAGACGTATTTTCTATATATAGTTTCCAATTTTTTTTATCCTTTCTTTAAATTGCAGGAGGAAACAATTTGATGTTAATATGCTAATATGTGCACATTATTTTTCTCCGATCTCTGGGGTAATTGTTAGAGAATTTAAATTGAGCTGGATTTCAGGACTAGTATTAATTTTTTTCCCCCAACCATCTGTCTGGTTGATCTGATTTGTAACGATTTTTCTTGTAATTTTTCCCACTGAGAGATTATTTAATTCATATTATAAAGTGAGCAAGCTACAATTCTGGATAGTAAATTCATTCATTCAATTACATTCACTGAGCGCTTACTGGGTGCAAAGCACTGTATTAAGCACTTGGGAGAGTACGATATAACAACAGACACATTCCTGCCAATAATGAGCCCACGGTCTGGCAGGGAAGACAGACATTAACATATACAAATAAATAAATAGGTAAATATATGTATATATACATATGTGCAGTGGGGATGGGAGGGAGGATGAATGATGGGAGGAGTTAGGGTGATAATAATAATAATAATAATGTTGGTATTTGTTAAGCGCTTACTATGTGCAGAGCACTGTTCTAAGCGCTGGGGTAGACACAGGGGAATGAGGTTGTCCCACGTGGGGCTCACAGTCTTAATCCCCATTTTACAGATGAGGGAACTGAGGCACAGAGAAGTGAAGTGACTTGCCCACAGTCACACAGCTGACAAGTGGCAGAGCTGGGATTCGAACTCATGACCTCTGACTCCAAAGCCCGTGCTCTTTCCACTGAGCCATGATGCAGAAGGGAGGGGGAGAAGAGGAGTTTAGTCAGGGAAGCCTTCTTGGAAGGGATGTTCCTTCACAGTGTGGCTCAGTGGAAAGAGCCCAGGCTTGGGAGTCAGAGGTCATGGTTTCAAATCCCAGCTCTGCCACTTGTCAGCTGTGTGACTGTGGGCAAGTCACTTAACTCCTCTGTGCCTCAGTTACCTCATCTGTAAAATGGGGATTAAAAAGCTGTGAGCCCCACATGGGACAACCTGATCACCCCGTATCTACTCCAGCATTTAGAACAGTGCTCTGCACATAGTAAGTGCTTAACAAATACCAACATTATTATCCTTTCTTTAAATTGCAGAAGAAAACAATTTGATGTTAAAATGTTAATACATGCACATTATTTTTCTCCAATCTCTGGGGCAGTTGTTAGAGAATTTAAATTGAGCTGGATTTCAGGTCCAGTATTATCTTTTTTTCCCCTGCCCACCTGTCTGGTTGATATGATCTGTAACTATTTTTCTTGTAATTTTTCCCAATGAGGGATTATTTAATTCGTATGATAATGTGAGCAAGCTACAATTCTGTATAGTAATTGTATCTTACAGGTGACAGTGCTCTAAGGGGAACCTAAACAAGAAAAAATATGAATGATTATGAACAACATTTGCAGTGCAGCACGGCACTGAGCTTGTAATAACTCTGAAGAAAACTAAGTTTAGTTACAGCCTACACCTGAGAATCGCTCCTCACAAGCAAAAATTTCCATCAATAACACAGAATTGTGCAGTCACGCTGGATTATGCCTCTTAGGTATTACATTATCCAATGATGCACAGAGACAGGGAGAGTGAAAGCAAATAAAAATAATAATAATGATAATGATGGCATGCATTAAGTGCTTACTATGTGTAAAGCACTGTTCTAAGTGCTGGTGTGGATACAAGCTAATCAAGTTGTACACAGTTCCAGGCCCGCATGGGGCTCATGGTCCTAATCCCCATTTTACAGATGAGGTAACTGAGGTTTGAAGAAGTGAAGTGAGAATTAGAACCCGGATCCTTTTGACTGCCAGGCCCGGGCTTTAACCATTAGGCCATGCTGCTTCCAAGATAAAGTAAGGCAAGAACAAGGCAACAAACTCCACACCAATTTGAATTTCCATCACGCTACTGAGTTGGCCAGTTCCTAACTGACTGAGCTATCTGGTTTCCAGATCATTTTCCCTCCTGCTTTCTTTGAATCTTCTCAACCGCAAATGGCAGGACGAAAATCACCAACAATAAAATCCTGAGAGACAACGAACTCACCATCACTGAGGCAATAGTCCCGTCAATAATAATGCTAATTGGGGTATTTGTTAAGCACTTACCACGTGCCAGGCACCGTACTAAGCACTGGGGTGGATACAAGCAAATCGAGTCGGACACAGTCTCTGTCCCATTTTACAGTTTCAATTCCCATTATACAAGTGAGGTAACTGAGGTTAAGAGAAGTGAAATACGTACATATTTATGATACTATTTATTTTTTTAATATGTATATATCTATAATTCTATTTATTTATATTGAGGCTATTGATGCCTGTCTACTTGTTTTGGTGTCTGTCTCCCCCCTTCTAGACTGTGAGCCCGTTGTTGGGTGGGGATTGGCTCTGTTGCCGAACTGTGCTTTCCAAGTGCTTAGTACAGTGCTCTGAACACAGTAAGAGCTCAATAAATATGACTGAATTCAAGGCCACTCAGCAGACAAGTGGTAGAGTTGGAATTAATACCCATGGCCTTCTGACTTCCAGGCCTGTGTCCTATCCACTACTCCATACATCAACCCAGCCACGTAGGGCAGGACGTGAGAAGAGTGGATCACAGCAGAGTACCTAAGTAGCCGTTGAGTAGCACTCGGGGACGGGTCCATGCAAACTAGGAAGGCAGAATAAATGGCTTTCAGACAGAGTGAAAGACAATCCGTAATGTAATGTAGCAGTGAACCGTCTTAGGACCACTGCAGCAGTTCAAACATACTCCGTGAGCGCTTACTGCGTGCAGAGCACTGTACTAAGCACTTGGAAAGTACAATTAGGCAACAACTAGAGACAATCCCTGCCCAACAACGGGCTCACAGTCTAGAAGTTGGGGGGAGCGGTTGTTTGATGATGATGATGATGATATACTTAAATAATAATAATGACAATCATAATGATATTTGTTAAACACTTACTATGTGCCAAGCGCTGTTCTAAGAGCTGGGGTAAATACAAGGTAATCAGGTTGCTCCACATAGGCCTCACATTCTTAATCCCCATTTTACATATGAGATAACTGAGGCCCAGAGAAGTGAAGTGACTTGCTCAAAGTCACATTGCTGACAAATTCATTCATTCATTCAGTAGTATTTATTGAGCTCTTACTATGTGCAGAGCACTGTACTAAGCGCTTGGAATGTACAAATCGGTAACAGATAGAGACAGTCCCCGCCCTTTGACGGGCTTACGGTCTAATCGGGGGGAGACAGACAAGAACAGTGGCAATAATGACAAGTGACGGAGCTGGGATTAGAACCCATGTCCTTTGACTCCCAAGCCCGTGCTCTTTCCACTAAGCCAGGCTGCTTAGTACTGCTATCCAGTACTCCAATAATGTTCTTTTTGTTGTTTCTTAGGGTATTTGTTAAGTGCTTACTCTGTGCCAGGCACTGTGCTGGGATGGATATAAAGTAGTCAGGTTGGACACTGTCCATGTCCCATATGGGGCTCACTGTCTTAAACCCTGTTTTACAGAGAATTACAGAGGAGTGAAGTGATTTGCCCAAGGTCACACAGCAGATATATGGTCCGGCCGGGATTTTAAACAAAGGTCAGAGATATATATTGGTGATGCACATATTTAATACGTACACATATATGTAGTTACGTGCATATGTGTAGGTATATTTTATACGGGATTGAAAATGGCAACTCTATCCATCTACCTCTAGCTCACCTGTACAAAATGAAAACACACTGTGTTTGTAGCTGCGTGAACCCAATTTTGCTCTATTTTCTTAACACGTCTTCTATCTTATCAAAAGTATTTATGTATTTTCTACAGAAACTCAGTGATTGCAGAGAATGATATGGCCTTATTTTAATTAGCTACTCTTCAACCCTTCCCCCAAAGATTTTTGCCACAATGGGAGCTAATTTATAACCTTCCTATTAATTAGTTACATCTTCCTTGAAGGTTGTTTTAATGACATTTCATTTCAGTTTTTGTTTTTAGTCGTGAAATAAATTTGAATTGCTGCCAAACCTTCCATCAGTCCAAACACATTAATAACTTGAATTTGTTTTGCAAAGCTCTTTCCCATCATTTATCTCATCTTATCCTCACACCATCCCTAGGAGGTAGAGATGGCTGCTATTACCCATCCCCAAGTGATAAATGAGGAAACTGAAGCAGATAGAAGCTATGTGACCTTGGGCAAGTCACTTAACTTCTCTGTGCCTCAGTTATCTCATCTCGAAAATGGGGATTAAGACTGTAAGCCCCATGTGGGAAAACCTGAGACAACCTGATTATCTTGTATGTACCCCAGCACTTAGAACAGTGCTTGGCATATAGTAAGCACTGAACAAATGTCATTATTATGATTATTATGATTATTATTATGTAGGACAGGCAGTCCAACCTGATTATCTTTTGTGTACCCCAGGGCTTAACACACTATGTGCCTAGCACATAGTAAGTTTTTTGTTTTGTTTTTAATGTTAGTTAGATGCTTACTATGTGTTAGGCACTGAACTAAGCACTGGGGTAGATACAAACTAGTCAGATTGGACATAGTCTATGTCCCACATGAGGTTCACAGTCTTAATCCCCATTTTACAGATGAGGTCACTGAAGCCCAGAGAAGTGAAGTGAAGGCACAGCAGACAAGTGGTCGAGTCAGAATCAGAACCCAGGTCCTTCTAATTCCCAGACTCACGCTCTATCCTTTAGGCCATACTGCTTTTCATGTTTAACAAACACCATAAAAATATGATCTGTGCCTCAGTTTTCTCATCTATAAAATGGGAATTCAAGACCTGACCTAAAACAGGTGATATTTGCTAAATTCATCCAATAGTATTTGTTGAGCGCTTACTGTGTGCAGAGCACTGTACTAAACGCTTGGAATGTACAAGTCGGCAACAGATAGAGATAGTCCCTGCCCTTTGACGGGCTTAGAGTCTAATCGGGGGAGACGGACAGACGAGAACAATGGCAATGAATAGAGTCAAGGGGAAGAACATCCTAATAAGACTGAGACTGTGAGACTCATATGGGACAGGGTCTGGGTCTGAGCTGGTAATCTTGTACTATGTGCTTATTATTATTATTATTATTATCATCAACATCGAGTGCCTAGAGTAGTTTCTGATTCACAGCTACTCTATGGACTACGTGCTTGGCACAGAGCTCATTGTTGGTTAGGGATTGTCCCTATTTGTTGCTGAATTGTACTTTCCAAGCACTTAGTACAGTGCTCTGCACACAGTAAGTGCTCAATAAATACAACTGAATAATTGTAGCCAGCCCTAGTGGGTAAATCATGCGCCTGGGAGTCAGAAGGATCTGGATTCTAAGAATAACTGTAATTTTATTTATTTGTATTGATGCTTGTCTCCCCTCTCTTTAGACTGTAAGCTCATCGTAGACAGGGAATGTCACTGTTTATTGTTGTATCATACTTTCCCAAGTGCTGAGTACAGTGCTCTGCACACAGTAAGCACTCAATAAATACTATTGCATGAATGAATGCTGTGTGACCTTGGAAAAGTCACTTCACTTCTCTGGGCCTCAGCATCTGGAAAAGACTTGGAGTCCAATGTGAGAGCGGGACCGTGCCCAACTTGATAAACTTATATCTACCCCTGCTATTAATAACTCATCTGGCATATTCTCCTTCTAGACTGTGAGCCCGTTGTTGGCTAGGAATTGTCTCTATCTGTTGCCGAATTGTACTTTTCAAGCGCTTAGTACAGTGCTCTGCACAAAGGAAGTGCTCAATAAATACAATCGAAGGAATGAATATAGTAAGCGCTTAAATACCATAAAAACCCTTAATAAATCAGTCATATTGATTGAGTGGTTACGGTGTGCGGAGCACTGTACTAAACAGTTGGGAGTGTACTGTCACATTTCTCTGACCACAAGGAGTTTATCGTCTAAAAGAGAAGACTGCAAGCTGTAAACAAAGAGCTTAATGGTTATTGTTGAGTAAATTGATCATGGTCTCACGGCAGGGCCACATCAGCTATATCTTACTGCGTCTCATTCCCACATCTAACCAAGTACCCGTACTACTTTGGAAAAACTTTCTTTACAAGAAATGCTTTGTAAAGGCTGAGCAGATCGCTGAAAAGCCTAATGCAGAAATCCCGAGCTTTGGACATGATAGATAGGAGCAAGGCTGGAAAAAAAAGTGATAGTAGCACCTTCAAAATGCCCCACTAAAATTCCCAATTAATCAATGATAATTCGGTCAGTGGTATTTATTGAGCATTTACTATGCACAGAGCACTGTATTAAGCACTTGGGAGAGTAGCCTCAAGCAGATACGTTCCCTGCCCATAATGACCTTACAGATTAGAGGGACAGACTTAAACACAAATAAATAAATTATGGATATGTACATAAGCAGTCATATTTATTGGGTGCCTACTGGGTTCGGAGCACTGTTATGAACACTTGGGGGAGTACAATACAATGGAATTAGCAGACATGTTTCCCTGGCCATAACGAACTTAATCTTACAGGAATGGGAGTCTGGAGTCCAGGATCAAAACCCAGCTCTGCCACTTGCCTACTGTGTGAACTTGGGCCCGTCTCTTCTTCTGTAAAACGGGAATTAAGTAGCTGTTCTCCTTCCCCTTTAGACTGTGAGCCCCACGTGAGGAGAGGTATCTGATCTGATCATCTTGAATCCACCCTGCCGTCAAACACAGGACTTGCCCTTCAGTAGGCACTCAGCAAATACCACGATGGATTATGGAGCAGTATATAAAAATGGGGATTCAATTTCTATTCTCCTTGCTACTTAGACGGTGAACCTTAGGTGGGACAAGGACTCTGCTTGACCCGATTAACTTGTATCTACCCCAGAGCTTAGAATTGTGCTTGATGCATAGTAGGTGCTTAAAAATAATAATTGTAATAAGATGATAATAATAATTTCTCTCTTATTTGACCTTCCGGCTTCCCTGTAGCTGCCCTGGATTGGAGATGTTAGTTAACTGGGTCTGGTCTAGGTGCGGAGTTCATTTTACAGCTGACAGTGTTCTTTCCATCAGGTGGACATATTGTCATGGAGGTTGGCAAGCTGGTGTCAGTTTGGGACTCCAGAACATTAATCTGGTTTGAATACAGCAATCCTCGCCTCAGTTGGTTTATAAGCTTCTAATCCTCCTTTGTTTGTGGGCAAAATTAAACCACAAAGCGGATTTACCATCCAGAAAGTTATTTTCATAACTGTGCTTGGACTCGGGCAAAAACGGCCCATTAGGGAAACTCAAGTGTTTAGTAAAGTGCTCGGCCCACAGAAAGCACTCAATAAATACAACTGAATGAATGAATGCTGAAAAGATGCAAAGGAAAACAAAGGCAATTCCTTACGCATGGCGGCATTTGAATAATTATGCTTCTTTAGATAATAGATTCGAGCACAATAAATCAAGGAATGTTTGCTCAAAGAGATATCCTTTTATAACCATAAAAATCTACAGTACTATAGTCAATAGGAAAAATCAGAATTATCTAAAACTAATTTTTATTAAAAGCATATTGAGCATGTTTATAAGTCACCCGAGATGGGATGCTTAATTATATGAACAGTACACATCTCAGTCAATCAGTGGTACCTACCGAGCACTTTACTGTGTCAAGTGCTCGGGAGAGTACAGAAGGATAGAGTTGGTAAAGATGTTCCCTACTCACAAGGGGTTTTCAGTTCTATGTTTCCCTTCTGAAAAACGCAGTAGTCGCGTCAGGAAATGATACTTTCTAAGAACAGCGCGGTGGCACTATAGATGGAGAAGAAAGGGCAGATCATGGAGATGCTGTCATCATAGAACTACCAGGATTTGGTGACTGACTGAGAGTGCGAGGTGAAACAGAGAGAGAAGTCAAAATAACACCGAGGTGGAAGGTTGGGGAGACAGGAAGGATGGTTGGTGGAGTCAACGGTGATGGGAAAGGAGGAGAGGATTTGGGAGGAAGAGCTCGGTTTGGGACCTGTTGAGCTTGAGCTGCTGGTGGGACATCCAAGTAGAGATGACCCAGAGTCAGAAGGAGATGACAGATAGCAAAAGAGAGGGGTCAGGGCTTATGACCTAATTAGGGCTAATGAGCGCTCACCTCCTCCAGGAAGCCTTCCCAGGCCGAGCCATCCCTTTCCCTCTGCCCCTCCTCCCCTCCCCCATCCCTCCTATTCCCTCCCTCTTCTCTACCCCCTTCCCCTCCCCAAAGCACTTGTGTCTATTTGTATATTATTTATTACTCTATTTTATTAATGATGTGTATTTATCCATGATTCTATTTGTCTTGATGGTATTGATGCCTGACTACTTGTTTTGTTGTCTGTCTCCCCCTTTTAGACTCCGACCCCACTGTTGGGCAGGGACTCTGTTGCCGAATTGTACATTCCAAGCGCTTAGTACAGTGCTCTGTACAGTAAGTGCTCAATAAATACCATTGAATGAATGAATGAAAAATGGGGTAGATTTGGGAATCTCCCTTTTATTCCTTCACACAGGGGTTGGCAAGCAAATGGGATTCATTCCCTCAGGAAGTTGAACGGGTAGGAATGAGCAGCAAGCTCAAGGTAGGGATAAATTCATGGACAAGAGGTCCGTAACAGGCTACCAGAGAGGAAGTTGGGAATGTCAAGATAGATGTCAAGGGGACAATATTTCATGTGCCTTGTCCAAGCTTCCTGTTGCTTTTGATGTAGTCAGAATGCTGGGTTGAAAAGACCACTGATATAACTCAGGAATGACCTTTCTAACTGCTTTTCTTCTGTATTTTACCTAGACATCCCTTTCAGAATATTATCTTTTAAAAAAATCTTACTGAGCAAAGATAATATCAAAGCCAGGTGGGGAAAAAAGGACTTACAAATAGTGGAAGAGGAAAGAAGAAGAAGGATATAGTAGGAAAATGTACACACATGTCAGGATGAAGGAGCAGAATAAAGTATTGAATCTACAAATAGATGTGCATATGTCTCTACCTCCCTCTCAACTTTAAAGTGACTCTGATTTGAATAGATTAAAAACATATCGATGTCTCTTTAATAATTGTAATATTGAAGCATTTGCTTCCAACCAAGTGTAGTATTAAGTGCTGGGAGAAGACACAAGATTCTCAGGGTTACAAACATTTCCTACCCCACACTGGGCTCACAGTCTAAGTAGGAGAGAGGAGACAGATTTTTAATGTCATTTTGCAGATGAGAAAACCAAGGCACACAGAAATTGTGATTTGCCTAACGGGCTTTGCACACAGGAAGAGCTCAATTAATTAGACTGAAAAGAAAGACAAGTGGAAAGCTGGGATTAGAACCCAGGTTCTCTAATTCCTAAACCCATGTGCTTTTTCCACTAGGTCACAGTGCTTCTCTTGGTTCTCATTTATCTAACGATGATGATGAATCTCCAGTGTGTTGGCACAATAGGTCTCTTCTGAATATTATGTAAAATAAATCCTGTGGAAAGTATTTATGTATTCCCACACTTATTACTGTATTTGCACCTCACAGTAGAGAAGCAGCTTGGTGTAGTGGATAGAACATTGGCCAGGGATTCAAAAGGTCATGGGTTTTAATCCCTGCTCCGCCACCTGTCTGTTGTTTGACCTGGGCAAGTCACTTCACTTCCCTGGGCCTCAGATACCTCATCTGCAAAATGGGGATTGAGATTGTGAGCCCCACTTGGGACAGGGACGACATCCAACCCGATTTGCTTGTATCCACCCCAATGCTTAGTACAGTGCCTGGCACATAGTAAGCACATAACAAACACCACAATTATTATTAATATTAAGGAGGATAGAATGACTGCAGTGGAGAGTAGCGAGGAATGATCAATATTGTATAATACCCCAAAATTGTGGTGTCTGTTATCTAAACTCTGGGGGAGATACAAGGTAATCAGGTCAGACACAGTTCTTGTCCCACATGGGGCTCACAGTCTCAATCCCCATTTTACAGATGAAGTAACTGCGGCCCAGAAAAGTTAAGTCCCCTGCCCTGGCTCACACAGCAGAAATGCATCTTTTTCTTGCCTTTTCAGTTTCCTGTATCGACTTTGATTTAGTGAAATTCCAAAATGAGGCTGGATCTTTTATGAATATCTAAAACAGCATACTAAAATCCAATGTAGTTCCCCAATTTATTTGACACCAGCCCCGGCCTCTCTGCAACTGAAGCCGTAGCCAGGTTCCCATTCTTGGCTCCTTAGAGTCATCCTGCTCTTGATTCCTCCTCTGAAGCAATTAGCAGATTCACACATTTCTCTCTACCCAAGCAGTCAACACCTGCTTCTGGTTCAAGAACACATCACATCACAATTAGTTTATTGTATATCCATTTCCTTGCTGGTCACCTTCCACCTTCCCTCCCCATCCCTCCCTATAATAATAATAATTGTGGTATTTGTTAAGCTCTTACTGCGTGCCAGGCCCTGAACTACGCATTGGTGTGGATATAAGCAAATCAGGTTAGACACAGTTCCTGTCCCATCTGGGGCTCACAGTCTCAATCCTCATTTTACAGATGAGGTAACTGAGGCACAGGGAAGTTAAGTGACTTGTCCAAGGTAATAATAATCATAATTGTGCCATTTAAGTGCTTACTTTGTGCCAAGCACTGTACTAAGTACTGGGATAGATACAAGCTAATTGGACTGGACACAGTCCCTGTCCCACATAAGGTTCACCATCTTAATCCTCATTTTACAGATGAGGTAACTGAAGCCCAGAGATGTAAAATGTGACTTGCCCAAGGTCAAAGACAAGAATAATAATAATAATGATGATGGTATTTGTTAAGTGCTTATTATATACCAAGCACTGATGTAAATGCTGGGAAAGATGCAAGGTTATCAAATTGCCCCACGTGGGGCTCACATTTTTAATCCCTATATTTCAAATGAGGTAAGTGAGGCACAGAGAAGTAAAATGACTTGCCCAAAGTCACACAACTGACAAGTGGCAGAACCAGGATTAGAACCCAGGTCCTTCTGACTCCCAGGTCCAGGCTCTATCCACTAAGCCATGCTGCTTCTCAGTGTTGGGCATGCATTTTACTTTCACTTTACTTTTGCTTTGGGGGAAGCAGCGTGGCTCAGTGGAAAGAACCTGGGCTTCGGTGTCAGAGGTCATGAGTTCGACTCCCTGCTCTGCCACTTGTCAGCTGTGTGACTGTGGGCAAGTCACTTCACTTCTCTGTGCCTCAGTTCCCTCATCTGTAAAATGGGGATTAACTGGGAACCTCCCGTGGGACAACCTGATTACCCTGTATCTACCTCAGCGCTTAGAACAGTGCTCTGCACATAGTAAGCGCTTAACAAACAAATACCAACATTATTATTTTACCTAAAGTGCTAATTGCCAATTCAGGCTGTCCACTGCAGTTTTCTAATAATAATAATGATGGTATTTCCTAAGCACTTACTATGTGCCAAGCACTGTTTTAAGTAGTTGGGTAGATACAAGGTTATCAGGGTGGACATAGTCCCTGTCCCAAGTGGGGCTCACAGTCTTAACCCCTATTTTACACATGCGGTCAATGAAGCTCAGAGAAGTGAAATGACTTGGCCAAGGTCACACAGCTGACAAGTGGCAGGGCTGGAATTAGAACCCACGTCCTTTGACTCCAGGCCCGGGCTCTATCCACTAGGCCATACTGCTTCCCTAATGCTGCTTTGTAGCATTCATAGGTGCTGTGGGATGTTGGAAGTAGGTTTGTCATTGGATATTGTTGGAGAAATGTCTCCAAATGGTGGTGGAAATCACTCTCTATGGCTTCAGTGCTTCCCAGCTGCATGACATTAAAATCAGGGCTTCCGGAAGTCAAAAGGATCTGGATTCTAATCCCAGCTCTGCCACCTGTCTGCTGGGTCTCTGGGCCTCAGTTCTCTCATCTGTAAAATGGGGATTAAGCCTGGGAGCCCCACGTTGGACATGCCCAACCGAATGATCTTGTATCTACCCCAACCCTTCACTTCATTTCACTTCACTGGGCCTCATTTCCCTCATCTGTAAAATGGGGATTAAGACTCTGAACCCCATGTGGGACACGGACAGTGTCATTTCATTCAATCATTCAATTGTATTTATTGAGTGCTTACTGTGTGCAGAGCACTGTACCTAGCGCTTGGAAAATACAATTCAGCAATAGAGAGAGACAACCCATGCCCACAACGGGCTTAATAATGTTGGTATTTGTTAAGCACTTACTATGTGCAGAGCACTGTTCTAAGCGCTGGGGGAAATACAGGGTCATCAGGTTGTCCCACGTGAGGTTCCCAGATAATCCCCATTTTACAGATGAGGGAACTGAGGCGCAGAGAAGTGAAGTGACTTTGCCCACAGTCGCACAGCTGACAAGTGGCAGAGCCGGGAGTCTAACTCATGACCTCTGACTCCGAAGCCCAGGCTCTTTTCCACTGAGCCACGCTGCTTCCCAGTCTAGAAGACCACCCAATCTGATTAATTTTTATCTAGTCTCATGCTTAGTACAGTGCCTGGAAGGTAATTAGTGCTTAGCAACTACCATTTAAAAAAACCCCACTGGTAGGCATCAATAAAAACTTTGCACAAAAGAGCCGTAACTCTGTCCTCCATTGGCCTGGGAATCAGAAGGACCTGGGTTCCAGTCCTGGTTGCACTTGTCTGCTTTGTGACCTTGCACAAGTCACTTCACTTCCTTGTGCCTCAGTTCCCTCATCTGTAAAATGGGGATTAAGACTGTGAGCCCCATGTGGGACAGAGTCTGTGTCCAACCTGCCTTTTTATCTACCTCAGCACGCAGATAGGGCCTGGAACATAGTAAGTGCTTAAACCTGACTTGCTTTTATCCACCTTGGGGCTTAAATATGATGGGTGGCACATAAGAAGCACTTAAATGCCACAATTATCATTTTTCCATTAATATTATTATGATTATTATTAAGCAGCCTATTTCCATGCTCAGTTATGTTTTCTACAACCAAGGTGTGATGGGGAGAATCCGGGAAGAGTTCAGAGAAGAAAAGCAAAGTTTAATCAAAGGCTAGGAAAGAAATAATTAGGAAAAATAAAAAGCAGGAAATCATTCAGCCTGACAGGATATTGTGAGGTCATTTAATAAGTATATGCAAGGAATGTCTGTCTTCCCCCCTCTAAACAGTGAGCTCACCGTGGGCAGGGATTGTCTCTTTTTATTGCTGTTTTGTACTTTTTCAAGTTCTGAGTACTGTGCTCTGCACACAGTAAGCGCTTAATAAATTAACTGAATGAATGAATGGTAACCAGCTGTTCTCCAGTTCTCCAGTGTCACTAGAGATGAAACAAGAGGAGTTTGCTTAAAGCAGCAGCATGAAACTCTTCAGTGAGATTTTCAGAAGGATTTCCTTAAAGGGAAGGTTGTTAACATTGAAATAAGAGCAAAAAGAAGCTTTAGAAGCTTTAGATCAGGTTCACACCTATTTGGGTTGAAACATGCTCATAACTGAGGTGACAGGATTGAAGTTGACCTTTTTTTTTGTCTTATGATTCTTTCATTCCACTTTTACAGGTACAGGATGCCTGCTTTGCAGGAATGGATTTCTGACAAACAATAAAATTCTGAAGAGCTATCTTTCTTGCTTTAACTCTAAATCTCTATCGACGCCGTAATCCTCAGTGATTGAAAAGATGGCTTGCAAGTGATAAAAATGTTCAGTATGAGCTTGGATGCATTTTCCAGAAACAATGCTTTGATGCTCAAAGCACTTATCTAGATTTGCTGTGCCTTGATGCAAATCATTGATTCCTTTTTATCATCTGTAAAAAAAATTTTTAAATAGGATTTTCTTCCTGTCTTTCACTATTTCTAAGAACACATTAGTATGCATGACAATAGCTTTCAAATAATAATAATAATGTGCTTACTGAATCCAATATTGCCTTAAGCACTGCGGTAGATACAAAAATCAATCAACTGTATATACTGAGCACTTGGTGTGTGCAGAACACTGTATTAAGAGCTGGGGAGATCAAGACAGAGTTCCTGTCCCACATGGAACTCACAGTTTAAGTAAAAAATCGATTACTTTTTTAAAAAAATTAGCCAGGGGAAGACTATGAAGATACAAGTCGTTAGTTGTACGTCCTGGATTTAATAATAATAATAATGTTGGTATTTGTTAAGCGCTTACTATGTGCCGAGCATTTCTGCTCCCACCAATGTCATGTTAAAAGACAAATATCTCCTCAACTAGTCGGAACAGAGGAAAGAGAACGAATGAGCTATGTATTAAATTTTTCCAATTTAATCTGCAGTGGTAACAGTGGTATCGATTAGTCACCCACTGTGTGAAAAGCACTGTACTGAATACTGGGGAAAAGTACACAAATGAGAATTACTTAATCTCACAATCTACAAATAATGGGGGGAGCATTGGAGACAGACTCAGTACTAAAGGTGAAACGATAAGAACGAAAAATCAAGATAAAAAGAGACGAGGACAAAAGTAGTAAGAGTATTAAAGGCTTTGTACAGAGCACTGTGCTACACACTTGGAAAGAATACTCAGCTAGGAACTAGGTATAGTCGCTGGCCCTCAGGGACCCACAGACTGGAAATTATAAAGGGGAAGACAGGCCTGGCATCAGACACATAAGGAGAGATGAAACCAAACACTTATAATCAAGACAAAAACCAAAGATAATAATTATGGTATTTATTAAGCACTTACTATGTGCCAGGCACTGTACCAAGCACTGGGGTGGACACGAGCAAATTGAGTTGAACACAGTCCCATGTGGAGCTCACAGTCTTAATCCCCATATTACAGATCGAGGCATTTGAGGCCCAGAGAAGTGAAGTGACTCACCCAAGGTCACACGGCAGGCAAGTGGCGGAGCCAGGATTCGAACCGGCTGACTCCCAGGCCCGTGTTATTTCCATTAGGCCATGTTATTTCTCGAGTGTTTTATTTAAAAGAGCAGAATTCAAGGCTCCTCACCACTCAGTAGTCCACAGTCTATGGACAGAAGGATCACCAGAGTGAAGCCGCCACAGTTTTGTGGAAGTGGCTCCAGGCTGTATCTGCTTTTCTCTGACCAGCTGGGGCGATGTAAGACAGGATGAAGATGGAGGTTCTTTGGTGATGCGAAAGAGAACAATAATAATAATAATAATGAGGGTATTTGGTAAGCGCTTACTATGTGCCCAGCATTGTTCTAAGCACTGGGGTAGATACAAGGAAATCAGGTTGTCCCACATGGGCTCAGTCTTAATCCCTATTTTATAAATGAGGTGACCGAGGCACAGAGAAGTTAAGTGAGTTGCCCCAAGTCACAGAGCTGATAAGTGGCGGAGGTGGAATTAGAACCCATGACCTCTGACTCCCAAGCCCGGGCTCTTTCCACTAAGCCACGACCATCCCTACAAGAGAACAGGTGGAGGTTCCTGGGGAGACAGTACGGCAAGCTGGCAGAGAAGGCCACGGGCCCTGGATGTTGCAATGATAAGGCTGCAGTCCATCCCAGCTCTTTGCAATAATAATAATTATTATGGTATTTATTAAGTGCTTACTGCTTCCCAATCCTCTAAGAGATGGTGGTTAGAGAGGCAGGTTGCAGCAGGACGTTTGAGAAGCTGAAAGTTTGAGTAGAGGATAGAACATGGGTCTCTGAGTCAGAAGCCCATGGATTCCAATCCCAGCTCCGCCACTTGCCCGCTGTGTCACCTTGGCATTCGTTCATTCAATCGTATTTATTGAGCGCTTACTGTGTGCAGAGCACTGTACCAAGCGCTTGGAAAGTGCAGTTCGGCAACAGATAGAGACCATCCCTACCCAACAACGGGCTCACAGTCCAGAAGGGGGAGACGGAGAACAAAAAGTCACTTCACTTCTCTGTGCCTCAATTCCGTCATCTGTAAAATGGGGATTGAGACTGGGAGCCCGTTGTGGGACGGGGACTGTGTCCAACCCGATTTGCTTGTATTCATTCATTCATTCGATCATATTTATTAAGCGTTTACTGTGTGCAGAGCACTGTACTAGGTACCTGAGAAAGTACAATACAGCAATAAAGAGTGACTCCTTGCCCACTACAAGCTCACAGTATCCACCCCAGCGATTAGAACGGTACGTGGAACATACTAAGCGCTTAACAAATATCATTATTATTATCATATTATTATGACATGTCAGGACCAGTGGCCCTGGGAGTCGACGGGCATGGTGACGGTTACTGAACAGTAACTACCGAGCACTGTGGCTTAGAGGAGCAGTTTCATGCTCCTCACCTTCTAGGCAGAGCTGCAGGGTCCAACAGTTCCCTCCACCATAGCCAAAGCCTCTCAACAGTTCCATCGACTACAGAAACAGCCTCCGAACCACCACAGCCTTCCAACAGTTCCATCAATTACAGGCACCAACTGCCAACCACCATCGACACAGCCTGCCAACAATCCCAACCACTTTAGCCATAGCCTCCCCAAAACCACCTCAGCCACAGTCTCCCAACAGTCCCAACCACTTTAGCCATAGTCTCCCAGCAACCTCCTCAGCTTCAGCCTCCCAACAACCACCACAGCCACAGGCTACCAACAACCACCTCAGCTACAGCTTCTCAACAGTCCCAACCACCTTAGCCTCCCAAAAACCACCTCAGTCACAGCTTCCCAACAACCACCACATCCACAGTCTCCCAACAACCACCTCAGTCGCAGCCTCCCAACCACCACCTCAGCCGTGGACTCCCAACAACCACCACGGCCACAGCCTCCCAACAATCACCACCGTCACAGCTTCCCAACAGTTCCAACCACCTTAGCCACAGCCTCTCAGCAACCACCTCAGCCTCCCAACAACCACCACAGCCACAGCCTCCCAACCACCACCTCAGCTACAGCTTCTCAACAGTCCCAACCACCTTAGCCACAGCCTCCCAAAAACCACCTCAGTCACAGCTGCCCAACAACCACCGCATCCACAGTCTCCCAACAACCACCTCAGTCACAGCTTCCCAACAACCACCACAACCACAGTCTCCCAACAACCACCTCCGTCACAGCCTCCCAACAACCACCTCGGCCATGGACTCCCAACAACAGCACGGCCACAGCCTCCCAACAATCACCACAGTCACAGCTTCCCGACAGTTCCAACCACCTTAGCCACAGCCTCCCAACAACCACCCCAGTCACAACCTTCCCATGCCGACATTCTCCGCTCTGCTCTGCACCCAGTAAGTGCTCAATAAATACATTTAAATGAATTCTACAAGTTCAAAAAACTGGTGCTGCCCATCTGTGCTCACCTTGCCGTAACGGAGAGAGCAGGACGACCCCGACCTCACAGGAAAATGGTGGGGTGACTTTAGCCGGCAACAGGGGATCCTCTAGGCCTCCTGCTTCCTCTTCCCCAGGAGTGACCCAGTCAGCAAGGAGTGACCCCTGGGCAGATCTGTCACTGAAGCAATCAGGGCTGGATCCCTTCTGCTCTGGCTTTAGTCCTGCTCAGCGCAGTCAGTCAGTGCTATTTATTGAACGCTTCCTGGGTACTGGCCCTGGAATGCGGGCATGAGGGAGCCTCCCACAAATAGCACCAGAGAGGTTATCAATGGAGACAACAGAAACTGTAGCGACGGAAGAGTCTACACCAGGCTGACGGAAGCAAATTTAACGACCTTCGTCCTTTATCCTTTTCACACCCAAATGGGGCGAAGAGTGAAGCATCTGGTCATGTGAGAGTCACCACGATCAGGTCTTGGTTCTAGGTCCTAGAGGCACTGTGGTCTGGTAGATAGAGCACGGACGTGGGAGTCAGAAGGTTGTGGGTTCTAATCCTGGCTCCGCTACTTGTCTGCTGTGTGACCTTGGGCAAGTCACTTCACTCTGCCTCAGTTTCCTCATCTGTGAAATGGGGGGATTAAAACTGTGAGCCCTATGTGGTACAGGGTATGCGCTCAATAAACACAATTGAATGAATGACAGGGACTGTATCCGATGTGCTGGTATCCATCCCAGTGCCCAGTACGGTGCCGGGCACAGAGTAATCATTTAAATACCAAAATTATTATTATCATCTACCCCACTGCTTAGCACTCAGTAAGCGCTTAACAACTGCCATGACCATTATTATTATTTTTGCTTTTCGACTAAGCAGGCATCCCTTTCTGCAGAGAATAAAAAAGCGCATCCAGTGGAAAGCAGTGTCTTTTGAGATACGAACTACACAGCCACCCAGCTAGAGAAAGTGTTAAAGGCAAAGCAAGGAATGATTTGGAAAACTAGTGATCCGATCTGAGACCTGGAATGAGTCATTCATTCATGCATTCAGTTGTATTTATCGAGCGTTTAACGTGACCAAAGCCAAATCTGTCTTTTAAAACTTGGTTGCCCATTCCTTCCTAAACACCTCCATCTTGATTTGTAAACATTTGAAAAGCAGAGTGGCCTAGTGGAAAGAGCACGGGTCTGGGAGTCAGAAGACCTGGGCTTATATTTCTACTTGGCTACTTTCCGGCTGGGTGACCTTGGGCAAGTCACTTAACTTCTCTTTGCCTCAGTTCCCTCATCTGCAAAACAGGGATTCAATCCTGGTTCTCCCTCCTATTGAACTCCTCCTCCCCTCCCCATTCCCCCTTCTCCCTTCCTCTGCTCTTCCCCCTTCCCCTCCCCACAGCACTTGTGCATATTAGCATATATTATTTATTACTCTATTTTGTTAATGATGTGTATATATCTATGATGCTATTTATCTTGATGATATTGACACCAGACTACTTGTTTTGCTTTGTCTCCCCCGTTTAGACTGTGAGCCCGTCATTGGGCAGGGATTGTCTCTATCCATTGCCGAATTGTACATTCCAAGCGCTTCGTACAGTGCTCCGCACATAGTAAGCGCTCAATAAATACGATTTAATGAATGAATGACTATGAGCCACATGGGGAACCTGATTATTTCGCATCTACCCCAGTGTTTAGTGCAGTGGTTGGTACATAGTAAGCACTTAACAAAAAACACAATTATTGCCTGCCTACTGGAAGATATTTTTTTAGACAGAAGCTTCCTAATTGGCTTTCTACTACCTAGCTCCTATCCTACTACAACCCAGCCCGCATACTTAGCTCCTCTAATTCTAACCTCTTCACCGTACCTCCATTTCATCTATCTTGCCACCAACCTCTCAACCAGGTCCTGCTTCTGGCCTGGAACATCCTCCCTTCCTCATATCCGACAGACAACTACTCTCCCCCACCTCAAAGCCCTACCGAAAGCACATCTCTTCCAAGAGGCCTTCCCTGATTAAGCCCTCCTCCTTTTCTCCCACACCCTTCTGTGTCACCCTGACTTGCTCCCTTTATTCATTCCCCCTCCCAGCCCCACAGCATATCTGTAATATATTGATTTATATTAATTTATGTCTCCCCCTCTAGACTGTAAGCTCACTGTGGCAGGGAATGTCTCTGTTTATTGTTATATTGTACTCTACCAAGCGCTTGAGAAGCTATGGATCCGAAAGCTGGACACTGAAAACCCAGGATAGAAAGAACATCCATTATTTTGAAATGCGATGTTGGAGAAGCCTTTTGCGGATACCACGGTCTGCCCGAAAAACAAACGAATGGATTTTAGAGCAAATTAAGCCAAAGTTGTTTTGGAAGGCCAAATAACTCGATTAGATGAGCATATTTTAGACACATTATCAGGAGAACTAATTCTCTGGAGAAGACACTAATGCTAGGAAAAGTCCAGGGAAAACGAGAAAGAGGCAGGCCAGCAGTTAGATGGACAGAAACCACAACAATGATAACGGAAGACCCGTTAGAAAGGTTAAGATTATGGGGGAGGACAGCACGTTCTGGAGAAAGTAAAATCCATGGAGTCGCTACGAATTAAAAATGATAATTAGTGCTTAATACAATGTTTTGCTCACTGTAAGCACTCAATAAATACAGTTGAATAAATGAAAGAATGAATGACTCCAGTTCTCAGATTGGATCTCTAGAAGTTCAATTCATTCCTTGCTGTGCCTCTCTCTCTAGCTGTGTGGGTGTGTGTATTAGGTATTTGAAAAAGCAGCCTGTGAAATTCTCCTACAGGTGGCATTTGTGACTGAAAAGCAACATGGCATGGTGGATAGTGCCCGGGCCTGGTTTTCAGAAGGTCATGGAGTCTCACCCCGGCTCCACCACTTGTGTACTGTGTGAATTTGAACAAGTCACTTCACTGGTCCTCAGTTACATCATCTGTAAAATGGGGATTGAGGCTGTGAGCCCCATGTGGGACAGACACTGTGTCCAACCTGATTGACTTATATCCACCCCAGCTCATTTTTTTAATGGTATTTGTTAAACACTTAACTGTGTGTCAGGCACTGTACTAAGCACTGGGGTTGATACAAGTAAATTGGTTGGACGCAGTCCCTGTCCCATGTGGGGCTCTCAGTCTCAATTCCCAATTTACAGTTGAGGTAACTGAGGCCCAGAGAAGTAAAGTGACTTGTCCATGGTCACACAGCAGACAAGTCCAAGACGGGATTAGAACCCATGACCTTCTAACTCCCAGGCTCGTGCTCTATCCACTATACCATGCTGCTTCTGCTCTTAGTACACTGCCTGGCACATAGTAAGTGCTTAATAAATACCATAATTATTATTATTATTAAAAGTACAACACAGATTCCCGATTGTATTGTACACACACGCCAAGTCTCTCCCTTGTAGTGTTGTTATGTTTGAGCTCTTGGTCCCAAGGGAGCTGGAGTGGATTCTTTTTTGTGTGGTATTTGTTAAGCATCTATGATGTTCCGGGCACTGTCCTAAGCACTCGGGAAGACACAAGACAATCAGGTTGGACCCAATCCAAGTCCCACATGGGCTCACGGTCTTAATCCCCATTTTACAGATGAGATATCTGAGGCACAGAGAAGTGAAGTGACTTGCCCAAGATCACGCTGCAGAGTAGTGGCAGAGGTGGGATCAGAATCCAGATCCTTCTGACTCCCAGGTCTGTGCTGTAACCACTACCTCACGCTGCTCTGACTAGGGTTGTGGTGAGATAGGCAAGCAATAAAGAGGGAAAAGCCCATTTCAACATAAAAAAGGTTTAATTCGAAAACAACGCCCTCATGACGACACAGTCTTCTGCACAAATCACTGTGAAATCACCGGTTGGGACCTTTTGACTTTAAGCATCAAGAGAGTCATTGTGGGCCTATCCAGTCATGCAGCAGATATCTGGTCAAAAGGAATTTATGTCGCAAATTGAGAAAAGGTTTCACTGTCTAAAAATCGACTTAAATTTTACTCCATAACCTGAATTAACAAGATTTTGAGGGTTTTGTAGATAAGAAAAACTGAATTCCTATCTTCCTGGGTTTTTTAGGTTGAGATGGAAATGCAAAAATGTTCTATGCCTTAAAAGGTTTAAAGAAATTAGATTATCTTTGGGGATTTAAAGAATTACAAATGTTCGGGAAGGAATTAGCCATTACATCTTGCAATGACCACTGTCCCTAATGGAAAACCATTTCCCCCCTGTGTTCATATCACAATGGAGTTCGTTGCCTTATCGACGGGCGTGGTTCCCAGACAAACCCTCTGAGACTAGCAAAAACTCATCCCCCATCTCAGCAACAGCAGAACTGATTGAGAACTTAAATAATAATTAGCAATATTTATGGTATTTGTTAAAAAAATTGTGGTATTAAACGCTTACTGTGTACCAAGCACTGTTCTAAGCACTAGGATAGATACAAGGTAATCATGTTGGACACAGTCCCTGTCCCACATGGGGCTCACGCTCCCAATCCCCATTTTACAGATGAGGTAACTGAGGCCCAGAGAAGTGAAGTGACTTGCTCAAGGCCACACAGCCGACAAATGGCGGAGCCGAGATTAGAACCCATGACCTCCTGACTCCCAGGCCCATGCTCTCTCCATTATGCCATGCCGCAGTTCATGGTCACGGGATAAGGTGGCAGAATACAGAAAAAGGAACATGGAACTTAATAATAATAATGTTGGTATTTGTTAAGCGCTTACTATGTGCCGAGCACTGTTCTAAGCGCTGGGGTAGACATAGGGGAATCAGGTTGTCCCACGTGGGGCTCACAATCTTAATCCCCATTTTCCAGATGAGGGAACTGAGGCACAGAGAAGTTAAGTGACTTGCCCACAGTCACACAGCCGACAAGTGGCAGAGCTGGGATTCGAACTCATGAGCCCTGACTCCAAAGCCCGTGCTCTTTCCACTGAGCCACGCTGCTTCTTGATAAAGAAAGGTTCAAATGCAAACGTCCTAGAAATTACTCGAGAAATAGCGTAGCCCAGTGGAAAGGACACAGATCTGAGGGTCGATCCTTAATCAATCAGTGATATTTATTGAGCACTTACCATGTGCAAAGCATTGCAAAAAGGGCTTGGGAGAGTACACTAAAACAGAATTGATAGGCACGTTTCATCAATTAATCAATCAATGGTATTTACCGAGCACTTACTGTTTGCAGAACACTGCTCTAATCGCTTGAGCCTGTACAACAGAGTTGGTATACACACATTCCCTGTTCATAATGAACTTACAGTCTAAGGTCAGATTCTTTGTGGGTGGAGTCTGGGTATCAGAAGGTCATGGGTTCTAAACCCACGTCCACCACTTGTGTGCTGTGTGAACTTGGGCAGGTCACTTCACTTCTCTGGGCCTTACTTCATCTGTAAAATGGGGATTTAGAGTGTGAGTCTTAAGTGGGACAGGGACGGTGTCCAACATGATTAACTTGCATCTACCTCAGTGCTTAGAATAGTGCTTGGCAAGTACCATTATTATTATTATCATTATACTGTTGATCTAGTTTCAGCTCTGTCACTTGACTGCTATATGACCCTGATAATAATAATAATAATAATGGTGGTATTTGTTAAGCTCTTACTATGTGCAAACACTGTTCTTAGCGCTGGGGGGATACAAGGTGATCAGGTTGTCCCATGTGGGGCTCACAGTCTTAATTCCCCATTTTACAGATGAGGTAACAGACACAGAAAAGTTAAGTGACTTGCCCAAAATCACACAGCTGGCAAGCGGCAGAGCGGGGATTTGAACCCATGACCTCTGATTCCCAAGCCCGGGCTCTTTCCACTGAGCCACGCTGATAAGACCCTCTGGGCCTTAGTTTCCTAATCTGTCAAATGGGGATAAACCACCTCTTCTCCCTACTGTTTAGTTGGAATCCCACTGAGGGACAAGGACTGGGTCTAATCTGATTATTTTGTATCTACCCCAGAGCTTTGCAAAACCACAGAATAGAAAGATCCTACTTCAGTACGGCCTTAAACTGACATGAATAGAAGATCGTTCCTCTCCAACTGCCCTATTAAAACCCAAGAGAAAAGCTCAGGGAAAAGAGAAGAAAAGGCTAAGTAAAACTTTCAAATCAAAACACAGAAAAGCAGAAGTGGATATGCTGAAGAATAGGAAAGCAGAAGATAGTCACCTTCTGTGACCACGTCAAGTGTAAGACCAATAATCATCATTATCGGAACTGGTAGTATTTTTTCAGCACTTTCTATGAGCTGAGGACTGCAGTCAATCACATTTATTAAGTGCTTACTGTGTGCAGAGCACTGTACTACACGCTTGGGAGAGTACAACAGTAAGTAGACATTCCCTGTCCACAACGAGCTTACAGTCTACATTGTGGAGAATCTGGGGTAGAATAAAAATAAATCAGGTCAGAAACACAGTCCTTGTCCCACATGGGGCTCACAGTCTACGTTTCAATCTATAGTATTTGAGCACTTACTGCGTGCAGAACACTGCAATAAGCACTAGGGAAAGTACACTTTAACAGAGTTGGTAGACATGATCCTTGCCCACGAAGAGTTTAAATTTTTAAAAAGATTAGGGATAGCAGAAATAGTAGAGAATAAAATAGAGCAAGTATCAAAATGCTTAGAGAAGCAGCATGGCTTAGTGGAAAGAGCACGGACCTGGGAGTCAGAGGACGCGCGTTTTAATCCCGGCTCCGCCACTCGTCTGCTGTGTGATCTTGGACAAGCCACTTAACTTCTCTGTACCTCAGTTACCTCAACTGTAAAATGGGGAGTAGGACTGTGAGCCCCACGTGGGACAACCTGATTACCTCGGATCTATCCCAGTGCTTAGAACAGTGTCTGGCCCAGAGTGAGCGCTTGACACATACCATTATCATTATTAAAGGATACATAGCCAAGTGCATAGTTGACACAGTGGGGATGGGGAGAATAAGGGAAATCCAGGGATTAATTTGAAATGGCCTCTTAGAGAAGATGTGACTTTAGGAAGGTTTCGAAGATGGGAAGAGTGTCTGACGTTTTTGAGAGCATTTGAAGTTTTAGACATGAAAAGGGAGATAGTTCCAAGCCCCAAGGGAGAACAGGGGCTAGTGGTCAATGGTGGGATGGGCGAGATCAAGGTACAACTAGGTTGATGTTAGAGAAACACAGTGTGTGGGTCGTGTTGTAGTAAGAATTCAGCAAGGCTAGGCAGGAGGAAGCAAGCCGACTGAGTGCCTTAAAACTAGCAGTGAGGAATTTTGGTTTAATGCAGAGGTGGATGGGCAACCGCTGGAGGCTTTTGAGGAGTGGGAAAGATAAGAACTGATTGGATTTTCATAAAAATGATTCAGGCAGCAGAGTGTCGTGTGGACTGGAGTGAGGAATGTCAGTGAGGTGGTTGATGAGGAGGGACACCAGGAATCGAGTCCCCATTTTACAGATGAGGAAACTGAGGCCGAGGGAAGTTAAGTGACTTCCCTAAAGGCTCAAAAGGAGGCAACTGGCAGAGCCTTGATTAGAACCCGTGTCCCCTAACTTCCAGGCCCATGCTCTTTCCCCCTGGCCGCACTGCCCTCGGAGCGTGTCCGTTGCCCTATGACTCGAGGTTCAAACGGGAGGGGGGAACTTTGAGAGGGTCAGGTGACAGAGTGGGGTGGAGCTCCAGACCCAGGCCTCTCTAAAGACATCAGTGACCCCAGGCTAACAGCTAGGAAAGACGGGTGTCCCTTGGACCACCGGAAGCTGATTTTGTGTTCCAGGAACTTATCGTAAACATGTCGGGTGGACCAAAGTTCCTATTTTGTTTTAGTTTTAACGTGGAATGTCCATGTAAAAGCTAAATTATTCAATCGTGCATTCATTCAATCGTATTTGAGTGCTTACTATGTGCAGAGCACTGTACTCAGCCCTTGGGAGAGTACAATAAAACAATAGACAGATTCCCTGCCCACATTCAGTTTACGGTCTAGGGGGGAGACAGATATTAATATAAATAAATAAATGATAGATATGTACACAAGTGCTGTGGGGCTGGGAAGGGGGGAGAGCAAATGGAGCAAATCAGAGTGAAGCAGAAGAGAGTGGGAGAGGAGGAATGGGGGGCTTAATCTGGGAAGGCATCTTGGAGGAGATGTGCCTTCAATAAGGCATTGAAGGATGGGGGAAAGAGGGGCAATCAACGGTATTCATTTACGTGCACTGTAAGCTTGTGTGGGCAAAGAATGGGTCTGTTTATTGTTGCATTATAATCTCCCAAGCGCTTAGTACGGTCCTCTATAGTGCTTAGTATACTGTACTAAGTAAGCGCTCAATAAATACGATTGATTGAATGAATGAATGAAATGTGCCGAGCACTGTAATAAGTTCTTGGGAGAGTATGGTACAACAGAGTAGGCATCTACAAAATCAGGCAGAAAACTATTTTTCCACAAAGGACACTTTTATATGGTACTCGATAAGTGCTTACTCTGTAACAGGCACTTTAGAAGCGCTTCCACTGAGAAGCAGCGTGGCTCAGTGGAAAGAGCCAGGGCTTGGGAGCCAGAGGTCATGGGTTCAAATCCCGGCTCTGCCACTTGTCAGCTGTGTGACTGTGGGCAAGTCACTTCACTTCTCTGTGCCTCAGTTACCTCATCTGTAAAATGGGGATTAACTGTGAGCCTCACGTGGGACAACCTGATTACCCTGTATCTACCCCAGCGCTTAGAACAGTGCTCTGCACATAGTAAGCGCTTAACAAATACCAACATTATTATTTACTAAGCCCTAGGGTAGATACAAGCTTATCAAGTTGGACAGAGTCCATGTGTCTCATGGGGTTCACAAATCTTAACCCCATTTTACAGATGAGGGAACTGAGGCACGGAGAAGTTAAGCAACTAGCCCAGGGCCACACAGCAGACAAGTGGCAGAGCCAGGATTAGAACCCAGGTTCTTCTGACTCCCGGGCCTATGCTCCATCCACTAGGCCCCCCTGCTTCTTGGGCAAAGATCTGTAATCCATGAAAATGAGTCAATTCATCTTCCCTGAGTTTTCCTAACCTCTTACTTCCCCTTCTCACAAGCATCACATGCAAAGGCAAGGGAGGCCAGAGTCGAAATTGATGCTATGAAAGCAGAATTAGCCAGTGAATGACGGCAAAACACTTGCCTTGTGTGAGCCTTGAGACTGAAGGATGCATTACCTTGATTTTATGGGAATTGATGTCAAGTGGTTTTGAAGATATTAAAATTCTGTTACAAAATGAAAGTTGAAATTTTAGATCCTAGAATAAAGGACAGTGTTGGATACAATTATATTTTCTTTATGAATGTTAGCTTTCTAAAACCTGCTTTATTAGATTAATTTCTTTTAGTAGATTTAAGACTTACTAATGAAAGACACACCTGAAAGGAAGCATTCATTCGTTTACTGGTAAAAAGTTCCTCTAAGTAAGATGTCCTTGAGCAGAATTGCCATTTAAAAGATGAACTGAATATTCTTCTCCAATGGTTAGCAGTTATCACTGAGCTCACGTATAACCTTGGAAGTGATATTTTCCTTCCATTTGTATCGAAGAAGGAAATGTGCAAATGATATATTCCATCAAGCCCAATCAGGGCTTGGATATACCCTGCACTCAGTAAATACTGAGCCCGTTCTAGACTGTGAGCCCCTTGTTGGGTAGGGATTGTCTCTGTTGTCGAATTGCACTTTCCAAGCGCTTAATACAGTGCTCTGCACACAGTAAGCACTCAATAAATACAATCGAATGAATAAATACCACTGATGTATCGACTGATTGGATTTGTGAGAACCTTTTCTCTTTCAATATCTTCTGGAATCATCAGAATAATGGCATTTGTTAAATGCTTACTATGTGTCAAAAATTGTGGTAAGCACTGGGATAGATGCAGGGTAATCATGCTAGACACAGTCCCAGTTCCACATGAGGCTCACAGTCTGAGTATGAGAGAGAACAGGGGTTGAATCTCTATTTTGCAGATGAGGGGACTGAGGAACAAAGAAGCAAGTGACTGGCCCAAGTTCACACAGCAAGCGAATGACAGAGTCAGGATTAGAACCCAGAGCCTCCCAGTCCCATGCTCTTTCCACTAGGCCATGCTGCTCTTCATCAAACATTAATCCAAACACTCTCGAAACTATCGATGTTTTCAACCTCCCCACTGACAAATTGAATTTTCCACTTGTACGTGCCTGATTTTCTTTCTAATAATAATAATTATCATTATAGTATTTGTTCATTCAATCGTATGTATTGAGCACTTAATGTGTGCAAAGCACTGTTCTAAGCACTTGGAAAGTACAATTCAGCAATAGACAATCCCAGTCCACACTGGGCTTACGGTCTAGAAAGGGGGAGACAGACATCAAAACAAGCAGGCAGCAATATAAATAAATAGAATTAGAGATATATACATATATACACAAGTGCTGTGGGGCGGGGAGGGGGGGTTAGAGCAAAGGGAGCCAGCCAAGGCGATGCGGAGGGGAGGAGAAGCTGAGGGAAAGGGGGGCTTAGTTTGGATCCTTTCATTCACGAATATAGGCAAACCCCTATTAAAATTTTCTGCTTTCTCTCTTGGGAGTCTAGCAGCCAAAGGGGAGCCTACCATCAGTTTCCCTGCATTCTGAGCTGGTGCTTAGATTTTTTAGGTACATGGGAGTTCCTGAAATTCAGCCTGTTAATCAAAATGGATGTGCTGACATTTGGTCATTCATTCAATCGCAATTACTGAGAAGTTACTGTATGCCAAGCACGGTCCTAAGTGCTTGGGAGACTACAATAACAATGCTGGTATTTGTTAAGCGCTTACTATGTGCAAAGCACTGTTCTAAGCGCTGGGGTAGATACAGGGTAATCAGGTTGTCCCACGTGAGGCTCATAATCTTAATCCTCATTTTACAGATGAGGTCACTGAGGCACAGAGAAGTTAAGTGACGACCACAGTCACACAGCTGGCAAGTGGCAGAGCTGGGATTCGAACCTATGACCTCTGCCTCCCAAGTCCGTGCTCTTTCCTCTGAGCCACGCTGCTTCTCTATATAACAATAACGTTTGGTCCCAGAGCAGATTCAACTCAGAAACGGCTAGCACGACATCTGGTTCATCTATAAAATTGCAATTTTGCAAAACTTCATGTTAAGGAAAACTGCTGCTGCTGTACTCTCCTTCAATAATAACATTTTAAATACTTACTATATGCCAAGCACTGTACTAAGCATTGGGGGCAGATACTGGATAATCAGGTCCCACATGGGGCTCGAAGTCTAAGTTGAAGGGAGACTAGGTATTGAATTCTCATTCTGCAGATGAAGGAACTAGGGCACAGAGAAGTGAAGTGACTTGCCCAAGTTCACAGAGCAGGTAAGGGGCAGAGTCATTATTAGAACCCAGGTCCTGAGACCCGGGGTAGTACACTTTCCACTAGGCCATGCTGCTCTTCTGACTCTGAACATGCACATTTACAGTTTCTTTTATAACACAGGAAACTAAGCCCAAATAGTCTGATCTTGTCAGAAGAACATTGCTGTTAGACTGACCCATATTACTGTCAGTCTTCAGCTAAAGCTGTGTGCTCACAAAATGGCCAATCAAAAGGTTCTTTTGGCAGTTAGCACATGAACTGCAGAAAAGGAAAAGAGAAATTGCATTTTCCAGGAAGTAAAGGGGTCACTTCACCAGCTTTGACACGAGTAAGATGTAGTCGGGCAATGAATCCACGGATAAAGGTACGCTCCCCCAGAACTGTACTGGGGCAGGAGCGTGAAGACAAAACTCTCACTCGAGAAGCAGCGTGGCGCAGTGGAAAGAGCACGGGCTTTGGAGTCAGGGCTCATGAGTTCGAATCCCAGCTCTGCCACTTGTCGGCTGTGTGACTGTGGGCAAGTCACTTAACTTCTCTGTGCCTCAGTTCCCTCATCTGTAAAATGGGGATTAAGACTGTGAGCCCCACGTGGGACAACCTGATTCCCCTATGTCTACCCCAGCGCTTAGAACAGTGCTCGGCACATAGTAAGCGCTTAACAAATACCAACATTATTATTATTATTATTATTACTTGGCTCTGATTGGGTGCTGTTGGCTTTCTCCAGGTTTTAGAAAGAAACCCCACACGATTTGACCACCTAAGCTAATGGTCAGAGGCGTCACGATGATGGTATTTGTTAAGTGCTTTACTAGGAGCCGAGCATACCTCAGAAACATCTGGTCCAAGCAACCTAGGCCAAAGGGAAAGTCTTGTTGTGATCAGACAGACACCCCAGATTCTAGCCTGCTTGGCTCAAAACCAAATAGAGACCGGTGATAGCCATCAATCATATTTACTGAGCGCTGTGTCTATAAAAAGGAACTGGTTTAGCAAAAGTGTGGACTTAGAAAGTGAAGGAGGCAGAGTCTATCAATCAGGAACATTTACTGAACATTTACTCTATGTAAAGCACTGTATTAAGCACTTAGGAGAGTACCATATTCGTTCATTCACACAATCGTACTTTTAAGCGTTTACTGAGTGCAGAACACTGTACTAAGCGCTAGGGAAAGTACGATACAAAAATAAAGAGTGACAATCCCTGACCACAATGAGCTCACACACTACAATAGAGTTAGACCCAATTCCTGCCCTCAAGGAGTCTCTTTTGCCATACTACTGCTTTTCACATTGCTCCACCTTCAATTTCCTCAACTGATAGTAATAATAATAATCATGATGGTATTTGTTAAGCTCTTACTATGTGCCAAGCACTGTTCTAAGCACTGGGGTAGATACAAGGCAATCAGGTTGTCCCACATGGGGCTCACAGATTTAATCCCCATTTTACAGATGAAGTAACGGAGGAACAGAGAAGTTAAGTGATTTGTCCAAAGTTGTTCATTCATTCAATCGTATTTATTGAGCGCTTACTGTGTGCAGAGCACTGTACTAAGCACTTGGAAAAGCACAATTCAGCAACAGAGACAATCCCGTTATTGCCCTGAGGGGAGAAAATGATTACATTTTGCCAGGGAATGTGTCTGCCAACTCTGTTGTAGTGGATTCTCCCTACTGCTTACAACAGTACTCTGAACAGAGTAAGCACTCAGTACCACTGATGATGATGAAGGAGCTTACAGGCAATGGGATTTGACCGCTTGCCCAATACTATGCACTTTGGAGAATACAGTAAGAATAATAATAATAATGTTGGTATTTGTTAAGCGCTTACTATGTGCAGAGCACTGTTCTAAGTGCTGGGGGAGATACAGGGTAATCAGGTTGTCCCGCATGACACTCACAGTCTTCATCTCCATTTTACAGATGAGGTAACTGAGGCATAGAGAAGTTAAGCGACTTGCCCACAGTCACAGAGCTGACAAGTGACAGAGCTGGCAGGCACAATCTCTGTCTTCACGGAGCTTACAGTCTAATGGGGAAACAGACATTGAAAAAAAAAATTATGTAGAGTAGGAAAGGAAGTGGTGAGATTCGATCCAACACCAAAGATACCCTTAGGGTTTAATAATAGGTGCCTCGATTTTGTACCAATTAAACTTACTTGATAGGTTTTCCCTTTGGCAAAGGGAATCAGAGTTGAGTCACTGACCCATGTTCACAGACCAGGTTCATGCTGGTTTGAATCTAGAAAGTTTAAGATAAAATACTGAAAAAGATACTTTGAAAAGTTTCTGTTTTAGGCATTCTCTCACAATTTTTTTCTTCTTTAAAACCAACTCAGGACACAACATTCACCCCCTAAAGACATAAAAGCAGTAAAGAAGCCAAGGTAATAAATATTGAAAGCGCCGCTACAACCAGAAGCTTTTTGTTAAAGTACAGGATGGCACTGCCAGGGGAAAGGAGAAAGCAAAATGAATTTTATGGAAGAATAAAATCATTACCCAGGCTGATTCCTTCTCTGACAAAAACATAAACAAAAAATTAATATACCTCAAATCGCCCATTTTTGTGCCTTATGAGCCAAAAATCAAATTAGGAGTACAAAATAGATCTTTTTCTTTGTCTTTCGGAAAAAAAAGAACATTAAGATGAATTAAATTAACAATGTGGTGATGAACTGAGGTTGCTCAAAGTGCAGAACAGCTGCCTTGACCAGAAACTCAAGCCCTCCCATCAGAAAGTGGGTTTTTTTAGTTTCTCAAGTCATCCAGATTCATTCATCTGTTCATCTGGGCGTATTTATCGAGTACACACTGTGTGCCAGGCACAGTACTGAGTGCTTAGGAGAGTACAACAACAGACACATTCTCTTCTCAGAACAAGCTCACGGTGTATAATGTCAGAGATACTATACAGAAAGCTAAAGCCTAGAAAATTTTCAATTATGCAAAAGGCCTTATCACTCCCTGCCTCTAAAAATGAGCTGGAGGTGAGGCATTTCCTTCTTTGTTTTTCCCTACACGGCTGGGGACATTCAAAGAAAACAAATAACGTGGCAAGAGTCTGGGATGGTATGTGTTTCTTGGATAAGAAAGGCACTGTCTGACTGACTTAGCTTCTGCTTCTTTCCTTGGCATTTCTCCAGCTCGGGCTCCGTGTTCAAGCAGCCAATATTTAGGGTCTCTCTTATCCTAATACCCCTCTCAGGATCACACCTGGAGAGTCTCTAGTCCTCTAGCTTTCTCGACTGCAGGAGGGAGAGTCAAGCAGAGGCCTGTCCATTCCATTCCTAGCTTGGCCGGTGGCCAGTGAGTGGTAGACAATCTGCTACAAGTCAAAACTCACCCTTTGATTCAATAGTATTTATTGAGCGCTTACTATGTGCAGAGCACTGTACTAAGCGCTTGGGATGAACAAGTCGGCAACAGATAGAGACGGTCCCTGCCGTCTGACGGGCTTACGGTCTGATCGGGGGAGACGGACGGACGAGAACGATGGCAATAAATAGAGTCGAGGGGAAGAACATCTCGTAAAAACAATGGCAACTAAATAGAATCGAGGCGATGTAGCAGCATGGGAGAGGGTTGAGGGCGGAGACTCAGGTTGACTACGTGGAAGGACACAGGGAAAAACTACTTTTGGATTTTTACCAAAAAAACTCTCCGGATCCACTACCGGAACGACTGCAGATGGAGGTGGGGCGTTCTGGGAGAGATGCGTCCATGGTGTCGCTATGGGTCTGAGACGACTCGATGGCATAAGACGAGACAATTATGCTAATGTGGGCAGGGAATGCATCTGTTTACTGTTATACTGTACTCCCAAGTGCTTAGCACAGTGCTCTGCTCACAGTAAGCGCTCGATAAATGCAAGTGACCGACTGACTTCTGGAAAACTCTTCTCAGCACAAATCATGCTATTAATCCCCACGTGCCCTAGGAGCAGTGGGAGATTAGAGGGACGGAGAGGATGGGGAGAAGGGAAATAGTGAAATTGAGAAGCAGGTTGGGAAGTCTATCGGTTCATGGACTGCTACCTAATATAAATCCAGCTGGACCTAATTTCTTCAGATTCTTGTCTTTTGGGCTATTGCTAGTGGATAGAGCACGGGCCTGGGAGTCGAAAGGACCTGGGTTCTAATCCTGGATCCTCCACCTGTCTGCTGTGTGACCTTGGGCAACTCACTTCACTTCTCTGGACCTCAGTTACCTCAACTGTAAAATGGGGATCAAGACTGTGAGACACAGGTGGGACAGGATCTGTGTCCAACCTGATTAGCTTATATCTGCCCCAGTGCTTAGAACAGTGCCTGGCAGATAGTAAGCACTTTACCATAATTTTTGTTGTTGTCATTATTATTGTCAGGCTTAGGAAAGTGGGATGGAGCAGGAGGTCACTGGAGTGGAGGAGAGAAAGTAAACAATGGAAAGGTGACTGGGATCATTTAAATAATAATAATGTTGGTATTTGTTAAGTGCTTACTATGTGCAGGGCACTGTTCTAAGCGCTGGGGTAGATACAGGGTAATCAGGTTGTCCTGCGTGAGACTCACAGTCTTCATCTCCATTTTACAGATGAGGTAACTGAGGCATAGAGAAGTGAAGTGACTTGCCCACAGTCACACAGCTGACAAGCGGTGGAGTCGGGATTCGAACCCATGACCTCTGACTCCCAAGCCCGGGGTCTTTCCACAGAGCCACGCTGCTTCTCTATGAATATTGACAGTAAAAATGGGGATTCAATACCTGTCTTCCCTCTTGCTTAGACTGTGAACCCCATGAGACAGAGGCTGTGTCTGACTTGATTACCCTGTATGCACCCCAGTGCTCAGAATGGTGCTTAATAATGTTGGTATTTGTATTTGTTAAGCGCTTACTATGCGCAAAGCACTGTTCTAAGTGCTCGAAGGATACAAGGTGATCAGGTTGTCCCAGGTGGGGCTCACAGTCTTCATCCCAGTTTTACAGATGAGGTAACTGAGGCACAGAGAAGTTAAGTGACTTGCCCAAAGTCACACAGCTGACAAGCGGGATTAGAAACCATGACCTCTGACTCCCAAGCCCGGGCTCTTTCCACTGAGTCATGCTGCTTGATACGTAGTAAGCGTTTAACAAATACCTCAAAAAAGACATCCCCAAGGATCAGTGTAGGGACAGAGAAACAGAGAAGGGCTGTGAGAATAATAATAATAATGTTGGTATTTGTTAAGCGCTTACTATGTGCAGAGCACTGTTCTAAGCGCTGGGGTAGACACAGGGGAATCAGGTTGTCCCGCGTGGGGCTCACAGTAAATCCCCATTTTACAGATGAGGTAACTGAGGCACAGAGAAGTTAAGTGACTTGCCCAAAGTCACACTGCTGACAAGTGGCAGAGCCGGAATTCGAACCCATGATCTCTGACTCCAAAGCCCGGGCTCTTTCCACTGAGCCACGCTGAGAAAGGAATCAAACTGTTCAGAAAGTTGCAGGATGGGCTTGGGGGACATAGATGACATTGAACAATTGGAGTAGATGGTAGAGGTGGAGGATATGGACTTGAAAAAACAGGGAATGGTGAGAAAGTGACACTGTGGAGTGAGAGGAAGCTGATTTCTCTCCCCCTTTTGGCTTAGTGGTTAAAGCTCTGGCCTGGGAGTCAGAAGGACCTGGGTTCTAATCCCAGATCTGCCACTTGCCCACTGTGTGACCTTGGGCATATCACTTCAATTCTCTGGGCCTCAGTTAACTCATCTGTAAAATGAGGATCAAGACTGTGAGCCCCATGGGGAATAGGGACTTCGTCCTACCTGATTAGCTTGCATCTACCCCAGCACTTACAAGAGTGCTTGACACTTAAGTGCTTAAGAAATACCATCATTGTTATTATTATTCCCTGTGAATCTAAGAGAGTGGGAAAAGATGAGGCCCCCTCTGGAGAGAAAGCAGCAGGGGAGATTGTGCATGATGTAAATAAATGATGGCGTTTGTTAAGGGCCTACTACGTGCAAAGCACTGTTCTAAGTGCTGAAACAAAGTAATGCTAATAATATTTGTTAAGCACTTACTATATGCCAAGCACTCTACTAAATGCTGGAGGAGATACAAGATAATCAGGTTGTCCCATGTGGGGTTTACAGTCTTAATCCCCATTTTACTGATGAGGCAACTGAAGCACAGAGAAGTTAAGTGACTTGCTCAAAGCCACCCAGCTGACAAGTGGCAGAGCAGTGATTAGAACCCACGACCTCTGTCTCCCAAGCCCGTGCGCTTTCCACGTGAGCCACGCCGGGTAGTGGATAGAGCATGGGCCGGGGAGTCAGAAGGTCGTGGGTTCTCATCTCAGCTCCGCCACCTTTCTGCTGTGTGACCTTGGGCAAATCACTTCGCTGGGCCTCAGTGACCTCATCTGTCAAATGGGAATTGAGACGGCAAACCCCATGTGGGACAGGGACTTTCCAACCCAATTTGCTTGTCTCCACCCCAGCACTTAGTACAGTGATTAGCACATAGTAAATGCTTAACAAATACCATCATTCTTATCATTAAAGAAAACTTGCAGATGGGTCTCTTTCAATTACAGTTCATGGAGGTTATACTGAGGGGAAATATGAAATTAAATCAGGGAAGGCTCCCTGGAGGAGGCTATGACTTCAGAAGACTTCAGGTCTGTTGTACTCAAGGGGAAAGGGAATTCCAGTCACAGGGAAGGCATGAGCAGGATGCTGGTGATGGGAGAGATAAAACCGATCACACCCAGTAGCTTGAGAGGAAAAAAGTGTAAGCTGGGGTGTAGTGGGAGAAGAGGGCAGATGAGAAATGGGGAGAGAGCTGATTGAGTGCTTTAAAGCCAGCAGTTAAGGTTTTCTTCTTGAGCGGAGTTGGACGGTTACCACTAAAGTTACACAGGGAGCCGGGAGAGGTACACACAGAACGATGCTTTAGAAAAAGGATATGAGCAGAAAAGTGAACCATGAACTGAAGGAAGGAGAGACAGGAGGCAAGGAGACGACTGAGGGGGCCGATGCAGGGTCAAGGAAGCATATGAGCGGCGCTTGACAAGCAGTAGAAAAAGTCCTTGGGACAATACAATGGAAGTTATATTTGCACTTAATTCAGCTATTTACTGGAGTGCGCACACACAAACACGGAAGGAGCTTGATTGAGTCTGGAGTGGATGAGAGTTGAGCAGAGAAGCAAAGAAGAGACAAGAGAGGGAATGGCAGAAGGCCAGAGGAAACACTTCAAAAGAAGATAGTTCAGAAAACTATTTATTGCCTATTATATTCTCTCAGTGTTTCATTTACTAAGTCATTTAGGAATCCGTGACAATATTTCAGCGGCGACATGCTTGGCTAATCCATAGAGCATTCTGTGATATCCCAGACTTTCTTTCAGTTTCCCCAGCTAATGAAATTTTTACAATCAACTGGAGAAGCAGTCAAGAGAGCAAGTAAGGCCCTTTTTAGTCCTAGAAAAAAAGGAATTTGCTTTCTCTAGGTAATTAAGTGGAAAATGCGTTCGAAAAATATCAAACAAAAAACAAAAAATCTGAGAGGAAGAGAAAGTGAAGACAGATTTAAAAAAAAAAAAGATCCACCCTTGTCTCCACCACCTGAATCATCTCAACAGCTACTGCCAGAATTTTTGCTCAGTGTTTATTTATTCTCATTCTCAGCACTTGTGCATATATATATGTGCATATATAGTCATTTGCACATTCAATTATTGATTCTACCATATTTAATTTTTTTAATGTCTGTTTTCCCTTGAGATTGTAGGCTCGAGGACAAGAAACATGTCTTGTGCATATATTTTCCCAAGTGAATCTCACCCAGTGGCTGCAATGATCGATCAGTGGAATTTATGGAGCACTTACGGTGTGCAGAGCACTGTACTGAGTGCTTGGAAGAGTGTAACAGATTTGGTAGCCATGTTCCCTGTGCCTACAGGAGCTAAGAGTCTTGAGTGTGAGCCTGTGGTTGGGTAGGGATTGTCTCTCTCTGTTGCCGAATTGTACTTTCCACGCGCTTAGGACAGTGCGCTGCACATAGCAAGTATTCAATAAATACAGTTGAATGAATGAGAGGATACCATCAGAAACCCTTGGCTTCAGCTGCTAGGTCTCATAGCAAGACTTACACATTCATTCATTCAATAGTATTTATTGAGCACTTACTATGTGCAGAGCACTGTACTAAGTGCTTGGAATGTACAATTCGGCAACAGATAGAGACAATCCCTGCCCACTGACGGGTTTACAGTCTAATCGGCCTACTCCATCCTAATCCTCCTCAATCTCTCAGCTGCCTTTGACACTGTGGACCATCTCCTTCTCCTCCATACATTATCCAACCTTGGCTTCATTGACTCAGTCCTCTCCTGGTTCACCTCTTATGTCTCTGGCCATTCATTCTCAGTCTCCATCACTGGCTGCTCCTCTCCTTCCCACCTCCTAACTATGAGGGTCCATCAAGAGTCAGTTCTTCCTCCCCTTCGATTGTCCATCTACACTCACTCTCATGAAGAACTCATTCGCTCCCACGGCTTCAACTATCATCCCTCTCCCTCTATGCTCGCATCTCCTCCTACCTTCAGGAGATCTCTATTTGGATGTCCCCCCGACACACCTTCAGGAGATCTCTATTTGGATGTCCCCCCGACACCTAGAGCTCAACATGTTTAAGACAGAGCTCCTTATCTTCCCTCCCAAATGCCATCCTCTCCTGAAATTTCCCATCGCTATGGACGGCACAACCATCCTTCCCGTCTCACAAGGGTGCAACTTGGCGACATCCTTGACTCCACTTTCTCATTCACCCCCCCATATCCAGTCCGTCACCAAATCCTGTCATTCTCATCTTCAAAACATCGCCAAGATCCGCCCTTTCCTCTCCATCCAAACCGCTGCCACCTTACTACAATCACTCATCCTGTCTCGACCGGATGACCGCATCAGCCTCTTTTCTAACCTCCCAACTTCCTGCCTCTCGCCACTTCAGTCTATACTTCACTCTGCTGCCCGAATTATCTTTCTATGGAAACATTCTGGGCATGTCACCCCCGCCCTCAAAAATCTCCAGTGGTTGCCTATCAACCTCCGTATGTAGCAAAAACTCCTCACTATTGGCTTCAAAGCTCTCCATCTCTTGCCCCCTCCTACCTCACCTCCCTTCTCTCCTTCTCCAGCCCAGCCGCACACCACGCTCTCCTGTGCCGCTAACCTTCTCACTGTGCCTCCATCTCACCTGTTCCGCCATCTAACCTGGCCCACATCCTACCCCCTCCCTCCTCATATCCACCAAACAGCCACACTTCCCCCCTTCCAAGCCCTGCTGAAGGCTCACCTCCTCCAAAAGCCCCCCTTTTTCCTCAGCTCCCCCTCCCTTCCACATCACCTTGACTCACTCCCTTTGCTCTTCTCCCCCTCCCCAGAACACTGATGTATATGTATATATCTACAACAATTTATTTATATTGATGTGTTTACTTGTTTTGATGTCTGTCTCCCCCCACTTCTAAATTGTAAGCCTGGTGTGGGCAGGGATTGTCTCTATTACTGAACTGTACTTTCCAAGAAGTTAGTACAGTGCTCTGCACACACTAAGCGCTCCATAAATACGACTGAGTGAAGAAAGTATGGCTTCTGACTTTTCCACACCTCCTACCCACCAATTCATTTAATCATGTTTATTGAACTCTTACTGTGTGCAGAGTACTGTAAATACTTGGGGAAGGAAAAGAGAAGCCGCATGGCTTAGTGGAAAGAGCACAGGCTTGGGTGTCAGAGCTCGTGGGTTCTAATCCCAGCTCCGCCACTTGTCTGCTGTGTGACTGGAGGCAAGTCACTTCACTTCTCTGTGCCTCAGTTCCCTCATCTGTAAGATGGGGATTAAGACTGTGAGCCCCATGTGGGTCAACCTGATGACCTTGTATCTACCCCAGCGCTTAGAACAGTGCTTGGCACATAGTAAGCACTTAAATACCATCATCAATATAACAATAAACTCCCTGCCCACCACGAGTTTACAAAATCACTGATACATTTAGATGATATCTTATTGGGACATTTTCCTGACATAGGCCTTATTTCCCATTTTTCCCATCAGACTCTCAAGAGATCTCCCAACACCTCAAAGTTTACCCCTTTCACTTGCAAAACCCCATCCCTCCATACCTCATCAAAATACTCACCCCCTCCCTTCTTTCCTCCCTGTCTGCCTGTTAATGGTTCACATTTTTTAATGGTATTTGCTAAGCGCTTACTATGAACCAGGTACTGTACTAAGCATTGGGGTGGATAGAAACTGATCAGGTTGGACAGTCCCTTTCCCACAGGAGGCTCGCGGTCTTAATCCCCATTTTACAGATGAGATAACTGAGGCACAGAGATTTTAAGGACTCGCCAAAGGTCATGGCACGGTGGATCAAGCACGGGCCAGGGAGTCAGAGGGTCATGGGTTCTAATCCTGGCTCTGCCACTTCTCTGCTGCGCAACCTTGGGCTAGACCCTCCACTTCTCAGTGCCTGAGTTTCCTCATCTGGAAAATGGGGATTAAGACTGTGAGCCCCATGTGGGACAGGGACTGTGTCCAACTGATTTGTTTGTATCAGCCCTAGAACTTAGTACAGTAACAAGCACAGAGTAAGCACTTGAATACCATAAAAAGAAAAGAAAAAAAAGAGCCCCAAGCTAGCAAAAGAATTCCAGAGCATCAGTGGACATGTGACACTGGTCCTGCCCTGAGCCGATCCCATTAGCCTCCCAAACCAAAGGGAACAGTAAGTGCTCAGTAAATACGATTGAATGAATGCAAGTGCTTTGCACACAGGAAGCACTCATTATGATCAAATGAAAGGAAATATTTCCTCACCCAGGGCGTGATAAACATAGAGGATTCAAGAAATGTCTGGATAAATTCAATGTACAAAAGGTCCACAATGAGTTCATTCATTCATTCTTTCAATAGTATTTATTGAGCGCTTACTATGTACAGAGCACTGTACTAAGCGCTTGGAATGTACAAATCGGCAACAGATACAGTCCCTGCCCTTTGATGGGCTCACAGTTTAATCGGGGGAGACAGGCAGACAAGAACAATGGCAATAAATAGAGTCGAGGGGAAGAACATCTCATAAAAACAATGGCAAATAAATAGAATCAGGGTGATGTACATCTCATTAAAGAAAATAAATAGGGAGATGAAGATATATACAGTCGAGCGGACGAGTACAGTGCCGAGGGGGTGGGACGGGAGAGGAGGAGGAGCAGAGGGAAGTAGAGAGAAGAGGGTTTAGCTGCAGAGAGGTGAAGGGGGGTAGAGGGAGCAGAGGGAAAAAAGGGGGGAGCTCAGTGTGGGAAGGCCTCTTGGAGGAGGTGAGCTTTGAGTAGGCATTTGAAGAGGGGAAGAGAATTAGATTGTCGGAGGTGAGGAGGGAGGGCATTCCGGGACCGTGGGAGGACGTGGCCCAGGTGTCGACGGCGGGATAGGCGAGACCGAGGGAAGGTGAGGAGGTGAGCAGTGGAGGAGCGGAGCATGCGGGGTGGGCGGTGGAAAGAGAGAAGGGAGGAGAGGTAGGAAGGGGCGAGGGGACGGAGAGTCTCGAAGCCTAGAGTGAGGAGTTACAAGCAGGGAATGTCTCTTTATTGTTATATTGTACTCTGCCAAGCACTTAGCACAGTACTCTGCACACAGTAAGCACATTGAATGAATGAAGCAGGGAAAAACCAGAACTGTTGGTGTGGGGTTTTCTCCTGATTTGGTCCCTTTATTCACCCCTCAACATGTATATCTGTAATTTATTCACCTATTTTAATGTCTGTCTCCCCCCCAAGCTCCTTGTGGGCAGGGAATACTTCTACCAAATCGGTTATATTGTACTTTCCCAAGTGCTGAGTACCGTGCTCTGCACACAGTAAGTGCTCTGTAAATATGATTGATTAATCAAAAAAACTAGCAAGTTAGGAATGGAGGACGGCCATCCTTAGGATAGATATTTAAGGATACAACTGGCATTCATTCAATAGTATTTATTGAGCGCTTACTATATGCAGAGCACTGTACTAAGCTCTTGGAGTGTACAAATCGGTAACAGAGACAGTCCCTGCCCTCTGACGGGCTTACAGTCTAGCTCCTCCGACCGTCACTGCAGAAGACACGTCACTGAGTTGCATGGACATCGTTCTTAGTCACTGCTTACACCGTGTTAACGATCGAGCAGAATCATCAGTGGTATTCGCTGAGCGCTTACAATGTGCAGAGCACTGTACTAAGCTCTTGGGAGGGTACAGTACAACAGAGTTGGCAGACATTCATTCATTCAATAGTATTTATTAAGCGTTTACTATGTGCAGAGCACTGTACTGAGAGCTTGGAATGTACAATTTGGTGACAGAGACAATCCCTGCCCATTAACGGGCTTACAGTCTAATCAGGCGAGACAGACAGACAAAAGCAATAGCAATAAATAGAATGAAGGGGATGTACACCTCATTAACAAAATAAATAGAGTAATAGTAATATATACAAATGAGCAAATGAGTCCCTGCCCACAACAAACGTACAGTCTAGAGAATCAGAAACCTAGCCAATCAAGAGGAACGCTCAAAGATTCAACCCTCCATGGCAGATTTAGCATCTTATTCCAGATAGCAAGTCAAATTCCATCATAGAGCTTAGTAGTGTGCTCAGCACACAGTAAACACTCAATAAATGCAGCTGAGTTGCCAACTCCCTATCATAATAGAAATAATGAGGGCATTTGTTTAGCACTTACTAAGTGCCAGGCACTGTACTAAGCACTGGGGTGGATAGAAGTAAGTGGAGTTGGACACGGTCCCTGTCCCCTTTTGGGTTCACAGTCTCAATCACCATTTTATAGACGAGGGAACTGAGGCCCAGAGAAGTCCACTACACCATGCTGCTCCTCTTTAGTTTCTTGTCTGCCCGTCTCCCCCGATGAGACTGTAAGCCCGTCAAAGGGCAGGGAATGTCTCTGTTGCCGAACTCTACATTCCAAGCGCTTAGTACAGTGCTCTGCACATAGTAAGCGCTCAATAAATACTATTGACTGAATGAATAAAGGAGGCGGCCATTCATTCATTTAGTCATACTTATTGAGCACTTACTGTGGACAAAGCTCTGGCCTGACCGCTCAGGAGAATACAACAAACAGACGCATTCCTGCCCACATCCAGCTGCTTTTGAGAAACACGCAGGATCTGTTCCCTTTGTTTTATTTGTTTTTTTAAACTGCTGTGTGCCAAGAGCACCTGTGTTCCTGCTGGTTCACATCATGCCAGCTCTAGAGCTACTAATCTCAGCTCTAACACCCACTGGAAATTTCCATCAAGGCTGTTCCCCATTCAACTGTGAGGATTAACAGAAGAGAAGCAGTGTGGCTTAGTGGAAAGAGCACAGGCCTGGGAGTCCAAAGGACCTGGGTTCTCTACCTGACTCCTCCACTTCTCTGCTGTGTGACCTTGGGTAAGTCGCTTAACTTCTCTGTGCCTCAGTTTCCTCATCTGTAAAATGGGAATTGAGACTGTAAGACCCGTGTGGAACAGGGACTTTGTCCAAACCGAGTTGCTTGTATCCACCCCAGCACTTAGTACAGTGTCTGACACAGTAAATGCTTAAATATCACAATTATTAATATCACTTCTCCCAGCATCCTCTCCTCTCAACTCTGTCGTACCGTACTCTCCCAACCTCCTAGTACAGTGCTCTGCACCCAGCAAGCAGCCAGTGCCATCGGCCGGTCGATTCCCTTCCTCTTCGGTGTGAACGTAAGATGGCATCTCTTCTGTCTCTCTGTGATGAGAGGCTTTAGAGGCCATAGCGGATGGAAGCTCGGTGGTATAATTTTTTGTTGGTTGCCTTTATAGATTGCATTACCTCGTGGTGAATATAGCTTCAGTGGGGACTTGAAACAGCTCTGTCCCTTAGCAACAACTCCCTGCAAATTCCACTTATAAATCACTGCCAGCCAGACGGAGGGGAGAGATGAAGTAAAGCATTCATCATCTCTTGGTGAGTAGGCTTTTTTCCCTTCGCACCAAAGTTAATTATTAATTGCTCCTGGGTTCATTTTTCTCTTCAAATCAGAATCACGATAAAAATGTTCAGCATTTGCAATCCTAAACCCTATCCCACCATTAAGAAAAGCCTACAGAATCTACCATGAGGTTACAGAGTGGCCTGTCGACTAAGAGATTAGAACAGTGCTCAGCACATAGTGAGTGCTTAACGAATACTATCGTTATAATTATCAGTAATTCCTTGTGAGCGGGGAACTTGCCTACCAACTCTGTTGCACTGCACTCTCCCAAGTGCTTAGTAGTGTGCTTTGCACACACAAAGCACTCAAACATGACTGAAGATTTTTCAACTCTGCCATCCTAAGTACACACGGGACTCTAAGGAATAAAGCCCTTCACGTAGGAGTGTGTGCTGTAAAATATCTTGATATAGAGTGGGGCTGGGAGTCCATAAACTAGCTTCTTGAAATGGACTTCAGTCTAATAACAAGTAAGCATCTGTGTAAGCCTGGAGCCTCTTGAGCAAAATGCAATGTATGGTTCTTCTATTATTCTGTCACTTGTAAGAATGCGAATAACTAATCCCTATCATTCAGGGAAAAAAAAAAAATTCCCCTTTTTCCTCCATAAACAAGGTTTCTTTGATCTGATTTATCCAGGCAATTATCTCAGCTTTCTATTTCATTAGCTTGTTTAGAGGGAATTTAAAACCAAGGTGTATTCATCTTTCACTAGATTAGAAAATCCTTAAGGGCAGCGGTTCCATTTATTGTAATAATAATGTTGGTATTTGTTAAGCACTTACTACGTGCAGAGCACTGTTCTAAGCACTGGGGGTAGACACAGGGGAATCAGGTTGTCCCACGTGGGGCTCACAGTCTAATCCCCATTTTACAGATGAGGTAACAGGCGTGGAGAAGGCGTGGAGAAGTTAAGTGACTTGCCCACAGTCACACAGCTGACAGGTGGCAGAGCCGGGAATCGAACCCATGACCTCTGACGCCAAAGCCCGTGCTCTTTCCACTGAGCCACGCTGTAGCTTTCCCAATGCTCAGTACAGTGTTCTGGACACAGTGAGCGCTCAATACATACCGTTGGTAGAGGTCTCTTGGTTTAAGTCGCTAGTGTGACCACCTGTGTGTTGAGAAGAGTCATTGACCAAATGTATACCAGGGACCCACTGTCCCTGCATTTTTGATCAACTCAATGATTACTGGACATGTCTACCAATTCTGTTATATTGTACTCTCCCAAGCACTTAATCCAGTGCTTCGCACATGGTAAGTGCTCAGATACCACTGAGGTCCACTGTCCTGCATGGAGCTCACCGTCTGAGTAGGAGGGAGAAAAGGTATTCAATCCTCACTTTACAGTTCAGGAAACTGAGGCACAGAGAAGTCAAGTGACTTGCCCAAGGTCACACAGCAAGCAACCGGCCCCAGCTGGGTTTAGAACCCACATCCTCTGACTTCCAGACCCGTGCTCTTTCCTCCATGCCATGTTGCTTCTCTAACGATAATAATAATGTTGGTATTTGTTAAGCGCTTACTAGGTGCAGAGCACTGTTGTAAGCGCTGGGGTAGATACAGGGGAATCAGGTTGTCCCACGTGAGGCTCACAGTCTTCATCCCCATTTTACAGATGAGGGAACTGAGGCACAGAGAAGTGAAGTGACTTGCCCACAGTCACACAGCTGACAAGTGGCAGAGCCGGGATTCGAATCCATGACCTCTGACTCCAAAGCCCAGGCTCTTTCCACTGAGCCAAGCTGCTTCTCTAAATACCAGTATCAGTAAATACCACTGAATGAATATCAACCTCCCCATCAACTGAGTGAGCCATACACTAAAGTTTTGGGGGATAAACATGTCCAAAAAAACCTGAAGGGAATCCTGGAGCAGGACCCCCAAAAGTGAGAAGCAGTGGGGGCCAGTGGCTAGAGCACAGGCCTGGAAATCAGAAGGACCTGAGTTCTAATCCCAGCTCGGCCACTTGTCTGCTCTGTGGCCTCGGGTAAGTCGCTTCACTTCTCTGGGCCTCAACTATCTCATCTCTAAAATGGGGATTAAGACTGTGGGACGTGGACTGTGTCCACCCCGATTATTTTGAATCTACCCCAGCGCTTAGTATAGTGGCTGGTACATAGTAAGTGCTTAAATACCATTAGAAAATAAAAAATCAGGCTATCTAGTCACCTTAATCCCAAACCTCGCTGGCTGCCCACCTTGTCTATTCAACATCAAAGATTTTACTTGGAGTCAAAATGGAGCAGGCTACAGGGGTTGGCATCTCACTTTGGAGGTTGTTGGAAAAACTCAAACCCAAAACTCATTGTAGGCACGGATGTGTCTGTTTATTGTTCTATTGTACTCTCCTAAGGGCTTAGTACGGTGCTCTGCACAGAGTAAGAGCTCAATAAATGTGATTAAAAAGAATAATAAATTTAAATTATTTAAAGTAGTCTGTACATTCAGACTATAATAATACTAATAAGGCTATTTGTGAAACACAATATGTCTAGCACTATCAGCCCTGGGGCAGATACAAGGTAATCAGGTCCCACATAATAATAATAATAATAATGGCATTTGTTAGGTGCTTACTATGTGCAAAGCACTGTTCTATGTGTTGGAGAGGATACAGGGTGATCATGTTGTCCTCCATGGGGCTCATAGTCATAATCCCCATTTTACAGATGAGGTAACTGAGGCACAGAGAAATTAAGTGACTTGCCCAAAGTCACACAGCTGATAAGCAGCTGAGCGGGGATTTGAACCCATGACCACGTTCTTTCCACTGAGCCATCCTGCACATGGGGCTCACAGTCTAAGTAGGAGGGAAAACAGGTATCAAATCCCCATTTTGCCAATGAGGGCACTGAGGCACAGAGCAATTAAGTGACTCACCCGAGGTCACACAACAGGCACGTGACGGATCCAGGATTAGAACCCAACTCCTCCAACTCCCAGGCCCGAGTTCTTTCCACTAGGTACGCTGCTTCTCAAGTAAATAGGGATCATGTCTGTCGTATTGCCCTCAACCAAACGTTTAGTACAGTGCTCAATAAGCACGAAGTAAATAATAAATGCTACTCAGAGGGATTTTATTTTCTAATGCTCTTTCCAATTAATGATTAATCAATGGTTGAGCACTTACTACGTCCAGAGCACTGTGTGAAGCGCTAATGATCTTATTTGGCCCTGCAATAGACACATGAGGTAGAGAAGGATGGTACTTTTATCCCTATAGCGTAAGTGAGGAAGATGAGGCTCAATAAAATAGCCACCTTCTCTAGGTCCCACAGGAGATGAGAGGCAGAGCTAGGATCTATGAAATCCCAAGTCATTTGGTGGTGTGGACAGAGCACGGGCCTGGAATTCAGAAGTTCATGGGTTCTAATCCCAGCTCTGCCACTTGTGTGCTGTGTGACCTTGGGCAAATCATTTCATTTCTCTGTGCCTCAGTTACCTCATCTGTAAAAGGGGGATTGGGACTGTGAAGCCCATGTGGGAGAAGGGACTGTGTCCAACCCGATTTGCTTGGATCCACTCCATTAGTACTGTGCCCTGCACGTAGTAAGAGCTTAACAAATACCATAAAAGTAATAATAATAAGTTCTTGAGCACTTGCTAATTGCAGAACACTATATTAAGCGCTTGGAAGAGTACAATGTAACATCAAACAACACAATGACCTGACAGTCTAGAGGGGGGAGACAGACATTAATAGAAATCAAGTCTTCCCGCAAGAACATGCCACCTCTTCTGAATTCACATAGGAGTTTTATTTATTCAAACTGTTTCCAAAAATGGGAACCATTCTGCTAGCTCCCACTCTTTGTTGCATTAAGATCGAGAAGTTTCATACTTCGACTTTAGACATTAAACACTCCGGAAACGTTTTCCACCAAGATGATTTGTATATAATTCTAACCATTCCACTGAGGGAACATGCGATAATATGTTGGTTAATATTTGTGGGGGAGATGGATAGGCATTAGTAATTATGAGAAAGGGATTTCTCTTCATCTTAGCAGAGAATTGATGAAAACTGTTAACCTCTCCGGGACTTCAATTGAATCGAATCCATTTGTTATTCTGAATTCCGGCCTCATGTTTCCTTCTACAAACAAGAAGTAATTTGGGTTCTGCCAGTCATTATCTTTTTGGTAATTTTCAGTGACTCCAGCCACAGACCTGAGACGGGAAAGCAGGTTGTCAATCAAAAGCAATAAGACAGTAAATTTGGAGAGACGCATCTCATTCCCCTAAGAAATTGAAAACGTTTTAAGCAGGGAGGATTTTTCGGATCATTTATAAAATGAAAAGCTACCCCATTTCAAGACTGCAAGCTCCTTCTGAGCAGAGAATGTGTGTACCAACTCTTAGATTGGACCCTCCCAAGCGCTTATTACAGAGCTCTGCACACTCTAAGTGCTCAATAACATTGGCTGATTCATCTCCAGCTTTTTCAAAAGGGTCATCAAGGGGGTTTACTGTGTGCAGAGCCCAGCTGCTACTTATTTTTAAAGTATTTGTTAAGCACTTACTATGTGCCAGGCACTGTTCTAAACTCTGGGGTAGGCACTAGATGAGAAGGTTGGACACAGTCCGTGTCCCACATGGGGCTCACAGCCTTAATCCTCATTTTACAGATGAGGTAACTGAAGAGCTGAGAAGAGTAATTCATTCATTCATTCAATAGTATTTATTGAGCGCTTACTATGTGCAGAGCACTGTACTAAGCACTTGGAATGAACAAGTCGGCAACAGATAGTGAAGGTCCCCGCCGTTTGACGGGCTTACGGTCTGATCGGGGGAGACGGACAGACGAGAACGATGGCGTTAAATAGAGTCGAGGGGAAGAACATCTCATAAAAACAATGGCAACTAAATAGAATCGAGGCGATGTACATTTCATTAACAAAATAAATAGGGTGATGCAAATATATACAGTTGAGTGGACGAGTACAGTGCTGAGGGGATGGGAAGGGAGAGGGGGAGGAGCAGAGGGAGATGGGGGGAAAAGAGGGTTAAGCTGCAGAGAGGTGAAGGGGGGCGGTAGAGGGAGTAGAGGGAGAAGAGGAGCTCGGTCTGGGAAGGCCTCTCGGAGGAGGTGAGTTTTAAGTAGGGTTTTGAAGAGGGGAAGAGAATCAGTCTGGTGGAGGTGAGGAGGGAGGGCGTTCCGGGACCGCGGGAGGACGTGGCCCGGGGGTCGACGGCGGGACGGGCGAGACCGAGGGACGGCGAGGAGGTGGGCGGCGGAGGAGCGGAGCGTGCGGGGTGGGCAGTGGAAAGAGAGAAGGGAGGAGAGGTAGGAAGGGGCGAGGTGATGGAGAGCCTCGAAGCCTGGAGTGAGGAGTTTTTGTTTGGAGCGGAGGTGGATAGGCAACCGCTGGAGTTGTTGAAGAAGGGGAGTGACATGCCCAGATCGTTTCTGCAGGAAGATGAGCCGGGCGGCGGAGTGAAGAATAGACCGGAGCGGGGCGAGAGAGGAGGAAGGGAGGTCGGAGAGAAGGCCGACACGGTAGTCTAGCCGGGATATAACGAGAGCCCTTAGCAGTAAGGTAGCCATTTGGGTGGAGAGGAAAGGGCGGATCTTGGCGATACTGTAAAGGTGAAACCGGCAGGTCTCGGTAACGGATAGGATGCGTGGGGTGAACGAGAGAGACGAGTCAAGGATGATACCGAGATTGCGGGCCTGAGAGACGGGAAGGATGGTGGTGCCATCCACGGTGATAGGGAAGTCTGGGAGTAATGACTTACCCAAGGTCACACAGCAGACAAGTGATGGAGCTGGGATTAGGAGCCAGATCCTTCTGATTCCCAGGCCCGTCTTCTGTCCACTATGCCATCATCTAGACTGTGAGCCCATTGTTGGGTAGCGATTGTCTCTACCTGTTGTCAAATTGTACTTTTCAAGCGCTTAGTACAGTGCTCTCCACACAGTAAGCGCTCAATAAATACAGTTGAATGAATGAATGCTGCTCTCAGGAAAAAACAATTCTCTGAAAAAAATCACTTGAAATAAGAGCATTTTAAAGAAGGGCTTTAGGAAATTTATCTATCACCCCTTCCCACAAAGGCCCAATTCCACAGCTCTGAGAGGATGAGACATGGGTGACCTTGAGGTCAAAGTCTCCCTAGCCCCAGGGTGGGAGGAACTGTAGAGCATAGTGAACTCTGAAAATGAGAGAAGTCATCGATATTCTCGATGATAGTCATCGATAGAGATCCTATCGAAGTCATCGACAGAGAACCCATGACCTTCTAACTCCCAGGCCCGAGCTCTATCCCTACACCTTGCTGTTTCTGGGAAACACTGCTTGGCCTCCCTTCCTTTTTCCCCCGTCTCCCAGCCCCACAGCACTTACGTTCATATCTGTTATTTCTATTAATGTCTGTCTCACCCTCTAGACTGTAAACTCATTGTGGGCAGGGAATGTATCTGTTATATTGTAATAATAATAATAATAATGATGTTGGTATTTGTTAAGCGCTTACTATGTGCAGAGCACTGTTCTAAGCACTGGGGGAGATACAGAGTCATCAGGTTGTCCCACGTGAGGCTCACAGTCTTAATCCCCATTTTACAGATGAGGTCACTGAGGCCCAGAGAAGTGACTTGCCCACAGTCACCCAGCTGACAAGTGGCAGAGTAGGGATTTGAACCCATGACCTCTGACTCCCAAGCCCAGGCTCTTGCCACTGAGACACACTACTTCTCTAACTCTACCAAGTGCTGAATACAGTGCTCTGCACACAGTAAGTGTTCAATAAATGACAATGAATGAATACAGTCTATTCCAAAAATGTGTTGAAGTCTCTCCTGATTCATAAATGCTCTTCCTGACTCTGTGTTGTTCTTGTAAATCTGTTTTGTTGTTTTTTTCTAATCTGCCTCCAACTGTTTCATTCTGTTTTCCTAATGATGCTCCAGGTGGCAGCATGACTGTGACTTAACCCAATTTTGTTGATGTGCTTTTTATCTTGAAAAACAAAGAGACAGAACTGCCACCTGCTTAGTTTGCTCTACTCCTTCCCACCTCTGCCCTGCTGTTTCCCCACACGTGAAGAAAACCCATTTGACCGATTAGCTAAACGAAACGAAATTAAACAACCCACTTTGTCATAGGCAAGTCTCAAGACCTAGTTGAATCTTTGCCCTCCCATATCCATCTTCTCCTTTCCTACTCTTCTCGCCATCCTCCCAATTTTAGGAGTAGGGGGAGAGGTGGGGTTTCAAAACGACGGACAGTTCACTGACGACCGATAGAACAGAAGTTAACTATCCCCGCACACCCGCAAATACAGTACGAGGAGAATGTGTCTGATTAGTTCTGCTCCTTTCACCTTCAAAGATGAAGATAGTCTCATCCTTGATATTTCGGAAAGATACGGTTCTCCTGAGCCACAAAAGTGTCTTATTTTACTGACCAATGAGAAGGCAACCTTAGGGATATAACATAACATTAGGGGTAAGAGAAAAAATAAACCTCCACAGCAAAGAGCAGATCTTGTGGCCCAGTGGAAAGAGTAGAGATCTGGGTCCCATCTTGGCTCTGCCACTGGCCTGTCATGTGATCTTGGACAAGCCATTTAATTTCTCTGTGCTTCAGTTTCCTCATCTGTAAATTAGGGATTCAAAACCTGTCCTCCCTCCTACTTAGACAGTGAACCCATCTGGGGCAGGAGCTGTGCTTACCACATAAGCACTTAATAAATACAATTATTAGTGGTAGCAATAGTAACAGTATAGGGTAGCAGAAAGCACCCTTTTATGGTATGAAGCGTCAAACACTCTTCTAAGCGCTGGGGTAACGCATGGGGCTCACAGTCTAAGTAGGAGAGGGAATAGGAAAGTGGAGGCACAGACGGGTCAAGTAACTTGCCTAAGGTCACGTAGCAAGTAATCGGCAGAGCTGGAATTAGAAGCCAAGTCCTCTGCTTCCCAAATAAATCTCCATTCCCAGTTCTGCAATTTGACTTTCTGATACTGGGACTTGTACAGAGAAGGATGAGTAAATCTTTTTCACGCCTGGCCGAAACGAGGCGATTTGGGAAGGAGGATGCCAATGAGCAGCCTGAAAATTAGCTCTTCAGTGAATCTGTCTCCATCTGCATTTGTTCATGTGAGCTCTGTGCCGACCACTGTTCTGAGGAAAAGTTCACGGATTATTGAATCGTACTGTCCCTGGAGCACAGGGGGCTCTTATCTAAAAAACAAGTTTAACAGACACATAAGTAAAGTGCATCATAATCCAGTCAATAAGGTGTCTGCAACACTCCTATTTCCCTAGCAACCCTACAGGCGTCGTGACTCCGAGCCTGGGTAACACACCAGGAGTCCCCCAATGCCCCCTTTTGTGCATCCACTTTACATCTGCCCACCACCATGTCAACCGTGGAGGCCAGGAGAGAGATGAGGTCAAGAAGGGAAGTGACCGAGGATCTCGGAGCCAGAGAAGCAGCGTGGCCCAGTGAAGAGAAGCCGCGTCAGGAGAAGTCGTATGACCTGGTGAAGAGAAGCAGCGGGAGAAGAAGCAGGGTGGCCTGGTTAGCAGCAAGAGGAGAAGCAATGTGGCCTAACAGAAGCAGTGTGAAAAAAAGCGGTGACACCTAATGAGGAGAAGCAGCGTGAAGAAGAGAAGCAGCGTGAAGAGAAGCAGCATGAAGAGAAGCAGCTTGGCCTAGTGAGGAGAAACAGTGTGGCCTAATGGATAGAGCATGGGCCCGGGAGTCAGAAGGACCTGAGTTCTAATCCCAACTCCACCACTTGTCTGCTCTGTGACCTTGGGCCAGTCACTTCACTTCCTTTTGCCTCTGTTCCCTCATCTCTAAAAAGGAGATTAAGATGCTGAGCCCCACGTGGGGCAGGTACTGTGCCCAACCTATCTACCCTGGTGCTTTAGTACGATGCCTGGCACAGAGTAAGCGCTTAACAAATGCAGTTTAAAAAAAAAAGTCAAAATTTGCACATCGGCACAAGGCTGGAGACTGTTGTAGCAGGGAATGGGGTGGGGCTGCCCTGATAGAGAAGCAGCGTGGCTCAGTGGAAAGAGCCCGGGCTTGGGAGCCAGAGTTCATGGGTTCGAATCCCAGCTCTGCCACCTGTCCGCTGTGTGACTGTGGGCAAGTCACTTTACTTCTCTGGGCCTCCGTTCCCTCATCTGTAAAAGGGGGATGAAGACTGTGAGCCTCATGTGGGACAACCTGATTACCCTGTGTCTACCCCAGCGCTTAGAACAGTGGTCTGCACATAGTAAGCGCTTAACCATTACCAACATTATTACTAGAGGAAAAAGGAAGCCACAGGACCGGCACTACTTCCAAACTGTTGGCCGCTGAAAGATCAAAGTGCAGCATTTCCCCAGACCTGCAAGAAGGCCCAGTCTTAGGATGCTACAGCTTCAGGAAACACACCACCATCTGTTTCTATGCTGCTGGGCCTGCTAAACTCAGCTTACGGGGGACAAGGCAGGATAGGGCGCTCACATTTATTTCTGTTAATGTCTGCCTCCAGCTCTAGACTGTAAGCTTGTTAGGGTCAGGGAATGGGTCTGATTATTGTTATATTGCTCTCCCAAGTGCTTAGTGCAGTGTTCTTCACATAGTAAGCGCTCAATAAATACCACTGACAGATGATTGACAGATGGGGGAAGGGCAACACGGTCTAGAGGAGGAGACTGATATTAAGATAGATTAATAAATAAACAAACCTCCACAAGTCCTGAACCACTGTCTAGCCAGCTCTACAGCTTCCCACGAGTAACTGTCATGGTATTTCTACCGAGACTGCTCTCTCTAAGGTCACCCATGACCTCCTTCTTGCCAAATCCAATAGCTCCTACTCCATTCTAATCCTCCTTGACCTCTCTGCTGCCTTTGACATTGTCGACCATCCTCTCCTCCTCCATACCTTATCTCACCTCGGCTTCACGGACTCCGTCCTCTCTCGGTTCTCCTCTCATCTCTCTGGCTGGTCGTTCTCGGTCTCCTTCGCGGGCGCCTCCTCCCCTTCCCATCCTTTAACTGTCGGAGTTCCTCAAGGGTCAGTTCTTGGCCCTCTTCTGTTCTCCATTTACACTCACTCCCTCGGTGAACTCATTCACTCTCATGGCTTCGACTACCATCTCTACACAGATGACACGCGGATCTACATCTCCGCCCCTGTCCTCTCCCCCTCCCTTCGGGCTCGCATCTCCTCCCGCCTCCGGGACATCTCCTCCTGGATGTCGGCCCGCCATCTAAAACTCAACAGGAGCAAGACTGAGCTCCTCATCTTCCCTCCCAAGCCCGGTCCTCTCCCAGACTTCCCTATCACCGTGGATGGCACGACCATCCTTCCCGTCTCTCGGGCCCACGATCTCGGTGTCATCTTCGACTCGTCTCTCTCATTCACCCCACGCATCCTATCCGTTACCGAGACCCGCCGGTCTCACCTTTACGATATCGACGAGATCCTCCCTTTCCTCTCCACCCAAACGGCTACCTTACCGCTACGGGCTCTCATTATATCCCGGCTAGACTACCGTGTCGGCCTTCTCTCCAATCTCCCTTCCTCCTCTCTCGCCCCGCTCTGGTCTATTCTTCACTCCGCCGCCCGGCTTATCTTCCCGCAGAAACGATCTGGGCCTGTCACTCCCCTTCTTAAACACCTCCAGTGGTTGCCCATCAACCTCCGCTCCAAACAAAAATTCCTCACTCTAGGCTTCGAGGCTCTACATTCCCTTGCCCCTTCCTACCTCTCCTCCCTTCTCTCTCTCCACCGCCCACCCTGCACCCTCCGCTCCTCTGCCGCCCACCTCCTCACCATCCCGCCTTCTCGCCTATCCCGTCGCCGACCCCCGGCCCTCATCCTCCCGTGGTCCTGGAACGCCCTCCCTCCTCACCTCCGCCAAACCGATTCTCTTCTCCTCTTCATAACCCTACTTAAAACTCACCTCCTCCAAGAGGCCTTCCCAGACTGAGCTCCCTTTCTCCCTCTACTCCCTCTACCGGCCCCCCTTCACCTCTCCGCAGCTTAACCCTCTTTTCCCCCCATCTCCCTCTGCTCCTCCCCCTCTCCCTTCCCCTCCCCTCAGCACTGTACTCTTCCACTCAACTGTGTATATTTTCATTACCCTATTTATTTTGTTAATGAAATGTAGATCGCCTTGATTCTATTTAGTTGCTATTGTTTTTGCGAGATGTTCTTCCCCTAGACTCTATTCATTGCCATTGTTCTCGCCTGTCCGTCTCCCCCGATCAGACCCTAAGCCCGTCAAATGGCGGGGACCGTCTCTGTTGCCGAGTTGTTCATTCCAAGCGCTTAGTACAGTGCTCTGCACATAGTAAGTGCTCAATAAATACTATTGAATGAATGAATGAATTTCTTAAGGGCTTACTCTCTGCCAAGCACTATACTAAGATTTGGGATAGATAGAGCGCAGCTTAGTGGAAAGAGCATGGGCTTGGGAGTCAGAGGTCATGGGTTCTAATCCCAACTCTGCCACTCACTAGCTGTGTGACTTTGGGAGAGTCACTTAACTTCTCTGTGCCTCAGTTACCTCATCTGTAAAATGGGGATTAAGACTGTGAGCCCCATGTGGGACAAACTAATTACCTGAACAATGAACTGATTCTCTTCCCCTCTTCAAAACCCTACTTAAAACTCACCTCCTCCAAGAGGCCTTCCCAGACTGAGCTCCCTTCTCCCTCTACTCCCTCTACCACCCCCCCTTCACCTCTCCGCAGCTAAACCCTCTTTTCCCCCTTTTCCTCTGCTCCTCCACCTCTCCCTTCCCATCCCCTCGGCACTGTACTCGTCCGCTCAACTGTATATATTTCCATTACCCTATTTATTTTGTTAATGAATTGTACATCGCCTCTATTCTATTTAGTTGCCATTGTCTTTACGAGATGTTCTTCCCCTCGACTCTATTTATCGCCATCGTTCTTGTCTGTCCATCTCCCCCTATTAGACCGTAAGCCCGTCAAACGGCAGGGACCGTCTCTATCTGTTGCCGACTTGTTCATCCCAAGCGCTTAGTACAGTGCTCTGCACATAGTAAGCGCTCAATAAATACTATTGAATGAATGAATGAATGCTTGGCACATAGTAAGTACTTAAATACCATTATTATTATCATCATACAAGATAGTCTGATCAGATAATGTCCCAGTCCCACATGGGACTCACAGTCTAACGGGAAGAGAGAACAGGTATCTTAGCCCCATTTGTTCAGATGAGGAAACTGAGGGCCAGAGAAAATGACTTGCCCAAAGTCACTCTACTTCCTGCTTTCCTGCAGTATAATCCAAGAGGAGAGGATTCAATCTGGCATAAAGGGAAGCAGAGGAATAAAGAAAAAAGAGGGAAAGGGAAAGGAAAGGAAGAAGGTAAGAAGGAAATTGAGGCATGTCTCTCGATCTCCCAAGTGCTGCATACGATGAAAACTCTGTGAATTCCCCATGACCCTGTTGTGTAGTCGTAGCTCTCACTCTTCTGCTTCTCCTCTTTATTGTAAGCTCTTTGTGGGCAGGGAATATGTCCGTTTACTGTGGTCTCCCAAGCGCTTAATACAGTGCTCTGCACATAAGTGCTTAATAAATACAACTGAATGAATGACTGAATTTCTCTACCCTGGCTTCTGGCAAAGTAATGAATTAACTACACCCCTTCCCCTCACCCCACAAAGGAGGGCAGAGGACACATTTTAAGGACCCTATAAAGCAAAGCCTCAGACAATGTTGCATCCCAGCTCAAAAGTGGGAAATCACTGCTAAGCACAGACCTATACTATGCTCTAAAAGCAAGGAGGACTTATTTATGTATCTCTAATTAATCTATTTGTACTGATGTCTGTCTCCCCCATCTAGACTGTAAGCTCGTTGTGGGCAGGAAATGGGTCTGTTTCTTGTTGTATCGTACTCTCCCAAGTGCTTAGTTCAATGCTCTACACACAGTAAGCACTCAGTAAATACAACTGACTGATCAAATAACATATATACACACACAAATATATGCATATATACATATTTAATGTGAATGCATAATTTAAAATGATATATAATGCAAAATGATAAGATAAAATGATATATTCAATAAAAATTATATACGTAATATGAAGTTAGATGTATCTATATAAAATGTAAAATGGTAGAGTGGAGACACTACAGAAATGTAACCCAGTAATATTTTTATTTTGTTATTGCACTTTTTTGTTCCGAACATTGTTCTGAGAAAAGGTACGAGGATATTAAATCATGCTATCCCTGGTGTCCAGGGATTCTAAAAAGGTGGAAAAAAAGTTGGCAGACACCCTAGGTAATACCATAATACAGCTAATAAAGTAAGAGAGACTCAGTACCTTCAGAAGCAGTGAAAACAGGGTAGGGAACGCACTACTGCTCAAGGAGCCACGGTAAGGCTTCTGACGGCCCTGTCAGGCTCGAACCCGGTGTAACCGTCACAGAGTCCACCTGTCATTCTAAAAGTTGGCAGAGCTTCATTTTCTGCCAGTTCTGCTGCCTTTTCCGTTCATTCCTGTAACTGTTTGATCTACGTCTGTCGTCCTTTCCCTTTTAAATTGTGAGTCTTGAGGACTGAAATCCCATCTACGCCTTTTACTTTCCAAAGAGAAGCAGCATGGCCTAGTGGAAAAGGCGTGGACCAGGGAATCGGAGGACCTGGGTTCTAATCCCGGGTCTGCCAATTGCTTGCTGTGTGACCTTAGGCAGGTCACTTCACTTCTTGGTGCCTCAGTTGCCTCATCTATAAAATGAGGATTAAGACCCAGAGTCTCATGTGGGACAGGGCTGGGACCAACCTGATAAACTTGAGTCTAACCCTGTGCTTAGTAGAGTGCCTGGTACAAAGTAAATGCTCAACAAATACCATTTAAAAAGCACTTCTTCACTCATTCAGTCATATTTATTGAGCATTTACTGTGTGTACAGCACTATACTAAGCGCTCTGGAGAGTACAACAATAAACAGATACATTCCCTGCTCACGATAAGCTTACGGACTAATGCTACTTCCGTTCTTCATTTAATCATTCATTCGATCGTATTTACTGAGCACTCACTGTGTACAAAGAAGCAGCATGGCTTAGTGGAAAGAGCACGGCCTTGGGAGTCAGAGGACGTGGGCTCTAATCCCTGCTCTGCCACTTGTCTGCTGTGTGTCCTTGGGCAAATCACTTCACTTCACTGTGCCTCAGTTATTTCATCTGTAAAATGGGGATTAAAAGTGTGAGCCCCACGTGGGACAACCTGATCACCTTGTATCTACCCCACCACTTAGAACAGTTGGGCAGGAATTGTCTCTATCTGTTGCCGAATTGTACATTCCAAGCGCTTAGTATAGTGCTCTGCACATAGTAAGCACTCAATAAATACTATTGAATGAATGACCAGTACTTGGCACACAGTAAGCGCTTAACAAATACCACGATTATTATTATTATCATTGCTAAGCACTTGGAAGGGTACAATATAACATCAGACACATTCCCTGCCCATAACAAGCTCATAGTCTAGAAGGGGAGAGACACATTAATATAAATAGATAAATGAATAATAAATTACAGATATGTACATAAGTGCTGTGGGGATGGGAGGGAAGATGAATGAAGGAGCAAGTAAGAGCGGCGCAGAAGGGAGTGGATGAAAAGGAGAGGAGGATTCAGTCAGGGAAGGCTTCCTGGAGATGTGCCTTCAATAAGACCTTGAAGGGGGAGGGGGAGTAATTATCTGTCTGATATGAGGCAGGAGGGTGTTCCAGGCCAGAGGTAATAATAATAATAATAATAATGTTGGTACTTGTTAAGCGCTTACTATGTGCAGAGCACTGTTCTAAGTGCTGGGGTAGATACAGGGTAATGAGGTTGTCCCACGTGAGGCTCACAGTTAATCCCCATTTTACAGATGAGGTAACTGAGGCACAGAGAAGTGAAGTGACTTGCCCACGGTCACACAGCTGACAAGCGGCGGAGCCGGGATTAGAACCCATGACCTCTGACTCCCAAGCCCGGGCTCTTTCCGCTGAGCCACGCTGCTTCTCTACGTAGGATGTAGACAAGAGGTCAGCGGCCCGAGAGACAAGGTGAAGGTACAGTGAGAAGGTTAGAGGAACGAAGTGTGTGGGCTGGATTGGCGTAGGAGAGCAGTGAGGTGAGGTAGAAGGGGCAGGGAGATTAAGGGCTTTAAAGCCAATAGTGAGGAATTTTTGCTTGATGTGGAGGTGGATGAGCAACCACTGGAGTTTCTTGAGAAGAGAGGAAACATGGTCTGAACGTTTTTGAAAGAAAATGATTCAGGCAGCAGAACGGAGCATGGACCGGAGTGGGGAGAGCCAGGAGGCAGGGAGGATGATACAGTAATCAAGACTGGATAGAATAAGTGCATGCATTAATGAGGTAGCGGTTCGGACAGAGAGGAAGGGGTGGATTTTGGCGATGCTGTGAAGGTAGAACTGACGGGATTTAGTGATGGTTGAATATGTGGGTGGAACGAGAGAGAGGAGTCAAGGATAATGCCAAGGTTACGGGGCTTGTGACAGAAAGGATGGCGGCGCCGTCAACGGTGATGGGGAAGTGAGCGGGAAGACAGGGCTTGGGTGGAAAGATAAGAAGTTCTGTTTTAAGACGTTCTAACACACCGTGCTTTACCGGGTCCCTAAAATGTTTCCCCTCCCCTCCCTGCTTCCTGAGGGGAGGGAGAGGGGAGTTGTTAATTCATTATATTGCCAGGAGTCAAGGTGGGAGAAGCAGAATGGTGAGAGTTTAGACATTCATAAAAAAACACAGCAGCGACAAGGGGAACTCATTCACTGAGTGATTACTGTTATTTGCTAACTGACTGGCTCTTCAAGTCGGTAGAGGCTGCCCGTCAATCACCTGCTTTCATTTATTATTATTAGCAATTTTACCGCCCCCCCAGGGTCACACCTGAAGAGTTTCCATATTCTTCTAGTCTCAACTCCAGGAGGGAGAGCCAAGCAGAGACATTTCCATTCCTAGCTTGGGCAGCAGCTAGCAAATGGCTGGCAATCTGCTACAAGTCAAAACACCCCGTGCTGGGCAGCAGCGGCACGGGAGAGAGTAGAGGGCGAAGACTCAGGTTTACTGTGTGGAAAGAGGCGGTGGTCAACCATTTCCAGATTTTTATTAAGAAAACTCTATGGATACATTACCAGAACGATGGCAGTTGGAGAAGGGGAGTTTTGGGAGAGATGTGTCCATGACGTCGCTGTGGGTCGGAGATGACTCGACGGTGTAAGACAAGACAAGCAATTTTACATCCATATAATTTGTGTGTCTTCTAGGGCGATATGGACTGAATCTGTACTGACCACTGCTCCTAATATTAAGCCCCTTGACTCTCCCCATTGTCTAAACTGACTTCCCTAGAAGTCAGCTGCCTTTGGAAACTGCAGTAACTCCCTTAGGTTATGAATGAGAGACCGTGGACAGAAAACGTGTCTAACAACTAATAAGGAGAAGAATAGTAATAGTCATTCAATCATATTTGAGTGCTTACTGTGTGCAAAGGACTGTATTAAGCCCTTGGGAGAGTACAATTGTACATTCCAAGTGCTTAGAACAGTGCTCTGCACATAGTAAGCGCTCAATTAATACAATTGAATGAATACAATTTAACAGACCCATTCCTGTCCACAGAGAGCTCACATTCATTTATATTTATTGACTACTTACTGTGTGCAGAGCATTGTACTAAGCATTTGGAAAGCACAATTCAGCAATAGAGACAATCCCTGCCCACAGTGGGCTCACAGTCTAGAAGGAGGGATACAGACATCAAAACCAGTAAACAGGCATCAATTGCATCAATATAAATAGAATTATAGATATATACACATTATTAATATAAATAGAATTTTAAATATGTACATATATACATAGTGCTGAGGGGTGGGGAAGGGGGTAGAGCAAAGGGAGCGAGTCAGGGCGATGGGGAGGGAAGGGAGAGCAGAGGAAAAGCGGGGCTTAGTCTGGGAAGGCCTGTCTAGAGCAGGAGAACAGTCTTGAGGGAGAGAATAATAGTACTTGTTAAGCACTTACTATGTGCAAAACACTGTTCAGGGTATGTACAAGCTAATTGGGTTGGAAACAGTCCCTGTCCCACATGAGGCTCACACTCTTAATCCCCATTTTACAGATGAGGTAACTGAGGCCCAGAGAAGTGAAGAGACTTATCCAAGCTCAGCCAGCAGACAAGTGGAAGAGCTGAGATTTGAACCCAGGTCTTTGACTCACAGGCCTACGCTTTACCTACTAAGCCACTACTCTACTGTTCTCTCTAAGTGCTGGGGTAGATACAAGTTGAACACGGTCCTTGTGTCTGTCCCTGGGGCTCCCATTCTGAGTAGGAGAGAGGAGAGAACAGGTGATGAATCCCCATTTTGCAGTTGAGGAAACTGAGGCAAGGAAAAGCAAAATGACGGCCCAAGGTCACGCCGCAGACAGGTGGCAGAGCCTAGATTAGAACTCAGGTCCTCTGAACTCCCTGGCCTGGGCTCTTTCCACTAGGCAACACTATTCCTCAGCATGTCTATTGATATTGATTGATATTGATATTGATAGTGATAACACTATTGATAGCGTGTCTGCCTTGTTCTCTGGACTTTGCCTACTTCTCTACTCTACTTCTCTACTGTTAATAATTAAAGGTATTTGTTAAGCGTTTACAATGTTCCAGACACTGTTCTCTCCCCAGTGTCTAGTACAGTGTTTGGCTCCCAGGAAGCACCCAATAATCAATGGTATTCAGTACCATTAGTATTGGTAAAAGTCAATCGTATTTATTAAGCGCTGGGGAGAGTACAGTAACAATAAGCAGACACATTCCCTCCCCACAACAAGCTTACACCGTACTAACCCCTAGGGAGAGAACAAAGAAGAGTTGATAGGGAAGCAGTATGGTCTAGTGGGTAGAGCCCGGGCCTGGGAGTCAGAAAGACCTGAGTTCTAATCATGCTTTGCCCCTCGTCGGCTGCTCCATCAGCCAACTCTAGCACTTGGGAAATCACTGATAGTCATCCTCGGTTACTCCTGTGTCTCTTCTACCACCGTGTGGCCCTCTCAATATTTTCATTCATTCATTCAATCGTATTTATTGAGCACTTGCTGCGTGCAGAGCACTGTACAAGTGCTTGGAAAGTACAATTCGGCAAAAGATAGAGACAATCCCTACCCAACAAGGGGTTCACAGTCTAAAAGGGGGAGAGACAGCAAAATAAAACAGACAGGCAGCAATAGCATCAAAATGGATAAATAGAATTATAGATATATACACTCATTAATAAAATAAATGAAGTAATAAATAGGTACCAGTACTGTGGGGAGGGGGAAGGGGGTAGACTAGACTACTTCTAGGACAGTTGCTGGATGGTCCGCATTTCAAGGAAATGCAGGCAAAGTCCACCGAACAAGACAGTTAGCTCTACCAACTGAGGAGCAGTATGATCTAGTGGAAAGAGCTCAAGCCAGGGAATCAGAGGATCTGAGTTCTAATCTTGACTCCCCCACTTGTCTGCTGTGTGATCTTGGGCAATTCGCCTCACTTTTCCGTGCCTCTGATTCCTCAACTGCAAAATAGGGATTCATCACCTGTTTTCTCTCTCCTGCTTAGACCGTGAGCCCTTAGGACAGACACAAGGACCGTGTCTGACGTGATTATCTCGTATCTACCGCAGCACTTAGAACAGTGCTTGGCATATAGTAAGCGATTAATGAATAGTATTAAATAGAAGTAATTGCCTTTGATCTTGGAAAACTACAGACAGGATCTGCAGGTTCATAGCTATGCCCACTCCTACTCTACAGCCAAGGCTAATTATTAGGGCCCACCAGTGGCAAATGCTAGGTTTTTAAGTAATTAAATAAAAAAAGTGTCAGATCACATCACAGGGCATCATGTCGCCTTAAATCCCATCAAAAAAAAAAAATTACAGAAACACACCCTCCTGCAGGGTTTTTTTGGGGGGGTCTTCTCCATACCCGCCCCCGGCAGGAAATGACACTATGCCAAGGATTCTGGTGCCCATCATCTTTGTTGTGACTGTAGAGCCGCTAGCTATTACTCCTGGTGCCCTACTTTCCTTCCTAATCTTTGCTGTCGCTCCCACCTAACCCTCTTCCCCCTCAGAGAAGCAGCATGATCTAATGGAAAGAGCCCAGGCCTGGGAGTCAGAGGACCTGGGATTCTAATCCAGACTCCACCGCTTGCCTGCTAAGTGACCTTGGGCAAGTCACTGAACTTTCCTTTGCCTCAGTTACCTCATCTCTAAAATGGGGACCAAGATTGTGAGCCCCATAAAGGACACAGAGTGGGTCCAATCTGATCAGCTTCTATCTATCCCGGGGCTTTAGTACAGTGCCCGGCACATAGAAAGTGCTTAGTAGATCCCACAAAGACAAATACTATTCCCCTCCACTGAGTTGTTGCAGCCCCTCAGCAGGCAGGAGAAGCAGTGTGGCCTAGTGATAATAATAACTGTGGTATTTGTTAAGCGCTTACTATGTGCGAGGCAGTGTAGTAAGTGCTGGAGTGGATACTAGCAGATCAGGCTGGACACAGTCCCTGTCCCACATGGGGCTCACAGTCTCAATCCCCATTTTATAGATGAGGTCACTGAGGCCCAGAGGAGTGAAGTAACTCGCCCAAGGTCACACAGCTGACAAGTGGCGGAGGCGGAATTAGAACCCATGACGTTCTGACTCCCAGCCCGTGCTCTATCCACTATGCCATGCTGCTTCTCTAAAGAGAAGGAGCCTGGAAGTCAGAAGGAGCTGGGTTCTAATCCGGACTCCGCCACTCGGCTGCTGTGTGACCTTGGTCAAGTCATTTCACTTCCCTGGCCCTCAGTTCCCTCATTTGTAAACTGGGGATTAAGACTGTGAGCCCCACGTGGGACAAGGACTGCGTCCAATCTGATTAGCTTGTATCTACCCCAGTGCCTGGCATATAGCAAGTACTTAAATACCATGCCCTGGGCCAGGTACACGGCTTCTGCAGACAAACATGAATATTTCAACCCAGCAGAGCTATTTTTATATTTGTTCAGTGCTTACTACGTGTCAGGCACTGCTCTAATGGCTTGGGTAGACACAGATCAATCAGGTAACGCACAGTCCCTGACTCAAAAGGGGCTCACAGTCCAAGCAGGAGGGCGGAAAGGGGGGAAATCATATTTATTGAGCGCTTCCTGTATGCAGAGCACTGTTCTAAGTGCTTGGGAGAGGACCATGCACTCGTAGACACATTTCCTCTCCCACAACGTTTATTCAATTCCCATTTTTCAGATGAGATCACCGAGGTACAGGGAAATGAAGAGACTTATCCAAGATCACCCAGCAGACAAGTGGCAGGGCTAGCATTAGAACCCAGTTCCTCTGCCTCCGAGGCCCGTACACTTTCCACTAGGCCACGCTGCTTCTCAAAACAGGTCGAGCTGCGTTGCTCTCAGGTGGTTTGGACATCAATCAAGAAAACAAGGTAGGGTCGGAAATGTTGAAAGTCACGCTGAGCTCACAATGCCTGATGTGAAACTATATGGCAAAATACACAGCGTGTGGACTCAAAGAAATGAATGCAAGTGGGCACGGAATAAACAGGTTCTTCGCCGTACAGCACGATTGCCACTTTTTCAGATTTCTGGCCGGTATCCACTCTTTGATTTGCATGCCCTGCCTGCTTGCCTCTGGTCTACATTTATTAAACCGTCCGGAGTACCACCGTGCACTGTATGACCAGCGAGAGCCATTTGGGGATCTCAGCAAGGTTTTCAAATTCCACGCGGAGACTGCATGGTAATATTGGCCGGATTTAACATTCTCGAATAACCAGGCTCATAATCCTCTCAGATGTAACCATTCTTGATGATTTTGGAGACCTTTGCATATTTGTGCTTTAAGTCCGGAGGGAAAAAAAGTTATTTTTTTTTCCTCTTTACCTTACTTAAACTTTGACTTCAGAGCTTGTAAAAGAGGGAATGAAGCTCAAGACATTGTGGTATTCAATGGCGCCCTCTTTTGGAAAATTGAACGACGGATCACGCTCCTGTTCCGTCTCCTTCTTGTTCACATTATCCCTAAGTCCTTGCAAACCAAGAAAAATCTTATATTTAGAATTAAAGGCATGTATATTCTTTGCTTACATTACCATCCAAATGCCCCTTTCATACAATGATAATAATGGCATTTGTTAAGTGCTTACTATATACCAAGCCCTGGGAGATGTACAAACTAATCAGGTTCATTCAATAGTATTTATTAAGCGCTTACTATGTGCAGAACACTATACTAAGCGCTTGGAATGGACAAATCGGTAACAGATAGAGACAGTCCCTGCCCTCTGACGGGCTCACAGTCTGATCGGGGGAGACGGACAGACGAGAACAATGGCAATCAATAGAATCGAGGGGATGAACATCTCATTAAAACAATAGCAAATAAATAGAATCAAGGTGATGTACATTTCATTAACAAAATAAATAGGATAATGAAGATATATACAGTTGAGCGGACGAGTACAGTGCCGAAGGGATGGGAAGGGAGAGGTGGAGGAGCAGAGGGAAAGGGGGAAAAGAGGGTTTAGCTGCGGAGAGGTAAAGGGGGGGGTAGTAGAGGGAGTAGAGGGAGAAGAGGAGCTCAGTCTGGGAAGGCCTCTTGGAGGAGGTGAGTTTTAAGTAGGGTTTTGAAGAGGGGAAGAGAATCAGTTTGGCGGAGGTGAGGCGGGAGGGCGTTCCGGGACCGTGGGAGGGCATGGCCCAGGGGTCATCGGCGGGATAGGCGAGAACGGGGGACGGTGAGGAGGTGGGCGGCGGAGGAGCGGAGCGTGCGGGGTGGGCGGTGGAAAGAGAGAAGGGAGGAGAGGTAGGAGGGGGCGAGGGGATGGACTGCCTTGAAGCCTAGTCCCACGTGGAGCTCACAGTCTTAATTCCCATTTGACAGTTGAGGTCACTGAGGCACAGAGCAGTTAAGTGGCTTGCCCAAAGTCACACAGAGGACAAGTGGCAGGGCCGGCATTAGAACCCATGTCCTCTGACTCCCAAGCTCGTGCTCCATCCACTAAATGATCAGTTCATGAAACCACTAGTTTTTCTTTTTATCATTAAACCTCAATAAGCGGATATTTCAGTATTAACTTTGTACCTCATATATGGTAAATGACATGAATAGGTTTCCGAGTAAGCTATTTCCAAGGTGTAAACCCGACTCTTGAAACCAAAATTCCCTCTGTCTAAATTACAAATTCCTTGACTTTCTTGTGTGCAGGGAAGAAGTCTGCCAAATCCATTGTGTTGTACTCTCCCAAGCGCTTAGTCCAGTGCTCTGCACACAGTATGTGCTCAATAAATACAATTGATCGGTATTAGCCTAGAATCCGGGTCCTTCTGACTTCCAGCGCTCTATCCGCTAAGCTGTGCTCCTTCTCAATTTAATACGTCTCCCCCACTAGACCGTAACCTCCTCGATGGCAGAGATCGTCTCTACCGATTCTGTCTTGTGGTTCTCTTCCAAGTGCTTAGTTCAGGGCTCAGTGCACAATAAGTGCTTAATAAAGAGTGCTCTCAGTGAGGAAGAGCAGCATGGCCTAATGGCAAGAGCTTGGACCTGGGAGTCAGAGGATCGGGGTTCTCATCCCCACTCCACCACTTACCTGCTGTGGGACCTAGGGTAAGTCACTTAACCGTTGTGTGCCTCAATTTCCCCATCTGTAAAACAGCAATTCAGTACCCAATCTCCCTCCTATTTAGACCAAGTCCCGTTAGGAGACCTGATAATAATAATAATTATGGTATTTAAGCGCTTACTATGTGCCAAGCACCGTACTAAGCACTGGGGTGGATACAAGCAAATTGGGTGGGACACAGTCCCTGTCCCACACGGGGCTCACAGTCTTAATCCTCATTTTACACATGATGGAACTGAGGCACAGAGAAGTTAAATGAAGTGCAGACAAACGGCAGAGGCAGGATTAGAACCCACAACCCTCTGACTCCCAGGTCCGTGCTCCATCCACTGTGCCATGCTGTTTCTCTATCTACCCCAGCGCTTAGTAGCGTACTTGTACCTACCTTTAGATTAAATAGTATAAATTATTTATTCACATTAATGTCTGCAGCTTGCGAGATCTGATGCCCTTGGATCTGAGAAGCAGCGTGGTTCAGTGGAAAGAGCAAGGGCTTGGGAGTCAGAGGTCATGGGTTCGAATCCCAGCTCTGCCACTTGTCAGCTGTGTGACTGTGGGCAAGTCGCTTCACTTCTCTATGCCTCAGTTACCTCATCTGTAAAATGGGGATTAAGACTATGAGCCTCACATGGGACAACCTGATTACCCTTTATCTACCCCAGCGCTTAGAACAGTGCTCGGCACATAGTAAGCGCTTAACAAACACCAACATTATTATCTGGACCCTCAGAGCACTTGCTATTCATCCCATCCTCTGCCCAATTAAGACAATCCCTACCCAACAAGGGGCTTGCATGAGAAACAGCATGACATAGTGGCTAGAGCATGGGCCTGGGAGTCAGAAGGTCATGAGTTCTAATCCAGACTCCACCACTTGTCTGCTGTGTGACCTTGAGCAAGTCACTTCCAACCCCAGTATCTTGTATCTACCCCAGCACTTAGAACAGTGTCTGTCACATAGTAAGCACTTACATACCATAATTATTTTTAAGCACTTACTCAAGTGCTTAGTACAGTGCTCTGCACACAGTAAGCACTCAATAAATATGATTGAATGAATAAACTACACTTCCCTGGGCCTCAGTTCCCTCATCTGGAAAATGGGGATTGAGACTGTGAGCCCCACATGGGACAGGGATGGTGGCCAGCAGGATCTGCTTCTATCCACCCCAACACTTATGAACGTGCCTGGAACACAGTAAGCGCTTAACAAATATGACAATTATTATTATCATTATATCCATAGTTTATTTTTAATGTGTTTCTCCTGCTAGACCATAAACTCCTTGTGGGCAGGGAACATATCTACCAGTTCTGTTGTGTTTTACTCTCCCAAGCAATTAGCACAGTGCTCTGCACACAGTTAAGCATTCAATAAATACCACTGATTGATTGATGGAGTTCTACTGGTACCCTAGACTGTAAACTCGTTGTGAGCGGAGAATGTGTCTATTGTTATATTGTACTCTCCCAACCGCTTAGCAGAGGGTTCTGCACACACTAAGCAGCGTGGCTCAGTGGAAAGAGCATGGGCTTGGGAGCCAGAGGTCATGGGTTCGAATCCCAGCTCTGCCACTTGTCAGCTGTGTGGCTGTGGGCAAGTCACTTAACTTCTCTGTGCCTCAGTTACCTCATCTGTAAAATGGGGATGAAGATTGTGAGCCTCATGTGGGACAACCTGATTTCCTTGTATACCCCAGCGCTTAGAACAGTGCTCTGCACATAGTAAGCGCTTAACAAATACCAACATTATTATTATTAATAAATGCAACTAAGCACCTGATGCAATTACCACGGAACGACAGACTGAAAACATAACGCCACGTCTATTACTGGTTTCCCAAACAGTCCTTGTGCCAGTGTACAAATTTATCACCTCCATAGAGGTACGTGTGCGTTTTTGCAGCAAGCCTTTGTATTTTACTGTCACTTCTTTTGAACTGCACCAATTCAGTGTTCCATCCAATGTTCTGCTCTTTGTTAAGAGATGCTGTTCCCTGTAGCGGTGGATGGAGAGACACCCTCAAGCTGGCTATCGTACCTTGAATAGCATCACCAAAGGCCACGCAAATCAGCTCTCCAACCCGGCTCCGATTGAAAATTCAAACCCTCCAAAACTATTACCATGAACTGACCATGAAACCCCATCATTGATTATCGATCCTTAGGGACGCCGATCCTCCCTCTAAACTTTTAATGGAGTTCTTTGGGAATTCTAAATTCACCAAGTTCAATGTGTGCTCAGTAGACTTGCTTATTATTTCCTGTTAGATGATCCTGATTAAAGGACTCTAATTTGCCCACGGTACTGTTGTCAGAAGCCAAGATCTTAGTTACGCGGAATCCTTTAGAGGACTTTGACAGCTTTGACTTAATTACACTCCAAAAAGTCTCCCTTAGGTAGAAGGAAATGGCAAACAGAGGCTTTCAAGATCAGAAATGCTTTATCGCTGCACTTGGAGAGGAGACTGCGAGACTTTAATTGGCCACCCTCCCTGCCGGCAATCAGAGGACTGAGTTTTTTTCCCCGAAGGGAGTTCGGAAAGAGGTCTCCTTCCCTGCCTGCTCTCCTCCCGGCCCTCCTGTGTGGATTCATGGGATAGGGAGAATAATTAGGGAATGAAACCCTACCAGACAGAACCAGGGGCTCAGCTATTGAGGCTTCTCCCACCCCCACCACCCCACACTGGTCCTATGGGTCGGTGGCGAGATAGGCGACATGGAGGCTCAGTGAGAAGGTTAGCATTAGAGGAGCGGAGTGTGCGGGCTGGCTTGTAGAAGAAGAGAATCGAGGTGAGGTAGGGGACAAAAAGAGATGATGGTGAAGTGCTCCTCTATCTAGACTGTAAGCTCCCTGTGGTCAGGGAAGGTGTCTGTTATATTGTATGCTCCAAAGTGCTTAGTATAGTGTGCTGCGCATAGTAAGCACTCAACAAATACCACTGATTGAAACACTATTTCTATACAGGCAAGTACAGTCACCTCTCTACCCACATAGCTTCAGTTGAATGCTATGTAAACAGAGACTTCTCTGTCTTCTTACTCTGATCACGCCTACAGAATTTCACACAGTGAATATCCTCTCTGATAAAGTGCTTCAGAAACCTAGACATTTAGGGACCCAAAAGTATTCTACCCTTAGGCACCTCCCTTAACCCAAACAAACCTCTAGAAAGTGGGGTTTTTTATGAATTAATCAATCAGCAGAATTTTAGTCCTTACTCTGTGCAGAGCACTGTACTAAGTGCTTGGGAAAATACAATACAATAGAGCTGGTAAAAACAGGGGGGGGTTTTGGCATTTGATAATTATGTTTACTATGTGCCAGCCACTGTACTAAGCGCTAAAGTGGATACTAGAAAATCGGGTTGGACACAGTACCTGTCCCATATGGGGCTCACAGTCTCAGGCCCCATTTTACAGATGAGGTAATTGATGTCCAGAAAAGTGAAGTGATTCACCCAAGGTCACACAGCAAACAAATGGTAGGGCCGGGATGAGAACCCACAACTTCCCAGATCAGTGTTCTATCCTCTATGCCACACTGCTTCTCATTTCTAACTGTCCACCTCACTGAACTGTAAACTCCTGAAGATCCATGGTGTTTGGTTCCATTGTACCATCCCCAGGGCTTAGAACTCAATAGGCCCTCCAGCACCCTGGATGATAATCTTTTCCGTTTCTGATTCTAAAATATCTGAACAATTCTTTCAAACCATCTTCTGCACTATTCTCCTCCAAGAATGAATTGCTCCACCATTTCCAGTCCTTTTCCTCTCCTCCTATCTCAAATTCATCTTTCTTTTTCCTTATTCCCCTGACTAGCTGAGGTGGGGGAACATGGAAGGCCGGGTGATTTAGTGAGCGTAAACATGTCGGTTGCTATGGGAATGCAGCAGCTGAGTGATGAAGGCTACACAGTTGCAGGAGACCAATTACCTTCCCTGGGCCCTCTAATTCGGTAGACAGGGAGAACAGTGTGCATGGTTAGAGCAAATTGCTTGTTTTATTGGCGAGAGGAGGGCCAGTTGGGAGCCTTGGATAACAGTGATGGGGTTAAGTGTGGACCAGTTTAAAAGTTGTACATGCTGATGAGCACACGTGTTACATAAGGAAGAGTTCCTTTTGAAAATGAAGCTGGGAGAACGATGCAAAGGTGATAACTTTATACTTTGGAACTTCAAACCTCCCACAGGATTCTCAGGCCCTTTCAATTGCCGGTGGTTTTCACCAGATCTGGTTACAGGATAGAGCTGCAGAAATGCTACAGAGCGGCCATAGCAAAGTATATTTTACAAAGAGGATTTTTCTAGGGCTAAAGTCGCATGTCGGGCACCAAACCCATTCATGGTTGGATGAGTCGCGTGCAGACGGGAAACCATTTCTGAAGCTGCAGTCCACGAGAAATACTACAGTCCCTGCCCCAGAAACTATGACATCAGCATATATCTGAGTGACCGGAGACAGTTTCTTTGTCCTTATAATACTAATTATCGTATTTGTTAGGGCTTATATGCCGAGGACTGTCTCAAGTGCATTTAAGTGCATCATTCGGTCAGACATAGTTTCCGTCCCACAGAGAGGAGGCAGCGGCCAGACAAGCAAGCAACCCCTATTTTAAAGAAGCAAGGCACAGAGAAATTAAATGACTTGCCCTAGGTCACACACGTCAGGAAAATGGCAGAGCCAGGATTAGAACCCAGGTCCTTGCTTTTTCCCACTAGGCAATGCTGTTTCCCCGGCTCCCACTCTAGACTGTAAGCTCACTGTGGGTAGGTAACATGTCCGCTAATTCTGTTGTATTTGTACTCTCTAAAGTCCTTAGTACAGTGCTCTGTAAGTGCTCAAAAATACCATTGATTGGTTGTCCTGCTTTGGGGTCTCATAGTTGTTCCTGGTTCTATTTGAAACACTTTCTGTTCCTGGGTCATCTTGTCACAATAATAATAATATAGTGTTTAAGTGCTCACTCTGTGATAAGCACTTTATTAGACACTGTGGTAGATGTAAGATAATCAAGTCCCACATGGGGCTCACAGTCTTGGAGGAGAAAAAAGAGGTACTGAAACTCCATTTTGCAGCTGAGGGAACTGAGGCACAGAGAAGCAAAGTGACTTGTCCAAGGCCACACAGCAGGCAAGTGGCAGAGTCTGGATTAGAAGCCAGCTCCCTTGGTTCTATCCACTCAGCCACACCAGGGATGAAACGCTTCTCCAGGAGGAGTCTTTCATCTCACGGTGGCTTCAGCAATATCGAAGTGCAAAAACGGGGCTGAAATAATAATAATAATAAACCGCATTTGTTAGGCACTTACTAAGTGCCAAGCACTGCTCAAGTGTAAGGATAGATACAAGCACATCAAGTTGATCACAGTCCACGTCCCCCATGGGCCTCACAGTCTTAATCTTCATTTAACAGCTGAGAAAACTGAGGCACAAATAAATTAAATGACTCGCCCAGTGTCACACAGAAAATAAGTGGCAGAACTGGGATTAGAACCCAGGTGTCTGACTCCACTAGGCCACACTGCTCCTCCACACCTCTCCATTCCTCAAGAACCTCCATTAGTTGCCCATCTACTTCCACATCAGACACTTCTTACCATCAGCTTTAATGCACTCAGCTGGCTCTCCCCATTCATTCATTCAATAGTATTTATTGAGCGCTTACTATGTGCAGAGCACTGTACTAAGCACTCGGAATGTACAAATCGGTAACAGATAGAGACAGTCCCTGCCCTGTGACGGGCTCACAGTCTAATCGGGGGAGACGGACGGACGAGAACAATAGCAGTAAATAGAATCAAGAGCAATAAATAGAATCAAGAATGAATTCCTTCATTCCATCGTATTTATTGAGCGCTTACTATGTGCAGAGCACTGTACTAAGCGCTTGGAATGTACAATTCGGCAACAGATAGAGACAATCCCCGCCCATTGACGGGTTTTCAGTCTTTCCCCAGCGCTGGGTACAGTGCTCCGCACCCAGTAAGCGCTCAATAAATACTGAACTGAACCAATATTGAACGAAAGACACGGTGTGTGCCGCAACTTAAATACGCGGTCGGGGGCATCGCGAAGGACATTTTCGGCCGAAAAAAAATAAATCCAGGACAGGAGAGCCGCCATTCTACCTTGCTGATCTCCTAGTACAACCTGGATCACACAATTCATTGCTCTAGCGCCAACTTAATAATTATTATCATGTGTTAAGCACTTACTATGTGCCAAGCACTGTTCTAAGCATTGGGGTAGATACAGCTGGGTTAATCAGGTTGGACACTGTTCCCTGTCCCACATGTGGCTCGCATTTTTATCCCCATACAGATGAGGTACCCGAGGCCCAGAGAGTGAAAAGACTTAACCAAGGTTCCACAGCAGGCATGTAACAGATCTGTGATTAGAACCCAGAGCCTTCTGTCTCCCAGGCCCGTGCTCTATCCACTAAGCCACGCTGCTGCTCTTAACCTTGCTGTCTTCCTCCCCGACCCCTTACCCATGTCCTCTCTTTGGTTTGGAACTCCCATCCTCTTCATATCTGACAGACCACCACTCTACTCACCTTCAAAGGCCTACTAAATTCACACCTACTCCAGGAGGCCTTCCCTGATGAAGACCTCACTCTCCAAAGTCCTTCCTTTTGTATCTCCGACAAATTCATAAATAGAGTCTTATAAGACACCCCCATAACTCTTTAATTTACTCTATTCTTGTGGAAAGAGCACAGGCCTGGGATTCAGAAGACCAGGGTTCTAATCTCAGCTCTTCCACTTACCTGCTCTGTGACCTTGGGCAAGTTATTGTACTTCTCTGTTTCCTCACCCACAAAATGGGGATTCGATATCTTGTTCTCCTTCCTACTTAGACTGTAAGTCCCATGTGGGAGAGATTCTGTGTCCAACTTGATTATCTTGTATCTACCCCAGTGTTTAGAACAGTGTTTGACACATGGTAAGTGCTTAAAAAGTGCCTTTAAAAAAATAAGCACATAGTAAGAGCTCAACAAATATCACAGTTATTATTATTAAGTAGAAAATGTCATCAAGAGGCCAGTATATCTTTTGAGAGATTGCAAGATAGGGTACAGAAGAAGTACAGTACAGTCTGGTATCAGACTTTAATACTGATAATTTAATTATTTTGGTTTTTGTTAAGCACTTTGTGCCAAGCACTGGGTAGATACAAGGTAATCAGGTTGTCCCACGTGGGGCTCACAGTCTCAATCCCCATTTTCCAGATGAGGTAACTGAGGCCCAGAGAAGTTAAGTGACTTGCCCAAAGTCACACAGCTGATAAGTGGCAGACTTTAGACCAAACTAAAGAACTACTCAGCTGAAGTATTGCCCAACCACTTAAATCTCATTCATATTTGTATTTATACTGTAAATTAATTCATTCAATCGCATTTTTTGAGTGTTGTGTGCAGAGCACAGTACTAAGGTCTTGGGAGAGTAGAAGCAGCGTGGCTTAGAGGAAAGAGCCCAGGCTTGGGAGTCAGAGGATGTGGATTCTAATCCCAGCTCTGCCACTTGTCTGCTGTGTGACCTTAGGCAAGTCACTTCACTTTTGTGCCTCAGTTACCTCATCTGTAAAATGGGGATTAAAACTGTGAGCCCCACGTGGGACAACCTGATGACCTTGTATCTACCCCAGTTCTTAGAATGGTGCCTGGCTCCTAGTAAGCCCTTAAATACCATCATTATTATTACAATACAACAATAAACAGACACATTCCCTGCCCACAACAAAAATGACTGTGAGATGCGGTCTCACCCCCAAAACCACATCCAGCTCAATAATCAGTCCCACACTTTTGGCGACACACAGCTGACAGAAGCTAGTTGCATGACAGAAGCACAAATACCAAATCCTGGGATTGAACAAATCCCATAGCACTGAAGCCAGGCTCACTGTTAGACCACAAACTCCTTAAAATATCTCAGAACAAGATTTCCATACACAAGACTACGAATATTCTACACGAGAAATTGAAATTGTTCCACCAAGATTCATGGTGGAGGAACCAGAGAAGATAGTCATTGGGCCACCAATCATTTTTTCAAGTACTTGGATCACAGACACGGGAGGCTCATTACATGCACCTGGAAAGAAACAGACTAAAACTAAATCAAAACCAGTTGTTCACCACACACCACTCAGTACATTCATAAACTCTCAAAACCATTCAAACTTCCCCAGAGTTCTGAGCCTTTGTACTCACAAATCACACCGCTGGATCAGAACAGCCAACAAGATAATCACAGTGTGGAGCATGAGGTACTTAGAGGAGAAGTGAGAGGACCCTCTATTTAACTTACAAGTTCTTTCCTGCTTGCTTAGTGGCTATCATTTTCAGAGTATTCGGGGAAATGAGGTACAAGAAAAAGTTCCTTGGCCCTCCCACATCCCCACTCACACACACCAATTAATCACTTGACTGCCACTTTGAATAAGGGGCCTGAGCTAACTAGTCACCTCATCAGGGTTTTAATGGGTCAGACCTGTGAGGAATGAGCTTTGGGGAGGATATCTTAACATTTGTTTTATAAGCTCCCTAAGGGCACGGAATGTGTCTTGGCTTATATTGTCCAGTCGCTTCCGACCCGTAGCGACTCCATGGACACATCTGTCCCAGAACACCACACTGTCCATCTGCATTCGTTCTGGTAGTGGATCCGTAGAGTTTTCTTGGTAAAAATATGGAAGTGCTTGACCACTGCCTTCTTCCATGCAGTCAACTTGAAGTAATAATAATGTTGGTATTTAGTAAGTGCTTACTATGTGCAGAGCACTGTTCTAAGTAATTAGGTTGTCCCACGTGGGGCTCACAGTCTTAATCCCCATTTTACAGATGAGGTAACGGAGGCACAGAGAAGTTAAGTGACTTACCCACAGTCACACAGTTGACAAGTGGCTGAACTGGGATTCGAACCCATGTTCGAACCCAAGTATCTGCCTTTGACTCTCTCCCTGGCTGTTGCTACCCAGCACAGGTGAGTGTGACTTGTAGCAGATGGCCTTCCACTGACTAGCCACTGGCCAAGCTAGGAAAGGAATGGACAGGCCTCTGCTTGACTCTCCCTCCTATAGTCGAGACTGGTAGACTACTGGAAACTCCAGGTGCTATCCTGAAAGGGGAGGAATGGGTCTATCAACTATTTTATATTGTTCTAGTGTATTATAATATATTGTGATATATTATTGTATTGAAGTATATTGTATTGTAGTCTGGGAAAGAGCCTGGGCCTGGAAGTCAGAAGACATGGATCCTCATCCCGGCTCCGCCACTTGTCTGCTATGTGACCTTGGGCAAACCACTTAACTTCTCTGGGCCTCGGTAACCTCATCTGTAAAATGGGGATTAAGACCTTGGGCCCACAAGAGACAACCTGATTATTCTATCTCCCCTATCGCTTAGAACAGTGCTTGGCACGTAGAAAGCGCTTAACAAATACCATCAATATTATTACTACTCTCCCAAGCACTTAGTACAGTGCTCTGAAAATACACAGTTAAGTTCTCAGTTAAACACAATTGACTATGATGTGTTGAAATTGGGTGACTAAAAAGGAAGGAGCCTGAGAGAATGCCTTTTTAATCAATTAATGGTATTTATTGAGCACTTCGGGGAAGCAGCGTGGCTCAGTGGAAAGAGCCTGGGCTTCGGAGTCAGAGGTCAGGGGTTCGACTCCCGGCTCTGCCGCTTGTCAGCTGTGTGACTGTGGGCAAGTCACTTAACTTCTCTGGGCCTCAGATACCTCATCTGTAAAATGGGGATTAATAATAATAATAATGTTGGTATTTGTTAAGCGCTTAGTATGTGCCGAGCACTGTTCTAAGCGCTGGGCACTGTTCTAAGCGCTGTGAGCCCCACGTGGGACAATCTGATCACCCTGAATCCCCCCAGCACTTAGAACAGTGCTTTGCACATAATAAGCGCTTAACAAATACCATCATTATTATTAAGTGCAGAGCACTATAGGAAGCACTTGGACAAGTACAATGCAACAGAGTTAGCACGTACCTTCCCTGCCCATTATGAGCCTACATAGCAGAGCTCAATCTCAGACAACATGGCAACTTAGCCCAGTAGTTTCATTAGGCAGATCAGACTGCTTCAGTGCATTTGAGAAACGAGTGACTCTTTTCAAGCTGAAGCTTTGGGAGGATCATGAGGCTAAAAAGGGAAAAATCTCAAACAGGGCTTAGAGTTGCCATCAGTTAAAACACCAGTTCTTTGGACTTCATGACTCTGTGTCCTGCACTGGATTTTGATAACCACACATACCCCTGGTAGTCCACTATTCAATGGTACTATTGAATGAATGAATGAATGAATGAATGAACACTCAGGGTCGCACCTGGAGGGTTTCCAGTCCTCTACCAGTCACGACTACAGGAGGAAAAGTCTAGCAGAGGCCTGTCCATTCCAATCCTAGCTTGGCCAGTGGCTAGCAAGTGGAAGGCCATCTGCTACTAGTCAAAACTCCCCCGTGATGGGCAGCAGCAGCGACGCTGGAGAGAGTCGAGGGTGGAGACTCAAATTTACCGTGCGGAAGGAGGCGATGGTCAACCACTTCTGGATTTTGACCGAGAAAACTCTGTGGATCCACTACCGGAACGATTGCAGATGGAGAGCGGGGCCTTCTGGGATAGATGAGTCTATGCCGTCGCTATGGGTCAGATACAACTCAACAGCATAAGACAACAACAACAACCCTTGTGAGTATATTTCATCACTCCTGTAGTCAACTTAAAATACAAAGGGCAATTATTGTATTAGAGGGCCCCAGTGAAAGTTTCAAGAAGGATATCAGAAGTGTGCAGCCAGAGCATGGAAATGATAGAGTGCACCATCAATCAGAAATCTAAAAATATGGCAATGATATCAAATAATAAAATATTAATTATGCTATGTTTGTTATGCTCTGTTTAACGCTAGATAGCCCAAGTAGATAGTGTGATCTCGCATCTTGCTTTTTTTTTTTTTTAAATAGTATTTGTAACTCGCCTACTCTGTGCCACGCACTGTACAGAGCACTGGAATAGTTAGAAGCTAATTGGCTTGGACACAATCCATGTCTCACATGGGGCTCACAGTCTTAACCCCCAGGTTACAGATGAAGTAACTGAGGCACAGAGAAGCAAAGTGGCTTGTCCAAGGTCACACAGCAGACAAGTAGAGGAGCAGGAATTAGAGCTAAGGTCCTTCTGACTCCCAGGCCTGTGCTTTATGAGGTTAACATGGTTTTCTGCTGCTTCTAATGCAAACTGATTTTCTCACATGACACCAGACCCACAGATGACGAGAAGCAGTGTGACACAGTGGAAAGAGCCCAGGCTTGGAGGTCAGAAGGACCCGGATTCTAATTCTTGCTCCGCCACTCGTCTGCTGTGTGACCTTGAGCAAGTCACTTTGCTTCTCTGAGCCTCAGTTCCCTCATCTGTAAAAATGGGATTAAGACCACGTAGGACACAGACTGTATCCAACCCGATGAGTTTGTATCTACCCCAGCACTTTGTCCAGTGCCTGGCACATAGTAAGCACTTAACTAATGTCATTTTTTAAAAAAATGTAGCTGAAATTGCTCTACCTTCAGTTAGCTTAGTTCAGACATTTTGTAGTGGGTTGGAATCAGATGGCAAAAGTATCTTGATGGACTTCCTGCCTCCTTCAGAGAGACTAGACAAGGAAGGTCAGTCAATCTATCAACCATAGTTGCTGAGTGCTTACTATGTGCCAGGCACTGGACTAAGCCCTTGGCAGAGTACAAGAGAACAATATAACAGATGCATTCCCTGCACACAATGAGTTTGCAGTCTAGAGAGGGAGACAGACATTAATATAAAAAAATAGAGTATAGATATATATGTAAGTCCAGAGTTAGGGTGGCCCACTCTTCTTCTTCTTCAAGTGTTGTCTGGTCGTTTCCGACCCACAGCGACTCCATGGACACAACCCTCTCCAGAAAATCTCATCTTCCGCCATCAAGTTGTTCTGATATGTCTATCCACAGAATTTTCTTGGAAAAGATACCTAAGCGGTTTACCATCGCCTTCTTCCACACAGTAAAAATTCGAGGCGCTGTCTGTCTTTGATCAACACTGCGATCGCTTGATCAGCGCTTAGTACAGTGCCTGGCACATAGCAGTGAAGAAGTGGTTTACCATTACCTCCTTCTGCGCAATAAATGAGTCTCTGCCCTTGATCTCTCCCATTCGCTGCCGCCCAGCACGGGTGAGTTTCGACTGGAAGCAGATGGCCTTCCACTGGCTAGCCGCTGGCCAAGCTAGGAATGGAATGGACAGGCCTCTGTTTGACTCTCCCTCCTGGAGTCAAACTCTCCAGGTGCCAAACCTGAGAGGAAGCACTAGGGTGGATACATGCAAGTAGGGTTGGGCACAGTTCTTGTCCCATATGGGACTCACAGTCTCAAATCCCATTTTAAAGATGGTCCAGACTGAGGCCATCTGAGGCCCAGAGAAAGAAAATGACTTGTCCAAAGTCACACGGCAGACAAGTGGCAGAGCCGGGATTAAAACCCAGGTCCTTTGGATTCCCAATCCGTACTCTAACCACTAGGCCACAGGCGATATAATCCTTATAGACAGGGATCATGTCTAGCAACTTTATTGTGTTTTACCTTCCCACTGATTGCTTCGTTATAATAAATGTCCTCCATCTTTCAGCTCTGCATCATGCATCATTTACCCCATAAATTATTGGACACTGCGCTCCAAGCAAGACGTGAGGTGATCTTCATGATTAATTTCCATTCTTCATTCTGACCACTCCCACCTCTCAGATTTAATAACGAGCTCCTGAAGTACATCCTCATTTAGGATGTAAATTGGACCTTTCATTTTTTTCTGTATCACCATGTACAATAATCTGCTTTCCACTGGAAAACAAGCAGCAAGAACTGGCCGAACCCCTCATTTAATTACATTAATCCCCAGCCAGGATTTTCCATGGTATTAAGAAACAATTGGCCAAGCCAATTAATAAACTATGGGGGATTATACAAAAAAAAAATGACAAGGCAAAGTGTAATTCCAAAGTGCAATACCGATAATTGAGTTTTCAATTAAAATAAAATAAGAACAAAATGAGCACATTAAATGTCCCTCAGGGACTAGCAGGAAGAGTGGAACTTGAATCAGTCGACTGATCGGAGTTATTGAGTGCTTACTCTGTGCAGAGCACTGTACTAAGCGTCTGGGAGAATACAACTAAAGAGATACATTCCCTGCCCAACAAACTTAAAGTCCCTGGATACTAACTGCTGTACTGGGCTCTAATAGGCCTGTGTGTAAACATGTCGGGAAGCAAAGTTAGGACAATAGGACTATTAAAGTTTCTAAAACAATTATCCTTATAGGTAAGGTCTGGCAAGCAAGTTGGACAACTGAAGGGCCATCTGAGAGAAAATACAGTAAACTAATAATAGTAACCGCAGTATTTGTTAAGCGCTTACTGTGTAACGGGCACTGTACTAAATGCTGGGGTAGATATAAGATAATCAGGTTGGACACAGTCCCTGTCCCACACAGGGCTTACTGTCTTAATCCCCATTTTACAGATGAGGAAACTGAGGTCCAGAGAAGTGAAGACTGGCCCAAGGTCACACAGCAGACACGTGGCAGAGCCAGAATTGGAACCCAGATCCCCTGACTCCTAGGCCCGTGCTCCTTCTGCCAGGCCACGCTAGGCCTGGGAACCATTATAATATAATTCCACGACTTCCATTTCCTTTCCATCACCTCTGTCCTCCACCCTCCGCCGTCCAGCTTCAGACTCCTTCACTCCCCTGAAACACTCTTTCCAAGGTCATCTATAACCTCCCTCTACCGTGTCCAAAGGTCGGCGCTCATACCTGCTCAACCTAGAGCTCTCTGCTGCCTCTGACATGGTGGACCACTCCTTCCTCCTGAAAATCTGGCCACTGACGAAGCGCTACCCTGATTCTCCTCCTCCTTCGTCTTATGTGCCGGTCCTTCCTCCCCTTGACCTCTCTCTAACTTTAACCTCCCATCCGCCTGGATCATCAAGAGCCACGTCAGTCATTCCACCCCTCTCCCGGCTTCCGAAATCCGGGGCTTAGTCGGACAAGAAGAACACCGCTCCTTCCCCCATGACAGCCGGGTTCCCGTGGTGCCCTGCTCCAGTCCGGATGGAGGCTAGACCACCACTATAAGCCACTCCACTGCTCTCCCTCCTCTTATTTTGCTGTTCTCCCTGCTCTTAATCAATCAATCGTTCATATTTACTGATCGTATTTACCGTACTAACTGCTCGGAACAGTACAATACAACAGAATTAGCTGACACATTCCCCGCCCATAACGAACTTTCAGTCTAGAGGGGGAGACAGACATTAATATGAATTCATTCATTCATTCAATTGTATTTATTGAGTGCTTACTGTCTGCAAAACACTGTACTAAGCGCTTTGCGAGAGTACAATATAACAACAGATACATTCCTGCCCATAACGAACTCACAGTCTAGAGGGGGAGATAGACATTAATATAAATAAATAAATAAATAATGATAATGTTGGTATTTGTTAAGCACTAACTATGTGCAGAGCACTGTTCTAAGTGCTGGGGTAGATACGGGGTAATCAGGTCGTCCCACATGAGGCTTACAGTTAATTCCCATTTTACAGATGAGGTAACTGAGGCACCGAGAAGTGAAGTGACTTGCCCACAGTCACACAGCTGACAAGTGGCAGAGTTGGGATAAATTACAGATATACTCATATGTGCTGTGGGGATGGGAGGGAGGATGAATGAAGGAGCAAGTAAGAGAGGTGTAGAAGGGAGTGGGAGAAGAGGAGAGGAGGAAAGGCTTCTTGGAGGAGATGGGCCTTCAATAAGGCTTTGAAGGCAAGGAGAGCAATTATCTGTCTGATATGAGGAGAGATAGCATTCCAGACCAGAGGTAGGAAGTGGGCAAGAGGTAGGAAGTAGATGGCGAAATAGATGAAATCGAGGTAATAATAAAGGCATTTGTTAAGTGCTTACTATGTGCCAATCACTATTCTAAGCCCTGGGGTAGATACAAAGTAACCAGGCTGGACACAGTCCCTGTCCCACATGGGGCTCACAGTCTCAATCCCCATGTTACAGGTGAGGTAACTGAAGTACAGAAAAGTAAAGTGATTTGCCCGAGGTCACACAGCATACAAGTGGCGGAGCTGGGATTAGAATCCACGACCTCTGACTCCCAAGCACGTGCTCCTTCCACTAGCCCATGCTACTTTGAGAAGGTTAGCACGAGAGGAGCAAAGTGTTGGTATCTGTAAAGCCCTTACTATGTGCAGACCACTGTTCTAAGCGCTAGGGTAGATAGAAGGTAATCAGATTGTCCCACGTGAGGCTCACAGGTAATCCCCATTTTACGGATGAGGTCACTGAGGCCCAGAGAAGTGAAGTGACTTGCCCACAGTCACACAGCTGCCAAGTGGCAGAGCCGGGAGTCGAACCCATGACCTCTGACTCCCCAGCCCAGGCTCTTTCCACTGAGCCACGCTGCTTCTCAGTGCAAAGTGTGCCAACTGGGTTGTAGTAGGAGAGTAGCAAGGTGAGGTAGAAGGCAAGGGAATTAAGTGCTTCAAAGCCTATAGTGAGGAGTTTTGGTTTGATGCGGAGATGGACGGGCAACTATTGGAGTTTCTGGAGGAGGGAGGAAACGTGGTCTGAACACGTTTGAAGGAAACTGATCCGGGCAGCAGAGTGGAGTATGGACCGGAATAGGGAAAGTCAGGAGGCAGAGAGGTCAGCAAGGAGACCGAGACAATCATCAAGGTGGATAGGATTAGTGCTTGCGTTATTCCGGTAGCAGTTTGGACGGAGAGGAAGAGGTGGATTTTGGCGATGCCGTGAAGGTAGGAGGGGAAGCAGCGTGGCTCAGTGGGAAAGAGCCTGGGCTTCGGAGTCAGAGGTCATGAGTTCGACTCCCGGCTCTGCCACTTGTCAGCTGTGTGACAAGTCACTTCACTTCTCGGTGCCTCAGTTACCTCACCTGTAAAATGGGGATTAAGACTGTGAGCCCCACGTGGGACAACCCGATTCCCCTGTGTCTACCCCAGCGCTTAGAACGGTGCTCGGCACATAGTAAGCGCTTAACAAATGCCAACATTATTATCATTATTAGAACTGACAGGATTTAGTGATGGCTTGAAAATGAGGGTGGAAGGAGAGAGAGGTCTTATGCCAAGGTCACGGGGAGAATGGGAGACGGGAAGGATGATGATGCCATCATCAGTGATGGGGAATTGAGCGGGAGGACAGGGTTTGGGTGGGAAGATAAGTGTGGCTTAGTGGGAAGAGCACGGGTCTGGGAGTCAGAGGATGTGGGTTCTAATCCCGGCTCCGCCACTTGTCTGCTGTGTCACCTTGGGCATGCCACTTACTTCTCTGTGCCTCAGTTACTTCATCTGTAAAATGAGGATTAAGATTGTGAGCACCATGTGGGACAACCTGATTACCTTGTATCTACCCCAGCGTTTAGAACAGTGCTTGGCACATAGTAAGCAATTAGCAAATACCATCATCAACATCATCATCATCATCAGAAGTTCAGTAGTAGCCATATTAAGTTTGAGTTGACAGGAGGACATCCAAGTAATAATAATAATAATAATGTTGGTATTTGTTAAGCGCTTACTATGTGCAGAGCACCGTTCTAAGCGCTGGAGGAGATACAGGGTCATCGGGTCGTCCCACGTGAGGCTCACAGTTAATCCCCATTTTCCAGATGAGGGAACTGAGGCACAGAGAAGCAAAGTGACTTGCCCACAGTCACACAGCTGACAAGTGGCAGAGCCGGGAATCGAACCCATGACCTCTGACTCCGAAGCCCAGGCTCTTTCCACTGAGCCGTCTCGAAGGCAGGAGGAAATGCAAGACAGCAGAGAGATAGAGAGATCGGGGCTAGAGATGTACATTTGGATGTCATCGGCACAGAAGCACAGATAGTTGAAGCCAAGGGAGCAAAATGAATTCTCCAACGGAGTGGGCGTAGATGGAGAATAGAAGGGGACCCAGAATTGAGCCTTGAGGGACCCCCACAGTTAGGGGATGAGAGGCAGAGAAGGAGCCCACGAAAGAGACCGAGAATGACCAGCCAGAGAGATAGGAGGAGAACCAGGAGAGGACACTGTCAGTGAAATCGAGGTTGAATAGTTTCCACTTCTAGTCCCAGCTGCACCACTTGTCTGCTGTGTGAGCTTAGGGAAGTCACTTCACTTCTCTGGGCTCCAGTTACCTCATCTGTAAACTGGGGATTAAGAATGGGAGCACCATATGAGACAGGGACTGTGTCCAAGCTCATTACCTTGTATCTACCCCAGTGCTTAGAACATTGCCTGGCACATAGTAAGCGCTGAACAGATACCATTTAAAAAAAAAACAAAAACCTGTTCTAGTAGCCGGATGTACTATTCCGGGAAGTTTGACTCAGTGTCTCCACAGACGTTGGCTTTTATGAAATGAACTCTTCCATATCTAACTGGAGTGATTTAACTTGCACTGCATTGTTCTCCCACTGGCAACACGTCAAAAAACAAAGGAACGTACAGGTTCTTTCAGCAACGCAATAAGTACTGAACACCCTCTGGACAAAACTTATGAGAAGTAGCGTGGCTCAGCGGAAACAGCACGGGCTTTGGAGTCAGAGGTCATGGGTTCGAATCCCGGCTCGGCCACTTGTCAGCTGGGCGACTGTGGGCAAGTCACTTCACTTCTCTGTGCCTCAATTACCTCATCTGTAAAATGGGGATTAAGACTGTGAGCCCCACGTGGGACAACCTGATTCCCGGCTCGGCCACTTGTCAGCTGTGTGACTTTGGGCAAGTCACCGAACTTCTCGGTGCCTCAGTTACCTCATCTGTAAAATGGGGATTAAGACTGTGAGCCCCACGTGGGACAACCTGATTCCCTTATGTCTACCCCAGCGCTTAGAACAGTGCTTGGCACACAGTAAGCGCTTAACAAATACCAACATTATTATTAAAACCACTGCCAACTCCTACAGCGGTTCCCATCTAACACAGTGTTTCAAGCTAGATAATATAAGTGATCCAAAGGACAGGCAGAGATCTAGACTGAATCCATTATTTATTCAAAGCCTTTTAAAAATTGTGGGAACACCGTTATCATGTTTAGGCAATTTAAGCCTGAGGTATGAAATGGATATTTAATTGGGTACATTATAACTCACTCATGAAAGGTAATCATTACTATGATTTTGCATGGAATGATTGGAATGTTCTGTCTAATGGACATAAACGGCTCCGTGGAAAGAGCTCGGGCTTGGGAGTCAGAGGTCATGGGTTCGAATTCCGCCTCTGCCACTTGTCAGCTGTGTGACTGTGGGCAAGTCACTTCACTTCTCTGTGCCTCAGTTACCTCATCTGCAAAATGGGGGTGAAGACTGTGAGCCTCACGTGGGACAACCTGATTACCCTACATCTACCCCAGCGCTTAGAACAGTGCTCTGCACATAGTAAGTGCTTAACAAACACCAACATTATTACATTATTATTAAAGTTATAATGATCTTTTGCATTAAGTGGCATAGGGGTTTATGGCCTAGTGGATAGAGCACCAGCCTGGGAGTCAGAAGGACCTGGGTTCTAATTCTAGCTCCACCACATGTTGGCTGTGTGACCTCGGGCAAGTCACTTAACTTCTCTGTGCCTCAGTGACCTCATCTGTAGAATGGGGATTAAGAGTGTGAGACACAGATGGGAGAGGGACTTTGTCTAACGTGATTAATTTATACCTACCTCAATGCTTAGAACAGTGCTTGGCACATAGTAAGTGCTTAGCAAGTACCATTATTATTATTATTAGTATTGTTATTACTGAGTAAATGAGTTTTATGCGGCATATTTTTAAGTGAATTACTGTGCCCATTAATGATCACACCTTATAGTGAATTCTATATTTTTTTGGAAATTAATATTTTTCTCCCTGAAAAGGAAGATTCCCAGTCATATCAAATTCACTCATTTCTCAGTGCAGGCAATCGAGAGGAAAAGTAAACTATTCCAAATATTTAGACAGACATTTTTAGAAATTAAACTATATGAGGGCAATATCTGCTTTTCTTTAGAAAGCAAATATAATCAGAAACTCTAACAGTTCGACAAGTTCTAGGAAGGATTGAGAGCTAATCAACCCCATTAACCTAAATTAGCCAAATCACTTAGTAGACAAGAAGCACAAATCTGGAAATTCAAGGGCTTTGATTTTCATTCATTCATTCATTCAATAGTATTTATTGAGTGCTTACTATGTGCAGAGCACTGTACTAAGCGCTTGGAATGGACAAATCGGCAACAGATAGAAACGGTCCCTGCCCTATGACGGGCTTACAGTCTAACCGGGGGAGACGGGCAGACGAGAACAATGGCAATAAATAGAGTCGAGGGGAAGAACATCTCATAAAAACAATGGCAAATAAATAGAATCAGGATGATGTACATCTCATTAAACAAAATAAATAGGGTGATGAAGATATATACAGTCGAGCGGACGAGTACGGTGCCGAGGGGGTGGGACGGGAGAGGGGGAGGAGGAGAGGGAAAGGGGGGAGGAGAGGGTTTAGCTGCGGAGAAGTGAAGCGGGGGTAGAGGGCGCAGAGGGAAAAAGAGGGGAGCTCAGTCTGGGAAGGCCTCTTGGAGGAGGTGAGCTTTAAGTAGGCATTTGAAGAGGGGAAGAGAATTAGATTTCCTCATCACCCCTACTGACGACTGCAGAGAGATGTCCTCGGGGTGTGGAGAGTAGTTCTTCCTGCTAGGCACGCGAGAGAGAGTAGGAAAAAGAACAGCCTCCTTCATTTATTCAGTCGTATTCACTGAGTGCCCAATGTGTGCCGAGCCTTGTTCTAAGCGTCGGGGAGAGTGCAATACAACAATAAACACATACCCTGCCCACAACGAGCTTACGGTCTAAAGTTCATGCCTAGTCACCGTGTCAGGGACTCGAAGCAGCCGATGTCCGCCGCGACCACAGCGGCAAGGTTGGTCATCTGTAAAATGGGGATTAAACCTGCCTCGGCCCCCCTCTTCCCCAGTGAGGTAAGGATTGTATTTCCGATCTGATCGTCCTGAATCTGTTTTTCACTGATTCATTCGTTCAGTCGTATTTATTAAGCGCTTACTGTGTGCAGAGCACTGTACTAAGTGCTTGGGAAAGTATAATACACAATAAACAGTGACATTCCCTGCCCACAATGAGTCCATTAATGATCACATTCTAGACTGGGGGGGTGAGACAGACATCAGTACAAATAAATAAAATGACAGATAGGGACATAAGTGCTGTGGGGCTGGGAGGTGGGGAGAGCTGAAGGGAGCAAGTCAGGGTGACACAGAAGGGAATGGGAGGTGAGGAAAAGTGGGGCTTAGTCTGGGAAGGTCTCTTGTTTTCTTATCACTGTAGACAGCACCGCCATCTTCCCTGCCTCACGAGCCTATACCCTGGGCATTATCCTCAACTCACCTCTTTGATTTAAAGGTCAGGAACTCCTGGGAGTTCTACCTTCACAATTTCCCTAGAAGCAGCGTGGTTCAGTGGAAAGAGCCTGGGCTTGGGAGTCAGAGGTCATGGGTTCGAATCCCGGCTCTGCCACTTGGCAGCTGTGTGACTGGGGGCAAGTCACTTGCCCATCTGTAAAATGGGGATTAAGACTGTGAGCCTCCCATGGGACAACCTGATGACCCTGTATCTCCCCCAGCGCTTAGAACAGTGCTCTGCACATAGTAAGCGCTTAACAAATACCAACATTATCATTCCTCCCCATCCAAACTGCTACTGTACCAATCCAAGCACTTATTTCTTGCCTTAACTACTGTATGAGCCTTAATCAATCAATGCTATTTTTTGAGTACTTACTTTGTACCCAAGTCAGTCAATCAATCATATTTATTAAGTGCTTACTGTGTGCAGAACACCGTACTAAGAGCTTGGGAAAGTACAGTATAACAATAAACACAAACATTCCCTGCCCAAAATGAGCTTACAGTCTGGAGCGGGAGGCAGACATTAATATACTTAAATAAATGCAGCTGTGTGCATAAGTGCTGTGGGGCTGGAAGGAGGGATGCTTAAAGGGAGCAAAGCAAGGTGATGGAGAAGGGAGTGGGGGAAGAGAAAGGAGGGCTTAGTCAGGAAAAGCCTCTTTGGAGGAGATGTGCCATCAGTAAGGCTTTGAAGGCAGGGAAAGTAATTGTCTGTCAGATATGAAGAGGGAGGGCGTTGCAGGCCAGGGGCAGGATGTGGACGAGAGGTCGGAGGTGAGACAGAGATTGAGGTACAGATGGAGCACCCTACTAAGCTCTTGGAAGAGTCCAACACAATTAGCAGACACACTTCTGGAGCTTACAGCCTCCTCACTGACCTCACTGCATCTTGCCTCTTGCCTCTTCCCTCTCCAGTCCACGCTTCACCCTGCTACCCTGATCATTATTCTGAAAAAACAGTCCATCTGGATCGTTTCGCTCCTCAAGAAGGTCAGGTGGCAGCCCATTCATCTCTGCATCAGACAGAAACTCCTTGCCATCAGCTTTAAGGTGCTCGCTCACCTCTCTCCACCTCCCTAACCTCGCCTATCTCCTACTACACGGCCCACACACTCCGATCCCCTTCCGCCAATGCAATCTCTGTACCTCCATCGGCTCTATCAAACTGCCGACCCCCCACCCACGGGCCCGGGCAGCAGAAGGTCATGGTTCTAATTCCGGCTCTGCCAGTTGTCTGTCGTGTGACCTTGGGCAAGCCACTTCTCTGGCCCTCAGTTACCTCAGTTGGAAAATGGGGAGTGACAATGCGAACCCGACGTGGGACAGGGACTCTGTCCAACCAGATTCGCTTGTATTCACCCCAGTGTTTAGTAGAGTGCCTGGCACATAGTAAGAACTTAACAAATACCATAATTATAATTATTATTATTCTCCCTTGGGGTCTGGAACTCCCTCCCCGGCCCCTCGGCATATAGCAAGTGCTCAACCAATTCCAGTTGTTATGATTTCATTCGTTCATTCAAACATATTTATTGAGCACTTACTGTGTGCAGAGCACTGTAGTAAGCACTTTGGATAGCACAATACAATAATAAACAGACACATTCTTTCCTTGCCACTGCAACTCCATTCCGTGCTGACCACCCCGCCCATATCCATCGGGCGGCAAATTGGAGTTTATAACAGTAATAATAATCACTGTAGTATCCGTTAAGGATTTACTGTGTGTCAGGCATTGTTCTAAGCGCTGGGGAGATACAAGGAAATCAGGTTGGCTCCTGTCTCACAGGGGCTCACAGTCTTAATCCCTATTTTAGAGATGAGAGAAGGAAGCACGAAGTTAAGTGATTTGCCCAAGGTCACCCAGCAGAAAAGTGGTGGAACTGGGATTAGAGCCCTGGTCCTTCTGATTCCCAGGCCTGTGCTCTATCCACTTTTTGAGGGCAGGGATCAGGTCTACCACCTGTACTGAGCGTGGTAAGTAAAGCGTTGAGCTCAAAGAACTGCTCGAGAATCCCGTCAACCAGCCCTGGGGAATGGCAGAACTCGGGGAAAGGGGGAGGGTTTGTGAGGCTCCCCCTTAGTTTGGCACGCTTGACATATTACAAATCCTCCTATTCCTCTGTGCTCAGTGACCATCTGTTGATTTCTGCAGGCTGAACTTCGAGCGAAGAGAGGAAGATAAGGAATAGGTTTCTGCTTCTTACGCTGCAGTGTAAAGGGAACAAAGATCACAACGGATCTCTTCTCCCCACGCCCTGCCTTGTGCTGAATCTAGAGCAGGCACAACGAATTGGTTGCCACGGCGAGAGGGTTCAAAATCCCTGGGGCGGATAACTTAACTCCAGGTTGGATGTGTAACACCGAGAATTGAGTCGCATCAGGCAACGATACCAGACTAGGCTGGCACGGAAAACCAGCGATGACAGAAAGCAGCTCTGTGCTGTACTTCTATCTGTATATCATTCTGTGAGAAGATTATCAAACTGGGCAGAAATTCCATCCTCATCTTATCCCTAGAGCCTTTTTTTCTAAAGTATTTGTTGTACACTTATTATGAGTCAAATTCCGTTCTAAGCATTAGAATAGATAGGAGTCAATTGGGTTGATGATGACGATGATGTGCCAAGCACCGTTCTAAGCACCAGGGGAGGTACAAGGTCATCAGGTTGTCCCATGTGGGGCTCAAAGTCTTAATTTTCCATTTTACAGATGAGGTCATTGAGGTCCAGAGAAGCAGCGTGGCTCAGTGGAAAGAGCCCGGGCTTTGGAGTCAGAGGTCATGAATTCAAATTCCGGCTCTGCCACTTGCCAGCTGTGTGACTGTGGGCAAGTCGCTTCACTTCTCTGGGCCTCAGTTACCTCATCTGTAAAATGGGGATGAAGACTGTGAGCCCCACGTGGGACAACCTGATTCCCCTGTGTCTACCCCAGCGCTTAGAACAGTGCTCTGCACATAGTAAGCGCTTAACAAATGCCATCATTATTGACATGCCCAAAGTTACACAGTTGATAAGTGGCAGAACCGGGACTAGAACCCACAGCCTCTGAATCCCAAGCCTGGGATCTTTCCCCTCACAGTTTCAACTAAACCTTGTATATTTCTCCTCAGTTGCCCTATTTCCTTTCCACTCCATTTACCATCCTCACCTGAAAAAACCTATTGATTAGGTTTCGGCAGAGGGGGACTTAGCTTTGACGGCAGGACTGAGAGATGCCAACGGGATCTCCGAGTAGCTGCCGTGTGGTCTGCTGGTTAGAGCACAGACCTGGAAGTTGGAAGGACCTGAGTTCTAATCCCAACTCCTCCATTTATCTGCTGTGGGACCTTGGGCAAATCTCTTAACTTCTCTGAGCCTCGGTTACCTCATCTGTAAAATGGGGATTAAAGACCGTGAGCCCCCTTTGGGACAGGGACTGTGTATAACCCAATTTGCCTGTATCTACCCCAGTGCTCAATACAGTGCCTGGCACATAGTAAGCGCTTAACGAATACCACTATTATTATTATTATTATACCACTATCAGACGGGGCAGCTCCCAGGTCTAGAAATGAGCCCAGCCCATACACAGAACCATCACAGCGTATGGGCCCATTTCAAATAGGAGCAAATAGGACCTTGGTCTCTTTTTCACAGCTAATCAAAAGGAGCCACGTGCTTTCTTCACTCCAGCGAGCACTGTGAAGAGCACTTCAGCCCAAGCCCTCGTCAGACGAGGTACCGGCATCCTGATGAGCGAAAAACGAGGCCAGCGGACAATATCTAATATCAAGGAAGGAGCAAAGCTGAAAAGGAACACAAGGGGTGAGGATTCAGTGAACGGTCCAAACCGGGCCTTTCGAGCTCTCCTTCCAGGCATTCAGAGGGAAAGATTCACATCGCTGCCCCAGCGGGAATATTAACTTCCGCATGGGCCCTAATGAGTTCTTGGGAGCCTCCAAGAGAGGGGAGAAAGAGACAGGAATCACAGCTGGAGCAAATGGCTCCATTAAGAAGAGACTTGCCGGGGGAGAGTCAGGAACATTGTGAACAGACTGATGATGGGTTTAAGTGAGAACATTTTGTTTGTTGAGCTCTTTTTAAAAAATGTTAAACTTTTGTGAGTTTAAAATATCCTTAGAGTTAAAAACCAACTCTAATTCAGAGGCACGTCCCAAGTGAGGGACTGTTGAATTTATTTGTGGATCGCTTTTAGGTGATGCTGAAGATGTTAGCATCTTGGTCAAGTAGAGTTCAAATCAAGGCTCAGCCTGCCTCCTCCTTACTCCCCAGTGCAAGATTAGTCTTCCACAAATATATTTATATACACACATATATGCACACAAGTATGCGAAGCAGCGTGGCTCAGTGGAAAGAGCCTGGGCTTCGGAGTCAGAGGTCATGGGTTCGACTCCCGGCTCTGCCACTTTCATTCATTCAATAGTATTTATTGAGCGCTTACTACGTGCAGAGCACTGTACTAAGCGCTTGGGATGAACAAGTCGGCAACAGATAGAGACAGTCCCTGCCGTTTGACGGGCTTACAGTCTAATCGGGGGAGACGGACAGACAAGAACAATGGCACTAAACAGCGTCAAGGGGAAGAACATCTCATAAAAACAATGGCAACTAAATAGAATCAAGGCGATGTACAATTCATTAACAAAATAAATAGGGTAATGAAAATATATACAGTTGAGCGGACAGGTACAGTGCTGTGGGGATGGGAAGGGAGAGGTGGAGGAGCAGAGGGAAAAGGGGAAAATGAGGCTTTAGCTGCGGAGAGGTAAAGGGGGGATGGCAGAGGGAGTAGAGGGGGAAGAGGAGCTCAGTCTGGGAAGGCCTCTTGGAGGAGGTGATTTTTAAGTAAGGTTTTGAAGAGGGAAAGAGAATCAGTTTGGCGGAGGTGAGGAGGGAGGGCGTTCCGGGACCGCGGGAGGACGTGACCCGGGGGTCGACGGCGGGACAGGCGAGACCGAGGGACGGCGAGGAGGTGGGCGGCAGAGGAGCGGAGCGTGCGGGGTGGGCGGTAGAAAGAGAGAAGGGAGGAGAGGTAGGAAGGGGCAAGGTGATGGAGAGCCTTGAAGCCTAGAGTGAGGAGTTTTCATTTGGAGCGGAGGTCGATAGGCAACCACTGGAGTTGTTTAAGAAGGGGAGTGACATGCCCAGATCGTTTCTGCGGGAAGATGAGCCGGGCAGCGGAGTGAAGAATAGACCGGAGCGGGGCGAGAGAGGAGGAAGGGAGGTCAGAGAGAAGGCTGACACAGTAGTCTAGCCGGGATATAACGAGAGCCCGTAATAGTAAGGTAGCCGTTTGGGTGGAGAGGAAAGGGCGGATCTTGGCGATATCGTAGAGGTGAAACCGGCAGGTCTCGGTAACGGATAGGATGTGTGGGGTGAACGAGAGGGACGAGTCAAGGATGACACCGAGATTGCGGGCCTGCGGGACGGGAAGGATGGTCGTGCCATCCACGGTGATGGAGAAGTCTGGGAGCGGACCGGGCTTGGGAGGGAAGATGAGGAGCTCAGTCTCGCTCATGTTGAGTTTTAGGTGGCGGGCCGACATCCAGGTGGAGACGTCCCGGAGGCGGGAGGAGATGCGAGCCTGAAGGGAGGGGGAGAGGACAGGGGCGGAGATGTAGATCTGCGTGTCATCTGCGTAGAGATGGTAGTCAGAGCCGTGAGAGCGGATGAGTTCACCGAGGGAGTGAGTGTAAATGGAGAACAGAAGAGGGCCAAGAACTGACCCTTGAGGAACTCCAACAGTTAAAGGATGGGAAGGGGAGGAGGCTCCAGCGTAGGAGACCGAGAATGATCGGCCAGAGAGGTAAGAGGAGAACCAGGAGAGGACAGAGTCCGTGAAGCCAAGGTGAGATAAGGTATGGAGGAGGAGGGGATGGTCGACAGTGTCAAAGGCAGCAGAGAGGTCAAGGAGGATCAGAATGGAGTAGGAGCCATTGGATTTGGCAAGAAGGAGGTCACGGGTGACCTTAGAGAGAGCGGTCTCGGTAGAGTGGAGGGGACGGAAGCCAGATTGGAGGGGGTCTAGGAGAGAATGGGAGTTAAGGAATTCTAGGCATCGATTGTAGACGACTCGTTCTAAGATTTTGGAAAGGAAGGGTAGTAGGGAGATAGGACGATAACAGCTGTGTGACTGTGGGCAAGTCACTTAACTTCTCTGTGCCTCAGTTACCTCATCTCTAAAATGGGGATTAACTGTGAGCCTCACGTGGGACAAACTGATTACCCTGCATCTACCCCAGCGCTTAGAACAGTGCTCGGCACGTAGTAAGCGCTTAACCAATACCAACATTATTATTATTATTACTCTCATGCTCTAGGTGGCTACTAGTGGGGGCTGTAAGGGGAAGAGTGGAATAGTTAGTCAGTCAGTTGTATTTATTGAGTGCTTACTGTGTGCAGAGCTCTGTACTAAGAGCTTGGGAGCATATGGTAGAACAATAAGCAGACACGTTCCCTGCCCACAAGGAGCTTACATGAATATAAGGAACAGAGATTCTCAGTGGCACTGCCTCAGCTGCAGATTCCAGGGTACAAACTTTTTTGGGGAAAGGTATTTGCTGCAGCTCTTATTATTGCCATTGTTATTTTTATGATATTTGTTCAACATTTCCCATGTGCCAGGCACTGTACCAAGTACTGGAGTGGATCCAAGCTAATCAGGTTGGACACAGTCCCTGTCCCACATGAGGCTCACAGTCTCAGTCTCCATTTTACAGATGAGGTAACTGAGGCACGGGGAGTTTAAGAGGCTCGCCCAAGGTCACACAGACAAGTGGCGGAGCCAGAATCAGAATCCAGGTCTTTCATTCATTCAATCGTATTTATTGAGCGCTTACTGTATGCAGAGCACAGTACTAAGAGAAGCAGCGTGGCTCAGTGGAAAGAGCCCGGGCTTGGGAGTCAGAGTTCATGGGTTTGAATCCCGACTCTGCCACTTGTCAGCTGTGTGACTGTGGGCAAGTCACTTAACTTCTCTGGGCCTCAGTTCCCTCATCTGTAAAATGGGAATTAACTGTGAGTCTCATGTGAGACAACCTGATTACCCTGTGTCTACCCCAGCGCTTAGAACAGTGCTCTGCACATAGTAAGTGCTTAACAAATACCAACATTATTATTATTACTAAGTGTTTGGAAGCCACACTGCTTCTCAGTTCTGAGCAGCTGGGTAGAGACAAGTTAATGAGACCAGATACAGTACCTGTTCGACATGAAGTTCGCATCCTGAGTAGGACAGAGAATAAGTATGGAATCCCCATTTTGCAGAGGAGGATACTGAGGCTCAGAGATGCTTAGTGACTTGCCCAAGATCACACAGCAGGCAGGTGCAATTTATTTATTTATATTAATGTCTGCCTCCCCCTCTAGACTGTAAGCTTGTGGTGGGCAGGGAATGTGTCTGTTTATTGTTATATTGTCCTCTCCCAATCGCTTAATACAGTGCTCTGCACAGAGTTAGCACTCAATAAGTACAAATGAATGAATGAATGAATGAATGAAAGTGGTGGAGCTGAGATTAGAACCCAGGTTCTCTGGCTCCAAGGCCTGGGCTCTATCCATTAGATCACACTGCTTTTCCAAAAGGCAACAGGATGTCCCACATAGGGCTCACAGTCTTCATCCCCATTTTACAGATGAGGTAACGGAGGCAAAGAGAAGCTAAGTGACTTGCCCAAAGTCACACAGCTGACAAGTAATGGAGGCGGGATTAGAACATATGACCTCCGATTCCCAAGCCCGGGCTCTTTCCACTGAGCCACGCTACTTCCCCAGCTTGTATCTACCCCAGCGCTTAGAACAGTGCTTGGCACATAGTAAGCGACAAACAAATACCATCATTATTACTATTATCATCATTATTATTATTACCTGTCTGGCAGGAAGATCAAAATTGAGATAAGTGATGTGAGAGTGCTTTGGGAATAAAAGTACTATATAGTAAAATCAGGATATTATGATTTGCATTAGCATGTAAATGGAGAGCATAAAAGATAATAATAATAAATATCAATAAATATTAATAATAATAATAAAAGATAATGAGAAGCAGCACGGCTCATTGAAAAGAGCACGGGTTTGGGAGTCAGAGGTCATGGGTTTGAATCCTGGCTCTGCCACTTGTCAGCTGTGTGACTGTGGGCAGGTCACTTAAATTCTCTGTGCCTCAGTTACCTTATCTGTAAAATGGGGATTAAGACTGTGAGCCTCACATGGGACAACCTGATTACCTTGTACCTACCCCAGCGCTTAGAACAGTACTGTGCACATAGTAAGCGCTTAACAAACACCAACATTATTATTGATAAGAAGGTGGGCCGGGGACGGGGAGAGTCCCCGAATGAAAAAAAAACAGAAATGAGGGAGATAGTACTCTCTCCTGAGCTTAGTACAATGCTCTGCACACAATAAGCACTCAATAAATGCAACTGAATGAATGAACGAAGAAAGAAAAGCCATGAAGTTTAGGAGAGAGTAAACTAGGATGAGAGATTGAGGAGAAATGAGAGAGAACAAGGGAACACAGTATTTTGGCCTTATGGATAGAGCATGGGCCTGGGAGTCAGAAAGACCTTAACTCCCATTCTCTCCTAGACCCCCTCCGATCTGGCTTCCGTCCCCTCCACTCTACCGAGACTGCTCTCTCTAAGGTCACCCGTGACCTCCTTCTTGCCAAATCCAATGGCTCCTACTCCATTCTGATCCTCCTCGACCTCTTTGCTGCCTTTGACACTGTCGACCATCCCCTCCTCCTCCACACCTTATCTCACCTCGGCTTCACGGACTCCGTCCTCTCCCGGTTCTCCTCTCATCTCTCTGGCCGGTGGTTCTCGGTCTCCTTCGCGGGCGCCTCCTCCCCCTCCCATCCTCTAACCGTCGGAGTTCCTCGAGGGTCGGTTCTCGGCCCTCTTCCGTTCTCCATCTACACTCACTCCCTCGGTGAACTCATCCGCTCTCACGGCTTCGACTACCATCTCTACGCAGATGACAGGTAGATCTACATCTCCGCCCCGTCCTCTCCCCCTCCCTTCGGCCTCGCATCTCCTCCCGCCTCCGGGACGTCTCCACCTGATTCTCTTTCCCTCTTCAAAACCTTACTTAAAAATCACCTCCTCCAAGAGGCGTTCCCAGACCGAGCTCCTCTTCCCCCTCTACTCCCTCTGCCATCCCCCCTTTACCTCTCCGCAGCTTAAGCCTCATTTTCCCCTTTTCCCTCTGCTCCTCCCCCTCTCCCTTCCCATCCCCACGGCACTGTACTCGTCCGCTCGACTGTATATATTTTCGTTACCCTATTTATTTTGTTAATGAATTGTACATCGCCTCGATTCTATTTAGTTGCCATCGGTTTTTACGAGATGTTCTTCCCCTTGACGCTGTTTAGTGCCATTGTTCTCGTCTGTCCGTCTCCCCCGATCAGACTGTAAGCCTGTCAAACGGCAGGGACTGTCTCTATCTGTTGCCGACTTGTTCATCCCAAGCGCTTAGTACAGTGCTCTGCACATAGTAAACGCTCAATAAATACTATTGAATGAATGAATGAATGAATGAATGAATGACCTGGGTTCTAATCCCAGCTCCACCACTTATCTGCTGTGTGACCATGGACAAGTCACTTCACTGGGCCTGTTACCTCATCTGTAAAATGGGGATCAAGACTGTCAGTCCCATTTGGGATATGGAATGCTTCCAAACTGATTAGGATGTATCTACCCTAGCACTTAGTACAGTGTCTGGCACATGTTAAACACTTTCACAAATACCATAAATTAAAAAAAAGAATCTCCAGCCCTGATCTCTCTCCCTCTCTCCAGCTTCGCATTCTCTCCTGCCTTCAAGACATCTCCACTTGGATGCTCTCCCGTCACTTCAAACTTAATATGTCCAAAACAGTGGTCCTTATCTTCCCAACCAAACCCTGTCCTCCCACTGCCTTTGCCATTCTTTCTATGTCACGAGGTCATAACCTTGGTGTTATCCTTGACTCCTCTCTCTCTTTCCAAACACATATTCAATCCATCGCTAAATCCTCTCGGTTCCACCTTCACAACATCGCTAGAACCTGCCCTTTCCTCTCCATCCAAACTGGTACCAAGTTAATACAATCACTCATCCTATCCCACCTGGATTACTGCATCAGCCTTCTTGCTGACCTCCCTGTCTCCTGTCTTTCCCCACTCTAGTCCATACCTCACTCCCCTGCCCAGATCATTTTTCTACAAAAATCTTCAGGACATGTCACTCCCCTCCTCAGAAAACTCCACTGGTTGCCCATCCACCTCCGTTTCAAACAAATACTCCTCACCTTTGGTTTTAACGCAGTCCATCACCTTGACCCATCCTATCTCACCTCGCTTCTCTCCTACAACCCAGCCCACACACTTCTCTCCTTTACTGCTAAACTTCTCACTGTGCCTCCAACTCAACTGTTCCACCGCCAACCCCTGGCCCATGTCCCGCCTCTGGCCTGGAATGCCCTCCTTCCTCTAATCTGACAGACAACCACTCTGCCCAACTTCAAAGCTTTATTGAAGGCCCATCTCCTCCAAGAGGTCTTCCCAGACTAAGCCCCACTTTTCCTCATTTCCCCCTCCATTCTGGGTCACCCTGACTTGCTCCCTTCACTCTTCCCAGCCCCATAGCACTTATGTGCAGCATTTATGTATATATCTGTAATTTTATTTATTTGTATTGATGTCTGTCTGCCCTCCTGTAGACTGTAAGCTCATTGTGGGCAGAAAATGTCACTGTTTATTGCCCTATTGTACTTTCCCAAGGGGTTCAATCGGGTGCTCTGCTCATATTGACTGAGCTCCCCTTTTCCCTCTGCTCCCTCTACCCCCCCCCTTCACCTCTCCGCAGCTAAACCCTCTTCTCCCCCCTTTCCCTCTGCTCCTCCCGCTCTCCCGTCCCATCCCCTCAGCACTGTACTTGTCCGTTCAGCTGTATATATCTTCATTACCCTATTTATTTTGTTAATGAGATGTACATCACCTTGATTTTATTTATTTGCTATTGTTTTAATGAGATGTTCTTCCCCTTGATTCTATTTATTGCCATTGTTCTTGTCTGTCCCTCTCCCCCAGTTAGACCGTAAGCCCGTCAAGGGGCAGGGACTGTCTCTATCTGTTACCGATTTGTCCATTCCAAGCGCTTAGTACAGTGCTCTGCACATAGTAAGCGCTCAATAAACACTATTGAATGAATATTATGTGCTCAATGAATATGATTGAATGAATGAATCCCTGATAAGGATTGGAGAAGCAACATGGCCTAGAGAAAAGAGACTAGATCTGTGAGCCAGAGGACCTTTTTTTTGTCACTGTTATTGGTTAAGTGCTTACTATGTGTCAAGCACTGTTCTGAGTGCTGGGGTAGTTACAAATTTATCAGATTGGACGCAGTCCCTCTCCTTCATGGGACTCACAGTCAAAATTACAAGGCAGCAAGATTTAATCTTCAATTTACTGAGTCACAAAGAAGTGAATTCCCCAAGGTCACACAACAGAGTGCTTAGTACAGTGCTCCGCACACATAGCACTCAGTAAATATGATTAAATGAACCCAGGTCCTCTTACTCCTGGGGCTGTGCTTTTTCCACAAAACCACACTGCTTCTCTAATCCCAGTTCGGAAAAATTGCTTGCTGTGAAGCCTTGGCCAAGTTGCTTAACTTCTTTATGCCCCCGTCGCCTCATCTGTAAAATGGAGATTTGAAACCTTTTCTCCCTCCTACTTAGACTGTGAGCCCCGTGTGGGTTAGGGACCGTGTCCAAATGATAAATTTGTGCCTACCCATGTGCTTAAAACAGTGCTTGACACCTAGTAAACACTTAATAAACACTATTAAAAAAGAGGGACAAAACGCAGAGACTGTGAGACGGGGAAACAAATACATCCCGTCATTTTTCACATCTCTTCAATGAGGGTTTCTTAATGTCGGATCTGTAATACTGCTGCCCGACCTGTTGTTTTCTTACTCAAAAGAGCACATCAAAGCTAGGGCTTAGCATTTAAGCTTCAGCCAAGTACCTGCGTAGAAAAGGATGATGAGAGCTGGCCAGTCTAAGCAATCATCTCTATTAAGTCAGGTGCACCTGCAATTAGATTATCAAGGACATAATCTGATGCCACTAACAGCTTTCATTAGAAATGTAATTATGCCAACTTCAATCCAATTTAATTGGGTAGCTGAACGGAAAGTGGGTTCGTCAGTGAATAAACAGCCCTCTACACTACAGAGATCAAGGTTAGGAAAAGGATTTTACTTCCAAAATGAATTGTTAAAGGAGTCTTGACCACACACATTTTGCTAAAGCTTATTTTCCTCTCGACATTTACCATGTATATTGAGATTTTTATATCTCTACTTATGTCAGAAAAAGTTGGTTAAAATCTTACCAATGGCATTTACATAGAAAATTTAAGCTTTGAATGCTTTTGAGTGAGTATAATAATGATGGTATTTGTTAAGGGTTTACTATTTGCCGGGTACTGTACTAAACTCTGGGGTGGAAACAGGCAAATCGAGTTGGACACAGTCCAACTCCCATGGGGGCCTCACAGTCTCAATCCCCATTTTACAGGTGAGGTAACTGACGCACAGAGAAGTGAAGTGACTTGCCCAAGGTCACACTGCAGACAAGTGACAGAGCCAAGATTAGAATCCATGACTTTCTGATTCTCAGGACCATGTTCTATCGGTATAGTGGAATAAGCACAGACCTTGGAAGTCAAAAGGTCATGAGTTCTAGTCTCAGCTCTGTCACTTTGTTTTCTATGTGATCTTCAGCCAGTCACTTCACTTCTCTGTGCCTCAGTTACCTCATCTGTACAATGGGGGTTGAGACTGGGAGACCCATGAGAGCAGCGTGGCTCAGTGGAAAGAGCACGGGCTTTGGAGTCAGGGCTCATGAGTTCGAATCCCAGCTCTGCCACTTGTCGGCTGTGTGACTGTGGGCAAGTCACTTAACTTCTCTGTGCCTCAGTTTCCTCATCTGTAAAATGGGGATTAAGACTGTGAGCCCCACGTGGGACAACCTGATTCCCCTATGTCTACCCCAGCGCTTAGAACAGTGCTCGGCACATAGTAAGCGCTTAACAAATACCAACATTATTATGAGAGGGACAGAGACTGTGTCGAACCCAATTTGCTTGTATCCAACCCAGTACTTAGTTCAGTGCCTGACACACAGTAAGCGCTTACCAAATACCATAATAATTATTATTATTTTTACTACACCACAGGGGCCCGAGTCAGGCAAACTCCCTTCTGAGTTAGGAAGGACACCATGAATGGGAGGGAAGCCGAAGCAGCGCAGCCTCATGGATAGAGCATGGGCCTGGGAGTCCTTCTGGACCTGGGTTCTAATCCCAGCTCCACCACTTGTCTGTTGTGTCACCTTGGGCAAATCACTTCACTTCTCTGGGCCTCATTCACCTCCTCTGCAAAATGGGGATTGAGACTGTGAGCCTCACGTGGGACAGGGACTCCGTCCAATCCAATTTTCTTGTATCAACCCCGGAGTTTAGTACAGTGCATGACACATAGTAAGCACTTAACAAGTATAATGATTATTGTCATTATTATCCTGTCCCAGGTCCACCCCTCATCGCCCTGGCCCCTACACTAACATCCTCCAGATTCATTCACTCAATAGCATTTATCGAGCGCTTACTATGTGCAGAGCACTCCCAGCCAACCTCTTAAACTCTCCCCATCTCTTATACTCTTCCCCCAGCTTCAGTCGAGTGCAGCATGTGGAATTGTACTTTCCAAGCTCTTAGTAGAGTGCTTGCACACAGTAAGCTCTCAGTAAAGAGAGAAGCAGCGTGGCTCAGCGGAAAGAGCACGGGCTTTGGAGTCAGAGGTCATGGGTTCGAATCCCGGCTCCGCCACTTGGCAGCTGTGTGACTTTGGGCAAGTCACTTAACTTCTCGGTGCCTCAGTGACCTCATCTGTAAAATGGGGATGAAGACTGTGAGCCCCACGTGGGACAACCTGATTCCCCTGTGTCTACCCCAGCACTTAGAACAGTGCTCGGCACATAGTAAGCGCTTAACAAATACCAACATTATTATTATTATTAAATACGATTGAATGAATGAAAGAATGAATGAACCTCCATCATGGGAAAACTTGCCTTCATCCTCGACCTGTTCCTGACATATTCACGGCTCTGCCTCGCCATCGCTGACCCCTGCCTTACCCCAGATGACACTGTCTCCCCCACCCTCTCTCTCTCTCTCTAGAGAGGGCCTCATCTTCTGTCATCCCCCAAGACTCAATGGAAAAGGGGGAGGAGGCGATATCTTTCTCACTTCCCAGTGCCGCTTTTAAATTTAAATTAGAATTTAAAGCAGTCTTCTTCTAGCTTTCAGTCTGGATAATTCAGCACAATTTAAAGTAAAATGTATGAAACCCTCTTCTCCCCCCTTTCCCTCTGCTTCTCCCCCTCTCCCGTCCCATCCCCTCAGCACTGTACTCATCCGCTCAACTGTATATATCTTCATTACCTTATTTATTTTGTTAATGAGATGTACATCACCCTGATTCTATTTATTTGCTACTGTTTTAATGAGATGTTCTTCCCCTCGATTCTATTTATTGCCATTGTTCTTGTCTCTCTCTCTCTCCACCTATTAGACTGTAAGCCCATCAAAGGGCAGGGACTGTATCTGTTACCGATTTGTACATTCCAAGCGCTTAGTACAGTGCTCTGCACATAGTAAGCGTTCAATAAATACTATTGAATGAATGAATATATGTACGGTAACATACATTAGTATTTAACCTATTGTTGGGGCATTAAAAACAAGTGTACTCAGTAGAATTTATGTATACACACTTTCATAAAGTCTACTCAATTCACTCATTTTTAATAATAGTAACAATTATGGCACTTGTTCAGTGCTTACCATGTGCCATGCACTGTTCTAAGCACTGGGATAGATACGAGTTAATCAGGTTGGACAAAATTCCTGTCCCACATTGGGTTCACACTCTTAATCCCCATTTTTTATAGGGCAGGTAACTGAGGCAAAGAGAAGTGTCCCAACAGTAGGTTAAAAACTCATCTAGATCTACCTCAAATGGAATTTTCTAGAACCACAAACCCACTCTATTTAATTAATTCTGAGACCAAACAAATATAATTTTGACTTTCTCATTGTCTGGAGATAGTGTGTGCTAGGCTTCTCCGAGATGGGTCTGTGTCGATTCAAAGGGAAAACAGTTGGGTAATAAATCTCGAGTCAGCTTCAACTGTCCTGAATGAGCTGCATATAGTTTTTTCCTCCAAAAATTTCCTTAAACCATATTTAAACACATTCAAAATGGATGAAATTATTTCCTCAATTTAGAACTTGCAAGGTTTTCTTGTTTTTCATTTCAATCCATTACCCCTAATCTTGTATGGAATTTTCTCTGTGTAGGTGATTGTTTAGAGATTATATGTTTTTTTATAAAAAAAAAAGATGGTATTCTTTCTCTTAGGAAATAAAACAAGATATTCTTCTCAGATTTGTCACACTTCATTCTCCAGTTTTAGCTTGTTTGCTTTAACATTATGTTTTCTGGTTGTAGAATCCAGGATACTTGAGATATTTCTGAAAATGAAAGATCCAGCTTCATCCCTGATTCATTTGGGGCCGGAGAACTTTCTCTGAAGAGATTTACGCTTCAAATCATTTACCCTTAAGGGAACAAGTGACTGGAACCAAGATTTGGATTTAAAAGGGAAGAAATGCTGCGGAGTTAAAAATGTGATCATGATCCCGCTAGTGAACTGAATTCTTTTTCGATATTATATTATGACTCGATGCATTTAAAATTAGCCCTTAATGCTAGTTGATTAACTTCTCAGAACTGATAACAAATAGTCATCATTTTAACCGCTCATTTTGAAGCAAAATGACCATCAACCACTGGAGAAGCAGGACGGCTTAATGGATAGAGCATGCGCCTGGGAGCTAGAAGGACCTGAGTTCTAATTCCACTTTCTGTCACCTGTCTGTTCTGAGACCTTGGGCAAGTCACCTCACTTCTCTGAGCCTCGGATACCTCTTCTGTAAAATGGGGAATAAGACTGTGAGCCCCACGTGGGACATGGATTGTATCAGACCTGAGTAGCTTGGATCTATCCCAATGCTTAGTACAGTGCCCGGCACCTAGTAAGCGCTTAACAAATGCCATTAACAACAACAATGACCACTGCTTTTATTACTCTTACATAGAGGAGTTGTTACTGGAAGGAGGTAGATAGTAGTGACCTGGGAATGAAGGGGCCAAGGGAAAAGAAAGTATCTGCAATTAGGATCCATTAGCACCTGAGGTGGGCAGGTGGTGGAGCCAGGAGGAAAGGAGGGAAAGGTGGCTCTGGGTAGGAAGATAATAATAATTACAGTATTTTTTCAGTGTTTACTATGCAGCGAGGACTGTTCTAAGCACTGGGGCAGAGGCAAGTTCATCAGGTTGGACATAGTCCCTGTCCCATGTGGGGATCACACTCTTAATCCCCATTTTACAGAGGAGGTAACAGAGGCCCAGAGAAGTGAAGTGACTTGCCCAAGGTCAGTCCGCAGACACGTGATGGAGCCAGGATTTGAAGCCGGGTCTTTTCTGACTCCCAGGTCTGTGCTCTATCCACTAGGCCATGCTGTCTGAAGTAGCTTCGTGTGGGGTGGTGGGGCTTGGGGAGCGTCTACTCTCTATGGGGGGTCATCATTTTGAATCCTTGATTAGAAACTCTCAAGTCTTATTCATTCATTCAGTAGTATTTACTGAGCGCTTACTATGTGCAGAGCACTGTACTAAGCGCTTGGAATGGACAAATCGGCAACAGATGGAGGCAGTCCCTGCCCAGTGACAGGTTTACAGTCTAATCGGGGGAGACAGGCAGACAAGAACAATGGTAATAAATAGAGTCAAAGGGAAGAACATCTCATAAAAACAATGGCAAATAAATAGAATCAGGGTGATGTATATCTCATTAAACAAAATAAATAGGGTGGTGAAGATATATACAGTTGAGCGGACGAGTACAGTGCTGAGGGGAGGGGACGGAAGAGGGGGAGGAGCAGAGGGAAAGCGGGGAGAAGAGGGTTTAGCTGAGGAGAGGTGAAGGGGGGTAGAGGGAACAGAGGGAAAAAAGGGAGGAGCTCAGTGTGGGAAGGCCTCTTGGAGGAGGTGAGCTTTAAGTAGGGATTTGAAGAGGGGAAGAGAATCAGGTTGTCGGAGGTGAGGAGGGAGGGCGTTCCGGGACCGCGGGAGGACGTGGCCCAGGGGTCAACGGCGAGATAGGCGAGACCGGGGGACGGCGAGGAGGTGGGCGGCGGAGGAGCGGAGCGTGCGGGGTGGGTGGTAGAAAGAGAGAAGGGAGGAGAGGTAGGAGGGGGCAAGGGGATGGAGAGTCTCGAAGCCTAGAGTGAGGAGTTTTTGTTTGGAGCGGAGGTCGATAGGCAACCACTGGAGGTTTTTAAGAAGGGGAGTGACAGGCCCAGAGCATTTCTGCGGGAAGATGAGCCGGGCAGCGGAGTGAAGAATAGACCGGAGCGGGGCGAGAGAGGAGGAAGGGAGATCAGAGAGAAGGCTGACACGGTAGTCTAGCCGGGATATAACGAGAGCCTGTACCAGTAAGATAGCTCTTTGGGTGGAGAGGAAAGGGCGGATCTTGGCGATGTTATAAAGGTGAGACCGGCAGGTCTTGGTATCGGATCGGATGTGTGTGCCTCTTTTCAGAGACCTGGAGAAGCACTGCTCTGAAAAACTGAAAAATGGGGATTAATAATAATAATAATGTTGGTATTTGTTAAGCGTTTACTATGTGCTGAGCACTGTTCTAAGCTCTGGAGTAGATACAGGGTAATCAGGTTGTCCCACGTGAGGCTCACAGTCTTCATCCCCATTTTACAGATGAGGGAACTGAGGCACAGAGAAGTTAAGTGACTTGCCCAAAGTCACACAGCTGACAAGTGGCGGAGCCGGGATTAGAACCCATGACCTCTGACTCCTAAGCCCCTGCTCTTTCCACTGAGCCAAGCTGCTTCTCTAAGACTGTGAGCCCCTTGTGGAACAGACCATGTCCAACCCGATTAGTTTGCACCTACCCCAGCGTTTAGTACAGTGCCTGGCCCATTAATAGACACTTAACAAGTAACATTAAAAAAATAGGGTGGTCAGTAATTTAGTACCAGTTATATGCTATACAGCAAAAGCAGCCCCAATTTTAAATCAAAAAGAAAATAAAACCTTGGAGTACCATAGCAAGCTATCCGATTTCTCTAAAAAAGTGCTCAGTGATGAAGTCTGAGGACTGTAGATGAAGTCTAGACTGTAAATTCGTCCTTTAGGCCACTGTGGGCAGAGAATATATCTATTGTTTTATAGTACTCTCCCGAGCGCTTAGTACAGTGCTCTGTAAACAGCGAACACTCAATAAATACGACTGACTGACCGACTCAGGTCCGTCCTTTGTTCCTTAGGCTCAGTGTGACCCCTCATGGGCCGAGTCCCTGTTCTATTCCACTTCCGTGTATCTTCCCCGGTGCTTAGCAGAGTACCTTGCAAAACGTGAAAGCTTATTAAGTGTTTGGGACGCCGCTGCTACCGCCGATGCTATTTTGACTGACGATGAGAGCTCCTATAAAAAGGAGAAATGGCAATTAGGGGCAAAACTCTGCAATCGGAGTTTCGCATCCACGTCAATTCCGGCGGCTGAAAAAGAAAAATCTTAAACTAACATTGACAGGCAAATGGAGATGTCACCCCGCTTTTCCCTCCAGCAGCAATAGTTTTAAGGTTCCATTAGTCCAAATCCTCTGAGCTTTCACCCGGCCCGCCAGTGATGAAGCTGTCGACAGCTCAGACTTGCTAACAGTGAGTCCGGGGCGTCAAGTCAGGACCGAGCATTTACTGAGCGGGATTGACAGTCACGGAGAAGGGTATCACGGATTTGAATTTGACTGTCCCACAAGGCTTCCATTTCACGCCCTTCGCCGAAAGACAAATAAAGTATTTTTCCCAAGAGAGATCGAGTGTCATTCCAGTTTTTGTCAGGATTGTAATTTCCCTAGAGTTCAGTTGAGGTCCACTTGCTAGGACCCTGAGCTAGGCTGCAGCTGGGGGAGGAGGGGAGTGGTGGTTTTTTGGTAAACACTGGGATAGATACAAAATAATCAGTGGGCAGTTATATAATCACCCCCGCCGATTGTTCCGGACCTTTAACTCTCTCCTTAGACCCCCTGTTCCTCTCCCTCCCCCATCTCTCACCCCCAATGATCTGGCCACCTATTTCCTCACGAAAATCAACACGATCAGGTCTGAGCTCCCCAAAGTCACCCCTCCGCCTCTCCCCTCCCCCCCACCGACCCCCTCCCCTACTTTTCCATCCTTCCCTCCAGTATCCTCAGAGGAGATCTCCTCCCTCCTCGCAAGCGCCACCCCCTCCACCTGCGCCTCGGACCCCATTCCCTCTCACCTTATTAAAACCATCGCCCCTGCCCTCCTCCCTTCCTTAACTTCTATCTTTAACCACTCAATCTCCGACGGCTCCTTCCCCGCTGCCTTCAAACATGCCCACGTCTCCCCCATCCTAAAAAAACCCGCTCTCGACCCCACTTCCCCCTCCAGTTATCGCCCTATCTCCCTACTACCCTTCCTTTCCAAAATCCTAGAACGAGTCGTCTACGATCGATGCTTAGAATTCCTTAACTCCCATTCTCTTCCGGACCCCCTCCGATCTGGCTTCCGTCCCCTCCACTCTACCGAGACTGCTCTCTCTAAGGTAACCCGTGACCTCCTTCTTGCCAAATCCAATGGCTCCTACTCCATTCTGATCCTCCTTGACCTCTCTGCTGCCTTTAATACCGTCGACCATCCCCTTCTCCTCCATAACTTATCTCACCTTCACTTCATGGACTCCATCCTCTCCCAGTTCTCCTCTCACCTCTCTGGCCGGTCATTCGCGGTCTCCTTCGCGGGCGCCTCCTCCCCCTCCCATCCTTTAACTGTCGGAGTTCCTCAAGGGTCGGTTCTCGGCCCTCTTCCGTTCTCCATCTACACTCACTCCCTCGGTGAACTCATCCGCTCTCACGGCTTCGACTATCATCTCTACGCAGATGACAGGTAGATCTACATCTCCGCCCCGTCCTCTCCCCCTCCCTTCGGCCTCGCATCTCCTCCCGCCTCCGGGACGTCTCCACCTGGATGTCGGCCCGCCACCTAAAACTCAATGTGAGCGAGACTGAGCTCCTCATCTTCCCTCCCAAACCCGGTCCTCTCCCAGACTTCTCTATCACCGTGGATGGCACGACCGTCCTTCCCGACTCTCGGGCCCGCGATCTCGGTGTCATCCTTGACTCGTCTCTCTCGTTCACCCCACGCATCCTATCAGTTACCGAGACCTGCCGGTTTCACCTTTACGATATCGCCAAGATCCGCCCTTTCCTCTCCACCCAAACGGCTCCCTTACCGCTACGGGCTCTCGTTATATCCCGGCCAGACTACTGTGTCAGCCTTCTCTCCGACCTCCCTTCCTCCTCTCTCGCCCCGCTCCGGTCTATTCTTCACTCCGCTGCCGGCTCATCTTCCCGCAGAAACGATCTGGGCCTGTCACTCCCCTTCTTAAACAACTCCAGTGGTTGCCTATCGACCTCCGCTGCAAACAAAAACTCCTCACTCTAGGCTTCGAGGCTCTCCATCACCTCGCCCCTTCCTACCTCTCCTCCCTTCTCTCTTTCCACCGCCCACCCCACACGCTCCGCTCCTCCGCCGCCCACCTCCTCGCCGTCCGTCGGTCTAGCCCGTCCCGCCGTCGACCCCCGGGCCACGTCCTCCCGCGGTCCCGGAACGCCCTCCCTCCTCACCTCCGCCAAACTGATTCTCTTCCCCTCTTCAAAACCCTACTTAAAACACCTCCTCCGAGAGGCCTTCCCAGACTGAGCTCCTCTTCTCCCTCTACTCCCTCTGCCACCCCTCCTTTACCTCTCCGCAGCTAAACACTCTTTTCCCCTTTTCCCTCTGCTCCTCCCCCTCTCCCTTCCCATCCCCACAGCACTGTATTCGTTCGCTCAACTGTATATATTTCCATTACCCTATTTATTTTGTTAATGAACTGTACATCGCCTCGATTCTATTTAGTTGCCATTGTTTTTATGAGATGTTCTTCCCCTCGACTCTATTTATCGCCATCTTTCTCGTCTGTCCGTCTCCCCCGATCAGACCGTAAGCCCGTCAAAGGGCAGGGACCGTCTCTATCTGTTGCCGACTTGTTCATCCCAAGCGCTTAGTACAGTGCTCTGCACATAGTAAGCCCTCAATAAATACTATTGAATGAATGAAAATAATCACTTAACTTCTCTGCGCCTCAGTTCCTCATCTGTAAAATGGGGATTAACTGTGAGCCTCATGTGGGACAACCTGATTATCCTGTATCTATCCCAGCACTTAGAAAAGTGCTCTGCACATAGTAAGCGCTTAACAAATGCCAACATTATTATTATCAGTCCCTGCCCCATATGAGGTTCTGTAAGCTCGTTATGGGCAGAGAACATGTCTACTAATTCTGTTGTATCATACTCTCCCTAACGCTTAGTACAGTGCTCTACACATAGTAAGCGCTCAATAAATACGATTAAGTCGGAGGAAAAGGGATATTCCCGCCCCATTTTCCAGATGAGGAATCTGAGGTCCAGAGAAGTTTTGACTTGCCCAAGTTCACACAGCAGACGAGCGGCAGAGCGGAGATTAGGCCACAGGGTTTTTGACTCCCAGGCCCAGCTCTTTCCATGAGGCCATGCAGTAAAACAGCACTGGCTTTTTTTATGGGATTTGTTAAAGCATTTACTATGTGCCAGACAGATTAATAATAATGTTGGTATTTGATAAGCGCTTACTACGTGCAGAGCACTGTTCTAAGCGCTGGGGTAGATACAGGGTGATCATGTTGTCCCACGTAGGGCTCACAGTTTTAATCCCCATTTTCCAGATGAGGTAACTGCGGCACAGAGAACTGAAGTGACTTGTCCACAGACACACAGCTGACAAGTGGCAGAGCCGGAATTCGAACCCATGACCTCTGACTCCCAAGCCCGGGGTCTTTCCACTGAGCCACGCTGGAGTACATACAAGCTAAATCAGGTTGGACACAGTCCCTGCCCCACATGAGTCTTTATCCCCATTTTATAGATGAGATAACTTAGGCACAGAGAATTTAAGTGACTTGCCCAAGGTCACACAGCAAACAAGTAGCACTGTCTGGATTAGAATCCAGGACTTTTGACTTTCAGGTTCGTGCTCTGTCCACTAGGCCAGGCTGCGTCTCACCAAGCAGCGCTTTGCACAGGATAAGAGTCACACAGGTGGCAACTTGGAAGCTCTCCAGCCCAAGGCTAATGATGATAACAATAATAATAATGATGATGATAATAACTGTGGTACTTGTTAAGCATTTATTATGTGCCAGGTACTGTTCTAAGCACTGGGATAGGTACAAGCTAGTCAGTTTGGACACAGTCCCTGTCCCACATGAGGCTCTCAGTCTCAATCCCCATTTTACAGATGAGGGAACCGAAGCACAGAGAAGTTAAATGATTTGCCCAAGATCTCACTGCAGACGAGTAGTGGAACTGGGACTGTGTGACTGTGGGCAAGTCACTTAACTGCTCTCTGCCTCAGTTCCCTCATCTGTAAAATGGGGATGAAGACTGTGAGCCTCACGTGGGACAACCTGATCACCCTGTATCTCCCCCAACACTTAGAACAGTGCTCTGCAAATAGTAAGCGCTTAACAAATACCAACATTATTATTATTATTATTATTATTATTATTAAAAGCCATGACCTTCTGACTCCCAGGTCTGTGCTCTAACCACTAGGCACACTGCTTCTCAATGAACCAAATAATCATAATAATTATTATTATGGTATTTGTTAAGTGCTCACAGTGGCTTAGTGGAAAGAGCACAGGCTTGGGGATCAGAGGACATGGGTTCTAATTCTGGCTCCGCCACTTGTCTGCTGTGTGACTTTGAGTAAGTCACTTCACTTCTTTGTGCCTCAGTTACCTCATCTGTAAAATGGGGATTAAGACTGTGAACCTCACGTGGGACAACCTGATTAGCTTGTATCTACCTCAGCACTTAGAACAGTGCTTGGCACATAATAAGCATTTAACAAATACCATTATAATCATTATTATTATGTGCCAAGCACTGATCTAAGCACTGGTGATCAATCAATAAATGATATTTATTGAGCTCTTACTGCATGCAGAACACTGTACTAAGCACTTGAGAGAGTAGAAAACAACAGAGTTGATAGACACATTCCCGGACCACAACAACGCTTACAATCTAGAGTTCACGAATTAGTGCTGCCAACTCACTAACAGCGGGTTAAACAGCCTGGCCCGGTAGATAGAACACAGGCCTGGGAGCCAGGAGGACCTGGGTTCTAATCCAGCCTCCGCCACATGTCTACCGGGTGAACTTTGGCAAGTCACTTCACTTCTCTGGGCCTCAGTTACCTCCTCTGTAAAATGGGGATTGAGACCATGAGCTCTTCTATCAACCCCAGCTCTTAGAACAGTGCCTGACACGTAGAAAGCGCTTAACAAATACCATTTTTTTAAAAAAAAAACCAGCTCCGCAGAGTCACCGATTACTCCAGGCCTCTGTGGACCATTCCAGCTGTCAATATTTCTACTCCCCATCTCTCTCAGCCCCAAACCTCAAGCCCAAGGTAGCAGGACCTTTTGGCTGAAACAGGCCTAGGCTGAGCGACGTAGCCTAGCAGAAAGAGCGTGGGCCTGGGAGTCAGAAGGGCACGGGTTCTAATCCCGGCTCCGCCACTTGTCTCCTGTGTTACCTTGGGCAACTCACTTCACTTCTCGATCCCTCAGTTACCTCATCTGTAAAAAATAAGGATTAGGAGTGTGAGCCGAATGTAGGACAGGGACTGTGTCCAACCTGTTTGTCTCGTATCTACCGCAAGGCTTAGAACAGTGCTTGGGACAAAGCTCGTTGTGGGCAGGAATATGTCTGATGCTATATTGTACTCTCCCAAGCGTTTAGTGCTTTGCGCACGGTAAGCGCTCAATGAATAAGATTGAATGAACATAGTAAGTGCTTAGCAAATACTATTATTATTGTTGTTATTAATAATAATTATCATTATGGCATTCATTATGCGCTTATAATGTGCCAAGCACTGTTCTAAGCACTGGGGTAGATATAAAGTAAGCAGGTTGTCCCACGTGGGGCTCACAGTCAATCCCCCATTTTACAGATGAAGTAACTGAGGCACAGAGAAGCTAAATGACTTGCCCAAAGTCACCCAGCTGACAAGTGGTGGGGTAGGGATTAGAACCCACAGCCTCTGATTCCCAAACCCGGGCTCTTTCCACTAAGCCACGCTGCTTCTTTAATCTGGGAAATAGGAATTCAACACCCATTTTCCCTCCTACTTAGACTGTCAGCCCCATGCGGGACAGGGACTCTCTCTGATGTAATTATCCTAGGTTTACTGGGCTTAGCACATTGTAAGTGCTCAATTATTATAACAATAATAATAGTAACAGCAAAATAAATACTGATACTAATCCAGTCCACCAAATGGTAGTAGCAGCAAGGAGCCTCTAAACAGTGCAAAACAGAGCTGGTGCAACTAGCATTGCAGTCCAACCCAATCCATATTTACTGAGCACTTACTGTGTGCAGAGCACTGTACTAAGCGCTTGTAATGTACAATTCAGCAACAGATAGAGACAATCCCTGCGGGCTCACAGTCTAAAACGACAAGCGACGCTCGTAAATCCTAACGGTAGGAAGACGTAGTTTCATGACACACAGTTTATATTCCAGTCCGTCGAGAATTCCAGAGACTTGGATTGAAGATTCCATTCAAAGGATGAAATCTTCGCCATTTTCATTTACTTCTCAATAAGGGTGTCCGGGTTATTTTCCTCTAGAAGATGCTCATTCATGAGGGAAAATACAGTCCCACTTTCCTTCAGTGGACAATCATCAGTAAGAAATAATGGGGCCAATCAGAGACGGCACAAATTGTGGAGAAATGGCCTCTGGTTCAGGGTGCTTGGTTGAAATGAAGTATTTAAATCGCCTAATGCAATCACTTAGCTTCCTGCCCAGCAGCTGGCAATTCTAGTCCCCACAGAGAGCCAGATTCCCCTTGTGCTTTTCATTTCCACGGCATCCGTTACGTGTCCCGTTTGAGACGACACCACGGTTTTGTCGAGTAGTTAGAGGGGAGTCCATTTCCTGTTGCATGATTTCCACATTAATTCCCCAGCACCTGCTGTTAGACTCACAATCAATTGGATCACCTTTTCTTCTCCTCCGCGTGGATTCTTTCGCTAACCTTCTGCGTGCACGAAAATGACCAACAGCTCTCTCGAAAAAGACAATGGGCGGGAAGATTGTTCAGCCCAAATTGGAACTTGTTCACGAAAGAAGTTTTCGGACTATTAGAGCCACAATCTAATCAGTTCAAACCTTGGATCGCGGCAGAGAAAGATCTTTCTCTGTGGCTGCCAAATTCAGCCCAGATAAGTTGGCATCAATATTCTCTTGGAAAGAAGGGAGCGCTGAGGTTTTGCATCTTTTTTTTCCCTTTTTTTGTGATATTTGTTAAATGCTTACAATGTGCCAGGGACTGTATTGAGTATTGGAATAGATGTGAGCTAATCAGGTTGAACAGAGTCCCTCTCCCACGTGGGGCTCACAGCCTTAATCCCCATTTTTCAGATGAGGTACCTGAGGCCCAGAGAAGTGAAATGACTTGCCCTAGGTCATACAGAAGGCAAGGGGTGGAGCCGGGATTAGAATCCGGGTCCTTCTGACTTCCAAATCCTCGCTCTATCCATTAGGCCACGCTGCCTCTCAAGAATTTATGACACTATCATTCTATAATGTGGGTTTTTCTATCTAGCTGTCCTGTGTTTTGTTTACTGTTACACTGTACTCTCCCAAGTGCTTAGTTTAGTGCTCCGTAAACAGTAAGAGCGTGATAAATACGATTGAATTAATGGATGACTGTTTTTAAAAATGTCCTCATTCGTAAGGCTGAAAGCAGCAACATGAACTAAGAGTCCCTTTGGCATTAGGGAATAGTTTCTTGCTGTGCTAATGCATTTGATTTGTTTTGTTCCATCTTCAAGGCCAGCTTTTTTTTTTTTTTTTGAAATTTGTTAGGCACTTAGTGTGTATCAGGCACTGTACTAAGCACTGGGTAGATACAAGCTAATCAGATTGGACAGTCATTCATTTATTCATCTAATTGTATTTATTCATTCGATCATATTTATTGAATGCTTACTGAGTGCAGAGCACTGTACTAAGCACTTGGAATGTACAGTTCGGCAACAGATAGAGACAATCCCTGCCCACTGACGGGCTCAGAGTCTAAAAGCTAATCAGGTTGGACATTCATTCATTTATTCATTCAATTGTATTTATTCATTCGATCGTATTTATTGAGGGCTTGAAGCAGCATGGCTTAGTGGAAAGAGCACGGACTTGGGAATCAGAGGTCACGGGTTCTAATCCCACCTCTGCCACTTGTCTGCTGTGTGACCTTGGGGAGGTCACTTCACTTCTCTGGGCCTCAGTTACCTCATCTGGAAAATGGGAATGAAGACTGGGAGCCCCACGTGGGACAACCTGATTACCTTGTACGTACCCCAGCGCTTAGAACAGTGCCTGGCACAAAGTAAGCACTTTACGAATACCAACATTATTATTACTAAGCACTTGGAAAGTACAATTTGGCAATAAAGAGAGACAATCCCTGCCCACACTGGGCTTACATTCTAGAAGGATGTGCCAAGCACTCTTCTAAGTGCTGGGGTAGATACAAGGTAGTCATGTTGTCCCACATGGGGCTCACAGATGAGGGCACTGAGGTACAGAGAAGTTAAGTGACTTCCCCAAGGTCACACAGCAGACAAGTGGTGGAGCTGGGATTAGAACCCACATAATAATAACAATAATAATAATAATAGTATTTGTTAAGCGCTTACTATGTGCCAAGCACTGTTCTAAGTGCTGGGGTGAATACAAGGTAATCAGGTTGTCCCACCGTGGGGCTCACAGTTTTAATCCCTATTTTACAGTTGAGGCAACTGAGGCACAAAGAAGTTAAGCAGCTTGCCCAAGGTCACACAGCAGACAAGTGGCAGAGCCAGGATTAGAGCCCATGTCCTCTGACTCCCAAGCCTGTGCTCTTGCCACTAGGCCATTCTATTTCATTCATTCGTTCAATTGCATTTATTGAGCGCTTACTGTGGGCAGAACACTGTATTAAGCACTTGGAAAGTACAATTCAGCAATAAAGAGAGATAATCCCTGCCCACACCGATTTACAGCCTAGAAGGGGTAAGACAGACATCAAAATAAATAAACAGGCATCGATATAAATAGAATTATAGATCCGTACACATCAAAACAAGTAAGCAGGCATCAATATAAATAAAATTATAGATTTTTATATACATTTATGTATCTATAAGTGCTGTTTATCTTGTGTCTACCCTGGGGCTTAGCACAGTGCCAGACACAGAGTAGTGCTAAATCAACGTTATTATTATATTATATTGAATTGGTTACGTGGCTCTAAATCCTACAGTATCCAGCTCACTGAGGGCAGGGAATGCATGGGGCTCACGGTCTTAATTCCCATTCCACAGGTGAGGTAAAGGGACACAACTACCCACAGACACACAAAGGCTGAGGGGCCCATCCAGTAAGCACTGAACAAATACCACGATCACTGTCTAGATACCCAGAGAGGCAACCTCCCACATGAAAACACAAGCCCGAAGACAATCAAACAGACACAAAGATATAGAAAAAAGGAGGCAAATCACAACACATAAATCATTAGGACCAACCAGCACTTCCTAAATAGGGCATTCATCCTGTAAACTGAAAACTCCTTTTGGGCGGGGGAACATCTACCAACTCTATTCTGTTGACTCTTTTAAAGTGCTTAGAACTGTGCTCTACACACAGTAAGTTCTCAATAAAGACCTCGATTGATTGACTAGGGCAGCTCAGAAATCGATTAAGGCAGCTCAGAAATCTGGGAGCCCATTTTCAGTGATCTAAAAACCAATATTCTGACCTGTTTCATTGCTTAAGGTTGTAGGAGGATAAGGTAGAGAGAGTCACTTTGTCAGAAGGCCCCTAAATCTGCGGTTTTTTTTTCAGTAGTGGTGTTGGGTTCAGTTGAATCATCCACACTCACCTGTCTAATCCGCCTGGAGCAGGGTTGCAAATGCCAAATGCAAACCCAGTTACATATTCTTTCTATTATCATAAGAAATTTAGACTCTTCTTAATTACTTGTTAAAAATTTGATCCCATCAGATCCTGACTCCCAAAACACCAGTGACTGAATGACTCATATGATAGTTTCACATAATGCAGGTGTTTTCTAAGAATCAATCAATCCATCCATCAGAGTTACTCAGGATGGCACTACAAATCAATCAGTAGTATTTATTGAGCACTTACCATGTGGAGAGCACTGTACCAAGTGCTTGGAAGAATAAAATACAACAACACAAAATTTTAAAATTTTGCAAACAAACATCCTAAAATCTAAGCATGTACCCACACTGTTTCATGATTAGTGTGAGCCCAGGGAGAAATAATATGAGAAAATGAAGGATTTTAGGCAGATTTTTTGGAAAACAGAATCCAAAAGGTCAACTTTCAGAATGGAAAGGGCAAAATATAACACTAAAGTTTACAACTAAAAACAGATAGACACTTTGACACTCATGCAGCCTTGTTTGGTGATTAAGAAGCAGCATTGCCTATTGGACAGCGCATGGGCCTGGGAGTCAGAAGGACCTGGGTTCTAATCCCAGCTCCACCACTTGTCTGTTGTGTGACCTTGGGCAAATCACTTCCCTTCTCTGGGCCTCAGTTACCTCATCTGGAAAATGGGGATTCAGACCGTGATCCCCATATGGTTCGGGGACTGGGTCCAACCTGCTTAGCTTGTATCTACTTCAGAACTTTATATGCCTGGCTCATAGTAAATGCTTAACAAATGCTAAAAAAAACAAACAACTAAGTACATCAGAAACTACAGCATGTGCAGACAACTTATACTATTGAAGAAGGTTACGATTCTTAAAGATCTAATAGCAGAGAAATGGTTGAAATCAAATGTTTTAAAATTTGGTCCTGCTAGTTTCACAGATTAAGGAAAACATTTTATAAAACATACTGCTAGAGTAGGAAGAATTAATTGGGTTTCTTAAATCGGATCGACTGAGACAATCACCGGCAATTTACAAAAATTCGTCAGTAAGACCCCATGGTCTCTTTTGAAGACCTTCTAAAAGCTCACTAGCCCTATTCGCTTTTATTGTCTAACTCCAGTGACACACTGCGAACAGAAAGGGGCATTATGCTATGAGATGATCGATATTATTACTGTAGTATTTGTTAAGCCCTTGCACTTCTTCAAGCACTATATTAAAAGCACTGGGGTAGAAACTAAATCATCAGGTTGGACACATTCCCTGTCTCATTTTGGGGCTCATAGTGTAAGGAGAAGAAGCATCGTGGCCTAATGGAAAAAACACGGCGTCGCTGTCAGAAGGACCTGTGTTCTAATTCCGACTCTGCCACTCCTCTGCTGTGTGACTTTGGGCACTTGACAAATACCACAATTACTATCATTAAATGTTACTATTATTACTATTATTGTTGTCGTTATTATTTCTATTTTATATCCCCAAAGAAATTGGCTTTTTATGTCCCTAGCTTGAATTATTTCTGCCATTCAATCATTCTCCGCAACGTTTCCCCACCACTCCTTAGGTCTCCATGGAGATCACGACTGGCAACAGTAAAATGACCTTTGAATCCTGGATGCTAGCCAGCTACCCCCCCTCCCACCTGCTGCCAAACCCAGAGCCACCCCCCACACACACCCTAAGTGATCACAATGTTTTTAGAGCCTGGCTACACCTTTCCTATGAATTTAAGCCTTATCTGGGGAGGAGAGTTTGCGTAGGTTGATGAAGTTTTGAGCTAGGCCATATAAGGCTATCCAGAATGGAAAGGTCTAAGCCAAAGCGGCAAAGTCGATTCACCTGCACCGGGCAGCTGCGGCGGGGGAAAGAGCCAAAAGCGGATGATCAAGCGATCAAAACGTTGATCAAAGACAAAGGCAGAGACTCGAGTTTTTACTGCGAGGAAAAAGCGGACGGTAAACCACTTCTGTGTCTTTACCAAGAAAACCTTACGGATACACATAACCCAACGACTTTATGAGAGAAGACGGGATGTTCTGAAGAGGATGAGTCCTTGGAGTCTCTGTGGGTCAGAAATGACTGACGGGCATTGGAAGAAGAATATCTAGGATAGAACAATACACTGAGGAGGCCAATCAGTAACCCAGATGAGCTAGTCTTCTAATGTTTTACAGGCTTGACTGAGCTCAGAGAAACACCTTAAAACCCCCATCCTCAGCTGAACTCTTCTGAACCCTCTCTGTCTGCCAGGGGCCTCTGGAGATTCAGTAAAGCAAGCTTTGCTGAGTGTCTCTCACTTTTTCTAACTCAGAAAGAGTGGCGCCACGGTCTTTAACTTCATTTCCACTTCATGTCTCAGAAGGACCAGAAAGTATAAGTACACGATGCAGGAGCAGGCCAACCAATAGAGAGAAAAGGAAACTTCAGGAAAGAAGTTTTGATCACTTTAAAAAAAAATGGGCTTATCATCCTTAAAAACTTTAATAACATTTATTAAGTGCTTATTTAATAAAGGACTTAATTGCAAGCGCTAGGGGAGATACAAGATAATCAGTCAGACACAGTCCCTGTCTCACATGGAGCTGGCAGTCTGAGAGAAGGAGGACAGATATTTGTTTTATCCCAGTTTTACAGATGGTAAAACTGAGAGATTAGTGTTTAGTTCCAGTGAGGGATAGTTGCTGTGTATTCTTTTTCCAGTTTAGTACGATGCTTTAAACATAGAAAATGCTTGACTCCCAGGCCCATGCCCTATCTACTAGGCCATGCTGCTTCTCTGTATCTACCCCAGCGCATAATACAGTGACTGGCACATGGTAAACACTTAACAAATACCACTTAAAAACCCATCTTAAAACTCCCCCTAATTATCTGGCCTTGACCACTTCAATCAAAAATCAACTCACCATATTCAGATATCATTGCAAGACGTAGGGGAATCAATAAAACCATGTACAGTTCACTGATAAAAGTTTCAGGGGATACAGCACACACTTTTGAAGTTTTCCTTGGTGTACATTTGCAACCCTGAGTTTTGGAATCCAGAAGAACCTAGCCGGAAGGAAGCAGAGCTCTAAGGCACTGCGCTAGAGTTTACAAGAAACTCAATTCAGATTCAAAATAAAACTTGTACAGCCCTGTAAACCTAGGCTAATTTTTAGAATTGTTGTACGGAAAGCTTTGTATGGTTTTCAAGATGAACGGAGGAATCATTTGGAATGACAAATTCCTAAATGACAAAGATTGTGTCTTTATGGGACCGTATCTAGCAACAAGCATAAAAACTCAGAGACATAATTGGGCATTTCTAAAATAGAAAGTTAAACTCAAATATTTTTCATCTTATCAAAAAGGAGATTAGAGAGAAGAGTTTGGGTTTTTCAGCTCATCATGCTTGGTTCATATTTCCTTACTGTAGTCCGAATTAGCAAGTGGCAGGAAATCTGCTACAAGTCAAAACTCCCCTGTGCTGGGAAGCAGCAGCACGGGAGAGAGTTGAGGAAAGAGACCCAAGTTGACTGCGCGGAAGGAGGCGATGGCCAACCACTACCAGATTTTTACCAAGAAAACTCTCAGGATCCACTACCAGAACGATTGCAGATGGAGGTGGGACGTTCTCTGGGAGAGAAGGTTTGAGCTCAGTCAATAGCAACGGCCCACGGAGAACAATAATAATAATAATAATAATGGTATTTGTTAAGTGCTTACTGCATGCCAGGCGCTGTACTGTGCGCTAGGGTGGATATAAGCAAATCGGGTTGGGCACAGTCCCTGTCCCACATGGGGCTCACAGTCTCAATCTGCTCGGCTCCATCCCAACTGCCTCCCAACTGCCTGCGGAAAACATCCCACCGTACCCGATCGTCTGACTGCTGCTTTTAACGCAGGGATCCAAGCAGATAATGTGAATTTTGTGGTTGCTGCCGTGTTCAAAAGTGTTTTAGACTGTGAGCCCGTCACTGCGCAGGGATTGTCGCTAACTGTTGCCGAACTGTACATTCCAAATGCTTAGTACAGTGTTCTGCATGTAGTAAGCACTCAATAAATACTATTAAATGAATGAATGAATAAAGGAAATAGTATGGCCTAGTGGAAAAGAACAAGGGCCTGGGAGTTAGAAGAACATGAGTTCTAATCCTGGCTCTGCCACTTGTCTGCTGTGTGACCTTGGGCAAATCACTTCACTTTTCTGTGCCTCAGTTACTTCATCTATAAAATGGGGGTTAAGACTGTGAGCCCCACGTAGGACAGGGAGCGTGTCCCACCTGATGATCTTGTATCTACCCCAGAAGTTAGAACAGTGCTTGACACAAAGTAGGTGCTTAATAAATACGATTATTATTATTATCCTTAATAAGGGCTGATAGAAATGGAGCTGCCACCCCCTTCTTTCCCCAGGTGAAGTTGAGGGACAGCACTTTTGAATTATTTCCCATTATCTCTTGAGACTTTAAACACAGTCAGGCAGAGCAAATGGCAAAGAGAAAGGAAAAGGGCACCTGTAAAACAGAAAAAAAACAGGAATAATTTCTACCAGGATAAAATTGGATTCGTCCAGTAGAACGTGCCCTACGTAAACCTGCTCCGCAGGCCCCTGTAACTAGCAAAATAAACATGCACAGTGATAAGAGCAACTTTCTTTGCTTTCCATTTTTGAAAATCTATTCCAGTCTTCTTGATTTGAAAACACAATGCTCTTTTAAAGAATTGCAAAAAAATCAGGCTTGGTTATCGACATCGCCCTTCTTCCTTTTTTTTAAATCTCTAAATACTTGACCTTAAATTTGTACTTTTTGAATTTTGTTCTATTTTTGTAAAATCACTTTCCAATCACACTAAATCAGTCTGAATTGTATTCCTGAATCTCAGTGTCAACACCATCTTCCATAACCGCATATCAACCAATCAAAAGGCTAGAAACCGGTGGTATCCCAAAGCCTACATTCTTACTCAAAAAGAGAATAGGATAATTCTGCATCACTAGCAAATCAATCGATCAATCATCTTCAATGAGCACCTACTATGTGCGGAGCACAGTAATGATAATAATGTTGGTATTTGTTAAGCGCTTCCTATGTGCAGAGCACTGTTCTAAGCCCTGGGGCGGATACAGGGTAATCAGGTTGTCCCACGTGAGACTCACAGTTAATCCCCATTTTACAGATGAGGTAACTGAGGGCCAGAGAAGTGAAGTGACTTGCCCACAGTCACATAGCTGACAAGCGGCAGAGTCGGGAATCGAACCCATGACCTCTGACTCCCAAGGCCGGGCTCTTTCCACTGAGCCACGCTGCTTGGGAGAGTATGATATAACGGAGACAAGAGACATATTCCCCACCTACCCACGATGAGCTTACAGTCTATCGGAGTCTAGCCAAGTCCAGCACAGTTTCCCGATCAGTTACAGAAAATGTTGTCAGTCAACAGCACTGAATGATTACCTACTATAATTCAGTCAATCCATCAGGGGTATTTATTGAGTAGTGACTTTGTGCTGAGCACTGTACTAAGCACTTGGGAGAGTAAAATAGAATAGGTAGACATGACCCCTACCCTCGAGTAGCTTACCATCTAGCAATGGACATTGCCATAGTGCAAGTGAGATGACCGCAATCATGCTATTGGAAGGATCTCTCTCTTCTTTGTTGAAATCCTTGCCTAGTTCTAGATGCTACTATGACTAGTACTAATATTAATACTAATAATAATCAATAATATTTATTGAGTGCTTACTGTGTGCAGAGCACTGTACTAAGTGATTTGGAGAGTACAAGAGAACAGAGTTGGTAGACACATTCCCTGACCATAACCAGGTCTCGGGAAATAATTATACTATTTCTTAAGCGCTTATTTAGTACAGTGTCCAGCTCACAGTAGGAGCTCAGTAAATATTCATTCATACTTGGAAAGAAACAATTCAGCAACAAATAGGGACAATCCCTGCCCACAGCGGGCTCACAGTCTAGAAGGGAGAGACAGGCCTCAGTAGCATCAATATAAATAAATAGAATTATAGATAATAATAATGATGGCATTTGTTAAGTGCTTATTATGTGCAAAGCACTGTTCTAAGCGCTGGAGAGGATACAAGGTGATCAGTTGTCCCACATGGGGCTCAAAGACTTAATCCCCATTTTAATAATGTTAGTATTTGTTAAGCGCTTACTATGTGCAGAGCACTGTTCTAAGCGCTGGGGAATCAGGTTGTCCCACGTGGGGCTCACAGTCTTCATCCCCATTTTACAGATGAGGTAACTGAGGCACAGAGAAGTGAGGTGACTTGCCCAAAGTCACACAGCTGACAAGTGGCAGAGACAGGATTTGAACCCATGACCTCTGACTCCCAAGCTCGGGCTCTTTCCACTGAGCCACGCTGCTTCTCTAAGAGCACACCTCCTTTACACATCATTAATAAAATACATAGAATTATAAATACATATATCCACAAATGCTGTGGGGCGGGGTGGGGGTAGAGCAGAGGGAGCGAGTGGGGCCGATGGGGAGGGGAGAGGGAGCAGAGGAAAAGGGGGATTTAGTCTGGGAAGGCGTCCTGGAGGAGGTGAGCTTTCAGTAGGGCTTTGAAGGGGGGAAGTGCGCTCGTTTGGCGGAGGTGAGGAGGGAGGGAATTCCGGGCCAGAGGCAGGACGTGGGCCAGGAGTCAACGGTGGGACAGGCGAGAACGGGGCCCATTGAGGAGGTGAGCAGCGGCAGAGGAGCGGAGTTTGCGGGCTGGGCTGGAGGAGGAGAGAAGGGAGGTGAGCTAGGAGGGGGCAAGGGGATGGACAGCTTTGAAGCCAAGAGTGAGGAGTCTTTGCTCGATACAAAGGTTGATAGGCAACCACTGGAGATTTTGGAGGAGGGGGGTGACGTACCCAGAACGTTTCTGTAGAAAGGGAATCCGGGCAGCAGAGTGAAGTATGGACTGAAGTGGGGAGAGACGGGAGATTGGGAGGTCAGAAAGGAGGCGATGCAGTCATCCAGTCGGGATATGATGAGAGACTGTAGTAACGTGCTAGCCGTTTGGATGGAGGGGAAAGGGCGGATCTTGGCGATGTTATGAAGGGGAGACCGGCAGGTTTTGGTGATGGATTGGATGTGTGAGGTGAATGAGAGAGCAGGGTCAAGGATGACACCAAGGATGAACCGATCTATCACTAATGATACTGTTGGTATTTGTTAAGCGCTTACTATGTGCAGAGCACTGTTCGAAGTGCTGGGGTATACAGGGTAATCAGGTTGTCCCACATGAGGCTCACAGTCTTCATCCCCATTTTACAGACGAGGTAACTGAGGCACAGAGAAGTGAAGTCACTTGCCCACAGTCACGCAGCTGACAAGTGGCAGATCCGGGATCAATACTATTGTTAGATTGATTGCCAAGGGGTAGACACTAGATAACCAGATTGGACACAGTCCCCGTCCCTCTGGGGAATCAAAATCTAAGGGGGAGGTAGGGTTTCAAGAGGGCTTTGTCTCCCTTTCTAGACTGTAAGCTCACTGTGGGCAGGGAATGTGTCTGGTCATTGTTATATTGTAATAATAATGAATAATGTTGGTATTTGTTAAGCGCTCACTATGTGCCGAGCACTGTTCTAAGCGCTGGGAGAGATACAGGGTAATCAGGTTGTCCCACGTGAGGCTCACAGTTAATCCCCATTTTACACATGAGGTAACTGAGGCACAGAGAAGTTAAGCGACTTGCCCACAGTCACACAGCTGACAAGTGGCAGAGCTGGGATTCGAACTCATGACCTCTGACTCCCAAGCCCGTGCTCTTTCCACTGAGCCACGCCGCTTCACTTTCCCAACACTTAGTACAGTGTTCAGCTCATAGTAAGAACTCAATCAATACGATTGAATGACTGAATAAGTGAATGATGAATGAATATGAGGAACTGCTATGGTCTGGTGGATTTGAAGGGACCATGGGAAGGTGTTCCAGGCAAGGGGACGAGATTCATCAAGCAAAAGAAGGCAGGAGAGGTGAGAGTGAGATTCAGTGAAAAATCTCACTCGGTAGGAGCCAAGTGATCCAGGCTGGGGATTAGCAGGGAAAGAGGCCGAGTAATTCAGAAGGAGAGAGGCGGTGGAAAGCTTTGAAGTTGGTGTTCAGGAGTTTTTGCCTGATGCATAGGGAAGTGGATTGGAAGATTTTAAGAGGAGAGATATGAACAGAACAACATTTTAGGAGGATGATCAAAGCTGCCGCAGAGTGCCGTATGAATAGGAGGAGAGAAAAGTTGCAGGAAGCATCGAGGCCATTGAGCGGAAGCTAATCAGGAGACGACAAGGTCTTGAACCAGTGGTTTAAATGGAAGTGGCGGCCATTTGGTTGGAAAGGGAGGGAAAGACACGTCCTGTCTCCAGCCCAGAATGCCCGCCCTCTTCATAGCCGACAAGCGATCGCTCTCCCCACCTTCAAAGCTTTATTAAAAGCCCACTTCTTCCAAGAGGCATGGCTCAGTGGAAAGAGCCTGGGCTTCGGAGTCATAGGTCATGGGTTCGACTCCCGGCTCTGCCACTTGTCAGCTGTGTGACTGTGGGCAAGTCACTTCGCTTCTCTGTGCCTCAGTTACCTCATCTGTAAAATGGGGATTAACTGTGAGCCTCACGTGGGACAACCCGATGACCCTGTATCTCCCCCAGCACTTAGGACAGTGCTCTGCACATAGTAAGCGCTTAACAAATACCACCACTATTATTCCCCAACCAAGCCCTCATTTTCCCTACTCCCTCTCCTTTCTACGTCACCCTTGCGCTTGGATTTCTACCCTCCCTTCATCCCCACCTCAGCACCACCGCATTTAGGAACATATCCATAATTTATTTTAATGTCAGCCTCCCTCTCCAGACTGTAAGCATCTCCTAACTGTTACATTCTACTCTGTGCACAGTAGGCGCTCACTTCATAAGACTGATAAATCGATCAAGAAATACTATGGAGAAAGAAGCGGTAGGAATGACGATGGTAATTCCTAGCAGAGAAAAGAAAGTTAAGATGCATGGATTTAGGAAGGAACAAGAGGAGTTCATCTTAAGGCACCTGCACTGCGCCCTGTCTTCCGCGTGACTTTGGGGAAGTCATTTCACTTAATCTGTGCCTTGGTTACCTTACCTGTAAAATGGAGATTGAGTCTGTAAGCCCCACAGGGGACAGGGAATGTGTCCAACTTGATTTGCTTGTCTCCATCTCGGCGCTTAGTACAAGACTTGGCACATAATAAGCATTCAACAAATACAATCATTATTACCTGCAGGATATCCCTGGGTCGATGACCTGGAGGAAAGAAAAAACACGAGCTAATATAACAAGACAGAAGGCTCCTTGAAGACAACAGTCATATCTACCAACCTTATCATATTACACTCTCCCAAGTGCTTAGCACAGAGCTCTACACAATAAAGACCACCGATTTTTTTACCCCAAGTGCTGGGGTAGATACAAGCTAATCAGGTTGGACACACCCCCTGTCTCGCATAAGGTTCACAGCCTTAATCGCCATTTTTACAGATGAGGGAACTGAGGCACCGAGAAGCTGTGACTTGCCCAAGGTCACACAGCAGACATGTGGCAAAAACAAGAATAGAACCTAGGTCCTCTGAATCCCAGGCCTGTGCCCTTTCCAATAGGCCATGCTGACTTCTCAATTGATTGATTCACTGATTGATTGAAAGAGTTGGGAAAGGTGAGGTAGACCTGAGAGTCGAAAGCACAGAGGCGGTGGTTGAAGCTTTAGGAGTGGATGGACTCCCCTAGAGAATAGGAATAGCGTGATAAAGAGAAGCAGCGTGGCTCAGTGGAAAGAGCATGGGCTTTGGAGTCAGAGATCATGGGTTCAAATCCCGGCTCTGCCACTTGTCAGCTATGTGACTTTGGGCAAGTGCAGAGCACTGTTCTAAGCGCTGGGGGAGATGCAGGGTCATCAGGTTGTCCCACATGAGGCTCACAGTCTTCATCCCCATTTTACAGATGAAGGAACTGAGGCACAGAGCAGTGAAGTGACTTGCCCAGAGTCACACAGCTGACAAGTGGCAGAGTCGGGATTCCAACTCATGACCTCTGACTCCCAAGCCCGGGCTCTTGCCACTGAGCCACGAGACACATTCCCTGCCCACAACAAGCTTACAGTCTAGTACTCTCCCAAGCGCTTAGTACAGTGCTCTGCACAAGTAAGCGCTCAATAAATACCACTGATCGGTTGATGGATGGATTGATACAATCTCCATTCTCAAGGCACTTACAATCTAGTGGAACAAGGAAGTACCGTAACATCTGTCCTCAAGAGGAATAGTTAATAATAATAATAATAATAATAATGTTGGTATTTGTTAAGCGCTTACTATGTGCCGAGCCCTGTTCTAAGCGCTGGGGTAGACACGGGGCAATCGGGTTGTCCCAAGTGGGGCTCACAGTCTTAATCCCCATTTTACAGATGAGGGAACTGAGGCACAGAGAAGTGAAGCGACTCGCCCACAGTCACACAGCTGACAAGTGGCAGAGCTGGGATTTGAACTCATGAGCCCTGACTCCAAAGCCCGTGCTCTTTCCACTGCGCCACGCTGCTTCTCTAAGGTAAGAGGAAAGCCGCAAGATGCTGTCAGGAAACCGAGGGGAGTTAGCACCTCCGAGGGTGGGAAGGAGGCGATCAACACACCAACCGGGTCAAAGGGGGTCAAGAGGTCAAGGTGGCTTTGGGCCCAGGAGAGTCCATTGGACTTGGCTATGAAAGGTCAGTGGTGACTGTTGAGATTGCCTTTCTCGGGAGAATGAAGGAGGTGAAACTTTCTTCTCAGCGAGCTGAGAGAGAGGAAGCGAAATATCGAGTACACACAACCCACTGAAGGTCTTTCATTCATTCATTCAATAGTATTTATTGAGCGCTTACTATGTGCATATCACTGTACTAAGCTCTTGGAATGTACGATTCGGCAACAGATAGAGACAAACCCCGCCCACCAACGGGCTCACAGTCTAATCGGGGGAGACAGACGGACAAAAACGAGACAACTTAATCACAGTAAATAGAAACAAGGGGATGGACACCTCATTAACAAAAGAAATAGGGTCATACAAATATATACAAATGAGCACAGTGCTGAGGGGAGGGGAAGGAAGAGGGGAAGGAGCAGAGGGAAAGTGGGGAAAGAGGGCTTAGCTGAGGGGAGGTGAAGGGGGGCAGAGAGGGAGCAGAGGGAGCAGAGGGAAAAGGGGAAGCTCAGTGTGAGAAGGCCTCTCGGAGGAGGTCTTGTCTTATGCTGTCGAGTCATTTCCAACCCAAAGCCATTCCGCGGACACATCTCTCCCAGAACGCCCCACTCTCCATCCGCAATCATGCCGGTAGTGGATCCGTAGAGTTTTCTTAGTAAAAATCTGGAAGTTGTTTACCATTGCCTCCTTCAACGCAGTAAACTCGAGTCGCCGCCCTCGACTCTCTCCCATGCTGCTGCTGCCCAGCACGGGGAAGTTTTGACTTGTAGCAGATGGCCTTTCACTCACTAGCCTTTGGCCACGCTAGGAATGGAACGGACAGGCCTCTGCTCGACTCTCCCTCCCGTAGCCGAGACTGGTAGAGGACTGGAAACTCTCCAGGGGCCATCCTGAGAGGATCCATTGGAGGTGCCTGGCCAGTAATGTGGACAGGGAGAGATGGGGTGTCTTTTTCAAAACAGGAAAGTCCTGAGCATCTTTAAAGGGAAACGCGGAGGAGCCAACAGAGAGTGAGAGAACGATGAAAGGAGAGAATGATGATGGTGAGAAAAGAGGGAAGGAGGGGAAGTGCATAAAAAGAGAAGCGGTGTGGCTTAGTAGCTAGAGCACACGCCTGGTCGTCAGAAGGGCATGGGCCCTAATCCCAGATACACCCTTTTCCATCAGTCAATCAATTACACTTATTGAGCACTGACTGTATGCAGAGCTCTGCACTAAGCTCTTGGGAGAGCAAAATATGACAATAAACAGACACATTCCCTGGCGCGGCGAGCTTACAGTCTAGAAAGGAAGGCAGCCGTGAATCTACATGAATATATTACAGATATAACAAGTGAATTACAGGTCCGCCGCGTGGGCAGGTCACTTCTTTTCTCTGTATCCTAGTTACCTCATCTGTAAAATGGGGATTAAGACTGTGAGCCTTATTTGGGAGAGGGACTGTGTCCAACTTGATGTTTGCATCTACCCCAGCGATTATACAGTGCCCGGAACATATTAAGTGCTTCACAAATACAGGAAAAACATAGCTGTGATGATGAAAAATCCACAATATGCTGATAGTCAGCCACTGGGTGTCACTGCACATCTTCATTCCTGCTTTTCCAGAAACTAAAAATTCATCTCTTCCTCCAACGAGTCTAGAACGTAGCTGGCCCCAGAAAGAAGGAAGAAAATTAGAAGAATCCACTCTTAAAAGTTCTAGTTGTATTTCCATAGATTGCAAAAAAAGGGACATTATTTATTCCAGTTTTGTGTGGTCACCAGCTCTTTGAGGGCAGGAGCCATGTCTACCAACTCGGTTGGGGACTGTCTCTGTTGCCGATTTGTACATTCCAAGCGCTTAGTACAGTGCTCTGCGCATAGTAAGCGCTCAATAAATACGATTGAATGAATGAATGGTTGTGTTTTATTAATAATAGTAATCCATTCATTCATTTAATCGTATTTATTGAGCGCTTAACCTGCACAGAGCACCGTACTAAGCGCTTGGAAAGTACAAATCGGCAACAGAGAGAGACAATCCTAGCCAACAACAGGCTCACAGTCTAGAAATAATAATAGTGACATTTTCTAAGCACTTATTATGTACCAGGCACTGCTCTAAGCACTGGGGTCAATACGAGATAATCAGGCTGGACATATTCCCTGTCCCACATAGGGCTCAGAATCTCAATCCCCATTTTACTGATGAGGTAACTGAGGCACAGAGAAGTGAGGTAACTTGCCCAAGGTCACCCAGCAGACAAATGGCAGAGCTGGAATTAGAACCCAATTCCTTGTGACTTCCAGGCCCACAATCTCCCCACTAGGCCACGCTGCTTTCCCAAGTGCTTAATATAGTGCTCTGCACACAGTAAGTGCTCAGTAAATTCCACTGATTGATTGACTGATATCGATATATTTGAAATAATTAAAGAATTTCCAGAGTCTGACCTCCTTATTTATGCCTTTTCTGGGCCCCCTGTTCTTCTCAGTTTACATTCACTTCCTTTGGGTCCTCACTTACTCCCATGGTTCCAAATAAAAATAAAACGCCAATAATAATAATTATGGCATTTGGCAAGTGCTTACTATATGCCAAGCACCGTACTAAACACTGGGGTAGATAAAAGATAGCTTGCACATGAGGTTCCCTGTCCAATAACAGGGAGAGCAGGTGACACCTCAAATTAAATATGTCCAAAACAGAACTCCTCATCTTCCCATCCAAGCCCTATCCTCCCCATGTCTTTCTCATCACTGTAGACAATACCACTGTCCTCCCTACCTCGCGATCCCCAACCTCGGCATTGTCCTCACTCATCGCTCTCATTTCGCCCTCATATTCGATCTGTCACCAAGATCTCCAAGAGGCCTTCCTCGATTAAGCCCTCTTCTCCCGGGCTCCCTCTCCCTCGTTTATGCACCTTAATCTGTGACCTTTGGACACTTGATATTCTCCCCACCCTCCACCCCACAGTACCCAGGTACATATCTTTAAATTTCATATTTTAAATGACTTATTTAGTCTTATTAATGTCTGTCTCCCCCTCTAGGCTGTAAATTCGTATGGGACAGGGAACGTGTCTGCTGATTCTGCTGCACTGTACTCTCCCAAATGCTTAGTATAGTGCTCTGCATTTAGTAAGTGCTCAATAATAATAATGATGGTATTTGTTAAGCACTTACTACGTGCCAAGCACTGTTCTAAGCACTGGGGTAGATAGAGAGTAACCAGGTTGTCCCACGTGGGGCTCACAGTTTTAATCCCCATTTTCCAGATGAGGTTACTGAGGCACAGAGAAGTAAAGTGACTTGCCCAAGATCATACAGCACACAAAGTGGCGGAGCGGAGATTAGAACCCACATCTTCTGACTCCCAAAACCAGTGCTGTTGCCACTAAGTCATGCTGATCCCCTAATACATGAATACTATCGATTGATTGATTGATTGATTGATTGAACAAGCATTGGAGCCCCATTTTGATGATGAGGGACCTGAGACACAGAGAAGTTAAATGACTTGACCAAGGTCACACAACAGGTAAATGGCAGAGCCACAATTAGAACTCAGGTTCCCTGATTCCCAGACCCATGTTCTTTCTAGTATGTCATGATGCATCTCACTGCTAACCACCTCTCTTGCGTTATTTTCCAATCTGTCTCCATAGCTCTGGCTTTCTCTGCACTTTAACACCCCAAATGTCTGACCTGATTGCATAGCATCTACCCCAGTGCTTAGTACAGTGCTTGGCACATGATAAGTGCCTGAGCCTGGGCTTTGGAGTCAGAGGTCATGGGTTCGACTCCTGGCTCTGCCACTTGTCAGCTATGTGACTGTGGGCAAGTCACTTAACTTCTCTGTGCCTCAGTTACCTCATCTCTAAAATGGGGATTAACTGTGAGCCTCATGTGGAACGACCTGATTATCCTGTATCTCCCCAACGCTTAGAACAGTGCTCTGCACATAGTAAGCGCTTAACAAATACCGACATTATTAATACCACAATTATTAATACATTCTTCCCGCCTCCAGGGCATCTCCACTTGGAGGTCTTGCCAGCTTGTAAATCCAATACATCCAAAAACTGAATTCTTTTCAAATCTTCTCCTCCTCCTAACTTCCCCTCTGTTAATAATAACAAATACTGTGTGGTATTTTTTAAGAACTTACATTGTGCCAGACACTGTACTGAGTGCTGGGGTGAATACGAGCAAATCGGGTTGAACACGGTCCCTGTCCCACAAGGGGCTGACAGTTTTAATCTCCATCTTGCAGATGAGGAAACAGGAGTTTAGTGAATTGTCCAAGGTCACACAATGGGATTAGAATCCAGAACTTTCTGACTCCCCCAGGCCTGGACTCTATCCACTGGGCCCCGTTGACAAAAGCACTCTCCTTCCTAAGTCCGAGGCCTGCATCCTTGGCATTATCCTAGATTCGCCCTCTCTTTCAACCCCCATATTCAGTCTGCTGCCTAATCCTGCCAGTTCTTCCTCCACAATAAAAGATTCATTCATTCATTCAATAGTATTTATTGAGCGCTTACTATGTGCAGAGCACTGTACTAAGCGCTTGGGATGAACAAGTCGGCAACAGATAGAGACAGTCCCTGCCCTTTGACGGGCTCACAGCCTAATCGGGGGAGACGGACAGACAAGAACGATGGCAATAAATAGAGTCGAGGGGAAGAACATCTCATTAAAACAATAGCAAATAAATAGAATCAGGGTGATGTACATCTCATTAACAAAATTAATAGGGTAACGAAAATATATACAGTTGAGCGGACGAGTACAGTGCTGTGGGGATGGGAAGGGAGAGGGGGAGGAGCAGAGGGAAATGGGGGGAAAAGAGGTATTTATCCTGTATCAGAGAAGCAGCGTGGCTTAGTGGAAAGAGCACGGGCTTGGGAGTCAGAGGTCGTGGGTTCTAATCCAGCTCCTCCACTTGTCTGCTGTGTGACCTTGGGCAAGTCACTTAACTTCTCTGTGCCTCAGTTACCTCATCTGCAAAAATGGTGGTCGACAGTGTCAAAAGGGGGGGCGGTAGAGGGAGCAGAGGGAGAAGGGGACCTCAGTCCTTGTTCTGTTCCGCCAACTTCATTTTTTTCTACCCTTTTCAGTTCCGCCAACTTCATTTTTTTCCTCCGCTTCTTCTGTTCCGCCAACTTCATTTTTCCCTACGCTTCTTTTTTCAGGGAACCTCATTTTTGCGTCCACTTCTTCAGTTCCGCCAGCTTCATTTTTTTCCCTCCACTTCTTCAGTTCCGCCAACTTCATTTTTTTCCTCCACTTCTTCTGTTCCGCCAACTTCATTTTTCCCTACCCTTCTTTTTCCGGGAAGCCTCCTTTTTCCCTCCACTTCTTTTGTTCCGGAAACTTCATTTTTTTCCGGAGACTGCTTCAGTTCCGGGCACTTCATTTTTCCCCGCCCTTCTTTTTTCAGGAAGCCTCCTTTTTCCCTCCACTTCTTTTAATTCCGCCGACTCCCATCCCTTCCTCTCCATCCGAACATCTACCATGACGGTCCAAGTCCAGACACTTGACTTGGGAAGCAGCGTGGCTCAGTGGAAAAGAGCCTGGGCTTCGGAGTCAGAGGTCATGAGTTCGACTCCCGGCTCTGCCACTTGTCAGCTGGGTGACTGTGGGCAAGTCACTTCACTTCTCTGTGCCTCAGTTACCTCATCTGTAAAATGGGGATTAACTGTGAGCCCCACGTGGGACAACCTGATTCCCCTATGTCTACCCCAGCGCTTAGAACAGTGCTCTGCACATAGTAAGCGCTTAACAAATACCAACATTTATCCCCGCTCGACCACCTCACCGACCTCCTCGCTGACCTCCCTGCCTCCAGCCTCTCCAGTCCATACTTTGCTGCTGTCCAGAACATTTTCTAAAATGCGGTTCTGCTCACATCTCCCCATCAATGGGCAGGGACTGTCTCCATCTGTTGCCGATTTGTATAATCCAAGCGCTTAGTACAGTGCTCTGCACATAGTAAGCGCTCACTAAATAATATTGAATGAATGAATGAAAATAGTAAGCGCTCAACTCCCCCCTTCACCTCTCCACAGCTAAATCCTCTTCTCCCTGCTTTCCCTCTGCTCCTCCCCCTCTCCAGTCCCCTCCCCTCAGCACTGTACTCGTCCACTCAACTGTATATATCTTCATTACCCTATTTATTTTGTTAATGAGATGTACATCATCCTGATTCTATTTATTTGCTATTGTTTTAATGAGATGTTCTTCCCCCCGATTCTATTTATTGCCATTGTTCTTGTCTGCCCGTCTCCCCCGATTAGACCGTAAGCCCATCAGAGGGCAGGGACTGTCTCTATCTGTTACTGATTTGTACATTCCAAGCACTTAGTACAGTGCTCTGCACATAGTAAGCGCTCAATAAGTACTATTGAATGAATGAATGAACATAGTAAGCGCTCAATAAATGCTACTGAATGAATCTCTCCACTCCTCCAAACCTCAAATGGTTGCCTACCCTTTTCTGCATCAAGAAGAAACTGCTAATCATTTAGCAGTTATTAGCATCTGCTCATAATAACAGGGGCAGCCGTTATCTGCATCTCAATAACTGCAGATATTGAGGTCAACCATCTCTCTCCTCGCTAGGTATCCACTCTACTTTCCATTCCACCGCAGCCCTCACTCTTCATCCATCTCAAGTTATTATTGCCTTATTCTTGCCTTATTCTCATCTCTCCCACCCCTGACTTCTGACTCACACCCTCCTCCCTGGCCGGAACTCCCTCCCACTTCATATCTGAAAAAGCTCGCTCTTCCCATCATCCAAGCCCTATATGTCTTCCAGGAAGTCTTCCCTAAATCCTTATCTCTCATCTTTCTATCTCACAGCTGCCATTTCAGCACTCACATACCACGTAAGTACTAAAACTCTCACACCTCATCGCCACACCACTTGGGAAAATATCCAGTATGCTCCATTACTTCTTCCTACCTGTCCCCTCAGTAATAATAATAATAATATTTGTTAGGCACTTACTGTGTGTCAAGCACTGTTCTAAGCGCTGGGGCAGTTACAAACTAATCAGATTGGACGCAGTCCACATCCCACGTGGGGTTTACAGTCTTAATCCCGACTCTGCCCCTTGTCAGCTGTGTGACTGTGGGCAAGTCGCTTCACTTCTCTGTGCCTCAGTTCCCTCATCTGTAAAATGGGGATGAAGACTGTGAGCCTCACGTGGGACAACCTCATTCCCCTGCATCTACCCCAGCGTTTAGAGCAGTGCTCTGCATGTAGTAAGCGCTTAACAACTACCAACATTATTATTATTATTATTATTAATCCCAATTTTTACAGATGAGATAACCGAGGCACAGGGAAGTTAAATGATTTGCCCAAGATCACGCAGCAGAGATGTGGTAGACTCAGGATTAGAACTTGAGGCCATCTGACTCCTAGGCCCATTCTCTATGCACTAGGCCCCTGGGCCACGGGGAAACAGCGTGGCTCAGTGGAAAGAGCCTGGGCTTAGGAGTCAGAAGTCATGGGTTCGACTCCCGGCTCTGCCACTTGTCAGCTGGGTGACTGTGGGCAAGTCACTTCACTTCTCTGTGCCTCAGTGACCTCATCTGTAAAATGGGGATTAACTGTGAGCCTCACGTGGGACAACCTGATGACCCTGTATCTACCCCAGCGCTTAGAACAGTGCTCTGCACATAGTAAGCGCTTAACAAATACCAACATTATTATTATTATTTCTCTAGAACATGCTCCTCTCCCCGTTATACTTTGAACTCTGAGGGCAGGAATCAAGCCTCCAAATTCTACTGTACTTTCCAAACCACTCTGTCCCTGAACTGCCCACAGAAGGCTCTTAATAAATACTGTTGATTTGTACATTCCAAGTGCTCTGCACATAGTAAGCGCTCAATAAATACTATTGAATGAATGAATACTGTTGATTGATTGGTAAGAGACTGAAATGCACTTGTGAAATGTAGAGCATCAGGTGGTTGTTCATTATCAAACATAATTATAGAAGCAGCGTGGCCTAGTGCTACAGCACAGGCCTGGGAGTCAGAAGGACCTGGGTTCTAATCCCAGCTCCATCACTTGTCTGCTGGGTGACCTTAAGCAAGTCACTTTGCTTCTCTGTGCCTCAGTTACCTCATCTGTAAAAAGGGGATTAAGACTATGAACCCCATGTGGGACAGGGACTGTGTCCAACTTGGCTACCTTGTATCTACCCCAGGGCTTAGAACAGTGCCTAAAACAGAGTAAGTGCTTAGCAAATATTATTATTATTATTTTATTAAACATAATACAATAAAATAAAAGAAAATCAAATAGTACTTGTTTTGAAATGGTCGTGAGAAAAATAAAATGAAACATCCATAACAATCTCAAACCCTGATTATAATGGCATGGCAGTCAAACAGTGTAGAATTTCTAAGAGATAAATGAGGCCTCATAACAAGGGTTTTGCCACTTTATAGGCCCGATGATCATAAAGTATTTAATTAAGCTCTTTGTTGCTACAAGTTTCCATCCTGAGAAGCAGTGTGGCTCAGTGGAAAGAGCACGGGCTTCACCCCCAGCGCTTAGAACACTGCTTGGCACATAGTAAGCACTTAACAAATGCCATCATTATAATTATTATTATTATTATCCTTGCAAAGGCCCTTTTACTCATTCATTCATTCATTCATTTATTCATACTCTCCCCCATTTAGAGAAGCAGCGTGGCTCAGTGGATAGAGCCTGGGCTTGGGAGTCAGAGGTCGTGGGTTCTAATCCAAGCTCCTTCACTTGTCTGCTGTGCGACTTTGGGCAAGTCACTTCACTTCTCTGGGCCTCAGTTCCCTCATCTGTCAAATGGGGATGAAGACTATGAGCCCCACGAGGGACAACCTGATCACCTTGTATCCCCCCAGCGCTTAGAACAGTGCTTTATACTTAGTAAGTGCTTAACAAATGCCATCATTAGTTAATTAATTAATTAATGAAAGCCTTAATGAAGGCACATCTCCTCCAAGAGGCCTTCCCTCACTAAGCCCTTCTTTCCTCTCCTCCCACTCCGCTCTGCATCACCCCGGCTTGCTCCCTTTATTTAACCCTCTCCCAAACCCACAGTACTAATGTCCATATTCATTCAATAGTATTTATTGAGCGCTTACTATGTGCAGAGCACTGTACTAAGCGCTTGGAATGTACAAATCGGCAACAGACACGGTCCCTGCCCTTTGACGGGCTTACAGTCTAATCGGGGGAGACGGGCAGACGAGAACAATGGCAATAAATAGAATCGAGGGGAAGAACATCTCATTAAAACAATTGCAAATAAAAAGAATCAGGGTGATGTCCATATCTGTCCTCTGTGCCTCAGTTCCCTCATCTGTAAAATGGGGATTAAAGCAGTGAGCCCCACGTGGGACAACCTGATCACCTTGTATCCCCCCAGCGCTTAGAACAGTGCTTTGCAAATAGTAAGCGCTTAACAATACCACCATTATTATTATTATCTGTCATTTATTTATTTCCATTAATGTCTGTCTCACCCTCTAGACTCTAAGCACCTTGTGGGGAGAGACTGTGTCAGTTATATTGTTGTACTCTCCCAAACGCTTAATACAGTGCTGTGCACACAGTAAGTGCTCAATAAATAGGACTGAATGAATGAATCCAGCCTGCACAGACAGTCGAGTCGGAATTCCTCCCCCTCCCCGGCCCTCCTCCAGGGCAGGGTGATTTCAGCTCCCAAGGAGGGGCTGCAGACTCCAAATGGCTTTTAAGGATAAGAGGCTGAATCACTCTTCTGGTATTTCAACCTCCCTGTCTGGAACCTGAGGTTATTTAAAATCCAGTCTGGTGACTTTCCCCTCTCAATCTATGGCAGTTAATTCCTCAGACTTTTCATTGATTTGGAAAACTGATTAAGAGCCCTTCGAAACCGAAATTTCAGAGTGAGATACTTTTGCCCTGACGACTTGAGGTGTCTCCAGCCCCAGGCTGTTCGCAGAACTGACTCACACTTTACCTGAAATTGACCTTTACTCTAGGAAAACAGTTTTCTTAGTTTTGAAGGTTTAAAGGTGACTGATTAGCCACCCTTAACAACTTTATAACTGCCCTTGAATTTTGATATCTTTGAAAACGAGAAGTCCTCTAGTGGATAGAGCACCGGCCTGAGACTCAGAAGGAACTGGGTTCTAATTCCCGCTCGGCCATTTGTCTTCCAGGTGACCTTCATAATAATAATGTTGGTATTTGTTAAGCACTTACTATGTGCCGAGCACTGTTCTAAGCTATGGGGTAGACACAGGTGAATCAGGTTGTCCCACGTGGGGCTCACAGGCTTAATCCCCATTTTACAGATGAGGGAACTGAGGCCCAGAGAAGTGAAGTGACTTGCCCACACTCACACAGCTGACAAGTGGCAGAGCTGGTATTCGAACCCATGACCTCCGACTCCAAAGCCCGTGCTCTTGCCACAGAGCCATGCTGCTTCTCATTACCTTAAGCACGTCACTTCACTTCTCTGTACCTCAGTTACTTCATCTATAAAATGGGGATTAAGACTTTAAACCCCATGGGGGACAGGGACCGTTTCCAACCTGATCAGCTCGTATCCACCCCAGTGCTTAGAACAGTGCCTGGCACATAGTAAGTGCTTAGCAAATGACATCATCATTATTATTATTAAGCATGTGAGCAGGGAACGTGTCTACCAATTTTAGTATATATCTGATCTGCACACAGTAAGCGCTGCATAAATACCATTGATTGAAATATCATTGATGGATTTTGCACGTGCTTTCTTTAGGAATAAATCCCATGGTTTACCGTATTAAAAATGACCATCCAAATTAAGTCACATCCTGAAATTGGATTGACTCCAACAGAAATGAGGCAGCCAGTAAAGGTCAGAGTTCAAAACAAGAACCTAAGCTGTATTAAACATTTCCGGATGGCAGATGCTCACTATAATTCGGTGCATGTGGGAAAAACTAGAGAAAATGTTGTGGCAATTTTTTGCAAAGTTGTAATTTATCTGCAAGGCTGGTTATAAAATTCTTTTTCAGTATCCTTATTGATGATTTTCTAGTCTTTGATTATTTCTCCCTTCTATGTCATCTATGCACATAGGTCTGTACTCTTTGGACATGACGTAGCGGGTAGGGCAAGGGCCTGGGTTCTCATCACCGCTCCGGCGTTTGTCTGCTGTATGACCTTGGGGAAGTAACTTCACTTCTCTGGCCTCAGTTACCTAAACCGGACAATGGGGATTGAGACTATGAGCCCCATGCAGAACAGGAACTGTGTCCAACCTGATCTGCTTGTAATAATAATAATGTTGGTATTTGTTAAGCACTTACTATGTGCAGAGCACTGTTCTAAGCGCTGGGGTAGATACAGGGTAATCAGGTTGTCCCACGTGAGGCTCACAGTTAATCCCCATTTTACACATGAGGGAACTGAGGCACAGAGAAGTGAAGTGACTTGCCCACAGTCACACAGCTGACAAGTGGCAGAGCCGGGTTGTAGCCATCCCAGTGCTTAGTACGGTGCTGGCACATAGTAAGCGCTTAACAAATGCCACTTTTTTTTGTATTCGCCCTACCCTCAACCTCACAGCATTTATGTACATATCAGTAATTTATTTATTTACATTAACGTACCAGTAATTTATTTATATATATTAACGTTTGCCTCCCCCTCTAGATCGGAAGCTCATTGTGGGTAGGGATTCTGTCCACCAACTCTGAAGTGCTGTACTCTCCATCCCAGCTCTGCCACTTGTCGGCTGTGTGACTGTGGGCAAGTCACTTAACTTCTCCGTGCCTCAGTTCCCTCATCTGTAAAATGGGGATTAAGACTGTGAGCCCCACGTGGGACAACCTGATTCCCCTATGTCTACCCCAGCGCTTAGAACAGTGCTCGGCACATAGTAAGCGCTTAACAAATACCAACATTATTATTATTAATTAGTTCAGTGCTCTGCACACAGTTAAGCGCTCAATATATATGATCGATTTATCGATTGATTTCTCTGGGAGATAATTCATCTAGCACCCTCTCTTTTATACAGGAGAAAAAGCAAGCACAGACAGTATATTTTAGGTAAGTGGGGTAGGAGGGTGGAGAGAGAGAGGGAGAAGGGGACGAGAGGGCATGAGAGTTCATATACCTGGGACATTCCCTCCTTGCATCCCTTTCCCAATCTCAGAAAAGAGAACCAGTGTGGTCTAGTGGGTAGAGCACGGGCCTGGGAGTCATTCATTCAATCGTATTTATTGAGCACTTACTGTGTGCAGAGCATTGTACTAAGCGCTTGGAAAGTACACTTCAAATCAGAAGGACCTGGGTTCGAATGCCGACTCTGCCACTTAGGGACTGTGTCCAATTCAATTTGCTTGCATCCACCCCAGTGCTTAGTACAGTGTCTGGAACATAGTAAGCACTTAATAAATACCATAATTATGATTATTATTATTATATGGGTTGGTCCCTAGTGCTAAATTCTGTTCCCAAGGGAAAGACAAAGTAAGCCAGGACATTTATTAGTCAATCAATCAATCAGTGGTATTTACTGAGCACTTCCTGTGTGCAATCAATCAATGGTATTTATCGAGTACTCACTATGTGCAGAGCACTGTACTAAGCTCTTGGGAGAGTACCATATAACAGAATTAGCAGACATCAGCTGGTAGACTCATTCCCTGCCCACCAGGAGCTTATAGTTAAGAGCCTGGAAATCTGTCTAGGCTTTTATGGAAGAAAAAGTCATCATGGACAAGGGTGGGGAGAGACCAAAGTGTCCGCAGTATTTCAGTAAATTTAGCATAGGTACAAATAGTTCTTAATAAAAAATTAAATGCTACTTCATTCTGTAGTTTCATCATTGTTTATCACCACTATTAATAGAAATGCAATTTCTTTTCTATAAAATAATTCATACATTTTTATGGCATTTGTTAAGCACTTACTACGTGCCAGGCACTATACTAAGTGCTGGGGTGGATACAAGATGATTGGGTTGGACACAGTCTTTGTCCCACATTAGGGCTCACAGTCTTCATCCCCCTTTTTCAAATGATGTAGCCAAGGCACAGGGAAATTAAGTGATTTGCCCAAGGTCACTTAGCAAACAAGTGGGAAAGCTGGGATTAGAACCCATGTCCTCTGACTCCCAAGCCTGGGCTCTTTCCACAGGGGGTGTGGTTCAAAAGGCTTCTTACTCCATCGATGGTATTTATCGAATGCTGTTGGCAGAGCACAAAACCGAGCGCTTGGAAGAATACAATATAAAAGAGCTGGTTGACATGATCCCTGCCTTCAAGGCGCTGATGATCTTGAGATTTCAATCCTCCAGTGCCCAGTGGTTCTCCCAAAAATCTGCCCTTTGTCCCACTCTCCAGTTTTCAACATGCAATTCCTTAGCTGTTTGCAATCTGCCTCTCAGCCAACAGATCTTCCCACCGTCTCTGTTACAACAAAGTAATTCCTCTCCTGATTGCTGTCTGCTGCAGTTCTTTGCGCAGCTATGATATCTCACTGGAAGAGGTTTAACTTTATCTTTACAATGACAGCTCTACGTTCCCTGCTGGAATGTGTTTAAATTCTCCAGATGTAAGCAAAGGTGGCCCTGTGGAAATCAATCAGTCGATCGATTCATATTTATTAAGCGCTAACTGCGTGCGGAGCATTCATTCATTCAATAGTATTTATTGAGCGCTTACTATGTGCAGAGCACTGTACTAAGCTCTTGGAATGTACAATTCGGCAACAGATAGAGATTTATTCATTCATTCTTTCAATAGTAATTATTGAGCACTATATTAAGCACTTGGGAGAGTATAATTCAACAGAGTTGGTAGACAGGTTCCCTGCCCACAAGGTGCTTACAGTCTATAGGCGTAGGACCTGGATCCCAATCCCGGCTCCGCCACTTGTCTGCTGTGTGACCCTGGGCAAGCCGCTTCACTTCTCTGGGCCTCAGTGACCTCATCTGTAAAAATGGGGATGAAACCTGTGAGCCCCACGTGGGACAAACTGATTACCTTGCATCTACCCCATTGCTCACAACAGTGCTTGGCGTTAGACTGCGAGCCCATTATTGGGCACGGATTGTCTCTATCTGTTGCTGAATTGTACATTCCAAGCACTTAGTACAGTGCTCTGCAAATAGTAAGCACTCGGTAAATACTATTGAATGAGTATAGTAAATGCTTAACAAATACCATAACTATTATTATTATTATTGTCACTTCACTTCCCAGTACCTCAGTTCCCTCAACTACAACATGGTAATTCAGTCTCTGTTCTCCCTCCTACTTAATAACAATAATAATGTTGGTATTTGTTAAGCGCTTACTATGTACAGAGCACTGTTCTAAGCGCTGGGGTAGATACAGGGTAATCAGGTTGTCCCACATGAGGCTCCCAGTCTTAATTCCCATTTTGCAGATGAGGTAACTGAGTCACAGAGAAGTTAAGTGACTTGCCCACAGTCACACAGCTAAGTGTGTGCCCCGCTTAGGCCTTGATTATCTCGTATCTACCCCAGCGCTTAATAAATGCCTCAGTTGTTATGCAGCAGCCGCTTAGATTCCGCTATCATCTGTTCTCCTTTCAAGTCCTATTCTCTCACTCCCTCCACATTTCCAGCTCAATCAAATCGGGAAATAGGATTTAACAAGAGTTGCGGGATCTCAGTTCCTTTAAGTTTGGACACAAAAAGATGGGGAGCCAGGCTGTGTTTTTATGGACACAGACTATTAAATCTGGTCGCTTTGTTGCCAATTTCACACCTGAACGATTTACTTTCTCACATCAGAATTTTGCAGATGCTACAGAGGATAGGCACACAGTTTAAGAAAAAAAGCTCAAATCACAAAAAGGTTCGAGAGTAGAAATCAGAAAAAAAAATTGAAGCATTTTGCCGGCACATATCGGATACTTCAGCTAGAAGCAAAAGGGGTTTGTGGTGACCCTCTCAAGTAGGTGTGGGTCGATGGCTAGATAGCTTGTGCTGGGGTAGATAAAAGCAAATCAGGGTGGATTTATTTGTGATCTTCAGTAATCTTTGACATATTTAGTATCCTTTGACACCAAAAATACAACTATCACCTCCACCAAGAGAAAACCTGAATCTTATCTTATTTAAAATGAATAACTGTCTCTTACCTACTGACTTCTATTTCTCATCAGATTCATCTCTCACTTGCTTCAGTACTTTTTTGCACTTTACTATTCATTTATTATTTCTTGTTGATTTATTTTCCCCCTGCATTTATTATTTACATTTCTTTCATCCTCTTTAAACTATAGTTGTCCCTCAAAAAAAAAACAGCCTCTAAATAGCTGATTTCATACATCAGGACATGGGTTCTGATCCCAGCTCTGCCACTTGTCTGCTGTATGACCTTGGGCAAGTCACTTCACTGTGCCTCAGTTTCCTCAACGGTACAATGGGGATGAAGACTGCAAGCCCCATGTTGGACAGGGATTGTGTCCCACCTGATTTGCTTGTATCGACCCTAGGGCTTAGCCCAGTGCCTGGCACATAGTAAGCGCTTAACAAATACCACAGTTATTATTATACCTGAATAATTCATATTTTGTCACCTAAAATTTGCAAGGAGGAAGAAGATTCACTTATTGTTATTTTGTTCACCAAAAATTTGATTTTTTTTCATGATGAAGACTCGTAGTACAGTATGTACTACATAGTACAGTACATTATGTAGTACAATATGACTTATAAAGTTGTGCTTTATTGGAAGGCAATTTAATTCTGCCCTGCCTCTGTTGCTTAGGAAAGCTAACCTGGAAAACAAGAGTGAAATGTGTACTCACCTATAAACCTATGGTGTTTGTGTTCATGTGTGTTTGCTTTGTGAAACAATACCAAATTTCAGCATTCGGTTCTCTTTAACATATAACTATGGGATCATAAAAACACCCTTGACTGCATCTCCTTATTTCCTAATTAAATAAGAGTTCACAAATGGTGATTTGCATAACACTTTTTGAATGCCTATTTACTGTGGTGCACTGCATTCATTAAATTGTATCTACTGAGTGCTTACTGTGTGCAGAATACTATACTAAGCACTTGGGAGAGTACAATGCAACAATAAAGAGACACAGGCCCTGCCCACAAGGAGCTTACAGTCTAGAATGGGAGAAGGCCGACATCAATACAAATAAATAAATTATTAATAATAATAATAATGTTAGCATTTGTGAAGCACTCACTATGTGCAGAGCACTGTTCTAAGCACTGGTGTAGATACAGAGTCATCAGGTTGTCCCACGTGTGGCTCTGTGGAAAAGAGCCTGGGCTTCGGAGTCAGAGGTCATGAGTTTGACTCCCGGTTCTGCCACTTGTCAGCTGTGTGACTGTGGGCAAGTCACTTCACTTCTCTGTGCCTCAGTTCCCTCATGTGTAAAATGGGGATTAACTGTGAGCCTCACGTGGGACAACCTGATTACCCTGTATCTACCCCAGCGCTTAGAACAGTGCTCTGCACATAGTAAGCGCTTAACAAAATATCAACATTATTATAATCCTCATTTTACAGATGAGGTAACTGAGGCACAGAGAAGTGAAATGACTTGCCCACAGTCACACAGCTGACAAGTGGCAGAGTCGGGATTCAAACCCACAACCTCTGACTCCCAACCCCGGGCTCTTTCCACTGAGCCACGCTGCTTCTCTAAATTACAGATACAACTACCAATAATAATGATGGCATTTGTTAAGCACTTCCTATGTGCCAGGCACTGTACTAAGCGCTGGAGTGGAGACAAGTAAATTGGGTTGGACACAGTCCCTGTCCCATGTGGGGCTCACAGTCTCAATCCCCATTTTACGGACAAGGTAACGGAGGCCCAGAGAACTGAAGTGACTGGCCCAAGGTCACACAGCAGACAAGGGGCAGAGCCAGGATTAGAACCCATTACCTTCTAACTCTCAAGCCTGTACTTTATCCACTGCACCTTGCTACTTTGCTAGATATTAGGTGTGTGGGAAATAAAAAATAAGGGTGGGATATGTTCCCTGCCCACAAGGATCTTACAGTCTAATAAATGCCTTAAAAAATGTCCTGTCAGCATTAATGAGGAGATATTGAATTTATAAATAATAATTGTGGTACTTGTTAAGCAAATACTATGTATGTACTATATTAAGTCTTACTAAGCACTGGGATGGATGTGAGATAATAATAATAATAATAATGTTAATATTGGTATTTGTTAAGCACTTACTATGCACCATGCACTGTTCTAAGCGCTGGGGTAGATACAAGGTAATTGGGTTGTCCCACGTGGGGCTCACAGTCTTAATCCCCATTTTCCTGATGAGGGAACTGAGGCACAGAGAAGTTAAGTGACTTGCCCAAGGTCACGCAGCTGACAAGCGGCGGAGCCGGGATTAGAACCTCTCTCTGACGCCCAAGCCCTGGCTCTTTCCATTGAGCCACGCTGCTTTTCTAATCAAGTCCCACGTGGGACTCACAGTCTAAGTAGGAGGGAGAGCAGGCATTAAATCCCCATTTGGCAGATGAGGAAACTGAGATCCAGAGAAATGAAATGACTCACCCAAAGTCACACAGCAGCTAAGAGGGGGAACCGGGATTGGAACCCGGGTCCTCTGACTTCCAGGGCTGTGTTCTTTCCATTAGGCCAAGCTCCTTCTCAAATAAACAGCCCAGGCAATGTGATAAAGTAGACAGATCTAGTGGTGGGTTTTAATAATAATAATAATTATAATGATGATGGCCAGGCACTGTTCTAAGAGCTGGGGTAGATACAAGGTTATGATCTTGTCTCACATGGGGCTCACAGTCTTAGTCCCCATTTTTCAGATGACATAACTGAGGCAAGAGAAGTGGAATGACTTGCCCAAAGTCACACAGCTGACAAGTGGCAGAGCCGGGATTAGGATCCACAAACTCTGACTTCCAAGATGTGCTCTTTCCACTAAGCCACGCTGCTTTCAGGCTCCCCGTGCCTCAGTTTCCCCATACATAGAATGGAGTAATACTTGCCTTCCTGCCCCCTCCCCCCCCACACACAAATCTTTCCCAGATATCATGAGTGTAAATGAGAGACTAATTATGAGAGTTCTTCGCTCTCTTTGGAATAAAAATGCTAATAAAATCTAAGGAATGACCATTTTGCCGAATCAAGCTCTTAATGAACTGGAAGCTCGAGATTTTCCTAAAAGTTATAGTTTTTATTCTAGTTTTTCTCTTTTAAAATCTTGCTTCTAGGGCCAACCATCGGCACTGGGCAAATTTCACAGCCACTGGTGTGGCAGGACAGTAAATTTTGTACTGAATATGGTCTCTCTAATCCAAGAGCGATCCCTCTAGGAGAAGCGGTATGGCCTAGGGCCCGGGAGTCAGAGGACCCGGGTTCTAATCCTGACTCGGCCACCTGTCTCCTTGAGACCTTGCGCGAGTGACTTTACTTTCCGGTGCCTCAGTTTCCTCATCTGGAAAATGGCGATTCAAGCCCGTTCTCTCCCTTAATTAGACTGTGAGCCCCAGGTGGGACAAGGACCGTGTCCCGCCTAATTATCGAACATCTACCCCAGCACTTAGTACAGCGTGGCTCAGTGGAAAGAGCGCGGGCTTGGGAGTCAGAGGTCATGGGTTCGAATCCCGGCTCTGCCGCTTGTCAGCTGTGTGACTGTGGGCAAGTGACTTCACTTCTCTGTGCCTCAGTTACCTCATCTGGAAAATGGGGATGAAGACTGTGAGCCTCACGTGGGACAACCTGATGACCCTGTATCTACCCCAGCGCTTAGAACAATGCTCTGCACGTAGTAAGCGCTTAACAAATACCAACATCATTATTATTATTATTATTATTACTTCACTTCTCTGTGCCTCAGTTACCTCATCTGGAAAATGGGGATGAAGACTGTGAGCCTCATGTGGGACAACCTAATTACCCTGTATCTAACCCAGCGCTTGGAACAGTGCTCTGCACATAGTAAGCGCTTAACAAATACCAACATTATTATTATTAGTTGGCACATAGTAAGCGCTTCACAACTACCACAATAACAGTAATGATCTATCACCAAGGCAAACTCTTCTGGTTTGCCATCATGATGAGTAACAGTGAGGGAAATGGTCTTCTCTGGGAATAAAAGAGTCGCTAATTTGTGCGGCCTCTCATTTCCCCAACTAGATTTTTTATCTCCTACACCATTTTGAGCTCTTCCGAGCAAGTTTCACGCTAAGGTTACTACAGGCCCCAAAATATCCAAAATATCCAGTCAGCATCTGGCCGGAGCTGGATACATACAATAATCCCCCATTCTTGAGGGCTTGTTCATTCATTCAATAGTATTTATTGAGCGCTTACTATGTGCAGAGCACTGTACTAAGCGCTTGGAATGAACAAGTCGGCAACAGATAGAGACGGTCCCTGCCGTTTGACGTGCTTACGGTCTGTTCGGGGGAGACGGACAGACGACAACGATGGCGATAAATAGAGTCGAGGGGAAGAACGTCTCGTAAAAACAATGGCAACTAAATAGAATCAAGGCGATGTACATTTTATTAACAAAATAAATAGGGTGATAGGCTTGTTAATTGTTAATCACCAACAGATAACATTTACTCCGTTCCTAGGTGAGCATATCTTAGGTTTCAAGGATTGTCTGAGGTTTTGGGATTAAGGGAGAAGCAGCATAGCCGAAAAGCACGGGCCTGGGAAACAGAAGGCCATGGGTTCGTGGGGATTGAGACTGTGAGCACCATGTGGGACTGGGACTGTTTCCAACTCGATTTGCCTGTATCCACCCCAGCGCTTAGTACAGTGCCTGGAACATAGCAAGTGCTTAACCAATATCATAATAATAATAATAATGTTGGTATTTGTTAAGCGCTTACTATGTGCAGAGCACTGTTCTAAGCACTGGGGTAGATACAGGGTCATCAGGTTGTCCCACATGAGGCTCACAGTTTTCATCCCCATTTTACAGATGAGGAAACTGAGGCCCAGAGAAGTGAAGTGACTTGCCCACAGTCACACAGCTGAGAAGTGGCAGAGCTGGGATTATTATCATGATTATTCTAGTCCCGGCTCCGCCACTTGCCTGCTGTGTGACCTTGGGCAAATCACTTCACTTCTCTGTGCCGCAGTTACCTCATCTGTAAAACGGGGATTGAGACTGTGAGCCCCTCGTGGGACGGGGACTTTGTCCATCTCGATTTGCTTGTAACCACCCCAGCGCTTAGTACAGTGTCTGGCACATAGTAAGTGCTTAACAGATACTATCGTTATTACCAAGTAGCTATTGCTGAGTGACTTACTAGCATGTAATAATAATAATAATGTTGGTATTGTTAAGCGCTTACTATGTGCAGAGCACTGTTCTAAGCACTAGGGTAGACACAGGGGAATCAGGTTGTCCCACTTGGGGCTCACAGTCTTAATCCCCATTTTACAGATGAGGTAACTGAGGCACCGAGAAGTTAAGTGACTTGCCCACAGTCACACAGCTGACAAGTGGCCGAGCCGGGATTCGAACCCATGACCTCTGACTCCAAAGCCCATGCTCTTCCCACTGAGCCACGCTGCTGCAGAAGAAATTGATTCCAGCTGAACTCTTTTTCCACATCATTATTAGCCAATTATAAATTGCAGTATTAGATCCCGTAATTGTAATAAACTGTAGTATCACTGTGGGAAAAGATTACATCCAGGAGGCCGGAAGGACAACTCCACAAAGTCATACCTTTCTTCTTCGATTATCTTTTTCATATAAGCAGAGGGGTGAATCAATTTACAGAGCATTCTCGGATCTTCTCTACATTTAAAACATGCTGGGCACTCAGTTGACTCTAAATTTGGGCCCCTACCTGTGCATTTTGGAGATAACGAAGGAACACACCAAAATTCCCCATTTTTACGTTGGGCAGATTTGGGTGCAGACAAGGAAAAACACCCTGAGGCTCTACTATTTCTGGAAAATTACAGAAAGGATGACAAACCAGATCAGGTGATTCACCCAAGGCCGGACAGTAACGTCAGATGAAGCCATGAGTTTAGAATGCAAGAATTTCTGACCCTTAAAGCGGTGGTCAAAGCAGAGAGGTGTTTTATAATGATAATAAACCATAATTACCGCATTTATTAAGTGCTTACTATGTGCCAAGCACTCACTGTGCTAAGTACTGGGATAGACAGTGGATATTCACATTGGATAACCATCCTGTCCCACAAGGTCTAATAATAATAATAATAATGTTGGTATTTGTTAAGCGCTTACTATGTGCAGAGCACTGTTCTAAGCGCTGGGGTAAACACAGGGAAATCAGGTTATCCCATGTGGGGCTCACAGTCTTAATCCCCATTTTACAGATGAGGGAACTGAGGCACAGAGAAGTTAAGTGACTTGCCCACAGTCACACAGCTGACAAGTGGCAGATCTGGGATTCGAACTCATGAGCCCTGACTCCAAAGCCCGTGCTCTTTCCACTGCGCCACGCTGCTTCTCAGGTCTAAGAAGAGGGGGTAGGATTTAAACCCCATTTAACAGAAGAGGAAACTGATGCACAGAGAAGTTAAATGACTAGCCCAAGGGCACACAGCAGACAAGTAGCAGAGTCAGGATTAAGGCACAGGTCCTCTGATTCCCAGGAATGGGCTTTTCCACTAGGCTACACTGCTTATCTCCGTGAACTGCCACTAGACTTCTTCAGAAGAATTGAATCGATCAATCAATCATATTTATTCATTCAATAGTATTTATTGAGCGCTTACTATGTGCAGAGCACTGTACTAAGCAGTTGGAATGTACGAATCGTAACAGATAGAGACAATCCCTGCCCATTGACGGGCTTACAGTCTAACTGGGGGAGGCAGACAAAAACAATAGCAATAAATATTTATCTAGTGCATACTGTGTGCAGAGCACTGTACTAAGCACTTGGGAGAGTATAGTATGATAGAGTTGGTAGACACATTCCCTGTCCACAGTTAGTTTAGAATCCAGAGGGGGAGACAGACATTAGTATAAATAAATTACTGATATGTACGTGATAATAATGATAATCGTAATAATAATTGTGGTATTTGTTAATTGCTTACTATGTGTCAAACACTGTACTAAGCACTGAGGTAGATACGAGGTAATCAGGTTAGACACAGTCCCTGTCCCACGTGGGGCTCTCAGCCTCAATCCCCATTTTACGGACAAGGTAACTGAGGCACAGAGAAATGAAGTGACTTGCCCAAAGTCACCCAGCAGACATGTGGCGGGGGTCAGGATTAGAACCCAAGACCTTCTGACTCCCAGCTGAGAGAGGAATGAATAAAGAGTACAGATTCCATGCAAGACTGATGTAGAATGGAGTGGGAGAAGAGGAAATGACGCCTTCCCAGACTAAGCCCAGCTTTTCCTCAGCTCCCCCTCCCTTCCACATCACCTCGACTCACTCCCTTTGCTCTTCTCCCCTTCCCCCGGTCCCACAGCACTTATTCATTCATTCAATCATATTTATTGAGCACTTACTATGTGCAGAGCACTGTACTAAACGCTTGGAATGTACAATTGGGCAACAGATAGAGACAGTCCCTGCCCAACAAGTGGCTTGTAGTCTATTTATACATATATATGTATTATATATATATATATTCTAAATTCTGTTTATATTGATGCCTGTTTACTTGTTTTGATGTCTGTCTCTCCCCTCTTCTAAACTGTAAGCCCGGTGTGGGCAGGGATAGTCTCTCTTTATTGCTGAATTGTACTTTCCAAGGGCTTAGTATAGTGCTCTGTACATAGTAAGCGCTCAATAAATACGATTGAATGAATGAATGAAATGAGGGCTAAGTCGGGAAAGCCCCAAGTGCTCAATACAGTGCTTTGCACACAGTAAACGCTCAATAAATACAAATGAATGAATGATTGGAAGAGATGTGCTTTTAATAAAGCTTTAAGGGTGGGGAGAGTGAATGTCTCCCCCTCTAGACCGAGTGCTCGTTGTGGGCAGGGAACGTGTCTACCAAATCTGTTATACTGTAATCTCCCAAGTGCTTAGTACAGTGCTCCTTACCCCGTAAGCGCTCAATAAAAACCCATGTCAGTCGATTGATAGGAAGAGGGACGGCGTTCCAGGAAAGAGAGAAGCAGCGTGGCTTAATGGAAAGAGCGAGGGCTTGGGAGTCAGAGGCCGAAGGTCCTAATCCCGGCTCCGCCACTTGACTGCTGTGTGACCTTGGGCAAGCCACTTCACTTCTCTGGATCTCAGTTACTTCATCAACAAAAATGGGGACTAAGACTATGAGGCCCACGTGGGACAACCTGATTACCTTGTATCTACCCCAGCGCTTAGAACAGTAATAATAATAATGTTGGTATTTGTTAAGCACTTACTATGTGCAGAGCACTGTTCTAAGCGCTGGGGTAGACACAGGGGAATCAGGTTGTCCCGCGTGGGGCTCACAGTCTTAATCCCCATTTTACAGATGAAATAACTGAGGCACAGAGAAGTTAAGTGACTTGCCCACAGTCACACAGCTGACAAGTGGCAGAGCTGGGATTCGAACCATGACCTCTGACTCCAAAGCCCATGCTCTTTCCCTGAGCTAGGCACATAGTAAGCGCTTATCAAAAACCATCATGATTATTATTAAGAGGCAGGACACGGATGGGGCTTCATCGGGGAGATAGACGCAACGAGGAGATGGACGAGAACGAGACACAGCGAGAAGGTTAGCATTAGAGGAGCGATGCGTGGGGCCCGGGTCGCAGCAAGGTGAGGTAGGAGGAGGAAAGGTGATTGAGGGTTTTAAAGTCGATGGTAAGGTGTTTCCGTTTGATGTTGAAGTAGATGGGCCACCACTGGAGGTTCTTGAGAAGCAGGGAAACACGGACTGAACAATTCTGTAAAAAAAAGATCCGGGCAGCAGAGTGAAATAAGGACTGGAGTGGGGAGAGAGAGGAGGCGGGGAGGTCAGCAAGGAGGCCGATACAGTAATCCAGGCGGGATCGGATAAAGGCTTGGATTAACATGGTCGCCGTGTGGTTGGAGAGGGAGGGTGTATTTTAGAGTTGTTTTGAAGGTTGAGCCGACAGGATTCAGTGACAGATTGAATGTGTGGGTTGAACGCGAGAGATGAGCGGAGGATAACGCCAAGGTGACAGGCTTGTGAGACGGGAAGGATGGCGTTGCCGTCTACAGTGACGGGACAGGGTTGGGGTGGGAAGATGAGGCGTTCTGTTTTGGACATGTTAAATCTGAGGTGTTAACAGGATATCCAAGTAGAGATGTCCTGAAGGCAGGAGGAAATGTGAGACTGTAGAGGAGGAGAACAAGCAGGGCTGGAGATGCAGATTTGGGAAGCATCCGCATGAAGATGTCAGTCGAAGTCACGGGAGCAAATGAGTTTTCCAAGGAAGTGGGTGTAGATGGAGACTAGGAGGGGACCCAGAACTGAATCTTGAGGGAGCCCCCACAGTCAGGGGGTGGGAAGCAGAGGAGGAGCCCGCAAAAGAGACTGAGAATGAGCGGCCAGAGAGCCAGGAGGAGAACCAGGAGAGGACAGTGTCCAGCGAAGCCGAGGTTGGATAATGTTTCCAGGAGAAGGGGTGGTCGGCAGTGTTGCGGGCAGTTGAGAGGTCGAGGAGGATTAGGATGGAGTAGAGGCCGTTGGATTTGGCAAGAAGGAGACCATCGGTGACCTTCGAAAGGGCAGTTTCTGTGGAGCGAAGGGGACGGGAGCCAGATTGGAGCGGGGTCAAGGAGTGAATCGGAGGAGAGGAAGTGGAGACCGAGGGTGTAGATGACTAGCTCAAGGAGTTTAGAGAGAATGGTGAGAAGGAGATGGGGTGATAACTGCGGGGAACCATGGAGTCAAGACCGGATCGTTTTTAGGATGGGGAGACATGAACATGTTTGAAAGCAGTGGAGAAAAAGCAACTGGAGAGTGAGCAGTTCAAGATGGTGGTCAGAGGGGAAAAGAGGGAAGGGGCAAGAGCACTGAGAAGGTGTAAAATGATGGAGTCAGACGCGCCAGTGGAGGGGGCCGATTTTGTGAGGAGGTGGGAGCTTTCCTCATGAAGGGGTGGGACGGACTGGAGAGCAGCAAGGGAGATTCTAGGGAGATCACACCTGATGGTTGCAATATCCTGAGTAAAGTACGTGGCATGATTAGGGGCAAGAGATGGGGGAGCAGGGCAGAAAGGGGGTTGAGGCCTCGAAATTTAATTATCTGTCATTTACCATCCATTTCAAGGTCTCTTATGAGTCCATTTTTCATAGCATTTAATGGCTTATAAAACACGTTAAAAAAAGGAAATCTTGAATTTAAAAAAAAACTGTTTCAAGACAAAATATGGGAATGTGACTGCTTCTCATTTCTGTCACGGAAATGAGAAACAGCATGGCCTACTGGGTAGATCACGGGCCTGGGAGTCAAAAAGACGTGGGTTCTAATCCCAGCTCCACCACATGTCTGCTGAGTTGACCTGGAACAAGTCACTTCACTTTTCCGGGCCTCAGTTTCCTCATCTGTTAAATAGGGATTAAGACCGTGAGCCCCTCGTGGGACAGGGACCGTGTCCGACCTGACTACCTTGTATCTATCACAGTGCTTGGCACATAGTAAGCACTTAACAAACACTGCAATTATTACTAAAATATTACTTTCTAAAGTATGAGCCATCCCAAATATAGTCTATCGTTTGGAGGCAGAATTTTAATCTATGCAGTCAAAAGTGGGCCACTACAGAAAATCAAAAGCACTACTGGTAATTCTGGAATTGGGTAAATGCTTACTCTATGGCAAGCACTGTTCTAAGCACTGGGGTCGATACAGGGCAATCAGGTTGTCCCACATGGGGTTCACAGTGTTAATCCCCATTTTACAGATGAGGTAACTGAGGCCCGGAGAAGTGAAGTGGCTTGCCCAAGGTCACACAGCAGACAAGTGGCGGAGCCAGAATTAGAATCCAAGTCCTTCTGACTCCCAAGCCCGGGCTCTTGCCCCTAACTCATGCCGCTTCCCTGCTTCCCTAGCCCTCAGTTTCTACATCTGTAAAATGGGGTTTCAATACCCGTTTTCCCCTTTTCCTTAGACTAAGCCTCATGTGAGAGAGGGACTGCATCTGACCTGATTAGCCTGTCTTTACGCCCAGCGCCCAGAACAATGCTTGCCATATAGTAAGCACTTAACCAAATTCCAGAAGTATTAGTAGCGCTTTTGATTTTGTTTAGCGGCCTACTTTAAACTGTATAGATTAAAATACTGCCTCTATATCATTATTATGATTATATGATAAACCCTCTTTATTTGGGATGGCGCATAATTTAGAAAGTAAAGCCTCTCATGAGATTTTCCCCTGAAACACAAAGAGAACTGACAAGGTGCGCAGTATATCAGAATGAGAGCTCAGCTCAAAAACATTACTGGGCAAGAGGCCAGTGGCGGAGTGCTTCCCCAAACTGATAACCGGTTTTACTACAATACCGTTCTTACTCCACGACGTTAGTTTCGTGCCGCTGTTGTTTATAAAAACGCTCGTTTTATTTCCTACATCTATCTGTGCAATTTTTACATTGCTATCTTAGATTCTCTATTTGCACCTGACACTTGGTGAGAGTGTTTTTGTTCTTTTCCTAAGAGGGACATCGAAGCATGCTTTTCCAAATATAAACATCACTTCAGGTCATCTAGCAGCCTTTATGTGGAACTATCAAAGGAGCTATTAAAGGAAACCAAATATCCAAATAACCTCGTGAGGGCAGGAAATGTGTCTGCTATATCGTTGCGCCGTACTCTCCCAAGAGCTCAGTTCACTGTCCTGCACAGAGTAAGCACTCGATAAATACGATTGAACGAGTGATCCCGAATGTAATTTGGAATTGCTCCACAATCTGTCCGCTCCTCCCTCACCTCCAAAATAAAAGATTATGTCCTGCACTCGTTTAATCTGCCAATAAATATGACAGATTGATGGAGAACGAAGTTTGGCAATGCTCCACAGTCATTCCCCCTGCTCTCGGGGTGAAAAACAAAATAATAATAATAATAATGATGGTATTTGTTAAGTGCTTACTATGTAATAATAATAATAATGTTGGTATTTGTTAAGCGCTTACTATGTGCCGAGCACTGTTCTAAGAACTGGGGTAGACACAGGGGAATCAGGTTGTCCCACGTGGGGCTCACAGTCTTAATCCCCATTTTACAGATGAGATAACTGAGGCACAGAGAAGTGAAGTGACTTGCCCACAGTCCCACAGCTGACAAGTGGCAGAGCCGGGATTCAAACCCATGACCTCTGACTCCAAAGCCCGTGCTCTTTCCACTGAGCCACGCTGCTTCTCTGTGTGTGAAGCACTGTTCTAAGTGTTGGATAATAATGGTATTTATTAAGCACTTACTATGTGGCAAGCACTGTTCTAAGCACTGGAGTAGATACAAGGTAGTGATGTTGTCTCATGTGGGGCTCACAGTCTTAATCCCTATTTTACAGATGAGGTAATTGAGGCACAGAGAATAATAATAATAATGTGATTTAAGTGCTTACTATGTGCCAATCACTGTTCTAAGCACAGGGGTAGATACAAGGTAATGAGGTTGTCCCACGTGGGGCTCACAGTCTTAACCCCCATTTTTACAGATGAGGTAACTGAGGCCCAGAGAATAATAATAATAATGATAATAATAATAATGGTATTTGTTAAGCATTTACTGTGTGCCAGGCACTGTTCTGAGCACTGGGATAGATACAAGGTTATCGGGTTTGTCCCACGTGGGGCTCGCAGTCTTAATCCCCATTTTTACGGATGAGGTAACTGAGGCCCAGAGAAGTAAAGTGACTCGTCCAAAGTCACACAGCAGACAAGTGGCGGAGCCGGAATTAGAACCCAGGTCCTTCTGACTGCCAGGCCCGGGCTCTAGTCCCTAGGCCACGCCGCTTCTCCAAAGACTAAAAAAGATTAAAAAGGAGAAGTCAAGCCCAAATTCATGATTGAGGTGGAAGGGTTTAAAGCCTTTCATCTCAGGATTGTAAGGCTAAATGGGGATGCTTTTTTGGTAAGGAAAAGAAAGAAAAAGTTAATAATTCCCGATGATGATGATGATGGGATTGGAGGGAACTGTCCATTTCTGGCCATTTTTCAGGGCGCCAAGCGGCATCCTCCGGGCAGGGTGACTTTCCGGGAGCGGGCAGGCCAAGGGGAACAATGCTTCGCACAGGGTAAGTGCTTAGCCAATACCATCATCATCATTATTATTATTATATCAGCTCCGAGGGGCTCAGTGGGGGACTGACCTTCAACCGGGTTTTGGGAGCTTTTAATAATAATAATGGTAATAACAAGAAGAATGTTAGTATCTGTTAAGCGCTTACTCTGTGCGGAGCACTGTTCTAAGCGCTGGGGGAGATACAGGGTCATCAGGTTGCCCCTCGTGAGGCTCCCAGTCTTCCTCCCCATTTTGCAGACGAAGGAACCGAGGCCCAGAGAAGTTGTGACTTGCCCACCGTCACCCAGCTGACAAGTGGCAGAGCGGCGATTCGAACCCACGACCTCTGACTCCCAAGCCCGGGCTCTTTCCACGGAGCCACGCTGCTTTCAGTGGGAGCAGCGCTAAGCACTGTGCTAAGCGCTTGGTAGAGGACACTTGGGCGACAGAGACGGGCCGGGGACACGACTTGGCGTGTCTAAGCAGGGTGGGTTTGTTTGTTGTTGTTGTTGTTGTTGTGGGTTTTTCCTGCAGTTCTGGGTGTTGTGGCTGCGGAGGCTGGGCGTGGGCGGGGCTGGGGGCAACCCTGCGGGGCGAGGGGGGACACCCTGCGCGGGGACACACTGTGCGGGACGCTGCGCGGGGGTGGTGGCCGGGGCAAAGGCGGCGAGGACGTGGACCCTACGTTGGGGGCTGCGGGCATCGGCGCCCCCAACTACAAAACCCGCTTCTGCAGGGACCCCTCCCATCCGCCCCCATCTCCACCCTATATCCCCCCCCTCCATCCCCCATATCCCCCCCCATCCTCACCCTATATCCCCCCGTCCATCCCCATCCCTCCATATCCCCCCCACCTTATATCTCCCCTCCATCCCCATCCCCACCCTATATCCCCCCAATCCCCAACCCCATCCTATATCTCCCCCAATCCCCATCCCCCCATCCCCACCCTCCATCCCCACCCTATATCTCCCCAATCCCCATCCCCCCATATCCCCCCCTCCATCCCCACCCTATATCCCCCCCAATCCCCATCCCCCCCATATCTCCCCTCCATCCCCACCCTATGTCCCCTCCAATCCCCATCCCCCCATATCCCCCTCTCCATCCCCACCCTATATTCCCCCCCAATCCCCATCCCCACCCTATATCCCCCCCTCCATCCCCCCTCCATCCCCATCCCATTTCCCCCATATCCCCATTGTCCATTCCAAGCGCTTAGTACAGTGCCCTGCACATAGTAAGCGCTCAATAGATACTATTGAATGAATGAGTGAATGAATACCCCCCCATCCCCATGCCCCCCCCCGCCGGGGGCCCCGGGCACAGTGGACAGATGGCAAACACCCCATCCCCCACCCCCCACATCCCACCCCCCAACACACACACACACACCGGGGGGGGGGGGGGGAGGCGGAGGGAGGGAAGGAAAGGGGAAAGGGGAAGGGAGAAGAGGGAAGGGGACGGGAGGAAAGGGAGAAGAGAAGGGGGAGGGGAGAGGAGGGGAGGAAAAAGGGGTCGGGGAGGAAAGGGGAGGAGAGAAACAGGGGAGGGGGAGAAAAGGGAAGGGGAGAGGGAGAAGAGAAGGGGGAAGGCAGAAAACAGGGGAGGAGGGGGAAGGGGAGGAAAGGGGAGGGGAGAAAACAGGGGAGGGGGGAGAAAAGGGGAAAGAGGGGAGGAAGAGGGGTGGGGGAGAAGAGGGGAGGGGAGAAAAAAGGGTGGGGGAGGAAAGGGGAGGGGAGAAAAAGGGAAAGGGGAGAAGAGGGGAGGGAAAAGGGGTGGGGGAGGAGAGGGGAGGAAAAAGGGTGGGGGAGGAAAGGGGAGGGGAGAAAGAAAGGGGAGGAGAAAGGAGTGGGGGAGGAAAGGGGAGGAGAGAAAAAAGGGGTGGGGAGGGGAGAAAAAAGGGGTGGAGAGGGGAGGAAAAAGACGTGGGAGAGGAGAGAAGGGAGTGGAGGAAAAGGAAAGGGGAGGAAAAAAGGGGCGGGATCGGCGGGCAGGTGTCTGTGTGTGTGTGTGTGTGTGTGCGCAGAGTGTGTGCAGAGTGTGCGTTTGTGTGTGCAGAGCGTGTGTGCGCGCGCACCTGTCCGCACCTAGGGCCCCGCACCTAGGGCCCCGCACCTAGGGCCCCGCCCCGGGCCCCGGGCCCCCGGCCCCGCTGCCCGCACCGCCTCCCTCTCTGTCTCTGTCTCTGTGTGTCTGTCGGTCGGGTGTTTGGTGTTCGGGGGAGCTGCCCCGGGGTGGGGCCGGGCCGGGCCGGAGCGGTGCGGGGCCCCCGGAGCCATGTCCGACTGCGGGGTGGGGGTCGGGGTGGGGGTCGGGGTGGGGGGCTACATCCGGACGGTGCTGGGCCAGCAGATCCTGGGCCAGCTGGACAGCTCCAGCCTCGCCCTGCCCTCCGACGCGCGCCTCCGCCAGGCCGGCCGAGGACGCCCACCCGGACCCGCACCCGGCCCGGGACCCGGCCCGGGACCCGGCGGCGACCACCGAGCCAAGACCCTCCGCGTCCAGGAGCAGGTCCAGCTCACCCTGGCCAGGAGGGGCCGCAGCCACGCCAACCACGGTCAGGAACCGCACCGGCCCCAACCGCCCCCGCACCCCCCTCTCCCTTCCTTCTTCTTCCTTCCCCTCCCTGCTCCCGTCCTCTCCCTTCCTTCCCCTCCCTGCTCCCGTCCTCTCCCTTCCTCTCCCTGCTCCCTTCCTCTCCCTTCCTTCCTCTCCCTTCCTTCTTCTCCCTTCCTTCTTCTCCCCGTCTCTCCCTGCTCCCTTCCTCTCTCTTCCTTCTTCTCCCTTCCTCTCCTTTCCTCTCCCTTCTCCCCCTTCCCTTTCGCTTCTCCCTTCCTCTCTCTCCTTCTCCCTTCCTCTCTCTCACTTCCTCTACCTTCCTTTCCCCTCTCCCTTGTCCCTTCCTCTCTCTTCTCCCTTCCTCTCTTCTTCTCCCTCCCTCTCCCTTCCTCTTTCCTTCCCCTCTCTTCCTCTTCCTTCCCCCCCTTCTCTAACTCTCTTTCTTCTCCCTTCCTCTCCTTATTCTCCCTTCCTCCTCTCCCTCTCTCCTTCCTCTCCCTGCCTCTCTTCCTCTTTCCTCTTCTTCCTCTCCTTTCTCCCTGCTCCCTTTCCCTTCCTCTCTTCTCCCTTTCTCTTCTTCTCTTCTTCCTCTCCCTTCCTTTCCTCTCTTCTCCCTCTTCTTCTCTTTTTCCTCTCCCCCCTTTCTCTCCCTTCCCCTTCTCCCTCCCCCTCCCTTCCCCTTCTCCCTCCCCCTCCCTTCCCCTTCTCCCTCCCCCTCCCTTCCCCTTCTCCCTCCCCCTCCCTTCCCCTCCCGTCCCCTCCCTTCCCCTCCCCAGCCGTCGACTCCTTGCCGCCTTTTGTCTCAGCACCTGTTGCTGCCCACCTGTTATTCTTTGTCATGTTTATTGAGCGCTTACTGTGTGCCGAGCACTGTACTAAGTGCTTGGGGAAGTACAAATCAGCAATAAAGAGGGACAATCCCTACCCACAACGAGCTCACCTGTTATCATCCACTGCCTTCGGTAACTTTTTTCCTCCGGCCTCCCTACCAGTTCGGGAAAACGCCAGGTGCCCGCTTGGCTCTCAAGCTCAGGAATGGTAACAGTAGTATTTGTCAAGTGTGTGCCAGGCACTGGACTGAGCGTTGCAGGGGAACGCACAGTCCTTGTCCTAGATGGGGTTCACAGTCTTAACGCCTATTTTGCAGATGGGGGAATGCACAGTCCCTGCCCTACGTGGGGCTCACGATCTTAATGTCCGTTTCCCAGATGGGGGAACAGGAGCCCAGAGAAGTGAAGTGACTTGCCCAAGGTCACGCAGCTGACCAGGGGTGGAGCCGAGAATAGAACGGGACTGCGCTCACCACCTCTGCCTTTTAGGCAGTCTGAGGGGCAACTGACCAGCTCGGGTCTCAGAACCTCCCCACGTAGTAATAATAACAGTAATAATATTTATTAAGCAGGTATTGTGTGCCCGATATTGGGGTGGACTCAACATCAGCAAGTTGGGCACGGGGCACCCAGTCGAAGCCGGGGAGAGGGAACAGGTTTTGAATGTCTGTTTTACCGATGGGGCAACTGAGGCGCAGAGAGGTTAAGGAGTAATTGTCGTATTAAGCGCTCACTATGCACCGAGCACTGTTCTGAGCTCCGGGGTAGTTGCAAGGTCGTCGGGTTGGCCCCAGTCCCTGTCCTACAGGGGGTTCACAGGCTTCATCCCCATTTGACAGACGAGGTGTCCCCGGTCGCACAGAAGGGAAGGGGTGAAGCCGGGATTAGAACCCAGGTCCCCTGCTTTCCAGCCCTTTGCTCTTTCCACTGGGCAATGCTGCTTCTCACTGTGCTGCTTATTAACTCCCCAGGCCTCCCGACCCCTAGAAATGCCGTGGCTCTCAGAAATTGTTGTGGGCAGGGACTGTGTCTGCTGTTGGATTGTCCTCTCTCGAGTGCTTAGTTTAGTGCATTGCACACAGTAAGCTCTCAGTAAATACGATTGAATGAGTGAAATGGTGCCCAAAGTGCCTTGGTTACTTGGGATGGAATACGGGGTGGCGGCTGGTTGTGAATCCCTGGGGGGTGGAGGTTGGTGGCCAGAAGGAATAATGCCCTCCCCTGCCACACACCCCTATCCCACCCCCCACCCCCAGCCCTGCGTGCTGAAATAACCTGCCTCCACCCTCTGCTCCCCTCCCCCTAAAAAAGCCCTCCAGACCAAGTGGTCTTTAGCTTCCGAAGGCCTGGAGTGAAGTCAGTAGAGAGGCAAACTCCGCAAAAACTGAATCAGAGAAAAATGCTGATAGGAGAGTCCATAAATTAAAACGAAAAGCATCCAGTGAACTAAACCAAAAAAAAAAAAAAAAGTGAGAAAATGTGCCATGATCTGAATTCTCTCTATCCCTAAAGGCACTCCCTGTCCGTAAATCAGATGGGCAAGGGAGGCATATTAACCCCCTTCTGGCCCTTCCAGAACTCTTTTAGGCACTGAAAAGAATAAGGCTAAATATAAATGGAATTCACACCCATCATCTAAAAATCAGACAGGGATTTTGGCAGTGTGAATTTAGTTTAGCCGACTCCAGTAATTGCAAATCTAAAGAGGGCTCAGTAGGTGAAGAAAATTGAATACTGATTCCAAAGTGGAGAATTCAAATATGTTTATGCTTTTATTCATGCAACCAGATGCTCAGTAAAGACTGCGTATTTTCCTCCTGCCACTTGTCAGCTGTGTGACTGTGGGCAAGTCACTTAACTTCTCTGTGCCTAAATTACCTCATCTGTAAAATGGGGATCAAGACTGAGCCTCACATGAGACAACCTGATTACCCTGTATCTCCCCTAGCGCTTAGAACGGTGCTCTGCACATAGTAAGCGCTTAACAAATACCAACATTATTATAATAATTTGGGTTATTCCAAATAAATACCCCAGGGAAGTAGGAGACGGGACAAGAGAACTCGAGGTCCCCCCGAGCTCTGGATTCCTGGTGGCCTCTGAGAGCCGAGTTAAAACCTGTCCAAAGCTCCCATTGTTTCTGTTTCCTTGCCACTTTGAGAACTTTCACCAGTCCGAAGGGAGCACTCAGATTCCAACTGCATCCTCTCCCCCAACCCTGCACAGATCTGGGGAGAGTAATTACGCAACAAGGTAAAAGGCAGTTCACACCATGCCAGCCATTCCCGAGTCCCACTCAATTCTTGCCCAACTATAAGAGTTCAAGGGTCAGACCGATCCCAGGCTATCACAGGTCTGAAGGGCTTGGGAAAAGTGAATCGGTCCTATCTCTTACCTTGGGAATTCAGGTTCCCACTAGAGCGTTTTCGGGAAAACCCTGGGGGCCCAGGCCAAACTAGAGGGGGCCTATATAAGGCAAGCAAAAAAATTAACGTGATTAAATTATACCAGTAGCTCTCCCCCTTCCTATTTTACCTCAGTCAGTCCGTGGATCCTATTTATCGAGTGCTTATTGTGTGCAGAGCACTGTACTTACTGTACTTGATTCTATTTATCGTGATAATGTTGTTTTTATTTCGTTCTCTTTTGCTCTGCCGTCTGTCTCCCCAGATTAGCCTGTGAGCCCATCAGTGGGCAGGGATTGTCTCTATCTGTTGTCTAATTGTACATTCCAAGCGCTTGGTACAGTGCTGTGCACATAGTAAGCGCTCAGTAAATAGCATTGAATGAATGAATACTTAGCGCTTGGGAGAGTACGATATAACAGTATAACAGACACGTTTCCTACCCATAATGAACTTACAGTCTAGAGGGGGAGACAGACCTTAAGATAAATAAAGGAAATGACAGTTTTGGACATAAATGTTGTGGGGCTGAAAGGGGAGTGAATAAAGGGAGCGAGTCAAGGCGATGCAGAAGGGAGTGGAAGAAGAAGAAAGGAGGGCTTAGGAAAGGCCTCTTGGAGGCGATGGGCCTTCAGATGCGGCTTTTGAAGGAAGGGTGAGAATTGTCGGATATAATAATTTTGCTGTTTGTTAAGTGCTTACTGTGTGCCAGCGACTGTTCTGAAGAGGGAGGGAATTCTAGGGCAGAAGCAGGACGTGGGCGAGAGGTCGGCAGCGAGATAGATGAGATCAAGGTACAGTGAGAAAATTAGCGTTAGAGGAATGTGTGGGCTAGGTTGTAGTAGGTGAGGTAGGCGGGGGCAAAGCCACTACTAAGCGCTTTAAAGCCAGTGGTAAGGAGTTTCTGGTTGATGTGGAGGTGAATGGGTAACCCCTGGAGGTTCTTGAGGAGTGGGGAAACTTGCGCTGAACATTTTTGTAGAAACGTGAACCAGGCAGCAGAGTAAAGTGTCGACTGATGTGGGGAGAGACAGGAGGCAGGGAGATCAGCAAGGAGCCCGATACGGTAATCAGTGTGGACTGTGAGGTCGTTGTGGGCAGGGATTGCCACTCTTTATTCTTGTAGTGTACGTTCCCAAACGCTTAATACAGGGCTCTGCACACAATAAGCACTTAATAAATACGATCGAATAAGAGAAGTGCTTGGATTGATGTGGCAGCAGTTTGGATGGAGAGGAAAGGGCAGACTTTAAGCGATGTTGTGAAGGTCGAACCAACACGATTTAATGATGGGTGAATACGAGGATCGAATGAGAGAGAGGAGTCAAGGATTTTGCCCCGGGTTTTGGAATCGTGAGACAGGAAGGATGGTGGTGCCATCTACGGTGATGGGAAAATCCGGGGAAGGACAGGATTTGGGTGGGAAGATAAACAGTTCTGTTTTCGACATATAGCGTTTGAGGAGACCGTGGGACATCCAAGAAGAGATATCTTGAAGGTAGGAGGAGATGCGAGATTGCAGAGACGGAGAGAGAGAGAGAGAGAGATCAGGGCTGGAGATGTAGATTGGGGATTCATCTGCGTAGAAGTGGTAGTCGAAGCCATGGGAGAGATTGAGTTCTCCAAGGGAGTGGGTGTAAATGGAGAATAAAAGGGGACCCAAAACTGAACCTCGAGAAACCCCCACAGTTAGGGAGTGTCTAACTTGAACTCCTTCAACACCAACCTTCTCACTGTACCTCCGTCTCCCCTTCCTCACCATCAGCCCGTGGCTCACATCTTCCCACCAGCCTGGCCTGGAGCCCCCTCCCCTTTCATATCCGACGGACCCTCTCTTTCCCCATCTTCAGGGACCTGTTAAGATAACTTCTCCTCCAAGAAGCCTTCCTTGACTACAACCTGATTCCCACCCTTTTCTTCCTTCCTTCTGCATTGCCTGTGCACTTGGGTGTGTATCTGTAAGTACTTCGACTCTTACCTCAGCCCCAAAGCACTTAGGTACATGTAGATATACCCTGGTGCTTCCTCTACCTGTAATTTTAATGTCTGCCTCCCCGCACTAGGTTTGCAAGTTTTTGAGGGCAGAGATGAAATCTCTCAACTCTCTTGCATTGTACTCTCCCAAGCTCTTAGTACAGATTCATTCATTCATTCATTCATTCATTCATTCAATCAATCATATTTATTGAGCCTTTACTGTGTGCAGAGCACTGTACTAAGCGCTTGGAAAGTACAGTACAGCAGTAGAGACAACTCTCAAGCTCTTAGTACAGTTTTTTGCACACAGAAGGCTGTCAGATGTCATTGATTGAGTCAGTCAAGCATTCTATCTCCAATGGGAAGTTTGAAAAATGATTTTCATGGTGACATCCTTCCTCATGGTCTATATGCATACATAGACATATTTATGTATGTGTGTTTGTATAAACACACATAAATCTAACATCTGTAATGTTACTTTCCATCTAGTAACCCTTTATGGATTTCTTTTCCATGAGGTGATCCAAGTTCATCTTGAACCTACAGATATTTTTAACCCGTACACCTTGTAGTAATGAATTTCATGCACTTTCAGCCTATGTGAAGGAGTTTGCTTATTTTTTTTTTTAAAAAAAAACACTTACCCTCTTAAAGCCTCAATAGGTTGGGAAGCAGTGTGACCCAGTGGAAAGAGCACTGACCCAGGAGTCAGAAGATATGGGTTCTAATCCCGACTCTGCCACTTGTCTGCTGTGTGACCTTGGGCAAGTCACTTCACTTCTCTGTTCCTCAGCTCATCTGTAAGATAGGGATCAAGACAGTGAACCCCATGTGAGACATGGACTGGGTCCAACCTGATTAGTTTTTATCTATCCCAGCGCTTAGTACAGTGCCTGGCACATAGTAAGCGCTTAACAGTCACCATAAAAACAAATAGTTGCCTCCTCGACTGGGGGATGTGAGATGTGGTGAACAGCAATTCTGTGTTTACCTGGTCCACACCCTTCATGATTTTGACAAACCTCAATCATGTTTCCCCCCTCCCCCCAAACAAGTCTGTGTCCTTCCTGAAACTTAAGCTTGGTCCCCTTAAGCTTGGTAGCAACTCTGGAGGTCTGGGCGCTGTGGGAGACAGTGGGAAGACTTGATATTCACCCCACTCTCAGTTCCACAGCATGTAAGTACGCGTCTGTCATTTATGTTAACTTCTGTCTCCCCCTCTAGACTGGAAGCTCCTTTGGGCAGGGATTGGGTCTGCCAAATCTGTGCTATTCTTCTCTCCCAAGTGCTCAGTACAGTTCTCTACACACAGTAAGCACTTAATAAATACCATTGATTGATTGAACCCAGTTCCTGCCCTAGCCCCAGGCCAGACCTGAACTTCCAGAACCTCAGGGAATATGCAGAAGGGAATTTTGGAGTGGGCCTGAGAAGATATTTCTATCAACACAGCGTGCAAGAGAACGTAACCAATTCGTTGCCTTTGAATGGGACAGGGGAAAGTGAGGCAGGCACAACTCTAAGGACATAAGAAATGTCCTTATGAAGCAGCATGGCTCAGTGGAAAGAGCCCGGGCTTGGAAGGTCGTGGGTTCTAATCCCGACTCCGCCACTTGTCAGCTGTGTGACTTTGGGCCAGTCACTTCACTGCTCTGTGCCTCAGTTACCTCATCTGTAAAATGGGGATTAAGACTGTGAGCCCCAAGAGGGACAACCTGATTACTTCGCCTCTACCCCAGCGCTTAGAACAGTGCTTTGCACATAGTAAGTGCTTAACAAATACCATCACTATAAGAAATGCCCTTAGTGGAGTAAAACAGTGATCTCTCCAGCTTAGTGTCGTAGGTTTAACAATGGGCCAAAGGCCCTTGGGAAGAATTGTCAGGTGGCTGCTCTCTTCGATATTTATCCCGGTGTTTAAGGACGGACTGTCGAATGTATCCAACTTGCCCTCTCCATCCTTTTATAGTCCTGGCGATAATCTGATAGGGACCCATCTCCACATATCTATCCAAATGCCCCTTGAACTTAATATTTTCTGTTGCATAACTTTGTGTGGTGATTATTTCCATAAACTCAACACCCGCTGTGGAATGAAGCTCTTCCTTTTTGTTTGCTTTCAACTTTCCATTCTGAAGCTTCACCTATCTGATACTTCCCCGGAGTTACTTCGCCTTAGACTCAGGAATGTTTCAGCCCCTGCCCGGGAATGTGTCTTCCAGCTAAAGAACAAAGGAGTCAAAATGCTTTGATTACAAACACAGCTCTTTAGCCAAGGCATCGGGCTCTGGGCTGAGGCAGACTGTAGATAAGGACAGCTCAGGATTTAATACCCGCTCTGTCCCGGTTCCAGACTTTTGAGCTTCGAAAAGGAAATGAGCTTTCAGAGATCGCCCTGACGTATTGAAACTCAAGTCTTCTCACAATGGAAGTTTTTAGCGAAAGTTGATAAAACACTTTGGAAAGGTAAAAACATGCCCAAGTGCCGAATTGATGGCACTGTGGGGAGTATTTTGCTCCACAGGCTGAAGCAAAGTCAGAAATTTTGAGACCGAGGCAGGTTGGGCTCAGCTCGGTGTCAACAGCCGCATTCTGTGAAGGAAAGCTGTCCAGATCCCTCTTTCCTCTTTAACTCTGCCATAGGGGTCTGGTTGTTCTGATCTAAACAAATTCAAATGTCTGAGGAGTTTTGCATGTTTGGCATGCCAATCATTTCCATACAGATGATAAGCTCCTGAAGCCAGAGGAAGAGAGAAATGTCAGAGATATGTCAGTGGTTACCCAGCAAAGGACTTAAAAGGTTAAAGTTCTTCTTTCAAATGCTTCCCAGAACATCACTGACACTAAACTACAGATAAGTGATTTTAATTGTAAATCATTCATATAAAATCCCTTAGGAGTGGGGAGGAGAGCGGAAAACAGCTTTGGAAAATGAGCCTGAATTTCTGGTGACATTTTGCTTCCTTTCCCTAAGTAACTCTGAGAGAAGATGACTTAATGCCAGGATTACCAGGAGGAAAAATGCACTTCCTAACTGCTGGAAAATATGGATTTTCATATTTCTTACACCCTCTCGGGCTACCCGAGTGGGAGGACACCCGCGCATTGTGCACGTCTTGTAAAACACAGAACAATCTCCCAGTGCTGTTACTCTGGTAACATAGTGGTGGAATTCTCTCCCTCCTACCTTCCTCGAACCCTTCTCTCTACCCAAGCTTCTGCAGTAGCTAGACTTTCCTTACTTCCAGTCAGATCTCAGTCACCTGCATTTATTGGGCACCTCTTTGGAAGAGAGTACTGTGGTCTGTGTGTTTAGGAGCGTTGGCAGAGAAGATTCCTACCCCCTAGGTGTTTATAATCTAGTGGAATCCCTTCCCTAATGGGCCATGAAAGGCAAAAATCAAGATAAGGGTAGAACCAGAAGTCAGTGAATAGAGGCTACTTCAGCATTGTTCAAACGGAGGCCAAGGAATGAAGCCATTTTGGGGGGGAAACTGCAAAGACAGTTGTGGCAGAAGATGGAAGCCGGGGCCTGAAGGCGGGGCTGGTGATTTGGGGAGTAGAGTAGTGTCCCAGACTCATTTTCCTGAGCACGATACGTCTGTCTTGTCTTATGCCATTGAGTCGTTTCCAACCCATAGCGTCACCGCAGACACATCTCTCCCAGAACGCCCCACTCTCCATCTGCCATCGTTCTGGTAGTGGATCCAGAGTTTTCTTGGGAAAAATCTAGAAGTGGTTGACCATTGCCGCCTTCCGCACGGTCAACTTGAGCCTCCGCCCGCGACTCTCCCGTTCACGGGTATGTTTTGACTTGTAGCAGGTGCCTTCCACTCGCTAGCCACTGCTCTAGCTAGGAATGGAATGGGTCTGCCTCCGCTGGACTCTCCCTTCCGTGGCCGAGACTGGTAGACTACTGGAGACTCTCCAGGTGCCACCCTGAGGGGGGGGTCGAAATTTCTGAGGGAGGAGTTAATGCCGTGGTGACTCAGATGTGAGAATCTGACACTCTTTCCCAAGCTACTCAACAGACATCCGTTCCAACACACCTCACTGGTAGCTAACCATCAGATAAGGGAGATGAGTCTGCAGTAAAAGGGCTGAGAATTCTGCATTCCTCAGGCCCCATCCCGATTTAAGGCGAGACCTCCCTTCAGACTGAATGGAGCTGCCGAGGCCACCCAGATGGAAGCACATTCAAAATTGGAAGAATGCAAGGGTCCTGTTGGGCGTTGTTCTGTTTAGATAGCAGAAATGCTTTGTGAGGGAAGTAAACCCGAGGCAAGAAATGTTGAATAATCTTATTTTTAGCTCATTCACTGGCCTGACTGGATTATTTATAGGCCGTATGCTTTTGAAAGTATCTTCCTTGATGAAAATTGCAAATAGTTGTTCCACCTGTAAACCCCACCTAAACAAAGAGCTGAGAATGTTTCAGAGTATTTTTAGATTAGTAGGTGGCACAGGGAAATAGAATTGCTACCTATCTGGGGGTTGATGGACTACAGTAGAATGTGCTCTGATTCTAGATATGCTTCCAAAGTCTCTGAAAAAATCGAAGAATCAAGCTGCAAAGTGTACTATAGTTTGGTTTGGGGGTTTGGGAAAGCAGGGTGGCCTGGTAGAAAGGGCGTGGACCTGGGCATCCGGGGAACCTGGCTACTAATCCCGGCTCCGCACATACCCGCTGTATGATGTTGGGGAAAGTCACTTCGCCTCTTCCCTTCCCGGTGCCTCGGTTATCTGTAAAATGGGCATCGAGGCTGAGAGCCCCATATGGGACAGGGAATGTTTCCAACTTGATTTGCTTGTATCCACCCCAGGACTTAGTAAAGTGCCTGGCACGTCGTGAGCGCTTAACAAATATCATTATTATTGTTTTCTCGGCCTCAGCTCCCTCATCTGCAAAATGGGGCTTCGATTCCTGTTCTCCCGAGCCCCATGTAGGACCCGATTATCTTGTATCTACCCCAGCGCTTATTGCAGGGCTTGACACATACTATGCACTAAATGAACACCACAGTTTTCATTGGTTTCCCATTAGATGACCAAGTGTCATCTTCACTTTTCCTATTAAAAAGTAGAGGATTTCCATGACTTCCCACTGGTGGCTAATTTTCAGAGGTATACGTGCCTCTGTCAACCCAAGTGTTGAATTATCCCAAATCCGGAGAAGCCATATATTTAGCAACCCTGCTTCACCTCTGCTCCTCCCCTCAAAACGTTTTGATCATTCAAAGTGAAAAATAATTTTACTTCTAAAATCACATTCCACACACCTGTCATGTGCACATAAGAATGCACCTTCATTCAGGATCCCCACATCATTAACATCTTTCCCCATGCTGTCAACGGCAGACCAGTTGGCAAAAGCTCTAGCGGTGGGTTTTGACTCTTCAAAGGCAGAGGTGAAAGAAGCCCCAGATTAGGCCTGAACCCCAAAGTGACAGAGTCCTTCTCCCCTTCTAGACGGTAAATTCCTTGTGGGCAGAGAACGTATCTACCAATTCGGATATACCGCACTCTCCCAAGAGCTTAGTACAGTGCTCTGTACAAAGTAAAAACTTAATAATTATGATTGAGTGTACTAAGAAAACCCCAGACAGACCTGAAGATTTTCCCCTTGCCATCTGGAGAGGGGAGTGGCAGGGGAAAGACAGATAAAGGCGGTGGAGCACTGTGCTAAGCAAATGAGAGAGTACAAGAGGGTGTGAAGTCACACTCCCTTAAATATCGATTTTTAGACTATTGTGTGTTTGGGGTGACTGAAAGCTTTACTCTCACTTTCACTTCATTTCTAATCAGTAGATAGGTATTTAATGTATCATGGTTATATAATGCATGACAAAAAAATTGTCCATTTTAAAAAGGCCCTTTGAAATGTCAGTATGATAGTACAGATGGAGGTATTGGAACAACAATCAATCGTATTTATTGAGTGCAGGGCACTGTACTAAGAGGGGGTAGAGAAGCAGCGTGGCTCAGTGGAAAGAGCCCGGGCTTGGGAGTCAGAGGTCATGGGTTCGAAATCCCAGCTCTGCCACTTGTCAGCTGTGTGACTCTGGGCAAGTCACTTAACTTCTCTGTGCCTCAGTTACCTAATCTATAAAATGGGGATGAAGACTGTGAGCCCCACGTGGGACAACCTGATTCCCCTGTGTCTACCCCAGCGCTTAGAACAGTGCTCTCCACTTAGTAAGCGCTTAACAAATACCAACATAATTATTATTATTATTATAACAGATTTGGTAGACAAGTTCCCTGCCCATAAGGAGCTTACAGTCTAGAGGAGCATAATCAATCAATCACTGGTATTTATTGAGCTCTTATTCTTGCAGAGCACTGTACTAAGCGCTTGGGAGAGTACAGCACAAGTGCTTATCAGCTCATGGAGAAAGGTTCAGGTTAAGCTTTCAGTTCTTCTCTCCTCAGGGTGATGACTATCAGGCTGTAGCTTTGTAATTCAAACAGTCTCTCCTTCGTATCCAAAATTTACCTTGAGGCTCCCATAACCGTCTGATGAGTCAACACATCTACCTGAACCCGAAGCTCTTTGCCACTCCGATCCCTGGCTATGTCATTATCTGGAGAATTACCAAAGGAGAGAAGCCAAAATTCGACACAGATGGGAACGGACCTAACGCCGCCCCCCAAATGCCGCGCCCCAGCCCCGTGACGGCCGACTGTCGTGGCGGCTTTCCATACGATGCCAGAATGTAAATTCATTCATTCATTTGATCGTATTTGTTGAGCGCTTACTGTGAGCAGAGCACTGTACTAAGCGCTTGGGAAGTACGATTCGGCAACAGATAGAGACAATCCCTACCCAACAACGAGCTCACAGTCTAGAAGGGGGAGGCAGACAACAAAACAAAACAAGTAGACAGGCAACCCATCATATTTATTGAGCGCTTACTGTATGCAGAGCACTACAGTAATCATAATTACGTTATTTAAGCCCTTCCTGTGTATCAAGCCCTGTTCTAATTGCAGGTGTAGATACGAGTTAATCTGGTTGAACACAGAGCCACATGGGGCTCGCAGTCTAAGTAGGAGGGAGGCCCGGTGTTGAATTCCCAATTTACAGATGAGTTATCCGAGGCATAGAGATGTTAAGTGATTTGCCCAAGGTCACAACAGGTAAGTGGTGGAGTAGCATTGGAACCCAGGTCCTTTGACTCCCAGGCCCATGCTCTTCCTACTAGGCCATTCTGCTCCCCTTGCTGAACTGTAACTAAACACTTGGGGAAGAACAGTACAAATAAAATTGTTAGGCAGGATCTCTGCTCACCAGGAGCTTCCAGTCTATTTCAAGAGGTATCATCCAGATCATTTCTACAGTCTGTCAGGTTCCTAGAAAAGAAGCCTAACCATAATATATGCCAACCTACTCACTCTACCTCAATCTCGTCTGTCTCGCTGCCTGCCAAAATTCCCACGTCCTGCCTCTGGCCTGGAACTTTCTCCCTCTTCTTCTCCACAGACAATCACTCTTCCTGCCTTCATTCATTCAGTTGTATTTATTGAGCACTTACTGTGTGCGGAGCACTCACAAAGCCTTATTCATTCCGTTGCATTTCATTCAATCTTATTTATTGAGCACTTACTCTGTGCAGAGCACTGTACTGAATGGTTGGAGGCACATCATCTCCAAGAGGCCTTCTCCAACCAGGGCCTCATTCTTCTTCTCCCACTCCCTTCTGTGTCCCCCACTGCTCTTGGATCTGCACCTTTTATTCACCCTTCCCTCAGTCCCACAATACTTATGATCATACCCGTCATTTTTATATTTATATCAGTCTGTCTTCCCCCTCTAGACTATAAGCTCATCTTGGGCAGGGAATGTGTCTGCTAACTCTTATGTTGTACTCTACCAAACACTTAGTAATAATAATAATGTTGGTATTTGTTAAGCGCTTACTATGTGCCAAGCACCATTCTAAGCGCTGGGGTATATACGAGGTCATCAGGTTGTCCCACATAGGGCTCATAGTCTTCATTCCCATTTTCCAGATGAGGTAACTGAGGCACAGAGAAGTTAAGTGACTTGCCCAAGATCACACAGCCGACAGGCGGCGGAGCCGGGATTAGAACCCATGATTTCTGACTCCCAAGCCCGGGTTCTTTCCACTAAGCCGTGCTGCTTCTCCGCGACAAGCTCTCTGCCCATACTAAGTGGTCAATAGATGTGATTGATTGATTGATGACATCCCAGAATGTTACCCCAGTCCCTGTTGGCTCTCTGTGTGTTTGTGCTTGTGATAATGAGGATGATGATGATGGTATTTGTTAAGCGCATAGTGTGTGTCAAGAACTCTTCCTAGCTCTTGGGTAGACACAAGCTGATCAGTCTCCGTCCCACGTGGGACTCACAGTCTTAATCCCCGAGTTACAGATGAGGTAACCGAGGCATAGAGAAGTGAAGTAATTTGCCCAAGGTCACCCAGCAGACAAGTGGCGGAGTGGGGATTAGAACCCAGATCCTTCTGACTCCCAAGCCTGTGTCTATCCACTAGGCCTCGCTGCTTAGTGAAGCACATTAAGTCAGAGGCATATTTGTTTTGGATTTGCTTCCAATTTTTGGATTAAGTTCTTCACCAGAGATTTCTAACAAAGGGGCTTTTTGTTTTCCTGCAACCTAGAGGAAGTTTCATGAACCAAGCGCTTCACATGTGACCTCTTGAGGAATTTTGGGGTCTAGAAACCTGGAAGGATGAGCTTCCCGACTAAAATGAAGACATGTGATGTACTTCCTCCTTCTCCTTCTGCCTGTACTGATGCCCACCCACCTATTGAGTCAGAAGATCATGGGTTCTAATCCTGGCTCTGACACCTGTCAGCTTGCTCAAGGTCACTTCATTTCTCTGTACCTCAGTTACCTCATCTGTAAAATGGGGATTGAGACTGGGAGCCTCATGTGGGATAGGGCCTGTGTCCAACCCGATTTGCTTGTATCCACCCCAGCGCTTAGTACAGTGCCTGGCACACAAAAAGCGCTTAACAAATACCACAGTTATTATCTTTATTATTATTGATCTCTTGCCTGCTCCTTTACCTACACAGCCTACTGTTCAAATGCCCTTTTCAGAGTCCTTCTCTCTCACCCCTATCACCCTAAGATACACTGGCACCATCAGAGACTATTTATTGCCACAGGCTAGCAATTTTTCTGTAAGGTTACCCCTCACCTTTTAATTTTTTTCAATGGCATTTGTTAAGCACTTCTGTGTGCCAGGCGCTGTGCTAAGCGCTGGGGTTGATACAAGATAATCAGGTTGGACACAGCTTGAGTTCCACATGGGGCTCACAGTCTCAATTCCCATTTTTCAGATGAGGTAACTGAGCCCCAGGGAAGTTAACTTGCACAGCAGACAAGTGGCGGAGCCAGATTTAATAATAATAATAATGTTGGTATTTGTTAAGGGCTTACTATGTGCAGAGCACTGTTCTAAGCGCTGGGGTAAACACAGGGGAATCAGGTTGTCCCACGTGGGGCTCACAGTCTTCATCCCCATTTTACAGATGAGGGAACTGAGGCACAGAGAAGTTAAGTGACTTGCCCACAGTCACACAGCTGACAAGTGGCAGAGCTGGGATTCGAACTCATGAGCCCTGACTCCAAAGCCCGTGCTCTTTCTACTGCGCCACGCTGCTTCTCGTGCTTTAGAACCTAGGCCCTCTGACTACTAGGCTTGTGCTCTTTCCACTAGGCCACGTTGCTTCTCACGTCATCCCCTTTCTCTCCCCAATGGCTCACATCTCCCTTTTTTCCCCTCATTCTTTTCCCCCCTTAATGGTTCCCTTTTCTTAGTCTTCTTGTCCCCTCTCTACCTTGCCCTCTCCTTCTCCTTTTTCCCCCTCCCCTCTTCCCAGAGGACCATTATTGGCTGGATCCACAGACCCACTTTTGCCCCCCATTCCTGCTCACTCTCATACTGCACTGGGAGGACAGCTAAAGCAGGAAGGATCACAGAGAGAAGTAATGTCATTTAACAGAAGTACGCTGGAGAAGCAGCGTGGCTCAGTGGAAAGAGCACGGGCTTTGGAGTCAGGGCTCATGAGTTCGAATCCCAGCTCTGCCACTTGTCGGCTGTGTGACTGTGGGCAAGTCACTTAACTTCTCCGTGCCTCAGTTCCCTCATCTGTAAAATGGGGATTAAGACTGTGAGCCCCACGTGGGACAACCTGATTCCCCTATGTCTACCCCAGCGCTTAGAACAGTGCTCGGCACATAGTAAGCGCTTAACAAATACCAACATTATTATTATTATTAACAGAAAGAGCATGGGCCCGGGTGTGGGAAGATCTGGGTTTTAATCCTGGCTCTGCCACTTATCTGCTGTGTGGCCTTGGACAAGTCCCTTCACTTCTCTGGGTCACAGTTCCCTCACCCGTAAAATGGAGTTGAAGATTGTGAATCTCATGTGGGACAGGGACTGTGTCCAACCTGATGACCTCTTATCTACCCCAGTGCTTCGAACAGTACTTATCACACAGTAAGCACTTAAAAAGACCACAGTTATCACTGTCATTATTATTAAAATGGAGATTCAAAAGCCTGTTCTCCCTTCTAGTTAGAGTGGGCCACACACTGTTGTAAGTCCTGGGGTACGAGGTAACAACTGCCTTGTTACAGGATAATCAGGTAAATACAAGGTAATTAGGTTGTCCCACGTGGGGCTCACAGTCCCATTTTACAGATGAGGTAACTGAGGCACAGAGAAGTTAAGTGACTTGCCCGAGGTCACACAGCTGACAAGTAGCAGAGCCAGGATTAGAACCCACATCCTCTGACTCCCCAGCCCAGGCTTTTTCCACTAAGCCACGCTGCTTATTTTTAGGAGGTGTTCCGGGAGAGGTGGGACGACGGTGTAGAGGAAATGCTCTGGGGGACGTCAGAAGGCGGAAGGGAGGAGTTGGAGGGTGGGAAGTGATTGGCGGCGGGCTGCGAAACAGCTGGGGGTGAAGCCAGGCACACTACCCTTCCCCAGACCAGGCCCACATGGGCAGGGGAGCCACTTGCATCACAAGGAATAGCGTGAAGCGGTGTGGGCGAATGGATAGAGAAGCAGCGTGGCTCAGTGGAAAGAGCATGGGTTTTGGAGTCAGGGCTCATGAGTTCGAATCCCAGCTCTGCCACTTGTCGGCTGTGTGACTGTGGGCAAGTCACTTAACTTCTCTGTTCCTCAGTTCCCTCATCTGTAAAATGGGGATGAAGACTGTGAGCCCCACGTGGGACAACCTGATTCCCCTATGTCTACCCCAGCGCTTAGAACAGTGCTCGGCACATAATAAGCGCTTAACAAATACCAACATTATTATTATTATAGAGCACACATCCGGGAGTCAGAAGGACCTGGGTTCTAATCCCAGCTCTGCCAGTCGCTTGTTGTGTTAACTTGGGTAAGGCGCTTCACTTCTCTGGGCCTCAGTTTCCTCAACTGTTAAGTGAGGATACCTATTCTCCTTCCTACTTAGACTGTGAGCCCCATGAGGGACAGGGACTGGGTCCAACCTAATTAATTTGTACCTACCCCGGCATTTAGAACAGTGCCTGGCACTCGGTAAGCGCTTACCAAATGACACCATTATTATTATTAAGTTACTCATCCCTCTTTCTTCTGCTGAAGACCCCACCTGAACCGCAGCGGCCTTTAAGCAACCGGCAGAATTTTCCTCATATTGTTATTTTTCAAACTGCTCTGCCTTTTTCCTGTGAAGACATGAATCGAGGTGACTAATGGGAAACGTGTCCTGTGGTTCCTCCGTATTTTGAGCCCTGAGTATTAACGGGGGTTGTAGCCTCCCGCGGCAAAGGTTTGATCGTTTCAGCAAAGGAAGAGAAGGAATATGGATCAAATTCCAACTGTCCCAGAGGACGTGTAGCAGGGGTGCCCAAGCTGGAGCCGAATCGGGTGTAGAGTGGATAATCCAGAGGAAGAAACGTCAGAATAAATCCAGACAAATAATTGAATGTCCAGTTGGCTATCCATCCATATGCAAAGGCTGAAAATGCTTATAAATACCAAAGTGCTCGATGTGACTCCTGGGTTCGTATGGCTTGGCGTAATGGATAGAACATAGACCTGGGAATCAGAAGGTCATAGGTTCTAATTCCAACTCCGCCACTTGTCTGCTGGGTGACCTTAGGGAAGTCACTTCACTTCTCTGTCATCTGTAAAATGGGTATTGAGACTGTGAGCCCAAAATGGCACAGGGACTGTGTCCAACTCAATTTGCTTCAATCCACCCCAGCTCTTAGTGCAATGCCTGGCATATAGTAAATGCTTAATAAATACCACAGATATTATTATTATTGAACTATTGGTAATTAATCAGAGAAGATTAGTCATGGAGGATTTTGAAGATGGGGAGGTGTGAGGGCTGGTAAATATGGGCGAGAGAAATTCCAGATCAGGGGGACAGCATGAGCATAGGGTGTCAAAGACGGGAGAGTCAAGAGCAGAGTACAATTACAAGAAGTCGTTCCACCAACGTCATTGATGGGCCATACCCGATATCAAATGGCAAGATATGAACGATGAAGTTCGGGAACACAGTCTTCTAGCACTGAAGCTATGCTCAACGTAATTCAGCTGTGCTGATTGGGACATGTGAGGAGAATGAGACTAAGCAGGATACCCAAAGTGCTGAATATGGGAAACTGAGGGCAAGGAGAGCAACAGAAGTGTTTAAAAAATAGGGTAAAACAAAAGTCTCAGTCAGTGCCTCATCCCAGCTGAAAACTGGGAGTCAGTTCGTCAGGAAAGACCTTCAGGGTGAACAGCCATCAAGAGGAAAGTGACCCTCTTGGAGCAAAGACTTTGTATGAAAGAGACACAAGGAGGCAAAAGAGAAAACTGTGCCCAGGATTCATTTATTCAATCATATTTATTGCGCTCCTATTGTGCAGAGTGCGTAGGAGATTACAATATAACAATAAACAGACACATTCCCTGCCCACAATGAGTTTACGGTCTAGAAGAGCAGTGTGGCTTAGTGGAAAGGGGTTCTAATCTCGGCTCTGCCACTTGTCTGCTGTGTGACCTAGGGCAAGTCACTTTACTATTCCGACCCTCAGTTACCTCATTTGTAAAATGGGGATTAAGACTGTGAGCCCCATATGGGACAATCTGATTTCTTTGTATCTACCCCAGTGCTTAGACCAGTGCTTGGCACATAGTAAATGCTTAACAATATCATAATAATAATAATAGAGCAGGGGGGACAGACGTAATATAAATAAATAACAGCTATGTACAAAAGTGCTTGGGGCTGAGGGGAGAATAATTAAGGGAGCAAGACAAGGTGAAGCAGAACCGAGTGGGAGAAGAGGAAAGGGGGGCTTAGAGAAGGCCTCCTGAAGGAGATGTGTCTTCAATAAGGTTTTGAAGGGAGGGAGAGACATTAATCAATCAATTGTATCTATTGAGCGCTTACCGTGTGTAGACACGTACTAAGGGCTTGGGAGAGTACAAGAGGCTTGGGAGAGTACAAGATAACAGAGTTGTTAGACACAATCCCTGCCTATGACGAGTTTATTAAACGCTACAGCATAACATGGGACAACATTTTGTGTGTAATGAAGGAAATGGGATTTCAGAAGGGCTCCAGGCAGTGGAAAAGGTGTGAGCAACAGGATCAATTCGGGAGAGACTGTGAACCAAGTACAGTGAGAAGGTTAGCTTGAAAGGACTGAAGAAGGCAAGCTGGTGTAGTGGAAGAAGAGAGTAGATAAACAGGAAGGAGATTGCTGGTCGAGCTCCTTCAAAATCAGTCGTCACGAGTTTTGCTTGATGGGAATCGATCATCTGTTGAGAGCTTACTGTGTGCAGAGCACTGTACTAAGAACTTGGGTGAGTACAGTAGACACGTTCCCTGCCACAGTGGGCTTACAATCTACATGGGGAGACTCGTTAATGTAAGTAAATTACAGATTTGGATATAAATGCTGTGGGTCTGAGAGAGGGGTGCATAAAGTGCAAGAAGAATTGTACTTTCCAACTGCTGAGTACGGTGCTCTACACACAGGAGCTCAATAAATATGATTGAATGAATGAATGGACAACAAGTGGAGGACTTTGTGAAAGCAGGAGTCATGTGCAGAGAAATCAGTCAGTCATATTTATTGAGCGTTCACTGGGTGCAGAGCTTGGGATTGTACAGTATGTTAGAGTCGGTAGGCCTGTGTACCTGGAGAACATCATTTTAGAAAAATAATTCAGGCAGCGGAGTGTAGTCTGGACCAGAGAAGGGAGACACTAGAAACAGGCAGGTCAGCCAGGACACTGATGAAGTAGTCAGACCAGAATATGGCAAGTTCTTGTTCCCATCAGTCAATTGTATTTAAGTGCTTACTGTGTGCAGAATACTGTATTAAGTGCTTGGGAGAGTACAATAAAAGAGTAAACAGACACATTGCCTGCCCACAACCAGCTAGTTGTGGTAACCAGCTAGTACCAATATGGTGGCTGTTTGGATAAAAGGAAGGGGTGGATTCTGCAACGAAGCAGGAGTTGGCAATTAGTGGAATATGGAAGGTGGAAAGAGAGGGAGAAGTCAAGGATAATGATAACAACGATCGATGATACCAAACATTTGGGCTTAAGAGAGGGGGAGGAATGCTACCGTGTCAACTGTAATGGGAGAGTTAGGTTGAGAATTTAGAGGTCATGAATTCACTTTTGGACTTCTTGAGGTGTTAGAGATAGATGATCTTGAAGGCAGGAGGAAATGCGAGATTGCCAAGGAGAAAAAAGTCAGGACTCCAAGAAGCCTTTCCCGACCCAAGCCTTTATTTCCCCTACTCCATCTCCCTTTTGCATCACCCTTACACTTGGATTTGTACCCTCAGCCCCATAGCACTTAAGTAATTAGTCATAATTAGCCCCATAGCTGTAATTTATTTTAATATCTGTCTCCCCCTCTAGACTGTAAGCTCCTTGTGGGAAACAGCATGTCTACTGTCTGTTAAATCGTATTCTCCCAAGTGCTTAGTACCTTACTCTGCACCTAGCTAAGTGCTCAGTAAATTCAGTTAACTAACAAGGTAAATTTGGAACATAGCCCCACAGAGGTGATCGCTGAAGCCAGGGAGCAGATAAGCGATAATATTTGTTAAGCGCTTACTTTGTGCCAGGCACTGTACTAAGCACTGATGAGTTTCTCAAGACAGTGGGTGTAGATTGACAACAGAAGGAGACCCAGAATTTACCCTTAAAGGATACACACAGTTGGGGAGTGAGAACCAGACGAATTCCAGTGAGACCGAGTAACATTGGCCAGAGAAGTAAGAGGAGGCCCAGGAGAGGCCTATTTCAGAAAATCCAACATTAGATCGGGTGTCCAAAGAGGAAAGTAGTCGACAATATTAAAGGCAGGCAAGGGGTTGAGAAGGATTAGGATTGAGTAGGGTTTGTTCCGTTTAACTAGGAGGAGGTCACTGGAGACCTTGGAGAGAGCGGAAAGCAGATTGTAGAGAGTCTTGAAGGAGAGGCAGCAGGTTCATACAACCATTTGAGATGTTTGAATAAGGATGGAAGGAATGAGATGGGTGATAGGTGGATGGTGCAGTGGGGCCCAGAGAAGGCTTTTTATGATTGGAAAGTTGTGAGTCTTTGAAGGCAGAGGGGAAGGGGCCATCAGCTTTTGAAGATGGCCGTCTGAGAGGGAAGAAGAATGGGCACAAGTTTTTAGAGAAGGTGAGAATGGATTGGGTGGTATGACTATTAATTGTCTGTGCAAACCCCTCTTCTAACTGCTGAGAAAAAACATGCACAGATGAGAATCACAGTGTCCCTAATAATAAGAATGATGGTACTCGTTAAGCACTTATACTCATTAAGCACTTACTAGGTGCCAATCACTGTTCTAAGAGCTGGGGTAGATACCAGGTAATCGGGTTGGACAAAATCCTTGTCTCATATAGGGCTCACAGTCTTATCCCCATTTTACAGATGAGGTAACAGGCCCAGAGAAGTGAAATGATTTGCCCAAGACCACACAGCAGACACGTGGCGAAGCCGCGATTAGAACCCAGGTCCTTCTGACTCCCAGGCCCCGGGCTCTATCCACTAAGTCATGCTGCTTCCCTGGCTCCCAAAGAGCTCACAATCTAAGAATAAGAAAGGGAGGGTCTGGCGAGGCACTCATAAGAAAAGATGAAACAGAACACAACCACAAAAATACCCTAAAAGTCAAGGGCAGTGAAAAATCCAATGAAAGCAATAGGATATTGTGGCCCGAGGGGAGGAATTTGAGGCTCTTCACAGCTCAGTCCCCACTGTGAGCCCGTTGTCTAGACGGTGACCCCGTTGTTGGGTAGGGATTGTCTCTGAGTCAGAGGTCATGGGTTCGAATCCCGGCTCGGCCACTTGGCAGCTGTGTGACTTTGGACAAGTCACTTAACTTCTCGGTGCCTCAGTTCCCTCATCTGTAAAATGGGGATGAAGACTGTGAGCCCCACGTGGGACGACCTGATTCACCTGTGTCTACCCCAGCGCTTAGAACAGTGCTCGGCACATAGTAAGCGCTTAACAAATACCAACATTATTATTATCTGTTGCCGAATCCTACTTTCTGAGAGCGTAGTACAGTGCTCTGCACATTGTCAGCGCTCGATAAATACGATTGAATGAATTTACAGTGGCCCCAGGCAGAGGATGGGAGAGGGTGTGGTGACAGGGTTGGGCTGTGGCAGGATGTTGACATTCTAACATTCTAACCTGGCTGCTCCTGGTCTCCTCACCCCTCCTGGAATGGAGCAGGGATTGAAGGGAAGACCTGATAAAATGGGAGCGGGGCAGGGTAGCTGTAAGGAGGATTCTCAAGAAGGATTGTAAGGGGGATTATCCCAGGTTGACAAGGGACCGACAACCACAACCAAAGCCTTCCCTCTGTTCTCTAATTTCTCATGTCTCCTCCAAGAGGCTTTCCCTGCTTAAACCCTCCTTTCTGCTTCTCCCACTCCCCTTTGCTCCTTATGTTCATCGCCCCTTCCAGCCCCACAGCCTTCCAGCCCCAAAGCACTTATGTCCATATCTGTCATTTATTTATTCACATTAACGTCTATCTCCCCTTCTAGACAGGAAGCCTCCGTATTCAGGGGGTGTGTCTATCGTTATATAGTACTCTCCCAACTGCTTAGTACAGTGCTCTGTAACCCAATAAGCGCTCGATAAATACGATCAAATGAATAAATGAATGAATTTTAATCCTGGATCTGCCAACTGCTTGTCGCGTGACCATGGGTGAGTCAGTGAACTTCTCTGTGGCTCAGCTACCTGATCTGTAAAATGGGGATTCAATCCTACTCCCTCGTACCTAGAGGGTGAGGCCCTTGTGGGACAGGGACTGTTGTCCAACTTGATAAAACTTTTATCTACCCCAGCGTTTAGAACAGTACTTGACACCTAGTAAGTGTTTAACAAATACCAAGGCCGGGGGAAAAAACGGCTGGTTACTTCTAAGGGGAAATCAAATGGCACCGATTTCGGACTTTGGGATCAAAAGGAACTGTACACTAGTCAGATAATTCAAAGAGTTCTTGACTTCACAGGGGTCTAGTACTCAGATAGTGAACTTTTTTCTTTATTACAAAAATGGGAAGACATACAAGTTAAACAGTTATATTCTCTGTGCCCCAAGGATGCATTTGCCTAGGGAGAGATGGTATTTCTGGATGATTAAAATGATTTTCTACTCACAATTTGCTTCCAATTTGCTTATAATAGTCTAGCTTATTAAGTAACGTTATTAGGTTTCAGTGAATGAGGAATGTATTTTTGATAATAATCAAAAAGCAAAATCTCAGAAGCTTCAGGTTAAAATTTCAAGAAATATTTTCCTAAACCATTCAAGTATGAGCATATAATTGAATACAGATGTAGAAGGTAAGAATTCAGCAAAAACTGAATATCCCAAAGTAGTTTTGACATATGAAAGTATCTCACGTGTTTGTTTTTTTTTTTTTTACAAGCCACGCTTTCTTATATTCACCCTTTTGCCACTTAACAAAAATGGTGAATCACGGGCAACAGAGATTGTGAATTGCCTCAGGCTTTCAGAATTAGCAAAAGAATAATTGTTTTCCCGATATAGTTATTTCATACGCCCCCCCCTCGCCCACACTTAGACTGAACCCCGTGGGGGACAGGGCCTGATTCTGTCCTAATAAACTTGTTTATACACCAATTCTTAGTACAGTGCTTGACACATAGTGAGCTATTAACAAATAACATAATGATAATAATAATATGCTTAAGATGATTTCTAAAAATATAATAATGGAGTGAATGTTTTGTTTAGAGAAACATTTACAGAATCCGGTAGTTGTAGAGCAATACTAAAAATCTAGTAGCATTGGCCAACAGATCACCTTAAAGTCAATCAATTTATGAAGCCTTAGATCAGGTATAGTGAAAATTTGCAGAAAGAAATCCGATATGGCTCATCTGAGACTGTGAGCCCCGCATGGGGCAGGGACTGTGTCCAACCCAGTTTCCTTGTATCTACCCCAGCTCTTAGTACACATAGTAAGCACTTAACAGATACCTTAATTATTATTATTTTTAAGTTGTGGCACAATCTGAGTTTTTATCAAAACTGAAAGTATGGCCCTAAAGTGGAAATTGAGACATTAGGGTTAATTCAGGGGGCCTTAAGGGAAAAATAGCTGAAGGAAGCAATCAGAACATGAATGATGTGAGAATTATTAAAAAATCACTCTTGGAGGGAAAAGAAGAACTGGCAGTGTACTATTTGCAAGGGGGAGGAAGTAGAGAGGCAAAAGGGAGAAAGAGCATATTATTGGAGTTGGAGATATTGTAAACATCTTAAGTATGAGGGCTGGGTTTAGAGGAACTCATTTGCCAAAAATCAAAAGGCCAGATCAGTGATTCCCACACTGATCCCTGGTAGGGGAGCTCTTGGAAGGAAACACTTGGGAGTCACTGGCTCAGAGGCTATATACTTGTAATAAAGAGCAGAGCCAGGTTAAACACGGAAGGTGAGTTCATGGAAAAATCTACATTTTGGAAAACAATGAAGCCACTGGGTCAGTGGTAATGAGGGATTAGGTTCTCAATGCCTCATAATTTTTTAGAAGTAGAAAACCATTTAGGATGGGTATCTAAGTGCATTTATAATGGACTTCATTCATGCTCAGAGGTGCAAAGTTTTCCTTGTGAGTATCCGGGGAACTTGGGGTGGAAGCACTCGGGGGAGGGGCCACGGTGAATGAAGTTGGAGGGAAGAGGAATAAATGAGAGGGGGAAAGAAACAGGGGGAGAGGGGAAGGAGCATGGCCTAGTGGTTAAAGCTCAGGCCTCTGCCACTGTCTGTTGTGTGACCTTGGGTAAGTCACTTCACTTCCCTGTGTCTCAGTTACCTCATCTGTAAAATGGGGAATAAGTCAGTGAGCCGTCTGTGGGACATGGACTGTGTCCAACCTGATAAACTCATATCTACCCCAGTGCTTAGAACAGTGCCTGCCACATAGTGAGTGCTTAACAAATACCATTTTTTTTTAAAAAAAGAAAGAGAGCAAGAGGCCGAGAGGGAATTTTGGCTCAGCTCTGCGGGCTCCAGGGCTGGGCAAGAAGTAGCAGTGAATATCTTGGCTCCAGTTCTAACTTCTCTCTGGCTGCAAGGAAAGGAAAGGACTTTCTGCCTTGCACAAAAAGCTGCCAGACCAAACTGAGAGCTTTGTGGCTTCTGATCCCAGCTCTGCCACTTGCCTGCTGTGTGATCTTGGTTGAGTCACTTCACTTCTTTCTACCTCTCTGTAAAATGGGGATTGAGACTGTGAGCCCCACATGGGACAGGGACTGTGTCCAACCGATTTTCTTGTATCCACCTCAGCGCTTAGTACAGAGCCTGGCACACAGTAAACGCTTAACAAATATCACGATGGTATATGCGTAGATTCCCGTCACCTCCACAGAGTTAGAACCTTTGCCTGATGGTCCCATTTTTGAATAAGAAAAACAGGATAAGTAAAAGTTTCAAAACTAGAGTGAATTTTCTTAACTAAGGTGATCATAAATTCTGACAATTAGTGGTGTCCAGGCACCGTATCCTGTTTGTATTCTAAGCGCCCTGAGGACGGCGGAAGGGGGGGGTCTTGTCTGCCAACTCAGCTGTATTGCAATCTACCACCCAGCGAGTGCTTGGTAAATACCGTTGATTGATTTCTTTATATTCAAAACTCTGAGAGCAATGGGATTGGGGGGGGTGGGTGAGAGAGAGCCTGTAATTCTTTCGAGGGGATGTAAGTGTGACATCGAGTCATCCTAAGGAGCCAAGATCGATAGCAAGTATTCGTACTGATTAGGTCGAACTATATCCCCCCAAATTGCATTTCAAATTATAGTCATCTCCACCCTCCCTTTGTCTCCTCCAAAAAATGGCAGAGCAAAAGAGCAGTGGGGGTAAGGCAGAACCGTGTAGAATGGAGCACAAATAACAGATGCGGCGTGACCCCTAGTGATTAATAAATAATACGACTGATGGTGTTTGTGAAGCGGATGCTACGTGCCAAGCACTTTTCTACTTGCTGGTAAATAAAAGGTAATCAGGTTGTCCCTCATGGAGCGCACAGTCTTAATCAGAGAAGCAGCGTGGCTCAGTGAAAAGAGCCCAGGCTTGGGAGTCTAGAGGTCATGGGTTCATATCCCAGATCTACCACTTGTCAGCTGTGTGACTGTGGGCAAGACACTTAACTTCTCTGTGCCTCAGTTATCTCATCTGTAAAATGGGGATTAACTGAGCCTCACGTGGGACAACCTGATTACCCTGTATCTACCCCAGCGATTAGAACAATGCTCTGCACATAGTAAGCGCTTAACAAATACCAACATTATTAATCCCCATTTTACAGATGGGGTAACTGAGGCACAGAGAAGTGGTGACTTGCCCACCGTCACTCAGCAGACAAGTGTCAGAACTGGGATTAGAACCCATGTCCTCTGACACCCAAGCCCATGCAATTGCCGCTAGGCCACGCTGCTTCATAAAGCACGGGCCTGAGGGGCCGAAGGACCTAGGTTCTAACCCCGGCTCTGCCACTTGTCTGCTGTGGGACCTTGGGCAAGTCACTTCACTTCTGTGCTTCAGTTACCTCATCTGTAAAATGGAGAGTAAAGCTGTGAGCCTCATATGGGACAGGGACTGTCTCCAACCGGATTACCTTGTATCTATCCAGTGCTTCGAACAGTGCCTGGCCCATAGTAAGAGCTTTACAAATACCACTGTAAAAAACAGAGAGATAGAGAAAAGGATGCAAATACCTTTAAAGAAAAAAAGTGGATGTTTTTGTTCTTTTTTGCGGCAGGATTTTTGCTTTGCTGTTTATAATAATAATAGTGATGGTATTTGTTAAGCACTTACTATGTGCCAAGCACTGTTCCAAATGCTGGGGGAAATACAACATAATCACGTTGTCCCACGTGGGGCTCACAGTCTTAATCCCCATTTACAGATGAGGTAACTGAGACGTAGAGAAGTTATGTGGCTTAGCCCAAAGACACACAGCTGACAAGTGACAGAGCCGGGATCAGAACCCACAACCTCTGATTCCCAAGCCCGTGCCGTTTACACTGAACCACTTGGACTGGGGAGTCCGTGGTGATTCAGAGACTAGTTTCCTCCTATTGGCATTGGCCAGTGGGCTCCAACAGCAAGCTGGCAAGGCCAGAGGCCAGGAAGGAGAAAGTTGGCTAACATTCGTTTATTCAACTATATTTATGGAGCGCTTACTGTGTGCAGAGCACACTTGGGAGAGTACAATGCAACAGTAAACGGACACATTCCCTGCCCCTAATGAGTTTTCAGCCTAGAGGAGGAGACAGGCATCAATGTGAATAAATAAATGGACATATAATAAATGGACATAAGTGCTGTGGGGCTGGGAGCAGGGAATGACTGAAGGGAGCAAGTCAGGGAAACGCCGAAAGGAGAGGGAGAAAAGGAAAGGAAAGTTTAGTCAGGGAAGGCCTCTTGGAGGAGATGTGCCTGCAGTGAGGCTTTGAATGGACGGGGAAAGTGATTGTCTCCAGCCTGGCCGGGGGCCCTGAGGGTCTTCTCCTTCTCCACAATGGGTTACAGAGTGAGCCCACATCTCCATCCCAGTTGGAGTAGTCTTGCTTCATGGTCTCTCTGCCCTCCTGCTGAAAATCCAGTCTAGCGGAGCAGGAGTTGTGCCTTCACTGGAACAAATCTTCAGGCACTCTGAAGCCAAAGCTTGTCCTGGCAATCCTCCTACCCAAGTTCAAAGTCACAAATGCCTTCCCAAATTCAGCTTTATCTTATGGTACGGTGATTGGTCTTGGAACCACGTGCCCTCTTGGACTTCTCGTGGAGTGGCCTGCCTCTCAGTCATCAATCGATCAGTGGTATTTATTGAGCACCTACTGTGTGCAGAGCACTTGGGGAAGTGCAATACAATATGTGTGGCCTTGGGCAAGCCAGTTCACTTCTCTGTGCCTCCGTTACCTCATCTGTAAAATGGGGATGAGGACCTTGAGCTTCACGTGGGACAACCTGATTGCCTCGTATCTTGCCCAGAGCTTAGAACAGTGCTCGGCACATAGTGAGCCCTTTACGAACACTATAACTAATATGTTGGGACCTTGAGTTGCTGACGTTTTTGTAGCCTAGCTGCACATTGTTAAAGAGGAGAGTAATCTTAGATTTGGTTACCATACACCATTGAGTCATTGTGGACCTAGGACAGACTTCGCTTTCTGGATTTCCTTCATCTTCACAGTAGAATAGAGTGCTCTGCACACAGTAAGTGCTTAATAAATATGATTGAATGAATGAATGAATGAATGAATGAATGAATAAGAGCCATTATTCTCACATGTGCGTTTATGTGCAGAATAATAAGTTCATTCTCAAGGAGTATCACAGGGGCCCAGCTAGATTATGAGAAGAGAATTATTATTGTCTGATCTTCATATCTGAAAGTGTATCTGGTAGCATATCCGGTTTATAATACTAATGATAATTGTGGCATTTGTTAAGCGCTTACTATGTGCCAGGTATTATATTAAGCGCTGATATACTGGTGGAAAGAGTATGAGCCAATGTGGATTTAAAAAGACCAGAGTTCTATAAGAATAATAGTTACAGTATATGTTAAGTGCTTCTGCCTCTTGTCAGCTGTGTGACTGTGGGCAAGTCACTTCACTTCTCTGTGCCTCAGTTCCCTGATCTGTAAAATGGAGGTGAAGACTGTGAACCTCACGTGGGACAACCTCATTCCCCTGTATCTACCCCAATGCTTAGAACAGTGCTCTGCACGTAGTAAGCGCTTAACAAATACCAACATTATTATTATTTTTAAATACAAATCAGTTGGGGTGGACACAGTCCCTGTCCCACATGGAGCTCCCAATCTTAATGCACATTTTACAGATGAGGTAACTGAGGCACAGAGAAGTGAACTGACTTGTCCAAGGTCACATAGCAGACAAATGGTGGAGAGGAGATTAGAACCCAGCACCTTCTGATTCCCAGGCCCATGCTCTATCCACTAGTCCATGCTGCTTCTCTAAAAAGTGTTTCTAATTGGTGCTCTTATTAAGTACCTTCTGTTAATTATTTAGTCCTCGCAACACCTTTGCAAGGTAGGGTTCAGGTATTATTATCCCCAATTTCCAGGTGGGGAAACTGAATCACGAGGAGGTTAAGTAGCTTGTCCAGGGGCACACAGGGGAGGGGTTTCAGCACTGGAACTTGAACCCGGGACCTCCGGCTTTCAGGACCGTGGCTCTCCCATCGCACCACGCTTCTAAGCTTGGCTGTCCTGTTAATTGACTGCTATTCATTTAACTGATCTTGGGCAAGTCTCTCAACCCCTCCGAACCTTTGTAAAATAGAGATAATAACAGCCGTTCCTACATTTCAGGAATGCGGTAATGATGTAGGGGGAAGCCTTTGATCTGCAGTGTTATTAATAACAACGTTAGTCATCGAAAAAGGGATCACTTTAAGGAATCACCCCGTTAAATGAGGTCTACCATCCAAAAAGATAATTTTAAGAACTGTGATTCTACATGAAAACTACCTTGACAACACACAGAATTTCATTTAGCTTCCCCCGTCCTTGTTCATCTAACTCATTATGAAATAGGGGAAGGCACGAATAATAATTGTGGCATTGGTTAAGTGCTTCCTATGTGCCAAGCACTGTAATAAGTGCTGGGTAAAATGCAAGATAATCAGGTCCCGTGGGGGATTCACAGTCTAAGTAGGAGGGAGAATCCCCATTTTGCAGATGAGGGAGCTGAGGCACAGAACAGTGAAATGACTTGCCCAGGGTCACACAGCAGACAAGTGGAGGAGTCGGATTAGAACCCAGGTCCTCTGCCTCCCAAGCCCATGCTCTTCCCCTTGGCCACACTCTTTCTCATCCTTTCTTTCCTGGTCGTTGAGTAATAGAATCTCCTCCTGGAACCTAATCTTCAGGAGTAGACAGGGTGTTGAAATGTCAATCTCTTCAGGATTCCCTCCTTGTGTGGGGTGAGTCTGGCATCATTACCGCTCTCCAGTGATGTTGTGGTGACTTGCCCAAAGCTTAGAACGTCTCCCAGTGATATCTAGAAGTGCTTGGTTTCAAGGAGGTCTGTCTAGCCCTGAATCTCTTCCCCACTGGAATCACACCACCTCTTGAATCAATCGTATTTATCGAATGCTTAATAATAATGTTGGTATTTGTTAAGCGCTTACTATGTGCAGAGCACTGTTCTAAGTGCTGGGGTAGATACAGGGTAATCAGATTGTCCCACGTGAGGCTCACGGTCAATCCCCATTTTACAGATGGGGTAACTGAGGCACAGAGAAGTTAAGTGACTTGCCCACAGTCATACAGCTGACAAGTGACAGAGCCAGGAGTCGAACCCATGACCTCTGACTCCGAAACCCAGCTTACTATGAGTATTGCAGTAAGTGCTTGGGAGAGTACAATACAACAGAATTAGCACACATGTTCCCTGCCCTTGACTAGCTTGCAGTCTAGAGGGGGACACAAATATTAATCTGAATTAATAGGTAATTATATAACTTGAAGATGTATTCGTAAGTGCTATGGAACACGTTCCTTCCGTTGATATTTATGACTGATTCAGAGCCTCTGATGAGAAATCCCTTGGGTTTATCAAGAGATGATTAAAACAGGTTTTTGTGGAATCTTGATTATTTTAGTTGAAATAACAGAGTATTCATATTTTCCTAGAAGAGGTGAAATGTTGCATCAGAATAAAATGTGTTTAGTGGCAGAGGGGAGTGGGCTGGGGCTGTGAGAGAGAGAGAAAGAGAGAGATTTCTGTAGTCAGATATTAAGGTACAGAGGACAGCCAGTTTTAATTCTCTAGACTGTAAGCCTCTTGTGGCTAGCGAATGAGTCCCTTTATTGTTGTATTATACTCTCCCAGATGCTTAGTACAGTGCTCTGCACACAGTAAGTGCTCAATAAATACGATTGAATGGGTGAATGAACTCTCCCCATTTAAGGTGAAGACAAATGGGGTCAGGGACTGCATTTGCAGAGGTAGCCCTCAAAAACCCCAACTATTTGTTCCAACCCCACCCTTCACCCTTTTTTATTTTTCCTGGAGTAAGAAACGTGGCCTGGTAGAAAGAGTGTGGGGCTTGGAGTCAGGAAACCCCACGTTCCAATCCCAGCTCTTCCGCTGGGCTCCCCAGTGTGGCCTTGGGCAAATCACTCGACCTCTCTGTGCCTCCGTTCCCTCATCCATAAAATGGGGAACAAGTAATGTGAGGCCTGAGTGGATCCAATGGGATTATTTCATGCTTACCCCAGCATTTAACCCAGTGCCTTGACACACAATCAGCGCTTAATAAATACCGTAATTATCATCTTCTCAAGCAGCATTAAATTCAAGCTGGTCTTGGTCAACGCTCCTCTAAGAGGAGAAAAAGCAATTTGTAAGCAGAGTGGATGCTTAGATGCCTCACAACAAAGACATCATATTGACTGCATGTTGTTAGCTTTAAATAATGATGGTATTTGTTCATTCAGTAGTATTTACTGAGTACTTACTATGTGCAGAGCACTGTACTAAGCGCTTGGAATGTACAAATCGGATTTGTACAAATTTGTTAAGCACTTACTATGTGTCAAGCACTATTCTAAGTGCTGAGCACTGTTCTTACTGCTAAAAAATGATTTACTAAGGGCTTATGAGGTGCCAAGCACTGTTCTAAGAACTGGGGTAGATACAAAGAAATCAGGTTGCCCCATGTGGGGCGCACAGTCTTAATCCCCATTTTACAGATGAGATAACTGAGGCACAGAGAAGTGGCTTGCCCAATGTCACACAGCAAACAAGTGGCAGAGGTGGGATGAGAACCCAGGTCCTCTGACTCCCAAGCCGGTGCTCTGAAGTGGGCTCGCCTTTCTGCCCTATCTCAGTGTTGTTCTGCTGATTATCTTATTGTTCTTTTTTCTATTTGAACCACCTTGTTCTTGACCCTGCTGATCTGCCTCATTCTTGGCCCCACAGATCTATCCGATTTAAGCAACCCTGAGTCAACTTCCTTACCTGGCAATTCAGTTATCCAGGTGCTTTGTGGTTGAAAAGTGTCTGCAGTTGCTGAACTCTTAACTCAAAACATATACCCTCTATTGCTGCTTCTAAAAATAAAGAAATTGTGGTATTTGTTAAGCGCTTCCTATGTGCCAGGCACTGTAATAAGCACTGGGGTGGATACAAGCAAATCTGTTTGGATGCAGTCCCTGCTCCACGTGGGGCTCACGGTCTCAGTCCCCATTTTCCAGATGAGGGAACTGAGGCCTAGAGAATAATAATGTTGGTATTTGTTAAACGCTTACTATGTGCAGAGCACTGTTCTAAGCGCAGGGGTAGACACGGGAATGAGGTTGTCCCACGTGGGGCTCACAATCTTAATCCCCATTTTACAGATGGGTAACTGAGGCACAGAGAAGTGAAGTGACTCGCCCACACACAGTCACACAGCTGACAAGTGGCAGAGCCAGGATTCGAACCCATGACCTCCAACTCCAAAGCCCGGGCTCTTTCCACTGAGCCACGCTGCCTCTCCAAGAGAAGCGAAGTGAGTTGCCCAAGGTCACGCAGCAGACAAGCGGCGAAGTCGGCGTTAGAACCCGTGACCTTGGGCTTCCGCTCTGTTCACTCCAAACTCGGTTCTTGCCCGTGGCTGGGCCCAGTGACTTGAACTCTGTCCCCATCAGCTTTCCTTTTATGGACTTTTAAAATCATTTCCTCTTTATGGTCTAATTTATTTTACTACTCGATTACAGGGAATCTGCATCGGACTAGCAGTGTCCCAGAATACGTCTACAACCTCGATTGGGTAGAAAATGACTTTGCTGTAGGAAACGCAGCTGGTGGCAAGAATTACGACTTTATAAAGGTGAGCAAAGCATATGGACACATTTCCCAGTGCGTGTCCTGCGGGCTGCCGTCAAACGCCATGTTCCGTTTCCCCGAGCCCAGACGACTCCTAGATGAGCTATATAATCTTCCCTTTGTGTAGGTCCTGTGGAAAACCGGGAGACTATAAATCCCACTTGTGGGTCTCATTCATTCATTCGGTCGTATTTTTTGAGCGCTTACTGTGTGCAGAGCACTGTATTAAGCGCTTGGGAGAGGACATTGCAACAATAAACAGACACATCCCCTGCTCCTGTCTCTCCTACCTTACCTCACCGATCTCTCAGCACCCTTTGCTCCTCTAGTGTCAGGATGATCGTCGTCACTGTGCCTCGATCTGGTCTATCTCATCTCTGACTCCTTGCCTATGTCCTCCCTCTGGCCTGAAACTCCTTCCCCCTCCAAATATGCCAGACGACTACTCTCCCCACCTTCAAAGCCTTATTAAGTTAATAATAACTGTGGTTTTAAGTGCTTACTGTGTGCCAGGCACTGTACTAAGCACTGGGGTGGACCCAAGCAAATCGGGTTGGACACAGTCCCTGTCCCATATGGGGCTCACATCCCTCAATCCCTATTTTACAGATGAGGGAACTGAAGCCCAGAGAAGTGAAGCGACCTGCCTGGGGTCACGCAGCAGACAAGTGGCAGAGCTGGGATTAGAACCCTTACTACTTAGTTACCTCATCTGCTAAATGGGGTTTAAGACCACAGGCCCCTTGAGGGACAGGGACTGTATCCAACCCAATTTGCTTGTATCCACCCCAGCGTTTAGTACAGAGGTTTAACAAACACCACAGTTATTTTACCTCATCTGTAAAATGGGGATTAAGACTGTGAGCCCCCCGTGGGACAACCTGACCACCTTGTATCTCCCCCAGCGCGTAGAACAGTGCTTGGCACATAGTAAGCGCTTAAATATCAACATTATTATTACAGAGAAGCAGCGTGGCTCAGTGGAAAGGGCACGGGCTTGGGAGTCAGATGGCATGGGTTCGAATCCCAGCTCCGCCACTCGTCAGCTGGGTGACTGTGGGCAAGTCACTTAACTTCTCTATGCCTCAGTTACCTCATCTGTAAAATGGGGATTAAGACTGTGAGCCTCAGGTGGGACAACCTGATTTCCCTGTATCTACCCCAGTGCTTAGAGCAGTGCTCTGCACATAGTAAGCACTTAACAGATACCAACGTTATTATTATAATAGAACAGTATAACAGAACCCATTCCCCACCTTCCATGGGCTGACAGTCTAACAGTCCTGGCGCCGTTACGTTCTCCAACGAGGTAGACGTTGACTTGCGGTTCGTCTGAATCTCTGATCTCTGTCGTCCAGGCAGGCACACCCGCCAACTCTGACATTCGTTGGGGGAGAGGAGCCTCTCAGTACAATACGTACAGGTCGGCGGAAGACAGGTTGGTAAGACAACCCCTGCGGAGACTGGAGCTGACCCCGGGGAGCAGCCCCGGGAAGGTTTACTACGCTCAAAGCGAGTATTACTCCGGGCACAGGAACGCCCCGGGAACGCTCCCGCGGCCTCAAGATAACAGGAGACCCCCCGTCCTCTTCCCTCCCCGCTATGCCCGCTCGGAGATCGTCAGCTTCCGTCACCCGCGGCCCGACCCCAGACGGCCCTGTTACGACACCTTCTCCCGGTGCCACGGGGCGGAGGTCGCCGTGGATGGCGTGTTCGACAGCGTCCCCAACAGCCCCCTCGGGCTCGCCTACCCCGGGACCAGCCGGAGCATGGGCAACCTGGTGGAGAAGGAGAACTACGTGTCGTCGGCCGGGGCCGGGGCGGGCCCCGTCAGACCGCCGGGCGTCTTCCAGACGGGCTTCCAGAACAGGTCCTCCTCCAGGTTCGCCTGGCACCAGAATTCCGGCCACGACACCTGCACGCTCAGGGAAACGTCTTCCGGGTACTGCGCGGAGGCCGGCGGGAAGAGGATGCACCTGACGGTGGGCCAGGCGGCCGCCGCGGGAGGCGGAAGCGGGATGACCGAAAGGGTCGTGGGAAACGGGTGAGTTCCCCACCCCTGGGGCCGCAGGTCTCCTGTGGGGCCAACGCCTTCGGTTCCTTGGACGGGGGCGGCCGGGGGTGGTCGTGCTTCTCCGTGGGGAGATACAGCCTGACCTAATAATAATGTTGGTATTTGTTAAGCGCTTACTATGTGCAGAGCACTGTTCTAAGCGCTGGGGGAGACACAGGGGAGCTGGGGTAGACACGGGAGCTGGGGAAGAGCACGGGTCTGGGATTCAGAAGGTTGTGGTTTCTAATCCTGGCTCTGCCACTTGTCTGCTGTGTGACCTGTGGCAAATCACCTCACTTTTCTGGGCCTCAGTTACCTCCTCTAGAAAATGGGGATTGAGACTGTGAGCCCCATGTGGGACAGGGACTGTGTTTGACCCGATTTCCTTGTATCCACCCCAGCGCCTGGCACAAAGTAAATGCATAAGAAAACCACAATTATTATTATTATTATTATTAGATATAGCTTTCCCAAGATAAGTGATTAAAGTAATGGATTTCCAAGTTGTTGCCGAAAGCTTTCTGTGGGCAGGGAATGTATCTGTTATATTGTAATAATGATAATAATGATGGTATTTGTTGAGCACTTACTATGTGCCAAGCACTGTTCTAAGCAGTGAGATAGATACAAGGTTATTAGGTTGTCCCACGTGGGGGCTCACAGTCTTAATCTCCATTCTACAGATAACTGAGGCACAGGGAAGTTAGCACTTAGTAAAGTGCTCTGCACACAGTAAACACTCAATAAATACCACTGACTGGCTGGCTGGTGGCCCAGCTGAATTGTTTGTCCCCTGGGAAACAGGGCTGGGCTTTGGGATACCTCTAAGACTGTAAACTTGTTGTGGGCAGGGAATGTGTCTATTGTTAACTTGCATCCTCTCCCAAGTGCTTAATACAGAGCTCTGCACCCAGTAAGTGCTTAATAAATACGATCGAATGGAGGAATTAATGACGCCTGCCTTTCAGGCCTCTGAATTAAATGATGGCCATTCAGCAAAAAAGAAAGGCCCACATGACCTCTCCTCTGCCACTCCAACTCTCCAACTTTTCCCCCTGTTCTCCACATTCCTCTCAGTGGACTTCACTCTGGACTCCTCCCCTGCCTCCATCCCCTTGTCCACGCTCCTTTGTCCAGTCCGGTATCCCCTCCCCCAGACAAACCCATGATCGCAACCTACTTCAAACCCCACCTCCTCCAGCAAGCCTTCCTTGGTTAATTCACATCGCCCCAGTCCTATCAGCCCGGCAGACACCCTGACGCCCCATTTTGGCCCTTCCTCTGCATTTGCATATTCAGTTGTATTTACTGAGCACTTACCATGTGCAGAGCACTGTACTAAGCGCTTGGGAGAGTACACTACAGAAATAAACAGACACATTCCCTGCCCAAAACAATCTAGAGGCAGATATAGGCCTACTTGTGGCTCAGTGGAAAGAGCACGGGCTTTGGAGTCAGAGGTCATGGGTTCGAATCCCGCCCCGGCCACTTGTCAGCTGTGTGACTTTGGGCAAGTCGCTTAATTTCTCGGTGCCTCAGTTACCTCATCTGTAAAATGGGGATGAAGACTGTGAGCCCCACGTGGGACAACCTGATTCCCCTGTGTCTACCCCAGTGCTTACAACAGTGCCTGGCACATTGTAAGTGCTTAACAAATACCAACATTATTATTATTATTTACTTGCGTTACTGTAGTTGCCAATACTCTGTTGTCTTTTTCTCTCAGGTAGAGGGGTAAGCTCCTGATTTCTTTGTCCTAATCAGTTTGGTCAGGGCATGGCAATGGATGGACATGCGATAAATAACATTACTATCACTCCTGTGGCCTAAGGAAAGCCCTGCGGCCTCGCCCCTACTTCTGACTATTGAATCGCTGGGGCTCAGTGACCTAAGAGAGAAAGAGAACTTTTCTCTCAAACTAGGACATAGTCGACCAGCTACGCCCAGACTTGGGAGTCAGAGGACCTTTCATTCATTCAGTCGTATTTATTGAGCGCTTACTGTTTGTGGAGCACTTTACTAAGCACTTGGGAGAGTGCAGTACAACCATAAACAGACACATTCCCTGCCCACAACAAGCTTAAAGTCTAGAGGAGGCAGACATCAATACAAATAAATAAATTAGAGATATGTACATATGTGCTGTGGGGCTGGAAGGGAGGAAGAACAAAGGGAACAAGTCAGGGTGACGCAGAAGGGAGTGGGAGAAGAGGAAAGGAGGGCTTAGTCTGAGAAGGCCTTTGGAGGAGCTGCACCTTCGATGGGTTTGAAGGTGGGGAGAGTAATTGTAATCTGGGTTCTACCACTTACCTGCTGTGTGTCCTTGAGCAAGTCACTTCACTTCTCCAGGAGTTGGCTTCCCCATCTTTAAAATGGGGATTCAACACCTGCTCTTCCTCACCCTTAAACTGTGAGCCTCCTGTAGGGTGGGGATTAGGCATAAGGTAAGCACTTCCTATCACCACAGTCGTTATTACTATTAGTATACTGAAGTAGATAAGTGAATGGGGAAATAAAGTAAAGCTCAAGTTGGAGGGTTGGAGTCTATGATATTTCGGCTACAGGCAGAGCCTTTGAATGGAAATGTGAATTTTGCTTCTTACTGAATTGGGTCTTTAAAAAAAAAATAATACTAGTAGTAATAATAATCGTGATATTAAGCCTTATTACATGCCAAGCATTGTGCTAAGTGCTGGGGTAAATAAAAGCACATGAAACTCAATCTAAGTAAGACGGAGAACAGGTATTGAACTTGATTCTATTTAGTTGCCATTGTTTTTACGAGTTGTTCTTCCCCTTGACTCTATTTATTGCCATTGTTCTCGTCTGTCCGTCTCCCCTGATTAGACCGTAACGTAAGCCCGTCAAACGGCAGGGACTGTCTCTATCTGTTGCCGACTTGTTCATTCCAAGCGCTTAGTACAGTACTCTGCACATAGCGCTCAATAAATACTATTGAATGAATGAATGAATGAACATTTTGCAGAGGAGGGAGCTGAGGCACAGAGAAGTGACTTGCTCAAGGACACACAGCAAATACATGGTGGAGTGAGATTAGAACCCAGGTCCTCTGATTCCCAGGCCCGTGCTCTTTCCACTAGGCCATACTGCTTCCCAGCATCTTTTTGAATCATCCCGCTGGCTTTTCCTGAGGGAAGACAGTAGGTTGGGTTTACTTGTTGTGAAGATGTGCTGGAGGCATTTTTGAGAGGCCTGAAGAGAGCTCTCGTTTCTAGTCCCAGGCACAGATTCCTGACAGTAGTGGGTAAGAGAGTTGGGGTCTTAGCGGATTGAGGAAAGAGTGGGAGGCCGACGTGGGAATTTTCCAAGCCCACCTATCGTGATCTCAGTTCTCTTTAGAAATAAGCATTGGTTTAAAGAGAGAGAACCAGGTGAAAACGACGTTTGTTCAACTGATGTTAAGTTCCTTGACTTTATGAGTCATAGTCAAGAATATAAGGAATTTAAGTAATTGAATTGTGGAGGTTATAAACAACTCAAATTTAACTGAGTCATATATATATATATCTTTCCATGGTATAAAGTTCTTACTATATGTCAAACACCATTATAAATGCTGGGGTAGGTACAAATTAATTAGGTCCTACACAGTCCCTGTCCCTCATGGGGCTCACCGTCTCATGTTTGGCTTGTGAACTGGATTAACGGGGATCATTAAAAGGAAAATATGTACCTTTAAGCAAAATGGCGTTATTAGCATTTGAGTCCATCCTAAATGTCTGAAAGTGGGAACTGCTTGGAATCAGGCTTATTTTTCCCTAAGGTTTACCATCCTGTTTGCATTATAGTCAACGATCTATGTCATATCCTAAAAGGAAGTTTTTTTAAGGGGTCCAAATTCTGATTATAATCCAACTATCAATCAGTCAAATAATGGTATTTATTGAGGGCTTACTGTGTGCAGAACACTGTACTAAGCATTTGGGGATGTACAACAGAATGGGGTGGGTAGACACTACCCTGCCCACAAGGAGCTGGCTATCATGTTAACTTTATAGTCACGATTTACAGCGTCTTGGAAAAAGAAGTTCCTTTAAGGGCCCCAAATTCCGATTATAACAACAGTATAAAATGGTTATTATAAGACATTTATCAGTCAAACAGTGGTGTTTATTGAGAGCTTATTGTGTTCAGAACACTGTACTAAGCGCTTGGGAGAGTTGGTAGATGCATTCCCTGCCCACAAAGAGCTTACAGACTACGGGGGGAGACAGATGCTAAAATAGAGATAGGGGAAATAGTAGAATATAACAATAAGATGACCCATCATCTAATGCTCAGTAGGGATGCCAAAAATAGTCAGCTTTAATGTTTTCTTACTCTTGAGGCAATATTTTTTGTGGCCCAACATGTCATCTCAGAATTTGTATTTGTAGTCTAGATCTCACAAGCGCAAGGTACTAAAATAAAGACTAGCCTACAAATGAAAATAAAGTACCCACATCCCTAGCAATCTTTGTACATTTAGAGTCTTAGGTTAAATACAAATCTAGAAAGTGCTTTCTTTCTACCCCAAAACGTCCTAGAAGCAGGCGCTAGAAGCGAAACAGCACGGATAGAGCATGGGCCTGGGAGTCAGAGGACCTGGGTTCTAATCCTGGCTCTGATACTTGCCTGCCAGGTGTCCTTGGGCAAGTCACTTAATTTATCCGTGTCTCAGTTTCCTCAACTGTAAACTGGGGATTAAGACTGAGCCCCATGTGAGACATGGACTATGTCCAATCTGATTAGCTTGTATCTGCCCCAGGACTTAGTACAGCGTATGGCAAGTAGTAAGCACTTAAATACTATTATTATTATTATTACTATTATTCTGGGTCTGACAGCTGGGGAAAAGACTTTTCAGTAAAAAAAAAAAAAGAAAGAAAAAGCCTTCAGCCTTCAGGAGTTGCAGACAAGCGATAGAACCAGGATTAGAACCCAGATCATTTGACTCCAAGATGTGTTATGTTTTCATGAGGCCATGCTGAGGAGGGCACCTGGCCCAGGTAGCCCAAGGATAGCTACAGAACAACCAGCAAAAATACTTTTGACCTATGGCCACCAATTCTAGCCCAGAGACCTTCCCCGACTAACCCCTCATTTCCTCTTCTCCCACTCCCTTCTGCATCACCCTTGCTCCCTTTATTCACCCCTTTCTTGGCCCCACCCCATATGTGTACGTATCCCAAATTTATTTATATTAATGTCTGTCTGCCCCTCTAGACTGTAAGCTCGCTGTGGTCAAGGACCGTGAGAAGCAACTTGGTCTAAGTGGTTAGAGTACGAGTCTGGGAGTCAGAAGGACCTGGGTTCCGATCCCGACTCCACCACTTTTCTGCTTTGTGGCCTTGGGCAAGTCCCTTAATTTCTCTGTGCCTCAGTTCCCTCAGCTGTAAAATAGGGATTAAGATTGTGAGCCCTATGTGGGACAGGGATTGTGTCCAACCCGATTTGCTTGTATCCAGTACTAAGAACAGTGTCTGGCACATGATAAGCACGAAACAAATTTTTTCATGTTTATTGTGCACTTACTGTGTGCAGAGCACTGAACTAAGTGCTTGGGTGAGTACAGGGCAACAATAAACAGAAACATGCCCCGCCCACATCGAGCTTACAGTCTTGGTTGTGGGAGACAGATATTAATATAAATGAATAAATTTTGTAAGTACTGCCATAATCACTATTATGTCTACCAATTCTGTTATATTGTACTCTTCCAAGCACTGAGCACAGTGGTCTGCACTCAATAAATATGATTGATTGATTGATATGCCTGGGCATACTTGAACTAGAATGCATTATTTTACTTAATGGCCTGGTGCCTGTGGACGGAAGGGTGGAGAAGAGGGAGAAAATTCTGCCTCTCACCTCTCCCCTAAGGGTCTCTCCTCGGAGAAAGAGCACCTTACATAGTAGGAGAAGCACTACTTTTCTCTTTCTGGAAAGATATCGTTATTATTATCGTTGTGTTTAAGTGCTTACTGTGTGCCAGGCACTGTTCTAAGCACTGGAATAGGTACAAAATAATCTAATAGTCCCTGTCCTTCATGGGGCTCACTGTCTTAATCCCCATTTTACAGATGAGGGAACTGAGGCCCAGAGAAGTGAAGTGACTTGCCCAAGGTCACACAGCAGACAAGTGGCAGAGCCGGGATCAGAATCCACGACCTTTCATTCATTCAATTGTATTTATTGAGCACTTACTGTGTGCAGAGCACTGTACTAAGCACTTGGAAAATACAATTCGGCAGCAGATAGAGACAATCCCTACCCAACAACAGGCTCACAGTCTAGAAGGGGGAGACAGACAACAAAATAAAACAAGTAGACGGGCATCGATACCATCAAAATAGATCAATAGAATTATAGATATATATACATCATTAATAAAAAATAGAATAATAAATATATACAAATATACAAAAGTGCTGTGGGGCGGGGAGGGGCTAGAGCAGAGGGAGGGAGTCGGGGCGATGGGGAGGGGACGAGGAGCGGAGGAAAAGTGGTGGCTCAGTCTGGGACCTTCTGATTCCCAGGCCCGTGCTCTAGCCGCTACACCACCCTCCTTCCCAAGTTGTTATCCGGAAAAAAGGCTGGGCCGGAGCCATGGGTAGGATGGCGGTTGATGGCGTTTTGTGTGATTCCTTAGGAATGTGGACGGGAGGATGACTCTGGAGCTGGCCGTGAGCATGCTGGATCCCGAGAGCGTCACACCCGCCAGGATTTGTGCCGCGGCCACTTTCATCCAGCACCAGTGCTTTCAGCAGGCGGAAGCCCGACACAAGGTCAGTCAGCGCGGTCGTGAGAGGCAACATGGCCTAATGGACAGAGCACGGGGCCCGGGAGTCAGAGGCCCCGGCTTCTCATCCCCCTCTGCCACTCGTCTCCTGCATATAATAATAATAACGATGGTATTTGTTAAACGCTTACTGTGTGCCAAGCACCGTTCTAAGCCCTGGGGTAGATACAAAGTAATCAGATTGTCCCACGTGGGGCTCACAGTCTTAATCCCCATTTTCCAGTTGAGGTAACTGAGGCACCGAGAAGTGAAGTGACTTGCCCCAAGTCACGTAGGTGATAAGTGGGGGAGCCGAGATTAGAACCTACAACCTCTGACTTCCAAGCCTGGGCTCTTTCCACTAAACCATGGGCAAGTCACTTCATTCATTCATTCATTCGATTGCATTTGTTGAGCGCTTACTGTGTCCAAAGCACTGTATTAAGCGCTTGGGAGAGTACAATACGACAATAAACAGACATATTTCCTGCCCACAATGAGTTTACTCTGGGCCTTAGTTACCTCATCTGTAAAGTGGGGATGAAGACTGTGAGCCCCACGTGGGACGGGGAATGTGTCCAACCTGATTAGCTTGTATCCACCCCTGGGCTTAGTACAGTGCCTGGCTCATAGTAAGCACTTAACAAATACCAAATGCCAAGTAACAAATTATTATTATTATTCATTCAATAGTATTTATTGAGCGCTTACTATGTCCAGAGCACTGTACTAAGCGCTTGGAATGTATTATTAAATTCCATTTTTCTAAAAAAGGTGAACCAAGCATATTTCTACACTTAATATTATGTCAGGAGAGCCAGCACAAATGAGTGGTCAGAGTGTATGGAAACAAATGTAAAAATTGAAAATGGACGAAGCGTAATAACCGTTGGCAGTTTGAAAATGTCTTTTATGGATTATCTCCCTTGAACAGTTTTGTAAGCCTCTGGTTTGACATTGTCATATCATTATGATATTTGCTAAGTGCTTACTCTGTGTCAAGCACTGTTCTAAGCACTGGGGCAGATACAAATTCAATTGGACACAGTCTCTATCCCACATGGGGCTTACAGTCTAAGTAGGACAGATATTGCATCCCCGTCCCCATTGAGGAAACCGAGGTGTAGAACGGCTAAATGACTCGCCCATGGTCACACGGCAAGCGGTCGACAGAGCCGGGATTAGAACCCTGGTCCTCTGACTCCCAGGCCCGTGCACTTTCCACTAGACCACGCTGCCTAGTGTCGCTTAGCTGTGGTCACAAGTTCTTGAGCTCCCACCTCTTCTAGAAATGATTACACGCCGATCTAAATGGACAAAGAGGGAGACATAATTCAGTGAAAGGAAACTATGGTTTTGTAAGAGAAACCTCTGTACTTGGATACATTCTTCGCCCTCATCTCAGGTTACAGAATTCGTTAAGGTTCACCTCAAGCCACTGTGGTTTCTGATTGAAATCAAGGGAAGTAGCACAAAGACTTCTAAGGCCCTCTGTTCTAAAGTTTTCTGAGGACACGATGTGCTTCTCTTGCCTATGAAGAGCAGTGATATGAAGCCTCTTCATCTGGCTCTACTCTTCCAAACTCAGTGGGAGGTGCCTTCAAGCTGGGACTTAACCTTCATTTTCAAAACGCTGCTACTGACAGGCTTGAAATAAACTTTCTATTTGCACCTAAGAGTGTTTGAACACGGACCTGGTGAACCCTGACACTCTCACACAGCTTCTGTTTTAGCAGATGAGTGAAATCCACTAAAACAGATTAGACATTTTAAAAGCAAAAGTTGAGCCACGAGATCATGAGAGCACGTAAGGTACAGGAGGTTTCAGAGGAGCAGTGTGGCCTAGTGGATAGATCATGGACCCGGGAGTCAGAAAGTCATGGGTTCTAATCCTGCCTCTGTCACTTGTCTGCTGTGTGACCTAGGGCAAGTCACTTCATTTCTCTGTGCCTCAGTTACCTCCGCTGTAAAATGGGGATTAAGACTGTAAGCCCCATGTAGAGCAGGGACTGTGTTCAAATGGATTTTCTTGTTTTTCCCCCCAGTTCTTAGTACACTGCCTGTCACATAGTAAGTGCTTAACAAATACCACAGTTATCATTATTAGGACACTTATAGTCCCTTTACCTCAAAAGGGCGTTCACTATCAGAGTTGAGACCAAGTGTTGAAAGCTTAATGAATAAAGGCCAAAGGAGGAGGAGGAGGAAGAAGCAGGTCAAAGATCTGTTGGCAGAAACATTTCCTTTTCTGCTGTTCAGTAAAAGGAAGAGGGCTAAGCCAAGTTGCTCTGCTGGGATAAAAAGAAAACCAAAGAGAAGCTTCAAGATTTTTCATTTTATATCAGCTCTATCACTTACTTTCTCTATGCCTCATCTGAAAAATGGAGGTTCAGTACCTGTTCTCCTACCTGCTTATACTGTGAGCCCCACGTGGAACAGGGACCGTGTCTGACCTGATTAACCTATATCTACCCCAGCACTCAGAACAGTTCTGGGCACATAATAAATGCTAAACAAGTACTACAAATTACATAAGTTATTGTTATTTATTATTGATTTATAGTGATGTCTCCCTCTCTAGACTCTAAGCTCCTCTAGACTCTAAGCTCTAAGCCTGCTGTGGGCAGTCAGTCATTTATTGAGTGCTTACTCTGTGGCAATGCACTGTTCTAAATGCTTGGGAGAGTATAGTACAACAGAGTTGTTAGATCATACATTCCCTGCTCACAACGAGCTTATAGTCTAGAGTCTAGTATAGTCTAGTACAGTGCTCTGCACACAGTAAGTGCTCAGTAAATACGATTGAATGAATGAATAGTGGGGGATACAGACATCAATATTAATTTTAAAAAATTACAGATGTACATAATAGTGTTTTAAACACTTGGGAGAGTACTGTATAGCAGAATCAGAAGACACGTTATCTTCCCATAATGAGCATACAGTCTGGAGAGGGAGCAGATATTATTATGAATAGATAAGTAATTTATAGTATATCATTTCTAGACTGTGAGCCCGTTGCGGGCAGGGATCGTCTCTCTTGTTTGCTGAATTGTGCTCTCTATATGCTCTGTGCTCTGCTCACCGTAAGCCCCCAATAAATACGATTGAATGAATAATTTAAAGCTGTGTACTTAAGTGTCGAGAGTTTGGGGGTGGGGCGAATATCAAATGTCCAAAGGTCACAGATCCAAGTGGAGAGATGGTGCAGAAGGGAGAGTGAGCTGGGGCAGAGAGGGCTTAAGCGGGGAAGGCCTCTTGGAGGAGATGTGACTTTAATAATGCTTTGAAAGTGGAGAGAGTGGTGATATATGGAGCGGGAGGGAGTTCCAGGCTAGGGGGAGGATGCGCTGAGAAAGACGAGACCAGGACACAGTGAGTAAACTCACTCTAGAGGAGCAGAGTGAGGAGGCTGGGCCGAAGTACGTGATCTTGAGGTGAGGTAGGATGAGCTGATCGACTTCTTTAAAGCCAATGGTAGAGTTTCCGTTTGATATGGAGGTGGATGGGCAGCCATCGCAGGTTCTTGAGAAGTGGGGAGACACGGACTGAACGTTTCTGTCCATAAAGGATCCGTGCTGCAGTGGGGAAAGAGACTAAGTCGGAAGGTCATCGAGGAGGCAGACGCAGTAGTCAAGGCGCGATAGGCTAAGAGGTCGGATCGGCACGGTAGCAGTTTGGATGGAGAGGAAAGTGCATTTTTAGCAACGTGGTGAAGGTAGAACCGACAGGATTCGGTGACAGATTGAATACGTGGGTGAAATGAGAGAAATGAGTCGAGGACAAAGCTTAGGTTACGGGCTTGTGAGGTAGGGAGTGTGCTGGTGATGGAAAAGACGGGGAGGACAGGATTTGGGTGGGAAGATAAGGAGTTCAGTTTTGGACATGTTTAATTTGAGGTGCCGACAGGATATCCAGAAGGCAGGAGGAGATGCGAGATGGCAAGGAAGGAGAGAGATCCAGGCTGGAGATGTAGATTTGGGAATCATCTGCATAGAGATGGTAGTTGACGCCATGGGAGCAATTGAATTCTCCAAGGGAGTGGGTGGAGATGGAGAATGGAAGGGGACCTAGAATTGAGCCTTGAGGGACCCCCCACTCTCAGAGGGTGGGAGGCAGAGGAGGAGCCAGCAAAAGAGACTGAGAAGGAGCCCTCAGAAAGATAGGAGGAGTACCGAGAGAGGATAGTGTCCGCGAATCCACTGTTTTGAGAAAGTTTCCAGGAGAAGGGGGTGGTCTACAGTGTCGAAGGCGCCTGAGAGGTCTGGGAGAGGGATTAGGATGGATTAGAGGCCATCAGATTTGGTGAGAGGAAGGTCATCGGTTACCTTACAGGGCAGGAAGCATATTTATTGAGTGCTTACTGTGTGCAGAGCACTGTTAAAAAAAAAATGTTGATATTTGTTAAGCGCTTACTATGTGCAGAGCACTGTTCTAAGCACTGGGGTAGATACAGGGTAATCAGGTTGCCCCACGGGAGGCTCACAGTCCTAATCCCCCTTTTACAGATGAGGGAACTGAGGCCCAGAGAAGTGAAGTGACTTGCCCACAGTCACACAGCTGACAAGTGATGGAGTCAGGATTAGAACCCATGATCTCTGACTCCCAAGCCCGGGCTCTTTCCACTGAGCCACGCTGCTTCCGATATGACAATAAACGGACACATTCCCTGTCCACAACAAGCTTACAGTACAGTATTGTGCCCACAGTAAGCGCTCAATAAGTACCACTGATGATGATGATAGCGATTATTTTTGGCACCATCACTTCGACATCCTGGGGTGATTGGCCTTGTCGAGATGGAGGGAGCGGTGCGAGAACGGGGATTCCGTCAAGGGAAAGCTGCAGCAGCTGCCTCAGCAGCGGGTCTGGGAATCAGAGGACCTGGGTTCTGATCCCTCCTCTGCCAGTTGCTTGCTTTGTGATATTGGGCCATCCACTTCTCTGTGACTCAGTTTCCTCAGCTCTAAAAAATGAGGATTCAATACCTGCTGGATTTCTTTTTGGTTTGACTTTGTTTTTGTTTTGTTTCTCTGGTATTCGTATTGCACTCATTATGTGCCAGGCATCGTATTAAACTCGGAGGTAGACACAAGCTAATAATAATAATGATAATAATAATAATGGTATTTGTTAAGCGCTTACTGTGTGCCGACCACTGTTCTAAGTGCTGGGGGAGATACAAGGTAATCAGGTTGTACCACGTGGGGCTCACAGTCTTCATCCCCATTTTACAGATGAACTGAGGCACAGAGAAGTTAAGTAACTTGCCCAAAGTCACACAGCTGACAAGTGATGGAGCAAGGATTAGAACCCCCGACCCCTGACTCTTAAGCCCGTGCTCTTTCCACTGAGCCACGCTGCTTCACGCTGCTGCCCTAATCAGATGGGACACGGTCCATGTTCCACATGGGACACAGAGTCGTAATCCCCGTTTTCCAGATGAGGTAACCAAGACCCAAAGAAGTTCATTCATTCGATCATATTGAGCGCTCACTGTGTGCAAAGCACTGTACTGAGCACTTGGGAAAACACAGTGTAACAATAAACGGGCATATTCCCTGTCCACAACGAGCTTACAGTCTTGAGGAGTCAAGTGACTTGCCCAGAGTCATAGAGCAGACCAGTACCGGAGCCAGGATTAGAACCCAGGTCCTTCTGACTCCCAGGCCTGGGCTTTATCCACTAGGCTCTGCTGCTTCTCACTATTCTACACGTTCTACTTGTTCTCTCTCGTCCTTAGACCGTCAGCCTCATATGGGACAGGGACTGTGTCTGCCCTTTTTGAACTTGTGTCTACCCCGGTGCTTAGAACAGTGCTTAACACCTAGTAAGCACTTAAATACCATAATAACAATAATATATTGAGCGCTCTATGCATCTATAAATTATATATTCTAAATTATTTATTACGTTAACATCCGTCTTCCCCTCTGGACCGTAAGCTCACTTTGGGCAGGGACGCATCTACCAACTCTGTTATAGTTTCCCAAGCGCTTAGCGCAGGCTCCTCCCAGAGTAAGCATTCAGTAAATACTGATGCCGATTGAGGATGTGGGACACTATACTAAGCACTTAGTGGCTTAGCGGAAAGAGCACAGACTTGGGAGTCAGAGGACGTGGGTTCTAATCCCGGCTCTGCGGCGTATCTGCTGTGTGACGTTGGGCAAGCCACTTAACTTCTCTGCGCCTCAGTTACCTCATCTGTAAAATGGGGATTAAGACTGTGCACCCCCCATGGGGCAACCTGATTACCTTGTATCTATCCCAGCGCTTAGAATAGCGCTTGGCACATGTGGGATTGGCTCTCTTTGTTGCTGAATTGTACTTTCCAAGGACTTCGTACAGTGCTCTGCACGCAGTAAGCGCTCAAATATGATTCAATGAATGAGCAAACGCCATTATTATTAATAATAATATTATTTATATTTTGTAAAATATATTTTATTTTATGGAAGCTTCTCCCCAGTCCTTCCTCTGGTCTGACGAGGCCTACCAGCCCCTCTGCTAGTTCGAGTCTACTCACTCCTGCCACCAACCAGTGAGAGGGAAATTTCCATAGCAGAGAGAAGGGGATAATAATACTACTTAGTATGTGCCAGACACTGTTCTAAGCATTGGGTTGAATACAAGCATATCATAATAATGTTGGTATTTGTTAAACGCTTACTACGTGCAGAGCACTGTTCTGAGCGCTGGGGTGGATACAGGGGAATGAGGTTGTCCCACGTGAGGCTCACAGTCTTCATCCCCATTTTCAGATGAGGTAACTGAGGCGCAGAGAAGTGAAGCGACTTGCCCACAGTCACACAACTGACAAGGGGCAGAGTCGGGAATTCGAACCCATGCCATCTGACTCCCAAGCCCGGGCTCTTTCCGCTGAGCCACGCTGTTGGACACAGTCCCTGTCCCACATGGGGCTCACAGTCTCAATCCCCATTTTTTTACAGAGGAGGTAGCTGAGGTACAGAGAGGTTAAGTGACCCACCCAAGTTCACACAGTGGACATGTGGCAGAGCCGAGATTAGAACCCAGGTCCTTCTCGACTCCCAGGCCCGGGTTTATGACTTAGACTTGGCCTCCAGTTAAACGCCTTCTCCAGGTAGCAACTAGGGGCCGGACAGGGTAGCTTGCATCAAGTGAAATTCATTCAATAGTATTTATTGAGCGCTTACTATGTGCAGAGCACTGTACTAAGCGCTTGGGATGAACAAGTCGGCAACAGATAGAGACGGTCCCTGCCGTTTGACGGGCTTACGGTCTAATCGGGGGGAGACGGACAGACGAGAACGATGGCACTAAACAGCGTCGAGGGGAAGAACATCTCGTAAAAACCGATGGCAACTAAATAGAATCGAGGCGATGTACAATTCATTAACACAATAAATAGGGTAACGAAAATATATACAGTTGAGCGGACGAGTACAGTGCTGTGGGGATGGGAAGGGAGAGGTGGAGGAGCAGAGGGAAAAGGGGAAAATGAGGCTTTAGCTGCGGAGACGTAAAGGGGGGATGGCAGAGGGAGTAGAGGGGGAAGAGGAGCTCAGTCTGGGAACGCCTCTTGGAGGAGGTGATTTTTAAGTAGGGTTTTGAAGAAGGAAAGAGAATCAGTTTGGCGGAGGTGGGGAGGGAGGGCGTTCCGGGACCGCGGGAGGCCGTGACCCGGGGGTCGACGGCGGGATAGGCGAGACCGAGGGACGGTGAGGAGGTGGGCGGCGGAGGAGCGGAGCGTGCGGGGTGGGCGGTAGAAAGAGAGAAGGGAGGAGAGGTAGGAAGGGGCAAGGTGATGGAGAGCCTTGAAGCCTAGAGTGAAATATTTTCCTCCTTTCCATTATCATGGATTGGGGCACCAAATCCAGATCATCAAACCTGAAGCATCTCCAACCCAGAGACCCCCAACCTCTGTAACTCTCTCTTGAGTTTTGGGGACCATCTAGGAGAAGAAGGATGAGGAGGCTGGATAAAAATGTCCAAAAGGGACATCTTAAAAGGCAAGAAAGTTCTTCCCTATCAACGGTACACAAAGAACGCAGACCGATGTGTTCATTCAAAATATTGTAAGAGCGATTCTACTCATTCATTCATTCGATCGTAGGGCCCGTTGTTGGGCAGGGATTGTCTCTATCTGTTGCTGAATTCCAAGCGCCCAGTACAGTGCTCTGCACATAGTAAGCGCTCAGTAAATACGATTGAATGAATGAATTTATTGAACGCTTACTGTGTGCAGAGCACTGTACTAAGTGCTTGGAAAGTACAATTCGGCAACAGGTAGAGAAAATTTGCACTTTATCGGGACCCTGCACCAGCTCATTTTAAATTGTGTGCTAAATTAAATTCAAATTAAGTCTAGGCATTCATGGTTTCATTTATTGCTCATAATTTGGCATACTTTGACATAGCTGTGTTAATGAGTCAAGGATGCTTTTATACCCTGAAGCATGATGTTGGACTCCAGGCTTATCTGCCTTTTCTGCAGGAAAGTCTGTCACAAATTATAAAATGGTGGCCTAATGATGCAGTGTTTGGAGGATATAACTAGAGCCCGTAGCAGTAGAGAAGCAGCGTGGCTCAGTGGAAAGAGGACGGGCTTTGGAGTCAGAGGTCATGAGTTTGAATCCCAGCTCTGCCACTTGTCAGCTGTGTGACTGTGGGCAAGTCATTTCACTTCTCTGTGCCTCAGTGACCTCATCTGTAAAATGGGGATTAAGACTGTGAGCCCCACGTGGGACATCCTGATTCCCCTCTGTCTACCCCAGCGCTTAGAACAGTGCTCGGCACATAGTAAGCGCTTAACAAATACCAACATTATTATTATTATTAAAATCCCAACAACGGACTCACAGTCCACCCATGTTGACGTTTCCCATCCTCTAACCCTTGTACATTCCAAGCGCTTAGTACGGTGCTCTGCCCATAGTAAGCGCTCAATAAATACTATTGAATTAATTAGCCCTGTGGAAAACACGAGTGTGCCTTGGTGTCGACTGGTGAGCGAAAAGCCCAAAACGGTGATGAGACTCCCCATCTCTGGACTGTAAGCTCACTGTGGGCAGGGAATGTGTCTGTTGGTTGTATCCTACTCTCCTAAGCGCTTAGTACAGTGCTGTGCACACAGAAAGCGCTCAAAAAGTACGACTGAAACGATTGAATGAATGATTGAGAAACAAAAGAGAATCCGGAGCCTTAATGAGCGGAGAAATTGTGTGGGGCTTACTGGAAAGAGCACGGGATTGGGAGTCAGAGGATGTAGGTTCTAATTCTGGTTCCGCTGCTTGTCAGCTGTGTGACCTTGGGCAGGTCACTTCACTTCTCTGCGCCTCAGTTACCTCATCTGTAAAATGGGGATTAAGACTGTGAGCCCCATGTAGGACACCTGATTACCTTGTATTTACCCCAGCACTTAGAACAGTGCTTGGCACATAATAAGTGTTTAACAAATGCCATAATAATAATAATCGTTATAATTATTATATATAATGAGCCCAACCTCCCTGCTCTCTTAGGTTTCTCTACTCAATGGCATCCCCAAGCTGCTGCTGCTTCTAAAAGGGCCGAACGAAGACATCCAGCGGGCAGTGTGTGGGGCACTGAGAAACCTGGTGTTTGAAGACAACGACAACAAGTTGGAAGTAGTTGAACTAAATGGGATCCCTCGCCTGCTCCTGGTTCTGAAGCAAACCCGAGACCTGGAAACCAAAAAGCAAATCACAGGTAAGGCACGCCGAGCGTACGGGGCCCATGACGCAGTCGGTCGTACTTACTGAGCACTTACGTGGGCAGAGCACTGTACTGAGCATTCGAGGAAGTGCAACAGAACAATATAACAGACACCTTCCCTGCCCACGACAGATTTACAGTCTAGAGGAGGGAGGGGGCAGACATTAATATAAACAAATAAAATTGCAGCTATAGACGTGAGTGTTGTGGGCCTAGGAGGGGGGATGAATAAAAGGAGCAAGTCAGGGTGACGCAGAAGGAGGTGGGAGAAGAGGAAAGGAGGGCTTAGTCAGGGAAGGCCTCTTGGAGGAGACGGGCCTTCATTAAGGCTTTGAAGGCGGGGAGAGCAATTATCTGTCGGATATGAAGAGGGAGGGCATTCCAGGCCAGGGGCAGGACGTGGGACCGACGTGGCCTAATGGATAGAGCATGGGCCTGGGAGTCAGAGGACCTGGATTCTAATCCTGGATCCACCACTTGTCTGCTGTGTGACCGTGGGCAAGTCACTTAACTTCTCTGTGCCTCAGTTACCTCATCTGGAAAATGGGGATTAAGACTGTGACAGGGACTGCGTTCAACTTGGTGACCTTGTATGTACCCCACTGCTTAGAAATGGCTTGGCTCATAGTAAGTGCTTAACAAATACCATGATGATGATATGATGCTGATGATTATCATTATTATAGGTTGGCCTGGAATTCCCTCACTCTTCATATAATAATAATAACAATTACGGTATTTTTTAAGCACTTACTATGTGCCAGGCACTGTACCATTACCCTATTTATTTTGTCATTACCCTATTTATTTTGTCATTACCCTATTTATTTTGTTAATGAATTGTACATCGCCTTGATTCTATTTAGTTGCCATTGTTTTTACGAGATGTTCTTCCCCTTGACTCTATTTATCGCCATCGTTCTTGTCTGTCCATCTCCCCCGATTAGACTGTAAGCCCGTCAAACGGCAGGGACTGTCTCTATCTGTTGCCGACTTGTTCATCCCAAGCGCTTAGTACAGTGCTCTGCACATAGTAAGCGCTCAATAAATACTATTGAATTGAATGAATGAATACTAAGCGCTGAGCACTGTACTGTGTCCAACAAACAATGACGCTCCCCCACTTCAAAACCTTATTTAGAGCACATCTCCTCCAAGAGTCCTTCCCTGCCTAAGCCCTCTTTTCCTCTTCTTCCACACTTTTCTGTGTCGCCCTGACTTGCTGCCTTTATTCATCTCCCTCCCAGCCCTACGGTACTTTTGTACATATCTGTCATTTTATTCATCCTTCTTTATTTGTTTATTATTTATGCCCCAGTTCCCTCATCTGTAAAGTGGGAATTAAGACTGTGAGCCCATGTGGGAAAGGGACTGTGTCCAACTTGATTTGCTTGTATTACCCTCAGCGCGTAGTACAGTGCCTGGCCCCCACACGGTAAGCACTTAACGAATACTATTATTATTGTTAATGTTATGATTATTCAGTGATGGAAATATGCTATTCCATTTGTGAAATCCTGAGGTATGAGACTTCATTTCAGCCTTCCTAACAATTCCCCATGCTTTCAAATCCCATCAAATCCCTGCAGCGGTTTTCATGCATTCATGAGTGTGACTAAGCTGTATGCTCACCAGATAGGAATCACCTATGATTCTTGACGTCTGTTTCCCCGATATGCACCCCAGCGCGCTCTAGACTCTAAATTCCTTGTGGGCAGGGAACGGCGTGTCTATCACCTCTGTTGTTTTGTGCTCTGCCAACCGCGTAGTACAATGCTCGGCTCACAGGAAGTGCTCAGTAAATGCAACTGAGTGATTGAGGAATTCAGTTGTGGACATGTTGAATTTGAGCTGCTGGCAGGACATCCAGGAAGAGATGTTCTGGAGGAAGAAGGAAATGTGAGGTTAAAGAGCAGCAAGGAAGTCAGGGTTACCCTCCCACCCAGCCCCATAGCACTTATGTCCACATCCGTAATTTTTTTTTTATATTACTATCTTTCTCCACCCTCTAGACTGTAAGCTCCTTGTGGGCAGGAAAGGTCTCTACCAACTGTTATATTGGTGTATCGTACTCTCTCAAGTGCCTAATCCAACGCTCGGCACACAGTAAGCACTCAGTAAATACGATCGATTGATAGTCGGGTAGGTTGGGTGCCTACTAAATGCTGCAAACTGTACTGAGTGCCTGGGAGATAACAAAAGTAACAACACCTAAGTTCCTTGACCTGGAGGAGCTTACACGCAGATCTGATTCAAATGGCAAGTCATTTTCACAAGGTGCTCTTTTATTTGAAATAGGATCGTTGACTTTTCTATTTCTCAGGTTCCAGAGTTGTTTCTATGTGGGACGGGGACTTTGTCCAACCTGCTTATCTTGTAGTGACCCTAGGACTTGGTACAATGCTTGGTGCATAATTAGCGCTTAACAAATACCACAATTATTACTGCTATTACTATTATCATCAAACCTGTTCCAGGGGACTACCGTGATGTTATTTCCAAGCAGATTTTATTAAGCGCAGTGAAAGAATAGACAGGTGGGAATTAGATATGGTTCCCGTCCCTCAGGGAGATCATAGTCTAAAAATATAAGGGAGAAGGAGGTGGAGGAGGGGATGGGAAACAGACAGATATGGAGTGATGAAGCAAAACATCAAGACAACATAAAGGACAGTTACAAAAAAAAATAAACACAAAGATCAGTAAGAGGCCGTGATCTTGTCTTATGCCGTCGAGTCGCGTCCGACCCATAGCGACACCACGGACCCATCTCTCCCAGAGCGCCCCGCTTCCCCTCTGCGGTCGTCCTGGTAGTGGATCCAGAGAGTTTTCTTGGTCAAAATCCAGAAGTGGTTGACCATTGCCTTCTTCCTCAAAGTAAACTCGAGCCTCCTCCCTCGACTCTCTCCCTGGCTGCCGCTGCCCAGCATGGGTGTGTTTTGACTCGTAGCAGATGGCCTTTCACTCGCTAGCCACTGGCCAAGCTAGGAATGGAACGGACAGGCCTCTGCTTGACTCTCCCGCCCGTAGCCGCGACTGGTGGAGGACTGGAAACTCTCCAGGTGCAACCCTGAGAGGTGGGGGTGCAGTGATAGAGGAGCAGAATTGTAGGCTCTTTGCAACTCAGAGGCCAGTCGCAATCACCACAACAGTGACTGCTACAGCAGTCTTCCCGTAGCTTTTGGAGGTTTGGCGGTGGATATTTTTAATGATATTTGTTAGGCACTTACTACGTGCCAGGCACTGTACTAAGCACTGGAGTGAATCTGTACTAAGCAAATCAGGTTGGACACAGTCCCTGCCCCTCATGGAGTTCAGTCTCAATCCCCATTTTACAGGTGAAGTAACTGAGACACAGAGGAAGAGAAGTGACCTGCCCAAGGTCACATAGCAGACAAGTGGCAGAGCTGGGATTAGAACCCAGCTCCTTCTGACTCCCAGGCCCGTGCTTTATCCTCAAAGCCGCACTGCTTCTTTAATTTTCCTGGCAGATGATGATGATGATGGTATTTGTTAAGCGCTTACTAGGTGCAGAGCACTGTTCTAAGCGGTGGGGGATACAAGGTGATCAGGTTGTCCCACGTGGGGCTCACAGTCTTCATCCCTATTTTACAGATGAGGTAACTGAGGCCCAGAGAAGTGAAGTGACTTGCCCACAGTCACACAACTGACAAGTGGCAGAGCCAGGATTCGAACCCGTGACCTCTGACTCCCAAGCCCGGGCTCTTTCCACTGAGCCACGCTGCTTCCCAAATCGCAAAAAATCTGTTTGCCTGCATTTTGGGAGACTGCAGTGGCGATTTAGGTTGTAGTTTATCCATTTCTATTGTAGTTTATGTTGTGGTTTATCCATTCTCAGGATCTCAAATCACAGATCCTCCCTCTTTTCCCCATCAAATCCAAATGGCCAACCTTAAATGCGGGGCACTTGATATTTCAAGCTTGTATAATACTAACCAAAAGCCACCCCTCCAGGAACTGAGGTAGCGCAATAACTGAGCGCTTTTAAGCAGCGTGGCTCAGTGGAAAGAGCACGGGCTTTGGAGTCAGAAGTCATGGGTTCGAATGCCGGCTCTGCCACTTGTCAGCTGTGTGACTGTGGGCAAGTCACTTCACTTCTCTGTGCCTCATTTACCTCATCTGTAAAATGAGCACTAAGACTGAGCCCCACGTGGGACAACCTGATTCCCCTGTGTCTACCCCAGCGCTTAGAACAGTGCTCTGCACATAGTAAGCGCTTAACAAATACCAACAATATTAACCTACTTTAACTTGGGACTTGGCAGTAAGAAAGTCTTCAGTTCAGACTCAAAGATTGGGGTAAACTTTAGTGTAAAGACCTGTGATTTTTTCCTAATGACATTGGAATCCCTGCTTAAAATCCAAGGAATGAAGTATCTGTTTCTCCTCCAGTGTAGGAAGCTCAGTCCCGGGGCTTTGCGGGGAGGAAAGGAATGTAAAGTGACTGACCTTTCTGACTTTTTGACCTTTCCCGGTTTATGTGGTGAGCTACTATTCCTTCTGAAGAGATAATCGTGGGGTCAACAGCTCTCCCTTGTAATTTTTTTTCCCTTCACCAAATAAGAATGATGATCTAATTTTAATTTAAATGAGAACAGGACATCCCAGCCTCTAAAATTCATCTTCAAGGTCACTGATTAGTTCATGCCAGCCAAAATAAGTGTTGGGCCTACTCAGGTTGAAAATAGACTGGTTAGGATAAGATAAGCATGTGGCATCCACTCCCAGGCTCTTCTCAGTAGAATGCAAAATAAAATTTAGGTCGTGGTTGGAATTATTTGCATTTATTTTTCCGTAGCAGGACTTGATGTTTAAAAGGTAGTGTGTGATTATTTGGCCAATCACAAGAAACAATAAGCCCTAGAGGTTAAGAAATCTCCCCTTTGGTTCCCAATTTAGAACAAGTTTAGAATTCTCATCCTAAGATGATAAGCAGCGTGGTTTAGTGGATAGGGGACGGGCCTGGAAGTCAGAAGGACCAGGGTTGTAATCTACATGTCTGCTGTGTGACCTTGGGCAAGTCTTTCAACTTATCTGGGCCTCAGTTACTCATCTTTAAAATGGGGGTTAAGAGCGGGAGCCCCATTTGGGGTAGGAACTGAATCTATCTGTTGCCGACTTGTTCATTCCAAGCGCTTAGTACAGTGCTCTGCACATAGTAAGCGCTCAATAAATACTACTGAATGAATGAATGAATCCAACCTCACTCGTATCTACCCCAACGCTTAAAACAGTGCTTGGCACAGTGCTTAACGAGTACCGTTATTATTCTTATCGTTCGTATTGTATCTTTTAAGTGCTTACTGTGTGTCAAGCACCGTTCTAAGCTCTGGGGTAGGTTCAAGTTAGATCAGACGGTCTCTGTCCCACGTGGGGCCCACAGTCTGAGTATGAGGGAAAATAGGCTAATCGAACTCCCGTTTTCACGTGAGGAAACTGAGGCCCAGAGAAGTTAAGTGACCTGCCCGAGGTCAAACGGCAGTCAAGTGGGCAGAGCTGGGAGCCAGGTGTTCTTTCCTCTAGCCCCGCCCTGCTCCTCATTAAAAGTAGAGCTTAGCATGAAAGCAGCCTGTGATCCAGCACATAACTCAATCCCAATGTTGAGTCCAGTGCTCTGCACACAGTAAGCGCTCAATAAATATCACTGAATAAAATGACTGGCCATTCTCATTGGAACTGTTAACTCTGCAGTCCCACTGCACTTACATATGTATCCATCTGTATTTCATTTTAATGCTTGTCCCTTCCTCTAATCTATAAGCTCCTCGAGAGCAGGGACCATCTATACTTAATATTATGTATGTTACTTACTGAACGCTTAGTGGAGTGCTCTGCACACACTAAGCGCTCAGTAAATACCGCTGATTGATTGGATGATGAAAGGAGGGCATTTCAACACAGCATTCATTTAAGCAGTTTACTACTCACCTTTCCCCTCCCTCCTCATAAAACTTATATGAGTACATACAGGCCTGGGAGTCAGAAGGACCTGGGTACTAACTTGACTGCTGTGTGACCTGGGGCAAGTCACTTTAACTCCTCTCTGGGCCTCAGTTATCTCATCTGTAAAATGGGGATTAAGATGGCTGCGTGGCCTTGGGCAAGTCACTTCTTTGGGCTTCAGTTACCTCATCTGTAAAATGGGAATGAATAATAATGATAATTATGGAATTAGTTGAGCCCTTGCTGTGGGCCAAGCACCGTTCTAAGCGCTGGGGTAGATACAGGGTAATCAGGTTGTCCCACGTGAGGCTCACAGTCTTAATCCCCATTTTACAGACGAGGTAACTGAGGCACAGAGAAGTGAAGTGACTCGCTCAAGGTCACACAGCAGACGAGTGGCGGAGCCGGGATTAGAACCCACGTCCTCTGACGCCCAAGCCCGGCTCTTTCCACTAAGCCACGCTGCTTCAGTGAGTCCCATGTGGGACAAGGACTCTGGCCAGCTCAATTTGCTTGTGTCCACCCCAGTGCTTAATATAGTAATAATGTTGGTATTTGTTAAGCACTTACTACGTGCAGAGCACTGTTCTAAGCGCTGGGGTAGATACAGGGGAATGAGGTTGTCCCACGTGAGGCTCACAGTCTTAATCCCCATTTTACAGATGAGGGAACTGAGGCCCAGAGAAGTTAAGTGACTTGCCCAAAGTCACACAGCTGACAAGTGGCAGAGCTGGGATTCGAACTCATGACCTCTGACTCCAAAGCCTGTGCTCTTTCCAATATAGTGTGTGGAACATAGTAAGCGCTTAATAAATATCACAATTATTTTTATTACATCTTTACACTCCGTTGTTTCTCCCTACCTGGAATTTGTTTTAGGGTCTATCTCACCTGCTAGATGGTAAGTTCCTTAAGATCAGAGATCATGTCTGCTAAGTCGGTTGACCTCTCCCAAGTGCCTATTAGAATACTCTGCATAAAGTGCTCAGTAAAGACCTTTGATTGATTAACATTCAGGAAATAGTTGAAGCAGCATGGCCTAATGGAAAGAGCACAGGCCTGGGAGTCAAAGGATCTGGGTTCTAACCCCAGCTCTGCACCTTGCCTGCTTGATGATGACCTTGGGCAAGTCACGTAACTTCTCTCCTGCCTCAGTTTCCTCTCTGCAAAATGGCTACTCAGTGCCTGTTCTCCCTCCGCAAGTTAAGGATTAACTTGCGTCTACCCCCAACGGTTAGTGCAGGGCTAGGCACATAGTAAGCACTTCACAGATACCGCAATTACTAGAAGTGCAGCTGGAGTGAAGGTCCAGAGGACAGAAAGTGTTGGTTTTATAGGTTTCTCAGTAGGGATGAGAGGCCAGCGAGTACTAGTTACCATGGGGAGCAGTAATTAAGAAACATTCATTCAAAGTACTGATTGAGCGCTTACTATGTGCAGAGCACTGTACTAAGCGCTTGGAATGTACAAATCGGCAACAGATAGAGACGGTCCCTGCCCTTTGACGGGCTTACGGTCTGATCGGGGGAGACGGACGGACGAGAACAATAGCAATAAATAGAATCGAGGGGATGAACATCTCATTAAAGCCATAGCAAATAAATAGAATCAAGGCGATGTACATCTCATTAACAAAATAAATAGGGTAATGAAAATATATACAGTTGAGCGGACGAGCACAGTGCTGAGGGGAGGGGAAGGGAGAGGGGGAGGAGCAGAGGGAAGGGGGGAAAAGAGGGCTTTGCTGAGGAGAGGTGAAAGGGGGGTAAAGGGGGAGCAGAGGGAGCAGAGGGAAAAGGAGAGCTCAGTCTGGGAAGGCCTCTTGGAGGAGGTGAGCTTTAATGCGGCCTAGTGGATAGAGCACGGACCTGGGAGTCAGGAGGACCTGGGTTCTAATCCTGGCTCTGCCACCTGTCTGCTGGGTGACCTTGGGCAAGTCACTTCACTTATCTGGGCCTCAGTTCCCTCATCTGTAAATTGGGGATTAAGACTGCGAGCCCCATGTGGGACAGGGACTGTGTCCAACCCGATTAACTTGTCGTTACCCCAGTGCCTGGCACATAGTAAGTGCTTACCGAATACCACTATTTATATTATTATCATTATTATTATTAATTAAATGGGAGGTGGAGGGGGCCTAAAGAGATTCCCTCAGATTTCTAGGTGAAGGGAAGAGCGAATGTCGTTCAGTAAAAGGGGAGAAAACTTTGAGGGGGACGCTCCCATTTAAATCCTACCGTTATTGGATATGCCTTTTGTTTTGGGAGGGGCGAGGAAGGTTGTTTGAAATGCTACTTGTAAAGTGCTTACTATGTGCCCAAGGCCACAGCACGAACAAGTGGGAGAAGCAGCGTGGCTCAGTGGAAAGAGCACGGGCTTTGGAGTCAGGGCTCATGAGTTCGAATCCCAGCTCTGCCACTTGTCGGCTGTGTGACTGTAGGCAAGTCACTTAACTTCTCTGTGCCTCAGTTCCCTCATCTGTAAAATGGGGATTAAGACTGTGAGCCCCACGTGGGACAACCTGATTCCCCTATGTCTACCCCAGCGCTTAGAACAGTGCTCGGCACATAGTAAGCGCTTAACAAATACCAACATTATTATTATTATTATTATTCAGGTCCCCTCACTACTCGTCTCGGAATCAATAGCTGCCGTTTCTCATCGTAAGGCAGTTTGTTTCCGTGGTCTAGGATCATCAACCAGTGGTAGATATGGAGCGTTTACTGTGTGCAGAGCACTGTACTAAGCACTCGGGAGAGTATAAGAGAACAATAAACTGACACATTCCCTGCCCGCTACTAGTATTTAGTAGGTGCTCAGTTACCTCATCTGTAAAGTGGGGGTTGAGACGGTGAGCCCCAGGTGGGACAGGGACTGTGTCCAACCCAATTTGCTTTGTATCCACACTCAGCGCTCAGTACGTGGCTCAGTGGAAAGAGCCTGGGCTTGGGAGTCAGAGGTCATGGGTTTGAATCCAGGCTCTGCCACTTGTCAGCTGTGTGACTGTGGGCAAGTCACTTCACTTCTCTGTGCCTCAGTTCCCTCATCTGTAAAACGGGGATTAACTGTGAGTCTCACGTGGGACAACCTGATGACCCTGTATCTACCCCAGCGCTTAGAACAGTGTTCTGCACATAGTAAGCGCTTAACATATACCAACATTATTATTATTATTACAGTGCCTGGAACGTAGTAAGCGCTTAACAAATACCATAATTGTCATTATTATCAAATGCTTTTGATTGATGGGATGTTAGACTTCCACACCTAAATTGGTTTTGAATTCTAAGCTCCCACTAGACTGTAAACTCCTTGAAGGCAGGAATTGTGTCTGCCAGCTCTTGTATTTGTACAGCTTAAGTGCTTCAGTACTGTGCTCTGCCCATAGTAATTGCTAACTGAATACCTTTGATTGATTTTATAGCAGATATGTGTATCAAATTGAGATGATCACCCAAAATACATCTGATTTGATTCTCATGAATTACTGGTACTAAATGCCATCCGCCCAAAGTTCTGAAGGAACGTGGTCTAGAGGGAAGAACACAGGCCTGGGAGTCAGAGGATCTAAATCCTAACCTCTCTAGACTGTAAAGGAATGTGTCTGCCAACTCTGTTGTACTGTAGTCTCCCAAGCGCTTAGTACAGCGCCCCGCACATTGGAAGCACTCAATAAATACCATTGATAATCCCGGCTCTGCCAACCGCTTGCCGGATGGCGTTGGGCAACTCATAACTTCTCTGTGCCTCAGTTCCCTCAACTGTAAGGTGGAGATTAATTATCTTTTCTCCCTCTCACGTAGACTGGTAGCCCCATGTGGGATAGGGACTGTGTTCGACCTGATTAACTTGTACAACAGTGCTTGGCACATGGTAAGCGCTTAACAAACACTGTAATTATTATTATAATTATTGTTATTCTTATCGTTATCAGCCGAGAAGTTGTGAAGCACTGGGAAGAGTAATAATAATAATAATAATAATGTTGGTATTTGTCAAGCGCTTACTACGTGCAGAGCACTGTTCTAAGCGCTGGGGTAGATACAGGGGAATGAGGTTGTCCCACGTGAGGCTCACAGTCTTCATCCCCATTTTACAGATGAGGGAACTGAGGCACAGAGAAGTGAAGTGACTTGCCCACAGTCACACAGCTGACAAGGGGCAGAGTAGGGATTCAGCCTGTTGTCACAAATGGCCACTAGTCTGTCACAAATGCAGCTTTCATCTGTAAAACCTGTTCCAGCAGCGGTGCTGGGAATTGTAGAGCAAAATGTCTCACTTTTGCTGTCTGTCAAATTGATAAAATCTATAGTTGAGTTTCTGATCAAATCCCGGCTCTGCCACTTGCCAGCTGTGTGACCGTGGGCAAGTCACTTAACTTCTCTGTGCCTCAGTTACCTCATCTGTAAAATGGGGATTAAGACTGTGCACCCCCCCATGGGGCAACCTGATTACCTTGTATCTATCCCAGCGCTTAGAATAGCGCTTGGCACATGTGGGATTGGCTCTCTTTGTTGCTGAATTATACCTTCCAAGGACTTCGTACAGTGCTCTGCACGCAGTAAGCGCTCAAATATGATTCAATGAATGAATGAATGAGCAAACGCCATTATTATTATTAATAATATTATTTATATTTTATAAAATATATTACATATATTTTATATTTTTTGGTTTTTCGGTGTTTGGCCGTGTGCTTAGGTTTGCTGTGGAATTTGTCGTCCAACGACAGCCTGAAGAACAGTATGATTTCGGAGGCTTTGCAGACTCTAACAGACAACATGATCATTCCTTTCTCGGGCTGGCCTGAAGGAGACTACCCTAAAGCAAGTGGGGTTCTGGACTATGATATCTTCTACAATGCCACAGGATGTCTAAGGTACCGTGGCTTCGTTTTTCCCCACTTCCTTTCCCCAGACGTTCTCTACACCGATGTTAGGGTTAGGGATCGTTTCCCACAAGACTATGAGAGTGCCACGTGATTGTCTCTATCTGTTGCCAAATTGTACACTCCAAGCACTTAGTAGAGTGCTCTGCCCATAGTAAGCGCTCAACAAATACCCTTCATTCATTCATTCAATAGTATTTATTGAGCGCTTACTATGGGCAGAGCACTCTACTAAGCGCTTGGAATGGACAAATCGGTAACAGATAGAGACGGTCCCTGCCCTTTGACGGGCTTATAGTCTAATCGGGGGAGACGGACAGGCGAGAACAATGGCAATAAATAGAATCAAGGGGATGAACATCATTAAAACAATAGCAAATAAATAGAATCAAGGTGATGTACATCTCATTAACAAAATAAATAGGGTAATGAAAATATATACTCTTGAATGAATGAATGAATGTTGACAATCTTGTGTCAGTGATCGTAAATTGATTACACATTAATTCCCACCTGTAGAGTCTTCTACAGCACTCAGTCCAGTGCTGTGTACAGGGAGTGTGTCTACCATCTCTGTTATTTTGTGCGGTCCCAAGGGCTTAGTAGAGTGTTCTGCACAGAGTAAGCGCTCAAAGGAGACGACGGCTTGATCGATTGAAATCCGAACTGAGCCGCTAAGATTGTACCGACCCCAGCACTTAGAGAAGCAACGTGGCTTAGTGGAAAGAGCCCGGGCTTGGGAGTCAGAGGTCGTGGGTTCTAATCCCGGCTCTGCCACTAGTCAGCTGGGTGACCTTGGGCAAGCCGCTTAACTTCTCTGTGCCTCAGTTACCTCATCTGGGAAATGGGGATTAAGTGTGAGCCCCACATGGAACAACCTGATTACCTTGTCTCAACCCCAGCGCTTAGAACAATGCTTGGCACATAGTAAGCGCTTAACAAATACCATAATTATTATTACCGTGCCTGGCATGTAGTGAGTGTTTAGTGTGACTTAGAGGAAAGAGCCCGTGCTTGGGAGTCAGAGGATGTGGGTTCTGAGCCTGGTTCCACCACTTGTCTAATGTGTGACCTTGGGCAAGCCGCTTCACTTCTCTGTGCTTCAGTTACCTCATCTGTAAAATGGGGATCAAGAGTGTGATCCTTAGAGAAGCAGTGTGGCTTAGTGGAAAGAACACAGGCTTGGGAGTCAGAGGTGTGGATTCTAATCCCGCCTCTGCCACTTGTCTGCTGCGTGACCTTGGGCAAGTCACTTAACTTCTCTGTGCCTCAATTACCTCATCTGAAAATGGGGATTAAAATTGTGAGCCCCAGGTGGGGCAACCTGATCATCCTATATCTACCCCAGTGCTTAGAACAGTGCTTGGCACGTAGAAGCGCTTAACAAATATCATTATTATTATTATTATTATTTACAGTATGCCCCAGGCTTTTGGTCCCTTTACTAGCATTTTCAGCCACACCACACTCATAAGGTAATGTCCTTCTCAGCTGTGTCTTTTTGGAATACAAAGAACAAATATATATCCACCTGTATAAAGAAATAAAATAAACCCACCCGCATAAATGTACGTACACGATGCAGACAGAGGAAGCCCTCATTTAACACTGAGGTCACATTCATTTAAAACTACGTTATGTGAGTTATTGACTCTCCTGGGATCGAAGGTCGTGTTTTCTGAGGAGGTGGTGTATCAGTCGATCGGTCGTATTTATTGAGGTTTTACTATGTCCAGAGCACTGTACTAAGCGCTTGGGAGAGTACGAAGCAGCAGAGGTGGAAGACACGTTCCCTGGACAAAAGGGGTTTCTGTGTCTTTGAGTCCTCTAGACCTTAAGCTCGTTGTGGGCAGGGAACGTGTCTGTTAATTCTGTTGGATTGGACTCGCCTGAGCTTTTAATGCAGCGCTCTGCATATAGTAAGTGCTCAGGAAATGCAGTTGATTGATTTATTGTGAGTGGGTCTAGTTTATACACTTATCTTCCTGGCCTCGTTGTGGCTGAGTTCTTTCTCTGGCTATCCAAAGTCTGCTTTCCTTTAGAAAGGAAAATGGAAAAAAGCAGCACGGTCAAATGAAAAAAGCCCAGGCTTGGGAGTCTGAGGACCTGGGTTCTAATCCGGGCTCTGCCACTTGCCTGCTGTGTGATCTTGGGCAAGTCTTTTCACATTCCTATGCTTCAGTTGCCTCATCTGTTAAATTGGGACTCAGAACCTCCTCTTCCTCCTTTTTAGACTGTGAGCTCCATATAGGACAGGGACTATGTCCAACCTGATTTTCTTGTTCCTATCCCAGTGCTTGGTATAATGCTCTGCACATAGTAAGCGCTGAATACCACAACTATTTTTTTTAATTGTTTCTTTTATCATTAGTGATCTGTCTGTGTACAGTATAGAGCAGTACAGTATAGAGCAGTACGTGCGGCTCCGTGGAATGTTTACCACCAACAGGGAAATTGACTTAGTCCACCCACAGCTCAAACAAAACATAAACCCATTTTTGAGGCGCTAGCATTTTGGCAATTTTATTGTCCTGTTTAACAACCCTGACATATAAATGTACCTTTCCCCCTGCCCCGCGTCTTTGTGCAGCATAATTTAGTAGAAAGAACATGAGCCAGGGAGCCAGAGGACCTGGGTTCTAATTCCGGCTCTGCCAATTGCTTCCCTTGTGACCTTGGGCAAGTCACTTCACTTCTCTGTGCCTCAGTTCCCCCAACTGTAAATGGGGATTAAATCCTAGTCCCTCCTACTTAAACTGTCAGCTCCATGTGGGACGGAGGCTGTGTCCAAACCGATCAACTTGTATCTACCCCAAGCGCTTAGAACGGTGCTTGACATATAGTAAGGGCTTAACAGATACCATCAAGAGAGAAAGAAATAAGCCACGCAGAAACTAAAAAACACGGACTCTTAAGCCTTTGATCATCTCTCAGGTTCAGGGACTCCTCTGTAGGGTTTAGCAACTCCCAGGCGTGGACGTCTGAAAACCTGGAGTTGTTGTTCAGTAAATGACCCAGAAGAAAAGTTGACAGTCTGCCCTGAGCAGGCAGATTGAGAGGGAGGTAGATACAGTAGACCCTGGCTTTAAATCCAAATCCGGTAATCCAAAGTGATACCAGAGGACTTTGGAACTCTAATAATAATAATAATCATTTAAGTGCATTCTGTGTGCCAAGCACTGTACTAAGTGCTGGGGTAGATACGAGGTAATTGAGTTGGACACGGTTCCTGCCCCACGGAAGGCTCACGGTCTTAGCCCCATTTTCCAGATGAGGTAACCGAGGCACAGAGAAATAAAGTGACTTGCCCGAATCCCCCCCAACAGGCAGACGGATTAGAACCCAGGTCCTTCTGACTCCCAGGCCCCTGCTCTATCCGTTAGGCCACGCTCCTTCTCCGCAGAAAGACATAGAGGAACCACAGCCGAAGGTAAAGATAGCATTTCAGCGATTCTTCCCGTTTCTTTCGAAAGCTGTCTTCAGTGTGAAAATATAGATCTGGCCTTAATTCGCTCCGGTAACTCTTCCTGTCGCAAAATGGGATGGAGATTTGTGGGTTTCAGGGATCTCTATCTCTTCCTATTCACAACCGCCACTCCTTTAACAAGCTAAGTAGTAACTGAGTTGGTTTGTTGATGCAAATAACCCCCAATCCCTTGTGTTGGCAGAGGCAGGGTTGGGTTTACTCTGGAGGCTTCCCTTTTGTTCTGTGTGGTCACTGGGCTCCCTGGAGGGAAGAGGCCTGCGCCTCCCCCACCCCCCTCAACTCCCAAAACAAGGCCTCACTGTTTGCTTGATCTGCACTAGCCCAAAGTTAGACAAAGCAAAGGGAGAGAGCGGAATTCCAAAGAGCACAGGAGATAGATTGCTTCTTTCTCAGGCAGTGCTGGTGATTGGTATTGTCCTTTCTGGGTCCCAGACTTTTTCCCCTCCGCCCAACAGATTGACCACTAAACTCTTCCAGAGAAGTTCCTAGTCTAGGATATCATACGGGCTCGTCGTAAAGCACACACACGTACACACTGGCACATGATGGAATAAGAACCATCTCCTCCAAGAGGCCTTCCCTGACTAATCCCCCCTTGCCTCTTCTCCCACTCATTCATTCATTCATTCAGTAGTATTTATTGAGCGCTTACTATGTGCAGAGCACTGGACTAAGCACTTGGAATGTACAATTCGGCAACAGAAAGAGACAATTCCTGCCCAGTGATGGGCTCACAGTCTAATCGGGGGCTCACAGTCTAATCCGGGGAGACAGACGGCAGAGCAAAACAGAAACAAAAACAAGACAACATTATCACGATAAATAGAATCAAGGGGATGTACACCTCATTAACAAAATAAATAGGCTGATAAAAAATATATATAAATGAGCACAGTGCACTCCCTTCTGCTTCGCCCTGACTTGCTTGCTTTATAATAATAATAATGTTGGTATTTGTTAAGCGCTTCCTATGTGCCGAGCACTGTTCTAAGCGCTGGGGTAGACACAGAGGAATCAGTTCGTCCCACGTGGGGCTCACAGTCTTAATCCCCATTTTACAGATGAGGGAACTGAGGCACCGAGAAGTTAAATGACTTGCCCACAGTCACACAGCTGACAAGTGGCAGAGCCGGGGTTCGAACCCATGACCTCTGACTCCAAAGCCCGGGCTCTTTCCAGTGAGCCACGCTGCTTCTAATCCTCCCCCCTCCCAGCCCCACACCACTTGGGTCCATATCTGTCATTTCTTTATTTCAGCGACTCTGTCCCCTTCTAGGCTGTAAACTCACTGTGGGCAGGGAACGTGTCTGCTTTAATGTTCTACTGTACTCTCCCAGGTGTTTATTACGTTGCTCTGCACACAGGAAGCGCTCAATAAATATGATTAAATAATGAATGAATGATAAAGCCGAGGTGGCGCCTCTCCGACTAACCAAGGAAGTTAGCTCCAGGCGGGGCGGTCACTGTTAGTCCCATATCGGATACACTATCTTTGATTTTGCTGCCTTGTACAGGCCTTCTCCCAATCAGAAGTCCAAATGAGCTCTTCCCCTCTTCAAAACCCTACTTAAAACTCACCTCCTCCAAGAGGCCTTCCCAGACTGAGCTCCCCTTTTCCCTCTGCTCCCCCTACCCCCCTTCACCTCTCCGCAGCTAAACCCTCTTCTCCCCCCTTTCCCTCTGCTCCTCCCCCTCTCCCGTCCCATCCCCTCAGCACTGGCTCAACTGTATATATCTTCATCACCCTATTCATTTTGTTTAATGAGATGCACATCACTCTGATTCTATTTATTTGCTATTGCTTTAATGAGATGTTCTTCCCCTCGATTCTATTTATTGCCATTGTTCTTGTCCATCCGTCTCCCCCGATTAGAGTGTAAGCCCGTCAAAGGGCAGGGACCGTCTCTATCTGTTACCGATTTGTACATTCCAAGGCGCTTAGTACAGTGCTCCGCACATGATAAGCGCTCAATAAATACTATTGAATGAATGAATGAATAAGCGCCTAGAACAGTGCTTGGCACATAGTAAGCGCTTAACAAATATCAGGATTATTATTATTATTACTGTCATGGCATAGCATGCAACGGCATCAGGTGGATGCTTTGAAGTTGATGTCATCGGTCGTCTCCATCAATAGACGACGTGATGTAGATTCATCGTTCACCTCTTGCTCCTTTTCGCCCGTGTAATGACTTTATCCAGAATATTGGAATATCCTCCAGACTCCAAGCTCCTGGTGGGCAGAGACGGTGTCTACCAACTCTGTTATAGCGTACTCAGTGGAAAGAGCCTGGTCTTGGGAGTCAGAGGTCATGGGTTCTAATCCCGGCTCCGCCTCTCGCCAGCTGTGTGACTCTGGGGAATTCATTTCTCCGGGCCTCAGTTACCTCATCTGTAAAATGGGGATTAAAAGTGTGAGCCCCACGTGGGACAACCTGATTACTTGATATCCCTCCCCACCCCATGCTTAGAACAGTGCTTGGCACACAGTAAGCACTTAACAAATGCCATCATTGTTATTGTTAATATGATTATTATTACTCTCCCACTTGCTGCGCACATAGTAAGCACTCAATGAATACCACTGATGGATTGATTATTCACACTAAAGGGAAAGGTGATTTGGAGGTTTAACTCCACTATCAGGCAACAGCATATCTCAGCTTGTCCCATGGAACATGGCCAACCCCTGGCAATGAGATTTTTTCCGAGGCGGTTTGGCTACTTATCCTGGGGTACTCTCCCTAACGCTTAATACAGTGCTCTGTAGGCAGTTGGCGCTCAATATATGCCATCGATTGATTCTCTTACCGCTTATGGGACACTTGAGAAGCAGCTCGGCCCGGTGGATAGAGTACGGGACTGGGAGTCAGAGAGACCTGGGTTCTAATCCCAGCTCCCAGCGAGGTCTGCTGGGAGACCTTGGTGAAGGCATTTAATGTCTCAGTTACCTGATCTGCAAAATGGGATTATGACTGTGAGCCCCACGTGGGACGGGGACTGTGTCCCACCCGATTTGCTTGTATTCATTCATTCAGTCAGTCAGTCGTATTTATTGAGCGATTACTGTGTGCAGAGCACTGTCCTAAGCGCTTGGAAAGTACAGTTCAGCAACAAAGAGGGACAGTACCTTCCTGCAACGGGCTCACAGTCTAGAAGGGGGGAGAGAGATACCAAAGCAAGGAAGCAGGCACTAATAACACCAAAATAAATAAATAGAATTATATGAACATTAAAACAAGTAAACAGGCATTAATTATAAACAAATAAAATCATATATATATATATACGTCCACCTCAGTGCTTAGTTCAGTGCCTGGTCCGTACTAAGCGCTTCAGAAATACCATAATAACAATAATAATTATTAATAGTAGTATTACTTGAGCTCTCCGTCCATCGACTACTGAAATATTAATAGGCACCCGAAGCTCACGAGAAGAGCACTGAACCGGGAGTCGGGAGCAGGGAATATGTCTCTCGAGCGCTTAGTACAGTGCTCTGCACACAGTAAGCTCTCAATGAATAAGATTGAATGAATGCGATCTGGATTTCACCCGCCTCCATCTGCTGCCGTTGAGTCCCACGTATCGTTGAGCAATCTGTGACCTCTCTCTACTTGTTTCTTCATCAGGGTATTATCTACCGCCTACTTCCCTCAGAGGAATGTTGTAGAGGAGAAAGAGATAGGATCTGATAGCATGAAGAGCTCCAGACCAACACACAAAGCATCTATTGTCATCATCATTGTACATTAGGCGGGGTCCTTGCTGCCTGTGTTTCCCAAATGTGTGGGAAACTCATTAGTGACTGTTGCTGGGGTTAATTCAAACACTCCGTAAAGAAACTGCAGAGAGTCCGTCAATCAATCCATTCGGTTTCGTATTTATGGAGCCCTTACTTTGTGCGGAGCACAGTACTAAGCAGCGTGGCTCAGTGGAAAGAGCCCGGGCTTTGGAGTCAGAGGTCATGGGTTTGAATCCCGGCTCTGCCGCTTGTCAGCTGGGTGACTGTGGGCGAGTCGCTTCACTTCTCTGTGCCTCAGTCACCTCATCTGTAAAATGGGGATGAAGACTGTGAGCCCCACGTGGGACAACCTGATTCCCCTGCGTCTACCCCAGCGCTTAGAACAGTGCTCTGCACATAGTAAGTGCTTAACAAATACCAACATTATTATTACAACAGAACAGTAGACAGACAAATTGCCTCCCCACAAGGAGCTTATGGGCAATCAGTGGTGTATACTGAGCGTTTACTCTGGGCAGAGGACTGTCCTGAGCTCTCGGGAGAGTATTCATTCATTCAATAGTATTTATTGAGTGCTTACTATGTGCAGAGCACTGTACTAAGCGCTTGGAATGTACAAATAGGCAACAGATAGAGACAGTCCCTGCCCTCTGACGGGCTTACACTCTAACCGGGGGAGACAGCAGACAAGAACAGTGGCAATAAATAAAGTCAAGGGGAGGAACATCTCCTAAAAACAATGGCAAATAGAATCAGGGTGATGTACATCTCACTAAACAAAATAAATAGGGTGATGAAGATATATACGGTTGAGCGGACGAGTACAGTGGAGAGTACAATATAACGGAATTAGCAGTCACGTTCCCTGCCCTTAAGGAGTTTACAGGCTAGAGAGGGAAACAGACAAAGCCTTCAAAGCCTCACCGAAGGCCCATCTCCTCCAAGAAGCCTTCCCCTTTCCTTTTCTCCCACTCCCTTCTGTGTCCCCCTGACGTGTTCCCTTTGTTCATCCCCCTCCCAGCCCCACAACACTTATGTCCCTGTCTGAAATGTATTTATTCCTATTAATGTCTATCTCCCCCTCTAAACTGTTAGTTATGGGCAGAGAATGTGTCTGTTTATTGTTGCATTGTAATCTCCTAAGCGCTTAGTACAGTGCTCTGCACACAGTAAGTGCTCAATAAATAGGATTAAATGAATGCATGGGAGTACAATACAACAGTAAACAGTGACATTTTCTGCCCATAGCGAGCCTACCAGTCTAGAGGGGGAGAAAAGAGAGGGAATAATTATGGCATTTGTTAAGCGCTTACTGTGTGCAAAGCGCTGTTCTAAGCACTGCGGAGGATACAAGGTGATCAGGTTGTCCCACGTGGGGCTCACAGTTGTCATCCCCATTTTACAGATGAGGTAACTGAGGCACAGAGAAGTTAAGTGACTTGCCCAAAGTCACACAGCTGACGAGCGGCTGAACTGGGATGTGATCAGTCAGTCAATGGTATTTATTAATTATGGTATTTAAGCGCTTACTATGGGCCAGACACTGTACTAAGCACTTACTGTGGGCAGAGCACTTTACTAAGCTCTTGGGAGAGTACGGCATACGAGAGTCGGTATGGACGTGCTCTGCCCACGGGAGCTTATAGTCCTTATAGAAGGTCCTGGGTTCTAAATCCAGCTCCGCCACTCGTAAGCCGTGTGACCTCGGGCAAGTCACTTCACTTCTCTGAGCCTCAGTTACCTCATCTGGAAAATGGGGGATGAGACTGTGAGCTTCACTTGGCACAGAGACGGTTTCCAACCCGATTTGCTTGGATCCTCCCCGGCGCTTAGCACGGTGTCTGGCACGGAGTAAGCGCTCAACAGATACCCGAATTATTATTATTTTCGCAGAAGGTTCCGTACAACTGTTGCTTAGGATTTCTGCTTCCTTTTCCAAAGAAACATGAGCTCCGCTGGCCCCGAGGGAAGAAAAGAGATGAGACGGTGCGATGGGTTGATTGATTCTCTGGTGCATTACGTCCGAGGAACCATCGCCGATTACCAACCGGATGACAAGGTAAGTGAGACGATGGAAGAGGAATCGGTCAAAAGCTAAGGGGTCCGCTCATTCTTCGGGGTCTGAGTTGATTATCCTGCATCTGCTCCAACGCTTAGTTTAGTGTTCAACACGTGGTTAAGTGCCGCAGAACTCACCGGACGGTCTTGGAAACATACTCAGAGGAACTGTTGGGATTTAGAGAAACGGTGTGGTCACGTGGAAACGGCACGGGCCTGGGAGCCAGAGGACCTGAGTTCCAATCTCAGCCGGTTGCCTGCTGTGTGTCCTTGGACAAGTCACTCGCTTTCTCGGTTTCCGCAGCCGTAAAGCGGGGATTCAATTCCTGTCTTCCGTCTTACTTGGACTGGGAACGCTGGGTGGGACAGGGTCTGTGTCTGAGCTGCATATACCGTATCTACCCCTGCGTTTAGTACAGTTCTCGGCCAAAGTAAGAACTTAACAGACCTTGTTGTTGTTATAATTTTTCTGAAGCCATCCATTGTGAGGTTCTTACCTGTCAAGATTCCCTTCCCTGGGAAGTACCTAATTCCCTGATGGTGATGTCAGGACTTTACCCAGTATCACTCAGGGTTTGGAAAGGAAAACCTGTCAGCCTGCCATACTGCTCTGGATCCTAGCTTCTAGTGTTCCTTGATGATGATAATAATAATGATGATAATAATAATATGGTACTTGTTAAGCACTTACTTTGTGCCAAGCACTGTTCTAAGCACTGGAATAGATAAAGGGTAGTCAGGTTGGGCACAGTCCCTGTCCCACGTAAGGCTCGCACTGCAGCGTGGCTCAGTGGAAAGAGCACGGGCTTTGGAGTCAGGGCTCATGAGTTCGAATCCCAGCTCTGCCACTTGTCGCCTGTGTGACTGTGGGCAAGTCACTTAACTTCTCTGTGCCTCAGTTCCCTCATCTGTAAAATGGGGATGAAGACTGTGAGCCCCACGTGGGACAACCTGATTCCCCTATGTCTACCCCAGCCCTTAGAACAGTGCTCGGCACATAGTAAGCGCTTAACAAATACCAACATTATTATTATTATTATTATTATTATTATTAACCCATGACCTTCTGACTCCCAGGCCCCTGCTCTATCCATTAAGCCATGCTGAGCCCCCCACAGTCGCCTCATACTCTCAGCTCCATCTCTTTTAGTCATTCAGTCATATTTAATGAGTGCTTACTGTGTGCAGAGCACTGTACTAAGCGCTTGGAAAGTACAGTTCGGCAACAGATAGAGACGATCCCTACCCAACAGTGGGCTCACAGCTAAAAGAAGGACTCATTTATCTGTGCGCTTCTTTTCTGTTGTACCTAGGACTCTTCTAATTAGGCCCAGATCCTTCACTAAGCATGAATTTCCTGTTACCCCACTGACTCATAATTGCCCCAAGTTTTTTTCATTTTTTTACTCAGGAGTCAGGGATGAGGCTATTATGCCAGTATGTAGAAAAGCAGTATGGCTCAGTGAATAGAATACGGGTCTGGGATCAGAAGGGCCTGGGTTCTAATTCCATCTCCGCCACTCATCTGGCGGGTGACCCTGGCCAAGTCACCTAACTTCTTTGGGCCTCAGTTCCCTCATCTGTAAAATGGGGATTGAGACTGGGAGCCCCACGTGGGACAGGGACTGTATCCAAAACGATGACTTGTATCTACCCCAGTGCTTAGTACAGTGCCCGGCACATAGTAAGTGCTTAACAAATACCACAGTGATGATGATGATGATGATTATAAGGACATACAAAAATTAAGTCTGGTAATATGGCGGGGGGGTGGGGGGGGGAGAAGAAAGAGAAGAAAGGAAGGGAGAAGGAAGAGGAGGGTGAAAAGGCACTTGAGATTGTTTCCTTTCTTCTCTCACGCTCTTCCAAATGCTGCCTACAGAAGACGCACAGTGAAGTAACTCTCCTCATTGCTGGGTTGTCTGTTCTTACCCTTCTGCTCCTCCTTCCGTAGCCAGCAGCAGACTTAATGAACTAACAGTACATGCACACACGTACACACAGAAGTACACACACGCACGCCCACCTGTCATGTTCTCATCCTTCTGCTGCTCCTCTCCCCTCCTCACAGGACCCGAGGCTCTCATTGCTTACAATTATATGGCACAAGAAAAAAATCCTTTATTTCCTCCTCATAAATTGGGATGGGGAAATTATGCAAGTAATTATGCAAATGCCCTCTTCCAAAGCATGCCCACACACACAGAAGAGCACACAAGCGCAGGTGCATCCGATAATGAACTCCCTCCTCGTGTGTTTTGTCGGCATTACCGAGGGGTTTCATCATTCTCATCCTGACTTGATCCCCTTTTGGCAAGGTCATCGGTAGTGGAAAATCCCTTTCCGACCCCAGGACTATTCGTTTCTGTGTCTGGCACTAAAATTGGCAAAACACTAAACATTTCAGTGGTTTTTTTTCCAAAGTTTTAAAGGCAGTGGTGTCAACGGGCTTACCCATCTTTCCAGATTTGATTTCTGACTAGGCAGATCTGAAACGTAAAGTCACCTGGAATGTAGAAAACGGGAAGGGCCCCAATACGGTGCCCTGGAGGACACCCCAAAGAAGTCACCGTGCTTGAACAATTTAAGAACTGGCTCCATAAGAACCGAGACCCTGAAAATCAATCTTATTTATTGAGCATTTACAGAGCACTGTGCTGAGCTCTTGGGGAAGTCCAATAATAATAATAATAATGATGCTATTTGTTAAGCGCTTATTATGTGCCAAGCACTGTTCTAAGCACTGGGGTGGTTACAAGGTCATCAGGTTGTCCCACATGGAGCTCACAGTCTTAATCTTCATTTTACAGATGAGGTAATTGAGGCACAGAGAAGTGAAGTGGTTTGCCCAAGGTCACACAGCAGACAAGTGGCAGAGCCGGGATTAGAACCCACATCTTCTAACTCCCAAGCCCGGGCTCTTTCCACTGAGCCACGCTGATTCTCTTGCAGCAGAATTAGCAGACATGATCCCTATCCTTAGCGAGTTTAGAGTCTAGAGGGGGAGACAGACATTAATATGAATAAATGATTCATACTATTAATTTAACTGTGTAATTTACATAAGTGCTGTGGGGTTTGGGTGAATATGAAATGTCCAAAGGTCGTAGCAGCATGGCCTAGTGGATAGAGCATGGACCTGGAAATCAGGAGTGTCCAGGTTCTAATTCCAGCTCTGCCACTTGTCTCCTGTGTGACCTTGGGCAGGTAATAATAATAATAATAATAATGCTGGTATTTGTTAAGTGCTTACTATGTGCCAAGCACTGATCTAAGCACTGGGGTAGATACGAGGTAATCAGGTTGTCCCTCGTGGGGTTCATAATCTTAATCCCCATTTTACAGATGAGGTAACTGAGGCACAGAGAAGTTAAGTGGCTTGCCCAAAGTCACACAGCTGACAAGTGGTGGGTCCGGGATTAGAACCCGCAACCTCTGACTCTCAATCCTGGGCTTTTTCCAGAAAGCCACGCCGCTTCTCTAACTTCTCTGGGCCTCAATTACCTCATCTGTAAAATGGGGATTTAGACTGTGAGCCCCACGTGGGACACGACTGTATCCAACCTGATTACCTTGTATCTACCTCAGGGCTTAGTAATAATAATAAACGATAATGTTGGTATTTGTTAAGCGCTTACTATGTGCCGAACACTGTTCTAAGCGCTGGGATAGATACAGGGTGATCAGGTTGTCCCACGTGAGGCTCACAGGTAATCCCCATTTTACAGATGAGGGAACTGAGGCACAGAAAAGTTAAGTGACTTGCCCACAGTCACACAGCTGACAAGTGGCAGAGCCGGGATTCGAACCCACGAACTCTGACTCCCAAGCCCGGGCTCTTTCCACTGAGCCACGCTGCTTCTCACTGCCTGTCACACAATAAGTGCACATACTAGTACACCGCCTGTCACATAATAAGCATGTAACAAATACCATTAAGCAAGAAAAAAGGATTGAAGTGCTTATACGAAGCACTTCAGGGGTGAGATTTATCGGTTACCAGCTGTGTGCAAAACACTACGCTGTGGACTGAAGCTGTATCAGACAGGATGTGGTCAAAACAGACTCGGTCCCTGCACCGTAAGGGGCTCGGAGTCTTATCGGGGGAAGAACGACACAGGGGAGAGTAACAGTGCATTTAAAATCACAGTGAGTTACCAATTCACCAGTCCGAAGTAAGATCTCTTCTTCAAGTTTCACTCCCTCAAATACTGAATCTGCGTGACTCGTCTCCTCCCGTCTCAGGCCACAGAGAACTGTGTTTGCATTCTCCACAACCTGTCCTACCAACTGGAAACGGAACTCCCGGAGAAATATTCCCCGTACATCTACGTGCGCAACCGGGATACCCGGACGGACAACGACAAGAACGTCGGTTGCTTCGGAAGTCGCAGTAGGAAAGTGAAAGAGGTACCGGCGGGTCGCCTGTTGAAGGGGAGGGGTCCTATCGTTGATCCTTTCACACATCCACGTGGGCCAGGAAATTCCAGAGATATAGGGAGAAGAAGGTATTGATATTCTCCTGGCCTTTTAGTGTGCAAATACCGGGCCGAAGTTTTAACAGCGGTAATCTCAGAGCAAATATTAGTTATTGGCTAATGGGCGGCTCCATGAGGAATACAAAGAAACACGGGAAGCGGTGTGGGCTGGTGGAAAGAGCACGGGCCGGGGAGTCAGAGAACTTGGGGGTCCGATCCCGGCTCTGCCATTTGTCTGCCGTGTGTCCTTGGTCCAAGTCACTTAATGATAATAATAATGTTGGTATTTGTTAAGCGCCTACTATGTGCCGAGCACCGTTCTGAGCGCTGGGGTAGACACGAGGTAATTAGGTTGTCCCTCATGAGGCTCACAGTCTTCACCCCCATTTTACAGATGAGGGAACTGAGGCACCGAGAAGTGAAGAGACTTGCCCAGAGTCACACAGCTGACAGGTTGCGGAGCCGGGATTCGAACCCACGACCTCGGACTCCGAAGCCCGTGTTCTTTCCACTGAGCCACGCTGCTTCTCTGAGGCGCTTCCCTTCTCTGGGCCTCAGTTTCCTCACCTGTAAAATGGGGGTGAAATAAGGCACTTCCCTTCTCTGGGCCTCAGTTTCCTCATCTGGAAAATGGGGGTGAAATACCTGTTCACCGTCCCGCTGAGACTGGGACCTTCATCTTCCTATTGAGAGCGTGAGCCCTGTGTGGGACAGGGACTGTGTCCTACCTGATTAACCTGTGGTCTACCCAGCACTTAGAACAGTGCTTGACGCGTAGTAAGCGCTAAACGTAGATCTTTAAAGAAAGCAAAATCTGTGAAATTGGCAAGGCAGGAATTCTCCGATTGAAACCAAAGCAGTGCTCTTACAGATCCTTCTTCCGAACAGTATAGTAGACGCTATTACCTCCTGGGTAGCTGGTGCTTAACAAGTACCATATTATTATTACCGTCATCATTATTATTATTATCGAGGAACACTAGAAGCTAGGGTCCAGAGCGGTATGGCAGGCTGTCGACTCTATACGTCCGCCCAAATCCTGAGTGATAATGGGTAAAGTCCCGACATCACCATCAGGGAATCAGATACTTCCCAGGGATGGGAGTCTTGACGGGTAAGGACGGTACGATGGATGGTTTCAGGAAAATGATTATAATCATAATAACGATGTCCGTTAAGTTCTTACTTTGGCCAAGCACTGTACTAAACTCAGGGGTAGATACGATATATGTAGATCAAACACCCAAACAGTTGCTTGTTCCATTCCAAGTGGCTTTATCCCCCCACCCCCCGGGTGGTCCAGTGCATAGCCGCGGATCCAGGTGCTGAGTACGCGTGCTCTACACATCTGGGCTGCGACCGCTTCTGTCCATTTATATAATCCCTCCCCGAGATGGTCACACTAGCGCGAATCCTTCACAGCCTCCCACTGGTCGCTGGGCAGCGTGGCTCAGCGGAAAGAGCCCGGGCTTGGGAGTCAGAGGGCGTGGGTTCGAATCCCAGCTCTGCCACTCGTCAGCTGTGTGACTGTGGGCAAGTCACTTCACTGGGCCTCAGTTCCCTCATCTGGAAAATGGGGATTAACCGTGAGCCTCACGTGGGACAACCCGATGACCCTGTATCTCCCCCAGCGCTTAGAACAGTGCTCTGCACATAGTAAGCGCTTAACAAATACCAACATTATTATTATTATTATCAGTTGCTCTGCGGGCGCAGCCGTCGGAGTCCGCTTCTCCCGATGTGGGGGCCCGATGGACGGGCTCTGCCATCTTGGGGTCGCCGCCACCACGGGGCCAGGGGTCCCTGCCGCTCCGGGGAGGGTCGGGCCGAGCCGTGCCCGGCAGGAACCGGCTCTTGAGGAGGACGGCGGGAGGGCGTCAGTCCCCGGGGCCGCAGAAGCCGGGCCTCTCCGTCTGCTTCGTCTTCCCACTTTGGCTTCCACCCGCTTCCCAGTGGCAACGGGTGGTCCCCTCACACCGCCCACACCCCGGGAAAGCTGAACCTCCCCACTCCTCCCCCTCCTCGGACACACTCCCGGCTGGGAGCCCGGGCCCTGCCTGGCAGCACAGCCAGCACAACTGGGAAGGAGCATGGCCGAGTGGAAAGAGCCCGGGCCTGGGAGGCAGAGGGACTCGGGTTCTAATCTCAGCTCCGTTACGTGTCTGTTGTGTGACCCTGGGCAAGTCTCTTCACTTCTGTTGGCCTCAGTTACCTCATCTGCAAAAATGGGGGTTGAGACTGGGAGCCTCACGTGGGACTGTGTCCGATCCGATTAGTACGTATCCACCTACGTGCTTAATATAGTGCCTGGCACATAGTAAGCACTAAAGTGCCACAATTATTATTGTTATGAGAATTAATAATAATAATAATAATAATGTTGGTATTTGTTAAGCGCTTATTATGTGCCGAGCACTGTTCTAAGCGCTGGAGTAGATACAGGGTAATCAGGTTGTCCCATGTGAGGCTCACAGTTAATCCCCATTTTACAGATGAGGTAACTGAGGCCCAGAAAAGTTAAGCGACTTGCCCACGGTCACCCAGCCGACAAGTGGCAGAGCCGGGATTCGAACCCATGACCTCTGACTCCCAAGCCCGGGCTCTTTCCACTGAGCCACGCTGCTTCCTGTAAGAGAATGAACCCCATGAGGGACAGGGACTGTGTCCAACCTGATTACCTTATATCTACCCCAGCGCTTAGAGCACCGCGTGGCACATAGTAAGCGTTAACAAGTACCATAATAATAATAGTAACAATCAGCGTTATTATATAGTAATTATTATTACCTCAGGGAGATGGAGAAGCAGTGTGGTCTAGTGGAAAGAGGCTTGTGTCAGTATTTCCAGCTCCTTCTCTTAGGCTTCCCAACTTGTAGAGAGAGAAAAACGGAGCAGCAGTGTGGCCTGATGGAAAGAGCACAGGCCTGGGAGTCTGAAGACCTGGGTTCTAATCCCGGCTCCGCCACTTATCTGCTGTGTGACCTTCGTCCTCGGTTTCCCTATCTGTAAAATAGGGATTAAATCCTACTCCTTCCTACCTAGACTGTGAGCCCTCTGTGGAACAGGGACTCTGTCCAACCTGACTGTCTACAGAACAATCCTTAGAAGAGTGCTTGGCTCATAGTAAGCGCTAAACAAATACCGTAATAATAATAATAGTAGTTGTTGTTATTATCCTAAAGATGGCCCCCATGGTCCTCAACATGGGGCAGGTGTCCCCCAGGACTGGATGACAGTAGAGGTCTAGAGAGCACTGTAAAGGACGTGACTGGGAATTCCTTCTTTACAGGAGTTAGTTCTAAGAGCTGTCGCAAACAAGTGGCATTTGGACTCGCATGAAAGAACTAAAACACCCGGCGTAGTGGGGAAGCAACTCGGCCTAGTGGACAGACCATGGGCCTGGGAGTCAGAAGGTCATGGGTTCTGATCCCGCTTGTCAGCTTAGGAAAGTCACTTTACTTCTCTGGTCGTCAGTTACCGCATCTGGAAAATGGGGACTAAGACGGTGAGCCCCATGCGGGACAGGGACTGTGTCCAACCTGATTAGCTTGTATCCACCCCTGGCATGTAGTAAGTGCTTAACAAATTCCACTATTATTATTATTATTATTATTATTATTATTATTATTAAAACATTCCAAGTGTGCTGGGTTGAATAAAAGTAAACCCCACAGTGTATTTAAAGGGAAATTTAACCTGGTTTAATATTCACCCAAACATTATATAACCACCACTTGTGTGCTAAGTGATCTTGAACTTTTTACTTCACCTCCCTGTGCCCCACTTTCATCATAAAATGGATGTAAAATATGGGACAGGAACTGTGTCCAACTTGATTGCCATTCATTCACTCAACCTTATTTATTGAGCTTTGGGTGCAAAGCACTGTATTAAGCACTTGAGAGAGCACACTGTAACAACAGACACCCTCCACCCACAATGAGCTCACAGTCTAGAGGGGGATACAGACATGAATATATATATAAATAAATTGATGAATATCAGTCAATTGTATTTTTTGAGCGCTTGCTGCGTGAAGAAGAACACTGTTCTAAGCGCCTCGAGAGTTCAATATAATAGTGTTGGTATTTGCTAAGCGCTTACTATGTGCAGAGGACTGTTCTAAGCGCTGGGGTAGATACAGGGTAATCAGGATGTCCCACATGAGGCTCACAGTTAATCCCCATTTGACAGATGAGGTAACTGAGGCACAGAGAAATTAAGTGATTTGCTCAGTCACACAGCTGACAGATGGCAGGGCAGGGATTCGAACCCATGACCTCTGACTCCCAAGCCCGGGCTCTTTCCACTGAGCCACGCTGCTTCTCTATGACAGAGTTCATTCAGTCGCATTTATTGAGCGCTTACTATGCAGAGCACTGTACTGAGCACTTGAAATGTACAGTTCGGCAACAGATAGAGACAATCCCTGCCCAACAACGGGCTCGCAGACGTGTCCCCTGCCCACATGTAGCTTACAGTCCAGAGGAATGTATTCTCTTGTATCTACCCCAGTGCTTAGCCCGTGGTGACTCTTTAAACGACAAAAATCCCCATTACCAAGATGAAGCCGGTTTCCCGTTGTTCACGGCGTGGATCGTTCTGATGGGGAACTGCACAGACGGTTAAGGTTCTTCATTAACTTGGAAAATCTCATCCGTTTCCACGTGCAGCAGTACGAGGATATGCCCCTGCCGGACGAAAAGAGCAATCCCAAAGGCGTGGAATGGCTGTGGCACTCCATCGTGCTGAGGATGTATCTCTCCTTAATCGCCAAAAGTTCAAGAAGCTACACGCAGGAAGCGTCTCTGGGAGCCCTGCAGAACCTCTCGGCGGGGTGTGGACCGGTGAGTCAGTGAATTTTTATTCCTGTCGACGTCTATCACCCCCTCTAGACTGGGAGCCGGTCATGGGCAGGGAACGTGTCTCCTAGTTCTAATCCCCGCCCCGCCGCCTGTCTGCTCTGTGACCTTGGGGCAAGTCACTTCGCTTCTCCGGGGCTCGGTGACCTCATCTGGAAAATGAGGAATGAGACTGAGCCCAACCCGATCTGCTGGTAGCCCCCCCCCCAGCGCTTAGTATAGTGCCGGGAACAGAGTAAACGCTTAACAAATACCATCATTATTATTATTTACCCTGTTTATTTTGTTTAATGAGATGTACATCACCCCGATTCTATTTATTTGCCATTGTTTTAATGAGATGTTCTTCCCCTTGACTCTATTTATTGCCATTGTTCTCGTCTGTCCGTCTCCCCCGATTAGACTGTGCGCCCATCAAAGGGCGGGGACTGTCTCTATCTGTTGCCGATTTGTACGTTCCAAGCGCTCAGTACAGTGCTCTGCACATAGTAAGCGCTCAATAAATACTATTGAATGAATGCATGAATTATTTTTATTATCACTAATTCTCTTGTATTAATAATAATGATGGTATTTGTTAAACACTTACTACGTGCCAATCACTGTTCTAATAATAATAATAATGGTATTTGTTTAGCGCTTACTATGTGCCAAGCACTATTCTAAGCAGAGGGGGCATACAATAATAATAGTTTAACCGGAGTGAAGAGCAGCTGTTCCCAGTGGGGTGGAGGAATCATGGTGGGGCAAGGTACCACATCCCCCCACCCCTCCGGCAACCTGGGTCCATGTCGGTGGTTCATCCACTGACACCCCCAGAGCCTTGGAGGGGGAGTCCCTGCCGTTAGAGCCAAATGAGGAATATTCAAACCCGTTTCAGCTAGCTTCACCCCAAGAGCCAGCACCTCAGGAGCCCAACCGCCACAAGTGTCTCATTCGTTCATTCGTATTTATTGAGCGCTTACTGGGTGCAAAGCTCTGTCTCCTGGGTGGAAGTTTGGGCCCCCTGAGTCTAGAGAGTCCAACCAAATCCACCCTGCCTTGCCCTGGCACCATAGAAGGCACTGCGGGTGATTTCTGGTAGTCGGACTTCTATATATGACGTCGATGGTGACAGTAATAATAATGGCATTTGTTAAACACTCACTCCGGGCCAGGCACTGACAAGAGAGAGAGGCTATAAAATGGGCTAATCCTGGCTTGGGTGGAAGAAACAGCAGAATATTTGTAGAAACAGCAGAATATTTCATCAGCAAATAAGATCAAAGTGCTCTCCCTTAAATAATCCACAGTCATACTCGGCACATTAAAGAAATTAATGACTCAGTAGTCATTTTTGAGCAGTTGGTCAATTGTATTTATTGAGCACTCGCTGTACTAAGCGCTCGGGAGAGTACACTGTAAGAATAAACAGACATATTCCCTGCCCACAACGAGCTTAAAAGTCGAGAGAGGGAGACAGACACTAAAATAAGTAATTACATTACAGTTATGTACAGAAGGGCTGTGGAGCTGGGGGCAGGGGATGAATAAAGGGAGGAAGTCAGGGTGACGCAGAAGAGAGTGGAGGAAGAGGAAAGAAGGGTTTAGTCAGGAAAGGCCTCTTGGAGGAGACGGGCCTTCAGTGAGGCGTTGAAGAGCGGGTAGAGAAATTGTCGGATGTGAGGAGGGAGGGTGGGCCAGAGGCAGGAAGTGGGCAAGAGGTCGGTCGCGAGAGAGAGGAGATCGAGGTACAGTGAGAAGGTCGGCGTCCCGACGCTGCCCCTTGTCAGCTGTGTGACTGTGGGCAAGTCACTTCACTTCTCTGTGCCTCAGTTCCCTCATCTGTAAAATGGGGATGAAGACTGTGAGCCTCACGTGAGACAACCTCATTCCCCCGTATCAACCCCAGCGCTTAGAACAGTGCTCGGCATGTAGTAAGCGCTTAACAAATACCAACATCATTATTATTATTATTATTATTATTATTAGAGGAGTGAGGTGCGCGGGCTGGGTTGTAGTAGGAGAAGAGTGAGATGAGGTAGGAGGGCGCAAGGAGATGGAGTGCTCATTTGGGAGCAGAAACATGGAGCACTGAAGCATGAAACACTGGACAGTAGTTCTTTGGGATTCTCAGATTTCTCTGCGGTTTTGCCGGAGTCATCCACAAGGCTACAACCGCAGCAGGCCCCGTCCCCGCTCCCAGCCCCATCCGTCGCCCTCTCTTTGGTTGCCTCAGTAACGGTAATAATAATAACTGTGGTATTTGTTAAGCGCTTATTGTGTGTCGGACACTGTTCTAAGAGCTGGGGTGGATACAAGCAAATCGGGTGGGACACGATCGCTGTCCCACATGAGCTCCTGGTCTCAATCCCCGTTTTCTAGTTGAGATAACTGAGGCCCAGAGAAGTCAAGTGACTTGCCCAGGGTCACACGGCAGACAAGTGGCGGAGCCGGAATTAGAAACCACGACCTTCTGACTCCCAGGCCCATGCTCTTCCACTATACCATGCTTCTTCTAGTATAGTGCCTGGCACGTAGTAAGCGCTTAACAAATACCATTATTATCATTATTATTATTGCTATTATTATCAACACAGCCCGGCCTCTTCAGTGGCTGACCGGACACATCCCTGACCAGTCCCCGGCTTTCCCTGGCCAATGATTGTATCAACGTTCTAGTTCAGCGGCCGCGGGGCGGAGATGATAGCAGTCAATCAGTGGTATCTATTGAGTGCTTACTCTGTGCAGAGCACTATACTAGATGCCCGGGAGAGTACACTAAAACAGATTTGGTAGATTGGAACGTTCCCGGCTCAGAACGAGCTTTCCGTCTAGAGATACGATATTAGCAGTTTAACCTTCCCGGGAATGGCTGTATTGAGCATTTGAGAGAGGGCAGGAAGAGTTAGTAGACACGATATTTGCCCTCAAGCAGCTAGCAGACCGGTGGGAAAGGATAGTGGGAAATAATTCAGAGGAAGGAGATAAAAGAAGTTTATATCATATATACGTCACTGTGTTATATATATGTATATATGTGTGTATATATAATAATAATAATGGCATTTGTTAATCACTTACTATGTGCCAAGCAGTGTTCTAAGCTCAGGGGGCGTTACAAGGTAATCAGGTTGTCCCTCATGGGGCTCACAGTTTTAATCCCCATTTTCCAGATGAGGTAACTAAATCCCAGAGAAGTGAAGTGACTTGCCCAGGGTCACACAGCTGACAAGTGGTGGAGCCAGGATTAGAACCCATGACCTCTGACTCCCAAGCCCGTGCTCTTTCCACTGATCCACGCTTCTTCTCTCTCTATATATCATTGTGTCATATTAAGTATTTCATGTTTCTGCTCAAAAATGAGCACTCAATCCCCTTGCCCCCTCCTACCTCACCTCCCTCTTCTACTACAACCCAGCCCGTGCACTTCACTCCTCTAACGCCAACCGTACATAGCCGCTTTACATACTTTATTTAAGCACTAATATATATAGAGAAGCAGCGTGGCTCAGTGGAAAGAGCACGGGCTTTGGAGTCAGAGGTCATGGGTTCGAATCCCGGCTCGGCCACTTGTCAGCTGTGTGACTTTGGGCAAGTCACTTAACTTCTCGGTGCCTCAGTTACCTCATCTGTAAAATGGGGATTGAGACTGTGAGCCCCACGTGGGACAACCTGATTCCCCTGTGTCTACCCCAGCGCTTAGAACAGTGCTCGGCACAGAGTAAGCGCTTAACAAATACCAACATTATTATTATTAACATATACATATATATTTCTGCAAATGGTGCAGAAGGGCTAAAATGAAAGTTGGTGTGAGGGAGAGTAATGGGACTTTTCTTCGTCCTGGAGAAGATATGATCTTTCTTCAACCTCTTTCCCACTTCAAAACCTTGTCGAAGGCTCATCTCCTCCAAGAGGCCTTCCCCGACTGAGCCCTCCTCTCGTCTTCTCCCACTCCCTTCTGCCTTGCCCTGACTTGCTCCCTTCATCCGTCCTCCCTCCCAGCCCCACAGCACATGTCTATATCTGTAATTTATTTATTCATCGATTTGCTTATGTATATTAATGTCTGTCACCCCCTCTTGACTGTGAGCTCGTTGTGGGCAGGGAATGTGTCTGCTTGTTGTGGTATTGTACTCTCCCAAGCGCTTAGTATCGTGCTCTGCACACAGTTAGTGCTCAGTAAATTCGACTGAATGAATGAATGAATGAATAAACTGCAAAATGGGGATTTAAATACTTGTTCTCCCTCCTACTTAGGCAGAGAGTCCCTTGCGGGACAGGGACTGTGTCTGACCTAATTAATATGTACCTGCCCCAGTGTTTAGTTCAGTGTTTGACATATAGTAAGCACTTAAAAAATACCCTAAGGAAACACTTTGAATCAATCAATCAGTATTTATTGACCCCTCACTGGGTGCAGATCAATGTTTCTGTCTCCCCCTCCAGCCTGGACGCCCTGTCTGGGCAAGGACCGTGCCTACCAACTCTACTGCCCTGTAGTTCTCATGTGTTCAGCACAGTGTTCTGCACACAGTAAACACTCAATAAAGGCCACTGCTTGAAAGTACAAGACGGAAGAGAGAAGAGAAGAGCCGTGGTCTGTAGGATTCGAAGGGGGAGGGAGTTCCGGACCAGGGGAAGGCCAAGAGCAAGAGGTCTGAGGTGGGAGAGACAAGAACAAGTCCCAGTGAGTGAGGTAACTTGAGACGAACCAAGAGGGTGAGATGGACGGCTTAGCGGTTAGAGCACGGGCCCGAGAGTCAGAAAGTAATGGGTTCTAATCCCGGCTCCACCGCTCGTCTGCTGGGTGACGTTGGGCCAGTCACTTGGCTTCTCTGTGCCTCAGTTCCCTCATCTGGGACTGAGACGGTGAGCCCCACGTGGAACAGGGACCCCATCCAACCTGATCGACTTGGATCTACTCCAGCGCTTAGAACAGTGCTTGGCACGTAGTAAGCGCTTAACGAATACGTCATAATTATTATGGACTGGAGTGGGAGAAGCTGGCTGAGGGCGGGCCCACTTCAGCCCTCTCAGCCAAAGCGCAGTCCGCTCCTCCGAATCTTTAGAAGACGATGCCTTTCTGTATCATTCAGCTGCCATCTGCTGTGGCCCAGAATATCGTCCAGAAGGAAAACGGCCTTCAGCACGCCCGAAAAATGCTGCACGTGAGCGACCTGACCGTGAAGAAGACGGCAGTCTCGTTGCTGAGGAATTTGTCGCGTCACCTGACTTTGCAGAATGCCATCGGTGAGTTTCCCGTGAAAACTGTGAACGTCGGTGTCCGGGGATGCTGGTGGAGTATAGTAGCACTTCCTGTCTCTTGCTTCTTTTACCTCGGGTCCCCTGAGGAGGGTATCCGTCAGATGGTATAAAAATAAGAGTTTCGTTTGGGCTGCCATTGATTCATGAGTGTCACATTGGGAAGTTCTGTGGCTTAATGGGTAAAGGACCTGCCTGGGAGCCAGGGGACCTGGGTTCTAATCCTCATCCGCCACTTGCCTGCTCTGTCACCTGGGGCAAGTCACGTCACTTCTCTGTGCCTCAGTTACCTCGTCGGTAAAATGGGGAATAAGACTGTGAGCCCCATGCAGGACAGAGACTGGGACCAGTTAGGTTTCCTTGTATCCACCCCAACGCTTAGTACAGTGCCTGGCACAGAGTAAACGCTTAACATATACCACCATTATCATTATCATTGTTATTATTCTCTGTACCTCACTTAACTCATCTGTCCGATGGAGATCAAATCCTTCTCCCTCCAACTTCGACCGCGAGCTCCATGTGGGACAGAGACTGTGTCCAACCTGATTATCTTGTATCTATTTACCTCAGTGTTTAGTACAGTGCCTGACACATAATAAACTTTAACAAGTACCATTAAAAAAACCGCATGCCCACTCAGGCACTCTGAATTACATAGCTGACTGAATAATGGGGAGTGTTTTATTCAATTCATTCAGTCGTATTTATGGAGCGCTAACCGTAGACAGAGCTCCGTACTGAAAAGCAGCGTGGTTCACTGGCTAGAGCAAGGGCCTGGGAGTCATTAGGACCTGGGTTCTAATTCTGACTCTGCCACATGTCTCCTGTGTGATCTTGGGCAAGCTGGATTTTGCTTGAGAAGCAGCATGGCTTAGTGGAAAGAACCCGGGCTTGGGAGTCAGAGGTTTCTGCCACATGTCTGCTTTGTGACCTTGGACAAGTCACTTGACTTCTCTGTGCCTCAGTTCCCTCGTCTGTAAAATGGGGATGAAGACTGTGAACCCCACGTGGGACAACCTGATTACCTTGTGTCTACCCCAGCGCTTAGAATAGTGCTTGGCACATAGTAAGCACTTAACAAATACTGTTATTATTATTATTATTACTTCACTTCTCTGGGCTTCAGTTCCCTCATCTGTAAAACGGGGGTTAAGACTATGAGCCCCATGGGGAACAGGGCCCGTTTCCAACCTGATTAACTTGTATCTACTCCAGGGCGTAGAACAGGGCTTGACACATAGTAAGCGCTTAACAAATACCATCATCATCGTTATTATTATTACTATATGCTGGGGAGACTACAATATAACAATAAGCAGACACATTTCCTGCCCACACCGAGCTTACAGTCTAGAGAGTTTCCACCCTCCTCCTGGTCCTCCTCTCCCCACTCCTTCCCCAATGGGCCATGGCTAACAGCCCCCCGTTAAGTCAGCTGGGGCCTCAGTTTACAGACATTCCTATGGGTGCAGTCTCAGGGACTCTCCAATCTAATCACCTTATCTGTGCCCCAACGCTTAGTACAGTGCTTGCCTGGCACATAGTAAGCACTTAACAAGTACCATACAAGGTAGCCCTCATCCAGTCCAGCCTCTCAAATAATAATAATTGTGGTATTTGTTAAGTGCTCTGCACATAGTAAGCGCTTAACAAATACCAACATTAATATTATTATTATTAAGTGCTTACAGAGTTCCAGGGAAGCATTGAATTAAGTGCTGGGGTAGGTACAAGATAATCCTCATTTTACAGATGAGGTCACTGAGGCCCAGAGAAGTGAGGTGACTTGCCCAAGGTCACACAGCAGGCAAGTGGCAGAGCCAGGATTAGAGCCCATGACCTTCTGATTCCCAGGCCCGGGCTCTAGGGACTATGCCAAGCTGCATCCCCATTTTGCAGATGAGGGAACTGAGGCCCAGAGAAGAGGCCAAGTACACACAGGAGACAAGTGGCAGTGGCACGATTAGAACCCAGATCCTCTGACTTCCAGGCCCGGACTAGGCCATGCTGTCTCTCAACCCTAACATACTGAATTAGCGTGGCTTAGTGGAAAGAACTCGGGCTTGGGAGTCAGAGGGCGAGGGTTCTAATCCCGGCTCCGCCACTCGTCTGCTGTGTGACCTTGGGCAAGTCACTTAAATAAATAAAAAAAATATTGGTATTTGTTAAGCGCTTACTATGTGCAAAGCACTGTTCTAAGCGCTGGGGGATACAAGGGAATCAGGTTGTCCCACGTGGGGCTCACAGTTTTAATCCCCATTTTACAGATGAGGTAACTGAGGCACAGAGAAGTTAAGTGACTTGCCCAAAGTCACACAGCTGGCAAGTGGCGGAGCCGGGATTCGAACCCTCTGTGCCTCAGTTACCTCATCTGCAAAAATGGGGATTAAAAAATGTGAGCCCCACGTGGGACGACCTGATTATCCTGTATCTACCCCAGTGTTTAGAACAGTGCTCGGCACATAATGGGTGCTTAACAAACACCATAATTATTATTAATTAGGAGAAAAAGTCCAGGATTCAAATCCCTCTCTTCAGGGATGGATTTGTCCGTGCACCATCCATGTGTTAAAATGAAAACATATTCTCCCTCACATGACCACACCGCTCCTGGAGTGAGCACACTTCGGAAGAGTCTCGGTCGTGCCAGCAATCTCCTGCACTGGTTACTGGATTACCGTGTGGTTTATTGTCATTATCGTCATCATTATTACTATTATCATATGTGTCAAATACTGTTCTAAGCAATGAGGCTAGATACAAGTTAATGGGGTTGGATACAGTCCCTGTCCCGCAGGGGGGGTCGCGGTCTAAGTGAGGTTATATGGTGCAAATTGCCAAAAGCGGAATACACAGCTTTTATTTCTAAACAACAATCGTTAATTAATATTGCTAGCTAGAAGCAGCGTGGCCTAGCGGGAAAAGCCCAGGCCTGAGAGTCGGGAGACCCCTATTTTAATCCCAGCTCTGCCACCTGCCTGCTGGGTGACCTTGGGCAAGTCACTTAATCGCTCTGTGCCTCGGTCTCCTCATCCGTAAAATTAAGATAAAATGCCTGTTCTCTCTCCCCCCTTGACTGTGAGTCCCAGGTGAGACAAGGATATTGTCTGATCTGATTATCTTGTATCCAGTCCATCATTTAGCACAGCCGTCGGCGTGTGCTTAATAACCAGCGTGGCTCAGTGGAAAGAGCACGGGCTTTGGAGTCAGAGTTCATGGGTTCGAATCCCGGCTCGGCCATTTGTCTGCTGTGTGACTTTGGGCAAGTCCCTTAACTTCTCTGTGCCTCAGTTCCCTCATCTGTAAAATGGGGATTAAGACTGTGAGCCCCACGTGGGACCACCTGATTCCCCTGTGTCTACCCCAGCGCTTAGAACAGTGCTTGGCACATAGTAAGCGCTTAACAAATACAAATACCAACATTATTAATAAATACCATCGGTGTCATTCTCGGTAAGCACTTGATAAATACGATTGAATATAAAAACAGTCAGGGACGATGCCTTCTATCATGGTGTCACTCCAGGGATGGGATAGACAGAGGTGGGTAGTTACACAGGATGATCAAAATCCTCAACTGACTAGTCTAATGAACGTGAACGAATCAAAAAAAAAGCCTTTTAAATTCTGGGAAATCTGTGAATATGGAAGAAATCTCACTGCAGGCAGCTCTCAGTGTTATTAAAATGTCTTCTCCCACTGGTCAGCTGTGTGACCGTGGGCAAGTCACTTCACTTCTCTGTGCCTCAGTTCCCTCATCTGTAAAATGGGGATGAAGACTTTGAGCCCCACGTGGGACAACCTGATTACCCTGTGTCTACCCCAGCGCTTAGAGCAGTGCTTGGCACATAGTAAGCGCTTAACAAATACCAACATTATGATTATTATTAGTATTCTCCGTTCTCCTTTGTGGATTTGTGTGGTGCACATCGGTACAGATGTATTGCCCTCGGGTGGTGGGGGGGGGGGTCTTTCATTTTTCATTCTAAAATGTCTACCTCCCCCTGAGAACATAGTAAAAATAATCAGTTATCATATACCTCCCAAGGAAAAATCTTAACCATATTGCCTTTTACAGTCTCCTTCATCCATAGCTAAATCCTTGTCTGTTATATGCCCTTTAAAATATGCACATAGGTTTGTTCTCCTTTTTAATAAGCACTTAAGCACATGACTAATTGAGATACCTTCCCAACGCTGTAGGCACTGGATAGAACCTACTCAAAACCACTTCCATGGCTAAAAATAATTCTGATATTCGTTAAGTGCTCACTCTGTGCCAGGCACCGTACTGAGAGCTGGGATGGATACGAACAAATCGGGTTGGACCCAGTCCCTGTCCCACCTGGGGCTCCCAGTCTCAGTCCCCATTTTCCAGGTAAGATAACGGAGGCCCAGAGAAGTGAAATGTCTTGCCCAGAGTCACCCAGCAGAAAAGCTGATGAGCCTGGACTAGAACTCAGGTCCTTCTGACTCCCAGGTCTGCGTTCTGTCCACTAGGGAGAAGGGAAGCATTATTCATTCATTCATTCATTCAATAGTATTTATTGAGCGCTTACTATATGCAGAGCACTGTACTAAGCGCTTGGAATGTACAAATCGATAACAGATAGAGACGGTCCCTGCCCTTTGACGGGCTTACGGTCTAATCTGAGAAGCAGCGTGGCTCAGTGGAAAGAGCACGGGCTTTGGAGTCAGGGCTCATGAGTTCGAATCCCAGCTCTGCCACTTGTCGGCTGTGTGACTGTGGGCAAGTCACTTAACTTCTCTGTGCCTCAGTTCCCTCTTCTGTAAAATGGGGATTAAGACTGTGAGCCCCACGTGGGACAACCCGATTCCCCTGTGTCTACCCCAGCGCTTAGAACAGTGCTCGGCACATAGTAAGCGCTTAATAAATACCAACATTATTATTATTATTAATCGGGGGAGACGGGCAGACGAGAACAATGGCAATAAATAGAATGAGTAATTATGGCCTAGTGGAGTCAGAGGTGGTGGGTTCTAATCCCGGCCTGTCACTTCTGGGCTGTGTGACCTTGGGCAAGTGACTTCTCTTCAGTGTGCCTCAGTGACCTCATCAGTAAAATGGGGATTGAGACAGTGAGCCCTATATGGGACAGGGACTTTGTCCAACCCGATTGCCTCGTATCTACCCCAGCGCTTAGTACGGCGCTGGGCACGTACCAAGCGCTTAACAGATGCCATCATTAGGCCACGCTGCTTCTCAAGGCTAAGGCTCTGTGAAAGCATTCGGTCTGAAAGGAGAGGATATCACGGAGGGGAGGCAGGCTCCAACTTGCCAGCCCAACCGTAGAGTAACCCCCCGGGAGTCTTTCTGAACCAGGCCTGATTTCGTGAGAGAAAGCTGTGGGGATTTTAGTCCAGGACCCAGAAGCTCTCGTTTCCAGCCAGCTGCAGCCTCCCTCCCAACCCAACGTTCCCACCTTGCAGAAAGCGAGCTGCCCTCTGTCCGACAGACAGGCGTTGACGGTCGGCACTGTGGCCGTCGATATTTTATACCGCGAACTCAAGCCAGTCTGCGGCCAGCTGCTGAACCGGACAAACCCGCCGAGCTTTCCCTGTTGTCGAGACTCTCTGTCCACCTCGGACACCCTCTTTTCCTGCCAGGCAGCAGGGACGACTCTCTACCAGCGTCCAAGTTCTCCAGACTTTTGTCTGCTTTTCAGCTATTTAGTGGGAGGCAGCTTCCCCCATCTCGCAGGTATCCTGAATTATCTAGTCAGGATCCCCTTGGGCAACTGGTAAGGAAAGAAGTTTTCCACCTCCGCGAGCCTCGAATAAATCATATAATTAGGCACCCATCCAGGTGCCGGCTGCGTAAGCCTAAGAAATATCGACAGCGAGAATCCTCACCTCCCACCTCCCTCCCATCAGCTTGGAGATGATGAGAGGAGTTTCCTTCGTTCTTTTCCTTTCCCTTCGTTCTTTTCCTTTCCCTCTCATTTGGCAAACAGAGGCTCAGGAGAATGAGGCTTTCCCGTGGCTTGTTTGTCTCAGTGGCGGTTTAGGATAATAATAATAATTATTATGGTATTTGTTAAGCGCTTAGTATGTGTCAAGCACTGTTCTAAGCGCTGGAGTAGATACAAGCTAATCAGGTTGGACACAGTCCCTGTCCCCCAAAGGGCTCTCAGTCAATCCCCATGTTGTAAATGAGGTCACTGAGGCCCAGAGGAGTTACGTGACTTGACCTAGGTCACACAACAGACATGAGGCGGAGCCGGGATTAGAACCCAGGTCCCAGTGACTCCCAGGCCCGTGCTCTGTCCACTAGGCCTATGCAAATACTGAATGCTGAAACTCTAAGCTCCCTCTAGAATGTAAGCTCATTCTGGGCAGGGAATGTGTCTTGTTATATTGTTATATCATACACTCCCAAGCGCTTAGTACAGTACTCTGCACACAGAAGCACTCAATAAATACGACTGATTGTACATTTTTTGGTAAATGTGGCCTTAATTGGTATAAACACCGTCTCCTGGAAGCATCATGGCTTAGGGGAAAAGGCCTAGGCTTGGGAGTCAGAGGCCATGGATTCTAATCCCGGCTTTGCCACTTGTCAGCTTTGTGACTTCGGGCAAATCACTTCACTTCTCTAGGCCTCAGTTATCTCATCTGTAAAATGGGGATTAAGACTGTGAGCCCCATGTGGGATAACCCGATTACCTTGTATCTACCCCAGCACTTAGAACAGTGCTTGGCACATAGTAAGCGCTTAACAAATGCCATCATCATTATTATTAATCCCTAGATTTAGCTTTTCATCGTTTCTTTGACGTCTGTGTTCCTCTCTTTGCTTCTCTTTCATATATTTTCAGAACAGGGTTTGGCAAGTAGTAAGCACTTAACAAATACCATCATCATCATTATCATTATTAATCCTTAGATTTAGCTTTTCGTCATTTCTTCGACGTCCGTGCTCCTCTCTCTGCTTCTCTTCGCTACGTTTTCAGCGTGCAGTGTAGTTACCTAACATCGGCGTGGCCTAGTGGAAGGAACCCAGGTCTCAGGGTCAAGGGAGCTGGGTTTTAATCCCGGCTCTGCCACTCAGCTGCTTTGTGACCTTTGGGCAAGTTGCTTCACTTCTCTGGGCCTCAGTTCCCTATCTGCAAAATGGGGAGTCAATACCTGTTCTCCCTTCTCCTTAGACTGGGAGTCCCTTGGGGGACTTGGTTATCTTGTAATGATGATGATGGTGATGATGGTACCTGTTAAGCACTTACTATGTACCAAGCACTGTTCTAGACTGTGAGCTCATTGTGGGCAGGGATTGTCTCTATTTGTTGCTGAATTGTACTTCCCAAGCGCTTAGTACAGTACTCTGCACACAGTAAGTGCTCAATAAAGACATTCGAATGAATATCCCAAGCGCTGGGGTAGATACAAGTTAATCAGGTTGGACACGGTCCCTGTCCAACGTGGGGCTCACAGTCTTAATCCCCATTTTCCAGATGAGGGAACTGAGGCCCAGAGAAGTGAAGTGACTTGCCCGAGGTCACACAGAAGACAAGTGGTAGAGCCGGGATTAGGACCCGAGACCTTCTGACTCCCAGGCTCATGCTCCCTCCACTCTGCCACGCTGCTTCCCGGAGTTTAGTACAGTGCTGGGCACATATTAAGCCCTTCCCTGTTACCACAGTTAATTATGAATTGCATAACACAGTCCAGCACAGGTAGACCAAACTAAGAGCTATTCCGAATTGCAAGGATAGAAACACATTCTGAAACGCATATTTTGCTTTGATTCTTTAGCCAAAGAAACCTTACCTGATTTGGTCTCCATAATCCCTGCCACGGTCCCCGATTCTGATCTGCTCAGAGAGATCACAGCTTCTGCCTGCTACACCTTGAACAATCTGACCCAAAACAGCCTCCAAAACGCCCGAGACCTTCTGCACACTGGGGGCCTCCCTAAGATTTTAAACATCAGCATCGGCGACAGGTGAGTTCTGGGATGCCCTGGAGTGGCCAGTAGTTCCGTCTGTGGCAGAGCACACTTCCGTCGGACTGCGGAGATCGATCGATCCGTGGTATTTGTTCCGCGCTTAACCGTGCGCGGAGCACGGTACTAAGCGATTGGGAGAGTCTCTGCAAATACCGAATGCTGAAACTCTAAACTCCCTCTGACTCTAAGCTCACTCTAGCCCGTGAGCTCATTCTGGGCAGGGAATGTGTCGCTTATACTGTTATGTCGGACACTCCCAAGCGCTTAGTACAGTACTCTGCAGACAGTAAGCGCTCAATACTTCCGGTTGATTGACTGACTGAGCGGGGTGGTCGGTTGGTCGGCCCCGACGGTGAGTTTGAAAGCTACAGCTGGCATTTTGGTTCGGAAACCGCACTACTGATGGCGAGAGTTTATTTTTGCGTGTGGGGATGGCCGGGATGACCGAGGGGTAACTGACGTTTCCTCCCACGCTGTGTGTGTCCGCACATGCACACGAAGATCACCTTCATTTGTTCATTCAGTCTTATTAATTGAGCGCTTACCGTATGCAAAGAACTGTACTACGCACTTGGGAGAGTACAGTATAACAGTAAAACAGACCGATTCCCTGCCCTCAAGGAGTTTACAGTCTAGAGGGGGAGACAGAGATGAATATAAATAAATGACAGATATGGACATAAGGACTGTGAAGCTGGGAGGAGGGAATGAATAAAAGAAGCAAGTCAGGGCGATGCGGCTCCATTTCCTTCATTTATCTCATTCAGTCGTATTCATTGAGTGCTTACTGTGTGCAAAGAACTGTACTAAGCGCTTGGGAGAGTACAATATAACAGTAAACAGACAGATTCTCTGCCCACACTGAGCTTACAGTCCAGTTTGGCTCACCACGGTCTTCAGTTATACCTCGTGGATCCTAATCTTCCCAAAGCGCTTGCTCCGAAAGGGCTCCGTTAGGTGCCCTTTGGGATGACTGCAATCCGGGTTTGTCCATCTGCCTCTTTTGTCCCCAAGGGACTCCGTAGCTTAGCACAAAACTGGCGGTTTAAGTGTTACTGCCTTTGGTGGTCCTCCTTCCTCCCAGCTTCAGCTTTGCATCCAGATCTCAATCAATCAGTGGTAGTTATTGAGCGCTTACTGTGTGCAGGGCACTGTACTAAGCGCTTGGGAGAGCACAACAGAATTAGCAGACGCGGTCCCTGTCCACAGTGAGCTTACAGTCTAGAGATCCAACCGAGGCAAGGTGCCCCTCGCCCCCATTTCACTGAGTTAGAACCCAAACTTCTGCCCCAGAGGGCCTCCCTTCCCAGGGTCCCGCACTACCCTGGGTGTCCTGGGTAACGAAGAGACCCCCCAGCTCAAGCGTAGAACCAGTTCTCACGCGGCTCAGTGGAAAGAGCCCGGGCTTGGGAGTCAGAGGTCATGGGTTCGAATGCCGGCTCTGCCACTTGTCAGCTGTGTGACTGTGGGTAAGTCACTTCACTTCTCTGTGCCTCAGTTACCTCATCTGTAAAATGGGGATTAAAACTGTGAACCTCACGTGGGACGACCTGATGACCCTGTAACTACCTCAGCGCTTGGTACAGTGCTCTGCACATAGAAAGCGCTTAACAAATACAAATACATTATTATCATAAGGCACCGATTCTCTGCATTTGGCCAGCTTGACCGTGTCCACCCATTCGGGCACCTTTAGCTTCCCGGACTTATGGAGCAAGGCAGCCGGGGCTCGGACGAACTCCTGCCGGTTCACGTCCTTCACAGGGACTCCTGGCACCGTGCGGGCTCCGCGCTCCCCTCCCGACGCTGTTATCTGGATTTCCTCAGAGAACTTTGGAACCAAGTCCCGTCCCGATAAAAGGAAGGCGCTTCCGGGGAGCCCCGTAAAGTCAGACCCGGTTGACCCTGGCCCAGTTAACTCTCGCGGATACCAACTCTCTATCACCTGATGATCCCCCTCCCTGACCAAAGGCTAAGTGGATTTGGTTCCAGATACCGGCCCTGTTCCTCTGCCCGGAACGCAACCCGTGACGGGGGAGGACTGGGAAAGGAGGGAACTAGATGGTGCGGGGAGAAGCACCTCAGCCATTTGGAGTAGGGAGTTTGGAATAAAATCCTGCAGGGGCAGGATCGGAAGAAGGGGTTTCCACACTGGGCTCCGGCGGCTAAGACCCTAGGGGAATCAGGGCTCCTTCCCCTAAGAGGGAGAAATTATCATGAAGATTGCCAGCAGTTGTACCGTCAATCGATCATTGGTATTTATTCAGCACTTACTGTGTGCAGAGCACTGTGCTACTAAACACTTGGGAGAGGGCGATGCGACCAAATTAGTAGACACATTCCCCACCCACAGTGAGCTTACAGTCGATAGTAGCGACATGGTCTAATGGGAAAAGCACGGGCCTGGCAGTCAGAGGACCTGGGTTCTAATTCAGGCTCCGCCACTTACCTGCTGGGTGACCTTGGGTAGGTCAGTTGACTTTTCTGTGCCTCAGTTCCCTTATCTGCAAAGTGGGGATTCAATATCTGTTTCTCCCATGTGTGGGACCTGATTATTTTGCATCTACACCAGTGCTCTGCACATAGTAAGCCCTTAACAAATACCACAATTATCATTATTATCGTTATTTTTATTGAACCCTTACTCTTTGCAGATCAACACACTAAGCACTTGGGAAAATACAGTGCTACCTAGTCGGTAGACATGATCATGATCCCTGCCCACAAGGAGTTTATAGTCTGCGGGAGGCTCTGAAGGGGGTAAACCTGAACTTGAGGTTTCCCTGGAAAGGAGGAAGGGAATTGGGCCAGAAGAATGTGAGTACTGGGACACTTTCAGGAAAGTAGAGAGGGTCCTGTGAAAGGTGAAAAGTATTAGAGGAAATGGGTTTTGGGTAGGAGTTGTGTTCCTTTGTTCTAATTAGCACAGGTAGTGAAAACCCATTTAGCGCTCTACCCTTTGGGCGTGACTGAGGCGAGGTTTGGGGGGGGGTGGGGGTAGACCAGAGGGCAATAAAGCTCTTCTGAGCTTCCTGCAGCCAGCCTCCAAAGGAAGGGAGATGGCTGCCTTGGTGTTCTGGGATTCTAAAAAAATTACGGTACTCTTTAAGGGCTTCCCGTTTGCCAAGCACTGTTCTAAGCTCTGGGGTAGATACAAGTTAACCAGGTTGGACACAGTCCGTGTCCCACATTGGGCTCACACTCTTATCCCCATTTCTTACGGATGAGGTAAATGAGGCCCAGAGAAGTGAAGTGACTTGCCCAAGGTCACAGAGCAGACAAGTCGATGAGAACCCATGACCTTCTGACTCCAGAGCCCATGCTTTGCCCACTACACCATGCTGCTTCTCTACTTTGAGAGATGGGGGGTGGGCGTTAGCGGGCACGGGGATCACCTGGTTGGGGAAACCCTATAATAATAATAATAAAGATGATGGTATTTGTTAAAGCGCTTATTATGTGCCAAGCACTGTTCTAAGCGCTGGGGTAGATACAAGGTAATCAGGTTGTCCCACGTGGGGCTCACAGTCTTAATCCCCATTTTCCAGATGAGGGAATTGAGGCACAGAGAAGTTAAGTGACTTGCCCAAGGTCACCCAAAAGATAAGTGGCAGAGCCGGGATTAGAACCCATGACCTCTGACTCCCAAGCCCGGGCTCTTTCCACTAAGCCGTGTGTGCTTCCTATCTTGTCCACCTCTGGAAGGGAAAGGAGGTAGGGCTTTTTACAGGCCGCCTGGCTCTTATAAGTGACTCAGAGGGCTGTTTCCACTGGGCTGAAGAGCAGAGGAGACCCTGGTCCCCAGTCTGGTCTGGGCCAGTCCGTCACACGAAGAGATGAGTGAGTTCCCTCCCTGAATGAGGTTGGGGTCCTGCCCCTTCTCCGAGTTCCCACTCTCCCCTCCCCTGCCCCCCCTCATGCCTGTAAGTGCTTAGTACAGTGCTCTGCACATAGTAAGCGCTCAATAAATACTATTGAATGAATGAGTGAGTCTGCTGAGCCCGGAGGTGGCAGGAAAAAGGGCGGGAGAGAGCAGTGTGGCCTAGTGGAAGGCTCACAGGCCTGGGAATCAGAGGATCTTGGTTCTCGTCCCGGCTCTGGCGTTTACCTGCCGTGAGACCTTGGGCTAGAAACTTGGCTTCCCGGGGCCTCGGTTTCCTCAACTGTAAAATACTACTTAGTCCGTGAGCTCCGTGTGGGACGGGGACTGTCTGACGTCATGATGAATCCGCCCCGGCGCCTAGAACAGTGCTTGATACTTAGCGCTTACCAAATATAATGGTAACGACGGTGATAGTGATGGGAAGCGGACAACGGGCACACCCATTAGAACCAAAGGTCCTGGTACCCTCCCGGCGCTTCCTACAGTGCTCTGTACACAATAGGCACCCAAAAGATGCTATCGATTGATTGATTGGTTGACCTAGGGAGGGGCAGGTTGTAATTTTAACAACCGAGTTAGTTTACCTCTGGTTTAAGTGGAAGATTATCAGCCGCGGTTGCCCTGTCACGAAATAGCTCCCACCCTGCGGAGCCCCGAATCAGCCCCTCGGCTGTCTCCAGATCTGCCTTTCTTCTGAGACTCCCCCCCTCCAATCTCCCTTTCCTCTTTCCTCTCCTGCTCCCACTGTAGAACCGAGACAAACTCAGCCACCTGCTGCGAGTGGTAAAGGCGGCGAGTGGGGGGGACATCTGGGCTAAGGGGACCTCTTCCTCTTGTTTCTGCTGTTTGGTTAGCTCACTCTCTTTCTAGCTCCTTTTCCTGTTTTCCTTCTCCCTTCTTTACATTCATTCATTCATTCATTCACTCGTATTTATTGAGCGCTTGCCGTTTGCCGAACACTGTACCGAGCACTCGGGAGAGTGCGATATAACAATAAATAGATTCATTCCGTGTCCACAGCGACCTTACAGTCTAGAGGGGGAGAAGAGACATTAATATCAATAAATAAATGACAGATATGCACTTAAGGGCTGTGGGGCTGGGAGGGGGGACGAATAAAGGAAGCAAGTTAGGGTGATGCAGAAGGGTGGGAGAAGAAGAAAGGAGGAGGTCTCTTGGAGGAGATGTGCCTTCAATAAGGCTCTGAAGGTCGGGGAGAGACAACAATGGTCTGTTGGATTCGAGGAGGGAGGGCGTTCCAGGCCAGAGGAAGGACAGGGGTGAGGGGTTAATCGAGGGGCGAGGGGGCGAGGCTGAGTGGATTTGGTTCCAGATACCGGGCCCGTTCCTCTGCCCGGAACGCAACCCGTGACAGGGGAGGACTGGGAAGGGAGGGAACTAGGTGGTGTGGGGAGAAGCACCTCAGCCATTTGGAGTAGGGAGTTGGGAATAAAATCCTGCAGGGGCAGGATCGGAAGAAGGGTGAGATAGATGAGATGGAGGTACAGTGAGAAGTTTTAGCAGTAGAGGAACGGGATGTGCGGGCTGGGTTGTAGTAGGAGAGCGGTGAAGTGAAGTAGGAGGGGGCAAGATAACCGAGTGCTTTAAAGCAATGGTGAGGAGTTTCTGTTGGTTGCGGAGGCGCCCTTGTTTGACCATTGGCCGATTGGCCGGCATGTCCCAGAATCCCTTGTCTCCAGAGGAACGGTTTCACTTCCAGGAGTGAGCGCCGAGAGGTTTATGGCCCAGGGCCACCCCTTTTGGGCGGGACTCCACTGGTCAACGCTGGGAGCGGTGAAAAAGGAGGAATTCACCCCAAGCCTTAGAGAAGCAGCGTGGCTTAGTGGAAAGAGCCCGGGCTTGGGAGTCAGATGTCGTGGATTCTAATTCCGGCTCTGCCCCGTGTCTGCTGTGTGGCCTTGGGAAAGTCACTTAACTTCTCGGTGCCTCAGTTACCTCATCTGTAAAAATGGGGATTAAAAAATGTGAGCCCCACGAGGGACAGTGTGATTACCCTGTGTCTACCCCAGCGCTTAGAACAGTGCTCTGCACAGACTAAGCGCTTTACAAATGCCATTATTATTATTAAACCAAGGCTTCCTCACTACCTCGGTAGACCTGGGCCCCGGGCCCAATGGGCAGTATGCCGCCACCATAATAATAATAATGATAATAACTGTGGTATTTGTGAAGTGCTTACCGTGTGCCAGGCACTGTACTAAGCACTGGGGCGGATCCAAGCAAATCGGGTTGGACACAGTCCCTGTCCCTCAAGGGACCCGTAGTCTTAATCCCTATTTTATTTACAGATGAGGTAACTGAGGCGCAGAGAAGTGAAGTGACTTGCTCAAGGTCACACAGCAGACAGACAAGTGGAGTAGCCGGGATTAGAACCTATGCAAGCCAGTAGGTGTAAGATCCTAGAGAAGCAGTGTGGCCGAGTGGATGGAGCACGGGCCTGGAAGTCAGAAGGACCTGGCTTCTAATCCAGCTCTGCCTCCTATCTGCTGTGTCACCTTGGGCAAGTCATTTGACTTCTCCCTGCCTCGGTTACCTTATCTGGAAAATGAGGATTAAGCCTGGGAGCCCTGTGTGGGACAGGTACTGTGTCCAACCTGATTAGTTTCTATCTACCCAAGTGATTCGTACAGTGCCTGGCATATTATAGACACTTATCAAGTACCATATTAAAGAAAAAAAAGCTCCCCTAGACTGTTAGCTCATTGGGGGCAGGGAACGTATCTACCTACTCCATTCTATTGTACTCTCCCAAGCACTTAGTACAGTGCTCTTAATACATTAAGCACTTAATAAATACCATTGATTGATTGAGATGAGGGCCAGGGCATGACCGTTCCCTCCCTTTCTCCACCATCCCGTTGTGGGCACTGGGTACAGTGCTTTGCACATAGTTAGCGCTCAATAAATGCAATTGATTGAATGAATGAATCCTGGCTAGAAGCGTGCTTTCAGGACACATGCTCATTCATTCCTTCAAATACGATTGAATGAATAAATGAGTCCTGTATTTATGAATGAATGACTCCGTCGTATTTATCGACTAGCACCATGGTAACATGGATAGAGCACGGGCCTGGGAATCAGAAAATCATGGATTCTAATCCCCGCTCTGCCACTTGTCTGCTGTGTGACCTTGGCCAAGTCACTTCTTCTCCGGGCCTCAGTTCCCTCCTCTGTAAAATGGGGATCGAGACTGTGAGCCTCACGTGGGACGGGGACTATGTCCAGCCTTATTTGCTTATATCCGCCCCAGCACTTAGTACAGCGCCTGGCACATAGTGAGCGCTTAACAAATACCACTATGATTTTATTATTATTATTATTATCCGGCCCTTCCTCCTCGGGAGTTGGAGCCTGGGGAAATCACCTCAGGTGGCTCTAACCTAATGGCAGGCCCTGCTCACTTGATGCCCAAGAAAATGGGCCAGTTCGAGTGCAAGTAGGAGTTAATGGAGTCTTGACTCATACTGGGGGGGAGGAGGAGGACACTTCGTGTGCGTTGTACTGCTCAACGTTAAGAAAAGAACAGATGTGAGCATTCACAGATCCCTGGTCATCACGTATCCTCATTAACGAACCATTTCTCCTTTGCAGCTATTCCCCCAACAGAGCCAGTAAAGCTGCCTCGTTACTCCTGTATTCTCTCTGGTCGCACACCGAGCTTCACGGCGCCTACAAGAAGGTAAAAGTTACACACATTCGTACCCAGAAATTTAAAGCGTGGCTGGCCCAGCAGAAAGAGCGGGGATCTGGAAATCAGAGGACTTGGCTTCTAATCCTCGCTCTGCCTCGTCCCCGCTGCACGACCTTGGACAAGTCGCTTGACTTCTCAGGGCCTCAGTTTCCTCATCTCCGAAGTGGAGATTAAGTACCTGTTTTCCCCAGAGAAGCAGCGTGGCTCAGTGGAAAGAGCACGGGCTTTGGAGTCAGAGGTCATGAGTTCGAATCCCAGCTCTGCCACTTGTCAGCTGTGTGACTGTGGGCAAGTCACGTCACTTCACTTCTCTGGGCCTCAGTTCCCTCCTCTGGAAAATGAGGATTAAGACTGTGAGCCCCACGTGGGACAACCTGATTCCCCTGTGTCTCCCCCAGCGCTTAGAACAGTGCTCTGCACATAGTAAGCGCTTAACAAATACCAACATTATTATTATTATTACGAGGAGCCCCCTGTGGAACTGGACTGTGTTTGACATGGCTATCTTGTAACTACCCCAGTGCTCAATACAGGGTTTGACATGTAATCCATCAGTGGTATTTATCGAGCACTTATTACGTGCTCGGCACTGTACTGAACACTGAGAGAATACAAGGTAGGCCTAGGAAGCATGATCCCTAGCCTCAAAGAGCTTGCAGTCTAGTGGGGGAAACAGACATTAAAATTAATTGTAGATAAGAAAAGCTGCAGAGTATGGCATAGTAGATAGAGCACAGACCTGGGAGTCAGAAGGTCATGTGTTCTAATCCCAGCTCTGCCACTTGCCTGCTGTGTGGCCTTGGGCAAGTCACTTCACTGTCCTGTGCCTCAGTTATTATTATTACTTCATCTGGAAAATGATGGAGATTGAGACCGTGAGCCCCACATGGGAGAGGAACCGTGTCCAACCCGCTTTGCTCGTGTCTACCCCCCGGCGCTTAGTACGGTGCCTGGCACATTTTAAGCACTTAAAAAATACCACAATTGTTCCTGCTTAGCAAATACTACCGTTATTATAAAGCCTCTCTGAAGCTCACGCCAGCTTTCTAATCAGGAGCCTGCAAGGCCCATTTCTGCACAACATCGGACACCAAATAGCTCTTAGTGTATTAACAGAGACAGCACACAGGATGCAAGGACATGAAGGAGGTGTGGATAAGGGCCCTGCTTTCTGAACTGAAAAATGATTTAGTTCAACTCCTCAAATTACCTAGGGCTGCCCTTTATTGGAACTTAATGATTTCTTTCTGGGCGACAGACGGTCTTTTTCGAAAGAGATCATTTTCCTTAGGAAACTACACGTTATAATCAACTTTGAGGAACTGATTGTCCCGAATAGTCAGGTCCATAATTTTCTTCTTCTCTTTAGCCTCCCACATGCTTTTCAGACATTTCACTGCTCGGTAGGACCTCCATCCAAGAGGGGATGAAGAAAGGAGGGAGTCAAATGAAATGAAACTCAAACGATCTATTTTTCTAGCACTCATCTTGGTATCACTCTGGGATATTGTTGGGGAGGGGAAAAGGTTGAAATGTCCCAGGGGGGCCTAATGTAGGGAATGAACAAATGGATCCACCGTTCGACTCATTTCAGATCCTGGTTCTGGCTAAATCTCCTGGGGTCAGAGGTCAGATTTGCAGTGTCTGAGAGACAGCCCCCCTTCCCTTCCAGCCCCAGAATCCACTCTTGCTGGGAACAGGCCCAGGACCACCCCAACGCCTCTCACAGTGTCCTTGGCCACATCAAATCAGGCCCGAAGTCACAGTCATGCTGGGAAGCCGCACGGCCTAGTGGCGAGAGCCCGGCCTTGGGAGGCAGAGGACTCTGCCACTTGTCAGCTGTGTGACTGTGGGCAAGTCATTTATCTTCTCTGTGCCTCAGTTACCTCATCTGTAAAACAGGGATTAAGACCGCAAACCCCACGCAGGCCAGGAGCTCTGTCCAACCTGATTATCTTGCATCTACCCCAGCGCTTAGAAAAGTGCTTGGCACAGAGTAAGCACTTAACAAATACCATTATTATTATTATTATCATCATCATCATTTTTAAAGGTTTCAGATAGAACTGGAGCAGGTCAGGAAGGTGGAATGCCTAGTGGCCCCTGGAAGAATTGAGTTGCAATTCTGATCGGGCAGACAGGGCCCCCAGTCCAGCAATGGGGAAGCAGAGTGAATGTCTTTAGAGAATACTGGTCAAATCCCATAATTTAATATGACGTTTATTAAGCAATTTAGTATGCCATTTAGGTCCTTCTTGTGTGGGAAGCAGTGAGGTAGAGATGAGGTTATCAGATAGAGAAGCAGCGCGGCCTAATGGAAAGAACACCGGTCTGGGAGTCAGAAGGACCTGGGTTCTAATCCCGGATCTGCCACTTGTCTGCTGTCTGACCTTGGGCAAATCACTTAATTTGTCTGTGCCTAAGGTACCTCATCTGTGAAATGGGAATTAAGTCTGTGAGCCCCATATGGAACAAGGACCGTCTCCATCCCGATTACCTTGGAACTACCTCAGCACTTAGAACAGTGTCCGATGCATAAAATCACTTAACAAATGCCATTTTTTTAAAAAAGACACAGTCCTATACCACCCAGGGCTCACAGGCTATCTCCGGTGACTTAGCCCAGGCCTCAGAGAGGCTGGGACTAGAACCCAGGACTTCAGACTCCCAGCCTCTGGCTCTTTCCTCAAGGCCATATTGCCTCCTCCTGTGAGGTTTTTCGGAGAAAAACACTTCAAAATGGTAAATTCTGAATTATTATTCTGCCTTAAGTGGTCACCCTCCTGTCAGATCTTCGGTACACGATCTGTTCACTTCCTCTGTTGGAAAACCGTTTGAACTTATATCTCCCCTGTTTATTTCTAAGGCTCAATTTAAGAAGACGGATTTCATCAACAGTCGAACGTCCAAAGCGTACCACTCCCTCAAAGACTGAGGAAGATGAAACATGATATTCAAGGGAGCCCCTGCCTGATTTCCGTCTCGTGTGGCATCTTCGATACCGAGTCTGTCGATTGCAAAAATGACCCCGGAAAAATGAGAGGCTAGCTTTCTGATGCAGCCTAGATCACTGGAAAACCATCCTCTCCCTTTGCCTTTCCACAACTAAACTATTCCCCCAAGAAGAAAGTAACCAGAAAACAGAATATTGGGAAGCTCGCCTCTTCACGGCAATAGATCCCGATGCCACATGCCAACTTTGAACGAAGAACGGCATTACAGTGGCATTTCCCCAATTGTTACTAAAACTCCACTGAAGAGGAATTCCTGGACATTTTCCCCTGGAAAAGGGAACAGAGATGGGATATCATACACGTGGTCACCAGGGAGACAAAGAAAGGAAATTTCTCAGGATGAATTTTTCAAAGTCTGAATTACCATTTTGAATTCCACTTCCATTTCCCACCTCCTGCCTCCTCCCTGCATGGTTCGGTGCTATTATAGCAAAGGTAGCTTGCTCGTTCTCGACGGTGTCACAGAGTGAGCGTGAAAATCGCAAAAAATAAAAAAAAATCTTGGCCGGCAACCAGGGGAGGAAGAAATCTGCAAAAAAGAGCCTTAGACATAGCGTATGAGATAATGTAATTAAAGAGACAGTCAGGGCTACGCATGGGGTAGGATAGATTCCACAATGAAAAAGGAGTCGAAAGGAGGATGGAAAATTTCAAAATCCCCGGAGGCAGAGAAAGGCAACTGTGATGACAAGATTTGATGTTTCTAAGAGTCAGTTGAACAGGCAGGGTTATCGCTCTTAGACTTTTGGTTTAATTATCAATTAAGAGTACACAGGGGCTTATTCAGCCCTTTTTATGAAAATCTGAATGCAGTGATATCTGGTAGTCTATGCAATTGATTATCTACGAGCTATCCCGTGTGCCAACCCAGTAGGAAGGGGAAAAGCCGATTCTCCCTAGGAGAGCGTTGGCGGGGGTGTAGAGATCAGGGAAATCAGTCAATCAATCAGCATTATTTATTGAGCGCTTTCTGTGTGCAGGTCACTGTACTAAGTGCTTGGGAGAGGATAGTACAGCAGAATTGGCAGACGTGGTCCTGGCCCACCTCGACTCGATAGAAGGACCAGGATAGGAACTAGGAATGCTTAGCTGTTTCTTACCTAGTTGCCACCTCGTTGGCCACTAGCCCAGTTTTGCCCAACACTGCCAAGGCCAGCCTGCGACATCGTCCTAGGGTTTTGAAATTAAAGGGAAACCAGAGGATGTGAAGATAACCTCGAAACAGAAATAGCGGAGATGAGAGAAGTGGTGAAATGGTGGATTTCGTGGTTTGGGTTTTGGTGTTTCATGTAATGAAATGTCAGATTTCTGCTTTGAAATAAGATGTTAATGCCAGGGCGGGCCTGCTTCAGGGCCTGCTTCAGGGTCACTCCGTGCAAAAGAATACATCTGAGTGGAAACGCTAACTCTAATGAAGCCTAGCCTATTCTGATCTTTGTTATCTCTTGCATAAAAACATCAGTTTCTAGGCTGGTATCCTAGAGGCCTGTACTGTATTTTTGGTACAATCAGAGGTCAGTAATAAAGTTGGAGGGGAACAGGTCAGCTGCTTTGGATCTAGGACAAGATGAAGGAGGAAAACTGCCTGCTTCCTTCGTCAGAAGCCATTCCCCTCTGGCTTGTCGACGGTTCGGTGCGACTTGGTGAACTAACTACCCTTGTGCTTAGAACAGTGCCTGACACCTAGTACGCGCTTAACAGCTACCGTAATAATGATGATAATAATGTTGGACTAAAATGATTAAATTCTCCTAAGTGCTTTTACCAGATAATATTCAAAAAAATCTCCCATTTGGGAAGTGTATACCACTAAATAGAATGTATGTGTGTTAAGGAATTGAGAGTTTGGGACTAAATTTATTAGATTCTTATGCCAGATAAAATTATTAAACTCTTGTAAGTGCTTGTCCCAGATAACAGTCAAAGAAATCTCCCAGGTGGGAAATGTACACCGCTAAATGCAATGTATGTGTATAAAGGGGTCTGGAGTTTTGGTTTGTGCTCCATAATTTCCGCAGATGATTGATGCTTCAGTTTTTTCTTTCTTTTCTTTTGAATTTCCCTTCTTGAGATTCTAATGGTCTAACAAACAGCCAAGGAAACCTTGAAATGGCTCTCGTTAGTATTTGGTTGCCAGCACTGCACACGTGTACTTTGGCTCACTAGATAAACTTGTACTTTGTTTACTGCGGGGCAATATGACTGAGGTGATATTTGGGAATTTTGTAAAGTTACCTTTGAATTACTGAAGTTTTTTATATTTTCAGCTGTATTTTGTCCTGATGAAAATTGAGGGGGTTTTTTTGTTTTGTTTTGCTTTTGGCCAAGGGGTACAAACATTACAGGAAGAGTAGAAAGGACAGATGACTAAAACATGCCTTAAACAGCATGACCTAGTGAAGGGAGCCCGAACCTGGGTTCTAATCCCAGCTCCGCCGATTGACTGCTGTGACTCACCTCGGGCAAGTCACTTTACTGTTCCTCAATTTCCTCAGCTGTAGAATGGGGATTAAATACCCATTCTCCCTCCCCCTAAGTCTGTGAGCTTCATGTAAAACAGACACTGATTATCAGGTATGTATCGCAGTGCTTAGTACAGTGCTTGACACATGGGAGGCACTTAACAATACCACAGTAATTACCAAGAGAGGGAGTCTTAGAAGTGCATTGGAGATCTGAAACCTGAACCAATATTTGGTGTTCCTGCCTCCCTCAATGTCCCATTTTGTTCCCCAGTTTTTTCACGGCAGCCTGCCTTTGTGCTCTAATGTTGGCCACTGCCCTCGGGGTTTTGAAGAATGACTCCTTTGATGCTAATGTTTCACATTCTTAGCCAAAGACTGTTCCTTGGTTCCCTTTCTGTGGCTGCCATAACTCCTTGCTTGTGTGTAGCCTGGAAATAGGCAGAGTATTGAACCAAACGAAGACATGAACCAAACTAAGGACGCGACAGTTCTTTCAAAGCTACCGATTCCTCAGGAATTTTTTTTTTTAGTCTCCTGGAAGGTTGTGTCTGTCCAAACCTGGGGAGACGTGTTTATTCCCAGCTCTCCTTAGGGAAATCGAAACTGTTTTGCGGTCCCACAGGCAGTCCAATAATATTGAGCCCATTTACTACCCTGAAAACCCCGACAAAGGTCCAGTGCCACCAAATTCCCTAGGGAGAAGCCCAGATCAATCCAGTTTGTTGAGCGCTTACTGTGTGCAAAGCACTGTACTAACCTCTTGGGAGAGTACAATATAACGGACATATTCCCTGCCCACAGTGAGCTTACAGTCTAGAGGGGGAGACGGACATTAATACGAATAAATGAATTACAGATATGTACATAAGTGCCGAGGGGCTGGGAGAGAGGAGATGAATAAAGGGAGCAAGTCAGGGTGACACAGAAGGGAGTGGGAGAAGAGGAAAGGTGGGCTTAGTCAGGGAAGGCCTCCAAGATGTGACTTCGATAAGGCTTTGAAGGTGGGGGACGGTAATTGTCTGTCGGATATGAGGAGGGAGGATGTTCCGGACCAGAGACGGGACACGGCCGAGAGGTCAGCGGTGAGATAGATGAAATCGAGGTACTGAAATCACTGAAATCAGTGAAAAGATTAGCATTAGAGGAGTAAAGTGTGCAGGCTGGGCTGTAGCTGGGGAGGAACCAGGTGAGGGAGGAGCGAACGAGGTGATTGAGGGCTTTAAAGCCGATGGTGAGGAGTTTCTGTTTGTTGCGGAGGTGGATGGACAACCACTGGAGGTTCATGAGGAGTGGGGAAACGTGGCCCGAATGTTTTGCCCCAGAGGACACCGGGTCAGTGCCCGGCCAAGCCCAGTGAGAGAGGTCAATCGAGCACAGGCTTAAGGGCGTCTTGGAGAAGCATCTTCGAGAAGCTGCGTGACCTAGCGGAAAGAACATGGACCTGGGAGTCAGAGGACCTGGGTTCTAATCCCAGCTCTGCCAGTTGCCTGCTGTGTGATCTTGTCACATCACTTCTCCGTGCCTCAGTTACCTTATCTGCAAAATGGGGGTTAAGATGGGGAGCCCCACTTGGGGCAGGGAATGTGTCCAATCCGACTTGCTCATATCTACTTCCAGCATTTAGCACAGTGCTCCGCACGCATTAAGCGCTCAATAAATACAATCGAATGAAATATGATTGATTGAACTTCTCTGCGCCTCAGTTTCCTCATCTGTAAAATGGGGCTTCAATGCCTGTTCTCCTCCCGACTTAGATTGTGCGCTCCATGTGGGTTAAGGACTGTGTCCAAGCTGATTATCTTGTGTTTAGTATAGTGTTCGGCACCTCAGTAAGCCCTTTCCTCATTCCCACCAAGTCACCTAATCCTGTCTCCTGGAGGCCCCGACTCGAAAGGCTCCTCAGGGATTGAACGGGGTCCCCGAGACCCTCTTCCAGTGAGAGTGTGGACTCTCCCCTCCCCCATCTCCCGAACGATTCCGTGGCCTCGTGGCCAGATGCTTTCCAACCTGAGCCAAGGAGTTGGAGCAGACCCTCCTCAGAGCGGGAGGCCACCGGAAAACTGACCGGGATGGGGGAAGACAGCCCAGAGAGGATCAACGCGTCGAGTGGGCGAGACGGCGAGGGGCTGGAGAAGTGGAGTTTCACATCAACAGATCTTCCTCCGGAGTAGAAGGGCTGGCAAGAAAAAATCGCCGCGAAATGCAAAAGAGAGAAAGCGCAATTATGTATGTGGAAAAGTTATTTGAAATAAAATATGCTGCCGAGTCTGTCGTATCGGAATGAGAAGGGCTTTGCTGCATATGCGTCTTTCATTCGGTTGTATTTATTGAGTGCAGAGCACTGTACTAAGAGCTTGGGAGAATACAACGATAGACACATTCCCTGCCCACAGTGAGCTTACAGTCTAGAGTTAGGGAGACAGACATCAGTAGAAAGAAATAAATGACAGATATGTACATGTCAGCTGTGTGACTGTGGACAAATCACTTAACTTCTCTGTGCCTCAGTTCCCTCAATCTGTAAAATGGGGATTAAGACTGTGAGCCTCACGTGGGACAACCTGATTACCCTGTATCTACCCCAGCGCTTAGAACAGTGCTCTGCACATAGTAAGCGCTTAACAAATACCAACATTATTAGTATTATTCCAATTTGGCAATAGAGACAATCCTGCAAATCCAAGCGCTTAACAAATACCGACATTAATTAAGTGCTGTGGGACTGGGGTGGGGGGGAGGGGAAAAGAACTAAGGAAGCTAGGGGGTCCCAGAAGGGAGTGAGAGAAGAAGAAAGCAGAGGCTTAGTCTGGGAAGGCCTCTTGGAGGAGATGTGCCTTCATTAAGGCTTCGAAGAGGGCGAGAGTACGCTCCCAACTCCTCGGTCCATAGACCATCCGGTGAAGGGGAGACTGACGCAATCTGTACCTTGAACAAGCAAACGGGGGAACCACTGACCATTCTGGATTTGATTCCTACGGTTTACAAGAGAATCGGTCAATTGTTGAGCACTTACCATGTGCAGAGCACTGTACTAAGCATCTGGAAGAGTACAATTCAACAAAATTAGCAGACACGTCCCCTGCATAAGGAGTTTACGGTCTAAAGATTAGCTTACACCACTACATTCCATTTTCAGAGCTTGAGCTTCAACCTTTTCTCATCTGCAGCGTTGTCTAGTGGAAAGAGCCCGGGCCTGGGAGTCAGAGGACCTGGGTTCTGATCCGAGCTCTGCCACTCGCCTGCTGGGGGGCCTTGGACAGGTCATTTAACTTGGTGCCTCAGTTTCCTCATCTGTAAAATGGGGATTCAACATCTGATCTCTCTCCTACTTAAACTGTGAGCCCCGGGTGGGACAGGGACTGTGTCCATCGTGATTATCTTGGGTCTATCCCTGTGTTTGGCACTTACCAAATGTCACAGTTACCATTTCCAAGGTCTCAAAATCCTTTCATTGATGACTCACGGGTTTTGAAGAACCGAGTTAGTGATACTTCCCCCTCTAGACTTGTTAGCTCATTGTGAAAAGGGAACACGTCTACCATCTCTGTTGTATTGTACTCTCCCGTGTGTTTAGTACAGAGTTCTGCACATGGTAAACACTCAATAAATACCATTGTTGATGATGCTTCATAACAGCCTCCACATTAGGGCCCAACTTTACTCAGTCTTCAATCAGTCATATTTATTGAGCACTTACTGTGCTCAGAGCACTGTAGTAAGCGCTTCGGAGAGTACAGTGTAACAGAGTTGCTAGACACGTTCCTTGCCCACAGTGAACTTTTTCTCAGAACGGGTTGCCGGAAGGAGCGGTGTGTTGGAGTAGATCATATTCAGCTCCAAGGGTCCTTGAAGTTAGTCCCCTTTCTACTTCCCTCCTCCTCTGCTTCCCCCTAAATATTCATTCAATAGTATTTATTGAGCGCTTACTATGTGCAGAGCACTGTACTAAGCGCTTGGAATGTACAGCTTGGTAACAGAGACATACCCTGCCCTTTGACGGGCTTACAGTCTAATCACGGGCTTACTATTTGAAGAGTGATTTGATTAATAGTTAAACCTTTATTGTGTTACTGATACTCTTATTAAATTGGAATTTTATAGCTACTTCTCCTCATTACTTCCTCTGGGATTTTTTTTTCCCTAATGAAGAGTCTAGCTAGTTTTATTACAACTTCTTTTCGATGCTTCTCTTATTCCTTTACCCCAGCACATTTGAATCCAGGGGAAGTTGAAGGATGTTGTGTTTCTCCCTTTGGCATTTTGGTCTTGGTCTGCTGTGTAGACAGGGAGGTTGGTGTTGATGCTATCTTAGTTTCCTTGATAATGAGTCATCAGATTTGTCGTGGAAAAAAAAAAGATCATCGCTTTACCAGCAAAGATAATTTCAAGGAACTCTGAAAATAACTTTCCATTGAACCATGCTGACCACTTCTGGAGTTCTTTTTCACTTTCAATGCTTTTTATTCAGCAGTGGAGGGATAATCCTCCTGCTTCATTCCCAGTTATCTCAGAGAAGCCGAAGGGATTTCTTCACAGTGTTCATAAGGCAATCAGTAGTATTTATTGAGTGCTTCCTGTGCACAGGACACTGTACTAAGCGCTTGGATGAGTACAATATAAGAGTTGGTAGAAACGTTCCCTGCCCACCACTAACTTACAGTCTAGAGGGGGAGACAGTAATCACATCCTCCCAAATCCCACATCAAGAAGAAACTAAATCTTTCAGGAACCCGTGTCTTAGCTGTTAAAGACCCAATACCACTGGCAGACCTCATGAGGGAAGCAAAAAGTCCAAACCTTTCCAACCAGATTTGCCACAGCTGTAGATAATCTTTCCGTGGGAATGCTAATCTTTTGTTCTGTTTGGCTTTTTTTTTTTTTTCAAATTGTGGGATCTTTTAAAAACATGACTGCCTTTATCTTATTCGTGTTTAAAATTCAATTCTCCTCTGCTCAACCGCAAATCAACACAACCAAGAAAATGTTGATTATCGTGTTTCATTCCAGGGAGAGAAATAATAATAATAATGTTATTTGTTAAACGCTTCCTATGTGCCAGGCACTGTACTAAGCACTGGGGTGGATACAAGCAAATTGGGTTGGACATAGTCTCTGCCCCACAGAGGGCTCACAGTCTTAATCCCCACTTTACAGGTGAGGTAACTGAGGCACAGAGAAGCAAATGACTTGCCCAAGGCCACAAGCAGCAGAGCCGGAATTAGAACCCGTGACCTTCGGACTCCCAGGCCCGCGCGCTATCCACTGCACCGTGCTGCTTCCCTGACAGGCCATCATCTTAAAACCTTATCTCTAACATTTTTTAGACAGCAGTCAATAGTGACAGTCATTTTAGTGACAAGTGATTTTTTTGGTAGCGTGATCAATGTTTGATGTTAATTATGCTTGATATTGATTAGAGAAGCAGCATGGCCTAGTGGATAGAGCACAGGCCTGGGGGTCAGAAGGTACTGGTTACCGATGCTGTGTCCATCACTTGTCTGCTGTGTGATCTTGGGCAGGTCATTCACTTCTCTGGGAATTTAGGGACTTTGTCCAACCTGATCATATTGGATCACCCCAGCGCTTAGTACAGTGCCTGGCACAATTATTATTAATACAAATGCCACAATTATTCATTACTATTACTACCTATCCTCTTTTCTTCCAATAGAATGGCACTGTCTCAATGATCACGGAGAGCCAAGTCAGCAGCGATGTCCAAAGTTGTGAGAGAGTTGTCAGCAAACACCTGTCAGCACTTCATAGTTCTCTTATATGCGTGTTACACTGTACCGAGCACTGGGAAAACATACACAGGTGGGAACTAGGCCCACCCCGTATCCCTCGGAGAGCTCACAGGGAATGTGTCCGCTTACTGTTATATTGTATTCTCTCAAGCGTTTAGAACAGTGCTGTACACACTGTAAGCACCAAATAAATACGATCGACTGCCCGACTCCCAGGTCTGAAGAGACCTCTGACCTCAAGACGTCAAATCCATTTTTAAAAGATTTGGGAGAAGGAAGAAATGGCATTCATATTTATTAGTCATACCTGGGATAGAAAAGGAAGAGGAAAGATGAAAATCTCTTTCCCTCTACATTTTCTAAATTGAGTCTGAGAATGGGTGGGATCTTTTCTGCTTTGGTTTCCCTACCTCACTGCCCCAAAATGCAGTTGTTCATTCCAGCCCAAATCCAGCCCTTAAGGAGGTTAAACATCCTTTCACGTCTGATTCAGTGCTGGAAATCCCGGCTGTGGAGGGAAAGACGGTCAGGGCCGAGCTGGGTAAGAGGAGAAAGGAGTAAATCTGATCCTTGTCGGCAGGGAGTCTAGTAGAAAGTGCCCAGGAATGGGAGTCAGTAGACCTGCGTTCTAGCTCTGTCACCTGCTTGGGGTTTTTTGTCTGTTTGCTTTTTAATAGTATCTATTAAGTGCTTACTACGTGCCAGGCACCGTACTAAAACGCTGGGGTAGATACGAGGTTGTCAGGTTGGACGCAGTCCCTGTCCCGCATGAGGCTCCCAGTCTTAATCCCCATTTTACAGACGAGCTAACTGAGGCACAGAAAAGTGAAGTGACTTGCCCAGAGTCTCAAAGCAGACCAGTGGTGGAGCCGGGATTAGAACCCAGCTCCTTCTGACCCCCAGGTCCGTGTTCTATCCACCAGGTCATGCTGCTTCCCTTGTTATATGACCCTGGGCAAGACGCATGATTTCTGTGCTTCGATTTCCTCATCTGTAAAACTGGGAATAAGACACCTGTTCTCCCTCCCCCTTTCACTGTGAGCCCCGTGTGGGACAGGGACTGTGTCAGATCTGTGTATACCTTGTATCTGTCCCAGTGTTTAGTACAGTACTTGGCACATAGTAAGTGCTTAACAAATATCAGTGTTATTACAATTATTGCCCTGATAAAAGGGATATTGACCGGCACCGTGCTTGGACTGTGTCCAACCCCATTGGCTTAAATCCACTCCATTCAAGGCTTAGTACAGTGCCTGACACATAGTAAGCGCTTAACAAATACTACAATTAATATTACTTGGTGATGCGATAATCTCCTGGCTCCCTACTGAGACTATAAGCTTCTTATGAGCAGGGATCATGTCTATCGACTCTATTGTGTTGTATATTTCCAAGCAGTTATTTCAGTGCTCTGCACACAGTAGACACTCATTCATTCAATCATATTTACTGAGCGCTTACTGTGTGCAAAGCACTCTACTAAGCACTTGGGAGAGCACAATATACCAACAAACAAGCACATTCCTACCCACAATGAGCTCACTTTCTAGAGGGGGAAATAGACATTAATATAAATAGATTAAATAGATAAACTACAGATCTATATATATATGTTCTCATATGTATATATACATATATGAATACGGAGATGGGAGGGAGGATGAACGGAGCAAGGAACAGTGGCGCAGAAGGGAGTGGGAAGAGGAGAGGAGGGCTTAGCCAGGGAAGCCTTGAAGGAGATAATAATAATAATAATAATGGTATTTGTTAAGCGCTTATTATGTGCAAAACACTGTTCTAAGCCCTGGGGGAGATATAACTAGGTTGTCCCACGGGGGCCCACAGTCTTCATCCCCATTTTACAGATGAGATAACTGAGGCACAAAGAAGTTAAGCGACTTGCCCAAAGTCACACAGCTGACAAGTGGGCGAAGCCGGAATTAGAACCCACAACCTCTGACTCCCATGCCTGGGCTCTTTCCACTAAACAACGTTGCTTCTCAGCGTGCCTTCAATAAGGTTTTGAAGAGGAGGAGAGCAATTATCTGTCTGTTAAGAGAAGGGAGGGCGTTCCAGGCCAGAGGTAGGATGTGGGCGAGAGGTCGGAGGCGAGACGGATGAGATTGAGGTCCTGTCAAATGCCAATGACTGATCAATGCATTGCTCCCAATTTCAGGTCCCGGTCCGGGTTCCACCTCTTGCCCCGGCCCCTCCCCTTCAGAAATTCCTCTTCTAACCAGTCTGTGGGAACATCTTGTGACCAAATAATAATAGTGGTATTTGTTAAGCACTTACTAGGTGTCAGACACTGTACTGAGTACTGGGGTAAATTCAGGATAACCAGGTCAGCTCCAAGACCCCCTCCCACGTGGGGCTCACTCATCCCATCCTATTGATGATGCCATTCTCTCTTGAGTCTGCAGGAAATAGAGGAGAAGAAGATGGATGTGGCCTAGAAGGTATTCAGAACTTTTGAGGAGGGAGGAGTGTCACTGAGAAACTGAATAGTGGAAAGAATGAAAAATAGATTAAGGAAAGACTAGTGAATAATCCAAAGTGGCTAGAAAAGAAAAATGCGATGGGTGGGTGGTGATTCTCCTCTTTTCCAGTTTTTCCTTTCAACCATCAATCTAAGCCTGGCCATTTCCCTCTTCCTCCCTCTACTCTCTATTTTCCTCCTCTTTCCCTCTGTCTTCTCCTCCCTATTTTAGTCTCTCGATGATACCCTCACCCTCCAGCCTTTTTTAAATGATATTTGTTTAGAGCTTACTATGTGAAAATCACTGTTCTAAGTGCTGGAATAGAAAACAATAATAATAATAATAATTGTGGTATTTGTTAAGCGTTTACTATGTGCCAGGCACTGTACTAAGCACTGGGCTGGGTTGCAAGCAGATCCTGTTCAACACAATCCCTGTCCCATTTGGGGCTCACAGTCTTCATCCCCATTTTCCACTGAGGTCACCGGAGCCCAGAGAAGTGAAGTAATAATTGTAATAATAATTATATTATAGTAGTACAAGATAATCAGGTTGTCCTACAGGCGGCTCACAGCGGTACAGAGAAGTTAAGTGACTTGCCCAAGGTCACACAGCAGACAAGTGGCGGAGTCAGGATTAGAACCCATGTCCCTTGACTCCCAAGCCCGTGGTCTTTCCACTAAGCCACGCTGCTTCTTTGCCCAAGGCCACATAGCAGGCAAGTGGCAGAGCGGGGATTAGAACCCAGGTCCTTCTGACTCCCGGGCCTGTGCTCTCTCTTTCTGCCTCATCTACGTTATCAAACCAAACCCCGTTTTTTCCCCTCACACCTCAACATCCAAAAAAAAAGGCACATACGAGCTCCCAGTCAAACTCCTGCAGTCACTTGGAAAAAAACACACCTGGAGAAACACACTTTGTCTCAGGCCACTCTTCAAGAGTGCCGATGGGAAGATGCCAAGTTCATTGATTCCGTTTCCCCTGGATCCCCTCAGGACAGGTGAGGACAAGACTTTTGCCCAGTCAAGAAAGGAATTCTAAAGAGAAAACTTGGCTCTGAAAAGAACCGGTCTCTTTTCCTTTGATTCATAAATCCCGGGGCTTTTAACATGGACACGTTTACAAGATCGTTATGAGAATGCGCCAGAGGAGACAAGAATTCTCTACCAGTTCACTTTATTCCCCTTCTAGACCGTAAACTCACTGTGGTCAGGGGACTGTGTCTGTTATATTGTTATATTGGACACTCCCAAGCGCTTAATATGGTGCTCTGCACACAGAAAGCACTCAATAAACAGGATCGATTGATTCCTTAGATTCTCCAACAGGGCTGAGGATGTCCCAGGTGGAAGGGAGCTTCTCTCTTCATTCATTCATTCATCCAATGAGCGCTTACTATGTGCACAGCACTGTACTCAGCACATTGAATGTACAATTCGGCCACAGAGACAGTCCCTGCCCATTGACGGGCTTACAGTCTAATCGGGGGAGACAGGCGGACAAAAACAATGGCAATAAATAGAATCAAGGGGATGTACATCTCGTTAACAAAATAAATAGGGTAATAAAAATATATACAAATGAGCGGACGAGCACAGTCCTGAGGGGACGGGGGGAGCAGAGGGAAAGGGGGCCGGGGAAGGGGCTTAGCTGAGGGGAGGTGAAGGGGGGTGGTGTAGAGAGGCAGCAGGGGGAGCAGAGGGAAAAGGGGAAGCTCAGGCTTCCTGACCTTCCCCCTTTCCTCTCCTTCTCCCTCTCTTCTACTCACTCTCACCTCCCTCCTCCTCTCCCTCTCCCACTTTCTCCCCCTTTCCATTTTTCCCCAAGTCCCTCTCCTCTTCCCCTTCCCTCTCCTACATTCCCTCTCCTTCTCCCTTCCCTCCCCCCTCCCTCTTCTACATTCCCTCTCCTTCTCCTCCCTTCCCTCTCCTCCCTCTCACCTGGAACTGACTCCGCTGATCAAAGAGGAAATAAATCTCTATTTTTCCTCCATAACAAAAACAACAGTGATGCCAAGGTGCGGGGAGAACAGATTGAGCCAGCAGGAAAGTTTCATATTTCCTAGGGTAAGCACCCTCTAAGGAGTGCCTCTCACAAAAATGCAATCTTCAAAAACAAGTTCCTGAAGCCAGCGAAGCATGTTTTTCTTAGAACGTTAGCCGCAAGTGGAGGGGTAGAGATGATTTCAAAATAATAGGCAGAATCTTCCAAGACCATTTCTGCAAAGGTCCCAGTCTGGGCCTTGGAGTTTGAAAACGTTAGCACGCAGGGCAATTCTGAATTGAGATCCTGAGGTTTGGCTCCTTGAATTTAATAATAAAATAATAATAATAATGTTGGTATTTGTTAAGCGCTTACTATATGCAGAGCACTGTTCTAAGCGTTGGGGTAGATACAGGGTAATTAGGTTGTCCCACGTGAGGCTCACAGTCTTAATCCCCATTTTACAGATGAGGTAACTGAAACACAGAGAAGTTAAGTGACTTGCCCACAGTCAAACAGCTGACAAGTGGCAGAGCTGAGATTCGAACCCATGACCTTTGACCCCCAAGCCCGTGCTCTTTCCATTGAGCCACACTGCTTCAGAATCAGCTTTGCCTAGTGGATAGAGCACCAGCCTGCGAGTCAGAAGGTTCTAGGTTCTAATCCCGACTCAACCGCATACCTACTGTGTGACCTTGGGCAAGTCACTTAACTTCTCAGTGACTTTATTTGTAAAATGGGGATTAAGAATGGGAGGCCTGTGTGGGACAAGGGCTATGTCCAACCTGATTAATTTGTATCTACCCCAACGCTTAGTTCAGTGCCTGGCACATAGTAAGTGCTTAACAAACACCGCAAAAAAAGACTCCCTTTCAAATAAAGTGTTCCTCGTCAATATTCTAAATGCTGTCAGTCAGTCCGTCATATTTACTGAGCGCTTACTGTGTTCAGAGCACTGTTCTAAGCTCTTGGACAGTACAGTATAGCAATATAGCAGCCTCATTTCTTGCCCACAACAAGCTTACAGTCTGGGGGAGAAGCAGACATTAATATAAATAAAATTACAGATACGTACATAACCATTAAGGTCTGTTTGCCCCTCTAGACTGTAAGCTTGTTTTGGGCAGGGAATGTGAATAAATAGGTACTACCATGCCATGGATCTGTGTGACGACACAGTGTAGAGGATGGACCGCTGACTTGTCAACTTGCTTGAGCAGGCGAGGTTCCCTGAGGGAAGGCTTCCTGGAGGAGCTCACTGCGGGCAAGGAATGTGTCTATTTTTATATTGTCCTCTTCCAAGCGCTTAGTACAGTGCTCTGCACAAGGTAAGGGCTCAAGAACGATTGAATGAATGAATGGATGGAGTCGGTAGACACATTCCCTGCCCACAAGGAGCTTAGTCTAGGGGACTTTGAAGATGGGGCGAGCAGAGGCCTGCCGACGTGAATCGCTGTGGCAGCCCAGCCCGGAGAACGGTCGCAAAAGAGGCCCAGCCTTTCCCAGCATTCCCAACCAATCAATCAGTGGTATTTATCGATTAGACTGTGAGCCCGTCACTGGGCAGGGATTGTCTCTATCTGTTGCCGAATTGTAATTCCAAGTGCTTAGAACAGTGCTCTACACATAGTAAGTGCCCAATAAATACTATTGAATGAATTTATCAAGCGCTTAGTACAGTGCTCTGCACACAGTAAGCGCTCAACAAATCCGATTGAAAGAATGAACTGAGCGAATTACTAGGTGCAGAGCACTGTAATAATAATGTTGGTATTTGTTAAGCGCTTACTATGTGCGGAGCACTGTTCTAAGCGCTGGGATAGATACAGGGTCATCAGGTTGTCCCACGTGAGGCTCACAGTTAATCCCCATTTTACAGATGAGGTAACTGAGGCACAGAGAAGTGAAGTGACTTGCCCACAGTCACACAGAAGTGGTTGGGAGTTCGGTAGTCCCCAGTCTGTTGGCAGTAAGTGCAGCAGCTTCTCGGGTTTCCGCGGGGTCTGGGGGGGGGTCTCTCTCTCCACCCCTGACACCCTCATGCCCTCAGGTGTTGAAGGGAAGGGGAGGTTTCAGGGTCTTCTCAGGAATCGGGGACCCCTTTCCTCCTGCCGATGGAGCCCTTCGTGTCCCACCGTGGCCAAAACAGCGTGGCTTAGAGCACAGGCCTGGGAGTCAGCAGGACCTGGGTTCTAATCCAGCTTCCGCCACATGTCTACCGGGTGAACTTTGGCAAGTCACTTCACTTCTCTGGGCCTCAGTTACCTCCTCTGTAAAATGGGGTTAAGAGCGTGAGCCCCATGCGGGACAGGGACTGTGTCTAATCTGATTAACTTGTATCTACCCCAGTGCTTAGCATATAGTAAGAGCTTAACAAGTACCATAATTATAATTATTATTAACAAGTACCAAGGCCAAGAGGTCGGAAGTGGGCTGGGGCTGGGCTGGGTGAAATAGGTAGAGGCAGAGGGAACCCAGGAGGAAACCATCTCTTCCCTCGCCCTCCCCTGGTCCAACCCAGTCCAACCCAGTCTTCCCAGCTTGTGTCGGGTTGACAGCTGGGCTGATAGTAGCAGGGTCATCATGGGCCGGCCAGTCGGAGGACCTAGCACGGGCCTGGGAGTCAGAAGGTCATGGGTTCTAATCCTGGCTCCTCCACTTCCCTGTTGTGTGACTTTGGGCAAGTCACTTCACTTCTCTGGGCCTCAGTTCCCTCATCTGGGAAATGGGGATTGAGACTCTGAGCCCCACGTGGGACAAGGAATGCGTCCAACCCGACTTACTTGTATCCACCCCAGCCCTTCTCTGCTCTCAGTCTTTTTGGAAGTCATAGCCTTAATAATTCATTCAGCGCTTACTATGTGCAGACAACTGTACTAAGTGCTTGGGATGTACAAATCTATAACAGATAGAGATAATCCCTGCCCTTTGACCGGTTTACAGTTCCCATGTTCCAGAAGCATTCAGGGCAGCGATCTGGGGCTCCGGACACACAAGCAGTGTGGTCCAGTGGATAGAGCATGGGTCGAGGTTGTTTCCAGAAGGAGGGGGTGGCCGAGGGTCAAAAACAGCTGAGATGTCGAGGAGGATTTAGGATGGAGTTTCAGGCTATTGGATTTGGCAAGAAGGAGATCATCGGTGACCTTAGAGAGTTCTCCATTTTCTGTGGAGCGGAGAGGGTGGAAGTCAAATTGGAGCGGGTCAAGGAGAAAATTGAAGGAGAGGAAATTGAGGCAGGGGGTATTGCCCATTCACTCGAGGACTTTGGAGAAGCAGTGTAGGAAGGAGACGGGGGATAACTGGAGGAATTAATCCCCATTTTACACTTGAGGAAACTGAGCCACAGAGAAGTTAAATGATTTGTCCATGTGGGTAGGAAGTGTGTCTGCCAACTCTTTTATTTTACTCTCCCAAACAGTTAGGACAGTGCTCTGCATACATCATAAACTCAGTAGATACCATTAATTGATCACACAGCAGGCAAGCGGCAGAACCGAGATTAGAGCAGTGTGGCTCAGTGGCAAGAGCACGGGCTTGGGAGTCAGAGAACGTAAATTCTAATCCCAGCTCCTCCACTTGTCTGCTTTGTGACGTTGGACAAGCCACTTCACTACTCCGTGCCTCACTTACCTCATCTGTAAAATGGGGATTAAGACTGTGAGCCCCTGGTGGGACAACCTGATTACCTAGTATCTACCCCAGCACTTAGAACAGTGCTTGGTACATAGTAAGCACTTAACAAGTGCCATTATTATCATTATCCCAGCACTTAGAAGAGTGCTTAACACATAGTAAGTCCTCAACAAATGCCATAATAACAATAATAATAATAAAACAACTACTAAGAGTTTAGTACCGTGCTCTGCACATAGTACACGCTCAATAAATGCAATTGAATGAATGAACTCCTAATCCGGCCTGGCCATTTTCCTTAGGCCGCATTGTTCGCCGAGCAAAAGCCACTGTGGCAGGAATCAGCCCCCTCCACTAATCCCACCTTCTTCTCTCCTCCTTTCTCCCTCTCACAACGACTGGAAGGAGGATATCAGGAGAAACCCAAGCCACAGAGCGAAGTGATTATTGAGAGGTACGTGAGAGGGAAAACGTCTCTGAGGGCAGAGCCCCGGTGTAGGAGTCGGCTTGTTTTCCTTTAACTCTCATTTAGTCTCTGGTGGCTGCTGGGATCAGTCAGTTTTCCCTAAATCCAAGGTTGTCCCTTGGATTGAGAAGGTTATCAGGAGCTGTCAGGCGGCGTTCTACCTCTGAGGAGAAAAGAATACAAGAGAAGCAGCATGGTGTACTGCAGATAGAGCACAGACCCAAGAGTCAGAAGGTCAGGGATTACAATCGCGTCTCTGCCACTTGTCCGCTGTGTGACCTTGGGCAAGTCACTTAACAGTGCCTCGGTTCCCTCATCTGTAAAATGGGCACTAAGACAGTGAGCCCTAGGTGGGACAGGGACTGTGTCCAACCCAATTATCCCTCCAAGTAGCTCTCTTAGTTTCATAGCCACTTTCTTTTTTCAAAGTTGGTAAATTCATGCCAGTACCAAACCCAACCCACGTAGTGTAACGGCAATTTTCTTTTCCCGATTTCCCTAGATGTTTCCACTAGGTTCCTGTCATTTTCGTTTCTTGGCCTGTTGTATTCGAAAGTGGCTTTGCCTTTACTCACTCAACAGGTTTATGGTTATTAGCAAAATCATTCTAGAAGCAGTATGGTGTAGCAGATAGAGTGCGGGCCTGGGAGTCGGAAGGTCGTGGGTTCTAACCCCCGCCTCTTGTCTGCTGTGTGACCTTGGGGAAATCACTTCACTTCACTCAGCCTCAGTTACCTCATCTGTCAAGGGGATTGAGACTGTGAGCCCCATTTGGGACAGGGACTGTGTCCGACCTGATTAACTTGTATCTACCCCAGGGCTTCGAACATTCATTCGATCGTATTTATTGAATGCTTACTGTGTGCGGAGCACTGTACTAAGCGCTTGGGAAGTGCTATTCAGCAACAAATAGAGACAATCCCTGCCCACAATGAGCTCATAGCCTAGAACAGCGCTTGGCAAATAGTAAGCGCTTAATATGAGCAGTATTATTATTATTATTCCAACTGCTCTCGGTCCTCCAGGAAGTTAGCAGACCTCCTCATTCTTCCTGTCGAGTCTGGCCTCAGTCACCTCTTGATGGCCTTAGGTGTGCCCCAAGCCCTGCTGCCCTTCAAACTGGGGGGCCGGGGGGGACGACAAGAGTCCCTCTTTCCTAGCCTTCTCCCCTCCCCACCACCCGAGATTGACCATTCACTTTTAAAGTCTTTGCCCCCCTCCCTCCCATCCCTTGGATAACTTGCCAGGACCATGAGCTAGTTCACTTTGGTAAAGTAGAAGAAGGAGTATTTATTGAAACCCACTACGGGCAAAACACTGTACAAAGTAGTTTGGAAATATTACACAAGCAAGTTTCTATGACTGAGGGCGGGTCACTTAATTGCTCTGTACCTCAGTTCATTCAACTGTAAAATGGAGTTTCGATGCCTGCTCTCCCTCCTGCTAAGATGGCGAATCCCAGTGTGGGATGGGAACTATGTCCGGCCTGAGTAGCCTTTATCTCCCCCAGCGCTTAGTACAGTAATATTATCATTGTTGTGATCAAAAGAATGAGAACCAGCATGGTCTGCGGAAAGAACAAGGGCCTGGGAGTCAGAGGGCGTCAGTTCTAATCCCAGCTCTCTTATCAACCTGATATGTGACCGTCGGCAAGTCACTTAAGTTTTCTGTGCCTCAGTTCCCTCATCAGCAAAATAGGGATTCAATTCTTGTTCTTCCTCCTACTAAGACTGGGAGCCCCATGTGGAACCTGATTATCTAGTATCTACCCCAACACCTAGTAAAATTCTTGGCTCATAGTAAGCACTTAACAAGTGTCACATTATCATTACTATTATTATTATTATTTGACACATCCCTGCCCACACAGATTTTAACCTCATGGAGGGAACAATAATAGTAACAGTATTCATTAAGCACTTACTGTGTTCACTGCACAGTATTAAGTGCTGGGAAAGAATAGGTTGGGAATGACAGTTCCTGGCCCTCGTAGGGTTCCCAAATTAAACAGACCTAAAAGTATTTACAGAGTAATATGTGCTTGGCACAAAATAAGCACGTAATACCACCATTATTAATCTATATGTGTGGTTTGTAAACTGTCTGCACACATCCCTTCTAGATGCATTTAAGACATTTTAAGTCGACTACTTTAAGTAGCTCACTCTTTCTTTTTTTTTTAAGCCCTGGACACAGTTTGGAAATCGAATCACCTAAAATAGTTTTTGTAGTAGAGATAAAATTTATTTCAATGGACTGAACTTGCTAATGTTCGAACAGTGATATGACTTTTTTTTTGCAAACTGGGTGCAATGTATATCCAGGAATTAAGCCTGGTACCTCATTTCAACTCTTCTTTTTATGGTATTTGCTAAGAGCGCTTACTATGCGCCAGGCACTATACTAAGCCCAAGAGTGGATACAAGGAAAACCAGATGGACGCAGTCCCTGTCCCCCATGGGGCTCGCAGTCTCAATCCCCATTTTCCAGATGAGGTAATGGAGCCGCAGAGAAGCGAACTGAGTAGCCCCGGGTCACACAGCAGACACATGACCTTCTGATTCCCAGGCCGGTGCTCTAACCACTCCTCCATGCTGCTTACTGTTTGCAAAGCACTGTACTAAGCGCTGGGGAGAGAAGCAGCGTGGCTCAGTGGAAAGAGCACGGGCTTGGGCGTCAGAGGTCACGGGTTCAAATCCCAGCTTAGCCGCCTGTCAGCTGTATGACTTTGGGGAAGTCACTTCACTACTCTGGGCCTCAGTTACCTCATCTGTAAAATGGGGATGAAGACTATGAGCCCCACGTGGAACAACCTGATCACCTTCTATCTACCCCAGCATTTAGAACAGTGCTTTGCACCTAGTAAGTGCTTAACAAATGACATCATGATTATTATTATTACTACAATATGGCAGTAAAGAGACGCATTCCCTGCCCACAGTGAGCTTACAGTCTAGAGGAGAGGAAAGATGAAAACACAAGCAAGGCCTCTGCTGGGCGGTAATGTAATCCAAAAACCTAGATGAAAACTGATAGCACATCTCCGGGCCGGGATCCCTAATTGTCAGACAGTCGGTCTGGGTAATCTCTGAAGAATGTTCCATCCCTACTCCTTCACGATTACTCATCTACAAAGCGGGTAGTTGTCCTCTCCACAGGCTCATCCCACCCAGTTTTGCGGTTGACCGCTGAGCAGTAGGAGGACAATGCAGATGGACCCAGGAGCCAATCTCTCCCCAGCGCTGCAGTGTCTCAGTGCCGAGCTGCCCCTTCCTCATCCCCGTCTCCCTCTTCCACCTCCTCATCCGTTCCATCGTATTTATTGAGCGCTTACCGTGTGCAGAGTACTGTACTAGGCGCTTGGGAGAGTACAATATGACAATAAACAGGCTCATTCCCTGCCTACCACGCCTGACTCTGGGCAGCAAGAACAGTGTAGGGTTCTGTGGCCGGCACCATCCCCTCGAAATGAACTTGGTTAGCAATTCCACTGTAGACAGTTGCCACCAGTAGAGCACGGGCATGGAAGTCAGGTCATGGGTTCTAATCCCGGCTCTGCCACTGGCCTGCTGGGTCACCTTGGGCAAGTCACTTCACTTCTCTGTGCATCAGTTACCTCTTTTGTAAAGTGGGGGCTGAGACTGTGAGCCCCACAGGGACTCTGTCCAATTCAATCTGCTTATATGCACCCTAGTACTTACTACAGGGAAGCAGCGTGGCTTAATGGAAAGAGCACAGGCTTGGGAGTCAGAGGTTGTGGGTTCTAATCCCGGCTCCACATGGGACAACTTGATTACGTTGTATCTACCCCAGCATTTAGAACAGTGATTAGACCGTAAGCCCGTCAATGGGCAGGGACTATGTCTGTTGCCGATTTGTACATTCCAAGAGCTTAGTACCGTGCTCTGCACGTAGTAAGCGCTCAGTAAATACTATTGAATGAATGAATGCTTGGCACATAGAGCTTAACAAATACCATCATCATTATTATTATTGTTATTATTACAGTGCCTGGCATATATAAGCACTTAAATACCATTATTATTATTTCCCTTACTCTTGCTTCTGCGTCATTTATGCCCTTAGACCTGCACCTTCTAAGCTCTTGATATTCACCCCACCCTCAGCCCTACAGCTATTATGTACATATCCGTAATTTATTTTAATATCTGTCTCCCTCTCTAGATCATAAGCTCCTTGTGGAGAGGGAACGTGTTTCCCAAATCCATTGCATTCTACTCTCCCGAGTGCTTAGAACAATGCTCTGCACCCTGTAAATGCTCAATTAATCTATTGATTTAGAGCTTCGTTGATCACCTGCTACAAAGAGCTTCACCAAAGGTGGACCTACCAGATGGCCCGGAGGCTAAACAGGTTATGTTGCAGCAGTCGCTATTCTCACTATTATTGATATTATGAGCCCTACGTGAACCCGACATAGGACGGGGACTGTGTCCAACTCGATTATCTTGTATTTACCCCAGAGCTTAGAACAGTCCCTGGCATATAATAAGTGCTTACCAAATACTATCATCATCATTATTATTATTATTATTTCACCATAATGCATTGAGTCTTGAAGGTGAAAAATGAGGCCCAAGTGGAATCTGATTGAGGAGATACAAGATAATCAGGTTGTACACAGTCCATGTCCCACATGGGAATCCCAGTGGAGGAAGAGTAGGTATATAACTTCCATTTTACAGATGAGGAAACTGAAGCCTAGAGAATAATAATAATAATAATGGTATTTGTTAAGCACTTACTATTTTCCAAGCACTGTTCTAAGCACTGGGGGAGATGCGAGGTTATCAGGTTGTCCCAAGTGGGGCTCCCAGTCTTAATCTCCATTTTACAGATGAGGTCACTGAAGCACAGAGAAGTTAAGAGACTTGTCCAAAGTCACGCAGCAGACAAGTGGCAGAGCCGGGATGAGAATCCATGACCTCTGATTCCCAAGCCCGTGCTCTTTCCACTAAACCACGAAATGAAGTGATCTCCCCGTCCCTCCTCTTCCTTTCCTTCTTTCATCTCCCCCGTGATTCCCCCTGCATTACCCATGATAATAATAATGCTGGTATTTGTTAAACGCTTACTATGTGCCAAGCACTGTTCTAAGCGCTGGGGTAGATGCAAGGTAATCAGGTTATCCCACGTGGGGCTCCCAGTCTTAATCCCCATTTTCCAGATGAGGTAACTGAGGAACAGAGAAGTTCAGTGACTCACCCAAAGTCACACAGCCGATAAGTGGAGGAGCCGGGCTTAGACCCCACGACCTCTGACTCCCAAGCCTGGGCTCTTTCCATTGAGCCACGCTACTTCACGATGGCCCTGTCCTCCTCAGTGTCCACACTTGGGCTAGAAAGGTAAATGATGGGGGAGGCAGGGAGGACTCAATGGCTTCCTCATGCTCATTCTCCTCCCCCTCCCTTTTTAAGCAAAGCCAAAGTTTTGTTTTGTTTTTATGGTATTTGTTAAGCAGTTACTTGTCAGCACTGTTCTAAGCACTGGGGTAGATACAAACTAATCAGCTGGTACCCCGTTTCTGTAGTACATGGGGCTCATAATCTAGTAGGAGGGAGAACAGATATGGAATCCCCATTTTACAGTTGAGGAAACTGAGGCACAGAGGAGGGAAGTGACTGACCGAAAGTCATACAACAGACAAGTGGCGGAGCCGGGATTAGAACCAGGTCCTCCTACTCCCGGGCCGGTGCGTTATCGTTGCGGTCAGGGAATGTAACTATTTATTGTTGTACTGTTCTCTTCCAAGCGCTCAGTACAGTGCTCTGCACACAGTAAGTGCTCAATAGATACGATTGAATGAATGAATGGATCCACTAGGCCACACTGCTTCCCCGAGAGGGCTGGTAAGGTTTGGTACTTCTGTTTTTAAGTGGCCAAATTCTATCCGAGGCCATTTCTGCCTGTAATAAACAACTCCTTCTGCTTCCTTCAGTTCCTCTCCAATACAATCACATTTATCTACTCCTACATCTGCACTGCATCCTACAGTGCGTTTTGCACACCTTTGGACCAGCTGTCGTCACGTTTCTAGTTTCTTTTGACCTCATTGTTACTTTCGGATTCTAGCTGAAGTTTTCCACACGGGTGTTTGCTCTGGGGCTGTTGATTTAGCCTTTCTCCTCCCTGTCAGAATATTTCACGATGATTGATTTTCCTGACAAGGCACAGAAAAACTTGGCCTTCCTTCCCAGGCAAATGTAAATGGGGATTACTAAACTGGACTCGGCCTTAGGGCAAACTTCCACATCGGTTCTTCCTCTTTCCTCTCTCCTCTCCTACCCGACTCCTGTATTTCTATAAACCAGAGAGGAAGAGCCACAGAGGTGAGGGAGGATTTTAAAATTCAGGAATCCCTGGGATTCATAATCCCGGGAATAAACTAGGCACAGTGAGAGGCTTGTGTATTCTCCAAGGCCTGTTCAACAGTTTGTCTATCTGGATCATAAAATAATAATGTTGGTATTTGTTAAGCGCTTACTATGTGCCGAGCACTGTTCTAAGCGCTGGGGTAGACACAGGGGAATCAGGTTGTCCCACGTGGGGCTCACAGTCTTCATCCCCGTTTTACAGATGAGGTAACTAAGGCACAGAGAAGTGAAGTGACTTGCCCACAGTCACACAGCTGACAAGTGGCAGAGTTGGGATAAAATAATCCATGGTGATTCCCAGCTGGGTGGACTTATTAGAGTAAATGAATCATTATTTATTGAGCGTTTAGTGTGTCCAGAGCACTGTACTAAGCACTTGGGAGAGTACAATATAATAGGTGGTAGACATGTTCCCTGCCCACAGGGACCTAACAGTCTAGAAGGGGAGGCAGACAATATAAATCTTGAGAAGCAGCCTGGCTCATTGGAATGAACACGGGCTTAGGGGTCAGAGGGCATGGGTTCTAATCCCACCTCTGCCACTTGTCAGCTGTGTGACTTTGAGCAAGTCACTTGACTTTTCGGTGCCTCAGTTACCACATCTGTAAAATGGGGATGAAGACTGTGAGCCCCAAGTGGGACAACCTGATTACCCTGTATCTACCCCAGAATAGAACAGTACTCTGCATATAATAAGCGCTCAACAAATATCACAAATATTAATATTATTGTATAAATTCCACATATGAGCAAACTCCCATTCTTTGTGTCAGGGGCTCAGAGGTGTGAATTTTTTTTTTATGGTATTTGTTAAGGGCTTACTATGTGTCCAACACTGTTCTAAGCACTGGCGTAGGTACAACTTAAATAGGTCGGACACATTCCCTGTCCCGGATGGGACTACAATCCCCTCCCATCTGACGAGTGTTCGCCCTGGCCTCTTAGTCTCTTCAGATTGGAGTTATTTGTTTTAATCATCATTCATTTTAGAATTCCAGCAGCCTGGCCTAGTAGATAGAGCCTGGCTTGGGAGTCAGACGGACCTGGGTTCTAATCTGGCTCCACCTCTTCTCTATTGTGTGGCTTTGGGTAAGTCACTTCGCTCCTCTGGGCCTCAGTTACCTCACCTGCAAATTAGGGATTGAGACTGTGAGCCCCATGTGAGACAGGGACTGTGTCCAACCCGATTACCTTGTATCTACCCCAGCGCTGAGTTACAGTGCCTGGCACATAGTAAGCACTGAACAAATACCACGGTTATTATTATTATTCCAGGAAAATGAGTGAACCAAGAATTACAGCTGCTCCCCGCCCACAGCTCCAACTCTGCCATGAAAAGGGTGAGCACTCTGTGCAGGCTGTAAGCTCCTTGAGGGTGGAGATCTTGTCAACCGACTCATATGGTACTCTCTAGGGTACTTGGTACACTGCTTAATACAATGCTCCTCTCACAAGCGGCCAATAAATACTACTGACTGATTTGCAAGGGCAAGATGCCTCCTTTGGGCGTGTTCAGCTGAGAACGAAGCTGGCTTTGCGTAATTAACAACCTTATTGTCTCCAGGTGGCTGAGGAGCAAGGAAGGATGGAGAGTGTGGCTCTTCCCTGTGCAAGACGTGGTGATCTTTGGAACCACGTGACCATCATCAGGATGGAGCAAATGTCTAACATGTGGAGCCTAAATTTTGTGGGAAGAGAACTTGTAGATCGGGGAAAGACTCTAGACCGTAAACTCCTTCTGGGCGGGGAACATGTCTACCAACTCTGTGTACTCCTCTAAGCGCCCAGTACAATGCTCCGCACAAGGTAAGTGCTTAATAAGTACGACCGAATGAATGAAAGAGCACTTTGAACTTTTTCAGCTGCAGGTTTATGGATCGATTTCTAGTATTAGTGAGTGCTTACTGGGTGCTGGTCACTGTACTAAGTGCTCGTGAGAGTACAGTAGAGCTGCTAGACAAGATTCCTATCCTCGCTGGGCTTACAATCTAGCTGGGGAGACACGCTTTAAAATGACAGAGGAAGCAACAAAGCAGAAGAATACTAGTGTGAGTGTTGTGGGACTGGGATGGGTTGAGTTACAAAGAGCTTTGGGGCAGGGAATGCATCTTTTTATTGTCATTTTGTTCTCTCCCAAGCACTTAGTCCAGTGCTCTGCACACAGTAAGCGCTCAGTTACGATTGAATAGGGTAAAGTAGAAACCACCAGTATGAATTTCCCCCTGACCCTCTCTCATCAATCACTCAAGGGTGAGTAGGACGCCTCGCACCCGATCCCCTCCTAATAATAATGATAATTTTGGTATTTTTTAAGCACTTACTATGTGCAGAGCACTGTTCTAAGCGCTGAGGTAGATACAAGGTAATCAAGTTGTCCCACATGAGGCTCACAGTTAATCCCCATTTTACAGATGAGGGGATTTAGGCCCAGAGAAGTTAAGTGACTTGCCCACAGTCACACAGCTGACAAGTGGCGGAGCTGGGATTCGAACCCCTGACCTCTGACTCCCAAGCCCGGGCTCTTTCCACTGAGCCACGCTGCTTCTCACCTCACCTCACTGCTCTCTTACTACCACCCAGCCTGCAAGCTTCGCTCCTCTAATGCCAATCTTCTCACTGTACCTCGGTCTCCTCTATCTCACCGCCGATCTCTCGCCCACATTCTGCCTCTGGACCAGAATAATAACGATGACGGTACTTGTTAAGCGCGTACTATGTGCCGAGCACTTTTCTAAGCACTGGGGTAGATACGAGAAATTCAGGTTGATCACAGACCCTGACCCACATTGGGCTCACACTCTTATTCCCCATTTTCCAGGCTTTGAAGCGGAGGAGAGTGGGTTTTCTTAAATCTCATTATACTGAAACTCATCCTCCCCTTGCACAACTTCTCTGTGCCTCAGTTCCCTCATCTGTAAAATGGGGATTAACTGTGAGCCTCACGTGGGACAACCTGATTACCCTGTATCTACCCCAGCGCTTAGAACAGTGCTCGGCTCATAGTAAGCACTTAACAAATACCAACATTATTATTATCTTTTCAGATTGGGAGCCCCTCAAGGTTCACAGACCGTAGCTAATTCCTACCTGTGTATTTATGTCTAGTAAAGCTAGGCACACTTGGATTTGCAGGATTGTCTCTATTGCCAAATTGGAATAATAATAATAATAATGTTGGTATTTGTTAAGCGCTTACTATGTGCAGAGCACTGTTCTAAGCGCTGGGGTAGATACAGGGTCATCAGGTTGTCCCACGTGAGGTTCACAGTCTTAATCCCCATTTTGCAGATGAGGGAACTGAGGCACAGAGAAGTGAAGTGACTTGCCCACAGTCACACAGCTGACAAGTGGCAGAGCCGGGATTCAAACCCATGAGCTGTGACTCCAAAGCCTGGGCTCTTTCCACTGAGCCACACTGCTTCTCTAACTGTATATTCCAAGTGCTTAGTACAGCGCTCTGCACATAGTAAGTGCTCAATAAATACTATTGAATGAATTTTCACCCTTTATTCCCCTCTCTCTCAGCCCCACAGCACTTGTGTACGTATCCATAATTTATTCACATTAATGTGTGTCTCCCCATCCAATCTGTGAACTCATTGTGAGCTGTGAACTTGCCTACCAACTCTTATATTGTACTCTAAATGCTTAGTACCATGCTCTGCACGCAGTAAGTACTCAATAAATGCAACTGATTGATTAATAAATACTATTACTATAACTTCTCTCTCCCACAAACAGGCCATCTTGGAGAATTGTTCGGCACCTGCTGTCTTTTAACTCTCATGGTCTGTTGCTAAATCCTGTGACTCACGATCTCAATCCCCATTTTCCAGATGAAGTAACTGAAGCACAGAGAAGTGAAGTGACTTCCCCAAGGTCACATCGCAGACAAGTGGAGGAGCTGGGATCAGAACCCATGACCTTCTGACTCCCGGGCCCGGGCTCTAGCACTGGCCATGCTGCTTCCATATTTCCCAAATCATCCAGAACACAACTTTCCCCAGCTTCAAAACTCCCCTGGAAATGTTCCCTTATTTATGAATCATTCTGCCACCCACTAATCGGCTGTGTGACTGTGGGCAAGTCACTTAACTTCTCTGTGCCTCAGTTCCCTCATCTGTAAAATGGGGATTAAGACTGTGAGCCCCACGTGGGACAACCTGATTCCCCTGTGTCTACCCCAGCGCTTAGAACAGTGCTCAGCACATAGTAAGCGCTTAACAAAATACCAACATTATTATTAATGTCACCCCCAAATCCACCTTCGCATTAACGGTCCTTCTATCCTCATATCACCCAGCTCTCACCTGGGGTCTTGGGGACCGAATTCAGCCTAGAGACCAGCAGCCTGGCCTAATGGATAGAGCACGAACCTGGGAGTCAGAGGACCTGGGTTCTAATCCCGACTCCACCACCTGTCTGCTGCGTGACCTTGGGCAAGTCACTTCACTTCTCTGGCCCTCAGTTACCTCATCCGTAAAATGGGGATTGGGACTGTGAGCCCATGCGAGACGCAGACTGTGTTCAACCTGATTAGCTTGTATCTAACCCAGCGCTTAGTGCAGAGCCTAGCACATAATAAGCGCTTAACAATTATCACAAAAACTTGGCATTTTTTTAAATGTCCACCATTAGCAGAGCACTTTACGCATTTCTCATTCACTGGTTATTTTCTGTAAAGTTGGGAAACCAAGTACTGCAGAGTCAAGTAGAGGCAGAGGCCAAGATGTACAGCGTGCAATAAATACGATTGAATGACTGAATCAATGTACAGCAGTAAAGGCCTAGAGCGAAGCCACACACGCACACATCCTCCTTTTCTTCTTTCACCCGACCTACTTGCTCCAACTTGTGCATCGTGTTTGAGCCATAAGAGACTCCTATTGTGGGAAAAATATTTTCTAATCCTTACCTTATATCCAAATTGAGTCCGAAAAACGTGTGTTATAAGTAGAACTAGAATTAGGCAGTGTGGCTTAATTAATAGAGCATGAGAGTCCTGGGTTCTAAACCCAGTTCCACCATTTCCCTGTTGTGCGACCTTAAACAAGTCACTTCTTTCATTCAATCATATTTATTGAGTGCTTACTGTGTGCAGAGCACTGTACTAAGCACTTGGAAAGTACAATTCAGCAATAAAGAGAGACAATCCCCATCCACACCGGGTTCACTGCCTAGAAGGGGGGAGACAGACATCAAAACAAGTAAAAAAGCATCAATATGAATAAATAGAATTATAGATATGTACATATATACATAAGTGCAGTATGGCAGGGTTCGGGTGGTAGAGCAAAGGGAGCAAGTCAGGGCGACAGGGAGGGGAGAGGAAGCTGAGGAAAAGGGCAGCGGCGTGGCTCAGTGGAAAGAGCCCGGGCTTCGGAGTCAGAGGTCATGGGTTCGACTCCCGGCTCTGCCACTTGTCAGCTGTGTGACTGTGGGCGGGTCACTTAACTTCTCGGTGCCTCAGTTACCTCAATTGTAAAATGAGGATTAACTGTGAACCTCACATGGGACACCCTGATTCCCCTGTGTCTACCCCAGCGCTTAGAACAGTGCTCTGCACATAGTAAGCGCTTAACAAATACCAACATTATTATTATTATTTTTAAAAGGGGGGCTTAATCTAAAAATATGGACTGCTTCACGAATTTGCACTTCTCTCTGCCTCAGTTGCCCCAATTCTTCATCTGTAGATTGTAAGCTCCTTGTGGGTAGGATACTTGTCTACTAACTGTTATATTGTACTCTCTTGAACACTTAATACTGTTCTCTGCACTGAGTAAGCTCTCAATATATACAATTGGTGTGTTGGTTGATTGTAAAATGAAAATAAAATACCTGTTCTCCCTCCTTCTTAGACTGTGAGTCCCTGCATTAGACAGGGACTGTGTCCAATCTGATTATCTTGTATCTACCCTTAACATAGTGTTGACAGATAGTAAGTGCTCAGAGAATGTCATCATCGTCATTACTGCTATATCTACTAGTTGATGTATGTGTATATTTGTTTACTGTTGTATTGTATTCATTCATTCAGTAGTATTTATTGAGCTCTTACTTTGTGCAGAGCACTGTACTAAGCGCTTGGAATGTACAATTCAGCAACAGATAGAGACAATCCTGCTCAATGCTGGGCTCACAGTCTAATCGGGGGAGACAGACGGAAAGAAATGAGACAACATAATCACGATACATAGAATCAAGGGGATGTACACCTCATTAACAAAATAAATGGGGTAATAAAAAATATATTATACTCTCCCAAATGCTTAGTACAGTGCTCCTCACACAGTAAGTACTCAATAAATACGATTGAATGATTGAATGAATTCATTCACTTATTATTCCCCTTTTGAAATTTCCCTCCTTTTCCTATCCCAATTGTACCTTTATCCTTTAAAAAAAAAAGGTATTTGCTAAGTGCCAGGCACCATCCTAAGTGCTGGGGTAGATACAAGCTAATCAGATTGGACACAGTCCATGTCCCACATGGGGCTCATAATCTTAATTCCCATTTTATAGATGAGGAAACTGAGGCCCAGAGAAGTGAAGGGACTTGCCCAAGCTGACACAGCAAACAAGCGGAGGAGCTGGGATTAGAACCCACGACCTTCTGACTCCCAGGCCCGTGCTCTATCCACTGGGCTTCCCTAATCCTTCCCGTTAAGTGTCAGCATATTTTCTCTGTCAGAGTATAATATTCATGAGCCCAACGGCCATATCTTTCCCTTGACTGTGTTTAGTACAGCACCCAATAGGCCCTCAAAAAATACTATTGACTGAATTCGATCTTGCCTTTCCCCAACTCCTCCACGCTGAGGAGCCTCAGGGCATCCCCCGGAGACTAGGTAGTAACAGTCCCTAGCAGCAGCTGGCATATGAGCAGATTAATTGGCCAATGAGAGAGTCCCCACACAATCATGTACCTCGAAGTCCAAACCACTTGTCAGCTGTGTGACTGTGGGCGAGTCACTTCACTTCTCTGTGCCTCAGTGACCTCATCTGTAAAATGGGGATTAAGACTGGGAGCCTCACATGGGACACCTGATTCCCCTGTATCTACCCCAGCCCTTAGACAGTGCTCTGCACATTGTAAGTGCTAAGCAAATACCAACATTATTATTATTATTAGGTACGAACAAATAACTTTCAGCCAATCCTGAAAAAGCAGGACAGAAATGCTCCCAGTGAATTCCTTCAATTGCCTTAAGCCGTCGAGTCGTCTCCGATAGCGACGCGTGCATCTCTCCCAGAGCGCCCTACCTCCATCTGCAATCATTCTGGGCATGTCACCCCCCTCCTCAAAAATCTCCAGTGGTTGCCTATCAACCTTCATATGAAGCAAAAAACTCGTCACTCTTGGCTTCAAAGCTGTCCATCCCCTTGCCCCCTCCTACCTCACCTCTCTTCTCTCCTTCTCCAGCCCCGCCCACACGCTCCGCTCCTCTGCCGCTCACCTCCTCGCTGGGCCTCATTCTTGCCTGTCCCGCCGTCGACCCCCGGCCCACGTCCTACCTCTGACCTGGAACGCCCTCCCTCCTCACCTCCGCCAAACTAACTCTCTTCCCCCCCTTCGAAGCCTTGAAGCTCTTCCACGAGGCCTTCCCAGACTAAGCCCCTCTTTTCCTCTGTTCCTCCTCCCCTCCCCATCACCCCAACTTGTTCCCTCTGCTCTCGCCCTCCCCACCCCACAGCACCTGTGAGTATATATGTACATATTTATAATTCTAGTTATTTTATTAATGATGTTTACATATCTATAATTCTATTTATTCATATTGATGCTATTGATGCCTGTTTACTTGTTTGGATGTCTGTCTCCCCCTTTCTAAACTGTGCCTTGTTGTGGGCAGGGATTGTCTCTATTTGTTGCTGAATTGTACTTTCCGGGAAGCAGCGTGGCTCAGTGGAAAGAGCCCGAGCTTGGGAGTCAGAGGTCATGGATTCGAATTCCAGCTCCGCCACTTGTCAGCTGTGTGACTGTGGGCAAGTCACTTAACTTCTCTGGGCCTAAGTCCCCTCATCTGTAAAATGGGGATTAACTGTGAGCCTCACGTGGGACAACTTGATTACCCTGTATCTACCTCAGCGCTTAGAACAGTGCTCTGCACATAGTAAGCGCTTAACACATACCAGCATTATTATTTCCAAGCACTTAGTACTGTGCTGCACACACAGTAAGTGCTCAATAAATACGATTGAATGAATGAATGAATGAATGAATGAATGCAATTGTTCCAGTAGTGGATTCATAGAGTTTTCTTGGTCAAAATCCAAAAGTGGTTGACCGTCGTCTCCTTCCATGCAGTAAACTTGAGTCTCTGCCCTCGACTCTCTCCCATGCCGCCGCTGCCCAGCACGGGGGAGTTTTGACTTGTAGCAGATGGCCTGCCACGCACTAGCCACTGGCCACGTTGGGAATGGAATGGACAGGCCTCTGCTGGACTCTCCCTCCTGTAGTCAAGACTTTGTAGAGTCCTGGAAACTCTCCAGGTGCTACCCCGAGAGGGGGAATTCCTTCCATACTACATTTTCAATGATGCTGGTTTTATCTTAGTGGGTTTAGGAATATTTTTCTTTTTTTTTCCATAATTAAGAGAGTTTGCCCTTGTTACACTATTATCCATTAACTTGTGCCCAACTACAATGCTTAGCATAGTGCCTAAGTGCTCAGTACAGTGCCTGGAACATAGTAAGCGCTTAACAAATACCATTATCATCATCATCATCATTATCACAATCCCCACCCTCCGAAAGGGCACAAAAGCAAGGAGAGGGTTAGACTCTTGTTTGTGAAATAGTCAAGACGAATTGGTATTTCTTTGAGAAGACAATTTCTCCACATTGTTTTAATGACATTTGTTAAGCCCTTTCTATGTTCCAGGCATTGTACTTGACGCTGGGGGAGATATAAGCTAATCAGGTTGGACACAGTCCCTGTCCCACATGGGACTCACAGTCTTCATCCCCATTTTACAGATGAGGGAACTGAGACCTAGAAAAGTAAAACGATATGCCTGAAGTCACACAGCAGACAAGTGGTGGGGCCGAGATTAGAACCCAGGTTCTTCTGACTCCTAACCCCGGGTTCTATCCACTAGACCACACTGCAAAAAAGCAGTCTAAAAACAAAATGGAATGAAGAAAAATAATTGATATTTGTGGAATTAAGCACATAGTGTATTGTTAAGCACTGTGCTGTGTGCTGATGTGGGTACGAGGAATTCCGATGCAGTTGAATCCCTCTCAGAAGATTCCATCCCTTGTCTGTCGTGTGAACTTCGGCAAGTCTCTCAATTTATCTGAGCCTCAGTTACCTTATCTGTAAAATGGGGATTAAGACTGTGAGCCCCACATGGGACATGGACTCTGTCCAACTTGATTATCTTGTATCTACCCCACTGCTTAGTACAGTGCCTTGCACATAGTAAGTTCTTAAATACCATTTTAAAAAAAAGACTCCCCTGCTAAAATGGACGGAGAGCGGTGTTCTTTCGTCCGTTTTAAAGGCGAGGAAACATGGGAAGCAGCATGGCATAGAGAAGAGAGCGGGGGCCTGGGAGTCAGAAGGTCATGGGTCCTAAGCCTGGCTCTGCCACTTGTCTGCTGTGTGACTGTGGGCAAGTCACTTTACTTCTCTGTGCCTCAGTTACCTCATCTGCAAAATGGGGTTTGAGACTGTGAGCCCCACATGGCACAGGGACTTTCAACCCGATTTGCTTGGATCCAACCCAGGGCTTAGAACCGTGCCTGGCACATAATAGGCACTTAACAAATACGATAATAACAATAATAATAATAATAATCCATGTCATCTGCTAAATATCCTTGGGAATGATAAACACTTTACAGTAGTAACAAATCGCTTCTACTCCCTCCCTCTGCTCTACCCCCTTCCCTGCCCCACAGCGCTTGTGTATATTTGTACTTATTTAGTATTCTATTTATTTTATTAATGCTGTGTACATATCTATAATTCTATTTATCTATTTTGATGCTATTGATGCTTGTCTACTTGTTTGGTTTTATTGTCTGTCCCCCCGGCCTTCCAGACTGTGAGCCCGTTGTTGAGTAGGGATTGTCTCTGTTGCCAAATTGTACTTTCCAAGAGCTTAGTACAGTGCTCTACACACAGTAAGCACTCAATAAATACGATTGAATGAATGAATTCAAACCCCATTTTACAGGTGAAATAACTGAGGCACAGTGCAATTAAGTGACTTACCCAAGGTCACATAGCAGGCCAGTGGCAGAGCTGGAATTAGAAACTAGGTCCTCTAACCTAGATACTCCCCCTTGGTTAGATGATTTTCCCAACACGGTAGACGGCACCACCACCCTTCCTGTCTCACAAGCTGTTATCCAAGCTATCGCTAAATCCTGTCAGTTCAAATTTCACATCACTAAAATCTTCTCCATCCAAACTGCTATCCCACGAATCCAGGAATTTACCCTATCCCACCTTGATTACTGTATCAACCACCTCGCTGACCTCCCCACCTCCTGTCTCTCCCCACTCCAAGTCCAAACTTCACTCTGCTGCCCGGATCTTTTTTTGACAAAAAGGTTCAGACTTTGTTGCTCCACTCCTCAAGAACCTCCACTGGTTGCCCACCCACCTCCACACCAAACAGAAACTCTTCATTATTGGTTTTTAATCACCTTGTCCCTTCCTAACACACCTCACTGCTCTCCTATTACAACCCAGCCCGCACACTTCACTCCTCTAATGCTAACCTATTCTCTGTACTTCCATCTCGCCTATCGTGTCTCACCCACATCCTGCCTCTGGCCCGGAAAACCCACCATCCTCATAAGTCTGAGTAGAAATTATGATTTATTTTGGTTACTTCTGAAGTATTTTGTTGATGTTGGGTTTTTGGCTTTGCTTCTAATTCTCCTATTTATAGGGGGTTAAATTTAGTTATGAGTGGCGGTGTGGATTGTGGTATTGTTGTGAGTTTAGGGGGGTCATTTTTAGGATTAATTTTTTTTAGTGTATCTCGGTGATAAGCTTGTCGTTTTGGAGTATACAGCTGCTATAGCAACGGAGGAGTATCCTGAAACTTGAGTTGATAATATCGTGATTTCAAATTTGTTAATTATGATTGGAGTGCTGGGGGTAACAGCAGACGACGACTCTCCCGCCTTCGAAGCCTTATTGAAGGTCCATCTCCTCCAACAGGCCTTCCCTGACTAAGGCTTCCTTTCCTTCTCCCACTCCCTTCTGCGTTGCCTTGACTTGTTCCTTTTCTTCATCCCACGTCCCAGACCCACAGCACTTATGTTCATATCTGTCATTTCATATATTTATATTAATGTCTGTCTCCCACTCTAGAATGTACCCTCATGGGCAGGTAAGGTGTCTGTTACATTGTTATATTATACTCTCCCAAGTGCTTAATACAGAGTTCTGCACAAAGTAGCGCTCAATAAATATGACTGACTGAACTACATAGCCTTATGGGAGTCTCAAGAGGGAAGGAAGTGGTCAGACTGTGGGCTTTTAAGAGTAAAGGCTCCATGGAGGGGAAAGGGAGTTGGCAAAGAGCTCTAGAACTGCCATCATAGTTTGAGGATGAACTCTTTCTTATTTCACTCTCCTCCCTTGAACAATTCTGTTATTCAAGTAATAATTGTGATATTTGTTAAGCACTTAGCATGTACCAGGCACTGAACTAAGCACTGGGGCGGATACAAGCAAATTGGGTTGGACACAGTCCCTGTAATAATAATAATAATAATAATGTTGGTATTTGTTAAGCGCTTACTATGTGCCGAGCACTGTTCTAAGCGCTGGGGTAGACATAGGGGAATCAGGTTGTCCCACGTGGGGCTCACAGTCTTAATCCCCATTTTACAGATGAGGGAACTGAGGCACAGAGAAGTTAAGTGACTCGCCCACAGTCACACAACCAACAAGTGGCAAAGCTGGGATTCGAACTCATGAGCCCTGACTCCAAAGCCTGTGCTCTTTCCACTGAGCCACGGCTGTCCCACGTGGGGCTCACAGTCTTAATCCCCATTTTACAGATGAGGTAACTGAAGTACAGAGAATGACTGGCCCAAGGTCACTCAGCAGAAACGTGGCGGAGCTGGGATTAGAAGCCGGGTCTTTCTGGCTCCCAGGCCTGTGCTCTTTCCACTAGGTCACACCGCGACAATTGATTGGGTTAATAATTTCACCTATGCTTTGGCCACAAAGCTGTATACACGTTACCTAATACACTTGAGGGAACAGGACTGCTTAAATTTCTAAATTCATTCTTTCCTGAGAGAAAGATTGGAGGATGAAGTTACTCTGTGTGTGTGTGTCTGTGTGTGTTGTGTGCATATGTTAACCTTCACAGGGATTTCCTGCAGAAATAAAATGTATTCTGTGCTTACTATGTGCAAAGCACTGGGAAAGGAATACATAAACGAGAAGCAGCGTGGCTCAGTGGAAAGAGCATGGGCTTTGGAGTTAGAGGTCATGGGTTCTAATCCCAGCTTGGCCGCTTATCAGCTGTGTGACTTTGGGCAAGTCACTTCACTTCTCTGTGCCTCAGTTACCTTGTCTGTAAAAGGGGGATTAAGACCGCGAGCCCCAAGTGGGACAACCTGATCACTTTGTATCCCCCCCCCCCCCCGCCCACAGAGCTTGGAACAGTGCTTCCCACATAGTAAGTGCTTAAAAAATGCCATCATTATTATTATTATTATAAATGAAATAGAGATGTTCTCTGGCCCCAGGGGTTTCACAGTAATAATAATCATGGCATTAATATACTATGTGCCAAGTACTGTACTAGGTGCTGAGGTAGATATAAGGCAATCAGGTCCCACATGGGGCTCATGGTTTAAGTAGGAGGGAGAACAGGAATTGAATCCCCATTTTTCAGATGAGGGAACTGAGTCCCAGAGCAGTGACTGGCCCAAAGTCACACAGAAGGTACCTGGTGGCACCAGAATTAGAACTCAGCTCCTCTAACTTCCAGGCCGGTGCTCTTTCCTCTAGGCCATTCTGCTTCCCCAATCTAGAATGAGGATGGGGAACGACGCCAGTGGCCGACATGGAAGGAAAGTCCAGTGCTCTGCACAAAGTACGTCCTCAGTAAATACCACGGCTTGACTGAAAGACCACAAAAGACAAAGAGAAAGACAAGCCCGAAAGGAGCAGCAGGATTTCCGGCTCCCGTCCGTCGCTCGGCCCACCGTGCCCAGAAGCCCCAACGGCAGCCCTGCCCCAGCGGTCACCGGGTCAACGTTCTGACAGGTGGGAAGATGTTTAGACTGTGAGCCCGTCATTGGGCAGGGATTGTCTCTATCTGTTGCCGAATTGTACATTCCAAGTGCTTAATACAGTGCTCTGCACATAGTAAGTGCTCAATAAGTACTATTGAATGAGTGAATGAATATACTCCTGCTGCTAAGAGCTTCCTAGGCTAGAGCAGGGCACTGAGGGAATCCAGGTGACCGGGGGGCTGGGGGGCAGGGACAGCCTCCTTCCCCTGCTGCTGGGCCTTTATCTTTCTTATGTCACCAGCAACTCCCAGCCCTTATTCTTCCTCTGGTCTGGAACTCCCTCTCTGGAACTCCCTCCTCCTGCATATCCAACAGACAACCACTCTCCCCACCTTCAAAACCATCCTAAAGTCTCATAATAATAATAATTATGGTAATTGCTATCTCTATGTGTCAAGTACTGCTCTAAGTACCAGGGCAGATATAAGTTAATCATCTCTACAGAGGAGGTAACTAAGGCCCAGAGAAGTGAAGTGACTTGCCCAAGGTCACACAGCAGACATGTAGAGGAGCCAGGATTAGAACCCAGAGTCCTTCTGACTCCGAGGCCCGTACTTTACCCTCTAAGCCATGCAGCTACTCACTAAGCCACGTGGCGTTTCCTCCCAGAAGCCTTCTGGACTGAGCCCTTATTTGCCCTCCTTTCTGCATTGCCTTCGAACTTGGGTCTGTACATCTTAGCAAGTTTGCTAGTAACCCCACAGAACATAGGTACATATCCTTACACTCTGCCATTTCTCCTGTCTGTAACTTATTTTGTTTGTCTCCCCTTCTAGATCGCTGATGGTCTTTAAGTGCTTACTCTGTGGCAGGCACTGTACTAAGCAATGGGTCTTGTCTTATGCCGTCGAGTCGTTTCCGACCCGTAGCGACAGCACGGACACATCTCTCTCAGAAGGCCCCGCTCTCCATCTGCCATCGTTCTGGTAGTGGATCTAAAGAGTTTTCTTGGTCAAAATCCGGAAACGGTTGACCATCGCCTCCTTCCACGCCGTAAATTGGAGTCTCCGCCCTCGACTCTCTCCCGTGTCGCCCCTGCTGCCCAGCACAGGGGAGTTTGGACTTGTAGCAGATGGCCTGTCCCTCGATAGCCACTGGCCAAGGTGGGAATGGAATGGACAGGCCTCGGCTTGACTCTCCCTCCCATAGCCGAGACTGGTAGAGGACTGGAAACTCTCCAGGTGCCACCCTGAGAGGGGAAGCACTGGGGTGGATACAAGCTAATCGGGTTGGACCCAGTCCCTGTCCCACATGAGCCTCACAGTCTTAATCCCCATTTTATGGATGAGGGAATTGAGGCACAGCGAAGTTGCAGCATGGAGCAGTGGACAGACCCTGGGCCCGGAAGTCAGAAGAACCTGGGTTCTAGTCACAGATCTGCCTCTTGTCTTCTCTGTGACCTTGGGCAAGTCATTTCACTTCTCGGGGCCTCAGTTACATCATCTGTAATATTTACTGTGAGCCCCACGTGGGACAGGGACTGTGTCCAACCTGATTAGCTTGTATCTACCCCAGCGCTTAATACAGTGCCTCTCAGTAAGCACTTAACCAATACCGAAATTATTTATTATTATTATTTTTATTAAGTGACTTGCCCGAGATCACACAGCAGACAACTGGTGGAATCGGGATTAGAATCCAGGTCCTCCTGACTCCCAGGACTGTGTTCTATCTACTAGGCCATACTGCTTCTCTTCTTGTGGGCAGGGACTATGTTGGCCAGTTCTACTGTACCGTACTCTTCTAAGCACTTAGTACAGTGCTCTGCACACAGTAAACACCCAATCAGTGCAATTGATTGAGCCCCCGGGATTGGGCATATGGAGAGAAATAAATAATAATGATGGTATTTGTTAAATGCTTACTATGTGCCAGGCACTGTACTAAGCACTAGGGTGGATACGAGCAAAGTTGGACACAGTCCCTGTCCCATGTGGGGCTCACAGTCTCAAACCCCATTTTACAGATGAGGTAGCTGAGGCACAGAGATGTGAAGTGACTGGCCCAGGGTCACACAGCAGACAAGTAGAGTCAAGTGCAGACAAGTGTCAGCTGGGTGACTGTAGGCAAGTCACTTAACTTCTTGGTGCCTCAGTAACCTCATCTGTAAGATGGGGATCAACTGTGAGCCTCACGTGGGACAACCTGATTACCCTGTATCTCCCCCAGCGCTTAGAACAATGCTCTGCACATAGTAAGCGCTTAACAAATACCAACATTATTATTAAGTAGAGCCCGGGATAGGACCCATGACCTTCTGACTCCCAGACCCTTGCTCTAGCCACTACACCATGCTACTTGAAAGTAACCTTCCTAGACACTTTTTGCAATCTGCTGTGTACCTTCTCTGCATGAAGCTTTCATTCATTCATTCAATAGTATTTATTGAGCGCTAACTATGTGCAGAGCACTGTACTAAGCGCTTGGAATGTACAAATCGGCAACAGATAGAGACAGTCGCTGCCCATTGACGGGTTTACAGTCTAATGTAATCTAGTCTAAAATGAGACTGTACTTTAAAGAGTTGTGCCATGGGTACATTTTTCCACAGACTTACATGTTATAAATTGAGATCTGTTCCAAAACCTCTGGAAAAATAATGTGGCATCCCTAAACTTTATATACTTTAGAGAAGCAGCGTGGCTCAGTGGAAAGAGCACGGGCTTTGGAGTCAGAGGTCATGGGTTCGAATCCCTGCTCGGCCACTTGTCAGCTGTGTGACTTTGGGCAAGTCGCTTAACTTCTCGGGGCCTCCGTTACCTCATCTGTAAAATGGGGATTAAGATTGCGAGCCCCAAGTGGGACAACCTGATTCCCCTGTGTCTACCCCCGCGCTTAGAACAGTGCTCGGCACATAGTAAGCGCTTAACAAATACCAACATTATTATTATTATACTCTTTGTTAAAGTAATCCAAAGTTAATATCGCAGTATAGAATGAGGGGTTGGAGTACAGTCGGGAATCTTTATAGGAGACTGAAAAAGTAGAAGCTTGTTCTGCTGACTGTTGACTTGTCGTGCCTGGCATAAAGCAGAAAATGGGTTTTTACCCCAGAAAAAGTCAGGAAACATCAGTGAATTCCTTCCAGCTTGAATAAATCCATTAGCCCTTCTAACAGTTCAGATTCCACTTTGCTTTTTTTCTCTCCTCCTCTAGAACCCTGGAGGAAAGTGATCCTCCCGACCTTATGAGTAATTAAAGCAAGGGAGAGAGGCTGTGAAATGTAAATAGTTTGGATTTAAGACCTCAGTAATCTTTTTTATGTGAGACAGCTTCTCTTCCCTGACTCCACAGTCAGCTGTAATTAACCGAAGTGCCAAAGAGGGCAAAGGGAGCATGGGGAACACACACACACAATTAAAGTGATTTGCTTTCCAACACGCAACCTCTGTGAAACCATTGAATTAGCTCCTCTACTTTAACCATTCTAAAGAGCAGGTGTTCCCAAGACTGCCAAGGGGAAGGCGCATAAAATTCGAGCGGAGAAAGATTAGCATATTCCATTCATCAAGAAGAGGTGATTTCCCACTCTTTTAACTTTTAGGAGCATAGTGTTACTCCCTGCTTCCGAAGATGGCTGTCCTGAGAGATCATTGTCTGCGTTTTCCGCGCTGGTATTTTGCTTTCATTCATTCATTCAATAGTATTTATTGAGCGCTTACTATGTGCAGAGCACTGTACTAAGCGCTTGGGATGAACAAGTCGGCAACAGATAGAGACAGTCCCTGCCGTTTGACGGGTTTACAGTCTAATCGGGGGAGACGGACAGATGAGAACGATGGCACTAAACAGCGTCAAGGGGAAGAACATCTCGTAAAAACCGATGGCAACTAAATAGAATCGAGGCGATGTACAATTCATTAACAAAATAAATAGGGTAACGAAAATATATACAGTTGAGTGGACGGGTACAGTGCTGTGGGGATGGGAAGAGAGAGGTGGAGGAGCAGAGGGAAAAGGGGAAAATGAGGCTTTAGCTGCGGAGAGGTAAAGGGGGGATGGCAGAGGGAGTAGAGGGGGAAGAGGAGCTCGGTCTGGGAAGGCCTCTTGGAGGAGGTGATTTTTAAGTAAGGTTTTGAAGACGGAAAGAGAATCAGTTTGGCGGAGGTGAGGAGGGAGGGCGTTCCAGGACCGCGGGAGGACGTGACCCAGGGGTCGACGGCGGGATAGGCGAGACCGAGGGACGGCGAGGAGGTGGGCGGCAGAGGAGCGGAGCGTGCGGGGTGGGCGGTAGAAAGAGAGAAGGGAGGAGAGGTAGGAAGGGGCGAGGTGATGGAGAGCCTTGAAGCCTAGAGTGAGGAGTTTTTGTTTGGAGCGGAGGTCGATAGGCAACCACTGGAGTTGTTTAAGAAGGGGAGTGACATGCCCAGATCGTTTCTGCGGGAAGATGAGCCGGGCGGCGGAGTGAAGAATAGACCGGAGCGGGGCGAGAGAGGAGGAAGGGAGGTCAGAGAGAAGGCTGACACGGTAGTCTAGCCGGGATATAACGAGAACCCGTAATAGTAAGGTAGCCGTTTGGGTGGAGAGGAAAGGGCGGATCTTGGCGATATTGTAGAGGTGAAACCGGCAGGTCTCGGTAACGGATAGGATGTGTGGGGTGAACGAGAGGGACGAGTCAAGGATGACACCGAGATTGCGGGCCTGCGGGACGGGAAGGATGGTCGTGCCATCCACGGTGATGGAGAAGTCTGGGAGCGGACCGGGTTTGGGAGGGAAGATGAGGAGCTCAGTCTCGCTCATGTTGAGTTTTAGGTGGCGGGCCGACATCCAGGTGGAGACGTCCCGGAGGCAGGAGGAGATGCGAGCCTAAAGGGAGGGGGAGAGGACGGGGCGGAGGACTTTCCTGCAGTACCTCTACTCCAAGGAGTGCAGGCTGGAAAAATACATCTGGTTGTCCCAAAACAGGAAGGTGAATTTGTCAGTGATTCGTCAGTCATATTTAGCGAGCACTTCCTGTGTGCAGAGAGCTGTACTGAGTAGCATGGCCTAGTGAATAGAGCTTGGGCCTGGGAGTCCGTAGCCCCGGGTTCTAATTCAGTTTCTCCAGTCTGAGGACTTGGGTTCTGAACCAGCTCCACCACTCATCTGCTGTGTGACCTTGGGCAAGCCACTTAACTTCTCTGTGACTCAGTTACCTCATCTGTAAATGGGGATTAAGATTATGAACCTCACATGGGACAACCTGATTGCCTTGTATCCAGCACAGCACAGTGCTTGGCACATTGTAAACCCTTAACAAATACCATACTTATTATTATTTTTATTATTGTTATTGTCTGCTATGTGACTTTTCTGTGCCTCAGTTATCTCACCTGTAAAATGGGGATTAAAACAGTGAGCCCCACGTGGGACAGAGATTGTCTAACCAGATTAGTTTGTATCTATCCCAACGTTTAGAACAGTGCGCGGCACGTAGTAAGTGCTTAAATACCAACATCATCATTATTATTATTTAAGCATGATATGTATCCACTACTAGAACGATTGCAGATGGAGATGGGGCGTTCTGGAGAAATGTATCCGTGGCGTCGCTCTGGGGAGGAGATGACTCTACGGCATAAAATGAGACAAAAAATTGAGGTAAACGAAAGCATGCATTCATTCCATCGTATTTATTGAGCCTTACTATGTGCAGAGCACTGTACTAATCGCTTAGAATAGATAGAGACAATCTCTGCCCAACAACGGGCTCACAGAATAACTATTTAATCCGGTGATACCCTGAGGTGATGGTTGAATTGTCCTTGGGTCCTGGAGGGTGAAGAAGTCAATGATTAGGAGAAAACAGGCTGGGCTGGTGTAAACATTGGAGAAGGCAGGGGCTGAGTTGGTGTGAAGGCAGGCAGGCTTTGATATGTAAAGAAGTAATACCATCATTATGCAAATACCATCATTATTATTATGTAAAAATCCGGGCCCTTTTGTCTACCTGGGCCGCACCCTGACCTGTGTTTTCCCCTGAGGAAACTGGCCCGACTGCAGGGAAAAAGGGGGAAGATGAAGATAATGATAATGGTATTTGTTAAGCGCTTACTGTGCTCCAGGCACTGTACTAAGCGCTGAGGTGGATATGAGCAAATTGAGTTGGACACAGTCCCTGTCCCATGTGGGGCTCAAAGTTTCCATTCCCTTTTTACAGATGAGGTAACTGAGGCCCAGAGAAGTAAAGTTTCTTGCCCAAGGTCACACAGCAGACAGGTTGGGGAGCGGGAATTAGAACCCATGACCTTCTGACTCTCAGGCCCGGGTTCTATCTGCTCTGCCATGCTGCTTCTCGATTCCTGAATCTGCTGGGGAAAAGGACACTGTAATCGACTAACCTGTTGTGGGTATGCATATTAAGGCACTGGTTCTCCGTGGTACTCTTCTTTTTAAAAATGGTATTTTTTAAAGCGTAGTGGATAGAGCAAGGGCCTGGGAATCAGAAGGTCATGAGTTCTAATCCTGACCTCTCCAATTGTCTACTGTATGACTTTGTGCAAGTCACTTCCCTTCCCTGTGCCTTAGATACCTCATCTGTAAAATGGGGAGTGAGTCTGTGAGCCCCATGGGGACAGGGACTGTGTTCAACGCGATTTGCCCTTAGTACAGTGTCTGGCACATAGTAAGCGCTTAACAAATACTATCATCATTATTATTATTATTATGGGCCAAGCACTTTTCTAAGCACTGGGTTATTAGTGAGTTACTTAGGTCAGACACAGTCCCTGTCCTGCATGGGGCTGACAGTTTAAGTAAGAGGGAAAACGGGGGTTGAATCTTCATTTTACAATTGAGGAACCCGAAGCACAGAGAAGTGAATTGACTTGCCTAAGGTGACACAATAGGCAAGCAGCGGAGACAGGATTAGAACTCAGGTCCTCTGACTTCTAGGCCTGGGTTCCTTCCATTAGGCCGTGCTGCTTCCCCTGGAGCCAACAATAGTTACTCCTCGACTCCTTAACTCCACTATGCTGTAGTCCGCATGGAGGAACGACTTCCCTCCTCAAATCCGACAGACGATGAATGCTCCCCTCTTTGAAAGCCTTATTGAAAGCACATCTCCTCCAAGAGGCCTTCCCCGACTAAGCCCTCCCGTCTTTTTCTTTCATTCATTCAATCATATTTATTGAGTGCCTACTGTGTGCAGAGCACTGTACCAAACGTTTGGAAAGTAAAATACAGCAATAGAGACAATCCCTGCCCATAACGGGCTTACAGTTTCCCACTCCCTTCTGCGTCACCCTGACTTTCTTCCTTTGTTCACGCCATCACCCCATCCCCAGAGCACTTAGAGACAGATCTGTCTTTTATTTGTTTATATTTATGTCAGTCTCCTCCCCTAGAATGTATGGTCGTTGTAGGCAGGGAATGTGTTTATTGTTATAGCGTACTCTCCCAAGCACCTAGTTCAGTGCCCAGCACACAGTAAGAGCTTAATAAATACGAAAGAATAATGTTGGTATTTGTTAAGTGCTTACTATGTGCAGAGCACTGTTCTAAGCGCTGGGGTAGATACAGGGTAATCAGGTTGTCCCGCGTGAGGTTCACAGTTAATCCCCATTTTACAGATGAGGTCACTGAGGCACAGAGAAGTTAAGTGATTTGCCCACAGTCACACAGCTGGCAAGTGGCAGAGCTGGGATTCGAACTCATGACCTCTGACTCCCAAGCCCATGCTCTTTCCACTGAGCCACGCTGCTTCTCATGAATAGGAATAGGAATGAATGAATAGGAAGGTCAGGCACCTGGACTCCGCCTTTCCCACTGATAAAATAGGGTTTGATTTTTCGGTAGAGAGGGTGTACACACCAGCAATTTATCTGGGCTCATCAGAGCACCGACCCAGCTTAATCCATCAGTAGCATCTCTTCTTTCGGGGGATGCAGAGCAGCGAGCGTGGAGGAAAAATGCCAGCTTTATTCCTAACTGAAAGACGAACATCCAGTTGCACTGGTTTATCTTCTCTTTGGGCTTTTGAACCATAACACTGTCCTCTTCAATTCTCTACACGCTGATTATTTTGTAGCTGGGGTCTTAAAAGTTGTCCCATGTAGGGAAAGAGACTGGTTCTGGACTATCTTGCATCTCCCCTAATGCTTAGAACTGGCTTGGCACATAGTAAGCGTTTAACCACAATTACCATTATTATTATCATCATCACTATGAAGCTGGTTATAATAATAATAATATTTCGTTAAGTGCTTGCTAGGTGCCAGGAACTGTACTAAGCACTGGGGAGGATACAAGCAAATGAGGTTGGACACAGTCTATGTCCCCCATGGAGCTCACAGTCTTAATCCCCATTTTACCGATAAGATAAGGAAGGCACAGGGAAGTGAAGTGACTTGCCCAAGGCCACACAGCAGACAAGCGGCCGAGCCGGGATTAGAACCTAAGACCTTCTGACTCCCAGGCCAGTGCTCTATCCACCGCGCCATGCTGCTTCGCGTGCTCAGCTGCTCGTATTAGAGGGCATTTTAATAATGGTATTTGGTATATAAGCATTCTAACTTGTTTCGGGCAAGGAACGTGTCTGCTAATTCTGTTGTACTCTCCCCAGCGCTTAGTACAGTGCTCTGCATTTAAGCACAAAGTAAATTCTATTGATTGATTAGTACAGTGCTCTGCTCACAGTAAGTGTGCGGTGAATACCACCGATTGATTGCTTTGTGATAATTGTTAATGCTTACTATGTACTAATTCACCGTACTAAATGCTGGGATGGTTACAAGATAATCAAGTCAGACTGGGTCCCCTTCCCACATAGGCCTCAAGGCCCAAGTAGGAGGGAGAACAGGAACTGACTCCCCATTTTACAGTTGAGGAAACGGAGGCACAGAGAAGTCAAGTGACTTGCCCCAACGTCCCAGAGTAGGCAAGTGGTTTTATTCTCTTATTTCTCTCTATTAAGATTTCATTTTCTAGAACCTTCAAAAGTAGACTTGAGTTAAAGATGCCCATGTGGTTTGCAAATGCAAGCTCGTTGTGGACGGGGAATAAGTCTACCAACTCTGTTTTATTGTACTCTTCCAAATGCTTATTCATGCAATCATTCAATCATTTAATCGTATTTATTGAACCCTTACTGTGTGCAGAACACCACGCTAAGAGCTTGGGAGAGTACAACAGTGCTTAGAGAAGCAGCGTGGCTCAGTGGAAAGAGCCTGGGCTTGGGAGTCAGAGGTCATGGGTTCGAATCCCAGCTCTGCCACTTGTCAGCTGTGTGACTGTGGGCAAGTCACTTCACTTCTCTGTGCCTCAGTTACCTCATCTGTCAAATGGGGATTAACTGTGAGCCTCACGTGGGACAACCTGATTACCCTGTATCCACCCCAGCGCTTAGAACAGTGCTCTGCACATAGGAAGCGCTTAACAAATACCAACATTATTATTATTACAACAGAACAATAAACAGACACATTCCCTGTCCACAATGAGCTTACAGTCTAGAAGGGGGGAGACAGACATCAATATAAATAAACTACAGCCATGCACAGCACTCTGTACACAGTGCTAAACACTCAATAAATATGATTTATTGATTGATTGTTTTGCTGGTAGAGTCTTGGAGAGTCTAGAGTCTTTTACCTTAATTATAAATGCTGGCTGTTTCTTGCACACTGCACATTGTGGAGACCTCCGAGATCATACCTCTAAAATAATAATATTGATGGTATTCTTTAAGCGCTTTCTATGTGTCAGTCTGGATAGAAGCAAAATGGGTTGGAAGCAGTCCCTGTCCCACATGGTGCTCGCAGTCTTCATCCCCATTTTACAGATGAGGTAACTGAGGGGAAGTGAAGTGATTTGCCCAAGGTCACAAAACAGACAAGTGGAGGAGCCGGGATTAGAACCCTTGCATGACCGGCGTGGCTTAGAGGAAAGAGCCAGGCTCTGCCACCTGTCAGCTGTGTGACTTTGGACAAACCACTTAACTTCTCTGTGCCTCAGTTATCTGTAAAATGGGGATTAAGATTGTAAGCCTCACGTGGGACAACCTGATTACCTTCTGTCTACCCCAGTGCATAGAACAGTGCTTGGCACATAGTAAGGGCTTCACAAATACCAACATTATTATTATTATTATGACCTTCTGAGTCCCGGGACGGGGCTCTGGCCGCTACACCATGCTATTTCCCTGTTATTTGAGCCTGCTCGAAAGTGGCCTTTGGAGCTTAAATGGGATCTGGCGTTCCATCTACCCTTGCCAGAAAAGGGTACGTTTCCTTGGCCATTCATTCTTTTCACACCCACCTTAAAAGGGCACGGGATCGAACTGCTTACGAGAGCCCCACTCCACCCTGCTCTGACTTCAGCTCTGGCCCCTCTGTGAACTTCAAGAATGGTCCTGTGAGAGGAGTCAGATTTGGGGAGGTGGAAGCGGAGCAGCCTAGTGGAAAGAGCCCGGGCCCGGGAGTCCTCTCCCACCTTGATTACTTGTATCAGCCTCCTCGCTGACCTCCCTGCCTCCTGTCTCTCCCCATTCCAGTCCACACTGCACGCGGCTGATCGGATCAGTTTTCTCCAAAGCGTTCAAGCCATTTCCCCCCATCCTCAAGAACTTCCAGTGGCTGCCCATCTACTCCGCATAAAACAGAAACCCTTCACCGTTGGTTTTAAAGCCCTCAATCCCTTTGCCCCCTTCTACCTCACGTCGCTACTCTGCTCCTACAACCCAGCCCGCACACTTTGCTCCTCTGTTGCCAACCTTCTCGCCGTACCTCAGTCTCTTCTGTCTCATCGCCCACCTCTCACCCACGTCCTGCCTCTGGTCTGGAATGCCCTCCCTCCTCATATCTGACAGGCGATTACTGTCCCCGCTTTCAAAGCCTTATATGAAGGCACATCTTCTCCAAGAGACCTTCCCAGACTAAGCCCTCTTTTCCCCTTCTCCCACTCCCTTTTGGGTCGCTGCCTATGCTTCGGAACCTCATTCCAATTCCTGAAGTCAAAACATTATTAAGGTCACATCTTTTCCAAGTAGGCCTTCCCTAAGCCCTCTTTTCCCCGTCTCGCTCTTCCTTCTGTCATTTATGCACCTGGATCTGTGACCTTAGGACTTTTGATATTTGCCCCCTTTCCCCTCAACCCGACCACACTTATGTAACGTATCTTTAAATTCTAGATTATGAATTGCTGATTTATATGTTAACCTGATTATCCTGTCTTTATCCCAGCACTTAGTACAGTGCCTGACACATAGTAAGCACAAAACAAATACCATAAAGAAAAGCAGTGGGGTAAGTACAAGCTAATCAGGTTGAACACAGTCCCCGTCTCACGTGGGGCTCACACTCTTAATCTCCATTTTTCAGAGGAGGGAACTGAGACCAGAGAAGTAAAGTGACTTGTTCAAGGGCTCACAGAAGGAAAGAGGCAGAGACAGGATTAGAACCCAGGTCCTTCTACTCCTTCCACTGGCCAAACTGCTTCTCCAGGTTCAAGCAAGCAGTTGCATTTATTGAGCTCTTCCTGTGTGCAGAGCAATTAATTAAACGGCTGGGAGAGGACACTGTAACAGAGTTTGTAGACAAGTTCCCTGCCGATAAGGAGCCTACAGTCTAAAAGTTGATCTTAATGGATCAGAAACATCTCGACAAACATTTCCACTCTCATTCCTCCTTCGATAGCGTCACTTCTAGCTAGAAATGGAAGTGGAATAGGGCAAACAGTGATCTTCCTTTGGAGCAACCTGATAAGATAGAATTTGAAAGATGGTTATATGGATCCTTCTATTCATTCAGTAGTATTTATTGAACGCTTACTATGTGCAGAGCACTGTACTAAGCACTTGGAATGTACAAATCGGCAACAGATAGAGACAGTCCCTGCCCAATGACGGGCTTGATGAACCAAACTAGGGTTGACTCTGGCTGCCTGGCGGAAACCCCAGAAACAAAGCATGGGTGAAACTTTCTTTATTTTTTCTTGGTATTTGTTAGGAGCAGACCATGTACCAGGCTCTGTACTAAGTGCCGAGGTAGATACAAGTTAATTAGGGTGTGCCTTAGACTATAAACTCATTGTGGATGTCTGTTATAGTGTAATCTCCCAAGTGCTTAGAACAGTGAAAGCACTTTATAATAATAATAATAATTACGATATTTTTTTAAGCACTTACTATGTCTGAGCATTGATCTAAGCGCTGGGGTAGATACAGGGTAATCAGATTGTCCCACGTGGGGCTCATATTTTTTTTTATCCTCCATTTTTACAGGTGAGGTAACCGAGGCACAGAGAAGTTAAGTGACTTGCCCAAAGTCACACAGCAGACAAGTGGCAGAGCCGGGATTAGAACCCACGACCTCTGACTCCCAAGCCCGGGCTCTTTCCACGAAGCCACGTTGCTTCTCTATAAATACAGTTGACTGACTGACTGACTGAAACAGTCCCTGTCCCACATGGGGCTCACAGTCTTAATCCCCATTTTACAGTTGAGGTAATTGAGGCACAGAGAACCCAAGTGACTTCCTTGCCCAATGTCACACAGCAGACAAGTGACAGACGGAGGCGGGATTAGAACCCAGGTCAGTCAGTCAATCGTATTTATTGAGTGCTTGCTGTACTAAGTGCTTGAGAGAGCACAGTAGAACTATAAACAGACTTATTCCCTGCCCACAAGGAGTTTACAGTCTGGGGATTCCTAGGTCTGTGCTCTTTCTATTATGCCACGCTGCTTCTCAGTGTGGGAGATGATGTCCTGGGCTCTCCCTAGGAAACCTATGACAATATAATAATAATGGTATTTGTTAAGCGCTCACTATGTGCCAAGCCCTGTACTAAGCACTGGGGATGGGGGGGATAAAAGCAAATCGGTTGGACACAGTCCATGTCCTATGTGGGGCTCGTGGTTTTAATCCCATTTTCCAGATGAGGTCACTGAGGCCCAGAGAAGTGAAGCGACTGGCCCAGGATCACACAGCAGACAAGTGGCAGGACTGGGATTAGAACCCATGACTTTCTGACTCCCAGGCCGGGCTCTAACCACTACGCCGTGCTGTTTCCCAGTGAGTATGTCGCTCTGGAACCGGCGATTCCCCTAGGAAATCCCACTGCTTCAAGCAAGTCTTGTCTCTGGTTCCCTGGAGATGATGGATTCCAAGCTCTATAAGGACAGGAAACATGTCTGCCATTTCCATTGTGCTCTCCCAAGCACTTAGTACAGTGCTCTGCACAAAGTAAGTACTCAACAAATACCATCGATTGATTCACTGATAGCTGTCTGAAGTAGTATTCCCTCTGTTCCCCCTCCCCTCCCCTTCCCACCCACCCTCTGCTCTTCCCCCTTCCCCTCAGCACTGTGCTCATTTGTATATATTATTTATTACCCGATTTATTTTGTTAATAAGGTGTATATCTCCTTGACTCTATTCATCTTGATGACGTTGTCTTGTTTTTGTTTCGCTATGTTGTCTGTCTCCCCCGTTTAGACCGTGAGCCCGTCAGTGGGCAGGGATTGTCTCTATCTGTTGCCGAATTGTACATTCCAAGCGCTTAGTACAGTGTTCTGCACAAAGTAAGCGCTCAATAAATACTATTGAATGAATAAATGAATGAATGAAAACTCTAATAATCAATAATATTGAGCACTCAACTGAGAGCAGTGGACCGGACTAAAAGGTTGGAAGAGTAGGATACAACAGAGTTGGTAGACAGGTTCCCTGCCGGCAGTGAGCTTACAGTCTACCAACTCTGTTATATGGTACTCTCCCAAGCGGTCAGCACAGTGCTCTGCACACAGTAAGCGCTCAATAATTGATTTATTAAGGACTGTAGCTTAGTCCACAGCTTACCCTGAATCTTCAGCATTTTCATTCGTTCATTCATTCATTCAGTCGTTTTTATTGAGCGCTGTACTGTGTGCAGAGAACTGTACTAAGCACTTGGAAAGTACAGTTTGGCAATAAAGAGAGACAATCCCTGCCCACACCGGGCTTACAGTCTAGAAGGGGAGGAGCCAGACTTCAAAACAAGTAAACGGGCATCAATATAAATAAATAGAATCATAGATATATACACCTCAAAACAAGTAAACAGACATCAATATAAATAAATAGAATCATAGATATATGCACCTCCAAACAAGTAAACAGGCATCAATACAAATAAATAGAATTATAGATATATAATAATAATAATAATGTTGGTATTTGTTAAGCGCTTACTATGTGCCGAGCACCGTTCTAAGCGCTGGGGTAGACACAAGGGAATCAGGTTGTCCCCACGTGGGGCTCACAGTCTTAATCCCCATTTTACAGATGAGGTAACTGAGGCACCGAGAAGTGAAGCGACTTGCCCAAAGTCACACAGCTGACAAGTGGCCGAGCCTGGATTTGAACCCATGACCTCTGACTCCAAAGCCCGTGCTTTTTCTACTGAGCCACGCTGCTTTTCTAAATGTACATAGATATATGTACATAGCTACACAAGAGCTGTAGGGCGGGGGAGAGGAGGGTAGAGCAAAAGGAGCAAGTCGGGGTGACACGAGCGGGAGGGGAGCTGAGGAAAAGGGGGGCTTAGTCTGGGAAGGCCTCTTGGAGGAGGCCGTATTTCCCGTTCCACCAATCGTTACTCCAGGGTGGACGGATTGATTTTAAATAAAGTCATACATTAAGAAGGGAGTAAAGTATTCAATCATTCAGTAGCATTTACTGAGCCCTTACTAAGTGCAAAGCACTGTACTAAGCACTTGGAATGTACAAATCGGTAACAGATATAGAGTCCCTGCCCTTTGACGGGTTTACAGTCTAATCGGTGGAGCCAGACAAAAACAAGAGCAATAAATAGAATCCAGGGGATGAACATGAACATAAGTATCCCCCAAGCTCCCAAGTCTAGCTTCCTCTAGGAGTTTTCTATTTCACTTCTGTGTGAAATAGAGCTGTGCACCTCCCTTTTCAGAAAACACCAGCAGCATTTTTCAATAGTATTTATTGAGCGCTTACTATGTGCAGAGCACTGTACTAAGCACTTGGGATGAACAAGTCGGCAACAGATAGAGACAGTCCCTGCCGTTTGACGGGCTTACGGTCTAATCGGGGGAGACGGACAGACGAGAACGATGGCAATAAACAGCGTCGAGGGGAAGAACATCTCGTAAAAACCGATGGCAACTAAATAGAATCGAGGCGATGTACAATTCATTAACAAAATAAATAGGGCGATGGAAATATATGCAGTCGAGCGGACGAGTACAGTGCTGTGGGGAGGGGAAGGGAGAGGTGGAGGAGCAGAGGGAAAAGGGGAAAATGAGGCTTTAGCTGCGGAGAGGTAAAGGGGGGATGGCAGAGGGAGTAGAGGGGGAAGAGGAGCTCAGTCTGGGAAGGCCTCTTGGAGGAGGTGATTTTTAAGTAGGGTTTTGAAGAGGGAAAGAGAATCAGTTTGGCGGAGGTGAGGAGGGAGGGCGTTCCGGGACCGCGGGAGGACGTGACCCGGGGGTCGACGGCGGGATGGGCGAGACCGAGGGACGGTGAGCAGCAGATGACCTCGAGGGTTGATTCTCAAGCTGATGATTATTGCCGCGGGTGTGTCGTCCTCAATCCTACCGGCCCTTCGCCCCGTTCAACCCTGCGGCAGAAACCCAAGGCTCCCAGGTGCCAGGGTCCATTTGCCCTTGGGTATCCACCCTGCCCCACCTCCAGGCCCCTCTAATCTAGTGGAAGGAACGCAGCCGTAATTGAGCCGTATCTGAGGCGTGGCTCTGTCTTTTCTCCGGAAAGCAAAGTAGTGGCGGAAGGATGGGAAGGCATCCTGAACTTGCGGAGCGCGGGGTGAGATTAGATGCCGTATTCGCCCCCCTCGGCCCTAAAAGTCAACACAATGCAGGCGTGTTATAATTAAACAGACATTTTACTGTATCCGGTTATTGCCGCCATTTGGGATTTCGGGTTAATTGTAGTCTGGCCTCCACATCTTTGCATTATTCAAACTGTTGTTCCCGGAGAGGCCGAAAGCAGTAGTTGTCCATGGCGGGTACGTGGCCTAACTAATAATAATAATAATAATTGTGGTATTCGTTAAGCACTTACTATGTGCCGAGCACTGCTCTAAGCACCGGGGTAGACCTGTGCTAATCAGGTTGGACGACAGTCCCTGGCCCACGTGAAGCTCACACTCTTAATTCCCGTTTTACAGAAGAGATAACTGAAGCCCAGGGAAGTGAAGTGACTTGATCAAGGTCACCCAGCAAACATGCAGCAGAGCTGGGATTAGAACCCACACCCTCTGACTCCCAGGCCTGTGTTCTTTCCACAAGGCCACGCTCCTTCCTTTTGAAGGCTCAAAAGTAATAACCACATTAGAGCCCGGGCCTGGGAGTCAGAGGACCTAGGTTCTAATCCCACCTCCACCATGTGTCTGCTGCAGGACCGTGGGCAAATCACTTCACTCCAGTGCTCAGAACGGTGCTTGGCACATCTTAAGCGCTTAACAAATATCATCGTTGTTGTTATTATTATTTTCTGTGTCTCCGTTCCCTCATCAGCAAAATGGGGATTCAGTACCTATCCTCCCACCTCCTCCGTAGACTGTAAATTACATGTGGGACCTAATTATCTTGGATCTACCACAGTGCTTGACACATAGTAAGCACTTAACAGACAGCACAACTATTAATTATTGTTATTCAGTTTCTTCTAATCGATGAAATTCGGCCAGAATTTCTCATCATCATCATTGTCTTTGCAATTTATCGGGTATATCAATATACCTGTTGCAATGAAAACATTTCTTTTGAATATTCATTCATTCATTCAATCATTCAATTGTATTTATTGAGCACTTACTGGGTGCAGAGCACTTTACTAAGCACGTGGAATGTAAATTCGGCAACAGATAGAGACAATCCCTGCCCAGTGACGGGCTCACAGTCTAAAAGGGGGAGACAGGTGGCAAAACAAGTAATCAGGCATCAATACCATCAAAATAGATAAATAGAATCATAGATATACACATATCATTAATAAAATAGAGTAATAAATAATATATACAAATATACACAAGTGCTGTGGGGAGGAGAAGGGGGTAGAGCAGAGGGAGGGAGTCGGGGGAATGGGGAGGGGAGGAGGGGCAGAGGAAAAGGGGGGCTTAGTCGGGGAAGGCCTCCTGGAGGAGGTGAGCTCTCAGTAGGGCTTTGAAGAGGGGAAAAGAGTTAGTCTGGCGGAGGTGAGGAGGGAGGGCGTTCCGGGACAGTGGGAGGATGTGGGCCTGGGGTCGACAGCGGGACAGGCGCAAACGGGGGCCGGTGAGGAGGTGAGCGGCAGAGGAACGGAATGTGCAGACTGGGCTGTAGAAGGAAAGAAGGAAGGTGAGGTAAGAGGGAGCAAGGGGATGGAGAGCTCTGAAGCCAAGAGTGAGGAGTTTTTGCTTCATGCGAAGGTTGATAGGCAACCACTGGAGGTTTTTGAGGAGGGGGATGACATGCCCAGAGCGTTTCTGTAGGAAGATGATCCGGGCAGCGAATGAAGAATAGACTGGAGCGGGGAGAGATGGGAGGATGGGAGTTCAGAGTCCTCTCTGACACAATAGTCCAGTCGGGATATTATGTTAGCTTGTACCAGCATGATAATAGTTTGGATGGAGAGGAAAGGGTGGATCTTGGCGATATTGTGAAGGTGAGACCGGCAGGTGTTGGTGACGGATTGGATGTGTGGGATGAATGAGAGAGCTGAGTCAAGGATGACACCAAGGTTGCGGGCTTGTGAGACGGGAAGGACGGTCGTGCCGTCCACAGTGTCGGGGAGTCGCACGTGCCACCCCCTCCAACTGCGCCTGGGACCCCATTCCCTCTCACCTTATTAAAAACATCACCCCTGCCCTCCTCCCTTCCTTAACTTCTATTTTTAACCACTCAATCTCCAATGGCTCCTTCCCCTCTGCCCTCAAACATGCCCACATCTCCCCCATCCTAAAAAAACCCGCTCTCGACCCCACTTCCCCCTCCAGTTATCGCCCTATCTCCCTACTACCCTTCCGTTCCAAAATCCTAGAACGAGTCGTCTACAATCGCTGCTTAGAATTCCTTAAATCCCATTCTCTCCCAGACCGCCGCCTATCTGGCTTCCGTCCCCTCCACTCTACCGAGACTGCTCTCTCTAAGGTCACCCGTGACCTCCTTCTTGCCAAATCCAACGGCTCCTACTCCATTCTGATCCTCCTTGACCTCTCTGCTGCTTTTGACACTGTCGACCACCCCCTCCTCCTCCACACCTTATTTCACCTCGGCTTCACGGACTCCGTCCTCTCCCGGTTCTCCTCTCATCTCTCTGGCTGGTCGTTCTCGGTCTCCTTCGCGGGCGCCTCCTCCCCCTCCCATCCTTTAACTGTCGGAGTTCCTCAAGGTTCAGTTCTTGGCCCTCTTCCGTTCTCCATTTACACTCACTCCCTCGGTGAACTCATCCGCTCTCACGGCTTCGACTACCATCTCTACGCAGATGACACGCGGATCTACATCTCCGTCCCCGTCCTCTCCCCCTCCCTTCGGGCTCGCATCTCCTCCCGCCTCCGGGACGTCTCCACCTGGATGTCGGCCCGCCACCTAAAATTCAACGTGAGCAAGACTGAGCTCCACGTCTTCCCTCCCAAGCCCGGTCCTCTCCCAGACTTCCCTATCTCCGTGGATGGCACGACCGTCCTTCCCGTCTCTCGGGCCCGCGATCTTGGTGTCATCCTTGACTCGTCTCTCTCGTTCACCCCACGCATCCTATCCGTCACCGAGACCCGCCGGTTTCACCTCTACAATATCGCCAAGATCCGCCCTTTCCTCTCCACCCAGACGGCTCCCTTACCGCTATGGGCGGCTAGACTACCGTGTCGGCCTTCTCTCCGATCTCCCTTCCTCCTCTCTCGCCCCGCTCTGGTCTATTCTTCACTCCACTGCCCGGCTCCTCTTCCTGCAGAAATGATCTGGGCCTGTCACTCCCCTTCTTAGACACCTCCAGTGGTTGCCTATCGACCTCCGCTCCAAACAAAAACTCCTCACCCTAGGCTTCGAGGCTCTCCATCACCTCACCCCTTCCTACCTCTCCTCCCTTCTCTCTTTCTACCGCCCACCCCGCATGCTCCGCTCCTCCGCCGCCCACCTCCCCCGGTCTCACCTATCCCGCCGTCGACCCCGGGGCCACGTCCTTCTGCGGTCCCAGAACGCCCTCCCTCCTCACCTCCGCCAAACCGCTTCTCTTCCCCTCTTCTTAAAACTCACCTCCTCCGAGAGGCCTTCCCAGACTGAGCTCCTCTTCTCCCTCTACCCTCTCCCGCCCCCCCTTCACCTCTCCTCAGCTTAACCCTCTTCTCCCCCCATTTCCCTCTGCTCCTCCCCCTCTCCCTTCCCATCCCCTCAGCACTGTACTCGTCTGCTCGACTGTATGTATTTTCATTGCCCTATTTATTTTGTTAATGAGATGTACATCGCCTTGATTCTATTTAGTTGCCATTGTTTTTACAAGATGTTCTCCCCCTCGACTCTATTCATTGCCATCGTTCTCGTCTGTCCGTCTCCCCCGATCAGACCGTAAGCCCGTCAAACGGCGGGGACCATCTCTATCTGTTGCCGACTTGTTCATTCCAAGCGCTTAGTCCAGTGCTCTGCACATAGTAAGCGCTCAATAAATACTATTGAATGAAAGTCAGGGAGAGGATAGGGTTTGGGAGGGAAGATAAGGAGCTCAGTCTTAGATGTGTTTAGTTTCAGTTCAGTTAATTCTAACTGAAGAAAAATACTGCGGAAAGTGCTGGGGCCTGGGATGCAGCGGACCTAGGTCCTAATCCGACCTCTGCCACTTGTCTGTTGTATGACCTTGGGCAAGTCAACTTCTCTGTGCCTCTATTCCCTCATCTGCAAAATCTGTTCTTTCTCCTACTTGGACTGGGAGCCCCATGAGGGCACTGATTATCTTTTATCTACCTCAGCACTTAGTACAGTGTGTGGTACACATAGGAAGTGCTAATCAAATACTACAATAGTAATTATTATTACATATGTCTTAGCCGTCGAGTCGTTTCTGACCCACAGCGACGCCGCGGACACATCTCTCCCAGATCGTATGTATATAAATTTTACTCTAATAGCAAATCACAATAGATCAAAATATGCATTTGAGCAGCACTGACTATTCTTTAAGACAATTGTTATGGCAGCTTTGTAAAAACTCTGCAATTTGAAGAGATTAAGAGAGGTAAATCTCATCACAATACTGCGGGTCTGGGCTGGTAGAATCATGATGGGAGAAGCCACCCCTAGCTAGAAGCTTCTTATCACGCTTCTAATAACAAAGTCTTGGATCATTCAAATCCAATGGAGCCCACCATAAAGACCTCGATTTTCTTGTTCTAAAAGTTGTGTTTCTGCATTCCTTGCGTGAGTTCGTGTCTTTTACTTGAGAGTAAGTTCCTAAGCTCCAAGACACAGAGTTCTGCCCACAATAGACACTGAATAAACTCTGGGAGTGACGATGATGATGATTCTCTGCTTGTCTGAAAATGAAAGCCAGGTCGGATTCCTTCATCCTCCCCTAACGTAAGACCGGATTCTCAGAGGGCAAGGCTGGATAAGGGGTGGGAACAAGGAGCCTCCAGGCGTCAGGACTGGAAAAGGGTGGAGAACAAAAAGGGGGAAAAGAGGAGAGGGAGTGGGAGAATGCTTACAGCATGACATTAATCAATTGCATTTATTGAGCTTTTACTGCATGCAGAGCATTCATTCGATCGTTTGTTCAATCGTATTTATTGAGCACTTACTGTGTGCAGAGCATTTCATTCATTCGATAGTTCGTTCAATCGTATTTATTGAGCACTTACTGTGTTCAGAGCACTGTTCACAGAGCACTTGGGAGAGTAGAATTCAGCAACAGAGACAATCCCTACCCAAAGATGGGCTCACAGTCTAGAAGGGAGGCGACAGACAACAAAACAAAACAAAACGAGTAGACGGACATCAATGGCATCAATATAAATAAATAGAATTATATAAACAGACATATTCTTTACCCACAACGAGCTCACTGTCTAGAGGAGGGGAAACTGACATCAGTACAAATAAAGAAATGACAGATATGGACATAAGTGCTGTGGGCCTGGGAGGGGGGAAGAGCAAAGGGAGAAAGGGGGACGCAGAAGGGAACGGGAGATGAGGAAAAGTGGGGCTTAGTCCAGGAAGGCCTCGTGGAGGAGATGGGCCCTCGATAAGTCTTTGAAATGGAGGAGAGTTGTCGTCTGATAGATTTGAGGAGGGAGGGTGTTCCAGGCCAGAGGCAGAGGTGGGGCGATATACGAGATGGAGGCACAGTGAGAAAGTTGGCATTAGAGGAGTGAAGTGGGCAGGCTGGGGTGTAGAAGCGGAGAGGGAAGGGGAGGTAGGAAGGGGCAAGGTGGTGGACTGCTTTAAAGCCAATGGTGAGGAGTTTTTGGACTGAGCGTTTGGGAGAGTACAACACAGCAATATAGCCGGCTCATACCTTGCCCTCAGTGAGTTTATGATAAAGAGGGGGGGACAGACATTAATAGAAATAAATGTTACGGATATGTACATAAGTGCTGTGGCGCTGGTAGGGGCGGGGGTGGGAGGGTGGACGTGAATAATAATGATAGTATTCGCTAAGCGCTGCTCTAAACGCTGGGGGCGATACAAGGTGATCAGGTCGTCCCACGTAGGGTTCACGGTCTTAATCCCCATTTTACAGATGAGGGAACTGAGACATGGAGAAGTGAAGTGACTTGCCCAAAGTCACACAGCTGACAGGTGGCAGAGTGGGATTGGAACCCATGACCTCTGACTCCCAAGCCCGGGCTTTTTCCACTGAGCCCCGCAGAGGGAGCAAATCCAGGCGATGCAAAAGGAAGTGGGAGAAGAGGAAATGAGGGCTTAGTCAGGGAAGGCTCCCTGATGTAAAATCAAGATCACTCCAGCTAAGGCTGGATATATGGTCAGGTTGCCCTTTACCCGAGCCAGTTTGGGGTGATTTTTATATGATCGTTATTACTATTATTAATAATAATAACTTCGATATTTGTTAAGCGCTTACTATGTGCCAGGCACTGTTCTAAGCACTGACGTAGATACCACCTAATCAGGTTGGAGCCAATCCCTGTCCCACACAGGGCTCACAGTCTTCATCGCCATTTTACAGATGAGGTAACTGAGGCCCAGAGAAGTGAAGTGACTGGCCCCAGGTCACTCAGCAGGCAAGTGGCAGAGCCGGGATTCGAATCCATGACCTTCTGACTCTCAGGCCTGGGCTTTATCTCTTAGGCCAAGTTGCTTTCCTCTCTGAGAAACAGTTCCTTCTCCAAGGTCAGATGGTATGTGCGTACACACTTCAAGTAGTCCTTCAACACGGGGGAATCGATCAGTGGTAGGTATCGAACACTTGCCATGTGCAGAGCACTGTACTAAGCACTTGGGAGAGTTCAATACGATAGTCGGTAGAGATGATACCTGCCTTCAAGGAGCTTTCAGTCTGGTTGTGGAGACAGATGTTAAAATAAATGACAGATGGGGAAGCAGAAGAGAATAAAAGAAGCAGTATGGCCTGGGGGATAGGGGCCGGGCCTGGGACTCAGAAGGACCTGACTTATGGGAAGCAGCGTGGCTCAGTGGAAAGAGCCTGGGCTTCGGAGTCAGAGGTCATGAGTTCGACTCCCGGCTCTGCCACTTGTCAGCTGGGTGACTGTGGGCAAGTCACTTCACTTCTCTGTGCCCCAGTTACCTCATCTGTAAAATGGGGATTTAACTGTGAGCCTCACGTGGGACAACCCGATGACCCTGTATCTACCCCAGTGCTTAGAACAGTGCTCGGCACCTAGTAAGCGCTTAACCAATACCAACATTATTATTACCTGGGTTCTAATCCCGGCTCTGCCACTTGTCTGCTGGGTGTCCCTGGGGCAAGTCACTTCACTTTTCTGAGCCTCAGTTACCACATCTGTAAAATGGGGATGAAGAGTGTGAGCCCCGTGTGCGACCTGGACTGTGTCCAACCCAGTTTGCTTGCATCTCCCCCAGGGCGTAGTGCCAGGCACTGTACTAAGCGCTGGGGAAGATAGAAGCAGATTGTATCTAGGTGCCTGGCACCTAGTAAGCACATATCAAATTCTACAATTACTATCATTATTATTATTATGAGGAGATGGACGGAAGTGCTGTGAGGCTGGGGGTGGGGTAAATATCAAAATAGCAAAGGGTTTAAGGCCAGTGTGAAGCTGGGGTGGGGAGAGAAGTTTGCAGAACACCCCACTGAGGGAAAACGAGTGTTGTAGTTTTCATCTGGTGTCTACCACCAAATATATCCACGCAAACCAATTCTTCTAGACTATAAGCTCACTGTGGGCAGGGAATGTGTCTGTTTATTGTGTATTGTACTCTCCCAAGCGCTTAGTTCAGTGCTCTGCACACAGTAAGGTCTCGATAAATATAAGTGACTGATAACCAGTTATCTTAGACTTGAAAGCTCTTTGTGGGCAGGGAATATGTCTGTTTTACTGTTGGGTTGTCCTCTCCCAAGCACATATACAGTGTCCTGCACACGGTAAACACTCAGTAAATACCATTGATTAATTGATTGATTGATTCTGACACCGTGTCCTGTTGAACTATGAAGTTTCCATAATTCTGCCACTGAGTTCTCTTCAATTGTGGTGAATTTTACACTTTCTGGAAGAACTGAGTGGGGCGATTAGACTGTGAGCCCGTCATTGGAGAGGGATCGTCTCTATCTGTTGCCGAATTGTTCATTCCAAGTGCTTAGTACAGTGCTCTGCACAAAGTAAGCGCGCAATAAATACTATTGAATGAATGGTGTTCTCCATATTCTAAGACGGCGCTGATGATGAAATTTGCTTTGGGGTGAAAGGGTGGCCGAAAAGGCCTGTGCTGGTCTGATGGTTGTGATCATACTGCAAACCCAGTCACACTGAGAGGCAAATTCTGGGCATTTCTTCATTCATTCATTCAATAGTATTTATTGAGCGCTTACTATGTGCAGAGCACTGTACTAAACGCTTGGAATGGACAAATCGGCAACAGATAGAGACAGTCCCTGCCCTTTGACAGGCTTACAGTCTAGGTATTTGTTGAGCTCTCTCAGGGGCGCCGGGCGCTGGGAAAGTGCCTTTCCACCACCAAATATATCCACCCAATCCAATTCTTCTAGACTGTAAGCTCTCTGTGGGCAGGGAATGTGTCTGTTTATTGTAATGTTGTACTCACCCAAACACTTAGTACAGTGCCCAGCACACAGGAAACACTCAATAGATACAACAGAAGCATGACACATTCCCTATCCACGAGGGACTTCCATTCTAACAGGGAGACAGACAAAAACATATTTACAAATAGTGGAATCAGAAGAAGTTGTTGACCATACAGTTGATTGTATATAGGAATTATGAGGAGCAGCGTCACACAGTGGATAGAGCACGGGATTGGGAGTCAGAAGGAGCTGGGTTCTAATCGCGGCTCCGCCACTTGTCTGCTCTGTGACCTTGGCAAGTCACTTCACTTCTCTGGGCCTCAGTTCCCTCATCTGCAAAATGGGGATTGAGACTGTGAGCCCTATGTGGGACAGGGATTGGGTCCAACCCAATAAGCTCAAATCTACCCCAGGTCTTAGAGCAGTGCCTGGCACACAGTAAGCGCTTAACAAAAGCTCTGCCACTTGTCCGCAGTGTGACTGTGGGCAAGTCACTTCACTTCTCTGGGCCTCAGTTCCCTCATCTGTAAAATGGGGATGAAGACTGTGAGCCTCACGTGGGACAACCTGTTTACCCTGCATCTACCCCAGCGCTTAGACCAGTGCTCTGCACATAGTAAGCACTTAACAAATACCAACATTAATTATATATGTATGTATATGTGTCTTTACATACTTATATATTCATTCATTCAATAGTATTTATTGAGCGCTTACTATGTGCAGAGCACTGTACTAAGCGCTTGGAATGGACAAATCGGTAACAGATAGAGACAGTCCCCGCCCTTTGACGGGCTTACGGTCTAATCGGGGGAGACGGACGGACAGGAACAATAGCAATAAGTAGAATCGAGGGGATGAACATCTCATTAAAACAATAGCAACTAAATAGAATCAAGGCGATGTACATCTCATTAACAAAATAAATAGGGTGATGAAAATATATACAGTTGAGCGGACGAGTACGGTGCTGAGGGGATGGGATGGGAGAGGGGGAGGAGCAGAGGGAAAGAGGGGGAAGAGAGGGCTTAGCTGAGGAGAGGTGGGGGGGGATAGAGGGGAAGCAGAGGGAGCAGAGGGAAAAGGGGAGCTCAGTGTGGGAAGGCCTCTCGGAGGAGGTGAGCTCTAAGTAGGGTTTTGAAGAGGGGAAGAGAGTTTGGCGGAGGTGAGGAGGGAGGGCATTTCGGGGCTCATGCTGCTTCCCACTCATACTCATATGTATGTGCACACTCAAGTTCTGAGAAAAAACAAGTAAATATGCAAGTGCTAGAAGTGGGTATTGGGTTGCTATGATGAAAATGTGGTGGCAGTTACTAGTCTTCAAGACACTATCCGCTCTCTCTGCCTCTCAATCATCCATCCCTCCATTCCTCTCCCTTTCCAACCCTGCTTGCACACTTAGGCGCCTCTTACTTAGAGAAGCAGCGTGGCTCAGTGGAAAAAGCCCGGGCTTGGGAGTCAGAGGTCATGGGTTCGAATGCCGACTTCGCCCCTTGTCAGCTGTGTGACTGTGGGCAAGTCACTTGGCTTCTCTGTGCCTCAGTGACCTCATCTGTAAAATGAGATCGAAGACTGTGAGCCTCACGTGGGACAACCCGATTACCCTGTATCTCCCCCAGCGCTTAGAACAGTGCTCTGCACATTGTAAGCACTTAACAAATACCAACATTATTACTCCAAACTATTTTAGTTGACCTTGTTCTCATGCTCTCCCTCCTGCCTGGGACTTCCTCCCCATCTGTATTTATTTCTACTCATGTCCGTCTCCCCCTCTGGACCGTAAGCTCGTTGTGGACAGGGAAGGTGTCTGTTTATTGTTGTATTGGACTCTCCCAAGCGTTTAGTACAGTGCCCTGCACAGGGTAGGCGCTCAATACAACAATAGTAATAATGATAATTATGGCATTTGTTACGCGCTATGTACCACGCACTGTTCTAAACTCTGGAGGAGATACAAGCTGATCGGGGTGGACACGGTCCCTGTCCCTCATCAGACTCACTGTCTTAATCTCCATTTCGCAGATGAGGTGACCGAGGCTCAGAGAAGTGAAGTGACTTGCCTAAGGTCACACAGCAGGCAAGTGGCGGGATCAGAAAGTAGCTGAACTCCCAGGCCCGTGCTCTTTCCATCTGGCCATGATCCGTGGTTACCGACCGTCATGCGATTCTCCTCTAGGCGGTAAGTTCGTTACGAGCCGGGAACGTGTCTGCTAATTCTGTTGTATTCTCCCAAACGCTTAGTACGTGCTCCGTGAGTAGTAAGTGCTCAATAAATACCTTTGATGATGATGGTGATGGCAGGTAGAAAGTGAAAGCACTGACCTATTTATTTGATGATAATTATCAGCCAGCCATAGCGTTCAAGACATCAGACAGAACATTCGGTAGATAGGGCCATGGAGTTAAAGGATAGAAGCTGGGTACGTACTTCCATTTTCATGGCGGTTTTGAATTTTTACAAAGGGGTTGGCATTTATTTGGTGGTTTGGCAACCACTCCTCGGCACCTACTGTACTCTGAATTGTGGAAACAGGGCGGAGCCGGGCAATAAAGGAATCTTTACCCTGCCCCGCCTAATTAAGAGTAATTTCCCAGAGTGGGTGAGATTCGTTCTGAATGAGAAAGACGGAGGCGACTGGGGAGACGTGAAGCCGAAGGTTTAGGAGACTTGTTTGTCCGAATGGCTGAATTCATTCATTCATTCAAAAGTATTTATTGAGCGCTTACTATGTGCAGAGCACTGTACTAAGCGCTTGGAATGTACAATTTGGCAACAGATTGAGACAATGAATGAGGTCGGGATTCTCCTTAGCAAATAGCAGCAGCGGGGCCTCATCCAGGGGGAAAGGAAGATAACGGCCTCAAAGTCAGAGATTGTTGACATCCTACTGCAAACTATCTCTGAAATGGTCGAGACTTCTAGATCTATCTGTGCTAAACTTGGGTCCCTCAGTAGGACCCCTATTTTCTGACTGACAGTAAATGGGATGTTATTTGTAGGAAGCAGCGGTGCTCAGTGGAAAGAGCCCGGGCCTCGGAGTCAGAGGTCATGGGTTCGACTCCCGGCTCTGCCACTTGTCAGCTGACTGTGGGCAAGTCACTTCACTTCTCTGTGCCTCAGTTACCTCATCTCTAAAATGGGGATTAACTGTGAGCCTCATGTGGGACAACCTGATTAGTCTGTATCTACCCCAGGGCTTAGAGCAGTGATCTGCACATAGTAAGCGCTTAACAAATACCAACGTTTTGGGGGAAGCAGCGTGGCTCAGTGGAAAGAGCCCGGGCTTGGGAGCCAGAGGTCATGGGTTCGAATCCCAGCTCTGCCACTCGTCAGCTGTGTGACCGTGGGCGAGTCACTTAACTTCTCTAAGCCTCAGTTACCTCATCTGTAAAATGGGGATTAACTGTGAGCCTCAAGTGGGACAACCTGATTACCCTGTATCTATCCAAGCTCTTAGAAGAGTGCTCTGCACATAATAAGCGCTTAACAAATACCAACATTATTGTTATTATTATGTTATGGGAAATGAGAAGCAGCCCAGCCTAGTGGATAGAACACAGGGACTGAGGACCCGGGTTCTAATCCTGCCTCCCCCACTTGTCTGGTGTATGACCTCAGGCAGGTCACTTCGCTTCTCTGGGCCTCGGTTACCTCAACTGTAAAATGGGGATTAAGACTGTGAGCCCCATGTGGGACAGGGCCTGATTAGCTCGTATCTACCTCAGCGCATAGAATGGTGCCTGGCACATAGAAAGCGCTTAAAAAATACCATTTAAAAAATGGGGAGGAGAGAGTGCAGAGAAGAGAAGCAGAGTGGCCTAGTGGAAGGAGCCCAGGCCTGGGGGTCAGAGGACCTGTCTTCTAATCCCGGCGCTACCTCCTGTCTGTTGTGTGACCCTGGGCAAGTCATTTAGCGTCTCTGTGTCTGTTACCTCATCTGCAAAATGAGGATTTAGACTGTGAGCTCCAACTGGGATACAGACTATGTCCCACCTGATTATCGTCGAGAATAATGTAATGTTGGTATTTGTTAAGCGCTTACTACGTGCCGAGCACTGTTCTAAGCGCTGGGGTAGACACAGGGGAATCAGGTTGTGCCACGTGGGGCTCACAGTCTTCATCCCCATTTTACAGATGAGGGAACTGAGGCACCGAGAAGTGAAGTGACTTGCCCAAAGTCACACAGCTGACAAGTGGTCAAGCAGGGATTCGAACCCATGACCTCTGACTCCAAAGCCCGTGCTCTTTCCACTGAGCCACGCCGCTTCTCTAAGCGCTAGGCTAAATGCAAACTGATCGGGTTGGACACCGTCTACGTCCCACAAGGGGCTCAGAGTCTTAATCTCCATTTTATCATGTGCCAATCAATCCATGGAAATTTTGGAGCGCTTACTATGAGCCAAGCACTGTTCTAAGCCCTGGGGTAGATATAACCATCAGTCATCAGGTTGGACACAGTCCCCGTCCCCCATGAGCCTCACGGTCTTAATCCCCATTTGAGAGAAGAGGGAACTGAGGGCCGGAGAAGTGAAGTGACTTGCCCAAGGTCGCGCGGCGAATGGCGGAGCCGGCGTTCGAACTCGGTTCCTCCTGATTCCCGGGGCTGTGCTCTGATGAAAAGCAAATACTGCCACACAAAACTGAATTTCCTTTGGCAAAAGGCAAAGCCCGCAGTTAAAGCGTGCTCCACCTGAAATCCTCAACAGGAGAATTTTGGTGCGCGGATGTGCAGCTGGCAACGACTCTAGACCGGAAACTCACTGTGGGCAGGGAATACGTCCGTTTATTGCTATAGCGTATGCTCCCAAGCGCTCGGTACAGCGCTTTGCACAGGATAAGCGCTCGATCGATACGATTTAGCCATGAATGACTCGGAAAGTGACCGATCCCGCGACTGGATCCATTCGATCCCCTCGCCAATGACTGCAGTGAAGGGATCCAAATGACCGAACTGGGCAGGCCTGTCAACACGCCGGAAGAGACGGATCAAATTCCAAGTGACCCGGCCCTCGCTAAATACGCGGGACCGAGCGAGACGAATAGGAAAACCGCTCCTACAGAAGCAAGACGAGATCCAGAAAGGACAAATGCAAGAGAGTGCATTTGGAGACACCCGCCCCCGGAAAAAATATTAAAAATGCAGAGCAGAAAATGATCCGTTAGGCGCCAGTCTGTGACCTACTGGAAAGACCACTGGCCTAAGAGTCAGAGGATTTGGGTTCTAATTCCGGTTCTGCCAAGCGCCTGCTCTGTGACCTTGAGCAAGTCACTTCTCTGTGCCTCAGTTCCCTCACCTCCAAAATGGGAGCCTCATACGGGACCTGATTATCCTGTGTCTTACCCCAGAGCTTAGTAAAGAGCTTGACCTGTACTAAATACCATAATTATTATTATAATACCACAATTATTATTAGTTTTGTTATTCATTCAATAGTATTTACTGAGCACTTACTATATGCAGAGCACTGTATCAAGCGCTTGGAATGGACAATTCGGCAACGGATAGCGACAATCCCTGCCCAGTGACGGGCTCATTGTATCTACCCCAGCGCTTAGTACAGTACCTGGCACATAGTGCTTAAATACCACAAAAAAAGAAGACCCTGCTTCTAGTTCCCACCACTGCGTTCTGGGAGTGGCCCACATGGATTCCACATCCGCCATGTCAGTTCCTCATAGCAAAGCAGCCTCACGCCATCTTCCCCTGACTTGTCACCGCAACTGACTCCTGGAAGGAACTGATCCCCACAGCCTGGGTGAAGAAAGGAGGAAGAGAAAACAATTTTAGAGAAAGACAGTGGACTGTTCTTGGTAGACTGCAGCTCCTTGAAGACTGGGAATTTAGCTTGGCCACTGAGGGAGTGACGAGAGAATTATATTTCTCCGTGCATTTGGCTAAAATGCTATTGAGGTCTATGATGATGGGGACAGGAAGATTTTGTCTGGCGTCACCGAGCCCACTAGTCTGGAGAAATGCTTGTGTACGTGTGTCTGTGTGGCATTGAGCCCTGAAGGAGAGGCAGTGTGGCCTGATGGAAAGAGCACAGGCCTGAGAGTCAGAGGTCCTGGGTTCTAATTCCAACTCTGCCACTTGTCTGTTGTGTGACCTTGGACAAGTCACTTAGCTTCCCTGGGCCTCAGTTCCCTCATCTGCAAAATGGGGATTCAATAACTGTTCACCTTCCTACTTTTTTTTGGTGGTATTTGTTAAGCGCTTACTATGTGCCAGGCACTGTACTAAGCACTGGGGTGGATCCAAGCTAATAGTAATTATGGTATTTGGTGAGCGCTCACTATGTGCCAGGCACTGTACTAAGAGCTGGGGTGGATACAAGCTAAGTGAGTAGGACACAGTCCCTTGTCCCACGTGGGGCTCAGTCTCAGTCCCCATTTTACAGATGAGGTAACTGAGGCCCAGAGAAGCGAAGTGATTTGCCCAAGGTCACACGGCAGACAGGTGGCAGAGCCAGGATTAGAACCCATGACCTTCTGATTTCCACGCCCACCTTTATCCACTACACAGTCCGTATCCCACGTGGGGCTCACAATCTTAGTTCTTATTTTACAGAGGAGGTCACTGAGGCACAGAGAAGTCAAGTGACTTGCCCAAGAACCTATCGCACACAAGAAACTATTTCTCCACTCTTACTGACACCCACGCCCAACACCCTCGCCAGTTGTTCCAGACATTTAACTCCCCCTGCCTCCCCCATCCCTTGCCCCCAGTGATCTGGCCGTCTGTTAAGAAAATTAATACCATCAGTCCGTCCCCCTTCCGGGCCCCTCTTTGACTCTTCCATCCTTCCCGGCAACATCTCTGGAGGAGATTTCCTGCCTCCTCTCAAAATCCACGTCCTCCACCCGCGCATCCGACCCCCATTCCGTCGCACCTTATCGAAACTCCCACCCCCTCCCTTCTTCCCTCCGTGGCGACCATCTTCAACCATTGTCCCGCCAGTGGCTTCTTCCTCCCTGCTTTCTAACACGCCTATGTCTCCCCGTCCTAAAAATACCCTCCCTTGACCCCAGGACCCCCTCCGGTTATCGCCCCATCTCCCTCCTACCATTCCTCTCCAAACTCCTTGAACGAGTCGTCTACTCCCGCTGTCTCAGATTCCTCTCTTCCAATTCTCTCCCGGACCCCTTCCAGTCTGGCTTCCGTCCCCTTCACTCCACCGAAACCGCCCACTCTAAGGTCACCGGTGACCTCCTTCTTGGTAAATCCAACGGCTCCTACTCCATCCCGATCCTCCTCGGCCTCTCAGCTGCCTTTGACGCTGTGGCCCACCCCCTTCCCCTGGAAACGTTATCCAACCTCGACTTCACTGACTCTCTCTCCTCTTGGTTCTCCTCTTACCTCTCTGGCTGTTGATTCTCAGCCTCCTTCAGGGGCTCTTCCTCTGCCTCCCACCCACTAACGGTGGGAGTCCTTCAAGGTTCAGTTCTCGGTCTCCTTTTCTCCATCTACTCCCCTGGAGAACTCATTCTCTCCCATGGCTTCAACTACCACCTCTAAGCGGTTGAGACCCAAATCTCCATCTCCAGCCCTGATCTCGCTCCCTCTCTCCCGGCTCGCATCTCCTGCTGCCTTCGGCACGTCTCTACTTGGCTGTCCTCCCGTCACCTCAAGTAACAGGTCCGAAACAGAGCTCCTTATCTGCCCACCCAAACCCTGTCCTCCCCTGGACTTTTCCACCGCTGTAGATGGCACCACCCTCCTTCCGGTCTCACAGGTCCCCAACCTTGGCGCTATCCTTGACTCCTTTCTCTCGTTCAGCCCACATATTCAATCCATGACTAGGACCTATCGGGCCCACCTTCACAACGGCGCTAAAATCCACTCTTTCCTCTCCATCCAAACTGCTGCTACGTTAGAACGGTGACTCCTCTCCCGCCTAGATGACAGCATCAGCCTGCTTGCTGACCACCCGACCTCCTGTCCCCACCCCAGTCCATACTTCACTCCACGACCCGGATCATCTTCCTACAGAAACGTTCAGGTCACATCACCCTCCTCCTCCAAAATCTCCAGCAGTTGCCTATCCACCTCTGCATCAAACAAAATCTCCTCTCCATTGGCTTTAAAGCAGTCCACCACCTTGCCCCCCTCCTACCTCACCTCCCTCTCCAGCCCAGCCCGCACCCTCCGATCCTCTGGTGCCGCTCACCTTCTCACTGGGCCTCCGTCTCACCTGTCTCACCGCCGACCCCCAGCCCATGTCCTGCCTCTGGCCTGAAACACCCTCCCTCCTCAAATCCACCAGACAATTACTCTCCCCTTCCTGAAGGCCCCTCTCCTCCAAGAGGCCTTCCCAGACTAAGCCCCACTTTTCCTCATCTCCCACTCCCTTCTGCGTCGCCCTGACTTGCTCCCTTTGATCTTCCCCCGCTCCCAGCCCCACAGCACTCATGAACCTATCTGTCATTTTATTTATTTGTATTGATGTCTGTCTCCCCACCTCTAGACTGTAAGCTCGTTGTGGGCGGGGAATGTCACCGCTTAGGGTTGTAATGTACTTTCCCAAGCGCTTAGTACAGTGCTCTGCACACAGTTAGGCTCAATGAATGAATGAATGAATGAAATGGCAGAGCAAGGATCAGAACCCAGATCCTTCTGACTCCCAGGACCGTGTTCTATCCACTGGGCCACGCCGCTTCTCTTCGATGCCTCCTCCTTAGACTGTAAGCTCCATGTGGGAGTAAATTATCTTCCATCTACCCCAGAACTTAGAATAATAATAATAATAATAATGTTGGTATTTGTTAAGCGCTTACTATGTGCAGGGCACTGTTCTAAGCGCTGGGGGAAATGCAGGGTCATCAGGTTGTCTCACTTGAGGTTCACAGTCTTAATCCCCATTTTACAGATGAGGTAACTGAGGCACAGAGAAGTTAAGTGACTTGCTCACAGTCACACAGCTAGAAGACTGTAAGCTCATTATGGACAGGGAATGTATCTGTTTATCGTTGTATCCTATTCTCCCAGATACTTAGTACGGTGCCCTACCCACAGTAAGCGCTCAATAAATACAACTGACTGACGGTAGTGCTTGACACAGACTAAACGTTTAACAAATACCAACCAATCAGTTTTATTTATTGAGCGCTTACTGTGTGCAGGTCACGTAACTGCGGTATCTGTTGAACACTTACTCTGTGCTGGACACCGTACTGAGCACTGGGGTAGATACAAGATGATCGGGTTGGACGCAGTCCCTGTTCTACGTGGGGCTCATTATAGTAGGGAGTGTACTTTATAACAATATAATAATAATGTTGGTATTTGTTAAGCGCTTACTATGTGCAGAGCACTGTTCTAAGCGCTGGAGTAGATACAGGGTAATCAGATTGTTCCACGTGAGCCTCACAGTCTTCATCCCCATTTTACAGATGAGGGAACGAAGGCCCAGAGAAGTGAAGTGACTTGCCCACAGTCACACAGCTGACAAGTGGCGGAGCCGGGATTCGAACCCATGACCTCCGACTCCCAAGCCCGGGCTCTTTCCACTGAGCCACGCTGCTTCCCGATATAACAGACACATTCCCTGCCCACAACGAGCATCCAGTCTACAGTATTCATTACGGCTCAGTGGAAAGAGCCCGGGCTTGGGAGTAGTAAGCGCTTAGCGAATACCAACGTTATTATTATTATCATTTACTGATATCATTATTATTACGATTACTACAGCATAACAGCACGTTTTCCTTAACTGGGATTTGCGGGAGACACTGGCCCTGTGTTTTAAGGGCATCGAGAGGGGTCTTCATCCCTCCCTCCTCCTCCAGGCTGTCATCTCCGTCGCCCTTCGCCCCGATCGACTATAGTCAGTCCCACTCGTGACCTCTCGTCTCGGCCCTCTGTTCTGGAGTGAGATCAGCCGTTGCTCCTTCGGAAGGGGCAGCTGGCTCACTGCGCTGTCGCTGAGACGCCCCGGTGACTTTTGGTATCTTCGAGGCTAATAATAATAATAATACTGTTGGTATTTAAGGGCTTACTATGTGCCAGATATTGTTCTAAGCGCCGGGGTAGATACAAGGTCATCAGGTTGTCCCACGTAAGGGCTCACAGTCTTCATCCCCATTTTACAGACGAGGGAACTGAGGTCCAGAGAAGTGAAGTGACTTGCCCAGGGTCACACAGCTGACAATTGGTGGAGCCGGGATTAGAACCCATGGCCTCTGACTCCCAAGCCCGGGCTCTTTCCACTGAGCCACGCTGCTTTGGGCAAGGCCCCTGAGGGAGGATTTTGCAGAGCGGTAAAATCCTCTCCCGGCTCGCTGGTCTCCCGAGGGCCTCCTCCGCCACCAACCCGACCCAGGACGCCTGGGTCTGGGTTTTTTTTGAGGGTATTTGTTCAGCGCTTACTATGTGCTAGGCACCGTTCTAACCACTGGGGTAGATACGAGCTAATCAGGTTCGTTCATTCATTCAATAGTATTTATCGAGCGCTTAGCAGCGTGGCTCAGTGGAAAGAGCACGGGCTTTGGAGTCAGGGCTCATGAGTTCGAATCCCAGCTCTGCCACTTGTCGGCTGTGTGACTGTGGGCAAGTCACTTAACTTCTCTGCGCCTCAGTTCCCTCATCTGTAAAATGGGGATTAAGACCGTGAGCCCCACGTGGGACAACCTGATTCCCCTATGTCTACCCCAGTGCTTAGAACAGTGCTCGGCACATAGTAAGCGCTTAACAAATACCAACATTATCATTATTATTACTATGTGCAGAGCACCGTACTAAACGCTTGGAATGGACAATTCGGCAACAGATAGAGACCATCCCTGCCCATCGACGGGCTTACAGTCGGCCCTCTCCCACATGGGGCCCCACAATCTGAATCTCCTTTTCACGAGGTAACCAAGGGACAGAGAAGTGAAGTGATTTGCCGAAGGTCACGTGGCAGACAGGTGGCGGGGGCGGGATTAGAACCCAGGACCTTCTGACTCATTCATTCATTCAATAGTATTTATTGAGCGCTTACTATGTGCAGAACACTGTACTAAGCGCTTGGAATGAACAAGTCGGCAACAGATAGAGACGGTCCCCGCCGTTTGACGGGCTCACGGTCTGATCGGGGGAGACGGACAGACGAGAACGATGGCAATGAATAGAGTCGAGGGGAAGAACATCTCGAAAACAATGGCAACTAAATAGAATCGAGGCGATGTACATTTCATTAACAAAATGAATAGGGTGATGAAAATATATACAGTCGAGCAGACGAGTACGGTGCTGAGGGGATGGGAAGGGATGGGGGAGGAGCAGAGGGAGATGGGGGGAAAAGAGGGTTAAGCTGCGGAGAGGTGAAGGGGGGGCGGGAGAGGGAGTAGAGGGAGAAGGGGAGCTCGGTCTGGGAAGGCCTCTCGGAGGAGGTGAGTTTTAAGTAGGGTTTTGAAGAGGGGAAGGGAATCGGTTTGGCGGAGGTGAGGAGGGAGGGCGTTCCGGGACCGCGGGAGGACGCGGCCCGGGGGTCGACGGCGCGACGGGCGAGACCGAGGGACGGCGAGGAGGTGGGCGGCGGAGGAGCGGAGCGTGCGGGGTGGGCGGTAGATGGAGAGAAGGGAGGAGAGGTAGGAAGGGGCGAGGTGATGGACAGCCTCGAAGCCTAGGGTGAGGAGTTTTTGTTTAGAGCGGAGGTCGATAGGCAACCACTGGAGGTGTCTAAGAAGGGGAGTGACAGGCTCAGATCGTTTCTGCAAGAAGAGGAGCCGGGCGGCGGAGTGAAGAATAGACCGGAGCGGGGCGAGAGGGGAGGAAGGGAGGTCGGAGAGAAGGCCGACACGGTAGTCTAGCCGGGATATAACGAGAGCCCGTAGCGGTAAGGTAGCCTTCTGGGTGGAGAGGAAAGGGCGGATCTTGGCGATATCGTAAAGGTGAAACCGGCGGGTCTCGGTAACGGATAGGACGCGTGGGGTGAACGAGAGAGACGAGTTAAGGATGACACCGAGATCGCGGGCCCGAGAGACGGGAAGGACGGTCGTGCCGTCCACGGTGATAGGGAAGTCTGGGAGAGGACCGGGCTCAGGGGGCGGGGGAAGATGAGGAGCTCAGTCTCGCTCACGTTGAGTTTTAGGTGGCGGGCCGACATCCAGGCGGAGACGTCCCGGAGGCGGGAGGAGACGCGAGCCCGAAGGGAGGGGGAGAGGACAGGGGCGGAGATGTAGATCCGCGTGTCATCTGCGTAGAGATGGTAGTCGAAGCCGTGAGAGCGGACGAGTTCACCGAGGGAGTGAGTGTAAATGGAGAACGGAAGAGGGCCGAGAACTGACCCTTGAGGGACTCCGACAGTTAAAGGATGGGAGGGGGAGGAGGCGCCTGCGAAGGAGACTCCCAGGCCCGTGCTGTATCCGGGAGACCGCACCGCTTCACAGAGCAGCGGGCAGGTCCGGAGTGGCCGCCTAAGTGACCTCACAGGTTTTGCCATCTATCAAGATTCCTGCTCAACCTACCCGCTAGAGCCAGAGGCCCGAGATGATTTTTCAGTCGGAAACCTTCTCCCCTGATAACGTCACCCCAGCCATCGCTCCCCTCTCCTCCATCGATCAATCGACCAGTGGTATTTATTGAACGCTTACTGTGTGCGGGGCACTGAACTGAGCCCTTGGGAGAATGCCATACCACAGAGTCGGTAACAATAATAAGGAATAATTGTGGTATCTGTTAAACGCTTACTATGTGCCAGACATTATACTAAGCGCCGAAGGGGAAACGAGCAAATCGGGTTGGACACAGAGAGTCTCCATCCCCATTTTGCAGATGAGGGAACTGGGGCACAGAGAAGTGAAATGACCTGCCCAAGGCCAGGTTGGTACTGGAAGCAGCGTGGCTCAGGGGAAAGAGCTCGGGCTTAGGAGCCAGAGGTCATGGGTTCGAATCCCGGCTCTGCCACCTGTCAGCTGTGTGACTGTGGGCAAGTCACAACTTCTCTGTGCCTCAGTTACCTCATCTGTAAAATGGGGGATGAAGACTGTGAGCCTCACGTGGGACAACCCGATTACCCTGTATCTACCCCAGCGCTTAGAACAGTGCTCTGCATATAGTGAGCGCTTAACAAATACCAACATTATTATTACTAACGCCATTTCACCTCTTATCCTTGATGAGAAGCATTATGAGAAGCAGTGTGGCTTAGCGGCAAGAGCCCGGGCTTGGGAGTCAGATGTTGTGGGTTCTAATCCCGGCTCCACCACTTGTCAGCTCTGTGACTTTGGGCAAGTGGCTTCTCTGTGCCTCAGATACCTCATTTGTAAATTGGGGAGTAAGACTGCGAGTCCCACGTGGGACAACCTGCAGACTTTTTAATCTCCCCCAGCGCTTAGAACAGTGCTTGGCACATAGTAAGCGGCTTAACAAATACCATCATCATCATCATTATTATTATAAGGTATGGGAGGACCGTCCCAGCTCAACCTGGCATGGCCATCCTATTATCCTCTCCCTAGGGCTTAGTACAGTGCTCTGCACCCAGTAAGCACTTAATGAATACAAATGGAGGAATTTTGGCATGCTGTGATTTAAACAATAGCACAGGGAGGCAAACACCAGAAAGCCGCACGATTATCTCCTCCAGGACTGAGGCTGGGTTTGTTGGAAAACGAGTGGAAATAAATCCACTAGCTTTTAAGGGCGGTTCTCCCTAGGTGACAGATGGTGACAGATCTGTATGAACCATTCCTTGACATTTAACAGACTAGCAACTCAAGCCTTCCGGGCCGACAAAAAAGAGAAATGAGTTAACCCTTTTTTGCCATGTTAACGGGGTCTTGAACGTCAGCGAAGAAGCAAATCCAGATGCCGAAACTCAAAAAAATCTGACCCCGAGAAGCAGAGAAATTCTTCCCTGTCACTAAGCGCGTCGGCAAACGTGACAGGCCGACACGATCGTTCACTGACCAGGACCACGGGGGGTCCGCGCCCTGCTTTGACCGAACAGGAATACTTTCCGTATCAAAGATACTTTTGTGTGTGCGAAGGGAAGGCAGAAGATTCCCCGAACCGAGAACGGTTCATTGGAGATAAGCGGAAGTCAGGGTTTCCGTTCTTTCTTTCTCGTGTTTGGTTCCCGTGACCAAAGGAGCAGGTAAGGACGCGACTCTCCCGGTCTCCACTTCACCCAGGGCAGCGGACAGCATCGCCCGGGCAAAGCAAACAATAAATCACTCGATGGGGATTTATTAAGCACTTACTGTACACAGAGCACTCTACTAAGCACGGGCCTGGGAGTCGGAAGGTCACGGGTTCTAATCCCAGCCCCGCCACTTGTCTGCCGTGTGACCTTGGACAAGTCACTTCGCTTCTCTTGGCCTCAATTACTTCATCTCCGAAACAGGGATTGAGACTGCGAGCCCCACGTGGGACAGTACTTGTATACACTCCAGTCCTTAATAATAATAATAATAATAATAATGTTGGTATTTGCTAAGCGCTATGTGCAGAGCACTGTTCTAAACACTGGGGTAGATACAGGGTCATCAGGTTGTCCCACGTGAGGCTCACAGTCTTAATCCCCATTTTACAGATGAGGGAACTGAGGCACCAAGAAGGGAAGTGACTTGCCCACAGTCACACAGCTGACAAGTGGCAGAGCTGGGACAGTACAGTGCCTGGCACATAGTAAGTGCTTAACAGATACTATCATAATGATTATGATATTATGATCATTATGATTATTACTATTATTATCCCTTGGAAGAGAAAAGGGAATAATCAGTGCCTGACACATAATAAGTGCTTAACAAATCCTATTATTGTGATTATTATCATTATCCCCTGGAAGCGAAAAGGGAATAGTCAGTGCCTGGCACATAGTAAGTGCTTAACCAATACTATCATTTTGATTATTATTATTATCACTTGGAAGAGATAAGGGAATAATCAAAATTGTAGTCAATTTGAAGAAGTGGAATGATGCCAAGGCTGAGGAAAAAGCCACAGAAATTCTGTTTGCATATGGACAGTCATATCTTCTTCTTTTTTTCCTCTAGCATGTGGGCGTACACTAATTTTAATGGGTGTCAAAGGCAAACCCGACTCAGTGTGCTAGATTTTTCTTCAGTAGAGTCACTGAATTTCCACTCAGCGGTATTTACCGAGTGTCGACCGTGTGCAGAACACTGAACTGAGCGCTTGGGAGAGTCCGGTACCATAGAGTCGGTAGACAGACTCCTGACCACGAGAAGCGTACAGTCGAGCAGGGGAGGTTGAAGAGCGTATACGAACTTCTTTCGATCGGTCGTATTTCTTGAGTGCTTACGGCGTGCAGAGCGCTGTACTGAGCGCTTGGAAGAGTACAGTATAACAGAGGGAGTAGATACGTGCCCTGCCCAGAGCGAGCTTACAGTCTAGAGAACGAGCTATTTCTCTCTTCGGGCTCAAGATAGCACTCGGAGCGAATGTTTATTCTTCCCATGCTTTTACCTCATTCGTCTTCGTGAATTCTGTTCCTTCCTTCCTTTTTTCCTAACAGCCAGGAAAGAGAAAATGGGTAACCGGCAAGAAGGTTTAGCACACAGATACTCAGTCAGGTCCTTGATTCGAGGGAACGGGGACACATCGAGTCACGCGCTCGTCTGCCACCATTAACCACAGGAATGTCATTCACTCATTCAGTCGTATTTATTGAGCGCTTACTGTGTGCAGAGCACTGTACTAAGCGCTTGGAATGTACAATTTAGCAACAGATAGAGACAATCCCCGCCCAAAGACGGGCTCACAGTCTAAACGGGGGAGACAGACAACAAAACAGAACAGAACAAAACAAGTAGTCCGGCGTCAGTATCAAAATAGAAACATAGATATATGTACATCTTTAACAAAATAAATAGAGTAATAAATAATATATACAAATATTCACTTTTGGGGAGGGAAGGGGGAAGAGCAGAGGGAGGGCGAAGGGGGGATGGAGAGGGGAGGATGTCGATGGAAATCTTTCATGAAATAACTGTCTGAATCCGCTCGGTTTATGCGGCAGGAGACGGGGCAGCGGATGGACGTGGAGCTACAGAAAGAGGGAACTCAGAGATCTCGCCCACATCTCCTGCAGCGTAGGTTTTTCAGGTCCCTGCTGCAGGTTTTTACCAGCAGAGGACCGGCATGCCACATTCCCAAGCCTCTGCCTCCAGATTTCAGCCCCCTTCCCGGTCACGGGGGTTAGCGTGCCCTCATGATCTAGACGGGGACAGACACATTAATATGGATTATGAATATATGCAGAAGTGCTTTGGAACCATTATAACAATAATAATGATGGCTTTTAAGTGCTTACTATGTGCAAAGCACTGTTCTAAGCACTGGGGGGGGGGGATACGAGGCGATCAGGTTGTCCCACGTGGGGCTCCCAGTCTTCATCCCCATTTTACAGACGAGGGAACTGAGAAGTGAAGTGACTTGCCCAAAGTCACACGGCTGACAAGCGGCGGATGAGAACCCACGACCTCTGACTCCCAAACCCGGGCTCTTTGCGCTGAGCCACGCTGCTGCAAAGTGCTTGAAGGGGTTGGATCCAATTGCTCAGTCGACGCAGAAGCGAGGCCGGATAGGGGACGTGAGGCTTTAGGTGGGGAAGGGCTTTGGGAGGAGATGTGATTTTTTGGCGGGGGGCTTGATGGGGAGAGTGGCGATCTGTCCTGTAATAATACCGGTATTTGTGAAGCACCTACTATGTGCCAAGCACTGTTCTAAGCTCTGGGGGAGATACGGGTTGATCAGGTGGGGCTCCCAGTCTTCATCCCCATTTTCCAGATGAGGTCACTGAGGCCCAGAGAAGTGAAGTGACTTGCCCGAGGTCACCCAGCTGGCAAGCGGCAGAGCCGGGATTAGAACTCACGACCTCTGACTCCCCAGCCCGGGCTCTTTCCACTGGAGCCACGCTGCGAAGAGGGAGGGAATTCCAGACCAGAGGGAATATGTGGGCCAGGGGTTGACACTGAGATAGACGGGCTCGAGGTAGAGCGAGTAGGGTGGCGTTGAAGGGGCGAAGCGTGCGGGCTGGGTCGTGGTGGGAGGGTGGCGGGGCGAGGTAGGACGGGGGCGAAGGTGGTGGACGGCTCTAAAGCCGACGCTGAGGAGTTTCTGTTTCATGTGGAGGCGGATGGGCAACGGGCTGTGAGGAGACACGGACTGAGCCGACTGATGCGTTTTGCTAGAAATCAATTATCGATTTAGTTGCAGTATTTTTTGAAAGACACGGCTTTTCCATTTTTTTCTGAGGTGGACCGCAGAGATGAAGCTACCGGTTTAATATCACGGTAACAGCGGTACTAATAACGGCGACGGTGATGCAGCGCTCGCTCCGTGCTAAGCACTGTACCGCGCCTTGGGAGAGCAAGAGAAACAGGCTGAATGTAATATAATAATGATGATGATGGTATTTGTTAAGCGCTTACTATGTGCAAAACACTGTTCTAAGCACTGGGGGGTTACAAGGTGATCAGGTTGTCCCACGTGGGGCTCACGATCTTCATCCCCATTTCACAGATGAGGGAACTGAGGCCCAGAGAAGTGAAGTGACTTGCCCAAAGTCACACAGCTGGCAAGCGGCGGAGCCGGGATTAGAACCCACGACCTCTGACTCCCACTCTTTCCACTGAGCCACGCTGCCAAGATGATTGTGATTAACTGCACAAGACAAACCTAAAGATGTTAACGTAGTCGACGTTCTGTATTAGTACGACATTCTGCTATATCTCAGGTCACTTCCCTTCTCTTTTCCTCGGTTTCCTCCTCTGTAAAATGGGGTTTCCATATCTGTTGTCCCTCCTACTTAGACTCTGAGCCCCATGTAGGACAGGGACTGTGTCCAACCTAATTATCTTGACTCCACCTAAGCACTTAGAACTGTGCTTGGCACGGAGTAGGCGCTGAATAAATATCATCATCATCATCATTATTAGCCGCTGGAGAGAGTGAATCATTCATTTTCAATAATAATAATAACGATGGTATTTGTTAGGCCCTTACTGTGTGCCAAGCACTGTTTTAATAATAATAATAACGTTGGTATTTAAGCGCTTACTATGTGCAGAGCACTGTTCTAAGCGCTGGGGGAGATACAGGGTAATCAGGTTGTCCCACGTGGGGCTCGCGATCTTAATCCTCATTTTACCGATGAGGTAACTGAGGCACAGAGAAGTGCAGTGACTTGCCCACGGTCACACAGCTGACAGGTGGCAGAGCCGGGATTCGAACCCATGACCTCTGACTCCCAAGCCCGGGCTCTTGCCACTGAGCCATTAAGCGCTCACACACACACATACTCTCTCGGCTGCAGGAATCCAAACGGGTTTTAGGCACAGGAAAACCAAAGGACTTCTCACTGGGGAGAATCAATTAATCAATTGGACTTACTGAGCGCTCACTGTGTGCAAAGCCCTGTTATAGGCACTCCAGAGAGTACAAGCAAGTTAGCAGACATGATCTGTGCCCTTAAAGCCTACAACCCAGCAGCTCTTTCCTACTCACCTTTGCCCCACAGCACTTCGTGACCATGATGATGGAATTTGTTAAGAGCTCACTATGTGCCGAGCACTGTTCTAAGCCCTGGGGTGGGGGGGGGGAGACAAGGTAATCAGGTTGTCCCACGTGGGGCTCACGGTCTTCATCCCCATTTTACAGATGAGGGAACTGAGGCCCAGAGAAGTGAAGCGACTTGCCCAAAGTCTCACAGCTGACAAGTGGCAGAGGCGGAATTCGAACCCATGACCTCTGACTCCCAAGCCCGGGCTCCTGCCACTGAGCCACGCTGCTTCTCTGAAACCCCACTTTCCGTGAAACCCCACTTTTACAGCAGTGGAAAACGACGGATTTCACATGGCCCGTTCTCCGTTTGACATTCGGAGTTGGAAGAGCACACCGATACAGGGAAGCAGCGTGGCCTAGTGGTTAGAGCCCGGGCCTGGGAGGCAGAATTATAATAATAATAATAATAATAATGGCATTTGTTAAGCGCTTATTATGTGCAGAGCACTATTCTAAGCGCTGGGGGGGTACGAGGTGCTCAGGTTGACCCACGTGGAGCTCAGTCTTCATCCCCATTTTACAGATGAGGGAACTGAGACCTAGAGAAGTGAAGTGACTCGCCCCGAGTCACACAGCTGAAGGACAGGGGTTCTAATCCCGGCACCGCCACTTATCTGCTGTGTGGCCTTGGGCGAGTCACTTCACTTCTCTGCGCCTCCGTGACCTCGTCTGGAAAAGGGGGATGGAGACGGTGAGTCCCAGGTGGGACGGGGACCGTGTCCGACCCGATTCACTTGTATCCACCCCAGCGCTGAGTACAGTGCCTGGCATGCTTAACGAATACCGTAATCATTATTATTTAGACTGTGAGCCCGTCGTTGGGCAGGGATCGTCTCCATCTGTTGCCGAATTGTACATTCCAAGTGCTTAGTACAGCTCTCTGCGCATAGTAAGCGCTCAATAAATACGATCGAATGAATTATCATTATATAAGGGAGTCATTTTGGGCAGGGAATGTGTCTACCAACTTTGTTAAACCGTCCTCTCCCAAGCCTTTAGTACGGTGCCCCGAACCCGATGAGCGCTCAATAAAAACCATTGATTGATTGACTCTCATTCATTCATTCATTCATTCATTCAATAGTATTTATCGAGCGCTTACTTTGGGCGGAGCACTGTACTAAGCGCTTGGAATGGACAAATCGGCAACAGATAGAGACAGTCCCTGCCCATCGATGGGCTTACAGTCTAATCGGGGGAGACAGACAAAAACAATAGCAATAGATAGAATCAAGGGGATGTACATCTCAATAAAACAATAGCGATAAATAGAATCAAGGGGATGTACATCTCATTCACAAAATAAATAGGGTAATAAAAAAATATATACAAATGAGCGGATGAGCACAGTGCTGAGGGGAAAGGAGAGGGGGAAAGCGGGGGGAAAAGAGGGCTTAGCTAATTGTGACCCAGATCCTTACATCCATAGTTCGTGCGTCTGGCTTGCTGGACTAAAATGTTGGGATCTTGATTCTTTCCCTCTAAGTTTTTCCCCGTCCCCTAGAATCCAAATCCGAGCAGGGCTCCTTAACAGAACCCCAAGGGAAAGACCCGCCTCACAGAGGAGTCGTAATGCGGCACTTTAAAAGAAAAATCACAAGTTCTTTCCTGTATCGGATATTCCCGTGCAACTAGAAAATATGCTAGAAAATCCGCAGGGAGAGGGGAGGAACTTTCATTCATTCAGTCGTATCGATTGAGCGCTTACCGTGTGCGAAGCACTGTACTAAGTGCTTGAGGGAGTGCGGTTTGACAACAGACGGACACATTCCTGCCTGCCACGAGCTTACAGTCTAGAGGGGGAGATAGACATTGATATAAATAAATAGGAAGGTAAATAAACTGCAGATACATATATAGTCGTTCAATTGTATTTATTGAGCGCTTAGGGTTTGCAGAGCACTGTACTAAGCGCTTGGAAAGTACAATTTGGCAACAGATAGAGACAATCCCTGGCCAGTGACGGGCTCACAGTCTAATCAGTCTATATCTATCTATCTATCTATCTATCTATCTATCTATCTATCTATCTACTGCTCTATCTATCTACTGCTCTATCTATCTATCTATCTCTATCTGGATATATCTAGATAGATAGATATATCTATCTATAGCTATTATATATCTATTATATATCTATCTATTATCTATCTATATCTAATAATATCTATATCTATCTAGATATAGATATCTAGATAGATAGAAATCTATATCTCTATCTAGAGATGATAGATAGAAATCTATATCAATAGATATATCTAGAGATAGATGGATAGATAGATATATCTAGATAGAGGTAGATAGATATATCTAGATTGAGATAGATAGATAGATAGATAGATAGATAGATAGATAGATAGATAGATAGATAGATAGATAGATATAGATGGATGGTAGGTAGGTAGGTAGGTAGGTAGATAGGTAGATCTTTCCACTCTCAGTCTTGTTTTGAACAGACTCCTGCTTCTTGTAAAAAAAAATGCGCTTCCCTGGAAAAAAAAAATCTTCCCTTTTGATCCTGTCACATTGCCTTTGAAGAACGGGGTTGCCATCTCCTGGAGAATAGACATTAATTACCACATTAGAGCGTGGCACTGAAAAGGACTTTTGGCCCCATCGGCTTGGTCTTCGATTTTAAATCGCTTTCCTTGCACGCCGCCTCAAGGGCCGCTCCAATTCAAAAAGCCCACCCGTTGTATGAGAACCATGGCTCAGTGGCTCATGGCTTAGAGAAGCAGCGTGGCTCAGTGGAAAGAGCCCGGGCTTGGGAGTCTGAGGTCAAGGGTTCGAATTCCCACTCTGCCCCTCGTCAGCTGTGTGACTGTGGGCAGGTCGCGTCACTTCTCTGGGCCTCAGTGACCTCATCGGTAAAATGGGGATTAACCGGGAGCCTCACGTGGGACAACCTGATGACCCTGTATCTCCCCCAGCGCTTAGAACGGTGCTCTGCACGGAGTAAGCGCTTAACAAATACCAACATGATTATTATTATTATTAGAACCTTGTGCAGATCACCAAACTGTGCCCCTTTCAACAGAGATTGGGGTTTAATTAAGCCTGGGGGTGGGGGGGGTGGGGGTGGGTAAGAAGGTTGGCAGAGAAAAGGCATCATCGTTCTAGCCCCCGGCTAGAAGTTGGAGCAACTTTTCTCAGTGGCTTCTTTGACTTCCTGCGGGCAGAGAGAAATGAGAATGTGGGCGAAGCGCCTTGTATAATGAAGAAATGTTTCCTCCACTGTGCCTGATCCTTCCCGCCCCGGCAAACTATTTTTCTTTGCTTTTTGGCTTCTGGTATGTCATTCATTCATTCATTCATTCATTCATTCATTCATTCATTCATTCATTCATTCATTCATTCGTATTTATTGAGCACTCACTATGTGCAGAGCACTGTACTAAGCGCTTGGAATGTACAAATCGGCAACAGATAGCGACAGTCCCTGCCCTCTGAGAAGACTTACAGTCTAATAGGGGGAGACAGACATAAACAATAGCAATGAATAGAATCAAGGGGATGGACATCTCATTAAAACAATAGCAGTAAATAGAATCGAGGGGATGTACATCTCATTAACAAAATAAATACGGTAATAAAAACATATACAAATGAGCGGACGAGCGTAGTATTTCCTTACTAAGGGCTAGGCGCTGTACTAAGCGCTGGGAGAGATACGAGCTAATCGCGTCAGATGCGGTCCCTGTCCTACATGGGGCTCACGGTCTTAATCCCTCTTTTACAGGTGAGGGAACTGAGGCCCAGAGAACTTCAGTGACTTGCCCAAGATCACAGAGCGGACAGGCGGCGGAGCTAGGATCGGAACCCAGGGCCTTCTGAACTCCCAGACCTGGGCTCTACCCACTAGACCACACTGCTTTGAGTTACCAGGGCACAAGATTCCCAAATGACAGGCGTTTATTCAGTTCATTCATTCAGTCGTATTTACTGAGCGCTTACTGTGGGCAGAGCACTGTACTAAGCGCTTGGGATGTACAATTTGGCAACAGATAGAGACAGTCCCCGCCGGGCTCACAGTCTGAACGGTTGAGACGGACAACAAAAGAGAACAGAACGAAACAAAGAACGAAACAAGTAGTTCATTCATTCATTCAATCATATTTATTGAGCGCTTACTGTGTGCAGAGCAGTGTACTAAGCGCTTGGAATGGACAATTCGGCAACAGATAGAGACAATCCCTGCCCCTCGACTGGCAAGCAGCGTGGCTCAGTGGAAAGAGCCAGGGCTTGGGAGTCAGAGGTCATGGGTTCGAATCCCGGCTCTGCCACTCGTCAACTGTGTGACTGCGGGCAAGTCACTTCACTTCTCTGTGCCTCAGTGACCTCATCTGTAAAATGGGGATTAAGTCTGTGAGCCTCACGTAGGACAACCTGATTCCCCTGTATCTACCCCAGCGCTCAGAACAGTGATCTGCACAGAGTAAGCGCTTAACAAATTCCAACATTATTATTATTAAATGGGGGGAACAGACAGTAAAGCCAAACAGAACAAAACAAAACAAGTAGCCTGGCGTAGATATCGGGAAGCAGCGTGGCTCAGGGGAAAGAGCCCGGGTTTGGGAGTCAGAGGTCATGAGTTCTAATCCTGGCTCCGCCACTTGTCAGCTGTGTGACTTTGGGCTAGTCACTTCACTTCTCTGGGCCTCAGTTCCCTCATCTGTAAAATGGGGATTAAGACTGTGAGCCTCACGTGGGACAACCTGATGACCCTGTATCTCCCCCAGCACTTAGAACAGTGCTCTGCACATAGTAAGCGCTTAACAAATACCAACATTATTATTATTATCATTAATCCCGGCTCCGCCACTTGTCAGCTGTGGGACTTTGGGCACGTCATTCACACCTCTGAGCCTCAGTAACCTCCTTTGGAAAACGGGGGTGAAGACTGTGAGCCCCACATGGGGCAACCTGCTGACCTTTTATCTCCCCCAGAGCTTAGAACAGTGCTTCGCACATAGTAAGCGCTTAACAAAATACCATCGTCATGGTCCGTGTCCCATGTGCGGCTCACAGTCTTAATCCCCATTCATTCATTCAATCGTATTATTGAGCGCTTACTGTGTGCCGAGCACTGTACTAGGCCCTTGGAAAGTACCAGGTAACAACAATAAAGGGAGACCGTCCCTGCCCACGGCGGGCTCCCATTTTACGGGTGAGGTCACTGAGGCCCAGAGAAGTGAAGTGACTTGCCCAAGGTCACACAGCAGACGGGTGATGTAGCCGGCATTAGAACTCAGGTCCTTCTGACTCCCAGGCTCCTGCTTCTATCCATTAGGCCACACTGCTTTTCCCTCCTACTTAAACGGAGAGCCCCACGGGGATCAGGGACAGTGATTTGATTACCTTCTGTCTACTCCAATGCTTAGTACAGTGCTTGACGCATAGTAAATAATGATAATAATAATAATGTTGGGATTTGTTAAGCGCTTACTATGTGCAGAGCACTGTTCTAAGCGCTGGGGGAGATACAGGGTCATCTGGTTGTCCCACGTGGGGCTCACAGTCTTAATCCTCATTTTACAGATGAGGTAACTGAGGCACAGAGAAGTGAAGTGACTTGCCCACGGTCACACAGCTGGCAGGTGGCAGAGGCGGGATTCGAACCCATAACCTCTGACTCCCCAGCCCGGGCTCTTTCCACTGAGCCAGGCTGCCTAACAAATGCCAGCATTACTAAGTGGAGACCCCCTTATCCCTTCTCCTTAAACGGTGAGCCCCATGAGGGCCGGGACTATGTCTGACTCGATTAACCTGTCTCTATCCCAACACTTAGTACGGTCCTTGATGCATAGCAAGCATCTAACAAATACCAGCATTATTAATAATAATAATAACAATTTGTGGCATTTGTTAAGCCCTTCCTAGGTGCCAAGCACGGTACTAAGCGTTGGGATGGATACAAGCTAGTTGGGTTGGACACAGTCCCTGTCCCACGTGGGGCTCCCATTTTAAAGTGGAGGGAACTGAGTCCCAGAGAAGTAAAGTGACTTGCCCAAGGTCACACAGCGGACCAGTGGGGGAGCCGGGACTAGAACCCGTGACCATCAACTCCAACTCTCTCCTGGACCCCCTCCAATCTGGCTTCCGTCCCCTCCACTCTACCGAGACTGCTCTCTCAAAGGTCACCCGTGACCTCCTTCTTGCCAAATCCAACGGCTCCTACTCCATCCTGATCCTCCTCGACCTGTCGGCTGCCTGTGACACGGTCGACCGTCCCCTCCTCCTCCACACCTCATCTCACCTCGGCTTCACGGACTCCGTCCTCTCCCGGTTCTCCTCTCATCTCTCTGGCCGGTCCTTCTCGGTCTCCTTCGCGGTCTCCTCCTCCCCCTCCCATCCTCTGTCGGGGTTCCTGAGGGGTCGGTTCTCGGCCCTCTTCCGTTCGCCATCTACACTCACTCCCTCGGTGAACTCATCCGCTCCCACGGCTTCGACTATCATCTCTATGCAGATGACACACGGATCTACACCTCCTCCCCTGTCCTCTCCCCCTCCCTTCGGGCTCGCATCTCCTCCCGCCTCCAAGACGTCTCCACCTGGCCGTCTGCCCGCCGCCTAAAACTCAACATGGCCAAAACTGAGCTCCTCGTCTTCCCGCCCGAGCCCGGTCCTCTCCCCGACTTCCCTTCACCGTGGACGGTACGACCGTCCTTCCCGTCTCTCGGGCCCGCGACCTCGGTGTCATCTTCGACTCGTCTCTCTCGTTCGCCCCACGCGTCCTATCCGTCACCGAGACCCGCCGGTCTCACCTTTACAATATCGCCAAGATCCGCCCTTTCCTCTCCACCCCAACGGCTACCTTACCGCTACGGGCTCTCGTAATATCCCGGCTGGATTATTGTCAGCCTTCTCTCTGACCTCCCTTCCTCCTGTCTCGCCCCGCTCCCGGTCTATTCTTCACCCCGCTGCCCGGCTCATCTTCCTGCAGAACTGCTTTCGACATGCCACTCCCCTTCTTAAAAACCTCCGGTGGTTGCCTGTCGACCTCCGCACGAAACAAAAATTTCTCACTCTAGGCTTTGAGGCTCTCCATCCCCTTGCCCCCTCCTACCTCACCTCCCTTCTCTCCTTCTCCAGTCCAGCTCACACACTCCACTCCTCTGGTGCCGCTCACCTCCTCACCGTCCCCCTTTCTCGCCCATCCCGCCGTCGACCCCCGGCCCCCGTCCTCCCGCTGTCCCGGAACGCCCTCCCTCCTCACCTCCGCCGAACTGACTCTCTTCCCCTCTTCAGAGCCCTGCCGAGAGCTCACCTCCTCCAGGAGGCCTTCCCACACTGAGCCCCCTTTTCCCTCTGCTCTCCCTCCCCTCCTCTCAGCACTGTGCTCATTTGTATGTATTATTACCCTATTTATTTTGTTAATGAGGTGTACATCCCCTTGATTCTATTTATCTTGATGATGTCTTGTTTTTGTTTCGTTGTGTTTTGCTCTGCCATATGTCTCCCCGGATTAGACTGTGAGCCCGTCATTGGGCGGGGATGGTCTCTATCTGTTGCCAGATTGTACATTCCAAGCGTTTAGTCCAGTTGCACCTAGCAAGCGCTCAATAAATACTATTGGATGAAGGAATGAATGTCCTTCCTTCTGACTCCCAAGCTCATGCTCGATATATTACCCCAAGTGGAGCCCCTGCTCTCCCTCCTTCTTGATACTACTAATAGTTATTATGGTATTTGTTAAGTGTGTACTACGTGCCGGGCACTGTACTAAGCACTGAGGTGGATACAAACCAATTGAATTGAACGTAGTCCCCCTCCCACAGTCGGCCTCATAGTCTTAATCCCCATTTGACAGCTAATACTAATTACGGTATTTCTAAAGCGCTTAACTATGTGCCAGCCGCTGTACTAAGCACTAGGGTGGATACAAGCTAATTGGGTTGAACGCAGTCCCCGTCCTGCGGTCGGGCTCATAGTCTTAATCCCCCTTTTACAGATAATATTAATTATGATATTTCTGAAGCGCTTAACTATGTGCCGGGCACTGTACTAAGCGCTGGGGCGGATGAGCAGATTGCGTTGGACCCAATCCAAGTGCCACACGGGGCTCACGGTCTCGATCCCCATTTTACAGATGAGATAACCGAGGCCCAGGGGAGTGAACCGACTTGCCCAAGGTGGCGCCGAAGACCATCCAGGTCCTTCTGACTCCCAGGACCCTGCTCTATCCACTAGGCCAGAGGGCTTCTCTATGAGGGACCTGAGGCACAGAGAAAGTAAAGTGACGTGACCGGCCCAGGGTCGCACAGCAGACGAGCGGCGGAGCCGGATTAGAACCCGTGACCTTCCGACGCGCAGGCCCGGGCTCTAGCCACTGGGCTAGACTGCGAGCCCCACGTGGGACGGGACCCGTGTACCGCCCCATTATCTTGCATCTGCCCCAGCGCTTCCCACGGCCCGACGGATGGAGCCCGGGCCTGGGCGGCAGAAGGTCATGGGTTCTAAACCCGGCTCCAGCGCTCAATAATAATAACGGTGACGGTATTCGTTAAGCGCGTACTATGTGCCAAGCACTGTTTTAAGCGCCGGAGTTCAGAGGAGGTTGTCGGGTTGTCCCACGTGGGGCTCCCAGTCTTCATCCCCATTTTCCAGAGGAGGGAACTGAGGCCCAGAGAAGTGAAGCGGCTTGCCCGAGGTCACACAGCTGACTAGCGGCGGAGCCGGGATTGGAACCCACGTCCTCTGACTCCCGAGCCCGGGCTCTTTCCGCTAAGCCGCGCCGCGTCTCTTCTGCTGTGTGACCCTGGGGAAGTCACTTCACTTCTCTGGGCCTCACTCCCCTCATCTGGAAAATGGGGATTGAGACCGTGAGCCCCATATGAGAAGCAGCGTGGCTCAGTGGAAAGAGCCGGGGCTTTGGAGTCAGAGGTCATGGGTTCGAATCCCAGCTGTGTGACTGTGGGCAAGTCACTTGACTTCTCTGGGCCTCAGTTCCCTCATCTGTAAAATGGGGATGAAGACTGGGAGCCCCACGTGGGACAACCTGATTCCCCTCTGTCTCCCCCAGCGCTTAGAACAGTGCTCTGCCCATAGTAAGCGCTTAACAAATACCAACATTATTATTATTATCAGTGTTTAGAACAGTGCTTGCCTCATAGTAAGCGTTTAACAAATCCTATCATTCTTACTATTATTATCTGAGACGGGGACTGCGTTCGACCCGATTTCCTCGTCTCCACCCCAGCGCTTAGAGCAGTGCCTGGCACGTGGTAGGCGCTTAACACGTATCGTCGACATGATGATGATCAGTCCAGCAGGCGGCACAAAAGAAGTGCCTTTTCTGCTGATGGAAACAGGGCCCGATACCTGGGGCTGCCCTCCACCTATAGTGGGAAGCAGCGTGGCTCAGTGGAAAGAGCCCGGACTTCGGAGTCAGAGGTCACGCGTTCGACTCCCGGCCCTGCCGCCTGTCAGCTGTGCGACTGTGGGCGAGTCACTTCACTTCTCTGGGCCTCAGTTCCCTCATCTGTAAAATGGGGATTATCTGTGAGCCTCACGTGGGACAAACGGATGACCCTGTATCTGCCCCAGCGCTTAGAACGGTGCTCGGCACCTAGTAAGCGCTTAACGAATACCAACATTGTTATATCTAGATAGCATTTTAGATGTTGATTCCTGAGCCAGTTTCAGGCTTTCTGCCCAGAGGTGGCCGACAGAATGAACAAAGTGCTCCTGTTATTTAAGGTTTTGTTTCAATGTTCTGCGAATGTGCCGTTCCCGGCCTTAATTACGGCAGCCCCCGATGTGTGGCCGGCTCTCTGCTGACCCCGCAGCTGGGCTCTTAGCCGTGTGTGATCTGAGCGTGGCCCCTGGAAGGGTAACCAGTTCTCGGGGTGCTCGGTGGAGCTTCAGGCAGACGGGTGTCTCGGGGAGCGGTGTCGGGAGCCGATATGGTCAGCTGTGTGACTGTGGGCAAGTCACTTCGCTTCTCCGTGCCTCAGTGACCTCATCTGGAAAATGGGGATTAACTGTGAGGCCTCGCGTGGGCCAACCTGATGACCCTGTATCTCCCCCAGCGCTCAGGACGGTGCTCTGCACATAGGAAGCGCTTAACGAATACCAACATTATTAAATGGTGGGGAGAACTGGGCCGTAGCCTGGTGGGCTGCGAGCAGGAGCAAGGGAGGGGGAGGGAGGCTCACCTTTCGCCGTCTCTGCTGTGTCCTACTTGGGGTTGCTTTTTAAATCGACCTCATGCCAGCTGTGACCTTGGGGTTCAGCCACCCCCTCCCCCCCCGAGAGGCGGCCGGATCACCGAGTCCGCTCAGCTGGAGGTGCCAGGGCCGGCCGGGACAGGGTCGGGGATCCTGCCACCCGAGGCCCAGACCTTCCCGGAGACCTTTTCCAGCTCTCCACCATCCTACCGGCTCTAATCTCTCAGTCAGAGGTCAGTCAGAGCCAGTCAGTCAGTCAGAGGTCATGGGTCCGAACCCCGGCTCTGCCACTTGTCAGCTGTGGGACTTGGGGCAAGTCACTTCACTTCTCGGTGCCTCAGTTACCTCATCTGGAAAATGGGGATGAAGACTGTGAGCCCCACGTGGGCCAACCTGATTCCCCCTGTGTCTACCCCAGCGCTTAGAACGGTGCTCGGCACGTAGTAAGCGCTTAACAAATACCAACATTATTAATCTCTCAATGCCCATCGCTGCCCTGGACCGGGGGTGGTGGGATGCAAAAGCCGGTAGGCCGAAAGGAAGGGCAGGAACTGGCCAGGTGGGGTTGGAAGGAAGGGAGAGCTGTTCTCCATTATCTGCTCCCTCAAAACACTCCCTGGGGGAAGTGGCTGGTTTCCACCTGCCGGGCCCTTGGACGTCACCTCCCCAACCGTCCTCCCCCCACTCCCCCAGGAAGCAGCCATGCTTTGGGAAGCCCTCACTCCCTCCTCCCCTGTGAGGTGATAGATTTCCCCCACCCCCCCTTTCCCTACCCCCATCCCCGGCCTACAATGTCCTCGTTCTCACTGTTACCTTAGCCGCCACCTGCGCCCGCAACCCACACGGGCCATCCTCAGGGCTCCCTCCGCCGCCTCGGAGACATTTGGGCCCTGAGCCCCGGGACTCTCCTTCCCGCTAGCCTTCTGATCACTCCCTCGGTGAACTCATCCGCTCCCACGGCTTCAACTATCATCTCTATGCAGATCTAGAGAAGCAGCGTGGCTCAGTGGAAAGAGCATGGGCTTTGGAGTCAGGGCTCATGAGTTCGAATCCCAGCTCTGCCACTTGTCGGCTGTGTGACTGTGGGCAAGTCACTTAACTTCTCTGTGCCTCAGTTCCCTCATCTGTAAAATGGGGATTAAGACTGTGAGCCCCACGTGGGACAACCTGATTTCCCTATGTCTACCCCAGCGCTTAGAACAGTGCTCGGCACATAGTAAGCGCTTAACAAATACCAACATTATTATTATGACACCCAGGTCTACACCTCCTCCCCTGTCCTCTCCCCCTCCCTTCGGGCTCGCATCTCCTCCCGCCTCCAAGACGTCTCCACCTGGCCGTCTGCCCGCCGCCTAAAACTCAACATGGCCAAAACTGAGCTCCTCGTCTTCCCGCCCGAGCCCGGTCCTCTCCCCGACTTCCCTATCACCGTGGACGGCGCGACCGTCCTTCCCGTCTCTCGGGCCCGGGACCGCGGTGTCATCTTCGAGGCGTCTCTCTCGTTCGCCCCACGCGTCCGATCCGTCACCGAGACCCGCCGGTCTCACCTTTATAATATCGCCAAGATCCGTCCTTTCCTCTCCAACCAGACGACTACCTTACCGCTAAGGGCTCTCGTAATATCCCGGCTAGATTACCGTGTCAGCCTCCTCTCTGATCTCCCTTCCTCCCGTCTCTCCCCTCTCCGGTCTATTCTTCACTCCGCCGCCCAGCTCTTCTTCCTGCAGAAACGCTCTGGGCCCGTCACTCCCCCTCTTAAAAACCTCCGGTGGTTGCCTATCGACCTCCGCACGAAACAGAAACTTCTCACTCTAGGCTTCGAGGCTGTCCATCCCCTCGCCCCTTCCTACCTCTCCTCCCTTCTCTCTTTCCACCGCCCACCCCGCACGCTCCGCTCCTCCGCCGCCCACCTCCTCACCGTCCCCCGTTCTCTCCCATCCCGCCGTCGACCCCCGGGCCACGGCCTCCCGCTGTCCCGGAACGCCCTCCCTCCTCACCTCCGACAGACTATCTCTCTTCCCCTCTTCGAAACCCTACTGAGAGCTCACCTCCTCCAAGAGGCCTTCCCACACTGAGCTTCCCCTTTTCCCTCTGCTCCCTCTCTGCGCCCCCTTCACCTCCCCTCTGCTAAGCCCCCTTTCCCCCCCTTTCCCTCCGCTCCTTCCCCTCCCCTCAGCACTGTACTCATTTGCTCATTTGAATACATCTTTATTACCCTGTTTATTTTGTTAATGAGATGTCCATCCCCTTGATTCTATTTACTGCTATTGTTCTTGTCCCTCTGTCTCCCCCCCCCCCCCCCACTAGACTGCGAACCAGTCAATGGGCAGGGATGGTCTCTATCTGTTGCCGAATTGTCCATTCCAAGCGCTTAGTACAGTGCTCTGCACACAGTAAGCGCTCAATAAATACCCCTGAATGAATGAAAAGCGATTAGTCCAGTTCTCTGCACTCGGTCAGGTGCTCAATAAGCGCCTGGCACAGTGCTCTGCACACAGCGCTCAATAAATACAATGAATGAATTATTATGAATTATTATGAATTCTTCTGACTGTGTGGGATGACAGTGCCCTTATTCGGAAGAAACGGTCGGAGTCGTCTCGAGGTAACCACCAAAAGCATTTTATTACGATTCTTGCAAGAAGCGGTGACAGTCCCGGCCCTGACGAATCAGAACAAGGAGGGCCCGTTTTACAGAAGCAAAGCAGCTGGTTAAAGAAAGACCACGGAACCTCCCATCTCCTGTTGACCTCTGATTTCATTGGTTGGGCGTAGCTTCGCTCCTTATCAGGGATTGTTTTTCTGTCGTCGGTGGTTTCCGCGCGTTCCCGATGATCCGGTGAGTTCGGGGGAAAAACGACGCTCTGGCCTAGTACTTTTATTAAGCCCGGGTAACTGAGGACACCTCACTATGGCCAGCCATTTTGTCCCACTCAATCCCTCCTCTTATTTCATCGTGAATTCTTGAGGGTTCCTCACGGGTTATTTACGTTCAAATTCCCTCAAAGCCGTCGAACACCGGGAATCGACATCATCCCCGTCGGGGTCAGCTCGTTCTATTGGGAGCGGGAGCCTCCCTGACTTTTCATAACCACCATTTGAACGTTTCCGGTCCGCCCTGACCATTTTGGATAAAGAACTTCGTACGATCCCCGTAATCAGCCTCGTCGTGCAAGGCAAGCAAAGGGGTAGAAGGATAACCCCGCTCAGAGCGATTAGACCAAACCCTAGAACTTGCTTCCACCAACTACCATCGAACCACGCCCGCCACGAGCCATCGAAGGGCGGATTCCATGTCTGAACTGGGACGTGAGCTAGCTTCCAGCTTGTTCTGGGAGGAGGAAGAATTTGGGTCGAATCAGTCCTATATAACAAACCCCGGTCCAATTGAGGGAAAGATGGGTGTATGCCGTGTTTCCACGAATCCAATAATGTCCCTTTAGGGCAGGCCGTCTCTCCTTAAATATACGAGTTCGGTTTTCACTGTCCCGTATGTTGGGATAGTATTGTTGATCCACTAGTCCCAGGGGTCCCGCCCCGCGATTACGGTCGTACTGACACCTCCAAAGTTTTTGCTTGTCCTTCCACGTACGTCGTTTTACACAACCTGCCCCGGTTTCATTCTGAAGGCTCCAAAACTGGGTTAGCCCCCCTCTCCATGTGTTGTTTTGCCATTTCCATTCATGATGAATCCTGGTCCAAGTGCCAGTTTGGTTTGCTGCCTTCCATTTGGCCAAGTCCAAGTTCTCTTTGCACATGCCCGCAATTGTGCCCCCTCCTCCCAACTTATAGTGGCATGAGGAGATATTAGCCGACCAATCCGGGGCATTAGGAGGGTGATTGAGGCCAGGTCCCATTAGAGCATCTGACATGAGTCTGATTCCACTGGCCCTCATACTGTGAGCAGTTGATAGTCTCAGGGATGACGTTCTTCGTGTAGGTGTAGCTGCAGCGACTAACACCCATCCCTTCTCCCGTTCCGGTCTGATTTAGGCAATATTTACCCTTGGGTACTGCCGCTAAGGCCCACTGGTGTTCCTCCTCTGTTTTAATAAAACCCCGTCCCATTGTGGGTTTGTGACGGATGACTCAGAATCCACGCGGGGCTGAGGGGAACGGACACCCAGGGCCATTGGGTTAAGCCCTGGGGCCCTCCACAGATCCAGCAGTTAGATTAAATGTCACAGCAACCGTCTGGATCAGTTGCTGGAAGCGATTTTCTCCAACGGGAGGGGGGTTGACGGGCAAAGCTGAGCAAGCGCTGGAGGCCAACAGGAGCAACCCCAGTATCGGAGTCGGTCCTTTCGTTCCTCCCAACCGGCCCATCCTAGAGCTCCCCCGGTCGTCCTGGTCGGTCCCGAGGGGTGGCCTAGGGCGTGAGAACGGGTTATGGATGTGGGATAACAATCGCATACAGTTTCAATCTTCACAAAGCAAAGGAGTGTCTACGATATTATGGTCGAACGAATTGTCCATCGGGGAGATCTTACGCTGTCCTGAGGTGCAGTCTCAGTTCCTGGTCCGGATCTGGAACTGCAGTCCAGGCCTTTGGAGCGTCCACAGGTCCCTTGACACGAGTGTGATGGGTCCACCCCCGCTCCTGGGTTCGGACGGCGGTGTCGGACGTCAGAAGGATCTGGAAGGGTCCCTCCCAGCCGGGCGTCAGCTTCTCCTCCTTCCAAGTCTTTATCAGGACCCAATCTCCTGGTTGATACTTGTGAATCGGGAATCCGAGGGGAGGGGTCTGAGCAATAAGTCCTTTGATTTGCAACTCTTTTAGGTGTTTAGCCAAGGCTAATACATATTCTCTAATAAATCTATCCTTGGTCTCCCATGCTGGGTCCAATTTCTCCCCCTTGACTCCCGGGTAGGGGTGTCCAAACATCAATTCATATGGTGATAACCCCATGTCTCTCCTGGGTTTGGTTCTTATTCTTAGCAAGGCTAGAGGCAAGCATTTTGTCCAGGGCGACTGAGCCTCAATGGTCAATTTGGTCAGTTGCCTCTTGATCTCTTGGTTCATCCGTTCCACCTTACCCGAAGACGGGGGGTGCCAAGGAGTATGGTATTCCCAAGAGAGTTCTAGAGCTTGGGACAGAGATTGGAGGACCTTCGCCGTGAAGTGGGTCCCCTGATCTGAGTCTATCCGTTCTACCAGCCCGTACCGAGGAATTATTTGTTCTAGGAGTACCTTGCTGACCAGCGGGGCCGTAGCTCGGGGCAGTGGAAGAGCCTCAACCCATGAAGTCAAGCGGTCCACCACGACCAGAGGGTATTTGAGACGTCCTACCGGCGGGAGTCCGGTAAAGTCTATCTGGACATTCTGGAAAGGCCGGTAACCCGGGGGGTCGGCCTCCTGGCCCGACTCGGCGTTGGGCAGACTTATTCGTCCTTCGACAAATCAGGCAACCCTCCACCAGTTGTCTGGCCATGGTATACAGTCCAGGTGACACGAACCTAACCAGTACTGCATCGCATAAATTCTGAGCGTCCCAGTGGCTGCCTTGGTGCAGGTATTGTCGGACATGTCTCATACCTGCCTTGGTCGGTACCTCTCGACCGTCCGGGAGAAACCAATGACCATCTTCCCTTCTTTGGGCACCCAGCTGGGTAGCTTTTTGTTGTTCCTCTGGGGTAAAGGATGGAGAAGGGAGACTAAGGGGTAAGGTGGGAATCGGTACCATCACCACTTCGGCTGGCTCCGGTTCCCTCTCCCCTGCTCTTCTAGCCTCCTCGTCGGCCAATCGGTTGCCTCGAGCCTCGAAAGAATATCCGGTCTGGTGCCCCTTTACATGAACCACCGAAATGGCTTTGGGCAATAGTAAGTGACTTAGGACTTCTGTAACCAAGGTTCCATGGGCTAGATCTTTACCCTGGCTGTTAATCAATCCTCTTTCTTCCCATATCTTCCCGAACACATGTACCCCCCCCCCCCCCCGCCACCCCCAGGCATATTTAGAGTCGGTATCTATTGTTCCTACTTTTCCATTCAGGAGTTTAAGGGCTTGGTTCAGGGCGTATAACTCGCAGGTTTGCGCTGACCGACTTTTACGTAGGTTCCTGGCCCGTACCAGAGAACTTCTGTCCCCATGTACAATAGCGTAACCATTGGCCCGTTTTCCCTCTATTACTCTTGATGACCCATCGACAAACCAATGTAGTCCTTCCCTTGGCGGGGATTCCTGTAGGTCCCGTCTAATCTTAGTCTGAGAGTCTACCACTTCCAAACAGTCGTGCTCAAGTTCTCTAGAGTCTCCCACCGAGGCTGTGAGAAAATCAGCTGGATTAAGGTTATGGTCTTGGGTTAACATTAGGTAGCTTCATATTTCGGGATCCTCGAATCAGTTAGCCACCTCCCGGCTTTCTGATTGAGGATAGTTCGCGCCTGGTGAGGAACACTGACTACCGGCGCACCCCCAAAGGTGATCCTTCTGCTTTCTTCTACCAGGACAGCGGTGGCTGCCACCGCCTGCATACACGCGGGCCACCCTCTGGCTCCTGAATCCAACATTTTGGATAAGAAGGCCATGGGGTGTCGTTGCCCTCCCTCTTACTTGGGCTAGGACTCCCAATGCTACTCCTTTCTCCGTATTCACAAATAAATGAAAGGGCTTGTCTGGGGAGGGCAACATTAACACTGGCGCTGAGGCAAGGGTACTTTTTAGTCTTTCGAAATGTATGCTACTCTCCTCATCCCACTCCACTTTGTCAGGTTTTTCTTCCAACAGGTGACTGTACAAAGGTTTAGTCAGACCCGCATATGAGTCGATCCAATTTCGGCAATATCCTACTAACCCCAGGAATTTTCGGAGGGCTCTTTTTGTCACCGGCCTCGGGGTGCACACAATCCCCGCTACGGATCTGATCTTTTCCTTCCTTCACTTATCAGGTGTCCAAGATACTTAACCTCCTGTTCCACAAATTGTAGTCTGTCCCTCGACACCCGTAGTCCCTGGAGACCCAAGTAATTGAGTAATCCTACGGTGGCCCGGCTGACACACCCGCGTTTTCGGCCAGCCACCGGCTGGTCATCCACATATTGTATAATTACAGTACCCTGAGGAGGGGAGAACCCTTCCAGAGTCCTTTCCAAATCTTGTCCAGACAAGGTCGGGGATTCTGTGTAGCCCTGGGGTAGGACGCACCACCTGTACCGTTGTTTCCTCCCATTTTCCGGATCCTCCCACTCGAAGGCGAAGTAATCCCTACTTTCTTTGTCCAGGGGGCAACTCCAAAAGGCATCTTTCAGATCCACAACACGGAACCATGCACTCCCTTCAGGTATTCGTCCCATGATCGTATAAGGGTCAGAAGTCACAGGGTGAGAAGGTAGCATTATCTTATTAATTTCCCGTCTGGGAGAATCGGGGTATTGTATGAAGAGAGACAGGGTTCTATAAGTCCTGATGCCATTAACCTCTCAAGGACTGGTTTCAATCCCCTCCTCCCTTCGAGGGAAATAGGATATTGTTTTACCCTAACCACTGGGGCCGATTCCCGCACTTTAATTTTAATGCGAGGCGTGTTCAACCTTCCAGGATGTTCCGGGTCGGCCCAGACTTGGGGAGCAACCTCCTTCTCCTCCTCAGGACTCATCAAGAATAATTTAACGGGGAATATGGCAGGTCCGTGTGGTATCAGACCTATCCCTAATTTGGTAATCAGATCTCGTCCCAGCAGGTTCACCCCAGCCTCCGCTACTAATAGTAGGCTGCTTAGGACTGTTGCCCCCTGATAGTCGATTTCCAGTGTCTCTGTTATGGGGACTGTAAAACTTAAGCAGCATGGCTCAGGGGAAAGAGCCTGGGCTTGGGAGTCAGAGGTCATGGGTTCGAATCCCAACTCTGCCACTTGTCAGCTGGGTGACTGTGGGCAAGTCACTTCACTTCTCTGGGCCTCAGTGACCTCATCTGTAAAATGGGGATGAAGACTGTGAGCCCCACGTGGGACAACCTGATTACCCTGTGTCTACCCCCAAGCGCTTAGTACAGTGCTCTGCACATAGTAAGCACTCAATAAATACTATTGAATGAATGAAAGAATACCCCAGCGCTTAGAACAGTGCTCTGCACATAGTAAGCGCTTAACAAATACCAACATTATTATTATTATTATTATGTAGGGAGGAGGTAAGGCGAGGAGGGGGTCCCACGGATGCGGGGGCTTATCCCGCTTAACCCTCTTCTCCCCCCATTTCCCTCTGCTCCTCCCCCTCTCCCTTCCCCTCAGCACTGTACTCGTCTGCTCAACTGTATATATTTTCATTACCCTATTTATTTTGTTAATGAGATGTACATCGCCTCGATTCTGTTTAGTTGCCATTGTTTTTACGAGATGTCCTTCCCCTCGACTCTATTTATCGCCATCGTTCTCGTCCGTCCGTCGCCCCCGATCAGACCGTAAGCCCGTCAAAGGGCAGGGACCGTCTCTATCTGTTGCCGACTTGTTCATTCCAAGCGCTTAGTACAGTGCTCTGCACATAGTAAGGGCTCAATAAATACTCTTGAATGAATGAATGAATGAATGAATGAATTCTCATCTTTTCTTGACGCCCCGATCACTCTTTGAGGGTTTTGTCGCTGCAAAGAAAAGGTTAGTCTCCGGGAGCCAGAGGCAGGCATACATGCTTTCTTCAGGACCGGGTGTTGGGTTTTTTTTGTCATTCACATAAAGAACCAGTTCCTGGCACACCCAGTCCTCGGAGGAGCCATACCTCGGCCAGGTTATTCCTCCTCCCAAATCTTCCTCCCCCCAGACAAAGCAACAATATTTTATCATTTTCCTTTTATCCTTCCCTGCATATTCTGGTAAATAATTCCAATTCCATAACCGGTTACCTAAAGGACTATCTTTGGGGCCATGCAGGACATCTACGTCCTTCTTGGAGGCTTGTGGTTTCGACTGTTCTTTTCCCATGTCCTAGAAGAGGGGACTTGCTCTGCCCCCTAACTCAATAATAATAATGCTAATGTTGGTATTTGTTAAGCGCTTACTATGTGCCGAGCACTGTTCTAAGCGCTGGGGTAGACACAGGGGAATCAAGTCGTCCCACGTGGGGCTCGCAGTCTTCATCCCCATTTTCCAGATGAGGTCAGCTACAGGGTCATCGTTTTCCAGATGAGGCCACTGAGGCCCAGAGAAGCGAAGTGACTCGCCCCCAGTCACCCAGCTGCCAAGTGGCAGGGCCGAGATTCGAACCCATGATCTCTGGACTCCAAAGCCCGGGCTCTTTCCACTGTGCCACGCTGCTTCTCTACCCGGGGATTCCCCTATCTCTTGAGTTCCCCAGACCAAAGAGGGTTTTACCTCCGGGCCCTGCGGCCGGTCTTCTCTCGCTCCGTCTCCTCCGTCCTTTTGGTTGCTAACGAGTTCCTCCGCTTCGGGCCTACGTCCAGCCCGTCCTCCCGAAGCGCAAACAAATCCCGGACGAGGACTGTGTGGGATGACGAGGCCCTTATTCGGAAGCAACGCTCGCGAGTGGCCTCGAAGTAACCACCCAAAGTATTGTATTACGATTCTTGCCAGAAGCGGGGACAGTCCCTGCCCTGACGGATCCCAACAAGGAAGGCCCGTTTTACAGCAGCAGAGCAGCGGGTTAAATCAAGACCACGGCACCTCCCATCTCCCGGTGCCCTCCGATTGCATCGGTTGGGCGTAGCTTGGCTCCTCATTAGGGGTTGTTTTTCTGTGGTCGGTGGTTTCCGCGCCTTCCCCGTGATCCGGTGAGTTCGGGGGAAACGACGCTCTGGCCTGGTACTTTTATTAAGCCCTGCTAATGATGTTGGTATTTGTGAAGCGCTTACTATGTGCCGAGCACTGTTCTAAGCGCTGGGGGAGGGACAGGATGATGATGATGATAATGTTGGTATTTGTGAAGCGCTTACTGTGTGCCGAGCACTGTTCTAAGCGCTGGGGGAGAGACAGGATGATGATGATAATGTTGGTATTTGTTAAGCGCTTACTGTGTGCCGAGCACTGTTCTAAGCGCTGGGGAGAGACAGGATAATGATGATGATAATGTTGGTATTTAAGCGCTTACTGTGTGCCGAGCACTGTTCTAAGCGCTGGGGGAGAGGCAGGATAATGATAACGTTGGTATTTGTGAAGCGCTTACTGTACGCGAAAAGGGAATGGAACTAAAAGGCAGTGAGGATTCGAACCCAAGGTGGTGACGCAAGCAAGGAAAGTAACACTCAGAGACAGTGTTGGATAGATCAGAAAAGGGAGGAAGGTGACCGAGTGCCCGTTCACCTCCGGAGAGGTGCGAGTCACACAACGGCCCCCCTCTCCTGTTTGGCTGTGCCTTCATTTGTAACGTATAGGAGAAGTAGGCAATCACCAAAGAACTCGGACAATGTGTTTTCTTCACTGACAAAAGAGACTCTTCAAGCAGGCCTTATCTGTTTTGGGTAAGAAGCAATCTCCTGTCCAAGCAGGCCTTATCCGTTTTGGGAAAGAAGCAATCTCCTGTCCCCCCGAATTTGGAATTTGCAGATGTGATATACCTCCCACCTGAAATGGGGGACTTCCTGAGACAAAAATAGAGTCATTTAGATCAAGAGCTGCTACGCTCAGAATGCTGTTTTTAACACTTACTATGTGCCCAGCACTGTTCTAAGCGCTGGGGGAGAGACAGGATAATGATGATGATGATAATGTTGGTATTTGTTAAGCGCTTAGTATGTGCCGAGCACCGTTCTAAGCGCTGGGGGAGACAGGATGATGATAATGTTGGTATTTGTTAAGCGCTTAGTATGTGCCGAGCACCGTTCTAAGCGCTGGGGGAGACAGGATGATGATAATGTTGGTATTTGTTAAGCGCTTACTATGTGCCGAGCACTGTTCTAAGCGCTGGGGGAGAGACAGGATAATGATGATAATGTTGGTATTTGTTTAAGCGCTTACTGTGTGCAGAGCACTGGGCTCAGCGCGTTCATTCGTTCCATTGTAATAATAATAATAATGTTGGTATTTGTTAAGCGCTTACTAGGTGCAGAGCACTGTTCTAAGCGCTGGGGGAGACACAGGGGAATCAGGTTGTCCCACGTGGGGCTCCCAGTCTTCATCCCCCTTTTACAGATGAGGGAACTGAGGCCCAGAGAAGTGACTTGCCACTGAGGACACCTCACTATGGCCAGCCATTCTGTCCCACTCATGCCCAAATCAGTGTTTCCACAAGAACAATTTCTTGACTCTTTATTGCCATTGTTCTTGTCTGTCTGTCTCCCCTTCTCCCTCTCCCGCCCCCCCTTCACCTCTCCGCAGCTTAACCCTCTTTTCCCCCCATCTCCCTCTGCTCCTCCCCTTCTCCCTTCCCCTCCCCTCAGCACTGTACTCGTCTGCTGTATATATTTTCATCACCCTATTTATTTTAATGAGATGTAAATCACCTTGATTCTACTTATTGCTATGGTTTTAATGAAATGTTCATCCCCCTCGATTCTATTTATTGCCGTTGTTTTTGTCTGTCCGTCTCCCCCGATTAGACCGGAAGCCCGTCAGTGGGCAGGGACCGTCTCTATCTGTTGCCGACTTGTTCATTCCAAGCGCTTAATCCAGTGCTCTGCACATAGTAAGCGCTCAAGAAATACTAGTGAATGAAAAATAGGCTCAACCCGCGCCCCCCGCAACAAGGCCTCGAGTGACGTCATGATCCGGGGGCGGGGCAAGGTCGACCCCGCCCGCCAAGCACTTCCGGGTCAAGCGGGAGCCAATGGGCGGCGGCCAGTAGGGAGGTGTGATGGTGGAGGGGAGAGCGTGGATGCCTTCACAAGATGGCGGCGCCCGGGTGCCCGGAACGGCGCGAGGGACCGGAAGTGGTCAGTAGGGAGGGGGGGGGGGGGGAAGGGGAATGATGCCCTCATAAGATGGCGGCGCCCCTGAGCGGGGTCCCGCAGACGAAATTGCCATTGTTCTTGTCTGTCCATCTCCCCCGATCAGACCGTAAGCCCGTCAAAGGGCAGGGACCGTCTCTATCTGTTGCCGACTTGTTCGTTCCAAGCGCTTAGTACGGTGCTCTGCACAGAGTAAGCGCTCGATAAATACTATTGAATGAATGAATGAAAGGGCCGGTAGGGAAGTGTGATTGGTGGGGATGATGCTGATTCCCTCACAAGATGGCGGCGCCCAGCTGCCGGGGCCCGCGGGCGGAACCGGAGATGGGCGAGGGGGGCGGGGGTGCTGAGTCCTTCGCAAGATGGCGGCGCCCGGGGGCCGAGAACGGCGGGCGGACCCGGAAGTGGTCAGTAGGGAGGGCTGATGGAGGGGAGGACGCCGATTCCTTCGGAAGATGGCGGCGCCCGGGGGCCGAGAGCGGCGGGCGGAAGCGGTCGGCAGGGACGTTCGATGGTACGGATGGCGCTGATGCCCTCCCAAGATGGCGGCGCCCGCGGGCGGAAGCGGAAGTGGACGGGCCGGGGGGGGCGGGGACGCCCCCGCCCTCCCCCGGCGACATCCCGTCGTGCCCCGCGGCGGCCCTCGCGCGCAAGATGGCGGCGCCCTGGTGGCGGCCGCTGCGGCTCCTGCGGCCCCGCCGCGCGGCGACTGAGGCGGGGCGGCGGCGGGCGGGCGGCGGCCGGGGCCTGCTGGCGGAGCAGCGCGAGCGCGGCGTCTTCCAGGAGATCTTCCCGGCGCGGGGGTCGGACGAGGAGCTGTCGGAGCTGCTGGCGCGGCGCCAGGTGGTCTACTGCGGCTTCGACCCCACGGCCGACTCCCTGCACGTGGGCCACCTGCCGGCCGTGCTGGCGCTGCTGCGCTGCCGGCGCGCGGGCCACGACGTCATCGCGCTGGTGGGCGGGGCCACGGCGCGCCTGGGCGACCCCAGCGGCCGCGCGCTGGAGCGGCCGGCGCTGGGGGCGGCGCGCGTGCGCGAGAACGCGCGCGCGCTGGGGCGGGGCCTGCGGGCGCTGGCGGCCAATGAGCGGCGGGCGCGCGCCGCGGGGGCGGGGCCGGGCGGCGGCCGCTTCGCCGTGCTGGACAACGCCGCCTGGCACGGCGGGCGCCCCCTGGTGGACTTCCTGGAGGCGGCGGGCGGCGCCTTCCGGGTGGGGCCGCTGCTGAGCCGCCACAGCGTGCGCGCGCGCCTGCGCAGTCCCGACGGGCTGAGCCTGGCCGAGTTCTGCTACCAGGTGCTGCAGGCCTACGATTTCTACCACCTCCACCGACGCTACGGCTGCCGCGTCCAGCTCGGGGGCCACGACCAGCTGGGGAACATCCAGTCCGGATACGAGTTCGTCCGAAAGTGAGCGGGGGAGGGGGGAGGGGGGGGGGGGGGCGGGGGGATCTGCTCAGCGCGCCCTGGGCGTCCGACACGGAGGAGGAGGAGGGGAGGCTGGGCTCAGCGTGCAGTGGGCGCCCAACACGTAGGATAGAGCCTCTCTTAATAATAATGTTGGTATCTGTTCATTCGATAGTATTCATCGAGCGCTCACTATGTGCAGAGCACTGGACTAAGCGCCTGGAATGGACAAATCAATAACAGAGACGGTCCCTGCCCTTCAACGGGCTTATGTGCAGAGCGCTGCTCGAAGCTCGGGGGGGAGATCCAGGGTCATCAGGTTGCCCCACGTGAGGTTCACAGGCTTCATCCCCATTTTGACAGATGAGGGAACTGAGGCCCAGTGAAGTGACTTGCCCACAGTCACCCAGCTGACAAGCGGCGGAGGCGGGATTCGAACGGGCTCCTGCCCCCGAGCCGCGCCGCTTCTCCGCTCTATCCACGAAGCCCACCTGCTTCTCGGGGTAAGAGTCCGGAGAGGCTGAAACAGGCGTGAGAAGGTGCGTCTAGTCTTCCGCCACCTTGAATTTCTTGAATTTCTCCCGGTGTGACAGGAGCCGGGTGTCCTTTTTCGGTCATTTCTGCCTCATCTTTCCCCCGAACCCCCGTCTGCGATCGGAGTGGTAATTTTTTCTGCCGGGACGGAGAAGCTGTGTTTCAGTGGGCGTCCCCGTTGGCGAAGACCATCCCGGCATCAGCCCTTGTCCGCCGCGTGACCTCGGGCACTTCATTTTCGTTCATTCATTCCGTAGTATTTATTGAGCGCCTACTATGTGCAGAGCACCGGACTAAGCGCTTGGAACGGACAGGTCGGCGACAGATAGAGACGGTCCCTGCCCCTTGACGGGCTCACGGTCTAATTTTACTTCTCTGGGCCTCAGTCTCCTTATCTGTAAAATGGGGGGGTCGGGACCGCGCGCCCCGGTCGGACCGTGACCGACTCGATTTGTGACCGACTCGATTTGCTCGGATCCACCGCGGCGCTTAGCGTAGGGCCTGGCGCAGAGTGAGCGCTTGACAAACGCCCCGGTTATTCATAGTGATTAGATAATGATGAGAGGAGCGGCGCGGCTCGGTGGAAAGAGCCCGGGCTTGGGAGTCGGAGGTCATGAGTTCGAATCCCGCCTCCGCCACTCGTCAGCTGTGTGACTGGGGGGCAAGTCACTTCTCTGTGCCTCAGTGACCTCATCTGTAAAATGGTGACCCTGTATCCACCCCAGCGCTTAGAACGGTGCTCGGCACCTAGTAAGCGCCTAACAAATACCAACGTTATCGTCGTTATGAAGAATGTTCAGTTAATCCTCAGTCGGCGGCCCTCCCGCCCGGCTAGACCCTCTTAGGGCTTTGGACTAGATTTTTTGGGGGGCTTGTCCTGGGGACAGCTGGGACGGATCTCAAAGGCCATCAGACTGTTTATAATTCTAATAAATAGAATCATAAGGAGAAATATACACAAGTGCCGTGGGGAGAGGAAGGGGGTAGAGCAGAGGGAGGGAGTCGGGGGGGATGGGGAAGGGAGGAGGAGCAGAGGGAAAGGGAGGGCTCAGTGTGGGAAGGCCTCCCGGAGGAGGTGAGCTCTCGGTAGGGCTCTGAAGAGGGGAAGAGAGTCGGTTTGGCGGAGGTGAGGTGAGTCAGGAGGTCAGTCTTGTCCGGTGGAAGGGCCCCGCTCTGTCCTAAAATTCGGAATAATGAAGCGCTTCTGTGCCAGGCACTGTTCTGGGCACTTTGCACCCAGACAGCACTCCGTGCTTGCGCTTACGCAGTACCACCTGTCAGCCGTGTGACTGTGGGCGAGTCACTTCACTTCTCTGTGCCTCAGTTCCCTCATCTGTAAAGTGGGCATTAAGACTGTGAGCCCCACGTGGGACAACCTGATTCCCCCGTGTCTCCCCCAGCGCTTAGAACAGTGCTCGGCACATAGTAAGCGCTTAACAAATACCAACATTATTATCATTATTATCACCATCATCATTCAATCGATTGAGCGGGAAGCACGGGGGTAGATGATCCGGCCAGACGCCTTAGAGAAGCAGCGTGGCTCAATGGAAAGAACGCGGGCTTGGGCGTCAGAGGTCATGGGTTCGAATTCTGGCCCTGCCACTTGTCAGCTGTGTGACCGTGGGCAAGTCACTTCACTTCTCTGGGCCTCGGTTCCCTCATCTGGAAAATGGGGATTAACCGGGAGCCTCACGTGGGACAACCCGATGACCCTGTATCCCCCCCCCCCCAGCGCTTAGAACAGTGCTCTGCACATAGTAAGCGCTTAACAAATACCAACATTACGATTATCCCCCGTCCCACACCGGGCTCACAGTCTAAGCAGAGGGGAGAACCGGCGAGGCTTGCGACTTGCTGTTTTTCGTTTTATTTCTGGTTTGGGAAATTACGGCGGAGCATCGAGCTTCTGTCATCTTTCGACCGGAAACGCAAGGACCCCGATCGACTCTTGGGGTGTTTTTACGCAGGGTGACGGGAAAGGATGTTTTTGGGATCACGGTGCCTCTCATCACCAGTACGACCGGCGCCAAACTGGGCAAGTCCGCCGGCAACGCCGTCTGGCTGAACAGAGACAAGACCTCGCCGTTTGAATTGTATCAGTTCTTTGTCAGACAGCAGGACGACTGCGTAGAACGGTGAGTGGCGGCTCTCCCGTCCCGGATGTATTTTTTTTCGGCCGAAAATGTCCTCCGCGATGCCCCGGACCGCGTATTTAAGTTGCGGCGCACACGCTGTCTTTCGTCCAATATTGGTTCAGTTCAGTATTTATTGAGCGCTTACTGGCTGCGGAGCACTGTACCCAGCGCTGGGGAAAGACTGAAAGCCCGTCAGTGGGCGGGGATTGTCTCTATCTGTTGCCGAATTGTACATTCCAAGCGCTTAGTACAGTGCTCTGCACATAGTAAGCGCTCAATAAATACGATGGAATGAATGAATTCATTCTTGATTCTATTTATTGCTCTTGATTCTATTTACTGCTATTGTTCTTGTCCGTCCGTCTCCCCCATTAGACTGTGAGCCCATCAAAGGGCAGGGACTGTCCCTATCTGTTACTGATTTGTACATTCCAAGCGCTTAGTACAGTGCTCTGCACATAGTAAGCGCTCAATAAATACTATTGAATGAATGAATGAATGAAAGACAGTTCGGCAACAGGTAAAGGTCCGGCCCACAACAGGCTCATAGTCTAGAGGGCGGGGAGGCAGACATCGAAACAAGGAAAGAAGCATCAGGAGCCTCATTATAATTCAATAGAATTATAGTTAGAGACACATCGTTAAGAAAAAATAAAATTATAAGGAGAAATATGTACTTTATACACAAGTGCTGTGGAGCAGGGAAGGGGGTAGAGCAGAGGGAGGGAGTCGGGGAGATGGGGAGGGGAGAAGGAGTGGAGGAAAAGGGGGGCTCAGTGTGGGAAGGCCTCCTGGAGGAGGTGAGCTCTCGGTAGGGCTTTGAAGAGGGGAAGAGAGTGAGTTCGGCAGAGGTGAGGAGGGAGGGCGTTCCCGGATGGTGGGAGGACGTGGCCCGGGGGTCGACGGCGGGACGGGCGAGACCGAGGGACGGCGAGGAGGTGGGCGGCGGAGGAGCGGAACGTGCCGGGTGGGCGGTGGAAAGAGAGAAGGGAGGAGAGGGAGGAGGGGGCAAAGGGATGGACAGCCTCGAAATCTAGAGTGAGAAGTTTTTGTTTCGTGCGGAGGTCGATAGGCAACCACTGGAGGTTTTTAAGGAGGGGAGTGACAGGCCCAGAGCGTTTCCGCAGGGTCGACGGCGGGAATGAGGCACAGCGAAGGAGCCCGGCCTAGTGGATAGAACCCGGGTCTGGGATCCAGAGGAACGTGGTTCTAATTCCGGCTCTGCCGCCTGTCCGCCGTGTGACCTCGTGCGAGTTACCGAAATGCTCCGGGCCTCGGATACTTCATCTCTACCACGGGCGGGGTTGAAGACTGGGAGCCCCGTGTCATGGATTGTGTTCAGCCCGATTAGCTCGTCTTTATCCCAGTGCTTAGTACAGTGCTTGGCACGTGGAAACCGCTCAACAAGTACACGTCTTATTATTATTACTTCCTGTCCTTCCGGGCCGTTTGGGCTTCTGGTTTCCACCGGCCCAGTCTCCGTCCTCTCTCCCCTGCACCATACTACTATTACTAGTAATAATACTGTCGTTACTACTAAGAATACTAATAATACTAAAGTTATTACTGGTTTTACCAGTTATTATTACTATTAATAAAAACTGTTGTATTTGTCAAGCACCTCCTGTATCGGGTGGGTCGGACACAGTCCCTGTCCCACACGGGGCTCCCAGTCTCCATCCCCATTTTCCAGATGAGGTCCCTGAGGCCCAGAAAAACGAAGCGGCTTGCCCGAGGTCACGCAGCAGACGGGTGACGGAGCCGGGCTTAATAATAATGTTGGTATTTGTTGAGCGCTTACTGTATGCAAAGCACTGTTCTAAGCGCTGGGGGAGATACAAGATAATGAGGTTGTCCCACGTGAAGCTCACAGTCTTCATCCCCATTTTACAAATGAGGGAACTGAGGCACAGAGAAGGGAAGTGATTTGCCCACAGCCACACAGCTGACAAGTGGCAGAGCGGGGATTCGAATCCATGACCTCTGACCCCCAAGCCCGGGCTCTTTCCACTGAGCCACACTGCTTCACAGCGAGTGGGTGGGCCTCAGGGGAGCCAAGCGAGCGGCTGGAGGTTCTTGAGGTGTGGGCGGATACCGGTTAAATGGTATTTTTCGAAGGAAAAATAAATGCCCCAATTAATTAGGGGCTGAGCGGAGTTCGGTGCGGAGAGGGGAGAGGCAGGAGGTAAGGGAAGCTCACTGTGGGCGGGAGGGTGTCGGTTGTTCATTCATTCAATAGTATTTATTGAGCGCTTACTATGTGCAGAGCACTGGACTAAGCGCTTGGGATGAACAAGTCGGCAACAGATAGAGACGGTCCCTGCCGTTTGACGGGCTTACGGTCTGATCGGGGGAGACGGACGGACGAGAACGATGGCGATAAACAGAGTCGAGGGGAAGAACATCTCGTAAAGACAATGGCAACTAAATAGAATCGAGGCGATGTACATTTCATTAACAAAATAAATAGGGTAACGAAAATATATGCAGTTGAGCGGACGAGTAGAGTGCTGTGGGGAGGGGAAGGGAGAGGTGGAGGAGCAGAGGGAAAAGGGGAAAATGAGGGTTTAGCTGTGGAGAGGTAAAGGGGGGTGGCAGAGGGAGTAGAGGGAGAAGAGGAGCTCGGTCTGGGAAGGCCTCCTGGAGGAGGTGAGTTTTAAGTAGGGTTTTGAAGAGGGGAAGAGAATCGGTTTGGCGGAGGTGAGAAGGGAGGGCGTTCCGGGACCGCGGGAGGACGCGGCCCGGGGGTCGACGGCGGGATAGGCAAGAACGGGGGACGGTGAGGAGGTGGGCGGCGGAGGAGCGGAGCGCGCGGGGCGGGCAGGAGAAAGAGAGAAGGGAGGAGAGGTAGGAGGGGGCAAGGGGATGGACAGCCTCGAAGCCCAGAGTGAGAAGTTTTTGTTTCGTGCGAAGGTTGTTGGGCAACCACCGGAGTTTCTTGAGGGGAGATGCTCTGTGGGCCATGCATGCCGTGCCTGCCTCCGATTAATGATGCTCAGATAAATCACAAGACCCTTATACTGGAGTTTCATGTGGTTTCCTTACTACTAAGCAGGCTGCAATGGCACGTCATCGCAACCACATCTCCACCCGTGACAAAAAAAGCAAAGACAATTGAAATTGGAAGAGTAAGGAACACATCAATGAAAACCTTGAGCAAGATTATCGGCTAGTTCAGTTTATTCCTGAGACTCACAAAGGGGCTTCAGTGAGCTTTCCTCGAGGTATTGATTTGCTTCTGAATGAGTCTTTTGCGTAAGAGAAGGAACTTTTTTTTCTGGCATATGTGTCTCCTAAATTATCGTTTTAATTAAGGTGACCGACAATTCACTTCACCTGGCCGTACGAACTGGCCTTTTTAGTGCTCAAGGCCATACTTGTGAATCAGAAAATTTCAGGGGCCCGATTCTGAACAATTATAATAACATCCCATTGAAATACTGGAAGAGAGCCATTGAAAGAGAAAAGACACGATACTTCAGATACATAGGTTGGGCCATATTTTGAGTTAAGAGGAAATGGCTTTTGCTTCGAGAAACGGCAGGAGAGCTAGATCTTTGCTTCTTGTGCTTTGTAAAGGATTTGGAGGAAGCTGTAAGCCTTTTAATCCATAGGGTGTGTTTGGCTGTTTCATTTCTTCCTCCCTAAGGTACCTTAAACTGTTCACTTTCCTGCCCCTTCCCGAGATCGACCACATAATGAAGATGCACGCCAAAGAGCCCGAAAAGAGGGGACCCCAGAAGAGACTGGCAGCCGAAGTGACGAAGTTTGTCCATGGCCCAGAGGGACTAGAATCTGCCAAAAGGTAACCTTTGGGCTTCCTGAACGTTTCCACCCCACTCTTCGGGGACCCTCAAACGGGTCGAGGGCAGCGTGGTGGTAGGGTAGACCCCGGGCCCGGGACGACTCAGGAGGTCGCGTGTTCTAATCCCGGCCCCGCCGCTTGTCTGCCGTGTGACCTTGGACCAGTCACCTCACTTCTCTGGGTCTCAGTGACCTCATCTGCAAAATGGGGGTGGAGGCAAAACGAGGGACAGGGACTGTGCCCAACCTGATTTGCTTGTCTCCACCCAAGCGCTTAGTACAGTGCCTGGCACCTAGTAAGGGCTGAACACGTACAATTATTTTTTTACCGATAATCGTGATCCACCTCGTTCGGGTGGGTTTGAGGAAAACCGGAGAGCCTTGTCCTTTGGAAGTCCGAGGATCGTCTAGGCTCGATTTTTCTGTTTCTGATAAAGAGGCGCTCCATTTAACAAATGAGACATATTCTGGATGGATGTGGACATGCTTCCAAGGGGGGCAAGGAGCTGAAAATTTAAATACAGGTGAAGTTTTGTCAACACCCTTTCGAAACGTCATTCCGGTCAGTTTTCGTGTAGCACGGGGTGTGTGTGGTGGTATTGGTCTTAATGCCCGTCTCCCCTGCCAGACCGTAAGGAAGCTCCTCCAGGGCAGCTACCGTCTCTTCTCCGTCGTACTCCCCGGCGCTCAGTGCAGTGCCTTGCACAGGGTGAGCGCTTAATAAATACCGCCGATAGATGGTATTTGCGCCGGGCACACTTGGAACAGGCTCCGGATTTAAAGGCAGACGAAGTTCGGTCAGCACTGTTTGAAAACATCACCCGGGTCCGTGGCCGTCCAGCGAGGGGATCGCGTGACCGGCGTTTGCGCCGGGACAGAACTCTCCTCCGAACCCCACGTCCCGTCGGCTCCGGGCGGTTGGGCGCTGTGGGAACGACCCCTCCAGATTCCCCCGCGAGGGTCCGGGACGAAGGGAGCGGGGGTTATCGAAGAGCCGACGGGACCCTGGTTAACCTCTGCCTCTCTTTCAGGTGTACCCAGGCGATTTATCACAGCAGCGTGGATGTCCTGGAGACCATGTCCGACCAAGAGCTGAAAGAACTCTTCAGAGAAGCCCCTTTCTCGGAATTGGTTCTCGACCCCGGAACGAGTGTGATCGACACCTGCCGTAAGGCGAACGCCATTCCTGAAGGCCCCAGAGGGTAAGACCTTTTTATTTTTCTGTCTCTGTCCCGCTGGGATGCTCGCGTCGCGAAACACGCTTTCCAACAGGCCATCCTGGAATTCGACACGATAGATAAGACCCTGGAATTTGACACGATAAAAAAGGATGCTGCCCTCTCCCCGATAAAGATCTTTACTTTCTGTCGTGGCCTGGGAGTCAGGAGGACTGAGGTTCTAATCCCGGCTCCGCCACTCTCGCCTGCTTCGGGCAAATCACTTGACCTCTCTGGGCCTCAGTTACCGCAGCTATAAAATGGGGATGATGACCGCGAGCCCTTTGTGGGACAGGGACTGCTTGGCACAGAGTAATAATAATAATGATGATGGAATTTATTAAGGGCTTACTATGTGCCAAGCACTCTTTCATTCAGTAGTATGTATTGAGCGCTTACTATGTGCAGAACACTGTATTAAGCGCTTGGAATGGACAGTTCGGCAACAGATAGAGACCGTCCCTGCTCAAGGACGGGCTCACAGTCTAAACGGGGGAGACAGCTAAGCGAAACAGAACGGAACAGAAACATCATCAAGGTAAATAGAATCAAGGAGATGTACACCTCATTAACAAAATAAATAGGGTAATAAATGATATATACAAATGAGCACAGTGCTGAGAGGAGGGGAAGGGGAGCTCAGTCTGGGAAGGCCTCCTGGAGGAGGTGAGCTCTCAGTAGGGCTTTGAAGAGGGGAAGAGAGTTAGTATGTCGGAGGTGAGGAGGGAGGGCGTTCCGGGACAGAGGGAGGACGTGGCCCAGGGGTCGTCGGCGGGGTAGGCGAGAACGGGGGACGGCGAGGAGGTGGGCGGCAGAGGAGCGGAGCGTGCGGGGTGGGCGGTGGAAAGAGAGAAGGGAGGAGAGGTAGGAGGGGGCGAGGGGACGGAGAGCTCTGAAGCCAAGAGTGAGGAGTTTTCGTTTCGTGCGGAGGTCGATGAGCAACCACTGGAGGTTTTTGAGGAGGGGGGTGACCTGCACAGAGCGTCTCTGTAGGAAGATGATCCGGGCGGTGGAATGAAGAATAGACTGGAGTGGGGAGAGAGAGGAGGAAGGGAGATCAGAGAGGAGGCTGACACGATAATCCAGCCGGGATATTATGAGAGCAAGTTTAAAGCACTGGGGGAGGTACAGGGTAATCAGGTTGTCCCACGTAGGGCTCACAGTCTTCATCCCCATCTTGCAGATGAGGAAACTGAGGCCCAGTGAAGTGAGTTGCCCAAGGTGACCGAAAAGACAAGTGGCAGGGCCGGGATTAGAACCCACGACCTCTGACTCCCCAGCCCGGGCTCTTTCCACCGAGCCACGCTGCTTCTCTAAGCAAGCGCTCAACAGATACCGTCGTTCTGATTTTAATAATAATAATAATAATAATGATGATGTTCGTGTTTGTTAAGCGCTTACTATGTTCCGAGCAGGGATTCGAACCCACGAACTCTGACTCCAAAGCCCGTGCTCTTTCCACTGAGCCAGCTGATTTTGCGACCCCGGTCTCCAGCTTCGATTCGTTTCTCCTCTTAGGTACCGGATGATTACCGACGGGGGCGTCAGTATAAACCACCACCAAATGACGGACCCTGAAAGCGTTCTCGTGCTGGGGCAGCACATCCTCAGGAACGGACTTTCCCTGCTTAAGGTCGGAAAGAAGAACATCTACATTATCAAATGGCTTCAGCTGTGACGGCAGGGAAATGAATCCGGAGGTCCGGGGCGGGGGCCGGATGCTTCTCGACGCATCTCCTCCTTGCGCGGGCCACTAGAAGCGGCGGAACGTGGGAACTTCAGTCGTATCTGTTGAGCGCTTACCGTGTGCCGAGCACTGTGCCGAGCGCTCAGTCTCCTCACGGTGTGAGCAGTTATTTTGTCTTGAATAAAGCTGCGGGGAGAGTAGTTCTCGTCGGTTCATTGGGTGGTCTGAGCCAGAGGCAGAAATCCCAAGGTGGAAATCATCTTTGATGATGACGATAATTACGGTAGTTAAGCGCCTGTTACGTGCCAGGCACTGTACCGAGCGCTGGGGCGGATAAAAGGAAATCGGGTTGGGCACCGTCACTGTCCCACGTGGGACTCATTCATTCATTCAATAGTATTTATCGAGCGCTTACTATGTGCAGAGCACTGTACTAAGCGCTTGGAACGAACAAGTCGGCAACAGATAGGGACGGTCCCTGCCCTTTGACGGGCTGACGGTCTGATCGGGGGAGACGGACGGATGAGAATGATGGCGATAAATAGAGTTGAGGGGAAGAACATCTCGTAAAAAACAGTGGCAACTGAATAGAATCGAGGCGATGTACACAGTCTCAATGCCCGTTTTCCAGATGAGGTCACTGAGGCACCAGAGAAGTAAAGTGACTTGCCCAAAGTTACACAGCAGACACGTAGTAGACCTACGAATCGTCCCTTCCAAGCGCTTAGTACAGTGCTCTGCACCGAGTAAACGTAGAAGTAAAGTGGGGGCGCGGCGAGGCACAGTGCCTAGAACCCAGGCCCGGTCACGGGTTCTAACCCCGGCTCTGCCACTTGTCCGCTGTGTGATCTGGGGCAAGTCACTTCCCTTCTCTGGGCCTCAGTCGCCTCATCTCTAAAATGGAGATGGAGACTACGAGCCCCACGTGGGGCAGGGACTGCGTCCAACCCGACTGGCTTCTATCCACCCCACCTCTTAGTACGGTGCCTGGCACGTAGTAAGCGCTTAACAAACACTGTGATTATTTCTTCTTATGAGGAGTCCGATCCCTGCCGCCGAGACTCCCTTCGGTCGCCAGTCTCGGGCCGGCTTTGGTGAAGAAGGGGGCCGTCCCGCGGTGTGGGAGGCGCCCACGCATACCCGCAGGACAAAACTTTCCCATTCCCACTGTGCGACTTGGCTGTCGATACTTGTCAGGCGACTTCTTTTTGCGGGGTTCAGCGTAGACGACTCCCCAAACGCTTCCTTTGGGGCAGGGACAGGCGGTGACCTTGTCTTCACCGTTAGCCGCGTTTCTCTGGGCTGGTCGCGGGGTGGCTTTGTTCGACCCTCCCGTGTATTACTGTCAACCTCGTCTCCGCCTTCGTTGACGAGATGCCTGCCGGAGATAGGGTTTTATTTTTTTAAGTACGTATTTACGCGCTTATTACGTGCCTGGCGCCGTACTGAGCATCGAGATCAATCTGTGGTATTTGTCGAGCGCTTTCCGCCGACCTCGTCTCCGCCTTCGTTGAAGAGGTGCCTGCCGGAGGTAGGGTTTCATTTTTTTAAGTACGTATTTACGCGCTTATTACGTGCCTGGCGCCGTACTGAGCATCGAGATCAATCTGTGGTATTTGTCGAGCGCTTTCCGTCGACCTCGTCTCCGCCTTCGTTGACGAGGTGCCTGCCGGAGATAGGGTTTCATTGTTTTAAGTGTGTATTTAAGCGCTTACTACGTGCCTGGCACTGCACTAAGCATTAGATCAATCTGTGGTATTTGTTGAGCGCTTACTGTGTGCAGAACACTATACTGAGCGCTTGGGAGAGTGCAGCAGAATTAGAATTAGCTTACAGCCTCCGTTTCTTTATCCTCCTGCCTCACCCTGACCTGTTCCCTTTGTTCCCCCTCCCCAGCCACCAATAATAATAATAATGTTGCTATTTGTTAAGCGCTTACTAGGTGCAGAACACTGTTCTAAGCGCTGGGGGAGATACAGGGTAATCAGGTGGTCCCACGTGAGGCTCACAGTCTTCATCCCCACTTTACAGATGAGGGAACTGAGGCACAGAGAAGTGACTTGCCCACAGTCACACAGCTAAGTGGCAGAGCTGGGATTCGAACTCATGACCTCTGGCTCCCAAGCCCGGGCTCTTTTCCACCAAGCCACGCTGCTTCCCTGCAACCCCACAGCCCCTATGTACATAGCTATAATTTCATTTATTTATACTAACGTCCGTCTCCCTTGCCAGACCGTAAGCTTGTCGAAGAGAGGGAATGAGTTGGTGGTGATTACCGTCCTCTCCCACGCTCTGGGTGCAGTGCTCCGCACGCAGTAAGTGCTCAGTAAATATGACAGGCTGGCGGAAGCCTCGTACCTCGGTCATGCCGAAGGACCTGCTACGAAGTCGAATGTAAGCTTGCGCGTGGGTAGGGACGGGTCTGTTTATTGCCGCACTGTTCTCTCCCGAGCTCTTGGCGCAAAGTGAGCGCTCAGTAAATCCGCCCGGAGAAGCGGTGCGGCCCGGTGGGCGGAGCACGGGCCTGGAAACCGAGGGCCGGAGCAGTTAAGTGACTTGCCCGCGGTCACCCAGCAGGCAAGTGGCGGAGCTGGGATTAGAACCCAGCTCCTCCATCTCCCAGGTTTGTGCGCTTTGCGGAAGATGTGCACGGGGGTTACGTAAATTTTCCTCACCGCTCTATAAACCATCTTTTTCCTCCCTTCCTTGATAGGGGACTAGCTCACCCTTCACAGTCGTCGTGTGTGCGTCGTCGGGGGCGGACTCCTATCGGGCCCGGAACTATTAGCCACTCCACGCCTAGGGGTAAAAATTGTCTGCTTGTGGTATTTCCTTGGATGGGTCAGTAAATAAAAATAAATGGTGGTATTTGTTAAGCGCTTACTAGGTGCAAAGCACTGTTCTAAGCGCCGGGGGATACAAGGTGATCAGGTTGTCCCACGTGGGGCTCACAGTTTTAATCCCCATTTGACAGATGAGGGAACTGAAGCGCAGAGAAGTGAAGTGACTTGCGGCGGAGCTGGGATTAGAACCCACGACCTCTGACTCCCAAACCCGGGCTCTTTCCGCTGAGCCACGCTGCCTCTCCAGCAGTCTTGTGGTTGTTTGGATTGGGCCGCGCCACTAGGCTGGACTTTAACTGACCTCAAGGACCGAGTCCACCCCTGTCCTACCGTCGCCGCCTTCTTGTCTTGGCTCTAGAGGAGCAGTCTGGCTTAATGGATAGAGCACGGGCCTGGGAGGCAGAAGGACCTGGGTTCTAATTCCAGCTCTAATAATAATAATGTTGGTATTTGTTAAGCGCCGGGGGAGATACAGGGTCATCCCGTCCCACGTGAGGCTCACAGTTAATCCCCATTTTCCAGATGAGGTCACTGAGGCCCAGAGAAGTGAAGTGACTTGCCCACAGTCACCCAGCTGGCAAGTGGCGGAGCTGGGACTCGGACCCATGACCTCTGACTCCCCAGCCCGGGCTCTTACCACTGAGCCACGCTGCTTCTCTAAGCAGCTCTACTAGCTGCTAGACACGTAGGTCTGCTACGGGTCTGCTGTGTGACCTTGGGCAAGTCACCTCTCTGGGCCTCAGTCACCTCATCTGGCAAATGGGGATTGAGACTGCGAGCCCCACACTGGACGGGGACTGTGTCCAAATTGATTGTGTCTAGCCTAGAGTTTAGAACGGTGCTTGGCACACGGTAAGCACTTGAGTAGCGTAATTATTGTTATTAGAGGGAGCAGGAAGGAGTCAGCAGCCAGAGAGTTCCCCCAGATGACATCACAGACATCATTTCGAGGGCCATCAGTTTAATTGCCGTATGGGATGCTTTATCATCCACATCTGGAAATTTCCATTTTCAACCTCTGCAATGTCTAGGCTATCTTGTGCTCACTGCCTTTCCTAGTCGAGCAGACTTTGCTTGCACTTCAACGAAGAAAGGAATGTAATCTGGGGATTTAGATGTAGGGGCCCGGTTTCCCCAAACCGTCTCCTCCCCCGAGTGAAACTTAAAACCGACTATGAGAAAAAGAACCTGTTTATTGACTTAACTGTGATGAAGTCTTTCACGCCAGTAATTTTATTTACAATAGCAACAACACCAGACAGACATCAGGCACTAATATCAGAAATCATCTCTACATCTCTGATCGTCACTCCGTTTAGAGGCAGCAAACCACGGTTTCTCTCTCTCCCAGAAGATTCGTGCAATTATATCTTTTTTTTAAGAGGGCGCAGGAGAAAGGGGAGTAAGGAATGCAGATACTAAAAACACGTACTTTTGCCGAGAATAGCGTGAGATGTAGGGGGACAAGAAACCCACTAACCCATTTTGTGTATAAAGGAAAAAAGGAAATATTCAGATTTAGCAGGGACTACTACTCTCGGCTTTACACGATCAAAACCCAGTTCTAAAACTTCCTTACTTAGAGACAACCTTATCTGAGACCTGAGCTAAAATAGTTCAGACTTTTTTTTTCCCCAGCAGCCCCAACACATCCTTTTGGTGGTGTAAGACAGTTGCCAAGGATTGTAAATTCATCGTTTCCCCAACTATTCGCTCCTGCGATTTCCAGAACCATTTCTTCCAACCCCCCACTTAATTTATATTCTTAGTGTGGGGCGGGCATAGTGCAATGAGAAGAAATCGCTTCCACTGCCAACAGCTTGAAAACAGGAGGTGACAGCCCCTCTTATTCTGGGGGAAACAGTATTCGAATTGTAAAAATATGCATCGCTCCTGTAAAAGAAACCCGGGCAAAGGGTTCTTGCCCGTAAATCCAGCGACGACAAGGCGGTGGGTATCGGACTTCCTGAAAAGTTAGGCTTCAGTTCCTTACTAGGTTGTGCTTGACCTTCATTTGCACGTCCCAGCCCGAGAAGGAAGGAGAGGCCAAACCGGACAGAAAACCGAAAGCGGTGACCGAGCCGAAGAAAGCTGCGGGCACATAAACTACAATCTCGGAATGGAACCCGATTTCCGAACACGGGAATCGGCGGCTTCCGACCGTGAAGCGGTGAGGGGGTGGAGGAAGAGCTACAGATGCAGTCGCCGATTATCGCCCCTGAAGCCACGGAAAGGGAACACATCCAGCTGAGAGAGAGAAGCCTGTTGAGGGGAGGGGGGAAAAAAAATACTCCAAAAGAAATGTGGAATACACACCGACGCAGTCATATAGGGAACTCTCTTAGCAACTTCGGCTCTCGAAGCCAACTCGGTTTATAATAGTGCATGCATTATAGTAGCGTGAAATCACGTCTCGACCTCTCTTCCTCTAAGGGCTACGGCGGCAGCCGGGATCTGTTTAACGCGACCGCAGCGTTCATCTCATCCACGGGCAAAACCGGTGAGGGACACCAGCTACTAGATCGTTCCGGTTCTTCCCCGGGTTCAAACGATACCATTTCCGGGATGACTCGGTACGTTTTATATAATACGGACGGGGAAACTTTCAGGGGAACAGCCATTCGTATTCATCGCGCGGATTAAACGCGTGGCTTGACGGCGCGCTTCCCGTCCGAAAGCCAGGCGGTCTTCACTTGAGCGGATTTACAGAGTTGCAACACACAGCGAGAGTTCATAAATAAAATCCTAGCACACAGGCAGCAACTAGCGACTTTCAAGTCATCGGGACCCTCGTCCGCCCGACGGGACGGTTTCGGTTCTTCACCAGAGGTGTGTCTCTCGGATCTCGGCGATTATCTGACTGGCTCTCTGTAAAGCCTGTGTGGAAGAGAAGGGGGGAGGATTTAATGATGGTGGTATTTGTTAGGCGCTTACTATGTGCAAAGCACTGTTCTGAGCGCTGGGGGAATAGAAGGTGATGAGGTTGTCCCAAGTGAAGTGACTTGCCCAAAGTCACACAGCTGGCAAGTGGCAGAACTGGGATTAGAACCCATGACCTCTGACTCCCAAGCCCGGGCTCTTTCCACTGAGCCACCCCGCTTCTCATGATGATAACGGTGGTACTTGTTAAGTGCTTACTAAGTGCCGGGGACTGTTCTAAGCGCTGGGACAGATGCAAGCTAATCCGGTTAGACCCAGTTCCTGCCCGACGTGGGGCTCACGGTCTCGATCCCCGTTTCGCTGATGAGGTCACTGAGGCCCAGAGTGAAGTGACTTGCCCAAAGTCACACAGCTGACAAGTGGCAGAGCTGGACTTTGAACCCATGACCTCTGACTCCCAAGCCCGGGCTCTTTCCACTGAGCTACGTTCCCTGCCCATCATGAGCTTCCGATCTAGAGGGGGAGTGACAGATATGTAGAAGTGTTGTGGGGCTGGGGACGGGGGATGAAGAAAGGGAGCAAGTCCGGGGGACGCAGAAGGATAAAGTAACCGAGGCCGTAAGCTCATCATTAGTGGACAGGGAACACATCTGTTGATTCTGTTGTAATAATGATGGTATTAAGCACTTACTGCGTGCCATGCACTGTTCTAAACTCCGGGGTAGATACAAGGTAATTAATTGGGTTGTCCCCTGTGCGGCTCATGGTCTTAATCCCCATTTTACAGATGAGGTAACTGGGGCACAGAGAAGTGAAGTGACTTGCCCAAAGTCACGCAACTGATAGGCAGGGATCGTCTCTATCTGTTGACGAATTGTCCGTTCCAAGCGCTTAGTACAGTGATCTGTACATAGGGCTCAATAAATACGACCAAATGAATGAAGTGGCGGAGCTGGGATCAGAACCCACAACCTCTGACTCCCAAGCCCGGGCTCAATTCTGTTATATTGTAGTCTCCCAAGCACTTAGTACAGTGCTCTGCACACGGTAAGTGCTCAATATTCATTCAATGGTATTTACCGCATGCTTCCTGGGAGAGTAAAATACAATAAACAGACTCATTCCCTGCCCACAGTGAACTTAGTCTAGAGGTAAATACCATTTATTAACCTCAACAAATTGACTGACTGATCGACTGATCAACCCCCGTGCTTAGTACAGTGGGACGCGGTGGATAGAAGCACGGGCCCAGTCAGAAGGTCATGAGTTCTAATCCCAGCTCCACCACTTGTCTGCTGCGTGGCCCTGGGCAAGTCACCTCACTTCTCTGTGCGCCTCAGTTACCCCATCCGTAAAACGGGGATTAAGACCGTGAGCCCCATGGGGCACCCGGACTATGTCCGACCCGATTTACTTGTATTCCTCCCCGGCGCTTAGTACGGTGCCTGACACCACCACAACACAGACCACAATTATTATTACGGTGCTCGGCACACCGTAAGGGCTTCACAGATATGACACACACAAAAACAGACATCAGCCCCTGGCAGGCGCCTCTTTGACAGACCAAAGGCGGAGACACCGTCCCCGGTAATAAATGGGCGTGCCGAACTAAGCCACCCCGTGGTCCAGTGCCATACGCCCGTCCGGCCCCGAGAAACGCGTCGAACGGCGCGGTACCTTCAACATGTCAGCCGCTTCCTTTCTGCGCTGGGCCATGTCTTCGGATTCGGTTAGAAGGTCATCCAGCAAGAGCGATTTGTACAGCTGGCCCACCAGCTCACTCTGGAGGGTGTCCTTCACGTGATTCACCAAGAAATGCATCACCGCCTTCGGCACGCTGCGGACACGCAGAAAAGCTGGTGGGTAAAAGGGCGTGACCTCCCCTGCCGCAGTTCCCCAATCTAATCTAGTTTGCCGGTGTGTTTGGGACCGCGATCATCTGGTCGCGACACGGAAGTCCGTTTTTTTACGATGGCACGGGATGGGAGTTCACGAGGACGGCCACCGAAATCCAGGGTGGATGTAAACCTCGGCGTTGGAAAAATGGGTCCCCTTCGCAGCTTGGGCCTTAATTTCTTGCAAACTGAAAGTCCCAGCTGTGAAGACTTAGCACGGCCTAGTCGGGCCCGGGAGTCAGAAGGTCATGGGTTCTAATCCCAGCCCCGCCACTTGTCTGCTGTGCCACCTTGGGCGAGTCACTACTGTGTCTCAGTCATCTCATCTATAAAGTGGGGATTAAGACTGTGAGCCCCATGTGGAACAGGGACCGCGACCAACCTGATCAGCGCGTATCTACCCCGGCGTTTAGAACAGTGCCTGACGCATGGTAAGTGCTTAAATGCCACTATCGTGATCTTGAATTTACCCCAATACGTAGTACAGTGCCTGGCGCATAGAAAGTGTCATTAAGAAAAACTAAAGGCACCCGGGATCCCAGATAAAAGCTATCCAAAACCCTTTCGAAGTCTAAAAAGTCTAGCGTTGGTTCTCGTTAACAACTATTCTTATTGGCGTAATAAGCGACCTCCAAATTTCTACCTCATGATCTTGGGCTAAGAAATAAGGCAACATAGAGTTTTGGATGCTGAAACAAACCCACAGCGGATCTGTAACGCGATGAACTATTAACTCACCTGTCTTGAATGTTCTTCCTGACAATAAGAAAGTAGGATTTGATGAGTCTCTCAATCACCTCACAGTCTCGTTGCTCCCGAGCAGACAGTTTCCTTGCGACCGGCACAGGCTGGGTGGGAAAAGCGCATTGGAAGCGTAAGTCTTTTACACAGCAATACATTCACTCCCCTCAAAACACTTTAAAAGTTCTTTTGAGACTTTCCTCAGTTTAGGTTTCGACTTTCTTCTAAAGTTTCTCCATTCGTCTTATAATACGAAATGGTGAGGGGGAGGGTGTCTAATGCAGACAGCACAAGGGTCTGGAAGGCAGGAAGCCTGGGTTCTAATCCCGGGCTCCACCACTTGTGTGCTGCCTGATTTCTGACAAATCGCTTCACTTTTTTGAGCCTCGGTTTCCTCACTTGTAAAAAAGGGGGGAAAAAAATACCAATTCTGTCTCCCACTTCAACTGTCACGCCCACATAGGACAGGGACTATGTCCGATCGGTTTGGATCGGATCTAGCGCATGGCACCTCAGAGGTGCTTAACAAATCACCACCACCTAACAAGATATTAAAACCCCGAACTCTCACCACATCCAGCAAGTTGACAGCGTGGCCTTTCTGTGGACTGGCGGGGATAATGGGAACGGGTTTGGATTTTTCTTCGGCCAACAGCTCTTCAGCTTTTGAGGTTTTCAACATTCCTCTCCAGTTTCCCGTTCCTGATTCTTGGATTCCATCTCCTACACCACTTCCAGGAGCAACCTACAAAAAAATCCAAAGGAATCGCCAATGGGACGATTCACTCCCGGTAAGGCCCTCTCTAAAGCAGTTCACAGCCACACTCGGCAGCAACAGAATTGTACTTTAAACTCTAATCCTTTTCTTGCCAACAGACATATTTCCCAGGGTATTTTCTCTAAGGAGGAAATAAAGCTTGACAACAGAAATGACACAGCTGCCTTTTGCTTTTTTCAAAGCAGCTGCATTTGATCTTGGGCCTCTCTGCCCATTTTCCATCTCAAAAGCAGGGTCCTGCAGAAATTCAGGGCCAAGCAAGAATTTCTTCCAGGGGAAATACGATTTCCTACGACTGCATAAGGTTTCTGCCCTACGACTTCATAAGGTTTCTGATATTCTTCACACGCAAGTTGTTTCTTCTGTAAAATGAGCCTTCAATATATGTGTGTGCGCGCACGTATATAAATCTCTTAAAAAGTGAGGGCTGATGTTGTCAATCTTGTTCTGGAAACAGAATGAGGTAGGCCAGTACTCTTCTTTAACAAACTTATTGCACAACAACAAAAAAACCTTTGACCAAAACAGCCTAGTGGAAATGACAATACTTTTTTTTCCTTCAGCCCTAGACAGTTACCTACTTTAAAAAAAAAAAGAATCAGGGAGTTTATTTTTTAAAGAGATGACTGGATCTGCTTATGACAAAAGTCACCTTCATTCCAAACCTCCTTTCCCTCATGTGAAAGCCAAATGAGCAGATTAAGAGCAATTCTCGAGCTAGTCAATTTTACTGCCAATCTACTTTCATCTTTCAACTTTCCTCCATCTTATATAAATTCCTAGGATGGATTTTACATTGAATTTCTTTTCCTTTGGAATTTGACATGACGTGTGTTATTATGAAGCCATCCAATTGGATGACCTAGTGGCTACAGCACAGGCCTGGGAGTCCGAAGGACCTGGGTTCTAATCCCAGAACCGCCGCTTGTCTGCTGGGTGACCTTGGGCTAATCATTTCACTTCTCTGTGCCTCATTTATCTGTAAAAAAGGGATTATGATTGGGAGTCCCATGTGGGACCTGATTAACCATGTACCTACCCTAGTGTTTAGAACAGTGCCTGGCACAAAGTAAGCACTTAAATACCATTAAAAAAATTTGCATTAATAAAAATAATTCGGAATTATTTCTGAAAGCATTGTGGATGGGACACCTGTCCAGCAACTCTGTCAAACTGTACTCTCCCAAGCACTTAGTACAGCGCTCTGCACACAGTAACTGTTCCATAAATACGACTGACCTCCATCAGTTTGCTACTGTAAAACACCGAAGGACCGATAAGCATTTGAACTACCTGCCTATTTAAAAATCACTATAGCCTTGTACATTGACTTATCGCCTTATGAAATTCAGTTTTCAAAACCAATAACTGCTCTTTTCTGATTGTTTTGTGTTACCACCTCTGAGGCGCTACCAGAACCCACTCAAATCTACCAGTCCAAATCTACCTCGCTTCTGGGTTTGCTGACCTAGAATCTTTCACCTTCAGGATTCAGAATCCACCTTTTTAAAGCCAAGCGTTCACTTAATCAGCAGCAAATTTTCTTACTCCTGAGGGTGCTGTAATTTTTTATGGGCTCTGTTAAGCGTTGACTGTGTGCCAAGCGCTGTTGTCAGCGCTGGGGTAGATACGAGCTAATCAAATTGGATTCGGTCCACGTTCCACGGGGGGCTCACAGCCTTCATCCCCATTTTCCAGATGGGGTAACAGAAGCCTAGAGAAGGTAAGGGACTTGTCCAAGGTCACTGGAGTTGGAACTCAGGTCCTTCTGACTCCCCGGCCCGTGCTCTAACCCTTAGGCCACGCTGCTTCTCGGCTGTATCTGTTGAATTGGAGATGGACTGATCCAAGTATGAGATGCCAAGCCATTCACGGCAAACCTGTCTTCTCCTCTAGACTATAAGCTCCTTTGCGCAGAGATGTCTCTAATACTCTCAAACACCTAGTACAGTGCTTAGCGGACATGAGTGCTCAATAAATACCTCTGATTGTGGCCTGACGCGGAGCCTGGGGATCGAATCATTTTTTAAAAATGAGGAATTATAAGTCATTACCATCATCCTACAGCTTCCAATTCACCGAAGAGAGTCTAATCCATATGGCCAAGAGGAAGAAGTGACATTGCCTAGTTGAAAGAGCACGGGCCTGGAGTCAGAAGGTCAAGGGTTCTAATCCTGGCTCCGCCATTTGTCTGCTGTGCGACCTTGGGCAAGTCACTTCACTTCTCTGGGCCTCAGTTACCTCAGCTGTAAAATGGGGATTAAGCCTGGGAGCCCCAGGTGGGACAGGGACTGTGTCCAACCCAATTCGCTTGTATTCCCCCGCCACCGCTTAGTACAGTCACTGGCACATAGTAAGCCCTTAAATATCACAATCGTAATTAAGTATAGGGAAAATTTCAATCGCCATTGAAATGTGGCAAAAATCATTTGGAAATTCTAATTCTTAAGACTTCGATTTCAACTGCTTGCTAGGCTATAAACACTTGCTCACGTGGAATATTCATGCAAAGGATATAATTATTATTACTATTTCTGCTGCTAGTAATAACAATGACGGTGCTTTTTAAGTGCTTACTATGTGACAGGCACCGTTCTAAGCGCTGGGCTAGATACAAGTTAATCAGGTGGGATACAGTCCCTGTCCCACATGGGGCTCACAATCTTAATCCCCATTTTACAGAAGAGGTAACAGAGGCCCAGAGAAGTAAAGTGACTTGCCCAAGGTCACACAGCAGGCATATGGCAAAGCAGGGATAGAACCCAGGTCCTTCTGACTCCCAGACCCGTGCTCTGGCCATGGCCCAAAGCGGCGCCGTAGCCATGTTAGCCAGTGAAAACCCTGCCCATTTTGGGGGGCCCCCAGTCCGTTCGGACTCACGGGTTGAATTTTCTTTGCCCCGAGTTGTGTTAACTGTTGTGCGCAAGAGAACTTTAGACTGAAGAAACCGGTTACCACATCCAAGCTGGTGTGGCGGTACTGCTGAAGAAAAAATGCGGTAGAAAGCGGCCCACCAGTCCGGCCCACCAGTTCCCTCTGTCCCGGTGGCCAGTCCGTTAACGATGCTGCTGACGCTGTGACCCGAGGCCCCCCCCCTCCCCCGGTACCCCCTCTTCCCCGGAGACCCCCCTCCTTCCCTCGGGCTCCCCGCCCTCCGCTGCAGGAGTGAAGTCGGTGGGAATGAGGGGGGCAGAAATCTGCCTTCCCAACTTTTGGAACGTGGGCTTGGCCTGACCCCATCGGAGCCGGAGAGAAGCCTGAAAGCCGAGGCTTCTGTCTGCTCTGTGACCTTGGGCGAGTCACTTCACTTCTCCGTGCCTCAGTTCCCTCAGCTTTAAAATGGGGCTGGAGACTGTGAGCCCCACGTGGGAAAGGGACTGTACCCAGCCTTATTTGCTTGCATCCACCCCAGCCATCAGTACAGTGCCTGGCACATAAAAGCGTTTAACAAATACCATAATTATTAACAGAAATAAAAATAAAACAACAACAACAACAAAAAAAACCCAACAGACTAAAATGCCAGTTTTCCTTAACGTGGAGTTCTTCAAAAACACGACCCCCGCAGCTATTATATATTAGCTCACTTGGGATTTTTACTGAATTTAGCCTACTGTTTCTACCCGTGTTTGCACCTTGCCACTCCCTGCCCTTTGGGATCAGGCCGTTGCCTAAAGAAATAAACTCTTCTCCATGGCTGAATATAATTTTTTGCACACAGTGAGCATTTAGCGAAGGAATTATCAATCAATAGCACTGACCGAATGAATGCCTGTAAGCTCCTTGCGGGTAGGGAATGCGTCTGTTTACTGTTCTATTGTACTCTCCCAGGCGCTTAGTAAAGTGTTTTGCACACAGTAATTGCTCAATAAATACAATTATTGAATACTGTGTGTAGGCTGTGGACTGTAAGCTCCTTGTCAGCCAGGAACATGTTTGTTTATTGTTCTATGGTACTTTCCCAAGCACTAATTAGTCCTGGGCTCTGCACACAGTAAGCTCTCAATAAAAACGGCTGACTATTGTGTTTTAACTTCCCTTTCTAAACACTTAGAGTACAAAGACACTTTTTCCCTGCTTTCCCAGGGCTTTCAGATCTGAAGCAGGTGAGAGGCAGGACCAATCGGAGAAGCAGCGTGGCTCAGTGGAAAGAGCCCGGGCTTTAGAGTCAGAGGTCATGGGTTCGAATCCCCGCCCGCCACTTGTCAGCTGTGTGACTGTGGGCAAGTCACTTAACTTCTCTGTGCCTCAGTGACCTCATCTGTAAAATGGGGATTAAGACTGGGAGCCCCACGTGGGACAACCTGATTCTCCTGTGTCTACCCCATCGCTTAGAACAGTGCTCTGCACATAGTAAGCGCTTAACAAATACCAACATTATTATTCTTCCCAAATAGTGGGAGCGACAGAAAAAAAAAACCACTGCTAGTAGCAGGGGGTATGGAAGGATAAGTCACTTCACCTGGGCAAGTCACCTAGGCAAATCACTTCACTCCTCGGTGCTTCAGCTACCTCATCTGTAAAACGGGGATGAAGGCTGTGAGCCCCACGTGGGACAACCTGATGGCTTTATATCTACCCCGGCGCTTAGAACAGTGCTTGGCGCAGAATAAGCGCTTAACAAATACCATCGTCATTAGTATTTAGGATGAACAGAGAGTCGGTGTAAATCAACGAAGAGGTAAATGCTAAGAATTACTGTTTGCATGGAAGTACTAGGGGGACAGTTCCAATGATGAAGAGGTCTGCTGTGTGACCCTGGGGAAGTCATTTCAATTCTCCGTGGTTGCCCATTCACCTGCTCAAGCAGAAACTCCTTATCGTCGGCTTTAAAGCACTCGATCACCTTGCCCCCTCCCACCTTACCTCTCGGCCTTCCTCCTACAACCCAGCCCGCACACTTCGCTCCTCTAATACCAACTTACTCACTGTACCTCCATCTCACCTCTCTGGCTGCCAAACTTTCACCCACACCCTGCCTGCCGTCTGGAACATATTCCCTCTTCATATCCAAGGGATAATTACTCTCCCCGCCTTCAAAGCCTCATCCAAGGCACATCTCCGCCAAGAAGCCTTCCCTAAGCCCTTATTTCCCTTTCTCCCACTCTGTGTCACCCTGACATGCTCCCTTTATTCACCCCTCATAAGTTAATACATGGGTTCTTCCCTTACGTACGTATCTTTATACTGATGCTATTGATGCCTCTTTACTTGTTTTGATTGTCCGTCTCTCCCGTTCTAGACTGTGAGCCCGTTGGGGAAGCAGCGTGGCTCAGTGGAAAGAGCCTGGGATTCGGAGTCAGAGGTCGTGGGTTCGATTCCCGGCTCTGCCACTTGTCAGCTGTGTGACTGCGGGCAAGTCACTTAACTCCTCTGTGCCTCAGTTACCTCATCTGTAAAATGGGGATTAACTGTGAGCCTCACGTGGGACGACCCGATTACCCCGTATCTACCCCAGCGCTTAGAACAGTGCTCTGCACATAGTAAGCGCTTAACAAATACCAACATTATTATTAATATTATCATGGGCAGGGATTGTCTCTCCTTGTTGCTGAACTGTACTTTCCAAGCGCTCACTACAGTGCTCTGCACACAGTAAGCGCTCAAAAAATACGACTGAATGATTGAATAATTGATTTACGCGTACTAATATCTGTCTCTCCATCTAGACTGTAAGCACTTTTTGGCTTGGGAACATGTCTACCAACTCTGTTATACTGTGGGCAGGGAATGTGTCTGCTAATTTTGTCATATTGTACTTCCCCAAGCGCTTAGAACAGTCCTCTGCACCCAGCAAGTGGTCAATAAATACGACCGAGTGATAGTTCTCCTGTAATGTGGGGTTTGTGATTGTGAAGAACAGGGACATGGACTGGGGTCAACCTGATTAGCTTGTATCTACCCCAGCGCTTAGAATAGTGCCTAGCACACAATAAACCCTCAACAAATACCATAAAAGAAAAATAATTGCAAAAGGTTCCCGGCAGAGTCCTCCCGAAAGTGCCGGAAGGGCCCTCGTGGCAGGAGAAGGGTGAGATCTCATGGCCTGGACTTCAGGGGCTTTAAAAAATCAGGCCAAGTGTCTGTTAAGGGAAACTCGCATTTTAGGGCCCATCCTGTGTCTCGAGCCATACGCAGGCACGCAATCGTTCCTAACGGTGTCGGCTTCTACCGAGGCCAACACACGACGGCGGGAGGACGTTCCTGAATTCCGTCATGGAGCTCTGTCCGAAACGCGCCGCCAAGCTGTCCAAAACGTGGAGTGAAACTCCCTGTTTCGGTAGTACTGGCTGAAATAATGAAACGGCCAGAGAGCAGATAAAGCAACGGGGATCTGCTCTGGAAGCCGAGTTGATTGTAACAGCTCAAAAAAGTCTCTCTCTACAAGTCACCTTAATTTACTAAACTGAGATTATACTTAAAAAAAGGATTTAATGTCTTAAGCGGTACAGCACGAAACACCGAATAAAGGGGAAAGGAGATAACGGCACATTGTGAGCGTTTAACAGATGCCATTATTATCATTATTATTATAAGCACCATAGCTGTAAATTATTAATATAGTCATTAGTGTATGCTATTAACTTGAACTAGAAATGCGTTATTTAAAATGTGCTCACACGGGACACGGTAAATGCTAAGATAATTAACTGTTTCAGAAACCTAGTCTTTTGTAGATGGTGATTTTAACTGACAATTTCAAGCATCTCCCTAGGTGATTATTAATTCACAGTAACCTAAGTGATAATAGTTAATTTCAGTGATTTTCTTCGTGTAGTTGTGAACCAGACAAAAGGCGGGATAAGAAAGCAGCAAAACATGCGAACAGAACAAAAGCGGCCGGAGGAAAAGCAGCCCAAGAGGGTCTGAAGCAAAAGATTTCCATTTGTAGTTTCTTATCCGTCAATTCAAGAGAGCAGGCAAGAAATGTGGGATCCCCATGCAGATGAATAAAACTGAGGCTTTTAAAATACCAGCGGAGTATTAGCTTGGGCCAGGCTGTATTTCTAAAAAACTAAGGCGGCAAGCGAGAAAATTCTGTCCTTGAGAGCAACACAACTTTTTCAGGAAATGGTCGGAACAAAAAAAATCCTTGGGAACTGGGACATGTCAGGATAGGCAAATGGGTTGGTTATCTAAAAGTCAGGAATGCCTGGCAGGATGCATTGCATAGTTAAAGAAGGAGCGTGGCCTAGTGGTTAGAGCACATGTCTGGGAGTCAGAAGGACCTGGATTCTAATCCTGACTCCGCCACTTGTCTGCTGTGTGACCTTGGACAAGTCACAGTCAGCTCCCTCATCCGTAAAAGGGGGATTAAGATCGTGAGCCTCATGGGGGACACGACCTGTGCGGTCAACCCGATTACCCTGAATTTACTTAGGACAGTGCCTGGCACATAGTAAGCGCTTACATTCTATAAAAGAAAAAAAATTGCAAGACGTTCCTCGGGGAGACCTCTCAGAAGTCCCCGAAGGGCCCCCGGAGACAAGAGAAGGGTGCAACCCCTTAGCCGGCTCTCGGAGAGCTTTGCAAAAATCCCGCCAGGCATTTGAGGGTTGGAGTGAAGCCCACTCTAAATCCACAAGAAGTGGAAGAGCCGACATTTCAGTGAACCCCGGCCTTGCAGAAAAGAGAAGCAGTGAAGCCTGGTGGGAAGAGCGCGTGGCTCTGCCACCCGTCTGCCGGGTGACCTTGGGCAAGTCACCCTTAGTTCCCGAATCTGTAAAATGGGGATTCAATCCTACACCTTCCTCCTCTCTCCTCCAAATGGGCCAGAGTCTCTGAGGATTTTGTATCTACCTCAGCGCTTCGTACAGTGCTTGGCACACAGTAAGCACATAACGGTACCATTCAAAAGATGATTCAAGCACCGCGTTAGTGCCGCTGATGGCAGGGCAGCTATCTGGGGCCGGGCATCCCACTTGACGCTGGCGGAGAGAGAGGGTGACCTCGCTCCTCGGCCCTGAGTTGAAGCTGGTTTCCTGATCAGTCGACAGTAGAGAAGCCACATGGTGCAGTGGATTCAGCCCGGGCCTGGGCGTCAGAAAGTCACGGGTTCTAATCCTGACTCCACCATTTGTCGGTTAATAATAATAATGATAATGTTGGTATTTGTTAAGCGCTTACTATGTGCCGAGCACTGTTCTAAGCGCTGGGGTAGACAGAGGGGAATCAGGTTGTCCCACGTGGGGCTCACAGTCTTAATCCCCATTTTACAGATGAGGGAACTGAGGCACAGAGAAGTTAAGTGACTTGCCCACAGTCACACAGCTGACAAGTGGCAGAGCTGGGATTCAAACTCATGAGCCCTGACTCCAAAGCCCGTGCTCTTTCCACTGAGCCACTCTGCTTCTTGGTCAAGTCACTTCACTTCCTCTGTGCCCCAGTTACCTCATCTATAAAATGGGGATTGAGATGTGAGCCCCATGTGGGGCGGGCATTGTGTCCAACCCGATTTGCTTGTATCCACCCCAGTGCTCAGTACGGTGCCTGAGAGAGCTTACTGTGAGCCCATCATTGGGCAGGGATTGTCTCTGTTGCCGAATTGTACATTCCAAGCACTCAGTACAGTGCTCTGCACATAGTAAGCACTCAATAAATACTACTGAATGAATGAAGACCACAATCATTATTATAATTCCAGTGCTTTGCACACAGTAAGTGCTCACTAAATACCACCGACTGATTGATGAGAGCCCTCGGGGAGACTGCTTTCTACTCCGAGAAGCAGACTGCTTTCTAAGCAGCGTGGCTTAGTGGCGAGGGCACGGGCTTGGGAGGCAGAGGACAAGGGTTCTAATCCCGGCTCGGCCATCTGTCAGCTGTGTGACCTTGGGCAAGCCACTTAACTTCTCTGTGCCTCAGTTCCCTCATCCGGAAAATGGGGATGAAGACGGTGAGCCCCACGTGGGACAACCTGATCACCCTGTATCTTCCCCAGCGCTTAGAACGGTGCTCGGCACATAGTAAGCACTTAACGGGTACCATCATAATTATCAGTACTGGTTTCCAGGGCTTTCCAACGGGCAACGTGTGAGCTCCCGAAGCTTCGTTTCACCGCGCCTGTCCTCAGGAACACAACCGAGCCCACAGGGTTACGTACGGCGCGATCGGTCGCCTACCGGGGCGTCGTTTTCCACACGGCCAAACCTGAGCCCCGGACCACGAATGTGCATGCAGGGCCCGAGGAGGAATCGGAACAGACCTTGCCGTCAGGCTCAGCCGAAGCAGCAGCAGCGAGCTCTGGGGAGGCGGACCCCATAGTCCCAGGAGCCTTAGAAGACGAAAGGAGGCAAGAGATGCAGGGGAAAAAGAAACCAAGGTTGCGATATTATTCCACATTCTACTCGCCTTCCCATCTCCCTGTCGTGGGAATCTGGAACGGATAAAGTAGCGTGGCAGAGAAAGGAGCTTAAGCAGTAACAAGTCACGGCAAGAAGGAAGTGAGCCTTTTTCTCAGCTCCCTCGCTAAGGGTGTCCTTGGGGCTGTCGGTGGGAGGAGAGCCAATTTAGCAACACCATAATTTCCTAATTATTTTTCCAGGGTGGCCTGAAATGCCTTTTATGTAAGGGTTCTCACGGGGTTTGCGAGCGAATATTTTCTCAACTGTGATTATCATTCGTTTGCAAGGGTCCTGGGAAAAACTGAGGGGAAAACTAGAAAAACTTCCACTTTCCCCCTGAATCCCAAAGATTCCTCTTTCAGCTGAGCATCGAGGACTCGATCTCTTGAATCGGTTTGTCTTCGAGGGACTGCAGGAGGTCTATAAATGTATATATCGCTCTATATATTCTATATAACTGTGTTTGATTTATTTCTGTCTCCCCCTCTAGACCGTGAGCTTGTTGTGAGCAGACTGTGTCTGCCGTTGTATTGTACTCTCCCAAGTTCTCAGTACAAAGCTTTGCGCACAGTCAGTGCTCAATAAATATAATTGAATGAATTGAATGGTCTAAAGCAGCCATTTGGGTGTTCAGGTGCAAGTGGTCTCCTGACAGCTTTCGTTCGGTTTTTCCTCTCTCCATCCACCACTTGTTTCATATGGGGACATTTGGGTCTAATGGCATAATTCACACACACACACACACACATACACAAATGTGCAACACCATGGAAAAGTTCGAAATTCTCCTGCTACTCAACCGGTGACTTGGAATCCTTCTAAAAAGCACCTGCTTTCATTTTTTAAATGTTAACGGCGAAGGCTAGCAAATTCTAAAATCAGGACGAGAATCGAGGCTTCTCAGTAAATGGAATCAGGAGAGCGCTGACCACACTTTGAAAGTCACATCTGTTCCTACCTTATCCCTTGGTACAGCTGAAGGCAGGTCTCTGGCTATCCTGTTTCGCCTTTGCTCCTATAAAATAAAACAAAAAACCTTTGAGTATATACCAGATCCAAGGTGCAACCTTCTACTTTCATGTTTCAGAACTGTGGAGGGAGGGGAAGAAGAGTGGGGAAAAGGAAGGCATGAGGGGAGGGAAGGCATGAGGGAAGGGAAGGGATGAGGGAAGGAAAGGGAAGGGATGAGGGGAGGGAAGGGAAGAGATGAGGGAAGGGAAGGGATGAGGGAAGGGAAGGGATGAGGGAAGGGAAGGGATGAGGGAAGGGAAGGGATAAGGAAAGGGAGAGAGGCCAGGGCTGGGGGCGAAGGAAAGAGGGAAAACTTAAGTGCTATTGATACCATACCATGATTGCAGACTAAAACCTCAGCTGGACAGTAAATCTGTTCGCAATCACTCTGGGCCATCATTGCACATTTTAATGTGGCTTTTAAAAACCCCGGCAAGCATTCAAAGCTAGGTTTTGAAAAACTAACTTCTGCGATGCCCGTCTTTTGATTTCTGATAATGCCAGGTTAATCTAGTTACTCTGATGATTTAGAGAAGCAGCGTGGCTCAGTGGAAAGAGCTCGGGTTTGAGAGTCAAAGGTCATGGGTTCCAATCCCGGCTCCGGCCCTTGTCAGCGGGGTGACCTTGGGCAAGTGACTTCACTTTTCTGTGCCTGAGTTCCCTCATCTGTAAATGGGGGATGAAGACTGTGAGCCCCACGTGGAACAACCTGATTACCTTGGATCTATCCCAGCACTTAGAACAGTGCTTGGCACAGAGAAAGCGCTTAACCAATACCAACATTATTATTATTATTATTATTTAAACCCTGCTCCCTACAGCCCATTGGTTAATTCTTTGCTGGGACAGGGGAGCATTATAAATAAGGGTGTGGAGAAGCCTTTATGTGGCTAGATCTGGTGGGATCTTTCTTTTAAGCCCCGTTCAGCCCTTATTATGTGCTAGGCACTGTACTGAGCACTGATGTAGACACCAACAGCACGGCTTAGTGGATCGAGCACGGGGCTGGGAGTCAGAAGGACCTGGGTTCTAATCCCAGGTCCACCACTTGTCTGATGTGTGACCTTGGGCAAGTAACTGAACTTCTGTGCTTCTGTTACTCCATCTGGAAAATGGGGATTAAGACTGTGAGCCCCATTTGGGTCAGGGACTGTGTCCAACCTGATTAGCTTGTATCTACCCCAGTGCTCAGTACGGTGCCTGGCAAATAAGGAGCGCTTAACAAATACCATTAAAAAAATTAGGTGAAGGAATCAGTGCAAAGCATTTCTCTAGTACCAAATACAAATTGGACTGAATCTCTCTCCATGGATCTCTACGGATTCGATTAGTGGAGAAGATTACATTCAGAAACGAAACCAAATTATCTTTTACCTCTATGTTGTTATTCATCAGTCCACAGGCATCGGCGAAGTCCGGATGCTTGGTGTTGATGTAAGCTAATTCAATCGCTACCAAATTATGAACCTGAGAGGAAGAAGAAAACAGAGTTGTGTTAGCCCTCCTGGAATGTATCAGTGTGTTTGCCATTGGGCAAACAACTGTTTATCGTCATACCCGCTAAGCCGACAATGCTGGAAATTCAAGTCTGCCACATTCCGGGTGCTGAGATCTAAAAATATATGTCCCCAAATACCCTGAGTCCACCTAATTCTGGAAATATTGGTTATAATTTAAGAATGTACTCGGCGGTTTAACCAAGTCTTGGATCTCAGTACTTGTATTTTTCTATTAAAACGGTGTCATGCGAACTCAACTATAAATCTCTCAAAAGGCAACTGCTTTCTACAGAATATTATTCATTCAATCGTACTGCGTACAAATACTGCGTACAAAGCACTGTATTAAGAGCTTGGAAAGTATAACTCGGCAACAGATGGAGACAATCCCTATCCAACAATGGGCTCACAGTCTAGAAGAATATTAGGAATTTCTGCAGCTCCTTTACAGTAAGGATCCCACCTCCTCCATTCACCATGCGCTTGCGAGCATCTAGTCAGATCTGCCGTACAAAATGTGTCTTTTTTAGCTAAGGTACCACTAAGGAATCTGGGCCACGTGACATGAGACTTGACATACTGTGACGTGACGTCAGCTGGGATACCACGCGACATGTTGTCAGACACAATGAATAATACAATGGAAGTTTTCCTTAATTCGAGGGTTTGCAGGACTCACTGCCTTCAGTCGTGAAAATGAAGACTATCTCCAGCCTTGACAGTAAAATTGGATGAGTTCTCACTCGCCTAATGCTTCTTTTGTTCAGTTTTGACAAAAAGATAGAGAGTGAGGCAGTGCACTTCCGATTTAAGCCCCTCTTTCCAGATTTCCTGCTAACGCTTTCTCTGTTATCCAGAGATCTCAGAGTTGCGGCCAGCCACCTACTCTGCTTCTGGAGTAACTTTCACCACGCTGCATTTCTAGGGGTAGAATTCTTCTTCCTTTTTGGTAAACGTTTTGGAATATTTGTGAAGACAGTCTGCTAAATAGGGCATTTTACTAGCAACCCTTTTGAATCAATAATGTTTCTAATTGTCAAGATGTTGAACCATACTATGAAATGCATTTAAAAATTGAAAACTGTCCTGCGTTTTCCATTAGCTTAATAGGGCCACATAAACCACAATAACCAACCAAATCACAGTTGCACAAGTTGGCTTTAGCGATCCTTTTGTTATCTGTGTGGACTAACAAACTCAGTTCTCACCACAAAACTCTAGCTATAAGGAGTGGAATAAGATGAGAAATTAACAGTTTTAAAATTTGAGTTAACAGTTCCCCCCCTTTGTACCAACATTAAAAGAAAACAACAAAAAAACCCCACCAAGATACCAGAACAGTTAAATTTAAGGTATTAGGGTAAATCTACAATTTGGATAATTTGATCTTATTCAAAGTAAACATCACCATGGCTTACCATTTCATTTGTAACTGGTAACCTCCTACGCAGAAGACAAGTCACCACTTCAACTATGGCATCATGCAGTTTAGGAAACCTCAGCAATTCCTAAACACATTCAGAGGGAGAAAAGTGTAATTTCTGAGGTTCAAAAGAAAATACAAAGTCAGACCGGAGGCATGAATCGAGTAATCTAAAAGTGACCGGATATTAAAATGCAAATATAAGTGAAAGGACAAATTGAAAGATAATAAATGCAACTGGACAGTCTACCTTTCCTTGGAACCCAAACTTTCAGAATATACCTTGGGAGTAAAACTAACCGTCCTTCCTTCTGCACCTGAGATTTAGCAGTTAAACAGTTTAACTGAACAGCAGTTAAAAGCATACCACCAGTGGGGCAGTGACGCAGTTCATAAAATCCTCCACAAAAATAGCCTCTACCATTATCAACAAGCAACCAGATCCCGGACATGAGTTCTAATCCCAGCTCCGCCACTTGTCTGCTGTGTGACCTTGGGCAAGTCACTTCACTTCTCTGGGCCTCATCCGTAAAATGGGGATTAAGTCTGTGAGCCCCATGGGGACAGGGACTGTATCCAACCTGATCATCTTGTATCTATCCTAGTGCTTACAACAGTCCCTGGCACGTAGTAAGTGCTGAACAAATACTATATATATGAGAAACATTATTTAAGTTTAACATAGAGTTCCTGAAGTTTAACATACCTTTAGGGACCGGAAGTGAATGTCACCACATTCAATTGAAATTACAGAAAAACTTGAAACACAGAACATCTGAAATATCACACTGGGTTCATTCATTCAACGGTATTTATGTGCAGAGCACTGGGTCAGACCAGTGATCTGACCTGCCCATTAACTGGCCACTGACAATGGTAACAAAGGAAACTTGGAATAATAAAGATGGTATTTGTCATTACTATGTGTCAATCACTGTTCTAAGCATTGGGGTAGATACAAGGAATTCAGGTTGTCCCACGTGGGGCTCACGGTCTTAATCCCCATTTGATAGTTGCGGTAACTGAGGCCCAGAGAAGTGAAGTGACTTGCCCAAAGTCACACGGCTGATAAGTGGCGGAGCCGGGATTAGAACCCACGACCTCTGGCTCCGAAGCCCGGGCTCTTTCCACTAAGCCACACTGCTTCCCTAAGAATTCCATTACTGGACGAAAGAAACTCAGAGTTGCTTATGCATCACCAACAGGGCTACTCTCCCTTTCCCCCGAAAAAAGTAATCCATCTATCTTCTCTCTTTTGAACCTGTTTATGCCCTTCCCAAAATACTGTAAACAGTATTCCAGATCGCTCTCCCTATTCCTGAAAACAATTTTCTTAGAGATAATAATAATGATGGCATTTATTAAGGGCTTACTATGTGTTAAACACTGTTCTAAGCGCCGGGGGATACAATAATAATAATAATGTTGGTATTTGTTAAGCGCTTACTGTGTGCAGAGCACTGTTCTAAGCGCTGGGGTAAGCACAGTGGAATCAGGTTGTCCCACGTGGGGCTCACAGTCTTCGTCCCCATTTTACAGATGAGGTAACTGAGGCACAGAGAAGTTAAGTGACTTGCCCATAGTCACAGTTGACAAGTGGCAGAGCTGGGATTCGAACTCATGACCTCTGACTCCAAAGCCCATGCTCTTTCCACTGAGCCACGCTGCTTCTCTACAAGGTGATCGGGTTGTCCCACGTGGGGCTAACAGTCTTCATCCCCATTTTAATAATAATAATAATACCAATGTCGGTATTTGTTAAGCGCTTACTATGTGCCAAGCACTGTTCTAAGCACTGGGGGGGATACAAGGTCATCAGGTTGTTCCACGTAGGGCTCACAGTCTTCATCCCCACTTTCCAGAGAAGTGAAGTGACTTGCCCAAGGTCACACAGCTGACAAGCGGCAGAGCCGGCATTAGAACCCATGACCTTTGACTCCCAAGCCCGGGCTCTTTCCACTGAGCCACAGAGATCTCGATTTTATGAATGGATTTAAATTCCTCAAGTAAATTTAAGGTGGACTTCCACAAGGAGGTTCTGATATACGCAGCCCTCTTATTCAAAGCCTGTACACACAAACACACACATTCACACACTTTCACTTCCCATTATTGAATTTAATTTCCAAATGTTGTTGGTTCAGATATGCCATGCCCAAACTACTTCAAGTGTTCCAATATGTATTACTGAGGCAGGAAAAGCCTCATGGTCTGTTATTTGAAGATTATTTGTCTTTTTAGCTTCAGTAAGGGGTACGATTTTTCAATTCAAAGGAATTTTGTTCAGAGTGACAACAAAATCCCTGAAGAATAAACCACATCTTGCTAGGAAAACACTCTCAAACAGCCCCCTCCTGTTTTACCTTGCTGATTTCCTAGTGCGACCCAGCTCGCACACTTGGTTCCTCTAATGCCAACCTACTCGCTGAACCTCGATCTCATCTTTCTCACCACCTACCCCTTGCCCGTATCCTCCCTCCGGCCTGAAACACTCACCCCCTTCATGTATGACAGACCACACTCTTCCCCACCTAAGCCCTCATTTCACCTACTCCCTCTCCCTTCTGTGAGAGGATTAGTAATGTTGGTATTTGTTAAGCGTTTACTAGGTGCACAGCACTGTTCTAAGCACTGGGGTAGATACAGGGTAATCAGGTTGTCCCACATGAGGCTAACAGTCTTCATCCCCATTTTTACAGATGAGGGAACTGAGGCCCAGAGAAGTGAAGTGACTTGCCCACGGTCACACAGCTGACAAGTGGCAGAGAACTTGAAATCCATCCCCCCGTCAGCCCCACAGCAATGATGTACATATAACTGTGCTCTAGCGCTTAGAACAGTGCTCTGCACATAGTAAGCGCTTAACAAATGCCATCATTATTATTATTATATGTGTTTTGTTATTTTTTAATATCTGTCACCCCTCTAGACCCCAAGGTCTTTGGGAGGAGGGAACGCGTCTACCAACTCTGTTATTCTGAAGTGCTTGATACACTGCTTTACGCATCTTGATTGAAGTAATACGATTTGAACATAATTCCTTGCTAACCTGAAGAGCTTTGGTACAGTTCCTTAGCTGACTCTGCTTGTGTATGTGTGAGGGGGAAGTGGGGCGTCTAAAGGACAGTGTTAGATAATAAAAATAATCGCAATAGTTGTTCAGCCTCATGTGTCAAACACTGTAAGAAATGCTGCTGAACAGAACCCGGGCCCCACGGGGGTCTCAGTGACTAAGTAGGAAGGAGAACAGTTATTGAATCCCTATTTTACAGAAGAGGAAACGGAGCCACAAAGAAGTGAAGTGACTTTTCCAAGGTCATTCAGCAGGCAACTGGCAGAGCACCAGGTCCTCTGACTCCCAAGCCTGTGCTTTTTCCACTAGGCCATGCTGCTTTGGAAATAGAAGAAGTGCGGCCTCCCCTAACACTCAGTATCGCGAGGTACAAAGAGAAGTCCCTCAGGAGTCCGTGCTTAAATGCCATTAAAAAAAAAAAAGCTCTTAATTCTCTATCCCCAGTAACACCAATCCTAAATTCCAGAGCACCCAGTGCTTGTATTTGACATGGGCAAAGAGAACAGAGGGAGAAAAAACCCTTCTCAAGGGTAGAAGTGATAATATTAATCATAATTGCGGTATTTGTAAAGCGCCTACTGTGGGCCGGGCACTAAGGCCTGGGGTGGATACGATCAAATCGGGTTGGACACAGTCCCTGTCCCACGTGTGGCTCAACAGTCTCGATCTCCATTTTACAGATGAGGTAACCGAGGCCCAGGGAAATGAAGTGACTGGCCCGAGGCCCCACAGCAGACAGGTGGCGGAACCGGGATTAGAACCCGTGACCTGCTGACCCCCAGGTCCTTGCACTATCCACTACGCCGTGCTGCTTCTCTATTCACCTACGTACCTGGGTACTGTAATTGCTACAGTGCTGGATAATCCTTTGCATTTCCTCATGAACCAGCTCCACGCAGCGTAAACTGGGTTCTTCAAGGCGTTTGATTTGCCGCTTGACCAGTAATTCAAATGAGACCTCGGGCACGAACAAGGCCGGACGAGGACCCTGGGAAAAAGTTCCAAATCAGACACCCTCCACGGCTGCCCGGCAGAGGAAAACGCAGAACCAAAGCCAGCGAGAGACACGGTTCGGAGACTACTCGGTGATTCATTCATTCAGTCGTTCAATAGTATTTATTGAGTGCTTACTACGTGCAGAGCACTGTACTAGGCGCTTGGAATTTACAATTCGGCAACAGATAGAGACAATCCTTGCCCAATTACGGGCTCACCGTCTAAACAAAATAAATAGGGTAATAAAAATCTATACAAATGAGCCCAGCGCGGAGGGGAAGGGAGAGGGGGAGGAGCAGAGGGAAAGGGGGCTTAGCTGAGGGGAGGTGAAGGGGGGGAGGGAGCAGAGGGTGGAGGGGGAGCAGAAGGAGCAGAGGGAAAAGGGGAAGCTCAGTCTGGGAAGGCCCCTTGGAGGAGGTGAGCTCTCATTAGGGCTTTGAAGAGGGGAAGAGAGTTAGTTTGGGGGAGGTGAGGAGGGAGGGCGTTCCAGGACAGCGGGAGGACGTGGGCCAGGGGTCGACAAGGGGATAGGCGAGAACAGGGGACGGTGAGGAGGTGGGCGGTGGACAAGCGGAGCCTACGAGGTGGGCAGTGGAAAGAGAGAAGGGAGGAGAGGTAGGAGGGGGCAAGGGGATGGACAGCCTCGAAGCCCAGAGTGAAGAGTTACCGTTTCGTGTGGAGGCTGATAGGCAACCACTGGAAGTTTTTAAGGAAAGGAGTGACATGCCCAGAGCGTTTCTGCAGGAAGATGAGCCGGGCAGCGGAATGAAGAATAGACTGGAGGGGTGAGAGACAGGAGGAAGGGAGATCGGAGAGAAGGCTGACACAATCATCCAGCCGGGATATCATGAGAGCTTGTACCAGTACGATAGCCGTTCGGATGGAGAGGAAAGGGCGGATCTTGGCGATATTGTAAAGTCATTGGGCAGGGATTGTCTCTGTTGCCAAATTGTATATTCCAAGCCCTTAGTTCAGTGCTCTGCACATAGTAAGCAATCAATAAATACTACTGAATGAATGAATAAACGGGGAATAAAAGCAGAAAAGTTGATCCTCCAACTTCTCGGCCTGAAGGCCCCGAATGGACGTTTCCCCACGGAAAGAGTTCAGTTGGTAAAGAACAAACAGAGCTCATTAGGAATGAGACCCAAAGCTTGACCGAATACTTACGGTGGCATTTCTGATGGCGGTCAAAATATCAATAGTGTTAAGGCCACCAAGTGGGTCAACTGATTCTAGTGTTCGCCCGAAGGTCTCGTGGAAAATATAACATATTCTAGCACCGCCGCATCTGAAAAAAATCAATAAAACCACAAAACACTAGGGTTATAATAAAGGGAAGGGATTGGTTTTCCATTCTTTTCCGCAAGTCATAAGAACGCTTTGGCTACAGGAGCTCTCAATCCAGCAGTCTAGTGGATAGATATCGGGCCTGGGAGTCAGAAGGACCTGGGTTCTAATTCCGGCTCTGCCACTTGTCTGCTGAGTGACCTTGGGCCAGTCACTTCACTTCTCTGTGCCTCAGTTATCTCACCTGTAAAACAGGGATTAAGATTGGGAGCCCCGTGTGGGACAGGGACAGTGTCCACCTGATTAACTTGTATCTACCCCGCGCTCAGAACAGTCCCCGGCACATAGCAAGCGCCTAACAAATACCATTATTATTGTTGAGCACTTACTGTATGCCAAGCACTGTAACTGTAATAACAATAGTAACGATGATGATAATACAATTTGTGGTATCTCTTGCCGAGCACTGGGGTAGATTTCTGTTTTGTTTTGTTGTCTGTCTCCCCCGTTTAGACTGTGAGCTCGCTGTTGGGCAGGGATTGTCTCTATCTTTTGTCGAATATGTACAAGCACTCAGTACAGTGTTCTGCACATAGTATGTGCTCAATAAATACAACTGAATGAATGAATGAATTCCAGTTACTCAGTTCCAGTTACTCAGGTTGGACCCAGTCCCTGTCCCATTTGGGGACTTCCATCTAAGCAGGAATACTAATAATAATAATGCTGGCATTTGTAAGCGCTATGTGCAAAGCACTGTTCTAAGCGCTGGGTGATCAGGTTGTCCCACGTGGGGCTCACAGTTTTAATATTCATTTTGCAGATGAAGTTACTAAGGCACAGAGACCGTGAAGTGACTTGCCCAAAGTCACACACACCTGGCAAGCGGCAGAGCCGGGACTGGAACCCATGACCTCTGTCTGACTCCCAAGCCCGGGCTCTTTCCACTGAGCCACACTGCTTCTCTGAACAGGTACTGAATCCCCATTTTATAGATGAGGGATCCAAGGCACAGAGAAGTTAAGTGACTCGGCCAAGGTCACACAGCAGATGAGCTAAGGTACACATCCCACTCCTCAAAGGCTAACCTACTCGTTCTACCTCCATCTCATCTACCGTGTTGCCAACCCCATTCCCTCATCCTGCCTCTGGTCTGGAATTCCCTCCCCCCTCACGCCTGACAGCCGACCACTCTCCCCACCTTCCAAGCCCTACATAAAGAACATCTCCTCTAAGAAGCCTCCTCCCACTATGCCCCAATTTCTCCCTTAATTTTGCCTCTGCTCTTGGATCCATGCCCTTTAAGCACCTGATAGCCACCCATCCCCAACCCCACAGCAATTATCTACGTATCTTTATACTCTCCTCTTTTCCCTATCTGTAATCTTTCCAAATGTCTGTCTTCCCCTCTAGACTGTAAGCTCCTTGAGGGCAGGAATCATGTCTACTGATTCAACTGTACCCTTCCAAGTGCTTAGTAGAAAAAGTGCTCAATAAATAGTATGAACTAATTCTGCCATGAAAATTCTCCAAAGGTCTCATGTGAGACCAGAAGTAGAAATCCCAGATATCCCTTCTACTTCCTCCAGCTTTGGGGATATTTAGTACAGTGTTCCGCACAAAGTAAGAGCTGAGTACATACCACTGATAGATTCGTCCTCATCGACAGCATTTAATGAGGGCCTACAGTAAGAAGAACCCTGGCATCAGGGGGCTTGGACACAGCCTCAATGGAACCGGGCAAACTGGACTCTCCCTTCATTGACATTATTATTATTAATAGTCATTTTAAAATAATTCTTATAATCATGGAATTTGTTAAGTGCTTATTTTGTGCCAAGCCCCTTGTAAGCCCTGGGATAGATAAAAGTTAATCAGGTCAGACAGTCCCAATGCCACAGAGGGCTTCCATTCTAAATTGGAGGGAGAACAGATACTGAATCCCCATTTTGCAAGTGAGAAATGTGAGGCACCGAAAAGTGCAATGATTCTTAAGAAGCAATGACCTTGACTCTATTTGTAGACTCCCCAAATTGCACAGACGGACCAGCGGGAACCGTGAAAGGGAGAACGAACGTCATGGCTTTCTCTCCAACGTCCTCATTGAACTACTCTAAGCTTGTAGTTATAGGCAGGGAATGCGTCTACCAACCTGTCGCACTGTACTCTTCTAAGGGCTTAGGACTGTGCTTTGCACACCGTAAGCGCTCAATAAATACCACGGATTGACTGAATTGCAGTCGGTCTCAGCCTGACCTACTCTCCGGCCCATTCCCTCTGACCATCAGCCCACCCGCAGCATCGCACTAATGACCGCAGCCAAGCCCTGCTGTACACAGACGCTGTAGAAATGTTAGACGTAGACGATGGGAGACCAAATTCATCATCTCGCCTCCTCCGGAGAAGTCAGTGGACGCATCCCCTTTCTTCTCACCTGAAAGCACTCTTGAAAGCAGTCAATCACCTCGCCCTCTCTTACCTCACCCCGCTACTCTCCTGCTATAACCCAGCCGCACCCTTTACTCCTCTAATGCTAGCCTTCTCACCGCACCTCCATCTCATCTATCTCGTCGCCGACCTCTCAGCCACGTCCTGCCTCTGGCCCGGAACGCCCTCCCTCCTCAAATCCAACTGACAATGACTCTCCCTCACTTCAAAGCCTAAATGAAGGCACACCAAGAGGCCTTCCCTAAGCCCTACGTTCCTTTTCTCCCGCACCCTTCTGCGTCATCCTGACTTCTCCCTTTATTCATCCCCCCTCCCAGCCCCGCACTTAGGTCCATATCTGTCATTTATTTATTTCTATTAATGTCTCTCTCTCCCCACAGACTGTAAGTTCACTGAGGGCAGGGAACGTGTCTTTTATATTGTTATATTGTACTCTGTCAAGAGCTCAGCACAGTGCTCTGCACACAGTATGTGCTCAGTGAACACAGCTGACTGATTGACCGAAAGGACAATGGTGGAGGAAGGCGGGGAACGGAATTCCTAAACAGCGTAGGGCAATTTAAAGAAGTCTTACAGTTCAGACGTTTCTATGTATTTTGCCGTTCCTTCTATAGTGTTGCAATATTCTGTGGCGAATTTGGTAATAAGCTGAAGTAAAGTTGCACTCTTGTCATCTACTGGCTCGCCGTAGCTGTTTAGAAGAGACTGATACTGAGCAGCTAGAACATTTATTCTTGTTTTCAGTTCTGGCAAGCAATCCCGGATATGATGCATCAATAACCTGTAAGGACATAATGTATTCTTAGATGATACAACTTCCCAAATTCCCCCTGGGCGCATCACATGACGTTGCAGAGACTGGAGTGCTGGATACACGGAAGCAGGTCACAGTTCTGAAGTGGGAAACGAAGAAATGAAATATTCCAAAGACCTGAGGGTCCTCTGACATACAAATTCAGAGCGACTGAAGTGCCTGATATATGGAAACAGGTCACAGTTCTGAAATCGGAACCGAAGAAAAGAAATATTCCAAAGGCCTGAGAGACCTACGACATAAAACGTCTTCGACTGAACTTCAGGGACCAATTCTTCCATCTTTTTCCCCATGTATGGGATTTTGAATTGGGTTACATTTTCTACCATCTGTAATTTAGAGAATCGTGTAGTAGCACAGTTCCCTTTTCTCAAAGGACTTTGATTTAAGCATTAATAAGTATTTCTGAGAGTAGTGAGATTTAGAAAAGCAGCGTGGCTCAGTGGAAAGAGTCCGGGCTTGGGAGTCAGAGGTCATGGGTTCAAATCCCGGCTCTGTCACTTGTCAGCTGTGTGACTGTGGGCAAGTCACTTAACTTCTCTGGGCCTCGGTTCCCTCATCTGTAAAATGGGGATTAACTGTGAGCCTCAGGTGGGACAACCTGAATTCCCTGTATCTACCCCAGCGATTAGAACAGTGCTCTGCACACAGTAAGCGCTTAACAAATACCAACATTATTATTATTATTATTGCAGTTTCATATTTCTTTTAATAATGGGGGCGGTACACTGCAAATAAATAAAGCAACTTGGTAATATTTTACCATTGTTAGGTCAAATAATTTTCATACAGTAGCTGTGGAGAAATTTGCCCCAACTCTATAATGGGGGCTCGAGACGGATATTTTAAGAAAATTAAAGGATATTAAAAATTATACCTCGGACAAGCCTATTTAATTTGCCTTGGTAACAGTTGCTATGTGACCAGATGTAAGCCATGTAAATGTTTCTCAAAGGAACTGACTCATCTGATCTAATTCTCTATCATTTTATTTCTTCATTTCATTCGATTATCTTTCAGGCTGGATGGACAGTACAACAAAAATGGATTATTCAATGTTTAATCAAACCAAGTCCATCAGGATGAGAATCTAATTTTAGAGAGGGGATAAGGAGAGGGATGAGGGAGGGAACATGAAACTCTCTTTACTTTCACAGATCCAGCTTTGACTCTGGCTACAAATACCTTGCACCTTGAATTTCTTCCTCTTCTTGGGAGGAGAGAGAGAGATCTGAAAGCCTTTTACTTATTAGATCGTATTTATTGAGTGCTTACTGTATGCAGAGCATATACTAAGCACGTGAGAAACTACAATATAACAATAGACAGACACATTCCCTGCCCACAATGAGCATTTTATAGATGAGGTAACTGAGGCCCAAAGGGAAGTGATTTGCCCAAGGTCATTCAGCAGAAGTGGCAGAGTCAGGATCAGAACCCAGGTTCTGCTGACTCCTAGGCCGTGCTCTATCCATTTCTCCCAAGTGCTTAATTCAGTGCTTTGCATCCAATAAATACGACTGAATAATAATGGTGGCATTTGTTAAGCGCTTACTATGTGCAGAGCACTGTTCTAAGCGCTGGAGTAGACACAGGAGAATCAGGTTGTCCCACGTGGGGTTCACAGTCTTAATCCCCATTTTACAGATGAGGTAACTGAGGCACAGGGAAGTTAAGTGACTTGCCCACAGTCACACAGCTGACAAGTGGCAGAGCGGGGATTCGAACCCATGACCTCTGACTCCAAAGCCCGTGCTCTTTCCATTGAGCCATGCTGCTTCTGTAAGCACTGTTCTACTCGCTGGGGGGATACAAGCTGATCAGGATGTCCCACGTGGGGCTCCCAGTCTTCATCCCTATTTTCCAGATGAGGTAACTGAGGCCCAGAGAAGTGAAGTGACTTACCCAAAGTCACACAGCTGGCAAGCGGCGGAGCCGGGATTAGAACCCATGACGTCTGACTCCCAAGCCCGGGCTCTTGCCACTGAGCCACGAGAGACTGAATGAATGAATGTAAAATGGGGTTTAAATCTGTGAGCCCCATGTGGGGCAGGGACTTATTATCTACCCCAGCTCTTAGAACAGTGCTTGACACATACTAAGCGTTTAACAAATAACATGATTATTATTATTATTTTTATTATTTGCATCAGAGTTGATAAAAGATTGCCTTACTTCGTGCCTAGTGAAGCATTCAGGCCCTTCTGGGTCCTGCTGCTCTACTGAATCTAATTGTGAGCCCGTTGTTGGGTAAGGATTGCCTCTATCTGTTGCCGAACTGTCCTTTCCAAGCGCTCAGTACAGTGCTCGGCACACAGTAAGCGCTCAATAAATCCGACTGAATGAATGAATGAATGAACAAAGTTCACCATTTCTACGAGAAGCTTCAAAGGACCTGGCCAGCAATGGCAAAATGTGGTATTTTTTGCATGTCAGAATCAGGCAAGCCAAAGTAGCTTCATAAATGGGAATTTCATTTCTGGTAGATTAACAGGCTTAAATATGCCTTAAATCACATAAACCCAGGGGAAAAAAAAGTGGAATTCAATTTTCCAGTTGAGAAATCCAACGGCCACTCAATCGGACCCTCAGAGCAAGGCCCGGCCCAGATTTTATGTTCCGCTCTACTCCCTGCAAGACACTTGTCTTGTCCTACGCCGTGGAGTCGTCTCCGACCCACGGCGACACCACGGACGCATCTCTCCCAGAACGCCCCACCTCCATCTGCAATCGTTACGGTATTGAATCCTTAGAATTTTCTTGGTCCAAATCCAGAAATGGTTGACCACTGCCCCCTTCCATGCAGCCGCCTTGAGTCTCCGCCCTTGACTCTCTCCCGTGCCGCTGCTGCTGCCCAGCACTGCTGATGGTCAATTCCTGTAAATGCTAGAAACCAGAACCTTTTGACCTCTTACAACAAGAACCAAATGAGTCACCCCTTTTCTCATCCTTTTCTAGATGGCTCTAATTTAAGTCTGGTCTGTACTTCCTGGGCTAATGGCGTAGGAGAAAACAGAAACGTTTAAGTAATGAGAATACGATCAGACAAGGATATCAGCAGAGCACACATCTGACGCCTAGGTTAGACAGCGCCTTCAAACAGCTCATCCTGAAGAAAGGCAAAATGTTACCTGTTCAGTGTCCTGGCAAGGTATTTTGTTCCATTCCTATTGGCTAGAGATGGATATTTCTTTTGAAGAAATGCATATTCATCCCGGATGGAATCGGCAACGCTCTTCTTATTGTTAATATCTAGCTGGCTCCTAGAGTCGACAGAAGCAAACCAATCAGCGGTGTCTTTCGAGCGCTCGCTGCGTGCTTGACGCTGTACTAAGTGCCTGGGAGATACCTCAGATTTGGTAGACACATTTCCTTCCCACAAGGATCGTTTTCCCTCTGGTAGCTCACCTGTTCACCACGCCGATAATTCCAAGTTTAACCGGTATGACTCTTCCCATCAAGACATCCATGGCATCAGTCCCAGCATCCATCAGGTCTAGCTTAGTGATAACAGCTAAGGTTCGGCGACCTACCGGGTCCAACAGAAAAACCATCATTAACGTAACATTTCACTTTTAATCGCGTTGTAGACCAAGTAATATTACGGCGCCAAAGCATTTTCAGCGTAACAAGTATTCAAGGAAAAGAAGGGTGGTACGATCAGGTAGCCTGGTTGTGTTTCATACATAAACGGAGTACTGGAGCTCACTCAAAACATTAACACCAGATCTGCTTTTCAATTACTCAGTATCAAAGTGGGCTGCCTAATCATTGTTTGGTCAACAGGCCATTTGTATTCCCAGTCATCAAAATGAAAACCTCAGGGTCTGCACATTAGTGAATTTGCTCAATAGAATTTAGGCTGCTATCCCAAAATATCTTTTTTTTATTTACAAAAGAAACCCAAATAGGGGAAAATGCCAATGCAAACCTCAGTGGTTGGTAGGAATTTTAGTTTACGACTTTAAACGCACATTCCACCATGACCTTTTTTGGGTTTTTTCCCCCACAATGATCTTCCTTGTACAGAAACACAGGAGGCAAGTAAGAAAGCAGAAATTATCAAAAGCCACAAAACCATCAAACACTCAGCAAAAAGAGCTGGCCTAAAGTTTACCTTTACAAGCTCTCCTTTCATGAATTTTGAACATTTACCCTGACAAAATCATCAAATCGTCACCCACGGACTACAGATTTTAGATTTGAAAAATGGAAGCTACATTTATTCTTCCAACATTCAGGGCAACTGAATCCTAAAGAAGAAAAACAGAGGCAAAGGATCCACTCTTCCTTTCCCTGACCGCTAACTTCAACTCTTCCCTCTCCAGTGACTTCTTCCCCACTGCTTCAAACATGTAAAACATTAGACATGGGATAATCAGGTTGGACACAGCCCCTGTCCTACATAAGGTTCACAATCATAATCCCCATTTTCTAGATGAGGTAACTGAGGCACAGAGATGTTAAATGACTTGCCCAAGGTGTCACAGCAGATAAATGGCAGAGCCAGGATTAGAACCCAGGTCCTCTGACTCCCAGGCCCGTGTTCTTTCCACTCAGCCATGCCGACTCTCAACTCCTCATCTTTCCGCCCAAGCTCATCCTCCCCTTGACTTTCCCATCACTGTAGACGGCACCACCACCCTCCCTATCTCACAAGCTCATATCCTTGGCATTATCCTTGACTCATCTCTCTCATTCAACCCACACGCTCCATCTGTCACAAATCTTGTCAGTTCAACCTCCACATCATTGCTAAAATCGTCCCTTTCCTCTCCATCCAAAATGCTACCATGTTGATCATAGCACTCATCCTATCCCACCTTGACTAATGCATCAGCCTCCTTGCTGACCTCCCTGCCTCCTGTTTCTCCCCACTCCAGTCCGTACTTCACTCTGCTGCCGGGATCATTTTATTACAGAAACCGTGTCTCCCCTCTCCGCAAGGATGTCCAGCGGTTGCCCAACCACCCCCGCAACCAAACGGAAACTCCCACCGGCGGCTTTAAAGCGCTCCATCAACCTCCCCCCTCCTAATTTATCTCGGTGATATGCCTCTGGGCTGGAACTCCCTCCCCCTTCACATCCGACAGAACGCCACTCTCTCCGCCTTCAAAACCTTACTAAAATCACATCTCCTCCAAGAGGCCTTCCTTAAGTCCTCATTCCCCTACTCCTTCTCCCCTCCTCATCACCCCGCACCTGGATGTGCACCCTTTATTCATCCTATCTTCAGTCCCACAGCACTTAATTACATATCCATAATTTATTTTAACATCTCTCCACCCGCCCCCCCATCAGATTGTAGGTTTCTTGTGGGCTGGGAACTTACCTACAAACTGCTCTACTGTTCTTTCCCAAGCAACCAGTATAATGTTCTGCACACAGTAAGTGTTCCGACATGACTGACTGACTGGTGTAGAAAGTGATGCAAAATTAGAAACGAACAGCTCTCTCTACCCAAGAGCTGGTTATGCTTAATTCCTCCCAGAATGCGAGACCATCCCCATGATCGGACTTGTTACGGCATTTGTTTGGAGGATATCAATTCCCTACATAAGAGGAAACATTCTTCAGTGCCATTTGAATTTTTTGAGGACGGTCACCAGTCCAGGCTATGTAATAATAATTGTGGTACTTGTTAAGCGCTCACTATGTGTCAAGCACTATTCTAAGCGCTGGGGTAGATAAAAGGTAACAGGGATAGACATAATCCCTGTCCCACAAGGAGCTCACAGTCAATCACTGCTTTACAGATGATGTAACAGGCACCGAGAAGTGAAGTGACTTGCCCAAGGTCACACAGTAGACATGTGGCGGAGCTGGGATTAGAACTCATGTCCTCTGACTTCCAGACCCATGCTCTTTCTACTAGGTCACGCTGCTTCTCCGGCTAAATATAGTACGTAGATAAGTATATATTCCTCCTGTTGCATTCTTGCTCAGATCCCCCTACATCACTGGTTGGAAGGGTAGCTTAAAAACATAAAATATTTTCTTTCAGGTCACTCTCTTAGGAGCAAATTTGAAAATACTTTACCATCCGGGTCTACCTCCCTGGCAATTTTCAGAGCCTCAGATGTTGCCATATCTGTGTTGGCTGCAGTGACGGCCAGAATAATTGAATTTGGGTTACTGATGAAACGAAGGATCAATTCTCTTATCTGAAGTTCGATGTCCTTGGGTTGATCACCGACAGGTACCTGAATTAAGAAACAAAGAACCGCCAGTAAATGGAGGAAAAGAATTGAAGCAAAACAACACTTCAAGCTGATTATTTGTAAAACGAAGAGAAAAAACGGGAAAGGTGCCACGTGGATCGAAATCATTTTGTTGTTTAAGAATGCCAAGAACCGATCACATTGCGACAACTACATTCCACAGGCCAAAATTGGCAAGGGGGGCAGTAAAACCTGATCACTACTACGCCACACAAATGAACAGTATTCCTACACAGAAACAGTATTTTGTTCCCGGATAATATCCAAAATCATTTAACAAACAAGACAGAATGATATAAATTACCTTTGTCATGCCTGGCAAATCCACAAGAGTCAGGTTGACAACATTGGGTGAAAAAATCTTAAGATGAATAGGTTCGGGACTCACCCCCTAGAAAACAGAATTGAAGCCACCAAATCTTCTGTTAACTTTTAATGACTTATTCACGAAGAAGAAATTCTCTCTACAGCTCCATTTCCCCACCTCATCTTATCTATTAACTTAACTAACCAGCCCATGTAGAGTTAACCCAACTAAGAATGCTACTGAAAGTGCCAATCTAAAGCACATGAAACCACCACTTTATAAAATAGCAGTAGCTTTTCATTTTTTCCCTCTCCTCTCTTCTCTTTCCATTTCCACCTACTCTTTGGTAAGTTGTAGCTTCCCAGGTGATTATACAGTGCTCCGCACACAGTAGGTACTCCATAAATACCACCGGTGGACCAACAATCTCCCTCAGTTCCTGCCACTTTGGCCCAGCTACGAGGTCCGAGTGGGTCATCCCTTTGCTGAAACCCTGAGCAGAGAAGCAGTGTGGCTCAGTGGAAAGAGCCCTGGCTTGGGAGTCACAGGTCGTGGGTTCGAATGCCGGCGCCGCCACTTGTCAGCTGTGTGACTGTGGGCAAGTCACTTCACTTCTCTGTGCCTCAGTTACCTTATCTGTAAAATGGGGATTAAGACTGTGAGCCCCACGTGGGACAACCTGATTCCCTTGTGCCTACCCCAGCGCTTAAAACAGTGCTCTGCACATAGTAAGCGCTTAACAAATACCAACATTACATTACTATTATATAACTCTTGCTATATTCATAAAAACCAAAATGATCATTTCTTGCAGGTTCCGGCAAAGAAGAGGTGATTTCTTCACCCAGCAAGGTAATTTTGGGGGTAGAAACAAGAAAACCGGATTAAACACAGTCCTCCCACCTACACAGAGTTATCGATCTAAAAGGTATGGATACTGTCCTCTAGTTTCGTAAGGTCTTTGTGGGCAGGGAACTTGTCTACCAACTCTGTTCTATTGTACTCTCCCAACCGTTTAGTACAGCGCTCTGCCCACAGTAAGCGCTCAATAAATACCATCGAATGACAGATAATGGCCTCGGGAAAGTGAGGTCAACCAACAAATACTGAGAGCTTATTATGTGCCCAACGCTGAACTGAGCACTGAAATACGCTGATCCTCGCCCTGGGGAAATTTACGATCTCGCTGGGCAGGCAGAGTTATAATAAAGGACAGCAAGGAGGAAGGGATAGTGTGTAAATAAGTAACACAAACGCATGTAAATAAGTAACACAAAGAGTGTGAGGTCCCAAATGCTCAGGCGGAGGAATCGCTTAAGTGGGAGTAGGGAGGGCATTAAATGGGGAGAATAGAAATTAATCAGGGAAGACCTCTGCGAGGAGATCTGGTTTCAGAAGGGCTAATGAATATTGGGAGAGCAGTGATCTGTCAAATGAGAAGATAGGGAGGGAGCTCTGGGCATGGGTATGACCTAGCAGTTGGGTGTCGGGAAAGACTCTGAATTCCCGATACCAGCCATCACTGGGAAGAAAGATGGCCTTTAGAAAGAACAAGCAGTTTGGGAGTCAAAGGACCTAGGTTCTAATCCTGACTCTGGCACTTTCTTGCTCTGTGACCACGGGCAAGTCTCAACCTCTGTGCCTCAGTTTCCTCAACTGTAAAATGGGGATTCAATCACTCCCTGTTCTCCCTCCTGTTAAGACTGTGAGCCCCATGTGGGACAGGGATCGTGTCCGACTTGACTGACTTGTATCCACCACTGTGCTTAGAACTGTGTTTATTTGACAGAGAGTAAGGGGCTTAACAAATATCATTATTATAAGACCCAGGGATTCCATACCCCTCCGTTACAACCGCATTTTGTTTCCAGAGCCATTTACATCATTTCGATTAGAAATATTTTGTATGTACTTTGAAAAACTTCGTCGATGAAACCCGCAATGGGATATTACTTGCTACTTATTTTCAAAGGCTAAGCATTTAAGGAGAGGTTTTCATCATTTCTTATGGCATCTGTTAAGAGCTTACTATCTGTCAAGCACTGTCCTAAGCACTGGGGTAGATACAGGATAAGCAGGCTGGACAAAGGTCCTGTCCTACGGCGGGCTCACAGTCTCAGTTAAAGGGACAACAGGTACTGAATGGGCTGTTACCTGCTATTTCCAAAGGCTAACCATTTAAAGAGGGATTTTAATCATTTACTATGGTATTTGTTATGGTCTTACTATGTGTCAAGCACTCTTCTAAGTGGTAGGGTAGACTCAGGATAACCAGGTTGGACAGTGGCCCTCTCCCACGTGGGGCTCACAGTCTAAGTAAGAGGGAGAGCAGGGATTGAGCCTCCATTTTGCAGTTGGAGCGACTGAGGCATAGAGGCGCGACCTGTCCAAGGTGGTCACACGGCAGGCATGTGTCGAAGCCAGTATTAGAACCCAATTCCTCCGACTTCCAGGCCCAGGCTCTCTCCGCTAGGTCATGCTGGTTCCCTAAAAATACTCTGAGACCGGTGTGGTGCCGTGCAGTCTGGTGGTGAATATCTGGCCAAAAGAATAGTCCATGTTCCGTCTCTGGGTTTCTGGTATTGAGAAAGCAGGCTCCTTCTGCCAATTTCCCTCACCAAACCCATGCTCCATGAAGAAGAAAGCTACTGGCAGAGGGGATCATTTCACCTCCCTCAGAAGCAAATCAATCCATGGTATTTATTGAGCGCTTACTACATGCACAGCACTGTTCTAAGTGCTTGGGAGAATACAACAGAGTTAGCAGACAGGTTCCCAGCTCACAACGAGCTTACGGTCCAGAGCTGATACTATTCAAGGTTTGGAGCAAGGGATGAAGCAACCAGTTGCCGCTGACTGCCATCTTGCCTGCCTCCAGCCAGCGAGCAAATGGCTCACTGAATGGGATGTGGCACAAAAGGCTAAATACTTAATAATAATTGTGGTATCTGTTAAGCGCTTACCACGTGCCAGACACTGTACTAAGCACTGGGAGGAATACAAGCAAATTGGGTTGAACACAGTCCCTGTCCCCCGTGGCGCTCCCAATCCTAATCCCCATTTTACAGATGAGGTTACTGAGGCACAGAGAAATAAAATGGCTTGCCCAAGGTCACACAGCAGACAGGAGGCAGAGTCGGAATTAGAATCCATAACCTTATGACTCCCAGGCCCATGTTCTATCCACTGTGCCATATTACAGACCCTGAAGTAAGTTACTATTGGCCACAGCAGATTTGATCAATTGTTCATGTATGAGAAAATGAAATCTCAGTGATGAGAAGCACCTTTGATCCGGGTTTTGGAGTCAGAGATCATGGGTTCGAATCCCGGCTCTGCCACCTGTCAGCTGTGTGACTGTGGGCAAGTCACTTAACTTCTCTGTGCCTCAGTTCCCTCATCTGTAAAATGGGGATTAAGACTGGGAGCCCCACGTGGGACAACCGGATTCCCCTGTGTCTACCCCAGCGCTTAGAACAGTGCTCGGCACACAGTAAGCGCTTAACAAATACCAACATTATTATTTATCCTGGCCCAATTTTTACTTGGCCCATTATTTCCACAAGCCTCGTCTGGCTCCCCAAGTTTTTAGAATTATGCTACGAATTCTTACTTTACGACCATTAAATCTGCCTTCTCTGAAAAATGCAATCAAGAAAAGTATCCCATCATATAAGTTTTGGGAGGGCACACCTCTGCTCTTACCTTATTATTTCCTGAAATCCTCTCTGTTTCATTTTCAATTTCTAGTCGAATTTCATCGAAGTCAGTGTAAAGCTGAAATACAGCATTACATTGAAAGATGTTGAAATTCTATTCCTAAATTGAAAATGCATTTAGGGCTAAACAAATGAGAAAGAAAATGTAAAGGAGGTCTTTGGCAATCTCTTAAGAATTCTTTTAAATAGTAAAGTAACGCTTCTTTTATTCACTTGACATAAAAATGAGTGGTTTTCTTTTCCAAAAGTGGAGTGGAATTATTCTACCAAAAACTTAAAAATGGATGCCCTAACTGTCCCCTCAAAATAAAATCAAACGATTTACAGCAAAACAGCAACTTATTTCTCTAATGCATATTTGTAAAATTCTGTACCTTGTTTTTTGTGTGAAGAAATTTACCCCATTCTTCTGCTTCAACACCTGAAAACATAGGATCGATATTGGAAAAAAAAATCACTTCATCACCCCTTTAGCCTTTCAGAATCAATTTCAGTAGCCCCATCCAAAACACCAAGCCCTTGGAGAATAAATGGCTCAGCCTCACTTCCCTGTTTCTATTGAGGGCCTAGAGGAGGTGGCTTTTGTAGTTTTGAGAACTGCTAAAAACAATCTCTTTTCTTTTTCCAAATGTTTAACTGCAGGCAGAGGAACTAGCAGGCTGCTTCTGAAATGCAAATGAACAAAATGACTCATTTTCCTATTCCTAATACATTTCCTACCTTGTTCGGGTATCCGCTAGTGTTGAGGATGCTTTTAAAATCAGTATCTCATACATATTAAATCATATTAATGGAAAACTTCTCAATTCGGAGCTGAAAGAAGTTTTCATTTAACCGAAATGGAAAAGTTGGGGTGTCTCCTAATACGAATCAGGAGAGGATGGTGAAACTGAATGTTGATTTCTGTATTGGACGGCACGCTCCTTTTCTAGCCCGCCACGGTCTTCCAGCGTCCGGGGTCTCTTTTCAAAGTCAGTCAATCACATTTATTGGGCACTTACTGTGTGCAGTAAACTAAGCGTTCAGAAGAGTACCATTTGACAATATATCAGACACATGCCCTGCCTACAACGAGCTTCTAGAAGGGGAGACAGACATTAATATACATTAATGAAATGAGAGATATGTACATGAGTGCTGTGGGGCTGGGAGGTGGCATGAACGATGGGTGCAAGTCAGGGTGACGCAGAAGGGAGCGAAGGAAAGGAAAAGACAGCTTAGTCAGGGAAGGCCTCTTGGAGAAGATGTGCCTTCAATAAGGTTTTGACGAGGGAAGGAGGGCGTCCAGGCTACAGGCAGGATGTGAGTGAGAGATCGGAGATGACTGAAGTTGTGGAAGCAATCACTCATCCCATCCCGCCTGGATGACTGCATCAGCCTCCTTGTTGACCTCCCAGCCTCCTGTCTCTCCCCACTCCAGTCCATACTTCACTCTCCTGCCCAGATCATTGTTCTACAAAAACGTTTTGGACATGTCACCCTCCTCTTCAAAAAACCCCAGCAGTTGCCTATCCACCACCATATCAAACAGAAACTCCTTTCCATTGGTTTTAAAATAGTCCATCACTATGACCCTTACTACCTTACCTCATTTCTCTCCTTCTAAATCCCAGCCCGCACATTTTGCTCCTCCGGTGCCAACCTTCTCACTTTGCCTCCATCTCGCCTGTCTTGCGGCCGATCCCTAGCCCACGTCCTGCCTCTGGCCTGGAACGCCCTCCCCTCCCTCCTCTAATCTTAATCCTCCTCGACCTCTCAGCTGCCTTTGACACTGTCGACCATCCCCTTCTTCTCAACACATTATTCAGCCTTGGCTTCACTGACTCCATCCTCTCCTGGTTCTCCTCCTATCTCTCTGTCTGTTCATTCTCAGTCTCCTTCGTGAGCTCCTCCTCCCCGTCCCATCCCCTAACTGTGAGGGTTCCTCAAGTGTCAGGTCTTGGTCCCCTTCTATTCTCCAACTACACTCACTTCCTTGGAGAATTCATTCACTCCCACGGTTTCAACTACCATCTCTATGCGGATGACACCAAATCTATATCTCCTCCCCTGTTCTCTCTCCCTCCTTCCAGGTTTGCATCTCCTCCTGCCTTCAGGACATCTCTACTTGGACGTCCTCCTGCCACCTAAAACTCAACATGTCCAAGACAGAGTTCCTCATCTTCCCTCCCAAACCCTGTCCTCTCCCGAACTTTCCTGTCACTGTGGACGGCACAACCATCCTTCCCATCTCACAAGCCCACAACCTTGGAATCATCCTTGACTCCGCTCTCTCATTCGGCCCACACATCCAATCCGTCACCAAAGCCTGTCAGTCTCACCTTCAGGACACTGCCAAGATCCATCCTTTCCTCTCATTCCAAACCGCTATCACGTTAGTACAATCACTCAACCTGTCCTGACTGGATTACTGCAGCAGCCTCATTTCTGACCTCCCAACCTCCTGCTTCTCCCCAATTCAGTTCACACTTCACTCCGCTGCCCAGATTATCTTTCAACAGAAACATTCACGGCATGTCATCCACCTCCTCAAAGATCTCCAAATCAAAGAAAAACTCCTCACCGATGTCTTTAAAGCAGTCCACCACCTTGCCCCCTCCTACCTCACCTCCCTTCTCTCCTTTTAAAACCTAGCCCACACACTTAGCTCCTCCGGTGCTAACCTTCTCGCTGTGCCTCGTTGTCGCCTGTCCTGCGTCGACCCCTGGCCTGAAACATACTCCCTCATCAAATCTGCCATTTGCTCTTCCTCCCTTCAAAGCCCTACTGAAGGTTCGCCTCCTCCAAGAGGCCTTCCCAGACTAAGCCCAGCTTTTCCTCAGCTCCTCCTCCCTTCCCGATCACCTCGACTCGCTCCCTTTGCTCTTCCCCCCCTCCCCGCCCCACAGCACTTATGTACATATCTATATTTATTTATATTGATGCCTGTTTACTTGTTTTGATGTCTGTCTTCCCCCTTCTAGAATGGAAACTTGGTGTGGGCAGGGATTGTCTACTGAATTGCACTTTCCAAGGGCTTAGTACAGTGCTCTGCACACAGTAAGCACTCAATGAATACAAATGAATGAATGAATGAAAAATCCGTCAGACAACCACTCTTCCCTGCTTCAAAGCCTTGAAGGCCCATCTCTTCCAAGAGGTTTTCCCAGATTAAGCCCCACTTTTCCTCATGTCCCACTCCCTTCTGCATCTCCCTGACTTGCTCCCTTTGCTCTTCTTCCCACCACCAGCCCGACAACACTTAAGGACATATCTCTAATTTTACTTATCCCGTTGCTCTTCCCTCCTCCCAGCCCCAAAGCACTTAAGTACACATCTGTCATTTTATTTATTTGTATTGATGTCTGTTTCCCCGCCTCTAGATCGCGAGCTCGTTGTGGATAGGGAATGTCACTGTTAATTGTACTTTCCCAAGCACTGAGTGCAGTCTCTCCACACAGTAAGCGCTTAATAAAAAAAGACTGAATGAATGGTCAATGCTCTGCACTTCTTCCCCTTTCAGACTTTCCCCTCTGTGCTAGGCTTGCTTGACCACTCAAGGTGTCCAATGACTCGATCTACTCAAGCGAAGAAACTACTCCCTTGAGTTAATCGAGACCTCTGCTTATCAGTAAGTAGTATCGGATCACCTAGAAATAGCAGGTCTGGGACTGAACGGAAAACACCCGAGGGATTTACTGCTTTCTACCCTCAAGTATTTCTCTTACTGTAGTTTCTGATCATTCTGAACGCTGTACCAACGGTGTATAAAGAAACTCTATATTGCCTGAAGTTGAGCTGGCCTTGATTGGCAGGGGAATCTCTGCCGCTGAACCGCCTCTTCCTACTAGTGCTGGAAGATGAGTCCGTAGTAATAAACTTGTCTCTTGACATACCCTTTTTAAACATAACGCGGAGTCTGTCAAGTTTTTCCTCCACAAGGTACAGTGAGAAGGTTAGCGTTCGAGGAGCAAAGTGTGTGGGCTGGGTTGTAGTAGGAGAGTAACAAGGTGATCCTCTCTGATCTCTCCTCCTTCTGACTCTCCCCACTCCAGTCTATACTTCATTCCTCTGCCCAGATCATCTTTCTATAGAAACGCTCTGGGCATGCTCCGCACATAGTAAGCGCTTAACAAATACCAACATTATTATTACCATTATGTCATCCCCCTACTCAAAAACCTCCAGTGGTTGCCTATCAACCTTCGCCTGAAGCAAAAACTCCTCACTCTTGGCTTCAAAGCTGTCCATCCCTTGCCCCCTCCTACCTCACCTCCCTTCTCTCCTCCAGCCCAGCCCGCACACTCCGCTCCTCTGCCACCGCTAACCTCCTCACGGTCCCTCGTTCGCGCCTGTCCCACCGTCGACCCCTGGCCCACGTCCTACCAGTGACCTGGAATGTCCTCCCTCCTCAAATCTGCCAACCTAACTCTCTTCCCCTCTTCAAAGCCCTACTGAGAACTCCCCTCCTCCAGGAGGCCTTCCCAGACTGAACCCTCCCTTTCCCTCTGCCCCTCCTCCCCTCCCCCTTCCCCCACTCCCTCCTTCTGCTCTACCCCCTTCCCCTCCCCAAAGCACTTTAAAATATTTGCATATATTACTTATTACTCTATTTTATTAATGACGTGTATATATCTATGATTCTATTTATGTTGATGGTATTGATGCCTAACTACTTGTTTTGCTTTGTTGTCTGTCTCCCCCGTTTAGACTGTGAGCCCGTTGTTGGGCAGGGCTCGTCTCTGTTGCCGAGTTGTACATTCCAAGCGCTTAGTACAGTGCTCTGCACATAGTAAGAGCTCAATAAATACGATCGAATGAATGAATGAATGAATGAAACGTAGGAGGGTGAAAAGAGGAAGGGCCACGTGCGGGGATGGGTTCGGATTGGCAGCGAGGGGGTATTGCCATCAAGTCCCAGAATGTACCGGGGCCCTGAAAGGCCAACACAATGGCTCTTGGGCCAGCTGTGTGTGGGTGTGTGTGTTTGTGGAGGGGAAACACAGGTATCCCAGTTAGACGGTGCAGCAACCTTCCGTTACACGGTGTGCCTAGCTCAGGGCATTCAGTGTCACAAGTGGCATCATGGCCTAGTGGCAAGAGGCCAGGCTTGGGAGTCAGAGGACGTGGGTTCTAATGCCGGCTCCGCCGCTTGCCTGCTGTGTGACCTTGGGCCAGTCACTTCACTTCTCTGGGCCTCATTTCCCTCCTCTGGAAAATGGGGATTAAGACTGTGAGCCGCACGTGGGACAATCTGATCGTCTTGCATCTACCAATGAAAGCGCTTAACGAATACCAGAGTTGTCATTATCATCCTCCACCTAGGGATGCAGTGGCCGAATAGTTGAATGACTGGGAAATGATCTGAGTTTTCCAGGTGAACCACTTTTAATTTATGGTCAGTGTGGAATGGGCGTCACACTATTTTCACGACATCAATTGGGAGCAATAACGGGGGACGCAGCAGCCAAGGCAGCCACAGCACCAACATTTTAGCCAATTAAGTTTTAACATCAGCTTATTAATATTCACATGACAAAATACTACCTACTGAGAACGTCAAATACCATCAAGTGCCAAGCACGTCTAGAATAAGGGCAGTAACTGTGGTATCTGTTAAGCGCCCGCTACGTGCCAGGCACTGTACTAAGCGCTGGGGTGGAAACGAGCAAATCGGGTTGGACTCAGGCCCTATCCTATCCTTTTTTGGGTTCACAGTCGCGATTCCCATTTGACAGAGGAGGAAACGGAGGCCCAGAGAAATGAAGTGACTTGCCCAAGGTCACACAGCAGACAGGTGACGGAGCCAAGATTAGAACTCAGGTCCCTCTGTCTCCGAGGCCCGTGCTCTATCCGCTAGACCATGCCGCTTCTCAAGGTGAGATGCACTTGAATCCGTGACCTTCGGGCATTTGAGATTTGCTCCATCTTCAACCGTACAGCACTTATTTACATGCCTTTGATTATATATCATAAATTATTTCTTTTACTGTCTAGTTCCCCCCGAGACTGAAAGTTCACTGTGAGCAGGGAAGGCTGTTTTTACAACTCTGTTGTACTGTACTCTCCCAAGTGCTTAGTACAGTACTCTGAACATGGTAAGTGCTCAGTAAGTACCATTAATAATGCCAGTTACTGCAATAACCGAGGATTAGGCTTCTCCACTAGACTGTATGTTCCTTTGGGGCAGGGATCATGTCTTCTGGCTGTACTCTACTGTATTCATTCATTCTTTCAATCGCATTTACTGAGTGCTTACTGTGTGCAGAGCACTGTACTAAGCGCTTAGAAAGAGGAGCAGCGTGGCTCAGTGGAAAGAGCCCGGGCTTTGGAGTCAGAGGTCATGAGTTCGAATCCCAGCTCTGCCACTTGTCAGGTGTGTGACTGTGGGCAAGTCACTTAATTTCTCTGTGCCTCAGTTACCTCATCTGTAAAATGGGGATTAAGAGTGTGAGCCCCACGTGGGACATCCTGATTCCCGTGTCTACCCCAGCGCTTAGAACAGTGCTCGGCACATAGTAAGCGCTTAACAAATACCAACATTATTATTATTATTATTATTATTATTATTAATGGACAATTCGGCAACAGAAAGAGACAATCCCTGCCCAACAACGGGCTCACAGTCTAAAAGGGGGAGACAGACAGCAAAAGTAGACAGGTATGTGGTACACTGTTCACTGCCATGTGGTTGGTACCCTGCTCTGCATGAGGTAAAGAGCCTGGCCTAGGGGATAGAACACAGATCTGGGAGTCAGAAGGATCTGAGTTCTAATCCCGGCTCTGCCACGTCTGCTCTGTGACCTTGGGTAAGTCACTTCACTTCTCTGCACCTCAGTTACCTCATCTGGAAAATGGGGATTAAAAGCGTGAGCCCCGTGTGGGACAGAGACTGTGTCCAACCCGATTCATCTGTAACTATCCCAGCTCTTACAACAGTGCTTGGCACACAGTAAGTGCTCAACGAGTACCGTTATTATTATTTTTATAAATACCACTGATTGATTGATAACAGGATGAAACCCAAGGGAAACGGTTGAAGTTATGGGAGGAAAACCATGAGGAAACCATGCTTCGGCCTCCAAGTGAAGCACGCCCGCTCCCCCGGCCTGCCAAACGGCCAAAAAAGGCACAAGACACGTTGATGGGTCACCACGAATAAGACAGCCCCTCAGTCCCAAGAAGGAGAATATTTCATTTCTCCTCGTACGCCACAGGCCTGGTTTCACTGACATTTATTTGGAACGAACAAAGGTTTGCATTCGCCACAAATACAAAAACTGAAATAAAATTCTGATGAAATGCTCAGATCACCAAAAACGGCACAAAACCACCAAAACCTTGAACAGGGCAGCAACAAGTAAGCCAGAAAAGAAAATGCCCCCGTGCTGTCCGAGTCCATAAGCTGCATGCAGGTAAAAGAGAAAATAAAGGGGAGAAGAAGCAAGTGGATTCAGGAAACCTTTAGAAAGCTGTCTTGCGTTTTTCCATGAGGCAGGGTCTGTAGTTAAAGAGAAATAGCACAGAATGAGAAGTTTAGTGTCTTGTTGCTGAAATTTGGTATCATGTTTTTTCCAGATGCACAGGCTCGGTGCCTTCCAGGCGAACAGACAATTCTGTGATTCAAAAGGATACGACAGGTAGAACCGCAAGCAAAAACGAAGGTGACATCTTAACCCGATATTTGACTATGTTACTCGCCCCCTAGACCGTACGCTCCTTGTGGGCTGTTCTGTTGTACTCTCCCAAGCGTTTAGTACAGTACTCTGCCCACAGTAAGCGCTCGATAAATGCAACTGACTACTCACAGTCTTTCTCCTGTAACGCCGGGGTTACTTTCTTCACCAACCTCAGGCTTGAACAGCAGCATTTAGACCTTGACCGACCTTAATAATCATGGTATTTGTTAAGCGCTTACTATGTTCCAGACACTGTACTAAGCACTGGACCACTTCCACACATCTGCACAAGCATTTCTTTCAACATCTGCTTTCTATCTGGACAGACCTGCATGGTCAGAAACTGGGCCTTAATTCCCTGACTTCATTTTATCCAAAATGTGTACTATAAATGAGTTTTTTGGACAAACTTTTATCATTATTTCAATAAATCCTGAGGAGTAACAACATCAGACAAAGACAAGGCTAGATATAAGCATAAGGAACCAGCTTCTTCGATGTGTGTCTCCCGACGAAACCCTTTATTTTCGATTATGAATATGGGTTTCATAAAATTGGTATTTTTAGAATCTGGATGAAATGTACACCCCCTCTTATGGTTTTGGAAAATAGGTCAGTTAATCTACACACCTCACCCGACTGTCTACTTCTCTAACTTCTACTCCCCTAAGAGAGGGCTCCAGAAGCATTTTCAAAGGGTGACCCTCCTACAGTCACGAATTATGATGTCCCAATCACAATTTTCCAACAAAAAATGCCTAATTACCCCATTTATTAAAAACTCATACGGACTTTATTTTACAGGCTACTAAAGATGAAGTCCTTTATGTCTCGGACAACCGCTTTTCCAATCTTCAGAGCCCTACGAAAATTACATCTCCAAAAAGCCATCCCTGACTAACCCTCCCTCCTTCTTCCCCCTTCCCACCCCACCGCACTTGTACAGTGCTCTGCACACAGTAAGCGCTCAATAAATACGACTGACTGAATGAACCTCTCGTTTCCCCATCCGACTCAGCCTCACTTCTGGGTCACCTCTGCAGTTGGGCGTGTACACCTTAAATAACTTTGACACTCATCCCCTCCACATATTTTAAGCTCTTTGAAGGGCAGGGGTCACATCTACCAACTAAGTCTACTGCCCTGGGCTCTCCCAAATGCTCAGTTCAGTGCTCCGCGTGCAGTAAGCACTCAATAAATGGCACTGGTTGGTTGATAAAATCATGCTAACAAGCTGTTGGCATCTGAACAGCATCATGAGGCTAAGTCACGCAGACTCAAACTGCAGCAGATGAGCCTTTCCCCAACTGACAAACAACAGAACCGACTTTTACCGCATCATTTTTATCTCACTCAACCTCCTAAAGAGCATGAGACTGGATGAGAGAAGAGGGAGGGGGAAAGGGACTGAGGGGGAATGCTGTGTGCCCGCTGTGTGACAAGGATGGGGGCTGTGGGGAAGGAGAGAGGGAGAGGAGGAGAGCGGAGAGAGAGAAGGAAGAGGGAGGGAAGGAGAAAGGGAGGGAGTAATTTGCTTGAAGGCAAATTACAAAAGCAGACTCTATTTTGAGGACTATTGACTGGCCGGGCCAGGCGGAGAGGCAGAGCGGCGGAATGGATGAGCCGCGGATGGGAAAGCCAGAGTTCCAGGTTTCGAGATCCGGCTCGGACGCCCGTTCCCTGTGTGGCCTTAGGCAAGTCACTTAATGCTCCCCCATGTCTCAGTTTCCCCAGATATATATTGGGGGTGATAATAATAATAATGGCACTTGTTAAGCGCTTACTATGTGCCAAGCACCGTTCTAACCAATGGGATAGCTACAAGGTAATGAGGCCGTCCCACGGGGGGGCTCAGAGTTTTAATCCCCATTTTACAGATGAGGTAATTGAGGCCCAGAGAAGTTAAGTGACTTGACCGAGGTCACACAGCAGACAAGTGGCGGAATCGGGATTAGAATCCATGTCCTCTGCCTCCAAAATGCCATATCTACCCCAGAGCTTAATATAGTGCCTGGCACGTATTAGGCATTTAACAAATACTCTTTAAAGAGGGCAGGGGCAAGGAGTGGGCTTGATGTTTCAGGGACATTTGGGGGATTAGGAGAGTGGGGAATCGTTCTCAGGGGAGCAGAGGTGACTCACTCGTGTGTGTGTGGACGTGTCGATCCATGGGGCTCCGGGTGGCCACCCCGACACTCTTGCTATCCCTCTTTCTCCCTCGCCTGTCTGCCCCATGTCCTCCTTCAATTCGGGTAGAACAAGAGACACAGATGGGGGAAAGACGAGCACCGAGGTTGAGCTCTTCCGCCTCTGCCGTTACTCTGACACGAGGTGCTGACTAAAGTCAGGCCGAGACGAAAAAACATCCCTCTACACATCCAAGGGGCAACCGGGGAGGAGAACTCGATCTGTTATTAGTTTTCTGCCTTCGTATAGAGAAATGCATCCTGCTGACTTAAGATCCGAGCCCCTTGCATCCCTGAATAATAATAATAATTGTGATATTTGTTGAGCGATATGTGCCGAGCCCTGTTCTAAGCACTGAGGTAGGTACAAGGTAATTAGGTTGGACACGGTCCCTGTCCCTCCTGGGGCTCACAGTCTTGATTCCCGTTTTACAGATGAGGTAAGTGAGGCCCAGAGAAGCGAAGTGACTTGCCCCAAAGTCACACAGCAGATGTGGCCAGAGCCAGGATCAGAACCCACCTCCTCTGACTCCCAGGCCCGCGCTCTTTCCACGAGGCCTTGCTGCTTCTCCTAAATCCTGCGTGAAATCTCCTGAAGTAAAACTGCCATGGTTCTCCTGTAATGAATACTTCACTGACTCATTGCAGGGAATTCAAACACTTTTCTAAAATGCACTTTCCCCCAACTGCCTTGGTTCTCCTGTAATAACTGTTGTACCGACCCATCGCAGGGAATTCGAACGCTTCTCTAAAAAAGCAGTTTCCCCTTCTTTCTCCAGACACTGGGCTTCGATCAAAACATTCCAAGGTTTAAGGGGAGACCTAAAAACAGAGAAATCCAATATAGGAAATGTCAATTCCATCAAGTCGGCGACGTCACTCCTCGTTCAGGAAGATATGAGGAGACTGAGTGTTTGCGTTCCTCCTTCTGGCGCAGAAGCATTACCTTTGAAAAATGGGGCTCGGCGGCGAGTCTAATTGAATAATTAATGACGGGCCTTTGGCAGAGCTTTCTTAAATTAAATAATGCAAGAAGAGCTCCCATTATAACGAAGACGCCACCCCAACAGACATTTGAGACCGGAAATGCTGCTCCCTGAAAAAGCGGTTCCCCAAACTTTAACTGGAGGAATGGATATTTGTAAAGAACACGCGGCTTAGAGACAGACTGACAAGATGATGTAGTCCGGCGTAGTGGACAGTGTGGGCCTGGGAGTCCAAAGGTCATGGGTTCTAATCCCGGCTCTGCCACTTGCCTGCTGTGTGACCTTGGGCAAGTCATTTTCCTTCTGTGAGCCTCAGTTACCTCATCTGTAAAATGGGGATTAAGACTACGAGTCCCTTGCAGGACAGGGACTTTGCCAATCTGATTTGCTTGTATCCACCCCAGAGCTTAGTACAGTGCCTGGCACATAGTAAGCCCTTAACAAATACCACGATTATTATTATTTACTGCATTAACAACTTTTAATTGTACCAAATATGTAGTTGTTCTCTTAAAGACACTGGTGAACATTTTAGTAACAAGCCCTTCAGTTTTACCGTTTCTGGCTTTTTTAAATGGTATTTGTTATGCACTTACTAAATGCCAGGAACTGTACTAATAATAATGATGTTGGTATTTGTTAAGCGCTTACTATGTGCCGAACACTGTTCTAAGCGCCGGGGTAGACACAAGGGAATCAGGTTGTCCCAGGTGGGGCTCACAGTCTTAATCCCCATTTTACAGATGAGGTAACTGAGGCACCGAGAGGTTAAGTGACTTGCCCAACGTCACACAGCTGACAAGTGGCCGAGCCGGGATTCGAACCCATGACCTCGGACTCCAAAGCCCGTGCTCTTTCCACTGAGCCACGCTGCTTCCGCACTAGGGTAGATACAAGATAATAAGACTGTACACAGTCCCTGAGTAACTGAGGCCCAGAGAAGTTAAGTGACTTGCCTCAGGGTCACACCGCGGACAAGTGGCAGAGCTGGGATTAGAACCCAGGTCCTTCTGCCTCCCAGGTCCTTGCTCTTTATGCACATAACGGTAGTTTATTTATAGTAATGCCTGTCTCCTCTAGACTCTAAGATTGTTGTGGGCAGGGAATTTGTCTATTTATATTGTTATATTATACTCTCCCAAGCACTTAATACAGTACTCTGCATACAGTAAGTACTCAATAAATAGGATTAACTGATTGCTTCTTCATGCTGGTTTAACTAAAAGTTTTTTGGCAAAGGGGCTCCATGCAGCCTGGTGTTTGGATGATCTGAGTCCCCCAAAATTATTGGATGTTACACTTCTGAAAGAAAAATGTATAGCTAAAATTCTCAAATAAATCCCACTCACCTTGTTACGGAAAAAAATAGTTAACTTTGCCAGAACACGAAGGTGCATGAGGCAGCGATTTAGGACAGCTCTGAGTTATTTTTTGGTTAGAGAAGCAGCGTGGCTTAGTGGAAAGAGCCTGGGCTTGAGAGTCAGAGGTTATGAGTTCGAATCCCAGCTCTGCCATTTGTCAGCTGTGTGACTGCGGGCAAGTCACTTTACTTCTCTGTGCCTCAGTGACCTCATCTCTAAAATGGGGATTAACTGTGAGCCTCACGTGGGACAACTTGATGAGCCTGTATCTCCCCCAGTGCTTAGAACAGTGCTCTGCACATAGTAAGCGCTTAACAAATACCAACATTGTTATTTTCCAGGCAGTGAATGTGTCTAGCAACTCTGGTGTATTACACTCTCCCGAGCGCTTAGTACAATGCTCTGCACACGGTAAGTGCTCGATAAATACCAATGACTGATTGATGCCGTGAAAATATTTCAATAGGATTCTGTTTCATTAGCAAGTAGGCATTGTGTAGCAAAGCCCCGAATCCAAGACCCGAAGCAGCCAACAAGTGCTCTTGTAATCACAATAAATAATGGTATTTATTACACGCTTACTACATATTGGTAAAATCTCCAAATGTCCTCAATTTTCCCATCTGCACAATGGACAGAATTACCTCTCCCTGTTTAACCGTGATATTGGTATGTACAGGAAAGAAAGGCAGAAGTGAAAGCCAAGCTAGCATAAGTAGAAACGTTCTGGGGTCAAAAATAAATGTAAAGAGAAACAAGCTTTACATTAAAAGGTGAGAATTGATATAAAAAGCAAGTGCCTTAGTGAAGCTAAGGTATACAGTTTCCAGAAAAACTTTCCAATACACTCCAAAATGTAAGAACATACCAAGCTTAGCTGCAAATTATCTAGAATTAGAACATGGAGTTTGGGGGTTAAAAATGTGTTAGTCAGCTGGTGGAGATAATTACTGGGATAAACACCCGGTTATTTTATTTCAATAAAAATCAGGTTTAAATGTAAAAGCTCCAGGCTAATTTTGATGATCTCCAGACATAATGTCAGCATGGCAAATTTATGCGCAGTGATATTATTCTTTTCCAGCAGTGGTAAATAACGCAAAGGGCTACACAAATACTCAACAGCAGAGCTCCCTGTCGGCACACAGAGAAATGCAAGGATTCCAGTAGCAATCCAAAACTTAATATCCACATTTGGGGTTTCAGTGAGAAGGATGATCGAACACATAGAAGAGAAGCCCAAACTGACCCACCGGAGCCAGATCCCCAAGGAAGCTCCACTCTGATGGTAATAATAATAATAATAGGGAAGGAATGTGGGCAAGTGGAAAGATCATGGGTCTGGGAGTCAGAGGGCCCGAGTTCTAATTCCGGTTCCGCCATTTACCTAATGTGTGACCTCGGGCAAGTCACTTAACTTCTCTGGGCCTCAGTTCCCTCATCTGTAAAACAGGGATTCGGTATCTCATCTCCCTTCTACTTCTTCGGTGAGCCTCATGTGGGATAGGGACTAACCGAGCATCTGGAACCTACCCCAGCACTTAGTAGAGAGCTTGGCACACAGTAAGTGCTTACCGAATACCACAATGATTATTATTATGACAGTGGAAAGAAGAAAATCCCCCAGAAAAAGAATATTGATGATGCCAGTTTTAAATCCAAAATAAATGCTACTCATACTGATGACAGTGGAGACAGAATTCACCACACGAATGTACAAGACCGACTTAACAACAACTTGGCAGCAAGAGCATAGATTTCTGGAAATGGATGTGATTTTTCTAAACTTTTTTTTAACACTTCCCCTGTCAAAATGGATTTGACTTAAAAAAAACATCTTTTACATTAAAATTGGGAAATTTTGGGTGCGACCCTAATCTTAAAAAAAAAAAAAAGTTTTTTTGAAGGCGAAACCTGGTTACTTGGGCTAAAATTTTAAAAGCCTCGCTCCTACTCACAAGCTCCCCAGGTTTATACGCTACGCATTTTTTACATTTAAAACCCTTTAAAAATACAAAAGAAACTCGGTCACCTATGTGATCACCTTAAAAACCGGTAGTGACCTATAATAAACAAGCCGCCCTCAATGCCCCTGAATGATGGGATTGGTTGGAGAAATATTTTCAGAATTACACTGTGATAGTCCTGCCTGCTTCAGACAACTAGAATGGGCCACTCTAGGCTCTCATAAAGGGATAATAATAATAATGTAATAATAATTATGGTACTTGTTAAGCACTTGCTAAACAAGTTGATAGATGTTCACAACAACAAGTTGATAGATAGTTGATAGATGTTCTAGGCGCTGGGGTAGATTCAAGTTAACCAGGCTGGACATAGTCCCTGTCCCATGAGGGGCTCACAGTCTTAATCCCCATTTTACAGACGAGGGAACTGAGGCCCAGAGAAGTGAAGTGACTTTCCCAAGGTCATACAGCAGACATCTGGCAGAGCCAGCATTAGAACCCAGGTCCTCCTGACTACCAGGCCCGTACTCTATCCACTGAGCCACGCTGCTTCTCATGATCTGACCCTCTTATGGAATAATTTTAGACTCCAGTTCCCTTCCGCGGTCTCCACGACATGACATACTTGGAAATTGATAGATGTCCGCCTTCCATGAGAATTCTTCCTTTTTTCCCCTACCTTTGCTTACTTCGCCATTACGACCGGTTTCAATTTACCGACGTCATGCCTTGAAAATGCAAATGAGTAACATCAAGGGGAAGCAGCACCGTGGCCTAGTGGAAAGAGCATGGGTCTGGGAGTCAGAAGGATCTGGGTTTTAATCCCGGGCTCCGCCACCTGTCTGCCGTTTGACCTCGGGCACCATCACTTCATTTCTCTGCACCTCAGTCATCTCATTTGTAAAATGGGGATTAAGACTGTGAGCCCCATGTGGGACTGTGTCCAACCCGATGATCTTGTATCTCAAAGTCCAGCCCGTTCCATGTGTTATATCAATTCAAATATTTCATTCAATCGCATTTCAATTCATTCAGTGGTATTTACTGAGCACTTCCTGTGTGCAGAGCACTGTACTGAGCGCTTGGGAGAGAACACTATAACAATGAACACACACCCTACCCACAACGAGATTACATCTAGAGGGGGAGACAGACATTAATATAAACAAATAAATGACAGGTAAATGTGGCATAATGATATGGCTCTCCCTTCCGCACATCACTTTTTATTTTTAATGGTATTTGTTAAACACTTACTATGTGCCAGGCACTGTACTAAGCGCTGGTGTTGATACAAGCTAATTTATTCATTCAATTGTATTGAATCTTTGTATTGTACCTTTCCAGGGGAAAGAGCCTGGGCCTGGGAGTCAGTGGACCTGGGTTCTAGTCCCGGCTCCGCCATTTGTCAGCTGGGTGACCTTGGGCATCATTTGACTTACCTCGCTTGCAACATGGGGATTAAGACTGTGAGCCCTCGTGGGAAAGAGACCTGATTATCTTGTATCTACCCCAACGTTTAATACAGTGCTCGGCACATACTAAGCATTTAAATACCATTAAAGATCCATAGTTGAAGTTTAGCTTTCAACACAGAACTGTCATAAGGAGTGTCAAAAATGACAGGGCTCATATTCCTCTCCCAGCCCTGAAAACGGATCACAAAATCAGTTGTATCACCTCGGGGTTTGGAACTGAACAGAACCGCTGACTGAAAATGAACCGCCCTCATTAATTTATGAGAAGAATAAAAATATCCCCCTCGCCCCAACTCCCTGTTAAGCATAGACTGGCAGATGTTGAGAAGAAGCATGGAGTGGTGGCTACAGCACGGGCCTGGGAGTCAGAAGGTCGTGAGTTCTAATCCCGGCTCTGCCACATATCTGCAGTGTGACCTTGGGCAAGTCACTTCACTTCTCTGGGCCCCAGTTCCCTCATCTGGAAAACGGGGATTGAGACCGTGAGCCTCATACGGGACAGGGACCGTGTCCAACCCGATTTGCTCGGATCCACCCCAGCGCTTAGTACAGTGCCCGGCACGTAGTAAACGCTTAACAAATGCCCCCATTATGATGATTATTACGGATGGCGGTGGTGGGCAGGGGCGCGGATGTGCCCTCCCTCCCTCCCTCCCTCCGTCCGTCGGGGCCACTTGCCATTTTCTTCTGCCGACGTTTTCCGCCTGTCCTCGGGGGAGACGTGGACCAGCTGCAGGATGAGGGGTCGGCGGGTGACCACTCCGGTGCCACGCGGGAGCAGGTCCCTGCCCACTAGACTCTCCAGCACTGAGCTCTTGCCGCTACTCTGCAAAGAAGAGAGCCGTGGGCCGTGAGTTCCGGAAGCGGTCATTATTCACCGAAATAGTCCAGCACTCAGCTGGACGAGGTAACTCCCCCATGGCATTACCCCATGGGAAGCAGCATGACGAGGTGGCTACAGCCTGGGAGTCAGAAAGCTGTGGGTTCCGATCCCGGCTCTGCCACGTGTCTGCTGTGTGACCTTGGGCGAGTCCCTTTCCTTCTCTGGGCCTCAGTTACCTCATCTGGAAAATGGGGATTGAAACTGTGAGCCCCACGTGGGACAGGGACTGTGTCCACCCGATTTGCTTGTAATACTAATGTTGGTATTTGTTAAGCGCTTATTACGTGCACAGCACTGTTCTAAGCGCCGGGGTGGATCCCAGCTCTCAATACAGTGTCTGGCACCCAGTAAGCCCTTATCAAATATCACAGTTATTATTATTATTACCACCGTGACTCAGTGGAAAGAGCCTGGGCTTCGGAGTCAGAGGTCATGGGTTCGATTCCCGGCTCTGCCATTTGTCTGCTGTGTGACTGTGGGCAAGTCACTTCACTTCTCTGGGCCTCAGTTACCTCATCTGTAAAATGGGGATGAAGACTGTGAGCTTCACGTGGGACAACCTGATTACCCTGTATCTCCCCCAGCGCTTAGAAGAGTGCTCTGCATGTAGTAAGCGCTTAACAAATACCGACATTATTATTATTATTAATAAAGAAAAATCCAAGCACATTGGTTTCGTCGATTTCTTTTTTATGACTTTTTTAATGGTAATAATGACTGTGATATTTGTTAAGTGCTTACTATGTGCCAGGCACTGTACTATGGGCTGGGGGTAGTTACGAGTTAATTGGGTCAGACACAGTCCCCGTCCCACATAGGGCTCACAATCTTAATCCCTGTTTTCCAGAGGAGGGAAGTGAGGCCCAGAGAGGTGAGGTGACGTGCCCAAGGTCACACAGCAGACATGTGACGGAGCCCTGATTAGAACCCAGGTCCTTCTGGCTCCCGGGCCCCTGCTCTATCCACCAGGCCACACTGTTTCTCCCTTCCCAAGTCATATGCATCAAACCAGTCTTCGAACCTTCTCTCGGCTGTTCCGAGTGTATAATTTTCGTAGTGCGGTTCTTGCTTTAGCTTCTTGATATCAATGTGTAATTTGTTCTTGCTTTCGGTCAAGGCAAGCTAAGAGAAGCTCTGTCAGGCAGAAGGACCTGGGTTCTCAACCCAGCCACTTGGCTGCTGTGTGACCTTGGGCAACTCTATTCCCTTCTCTGTGCCTCAGCTCCCTCATCTGTAAAATGGGGATTAAGACTGTAAGCCCCTGTGAGTCAGGGACTGTGTCCAAACTGATTAGCTAGTACCTACCTCAGTGCCCAGTACACAGAAAGCGCTTTACAAATACCAGGGAAAAAAAAGTCAGTATTCAGTGTATAATTAATAATAATAATAATGTTGGTATTTGTTAAACGCTTATTATGTGCCAAGCACTGTTCTAACCAATGGAATAGATACAAGGTAATGAGCCTGTCCCACGTGGGGTTCAGAGTCTTAATCCCCATTTTACAGATGAGGTAACTGAGGCACAGAGAAGTGAAGTGACTTGCCCACACAGCTGACAAGTGGCAGAGCCGGGATTCGAACCCATGGCCTCGGACTCCCAAGCCCGGGCTCTTTCCGCTGAGCCATGCTGTTTGTTTTATGGTATTTCTTAAGCACTCAAGTCAATCACTCAATCGATGGTATTTACTCATAATGTTGGTATCTGTTAAGCACTTACTATGTGCCGAGCACTGTTCTAAGCGCTGGGGTAGACACAGGGGAATGAGGACGTCCCACGTGGGGCTCACAGTCTTCATCCCCATTTTACAGATGAGGCAACTGAGGCACAGAGAAGTGAAGTGACTTGCCCACAGTCACACAGCTGACGAGTGGCAGAGCCGGGATTCGAACTCATGACCGCTGACTCCAAAGCCCAGGCTCTTTCCACTGAGCCACGCTGCTTCTCTACTTATTTACTGAGTGCTTCCTATGTACAGAGCACTGTATTAAGCTCTTAACAATCAATGATATTTACTGAGTGCTCACTATGTGTAGACCACTGTATTTAGCTCATCAATCAATCAATGGCATTTATTGAGTGCTTACTATGTGCAGAGCACCGAATTAAGTGCTTGGTAGTTGTGTTTGTTAAACACCTTCTATGTGTCACGCACTGTTCTAAGCGCTGAGGTAAATACAAGTTAATCAGGTCAGGGAGACAGTCTCTGTCCCACATGAGACTCCTTCAATGGTATTTATTGAGCGCTTATTGTGTGCAGAGCACTGTACTACGCGCTTGGAATGTACAAATGGGCAACAGAGAGAGAGGATCCCCGCCCAACAACGGGTTCACAGTCTAGAAGGGGGAGAGAGACAGAAAAACAGAACACGTAGGCACCAGAATAAGTAGAGTGAAATACAAGAGAAATAGCAGACCCCGTTCCCTGACCTCGAAGAGCGGCCAGTTTAGATAATAATAATAATAATGTTGGTATTTGTTAAGCGCTTACTATGTGCAGAGCACTGTTCTAAGCGCTGGGGTAATCACAGGGGAATCAGGTTGTCCCACGTGGGGCTCACAGTCTTCATCCCCATTTTACAGATGAGGTAACTGAGGCACAGAGAAGTTAAGTGACTTGCCCACAGCCACACAGCTGACAGGTGGCGGAGCCGGGATTCGAACCCATGATCTCTGACTCCAAAGCCCGTGCCCTTTCCACTGAGCCACACTGCTTCTCTAGATGACGAGCTTCCAGCCTAGAGAGTAAAATATAACAGATTTGGCAGACATGTTCCCTGCCCACAAAGAGCTCGGGAATGATGAGATCCCAAAAGAGCTAGAGAACGCACGGCGGAAGGTCGTGTTTAAAGACGGATGTGAGACCAATCTTGATTCCAGTTAGTTGCCCTTGATTCTATTTAGTTGCCACTGTTTTTACGAGATGTCCTTCCCCTCGACTCTATTTATCGCCATCGTTCTCGTCCGTCCGTCTCCCCCGATCAGACCGTAAGCCCGTCAGACGGCAGGGACCGTCTCTATCTGTTGCCGACTTGTTCATTCCAAGCGCTCAGTACAGCGCTCTGCACATAGTAAGCGCTCAATAAATACTATGGAATGAATGAATGAACCAAAAGCAGGGAATGTAGGTGAGATGTTTGGGGGGAGGTTAGATTCAGTCATTCCCATTTATTAAGCGCTTACTGTGTGCAGAGCGCTGTACTAAGCGCTTGGGAAAGAACAATTCAACAATAAACAGTGAGAGTCCCCGCCCACCTGGAGCTCACAGTCTAGAGGGATGCAGGGAGGAAAGTGCAGATGGGTCGCAAAGGCGGTGTGGAAGAGGGAAGGCCAGGTCTGCGATATACATGAGAGGTCCAACTGCCGTGAGGAGATACAGCCCACCGCAAGACGGGGGCCAACGAAGATGGGGGTCGCCCGACCATCCTTACACCTGCCCGCCTCACAGAAAATGGGAAATCTGGGGGGAAGATCCATGACGGGCCATTCGCTCGCGGAAGGGGTGGACCGAGAGGGTCAGGAATGCAGGAATACCCTGTTGTTGTTCAGGTTGAGAGGTTCCCTTCGGAGGGTCCTTCGGAGGGTCCCTCAAGTCAAACTGGGCTCGCGGGAGGGGAGGGGGGACGTAGCGTCGAATCCGCTGGCCGGCGGGTTAACCGGGAGTGGGCGCGGCCTGAAGAAGTGGGGGGAAACGTAGGAGGGCGCTTCGTACGGCACCCTGCACCCAATAAGTGCTCAATAAACGGTTTCGCCGGGAACTCTCAGCCCCGGGGGAATAGGTTTTTCCAAACACTGCTTTGGTTAACTCCTAAAACTTCCCTTCCCTCCCACTATAAAGAAAGCCGCGTTCGGAGAATCACCCTCGCCATCCTTCCTGTTCCTCCAAGTGCTCTAGGTGGTACGGAGTCATTACCCAAAGCGTTCCCAGACGTCCGTGGGGCCCGAAGCCCGCATTACGGCACGACGAAAAGTTTCAGAGACTCCAAATGCATCTTAACGGCAATGAGTTAGTCGGCTGACATTCGGGGGCTTGGACCGGACAGCACAGAGGGATGCTAAACCCTTTTAACGTGCAAAGTTGAGGGCGTGTGGTTAGTTTTTTAGTGTTTTTTAATGTTTTTCCCATGAGACTGTCACATCATGCATATGTTCTCATCTGCCCTCAGCATGGCCGAGCGGCAACAGCCCAGGCTTGGGAGTCGGAGGATGGGTGTCCTACTCCCGGCTCCACCACTTGTCTGCAGCGTGACCCCGGTCAAGTCACTTCGCTTCTCCGTACCTCAGTTCCCTCAGGTGTAAAACGGGGATGAAGACTGGGAGCCCATGTGGGACGGGGACTGTGTCCGACCTGGTTACCTTGTATCTAACCCCGGGGCTTAGAGCAGTGCTCAGCACATAGTTAATCGCTTGGGCAAGCCACTTAACTTCTCTGTGCCTCAGTTCTCTCATCTCTAAAATGGGAATTAAGACCGGGAGCCCAATTGGGGCAGGAACTATGTCCAACCTGATCAACTTGTGTCTATCCCAGAGCTTAGAACAGTGCATGGCACATATTAAGCGCTTAACAAATATTATCCTTATTATTATTATCCTCCCGACCAACAGAGGGGTTTCAAAGGATACCAGCATATCTGCACCCCTCTCTTTTTCTCCGGCCACCCCCTCGGCCCTCGACCAGATTCTAGAATCCACCCTGAGCCTCCACCTAGGCTAACAGTAGGATGATGGGAAAGGTTCAGGAGTGGGAATGGGTTCAAATCATCCCGCCCGGCAGGTGGATAAACTGACATTGGCAATTCCAGATTGGGCAAGCTTCACCCAGCTCCAAAAGTTTTGGCTCTCTCCCTTGCTACAAGATCACCGTGAACACTAGATCTGTCCCTTACACATTCAAGGCCCTAAGTAGGCCCGATGGGAAGCAGTGTGGCCTAGTGGATAGAGCACGGGCCTGAGAATCAGAAGGACCTGGGTTCAGATCCTGGCTGCGCCCCTTGGCTCTTGTGTGACCTCGGGCAAGTCACTTCGCTTCTCATTCATTCAGTCAGTCAGATTTATTGAGCACTTACTGTGCGCAGGGCACTGTACTAAGCACTTGGGAAGAACAATTCGGCCACAAATAGAGACAATCCCTGCCCACAACGGGCTCACAGTCTAAAATGGGGGAGTCAGATATCAAAACAAGTAAACAGGCATCAGTAGCATCATTACAAATAAACAGAATTTTATATATATATATATATACACACATCATTAATAAAAATAAATAGAATTATAATTCATTCATTCATTCATTCAATAGTATTTATTGAGCGCTTACTATGTGCAGAGCACTGTACTAAGCGCTTGGGATGAACAAGTCGGCAACAGATAGAGACAGTCCCTGCCGTTTGACGGGCTTACGGTCTAATCGGGGGAGACGGACAGACAAGAACAATGGCACTAAACAGCGTCAAGGGGAAGAACATCTCGTAAAAACCGATGGCAACTAAATAGAATCGAGGCGATGTACAATTCATTAACAAAATAAATAGGGTAACGAAAATATATACAGTTGAGCGGACGGGTACAGTGCTGTGGGGATGGGAAGGGAGAGGTGGAGGAGCAGAGGGAAAAGGGGAAAATGAGGCTTTAGCTGCGGAGAGGTAAAGGGGGGATGGCAGAGGGAGTAGAGGGGGAAGAGGAGCTCAGTCTGGGAAGGCCTCTTGGAGGAGGTGATTTTTAAGTAAGGTTTTGAAGAGGGAAAGAGAATCAGTCTGGCGGAGGTGAGGAGGGAGGGCGTTCCAGGACCGCGGGAGGACGTGACCCAGGGGTCGACGGCGGGATAGGCGAGACCGAGGGACGGCGAGGAGGTGGGCGGCAGAGGAGCGGAGCGTGCGGGGTGGGCGGTAGAAAGAGAGAAGGGAGGAGAGGTAGGAAGGGGCAAGGTGATGGAGAGCCTTGAAGCCTAGAGTGAGGAGTTTTTGTTTGGAGCGGCGGTCAATAGGCAACCACTTTATGTTCATATATATACAAGAGCTATGGGGTGTGGAGGGGGTACAGCAGAGGGAACGAGTCGGGGCAATGGGGAGGGAAGGGGGAGCAGAGGAATGGGGGGGCCTTAGTCCGGGAAGGCCTCCTGGAGGAGGTGAGCTTTCGGTGGGGCTTTGAAAGAGGGAAGTGTGCTAGTTTGGCGGGTGTGAGGAGGGAGGGCGTTCCAGTCCAGAGGTAGGACGTGGGCCAGGGGTTGGTGGCAGGCCAGGCGAGAACGAGGCCCAGTGAGGAGGTTAGCAGCAGAGGAGCGGAGTGTTCGGGCCAGGATGTAAAAGGAGAGAACGGAGATGAGGTAAGAGGGGGTAAGGTAATGGAGAGCTGTGCCTCAGTTCCCTCATCTGTAAAATGGAGATTAAGACTGCCAGTCTCACGTGGTAAATACAGTGAGTCCAACCCGATGACCTTGTCTCTACCCCAGGGTTTAGAACACGTCTGGCAAATAGCAAACACATAATACCATTTTTTAAAAAAAAGGCAAAAGCAGACTACCTTCCAACATAACCGGGCCATAACAGCGAGACCCCATTTTCTCGACTCTCTCTCTTCCTCGGCCCCTCTTTTCCAGTGCCGAATGTCGTGAGCTAGAATCCCCACGGAAGGAAGCTTGATGCGTTCCTCTGACTCGCTCAGTGGCAAATAAGAGGTAAGGAGTTCTCTTTACTGCAGCTTCCTATGCAGACAGGGGCTTAAGGCAACCGCTCAGGACATTTCCCCCAGCTCTCTGGGAAGGAATGGTTCATTTGGGGGTTTTTTTTGCTTAGAAATTCTTTATTCATATTAATGCCTGTCTCTCCATCTACACTGGAAGTTCGTGATGGGCTGGGACTTGTCTTATGTTGTTGAGTCACCTCCGTCCCACAGAGACTCCATGGACACATCTCTTCCAAAACGCCCCACCTCCATCTGCAATTGTTCCGGTAGTGGATCCAGAGAGTTTCCTTGGTCAAAATCCAGAAGTGGTTGACCGCTGCCTTCTTCCACGCAGTAAACTTAAGTCTCCGCCCTCGACTCTCTCCCGTGCCGCTGCTGCCCAGCAAGGGGGAGTTTAGACTTGCATTAGATGGTCTGCCACTCGCTAGCCACTGGCCAAGCTAGGAACGGAACGGACAGGCCTCTGCTTGACTCTCCCTCCCATAGCCGAGACCGGTAGTGGACTGGAAACTCTCCAGGTGCCACCCTGAGAGGGGAAATGGGCTGGGAACATCTCTACTAGTTCTACTGTATTGGACTCATCCAAGTGCTTAGTACAGTGTTCTGCAAATAGTAAGCGCTCAATAAATACCACTGACTATGGAGGTTCAGAAATATTATTATTATGGTATTTGTTAAGTGTGCTTACTATGTGTCAAGCACTGCTCTAAGTGCTGGGGTAGGTACAAGTTAATCAGATCAGACACAGTCCCCGTCCCACATGGCACTTACAGTAGGAAGGAGAACGGGTAACTGAACCTCCATTTTACAGATGAGGAAACTGAGACACAGAGAAGTAACTTGCCCCAGGTCACATGGCAAACAACTGGAAGAGAGAGGATTAGAACTCATGTCCTCTGAATTCCAGTCCGGTGCTCTCCGCTAGGCCACGCCGCTTCTCATGGAAGATCTGACTGAAAAGACCTTTCCCTTCTCTCCTCTCCCCGGGCGGCCCCCCCCCACCCCCTTTTCCAAATCCCCAGGATCTGAACTGAGCACTGTTGGGAAGTCACTAAGGTCAGCACCTGCCCCAATCCCATAGCTAAGAAGTGGGAGGAAAAAAATTCTTCACTTCACCACTGGATCAGGGTCAAAGAAAAGCTAAAAAAAAAAAAAAGAAAGTGATATTTACTGAGGACTTAACTTTGTCCAGAGCACTGTACTAAGCACTTGGGAGAATACAGCAGAGTGGTAGACACATTCCCTGCCCACAACAAGCTTAAAGTCTAGAGGGGGAGCCGGGCATTAAAATAAAATGAATGACCAATTTATGGATAGGTACCTAAGTGCTGTGGAGCTGAGGATGGAGTAAATAGCAGATGCCCGAAGAGCACAGCTCCAAGTACCGGAGGATGAAGAAGGGGGAGGGAACCAAGGAAGAGAGGCTAAAATTGGGGAAGGCTTCTTGGAGAAATGACCTAAATTGGGCTTTGGAGGTGGGGAGAGTGGCGGTTTGGCATCCATGGAGGGGGAGGGAGTTCCAGGCCAGAAGGAGGACGTGGGAAAGGGGTCAGCGGCGAGATGCAGCGAAGCACCAAAGAGTGGCTAGAAGGAAATGAATGATTATATAATGAAGTTACACAGCAGAGTAATGATAAAAAAAGGGAAGCGATGGAAAATGAAGCCAAAGCAAATGGGCTCGAATGAAAGTTGGGCAGCACATTAAATGGAATGACATGCCAAGTATTTACTTGGGCAAAAAACAGGGAAAAGAGGAAGAGAAATTATTTTTGGAATAGTATCTGCTTAATGCTTACTATGTGCCAGGCACTGACATCCTAATCTCACTGTGGGCAAGGAACGTGTCTGCTTACTATTTCGTACTCTCCGAAAGGCTCAGTGTAGTGCTCTGCACAGAGTAAGCACTCAATACAACTGGACGAATGAATACTAAGTGCTGGAGTACATACAAGCTAACCAGGTTGGACATAATCCATGCCCTGCATGGAGTTAACAGTTAATTCCCATTTTACAGATGAGGTAACTGAGGCCCAGAGAAGTGAAGAGACTTGCCCAAGGTCACACAGCAGACAGATGGTGGAGCCGGGATTAGAACCCAGGTCCTTCTGACTTCTAGGCCCACGGTCCACCCACCGGCCACACTGCTTCTACTGGTTGTTTGCTACACTCTTTTAAGGGGGGGGGGGGAGAGAAGAAGCCATAGTGAAGGGTAGCTATACCTTTCCCACGACTGAGACTTGAGGCAGAGGGATAGAAAGGAGGCTCTCACATAGTCCAGTCAGGGAGACAGTCGTTGTACCAGCTTTTGGGGTGAAGGCAATAAGCACTACAGATTACATTATGATGATAATAATATAGTATTATATATATTATATTTTAGCATAGTAATAATAGTGATTATATAGGTATAGTACCAACACATTGGTAATAATAGTGATTATATGCACCCCAAATTATAGCATGGTGCTCAGACCTCTAATGGATGTGAGTTGGGTTGGCAAACATGAGGAAAAAGATTACCCGATCGCAAAGTCCACACCTGTGAGCCTTTGGTTACAGGACAGACCCTCGTCAAAGTGGTGTATGCAGTGTGCAGTTCAATTGATTAAGCAGTGGCATTTATTGAGCAGCATGGCGTAGTGGATAGACCACTGCCCCGGGAGTCAGATGGTCATGGGTTCTAATCCTGACTCCGCCACTTGCCTGCCGTGTGACCTTGGGCAAATCGCTTTACTTTTCTGGACCTCAGTGACCTCATCGGTAAAATGGGGATAAAGACTGTGAGCCCCATGTGCTCTGCACCCAGTAAGCGCGCAATAAATCCAACCGAATGAATGAATGACAGGGACTGTGTCCAACCCGATCCACCCCAGTGCTTAGTACGGTGCCCGGCACACAGTAAACGCTTAACAAATACCAGAATTATTTTTATTGAAGCCATGGGAACAGATGAGTTCTACATAGGTGGGTGTAGATGGGGAATAGAAGGGGACCCAGAACTGAGCCTGGAGGGAGCCCCACAGTTAGGGGGAGGGAGGCAGAGGAGGAGCCCACAAAAGAAACTGAGGATGAGCGGCCGGAGAGAAAGGAAAAGAACAAGGAGAGGAGAGTATCACTGAAGCCATGACTGGATAACTACTGCCTCTGTGCGATGACTCCCAAATCTCCCTCTCCATCCCTGATCTTTCTCCTTCTCTGCAGTCTCCGATTTCCTCATGCTTAAGGACACCTCTACTTGGGTGTCCAAAGCAGAACTCCTTATCTTCCCACCCTCATCCTGTCATCTCCTGACTTTCCCATCACCGGAGACAGCACCATCACCTTGGCCATCTCACAGACATGGAACCCTGGCATTATCTTCGACTCATCTCTCTCGTTCAACCCACATATTCACTCTGCCACCAAATCCTGTCGGTTCTACCGTCACAACATCGCTAAAATCCGCCCTTTCCTCTCCAGCCAAACTGCTACCAGGTTGATTCAAGCAGTTATCTCATCCCACCTTCACTCCTGCGTCAGCCTCAGTCAGTCGTATTTATAAAGCAGAGCACTGTACTAAGCGCTTGGGAGAGTCCGATATAACAACACATTCCCTGCCTATAACGAGCTTATGGTCTGGGGGGAAAGAGGGAGAAACAGACATTAGTATCCAGTGCTTAGGATAGTGCTTGGCACACAGTAAACACTTAACCAATACCATCATTATCATTATAATACATAAATAAATTACAGATAGGTACATAAGTACTGTCTAATCTAATCCCAGCTCTATCCCTGACTTGTTCCCTTAGCTTTTCCCCTCTCCCTCACAGCCCCACAGCATTTATGTACACATCTGTAATGTGTCTGTCTTGATATCTGTCTCCCTTCCCTGGACCATAGGCTTGTTGTGGGCAGAGAATGTGTCTGTTTATTGTGGTACTCAACTGTCCCAAACGCTTAGTACAGTGCTCTGCACACACTCAGTCCTGAATAAATACGATTGAAGATGGGAGGTGGGAGAAACACAGCACGCACAAGTAAGAGAGGCCTGGACCCTTCAAAATAGTGTAGCTTTCTTCCTTCTTGGCCACACACAACAACCAGAATGGTTAGGCTTAAAGGAGGTCTACACATCTTCAAAAAACTACATCCTGGTAACCATCGCTAGGCTGATGACTCCCAATTCTACCTCTCCAGCCCTAAATTCTCACCTTCTCCACAGTCTCACGTTTCATTCTGCCTTCAAGACACCTCTCCTTGGATGTCCCACTGACAGCTCACGCGTAACGCATCCAAAACGGAAAGCTTTGTCTTCACACCAAAACCGTCCTCCCCCTCCGTCTCGCAAGTCCATACTTTTGGCGTTACTCTAAACTCATTTCTTCCATCCAACCCGGTGCATATTCGATCTGGCACCGACTCCTGTGGGTTTTACCTCCCCAACTTCTCTAGAATCTGCCATTTCCCTTCCACCCGAACTACTACCATATCGATCCAAGTCTCATCATAGTCTTATCTCATCTACTGCATCAGCCTTCTCGCTGACCTTCCTGCCTCCTGTCTCTTCCCTCTCCAGTCCGTACTTTGATCTGCTGCCTGGATCATTTTTCTACCAAAAACATTCAGTTCACACCTCCTCACTCCTCAGAAACCTCCACATTAAAGTCCTTACCGTCGCCTTTAAGGCACTCAATCGACTCTCTCCCTCCTGTCTCGCGTCGCTGATTTCTTACAACCCAGCCCATATGGCTCACTCGCTGTTCCTCGTTCTCATCTCTTCCTCCGCCGGCCCCTTGCCCCCATCTTCCCTGATCTGAAACTCCCTCCCTCTTCATATGGGACAGACCAACACTCTCCCCACCTTCACAGCCTTATTCAAAGCACATCTCCTCCGAGAGGCCTTGTCCAACCCAGCCCTCATTCCCTCTCCTCCCTCTCCCCCGTGTGCCCTATGGACCTGGATTTGCATCCTTTAATCCCTTGCTCTCCACCCCACGGTCAGCCCCCACAGCACTTACGTCATATCTGAAATGTATTTAATGTCTCCCCCTCTAGACTGTAAGCTCAAGCTATCGTTATGGTTTCTATCCATCTAGCTGCCGGTCTGCCTCTTCCTCATTTTCCCTGGATTTTTCCTAGCATTAGCGTCTTCTCTAGAGAATTAGTTTTCCCCGACTACGCGTCAAAATACGCTACTCTAAGTCGAGTTAAGTGGCCTTCCAAAGACCACTTTGGCTTAATTTGCTCTAAAATCCATTTGTTTGTTTTTCGGGCAGTCCACGGTATTGGCAAAAACCTTCTCCAACATCACATTTCCAAAGAATCGATGTTCTTTCTATCCTGCTCCATCTCCAAAGCCCTCGTAAAATTTTACCTAGTCCAGGAAATCCTCCCTAGCAAGTGTCAATACCCCAACATGTCAACCTGACATCCACCCTCTCCCCAGTACCCTTGATTTTAAGCCCACCCTCAGCAGTTACAACCAGTTACTTCATCCTGAGAGGTCGATTACTACTAGTTTTCTCCTTATTCTTCCTCCTGCTTCTACTGTTCATAAATATCTATTTATCGTTCTCTCTTGGGAATGTCTGTAGTAACCATAATAATAAGAAAAATTGTGGTATGTGTAAAGTGCTTACTCTGTGCCAGGCACTGTATGAAGCGCTGGGGTAGAGACTGTGAGCCCGTTGGATAGGGATTGTTTCTATTTGTTACCGAATTGTACTTTCCAAGCACTTAGCACAGTGCTCTGCACACACTAAGCGCTCAATAAATATGACAATGAATGAATGAATACAGGTAACTAGGTCTGACAGTCGCCGTCCCACATAAGGCTCACAGTTTTAATCCTCACTTTCCAGATGAGGTAACTGAGGCCCAAAGAAGTGAAGTGACTTGCCCAAGGTCACAGAGCAGGCATGAGAACCCAGGTTCTTCTGATTCCCAGGTCCATGTTCTATCCACTAGGCTATGTTGCTTCTCTTTGTCTTGCAACATTGTACTCGCCCAAGCTTACTACACTGCATAGCCCTCAGTAGGTGCCCAATAAATACCAATATTGATATATCCAAAGGCCAAATTTCTGAATGCTTGATAAATCCAAACACGTTTGAACGAGAGCCATGCAAAAGCAATGGATTGAGGAAAAAAGCTTTCTGGAAGAAAGGAGTATTATTAGATAAAGCACACAAGATAAAGCATAATCATCATCATCATCGTGGTACTTGTTAAGTGCTTACTGTGTAGCAAGCACTTTCCTAAGCACTGGGGGGGATACAAGATATTCATTTTGAACACAGTCCCTGTCCCACACGGGGCTCCAGTAGGAGGGAGTAGGATTCAATCCCCATTTTACAAGTTGAGGAAACAGAGGCACAGGGAAGTTAAGTGATTGCCCGAGATCACACAGCAGAGCGGCACTTAGAACCCAGGTCCTCTGACTCTCATGTCCAGGCTCTTTCTACTAGGCTACACTGCTTCCCAGCCTTTTCCAACTGTCCTAAAGGTCTTCAAAAATAACAACTCTAAATGACTGGTTCTTTTCCAGAGCTAACTAGAAAATATGAACTTATAAAAAAGTCATGTGAACAAAAGTTTTCCTTTTCAAAATGGATTTCCAGTCATCACTATCATCTAAAGCATCCCCTGAGCAGTGCTGGGTGAATACGATTGTTCTAATGTTAGAAAGCATAAATATGAAATGAGATGGTCCGCTGCTCTTATGTTAAGGTTATATGGAAACCGGAAGGTATAATTATGCACGTCAAGGAGAACAACGTTCTAGTCTAGTTCCCCTCCAGACTGTGAGCTCATTGTGGGCGGGGAATGTCGTTCTACTGCACCCTCCCAAGCACTAGGTATAGTGCTCTGCACACAGTAAGCGCTTGACTGACTGATGGTCAAAGGCAGATAACACAGTTGGGTGACATGGCTGTTCTTGAGAAATGTACAGTCTAATTCAGTCACTCAGCTGCCCTCCCCCAAAGAGGTTATTTACCTTGCCTCTTTGGGGGAGATTATTCACCTTGGCTCTCTACACTTAAAATTTGATAATTTACCCCCCAAGTCATCTAAGAGAGAGACCCTAGCCCTGGATGTGGTCTAAAATCAACAGCATCCATTGAAAATCTATCGGGTGCAGAGATTTAGAAATCGTGCCGACGAAGTCTCCATCTAAAGCCCTAGCTGAAATACCCTAAGCCAAGTATTCTGATCGACTCCGAGCGGCTCCCAGCTGGCACCGGACTGAGAAGACTGGACGCAGGGGATGGGGAGGGAAAAGGAGGAGGAACAACAGGGAGGAGGAGAGGAGGCCAAGAAAAGTAAGAGGATCAAGGGGTGAGAGATAAGAGTCACCCGATAGCTAAGGTTCGGGAGGGGGAGCACCAAGAGGGAGCGGGAATGCAATTAGCAACCGAGAGGGGCAGGACGGCAAAAGCCAGGGGAGAGATCCCCAGCTACTTCAGCTAGGACTTTAGACAGAGACTCTGCATGTCTCCCATCCACCAAACTAGCTCTCTTCTCCCTTCCAAAAGCCCCACTGAGAGCTCACCTCCTCCAGGAGGTCTCCAGACTGAGCCCTCTTTTCCTCTGCTCCTCCTCCCGTCCCCTTCACCCCTGACTCCCTCTTCTGCTCATACCCTTCCCCTCCCCACAGCACCTATGTATATTTGTACATATTAATTATTTATTTATTTTATTTAATGATGTGTACATATCTATAGTTCTACTTTCCCCTCTGCTCCTCCCTCTCTCCCTTGCCCTCCCCTCAGCACTTCCTTCATCCGCTCATTTGTATATATTTTTATTACCCTATTTATTTTGTTAATGAGATGTACATCCCCATTGATTCTATTTTATTGCTATTGTTTTTGTCTGACTCCCCCGATTAGACTGTAAGCCATCAATGGCGGGGATTGTCTCTATCTGCCTGCCGAATTGTGCACTCCAAGCAACTCAGTATTAGTGCTCTGCACCATAGTAAGCGCTCCATAAATACCACTGAATGAATGAATTTATCTATTTTTGATGGTATTGATGCCCCATCTACTTATTTGTTTTCTGTCTCCCACTTCCTAGACTGCGAGCCCGTTGTTAGGTAGGGATTGTCTCTGATTGCCGAACTGTGACTTCCAAGCACTTAGTACGTGCTCTGCATATAAATAAGTGCTCAATAATTAGATTGAATGAATGCCTGTTCATTACTTCAGTATTTGTATTAATGTCTGTCTCCCCACCTCTGGACTGTGAGCCCTTTCTGGGGCAGGGACTGCTCTCTTTATTGCTGTATCCTGTACTCTTCCAAGGCTTGGTACAGGGGCTCTGCACCCAGTAAGAGCTCAATAAATAGGCCCCAAATGAAATGGACAAACAGCAATATGCTCCATTTGTAGACTAAGGTTAGCCTTACATGCGAGAATGCTAATGGACTAGATAAGAAGGTAATGAATAGCCTGACATCACAAGGCAAGAATAGCTCCTATTCTTTCCAAGGTTTTCACCAAGTAACTGATGAAGGCTTCAGTCTTTTTCTCCGCTGGATATCTGAACAGAGATTGGCTGTCTCCTGTGAACCCAACACTCCAAAAAGATTATACAAAAGGCTCAGGTACTTCACACATCAATCTGCATATTCAGCACTGAAAATCTTTTCACTCTTAACAATGAAAAAGTTAAGCGGTGGAAGCCACTGTTGAAATGGATATCATTCTCAGTCGCCTTCGCAGGCTCCTCCTCTGCTTCCCACCCCCTATCTTGTGGGGTCCCTCAAGGTTCAGGTCTGGGTCCCCTTCTATTCTCACATCTCCACCCCCTCCCTTGGAGAACTCATTCGCTCCCACGGCTTCAACTACCACCTCTATGCGCCTGATCCCCAAATCTCCATCTCCAGCCCTGATCTCTCTCCCTCTCCTCAGTCTCGCATTTCCTCTTGCCTTCACGAAGTCTCTACTTGGATGTCCTCAACGTCACCTCAAGCTTGACGTGTCCAAGATGGAACTCCACATCTTCCCTCTTCCTGACCCCCCCCCCCCTTCTCAACACTGTAGATGGCACCACCATCCTTGCTTTCTCACAAGCTCGTAACCTTGGCCTTATCCTCAGCTCTCTTCTCTCATTCAACCCACATATTCAATCCATTACCAAATCCTTTCGGCGTCCCACCTTCACAACATCGCTAAAATCTGTCCTTTCCTCTCCATCCAAACACTACCATGTTAATACACTCACTCATCCTCTCCCGCAAGATTACCGCACCAGTCTCCCCCTTGCCTGACCTCCCAACTCCCGTCTCTCTCCACTCCAGTTCCATACTTCACTCTCCTGCCCAGATCATTTATCCAAAGAAATATTCCGGTCATGTCACCCCACTCTTCAAAAATCTCCAGTGGTTGCCCATCCACCTCCGCACCTAACAAAAAACTCCTCACCATTGGCTCTAAAGCAGCCCCATCCCCTTGCCCCTTCCTACCCTCACCCTCGCTCCTCTCTACTACAACCCAGACGGCACACTTCGGCTCCTCTAAAGCTAAAACCTTCTCACTGTGCCTCGATCTCCTCTATCTCACCGGCCGACCCCTCGCCCATGTCCTGCCTCTGGCCTGGAACGCCCTCCCTCCTCAAATCTGACAGACTCTTCCCCTCTTCAAAGTCTTACTGAAGGTCCAACTCCTCCAAGAGGCCTTCCCAGACTAAGCCCCCCGTTCCTCTTCTCCCACTCCCTTCTGCATCACCCTGACTTGTTCCCTTGGTCATTCATTATTTCATATTGTCTGTCTCCCTACTTCTAGACTGTAAACTGGCTGTGGGCAGGGAATGTGTCTGTTTACTGTTGTAGCGTGCTCTCCCAAGCGCTTAGTGCAATGCTCTGCACACATTAAGCACTCAATAAATACGAATTAATGGTAATTTTTCCTTCCCACCCTGCCTCTCCCAATTTCGATGGTTAACAAAGATCCACACTGCAGGTAGATCCAAAACAATTCATTTGGTATAGCCAGATATGTGAAAACCTTAAAGTATTTAAGTTGGACACACTATCCATCTGATTCTTTAACCGTTTCCTTTAAGCTTCTCACCTTGCTAGCAAGCTTTTAGAGTAGGCTCAACCTGACGGTTCGACTCGGAAGATTTCTACCATTACCTCATCTCGACCTCATTCCGTCCTCCTCCTAGAAGACCATTTTTAAGGATAAAAGAAAACGCTAGCTTCCGGAAAAAGACAATGAACCGGACGTTTCTCGAGCAGAGACGTCTTAAGCGGGCTTCGGCGGTTCAGTTTGTAACAGTGTGTGGTGAGCTAAACAATTCCCTAAAAAGAGAGGGAAGGAGAATGGTCATTGGGAGATAAATTCAGGAAAAGCCCTGATGAGAATGATCTGAGGGGCCCCACCCCTTAGGCCTGAACACCACCGGCCAAACGGACTACAGTGACCCTTCGCGGTTCAAACCAGCCACCCGGGCTAGTCTGATATTCTCTGCTCGAATCCTGCTCACGCATGCATTTCTGCCACCACTTAGGGCATGTGAAAAATCAATCCATCAATGATATCTACCGATGAGAAGCAGCACGGCCTAATGGAAGAGGAACGGACCCGGGAACAGACCCGGGAATCAGAGGATCTCGGCTTTGATCCCGGCTCCACCATTTGTCTGCTGTGTGGCCTTGGGCGAGTCACCTGACTTCTGTGAGCCTCAGTCCCCTCATCTGCGAAATGGGGATTCAATACCGGGTCTCCCTTCTACTTAGACTGTGAGCCCCACGTGGGACCCGATTACCTTCTAACTATCCAGTGCTTAGAACAGTACTTGGGTACATGCTAAGTGCTAATAAAACACCACAATCTATTGAGTGCTGTATGTAACAGCACTAAGCACTTAGTACAGTGCTCTGCACAGAGTAAGCGCTTCAATAAATACTATTGAATATTCTGCGGGCTTGGGCATGTGCTGGGAATTTAGACTGTGAGCCCCAGGAAGGACATTCATTCATTCAACTGTATTTATCGAGCGCTTACCCTGTGCAGAGCACTGTAGTAAGTGCCTGAAAAGTACAATATCAGCAATAAAGGCCACGGGCTGTGTCCAAACTGATTACCTTGCATCTACCTCAGGCTTTAGAGCAGTGCTTCAGGCACAGTAAGCGCTTAAAAAAATCACCAAAAAAATCCAAAAACGAATTAAAAAAAAACAAGCCCGGTGGCAATGGGGGAAAGGTTAAAAGGTAGTGCACGGTGCCCGTCCGCCTGGGGACAAGGAGGAGGCGAGGGACGAGAATAAGGAGGAGAAAAAGAAGAAGAAAAACAGAGAAGACTGTGTCTAACCCAATTTGTTTGAATCCAGCCCTGTGCTTAGTGCAGTGCCTAGCACATAGTTAAGCGCTTAACAAATACTATAATTATGTATTATAATCAAGGAGAAGGAGGAGAAGGAGAAGATGGAGGAAGACGACTGTGTCCAACTCAATTTGTTTGTGTCCACTGCAGCACTTAATACAGTGCCCCCATGGCAATACATAAGCAGTTAAAATACTATAATTATATGTTGTTATTAAAGAGGAGAAGGAAAAGGAGGAGGACTGTGTCCAATCCAATCTGTTTGAATCCATCCCAGCGCTTAACACAGTGCCTGGCATACAGTTAAGTGCTTAACAAATACTATAATTATATATTATTATTAAGGAGAAGGAGAAGAAATAGGAAAAGGAGGAAGAGGAGAAGGACTGTGTCCAATCCAATCTGTTTGAATCCATCCCAGCGCTTAACACAGTGCCTGGGCATACAGTTAAATGGCTTAACAAATACTATAATTATATATTATTATTAAGGAGAAGAAATAGGAAAAGGAGGAAGAGGAGGAGGAGGACTGCATCCAATCCAATTTGTTTGTATCCACCCCAGTGTTTAGCACAGTGCCTGGCACATAGTTAAGTGGTCAAGAAATACTATATGTATTATTATTAAGGAGGAGGGGAAGGAGAAGAAGGAGGAGGAGGAAAAGGAGAAGGAGGAGGAGGAAAAGGAGAAGGAGGAGGAGGAAAAGGAGAAGGAGAAGAAAAAGGAGGAGGACTGTGTCCAATCCAATTTGTTTGAATCTACCCCAGCACTAAGCACAGTGCCTGGCACACAGTTAAGCACTTAACAAATACTATACTAAGGAGAAGCAGGAGCAGGAGAAGGAGGAGGAAAAGGAGGAGGAGGAGGACTGTGTCCAATCCGATTTGTTTATATCCACCTCAGCGCTTAGCAGAGTGCCTGGCACATAGTTATGCACTTAGCAAATAGTATAATTATGTATCATTATTAAGGAGGAGAAGGAGGAGGAGGGTGAAGATCCCCGTGCGTTGGGGGTGGGTTGGGGCCACCCGCGTCTGTCCGAGGCCCGGGAGGCTCATTCATTCCATACCAATTCATTCAATCGTATTTACTGAGCGCTTACTATGTGCAAAGCACCGTACTAAGCGCTTGGAAGGTTCCAGATAGCCTCCCTGCCCAACGACGGCTAAAGAGCCCCGGGCTTGGGTGTCAGAGGCATGGGTTCGAATCCTCACTCTGCCACTTAGCTGTGACTGTGGGCAAGTCACTTCACTTCTCTGGGCCTCGGTTCCCTCATCTGTAAAATGGGGATGAAGGACTGGGAGCCTCACGGGAGGACAATCTGATTACAGTCGATTAGACTGTAAGCCCGTCAGTGGGCAGGGATGGTCTCTGTTGCCGATTTGTACATCCCAAGCGCTTAGAACAGCGCTCTGCACATAGCAAGCGCTCAACAAATACTATTGAATTACCCTGAATCTCCCCCAGCGCTTAGAACAGCGCTCTGCCCATAGTAAGCGCACCATAAATGCTATTGAATTACCCTGCATCTCCCCCAGCGCTTAGAACAGCGCTCTGCCCATAGTAAGCGCTCCACGAATGCTATTGAATTACCCTGCATCTCCTCCAGCGCTTAGAACAGCGCTCTGCACATAGTAAGCGCTCCATAAATACTACTGAATTACCCTGCATCTCCCCAAGCGCTTAGAACAGTGCTCTGCCCATAGCGAGCGCTCCACAAATACTATTGAATTACCCTGTATCTCCCCCAGCGCTTAGGACAGCGCTCTGCCCATAGTAAGCGCTCCATAAATGCTACTGAATTACCCTGCATCTCCCCCAGCGCTTAGAACAGCGCTCTGCACATAGGAAGCGCTCAACAAATACTATTGAATTACCCTGCATCTCCCCCAGCGCTTAGAACAGCGCTCTGCCCATGGTAAGCGCTCCATAAATGCTATTGAATCACCCTGCATCTCCCCCAGCGCTTAGAACAGCGCTCTGCCCATGGTAAGCGCTCCATAAATGCTATTGAATCACCCTGCATCTCCCCCAGCGCTTAGAACAGCGCTCTGCCCATAGCAAACGCTTAACAAACACCAACATTAAACGGAGCGTGGCTCCCGTTGCTGCAGGCGGGGGTCAACCAGGGGTCAACCCAGGGTGGGGAGGCAGGCGGCGCCCCCCAGCTGTCCTTGGCGCCCCCCGCTCCCTTCCCCTCTGCCCGGGCCGGCTGACCTGCGTGCCCACCACGACGATCTGCGGCAGCTGGATGATGTCGGCGCCCACTGTGTTGAAGACGTCCTGCAGCTTGTTGATGACGGGGATGAGCGCCTCCATGGCCGCCGCCCGGCCAGTCCTGCCAGGCCTGCCAGGCCGGGGCTGCCCACTCCTCTCCTCTCCCGGCAGCCCGCGCGCCAACCGCGCCCGCAGAGCCCCATGGGACTTGTAGTCCGCGGCCCGGCCCGCCCCGCCCGACGCGCCCCACGGGAGAACTACAACTCCCAGGCGCCCCCGCGCCACAACCTGCCGCTCTCTCTTCTGGGAGGGAGCCTCCGGGGGGCCCTTCTTTCAGTCATTCATTCCATAATAATAATAATGTTGGCATTTGTTAAGCCCTTACTAGGCGCAGGACACTGTTCTAAGCGCTGGGGGAGAGGGAACCTCAGGGTGGCCCTTCTTTCAGTCATTCATTCAATAATAATAATAATAATGTTGGTATTTGTTAAGCCCCTACTAGGTGCAGGGCACTGTTCTAAGCGCTGGGGGAGAGGGAACCTCAGGGTGGCCCTTCTTTCAGTCATTCATTCAATAATAATAATAATGTTGGTATTTGTTAAGCGCTTACTAGGTGCAGGACACTGTTCTATGCTCTGGGGGAGATACAGGGTCATCAGGTTGTCCCACGTGTGGCTCACAGTTTTTCATCCCCATTTTGACAGATGAGGTCACTGAAGCCCAGAAAATGAATAAATAAATAAATACATAAATAAATGAATAGTGGTATTTGTTAAGCGCTTACAATGTGCAGAGCACTGTTCTAAGCGCTGGGGGAGATACAGGGTCATCAGGTTGTCCCACGTGAGGCTCACAGGCTTCATCCCCATTTTACAGATGAGGGAACTGAGGCACAGAGAATAATAATGTTGGCATTTGTTAAATGTTTACTCTGTGCAGAGCACTGTTCTAAGCGCTGGGGGAGATACAGGGTCATCAGATTGTCCCACGTGAGGCTCACAAGCTTCATCCCCATTTGACAGATGAGGGAACCGAGGCCCAGAGAAGTGAAGTTGGTATTTGTTAAGCGCTTACTATGTGCCGAGCACTGTTCTAAGCACTGGGGTAGACACAGGGGAATCAGGTTGTCCCACGTGGGGCTCACGGTCTTAATCCCCATTTTACAGATGAGGTAACTGAGGCACCGAGAAGTTAAGTGACTTGCCCAAAGTCACACAGCTGACAAGTGGTAGAGCCGGGGTTCGAACCCATGACCTCTGACTCCAAAGCCCGTGCTCTTTCCAGTGAGCCACGCTGCTTCTCTGTGTGACTTGCCCACAGTCACACAGCTGACAAGTGGCAGAGCCGCGATTCGAACCCATGACCTCTGACTCCCAAGCCTGGGCTCTTTCCACTGAGCCACGCTGCTTCTCTAGTAATAATAATAATAATAATAACAATAATAATAATGATAGTATTGGTTAAGTGCTTACTATGTGCAGGGCACTGTTCTAAGTGCTGGGGTAGATACAGGGTGATCAGGTTGTCCCACGTGGGGCTCACATTTTTTCATCCCCATTTTTACAGATGAGGGAACTGAAGCCCAGAAAATAAATAAATAAACAAATAAATAAATAAATGGTGGTATCTGTTGAGCGCTTACTAGTGCAAAGCACCTGTTCTGAGCACTGGGAATACAAGGTGATCAGGTAGTCCCACGTGTGGCTCACACTTTTCATCCCCATTTTCCAGATGAGGTAACTAAGACCCAGAGAAGTGAAGTGACTTGTCCACAGTCACACAGCTGACAAGTGGCAGAGCTGGGATTCGAACCCATGACCTCTGACTCCCACGCCTGGGCTCTTTCCATTGAGCCATGCTGCTTCTCTATATGCAGAGTACTGGGCTAAGCGCTTGGAAAGTACAAATAGCAGCATGGCTCTGTGGCTCAGTGGAAAGAGCCCGGGCTTGGGAGTCAGAAGTCATGGGTTCTAATCCCGGCTCTGCTGCTTGCCAGCTGTGCGACTTTGGGCAAGTCACTTCACTTCTCTGGGCCTCAGGGACCTTATCTGTAAAATGGGGATGAAGACGGTGAGCCCCACGTGGGCCAACCTGATCACCTTGTATCCTCCCCAGCGCTTAGAACAGCGCTTTGCACATAGTAAGCGCTTAACAAATGCCACCATTATTATTATTATTATTATTATTAAGTGCTGTGGGGAAGGGGAAGAGGAAGAGCAGACGGAGGGAGCAGGGGCAATGGGGAGGGGAGGAGGAGCAGAGGGAAAGGGGGGCTCAGTCTGGGAAGGCCTCCTGGAGGAGGTGAGCTTGTCAAGCGCTTACAGTCTTCTAGACTGTGAACCCGTTCTTGCATCGGGATTGTCTCTATCTGTTCCTGAATTGTAATAGTAATAATGTTGGTATTTGTTAAACGCTTACTACGTACAGAACACTGTTCTAAGCGCTGGGGGAGATACAAGGTCATCAGGTTGTCTCACGTGGGGGGTCACAGTCTTCATCCGCCATTTGACAGATGAGGCACAGAGAAGTGAAGTGATTTGCCCAAGGTCACACAGCTGACAAGAGAAGCAGCGTGGCTCAGTGGAAAGAGCCCGGGCTTGGGAGTCAGAGGCCATGGGTTTGAATCCCAGCTCTGCCACTTGTCAGCCGTGTGACTGTGGGCAAGTCACTTCACCTCTCTGCGCCTCAGTTACCTCATCTGGAAAATGGGGATGAAAAGTGTGAGCCACACGTGGGACTACCTGATCATCTTGTAATCCCCAGCGCTCAGAACAGTGCTTTGCACCTAGTAAGCGCTTGACAAATACCACCATTTATTTATTTATTTGTTTATTTATTTTCAAGGTGATCTTGCTAGCCTCACATGGGACAACCTGATCACCCTGTGTCTACCCCAGTGCTTAGAACAGTGCTCTGCACATAGTAAGCGCTTAACAGATACCAACATTATCATTATTATTATTAAGTGGAGGAGCCAGGATTGGAACCCATAACCTCTGACTCCCAAGCCCAGGCTCTTTCCACTGAGCCACGCTGCTTCTCAATTGTATTGCCCTATTGCTTAGTACAGTGCTCTGCGTACAGTGAGCACTCAATTAACATGATTGAATGAATGAACGAAGTGCCAGTTAACGTGCTAAGAGCCGAGGTAGAAGCAAGATGGTTGGGTCGGGAACAGTCTTTGTCTCCACATGGGATTCCCAGACTTAAACCCCATTTTGCAGAACTAAAGCCCAGAGAAGTTAGGTGACTTGCCCAAGGTCACATGGCAGACAAGTGTGATTCCCCCGTTCATGCCTACCCCGCCATCGACCCCTGGGCCACGTCCTCCCGCTGTCCCGGAACGCCCTCCCTCCTCACCTCCGCCGAACTAACTCTCTTCCCCTCTTCAAAGCCCTACCGAGAGCTCACCTCCTCCAGGAGGCCTTCCCACACTGAGCCCCCCTTTTCCCTCTGCTCTCCCTCCCCTCCCCTCAGCACTGTGCTCATTTGTATATATTATTACCCTATTTATTTTGTTAATGAGGTGTCCATCCCCTTGATTCTATTTATCGTGATTACGTTGTCTTGTTTTTGTCATCTGTCTCCCCCGATTAGACTGTGAGCCCGTCACTGGGCAGGGATTGTCTCTATCTGTTGCCGAATTGTACATTCCAAGTGCTTAGTACAGTGCTCTGCACGTAGTAAGCGCTCAATGAATACGGCTGAATGAATGAATGAAGTGGCAGAGTCGTGAATGGAACCCAGGTCCTCTGACTCCCAGGCCCGTGCTCTTTCCACTGGGCCAAGCTGCTTCTCCACTTTAAGCTAGCAATCTCCCTGTGGGTCTTAGATCAGGCACCTTTTTGAGCGGCATCAGAATAAGTTTTTGGGAATTGAGTTCAAAGGAGCACAGTGGGAAGATAATCCAGTATCATTTTTTTAATGGTATTTCTTCAGCGCTTACTATGTGCCAGGCACTGTTCTAAGAGCTGGGGTAAATACAAGTTGATTAGATTTTACACAGTCCCTGTCCCACATGGGGCTCACAGTCTTAATCCCCATTTTACAGATGAGGGAACTGAGGCACAGAAAATTAAAGTGTCTTGCCCAAGATCACACAACAGACGTGCGGCGGAGCCAGGATTAGAAACCAGGTCCTTCTGACTCCCAGGGCCATGCTCTATCCATTAGGCCACACTGCTTCTTTCAATATTATTATGCTATTTATTTTGTTAATGAGGTGTCCATCCCCTTGATTCTATTTATTGCGATTAAGTTGTCTTGTTTTTGTCCCTCTCTCTCCCCCGATTAGACTGTGAGCCCGTCAATGGGCAGGGATTGCCTATGTTGCCGAATTGTACATTTCAAGCGCTTAATACAGTGCTCTGCACATAGTAAGCGCTCAATAAATACCAGTGAATGAATGAATGAATGAATGAATGAATGAAAGATTGAAGGCTGCCCTTGAGGCTCAGGGTTTTAGGGCCCTCCTCTCCCATTAGGTTAAGTTAAACCTAAACCTAAACTTAAACCTCCCATAAAAATAGCTCTGTAGTTATTCATTCATTCATTCAATAGTATTTATTGAGCGCTTACTATGTGCAGAGCACTGTACTGGGCGCTTGGAATGAACAAGTCGGCAACAGATAGAGACAGTCCCTGCCGTTTGACGGGCTTACGGCCTGATGGGGGGAGACGGACAGACGAGAACGATGGCGATAAATAGAGTCGAGGGGAAGAACGTGAAATGCAACCCCAGCTGGTCTGAATGACCACAGATAACTGGAACAGCAAACAATCAGGTTTTAATAATGTTGGTATTTGTATAGCGCTTACTATATATGCAGAGCACTGTTCTAAGCGCTGGGGGAGATACAAGGTAATCAGGTTGTCCCACATGAGGCTCACAGTTAATCCCCATTTTACAGATGAGGGAACTGAGGCACAGAGAAGTGAAGTGACTTGCCCACAGTCACACGGCTGACAAGCGGCAGAGCCGGGAGTCGAACCCATGACCTCTGACTCCAAAGCCCGGGCTCTTTCCACTGAGCCACGCTGCTTCTCTGAGCAATCTCCACATTGGCAGAATATGAGAAAGCACAGGATGGGTAACCTCTCCCCTGCAAAACCTCGACAATTATGTCCTGTGACACCAAGCTCCAGCTCTGGATCCCCTCCGTGGTTCGCTTCCACGTAGCCCGCACTCATGCGGCAGGGTACGGTTGGCAGAAATCCAGGCACCGGGCGGACTTTAGCCGCTTCAAATCTGCTCCGACGCTGCCTCTCTTCCTCCCTCATCGACTCCTCTGCCCATTTCCCCCCTCAACTCTTCCCTCCCCAAACCCCCAATGCCTCCAACCTCCTCCTCCTCTCACCCCTGATAACCTCGCCAACCACTTCGCAATATCACAACCATCAAGCAGCCCAAAGTTTACAACCAATCAATGGTATTTATTGCGCACTAACTTCTCTGTGCCTCAGTTACCTCATCTGTAAAATGGGAATTAAGACTGTGAGCACCATGTGGGACAACCTAATTACCTTGTATCTACGCCAGTGCTTAGAACAGTGCTTGGCACATAGTAAGTGCTTAACATAACATAGTAACTTAACTAAGTTAATAAGCGCTTAACAGGGGAAGCAGAGTGGCTCAGTGGAAAGAGCCTGGGCTTCGGAGTCAGAGGTCATGAGTTCGACTCCCGGCTCTGCCACTTGTCAGCTGTGTGACTGTGGGCGAGTCACTTCACTTCTCTGTGCCTCAGTTCCCTCATCTGTAAAATGGGGATTAACCGTGAGCCTCACGTGGGACAACCCGATTACCCTGTATCTACCCCAGCGCTTAGAACAGTGCTCTGCACATAGTAAGCGCTTAACAGATATCAACATTATTATTATTAACAAATACCAGCATTACTATTACTATGTGCCAACTGCTGAACTAAGCTCTTGGGAGAGCTCAGTACAACACAATTAACAAATATATTCCCTGCCCATAACGAGCTTACAGTTCACCTCATTCATTCAATTGTGTTCACTGAGCACGTACTCTGTGCAGAACACTGTACTAAGCATTTGGGAGAGTACAAAGCAACGATAGATCGACACATTCCCTGCTCACAACAAGCTTACAGTCTGGGGGCGTTGGGGGAGACAGACATTAATATAAGCAGTGTGACCCAGTGGAAAGAGTCCGGTCTTGGGAATCAGAGGTCATGGATTCTAAACCCAACTCCGCCACTTGTCAGCTGTGGGACTTTGGGCAAATCACTTCACTTCTCTGGGCCTCAGTTGCCTCATCTGTAAAATGGGGATTAAGACTGTGAGTCCCATGTGGGACAATCTTGTATCCCCTCAGCACTTAGAACAGTGCTTTGCACATAGTAAGTGCTTAACAAATGCCGTTAGTATTATTGTTATTATTCTCTGGACCTCGATTACCTCATCTGTAAAATGGGGATTGAGACTGTGAGCCCCAGAGGGGCAGGGAATGTGTCCAAACGCATTTGCTTGTATCCACCCCAGGGTTTAGTATGGTGCCTGGTAAGCATTTAACAAATTCCTTAATTATTATTATTATTGTTAACAACTCTATTGTACTGTAGTCTCCTGCATACTTAGTAGAGGGCTCTGCAGAGGAAGCACTCAATAAATACTATCGACAGGCGCTTAGTACAGTGCTCTGCACATAGTAAGCGCTCAGTAAATACTATTGAATGAATTAATGAATGACTGATTAATTAATTTATTCTTGGCAATTCTAAGGGACTCCACTCCAACCTAATCCTCCTCAACCTCTTGGCTGCCTTCAACTCTGAGAACCCTCTCCCCTCCTCATGGAAACACTATTTTTTTATGGCATCTGTTAAGCACTCACTATGTGCCAGGTGCTGTCCTAAGCGCCGGGGAAGATACAAGCTATTCAGGTCGGACACACGGGCTCACAGTCTTAATCCCCATTTTACAGATGAGGCGACCGAGGCACAGAGAAGTTAAGTGACTTGCCCAAGGTCACACAGCGCCCAAGTGGTGGATCACCCTACTAAATTAAAAGTTTCTTGAGGGTGAGAGTTATGTCTTGTACTCCCCCGAGCCCTTGGTACAGTGCTTGGCACACAGGAGGGACTCGATACATGGTTGGTTGATGGATGAATCAATCAGGCATTCTTCACATTTCCCTCTACATTCTTAACTACCTCCTTCAATAATGTTGGTATTTGTTAAGCGCTTACTATGTGCAGAGCACTGTTCTAAGCGCCGGGGTAGACATAGGGGAATCAGGTTGTCCCACATGGGGCTCACAGTCTTCATCTCCATTTTACAGATGAGGTCACTGAGGCCCAGAGAAGTTAAGTGACTTGCCCACAGTCACACAGCTGACAAGGGGCAGAGCTGGGATTCGAACTCATGACCTCTGACTCCAAAGCCCGTGCTTTTTCCACTGAGCCACGCTGCTTCTCTTCAAGCAGCATGGCCTAGTGGGAAGACCACGGGCCTGAGAATCAGTCGGTCAGTCAGCCACTCAAATGTATTTATTGAGCGCTTACTGTGTGAAGAGCACTGTACTAAGCACTTGGGAGAGTACGATACAACAATAAAAAGACACACGTTCTTCGCCCACAGCAAACTTACAGTCTAGAGGACGAGACGGACATTAATATAAATAAATAAATGACAAATATGTATCTATGTGCTGTGGGGTAGAGGGGGATGAAAAAGGGAGCCAGTCGCAGAAGGGAGTGGGAGAAGAGGAAAGGAGGGTTTAGTCAGGGAAGGCCTCCTGGAGGAGATGGGCCTTCAAGAAGGCTTTGAAAAGGAGGAAGAGGAATCGTCTGTTGGATATCATTCATTCATTCATTCAATAGTATTCATTGAGCGCTTACTATGTGCAGAGCACTGTACTAAGCGCATGGAATGGACAAGTCGGCAACAGATAGAAACGGTCCCCGCCCAGTGACCGGCTTACAGTCTAATCGGGGGAGACGGACAGACGAGAACGATGGCAATAAATAGAGTCAAGGGGAAGAACATCTCATGAAAACAATGGCAAATAAATAGAATCAGGGTGATGTACATCTCATTAAACAAAATAAATAGGGTGAGGAAGATATATACAGTCGAGCGGACGAGTACGGTGCCGAGGGGGTGGGACGGGAGAGGGGGAGGAGAAGGAAAGGGGGGAGAAGAGGGATTAGCTGCGGAGAGATGAAGCGGGGGTAGAGGGAGCACAGGCAAAAAGGGGGGAGCTCAGTCTGGGAAGGCCTCTTGGAGGAGGTGAGCTTTAAATATCGTTTTGGGCAGAGAATGTGTCTGTTCAGTGTTGGATTGTACTCTCCCAAGAGCTTGGTACAGTGGTCTGCACACACAAAGCGCTCAATAAATAGGATCGAATGGATAAATGAATATGGGGAGGGGCGGGGGGAAGAGTGTTCCTTGCCAGAGGCAGGATGTGGGCACAAGGTCAGCAGCAAGAGAGATGAGACGGAGGTACAGTGAGAAGGTTGGCATTAGAGGAGCGGAGTGTGCGGGCCGGGTTGTAGTAGGAGAGCGGCGAGGCGAGGTAGGAGGGGGCGAGGGGATGGACTGCTTTAAAGCCAAGGGTGAAGAGTTTCTGTTTGGTGCGGAGGTGGGTGGGCAACCACTGGAGGTTCTTGAGGAAGCAGCGTGGCTCAGTGGAAAGAGCCTGGGCTTCCGAGTCAGAGGTCATGGGTTCGATTCCCGGCTCAGCCACTTGTCAGCTGTGTGACTGTGGGCAAGTCACTTCACTTCTCTGTGCCTCAGTTACCTCATCTGTAAAATGGGGATTAGCTGTGAGCCTCACATGGGACAACCCGTATCTACCCCAGCGCTTAGAACAGTGCTCTGCACATAGTAAGCGCTTAACGAATACCAACATTATTATTGAGGAGCGGGGAAACACGGCCTCAGCGATTTTGTAGAAAAATGATCCGGGCAGCTGAGTGAAGGATGGACTGGAGTGGGGAGAGACAGGAGACGGGGAGGTCAGCAAGGAGGCTGATAAAGTAATCCAGGCAGGAGAGGATGAGTGTAACGTAGTAGTCGTTTGGGTGGAGAGGAAAGGGTGGATTTTAGCTACATTGTGAAGGTGGGACCGACAGGATTTAGTGATGGATTGAATATGTGGGTTGAATGAGAGAGAGGAGTCAAGGATAAGGCTTATAATAATAATAATAATGGAGGTATCTGTTAAGTGCTCATTATGTACCAAGCACTGTTCTAAGCACTGGGGTAGATACAAGGTCATCAGGTTGTCCCCCATTAAGACTGGGGGGCTCACAGTCTTAATCCCCATTTTACAGATGAGGTAACTGAGGCCCAGAGAAGTTAAATGACTTGCCCAAGGTCACACAGCGGACAAGTGGCAGAGCCGGGATTAGAACCCACGACCTCTGACTCATTCATTCATTCAATAGTATTTATTGAGCGCTTACTATGTGCAGAGCACTGGACTAAGCGCTTGGGATGAACAAGTCGGCAACAGATAGAGACAGTCCCTGCCCTTTGACGGGCTTACGGTCTAATCGGGGGGAGACGGACGGACGAGAACGATGGCGATAAATAGAGTCGAGGGGAAGAACATCTCGTAAAAACAATGGCAACTAAATAGAATCAAGGCGATGTACAATTCATTAACAAAATAAATAGGGTAACGAAAATATATACAGTTGAGCAGACTAGCCACGCTCTGAGACAGGAAGGATGGTAGTGCCGTCTACAGTGATGGGAAGGTTAGCACGAGGACGGGTTTGGGCGGGAAGATAAATTCGGCTTTATACAGAACTCAGAGGATCTGAGTTCTAATTCCTGCTCCACCACTTATCTGCTGGGGGTGACCTTGGGCAAGTCTGTAAGCCCGTCAAACGGCAGGGACTGTCTCTATCTGTTGCCGACTTGTTCATCCCAAGCGCTTAGTACAGTGCTCTGCACATAGTAAGCGCTCAATAAATACTATTGAATGAATTAGCTGTAAAATGGGAATTAAATCCTACCTCCTTCTACTTAGACTGTGAGGTCCTTGTGGGACAAAGACTGTGTCCAAACCTACCTTGTGGCTCAGTAGAAAGAGCACGGGCTTAGGAGTCCAAAGTCATGGGTTCAAATCCCAGCTCTGCCACTTGTCAGCTGTGTGACTGTGGGCAAGTCACTTCACTTCTCTGTGTCTCAGTTACCTCACCTGCAAAACGGGGATGAAGACTGTGAGCTTCACGTGGGACAACCTGATGACCCTGTATCTACCTCAGCGCTTAGAACAGTGCTCTGCACATAATAAGCGCTTAACAAATACCAACATTATTATTATCCCAGACCTCAGTATGGTACTTGGTACCTACTAAGCGCTTCATAAGTACCATTAAAAAAGACAACTTTCCTTCCAGTGATCCGGTTATGAATCATTTGTCCATGAACAGAGATGCAGCGTAGCCTAGTGGATAGAGCTCGGGTCTGGGAGTCGGAGGGACCTGTGTTCTAATCCCAGCCCCGTCCTTTGTCTGCTGTGTGACCTTGGACAAGTCATTTAATTTCCCTGTACTTCAGTTTACCTCATCTGTAAAATGGAGATTAAGACTGTGAGCTCTATGTGGGAGAGGGACTATGTCCAACCTGATTAACTTGTACCTACCCCAGCGCTTAGTAAAAGGCCTGTAACATACTAAACACTGAAGAAATACCATTAAAAAAAAGAATATCAAAACCAGCCATGCTTGACTCTTCTGATATTTTTAGCCTGAACAGAGATGCAATATAGCCTAGTGGATAGAATATGGACCTTAAAGTCAGAAGGTCATGGGTTCTAATCACTACTCCACCACTTGTCTGCTGCCTGGCCTATGGTAAGTCACTTCACTTCTCTGTGCCTCGGTTCCCTCATCTCTAAAATGGGGATTGAGACCATGAGGCCCACATGGGACAGGGAATGGGTCCAACCTGAATTGCTTGTATCCACCCCAGCACTTAGAACACATAGTCAGACACACAGTAAGCACTCAACAAGTACCACAATCATTATTATTAACAATAGTATTAACTGTTGATCTCTTGCTACTAATATAAACAGAATCAACAGATCAGGCAAGGAAGGGGGCACACTACCATTTTTATGTGGGTAACAGGGTCAAACCTTTTCCTTGGAAATTGTCCCAGCCGATCCTGATATGCACGCTCCCTTGTCAGCGTGGTGTTTGCTATTTCTAATAATAATAATAATGATAATGTTGGATCTTGTTAAGCGCTTACTATGTCCAAAGCACTGTTCTAAGCTCTGGAGGCTACAAGGTGATCGGGTTGTCCCACGGTGGGGCTCACAGTTTTAATCCCCATTTTCCAGATGAGGTCACTGAGGCACAGAGAAGTGAAATGACTTGCCCAAAGTCACATAGTTGGCAAGCGGTGGAGCTGGGATTAGAACCCATGACCTTCGGCTCCCAAGTCCGAGCTCTTTCCACTGAGCCACGCAAATTTTCTTTAATTTTTATTTCTATTGCAGGCCCTGTCCCAATCCCCAAATTCATTCATTCATTCATTCAATAGTATTTATTGAGCGCTTACTATGTGCAGAGCACTGTACTAAGCGCTTGGGATGAACAAGTCGGCAACAGATAGAGACAGTCCCTGCCGTTTGACGGGCTTACGGTCTAATCGGGGGAGACGGACAGACAAGAACAAGGGAAATAAACAGCGTCAAGGGGAAGAACATCTCGTAATTCCTAATTCCCAAAGCACTAGGAAGGCTGGGGCAGCTCTGCCTCCTTGCCCAAAGGCTTCATGGTGGAGTTTTTTCAACCCCCGTGGGTAGCAATAATAATAATGTTGGTATTAAGCGCTTACTAAGTGTAGAGCACTGTTCTAAGCTCTGGGGGAAATACAGGGTAATCAGGTTGTCCCACGTGAGGCTCACAGTCTTCATCCCCATTTTACAGATGAGGGAACTGAGGCCCAGAGTAGTGAAGCGACTTGCCCACAAACACACAGCTGCCAAGTGGCAGAGCCGGAATTCGAACCCAGAGCCTCTGACTTCCAAGCCCGGGCTCTTTCCACTGAGCCACGGTGCTTCCCAAGACTGGTGAATGTGGGTGCGCCCTGAACTCTGACCCCCAAGGAGCTGGAGTTTTTCTGCTCCTCTAGACACAGCACCCCGCTGATTTCATTTTTATTTTGTTCGTTCATTCCATCGTATTTATTGAATGCTTACTGGGTGCAGAGCGCTGTACTAAGCGCTTAGAAAGTAAAATACAGCAATGAGAAGAGACAATCCCTGCCCATAATGGGCTCACTGTCTAGAGGGGGAGACAGACATTAAGACAAGTGAAGAGGCATCAATATAAACAGAATTATAAATATGTACATATACACACAAGTGCTAAGGGGTGGGGAGAGGAAGGGGAGCTGAGGAAAAACAGGGGGTTAGTCTGGGAAGGCCTCCTGGAGGAGTTGAACCTTCAGTATGGGAAGCAGCATGGCACAGTAGGAAGAGCCCGGGCTTGGGAGTCAGAGGTCATGGGTTCGAATCCCGGCTCTGCCACTTGGCAGCTGGGTGACTGTGGGCAAGGCACTTCTCTGGGCCTCAGTTCCCTCATCTGTAAAATGGGGATGAAGACTGTGAACCTCATGTGGGACAATCTGATTACCCTGTATCTACCCCAGCGCTTAGAACAGGGCTCTGCACATAGGAAGCGCTTAACAAATACCAACATCATTATTATCATTATTATTATTATTCAGTAAGGCTTTGAAGGGGGGAAGGGTGATTACCTGTCTGGGTTGTAGAAGCAACATTACCTAGCAGTTAGAGCACAGGCCTGGGCTTCAGAAGGTCATGAGTTTTAATCTCGGCTCTGCCACGTGTCTGCTGTGTGACCTGGGTCAGGTCACTTCACTTCCCTGCTCCTCATTCATTCAATCTTATTTATTTTACGCTCACTGGGTGCAGAGCACTGTAATAAGTGCTTGGGAAAGTACAATACAACAATAAACGGTGACATTCCCTGCCCACAGTGAGCTCACAGCCTCGGCGGAGCGGGAGGAGGGAGACAGCAATACAGATAAATTTAGAGATATGGACATAAGGGCCATGCGGGGTTGGCGGGGGAGGAGAGTAAAAGGAACAAGTCAGGGTGACACAGAAAGGGATGGGAGATGAGGAAAAGTTGGGCTCGATCCGGGAAGGTTTCTTGGATCTGTAAAATGGGAACTGAGACTATGAGTCCCACTTGGGACAGGGATTGTGTCCAATCCGATTTGCTTGTATCCAACCCAGCAGTTAAAAAGTGTTTTGCACATAGTAAGCGCTTAACAAAAATCACAGTTTTTGTTTCGTTTCAATGTTTCATCTTCTCCCCACTTCTACACTTAGATTCTGAGTCCCCCAAGGAACAGGAACCATGTCTAATTACCACCAGTATATTATTAATAATGATATTATTAATAACAAATACCATCATTACTATTAAGCAGAGCAAGGGGTTGGGATCATACAGACGTGATCTCTGCCTCTGAGGAGCTTCATTCATTCATTCAATAGTATTTATTGAGCGCTTACTATGTGCAGAGCACGGTACTAAGCGCTTGGAATGGACAGATCGGTAACAGATAGAGACAGTGCCTGCCCTTTGACGGGCTTACGGCTAATCGGGGGAGACGGACAGGCAAGAACAATAGCAAAATTATGTCTGAAAAGCTAAAAGAGTCATTGGCTAAAATAGGCACAACTGGGCCAGCAGTTTGAAATGCTTACTAGCCTGTTCGCCGAGCTAGGGGTTGGGTGAGTCCAGTGGGAAAAGGGAAAGGGGTTTAACTTCCCTTAGCCTGTTTCCACTTCATTCAGGGTGTAGTCCAGGATGACATCGTGCCCTTGAAACTCAAAGTATCCGCGGAACTTCTTCTTTTGGAGCAGCAGTGGAAACCAGTAGATGTCATCTGGCCACATTTCACTGAAAGGCACCTGATCCAACCGTTCCAACTTCCACCTTCCAACTGTTGGCTTCTTTTTGTTTTATGCTACTTCTTAAACACTTACAATGTGTCAAACACTATTTTCAGCGCTGGGGTAGGTACAAGTTAATTAGGTTGGACATGGTCCCTGTCCCGCGTGGGGTTCACAGTCTTCAATGAGAGACAGAGAACGGGTATTTTGCCATTTTACAGTTGAGGAAACTGAGGCACAGAGCGGTTAAGTGACTTCCCCAAAGTCACACAGCTAGCAACTGGCAGAGCAAATGGCAGAGCCGGTGTTAGAGCGTAGGTCTTCTGACTCCCAGGCCTGTGTTCTTTAATAATAATAATAATAATAATGTTGGTATTTGTTAAGTGCTTACTATGTGCAGAGCACTGTTCTAAGCACTGGGGTAGATACAGGGTAATCAGGTTGTCCCACGTGAGGCTCACAGTCTCAATCCCCATTTTACAGATGAGGGAACTGAGGCACAGAGAAGTGCCTTGCCCACAGTCACCCAGCTGCCAAGTGGCAGAGCCGGGATTCGAACCCATGACCTCTGACTCCCAAGCCCGAGCTCTTTCCACTGAGCCACGATGCTTCTCTATAATAATAATGTTGGTATTTGTTAAGCGCTTACTATGTGCAGAGCACTGGTCTAAGCGCTGGAGTAGATACGGGGTAATCAGGTTGTCCCACGTGAGGCTCACAGTCTCAATCCCTATTTTACAGATGAGGGAACTGAGGCACAGAGAAGTGAAGTGACTTGCCCACGGTCCCACAGCTGACAAGTGGCAGAGCCAGAATTTGAACCCATGACCTCTGACTCCCAAACCCGGGCTCTTTCCACTGAGCCACGCTGCTCCACTAGGCCACACTGCTTTGTGGACAGAGCATGGGTGGGCCTGGGAGTCAGAAGGTCATGGGTTCTAATCCCTACTCTGCCACTTCATTTCTCTGTGCCTCAGTTACCTCATCTGTAAAATGGGGATTGAGGCTGTGAGGCCCGCATGGGACAGGGACTGTGTCCAACCCGATTTGCTGGTATCCACCCAACAGTTAGTACAGTGCCTAATAGTATAGCGTAGTATAGTAAGTGCTTAACAAATATCACATTTATTATTATTACAGTCCTTTAGACTATAAGCTCGTTGTGGTCAGGGAATGTGTCCTTTTTGTTGTATTGTACTCGCCCAAGCGAGAAGTACAATATGGGAAGTAGTAGTATGTATGGGATGCAGCGTGGCTCAGTGGAAAGAGCCCGGGCTTGGGAGTCAGAGATCATGGGTTCGAATCCCGGCTCTGCCACTTGGCAGCTGTGGGACCGTGGGCAAGTCACTTCACTTCTCTGGGCCTCGGTGACCTCATCTGGAAAATGGGGATGAAGACCGCGAGCCTCACGTGGGACAACCTGATGACCCTGTATCTCCCCCAGCGCTTAGAACAGTGCTCTGCACATAGTAAGCACTTAACAAATACCAAGATTATTATTATTATTATTACGGTGCTCTGCACACAGTAAGCGCTCAATAAATACGATTGAATGACTCAGTGAATATTATTACTGGTATGGCATAGTGGCTAGAGCACGGGCCTGGAAGTCAGAAGGTCATGGGTTCTAATCTCAGCTCTGTCACTTGTCTGTTGTGTGACCTTGGGCAAGTCAATTCACTTTTGTATGTCACTTATCTCATCTGTAAAATGGGGATCGAGACTGTGAGCCCCATGTGGGACAGGGACTGTGTCTTACCTAATATGCGTAGCTCAGTGGAGAGAGCCTGGGCTTCGGAGTCAGAGGTCATGGGTTCGATTCCCGGCTCTGCCACTTGTCAGCTGTGTGACTGTGGGCAAGTCACTTCACTTCTCTGTGCCTCAGTGACCTCATCTGTAAAATGGGGATTAACTGTGAGCCTCACGTGGGACAGCCTGATTACCCTGTATCTCCCCCAGCGCTTAGAACAGTGCTCTGCACATAGTAAGCGCTTAACAAATACCAACATTATTAATACGCTTGAATTCATCCCAACACTTAGTACAGTGCCTGGCACATAGTAAGGGTGTAACAAATGCAATTATCATTACTAATAAAGTAAAATAATAATAGCTGGTACTGATATGGACACAATCATTATTATTTTTCTTAATAAAGTAAAATAATAACAGCTGGTACTGATGTAGACCTTTCCTGCGTTGCTCAGTGGAGAGAGCCCGGGCCTGGGAGTCAGAGGTCATGGGTTCTAATCCCACCTCCGCCACTTGTCCACTGTGTGACTTTGGGCAAGTCGCTTCGCTTCTCTGTGCCTCAGTTACCTCAATGGGGATGAAGACTGTGAGCCTCACGTGGGACAACCTGACCACCTTGTGTCCTCCCCAGCGCTTAGAACAGTGCTTGGCACATACTAAGCGCTTAACAAATGTCACCATCATCATCCTACATGGAAGGTACTGTATTAGGCAGGCGAGGGGGAGGTTCAGGGGGTCAACTGAGGCTAGCTGTGGGCAAAGCTTTGATAGCCAAAGTCTTTTTCAGGCCGAGAAATGACTGCCCTTGAGCTGGAGCCCGGTCCAACTTGCCACCAGAGGTCAGTGGATGATCAGTATTGGAATTCTGGAGCCATTTCTCCTTAAGGTTTTTAAGGGAAGCACTAAATAAAATGGTCTTTCCAGCGACAAGCCAACCACCCCGAAAGCTGGACGGTGAAAAAGCAGAAGAGAAAAAGCATCGATTCCTCTGAAATGTGGTGTTGGAGAAGGCTTTTGTCATTACCACCGACTGCCCGAAAAACACATAAATGGATTTTGGAGCAAATGAAGCCAAAGTGGTCTTCGGAAGGCCAAATGACTCGACTAAATTGGCATATTTTGGGCACATCATCAGGAGGACTGATTCTCCGGAGAAGACACTGATGCTAGGAAAAGTCCAGGGAAAATGTAGAAAGACGGATAGAGACTGTAACGACGATAACGGAAGAACCGTTAGAAAGGTCGCGGGTTACGGCGGGGGGGGGGACGTGGTGGAGAAAGTCTATCCATGGAGTCACTGTGAATCGGAAACGACTCGACGGCACTTGATGATAATAAACTGAACAAAATGGCTGGCAGGTTCTTTGTTCTGCTTTCCACCGCCTGTGCCATACTGCTCATAATGTCACTCTTCTAGGTTCATAGTGGCCTTTAGTTTCTTAATGAATAACTTTCATTTCTGAGCAGTCACCTGTCTGATTCTTACCAGGGAAGCAGTGTGGCATAGTGGATAGAGTGTGGGCCTGAAAGTCAGATGCCCCGGATTCTAATCCCAACTCTTTCGCTTGTCTTCTGTGAGACCTTGGGCAAGCCACTTTACTGGACCTCAGTGACCTCATCTGTAAAATGGGGATCGAAACTGTGAGCCCCACATGGGACGGGGACTGAGTCCAACCCGATTTGCTTGTATCCATCCCAGTGCTTAGTTCAGTGCCTGAAACAAAGTATTTAACAAATACCACAGTTATTATTATTATAATGGTAATAATAATAATGTCGGTATTCGTTAAGCACTTACTATGTGCCGAGCACTGTTCTAAACGCTGGGGTAAATACAGCGTAATCAGGTTGTCCCACATGAAGCTTACAGTCTGAATACCCATTTTAGAGATGTGGTAACTGAGGCACCGAAAGATGAAGTGACTTGCCTAAAGTCACACAGCTGACAGGTGGCGGAGTCGGGATTAGAACCCATGAACACTGATTCCTAAACCCGTGCTTTTTCCACTGAGCCACGCTGTTCTCTGTGCCTCAGTTACCTCATCTGTAAAATGAAAATCAAGATTGTGAGCCCCATGTGGGACAGGGATTTTGTCCAACCTGATTACCTTGTAACCACCCCGACACTTAGAAAATGATAATGTTGGTATTTGTTAAGCGCTTACTATGTGCAGAGCACTGTTCTAAGTGCTGGGGTAATAATAATAATTATGTTGGTATTTGTTAAGTGCTTACTATGTGCAGAGCATTTATTCATTCATTCATTCAATAGTATTTATTGAGCGCTTACTATGTGCAGAGCACTGTACTAAGCGCTTGGAATGTACAAATCGGTAACAGATACAGTCCCTGCCCTTTGACGGGCTCACGGCCTAATCGGGGGAGACGATGTTCTAAACGCTGGGGTAGATCTAGGGCAATCAGGTTGTCCCACATGAGGCTCACAGTCTTCATCCCCATTTTACAGATGAGGTAACTGAGGCACAGAGAAATGAAGTGACTTGCCCACAGTCACACAGCTGCCAAGGGCGGAGCAGGGATTCGAACCCATGATCTCTGACTCACAAGCCCGTGCTCTTTCCACTGAGCTACGCTGCAAAGTGCTCGACACATTGTAAACCCTTAACAAGCACCCTAATTATTATTATTATTACCTTAGTCCAGGCTGACCTATTTCAGGAAGTCAGGAAAAATGGAGTCCTTTGGGGCTGGCCTTCTAATGTTGGTATTTGTTATTTGTTAAGCGCTTACTATGTGCCGAGCACTGTTCTAAGCGCTGGGGTAGACATAGGGGAATCAGGTTGTCCCACGTGGGGCTCACAGTCTTAATCCCCATTTTACAGATGAGGGAACTGAGGCACAGAGAAGTTAAGTGACTTGCCCACAGTCACACAGCCGACAAGTGGCAGAGCTGGGATTCGAACTCATGAGCCCTGACTCCAAAGCCCGTGCTCTTTCCTTCTGTCCTTAGCTCACTCCCACACACAATGCCTCACCTTATTCTGTGATTTAAAAAGAGAAGAAAAATAAAGGAGTGGTTTTAAATGGAGCTCCTACCTGAATCCCTCTCCTTAAATGACATAAACCATCGTTCTCATATCTCCCTTCCAAATGGAGATAAAAATCCTGTGGGTTGATGCACTTTAGAATGAGCTCATTGACCATTAGGGATGGGCTAACTTAATGCCTATGAACAACGCTAATAAATCTGCCACCGGAAAATGATGTTGCCGGCAATTAACCCTCCCAGAGGCAGCGGGAGAAACCTGTTTTATAATAATAATAATGTTGGTATTTGTTAAGCGCTTACTATGTGCAGAGCGCCGTTCTAAGCGCTGGGGTAGATACAGGGTAATCAGGTTGTCCCACGTGAGGCTCACGGTCTTCATCCCCATTTTACAGATGAGGTAACTGAGAAAGAAGCAGCGTGGCTCAGTGGAAAGAGCACGGGCTTTGGAGTCAGGGTTCATGAGTTCAAATCCCAGCTCTGCCACTTGTCAGCTGTGTGGCTGTGGGCAAGTCACTTAACTTCTCTGTGCCTCAGTTCCCTCATCTGTAAAATGGGGATTAAGACTGTGAGCCCCATGTGGGACAACCTGATTCCCCTATGTCTACCCCAGCGCTTAGAACAGTGCTCGGCACATAGTAAGCGCTTAACAAATACCAACATTATTATTATTATTATTAACTGAGGCACAGAGAAGTGAAGTGACTTGCCCAATGCTGGAATTCGAACCCATGACCTCTGACTCCCAAGCCCGTGCTCTTTCCACTGAGCCACGCTGCTTCTCCTCATGTAACCTTGAGACAAGCAGGTCTGACGACCTACCCTCCCCCGGTTTTTCAAGTCGACTTATAGGAGGAGGTGAAAGAGGGAAGTGGGAATGTTAAAATCCCATCCGTTCCTGGGACCGACGCTCTTAATAATAATGATGATGATATTTGCTAAGCGCCTACTCTGTGCCAAGCACTGTTCTAAGCACTGGGGTAAATGCGAGGTGCTCGGTTTGTCCCACGTGGGGCTCACAGTCTCAATGCCCATTTTACTGATGAGGTAACTGAGGCACAGAGAAGTTAAGTGACCTGCCCAAGGAGGAGACAAGCGGCGGAGTCAGGATTAGAACCCACGACCTCTGACTCCCAAGCCTGGGCTCTTGCCACTAGACCATCCTGCTCCTCTGTCTTTTAAGACAGAGAGCGCCTTCCCTGGTGGCTTCCTAAATTCTAATGTTTCTGTTACACTGCTGTCTTGCACTCTCCCAAATGCTCAGTACAGCGCTTCGCACACAGTAATCGCTCAATAAATATGATTTAATTGAACGATTAAATGAATATTCTCCAAATCCTGAGGCCATCCCTGCACCCTTGGGGCAAGCCAGCCCTGGAACCCCATTCTTTGTAGTAGGGGCCCCCAAAGGACTGAAGATTAATGATAATTATGGTACTTGTTAAGCACTTACTTTGTGCCAAACACTGTTCTTAGCGCTGGACTAGATGCAAGGTAATCAGGTTGTCCCACGTGGGGCTCACAGTTTTAATTCCCATTTTACAGATGAGGTAACTGAGGCACAGAGAAATTAAGTGACTTGCCCGAAGTAATAATAATAATAATAATTATGGTATCTGTTCATCGCTTACTATGTGCAGAGCACTGTTGTAAGCACTGGGGTAGACACTGGGTAATCAGATTGTCCCACGTGGGGCTCACATTTTTGAATCCCCATTTTTACAGATGAGATAACTGAGGCACAGTGAAGTTGAGTGACTTGCCCAAGGTCACACAGCTGATAAGTGGTGGAGCCGAGATGAGAACCCACGACCAAGTTACAAGTTAAGCAGGTTGGACGCAGTCCCTGTCCCACGTGGGGCTCACAAGCTTAATCCCTGTGTTACAGATGAGGTAACTGAGGCACAGAGAGGTGAAGTGACTTGCCCAAGTCACACAGACAGGTCCATGCTCTATCCACTAAACCACGCTGAAATAAGACTTTGAGTCCCAAATGGGACAGTGACTGTGTTCACCCCAAATTAGCTATATCCACCCCACCACTAAGTACACTTAGAGAAGCAGCGTGGCTCAGTGGAAAGAGCCCGGGCTTGGGAGTCAGAGGTCATGGGTTCGAATCCTGGCTCGGCCACTTGTCAGCTGTGTGACTTTGAGCAAGTCACTTCACTTCTCGCTGCCTCAGTTACCCCATCTGTAAAATGGGGATTAAGACTGTGAGCCCCACGTGGGACAACATGATTCCCCTGGGTTTACCCCAGCGCTTAGAACAGTGCTCAGCACATAGTAAGCGCTTAACAAATACCAGCATTATTATTACAGTGCCCGGCACATAGTAAGTGCTTTATAAATGCCACAATTATTATTATTATTATTATGTGTGCCATATTTGTTATGGATGAGAACGATGCTCAGTGTTACCTCTTATTTAACTTGGCTTTTTTTAATGGATATTTGTTATGCGCTTACTATGTGCCATTCACCTTCCTAAGCACTGGAGAAGATAGGTTAGACACAGTCCCTGACCCACGGTCTTAAACCCCACTTTACAAACGAGGTAACTGAGGCACAGAAGAGTAAAGTGACTTGTCCAAGGTCACACAGCAGACGAGTGGTGGAGCCGGGATAAGAACTCAGGTCCCTCTGACTCCCAGGCCCGGGCTCTATCCACTGGGCCATGCTGCTTCTCGTTATGACTCAGTTCTGACTCAAGCACTTAGTACCATGCTCTGCGCACAGTAAGCACTAAATAAATATGATCGATTGATTGATTTTGCCTCAACATAATAATAATAACGTTGGTATTTGTTGAGCGTTTACTATGTGCAAAGCACTGTTCTAAGCGCTGGGGCGATCACGTTGTCCCTCATGAGGCTCACGGTCTTCATCCTCATTTTACAGATGAGAGAAATGAGGGCCAGAGAAGCTAAGTAACTTGCCCAGAGTCACATAGCTGACAAGTGGCAGAGCGGGATTAGAACCCATGACTTCTGACTCCCAAGTCCGTGCTCTATCCACTGAGCCACGCTGCTTCTCTGAAATCTACTCTGTAAGTCACATCTACTCTGTGGGAACTCCCTCCCCTTTCCTATCGGGCACCCTACTGATCTCCCCATCTATAAGGCCCTTCTCAAATCACACCTCCTCCAGGCGGTCTTCTCTGATTAATCTCTCATCTCCCCACCCTGTTTTTCTTCCTACCACCACTTTGGCATTTCTGCATCACTCAGGCACTTGAAAATTCCCCCTTTATTCATTCATTCGTTCATTCAATAGTATTTATTGAGCGCTTACTATGTGCAGAGCACTGTACTAAGCGCTTAGAATGAACAAGTCGGTAACAGATAGAGACGGTCCCTGCCCTTTGACGGGCTTACGGTCTAATCGGGGACTTTACCCCTCCTGGCATCTATGTACATGTAAGCACACTGTGTGCCGGGAATATATCTGTTGCACTGCTGTATTGTACTCTCCCAAGTGTTCGGTACAGTGCTCTGCACACAGTAGGCACTCAGTAAATACCACTGATTAACTGATCTCTTTATGCTCGGTTGCTTCCTCTTCCTGCCATTTATTTTGGGTCTGTCTCCTCCTGTAGACTGTAAACTCCCAAACTCTACTATCACTAACGTGGCCTAATGGATGGAGCCTGGGCCTGGGAGTCAAAAGAAGAGAGAAGCAGTGTGGCTCAGTGGAAAGAGCCCAGGCTTGGGAGTCAGAAGTCATGGCTTCCAATCCCGGCTCTGCCACGTGTCAGCTGTGTGACTGTGGGCAAGTCACTTCACTTCTCTATGCCTCAGTTACCTCATCTGTAAAATGAGGATGAAGACTGTGAGCCTCACATGGGACAACCTGATTCCCCTGTATCTCCCCCAGGGCTTAGAACAGTGCTGTGCACACAGTAAGCGCTTAACAAATACCGACATTAATATTATTATTATTAAAAGGGTATGGGTTCTAATCCCACCTCCGCCACTTGTCCGCTGTGTGACCTTGGGCAAGCCACTTTACTTCTCTGGGCCTCATTTACCTCATCTGTAAAATGGAGATTGAGACTGTGAGCCCCACATAGGACAGGGACTGTGTCCAAACCTATTTGCTGGTATCCACCCCAGTGCTTAGCAGAGTGCCTGGCACATAGTAAGTGCTTAACAAATACCATTATTATTATTATTATTATTATTACACTTTTACAACTCCTCCTTATGGGCAGGGATCATGTCTACCCACTCTATTTTATTATTCTCTCCCAAGCTCTCAGGACAGTACTCTCTACTCAATAAGCACTCGATAGATACCACTGATTGATGGACGGAAGGATCTGGAAGGCCGGCTAGCCTGGGTCCCAGGAGAACAGCCTGGGAAGCAGCGTGAGGCAGAGTGGCTAGAGACCAGGCCTGGGAGACAGAAAGGACCTGGGTTCTAATCCCTGCTCGCCATTTGCCTGCTGTGTGACTTTGGGCAAGTCACTTAACTCCTCTGTGCCTCAGTTACCTCATCTGTAAAATGGGGATTAAGACTGTGCGCCTCATGTGGGACTGATACAGACTGATTAGCCTGTATCTCCCCCAGCGCTTAAAGCAGTGCTCTGTACATAGTGAGCGCTTAATTAATACCAAATTATTATTATTATTACTTAATTTCTCTGTGCTTCAGTTACCTCATCTGTACGACAGGAATTAAGACTGTGCGTCCATGTGAGACATGGACTGTGTCCAACCCTCCATTACCTTGTATCTATCCAGCACTTAGAACAGTGCTTGGCACAAATAAGCGTTTCAGAAATATTACCAAAAAAAAGGTAAATTAAATAAAGCAAGATACCCTGAATTCGAACCTCTAACTACAGAGATCCCCTTAACAAGCTCAAATCAGCCAACCGACCAGTAGTATTCATTCGATCGTATTTAGAGCGTTTACTGTATGCAAAGCACTGTACTAAGCGCTTGGGAAGTACAATTCATTCATTCAGTAGTACTTATTGAACGCTTACTATGTGCAGAGCACTGTACTAAGCACTTGGAAAGTACAATTCAGCAACAGACCATCCCTGCCCACAACGACCTCGCAGTCCAGACGGGGGAGACGGACATCAAAACAAGTAAACAGATATACTGAGCACCTTCTGTGGGCAGAGCGCTGTACTAAGTGCTTGGGAGAGTACTGTGAAGTAGACACGGTGCCCTGCCTGAGTTTAAAACATCAGTATACTAGCATCAAATCACTTTGATTGCCATCTATGTTGGAATTTTGTCTCCCTTCTTTCACTGTGTCTTTTCCTTTTGATCTTCCATACCTTCTCTTTCAGGGTACGCATGCCGAAGTACAATTTCCCTCGCTGCCTTAGACATAGTTTATTCATTCACTCATTCATTGTCGTATTTATTGAGCGCTTACTGTGTGCAGAGCACTGGACTAAGCTCTGGGAAAGTACAATTCGGCAACAGATAGAGACAATCCCTACCCAACAACGGGCTCACAGTCTACAAGGGGGCGACAGACAACAACAAAAAAAAGTAGGCAGGCATCTATAACATCCAAATAGATAGAATTATAGATATACACACATCATTAATAAAATTAATAGAATGATAAATATGTACAAATATATACAAGTGCTGTGGGGTGGGGAAGGGGGTAGAGCAGAGGGAGGGAGTTGGGGCGCTGGAGAGGGGAGGAGCAGCAGAGGAAAGGGGGGGCTCAGTCTGGGAAGGCCTCCTGGAGGAGGTGAGCTCTCTGTAGGGCTTTGAAGAGGGGAAGAGTGAGGAGGGAGGGCGTTCCAGGCCAGAGGCAAGACGTGGGCCGGGGGGTCAGCGGAGAGACAAGGGAGATGGAGGCCCAGTGAAGAGGTGAGCGGCGGCAGAGGAGCGGAGTGTGCGGGCTGGGCTGGAGAAGGAGAGAAGGGAAGTGAGGTAGGAGGGGGCAAGGGGAGGAACAGCTTTGAAGCCAAGAGTGACGAGTTTTTGCTTAATACAGAGGTTGATAGGCAACCACTGGAGATTTTGGAGGAGGGGGGTGACATGCCAGAGCGCTTCTGAGTCCGCATGCTCCCCCACGATACACAACTCCGTGTTATCAGCACTTCTAGCCTTCCTCTCCATCGTCATTCCTGCTCTCATCTGCTTCTGAGATTCCTCTTGCCTCAAGTTCCTTTCCTCTAGTTACCTCTCTTCTTGGGAAAACCTTCAGTCAGTCATATTTATTGAGTGCTTACTGTGTGCAGAGCAATGTACTAAGATCTTGGGAGAGTACAATATAACAGTAAATAGACACATTCCCTGTCAACAGCGAGCTTACAGTCTAGAAGGGGTGATACATATTGATATAAACGTCTGCTTAATTATCTGCTCTTTTCAACCCCGATTCTAATTTTTCTTGGGTTTCCTTCTTCCTCTTCTGCAATTTTGAGAAATCCCTTGTGAACCCCGATCCACCTAGGTTGATGGGGTTTCTGGTGAACCTAGCCCCTTATTCACTAGATTTGAGAAGCAGCATGTTCTAGTGGACTGAGCACGTGCCCAGGAGTTGGAAGGATCCGGGTTCTAATCCCGGCTCTTCCGCTCGTCTGCTTCCTGACGATGGGCAAGTCACTTCGCTACTCTGTGCCTCCATTCCCTCATATGTAAAATGGGGATTAAGAGTGTGAGCCCCATGTGGGACAGGGCCTGTGTCCAACCCGCTTAGCTTATATCTACCCCAGTGCTTAGTACAGTGCTTGGCACACAGTAAGCGCTTAACAAATACCAAATACCGTTTGGTTTGGACCAGGTTAGGTCCGGATTTCGACTCAGTGTAAAGCTCCAATCCTCCCAAGCTTCACACTTTGAGGCCACCCTTAATATTGTCTCTCACCTCGCACACCAGTGGCCCAAGGCCAGATACTTCCTTTTTGACCACAGAGTCCCAAATCACCTGTTGGTCTCGTGTCCAACCAATTCTTTTCAACTGAGGCCACGTAACTGCATGAACCCACTGAGAATTGTTTTATTTAATGGCATTTGTTTAGGACTTACTATTGTGCCAGATTTTGTACTAAGAGCTGGGATAGATACAAACTAATCAAGTTGGACACAGTCCGTGTCCCACGTGAAGTTCATTTTACCAATGTGGTAACTGAGGCCCAGAGAAGTCAAGTGACTTGACCAAGGTCACCCGGCAGATAAGTGGTAGTGCCGGGATTAGATTTCTAATCCAGTGCTCTGGCCCCTAGCCAACTCTGCTTCTCTCTTTTGAGGTGAAGGTTGAGATTGCCATTAGACCATTTTTTGAAGTTGGCTTTCCATCCCACTATTGGTCTTGGCCAAGCCAAATTGAGCAAGTCAGCAAGGGTGGAATATTCTGGGTTTAGGGTCAGCCTGGGAGGAAGAGGAGGAAGAGGAAAAAGAAAAGGGAAGCAGGGAGGGACACGATGGGTGGAGTGAGGGGTAATGATGCTGAGGGGTGAGACTCAACAGCCACTGTTGGCTGTGTGACCTAGGGCAAGTCTCTTCACTCCTCTGGACCTCAGTTACCTCATCTGTAAAATGGGGAGTAATTCTGTGAGCCCCATGTGGGACAGGGACTCTGACCAACCAGATTACCTTGTATCGACCCCAGTACTTAGTACAGTGTATGGCCCATAGTAAGCACGTAACAAATACCACAATTATTATTATTAATATAATGTAACAATATATAATATAATAATAATCCTATAAAACAATCAATCAGTGGGATTCAATGACCACTTGCTGTGTAGAGCATTGTACTCTGAACTTTTCACGGTATTTGTTAAGCGCCAGGCACTTACTATGTGCCAGGCATTGTTCTAAGCACTGGGGTAGATCCATGCAAATCAAGTTGGACACAGTGCGTATCCCACATGGGGCTTATAATCATAATCTCCATTTTCCAGATGAGGAACTGAGAAGTGAAGTGATCTGCCCAAGGTGACACAGCAGACAAGTGGCAGAGGCAAGATTAGAACCCAGGTCCTTCTGACTCCCAGGTCCGGCCTCTATCCACTAGGCCGTGTTGCTCTACAGAGTTGATAGACACGTTCCCTGCCCACAACGAATGTATAAGGATAAAATGGAGTAAGGGAGAGTCTATGAGCCTTTTTCCATTTCCTGGATTTTTCTTCTTCTTACAAACTCAGTAATATTTGCTGAGCATCTGCTGCATAAGAACACTGCACTAGGTGCTTGGAAAAGTACAGAAGAATGAGTAAACCCAATTCCTGCCCTCAAGGTACTTACAATCCAGTGGGGAAAACAGTCACTAAGACAAATTACAATGAGCACATGAATCGGTGCTTAAATAATAGAGTGTGTCAGCCTGTTTCTTGCCTGCTGTGTGACCTCAGGTAGGTCATTTAACTTGTCAGGCCTCAATTTTCTCAGATGCAAAATGGGGAGTAAAAACCTGTTCTCCCTTAGACCGAGAGCCCCATGTGGGACAGGGACTGTGTCCAATCTGATTATTTAATATGGCACTTGGTATTTAACAAATGTAATAATAGCGATGAGGTAATGATGATAATTTATGCTAAGGGGGGTTGTGAGTACTTAAAGTGAACTGGCGGTGTGAGAGCCATGTAATCATTCAGTTGTATTTATTGAGTGCTTACTGTGGGCAGAGCACTGTACTGTGTGCTTGGGAGAGTACAATACAACAATCAACATTCATTCACTCAGTTGTATGTATTAAGTACTTACTGTGTGCGGAGCACTGAACTAAGCACTTGGAGGAGTTCAATATAGCAATAAAGAGTGACAATTCCTGCCCACAGTGAGCTCACAGTCTAGAGGGATGGAGACTGACATCTATATAAATAGACGTCAATATAAATAAATAAAATGATAGATAGGGACATAAGTGCTGTGGGTAGAGAGGAGGGGGAAAGAGCAAAGGGAAACACAGAAGGGAGTGGGAGTTAAGGAAAAATGGGCCTTAGTTCGGGAAGGCCTCTTGGAAGAGATGTGCCTTCAGTAAGGCTTTGAAGCAGGTAAGAGTCATTGTCTGGTAGATTGGAGGAGGGAGGGCGTAAAGGTCAGAGGTAGGACTTGGGTCAGCGGTGAGAAAGAGAGATGGAGGCAGAGTGAGGAGGTTAGCAGCACCCGAGAAGCGGAGTGTGCGGACAGGGCTGTAAAAGGAGAGAAGCGAGGTGAGGAAGGAGGGGGCAAGTTGATGGACTGCTTTAAAGCCAGTGGTGAGGAGATTTTGTTCGATACTAGGTAGATGGGAAACCATTGGAGATTTTTGAGGAGGGGGGTGACATGTCCTGAACTTTTCTGTAGAAAGATGATCCTGGCAGCGGAGTTAAGTATAGACTGGAGTGGGGAAAGGCAGGAGGTTGGTAGGTCAGACACATTCGGCATGGCACAGTATATCCTGCACGAGCCTGGGAGTCAGAGGACCTGGGTTTCAATCCCAGCTCCACCCCTTTCCTGTTGTATAAACTTGGGCAAGTCAACTAGCTTCTCTGTGCCTCAGTTCTCTCATCTATAAAATGGGGATTGAATGCCTGTTTTCCCCTTCCCTCAGACTGTGAGCTCCATGGGGGTCAGGGACTGGGTAGCAGGTGGATAGAGCACGGGCCCGGGAGGCAGATGGTCATGGGTTCTAATCCCGCTCTGCCACATGTCTGCTGCCTGACCTTGGGCAAGCCACTTCACTTCTCTGGGCCTCAGTTACCTCTTCCGTAAAATGGGGATTGAGAGTGTGAGCCCTCTGTGGGACAGGGACTACGTCCAAGTGATTACTTTCAATCCATCCTGGTGCTTAGAACAGTGCTTGGCACATAGTAAGCGATTAACAAGTGCCATAATTATTATTATTACCATTAGCTTAGTGTGGTGTTTATAAGTGCTTAACGAATATCACAACTATATAAGCAGGAAGGCTATATCTCGATTTGGCCTAGGTGGCAAAAATCACACTTCTCAGCTCAGACCACTCATACCACAGCTAGAATTTAGAGCTGTTATCTAAAGGCATAAAGAAATAATCTTGCCCAGTTTCAGCTCTATAGAAGGAGGAATCATTTAACCTCTTCCTCCCTCTTCTCCCTCTTCCTGTGATTTCCTTTCAGGAGAGGTACCTAGGACCTCCAAGACCTTTCCTCATCCCCTCAGTCTCTAGACTGTAAGCTCTTTGTGGGCAAGGAACGTGGCTACTAACTCTATCCTAGTGTACACTTCCAAGGGCTTAGTGATAATACTAACTGTGGGTTTTCCTAAGCACTTACTATGTGTCAAGCACTGTACAAAGATCTGGGGTAAGGAGAGGATAATCAGGTCCCACACGGAACTCATAAAGTAGGAGGGAAAACAGGGATCGAATCCCCATTTTGTGAATGAGGGAACTGAGGTACAGAGAAATTAAGTGACTTACCCAAGTTTCACAGTTGATATGGAGCAGAGTAGGGATTAGAACCCAGGTCCTCTGAATCCCAGGCCCGGGGGTCTTTCCACTGGGCCAGGCTGCTTCTAAGAACACTGTCCAGCTGTTTCGGGCATTTAATTCCCTCCTCGGGCCCCCTGTTCTGCCTCCTCCCCCATCCCTCATTCCCAACGATCTGGCCACCTACTTCATTAGGAAAATTAACACCATCAGGTCTGAGGTCCCCAACGTCACCCCTCCCCCTTCTCCATCACCCCCGCTCTCGACCCACTCTTCAAGTTTCCCACCCTTTCCAGCAGGAGCTTCAGAGGAGCTCTCCTCCCTCCTCACCAGTGCCACCCCCTCCACCTGTGTGTGCTTCAGACCCCATTCCCGCTCACCTTATAAAAACTCTCACCCTTTCCCTCCTCCCCATCTTATCTTCCATCTTCAATCTCTCACTTTCCAGTGGCTTCTTCCCCTCTGCCTTCAAACATGCCCACGTCTCTCGAATCCTAAAAAAAACCCTCTCTTGGCCCCGCTGCCCCTTCCAGTTATCAACCCATTCCCCTCTTACCCTTCCTTTCCAAACTCCTAAAGAGAGTCATCTACACTTGCTGTCTTGAATTCCTCAACTCCAACTCTCTCCTGGACCCCTTCCAATCTGGCTTCCATCCTCTCCACTCCACTGAAACCGCCCTCTCAAAGGTCACCAATGTCCTCCTTCTTGCCAATCCATTGGCTTCTACTCTATCCTAACCCTCCTTGGCCTCTCAGCTGCATTTGACACTGTTGACCATACCCTTCTCCTCAAAACATTATCCAACCTCGGCTTCACCGACTTCATCTTCTTACCTCTTACCTGTCTGGCCGTTCATTCTCAGTTTTCTTCACAGGCTCCTCCTCCCCCTTCCATCCCCTAACTGTAGGGGTTCCTCAAAGGTCAGTTCTTGGTCCCCTTCTGTTCTCCATCTATACTCACTCCCTTGGTGAACTCATTCGCTCCCACGGCTTCAACTATCATCTCTTAATAATAATAATAATAATGTTGGTATTTGTTAAGCGCTTGCTATGTGCCAAGCACTGTTCTAAGCGCTGGGGTAGACACAGGGAAATCAGGTTGTCCCACGTGGGGCTCACAGTCTTAATCCCCATTTTACAGATGAGGGAACTGAGGCACCGAGAAGTTGTGACTTGCCCAAAGTCACACAGCTGGCAAGTGGCAGAGCCGGGGTTCGAACCCATGACCTCTGACTCCAAAGCCCGTGCTCTTTCCAGTGAGCCACGCTGCTTCTCAGCTGACACCCAAATCTACATCTCCTCCCCTGTTCTCTTCCCCTTCCTCCAGGCTCAGGACATCTCCTTCAGGACATCTCCACCTGAATGTCTGCCCCCCACCTAAAACTCAACATATGTAAGACTGAGTTCCTTGTCTTCCCTCCCAAACCCTGTCCTCCCCCTGACTTCCCCGTCACTGGGGACGGCACTACCATCTTTCCCATCTCATGAACCCACGACCTTGGTGTCATCCTTGACTCTGCTCTCTCATTCACCCCACGCATCCAATTTGTCACCAAAACCTGCTTCTCTCACCTTCACAACATCGCCAAGATCCGCCCTTTCGTCTCCATCCAAACCGCTACCTAGGTGGTAGAATCTCTCATCATATCCCGACTGGATTACTGCATCAGCCTCCTTTCTAATCTCCCATCCTCCTTTCTCTTCCCTGCTTCAGTTTATACTTCACTCGGCTCCCTGGATTATCTTTCTAAAGAAACACTCTGGGCATGTCACCCCCCTTCCTCAAAAACCTCCAGTGGTTGCTTATCAACCTTCGTATAGAGAAGAAACTTCTCACTCTTGGCTTCAAAGCTCTCCATCCCCTTGGCCCCTCCTTCCTCACCTCTCTTCTCTCTTTCTACAGACTACCACGTACACCCCGCTCCTCTGGAGTTACTAACCTCCCCACTGGGCCTCATTCACGCCTCTCCTGCCTTCGATCCCTTGCCCACATCCTACTGCTGTCCTGGAATGCCCTCCCTCCTCACATCCACCAAACTAGCTCTCTTCCCCCCATCAAAGCCCTACTGAGAGCTCACCTCCTCCAGGAGGCCTTCCCAGATTGAACGTCTCTGTTCCTCTGCTCCTCCTCCCCTCCCCATTGCCCCGACTCCCTCCCTCTGCTCTACCCCCTTCCCCTCCCCACAGCACTTGTGAATATCTGTACATATTTATTATTCTATTTATCGTATTAATGTGTATATATAATTCAATTTATTGATATTGATGCTATTGACGCCTGTCTACTTGTTTTGTTTCGTTGTCCCTCTCCTCCCTTCTAGAGTGTGAGCCCGTTGTTGGGTAGGAATTGTCTCTATCTGTTGCTGAATTGTATTTTCCAAGCTCTTAATACACATGCTCTGCACATAGTAAGCGCTCAATAAATATGATTGAATGAATGAATGAATGAACAGTGTTCTTTGCACAGTAAGCACTCAATAAATAGCACTGTTTGATGAATTGATCCCTATTGGGTTTGGGACTTGAAATCTAATGGCTCTCAAGGCAGCAGTGAAAAGCTACAAATTAATGCAAAGCAATCTCATAATACCAATTGCAGTACTCTCCCAAGTGCTTTGTACAGTGCTCTGCACACTGTAAGTGTTCAATAAATCAGATTGAATGAATGAATGAATGAAAGATGTGTCAAACTCACAAACCCATAGAAACCTAACTTCCCCTATCCAAACTAAACTTTTCCACACGTTCCTCTTGCAGCTCAATTACGACTGATTTCTCTTCACCCCACTTTTCTGAAGCATTTATAAGCCCGCGAATAGCTGCTACATATTATAAATGTCATTTCTTTTGATATTTCTCGGCAAACCCAAAACAGAATTCCTTTTCTCCCCATGCAAATCTTCTCCTCTCCCTGACTTTCCCATCACTGTAGGGGAAGCAGCATGGCGTAGTGGATAGAGCACGGCCTGGGAGTCAGAAGGTCATGGGTTCTAATTCCGGCTCCCCCACTTGTCTGCTGCATGGCCTTGGGCAAGTCTCTTAACTTCTCTGTACCTCACTTACCTCATCTGTAAAATGGGGATGAAGATTGTGAGTCCTTTGCGGGACAAGGACTGTGTTCAACTCAATTTGCTTGCATCTACCCCAGTGTTTAGTACAGTGCCTGGCACATAGTAAGACTTCAACAAATACCATAATAATAATAATATCACCATCCTCCTCATCTCACAAGCCCGCAAACTCGGTATTATCCTCATTCATCTCTCTCCTTCGACCCGCACGTTCAATCAATCGCCAAATCCTGTCTATTTTATCTTCACATGTCTACATCCTCCCCTTCCTCTTCATCCAAACTATCATGTGAGTCCAAGCCACTGCTGCATCCTCCATCCCCTACTGCATCAGCCTCGTCGCTGACCTCCCTGACTCTAAACGCTTCCACACTTCGCTCCGCTGCCCGGATCATTTTCCTAACACATCGTTTTGCCCCTAACTCCCCAATCCTCAAAACCCTCCAACGGTGGCCCATCCATCTCCTCATGAAGCAAAAACTTTCAAGGTTCTCGAAAAGGTCTGCCCTTTCTACTTTTTTTCTTTTTCTTAAATAGGTGACTCAAAAGGAGAGAAATTAAGCTAGGGAGATGAAAGCTTAGTCAGGGGAGGCTTCTCGGAAGACATTCAATTTCAGCCGAGCTATGAAGATTGTGTGGTCTGTCAAGTCAGAAGCTGGAGGGAGTTCTAGGCCAGATAGAGTGAGGGATCAGAGGTGAGAAAACAAGATGGTATTTATTTAAATGGTATTTGTTAAGTACTTACTATGTGCCAGGCACTGTACTAAGCACTGGAGTAGTTACAAGCTAATCAGGCTGGACACAGTCCATGTCCTACGTGGGGCTCACAGTCTCAATCCCCATCTCACAGATGCAGTAATTGAGGCACAGAGAAGTTAAATGACACAGCAGATGAGTGGCGGAGCCAGGATTAGAACCGGGGTCCTCTAACCTCCAGGCCAGTGCTCTATCCATTAGGCCACGCTGCTCCTCGACCTCACTGATCTCCTACGACTGCCTAACCCCCACACTTCCCTCCTCTAACGCCAACCTCCATCTCGTTTTCTCACCTCTGATCCCTCGCTCCATCTGGCCTAGAACTCCCTCCTCCTTCTGCCTTGACAGACCACACAGTCGTCACAGCTCTACCGAAATTGACTCTCTTTTGAGAAGCCTCCCCTGACTAAATTTTCATCTCCCCACCTTAATTTCCCTCCTTCTCTGTCACCTATGCACTGACATCCCTACTTCCTAACCACTTTCGTTCTCACCCCAACACCCAACGCGTATACGCACGCTGCTGTGTGACCTTGGGCGAGTCACTTCACTGAGCTTCAGTTCCCTCATCTGTGAAATGGGGATTAAGATGTGAGCCTCACGTGGATCAGCTTGTATCTACCCCAGCATTAGTGCAGTGCCTGACACATAGTAAGCACTTAAATAATCATAAAAATGATAAGAAGCAGCATAGTCTAGTAGATAGAGCACAAGCCTGGGAGTGAGAAGATCATGGCTTCTAATCCCAGTTCTGTCACTTGCCTGCTGTGTGACTTCGGGCAAGTCACTTCACTTCTCTGGGCTTCGGTTACCTCATCTGTAAAATGGAGAACAAGACCGTGAGCTCTAGGTGAGACTGTCAAGGGACCGTGTCCAACCTGATTTGCTTGTATCCAACCCAGAACTTAGAACAGTGCCTGGCACATAGTAAGTGCTTAACAAATACCATAATAATTATTATTACTTAAATACCATAAAGTAAAATAGCCTTGTTCTCTGCGGCTTCTCCTAGCTGGTATTTATTTTAATGTCTGCTTCCTTGTGAGCTCTTTGAGGGCAGAAATGTTGTCTGCCTACTCTATTTTACCCTTCCCAAGTACTTAGTCATAAGAATAATTGCATTATTTTTCAATCATTTACTCTATGCCGAGTACAGCGTGGCTCAGTGGAAAGAGCCCGGGCTTGGGAGTCAGAGGTCATGGGTTTGAAACCCAGCTCTGCCACTTGTCAGCTGTGTGACTGTGGGCAAGTCACTTCACTTCTCTGTGCCTCAGTTACCTCATCTGTAAAATGGGGATTAAGACTGTGAGCCTCACATGGGACAACACAGTCACACAGCTGACAGGTGGCGGAGCCAGGATTAGAACCCATGATCTCTGACTCTTAAATCCGTGCTCTTTCCACTGAGCCACGCTGCTTAAATCAAATCTGGAAAAGTTAGTCTTTCTGAAAGAAAGTAGTCCAGATACCAGATTTGCCATTCAGAGCATTTGCCTGGAAGTTATTCAGCAGTTTTCAATTGCAATTTTTTTCTAAAATCTGATCCAATTAAAAAAAAAAAATTGGTCAGGGCAGATTGGACATCACTTACTTTCTCTGTGTCTCAGTTATCTCATCTGTAAAATGGGGATGAAGACTGTGAGTCCCACGTGGGACAACCTGATTTTGTTGTAGCTACTCCAGTGCTTAGAACAGTGCTTGGCACATAGTAAGGGCTTAACAAATACCATCATCATTATCATTATTATTATTCCACACAATCAATCTAAGAGGAAGGAGAACAGTTGTTTAACCTCCATTTTACAAATTAGGCAATCAAGGCACAGAGAAGTTAAGTAACTTGTTCAAGGTCATTCAGCAGGCAAGTGGTGGAGGTGGGATTAGAACCCATCGCCCCTCTAGATTGTAAATTCTCGGCGGAAAGGAAATGTGTCTACTAACTCTGGACTGTAAGCTCCTTCTCTGGACTGTAAGTTACACTGTGTTATACTCTCTCAAACACTCAGTACAGGGCCCTGCACATGGTAAGCGCTCAAAATATACGATTGGTTGATTAATTGAACTCTGTTGTGTTGTACTCTTCCAATAACAATAATAATGATTTTATTTGTTGAGCGCTTATTATGTGTCTAGCACTGTTCTAAGCGCTGGTGTAGATGCATCCTGATCAGATTGGACACAGTCCATGTCCCACATGGGGCCTACAGTCTTAATCCCCATTTTACAGATGAGGGAACTGAGGCCCAGAGAAGTGAAGCGACTGCCCCAGGTCACAAAACGGACAAGTGGTGGAGCGGGGATTGGAACCCAGGTCCTTCAGACTCCCATGTCTGTGCTCTAGCCACTAGGCCATGCCGCTTTAGTAAGTGTGAAATAATCCATCAGGCGCTCTGAACTTCCAGGCCTGTGTTCTTTCCATTTGGCCACTACGCTTTTCCAACTTTCTAGGTGCAAGAAGTGAGGTACAGTCCCTGGAGTTTGAATGTTTCAGGGTACCATGGTAAGGCCGGTCTACAGTGTAACAAGGGGCCTACAGTCCCTTCCAGACTGTAGGCTCATTGTGGGCAGGGACTGTTTCTCTTTATTGCTGTATTGTATTCTCCCAAGCACTTAGTACAGTGCTCTGCATGCAGGTAGCGTTTAATAAATATTATTGACCGACCACCTCTGTAAACAAAAACTCCTCACCTTTGACTTTAAAGCAGTCCATCGCTTTGCCCCTTCCTACCTCACCTCACGTCTCTCCTTCTCCAACCCAGCTCTCACACTTCGCTCCTTCGGTGCCGCTAACCTTCCTACTGGGCCTCGTCCTTGCCTGCCTCGCTTCCGACCTCTGGCCCACGTCCTGCCTCTGGCCTAGACTGACAGTGACTCTTGCCCCCTTCAAATCATTACTGAAAGCCCATCTCCTCCAAGAGGCCTTCCCAGACTAAGCCCCACTTTTCATCTCCCACTCCCTTCAATGTTGCCCTGACTTGCTCCCTTTGCTCTTCCCCCCTCGGCCCCACACCGCTTACGTACGTATCTCTAATTTTATGTATTTGTATTGATATCTGTCTCCCCTTTTCTAGACTGTAAGCTCGTTGGGGGCAGGGAATATCATTGTTTTTAGTTGTGTTTTCCCAAGTGCTCAATGGAGTGCTCTGCTCATAGTAAGTGCTCAGTAAATACGATTGAATGAATGAATGATTTCTTTTTGCTGGAAGAGAAGCAGCTTTCCCCTGATTCACCCCTCTAGCGATTGTCATCCACGATAACATCCAGCACTTAGAACAATACTTGACACACATCAAGTGCTTAACAAGTACCATAATTATTATTATTATTAGGATCCCCTTCTAGGGTCCACCGGAAACCCAATCCCAAAAGAAAAGCAAAAAGACAAACATGGCTGAAACGGTAACAGAGCGAACCAGAATGATTTAATGATGCGTTTATTTACAGGATACAAACAATATTTAACGGGAATTAAAGTGCTTCATCTTACAATATCTCCAATCGGGTTTATGACAAAATATACATATATTACAGAATCTATACAGTATCTTACGTATTTTACATTCATCGTTTGAAAAGAGAGGTGACCTTTCATGGGCACCCTTTACAGTCTGCATCAAGGTAATGCCGAGATAATTTACACCTAATCAAAAATAGCCATCGCCATTTTACCCCCGATAAAATGAAACGATACCTCTGCAAGGGGAATTTTACTTCTGGGAATGAATATTTGGGCAATGAAGAGAGGTTCTTCTCTGGGAATACCCCAACTGCCTCACGATGTGCATAATTTATATAATATTTTGTAGTAAGTGGGCCCTAACAGAGGATAGATTGGTGACTCCTGTCACCAACAATGTACATTTTGGTATCATTCTTCAAGACATTCACTAATCTTTTGGTTCACCAATACAGCTATCAAAACGAACTACATCTGAGAAGATGACAGCCACCATTTGCTTTTGCTTTTCCCTTGCCTTATGTGAAACAAACTGGTTTCACAGAGCAACTGCGTGTCATTTCACTTCAGAAATAGAAAACAGGTCTAACTGTGCACCACACCCAGGAAAAACCACATTCGGGCCCCAGCGGGATTCAGGATCTAAGACTGCCCGGCAGACCAGGTGCTCTATTTTAGGCACAACCAGATATCTGGGCGGAGATTAGGGAGAAGGGCATGAAAGTCTCATGGTCTCATGGGTCTGGAAATCAACTACACTTTTCAGCTTCCACATCTCAGGCCTTTGTCCTGGATGAAAAGAACGTGCTCCCTTTAACGAGAAAGAGTAAGAAGAAGCGGATATAATCACCGATGGCAGAGGCAACTGAGGCCAGAGATTGCTCTGACCTCGTCGTTAGCAGAACTTGCCTTTAATGATTATTATAATAACAAGAACGATAACTAGTGTATTGGTTAAGCTCTAATTGGTGCCAGGCACCGCGCTGGGGTAGATCCAAGATAATCCACTCTCTCCTACAGCTCACAGACTAAGATGGAAATATTTGTCCTTGTTGCCTACTGTATGTCTGACCTGATTATTCTGTATCTACCCCAGCACTTAGAACAGTGTTGGCACCTAATAAGGGCTTCATCAATCACTAATTATTCACAAACTCTAATTATTATTATCACTTCTCTCCACAAAGAAGTGATGCTATGCTCTGCTATGTACAAAGGCAGATAGAAATGCATCAGTAGTGCACGGCTAAGTAAACCGTTATGCACATGATTTTGTAGGAATAGTGATGATACCCAATGTCGATAATTTCCATTACATTTCTGGATGGAGGACCCGTGATCACCTCTGGCTCGCTGATAGCTATATAAATGTTTCCAAAAAGTTCTTCAAAATTGAACACATTCTAATTGTCTATAATATATATATATATCTCATATATATCTCTACCTACATACTCTTTAAACCTGGAATAGTGATCCCTTTGGGCGGCTGGATATTAGGAATTAGGATTCATCTGAAAATCAAAATTGATTCCCTAAAATTCAAGTTTATTGTGCCATACTCTATTGAAACTGGGCAACACTGAATTAATAATATGACTGTCAATTCACTAATACAGTCCCAAGGATCGGAATAAATCACTTTCCTCTCCTCTATAACAATACATTCACGAAGAGGACAACATTGAGAGACAGTTTAAGACACTGTCTTATTCACAACAATGAGCTTATAACTAAGATGTGCTATTATAATCTTAGATCACTTAACAGGTTTTAACTCCATAACAATAAGCCAACTCTAGTATTTCTCCTCGATACTCTTCTCTGTGCTTTAACAAAGAGGTCGGCTCGCACTCGGATTTGTTCCCTTTCTTCATCCCTCCCTCGGCCCCACAGCGCTTACGTACATATCGATCATTTATTTATTTATATTAATGTCAGTCTCCCCCTCTAGACTGTTGTGGGCAGGGAACGGGCTTACCAACTCTATTATCATATACTCTCCCAAGCGTTCAGTACAGTGCTCTGCACACAGTAAGAGCTCAATAAATACGACTGATTGATTGAAAACTCCCTCTCTGCTGGAGCTTATTTCGTTTTGCTAACTTTTTATAATATCAGATGTGCCTCAGTAAGTGACACCGTAGCGGAGTTAGGGCTAAGTACTAGAAAACTCAGATAGCAGAGCAACATAAGCAGGTGAACTCATACAGAAAACCCAAAGTCCCATTTTTGTGAGATTCTTAAAAGGCCACCGTACGTCAAAATGGGAAAAAAAAATCCAAACTTGGGCACTGACTGAATGATTTCCAAATGGAAAATCATTTCTCAAGTCATCTTTGACATTTCAACCATCCTTTGGCAACATAGAATTCGTAACCTCTTCTAAAATTCAGGTAGCTCAGACGATTCATCAATCGGTCAATAGGACTTATTGAGTGCTTCCTGTCTGTAGAGCATTGTACTAAACATATAAGGAAGTAAAATACAATAGAGTTGGTAGAAATGATCCCTGCCCTCAAGGAGGTTACTGTCTAAGGGGGAAATCAATCAATCAGTGGTATTTACTGAGCAATCGTGACGGCAGAACAGTGTACTATGCACTTGGGAGAATACAACCAAATTCTCAGACACATTCCCCACCCATAACGAGCTTACAATCTAGATGGGAAGAAGCAGTACACTATTAATGAAATCCAATTCTGGTAAAAATAATCAGCTTTCTTTATTTGGAATCCTAATAAAGATTTCCTACTCAATGGAAAAAATGTTTTGTTTTTATATGGTTGGCTCCTTTAGATAAGTGCATTTTTCATCTACGGTCTGAAAGTCTAGTAAAGAGGATGCTTGGATTCTATGTGATGCTATAGTTTCAATCTTACTAGAGCCCCTAAAAATAACTAGATTAAGCTACAATCAAAAGGTTTCATGCAAAGGTTGAATATTTCTTTCAGTGACCATATCTGTGACGAAGAATTATTTTGTGCAGAATGGTTCCTCAGAGTGAAATCAATTGCAAGTGCAATATCCCAAGCTGCGACTCAAGGCAAGAGTGAGAGATGGACATTATTCTTTGAGGACAATGGCCTTCAAGACAGTGTATTTCCCCATGACAGCAGGCCCTGAAGCCTATTATTGCTTTCATACAAAATGGCATCGCTTTGTGTCCAGTACAAGGGAGAGGCTCTTGGCATTTCCACTGGGTAATTTTTTAAGAACCCGGATAGAATCATTTGAGATGGGCTACAGAATGAGGCCAAAATTCAACCTGTCTGTTTGTAAATCTCAAACGTTGAAATTAAGTACACAAATCATTTGAGGCTTTTAGACTTTTGAGCAGTGAATCCTACGCATTCGACAATTTCCCGGACAAGGAGTGGGGAGGTGAGGAAGAAATGGGGGGAGAGATTTGTGGGGGAGAAGATATTGGAGAAAGGAAACACTGAGAGACAGAAAAGATGAATTTCAGAAGGGAAACGATCTGTCATTTTAAGCCCCCTTGGGTCATGGTAAATTAGCTGCGACTGTGTTGAAGGTGATGAAAGACGGAAATGTGGATTGTATTTGTAAGCAAACGCTTGGGGGAATCTTTGCTCCTTTTGGTATATGATTTATAGAGACTTTAGGAAAGTCAACAGACTGACTTTCACCTGTGGGGATCGTCATATTCATTTCTAAACAAGTGAGGTTTCTGTACTCGTTTCCTCTGCCCTGAGAGGAAGCTTTCATTTTCTCAGAATCTTTTCCCATTAGTTCTAATTTTTTTTTTACAGTGTATGAGTTTGCTTTTTTGGTTTAAAGGATTTCAATATTTGACTAGAATCACTCCGGAATTGCTTTGCACACAGTAAGTGCTCATAAATACTACTGAATGAATGAAAGAACACTCATTTACTATACAGACACCATTCTTGGGCAAATCGTGATTTTAGGGTCCCACAATAGAGTATATGTTCAACTGGATTATCCAATTTCTCTTTCTGTCGAGGAATGCGCAAGTTAAACTCTGCATGGTTTGCAAAACCGAGGGGGTGGACAGACTCAAGACCGAACAGCTCACCATATCCCACAGAGCCATGATAGGGGGACACTCTTTGAAACTTGAAGGTGAGAGGTTCAAAACAAGTGAAAGGAAACATTCCTTCACTCAGGAGGTGGTTAGTTGGTGAATTGTGTTGCAGCAAGAAGCCATGCAAGTGGAAAATATCTCAGGGTCAAGAGGGGCTTGGATAAATTCATGGGTGAGAAGACCAAAATGAGTTACTAGGGGAGGGCAGAGGGGAAAATTGGGAATGCTAGATTAATGCCAAAGAGGGGCCAACACACATATTGCTCCAAATTTGCATAGCCTAGTGAATAGAGTACGGGCCTGGGAGTCAGAAGGACCTGGGTTCTAATCCTGGCTCTTCCACTTGTCTGCTGTGTGGCCCCAGGCAAGTCACTTCACTTCTCTGTGCCTCAGTCACCTCCTCTATAAAATGGGAATTAAGACTGTGAATCTCATGTGGGATAAGGGACTGTATCCAACCTGATGAGCCTGCATCTACCCCGCCGCTTAGAACAGTGCTTGACACATAGCAAGCGCTTGACAAATGCCATCATTCATTAATTAATGCCACAGGCAGAGGCGAAAAATGGCTGAATTGATCACAAGCCTGACAAAGTAATGGCACCGCTTACATTCTCCCGGATCAGCTAAAGGTGGTGCCAACTCAGAGAAATCACCACTGCATTCTAATTGACGGCAATTTCGCCCAATCCATCTGTGAACACACCCTTCAAAACAGCATACCAAACCAGTGCTAACCAGATCAAAAAATTCAGGGGTTGATTTTTTTTTCTTACTAAGAAAATAAAAATACAGAAATGACGATGTAGTGTTTCTTTGTATATAGTTTACAAGAATTGGTAAGCTCCACCCACTTTTTCCAGCCCCTCCCTGTTTTTCTTCAGAGAACACACTACGAATTGGTTTCTACAAATTCATGGACAGTTCCCCCCAGACACAGATTTATGCAAATAAAAAGGGAGAGTGAAAGAAGGAAAACCAGGGAATAACACACCCAGGCTGAGGATGTTCAAGTCCACTAAAGTCCGCTACACAATTCCCATTTGATCCCGAGCACTGCCTATTTCCAAAGCTGGCAGAGATGATCTCTGTTCCTCCACGATGGAGAAGAAAGAGAATCTTTAGTGCTTTTAAGGAACACAATACTATATTTACCTGTGTAATTGTATCCGCCACACAATTTTCTGACCCCCTGATGATTTTGTGGAGGAATTAAAAGATGATTTTGGTAAACCATGACAGCGGTGCATGCTAGGGCAGGAAAAGGAGAAGAGTAGGAGAAGCAGCATAGCCTAGTGGAAAGAGCACGGGCCTGGGAGTCAGAGGATGTGGGTTCTAATTCTGGTTCCACCAGTTGACTGCCTTGGGATCAGGGGCAAGTCACTTCATTTCTCTGTTCCTGTTTCCTCAACTATTAAATGGAGATTCGATGCCTGTTCTCCCTCCTACATACATAGGAGCCTTGTGTGAGGACCTGTTTATCTTGAATCTGCCCTCAGTGCTTGACACAGAGCCGGCACTTAACAAATACTATTATGATTATTATTATTAGGAAGAGGAGAAGGGTCAGAAGGTGCTAAGGCAGTGGATACAGGCTTGTCCCATGGTAGTTTTTTCTTCGATATGTGCTTATGCAAGCCTGGCCTAGTGGCTAGAGAGTGGGCTTGGGAGTCAGAAGGTCCTGGATTCTAATCTCAGCTCCACCACGTGTCTGTCAGCTCCACCACGTATCTGCTCTGTGACCTTGGGCAAGTCACTTCACTTCTCTGGGCCTCAGTCACTTCATCTGTAAAATGAGGATGAAGACTGTGAGCCCCATGTGGGACAGGGACTGTGTCCAACCTGATTAGCTTGGATCTACCCCAGTGCTCGGCACGTAATAAGAGCTTAATAAATACCTTAAAAAAAAAAAAGTAGTTGAGTCAAAACACCTTACATACAGGCTTGTGCTGAGGAGTTTCTTAACTGGGAACTTCATGGGAGCATTGGGGAAGGAAGTGGGAAAGGGGGGGACAATTAATTTATTGAGGACACTTGGGAGAGCAACTGAAGTAAGGGAAACAGTCTCAAAATGCCCTCACAACTTCCTCTTTCTACTTCCTCCCTTTCCTCCTATTTTCTTTCTTCTCTTTTTTCTTTCCCTCCTGCCCATGTATTGCTCAAGTTAACTCCCCACGCAATAATCCCTCTTCTGTTTTTGGGTTGCAAAGATTAGGCAAAAGTGGGGCCATTATGTAAGTAAATACAGCTGATGCTAGGTTAAAATAATGGGATTCAAACTGTGTTTAACATCTTAAAATTCAGAGGGAAGACTAGTCTCTACCCTGCATTTAACTTGCTACATATAAACATTACGGCAGTGCAATCATTCATCTGGGCTTCCTCACCTGACACGAGACCTGATGTTGATGATGCCTTAAGTTGAGCAACTTTACTTTCCATTGAAATCTCAAGGCATCAGCAGACACGGCTGGAGGAATTTTCTTACTAATTCCCTTCCCCACACCGACACCCAATCTTATTCTCAAGTTTTTAATAAAATGTTTTATCCTTCTCTTTCTGGAGATAATTGCCTTGGCAATGAATAAGGAGACTGTAGCCTTAAAAATGTTTCGGGTGCTCTATTCATGTAGACGGAGAGGCACGCTGGGAGGAAGCGGGACCTGGAGAGGAAGGAGCCGAGGACTTCAAGTCAGGTTCTAGCCCCAGCACCACCACTTGCCTGTTGCGTCACCTTGGGTGAGTCACTTTGCTTCTCTGTGCTTCAGTTCCCTCATCTGTCAAATGGGGATTCCATACCTGTGCTCCGTCCTACTAAACTGCGAACCCTGGGGTGAGGCGGAGACTGTGACCGATCCGATAATCTTGTAACTTTCCCCGTGTTTGGCAAACTGGAAGAGCTTAATCAACACCATCCTTAATCTTATTAGATCTTATTATACCTCAAGACTCCGCTCTGACTTTACTATTACTGGATATCGGCCTGCAAGTTTTTTAAGATCCGGTTACTCTACAGTCTCTCCTCAGGCGTTCGGTACAGTGTCCTGCGCACAGCGAGCGCTCGATAAATACCTCCGGTTGATTAACCAGAATTACGGAAAGCAAGGGAAAATGTTATGAAAAAGCAGATTCCTCATGTCCCATATTTGTTCCAGGTCAGTTTAGCTATGGAACAGTGAGAGAGGAAGACTGTGCTCTTCTAATTACTTAACATAAAAGTTGCTGCAATAGTTAAATGCTTTTGAAAATGAACACGTCTCCAGAGGAGTCGAAACTGAAAACGTCTCCGAGCTCGGAACATCAAGCGCCGGACTCTCGCTAACTGAGCCCGTGTCTTACGTTTAAATAGGCAAACAAGAACCTGCGGATGGAGGCACTGTTATAAATAAGCCACAGAACAGAAACCAAAAGATAATACTTAACTACTATTCCGTAACATGCCCTGTAAATCTGCTACTTTCTTTAAAGTAGTATAAAAAAAGCCAAACACTAATGTCAACAAATTAAAACGTAAATCACCCAAACCAGAAAAAGATATTATTTTTCCATTTGGGACACTGGTCTTAATTCCAAGATCAACACGTCTCACTGAACTCCAAGGTGAACACGTCTTCCTTAATTCCAAGGTCGACGTGACTTTTTCTTTTAAAAAATAAATAAGAGACATATGAATCAACAGTTGTGAAGACAAAGTAAATCAAGTAGCATCTACCCTTCTCTTATGCCATATGTACATACTCATTACATGCCTATTTATCCGGTCAAGACAAATATACATTTAAACAATTTGATTATTTTTCTAGTTAAACCTACTTTAATTGCTCTAAATACATCACTGCTGTACAGTTCACTTAGATAACTCTAATAACTAACGGTCCCATATTTTTCACTATCGATCTATTTTGGCAACATGGAGGTATATCTTTCAATCTGTACTATTAACATGTGTGATACATTCTAAGTATCAGCATTCGTCATGAAAGGTGAATTTTAACCTGATAGTAAGAGACTCAGATGTCGCCGTTTTCTTCAAACAAGTAGTAAATACCGCAGGCTAGCTCTTAAAACGTTTTCATTATTTACACACTTTCTCAAAATCACATCCGTGGAATGGCTCTGTCCATCGATTTCACCAAAAGTACATAAATATAGGAAGGAAGCGTTCCTAAAAATCCATTCATGAAGCAGAATTCTTCAACATAAAGTGCTAAGAGATGTGTGGGATGATTAGGAATGTCTTTCCTCTGGCCTTCAAACCCTGCGGAGCTGAAATTCTCGCCAACTCGGAGCGCCAGAAGTCCGAAGTTTAGCATTACGATTTTTCAGAGGGTTCAGAATCATCGTGCACGGCGACCTGCGGTTCGTTCTCATACTCTGGGGTCTCACCTCTGACAGCTAAAAGGATGATTTTCAGCCACTTCTGTTTCAGCTCTTCGCTGTCGGCGGCGAAGCTGTGCACGAACTTGGACTGGGTCAGTTTGAAGCTGTGGGGAAGGTCGGCGCTTCTGGGGAGGTCGTCCACCGCGTACCCCAGCAGGGGGATCGTGGCCTGCGCTCGGACATCCTGTCGACAGAACGTTGCGGGCATGAGCCAAGACACCCTAAAGAGACTGCGGTCGGTTCACAACTCTAAACCGGCCTAAGTCGAACCCCGAAATCCTACGTCTGCAAGGAAGCTTTCCCGATATCGTGAAAGGGAGATGGAAATCGAAACCAAAGGCAATTCGACACCAAACGGGCTAAAGGAAAGCCCCCTCGAAGTACAAAAAGTCAAGGCTGGGACCGGGTGAAGAGTTCCATGCTGAGGGGGGATTGTGGAACAAGTTTTCCAAATTGAGCTCACAGGCAAACAGGATGGCGTTTTAAGAGAGTAGGAGGGTGGGAAGCAGCGTGGTCTAGTGGATAGAATCTGGGCCTGGGAGTTGGAGGACCTGGGTTCTAATCCCAGCTCCGCCACTTGTCTGCTGTGTGACCTTAGGCAAGTCACTTCACTTCTCTGGGCCTCAGTGACCTCATCTATCAAACGGGGATTAAGACCATGAGCCCCGTGTGGGACAAGGACTACGTCCGATCTGATTAACTTGTATCTACTCAAGTGCTTAGAACAGTGCTCGGCATGCAGTAAGCACTTACCAAATGCCATAATTAGTAGTAGTTAGGTATGGAGGAGGGGCGTCCTCTTGAGTATAAGCTCACTGTGGGCAGGGAATGTGTCTATCATTGTATCGTACTCTCCCAAGCGCTCAATAAATACGATTGAATGAATGAATGGGGGGGAACGGAGATTGGACAAGTGGAGGCCGGAAGCTGCAAGGGCCTGGGAGCGCAGGGAATAAATAGCTGCAGCCTCTGACCTTCGGGGGAACGGCCAGGACTCGTAGCAGCTACTCACACGTCGCCCCTGCCCAGAGCGTGGGATGCCCACTCTGTCTGCGCTAAGCTAGGGACCGCGGGATGGATGACTGTCTCCTTCACCTCTCGTGGGCGGGAGCCTGGTGTTTCACTGTGGGCAAGGAATGCATCAGGGAATTCCTTCTGGGTGGGAAACCTTTGGGGGTCAGAGCTAGGTGTTTCGCCACATGCGAGCAACATAGAAGCATACTCCTCCCGACAGGGAAGCCCCGATATAATCAATCCTATTCCCCTCTAAAAGGGAGGTTCAATTCGCCACGCCCAATAACCAAATTGGGAAGCAGCATGGCTCAGTGGAAAGAGCCCGGGCTTGGGAGTCAGAGGTCATGGATCCGAATCCCGGCTCTGCCACTTGGCAGCTGTGTGACTGTGGGCAAGTCATTTCACTTCTCTGGGCCTCAGTGACCTCAGCTGTAAAATGGGGATGAAGACTGTGAGCCTCACGTGGGAAACCCTGATTACCCTGTATCCACCCCAGTGCTTACAACAGTGCTCTGCACATAGTAAGCGCTTAACAGATACCATCATTAAATAATCATATTCCTCCCTAAAGGGAAGTTCAAATGCCGAGCTCGAAGTAATTAATTACACTCTTCCTGAAAGAGAATATAAATTCGCCGCACGGAAGAAATTTTGTCCGGCTCGGCCCTCGACTCCGGCTTCTTTCTCTCGTCACGCCAATTCCCAAACCTGTCCCCGGGTGATGGGTGACAGCAAGTCACAACTCCTCTTTTGCCTCAGTTTCCTCATTTATAAAATCTGGATTAAATCCTACTCCCTCTACTTGGACCGAGACCCACAAAGGACAGGGACTGCGTCCAACCTGATTCCCTCATACCTGCCCCAGAGCTTAATACAGTACTTGGCACAGAGTAAGTGCTTAACAAACACCATGATTATTATTCTAGTAATAATTATCATCGTTAGAAGGGTCTCCAAGATTGGCTCGTCTGCAAGTGACCTGACCAATCGATGAAAAACCAAAAGCACTACCGGCAAATTAGCTAATCATTCAATCAATGGTAACTGTTGTATTTGTATTTGTTGAGTGTTTACTGGGTGCAGAACACTGTACTAAGCACTTGGGAGAGCGCAATACAACAGAGTTGGTAGACATTTGCCCTGTCCACAATGAGCTTACAGTCTAGAGAGGGAGAGGGACATTAATATAAATACTTTATACTATATCTAAAATACTATTATTAATAATAATCAAGTGATTAGTGCTCCTAATCCAGCTACTGAGCTGGATTACCACATTGCAGGTTGCAGGGGAAGAACAGAGAAGCGGTGTGGCCTAATGGATAGAGCCCGGGCCTGAGAGTTAGAAGGACCTGGGTTCTAATCACCGCTCCACCACTTGTCTGCTGTGCGATCTTGGGCAAGTCACTTCACCTTTCTATAGCTCGGTTCCCTCATCTGTACAGTGGGGATTAAGATTGTGAGCCCCATGTGAGACAGGGACTGCATCCAATCTGATTACCTTGTATCTACCCCAGTGCTTAGAACAGTGCTTGGCATGTTAGTAAGCCCTTAACAAATACCATCATTTATTTTTTACTTTATTTTTAAACCCATTAGTCTGAAAGAAGAGATAAATCCTAGGGCAAGTGAAAATCTTCAAATGACCAATGCCTTCTTTAATATCAAAGTGATGGAATTTTGGCTGTTCCCAATTTTCTAATTTTGCTTCACTACAAGAGACACTTCTCCAGAGTGTATTCTACTGCAAGACTCCAATAGAGCTGAGCTGAGCTTGAGGGGAAGAGAGTAGAGCACACTTTGGAGACTGTAAATTCCTTTTTTTAAATGGCATCTGTTATTCGTGTACTGTGTGCCAGGCATTATACTAATATAATTAGTATAATTATATTAGATACAAGGGATATATGTAGATACTGGGGGTGGATACAAGCTAATCAGGTTGGACACAGTCCCTGTCCCTCATGAACCTCACAGTCTTAATCCCCTATTGTTTTAATGAGACGTTCTTCCCCTTGATTCTATTTATTGCCATTGTTCTTGTCTGTCCGTCTCCCCCGATTAGACTGTAAGCCCGTCAAAGGGCAGGGATTGTCTCTATCTGATACCTATTTGTACATTCCAAGTGCTTAGTACAGTGCTCTGCACATAGTAAGCGCTCAATAAATATTATTGAATGAATGAATGAATCCCCATTTTACAGATGAGGGAACTGAGGCACAGAGAGAGACTTGCCCCAGGTCACACAGCAGACAAGTGGCAGAGCCGGGATTAGGCCCCAGGTCATAGTATCTACCAATTCTCTTATATCGTCTTATGCCGTCGAGTCGTTTCCGACCCTTAGCGACGCCATGGACACATCTCTCCCAGAAGGCCCCGCTCTCCACCTGCCATCGCTCTGGTAGTGGATCCACAGAGTTTTCTTGGTAAAAATCCAGAAGCGGTTGACCGTCGTCTCCTTCCGCGCAGTCAACTCGAGTCTCCGTCCTCGACTCTTACCCGTGCGGCCGCTGCCCAGCACGGGGGAGCTTTGACTTATAGCAGATGGCCTTCCGCTGGCTAGCCACTGGCCAAGCTGGGAATGGAACGGACAGGACTCTGCTTGACTCTCCCTCCCGTAGCCGAGACTGGTAGAGGACTGGACCCTGAGAGGGGTCTTATATCGTATTGTCCCAAATACCTCATACACATAGCAAGTGCTCGATAAATTCGATTGATTGAGTGATGGATAGACTCGTCCTCCACCCGCTGACTAGCCCCTTTGGCAAGAGATTCGGAGAGACGGTAGTGGCTCAGTACATACCTGTGGCGCGCCATACATGTAGAGGACAAAGGCGTCTTGTTTGGGGATTACACACCAAGCCTTCTGCCAAGGCTTTGACTTTTCCATATACAGAAGGAAACTGCATATGACACTGTTTCCAGAGACTTCGGCTGATTCAGTCTGGGAAAATATGGTCAAAAGAGCAAAAAGACAGATAGAGAAATAATTGAAGGCCGAAACAACTTCCTTAGAATGACAGATAAAATGAGAAAGCACAATGAACTGCATATTGACTAGATGATTTTGGAAGCTCTCTATAGAGAAGTGACGTGGCATATTAATCTACTGCTAGACATGGTTTTGAACAAGCTTATATCAGTTGTTAATGAATTGTACATCGCCTTGATTCTATTTAGTGGCCACTGTTTTTACGAGATGTTCTTCCCCTTGACTCTATTTATCGCCATCGTTCTCGTCCGTCCGTCTCCCCCGATTAGACCGTAAGCCCGTCAAACGGCAGGGACTGTCTCTATCTGTTGCCGACTTGTTCATTCCAAGCGCTCAGTACAGTGCCCTGCATATAGTAAGCGCTCAATAAATACTATTGAATGAATGAAAGTTGTTGGAGAAGCAGCGGGGCCTCGGCGGTAGAGCACGGGCCTGGGAGTCAGAAGGTCATGGGTTCTAATCCCTGCTCCGTCACTTGTCTGCTGTGTGACTTTGGGCAAGTCACTTCACTTCTCTGGGCCTCAGCTACCTCATCTGCAAAATGGGGATTGAGACTGTGAGCCCCATGTGGGATAGGGACTGTGTCCAACCCGATCCGCTTTTATCGACTCCACACAGATACCATAATTGCTATTATTAGTTGTAAATTTTTTTAATGGTATTTGTTAAGCGCTTACTATCTGTCAGGCACTGTCTGAGCACTGGGGTAGAAACAAACTTTATAATAATAATAATAATGTTGGTATTTGTTAAGCGCTTACTATGTGCAGAGCACTGTTCTAAGCGCTGGGGTAGATACAGGGTAATCGGGTTGTCCCACGTGAGGCTCACAGTTAATCCCTATTTTACAGATGAGGGAACTGAGGCACAGAGAAGTGAAGTGACTTGCCCCCAGTCACACAGCTGACAAGTGGCAGAGCCGGGAGTCGAACCCATGACCTCTGACTCGGAAGCCCAGGGTCTTTCCACTGAGCCACGCTGCTTCCCTTGTCAGGTTGGACATAGTCTCTGTCCCACTTGGGGCTCGCAATCTAAGAAGGAGGGAGTAGGATTGAGTTCCCATTTTACAGTTGAGAAAGCTGAGGCAGAGAGAAGTGAAGTGACTTGCCCAAGGTCACACAGCAAGCAGTTGGCAGAGCGAGGATTGGAACCCAGGTCCTCTGACTCCCAGGCCCACTCTCTTTCCACTAGGCCATGCTGCTGCTTCTACATTACATCACATTTACATCAGTGGAGGAGCAGCGTGACCTAGTGGAAAAAACACGGGCCTGGGAAGCCAGAAGATCTGGTTCCAATCCTGGTTCCGCCACTTGCCAGCTGTCTGACCTTGGGCAAGCCACCTGACCTCTCTCCGTGCCTCAGTTCCTTCATCTGTTAAAAGGGGATTCACCACCTGTTCTCCTTCCTACTTCAAATGTGAGCCCCATACAGGACAAGGACTGTGCCTAACCTCATTAACTTGAATCCTGCCTCTGCCACTTGTCAGCTGGGTGACTGTGGGCAAGTCACTTAACTTCTCTGTGCCTCAGTTACCTCATCTGTAAAATGGGGATTAATTGTGAGCCTCAAGTGGGACAACCTGATGACCCTGTATCTCCCCCAGCGCTTAGAACAGTGCTCTGCACATAGTGAGCGCTTAACAAATACCAACATTATTACCTACCCCAGAGCTTAGAACAGTGCTTGACATATAGTAAGCGCTTAATGATGATGACAATAACATAATAACGATAACGATCGCACGTGTAGCTGCATAGCCAACTCTTCCGAAATTACAATTACTAGGAATATAAAGCTTTCTCTGAAAGCAATTTTTAGCAATTAGAACTGCTTGATTGACTCTAGTATCTTTCCTAGTTTTCACCCCATGATTTTCCAAGTCAATTAGATCAGAAAACATTTGGAAAAGTCATTCTGACCATTTCCAGAAACCCAGACTGCTTCTTAGTTTACAACTATAGGAAACATCACTTATCAGATCCCCATTTTCCTTCTAGGACTTTACCAACATAAAAATGATATTTCACATTTAAATTGGATAGGACTTTTGTCAAACCTAGGGGAATGCAGCACGGTGTAGTGGAAAGTGGAAAGTGTAGGCCGGGGAATCAGAGGACCTGGGTTCTAATCCCGGTTCTTGGGCAAGTCGTTTAACTTCTCTGTGCCTCATTTTTCTCAGCTGTAACGGGGTATTTGTTACTTAGACTGTGAGCCCCACATGGGACCTGATTACCTTGTATCTACTCCAGTGTTTACTACAGTGTTAGACACATAGCAAGTGCTTAATAGTAATAGTTGGTTAAGTGCTTCCTATGTGCCAGGCACTGTATTAAGCGCTGGGGTAGTTACAAGATAATTGGGTTGGACACAGTTCCTGTCCCACATAGGGCTCCTAGTCCCAATCCCTATTTTACAGATGAGGGAACTGAGGCACGGAGAAGTGAAGTGACTTGTCCAAGGTCACACAGCAGACAAGTGGCGGAGCCAGGATTAGAACCCAGGTCCTTCTGACTCCCAGGCCCGGGCTCTAACCACTACACCAGGCTGTTCCTTGTATTAGTAATAGTAGTAATCTTTTCTTTTGCCATTTGCAACTTCAAGCCTTTTTAAATCGAAAATCAAATAATCTAAGGAATTCCCTGGTTTGAGTTTTTGTTTCTCCATACCTCCAAGATTCCTCTCCTTTTCTTTTCTTCGCTGTCCGTGCATCCAGTTATTATGTGATAGCAGTCTTTACAAACTTTGTTCAGTTTATTGTTGTCATACTCCAGATGAGCTTTATAATCTGAACACTTCCAACAGACCACCTGGATATATTATTTTTAAAAAAAGGAAATTGAGAATACATAATCAGAAATACAAACGGTTCAAATAACGCTTATGAGAAACTGTGATATGCTAGGGCAGGCTCGTATGAGCTGGTAACAAACTGTCTTATGACAGAATATCTAGTTATGATAGTTACAGAAATATAATGAACTAACTCTCTTATCCCAGAATACCTAGTTATGATAGTTACAGAAATACATTACAGGTACATGCTATTCCTAAATGAAAGCTGCCTTTCTATTCAATTAGTCAATGATCTACTTGTTTTGTTTTGTTGTCTGTCTCCCCCCTTCTAGACAGTGAACCCGTTGTTGGGTAGGGATTGTCTCTACCTGTTGCCGAATTGTACTTTACAAGCGCTCTGCATGCAGTAAGCGCTCAATAAATACAACTGAATGAATTAATGAATTTATTGACCACTTACTGTGCGCAGAGCACTTTACTAAGCATGTAGGAGAGTACAATGCAACACCGTTGGTAAATGTTTCCTGCCCACCGGGAGCTTACAATCTAAAAGAGGAGCTTACTATTCAATGGGAGGAGGGTCTGAATGCTATCAGAAAATCAACCAGTCAGTCGTATTTATTGAGCGCTTACTGTGTGCACAGCACTTTACTCAGTGCTTGGGAAAGACCGATAGAACAGAGATGGTAGAGACGTTGTCTGCTCACAACAAATTTACAATCTAGAGGGGGAGACAAACATTATAAACACTATAAATAAATTACAGATATATACCTAAGGGTTGAGGATGTATTTGAGCCCATCTCTCTAGACTGTAAACCCATTGTGGGCAGGGATTGTCTCTCTTTATTGCTGTACTGTACTTTTCAAGCAATTAGTACCGGGCTCTGCACACAGTAAGTGCTCAATAAATACAATTGAATGATTGCATGAATGAGTGTACTAACATTATTGTACTCTCCCAAGTACTTAATTCAGTGCTCTGCACAGAGTAAGTGCTCAGTAAATATTATTGATTGATCAGTTGATGGGAGGATGCCAGCTTGGACTCGGGGACAGCAAACTGCCATCAGGAACGGGAAGATAAGTAAGGAGGTGATGAGAAGGGAGGAAAAATATTGTTGTAGAAGTGAGAATAGTGTGGAAGAGCCTAAAATCAGTGGAGTGAAAGACCCTAAGCTCATTTTGGCAGGGAATGTGTCTGTTTATTGTTGTACTGTACTCTCCCAAGCATTTAGTACAGTGCTCTGCGCATAGTAAGTGCTCAGTAAATACGATAGTGAACGAAAAGAGTAGCTATACAGCAGGGTTCAATTTTCCTTTTTAATTTAATACCTCCCACTTTGAAACTAACACATTTATCATCCATCTGTTCTCCCTCCTCCTTAGACTGTGAGCCTCATGTGGGACAGGGACGGTGTCCAATTAATCAGTCAATTGTATTTAGTGAGTGCTTACTTTGCACAGAGCACTGTACTAAGCGCTTGGGAAAGTACAATACGACAGAGTTGGAAGACATATTCCCTGCCCACAGTGAGCTCAAGGTCTAACTGATAAACTGGTAGCCACCCCAGTGCTTAGAACAGTGCTTGACACATAGTCCATGGCGTATGGACAGAGTACAGGCCTGGGAGTCAAAAGGTCATGGGCTCTAATCCCAGCTCTGCCACTTGTCTGCTGTGTGACCTTGAGCAAGTCACTTCACATTCTCTGTGCTTCACTTATTTCATCTATAAAATGGGATTGATATTGTGAGTCCCATGTTGGGCAGAGGCTGTGTCCTCCTGTACCCACCCCAGTGCTTAGTATACTACCTGGCACATAGTAAGCGCTTAACAAATACCACTATTCCTATTACTGCAATAGACTGAGCCCTGCATGCATTGTTGGGTAGGGATGGTCTCTATCTGTTGCCAAATTGTACTTTCCGAGCACTGTACTAAGTACTGCACACGGTAAGCGCTCAATAAATATGATTGAATGAATGAACAGGGTTGGTAGCCACATTCCTCCACACAACGAACTACCTGAGAACTACCTGAGTCTACCTGAGAAACTTCTGTCTATCCCAGCATTTAGAACAGTGCTTGACGCATCGTAAGTGCTTTAACAAGTACCAGAAAGAAAATTCAAGGCTAATGAAAGCCAAGTCATAATCAAGGAACCAGTACGTTCTCCCTTACATGTCCACAAGCTCGACAATGGTGTCGCCTTCTCGTCAGCGCATTGAAAGACTCCTTGCATTTCATGCACATGGTCACTTCGTTGTCCCGGATCCATCTCGGGGCCCTTTTCCCCAGCTCGGCAGTCTGGAAAGGAAAAAGACACTAGATGATGGAGTACTTTTACTCCGGAGAATTCTTATTCCCTTCCATCGGAAAAGCGCTACAACAAAACCGCTCAAACCATCTTTTGAAACCCGGGCGAAGACATCGGCTAACAAAGAGTTCAGTCAAAAAAGCTAAACAGTATGAGAAAGTCAGTCCCTGACTCATTTATTTGAGGAAGAATGGGAATCTGTCTCAAAAGTACCCACTGGCACCGAAAAGGGAAATGGTTTGCTCACAAAATGATTGCTTTGTCATTCCCGAGCTAGAGGAACCCTGACATGTTATATCCTCAGGGCTAGCGTTGGCCACTGGCAACAGACCATCTGCTAACTCAAAGGGACAAAAGAGGACCTGGTGATCAAAGAGCTTCGCCGACTTACAGAAACCTCCAAGTGAAGGTCATTATCTTTTGCTATTGCGTTTCTGAAGGTTTCATTCCTCTGATGGAAAGCTTCGATGGTATCCTGAAGTGCCTAAAATGTGCAAAGAATGTTGTTCAGAACGTTCAGTAAAGTCTGACATTTAAATTTATCCATAGACTTGGCAAAACTAAGATCTGCCCGTGGGACATTCGCGATTTAATATTTGGAATCGACCCCTGTATATACACATCACGACAAAAATCAGGTAGAGTCATGGCCGCAACGACTTTGCAGATGTCCTAATTGAAACCCCATCCTGCCACTAAAAAGCAGAATTATTAAATAGGTATTTCGATCAGCATTTAGAACAGTGCTTGGCACATAGTAAGCACTTTAACAAATACCATTATTATTATTAACAACTGCACACGTACATGAATATATGATATATGATATTAGAGATGCCACGTGGCTCAGTGGAAAGAACACAGGCTTGGGAGTCAGAAGTCATGGGTTCATATCCCAGCTCAGCCGCTTGTCAGCTGTGTGACTTTGGGCAAGTCACTTCACTTCTCTGTGCCTCAGTTACCTCATCTGTAAAATGGGGATTGAGACTGTGAGCCCCATGTGGGACAACCTGAAAACCTTGTATCCTCTCCAGCACTTAAAACAGTGCTTTGCACATAGTAAGCGCTTAACAAAACGCCATCATCATCATATTTACATTTACAAGGAAGTACGTGGCGAACAGCGTTGCCTAGTGGAAGGAACACAGGCCTGAGAGTCACAAGATCTGAGTTCCAGTCCTCACTCTGCCCCTTGTTTGTTGCGTGACCTCAGACAAGTCGTTTAACTTCTTTGTCCCTCGGTTTCCTCATCTGTAAAATGAGGATTAAATCCTACTCCTTCCCCCTTAGACCGAGAGCCCCATGAGGGACAGGAGCTATTTCCAACCTGATCATCTTGTATCTACCCCAGTGCTTAGAACAGTGCTTGACACATAGTAAGCACTTAGCAAATACCATAAAATAAAATAAAAAGAAGCAGCAGGGCCCAGTGGGAAGAACATGAGTTTAGAAGACTAGGCAAATCATTTAATTTCTCTGGGTGTCAGTTTCCTCATCTGTAGAATGGGGATTCAATTCTCCTTCTCTCTTGGACCGTGAGCCCAACATGGGACAGGAACTCTGGCTGATCTGATTGTGTTGCATCTACCTCAGCACTTAGTTCAGTGCTTGGCACAAGGAATCTCTTAATAAATAACATAATCATTATTATTCCAACCTGAACAAACACAAACATAATAATGAAAACTTCAAAGAAATCGTATTTACCTTTATCCATTCTTCTTTGTCCTGTTCAGAACTAAAATAAAATTTGCAGAGTTTAAGAAAAACTGCGAAAACCCCCTCATTCCCTCTGGTGAATATTAATTTATGCTCTTTGGAACCCTTTGAAGTTCTTATGATATTGTTAAAAAAAAATCGATTGACAGTCGAGAATTCCAAACTCTCCAGCTACCTCCAAGAAACTGGATGTGGTAACTTGGAACATTTATCCAGTACCAGTTAATGTTGTATATTGGCGATGGAGTCCTTGAGGTAGGTTTCCTTTATGTTGTCTTTCCCACCAAAGGGAAACAGACTTTTAAAAATAAACTACCTTAATTACACAATGAACACTATTTCCCCATTCTGGGCCCACATAATCCAGACTGGACCCTTTAGGGAAGATCTCGTGGTCTTTTCTATCCCTACCCCAGCCCTTATCTCATCAGCACTCTAATAATGTAGTATTTGTTAAGCACTTACTATGTGCCAGGCGCTATACTAAGCACTGGGATAGATACAAGCTAATCATATTGAACACTGTCCATGTTCCACATGAGATTCACAGTTTTAATCCCCATTTTACAAATGAGGGAACAGAGGCCCTGGGAAGTGAAGCGACTTGCCCAAGGTCATCCAGCAGACATGTGGCAGAGCCGGGATTAGAAGCCAGTTCCTTCTGACTCCCAGGCCCGTGCTCTATCCACTAAGCCACACTGTTTCTCTACAGTTTCGACATCTGTAAAATTGGGAGTCAATTCCCATTTTCTCTCGTACTTAGACTGTGAGTCCCATATGGAACAGGGGCTGGGACTGACCTGATGACCACGTTACCTACGCTAGGGCTTAGTTTTGTGCTTGGAACAGAGTCAGCACTTCAAAAGTTCCACAATTACCACCATCGTCATCATGATTCTGATTAGTACCTGGGAATTGTGGCTATTATGTCACTAATGGGGAATCCATCTTCGGTTCTGGTAGAGCCAGAATTCCCAGTGTGGACAGTGGCTGCAACCTGATTAGCCTGTATCTACCCCAGTGCTCAGAACAGTGCTTGCCACATAGTAAGCACTTAACAAATACCATCGTTAATAATAATAATAATAATGTTGGTATTTGTTAAGCGCTTACTATGTGCCGAGCACTGTTCTAAGCGCTGGGGTAGACACAGGGGAAGCAGGTTGTCCCACGTGGGGCTCACACTCTTAATCCCCATTTTACAGATGAGGGAACTGAGGCACAGAGAAGTTAAGTGACTTGCCCACAGTCACACAGCTGACAGGTGGCAGAGCTGGGATTCGAACTCATGAGCCCTGACTCCAAAGCCCGTGCTCTTTCCACTGCGCCACGGTGAAGGAATCAGGTTTGGGGTCCCCAAGCCACCGGGATTCCCCTTCAGAGGTGAAAAGCCTTTGGGCCAAAGCCACAATGGCTGGGTCACCCCTATGTGGCATAGTGGATAGAGCAAAGGCCTGGGAGCCAGAAGGACCTGGGTTCTAGTTCCGGATCTGTCACTTGTCTACTGTGTGACCTTGGCCAAGTCACTAAACTTCTCTGTGCTTCACTTACCTCATCTGTAAAATGGGGATTAATAATAATAATGATAATGGTATTTGTTAAGTGCTTACTATGTACCAAGCACTGTTCTAAGTGCTAGGGTAGATACGAGGTAATCAGGTTGTCCCACGTGGGGTTTACAGTCTTAATCCCCATTTTACATATGAGGTAACTGAGGCACAGAGAAGTTAAGTGACTTGCCCAAAGTCATACAGCTGATAAGGGGGGGAGCCAGGAGTGGAAACCAAGACCTCTGTCTCCCAAGCCCGGGCTCTTTCCATTCAGCCACACTGCTTCAAGAGTGCTTCAAGAGAGATTAAGACTGTAAATCCCACGTGGGACAGGGACTGGGTCCAACCTGAGAACCTTGTATCTACCCCAGCACTTAAAACAGTGCTTGGCACATAGTAAGCACTTAACATTATTATTATTATTGTTACAATTATGCTTTCCTTGTTGGTAAAAGAAAGAATTACCTCAACCATTGTTTTCAACCAATCACGCCAGTCCCTCTGCACTTCTGTGCATATCTTCCCATTTCCCCTATCAGTAATATCTTTTCATGTCCATCTGCCACTTATTAAGGTTATGGTACTTGTTAAGCGCTAACTTTGTGCCAAGCACTGTTCTCAGCACTGGGGTAGATACAAGTTAATCGGGTTGGACACAGTCCCTTTCCCCCTGTTCACACTCTCAATTCCCATTTTACAGATGAGGGAACTGAGGCCCAGAGAAGAGAATTTCATAAGGTCTCACAGCAGCCATGTGGCAGAGCCAGAATTAGAACCCAGGTCCTTCTGACTCCCAGGCCTGTGCTCTATCCATTAAACCATGTTGCTCCTCTCTATTATTATTATTATGGCATTTGTTAAGTGCTTACTATGTGCCAAGCACTGTTCTAAGCACTGGGGTAGATACAAGGTAATCAGGTTGTCTCAGGTGGGACTGTCTAGGTTGTGGGCAGGGATCGTGATGTCCAACTTTATTGTACTGTGCTTCCCCAAGTGCTTAGTACAGTGCTCTGGACAATCTTTCAACGCAAAATTTTAACAAGACGCAGTGGTCATTCTCAGCACAAATTTGAGGGACTTATTCACTTTCCTTTCTGAATTTCAGATTGTCAGTCCTCTTCAGCATCCTTCTCCCTAGGATAGAAACAGTGGAGCCTAATGGAAAGAGCCCGGGCTTGGGAGTCATAGGACATGAGTTCTAATCCCGGCTCTGCCACTTTTCAGTTGTGTGACTCTGGGGAAATCATTAACTTCTCTGTGCCTCAGTTATCTCAACTGAAAAATGGGGATTAAGACTGTGAGCCCCATGTGGGATAACCTGATAACCTTATATCCACCCCAGTGCTTAGAAGAGCGCTTGGCACATAGTAAGTGCTTAACAAATACCATAATTATTATTCGCTGTGCCTCAGTTCCTTCTTATGTAAAATGGGGATCTGCAAACCCCATGTCCAACCTATCTCATATCTACCCTAGCACTTAGTACAGTGCCAGGCACATAGTAAGCACTTAAATACCATGAAAAAACCACCACAACAAACTTTAGACTCTATTATAGGCAGAAACAGCCAGAAAGAAACCAAGAGTTCCCTTCACAATACCCTCACTGAATGGGCTAGAAGACCATGGCACGTAGATTGACATTCAACAAGTGGGCCTTCTAACAATCGATACCCCAAAGAATCAGAGATATTATGATTTATAGATACGATTTCTAGATTTGTAGATTTCAGATTTATGATTTTATGCCTAGGGCTACTGTAGAGTTTGAATGTATGGTCAGTTCTATCATAACACATGGTTTTAATACACTATATGAAAATGTTTAATAAGCATGTAAATGTGTAATAAGCCATGCTAGAGAAGCAGCATGGCTTAGTGGAAAGAGCCCGGGCTTGGGAGTCAGAGGTCATGGGTTCTAATCCCCGCTCTGCCACTTTTCTGCAGAGTGACCTTGGGCAAGTCACTTAACTTCTCTGTGCCTCAGTTACCTCATCTGTAAAAATGAGGATTGAAAAAAAATGTGAGCCCCACATGGGACAATCTGATTACCCTTTATCTACCCCAGCGCTTAGAACAGTGTTCTGCACATACTAAGCACTTAACAAATACCATAATTATTATTATTAATAAAATCATGGGAAGCAGGGTGACCTAGCATGGGCCTGGGAGGCACAAGACTTGGGTTCTAACCCTGGCTCTGCTGTGTGACCTTGGGCAAATCGCCTCCCTTCTCTTAGTACAGTGTGTGGCACAGAGTAAGCCCTTAACAAATACCTCACTAGTATTCTCTGGGCCTCAGTTCCCTCATCTGCAAAATGGGGATAAAATACCTATCCCTTTTCCTACTTAGACTGTGATACCTGTGTGGGATTCTGATTATCTTGTATCTATCCCAGCACTTAGTGCTTGACCCAAAGGAAGCACTTAAGAAAAACACAAATTATTATTAATGCGATTGATAATCATACCCATTACTGAGCAAGACACAATTTTGTGCAGACCCTTGGCTTCAGACAGGGTAGGAATATAAGGATACAAATTTTCAGTAACAAGGGCTTGTTCAAGAACAATCCCTGTTCCATAGAAGAACAGATTGCACCATCTTGGCAGTTCACAGGGTATTGGCTTATACCAGATAGAGACCTGCCTAAGCCCTTTCTAAATACATTCATTCATTCAATAGTATTTACTGAGCGCTTACTATGTGCAGAGCACTGTACTAAGCGCTTGGAATGTACAATTCGGCAATAGATAGAGACAATCCCTGCCCAATGGCGGGCTCACAGTCTAATCGGGGAAGACAGACGCCAGAGCAAACGACGACGCAGACCTTCCTTACTAACATTCTTCTACCTCTGGTTCCATAAAAACAAATCCACGATTCCATTTTCCTAGGGGGCAGGAACGGGGGTAACTAAATCTGCAGACTTCCTTCTAATGTTTAAACCAAACCTCTCCCCTCCTTCAACGCTGCTCCTCCAGCTCCTCTCCTCTCCCCAGCTCCTCTCCTCCACGCTGGGGAAGCAGCGTGGCTCAGTGGAAAGAGCCCGGGCTTGGGAGTCAGAGGTCATGAGTTCGACTCCCGGCTCTGCCACTTGTCAGCTGTGTGACTGTGTCACTTAACTTCTCTGTGTCTCAGTTACCTCATCTGTAAAATGGGGATTAACTGTGAGCCTCACGTGGGATGACCTGATGACCCTGTATCTCCCCCAGCGCTTAGAACGGTGCTCTGCACATAGTAAGCGCTTAACAAATACCAACATTATTATTCAAGTTCCAAAATAGTGTTTTATCAATTTTGGTATCTCCCCCGTACCTAACGGACTTAACGTTTCTTTCCCGTTCTTACCTAAGGCAAGTTTCTACACCTTACCCTTCAGAACATCCTCTCCAAGCTTCTCTCTGTCCCTCTCCCTCAGCTGCTGCTTCTCCTAGAGGTCCATTGTCCCAGATCTGGGTGTCCATTGTCCCAGATCTGGGAGACACCCGGGGATGGGAGATCACCCATCCTTGGAAAGCACCGCTTTCTGCTATCCAGACCGTGGCCGTGTGAAGTGATGCCAGGGACTCTTCTAGACTCTTTCACCTCCCAGGTGTGGTAGATATGCTTACCTGGCCTGGAGTTCCAAGGTCCTTTCCTTCCCAGAAACCTGAAACGTGTGTGGGTACTCTTCATTGTGAGTCTCGACAATTTTCATTCCGTCCAAGCCAACTTTTGTTCGGACTGAATATTTTGATCCCACCAGGCTGAATTTTGGCACACAGTACAGTAGCATGTTGTTGAACTGGGAACACAGCGATCGAGAAGAACGAGAAGAAAAAAAAAAAACACGAAAGCATTAACAGTCGGGTTGTTTACCGGCACCGATTTTCAGGATCCTCAGTTACCAAAGTTATTTTCAACGCTACAAAGACCCCCTTCAGTCTTCAAGCGGGAGCCTTTCCTAGGCCAGAGAACGTCTATGCCTCCGGTGAAAGGTCATCACTTTATGACCTCTAAAATGTAAGCTCATTATGGGTAGGGAACGTGTCTGCTAATCCTGCTCTATTGTACTCTCCCAAGCATTTGGTACAGTGTCTTGTACATAATAAGTGCTCAATAAATGCAGCTGATTGATTAAAACGTGAGGCATACCTTTTTGGAAAAGTAAAACCCGTCAGAGGGAAAAACTCCTGGGAATAGAGTTGTTTCTCCAAAGACAATGGCAGATTACGTGGAGGGGTGAACGCGAAAAAATCGACTCTCAATGAATGGGGTGGGAGGTGAGACTAAAGAGGTTTAAAGGAGCCGCCGCTGCTATTATGGTGGAAGCTTCTTTCAATTCCTGGCTGTTTTTATAAGTGTGGATATGCTGAGAAGCAAGGAAAGGGGGAAGGGGGTGATGGTGGGAGAAGTGGCATGGCCTAGAGGACAGGTCTGGAAGTCAGAGGATCTGGGTCCTAATCCAGGCTCTGCTTCTTGCCTGCTGGGTGACCTTGGCAAGTCACTTTGCTTCTGGGTCTGGGAGTCAGAGGACCTGGGTTCTAATCCAGGCTTGTCTGCTGTGTGACCTTGGGCAAGTCACTTCACTTTTCCAGGCCTCAGTTACCTCATCTGGAAAATGGGGATTAAGATTGTAAACCCCATGTGGGTTCAGACTGTGGGCCCTCCTCCAAGAGGCCTTCCCAGACTGAGCCCCCCCCTTCCGCTCCCCCTCCTCTTCCCTCCCCCAACCCTCTGCTCCTCCCCCTTCTCCTCCCCTCAGCACTGTGCTCATTTGTATATATTATTTATTACCTACTTATTTTGTTAATGAGGTGTACATCCCCTTGATTCTATTTATCTTGATGATGTTGTCTTGTTTTTGTTTTGTTCTGTTTTGCTTTGCTGTCTGTCTCCCCCGTTTAGACTGTGAGCCCGTCATTGGGCAGGGATTGTCTCTATCTGTTGCCGAACTGTGCATTCCAAGCTCTTAGTTCAGTGTTCTGCCCAAAGTAAGTGCTCAATAAATACTATTGAATTAATGAATTTGTTGCTGAATTGAACTTTCCAAACGCTTAGTACAGTGCTCTGCATGCAGTAAGTGCTCAATAAATACAATTGAATGAATGAATGACTCTGATTAACTTGTATCTACCCTAGTGCTGACATCAGTTGCTTGGAACATACTAAGTGCTTAACAAGTAACATTATTATTATTATTATTATTATTATTATTATTATTATTAACAGCTCGGCACCAGGAAACAAAAGGAAGGAGTCTGCTCTGAAATAATTTCAACATGACCAGGCAGACATTCATTCATTCATTCAATCGTATTTATTGAGCGCTTACTGTGTGCAGAGCATTGTACTAAGTGCTTGGGAAAGTATAATACAGCAATAAAGAGAGACAATCCCTGCCCACACCAAGCTCACAGACAGGGACTTGGCGTTTCATTGGGTCCTATCCTAGACTCTTCCCGAGGGTTAAATGTTTATTTTTAAAGCTGATTTCACATTTAACCAGTTTGGGCCTCGGCATCGATTTGATGATAGCCATCGAAGAAGGACAAAGAAATCTGGATGACCTTTAGCAACTAATTCAGAACCTAATATCGAGGAGCGATTATCATCGCTGATTCTTTCAACACTTCGTGACCGAATATAATCTATCACACTCACACACTGTGGGTGTTTTTATGATTGCTTCTTGGCATTCTGAGGAATTTAGATCTCTGTTCTTTTAGATTAATCTTCAGGGAGAAAAGTACTTTATTATTTATTATTATTATTTATAATTTACTTTAATTGTTGGATTTACACAACTCTTGAGAGTTCAGTGTTAATCTGACATGATATTAAGCCAAACCACATCGGGATCTGAAAGTTATTATAAATGCCAGATGGTGGACATTTGTATTTATGATGCCTGGCACCTCTCAAGCTTTTTAAGTACCTTTAAAAGTAGGTATTTTGGATTATATAACAAGCTCTGAAAGTATCTTAAGTATAGGGATGCTTTCTTAAATCAGCCACTGAAGGTTCCTCAGAAAAATGATGTTTTTTTAATAAAAGTTCTCCACTAGGCTTGTTCCACTGTGAACAATCAAAGATGACGATAACATACGGAACTTCGATTTTTAATCAACATTTATTCTGAGGGGACATTTGAAAGTATAAAGTGAGTTTAATGGCCCATTTGCAAAATCAAAATCAGTTAATACTAAAATCAGGTAATCTAAAAGACTATTTAGACTGTACTCTAAATAGTCTTTTACTATTAAAAGTAAATATATAAATAGTACATATTTAAATATATATATATAAAAAGTACTGATATACTTTCCGTTTCAAGAACGGTACTTATTCTCAGCTAACGATTATATCCTCGATGTGTTATAGTTGGACTTTATCCCTTGCTTTTCAATTTCTCCTTAAAGAACAGGTCCATCACTTGATTTTAATCTGGTCTTTCCCCCCAAACCTTTACTCTTCAATACATTTCCATTTCAAGGGAATGTAAGCGACTCCTCATTCCAGAAGACGATGCACGTTAAACCGCTGAGAGCTCGAAATTGTACTTCTTATTTATAGAAACCACTAGAAGGCCTTCAGTAACATGGACTTTATCGCGGGATGAAAAGCAACAGGAAGTTGTCAAGGTAAAAGGTCTACTTCTCCCTAGGTTTCCCCCTTCAGCTCTCTCTCTCGGGGAACTTGTGGCAAATGCAATATGGAGCAGCAACCCAACATTTCCCCTTATCAGAGGTGAGACAAGTTCAGTAGCGAGACTGCCTTTCAACCTAAGACACGGGCATTTGCAGTTTTGTTTTTTTTAAATGGTATTTCTTAAGTGTTCACTATGTGCCAGGCACTGTGCAAAGCACTGGGGTAGATATAAGCTAATCAGGTAGAACCCAGTCCATGTCCCACTGGGGGACTCACAGTTTGAATCCCCATTTTACAAACGAGGGAACTGAGGCCCAGAGAAGTTCAGCAACTTGTGCAAGCTCCCACAGCAGATAAGAGGCGGAGCCAGAACTAGAACTCGAGCCTTTTGACTTCCAGGCCCGTACTCTTTCCTCTAGGCCATGCTGCTTCTCAGCTGTCAAGACGTTAGGCTCTGATGGGCCCTGGGTTAATAAAACCTTTGGGCATGAGCACAACAGCGCGAAACAGCCCCCTCAGAGGCGGCCTGCCGGCTACTTATATTTACTGCCTTCAGGGCTCTCAGCAAGACCTCTCCATTGGAGGTTTGATCGCTTAATTTCCCCAAAGTCTCGCTTATCAGAGTTGAAGGCCCAGTCCCCTTGAAGAGAAACACGGCTACAGCAGTTTGGCCTCCAAGAGACAAATTCCAAGCTCCAACTTTTAATAACTGAAGGGAAAAAGAAACCCAAATCAGAACTTGATGGGCTCTAATTAGAGAAGGAGGGCCAGCTGGGGAAGGAGAAAAGGTAGTTGGAGTAACAATTACTCCCCGTAGATGCAAACTTCACTGCTGTATGTTTAAGGCTCCATGAGAGAGCATTGTATAACTTGTTAAATGAAGGAAAGTAAGGAGAGAAAAATGAGGGAATGTGGGGTACAAAGTTGTGTGAATGCACAAATGGGTCAAACCGGCCCGTGCATACCTACGAGAACCTGGGTTCGAATCCCAGCTCTGCCTCTTTCCAGCTGTGGAACCTTGGGCAAGTCACTTGACTTCTCGGGGCCTCTGTTTCCTCATCTGTAAAATGGGGATTCCATACCTGTTCTCACTCTAACTTAGATTGTGAGACACGTGAGGTACAGGGCCCGTTTCCAACCTGATTATCTTGTATCTATCCCAGTGTTTAATACTGGGCTTGGCACATAGTGAACACTTTACAAACATCACAGTTATTATTATGACTATTATTATTATTATCAAGTGGGATTTTGCCTTGGGAACCTTTAGATGGGTTAACTCCCCAGCCTCACCAACCATTTTCCTCAACTCGACCGCTTTAAAATCACTCACTGTGAACATTCAAATAGTTCTTCTGGATTATCCCTACCCAAAATAAAATGATCCAGAACAACACCAAATGCAAAGGAGAGATAGTGGTTGGGACAAGGGCACTGGAGGGGAAAGAAAAATGATAAAATCATTTTCAGAGAAAGCACCTCTAAGATCATCTTTAAAAGTTATATGTGTCTTTCCTAGACTGGCCACCATGGATACGTCTTGTGTGTCAGCAGTGTGCTTGAAGGCCACTGTTTCTTTATAATTAAGGGACAAAGATGGGGGGTTTGAACACTATAAACCTACTCGTTCCCTAATCGAAGACATTCCTACCTGCTTCCTTAACGCCTTCGGCCTTTCAAAGCACCTTTTCAATTAAGCTCCAAACTGAGGCATTCTATCCTAAGTAAACTACAAGTTTATTGTGGGCAGGGAACATGTCTGCCACCTCTTTTATACTGTACTTTCCCAAGCACTTAAGTACAGTGCTCTGGGCACAGTAAATACAATAAATACAACTGATTGATTAGCTTCTTTTCCAGAATAATACTTAAACATGGAAATGAGACTAAAGCAACTAGACCGATGGGTTGCCGGGTAAAAACACAAGACCTGTGAGGCTGCAGGTTTGTGGGGAGTGTAAAGAAAGAAACACTGAACCGAACTACTCAGGCAGGGATCAAGACGAAAAAGACAAAAATGCACAGAAAATGATTTCGTCTAGAGTTCTAAGACTAGATTTGTAAAAATTATTTTAGCTTCAGCTGGCTTTGTGATCTTAGTTATGATTCAGATCTTCCATTTTCCTACCATCTTTAAAGGAGTAAATTAAATGACAGAGAAAAAGAACTCCGAAATTTACCAGAGCTGCAAAAATATTAAATATCCTTTAATGCCACATTTTCCTTTTTTGTTTTGTCACCCCCACCCAAGTAGATACTTCCTTATTCTGGGGAACTGTCTCTGAAAATAGCCCTTGCTAAAATGCAAGATTATTAGGGTAAACCAATCGTGTTTTGACAGAATTCATCCTTCTATTGTCCGAATCTTATTTTGATTGAGGTAGCAACCACTCAGTGTTTTCACTAGCTCCCGTAACTAAGAGGTCTCTTGGCTAATCTTCCCCTATATGCAGAAATCTCAATACTCACTAAGAAAAGGTAGCGTTCTTGTGCTGATGTATTCCGTGCAGCAAGTTTAAGAATCTGTCCTTCTCGTATAAGCTCGTTTGAGGGATGGACAATGTCTTCCTCTTCTCCCAACATCTCATAAACCTCCAATAGCTTCTTAAGATTCTCCTGGCAGAATAAAAATAGTATAAGGTCAGATTAAGGTTCGTTGTGGACAGGGAACTTGCCTCCTATCTCTGTGGTATTGTATCCTCCCATGTGCTTAGTACAGTAAGAGCTCGGTAAAAGCCATTGATTGATTGACTGATTGATTTAATAAAGGAAGCAGCAAGGCCTAGTGGAAAGTGCATGGGCCTGGGAGTCAGAGGACCGGGGTTCGAATTCCCCCTCCACCACTGGCCTGCTGTGTGACCTTAGCCCTCATTTGTAAAATGCAGTTTAAATACCTGGTCTCCCACCTGCTTAGACTGTGAGCCCCATGTGGGACAGGGCCTATGTCTGACCTGATTATCTTGTAATAATAATAATAGTAATAATTTTGGTATTTGTTAAGCGCTTACTATGTGCCAAGCACTGTTCTAAGCACTGGGGTAGATACAAGACAATCAGTTGTCCCACATGGGGCTCACAGTCTTAATCCCCATTTTACAGATGAGGTAACTGAAGCTCAGAGAAGTTAAGTGGCTTGCCCAAGGTCACACAGGAGACAAGTGGCAGAGCCGGGATTAGAACCCACGACCTCTGACTCCGAAGCCCATGCTCTTTCCACTAAGCCAAGCTCCACCGACCTCAGCGCTCAGTACAGTGGTTGGTATATAGTAAGCACTTAACAAATGTCACATTTTTTATTATTGTTAACTCTTCAATCCATCTCAGAAAAAACTGGGATACGACAAAACAAACCCATTTCCAACACAGCACAGAATAAAGAAGTCCCTGATAATGCTTCATCAACAGTTAAATAATGAAACAAGCCTTGGAAAGCCTAGGAAAGGACCAAATTTATGTAAAGTAATCATTAATCTCTCCTAGGTATGAGAGTTAGTAAATTATTAATTGGTTGTTCCCTACGGCTGCTCAGCTGAATTCAATTTTCTTTGTCCGAGCTATATACAAATATGTTGATAAGCTATGCTAACAAGAAAAGAATTCAATCTCTCCCCCTTAATGCCACCTACCATTTTTCGTATTGCACTATTGGAGTGGCTCGCTGCAGTAGAGATAATTTCAAGAGATTCTATATGGGAAATAAAAAGCAATGGATTTACAGAGTTACTCCACATATTAATCAACAGTTGACAAATAGCAGTATGAATCTCAGATCAAAACCATAGCTTGTAATCAATTTATGAAAGAGAAAATGCCAATGAAGAACAATAGATTGTCTAGTTTATCTACTTTGATTCCTAAATCTGATTATAATTAGGAAGGATAAAGAAAAAGAAAAAGGCTATTTTGGATGGTAATACTAGATCAAGATATTTAAAGCATTATTAAAACTAAAAAGTAAAGATTCTTTTCATTCTACCTACTGAGAAACAAAAAACAAAACTCCCCACCCAACAAACACCTCAATCATTCATTCAAAACAGATAGTGACTATTTCTGAAAAATGTCCCCATCCTAAAAACAACACTTTCTTTCATCTGACAGAATGTCATATTTATGCCTAATAAAATGGGCAAAAGTTTAATTGGGGTCATCTTAACTGTGCTACTCACTGTCTAAGTTAAATCAATCTATCGATTGGATCAGGAGGCAGTGTGATCTAGTTGGAAAGGCACGGGCCTCGGTGTCAGAGGACCTGGGTTTTAATCCCAGCTCTGCCAGTTGTCAGCTCTGTGGCCTTGGGCATGTCTATTAACCTCTCTGTGCCCCAATTTCCTCAGTGTAAAATGGGGATGCAAATACCTGTTCTCCCTTCTACCTAAACAGTCAGCCTCGTGTGGAACAGGGACTGTGACCAAACTGATAATAATAATAACAATGATGATGATATTTGTTAAGTGTTTACTATGTGCCAAGTTCTAAGTGCTGGATAACCTACATCTACCCCAGCGCTCAGAAGAGTGCTTGACACATAATAAGTGCCTAATACCATAATAAATGAATAAATGGTAAGTTCTTTAAGGGCCGGGATCATGTCTACCAACTCTATCGTAATGTACTCTCTCAGGCACTGAGGCACACAGCAAGCGCTCAAAACATGCCGCTGTTTGATTCTGAGAGGAAAGCACTGTCCTAAGTGCATGAGGGATTCCAACAGAAATCAGGAGATTTGATCCCGGTCCGTCAGCGTACTTACAAAATTGTAGGAGGAAGGACACGTACATTACAGGGAGAAGAAGGTATTAATAGACTACAGAGATACAGACGTAAGTGCAGGGCGCTGTTAGTACCTAAGGGCTTGGCCGAAGCTGAAGCGCTGAACGTGGGGAGACTTTGAAGCTGGAAGAAGATACGAGGGATTACCCAGAAAAGCCCTTCTGGAGGAGATGTGACTTCTGGAGGGCTTTGAAGACGGAGAGAAATGGTTGTGTAAGTTGTGAAGGAGGGAGGGAGCTGTAAGCAGAAGGGAGGGTGTGAGGAAGAGGTTGGTGTCAGGAGAGAGAGCAAGGCCTAATGAGTAGGTTGGTTTGAGGGGAATGAAGATTGTGAATTGGGGTGTAGTGGGAGAGGAGTAAGAATAAGTAGAGGGGAGAAAGCTGAGTGCCTTAAAACTGATAGAAGTTCCGGTTGGATACGGAGAGGAATTGGTAACCGTCGGAGGCTTCTTTGAGGAGTGGGGTGATGTGTGCAGAGAGATGTTTTAGAAAAATGAGCCGGTCAGCGGAGTGAAGTAAGAACTGGAGTAGGGAGAGACAGGAGGCAGTGAGGTCAAGGATGAAGGTTCGTGGAGTAGTCAAGATGGAATATGAAATGAGCATGGTAGCAGGACAGGAAAACGGTGGATTGTAGAATCATAGTGTAGTTCCAAACAAGAAGTGGCACAGCCTAGTGGATACAGCCTGGACTTGGGAGTCAGAACGACCTGGGTTCTAATCCTGACTCCACCTCTCGTCTGCTCTGTGACCTTGGGCATGTCACTTAGCTTTTCTGTGCTTCAGTTACCAAGACTGTGAGACCCAAGTAGGACATGGACTGTGTCTAACCTGATTATCTTGTATCTACCTCTGTGTTTGCTTATTTATTTAATGATCTATTTATTCATTTTTATTAATGTCTGTCTCTCCCTCTAGATTGTGAGCTTGTTGTGGGCAGGAATGCATATGTCTGTTGTTACAATGTACTCTTTCAAGGGCTTAGTACAGTGCTTTGCACACAGTAAGCACTCAATAAATACGATTGAGTGAATGAATGCTTAGTACAGTACCTGGCGAATAGTGCCTTAAAAAATACCATAAAAAAAGGTTCCAGAAATCTTCAATGGCTAGGTGGATGCGGTGCTTCGAAAGGGAAATATTGCTAATACCCACATCCTTACAACTCATTTTAGGCATTATCCCTTATTGAGAAACCAGCAAAATCAACATTCGATTTTTTATCTATTAATTTTATGGCCCCCTCATTTAAATCAATATCTAAACTCTTCCAAGGGCTAGCTTGGCAATTTAACCATCAAGGCACAATATACGAAAACTTGGCTTACTCTTAGCGTCGTTCCAATCCGGGGATTCGGGGGGAAGTTTCCTCAGATAGTCTTTAAGGAGCAACTCGTAGCGGGGAATGCGCTGAATGGGCTCTAGCATGTGATGCTGCAGGGTTAGATGACCACACACCTTCTGTTTCTGGAGAGAGAGAGAGAGAAAAGCTTTTCAGACACATTTCCCTTCCATCAGTTTGTCCCCAGAAGCCCCATGAGAACCTGCTTTGATAGGAAATAAAAATAATGGAATGGGCCAGGAAGGAAATCATGAAATTGTATAGTTTTCAATCTCTGACAATTTTTACCCAAAGTCAAGGGTTTGTTATAGTCAAACATAAAATCCTTTTATTAATAATAATAATAATAGTAATGGTATCTGTGAAGCACTTACTATGTGCTGAGCACTGTTCTAAGCACTGGGATAGATAATGGTAATGAGGTAATGAGGTTGCCCCAAGTGGGGCTCACAGTCTTAATCCCCATTTTACAGATGAGGTAACTGAGGCACAGAGAAGTGAAGTGACTTGCCCAAAGTCACATAGCTGATAAGTGGTGGAGGCGGGATTAAGACCCATGACCTTTTGACTCCCAAGCCCGGGCTCTTTCCACTAAGCCACGCTGCTTCTCAGACCAGTCTGGGTTGATTTTCGTTGGAGTAAGCAGAAACCATTTCATGATAAGACACCCAAAAACAGCAGTGCGTGTGAACTAAAATGAGACACTAATTGCTGGGTTGCAAAATCTGAACAACTTCAGCTGACAGGAAACTCTTAATCATCAAGGCATTCCTCGCCATTAGATGCTAGCCAGGATCTTAAGGCAACATCGGACCCATTTTCAATAAATAACTCCTAAATAGAATGATGCAACAAGAAAAGAGAATCAGTGTGGCCTACTGGAAACAGCATGGGCCTGGGAGTCAGAAGGACCTGGGGTAAAGAGTTCCAGCTCTGCCACTTGCCTGCCGTGTGACCTTGGGCAAGTCACTTACTTGACTTCTCTGTGCTTCAGTTCCCTCATCTGTAAAATGGGAATTAAGACTGTGAGGTCCATGTAGTCACTTAACCTTTCTGTGCCTCAGTTCCCTCATCTGTAAAATGGGGATTAAGACTGTGAGCCTCACGTGGGACAACCTGATTACCCTGTATCTACCCCAGCGCTTAGAACAGTGCTCTGCCCATAGTAAGCGCTTAACAAATACCAACATCATTATCATTATTATTATGTGGGACATGGACTGTGTCCCACCTGATTAGCTTCTATCTACCCCTGAGCTTAGAACAGTGCCTGGCACATAGTAAGCACCAAATACCATAAAAAAAACTTGCTCACGTCCATAAGAACAAAGGGGCCATTGAATGCTTAATAACATTACGATTACATGAAAGAGTTCTTGAGCAAAAACTGCAGGGGATTTTCTTCAAAACAGAAAGGAGGAATTTAGGTGATCATTTGGTGACCTAAAATAGACCATTTAACTGATGCAAAAAGAGCATTAAGATCAGAGCTTCCCCAAATTTTCACACCCAGGCCCTCTTTTGCTATCTGCCCCAATCTTATATTCCTGTGTCTTCCTTTCCTTATGGCTCTACTGTCATGTTTTCTTTCCCCTAACCCAATCTCCAAATCCTCCTTCCCTCTCAAATATTTATTATCAACATTCTTTTCAATCCTTTCATCATCATCAATGGTATTTACTCATTCATTTATTCATTCAATAGCATTTATTGAGCGTTTAGTCTGTGCAAAACACTGTACTAAGCGCTTGGAATGTACAATACGGCCTCAGATAGAAGCAATCCCTACCCAATGGGTGCTTCTTATGTGCAGAGCACTGTACTAAGCACTTGGGATAGAATGCACAACAGAGTCGGGAGATGCATTCCCTAGCCCACCACAAATTTACAGTATAGATGGGGAGACATTAATAAAAATACATAATTCATATGTTTCTGATCCTCAGACATCTCCCCCACCATTTTGGGAATCATTAATTCAGTAAAGACATTCACTAATGAATCAAGGATTAAACCAAGGCCTCTTAGAGATTAAGACTAGACTTCCGTAACAGGGGATTAACTGGCTCTGTACTGCTAATGGCTTGCTTCCTCTTCGGTATTAGTTCTGAGTTGTAAACCCGTTTCAAATCTGCTTATTTTTCAAAATATGCAAGGGTGGCAAGCAGATTAGTTTAAACACATTAGAGCAAATCTAATCATGGAGAAATTGGTCCATTTTAACAAATATGCAAAAAGTTCCTTCAGGCACTGAGAGGCAACTAAGAAACAGTTTCCTTCTTAAATGGCAGCACTTATGATCTGGTGGTCAATATAGCAATTCAAAAGGGGTCAAAAGCACCATCAACATTTCTTCTTCAAATGCCGTTGGGTCATTTCCGACACATAGCGACTGCATGGACAAATCCTCTTCAGAACATCCCATCTTCTGTCAAAGTCATTTTGGTTTTTGTATCCATAGAGTTTTCTTGGTAAAGATGTGGAAGTGGCTTACCACTGCCTTCTTCCCCTCAACACTTGGTATAAGAAAATTTTCAAGAGGTTGGGGATCAAATTATTTTTCTTATTTCTTAATGATTTCTTAACACAACATTTCTTAACGTTATAAAGCACAGGACACCGTGGAATATCACCTTAAATAAAACCCTCATGACACGAATTGAAACCACCTTATTACCTGAATATCTTCGATCACTGATTTGAACTGGGGAGTCCTTTCCATCATGGTTTTCACCAATTCCATTGCATGGTCAAAGCCTTTCACGTATTCTCCGTACATCTTGAGGAAAGGAGCCAATTTCTGTAGGATGTCACCAATTCTGGGAGTTGTTGCCCTAAGCATTGATGGAGGACAGACCGTTATAATCTACCGCATTCATTCACTCATTCATTTCATTCAATCGTATTTATCGAGCGCTTACTGTGTACTAAGTGCTTGGGAGAGTATACTACAAAATAAACAGTCACATTCCCTGCCCACAATGGGCTTACAGTCTAGAGTGAGAGAGCCAGAGAGCAATGCAATTAAAAAAAAATTACAGATATATGCAAAAGTGCTGTGGGGCTGGGAGGGGGGAACAGGAAAGGGAGCAAGTCAGGGTGACGCAGAAGGAGGTGGGAGATGAGGAAAAGTGGGGCTTAGTTTGGGAAGGCCTCTTGGAGGAGATGGGCCCTCAATAAGGCTTTGAAGTGGGGGGAGAGTCATTGTCTGGCGGATTTGAGGAGGGAAGGCGTTCCAGGCCAGAAGCAGGACATGATCTAGGGGTCCACGGTGAGATAGATGAGACTGAGGCACAGTGAGAAGGTTAGCACTAAAGGAGTGAAGTGTGAGGGCTAGGTTGTAAAAGGTGAGAAGTGAGTGAGGTAGGAAGAGGCAAGGTGGAGAACTGCTATAAAGCCAATGGTGAGGAGTTTTTGTTCGACACACAGATGGATGGGCAACCACTGGAGTCTTCTGAGGAGTGGGGTGACACGTTTTTGTAGCAAAATATGCCGCACGATCAGGCATTTCACAGAACTCACAGAAATTCAACCGTTCCGCTTTTGTTTTCTTTCTTTCTTTGCCAACAAGGGCTAACGTCCCTGAATCGTCATCATCATTATTGTCAATGGTATTTATTGAGTGCTCATTTTGTGTAGAGCACTATTCATTCATTCAATGGTATTTATTGAGTGCTCATTTTGTGCAGAGCACTGATTCATTCATTCAATCGTATTTATTGAGCGTTTACTGTGTGTAGAGGGAGAAGCAGCGTGGCTCAGTGGAAAGAGCACGGGCTTTGGAGTCAGGGCTCATGAGTTCGAATCCCAGCTCTGCCACTTGTCGGCTGTGTGACTGTGGGCAAGTCACTTCACTTCTCTGCGCCTCAGTTCCCTCATCTGTAAAATGGGGATTAAGACTGTGAGCCCCACGTGGGACAACCTGATTCCCCTATGTCTACCCCAGCGCTTAGAACAGTGCTCGGCACATAGTATGCGCTTAACAAATACCAACATTATTATTACTGTAGTAGGCACTTGGGAGAGTGCACTTTAACGATAGACACATTCCCTACTCACAGTGAGCTTACAGTCTAGAGAGGGAAACAGACATTACTATAAATAAGTAAATTACAGATGTGGACATAAGTGCTTTGGGGCTGCGAAGGGGGATGAATAAACTCTTGGGAGAGTGAAACAACAGAGTTGGCAGGCACACATTCCCTGCCCACAATCAGTTTGCGGTCTAGAGGGATGGTGGATTTGGGGAGGGGGCAGAAGAAGCATCACTGAGGCTTGCTGGCGTTTAAAGGATTCTAGCAGTGACCCTCAATTACCTTTCCATGAGGAAAAAAGAAATGAAGCAAACTGTCCACAATGTCTAAAACAGAACTCCATATTTTCCCACCTAAATCTTATCTTCTTCCTGATTTTCCTGTCACTGTAGGCAGCACCACCATCCCTCCTGTATCACAACCCTGCAACCTTGGCATTATCCTTGACTCTTCTCTCTCAACTCATGTAGTCAACCTGTCACCAAATCCTGTCAGTTCCACTTTCACAACATCGCTAAAATCCGCCCTTTCCTTTCCATTCAAATGGCTATCATGCTAATACAATTACTCATCCTATCCCACCTGGATTACTGCATCAGCCTCTTTGCTGACCTCCCAGCTTCCTGCTTCTCCCCACTCCAGTGCATACTTCACTCTGCTGCCCAGATGACTGTTCTACAAAAACATTCAGTCCATGTTTCCCCACTCCTCAAGAACCTCCAGTGGTTGCCCACCAACCCCTGCCTCAAACAAACTCCTTTAAAGCACTCAATCACTTTGCCCCCTCCTACCTTCTCTTGCACCCAGCTCGCACACTTCGCTCCTCTAATGCCAACCTTCTCACTGTAGTTTGACCTCGTCTATCTCCCCGTCGACCTCTCGCCCACGTCCCGGCTCTAGCCTGGAACACCCACCCTCTTCATATCCGACAGACGATCACTATCCCCATCTTCAAAGCCTTAATGAAGGCCCAACTCCTCCAAGAGGCCTTCCCTGACTAAGCTCTCCTTTCCTCTTCTCCCATTTCCTTCTTAGAGAAGCAGCGTGGCTCAGTGGAAAGAGCCTGGGCTTGGGAGTCAGACGTCATGGGTTCGAATCCCAGCTCCACCACTTGTCAGCTGTGTGACTGTGGGCAAGTCATTTACCTTCTCTATGCCTCAATTACTCCATCTGTAAAATGGGGATTAAGACTGTGAGCCTCACGAGGGACAACCTGATTCCCCTGTATCTCCCCCAGCGCTTAGAACAGTGCTCTGCACATAGTAAGCGCTTAACAGATACCAACATTATTATTATTATTCTGCATCGCCCTGATTTGCTCCCTTTATTCATCACCACTCAGCCTGCCCGAGAGTGCTTATATACATAACCATAATTTATTTATTTATATTAATGTCTGTCTCCCCCTCTAGACTATAAGCTCATTGTGGGCAGGGAATGTGTCTACCAATTCTATTACATTGCAGTTTACTCATCCAAACGCTTAAGACAGTGCTCTGTAGAGAGTAAGTGCTCAATAAGCAGCAGCGTCAGAAGCAATGAGAAGCAATGAGAAGCAGTGTGGCTGAGGGGAAAGAGCCGGGGCTTGGGAGCCAGAGGTCATGGGTTCTAATCCCGGCTCTGCCACTTAACAGCTGTGTGACTTTGGGCAAGTCACAACTTCTCTGGGCCTTAATTCCCTCATCTGTAAAATGGGGATTAACTGTGAGCCTCACGTGGGACAGTCTGATGACCCTGTATCTCCCCCAGCGCTTAGAACAGTGCTTGGCACATAGTAAGCGCTTAACAAATACCAACATTATTATTATTATTAAAATGGGAATTATGACTGTGAGCCCCACGTGGAACACCCTGATTACCTTGTATCTAGCCTAGTGCTTAGAACAGTGCTTGGCAAATAGTAAGCGATTAACAAATATCAACATTATTATTAGTAGTAGTAAGAGCTTAACAAATCTCCTCTCCTCCAAAAAAAGGATTGATTGAAGCAATTCAACTGCCCCATGTATCTGTCGCTCTCTCCTCCCTCTTCCCCTAACTCTCCCTCTCCAGTCTTCTGCCATTTACTCACTCCCCTAATGCCACCTGCTTACTGTGCCATCATCTCGTCTATCTCACTCCCCAACTCTTGCCCACATCCTGCCTCCGGCCTGAAATGCTCTTCCTCCTCACACTCGGCAGACGATCACGCTTCCCACCTTCAAAGCCTTACTGAAGGCACACCTCCTCCAAGAGGCCTTCCCCGACAAAGGCTTCATTTCCTCTGCTCCCTCTCCCTTCTGGGTCACTCTAGGACTTGGAATTCATTCATCCTTTCAGTTGTATTTATCGCGCGCTTACTGTGTGCAGAACACTGTACTACTAATAATAATGTTGGTATTTGTTAAGCGCTTCCTATTGTGCAGAGCACTGTTCTAAGCGCTGGGGTAGATACAGGGTAATCAGGTTGTCCCGCGTGAGGCTAACAGTCTTCATCCCCATTTTACAGATGAGGTAACTGAGACACAGAGAAGTTAAGTGACTTGCCCACACTCACACAGCCAAGCTTGGTCTAGTGGCAAGAGCACGGGCTTGGGAGTCAGAGGACGTGGGTTCTAATCTCAGTTCTTCCACTAGTCTGCTGTGTCACCTTGGGCAAGTCACTTAATTTCTCTGGGCCCCAGTTGCCTCAACTGTAAAACGGGGATTAAGACTATGAGCCCCACGTGGGACAGGGACTGTATCCAACCTGATTACCTCGTATCTCCCGCAGCTCTCAGAACAATGCTTGGCACATAGTAAGCTCTTAACAAATAGCATAATTATTATTACAATATAATAATAACAGACACATTCCCTGCCCACGACGAGCTTACATTTTGGCACCCTTTATTCCCCCCTCCCTCAGCCCCATAGCACTTAACGTACATATCCACTATTTATTTGCATTAATGTCTGCCTACACTTCTAGACTGCAAGCTCTCTGTGGGCAGGGAACGCGTCTCTCAACTCTGTTCCTTCTCAAGGGATTAGTATGATGTTCTGCACACAGTAAGTGCTCAATAAATATGATTGTTTGACTGAGCGATTGGCTGAATAAAAATGATAATAATAATGATGGTATCATTAAAGTACTTATTACGTGCCAAGCACTGTTCTAAGTGCTAGGGGAGATACAAGGTAATCAGGTGGTCCCATGTGGGGCTCACAGTCTTAATCCCCATTTTACAGATGAGGTAACTGAGGCCTAGAGAAGTTAAATGACTTTCTCAAGGACACACAGCAGACAAGTGGCGGAGTCGGAATTAGAACACACATCCTCTGACTCCCAAGCCCAGCTCTTGCCACTAGGCCAAACTGTTTCTAACTACAATAATTTAGAGAAGCGGTGTGGCCTCATGGAAAGAGCACAGATCTGGGAGTCAGAGAACCTGTGTCCTAATCCCAGCTCTGCCGCTTGTCTGCTGTGATCTCTCATCTGCAAACTGGGGGTTCCATATCAGTTCTTCCCCTATTTGGACTATGAGCCCCACCTGGTTATCTACTCAGGGCTTGGTACAGTGCTTGGCACATAGTAAGCGCTTAAAAATACTACAATTATTATTATTAATTTATGGCAAGAAGAAATGGAGTGCAAAATAGACATTTCTTTCCACTAGCCTGGAATTCCCTCTTCCGTCCATATATGCCAGACCACCACTTTCTCAAACAATAATAATAATAATGTTGGTATTTGTTAAGCGCTTACTATGTGCCGTGCATTGTTCTAAGCGCTGGGGTAGATACAGGGTCATCAGGTTGTCCCACGTGAGACTCACAGTTAATCCCCATTTTACAGACGAGGTAACTGAGGCACAGAGAAGTGAAGTGACTTGCCCACGGTCACACAGCTGACGAGTGGCAGAGCCGGAATTCGAACCCATGACCCCTGACTCCGAAGCCCAGGCTCTTTCCACTAAGCCACGCTGCTTCCCCAACAAACAACAACAACAACAAACAACAAAGCACTACTAAGATGACATCTCTTCCAAGAGGCCTTCCCCAATTAAGCCCTCTTTTCCCCACCTCCCTCTCCCTTTTGTATCATCTGGGCACATGGATCTATAACTTTGGGCTATTTGATATACACCCCACCCTCAACCCCCCATCACTTCTGAGCATATCCTTAAATCATAAATTATAAATTCTTGATTCATATTAACAGCAGTCTCCCCATCTAGACTTTAATCCCAGCTCCGCCACTCGTCTACTGTGTGGCCTTGGGGAAGTCACTTCACTTCTCTGGGCCTCAGTGACCTCAGCTGGAAAATGGGGATTGAGACTATGAGCCCCACATGGGACAGGGACTGTGTCCAACTTGATTTGCTTGTATCCACCCCAGAGCTCAGTACAGTGCCTGGCACATAGTAAGTGCTTAACAAATACCATTATTATTATCGTAAACTCAACGTGGGTAGAGAACCTATCTACCAACTCTTTTATAGTGTACTCTCCCAAGTGCTTAGTCCAAAGCTCTGCACATAGTAAGCACTCAATGAATACGAATGATGATGACAATGATAATGATGCTCTGTCAGATGACGATCAATAATAAGCAGCACAGGCTCAAACGTTGCTTTAAGGGGATGAAATCGTAAAAACAAATTTTAGAAGTCTACTGGAAAGTGATTATCACGGAAGCCATCTAGAAACCAAATTTTTCATGATTCCTTAGGCTTGAGACTCATTAGACTCATTTATATTAATCCCTGTTTATTCATAACAGTGTCTGTCTCCCCCTCTAGACTGTAAGCTCCTTGTGGGCAGGGAATGTGTTCACTAATTCTGTTATATTGTAGAGGCCTGTGAGTCAGAAGGTCATGGGTTCTAATCCCAGCACCACCACTTGTCTGTTGTGTGAACTTGGGCAAATCACTTCACTTCTCTGTGCCTCAATTACCTCATCCGTAAAATGGGGATTGAGATCGTGAGCCCCAGGTGGGACAAGGGACTGTAACCAACCCCTATTAACTTGCATCCATCTCAGCACTTAGTACAGTGCTTGGCACACAGTAAACACTTAGCAAATACCACTATTATTATTATTATTAATAATGTTGGTATTTGTTAAGCGCTTACTATGTGCAGAGCGCTATTCTAAGAGCTGGGGTAGATACAGGGGAATCAGGTCGTCCCACGTGAGGCTCACAGTTAATCCCCATTTTACAGATGAGGGAACTGAGGCACAGAGAAGTTAAGTGACTCGCCCACAGTCACACAGCTGACAAGTGGCAGAGCCGGGAGTCGAACCCATGACCTCTGACTCCGAAGCCCAGGCTCTTTCCACTGAGCCACGCTGCTTAGTGCTTAGGGCAGTGCTCTATGTATTGTGAACGCTCAATAAAAACCTTTAATTGATTGACTGATTGATTCTATTCCCTATACCTGAATCTGAGAGGGGCAGATCTCTCCCTGGCCTGGCTCCCTTGTTTTCTGTTCACGTTGGTCTGAGCAAAGAATTACCATGAAGGGAATAAAGTCTCCCGGAAGATGACAATGTGCAGTCAACAGTCGATTGTAATTACTGAGCGCTCACTGTGTGCAGAGCACTGTACTAAGCACCAGGGAGAGTCCAATAGAACAGTATAACAGGCACATTTCCTAGGGGGAAGACAGACATTAACAGGCTCATGACCAAGGGCCTTCATCAGCTTTCGCAAATCGCTCTCACCATTCTTGCATTCGTTTCTCCAGCTCAGGCAGCAAGAATTTAGTATGGAAGACATTAATGGACGAAATGTTGGAAAAGATCTTATTCACCATCTCTGCTGGAAACGAGCCCCGGTTAGCTTCTTCCATGAGTTTACAGTAAAATACCTGAAAGAGAATCAGATTTTGCAGGGTCAAAGGAAGTACTTAATACTTCAAGTAATAAAATTCATTTTTGGGTGGGAATGGGAATTTACATAAAGAAATAATTGCAGTAAGATGAGAAGTTCGGTTCACATAGTAGCATGTTTAACAACAAAAGCAACAAAAGGGTTGGGGAGAGGGTAGTAGGAACTCAAACAATTTCTAGTCCAGAGCCCGATCAAAGCTGTAAAAGAGTACAATACTTTTTTTTCAATTGCGTACAATCAGAGATACACATGAGAATCTATTGATCTTAATGCACATTAGTCTCTCAAAGGCCAGTCTCTCGATCACCGTTTCACCCCTGAGCAAATTATTTTTTTACCTCAAAAATTCACAGCTACCAATGAGGATCTGCATGGGTGCAGTTTTGCAAATCATGAGTATGAAAATAGAAAACTATCTGGTACTGTGGTCTTTGAGTTTGGCACTCGCGCTGCAAGAGAATGAGCACTACTCTTGTTTCTGGTACGCTGCCCTCTCGTCCCCAATTTGCCATGATAGACATCCCCCGGCCAGCCTCCAAACTGAACCTTGCTTTCCAATCTCCCCCCTCCACCTCCTCACTCACACTGTTCCTCTGGGTTAACAATAATAGTAATAATAATAATGATGATGATACTTGTCAAGCGCTTACTATGCGCCCAGCACTGTTTTAAGTGGGAGGGTTAGTTGGACACAGTCCTTGTCCCACACTGGGCTCACAGCTTTAATCTCCATTTTACAGATGGAGGAACTGAGGCCAAGACAATTTAAGTGACTTGATCGAGATCAAACAACAGACAAGTGGCGGAGCCAGAATGAACACCCGGGACCTCTGATTCCCAGGCCTGTGTTCTTTCCACTAGGCCATGCTGCTTCCATATGCATATATTCCTGCTCACTTATTTACTTTGACCACTCTAGTAATAAATGTTTTTCGGTTTGCCCCTCATATTAGAATGTGCCCTCGTGTTTCCTCAGGGGCAGGAAACATGCCACTTTGTTCCACAGCTGGGAGAACGATGGCTTTTACTTCACCTGAAGTAAACTTTTCATGTCATCCCTCCATGCTGTACTGAGTTGGCGATCAGGGGAACTCACTCTCCTCTCACCCATTTCCTGCCCCAAACTCTGGCAATCAGGGGAACTCACCCTCCCCGCACCCATTTCCTTCCTCGTGCTCTGCTCGTCCCTCCTCACTCACTTCACTTCTCTGGGCCTCAGTTCCCTCATCTGTAAAATGGGGATTGAGATTGTGAGTCCCACGTGGGTAAGGGACTGTGTTCAACCCGATTTGCCTGTATCCACCCCAGAGCTTAATATAGTGTCAGGCACATGTAAGCACTCATCAAATACCACAATTATTATTATTAACTTCACCTCAGAGCAGCTTTCAAAATTGTTTTCCTGTTTCCTTGCAGCTCTGACACCTTCCCTTTTTTTTTTCTTTTAATGGCACTTGTTAAATGCTTACTATGTGCCAGGCATTGTACTAAGTGCTGGGATAGATACAAGGTTGAGTACAGTTCATGTCCCACGAGAGCTCATGTTCTTAATCCCCACTTTATAGATGAGGCAACTGAGACATAGAGAAGTGAAGTGACTTGCCCAAGGACAGACAGCAGACAAGTGGCGGAGTCGGGATTAGAACCCAGGTCTTTTGGACTCCCAGGCCCGTGCTCTATCCACTAGGTCATGAGACTTCCCTGCTCCCGTGGCTTAGTGGAAAGAGCACGGTCTTGGGATTCAGAGATCACGGGTTCTTATCCCAGCTCCACCACTTGTCAGCTGTGTGACTTTGGACGTCACTTAATGCTTTGCACAGAGTAAGCGCTTAACAAATGCCATCATTATTATTAACTTCTCTGTGTTTCAGTTACCTCATCTGTAAAATGGGGATTAAGACTGTGAGCCCCACGTGGGACAACCTGATTACCTTGAATCCTCTCCAGTTCTTAGAACAGTGCTTGGCACATAGTAAGCGCTTAACAAATACCATTATTTCTAGACTGTGAGCCCACTGTGGGTAGGGATTGGCTCTATTTGTTGCTGAATTGTATTTTCCAAGGGCTTAGTAGAGTGCTCTGCACACAGTTAGCGCTCAATAAATACGATTGAATGAATGAATGCCTTCCCCATCCCTGCCTCCCATCAGGTGTTGCTTTCAATGTTTAAGAAAAAACTGGTTCACGTCAGTGCCCGACCCCTTTCTCAACCACAGCTCCCAAGACTACCCCGGGTATTTGAGAAGGCCAAAGATAACTGGGAGAAGCAGCATGGCTTAGTGGCTAGAGCACGGGCTAGGGAGTCAGAAGGTCATGGGTTCTAATTCCGGCTCCACCACTTGTCAGCTGTGTGATCTTGGTCAAGTCACTTCACTTCTTTATGCCTCAGTTACCTCATCTGCAAAGTGGAGAATAGGACTGCGAGCTCTATGTGGGAAAGGGACTGTGTGAAAAGCAGTGTGGCTTAGTGGCAAGAGTCCAGGCTTGGGAGTCAGAGGTCATGGGTTCTGATCCCAGCTCCGAACAGAACAGTGCTCGGCACATAGTAAGTACTTAACAAATACCAACATTATTATTATCAATCCCGGTTCCGCCACCTCTCTGCAGTGTGACCTTGGGCAAGCCATTTAACTTCTCTGTGCCTCAGTTACCTCATCTGTAAAATAAGGATTGAGACTGTGTGCCCCACACAGGACAGGGACTGTGTCCAACCTGATTTGCTTGTATCCACCCAACTGCTTAGCACAGTACCTGGCACACAGTAAGCGCTTAAGAAATACCCTAATTATTCTTTATGTACACATATTCTTGTGAGTGAACTTGCACTCAACCAGTATTTGAATCTTACTATTATTATGTCAGTACATGTACAATAAAATAATGTGATAGTAGTAAGAATCAAATACTGATGAGTTGAAGTTCACTCACAAGAATGTGACAGTGGAGCTGAACTTGCTTTTCACGGAGGGTAAAATTGTCGCCTCCTCCCACTCTGGCATCGCCAGCCAATAATCAGGCAAACCACCTTCTCCCCAAATTGCAAGCCATCTCTGTTTTCTTCCCCAACTCCACCACTGAGAAGTTTTTCATTATTTCTTGCCCACTCTTGTACCACTCTATGCCCCTGAGTTGGCTCTCTCCTTCCCTACCACCTGGGGATGCTTTTTAAATCATGTTTGACACGTTTGTTCATTCATTGATTCAGTTGTATTTATTGAGCGTTTAGAGCCGGGATTAGAACTCATGACCTTCTGACTCCCAGGCCCATGCTCTATCCACTAGGTCATGCTGCTTCTCACATAAACAAAATAATAGTAATGATGATAATAACAATAGCATTTGTTAAACACTTACTATGTGCTAAGCACCGTACTGAGTACTGGATAGATTCAAGATAATTCATTTAATCTTAGTTACTGAGAGTTTACCATGTAGTAAGCACTTGGGAGAGTACAATATAAGGATAAAAGTCACATTCTCTACCCATAACGTGCTTACAGTCTAGAAAGGGAGAGTGACAGTCCCTGTCCCACATGGAGTTCACAGTCTAAACACATGGGAGAACAGCCATTGAATCCCCATTTTACAGATGAGAAAACTGAAGCCCAGAGAAGTTAAATGACTTGCCCAAGGTCATGCAGCAGACAAATGGTGGAGCCAGGATTAGAACCCTGGTCTCCTGACTCTCAGGCTGGGCTCCTTCCACTAGGCCACCCTGCTTCTCTGCTCCGGTGGCTTTTCTGTGGAATCGCAGCTATCAAGGTTCCCAATAGCCTCACTGTGATGCGTACACGCCCAATATGGAGGAAAAAGGGAGGCTGGTGATGGACAGAATGTGGCCTTTATTTCCACGGAAGAAACAGTTCTCAAATTGCTGATTTCGCTAACAGTTCATTCGTTCATTCAATCGCATTTATTGAACGCTGACTGTGTACAGAGCACTGTACTAAGCATTGGCGAGAGTAGAGTATAACAATAAACAGACACATTCCCTGCTCACAACAAGCTTACTGTGCCATCCTCTTGAGAAGGGAATACCTGCTGGCGTACCACCACATGACGCGGAAACGATGCCCTTTCCATTAGATCTCTCTGCTTTTCCACAACTTTCGGGACCCTCTCTATCAACCAATCCATGGTATTTATTGAGTGATTACTGCGTTTAGGGTACTGGACTAAGCGCTTGGGCAAGTACAATACCACAGAATTGGTAGAGAGTATGATCCCTCCCCACAACCCACCTGCCCGCTCAAGACCAACTGAGTGAGGAAACCGAATGTTCAGTTACGGGGCTGGCGTGGCTTGGTGGAAAGAGCCCGGGCTTGGGAGTCAGAGGTCATGGGTTCTAATACCGGCTCCGCCACTTGTCTGTTTTGTGACCTTAGGCAAGTTACTTCACTTCTCTGGGCCTCAGTTACCTCATCTGTAAAAATGGGGGTTAAAAAATGTGAGCCCATTGTAGGACAATCTGATTACCCTGTATCTACTCCAGTGCTTAAAACAGTGCTCAGCACATAGTATGCGCTTAGCAAATATCATAATAATAATAATAATTATTATTATTATAGTCTGACTAAAATCCACATTCTCCAAGAGGGTTTTCCCAACTAAATCCTAATCCCCCCATTCCCTCTCCTTTCTGTGTTGCCTATGCACTTAGATCTTTTATACTGTTTCTTATCGATGCCTAGTGGTAAAAGTCCAGCTTGAAGTCAGAGGTCATGGGTTCTAATCTTGCCTCCGCCGCTCGTCTGCTGTGTGACCTTGGGCAAGTCACTTAACTTCTCTGTGCCTCAGTTACCTCATCTGTAAATTGGGGATTGAGCCTGTGAGCCTCACTTGGTACAACCTGATCACCTTGTATCTTCTCCAGTGCTTAGAACAGTGCTTGGCACTGAGTAAGTGCTTAACAAATACCATGAATATTACTATTATTATGTCTTACTCCACCCCCCTAGACTGTATGTAAATCCACTCTGGGCAGGGATTATCTCTCATTATTCCTGTACTGTACTTTCCTAGTGCTTAGTACAGTGCTCTGCACACAGTAAGTGCTCAATAAATATGATTGAATGAATGAATCTCTACCCTTTAAGCTTGATAGCTACTCTACCGTCAGCCCTAAGGTACTGATGTGCGACTCTGGAATTTATTCATTCATTCAATCGTATTTATTGAGTGCTTACTGTGTGCAGAGCACTGTACTAAGTGCTTGGAAAGTTCAATCGGCAACTGAGAGGGACAATCCCTACCCAACAACAGGCTCACAGTCTAGAAGCGGGGAGACAGACAACAAAACAAAACACACAAGTGGACAGGCATCGATAGCATCAATATAAATAATTTTAATGTCTGTCTCCCCTTCTAGACTGGAAGCTCCTCATGGGTAGGGGAACATGCCCACCAATTCCACTGTATTGTACTCAACCAAGTGCTTAATACAGCGCTAGGCACACAGAAGGCATTCAATAAATAACCTTGATTGATTGACTGATTACACATGGACCATGGGACCTTTGATTCATTTACCTGTACGGACCCAAGTTATTTGGTGACGGAGGTCGACGACAAGTTGACCTCTATTTCTGGAGATGCCAATGATTGTACTTTTCTGATTATTTTTGGCTTTTTACATTTTCATTGATTAGCCAGTCCCTCTTGCCCAAACAAGGGTTGATTTATAAATGAGCCTCACACTCAAACTCCTCACGCTTTCCTGTCAAGCAGGAAATTCTATACATAAGTCAATCTCTTGAAATACCAAAAGCAAAAAAAAAAAAAAACTAAAAAAATGCTTCTAACCTTCGTTCATTCATTCGATAGTATTTACTGAGCGCTTACTATGTGCAGAGCACTGTACTAAACGCTTGGACTGTACAAATCGGTAACAGATAGAGACAATCCCTGCCCTTTGACGGGCTTATAGTATTATTCATTCGTCCAATAGTATTTATTGAGTGCTTACTGTGTGCAGAGCACTGTACCAAACGCTTGGAATGTACAATTTGGCAACAGATAGAGACAATCCCTGCCCAATAATGGGCTCACAGTCTTCCCAAAACAAGAGAAAGACTGAAATATTTGTGAAAATAGGAAAGAAATTACCTGGTCTAATAGGTCAAGTCGGTTGACGTACGCCCTTTCTGTAAGCAAAAGTTCATTGGCTATATTGTGAAGTTTCTGTTCATCGGTTTCCTGGAAAAAAAGAACAAAAGAAAAAAAGTTAAGCAGGTTTGGTAAAGTTATAGCATTTATTTTTCACAAACACTTACTGACTTATCAAAAAAAGTGCTAATTAGCTGCCATTCTCACTGTTATCTATCAAGATAAGTTTAACAAGGATCCGAATGGAATTAAAGATAAAATGGAGTAGCCTATTGAATCCAAGCTTATCAAGCTTATAAGCATTACTCACTAGACCTACGGCTCAAAATGGTTGTACATCTGTTACTTTCAGAACAGTCCCAGATAAGCTGGTGGTCAGAAATAGTTTCAAAAGACCCCTGACTCAGGGCATGTTCAGATGTTCCAAGGCAAAACACAGATGCTTGAAAATTGTAATTCCACAACACCTCCTTTCCCCATTGTACTTGGGGCAATCTCAGATTCAGACACGGCTGAGCCTGCAACACTCATTCTGAAGGGCAATCATTTCCTTGAAAGAAGCCAACAGATCTTAAGAGCTTGGTACAGTGAGTGCTCAGTAAATATGATCCCGACTCTGCCCCTTGTCAGCTGTGTGACTTTGGGCAAGTCGTTTCATTTCTCTGTGCCTCAGTTCCCTCATCTGTAAAATGGGGATGAAGACTGGGAGCCTCACGTGGGACAACCTCATTCCCCTGTATCTCCCCCAGCGCTTAGAACAGTGCTCGGCACATAGTAAGCGCTTAACAAATACCAACATTATTATGATTGATTGTGCATCTTTGTACTTCTCCAAGCGCTTAGTTAATAATAATAATAGTCATAATAATTGTGGTTTCTGTTCAGCGTTTACTACGTGCCAAGAACTGTACTAAGCGCTGGGGTGGGTACAAGCAAATCGGGTCGGACATAGTCCCTGTCCCACGTGGGGCTCAATCTCGATCCAGCACTTAAAACAGTGCCCAGTGCTTAGAAGAGTGCTTGGCACATAGTAAGTGCTTAACAAATACCATCGTTATTATTACAGATGAGGGAACTGAGGCCCAGAGAAGAGAAGTGACTTGTCCCCAAGGTCACACAGCAGACAAGGGACGGAGCCGGGATTAGAACCCATGACCTCCTGACTTTCAGGCCCCTGCTCTCTCCACTACGCCATGCTGCTTCTCTTGTTCAGTAAATTCCCCCATCATTACTCCTACAAGACTATCCATCAATCAATCAGTGATACTTATTGAGTGCTTATTGTGTGCAGAACACTGTACTGAGGACTTGGGAGACAATACAACAGGGTAGGAAGACCGGTTCCCTGTCCACAATGAGCTTACAGTCTAGAAGGAGAGATAGTCATTAGTATAAATGAATAAATTATATTACAGATCTGTATATAAGTGCTATGGTGACGCAGAAGGGAGTGGGAGAAGAGGAAAGGAGGCTTTAATCCGGGAAGGCCTCTTGGAGGAGATGGGCTGCTTTAGGAGAAGCAGCGTGGCTCAGTGGAAAGAGCCTGGGCTTGGGAGTCAGAGGTCATGGGTTCGAATCCCAGCTCTGCCACTTGTCAGCTGTGTGACTGTGGGCGAGTCACTTCACTTCTCTGTGCCTCAGTTACCTCATCTGCAAAATGGGGATGAAGACTGTGAGCCTCACGTGGGACAACCTGATGACCCTGTATCTCCCCCAGCGTTTAGAACAATGCTCTGCACATAGTAAGCACTTAACAAATACCAAGATTATTATTATTAATAAGGCTTTGAAGGCAGGGGAGAATGAACATCTGACCATTATGAACTGTAAACTCATTATGGGCAGGAAATGTCACTGTTTATTGTTGTGTTGTACTTTCCCAAGAGCTTAGTACAGTGCTCTGCACAGAGTAAGCGCTCAATAAAACGATTGGATGAATGAATGAATATGAATAGGGAGGCAGATTTAGGCCAGAGGCAGATTGAGGGCAAGGGGTCAGGCGGGAGAGAGACAAGAACGAGGTTCAGAGAGTAGGATGGCATTAGAGGAGCGAAGCGTGCGGGCCGGACTGTAGTAGGAAATCAGGGAATTAAGGAAGGAGGGGGCAAGGTGATCGACTGCTTTCAAGACGATGGGGAGGAGTTTCGGTTTGATGTGGATGTAGATAGGCAACCACTGGAGGTTCTTGAGGAGTGGGGAGACATGGACTGAACAGTTTTGTAATAATAATAATAATGTTGGTATTTGTTAAGCGCTTACTATGTGCCGAGCACTGTTCTAAGCGCTGGGGTAGACACAGGGGAATCAGGTTGTCCCACGTGGGGCTCACAGTCTTAATCCCCATTTTACAGATGAGGGAACTGAGGCACCGAGAAGTTAAGTGACTTGCCCAAAGTCACACAGCTGGCAAGTGGCAGAGCCGGGGTTTGAACCCATGACCTCTGACTCCAAAGCCCGTGCTCTTTCCAGTGAGCCACGCTGCTTCTCAGTGAGCCACGCTGCTTTGTAGAAAAAAGATACGGGGAGAGGAGTGAAATATGGAGTGGAGTGGGAAGAGACAAGAGGTTGAGAGATCAGCAAGGAGGCTGATGCACGAATCCAGGCAGGAGAGGCTTAAATGCTTGGATTAATATGGTAGACGTTTGGAAGGGAGGAACGCATGGGTTTTACTGATGTTGTGAAGGTTGCCCTGACAGGATTTGGTGGCCGACTGAATGTGGGTGTTGAATGAGAGAGATGAGTTGAAGTCTCCCCCGATTAGAGTGTAAGCCCGTCAAAGGGCAGGGATGGTCTCTATCTGTTTCCGATTTATACATTCCAAGCGCTTAGTACAGTGCTCTGAACATAGTAAGCGCTCAATAAATACTATTGAATGAATGAATGAATGAAAGTCACTGTGGGCACAGAATACATCTGTTTATTGTTATATTGTACCCGCTTAGGACAGTGCTCTGCACACAGTAAACGCTCTATAAATACGAATGACGAATGAATGAAAGTTAATCCCAATGTTACCAGCTTGTGGGACAGGGAGGACAGTGGTGCTGTCTACAATGGTGGGAAAGTCACGGGGAGGACAGGGTTTGGATGGGAAGATGAGGAGCTCTGTTTTGGTCATGTTAAGCTTAAGGTGATGATGCTGCTGCTGATGATAGCATTTGTTAAGTGCTTACTATGTGCAAAGCACTGTTCTAAGAGCTGGGGAGGATGCAAGGTGATCGGGTTGTCCCACGTGGCGCTCACAGTCTTAATCCCCATTTTACAGATGGGGTAACTGAGGCCCAGAGAAGTGAAGTGACTTGCCCAAAGTCACACAGCTGACAGGTGGCTGAGCTGGGATTCGAACCCATGACCTCCGACTCCCAAGCCCGGGCTCTTCCACTAAGCCACGCGTGATGGCAGGACATGAAGTAAAGAGAATCCTGAAGGCAGGGGGAAGTATGAAATGGTAGGGAAGGAGAGATAATCACTACATAGCTCTGGTCAGAACGGTTTTCAGTAAAGTAAAATAGAGACAGGAGAGGGGCAGGACTGGAGATGGGGAGATTTAGAAGGATTCTGAAGCAAAAGTCAGTATGGCAAATGCCTCGATCGGCATGGGGCCATTTTGGATGGAAAGGGAGGAGCAGAACCGAGAAATAGTGAGGAGGAAAAGCAGACAAGGTTTCGGGAGGATTACTAAAGATTTTTCTCCCCAAAGTCATGTTCATCATCCATAAGAGCCCTTAGGAAGCAGCTATTTTGTTCTGATTCAACCAACTGTGACCTAGGTTTCAGAGAAGCAGCATGGCTCAGTGGAAAGAGCACGGGTTTGGGAGTCAGAGGCTGCAGGTTCTAATCTCTGCTCTGCCACTTGTCAGCTGTGTGACTTTGGGCAAGTCACTTAACTTCTCTGTGCCTCAGTTACCTCATCTGTAAAATGGGGATTGAGACTGTGAGCCCCAAGTGGGACAACCTGATAACCGGATAACTACCCCAGAGCACAGAACAGTGTTTGGCACATACTAAGGGCTTAACAAATACCATCATCATCATCATCAACTAACAAGAGGCACAATCAAGAGGCTGGATATACATCACACTTGGGGAAGCAATCAGCGGTATTTACTGAGTGCTTGCTATGTGCGGAACTCTATACTAAGCACTTGGGGGAGTAAAATACAAGAATTACAGAAATAGTAGAAAAAAACAATGGTATGGCCCTAGCCTACTGAATCAAAGCAGTGTGTCCTAGTGGATAGAGCACAGGCCTGGGAATTGGAAAGACCTGGGTTCTAATCCCAGCTTCACCACCTGTCTGCTGTGTGACCTTAGGCAAGTCACTTCACTTCTCTGGGCCTCAGTCACCTCACCTGTAAAATAAGGATTAAGACTGCGAGCCCCACGTGGGACAGGGACTTTACCCAACATGACTTGCTTGTATTCACCCCAGTGCTTAGTACAGTGCCTGGCACATAGTAAGTGCTTAATAAATACCATCATTATTACTATTATTATTATTACTCACTTCTCTGTGCCTTAGTTACCGCATCTATAAAATGACTGTGACACACAGACTGTGTCCAACCTGATCAGCTTTTAATAATAATAATGATGACAATAATAATTTGTTAGGTGCTGATTATGCTGGGGTGGATACAAGCAAATCAGATTGGACACAGTCCCTGTCCCACCTGGGACTCACAGTCTCAATTCCCATTTTACAGATGAGGTAACTGAGGCACAGAGAAGATAAATGACTTGCCCGAGGTCACACAGCAGACAACTGGCGGAGCCGGAATTAGAACCTATGACCTTCTGACTTTCAGGCTCTGTGCTCTATCCACTATGCCATGTTGATTATACCTCAGCACTTAGTACAATGCCTGGCACATAGTAAGCACTTAAATACCATAAAAAATAGTAGCAGACTTCCTTCAGAAGTGTAGCACTGTCCTGAAATCAAACTCTTCAAGTTTTAGATAAGCTTCATAAATAATCAATGAGATACAGATATCCGTATTGGGTACAGAATGTAGTTTCTTCCTCGAACTTCAAAGAGTTCATATTACGTTCTTCAGTACAAACAACACAGTTTCTCACAATTCTCAATTCTCTGTATGTTTGAAAGGCTGCTTGATATTACCTATCCGTCACAGCATAAATTCCTTATTGCAGGTAACCAGAAAGAAGGGGGGAGAGCAGTAACCTAAAAACATAAAACTATAAATCTTTCCGTGACATAATAATGATACTGTTTATTAAGTGCCTTTTATATGCAAAGCTCTGTGGGAAATACAAGCTCATCAGAGTGGACACAGTCCCTGTCCCACTGTCCAAGGGGAAGAGAGGAAACGGGTATTTTATCCCTATTTTACAGATGAGGAAACTGAGGTGCAGAAGTCAAGTAACCTGTCCATGGTCAGGCAGCAGGCAAGGGGGCAGAGGAAAAACAAGAATCCGAGACACCCGACTTCTGGTCAGGAAGTCCTTTTCTCCTTCCCACGAGTGATTCAAGTAGCTTCAGAGAGGAGCTACTGGCTTCCTCTCCCAACATGGTGGTGGTTTTGACTGTGAATGGAAATTTAGGTGGAAGAGGGGATTTGGGAGGGAAGACGAGGGAGGTCAGATTTGGCCATGTGGGTCATAATAATAACGACGATGGTATTTTTTTAAGTACCATGTGCCAAGCACTTTTCTAAGTGCTGGGGTAGATATGAGGTAATCAGGTTGTCTCATGTGGGGCTCACAGTCTTAATCCCCATTTTACCGTTGAGGTAACTGAAGCATAGAGAAGCTAAGTGACTTGCCCAAAGTCACATAACTGACAAGTGGTGGAGGCAGGATTAGAACCCACAACCTCTGACTCCCAAGCCCAAGCTCTTTTCACTAAACCACTGAAGTCCCTGGTGGGATACATATGGGGAGATATTCTGAAGGTACGAAGAAATGCAAGACTGCAGAGGAGATGGGTCCCAAGCTTCCAGAAAATGATGTACAATAATGGATTACATCCAAGTTTTCATTTCCTGAAATTGAAGTCTAATGCCTACGAGATCCTTTCCACATCAAACAGAAACTCCTGACCTTTGACTTGAAAGCCTTTCCACGACTCTTTCCCTCTTACCTATCAGCTCTTTTCTTCCACTTCCCTCTCGCCTGTGTTTCTCTGATGCTAATAATAATTAATAATTATGGTATTTGTTAAGCTTTTACTATGTGCCAGGTATTGTACTAAGCGCTGGGGTGGATAAAAGCAAATTGGGTTGGACACAGTCCCCACCCCATGTGGGGTTTACAGTATCAATCTCCATTTTACAGATGAGGTAAATGAGGTACAGAAAACTCAAGTGACTTGCCCAAAATCACACAGCATACAAGTGACAGAGCCGGGATTAGAACCCAAGGCCTTCTAACTCCCAGGCCTATGCTCTATCCACTATGTCATGCTGCTAGCCTTTACTACATGCTAAGCAATATTCTAAGTGCTAAGGTAAATACAAGAAAATCAGGTTGGATTGAGTCCCTGTCCTACAGGTGGCTCCAAGTCTTCATCCCCATTTTACAGATGAGGTAGCGGGATCATAGAGAAGCGAAGGGACTTGCCCAAGGTCACACAGTATTCACGTGATGGAGTCAGGATTAGAACCTACGTCCTCTGACTCCCAAGCCCGTGCTCTTGCCAGTAAACCATGCTGCTAACTAATCTCACTGGGCCCTTGGAACCCCTTACTCCATTCTTCCTCTTGTCTAGAACACCCTCCACACAATTTTCCTCCTTCAAAGCCCTCCTCCTCCAGGAAGGATTCCCCGATTAGGACCTAGCTTCCCAGGTTTGCCCATCCAACTGCTACCCTGTGCCCTAAACTTCGACTCACTGCTACACCTATTTTCGACTCACGTTAATTTCTATTTATCTATCTAGCCTCCATACCCAAACTACCTTCCCTTGATGACCAAACTGACACTCTCAACACCACCCTCTCTACTGAACTCAACTCAGTCGCTCTCCTCTCCTCTGGTCTATCTCATACCACTAACCCCCATCCCCAGATCAGCTCCACAATCTGCCTCCGCTGCCGTGAACGAACCATAGAGCCCTGCTGGGGGAAATCTAGATAGCGGGCCTACGTCGAACATTTCAAGTTTATCCTTGCGTGCTTTTACTCTGTCCTCTCCTCTACCTGGCAATATTATTTCTCCACCCTTATTAACACCCATGCCCACTGCCCTGGTCATTTGTTCCACACATTTGACTCCCTCTCCTCAAACCCCCATCCCATACCCCTAGAGACCTGGCCACCTAAATTATTGGGAAAATTGAGACTCTCAGGCTTGATCTCACTAAAATCTCCCCTGCCCCTCCCGCCTCCTGCTGCTTCTTCAACCCTCCCATCTTTCTCAACAGTATCTCGAGGAAAACTGCCTTCTCTCAAAATCCACCACCTCTGCCTGAGCGTTCAAGCACTTGCCTCCTCCCTCCTTTCCTCCCTCCCTAACCCCTTTCTTCAAATATTCCTTCTCCAATGGCTTCTTCCCCACTGCTTTTGAACATGTCCATGTCTCCCCTATCCTAAATAAAACCCTCCCTTGACCTCTCAGCTCCCGCCAGTTATCTCCCCATCTCCCTCCTACCATTCCTCCCCAAATTCCTTGAGTGAGTTGTCTATACCCCCACCTCCATTTCCTCTCCTCCAATTCTCTCTGTGACCCCCTCCAGTTGGGCTTCCATTCATTCATTCTACAATTCAATCACATTTATTGAAGGCTTACCGTGTACAGAGCACTGTATTAAGAACTTGGAAAGTACAATTCAGCAACAGAGAGAGAAAATCCCTGCCCACAATGGGCTCACAGTCTAGAAGCGGGGAGGCAGACATCGAAACAAGTAAACAGGCATCAATAGTATCAATATAAATAAATAATAATAATAATGATGGCATTTGTTAAGCGCTTACTATGTGCCGAGCACTGTTCTAAGCGCTGGGGTAGACACAGGGGAATCAGGTTGTCCCAAGTGGGGCTCACAGTCTTAATCCCCATTTTACAGATGAGGTAACTGAGGCACCGAGAAGTTAAGTGACTTGCCCAGAGTCACACAGCTGACAAGCGGCTGAGCCGGGATTCGAACCCAAGACCTCTGACTCCAAAGCCCGTGCTCTTTCCACTGAGCCACACTGCTTTGTAGATATATACACATCAATAACAAAATAAATAGAATTATAAATATGTACCGACATACACACAAGGGCTGTGGGGAGGGTAGGGGGATGGAGCAGAGGGAGGCAGTGGGGGTGATGATGGGGAAGAGGGAGCAGAGGAAAAGGAGGACTCAGTCCAGGAAGGCCTCCTGGAGGAGGTGAGCTCTCAGTAGGGCTATGAAGAGGGGAAGAGAGCTAGTTTGGCGGATGTGAAGAGGGAGGGTGTTCCTGGGCAGAGGTAAGACGTGGGCCAAGGGTTGATGGCGGGACAGGCGAGAACGAGGCCCAGTGAGGAGGTTAGTGGCAAAAGAACAGCTTCCATCCCTTTCACTCCACGGAAACCACAGTCTCAAAGGTCACCAATGACCTCCTTCTTGCCAAATCCAATAACCTCTAGTCTATCCTAATCCTCCTCGACCTTTCAGCTGCCTTTGACACTGTCATCCTCCCTCTTCTCCTAGAAACATTATCCAACCTCAACTTCATGGACAATGTACTCCCCTGGTTCTCCTCTTACTTCTCTGGCCACTCATCCTAAGTCTCTTCTGTGGGCTCCTCCTCTGCCTCCCACCCCTTTTGGGGGGAGGGGGGTCCCTCAAGGCTCTGTTCTGGGTCTCCTTCTTTGCTCCATCTACACCCATTCCCTTGGAGAACTCATTCGCTTCCATGGCTTCAACTACCACCTCTTTGCGCATGACCCCCAAATCTACATCTCCAGCCCCGATCTCTCTCCGTCTCCTCAGTCTCGCATTTCCTCCTGTGTTCAAGACATCTCTACTTACTTCTGCTTCCTTCCAACACCTCAAATTTAACACATCTAAAGCGAAACTCCTTATGTTCCCACCCAAACCCTGCCATCCCCGTGACTTTGCCATCACTGTAGATGGCACCATCATCCTTCCTGCCTCACAAGTAGGCGCTTAACAAATACCAACATGATAATAATCTTGGCCTTACCCTTGACTCCTCTCTCTCATTCAACCCACATATTCAATCCATCACTAAATTGTGTCGGTCCCACCTTCATAACATTGCTAAAATCTGCCCTTTCCTCTCCATCCACTACTACTGTGTTAATCCAAGCACTTATCCTGTTCCGCCTTGATTACGGTATCAGCCTTCTTGCTGACCTCCCAGCCTCCTGTCTCTCCCCAACTCCAGCCCGCATTTCACTCTGCTGCCCAGATTATTTTTTTCCAAAACATTCAGGCCACATTTCCCCACTCCTCAAGAACCTCCAGTGGTTGCCCATTCACTTTCATATCAAAAAGAAACTCCTTACCATTGGCTTTAAAGCACTCAGTCACTTTGCCCCCTTTTACCTCACTTCATTATTCTCCTACTACAATCCAGCCCACACACTTGGCTTCTATAAATGCAAACGTTCTCACTCTACCTCCGGTTCATCTATCTCCTCGATGACCTCTCACCCTTGTCCTGCCTCTGGCCTGGAATGCCCTCCTTCCTCATATCCAAAAGACAATGACTCTCCCCCTCTTCAAAGCCTTATTGAAGGCACATCTCCTCCATGAGGCCTTCCTCGACTAACCCCACTCTTCTCTTCTCCCACTCCCTTCTACGTCACCCTGACTTGCTCCCTTTATTCCTTCCCCTTCCCAGTCCCACAGTACTTATGTCCATACCTGCCATTTATTTATTTATATTAATGTCTGTCTCCCCCACTCTAGGCTGTAAGCTCATTGTGGGCAGGGGATGTGTCTGCTTAGAGTGGTATTGTAGTCTTCCAAGCACTTAGTACATGCTCTGCACACAGTAAGTGCTCAATAAAAATGATTGACTGACTGACTGACAGGCAAGGACTGTGTCCAACCTGATTACTTTGTATCTACCCCCGCACTTAGAACAGTGCCTGACACATAGTCAGGGCTTTAACAAATACCAGTAAAAAAAATTGGAAAATGAATCCTTTCTCTTCCTTGGATGATTCAAGCCCAAGACTAGTGCCACCAGGGATTGTCTCTATCTGTTGCCGAACTGTACATTCCAAGATCTTAGTACAGTGCTCTGCACATAGTAAGCGCTCAATAAATACGATTGAATGAATTCCTTCACCACTACATTGCAAATAGCTATGTGCTAGATTTGGCCCAATTCTTCTTCCCAGCTATAAACAGCTCCACGTAGGCACTTTTGGGTAAGAGATCGACCTATTTTTCCATGTCATTGCATTCCACCTCTTTTCCAAGACCTTTTCAGCTTGACCCTCCCATGTAATAATCATAATAATAGTACTTGTTAAGCACTTACTATGTGCCAAGCACTGGGGTAAATACAAATTAATCAAGTTGGACACTGTCCCTGTCCCACATTGGGCTCACTCTCTTAATCCCCATTTTTTACAGATGAGGTAACTGAGGCCCGGAGAAGGGAAGTAACTTGCCCAAGGTCATACAACAGACAAGTGGTGGAGCTGGGATTAGAATTCATGACTTTCTGATTCGCCGGCCTCTGCTCTATCCACTCCACCGAGCTGCTTCTCTACTAACCGGCTGTATTGAGTCTGCGGTTCATTCCTTGGGACTCTAGAAACATGCGTACGTAAAGCCCGTTTCTCCTCAGAACTACTAAAGGAGTAGGCATTTCAGGAATGGTGTCCTCGATTATCCTGATAAAAAAGAGGCTCTATAATAATAATGCTATTGATACCTGTCTACTTGTTTTGTTCTGATGTCTGTCTCTCCCTTCTGGACTGTGAGCCTGCTGTGGTGAGGGATTGTCTCTATCTGTTGCCAAATTGTACTTTCCAAGTGCTTAGTACAGTGCTCTGCACACAGTAAGTGCTCAATAAATATGATTGACTAAATGAATGAATTATGATATATGATAAGCACTTCCTATGCATTAAGCACTGTTCTAAGCACTGGGGTAGATACAAGTTCACTGAGTCAGTCACAGTCTGTCATGGCTCCATCACTTGTCTGCTGTTTGACCTTGGGTAAGTCACGTCACTTCTCTGGGCCTCAATTACCTCATCTGTAAAATGGGGATGAAGATGGTGAGCCCCATGTAGGACAGGGACTATATCAGACCCGATTTGCTTGCATCCACCCCAGTGGCTTAGAACAGTGCCTGGCACATAGTAAGCACTTAACAAATGCCACTATTATCATTATTATATGTTGCTTCAATTGTATATTCAGTTACTTTGCTTACTTCAACTGTTAATATTTTTATATCTGTCTTCCCCATTCAATTGTCCGCTCTTCAGAGGCCTATGCTGTACTCTCCAAACACCTGGGTACTGTGCTAAGTGCTCAATAAGTCATGACTGGTGGATTGAGTGATGCTATTTTATCACTTCTATAATTACAATTATATTTAGTTCAGGACAAAACAAAGGAAAAAAAAGAGATAGATTTCCTGCTTCCATAATTCAGCCTCCTGTATCTTCCTACTGATCTGTCATTTTATTAATAGAATCGGAACAATTGTTCTTTTTACGTAAGCTACTTTGAGTTGCGACTATGGTAAGGCCAAACAGCAATTAAAAATCAAACATCTGCATGAGATAATTAAGCAGGTTAGGCCGGACTTATTTTACAAAGCTAAAGCTCCATCTGTTTCCTGTTTTCCTTATTCTGAAGTGTAACAAAGACTTTGTCCACCTATTACTATTTTGTTCACTGATCACAGGTGGAATCTAAACTTTACCACCTCAAATTATTTGTATTGTAGTCACTATTACTCGGGAACGAGGAGTTTATACTAGTTGTTTGATTATAACTGAGGAAAGAAATCTTTGCTGGCAGTACCACTTTGTCATTTATAGAATGTTTCACAAAAATACGTGAGGTACTTCTAACTCTGTAGGAGTCCAGTAAATACCACGGACTGAGTGATATGTATCTTACACATTTGCCTTTCACAGTCAATTGATGGTATTTACTGAATGCTTACTGTGTGCAGAGCATCATAATACGTGGTTGGGTGAATATAATACGACAGAGTTGGTGTGAGTACATGTGTGGCTGAAAAGGACAAAACTGGGAGCCTCACTGTGTACCCCAAGAAGCTTTCAAGCCCTCCTTTCCCCTTCTCCCACTCCCTTCTGCGTCACCCTCACTTGCTCCCATTATTCATTCATTCATTCGATCGTATTTATTGAGTGCTTACTGTGTGTAGAGCACTGTGCTAAGCACTTGGAAAGCACAATTCGGCAACAGGTAGAGACAATCCCTACCCAACAACAGGCTCGAAGTCTAGAAGGAGGAGACAGACAACAAAACAAAACAAGTAGAGAGGCATCAATGGCATCAAAATGGATAAATAGAATTAAAGGTATATAAACATTCCCCCTCCCAGCCCCACAGGCCTTATGTCCATATCTGCCATTTATTTATTTCTATTAATGTCTGTCTCCCCACTCTAGACTGTAAGCTCATTGTGCGGAGGGAATGTATCTGTTTATTGTTATACTGTATCTCCCTAGCATTTAGTACAGTGGTCTGCACACATTAAGCACTTAATAAATACAACTGACTGACTGACTTTCCATTGTTGTGTTACTATTTTTAAAGTTTGCAGTGCCTGGCACAGTATCCTCTTTCTCCTCCTTGTCTACTGTTCCAGATGAAATTTTTTTATGGTATTTATGGCGCTTACTAAGTGCCAGACCCTGTTCTAACCACTGGAGTAGACATAAGCTAATTAGATTGCACATAGTCCCTGCCCAGCATGGGGCTCACAGTCATTCTTCCATGTATTCAATCCTATTTACTGAGTGCTTACTGTGTGCAGAGCACTATTCAATAGTATTTATTGAGTGCTTACTATGTGCAGAGCACTGTACTAAGCGCTTGGGATGAACAAGGCGGCAACAGATAGAGACAGTCCCTGCCGTTTGACGGGCTTACAGTCTAATCGGGGGCACTGTATTAAGTGCTTGGGAAAGTACAATAGAGCAATAAAGAGGGACGATCCCTGCCCTCAACGAGCTCATAGTCTTAATCCTTACTTTACAGAAGAGGCAACTGAGGCCCAGAGAAGCAAAGTGACTTGCCCAAGGTCACACAGCAGACGAGTGGCAGAAGCAGGATTAAAACCCTGGTCCCTCTGACTCCCAGGCCCGTGCTCTATCCATTAGGCGACACTGTTTCTGCTCAAAGAGAGCCACTCCTTTTCTGACAGCAGTACGCCAGGCTGGTCTAACCTCGGGGGAACGATCTGCCTGTCTCTGGGCAAGCTCTGGGCATGTGAGGCTCTTCCTCTTTAAAACCTTTTCGCCTGCAGCCGAGCGAAACATCTGGAAACTTCATTCCTTCATTCATTCGACTGTATTTATGGAGTGTTTACTGCTCATGGAGCACTGTCTAAGCCCTTGGGCGAGTACGATAGAAGAATAAACAGAACCATTCCCAGCCCACAACGAGCTTACAGTCTAGAGGGGGAGACAGACATTAATATACGTTTGTGATAGACCGTTTGGTTTTCACTTTGGAAAATAAATGCTCCCTAACTGAATTATTTGTGTTTCCCAAAGCGGTGCCTGGTGGGTGATAGGGAATGGGAGGAGAGGTATAAAGGTCAAGGAGTCTATCATATTAATTTAGTGCTTACTGTTTGCAGGGCACTGTACTAAGTTCTTGGGAGAGTACAATATATCAGCAGACACATTCCCTGCCCACAACGAGCCTTCCCTGCAATCTCACATTTCCTCCTGCCTCCAAGACACATTCATTCATTCATTCATTCATTAGTATTTATTGAGTGCTTACTATGTGCAGAGCATTGTACTAAGCGCTTGGAATGTACAAGTCGGCAACAGATAGAGACAGTCCCTGCCCTTTGACGGGCTTACAGTCTAATCGGGGGAGACAGGCAGACGAGAACAATGGCAATAAATAGAGTCAAGGGGAAGAACATTTCATAAAAACAATGGCAAATGAATAGAATCAGGGTGATGTACATCTCGTTAAACAAAATAAATAGGGTGAGGAAGATATATACAGTCGAGCGGACGAGTACAGTGCTGAGGGGGAGGGACGGGAGATGGGGAGGAGAAGAGGGAAAGGGGGGAGAAGAGGGTTTAGTTGCAGAGAGGTGAAGGGGGGGGTAGAGGGAGCAGAGGGAAAAAAGGGGGGAGCTCAGTCTGGGAAGGCCTCTCGGAGGAGGTGAGCTTTAAGTAGGGATCTGAAGAGGGGAAGAGAATTAGATTGTCGGAGGTGAGGAGGGAGGGCGTTCCAGGACCGCGGGAGGACGTGACCCAGGGGTCGACGGCAGGATAGGCGAGACCGAGGGATGGTGAGGAGGTGGGCGGCAGAGGAGCGGAGCGTGTGGGGTGGGCGGTAGAAAGGGAGAAGGGAGGAGAGGTAGGAGGGGGCAAGGGGATGTAGAGCCTCGAAGCCTAGACTGAGGAGTTTTAGTTTGGAGCGGAGGTCGATAGGCAACCACTGGAGGTTTTTAAGAAGGGGAGTGACAGGCCCAGATCGTTTCTGCAGGAAGATGAGCCGGGCAGCGGAGTGAAGAATAGACTGGAGCGGGGCGAGAGAGGAGGAAGGCAGATGAGAGAGAAGGCTGACACAGTAGTCTAGCCGGGATATTACGAGAGCCGGTAGCAGTAAGGTAGCCGTCTGTTTGGACGTCCCTCCGAGACCTCAAATTAAACATGTCCCAAACTGAACTTGTCTTCCCACCCACACCCTGTCCTCCCCCTGTTTTTTGCTATTTATTAATCAGTGCTATCATTTGGATGCCTGAAAGTTGGGTCTCGTCCAGTAGAGTGAGAAGACATGAGATCTTTGGGTGGTGGTCCTATTTCAAACACTTGCAATCAATCACCGGTGTTTATCGTGCGCTGACTGTGCGTAGAGCACTCTGAAAAGCACCCGGGAGAATACCATATAAGGGAACTGGTAGACGCATTCCCTCCCTACAAGGAGCTTCCAGTCTAGACAACCTACACAACCTACACTATTACCTATACTTGTACTGAAACATTATCAATCTCATCACATCTTCATCCCCCTTCAGTCGCTTAAGGGTAGAGGGAGCGTCTTCTTACTCTGCTGTACTTTCCCCAGCACTTGCACAAAGTGCTGCACACTGTAAGCACTGAAAAATTACCAAGGGGATTCAAATTCGGATCTCTGGATTCAGTCCAGAGTGCTGATCATCACAAGAAACTGCCCCTCTGCCCCGTCCACACCACGGCTGGGGAATCCTGGGCCTACCCCCAGCATGATCTGTGCCCACGGGGCGGGTGAGGACAGCGGCCGTTCTGCCTTCTTAGCCACTCTCCAACCTCCCCCAGAGCAAAACTTCTGCTATTTGCAAGCCTCCTGTCTTTGCACATGCCTCAGATCCACCCCTCCCCTTTCACACCCTCTCCCCACACCCACACACACCCGAGAGGAGCCCCCACGCCTGCCTCGGAGGTTCTAATTCTGGCTCCACCATTTGCCTGGTGTGTGACCTTGGGCAAGTCACTTCCCTTCTCCATGCCTCAATTACCTCATCTGCAAAATGGAGATTAAGACTGTGAGTCCCCCGTGGGACAGGGAGTGTGTCCAACCTGATTAGCTTGTATCTACCCCAGCGTTTAGTAGAGTGCTCGACGCTGAGTAAATGCTTAACAAATACCATAAAAAAAACCCAAAATGCTGAATAAACTGACATTCATTCAATCGTATTTATTGTATTTTCTGGCACCTGCTTCCCCCTGCGCCATCAAGGAGACCCCATTTTATCCTGCTTTTCAATGTCCTGGTGGGAAAGAGAACAGCTTCTGCAGCATGAGGCCTCCTTAATACCTCATGAAAGATGGTGTCTGTGATAGCCACCGCTGTGGCACTGGATACGCCATGGAGTCCGAATCGCCAGGAGCTTGAAATTCTGCTCCTGCAGCCACAGCTCCATACTGATTTTTTTACATTGTTTATTTGATCTTGTCTCTTAGGCGGTTTCCATAATTTATTGGTTCACTCATCCCAAAGTCTTTCTCAAGTCCTCTCCCCCAGAAGCAGTGTGGCCTAGTAGACAGAGCATGGGCCTGGGAGTCAGAAGAACTTGGGTTCTAATACCGGCTCTGCCACTTGTCGGCTGTGTGACCTTGAGCAAGTCACTTCACTTCTCTGTGCTTCAGTTACCTCATCCGTAAAACGGGGAGTGAGACTGTGAAACCCAAGTGGGACAGGGACTGTGCCCAAGCCGATTTGCTTGTATCCACCCCAGTGCTTAGTACAGCACCTGGCACATAGTAACCACTTAACAAATACCATTATTATCATTATCATTATTATTATTATTCTTTTATTCACAGAGTGTGAGCCTTTCAAAGGAGAGAGTCCCTGCCTAATTCCCCAATGCATACTCTTTCTCAGAGCTCAGTACAGAGCTCTGCACACAGTAAATGCTTAATAAACAGCTATCTTACTGCTACAGGCTCTCGTAATATCCCGGCTAGACTACTGTGTCAGCCTTTTCTCTCATCTCCCTTCCTCCTCTCTCTCCCCACTCCAGTCTATTCTTCACTCCGCCGTCCGACATCTTCCTGCAGAAACGCTCTGGGCCTGTCACTCCCCTTCTTAAAAACCTCCAGTGGTTGCCTGTCAACCTTCACACAAAACAAAAACTCCTCACTCTAGGCTTCAAGGCTCTCCATCACCTCGCCCCTTCCTACCTCTCCTCCCTTCTCTCTTTCTACTGCCCATCCCGCATGCTCCGCTCCGCCGCCCACCTCCTCACCGTCCCCCGTTTTCGCCTATCCGGCCGTCGACCCCTGGGCCATGTCCTCCCATGGTCCCGGAACGCCCTTCCTTCTCACCTCTGCCAAACTAATTCTCTTCCCCTTTTCAAAACCCTATTGACAGCTCACCTCCTCCAAGAGTCCTTCCCATACTGAGCTCCCCTTTTCCCTCTGCTCCCTCTACCGCCCCCCTTCACCTCTCCGCAGCTAAACCCTCTTCTTCCCCCTTTCCCTCTGCTCCTCCCCCTCTCCCGTCCCACCCCCTCGGCACTGTACTCGTCCGCTCAACTGTATATATCTTCATCACCCCATTTATTCTGTCAGTGAGATGTACATCATCTTGATTCTATTTATTTGCTATTGTTTTAATGAGATGTTCTTCCCCTCGATTCTATTTACTGCCATTGTTCTCGTCTGTCCGTCTCCCCCGATTAGACCGTAAGCCCGTCAAAGGGCAGGGACTGTCTCTATCTGTTACCGATTTGTACATTCCAAGCGCTTAGTACAGTGCTGTGCACATAGTAAGCGCTCAATAAATACTATTGAATTAATGAATGAATTAATACCATTACATCTATTACTAATAATATTCGATTCCCACTTTCAGCTGCGATACTGCACTGTCTGAGGAAAACATTTCATCTGCCCTCTTTGCTTTTGACTTCCCCCATTTCAGCTCTTTGTACAACAGTTGTTCGGATACCCCGTTGTCTATCATTCCCCTCTCACATCCCATACTCTGCTGCTCAGTTAAGGTGAACAACGCTTCAATGCTAGGGGATTGCCTAGATTCCAGAACTTCAATGTTTGTGATCTCTGCTTCCCTTGTGAAAATGAGAACTGCTCATTGGTGACACCGTGGTCACCCGGAAGCATCAGCTCAATGAGATAAAAATAATAATAATTATGGTATTCGTTAAGCGCTTACTATGTGCTTAGCTAGGAGATCTTATAGAGCCGATCCGAGAAGCCTCTAGTTACTATCTTCCTGGTGATTGCCTCTGAACCAGAAAGCTCATTGTGTGCAGGGAATGTGACTACCCACTCTGTTGGATTGTACTCTCCCAAAGGCTTAGTAATTAATTAATGATGGCATTTAAGCGATTATGTGCCAGCACTGTTCTAAGCACTGGGGTAGATTCAAGGTAATTAGGTTGTCCCTCGTGGGGCTCACAGTCCCCATTTTACAGATGAGGTAACTGAGGTGCAGAGAAGTTAAGTGACTTGCCCAAAGTCACACAGTTGATAAGTGGCAGAGCCAGGATTAGAACTCGTGACCTCTGACTCCTAAGACCATGCTCTTCCACTCTGCACATGATAAGCGCTCAATAAATGCAAAAAAAGAAGCAGCGTGGCTCAGTGGAAAAGAGCACGGGCTTTGGAGTCAGAGGTCATGGGTTCGAACCCCGGCTCTGCCACTTGTCAGCTGTGTGACTTTGGGCAAGTCACTTCACTTCTCTGTGCCTCAGTTACCTCATCTGTAAAATGGGGATTAAGACTGTGAGCCCCACATGGGACAACCTGATTCCCCTGTGTCTACCCCAGCGCTTAGAACAGTGCTCGGCACATAGTAAGCGCTTAACAAATACCAACATTATTATTAAATACCACGGCTTGATGGATGGAGACCCACGAGCTACCTCAGTTATGACTGCAACCTGATCTTTTGCCTTTCATCTGGAAGATGGTAATGATGGTGGCATTATCATAATAATAGTAATAATCATGGTATTTATTAAGCACTTAGTACGTGCCAAGCCCTGTTCTAAGCGCTAGGGTACATACACGCTAATCAGGTTGTCCCCCATGGGGCTCACCGCGTTAATCCCCATTTTACAGATGACGGAATTGAGGCACAGAAAAATGAAGAGGCTTGCCCAAGGTAACACAGCTGACAAATGGGGGAGCCGCGATTAGAACCCACACCCTCTGACTCCCAAGCCCGGGCTCTTTCCACTAAACCGCACTCTTCTTCTCCAAGGCATCTCGGAGTTCCTGTAGTATTTCATCAATGGTCCATATGCTAAGGAAGAGTTTGTGAAAGTTTGTATCTAGGGTGTACCCTCCATGTTTGAACCCCTCAGCAGTATGGCCTAGTGGGTAGAGCCCGGGCCTGGGAGTCAAAGGTCTTGGGTTCTAATCCTGGCTTCGCCACTTGCCTGCTGTGCGACTTGGGCAAGTCACTTAAATTCTCTGTGCCTCAGTTCCCTCATCTGGAAAATGGGGGTTAAGACGGCAAGCCACACATAGGACAGGGACTGTGTCCAACCCAATTATCTTGTATCTCCCCCAGTGCTTAGAACAGTGTCTGGGACATAGTAAGCACTCAACAAATACCATCATTTTTATCATCGCCTCTGGATGCTCTCCATTATCCATTGCTCAGGCTGCTGTGGTGACTTCTCCCATGGTTGGTCCAATCAGTCAACTATCTGTGGTCAAATTGTACTTTTCAAGCGTTTAGTACAGTGCTCTGCACACAGTAAGCACTCAATAAATACCACTGAATGAAATGAATGCAGAGCACTGTACTAAGCATTTGTGAGTGTAAAATACAACAGAGCTGGTATTCAATAATATTTCATTCATTCAGTCATGTTTAGGGAGCACTTACTGTATGCAGAGCACTGTACTAAGCTAACTTGCATCTATTCCAGTGCTCAGAACAGTGCTTGGCACAAAGTAGGCGCTTAACAAGTACCATTATTATTGAGAAGCAGCGTGACAGTGAAAAGAGCACGGGCTTGGGAGTCAGAGATCGTGGATTCTAATCCCAGCTCTGCCACTTGATTCATTCATTCAATCGTATTTATTGAGCGCCTACTGGGTGTAAAGCACTGTACTAAGCGCTTGGAAAGTACAATTCGGCAACAGATAGAGACGATCCCTACCTGACAGTGGACTCACAGTCTAGAAGGGGGAGACAGACAACACAACCAAACAAGTAGACAGGCATCCATACCATCAAGTCACTTAACTTCTCTGTGCCTCAGTTCCCTCATCTGGAAAATGGGGATTAAGACTGTGAGCCCCACGAGGGATAACCTAATTACCTTGTATCTATCCCAGAGCTTAGAACAGTGCTTGGCACATAGGAAGCGCTTAACAAATACCATCATCATTACTAAGTGCTTGGGAGAGTATAAAATAACAATAAACGGACACATTCCCTGCCCACAGTGAGCTCTGCAAGTCTTCACACACTGGGAGGTGCTCCAAGCCTTGTGGAGCCGTATCCTCACTGGAGGAAGACGGGCCGAGGATGACTTTGCAGTGTTCTTGCCATCTTTGGCGGATTCCCTCTTCATCCGGGATGAGACGGGAGCCATTTTCATTCTTCAGTGGTACCGTGATGGTATTGGACAAGGACATATAAAGTCTTTAGCGAAGTGTCAGAGTTTCTGGTTTTGTGGGGGTCCGCTTAGCCCTGGATCTCTTCTGCTTTGCCATCCTGGTTCTGAGTGAATGTGTTTCTTAATTTGGTTTTCAAGTCATCTCCTTGAGGGCGGGGATTGTGTCTACAAACTCTACCGAACTCTCCCAAGTGCTTCGTACAGTGCTCTGGACAAAGTAAGGTCATTGTGGGCAGGGGATGTGTCTTTTGTTGTTATATTTTACTCATCCAAGAGCTTAGTCTAGTGCTCTGCACCCAGTAATCGCTCAATAAATACAATTGAATGAATGAATGAATGAAAGTGTTCAATAAATACTATTGATTTACGCAGGTTTCTGAAAACCTCGTTTTTACCTGAGTGTAGTAAGTCAATCGTGTTTATTGAGCGCTTCCTGTGTGTAGAGCACTGTATTAAGTGCTTGGGAGAGTACAGTATAATAACAGATCCATTCACTGCCCACAATGAGCTTGCAGTCTAGAGGGAGAGACAAACATTAATAGAAATAAATGACAGATATGGATATAAGTACTGTGGGGCTGGGAAGGGGGATGAATAAGAGAGCAAGTCAGGGTGACGTAGAAGGGAGTGGAAGAAAAAGAAAAGAGGGCAGAGTCGGGGAAGCTCTCTTGAAGGAGATGTGCCTTCAAAAAGGCTTTGAAGTGGGGGGCAGTAAAAAGTCGGCTGTGAGACAGACGAGATTGAGGTACAGTGAGAAGGTTAGCATTAGAGGAGCGAAGTGTGTAAGCTCCTTGAGAGAAGGAATCATGAATACCAACTCTATTATCCTTTTCCAAGCGCTCAGTTCAGTGTCCTGCACAAAGTAGCAGCGTGGCTCAGTGGAAAGAGCCCGGGCTTGGGAGTCAGAGTTCATGTGTTCGAATCCCGGCTCTGCCACTGGTCAGCTGTGTGACTGTGGGCAAGTCACTTCACTTCTCTGTGCCTCAGTTACCTCATCTGTAAAGTTGTTCTTAAACAACTCCAGTGGTTGCCTATCAACCTCCACTCCAAACAAAAACTCCTCACTCTAGGCTTCGAGGCTCTACATCACCTTGCCCCTTCCTACCTCTCCTCCCTTCTCTCTTTCCACCGCCCACCCCGCACGCTCCGCTCCTCCGCCGCCCACCTCCTCGCCGTCCCTCGGTCTCGCTCATCCCGCCATCGACCCCCGGGCCGTGTCCTCCCACGGTCCCGGAATGCCCTCCCTCCTCACCTCCGCCAAACCGATTCTCTTCCCCTCTTCAAAACCTTACTTAAAACTCACCTCCTCCCAGAGACCTTCCCAGACCGAGCTCCTCTTCTCCCTCTACTCCCTCTGCCACTCCCCCTTCACCTCTCCGCAGCTAAACCCTCTTCTCCCCCTTTCCCTCTGCTCCTCCCCCTCTCCCTTCCCATCCCCTCGGCACTGTACTCGTCCGCTCAACTGTATATATTTCCATTACCCTATTAATTTTGTTAATGAATTGTACCTCACCTCGATTCTATTTAGTTGCCATTGTTTTTACGAGATGTTCTTCCCCTTGACTCTATTTATCGCCATCGTTCTCATCTGTCCGTCTCCCCCGATTAGACCGTAAGCCCGTCAAACGGCAGGGACTGTCTCTATCTGTTGCCGACTTGTTCATTCCAAGCGCTTAGTACAGTGCTCTGCACATAGTAAGAGCTCAATAAATACTATTAAATGAATGAATGAATAAAATGGGGATTGACTGTGAGCCTCACGTGGGACAACCTGATTTCCCTGTGTTTACCCCAGCGCTTAGAACAGTGCTCTGCACATAGTAAGCGCTTAACAAATACCAACATTATTATTATTATTATTATTATTAAAGTAAGTGCTCAATAAACACCACTGATTTAAGCAGGTTTCTGAAAGCCTCGCTTTTGCCTGAGTGTAAGCTCCCTGAGAGAAGAGATCATGTATACTAACTGTACTGTCCTTTGCCAGGAACTTAGTACAGTGTTCTGCACAAAGTAAGCGCTCAATAAGTACCGCTGATTGGTACAGGTTTCTGAAAGCTTGGCTTTTGTCTGAGTGTAAGCTCCTTGAGAATAGGGATCATGCATACCAACTTTATTGTACTTTCCCAAGTGCTTAGTACAGTGTGCTGCACCAAGTAAGTACTCAGTAAATTACACTGATTGATTCTCCGGTAGGCCACAGGATGCTACTGTTTGCAGCTAATGTTTCTCAGTGAGTAGGCCTTTTTAAAAATTTTGTATGGTATTTAAGTGCTTATTATATGCCCAGGCACTGTAGTAAGAGCTGGAGCAGAAACTAGATAATCAGGTTGGACTCAGTATTTGTCCCACAAGCGGCTCACAGTCTTAATCCCCATTTTACAGATTAGGGAAATGAGGCAAAGAGAAATTATGTTGCTTGCCCAAGGTCATACAGCAGGAAAGCGGCAGGGCCGGGATTAGAATCCAGGTCCTCCGACTCCCAGGCCCGTGCTCTTTCTGCTAGGCCAAGTTGCTTCTCTAAAATCGCACCCCAAGTCATACATACCCACCTGCAAACTCCAGCCCCGATGCACTTATTTATACCCAACATGAGCTGTAGAAATTAAAGTATTCTTTGGGGATGATGTACTCCATCATTACTGCCATGGGGTCTAAGAAAAGCGTGGTCTAGTGGATAGAACATGGGCCTGGGAATCAAAAGGTCTTGAGTTCTAATCCTAGGCCCACCACTTGCCTGCTATGTGACCATGGGCGGGTCACTTCACTTCTCTGAGCCTCGGTTATCTCATCTGTAAAAGGGGGATTGAGACTGTGAGCCCCATGTGGGACAGGTACTGTGTCCAGCCCGATTTGCTTGTATCCACCCCAGCGCTTAATACAGCACCTGGCACATAGTAAGCGCTTAGCAAATACCATAAGTATTATTATTATTACTTAAATTTAAAAAAAAACTGTAACCCTCTGCCCATTACAAGGCAATCACTGCCACTCTCCCACCGACGAGCTTGGGAGCCATTTTACCTTGGCTTCAGCATGCTCATCTTGTCTTTCGAGCTCAATAGGGCTTTCTTCATCCGACTTCTCTTCCAGGGTGGCGACCGATTTGGCGTCATCGCGTTCCAGCGAGGACCCTGGCTCTCCGCTTGAAACCCGGCAACGGTCCTTCGCAGCGTCTCCTCCGCCATCACCTCCGGCAGACGAAGAAGGATCCGTCGAAGTGTCTTCTCTCTCGCCATTGACTAAGTTACTGTCACGGGACAGCTTAGGAGGAGCGCTGGGGTGGAGTGGAGGGAATTTACTCTCCGGGCAATCCTTCGGGTTTTGTGTCACGACGACCACCCCGTTGGCTGTGTGTCTCCGTGCGTCCTGAGGTGGGTGAGGGTGTTTTCCCTGCTTCTGTAGTGAATTCTGGGAAGTGAGTTTGGGCTGAGGTGGTTCTGTCGATCCATGTCTTCCTTGAGCTCGAACAGAAGAGCAGTCTTTCTTCAAATCGACAGAAGCGGGGGATGAGCTGAAAGAGAAAATAAAAAGGCATCATGAAAAATGAGGGCGGGAAACGCCCTAGTGGAATGGAAATGGCTCCTGTTAGAGAAGGATGACTGTCTGAAATTCCCTACTGAAAACTTTTTTTAAATTCAATCTTGGAAGCTGCGAGGCTAGATCTCTCTCTACCCTAATCCCTTTGTCCCCTGAGACCCTATTTATGTTTTAAAAAATCTCATGGGATTACCGGCAGTTTTTTTAAAAAAACTTCTGCACCAATTTGGCAGACTGTGAACCCATGTCTCGATAATGAAGGCCACTGTCAGGACAGACCTGAAAGAATGAAAAGTTGTGAGCAAGGCCAAAGAGAATGACCAAGTTGACTCTTCTTCAAAAGGGGCCATTTAGTAAACTCTGGTACAAGTTAATCCGGGGGCCAAATTGACATAATTTAACCATTCTTTCTGACGGAACTGATGAACGAATGTGAGTCGAACCATAAACGACAACTAGGCCAGACCGCTGAAGATGTGTCCAAAGAAATGTCCGTTTTGGGCAGGGAATGTTGTCTGCTTACTGTAGCTTACTCTCCCAAGCGCTTAATACAGTGCTCTGCACACAGTAAGCGCTCAATAAAAACAACTGAATGAATGAAATGTCATATACAGAAAAAGCACAGTTGAGTAAAGAGTAAAGTAAAAGGTGGAAAAGAGACATGGCTAGTCCCTGTCATGGAATCTCTTGATGAGATCATTCATTCAATATTCAATAGTATTTACTGAGCGCTTACTATGTGCACAGCACTGTACTAAGCACTTGGAATTTACAATTTGGTAACAGATAGAGACTATCCCTGCTCAATAAAGGGCTCACAGTCTAAACGATGGCCGGTGAGCCCGGGGAAAGAGACTTTACGACCGAGAACCTCCAAGAGGGGATTGATTTTACTACTAGTGGTTGATTCAGCTCCACTCACAAACTCTCTCTTTCTTGCCAGTGGTGTTATCAATCAATCAAACAACGAATCAATCAATTCTATTTACTGAGTGCTTACAATGTGCACAGCACTGAACTAATCGCTTGGGAGAGTACAATACAACAGAGTTGGTAGACTCATTCCCTAGACTGGAGGCTCCTTCTGGTCGGGTAATGGATCTGTTTATTGTTCTTTTGTAGTCTCCCAAGAGCTTAGTAGAGTGCTCTGCACACAGCAAACGTTTGATAAATACAACTGAATGAATGAAAGGCTGAGAGTCTAAATGGGAGACAGGCACTAATATAAATGAATGAATTACATATATGTACCCGAGTGCTGTGGGCCTGATGGAGGGCGATGAATAAAGGGAGCAAATCCAAGGGCCAGGGGGACGCAGAAGGGAGTGGGAGAAGAGGAAATGAGGGCTTGGTCAGGGAAAGCCTCTGGGAGGACATGGGCCTTCATTATTATTAATAATAATAATGGTATTTGTTAAGCGCTACGTGCCAAGCACTATTCTAAGTGCTGGACTTTGAAGCGGGGGAGAGGAATTGTCTCTCGGATATGAAGAGGGAGGGTGTTCTAAACCAGAGGCAGGACGAGCAAGACAGGTCTGCGGCCAGGTAGATGAAACTGCGGTATGGTGAGAAGATTAGCATTCGAGGAGTGCAGTGTTTGAGGTGGGGTGTAGCAGGAGGGCTGGCCTCCCACCGGGGCAGGCAAAACAACCGGTCAGTCAGTCTATCCTATTTATTGAGCGCTTACTGTGTGCTGAGCACTGTAATAATAATAATAAACAGGCACATTCACTGCCCACCATGAGCTTACAGTCTAGCAAGGGAGGTATTTCATAATGTTGGTATTTGTTAAGCGCTTACTATGTGCAGAGCACTGTTCTAAGCGCTGGGGTAGATGCAGGGTAATCAGGTTGTCCCACGTGAGGCTCACAGTTAATCCCCATTTTACAGATGAGGTAACAGGCACAGAGAAGTTAAGTGACTTGCCCACAGTCACACAGCTGACAAGTGGCAGAGCCGGGAGTCGAACCCATGACCTCTGACTCCGCAGCCCAGGCTCTTTCCACTGAGCCACGCTGCTTCCTCAAGGACCTCCAGTGGTTGCCCATCCACCTCCGCACCAAACAGAAACTCTTCACCCTTGGCTAAGTGCTTACTATGTGCCAGGCACTGTACTAAGCACTGGGCTAGATTCAAGTTCATCAGGTTGGACCCAGTCCCTGTCCCTCATGGGGCTCACAGTCTTAATCCCCATTTTTACAGATGAGGGAACCGAGGCCCGGAGAAGTGAAGTGCCTTGCCTAAGGTCACACAGAAGGAACGAGAAGAAGCCAGAATCAGAACCCAGGTCCTTCTGACTCCCAGGCCTGGACTCTAGCCACTAGGCCACGCTGCTTCTCCACTGAGGAGGTGGGCAGGGGTGCGCTCATTACGAAGGACACAGGAGATTATTATAGCGCACAAACCATTTACAGCCAAAGTGACCACAGGACAGTGCCAAATAATGTCTTGTTGTCCCCATCACCCAGCAGGCAGTTGCCTTGGTAACCCCTGTCATCTCAACTGCCCACATTAGCCAGTCGTCTTCAGAATTCCTGCTGCCCCTATGTGGTTCTTCGGGCACTAACCAGGCTTGGGAGTCAGAAAGACCTGGGTTCTAAACCCGCTTCTGGCATTTGTATGCTGCATTACCTTGGCCAAGTCACTTCACTTCTCGGCAGCCTCAGCTCCCTCATCTGTAAATTGGGGACTAAGACTGTGAGCCTCGTGTGGGACAGGGACTGTCTCCGACCGGAGTAGTTTGTAAAATAAAGAAACTGTGGTATATGTTAAGCGCTTACTATGTGCAAAGCACTGTTCTAAGCACTGGGGGAATACAAGGTGATCAGGTTGTCCTACATGGGGCTCACGGTTTTAATCCCCATTTGACAGATGAGGTAATAATGTTGGTATTTGTTAAGCGCTTACTATGTGCAGAGCACTGTTCTAAGCACTGGGGTAGATACAGGGTAATCAGGTTGTCCCACGTGAGGCTCACAGTTAATCCCCATTTTACAGATGCGGTAACTGAGGCACAGAGAAGTGAAGTGACATGCCCACAGTCACACAGCTGACAAGTGGCAGAGCCGGGAGTCAAACCCATGACCTCTGACTCCGAAGCCCGGGCTCTTTCCACTGAGCCACGCTGCTTCCCCTAGGTAACTGAGGTACAGAGAAGTCAAGTGACTTGCCCAAGGTCACACAGCTGACTAGCGGCAGAGCCGGGATTAGAACCCGTGACCTCTGACTCCCAAGCCCACGCTCTTTCCACTGAGCCACGCTGCTTCTTGTATCTACCCCGCTCTCAGAACAGTGCTTGACACATAGTAAGCGCTTAGCAAATACCATCATTATTGTTGATGGTGGCAGAGCCCCAGCAGGAAGAACCGGGATTTGAACCCAGGTCTTCCTGACGATCAGAGAAGTGGTTTTTCCACTGGCCCGGCAGCAGGGATCAAGTTAAGAGCAAAAACACTCTTCAGCTGTATTAGTCCCACCTTTTAACACAGAAGGAGATGTGGATGGCAGATGGCTTTGAAACGACAGACTCAGATCAATACCGGAGAAACAAGGAAATGAACAAAAGCACACGGCTGATCTGTACAAACCACCCTTGGGACAGAAGTTTGGCAAACCAAGCTAGAACAGAGGAAGGAACAGTGGGGAGGCACTTTAAAAGCGGATGCATGTAAATCAACAGGGCCGGGTGAAATGCATCCTAAAATACTTTGGTGATTGACTCATGTCGTTGCAAGGAAGCAGCGTGGCGTAGTCGACAGAACACGGGCTTGGGAGTCGGAAGGTCCTGGGTTCTAATCCGGGCTCTTCCACTCGTCTGATGCGTGACCTTGGGCAAGCCACTTTACTTCTCGGGGCCTCAGTTTCCGCCTCTGTAAAATGGGCCTTGAGACCGTGAGCCCCATAGGGGACAGGGAATGTATCCAACATGATTTGCTTGTAATAATAATAATGTTGGTATTTGTTAAGCGCTTACTATGTGCAGAGCACTGTTCTGAGCGCTGGGGCAGATACAGGGTAATCAGTTTGTCCTACGTGAGGCTCACAGATAATCCCCATTTTACAGATGAGGTAACTGAGGCACGGAGAAGTTAGGTGACCCAGGGCTTAGGTCAGTACCTGGTACAGAGCAAACACTTAACAAATACCATTATTATTATTCTTATTACAACAGAAGTCCCAGCTATTATTTTTGTGAACTTGTGGAGGACCGGAGATAATCCTGAGGATTGGAAACCAAAACAAGAACAGAAAGACCTGTTAATAATAGGTCAGCCGGTTTGGGAAGAAGCAAATTATCAAGCACCAAATCTGCACCCATATAGAACATCGCAATCAATTCATCAATAGTATTTATCGAGCATAAGTGCATCGTGGTCACGGAACAAGTCTAAAAACTCTGTTATATTGCGGTCTCTCAAGTGCTTACCACAATGTTCTACACACAGTAAGCACTCAATTAATACCATTGATTGATTGAGTACTTATTGGGTGCAGAGCACTGTTTTAAGTGCTTAGAAAGTACAATTCAGCAATAAAGAGAGACAATTCCTGCCCACTCTGGGCTTACAGTCTAGAAGGGAGAGACAGACATCAAAACGAGTAAACATTCATTCATTCATTCATTCATTCAACAGAATTTATTGAGCGCTTACTCTGTGCAGAGCACTGTACTAAGCGCTTGGAATGTAGAAATCGGCAACAGATAGAGACAGTCCCTGCCCATTAATGGGCTTACAGTCTAATTGAGAACAATCTCCAATGAACGTGCCCTAACCCCATACGGACAACTTTTACCGTCTATATGCGATTGAAATTTCTAGAGCTTGAACAGAATAATAATAATAATAATAATGTCGGTATTTGTTAAGCGCTTACTATGTGTTCTAAGCGCTGGGGTAGATACAGGGTCATCAAGTTGTTCCACGTGAGGCTCACATTTCAGCCCCATTTGACAGAGGAGGGAACTGAGGCCCAGAGAAGTGAAGTGACTTGCCCACAGTCGCACAGCATCAATGTAAATAAGTAGAATTATAGATATGTATAAAAACAAATGCTACGGGGCAGGGAGAGGGGGTAGAGCAAAGGGAGCGAGTCGGGGTGATGTGGAGGGGAGGGGCAGCTGAGGAAAAGGGGATCTTAGTCTGGGAAGTCGTCTTGGAGGAGGTGTGCCTTCTGTAGGGCTTTGAAGGGAGGAAGAGTGATTGTTTGGTGGATTTGAGGAAGGGGGGTGTTCCAGGCCAGAGGGAGGACGTGGGCCAGGATCGACGGCGAGATGGAGGCACAGTGAGGAGGTGTGCGACACCAGAGGAGCAGAGTGTGTGGGCTGGGAGGGAGGAGAGAAGGGAAGGGAGGTAAGAAGGGGCAAGATTAAGCGTTTACTATATGTCAGGCACTGTTCTAAGCACTGGGGCAGATACAAGTTAATCAGGTTGGACTTGGTCCCTGTCCCACATGGGGCGCACCGTCTAAGAAGGAGAGGGAACAGGTATTTAATCTCCATTTTACATTGAGGAAACTGAGGCACAGAGAGTGCCTTATATTGTACTCTCCCAAGCACTTGGGACAATGCTCTGCACACAGTAGTGTTCAGTAAATACCATTGATTGATGATTGCCTTGCCCAAGGTCACACAGCAGACCACCGACAGAGCCGGCATTAGAACTCAGGTCCTCTTACTCCCAGGCCTGTGCTCTATCCAGTAGGCCACGCTCCTTCTCCCGCAATACTCTGTGCTCATCAGACTTTTAATAGAAGCAACATGGCTTAGTGAATAGAGCACAGGCCTGGGAGTCAGAAGGACCTGGGTTCAAAGGCAGCTCCACTCCATATCTGCTGTGTGACCTTGGGCAAGTCACTTCACTTCTGTGGGCCTCAGTTACCTCATCTGGAAAATGGGTTAAGAGTGTGAGTGTGGGACAGGGGCTGTGTCCAACCTGATTAACTTACCCCAGCGCTTAGAACAGTAAGTGCTTAACAAGTACCATAATTATTCTTACTATTTACTATTATTATACAGAAGCAGCATGGCACGGTGGCTAGAGCCCAGGCCTGGGAGTCAGAAGGTCTTGGGTTCTAATTCCGGCTCCCCCGCTTGTCTGCTGGGTGATCCTGGGCAAGTCACTTCACTTTTCTGGGCCTCAGTTACTTCGTCTGTAAAAGGGGGATTAAGACTGCGAGCCCCATGTGGGACAACCTGATTACCTTGTACCTACCCCAGTACTTAGAACAGTGCTTGGCACATAATGAGCACTTCAACAGATGCCACTGTTGTTATTATTATTTCAATACCGGTCCCCGGGTTTTACAAAGGGTGCTGGGAAAGTGGAGGAGGTTCAGACAAGAGGGGTCAAAACGATTAGAGATGGAAATTCGAGTATATTGGGTGGAAGAACTAGGGTGTCGAGTCCAGAGAAGAGAAATCCAAGAGTGTTTCAATAACCGTTTTCAAACATCTGAGGGTTTTGAAAGGAAGAAGGACGAACAGTTTCCTCCACATCTGCCGAGAACTGCATGGGAGGGAAGGGGCTGAAATGAAAACAGCGGAGATTTCCTTTGGGCACGGGAAGAACCTCCGGGCCGAGAGGGTGATCAAATGCCAGAATAGGCTTCCGAGGGAAGTTTTGGAGCCTCCGTCCCCGGGGGGATCTGGAAGGTTGGAACAGAAACCCATCTGTCCTGCATGGTTTAGTCATCTCCCTGTTCTGAGGGCGGGCCTCTGGATCGGATAATGTCCCGGGGTTCCAGGCGGTGCTCCGCTTTTATGCCTTCTGAATTGCTACATGAACCTTTTCCATGGGCTAGAAAAGCTGATTTATTGCCACGACATGGGAAGCTCTATCTCAGTACAAAGGCCTCAGTTATAAAAGGCTAAAATCCCCTTGTGGATTCTAAGATTCATCTCCCAGTTTGCCACCTGACCATAAATAAGGGTAAAGCCTTTTCTCCCGAGGTGACTCTGAAGAGCAGGGTGGTGGGGATTTATGGAGCTAAAGCGGACCAGCCTCTATCTCTTGGAACAAGCCCATGCCTGGCCTCTGTTTCCAGAGTGGAAAGTCAGTGCTCCCAGCTGACTTCCAAGCACTCACTAGCCAGTTACGATTGGATGCGGCGTGGACTAGTGGATAAAGCAGGGGCTCGGGACTCAGGGGACCTGGGTTCTAATCCCGACTCCGCCATTTGCCTGCCGTGTGACCTCGGACAAGTCACGTAGCTTCTCTGTACTTCAATTTTCTCATCTGGAAGATGGGGATGGGGAAGCAAGCGTGGGTTAGTGGACGGAGCACGGGCCTTGGAGTCAGAAGGACCTGAGTTTGAATTTGGACTCTGCCACTTGTCTGCTGGGTGACTTTGGCCAAGTCACTTCACTTCCCTGTGGCTCAGTTACCTCATGTGTAAAATGGAAATTAAGGCCGTGAGTCCTATGTGGGATAGGGGCTGTGACCAACCCAATTTGCTTGTGTCCAGCCCAGCACTTAGTGCAGTGCCTGGCACATAGTAATCACTTAACTTGTCAGCTGTGTGACTGTGGGCAAGTCACTTAACTTCTCTGTGCCTCAGTTCCCTCATCTGTAAAATGGGGATTAACTGTGAGTCTCATGTGGGACAACCTTTCATTCATTCATTCAATAGTATTGATTGAGCGCTTACTATGTGCAGAGCACTGTACTAAGTGCTTGGAATGAACAACTTAATTACCCTGTGTCTACCCCAGCGCTTTGAACAGTGCTCTGCACATAGTAAGCGCTTAACAAATACCAACGTTATTATTATTATTATTAACAAACACCATTCATTCATTCGATCATACTTATTGAGCGCTAACTGTGTGCAGAGCACTGTATAAAGCGCTTAGAAAGCACAATTCAGCAACAAAGAGAGACAATCCCTACCCACAACGGGCTCACAGTCCAGAAATGGACTCACAGTCTAGAATTCTTATCATCATCATCATTATTATTATTATTACTATATGCCTTAAACAGTAACAAGGAGACAGGGACTGTATCTGACTTGATTAACTTGAATCTACCCCAACGCTTAGTACAGTCCTGGGCACGCAGACTGTAGACTGCAAGCCTGTTGTCGGCTGGGAACATGTCTACCAACTCTGTTATGTTGTACTCTTCCAAGTACTTAGTACAGCGTACTGCACACAGTTAGCACTCAGCACATACCATCGATTCCTTGATAGTAAGATGTTAATGCCACAATTATCATCATTGCTGTAATTATCTTTATAATAATGATTATTAACAGGGCCGGTGGACTTGCCCAGATCCTTGCAGAGAAGCAGAATGGCGTAATGGATAGAGCATGGGCTTGGAAGTCAGAAGGTCATGGGTTCTAATCCCGGTGCCACTTGTCTGCTGGGTGACCCTGGGCAAGTCAGTTCACTTCTTTGTGCCTCAGTGCCCTCATCTGTAAAATGGGGATGGAGACTGTGAGCCCCACGTGGGGCAAGGACTGTGTCCAACCTAATTTGCTTGGATCCCCCAGGGCTTAGTACAGTGCCTAGCACATAGTAAGCGCTTAAGAAATACCACAATTATTATCATTATTATTAAAGGAATTTTTTCAAGCTCCTGTGATCTTCTAAACATATGCCAGTTGGAAAGCTCAGAAACAGGTGGCAATAAGAAGCATCCATCTCCCGTCTCTCCGCGGTGCTATGGAAACCGCCCCTCACCAACCTCATCCCACACTCATCTACCCACGGGGCACCGCTTTTTAAAGAAGTCCATGTAGCTAGGCAAGAGTCTATTGCCAAATCTGCACCAAAATGAAAATGCATAGGCAGCATGGTCTAGTGGATAGAGCACAGGCCTGGGAGTCAGAGGACCTGGGTTCTAATCCCAGCTCTGCCACGTGTCTGCTGTGTGACCTTGGGCATATCACTTCACTGGGCCTCAGTTACCTAATCTGTAAAATGGGGACTGAGACTGTGAGCATCACGTGGGATAGGGACTGTGTCCGACCTGATTTGCTTGTATCCACCACAGAGCTTAGTACAGTGCCTAGCACATAGTAAGCGCTTAACAAAACGCGCTTAACAGAAACGCTCTGGGCATGTCACTCCCCTTCTTAAAAATCTCCAGTAGTTGCCTATCGACCTCCGCACGAAACAAAAACTTCTCACTCTAGGCTTCAAGGCTTTCCATCACCTTGCCCCCTCCTACCTCTCCTCCCTTCTCTCTTTCTACCGCCCACCCCGCACGCTCCGCTCCTCTGCCGCCCACCTCCTCACCATTCCCGGTTCTCGCCCATCCCACCGTCGTCCCCTGGGCCACTTCCTCCCTCTGTCCTGGAATGCCCTCCCTCCTCACCTCTGCCAAACTAATTCTCTTCCCCTCTTCAAAACCCTACTTAGAGCTCACCTCCTCCAAGAGGCCTTCCCACACCGAGCTCCCCTTTTCCCTCTGCTCCCTCTACCCGCCTTCACCTCTCCACAGCTAAACCCTCTTTTCCCCTCTTTCCCTCTGCTCCTCCCCCCTCCCTTCCCCTCCGCACTGTACTCGTCCGTTCAACTGTATATATATTCATCACCCTATTTATTTTGTTAATGAAATGTACATCACCTTGTTTCTATTTATTTGCTATTGTTTTAATGAGATGTTCATCCCCTTGATTTTATTTATTGCTATTGTTTTTGTCTGTCTCCCCCGAACAGACTGTAAGCCCGTCAAAGGGCAGGGACTGTCTCTATCTGTTACCGATTTGTAATAATAATAATAACAATAATGTTGGTATTTGTTAAGCGCTTACTATGTGCCGAGCACTGTTCTAAGCGCTGGGGTAGACATAGGGGAATCAGGTCGTCCCACGTGGGGCTCACAGTCTTAATCCCCATTTTACAGATGAGGGAACTGAGGCACAGAGAAGTTAAGTGACTTGCCCACAGTCACACAGCCGACAAGTGGCAGAGCTGGGATTCGAACTCATGAGCCCTGACTCCAAAGTCCGTGCTCTTTCCACTGAGCCACGCTGCTTCTCCGCATTCCAAGCACTTAGTACAGTGGTCTGCACATAGTAAGCGCTCAATATATACTGTTGAATGAAATGAACAAATAGCACAATTGTCATTATTATTATTGTTATTCTGTTTAGTCTAGTGGAAAAAATAGGTGACAGGGCCCTAGGAGACCAGGATTCTAGTCCTGGCTCTGCCACTGAACAGCTGTGTGACCTTGGGTAAATCACTTCACCTCACTGGGCCTCACCTGTATATATCTATAGTTCCATTTATTTTTATTGATGCTGTTGAGGCCTGTCTACTTGTTTTGTTTTGTCGTCTGCCTGCCCCTTCTAGATTGTGAGCCCACTGCTGGGTAGCGATTGTCTCTATCTGCTGCCAAATTGTACTTTCCAAGCGCTTAGTCCAGTGGTCTGCACACAGTAAGCGCTCAATAAATACGATTGAATGAATGAATCTTCCCCAATTCTTAGAAAAGTGCTCGACATACCTTAAGCACGTAAGCACCACAATTATTATATTAAAGTATGGATAGCATTGATTCTATTGCACTGGGTTTTCCGCAAAACATCAGATCTTATGCTTGAATTAATTATAGTCAGGATAGCTTGGGTCTTATGAATTTAATGCAAAACAACATATTTTAAAGCTACGGCATATAACTGATAGTGTTAGCAGATTTCTGAAAATATTTTCATTCCTTTTCTATAGCAGGAGGCTCGCTTCTAAGCTACTTTTCAATCATCTTCTTTCCTCTTTTCCAAGACGTAATCCAAAATAGATTTTTGAAATCACACAAATGAGCTTAGTAAAACAGAGTAAGATGTAAATAAATAAAATCCCAACACTTGTCTGTATTCAGGACATAATATCTTGAATTGTATGTAACACTTTTTGTTTCCTCATCACTTTCACATTTACCTCATTTAGTCCTCACAATAGCCCTGTGAGGTAGGGAAAGACAGTATTATCTCCATTCTACAGATAATAAAATTGAGGCACAGAAAGGTTAAGTGATCTGTCCAAGGTCACACAGTAGACCAAGGGTAGAATTGAGTGTAGAACCCAGGTCCAGTGACTCATAAATCAGATTATGCGGCATCACTAAAATATGAAAAATCAGAGTAATTTTCATCCTAGGGATGAAAGAGATTTTACTAAGAATTCAAACACACCACCTATATCTGTGACATATACAGGGAGATGCTATTACCATCTTATCAGATGGAAACACAGAAGTGCTGAACAATAATAATAATACTACTAATAATAATGGTATTTGTTAAGTGTTTACGATGTGCCAAGCACTGTTCTAAGTGCTGGGGGAGATACAAGGTAATCAGGTTGTCCCACATGGGGCTCAGTCTTAATGGGGACACTTTGCAGATGAGGGAACTGAGGCACATAGAAGTGAAGTGATTGGCCCAAAAGTCACACAGCTGGCAAACGGCAGAGCCGGCATTAGAACCCAGGACCTCTGACTCCCAAGCTCGTGCTCTTTCCACTAAGCCACACTGCTTCTCATGAAGTGCCTAAATGTAAAGTAGTCAATGAGGGGATTAAGACTGAAGCTAAAATTCTTGACTGCTTATCTGCTGGCCCATTACAATGTCCCCTTTCTCATCCCAAATAATAGGATTTCATAACAATTCACCACAAAAGAAAAATAATAGATTCAACAAATCCTTGAACAATTCCTTCCAGTAATATGATCTTCCAAATCATTAGCATCGAACTAACGAATAAGCAGTTAAATCAACAAAGGACCTTCAAGAAAACTAATCTCATTCTGATCATACTGAATTATGAAATTGTGGAATGAAATGGTTAACAGAAACAAGGGAATAATGAAGTTGAAATTCTAAAATCTGTTCAATTTTAATTACGGAAAGGCTTTCACTCATAGCTTAGCAACTGACACATCATTTTAAACCAATCACAGTATAATGTTTGCAAACTTCAAAAATGTTTCATTCTCCTCCAAAGCACTTCTCCCTACCCATCTTTTAACTAAAACAGATCTCTTTCTCTCTCTCCCCCCTCTTTCTTCCGGGCTGTTAAATTCATTCTTTCAGTAGTTCGACCTCAATTAATTTGGAGATAATACATTTTTATGTATAAATCTATTAATATAACTTTAGATTGCAAAAATTTACGTTCCTTTCACACCCCCCCCCCCAACACTATAAGTTAGCTACTTACCTGCCTCCTTCAAAGCGACTGATGAGATCGGATATCTTACTGGGTTTCTCCTTCGAGACACAGGAGGGAAAGGCAGGTTTAGCTTCCTCCATCCTTGGTTTCACACTCGATAAAGCTTTTTGCCTGGGGGTTTGGTGTTTATTGGATGTCGGTATATTCTGCAGATGTAATGGCTTTGGAGGCACTGTAAAACAAATGAAGAAGAATTGCAGCATTTCACTGACTTGCTTTCAATACTAGCAGTAGTGCTTCCAGTGGCAAAACATGAGAAAGTTTTTGCACATCTCAAAATAGTAGCTGCTCTCATTTGTACTTGACCATGACCAAATGACGCTTAGTATTAAGTTGGAACATTGAATCTGTGTTCCTCTCTAGACCGCGAGCTTTCCCTCTAGGCTGTTAGCCCGTTGTGAGTGGGGAATGTGTCTGTTCCTCATTATATCGTACTCTGCCAAGTGCTTAGTACAGTTCTTTGCACGCGGTAAGCGTTCAATAAATACGATTGATTTCTGCACACAGTAAGCGCTCAATGAATACGACTGAATGAAGTGATGAATAAATGAAGTTTTCAAGCTCTGACATGACTTTGCAGATTCCACTAGATCTCAAAGACAGTAATACAGCAGTTCCTTTCTCAGTCTGGCCCATTTGCTCTTTGTTGAGTTTATCATTAGTGAGATCACCATTTAATAATAATAATAATAATAATGTTAATATTAGTTAAGTGCTTACTATGTGCAGAGCACTGTTCTAAGCGCTGGGGTAGATACAGGGTAATCAGGTTGCCTCACATGAGGCTCACAGTCTTAATCCCCATTTGAAAGATGAGGGAACTGAGGCACAGAGAAGTTAAGTGACTTTCATTCATTCATTCATTCAATAGTATTTATTGAGCGCTTACTATGTGCAGAGCACTGTACTAAGCGCTGGAATGTACAAATCGGTAACAGACAGAGACAGCCCCTGCCCTTTGATGGGCTTACAGTCTAATCGGGGGAGTGACACAGTCACACAGCTGACAAGTGGCGGATCTGGGATTCAAACCTCTGACCTCTGACTCCCAAGCCCGGGCTCTTTCCACTGTGCCACACTGCTTCTATTTGCAAATGATTTTGAAATTGGATTCTAATTCCAGCTCCACAACTTTTCTAGACTTTGAGCTTGTTGCGGGCGGGGAATATTTCTACCAACTCTGTTATATTGTACCCTCCCAAGCGCTTAGTACAGTGTACTGCACACAGAAAGTGCTCAATAAATACGATTGATTGATTGATTGATTGATTGTCTGCTGTGGGACCTTGGGCAAGTAGAGAAGCGATAATAATAATGATTGTAATATTTGTTAACTGCTTACTCTGAGCCAAGCACTGCCCTGAGCACTGGGGAGATACAAGATCATCAGGACCTGCGTGGGCCTTACAGTCTAAATAGGAGGGAGAACAGGGATTGACTCCCCATTTTCAGTAGAGGAAACTGGGGACAGAAAAGTTAAGTGACTTGCCTAAGGTCACAAAGCAGGCAAGTGGTTGAGCTGGATTAGAACCCAGGTCCTCTGGCTCCCAGGTCCGTGTTTTATCCACTAAGCCTTACTGCTTCCCACGGCCTCTTGGAAAAAGCCTGAGAATAAGGTCTGAGCACAGGCCTGAGAATAAGAGGACTTGGGTTTCATCCTGGCTCCGCTAATTGCTGGCTGCGTAACCGTGGGCAAATCACTTAACTTTTCTGTGCCACAGTTTTCCTATTCTCCCTCCTACTTATAATGTGAGTCCCATGTGGGGCAGGAACTGTGTCCAACCAAATCAATTTGTATCTATTCCAAAGTTTAAAACAGTGTTTGACACATAGTAAGCACTTAACAAAGACCATTAACAAAAGTCACTTAACTTCTCAGTGACTTAGTTCCTTCAACTGTAAAATGGGGATTAAATCCTCCTCCCTCAGCCTTGAGCCCCATGTGAGACATGGACAGTGTCCTACCTGATTATCTTGGATCTACCGCAGTGCTTGACACATAGTAAGCATCTAACAAATACCATCATTATCAGTACTATTCAAATGCAGGCCCCATAGGCTTGGCATGTTTGAATAATAATGATGGTATTTGTTTAATAATAATAATGTTGGTATTTGTTAAGCGCTTACTATGTGCAGAGCACTGTTCTAAGCGCTGGGGTAAATACAAGGTAATCAGGTTCTCCCACAGGCTGACGGTCTTAATCTACATTTTACAGATCTGAGGCTCACAGTCTTAATCTACATTTTACAGATGAGGTAACTGAGGCACAGAGAAGTGAAGTGACTTGTCCACACTCACACAGTTAACGAGTGGCAGAGCCGGGATTCAAACCCATGACCTCTGACTCCCAAGCCCGTGCTCTTTCCACTGAGCCACGCTGCTTCTCTGCTACTATGTGCAAAGCACTGCTCTAAGCGCTGGGGAGGATACAAGATGATCAGGTCCCACGTGGGGCTCACAGTCTTAATGCCCATTTTACAGATGAGGTAACTGAGGCACAGAAGTTAAGTGACTTGCCCAAAGTCACACAGCTGACAAATGACGGAGCCGGGATTTGTACCCATGACCTCTGACTCCCCAGCCCGGGCTCCTTCCACTGAGCCAGGCTGCTTCTCCGCTCTGCTTTTAAGGGTCCGGCAAGTTTACCCCATCCACCTCCCTCTTCCCCCAACCTCTTTCTTATTCCCCTTCTTGAGAGTGAGCTAACATTTATCCAGGCAGCAAAAACCAAAGAGCGGAAGACAAAAAGGGAAAAAGGCTTCTCCGCTAGCCCCTCCTCTGACCTCCTGCAGCTCCTCTGACCTTATCATGACTCTTGGGTGCCAGGAGATACTTCGGGGGATGTTTGCATTTAGATAAGGTTATGGGAGAACCACTTAAACAAACCGAACTTCAGACATGTGATTTACAGTTTTTTTTTACTTCCCTTATCTATTTACGCATGAAATTTTACGGTCACAGTCCTCTAGACTTTAAGTTCACTGTGGGCAGAGAAGTGTCTGTTTATTGTTATGTTGTACTCTGTCAAGTGCTCAGGAAGCAGCCTGGCCTAGCAGACAGAACATGGGCCTGGAGTCAGAAGGTCACGGGTTCTAATCCCACTCTGCCATTGGTCTGCTGTGTGATCTTGGCCAAATCACTTCACTTTTCTGGGCCTCTGTTCCTTCACCTGTAAAACAGGGATTAAGACTGTTAGCCCTATGTTGTACAGGGATTGTGTCCAACCCGATTATTTTATATCTACCCAAGCGCTTAGGACAGTGCCTGGCACGTAGTGAGTACTTAATACCATAATTATTATTATTACTACAGTGTTTTACATATAGTAAGCGCTCAATAAATACAACTGAGTGAAGGAACAAGTGAATCACTGAGATGTCAAACCTGTGAGGTACTGGTTTGCTTTTGGTGAGGGACGACATAATTTTCTTTCCAGCACTTTGCTCTCGACTCTGCTACCTACAACCTGGAACTTCTTCCCGCTTCCTATATGTCAGACCCCAGTCATCCCCATCTTCAAAAACTGCTCAAAGACCACCCGCTCCAGGATGTTTTCCTCAACAAACTTCCACCTGCCCGAGTTATTTTATTTACGTAACCACCCTTGGCATTTCTGCATAGATTGCTTTATTCCATTTAGTCTTTTTTTTTTCTGTATTCATTTTTCCCCCAGTTTTGCAGTTACCAATTGAATCTATGTTTTTCCCACACCTCCTACTGTAAGTACTCAATTTTAGCTCCCTGTTTGCATTCCACCACCCACATTAAGATGCAAACTCCCCAAGGGCAGGGAACCATCTATTTTATTTCTGTTTTGTCGGTCTCAGTCCTGAAGTCTCATAATCAAAGTTCCTCCGTCGTTACTGATGGGCGACTCAATCGTCACATTCCCATCCACTTAATTCACTCAATAGATGCAACGAATGAAAGAACCACCTTCAGGGAAATCTCCAGAGTAAAATGGTCCAACTCTAGGAGACAAACAAAAAAAAAATACACACCACCCATTTCTGCAGGGAAGTAACACCATTCATTCAATCATCTTCATTGAGCACTTACTGTGTGCAGAGCACTGTACTAAGTGCTAGGGAGAGTACAATATAATAATAAATGGACACATTCCCTGTCCACAATGAGCTTACAGTCTAGGGAAACTTTGAACCTAAATTCCAGTCATCTACTGCCAGCTATTAATAAGCAACTAGTGCCCTACGGATTTCAGCAGATTGGCTATTATCCTTCGACGACATGATGGGGAAAGGGGAAGGGATCGGACCACACAAATTTGTGAAGCCTTCCATATGTTTGTTGATTTGCATTGAAGTCTGTCCTCCCTACTCACCCCAGACTGTGAACTCGTTGTGGGCAGGGATTGTCACTCTTTATTATTATATTGTACTTTCTCAAGTGCTTAGTACAGTGTTCTGCACACAGTAAGCACTTAATAAACACGATTGAATGACTGAATGTTTTCGGTGGGTCCCTCGGTCACGTTACACATGCAAGCGCCTGGCCCAAAATGTACAATAAAATCAGACATGATGACACCATGGTCTCAGCCACAGAGACTGGGAATCACTGACCTGAAAGATGAGATAAAGAAGAGCAAATACAGTCACAGCTCTCCAGATGCGTTTCAACTTATGTATTTCAGATAGGCTGTTGTTGATTTCGGTGGTGTCCTTCCAACACCGCACGTCTTTTTGGATGGATGCAATGATGGGAGAAATGGTTCCGTACAAGCACACAGCACTGGATCAAGCCACGCGCCAGTCAGTCGTATTTATTGAGCGCTTGCTGTGTGCAGAACACTGTACTGAGCACTTGGGAGAATACAGTAGAACAGTATAACAGACACGCTTCGTACCCACAACAAGTTTACAGTCCTATGTGAGTTTTCTTTTGTGGCAAGGTTCTTCGAGAACGTGACTGCCACCTTCTTGGTGGACACTGTGTGCACGTATGTGTACGTGTGTGTGTGTAATAATAATAAGAGTTGGGGTATTTCTTAAGTGCTTACTATGTTGCCAGGCACTGTACTAAGCGCTGGGGCGGAAACAAGCAAATCGGGTCAGACACAGTCCCTGTCCCACAGGGGGCTCACAGTCTTCATCCCCATTTTCCAGATGAGGGAACTGAGGCCCAGAGAAGTGAAGTGACTTGCCCAAGGTAATACAGGATGCAAGTGGTGGAGCCAGGATTAGAACCCAGGTCCTTTCTGACTCCAAGCCCCATACTCTCTCCACTAGGACATGCCGCTTCTCGTGTGTGTGTGTGTGTGTGTGTGCTTATTCAGTCTGTGTTCTCATCTGTAAAATGGGGATTGAGACTGTGAGCCCCTTGTGCAAAAGGGACCGCCTCCAACCCAATTTGCTCATATCCACCCCAGTGTTTAGTAGAGTTCACGGTACATACTAAGCGCTTAACAAATACCATAATGATAATAATAATTATTATCATTACAAAGCCATAATTGGTTCTCAAACCAAACTCATGGAAAGCTGTGTTCTAGTTACCACTGAGTCAATGGGTATTAATGGATTATTATGAATAATAATATTATGATAATAATAATAATATGATGCTATTGGGGGTTTTCAGCACTAAATCCTGGCTGAAAAAGCTCTCAGAGTCACTGTAAGAGTCCCTGGACCCCAGTCAACCTCTATTTGGCCCTAAAGTTCTTATATTTCTCATTCTCCTACTGCAGAACAACTGCAATCTCCTACTGCATTCTCCTACTGCAGGTCTTGGGGCAATCCTACTCACTGTCTGCCAAATCTCCGCACCCCTCTTTGAGCCACTGCTCTGCAGCTGAATCCCAGGTGTCTCCCCAAAGGCGTAGGGTCACCGGGGACTGGCCTACTCTGCTCTTCCCAGGCTAGCTGGCTGCAGAAAACCCACGGGCAAAACGCTCCTAAGCCTCCAAGTTCCTCAGGTCAGTCATTCATTCATTCAATCATATTTATTGAGTGCTTATAGTGTGTATAGCATTGTACTACACACTTGGGAGAGTAGAATATAAGAATAAACAGACACTTCCCCTGCCCACAATGAGCTCACAGTTTCAGGTGTCTTCCCAGTGCCCAGGGGGGTTCTCCCCTCTCCATTCTCCGGGCAGCCACTAAGATCTGGAATTTGCACCTGAACCTGTAACCTTCAATCACTTACTATTCACCCCAAACTCAGCCCCAAGGCACTCACGTATATAACCATAATTTATTTTACTGTTAGTCTCTCCCCGTAGATTGTAATAATAATGTTGGTATTTGTTAAGCGCTTTCTATGTGCAGAGCACTGTTCTAAGCGCTGGGGGAGATACAGGGGAATCAGGTTGTCCCACGTGAGGCTCACAGTTAATCCCCATTTTACAGATGAGGTAACTGAGGCACAGAGAAGTGAAGTGACTTGCCCACAGTCACACAGCTGACAAGTGGCAGAGCCGGGAGACGAACCCATGACCTCTGACTCCCAAGCCCGGGCTCTTTCCACTGAGCCATGCTGCTTCTAATTGTAAGAATTGTAATTGTAAGGACTGTAAGCTCCTTGTGGCCAGGGAACCAGAAGCAGAGTGGCCTAGTGGCTAGAGCATGGGCCTGGGAGTCAGAAGGACCTGGAGTCTAGTCCCAGCTCTGCCACTTATCTGCTGTGTGACCTCAGGCAAGCCGCTTCACTTCTCTGGGCCTCAGTTAGCTCATCTGGAAAATGGTGATTAGTAACAATAATAATAAGGATGGTATTAAGCGCTTTCTATGTGCCAGGCGCTGTACTAAGTGCTGGGGTGGATATAAGCAAATTAAGTTGAACACAGTCCCTGTCCCGTGTGGGGCTCACAGTCTCAATCCTAATTTTATAGATGAGGTAACTGAGGTCCACAGAAGTGAAGTGACTTGTCCAAGGTCACACAGCAGACAAGTGGCAGACCCAGGATTAGAACCCATGACCTTCTGACACCCAGGCCCTTGCTCTCTCCAGTACGCCATGCTGCTTCTCTGACTGTAAGCCCTATGTGGGACAGGGACCGTGCCCAACCCAAACTGTATCTATCCCAGTGCTTGGTACAGTGCTTGGCACAGAGTTAGCGCTTAGAAAAGCACCCCAATTGTTATTATTATCATTAAGATCAAAAAATAGATAAGCGTGTGCATGTATATGGTGTCGAAATGGGAGTACACTGGCATGAATGTTTGCAAGAACACAGATCTTGCATTACAGGAAAACTGGGTGTCTCACTAAATCCAGAGTAGGAAAGCCCCTAGGGAAGCTGGATTCCTTAACTCCTATTTCCATCATCCCAGATCTATGAAAATGTGCTCAAAGCATAAAAAAAGTGAACACAGTTTAAGCAGCAATAGGTAGAAACACACATACTGGAATGCCCTCCCTCCTCACCTCCGCCAAACTAATTCTCTTCCCCTCTTCAAAACCCTACTTAAAGCTCACCTCCTCCGAGAGGCCTTCCCAGAATGAGCTTCCCCTTTTCCCTCTGCTCCCTCTGCTCCCCCTCTACACCTCCCCTTCACCTCCCCTCAGCTAAGCCCTCTTTTCCCCCCTGCCCCTCTGCTCCTCCCTCTCTCCCTTCCGCTCCCCTCGGCACTGTACTCGTCCACTCAACTGTATATATTTTCATTACCCTTTTTATTCTGTTAATGAGATGTACATCACCTTGATTCGATTTATTTGCTATTGTTTTAATGAGATGTTCATCCCCTCGATTCTATTTATTGCTACTGTTCTCGTCTGTCCGTCTCCCCCGATTAGACCGTAAGCCCGTCAAAGGGCAGGGACTGTCTCTATCTGTTACCGATTTGTCCATTCCAAGCGCTTAGTACAGTGCTCTGCGCATAGTAAGCACTCAATAAATACTAGTGAATGAATGAATGAATGAGCTTACACATCAACTCTATGAGCTTTTTATCTATCTAAGCTCAGGATCTTTTAACCTATGTGTATTTGGCAATATTTGTCTGTTGGACTCCTTTTAACTGTAAATTCTTTGAGGCCCAGGATAGTATCTTAATTCTTCTGTTTGTTCCCCAAGCACCTACTACAGTGGTCTGAACACCTCGTGCTCAAAAAATACTGGTAGGTATAAATCTTTCAAATATTCTTATGGAAATAGGTTAAGTCTTGGAGATTCCGTTTGACTATCAATTCCATCTCCTAGTGTGCACGGTGGGAGAGACCGAAGAATAAAAACGAGCCAGCTCTCCACTGTAGAAAACTCTAGACAAAAAAGCGTGAGAGGGAATGTGGCTGAGTGAAAAAAGCACGGGTCTGGGGAGTCAGAGGACCTGGGTTCTAATCCCGGCTCTTGTGACCTGGGGAGCTGTGACTAGGAGGATTTTGCTCGCGAGCTTCTGGCAACTAGGCCTGGGAAGCGGGTGGCGGGCTACTCTCCGATGACCTCTGTGGCTTTGGGGCTTCAGGGGTAGCAGCTAATAATGTTGGTATTTGTTAAGCGCTTACTATGTGCCGAGCACTGTTCTAAGCGCTGGATATAGGGGCACCGGAATTTGTGGGGGCAGTGAATAAGATGCCCAAAACCTAAAATGGGGAAGCAGCGTGGCTCAGCGGAAAGAGCCCAGGCTTGGGAGTCAGAGTCATGGATTCGAATCCTGGCTCTGCCACTTGGCAGTTGTGTGACTGTGGGCAAGTCACTTCACTTCTCTGTGCCTCAGTTACCTCATCCGTAAAATGGGGATTAACTGTAAGCCTCACATGTGACAACCTGATTACCCTGTGTCTACCTAGGCACTTAGAACAGTGCTCTGTACATAGTAAGCGCTTAACAAATAACAACATTATTATTATTATTCATAATTAAAATAGAAGAGGCAAAAACCTAGAGGTCTTTAGAACCCAATGGATGCTTATTAGGTGCCATGTTTTCCAAAAGTGATTTTTGGGACTAACCCGGTGGGAATTTGGGGCTGAAAATTCCCCACTAATGTCATATTACCACATAGAGGCTAGGGCACCGACCTACCAGTCACAAGGTCATGGGTTCTTATCCCGGCTCTGCCACTTGTCAGCTGCGTGACCTTGGGCAAATCACTTCACTTAGTGACTGGGCTGTACTTATCTATACAATGGGGATTGAGACTGTGAGCCCCCAGTGGGACAGGGACTGTGTCCAACCTGATTAACTTGTATCTACCCCTGTGCTTAGTACAATGCCTAGAAAATAGTAAGCAATTAAAAAATACCATTATTATGATGATTATTACTATTACTCAACAGCTGCACCAAGTAGGGCAGGGGCTCATGGGCTAAAACAACTAGACCTGGAGAGTTTCCAGTCCTCTACCAGTCCTGACTACGGAAGGGAGAGTCAAGCAGAGGCCTGTCCATTCCATTCCTAGCTTGGCCAGGGGCAATCTGATACAAGTCAAAACTCCCCCGTGCTGGGCAGCAGCGGCATGGGAGAGAGCTGAGGGCCAAGATTCAAGTTTACCATGTGGAAGGAGGCGATGGTAAACCACTCACAGATTTTAACCAAAAAACTCTCTGGATCCACTACCAGAACGATTGCAGATGGAGGTGGGGCGTTCTAGGAGAGATGTGTCCTTACCGTCGCTATGGGTCGGAGACGACTCGACAGCATAAGACAAGAACATTCCCTAGCTGGAGATGGAGGAGATGGTAGAGAGAGCAGATGACCAGAGAAATTCAGAACCTACATTTCCCCCAAAACAATACCAACTCTAGCATCCAGAAGAGGGAGGGACGGGTTTAGAAGTGTGCAACCAGGAAAGCAGTTGGATCCTTTCCATAAGAGCCCCATCCCGAGTACTGTGCTTAAAATTTTCTGTCCAAAGAACAGATTATCACATTCTGATCTGGATATACAATTGGCTAATAGAGGGATGCCAGTCAATACTGGAGTGGTTCCCCTGGCAACCACCGAGAAGCAGCACGGCCTAGTGGGTAGATCACGGGCCTGAGAGTCAGAAGGACCTGAGTTCTAGTCCTGGCTCTGCCACTTGTCTGCCTTGGGCAAGACACTTCACTTCTCTGGGTCTCAGTTACCTCATCCAGAAAAATGGGATGAAGACTGTGCGTCCCTTGTGGGACAGGGACTATGTCCTACCTGATTAGCTTGTATCTGTCTCAATGCTTAGAACAGTGCCTGGCACATAGTTAGCACTTAACAAATACCATAAGAACAACAACAAAAAACCATGCAGCCTGTCAATGAGCCAAGGAAAAGCATGGGCAACATACTGTGCTTACTGTAGCCCTATACGGGTCCTGCATATTAAAAACTCTCCAAAAATCAGTCCTGCTCACCTTCTTACTGGCTGCCCTCCAAATGCAAGTGAGAGAGGGTGAGTGGTTCTATCACTATAAATTAATTTATTTCTAAGCAGCATGGCTCAGTGGAAAGAGCATGGGCTTGGGAGTCAGAGGTCATGGGTTCAAATCCCGGCTCAGCCTCTGGTCAGCTGTGTGACTTTGGGCAAGTCACTTCACTTCTCTGTGCCTCAGTTACCCCATCTGTAAAATGGGGATTAAGACTGTGAGCCCCCGGGGGATAATCTGATCACCTTGTATCCTCCTGAGTGCTTAGAACAGTGCTTTGCACATAGTAAGCACTTAACAAATGCCATCACTATTATTATTATTATTATTCTTACATAGTCTCTCCTCAGGGGAGGTAGAGGTGGTCTAGTGAAAAGAACATGGAATTTGAAGTAAGGAGATCCAGGTTCTAGTCCTTGCTCCACCCCTGCCCTGCTGGGTGACCTTGGACAAGTTACTTCACCTCTCTGGGTCTCAGTTTCCTCATTTATTAAATGGAGAGATAAAACACCTGTTCTCCATCCCTCTTCAATTTCTAGGCCTTTTGGGGGCATGATGCCTTATTGAAGGCACATCTCCTCCAAGAGGCCTTCCCAGACTAAGCCTCACTTTTTCTCATCTCCCATTCCCTTTTGCATCACCCTCACTTGCTCCTTTTGCTCTTCCCTGCTCCCAGCCCCACAGCATTTATGAGCATCTCTGTCATTTTATTTATCTGTACTGGCATCTGGTCTATTGAAATACTATTGAATGAATGGTCTCCCCACCTCTAGACCGTGAGCTTGTTGTGGGCAGGGAATGTCACCATTTACCGTTGTATTGGATTTTCCCAAGTGCTTAGTACAGTGCTATGCCCACAGTAAGCGCTTAGTAAATATGATGAATGAATGAAGTTCCTTGTCACCAGGAATAGCGCCCACCAATTCTATTAGAGAAGCGTGGCCTAAAGGATAGAGCACAGACCTGGAAGTCAGAAGAACTTGGATTCTAATTCCGGTCTGCCACTTGTTGGCTGTGTGACCTTGGACAAGTCGCTTCAGTTCTCTGGGCCTCAGCTACTTCATCAGTAAAATGGGGGTTAAGACTGGGAGCCCCATGGGGGACAAGGACTGTGTCCAACCTGATTAGCTTCTATCTATCCCAGCTTTTAGTAAAACAGTGCTTGGCACATACCAAAACCATTCACATTATATTATGCTTTCCCAAGCGCTTAGTATATCATTCTGCAAACAAAAGTAAGTGCTCAGTGAATACTACCAGTCCTGGGCACAGCACTTAGCAGAGTATGCCCTTAATATAAATACCATCACCATCATCTTGCTCTTCTTCTTGCTCCCACTGAATGCCCACAATTTATGTCTGTCTGACCGCTCGATTAGATTATAAACTCCCTGAGAAAAGGGATCCTGTTTTTACTTCTATGTACCCCCCCAAACCTAGTTCAGTCCCTAATAGATGCTCAATAAGCATTACTGAATAAATGACTTTTGCTTTTGGTCTTTACTCATTTTAAAAAACTTTAGCTTACTCTTTTTAATAAAACAGGGCGTTTTCAAGGGCACACTTTTATTCCCCCATGGGCTCAGCTGTTCAAGCTTTTACAAATGCTTAACACTGAAGAGCGATGATTCTGCTCCCTGGGAGCCTCTGCCAATCAAGCAGATTCCCAAGCCAAACAGAAATCCAATCTCATAGAAAAAAGCCTTACTTGTACAATCTCAATGTAATGCTTTTCAGCCACTCCGCAAAGCTTCAAACAATACCCTTAGCAGAAAATCCACTTTTATGACATTGAAAATGAGTTACCTATAAGCCATTAAGAAACACAAATCCTGCAGGATTTTTTTTTAAGATGTGCACACTTGACTAGTATATAATCTTAGCCGCTCAAGACCAAGATTATTTTATTTGAACCATTAGTCCACTGCAGAATAATGCATCTCATTTACAAGGCTCCACTGTTGAAATTTATACATCTATTTCAATCATTCAGTTATATTTATTGAGTGCTTACTGTGGGCAGATGGACTAAGCACTTGGGAGTGTACAAAATAGAGTTGGTAATCAAGCGCTTAGTACAGTGCTCTGCACACAGTAAATGCTTAATAGATATGATTGAATAAATGATAATCATGTTCTTGCCTACAACAAACTTACCATTTAGAAAGGGATATAGACTTTAATATATGTATATATATATATATACATATATATAAATTACAGATATGTACATAAGTACTGTGGGACTGAGGGGGGGTGAATAAAGTATGCAAATCTAGTGCAACGGTGATACAGAAGGGAGTGGGAGAGGAGGAAATGAGGGCTTAGTCAGGAAGGTCTCTTGGAGGAGATGCGTTTTGAATAAGCCACATCTTCAAATAGGCCAGTTTTACTCTTCCTTCTATAGAGTCTCTGGTCCTTGCACTCTGCAGAGGTGTTCAGAGCCCTCCTAAAATCCCACCTCCTCCAGCACGCCACCCCGATTAACTCCCAATGCCAACAACCCAACATACGTCTTATTCGGTCGACAGTCACCTCAGAACTTGTATATTGATGTGTCCGTAGTTGTGCAGTCAATTATTTATTCTGATTACCCTAGCTGGGATTTTTTTTTAATGTTGGTCTCCCCTGGATGAACCAATCAATTAATCAATTAAACTTACTGTGTACAGAGCAATGTGCTGAGTGCTTGAAAGAGTACAATTCAACACAGTTGGTAGGCACATTTCCTGCCTCAAGGAGCTTCCAGTCCAGAGGGGGAGACAGACAGCAAAATAAATTATGGGAATGTATAGAAGTGCAGTGGAACTGAGGATGGAGTGAATATCAAGTGTTTAATGGATAGAGGATCAATGGCATAGATCGCTCATTCAGTTGATCGTCTTTATTGAGACCTTACTGTGTGCAGAGCACTGTACTAAGCCCTTGGGAGAGTACAATGTAACAATAAACAGACACAATCCCTGCCCACAAAAAGCTTAAAGTCTAGAGGGGGAGACGGACATTGCTATAAATAAAATGACAGATATGGACGTAAGTGCTGCAGAGTTGGGAGGGGGAATGAATAAAAGGAGCGAGTCAGGGCGACGCAGAAAGGAGTGGGAGAAGAGGAAGGCAGGGTTTAGTCAGGGAAGGTCTCCTGGAGGAGATGTGATTTTAATAAGCCTTTCAAGGCGGGGAAAGTGGTGGTTTGTTGAAAAGGAAGGGTGAGAGTGTTCTAGGCCAGAGGGAAGAAGTGGATGATGGGTCAGAGGCAAAATGGATGAGATAGGATACAGTAACTAGGTTGGTGTTAGAGGAACCGAGTGTGGGGGCTGGGCTGTAGTAATAATAAAAATAATTGTGGTATTGTTAAGTGCTTACTGTGTGCCAGGCAACATACTAAGCACTGGGGTGAAGAGAAGCAAATCACGTTGGACACAGTCCCTGTCTCACATGGGGCTCAGAGTCTCCATGCCCATTTTACAGATGAGGTAACCAAGACCCAGAGAAGTGAAGTCACTTGCCCAAGATCACCCAGCAGAGAAGTGGTGGAGCAGGGATTAGAACCCATGACCTTCTGACTCCCAGGTCCTTGCTCTACCCACTATGCCTGCTGCTTCTCTACATAAAGAAAGTGCTCAATAAATACCATTGATTGAGCCACTGAATAATTTCCCCACAGAAATTTGTTTGGACCCCATCTTCCTCCATAAGATGGGATGAAGTGTCCAAGGAACACTTGAAGCTGCAAGGAAATATTCGGACCGGCTCTGCCACTTGTCTGTCGTGTGCCTTGGCCAAGTCACTCCACTTCTCCGTGCCTCAGTCCTTCATCCGTAAAATAGGGATTGAGACCGTGAGCCCCATGAGGGACAGGGACTGTACCCAACTCAATTTGCCTGTAACCACCTCAGCACTTAGTACAGTACACTTAGTACTTAGAGAAGCAGCGTGGCTCAGTGGAAAGAGCATGGGCTTTGGAGTCAGGGCTCATGAGTTCGAATCCCAGCTCTGCCACTTGTCGGCTGTGTGACCCTGGGCAAGTCACTTAACTTCTCTGTGCCTCAGTTCCCTCATCTGTAAAATGGGGATTAAGACTGTGAGCCCCACGTGGGACAACCTGATTCCCCTATGTCTACCCCAGCGCTTAGAACAGTGCTCGGCACATAGTAAGCGCTTAACAAATACCAACATTATTATTATTATTAGTGCTAGGCACACAGTAAGCACTTAAATACCATTGTTATTATCATTATCAATATTATTACTGGACTTTGCTTGGAGACGACTGGCCATCTTTTCTGTGGTTTGCAATTTCCTTAGGCAAAGCAGCGGCGTCTGAACTTACCTTGGGGCTTTGGGTTTGCAGCTGAACGTGGCAACTGTTTGACCGTCGTTTTTCCATTTATTCCCTGAGCCTTTTCATCACCTGTATTCTGATCAACCAAACTGTTGGCACTGCCTTGAGTGCACAGTGGTGTAACTATAATGACCTTTGGACAGGAACTGCCTAGAAAAATACAAAAAGAAGGGATAAGAAATATTATTATATTATATTCATATTATAAAATTATATTAACCCCAATACTACCTGCAGTATTCATCAGGCGAAGTTACTAGGGCATTTACAGTAGTTTTAGAAGATGGTAGCAACAACAATTATGGGTACGTGTTAAGCACTTACTATGTGCCAAGCACTGTTCTAAGCACTGGGGTAGATACAAGGTAATCAAGTTGGACACAGTCCCTGTCCCACATGGGGCTCCCACTCTTCATCCCCATTTTACAGATCACGGTACTGAGGGCCAGAGATGTTAATGTGGCAGAGCTGGGATGAGAACCCAGGTCCTTCTGACTCCCGGGCCCATGCTCTATCCACTAAGCCACACTGTTTCTTCAAGAAGATGACTTGGAAAAATACGCCTTAGATCAATATATTTTTTTTAAGGCAATTTGAATCTCCTCCTATTAGGAATCTCTGATCTGCTCCCTGGGCTGTGCCTCCAAATGGAAATGTATAAATTGTATATTATGAATTCATTATTTATTAATTCTAGTTATATTCTATTTATAATAATATGATGGTATTTGTTAACTGTGCTTGGCAGTGTTCTAAGCACTGGGGGAAATACAAGGTAATCAGGTTGTCCCACGTGGGGCTTTACAGTCTTAATTTCCATTTTAAGGATGAGGTAACTGAGGCACAGAGAAGTTAAGAGAGTTGCCCAAAGTCACACAGCTGATAAGCGGCGGAGCCGGAATTCGAACCCACGACCTCTGACTCCCAAGCCCGTGCTCTTGCCACTAAGCCATGCTGCTTCTTTATATCATATATATTATTAATTATAACATTTATTATATCTTCCTCTAGACCACAAACTCATTACGCATAGGGAATGTGTCTGTTATATTGTTGTGTTGTAATCTCCAAAGTGCTTAGTACAATGCTCGGCACACAGTAAGAACTCAATGAATACAATTGATTGATAATTATTGATATTAATGTCTGTTTTACCCTCTAGACTGTAAACCTGTTATTGGCAGTGAATGTGTGTGCTAATTCTGTTACGCTGTCCTCTCCCAAGTGCTTAGTAAGCACTCAATAAATATGTTTGATTGATTATTATTGATATTAATGTCTCTCTCCCCCCACCCCCCAAATTGTAAGCTCATTACGGGCAGGGCACGTGTCTGCTAATCTGTTTTATTGTACTCTCCCAAACGCTTAGTACGATCCTCTGCACATACTAAGCGCTCAATGAATACCATTGATTGATTGATTGTTGATATATTAATGTCGTTCATCCACCCTACGCCGTAAACTCGTTTGGGAACATTTCTGCGGATTGGGCTGTACTATACTCTCCCAAGTGATTTGTAACGGGCTCTGCACATAGTAAGCTCTCAGCAAATACTGTTAACCGATTGCAAGAGAGTGAGGTAACTGCCCCTGGGTGTGACACGAAAGGGGTGTGGGTGCCTACCACAAATGGGGCGGCAGCAGACGGACCGACGTCACCCGGGGTCTCACTGAGAAAGGATACGCAGGTGGGCATGACACCATCTAACTGTAAAATGGCGATTAATTGCTAGGATTGTGCAATGCAACCCAGATAAGCAGTGTGGCCTAGTGGACAGAGCTCGGGCCTGGGAGTCAGAGGAACTACGTTCTAATCCCGGCTCTGGCTGTGTGACCTTGGGCAAGTCGCTTCACTTCTTTACGCCTCTGTAAAATGGGGCTTCAATCTTACTCACTCCAACTTAGATGGTAAACCCTCCGTGAAACAGGGACTGTGTCCACCCTGATTAACTTCTATCTACCCCCGTGCTTAGAACAATGCTTGGCATGTAGTAAGTGCTCAACAAATACCACTATTATTATGATTATTATTGTGAAGAATAATAATGACCCTGGAAGTACACAGATACAGTATTAAAAGTTCAGTTTCTCTTTGTAGGCAGGGAACAAGTCTGTCATCAACTGTTATACTGCACTCTCCCAAGAGCTTAATACAGTGCTCTTCACATAGTAAGCCCTCGATAAATGCAATTGATGCATTGATTTCTCTCTCTCTATATATATTTTGTAAGCTAAAGCTGCTTAATCATTTAGGAACACCAAGAAACACAAGCCCAACTCTCAGTTAAACCACATAACAGGAAATGAGGCTTCTCTGCATCTACTAGCTAAAAAAAACCACCCGTGTTTAGAAGACACCGGTGAATCTTGGGTTCATTTTCAAGTACCAGGCTCAATGGAATTCCGGTTTATGGTGCAGGACTAGGATCTTTGCCTTACAATCCTTACATTCCTTGTTGACACAAAGGGAGAAGTGGGAGAGGAGGGAAGGAGGAGGAAGAGGAAAAGGGGGAGGGGAGACTGGAGATGGGAGCTAGGAGAGGAAAGAGAGCTAAGAAGGGAGTAAACAGAAGGAGAGGGGGTGAAAAAGAGAGAAGGGTCAGAAAGGGGATGGGGTAAAGGGCAAAGAGGATAGGAGGGAGAAAAAAGGGGATAGGAAAGGGAGAGCAATGCCTTGATAGTGTGGGAGACACATTTCATCCTCAACTGGACTCATTCCACCACTGAAGTCATGATAATGATGATGATGATAAAAATAATAATGATAATAATATTAGTATTTGTTAAGCGCTTACTATGTGCCAGGCACAGAACTAAGCATTGGGGTAGAGCACTTGGGAGAGTCCAAGGCAACTGAGTTGGTAGGCACATTCCCTGCCCACGAGGAGCTTCTGGTTTAGAGGGGAAGATGAAAGAGAGAAAGAAAGAGATAGAGCTAGCACCTGGGAGTGCAGAGGCAGTTAGATCTGGAAATGGAGAATCAGAGGGAGCAGAACAGATGCAGAAAAAGGGGAGAGAGGAGAGGTGGCGGGGGGAGGGAGAGAGAGGGAAAGGAAAGAAGGAAGGAAGGAAGGATGAAAGGAAGGGAGAAAGAGGAAGAGAGACACAGAGAGAGAGAGAGAGAGAGAGAGCACGTGCCTGGGAGTGGAGAAGCAGTTAGATGTGGAGAAGAAGAAGAATGAGAGGGAGTAGAGCGAGGCCGAAGGGAGGAGACAGGAGTTAGAGGGGCGCTATCACTCTTGGACTGAAGGGGCAGCTTTTGTGGGGGATCGACCACTGCCCATTTTACAGAGGGGAAGGGGCTCAGGGAAACCTGCCCATATGGGAAGACATGTCAGTAGCAAGGGGTTAAACCATCATCATCAATGGTATTAACTGAGTGCTCATTGTGTGCAGAGCACTGAACTAAGCACTTGGGAGGATATGATACAAATGAGTCAGTCACGCTCCCCTAATTACTGGAACGGAGAAACATTGTAGAGGAGTGGCTAGAGCCCAGGCCTGGGAGTCAAATGACTTGGGTTCTAAACCAGCTCCACCACTTGTTTGCTGTGTGATCTTGGGCAAGTTATTTAGAGCATTGGCCTGGGTGACTTTATGGTGACAAGACTAATGAATAGTATCATCCCCATGGCTACTGGTCAATGAGGGTCTTTGCCCCCAGTGAGATGGTAACCAAGCCTACCACCCCAACCTGGATTTTGATTTTATTTTTTACTCCTTTCTTCTGAGGCATTTTAAGAAGTCACAATTTTGCCATCCATTTTCACATCAAATAGTCCCATTTGTTCTGTCTCATTTTGGGGGGTCAGCTATTATACTCCTGTACCATCCTAAGATCCTCCATGAATCTTTCCTCTAATTAGCAGTAATTATGCCTTCTGAATTGCTTAACCTTAAATTTTTAACACCTTTGAAAAACTCCCCAGGGATTCTAACCATAATTAAAATTAGCTGCTGAGTTCCAAATGGTCCTTATAAAACTTCCTTAATCTTTTCTGCAGGTAGTAAAACTCTGTTATCTCATTAACAGCTCATTCAAAAAAATCGAGGTTCAGTAAATAAAGTCTGCCAAGCTGAGGATCCACTTCAAGTTGCCTTCCTGGGAGGCCAACACAGACTTTTCTCTAGAATGCTTGGCTTCTACTACAAAAAGATTCCCTCTAAGGGCAAATGGCCAATATGCTATGTGACTCAGTCAGGCATTCACAAATAGTGGTGTAGCCAAGAATATACTGGAAAAGTAGGTTTGAAAGAGAGCAGCAGGACTTAGTGAAAAGAAATAGACCTTGGGAGTCAGAGGATCTGGGTTCAAATTCCAGCTCTGCCACTTGCCTCCGATGTGATCTGGGGCAAGTCACTTAATTTCTGATAATAATAATAATAATAATAATTATGGTATTTGTTAAGCGCTTACTATGTGCCAAGCACTGTTCTAAGCGCTGGGGAAGATACAAGGTAATCAGATTGTCCCATATGGGGCTCACAGTCTTAATCCCCATTTTACAGATGAGGGAACTGAGGCACAGAGAAGTGAAGCGACTTGCCCAAAGTCACACAGCAGACGGGTGACGGAGCCGGGATTAGAACCCATGTTCTCTGACTCCCAAGATGGTGCTCTTGTCACTAGGCCACGCTGCCCAGTCACCTCATCTATATATTGGGAATTAAATCCTCCAGCCTCTGATTTAGACTGTGAGCCCCATGTGGGACAGGGACTGTGTCCAACCTTATGAACTTGTATCTACCCCAGTAAGCACTTAATAAGTACCATTGATTGATGTTCTGCTTTTCTATAAGGGACGTGGAAATGGGAAATGAGACAGGGAATATGTCACCATTTCTACTGTACTCTCCCAAATGCTTAGCCCAGTGCTCTGCACGCAGTAGGCATTCAATAAATACTACCGAATAACTAGCCCTTTCTACCTGTAGAATTTTCCCTTGCTCTCTCCCTACTTTGTCCCAGCAGATTTTCCATTTCCATCACTTAATAATAATAATAAAGGTACTTGTTAAGCACTATGTGCCAAGCACTGTTCTAAGTTCTGGGGTAGATACAAGTTAATCAGGTTGGACATAGTCCCTGTCCCACAGGGAGCTGGCAGTCTTAATCCCCATTTTCCCGATGAGGTAACTGAGGCCCAGAAAATAATAATAATAAGGATGACGGTATTTGTTAAGCACTTACTGTGTGCCAAGCACTGTTCTAAACACTGGGATAGATACAAGGCTATCAAGTTGTCCCACTTGGGGCTCACAGCTTTGATCTCCGTTTTCCAGATGAGGTAACTGAGGCCCAAAGAAGTGAAGTGACTTGCTCAAAATCACGCAGCAGACAAGTGGCGGAGTCGGGATTAGAACTCATGACCTTCTGACTCAGGGCCGTACTCTCTCCACTACGCCATGCTGCTGCTCCTCTCCATTCTTCTCAGCTGGTGAAACCCTCTGAATTTGGTGAACCTCTCTGTCTAATCCACTGTGGCCTTGTTTAGCTTTTGCTGCCAGGCAGTTCCCCCATGTTGCCTCTATATACAGCTCCAACAAACATCTGAGAAAGTAGCAGTGATGCTGCCTAATATGTGTACGTGTATATGTGCACACACACATACATATATGACACATATCTAACACCCCGTCTAAATAGGAGATTGCTTTCACAGCCTCTTGAAGGACTGTCAACCACCACGTTCTCTGAGTAAGACAGTCCACTACTCTTCCCCCCTTCAAAACCCTCCTAAAATCCACATCTCCTCCAAGAAGGCTTCCCGGATTTAGTTCCCCAATTCGTCCTCCTCTCTGTATCAACTATGCACTTGGCTATGCACCCCTTAAGTTTTCTGATAATAATGTATTTTGTATTTGTTAAGCGCTTACCTATGTGCAGAGCACTGTTCTAAGCGCTGGGGTAGATACAGGGTAATCAGGTTGTCCCTGGTGAGGCTCACAGTCTTAACCCCCATTTTACAGATGAGGTAACTGAGGCACAGAGAAGCTAAGTGACTTGCCCACAGTCACACAGCTATGACAGAGCCGGGATTCGAACCCATGACCTCTGACTCCCAAGCCCGTACTCTTTCCATTGAGCCATGCTGCTTCTCTACTCATCTCAGCCCCACGGTACTTATATAAATATCCCTACACTTTATTTCCCTTGAGACTACACCCTAATCTATTTTAATGTCAGTCTTTCCCTGTAAACTCCATGGTGTAGTGGATAGATCACGGGATAGAATTTAGTAGATAGTCAAATGGTCATGGATTCTAATCCCGGCTTCACCCCTTGTCTGCTGTGTAACCTTGGGCGAGTAACTTTGCTTCTCTGCACCTCAGTTACCTCATCCGCAAAATGGGGATTGAGACTGTGAGCCCCATATGGGATAGAGACTGTGTCCAATCTGATTTGCTTGTATCAACTCGAGCGCTTAGGAAGCAGCGTGGTATAGCTATAATGTTGGTATTTGTTAAGCGCTTACTATGTGCAGAACACTGTTCTAAGCGCTGGGGTAGATACAGGGTGATCAGGTAAGCAGGTTGTCCCACGTGAGGCTCACAGTTAATCCCCATTTTACAGATGAGGTAACTGAGGCACAGAGAAATGAAGTGACTTGCCCACAGTCACACAGCTGACAAGTGGCAGAGCCGGGAGTCAAACCCATGACCTCTGACTTCGAAGCCCAGGCTCTTTCCACTGAGCCACGCTGCTTCCCTGAGAGAGATAGGCCTTGGGAGTCATAAGGTCATGGGTTCTAATCCTGGCTCCAGCACTTGTCTGCTGTGTGACCTTGGGTAAATCAATTCACTTCTGTGAGCCTCAGTTATCTCACCTGTAAAATGGGGATTGAGATTGTGAGCCCCACATGGCACAGGGACTGTGTCCAACCCGATTTGCTTGTATCTATCCCAGAGCTTAATACAGTGCCTGCCACATAGTAAGTGCTTAACAAAGTCCTTTATTATTATTATTATTAACATTATTATCATAGTGCCAAGCACATAGCAACATTAACAAATAGCACAATTATTATTAAACTGTAATCTCCTTTCATTCATTCATTCACATTTATTGAGCGCTTACTGTGTGCAAAGCACCGTACTAAGCACGCGAGAGCACAATATAGCAATAAACATATACATTCCCACAATGAACTTACAGTCTATTCCCCAGGCACTAATCTTGAGACTACCCCTTAATCTATTTTAATGTCAGTCTTTCCCTATAAACTGCAATCTCCGTCCATCAGTCAATCAATGGTATTTATTGAGTGCTTACTGTGGGCAGAGCACTGTACTCGACACTTGGGAAAGTACAGTACAACAGAACTGCAAACCCTGCCCACAAGGAACTTACATTCTAGAGGGAGAGACAGACATTAGATACAAGATGGAGGAAATAGTAGAAAATAAGACTGCTCACACTGGTGCTGGGGTATCAAAGCGCTTAAGGGGCTCACGACCAAGTTCACAATGGGCAGGGATCCTGTCTACCAACTCTGTTGAATTGTAGTAATAATAATAATTATGATCCGTGTTAAGTGCCAAGCACTACCCTAAGCACTGAGGTAGATACAAGCTAATCAGGTTGGACATAGTGCCTGTCCCATATGGAGCTCATAATCTAAGTAGGAGGGAGTAGGATTTAATCCCTATTTTACAGAGGAGACAACTGAGGCACGGAGAAGTAAAGTGACTTGCACGAGATCACAAGGCAGACATGTGTCTGAGGTGGGATTAGAACCCAGGTCTTCTGACTCCCAAACCCATACTCATTCATTCATTCATTCATTCATTCAATCGTATTTACTGGTGCTTTTTGTGTGCAGGGCACTGTACTAAGCACTTGGAAAGTACAATACAGCAATAAAACGAGATAATCCCTGCCCACATCGGGCTTACAGTCTAGAGGAAGACACAGACATCACAACAAGTAAAGAGGCATCAATATGGGAGCAGCAAGGCTTAGTGAAAAAAGCATGGGCTTGGGGGGGGGTCATAGGTCGTGGGTTCTAATCCCGACTCCACCACTTATCAGATGTGTGACCTTGGGCTAATCACAACTTCTCTGCACCTCAGTTACCTCATCTGTAAAATGGGGATTAAGACTGTGAGCCCCACGTGGGACAACCTGACTACCTTGTATCTACCCCAGTGCTTAGAACAGTGCTTGGTACAAAGTAAGCGCTTAACAAATATCATCATAATCATCAATATAAACAGAATTATAGATATATACATATATACATAAGTGCTGCGTGGGGGCGGGGGGGAGAGCAAAGGGAGCGAGTCGAGGTAAGGTGGGAGTGGGAGCTGAGGAAAAGGGGACTTAGTCTGGGAAGGCCTCTGGGAGGAGGTGTGCCTTCAGTAGGGCTTTGAAGGGAAGAAGCGTGATTATTAGGCGGACTGGAGGAGGGAGGGCGTTCCAGGCCAGAGGCAGGACGTGGGTCTGGGGTCAGCAGCGAGAAAGGTGAGATGGAGGCACAGTGAGAAGGTTAACACCATACTCTTTCCAATAGACCACACTGCTTCTCTCTTTATGTACTTATCTTTATACTTAGTTGCTTCCCCTGCCTGTAATTGATTTTAATTTGAATCAATCAATCATATTTACTCAACGTCTACCATGCGCAGAGCACCACACCAAGCACTTGATGAGCATGACAGAACTAGCAAACACGTTCCCTTCCCACGAGACCACAGTCTAGAAGGGGAGACAGGCACCAACATGAACAAATAAGCATTTTATTATATATAATTTAAAGATAGGTACATAAGGGTTGCGGGGTTGGGGGGGCGGGGAAAATATCATGTGTCCAAAGGTCACAGATTGAAGTGCACAGATGACACAGAAGGGAGAGCGAGCGGGGGAAAAGAGGGCTTAGTCGGGGAAGGCCTCTTGGAGGAGATGTAATTTTAGCAATCCCTTGAAGGTGGAGAGAGTGGTGGTTTGGCGTAGATGGAGGGGGAGGGAGTTCTGGGCTGGGGGAGGACGTGGGAGAGGGGTCGGCGGTGAGATGGACGGGATGGTGGCCCAGTGAGTAAGCTGGTGCTAGCGGGGCGGAGTGTGCGGGCTGGGCTGGAGTAGGAGACCTGTGTGATGAGGTAGGGTGGGGAGAGCTGACCGACTGCTTTAAAGCCGATGGTAAGGAGTTTCTGTTCGATGCGGAGGTGGATGGAGAGCCGTTGGAGGTTCTTGAGGGATTGGGGAAACATGAACTCAATATTTTTGCTGATAAACGATTCACGTAGCAGACTTTAGTACGGACTGGAGCGGGGAGAGACAGGAGGTCAATGAGGCGGCAGATGCAGTAGTCAAGGAGGGAGAAGGGAAGTGCTTGGATCAGCAGGGTCGCAGTTTGGCTGGAGAACCAACAGGATTTAATGACAGACCGAATATATGCGTGGAGATGAGTCGAGGACAATGCCAAGGTTACAGGTTTGTGGAGTAGGGAGGACAGTGGTGGTGTCTACGGAGGCGGGAAAGACGGGGGAGGACGGTGTCGGGGGGAAGACAAAGAGTTCAGTTTTGGACCTGTTTAATTTGAGGTGACATCCAAATAGATAGGTCTTCAAGGCAGGAGGGAACGTGAGATTGCGGGGAAGGAGAGAGGTCAGGGCTGAAGACATAAACTGTACTTTTTCAGGCGCTTAGTACAGTGCTCTATGGCTCAATAAATACGATCGATCGATTGTAAGTTGGTCTCCTTCCGGTATCAATGATCAAAGGGAAGAGAAACTGAAAGACGCGTTTCCCTCTCCAAACTTCTTTCTTCCGTATCTGAGAACAAAACTCAACACAGCTCTGCTTTCTAGAGCATTTCTGCCATTATCCCAGGGTGACCCCCTTAATCGATAGCATCTATTGAGCTCTTTATAGTGTGCAGAGCACTGTACTAAGCCCTTGGGAGAGTACAATGCTGCAGAATCAGTAGACACACTCCCTGACCACAACCCCTCAATCCTGCAACCAGGTTTTTCACACCCCGGCTTCCTCAGAAGTCAACTTTCTTATTCAAAGTTGTATTTCCTAAATTAATACGGTCATGTGCTTGGAACTCCTGCCCTCTCTACCCAGATTATTTTACAGCTTCAGACATGTTTGAACTGAACCTAGCTGTATGAATGCAGGTTAAAAATTCATTACTCCTCTGCATACTTCATTCAGCGTTCAAAATATTTGGCTTTCTAGGCAAGGAATCTCTGAATGTTTCTAAGTATATTCCTGGACAGATTTCTTAATACAGGTCCTACCCCATAACAGCTTGACCTTTTCTTCTCTCTTTCTCCTTCCATATAGGAGGCTTTTGAGGAGCAAAAAGAAGATATTTGAGGACTCATGAAAACATCTTAACCTGCACCAATTTTTGAATTTCCTTTCTAATGGGCCTTCTCAAATACCTCTTTATTTTCACTCCAATTTACTTGCATCTTTTTAGTGATAACAAAAGCTTGCAGCAGAAGTATGAAACTTTTCGGAAAACAGGGGACTCGATCAATTAATGGTAATTTTTCAGTGCTTACAGTGTGCAGCACTTTTTGCAAGTGCTTGGGAAAGTATAGTAGAGTAAAAAGACACTCCCTCTACCCTTAAGCGACTGAAGCGGGATGAAAACGATGATATTGATAATATTTCGGTACAGTTATAGGTAATAGTGTAGGTTGTGGGGCTAAGTTACTGTCTAGACTGGAAGCTCCTTGTGGGGAGGGAATGTGTCTACCAGTTCCGTTATATGGTATTCTCCCAGGTGCTTTTCAGAGTGCTCTGCGCACAGTCAGCGCTCGATAAACACCACTGATTGCAAGTGTTTGAAATAGGACCACCACCCAAAGATCTCATGTCTTCTCACTCTACTGGACAGGACCCAATTTTCAGGCAGCCAAATGATAGCACTGATTAACAAGTAGCAAAAGACAGGGGGAGGACAGGGTGTGGGTGGGAAGACAAGGAGTTCAGTTTGGGACAAGTTTAATTTGAGGTCTCGGCGGGACATCCAAACAGATGTGTCTTGAAGGCAGGAGGAAATGTGAGATTGCAGGGAAGGATCGTTGTGGGCAGGGAATGTGTCTGCTGATATATTGTACTTTCCCAAGAACTTAGTACAGTACCCTGCAAACAGTAAGCGCTCAATTACTATGAGTGACTCCTTGACCTTTATACCTCTCCTCCCATTCCCTATCACCCACCAGGCACCGCTTTGGAAAACACAAATAATTCAGTCAGAGGGCATATATTTCCAAAGTGAAAACCAAACAGTCTATCACAAACATATATTAATGTCTGTCTCCCCCTCTAGACTGTAAGCTGGTTGTGGGCAGGGAATATGTCTGTTTATTGTTCTGTTGTACTCTCCCAAGTACTTAGTACAGTGCTCAGCACACAGTAAGCACTTAATAAATACAATTGACTGACTAATCGCATAGACAATCATATTTATTGAGCACTTAATGTGTGCAGGCCACTGGATTAAGCAATTGTTCTACACTATTAATAAAGCTCACAAACCAAGCATGATGATGAATAATACTGAGTGGGTAGAGATACTTGACAAAGGAGTGGAAAAAAAAAGAACATGATTTAATTGCAAGGAGAAGTTCGAAAAATTCAAAATAGACCGTGGGCTTTGTTGGGTTTTTTTTTCTGCCTGCTTATCAAAATAACCATTCATGCCATAATTAAATACGCTCCTATTTGTTGCATCGTTCTGATGTTGCTTTCACACCATAAATGGCGGAGCCACTTCCTGTATGGCATTCTTCACCTCTGTATCTTCTGCAAATGATATTTATCTGTGTGTCAGATGGATCCTCTCCATACTCCTGTGACAGTGATGCTCACGTTAATTTAGAAACAACTTTCTACACCAAAAGAACGGCGGAGAAATTTAGCATGCCACGAACAGCATAAATTGCAGAAAATATCTGTGAATTGAATATCATTTTTGATGATGGCAAAGGGCGCCGTAGACTTCAGATTGTGTGAAGGTAGGGGACGGAGCAGTATTATGTTCAAATTCTAAATAAAAAGTTTATGAATGCAAGCTTAAGATGACTTGTCTGGGTCAAACTACTGCTAAAATGGTCAAGTGGGGTTTGAAAACCATGGGGATCGAGTAGCAACTTGGTTTAGTGGATAGAGCAGAAGGACATGGGTTCTAATCCTGACTCCGCCACTAGTCCTTTGGGCGACCTTGGGCAAGTCACTTCTCTTCCCTGCACCCCAGTTCCCTCATCTGTAAAATGGGATTGAGATTGTGAGCACCACGTGGGATATAGACTGTGTCCAACCGATTAGCTTGAATCTAATTGCCACATTTAGTACAAGGCCTGGTACATGGCAAGTGCTTACATATACCATTTACAAAAAAAAAACCCCAAAACAAAAAAAAACACTTCAAAGCCCTAGAGCTTTATCCAGATTGTATACCGTCCCCCGTACTCGCCTATCCCGCCATCGACCCCTGGGCCACATCCTCCCGCTGTCCTGGAATGCCCTTCCACCTCACCTACCCCAAACTAATTCTCTTCCCCTCTTCAAAACTCTACTTAGAGCTCACCTCCTCCAGGAGGCCTTCCCAGACTGAGCTTCTCCTTTTCCCTCTGCTCCCTCTGCTGCCTCTCTGCTCCCCCCTTCACCTCCCCTCAGCTAAACCCTCTTTCCCCCCCTTTCCCTCTGCTCCTCCCCCTCTCCCTTCCCCTCCCCTCAGCACTGGGCTCGTTCGCTCAATTGTACATATTTTCATTACCCTATTTGTTTTGTTAATGAGATTTACATCACCTTGATTCTATTCATTGCTATTGTTTTTGTCTGTCTGTCTCCCCCGATTAGATTGTGAGCCCGTCACTGGGCAGGGATTGTCTCTATCTGTTGCCGATTTGTACATTCCAAGCGCTTAGTACAGTGCTCTGCACATAGTAAGCACTCAATAAATACTATTGAATGAATGAATGATTGAATGAATATGATCCAGGTTCATTCAATTCAATCGGATTTATTGAGTACTTACTGGGTACCCAAGCACTGAACTAAAAGCTCGGTTCAGGGCTTCACCTTCCACTTAACCCACTCCATCTTTGCTGCTTCGAAGGTTAGTGACAATATTCCAATCTCTTTCTGTTCCTAGTCCCCACTCTCTAAGCGGTGAGCCCCAGAGAATTTAAGAAGAAATGGTTTCGCCTTCTAAATGAAAACTCTTCCGTAATTGAATTCTATCCGATTTTTCATTATCTTGATTCATTTTCTCTGTCCTTTTTATGTAACAGTTATACGACGAAGCGGCTCGCGATCAGACTGACATCTGGGTCCAATTTTCAGTTTGGTTTTGGCTGCTTAAACTCAGCTGCAGACTTCTAATTACATTTTGATAAACTACGCTCAAATTTTCGACGCCCAACACGTCGGTGTGCGGCTTTGCTGGCACGGAAAGCTGACTCACATTCTGTACTCTAAATTTAACTGTACTTCTCTGATGGACTTAGCAAATTATATATGTAGCCTGAAAATCACTTACGATCTGTCTTCCCCTATAGACTGTAAACTCACTGCGGGCAGGGAACGTGTCTACCAATTCTGTCACACTGTACTCTCCCAAGCCCTTAATACAGTACTCAGCGAGAAGCAGCGTGGCTCAGTGGAAAGAGCACGGGCTTGGGAGTCAGAGGTCATGGGTTCTAATCCCGGGTCCATCGCTTGTCAGCTGTGTGACTTTGGGCAAGTCAATTAACTTCTCTGTGCCTCAGTTACCTCATCTGTAAAATGGGGATTAAGACTATGAGCCCCACATGGTACAACCTGATTACCCTGTATCTCACCCAGTGTTTAGAACAGTGCTTGGCACATAGTAAGTGCTTAACAAATACCATTATTATTATTATTGTTATCACTCTGTACACAGTAATAATTATGGTATTTGTTAAGCACTTACTACGTACCAGGCAGTGGACTAAGCGCTGGGGTGAATACAAGCAAATCGGGTTGGACATAGTCTCTGTCCCACGTGGGGCTCACAGTTTCAATCCCCATTTAACAGATGAGGTAACTGAGGCAAAGAGAAGTTAAGTGACTTGCCCAAGGCCACAAAGCCAACAAGTGGTCGAGCTGAGTGGTCGAGCTGGAAACTGAACCCATGACCTTCTGGCTCCCAGGCCCGGGCTCTATCCATTATGCCATATGTAAAATCTATCAATCAATCATATGTAAAATCTATCAATCAATCATACTTGAGAAGCAGCGTGGCTCAGTGGAAAGAACCTGGGCTTGGGAGTCAGAGGTCATGGGTTCATATTTTGCCTCTGCCCCTTGGCAGCTGTGTAATTGTGAGCAAGTCACTTCACTTCTCTGCGCCTCAGTTCCCTCATCTGGAAAATGGGGATGAAGACTGTGAGCCTCATGTGGGACAACCTCATTCCCTTGTATCTACCCCAGCGCTTAGAACAGTGCTCTGCATGTAGTAAGCGCTTAACAAATACCAACATTATTATTCCCTTGCCCTACTGTACTCTCCAACACTTCATACAAAATAAGTGCTGAATAAATACCTCTGACCGGGGTAATGGAAGGATTTCAACAGAGAGATCTCTCTCCGATCTGCAGCAGGGACAGAGGACTCCCAAGGGGACAGCACATTTGCCAGACAACCTCAGTAATGGATAATAATAATAATATATGGCATTCGTTAAGCACTTCATTCATTCATTCATTCAATAGTATTTACTGAGCGCTTACTATGTGCAGAGCACTGTACTAAGCTCTTGGAATGAACAAGTCGGCAACAGATAGAGACAGTCCCTGCCGTTTTACGGGCTTACGGTCTAATCGGGGGAGACGGACAGACAAGAACAGTGGCAATAAATAGAGTCGAGGGGAAGAACATCTCGTAAAAACAATGGCAACTAAATAGAATCGAGGCGATGTACATCTCATTAACAAAATAAATAGGGTAATAAAAATATATACAGTTACTTACACTTACACTTACAGTTACTTACACTTACTGTGTGCCTGGCACTGTACCAGGCACTGAGTATCCACCATGTGCACACAGTTGGAAACATTCTACAATAACTTTCAGTCCACGTTTCACCACTCCTCAATAACCTCCAGTGGTTACCCATCCACCTCTGCATCAAAGAGGAACTCCTTGCCAATGGCTTTAAAGCACACAATCATTTTGCTCCCTCTCTTACCTCCCTGATTTCCCGCTACAACCCAGCCCGTACACTTCGCTCCTCAAACATCTACCTATTCACTTTACATTGATCTCATCTCTCTCACCGCCGACCCCTTGCCCACATCCTGCCTGCGGCCTGGAATTTCCTCCCTGTTCATATCCATCAGATGTTCACTCTTACCACCTTCAAAGCCTTATTAAAAACATATCTCCTCCAAGAAGCCTTTCCTGACTAAGCCCCCATTTCTTCCTCTCTCACTCTCTTACGTGTCGCCCTTGCAGTAAGATTTGCATCCTTTACTCGGCCCTCCCTCAGCCCCACAGCACTAAACGTACATATCCATAATTTATTTATTTCTAGTGATGTCTGTATCCTCCTCTAGACTGTAAGCTCCTTGTGGGCAGGAAACGTGTCTTCCAACTCTGTTATCTTGTACTCTTCCGAGCATTTAGTCCAGTGCTCTGCCCACAGTAAGCACTCAATAAACACAACTGAATAATTGATTCTCCCTTCTCTCAGAATCATAATCTAGTTGAGGAGAAAGACACAGAAGGAACTAGAATTAAAACACACAACTGATAAAGTAGGGAAAGACGGAGTAAATAAATTAACAAATGGAACAAAATCAAATGGATATACTTTTTTTTTTAAAAAAAAGGTATTTATTAAGTGTTTACCACTTGTCAGGCACTGTACTAAGCGCTGGGGTAGACACAAGCTAATCAGGTTGGACATAGTGTCTGTCCCACATGGAGCTCACGAGTCTTAATTCCCATTTTCCAGATGAGGGACCCGAGGTGCAGAGAAGTGAAGTAACTTGCCCAAGTTCCCACAGCAGACAAGTGGCGGAGCTGGAATTAGAACCCACGTGCTTCGGACTATGAGGCATGTGCTCTACCCATTAGGCCACACTGCTTCGCCCCTCTACCATATGAGTGCTAAGAGTGACCGATGGGGGTGGCAAGACCACGGCAGTGGGAGCTTGTTGTCTCTTCTCTCTTTCTACCGCCCACCCCATAGGCTTCGCTCCTCTGCGACCCACCTCCTCACCGTCGCCCATTCTCGCCTATCCCGCCATCGACCCCTGGCGCACGTCCTCCCGCCGTCCAGGAATGCCCTCCCTCCTCACCTCTGCCAAACTCACTCTCTTCCCCTCTTCAAAGCCCTACTGAGAGCTCACCTCCTCCAAGAGGCCTTCCCAGACTGGACTTCCCCTTTTCCCTCTGCTGCCTCTCTGCTCCCCCCTTCACCTCCCCTCAGCTAAGCCCCCTTTCCCCTGCCTCTTTCCCTCTGCTCCTCCCCCTCTCTCTTCCCCTCCCCCCGGCACTGTGCTCGTCCGCTCATTTGTATATATTTTTATTACCCTATTTATTTTGTTAATGAGATGTACATCCCCTTGATTCTATTTATTGCTATTGTTTTAATGAGATGTACATCCCCTTGATTCTATTTATTGCTATTGTTTTTGTCTGTCCGTCTCCCCCGATTAGACTGTGAGCCCGTCAGTGGGCAGGGACTGTCTCTATCTGTTGCCGATTTGTACATTCCAAGCGCTTAGTACAGCGCTCTGCACATAGTAAGCGCTCAATAAATAGTATTGAATGAATGAATGCCCTTGAAGGAAGATTTTTAAGAGGGGTGGAGGCTTGGGGGATTTGAGTGGGTTATATATCGACGTTTCCATCCAGGGTCATTCTGTCTGCTGCCACAGGACCCGATGCTGCTCAGCAGCAGATCAAGATTGGAACCACAAAACATCTGTATCAGTCACACATCAGTGGAGTGAAAAGATTTAACAGCAACTGTGTATCTCTGGGCCTAGCAAAAAGGAGAAAACTTTCTCTAGAATGTGAGCTTGTTGTGAGCAGGGAATGTGTTTACTAACTCTGCTATTTTGTACTCTCCCAAACACTTAGTACAGCGCTCTGCACACATGCTGAGAAGCAGGATGGCTAAGTGGATCGAGCACGGGCCTGGGAGTTGGAAGGACCTGGGTTCTAATCCCTGATCCGCCACTTGTCTGCTAGGTGACTTCGGGCAAGTCACTTCACTTCTCTGTGCCTCAGTTCCCTCGTGTAAAACCGGATAAAGACTGTGAGCCCTATATTAGAAAGGGATGTGTCCAATCTGAATAGCTTGCATCTACCCCAGTACTTAGAATAGTGTCTGGCACATAGTAAGCACTTAACAAATACCACAATTATTATTATCAAGTGCTGAATAAATGCCATTGATTGACTGAATGGTACACATTGAAGAAATTCAGCATGGAAGGATTCAAATATGTAGTGTTAAATTGGGGCAGATTAGACAGCCTGTGGTCTAGTTGAAAGATCCCAATCTTGAATCAGGAACTTGGGTTCTAATCCCAGCTCCCCAATTGGCCTGCTGTGTGATCTTGGGAAAGTCACTCAACCTCTCTGTATCTCAGTTTCATCACCGGTATAAACGGGGATTTTTCCTTCCCCCCCATTCCACTGTGGGTCCCATGAGGGATAAGGGCTGTGTCCAATCTTCTGATATTATATCTACCCCAGTGCTTCTTACAGTGTTTGGCTTCTAGTAAACACTTAACAAATACCCCAATTTTTAATATCATCATTACTACATCAGGATGTCAAGCAGAGGTCAGTGCCCAGACTGGGGGAACATGTTTCCAAAAGCATTGCTGTATGACCTTGGACAAGTCACTTCCCTTCTCTGGGCCTCAGTTCCCTCATCTGTAAAATGAGGATTAAGGCTGTGAGCCCTGTGTGGGACAGGGACTGTGTCCAACGGGATTACCTTGTGCCTACCCCAGCACTTAGAACACTTAAGAAAAACCATATATTATTATTATATTGGCCTTTTTGCCTCTGGAATACAATACGAGGACATTTCTAAAATTCCACAAGTAGAATGTGGAAAGAACTCTCCACAAAAATATGGTCATAATCTTGGCAGCAGTTTGGTTGTCAGGGGGGTCCTAGAGCCCTACAAATATGAGAGCCAGATACCTTAAATTCATGGAATTGACTAATGGAATGTTCTCTTGTCATAAATATATCTGATGACCTGGCAGGCTTTCTGGAAGAAGGTGGTATAGAACCACTGAAACTGGTGGTTTCAGATTATCAAATATGATTAATTTCAAATCTCCTCCTTTTGAACATTAAAATCATTTTTGGTTTATTAAGCATTCATTCATTCAATCGTATTTATTGAGCACTTACTGTGTGCACAGCACTGTACTAAAGCGCTTGGAAAGTACAATTCGGCAACAGATAGAGACAATCCCTACCCTACAACGGACTCACAGTCTAGAAGGGGGAGACAGACAACAAAACAAAACAAGTAGACAGGCATCAATAGCATAATATATTTTCATATAGCAAACAGTTGTTCTTTATTCAGTTTGGTTTTCCAATCCATATCAGTCTGATTTACATCTTTCTTCTAACCGATTTCTTAAACATTAGCCAAACGGTATTGGACTTTGAAATGATACTGCTGTAGGGAATTGTTTTGACCCTGAAAAAAGGTAAAAAGGCAAAAAAAAAATCAGCTTCTACCTACTTTTCTCTGACAAAGGGCAGAAGAAAGCACTGATAAAGAGTGGTTAGTATTTTTCTAATAGAGGCTTTTCAAAACAATCGACCAATGGTATCTATTGAGCACTGTACTGAGCACATGAGAGAGTACAATACAACAGAGTTTGTAGACAACATCCCTGTCCACAAGACTAGAGGATAAGTCTGGTTTGGATATTATAATAATATATGGTACTCACTAAGCACTTGCTATGTGTCAAGCATTCTTCTTATGTGCTGCGGTAGATACAAGTTAATCAGGCCCGACACACGAGGTTCACGGGGCGTAGAATTTAATCCCCATTTTACAGAGGAGGAAACTGAGGCACAGAGGAGTTAAGTGACTTGCCCAAGAGTCACAAAGCAGGCAAATGGCAGAGCACATATTCGAACCCAGCTCCTTTGATTTCAGACCCGGGCTCTGTCCACAGGCCAGATTGCTTCCTCAAACTGATAGTCATAATAGCAAGAAAAATTTTCCACAAGTCAGTTGGTAAATGGAAACCTCAAGGTTTTAAATGATATAAAATGCTGACTCAACTAAACACCCTCAATTTGTATATATAGTGTGGAATTTCCATAACGTTTCATATGAAATTAAATCATAGACTAACATTTCATCATTCATTTATGATGTTTTGGTATACCTTTACGTATCTCCTTGTCAGAAGCTTTCTGTGTTAGTCACAATCGCCGACTATGCCACTGATTTAAATCTCAAGTTTAAACCACTTGGCGATAGTAACCCTGGAGTAAATTTATGGTTCAATAGTTTTAAATAGGAAAAGATTCCATTTTCTCAAACTGCTCGGCCTTGGCAGCCGTTGAGACAAAAAAGGTCATGGTGCCCAGGCTAGGACAAACTAGCCCAGCAAACAAGGCTTTTATGGTAAAGATGACAGGAAAAAAGCACTGATTTAGCTTTGTCCACTGACAGCCACTGTGACTGTTTAGATGCAACCATTACATGACTCTAAAGGGAAAGACGATGTGTCAGGCCCAAGTAACACTCAGAATTTCAAATAAATCGTGTAGTCAGTCAATCGTACTTACTGAGCACTTATTGTGTGCAGAGCACTGTACTGAGCGCTTGAGAAAATACAATATAACAATATTACAGAAACGTTCTCTGACCACAAGAAGCTTACAATCTAGAGGGTACTTCAAACTATATGCGTTTTGTAGATTTCAAAGAAGCAGGTAATTGTAGGATTTGTTAAAGCACTTACTCTGTGCCAGGCATGGTCTAGTCGAGAGAGCACGGGTCTGGGAGTCATAAGGTCATGGGTTCTAATTCCAGCTCTGCCACTTGTCTGCCGTGTGACCTTGGGCCAGCCACTTCACTTCTCTGGCCCTCAGTTATCTCAACTGTAAAATGGGGATTAAGACTTTGAGCCCAATGTGGGACAGGGACTGTGTCCAATCCGATTTGTTTGCAATCCCCCCAGCTTTTAGTGCAGTGCCTGGCACAGAGTAAGCGTTTAACAAAAACCACAATTATTAAGTGCTGGGGTAGACCCAAGCTAATCAGGTTGGGCACAGTCCTTATTCCACAAGGGGCTCAGAGTCTTAATCTCCATTTTACAGATGAGGTAAATGAAGCACAGAGAAGTGAAGAGACTTGCCCACGGTCGCACAGCAGATGAGTGGCAGAGCCAGGGCTAGAATCCAGATCATCTGACTCCCAGGCCCAAGCTCTATCTACTAGGCCATGCTGCTTCTGTCTCTTTCTCAAACCCACATAACAGTATTTCCTGAAGCTCTAAAACAGGGGGCCCACTCAAAACTTAACCAGGAGCCCATTGTCATTTATTTTTAACTCTACTAATTGCAAGTAGTTCTGTGGGTATGTGCTTGGCCAGCAGTCAACCTCAACCTCAACCCTCCTACACACAACCTATCAGCTACAGTCAAGTGGGACGAAACTCATCTCTTTGGTCCGAGGCTTGCACAGCTTTTCCTGTCGGGTCACTTGCTATGATCTATTTATAACTATTTTGCACAACAGGCAAAAACTATTTGCTTACAACAATTAGGAGGGAGAGTTGTGCTTTTCCAGTTATCGAAGAAAAAAGGAACTAAAGTAATGCAAATCATTTATGCTTCAACAGAGGTTTAGCTTTTAGGTCTTGGCACTTAAGTGCTTAATGATTTTTTCTGTGGCATCTGTGAGTCCCATTTTACAGATAAGGGAACCCAGGCTCAAAGAAGTGAAATAACAGGCCCAAGATCACACAGCAGATAAGTGGGAGAGCCAGGATTAGAACGCGGGTCCTTTTGACCCTCAGGCCTGGGCTCTAGCCACTTGGCCACGCTGCTCCCTGTGGGAAAGGGACTATTGAGAAGGGACTTACCCACTTGTATCAATCCCAGTGCTTAGATCAGTGCTTGACATACAAGTGAGCACTTAACAGAGCCCATAATTATTAATAATCACTCTGGCAGAGTAGGGACAATTGGATCTGGGGAGGAGGAAGTCGCCGGTGACTTTGGAGAGAGCAGTTTTAGTGGAGAAGAGGCCTTTGCCCTGGGTCCCTCTCCCTTGGGCATCACCCACGTCCTTGGATCTGTACACTTTAATCACTGGATATTCTCCCCACCCTCAGCCCCACAGCACTTACGTCCATCTGTCTCGTCTTATGTCGTTGAGTCATTTCCGACCCATAGCGACGCCACGGACACATCTCCCCCAGAACGCCCCGCTGTCCATCTGCAATCGTTCTGGTAGTGGATCCGGAGAATTTTCTCGGTCAAAATACAGAAGTCGTTTACCATTGCCTTCTTCCACGCGGTAAACTTGAGTCAAGGCCCTTGACTCTCTCATGCCGCTGCTGCCCAGCACGGGTGAGTTTTGACTTGTAGCAGATGGCCAACCTAGGAATGGAACGGACAGGCCTCTGCTTGACTCTCCCTCCCGTACCCAAGACTGGAAGAGTACTAGAGACTCCAGGTGCCATTCTGAGAAGAGACTTATGTCCTTACCCATCATTTATTTTGAATGTCTATCTCCCCCTCTAGATCTCCTTGTGGGCGGGAAATGTGTCCACTAACTCTGTTGTATTGCACTCTCCCAAGAACTTAATATAATGCTCTGCACACCGTAATCACTCAATAACTACCACTGGTTGATTAATTTTCAAAGGATTTGTATGATCCCATGGAGATGCTGGCATTTCTATTCTATTTCTATAAAACCCTTATTTTAGCTCTTGGGGTTTCGAAAATGGTTAATCTATATAATGGGGGTTTTTTTGGTAATTAACATCATGAAAACTATTTTTTGGCATTTAGGATACAAAGAATCCATCTCCATATAAAAGCACAACTTGTATCAACATGCTAATAAACACGATGTAGACATGATCCTGTTTAATAATAACCTATAGATTTCTCCTGCTGATCTGTGGGAGAGGACTGTCTCTATTGCTGTATTGTACTTTCTCAAGCACTTAGTACAGTGCTCTGCACACGGTAGGTGTTCAGTAAATACGACTGAATGATTTAATGAATGAATGGAGGACCCTAAGGCCTTTGACTGTAAGCTTATGGTGGGAAGGCAATGTGTCCACTAATTCATTCAATCGTATTTATTGAGTACTTACTTTGTGCAGAACACTGTACTAAGAGCTTGGAAAGTACAATTTAGCAACAAATAATTCTGCTATATTGGACTCTCCCAAGCATTCAGTACAGTGTTTGGTTCACAGTAAGAGCTCAGTACATACCACTGATTGATATAGTTTCTGGGTCTAAGATTACCTTCCCTTGTCCCATACTCTATCATTTTGTGGCCATGTCTTCCTGAAGCTTCCATAATTTCCATATTCTCTGGGGGTAGAGAGACAGAGCTGGAATTTCCCCAGGGAATGAGGGATAGTCATAAGACAACCTCAACCTCAAGTCATAAGAATGACTTAAGGGAAGCAGTGTGGCCTTGTGGAGAGAGCGCGGGCCTGGGAGTCACAGGACCTGGGTTCTAATCCTAGGTCTACCATTTATCTGCTGCATGACCTCGGGCAAGTCACTTCACTTCTCGGGGCTCAGTAATCTCATTGGCAAAATGGGGATTAAGACTGTGAGCCCCACGTGGGAAAGGGCCTGTGTCCAACCCAATTACTTTGTATCTCCTCCAGAGCTTAGTACAGTGCCTGGCACATAGTAAGTGCTTAAGAAATACCATGATTAAAACACAGTTCCTGTCCAGCATGGGGACGCAGAACCTTAGTCTCTGACCAGTGCACCGCGTTGCTCGGAGGAATGATAAAATGGTTGCCCTCCTCGATGTCTCTCCAGTTAATGGTGGCACCAGGTAACATCCCTAACTTCTTTCTCTGTTTCCCTAACTTGCTCTCTAATGAGAAGTCTGATCCTCACTGTAATCCAATGGTAAATGGCAGCTCTACTCGACGTTCATCATTTCTTTCGACACATTGCTCAAGCAATATGCCCGGCTGAATACTAATGAATACTGCTACGATTACATATTTTCATTATGTGATATCTCCATTATCTTCAAATAGACTCAACTAAAGAATTAACTGAGCTTATTTCCATTTCATCTCTTGAGTGGAGCTTTTCCCCCAAGGCTGTCATGACTTTTTTGATTTCCCCTCCCCCTGGCATGTTTTTATGGTATTTGTGAAGTGCTTATATGTGCCAGGCACTGTACTAAGCCCTGGGGTAGAGACAGCACCTTCTGGTTGGACACAACGTGGCTTAGTGGAAAGAGCCCGGACTTGGGAGTCAGCAACTGTGGGTTCCAATCCCCCTCCGCCACTTGTCAGCTGTGTGACTTTGGGCAAGTCACTTCACTTCTCTGTGCCCTCAGTTCCCTCATCTGTAAAATGGGGATTGAGACTGTGAGTCCCATGTGGGAGACGCTGATTACACTGTATCTTCCCCATTGCTTAGAAGACTGCTTGGCACATAGTAAGCACTTAACAAATACCATCATTATCATTATTATTATTATTATCATATTGGGCTCACAGTCTTAATCCCCATTTTACAGATTATTTAACTGAGGCACAGAGAAGTTAAGTGACTTGCCCAAGGTCACAGAGCTGACAAGTGGTAGAGCTGGGACTAGAACCCAGGTCCTTCTGACTCTCAGGCCTGTGCTCTATCCACTAGGCCATGCTGCTTCTCGTGTGTGTGTATGTATTAACCATACACACCTAGCATTCATGTGTATATATATATATGTATAGATACATATATAATAATGGCATTTGTTAAGCGCTTGCTATGTGCAAAGCACTATTCTAAGCGCTGGGGACGATACAAGGTGATCAGGTTGTCCCACGTGGGGTTCAGTTTTAATGTCCATTTTACAGATGAGGGAACTGAGGCACAGAGAAGTGAAGTAACTTGCCCAAATTCACACAGCTGACAAGGAGCAGAGCCGGGATTTGAACCGATGACCTCTGAATCCCCAGCCCGTGCTCTTTCCATTGTGCCACGCTGCTTCTCTATATACGAAATTGAGTACACAAATTCATGCAGCCTTTTAACCATAAACATTTAGTACTCTCCTGTATGCCACCCCTTTACCCACATATTCCCTCCTGTATGGAATTCCCTACCCCATCATAACAGGAAGAGTGCCAGTCTTTTCCATCTTCAAAACCCTACCAAAATCTCCATTTTTATGCTATTTATTAGGCACTTTCTATGTGTCAAGCACTGTTCTAAGCACCGGGGCAGATACAAATTAATCAGACCAGATAAAGTCCCTCCCCCAAATGGGGCTCACAATCAACTAGGAGGGAGAACAGGTATTGAGTCCCCATTTTGCAGTTGAGGAAACTGAGGCACAAAGAAGTTAACTGACTTGCCCAAAGTCACACAGCAGACAAGTGATTACCACTAATTGATTGAAATTTATTTTATTTTCTGCCTCCTCCCACTAGACTGCAAGCTCCCTGAAGGCAGGGATGGAGAAGCAGCATGGTGTAGTGGAAAGAGCCCAGGCCTGGGAGTCAGAAGGTCATGAGTTCTAACCTCGGCTACGCCACTTGACTGTGTAGCCTTGGGTAAGTCACTTCACTTCTCTGTGCCTCATTTATCTCATCTGTAAAATGGGGATTAAGACTGAGAACCCCTTGCGGGACAGGGACTGTGTCCAACCCAATTTGCTTGTATTCGCTCCAGCGCTTAGTACAGCACCTGGCACATAATAAGAGCTTAGCAAGTACCACAATCATTATGAATTATTAGGGATCGGATCTCTTAACTCGATGGGGGTCTCCCAGGCAGTAGAACAGGGCTCTGCGCAAAGTGCTCAAAAAACACTGCTGATTGATTGATGAAGGAGTTCCAAGCTGGTGGAACAGTATGACCGAGGAGACAGAAGTGAGAGAGTCAAAAATGAAGAACAGCTATGAGTTTGACTTGGGTGGAATGAAGAGAGCAAACTGGGGAAAAGAAGGTGAACGGGGCAGAAAGATCAGATGAGAGGAGTTGGAGAGTCTTGGAGTCAGTCACGTTGTTTGATGCCGGGGGGATCATGGAAGGGGATTTTGAGAAGAAGAGAGAGATGGGTCAAGTAGCTCCTCAGGAAGAAGATGGTCCCTTGCAGCAGTGGACAGGGAATTAGATTAGAGTGGAAAGAGAATAGAGGCCGAAGGAGGCTGAGACAAGAATCTAGCTGTAATGTGACTAGAGCTTGTACCAGGGTGAGAGCAGCTGGGGTGTAGAGGAAGGGGCAGATTGGGGAGATATTGCATAGGGACATCTGACAGGATTGGGCGGTAGGTTAAGCACGAGGGTTGAGAGACGGCGAGGAGTCAAGGGTGACACCAACATTGTGGACTTCTGGGCCGGGAGGGGTGGCTGTGAGCACTTCTCATGGGAAGGTTAAGAGGAGGAGGAGGGAAAAATAAAGAGTTTGAGTCCCTGGGTTTTTGTTCTGAGGCATCCATTTGGCCTAAGCCTCAAACTAGTGTTTTAAATAGCCTCCATGTTTCTTCAAAGTTATCTTCTTATATATTGGTTTCTGCTTTTTTTCCACAGCCTGGCATAGTGGGTAGAGACCAGGCCTGGGAGTCAGAAGGTCATAATCCTGGCTCTGCCACTTGTCTGCTGTGTGACCTTGGGTAAGTCAGTTCACTTCTCTGGGCCTCAGTAATCTCATCTGTAAAATAATAATAATAACAATGATGGTATTTGTTAAGTGCTTACTATGTGCCAAGCACTGTTCTAAGCGCTAGGGTAGATACAAGGTTATCAGGTTGTCCCACGTGGGACTCACAGTCTTAACCCCCATTTTACAGATGGGGTAACTGAGGCCCAGAGAAGTTAAGTGGCTTGCCCCAGGTCACACAGCTGACAAGTGGCAGAGGTGGGATTAGAATCCATGTCCGCTGACTTCCAAGCTCGGGCTCTTTCCGCTAAACCACGCTGTAAAATGGGGATTGAGATTATGAGCCCCACATGGAACAGGGACTATGTCCAACCTCATTTGCTTGTATCCACCCCAGCTCTTAGTACAGTGCCTGGCACACAGTAAGCGCTGAACAAATACCATTATTATCATTACTATTATTAATAATTGAATGCCTTCATCTTGGGGTAATTTTTGGTCTCCCCTCTCCCCAACAAGAATATTAATCAATCAATGATATTTATTAAGTGGTTGCTCTGTGCAGAGCACTGTGCTAAGCATTTGGGAGACTACAAAAGAGTAAGTTGGATAGCATCGCAGTCTCTATTGCAACAGGTCACTTCCACCTAGACCTCCTGGCAAGGCTTAGAACTGAATTCAATCTAATATCATTCCCTGTGGAGTCTAAGACTAGCTGCTGGAGAAAGTCACTTGTCCTACTCACAAATCTCATCTCCCATGTCCAGTCACCATGATTCCTCTCTGATGTCTCTTCCTCCTGTCTCTTCCCTCACCAGTTTATACTTCATTCCGCTGCCTGGATTATCTTTCCAAAGAAATGCTCTGGGCAGGTCACCCCCCCTCCTCAAAAACCTCCAATGGTTGCCTATCACCCTTCACATTAAACAAAAACTCCTCACCTCTTGGCTTCAAAGCTTTCCATCCCCTTGCCCTCTCCTACCTCACTTCCCTTCTCTCCTTCTACAGCCGACTCCGTACACTCCGCTGCTCTGCTGCTAACATCCTCAGGATCCCTCGTTCGTGCCTGTCCCGCCAACTACCCCGGCCCACGTCCTACCTCTGGCCTGGAATGCCCGCCCTCCTCACATCTGCCAAACTAACAATCTTCCCCTCTTCAAAGCCCTACTGAGAGCTCACCTCCTCCAGGAGGCCTTCCGAGACTGAGTTCTCCCTTTCCCTCTGCCCCTCTTCCCCTCCCCATTCCCCCTACTCTCTCCCTCTGCTCTTCCCCCTTCCCCTCTCCACAGCACTTTTGCATATTTGTATATATTATTTATTACTCCATTTTATTAATAATATGTATATATCTATGATTCTATTTATCTTGATGGTATTGATACCTGACTAATTTTTTTTTGTTTTGTTTTGTTGTCTGTCTCCCCCTTTTAGACTGTGAGCCTGTTGTTGGGCAGGGATTGTCTCTATCTGTTGTCGAACTGTACATTCCAAGTGATTAGTACAGTGCTCTGCACACAGTCAGTTCTCAATAAATACGATTGAATGAATCGATAAATGAATGAATGATTCACCCTACGACCCATATAAGATAACATATCACTCATTATGGCTACAGGCGAACTTAGTCAGGGGAGGAGGGTGGTTAGTCAAAAGTGAGAGCTGGAGCTGTATTTCAGGGGTGGACGGGGGGGACGGCCTCATGCAATGATCCTATGAGAAGCAACGTAGCTTAGTGGATAGAGTATGGGCCTGGGAGTCAGAAGGACCTGGGTTCTAATCCCAGCTCTGCCACTCTGCTGCGTGTGACCTTGGGCAAGTCGCTTCACTTCTCCATGGCTCAGTTACCTCATTTGTAAAATGGGGATAAAAATGGGAGGCCTGTGTGGGACAGGGGTTGTGTCCAATCTGATTAACTTGTGTCTGCCCCAGTGCTTAGAACAGTGTTTAATACATAGTTAGCACTTAACAAGTATCATGATTATTATTAATTATTCTTATTCCACCAGCCACATGGGGGTCAACATTCCTGTTCAGAATCCCCTCAACCACCAAGATCTTCACCTTCTGGCTCGTGCTGCCTCATGACCCATCTCATGAAAAGGTAGGATGAGCAACATTGAAAATCACCAAGCCTCCAGACTCCTAATTTGGGGAGGGTTAATAATACTGTGAAACTGACGAAATGAAACAGTCCAGTCTGGTTTGTTTCTAAATATCCAGTTAAATGTCTTGGACCCTTTCAAATACCCTACCATCTTTGAACCGAAGCACAATTCCAATGCGCATCCGACAGCTTTCCTTAAGGCCGGGCAAACTCAGATGTCTGATATTTGGGCTTCTTCAACATTTTCCTTGAATGCAGAGGGACATGTTTGCAACTCCCGATAATGGTAAGTACCACACTCTGTGCCCTGGTACTCATAATGCTTGTTATTTCTACTACTGCTTCTAACATCAATAGGCACCATACTGATCTTATCAACCAAATTCCCTGCCAAAACCAAAGCAGTCTCCATGACCCTTCTTTGCATAATAACCTAGTTCTTTCATTTTATAAGCCAGGTGATGTGGAGAACGTGAACAGCAGATGTAGCGTGAAACAAAAATAAAAATTCCTCTTGAGCCAGGGAAATTTTGGATCAATTAAGAGACTCTTTTCTCTTTCCTTATCTGGAAACCAAACTGCCCGATCTATAAGGAGCCTTGTTTTCTGAGGAGTAGCCCAGAAAATGGAATTAATTAAGAAAAGGCACTGCAGTTCCAAATGTTCTCAACGCAGACTCGAAAAGAAACATGGTAGGCATCGAAAATAAGGCAACGATCAAAAGGCTTCATGCCATAGTGGGGGAAGAACGCGGAAACTATCCATTTAAACTGCCAGACTTCAAAATTCCCCCATAAAGTTTGTAAATGGGCCATAATAAAAGCAGATGAAAACATACCTCTAAGTATTCACATCCATGTACTGCTCACCAAAGGCCACACGCTATTCCATCAGTATAAAAGAGACTCGTGCTTACTCTAGGAACAATGGAAATGAGGAGGTGGATGGCTTTGGCTTATTTTAACCGACCTTTGGGAAAATGTACTTTAGCCCATCTGATAACACAAAATTCTTCCTGTCATTTTCAACAAGTGGGAAAGTAAAGGTACTTAAAGACTTGAACTTTTCCTGCCTCCCGAGCAAGGCAAATCTGGGCAAACAGAAGAACACAATACTAAAGAAAACCTAGAGATCCTCGAAAAGGAACTAGTGAAATGACCAAGGGGAAAAGGGGTTGTTCTTTTTCAGCCAGGATTAAACAAATTTTGTTCCTAATCTTGATAAAGCAATCTGCTTCCCTATTTTTACAAGATTAGTTCTTTGAACTCTACAGGTTGCTTGCCTGTCCCCCAGTTTACGAGCTTAGTTCTAAAATGAAAAGAACACCGGAAAGAGTTAATAAGACACACTCAAAAAGAAAACCTTACCTTTGTCCGTTGACATGGTTTTACATTCGTTGCTGATACTAAAGAATCTATATCTTTGGGGTGTCAAATTACTTGGTTTTATAAGTTTAAAGATCATGGGAAGGGATGAGAGTTAATTTGGTAAACCAGAAATCAAAAAGATCAAACGACAGCCCTGACTATGCTTGGTTATAATCTTCAAACTTTCAGATAAAGTCATGCGGGTGTAATAACCCCTCCTCTCAAAGGGAGAGCTTATGAACGGACAGAATACATGTGGGGGAGGAAAGGAAACAGAATGATGATCAAACAATAACAAAAATCTCCTCTTCGTTTTCAAGCTTCACATGCAGCAGGAATACATTTTGAAGTTTTGTTCATAATTGACCTATACTTTAACTATTATGGAAGTCTCTAAGACATACTTTGAAAGCAGTTCCTTCCCTTTTTATTTAGCATGGGCATAAAATTAGATTAATTGCAGAAGCAAAACTAAGTTCTGACTGTTGAAATGTATTTCTCCTTCTTGTGAACGTTTGACTTCAGTGCCCTTGGCAAGCAATTTGAACATGTTACAAGCAGTTCTGAATGAGAGTGGCAACAGACTTTAAAGATGTACAGCAACAAGAATTTTAAAAACACAAATACGCTGAACATTTTGTGTGCTGGTTAAAGTAATGGTCGGAGCTTCAAAAGAGATCCTTGAGCAATAAAGGGTGAAAGGAATGGATAAAGGAGAGTATCTCAAGGGAAGCAGTGTGGCTTAGTGGAAAGAGCACGGGCCTGGGAGTCAGAAGGACCTGGGATCTAATCCCAGCTGTGCCATTTGTCTGCTGTGTGATCGTAGGGAATTTCCTTCACTTCTCTGTGTCACAGTTACCTCATCTGTAAAACGGGCATTGAGACTGTGAGCCCCATGTGGAACACGGACTTGCATCTAACTTAACTAGCTTATACTGACTCCAGAGTTTAGTATAATGCTTGACACATAGTAAACACTTACAAATGCCACAGTTATTATTATCTGGTGTTGAATTTTAAAGGTATGTGAGGAAAAGCAAAGATGAGATATGTACTTTACCATCAGAACAATTGACCTCGAAGTCAGATTTATATACACCCACATTGAAAAGCATTAAAAACAAACAGTTGTTTCAAGTAGTAAATGGATATTCATTCATTCATTCAATCATTTATTGTGCGATTACTGGGTGCAGAGCACTGTACTAAGCGCATGGGAAAGTACAATACAACAATAAACAGTGACATTCTCTGCCCACAATGGGCTTACAGTCCAGAGTGGGGGGGACAGAAATCAATACAAATAAATAAAATGACAGATATGTACATAAGTGCTCTGGTGCTGGGAGGGGGGAAGAGCAAAGAGAGCAAGTCAGGGCAACATTGAAGGGAGCGAGGGGAAAAGTGGGGCTTAGTCTGGGAAGGCCTCTTGGAGGAGATGGACCTTCAATAAGGCCTTGAGGCAGGGGAGAGTGGTTTGTCTGCCGGATTAGAGGAGGGAGGGCGTCCAAGGCCAGAGGCAGGACGTGGGTTAGGGGGTCAGCGGCGAGACAGGCGAGATCGAGGCACAGTGAGAAGGTTAGCACTAGAGGAGCGAAGCGTGCTGGCTAGGTTGGAGAAGGAGAGAAGCGAGATGAGGTAGGCGGGAGCAAGGTAGGAGTGCTTTAAAGCCAATGGAGACGAGTTTTTGCTTGATATGGAGGTGGATGGGCAACCACTGGAGTTTTTTGAGGAGCGGGGTGAAAGGTCTAGAATGTTTTTTGTAGAAAAATGATCCGGACAGCAGAGTGAAGTATGGATTTGAGTTGGGAGAGACAGGAGACTGATGCAGTAATCCAGGAGGGATAGGATGAGTGATGGAATGATTGAGTGATATCCACAGTCATGGATCTTAACAGGATTACCTAACACTTTCAGATGCTGGAAAATCCTAAACGTAACACTGATTTGTATAAAATTCACGTACTGCCACATAACTTTAATGACTATTTGGAAAAGCAATAACTGAAAGATGGCAAAGGAGAAATCTGAATTATTCATCTCCTTTCTAACCGTGTGTGTGTGTGTGCTTAATGCCCAGTGGACTAACTCCCCAGTAGTGTGAATTTAAATTTAAATCCAAAACCATCAGAGCAGGGCACATTAAAGCATTTGAAAATCAGGCTTGCTTTCTTACAAACTTCTGGGCTTATAAAGCTTTAAAAGTATCATTCAAGTCACATCTTCAGACTTCAGTTGCCTAAACACTTGTATCTGTACCCTCTAAGCACTTCATATTCACCCCATCATCAGCCCAACAGCATGTACACTTATACCCTGCCATTTCCCCTAAATGTATTTATTTTGGTGTCTGTCTCCCCCTATAGACAGCAAGCTCCTTGTAGGCAGGGATCTCTTGTATAGCATAGTGCTCTGCACAGAGTAAGTGCTCAGTAAATACCCTTGCTTGTTTGATTAAATAAATCCTCCTACAGTTAACGCAATTGCATTTCGGGAACATGGTTTCAGCTCCTCCATAGGAGTGCTTTAACCACCATCAGAGGGCAGAAGTAGAATAAATAACAAATCCCCATGCCCAGACTTCTTCATTCGAATTTGAAGCACGTTCATTAGGTGCCAGTTTGCACATGCTCAACAGCCCACCCTCCACAGGAGCAAGTCCCAGGAAGAACTGAATTCCCTTGAAGAAATTCCTCCCCTTTCTTCCTTTCTGAGACAAATGAGTCCCACTGGGAAACAGAGCTCAAAGGATATGGATAAAATCGGAACCCTCAAATACGATCTCCCGAAAATCTCCCCTGCTCCTCTCCGGTTCCTCCCTCTTCCTGCCCCTTCTTTGACTCTCCCACCTTTCCCAGCAGTATCTTAAGTGGAGATCTCCCGCCTCCTCTCAAAATCTATCCCCTCTACTTGTCCACCCGACCCCATCTCTTCACTCCTTATGGAAACACTTGCTCCCTTCCCTTTTCCTTCCCTGACCTCCATCTGCAACTGTTTGCTCTCCAGTGGCTTCTTCCCACTTCTTTCAAACATGCTCATGTCTCCCCCATCCTAAAAATACCCTCCCTTGTCTGTAAAGTGCCCTCCAGTTATAGCCCCATCTCCCTCCTACCATTCTCTCCAAACTCACTGAGCAAAGTGCCTACACCCACTGCTTCCGCTACCTCAATTCGTCCGTGACCTCCTCCAATCTAGCTTCCACCCCTTTCACTCCATGGACCCTGCCCTCTCAAAGGTCTCCAACGATCTTCTTACCAAATCCAATGGCCTCTACTCAACCCTAATCCTCCTCGACCTCTCAGCTGCTTTTTTCCCCATTTTTTAAATGATATTTAGCGCTTTTGTGCCAAGAATTGTACTAGGCTCTGGGGTAGCTGTAAGCTAATCAGGTTGATTAGGCTTCGACACTGTGGACCACCACCTTCTCCTGGAAATCTTATCTAACCTCGACTTCACTGAAATCGTCCTCTCCTTGTTCTCCTCCTAACTCTCTCATCGCTCCTTCTCAATCTCCTTCGTAGGCTCTACCTCTGCCTTCTACGCCTAAGTCTGTGGGAGTCCGTCAGAACTGACGGACTCAGTTCTGGGTCCATTTCTATTCTCCATAAACACCCCATATACACCCATGCCCTTGGAGAACTCACTCATTCCCATGGCTTCAACTACTATTTCTATTCATTCATTCAATCGTATTTATTGAGCGTTTACTGTGTGCAAAACACTGTATGTAGATGATCCCCAAATCTACCTCTCCAGTTCTGATCTTTCTACTTCTCTGCAGTCTTGTATTTCCTCCTGCCTCCTGGACATCTCTACTTGGATGTCCTGCAGACACCTGAAACTTAACACATCTAAAACAGAACCCCTCATCTTTCCACCCAAACTTTGTCCACCTATTTCCATCAGCGTAAACAGCACCACCATCCCCCCCGTCTCACAAGCCCATAACCTTGGCATTATCCTCAATCGGTTGTATTTATTGAATGCTTTCTGGGTGCAGCATACTCTACTAAGCGACTACAATACATCCGAGTTGGTAGACACATTCTCTGCCTATAGTTAGCTCACTGTCTAGATGAGCCTCTCCTCAACAGAGAAGCATACGTGGCACAATGGATAGAGCACGGACCTGGGCGTCATGGGTTCTATTCCCAGATCCGCTACCTGTCTGCTCTGTGACCTTGGGCAGCGTGGCTCAGTGGAAAGAGCCCGGGCTTCGGAGTCAGAGGTCATGGGTTCGAATCCCAGCTCTGCCACTTGTCAGCTGTGTGACTGTGGGCAAGTCACTTAACTTCTCTGTGCCTCAGCTCCCTCATCTGTAAAATGGGGATTAACTGTGAGCCTCACGTGGGACAACCTGATGACCCCGTATCTACCCCAGGGTTTAGAACAGTGCTCTGCACTTAGTAAGCGCTTACAAATACCAAATATCAACTTCACTTCTCGGAACCTCAGTTACCTCATTTGTAAAATGGGGATTCAGACTGGGAGCCCCAAATGGGACATGGACTGTGTCCAACCTGATTTGCTCTTATCCACCTCAGCTCTTAGTATAGTGCTTGGCACATAATAATAATGATGGTATAAGCACTTACTATGTGCCAAGCACTGTTCTAAGGGCATAGCATGCTTAACAAATACCACAATTATCATTATTAACTCATCTCTTTCATTCAATCCACATATACAAGCTGACACCAAATCCTGTCGGTTCTACCCTCACAGTATCGCTAAAATCTGCCCTTTCCTCTCCACCCAAACTGCTACCACATTAATCCAATCACATATCCTATCCCTCCTTGATTACCGCATCAGACTCCTTGCTGACCTCCCAGCCTCCTGTCTCTCCCCACTCCAGTCCATACTTCACTCTACACTCAGATCATTTTTCTCAAAAAAATATAAAATAAACAAAAAAAAAACCCCAAAACAACCATTCAGTCCACATTTCCCCACTCCTCAAGAACCTCCAGTGGTTGCCCATCCGCATCCAAATCAAACAGAAACTACTTACCAATGGCTTTTCTATGGTATGTAAGTTCTCACTATGTGCCAGACACTGTACTAAGCGCTGGGGCAGATACTATTTAATCGGGTTGGACAAAGTCCTTGTTCAACAAAGCGTTCACGGTCTTACCCCACAATTTACAGATGGAGTAACTGAGGCACAGAGAAGTGAAGTGACTTGCCCAAGGTCACACAGCAGATAAGCAGCCGAGCCAGGATTAGAACCCAGGACACACTGACTTCCAGGTCTGTGCTGTATCCAGTAGACCACACTGCTTCAAGATGCTTCTTCCAATCTTACCTTGCTGACTTTCTACTAGAACCCAGCAAGCTTTGTTCCTTTAATGCCAACCTACTCACTGTACCTTGATCTCCTCTATCTCGCCACTGACCCCTTTCCCACGTCCTGCCTCTGGCCTGGAACTCCCTCCCTTTTCACATCTGACAATCACTCTCGGTCATCAAGGTACCTGGGTTCTAATCCCGTCTCTGCCATTTGCCCGCTCTATGACTTTGTGAAAGTCACTTAAATTGCCTGTGCCTCAAATTCGTCACCTGTAAAATGGGAATTAAAAACCTTTTCTAAAAAATGTTACCGTGTTAAGCACTTACTGTGTGCCGAGCACTGTACTAGCACTGGCATAGATATACGATAATTAGGTTGGACACAATCCCTAACCCACAAGGGATTCACGGCTTTAAGTAGGAGCGAGACTAGGTATTGAATCCCCATTTTACAGATGAGGTAATTAAGGCACAGAGAAGTCAAGTGAGTTGCCGAAAGACACCCAATGGCAGAACCGAGGTCCTTTGATTTCCAGGTCTGTGCTCTTTCCATTGGGCTGGGACAAGGAGCTGGTTCACTCAATCAATCAATCAGTGGAGTTTAGTGAGCACTTACTATGTGCAGAACATTAGCGCTTGGGCTAGAACCATAAAACAAAATTAACAGAAGGGCTCCCTACCCTTACCGATTTTACATTCTATAGGGACTCTGTCATAAAACTCCAGGGCCTAGAGAGGTGAGAAAAACCGCAGCTCAGAATAAGTGTATCCTGCCACTCCTCACCCCTACTTCTCACCTCTAGCTGTCCTCTCCCCTACTGTCCCACCCTCTCAATACTCCATTGTGACCTCCACCCTAAACTCATCCCTGTTCTCAAACGAAGAGGTGCCCACTGCCCCTTCTCTGCACATTAGAGTTAACTCAGTGAGATTTATTGAGCGCTTTCTGTGAGCAGAACACTGTACGGTGTGCTTTGGAGAGTGTGAAAGAGATGGCAGACACGATCCTTGCCCACAAGGAGCTCAGACTTTCATTTATTTATATTAATGTGTGGCTGTCCGTCTCTGGACTGTAAACTCCTTGTCGGAGGGGAATGTGTCTAACGACTCTGCTAACAGCTCTCTCAAGAGCCTAATGCATTGCTCTGCATATAGAAAGCGCTCGATGCTCAAGAAATATGTTTGACCGAATGATCCTATATTTATCCGTCAATCAGCTGGACATGCTGCTGTTCCCTGGACAGGCCTGCTGTCGGGATTCTAGGAAGGAAGCTCTAGGTAAGCATTAATCTTGTCCGAACACAGCCGATCCTGTTGCCATTATTCATTCAATAGTATTTATTGAGCGCTTACTATGGGCAGGGCACTGTACTAAGTGCTTGAAATGGACAATTCGGCAACAGATAGAGACAATCCCTTCCCAGTGATGGGTTCATAGTCTTGCCTTTCCGTGCTCCAGCGGGAATCTGACCGGCAGGAGAAGCGGCGTGGCCTGGTGGACAGAGTATGAGCCTGGGAGTCGGAAGGACCTGGGTTCTGATTCCATTCTGCCCCTTTTCTGCTGGGTGACCTGGGGCAAGTCAATTCACTTCTCTGGGCCTCGGTTACCTCATCTGTAAAATGGGGATTAACTCTACGAGCCTCATGTGGGACATGGACTGTGTTGGACCTACTTAGCTTGTATCTACGCTAGCGCTTAGTACAATGCCTGGCACACAATAAGCACTTAACAAGTGCCTTCCCAGATTAATCCCTCCTCTTCCTCTGCTCCTCCTCGCCTCCCCATCGCCCCGACTCCCTCCCTCTGCTCTATCTCCCTCCCCGCCCCACAGCACTTATGTATATATGTACATATTTATTATTCTATTTATTTTATTCATGATGTGTATATATCCATAATTCGATTTATTTATATTGATGCTATTGATGCCTGTTTATTGTTTTGATATCTGTCTCCCCCCTTCTAGACTGTGAGCCCATCATTGGGTAGGGATTGTCTCTATTTGTTGCTGAATTGTACTTTCCAAGCGCTTAGTACAGTGTTCTGCACACAGTAAACGCTCAATAAATACGACTGAATGAATGAATGAAATGCCATACAAAAAACGGTAGCCCTGTCCAAGTCTCCAGCACTGATCAATCTATCGATGGTATTTACTGAGCACTTACTGTGTGCAGAGCACTGTATAAGTGCTTGGGTGCATGCAATACAGTAGAATTGGTAGACATGGGGAAGCAGGATGGTGTAGTCGATAGAGCACGGGCCTGGGAGTCAGGAGGTTGTGGCTTCTAATCCCAGCCCTGCCACTTGTCTGCTGGGTGACCTTGAGGCAAGTCACTTCACTTTTCTGGGCCTCAGTTCCCTCATCTGTAAAATGGGGATTGAGACTGAGAGCCCCACACTGAGACAGGAACCGCGTCCAACCCAATTTGCTTGTGTCCATGCCAGTGCTTAGTACAGTGCCTGGCACATAGTAAGCGCTTAACAAATGCCATAATTAGACATGATCCCTGCCCACAAGGAGTTTACAGACTAGAGGCGGGGACCGACATTAGTAATTGTGGTATTAAGTGCTTACTATGTGTCACACACCGTACTAAGCACTGAGAGAGATACGTTAAAATAAATTACAGGTGGATATGTACTTAAGGGTTGTGCGGATGGGGTGAAGTTTACAGAACCAAGTGCATGGGCAATTTTTTGGAAGCAATGTGGTCCAGTGGATAGAGCACGGGCCTGGGAGTCAGAAAGATCTGGGTTCTCATCCTGGCTCTGCTGCTTGTCTGCTCTGTGACCTGGGGCAAGATCTTTCGCTTTTCTGTGCCTCAGTTACATTATCTGTAAAATGGGGACCAAAACCATGAACCTCACATGGACAGTGTCCAACCTGATTAGCTGGTATCTACCCCAGCATGTACTGCAGGGACTGGCAAATAGCTCGTAAATACTACAAAAAAAAGGAAGGATAAATAAGGGAAGTGACGCAGAGGGAGGGCAAATGGGGGAAGCGAGGGATTTGGTCAGGACCTTAGGCCCTGACTAAGCCCTCAATCAATTCCTCCATGAGAGTTGTCAACCTGAACTCTTAGGACTGATGTTTGCCCCCCTCTCCCTGTCGGGTTTACGGCAGTTTTGCCTTGCACAGATTCAGTTCACAAAGTATTCTTCAACTCATGCAATAGGTTTAGACACTTTCTAAAAATAATAATAATTGTGGTATTGGTTAAGTGTTTACTATGTACCAGGCACTGTACTAAGCGCTGGGGTAGATGGCAAGGTAATCTGGTTGGACTCAGTCCCTGTCCTACTTAAGGCTTACAATCAATCCCCATTTTACATATGCGGTAACTGAGGTTCAGAGAAGTGAAGCGACTGAACTAAGTGTACTAAGCTTGGGAGAGTACAATGTAGGAGAGTTGGTAGATTCATACCCTGCCCACAGGAAGCTTACACTCTAGGGAGGGGAGATGGTCATTAATAAAAATAAATTATTGGATTCCTTCATTCAAACCCATTTGTTGAGTGCTTACTTTGTACTAAGAGCGCTTGGGAGAGTACAATAGAACAATAAACTGATATACTACCTGCCTACAGCGAGTAAGTACATAGTGCTGTAGGGATGAGGGTGGGGCGAATAAAGGGTGATGATGATGGTATTTGTTAAGTGCTTCCTGTGTGCCAAGCACTGTTCTAAGTGCTGAGGTAGAGGCACGGTAATCAGGTTGTCCCGTATGGGACTCACACTCTTTAATCCCCATTTTACAGATGAGGTAACTGAGGCATAGACAAACTAAGTGACTTGCCCAAATTCACACAGCTGACAAGTGGCGGAGGCGGAATTGGAACTCGAGACCTCTGACTCCCAAGCCCAGGCTTTTTCCACTAAGCCACGCTACTTCTCCAAGAAGAAGGATGACACAGAAGGGAGTGGGAGAAGAGGAAATGAGGACATACATGGGGGAGGCCTTTTGAGGGAGATGGGTTTTAATAAGGCTTTGAGGGTGGGAAGAGCGATCGTCTGTCGGTTTTGAACGGGGACGGAGGCAGGGTATGGACCCAAGCTCCCTACCTCAGCTCCGATTTTTCCTGTTTTATCATCTTTCCCCAGATCCAGTCACCAAAAGTACCGACCAAGACCGCTTGGCTTTTTGTGGGGCCGTTCACCTGGCTTGGGGATTATTCAAGCCCTTTGCTTGAATTTACTGTTGCTGTTTAGCAAACTTTCCTGCCTCTTTGACCACTCAGTAGCCTCTTCTGAGATAGGGCTGGGGAGGAGTGCGGGTGGAGGGAAGGGATTTGAGGCGGGGAGAGATGGCGAGTGGCATCATCAGAGCCCCCCACAAAAAAAAACACACCCCACCACCCTCTTCCGATCACAGAACCTGACAAACCCAATGGGACATGTTTCTGGACTCCCAGAACTGTCATTGCAATATCTGTTCAGATGTGCTGCCATTTTACAAGATCACTGTCAAGAAGCAGCAAGGCGTAGAGCACGGGCCTGGGATTCAGAAGGCCATGAGTTCTAATCCCGGCCCCGCCACTTGTCTCCTGTGTGACTGCGGGCAAGTCACTTCACTTCTCTGGGCCTCTCTGTAAAACGAGGATTGAGGCTGTGAGCCCCACGTGGAACAGGGACTGTGTCCAACTCAATTTGCTTGTCTCCAGCCAGTGCTTAGTACAGTGCCTGGCACATCGTGAGTGTTTAATAAATACCGTTATTATTATTATCATTTACGAAATCATTTGGACAGCCTGGTAGTCCGCAAACTCCTTGAGATCAGGGATCGGGCCTACTTTATCGTACTCTTCCTTAGCACAGTGCTCTGCTCAGGATAACTGCTCAATAAATACCACTGGGTGATTAAACTGTAAACTCATCCTCTGGGCTGTAAGCTCTTTGTGGGCAGGGAATGTGTCCTTTTATTATTCTATTGTGCTTTCCCAACTGCTTAATACAGTGCTCTGCACACAGTACATGCTCAATAAATACAACTGAATGAATTAAACCAGCGTATTTTAATTCTCTTGATTCTAATTTAATTCTACAGTTAGGCATTCTGTCAGTTTCGCTGAATATTTAGGAACTGCCGAGCTGTAAATGGCTTGCAGCTTTTTCAGTGGGAGCTATTGAGTATTGCTAAACACACCTTTAAAACGAGGAACTGGTCAAGTTTGCTAACTGACGTGGGTCCTCTTGTGGGGACAGCTCTTGTGAGGAAAGTCCTGTAAGCATTTCCCCTTCTCCAGCTCCCATTCTCCTTTTAATTTCATTTCTCCTGTTTACTATCAAATGTTTAGGCTTTGCCTTTTGTTCATTTACTTAGAGAAATAAAATGAACTTTCCAGGTACCTACCTGGATTTCGAGTACTGAGCTAGATTTCCGACTTGGGCTTTCTCCATGATGAAATTCTATCATTTGTCGGGAAACTCTTAGGAGAACCAAGACTTACAGTCTCACAATAACCACCCCCAGGAAACCAACTGCACTCATGCACACATTTTTATACTCCTTTACTTCCTCTTGCCCCCGTAATTTATTTTAGCATGTGTCTCTTCTCCTTGCTGGCTCCTTCACAGTGGGGAATCCTGTCTACTAGTTCTACTGGATTCTCCCAGATGCTTAGCACAGTGTTTTCTTTTGTTTTGTTGTCTGTCTCCCCCATTTAGACTGTGAGCCCATTGTTGGGCAGGGACTGTCTCTATCTGTTGCTGAATTGTACATTCCAACCATTTAGTACAGTGCTCTGCACATAGTAAGCACTTAATAAATATGATTTAATGAATGAATGAACGCTTAATATTAATAATAATTATGGTTTTTGTTAAGCGCTTACTATGTGCCAGGCACTGTACTGGAGTGGATACAAGCAAATAGGGTTGGACATAGTCCCTGTCCCACACTGGGTTCACAGTCTCAATCCCCATTTTACAGATGAGGGAACTGAGGCCCAGAAGTGAAACGACTTGCCCAAGGTCACACAGCAGACAAGAGGAGGAGCTGCGATTAGAACCCATGACCTTCTGACTCCCAGGCTGGTGCTCTAGCCACTACGCTGCTTCTCAGTAGATGCTCAGTAGGCATTCGATAAACACTACTGATATTGATAAAAAAAGCACATCTCCTCCAAGAAGCCTTCCCAGACTAAGCCTTCATTTCCTCTTCTCCCACTCCCTTCTGGATCAACCTTGCACTTGGGGTTACCCCCTTTACTCACCCCTAATTTGTTTTAGGCTAATGTCTTTCTCCCCCTCTAGACTGTAAATTCACTGTGGGTAGGGAACATGTCTACCAGCTCTTTTGTACTGTACTCTCTGAAGGGCTTGATATAGTGCTCTGCACACAATAGATGCTCAATAAATATGATTGATTGATTGAACTCACAAAAAGAAATCAACTCCTCAGAGAAGCGCTCCCCATTACTATCATAGTTTTCCCCCTTTGTGCCACTGGGCTCATTATTTGTAAGTTTCTTGAAGGCAGGGATCACGTCTACAACTCTGTTGCATTCTACCAAGTGCTCAGTACCGTGCTCTGCACACCCTAAGTGTTCAATAAGTAAGAATGACTGAAGTAGGGGGCTTGGCATCACTTTAGAACCTCTAGGTTCCATTTCAATCAGCACCAAGTTAAACAGAACCCAGACTACAAATCAACCAATCAATGATATTTATCGAAAACTTACTGCGTGCAGAGCACTGTACTGAACACTTGGGCGATTACAGTATAACAGAGCTGGTACATACGTTCCTTGCCCACGACGACTCGCAATTTAAAAATAACCAGCTGAGCAGCAGTGTGGAAAAACACAGATTAGTACCAATTAAAAAGACAACCAATCTCTATTTGACCACAAATCATATTTTTAAAATGTTTATATTAATTTGATATTCCTGCTCCTAAAACTACACAGCCTTCTCCATCTTTAAACTCTCAAAGAAATGTTTCAGACATTTAAGAGAACTGTATTTTCTAACGTGCCGGAAGTTAGCTGGTGCAAATGGGGTACAACTGTCATTTATTTTGCCACTCTCCTATTTTTTGTTATAGTTTCCTGAGCCTTTTGGTTTCCCGGATGATTCCCTTCTTCGTTACTCCTTTTCTGCCACTGGGCTACATCTGCCCCTGCTCTATTTTCCAATTCTCCAGTGATTGATGGTATCAGCTCTCCCAGATTGGTTCCAAAAATTTTGCACCATCCCTGCAATTGTTTAAAGCCTGGTTACCCTTTTCACCTGGTCAGCGGTATTGGAACTGGGTTACACAAATGGGGAACTGAAAAAGGTTCATTAAATTCTAATTTCCTCCCCTGCCCCCAGTTGCCAAGTGAAGCCTTACTTCAAACCCCAGAGACTGTAAGCTCATGGTGGGCAGGGAACGTGTCTGTTGAATTGTTATATTGTACTCTCCCAAGCGCTTAGTGCTCTGCACATAGTAAGTGCTCAATAAATACAATTGACTGACTGACTGACAGGATTTCACTGGCAGAATGCCGCCTTGGAGACGAGTCTAAAAGATTGCAGAGGGAACGAGGCGAAACTTGAGGAGCACAGAGTAGCAGGGTGGCCTAGCGGAAAGGGCGGGAGCCTGGGAGTCTAATCTCAACTCTATCACTTGTCTGCTCTGTGACCTTGGACATGTCAATTCCCTGCTTTGGGCCTCAGTTACCTCATTTGTAAAATGGGGATTAAGATTGGGAGCCCCACTGGGGACATGGGCTGTGTCCAACCTGATTAGCTTATATCTTCCCTGGCATTTAGTACAGTGCCTGGCACATAATAAGCTCTTAAGTATCATTAAAAAAAACTGTGAAGGATGTAAGCTTGGGGAGCAGTCTTCAGGCAGTGTGAATAATCATGGCTGTTGCAAACCACATGTCATTCATGTTATCACACAGCATGGAAAAAGCTATCTGATACAGATCACAACACTGTCGATAATGTCATCTTTGATGGGCTTTTTTTATAGTACTTGTTAAGCGATTAATATGTGTCAAACACCGTTCTAAGCACTGGGGTAGAAAGAAGTTAATAAGGTTGGACACAGTCCCTGTCCCACATGGGGCTCACAGACTGTCACTGTTACTGTTAAAGTAAAATATGGAGGAATATAGTGAAAGTTTATAAGTTCAAGCCTCACTGATTTAGGATTCATAATGAGCCACACAGTCCCTTCAATTGATCTTGGGTTCTAATCCTGGCTCAACTACTTACCTACTGTGTGATCCTGTGGAAGTCACTAAACTTCTGTGCCTCAGTTTCCTCATCAATAAAGGGGGATTCAATCCCTGTTCACCCGCTTACTTAGACTAAGCCCCATACGGAACCTGTCTTGTACATACCCGGGTGCTCAGTACAGTGTTAAGTAACAGTACCTTACTGTTACGGGCTCTCGTTATATCCCGGCTAGACTACTGTGTCAGCCTTCTCTCTGACCTCCCTTCCTCCTCTCTCGCCCCGCTCCCGGTCTATTCTTCACTCCGCCGCCCGGCTCATCTTCCCGCAGAAACGATCTGGGCCTGTCACTCCCCTTCTTAAACAACTCCAGTGGTCGCCTATCGACCTCCGCTCCAAACAAAAACTCCTCACTCTAGGCTTCGAGGCTCTCCATCACCTTGCCCCTTCCTACCTCTCCTCCTTTCTCTCTTTCCACCGCCCACCCCGCACGCTCCGCTCCTCCACCGCCCACCTCCTCACCGTCCCTCGGTCTCGCCTATCCCGCCGTCGACCCCCGGGTCACGTCCTCCCGCGGTCCCGGAACACCCTCCCTCCTCACCTCCGCCAAACTGATTCTCTTTCCCTCTTCAAAACCTTACTTAAAAATCACCTCCTCCAAGAGGCCTTCCCAGACCGAGCTCCTCGTCCCCCTCTACTCCCTCTGCCATCCCCCCTTTACCTCTCCGCAGCTAAAGCCTCATTTTCCCCTTTTCCCTCTGCTCCTCCACCTCTCCCTTCCCATCCCCACAACACCGTACTCGTCCGCTCAACTGTATATATTTTCGTTACCCTATTTATTTTGTTAATGAATTGTACATCGCCTCGATTCTATTTAGTTGCCATCGTTTTTACGAGATGTTCTTCCCCTTGACGCAGTTTATTGCCATTGTTCTTGTCTGTCCGTCTCCCCCGATCAGACCGTAAGCCCGTCAAACGGCAGGGACTGTCTCTATCTGTTGCCGACTTGTTCATCCCAAGCGCTTAGTACAGTGCTCTGCACATAGTAAGCGCTCAATAAATACTATTGAATGAATGAAAGTGTTTGGCACACAGCAAGTATTTAACAATTATTATTATTATTACTGTTATTTTGAGCAGAGAGAGAAAGCTTTCTGGGGAGATAGCTGGGGTTCAGGTTTCAGCCTCTACCCTCTTTGATTTCCTCAGGGCTCCTGGCATAACCCTGGTCGCATAATTTTTTAGGGTATTCATTAAGCGATTACTATATGCCAAGCACCGTTCTAAGAGCTGGGGTAGATACAAAGTAATCACTTTGGACACAGTCCCTGTCCCTCATGGGGCTCACAGTCTCAATCCTCATTTTCCAGATGAGGTAATTGAGGTCACTCAGCAGATTACTGGTAGAGGAGGGACTAGAACCCATGACCTTCTGACTCCCAGGCCTGTGTTCTATCTACTATACCTTGCGGCTTCCCTAAATTTAGAGTTTCTACCTCTACCTGCCCTATCACCAGTGTGAGGGAAGCAAACTTGCTAAGCCTCCAAGTGAACTTCCTCTGCCAGGAGTGGAAATCACAAATACTCCTCAAAGCAGAGTCACTCCCTCAGCCCTACACCACTCATGTTCACACCCATAATTGATTTACTCTTATTAACATCTGTCTCCCACTCTAGACTGAAAGCCCACTGCGGGCCCACCAACTCTGTTATTTAGTACTCTACCAAGCCCTTAGTAGAGTGTTCTACACACAGTAAGTGCTCAGTAAATACTGTTGCTTGACTGAAAGTGCCAGGGACCACAGCTGTGTTCAATCTGATTAACTAGAGCTTGGCAAAGAGTAAAAGTTCATTGACTATCATTACTAAAGAGCTCTAAGAGTTCAAAAAAAATCAAATAGGTCAGTTTTATATCTGATTAATAGCAATTCCTGCTCTCCATCTGGTTAGACGGACAATTTACTGGAGGTAGATACAGGTTAATAATAATAATGATTATGGTATTTGTTAAGCGCTTACCTTACACAATCCCTTGTCCCACATGGGGCTCACGCTCTTAGCCCCATTTTACAACTAAGGTCACTCAGGCCCAGAGGTCACATACCAGGCAGGGAGCAGAGGCGGGATTAGAACCCGGGTCCTTCTGATTCTCAGGCCCGGGCTCTATCCACTAAGCCACGCTGACATCTCCCATCCCCACCCCCCTTCCACTTCCTTTGGGGTTTTCCTTTTCTGTTGGTGGCTTTCTTCTAGTGTTTTGCATCCTGGGGGCTGACTCCCGTCACTCTTTTCATGTCTTTCTTATATGTGTGCTTGTGCCACGGCCCCAGTTTCTTCATATTGTTTTACGTGTCCTTTCATCCGAACAGATATCTGACCCGACTCACAGGAAGGGATATGCAGAAGAAACCTGAGGCAATCCCTGGCCCCAGACCCGTGACAATTCAAAGACGGGGAAGACGAAATGACAAAAATGAACAAAACAATAGTTATAAGGGCATGAGGCCACTTAGAGAAGCGGCGTGGTTTAGTGGATAGAGCATCGGCCTGACAGTCAGAGGGACCTGGGTCTAATTCCAGCTCCGCCACGTCTGCTGGGTGACCTCGGGCAGGTCGCTTCACTTCTCTGGGCCTCGATGGCCTCATCAGTAAAATGGGGATTAGGAGTGTGAGCCCCATGTGGGACAGGGACTGTGTCCAACCTGAATGACTTGTATCTATCCCTGAGCTTAGAACAGTGCTTGGCATACAGTAAGCACTTAAGGAGCACCAAAATTAATCATTACATAAATTAAAAATGCAAATGGACAAGATTAACCACACAGGCAGGTAGGGGCCACTCAGGTGGCTAGACAGAAGGGATGCTGGATAAGATGAAGGGTGCCTCAGTTCCCTCATCTGTAAAATGGAGATTAAGACTGTGAGCCTCACGTGGGACAATCTGATTACCCTGTAACTACCCCACTGCTTAGAACAGTGCTCAGCACATAGTAAGCGCTTAACAAATGCCAACATTATTATAAGCGCTTAGTACTGTGCTCTGCACATAGTAAGTGCTCAATAAATACTATTGAATTAATCAAGGATCACTTCCTGGGGGTGAGCACTGAAAGGACTTTGGATGAAGGGAAAGACTTGATTGGAGAGGGAGGTTCAGACCAGAGAGATGACATTAAAAAAGGTCTCGGAGGCATGACAAAAAAGACCAAGAAGCAGCATAATCTAGTGGATAGAGCCTATGCCTGGGAGTCAGAAGGACCTGGGTTCTAGTCCCGACCCCGAAACTTGTCAGCTGGGTGACCTTGAGCAAGTCACTTCACTTTTCTGGGTCTCACTTCCTTCATCTGTAAAAAGGATGAAAACTATGAGCCCCATTTGGGACAGAGACTGTGTCCAATCTGATTAACATGTATCTAGCCCAGCACTTGAAACAGTGCTTGATGCTTAGTAAGTTCTTAACAGATACCATTATTATTATTATTCAGTGAGTTGGTTGGTGTTAGAGAAGTGAAGTGTGTGGGTTGGGTTGTAGTAGGAAATCAGCGAGGACTGGTAGGAAGGAAACGAGTTGATTGAGCTTAGTACAGTGCTCTGCACATAGTAAATGCTCAGTAAATACGATTGAATGAACTGAGTGTCTTAAAGACAATGGTAAGGTGTTTCTGATTGATGTAGAGGTGGATGGGCAACCGTTGGAGGTTTTTGAGGAGGGGGGAGATGTATGTGGAAATGTTTTTTTCAGGCAGCGGAGTGAAGTAAGGACTGAAGGGAGTAAAGACAGCAAGCAGGTAGGTCAGGAGGAGGTTGATGCAGCAGTTAAGGTGGGACAGAAGTGCTCAGATCAACGAGGTAGCCCTTTGGATTCAGAGGAAGGGGCAGATTCTAGAGATGCCGTGAAGGTGGAAATGACAGGAGTTGGTGACAGACGGGATATGCGTGGAATGAGAGAGATAAGTCAAGGAAATGACAAGGTCACTGGCTTGTGAGACAGGGGTTGGTGGTAGTATCTACAGTGATGGGTGTATCTCGCAGCCGATCTCTCGCCCACATCCTGCCTCTGGCCCGGAACACCCTCTCTCTTCATATCTGGCATAGAATTACTCTCCCCCACTTCAAAGCTTTACTGAGGGCCCATCTCCTCCAAGAGACCTTGCCTGACTAAGCCCTCCTTTCCTCTTCTCCCACTCCCTTCTACGTCCCCCTGACTTACTCCCTTTATTCACCCTCCCTCCCAGTCCCACAGCACTTATGTATATATCCATAATTTATTTACTTATATTAATGTCTGTCTGCCCCTCTATAGTGTAAACTCACTGTGGGTGGGGAATATGTTTGTTCATTGTTATACTGTACTCTCTCAAGTCCTTAGTGCAGTGTTCTGCACACAGTAAGTGCTCAATAATAATGATGGTATGTGCCAAGCACTGTTCTAAGCTCTGGGGTTGATTCTGGGGTTTGCCTTATCTGTAAAATGGGGATTAAGACTGTGAGTCTCACGTGGGACAACCTGATTACCCTGTATCTACCCCAGAGCTTAGAACAGTGCTCTGCACATAGTAAGCGCTTAACAAATACCAACATTATTATTAATATTACAAGGTAATCAGGTTGTCCCACGTGGGGCTCACAGTCTTAATCCCCATTTTCCAGATGAGGTAACTGAGGCCCAGAGAAGTGAGGTGACTTGCCCAAAGTCACACAGCTGACAAGTGGCGGAGCCGGGATTAGAACCCATGACGTCTGACTCCCAAGCCCTTGCTCTTTCCACTAAGCCACACTGCTTCTCTCAGTACCGTTGAATGACTGAATGACTGAATGAATGAATGAAGGAAGGAGAGGACAGAGTTTAGGTCAGAAAATGACTTCTGTTTTGGACATGTTTAGTCTCAGATGTTGGGGGACATCCAGAGAGAGAGATCTCCTGAAGGCAGGAAGGAATGCGAGACTGCAGAGAAGGAGAGAGATTAGGGCTGGAGAGGTAGATTTGGGAATCACCCTCAAAGAGATGGTAATTGAAGTCATGGGTGGGAGATGGAGAATAGAAGGGAGCCCAAAACTGAACCTTGAAGGACTCCCACAGCTAGAGGGTGGGAGGCAGAGAAAGAACCTCCCAACATTTATTAAGCTCCGAAACATTTGAGGAGTATACAAAAATAAATAATAATAATGTAATAATTATGGCATTTGTTAGGCATCCCCTCTAGACTGAGCTTGCTGTGGGCAGAGAATAGTAATAATAATAATAATACAATAATGATAGTATTTAAGTGCTTACTATGTGCCGAGCACTATTCTAAGCACTGGGGGAGATACAAGGTAATCAAGTTGTTCCACATGGGGCTCACAGTCTTCATCCCCATTTTACAGATGAGGGAACTGAGGCACAGAGAAGTTAAGTGACTTGCCCAAAGTTACACAGCTGACAAGTGGCAGAGCTGGGAATGTCACTGTTTATTGTTGTACTGTACTTTCCCAAGTGCTTAGTAGTGCTTAGCACAGTGAGCGCTTAGTAATTATGACTGAATGAATGAATGTGTTCCAGGCACTGTTCCAAGAGCTTGAGTGTATATAAGCAAATTGGGTTGGACACAGCCCCTCCCCACTTGGGGCTCACAGTTTCATCTCCATTTAACTGAGGCCCAGAGAAGTGAAGTGACTTGCCCACGGCCACAAAGCAGACAAGCGTCAGAGCGGGGATTAGAACCCAAGACTTCAGACTCCCAGGCTCGAGCTCTATCCACTAGGCCACACTGCTTCTCCAGACCCTGCTGGGGAGGAGCTCGGAAGCATGGAGCCGGGTCAGAAATAAAGATCGGCTTTAGTCCTGACACTTCGGTCTCCAGAAAATGCACAGAGGGATGAATTAAAATGTGAGCACTAATTACACTCTCTCAATCCTGCCAGACACACTCCCGCTGGGGCACAGAGTGAAGCGAGCAAAGGCAGGTGGGAGGTGTCACGCTTCGCCAAGAACATGTGTGGCCTTCACCACGTAAGCCAGCCAGCAACACAACCGGGCCGAAACCAAGGTCTCCCTATTCCCCGAACGGTGCTCTCCCCAAACGGCGGCTCTTATCAAGACTGCGGCATGCCTACGCCACCATCTTGTTTGCCTCTTTTTCACCTCAGCATCTCTACGCTCACTGTGGGCAGAGAATGTATCTGCTTATTGTCCTATTTTCTATTGTCCTCTCCCGAGCGCTTAGTACGGGGCTCTGCACACTGTAAGTGCTCAATAAATACCTTGACTGACTGACATACATACGACCTCCCGCACATATAAATCAGTTTTAGGTCCACCGAAAGCTTATTTAAGAGTGTTTGCTACTGACTATTGGAGAATTTGCCATTTCATGAATTAAAAGTAGTGCTGTCAACTGCACTGAAACTGGGAAGCAGTGTGGTCTAGTGGAAATACCCTGGGCCTGGGAGTCAGTGGACCTGAGTCCTAATCCCAGCTCAGCTGCTTTTCTGCTATATGACTTTGGGCAAGTCACTTCACTTCTAGACTGTAGGTACGTTCATTCATTCAATCATATTTATTGAGCGCTTACTATGTGCAGAGCACTGGACTAAGCGCTTAGAATGTACAATTCGGCAACAAAGAGAGACAATCCCTGCCCAATAACGGGCTCACACGTTGTGGGCAGGGAATGTGTCTATTATACTGTTATATTGTACTCTCCCAAGCATTTAATACAGTGCTCTGCACACAGTAAGCGCTCATAAATACAACTGACTGATTGACTTCTCTGTGCTTCAGTTCCCTCAGCGTGGCTTAGTGAGAAGCAGTGTGGCTTAGTGGCAAGAGCCCGGGCTTGGGAGTGAGAGGTCATGGCTTCTAATCACAGCTCCGCCACTTATCAGCTGTGTGACTTTGAGCAAGTCACTTAACTTCTCTGTGCCTCAGTTACCTCATCTGTAAAATGGGGATTAGGACTGTGAGCCCCATGTGGGACAACCTAACTACCTTGTATCTCCCCCAGCGCTTAGAACAGTGCTTGGCACATAGTAAGCACTTAACAAATACCATCATTATTATTACTATTAATAATTTCCCCCTGGATTGTGGGACATGGACTATATCCAACTTATATCTACCCCAGAGCTTAGTACAGTTCCTGACAAATAATGAGTAATTAATAAGTACCAAAATTTTTTTTATTTGGATAATTCAAGGAAACACAGGGTATGTAAACAATTTGTCTAGGAGATGACAAAGGTCTTCCTATTCCCCAACCAGTGCTCTTTCCACAGACCCAAAGGTTGGGCTGCTATATGCCTACACCACTGCCTTGTTTTCATCTTTTTCTCATTTTTATCTCAGCATCCCTAAGCTTGTTGTGGGCAGCAAATGTGTCTGTTTATTGTTGTATTGTACTCTCCCGAGTGCTTAGTACAGTGCTGTGCACACAGTAAGTGCTTAATAAATACAATTGAATGAATGATGCCTTTCCATCAAATAGATTTAGCTTGAACTTCCCGGGAAAATGATAACTTGGAGGTGGTCCATGGCTACAGCCAGGAGAGAGTGGTTTCTTCCCATTTCCCTGGGATTCCCGGGATTCCCATTTACCTTGAGTGTAAAGTGCTGAAGATCCTCAGGCAACCAAACACTCTAACGATTCTAGTGAAGAGGCATTTATGGACAATAAAAATACAGTCTACATGAGAATGATATAATAATGGTATTTCTTTAGAGCTTACTATGTGCCAGGCACGGTACTAGTTGCTGGAAGGAGTGTCGCCAAGTGGAAAGAGCCCAGGTCCAGAGTCAGAGGACTTGGGTTCTAAGCCTGACTCGGCCACTTGTCTGCTATGTGATCTTGGGCAAGTTACTTCAGTTCTTTGGGCCTCAGTTCCCTCATCTGTAAAATGGGGATTGAGTCCCTCGAGGGACAGGGACCGTGTCCAACCCGATTTGCTTGTATCCACCCCAGCGTTTAGAACAGTGCCTGGCATATATTAAGCACTTAACAAATACCACAATTATTAATACGGCTTTGAAGGTGGGGAGAGCGATTGTCTGTCAGATATGATGAGGGAGGGATTTCTACAAGCAGCCAAATTTGTGTCACTCAGGAATAATCACCCATCTCTTCCTGACAGACTTATTGCTCCTCTTCCTCACTGTCCCTCTTCTTGAGGCTTCACCTGCTCCTCCATCTTTCACTGGAGGCAGTGTACCAGCAAAGCTCGGTACTAGGGCCATGTGGTTTGGGATTTAGGGGGCTCTGCTGAGAGGGGGTCCCAGCCATCCCCTAGGCCCACGCAGTGCCCCAGGGTAACAAGAGCCCAGTTTCTGAAAATCATATCTATTTGCTGCTGAATTTCTTTCCAAGCGCTTAGTATAGTGCTCTGCACACAATAAGTGCTTAATAAATATGACTGGATGAATGAATTATTATAATAACATAATAATAATAATAACTGTGGTATTTGTTAAGTGCTTATTATGTGCCAGTCACCGTACTAAATGCTGGGGTTGATACAAGTTAATCAGGTTGGACACAATCTGTGTCCACATGGGGCCCACAGTCTTCATCTCCATTTGACAGATGCGGTAATTGACGAGCAGAGAAGAGCTCAATAAATAAGACTGAATGCATGAAAGAGAAGTAAAGTGATTTGCCTGCAGTCACATAGCAGAAAAGCGGCAGATCTGGGATTAGAACCCTTCTGACTCCCAAGCCCGTGCTCTATCCACTAGGTAACGCTGCTTATCTTGGCCCGGTCACAGATATGCTATTCTTAAACATAGGCCTTGAAAATTTTCTGTTTTCTTAATGGTATTTGGTAAGTGCTTATGCTGCGCCAGGCACTGGGCTAGACTCATGCTAATAATAACGCTAATAATAATAACAGTAAAAGTATTTAAGTGCTTACTATGTGCCAAACCCTGGGGAAGACACGAGTTAATCAGGTTGCATACAGTCCACATCCCAGATAGGGCTCACGGTCTTAATCCCCATTTTACAGATGAGGTAATGAGGCACAAAGAAGTTAAGTGACTAGTCCAAGGTCACACAGCAGACAAGTACTGGAGCTAGGATTAGAACGCAGGTCTCTGAATCCCAGCCCCATGCTGTTACAACTAGGCCATGCTGCTTCCTGACACCTACGGTCATAGAATGCAAACACTAGCCATGCTTATATTGGACTTAGCTTGGCACATAGTATTCACCTGAACCCCAAGCCTATTATCATTACCTTCTTTGGAGGCAGTAGTCAACTAGTCTGTTCTTAGTAAATTATTCCATATTTCACTGAGTTGTTTTTTTTATTACCCATCCCTTTCCCCAACAGAAATTTTTAAAAACCTTGCAGAGTGGAATTAAACAGTCCTGAAATCCACTGAATATTTCATCCATCTCTGCAAGTGATAAAGTGATCGGGTCTAGTTTTTGATCAAATGAAACCAATTCGTGAAACCATCTCAGTGATATGTAATTCTGAAAATCCCATACGGCCACAAAGAATTATGGAGCTGGGCAAAGGAAAGCGACCTTCCACATTTTCTCTTTTTCAAAAGGTATGGGAAACACATACAGTTCAAACTCCAGGGACTTGAGAATATCCCACCAGGATCAGCAGTGAGAGTGTCAGCAGAATTTCCTCCCACATCCACCGGCCTCTCTTGCTAAAGAGAGAAAGGGCTCGAAAACAAATCTCAATTTCCCCAAACGGAAAAACTTGAAACAAAGATTAGCAGGCTATCCCTCAAAAACCAGGGGCTTAAGGAAGAGTCATGCCACAATTCAGTCTTTTTCCACTGAGAATGTGTCAGCATGGAGTAGGAAGAAACATATCAAAAGTTAACCTCTGTTTTCAAGTTCTGAAGGCTAGCTGTCTGGATGCCCTCGGCAGAAGTCATGTCAGACTGCATTCCAGCATAATGTGTTAAAAGAAAAAACAGAAAGGCCTGATTGTTGGTTGGAACAATAGGCTAGTTTCTTTGCTATCCATTCAAACGCCTATAGATTTGGGTCGTTCCAACTAACTGATGCCAAAATTGTATCTATAAAGTTTGTTTATAGGAGACTGCAGAATTTTCACTTACTAGCCGGCATTTCTCAAAGTTGGCCTTGGGGTGTTTTGGCTATTTCTTCGAAGTTTGATCAGCAAATGTGGGGAGGTTTACAAAGCAAGAATAAGGGGAGGTTGAGGGGCTAGCGTACATTTTTGGGGGGGTTAACATATCTAGCACTGATGCATGGATAGAAATTTAACATGCCCACTTGGGTTCCTGTTCAAAGCAATCGTCGATATGAGTGGCAATGTTTTTTATTGATGGCATGTATTAAGCGCTTCCTGTGTTCCAGACACTATACTAAGGGCTGGGACAGATGAAAGATAATCAGGTTGGACACAGTCCACATCCCACATGAGGTTCAGTAAGTGATGGAGCCGAGAACAGAACCCAGATCTCCTGACATCCAGGCCTGTGCTCTTTCTACAAGGCCATGCTATTTGCCGTACATACCCACCAAGTCTTAAAAAAGACAACTGATCTTGAAAGATCCCTGCTCACTGCTTTTTCACAACATCAAAATGGTTTCCTAGTAAGTCCTTCCCAGTTCCAAGATAATTAATCATAATAATTATGGTACTTGTTAAGTGCTCACTCTTATCGAAGCACTGTAGACACAAGCTAATCAGGTTGGACAAAGATCCTGTCCATATGGGACTCACAATCTGGGTAGGAGTTCCCTCTTGTTTCCCCTTGTAGACTTTAAGCTTGTGGTGGGAATGGAAGGTGTCTGCCAATTCTGACATATTGTATTCACCCAAGCACTTAGTACCCTCTCAGGATGGCACCTGTTTCCAGTCCACTACCAGTCTCGGCTAAGGGAGGGAGAGTCAAACAAAGGCCTACCCATTCCATTCCTAGCTAGGCCAACGGCTAGCGAGTGGCAGGCCATCTGCTACAAGTCAAAACACCCCCGTGCTGGGCAGCGGTGGCACGGGAGAGAGTCGAGGGCGGAGACTTGAGTTGACTGCGGGAAAGGAGGAGATGGTAAACCATTTCCGGATTTTTACCAAGAAAACTCTCTGGATACACTACCAGAACAACTGCAGATGGAGGTGGGGTGTTCTGGGAGAGATGTGTCCGTGGTGTGGCTATGAGTCGGAGACCACTCGATGGCATAAGACAAGACCAGTCTTGGCTATGGGAGGGAGAGTGAAGCAGAGGCCTACCCATTCCTTTCCTAGCTTGGGCCGTGGCTAGTGAGGGGAAGGCCATCTGCTACAAGTCAAAACTCACCTGGGCTGGGCAGCAGTGGCATGGGAGAGAATTGAGGGTGGAGACACAAGTTTACAGTGCAGAAGGCGGCAATGGTAAACCAGATTTTTACCAAGAAAACTCTATGGATACACAATCAGAAAGACTGCCGATGGAAGTGGGGCGATCTCTGTATCCACGGAGTCGCTGTGGGTCGGAAACGACTCGACAGCATGAAACAAGACAAGGCAGCGCTTAGTACAATAATAAATATCACTGATGATGATGATGATGTCAAACGCATAGAGTGTGACCTGGAGAATCTAGTTTAAAAAGTGTCTTTACCCATTTTCATTAGAATCTTGAGACAATGAGTATGAAAAACGTTGATATTGCTGACAAGCAGAAATAACCCACCAAAAGTCAACTTCTTAGAGGAGCAAGAACAAACACACCAAGGAAAAGCCCATCCTTAACATTTGATGTCTGTCTCCCCCTCTCTAGACTCTAAGCTCATTGTGGGCGGGGAATGTCACTGTTTATTGTTCTATGGTATTGTCACAAGCGCTTAGTACAGTGCTCTGCACACACTAAATAAATAAGATTAAATGAATGACTGAATTCGAAGAAATGGTGTTTTTATTCAATTTGGTGACTAATTCAGAATGCTGGGTGTCCTCCTTGTAGCCATGAGACTCTTTTTCTCTCAAAATAGGTGATTATAAACTACTTGTCTGTTGCCTATAATGTCCAGGCTACATTCATCTGAGAATAAAATCAGTAAGAAGATCATGGATTTCAAAAGCATCTTATTTCTAAAGAACTCATCGGGTTTGTATACGGATTCACATTGGGAGATATTTCCATTCCAGAATAAAGGACTAATCTTCATTGTAATTTTCAATAGACGGAAACAAAATTTGTCAACACGCATCTGACTTACAAACAAAAGATTAAAATTGCCCATTCCTCTTCACATTTCAAAAAGTTCATGTTTATTGTTCCTTTGGACTTTTTGAAATGTGAATTCAAAGCATGGTTGTGGGCAGGGAACTTGTCTGCTAATTCTGTTGTATCACACTCTCCCAAGTGCTTAGTATGGTGCTCGACACATAGTAAGCACTCAATAAATACCACTGACCTATTGATCAATAGCAAAATTCTTGACCAGATATTTGATCTGAGAGTAGGGCAATTTTAACATCCCATGTCTTGTCAGACACGGGGTGGTCAAATTAAAAAGGGCCATCTTCCGAAAACCACCCGCTGGTGGCTTATTAACGGTGACCTTTTCTAAATCTTCCTTTCTGACCTGCTGACAAAAGAATGAAGACAGCGACAGTCAGATGAGGGAAAATTCAGCCTGACACTGCACAAGTCCATTGCAAAAACTACTCTTTGCCACACAAGGAAAAGATGGCAGACATACATAATGTTGGAGCTGGATTTTAAAGAGGAAGAAAATCCTTACAGTTAAGAACCCATCACAAGAAACATTACACAGTGCTATGAATACTGTTTTTGGCTTTTCTCACTCCAGATAAACTCTTCCAACATCCACAGGGATGTGTTTGGGGTGGATGAGCTTAGATACCGCTTTCAGAATGGATCCAAGTCCCTTGTTTAACCTACCAGCAATCTTCACAGAAAAATGTCAAGCATCCAAATCTCTCCCGCCTCCATACAATGCACAGTTGAAAGAGCGGCTGAGACATCAAAACAAAGGAAACCCTTGAAACAGAAAGCGATCTTCTTTCCCTCTTCCTAGAACAGCTAAGTCTGACTGTTAAAGCACTGACACATTGTTTGCACATGCTCTGGCCCCCTGAAACTTGTACAAAAGCATTGCAAAATAAAGCTGCACAAACAGCACGTTTCAAAACAAAGGTTAAGGATGTATCTGTAAAACGGACAAAAAGGGTGATTCTCAAATTCTCAAGCTAATATCTCCTTGCGTAAAATCATTCTAAGAAGACCCCTGCTAGTTCTGCAGTTCACCAACACGAAAATCCATTTCACTCTCTCCAAGAAAATAATGGCAAAATGTATCCTTCAACGAGATGACCGGCTTTCTGGGAGAAATGAAAACAGCATTTCACAAGCTCCTCTGATCTGTCATTTTCCAGAAAATACATCTGTGTCCGTACCAGTTTATAGGAGGAAGCATGCTTTTTTTTTCCTCCACCAGTTCTCGTTCACTTAAGGAGTGCATTCCCAGAACTGGCCGAGCTCTTTACCTCGGGACTGTATGGAGAAACACTCCATCGGTATAATAAAACCCTAGATTCTACGGCTGGGCTACTAACCTTATTCAAGGTGATTTTACTCCTCTCGGTTAGAAGTCGCAAATAGTTGAGGTAAAACAAAAAAAAATCCTCCATTTGTTCTTCCAGTTAGCCAATTCGAACCTGCCATTTACACACTCTACTGCAGATCATTTCATTTCGCCCCTGATTTTCCCAGTTCTTTGCCGGCATTCCAACCGAGAGGGCGCAGATGGAGAATGGTGACCATGGCAACCAATCTAAGAGACTATTGGTAGAAGACCATAATGAATGACTCTTTGTATTCAGAAATCCTTAATAAAAAGAAAAAACATATAGCGGCTCACATGAGCTGGGCATGGCTAGCAGGTGTTTGGCCATTTAAACAAGGCATTGCAGTACAACAGAAAAAGCTTTCCAGTGGATTTAACCTTGACGCTAAAAAGTCCTACTATTAAAGACAGCACTCACACAGAAAATGCAATAAAAAGCTGAAACTCAGATCGGAAAGATGTAGTCTTCTCAGTCTTCGCATGTAGACAAATATCTATCAATCTTACCTTAAGTTCAAAGATGAAATGCTGAAATGTAAAATGTGCTCAAATGATTTTCTAAGCAATGTACACACCCAGGGACAAGGCTAAACGCTTAGCTGTATTTATCAGCAGGGTGGATTTAAATGCTGTACAGCTACAGATTCTTGTTTGCAAAAGAAAAACTACCAAGATCGTAAAAACAAGTTTGTTCCACTATTCCTATTTTTGATATATGCGATTGCAAAATGGTTTCTGACAGGCAGGCTACAGATGCACTTTTATTACATTTGTTTCGTCTTTAGTTCAATGTCCTTGGATACCCCATTGCAGGAATTTCCTAATCCAGGGCTTTATCAAGTTACAGTATCGAAATTCTTTGAATATGTTCTCCGCTGAGTTTCGTCTGACTGTGTAACTGTCAATCCTCAACAATAAAACAGCTCCCTTCTTGTCCTGACCCAGTCTTAGAACTACAAAACCTTAGCCGGGAACGGCAAAATGGCTGAAAGTTACAGATGCATACGCATACATTATTCCTGGAAATTAAATTTGGTGTCCTGACCCACGTGTTCTGAATGCTAAATAAACAGTGAATAGCCATAGGTTCAAATGGCGAGCAAGCAAAAGTGAAAGGTTGCCGGCCATTGACTCTTCGATCAATCCATCAGTGGTATTTATCGGGTTCTTTCTGTGTGTCGAGAACAGAACCTTAAGACCCTGGTCAAATGCTCTCCAGTTGTCTAGTAAAATGTGCCAGACCCAAAAAATTTCTAAAATAGTAATAATAATAATAATTGTGGTATTTGTTAAGTGCTTACTATGTTATAATAATAATAATGGTATTTGTTAAACACTACGAGCCAGGCACTGTACTAAGCGCTGGGGTGGATACAAGCAAATCGGCTTGGACACAGTCCCTGTCCCACATGGGGCTTCCAGGCTTAATCCCCATTTGACCATTTGACAGATGAGGGAACTGAGGCCCAGAGAAGTGAAGTAATAATAATAATAATAATGTTGGTATTTGTTAAGCGCTTACTATGTGCCGAGCACTGTTCTAAGCGCTGGGGTAGACATAGGGGAATCAGGTTGTCCCACGTGGGGCTCACAGTCTTCATCCCCATTTTACAGATGAGGGAACTGAGGCACAGAGAAGTTAAGTGACTTGCCCAGAGTCACACAGCCGACAAGTGGCAGAGCTGGGATTCGAACTCATGAGCCCTGACTCCAAAGCCCGTGCTCTTTCCACTGAGCCACGCTGCTTCTCATCTTTCCGATCTGAGTGAAGTGAAGTGACTTGCCCAAAGTCACGCAGCAGACAAGTGGCGGATCCGGGATTAGAACCCATGACCTTCTGACTCCTAGGCCCGTGCTCTATCCACTCTGATATGCCGAGCACTGTTCTAAGCTCTGGAGCAGATGCAAGGTAATCAGCTTGCTATGCCTACAATAATAATAATAATGCTGGTATTCGTTAAGCACTTACTATGTGCCAAGCACTGTTCTAAGTGCTGGAACACTGTTCTAGGTGCTGAGCACTGTTCTAAGCACTGTCCTATCTCACATGAGGCTCACAGTCTTAATCCCCATTATACAGATAAGGGACCTGAGGCCCAGAGAAGTGACTGGAGCAACTACTGCAGGTGGAGAGTGGTAGGATTATTCCGAAAGGGCTCCTATTTGCGCTGATGGGTGGGACTCCACTCTGCATTATCCATCCGGTTGACTGAGCTCCCTGCAGGACACAACTGCACCATCCCCATGGTACCCGCTGGTGTCACTGAAGAAGCATTTGGGAACATTCCCAGGTGGCAGAATTGATGCTGATCTGATGTGTCCCTTTACTTTTTCTTTATTTTTTTTAATGTGTTTATGGTATTTGTTAAGCGCTTAATATGTGCCAGGGACTTTATTAAGCACTAGGGTAGATATAAGCTAATCTGATTGGACACAGTCCCCGTCTCACATGAGGCTCACAGTTTTAATCCCCATTTTACAGATGAGGGAACTGAGGCCCAGAGAAGTGAAATCACGTGCCCAAGGTCACGCAGCGGACAAGTGAAGGTGGAGCTGGGATTAGAACTCAGGTCCAGCTGACTCCCAGATCCGGGCTCTTTCCATTAGGCCTCTCTGCTTCTCTTTGGTAAAAGAGATTGGCACTGGGGCAGGGAAGATGAAGTGACCTGCAAAAGTGGCAGAGAGACTAAACTTGGCCCTCCTACTGATTTCCGGACCAAACATTCTCCGATTCTTAAAACTCTGGACAAAGTGATTTATTTTGAGGATTGTACTAAATCCACTCCTTCAGACTTTGACGCCTAGTTTAAAATCATGTTATCAATCGGTCAGTGGTATTTACTGAGCATTTGTAGAACACTGTGCTAAGCATTTGGGAAGTACGATACAACAGAATTAGCAGACATGTTCCCTGCCCATGACGAGTTTACAGTCTAAGGGGGGGGACAGACACTAGTATAAATAAATAATTCATAATATATAATTTAGAGATGTGTACAGAAGTGCTGTGGGATTGAGAGTGGGGTGAATAGTCAGATGAACAAAGTCACATATCCAAATGCATAGACAATACAGAAGGGAGAGCTAGGAAGGTCTCTTGGAGGAGATGTGACATATCAGTGGGCCTTTATTCACTCATTCGATCCTATTCATAGAGCGCTTACTGTGCGCAGAGCACTGTATTTAGCGCTTGGGAAGTACAATTCAGCAACAAATAGTGACAATCCTTGCTTTTATGTTCTTCAACCCTAATAAACTCCAGGTTGTCTATTAAAAGAAAAAATCCATTTTCTGGCAATCAGTGGTCTTCACTGAATGTTTATTTTTTGCAGGGCACTATATTAAGTGGTCGGGAGAATACAATAGTTAGCCGACAAGATCGCTGCCCTCATAGAGCTTAGAGCGGGGGAGAAAATAAACTGCAAAGAAAGCGCGCAACAGAGTTAAAAGATATTTACGGAAGTGCTGGGGCGGACTCAAAGGTATATAGGTGATGCAGAAGTGGCAGTAACTTAATTAATTATGGTACTTATTAAGCATTTATTGTGTGCCAAGCACTGCTGTTAGCACTGCGCTAGATACAGGTTAATCAGGTTGGACACAGATGGGGTTCACAGTCTAAGAGGGAATAGGATTTAATCCCCATTTCACAGGAGAGGTAATTGAGGCTCAGAGACTTAAAGTGACTTGCCCAGGGTCGCACACGACAGAGTGACGGAGCTGGGATTAGAACCCAGGTCCTATGACTCCCAGACCCTTGCTCTTTCTACTAGGACAAGCTGCTTCTCAGTAAGGGGAGAGATCGAGGGGGGAGATAGAAGGTTAGTGAGGGAGGGCATCTTGGAAGAGTAAGCCTTTTTTCGAGGACAATGAAGGTGGGGAGAGTGGCAGTGTATTGGATTCATAAAAGGAGGCAATAATAATAATAATAATAATAATGTTGGTATTTGTTAAGCGCTTACTATGTGCCGAGCACTGTTCTAAGCGCTGGGGTAGACACAAGGGAATCAGGTTGTCCCACGTGGGGCTCACAGTCTTATTCCCCATTTTACAGATGAGGGAACTGAGGCCCAGAGATGTTAAGTGACTTGTCCACAGTCACACAGCTGACAAGGGGCAGAGCCGGGGTTCGAACCCATGACCTCTCACTCCAAAGCCCGTGCTCTTTCCAGTGAGCCACGCTGCTTCTCTATTTCTGGCAATTTCTGGCAGGAGTAAGAAGTCAGAGGTGAGAGAGACAGGATTGAAGAGCGAAGAATAGTGCTGTGGGGCTGGGAGAGAGGAAGAACAAAGATTTATTGGCACTCTCACACATTTACCAATCAATCCGTGGTATTTACCGGCAGACGTTTTTCCCACAGGCGATGGATACGGCGTTGTGGATACAATCCAAGCATTCATTCGTTCGATTGTATTTATTGAGCGCTTACTGTGTGCGAAGCGCGGTGGTAAGCATTTGGGAGAGGACAATATAACAGATGGTGCAACTCATGTCATCCTCCACATCCCCTCTTCCCCATGCCCCAAATCTTCTTTTCTGGGGGCTGAAGATGAGGAAAAGTTCTCTCTCTAATTCTGCCCTCCCACCCCCAAGGGTAGACCTTCTGAGTCCTAAGCAACCACTCGACTTGTGGGCCGGTAACGTGTCCACCGACTCTGCTAGATTGTACTTTCCCAAGGGATTAGTACAGCGCTCTGCACATAGTAAGCGCTCAATAAATATGACTGATTGATTGATCGACTGAAGTGCTTGGACCAGCTGTTGGGAGGGAGAGGGAAGGGTGAATTCTGGAGATGTCATAAAGGAAGGGTGACAGGATTTAACGATTGACTGAATGCGGAGGTTGAAAGAAAGAGGAGTCGAGGATAATGCCCAAATTGCCGGCTTGCGAGATGGGGAGAAGAGCGGTGGTGTCAACGGTAATAGCAGAGTCGGAGGAAGGAGAGGGTTCGGAAGGGACGAGGAGGTGTTTGGGACATGCTAAGCTTGAGGTGTCGGCTGGAAATTTACGAAGAGATGTCACGGAGGCAGAAAGAATTGTGAGGCTGAAAAGAAGCAAAGAGGTAGGAAGCTGGAGAGTAGATTTTGCGCTCGGTTTGACACCTTTTTTCACCCTACCTTCAGATCCGCAGCACTTCACTTATGTGCAAAACTGTCATTTATTTATAATTATGCCTGTCTCCCTTTCTAGACCCTAAGCTCGATTTGAACTGTTTCAGGTTATGAGAGTATCATTTTTCCAGCAGAGCAGTATTTTATGATGATATTCCATTTTAGCAACTGGCCAATATGAACAAAAGCTTCCTAATAATAATAATAATAACGATAGTTGTGGTATTTGTTAAGCACTTAATGTGTGCCAAAGCACTGCGCTAAGCACTGGGGTGGATACATGCTAATCAGGTTGGACACAGTCCCTGTCCCATGTGGGGCGCACAGTCTGATCCCCATTTTATAGATGAGGTCACTGAGGCACAGAGAAGTGAAGTGACTTGCCCAAGGTCACACAGCGGACAAGTGGCGGAGCCGGGATTAGAACTCATAACCTTCTGACTCCCAGGCCTGTGCTCCGTCCACTATGATGATGATGTTGGTATTTGTTAAGCGCTTACTATGTGCAGGGCAATGTTCTAAGCGCTGGAGTAGATACAGGGTCATCAGGTTGTCCCACGTGAGGCTCACACTTAATCCCCATTTTACAGATGAGGTAACTGAGGCCCAGAGAAGTGAAGTGACTTGCCCGCAGTCACACTATGCCGTGCTGCTTCTCTTGTGCTTTGGGTGGAGGCTGTGGAATTGTTTTTCCTTACCTCAGGTCCATTCTGCTCAAAAAACAATCACTCTCACTATCCTAGTCAAGTGAACTCCAACTTTTCCACTTCCGTGAGCTATAAAATCAACAGAATGGCAAGGAGATGTTATTTATTCGCCAAGGCAGAGTGTTGAGCTATGAAGACACTCATCAGTGGATCCAGGGAGAATTAAGAAATCTCAAGGAAAAACTGCTTCTTTGAGTATGAGCACATGCATCTACCTGAGTCATTTTCAAATTTTGTAAGAGAGATTTCCAACAGCTTTTTGCAAGCCCTTCATTTAGATTGCTTTCAACCAGCCACGTACAATGATTCATATTAGTATTTTTGTTTTTATATATCATCATTATTCTATTTGTTAAGCGCTATGTGTAAGCTCGCTGTGGTCAGGGATCATGAACCTGTGTGGCTTAGTGGAAAGAGCATGGGCTTGGGAGTCAGAGGTCATGGGTTCTAATTCCACTCTGCCACTGATCAGCTGTGTGACTCTGGGCAAGTCACCTGACTTCTCTGTGCCTCAGTTACCTCATCTGTAAAATGGGGATTGAGACTGTGAGCCCCACTTGGGCCAACCTGATTACCATGTATCTACCCCAGTGCTTAGAACAGTGCTCGGCACATAGTAAGCACTTAACAAATGCCATCATTATTGCTATTGTTTTTGTCTGTCTGTCTCCCCCGATTAGACTGTAAGCCCATCATTGGGCAGGGACTGTCTCTATCTGTTGCCAATTTGTACATTCCAAGTGCTTAGTATAGTGCTCTTCACATAGTAAGCGCTCAATAAATACTATTGAATGGATGAATGAATCATTATTATTATTAACTCTGTTATACTGTACTCTCTCGAGCGCCCAGTACAGTGATCTGCACCTTGTAAGTGCTGAATAAATACCATCGATTGTTGTGGGGCATTGTTGTGGGGAAAGAGCATGGGAGCTTGAGGATGTGGGTTCTAATCCCAGCTCCACATGTCTGCTGGGTCACCTTGGGTAAGTCACTTCACTTCTCTCAATTTACCTTATCTGTAAAATGGGGATTACGATTGTAAGAACCATGTGGGATGGGGGTTGCGTCCACTATGATTAGTTTGCATCTACTCCAGTGCTTAGAGCAGTGCTTGGCACATATAAAGCGCTTAACAAATACCACAATTACTATTATTATTATTATTAAGCACTGTTCTAAGCACTGGGACTGATACAAGTTAATTAGGTCGGACACAATCTCTGTCCCAGTTGGGACTCGGAGCATAAGTAGAAGGGAGAACGGGCACTGAATCTCAATTTTATAATTGAGGAAACTGAGGCACAGAGAAGTGAAATCATGTGCCTACGGTCACACAGCAGACAAGGGGCGAAGCCGGGATTAAAACCCAGGTCCTCTGACTCCCAGTACTGAGCTTGTACATTCCATACAGTGCTCTGCACATAGTAAGTGCTCAATAAATACTATTGAATGTTTGAATGAGTTCTAACCACTAATCACGTGGCTTCTATCTAGTCTTCTAGAAATGCAGAGAAGACCAGCGACAATTGATTTTGGTTGCTGAGAAATGGAAAAAGGGGGGGGGGGGGGGGAAATACGTAATCAGGTTTAAGGATGATGGAGAATTCTTATTCATGGAACACCAGAGTTATATATCACCAGGACTTAAGAACAGGCCTCTGGACAAATGTATTTAAAATAGAACCATTGATCTGTTTATTAGAAAGCAAACAATAACATGTGTGCATTGATCTACAGCTTAAGACTCTTGAGCAGCTATTAAAAATGGCCAGCACTGGATCCAGTCCATCAACAGACCAAAGGATAAAAGAGTATCACATATCACAAAGTACCTTGGGTATCCCATGCATAATTGTGTTTTACGATCCTTTCTCAAAAAACGTGTCGATTGACTATAGTTTGTAGATAGGGGGTCACCTGGAAAATAATAACTGCAACGCTTGTTAATCCATCAATTAGTGGTATTTATGGACTGCTTACTATGTGCAAAGCACTGCACTGAGTGCTTGGGAGAGTACGATACAACAGAATTAGAATGTCCATAAGGAGTTTACAGTCTAGGGGGGAGACAGGCATTAATATAAATAAATGATTTAAAGATATGTACGTAAGTGCTGTTAAGCCACTGCTATTTCATTTCCTCTAGGGACTATCACTCGGTCTTTCTAAGATTAAGAGGTTTCAGGGACATAGTGGAATCAGATCACCTTTGGAAAGGTAATGGACAATGCTACAAGGACCAACTGAAACCTCCCTGAGGGCAGGGATGGTGTCTTATTGAATTCTGTAGTGTGCTTCCCCAAGGCCTAGTAAGTACTCTGTCCACAGAGGATGACAACAATAAACATGGTCTCGTGGATAAAGCACAGGCCTGGGAGTCAGAAGGAACTGGGTTCTAATTCGGGCTCTGCCGCTTTGTCTGTTGTGTGACCTTGGATAAGTCACTTCACTTCTCTGTGCCTCAGTGACCTCATCTGTAAAATGAGGATGGAGACTGCGAGCCCCACGTGGGACGGGCTGTGTCCAACCCGATTAACTTGGAACACCCCCAGTGCGGTGCTTGACATATAGTATGAGCTTAACAAACACCATCTTCTAATATAATAATCTCTGTATTTAATAAGTCTTTATTTTGTACCAGGATACTTTGCTAAATGCTGGGTGGATCAAAAATTGATGGGAGCCAGTGGCTGTCCCACAGAGTACAGTGCTCTGCACATAGTGAGCGCTCAATAAATACTATTGAATGAATGAATGAATGTGATTCTAATAGTATTTATTAGATGTTTACTGTGTTCACAGCATTCATTCAGCATTCAGCTCAGTGCTGAGTAACTACCATTTATTGATTGATTAAACCCTTTCATTCATTGCTGCTCTGCAGTTTTTTCTTTGGGCTTTTTGTTTTCTTTTTTAAAATGAAGTAGTCCATCAAAGGTGTTTATTAAGGAATAATAAATCAGTGATCTTTACCGAGCCCTTACCGTGTGCAGAGCACTGTACTAAATACTTGGTAGATTACAAAATGGCAGAGATGGCAGACATGTTCCCTGCTCACAACCAACTCACAGTCTAAAGGGGGAGACAGACATTAGCATAAATAAATAAATTACTAGTATGGACATAAGTGCCGAGGGAGGGGTGAATAAAGGGTACAAATTCAAGGATGAGGGTGTTACCTTCTGCAAAGCACTGTACTGTCCCAAAGCACGCTTGGGAGAGTGCCAAACAATAGACTTTGCTCCCCCAACCGCCACCAGGAATTTAAAGTCTAGTTGTTTAAGGATTTTACATTTTTGTAGCATAATATAAGTTAATCGGCACGTTTGTTGTGAAAGAATGAAAAGATCAGGTGCATGCTTTTGTCAGGGCAGATCAGATCAGGATTTTGTATTTTTTTATTCTTCTGTAATTCCCACATCCTAACCTACCATATGGTCCTGCTGAAAATGTGCATCTAGTACACACAGCGTTCCAAGTACTAACTGTTACTGAATTCCCTGCTTCCGTGAGAGATGTTTTGCACTTTCCTTGGCACTTCACCCAACCACTTTTTTAATTATGGTATTTGTTGTGAATTGCTTACTTTGTATCAAGCACTGTTCTAAGCGCTGGGTAGAAATGAGTTAATCAGGCCAGATTCAATTCGTTGAATCTGATTTGCTTGGATTCATTCATTCATTCATTCAATAGTATTTATTGCGTGCTTACTATGTGCAGAACACTGTACTAAGCGCTTGGGATGTACAAATCGGTAACAGATAGAGACAGTCCCTGCCCTTTGAAGGGCTTACAGTCTAATCGGGGGAGACAGACAAAAACAATAGCAATAAATAATAATGTTGGTATTTGTTAAGCACTTACTATGTGCAGAGCACTGTTCTAAGCGCTGGGGGAGATACAGGGTCATCAGGTTGTCCCACATGGGACTCACAGTCTTAATCCTCATTTTACAGATGAGGGAACTGAGGATCAGAGAAGTGAAGTGCCTTGCTCACAGTCACACAGCTGCCAAGTGGCAGAGCCGGGATTCGAACCCATGACCTCTGGCTCCCAAGCCCATGCTCTTTCCACTGAGCCACGCTGCTTCTCATAGAATCAAGGGGATGAACATCTCATTAAAACATTAGCAAATAAATAGAATCAAGTGATGGATCCACCCTAACTTTTAGTACAGTGCTCGGCACATAGTAAGCGCTTAACAAATACCATCATTATCATTATTATTACTTAGATCAGCGTTCTACGCGCTTGGGAGAGCATAATACAACAGAGTTGGCAGATACGTTCCCTTCCCACAAGCTTACAACCTCGAGCTTTTTCACGGGTCACAATCCCTCTTTTAAATAATAATGATGATGGTATTTGTTAAGCGCTTACTATGGGCCAAGCACTGTTCTAAGCGCTGGGGTAAATTGGGTCGGACACAGTTCCTGTCCCACTTGGGGCTCACAGTGTCAATCCTCACTTTACGGATGAGGTAACTGAGGCCCAGAGAAGAGAAGTGACTTGCCCGAGGTCACACAGCGGACAAGTGGCGGAGCCGGGATTAGAACCCAAGTCCTCCGACTCCCAAGCCCGGGCTTTTGCAACTAGGCCATGCTAATGGAAACTGGTAAGGAGGATCTTATGGATTTGAAACCTGCCATCGGGCACAGCACATCAGAGGGCCCCGCAAGACATTCTGGAAGACGAATGAGGTAGGAAAACTGCTCAGAAAATGGAGAGACCTAAACTCCACTGGAGAGAAGTGCCACAGAGGGCCAGAACTCATTCAGGGCTGTTGACAGAAAATTTCATAAACTATTTTAAGATAACCCTTAATTTCATAAACTATTTTAAGATAAAGCTTTCTAGAGCATCCTTCTTCGGAAGAAGTCTGATCGCTCAGGCAGGCTATCACCTTTCAGCCTCCCGGCAATGTTTCAAGCTAACAGGGACCAGTATTATAATCCACACTCAGGAAGAGAAATGGGTGACAGCGGAAGGAAGCGGCATGGCCTAGATGAAAGAGCACAGAAGCACTGTGCTCTAGTGGAAACAGCACAAGCCAGGGAGTCGGAGGACCTGAGTTCTACTCCCAGCTCCGCCACTTTCTTTTATGGGTGTTCGTTAAACGCTTACCCCGTACCGGGCACTCTAATAAAGCGCTGGGGTAGATACGTGATAATCAGGTTGGACACAGTCCCTGTCCCACATGGGGCTCACAGTCATAATCCCCATTTTACAGATGGGGAAACTGAGGCAGAGAGACGTGACTTGCCCGAGGTCACCAGCAGACAAATGGCGGAGCTGGGATTAGAACCAGATCTTATGGGAAGCTGCACGGTGCAGTGGCTAGAGCCCGGGCCTGGGAGTCAGAGGGTCATGGGTTCTAATCCCGGCTCCACCACTTGTCGGCTGTGTGACCTCGGGCAAGTCACTTCTCTTCTCTGGGCCTCAGTTACCTCATCTGTAAAGTGAGGATCGACACTGTGAGCCCCAAGGGGGACAGGAACTGTGTCCAACCCAATTTGCTTGTATCCACCCCAGTGTTCAGTACAGTGCCTGGCGCATAGTAAGCATGTAACAAATATCGTAATTATTATTATTCGGACGCTAAGCCCCATGCTATTTCCACTAGGCTACGCTGCTTCACTTGTCTGCTGTGTGACCTTGGGCAAGTCCCTTAACTTCTCCATGCCTCTGGTATCTCATTTGTAAAATGGGGATTCAATATCAGTTCTCCATATACCGCAAATGTGAGACCCACACGAGACAGATACTGGGCCCAACCTGATTATCTTGCATCTACCCCAATGCTTAGTACAGTGCTTGGCACACAGTAGTTTCCTAAATACCACAATTATAACTATTATTATTATTATTATTAATATACTGGCTTCTAATCCCCACTCTGACATTTTCCTCCTCTGTGACCTTGCACAAGTCACTTGATTTCTCTGTACCTCAGTTTCCTCATCTGTAAAATGAAAGTTAAATACCTATTCTTCCTCTTCCTTCGACTGAGTTCCTCAAGTGGGCCAGGAACTATATTTTATCTGATAATCTTTTATTCATTCATTCAATTCATTCAATCATATTTATGGAGCGCTTACTGTGTGCAGAGCTCTGCATTAAGCACTTGGGAAGTACGAATCGGCAACAGAGAGAGACAATCCCTACCCAACAACGGGCTCACAGGTTAGAAGACTTTTATCGACTGCACTGCTCAGCACACTGCAGGACGCAGAGTAAATGCTTTACAAATACCGTGACCATTGCTATCACTTGCCCAAGGTCCCATGCAACAGTATGAGAAGAAGAAGGATTGGAATCCAGCACTCTGGCCAAATAGTGCCCTTTCCACAAAATAACTGTTTTTCATTCATTCAATAGTATTTATTGAGCGCTTACTATGTGCAGAGCACTGTACTAAGCGCTTGGAATGTACAATTCGGCAACAGAGACAATCCCTGCCCATTGACAGGCTTATAGTCTAATAGAATAATGTTGGTATTTGTTAAGTGCTTACTATGTGCAGAGCACTGTTCTAAGCGCTGGGGGAAATACAGGCTAATCAGGTTGTCCCACGTGAGGCTCACAGTCTTAATCCCCATTTTCAGATGAGGGAACTGAGGCACAGAGAAGTGAAGTGACTCGCCCACAGTCACACAGCTGACAAGTGGCAGAGCTGGAATTCGAACCCATGACCTCTGACTCCCAAGTCCGGGCTCTTTTCAGTGAGCCACGCTGCTATTTTTCTTTATGAAAAGACGAATCAAGGGTCGAAGTGATTTTTCTGTTCTTTGCTCTGCTGTTACTTAATGGGAGTAGTTACGAGGAGCAGCAAGGCCTAGTGAGAAGCAGTGTGGCCTAGTGGCTAGTGCACGGGTCTTGGAGTCAGAAGGACCTGAGTTCTAATCCCCACTCCGCCATTTATCTGCCGTATGATTTCGGGCATGACACTTCACTTCTCTGTGCCTCTGTTATCGTATCTGTAAAACAGAGATAAAGACTGTGAGTCCCAAGTTGTCCCCACCTGACAAGCTTTATATAATAATAATAATGATAATAATGGTATTTGTTAAGTGCTTGCTATGTGCGAGACACTCTACTAAGCGCTGGGGTGGATACAAGTAAATCGAGTTGGACCCAGTCCCTGTCCCAAGTGGGGCTCACAGTCTCAATCCCCATTTTACAGCTGAGGTGACCGTGGCACAGAGAAATGAAGTGACTTCCCTAAGGTAAGTAATAATCATAATAATAATTATGGCATTTGTTAAGGGCTAACTATGTGCCAGAAACTGTACTAAGCACTGGGGCGTATACAAAGAAATCAGGTTGGATACAGTTCCTTGTCCCAGCTGGGGCTCACAGTCTCCAATCCCCATTTTACAGATGAGGTAACTGAGGCCCAGAGAAGTGAAGTGACTTGCCCTAGGTCACCCAGCTGACAAGTGGCGGAGGTGGAATTAGAACCCACGACCTTCTGATTCCCAGGCCCAGGCTCTATCCACTACGCCACGTACCGCTCGGTCCAGTGCCTGCCACATTGTAAGCGCTTAACGGATACAATTAAATTTTAAAAAGTCAGCTTGATGTGCACCATTTCCCACCTGATGCCATTCAGTGGCGAGGCAGATGGCAAAATGCCAGGTGCTGGTTCCACCAACCACCACTGGGTCGCCGTGTACTAAGGCCTAGATTTGACAAAAAACGTTGCCGCCGAACAACTCGATGGTCAGTCGGCATCAACGGCTCCTCCAAGATCCCATGAGGCTCCAGGCATCGGCAGGGTCTGCCACGGCCTGATCTGTTCCCCTGTTGCTCTCGAATCACAATAATGAGAGTAATAATAATAGTATCTGTTAAGCACTTACGATGTGCCAAGCACTGTATTAGACACTGGAGTAGACACACGATAATTAGGTCCCATTTGGGGTTCACCGACTAAGTAGGCCGGAGAACGGATTTAGAATCTCCCCACTCTAGGCTGCGAGCTCGTTGTGGGCAGGGAATGTCTCTCTTTATTGCTGTGCTGTAATAATAATGTTGGTATTTGTTAAGCGCTTACTATGTGCAGAGCACTGTTCTAAGCGCTGGGGTAGACACGGGAATTAGGTTGTCCCACGTGGGGCTCACAGTCTTAATCCCCATTTTACAGATGAGGTAACTGAGGCCCAGAGAAGTTAAGTGACTTGCCCTCAGTCACACAGCTGACAAGTGGCAGAGCTGGGATTCGATCTCATGACCTCTGACTCCAAAGCCCATGCTCTTTCCACTGAGCCACGCTGCTTCTCCTGTACTTTCCCAAGCGCTCAGTACAGTGCTCTGCACACGGTAAGCCCTTAATAAATAGGATTGAATGAATGAATGAATCTCTATTTTGCAGGTGAGGGAACTGAGGCACAGAGAAGCTAAGTGACTTGCCCAAGGTCACACAGCAGGTCAGGGGTGAAACCGGGATTAGAGCCCTGACCTCTGCCTTCCAGGTCCATACTCTTTCCACTAGGCCACGCTGCTTCTCTGGAGTTGTACCCCTGGAAAATGAAGGGGGCATCATCTTCGCCACCCTAATGGCCCCCATGGACTTCCTTGGTGGAGGGAGAATTCATTCATTCATTCGATAGTATTTATTGAGAGCTTACTATGTGCAGAGCACTGTACTAAGCGCTTGGAATGGACAATTCGGCAACGGATAGAGACAATCCCTGCCCAATGACGGGCTCACAGTCTAATCGGGGGGAGGAGTGAGGCTTAATGAAAGGAGCCAAGGCCGAGAAGTCAGAGGACCTGGCTTCCCAACCCAGCTCCATCAGGTGACCTTGGGCAAGTCACTTCACTTCTCCGAGCCTCGTTTTCCTCCTCTGAAAAACCAAGCAATCAATACTAAGCGGCACGAGAAGCGGCACGGCCTAGTGACCCGGGCTCTTGGGAGTCAGAGACTGTGGGTTCTAATCCCGTCTCTGCCGCTTGTCTGCTGGGTGACCGTGGGCAAGTCACTTAACTTCTCTGAGCCTCAGTGACCTCATCTGTAAAATGGGGATTGAGACTGTGTGCCCCACATGGATCAGGGACTGTGTCCGACTTGATTACCTTATATCTATCCCAGCGCTTAAGACAGTGCTTGGCACATAGTAAGCGCTTAAGAGAGGCCATAATTATTATTATCATTATTATCATTATTGTTATAGATTAAGTGAGTGCTTACCATGTGCAGAGCACTGGGCTAAGCACATAGGAGAGTACAGTAAAACAGAGTTGGCAGATATGATCCCTGCCCTCTAGACTGTAAGCTTATTGGGGGCAGAGAATGTGTCTGTTTACTGTTATATTGTATTCTCCTAAGCTCTTAGTACAGTGTTCTGCACACAGTAAGCGCTCAATAAATACGAATGAATGAATGAAAGAGCTTACAGTCCAGAGGGGAGATTACAGACCGGAGAATGGCAGAGTCTCAGGACATGTACATAAGTGCTGTGGGGCTGAGGTGAGTATCAAAGTGTTTGAGGGTACAGCATTTAAAGGCTTCTTGGAGGAGATGTGCTTTTAACAGGGCTTTGAAAATGGAAGAGTGTAATCTGCAGGCATATTAATAATTATTATTATCATTATGGTATTTGTTAAGCACTTACTATGTGCAGAGCACTGTTCTAAGCACTGGGGTAGATACAGGATAATCAGATTGTGCCACGTGGGGGCTCACATTTTTCAATCCCCATTTTTGCAGATGAGGTAACTGAGGCACAGAGAGGTTAAGTGACTTGCCCGAGGTCACACAGTAGACAAGTGGCAGAGCCGGGATGAGAATCCACGACCTCTGATTCCCAAGCCCGGGCAAGGGGGACGGAGTTCCAAGCCAGAGGGAGGACAAGCGCTTAGTACAGTGCCTGGCCCATAGTAAGCGCTTAACAAATGCCATTATTATTATTAAGGGGTTGGCAGCGAGATAGATGAGACCAAGATACACAGAGAAGGTTAGCATTAGAAGAGTTAAACATGTGGGCTGAGCAGTAGGAAATTCCAGGTAAAGCAGGAGTGGGAGAGCTGATTGAGTGCCTTAAATGTATCTTTTAAGCGCTCACTATGTGTCAGCCTCAGTTCTAAGCACTGGGATAGTTACAGGTTCATCAGGTGGGACACGGTCTCTGTCCTAGCTGAGGCTCACAGTCTAAGTAGGAGAGAGACCATATATTGAAAGCCCATTTTATGGATGACTAAACTGAGGCACAGAGAAGTTCCTCTGACTCCCAGGCCCGTGCTCTTTCCCTTAAAGCCAAAGCTAAGGAAATTCTCTTTCATATGGGCGTGAACGGACAACCACTGGAGGTTTTTGAGGAGCGGGGAGGACAAGGACAGAAGAGTTGTTTAGAAAAATGATCTGGGCAGCAGAGTGAAGCATGGACTTGAAGAAGGGAGAGACAGGAGGCGGGGAGGTCAGCGACGAGGCCGACTGCAACAGTTATTGATGAAGCGTTTGGAGGTCGGTTGGAAAAGAAGGGCTGAATACTAGAGATGTTGTGAAAGTAGAAGCAACAAAATCTGGTGACAGATTGATTCTCCGGGTTGAAAGAGAGCGATGAGTCGAGGATAGTGTCAGGGGTAAGGCGTTGTGAGATAGGGAGGATTAGGGGTGTTGTTTACAGTCATGGGAATGTCGCAGGGAGTTCAGAGCTCCGATGGAAAGATGAGGAATTGATTTTGGAGATGTTAAGCTTGAGGTGTCGGATTCCAGAGAAAGAGGTCAGGGTTGGAAAGGTGGATTCACGTAGAGACTGACGCCCTGTAGACCATAAACTCATTGTGGGCAGGGAATGTGCATCTTATCCTGTTTTGTTGTGCGCTCACGGCAACAAATGAGCGCTTAGTACACTGCCCTGTACGCAGTAAGCGCTCAATAAATACGATTGATTGACTGAGATGGCAGCTGTAGCCAAGGGCGTGAATGAGTTCTCCAACAAGAAACGGGGGGGAGATGTTCTCCCTCTTATTTAGATTGTGAGCCCCATGAGGGACAGGGACTGTGTCCCACCAGATTATATGTCATATCTACCCCTGCTGCTCAGCGTACAGTAAGCACTGAATATCTCAATCATCATTATAATTATTATGCCACAGAATATTATTATGCCACAGAATAGTATTATATAATAGCATCATTATTATGCCACAGAGATACGGCAAGTTTGAGGAAAGCGTCTCATTCATTCATTCATTCATTTATTCATTAGTATTTATTGAGCATTTACTATGTGCACAGCACTGTATTAAGCTCTTGGAGTGTACAATTCGGAAACAGATAACCTTTCCCAGTCTCCAAATGTGTGAGAAAAAGCTGAATTACAACAGCCTACAATCCTCACAAACCAAATCCACTTTGTTTCCATTAAATTGTCTCTTCAAAATAATAATAACTATGGTACTTGTTAATAATGTTGGTATTTGTTAAGCGCTTACTATGTGCCAAGCACTGTTCTAAGCGCTGGGGTAGATACAGAGTAATCACGTTGTCCCACGTGAGGCTCACAGTTAATCCCCATTTTACAGATGAGGTAACTGAGGCACAGAGAAGTTAAGTGACTTGCCCACAGTCACACAGCTGACTAGTGGCAGAGCCGGCATTCGAACTCATGACCTCTGACTCCCAAGCCCGTGCTCTTTCCACTGAGCCACGTCAAGCGTCATACTAAGCATTAGGGTAGATAGGTTGTGAGTTCCTGTCCCACGTGGGGCTCACAGCCTTATTCCCCATTTTGCAGAGGAGGTAAGTGAGGCACAGAGAAGTGAAGTGGCTTTGCCAAGGTCACACAGCAGACATGTGGCAGAGCCGGGATTGGAACCCACGTTCTCTGACTCCCAGGCCCCTGCTCTTTCCGCTAGATCACGCTGCTTCAAAAATAAGCCCAACACCTTTCCAGACTCACAGGCTAAATGTTGAAGGGAGAATTCTTACTATCTATGGCTCGTTAGCAAACATACCCTTTCCCAGGAGCCTAAGCTAATCCAAGTTAGAGTTGAAGCAAACTTAGTATGGTGCCGAAGCTTAGTAAACACTTAACAAATACCATTAAAGAATGACATATATAAATATATCACTCTATTGATCATGGTGTTTACCTTCCATGATCAAATTTTAGATGGATAAATTACATAACAATTTTAACAAAACTCTGACCACTGCATTGAAATGTCCCTTAATTTTTGTTTTTTAAAAAAATATGTTTATGATAATGCTTTGCAAGTTAGTTAATGGCCTGTGGATGTTTTGTACACAAGCACAAATCTTCAAGTGATTTAATTACAGGTCTGAATGATCTGAATTCTGCTAAGAAGCACGATTTTACCAATTTGGAGGCAAATTAGGCTAGGATGAACCGTGTTTGATTTTGTCACTTGCCTCACAAATAAACACATCTTTTTATAATTCTGGTGGTACAGAGGGATGCTGAGGGAAAAAAAAGCTCTCATGTGGCAGTAATTTAAACCAAACTAGTATTTCCTTCTCAGAAACCTGGGAATCATGTGAGAGACTGACATGCTCTACTTATCACTACCTTACGGCAGTAGAGAAACGACGCAAAAATGATTGACATTTCCCAAACCCTTGGCTGTAAACTACACAGAGTGATGCAGTAATGACACAGAAACAGTTCTCTCCACACTGAATCAAAGACATCTAAACTTCTGTGGTGAAAAACGGTCCAAAATTACCAATTACCGTTCAGACGTGCTGAAGCGAGTAAGAGAGGCAACTTTTTTTCAAAGCAAATATACAGTATCGAAAAAATTGCGAAACCACACAAACGGTACTTACATCCCCCCATAAATAGTCTTCTTTCCAAAGAGTGTCCAATGCAGTCAGGTTTTTCCTCCTTACATGGACTTATTTTCCAGTTTAATAGAAAGTTTGGGGCTCATTTGTGAAAAATCGCCAGATATTTGGGAAGAGAGAGAGAGAGCTCCTACTCACCGGGTATAGAGAAATGACAAATAGGAAGTTTAGCATCGTATTTCATAATTTCCATCGGTGCAGAAGCCTGACAACTACGCAATGAAGACATTTCAAAATGCTGTTAAGACATTTGGAAATTCGCAGCGAGAATGAAAGACCTGGAAGTGAGCTGAGGAAAGGAAAAGGAGAAACTGCCGCTCCGCCTTTCAGTGAGTCGCGTTACGATCCCGGAGTCCCAACAACTTTGACCTTGAGGAAGAGGGGGAACTATCTGCTTTCTGGCCCAAGGAAAAGAATAAACCTTCCCTAGCCTAGCCAAATGTCCAACGACTGCATTCTACTTGGGCTCTTCTGGAATTTCAAGGGAAGAAGACGTCTCCCTTTTCCTAAAATCTCCTCAGAGAGGGGAATGGCGACCGGGAATCCGGCCAGATGACAATTTCCTTGGCCGGTGAATACTCTCTAGACGCACGCCGAGATCGCCGTGGACAAAAGATATTACCGTATATAGAGAAGGCTCAGCACTTTCATTTTCTGTTGCCTCAGCTGGAATAGGGTACAACGCTCTGCACACAGTAAAGCACCCAATTAAATAATACTAATAATAGTCAATAGTATTTATTGAGCGCTTACTATGTCCAGAGCACCATACTAAGCGCTTGGAATGTACAAGTCGGCAACAGATAGAGACAGTCCCCGCCCTTTGACGGGCTTACAGTCTAATGATAATGATGGCATCAGTTAAGCGCTTAATATGTGCCAAGCACTGTTCTAAGCGACAGGGGAGATACAAGGTAATCAAGTTGTTCCACGTGGGGCTCACAGTCTTAATCCCCATTTTACAAATGAAGTAACTGAGGCACGAAGTTCATTCATTCAATCGTATTTATTGAGCGCTTACTATGTGCAGGGCACTGTACTAAGCGCTCGGAATGTACAATTCGGCAACAGATAGGGACAATCCCTGCCCAACAATGGGCTCACAGTCTTGACTTGCCCAACATCACACAGCAGACAAGTGGCAGAGCGGGGATTAGAACCCATGACCTTCTGAGTTCCAGGCCCGGGCTCTATCCACTACATCATGCTGCTTCCCCAGTGGTATTCATTGAGCACTTACAATGTGCGGAGCACTGTACTAAAGTCCTTGGGAGAGTATAATACACCAGAATTGGGAGAGACATTCCCTGCTCACAATGAGCTTCCAGTCTAAAGGGGGAAACTGGCGTTTAAGAAAGGGGTTGATTGCACATTCCAAGCGCTTACTACAGTGCTCTACATATAGTAAGCACTCAGTAAATACTATTGAATGAATGAATAAGCAAAGGGGCCATTTGCTTGTGCTCTTATGACAGACAGCCTTCAGTGCCTCTTCTGTCTCCCCCGATCAGACTGCAAGCCCGTCAATGGGCAGGGATTGTCTCTATCTGTTGCCAAATTGTACATTCCAAGTGCTTAGTACAGTGCTCTGCACATAGTAAGCGCTCAATATATACTATTAAATGAATGAATGGAATGGGAATAGGAGCTGATGGGAAAATTGCCGGGGGGGTGCGGGAAGAGAGAAAAGGGGACTCAGGGGTGAATGGGGTTCCACGGGTGAGAAGCAGCATGGTCTAATGGATAGAACATGGGCCTGAGCATCAGAAGATTATGGGTTCTAATTCCAATTCCGCCACTCACCTGCTGTGTGACCTCGGGCAAGTCACTTCACTTCTCTGTGCCTCAGTTACCTCATCTATAAAATGGGCATTAAGACTGTGAGCCCCATGTAGGACAGGGACTGTGTCCAGTCTGATTGGCTTGTATCTACCTCAGTGGTTAGAACAGTGCTTTACACATAGTAAGCACTTAACGAATACCATTATTACTACTCATTGGAAAGAGCATGGGCTTGGGAGCCAGAGGTCATGGGTTCTAATCTCATCTCTGCCACTTGTCAGCTGTGTGACTTTGGGCAAGTCACGTCACTTCTCTGTGCCTCAGTTCCCTCACCTGTAAAATGGGGATTAAGACTGTAAGCCCCCCGTGGGACAAGCTGACCACCTTGTATCCCCACCCCAGCGCTTAGAACAGTGCTTTTCACATAGTAAGTGCTTAACAAATACCATCATCATCATCATTATAATTATTACTAATGGGGCCCAGAATTGGCCATATCACAGCCTAATATGTGTTGATGTGCATTTTCTAGCACTCTGCAGTTAGCTCATTGTCTCTAGACTGCAAGCTCATTTTGTGGGCAGGGAACATGTCTGTTTATTGTTGTCTTGTACTCTCCCTAGCGCATAGTACAGTGTTCCATACAAAGTACTCAAGAAATACAACTGAATGAATGAATCAGATCCTGGGATACCTAGGAAAGTTACTTTTCAATACAAGGACTGAACTCTCTCCAAAACATTTTTTACTCAATCAATCAGTGGTATTTATTGAGCGCTTACTGTGTGCAGAGCACTGTAGTAAGCACTTGGGAGAGTACAATATAAAAGAGTTAGTAGATACATTCCCTGCCCACAACAAGCTTACAGTCTAGAGGGAAGAAAGCAGCCAGGGCTTCGGAAATGCTCATACCCATTTTTGACCCTGTTGTATATCATGTTTGCTCAATTAATGCCTTCAATCACTTCATTTTAAAATATTTTTTTCTGTGTGTTCTACCCCATTAGAGTTTATGAGCTCATTGTGGGCTACCTACCTACCTCTTAACAGCTTACTACAGTTATCTTTAGATAGTAAATATATATAGCTGATACTTTCACAGAATTAATTTCAATAGCTAAACAATTCTCCTAAAGCAGGAATAACCATGAAGAGATGTAAGTATGTCTAAGTGACTGTAATTTGCTATTCCACAGTGCAGACCGCTGTCTGAGAACAACCCCCAAACTACAGTTTGCCTTGTTTGTGGGACCTTTACTTTCACAATAACTGTGAAAATTGAAAATTATCCTTGTTGGGTTAACCTATCAACTCTATTTTTGGGTTCTTCACACAGTAGATATTCAAAAATATCCTCCATGGATGGATTGTGAAATGGGCAACAGTAATGCTATTTAACCACAGCATAGTAGAAACTACTAAAAAAGTTATTTTCAAGAAGCATGAATCCAAACCCCAAAGCAGCATGGCCTGGTGGATAAAGCATGGGCCGGGAATCAGAGGGACCTGGGTTCTAATCCCGACTCCACCACTTGTCTGCTGTGCGACCTTGGGCAAGTCGCTTCATTTCTTTGTGCCTCAGTTCCCGCATCTGTAAAATGGGGATTGAGACTGTGTCCAACCCGATTACCTTGTATCCACCCCAAAGCTTATAACAGTGCCTGGCATATTGTAAGCTCCTAAAAAATACCATAATTATTAGTATTTATAAACATTTCTTATAGCTAAGAATTGGACCATGAAGCCAGAACAATCTAGATTAACATTTCTTCTTTTCTTTGGGGTGAAATTTCAACTCTTTCTGCCGAAAAAAACAAAACTTCCTTTTTGACCCTTATAACGCTAAGATATTGAAATCCTCCTGTCCCACCAAATTAAGTTACTTCCACTGAATGTCACACCATTATTATCCACATTTTCTAAAAGTCATAGCATTCGCTAAAGGTTTACTCTGTGCCAAAAAGTGCTGGGGTAAGTACAAAATAATCAGATCAGAAATGGCCCCTGTCCCACCTGGCGTTCACAGTTCAAGAGATTGGGAGAACAGATATTTTATCTCCAATTTGCAGATGAGGAGACTGTGGCACAGAGAAGCTGAGTGACTTCCAAGGTCACATAGCAGGACCATTTTGTTCTAGAACCCAGGTCGCCTGACTCCCAGTTTCAAGCTCTTTCATTTTTATTTATTTTCATGGCATGGTACAAGGATACAATAGTAACAATAATAATAATGATAATAATAAAGGTACTTGTTACCAAGATAATCAGGCTGGGCACATGTGGGGTTCACAGTCTCAATCCCCATTTTACAGTTGAGGTAACTGAGGCCCAGAGATGTGAAGTGACTTGGCCAAGTTCATACAACAAGACAAGTAACGGGGCCGGGATGAGAACCCAGGTCCTCTGACTCGCAGACCCGTGCTCTTTCCACTAGGCCATGGTGTCTCCCGATCAAGATATTACACAGAATCTCTCGACTTGGGATTTCTTTAGAAATAGTCAGCAGCATCTCTGCTTTAAGGAGGAGGAGAAAGAGGAGGTGGCAGGGGAGGCGGTGTGAATCGGTCAATTCCTCAAGGTCACTCAGAGCCAGAAATAAAACTCACCACATCTACTAGGTCAGAGTACCACAACAAGCCCACGCTTCCATGTAGGTGAGCCACCCTAATCATACGACACAGACGGGGCAGAAGCAAAAAACAGCATTTTAAATAGTTTTAGGGCTCATCTACTTCCCCCCAAAATACTGTGTTAGCCTTTTACCTCCCCTCTGTTCTGCAACAGCGGAAATAACTGAAAGTATTATGGCAAATTTACAGGTCAGGCTTACTATATGCTGAACCTCTGTAGGATACAAGAGTGTCAAGCGATAGTATTTGAATGCTTACTGTGTGCAGAGCACTTTACTAAGCGCTTGGGAGAGTAAAATGCAACAGAAGTGGTAGACACGTTTCCTGCCCACAAGGAGCTTCCAGTCTAGAGGACTCAGACATTAATATAAATTATGGACATGGACGTAGGTGCTGTGGAGCTAAGGGTGGGCTGAATATTAATAAATAATAATAATAATTACGGTATTTGTTAAGCACTATGTGCTCAACACTGTTCTAAGCGCCGAGGCAGATCCAAGTGCGTAGGCGATGTAGAAGGGAGAGGGAGTATGGGAAATGAGGGCTTCATGCATTCATTCAATTGTACTTATTGAGCGCTTACTGTGTGCAAAGCACTGTACTAAGCGCTTGGGAGAGTACGATATAACAATAAACACACACATTCCCTGCCCACAGAGAGTTTACAGTCTTGCTGGGAAAGCTTCTTGGAGATGTTTTTCAATTACAAAGCAAGTCTTCTAACCCACCCAGGCCCCTTGTCCTTAAATTATCCCTCTAAACCCTGTAGTCATCTGGCAAATCACAAGTAATAATAATGATAATAGTAATAATTGTGGTATTTGTCATGTGCTTATTCTGTAACAAACACCATTCTAAACCCCAGGGTAGATACAATATAATAGGAGAAGCAGCGTGGCTCAGTGGAAAGAGCATGGGCTTTGGAGTCAGGGCTCATGAGTTCGAATCCCAGCTCTGCCACTTGTCAGCTGTGTGACTGTGGGCAAGTCACTTAACTTCTCTGTGCCTCAGTTCCCTCATCTGTAAAATGGGGATTAAGACTGTGAGTCCCACGTGGGACAACCTGATTCCCCTATGTCTACCCCAGCGCTTAGAACAGTGCTCGGCACATAGTAAGTGCTTAACAAATACCAACATTATTATTATTATTATTAGGTCAGACACAGTCCCATCCCACATGGGGCTCACGGACTAGATTAGGGTATTTGATTCCCATTTTATAGATGAGACAACTGCGGCACAGAGAAGTTACGTGACCCATCCAAGGTCGCACAGCAAACAAGTGGCGAAGCCATGATTAGAACCCACATCCCCCGATTCCACTACCTGGGTTCTTTCCACTAGGCTGTGCTGCTCCAAAAGGAAGTTGAGGGTAAGAGCCAGTCTGGTCAAATGCCAGTACGTCACACCCCAAAATTTTCTGGGCGAGATGTTTGTGAAATGGAAATTTGGGGAAGCCAGAAAATGAATGTCTTATCGTGGAGAATATGCAATGCAATCTATTCTTCTATCACTTAGGGTTCACATTCCTGAAGAACAAGCGCTTAGAACAGTGCTCTGCACACAGTAAGAACTTAATAAATACGACTGAATGAATGAAGAACCTCACGCTGCACAAAATTCATGGTGAACTCAGCATGTGGTCAAGGCCTCATACTCACCCAAAATCATTTCTTCCACTACCACATCATGTTAGATCTAGACAAACATCCGTGTTCAACCTGATTAGCTGGTATCTATCTATAGAAGGCGCTTAACAAGTCCATTAAAAAAAATCTAATTCTGCGACAGCATTCTTCCAAAACACGAAAAGAAAACATAATGAAAAAAAAGTCAGGAGTCTCTAACCCTAAAATGTTTTACCAAAAATCAAAATAACTGTAGTTATTTGCTAATGTCGATAACCTGAAAGAATTCATGAACTTCCCATTTCCATCAAGAAGCCTGCAAGGCCTTCATGAGGTTGTTTCATTCATTCATTCGAATTTATTGAGCGCTTATTGTGTGCCCAGCACTGTACTAAGTGCTTGGAAAGTACAATTCAGCAATGAAGGGAGACGATCCCCGCCCACACCGGGCTTACAGTCTAGAAGCGGGGAGACAGACATCAAAACAAGTAGACAGGCATCAATATAAATAAATCATTTCAGGATTCGGCCTAAAGGGTGTTATGGGTGAAAGAAGCCTATGACAGTTTCTTTTTAAATTCTAAAGTAAAACGGAGATGAGAATCCTCTTCTTTCTCCCCCTTACACTGTGAGCTTCAAGAGGGACAGGGACCTGATTATCTTGCACCCAGTGCTTAATGCAGTGCTTGTTACATAGCAAGCTCTTAACAAATTCCACAATTAGATTTCTTCAGGATTGCACAACTTGGCCTCGGTCTCTCTTTGTAACCATCTTGTTCCATTTTACGAAGACCTGTGACTCTGATTTTTGTCAGTTTCAATACGATTGCAAAAATCAAAAGGGTTTAGAACTGTTTAGATGTCCCTCTTTGGCAGGACACTAAATCCCACTTGCCTCTGGCAACTGTTAGACCTAGTTCCCGATGATCCGATGTGAAGGAAGGAAAGGTTTTCTCAGGATGTGCTGTGTTATCGTTCCGATCAAGGGCACTTCAAACTCAGATTCGACCAACCGTATCTATCAATCAATGGATTGTATTTATCGAGCGCTTACGGTGTGCAGAGCACTGTACTAAGCGGTAGAGAGAGTACAATCCAATGGTTGGTAGACACGTTCCCTAGCCTCAACGACTCACGGTCGAAAGATTTCTCAGGACAGCGGAATTGTACTTCTCAAATGCCGGACCTCTGGTCTGTTAATCAACTAATCAGTGGTATTCATTGAGTGCTTACTCTATGCCGAGCACTGTACTAATGAGTGAATGCTTCCATGAAAATAAGAGTGATAAGCAAAAAAGCACTGTAGATCCTCACAGGAAATAAAATGCTTTAATAGCGTTATGAGTGCATTACTGTGCAGAACAATAGAAAAAGTAATAAAGCCACACTAGAACTCGATACAACTTTAAAATCATTTTTTGTTCAGACCTTGGAAAGTTAATTTTCAAAGTGTTATCTTTCGCAAAAGACATCTTGTCCTTACATTCTAAAAATTGATTATCTCATGCCAAATCGAGACGAAAATTTGTTCAAACGGACTTTTACTCCCCCTAGTCACGAGCCAGTATTTGAAAGACTGAGGGGGTGAGGAGGTAACAGATGGCAAAAGGAGGAAGACGCTTGAGTCAGTGAGTGCTTTAAGAAACACCAGCTTTACAATTCAGTAGGGCCATTGTGCAAGAGCACTAAACTGAAAAATATTATATATGGGAAACCCCATACATAAGCTGGTTCCCTGGAGAACTTGCTTTTTGTGCATTCTGCCGAATGTCTCTGCCTTTTTTTTAAGGGAAATGAGCAATGGAGAATAAACAAAAGAGAAAATGGAATTGGCCTTGTTGGGAAGAAAGCAGGAAGCTTGGCGTAAGTACTCAACTGCCGGGAGGGCTGAGATTGATACATGTAAAAGCACTGCAGTGATGGGGGACCTTCTGGTTCATTTCCTTAACGTTAGGATATTACACATAAACACCTCATACATGAATTCACTCAACAAAGCCATTTAAATCATATTACAGTAACATGGGTCATGAACAAACAGCAAACATTCCCTTACATTCCCTTTTCAACAAGTCGACCTTCCAATATTAGTCCATGCAAATTTTACCAACAATAATAATAATAATCATTACGTTATGTGCCAAATACTGTACTAAGCGCTGGGGTGGATACAAGCAAATCGGGCTGGACACAGTCCCTGTCCCACCTGGGGCTCACTGTCTCACTCCTCATTTTACAGATGAGGTAACTGAGGCCTGGAGAAGTGAAGAGACTTACCCAAGCTCACCCATCACTCACATCACACATTAATGTTGGTATTTGTTAAGCGCTTACTATGTGCCGAGCACTGTTCTAAGCGCTGGGGTAGACATAGGGGAATCAGGTTGTCCCACGTGGGGCTCACAGTCTTAATCCCCATTTTACAGATGAGGGAACTGAGGCACAGAGAAGTTAAGTGACTTGCCCACAGTCACACAGCCGGCAAGTGGCAGAGCTGGGATTCGAACTCATGAGCCCTGACTCCAAAGCCCGTGCTCTTTCCACTGAGCCACGCTGCTTCTCACACATCACCAAGGGCTCATGTGGTGGAGCTGGGATTAGAACCCATGATCTTCTGAAAATGACCTATGAAAATGTGAGGTGCTCTGAGCCTATTCATTCATTCACTCGTATTTATTTAGCGCTTATTGTGTGCAGAGCACTGTACACGGTGCTTGTACTGCTTGGACTGTACTGCTTGGAAAGTACAATCGGGTAACAAAGAGAGACAATCCCTACCCAACAATGGGCTCACAGTCTAGAAGGGGGGAGACAGACAACAAAACAAAACAAGTAGACTGGCATCAGTCTAAATAAATAGATTTATACATTTATACACATCATTAATAAAACACATAGAATAATAAATATGTACATATATACACAAGTGCTGTGGGGTGGGGAAAGAGGTAGAGCAGAGGGAGAGAGTGGGGGCGATGGGGAGGGGAGGAGGAGCAGAGGAAAAGGGAGGCTCAGTCTGGGAAGGCCTCCTGGAGGAGGTGACCTCTCAGTAGAGTTTGGAGGGGGGGAAGAGAGCTATGTAGATGGATGTGAGGAGGGAAGGCGTTCCAGGCCAGAGGTAGGACGTGGGCTAGGAGTTGATGGCGGGATAGGCTAGAACGAGGCCCAGTGAGGAGGTGAGCAGCACCAGAGGAGCGGAGTGTGAGGGCTGGGTTGGAGAAGGAGAGAAGAGAGGTGAGGTAGGATGGGGCAAGGGGATGGACAGCTCTGAAGCCAATAGTGAGGAGCTTTTGCTTCATATGAAGGTTGACAGGCAACCACTGGAGATTTTTGAGGATGGGGGTGACATGCCCAGAGCGTTTCTGTAGGAACCTAGCATCGAACAGCTTCTCTGAGGCCAACGATTTGTGTCTGACAGGTGGTGATGGTAATAATGTTGATGATGATGATGGGATCTTCAGTCACGAATGACTGAAGAATGCAAGTCCATTGACCTCAGGACTGAGAAGCCCCTGAAGGAAGAGGTGAACTAATAAAACTTTCAAGGGAGTTATTCACTGTGGGTAGCTGTGGGAATCTCCATTAGTGGAGATTTGAGAACTGGAAAGATCAATCATATTTACTGAGTGCTTACTATGTGCCAAGCACTGTACTAAGTGCTTGGGAGAGTACAATATAATAGAATTGGTAGGCACTCCCTGCCCACTACAAGCTTAATCAATGAAACCCATCAATTGTATTTACTGAGTGCAGAGCACGGTACTAAGCTCTTGGGAGAGTACAACAAAGAGCTGATAGACACATTCCCTTCCCACAACAAACTCACAGTCTAGCGGGGAAGACAGACACTAATATAAACAAATTATGGATATGTACATGAGTGCTACAGGGCTGAGAGAGGGGAAGGCGTCTTGGAGATGTGCCTTTAATAATAATAATAATAACGATGGTATTTGTTAATAATAACAATAATGGTATTTGTTAAGTGCTTACTATGTGCCAAACACTGTTCTAAGCACTGGGGTTGATACAAGGTAATCAGGTTGTCCCACGTGGGGCTCATAGTCTTAATCCCCATTTTAAAGATGAGGCAACCGAGGCACAGAGAAGTTAAGTGACTTGCCCAAAGTCACACAGCTGCCAAGTGGTGGAGCCGGGATTATAACCCACGACCTCTCACTCCCAAACCCGGGCTCTTCCCACTAAGCCACGCTGCTTCTCTGAGTCTTTGAAGGTGGGAGAGTAATGGTCTGTTGGATATGAAGAAGAAGGGGATGCCAGGCCAGAGGCAGGGCTCGGGCGAGAGGTCGGCAGCGAGATGGACGAGATCGAACTACAGTGAATAGGTTGGCATTAGAGGAGCCAAGTGTGTGGGCTGGGTTGCAGGAGGAGAGTAGCGAGGTTTGAGGTAGGAGGGGGTAAGGTGCTCACAGTCTAAGGGGGCTGTTTAGATTGGTTCTTCGTAGTGGAGAGATTAGCCATGTGGCCTTTTAGATCGTTCCAGTCGCTAGGATTTTGTAATCATAGAAAGCGCGACGTTTATGAGGATCGACTTTAATTATTAGACACTGAATTGCACCAATCGGTGGTATTTACTGAACGCTTACTGTGTGCAGAGCACTATACTAAGCATTTAGGAGAGTACAGTGCAACAGTTAATGAACACTCTACCGGCCCACAGCGAGCTTACAGCCTAGAGAGGGAGGCAGCCGTTAAAATAAAAAAAATTGGAAGCAGCCTGGCCTAGTGGCACAGGCCTGGGAGTCAGAAGGACCTGCACTCCAATCCTGGCTCCACCTGCCAGTTGTCTACTGTGTGACCTTGGGCAAGTCACTTAACTTCTCTGGGCCTCGGCTACCTCATCTGAAAAAGCCGGGAGCCGGGATTAGAAACCAGGTTCTCTTACTTGCAGGCCCGGGCTCTTTATATTAGGCCATGCTGCTTCTCTAATGAGTGTGTGTGAGTAACTGAGTCTATGTGTTTGTGTGGGTGACCTGTGCAGGAATAGTACTTCAGTAATATACTATAGTAATATAGCAGGAATATACTTTTTTTTTTTTAACAAAAATTTTGGTATCTGTACAGCACCTGCTACGTGCCAAGCACTAGTTTAAGCACTGGGGTAGATACAAAACATATAGGACACAGTCCCACGCCCCACAGAGACTAAGAGGAAGGGAGAACAGGGATTTAAAACCCTCTTTTACAGGTAAAGAAATTTTGCCTATTCTCTCTTCCTTCTATATCGACTAAGCAATTCAATCTGTACCCTTTAAGCACTTGATATTCACCCCAACATCAGCCCCATAGCACTTATGAACAAATCCATGATTTATAATAATAATAATGGTATTTGTTAAGCGCTTACTACATCAGTAGTTTCTCCCTCTTACTTAGCCTGTGAACCCCATGTGGGACAGGGGCCGTGTCCAAACTGATTATCTTGTATTCTACCAACTGATGGTATTTATTGAGCCCTTACTATGTACAGAGAACTTAGCTAAGCACTCGAGAGAGTATAATACAACAGAAGTCGCAGACACATTCCCTGCCCATAATGAGTTTACAGTCTAGAGGGACTGTAAGTCAGCTCTTAGTATAGTGCTTGGCACATAATCAGCACTTAAAAAAATCACTATTTCTAAGGTTACTACTACTAATAATAATAAAAACTGCAATTTTATTTAGTTTCCTTGTTTCGTTAGGTAAACATTAGAAGGGCAGCCATCTGTTCTTTGCTGATAAAGTCTGTGGAAAGTTTTTAATGCACAGCACTATGTACGTGCTTTGAAAATTCATGGGAGGAATGTCTGATACATGGTACGCCCTTAATAAATTATAATAATGATGATAATAATCTGGGTATTTGTTAAATGCTTACTGTGTGTCAAGCACTGTTCTAAGGGCTAAGGTAGATACGAGGTAATCAGGTTGTCCCATGTGGGGCTCACAGTCTTAATCTCATTTTACAGATGAGGTAACTGAAGCCCAGACGACTTAAGTGGCTTGCCCTAGGTCCCACAGCAGACAAGAGGCAGAGCCGGTATTAGAACACACGTCCTCTGACTTCCAAGTCCATGCTCTTTCCGCTAAGGGGAGGTTTGGGGTGATGGAAACAGTTAGGGTGGGGAAGGAAACAAAAGGCAGCAGCATCACCTCAAATGTGCCTTGTGTAAACAGAGCCCAAGGCTGATGGAGGCCCAGCCAGCTCACAAGCCGGCCTGGAGGGTCCCGTGCAGGCCTGGGGACCCCGCGGAGCAGACCACGAGGTCCAACGATATCACGGACACCCTCCCCCAATCAGATGCGGCAGGGCCAGGACCCAGACGGCCACAATGAAGGCCAGGCCTCACCCTGAGGATCTTCCCCGGTGACGGCAACGAGGGGAAGCCTACCTCACTCCTCACCACGGAGACGGGGACGCGTCTGACCCAGGCATTCTCTTCTCCCAGCTAGAGGAATGTGTAGGGTCTCCCAGATCCCACCGGCGACTACACCCTCCAGTTCTGTAGCACTAATCCCTCGGTGAGTACTGTAAGGAAGGACACCGAAGGACTTCTCTTTTTTTAACTGGTATTTGTTAAGACCTTACTATGTGACAGGAACTGTACTAAGCGATGGGGGAGATAAAGCCTAATCAGATTTTTGGTTTTTTTAAAATGCTGGGTTACGTACTTACTATGTGCCAAGCACTGTACTAAACATTGGGGTAATAATAATGATGCTATTTGTTAAGCACTTGCTATGTTCCAAGCACTGTTCTAAGCACTGGGGTACATATAAGGTAATTTGGTTATCCCACCCGGGGCTCACAGTCTTAATCCTCATTTTACAGATAAGGTAACTGAGGCACAGAGAAGTCAAGTGATTTCCCCAAGGTCCCACAGCAGATGATGGAGGAGTCAGGATTAAACTCAGGTCCTTCCGACTCCCAGGCCTGTGCTCTAACCGATAGGCCATGCTGCTTCTGGACAAAGTCAATGTTCCACATGGGGCTCACAGTCTTAATCCCCATTTTACAGATGACGTAGCTGAGGCACGGAGAGGTGAAGTGATTTGCCCAAGGTCACCCAGCAGACAAGTGGCAGAGCTAGGATTAGAACCCAGGTCCTTCTGACTCCAACATTATTATTATTATTATTTGGGGCTATCGTAGAGTTGCACTGAAGTTTTAGCTCTGAGCTAAGTAGCTTAGAGGCATCAGGCAAAGGAAAAGCAAGAATATGTACATTACTTTAGAGTGAGAAGCAGCATGGTGTAGTGATTAGAGCAGGGGCCTGGGAGTTAGAAGGTCATGGGTTCTAATCCCCGCTCTGCCACTTGTCTGCTGTATGACCTTGGGCAAATCCTACTTCTTTTACTTCCCAGGCCCATGCTCCATCCATATTGCTTCTCAACTTGCAGCGTGGCTCAGTGGACAGAGCGTGGGCTTGGGAGTCAGAGGTCATGGGTTCTAATCCCGGCTCTGCCGCTAATCAGCTGTGTGACCTTGGGCAAGTCACTTAACTTCTCTGTGCCTCAGTTACCTCATCTGTCAAATGGGGATTAAAAAAACTGTGAGCCCCACGTGGGACAACCTGATCACCTGGTATCCCCCAGCGCTTAGAACAGTGCTTTGCACATAGTAAGCGCTTAACAAATATCACAATTATTATTATTAACTTTCAGTGGCCTTACGATGGACAGAGCATTGAGATGAAACCGGAAAACTGCGCTCTATCCAAGCTCCAGGTTGATCATGGCTCAGTGAAAAGAGCACGGGCTTTGGAGTCAGAGGTCATGGGTTCGAATTCCGGCTCTGCCGCTTGTCAGCTGTGTGACTGTGGGCAAGTCACTTAACTTCTCTGGGCCTGAGTTACCTCATCTGTAAAATGGGAATTAAGACTGTGAGCCCCACGTGGGACAACCTGATTCCCCTGTGCCTACCCCAGCGCTTAGAACAGTGCTCTGCACATAGTAAGCGCTTAACAAATACCAACATTATTATTATTATGCCTAGGGAAAGATATGCTGTAGTTTTCCCATCTTGAATAGGGCTTGCCATTAGCATATCAAAAAAACTGCAAAAGTTCAGATCTCAGAGATTTTCACACGTCAGTGCAATAATAATAATAATAATAATCATGGGATTTGTTAAATGCTTACTATGTGCCAGGCACTGTGCTAAATGCTGGAGTAGATACAAGCAAATTGTGTTGGACACAGCCCCTGTCCCATTTTGGTTCACAGTCTCAATCCCCATTTTACAGATGAGGTAACTGAGGCACAGAGAAGTAAGACTTACCCAAGGTCATACAACAGACAAGTGGCAGAGCAGGGATTAGAACCCATGACCTTCTTTCTAACCCCCAGGCCTGGGCTCTAACCACTATGCCATGCTGCTTCTCAGTCTAAAGTAATACACATATTCTTGCTTTTCCATTGCCTGATGCCTCTGAGCTACTTAGCTCAGAGCTAAAACTTCAGTGCAACTCTACGACAGCCCCCAGTAGTAGTAATAATAATAATATTGGTATTTGTTAAGCGCTGACTATGTGCCAAGCACTGTTCTAAGCGCTGGGGTAGATACAAGATAATCAGGTTGTCCCACGTGGGGCTCCCAGTCTTCATCCCCATTTTACAGATGAGGTAACTGAGGCAGAGAGAAGTTCAGTGACTTGCCCAAGGTCACACAGCTTACAAGTGGCAGAGCCGGAATTAGAACCCATGACCTCTGACTCCCAAGCCCGGGCTCTTTCCACTGAGCCATGCTGCTTCTCTGAGAGAAGAGGGTTGTCTGTTTAGCTTGACAATTGTGGTGAGTTATCCCTCTACATGCCCACTCTCACCTTCTTCACAAGTAAAACATTAATCACTAGAGCAGATTGAAATAAATTTATTTATTTTTATTACTCGTTCAGTCATATTTATTGAGCGCTTACTGCATGTAGAACATTGTTAATGTATATCTCCCACTCTACAGTAAGCTGGCTGCAGGCAGGGACTGTTTCTGTTTATCGTTTTCTTGTACTCTTCCAAGCGAGAGATCTCTCACTGATCTCTCTCCCTCACTCCAATCTCGCATTTCCTCCCGCCTTCAAGACATCTCTACTTGGATGTCCTTCACTCACCTTAAATTTAACATGTCCAAAACAGAGCTCCTTAACTTCCCACCCAAACCCTGTCTGCGCCCTGACTTTCCCATCACTGTATCCCAGCTCTGCCACTTGTCAGCTGTGTGACTGTGGGCAAGTCACTTGACTTCTCTGTGCCTCAGTTACCTCATCTGCAAAATGGGGATTAAGACCGTGAGCCTCATGTGGGACAACCTGATTACCCTGTATACCCCAGTGCTTAGAACAGTGCTCTGCACATAGTAAGCGCTTAACAAATACCAACATTGTTATTATTATTATTAGACGGCACCACCATCCTTCCTTTCTCACAAGCCCGTAACCCTGGCGCTATCCTTGACATCTCTCTCTCCCATATTCAATCCATCACTAAATCCTGTCATTCCCACCTTCACAACATTGCTAAAATCTGCCGTTTCCTCTCCATCTATATTGCTGCCACGTTAATCCAATCATTTATTCTATCCCGCCTTGATTACTGTATTAGCGTCCTTGCTGACCTCCCAGCCACCTTTCGCTCCCCACTCCAGTCCATACTTCACTCTGCTGCCCGGATCATTTTTCTACAAAACTTTCAGGCTATACCATCCCGCTCCTCAAAAAGACTCCAGTGGTTGCCCATCCTCCTCTTCAAACAAAAAACTCCTCACCACTGGCTTTAAAGCAGTCCACCTCCTTGCCCCCTCCTACCTTACCTCGCTTCTCTCCTTCCACAACCCAGCCCACACACTTCGCTCCTCTAGTGCTAACCTCACTCTGCCTCGGTCTCACCTATCTCACCGCCGACCCCTAGCCCACGTCCTGCCTCTGACCTGGAACGCCCTCCCTCCTCAAATCCAACAGACGACGACTCTCCCCCTCTTCAAAGCCTTATTGAAGGCACATCTCCTCCAAGAGGCCTTCCCAGACTAGACACCCCCTTCCTCATCTCCCACTTACTTCTGCGTCACCCGGACTTGCTTCCTTTGCTCTTCCCCCTGTCCCAGCCCCACAGCACTTATGTATATATCTGTCATTTCTTTATATGTATTGACGTGTATCTCCCCTCCTCTAGACTGTAAGCTTGTTTGGGCAGGAATTCTGTCAGTTAATTGTTGTACTGTTCTCTCCCAAGCGCTTAGTACAGTGCTCTGCACACAGTAAGTGCCCAATAAATACAGCTGAATGAATGAATACAATGCTCTGCACACAGTAGGTGCCCAATAAATACGACTGAATGAATGAATGAACCTATAGAGTGCTAAGGAATTACACTCACCTAGACTCTGGAGAAACGGCTGTGGAGAATGTGGTGTGGTCCTTTCCGCGCTGATGAAGTGAGGCTTTTTTTTCCTCCTATCTCTGTTACCTCTATCTGCTGGAAGCTTGCCAGACACCTATAACCTCAAATAGGTGACATCTTTCTCTAAAAATAATCCCCGGTAGAATCATAACTAATAGTTGAAAACCCACAGCACCTACAGATGATCCTCCCCGAAACCTTTTCGAGCGACAGAATTAAGCTCCATTAGCATGGAACACCCGGCTCTTCCATAATCTGGATTTTTAACCATTCATTTTGAATAGAAGGGGGTTAGGCGATGAGGAAGCCTTCCAAGAACGGGCCGCCAATCTGGATAGATGAGACTGTGCAGTCGGATGAAAGAGTCAGTCAGTTAATCTTTTATAATTATGGTATTTGGTAAGTACTTACTGTGTGCTAGGCACTGTGCTAAGTGCTTAATGAGCACTTATCGTGTGGACAGCACTAAACTAAGCACTTGGGAGAGTACACTGCAGCAATAAGCGGACACATTCCCTGCCCACAATGAGTTTACAGTCTATAGGAGGAGATGGTCATCAATAGAAATAAATTACAGATATGTGCAGGGGTGTTGTGGGGCTGGGAGGGGGGATGACTAAAGGAGCGACTCAGGGTGCCGCAGAAGGGAGTGGGAGAAGAGGAAATGTGGGGCTTAGTCAGGGAAGGCCTCTTGGAGGAGATGTGCCTTCAATAAGGCTTTGAAGCAGGGCAAAGTCACCGTCTGTCGGATTTGCGGAGGGAGGGTGCTCCAGGCCTGAAGCAGGATGTGGGCCAGGCGTCGGGGATGAGACAGACAAGATGGAGGCACAGTGAGAAGGTTGGCGAGGAGTGAAGTGTGCGTGTTGGGCTGTAGTACGAGCGTAGCGAGGTGGGAGTAGGAATAGGAGGGGGGCGAGGTGATTGAGGGCTTTAAAGCCAATGGTGAGTCATGCCCAAGCCAGGGGCTGATCGAGGAGTGAATCCTATAGCACCATATTTCATTTGCTCTTATCATGTTTCAAAAAAAAGGGTTCTGTGCCCAGCTCCCCACTCCTCAAAACCATCCAATGATTGCCCACCCATCTCGGCATCAAACAGAAGCCTCTTAACCGGGGCATTTAAGGCACTCAATCGGCTTGCCCTCACTTATCGTAACTCGCTGATCTCGCTCTACTTTGTCATCCGATGCGACCTACTTACAGCATGTCGATCTCATTTCTCTCGCCGTCGACCCCTTGCTCGCATCCTCCCTTGGGCCTGGAACTCCTTCCCCCTTCATATCTGACAGTTCACCCTCTCTCCACCTTCAAAGTCCTCCTAAAATCACAACTCCTCCAAGAGATCTTCCTTGACTAAACCCTAAATCCACTCTCCCCTCTGCATCCCCTATGCATGTAGGGATTTACTTCTCAACCACTTGAATACTCACCCCAACCGGAGACGCAAGCACTTATGTACATATCTTTATACTCCGCTGCTTCCCCGATCTGTAATTTATTTTAATGTTTGTCTCCCCCAATACATTGTAAGCTCCTTGAAGGCAGGGATCATGTCTACCAACTCTGTTGTATTTTACCGGGGAAGCAGCATTGCCTTAGTGGAAAGATCATGGGCCTGGGAGTCGGAGACCTGGCTTCTAATTCCGGCTCTGCTCCTTACCTGCTGTGTGACCTTGGGAAAGTCATTTAAGTTCTCTGTGACTCAGTTCCTTCACCTGCAAAATGAGCATTCGATACCTGTTCTCCCTTCTATTAAGAATGTGAGTCCCATGTGGGACCTGATTATTGTGCATTTACCTGAGCGCTTAGTACTGTGCTTGGCAAAGAGTAAACGCTTAGCAATAAAATACCATATCAATCAAATACCAAAATTATTATTAATAACAACTATTATTACTCACCCAAATGCTAAGTACAGTTCTCTGCACAAAGTGCTCAGTAAGTTGATCTACTGCATATCTTTTCCTAGATGTGGTAAGGTTAGAACATAAAGCTCTGTATTTCAAGAAAACAGCATACCTCCAATTTTTTAAAAACTTAGCAGGCTTAGCAGTCCAGGTTCCTTAAGAAATTAAGTGAAGTCCAAGAGGTCAATAGTATTTATTGGCCACTTCCTGTATGCCGAGCACTGTACTGAGCACTTGGGAGAGTACGATAGGCCAAGAAGACTCGGAATGGGATGTTCTGGGGTGGGGTCAAAGCCCCGTCCTCACTTCCTGCTTCATCTTTGGTCATCGGCAGAGGCAGCCCTCCCTCCTCCTAAATATTTTACTTCTTTTAAGGCTGTTTCCCTGCCATCTTCTTCGGTGGCCAGCTGCTACCCTCGGCACTAAAAAGCCATCACCCCTAGACACCCCCTAAAAGTCTGCTCAAAGTGGGGTCACTGGAGTTTTGTTTTCAGTAGTTTCACTCTCTCAGTCAGTCATCTCTTCCCCTTTTCCGTGGGGTTGCTGCCTACTCTCCTTCTGCACATGCATAATTCATTTCCATGGTAATGCTAGAGAAAATGGCCAGAGGAGGGAAGGTTGGGAATCATGAGAAAATAGGAAACCCACCTGCTCTGCACACACATCCTCTTCCTCTCGTTCTTTACCCGTTTGTAGTGCTCTGGATTTTCAAGTGATCGCTAATGTTACTAAAAAAAAAGGGGATTGAGACTGCGAGTCCCATGTGGGACAGGGACCGTGTCCAATACTGATTGTGTCCTCCCCAGTACTTAGTACAGTTCCTGGAGACACAGTAAGCACTTATGAAATATCATAATTATCATTATTATAAAACTGTTTCACTATCAAATATGTCCCTTTTCCATAAAATCCCTGAGCCTTTTCATAAGAAATGACTCATTTCTAGTTTTTTAAAGGAATATTTTACCCCCCCAAATACCCCGAGCTGAATGTTCCTAAGTACTAACCCCAAAACTGCCTTAAAATGATGCAACAGTCACTCAGTCATTGGTATTTTTTGAGCACCTACTCTGTGCAGACCATATAGTACTAAGAACTTGGGAGAGGACAATAGAGAAAGTAGACGCTATCTCTAACCTCAAGGACCTGTCAACCTCCATCACCAATCTGCCGCACATCTCGTGATAGCAGGATTATTAGCAGGAGGGCCGCTAGTGACTGTCACGGCCTCAGATAAGGAGGCAAACGTGAAGTCATATGGGTCACCACCTAAGCACACAGCTTTATGGGATAGCATCACATGGGCCATTTTTGTAGACGTGCACAATTTAGCTGAATTCTAGGGTGTTTTTTAGGGGGGACAACTCTGAATGCCATTTATTCCAGAGCCCCGTGTTCTCCCACGCCCACATGAACCTCGGCACCATGTCTGAGCCACAAAACACAGCAGAAGCCATAGCAGAAGGAGGCCTGCGCTGAAAATTGCTATATTAACAATAATACTAATAATAATGATAGCATTTGTTAAGTGCTTACTATGTTCCAGGCTCTGTACTAAACACTGGGGTGGATACAAGCAAATCCGGTTGGACCCAGTCCCTGTCCGATGTGGGGCTCAACAGTCTCAATCCCTATTTCACAGACGATGGAACCGAGGCACAGCGAAGTGAAGTGACTTGCCCAAGGTCACCCAGCAGACAAGTGGTGGAGCCGGGATTAGATCTCATGGCCTTCTGACTCCAGACTCCATCCACTATGCCATGCTGCTGCCTCTCTATGCCTTTAAATGACATAGAAGAAAATGGGGCTGTCCAGTTTCAAACCACACGCACGGCCAACTTGTAATATAACAAGTTACATCAGCCACACGGTTTAACGCTTAATCCAACGATACCAGATTCGCCATTCTCCAGAAGTATGTCTGAGGCCCCGGAAACGTAGAGTATTTCTTCTTCTGGTATTTGTTAAGCACTTATTATGTGGCAGGCACTGTACTGAGCGCTAGGGTAGATACAAGGTAATCAGGTTGGACACAGTTCCTGTCCCCCATGGGGCTCACAGTCTTAATTCCCATTTTACAGGCGAGGAAACTGAGGCACAGACAGCCGCCAGACCCGCAACCAGCTTGCTCTAGAAGCTTTGGGAGTTCCCCTGCAGGCCCTCTGAACGGTGTCTTCCGGCCCACAGAACTTTGCTGCAAGAACCGAGGGAAAGGGGGTGTGGGGGAGAATGGAATGCTGAAAATTGAAACCCCAGACGTCATGGAGTCCAGTGTCACATCTGCATGGAACAGACCAGTGGAAAAACAAGACTGTCTGGAGAAAAATGAACAACTGGTCACCCTTGTCATTTTAAAGGACACTAGGCACAGGCAGAAGGAAAATGCGATTAGAATTTTTTGATAGAAGGGGAGCCGAGTTCAAGGGCTGGAGGACGAGAAGCGGGGCAGAAACACAAAGAGAATCTGCTCTCCTCCAAGCTTCCTGGAGGAGAGACATTTAACTCCCTCCTCAAACTTTCTGTTCCCTCCCATCCGCTCTTTCCCCTAATGATGGGGCTATACAGTCATCAACAAAATTGAAACCATCAGTCATGATTTCTCTGAAATCTCCTGTTTCTCTCCAGTCCCCCTCTCCTCCTCCACCCTGACTCTTCCTATATTCCTCCCTGCGTAATTTAAGATGAGATCGCTTGTCTCCTTCTTAAATCCAGTGCTCCTGATCCCACCGATTCATGCCTTTTCAAGACACTCACCCTCTACCTTCTTCATTCCACGACTACCATCTTCAACTGTTGACTCTCCAAAGGCTTCTTCCCCACTGCTTTCAAAAATGCTGATGTCTCCCCTTTCTTAAAAAAAAAAAACAACCAACCCTCCCTTGACCCCCACCCCCCTCCTACCATTTCTCTTCAAACTTTTTGAGAGTTGTTTACATCTGCTGCCTCAACTTCCTCTCCTCCAATTCTATCCTAGATCCTCCCCAATCTGGCTTCCTCCCTCTTCATTCCACAGAAACAGCTCTCTCAAAGGTCACCAATGATCTCCTTCCTGCCAAATCCAATGGTCTCTACTCCATTTTAATTCTCCTCAACCTCTCAGCTGCCTTCGACACTGCAGATCACCCCCTTCCCCTGCAAACTTTATCCAATCTCGGCTACACTGATGCTGTCCTCTCTTGGTTCTTCTCTCTGGCTCCTCCTCTGCCTCCCACCCTCTGACAGTGGGTGTCCCTCAAGGTTCATTTCCAGGTGCTCTTCTCTTCTCTATCTACATCCAGGCCCTTGGAGAATTCATTTGCTTCCATGGCTTCAACTACCCCTTCTAGGCGGATGATCCCCAAATCTACCTCTCCAGGCCTGATCTCTCTCCCTCCCGGCAGTCTTGTATTTCTTTCTGCTTCAGAACATCTCTACCTGGATATTACACCTACTTCTCAAATTTAACATGTCCAGAATGGAACTCCTTATCTTCCCACCTAAACTCTGTCCATCCTCTCTCTTTCCCATCACTACAGACAATACCACTATCCTATCTAAAAAGCCTGTAATCTTGGCATCGTCCTCTACTCCTCACTCTCATTCCACCCACATATTCAATCCGTCACCAAATCCTGTCAGTTCTACCTTCACAATATGGCTAAAAACCACCCTTTTCTCCCAGCCTCCTGTCCCTCCCCATATCAATCCATATCTTGCATTGCTGCACGGGTCATCTTGCAACAAAAATATTCAGCCCATGCCTCGAAAACCTCCAATGGCTGCCCATGTACCTACACATCCAACAGAAACTCCTTACCATCTGCTTTAAAGCACTCAAATCAGCTCTCCCCATACAACCTCATCTCATTGCTCTCCTACTCCAGCCCAGCCTACACGCTCCACTCCTCTAGTGCCAGCTTACTCACTGGGCCTCGATCTCATCTATCTCGCCGCTGATCCCTTCCTCACGTCCTCCCTCTAGCCTGGAACACCCTCCCTCTCCTTATACAGCAGACCAACACTCTCTCCACCTTCAAAGCATTGTTAATAATAATAATAATGATGAGGGTATTTGTTAAGCGCTTGCTATGTGCCAAGCACTTTCTAAGTGCTGGGTCACATCTCCTCCAAGAGACCTTCCCCGATTAAGCCCTCTTTTCCCCGGCTCTCTCTCCCTTCTGTGTTGCCTACGTGTTTGGATCTGTGACCTTTGGATATTTGACATTCACCCCGAACCCTTCAACACTTATGTGCATATCTTTCAACTCTATAACTTATCTCTATGAATGTCTGTCTCCCCATCTAGATTGTAAGCTCGTTATGGGCAAGGAATATGTCCATTAATTCTGCTGTATCGTGCTCTTCCAAGCACTTAGTACAGTGCTCTGCACATAGTAAGCACTCAGTAAATACCACTGATTGATTGAGACCTCCAGCCTGGCTCGCTTCCCAGCCCCTCGGCTTCTTCTCTGAGGCAGTGTCAGCATGGATGTGATTGTTCAGAAATCTCTGGTGCTCACACTCGAGTGTCTGATGACTAACCGATATTCTGCTGAAGACAGTAGTTGTCATGAAAAGTGGAAAACATATCTTCTTACCCATCAGTAGGTTTGGAGGTTTTTCATTCAATAGTATTTATTTTATTCAATAGTATTTATTGAGCGCTTACTATGTGCAGAGCACTGTACTAAGCGCTTGGAATGTACAAATCGGCAACAGATAGAGACAGTCCCTGCCCTTTGACGGGCTTACAGTCTAAGGTTTTTCCACCAGCACAGTCAGCAGCGGGAAGGATGAACTGAGTGCAACAGTGGGACAACTTACAAACACACGGGGCACTTACCTTAAAACGAACAAATGAATAATAATAATAATAATGATTGCATTTGTTAAGCACTATGTGCCAAGCACTGACTCACCTAAGGTCACACAGCAGACAAGTGGCGGAGGCGGGATTGGAACCCACATCCTCTGACTCCCAAGCCCGTGCTCTTTCCACTAAGCCACACTGCTTCTCCAATAATTAGGATGGTATTTTTTAAGCGCTTACTATGTGCCAAGCACTGTTCTAAACGCTGGGGTAGATACAAGGTAATCAGGTTGTCCCACGTGGGGCTCACAGTCTTAATCCCCATTTTACAGATGAGGTAACTGAGGCACCGAGAAGTGAAGTGACTTGCCCAAAGGCGCACAGCTGACAAGTGGCAGAGCCAGGATTCGAACCCATGACTGCTGACTCCAAAGCCCGTGCTCTTTCCACTGAGCCACGGACAAGCTAATCAGGTTGGACACAGTCTCTGTCCTACATGGGGCTCACAGTCTTAATCCCCATTTTACAGATGAGGTCAACTGAGGCACAGTGAAGTGACTCGCCCATGGCCACACTGCAGGCAAGTGGCAGAGCCCGGGGGATTAGGACCCAGGTCCATCTGGCTCTCAGGTCCGGGTTCTATCCACTAGGCCATGCTGCTTCACAGACAAACATACAAACAGAACATACATACAGACAAAATAAACCACTCTCAATCTCCATTTATGAAAACTCACATCATCATTATGGCTTTAATACTTACTCCGTTCCAGGCACTGTACTAAATGCTGGGGCAGATACAAAATAATCAGGTTGGATGTTCCCTCTCCCACATGGGATTCACAGCCTAGGTAGGAGTGAGAACAGGTATTTCATTTCAAAGTCCAACTCCTCTATCACACACAAACACACTCACAAAATTACAGGCGGAACACTTCGAAGGAAGATTTGAATTCACTTCCAAGATCGCTAAAGCGTGGCTAATTCCTCACCTTCATTTCTGAAACCGTATTTAAAAACCAAATCTGGAGCAGTAATTTTAAATGTGGGTGAGCAGACAGGAGTCTCGCCCGAAGCCTTCATGGGAACAATTTCTATAAAATTTTCATCTTGCATTTAGATTTTCTAAACACCCCAATCATATGGTTCCCCCAGGCTTATGGTAATATTTTCACAGTATTCTCAAACAAACCAACAAACAAAAAAACTAATTACCACTTCAGTAAATTTGTAGAAAGAGGAACCCACAGACGGGAAGCAGTTGATTTCGAATGTTTACCCGGAGACGCCATGATAAAAAGAATTACGCACACCAAGATCCCAGTTTTATTTCTCTCAGGGGCAACTCTCCAACATAAACCGATGTTTACGTTAAAACCGCCCTCTGTCTCTCGGCTCTTCAGTGAGCTAAGTCTGAGACCAGCCAGGAGGTGGCCCTCGCCGTGAGGACTTCCATATTTTCTCACACTCCAAGAGCTGATGAATTCTTTCAGAGCAAAAGAGAAAGTGAATCTGGAGGTAGTGTTCTGCTTCGGTCAGCAGTTGCTGGACTTAACGCAATACAAGAATCTACAAAAAAATAAGGGAAAACAGCTCATTTCTCTATCCTACCTAATGAACAAAAAACACATGAGAATGCTGCCCCATCCCGTGCATTTTGTGCGCACATGTGAACACTGACCACTGGCATGACTTTATATTTAGCAGAATATGTAAAACCTACAAAACAGCACAAAAGGATACAACATACACATACACACACGCAGATGGGTGCCAGACCATCTTTTTTCCAAAATGTCCTTATAAACACAGTCTTTTGGCATCTGTCCACATTTATTATTTGCAGGGTCTAAAATGTTTTTTTCATTCTTCTTCTGTCTCTCATTACCTTACCAGAGTCTCCTCTATTTGCACACTTCATTGGTACCCGTGAAACTGCGCACAGGGGCACATCGGTAGGGTGAATTTATATTCTGATCTCAAAATATTCTGGGAGTACGGTCATCACCGAAGATCCATTTTTAAGATATTGCTGCCTGTTTTACATCAAGACATAGTAGACAGCTCTAAACTCTTCCCTGTTCTGGGGACGGATTTCAAAAAACAAACAACAAAAAAACCCATGGGACTCAAAAACAGTTACCAGATCGTTCTCAGTGGCCATCTTTGTTTCCACGGGTTTCAAGGAAATGAGCCTGAAAAAGAAGGCGGCTATAACGGCAGACTACAGCATTCACTATAGCATGTCCTACAAATGTCTGAAAGAATAACGCTCTCTTAACCTCTCCTTTTCTCTCAGAGGCCAGCTTCCCTACTGTTTTCTTCAAGATTAAGATCAGCTACACCTAAGTCACCTCAATGTTACTCTATACTTCAATCATATTTAATAATTATAGTATTTACGAAGTGCTTACTATATGTCGATCAGACTGTAAGCCGGTCAAACGGCAGGGACTGTCTCTATCTGTTGCCGACTTGTTCATTCCAAGCGCTTGGTACAGTGCTCTGCACATAGTAAGCGCTCGATAAATACTATTGAATATGTGTCACGCACTGAAGCAGCGTGGCTCAGTGGAAAGAGTACGGGCTTGGGAGTCAGAGGTCACTGGTTCGAATCCCGTCTCTGCCACTTGTCAGCTGTGTGACTGTGGGCAAGTCACTTAACTTCTCTGTGCCTCAGTTCCCTCATCTGTAAAATGGGGATTAAGACTGTGAGCCCCACGTGGGACAACCTGATTCCCCTGTATCTACCCCAGCACTTAGAACAGTGCTCTGCACATAGTAAGCGCTTAACAAATACCAACATTATTATTACTAGGCACTGGGGAGGAAACAAGCAAATTGGGTTGGGCACAGTCCCTGTCCCACATCAGGCTCACAGTCTCAATCCCCATCTTTCAGATGAGGTAACAAACACAGAAGTGAAGTGACTTGTCCATGGTCACACAGCAGACGAGTGGCGGAGCCAGGATTAGAACCCACGAGCTTCTGATTCCCAGGTCCGTGCTCTATCCACTACGCCATGCTGGGTACTTACTATGTGCAGAGCACTTGGGAAAGTACCATATAACAGAGATGGTAGACACGTTCCCTAGAGAAGCAGAGTGGCTTAGTGGACAGATCTTGGGCCTGGGAGCCAGAAGAGCCTGGGTTCTAATTCCGGCTCCACCACATGTCTGCTATGTGACCGTGCGAAAGTCAACTCACTTCTCTAGGTCTCAGTTCCCTCATCTGTAAAATGGGGATTGAGACTGTGAGCCTCACGAGGGACAACCTGATTACCCTGTATCTACCCCGGTGCTTAGAACAGTGCTCAGCACATAGTAAGCGCTTAACAAGCACCAACATTATTATTATTATTACTATTAAAGGGTCCATGGCCAATAGCACAAGGGACACAGCGGGTGGGGAAATAAAGGGCCTGGGACCCCTCTTGGAGGAAATGTTGCTTAAGGAAAGTTTTGACGGTGGAGAGAGTGGGGGATTGTCAGGTAAGGGCATTCCAGCCTAGAGGGAGGATCCAGTGCTTAGTACAGTGTTTTGCACACAGTAAGCGCTCAATCAACACAATTGAATATATACGGTTGAATGAATATGGGCAAGAAGTTACCTCTAGCTCACCTCTAGACTCTAAGCTCTCTATGGACCGGGAAGGTGTCTGCTAATTCTTTTGAATTGTACTCTCCCAAGAGCTGAATACAGTGCTCTGCATATAGTAAGCGCCCAATAAATACGCTTGATTGATTGGGTTGGCGTTGAGATAGACAAGATCGAAGTACAAAGGGTAGGTGGGTGTTAGAGGAGTGGAGTGCATGAGTTATTAGACCGTGAGCCCGTCACTGGGCAGGGATTGTCTCTATCTGTTGCCGAATTGTACATTCCAAGCGCTTAGTACAGTGCTCTGCACATAGTAAGCGCTCAATAAATACTACTGAATGAATGGGTTGGGTTGCAGAAGGAGAGCAGTGAGGTTAGGAAGAAAATTGAGCTGATTGAGTGCCTTAAGGCCGATGGAATGGGATTTCTCTTTGAGGTGGATGGGAAGCCATTGGAGGTTTATGAGGAGAGAAGAGATATGGACTGAATTTTATTCAGAAAAATGATCTGGGCAGCGGAGTGAATTATAGACTGCAAGAAGGGAGACATAAAACTCAGGGAGGTCAGAGAGGAGGTTGATGCAGTAGTCAAGGTGAGAAATGAGTGCTTGGATCACCACGGCAGTAGTTTGGATGGAGAGGAAAGCTGTCGTCTTGTTTTTTTAATGGTATTTGTTCAGTGCTTACTATGTGCCAGGCAGTGTACTAAGTACTAGGGTAGATTCAAGCGAATCAAGTTGGACACGGCCTCTGTCCCACATGGGGTTCACAGTCTTGACCACCATTTTACAAGTGAGGTAACTGAGGCACAGAAAAGTGAAGTGACTCACCCACGGTCACAGAGCAGACAAGAGGCGGATCCGGGATTAGAACCGAGGTCCTTCTGACTCCCAGGCCCGTGCTCTAGCTACTCAGCTATGCGGCTTCTCATTTAGCAATGTTCTCAAGTTAGCACGGACGGGATTTTGTGACAGTTGGAGTGTATGGGTTGAATGAGAGAGATGAGTCCGAGATAATAATAATGATAATGGTATTTGAGTGCTTACTACACGCCAGGCACCGTACTAAGCGCTGGGATGCATACAAGCAAATCGGGTTGGACACAGTCCCCGTCCCACACAGGGCTCAAAGTCTTCGACCCCATTTTACAGATAAGGTAACAGAGGCACAGAAAAGTTAAGTGACTCGCCCAAGACCACACAGCGGACAAGTGGCGGAGCCGGGATTAGAACCCACGACCTTCTGACTCCCAGGCCCGTGCTCTACCCACTATGCCCGACTGCTGGACTTGTGAGACAGGGAGAATGGTGATGTTCTCTACAGTGATGAGGAAGTCACGGGGAAAACAGGGTTTGGATAGAAGGATGAGGAGCTCTGTTTCGGATATTTGAGGTTCGAGGCGTCGGAGGGACATCCAAGTAGATGTTTCTTGAAGGCAGAAGGAAATGCGAGGCTGCAGAGGTGATAGGTCAGGGTTGGAGCAGTAGATTTGGGAATCATCTGTGTTGAGGTGGTAGTTAAAGGTATGGGAGGGAGCCCGTCACTGGGAAGGGACCGTCTCCATCTGCTGCCAAATTCTCATAATAATGTTGGCATTTGTTAAGCGCTATGTGCAGAGCACCGTTCTAAGCGCTGGGGTAGATGCAGGGTAATCAGGTTGTCCCACGTGAGGCTCACAGTTAATCCCCATTTTACAGATGAGGTAACTGAGGCACGGAGAAGTGAAGTGACTTGCCACAGTCACACAGCTGACAAGTGACGGAGGCGGGATTCGAACTCATGACCTCTGACTCCCAAGGCCGGGCTCTTTCCACTGAGCCACGCTGCTTCTCTGCTTGTACATTCCACGTGCTTAGTACAGCGCTCTGCACATAGTAAGCGCTCAATAAATACTATTGAATGAATGAATGAGTGTATGAGTTCTCCAAAGGAGTGGGTTGTAGAAGGAGAGAGGAGAAGGGGACGCAAAATTGAGCCTTGAGTCCCGCTCCCAGTTAGAAGAAGCATGTTAGAGAGGCAGCGTGGCTCAGTGGAAGGAGCCCGGGCTTGGGAGTCAGAGGACGTGGGTTCTAATCCCAGCTCTGCCACTTTGCTGCGTGACCGTGGGCAAGCCACTTCACTTCCCTGTGCCTCAGTTACCTCATCTGTAAAATGGGGATGAAGACTGTCAGCCCCACGTGGGACAACCTGATGATTACTTCCTATCTACCCCGGTGCTTGGAACAGTGCTCGGCACCTAGTAAGCGCTTAACGAATATCATAATTATTATTATTATGAAGTTGGAACCCAGAGGAGCCTGAGCAAGAGACTGAGAAGGAACAGTCAGAGAGACAGGAGGAGGACTAGGAGAGGACAGTGCTGATGAAGCCATGGTTAGATAACGTAACTTGCCTCCCATGGGAACTTGGGCAAGTCACTTAACTTCTCTTTGCCTCAGTTTCCTCTTCTGCAAAATGAAATAACTGTTTTCCCTTCCACTTAAACTGTGAGCTCTGTGCAGGACAGCGACTGTGTTTGACCCGATTATCTCGCTTAATACAGTGTTTGACGTATAATAAGCATTTAAATAATAAAACTTTTATTGCTATTACTATGTAAACATGACTTCTGCCCTCAAGGAGATTATAATCTAGCAGGGGAAACAGAAATCAAAATAAATTACTGTTAGGGGAAATGGATGGCTTAGTGGAAAGAGCACGGGCTTGGGAGCCAGAGGTCACGGGTTCTAATCCCACCTCAGCTGCTTGTCTACGTAGGAAGAACGGCTACTGAATCCCCGTTTTGCAGAGGAGGGAACTGAATCCCAGAGAAGTTAATTGACTTGACCAAGATCACACAGCAGACAAAGAGCAGAGCTAGGATTAGAACCCAGGTCCTCGGACTCCAAGGCCCCTGCTCTTTCTACTAAACCACACTGCTTCTTCTCCAGTTTCCCTTTTACTTAGTTGAAACCAGTTCCTAGAACCCTGAGGACAGGATGGGTGCAGGAGCCCAAACTGGTCACATCTGATCACACAGATAAGATAAAAAGGTTTCTTGAGAATTGGAAAGGCTCGGACAACCATATTTGTACCCCAGACAATATGGGGGCAGCTGGGCCACTGACAGAGTGGTCAGTGAAGCAGGAAGTGATCCTTTTGGGCAGTGCTGAACCCATGACGGAGAGCACCGTCTTCTGGTAGCACTGAAGCCCAGGGGTCTATTTCTCATCAGCTCATGGGCTCTCATCAGCTCACAGGTCAGGGTTCTAATCCTGACTCCGCTACTTGTCTGCTGGGTGACCTTGGACTAATCACTGACCTTGGACTAATCACTTCACTTCTCTGGGCCTTAGTGACCTCATCAGTAAAATGGGGATTGAGATTGTGAGCCCCACATGGGGCTCACATCCAACCCAATTTACTTGTATCCACCCCAGCGCTTAGTACAGTGCCCGGCACAAAGTAAGTGCTCAACAAATACCATAATTATTATTATTCCTTGCTCCTTCCTACCCCACCTCGCTACTCTCCTACTACAACCCTGTCTGCATACTTCGCTCCTCTAATGCCAACCCTCTCACTGTACCTTGATCTCATCTCTCTTGACCCTGACGTCTCGCCCACATCCTACCTCTGGCCTGGAATGCCCTCCCTCTTTATGACCCCCAGATCATCCCTCTCCCCACTTTCTAAGCCTTCTTGAAGGCCCATCTCCTCCAACAGGCCTTCCCTGACTGAGCCCTCATTTCCTCTTCTCCCACTCCCTTCTGCATCACCCAGGCACTTGGATTTGCTCTCTTTATTCACTCCTCCCTCAGCCCCACAGCACTAACGTACGGATCTGTAATTTATTTATATTGCTGTCTGCCTCCCCCTCTAGATTGTAAGCTTAGTGGGGGCAGGAAATGTATCTACCAACTCTGTTACATTGTACTTTCCTAAGTGTTTAGAACAGTGCTCATCAAAGTCTTATTGAAGGCATAACTCCTCCAAGAGGCTTTCCCTAAGCGCCCCTTTTCTCTTCTCCCACTTCCTTCTGCGTCGCCCTGGCTTGCTCCCTTTATTCATTCTTCCCGCCCCCGCCGCAGCCCCACAGCACTTAGGTGCATATCTGTCCCCGTTCACGCTTATCCTTATGTTGAAACCCTGGCCCACGTCCTCCCGCTGTCCCGGAATGCCCTCCTTCCTCACCTCCGCCAAACTAACTCTCTTTCCCTCTTCAAAACCCTACTGAGAGCTCACCTCCTCCAGGAAGCCTTCCCAGACTGTGCCCCCCTTTCCCTCTGATCCCCCTCCACCCTCTGCTCCTCCCTCTTCTCCCTTCATGTCCCCTCAGCTGAGACCCCTTTCCCTCTGCTCCCCCTCCCCTCCCTACCCCACCTTCTGTTCCTCCCCCTCCCTCCTTCCCCTCCCCTCAGCACTGTGCTCATTTGTATATATTTTTATTACCCTATTTATTTTGTTAATGAGGTGTACATCCCCTTGATTCTATTTATCGTGATAATGTTGTCTCGTTTTTGTTTCATTCTGTTTTGCTCTGCTGTCTTGTCTCCCCCGGTTAGACTGAGAGCCCGTCATTGGACAAGGATTGTCTCTGTTGCCGAATTGTACATTCTCAGCGCTTAGTACAGTGGTCTGCACATAGTAAGTGCTCAATAAAGACTATTGAATGAATGAATCTGTCATTTATATATATTAATTGTCCATCTCCCCCTCTAAACTCGTTGAGGGCAGGGAACGTGTCTGTTTATTGTTATACTGTACTATCCCAAGCACTTAGTACAGTGCTCTGCACACAGTAAGTGCTCAATAAATACGAGCGAATGCACAAATGAATATTCTGCACACAGTAAGCGCTCACTCAATAAAAACAATTGATTGATTAATGTTCTCCTGCTGCCACAGGTTAGACAAGAGTGGCTTGATGGAAAGAGCACAGGTTTGAAAGTCAGGGGTCGTGAGTTCTAATTCTGGCTCTGCCACTTGTCAGCTGTGTGACTTTGGGCAAGACACTTACCTTCTCTGTGCCTCAGTGACCTCATCTGTAAAATGCAGATTAAGACCATGAGTCCCACGTGGGACAACCTGATTTCCTTGTATCTACCCCAGAGCTTAGAACAGTGCTTGGCACAAAGTAAGCGCTTAACAAATACCATCGTTATCATGTTTAGACTGTGACCCCGTTGTTGGGCAGGGATTGGCTCTATCTGTTGCCGGATTGTACATTCCAAGGGCTTAGTCCAGTGCTCTGCACATAGTAAGCGCTCAATAAATACGACTGAATGAATGGACTCCGGGCTGCCCTTTTCCACTGGGTCACACACGGAGTGCAAACACCCTAGTACAACAGTGTCTGGACTACAAAAATGTACACAGTAAGTACATCTACAGAGCAACCCGGTCTTTCGTTTGGCCTTTGTCCCTTCCAGCCCATCCCATCCGCTGGAAACCATCCTTTTTTCCCTCAGATAATCGTGTTATTTGTTAAGTGCTTACTACAGGGCAAGCACTCTACGAAGTGCTGAGGTAAAAACAATACGGTGGGATCAGACACAGCCATTGTTCCACATGAGGTTCACAGTCCAAGGGAGAGGGATTTTTTTTTACGGCATTTGTTAAGCACTTGGTACAGTCAGAGGCACCGTACTAATTGCTGGGGTAGATACAAGCTACATGGCAGAGTGGATAAATCGCGGGCCCGGGAGTCAGAAGGTCGTGGGTTCTAATCCTGGCTCCACCACTTGTCTGCTGCGTGACCTTGGGTAAGCCATTTCACGTCTCTGTGTCTCAGTTACCTCCACTGTAAAATGGGGATTGAGACTTTGAGCCCCACATGGGACAGGGACTAAGTCCAACACAATTTGCTTGTATACACCCCAGCGCTTAATACAGTGCCTGGTACATGTTAAGCGCTTAATGAATACCACAGTTATTATTAACACAGTCAGATCAGACACAGCCACTGTCTCACATAAGGTTCACAGTCTGAGAGGGAATTTTTATTTTATGGCATTTGTTTAGCACTTACTATGTGCAGGCACTGTACTAAGCACTGGGGTAGATATAGGCTAATTAGGTTGGACACAGTCCATGTCCCACTTGGGTACATAGTCTTAACCCCCAATTTTACAGAGGGGGTAACTGAGGCACAGAGAAGTCAACTGACTCGCCTAAAGTCAAGAGCAGACAAGTGGTGGATCTGGGACTAAAACCCATGTGGCTCAGTGGAAAGAGCCCGGGTTTGTGAGTCAGAGGTCATGGGTTTGAATCCCAGTTCTGCTGCTTGCCAGCTGTGTGACTTTGGGCAAGTCACTTAACTTCTCTGTGCCTCAGTTACCTCATCTGTAAAATGGGGATTAAAAACTGTGAGCCCCACGTGGGACAACCCGTTCACCTTGCTTCCCCCAGCGCTGAGAACAGTGCTTTGCACATAGTAAGCGCTTAACAAATACTGCCGTTATTATTATTACTACTCTGACTCCGAGGCCGGTGCTCTATCCACCAGGCCTCGCCGTTTCTCTTAATCCCCATTTTACGGATGAGGAAACAGACACAGAGAAGTTCCCTGCACTCTCCTTCTTCGAGGTCACTGCTCTCTGGGCAGGGATCCACCCTCTAGGAGCCAATCATGTGATGTGTATAAACATAATAATAATAATGGTATTTGTTAAGCACTTACTATGTATCAGGCACTGTACAAAGCGCTGGGGTGGATACAAGCTAATCGGGCTGGACACAGTCCCTGTCCCACGTGGGGCTCACAGTCTCCATCCCCATTTTACAGATGAGGAAACTGTGGCACAGAGAAGTGAAGTCTCTTGCCCAAGGTCATACAGCAGACAGACGGTGGAGACAAAATTAGAACCCATAACTTTCTGGCTACTGGGCACGTGCTCTATCCACCATACCATGCCGCTTCCAGCACCTCAAACCAAACACCCAGTCCTGGTAAAGAATATGGATGATGGAAGCAGTGTAATCCAGTGGAAAGAACACAGGTCTAGAATCAGAGGACCTGGGTTCCAATCGTGGCTCCACCCCTTGTCTGTTGTGTCACTAAATGGCTCTGTACCTCAGCTGCCTCATCTGTAAAATGGGGACTCACCCCCTAGTTTCCCTGCTAGTCTGAGACCCCACCATGTGGAAAGGAACTGCTTTCCACCTGATTATCTTCTATCTACCTCAGTGCTTATTACTGTGTTTGACGCATAAGTAGTAGTAATAAAAATCGTGGTCTTTTTTATGCGCCTTCTATGTGACAGGCCCTGCACTAAACACTGGGGTAGGTACAAGGGAATCGGGTCGGACACAGTTCACCACCCACGTGGGGCTCACATTCGTAATCCCCATTTTACAGATGAGGTAACTGAGGCACTGAAAAGTGAAGTGACTTGCCAAAGGATACATTCATTCAATAGCATTTATTGAGCGCTTTCTATGTGCAGAGCACTGTACTAAGCGCTTGGAATGTGCAATTCCACAGCAGACAAGTGGCGGCGCTGGGATTAGAACCAGGGCCTTCTGACTCCCAGGCCTGTGCTTTATTCACTAGTCCACACTGCTTCTTTTATAGTATTATAGTATAATAGTATTATTATTATTATTATTAGAGGTGTTGAATATGCTTCAGACCTGAAAATTCAGGATAGTGAACCAGTGCAGAAGAGTTGATGATAAAAGAAAGTTTATGTCCTAGGTGACTTTAAAAAATCCCTTGCAATTCCACCCATTAAAGATAAAGTCGGGTAAACTATATCTATTAAAGACTTTAAGAACACAATACATTTTACTCTTATTGAGTACTAATACATGTCTATAAAAACAAAAGCCATAGTAGCATTAAGGATTTGGGTCCAAGTAATTCTAATTTCTGCAATGACACTTAAGTCATTGAAATAGTTAAGCGATTAAAACTGATTCAATTTTAAGGAGACAAATTAGAGTTACTAACCCACCCTGACTCCTCATTGCCTTTCCTCCACCCCTCTTCCTTTTTCCTTAAAAAAGTTCACGTCTGGGAGATGTAGGAAAAGAAATGATATACAGTTGCCCGTCCGACCGGAAGACACCTCTGACAGTGAAATTGACCCAGTGGGCTGGAATGCCCTCCCCCTCCTCAAATCTGACAATGACTCCCCCTGCCCTTCCAAGCCTTATTGAAGGCCCACCTCCTCCAAGAGGCCTTCCCTGACTAAACCCTCCTTTCCTCTTCTCCCACTCCCCCTGCGTCACCCTGACTTGCTCCCTTTATTCATCCCCCCTCCCAACCCCACAGCACTTATGTCCACATCTGTCAGTTATTTATTTCGACTAATGTCTGTCTCCCCCTCTAGACTGTAAGCCTGTTGTGGGAAGGGAATGAGTCTGTTTATTGTTAAAGTGTACTCTCCCAAGTGCTTAGTACAGTGCTCTGCACACAGTAAGCGCTCAATAAATACGACTGACTGCCTGAATAGATCCATGAGAGACACGCAATCCCTTTAGGCTACACACACATACACAGGCTGTTCCTTATGCTGTCATGTTTGTGATTTAATAATAATAATAATAATAATGTTTGTATTTGTTAAGCGCTTACTATGTGCCGAGCACTGTTCTAAATGCTGGGGTAGATACCGGGTCATCAGGTTGTCCCACGTGATTTGCAAAGCTTACTGCCATTTTTACTTTTGCCTCATCTGATGATTCTTACTGAGCGTCTACTTCCACTCCTTTCCTAACTGCAGTACCCCATCCTGGTCTATTTGAAGCCACTGACTCCCAGCTGTCACCTGGGCTGCAACAGCCAATCTTATGTATTGAGCGCTTACTGTGTGCGGGACTCTGTACTAAATACTTGGGAGAGTACAAGATAACAACGTAACAGACACATTCCCTGCCCACAACGAACTTACAGGGCCTGAGGCTTTGTTTTACTCTATCTGAAGGTGTTCCAATGCTGCCCAAAAGTTGATTAAAGTCACTCGTACCCTTCCATTTCCACAACCTTTAGTTTCTCTTCAATACCAGCAAGGAAGCAGGGAACATATTAATTATAGTTGAGGGCGACAGAAAAATGACTTGTATTTTCATTGCTCATAAGAGAGTTTAGAAACAAAAGCTAGGGGGAGAAAAAACTTGAACCCATGATATTAGAAGATCATTTTTGAAATATGGTATTGACCAAAGAATTCACTGGGTGACAGTGAATTAGATAAAGTGGCATTGGAAATCTATTAATTATCCTAACTACTCAGTTATGAAACTATTACCTAAATTCTCCCTCTAAGAAATTATTTGCCCTAGTGACTCACTGATAGAACAAATGCGTGTTTGAGATAAGCGCTTCTCTGAGGTCTCAAAACCACTGTTTCGGTAATGCTCTCTTCATTTTTATGATATAAAAAGATCCTAAAGGGGGTAAATGCCTCCATTTTACAGAGGGGGAAGTGCCAGGAAGAGTCCTGATTAAAAAAGGGTTCTTGACAGATCAGTGACAAATGAGATCTATAATTCTATTTATTTATATTGATGCCTATTTACTTGTTTTGATGTCTGGCTTCCCCCTTCTAGACTGTAAGCCAGGTGTGGGCAAGGATTGTCTCTGAATTGCTGAACTGTACTTTCCAAGCGCTTAGTACAGTGCTCTGCACACAGTAAGCGCTCAATAAATATGATTGATTGAATGAATGAGACCATCCTTCTATTCACTAGAGGATACTGCCTCCTAGAGCTGGAAAATAGAACTGTTAAATCTAGGTTCAGGAAGAAAAAAGCTATTTAACCTTCACCATTAAATTCTAATTTTAACGTCTTTGGTTGACCTCCAGCTTTTTCTCACCTCTAGTAAGAAAAAAAAACCAAAGAGGGCAAATGTAATGACATTTATTTAAGACTTTCTATGTGCAAAACACTGTACAAAGCACTGGGAGAGAATACCCGGGGGGAAGAATTAGACACCGTGACTGTCTCTCAGGGGACTCTCAATATCTGCCCAGTGAAGAGGCCCTCGGGTGGGCTTTTAATGTCTTCCCAATAAAGGGATTCAGTTACAATCCAAGACTGTAAATATGCTTGCTATTTCCCTGTTGAGGGCAAAACAACCACAAATAGGAAGAGAATTTCAAGGGCAAGGAGAATAGTAATGATAGTTGTGGTATTTGTTAAGTGTTTACTATGTGTCAAGCACTGTACTAAGTGGATTGTCAGGTCCCACTCGGGGTTTGCAGCTTAAGTAGGAAGCAGAAAAAGTACTGAATCCCCCGTTAGAGAAACTAAATGACTAGCCCAAGGTCAACCCAGCTTCATTAATTCAGCTCAGTGGCACTGCAGCTCCTTCCAAGAGGTATCCAAGAGAGTGAGTAATGAAGGATTCACTCTGAGAATGCACAGCTGAATTATAGTTTATACCGTGTATGCACTACAATTGATTGGCTATGCCTCTCGCCTATCAATCAAGGGTATTTCTTGAGCACTTACCGTTTCAGAGCATTTGGGACAGTTCAATGTATTAGAGTTAGTCGACATGATCCCTGCCTTCAGGGAGCTTATGGTCGGGGGGGGTGGGTGAGAAGTGGGGAAGGCGATGGAGACAGGCATTAAAATCAATTACAGGTACAACACAGGCAGATAGAAAAATGGCAGTATATAGCGAAGTGTAAATATGTCCTATGGTGTATCAAAGTGTTTAAGGGGTACAGACCCAAAAGCATAAGTGACCCAGAAAGGAGGGTAAATAGGTTAGTCAGGGAAGGTCTGAGAGGAGATGTGATTTTAGTTGGACTTTGAAGATGGAGAGAGCGGTGGTCTGCCGGCTATGAAGGCAGAGGGAGTTCTAGGCCGGAGGGATGAAATAAAAAAGGGTCAGCGATGAAAGACTGAGGTATTCGAAGTAGGTTGGTGTTAGATGTGTGAAGTGTGTGGGTCGGGCTGTAGTGGGATATAAGCTGCATTAGCTAGGATGGAGAGAGAGCTGAGTGGGTGCCTTAAAGGTGACAGTAAGGAGTTTCCGTCTGATGCTGAGATGGAAGGACAAGCACTGGAGGTTTTTGTTCAGTGGGAAGGTGTGGCCCGAAACATTAAAAAAAAATGATCCGGACAACAAAGTGAAAGTAGGGACTTAAGTGGGGAGAGGCTGGAGGTAGGGAAGTCAGCAAGTAGGCTAATGAAGTCAGCAAAGAAATATCTGAGAAGTGCTTGAATCAGCATGGTAGACAGGGCTAGATTTAGTGACTGACTAAATATGTGGGTTAAATGTGATAATAATGATGGCCTTTGTTAAGTGCTTACTATGTGCCACACATTGTACTAAGCACTGGGGTGGATACAAGCAAATCGGGTTCTTCACAAGTCCCTGTTCCACATGGGGCTCACAGTCTCAACCCCCATTTTACAGATGAGGTAACAGAAGCCCAGGGAAGTGAAGTGACTTGCACAAGGTCACACAGCAGACAAGAGGTGGAGCCAGTATTAGAACCCATGACCTTCTGACTTCCAGGCCTGTGTTCTATCTGCTACGCCATAATGCTTCATATGAGTCAAAGATAATGTCAAGATTACTGGCTTGTGAGACAGAGGACGGCTGTGTTGTCTACAGTGATAAAGGAAAGTCTGGGGAAGGACAAGGTTTGGGTGGGAAGATGAGGAATTCTGTTTTGGACCTGTTATGTTTGAGGTTTCGGTGGGACATCCAAGTAGAGGTGTTCTGAAAGCAGGAGGAAAAGCAAAAACGCAGAGGAGAGAGGTCAGGGCTAGAGAGGTAGATATGGAAATCATCTGTGTCGAGATGGTAGTTAAAACTGTGGGAGTAATGAGTTTCTCCAAGGAAGTGAGTACAGACGGAGAACTGAAGACTGTAAGCCACTAGATCATTTTAACCAACTCTCTTGCACTGTATCAATCAATCAATCGTATAGCCAGTGCTTAGAACAGTGCTTGGCACATAGTAAGCGCTTAACAAATACCATCACTATTTATTGAGTGCTTACTGTGTTCAGAGCACTGTACAAAGTTCTTGAGAGAGTACGAAATAAGAGAGTTGGTAAACAGGTTACCTACCCACAAGGAACTTACAGTAGAGGGAGAGACAGACATTACATTACGAGTATGTACATAAATGCTGTGGGGCTGAGCATGGGGTGAAAAATGGGCACAAATCAAGCTCAGTTCAGTGGTCTGCATGTAGTAAATGCTCCTTATATACCACTGATTGATTGAGAAGGGGACCAAGAATTTAGCAGTGAAGGACCCCCACAATTTTGGGGTGGGAATGAGATGAAGAGTGGGCAAAAGGGACTGAGGAGTAGCCTGAGTGGCCTGTTCTGTGCCCTTGGTCTAGTCACATAACTTGAGAATCAGTATGGCGTAGTGGATAGAGCACGGATCTGAGGATCAGAAGTCAGAGGTTCTAATCCTGGCTCTGCGATACCTGCTGTGTGACCTTGAGCAAGTCACTTCACTTCCCTGTGTCTCAGTTCCTTCTTCTGTAAAATGGGGATTGAGACTGTGAGCCTCACGTGGGACAGCCATGTCCAACCCGATTTGCTTGTATCCACCCCAGTACTTAGTACAGTGTCTGGCACACAGTATGCGTTTAACAAATACCATTATTATTATTATAACTTCTCCATGCCTCACTTTATTCGCTTGTTAAATGGGGATTCAATACCAGCTCTCTTTCTCCTTTAGACTGTGAGCCCCATGTCCAGCCAGTTTACCTCGTTTCTACCCCAGGGCTAAGTACTGTGCTCGACACAAAGCAGGTTTAAATTAAAAAACCCCAAAACAACCCAGAATTATTAGATGCTAGTTTATCACTAGTTTGCATTGTGTATGCCCTATTGAATAACTGTATATTCTGTGCACTTTTAAATGAATAGTTCATATTGAGTATGCGTTATTTGATCAAAAGTTTATATGGAATATGCACCATGATGTGATGTTTAAAGAAAAAACTTCTAACGCTAAAATTTAAATGGATGAACCACTTCAAACCTCCCATTCCCCTATGATGGCATTCTCCAAGATGACACCCCATCCCGACAGCAGGGGATTGAATATGTGATTATTTGTTCAAACCCTGGCAAACATCCAGATTCATAAAACCTTTTAATTCGAGGAAGTGAAGCACAATATGCTTTTCCTCACTACTTTTGGCTTTGCACTGTAGCATTGTTATGGAGCAGAAAATAAACTTGCAAGAAGGAAACCCCCCAATTCCTCCAAGTGGGGTGGCCGGCCTAACGGATCACTCCAGTACAAGATAAACATGGCCATTAACACAAACTATGATGGAAAACAGGTCAAACTTCCAAAAAGAATTCTGATGGGCACATTAAAAACAAGTCTGAGGATCCTGACATTTTACCTATTTAGGGAAAAATTGAACACGATTCAAAATAAACAGGGAATCTATAAAAGAGGGGGGGTTAGTTTAGAGGAGATTAATGGAGAGTCTAAATCTGTTTTGATTTTCTGTCTGTGGTCTGCAGAGAAACACCTGAGAAAACTCCCTTAGCTAATTTCAAAATATTTTGCATGCAGTTTTAAGCAGTCAGTGGGACATGTTTGAACACTCTGTGAGATTCAGCATTTACTAAATTGCAGGGAATCAGGACAAATAGGAAATGAAAGAACCTGGGTGAAGTTTAGATCTGATGACCTAAACAAAGAGCACAAGCCTGGGAGTCAGAGAACCTGGGTTCTAATTCCCACTCTCCCACTTTCCTACTGTGACACCTTGGGCAAATCTCTTAACTTCTCTACCGCTCAGTTCCCTTTTCTGTAAAGTGGGGATTCAACACCTATTCTGCTTCCTACTTTGACTAGGAGCTTCCTATGGCACAGGGATTGAGTTTGACCTGATTTCCTTGTATCTACCCCAATCTTTAACACAGAATAAGCACTTAAATACCATTCTGATTACTATTATGATTGTGGTCCTCAAAGTATTTTACAGATGAGATAACTGAGGCCCAGAGAATAATAATAATAATGTTGGTATTTGTTAAGCGCTTACTATGTGCCGAGCACTGTTCTAAGCTCTGGGGTAGACATAGGGGAATCAGGTTGTCCCACGTGGGGCTCACAGTCTTAATCCCCATTTTACAGATGAGGGAACTGAGGCACAGAGAAGTTAAGTGACTTGCCCACAGTCACACAGCTGACAAGTGGCAGAGCTGGGATTCGAACTCATGAACCCTGACTCCAAAGCCCGCGCTCTTTCCACTGAGCCACGCTGCTTCTCCAGAGAAGTGAAGTGACTGACTCCAGGTCACACAGGAGACAAGTGGTGGAGCCAGGATTAGAATCCATGACCTTCTGACTCCCAGACCTGGCTCTATCCACTATACCATGCTGCTTCCTTGGGAAGACTGCAGTGAAGGCAGCTGTTGTTGCTGTTTTGAGGCCTTCTCTGACTAAACCTCCCTTTCCTCTTCTCCCACTCCTTCTATGTCACCCTGGCTCGCTCCCTTTATTCACCCGCCTCGCCCAGGCCCCCACCATTTATGTCCACATCTGTCATTTCTTTATTTCTACTAATGTCTGTCTCCCCCGCTGTGCTGTAAGCTCATTGCAGGCAGGGAATGCATCCATTGATTTTATACTGTACTCTCCTGAGCACTTTGTGCTCCGCGGGAGCACTCTGCATACTGTAAGTGCTCAATACATAGGATTGACTAACTCACTGTTGGACTCTGTGCAGCAAGGAACCTGAAATTCTGCTCCTCGAGTGACGCCACACTACTGAGCTTTCTTTTTGGCTTTATGTTCTTTCTGTGTTTTGTTTCCTCTCTTCTCATGGGTCTATTGCCAGTGCCTTCTTTCCCTTTTGCATTTTCAGACTGTGAGCCCCACAGGGGACAGGGACTGGTGTCTAATTCCCACTCGGTAGGGTTATCAGGAATAGTAATTAAAATGTTTTGCAAATGACACATATCAACATCTCCAACGCCTTGGGCAAAAGCCCTTCCTCTTGTTCTGTAAGCCCTCTGATCTTAAAATAGTCTGACATATGCTCTGGCTTACTCTCTCCATCACCCCTCTCTGGAAGATGCCTTAATAATGTTAATAATAATAATAAGTGTTTGCTAATCAATCATTGATAGTGCTACTATGTGCATAGCACTGTATTAAGCACTTGGAATAATAATAATAATAATAATAACGATGGCATTTGTTAAGCGCTTACTATGTGCCACTGTTCTAAGCGCTGGGGTAGATACAGGGTAATCAGGTTGTCCCACGTGAGGCTCACAGTCTTCATCCCCATTTTACAGATGAGGTCACTGAGGCACAGAGAAGTTAAGTGACTTGCCTAGTCACACAGCAGACAAGTGGTGGAGCCAGAATTAGAACCCGTGTCCTCTGACTCCCAAGCCTGTGCTCTTGCCACTAAGCCACGCTGCAGCTGTACAATACTACATAATTAGTGGACACATTCCCTGCCAATTAAGAGCTTACAGTCTCGAGGTTACTATGTGCCAAGCACTATACTAAGCACTGAGGCAGATGGAAGATAATCGGGTTGGACACAGTCGCTGTCCTACATGGGGCTCACAGCCTAAGTAGGAGGGAAAACTGGTTTCTTAACTCCCATTTTAAAGATGAAGAAACTGAGGAGCACAAGTTAAGTGACTTTTTTATGGTATTTGTTGAGCACATACTATGTGCCAGGCACTGTAATAAGTGCTGGTGAAGATACAAGATAATCAGCTTGGACACAGCTCATATTCCCATTTTCCAGATAAGGAAACCACGGCCCAGAGAAGTGAAATGGCTTGCCCAAGGTCCCAGGGCAGACAAGTGGTAGAGCCAAGATTAGAACCCAGATCCTTCTGACTGCCAGGTGTATGCTCTATCCATTCATTCATTTATTCAAAAGTATTTACTGAACACCTACTGTGTGCAAAGCACTGTACTAAGTGCTTGGGAGAGTATAACAACAAACAGACATGTTCCGTGTCCACAACAAGTTCACAGTCCAGAGGGGGAGACAGACATGAATAAAAATAAATAGACAAATAAATAAATTACAGGTCTATACATATGTGCTGTGGTGATGGGAGGGAGGATGAATGAAGGAGCAAGTCAGAGCCGGCACAGAAGGGAGTGGGAGAAGAGGAGAGGAGGGCTTAGTCAGGGAAGCCAGCTGCTTCTCAAAGTGTCACTACAAGCAAGTGGACTTTAGGACACTATTTCATCTGAGGGTATTTCTACACCCGAGAGGTCCTCCATATTGCAACTGGCAGCTGTGTGGAAGAAAGGCACACTCTTGGGTCAGTGGTTCACTGCACAGATGTCAGTGATCAGAGAGCTCTTCAAGGAAGAATGTTCTCTGGCAATACCAAGGTCTTCACTGCCCAACAGCCTGGAAGAAGTTGTTTTGAATTCAGTTCGGAGACGCATTCCTGCAGTAGGGCTTTCAACGACACCCTTGGGCCTGAGAGAAATAATGCTTCTCCCTGACTTTCCCTTCACCGGAGGCTGCACCATCACCCTCGCTCTCTCACAAGCCCCAACCTTGGCCTTTTCCTCGACTCATCTCTCTTTCAACCCACGGATTCAATCCGTCACCGAATCCTGTCAGTTGGACCTTCACGACATCTCTGGAATCCACCCATTCCTCTCCACCCAAACTGTTACCGCATTAATCCAAGCACTTAGCGTATCCTGCCTCGACTACTGCATCCTTGCTGTGACCGCCCAGCCTCCTGACTCTCCCCACTTCAGAGAAGCATTCCATCCATGTTTCTCCACTCCTCAAGAACCTCCAGTGATTACCCAACCACTCCATATCAAAGAGAAACTCCCTACCATCGGCTTTACAGCAGTCGATCACCCTGCCCCGTCCTTCCTCCCTGATTTCCTACTACAACCCAGCCCGCACACTTCACTCCTCTAATGCCACTACTGAACCGGCTTAGTACAGTGCTCTGCACATAGTAAGCGCTCAATAAATACTATTGAATGAATCACGTCTATCTCACCACGGAACCCTTGCCCACGTCCTGCCTCTGGCCTGGAATACCCCTCTTCACACCCAATCGTTCCCCTTCCCAGACTGGGCACCCCCTCCCTTTTCCCTCTGCTCCCCCTCCACCCTCTGCTCCTCCCCTTCCCCCTTCCCCTCCCCTCAGCACTGTGCTCATTTGTATATACTATTTATTACTCTATTTATTTTGTGAATGAGGTGTACATCCCCTTGATTCTATCGTGATAACGTTGTCTTGTTTTCATTTCATTCTGTTTTGCTCTGCCGTCTGTCTCCCCTGATTAGACCGCGAGCCCGTCATTGGGCAGGGATTGTCTCTATCTGTTGCCGAATTGTACATTCCAAATGCTTAGTACAGTGCTCTGCACATAGTAAGCGCTCGATAAATACTATTGAATGAATTGATTATTCACTCTCCCCGACTTCAGAGCCTTATTGATAGCACATCTGCAAGAGACCTTTCTCGACTAAACCCCCGTTTCCTCTTCTCTTGCTCCCTTCCTCATCAACCTTGCACTTGGATTTCCAACCTTTATTCACCCACTCTCAGCCCACAGCACTTATGTCCACATCTGTAATTTTATTTATACTAATATGTCTTCCCCTCTAGACCTGTCAGCTTTTTTTTCATATTTTTGTTTTAAATGGCACTTGTTAAGCACTTATTATGTGCTGGGTACTGTACTAGGCATTAGGGTAGATGCCAGCTAATCAGGTTGGACACAGTCCCTGTCCCGCATAGGGCTCACAGTCTTAATCCCCATTTTACAGATGAGGTATCCGAGTTCCGGAGAGGTTATGTGACTTGCCCAATGTCACACAGCAGACAAGTGGAAGAGCTGGGATTAGAACCCAGGTCCTTTTGATTTCCAGGCCCATGCTCTAGTCAGGGAATGGAACCACCAACTCTGCTACATTGTACTTTCCTAAATGCTTAGTACAGTGCTTGGCACATTGTAAGCTCTCAAGTAATATGACTGACTGATTATGCACTTTCCATACTAGGACACCTGAGAGTGAGCATAAAAAATGCTCAATAGATGCCATTCATTCATTCAGTCAATTCAATCGTATTTACTGAGCGCTTAGTATATGCAAAACACTGTACTAAGCACTTACCATTGATTGACTGAATAGACATGAAGGGGAGTTAGGTGAAAGGATAGCATTAACCTATCCAGAAGCTGCTGTCAGGGCTGAGTTGGGAACTGCCCTCTAAACCGTAAGGTCACTGTGGGCAGGGAACGCTTCTACCAACTCTGTTGTTCTGAAATAATAATAATAATAATGTTGGTATTTGTTAAGCACTTACTATGTGCAGAGCACTGTTCTAAGCGCTGGGGGAGATACAGGTTAATCAGGTTGTCCCACGTGAGGCTCACGGTTAATCCCCATTTTACAGATGAGGTAACTGAGGCACAGAGAAGTGAAGTGATTTGCCCACAGTCACACAGCTGACAAGTGGCCGAGCCGGGATTCGAACCCATGAGCTCTGACTCCCAACCCCGAGCTCTTTCCACTGAGCCACGCTGCTTCTCACTTTCCCGAGTGCTTAATACAGTGCATATAGTAAGTAGTCAATAGATATGATTGATTTATTGACTGAGGAGCCTCAGAGCCAGATTCCACTGGCCAATCAGTTCACCTTTCTGGGCCTCAGGAAGTGGCAGAAGCAAAGACACAATTGCTCAATAGTAATAATAATAATAGTAATAATGAAGGTATTTGTTAAGTGCTTACTATGTGCCAAGCACTACTCATTCAATCATATTTTTTGAGCGTTTACTATGTGCAGAGCACTGTATTAAGTGCTTGGACTGTACAATTCAGCAACAGATAGAGACAATCCCTGCCTATCAACGGGTTCACAGTCTAAACGGGGGGAGAAACAACAGAACAAGTAGTTTGGTGACAAAACAAAACAAGTAGCCTGGCGACAATTCTAAGCACTGGGTTAGATATGAGATAATCAGTTTGGACAGTCTTAATCCCCATTTTTCAGATGAATAATTGAGGCACAGAGAAGTGAAGTGATTTGCCCAAGGTCACACAGCAAACAAGTGGCAGAGACAGAATTAGAACCCATGACCTTCTGACGCCGCTCTGCAAACAGTTGGGGCTGGAGGAATGAAAGGGAAGAGGTTCTTGGCAGGCATACACAGATCATTTATCTTTATTATTGGATTCACTCAGCCCATTTCCGCTAAGTCTGCACACGGTGCTGGGGAAGTTACATAATCATGTCCGATACAATCCCTTCCCCACAGGCAGTTCACAGTATACGAGGTAGGGAAAGAAGGCTCGGAGTAAGTGACTTGTACAAGGTCACACAGCAGTTGAGTGGAGCTAGGATCAAAACCCAAGTCTCCAAACTCCCAGTTCAATATTCTTTCCATAGACCACACCGCTTTACCATTAATGGCTTCCCAAGATGGAAATGAATTAGTGAGAACACGGAGTTTTGTCCCTTAATGATTGTTTTTGTTTTTAAATGGTATTAAGTGCTTACTATGTGCCAGGCACTGTACTAAATCCTGGGACAGATACAAGTTAATCAGGTTGGACACAATCCACGCTCCATATGAGGTTCACAGTCCTAATCCCCACTTTACAAATGAGGTAATAGACTCAGAGAAGTGATTTGCCCAAGGTCACCCAGAAGACAAGTGTCAGAGCAGGGATTAGAACCCAGGCCCTTCTGATTCCCAGGCCCGTGCTCTTTCAACTAGGCCACGCTGCTTCTCAACTTGTTCTTTTTTGCTGCTTGTTGTAGAAATGGTGTATGATTAGACTGAATATATTCACTTCTTCCACAACGTGTGTTCTCTTTGCATTTTGCACAGAATTCTGTTATGGGATTAGAGGATGATTTTCCCCCAACACACAGCTCCCCAGATAGACTACGGAAGGAGAAGAGTTTGTGCCTATGCTTGTGGCAATCATCTGTCCGTGTGTATTGTCTCACGAGTGGACATGGGTTCTAATCTCAATCCACCACTTGTCTTCTGGGTGACCTTGGGCAAGTTACTTCACTTCACTGTGCCTCAGCTACCTCAACTGTAAAATGAGGATTGAGACTGTGAGCCCCACATGGGACGGGGACTGTGTCCAACCCAATTTGCTTGTATCCACTCCAGCGCTTAGTACAGTGCCTGACACATAATAAGCACTTAACAAATACCACAATTATTCGAGAAGCAGCATGGCTCAGTGGAAAGAGCATGGGCTTGGGAGTCAGAGGTCATGAGTTCAAATCCCGGCTCAGCCACTTGTCAGCTGTGTGACTTTGAGCAAGTCACTTAACTTCTCTGTGCCTCAGTCACCCCATCTGTAAAATGGGGATTAAGATTGTGAGCCCGCATGGGACAACCCGATCATCTTGTAACCTCCCCAGCTCTTAGAACAGTGCTTTGCACATAGTAAACGCTTAACAAATGCCAACATTATTATTATCTCTCTCATTTAACTCACATATTTTAACCTGTCACTAAACCTGGCCCCATCTCTTTACCGAAATTGCTTGTATCCACCCCAGTGCTTATTACAGGGCCTGGTACTTGGTAAACACGTAAAAATACCACAATAATTATAAGGCGGAATTCTCTCTTTCCTCCCTCCGTCCCATCCCCCTCTTTCCCTTCCCTTCTTTTCTATCCCTCTCTCCTTCCTTCTCGCTTCAGTTTCCACAACTGGTGGAGGGAAACTGATCATTTGAAAAAAGTTTTGCTGGATTACCCACTGCAGCAACTGTGGGAGCCAGGCTCTTTAGTTCCCATTTTCCAGGTAAGGAAGGAGCAGGGTTGAGCAATTGCAATATGTACTTGCAGACTAATGATTAGCCCAGGGATCTGCTATCTGAATGCCACACATTTCTTGGTTGGTTAGCAGAACTTCCGTTCATGGAGTCAGGCGTTTCTAAGAATTCCCCCGTCCCTCGCCTCCCACCCCCCAGGAGCCAGCGAGGGTGCCAGGGAGGAGAGGTCCTTCAATGGTCAATCTAATAATAATAATAATAATAATAATGTTAATTACGGCACTTGTTAAGCTACGATAGATACAAGTTAATCAGGTCGGACACAGTGCTTGTCCCACATGGGGGGCACAGCCTAAGAAGGAGGGAGAACAAGTACAGTCTCCCCATTTTACAGTTGAGGAAACACAGAGTAATTAAGTGGCTTGTCCAAAGTCATATAGCCCCAAATTTGCAGAGCTGGGATTGGAACCCAGGTCTTCTGACTCCCAAGCCCATGCTCTTTCCACTAGGCCATGTGCTGAGAAATTCAATATTATCTTGTATCTACCCCAGCGCTTAGTACAGTGTGTGCCTAGTGGAAAGAGTCTGGCATTGAGAGCCAGAGAACCTGGGTTCTAATCCCAGATCAGCCACTTGTCTGCTGGGTGAAGTTAGGAAAATCACTTAACAACTCTGTGCCTCAATTACTTCACCTGTAAAATGTGAATTAAATCCTCCTTCTCCCTCCACCTTAGACTGCGAGCCCCATGTAGGACACAGACCATGGCCAACCTGATTATCTAGTATTTAGCCCAGTGCTTAGTGCCGTGCCTGGCACATTGTAAGCGCTTAGTAAAGTCCCTGGTACATGGTAAGTGCTTAACAAATATCATTATTATTATTATAATCAATCGTATTTGTTGAGTGCTTACTGTGCTCAGAGGACTGTACTAAGCACTTGGGAGAGGACAATATACAATATAACAACATAACAGACATATTCCCTGCCCACAATAATAATGCAGAGCCATTCTACAGTATGAAATACTTTCAAAATGTGGTTTGTTGGGGAGAGGTCAAGTTGAAATGCCTAGAGGTGTTAGTGTTAGTCACATACCTTCCGATCATCTACCGGGCAACTCATGAACAGCAAAAGTCTTTGTAAAAGCCCAAGTTGAGGGGAAGCCAGTGATTGTAGGAGAAGCCGACCTGCTCTCTAATTACCGTGAAGGGACTTAATTACAAAAGCTCTACAAATCTCTTAGGTTTTAAAGATTTCTGTAATCATAATTGTTCCGGGCTGAGAGGGAATGTCGGACCTTGAATTTCACTGGTAACTGGAGAAGTGAGAAAGTGGTGAATGTAAGGGGAGAATAGGGAAGTTTGCTTTGCTTTGAACCAAGGAAGGCAAGAATCCTGGACACAGACGCTCAAATGGATTGTGATTCACTGGATTGTTCCGAGACAACCTTAATAATGATGGTTTTTGTTAAGCGCTTACTATGGGCCAGGCACTGTAATAAGTGCTGGGGTGGATACAAGCAAATCGAATTGGACACAGTCCCTGTCCCACATGGGGCTCACAGTCTCAATCCCCATTTTCCAGATGAGGTAACTGAGGCCCAGAGAAGTAAAGTGCACACCAGACAAGTGGCCGGGACAGGATTAGAACCCGTGACCTTCTGACTCCCAGGCCCATGCTCTATCCACCACACCATGCTGCTTCTCACCTCACCTTAGCTGGGTGCTTTCCTTCAGAGCTGAGTTTAATTTGGAATCTATTTCGCAGGGTCATATCTCCAAGCACTTTTCATCTTTAAATGGCACGTGACATGGAACCTAATTGTCTGCCCTTAAATAACGAGTCTTTTCAGAAATTCTCTGGGCCGAGTTGGCATAATTAAATATTTCTCATCTTTTCACATTCTCATCGTTTAATGCAGATATAAATATCTCATGAGTTGAGGGGAAAAGTTATTGGCAGATCTTTGGAACGGTGAAAGGACTGTGATCGCAGTGACAAGGAATGGAGAAGAAAGGATTTTTCGCATAGAACAGTATGTGCAGGAGCATAAGTCTAGCTAAAAAAGAACAAAGGCATCAACTTTTTTACTGTGAGTGGGAAGACGGGTTACAATACGCCTTGTACTATAATCCTATAGAAGAAGTTCTAATTGAGTTTCAATATTAAGGTCAAATAAAACGTTACTTCTTGAAGGTCCCTGTGGACTTTGCTTTTAATGAGGACTCTTCAAACAGAAGTCATGTAGTTTTAAACTTTAAGCTCATTGTGGGCAGGGAACGTGTCTACCGACACTGTTGTATTGTACTTTCCAAGCGCTTAGTACAGCGCTCTGCACCCAGTAAGTGCTCAATAAATACAACTGAATGAATAAATGCACCGATTGACCATCTGGATGATATCCTGCCTGCTTAGCTACAGCAAAAACTCTCCTGGACACGGAAAAGAATTTGGAATAGATGGCATGGTGTTGCAGGGATTGTGTCTTCTAAGTCTTTTGCACTTTCCTAAAACTTCTGGATCCACTACCAGAACAATTGTGGAGTGGGGCGTTCTGGGAGAGATGCGTGTCCATGGAGTCGCAATGGGCTGGAGATCACTCAACAACATAACACAAGACAAGGGCTTAGAACGATGGTCTGCACAAATAGGTGTTCAAGTAGAGAAGCAGCGGGGTCCAGGTGGTAGAGCATGGGCCTGGGTTCTAATCCCGGCTACATCACTTGCCTGCTGTGTGACCTTGGGCAAATCACTTCACTTCTCTGCGCCTCAGTTACCTCATAGTAAAATGGGGATTGAAACTATAATCTCCATGTGGGACAGGGACTGCATCTGACCTTTCATTCATTCAATCATATTTATTGAGCGCTTACCACGTGCAAAGAACTGTACTAAGCTCTTGGGAGTGTACAACATAACAATAAGCAGACACATTTCCTGCCCACAATAGGCTCACAGTCTAGAAGGAGAGGCAGACATTTATATATAGAGAGAAATATATATGTAAATAAATGAATCAATAAATAAATTAGAACCTTGAGGCTGGGAGGAGGGATAAATGAAGAGGTGACACAGAAGAGAGAGAAGAGATTATCTTGTATCTACCCCAGTGCTTAGAACAGTGCCTGGCACACAGTGAGCACTTAATACCATAAAACAACAACAAAAAATAAAACCAAACACAACTGATTAGACCCGAGTCTCCTCAGATCCCCTGCCCTACGATTCCAACCTGGGGAGTGGGCCCTAAGAACCTGAACCAGCCTTCACTCCACAATGGCCTGTTCCACAAAATCAACTTTCCCAATGGCTTTTGGATGAAAAAAACAAAAGCCACCCCTCCCACAAAAATAAAAAGACACTCGTCCCACCCTCGATACCCTGTCACTGTCTCTGCCCTGGAGTTCCCATTCAGATATACAATTCCATTTATTTTATTAATGATATATATATATAAAACTCTAATTCTATTTATTTATATTGATGCTGTTGATGCCTGTTTACTTGCTTTGATGTCTGCCTTCCCCCTTCTAGACTGTGAGCCCGTTGTGGGCAAGGATTGTCTCTGTTGCTGAATTGTACTTTCCAAACGCTTAGTACAGTGCTCTAGACACAGTAAGCACTCAAAAAGCATGACTGAATGGAAGATCAGTGATTAGTACAGTGTGTGGCACATAGTAAGCGCTTAATACCATAATGATTATTATTATCATCATCATCTCCCAATGTCACGTGGGGGAGGAGAAACAGCATTGCCTATGGGAACGAGCTCAGGCTTGGGAGTCAGAGGACTGGGGTGCTCATTTCATCTCCATTCTTTGCCAGCTGTGTAACCTTGGAAAAATCATTTGACTTCTCCGTGCCTCCATTTCCACATCTGTCAAATAGGAATTAAATCCTACCCTCTTCTACTTAGGCTGTGAGCCCCATGTGGGACAGGGTTGATGTCCAAACTGAGTGTCTTGTATCTACGCCAGCACTTAGCATGGGGTGTAAGATAATAATAATTATTATCATAACATCAGGGTGGAGGGAGGATGACTTCCACTCCTCCCCCATCCTTCCCCTCATCCCTTCCCCTTGGCTCAAGGATCCTCTACACTGTGGTGGAAGGAATGGGGAAAAAGTGAGGAGAGAGGAGAATGGTAACAAAAACAAAAAGTGACTGGTACGAAGCTGCCCCGACCTGAAGTACCTAGAAGCATGGTTTCTGTGTTGTAAGTTCGGGCTCTCGGAAATCTCGAAATAGGTTATGTTTCTGCATAGCAGTAGTGGGAGAAATAGTGCTTATTACATGCCTACTCTAAGCAGAACACTGGAACTCTGCTCCTCCACCTCTCCCTTCCCATCCCCACAGCACTGTACTCGTCCGCTCAACTGTATATATTTTCCTTACCCTATTTATTTTGTTAATGAATTGTACATCGCCTCGATTCTATTTAGTTGCCATTGTTTTTACGAGATGTTCTTCCCCTTGACTCTGTTTATTGCCATTGTTCTCGTCTGTCCGTCTCCCCCGATTAGACTGTAAGCCCGTCAAACGGCAGGGACTGTCTCTATCTGTTGCCGACTTGTTCATCCCAAGCGCTTAGTCCAGTGCTCTGCACATAGTAAGCGCTCAATAAATACTATTGAATGAATGAATAGAGGAAAAAGCATAGCCCTGGGAATCAAGAGGACCTGTCGATTCTGACTGTCAAATGCTCACAGTGTGACTTTAGGCAAGTCACTTAACTTCTCTAGTGGGAGTCAGAAGGTCATAGGTTCTAATCCCCGCTCTAATTCCCACTCCACCATTTGTCTGTGTGACCTTGGTCAAGTCATTTCACTTCTCTGGGCCTCAGTTACCTCATCTATAAAATGGGTATTGAGACTGAGCCCCACATAATAATAATAATAATAATAATGTTGGTATTTGTTAAGCGCTTACTATTTGCCGAGCACTGTTCTAAGCGCTGGGGGAGATACGGGGTCATCAGGTTGTCCCACGTGAGGCTCACAGTTAATCCCCATTTTACAGAGGTAACTGAGGCACAGAGAAGTGAAGTGACTTGCCCACAGTCACACAGCTGACAAGTGGCAGAGCTGGGATTTGAACTCATGACCTCTGACTCCCAAGCCTGTGCTCTTTCCACTGAGCCACGCTGCTTCTCTATGGGACATGGGCTATGTCAATTTGCTTGTATTCACCCCAGTGCTTAGTACAGTGCCTGACACACAGTAAGTGCTTAACAAAGACCATTATTATTATTATTATTATTGTTTATTATTGCTATTATTTTCTGTGCCTCAGTTCTCCTGCTCTCCCTCCTACTTAGACTGTGAGCCTCATTCATTCATTCATTCAGCTGTATTTATTGAGCGCTTACTGTGTACAGAGCACTATACTAAGTGCTTGGAAAGTACAATTTGAGACAACCCCTACCCAACAGTGGGCTCACAGTCTAGAAGGGGGAAGACAGGCAACAAAACAAAACAAGTAGAAAGGCATGAATAGTATCAATATAAATACATAGATTTCTAGATGTATATGCATCATTAATAAAATAAATAGAATAATAAATATATACATATACACATAAGTGCTGTGGGGTGGTTACGGGGTAGAGCAGAGGGAGGCAGATGAGGCGATGGGGAGGGGAGGAGGAGCAGAGGGACAGGGGGACTTAGTCTGTGTCCACTCTAATTACCTTGTATCTACCCCAGTACTTAAAACAGTGTGACACAGAGAAAGTGCTCAACAAATAACATTAAAAAAAAAATCTCTCTTTCATATGCCCTTTTCTCTGGTTTCTACGTGAAGTCCAGGCCAGGGTGAAGAGGTCCAAGGTTCATTCGATCGGATTTCATTCAATCATATTTATTGAGCATTACTGTGTGCAGAGCATTGTACTAAGGGCTCGGGAGACTACAATAAAACAAATAGACAGGTTCCACAAAGAGGGGCACAAGACCAGGAAAGGGAAACGAGACTGGTTCAGCAAGACCCCTAACTCCAGTGACACTGTACATATTTATTTACTTTTTGGAAATAGGGGGAGGAAAGAGGTTTTCGAGCGGACGATGTCACATTATGAAGGAATCACATTACATGGCACTGAGTGAAGGAAGCTCCATCAGTGCTTTAAAAATGGAGTTGGTCTGCATTTATCTATCTTGTCATTCTGAGTGTTCAAGGTGTCCCCTGACAATTATCACAGGGAGTGTCCAGACATTTAAATAGGCTGGAACCAGCCTCATCTTTTTTTATCTTAACTTGCATATAAGTGATCTTCCCCTGAGGACAGTAAACATGAACTTTGCTTTAGAAGTTCATAGGCAGCAATAGGTATATTGCCATTCTTAAGGTGTGTCCATTTTTTTTTTTTACTTCTTGCTGCTTTTGTAGTGGTAAGATCGAGAATCAGAGACCACACAGGCCTTCCGATCACTGAAATTCTCTGTCCGTTGGCAGAGAAGTTTGCTCCGAAAGCAAAGTCTTTTAGGCTAGGGAGAGAGAGTAAAATTTCCTTAGGTGCAGATCCAAAATGCTTACCAGTAGCTCATGAATTAGTAGAATTCTCTGTTGCTGTTTTGAGGGTTTGTTTTGTTTATTAAATCATATTTTTAAAGTGCTTACTTTGTGCCAGGTACTGTAATAAGCACTGGGATAGATATTATATAATCGGGTGAGACCCAATCCACAGCCCACAAGGGGCTCAGTCTTAATCCCCATTTTACAGATGAGGTAACTGAGTCCCAGGGAAATGAAGTGACTTGCCCAAGGTCACCCACCTGACAAGTGGCGGTCCTGGTATTAATAATAATAATGTTGGTATTTGTTTAGCGCTTACTATGTGCTGAGCACTGTTCTAAGCACTGGGGTAGATACAGGGTAATCAGGTTGTCCCATGTGAGGCTCACAGTCTTAATCCCCATTTTACAGATGAGGTAACTGAGGCACTGAGAAGTGAAGTGACTTGCCCAAAGTCACACAGCTGACAGGTGGCAGAGCCAGGATTAGAACCCATGACCTCTGACTCCTAAGCTCATGCTCTTTCCACTGAGCCACGCTGCTTCTCAACCCAGGTCCCAATCCACAGCCCACAAGGGGCTCAGTTAATCCCCGTTTTACAGATGAGGTAACTGAGGCACCGAGAAGTGAAGTGACTTGCCCCAAGTCACACAGGTGGCGGAGCCAGGATTAGAACTCAGGTCCCCTGACTCCCGGACCCGTGTTCTTACCACGAAGCCACACTGCTTCCTTCAGTTGTCACCTTGCCACACATAATTAATCTTTACTTGTACTCACAGCCTTTGTGACTACATTTATATCTTCAGTGTTTCCTGAGCATCTAACTGGGTATAGGGTGTTGTCCTGAAAATACAGTAAATGTAGAAAGCTCTCAATCCCTGCCCTAGATCTGAATCTAATGGAGGACACAGGCAGACACAGATTATAAACATAAAATGGGTATATATTTATTTATATTAATTTCTGACCCCCCCCCCCCCGAGACTGTAAGATCTTTATGGGCAGGGAATGTGTCTGGTAATTTCGCTGTATTTTACTCTCCCAAGAGCCTACACTGTAAACTCGCCTGCGGGTAGCGAATGTGTCTATTTATTGTTATATTGTAATAGTTATGGTATTTGTGAGCACTTGCTATGTGTTGAGCACTGTTCTAAGCACAGGAGTAGATACAAGGTGATCAAGTTGGGCACAGTCCCTGTCCCACATGGGGCTCACGGTTTCAATCCCCATTTTACACGCGGTAATAATAATATTGGTATTTGTTAAGCACTTACTATGTGCCGAGCACTGTTCTAAGCGCTGGGGGAGATACAGGGTGATCAGGTTGTCCCATGTGAGGCTCAAAGACTTAATCCCCATTTGACAGATGAGGTCACTGTGGCACAGAGAAGTGAAGTGACTTGCCCACAGCTGACAAGTGGCAGAGCCGGGATTCAAACCGACGACCTCTGACTCCCAAGCCCGGGCTCTTCCCACTGAACCACGCTACTGAGGCACAGAGAAGTTTAGTGACTTGCCCAAGGTCACGCAGCAGACAAGTGGCAGAGCCAGGATTAGAACCCACCACCTGTGATTCTGAAACCCGTGCTCTTTCATTCAATTGTACTTATTGAGCACTTATTGGGTGCAGAGCACTGTACTAAGCGCTTGGAATGTACAATTCAGCAACAGATAGAGACAATCCCTGTCCAACAATGGGCTCATAGTCTAAAAGGGGGAGATAGCAAAACAAAACAAGTAGTTAGGCATTAATACCATCAAAATAGATAAATAGAATCATAGATATAGATACTTCATTAATAAAATAGAGTAATAAATAATATATACACATATATACAAGTGCTGTGGGGAGGGGAAGAGGATAGAGCAGAGGGAGGGAGAAGGAGGAATGGGGAGGGGGGAGGGGAAGAGGGGCAGAGGCAAGGGGGGGCTTAGTCTGAGAAGGCCTCCTGGAGGAGGTGAGCTCTCAGTAAGGCTTTGAAGAGGGGAAGAGAATCAGTTTGGCGGAGGTGAGGAGGGAGGGCGTTCCGGGACAGTGGGAGGACGTGGCCCAGGTGTCGACGGCGGGACAGGTGGGAACGGGGGACGGTGAGGAGGTTAGCGGTGGCAGAGGAGCAGAGTGCGTGGGCTGGAATGGAGAAGGAGAGAAGGGAGGTGAGGTAGGAGGGGGCCAGGGGATGGACAGCTTTGAAGTCAAGAGTGAGGAGTTTTTGTTTCGTGCGAAGGTCGATAGGCAACCACTGGAGATTTTTGAGGAGGGGGGTGACATGCCACTAGGCCATGTTGCTTCACTGTACTCTCCCAAGCGTTCAGTATGGCGCTTTGCAGACAGTGAGTGCTCAATAAATACAACTGAATGAATGTGCATAGTAAGCACTAATTAATTAATTAGTTGATTGATTAAAAAATGTTCCAAACCTGAGCATTTATTTGATAGCAAAACAACAACACAATAAATCCAATGTTCCATTAGATTCCAACTCCTTGTGGGCTTTACCAATTTTACTGTACTCTCCCAAGCGCTTAATACAGTGTTATGCACACAGTAAGTCCTCAATACATATAAGTGCTCAATACATACCACTACTTAATAGCTTTTTTTCCTAATTAACTCTCCGAAGCTTCAGAGTTGCTTTTGTGTATTTTATGTGTACTTTGCCTTTCTTCTTAAAAAGAGGAGGTCACCAGAGGTAACTGACTTGATGCTGCCAAGTGAAAATAAAACAAGCCAGTTGATCACCGTGATCCCCAACTTGGAAATCGCATTAGTTCTCAATGGCAAAAAAAAAAAAAAGGATTTCTCCCCGGCACTACTCCAATGTCCTACCAACCAGCAATGACATTTCTTCCTGCTTCCTCTTCTCGGCTCCTTTTCCCTCTGTTTCTCATTCTTTTCCAAAGCAGCAATATGTGCAGCCAAGTTCTGGCTTGTCTATAGAAGGGCATCAGAGGGAAGGGGGTTGGCATTCTAGTCAGACGCCTCTTCTGCTGCTGGCCATTGCTGAAGTGCTTCCCTGCTGGGCAGCACCTTTACTTGCTGTTTTCCTTTTTAGACCACAAATTTCTCATGATTCGCTGTAGAAACCGATAGGGAAACTGGGTGGCGAAGACTCAAAATACACGAACTTTGAAGAGAGTGGCAATTAGAATTCATTCATATTTAATGAACACTTACTTGGTGCAGGGCACTGTACTAAGCACTTGGGAAAGTACAATATAACAATAAACAGACATATCCCCTTCCCACAGTGAGCTTACAGTCTAGAGCGGGAGAAAGACATCAGTATAAGCAAAAGACAGACAGGTAATACGATTAGAACTACTGAACTGTTTCAACGTTCGACAGCTGGTCTAAGACAGATTTTACATTCAACCGAGAAGGTTACTTCTGATCTCGGGGAGGGATATTAATTACCATCCAATAACAAACAGCCTTCTTATAAATATACATATAGGTGTGTGAGTGTGTATAATATTGTGGTATTTGTTAAGTGCTTACTATTGTGGCAGACACTGTACTAAGTACTGGGGTAGATACAAGATAATTGGGTTGGGGACATTCCCTGTCCAACATAGGGGCTCACAGTCAATTCCTATTTTACAGATGAGATAACTGAGGCACCGAGAAGTGAAGTGACTTGCCCAAAGTCACACAGCTGACCAGTGGTGGAGCCGGGAGTAGAACCCATGACCTCTGACTCCCAAGCTTGTGCTCTTTCCACTGAGCTACGTATATGTGTGTGTGCTTGTGTATACACATATATATATTATATATAGATTTATATTTATATGTACACACACATACACGCATGCACACACAAGCACACACACTTACTTTACCTGTTTTGGTATAAAATGCCAATACATCTACAACTGACTGAATACGGAACTTGGGTTTTCAAGGAGGGTCACTATTCCTTTGCAGAATGGTTCTTGCTCATTTATCCTTTCACCTGAACGACTACTCCCCTGCCCAGATCACTCCTAATTTTACATTTCAGAAATTGTCCTCTCCACCACTTTACCATTTCATATGTTCTTCTGCGTCTAATAATAATAATAATCGTGGCACTCTAAGTGCTGGGATAGATACAAGGTAATGGAGTTGGAAACAGTCCCTATTCCACACGGGGCTCACCGTCTTAATCTCCATTTTACAGGTGAAGCACGGAAGTGAAGTGACTTGCCTAAGGACACACAGCAGACAAGTGGCGGAGTTGGGATTGGAACCCAAGTCCTTCTGACTCCCAGGCCCGGGCTCTAACCACTAGGCCGCTCTCCACTAGGATGACCCATCAGGACTACAAACTCTATATTCCAAAAAACCAAGTAGGTGTCAAACGCTATGCTAAGTGCTGGGCTAGATGCAAGTTCATCAAGTTGGACAAAGTCCTCATCTCACATGGAGCCATCAGTCTAAGTAGAAGACAGAACAGGATCTAAGTAGAAGACAGAACAGGAACTGAACCCTCATTTCACAAGCTCTCCTAACAAAAGGTTTTAAAGGAATGCCCCTCGTCCACCAAGCACTCTCCCTCTCACTCACCCACTGTCTTCTGCTATACGCCAGCTCTCCTTTTCATTCCATTCCAGGTTACCACCTAACTGTACCTCGTTGGTGACTCTCTCATCCATTGCCTCCATCCTTCCCCATGCTCGGAACTCCTCCTCCCACTTGCCCAATCTCATCCTTGCCATTTCTGAAACCCTCCTACAAAGCCCCTTCCTCAAGGCACTCTTTGACTCACCCCCATTTTTCGGATCCGATTAACCAACGTATTACTTATGGGAAATTCTGTTGATCTATTTGGACTTTCTTTAATAACAGTGGTATTTATTAAGCACTCGCAATGTGTCAGGCACTGTTCTAAGAGCTGGGGTAAATGCAAACTAATCAGGTTGGACACAGTCCCTGTCCCATATGGGGCTCACAGTCTAAGTAGGAGGAAGAATGGATATTGAATCCTTATTTTTATTTTTTAAGCAGGTGAGGAAACTGAGGAACAGAAAAGTTAAGTGACTCACCCGAGGTCATACAGCAGGCAAATGGTAGAGCCGAGATTAGAGCCCAGGTGCTCTGACTCCCAGGCCTGGAGTTTTTCCACTAGGCCATGCTACTTCTTTAATGACTTCCTTTTGTTTTTTCCTCGTGTTTTATTATCTTATTTGGCTTAGTCCACTTGCCTTCCCCTTTAGACGGTAAACACCTCAGAGGCAGGGACCTCCACCTTATATTTCCTCAATGTTCCCAGGCACATAGTACATACTAAGTTTTAAACATGATTATACACAAATTGATCACTGTTGGTGATGTGCTGAAAATCACATTAATCCATCAGTGGTATTTGAGCACTTACTATTTGCAGAGCACTGTATTGAACACTTGGAAGAGTACCATACAACGGAGTTGGTAGACATGTTCCCTGCCAACAAAGAATTTATGGTCTTGAGGGGAAGGACAGATACTAAAGTAAATGACGGCTGAGACTGGGAAGAATTATCAAGTGCTTAAAGGGTACAAGGGAGATGCAGAAGGGAGAGGAAGTAGGGGAGATGCGGGTTTAGTTGGGGAAGGCCCCTTGGAGAGATGTGATTTTAATAAGACTTTGAGGATGAGGAGAGTGGCGGTAACTGTCTATCTTACCACCAACTCTGGCCAACATCCTGCCTCTGGCCTGGAACGCTCTCCCTCCTCATATCTGATAGACAATTTCTCTTCCTGCCCTTCAAAGCCTTATTGAAGGCACATCTCCTCCAAGAGGCCTTCCCTGACTAAGCCTCCTTTCCTCTTCTCCCACTCCCTTCTGAGTCACCCTGACTTGTTCCACACCGCTTATGTCCATATCTGCAATTTATTTCTATTAATGTCTGTCTCCCTCTCTAGACTACAGGCTGTTGTGGGCAAGGAATGTGCCTGTTTATTGTTATATTGTACTCTCCCAAGTATGGTGTTCTGCACACAGTAAGCACTCAATAAATATGACTGACTGATTGGTCTGTCAGATATGAAGGAGGTGGTTCCAGGCCAGAAGCAGGATATGGAAGAGGGGTCAAGGATAAGATAAGTGAGTCTGAGGTACAGTGGCATTTGAAGAGCAAAGTAAGGAGGGCTGGGTTATAGTAGGATAGCAGCACGATGAGATAGGTGGAGGCAAAGTGACTGAGTGCTTTAAAGCCTACAGTAAAGGAGTCTTTGTTTGACTTGAAGGTGTACAGGCAATACCGGGAGGAGTGGGGAGCTATAGACTGAATTTTTTTCTTAGAAAAATGATGTGGGCAGCGGAGTGAATTATGAACTGGAGTGGGGAGAGAGAGAGGAAGCCGGGAGGTGGGAGAGGAGGCTGATGCAGTCATAGCGACACAAAAGACCGGAAAATCTCACTAATTCCCCAAGCAATATCTCCTTTACTCCGTTCTCATCTCCACTCCTATTTGTAAGCACCAAAGGCATTTCTGGGTAGGATCCATCAGTCCACCTTGAAGAGTAAAAGTCCCTTCCCCAACTAAGCCCTCATCCCCTCTACTCCCTCTCCCTTCTGCATCTCCCTCATACCCTTTATGCCCTTGATAATTCTCCCCAATCTCAGCTGTAATTTACTTTAATATCTGTTAATTTACTGTAACATCTCCGGCAGGGACAGCGCTGGAGATGACGATTAGGGCCCGTGATAGAATTGCCAAGTTTTGAAATAGACCAATCATCCAGTTAATCGTTATTAAAGACGTCTGCCATATGGTATGCCGTAGCCAGTACGTAAGTCCTATGTCTAAACATTTGGTTAGTGAAATCGTGACTTCTACACTATTAACTCAGCTTCTTCGGGATGATTTTTAAAAACCACACACTTGTCTGAAACCAAGTGATCAGGCCTCAGCTCGGAAGGCGTAACAAAAGATGCCTTCATTCCCCAACATACCGGTTAACTTTTTTACCCAGGCACAAGTGTGTGACAACCATTTCTTACCCAGAGGCAGTAAGCAATTTTGGTGTTATTTTTAAATGGCTTCACTTCACAAGTTGCTTTTTTTTTCCCTTCCTCTAATCATTAAATAGTAGTTACTGTGAAATTTTATGAGAAACTGAAAATTTCACAAGATGTCGAAGGTGTTTTTAGGACCTTACAGAAAGCTTGAAAATATCTTGTTTTCACCACTGAGTTGAGCAGTTGCTGAATTCTGATGTGTTAGACTGAATCTGAAATAAAATCAAGACTAGGGGGAGAGCCAGAAAGGAGGAAGAGAGTTTGGTGGGGGAGGGGGTGTAAATGCAAGCTGAATTCTGAGGAGGAAATGACCAGGGAGAAATGAATTGGACATTGGCCGGTCACCTTTGAAACCCTGTCTCCGGCCACTCATTCTACAAGCCAACCGAAAAGGAAAGTCGGCTGGTCCCCTAGAAGCTTAATTCCCCGGAAAGACCGCCATCTGGCATTCTCCAAAGGCCAGGGAAACCGAGTCTTCCCGAGGGACACAGTCTCCTAGCGACTGATTAAGTGGGTCCGGTGGAAACGGTCGTCGAGCGATCCAATTAAATGCAGAGTGGAACACGGGGCCTTTCCTCTTGGCTGCAGGCAGATTGCCATGACGACAACCTGGAGGTGAAAGTGTGTTTCTCCCCCACACCTGTAGCATCTTCTTCGTGGGTGTTTTTATTGGTTGGATGGTTACTAAGGACCCCCTCCATTCATTCATTCAGATTTATTAAGTGCTTACTGTGTGCAGAGCACTGTACTAAACACTTGGAAAAGCATAATACAACAATATACAGTGGCATTCCCTGCCCACAACAAGCTCACTGGCTAGGGCAGGGAATGTGTCTGTTTCTTGCTGTACGTACTCTCCATTATTTCCCAGATGACAACGTACTTACCAGCCGACAACGAGGATAACAGAGCACACGTCACATTAGAAGGAGTGAGGCCTGATGGAAAGGACATCGACGAGGGAGTCAGAGGACCTGGAGTGTAATCTTGGCTTCGCCATTGACCCTTCGGGTGACCTTGGACAGGTCACTTCTCTGTACCTCAGTTTCCTCGTCTGTAAAATGGAGGTTCATTACCTGTTTACCCTCCCTCTTAAACTGTAAGCCCCATGTCAGACGGTCCATCAGGTCAGACAATATCTACCTCACCCACTTTGTGCTGAACAAAATACAACTAACATCACTGGGTTCAGAGCCCTGGACTCTTATTTCTAGTTGCTTTTTTCTAGAGTAAGAATTTTCTAAAGTAGCACAATTGAATGCTCCTTAACCAACCGAGGATCAAAACTCGAGTTGTCAAATAATAGTACTTATTTAGTTCCTACTGTGGTCAGAGTGCTGGATTAAGTGAAGCAGTGTGGCTCAGTGGAAAGAACCCGGGCTTGGGAGTCAGAGGTTGTGGGTTCTAATCCCGACTCCGCCACTTGTCAGCTGTGTGACTTTGGGCAAGTCACTTCACTTCTCGGTGCCTCAGTTACCTCCTCTATAAAATGGGGATTAAGACTGTGAGCGTCATGTGGGACAACCTGATTACCTTCTATCTCCTCCATCACTTAGAATAATGCTTGGCAAATAGTAAGCACTTAACAAATGCTAGTATTATTATTATTATTAAGTATTGGGGAAGCAGCATGGCCTCCCGGAAAGAGCACGGGCCCGGGGGTCAAATGATCTGGGTTCTGATCTCGGCTCTTCCAAATGCTTCCTGTGGGAACTTGGGCAAGTCACTTCACTTCTCCATGCCTCAGTTCTCCTGTTCTACGGCATAGTGGATAGAGCAAGGGCCTGGGGGTCACAAGGTACTGGGTTCTAATCCCAGCTCCGCCACTTGTCTGCTGGGTGACCTTGGGCAAGTCATTTCGCTTCTCTTTGCCTCGGTTACCTCACCTGTATAATGGTGACTGAGACTGTGAGCTCCATACGGGATTAGGACTGTGTCCAACCTGATTTGCTTGAATCCACTCCAGTGCTTAGTACAGTGTCTGACACATAGTAAGCGCTTAACAAATACCACAATTATTATTATTATCATTATTAGACAGGGAGCCCCATGAGGGACAGGGGCTGTGTACAACCTAATTCACCTGTATTTACCCCAGCCCTTAGAACAGTGTTTGATTTATAGTAAGCACTTTATACCATCAAAAAAAAAAAGGTATAAAACAGTTAATTGGCACAAACCATCCCCTCAAGGAGCACACGTCTTGCCAATATATTCTTTAATTAATCTTTCTTTTCTCCTTAAAATCTCAACTTTCCAGTACAAAAAAAAAACATGATGTTAGTTCTTGACATTAGCAAGGAAGGGATTTTTCACGATTTACCCACTGTGGAGTCCCTGGTCCTGTAGCCCAGAATTCACCTTCTTCCTACTTTAAGCATGTGACTTACCTGAATCCACACTTGGGTATTCCCACATCCGTCCCATAAGTAAGGTATGGGGCACAATGGGGAGGCGTTGCCTAAGCAAACAATATAGCAGTCATACTTATTGAGAGCTTATGGTGTGCAGAGCACTGTAAGAATAATAATATTATAGTATCTGTTAAGCACTTACTAGGCAGTGTACTAAGGACTGGGGGTGGATACTGTCCCTGTCCCACATGGGGCTCATAGTCTCAACTCCCATTTCACAGATGAGGTAACTGAGGCCCAGAGAAGTGAAGTGGCTTGCCCAAGGTCTCATAGCAGTCAAGTGGACGAGCCAAGATTAGAACACACGACCAAGTGACTTGCCCAAGGTCTCACAGCAGTCAAGTGGACGAGCCGGGATTAGAACACACGACCTTCTGACTCTAAGCCCCGTACTCTATCCACTACATCAAGCTGCTTCCACTGTAGTAAGTGCTTGGGAGAGTACAATGCAATAGAGTTGGTAGACGTTCCCCACCCAAAACGAGCTCATAGTCTAGAAGGGGAAACAGATAATACAAATAAACTATGGATCTGTACCGAGAAGTTCTGGGGCTGAGGGACCGAGGGATAAAGGGACAAATCAAGGTGACACAGAAGGGAGAGGGAGAAGAGAAAAGGAGGGCATAGTCAGGGAAGGCCCCTTGTAGGAGATGGGCCTTCAACGGGGCTTTGAAGGCAAGGAGAGTCAGTATCTGTCAGATATAAAGAGGGAGGGTGTTCCAGGCCAGAGGTAGGATGTGGATGAGAGGTTGGCGGCAAGATAGATGAGATGGAGGTACAGTGAGTAGGTTGGCAACTCAAATGAGACCGTGAGCCCTTATGGGAGAGAGGGTTTGCCCCGGACTCACTAATTTTTACCTACCCCAGCGAGTAGTGCTGTGTTTGGCCCACAGTAAGCACTTAATACCTCAATTCATCCAGTTTATATGCATTACATACCCTTGAGGAGCTAAGATCGATGTCTCCTCCTTCCACTGCAATTTCTTCCTGGAGTTAGTAAATCAAAGGACCTGGGTTTCACCCTCAGCTCTGCCAATTGTTTCTCCCCCTCTAAACTGCAATCTTATAATAGGCAGGGAATATGTCTCCCAACAGTGCTTTGCACTGATCAATAAATACAATTCTATGCATGAACACTGTTATATTGTACTTTCCCAAGTGCTAAATACAGCATCTGCAGAGAGTAAGTGCTCAATACGGTGGATTGATTAGTTCAATGCTCTGCATAGTTTTGGGTTTTTATGGTATTTGTTAAATGCATACCATGAAGCAATGGCTTAGTGGCAACAGCACGGGCCTGGGAGTCGAGATCATGGGTTCTAATCCCAGCTCTGCTACTTGTCTGCTGTGTGACCTTGGGCAAGTTACTTCACTTCTCTGGGCCTGTAGAGGGGATAAAGACCGAGAGCCCCACATGGGATAACCCAATTACCTTGTATCTACCTCAGTGCATAGAACAGTGCTTGGCACAAAGTAAATGCTTAAGACCATAATAATAATTATTATTATTATGTGCCAAACACCATTTTAACCATTGAGGTAGGTACAAGTTAATTAGGCCGGACACAGGAACTGTCCCGAATGGGGCTCACAATCTAAATACAAGAGAAAACCGGTATTTTATCCTCCATTTTACAGCTGAGGAAACAGACACTGGGGAGTTAAATGACCTGCCTATCGTTACACAGCAGACAAGAGGCGGAGTCGGGATTAGAATCCATGACCTTCCAATTCCTAGGCCCGTGCTCTATCCATTACACCATGCTGCTTCTCTAATATTGTGTGCTTACTCTGTGCAGAGCACTGTACCTTAAGTACTTGGGAGATTACAGCGTAACAAAATTGGAAGACCCATCTCCTGCCCACAAGGGGTTTACAGTCCTACTACACTCTAGGACCCTCTTGGGCAATGATCTTGCCTATCAACCTCCGTATCATACTCTCCCAAGCACTTAATACAGTACTCGGCACAAAGGAAGCATTCAATGAATACCATCGATTGATGGAAATGGAGGATTTTCTGGCCAAATCACTGGTAAATTTACTTTGCTCCATTTTTAAAAAATATATGTAGATAATAATACAGTGCCAAGCACTGTTCTAAGATCACCCTAGTCGTTCCGAGGATGAATTTTGCTACTCACGGTCACAGCGAGTGATTTCAGGCTGGAAAGGTTTGCGGTCAGGGGAAGGAAAACTCGAAAAGGTTCCTTTCTTTCATCTGGGCTCTCTATCTAAAATCTGTTTACAATGCCAGAAAGTTATCAAGTGAAAGGCACCAGGTGACTGGGGAAAGTAAGTCTGGTACAGTGCTCTGCACATAGTAAGCAAGCAATAAATACGATTGAATGAATGAATGAAATGTTAGTACCAATATGAATTTCTATGGGGGTTCCAAAAGTACTCAGGGTTTAACAGATTTTCACACTAAATAAAATCTTAATCCTATGTTTCTCCTAGCAGTAGGAATAGTATTTAAGCACTTAGTATGTGCAAAATCACTGTACTAAGCAGTGGGAAAGAAATATACAGATGAGGTAATGATCTTTCAACTGGTTTTACACCTTGTCCTCTAGACTGTAAACTCGTTGTGGGCAGGGAGCGTGTCGACCGACCGACTGTTATTTTGTACTCTCCCAAGCACTTAATACAGTGCTCTGAACTCAGTAAACACTAGATGAATACCATGGATTGATGGTTAATGTAGAGATGTATATTGTACTCTCCCAAGAGTTTAGTACAGTGATTTGCACACGGTAAACGCTCAATAAATACAATCAAATGAATGAATGAAGATGTGAGGAAACCAGAGAAGTAATAGGCATTTTGTTTTACAAAGTATGTTTGCTCTCCAAACTAGTGGTGAGCGAAATGAATGTTTTAGAATTAACCAATTCCCTCTCCCAGGGCGCCTAAAGACTGCAAGGATGATAAGCAACTCAGTGGGAGTCAAAAGGCTGTGACCCCTTTGACCTCCAAGAACTGTGGGAGTTGGTGACTCTGAAGCCAGGGAAATAAATATGGCAGCTTTTTAAAAAGTCCCATAAAGGTCTAAGGGAGGTTAATCCCTCCCCTGTGGCTCAGTTCTAGTTAGAAAGAGAAGAGGAACAGCTGCGTGCTCTTGAATTACTTGCCTGAGGGAAACGAAGCATTAAAATAAGTAATGGCTCTGATCGATCAGCCGAAACTCCATCTTGGAATCATTATGGACGGTTCCTTCAAAAAAATCATTGGCGGCAGCAACCAGATACGCCAACCAATGGCTGGGCATCAACAGCAAGGGCAGAACGAACAAATCTAAAGATAATGTTTGCCCATATCTCAAAATATTGGTCTATCTTCAATCTACAGTGTCCGGCCCTGGTCCCTACATTTTAAGGGAAGGCGAGGTGGAGGTGAACAAGGACAAACGTGATGATCGGGGGGATTACGGAGCAGCTTCTGAATGAAGAAAGGCGGAAAAGATTAAGATTCTTCAGGCTGGAAAGAAGAAGGCTGGGGAGGTTGAGGGGAAGGGGATAGGGCTTGAAATGGTCAAAATTATGAAGGGTGTGAAGCAGCGAGACCTAGTGTATAGAGCATGGGCCTGGGAGTCAGAAGTTCCTGGGTTCTAATCCCGGCTCTGCCACTTGTCTGATGTGTGACCTTTGACAAGTCACTTCACTTCTATGGGCCTCAGTTTCCTCATCTCTAAAATTCAGGATTAAATACCCATTTTCCTTCCCCCATAGACTGCGAGCCCCACATGGGAGACCATGACCAATGTAATTATCGTGTATCTACTCCAGCGCTCAGCACAGTGTTTGGCATATAGTAAGTGCTTGGACACCCTAACTTCCACTTCCACAATAAATTTTACAGATTTTAAGAATGAAGTCTTGACATTTATTTAAATATGACATCATTATCATCAGGTGCCTTTGGGTCGTTTCCAACTCATAGCGACTCCATGGATATATTCTCTCCAGAACGTCCTATCTTCTGCGGTAATCCATAACCTTGCTAACGGTTCTTCCGTTATCACTGTTCCGGTTTCTATCCATCTAGCTGCTGGTCTGCCTCTTCTAAGTTTTCTTTGGACTTTTCCTAAGCATTAGGAAAAATAACATACTATGTTGAATTTCCCTAATACCTATAAGTGGAAGTTTAAAATTCCAAATCATTATTTTTAGAAGTGATTTTACAGTACCATTTCCCTTCAGAATCCTTCTACACAAAAGGAAGAAAAATTTGACAGTGAATAGATTAGTACAGGCTGTTAAGGCACGTGTGCTTTCCCAGACAAATCAAGGCCAGCTATTGTTTCACCTTTTTTAGGAAAAAGTCCCACACAATGGACTATCAGTAAATCACAGCCTCCCTCCCTTAAGACTTTCAATGAGTCAGGTTCCTGCTAAACCCCCATTTAGTTCCGGATTATAGTGCAAGGAAGAAGTCTTTTTTTAAAATCAATGGTTTAAAAACATTTACCTCATGTCAGTCCAACCTAAAAGTGGTAATTGGCAAAATTTTAAAATAGAACAAATCAAATGTCCAGTCAATAGACTGTGTACCCGGTGTGAGCAGGGCACTGTATTAATCTTTTACCCCTGATCCTCACCCCACAGCACTTGTGTATAGATGTACATATCTATAATTCTATTTATTCATATTAATACCAGTTTACTCGTTTTGATGTGTATATATCTCTAATTCTATTTGTCTTGATGCTATTGATGCCTGCTTACTTGTTTTGAAATCTGTCTTCCTCTTTCTAGACTGTGAGCCCGTTGTGGGCAAGGATTGTCGCTCTTTATTGCTGAACTGTACTTTCCAAACACTTAGTACAGTGCTCTGCACACAGTAGGCACTCAATAAATACGATTGAATGAATGAATGAATGAAAGGTAAAATGCAATAAAGCGAGTAGACACAATCCTTGCCCTCAAGGAGCTTACAGTAGACAAATCCCCTACCTTCAAAGAGCTTACAGTCACCAGATCCTGTCTACTTACTCTTTTGTACTCTCCTAAATGCTTAGTACAGTGCTTGGCACACAGTCCGTGCTCAAAAAAGAGTAGTTAATAATCAGGAAATTTCCTGTGGCTCCTTACTGAATATTTTTGCAAAGAAATCATGTGCAAATAAATTACCAAAAAAAAAAAAATTGCTCTCCAGTTATTGCTGGAGAATGACTTCCTTCATCATGATTCCAGGTACAGAATTCCTTCCACTTTCCAAAATGGCTCAGTCAGGTATCCCGCAAGTGAACTGTCAAACACTATCAAGAAGAACAATCAGTGGTATTTATTGAGGACTTATAGTGTGCAGTGCACTGTTATAATCTACTATCCCCCTCTAGACTTTAAACCCAGTATGGGCAGGGATTATCTCTCTTTATTGCTGTATTGTACTTTCTAAGTGCTTAGTATACTGCTCTGTACACAGTAAGCGCTCAATAAATATGATTGAATTAATAAATGAATGAATATTAAGCCCCTGCAATAAACTGGTTTGGCAGGCTCAGAATTTCTGGAATTTCACAAAACACTTTCTTGCTCAGAATTAGCGTGTCATCTTCTTGCTCTTAAACGGTAGTTATGCAAACCCCCCTCTACTCCCTGCCCCACAGAAAAATTAAAAGCCAGTCTTCTGGGGGATGAAGGTTACAGAGAGACCCCCTACATTTTTTGACCAGGGAAGGCTAAACCCAAACTCTTCCAGATCCACATATTCTTTCAATGAGGCCTGAGAAACACGGTGGCCTAGTGGATAGGGCACAGGGCTGGGAGTCAGAAGGTCCTGGGTTCTAAACCCAGCTCCATCACTTGGCTGCTCTGTGACTTTGGGAAAGTCACTTCACTTTTCTGGGCCTCACTTACCTCACCTGTAAAATGAGGATTAAGACTGAGAGCCCCATGTGAAACATGGACAGTGTCCAACCTCACTAGTTCAGATCTACCCAAGTGCTTAGTAGTGTTTGGCACATAGAAAGCACTTAATACCACAAAACTAAAAATAAAAACAAAAATTCAGGCAGGTACAGCCTGTCACCCATACTCACACCCCTACTTCTGAATGTTTCAAGTCGGGAGGCCTGAGGATCCTGTGTTCTAATTATAGATCCCTTTGCAATATATTTATATATCTATATATATATATAGAAATAAATTTATATAGACTCCTTTGCAAATATATTTTAAGGGGGGGATGAGGGAGTTCTCTGCTTGGACTAGAAATTGGCACGAAAGATGACACATATAAAGAATGGAGTGATTGGAGAGAAAAAAACAAATAGTTCTTGTGAAATGTTTTTTTCTCTTTTCGATAACTGCGCTTGTTTTAGAAGTAATGATAATGATGATGATGGTATTTGTTAAGCATTTACTATGTGCCAAGCACTGTTCTAAGCTCTGGGGTAGATACAAGGTTATCAGGTTGTCCCACGTGGGGCTCACAGTCTTAATCCCCATTTTATAGATGAGATAACTGAGGCACAGAGAAGTGAAGTGACCTCCTCAAGGTCACACAGCAGATAAATGGCAGAGCAGGATTAGAACCCATGTTCTCTGACTTCCAAGGCCATGATCTTCCCACTAAGCCATGACAAACAACAATACCATTGATTGGAATATATATATATATTCTACTCTAACTTCCTTCTGAACCACTAGCTTTACCTTTAACAACACTTTGGATCTAATAATAGTAATAATAATAATATTTGTTAAGTGCTTACTATGTGACAAACACCGTTCTAAGCACTAGGATAGATACAAGTTAATCAGGATGGACACAGTCCCTGTTTCACACTGGGCTCACACTCTTAATCCCTATTTTACAGAGGAGGTAACTGAGACCCAGAGAAGTGATCTGCCCAAGATAATAATGTTGGTATTTGTTAAGCACTTACTATGTGCAGAGCACTGTTCTAAGCGCTGGGGTAGATACAGGGTAATCAGGTTGCCCCACGTGAGGCTCACAGTCTTAATCCCCATTTTACAGATGAGGGAACTGAGGCCCAGAGAAGTGAATTGACTTTCACACGGTCACATAGCAGACATGTGGTAGAGCCGGAATTAGAACCCAGGCCCTTCTGGCTCTCAGGCCCAAGATCTATCCACTAAGCCACTCTGCTTCTCCCACCTTGATTTTGGACTCCTACCCGAGTAATAATAATAATAACAATGTTGGTATTTGTTAAGCGCTTACTATGTGCAGAGCACTGTTCTAAGCGCTGGGGGAGATTCAGGGTAATCAGGTTGTCCTACGTGAGGCTCACAGTCTTCATCCCCATTTTACCAATGAGGGAACTGAGGCACAGAGAAGTTAAGTGACTTGCCCACAGGCACACAGCTGACAAATGACAGAGCCGGGATTCTAACCCATGACCTCTGACTCCCAAGCCCGTGCTCTTTCCACTGAGCCATGCTGCTTCTCACGAAAGAGCGGTTTCTTCAAGCCACCCTTGACCCTGTGGATTTTGTCTGCCTGCAGAAAATCCGGTAGTTACACATTCCATACGCTTAACATAGTTTACAGGAAGAAGGAGTGTTTCCTTTCTCTTGTTTCACACCATCTCTCCAAGTTTCACTGGGTTGCCCTCATCCTGGCGTTGCATGATTTAATAAATGCCATCTTAATCCCCCACTCCCCCACCCTCATTCAGGCTTTCCATGACTGTACACACTTAACTCATGACCCTTCTCACCCTTCTTTCCAAGAAAATCCGAAGGCAATATCCGTTCTGTCAGTATTGAAATACGGAAGTTCCAAAATAAAGTTAAATTATACCCCTTAAAACTCTAGCTGGGTGAAATGCCAGATATCAGCTGTGGTAAGTACAGTAGTGTAATCATTTATGCGCATGACCTTTGCATGTCAAAACACACATAATGGCAGGTAGAAACCAGTAATTAGGTGCGCCCAGATTTTTCAGTTTCACGGTCATCAGATTAACAGTTGATTTTCATCCAAGAGGAAAGAAAGCAGAGTGGCCTAGTGGACAGAGCATAGGCCTGGGAGTCAGAAGGACCTGGGTTCTAATCCCGGCCCCGCCACCTGTCTGCTGTGTGACCTTGGGTGAGCCACTTCACTTCTCTGGGCCTCAGTTACTTCATCTGTAAAATGAGGATCAAGACTGTGAGAGCCATATGGGACACGGTTTATGTCCAACCGGATTAGTTAGTATCGACCCTAGCGCTTAGTACAGTACCTAGCACATAGTAAGGGCTTAACAAATACCATTAAAAAAAAAGGAAAGGTAGACACAAGAGGTGTGTGTGTGTGTATATATACATGTAAAAGTATTAAAATTTTATATATGTATGTGTGTGTATATACGCACACACATATATTAAAATTTGATATAAAAAACATTCTTTGGTAAAGTAACTCTGTTTTATCTCCAGTGTTATATAATAGGCACTAAATGTGTCAAGCCCAGTAAAATTAATGCCACTGCAGAATCTTTCCTCAGGCATTAGAATGAGGAATGTGTCAGCTCCATAAGGCTAGAATATCAGTTTGGGAGCTAAATAAGCAAGAAGTTCTAAAATCCCCAAAGCTTAACAGTTTTCCTCTCTTCCTTACCCTTTCCATTTCACTCTGCCATACCTGGGGCCACCTTCCTCACATGCCTAGGAGACGCAGGGTGGCCTAGTGGATAGAGCATGAGCTTGGAAGTCATAAGGCCCTGGGTCACATTAGTTACCTCACCTGTAAAATGGGAATTAAGACTGTGAGCCCCATGTGGGACATGGGCCGTGTCCACCCTGATTAGCTTGTACCTATTCCAGTGCTTAGTACAGTGCCTGGCCCAGAGGATGTGCTCAACAAATACCATAAAAAAGTCTAAAACAGGCCTCAACTCCGCTGAGCTCTCCCACTTTAGTCAAGAACCGTTGTTGGGTAGGGATTATCTCAATCTGTTGCCGAATTGTACTTTCCAAGCGCTTAGTACAGTGCTCTGCACACAGTAAGCACTCAATAAATGTGATTGAATGAAGACCACTGTCCTCCCCAAAACTCATGACCTTGGTGTCCAATTCTCACGTGCAGTTTGCTGCCAAATGCTTCCGTTTTTTCCTCAACATGCCCCAGATCAGCTCCATAATCTCCATTTTACAGATGAGGGGACAGAGGCCTAGAAAAGTGAAGTGACTTGGCCAAGGTGGACCTGGGCACCGGCTACCCCAAGGTCAAAATGCCACCGGTGACATAAGCTCTCTGGCCAGAGAGGGTGGGGCGGGAAGACAGGTGGCCCTCACCTCCGTGCCCATCCAATAAGTAAGTGGAAGGGGCGAAGATTGAACAGGACGGAAGTTGGGACCACCCAAACCACAGGTAATAAAGACCTGTCGCCTCTGGTGCTCTGGTCTCTTGGAGGATCACAGCAGTAGCAACAGCCACCCACGTATCTTTCCCTGCCCAGAGCGCCAGACGCCCATTCTGCCACCAGGACCATCGCACAGAGACGGGGGTCACGGGATGGGTGAGGGTAACGCATAACTGGGTTTAACGCCTAAGTGGGTAACGTATAAGCGAGTGTAATGCATACGGGAGCTTAGTGCATAAGTGGGTAATGTATAAGTGAGTATAACGCACATGTGAGTTTAGTGCGTAAGTGGGTAGCATAGAAGCGAGTGTAACGCGCAAGTGAGTTTAACGCATAAGTGAGTGTAACGCATAAGTCTAAAGCATAAGTGGGTTCAGCGCATAAGTAGATTGAACGTTTAAGTGGATTCCTCCCAAGTGGGTGTGCATGTGGCGAGAGCTAGCCGCCTCACCACGTGAAAGTAGCGCATACATGAACTTAACGCATGAGTGGGTTTTAACGTGCAAGTGGGTTTAACGCCTAAGTGGGTTCCTCCTGAGCGGGTGCGCACATGATGGGAACTAGCCACCTCACCACAATGTGAGTAAACCATAAGCGAGCTCTGCCTGAGCGGGCCGTGGTGTCCGTCCACACGCGAGTAACATACCAGTGTATTCCTCCCGTTAGGGAAGCTCTAACACCACATTCCTCCCAAAGGGGAAGCTTTTGCACCATATTTCCCCCAAAAGGGAAGGCCGATCGTCGCGTCTAAATAATTAATTCAATTCGCCCCGCGGAATAAATTCTATACAAAACTCAGGTTTTCCATCCCCGGCCTCTCTCTCTCTCTCGCCGCACCGATTCCGAAAGAACCTGTCCCCAGCGACGGGTGACAGTGAAGCAGCAGCCAAGTGGCGAAGCAGGGATTAGAACCCAGGTCCTTCGACTCCTAGGCTCGTGCTCTCTCCACTAGACTACACTGCTTCAAACATCTCTCCGCTGCCCTTCAGGCTCCTCGGCTTCCAACAAAAATACTTCACAGTTGGATCAGCGGCCCGTGTTTCACACCTGCTCCTCCACACACTGTAAACTCCGTGACGGGAGGGATTGTGTCTACAACTATCTTATCGTACTCTCAAGCGCTTAGTACAATGCTCTGCACACGGTAAGCAGTCAAATACCATTGATTCACTATATATTTGCTCTCCATCTCCTACTCAATCAGTGGTAGTAATTGAGTGCTACCGAACCCATGCCCTCCGACTCCCAAGCCCTGGCTCTTTCCACTGAGCCACGCTGCTTTTTATCCACGACAGACACAGGGGGACCCATGTGAGCCCACTGTTGGGTAAAGATGGTCTCTTTGTTGCTGAATTATACTTCCCAAGTGCTTAGTACAGTGCTCTGCACACAGTAAGTGCTCGATAAATACAACTGACTGAATGAATAATTGATAGGGCCTAGGAGTCAGAAGACCTGGGTTCTTCTCCCAGCTCCACCACTTGCCTTCTGTGGAAACTTGCATGGCAGAGTGGATAGAGCACGGCCCTGGATGTCAGAAAGTCATGGGTTCCGATCCTGGCTTTGCCACATGTCTGCTGTGTGACCTGGGGCAAGTCTTTTCACTTCCCTCATCTGTAAAATGGGGATAAAGACTGTGAGCCCCATGTGGGACTGTGTCCAACCTGACTGACTTGTATCTATCCCAGAGAAGCAGCGTGGCTCAGTGGAAAGAACCTGGGCTTTGGAGTCAGAGGTCATGGGTTCGAATCCCCGCTCGGCCACTTGTCAGCTGTGTGACCGTGGGCAAGTCACTTAACTTCTCTGGGCCTCAGTTACCTCATCTGTAAAATGGGGATGAAGACTGTGAGCCCCACGTGGGACAACCTGATTCCCCTGTGTCTACCCCAGCGCTTAGAACAGTGCTCGGCACATAGTAAGCGCTTAACAAATGCCAACATTAAGAGTTCTTGGCACGTAGTAAGTGCTTAACACGTACCATAATTATTATTATTATTTGTGCTTGTTACCTCATCTGTAAAATGGGGATTAAATCCTCCCTACATATTAGACTGTGATCCCTATATGGGACAGGGTGTGGGTCCAATTTGATAATCTTCTATCACTCCAGAGCTTAGTATAGTGACTGGCACATAGTAGAAGTGCATAACAACAAGCAGCATGGCCTAGTGGAAATAGCCTGGACGTCAGAGGACCTGGGTTCCAAACCCGGCTCCTCCACTTTGCCTGCTGTGGGACCTTGGGCAAGTCACTTCACTTGTCCATGCCTCCGCTACCTCATCCGTAAATGGGGATTAAGACTGTGAGCTTCATATAGGACATGGACTGTGTCCAATCTGATTACCTACTATCTACGCCAGTACTTAGTACAGTGCCGAGCACCGGGTGAGCATTAATAAATACCATGCACAGAAAAGTACCATTAAAAAAGTGAAGATTCTGGAATTCCAAGGTTTTAGACAGTCCAGTCCTTGGGAGTTGACATCTGAGCCCTACATGGGACAACCTGATGACCTTGTATCTACCCCAGCGCTTAGAAAAGTGCTTGGCACATAGTAAGCACTTAACAGATATCAACATTATCATTATTATTATTCCATACACAGACACCCAATGGATGGCACAAGTGTGACTGGAGAACCTCAACAGAACCAGACTAATTAGTTATTCTTGTATTTGCTTTACTCCAATAAAACAATAGAGATTTACTGTGTTTTAGGCAGCACGTGTCCATCATGAGGTGTTAGGAGAATGACATCTCCAGTGACTTTCAGCACCCACCAGGAAAAGACTGCTAATCCTCTGCCAAACCTGCACAGGAAAGAGTACAGTGTTCTGCACACAGTAAGAGCTCAATAAATACGTTTGAATGAATGAAAGTGGTACAGAGAAGGGGTTCGGGACCCCTTCTCTATCTTACCATAGTACACTCTGCCCAGCACCTTCCTCTTAACCTTAATCCCCTCTAGACTGTAAATGTGTTATGGCCAGACGTGTCTGCGCATTCTGTCATACTGTACTCTCCCAAGCGCTTGGTACAATTCTCTGCACGTGGCAAACGTTCAGTAAATACCATTAATTGAACCAGTCGAGGTTTCTGACACCATAAACAGCTTCGGAACCTCTTATCTAAAACAAAGTTGGAAAACAGCTGTGGACCGGCCCAATCTCCTCCATTTCTGATCCCAGCTCCCCTTAGAGCGTGGAGAAAGCAGAAGCAGCGTGGCTCAGTGGCAAGACCCTGGGCTTGGGAGTCAGAGGTCATGGGTTCTAATCCCAACTCCACCACTTGATAACTGTATGACTTTGGGCAAGTCACTTCACTTCTCTGTGCCTCAGTTACCTCATCTGTAAAATGGGGATGAAGACTGTGAGCCCCACGTGGGACAACCTGATCACCTTGTCTCCCCCCAGCGCTTAGAACAATGCTTTGCACATAGTAAGCTCTAAACAAATACCAGTATTATTATTAAGTCAGAGAACAGAGGGCCAGGGAGACACCTTGAAATGTCACCAGGGCTTAACTCTCAACCAGGAGAAGGAAAACATTCTTCTCCTCCCCTGCCCCTCGGGAAGGATCCTTTTATAGGTCGATTCACGCCCGGCCTTCAAGCGATGCTAATTGTTCGAGAACTCCTGATCCAAGCACAGTAGTTAGTGAAAACTCACCCGCATCCTTTGGTTTCCCACAAATGAGCCCAAAATAGCCCCAAAGTTCCAAACCTCTAGGGAGGATGTTGGAAAGGCATCTATTCCCAATTCTACTACTGACTCACTCAAATCATTTGACCTCTCCATCTCAGTTCCTTTTTCTGTTACATGGGAATAACATGCCAGCTGCCCAAGGGAAGTGTGATGAAATACAGATATTATTAGCAGCGACTTAGGTTTTCAGCTTACTACCTCTAATGCTAAATAAGAATAAGTCATGCGCAAATTGGCCAATAGCTCTCTTGCCTAAGGGGCAGAGAATGTTCTAACTGTGGTCAGGTGTTTTTTATTGACCTTTACCTGCCTAGCAAGGTGCTGATGAGTTGCAAGCTGTCACTGCTGTCAAAGAAAGGTAAAAATTTAAGAGTCGGGTCCGGAACTGCAAACCCATCAAATGGCGAAAGGGATTAATGCTCAACAGCCAGATCTCACAACTATCACCTCTCCACCTTTTGACATGCTGGTTAGCAAAACTACATTTTATATTTCCTCCCACCTCTTTTTTTTATGGTGTGTGTTAAGCGCTGCCAGGCACTGTTCTAAGCACTAGGGTAGACACAAGCTAGTCAGGTGGGACACAGTCCATGTCCCAAAGGAGGGCTCAGAGTTTTAATCCCCATTTTACAGATGAGGTAACTGAGGCACAGTGAGGTGACTTGCCCCAGGTCACACAGCTGATAGGTGGCAGAGCTGGGATTAATAATAATAATAGTAATAATAGTATTTGTGAAGTGCTTACTAAGGGTCAGGCACTGTTCTAAGCACTGGGGTAGACACATCAGGTGGGATACAGTCCGTGTCTCAAAGGGGAGGGCTCACCGTTTTAATCCCCATTTTACAGATGAGGTAACTGAGGCACCGTGAAGTGACTTGCCCAAGATTACACGGCAGCCACGTGGCAGAGCCAGAAATCGAACCCAGGTCCTTCTGAAACCCAGGCCGACGAACTATCCACCAGGTCATGCTGCTTCACTAATTGGTAGTGGGTTGCAGGGTCTATCCAACCCCTCCACCTTTCCCCCACCCCACTTTGAATGCTACCACGGCAGGTAGGGTGGGGAAAGGAGGAGGAGGAGAAGGGAGCAGAACAGAAACCCCTAACTTTGGGGGGGGTCCCTCAAAGGGTCAGTTCTTGGTCCCCCTGTATTCTCCATCTACACTCATTGCCCTGGAGAACATATTTGCACTCACGGCTTCAACTACCATCTCTACGCAGATGACACCCAAATCTACATCTCCTCCCCTGTTCTCTCTTCCTTTCTCCAGGCTCACATCTCCTCCTGCCTCCAGGACGTCTCCACCTGGATGTCTGCCGCCACCTCAAACTCAACATGTCCAAGACTTAGCTCCTTATCTTCCCTCCCAAACCCTGTCCTCTCCTTGACTTCCCCATCACTGTGCACGGCACCACCATCCTTCCCGTCTCACAGGCCTGTAACCTCGGTGTCATCCTTGACTCCGCTCTCTCATTCACCCCACACATCCAATCCGTCACCAACACCCGCCGGTCTCACCTTCCCAAGATCGCCAAGATCTGCCCTTTCCTCTCCACCCAAACTGCTACCGTGCTGGTACAAGCTCTCACAATATCCCGGCTGGATGACTGCATCAGCCTCCTCTCGGATCTCCCTTCCTCCTCTCTCTCCCCGCTTCAGTCTATACTTCCCTCAGCTGCCCGGATTATCTTTCTACAGAAATGCTCTGGGCCTGTCACTCCCCTCCTCAAAAACCTCCAGTGGTTGCCCAACAACCTCCGCACGAAACAAAAACTCCTCACTCTTGGCTTCAGAGCTCTCCATCCCCTTGCCCCCTCCTACCTCACCTCCCTTCTCTCTTTCTCCAGCCCACCCCGCACGCTCCGCTCCTCCGCCGCCCACCTCCTCACCGTCCCCCGTTCTCGCCTATCCCGCCGTCGACCCCTGGCCCACGTCCTATCCCTGGCCTGGAATGCCCTCCCTCCTCACCTCCACTAAACTAGCACACTTTCCCCCTTCAAAGCCCTACTGAGAGCTCACCTCCTCCAGGAGGCCTTCCCAGACTAAGCCCCCTTTCCTCAGCTCCCCCATTCCCCCGACTCAATCCCTTTGCTCTAACTCCTCCCCACCCCAAAGCAATTGTATATATATGTTCACATCTATAATTCTATTTATATTAATGCCTGTTTACTTGTTTTGATGTGTATGTATCTATAATTCTATTTATTTATATTGATGCTATTGATGCCTGTTTATTTGTTCTGATGTCTGTCTTCCCCCCTTCTAGACTGTGAGCCCAGTGTGGGCAGGGATTGTCTGTTGCTGAACTGTACTTTCCAAGCACTTAGTACAGTGCTCTGCACAGAGTAAGCGCTCAATAAATATGATTAAATGAATGAATAAAGAAGACTCCAATGGGAACTTTGGCCCAATTTTTATTCCCCGTGTTTTTCTGCCTCTCTGCAACCCCACGCTTAGGCTCTGCATTGGCCTCAAGGGGAGGAGCATCTCTCAAGGGAAGCAGTGCTGCTTACTGGAAAGAACCAGAGGCTGGGGGTCCCAGGCCCTGGATTCTAATCCCGGCTCTTCCACTTGTCTCCTGTGTGACCTTGGTCATGTCACTTGACTATTCTGAGTCTCAGTTTTCTCATCTGTACAATGGGCAAAAAATACCTGTTCTCCCTCCCCCTTAGATAGTGAGCCCCAAGTAGGACGGGGACTGCGTCCAACCTGATTATCTTGTACTTACGCCAGTGCTTAGCATAGAGTAATCAATAGATGGTATTTAGTGAGCACTTACTGTGTGCAGAGCGCTGTGCGAAGCACTTGGGAGAGTACGATACAACAGAAACGGCAGACATGAAACGTCATTATCATCATCATGGTTAATAATAATTATGGCACTTGTTAGGCACTTACTATGTGCCGAGCACTGGTCCAAGCATTGGGGTAGATACAAGGTAGGCAGGTTGTCCCACGTGGGGCTCCCAGTCTTAATTCTCATTTTACAGATGAGGTAACTGAGGCACAGAGAAGTTAAGTGGCTTGCCCAAGGTCACACAGCAGACTAGAACCTTTTCATAGCAGAGCCCAACCCTGGAAACTTGGAGAACATATTCTTTATCAGCTCTGAAGACAGGATGGCAGGATTCTCTAAAACTGTATATCAAGAAATTATAATCTAGGCCAAGCAGAAGCAGCAGGGTCTAGTGGATAGAGAACAGACCTGATAGAAAGACCAGGGTTCTAATCCTGGCTCTACCACTTGTCTGCTGAGGGAAATCACTTCACTGGGCTTCAGTTACCAGTAATTAATTTATTTTAGATATTTAGTTATATTAATGTCTGTCTCCCCCTCTAGACTGTAAGCTCTTGTGGTCAGGGAATGTGTCTTTTTTTTGGTTATACTGTACTCTCTCACGTGCAAAGTACAGTACGTTGCACACAGTAAGGGCTCAGTAAATACAACTGAAGTTACCTCATGTACAAAATGGGGATTAGGAGTGTGAGCCCCACGAGAAGCAGTGCGGCATAGTGGAAAGAGCACGGGCTTGGGAGCCAAAGGTCGTGGGTTCTAATCCCTGCTCCTCCAACTTGTCCGCTGTGAGACTTTGGACAACTCACTTCACTTCTCTGGGCCTCAGTTACCTCATCTGTAAAATGGGGATTAAGACTCTGAGGCCCACGTGGGACAACCCGATTACCTTATGTCTACCCCAGTGTTTAGAACAGTGCTCGGCACACAGTGAGGGCTTAAGAAATACCATCATCATCATCATCATGTGGGGCAGGGACTGTGTCCAACCCAATCTGCTTGTATCTACCCCAGCATTTAGTACACTGCCTGGCACTTAGTAAACTTAATAGCACTAGTATTAATATTCTTATTAAGAAAGCAAACAACCCAAGCTGGTTGTTGATTTCTAATTTCTCCGAGTGGTCTCTTATGTAAATGGCCCTTTTAATAAAGAAAGTGACTCCTGGTCTCGTTTTCAATTTTTAAAAGAGTGGCTAGAGAGTACGTTCCCGTGTCTTCAGGACACGGCACTCGAGACATCCAAAGTGTTTCTCCTGATGAGCTGGCATATTTCCAAATAACCACTGCAGGGATTTATACTTCTTTTAGTCCATCAGCCTTTTCATTTTGCCTCACTTCCCTAAAAGTAAGAAGGAAAGCGTGAAGACCATCAAGATTAAACTTTTCAGAAAGAAAATGTAGAATGATACATTTAAGCACATCAAGTGATCTACGCCCACCTGACCAGAACTAGGCTGGGTGGAACAAGCTTGGAGTACGAAGGACAGCAGGATAGCCAAACATCTACTGGAGAGCTGCAGTTGGGAAGCTGAAATCACGCAAGGAGGGGAGAGGAAATGTTTGAAGGACACGGGGATACAAAGCCTTAGTCAATGCCGTATCCGAGTGAAAACGGAAGTCAGCTGCCCGGGGGGAGACCAGAGTGGCACATTGCTAACAGGAGAAGACCCCTGTGGGCACGAAACGTGTTTAATAATAATAATAATAATGATGTTGGTATTTGTTAAGCACTTACTATGTGCACAGCACTGTTCTAAGCCCTGGGGTAGATACAGGGTAATCAGGTTGTCCCACGTGAGGCTCACAGTCAATCCCCATTTTACAGATGAGGTAACTGAGGCACAGAAAGGTACAGTGACTTGCCCACAGTCACACAGCTGACAAGTGGCAGAGCCGGGCTTACCGAATGTGTTGCATTATCCTCTCCCAAATGTTTTACGATACAGTAAATGTTCAATAAATACCACTGATTGATGAGACTATTTTTTTTCGGAATAACTTTTTAAGGAACAGACAGGGAGGCAAAAGAAAAAATAGCACTAAACTCGATGAACATCAAACAAGATAACAAGGGATAACCTTGGGTCCACAAGATTCCTGGAACTACGGGTCCCACAGTGGTCTTTTCAGTAACAGGACGTAACAGAAAGTAGGTGAAGTTCTCCTTTGGTGGTGTCTTCAAATACAACCCCTGGGCCACGTCCTCCCGCGGTCCCAGAATGCCCTCCCTCCTCACCTCTGCCAAACTAATTCTCTTCCCCTCTTCAAACTTAAAACTCACCTCCTCCGAGAGGCCTTCCCAGACTGAGCTCCCCTTCTCCCTCTACTCCCTCTCCCGCTCCCCCCTTCACCTCTCCGCAGCTTAACCCTCTTTTCCCCCCATTTCCCTCTGCTCCTCCCCCTCTCCCTTCCCCTCCCCTCAGCACTGTACTCGTCTGCTCAATTGTATATATTTTCATTACCCTATTTATTTTGTTAATGAATTGTACATCGCCTCGATTCTATTTAGTTGCCATTGTTTTTGCGAGATGTTCCTCCCCTCGACTCTATTTATTGCCATTGTTCTTGTCTGTCCGTCTCCCCCGATTAGACTGTAAGCCGTGTGACGGGCTTACAGTAGGGGCTGTCTCTATCTCTTGCCGACTTGTTCATTTCCAAGCGCTTAGTACAGTGCTCTGCACATAGTAAGCGCTCAATAAATACTATTGAATGAACAAAGCGCAACTATATAAGCATTCAACTATATATATATATACTCCAGTTAGAAAATAAATGTTGAAGATTAAAAACTGCACTAAGAACCAGCCAAGGCAAAAATTCACCCAAGTAGCCGAGTACGGAAATAAATCGTGAGGCAGAACATTTAAAAGGGTTGGTCTAATTCTTCCATCTCAAGCGCTTAGTACAGAGCTCTGCAAATATTAAGTGTTCGATAAAATGCACAGTCTGTAACTTTAGGCAGGGGGCAATTCAAGCAAGAAACCAAATTTCCCCTTCAACTGCAGTACGTTTATCGGGCTGTCATGAATCATACCAATCCACTTTATCTCTTATAAACTCAGTACAAAGAATTCAAAAGAAGGATAAGGAAGACGACTAACATTCATCACGTCTGCCACGATCGCTAATTTATAGGACAAGCATGAAAAAAAATAAGTATGAGGCTTGGTCCTGTTGAGACCAGATTCTGGAAAGTGCCCTTTAAAATATTTTACATAAAGCTCTCTAGTCCCCCCGCATTTACAACAGTGCCTGGCACATAGTAAGCGCTTAAATAATAATAATGTTGGTATTTGTTAAACACTTACTATGTGCAGAGCACTGTTCTAAGCGCTGGGGTAGACACAGGGGAATCAGGTTGTCCCACGTGGGGCTCACAGTCTTAATCCCCATTGTACAGATGAGGTCACTGAGGCACAGAGAAGTGAAGTGACTTGCCCACAGTCACACAGCTCACAAGTGGCAGAGGCGGCATTCGAACCCATAACCTCTGACTCCAAAGCCCGTGCTCTTTCCACTGCGCCACGCTGCTTCTCATAAATACCATAAGTGTTATTGGAAGTGGGGGATCAGAGCTTAAGAAAGAGGAACAAATTGTCACAATGGCTCGGACTGCTAAGGAAACCGACAATTTCACCTTTCGGAAAGCTGTCGGCTTTCCGACACCCCGCTTATTTTCCTTACTGCACGTGATCGTTATCAAACCTGGACTCGGTGACAGACAGCAACACCAATAATGTCTCTCTGAATAAGTTTCTTGTAAAGTGTCACAGACGCACACACCCCTGTGGGTGGGGACAACAAAGTATTAGGCAGCATTTCTGGGAGGGGAACTGAGGCACTGAGAGTTAGGTAACTTGCTCAGGTCACCTAGCATAATTGTGGCACAGCCTGGACTGGAATTCAACTCTTCCCACCAAGTGTCCAAGAAAATGGGTTAGGACGCCTTTTAACAACAATAATAAGTTTAGTAAATTACCACGTAGTATGTGTCAGGCACTATGCTAAGCACTGGAATACAATCAGCACTTGGATTAGACATAGTTCCTGTCCCACGAGGATCTCCAACTGATCTTTAATCCCCATTTCAAAGAAGAGGAAACAGACGCAGTGAAGTTAATAATAATCATAAATCATAATAATGGCATTTGTTAAGTGCCTACTATGTGCAAAGCACCATTCTAAACTCTGAGGTAGATACAGTTCTTACATTAGACCCAGTTCCCGTCCCACGAGGATCTCGAACAGATCTTTAATCCCCGTTTTGATGAGGAGGAAACAGTCGCGGTGAAGTGAACAGTAATAATAATTGTGGTATTTGTCAAGCACTTACTATGTGCAAAACACTGTTGTAAACGCTGAGATAGATACAGTTTTTACATCAGACACAGTTCCCGTACCACGAGGATCTCGAACAGATCTTTAATCCCCATTTTGATGAAGAGGAAACTGTTGCAGTGAAGTTAACAATAACAATGATTATGGTATTTGTTAAGCACTTACTATGTGCAAAACACTGCTGTAAACTCTGAGGTAGATACAGTTTTTACATCAGACACAGTTCCCGTCTCACGAGGATCTCAAACAGACGTTTAATCCCCATTTTGATGAAGAGGAAACAGTCGCGGTGAAGTGAACGATAATAATAATCGTGGTATTTGTTAAGCACTTGCTATGTGCAAAACACTGCTGTAAACTCTGAGGTAGACATAGTTTTTACATCAGACACAGTTCCCGTCTCACGAGGATCTCAAACAGATGTTGAATCCCCATTTTGATGAAGAGGAAACAGTCGCAGTGAACAATAATAATAATTGTGGTATTCGTTGAGCACTTACTATGTGCAAAACACTGTTGTAAACTCTGAGGTAGACACAGTTTTTACATCAGACACAGTTCCCGTCTCACGAGGATCTCAAACAGACGTTGAATCCCCATTTTGATGAAGAGGAAACAGTCGCGGTGAAGTGAACGATAATAATAATCGTGGTATTTGTTAAGCACTTACTATGTGCAAAACACTGTTGCAAACTCTGAGGTAGATACGTTTTCACACTAGACAGTTCCCGTCTCACGAGGATCTCAAACAGATCTTTAATCCCCATTTTGATGAAGAGGAAACAGCGGCAGTGAAGTTAATAATCATGATTATGGTATTTGCTAAGCACTTACTATGGGCAAAACCCTGTCGTAAACTCTGAGGTAGATACCGTTTTTACATCAGACACAGTTCCCGTCCCAGGAGGATCTCAAACAGATGTTCAATCCCCATTTCGAAGCAAGAGGAAACAGACGCGGTGAGGTTACTGATGATAAATTTGGTATTTGTTAAGCGCTTACTATGTACTGACCACCGTTCGAAGCGCCGGGGGAGAGAGATACGAGGCAGTCAGGTTGGGCGCAGTCCCTGAACCACAATGGGCTCACGGTCTTAATACCTTGGGCAGTGACTTGCTCAAGGTCACCCAGCAGGGCAGTGGTTTACGAGTCCCGGGAAGCCTGCCAAAGAGGCTTCAGAGCAAATAGTCTGCAGCTCTCATTTCTGCTGCTGGGGGAGACCTTCAACTTTCTACACAGCGTGGCTCGGTGGAAAGAGCCCGGGCTTGGGAATCGGAGGTCACGGGTTCGAATCCCGGCTCCGCCGCTTGTCAGCTGTGTGACTTTGGGCCAGTCACTTCACTTCTCTGGGCCTCAGTGACCTCATCTGTAAAACGGGGATAAGAATGTTGGTATTTGTTCATTCATTCATTCACTAGTATTTATTGAGCGCTTACTATGTGCACAGCACTGTACTAAGCGCTTGGCATGAACAAGTCGGCGACAGATAGAGACGGTCCCCGCCGTTTGACGGGCTTACGGTCTGATCGGGGGAGACGGACGGACGAGAACGATGGCGATAAACAGAGTCGAGGGGAAGAACATCTCTTAAAAACAATGGCAACTAAATATAAGCGCTTACTCTGTGCCGAGCACCGTTCTAAGCGCTGGGGTGGACACAGGGGAATCAGGTTGTCCCACGTGGGGCTCACAGTCTTATTCCCCATTTTACAGATGAGGGAACTGAGGCCCAGAGATGTTAAGTGACTTGTCCACAGTCACACAGCTGACAAGACGCAGAGCCAGGATTCGAACCTATGATCTCCGACTCCCAAGCCCGGGCTCTTTCCACTGAGCCACGGGGGATGAAGACCGTGAGCCCCACGAGGGACAACCTGATCACCTTGTCTCCCCCAGCGCTTAGAACAGTGCTTTGCACATAGTAAGCGCTTAACAAATACCAACATTATTGTTATTACACCAGGAGGACTAGAACAGGGCTTGGCACAGGGTCAGCGCTGAACAAATACCGCCATTATCATTATTGTGGGGGGGGAGAAGGGGTGTCCAAACCAGCTCCCCGGCGTCCAAACGCCGACAGGAGGCTTCCAGAGCCTTTTCAGGCCACCGCGGTTCACTCCGATGCAATTCAATCGTATCGATTAAGCGCTTACTGTGTGCGGAGCGCCGTACCAAGCGCTTGGGAAAGCGTCCTCCGGGAAGAGACGTCCCTTCCTCTTGGCCCTTGAGCCCCGTGGGGAACGAGGAGCGGGTCTGATCAGCCGACGACAGCCTTTTCTCGGCACACCGCTGGGCACCTGGAGAACGCTCAATTCCAAAAGTGTAATTACGAATCCATAATTCGGTTCCCGAGAGGGCACGGAAGGGAGGCGGAGCGACGGCAGGGGACGGGAGAGAAATCGAGCGATGGTCTAGCGAAGCGGCACGGCCCGACAGAGCCCGGGGCCTGGGGATCGGTGGGTCATGGGTTCGAATGCCAGCTGCTGAGTGACCCTGGACAAGTCACTTCGCTTCTCTGGGCCTCAGTCCCCTCATCCGTAAAATGGGGAGCCCCCCGTGGGACAGGGACCGCGTCCACCCTGATTAACTTGTACTACCTCAGTGCTTAGAATGGTGCTCGGCACATAATAAGCGCTTAAATACCGTAATTATTATGATCGCGGGCTCACTATACACAGAGCGCCATCCTAAGCGCTCAACGAGTACCGTAATTATTATCAGTGAGTGCTCGCTATGCGCGGAGCAGTGTCCTAAGCACTTTAAGAAATACCATAATTATTAGTAATTATTATTGAGCACTTCCTAGGTGAATAGCATTGTCCTAAGTGCTTAATAAATACCATAATTACTCATTCAGCCAATAATATTTTCGAATGAATGAATAATCCTGGTATTTATCAAGCACCATCCTAAGCGCTCAACAAATACCGTAATTATTATTATTGAGTGCTTGCTATGTGCAGAGCACTGTCCTAAGCACTTTGAGAAATACCATAATTATTATTGAGCACTCATTAATTATTATCGAACACTTCCTATGTGAATAGCATTGTCCTAAGAGCTTAATAAATACCATAATCATTATCATCGAGCGCTTCCCACGTGCACAGCACGGTCCTAAGCACTTTAAGAAATACCATAATTATTATTGAGCACTTCCTAGGTGAATAGCATCGTCCTAAGCGCTTAATAAACACCATAATTATTATTACTGAGCACTTCCTAGGTGCAGAGCACTGTCCTAAGCACTTTAAGAACACCATAATTATTATTGAGCGCTTCCTAGGTGAATAGCATCGTCCTAAGTGCTTAATAAACACCACGATTATTATTATCGAGCGCTTCCTACGTGCACGGCACTGCCCTAAGCACTTAACAAATACCATAATTATTACTGAGCGCTTCCTAGGTGAATAGCATCGTCCTAAGTGCTTAATAAACACCACGATTATTATTATCGAGCACTTCCCACGTGCACAGCACTGCCCTAAGCACTTAAATACCATAATTATTATTGAGCACTTCCTAGGTGAATAGCATCGTCCTAAGCGCTTAATAAACACCATAATTATTATTATTGAGCACTTCCTAGGTGCAGAGCACGGTCCTAAGCACTTTAAGAAATACCATAATTATTATTGAGCACTTCCTACGTGCATAGCATTGTCCTAAGCGCTTTAAGAAATACCATAATTATATAAATACCATAATCATAATCAGCGTGATGGCTAGGGAGCAGTTCCACTGTGCAGAGCCCTGTGCTAAGCGCTCAGCCAATACCAGCATCAGGACTGTCCAGCCCTTTCTAGGTGCAGAGCCCTGTGCTAAGCGCTCACCCAATACCAGAATCAGAGCTGTCCAGCACTTCCTAGGTGCAGCACACTGTGCTAAGCGCTCACCGAATACCAGCACCAGGGCTGTCCAGCACTTCCTAGGTGCAGAGCCCTGTGCTAAGCGCTCAGTCAACACCAGCATCAGTACTGTCCAGCACCTCCTAGGTGCAGCACACTGTGCTAAGCGCTCAGCCAATACCAGCATCAGGGCTGTCCAGCCCTTCCTAGGTGCAGAGCCCTGTGCTAAGCGCTCAGCCAATACCAGAATCAGGGCTGTCCAGCACTTTCTAGGTGCAGAGCCCTGTGCTAAGCGCTCAGCCAACACCAGCATCAGGGCTGTCCAGCCCTTCCTAGGTGCAGAGCCCTGTGCTAAGCGCTCACCCGACACCAGAATCAGGGCTGTCCAGCCCTTCCTAGGTGCAGCGCACTGTGCTAAGCGCTCAGCCAATACCAGCATCAGGGCTGTCCAGCACTTTCTAGGTGCAGAGCCCTGTGCTAAGCGCTCAGCCAATACCAGCATCAGGGCTGTCCAGCCCTTCCTAGGTGCAGAGCCCTGTGCTAAGCGCTCACCCGACACCAGAATCAGGGCTGTCCAGCCCTTCCTAGGTGCAGCGCACTGTGCTAAGCGCTCAGCCAATACCAGAATCAGTACTGTCCAGCACCTCCTAGGTGCAGCACACTGTGCTAAGCGCTCACCCGACACCAGAATCAGTACTGTCCAGCACCTCCTAGGTGCAGCACACTGTGCTAAGCGCTCAGCCAATACCAGCATCAGGGCCGTCCAGCCCCTCCTAGGTGCAGAGTCCTGTGCTACGCGCTCGCCAAGTGCCACCCTGACGGCTAAGGAGCTGCTCCGGTGCGCGGAGCCCTGTGCGGAGCGCTGGCCCGCTACCCGACTTTTTCCCGTGGAGCGTCTGCCGCGTGCAGAGCCCTGCGCTGAGCGTTGCGGGTCTGCTGTTACCTGTCGGGGCCGGGGGCGGGGGCGGGGGGCGGGTCCGGGGTTCCCAGGGCCGGGGGCTCCTCCTCCGGAAGGCCAGGCGCCTCGACGGGGGCCCGCCGGCGCTCATGCTGCCGGGCTGGGCGCTGGGCTGGACGGCGGGGCGGACGGGCTATGGACACGACGCCCCCGGCCCGGGCTCCGCCGCAGCGCGCCGCCTCCGGGACGGCCGCCCGGACTGCGCCTCCCCCTCCTCCCCCCCCCCCCCCCGACCGCGGCCGCCTCCTCATTGGCCGCCCCGGGAAAGGGGGCGGGGCCCGGGGCAGGGGCGGACCAATCCGGACGGCTCTCTCCACCCCCTGCCCCGCCCCGCGGTCACCGAGCGTCCTGATTGGCCGGACGGGGAAGGGGGCGGGGCTTGGGGCGCGGGGCGGGGCCCGGGGCAGGGGCGGACCACTCCGGACCCGTCCCTTGGTCGCTGCGCGTCCTGATTGGCCGGACGGGGAAGGGGGCGGGGCCCGGGGAAGAGGCGGACCAATCCGGACGGCTCTCCCCCCCCCCCCCGCCCCGCCCAGCCCCTCGGTCGCCGAGCGTCCTGATTGACTGGATTGGGAAGGGGGTGGGGCCTGCTGAAGGGGGCGTGGCCTGGGGCAGGGACGGACCAATCCGGACGTTTCTCTCACCCCCCCCCCACGCCCCGCCCCTCGGACAGCGCGCCCTGATTGGCCGGACGGGGAAGGGGGCGGAGCCTGGGGCAGGGGAGGACCAATCCGAACGGCTCTCTCCCCCGCGCCCCTCGGGCACCGCGCCCTGATTGGCCGGACGGGGAAGGGGGCGGGGCCGGGGGCGGGGCGAGGAGCAGCTCCCCCGGGGCGGGGCCTGGGCTTGGGAGTCAGAGGTCAAGGGTTCGAATCCCTGCTCTGCCACTTGTCAGCTGTGTGACTTTGGGCAAGTCACTTCACTTCTCTGGGCCTCAGTTCCCTCATCTGTAAAATGGGGATGAAGACCGGGAGCCTCACGTGGGACAACCTGATTAACCCTGTGTCTCCCCCAGCGCTTAGAACAGTGCCCTGCACATAGTAAGCGCTTAACAAATGCCAACATTATTATTATTGTTATATTTTTATTCCCCTCTTTATTTTGCTAATGAGGTGTCCATCCCCTTGATTCTATTTATCGTGGTTACGTTGTCTTGTTTTTGTCCAGCTGTCTCCCCCTTTTAGACCGTGAGCCCGTCATTGGACAGGGACGGTCTCTATCTGTTGCCAAATTGTACCTTCCAAGCGCTTAGTACAGTGCTCTGCACCTAGTAAGCGCTCAATAAATACTACTGAATGAAAGAATGAATGGATGGGACCTGTGGATTGGAGGGGGGGGCCTGAGGCGTGGTCTGTGGGGGGGCGGGGCTTGTGGGCGGGGGAGGCTTAATAATAATAATAATAATGTTGGTATTTGTTAAGCGCTTACTCTGTGCAGAGCCCTGTTCTAAGCGCTGGGGGAGATCCAGGGTCATCAGGTCGTCCCACGTGGGGCTCACGGTCTTCAGCCCAAGGTCACAGAGCTGACAAGTGGCAGAGGGGGATTAGAACCCAGGACCCGTGGCTCCCCAGGCCGGGCTCTTTCCCCCGAGGCGATGCCCCCCACCCCCGTCTGTCCCCGGCGAACCCCCCGGCCGGGAAACTCTGAGCCGCCCCGCCCCTGCCCAGGGACGAGGGAAGCGCTCATTCGCTCATCCGTCCCTATTTATTGAGCGCTCACCGCGCGCACGGCCCTGTCCCGAGCGCTTATCCAACCTGGGGGAGGAGGGCCCCGGCCGGGCTCCCCTCTCTCCTTCTTCCCTACTCCCTTCCTCCCTCTTTTCCTCCCTTCCTCCCTTCCTGCCTTCTCCCTTCCTTCTTTCCTCCCTCCCCCTTCCTTCCTCCCTCCCCCTTCCTTCCTTCCTTCCCTTCCTTCCTTTCCTTCCTTCCTTCCTTCCTTCCTTCCTTCCTTCCTTCCTCCTCCCTCCCTCCCTCCCTCCCTCCCTCCCTCCCTCCCTCCTTCCTTCCTTCCTTCCTTCCTTCCTTCCTTCCTTCCTTCCTTCCTTCCTTCCTTCCTTCCCCTTCCTTCCTTCCTTCCTTCCTTCCCCTTCCTCCTTCCTTCCTCCCTCCCTCCCTCCCCTCCCTCCCTCCCTCCCTCCCTTGCTTCTTCTCTTCCTCCCTTCCTCCCTCCCTCCCTCCCTTCCTTCTTCCCTCCCTCCTTTCGTTCCTCCCTCCCTTCTTTCTTCCCTTCCTTCCTTCTTCCCTCCCTCCCTCCCTTCTTCCCTCCCTCCTTTCGTTCCTCCCTCCCTTCTTTCTTCCCTTCCTTCCTTCTTCCCTCCCTCCCTCCCTCCCTTCTTCCCTCCCTCCCTCCCTTCCTTCTTTCTTCCCTCCCTCCCTCCCTTCCTTCCTTCTTCCCTCCCTCCCTCCCTTCTTCCCTCCCTCCCTCCCTTCCTTCCTCCTTTCCTCCTTCCCTCGTCACCTTCCTCCTTTCCTCCTTTCCTCCTTCCCTCGTCACCTTCCTCCTTCCCTCCTTTCCTCCTTCCCTCGATACCTTCCTTCTTCCCTCCCTCCCTTCCTTCTTCCCTCCCTCCCTTCCTTCTTCCCTCCCTCCCTCCCTTCTTCCCTCCCTCCCTCCCTTCCTTCTTTCTTCCCTCCCTCCCTCCCTCCCTTCCTTCCTTCTTCCCTCCCTCCCTTCCTCCCTTCCTTCCTCCTTTCCTCCTTTCCTTCCTTCCTTCCTTCCTTCCTCCCTCCCTCCCTCCCTCCCTCTTTTCTTTCCTCCTTTCCTCCTTCCCTCGTCACCTTCCTCCTTCCCTCCTTTCCTCCTTCCCTCGTTACCTTCCTTCTTCCCTCCTTTCCTTCCTTCCTTCCTTCCTTTCTCCCTCCCTCCCTCCCTCCCTCTTTTCTTTCCTCCTTACCTCCTTTCCTCCTTCCCTCATTACCTTCCTTCTTCCCTCCTTTCCTTCCTCCCTCCCTCCCACCTCTCTGTCTTCCTCCCTTCCTCCTCCCTCCCTCCCTTCCTCCCTTCTTTCCTCCTTCCCTCATCTCCATGTGTGTCAACACGCCGGGAGAAGGAGGACAAATGAAGGGTATTTAAGGTTTTGATTCCCGGGCCCCGTCTCTGCCAACCCTCAACTAATTGGGACTCCTTTCCAAGCAATTAAAAAGAAAAAACCAAAACGAGAGGGATCCTTTCAGTTCGGTTTCCCCCTTACTTATCTGTTCAATCTGATTTTAAAAATCATCTTCATTCAACAGTGTTCATCTAGTGCTGACGTGCTGAAAGGCACAAAGGAGTAGGTGCTTTGAGGATTTTCAGGAGAAAGAGACCAGATTCATTCAATTGAATTTATTCAGTCCTATGTACTGAGTGTTTACTGAGTGCAGAGCATTGTACTAAGCGCTTGGGAAAGTACAATACAGCAATAAAGAGTGACAATCCCAGTATACAATATAACAGTATACAGACACATTCCCTAGAGGAATGTCTAGAGGTCGCAGCGTGGCTCAGTGGGAAGAGTCCGGGCTTGGCAGTCAGAGGTCATGAGTTCGAATGCCGCCTCTGCCACTTGTCAGCCGTGGGACTGTGGGCAAGTCGCTTCACTTCTCTGTGCCTCAATTACCTCATCTGTAAAATGGGGATTAACTGTGAGCCTCACGTGGGACAACCTGATTCCCCTGGATCTACCCCAGCGCTTAAACAGTACTCGGCACATAGTAAGCGCTCCACGAATACCGACATCGTCATCAAAAGAAACAGGCACACGACTTGGCCAGGAATAAAGGAAAGAGCTCTGGACATACCCAAGCGTCAGAACTCTGCCCTGGAGGACTCTATAATGTAGGGAGGAACGTATTAGGGAGAAGGGTCACTTAAATCATCCTTTAACTCAACCCCGTATCTGCAGTGATATTTAATCACGCCAAAAAGCCGCTCTTTGAGAAGGGTAATTGCAGAGTTGTCCTTTCTACTGTGCATTAAACACACTTTACAGAAAGGCCGGGTTTATTAATTCTATGGGATTCTCTCAAGGAACGAGTACAGTGCTTGCGCTTTGGATTTTCTACAAGCCTGGCTCAGAAAGGTGGAACATTTCCCCGCTTCCTGGTTTTTTTGTTTAATTAAAATTGACCTACTTCTCCGGCAAGGTCAAATCCAGGGTCTAATTCACCCTGGGAACCAGCGCTTTGGCTTTGGGGGGTGCCTTTCAATCTTTTAGGGGGCACATTTTTGTTGATAAGGGCCTTATCCTCAGTCCTTTGCCTTAAGGAGTCTAAACTCTAGACTGTAAACTCATCTCTAGACTGTAAGCTTGTTGTGGAAAATAATAATAATAATGGTGGTATTTGTTAAGCGCTTATTATGTAACAGGCACTGTTCTAAGCGTTGCAAACTCATCTCTAGACTGTAAGCTTGTTGTGGAAAATAATAATAATGGTGGTATTTGTTAAGTGCTAACTATGTAACAGGCACTGTTCTAAGCCCTGGGGTGGATACCAGCAAATTGGGTTGAATATAATATCTGTCCCACTTGGGGCTCACGGTCTCACATGACTACCAACTCTGTTATTGTGTACTCTCCCAAGCGCCTAGTACAGGGCTCCGCACACTGGAAGCGCTCAATAAATACGACTGATTGATGTGTCCTAGATGCCGGTGTCCAGAATGACTCCAAATTCCAAATTGTCTGCATCTGGAGCATAATAATAGTAATGGTATCTGTTGACTCAGACTGAGCCCCCCTTTTCCTCTGCTCCTCCTCCCCTCCCCATCACCCCGACTCCCTCCCTCTGCCCTACCCCCTCCCCGCCCCAAAGCACTTGTGTATATATGTATATATTTATTATTCTATTTATTCATTAATCATGTGTATAGATCTATAATCCTATTTATTTTGCTGCTATTGATGCCCGTTACGTGTTTTGTTGTCTGTCTCCCCCCTTCTAGACTGCGAGCCCCTTGTTGGGCAGGGATTGTCTCTATCTGTTGCCGAACTGTACTTTCCAAGCGCTTAGTACAGTGCTCTGCACCCAATAAGTGCTCAATAAATACAATTGAATGAATGAATTGACTGCAAGCTCCTGGTGGTCAAGGATCTTCTCTACCGACTCTGTTGTATTCCACTTTCCCAAGCATTTAGTACAGTGCTCAGCAAGTACAGTACTCATTTAGTACAGTACAGTCCTCACAGTAAGTGCTCAACAAAAATCACTGATGATTGATGATGAGCTCCACACAGTAAGCACTCAGTAAGTTCCATTAATTGTTTGATTAAGCACTGACCATGTGCCAAGCACTCTACTGAGCCCTGGGTTAGATGCAAGAGAATCAGGTTGGACACTGTCCCGTGTCCCGCATGGGGCTCACAAACAAAGGGGGGAGGGAGAGCCGGAAAGTCAATTCTGTGGCACATTATATTTGCGCGACTGAGCCAATCATCTATTTTAAGCAAGGGTAGGACTAAATCATGAATATTAATTAAAATCTCCTGCCTTTGAAATCTCAGTGCCAGACGGTGTGTTCATAAGAAGCAATCAGTGCAAAGGCCGATGTCTAAATGAAAGACCACGTGATTGTTTTTCTTCCTGAAAATGTGAACAGTCAAACGATCTTACTTATTTCAGTTTGAGATAGTCGGTAATCATTTCCATTTAAATTGCTAGTCACAAGCGCTATCTAAGATTGGCTTCAATTTTTATGGCATTTTGTTAAGTTCTCACTATGTGCCAACTCTGTTCTAAGCACCGGCGTAGATAAAGTTAATTAGGTAGGACACAGTCTCTGTTCCACGTGGGGCTCACAGTCTAAGTAGGAGAGAGAACAGGTATTATATCATCATTTTGCAGTTGAGGAAACTGAGGCCCTGAGAAGTGAAGTGACTTGACCAAGGTCCCACAGCAGGCAAGAGGCAGAATGGGGTTTAGAACCCAGGTCCAAGCTCTTCCCGCTAGGCAACGCCGCTTCCTTATTAGAGAAGCAGCGTGGCTCAGTGGAAAGAGCCCGGGCTTGGGAGTCAGAGGTCGTGACTTCTAATCCCGGCTCCGCCACTTGCCAGCTGTGTGACTTTGGGCAAGTCACTTCACTTCTCTGTGCCTCAGTTACCTCATCTGTAAAATGGGGATTAAAACTGTGAGCCCCAGGTGGGACAACCTGATCATCCTGTATTCCCCAGAGCTTAGAATGGTGCTTTGCACATAGTAAGCGCTTAACAAATACCACCCTTTATTAGGGAATTGAATGCCTATTCAGGAAGACATAAAAATTAAAGGATGTTTATAAGTATTTCATAAAATTCTAATTAGAGTGCAGTTGGGATCTAAATAACAAATGCCTGAATAGGAGGTGCTAGAGTGTTAGTAGCAATTATTTTAAAATTTTAATTAGATTTTTTTCCCCTTTAGTAATAAACTGTTAGGTAAAAAATGACTTTGGAATGTATTATTTATCAGTTACTCGCTCCGATGCTGTCACTAGGTGGGAATTTTTAGAAATGTCACTGAAAATAATGAAGGTCATTAAGAGGCATGAATCATATTACTTGCCCTAGCAGTATTAGAAGAGCTAACTTACAGGAGTTAATTTCCCTTTGGACCCCGTCAACTCCCACCTCCGTATGAAAGGAATAAATACATTTCCTAATGACTAAACAAGCAGAATAACACTTTGGACTGGGAAAAAAAAAAGATTTGGGAAAGGCAATGAGAACAAATCAATGTTATCTCATTAACCCACTGGAAGTGTCTGGTGAGGGTGGAGGTGGAGGTTCATTCATTCATTCATTCAATCGTATTTATTGAGCGCTTACTGTGTGCGGATCACTGTACTAAGCACTTGGGGCTGGGGTGGTGGTGGAAGTGGAGGTGGAGGAGATGGAGGAGATGGTTGTGCAGCCTGGCCTAGTGGAAAGAGCACAGAAGGTCATGGGTTCTAATCCCAGCTTCGCCACTTCTCAGATGTGTGATCTTGGGCAAGTCACTTCACTTACTGGGCCTCAATTACTTCATCTGTAATAACAATAATAATAATAATAATAATAATAATGGCATTTGTTGAGCATTTACTATGTGCAAAGCACTGTTCTAAGCACTGAGGGGGATACAAGGTGATCAGGTTGTCCCACGTGGGGCTCAAAGTCTTAATCCCCATTTTACAGATGAGGTAACTGAGGCACAGAAAAGTTAAGGGACTTGCCCAAAGTCACCCAGCTGACAAGTGGCAGAGCTGGGATTAGAACCCATGACCTCTGACTCCCAAACCTGTGCTCTTTCCACTGAGTCATGCTGCTTTCATTCATTCATTCATTCAATAGTATTTATTGAGCGCTTACTATGTGCAGAGCACTGTACTAAGCGCTTGGAATGTACAAATCGGTAACAGATTTCTCTCGCTAGGGATCGAGACTGTGAGACCCACACGGGGCTGGGACTGTGTCCAACTTGATCTGCTTGTATCTACTCCAGCGTTTAGCTCAGTGCCTGGCACATAGTAAGCACTTAACAAATACCATCAGTATTATCATTAGTATCATTTCAGAGGATGTCGCACGCTCTAAATAGCAGACAACCTCCAGCCTAACCCATACGTAAGCAGTAATCTCTCGTTAGTTACAGAATGCAGTTGCGTTTCTTTCGAGAAGCAGTGTGCGGCTTAGTAGAAAGAGTCCGGGCTTGGGAGTCAGAGGTCATGGGTTCTAATCCCGGCTCTGCCACCTGTCAGCTGCTCTGTAGCTCAGTGACCTCATCTGTCAAATGGGGATGAAGACTGTGAGCCCCAAGTGGGTCAACCTGATGACCATGTCTCTCCCCCGGCGCTTGGAACAGTGGTTGGCACATAGAAAAAGCTTAACAAATACCATTATTATTATTATTATTATTATGTCACTTCACTTCTCTGTGGCTCAGTGACCTTGAGGATGAAGACTTTGAGCCCTATGTGGGACAACCTGATCACCTTGTCTCCTCCCCAGTGCTTGGAACAGAGCTTGGCACGTAGTAAGAGCTTAACAAATACCATCATTATTATTATTATGTCACTTCACTTCTCTGTGGCTCAGTGACCTCATCTGTCAAATGGGGATAAAGACTGTGAGCCCCACGTGGGACAGCCTGATCACCTTGTCTCCTCCCCCCAGCGCTTGGAACAATGCTTGGCACATAGTAAGAGCTTAAGGCTCAGTGGAAAGAGCCTGGGCTTCGGAGTCAGAGGTCATGGGTTCGACTCCCGGCTCTGCCACTTGTCAGCTGTGTGACTGTGGGCAAGTCACTTAACTTCTCGGTGCCTCAGTTACCTCATCCGTAAAATGGGGATTAACTGTGAGCCTCACGTGGGACAACCCGATGACCCTGTATCTCCCCCAGCACTTAGAACAGTGCTCTGCACACAGTAAGTGCTTAACAAATACCAACATTATTAACAAATACCAACGTCATTATTATTATTATGGTGGAAGCGGAGGTGCTGGTGGTTGAATTGACGGAAGAGGTTGTGGTGTAAGTCGTCGCGGTACTGGTGGGGATGGAAGTGGAGGTGGTGCTGGAGGAGGAGGAGCAGGTGATGGAGCCAAACTGGTAACATAGAATGTAGACTCTAAGCTCTCTGTGGGCAGGGGACATGTCTACCAACTCTGTTATATTGTACTCTCCCAAGGGTTGAGTTCAGTGCATTGAGTTCGGTGCTCTACGCCCGGAAAGCGCTCGATAAATAGGATTAATTGGTGGTGGAAGTGGTGGCTGAGCTGATGGTAGAAGTGATAAATAATGATGGTATTTGCTAAGCACTTACTATATGCCAAGCGCTCTTCTGCCAAACTGGTAGTGGGAGGCAGAAGGCATGTGACGTCCTGTTAAATCATTCTATCCATCGGTGGTATTTTTTGAGCGCTTACCATGTGCCCAACCCTGTACTAAGCACTTAGAAGAATTCAATACAATGGACTTGGTAAATATGATCCCCCCCACAAGGAGTTTACAGACTAAATGGGGAGACAGGGATTAAAATAAATTATATATGTAAGTGCTGTGGGGTCAAGGATGGGATGAGTTTCCATTAATCAAAGGCATTTATGGAGCGCTTCCTATGCTCAGAACAGTGTACTAAGTACTTGGGAGAGTGCGACAGAGTTAGCACACACGCTCCCTGCCCACAACGAGCTCACAATCTAGAGGGTCAAAGCGTTTAAGCGGAACAGTCCAAGGGTAATAGGCGACTCAGAAGGAAGGGTGGATAGGGGAAGTTGAGGTCTGCGGCTGACCTCAGAATCAACCACAACTTCAAGGCGGCTCTTCTACCTGGAAATGGATCACGGTGCCTCCTAAGTAAGCCGCTTCTTTGCTGGACACCACGGACCTTACGGCATGCCTAGTCGAAAGAGCACGGGCCTGGGAGCAGGAGGACCTGGGTTCCAATCCCGGCTCTGTCGATTGCTCTGCCGATTACTTGCTGTGTGACCTGGGGTAACTTCACTTTCTCTGGGCCTCGGTTCCCTCATTGGTAAAATGGGGATTCAACACCTGTTCTCCCTCCTACTTCAGACTGCCAGCCTGAATCCATTGTGAATTCTTCATTCTTTGTGTTGAACCAAGACTGAAGATGGGTCTGTGGCCTGAATCCATTGTGAATTCTTCATTCTTTGTGTTGAACCAAGACTGAAGATGGGTCTGTGGTTAGGAAATGTGGATTTGGGATTTAAAGCCGTCCTTTGGTTCTGAGCGGCCTGGGTCAATGCAGACTGTACAATCTGTGGCCAGTAAAACCTGATGGGTTGGGATCCTGTCAACCGATTCTATTGAACTGTACTTTCCCAAGTGCTTAGTAGAGTGTACTGCACACAGTAAATGCTCAATAAATTCTATTGATTGGCTGAGTCTTCAAACAGTTAAAGAATCAAATTTCAGGGCTCAAGACGTTCAAGAACTGTTCATGTTCTGAAGTATCCTGGAGATCAGCTAAGATTCATGGTGATAATTGGATGAGTAAATTAAGTTCACACAAAAAAAGTCTGTTACCTTTTCAAATGAAAGATCCTATTAACAGCTTGAGAAGCAGCATGGCATAGTGGACAGAGCACGGGCTTATGAGTCAGAAGGTCAGTCATTCATTCAATTGTATTTACTGAGTGCTTACTTTGTGCAGAGCACTGTATTAAGCGCTTGGAATGTACAATTTGGCAACAGACAGAGAAAATCCCTGCCCAACAGCGGGCTCACAGTCTCAAAGAGGGAGACAGCAAAAACAAAATGAGCAGTTAGGCATCAATACCATCAAAATAGATAAATAGAATCATAGATACATACACATCATTAATAAAAATAGAGTACTAAATAATATATACAAATATACATGGGTTCTAATCCCAGCTACGCCACTGGTCTGCCGTGTGACCTCGGGCAAATCACTTCACTTCTCAGAGCCTCAGTTCCCTCGTCTGTAAAATGGGGATTAGGATTGTGAGCCCCACGCGGGACGGGGACTGTGTCCGACTCGATTTGCTTCTATGCACCCCAGCATTTAGTACAATGCCTGGCACATAGGAAGTGCTTAACACATGTCATTTAAAAAAAAATTAGTGGAAAGACCACAAATCTGGGAGTCAGAGGGTATGGGTTAAAATCTCGCATCCACTACTTGTCTGCTGGGTGACCTTGGACAAGTCACTTCACTTCCCTGTGCTTCAGATCCCTCATCTGTAAAATGGGGATTAAGACAATGATCCCCTGGTGAGACTGTGTCCAACTTGATTAGCTTGTATTTACCACAATGCTTATTACCAGGTGTGGCACATAATAAGCGCTTAACAAATACTACTTTAAAAAAAAAAAAACAGGTTGGCCTAGCAATCTTTTCTGGGGGAAGGTTTTCAGAAGAGCCTGGGCTTGGGAGTCAGACAACTTTGGCTCTATGTTCCTGTCTCTGCCATATGTCTGCTGGGTGACCTTAGGCAAGTCTCATTTTCTCTGTACCTTAGTTAGCTCATCAGTAAAATGAGGATTAAATTCCACTTCCTCCTATGGGGGATAGGGTTAGGCTGAGGGTCCAACCTGATGACCTTGTAACTACCCCAGTGCTTAGAACAATGATTGGCACATAGTAAGGGCTTTGGATAGAGCACAGGCCTAGATCTCTTAGTGAATTGTACTTTCCAAGTGCTTAGTACAGTGCTCTGCACACGGTAAGCGCCCAATAAATACGATTAAAGGAATGAATGAATGAATGAATGAATGAATGGGCAAGTCACTTCACTTCTGTGGGCCTCAGTTACTTCAGCTTTAAAATGGGGATTAAGACTGTGAGCTACATTTGGGACAGGGACTGTGTCCAACCTGATCGACCTGTGTCCATCCCGCTCTTAGAACAGTGTTTGACACATAGTGAGCGCTTTACAAGCACCATAAAACAAACCAACAAGTGATCAGGGAGAATGTTAAGTGTCTGGAAACCTGACTCCCCTCTTACTTCTCCCTCCTTTCGCTTTAACGGCTGACCTTCCATTTTATAGCAACTGCAAGCACCGGATCAATGCCTGATGCGAGACCAAAGCCAGGCAGAGAGCCAGTCCCCACTGCGGCAAATCCTCTCAGGGTTTGGCCCTGGCTTTGCCAGCTAGCAGGAGAAGACGTGCTTAGTTTCTTCCCTAGGTTTCCCCCAGCGGGACCCAAGGAATATTATCCATACTTGGTGATTTACAAAAGGTGTCACATTGGTTAACCTTGAAAAGAGACCTTTTTTGGAAAAAGGGAGGGGGGAATCCAGATTTGGAAAAACTGTGCGTGTTTTATCTTTTTAATCTTTATTCTCAGGAGTAACATTTCCCTGGGCCAGGCTCAATGTGCAGGTTTAGTTTTCTATATCAAGAGGGTGACGATCATCTGTGGGTGAGGAAGTCCGAGGAGAGGAAGCAGCATGGCCTAGTGGCAAGAACGTGCTTGGAAGTCAGGGGACGTGTGTTCTAATAGCGGCTCTGCCACTTGTCTTCTCTGTGACCTCGGGCAAGTCACTTTACTCTTCTGGGCCTCAGTTCCCTCATCTGAAAAATGGGGATTAAGACTGTGAGCCCCATGTGAGATAGAGACTGTGTCCAACCTGATGACCGTGTATCTACCCCAGAACCTAGAACAACGTAAGTGCTTACCAAATACCATAATCATTATTATTGTTATTATTTAGATTGACAAATTATCACCACAGTTCAGGACTCCCAAACCTACTTTGTCTTCAATCTGGCTGAAATACTGAGTAGGGGAGTCGACTAAAGTAGATGGGTATTCACTGGTGTATAATATTATCTGGGGACCTTTAACTATCTGGAAAATTGAACTTTGCAAACACAGCTCTATTCTCCACGTGAGAGCCCAGGTCAAATGCTGAAATCCGAACAACAACACACGATTCTTTGTTTCAAAAAAAAGAAAAGGTGAAAATCACCTTTGATGCATTATAACTTTTTTTAAAGCTTCTTGCGGGCAGAGATCGTGACTACCAACTCCATTGCATTGCACTTCCCCAAACTTTTAGTACAGGGCTCTACACACAGTAAGCACTCAATAAATTCCATCAATGGATTGATTTCAAAGGCATACCATTAGCAGTTCTAGTCTACTGTTCATAGTTCAAACCCTTTTCTAAGCATTTTAAAAATTATTTTGCCCAAATGAAATCAAAAACTTTAGAAATAGAGTGTTGTCAATATATTCTTCTTTCTACCTCATTATTGAGAAGCAGTGTGTTTCAGTGGATAGAGCACGGGCCTGGGAGTCTGAAGGTCACAGGTTCTAATCCCAGATCTTCCACATAATTATAATAATGGTATTTGTTAAGCGCTTCCTATGTGACAAGCACTGTTCTAAGCATTGGGGTAGATACAAGGTAATCATATTGTCCCTCCTGGGGTTCACAGTCTTAACCCCCCCCCCCATTTTACAGATGAGGTAACTGAGGCACAGAGAGGATAAGTGGCTTGTTCAAGATCACATAAACAGGTGGCAGAGCTGGGATTAGAATCCATGTCCTTTGACTCCCAAGCCCATGCTCTTTCCACTAAGACACGCTGCTTCTCTCATGTCTGCTGTGTGACCTTGGGCAAGTCACTTCACTTCTATGGGCCTCAGTTCCCTCATCTGTAAAATGGGGGTTAAAACTGTGAGCCCCATGTGGGACAGGGACTTTGTCCAATCTGACTGACCTATCTCATATATGTTTTATATATATATAATAATGTTGGTATTTGTTAAGCACTTACTATGTGCAGAGCACTGTTCTAAGCACTGGGGTAGACACAGGGGAATCAGGTTGTCCCACGTGGGGCTCACAGTCTTCACCCCCATTTTACAGATGAGGGAACTGAGGCACAGAGAAGTGAAGTGACTGGCCCACAGTCACACAGCTGACAAGTGGCAGAGCTGGGATTCGAACCCTTGACCTCTGACTCCCCAGCCCGTGCTCTTTCCACCGAGCCACATACATACAACTAAATATAAATATGTGTGTATGTACTTTTGCTTGTGTCCACCCCAATGCTTGATACATAGTAAGTACATATATATACTATGTGCTTGACACATAATAAGCACTTAACAAGGACCATGATTTTATCTTTATTCTCAGGAGTAATTCATTTCTCCTGGCAATTCATTTTTCCGGGGCGTGTACAATGTGCAAGTTTAGTTTTCTATATCAAGAGGATGATGATTATCTGCTGCGAAGCAGCGTGGCTCAGTGGAAAGAGCCCGGGCTTTGGAGTCAGAGGTCATGGGTTCGAATCCTGCCTCTGCCACCTGTCAGCTGTGTGACTGTGGGCAAGTCACTTAACTTCTCTGTGCCTCAGTTCCCTCATCTGTAAAATGGGGATTAAGACTGTGAGCCCCACGTGGGACAACCTGATTCCCCTGTGTCTACCCCAGCGCTTAGAACAGTGCTCGGCACATAGTAAGCGCTTAACAAATACCAACATTATTACTATTACCTGTGGGTGAGGAAGTCCGACAAGGAGAAAGTAACATTGCAATGAAATTCTTGTAGATCTTATCCAGCCGATACCACTGACTTTCACTTTTGTAAGCATTGTAAATTATACAATAGCTATTTTCTTAATGACTAAATTTTTCTCTGAGGAAACCCCTACCTTCTTCTTTGGTTTATTCTGAGAAATAAATCTTTGTGGGTCTGTTGCCCGTGCTGAGAGCAGCAGCTCTTAATGAGGCAATCTGCCTGTTCTGTTTGATGTCCATAATGAATAATTGACTATGCTAGAACTTAAAAGGGAGTTGAATTGTCTCTAGTAACCATAAAGTCTTTGAATGGATGGATGCTTCCTTCCTTCTCAGCCACTTTTCCCTATTTTATTTTCATCATATTTTTTTACTGGGCCCTAATTGAAATATCATCTCCACAGTAGGAGGTATTTTAAAATATTCTGTTCCCCAAATAGACCATTTCTCTCACTTGGTCATTTAATGAAGAAAAACATTTTCCCTAATAAATTTCACAACTCAATGCAACACAATGGGAAGCAGCATGGTGTAGTGGATAGAGTAGGGGCCTGGAAGTAATAATAATAATAATAATGTTGGTATTTGTTAAGCGCTTACTATGTGCCGAGCACTGTTCTAAGCGCTGGGGTAGACATAGGGGAATCAGGTTGTCCCACGTGGGGCTCACAGTCTTGATCCCCATTTTTACAGATGAGGGAACTGAGGCACAGAGAAGTGAAGTGACTTGCCCACAGTCACACAGCCGACAAGTGGCAGAGCTGGGATTCGAACTCATGAGCCCTGACTCCAAAGCCCATGCTCTTTCCACTGAGCCATGCTGCTTCTCAGTCAGAAGGTCATGGGTCCTAATCCTGATCCACCACTTTCCTACTGTGTGACTTTGGGCAAATCACTTCACATCCCTGTGCCTCAGTTACCTCTTCTGTAAAATGGGGATTAAGACTGTGAGCCATGTCGAATTTGATTTGCTTGTGTCCACCCCAGTGCTTAATACATAGTAAACACAAAACAAAACCCACAATTATTCTTATTATCATTGTTAATAATACACTGCCTCCAGAGATGAGAGGCAGAAGATCTGGTTTCTAATCCCAGCTCCACCACATGCCTGCTGGATGACTTTGGGAAAGTCACTTAACTTCTCTGGGCCTCAATGCCCTCATCTGCAAAATGTGGATGTGTCTGTTTCCAGTCTCATCTACCCCACTGGATAATAATAACTGTGGTATTTATTAAGCGTGTACTATGTGACAAGCACTGTACTAAGCACTGGGATAGATATAAGCAGCGTGGCTCAGTGAAAAGAGCCCGGGCTTGGGAGTCAGAGGTCATGGGTTTGAATCCCGGCTCTGCCCCTTGTCAGCTGTGTGACTTTGGGCAAGTCGCTTCACTTCTCGGTGCCTCAGTTACCTCATCTGTAAAATGGGGATTAACTGAGCCTCATGTGGGACAACCTGATTACCCTGTATCTACTCCAGCGCTTAGAACAGTGCTCTGCACATAGTAAGTGCTTAACAAATACCAACATTATTATATAAGATAAACTGATCAGTCATAGTTTCTGCTCCACAAGAGACTCACAATCTAAGTAGGAGGGAGGACAAGTATTGAATCACTAATTAAAGGTGCAGAAACTGAAAGCTTAGACAACTTAAGTGACTTACCCAAGATCACATAGCAAGCAAGTGTCAGAGCTGGGATTAGAACCCAGAACCCCTAACTTCCAGGCCCATGATCTTTCCACTATGCCTCATTCTGTCTCCCAATAATAAGCATAATAACTGTGGTATTGATTAAGCACTTACTACGTTGCAAGCATGGCATAGTAGATAGAGTACGGGCCTGGGCGGTCAGAAGGTCATGGGTTCTAATTCTGGCCTTGTAACTTGTCTGCTGTGCAACCTTGGGCAAATCACTTGACTTCTCTGGGCCTTTTACCTCATCTGTAAAATGGGGATTGAGACCGTGAGCCCCACCTGGGACAGGGACTATGTCCAAACTGATTTGGTTGTATCACCAACCCAGCGCTTAGTACAGCACCTGGCACATAAGTGCTCAATAAATACCACAATTATTATTATTAAGTACCACTAAACGCAGGGATAGATATGAGATAATCAGGTCCCACATGGGGCTCACAGTCTAAGTAGGAGAGAGAACAGGTATTGAATCCCCATTTTGCAGGTGAGGAAACTGAGACACAGAGAAGTGAAGTGACTTGTCCAAGGTCACGCAGCAGGCAAGTGGCGGAGTTGGGATTCAAACCCAGGTCCTTTGACTCTCAAACCCATTCTCTTTCCACTAGGCCACAACACCTCTGACATGTTCTTTTGAATTCTTAGGTTGAGTCCTTGAGGGATAGGGACTGTGTCTCATTCCCACCTCTGTATCCTTTCCTAGCCCTTATAGCAGTGTTTGGCCTAGTGGCTAGAGCCCGGGCCTGGGAGTCAGAAGGATCTGGGTTCTAATCCCAGCTCTGCCACTTGTCTGCTGTGTGACCTTCACTTATCTGTGCCTCAGGTACCTGATTTGTACAATGGGAACTAAGACAGTGAGCCCCATCTGGGACATGGACTGTATCCAACCTGATTACCTTGTATCTACCACAGCACTTAGAATAATGCTTGGCACAAAGAAGTGCTTCACAAATGCCATCAATAAAGAAGAAGAAAAAGGAGGAGAAGAAAGAGGAAGAAGAAGAAGGAAGAAGGAAGGAGGAGGAGGAAGAGGAAGAAGGAGGAGAAGAAGAAGAAGAAGAGGAAGAAGAAGAAGGAAGAGGAAGAAGAAAAAGGAGTGGAAGAAGAAAGGAAGGAAGAAGAAAAAGAAGGAAGAAGGAGGAGGAGAAGAAGAAGAAGTAGCTCAATTAATTCATTCATTCATTCAATCGTATTTATTGAGCACTTACTGTGTGCAGAGCACTGTACTAAGTGCTTGGAAAGGACAATTCAGCAACAGATAGAGATAATCCCTGCCCAACAATGGGCTTATAGTCTAAACGGGGGAGACAGACAGCAAGACAAAACAAAATCAATACTACACCTACCACCTCTGTTTTACTCATTTGACGGATGCCAGTGAATATGACTGTGTCTCTTTATTTTTTCATTATACTCTTCCAAGCGCTTAGTACAGTGCTGTGCACACAGTAAGCACTCAATAAATATGAATGAATGAATGACAGGCCCAAGAAGTAGTGATTCTGAGAATGCCATTACTGACCTGCATCATGGCATCAGTCCTGGGGTAGATGGCAGGAGTCCTAGGACCATCATCATCATCATCAGGGGTGCCGCCTCACCAGGCCCAGCATCTCTCTCACAGGAGGCCCCCCCGTCTCCAGTCCAGGGTACCATTCACCTGTCACAGGTGGTTCCAGGCCTAGGTGTGGAAACTGGGCCCACGAGACCAGGTCTTCCCCCCGCTCCTTCGATCCGAAGCTCAATCCCGCTGCCCTTGGCGAAGCACGCAGCCAGAGATTGTTTTACAAAGGACAAACGAGCCCTGCAGAAATGGAGCCTCTGGGCGCGTTGGTCAGCATCGCCACGGAATATCTATTATGTGTCAGCTTAAAGCTCGGCCAAGGTCGGACACCAGAAACGAGACTCGCTTTCTGCTGAGTGGATATAGTGGAAAACCATTTCCCTTAGACTGTGAAATAAAACTCAAAGCTGCTTTCCTGGCAAAGGAGTTGAGCTCTCCGCTCCTAATTCTATTTCCGGGCTCTTGTTCATCATATCGGCAGGCGCTGCCCCGACAGCCACGGGGCTGAAAAATCAAGACTTTTTTTTCAGCAAGTAGCAATTAACGAAAATCACCCACCTGCCTGGGCATTTTCTTTTGTTTGGTGAAACTTGGTTAGAACTTCCTCTTCAAGTGACTTGAGGAATCTTCCAGGGATACTGAGCAGTCAGGCCATCAAATGTGGATGATTTCAGAGAACCCCTTCCATGCCCTCATTCAAAGGCACTTTCAAATACTCCCCTGGCCAGCCATGCGACACCTCACTCATTCATTCATTCATCCAGATTAATTTATTGAGCACTTAATGTGTGCAAAGCACTGTACTACGCACTTAGGAGAGTACGATATGATAATCACCAGACACGTTCCCTGCACACAACAAATTTATCTCATCCCCAGTGATGGGCCCTTATCGAAGGCACATCTCCTCCAGGAGGCCTTCCCAGACTAATCCCTCATTGCCTCTTCTCCACTCCCTTCTGCATCGCCCTTGCACTTGGATTTGGACCCTTTATTCACCCCTCCCTCAGCCCCACAACACTCGTGTCCCTAACCATCATTTATTTCTTTCTATTAATGTCTGTCTCCCCGTCCAGACTGTAAGCTCATTGTGGGCAGGGAACGTGTCTACCCACTCTGTTATATTGTACTCTCCCAAGCGCTTAACACAGAGCTCACTGTGGGTAGGGAATGTCACTGTTTATTGTTGTCTTGTACTTTTCCAAGCGCTTAGTAGAATGAATGAATAAACAATATTCTGCACACAGTAAGTTCTCAATAAATATGATCGAATAATTGATTGATAGGATTGTGCCACACTCATCCAGTGTTAAACAGTAAGGAAAGTAATCAGTGTAACTTGAAATAAGGGACATTTCCCCACAGACAGATTTAATTTTTCACATACCTGCTGGCCCATTTCTCCTGGACTGTGATAGTTAAGAAATAAAGCAGGGGCTTGTTATGTATACTTTACACACCTAGTTAGATCTTTCTAGACCGTGAGCCCATTGTTGGGTAGGGATTGTCTCTGTTGCCGAATTGTACTTTCCAAGCGCTTAGTACAGTGCTCTGCACACAGTAAGAGCTCAATAAATACGATTGAATGAATCTTTCAGGGATGCTACGATGGAATCAACAGCATCAAGATTCTACTTCCATATTTCCTTGTCCTCCACCTAGCTAGGCACCAGGGTTTTCCATAAATGATGGCTTGAAAATAGATTGATTGTTTTAGGGCTGAGCGGGCTGATTGCCGACACCCTGGAATTTTACAAATGCCATGAACTTTGACTTCCTTTGTCACTCTTCCTTCATCTAAGGGAAGAGATCTAACTTCATGTCCCAGTGTGTTTTCTGGAAATTTGTCCCCCAGCTCCTCTCATACTCTCATACCTACTTAGACTGTGAGCCTCATCTGGGACAGGGACTGGGTCCAACCTAATTATCTTATACATACCCCAGTGCTTAGAGCAGTGTTTGACATATAGTAAGTGCTAGATAGAGAGAGAAGAAGAAGAAGCAGCATGGCGCAGCAAGGGCCTGGGAGTCAGAAAGTCGTGGGTTCTATCCCGGCTCTGCCCCTTGTCTGCTGTTTGACCTCGGGCGAGTGACTTCACTTCTCTGAGCCTCCGTTACCTCATCTGTAAAATGGGGATTGAGACTGTGAGCCTCATGTGGGACAGGGATTGGGTCCAACCTGATTTGCCTGTATCCACCACAAGGCTTAATATAGTGCCTGCCACATAGGAAGCGCTTAACAAATATGACACTTATTCTTAGGGGGATTAAGACTGTGAGCCCCATGTGGGACAGGGACTGTGTCCAACCTGCTTAGCTTGTATCTCTCTCAGTGCTAAGTACACTGCCCGGCACATAGTAAGCATTTAACAAATACCATTAAAAAAAACTATAAAATGCTTACACTGCTTATTAATCCCATTCAGCACAAATCCAGATAAGACAATTTATCAATTTTAAACTGGTAACTCTAATCGAGAACCACAAAGGCTTGAAAACACGGCATGAGTACTCACTCTGCTGTTTTTTTATGGTATTCGTTAAGTGCTTACTATGTGTCAAACACTGTTTTAAGCACTGGGGTAGATAGAAGTTAATTAGGTGGGACACAGTCCCTGGACCTCATGGGGCTTACAGTCTAAGTAGGAGGGACAACAGGAGAATTGAGGTCCAGAGAAGTGAAGTGATTTGCTCAAGGACACCCAAATGACAAGCAGCAGAGTCAGGATTAGAACCCAGGTCCTCTGACTCCCAGGCTTATGCCCTTTGACTGGGCCATGCTGTTGTTCTTCCTAACCTTGACACTGACTTAGCACCTTGGGTCTATCTGGTCTTCCCTTTTCCTTGAGGAACTGGTAGCCCCGTCTAGTGAATTACACAGAGAAACAAATAACCTCTGCAAAATGGGATTCCTCCAGGAGAAAAGACAAACACCTCAAAATTCAGGGACTCTAAACTAAATTCAGCTGATGGCAGCTTCTTTATTCTATACACAACCAGCCTTCAGTATTTTGCATACACAAGACATTCAATATGCAGAAAACCGAGGCAGCTGCTGGTGCATTTTACAGAAATTGTTGGCATTCGGTTTCCTGTTCAATGACACAGCTCTGTGTCAGTACACTGCAAATTAGTCGAATGTCCTATTGCATCCGTTAATGCAATTTCTAGCCTGCAGAAATTCAAGGCCCTCAAAAAAGGTATACCAAAATAACATAAGAAAATCATTGAAGTTGGTAAAAAATATAGCACAGATGAAATGAACAAAAGATAACCAGTTTATTTACTGGGAAGAATTATGCATTACACTGTAATCAATTTGTCACATAAACAAAGATGTTAGAATCAGAATATTGGTTTCAAGTTATTCCCCTAGCACTAGGAGTGCTTTTTGTCCCAACCATTTGAGTGCAATTTCAGACCACACAGAACAAGCACATATTTTTTCACACCCACCCTCATGTTCCCCTTTCCCACCCTCTCCCCTGTAGTCTCCATGTAGGACTATCCACAATAGTAAGAAACAAGACAAGGAACGATTAATTCACAAGAAAAATAGGTTTTCTTTTAAAACAAATCCATCCGTAATTGAAAATGAGGGTCATTTGAAATTTGACTTTGAATGACAACAGTAAGAGAAGAATTTCAAGGTCGTCTTTAGCCAATCGGCATACGGTTGTCAGTAACATCTGAAACACTCCACGTCATTTAACCTCAAGTAGGCATAATCATGAAATTTCAATGAAACATACGAGCAGCTGAGGCGCTAAAGCGAGGACCCTACAGTACACAAATCAAGATTTGCCCCCATTCACACTGGAAAGAAGTACAACAGTAAAATCTCAAATGATCTTCAGACAAGGGGAGTCTCACCGAAAGAACACTGCTGGATTAGCCCGAAAAAACGGTTCCCCAAAATATCGGTTAACTGCCTGATGATAGGTGAATTTTTAGGTTTCAAACAGCTTATATAATAGGTTTAATAATCACGAATAGGCTTGGTGCACGGGATTGTCCCTGTCCATGAATCAGGAAAACAAGGTTTCTGCCCACTTCTTTGTAGTTAAAGGAATGACAGGGTCTGTTTGAAGGGTGGCAAATTGCTTAGTGAAACCTTCAGGAACCTAATGGGTTTTTTTAAAAAAAACTTTAACCTTTGTAAAATCCATCAGACTGAAACCTCTGTGTGGGCAGAGATCATAGCTTCTAACCTCTGTACTGCGGTATGGAGTTCAGCACATAGCAGCCACTCAAATCGACACTACTGATTGATTCAGATTGTTAAAATTCTTATAGACATGTGGAGGAAATTCCCCAAGACAGGCTTTAGTAGAAAATAATAATGGTGAGCAGACAACAAACTCCAAAAACCATGAGTTGAAAATCAGTTTTCAACAGCATGTGGCTTTTAATCACAGATTAATGGGTGATTCAGTTCCTGCCGGTTTTTTCTTGCCTGGAGCTGTAATTGGGCAGATTCTAAATAAGTACAAAGGGGAAGAGAGAAAAATGCACTGAGGATCGAAGCCATGCATTTCTGTCTGTAGAGGAGACCTTGGATATGTAACAGCCTCCTTGCATTCCTAATGGCGAGAATTCCAAAAGAAGAAGAATTCTCAGCATTTATATCATGGTAATGGGAAAGGTTACATGACGCCAAGAATCTCATGCACACATTTTATACTGCATTATTTGGATGCATTTATGCCTCAAGGTTAAATGCAATTAATTGTTTCTTGTTTCTTCTTTAGTAGAATATTAATAACGAAAAAAAATAACCCATGGGGAGAGATTTCTGAATGTTGGAGTAATACTACTGGGTATTCTGCATATACCCTCAGAGGGAAGTGGAGATGAAGTGAAAGCCATCGTTCGTCACCAGGAAACAGACCAACGTGATCAAGCTACAAAAGTCAAACATTAGGCCTGCAGCGTTCAGTCGGAAACAAACCCATGATGATAAAAGCTGGCCAGTGAACACCAACCGAGGACTAGTTTATGCTGGTTATCCCAACAGAATTGATTAAAGAACTTAAAATGACTCACTACATATCAGCAATGGTCGTGTTCTCTTTATTCCAGGACAGCAGTCTCGTTGACTTAATCCCGTCTTCTGAAAACACACACCTGGATTTGAGACCTTAAATATTTCTATATTTATAATCAGGAACCCACTGGAGAGCAATCTTCCTATTGGAATTCTCAATTCTTTCCTATTTCTAAACAACAGTTCATTTATCTTAACTCTACTGTAGCTCTATTACTTACATCGCTTTAATGGCGAGAATTTGGGTTGTCCCAACACAGTGACGTCAGTCTATTTGAAATCCAACAGAAAGGATCTCTTCTAAAACCTTATCCTAAAAGGAGTAGTGGCTAGAGCACGGGCCTGGGAGTCAGAAGGTCATAGGTTCTAATTCCAGCTCCGCCACATGTCTGCTGTGTGACGTTGGGCAAGTCGCTTCACTTCTCTGTGCCTCAGTTACCTCAACTGTAAAATGGGGATTGAGACTGTGAGCCCCAATGGGGCTGTGTCCAACCCCATTTGCTGGTATCCACCCCAGTGCTTAGTCCAGTGCCTGGTACATAGTAAGCGCTTAAGAAATACCATCATTATTATTGCAGTTGGTTTTTTTTCTTTTCTTTAGTGCCTCAGAGCTGCCATTCTTACCCTGGTTTCAAAGAAAAAAATTTCATTTTTTCCCCTTTTGAGATTTTATCTGCAAATTTTGTTTCCTATCACACCGCACGATATTTCATTGGCATATGACTATATACATATTTATTTTCTGGGCCAATGGAAAATGCCATTTTGAAAAAGGGCATTTCTTTTCATACCCAGGCACCTGACTAACAAATTGAAGATTATCACTGCTTTGCAGAAGCCAAAGGAAAGTCTGAGTTGTGAAAGGCATCGGTTTCTTGGGAGAAGGGAGTGCCAACCTATCTCTAGTATTCTTAAATATGCTGGTTTCACAGTTCTCTGATATTTGTGGTATTTTTACATAATATGTTTGACAGCACTAAAAATTAAAAATCAGTAATAGATGGCCTGAAGATAAGAAACTTTGGGTTTTTTTAAAAGAAAAAAATACCTAATGGGTAGTCAGTTCTGCTATAAGGCAGGAGGTGTGTTCTTGGAGAACGTTTTTTAAGGAAAACTCACTTTATAGGACTCATACTCTGACAGTGGCCACACACAGGCACAAGAGCATTTCTTCCAACACTGCATCTACTTGACAATAATGCATTTGTTAAGCGCCTACTAGGTGTCAAGCACTGTTCTAAGCGCTGTGGTAGATACAAGTTAATCAGTTTGGACACAGTCCCTGTCCCACACGGGGCTCACAATCTAAGTACACGGGCTCGTTTGCACGGATGTGTTAACTGCAGTGGATCTGGGCAGGATACAAAAACAGGATGCAGGATACAGTTCCTCAATCACTTCCATCCTAACCGCCTAATTAAAACCCGAGTTAGAGCAAACCTGATTTATTTTGGAAAAGTGCTACCTATTTCAAAGGCCAAAATGTTGCAAGCCTAAGTTGGAATTTCGATGGCATTAATATTTGAAATTGTAGAATTATGGACTAATCAAAACTGAGGGTTAGAAGAATCTGGGAAGTTATCAATCTCCCTCCATCCACAATGGGTTTAACTTCCTCGACTGCCTCAGCAATCTATACCATCATGTAATCATTATCACTGTCAGGACATTTTTCTATCAAAATCCTAAATCCAGTTGGTACACCCATAACTGTAGACTGCTTTGTCTCATCGGAATGTCCAAGCCTCTTTCTTGATCCCCTCAATAAAGGAACTGTTTAAAATCATGGATTGTACAGTTACTCTTTTTACTGGCTAAGGAGCAGCAATTAATCATATGTTGGTTTCTACCTTTCCATTTCCAAGCGTCTGCATCCTCAGACACAATTTCAGTTTAAAATGAGGTTTTTTGAGAAGAGTATCAGAGCAGCTATTGCGATCGATGATCCGTAAATAGGAATGCAATTACAACTAACAAAAATCAAGTGACAGTAGAAATGGTTTCAGTAGCTTCCAAAAGGGTCTGGATGGGAAAGGGATAGAACAATCTGAATGGCTGCAAAGCCTATATATGGCATCGCCAAACTTGTGTTCATACTCGATTAAAGAGCAGTAGTTCCTGACGGACTTCAATTGGAGATAGTCATGTGATGAGCCAAGTAAATTCTCTGGGGCCTGCTGAAGATGACTTTTGCCTCAGGCATGATGGGGTGGTTTGTGTTGAAAAACAGAGAATGGATAGAGCAGCTAGGCTATTTCAAATCCAAATAACATGGTATGGCTAAAATGCAGAGTTTTCTTTGACTAGAACAAAATAGAAGAAACAAAATAGGAGAGACAACGGTGTGAATGAAGGGGAAGAAAAAGTGTTGGAACAGCACGGAAATGCACTGAGAAAAGAGGGCGTCTAAGGAAATACATTTAGGTGGCCATGGTCGGACCTCTCTTTATGAGGATTTGTTTGTTTCCTTTTTGCCCACTTGATTCTGGACCCTGGGTTTAGAAAAGTATCTCAACTCTTCTCCTGAACCTTAAAATAAAATTCTACAGGTGTAACACCCCCTTGGATTAATGTCCCGAATGGCCGTGTAGACGGATGCTTGTCTCTGTGGTGTTCCTTAAGATGCAAGATTTTATAACCAGGAGGATCGAACTCACAGATATTTCACCCACTTATCCCAAATAATTTAACTTCCCTTCGGTTCCATCGTGTGGGCTAGATCTACAGGGCACATGTGGTTTGGGACTCTGCCATGGACCATTTTTCTTCAACCAAATTAAGGCCACCTGACATAAAGCAAGGAATCAGGCAGAAGAGCAATGAATGAGCAACATTTGCTCTTCCAAGAAGTAATCCCACCGCGCTAAAACACTTCAGCTCAGTGAGCCACTTTCTCTGTCAGGTTACGTGCAAAACGGAGTCAGCTGTTCTTCCATGGTTAGGGAAATCCACTGGAGTAAAACAAAGTCTCAGGGAGCTGTTCAGAAAAATCTGCAAATAATTAGGAATACTGCAATGACACACTTTGTACTCTTAAGCACCTGAGTATCTGTCACAAGTTGACAGTGAACTAAAGTTTAGAATCTGTTGTTTTTGGCAAGGAAAGTTCTCAACCCCAAACGTCTAACCCTCTCCCTAAACTCTGGCTGGGAGAATTAGCTGTTCCAACTAAAATGCTTGCCTTACATGTGTTTGTTTTGGCTCTGCATACCTGTTTTCTTTTCACAGATCCACTCTCGCGCTAGAATCCAGGATTTGGGAGGAAAGCGGAAGAAAGTCCTGGAAATGACACATAACATTTTATTGTGATTTCTCAGCTTTCCCCCCTTAAAGACAGCAGCAGGGCAACTACTTGTCTGAAGTGCAAAAAAAAAAAAGGCCTTATCAAAGATGCAAACAGTTGAATAAAGTCAATTTGTCAAACTTTGATATCTTTTTATATTTAATAATTAGCCTCCAGTGAAGAACGGCAACAAAACCCAGCAGCTAGTGAACTGTTAACTAGAACATAAGTGCATAAATAATATCAGTGCATCAGCAAAAAAAAAAGTCATTGTTAACATCCGGAGCACTCCATTTTTCTACACTTCAATAAAATAGGCCATATCTTGGCCAAATTTACTGAGTTTGATCCTAACTCAAAAATCACTCTTAACTTAGAACAGGTTCAACTTGTTCAAAAATAAATGAATGAAATACACCTCTGGACACAAACGAACTGCATTTCATAAACCCAAGTCACAGGGCAAATGAGATCCTAACTCAAAAATCACTCAACTTAGAACAGGTTCATCTTATTCAAAAATAAATGAACGAAACACAACCTTTGACACAAACGAACTGCGTTTCCTAAACGCAAGTCACGGTGCAAATAAGGTCCAAAATAATAACAGAACACTCTCAACGGCGACAGAAACATAAAATCGGAGTCATTTCCCATGGCTGAATTCAGAAGATGGGTGATACGATTTTGTAGCAGACATTTCAAATAGGCCGTGACGTCTCTCTTCACCCTCCCGAGTTGTGACTGAGAAGCCGGGCACGATATTCTCTCCAGCCCCCTCTTCCTTTTCATCCCCCTGAACTGTCCTCGTGGTATCGGAGTCTGGCTGTGATCGGAGGAACTGTGAAATGTCTGACCAGGTCGGGTTCTGTGTTTTGTGCTTTCTTCTCAACCGTCCCTCCTCTTCCGAGCCCATGGCGATGAATCCAGGCCTGCTCTTGCAGCACCCCCCACCCCCCCCGAGTAGAAATCAAGGCCTGCCCAGACCCTTGGAATGTCATCCTGGAAAGGCTCCATTCCCAATTTTCGGCAGCCGACGCTGACTAGGGGTAAGGAGGCTTGGAGAGACAGTTGAGAGGGGCACACTGAGAGTTGGGTTCGGGCTGCTCTTCTGGCAGATCGACATTAGAACTGAAAATGAAAAACAAAACAGAACAGAGACACCGATAAGAGAAAAAAGTCCACTTCCAGCAAGCCAGGAGCAGCGTGGCCTAGTGGATAGAGCACAGGCCCGGGAGTCAGAAGGACTGGGTTCTGATCCAGGTTCTGCAACTTGTCTCCTGTGTGACCTTGGGCAAGTCACGTCACTTCTCGGGGCCTCAGTTTTCCCTTCTGTAAAATGGGGAGTGAGACTGTGAGCATGTGGGACAGGGACTGTGTCCAACCTGATTTGCTTGTATTCATCCCAGCGCTTAGAATAGTGTCTGGCACACAGTAAGTGATTAACAATTATCACAGTTATTATTATTATAATTTTTAGAAGTCTTCAGCACGTGGTGGTCTAAACAAGAGATGGAGGGGCCCTTCTTGAAGACCAAGCTCACACGGGTGTTCAAGATTGGACTGAAAGCTCGTTGTGGAGAGGGAATGTGTCAGTTTAGTGTTCATTCAATTAGTTACATTCACTGAGCGCTTACTGTGTGCAAAGCACTCTACTAAGTGCTTGGGAGAGAACAATAAAACAATATACAGACACATTCCCTGTCCACAACGAGCTTACAGCTTCGGGGGGACCTTACAGTCTAGGTTATATTGTACTCTCCCAAGCGCTTAGTACAGTGCTCTGCGCACAGTAAGCGCTCAGTAAATCCGATTGAGTGAATGAACGAATGGACTGCCTCCATCAGCAGACCTGGAAAATTTTGTGGATTCTAGTGCACTGGGAGGATCTTTCAGGGATGAGAAGTCCCAGTCAGGGATTGGCGATATTCATTCATCCATTCATTCATTCCATTGAATTTGTTGAGCCCTTACTGTGTGCAGAGCACTGTACTAAGCGCTTGGGAAAGTACAACTCAACAATAAACAGTGACATTCCCTGCCCATCAGGGACATGGATAGGGATGGGTTGGGAGATAGGCTGGGAAAGTGCTACTCTCCTATTTTTTTTTTAATGGTTTTTGTTAAGTGTTTACTCTGTGCCAGGCATTGTACTAATTGCTGGGGTAGATACAAATTAATCAGATTGGAAACAATCCACGTCCCACATGGGGGTCACAGTCTCAATCCCCATTTTCGGATGAGGTAACTGAGGCATGGAGAAGTTAAATAACTTGCCCCAAGTCAGACAGCAGACAAGTGAAGAGAAGCAGCATGGCTCAGAGGTTTAAAGAAGGAAAACATTATGGGTTTCCAAAGCATTCCATAGTTTCCATAGTACGGCTGGGGAGCCAGAGGTGATGAGTTCAAATCCCAGCTCCGCCGCTTGTCAGCTGTGTGACTTTGGGCAAGTCACTTTACTTCTCTGTGCCTCAGTTACCTCATCTGTTAAATGGGGCTGAAGACTGTGAGTGCCATGTGGGAAAACCTGATCACCTTGAATCCTCCCCAGGGCTTAGAACAGTGCTTTGCACATAGTAAGTGCTTAACAAATGCCATTATTATTGTTATTATTATTATTATTAAGTGGCGGAGTCAGGATTAGAACCCACGACCTCTGACTCCCAACCCCGGGCTCTTTCCACTAGACATGCTGCTCCTCTTCTGGAAAGTCACAAAAGCATAACTTATCTATTGGCAGCAAGAAAACATCTGAATATCCTTTGGAGAGTACATCTATTCTTACATTTTAGGGATCATAAACATGCCCAACCTTTACCAATCTCCTTTTTTTAACAGCAAAGACACTTGGGAAGACATCAAAGGCTAAAGTCTAAAGTTTAAGTCTAAAGGCTAAAGAAGCAGCATGGCTCAGTGGAAAGAGCCCGTGATTGGAAGTCAGAGGTCATGGGTTCTAATCCCGGCTCCGCCACTTGTCAGTTGTGTGACTTTGGGCAAGTCACTTCACTTCTCTGGGCCTCAGTTACCTCAACTGTAAAATGGGGATGAAGACTGTGAGCCCCACATGGGACAACCTGATAACCTTGTATCTACCCCAGCGCTTACAACAGTGCTTGGTGCATAGTAAGCGTTTAACAAATACCATCATGATTATTATTATTATTAAAGTCAATCTAAAGCCTCTTCAGAGAATACACAGATAGGACAAAACTTAGTGCCAAGCGGTGAAGTTTAACTCCACTTTCTAAAACAAATTAAATCATCCGCTCTCCGCTAGTAAAATTCTCAAGAGGATTAAAGGTTAGTTTGGACAATGAGTTGGAACCTAATTCGTCACCTGGAAAATTCAACTGCCTTCAGAAAATCGGGGAGTGGGGAATCAGGGATTCTTTCTCTGTAGAGAATTGTTCTGGTACCGCTTAACTTGAAGGGTTGGGCCTGAACTAAAGAGTCCTCTTGTTTAGGGCATAATGCAGTCTCCCACACTGTCGCTGTTTTTGGAGCCAGCTCAGTTATTTGATATTGGAAGACGCTCTGTGTCCGCCCAACTACTGTTGTCTCAGAACAATAGGGTTTTTCTTTAATTCCACCTATGGGAACTCTTCTCCCGGGGATTCCAACTTTCAGCCTCTTGGAACTGAATTTTGGAGTATTGAATGACCCACTCAAAGAATTGCAAATAACCTGCTATTTACTGAAAGGGAAACTGGTGATAAATGTCATAGGTACCATTCTAAACAATTCATTAGGGGAGGAAAATAAGAGTGTAGAGGTTTAAAGAAGGAAAACATTATGGGTTTCCATAGTATTGTTACCCTTTTGGGTTTAGAGAACTCGCTCTTAAAGACAAGGAACATGGTTTAGTGGATAGAGCACGGGTCTAGGAATCAGAAGGACCTGGGTTCTAATCCCTGTTCTCCCACTTGTCTGTTGTGTGACTTTGGGCAAGTCGCTTCACTTTTCTGAGCCTTAGTTACCTCATCTGTAAAATGGGGATTACGACTGTGAGCCCCATGTGGGACAGGGACCGTGTCCAACCCGATTGGCTTGTGTCCACCCCAATCTTGCCTCAAGCTTGTGTACTGCTTAGTACAGTACCTGGTAAATGCTACAATTACTATTATTATTAGATAGGATGATTCCAAGAGGAGAGTAAGGAAGGATGGATTAATGGATTGCATGACACACTCATTTATTCATTCATTCAATTGTGAAGAGCAGCGTGGCTTAGTAGAAAGAGCCCGGGCTTGGGAGTCAGAGGACATGGGTCCTAATCCCAGCTCCGTCACCTGTCTGCTGTGTGACCTTGGGCAAGCCCCTTAGCTTTTCTGTGCCTTGGTTACTGCATCTGCAAAATGGGGATTAAGACTGTAAACCCCACGTGGGACAACCTGATTACCTTATATCTACCCCAGCGCTTAGAAGATTACTTGGCACACAGTAAAAGCTTAACAAATACCATCATTTTTTTCAATGACCATTTACTGTGTGCAGAGCACTGTACTAAGCCTTGGGAGAGTACAGTAGAACAATAAACAGACATATTCCTTGCCTACAACGACCTTACAGTCTAGAAGACTCAATATGAAGCGTTTCAGATGCCTTTCTATGATGACAGGGGTAGAAAAGAGACTGAAAATTTGGCCTCTTTACTCTTATTCCAATGTTTTGCCTTGTCCTTTTTCCCTCCTGTCAAATGAAGGGACCTAAAAGAATTTAATTTAGAGAATCAGCACTCAATCATTCATCCATATACAGAAACACACTTGGAAAAGTTTCAGGTATTTAAAGGGATTTCCAGGAAAACTATCCTTCTGACTGGTCTGAAAGACATCCAGGAGGAAGAAGAAGACTTGGAGGATCTGGTTCATATTCACTTTCAAAAGGAGAGAAATGGGGGAGGCAAGGTAGAGCCTGTCAAGTCCCTGAAGCAGCCTCTGACTGTCTATTTTGAGGAAGATAAATAGGAGAGTATGTGAAGTCAGATGGCTGATCAGGGACACAGAATTCGACCACCATTTGAACTCTGAACTAAAAAGACACTGCAGGTCTTCCCCTCATTAGAATAACAAATCTAGAACGGCCTAATCTCTTTTTATGCTTAAAGACGAAATGAACATCATTTAGTGGTCCTTTTATAAAGGGGAGTGACATTTATCTCTGGTATCTTTGTATATTAGCTGCCTCTTTAGGTAACACGATGCATTAAAGTCTCCGTCTTTCTCAAATTAGATGGCTGCATACCTGACTCACAACTAATTCTCTTCCCCTCTTCAAAGCCCTATTGGGAGCTCACCTCCTCCAAGAGGCCTTCCCACACTGAGCTTCCCCTTTTCCCTCTGCTCCCTCTGCTGCCCCTCTACCCCTCACCCTTCCCCTCCCCTCAGCAAAGCCCCCGTTTCCCCCCCTTCCCTCTGCTCCTCCCCCCTTCCCTTCCCCTCCCCTCAGCACTGTGCTCGTCTGCTCATTTGTATATATTTTTTATTACCCTATTTATTTTGTTAAGGAGATGTACATCACCTTGATCCTATTTATTGCTATTGTTTTTGTCTATCTTCCCCGATTAGACTGTAAGCCCGTCACTGGGCAGGGACTGTCTCTATCTGTTGCCGATCTGTACATTCCAAGCACTTAGTACAGTGCTTTGCACGTAGTAAGCGCTCAATAAATACTACTGAATGAATTAATTCACTTAATTGTATTTATTGAGCGCTTACTATGTGCAGAGCACTGTACTAAGCGCTTGGAATGTACAATTCGGCAACAGATAGAGACAATCCCTGCCCAATAGCGGGCTCACATGGCCTAGAAGAGCAAGGGCCTGGGGGTCAGGGGACCTATGTTCTAATCCCAGCCCTGCCAATCTCCTGCTCTGAAACTTGACCAAGTTACTTAACTTCTCTGTGTGTCATTTTCCTCATCTGCAGAATGAGGAAACAGAAGCAATATAGCCTAATGGAAAGAGCATTAGTCTGTGAATCTGAGGACCTGAGTTCTAGTCAGTCAATCAATCATATTTATTGAGTGCTTACTGTGTGTAGAAGACTGTACTAAATGCTTGGGAGAGCTCTGCCTACATACCTGCTGTGTGACCTTGGGCAAATCGTTTCCCTTCTCTGTGCCACAGTTTCTGCATCAGCAAAATGGGAATTCAATACCTGTTCTCCCTCCTATTTATACTGGGAGCCCCATCTGGGACCTGAATATCTTGTATCTACACCAACGCTTAACAAATACCATTATTATCATTGTTATTATTATAACTACTATTAATATTACAAATGGAGATCAAAGAGTTGTTCTCCCTTCTCTTTAGACTGTGAGACAGGGACTATATCTGATCTGATTATCTTGAATCTACCTCGGTCTTTAATTCAGTGCTTGGCACATAGTAAGGGCTTAACAAAACCACTTGTCTTGTCTTATGCCGTCGAGTCGTTTCCGACCCATAGCGACAGCAAGGACACATCTCTCCCCGAACGTCCCGCTCTCCATCGGCAATCGTTCCGATAGTGGATCCACAGAGTTTTCTTGGTTAAAATCCAGAAGTGGTTGACCCTTGCCTCTTTCCGTGAACAAAACCACTACTGCTACTAAAATCACTACTATTAAAACCACTAATGATAATAGTGAATATTATTATGTTTCTGTTATCATTCTTGGGAAGCAGCATTGAGCAATGGATAGAGCACGGGCCTGGGAGTCAGAAGGTCATGACTGTTGCTGAATTGTATTTTCCAAGCACTCAGTACAGTGCTCTGCACACAGTAAGCGCTCAATAAATATGACTGAATGAATGAATTCATTTCCAGCTCTGCCACTTGTCTGCTGTGTGGCCTTGGACAAGTCACTTCATTTCTCTGTGCCTCGGTGACCTCGTCTGTAAAATGGGGATTAAGCCTGTTCATTCAATAGTATTTATTGAGCGCTTACTATGTGCAGAGCACTGTACTAAGCACTTGGAACGTACAATTCAGCAACAGATAGGGACAATCCCTGCCCAATGACAGGCTCACAGTCGAGCCTCGTGTGCCCAACATGATTTGCTTGTATCCACCCCAGCACTTAGTACAGTGCCTGGCACATAGTAAGTGCTTAACAAATACCATAATAATTATTATTACGAGGATGATAGATTTTTGTCTTAGTAATCGTAACGGTATTTATTAAGTGCTTCCTGTGTGCAGAGCACTGACCTAAGGATGAGCAGCTGTGCAGTCTGGCATCTTCCTGCTTCCGAGGGCTACCCCAGACTGAGGGCGAGAAGCCTGAAGCCATTGCAATGAGTTACCATCCTTTAATCAAGTAACAAGAAGCAGCATGGTCTAGTGGCTAGACCACGGGCCTGAGAGTCAGAAGGACCTGGATTCTAATCCGGGCTCCGCCACTCGACTGCTGGGTGACCCTGGGCAAATCACTTCACTTCTCTGTGCCTCAGTTACCTCGAGACTGTAAGCTCATCGGGGAATGAGTCTGCTTATTGTTATATTGTACTCTCTCAAGTGCTTAGTACAATGCTCTGCACACAACATGAGCGCGATAAATACGATTACCTCAGCCATAAAATGGGGATTAAGACTGGGAACCTCATGTGGGACAGGGATTGTGTCCAACTGGATTATCTTGTATCTACCCCAGTGCAAATAGTGTAAAAAAATTGCCATCTCAACCTAACACTCCCTTTTATGGCACCTATAAAAGAAGCAGATTCTCAGATGTTGTACGGGCTCATTCTACTTCATTCAGATTTTCAAAAAAAAATCTTTAGATGCCATTTTAGTGAGATAGTTAAAATGCACATGGTGAGGACTGAGAGACAACTAAAAGCACAGACAAGTGCCTCAAAGTCAACCCAATGTTTAGCAAGGTGGTTTAGGTTGCTCACCGCAGCTGGCAACGTGCCCTCCATTTGTTCCACTGGCATGTATATACTGCGGAGACACGAAGAGGAAGGAGGACAAGGGCTGGCTGTGCCCTGGGACTGTGTTCTTGTCAAACTACACACTGCAGCTGCACACGAAATGATTTGGGATCAGCTTTCACACAGCACAGCTGTCTCCCTTTCTCTTCTCCCACTCCCTTCTGCGTCCCCCTGACTTGCACCCTTTATTCATCCCCCCCTCAGTCCCACGACACTTATGTACATATCTGTCATTTATTTATTTCTATTAATGTCTGTCTCCCCCTCTAGACTGTCAGCTTATTGTGGACAGGGAATATGTCTGGGGTATTGTTATACTGTGCTCCTCCAAGGCACTCAGTACAGTGCTTTGCAGACAGTAAAGGCTCAATAAATACAATTGGCTGACTGACTGGAAGATGAAATGCATACCAAACACCTATCTATATTCATCGCACAACCAGGCACTGATTTTTTTTTATATTTTTTCCCCAAATAGTCATATTGTCCAATAGGTTTTCATCCCAACTATGACAGGGAACCAAGTCTTAGACTTCCCTACCATCATTATTCATTAATTAATTCATTCATTCAATAGTATTTATTGAGCGCTTACTATGTGCAGAGCACTGTACTAAGCACTTGGAATGTACAAATAGGCAACAGATAGAGACAGTCCCTGCCCATTGACGGGCTTAGTGAATTTCCATTTCTGTTGTGGGCAGGGATTGTCTCCATTTGTTGCTGAATTGTACTCTCCAAGTGCTTAGTATACTGCTCTGCACATGGTAAGCACTCAATAAATACGACTGAATGAATGTGGCAGCGGGAAGAGAGGGGAAAGATTGTTTCTAATATAGAATTGTCATATTCTAAACAGTTGTCCTTCATACTTGTAGACAACACTGACTGCAGAGTAAACCTTTTTGGTGTGTGACTGAATTCATTTTAATTGTATGGTATTTGTTAAGCACATACTATGTGTCAAACACTATTTCAAGCGCTGGGGTAGGTAAAAATTAATTAAGTCGGACCCAGTCCATGTCCCACTTGAAGCTCACGGTTTAAGTAGGAGGGAGAACAAGTATTGAATCATTTTACAGTTGAGGGAACTGAGGCACAGAGAAGCTAACACACACGGCAAACAATTGGCAGAGCTGGATTAGAACCCAGGTCCTCTGACTCTCAGGCCCGGGCTCCTTCCACTAGACCATGCTGTTTCTCAAAAAATCTGTGTGGTCCATTACTTATTACCCACTGCAAATTGCAGCATGGAGGCAAAATACAAACACACTCAAACATACAGGGGCTGGGGGGCAGGGATGGGACATCTACTTCCCCTTGTTCTCCTCCCTTTTAAACACCAACTGGTCCAAGAATAAAGATTTCATAATAGAAATAAAGTCCTCCTTAATTATTCAACATTTCTTCCTGCACATATTCAGATATTGGCATGGTTTCTGATTAGCACCATTTTTTTTCTTTGTTCCTGGATTGATTCTGAGATTCTCAGTTTGGGTCATGACTTTGGGGGTGACTCAGGTGGCCTCAGATCTGCTGGGATTTAGGGGACACGTGTACCTTTAGCTTTGTAAACACGTTCCATCACGGCTGCTCTAACCCTTCCCTTTTTTCTTTCTTTTATGGTATTTGCTAATCGTGAACCGCTATGTGCCAGACACCGTACTAGGTCCTGAGGTAGATACGAGATATCAGGTTGGATCTAGTTCCTGTCCCACATGGGGCTCACAGTCTTCATCCCCTGGTTTAAAGATGAGGTAACTGAGGCACGGAGAAGTGAAGTGACTTACTCAAGGCCACCCAGCAGACAAATGACGGAGTCGGGGTTCTAATCCTCAGACTCTCAGACCTGTACTCTTTCCATTAGGCCATGCTGCATCCCTGCTTGGGTTTCCTTCATGCCCACGATGCCGGGGTCTCACCCAACCATGGACCCAGTCAGAGTGGAGGGCACGCTTGTCTCTGGGATCCCACGGGGTGATGACTGGGAGGAAAAATATCTCGGCAGGGAAGAGACAGAGCTCCTGTGGTAGGATGTGTTAAAGGCTAGAGCCCGGGCCCGGTAGTTAGAAGGACCTGGGTTCTAATCCTCGCTCTGCCCTTGTCTGTCGCATGACCTTGAGCAAGTCACTTCACTTCTCTGGGCCTCAGATACCTCATCTGTAAAATGGGGATTAAGACCGTGAGACCCAAGTGAGACAGGGACTGTTCCAACCTGATTAACTTGTATCTACCCCTGCACTTAGAACAGTGTTTGGCACCTAGTAAGCACTTAACAATACCATAATTATTATTAACTATTATTATTACAGCCAAAGGGGCAGTGAGACCCCCCTGCCGGCAAGCCCGGCACAGCTGAGGTCAGTTTTGACTACTTGTGCACAAGGATCGTATTTCCTGCTTCTGTTGCCCTTTCCCAAGTACATAGTTTCTTATCAAGTGCCATTACTATCACAAAATGAAAGCCCCATGGGGCAGATTGGGGCGCTGACAACATTGGGGGTGACAGGGGGGCGGCAGGGAGACGAATGGAAAAGGTCACAGAAGAATCCAGGAGCAGCCAAATGGGAACAACCACTCAGGCAGTGGTACTTCATGAGCGCTTACTAGGTGCCGAGCAGAGTATACCGTGCTGGAGTGAGTACAGTTAATTCCTTTATTATTTAATTCATTAATCTATTTTTATTGATGTCAATCTCCCCCTCTAGACCGTGAGCTCACTGAATGTGGCCGTTTATTGTTATATCGGACTGTCCCAAGCCCCTCTCAGGGTGGCACCTGGAGAGTTTCCGGGACTCTTCCAGTCTCAACTAAAGGGAAGGAGAGTCACACAGAGACCTGTCCATTCCATTCCTAGCTTGGCCAGTGGCTAGCGAGTGGCAGGCCACCTGATACAAGTCAAAACTCCCCCGTGCTGGGCAGCGGCGGCACGGGAGAGGGTCAAGGACGGAGACTCAAGTTGACAGGACAGAAGGAGGGAATGATCTACCGCTTCTGGATTTTTACCGAGAAAACTCTATGGATCCAATACCAAAGTGACTGTAGATGGAGGTGGGGCGTTCCGGCAGAGACGTGTCCGTGTCACCATTATGGGTCGGAGATGACTCGACAGCATTAGACAAGACTCTGCCAAGAGCATATTGAGTGCTTACTGTGTGCTGAACACTGTACTAAGCTCATTCAATTATATTTATTCAGCGCTTACCGTGTGCCGAACATTGTACTAAGCGTTTGGGAGACTATAATACAACAATAAACAGACACATTCCCTGCCTACAAAGAGCTTACAGTCTAGTGGAGCTGCACAGTTTGGTACATTGCTCCGCACACACCAGGATTACTCAGTAAATACCACTGATTGATTTATTGATTGATCGAAAACAGGAGACAGGCCGGATCCTTTAAGCTTTGGGTCTGTCTCCCCTTCTAGACTGGAGGCTTGTTGTGGGCAGGGAATGTGCCTATTTATTGTTGTATTCTCCCAAGCACTTAGTACGGTGCTCAGCACACAGTAAGCGCTCCATAAATAGGATTGAATGAATGAATGACTTGGGATGTCCAGTCATCATATACCACGCAATCCTCTGCCTTAGAAACAAGATTAGGAATCAAATGCTTCACTTAATAATGGGAGTAGAACATACTCCCTTCCCTCCTCCCTACCCCAGACTTCGCCTGTTTTAAAGATAAATTTCAAAATGGACTAGATATTGCTTTGTTCTTTCACTAATAGGGGTTGTCATTGAGCTGGCATGTGGTCTGTCATGGACATGGAAGCCAAAAATCTGTCTCAACTACCCCAGCCTGCTGGGCTGTACTGGGCTGAAGTACTACAAATGAGAAAAGGAGTCTGAGGAAAGTGACCCCTGAGTTATAGCTGAGGAAAAATGCAGAGAAGAGAAGCAGCACGGCCTAGTGGAAAGAGTCTGGACCTGGCAGTCAGAGGACCTGGGTTCTAATCCCGGCTCTGCCACTTGTCACTGTGTGACCTTGGGCAAGGCACTTCACTTCTCTGGACCTCAGTGACCTCATCTGTAAAATGGGATGGAGACTATGAGCCCCACATGGGACAGGGACTGGGCCAACCTGATTTGCTTGTATCCACGCCAGTGCTTAGTACAGTGCCTGGCACATAGTAAGTGCTTAACAGATACTATAACAAACAAATGAACGAACAAAAAAAAAAACACCTGACCTTTTTTGCTAGTCAGATTGTCCTAAAAAAGAGGGTGTTATTGATGCAGAGGCATTCTGGCCTCAGCTGTGAGGACCTGAAATTAAAATTGGCCTGACCTTGGGATTGCTTTCTGCCTGTCCTAGGAGAAGTGACCTGGGATGTTTTGATATGGACATGGTTAGGTCATGTTTCCAAATGAAGAGAAAATGAGTTGCTGGGAGACCGGAGCTTGATTTGTGAAGCCAAATCTCATGTCCAGGAGGACTGAGGAGCAGATGATTTTTCAGAAAAGGCTCAGATGCATTCCCTGACAGAATTTATTATTATTCTTGATAACAACAATAATAATAATGGTATTTGTTTAGTGCTTACCACGTGCTAGGCTCGGTACTAAGTGCTGGGGGTAGATGCAAGTTAATCGGGTTGGATGCAGTCTCTGTCCCATGTGGGCTCAATGTCTTAATCTCCATTTCACATATAAGGTACCTGAGACCCATAGAAGTGAAGTGACCTGCCTAAGGCTACACACAGACGTGGCAGAGCCGGGACTAGAACTCAGGTCCAGTAGAGTTCTGTACAGTAGAGTGCATGGCATAGTGGGTTGGGCACGGGCCTGGGAATCAATTGGTCATGGGCTCTAATTCCGGCTCTGCCCCTTGTCTGCTGTGTGACCTTGAGCAAGTCACTTAACTTCTCTGGGCCTCAGTTCCCTCATCTATAAAATGGGGATTGAGACTGTGAGCCCCATGTGTGACAGGGTCCAACCCGATTTGTTTGTATCCACACCATAACTTAGTACAGTGCCTGGCACAAAGTGCTTAACAAAAACCAAGATTACTGTTATTTTTATTGAAACAAGGTTGGGAGAACATCAGGAGCCATTACTATCAGGATTGAAAAATCTAGTGTGGTAACTCCATTCCATGCAGCCAAAAGGGCTGATCCTGGTCTTATTTCTGCAGTATTTTCCTTTGCTTTTTTGAGAGATACATCCTGGTCACTGAATGGTAAGGATCTCATTATTACTGACTTTATATATGTTTCCAGATCTACCCTCATGCCACCTTAGCATCGAAGCAGGCCTCCCACTGGTTCTGGGAACAACTGATGAGTTGGGTGGCTGCCCGAGAGAGAATGCCGTGCAGCTAATTATAAATTCATTCATTCAATTCACTCATTCAATAGTATTAATTGAGCTCTTGCTGTGTGGAGAGCACTGTACTAGGCGCTTGGGAGAGGACACTAAAACAATAAACAGATGCATTCCCTGCCCACAGCGAGCTTATAGTCTAGAGGGAGGCACGCCAGCAATGTAGCCTGGTAATGGTTAAAGGATCAGATTCTATCAGGTCAATCAATCGTATCGATTGAGGACTTACTGTGTGCAGAACACTGTACTAGGCGTGTGGGATGGTAGAATACAACAGTGTAACAGAGTTGGTAGACACATTCCCTGTCCATCGTCCAAATCCACTTATTTCGGCACATCTGCGTGACCTTGTTGTTGCTGTGAATATTCACTAGAATCTGTTTTTACTGGAAGTACTTAGTTTGTGTGTTTTTTTAATGGAAAGAACAGGTCTGTCAATTTTCCATCCCTGAAGAGCCAAATAACCTGTTAATCTTCTCAGTACCATGAGTCACCGGTAAACCAAAGTGAAAAAGGTCAAGACAATTATTACTAATGACTGGATATCGACCTTCATCTGCGGTCAGTGATTTTGACCGTCTTTCTTTTTGATACAATTTTCACATGTTTAATTTATTGAATAATTAGAAAAGGAGAATTTCTTTTGAAATCGCTTATTCACAATTTTTTACAATAAAAAAAGATATTGGGCTTTCCATGGCTGCCCAAATTGTTGGTGGGAGGAGAGGTGTGGTGAAAACATCCCAAAATGACCTTACCTACAGGTCATTCATTCATTCAACCATTATGGAGCACTTACTATGTATGGACCACTGCATTAAGCAGTTGGGAGATTACAGTATAACAATATACAGTCACACTCCCTGCCCACAACGAGCTCAGCAGCGTGGTTCACTGGAAGGAGCAGGGGTTTGGGAGTCAGAGGTCATGGGTTCGAATCCCAGCTCTGCCACTTGTCAGCTGTGTGACTGTGGGCAGGTCACTTAACTTCCCTGTGCCTCGGTTCCCTCATCTGTAAAATGGGGATTAAGACTGTGAGCCTCACGTGGGACAACCTGATTACCCTGTATCTACCCCAGCGCTTAGAACAGTGCTCTGCACATAGTAAGCGCTTAACAAATACCAACATTATCATTATTATTAGAGCCTTCAATCTCCCCTGGACCCTCTCAGTAGCATCGACGATTTGGGTTATCAGAACCGTTACGATCCATTCTTTCTGGCTCCCCTTTCCTCTTCTCCCATTCCCTCCTGTGTCACTTTGACTTGCTCCCCTTTTTTCATCCCTGCTCCCAAGCCCCACAGCACTTATGTCCATATCTGTACTATATTCATTTATATTAATGTCGGTCTCCCCCTTTAGACTGTAAGCTCACTGTGGGCAGGGAATGTGTCTGCTTGTCGTTATATTGTCCTATCCCAAGCGCTTAAGCCTTCCCAGACTAAGCCCCCCCTTTTCTCCCACTCCTTTCCATGTTGCCCTGACTTGCTCCCTTGGTTCTTCCCCTGAGCACTTATGTATTATTATCAAGTGCCATCGAGTCGTTTCTGATTCATAGAGATTCTGTAGGTATAGTTTCTCCAGAACATCCTGTCTTCTGCCACAATCCATATCAGCACTTAGGTACATATCTCTAATTTATTTGTATTGATGTCTGTCTCTCCCCCTCCCCAAAACTGTAAATAGTGCTCTGCACACAGTAAGAACTCAATAAATAGATGGAAAGGACAAGTGGCGCAGCCAGGATTAGAACCCATGACCTTCTGACTCCCAGGCCTGTGTTCTATCCAATACGCCATGTTGGTTAGAGGAAGAGAATAGATTCAAACATGCAGCTTAGTAGGAAAAGGAAAAAAAACTGCACTTTACCTGGCAGTCTGGCAGTCTGGCCTCCCGGTTAGTTGTGAGCAGGGTGGCGGTACGGAGGCAGCAGGCTGCTGACAATCTACAAGAAACTGATCAATTAGACATATATACAAAGAGATGACAGAGCAGAGTGTTAGTGACAGGATGGATTACAGCCCCCAGAGCGGAGGGTTGAGAGATTTAGTGAGGAATCTGCCTGTGCTCACGTCCATGTTCACGGAGAGAGCATTTCTGGCCACCTATTTGTCTGCTTGCAAAACGCCAGCGGAAATGGTAGGGTCTGTCTTTGAAAAGTAAAAAGAGTATTTCAGCCTTAGAGTTTCCAATGCTGTAATTTTTCCAAGTATATTTATTAGCCACCCACACCCCATCTAAGGCATGATGACTACTTGCCGGCTTTCTTCGATTTCCAGTTTTAAATTTTTAATGAAAAGATAAAGGCACTGTTTGGCCAATAAAAGTTCCTCTTACTCTCCCTGAGCCTTCTAGAAAGAATTATGAGAAATGCTCAGAGCCAGCTTTCACCCAAATGAAACAAATCTGGAAAAAAACATCATAATCCCCTTTATGGGTCAGGGCATTTTGGTGCCGGGATCGAAGAGAAACAGTGAAGAAGATGATGAGATGTAGTAACTGTTTGGCTTCACTGGGAAATCAAACCTTATCCCATGATTGTGATTTCCATTATCTTCCAAAATTCACCCAGGGGAATCCAAGTCTACTAGTTACTACTGAGTGCTGTGTGCATTTTTGAACAGTAGTTCAAGATAGCACATTTAACGGGTGGTTTTTTTTTCCTTTTCTCTAAAGGATTTCAAAAATGTACTCTCCTTTAATGCTCAACCTATTAGCCCATGAGAATACTACCTACAAAGATCTAGGCTCACATAATAATAGTATTTGTTAAGCGCTTACTATGTGCCAGGAATTGTACTAAGTTCTGGAATGACCATCTCAAAGTACATCATGTATGAGAGAAGAAAATGTTCCATCACTGTTCCCTCTCCTTAGCTGCTGCTCAAATTGTGCACTATTAATAAAACTCCTTCAAAATACCAAGTGATGCATTTGTATTTCCTGAACTGGGAGTGATCTTTAGACCTTTCTATTTAAGGAGTCCCTTGGGTTTCCTATTTATAGTTTGAATGAACTGAATGAGTCTCTTCTGTGTTAAAAGGAGAATTTAAAGGAGACTTTATTATTTGCTTTCCCTATTACCTTTTGCAAAGATTAATAGTCAGACTCTTTTTTTAAAAGGATTATTTAAAGGGTTATTGAGGATGATTAATATTTTCTCAGCATCACCAACGCCCAATGTGAAATTTTAACAGGGTGGTTGCTGCCCTCCAGTGGTGGCGGTGGGTATGGCATGCTTCCCAAATTAAAATGGTTCCCAGGATGATTCGCCTTAGTCTCATTATGGGGTCATAATCCCCCCCCCCCTGATGCTCTGTGACCTTGGGCAAGTCACTCACTAATATTAATAATAACTGTGGCATTTGCAAAGCGATCACTATGTTCTCCATCCCTTTGCCCCCTCCTACCTCACCTCCCTTCTCTCCTTCTCCAGCCCAGCCCGCACACTCCGCTCCTTCGCCACCACTCTCCTCCTCACTGGGCCTCGTTCCCGCCTGTCCTGCCGTCGACCCCTGGCCCACGTCCTACCTCTGGCCTGGAATGTCCTCCCCCTTCACATCCACCAAACTAGCTCTCTTCCTATCTTCAAAGCCCTACTGAGAGCTCACCTCCTCCAAGAGGCCTTCCCAGACGCAGCCCTCCCTTTCCCTCTGCTCCTCCTCCCTTCCCCATTCCTCCTACCCCCTCTTTCTGCTCTACCCCCTTCCCCTCCCCAAAGCACTTGTATATATATGTACATATTTATTGCTCTATTTATTTTATTAATGATGTGCATTTATCTATGGTTCTATTTATTTTGATGGTAGTGATGCCTGTCTACTCATTTTGTTTTGTTGTCTGTCTCCCCCTTCTAGACTGTGAGCCCCTTGTTGGCTAGGGATTGTCTCTATCTGTTGCCAAATTGCACTTTTCAAGCACTTAGTACATTGCTCTGTACACAGTAAATGCTCAATAAATACGACTGAATGAAGGAATGAATGCCGGGCACTGTTTTAAGTGCCGGGTTGGATACTGGGATTCTCTCTATTTGTTGCTAAATTGTACTTTCCAAGTGCTTAATACTGTGCTCTGCACACAATAACTGCTCAGCAAATACGACTGAATGAATATAAACAAATCGGGGGCAGGTCATTATCTTTTCAGTGCCTCAGTTGGGGCGCTGTATCTGTTACCGATTTGTACATTCCCAGCGCTTAGTACAGTGCTCTGCACATAGTAAGCGTTCAATAAATACTATTGAATGGGGATTAAGACTGTGAATGAAGTGTGGGCAAGACTATATCTCGAATCTATGTCAGAGTTTAGAACTGTGCTTGGCACATAGTAAGTTTTCAACAGATACTATCAAAAAAACCCAACAACAACTGGGTGGAGAAAGATCAGACAGGGGCCTGGGAACATCCCTAACCCAATCAAATGACCCTTACACAAATAGCACCCCTGGCAGACCTGTAGAATTTTGGCATTTCTTAAACTCTCACTATGTGCCAGGCACTGTACTAAGCACTGGGGTGTGTTCAAGCACATTGAATTGGACACAGTCCCTGTTCCACATGGGACTCACAGTCTTAAATCGTATTTTACAGATGAGGTAACTAAGGCAGTGAGAAGTGAAGTGACTTGCCCAAGGTGACACAGCAGACAAGTGGCAGAGTCGGGATTAGAACCCAAGACCTTCTGACTCTCAGGCCCATGCGCTATCCGTTATGCCACTTGCTTCTCATAGAATGGGAAAGTATCTCATGAAGGCATCCATCTAATTCAGTTCCCTTTCTCCAGGTAGGTCTACAGCTGAATCACCAGATCAGTAGACATTTAGAGTAGATCAGTGCATTTAAAGTTTGAAAAGGACTTGGGCAAGGTTCCACCACAAAGACCTTTAAAAAAAATTGCATAAACATGGGATTGGAAAGATTGTTCTATCATGGGAAAAAAAAAACCCAAAAAACTGGTAGAAGATAAGCAACAAAAGCTTGAGATAAACAGCACTTTGCAATATGGAGAAATAAACAGAGAGTCCTCAGGGATCTGTGTTAGGATTTTGTCAGTGAGCTGAAAGTAAGTGTGCTGGGAAATGTCAAAGTTTACAGATGACCATAATAGTAATAATGGAATTTGTTAAGCGCTTACTATGTGCCAAGCACTGTTCTAGGCCCTGGGGTAGATACAAGGTAATCAGGTTTCCCTATGTGGGGCTCACAGTCTTAATCCCCATTTTACAGATGAGGTAATTGAGGCACAGAGAAGACTTGCCCAAAGCCACACAACTGACAAGTGGTGGAGCCAGGATTAGGACCTCTGACTCCCAAGCCCGGGATCTTTCCACTAAGCCACACTGCTCCCATTAAACCACGCCAGATGGCAACATGAATACAGATGGGGATAAACTCCAGGAATAATAATAACTGTATCTCTTAAGCGCTCACTGTGTGCCGAGGACTGTACTAAGCACTGGCGTAGGATCCACAGTCCCTGTCCCACTCAGGGCTCACAGGAAGACCTCAAAAAACTGAGGAAGGTGACTGAAAAGTTAATTGCAGATGAGAGTCAGTTCAGGCAGGGCAAGGGAATGAAAAAAGGAGAATATTGACTTTGTGGGGATTGGCTCCAAGCGATTGGTCAGAAAAGCATCAATACTGAATATTCTATTGAAGCACTGGCTCACGGTGTTGTAGCTGCCATGGAAGCATCTTAGAACGGTGCTTGGCACATAGTAAGTGCTTCGTGGCTCAGTGGAAAGAGCCCAGACTTGGGAATCAGAGGTCATGGGTTCAAGTCCCGGCTCTGCTACTTGTCAGCTGTGTGACTGTAGGCAAGTCACTTAACTTCTCTGTGCCTCAGTTCCCTCATCTGTAAAATGGGAATTAACTGTGAGCCTCATGTGGGACAACCTGATTACCCTGTATCTACCCCAGCGCTTAGAACAGTGCTCTGCACATAGTAAGCGCTTAACAAATACCAACATTATTAACAAATACCATTATTATTATTAAGTGGCAGTCACTATAGGGAAGAATCAACCAGTTAATGGTATTTATTAATTGTGGTATTTGTTGAGCACTCAATATGTGCCAAGCACTGTACTAGATGCAAGATAAGTGGGTTGGACACAGTCCCTGTCCTCCTCAGGGCTCACGGTCTTAATCCCCATTTTCCAGATGACGCCGCTGAGGCCCAGAGAAGTTAAGTGACTCGCCCAAGGACACACCTGCTATACGCAGAGCACTGGACTGAGTGTATGGAAGAGTAAAATACAACAGAGCTGGTTGACATGATCCCTGCCCACAAGGAGCTCACAGTGAGAGAGCTCTGTAAAGGATTATTTGAAGATTTTTTAGGATATTAAGTGTGAAAGAAAAGAATGCTCCATTACTGGTTTCCTCTTATAAACTGCTGTTCAGATTGCTCACTATGTACACAAAGTAGATCCCCAGTCACAACTTGGTGTTGAATAATAATAATAATAATAATAATAATAATGGCCCTTGTTAGTACTTACTATGAGCCAAACACTGTTCTAAGCGCTGGGTTAGATATCAGGTAATCAGGTTGGACACAATCCTTGGGTCGCAAGGGCCTCACACTCTTAATCCCCACTTTACAGTTGAGGTAAGTGAGGCCCAAAGAAGCAAAGTGAGATGCCCAAGGTCACACAGCAGACATGGGGCAGAGCCGGAATTAGAACCCATGTCCTTCTGACTCCCCGGCCCTTTCCGCCACGTTGAAGGGAACAGCAGAGGCAGGGGAATCAATTCTTAGATAACTTTAGGTACTAAGACTGTGACAGGTTTTGCTATCCTTAGTGTGCAGAGAAGAATTGGTCAGGTGTTCCAGCTTGACTCTGAAATGTCCCCTTTGTTGAAATTACAGCCCTCTCCACACTCAACTGCTTGGAAAACCATCGCCTAATTATTCAGGGAAGTAGCAAAATGGATGGAATTTTAATGTAACAATCTCCACCAATTTTTGTACCACTCTGTAGCTATTTTAGGGTTATAGCTCCCCGCCACTGAAAACAATAATGGAAGTTTTGGGCGACTGTATTTTCGGAAGGCTTATAATAGATATGGACATGGTAAAGAGAAGGGCACTCATAATCAATCAATCAGTCATATCTGTGGAGTGTTTATGGTGTGCAGAATAATAATAATAATGATGTGTGGTATTTGTTAAGAACTTACTATGTGCCAGGCACTGTACTAAGCGCTGGGGTGGATACAAACAAATCGGTTTGGACACAGTCCCTGTCCCGCATAGGGATAACGGTCTTAGTCCCCATTTTACAGATGTAACTGAAGCACAGAGAAATGAAGTGACTTGCCTTGGGTCACATAGCAGCGTGGCTCAGTGGAAAGAGCCCGGGCTTGGGAGTCAGAGGTCATGGGATCGAATCCCGGCTCTACCACTTGTCAGCTGGGTGACTGTTGGCAAGTCGCTTCACTTCTCTATGCCTCAGTTCCCTCATCTGTAAAATGGGGATTAACTGTGAGCCTCACGCGGGACAAACTGATTACACAGAGTAAGCGCTTAACAAATACCAACATAGCAGACAATTGTAGATGGGATTAGAACCCATGGCCTTCTGATTCCCAGGCCGTATCCACTACACCACGAAGCTTCCTGCTTGGGAGAGCACAATACAACAGAGTTGGTAGACACATTCCCCACCCACAGTGAGCTTACAGTCTAGAGGGGGCAAGAGGGAGAGACAGACATTAGTTCTGTAGGGATGAGGGATGGGTGAATAAAGGATTCAAATCCAACTATCCTCAGGGGGATGGGAAGGTTTCTCTTGGGTATAGACTGAAGGAGGACTACAGCTTGGAAAGTCACAGGGGAAGAGGAGGCATGATAGAAGTTCATGAAGTCCTGATGACCAGGGACATGGAAGGATTGCTCACAAAATTCAACAGAGAAGCAGTGTGGCCTAATGGATAAAGCACGGGCCTGGGAGGCAGAAGGACCTGGGTTCTAATCCCTGCTCCACCACTTGTCTGCTGTGCGTGACCTCTGGCAAGCCACTTCGCTTTTCGGTTCCTCCGTTATCTCATCCGCAAAATGGGGATTGAGACCGAGTCCCATGTGGGACACGGACTGTGACCAATCTGATTAGCTCGTATCTACCCCAGCGCTTAGTACGGGCTAGGCACATAGTAAGCGCTTAACAAATACTATTATTATTATCAAATACCATTCAAAATGCCTAGGAAGAGGGGATGCCTTCTGAAGCCTGACAATGGAAATTTTGAGGATGACAAAGGAAATGCCTTCCAATGGGGATGGGAAGCAAATGGAATGAGCTATCTCAAAAAATCCCCTTTCAGCATGGCACCGGGAGAGGTTCCAGGACTCTACCAGTCTCAGCTACGGGAGGGAGAGTCAAGCAGAGTCCTGTCCGTTCCCTTCCTAGCTTTGCCAGTGGCGGAAGGCAAAGTCGAAGCTCCCCCGTGCTGGGCAGCGGCGGCACGAGAAAGAGTCGAGGGTGGAGACTCAAATTGACTGCACGGAACGAGGCGATGGTCAACCACTTCTGGATTTTGACCAAGAAAACTCTACGGATCCACTACTGGAATGATTGCAAGTGGGGGTGGGGCGTTCTGGGAGAGATGTGTCCACGGAGTCGTTATGGGTCGGAGGACGACTCAACAACATAAGACAACAACAACTCCAGGAGGTCGTGCACATAGAAAATATCAGTAGGTTCACGAGAGGTTTGGATGTGTTCATGGACTTGAGTAGCATGACGGATTACAAGAGGGAAAGTTCGGGATAAAATGAGATAAAGGAAGGACGTACCTCCCGAAATATTAGTAGGAATTCCAAGGGGGGAACTTTCACACTGTTCCTTTACAATTTCAGCTGCTAGTCCCAGGCAGAATCCTGGACTGAATCAATCAATCATTCAATCCATGGTATTTATTGAGCACTTACTCTGTGCACATCACTGTACTAAGTGCTTTTCTTGTCATGTCGAGTCGCTTCCGACTCTTAGCGACTCCATAGACATATCTTTCCCAGAGTGTCCCACTTTCATCTGCAATCGTTCCGATACTGGATCCGTAGAGTTTTCTCGGTAAAAATCCAGAAGTGTTTGACCACTGCCTTCTTCCGCGAAATCAACTTGAAGTCTCTGCCCTCGACTCTCTCCCGTGCCGCTGCTGCCCAGCACGGGGGAGTTTTGACACGTAGCCGATGGCCTGCCACTCGCTAGCCACTGCCCAAGCTAGGAATGGAACGGACAGGCCTCTGCTCGACTCTCCCTCCCGTAGCCGAGACTGGTAGAGGACTGGAAACTCTCCAGGTGCCATCTTAAGAGGGAACTAGGTGTTTGGGAGAGTACAACTCTGTCACGACAAGCTTATAACCTAGAGGTTGAACAGATCATTGGGCTGACCCAGCAACGATATAGTTTATGATCTGATCATTCAATGGTACTTACTGAACGCTTGCTGTGTGAAGTTGAGAAAGCACAGTGCAGTAGAATATTATGTATACGGCATATACTGCGCCTGATGTATGAATATGTGTACTATTTTCCTCTGGACCGTAAGCTCCTTTTGGGCAGGGAACGTGTCCACTGACTCTGTTGTACTGTCCTCTCCCAAGCACTTAGAAAAGTGCTCTGCACACAGTAAGTGCTCAAGAAATACACTGATGGATTGGTGTTTATTTCAGATAAATGACTGTAAAATATTTCATCTCTTAATGTACGTGAGAAAGCGTGAGGAGTTTATGACTCTTCTAAATTTATATTTCACTTCAGTCGATCATTCATTCAATCGTATTTATTGCATGCTCACTGTGTGCAGAGCACTGTACTAAGCGCTTAACGATAATAGTTATTTAGAGTCCTCTATGTGCAGAGCTCTGTGCTGTCACTAAATCCTCATTATTCTGCAAGTCCCTGATTTTCTTTTTAGTGGTACTTATTAAGCTCTTACTATGTACCAGAAACCATTAAATGCCAGGGTAGATCTAAGTTAATCAGGATGGACACAGTCCATGTCCCACAGAGGGCTCCTAGTCTTAATCCTTATTTTACAGATGAGGTAACTAAGGTCACACAGCAAACAAGTGGCAGAGCCGGGATGAGGATCTAGGTCTTTCTGACTCCCAGACCCAGGTTAACAGGAATCATTCCCTGATACCAATTATCACAAACTTAGTAGGCAAATAATTCCCAAGAATGTGCAAAATCATTTGGATCTACCTTGAAATGCATTCGTCAGTGGAAGAAGTGTCAATATTTGCTCAATTTAATACAGTGATTCTGAGTTGGGCATATGAGAATGTTTGCTAAATGACTGCGAACCAAACCAGATAATCTTCATGGAACTTGATTTTAAAATCACCTTCTGAAGCTAAATTTGCCTTAAATTAGAATATTGCCTAGCACATTTTACTCAAAATTGATGTTATAATTCAATCCAGGAATGGATATACCCGTTAAATCTGTTACATTGTACTCTCCCAAGTGCTTAGTACAGTGCTCTGCACATAGTAGGATCTAAATAAATATGATTGATTGATTGACTGTAGAAAGTGACAGCAGTAACAGCTCCAGGAGTGCTTCAACCAAGACTTGTTGGACGCCAGGACATGGAGAGAATTTGGGGAATCCAAAAGGGAATGGGGCAACATCAACAAAAAGCAGCATGGCCTAGTGGAAAGAGCTTAGACTTTGGAGTCAGAGGACCTGGGTTCTAATCCTGCCTCTACCACCTGCCTGCTGTATGACCTTGGGCAAGCCACCCAACTTCTCTGTGCCTCAGTTTCTTCACTTGCAAAATGGGAATTGAATACTGTTCTCCCTGTGACTTAGTCTGTTTAGCCCTGATGAGGGACAGGACTGTGGCTGACCTGCGTGGCTGCGTGGAGAAGCAGCGTGGCTCAGTGGAAAGAGCATAGGCTTTGGAGTCAGGGCTCATGAGTTCGAATCCCAGCTCTGCCACTTGTCGGCTGTGTGACTGTGGGCAAGTCACTTAACTTCTCTGTGCCTCAGTTCCCTCATCTGTAAAATGGGGATCAAGACTGTGAGCCCCACGTGGGACAACCTGATTCCCCTATGTCTACCCCAGCACTTAGAACAGTGCTCGGCACATAGTAAGCGCTTAACAAATACCAACATTATTATTATTATTATTACCTGATTGCATCCTGTAGACTATTAGCTCCTCGTGGGTAGGGAACATGTCTGCCGACACTATTATATTGTACTCTCCCAATTCAATCACATTTATTGAGCACCTACTGCTTGCAGAGTACTGTACTAAGCGCTCGGGAGAGTACGATATAACAATAAACAGACATATTCCCTGCCTTCAACAAGCTTACAGTCGAGAGGGGGAGACAGACATTAATATAAATAGATCAATTACAGATATGCTCCCAAGTGCTTAGTTTAGCGCTCTGCAAATAGTAATCACTCCCTAAATACCACTGATTGATTGATTTTTATCCCAGGCCTAGTACAGTGCTTGCCACATAGTAAGGACTTAATAGATATCACACTTTTCTTTATTATTATTAGACGATGAGAAAAGAATCTCTACGCACTACGTAGCGTAGTGCTCGGCACACAGTAAGCGCTTAACAAATACCATCATTTATTTTTATTCCTGCTGCCTCCATGGCCAAGTTTTCTGGAATTTTTACCTCTGCTAGGACAGAGTGAGAAGTGGACTGACTGACTGCCCTGTAAGTATGAACTTTAGGAAAATGTCAGGGTCTGGGGGCGGCAGCAAGAACAGGTTCTCTTCCCACCAGTTCTCGGCACTGCTGCTTGGCTGGGGATCCTCCACTGATAGGAAGATGAAAATAAGAAAAAATGGGGGTGACAAAGGGGAAGCGAGGGGAGGAGAATGCCAACAGTTATAGTATTATTATAATTGTAATGATCGTGGTATTTGTTAAGCTTATTATGTGATAATAATAATAGTGATATTTGTTAAGCACTTACTATGTGCTGGGCACTGTACTAAGCGCTGAGGTGGTTACCAACAAATCAGATTTGACACAGTCTCTGTCCCACGTGGAGCTCACACTCTTAATCCCCATTTTACAGAAAAGGCAACTGAGGCCCAGGGAAGTGAAGTGCCTTGCCCAAGGTCACGCAGCAGACAAGTGGTGGAGGTGGATTAGAACCCATGACCTTCTCACTCTCAGGCCTGTGTGCTATCCATTATGCCATGATGTGGCAGGCACTGTTCTAAGCGCTGGGGTAAGTACAAATTAATCAGGTTGGACATAGTTCCTGACCCTCAGGTGAAACCTTGGGACATCAATGATACAGTGAAATTCATGGGAGAGTACAATAATAACAGAGCTGATAGACACATTCCTTGCCCACAATGAGCTCACAGTCATCTTGACTGTAAACTCCCGCTCTTGACCATAAGCTCGTTGTAGGCAGGGAGCATGCCTACCAACTCTCTTGGATTGTCCTCTCCCAAGCACTTAGTACAGTGCTCTGCACACAGTAAGCGCTCAATAAATACTATTGAGCATGATGATGAGTGGGCAGTTTTTTCAAGAGAGACAATGATTCAAGCTGGAACACCTGGCCAACACCTGCTTCTGGCCTGGAATGCCTTCCCTCCTCTAATGATGATGGTGATGGCATTTAAGCGCTTACTATGTGCCAAGCACTGTTCTGAGAGCTGGAGTTGATACAAGGTCATCAAGTTGCCCTAAGTGGGGCTCACAGTCTTAATCCCCATTTTTACAGATGAGGTAACTGAGGCACAGAGAAGTGAAGTGACTTGCCCAAAGTCACACAGCTGACAAGTGGGGGAGCCAGGATTAGAACCCCAGAAGTCTGACTCCTAAGCTCGGGCTCTTTCCACTTAGCCACGCTGCTTCTCACAGTGTGAGAAGTCCAACAGACAATGTCTCTCCCCAAATTTAAAACCTTACTGAAAGCCCATCTTCTCCAAGAGGCCTTCCCAAACTAAGCTCCCCCCTTTCCTCTTCTCCCACCCCCCTTCTGCATCATCCTTTTGTTCCTTTTGTTCTTCCCCCCTCCCATCCCTGCTGCACTTATGTACATATCTGTCATTTATTTTTTTGTATTGTTGTCTGTCTCCCCCCTTTCTAAACTGTGAGCTCATTGTGGGCGGGGAATGTCAGCGTTTATTGTTGCATTGTACTTTCCCAAAGCACTTAGTACAGTTCTCTGACCACAGCAAGCGCTCATGAAATAGGATCGAACGAATGAACAAATGAATGATTCCCCCAGCACCACTGTTCCCTTCAACATCAAGTCAGGATCGGGATCTGCTCTGACTTCCTGGTAAAAGTACAGGATTATTAGAGAAGCGGTGTGGCTCAGTGGAAAAAGCACGGGCTTTGGAGTCAGAGGTCATGAGTTCGAATCCCAGCTCTGCCACTTGTCAGCTGTGTGACTGTGGGCAAGTCACTTTACTTCTTTGGGCCTCAGTTACCTCATCTGTAAAATGGGGATGAAGACTGTGAGCCCCACGTGGGACAACCCGATTCCCCTGTGTCTACCCCAGCGCTTAGAACAGTGCTCTGCACATAGTAAGCGCTTAACAAATACCAACATTATTATTAGGGTTCAGCTCAGCTTCTGTATCTGGGACCCCGAGAGGGCAATATGAATCCTAGTTCCCACGGGATAAGATGTCCACCCCGAAGAGAGTCTCAGAACTGCCTTTTATCTTTGCTCTTCCACACAAAGCTAAACTGTGGAGAACTGATGGTTACAAGCTGCTTTGGAAAACTTGCAGGTCCCGATGGCAGGTTGGGTTTATGTCAGGACTGCCCAGAATTGTCATCAGCTGATGGTCGTTCAGTGATTGATGGGAAATACACTCCTGGTTTCAATCACCAAATTCATCCTTTGGATGAACAGGCATCCTCGTCAGGACAACCTCCTAATCGATCCTCCTGTCAGGAAGTGCCAAAACTGAATGAAAACAGAAGCTTCAGTCCTCTTTGATTTGAGAGCCATCCTACAGAGGTATAGCCCCAAAGAGAGGTGCAGGGAGACACCCCCCACAAAAGTGCTACTCTCTCTACTATGGTAGAAGTCAGTGAGAAGCAGCACGGCTTAGTGGAAAGGGCGCGGGCCAGGGAGTCGTCAGAGCGCCTGGGTTCTAATTCCGGCTCGGCCACGTGTCCGATATGTGACCTTGGGCAAGTCATTACACTTCTCTGAGCCTCAGTTACCGTATCTGCAAAATGGGGATCAAGCCTGCGAGTCCCATGTGGGACACTGTCTGTACCCAATCTGATTAGCTTGTATCTACCCCAGCGTTTAGTTCAGTGCCCGGCACATAATAAGCACTTGACAAATATCGTTTAAAAAAAACAAAACGGTTCGAGCGGCTCATGTCGGAGGACTTTCGATCGAAAGCAGCTGTCAAAGCTAATAATGAAAAGTCCCAGGAGAGAAGGAAAAGAGACCTTTCAAATCCCAAGTAGAAACAGTCCCTGTCATCGATAGAAATGTCCCGAATCCATGGAAAACACGTGTTGGCCAGGAAAACCCGGGAGGCAAATGGCAGACTCTCATGATCACAAACGTGATCAGAGACAGTGTCTTTGATGAGCACTGAGACCTCTTTTGGGAGGGTTAAAGGAGGAGGGAGTGGCTCTTTGTGTCCAGTTTTCTTAGTGCAACATTTCAAAGCCCCCAGCTGTCTCGACCAAAGTGGGGTGAGGAGGAATCTAAAATCTAAAGATGGAAAGTCATCTCTAATGTCTGACTGTCTCTTTTCAGTGCTTCGAACAGTGCTTGACACATCGTAAGCGCTTAACAAATACCATCATCATTATCATTATACTATGAAAGACAGTCTTATTGCCTAAATCAATCAATCAATCACACTTACTGAACACTTACTTTCTGCAGAGCACTGTAGCATGTGCTCGGATGAGGACAATATAACAGAGTTGGTAGACGTGTCCTTTGCCCACAAGGAGTTTACAGTCTAGAGGGGGAGTCAGACATTAAAGTTAAATTACAAATATGTACGTAAGTGCTCTGAGGTTGAGGATGGGGTGAATAAAGGGTTCAGATCCAAGTACAAGGGATTAAGAATGCTGCTGAAAAGTTTATGATTATAAATAGCATAAAGGCAGGCAGACCACTGAAAATCAAATGACTTGCCAGAAGTAAGATGGGGAATTATCATTCCATTGTAGTTGACTAAATCGGTGTGTCGGATGAAATTTGTTCATTCATCTAACATTAGATCTTGTTTAGCACTGGTCAATTAGCAGGTTCTCACAGTAATAATAATAATGACAGCATTTGTTAAGCGTTTACTAAGTGCCAAGCACTGTTCTAAGCACTAGGGTAGATACAAGGTAATCAGGTTGCCCCACATGGGACCCAATCTTAATCCCCATTTTACAGATGAGGTAACTGAGGCAGAGAGAAGTTAAGTGATTTGCCCTAGGGAAGCAGACAAGTGGCGGAAGTGGGATTAGAACCCATGACAACTAACTCCCAAGCCTTGGCCCTTTCCACTAAGCCACGCTGCCTCTCAGTGAACTAATGGTCCCACTGAGTCCTTCCTTAAGTTAAGAGTGTCAGTAGTTTGGAAGGATTGGGAAACCCATAACCTTAACTACGCTATTTTCATTTTGCTCCAGCATCAATACTGAAATTGAGACAAGCAATCAACGGTATTTGTTGAGCATTTACTGTGCGCAGAACACTGTACTAAGTGCTTGGGAGAGTACAACAGAGTTGGTAGACATGTACCCTGCCCACAGTGAGCTTATAGAGAAGCAGCGTGGCTCAGTGGAAAGAGCCTGGGCTTAGGAGTCAGAGGTCATGGGTTCAAATCCCAGCTCTGCCACTTGTCAGCTGTGTGATTGTGGGCAAGTCACTTCACTTCTCTGGGCCTCAGTTACCTCATCTGTAAAATGGGGATGAAGACTGTGAGCCTCATGTGGGACAACCTGATTAACCTGTATCTACCCCAGCACTTAGAACAGTGCTCTGCACATAGTAAGCGCTTAACAAATACCAAAATTATTATTATAGTTCAGAGGCAACAAACTTGCAGTTTAGAGATGAATTTACAGTTTAAGGGGCTTACGTCTAGAGGTCAATCAGAGAAGCAGTGTGGCCTAGTGGAGAAAGTATGGATCTAGGAGTCAAAAAGACATGGGTTCTAATCCTAACTCTGACACTTGTCTGCTGGGTGACCTTGGACAAGTCACTTCACTGCTCTGTGCCTCAGTGCTCTCATCTGTAAAATGGGATTAAGACTGTGAACCCTCTCTAGGACAGAGACTATGTCTTGTATCCACTCCAGTACAGCGCCTGGCACATACTAAGTGCTTAACAAATACCACAGTTATTATTAGTATCATTCCAAATGACCAATCCAGAATGGTTTGACCGGGCGGTGAAAAGGGAAGAGAGGGGATTGTAGGGAAGCAAACCATCTTTGAGCCTCAAACCCACCTTCCCCCAAACCAATTGAACAACCAAGGAGCTTGATCCCTAAGAATCACTAAGCTGAGCAGGGCTGTCACCTACAGCATAGCCACCAATGGCCACTTCCAGGAGCTGCTCATCCATCAGCATCCCAAATCCATATGAGCTTCTCCTCAGAGCGGCGTTCAGACCCACACATGGATGGATCTGACCCTAGCGCTTAGTACAGTGTCTGACAGGCAGTATGTGCTTACATAGTAGATAGATCAAGGGTCTGGAAGTCAGAAGGTCATGGGTTCTAATCCCAGCTCTGCTCTAGGGTAGGGTTAGGGTTAGCTGTGTGACCTCGGGCAAGTCACTTCACTTCTCTGGACCTCGGTGACCTCATCTGTTAAATGGGGATTGAGATTATGAGCCCCACGTGGGACAGGGACTCTGTCCAACCCGATTTGTTTGTGTTCATCCCAGGGCTTAATACAGTGCCTGGCACATGGAAAGCACTTAACAAATACCACAATTATTAGTATTACTATTATCAAATACTGTAAGAAGAAGAAGGCAGGTCGGTGCCTGGCCCCAAGGAAGTGTGTGGAATGAGGCCTCCTCGGGCTTGTAACAAACAGCACACTCTCTGGGGCACCATCTTGAGAGTCAGGCCCAATCTGTCTAAATCCCTGGCTTCTTCCACTTCTCACAGGATCAAATTCTTTTCTCTAAAAAGGGCCCAACCCAATCTAACAGCCCAAAACAGCCCTCTAGATCTCCAACTTTGTGGTTTGGGGAACACGGCTACCAACTCTTTTGTACTATATACTCCCAAACACACAAGTGCTCAGTAAATATCACCAATGGATTGATTGACTATTATAATGAAGATGATGACTGTGGCATTTGTTAAGCGCTTACTATGTGCTAGAGAAGCAGCGTGGCTCACTGGAAAGAGCACGGGCTTTGGAGTCACAGGTCATGGGTTCAAACCCCGGCTCTGCCACTTGTCAGCTGTGTGACTTTGGGCAAGTCACTTAACTTCTCGGTGCCTCAGTTGCCTCATCTGTAAAATGGGGATTAAGACTGTGAGCCCCACGTGGGACAACCTGATTCCCCTGTGTCTACCCCAGAGCTTAGAACAGTGCTCGGCACATAGTAAGCACTTAACAAATACCAACATTATTAGGCATTGTTCTAAGCACTGGGGCAGGTACAAGATAATCAGATTAAGACCGTGAGCCCCACGTGGGACAACCTGTATCTACCCCGGCACTTAGAACAATGCTTAGCACATACTAAGTCCTTAACATATACCATTATTATCATTATTAGATTGGACAGTCCCGGTTCCACATAGGGCTCAATCTTCATCCCCATTTTCCAGATGAGGTAACTGAGGCCAGAGAAGTGAAGTGACTTACCCGAGGTCACACAGCAGACAAGTGGTGGAGCTGGGAATGGAACCCAGGTCCTTCTGACTCCCAGGCTTGTGCTCTATCAACTAGGTTACGCTGCTTAAACTTTGTTCTTCCCGTGGAGATTGTGAGCCTCTCTAGGGACAGGGTCTATGTCATTCCTGCTTATATCTTCTTTGCGATAAGTACAATGCTCTGCCCACAGGAAGCAGGTAATAAATACTATTTACTACAACTACCCCCAAAGAGCCGATGGAGATTTCAAGCCAACGGTAAGAGAATGGAAAGGAAAAGAAGCATCTATCCCAGAGTTTGAGGAGGGGAGTTGGCATAAGGCTAAGGAAATATTCTCTCCAAAAGTCACTGAATAGAAGCAAGATTGAAATAAGCCAATCTAATGAGTGCGTAGATTCCATACAAGCTGAAGCTTAGATACAGAGTAGAAGAGGGGACTCTTAAAACTCATCTCAGCCCCACGGCACTTATGTACAGAGCCATAATTTATTTATATTAATGTCTGTCTCCCCACCTAGACTGTAAACTCATCGTAGGCAGGAAATGTGTCCACCAACTCTGTTCTCTTCTTCCTGCTTAGTACAGTGATCTGCACGCAGTAAGCGCTCAATAAATACCACTGATTTATATACTATTGGCAGTATGAATAACTTTAATTGAAGTTTGTTGTGATGAGGTTAAATTGAAAAATTTGTAATTCTCATTACCAACACTCAAGATTGATCATTAATCTCTGTTCCGTTAACCTACACCATGTCAGGGAGGGTAAAAGAAACCTCATAGGAAAAATAATTTTGGTGCCATCATTGTGGAAAAAACTTCTCAGGTTGATATAGGTATTCTATCAAATTCTATTTCTCCGAACTGCAGATAGGACATTTAAACAGATGGAGCAGGAAAAATGAGAAGAGAGTTTGCAGGAGACGGATATCTTGTTTAAAAATCCATCATCTAGCCAAGAGCAGGAAAACAGTTTCCAATTTGATTGCCCTGAATATACATGTATATAATAAATCTCTCAGATGTGACATCATTCCGATTTTTCAAACTTGAAATATATTTGCTGGCATCATGGGTGTTGGCTATCTGTTAAAAACACAGCACAAAAGAAAGTTGTTTTCATTGAGAAAAACTAAGACAAGAACATCGTGTTCCATCTTTCTGATGAAATGCAGATTCCTTGAGAAATAACAAAGCCATCATTTTCAGAAGTTGAATGGGATGGCACCTAAAGAATTCTGACTGGTTAAATTTAGATCACTAAAAGTCAAAGAGTAAAATGTTGGGCCTGTAGAATTGCCATTCGATTGTGAGTTGCACATATTTTATATCTGTAAGTCCTGTCTTTTCAATCATTCCTTCTAAGTTTAAACAAGAGTCAGTTCTTTACTCTGAAAACCTGCTTTCTGTAGACTTGTAGGCAGGGGATGTGCCCACCTACTCTGTTATATTACACTCTCCCAAGTGTTCAGTACAGTGCTCTGCACACAGTAAGCGCTCGATAAATACCACTGCATCCTCCGCTAATGAAATTGACAGTTTATATATATCAACTTCCTTTATATCAATCATCAGTACTAGCTAGTACAGTCAGTTAAATACATGGTGTAGTGGATATAACACAGGCCTGGGAGTCAGAAGGACCTGGGTTTTAATCCTTGCTCTGCCACTTGTCTGCTGTGTGACCTTAGGCAAGTCACTGCACTTCTCTGGGCCTCAGTTACCTCATCTGTAAAAATAGGAATTGATACTGTGAGCCTTACATGGCTCAGGGACTATGTCCAACCTGATTTGCTTGTATCCACCCTAGTGCTTAGTACAGTGCCTGATAAATAGTAAGCGCTTAACAAATACCATATTTATTATAATTATCATTATTATTATTATGACCTTGGGCTAGCTGCCATGTTCAGGAGCTAATAATTCAAGAAATGTGGATGCTTCTTTCCTTTCCCTTCATCTTAGTTAGCTACTTTTTTTGATCTGCTTTTTAACTCAAACTCTCACCTACTCAAAAATACTTTTTTAATAAAATCAGGGGGCTTGCCGGACCCCGTTTCTCAGTTTGATCTTAAACAAGATTGATATTTTCCATTAATAATAATAGTTAATAATTATGGTATTTATTAAGCAGTTATTGTGTGCCAGGCACTGTACTAAGCACTGGGGTGGATCCCGGCTAATCAGGTTGGACTCAGTCCCTATCCCAAGCTCAACCTCAATCCCCATTTTACAGGTGAGGTCACTGAGGCACAGAGAAGTTAAGTGACTTGCCCAAGGTCACACAGCAGACAAGTGGTGGAGCCGGAATTAGAACCCATGACGTTCTGACTCCCAGGCCCAGGCTCTATCCACCATGCCATGCTGCCTCAGTTGTCAAGGGCTCTCAGCTAGTCTTGTTCTGAATGCAATGCTGTCCCTTGGCAGTGGAAACTCCTTGAGGGCAAGGATTATGCTTGTCAATTGGACTGTACTCTCCCCAAGGCCTTAGTACAGTGCTCTGCCCATAGTAAGTGCTCAATAAATACGTTAATTATTTTAAAGTTTGTCTCTCCCTCTCGACTGTAAGTTCATTGAGGGCAGGGAATATGTCTGTTTATTAATAATAATAATAATAATGTTGGTATTTGTTAAGCGCTTACTATGTGCAGAGCACTGTTCTAAGCGCTGGGGTAGATTTACAGGGTAATCAGGTTGTCCCATGTGAGGCTCACAGTCTTTATCCCCATTTTACAGATGAGGTAACTGAGGCATACAGAAGTAAAGTGACTTGCCCACAGTCACACAGCTGACAAGTGGCAGAGCCGGGATTCGAATCCATGACCTCTGACTCCCAAACCCGGGCTCTTTCCACTGAGTCACACTGCTTCTCGTTAACACTGTACTTGCCCAAGCAATTATTACAGTGCTTTTCACACAGTAGTCACTCAATAAATGCAATTGATTGATTAGGGTCTATTTTTTCCTTTGCTCCTTTGTGTCAGAATTGTCCTCCCCTTCACTTACAAGACAGAAGGGTGACTTCTGATTTGCGGTTCTTAAATTCTTTGTGAAAGAAAACAAGGGAGGCTCCTTGAAGGCAGAAGATCCCACCTTGAATGCAGTGCTTGTAAGCTTGTCTCTAGACTATAAGCTCGTGGTGGGCAGGGAATGTGTCTATTGTTAAATTGTACTCTCCCAAGCATTTAGTGTTCTGCACACAGTAAGCGCTCAATAAATCTGACTGAATGACAAATGAATGTTTTGCGAAAGGGAGTCCAGAAGTAATAGAGCTTGGAGTTTGTGACTTTGGAAAAGGGTTAGTAAAAGAAAGAGTGATCTCCCTGCTCACTGAAAGTTTAAATGCTGATTGCTTATTAGGTCGGATTCAGTTTACCCTTCCTGCTTCCCTGAGGTCACTCTCTACCTGCCTACGTAGGAAGCCTGGAAGCAGTACTGCCTAGTGGATAGAGCTTGGGCTTGTGTAAGTGCTCAATAAATATGATCGAATGAATGAGTCAGAAGGAACTGGGTTCCAATCCTGGCTCCGCCACTTGTCTCCTGTATGACCTTGGTCAAATCACTCCTCCTCTCTGTGCCTTAATTACCACATCTGTAAAATGGACATTTAGACTGTGAGCCAATCTGATTAGCTTGTATCTACCTCAGCACCTAGAACAGTGTTGTTCGATTCATTCGGTCAGTCAGTCAGTCGTATTTTTTGAATGCTTACTGTGTGCAGAGCACTGTGCTAAGTGCTTGGGAAAGGACAATATAACAATAAACAGACATATTCCCTGCCTACAATAAGCTTACAGTCCACAGAGGGAGAGACAGATACCAGTTACTGCTATAATTATCATTATTATATAAGTAATTTACTCTGAAACACAGGTGAGCTTAACATAGACAAATCAGTCAATGGTATTAGTGAGCATTTCCTGTGCGCAGAGCACCTGTACTAAATCCTAGGGAGAGTACTTTATGTTTAGCTTAAATCTGCATCCCTGAACAGAGTGGTAGGATAAAAGTTGAATTTTTATGTAATTAGGTTTCTGTTTCCTATCTTTCCTTTTAGAATGTAATCGCCTAGGTGACAGAGATTGTATCTTCTACTTTTATTAAAACTCCCAACAGTGCACAAAATTGAGTACTCTGAACAAAAAACCAATAGTATTTAAAATTGAGTGTTTGCCGTGTGCAGAACACTGTACTAAGCACTTCAGAGAGCACAATACAATAGACTCACTAGACAGGAACCCTGCCCCAAGAAGCATACAGTCTAGAAGGGGAGAGAGAAATTAAAATGAATTACATATAATGGAAATGACAGGATTCAAAGATACATACGTAAGAATGTAGACCGTAAGCTCACCTCTAGACTGCAAATTCGTTGTGGGCAGGGAATGTGTCTGTATATTGTTATAGTGTACTCTCCCAAGCATTTAGTACAGTGCTTTGGAGACAGTAAGTGTTCCATACATACGATTGAATGAAAAAAAGCACTGTGGGGCTAGGGGTGAGGTGAATATTAAGAGTTTAAAGGGTACAGATCCAAGTGCATAGGTGAGGCAGAAGACAGAACAAGTAGGAGAAACGAGGGGTTAGCCAGAGAAGGCTTCGTGGAAGAGATGTGATGTTATGGTGGCTTTGGAGGGGAGGAGAATGATGTGTCAGATAGGAAGGGGGAGGAAGCTCAGGCCAGAAAGAGGATGTGAGCAAGGAATTGGCAGCAGGATGGACTAGATCAACGTTTAGAAAGTAATAACACTAATGTTGCATACTCTAAGTTAGCAATTCATGTACACAGAACATTTTTCATTAGCTCAGTATTTATCTGCAGTGCATATGAGCAGATTAAAAAATGGTGCTATTTGTTAAGAACTTACTATGTGTTGAGGACTGTAGTAAAATCTGGGACAGATGCAAAATAATCTGTTCAGACATAGACCCTGTCCGACATCAGAGGCACAGTCTAAATAAGCAGGAGTGAAGGAAGGAAATCATATGAAAGCATATCAAATAATGTTCTGAATAAATTAGTCCTGGTTTTCAAAAGAAGCATTTATTTATTCAATGACCTGGATAGTAAATTAAGGAGTATATTAAGGATATATTAAGTATATAAGTATATTTAGGAGTAAATTAAGGAGTTTATATTTTCTTCATAGCATAAAATTTTAAAAAAATATTAGACTCTTTCTATATAAAATTAGAACAAAAGAGAAAAATGAACTATTAGTTGTAAGGATAGTGTTTAAGAATGAAAATACAAAGTGCTGCATAATCCAAATATACAATACAATGGTTTAATCTTTATATGACTGGCTGGGGCATTGTCACAGAAAATGTCATTGGAGGATCAGAAAAGATTTCAACATAAATCATAGTCAGCAGAGGAATGCTATGAGTTAAAAAATAAAGTTCAGAACAATTTGCTCGATAAACAGAATCACCTCCCCACTCCCACACCCATTTCCCCATTTTTCTCAGTCCCTTGTGGAATTCAGGGAGCAAAAACCCTTTGGGCTTCTATGGCCACAGGAGTGATCCCGTCGCTTAGACACGTTTAGACTGTGAGTCCGTTGTTGGGCAGGGATTTGTCTCTATCTGTTACAGAATTGTACATTCCAAGTGCTTTAGTACAGTGCTCTGCACATAATAAACGTGGCACAGTGGAAAGAGCACGGGCTTTGGAGTCAGGGCTCATGAATTCAAATCCCAGCTCTGCCACTTGTCAGCTGTGTGACTGTGGGCAAGTCACTTCACTTCTCTGTGCCTCAGTTCCCTCATCTGTAAAATGGGGATTAAGACTGTGAGCCCCACGTGGGACAACCTGATTCCCCTGTGTCTACCCCAGCGCTTAGAACAGTGCTCTGCACATAGTAAGCGCTTAACAAATACCAACATTATTATTATTATTATTAATAATAATTGTGGTATTTGTTTAAGTGCTTATTATGTGCCAGGTACCGTACTAAGTGCTGGGGTAGATACAAGGTGATTGGGTTGGACGAAGTCCCCGTCCCACATGGGGCTCACAGTCTTCATCCCCATTTCACAGTTGAGGGAACTGAGATAGAGTGACTTGCCCAAGGTCACATGGCAGACAACTGGCAGAGCCGGGATTAGAACCCAGGTCCTTCTGACTCCCGGGCCCATGCTCTAAAAATGCACTAGAGGAGCAAAGTGTGCAGGCTGGGTTGGGGTAATAATAATAATGTTGGTATTTGTTAAGCGCTTACTATGTGCAGAGCACTGTTCTAAGCGTTGGGGTAGATACAGGGTAATCAGGTTGTCCCACGTAAGCCTCACAGTCTTCATCCTCATTTTACAGATGAGGTAACTGAGGCATAGAGAAGTTAAGTGACTTGCCCACGGTCACACAGCTAACAAGTGGCAGAGCCGGGAGTAGAACCCAGGTCCTCCGACTCCCAAGCCTGTGCTCCTTCCACTGAGCCACGCTGCTTCTCCAAATAAATGTTGGTATTTGTTAAGCGTTTCCTATGTGCAGAGCACTGTTCTAAGCACTGGGGTAGATACAGGGTGATCAGGTTGTCCCACATGAGGCTCACAGTTGATCCCCATTTTACAGATGAGGTAACTGAGGCATAGAGAAGTTAAGTGACTTGCCCACAGTCCCACAGCTGACAAGTGGCAGAGTCGGGATTCAAACCCATGACTTCTGGCTCCCAAGCCGGGGTTCTTTCCACTGAGCCATGCTGTGGTAGATGGGTGACGTAAGGTAGGAGGAGGAGAGTTGATTGAGAATTGAGTGCCCTAGGGAAATTTCTGCTTGATGCAGTGGTGGAAGGGCAACCATTGGAGGTTTTTGAGAGTGAAAAGACGTAGAATTACTTTTTTTTTAGGAAAATGATCTGGGTCCCAGAGTGAAGTAAGGATTGTAGCGGGGAGAGACAGCAGGTAGGGAGGTCAGCGAAGAGGTTGATGCAGGAGTCAAGGTGGGAGAGGATAAGTCTTGAATCAGTGTGGTCGCAGTTTGGATGGAGAAGAATGGGACGAGTCCAGAGATGTGAAAATAAAACCCAAAGGATTTCATGACAGATTGAATATTTGGGCTGAATGAGTCGAGGATAATGCCGCTGTGATGGTCTCGTGAGACAGGGAGGATGGTAGTGTTGCTTTAGACAAGCAGCCTGGCTTAGTGAAAAGACCATTGGCTTAGAAGTGAGAAGACGTGGCTCTGCCACTTGTCTGCTGCGTGACCTTGGGCAAGTCACTTAACTCCTCTTTGCTTCAGTTACCTCATCTGTAAAATGGGGATGAAGACTGTGAGCCCTATGTGTGACAACCTGATTATCTTGCATCTACCCCAGTGCTTAGAACAATGCTTGGCACATAGTAAGCGCTTAACAAATATCATAATTATTATTATATTATTCATAGTGATGGGAATATATAGGACAAGCGCAGGGTGGGTACAAACAAATTGGGTTGGACACAGTCCCTGTCCCATGTGGGGCTCAAAGTCTCAATCCCTATTTTACAAATGAGGTAACTGGGACACAGAGAAGTGAAGTGACTTACTCAAGGCCACTCAGCAGACAGGTGGGGGAGCCGGGATTAGAACCCACGACCTCCTGACTCCCAGGCCCATGGATCCATCCACTACACCATGCTGCTTCTCATGTAATTAGGCATAGGTCTATGAATCTGAGTTCTGAGAGAAACTGCCCAGTTCTAAAATCAAGATGGAAATTCAAAGGACAGCTCTAGTTTGGTCCTTAGTCAAGCAATTGGTATTCACTGCAATCAGTTACAGCAAGGCTTTGATGTGTCCACTTCATGGACTGTTAAATATTTTGGTTGATGATGGATTTTTACTGGGAACCTCTTGGAAGTCAATTAACCAATGGTTATGTGTTGAGCACTTACTGTATGCAGAGCCCTGTAAAAAGTGCTTAGGGGAATACAACAGAGGTGGAAGATATGTTCCCTGCTTATAAGGAGTTTATGGTCTAGAGCGGAAGACAGACTATTAAAAAAAATTATGGATATGTACCTAAGTGTTGGTGTGTGTGAGACCCTTGCAAAGAAATTTGTAAGACAGGGCAGTTTCCATAATAATAATTATTGTATTTGTTAAGCGCTTACTACCTGGCAGGTACTGTACTTAGCAGTGGACTGGACCCAAGCAAATCGGGTTGGACACAGTCCCTGTCCTGTCTGGGACTTCACAGTCTCCATCTCCATTTTACAGATGAGGTAACTGAGGCCCAGAGAAGTCAAGTGACTTACCCAAGGCCACGCAGCAGACAGGTGGCCGAGCCGGCATTAGAACCCATGACCTTTTGACTGGGAGTGAAGGAGGCAGAAGCCAGACTGCAGGGAGTCAAGGAGACAACTGGAGGAGAGGCCGCGGCTGAAAACGCAAGACACTTTCAGGCTATTAACTCATGTAGCCATATCAGTGATCACAACCTAGCACTAAGCCATGCTGCAGACAAAAGTTCTGTTGGAGTACAGTCCATTAGACTGAAGAGGTCATTGGTGACCTTGAAGAGCAAATGGTCTCAGTGGAGGGAAGGGGGAGAAAAGTGGGTGGTAGAAGGTCAATGAGACAGTTGGAAGGAGAAGAAATGGAGAGAGAAAATGCCCAGTTCAATTTTCTAAAACACTGTTCTGTTTCCATCTCCTTCCTCCCCCAAATCTCCAGTGGTTACCCATCCAACTCCACATCACCTGATTGAGGAGTATGGGTAAAACTGGGAGGAGGGAGATAAATAAATACATAAATTTATTTTATGTTAATGTCTGTTCCCCCCCTAGATGGTGAGCTCATTGTGGGCAGGAATGTGTCTGTTTGTTGCTATGCTATACTCTCTCAAACACTTAGTAAAGTGCTCTGTACTCAGTAAGCACTCAATAAATACAATTGAATGAGGAGGGAGATAGAACTGGGACTTCTGACTCCCAGACCCATGCTTTATCCACTTTGCCATGCTGCTGATTTTGAAAGCAACCAAAGTTCTCCTCAGGAGAGGAGAGGAAAGCAGAGGAGAGGAGAGCAGAGGAGAGGAGAAAGTTGGGGCGGGAAGGAGGAGATTGTGAGGAGCTCTCACCTGATGGTTTCCATTTTGTCCTCCAAGTACTTGGGAAGGTCATTAGGGTGAGAGAGGTGGATCTGGAGGATTCAGGGGGGAGCTAAAAGTCTAGAGCAATTGGTGTGGACAATGGGCCTGGGAGTCAGTGAGAGAGAAGTAGCACTGAGGGAGAGGGAGGAATTATAGCAGGCGAGGATGAAGCTGTGATGGCCTCAGTTGGCCTGGGGGCTTGGATTTCCGCTAACTGCGGCACAGTCCAGGAGTGGAGGAATCACACCTGGAAGGTGACTTGGGACTTGGGGATTGGTGGTGCAACTTTCCTGGAGAGAGAGGGGAGAGAAGGAGTTGAGTTGGGCAGCGACGAAGGAGTTTAGCTGGGCAGAGAAGGTGGAGTTGAGGATGTGCAGCTGTGAATCAAGGGGGGAAAGTTGGCTAGGGAATTGCTGGGAGCCCGTGAGCCTGTGATGGCAATCCTATCAGTGCCCTGTCCTGGGCCCATTTCCGACTCTGTGTGCATGCCATCACTTTGGGCGTATTCCTGAACAGCAAACAATTTTATATAGTGAGTGCTTACTGTGTGCAGAGCACTGTAGTACTGAGCACTCGGGGAATACAATACAACAATATAACAAGACACATTCCCTGCCCACAGCGAGCTTACGGTCTATGTTTGGAAGGAAAGGGAAAAGTAGAATAGGGGAAGAAATTCTTCCAGCCCCATACACGTGTGCAAAGTTGGAACACAGTCTCCCTCCACAGGCATTCGATAATCACTTTACTTCCTTTCTGTGAAAAGACTCTGACTCACACTTTGCAGTTCCCAATGGCTCATAAACTCAAGGGAAAGTCCTGGAACTCTTGCCAAAGCATTCATTCATTCAATTGCATTTATTGAGTGCTTATTGTGTGCAAAGCACTGTACTAAATGCTTGAACGCCATACTAAGTAGTAGCACGATCTTGGGCCTCTGGATCTGTCCTCTTCCATTCTTTGCTGTTTCCAGAATCAATTAAAGAATTGATAAAGAAACTCTTCATGGGAACAGTATCGAGTAAGTCAATATTTAAACCAAATCACCATAAGATTGAGAGTTTACTGCCTTTTTTTTTTTTTGCCACAGATAAGATGACCAAAATATTCTGGGTTTTGAGTAAATAAGCATCCTAAAGCAAATGACTTTGAACTATAACATTAGCAGCATGGCCTAGTAGAAGGAGCAAGGGTCAGGGAGTCAAAGAACCTATGCTCTAATCCTGACTACGCCGCATGTCTGCTGTGCTACCTTTGGGTCACTTGACTTCTCTGTGCCTCAGTCTCCTGTTCTTCCTCCTATTTAGGCTTTGAGCCCCATGCAGAACAGGGACCGTGTCCAACGGAATTAACTTGTACCTACCTCGGTGCTTAGAGGAGTATATGACACTTAGTAAGAACTTAACAAATACAATAATAATAGTAATAATAATATTAATAATCTACCCCAGAATTAATTTGTACCTCCCCAGTGCTTAGAAAAGTGTTTGACATGTACTAAGCGCTTAACAAACACAGTAATAATAATAATAATAGAGAGAAGCAGCATGGCAGAATGGCTAGAGCAAAGGCCTGGGAATCAGAAGGTTATGGGTTCCAAACCCAGCTCTGCCACTTGTCTGCTGTGTGACCTTGGGCAAGTCAATTCACTTCTCTGGGCCTCAGATCCCTCATCTCTAAAATGGGGATTGAGACTGTGAACCCCATGGGGGACAGGGACTGTGTCCAACCAGATTTGCTTGTATCCCACCAGCACTTAGTACAGTTCCTGCCACATAGTAAGTGCTCAACAAATACCACAGTTATTATTATTATTATATTACATTATGTAATATATATAAATATAAGAATAATCTATCCCAGCATTTGTACAGTGGTTGGCTGTATAATTATAGTGTATAATGGCACTTAAAAACCATTATAAAAACACCTTATTTCAGTAACAGAAATATTCAGTTGCTTTATGAAGACAGATAATTATGGGTGGCTAAGGAATAGGCTCAAGAAGTTTTGCAAGAGGTACAAAATCTGAATAGAACCCTACAATACCTACTTCTGCTTTCTGGACTACCCACCCTCTTTACAACTTAATGTTGGTATTTGTTAAGCGCTTACTATGTGCAGAGCATTGTTCTAAGTGCTGGGGGAGATACAGAGTCATCAGGTTGTCCCACGTGAGGCTCACAGTCTTCATCCTCATTTTACAGATGAGGTAACTGAGGCACAGAGAAGTGAAGCGACTTGCCCACAGTCACACAGCTGGCAGGTGGCAGAGCTGGGATTCGAACCCATGACCTCTGACTCCCAAGCCCATGCTTTTTCCACTGAGCCACGCTGTTTCCTCTTTAAACATCCAAAAGCAATAAATAAAATGTTTTTTTAAAAAACCATATTCCTCAAAACTCAGTGCAGCTTGAGAGTTCTGAGAAAAGGCAAGCATTGTAACCTTGCAAGAATTGGAAAGGAAAGTGAGTGGGAGGGGCCTTGAACTGTCAGAGAGAACAGGCACTAAAGCGTTAACACCGATTTCATCCCCTCATCAGGGTTTTTGAAGGTACTCCTCTACACTGAAATAATAATAATAATGATGGTATTTGTTAAGTGCTTACTATGTCCCAAGGAAGTTTGTCATGGGCAGGGAACGTGACTACCAACTCTGTGATACTGCTCTCTCCCAAGCACTTAGTACAGTACCCTGCACATAGTAAGTGCTCAATAAATACCATCAAATGATTCTATAGGTAAACTGCTGTGCTAAACACTTGGGGACAAACTCCTGTTTTAGAAACCGGGTATTTCAGAGAAGGATGTAGGTGGGGGTTACCTCAAGCGAGAAAACTGGGGGCAACTGGGCTTCCTCTCACCAAACTCCAGGACTGACAGTCAAAATGTATCACATCCCTATACTATCCCTATCCCACACACAGTCTTCATCTCCATTTTCCAGATGAGGTAACTGAGGCAGAGAGAGGAAAAGTGACTTGCCCAAGGTCACACAGCAGACAAGCAGCAGACCTTGCATTAGAACCCAGGTCCTCCTGACTCCCAACCCCATGCTCTATCTACTAAGCCATGGGGCTTCTACTCATTGAAACGACTGTTCTTTGCCAGGCTGAAATAAACAACACACAGCTTTTTATCTCCCTGTCTCTTTTCCTGGCCTTTAGTTTTGCCATTCTTGTAAAGTGATCTCCCCTTCATTACAGCAAACCGCTCTATAAGGGAGAAACAACGCACAGTTCAGAGCGTCGTCCCACCCGACCCCTCTAACAGACTCTGCGGTCCTTCCTAATTAATTCTCTCATTCACTCCTTTCTGAACATCAAAATTCCTTGGGTGGGCTTTTCTCTGCTCTTGTTAGTTCTACAACACTACTTTTATAGACCAATTACTCTTCAAGTTGTTTCCTTTTAGACTGTTTTCATCTCCGAATCAGCCACAGCTCAAGGGTAGTATGGACAGTTTCCTCCTAGCCAGAGGGAAGGCCAGGGGAGGAGATTCTGTTTAAAGAGATTTTTTAAAAAATAAATTTCCTTTATGAGTACACAGGATGGAAGGGACTACTGGTTGAAAAGTGGTTGCTAAGCACTTACTCTATGTGTCAGGCACCGTACTAAAGACGGCAGTGGAAACGAGCAAATTGGTTTGGACACAGTCCCTGTCCCACGTGGGTCTCTCGGTCTCAATTCCCATTTTACGTAGGAGGTAACTGAGGCCCAGAGAAGTAAGAGAAGAGTTGTAAGAGAAGCGGACAAGCAGCCGAGCCGGGATTAGAACCTATGACCACCTGACTCCCAGGCCCGTGCTTTATCTACTAGGTCATGCTGCTTCACTCTTCTTCTCTGGGTTGTGGTCATTGTGGCTCAAGTCATCTGTGAACTTGAAGGGCCTCCACAGCTAGTGATTGAGTTAGCTTGTCTTTCTCTACTCTTTACTAAGCACACTGACTGCAAAATCACCTTCTGAGCCCTATGCTATCTCCTCTCCCCTGTACCGTGAGCTCTGTACGGGTAGGGAACGTGCCTGCTAGTTCTGTTGCATTGTATCTCCCAAGGGCTTAGTAGAGAGCTTTGCACACGGTAAGCACTCAATAAATACCACTGATTCATTGATTTCCTAGCTCTGTTATGCTCTGGTAGTCATTTGGGCGAATAAGAAAACATTCAGAGTTCAAATTTGATTTTCACCATTATTACATTAGGATATTGGATCGAGGCTTATTGTGAATGAATTATAAAGATTAGGGAAAAGAGCATAACAATTTCAACCATACGAGGAGACATTTTTGCCTGTTGCTGTTTTTTAACCAGTATATTCTGTTTTGACCCCATACCTTTTACATAGTCATTGTTTCAATTTTATGTATGAAATTTGATATATTCCAAATCATTCCTCACTAAATCTACCAAAATACGGACTGTCGGATTAGTGAATTAGTAGAAATGTTAGTGGACAGAACCTTCAAAATACTATTTTCATCAGTAAACTGAATACTGCAACAACATATCTATACATCCAAGTACCTTCTGCACTAATATTAAAACACCAATTTAAGAAAACAGCACATAATGTCACATGAATGAGGAAAAGGTTTAGATATAACACATTTTACAAAGCAATTAATTGTATTACCAGTATTAAATATTAGAGACAATTATCATATGAAAAATCCTGGACATTAATTTCAAGCACACTGAGGCAAGAGTCATGGCTAAATGAAATGTTCTGAACATTTTTTACGCAAAGGAATAGCGTAAGCCACGCTCTTAGCCATTTCAGACCAACCGCATCAAATACTTAATTCATCTTTTGATTCCTGTGAAACTGTTGGTAGGACTTGAATACAATTTCCAAGTTCTCAGTTATAAATTAGGAAAAGAAAACGTAGGCTTATTCCAACTCCATCTTTGCTTTTGTACTTCACAGTGTTTGGCCAGCTACTAAAATATTTACACAATCTTGATTTTTTTCTAAAAAATCCCATCAATAACCAAAACCTCATTAAACCTTGCAGAAGACAAAGACAGATAGAATTTGCGATCCGTATTCGGGAGTGCTTCCTTGGCTTTTCTGTAATTTAAAGTTCACATCCCAGAACGCATTATGTAAGTGCAATGAGGATTTAAAGACCTAGTCAGACAACTCAAAAAGCAAAATTACAGCAATTGCTTGAACACGGCCACAATAAAATAAATACAGCCTCACAAATTCCAATCAAGTATTTCAAAAATATAGTCTACCATGAAGAATTCAAGTACAACAGACAGGTGAACAGGAATGAGTAATATAACTCGACAGATAACATACAAACTTAATATGATCTGAGCATCTTTGTTGATAAATAGCATGCAGTTAGCGAGGAAAAGATGTTCATAGACTATTTATATCTCAGATCTTGCAAAAGAGGAATAGAGAAATGAACTCTCAAAATAAGCATGACTATATTGAACATTCTGAATTTAGCCTGTGGCATTCAGAGAGATTATGAAAGAGAAAAACGGGGGGGAAATTATTTACAGTGGCACCAAGAATCTGCAGTACATTTAGTTGCCAGCTCTTTTCAACCGACAAAGTATTTGCCAACAACAAAAATTCTCTTCAAAAAGACAATGTAATCCACTGGACATAAGTAAGACTCGAAAGGTCAATTCTTTGTTTTCCTGCTTTCTCTATTAAACCCAGTCAGTTAAGTGCATTAGACGTAGACCAGATAAACACATAAAAAGTTGGGATTAACCCATCAGCAAATGGAAAACAGTCAGGTTAAGTCACGACAGGGAAAGCAAATACCCTGAAGAGATGAACCATAAAAACACGTCTCAAACAGGAGAAACCACACACCCCATCCTGCTTGCACTTGGATTTTCTTTTGGGTAAATATACATGATGCTTGAAGAGAAAGACTAACAAAAAAAAGCTAGAGGAAAATAAAGGGGACTCAGATGAGGCAGAATACCTCCTCAAACCGAGTTCTGAGAGTCTTCTTTGGATTCTTTAATTCTCTTTTTTTATTGAAACAATGGCAGAGGCATGTTTTTCGGTTCAAGTTTTTACAGTCTCATTTTTATGATCACAGGAAAAATAACTTATGGGTAGAATCCAATCTCCTCCTCCAGTCTCTTCCCCTGCTGTAGCACCATCTGAATACTGAGTTGTTTAGTCATTCCTGTGACAGCCTACATCGGTTTTTTGGGCTGAGCAGGAAGGAAAGCAGTGCAGGAGAGAAGATTCTCATATTTTCAGATCATTTTTTAGCCCCAAAGCTGGAGCATAGGTCAAAGTGACGCCCCAAGGCCAGACCTAGCAGAGATTCTCCATGAAACGTGGGCCTCGTTTTGGTGCCCGGGGAGAAGCTTGTTGCGGTGAATGGCAGGGAATGTATCTGTTTAGTGCTCTCCCAAATTCTTTGTACAGTGCTCTGCAGACAGTAAGCACTCAATAAATACAACTGAAAGAATGAACGAATTGAATGAATGAGAAGCAGCGTGGCTTAATGGATAGAGCCCGGACCTGGAAGTCAGAAGGACCTGGATACTAATCCCGGCTCCTCATACATCTGCTGTGTAACCATGGGCAAGTCACTTCACTTCTCTGGGACTCAGTTACATCAACCGTAAAATGAGGATTAAGACTTGGGACTTTGACCAACCTGATCACTTGTATCTACCCCAGTGTTTAGAAAAGTGCTTGGCACATAGTAAGTGCTTAACACGTATCATATTAATTATAATAATAATATTCATGGCGCTAACCACGGAAATTAGAGTTTCAGCTCTTAAATTTGGTTCACTGGGACAGAGGTCCAAGTTAACACTGTCTCCCCTCAGGCGGGCTGATCTAAAATTCTTCCATCAGGGCATAATTTAAGAGGTGGATGGGATCAAACTGAGTTCATCTGAGTTATGAATTACTGGTTCATTTCACTCTGTCATGTACTGGCTGTAGATCTGAGTGAGAGGGTAAGAGTTTTCAGCATGGCTTTAGCACATCTTCTAGAACAGTATATTTTTCTCACATGAAAAGAGCAGTTCAACAGCTTTTTCAATCAGTCGATCAATCGGTAATATTTATTGAGTGTCCCTTGGACAAAGCAGAGTACAAGCATTCAATTAATCAAGATTTTGATGTCCTTTCACATAAGTGTTTTAAAACATCTAGCACATTTTCCTTCAGCTCCAAGAAAAAGGTAAATTAAAGAAATAATTTAATAGTAATCTATTTGATGCTAAACTTAATATGAGGCCAAATTCTCCATTAACGCAGTCATAGAGCATTAGTCTGGGAATCAGAAGGACCTGAGTTCTTATCCCAGCCACTCTCCGTTGTGCTGTGTGACTTTGGGCAAGTCACTGCACTTCTCTGGGCCTCAGCTACCTTATCTGTAAAATGGGAATTAAGAGTGTGAGCCTCATGTGGGACAGGGACTGTGTCTAACTCGATGAACTTGTATCTATCCTAGTGCTTAGAAGAGTGCTTGGCACATAGTAAGTACTTAACAAGTAGCATAATTAATCAAATTAATAAAACTATTTAATAGTAATCTATTTGGTGTTTACTTAATATGAGCCTCGATTCTCCAATATATACTTTACTGTATGGCACTGTAAAAAAAAAGTACAGTATACTGAATTTTTCATTTTCTGATTTTTTTTACTCCACTGGGTTAGGGGTCTTTTAAATATTTTTTACAAAGGAAAATTGGGGGAAGAAAGATCTTATAAATGGTTCCATAAGACTACTGAGATCTAGTTGCTGGGAATGATATGAAACAGAAAAAGAGGTCACTCCATAAGCCCCCTTGGAGACAAAAGATCTCATCCACAGCACTCTGGGACTCTGAAATGACCTAGATACCTACAACTCAAATAGTCTTTGTGGATCAGAAAAGTTTGACATCAAGTTAAACAGAAAGTTCATGATGCTGGGAGAGTATCAAGCATCATGGGAGATTTGTTACTAGGTTAGATGACCAAGGGAGTCCAAAGATTTTGATGTCCTTTCACATAGGTGTTTTAAAATATCTAGCACGTTTTCCTTCAACTCCAAGAAAAAAAGTAAAGAAAAAAACTGACTTTCTTTTCAAACCTGTATCGCTCTCGCAGAGTATTCCAGCATCGTTACACTAAGGATGAATGAGTCCGAACTAATCAATCAATCCATCAGCGATATTTATTAAGCCCTTACTGCATTCAGAGCAAGAGCTTGGGAGAGTAAAAATAAAAATAATAATATTTGTTTTGTTATTTGTTAAGCGCTTGCTGTGTGTCAGGCACTGTACTAAGCACTTGGGTGGATATAGGCAAATCGGGTTGGGCACAGTCCCTGTCCCATTTGGGGCTCACAACTCAATCCCCATTTTACAGATGAGGTAACTGAGGTACAGAGACGTGAAGTGCCTTGCCCAAGGTCACACAGCAGACAAGTGACAGAGCCGGGATTAGAACTCGTGACTCCCAGGCTGGTCTATCCATTAAGCCATGCTGCTGCTACAATACAACGGAGCTGGTAGACAAATCACTACCCTCAAGGAACTTACAGTCTAGTGGATGACTAAGCAGGAGGGTGGTTTATTATTATTAACAATAATAATAACAATAATAAAAATGGTATTTGTTAAGCACTTACTATGTACCTGGCACTATATTAAGCGATGAGGTGATACAAGCAAATCAGGTTATGCAGTTTAAGTTTACCTTCTGACAGCAATGGGCCTCAGATGAAGACATTCTTAGCTCCATGCCAGATTGTTGATAATGTTGTCTTGTTTTTGTTTTGTTCTGTTTTGCTCTGCCGTCTGTCTCCCCCAATTAGACTGTGAGCCCGTCATTGGGCAGGGATTGTCTCTATCTGTTGCCATATTGTACATTCCCAGCGCTTAGTACAATGGTCTGCACATAGTAAGTGCTCAATAAATACTATTGAATGAATGAACTGTAGGCAGAAAAAAGACCAGAAATTTAGCCAATGGGCTAGTCATTTCCTGGCCACTTAGAATGGCCAAAAGAACAAACCAAGTTCTGAGCTAGAGATCCTCTTTAGTTCCTTATTAGCTCCATGATCTAAGTCTCCTGGACTGCCTTACACAAGGTGCTTATAAAAAGCTATAAGTGACCTGTAATGTATATAACTTTATATGAGGCATACAAAAATAACAAACATTTCTTACCATTTGATGATTAAAATAAAATAAAAACAGTCTCCCATCCATTAATACTACACAGAGCACATTAGCTTAGCTTGGTTTCTTTGTTATCATTTATGTCATCTCTCATGTTAGCCAAATTCCAACATTTGGTTCTAAATCAACATAGTTTCCCTTGTGTAACCCAAGAAAGAATTTGGCCTTAAGTTTTGAGTTGACAAGTTTCTTAAGCAATTTCCGGCTTAGGGTTAATAGTCTTATTATCTTCAAGAACAGGGATACATAATTTACCTCATTCAAAATTGATAATCAGGTCATTAATCAAACGTTGTGTTTGTTGTTCAATAAAATCATCTTTTCTATCATTCCATCAATGGTATTTTCTGAGCGTTTACTGTGCACAGAGCCCTGTACTAAGTGCTTGGGGGAATATAACACAACAGAATTGGTAGGTACGTTCCCTGTCCACAGTGAGCATGGGTTCAGAAAGATATTCTGTCCATCAGCCAATTACTGAAGCTACTGAAGCGATTTATACAGTACTGTCTTTATCTTCTCTATTATTTGAGGCAAATGAAGAATATAAAACCAAAGTTCAAAGAAAATGTAAAACACTAGCCTTAAGGTTTAATGTGTTGTCAACCAATCAAAAATTCCCTTAATAGTTTTAAAAAATTTAAAATGAGATTTTTCAATTTCACATGTTTGATTAAACCTAGAATTTAAATGCAAAACTCAGTGTCAATAACTTATTACCAATGCATATGCACAGGGAATAAAAATGGGCAACTCAAACACTTAACTATTCAGTTTCAGATAACAGAGATTGAAGACTTCAGCTAACACAACAGCGAACCAGTGAAGTAATGTTGGGCTTCAAGGTAGGGACCCCCTCCCCGGTTTGACAAAATGTATCAAATCATAGCAACATTTTCATGAGTGTCCATCTCCCTGAACAAAATGTTTTCTGCTTTAAAAAAGACATCCCTGTAACAATGAACTAAAAAAGCCCGTTTTAGATGTTCAAATAAAAAAATAGAATGAGAAAGTATGAAACGAAGGGAAGCTAAACGAAGGATCTCAAGGACTTAGGCCCATTCTTGTTTCACTGCTTACCCAAAAACCATAATATTCCATAATATTCATAATAATGCCTTTTCTGCAGTATTGCTTATGGGGATAAACAGCCTTTTTCTCCATTAGTTATCCATATTAAAAGAATGCAGAAATAGTTTCATAACTATACCCTCGCAGCCTGGATGGAATGATAAGGAATGCAAAATTCCTTAATAGTATAAGGAATCGTCTGAGGCTGCACAAATTGTCATAAATTCACAGTCATTGATGCTATATTTGAGTCAAGACTCCACATGAAAGTGGGAAACTACAATTACAGTTATATTCCCACCCGAACCCTATCCACCTCCCATGCTCATTGTGGACAGGGAATATGTCTGTTTATTGTTGTATTGTACTCTCCTCAGCACTCAGTACAGTGCTTTGCACACAGTAAGTGCTCAACAAATACAATTGACTGACTTACTGTAATAATAATAATAATGATAATAATAATGATGGTACTTGTTCAAAACTTACTATTTGCCAAGCACTGTTCTAAGCGCTGAGGTAGACTGAGGTAGATACAAGGTAATCAGGTTGTCCCACGTGGGACTCACAGTCCTCATCCCATTTTCCAGATGAGGTGACTGAGAAGCAGAGAAGTGAAGTGACTTGCCCAAAATCACACAGTTGACAAGTGGTGGAGCTGGGATTAGAACCCACGGCCTCTGATTCCCAAGCCCGTGCTCTTGACACTAAGCCACTCTACTTCTCTGTAGACAGCTGTACACTGTAGACAGCACTACCATCCTTCCTGTCTCACAAGCCTGTAACCTTGGCATTACCCTTGACTTAACTCTTTACAGTGTTCCAGTGCTTAGAACAGTGCTAAAGTCCTACTCCCCCCTTCAAAGCCCTACTGAAAGCTCACCTCCTCCAGGAGGCCTTCCCAGACTGAGCCCCCTTTTCCTCTGCTCCTCTTCCCCTCCCCACTGCCCCTGTACCCTCCCTCTGCTCTACCCCCCACAGCAGTGGTATATATACATATTTATTATTCTATTTTATTAATGACATGTATATATCTATAATTCTATTAATATTTATCCTATTGATGCTTGTCTACTTGTTTTGTTGCCTGTCACCCCTCTTTTAGAGTGTGAGCCCATTGTTGGATAGGGATTGTCTCTATCTGTTGCTTAATTGTACTTTCCAAGCATTTACTGCACACAGTAAGTACTCAATAAATACAACTGAATTAGTGAAAAGTAAGCGCATAACAAATACCATCATTATTATTCAACTCACATATTTTTGTCTGTCACTAAATCCTGTCAGTTGGACCTTTGCAATATTGTAAATCTGCCCTTTCCTCTCCATCCAAACTGCTAGCACATTAATCCAAGCACTCATCCTATCCCACCTTAATTACTCTATCAGCCTCCTTGCTGACCTCCCTTCCTCTTGTCTCTCCCCACTCCAGTCCATACTTCACTCTACTGCCCAGATTATTTTTCTACATAAACATTCAGGCGGTGTTTCCCCTTTCCCCAAGAACCGCCAGTGTTTGCCCATCCACCTCCGCATCAAACAGAAACTCCTTACTATCGGCTTTAAAATGCTCAATCATCTTGCCCTCTCCTTCCTCACCTCGCTACTCTCCTACTACAACCCAGCCTGCATATTTTGCTCCTCTAATGCCAACCTACTCACTGTACCTCCGTCTCATCTATCTCCCCACCGACCTCTTGCCCACATTCTACCTCTGGCCTTTAACTTCCCTCCCTCTTTATATCCGTGTTCTTCCATTCTTTTACCCATCTCCCTTGCACTGTTCCCCTCTCTCAGCCCCCCAGCGCTTGCGTACACATCTGTTATATATTTACTTATATTAATGTCTGTCTTCCCCTCTAGGACTGTAAGCTCATTGTGGGCAGGGAACATGTCTACGTGGCTCAGTGGAAAGAGCACGGGCTTTGGAGTCAGAGGTCAGGGGTTCAAATCCCAGCTCGGCCACTTGTCAGCTGTGTGACTTTGGGCTAGTCACTTCACTTCTCGGTGCCTCAGTTCCCTCATCTGTAAAATGGGGATTAAGACTGTGAGCCCCACGTGGGACAACCTGATTCCCCTGTGTCTACCCCAGCGCTTAGAACAGTGCTCGGCACATAGTAAGCGCTTAACAAATACCAACATTATTATTATTATTACCAACATGTCCTACTGTTAAATTGTTATATCGCATTCTTCCAAGCGCTTAGCACAGTGCTCTGCACAAAGTAAACACTCACAATCGATTGATTGATGGATTGTGAAATGGAAAATATTTACTGTGAGAAACCGAAATCAATACTTTATGGATAGAAGGAATATTTAGACCTTACAGATAGAAATCCCTATTTTATTTGACTTGATGCTGATGCAAGTACCAAGTACAGACATATAGTGCATAAAATAAAAATTTCGGCTAAAGATTCTCAGCAATTTTGTGCAAAAAGGGGAAAATATTCTCGGTGTGTCACCTACAAACTCTTCGCCTCCAGATGGCAGTCATGCTCTTTATAATAATGTTGGTATTTGTTAAGCGCTTTCTATGTGCAGAGCACTGTTCTAAGTGCTGGGGTAGACACAGGGGAATCAGGTTGTCCCACGTGGGGCTCACAGTTTTAATCCTCATTTTACAGATGAGGTAACTGAAGCACAGAGAAGTTAAGTGACTTGCCCACAGTCACACAGCTGACAAGTGGCAGAGCTGGGATTCAAATTCATGACCCCTGACTCCAAAGCCCGTGCTCTTTCCACTGAGCCACGCTGCTTCTCTATTTATGACCTATATGACACTGACATTTATGAAGGTCAGTGGTGAAGTACAAGTCAATCAATCAATCAAATGTATTTACTGAGCGCTTACTGCGTGCAGATCACTGGGCTAAGTGCTTGGCAGAGTACAATATAACAATACAACTGACACGTTCCCTGTCCATAAAGAGCCTACAATCTATAGGTGGACATTTCTAGACTGTGAGCCCGTTGGGTAGGGATTTTCTCTGTGGCCGAACTGTACTCTCCAAGGGCTTAGTACAGTGCTCTGCATATAGTAAGCGTTCAGTAAATACGACTGAGTGAATGAATGAATTTCCCCAGTGAGTGACAGGCACATTAACTGCCCGCATCTAGACTGCAAGCTCACTGTGGGCAGGGAATGTCACTGTTTATTGTTGTATTGTACTCTCCCAAGCGCTTAGTACAGTGTGTTGCACACAGTAAGCTCTCAATAAATACGACTGAATGAATGAATCTATACCCGTCCTTCAAATTCAAACACGATACTAATAACGATGAGATTTTGTCAGGGAGTGTGCAGATAGCTGAGGAAGCCAATGCGTGACTGATAACATTTTCTCTGTTCGGTGCATGACAAAATGGCCCCTCGATTTACTGTTTCGCTGGCTACTACAGTGCCTCGGCACTGTTTCCATTCTTCTTGGAACACTGTGTATATTCTCTCAGGCCTCCATTTCTCTATATCCAGTTGCTGCAAGATAATGAATTTGAGAGGACTTTCCAGGATTGGAATCATATTCTGACACCCGCTTTCTGATCTGTTGTTGCTTCGAGACACTGCTCTGAATTCCATTGGTTAATGGAGAAATAACCCAATTGTTTCCTCCGGTTTTGATGGGAACAATTAAATCTTTATGGAATAGTTTCAGGTTTCAGGTTCTTAGTACATTTTTCTGGACTGCCAAAATGTTTCAGTGGTAAAACCAGAAACCAAGTCTGTTGATGGTGTCAAATCTTTAGTAAGGGGTTCAAGGCTGAATATAATGATGATGATGATAATTGTGGGGTTAAGCACTTATTACAGGCCAAACACTGTGCAAAGCACCGGATTTGATATATACAATCAGATATGATCCAGTCCATCCCCCACGTGGGGCTCACAGTCTAACGCGGCCTAAATTAAACATCTTTCCCCCTGTTTAGACTAGAATAGATTCCACCCAGACCAGAGGTATGAAGGAAACTGCATTTCTCCTAAAAGGAACAATCTTAATACTAATTACAGCATTTGATAAACACATACTAGGTGCCAAGCACTGTCCTAATCGCTGGGGTAGATACAAGGTAATCAGGTCAGGCACAATCTCTGTCCCACATGGGGGGAGTTGGGGAGGGGAGAGTTCACAGTCTAAATAAGAAGGGGAACAGGTATAATAATGTTGGTATTTGATAAGCGCTTACTATGTGCAGAGCATTATTCTAAGCGCTGGGGGAGATACAGGGAAATCAGGTTTGTCCCACGTGAGGCTCACAGTTAATCCCCATTTTACAGAAGAGGTAACTGAGGCACAGAGAAGTTAAGTGACTTTACCCACAGTCACACAGCTGACAAGTGGCGGGCTGGAGTCGAACCATGACCTTTCATTCATTCATTCATTCATAGTATTTATTGAGCTCTTACTATGTGGCAGAGCACTGTACTAAGTGACTTGGGACGTACAGTCGGCAACAGATAGAGACAGTCCCTGCCCTTTGACGGGCTTACAGTCGAATCTGGGAGACAGGCAGACAAGAACAATGGCAATAATAGAGTCGAGGGGAAGAACATCTCATAAAAACAATGGCAAATAAATAGAATCAGGGTGATGTACATCTCATTAAACAAATAAACAAATAAATAGGGTGATGAAGATACATACAGTGGAAGCGGACGAGTACAGTGCTGAGGGGTGGGACGGAGAGGGGGAGGAGAGGGAAAGGGGAGAGAGGGTTTAGCTGCGGAGAGGTGAAGGGGGGGTAGAGGGAGCAGAGGGAAAGGGGGGAGCTCAGTCTGGGAAGGCCTCTTGGAGAAGGTGAGCTTTAAGTAGGGATTTGAAGAGGGGAAGAGAATTAGATTGACGGAGGTGAGGAGGGAGGGCGTTCCGGGACTGCGGGAGGAGGTGGCCCAGGGGTCGACGGCGGGATAGATAGGCGAGAATGGAGGACGGTGAGGAGGTGGGCGGCAGAGGAGCGGAGCGTGCGGGGTGGGCAGTGGAAAGAGAGAAGGGAGGAGAGGTAGGAAGGGGCAAGGTGATGGAGAGCCTTGACCTCTGACTCCGAAGCCCAGGCTCTTTCCACTGAGCCACGCTGCACTTTACAGATAAGAAAACTAAGGCACGGGGAGCTACAAACTCGCCCAAGGTCACTCAGCAAGCAGATGGTAGAGTAGGGATGAGAACCCAAGTCCTCTGGCTCCCAGGCTTGTGCTCTCTACTAGGCCACGTTCCTTTCCTGTATCTGCTACATAGCATAGACCACATCTGGTATGTCCTCCGGTGATCTAAACACAAATGTGACTCTGGGAGGACATGGTTAACTAATCTATCAACCAATATCTATGGTATTCACTGAGCGTCTACTATGTGCAGTGCACTATATTAAGGGCCGGGGAATCAATAAATCCATCGATGGTATTTACTGAGTGCCTATTGGGTGCAGGATAATGTATTAAGTGTTTAGAATTAATAAATCAATAAGTGATATTTGCTGAGTGCCTACTGCACGCAGCATACGGTACTAAGGGCTAGGGTTCAACCAAAGGTATTTAGTGAACGTTATACTGGGTGCAGAGCACTGAACTAAGTGCTCAGAGAATACAACAGGGGTGGTAGACACGAACCCTGCCTTTCATCGGGGAGACAGACATTAAAATAAATTACAGATAGGGGAAATGAGAGTGTTTAAGGATATATATGGGAAATGAGCTCGCTTAAGGATATATATATATGTATATATATGGGAATTAAGAACACTTAAGGATTTATATATATATGGGTGCTGTGGGGATGGGGTGGACGCATATCAAGTGCTTAAGGGGGATAGAATCAAGTGCATAGGTGATGCAGAAGAGAGGGAGAGTAAGGGAAGTAAAATGGAATAGGATACGCATAATTCCTATCCTCTCAGACTTTTAGACACTAAAATAAATTAGAGATAGGAGGCCTCACTAGAGTATAAAGTATTCAAAAATGTGATGGTGCGGGGTGGTGAATTCTTAAATGTTTAGGTGACACAAAAGCTCTGAAATGACAATTGGAGGACATAAGGTAGACGAAAGCAATCCATCGGGGAAAGCCTCCTGGAGACGATGTCATTTTGGAAGGGCCTTGAAGATGGGGAGAGCTGTGCCCTGCCAGATGTGAAGGGGGAGGGAATTCCAGGCAAGTGGTAGGGTGTGAGCAAGAGGTTGTTGGCAGAAAAGAGCAGACAGATGCTCAGAGAGTATATGGCTTGGGAGGAACGAAGAGAGAGGGCCGGGATCTAGTGGGAGGGGAGTCAGTGTGAAAGACAGCTGACTATATCCTTCAGGAGTCTGGAGTTCAAAAGGCCGCTGGCTGAAATCTGATCAGCAAGGGAGAGCAATGAGATCCAGAGATAGTTTCTGCAATCATTTGCCTTTCTATCTTTTTAATGATGAAAATAATGTGGTATTCATGGAATCCTGTGGCACTTCTTCAGTCTTCCCTCTCTTGAGAAAGACCCTATTGAAGGCGACTGAGCAGCTTCCTCCTTGCCTGGAGATCTCCACTGATACCATCAGACAATAATAGTAATAATAATATTTGTCATGTGCTACATGCCAAGTGCTTTTCTAAGCGCTGGGGTAGAGAAACGAGTATCAGGTCCCACATGGGGCTCAAAGTCTAAGTAGAAGGGAGAACAGGAATTGAATCCCCATTTTGCAGAGGAGGAAACTGAGGCACAGAGAAGCTATGTGACTTGCCCAAGGTCACAAAGCAGGAATGTGACAGAGTCGGGATTAAAATCCAGGTCCTCTGACTTCCAGGCCCGTGCTCTTCTCGCTAGGCAAAGCTGCTTCTCTGATCAGGTCCGGGAGCTTTGCCATTCTCATTGTCAGGGAGATATGACCAAATGTTGGAAGAAGAGCCTTGTCTTCGCATGTTGGCAGGACCGTTAAAAAGAACATACAATTGTTCTTGACATCTTTTTAAGATATCTTCCTTGTCTGGGATGAAGACAAAACCACCTCCCTCCTCTCCAGAGAGGGCTGTGACGGTGGGTGTGGGTTGATGTGCTTTTTAGGGAAGCACAGAAGTTCTAGGTTTGACTTCGGTCTGCATAGTGAAGTGAGCCTTGTCACCCCACTGTATATCACCCAAATTTCTCAGCATCTGATTTGTCAGGGTAATGAGCTTCTGCCAGGTGTTGCTGAAAAGCCAGAGCTATGTGACTCTATAAGTAGCTTCTGGTCATGGAATTGCTGTCATCGACGGTCCTGATATTTTCTTCTCATCTTGGAAGGAGCGTATCTACAACCCTGTCAGATTGTCCTCTCCAAGTGTGAGAGTACAGTGCTCTGCACACAGTAAGTGCTCAATAGATACCGTGGATGCTGATGATGATTCTGGAAAAACCACCAAAATTTTAAAGGCTACCTGCTAGAGAGTATATTATGTCGAGGCACCCCGTTGTTGGTCTTGTGGTTTGTGACAGATACTATTTCTTATTCTAAAAGGACAACTTCCAAGTTGCTTAGGTTTTACTTTGTTCTCCGGGAGTTTTACAATCAGCTGCCTGGGTCGTTTGGATGCCACCTGAGGTACCCTGGCTTTATTGGAAGTGGAAGTTTGGAACTCATCAGATGATGCTCAAACAAACGGTCATATGTACTGAGCATTTATTCTGTGCAAAGCACTGTACAAAGCACTCGATCAGCCCATCAATGACACTTATGGAGTAATAGCCTGAACATGCTCCAGGTCCCACTGATTTGCTTTTGGTTGCATCCAAGAACCCTTTTCAGGATCGCACCTGGAGAGTTTCCAGTACTCTACCAGCCTCGGCTACGAGAGGGAGAGTCAAGCAGAGGCCTGTCCATTGCATTCTTACCTTGAGCAGGGGCTAGCAAGTGGAAGGCAATCTGCTACAAGTCAAAACTCACCTGTACTGGTCAGCAGCGGCATGAGAGAGAGAGTTGAGGGCCGAAACTCAAGTTTATCACGTGGAAGAAGGCAATGGTAATTACTTCTGTATTTTTATGAAGGAAACTCCATGGATCCACTACCAGAACGACTGCAGATGGAGAGTCGGGGGGTTCTGGGAGAGATGTATCCATGGCGTCGCTATGGATCGGAAAGGACTCGACAGCATACGCCAAGCATCCAAAATGTCTTTTGCTTATTTGGTAAGCAAAAACAGGTGATTACAAGCTCTTTGGCCCATTTATTAAGCAGGAGTGGGTTAGTGCTATTTCATCTACCAATCTATAGTGTCCCAAGATTGTTTCGGCGTCGAAAATCTCTCTCAAGAATCAACTTATCAGACGTTGGTACCATCAGCAGGTTCTGTCTAGATCGCCAAGGAAGCTTTCTCATCCTCGTCAGTGTCAGCGATGGTGGGGGATCATGATGTGTGATGCACTGGATTGTATGAGCTGATTCCATGTATTTAAAGGGTATCAGTTTGGAAGACAAACTTTGTAATTGCCTTGCCTTAAAACGAAGGATCTAGATGACTCTTCATCTGTAAAGAAGCAACGGGGCTCAGTGGAAAGAGTCCGGGCTTGGGAGTCAGAGGTCATGGGTTCGAATCCCGGCTCTGCCACTTGTCAGCTGTGTGACTGTGGGCAAGTCACTTAACTTCTCTGTGCCTGTTACCTCAACTGTAAAATGGGGATTAACTGTGAGCCTCACGTGGGACAACCTGATTACCCTGTATCTACCCCAGCACTTAGAACAGTGCTCTGCACATAGTAAGCACTTAACAAATACCAACATTATTATTATTATTATTATTAAAGACTTAGCTTGTTCAATACCTGTTGAGATATTCTCAGGTACACCAAGCATAGGAATCGAAAGGTTCAGATGTTAGCGTGAGGTCCCAAAACCACTAGAAAACTCCCACAAAGTACTCTGTGATGTGCCACGAAGGGATAAGGCAACTTTCTTTTATTGATGCTCCTTCCTGCGCTAATTTCTATACAAGGCTAGGAGATCGGACACTGTCCCTGTCCCACAAAGGGCTCATAGATCTGTTTTTATATGCATTTTGCAGATGGGGGAAATTGAGCCCAAAGAGGTTAGGGATTGTCAAATCACCAGCACCCGATGGCAGGGTCTGGAACTCAAACCCAGGTCCTTTTACTCTCAAGCTTCTGCTCTTTCCACTAAACCATGCCAGGCCTTGAGTTCCATGAAACTGGACTGTCCAAAGCAGTTGGAGAGAATGCCATCACAAACCACCTGTGAGTCTTTCCCGCCAAGTTTCAAAATCCAAGCTGAATGCTTATTCATTCCTGGTGCAAAGCTGCGACTGGAACGCCGATCATACCCATGCTAACACCTGGTGACACCGAGGGCCCTTATTCATCATTAAATTCATCCTCCTTTCCAAAATTCCATCCAAAAGGTGAGAAGTGTGTGTTTGAGAGGCCCCGAGGTTGAGTAAACTTTCAGAGGAGTAAGGAAGACTTGAATTGCTACAGACCCTCGGGTCGTTACGAGGAGCAACTCGACTGCTGAGACATGAGCCCGGGTGTTCACTTATCCTAGTGGCTCTGCAGCCCATCCTCAAGACCTCCTGTGATCTCTGAAGAAGTGGAACTCTCAACTCTTCCATGCAGGCCCCGTGGTCTCAGACTGGAAGGGACACAGCCGGGACTCCCATCAGATCCGAAGGCAGATGGGCTTCTCCAGGAGAACAATCCTGGCACCTGACTAGGAACTGAGGTATACCAAGTGGCCTTATGTTTAATCTCGTCAAGTAACTCCAGGCTCCATAACTGGCTGGAGACTTGTAGAACCGGAGGAACCAAGTGCTTTCAAATGTACACATTAAAGTTCATTCTGAAAGCAAGTTTATATGGCGTGTACTCTCCCAAGATCTGCACACAGAAAGTGCTCAAAAAATGCCACTGATGGATTGGTCGATTAGATAACCGATAAAGAATCACAGCTGCAAGAATTGGAGATGCTGAGGGAGGACAAAGGGGAGGATTCTCCAAAGAGGCTAAGAGAGAGGAGGAAGGCTCAGTATCAGGAACTCCATTGGTGCCATGATGACATCAGCTTCCTTCTGGTCTTGGTGTGGGATGGTAAGAATGGCAGAGGTGGCTGGGTGGTGTACAGCATGCCTTGGGGGACCTGCAGGTCTCCTAGATCCACCCTGCTTCCATACAAACCTGGTCCCTGAGACTCTAATAATAATAATAATGATTGTACTTGTTAAGCACTTACTATATGCCAAGCACTGTTCTAAGTGCTGGGGTAGATTCAAGGTCATCAGGTTGGACACAGTCTTTGTCCCACATGGGGCTCACACTCTTATCCCCATTTTATAGATGAGCTAACTGAGGCACATCTATAGAATAGATGAATAGAATTATAGCTATATGCAAATCAATAAAATAAATAGAATAATAATATGTACAAATACACACAATTATAATCTGGGCCTCAGTGACTCAACAGTAAAATGGGGATTAAGACTGTGAGCTCCATGTGGGACAGGGACTGTGTCCAACCTGATTACCTTCTATCTATAGTGCTTAGTACAGTGTCCGGTACAGTGTCAAGCACTCAACAAGTACCACAATTATCATTCTTGTTATTATTATTATTATTTTTGTTAGAGAGGATTTGGGGAGAGCAGCCAGAGAGCACTTGGAAAAACTCTCCATCACCTTGCCCCCCTCCTACCTCCCCTCCCGTCTCTCCTTCTACAACCCACCCCACACACTCCGCTCCTCTGCTGCTAACTTCCTCACTGGGCCTCGTTCTCATCCGTCCCGCCGTTGACCCCTGGCCCACATCCTACCTTTGGCCTGGAATGTCCTCCCTCCTCCCATCTGCCAAACTAGCTCTTTACCCCTTTTCAAAGCCCTACTGAGAGCTCACTTCCTCCAGGAGGCCTTCCCAGACTCAGCCACCTTTTCCTCTGCTCCTCCTCCCCCTCCCATCGCCCCTCCTCCCTCCCTCTGCTCTACCCTTTTCCCCTCCCCCACAGCACTTGTGTATATTTGTACATATTTATTATTCTATTTATTTTATTGATTTGCATATATCTATATTCTATTCATCTTGATTTTGATGCTATTGCTAATAATAATATAATAATAATAATAATGTTGGTATTTTGTTAAGTGCTTACTATGTGCCAAGCACTGTTCTAAGCACTGGGGTAGATACAGGGTAAACAGGTTGTCCCAGTGAGGCTCACAGTTAATCCCCATTTTACAGATGAGGTAACTGAGGGCACAGAGAAGTAAAGTGGACTTGCCCACAGTCACACAGCTGACAAGTGGCAGAGCCGGGACTTGAACTCATGACCTCTGACTCCCAAGCCCAGGCTCTTTCCACTGAGCCACGCTGCTTCTCCATTGACATTGACATAGACATCCACTGACATTCATGGACATTGATGCCTGCCTACTTGTTTTGTTTGTTGTGTCTCCCCCTTCTAGACTGTTAGCCCACTGTTGGGTAGGGATTATCTCTATCCGTTGCCAAATTGTACTTTCCAAGAGCTTAGTACAGTGCTCCGCACCTAGTACGCGCTCGATGAATATGATTGAATGAATGAAAACCAGAGGGTTCATCTCCACCTGGGATCAGGAGAACTTCTGGGGCCCCAGAGATGTGGAACAGACTGGAAGTGGCCTTATCCAGGGATCAGAATGGTCCTGCTGTTTATCTGGATACCAGGTTCCGAGGAATTGTAATCTTTTGCTTTCGCTGAAGCTTTTTCTCTCTCTCTCTAGACTGTAAGCTACCTGTGGGCAGGGAACATGTTGCTTTGTACTACCCAGAGTGCTTCAGTAGAGTGCTCTGCACACAATGAGTGTTCAATAAATACCATTCAATGATTGATATGATACTGATTTAATCTCAACCCATTTGATTCATTCTATCTTTAATATTCTTTATCTTTTTTCCTCTGGCATTTCTTCCCCTCTTTCTTAATGCTGTGATATATTTTACAGGGATTTTAGGAAGACAGCACTAAAGAGAGTGGCTTAGGTATCAGAGGACGTCACTCGCCCTCGCTTCTCGGCTCTGCCCTGTGAGTAAAGGCTAGCCCAGGCAGCAGTTGGCACTGACGGGGAGATTCCCAGTGCCTTTGCCCGCCTCACCAGCCAGGCAAGTCACTATCAAGCAAAAACTCCTGACTCTTAGCTTCAAATCTGTCCATCCCCTGGCCCTCTCCTACCACACCTCCCTTCTCTCCGTCTCCAGCCCAGTCCGCAAACTCCGCTCCTCTGCCACCGCTCACCTCCTCACTGGGCCTCGTTCTCGTCTGTCCCGCCATCGACACCCGGCCCACGTCCTCCCGCTGTCCCGGAACGCCCTCCCTCCTCACCTCCGCCAAACTAACTCTCTTCCCCTCTTCAAAGCCCTACTGAGAGCTCACTTCCTCCAGGAGGCCTTCCCAGAATGACCCCTTTTCCTCTGCTCCTCCTCCCCTCCATCGCCCCTACTCCCTCCCTCTGCTCTACTCCCCTCCCCGCCCACAGCACCTGTGTATGTATGTACATTTTTTTTTCTATTTTATTAACGATGCATTATATATAAATGTATATATATGTAATTCTATTTATTTATATTGATGCTATTGACGCCTGTCTAATTGTTTCATTTTGTTTGTTGTCTGTCTCCCCCCCTCCCCTTTTAGACTGTGAGTCCGTTGTTGGGTAGAGGTTGTCTCTATTTGTTCTCGAATTGTACTTTCCAAGCACTTAGTACAGTGCTCTGCACAAAGTAAGCGCTCAATAAATACAATTGAATGAATGAATGAATGACCATGCCCCTAGACCTTGGAAGTCACTTTGGTAATTTTATTGTGCACTTTGAACTTTCACATTTCACCACACTGGGTAACTGGTACAAGTTTCTCTTCTTTTTAAAATTAACTGGGTACTCCCAGCCAGTAAGGGATAACCTGAGAAATATTCTAAATTAGCTGCAACTCCCCAAGCTTTTAAACTCAGATGGCCAAACCAGGTGTTTTCTCGTAGCACATTTTCTTTATTAATATTTCCAGAAAACAAGTTAGGTTTCTGGTCATGGGTTATAATTTTGGCTCTGCCACTTATCTGCTGTGACACCTTGGGCAAGCCACTTCATCTCTCAGTGCCCCAGTTTCCTCATCTGTAAAATGGAGATTGAGATTGTGAGCCCCATATGGGAAAGGGACTGTGTCCAACCCGATTTGCCTATATCAACCCCAGCGCTTAGTACAGTGCCTGGCATAGAGTAAGCACTTAAATACCATAATTATTAAATATTATTATTCTGGCCCCCTCCCGGGTAGGATATTAATGGGCCAGAATATACTACTTGGCAGAGTAGTTTCGAGAAATGTTCAGCATATATGAGCTTTTTGAAGGCAGGGATCGTTAATACTACATCTATTGTACTCTCCCAAGGGCTTAGTACAATGTTGTCTACAAAGTACATGCTCACTGGGCCCAGTGGCAAAGGCCTGGGCTTGGGAGTCAGAGGCCGTGGGTTCTAATCCTGGCTCTGCCACTTGTCAGCTGTGTGACTTTGGGCAAGTCACTTAACTTCTCTGGGCCTCAGTTACCTCATCTGGAAAATGGGGATTAAGACCGTGAGCCCCACGTGGGACAACCTGATTACCTTGTATCTATCCCAGCGCATAGAACAGTGCTTGTAAGCGCTTAACAAATACCATCATTATTATTATTATTGTTATTGCTTGACTGATATGAGCAGTGACATAAAAAGAAGGGATCAAATTCCTGAAGCTAATCTCTAGGCCATTCAATTCTCCTTAAAATAATCTAATTAGTCTACTTAGTACAACCCATACTGAATTCACAATCTTCCTTATTTATTATGTGTAGCTCTTGCTTAGTTCCCCAGAGGTTTTTGCCTTATCAATGTTTCAAGATGCTGGCTTTTTTTTCGTCTCACAGTATTTTTCGTCTCAAACCAGTATAATTGTCCCATGGATCGAAGACGATATTGCTGATGGTGAGATTGTATCCATGGGTGTGAATAGTACACATAGATTCTCTCCATATTTCCACGGTCTGCCCAAGAAAACATGTAATTTCTGCTTTCTGGCCCCTTGCCATTCGCTGTCCTCAGCAAATGTACACAGCAAATGCTGTGCTCAGGTACCAGTGTTTAAATGGATCAAGGTAAGTCATACTACGACCAAGAGGGCTTGCCCTTAACTTGTTTCTGCAGTACTTGTGATGGTTTGCATGGAGCCATCCACAGTCTGTCACCCAGTCTCTTTATGTGAGATGGCTGGTAGGGAACACAGATGCAGCCTGTGATCCCAGAAGAGAATATCTCCCAGGCTTCAACAGCAGCAGAGCTCACTGTTCCCTGACCCGTTGCATAAACTCTTGAGTATGAGATTTAGAATGGCTTTGTAGGCATTAGAAGGAGTTGGGAAGGGAAAGTGGGGCTGGAGGAGGCCTCTTCCAGGGTCTCAAAAAAACAGGGGGAAAGTAAAAGGAAAAAAATGAAAAACAAAACTAACCAGAGCCATGAAAAAATACAAAGAAGTCCTGCTCACACTGGGCAGACCAGACCTGAAAAACATCGGGAGCAACAGAGCATGGCAGATGCAGGTAAAGGGGGCTGTTTCTGGGGACAGGGCAGCAGCCCCCGATCGATTAATCAATCAATCAATTGTATTTACTGAGCCCATACCGTGGGCAGAGCACTGTACTAACTGCTTGGGAGAGTTGGATACTCTCTGTCCCTATGGGCAGATTTGAAGGGACTGTTCCCACTCAGACAGTCAGTGAGTCAATCGTATTTATTGAGCGCTTAATGTGTGCAGAGCACTGGACTAGCCACTTGGAAGAGTACAATACAACAAACAACAAAGATACACTTTCCCTGCCCACAACAAGCTTCCAGTCTAGTACAGGATAAGCTCCTAGTCTACAGTCACTGTCTGTCCCCTGGCCACATCAGCCCAAACTACCCACAAGAGCCAAAGTGGAAGCATCTAAGCAGAGAAGCTGCTTGGCTTAGTGGAAAGAGCATGGACTTAGGAGTCTGAGGTCATGGGTTTAATCCCGGCTCCGCCACATGTCAGCTGTGTGACTTTGGGTGAGTCACTTCACTTCTCTGTGCTTCAGTTACCTCATCTGAAAAATGGGGATTAAGACTGTGAGCCCCATGTGGGACAACCTGATAACCTTGTATTTATCCCAGTGTTTAGAACAGTGCTTGGCACATAGTAAGTGCTTAACAAATACCATCTTTGTTATTATTATTAGTAGTAGTATTATTATCTAAGCAGCATGGCCTAGAGCACGGGCTTGGGAGTCAGAGGATGTGGGTTCTAATTCCGGTTCCTCCACCTATCTGCTGAGTGACCTCAGACAAGTTGCTCAACTTCTCTCTGCCTCTGTTACCGCAACTGTAGAATGGCGATTGAGACTGTGAGCCCCGTGTGGGACAGGGACTTTGTCTACTTTGATTCCCTTATATCTACCCCAGCACTTAGAATGGTGCTTGGCATATAGTAAGCACTTAAGCAATATCATCATTATTATTTCTGGCCAAAAACATCAATTGGATTCCCATGAAACCTGCATAAGGAAGACAAAATCCATTCTTTTGAGAGTGGGCTAGTCATGCTGAAGGGTTGGGTTGGGGCAAGTTTTGGGTGTGGGGAGGGCTTGACCCAGATTTGCTTGGGCTGTGGCCACAAAAATATCTCCTTGGGGAATCCTTCAGGAGACACTAACAGCTTGCCCTCTTCTTTGATGGCAGGGATAGAAATTTTCACTTCCTTTAGTTCATCCACTTTAACCCACTTTAGGTATTTTACCCCGCCTGCCCCTCTGATCCATTGGTTTACTCTTTTATTGAGACTGAAGGACTGTTTCTCTGAAGAATCACTTTCCTGGGATTCATTCTCCCCCCAGGCTTTCCTCCTACTGCTCTGGATTTAGCTGAAGTTCATTTTCTTCATCTTGCTGACTCTGCTATTCCTTTCCCCAAAGATCCTGAATATTATGCTGCGGTATTTCTCCCCGGGCTTTGCAGCTCTTTGATTTCACTCGGCTGCTGGCAATCCGGAGTCCCTGGATTTGGTTCCAATTCGGTGTTTGGAATCCCATGAAGCGCTTCTTCAATAATACACATACGGGGTAGAAATGAATAAGGTGTTAGGTGCACTCTTTGAATTTAGGAGCTCCCTTGGGATGAGCCTCTCTAGAGTCTATGCTCCTTGTGGGCAGGGGACATGTCTACCAATCCTGTTATGCTGTCCCGAGTGCTTAGTAGAGTGCTCTTCTCACAGTAAGCGCTCAATAGATATTCTTGCTTAATCCATTTAGGTATCCTACATTTTGACAGCCCATTGGGTCTGTGGCTGTAAGAAGCGCATCTCCCCAGGATGTAACTGATGAAATTTCAATCAGCTACCTCGCAACCTGAATAATATTAGGAAATTGCCTACTTAGGTTGGAGAACTCTGTGCTAAAATGAGTTTGTTTCAATTTGAAAGATGAAGTTCAATAAAGCTCTCCGGGCTTCACTTAATTATATTAAAAGGGAAAATTAAACCGTCGCCCTTTGTGAGGATTCGGTGACGGCTGAACTTGAACAAAGAGATCTTGTCTCGCTTGGGGATGCCTGTCATTCATAAGTAAAACAAATTCAGAATTCTACATTTTCCAGTTGCCTATGCATATTTTACATAAAACACTGTAACAGAGAATTTTAAGACCCATATGGTCACCATTGTACAGTCACAGGGAAATCCCTAGGGTTGAGTAGGATTTGTTCTGACGAGTTAGCATCCACCATGTAAATCAATCCTTTAATGAATACATATTTTGTTTCCAAATTAAGGCATATATGACCTATCGTTACCATTCTCACGGGCTAACAGGGTAGTGGCTTGTGGAGTACAATGGAAATGAAAATGTGTTATTTCAGTGCCTGGGGAAACATCTGCTGATCTTCAGAGGATAGGCAGTCTCAGCATGTGGGAGGTACGACATAATACATTTTCCCCATTTTTAATCATTCTACCTTAAGGGAAGTTGGACCGTGAACCCCATGTGGGACGGGGACTGGGAAGCCGCGTGGCTCAGTGGAAAGAGCCTGGGCTTCGGAGTCAGAGGTCATGGGTTCGACTCCCGGCTCTGCCACTTGTCAGCTGTATGACTATGGGCAAGTCACTTCACTTCTCTGTGCCTCAGTTACCTCATCTGTAAAATGGGGATTAACCGTGAGCCTCACGTGGGACGACCTGATTACCCTGTATCTACCCCAGCGCTTAGAACAGTGCTCTGCACATAGTAAGCGCTTAACAAATACCAACATTATTATTATTATGATCTTGCACCTACCCCAGCACTTAGCACGATACTTGGTATATAGTAAGTGCTTACCATATGCCATCATTAAACTTCCAAAAAATGCTGGAGTCAGATTGAGTCCATAACGATTTCCCTCACTGAGAGGTGTATAGCAGCCTAAGGATTAATTTTACAGGGTCTGCCAAATACACATAAATGCTCTTCAAAAATATAGAATGATCTCTTTCTGTCCCAAAGCTACTCCTATTTTAAATAAAAAACTGGAGGGAATAGGGGCAGAAGGTCTATTTCGACACAAACCAAGACCTAAATGAATACAAATGGTCCCTTGTGGCTCAAGGCCATGGTGGGGCACTTATTCTGATCCGAGATGAACACTGCCCAGCCCCGGACAAATAGTTGAGTTATCTCATATCTACCCCAGCACTTAGAACAGTGCCTGGCATATACTAAGCACTTAACAAATACCGTAATTAATATTAATTAAGTTCATTCATGGTCCCCTCCTACTGTCTAATAGGGAGGGTTCTGAAGGGGGACTGAAAGAGAAGGGGCACAGGGGTACTGGATGGGAAATAGTGGGCGGCAAATTGGGGCCTTCAAGCTGCAAGCACTACGATCTTTAAAAATGAAAATAAGAAAACTAGTTTTGAGATTTGGAGAGCAGATATTTCTGTCAGGGGAGCTATAGAAAGATTGCGCTTTCCAAGTCAACAGTCAGTGGAGATAGTCAGTTTCATTATGCACTCTTGGTTTGGTTGAATGTATGGCCTGTTCTGTAAATTGAATCGGAGGTCATTCAAGTGCAGGAGGTGATTTAAGGTCAGTTCTATGCTTTGATGGCACCCCTAAGGCAAGAAAAATAGTGCTGATCAAAGGAGGAGACCCCAAAATATAATTAGGGTGGGGTGGGGCATAATAAATAATGGTGGGAAATGAGTCTATTTTCTCTTCCCATGATTGGGAAAATGAAGATTCAAACTGGATAAATAATGGCAGGAAATGAATGTGCCTATTTTCTCTTCCCATGATTGGGAAAATGAAGATTCAAACTGGAATTATCAGATCTATTATTGCATTCTTCAGAATTCTTCCACGATATTGGAGATTATAACTTCATAACACCATTGGACGGTGATTTCTGAACTCTGAGTTTAATTTTCCTTAAAGACCTGAATCCATGTTTGGTGTGGATTAAAGCTTGCACGTAAGTTGATCATGAAAGTAGTTTTTGTCTTCAATCAATCCATCCTATTTATTGTTTACTTTGTGCAGAACACTGTACTAAGCGCTTGGGAGAGCACAACAGAATTAGCGGACACATTCGCTGCTCATAAGAGCTTAGCGATGAACCTTTAAACTCTCCTTTTAGTGATAACACAATCTCTGCTCTTGACCTAGTTTGCTACTGCCTTCTTAGTGAGATAGGATCTGTGTGTATCTGTGTGTGTATGCGGTAAGCACTGCTCTGTTACTTTCCTAGTCACTGTCGCTCTTCTTTACACAGCTGGCACATAAAACTCTTTAGGACTCTTCTTTTTAGCAAAAGTCAAACCAAACAGTAAAGTCAGACATTCTTAGGCTTATGTCAATGCTCAGGTAATCTCAAAGAGGAACTTTCTCTCAGATCATCTCAAAGAGGAGTTTTCTCCCTGTGCATGGCTTCACCTGGCCATTCAGAGACTGAAAGGGAGGAGAGTCTATCAAAGCCTTTGTGACCCGGATACCTCAAAGCTGGCCGGCGGGCCATGTGAATTTCTATATCACGGAGGGACTCTCATGCGTTACTACAAGGAAAAACCAGCCAAAGGGCTTCTGGGCATTGCTAAATTTATAAAAACCCAGAGAAAGGAGCATCGGATGCAAAAAAGCCAAGGGAAAAAAACCATGTCCATTACTGACCCACCCCAGGTAAGTTCCTGAGAGCTACATGTGCTGCTCAGCACTATGCCTGATGTCCGTTATCCTAGGTGGCTGTTTCACCACATCATCCTGATTTTTCCTTTCATTTCTCACCACTTGTTTTACAAACAGTACCCGGAACTAGAAGCATGTGAGATTCTGAATAGGAGTTAAGCATGGCTCTCACAGGAGAATGGGCACCCGGAAACATATATTTTTTTTAAAAATTTGGTGAGAAATTCAGTATCTATCGAAGTTGGAGCATGTGTTTGGGGGTGGAACTGTGTGTGTGTATGTGTGTGTGGGAAGAATTGTCTAATCAACTAATCATTTTGCATCATCATGCACCCCAAGGAAAAAATGTTTACCTGGTGGTGCCACGGTTAACCTTTTTTCCTTGCTGAGACGGTGCCCTGGGATGAATTCAGTCATGGAAGGGCGGCCCCTCAGAAGAAATGCTTCTGTGGAGGTGGGATCAGGGGGAACGTTTAATAAACTCTGGAGGTAGGAGGCCCCTGAAGTCCTGAGGCGGCTCTGATCACAAAGGGAAGGTGAAAATTGTCTTGCAGGAGATCCAAGAAAAATACATATAGGAAACAAAAGAGTTTTACTTTAATTACCTTTCGGCGCTGATGAGTGACAACATTATTTTCATTTCGAATTAGATTTGCTGTACACAGAAAACTAACAGTCTCTAGATTCCCCAGCAGGAATCAACCCCTGTTTGGGAAACCCTCAATCAGAATAGAGAGGAGATTTCTTTTCGGGAGTGAATAATTTGGATCGGGTCTCCGATAGTCGATATCGGTATTTTCGGACCGACTCGTCGGTCTCTAAGGTTCCTGAGAAAAAGAAATGTAAATTCCGACCGGAGAAAGGACGGGATAATGTAACCGGACAGCCGGGATTCCGGCAGCTGGAGAAACCCGAACAATTTAATTTCGAGAGACGACTCATGAGCGTGCATGGCTTAGCCTAGGAGCTCCTTCCTTCCTTTCCTTCCTTCCAGTTTTACGAGTCCCATACACTCCCTCCATGCCCTTCGGTGGTCCGGGACACGCGGTCCGAATGAATCCACATAGCCACATCCCAGTCCCATTGAGGAGGAAACAGATGAGAACCCCATCTTCGTTCTAACTCTGCCACACGGGTCAGAGCCAGGCTCTTCTTCCTTTGGTCAATTCACCGACCAGCCGCCTCGTAAAACTTTGGAAGGAAAAGTAACTCATTCGCACAGAGTGGGGGGAAACACCAAGGCCGACCCGTTTGAGAACCGGATCGTCGAGGTCGGGGAGGGGAGGGGGACAGAAATGAGGAGCGGTCGATTATCAGGGGGTTCTGGTCCACCCGTCCCCGCTCACCGCTCCACCCTTCCGGCTTCCCTCCCCCACCGCTCTCTCCCCCTAACAAAACATTCAACGAGCGAATTGTTTTAACTAGCGCCTGGCCACTGGACTGTACTGTAAAGATGACCGCATGCATACCTTTTCCTCTGGGTGCCACCGCTGACCAGAATGTTTGGTGGCCGTGGGCCCTGACTACGCAGGAGGAAAGTGTCAATGGTGGGCCCGCTGATTGATGCCTCCCGACTTACTTTAGGGTTGCCGATCTTGCTCTTCCCCAGCTTGCCCTTGCTGCTGCGTCGCGACTGCTCGTGGTCAAACTCTAAGTCCTCCAGGCGTTGGGTCAGGGCGAGTTTTTGCTGGATAGCCATCCGTAACAGAGAGTTCAGGGTCTTCTTCTCATCCTCTGCAGCTGCTAACTGCCTCTGCATCTCATCCAACTGGGTGACATACTCGTCACACCTGGAACCCGAGCGGGAAAATGGACCCGTGAGCAAACCTTGCTACTGCACTTGTATTATCGATCAATTAAAGAATTCGTGGCATTTCTCAGGTGCTTACTGTGTGTACAGCACTAGACTAAACCTTGGGAGAGGACGATTCGACAGTTAGCACCGTACCTCGATCTCGTCTATCTCGCCGCTGACCTCACGTCCACGTCCTTGCCTCTGGCCTGCAACGCCCTCCCTCATCATATCCGACATCCACCCCACCCACCTTCAAAGCCTTCCTGAAGGCCCATCTCCTCCAAGAGGCCTTCCCTGATTAAGCCCCCTCCTTTCCTCTTCTCCCACTCCCTTGGGCATCGCCCTCATCTTCTCTCTTTATTCATCCCTCCCTCGGCCCCACAGTACTTATGTACAGATCCTTAATTCATTTATTTATAATCAATGTCTGTCTCCCCTTTTAGAATGAGAGTTCACTGCAGGCAGGGAATGTGTCTACCAACTCATGTGCTCTCCCAAGCATTTGGTACAGTGCTCTGCACACAGTAAGCGCTCAAAAAATACCACTGACCAATTAAATAAGTTAGCAGACAAGGCAGGGAATGTGTCTACCAACTCGAATTGTGCTCTCCCAAGCATTTGGTACAGTGCTCTGCACACAGTAAGCGCTCAAAAAATACCACTGACCAATTAAATAAGTTAGCAGACACATTCCCTCTCCACAATGGGTTTGCAGTCAGAGGGGATGAGCGTTGTGCATACTCATCCATATTAAATTCTGGGTTGATCAATAATCATTTCCTCCTCATTGAGAATATCACTAGGCCAGATGACCTGACAGGAACATGCCGTTTTTTTCTTCTTAAAACGTCTACATCAGCTACGGGCCCACAGACCAATGTGCATAAACCATGAATCACTCAATCCACCAGTGGTATTTACTGAGCACTTACTGTGTGCACAGCACTGTGCTAAGTGTTTGGAAGAGAATACAAGAGATTTGGTAGACACTTTCCTTGCCCATAACCAAGTTAGAATCTAGAGGGGGAGACAGACATTAAAGAAATAAATTACAGACAGGTCACAAACTGTCATCTGCACACGCTGTTGGGGTTGAGGGAAGGGTGAATAAAGGGAGCAAATTAGGGTGACACAGAAGGGAGTGGGAGAAGAGGAAATGAGGGCTTATTCGGGGAGGGCTTCTTGGAGGAGATACGCCTCACTGAGGGCGAGGGGCAGTTCTTAGGGGGCAAATGAGGTGGGACACATTCCCTGTCCCACGTGGGGCTCAGAGCCTCAATCCCCATTTTATAGATGAGGGAACTGAGGCACAGAGAAGTGAAGTGATTTTCCCCAAGTCACACATCTGACAGGTAGCAGAGCCGGGATGAGCCCGTATGACCTTCTGACTCCCAGGCCCGAGCTCTATCCATTAGGCCAGGCCGCTGCTCATTCATTTAATTTAATGCTTTCTCTCTCCCCCTTCAGAGAGTGAGGTCCATATGGGACACGGACTTCGGGTCCGATCTGACTATTCTGCCTCTACTACAGCACTTATTACAGGGCTTGGCCCACAATAGTGCTAAAAGATGTCACTTCACTGCTCTGGGCCTCAGTTACCTCATCTGTAAAATGGGGATTAAGACTGTGAGCCCCATGTGGAACAGGGACTGTGTCCAATCTGATTAGCTTGTATCTACCCCAGCGCTTAGAAAAGTGCTTGGAACATAGGAAGCGCTTAACAGATACCATCATTATTAGATATCATTCTATCGGAAGGCTAGTTAAGACTCACTTTAAATTACATTTCAACTTCAACCACTTCCAGCTTTAAAAAATTAATCTAACCCCTTGTAGATTGAGAGCCCCTCAAAGGACAGCTCCAAGCGCGTAGCACAGTGCTCTGCACATTATAAGCACTTAATAAATATTATTACTATCTGAAAAGCCACACCATGCTAAGGATGACATTGATAATTCCATTCCAAACCTCTCTTTTTTGGGGAGAGAGGGGGACTTGTAGACTGAATATAAAGATAAATAGCATACTGATAAGGAAACACTCTTCCTTAAATCTATTCTTTCTTGATTGTTTCAGAAGGTACGCTTTTTTTTGGTTTCTAACATTCATTTAGAACTACTTACAAGAATTAGAATGGAACTTTACATATACCAGTTCCATTCTGCCATACTCCATCAAACAAAGGGCAGAGTAAAGATGCACAGAAGTATTACTCTCATCTCTCTACAATTTTCCTTCAAAGAGTTAAAGCTGCAGACGTTTTTGGAGGGCAGGAAATGTCTCTATAAACTCTGTTTTACTGTACTCTCCCCAGCGCTTCATACAGTGCTTTGTACACAGTGGTGCTCAATAAATACTACTGATTGATTGATTGTTCCTGTCCTAGGGGACCAAGTAGTCAAAAGTCAGTCAATTAAACAGTAGCATTTCCTGAGTACTTAATTTGTGCAGAGGGTTGTACTGAGAACTTGAAAGGGTATAATAGGTTTACTAGACAGGATTCTGGCCCTCAAGGAGGCAAACAATAAAATAATATACCGATAAGAGGTAGAAGGAAAAGTGGATATATAGGTGAGAGAGTGCTTGGGTTAAGCAGTGTATAAATCAATGCGTACAGAAGTGCTACAAAAGGTCGTAAGTGTACAAAACTAGTTGGTGCAGAAGGACTGAGATACATGGCTTAGAGGAAAGGGCACGGGATTGACATGGTTCTAATCCCAGCACCGCCATTTGTCCGCTGTGTGACTTTGGGCAAGCCACTTAACTGCTCAGTGCCACAGTTACCTCATGTTTAAAATGGGGATTAAGACCATGAGCCCCACATGGGACAACCTGATTACCTTGTATCTATCCCAGTGCTTAGAACGGTGCTCGGCACATAGTAAGCGCTTAAATACCACCATTATAAAATTATAAAATAATGGTGGTATTTGTTAAGCGCTTACTATGTGCCGAGCACCGTTCTAAGCACTGGGGTAGATACAAGGTAGTCAGGCTGTCCCATGTGGGGCTTGCCGTCTTCATCTTCATTTTCCAAGTGAGGTAACGGAGGCTCAAAGAGGTTAAGTGACTTGCCCAAAGGCACACAGCTGATAAGTGGCAGAGTGGGATTAGAACTCATGACCACTGACTCCCAAGCCCTTGCTCTTTCCACTAAGCATGGGGAGATCTATCTTGAAAAGAGGAGACACTAATCAGGAAGGGAGTTCTGAAGGAGGTGGAATCTTAGAAGTGTTTTGAAGGTGGGGAAAGCTGCAGTCTCGCAGATTTGAAGGGAATGGGAATTCCAGGTAGGAGAAAGGGTGAGTTCAAGGAGTCAGAAGAAGGATAGGAAAAGAATGTGGCCAAGTGAATAGGTGGGTTTGAGGGAGACCAAGTGGGCAAACTGGGGTGTACTGGGAGAAGAGAGCGGATAAGTAGGAAGGAGAGAGCTGACAATGTCTTAAAGCCGAGGATCAGGGATTTCTCCTTGAAATTCTCAAGCAGACTTTGAAAACTGCCTCGACTGCTTTCAGCATAGTAACTTGTGAACCGACAGTATGGGCTTCTTACCTGGTGGCAAACATTGCTCTCAAGGATGAGAAAGTGGCTGCATCTTCTTTCAGAGCCTTTAACTCGTTTCGAAGTTTGGTCATGGTCTCCGTCACCATCGCCTTTTCATTTTCATATTTGTTCTTCAGGTTGGCTAGCGCCACCTCAGCCGTCTGAAACGGGGAATGGTATATGACTCATGAGAGAAGCAGCGTGCCCTAATGGAAAGAACCTGGGTCTGGGAATCGGAGGAACTGGGTTCTAACCCCGGCTCTGCTACTTGCCTGCTGGGTGACCTTGGGCATGTCACTTCACTTCTCCGAGCCTCAGCTTCCTCATTTATAAAATGGAGATTCAATATCCGTTCTCCCTTCAACTTTGACCGTGGGCCCCATGTGGGACGGGGACTGTGCCTGACCTGATTATCCTGAATCTACCCCAGAGTTAAGTACAGTGCTTGGCAATCAATCAATAAATGGTATTTATTAAGCACTTACTGTGTGCAGAGCACTCTACTAAGCACTTGGGAGAAGACACTATAGCAGAGTTGGTAGACATGCTCCCTGCCAACAATGAGCACAGAGTAAACGTTTAAAAAATCCCAAAATAATAACAGTTATCATTATAATTATGATTACATTATCAATAATTCAATTTGTAATCCATTAGAATGATGATAGGTCAAGGTCACGCATTGTGCTTGCTTTTTCATTTCTCGTGAAATGGGAATTTAAGATGGAGTCAGTACAGCACTTTTAAAGGTTGAAAGGAGAAAGAGAAAAATCACTGGACTTCTGATTATTTTCCGGATAAAAGCTTTATAAAACAACCAGAAAGGCATTCAGATTTGTTCAAAGTTCATAATACGCTATTTGAATAGGTAACCATTCTGGACATCTCAACCCTTGGATTTGTCTGTTAGTAGTAGAGTGATCCTCCAGTTCAATGGACATCATCATCATCAACGGTATTTACTGAGTGCTTACTATGTGCAGAACACTGTTCTACACACCTTACGAGGCAACAGAGTTGGCAGCCACATGCCCCGCCCACAATGAGCTTCCAGTCTAGGGGAACTAGGCTAGATTGTAGTTTTACATACTGTGAAACCACGAGTGTTAGCCGTTTCAGGCAAGTAATCGGTTGTACACCTGCACACTTGGTCCACGAAAATACAGTATGCTCTGTTGGCTCACAACGCGGACTTTTTCAGCTTCCTCAGGAGGAACAGGAGCTGCGTGAGAGAATCTTGAAATACATCCACGGACATTCAGTGACTGACGACCCATCCTTATGGGACAGAGGCCTTCCTGTAGCCCACATGACACAAACCTCACATCAACCGCAAAAACGAGGATACTTAGAACAACTAGTAAATGGCTCTTTTGAGGGTTACTTAATAATAACATTCATTCATTCAATCGTATTTATTGAGCACTTACTGTGTGCAGAGCACTGTACTAAGCGCTTGGAAAGTACAATTATTATTCATAACAATAATAATGGCACTTGTTAAGCACTTAATATGTGCCAAGCATTGCTCTAAGCCCTGGGGTAGATACAAGGTAATAAGGTTGGACACAGTCCCTGTCCCTCAAGGGGCTCACAGACTTTACTGCTCTGCACATGGTAAGTGCTCAATAAATATGATTGAATGAATATTTCGATTCTACAGATGAGGAAACTGAGGCCCAGTGAAGTGAAGTTACTTGCCTGTGGTTACACAGCAGACATGTTGCAGAGCCGGCATTAGAACCTAGGTCCTTCTGACTCCCAGCCTCGAGCTCTATCCACTAAGCCACACTGCTTCATTTAGTGACCACCCCCTACACAAAATCCAGGTCAGGATCCAGCTTTTGAGACTTGAAGGAGCTTAATCTGAAGACCGTTTTATCCAAGGAGGTTTCCTCAGCTTGACTGTCAGAACACACAGTCTGCAGTCCTGGGGCCTCTCTCTAGGGAGGGATTCCTCACAACTGAGAGGAATGTAGACAACTCCTGGCCACAGTTCATTCATTCATTCATTCATTCAACAGTATTTACTGAGTGCTTACTATGTGCAGAGCACTGTACTAAGTGCTTGGAATGTACAATTCGGCAACAGGTAGAGACAGTCCCTGCCCAATGACGGGCTCACAGTCAGGAGCAGTCCCAGAAGCAGCACGGTCTAATGGAAAGAGCCCGGGCCGGGGAGTCAGAGGCTCTCATCTTGGTTCCTCCACTTGTCTGCTGTGTGACCATGGGAAAGTCATTTCACCTCTCTGGGCCCTGGTTTCCTCATCTGCAAAATGGAGATCCAAAGCCTGGTCTTCCTCCTACCTAGACTGTGAATCCCTGTGGGACCAGATTCCAAATTATCCAGTATCTCCCCCAGAGCTAGTGCTTGCTCATAGTAAGCTCTTAAATCCCTCCAGTATTAACAAATACCCCAATTACAGTAAATAAACCATTAATAACATCAACCCATCGAGTTGACATAAAAGAGCAGAGGGCCCAGTCAGCTGGTGCGCCATGCCCTGAACCAAGGACTGAAGATGGTGCCAATGTGGCATTCCGTGGGCTGCTACAGTTCCCCTCGGCAGCAGGGGCACTAGTTAATTAACATAATAATAACAATAATAGTAATAATAATGATGATGATAATTACAATTACAATTGTGTTATTTGTTATGTGCTTTCTATTGGGAAGAAGCACAGTCTGGTGGAAAGAGCCCGGCCCCGGGAGTCAGAGGAGCTGGGTTCTAATCCTGGCTTCACCATTTACCTTGGGCAAATCACTTTACTTCTCTGTGCTTCAGTTCCCTCATCTGCAAAATGGGGATTCAATTTTCTGTTCTCCCTCCTCCTGAGCCTGAGAGCTCCACGTGGGAGCTGATTACCTCATCTCTACTCCGGCGCTTAATGCGGTGTTCTGCATATAGTAAATGCTTAACAAATAGCACAGTTATTATTATTCCTACCTGTCAAGTACAGCTGTAGTTACGAGTTAATCAGGCCAGACACAGTCCCTATCTCAAAAGGGGCTCACAGTCTAAATAATATCAGTCAATCAATGGCATTTACAGAAGGCCTACTGTGTATAAAGCACTGTACCAAGCGCTTGGGACAGTACAGTACAATACTATAACATCTCTCTATGTCTGTCTCTACTATTCTTTCCAAACAGTAGCTCTCCAGTGAAGGCTTCAGTCCTGCTAGATCGGCCTCTGTGTGGTCTGTGTTATTCTTGGTGGTGACCGTGGTATCTGAACCTGAACCCTGTTGCCTCAGAGCGGTGGGGGCGATTCAAACCGCTCTATAACCCATGTTGGTTTAACGCAAAGTATACGCTCAACATTCACCCAAAAGTCTCATTAATATAAGTAGGCACCCTCCATTCGGGAACTGAAAATATAACAGTGTTATATTGAAAACCAAGCGTTAATTCATTTACTCAGAGTATTCTCATTAGTTTACTCTTAGAAGTTTAAATACATGCCTACCTATTACTACTGAGAAGTAACAGTGTCTTGCAAGTGCTCACCTTTTCATTACGAAGTATCGTGTTTACTCAAAGGAAGCAGGGTCTTATTCCAAGTCTAAAACTGCAGGGAGCAAAACGCTGACTCTTGAGCCCAAGCTATCTTCAGTAATTTTAACTTTGACTATTTTAGACTTTCCGGAAGCTTCTGTGGATTCCTCTCTGCCTGGGAAATAGGCCCCAAAGGCTCCACCTCTTCCTTTGTAATTAGGATGGAGACGAAATGGGATGGAATCAGAGGCTGCCTGGTTCTCCCCCTCTAGTCAATCAGGCAGTCAGTGAGTCATATTGATTGAATGCTTACTGTGTGCAGAGCACTGTACTAAGCACTTGGGAGAGTATGATATAACAATATAGCAGACACAGGGAACATGTCTACCACCTCCATTCCACTGTACTCTTCCAAATGCTTGGTACAATGCTCTGCACAGTAAGCGTTCAGTCAATACCACTGATTGATCAACTGATCGATTGGCCAATGCAGAACTGGCCACCCCCCACCCAACAAGCCATTCTCTCTCCAGAAAGAGGAGCAGGCTGTGCCTCTGATCACCAACAGTCTGCTCCTCAATCTGTTGGTTGTTTTAGTGTACTCTCCCAAGCGTTTAGTATAGTGCTTTGCACATACTGATGACTGAATGAATGAACTATCGGCTCCCTTTTTACTTTTTAATTTTACTTTCGATATTGGACTGATAATACAGTCTGTGATACATTTTTTGGTGCATTCATTGTCCTCAGCACGTAGCCCTTACCTCATTAATAGCATCCCGAGTTCACAGTGTGAAACACTTCTCCTAAATTGCTTTTTAGACCAGGAAGATAGGTTTAAAATGTCCACCTGTCTAGATTTTTGGCCTTTGTCCAAAGGACCAGGATTTAGGTGCCCCGGACTGAAGTTAGTGACAGAAGGAATGTGCCTGGAAAGGTACATATTGTGAGGGGGCCGCTTCATCCCATTAAAATAAGTACACATACAGTTCTGGATGTCAAGGACTTGGGGATCAAAGACACTTCATTTCCTTTGGGAGAACGGGCACCCTTATTTGCAAAGTCCATGTGGACCAGAATGGCAAAGGGTGATGTTCTTCTTAACATTATCATCATCAGCATCGTTGTCATCATTATTATTATAACTGTAAGTGTGGGCAGACCACACAGGAATAACCAAGGACAATAATAATAGGGTATTAATTAAGCACTTGTGCTAAGAGCTGGAGTAGATAGAAGATGATCAACTAATAATAATAATAATGTTGATATTTGTTAAGCGCTTACTCTGTGCAGAGCACTGTTCTAAGTGCTGAGGTAGACACAGGGGAATCAGGTTGTCCCACGTGGGGCTCACAATCTTAATCCCCATTTTACAGATGAGGTAACTGAGGCACAGAGAAGTTAGATGACTTGCCCACAGTCACACAGCTGACAAGTGGCAGATCTGGGATTCGAACCCATGACCTCTGACTCCGAAGCCCGTGCTCTTTCCACTGAGCCACGCTGCTTCTCAACTAAGAAATAGACCCACATGGGACTCACCATCTAAAATGAAGGGAAAGGCTTTATGATATCTCCATTTTCCAGATGAGATAACTGAGGCTGACACGGGTTCCGTGGCAGTGGCAGGGCACAGATGAGGACCTGTGTCTTTTTTTAAAAATTGTATGCTATTTGTTACGCGCTACGTGGCAGGCACTGTACTACGTGCTAGGGTAGATACCAGCTAATCAGGTTGGACCCAGTCCACGTCCCAAACGGGGCTCACCGTCATTCATTCATTCAATGGTATTTATTGAGCACTTACAGCATGCAGAGCGCTGTAGTAAGTACTTGGGAAAGTACAATACAACAATAAACAGACACGCTCCCTGCCCACGGTGAGCTTACGGTCTAGAGGCGACCCCCCCATTAGCAGGTAACTGAGGCAAGGAGGAAGGGAAGTGAGTTGCTCAAGGTCACACGGCCGACCAGTGTCTTTCAGCTCCCAGCCCCAGGCTCTCTCCACGAGACCCCCTCCGCCTCCCCACCCGCGACCGGCCCCTCGGAGGAAGACCCGATTTTCGGGGAAGATGGGCTACCTGCTTGTTGGCTTTGAGCACCGCCCTGAGGGTGGCTATCTGCTCCCGCTTGGTGCTCAGCAGGGACTTCAGCTTCATGATCTCTTCCATCAGCACCTCTTTGTCTTTATCGATGATGGGCAACAGCTCGCGCGCGGCGGCCCGCTGCCGCGACAGCTGCAGGGACCGGTCCACCGCTTTCTGCAGGTGTTTGATCTGGTCGCGGATGATGGCGTTCAGGTTGTAGATGTTCATCGGCTCCTTGCGGATGTCGCTGGGGTCGGAGACGGGCGAGGAGGGCGGGGCGGTGATGACGGGGGAGACCGAGGGCACCTTGGAAGGACTCTGTTCCGCGCCGGACTCGCCCCTCTCCCTCGCCCCCTGGTCCGCCGCGGGGGCCGGGCCCCTCCGGGCAAGCCGCGGGGACAGGAGCCCCCTGGGGTCGTCGGGCCCCTTGAGGCTCCCGCTGCGGGTGACCCGGCTCTGCCGGTAGTAGTCCAGCATGACCCTGTTGGGCGTCTCGTTATTGCACAGACACACGTGGTGGTAGAGCTGGGCCAGTTCCTCGCTGAACGTCACCAGCTCGTCCTGGGCCGTGTTCAGGGTGTTGTGGTTTTCGTTGGCGAGGCTCGTCATCCTCTGCAACTCCTTCTCCAGGTGGGTCATCTTCTCACCGCTCTCCTTGGTGGTCTTCTCCAGGCCGACCACCCGCTCGTCGTACCCTTGGATCCTACTCTCGTACTTGGCCTTCTCCTCGGTGTAGTTTTCCACGTACTGGTTGTACTTCTCCTTCAGGGCCTTGATTTCGGCCTTCAGGTCGATCACCTCGGTCACGGCCACCTGGTACTTGCACTCGAGGATCTCCAGGCCGTTGATGTCGACGTCGTAGTCGTGGGCTTCCTCGCCGGAGTCCCGGCCCTTCTCGCCGTCCGGCTGGGCCCTGAGCTCCTTGTTGCCCTGCAGGCCCTTCATGGCGTTGACGTGCTCCGTGAGCCTGTGGACCCGCTCGTGTTGCTCCGTCAGGGCCCCTTTGGTGTGCTCCAGCTGGGTCTGGGACTCCTGCAGATTGGCAAGGAGAATGGCCTTTTCCCGCTCCACCTGTGGGAAGATAAGAGAGTCTGCCGTAAGCTCCCTCTGGGCGGGGAAGGGGCGCCGTGCTAAACGACGGCAAAGAGCTCACGAGGGGGCTTAAGCCACGGACCCCGTTCCTCGGGAGGTTCGCCATCTGTAATTGTGGGGAGGAGAGAACTAGAGACAGATGTGTTGGAAGCGCGAAACAGTAAACCGTCTCACTGTCCCTCAATCTCTATCCGGCCGCCGACCCCTCGCCTACGTCCTCCCCCTGGCCTGGAACACCCTCCCTCCTCAAATCCCACAGATAATGACTCTCCCCTATTTCAAAGCCTTATTGAAGACACATCTCCTTCAAGAGGCCTTCCCTGACTAAGCTCCCCACTTTCCTTACTACAGTGTCTCAGCACTCAAAACAGTGTCTCACACATAGTAAGCACTTAACAAATATTATTATTATTATTATTTCCTCTTCTCCCACTCCCTTCCGCGTCACCGACTTGCTCACTTTATTCATCACCCTTCCCAGCCCCTTGGCACTTATGTCCATATCTATAATTGATTTATTTATATTGGTGTCTTTCTCCTCCTCTAGACTGTGAGCTTGCTGTGGATGGGGAATGTTCTGTTTACTGTTATTATAATTATGGTATTTGTTAAGCACTTACTATGTGCCAAGCACTGTTCTAAGCACTGAAGTGAATACAAGCAAATTGGGTTGGACACGGTCCCTGTCCCACATGAAGCTCACAGTCTTAATCTCCATTTTCCAGATGAAGTAACTGAGGCACAGAGAAGTGAAGTGACTTGCGTAAGGTCACACGGCAGACACGTGGAGGATCTGGGACTAGAACCCAGGTCCTTCTGACTCCCAGGCCTGTGCTCTACCCACTAAGCCACTCAGTTTCTATGTATTGTATTTTCCCAAGCACTTAGTACAGTGCTCTGCACACAGTAAGCGCTCAGTAAATATGACAGAATGAATGAAGTATAAAACGGCCTACGAGACAAGGACAGAGACTCAATACCCCAAAGAACATCCGAAGGCAGTAAGGAGCTGTGATCAGAGGAGCAGAATCTCTCCTTGTGACTCAGAGTCCACAGCTCCAGCCTTCCCGAGATTTGATGAGGCCTCCTACTGCAGGTGCTGTTCTCATTCCCATCAGGGTGGTGGAAAGAAGGATGGGATAGGGTTCAACTGATCCAACTGCTTAAAGAAAGTTTGTTTCATTTCAAATTGCCTCCTTGCTGTACACTGCGTTTTGAGCAAAATTGAGGCTCATAAACCATCCGGCCCTAGAATGATTTACAACGGATTTCTTATCATTCCAAGGACAAGTGATTGCCATAAAGGCTTATGGATCACCCTCTTCTTCACATCAGCCTAAGCTCGAGGTAATTTCAAGACGGGGTAAAATTGCTTTAGCGGCCAAAAACGCTCCATAAAATAACATTTTAATTCAGAGAATTCAGTGCTGCATGTTCTAGGGTAATCTCATGAATCACAAATGAAACTCTCCCTTAACCTCTTTTTGACCAATTAATCATATTACTCATTCTGATGTGATTTAGAGATATATTCAATAATTGTACTCAGGTGTTATGCTAGCACAGAGAGGACTGAATGTTTTAATTATCATCTTCATCACTGGTCTTTATTAAGCACATACTATGTGCAGAGCACTATTCTTAGAGCTTAGAAGAGTACGATACGGGAGCTGGCAGACATGCTCCCTGCCTACAGTGAGCTTATGGTCTAGAGGAGGAGACAGACATTAATATAAATAATTTATAATACAAAATTTAAAGACACGTACATAAGAGCTGTGAGGTTGAGGATGGGGCAGATATAATGTTGATATTTAAGCGCTTACTACATGCCGAGCACTATTCTAAGCGCTGGGGTAGATACAGGGTAATCAGGTTGTCCCACGTGAGGCTCACAGTTAATCCACATTTTACAGATGTGGTAACTGAGGCAGAGAGAAGTTAAGTGACTTGCCCACAGTCACACAGTTGACAAGTGGCAGAGCCGGGAGTCGAACCCATGACCTCTGACTCCGAAGCCCAGGCTCTTTCCACTAAGCCATATCAAATGCCCAAAGGTCACATTTCCAAATACACAGTGATACACAACTTTTATTTTTATGGTATTTGTTAATTGCTTACTAGGTGCCGGGCACTGTACTAAGCACTGTACTAAGCACAATTAATCAGGTTGGACACAGTCCATGTCCCACATAAAGCTCACAACTTACCTCACAGATGAGGTAACTGAGGCAAAGAGAAGTGAAGTAACTACCCCAAGTTCACACAGCAGACAAGTGATAGAGCCAGGATTAGAACCCAGGTCTTTCTCACTCCCAGGTCCATGCCACTGGGCCACACTCCTTCTCAAAATAAGAAGTAAGTGAACTCTGGCTAGCTGAGAGTCTTACTCATGTAAGAGCCAAAAGAAATCCCTATTCACAGCATGGCATAGTGGATAGTGTGCGCACCTGGGAGTCAGGAGGTCATGGGCTCTAAACCCTGCTTGGCCACATAATAATAATAAAAATAATAGTAATAATAAAAATGGTGGCATTTAAGCGCTTACTATGTGCCAAGAACTGTTCTAACCGCTGGGGGGTGGTACAAGGTTATCAGGTTGTCCCAAGTGAGGCTCACAGTCTTAATCCCCATTTTACAGATGAGGTAATTGAGGCACAGAAAAGTGAAATGACTTGCCCAAAGTCACACAGCTGACAAGTGGCAGAGTTGGGATTAGAACCCATGAGCTCTGACTCCCAAGCCCAGTGCTGTGTGACCTTGGGCAAGTCACTTCACTTCTCAATGCCTCAGTTAGAGCGCTTAGTACAGTGCCAAGTGCTTAATACAGTGCTCTGCACATGGTGACTGCTCAATAAATACAATTGAATGAATGAATGAATCTGTAAAATGAGGATTAAGACTGTGAGCTCCCTATGGGAGCGGGACTGTGTGCAACCCAATTACCTTGTATCTACCCCAATGTTTAAAAGAGTGCTTGGCACATTGTAAGCACTTAATAAGTAAAATACTATTATTAAAAGAGGTTGCCAGGGTTTCCTAAGCAGACTCTTTTGAAAAGAGACTATGAAATAAAGATAAATTAATGATACTCTTATAAGCTATTTTTCATCCTTTCCTCAATACTCTGTGTATCTGCTGAACCTATTCTAGGAACTGAAGCAACACGGTGCAAAATAATTTAGATCTAGTTGCTTTGCAATACTTTACCTAGAAAACAGATCTCGATTCAAGTTGGAGATCCCATACAAGTGGACTTGTCTTTGAGTCCGCCCTTTCCTTTATATCCAAGCTGTTACCACATTAATACAATCCCTCATTTTATCCCGTCTGGATTACTACATCAGCTTCCTTGCTGATCTCCTAGCCTCTTGTCTCTCCCCGCTCCAGTCCATACTTCACTCTGCTGCCCGAATCCTTTTCCTTCAAAAATGTTCAGACCACAATTCCCCCAACCTCAAGAAACTCCAGTGGTTGCCCATCCACCTCTGCATCGAACAAAAACTCCTCACTACCGACTTTAAAGCAGTCAATCACCTTGGCCCCTCCTACCTCTCCTTGTTACTCTCCTACAACAACCCAGCCCACATACTTCATTCCTCTAATGCGAACCTCACGGTACCTCGATCTCATCTATCTGGCCGCCGACCTCTCGCCCACATCCTACCTCTGGCCTGGAATGCCCTCCCTCCCCACATCAGACAAATTTTTGCTCTCCCCCACTTCAAAGCCTTATCAAAGGCACATCTCCCCAAGAAGCCTTCCCTAAGTCCTCCTCTCCTCCCACTCCCTTCTGTGTCACCCTGACTTACTCATTCATTCAATAGTATTCTTTCATTCAATAGTATTTATTGAGCGCTTACTATGTGCACAGCATTGTACTAAGCGCTTGGAATGTACAATTCAGCAACAGATAGAGACAATCCCTGCCCATTGATGGGTTTACAGTCTAATCGGGGGAGAAAGACAGACAAAAACAATAGCAATAAATAGAATCAACTTACTCCTTTCATTCCTCTTCCCTCCCATCCCCACAGCATATGTGCATAGATACACATCTACATTGTATACATAATAAATACAATGTATGTATTTATTTATATTTACATCTGTCTCCCCCTCTAGACTGTGGGCAGCGACTACGTTTGTAATATTGTTCTCTCCCAAACGTTTAGTACAGTGCTATGTAAACAGTGAGCACTCAATAAATGTGACCGAATGAACCAATGAGTCTAAAAGTGGGCACTTTTTTGTAATTATCAAAGTGAATTAGAATCAAAACTGATTTGGGAGGTTGGAGGGGAGAATCTACATTGGTCATTTCTTTCTGAATGCTAAAGACTTTCGAAACATCCTCAACATGTATATCCATTGCAAGAATCTCTTCCGTTCTCCATCTATACTCACTCCCTTGGTGAACTCATTCACTCCCACAGCTTCAACTATCATCTCTACGCAGATGACATCCAAATCTACATCTCCTCCCTTGTTCTCTCCCCTTCCCTCCAGGCTTGTATCTCTGCCTGCCTTCAAGACATCGCCACCTGGATGTCCGCCCACCACCTATAACTCAACATGTCCAAGACTGAGCTCCTTACTTCCCTCCCAAACCCTGTCCTCTCCCTGACTTCCCCATCACTGTGGACGGCACAACCATCCTTCCCGTCTCACAGGCCCGCAACCTTGGTGTCATCCTTGACTCCGCTCTCTCATTCACCCCACACATCGGATCCGTCACCAAAACCTGCCGGTCTCACCTTCACAACATCACCAAGATCTGCCCTTTCCTCTCCATCCAAACTGCTACTTTGCTGGTACAAGCTCTCATAATATCCCTACTGGACTACTGTGTCAGAGAGGACTCTGATCTCCCATCCTCCTGTCTCTCCCCGCTCCAGTCTATACTTCACTCTGCTGCCCAGATTATCTTTCTACAGAAACGCTCTGGGCATGTCACTCCCCTTCTCAAAAACCTCCAGTGGTTGCCTATCAACCGTCACACGAAACAAAAACTCCTCACTCTAGGCTTCAAAGCTCTCCATCACCTTGTCCCCTCCTACCTCACCTCCTTTCTCTCCTTCTACAGCCGACCCCTACACTCCGCTCCTCTGCTGCCGCTAAGCCGCTAACCTGCTCACTGGGCCTCGTTCTTGCCTGTCCTGCCGCTGACCCCTGGCCCATGTCCTACCACTGACCTGGAATGCCCTCCCTCTTCACATCTTCCCCTCTTCAAAGCCCTACTGAGAGCTCACCTCCTCCAGGAGGCCTTCCCAGACTGAACCCTCCCTTTCCCTCTGCCCCCTTTTCCTCCCCATTCTCCCTACTCCCTCCCTCTGCTCTTCCCCCTTCCCCTCCCTACAGCACTTGTGCATATTTGTATATATTATTACTCTATTAATTTTACTACTGATGTATATATACCTATGATTCTATTTATCTTGATGGTATTGATGCCTGACTACTTGTTGTGTTTTATCTGTCTCCCCCCGGCTTCTAGAGTGTGACCCCATTGTTGGGCAGGGATTGTCTCTACTTGTTCCCGACTTGTACATTCCAAGTGCTTAGTATAGTGCTCTGCACATATGAAGCGCTCAATAAATACAATTGAATGAATGAAAGAAAACAATCCATACGTTACCGTAAGTATTCAATTAATCTAGATCTTTGCCCACACACGGATTGATAAATAACTCTTTCTGATTAATATGGACCTCTTCCTTATCCACAAACAAACTGGATTATTAAAAGCAGGGCTTTGAGATTTAAAATGGATCTGATGGCATTTACTTTCAAGTGCGAAAACAAGTCGACATTGCTTGATAAATGTACCTAACCGTACAGGTTTCAATTTCCTCCTAATATCTTATACTTCAAATGTCACTGCTGGTGAAGAGGCTCTGCTTGAATAGTGCAAATCACAATCTATGTGAAAGGCAAATAAGATCTGGGACGACAGATAAAGGACCAAGGCTGCAAAAAAAAGACCTGAATCATCCATGAGGCTGAAATTACCATTTGATTTTAAGGGACTAATGGGAATTTTTACATGAAGGTCTTTGAAAAACATTAGAAAAAGAAGAACCAGATTCTGCCAGAGATGGTTTATGACAGAATTCACGCTGGTCCTGCAAAAGATAAGGTCCCTTGTTACTTGCTTAGAGGCATGTTGTGTAAAGGCTTGGGCTGCTCTGTGTCTTTCTCCTGTCAATTCCCCGCCTCCTGGGAGTCATGCTGTCAGACTTAACGTCAAAATCCCGAGGAATATAGGGTCAGAAGATTTCTGAATGGAATTGTTCCATGTGTGTGTGTGTTGTGTGTGGGGGGAGGTATGGGGAGGGAGGGGTATAGATGTACCCTACTGTACAAAGCCACATTAACCACCGTGTTCTCTATGCACTTACTTCTGTGGCCTTTGGACATTTGATATTCGTCCCACCCCTAACCCCACAGCCCTTAAGTATGTATCTTCAAGTTACATACCTTAAATTTCTTATTGAGTCACATTAATGTCTGTCTCCCAAGTCGCTTCACTTCTCTATGCCTCCGTTCCCTCACCTGTGAAATTGGGGTTAAGACCATGAGCCCCATGTGGGACAGGGACTGTGTCCGACCTGATTTGCTTGTATCTATCCCCGTCTTTGGAACAGTCTCTGGCACATAGTAAGCATTTACCAAGTACCACAATTATTAACGCTATTATTAGACTGTAAGCTCAATAGTGGGCAGGGATTGTGCCTGTTAATTCTGTTGTATTGTATGTACTCTCCTAAGCGCTTACTACAGGGCTCGGCACATAGTAAGTGCTCAACAAATCCCATTGATTTATTGATTAACTGACCACTGGGGGAGGAACTGTGGAATCCACCTGCTCCACACTGGGAAGGAGTGGGCAGGTGGGAAGGAAGGGACATCTAGTTGAAAAATAGCCCCACTCTGAGTTCTATTTGGACACTTCAGAATCACTTCTTAAAGTGCTAGTGATCAATTATGTTTTAAATTAACATCTATTAAGTAGTTTAAAGGCTAAAATCTACCAAAAGATGAAAATATTTGTGGTGATCCTTACAGTTTTAATATCCATGTATGAAGAGGCGGAGGAAGTTTGTGTGTGACCTGTGGCCCGGAAGGAGGGGCAAAGAGGAGGTGGAAGAAGACAAGGAAGGGAAGGAGAAAGAAGAGGAAGAGGAGGAGGAGGAAGCGCTTAGTGCAGTGCTCTGCAAACAGTAAGCACTCAATAAATACGATTGAATGAATGAGGGGAAGGAGAAGCAGAGCAAGATTTTGATGATTTGTGTGAGCCTGGGGAAGAGGAGAGTGAGGGGTCATGAGCTGAATCGGCAGAGCACCTGTGGGAGAGGCGGACCGGAGCCTTCTGTCACAGCTGATGACAGGCTCCTGTCACAGGTCTCCGCTGACAGCTAAGGTCGGGAAGAAGTGAGGGAGGAAAGAGAGGAGTGAGATTGCATCTCTCCTTTTCCCTTCAGAGATGGTGCATATGCTTAGCTCTTGTTATCGTCACAGCACTTGGAAAAGCAGCATGGCCTACTGAAAAGAGCATGGGCCTGGGTGTCAAAAGGACTGGGGTTCTAATCCTGGTTCCCCCGCTTATCTGCTGCGTGACCTTGGGAAAGTCACTTCACTGTTCTCATTAGTCAAATGGGAATTATTAATAATGATAATAATAACAATAATAATTGTGGCATTTGTTAAGCACTTACCATAAGCCAGGCACTGTACTAAGAGTTGGGGTGGATAGAAGCAAATCAGGTTGGGCAAAGTCCCTGTCCCATGTGGGGCTCCCAGTCTCAATCCCCATTTTACAGATGGGGTAACTGAGGCACAGAAAAGTGAAGTCCAAGGCCACACAGCAGACAAGTGGTGGAGCCAGGATTAGAATGCATGACCTTCTGACTCCCAGGCCTGTGCTCTATCCACTATGCTGCTTCCCTTAAGACTGTGAGGCCCATGTGAGTCAGAGACTGTGTCCAGCCTGATTAGCTTGTACCAAGCGCAGCACTTAGTTCAGTGCCTGGCACATAGTAAGCGCTTAACAATTACCCTAAAAAAAAAGGGCCTGAGAAGGATAGACTCACAGCCCTCTCCTTTCCCAGCTCCCCATTCCAGGAGGGACAAGTTGTTTTGTTTCCTCAGTCACTTCAGCCACTGCTCAACAGACCAGCTACCTCTGCTTCCATAGCAATGGGGAGTGGAAGCAATTTATATTTCCAGTTTGCAGTATCTACAGCAGAACCAGGTCAAAGCTGGGTTTGTCAGTGGTCCAGGAATTTTGCGTAGGAGGAGAGAGAAGCAACCTCATACACCGTTCAAACTTTCTGCAGGCACCGAAAAGAAGTGTGGCCTAGTGAGAAGCAGTGTGACCCAGTGGAAAGACCTACAGTGACTTCCATGACTAGACTGTCTAAGGATGTTAGGAGTTGGGAATCTGCTCTGGATAGGGAATCCTTACAGCTGGAAACGAGATTTGACGTCACTGCACCATAACATTCCCCTAATATGGGTAAATCAATGAATTTCCTGTTGGATGCAAGTTTGAGTTTCCAGGAGGGCTGTTCATGATGATCCTAAGTGCAGCTGAACAGGATAGGTTTACTAAAAGAAAAAGGAAAATCACTTATATAGAAGGCAGCTGGTGATATCCTAATATCTTACTTCTAGACCATTGTTTTGCACTTTCAAATTGCTGTGATAGTTCACTTTATGCCCCTTCTGAAGCTACCACGATTCTAGGCCTACAAAGAAGCTCAACAACTAAATCTAATTTTCAAGAAATTTATTTGGAGGAATAATTGATTTTTGGGCAGGAAAAATATTTTAAATGCAGTACTAAATGGGGGTGTTGTAAGGTGGAAAAATTGCAAATTTTTGTGCTTCTGTTTTCTATCTTTCACTAGACTGTAAGCTCCTCGAAGGCAGGGATTGCATCTGCCAACTCTATTGTACTGTACACTCTCAAGCGTCAGGTATGATGCTCTGTACATGGTGAGCATTAAACAAATACCACAGACTGAATGAAGGTGTTAATATAGATATTTCCCCAATTTTTTCTCTAATGGATTGCATAAAAGTAGAATCTTCTGGTTCTCAGTCCCATGCTCTTTCCACTAGTACTCGTGGCCTACCTCATCATCAATCATTTAATAATGATAATAATGGTATTTGTTAGGTGCTTACTATGTGCCAAGCACTGTTCTAAGCACTGGGGTAGACACAAGGTTATCAGGTTGTCCCACGTGGGGCTCACAGTTTTCATCCCCATTTTACAGATGAGGTAACTGAGGCACAGAGAAGTGAAGTGACTTGCCCAGAGCCACACAGCTGGTAAGCGGCTGAAATGGGATTTGAACCCATGACCTCTGACTCCCAAGCCCCGGCTCTTTCCACTGAGCCACACTGTTTCTCTGTGCTTCTCATTTTACACATGAGGTAACTGAAGCTCAGAGAAGTGAAGTGACTTGCCCAAAGTCCGATAGTTGATGAGTGGCGGAGCCGGGAATAGAACCCATGACTTCTGACTCCCACGCCCGGGCTCTTTCCACTAAACCACGCTGCTTCCCATTTCAGAACAACCTACAGGAAAAACATCCCAGGTTTGCTTTGCAGATTCATGGAGGCCCGTGTTGAGTTCGCAGGGAAGTAGTGTGGCCTAGGGGAGAGCGCTTGGGCCTCAATACCACCATCTCACCCATACCACCTACCCCATCCCTTTTCACCTTATCAAAGCACTTGTCCCCTCTCTTCTTACCTCCCTGACTGCCATCTTCAACTGCAATGGCTTCTGTCTCACTGTTTTCAAACATGCCCATGTCTCCCCTATCCTAAAAAACTCTCCCTTGACCCCACAGTTCCCTCCAGTTATCACCCCATCCCCCTCCTACTATTCCTCTCCAAACACCTTGAGTAGGTTGTCTACACCCGCTGTCTCAAATTCCTCTCCTCCAATTCTCTCCTTGATCCCCTCCAATCTGGCTTTCAACCTCTTTATGCCACAGAAACCGCCCTCTCAACATTACCAATGATCTCCTTCTTTCCAAATTCAATGGCCTCTACTCCATTCTAATCCTCCTCGATCTCTCAACTACCTACGACACTGTCGACTATTCCCTTCTCCTAAAAACGTTATCCAACCTCTGCTTCACAAACACTATCCTCTCCTGGTTCTCCTCCTAGCTCTTTGTCAGCTCATGCTCAGTCTCTTTCATGGGCTTCTCCTCCGCTTCCCACCCCCTAACTGTGGGGGTCCCTCAAAGTTCAGTTCTGGGTTCCCTTCTATTCTCCATCTCCATCTTCTCTTTTGAAGAACTCATTCCCTTACATGGTTTCAACTGCCACCTCTTTGCCAATGATTCCCAGACCTACATCTCCAGCCCTGATCTCTCTCTCTCTGCAGTTTTGTATTTCCTCTTGCCTTCAAGAACATCTCCACTTGAAGTAGCATGGCTAGTGGATAGACCATGGGGCTGGGAATCAGAAGGTCATGGGTTCTAATCCTGGCTCTTCCACTTGCCTGCTCTGTGACCTTGAGTAAGTCACTTAACTTCTCTGAGCCTCAGTTCCCTCATCTGTAAAATGGGGATTAAGACTGTGAGCCCTATGTGAGACAGGGACTGTGTCCAACCCAATTATCTTGTATCTACCCCAGCATTTAGAACCGTGTCTGGTACATAGTAAGTGCTTAACAAATACCATAATTATAATTATTATTACTTGGAAGTCTTGGCATCATCTCAAATTTGACACATCCAAAACAGAACTCCTTATCTTCCCACCCAAACCCTGTCCTTCGCTTGACATTTCCATCACTGTAGATGGCATCACCATTATTCCTGTCTCACAAGCCCATACCATAGCGTTATTCTTGACTCATCTCTCTCATTCAACCCGTATATTCAATCTATCGTTAAATCCTATTGGTTCAACCTTCACATCATTGCTAAAATCCACGCATTCCTCTCCATCCAAACTAATCTCATATTAATCGAAACACTATTCTATCCTGCCTTGATTAATAATAATGATGATAACAATAATAATGATGATGGTATTTGTTAAGTGCTTACTATGTATCAGGCACTGTACTAAGTGCTGGGGTGGGTACAAGCAAATTGAGTTGGACACAGTCCCTGGCCCACGAGGGGCTCACAGTCTCAATCCCCATTTTCCAGATGAGGTAACTGAGGCTCAGAGAAGTGAAGTGACTTGCCCAAGGTCACACAGCAGATAAGTGGTGGAGCTGGGATTAGAATCCATTACTCTTCTGACTTCCAGGCCCGTGCTCTATCCACTAGGTCATGCTGCTTCTCTTAGAACAGTGCTCTGCACATAGTAAGCGCTTAACAAATGCCAACATTATTATTATTATTATTGCATCAGCCTCCATACTGACCTCCCAGCCTGCTGCCTCTTCCCACTCCAGTCCATACTTCACTCTGCTGCCCAGATCATTTTTCTACAAAAACAATCAGGACATGTCGCCCCGCTTCTCAGAAAACTCCAGTGGTTGCCAATCCACCTCCACATCAAACAGAAACTCCTTAATACCAGCTTTAATCACCTTGGCCCCTCCTACCTCACCTCTCTACTCTCCTACTACAACTCAGCCCACGCACTTCACTCTTCTATTATTATTAACATTATCACTGTGCCTCGATCCCATCTATCTCACCATTGACCTCTTGCCCACATCCTATCTCTGCCCTGGAATGCCTTCCCTCTGCATATCCGATAGACAATTACTCTCCCCCTCTTCAAAACCTTACTGAAGGCCCATCTCCTCCAATAGGCCTTCCCAGACTAAGCCCTCATTTCCTCTTCTCCCTTCTGTGTGTCCTTGATTTGCTCCCTTTATTCACCACCCCCAGCCTCTCAGCCCCACAACACTTACGTCCATATCCGTAATTTATTTATTTCTAATAAGATCCGTCTCCCCCTTTGACTGTACGCTCGTGTGGGCAGGGAATGTATGTTATACTGTTACATTTTACTCTCCTAAGTGCTTAGTATAGTGCTCTGCACACAATAAAAACTCAATAAATACAAGTGTCTCATTGACTGATTGATAGGCCGGGGAGTCAGCGGATTTAGGTTCTAATCTCAGCTCTACCACTTCCTGCTCTGTTATTTCAAGCATGTCACATCACTTTTCTATACCTCAGTTCCCTCATCTCCAAAATGGAGATTCAATACCTGTTCTCCCTCCTACTTAAACTGTGAGTCCCAAGGGAGACCTGATTAGGTTACATCTACCCCAGCGCTTAGTACATTGGTTGGCACATGTCTCGTCTTATGCCGTTGAGTCGTTTCGCACACATAGCCACTAAATGGACACATCTCTCCCAGAACACCCCACCTCCATCTGCAAATATTCTGGTAGTGAATCCATAGAGATTTCTTGGTAAAAATGCGGAAGTGGTTGTCCACTGTCTTCTTCCATGCAGTAAACTTGAGCCTCTACCCTTGACTCTCTCCCGTGCCACTGCTGCCCAGCACAGGTGAGTGTGGACTTGTAACAGATTGCCTGCCACTTGCTAGCCACTGGCCAAGCTAGGAATGGAATGGATATTCATTCAATAGTATTTATTGTGCACTTACTATGTACAGAGCACTGTACTAAGCGCTTGGAACGTACAATTCGGCAACAGATAGAGACACTCCCTGCCCAGTGACAGGTTTACAGTCTAATCTAGTCTAATGAATATGTGTCTGCTTGACTCTCCCTCCCGTAGCTGAAACTGGTAGAGTACTGGAAACTCTCCAGGTGCGATCCTGAGAGGGTGTGGCACATAGTAAGTGCTTAACAAATACCACAATCATCATTATTATTATCATTATTGTTATTGTTGCTGAACCAATTAGAGGTTACTGAATTCTGATTTCTTTTTAGAAACAGTTCCACTAATAGTTTCTTTAAAAATCAGTGATCCAAGGATGATCTGATCCATTGTGAGCTGCCAATTGATACAAACTGCTTACCCTGTTCATTTTTATGCAATGCTTTTGATTTGTTCATCTTTCTGTAGGTTCTTTTTGATGGGCACCCCTTTAAAAGAGGCTATTGATTTCTAAAATCTCTTATCTCGTTTTCTCCCCTGCATGTACACAAAACTCACAAAGGGCTTCATTCAAGACAAGCTCTATGCACAGAGTGCTGAGATACAGAGAGAAAAGCAGTGTATCCCCCAACAGTGTCAACAGCAAATCCCCAAAGCCAAGAGCCTGTAGCTGAAAATTTGGAATAAAAAGCTTCTGCTATGGAGATCTTTTCCCCTGGCCTAGGATCTGTGGGGAGAGTCCCTGACTAAGCCTTCATTTCTTCTTCTCCCACTCCCTTCTGCATCACCCCAACTCACTCCCTTAATTCACCTCCCCTCCCCTGGTAGTCCTACAGCACTTATGAAAGTACACCTCCTCCAAGAGGCCTTCCCTGATTAAACCTTCCTTTCCTCTTCTTCCACTCCCTTCTGCCCTGCCTTGACTTGTTGCCTTTATACATCCCCCCTCCCAGTCCCACCGCACTTATTTACCTACCTGGAATTTATTTCTTTATATTTCTTTATCCCCTTCTAGACTGTAAGCTCGTGGGCAAGGAATGTATCTGTTTATTGTTATATTGTACACGCCCAAATGCTTAGTATAGTGCTCTGCACACAGTAATGCTCAATAAATACGATTGATTGACTGACTGATGTACATATTAGAGAAGCAGCATGGCTGAGTGGAAAGAGCCCGGGCTTGGGAGTCAGAGGTCATGGATTCCAATCCCGCCCCCGCCACTTGTCTGCTGTGTGACCTTGGACAGATCACTGTACTTCTCTGTGCCTCAGTTACCTCACCTGTAAAAATGGGGATTAAAAAATGTGAGCCCTACGCGGGACAATCTGATTACCCTGTATATCCCCCACTGCTTAGACCAGTGTTCAGCACATAGTAAGTGCTTAACAAATACCATCATCATCATCATCATCATATTATTAGCATTATTAAGGTGGCATCTCTTTCAAGAGGCCTTCCCTGATTAAGCCCTCTTTTCCCCAGCTCACTCTCCCTTCTGCATTTTCTACGCATTAGGATCTGTGACCTTTGGACTTTTGATATTCCCCACCCCCAAACCTACAGAATCTGTGTACATATCTTTAAATTACATTTTATAAATGATTTATTCATATTAATGTGGGTATCCCCTCTAGACCATTAGATGGTTACAGGCAGGGACCAGGTCTGCCGGTTCTGCTGAATTGCACTCTCCCAACCGCTTAGTCCAGTGCTCTGATATGTACATATCACTGTTTTATTTATTTATTTTATTCATATAAATGTCTGTCTCCCCCGCTAGACTGTAAGCTCGTTGTAGTTACAGAATGTGTCTGTTTATTGTTCTATCGTACTCTTCTGAGCTCTTAGTTCAGCACTGTATACCCAGTAAGCTCTCACTCAGTACGACTGAATCGAATTGAAAACTGAATTCAGCACCCAGTCAGCGCTCAATAAATACGACTGATCGACTGGTGGCTCGATCCTGGAATCCTAAGAGAGAATGTCTTGGCTAAGTTCTAACGCCAGCTCCTTACCTGCATCAGCTGCTGCTTCAGTTTCTGCATTTCCGAGATGTTCAGCTCGCTGAAGAGGTCCGAGACGGGATTCAGCGCATCTCCTTTCCTCCCGGAGGGAGTCCGATAATCTCCGTTCAGCTTCCCCAGGGGCATGTGGAGGTGTCCGTTGATCTTGTCGTCGTTGTTGGGTTCGCTCCCATCCTCGGTAAACTTGAGCCCGTCCACCGCGAGGTTCATGTGGTTATTGTACATGCTGTCGTTGAGGTTGATGTACTGGGCAAGCTCCTTCCTCAGGCTGTTCTTCTGCTCGCGCTCGTTCTTTAAGGTCTCCAGGGCTTCCTCAAGCTGGTGCTCCGCGATCTCCTTCAACCGGATTGCGTCCTCCAGCTGGCTATTCAGGAGCACCATCTCCTCCTCAAATCGTTTGATCTCGTGCTTTAGACCTTCGTACTCCACCTGAATCAGATAGGGCAAGGAACATTCCAGAAACTGAAAATTGAGTTGTATAAACCTGTCGTCAATTAGCCTCAGGGTATGACACACTTACACAAAAACCTCTCAGTTTGCCAGCGATCGGCACGACTAGGTGAGAAGGATTCACCTCATTCTCATCCCAAGGCATTAGCTGCGGTTGGATTATTGATTTTTAGGGAGACTTTGGCAAGTGAAGCAGGGTGGCTTAATGGATAGGGCAGAGGCTCCCCTTCTCGATCGTAAGCTAACTGTAGGCAGGGAATATGTCTGTTATACTGTTGTCTTCCAAGTGCTTAGTACAGTGCTCTGCAAACAGTAAACGCTCAGTAAATATGACCGATCGACTGACTGACTGGATTCTAATCTTGGCTCCACCACTTGTCTGTTGTATCATCTTGGGCAAATGCTTCACTTCTTAGTGCCTAAATTTTCTCATCTGTAAAATGGGGATTAAGACTGTGAGCCCCTGGTGGGACATGGGTTGTGTCCAACCTGATTATCTTGTATCTACCCCAGTGTTTTGCACAGTACCTGGCACACAGTAAGTGCTTTGCAAATACCATTTAAAAAAAGTGAGCTTTCCGTAGTCTAGCATTTTTGAGGGATCCAAGAACCCTCAGTGATGGCCATAATTCTGCTTAGGTCTTTGATCATCCTCTCTGGCCCCCCAGCAAAGTTTTTGTGGGGTTCTATTTAGAACCTGGCTAGTAGGGAAGGAACTTGATAGTTGTCATTAATATTTAAGTCATTCCCTAAAGTACTACTCTTGAAAAGGAGGTAAGTCTCAAACTTAACACCACTATGTGGTGATGCAATTCCTCTATTGGGAGTGGTTTTGTTTGTCCGTTTGTTGGGTTTGCTTGTTTTTTTTAATGGCATCTGTGCTCTGTACCAGGCACTGTACTAAGCACTGGGGTAGATACAAGCTAATCAAAATGAAGAGATAGAACACTCCATGAAAACAGCAAGCTCCAGTTCCAAAACATCTATTTAACCACACCACAGTTACAGTGAGATTGGGTTCCTGGTAGAAATATCATTCTCTCAGTTAATCCTCTGCGTTTTTGAGTTTGTAGGTTTGTTTTTATATTTTATTATACATTTTAGAAACATTTGTTCAATGTCAAATTGTAAAATTAGACTATGCCCCAGTCAAGAAAGAAAGTTGTCAGTAATTTGATAAAGATTATTTTTATGGGTTTGCTAAACATTTGGGAGAGAATTATTTTTATTCATTCATCATCATAGTAATAATTATTATTATTATTATGGAATTTGTTAAGCGCTATGTGGTAAGCACTGTTCTAAGTGCTGGGGTAGATACAGGGTAATCAGGTTGTCCCACGTGGGGCTCACACTTTAAATCCCCATTTTACAGATGAGGTAACTGAGGCACAGAGAAGTTAAGGGACTTGCCCAAGGCCACATAGATGAGTGGCAAAGGCGGGATTAGAACCCACATCCTCTGACTCCCAAGCCTGTGCTCTTTCCATTAAGCCATGTTGCTGCTTCTCTTTATTGAACGCTTACTATGTGCAGAGCTATTACTATAATATATAACTATAAATATAGTTACAACTATAATTGGGCTGATTAACTCATATCCTCACCCTTTAGACTATAAGCTCATTGTGGGCAGGGAATGTCTGTTATATTGTTAAATTGTGCTCTCCCAAGCGCAGACTATAGTGCTCTGCACACCGTAAGCACTCAATAAATATGATTGAATGAATGGATGAATGAATAAATGCAATTGACAGAATGCCAGACTAACTGTGCTTTGAACAATGCTTGACACATGGCAAGCGCTAAACCTGAGACCATCACTGGGCAGGGACTGTCTCTATCTGTTGCCAAATTGTACATTCCAAGCGCTTAGTACAGTGCTCTGCACATAGTAAGTGCTCAATAAATACTATTGAATGAATGAACAAATAACATAAAAAGCCCTACATTGTAGTTTTTCGGCTTTTAGAGACTACAATGAGGACATCGCCTATATAAATAATTTATTTTCACAGAAGAAAGGGCTGAAATACATGTTAGAGACCCATGTTAGATCCCAAACCCTGTAGACATTACTCTTGGACTAACCCATCCCAACGGAGTTAATTTGAGGAAAACGATGGCTGCTCACTCCTAGAAGTGGTTTTGAGGTGAGAGTGCCTTGGTTGTTCCTCAGAAATGTTATATGAGATCAGATCAGATCAGATTAATGCAGATAGACATCTAGAGAGAATACTAGCACACTCCAGAAACAGTATGGCCCAGTGGAAAGAGAAAAGCAGCACAGTGTAGTGGATAGAGCACGGGCCTGGGAGTCCAAAGGTCCTGAGTTCTAATCCTGACTCCGCCACATCTGCTGTGTGACCTCAGGCAAGCCAATTCTCTTTTCTGTGCCTCAGTTACCTCATCTTTAAAATGGCTCAGGGACTATGTCCAACCCAAGACCGTGTCCAACCCAATTTGCTTGTAACCACCCCAGGGCTTGGTAGAGTGCTTGAAAAATAGTAAGAGGTTAACAAATACAATTGTTATTGTTAAAGCACAGGGCCTTGGAGTTACAGGACCTGGTTTCTGATCCCAGCTCTGCCACTTGCCTGCTCTCTGACCTTGGGCAAGTCACTTAATTTCTCTGGGCCTCAGATTCAATACCTGCTCTTCCTTCTTAGACTGTGAGCTCTATATGGCACGGAGACTGACTGTGTCCAACTTGATTACCTTGTATGTACCCCAGCACTTTAAGCCTGTAGCTGAAACTCTGGAATAAGAAAACTTAACAAATACCACTCAAAAAATTATTTTAAACTTTCTGATGTTTCATAAGAAGGAAAAGAAATCATTTAAATTTACCTGAATAAATTTGTCAAAAATGCTTGGGAAATAAAAATTAATCAAATACTTCTTGTCACCTTATTACATAAGGAAATGTAATGTGTAATGTGTGACTGTGGGCAAGTCACTTAACTTCTCTGTGCCTCAGTTCCCTCATCTGTAAAATGGGGATTAAGACTGTGAGCCCCACGTGGGACAACCTGATTCCCCTGTGTTTACCCCAGCGCTTAGAACAGTGCTCTGCACATAGTAAGCGCTTAACAAATACCAACATTATTATTAAGGAATTCCCATCTGTTAGAGCAAAACAGAAAGTTTGATGGTTTCGTGCAGATGTAGCCCAGCTGGGAGCTAACAGGGGAATGCTTGATAGGATTGTGCATCTATTAAGTGAAGATTTATGTTCCTAAATTAAAAAGAAGTTTCAAGCTTGATTCATTTGTTTTTACATTCAAAGCCCGTTCCTGTTCTTCACTCTAAGATTCTCAAGGAATGGCTCTGTGTATGTTTGGCCTGTAAATATGGAGTACAAAGCCTCTAGTAAAGCAACAAAATGCCGCCGAAAGCTTTGCTTCCTATGTGTGCTCTATGGATAAAGGCAAGTTGCTAGAAAGGCTCTCTGGCTGTTTAGAGGAGGAGAAGGAGGTGGGGGAGGAAGAGGGGAAGAGAAGGAAGAGAAGGAAGAGAAGGAGGAGAAGGAGGAGAAGGAGGAGATTTGCCAGTGAGGGGAGAGCCTGGCTGGCCCTGGCCATGGCCCTCCTCCAGAGAGGAGGATCAGAGTAACCTAATCTTGGCCCAAGAGGCTTCCATTCCGACCTCAAGCATTCCCCTTCTGTCAGTCCGGGGATGAAGTCTCCTTTTTTCCAAGACTGTGAGCTTGGTGTGGGCAGGGAACTTGTCTACCTATTCTGTTATACTGTACTCTCACAAGTGTTTAGTACAGTGCTCTGCACACTGTAAGCACTCAATAAATACCACTGATTGATTGATTGATTGGTTCTAAGAGTAGAGCTGATCCAAGGTAAATAATAATGTTGGTATTTGTTAAGCGCTTACTACGTGCAGAGCACTGTTCTAAGCGCTGGGGTAGATACAGGGAAATCAGGTTGTCCCACGTGAGGCTCACAATTAATCCCCATTTTATAGATGAGGGAACTGAGGCACAGAGAAGTTGTGACTTGCCCACAGTCACACAGCTGACAAGTGGCAGCGCGGGGATTCGAACTCATGACCCTTGACTCCCAAGCCCGGGCTCTTTCCACTGAGCCACGCTGCTGCATATCATCGTGGTGTCCTTCTGCTCCTGCCCCCATGGTAACCACCGCTCCGCCGGCGTCGGCCCTGGCCCCGCCACCGCCCCTGGATTACCACCACCATTACCACCAGCAGCAGCAGCACCTGCTCAATAATGGGAGTACCGGTAGCAGCGGAGCCGTCGACGGGTCAATGGTATATACTGATCAATAGCATATACTGAGCTCTTCCTTTGTGTGAATGACTGTAATGAACACTTGGAAGTGTCCAACAGAACAGAGTTGATAGCCACGTTCCCTGCCAACAGGAGTTTTCAGTCAAGAGGGGGACTAATTTACCAGATTCACTTGGCAACTCGACCAGCCAACCACTTGACTGAGGGGTGAGCTACCGGAGGATAGGAATCACGTCTATCAATTCCGTTGTCCTCTCCCGTGCGCTCAGGACTGCGCTCTGCACATAGTAGGTCCTCGATAAATACGACCAATTAATAGTAGGGGAGAAGCAAGTGGAGGATCGCTTCGACCCCTGACGTTACCTTACCCAAACAGGATTCAGTGTGTCACCTTAGGTCCAAGACCCGTGGGGAACTTGGGACTAATTTTTCACATGAAGGGTGAGCTGGGTCTCCCCAATGCAAGGTGCGAGAATAAAGATAGCTTGCTTTGACCGGGGAGGGAGCCGCCAGTCCCGCAAATCCTGCGGGGCAGACTGGGTTAGATAATAATGATGGCATTTGTTGAGCGCTTACTATATGTCAAGCACTGTGCTGGATGACCCACGGAGCTGGGAAAGTTACGGCTTTGACTCGGGCTACCTCAAGGGGATTGTTTTTTCCAGCTCATCCCTTGACAGCACCCCCGGCACAGGCTAGTGGAAGTCACAGGGGAGTTTAGGAGAAATGTGGTCATCAGGACAGGACAGTCCTGGAGTAAGGGCTATATGGAAGGCCTGCTTCTACTACATTAGTCCCCCTCTTGACTGGAAGCTCCTTGGGGACGAGGAAAGTGTCTATCAACTCTGTTCTACTGTACTCTCCCAAGTGTTCAGTACAGTGTTCCACACACAGGAAGCACTCTGTAAATACCATTGATTGATAAGTCAACTCTTCAGGGGGATCCCGGGATGATCTAGACTGTGAGTTTGTTATAGGGTGGGACTGTCACTCTCGATTGCTGTATTGTATTTTCCCAAGTGGGTGGTATAGTGCTCTGCACACTGTAAAGCTCAATAAGTATGAATAAAGGAATGAAAGAAGGAATGAATATCTGTCTTGGATTAGCTCTGCTCTTGGAATCAATTAATTGATCATTTTTTTTACGCTGCTTTCGCTGTTTCACAGAATGTTAGCCTATGGTGACTGCTATCACCATGGGAATCTTATGACAGAATATTATATTTAGTCATCAATACTACCACCAGGTACTGAAGAGTTGTTGCACATAAGAACAGAGGGCTAAAATTTACCAATATCATGATGACTTTGATATTTGGAGAAGCAGCATGGCTTGGTGGAAAAAGCACAGGCTTGGGAGTCAGGGGATGTGGGTTCTAATTCTGGCTCTACCACTTGTCTGCTGTGTGACCTTGGGCAAGCCACTTAATTTCTCTGTGCCTCAGTTACCTCATCTGTAAAATGGGGAGTAGGACTGTGAGCCCCTCATGGGACAACCTGATTACCTTGTATCTACCCCAGCGCTTAGAACAGTGCTCGGCACATAGTAAGCACTTAACAAATGCCATCATTATCATTATTATTATTACCCCAGTCCTTAGAACAGTGGCACATAGTAAGCGCTTAACAAATACCCTGATCATTATTATTATTATAATTTATTAACCGTCTACCATGTATCAGGCATTGCTCCCATGAATTTTCAAAGCACGTACATAGTGCCGTGTATTAAAAATTTTCCACAGACTATATCAGCAAAGAACAGATGGCTGCCCTTGTAACGTTTACCTAACAAAATAGGGAAATTAAATAAAACTGCAGTTTATATTATTAGTAGTACTATTATTAGAAATAGTGGTATTTTTTAAGTTCTGATTGTATGCCAAGCACTGTACTAAGAAGTGGCTTACAGTTCCTCTAGACTGTAACCTTATTATGGGCAGGGAATGTGCCTGCTAATTCTGTTGTTATTATACTCTCAAGTGCTTAGCAAAGTCCTCTGCACATAGAAAGGGCTCAATAAATACCATCAATTGGTAGATAAAAGATAATCAGGTTGGACACAGTCCCTGTCCCACATGCGGTTCACAGGCTAAGAGGGAGATCCTGTACTGACTATGCATATGATTATCAGCAGTGCATTTTTCAATCAATTAGGGGAGACATGAGGAAAATAATATTAATAATAATGGTGTTTGTTAAGCACTTACTATGTGCCAGGCACGGTACTAAGTGCTGGGGTTGGTACAAGCAAATAGGGTTGGACACAGTCCCTGTCTCATATGGGATTCAGTCTTGATCCCTATTTTACAGGTGAGGTAACAGGCCCAGAGAAGTCAACTGACTTGCCCAAGGTCACACAGCAAACAAGTTGGAGCAGCTGGGATCAGAATCCATGACCTTCTGACTCCCAGAACCATGCTCTACCCACTATACTATGCTGCTTCTCACATAAACATTCTCTCTTCTGAAAAGGGTAGAATATAGTCAGGAGGAAATGGAGAGCAGACATTCCCCATCTACGAAGCGGTTTGTTCTCAACAATTTACACTTGCTAAATTCTTTTTATTCAGAAATCTCAGGGCACTTAATAAAAAACTCCATTTTACTGCTGGACAGTTGCGTTGCCTTTTCCAAAAACAGCTCATAGTGGGGTCTCTGTCTTAGTGGCCTTGATCACTGTGTTCTTCACTTCCACAGACAGTTCAAGGGGATTTGCTTAGTCCTAAACCAAAGTGAGGCGCAAATCAGCCCCTGGGTGTATTAAAATCTGCCAATAAAATCACCTAGTGGTTCCCGTTCTCATGGACAATGAGGGTACTCTGTTTACTGCCCATCACTATTATCATCACTAAAGATAAATGCAGTATTCACTGCAATATTTTGGAATGTCCCCTGCGAGTATTAAGTTCTGAGTAGCCCAACTTTTGCCCTTCTCCCAAATATCCCAAGGAATGGTTGAGAATCTTGACAAAAAAGCAGGTTTTGAAAGACAGATTTAAAACATGGAATAGCAGGATCAGGGAAGAGAAAAATCTTCACGGACATTAGGGTGAGGGGCTTAATGTTTTGAAATTGTAGGAGATGCCAAAATGTCATTAGAAACTATTATAGCAACTACTGAGAAACATCGAGGCGTACTGTCACCCAAAGTGAACAAGTGAGATAGTTTATTAAATGAGAACGGACATAAGAGTCTAGAGGGATGACAGGGCGATCAAACTCTTTTAGGCTTACCTGATTCTGTTTCAGAGTGGACACTAACTTCTGCAAAGTGATATTTTCCTCTTCCAGTTCAGTATAGTCTTGAAGGAGCCGGGCCTCTCGGAACTTGTATTCTCGGATTTCATCCTTCATCCGTACTCTCTGCAGCTCCACCATTTCATTGTTCTATGAGTGGAAGAACGAGCCGGTTACATACAATTTCTCACCGTACCCTGGTTCTTGACCCTCCCACCTTCGATCCCTTTTTGAAGCTCGTGAAAACATTTCAGAGTTATTAGGAGTCAAATTTATTGAGCTCCCACTGGATATCTCAGTTAGTCAGTCAGTCAATGGTATTTATTGAGCACTTACTGTGTGCACAGCATTGAACTAGCACTTGGGAGAGTACAATACAAAAATAAAAAGACACATTCCCTGCCCACAATGAGCTTACAGTCTAAAGTGGCGGGGAGACAGACATTAACATATATATATATATATGTGTGTGTGTATATATATATATATATGTATATATAAACAAATGTAGATATGGACATAAGTCCTTTGGGGCTGGGGTGTGGTAAATGACAAGAGCAAGTCAGGGCGATGCAAAAGGGGGTGGGAGAAGAGGAAAGGAGAGCTATAAATATGTAAATTTCAGATACATAAATATATAAATTGCAGGGTTTATTTTGCCTGCAACCCCTGCCCCACATTCTCCCCCTAGCCTGGAACTCCCTCCCCATCTATAGACACCAGACTACCACTCTCCCAACCCTTCAAACTCTTATTAAAGTCAGACTGCCTTCAAAAGGCTTTCCCAATTAAGCTCTCTTTTCCCCACCTCAGCTCTCCCTTCTGTATCTTCTATGCACTCTGACCTTTGGGAATTTGATACTTGCCCCACCCTCAACCCCAGAGAACTTATGTACATAACTAAAAATTAAATATTACAAATTATTTATATCAGTACCTTTCTCCCCCTCTTGACTGGTGGGCAGGGATTGTCTCTGTTGCTGAACTGTACTTCCCAAGCACTTAGTACAGTGCTCTGCACACAGTAAGTGCTCAAAAAATACAATTGGATGAATGATTGTACTCTCCCAAGCGCTTACTACAGTGCTCTGTATATAGCAAGTGCTTAATAAATACCACTAGTTAATTCATTGATTGATTAATGAAATGCCTTGTCATTCCCAGCTCACAAGGAGCTTACACTCTAATGGGGAAAACAAGAAACTACTGCCCGCAGAGTAATGAAAAAAAAACAAACTGTTTTAGCATGAAAATGAGAGTTCTATTCACCAATGTCATCTCTTTTTGGCCTGTGACTAATAATGCAATTAGGCTGGTACTGCATTCAATTATTAAGTCGCATTTACTGTATAATTACTGCATTCGGAGAGAGTCGGGAACTTGGAAGGGTTTCATAAAAATAAGGGACACAGTCCCTGCCCTCAAGGAATGTCTACTCTGATGGAGAACACCAGGAGACAAACTGTTTATTTAAGGTGGGAGTAGAACAAAAACTCGAGAAACAACGGCACAGGTAAGAGTACCAACTACTAAGTAAAGAAACCAAGGAGCTTGTAAATCAATATATACATGCAAGTGCTAAAGGAGAATGTGTATAAACATGTATTCTTATTCTGGTATTTGTTAAGCACTTCCTCCATGACAAAAACTGTTCTAAGTGTTAGGGTAGATATAACTTAATCAGGTTGGACGCAGTCCCTGTCGCTTGACTCCACATTTTACAGATAAGGAAACTGAAGCACAGAGAAGTCAAGTGATTCGCTCAAGTCCACAAAGCAGTCAAATGGCAGAACCGAGATTAGAATAATCATGTTGGTGTTTGTTAAGCGCTTACTATGAGCAGAGCACTGTTCTAAGCGCTGGGGGAGATACAGGGTAATCAGGTTGTCCCATGTGAGGCTCACAGTTAATCTCCATTTTACAGATGAGGTAACTGAGGCACAGAGAAGTGAAGTGACTTGCCCGCAGTCACACAGCTGACAAGTGGCAGAGCTGGGATTTGAACCCATGACCTCTGACTCCTAGGCCCTTGCTCTTTCCACTGAACCATGCTGTTTCTCAGTGTTAATACGGCAGAAAGATTGGAATTTCGGGATCCCCTTGTATTCTCCATCTACACTCACTCCCTTGAAGAACTCATTCACTCCCATGGCTTCAACTACCACCTCTATGGGGATGATTCCCAAATCTACCTCTCCAGCCCTGACCTCTCTCCTTTTCTGCAGTCTCTTAATTCCACCTGCCTTCAGGACATCACTACTCGGATGTCCCATTGACACCTCAAGCTTAACATGTCCAATACAAAACTTCTTATCTTCCCACACAAACTCTGTCCTTCCCCTGCCTCTTCTGTCACTGTAGACGGGAAAACCATCCTCCCGGTCTCACAAAACTGTAACCTCGGTGTGATCCTCAACTCGTCTCGCTCATTAAACCCACCTATTCCATCTTTCACTGAATCCTGTCGGTTCAACCTTCACATTGCGAAATCTGCTCATTCCTCTCCATTCACACCACTACCACATTAATCCAAGTATTTCATCTATAACCCACCTTGATCACTATATCAGCTTCCTTGCTGACCTCCCTACCGCCTGTCCCTCCTCACGCCAGTCCATACTTCACTCTGCTGCCCGGGTCATTTGTCTACAAAACCATTCAGGCCGTATTTCCCTAATCCTCAGGGACCTCCAGTGATTGTCCATCCACGTCTGCATCAAACAGAAACTCCTTACCATCAGCTTTAAAGCATTCAATCCCCTCAGCCCCTCCTACCTTACCTCGCTGTTCTCCTATAGCGCGGCCCACAAACTTTGCTCCTCTAATACCAACCTACTCACTGTGCCTTTATCCCGTCTACCTCATCGCTGACCTCTCGCCCACATCCTGCCTCTGGTCGGGAACACCCTCCCTCTGTGTATCCGACAGACGCTCTCCTCTCCCCACCTTCAAAACCTTATTAAAGGCACATCTCGTCCAAGAGGCCGTCTCTGACTAAGCTCTCATTTCCTCTTCTGATAATAATCATGGTATTTGTTAAGCACTTGTGCAGAGCACTTGGAATGTACAATTGGGCAACAGATAGAGAAAATCCCTGCCCAATGATGGGCTCACAGTCTAAACGGGGGAGACAGACAGCAAAGCAAAAGAGAACAAAACAAGACATCATCATCAAGATAATCAGAATTAAGGAGATATACACTCCATTAACAAAATAAATAGAGTAATAAATAATCGAGACTGCTCTCTCAAAGGTCACCCATGACCTCCTTCTTGCCAAATCCAACGGCTCCTACTCTATCCTAATCCTCCTCGACCTCTCAGCTGCCTTTGACACTGTAGACCATCCCCTTCTCCTCCACACCTTATCTCACCTTGGCTTCATGGAATCCGATCTCTCCCGGTTCTCCTCTTATCTTTCTGGCCATTCATTCTCAGACTCCTTCGCGGGCTCCTCCTCCACCTCCCATCCTCTAACTGTAGGAGTTCCTCAAGGGTCAGTTCTTGGCCCTCTTCTGTTCTCCATCTACACTCACTTCTTCGGTGAACTCATTCGCTTCCCGGCTTCAACTATCATCTCTATGCAGATGACACACAGATCTCTACATCTCTGCCCCTGTCCTCTCTCCCTCCCTTCGGGCTCTTATCTCCTCCCGCCTCCGGGACGTCTCCACCTGGATGTCTGTCGGCCATCTAAAACTCAACATGGCCAAAACTGAGCTCCTCATCTTCCCTCCCAAGCCCTGTCCTCTTCCTGACTTGCCCATCACTGTGAACGGTACGACCATCCTCCTCGTCTCTCAGGCCCAGCGACCTCGGTGTCATCCTTGACTGGGTTCTCTCATTCACCCCACACATCCGATCCGTCACCGAGACCTGCCGGTCTCACCTTTATAATATCGCCAGATCCGCTCTTTCCTCTCCACCCAAGCAGCTATCTTACTGGTACAGGCTCTCATAATATCCCGGCTGGAATATTGTATCAGCCTTCTCTCCAATCTCCCTTCCTCCCGTCTCTCCCCACTCCAGTCTATTCTTCATTCCGCTGCCCAGCTCATCTTCCCGCAGAAACGCTCTGGACCTGTCACTCCCCTTCTTAAAAACCTCCAGTGGTTGCCTATCAACTTCCACACGAAACAAAAACTTCTCACTCTAAGCTTCGAGGCTCTCCATCCCCTTGCCCCTTCCTACCTCTCCTCCCTTCTCTCTTTCTATTGCCCACCCCGCACGCTCCGCTCCTCCGCCGCCCACCTCCTCACCGTCCCCCGTTCTCGCCTATCCCGCCGTCGACCCCTGGCCCACGTCCTCCCGTGGTCCTGGAATGCCCTCCCTCCTCACCTCCGCCAAACTAACTCTCTTCCCCTCTTCAGAGCCTTACTGAGAGCTCACCTCCTCCAAGAGGCCTTCCCAGACTGAGCTTCCCCTTTTCCCTCTACTCCTGCTGCTGCCTTTCTGCCCCCCCTTCACCTCCCCTCAGCTAAGCCTCCTTTCCCCCCCTTTCCTTCTGCTCCTTCCCCTCTCCCTTCCCCTCCCTTCAGCACTATGCTCATCTGCTCATTTGCATATATTTTTATTACCCCATTTATTTTGCTAATGAGATGTACATCCCCTTGATTCTATTTATTGCTACTGTTTTTGTCTGTCTCCCGCGATTAGACTGTAAGCCTGTCAATGGGTAGGGATTGTCTCTATCTGTGGCCGAACTGTACATTCCAAGCATTTAGTACAGTGCTCAGCATATAGTAAGCGCTCAATAAATACTATTGAATGAACTATAATCCAGTCGGGATATTATGAGAGCTTGTACCAGCACGATAGCAGTTTGGATGGAGAGGAAAGGACGGATCTTGGCGATACTGTGAAGGCTCACAGTCTCAATCCCATTTTACAGATGAGGTAACTGAGGCACAGAGACATCAAGTGACTTGTCCAAGGCCACACAGCAGAGAAATGGCAGAGCTAGAATTAGAACCCATGACCTTAAGCATATATTATATGCCAAGTCCTGGGGTAGATAATCAGATCAGATCGGATCAGACACCACACGTCCTTTCCACCTGGCAGGGCAGAGGGGGTTGGAGCAGATGTTTCTTCAAGGTTCCTTCTACCTCTAGGAGTCTAGGATTCTAATACTTTGTTCCTCACTGCCATCGTGTGGAAACGAATCCAATTTCTGTTATAAATTACCAGCAGCAGGAGTCTCTGTTTACACATAAAGGGAACGTACAGCCTAATTTGGCCTGTTCTTCATGCTACATTAACAGTGCTTTAAAGATCACAGCTGCTCAGAACCAGTCAGTAACCAACAAAGGAATAATGACAGTGAAATAAGCAGTGAGGAATTCTCTCCTCCCCAACCACCGTCCCCTCACACCTCCACAGGCCCCGACATCTCTAGCTTGGGGTGCCGGAGGATGGCAACCTTACAGACTCTCAGATGCCTCAGATGGCAATCTTACAGACCCTCAGAGTGGGTTATAATAGAATGACATCCTATGAACTTCAGGCTAAAGTTCCCCTCCTTCACCCCCAAATCTAGGACAAGGGGAGGCTGGGGGACCTTTGATCGTGGCCCATTTCAGATCTTCTGCACTTAGTACAGTGCCTGGCACATAGACAGCACTTAATAAATACCGTAATTATTATTAATTACTATTATTCAGCCACCCCAAGACTGGGCCCAAATGCAACATGAATTAATGACGTCATACGCACCATTTTGCAGAAGGTTTCGCTGCCACCGCCACTATCCCCATCCTCAACCCCACAACATGCCCACAATGCTTCTCTGGGCCTCAGTTTCCTCATCTGTAAAATAGGCATTCAATCCCTGTTCTCCTTCCCACATAGATTGTGAGACCGGTGTTGGGCAGGGACAGCTTCTGATCTGATGACTTGGTATATAATATGTTCTTAAGATCATGGGTTCTAATCCTGATCTGCCATTTCTCTGCTGTGTGGCCTTGGATAAGTCACTTGATATCTCTGTGCCTCAGTTACCTCATCTGTAAAATGGTATTGAGACTGTGAGCCCCATAAGGGACAGGAACTGAGTCCACCCCAATTTGTTTGTATCTACCTCAGCACTCAGTACAGTGCCTGGAACATAGTAAGCACTTCCCAAATACCATTATTATTATTACCAAAATTATTAAATACAGTAATTATTATGACCTAGGCAGTTCGAATCCAAGACCCCAACTAATACTCTGGTCAGTTCCATCCCACCACCACCAATCAATCGATCATATTTATTGCGCGTTTAAGTGTGAGCAGACCCCTGTAACTAACTGCTTGGTAGAGTACAATATAACAGAGTTGGTAGACATGTTTCCTGCCCACAAAGAGCTCACAGTTTAGAGGGGGAGACAGGCATTAATCTAAATTAATAACAGATACATACATAAATGCTGTGGAGCTGAGGCAGGGGTGAATAAAGAATGCAATTACAAATGCAAGGGCGACACAGAGGGGAATGGGAGAAGAGGAAATGAGGGCTAAGTCAGGGAAGGTCTTTTGGAGATGTGCGTTTAATAAGATTTTGAGATGGGGAGAGCGTCAGATTATTGCCATTGTTCTTGTCTGTCTCCCCCGATTAGACTGTAAACCCATCAGAGGGCAGGGACTGTCTCTATCTGTTACCGATTTGCACATTCCAAGCACTTAGTACAATGCTCTGCACATAGTAAGCGCTCAATAAATACTTTTGAATGAATGAATGTGAAGAGGGAGGGCATCCCAGGTCAGATTCAGGATGTGACCAAAGGAACAGCGGTAAGAAGACTTTCAGGATTTCAGGAAATCTCTACTTGGCTGTCCCACTGACACCTCAAAGTAAACATGTCCAAAACTGAACTCCTTATCTTCCCAGCAAAACCCTGTTCTCCCTCTTTTCCATCACTGTAGACAACACTATCTTCCCTATCTCACAAGCCCGTAACCTTGGCATTGTCCTCGACTCATCTATCTCCTATCACGTATTCAATCTGTCACCAAATACTGTCGGTTCTCCCTCCACAACATTGCTAAAATTTGCCCTTTCCTCTCCATCCAAACTGCTACCCTGTTAATCCAAGCACTCATCCTATTCCGCCTTGATTACTGCATTGGTCTCCTCACTGACCTCCCGGCCTCAGCCCAATCCAGTTCATATTTCACTCTGATGCATGGATCATTTTTCTAAAAAAGGTTCAGCCCACGTCTTCCCACTCTTCAAGAACCTCTGCATCAAAAAGAAACTCCTTAATGTCGGCTTTTAATCGCATTGTCCTATCCTAAGCACTTAGTACAGTACTTTGCACATAGTAAGTGCTCAATAGATACGACTGAATGATCGAATTAATGAATTCTATTCCACCTCGTTGCTTTCCTACTACAGTCCAGCTGGCACACTCCACTCTTCTAATGCCCACCTTCTCACTGTATCTCGATGTCATCTACCTTGCTACTGACCCCTTTCCCATGTCCTCTCCCTAGCCTGGAATTCCCTCTGCCTTCAAAGATGCCAGACCACCACTCTCCCCACATTCAAAGCCTTATTAAGGCCACACCTCCTCCAAGAGGCCTTCCCCAATTAAGTCCTCTTTTCCCTCAGCTCCCTCTGCCTTCTGCCTCATCATGCCCTTGGATCTGTGACCTTTGGGCATTTGATATTTGCCCCACCCACAAGCCCATAGCTGAAGTACATATCTTTAAATTATATATTATAAATTACTTATTTATATTAATGTCTGTCTCCTCCCTCTAGACTGTGAGGTCGTTATGGGCAGCGAACGTGTCTGCTAACGTTTTTGTATCGTACTCTCCCAAGCGCTTAGTATAGTGCCATTTACTGGGCCCGTTATTGGGCAGGGATTGTCTATCTGTTGCCGAATTGTACATTCCAAGTGCTTAGTATAATGCTTTGCACAGTAAGTGCTCAATAAATACGATTGAATGAACTAAGTGCTCAATAAGTACCATTTACTGATTGATTGAAAGAAACGAGATTGAGGTACAGTGAGTAGATGAGGAGTTCTTTGAGAAGGGCAGTAGTAATCATATGATAATCATAATTAAAATTCACCCCACCCTCAGCTCCACAGAATTTAGACACATATCTGCATTTCATTAGCTAGTGGATACAGCCCGGGCCTGGGACCCAGAAGGTCAAGGGTTTTAATCCCAGCTCTGCCACTTGTCTGCTATATGGCCTTGGACAAGTCACTTCACTTCTCAATTACCTCAACTGTCAAATGGGGATGATTTGCTTATATCCACCCCAGCGCTTAGTACAGTGCCTGACATAGTAAGCGCTTAACAAATATCATAATAATAATTATTACTATTAATAGCAATGTAAATCTCCTCCTCGAGACTGTCAGCTTGGTATGGGCAGAGAACATGCCTGCTAATTTCAAGCACTTAGTACAGTGCTCTGCGCAGAGTAGGTGCTCCATAAATACAAATGACTGATGGATTAATGACGAGGGTGGTAGCAGTCGAACGGCTGCTGGATTTGAGAACGGTTGGAGGGCGGCCATCTAGAGAAGCGGCATGGCATAGAGAAGCGGCATGGCATAGTGGACAGAGCCCGGGCTTGGGAGTCAGAGGACGTGAGTTCTAATCCCGGCTCCGCCACTTGTCTGCTGTGTGACGCTGGGCACGTCACTTCACTTCTCTGTGCTACAGTGACCTCATCTGGAAAATGGGGATCGAGACTGTGAGCCCCACATGGGACAAGGGAATGTGACCATCCCGATTTGCTTGTATCCACCCCAGCACTTAGTACAGTGCCTGGCACATAGCTCCTAACAAATACCATTATCATTATTATTGTTATTACCTTCGCTTGGTCCAGTGTGGTACACTGTGGCTATGGTTTACCTCCCCTCACTTTATCCCTGAAATTCCCAGTGGGCTCCTGAGCCCCACCTCCTCACTCCAGACCTCCTTTGAGTTCCCCTTCCAAGTTTCCAGGGCCAGGGGCATCGCTTCTGAGGGGGGAGCAGGAGGCGAAACAAAGGGAGGTTGGGCCTTTAAAATAAAAACAACCGCTCAAGGCATAAGGGGATCCAGCCCTCCCGGACAGGGTAGGGCCCCGCTAGCAACCGGCCTGTCTGGGAGAACGCTGGGTCAATGACCGACCCAGTGCAGTCCCTGCCTTCTCCTCTTCCTCCTCCTTCCCCTCTTTTTATCCCCCTCCCCCTCCAAAGCATTACTTCATTATGCACACTTTGCAGGTTAGCAGATCTTCCTTGCCATCAGCTTTAAAGCAGTCAATCCCCTTGCCCCCTCCTACCTCACCTTGCTGCTCTCCTACTACAACCTAGCCCACACGCTTGGCTCCACTAATGCCAAACTACTCACTGTACCTAGGTCTCGTCTATCGCACCGCCAACCTCCTGCCCACGTCCTGCCTCTGGCCTGGAATGCCCTCCCCTCCTCATATCTGACAGACAATGACTCTCCCACCGCCTAAACCCTAATGAGGGCACATCTCCTCTTTTCCTAACTAAACCCTCTTTTCCTCTTTTCCCATCCTCAATAAATTCAACTGACTGATTCATTGACTACCAGCAGTAACAGCCTCATTTTCAACCGATTGGGACAGAGTTCAACTGTAAAGTTCTGGAAGTCTTTAGGTTAAGATTCAAGTGAGATCCATCATGCTTGAAAACAGCACATTCACTGGGGAGTCAAGGATATTGCCCACATTGGACGATCTTTATCTCTTCATCAGTTTCTCCTAGCTCTGATCCTTCAAGCACACAGGCATGGCAGTTATGGAAGATTTAGATTAAGGAAGCAGGTTTTTGTTGTTGTTTAAGCTACACATTTGAGCATGAATGTGTAAAACCCTCGGGTGTCTTCAGCTACGTTCTTTTTAGGGTGGCAATTATTCAAAATGACTGACAAAAAACCTTGGGAAGTGCTTCAATACAAAAATGTTGGAATGAAATACTACTCTTTATGGTATTTGTTAAGTGCTTATTATGTGCCATGCAATATATTAAGCATTTTACTAAGATAATCAGGTTGGACACAGTCTTCATCCCCATTTTACAGATGAGGTAACTGAGAACTGGTAACTGATGAGGCACGGAGAATAATAATAATTATTGTATTTGTTAAGCCCTTACTTGTGCCAAGCACTGTTATAAGTGCTGAGGTAGATACAAGATAATCAGGTTGATCCACGTGGGGCTCACAGTCTTAATCCCTATGTTACAGATGAAGTTACTGAAGCACAGAGAAGTTAAGTGGCTTGCCCAAGGTCACACAGCAGACAAGTGACCAAGCCGGGATTAAAACCCTGACTCCCAGGCCCATGTTCTTTTCACTAAAGCTGAAGTGAAGTGACTTGCCCAGGGTCCCACAACAGACTAGTGGTGGAGTTGGGATTAGAACCCAGGTTCTCTTTCTTCCAAACCCATGCTCTATCCACTAAACATTTGGGACACTGGTTCTCTAGTAAAGGGGTTTATTCTGCCACAAGAAGATAAATTGATTGTGCAGAAGGGCTTGGATTTCCTTGCTCAGCTTTCTTTCAGACTCAGCAGCTTCTTCCATGACATCACTCTGAAATCATCCAAGGTTCCAAGGTGACTTTGGCAATTACATGTTTTAAAACAAAGAAAGGAAGATGGTGATTGTACAGTCATCACTGTGGGTAAAAGATTCTTTTAATCCTATAAGAATAAAATATCGGTATTACAGACCGGAAGAACTCCGGTCATGTATGAAATACACTATAATAAAGCTTTAATGGATGAAAGTATAATCTAGATAGAGAGGGTATTGTATAGTGTTTATAAATCTCATTAAATAGAAACAGAAGAACAGAAAAAAGCCCTACAGCTAGAAGGAAGAAATTTCAGGCCAGCGGAATTGATTTGTTATACATCTACCTTTTTTCTCACTAGAACGCCAGAGAAATTCATTAGCGTCAAACGCAAATCTAAAATGCCCCCTCTGAGGCACACAGATGTGAAGTGATTTGCCCCCTCTGAGGCACGTAGATGTGAAGTGATTTATCCGAGAAGACCTTCTGACTCCCCGATCCTTGCTCTATATATCACGCCATGCATAATGATGTTAAACCTTCGGGGAACCAGCCAGGAGACCAGAAAGAAAGCAGTTTTAGTAATCCAGTCAGTAGGTGATGAGAGATGAGTATTAGAGTTATAGTGTTAAAAATGGGGAGGAAGGGATAGATACTGCATATGAAATAATCTCAAAGATAAACCAGCAGCATTTGGGGGGAGGTAAATGAGAGGAGTCAGAGATGAAGACTGTCAACAGTGACGGGGTAGAGGAAAAGATTTAGGAGGGAGATCATTACTCAGTTTGGGCAGTATTAGTAAGGGGTCAGTGAGTCATCCAGACAGAGAAGCCTGAGATAGAAAAGAATCAAGGCTAGAGACAGAGATTTAGGAGTCTTTGGCATAGGGGGACGGTTGAAACTATGTAAAAAGCTGAGCAAACATAGTTGCTTCTGTGAAGGCTTTCCTCTGCAAAACAAAAGTAGAATCTTTTACTATTAGAAAATCTTGATCCCTGGAACTTGTTCGGAACTCTTAGGTAGCATTCTTTAGAGAAGCAGCGTGGCTCAGTGGAAAGAGCACGGGCTTGGGAGTCAGAGGTCATGGGTTTGGATCCCGACTCTGCCACTTGTCAGCTGTGTGACTGTGGGCAAGTCACTTCACTTCTCTGTGCTTCAGTTACCTTATCTGTAAAATGGGGATGAAGACTGTGAGCCTCATGTGGGACAACCTGATTACCCTGTACCTACCACAGCATTTAGAACAGTGCTCTGCACATAGTAAGTGCTTAATAAATACCCATATTATTATTATTATTAGCAGAACCACAGCCCTCTAGACTGTGAGCTCATTGTGGGCAGGGAAGGTGTCTGCTTATAGTTGTGTGGTACTCTCCCCGGTGCTCAGTACAGTGCTCTGCACACAGTAAGCACCCAATAAATACGACTGAATGAAGGAATGAAATGTTTCAATACCCTAAGGAGGCCCGACAGAAAATGAACAGGGGCAGAAGCACACGCTACATACTTCAGGGTGCAAAAGGGATGGTTTCGCCTCCACTTTCCAGAAGTCCTTGGGGTCTGCTGGGTGGACATTTCCTACTTGGCCAGTAATGGAAAAACTCCATGCTCCTTAGTGGGCAAGAATGAGTTCTGAGGGAGAAGCCAGGAGCAAACAGTGAATTGGTTTTGGTCGTACTGCGGGGTGTCAGGTCTGCTGCTCACTCCAAGGACACTCAGCGTGAAGGGATCACCTGCAGTAAGCAGGGAGAAGCAACGTGGCCTCGTGGAAAGAACAAGGGCCTGGGAGTCAGAGGACCTGAGTTCTGCTATATTCATTCATTCATTCAATCGTATTTATTGAGCACTGTGTGCAGAGCACTGTACTAAGTGCTTGATGTCTGCTGTATGACCTTGGGCAAGTCACTTAAATTCTTTGGGTCTCAGTTCCCTCGTTTGTAAAATGGGCATTAAAGCTGGGACCCCTTTGTGGCACATGGATTGTGTTCAACCTGATGATCTCATATCTATTCCAGTCCCTACACCAGTGCCTGGCACAGAGTAAGTGTTTAACGAATATCATAAAAAATCAAAATATCCCACTAGCTTAAGCTATACTTCGGGAAGAAATAGTATGTTAATTTGGGGCTATTTTATTAATCAATCAATCAATCAATCAATCAGAGGTATTTACTGAGCTCTTACTATGTTCATGGCACTGTACTAAGTGGTTGGAGGAGTACCATAGTGAAGCAGCCTGGTGTAGGTGGATAGAGCATGGGCCTAGGAGTCGAAAGGGAGTCAGAAGGACCTGGGCTCTAATCCCGGCCTCACTGTTTCACTTCTGTGTGACCTCAGGCAAGTTGCTTAACTTCTCTGTGCCTCATTCATTCATTCAATCATATTTATTGAGCGCTTGCTGTGTGCAGAGCACTGTACGAAGGGCTGGGAAAGTACAATTCGGTAACAGAAAGAGACAATCCCTATCTAACAATGGGCTCACAGACTAGAAAGGGGAGACAGACAACAAAACAAGTAGACAGGCATCAATAGCATCAAAATAGATAAATAGAATTATACATATATACACATCATTAATAAAATAAATAGAATATTACCTATTAGAGTTACCTCACCTATAAAATGGGGATTAAGATTGTGGGCCCCATTTAGGACAGGGACTGTGTCCAATCCAATTTACTTGTCTCCACCCCAGTGATCTTTACAGTGCCTGGCACATAGTAAATGCTTAACAAATACCACACAATATATACAACAGAAAAGGGATACACAGTTACTGACCAAAAGGAGCTTACAGTTTAGAAGGGGAGACAGACACCCAGAGCTTCTCACCCAGAGACTATCACTCAGTCAATCCATCAAAAGTACTTACTGAGCACTTGCTGTGTGCATAGCACTGTACTGAGCACTTGGAAAAGTATGATAGAACAGAGTTGGTAGACATAGTTAACTTTCAGTCTACAGGGGGAGACAGACACTAACAAATAATAATAATATTATGATAACAATAATGATGGTATTTGTTAGCGCTTACTATTTGCCAAGCACTGCTCTAAGTGCTGGGGTAGGTACAAGGTCATCAGGTTGTCCCACGCAGGGCTCACAGTCTTAATCACCATTTTACAGATGAGGGAACTGAGGCACAGAGAAATTAAGTGACTTGCCCAAAGTCACACAGCAGATAAGTCAGGATTGGAACCCATGACCTCTGACTCACAAGCCCGTGCTCTTTTTACTAAGCCACGCTACTTCTCATAAATAAATTATGGATACTAATAATAATAATGTTGGTATTTGTTAAGCACTTAGTATGTGAAGCAGCGTGGCTCAGTGGAAAGAGCACGGGCTTTGGAGTCAGAGATCGTGGGTTCGAATCCCGTTTCGGCTACTTGTCAGCTGTGTGACTTTGGGCAAGTCACTTAACTTCTCGGTGCCTCGGTTACCTCATCTGTAAAATGAGGATTGAGACTGTGAGCCCCACGTGGGACAACCCAATTCCCCTGTGTCTACCCCAGCGCTTAGAACAGTGCTCGGCACATAGTAAGCGCTTAACAAATACCAACATTATTATTATGTGATTATTATTAGGTGCAGAGCACTGTTCTAAGCGCTGGGGTAGATACAGGGTAATTAGACTGTCCCACATGAGGCTCACAGTCTTAATCCCCATTTTACAGATGAGGTAACTGAGGCACAGAGAAGTTAACAAAAATAATAATAATGTTGGTATTTGTTAAGTGCTTACTATGTGCAGAGCACTGTTCTAAGCACTGGGGTAGTTACAGGGTAATCAGTTCGTCCCACATGAGGCTCACAGTTAATCCCCATTTTACAGATGAGGTAACTGAGGCCCAGAGAAGTGAAGTGACTTGCCCACAGTCACACAGCTGCCAAGTGGCAGAGCCGGGATTTGAACCTATGACCTCTGACTCCCAAGCCCGTGTTCTTTCCACTGAGCCACGCTGTTTCCTATTTAAGTACATACGTAAGTGCTGTGGGGCTGAAGGAGGTGCAAATCCACCTGCAAGGGTGAGGTGGGAAAAGGAGATGTCATTTTGGGACATGTTAAGTTTGAGGTGTCGGTGAGATATCCAAAAGAGATGTTCTGAAGGCAGGAGGAAATGTGAGACTGCAGAGATGGAGAGAGGTCCAAGGTGGAGATATAGATTTGGGAAACGTCCACATAGAAGTTGTAGTTGAAGCCATGGGAGTGAATGAGTTCTCCAAGGGAGTGAGTGTAGATAGAGAATAGGAGGGGACCCAGAACTGAGGGAGCCCCACAATTAGAGGGTGAAAGGCAGAGAAGGAACTAGTGGAAGTGCAAGCCAGAAATGGAGCTGGGATTAGAACCCCGGTGACCCGATTCTCGTACTTGTGTTCTTTCCATTAGCAACACTGCTTCTTCTCAAAAGACAAAAATAAAAATCTTTTCTTCTTTGTTTTTACTCTACTAAAAGAGTCGATCTGGAAGTCTAAAATGTTTAAGGTGTCAGGAAATTTCTAAATGCAAACGGAAAAACAACAACCCTAAAACCCCTAAAGTAATTGGAAAGTTTTAAACCGCTACCTTTCACACTAGGAAACAGACAATCCTGTGACAAAATACTATTCCCCACATGCATCTGAAGGCATCCAAGGTGCCAGAGGTGCATGATGTTCACTGATCAGTGTCAGAGAGGAGGTAGTTTTTGATTTCATTCATCAATGGAACTAGCATTTTTTCAAATTATTTTGAACATGAATACTCAGCCTATTACAGACTCTTCTTCAAATATCATCATCATTCATTCATTCAATAGTATTTACTGAATACTATTGAATCATCCTCATCAGTGGCAAATATTGAGCGCTTACTATGTGCAGAGCCCTGAACTAAGTGCTGGGAAGAGTGTCTTGTCTTGTCTTATGCCGTCGAGTCATTTCCGACCCACAAGGACAACACGGGAAGAGTACAATACAAGAAAGTAGGCAGACATATTCCCTGCCCACGAGCTTATTGTCTAGAATGGGAGACAGAAATTAATGGAAAAAAAAGGATTTATAATATATAATTTGATGACATGTACACAAGTGCTGTGGGGATGAGGGACAGAGTACAGTTAAGTCCTCTGCAGATGGCAAGAAATAGGGATGAATGAATGTGAAGTCACGTATTTAATGAGGCAAAATATGCCACAATCAATCCATCATATTTACTGAGTGTTTACTGTGGGCAGAGCATTGTACTAAGCACTTGGGAGAATACAATATAACAGAGTTGTTAGGTATGTTTCTTGCCCACAACAAGCTTACAGTCTAGAGGACAAGCAGTTAGTAACTTTATCTTTCATGCCGCTCAGAGTCTCGGATCCATCCACTTTGCTACGCATATTTTGTGGTTTGAAAGAGACCATTCTGCTCCGCCCCTTCCTTAAAGATCACTATTTCTACTTTCCTAGTAGTCTGTGCCCCGAATAGCAGATTCAAAGTACTAATTATATGCAAGAGCCCTAAAGCTCTCTCTAGCATATCTCTTCCCTCTACACTGTAAGCTGGTTGAGGGCGGGGAATATGTCTACCAACTCTGTAGTCTTGTATTATCCCAAGCAATTAGCTCAGCTGTGTGACTGTGGGCAAGTCACTTAACTTCTCTGGGCCTCAGTTCCCTCACCTGTAAAATGGGGATTAACTGTGAACCTCACGTGGGACAACCTGATTACCCTGTATCTACTCCAGCGCTTAGAACAGTGCTCTGCACATAGTAAGCGCTTACCAAATACCAACTTTATTATTACAGTGCTCTGCACCCAGTAAGCTCTCAGAAAATACCATCGATTGATTAATTGATTGTAAGCTCACTGTGGGCAATTCTGTTATATTGTGCTCTCCCAAACACTAAAGTATAGTGCTCTGTACACAGTAAGCGCTCAGTAAATACCAGTGACTGAGTACATTTTACAAAACCCCACTACAGTGTCCAAAGGTAGGATAAAAGGTGTCTCTGTGAATGTAATTAACATTTTGTGGTTCAATATGAAAACTCTAATCTTCAGCAGATTCTTCTCCTCAAACTCTTCCCTCCTCCACATTTTTTTGGTTCCAAGCACCATGTCCTGGGATAAATGTAGGAATGGTCCAGTGCCCTCCCCCTGCCTCTGTTGCTGGGGAATTAACCTGTGACACGGACAAAGCTGAAGTCCGTTGTGTCTGGAAACACCGGCTCCACCTTTTAAACCAGAGTTCATGCAAGAATTCTATTTGACGCCCAAAGAAAAGCAGCATGGCCTAGTGGAAAGAGCATAGGTCTGGGAGTCAAGAGGACCTGGGTTCTAATCCCGGCTCTCCCAATTGTTTGCTCTGTGACCTGGGGCAAGTCATTTCACTTCTCTATGCCTCGGTTTCCTCAAATGTAAAATGACGATTAAATCCTACTCCCTCCTTCTTAGACTATGAGCCCCATATGGGACAGGAACTGTGACCAACCTGATAAAATCCGTATCTACCTCAGTGCTTACAACAGTGCTTGACACTTAGTAAGGACTGAACAAGCACCACAGCAAAACTAAAATAAAGCCGCATGGGACAACCCCAATTTTAAGCTTTCATTGAACATTACTGGTCTGCACCAGGCTGGCAAGACTAAGGCTTTTGGCATCATCCACAAGGAATCTAAGGAGGCCATCTGACCCATAGCAGGTAAAAGGGGGAATACCAGGGGTTTTTTTTTCCTTTTTTTAATGGTATGTAAGATGTGCCAGGCACTGTATTAAGCACTGTGGTAGATACAAGCTAATCAAGTCGGACAGAGTCCTTGTCCCACACGGGGCTCACTGTTGAGGTAATGGGGATTACCATTTGATAGATCAGGCAACTGAGGCACAGAGGATAATAACAGTAATAATAATATTTAAGCACTTACTATGTGACAGGCACTGTACTAAGCGCTGGGGTGGATACAAGCAAATCAGATTGGACCCAGTCCCCGTCCTGCATGGGGCTCACAGTTTTAGTTCCCATTTTACAGATGAGGTAACTGAGGCACTGAGAAGTTAAATGACTTGCCCAAGGACACACAGCAGACAAGCAGCGGAGCAGGGATTAGAACCCAAGTCCTCTGACTCCCAGGCCTATGCACTTTCCATTAGGCCAGGCTGCTTCCCTGTTCTCTCCCTTAATTAGACTACGAGGCCCTTATATCTCCCCTAGGGGTAAGAGCAATGTGAGGCACTTAAGTCCCACAACTACTATCAGTGGGACAGGCAGGATGTTTGCGATCTGCCTCCCTCATCTAAGAGCCGGTGGGCGCAACTCCTGTTCATCCTGCTATAATAATAATAATCATAATGATGGTATTTGTTAAGCACTTACTATGTGCCAAGCACAGTTCTAAGCGCTGGGGTAATACAAGGTCACCAGGCTGTCCCCCGTGGGGCTCACAGTCTTAATCCCCATTTTCCAGATGAGGGAACTGAAGCACAGAGAAGTGAAGTGACATGCCCAAGGTCACACAGCAGACAAGTGGCGGAGCCGCGATTAGAACTCACGTCCTCTGACTCCCCAGCCCGGGCTCTTTCCACTAAGCCACGCTGTACTGGGATGGCAGGGGAACTCGGGAAGGTCGAGGGGCTGCAGCCGGCCAGTGGAAGAGAGTCGGCCCATGCCATCAGAGCCCCGAGTGCCAGGGGACTGATGACCTTGTATCTACCACAGGGTTTAACGCAGTGTTTGGCACGCAGCAAGTGATTTAAAAAAAGCACAACTAGGTAACTCTTCCGGCAGCACTGTAAAAGCTGCACTGAACGCTGTACATTTCCGGGGATTGTACCTCTAGGAGCAGCCCAGAGCACAAGTGGCCATAGTAGTCGACCAAACGATCCATCAGTGCTATATATTGAGTGCTTACTGTGTGCAGAGCACTGAACTAAGCGCTTGCGAGAGTAGAATATAACAGACACATTCCCTGCTCACAATGCTCAGAGAACCATCAAGTCACAACCATCTATGAGAGGAATTAATATTCCTGCCAACACTCTCTCCCTAGTACTGACTTTCTCCCTTTTTCTCTCTCCATCTTTTTTCCACTGTCTCTCTTTCTCTAATTTTCCCTCTCTCTTGTGCTTCCTTCTTCCTCTCTCTTTCTCTCTTCCTTTCTAGCCTTTTCTACACAGAAGCAGAGTGGCCTAGTGGAAAGAACCCGGGCCTGGAGTCAGGAGACCTGGGTTCTAATACTGGCTCCACCACTCGCCTGCTCTGTGACCTTGGGCAATTCACTTGACTTCTCTGTGCCTCCGTTCCCTCATCTGTAAAATGGGGATTCAGTACCTGCTCTCCCTCCTAATTAGACTGGATGTCCCATGTGGGACCCGATTATCTTGCATCTACCCCACTGTTTAGTACAATGCTTCGATCTATCCATCCATCATATTTACTGAGCTCTTACTGTGTGCAGAACACTGTACTAATCACTGGGGATGCAGCGTGGCTTAGTGGAAAGAGCACGGGCTTGGGAGTCAGAGCATGTGGGTTCTAATCCTGCCTACACCACCTGTCTGCTGTGTGACCTTGGGGAAGTCACTTCACTTCTCTGTGCCTCAGTTACCTCATCTGTAAAATGGGGATTCAAAATGTGAGCCCCACGTGGGACAACCTGATTACTCTGTATCTACCCCAGTGCTTAGAACAGTGCTTAGCACATAGTAAGCACTTAACAAATACCATAATAGTAATTATTATTATTACAATATAACAGAGTTGGTAGACTTCCTGCTTCTCGATTTCACCTGGGAGCCGAGATCATCTTTTACTGATTACCTCAACCTACCCCAGCCCGACAGCACATACGTACATATTCCTCTACTCTTTCCTTTCCATTTCTGTAACTGATTTTCATGTCTGATTCCCCCACTATATTTTAAGCTCCTTGAGGGTGGGGATCACATCTACCAACTCTACTGAACTGTATTTTCCAAAGCATTTAGTACGGTGCTCTGCACACAGTAAGCCCGGCTCATCTTCCCGCAGAAACGATCTGGGCATGTCACTCCCCTTCTTAAACACCTCCAGTGGTTGCCTATCGACCTCCGCTCCAAACAAAAACTCCTCACTCTAGGCTTCGAGGCTCTCCATCACCTTGCCCCTTCCTACCTCTCCTCCCTTCTCTCTTTCTACCGCCCACCCCGCACGCTCCGCTCCTCTGCCGCCCACCTCCTCACCGTCCCTCGGTCTCGCCTATCCCGCCGTCGACTCCCGGGCCACGTCTTCCCGCGGTCCCGGAACGCCCTCCCTCCTCACCTCCGCCAAACTCATTCTCTTCCCCTCTTCAAAACCCTACTTCAAACTCACCTCCTCCAAGAGGCCTTCCCAGACTGAGCTTCCCTTTTCCCTCTACTCCCTCTACCACCCTCCCTTTACCTCTCCGCAGCTTAACCCTCTTTTCCCCCCATTTCCCTCTGCTCCTCCCCCTCTCCCTTCCCCTCCCCTCAGCACTGTACTCGTCCGCTCAACTGTATATATTTCCATTACCCTATTTATTTTGTTAATGAATTATACATCGCCTCGATTCTATTTAGTTGCCATTGTTTTTATGAGATGTTCTTCCCCTCGACTCTATTTATCGCCATCGTTCTCGTCTGTCCGTCTCCCCCGATTAGACCGTAAACCCGTCAAAGGGCAGGGACCGTCTCTATCTGTTGCCAACTTGTTCATTCCAAGCGCTTAGTACAGTGCTCTGCACATAGTAAGCGCTCAATAAATACTATTGAATGAATGAATAAGTCCTCCAAAAACCTGTCTGCTGGTGGACCTAGGGCAAGTTACTGAACTTCTCTGTGCCTCAGTTATCTCATCTGTAAAATGGGAATTAATCAATCAGTCAGTGGCATTTAGTGAATGCTTACTCTGTGCAGAGGACTGTTCTAAGCGCTTGGGAGAGGACAATAAAAATATAATTAGGAGACACATTCCTGGCCCATAATGAGCTTACAGTCGAGAGAGAGGGAGACACACATTAATATGATTGTGAGCACCTCATGTGACATGGACTGAGTCCAATCTGCTTAGCTTCTATCTACCCCAGCAATGCAATACCTGTTCTCCCTCCTATTTAGGCTATACGTCCCACGTGGGACCTGATTGTCTTGTATCTAGCCCAGCTTTTAGTACAATGCTTCAATCCATCAAACAATCGTATTTCCTGAATGCTTCCTTTCTTACAGTACAGTCCCTGGCACACAGTAAGCCCTTAAAAAGACTACCCAAAATAAATTCCTACTGAAATAACTACTGAAAGCCACCTGATGGCTTCCCTTGGCTTTAATAATAATAATAATAATAATGATGGTATTTGTTAAGTGCTTACTATGTGCCAGGTACTGTACTAAGTGTTGAGGTGAATACAAGCAGACAAAGTTGGACACAGTCCCTGTCCCGAATGGGGCTCACAGTCTCAATCCCCATCTTACAGATGAGGTAAACTGAGGTAAGCAATAGCATGGGCAAGTTATGAGGGTGAGACCTGAAGAGCGGTTAGTATAGCTCTCAATCTCAAAAAAGACAAATTCAGTGTTGGGAAGAGGCACGTTTAACATTTTAAATAATGGCTCTACAATTTAGAAAAGTTCTCCATCTGAATCTTTTCAGCTCCCTCTAGACTGTAAGCTGGTTGTGGGCATGGAACGTGTCTACTTATTCTGTTGGATTGTACTCTCCCAAGTTCTTCATACAGTGAGCCGTACACAGGACGCACTCAATAAATACCATTGATCGGTTCAAAAAGAATTCAGTTTCCGATGACAGCTGAAAGCTAATCGCGAGTATAATGAAGAGAAAAGTGCCGGCTCAGGAATTGCCCGGATAGAATAACTATTTCTCATCTATCCAAATGAAATAAATTAGACCGGCCCGTGGGGTTATAAACTCATATATTAAAAAAAATGACAGAAGAATTGAAAGGCAGGTGGGAAAATACAACCCCAACCCTGCCCTGTGACCAGATGAGGGGAGCAGCATAAATCAGCATTGAGCGTGGAAACCAATTTCTCTAAGTTAATAGACGTTCCTAGTGAGCTCTGGCCTACGAAAAGCAAGAGCAAATGGGTGCAGCGACAGCACAATTTTTCACCTCACTGTTTGACAAGGAACCCGATATGAGCTTTGCCAAGGGAGGTGGTTTGTGATTGTGCTATTGAGGCTTTTCCCTTCTTACCAATTCACTTTCCTAAAGCAGATTTGGAAGAGGGAAGAGAAGAAAAGTTTGTGCCGCTCCACATCTTAACCAAAAAAAAAAAACAAACAAAAAACAACCTTCTATTGGGAGCAGAAAAACATATCATCATTCTGTACTTCGAGTGCCTGAGGGACCAAAACACAAGACCTTTGGCATAAAGTCAGGGTAGGCGTTTTCATCATGCTCCAAGGATGCAAATTAGCAGTGCATTTCAACAATATTGACTTGAAACGGTCAGGATGGAAAGCAAAACTCTAACGGAGATGTAGTCACCGCTAGCATCCGTCTGCATCCGCGTTATCAGCCAAGAAAATGACGGAGCTTTCACATGAGGAATGGTGACCTACCACGAATCATTTAGTCGATTTATAGCACGGCCCCTGAAGCCACCGGCTGTAAGCCTGCTGAATCGGTTAAAAAAAGTAACTTACAAATATGGTAACAAACAACAAAGGTAAAGGATAAAATGACAATCTTTCCTGGAGGGCTGGGTGAGCCTGAGGAAGAGGACTTCTGGGAAATGGAGATATCAAGGAGGGCAGGGCCAGTACTGTAATAATAAGCGCTTACTATGTGTCAGACACTGTTCTAAGTGCTGGGGTGGATACAGGTAAATCAGATTGGACACAGTCACTTGTCCCACGTGGAGCTCACAGTCTTAATCCCCATTTTACAGAGGAGGTCACTGAGGTCCAGAAAATAATAATAATAATAATAATGATAATAGTAATGTTGGGATTTGTTAAGCGCTTACTATGTGCTGAGCACTGCTCTAAGCGCTGGGGTAGATACAGGGTAATCAGGTTGTCCCTCGTGAGGCTCACAGTCTTCATCCCCATTTTTTACAGTTGAGGTAACTGAGGTACAGAGAAGTGAAGTGACTTGCCCAAAGACACACAGCTGACAAGCGGTGGATCTGGGATTTGAACCCGTGACCTCTGACTCCCCAGCCCTTGCTCTTTCCACTGAGCCACAAATGAAGTGACTTGACCAAGGTCACACAGCAGACAAGTGGCGGAGCTGGGATTAGAACCCACGACCTTCTGACCCCCAGGCCTGTAAGTTATCCACTACACACGCTGCTTCTGGAAAACTATAAGACTGGTGGGGAGAAAAAGGCAAGGAAAGACAACATATCCCATCCATATCATCTTCACCTTCTCCCATCTGTCTGCCACACCTGGAAAAGTCCCGCAGCCTGGAGAGTCGAGCAAAGCCACAAATCCAGGGGCCAAATTTTGGGCCGGGGACCCTGGCCTTTGAGACCAACTGGAAACTATAATAATGAATCACTGACCAAAGGGACCCCATTGAGCTCCTCGAATGGACACGTGCAAGGTGGAAGAGTCAACTGGAAGGGTCAAGACGATGTCCTTCCAAGAGAACTAGGTGCAGGCCTGACCACTGATCCAGCCGTGTGGCCTGGGGGAAAGTGCCCGAGGCCTGGTTGTCAAAGGATCTGGGTTCTAATCCCAGTACCGCTACTTGGCAGCATGGCATAGTAGAGAAGCCCCAAGTCAGAGTGGATAGAACAGAAGCCTAAAAGTCAGAAGGTCATGGGTTCTAATTCAGGCTCTGCCACTTGTTTGTCGTGTAACCTTCGGCTTCTCCATGCCTCAATTACAACATCTGTAAAATGGGGAGTGAGACTCTGAGCCCCATTTAGGATGGGGACTGTGTTCAACCTGATTAATTGTGTCCACTGCAGTGCTTACTACAGTGCCTGGCACATAGTGAGTGCTTAACAAACACCCCAGTAATTATTTTTCTTATTATTTGTCACTGTGGGTCACTTCACGTCTCTGGGCCTCGATTCCCTCGTCTGTAAAAAGGGGTTTAAATCCTCCTCCCTCCTACTTAGACTGTGAGCCCCATGCGGAAGAGGGACTGCGTCCAACCTGATGATTTTGTATCTAGCCCAGCACTTAGCATGATGCACAGCACGTAGCGAGCCCTGAACATTTACCATAACGCACTGCCTTTCTGATGTGCCTTAAATGACACGTTACAAATGGATTCCAGTGACCGGTCGGCACGTGACAAAAACTGTTGAATCCTTTCCCAGAATAAACCAGTGGATTAGAGCTGTGAGAAGGAGGAAGATCCCACCTGAAATATCACAAGGAGATCCGTCGGACATATGGGAGTCACCGGGACACCGTGGGGACCCCACTGCCCCGGGTTTGGGGGCCAGGCATGGAATTTCTGATTGGAGACTACCTGGGCCACAAACCTAAATGTGTAATATAATAACAATAATAATTGTGGAATTGGTTAAGCACTTACTATGTGCCAGGCACTGTACTAAGCGCTGGGGTAGATACAAGTTTACCAGGTAGGACACAGTCCTTGTCCCACATGGGCTCACAGTCTCAATCCCCATTTTTCAGATGAGGTAAATGGGGCCCAGAAAAGTGAAATGATTTGTCCAAGGTCACACAGCAGACAGGTGGCAGAGCCAAGACCGATGACATTCTGGCCCCCAGGCCTGAGCTCTAGCCACTAGGCCACAATGGGATGGATCCCTGTCCCAGGGCAGAGGCTCTCTGGGCCGCCAGCCACCGGCCCTGCCTCTGGCCCAGCTCCCGCTCTCTCACACGCAGTCCAACCTGGGCCAGTGGGCCGGCACACCTGGGACTAGCCCAGAACTGCACGGGCCTCCAGGGGCATGACTGGAGGTCACTTAACTGCAGCGTGGCTCAGTGGAAAGAGCATGGGCTTTGGAGTCAGAGGTCATGAGTTCGAATCCCAGCTCTGCCACTTGTCAGCTGTGTGACTGTGGGCAAGTCACTTAACTTCTCGGTGCCTCAGTTCCCTCAACTGTAAAATGGGGATTAAGACTGTGAGCCCCACGTGGGACAACCTGATTCCCCTGTGTCTACCCCAGTGCTTAGAACAGTGCTCTGCACATAGTAAGCGCTTAACAAATACCAACATTATTATTATTAACTGCTCTGTGCCTCAGTTTCCTCATGGGTAAAATGGGGACTCTACACCTGTCTTCCCTCCTACTTAGCCTGGGACCCCCATGTCGGGCAGGGACCGTGTCCCACCTGATTAACTTGTCCCCACCCCAGAGCTTAGAACAGTGCTTGGCACAGACTAAGCACATAATGTCCTGGGTTCCAATCCCAGTTCTGTCAGTTGTCTGCTGCATGACTGTGGGTAAGTCACTTCACTTCTCTGGGCCTCAGCTGCCTCATCTGTATAACAGGGATTAAGAGTATGAGCCTTATGTGAGACAGGAACTGTGTCCAATCTGATGTGAGCCCGTTATGGGCAGGGATTGTCTCTCTGTGTGGCTGAATTGTACTTTCCAAGTGCTTAGCACAGTGCTCTGCACATAATAAGTGCTCAATAAATACAACTGAATGAACAAATGATCTTGTATCTACGCCAGCACTTAGTACAGTGCCTGACCCATAGTAAGTGCTTAACAGATACCATAATTAATTGATACCATAGCAATTATTATTCTTAATAATAATAATTATCTGCCTCATCATCAGCACTTCATCATCCCAGATCTGTTGGTGCTTTTGACAGTGTGAAACTTTCTGGTATAGAATTGGGGTTTTTTAAATGGTATTGGTTAAGCACTTACTATATAAGCCTTGGGCAGGGATTGTCTCTGTTGCCGAATTGTACATTCCAAGCGCTTAGTACAGAGCTCTGCCCATAGTAAGCACTCAATAAATACTATTGAATGAATGAATGTGTCAAACACTGCTCTAAGTGCTGGGGTAGGTACAAGTTAATTAAGTTGGACTCAATCCCTGTCCCGCATGGGGCTCACAATCTAAATAATAGATGGCTTTGTGCCACTCTAATGCACGCGAGAAACGTAGGAAATGGCTCGGCAGTGGAGAAAGGCCCCAGATGATCTACTTTACGGGAAGGAATTGTCCGTGCCGTTATTCATTAGGAGGAGCGGAAGGAGGAGCTCAGAAGAGATTATTCATTCTTAGGGTCCCTGGAAGCCTGAGGCCATGGCTCTGTAATTTATCTGTCATTTATCGACATATCTATAAATCATGTAAGGTATGTAAGAGAAGCAGCGTGGCTCAGTGGAAAGAGCCCGGGCTTGGGAGTCAGAGGTCATGGGTTCCAATCCTAGCTCTGCCGCTTGCCAGCTGTATGACTTTGGGCAAGTCACTTAACTTCTCTGTGCCCTAGTTACCTCATCTGTAAAATGGGGATTAAAACTGTGAGCCCCACATGGGACATTCTGATCAGCTTGAATCTCCCCGGCGCTTAGAATAGTGCTTTGCAATCAATAAATAAATATGAGTTTTGAGAAGCAGTGTGGCTCAGGGGAAAGAGCACGGGTTTAGGAGTCAGAGGTCGTGGGTTCTAATCCCAGCTCTGCCACCTGTCAGCTGTGTGATTTTGGGCAAGTCACTTAACTTCTCAGTGCCTCAGTTCCCTCATCTGTAAAATGGGGATTAAGATTGTGCGTCTCAGGTGGGACAACCTGATGACCTTGTATGTACCCCGCGCTTAGAACAGTGCTCAGCACATAGTAAGTGCTTAACAAATACCAAAATTATTATTATTTATATTAATGTCTATCTCCCCCTCTAGACTGTAAGCTTGTTGTAGGCAGGCAATGTGCCTGTTTATTGTTAGAGTGTATTCTCCCAAGCACTTCATACAGTGCTCTGCACACAATAAGCGCTCATAAATATGATTTAGTGAATGAATGAATGCCTCCCCCTGCAATCTGCATGCCCGTGTTGCATCTTGAGTTAGAAACCAAAGGGGTCTCCATCTATAGGGTTGACGGCCCGGCCCCAAGAAAACCCACCTTCCGGAAAATTCCCTCCAAATGGAACGGTCAGTTTCCATTCTGTCTTTAAATGCTCTCCAAAAGGGACACCCTCCACATTGCTCAAGAGGAAAGATCTGGGATGAGTGGAGCTCTCAGACTGAAGAGAAGGGCAAATAAATGCATTTTAATTTGTATTTTGCAGTTTCTGAGAGGGAGCCCAAGCTAACAAGTATAATCAGAGCTCAGAAATGCCTGGGTAGCCTCAACAACACTGGCCTAGGAGAAAGAAAATAAACGGAAATACTCATACAGAAAATTAGATGTTAGCGGCCCGGAATTCCAAAGGGAAGGAGTAAAGTAGAGCTTCGGACAAGGCGGCATTCCGGCTGAAAGTGGGAGAAGGCTGCGGCAGGAAGATCAGTGCCCTGGGCAGAAATGGGGGCCTTTCAGAGACAATAATAATGGCAGTGATGGTATTTGTTAAGCGCTTACTAGGTGTACAGCACTGTTCTAAGCACTGGGGTAGATACAAGCTGCCCCTCTCAGGGTCGCACCTGGAGAGTTTTCAGTCCTCTACCAGTTTCAGCTACGGGAGGGAGAGTCGAGCAGAGGTCTGTCCAATCCATTCCTAGCTTGCCCGGTGGCTAGCCTGTGGAAGGCAAACTGTTACGAGTCAAGGCTCACCCACGCTGGGCAGCAGCGGCATGGGTGAGAGTCGAGGGCGGAGACTCAAATCTACTTCGCGGAAGAAGGCGATGGTCAACCACTTGGAGATTTTTACCAAGAAAATTCTCTGGATCCACTGCCAGAACGATTGCAGATGGAGAGTGGGCCGTTCTGGGAGAGATGTGTCCGTGGTGTCCCTATGGGTGGGAAATGACTAGACGGCATAAGAAAGATACGAGCTAATCAGGTTGGATACAGTCCCGGTCCCACATGGGACTCACAGTCATAATCCCCATTTTCCAGATGAGGGAAATGAGGTATAGAGAAGGGAAGTGACTTGTCCAAGGTCACCTAGCAGACAGGTAGGGAAACCCAGGTCCTTCTGACTCTCAGGCCCATGTTCTATCCACTAGGCCAATCTGAGAGGGTCATGAGGCAGAGGGTTCTGAGCGAAAAGAGCACTCTGTATTGCACACATCACAAAATCAACACGAGGAGCAGTCCCTCTGCACGTGTGTGTATGTGTGCATGTTTGTGTGTGTGTGTTCATGTATGCGTGTGTACACATGCGATGAGTGCCGTGGGGTGGGGTTGGGATTGTCAATCCTGCACAGCTCTTTCAAACTCATTACACAGATCAGTTTCCCCATCAGAGGGCCACATTTAGAAACAAGAGAAGCAGCGTGGACTTTGTGGAACCAACACAGGCCTGAGAGTCGGGGGACCTGGGTTCTAATCCCAGTTCCGCCATTGGGTGCCCAAGGTGTGACCCAAGGCAAGACGCTTCACTTCTCCGTGCCTCAGTTTCCTCATCTGGAAAACAGGGATTCAATATCTGTTCTTCCTCCGCCTTAGACTGTGAGCCCCTTGTAGGTCAGGGACTGTATCCAACCTGATTATCTTGTATCTCGCCCAGTGGTTAGTTCAGTGCTTGGCAAATAGTAAGTGCTTAATAAACATCACTATTATTATTATCATTATATCATCATCATTATCATTTCAGATGGTGAATGCCTGTACATACAGAATTGTTGAAGAAAGTGTTGTTTGGGGAATTGATTTCATCATTCAGACTTTTAAGAAGGCATCTGAAAGACAGCTTAAAACGTGCAAAATAAAACAACTTTTTTCCTTGAAAGGTAAGTTTCAGGTTGCTCCCCAAATAGGCTTTATAAGTAACCAGTATTTAATGCCTCCTGTAGGTGCTCAATAAATTAATCACAAAGTGTATATGACGTTTCCAACACTGAAAGAGTAACCCAGCCCCCGGGAATAAAACTATGATCCCTAACACCTACAATCTAAGGAATCTGACTTTTCAGAAAACTAATCTGTCTTCTGTTAGCAAAATCCTCAAACATACATTTGTTTCATTTGCAATTTACTAACAGTGCCATTTTGTCATTCTGACAGTGCCTGCCTCACGAAGATGGCTGTGTAATGAGGAAGGAAAGACAGATCAAGGTATCCTCCATTGTTTTTTAATATCCCAAGATTAAGAGCCTCCATTGTTTTGTTTACAAAATGCACTTCATAAATACATAATAAATACAGTTCCAACAAGTCTAGACAGCTCGGGTGCCCCGTTCATTTGTGTTGGGAGCGAAATGCATTAAGGATTGGCGTCTCCTGCTGTTGACCGGAGATCGGGAAGCCCTGGCTCCAGAGCCTCAGCGGCTATATTTTAGAAATTCAACGTGCCGCTTGAGCGGCGTGGCCCGAATCGTTTTGTTGGTGCCACAGCAAAATGCTCTTCAGGAACCAGCTGGGCCACCTGGGGAGGGGCAGAGGGGCAGCCAAGATGGTGGCCTCCCTGGTGATCGGGTGGCTCGCTGTCTCTCCTCCGGAAGCAACTGGAGGTCAGGAAGGAGAGCCATCACCCCACTGTGGACTCGTGACCATCTCGGACGCAAGAAGGTTGGACTCCAGGGGGAAAAGCACACACAGACACTGAGAAAGGGCTGTTTTTTGCCAATGCACCCAGTGCCATGAATGGTTATCGTGGGTCCCCAGGCCTGATGGGGCTCGGAGCAGCTGGGTGACCCGGAGGCACGGGAGAAGGAGGAGGAAGAGGTGGAGGAGAAAAAGAAGGAACAAACAATTTCAGTTCTCTCCTCCTCTTTTCTTCTCGTCCAAACAAATGCTGGTCTTCTCAAAATCCCCCACCCCATCCTCACTTGAATTCTTCTGCTCATGCTAATGTGGGCAGTGGGTCTCCCTCACTGTACTGTATTGTCCTCTCCCTAGTGCTTAGTCCAGTGCTCTGCACATAGTAAGTGCTCAATAAATCCCACTGATTGATTGTTAAGCCCGTGGGCCGGGTAGGAGTGGGGAGTGAGGAGGAGATGCAGCTCTCCACCCATCTCCTTCCCGCCGCCTAACCAGCTTTTCAGAACTGGGGGCGGAAGGGGAGAGTTCGGGGGGAGAGGCAAAGTCCCATTGAACTGGTGCCTAGAGAGAGGGAGTAGCCGGGATGGATGGGGATAATCTTCCCCCAGTACACACACTCCCTCCCTTCTGCTGAGGCAAGAGCTGATTCAGGGTGAGGACACCAAAATCTGGCCCTTCCTCTCCGTCCAAACAGCTGCCACATTAATGCAAGCACTTATCCTACCCGCCTTGATTATTCTATCAGTCTCCTCGCTGTCCTCCCTGCCTCCTGTCTCTCCCAACTCCAGTCCATACTCCATTCTGCTGCCCGAATCATTTTCCTTCAAAAACGTTCAGACCATGTCTCCCCACTCCTCAAAAAACTCCAGTGGTTGCCTATCCACCTCTGCATCAAACAAAAACTCCTCACCATTGGCTGTAAAGCCCTGCATCACCTTGTCCCCTCCTACCTCACCTCACTACTCTCCTACTACAACCCAGCCCACACATTTCGTTCGTCTAATGCTTACCTTCTACTTCCCTCTCGTCTATCCGGCCGTCGACCTCTCGTCCACGACCTACCTCTGGCCTGGAACGCCCTCCCTCCTCATATCAGACAGATAATTGCTCTCCCCCACTTCAAAACCTTAATGAAGGCACATCTCGTCCAAGACGCCTTCCCTGACTAAACCGTCCTCTCTTCTCCCATTCCCTTCTGCGCCGCTCTTACTTGCTCATATGTCTGTCTTCCCATCTAGGCTGAGAGCTCGTTGTGGGCAGGAATGTGTCTGTTGTTATATTGTACTCTCCCAAGCGCTTAGTACAGTGCTTTGAACACAGTAAGCGCTCAATAAATACAACTGAATGAATGAATGATGCCCCTCTAAACTGTAAGCCTGTCATGAGCAGGGATTGTCTTTCTTTATTGCTATATTGTATTTTCCAAGTGCTTAGTACAGTGAGAAGCAGCGTGGCTCAATGGAAAGAGCACGGGCTTTGGAGTCAGAGGTCATGGGTTCGAATTCCGGCTCCGCCACTTGTCAGCTGTGTGACTGTGGGCAAGTCACTGAACTTCTCGGTGCCTCAGTTACGTCATCTGTAAAATGGGGATTAAGACTGTGAGCCCCACGTGGGACAACCTGATTCCCTTGTGTCTACCCCAGCGCTTAGAACAGTGCTCGGCACATAGTAAGCGCTTAACAAATACCAACATTATTATTATTATTATTACAGTGCTCTGCTCACAGTAAGCACTCAATAAATACAACTGATTGAATGACCTTCTGACTGCCAGGCCTGTGCTCTAACCATTATGCCATCCTGCTCTAATCCGAGCTCCGTCACTTGTCTGCTATGTGACCTTGGGCAATTTATGACTTCTCGGTGCCTCAATTATCTCATCTGTAAAATGGGGATTAAGACTGTGAGCCCTGTGTGGGACAAGAGACTGTGCCCTACCTGATTTGCATGTATCCACCCCAGTGCTTAGTACAGTGCCTGGCACATAGTAAGACACGGTCTCCGCCGCCGCTCTCTCCTTCTCCCACTCCCCCAGACTCACCGGTAAGGGAGGACGCGTCGGCTTCCTCCTCTCGCCCCGATGCCGCTTCCGCACTATCCCTCCTCCCCCCTCCCTCTCCTTCCCCTCCTTCGAAGCCCATATCATTCGCCTCTACCACCCACTCCAGTTACTTGTCGCCGTCATCTACCGCCCTCCCGGTCCCACCTCCGACTTCTTCAACCACCTTGACCCCTTTCTCACCTTCCTCCTCTCCTTCTCTCTGCCCACTCTGATCCTCGGAGACTTCAACATCCATACGGATGTACCCAACGACTCCTCTGCCGCCCGCCTGCTATCCCTCCTCGACTCTGCCGACCTCCTCCTCCACCATACCGCGCCCACTCACCGACTCGGTCACACCCTCGATCTTGTCATCTCCTACCGCCGCACTATCTCCTCACTCACCAACTCTGAAATCCCTCTCTCGGACCATAACCTTCTCACCTGCCTCATCTCTCACACTCCCTCCCCCTGCAAATCTTCGCTACTGCCCCACAGAGACCTCCGCTCTCTCGATCCCATCCGTCTTTCCAATAGCATCTCGCCTCACCTTGCCGCCCTGTCCTCTCTTCCCACTCTCGACGATCAGGTCTCCGCTCTCAACTCCACCCTCTCTACTCATCTCGACTCTCTCGCCCCCCTTTCCCTCCGCCGCTCTCGCGCCACTAACCCACAGCCCTGGATCACCTCCTCCGTCCGCCTCCTACGCTCCTATGCTCGAGCTGCTGAGCGCCGCTGGCGAAAGTCCAAGCACCAAGCCGACCTCACACACTTCAAATTTATCCTTTCCTGCCTTAACTCTGCCCTCTCCTCCGCCAGGCAAAGCTTCTTCTCCTCCCTCATCGACACCCATGCCCGTCACCCCCGCCGATTGTTCCGGACCTTTAACTCTCTCCTTAGGCCCCCTGTTCCTCCCCCTCCCCCATCTCTCACCCCTAATGATCTGGCCACCTATTTCCTCATGAAAATCAACACGATCAGGTCTGAGCTCCCCAAAGTCACCCCTCCGCCTCTCCCCTCCCCCCCAACGACCCCCTCCCCTACTTTCCCATCCTTCCCTGCAGTATCCTCAGAGGAGATCTCCTCCCTCCTCGCAAGTGCCACCCCCTCCACCTGCGCCTCGGACCCCATTCCCTCTCACCTTCTTAAAACCGTCGCCCCTGCCCTCCTCCCTTCCTTAACTTCTATTTTTAACCACTCAATCTCCAAGGGCTCCTTCCCCTCTGCCTTCAAACACGCCCACGTCTCCCCCATCCTAAAAAAACCCGCTCTTGACCCCACTTCCCCCTCCAGTTATCGTCCTATCTCCCTACTACCCTTCCTTTCCAAAATCTTAGAACGAGTCGTCTACAATCGATGCCTAGAATTCCTTAACTCCCATTCTCTCCTAGACCCCCTCCAATCTGGCTTCCGTCCCCTCCACTCTACCGAGACTGCTCTCTCTAAGGTCACCCATGACCTCCTTCTTGCCAAATCCAATGGCTCCTACTCCATTCTGATCCTCCTTGACCTCTCTGCTGCCTTTGACACTGTCGACCATCCCCTCCTCCTCCATACCTTATCTCACCTTGGCTTCACGGACTCTGTCCTCTCCTGGTTCTCCTCTCACCTCTCTGGCCGATCATTCTCGGTCTCCTACGCTGGAGCCTCCTCCCCCTCCCATCCTTTAACTGTTGGAGTTCCTCAAGGGTCAGTTCTTGGCCCTCTTCTGTTCTCCATTTACACTCACTCCCTCGGTGAACTCATCCGCTCTCACGGCTTTGACTACCATCTCTACGCAGATGACACGCAGATCTACATCTCCGCCCCTGTCCTCTCCCCCTCCCTTCAGGCTCGCATCTCCTCCTGCCTCCGGGACGTCTCCACCTGGATGTCTGCCCGCCACCTAAAACTCAACATGAGCGAGACTGAGCTCCTCATCTTCCCTCCCGAGCCCGGTCCGCTCCCAGACTTCTCCATCACCGTGGATGGCACGACCATCCTTCCCGTCCCGCAGGCCCGCAATCTCGGTGTCATCCTTGACTCGTCCCTCTCGTTCACCCCACACATCCTATCCGTTACCAAGACCTGCCGGTTTCACCTCTACAATATCGCCAAGATCCGCCCTTTCCTCTCCACCCAAACGGCTACCTTACTATTACGGGCTCTCGTTATATCCCGGCTAGACTACTGTGTCAGCCTTCTCTCTGACCTCCCTTCCTCCTCTCTCGCCCCGCTCCGGTCTATTCTTCACTCCGCTGCCCGGCTCATCTTCCTGCAGAAACGATCTGGGCATGTCACTCCCCTTCTTAAACAACTCCAGTGGTTGCCTATCGACCTCCGCTCCAAACAAAAACTCCTCACTCTAGGCTTCAAGGCTCTCCATCACCTCGCCCCTTCCTACCTCTCCTCCCTTCTCTCTTTCTACCGCCCACCCCGCACGCTCCGCTCCTCTGCCGCCCACCTCCTCGCCGTCCCTCGGTCTCGCCTATCCCGCCGTCGACCCCTGGGTCACGTCCTCCCGCGGTCCTGGAACGCCCTCCCTCCTCACCTCCGCCAAACCGATTCTCTTTCCCTCTTCAAAACCTTACTTAAAAATCACCTCCTCCAAGAGGCCTCCCAGACTGAGCTCCTCTTCCCCCTCTACTCCCTCTGCCATCCCCCCTTTACCTCTCCGCAGCTAAAGCCTCATTTTCCCCTTTTCCCTCTGCTCCTCCACCTCTCCCTTCCCATCCCCACAGCACTGTACCCGTCCGCTCAACTGTATATATTTTCGTTACCCTATTTATTTTGTTAATGAATTGTACATCGCCTTGATTCTATTTAGTTGCCATTGTTTTTACGAGATGTTCTTCCCCTTGACGCTGTTTAGTGCCATCGTTCTTGTCTGTCCGTCTCCCCCGATTAGACTGTAAGCCCGTCAAACGGCAGGGACTGTCTCTATCTGTTGCCGACTTGTTCATCCCAAGCGCTTAGTACAGTGCTCTGCACATAGTAAGCGCTCAATAAATACTATTGAATGAATGAAAGTACTTAAATAATAATAAAATAAAAAAATCAGAGACCTTCAAGACTCTGAAAAAAACAGAAAAAAACCCAGATAAATTAATCTATGGGGAAAATTGCTTTTCCAGCATTATCATGCATTGGCTCATTGCTTCTTTCTAATTGCATCAGAGTGAAGCCAGGTAATGGCATTCCCTGAACCCCTGGAGTCTGAGCCAGGGATTCACTCAGACAGGTCAAAAGCTCAATTCTGCAGCAACAGGTGATGTGGCTGACCCCAATTGAATCTGACAGTGATACAATGCAAATGTATTGCTATTGATAACATACTTAAGGAATGAGGATTCCAGAAACAGAACACTAGAAAGGTTGCCATTTTATTTACTCAACTTACTAATCCTGAATGGGTTTCTAAAACGAGTTTCCCAAATTTTACATTTCAATGATCAAGCCCTGGGGCACATAAGGAAAGGCAAAGTAGCCTATGTTACGGACGCAGAGCTTATGTTATTGTTAATGAATGTATATCTGCTTTGAATATTTACTCGGATATTGTTTCTGCATGTTCTGGGGAGATGTGAACAAACTAACTTAACAAGATAGCAAGTGACTGGGATTTAAAGGCTCTTATCTTCGTGCTTTATCTCTGGTTGTCCTTCCAAAATGTCATAAGACTCCAAGTGCCAGAAAAAAACAGAGTGATAAGAAATACATGGTTACTTATGAGGGGCATTCTTTCCTTTATACCGAGAAGGAGAGAAAGAAGTAGGGAATCAAAAATTCCTGAAGAAACTGCGGTCTGCTTTTCTTGAGAACATTATTCTACAGGCCAAGAATTCATTCATTCAATAGTATTTACTGAGCGTTTACTATGTGCAGAGCACTGTACTAAGTGCTTGGAATGAACAATTCGGCAACAGATAGAGACAATCCCTGCCGAATGACGGGCTCACACTCTAAAGAATTAATCTGGCGATCTCAGGGTGGATAAATGGACACTGGATCTCTGGGGAAAGGTAAAAATAATTGATGAGTGAGGTGTAGAGAGGGGATGGTCTACAAAGTCAACATCCATCCAAGGCAATTATTCGCATGAAACTGCGAGGAGAGAGGAGGGAGAAGTAGGCTGAAAGGTCCTGGTAGGAGAAGGGAAGTGTGATTTCCCAAATGCCTGTACTTTCCCACTGACCCATCCAATGCCTGCTTCCTCTTCTCAACTCCACTGACTTCCTGCTCGACACGCACTCCATCTCAACATTTCTTGTCACTGTATGATCTCAACCCTCACCAATTCTGAAATTCCTCTGACCACAACTTCCTCACCTGCTTTTTCTCTCACACATCTATTCCCTCCACCAAATATAACCCATTCCCTCAGAGATGTACAATCTAGTGAACCCCTCTAATTTTCTAAAGTCATCATGTCCCGTTTGGTCTCCATACCCACACTATCTTCTTAGAACATAGGCCTGGGAATCAGAAGGTCATGGGTTCTAATCCCGCTCTGCCACGTGCCTGCTCTGTGGCCTTGGGGAAGTCACTTCACTTCTCTGAGCCTCAGTTAACTCATTTGTAAAATGGGGATTGAGACAGTGAGCCCCATGTGGGACAGAGACTGTGTCCAACACAATTTACTTGTATCCATCTCAGATTTTATTACAGTGTCTGGCACATAGTAAGTGCTTAACAAATACTATAATTATTATTATTACTTAGTACAGTATCTGACACCTAGTTTAACTCTGTTCTCTCTTCCTTCCAGCAACATTATTTCTGCAACCTTATTGACTCCTATGCCCACTGCCCATGCCAGCTGTTTCAGATGTTTGACTCCCCCCTCAACCTCATCCCCGCCCCTACCCTCTCTGCCCTTAATGACCTGGTCACATACTTCATTGATAAACTGAAACAAACAGGAACGATCTCCCTAAAATCTCCCCTGCTCCTCTCCAGGCCCTCCCTCCTCCTGCCCCTTCTTCAACTCTCTCATCTTTCCAAACGGTATCTCAGATGTCCTGCCTCCTCTCAAAATCCAACCCTCCCCCTGAGCCTCCTATCCCTCCACATCTCACCAAAATGCACACCCCATTCCTGATCGCCATCTTCATCCCCTCACATTCCAATGGATTCTTCCCCACTGCTTTCAAAGATGGTTATGTAACCTCTATCCCAAAAAACCCTCCCTAGACTTTATGGCTCCCTCCAGTTATCATCCCATCTCCTCCTACCGCTCCCCTTCAAATCCCTAGAGTACATTGTCTACACCCACTGCCTCCACTTCCTCTATTCCAATTCACTCCTGGACCCCCTCCAGTCTAGCTTCGGACCCCATTCTTGCCAAATCCAACGGCCTCTACTCCATCCTAATCCTCCTTGACCTCTCAGCTGCCTTTGGCATTGTGAACCGTCCCCTTCTTCTGGAAACATAATTCGATTTTTCCTTCGCTGACAATGTCCTCTCCTGTTTCTCCTTCGAGAAGCAACGTGGCTTAGTGGAAAGAGCCTGGCTTGGGAGTCAGAGGTCGTGGGTTCTAATCCCTGCTCCACCACTTGACTGCTGTGTGACCTTGGGTAAGCCATTTAACTTCTCTGGGCTGCAGTTACTTCATCTGGAAAATGGGGATTAAGTCTGTGAGCCCCACGTTGATAACCTGCTTAACCTGTATCTACCCCTGTGCTTAGAATAGTGCTTGGCACATAGTAAACGCTTAACAAATATGATAATCATTATTTATATTAATGTCTCTTTCCCCTCTTTGTTGTAGACAGGGAATGTGTATGTTTATTGTTATATTATACTCTCCCAAGGCCTAGGTACAGTGCTCTGCACGTGTTTTTGTCTGTCTCTTTCCCCCGATTAGACTGTAAGCCCGTCCATGGGTAGGGATTGTCCCTATCTGTTGCCCAATTGTACATTCCAAGCACTTTGTACAGTGCTCTGCACATAGTAAGCACTCAATAAATAAATACTATTGAATAAGTGCTCAATACGATCGACTGCATTAAAAACCTCACCTCAGTCTTTATTCTTGTTGCTAGAATGGAATGACTGAAGGTAGGTGTCAGAGAGATCCCCACAGGCACAGCAAGCATCAAATGGAAAATTGTTCCTCATGATCAGTTCCCCTTTATCCCAACATATGTTACACCTGAGCTCATCAGATACACTAAAATACCAAGACTGGTTTACTAAAAATTATTACCATAGTTATCAAAGTCACAAATCAGGTTTAGCAATCTCATTCCCATGCAAAAACTCTAAAACTACAGGAAGGGGTCTGATAATAATAATAATAAGAAGAAGAAGAAGAAATAACTGTAGTATGTGTTAAGTGCATACTCTGTGCAAAGCACCTTATTAAGAGCTGGGGCAGTTACAGGATAATCTAGTCAGACTCTGTCCCTGATCCACAAAGGGCTCACAGTATAAATAGGTCAGGAAAACAGGAGAGAAAACAGGGATGGAATCCCCATTTTACAGCTGAGGAAGCTGAGGCACAGACTCATGACGTGACTTGCCCAAGGCCTCACATCAAGGAAGTGGCAGAGCCGGGAGGAGAACCCAGGGCTCCTGGCTCCCGGGCCCGGGCTCTTCTCCCTCTCCTGCCAACTTCAGGCCTAACTACTTCCGTGCTACTGTCACCCTGACGTACCCTGCCCACAACGGGCCCTCAAGTAACCCTGATGATGAAGACGATGACGGTGATGAGGACAGCGACAGCAATCTGTGAACCTCTTGAAACGTAGCTCACCCACTAGTGAGCGTGGGCTGTGAGCCTGCGCTACTGAAATAAAAAAGTCCTGACCCACTCTTTTCAAAGACACATTTTTTATGTGTTCCCTTCATTCCTTCTTTAACTTACTGTGTACAGAGCACTGTGCTAAGCACTTGCGAGAGTCCAAGAGAGCAATAGGACAGACAGAGTCCCTGCCCAAGGGAGCCAGGCTTTAGTAGAAATATATTAATTATGGATGCGGACGAAAGTGTTGCGGGACTGTGGGTGGAGGATGAATGAAGGCAGCAAGTCAGGGCAATGCAGATGGGAGTGGGAGAAAAAGAAATGAGAGCGTAGTCAGGGAAGGCCTCATGGAGGAGATGTGCCTTCAATAAGGCTATATAATATTGTTATACAATACATAACAATGTAGAGTATATATATTATATAATATATCACATTGTTAGACTGTACTCTCTCAGGTTCTTACTACAGTGCTCTGCACACAGTAAGCACTCCAACAATACGATTGGTTGACTGATAGCAAGGCTTCTGTCCAAGAAAGTGAAACATGGCCAGTGAGGAAGACAGAAGAGGGACATATTGACCCCTGGTTCCACCAATACTGTAGAGAAGTGGCAGGGCCTAGTGTATAGAAAATGGGCCTGGGAGTCAGAAGGATCTGGGTTCTAATCCCTGCTCTGCCACTTTTCTGTTGTGTGACCTTGGACAAGTCACTTCACTTCTCTATGCCTCGGTTCCCTCATCTGTAAAAGGGGGATGAAGACTGCGAGCCCTATATGGGACAGGGACTGTGTCCAATCCGATCCCCTTGCATCTAACCCAGTGCTTAGTACAATAATAACAATAATAACTGTGGTCTTGGTTAGCACTTACTGTGTGCTACGCAGTGTACTAAGTTCTGGGGTGGAGACAAGCAAATCAGGTTGGACACAGTCCCTGTCCCACACTGAGCTCACAATCTCAATCATGGGGCTTACAGTCTGAATTCCCATTTTACAGATGAGGTAACTGAGGTCCAGAGAAGTGAAGTGGCTTGCCTAAGGACACAGAGCAGCCAGGCAGTAGAACCGGGATTAGAAGCCGGATCCTTCTGACTCCCAGGCATGTGCTCTATCCACTAGGCCGAGCCTCACACACAGTTAGCCCTTAACAGAAACGACAATTATTATTATTATTATCATTGCTTGTCTCACAGCCAGAGGTTGCCAAAGCACCCGCAATGGAGGCAGTGAATGAGGCTGAGCCCATCTGTCCGCTTGGCAACACGGACCAAGGACAACTGGAGCCTTTCTCTCAATCCAAAGCTTAGCAGGGGATTTCTCCATCACAAAGAGGGGGTGACGACACTCTTGTTTGCCCTTTGGGAGGTTCACTGCCATTTCCCTACACTTTCACTGCCAATGCACAGGGAAACCGGATGACTAGAAAACAAGCTGGATTGGGTTTCTTTTGATTTCTGTTTACTGCTGTTTTTTATATGGTATCTGATATTATTAATATTAATATTAGGTGCCATCACTGTAAGCTCCTATATACCAACTCTGTTGTATTATACTTTTCCAAGTGCTTAGTACAGTGCTCTGCACTCAATAAGTGCTCAATGAATACCATTGAGTCATTTCCGATTCATGGTGACTCCGTGGATATACTTTCTCCGGAACTTCCTGTCCTCTGCCATAATCCGCAAACTTTCTAATGGTTCTTCCTTTCTTCCGGTATTTGATAAGTGCTTACTATATGCTAGACACTGTACTGAGTGCAGGGGAAGACACAAGCTGGTCGGGTTGGACACAGTCCCTGTCCTACGTGGGACTCACGGTCTCAATCTCCATTTTCCAGACAAGGGAACTGGGGTATAGAGAAGTGAATAGACTTGCCCAAGGTCATAGAGCAGATAAGATGGTTCCCCTGCTATTTTTTTAAGATATTTGTTAAGCGCTTTTTATGCGTCAAGCAGTGTTTTAAGTGCTGGACCGAATTCAAGTTAAAAAATTAAATAAAGTCCCTGTCCCACATGGGGGTCACAGTCTAAGTAGGAGGGAGAGCAGGTATTTCATCCCCATTTTGCAACTGAGGAAATGCAGATATAAGGCGAGTTAAGTGAGTGGCCCAAAATCGTGCAGCAGGCAAGTGGTGGAGCCGGGATTAGAACCCAGGTCCTCTGGCTCTCAGGCCAGTGATTTCTCCACTAAGCTATTTTGCCTCCCACACTGCTTTGGTATTTGGGTCACAGAAACACTTCTGCTTCTGTGCTAGCCTCCTTTCCCCCATACTTAGCTTTCTTCAGGTCCCAGAAGGTCCAATACAATGAAGGGGTGAGGACTAAGAAGTCATTAGAATTTCCAGCTTCATTGTCTCCGGACAATCTCTCCATATTATGGCCACAGTTCTGATTCTTACAACTTTCTGGCCCTACCATGTCCTCTTCGAACCCTCTCTCTAATCACTCATTCCTGTCCTTCTCCCCAGTTCTCTCCCCACCTTCAAAGGCTTATTTCACATTTTCTCCAAGGGACCTTCCCCGACTAAACCCTCATTCCCCCTCCTCCCTCTCCTTTCCGCATCACTCTCGCATTTGGATCTGTCCCCCATACGCACATGGAACCCCCTCCTCAGATTCACAGCCCCTCTTATTCACCTCTCCGTCATTTATTTTAACCTCCGTCTCCCCCTTGAGACTGTAAGCTCCTTGTGGGCGGGGGAAGTGCCAACCAACTTTATTGTATTGTGCTCTCCCAAGCCCTTAGTACTCTGCTTTGAACACAGTAAGTGCTCAATAAATAATAATAATAATAATGGTATTTGTTAAGAGCTTTCTATGTGCCGAGCACTGTTCTAAGCGCTGGGGCAGATACAAGGTAATCAGGTTGTCCCATGCGGGGCTCACAGTCTTAATCCCCATTTTGCAGATAAGGTAACTGAGGCACAGAGAAGTCAAATGACTTGCCCAAAGTCACACAGCTGACAAGTGGCAGAGCCGGGATTAGAACCCACGACCTCCGACTCCCAAGCCCGGGCTCTTTCCGCTAAGCCACGCTGAGATGTCAGCTGCCAACAAAACCCTCATCTCCTCCCACATCGGGGATAAGCAATGTGGGACAGCTCAAATTTGTAGGCTCTGTGGTGTTTTATGGTATTTGTTAAGTGCTTACCACGTGCCAGGCACTGTACTAAGCACTGGGTTAAGTACAAGCTAATCAGGTTGGACATAGTTCATGCACCACATGGGAATCACAGTCTTCATCCCCATTTTACAGATGAGGGAACTGAAGCGGGGATTAGAATCCAGGTCCGCCTCGACTTCCAGGCCCACGCTCTGTTCACCAGGCCACACTGCTTTCATGTACGAAAGGAAGAATCATCTACTTGCGGAAAGGGGGTGTCACATCATCTAACTCTGTTGCACTGGGTTCTTTTTATGGTATTTGTTAAGCGCTTACTATGTGCCCGTCACTCTTCTAAGCATCAAGAGAGATTATAAGGTAATCAAGTTAAACGCAATCCACGTCCTACATGCGACTCACAGTCTCGATCCCCATTTTACAGATGAGAAAACTAAGGCACAGAGAATTTATGTGACTCGCTCAAGGCTACACAGGAGACAAGTGGTGGAGGTAGGATTAGAAACCAGGGCCTTCTGACTCCCAGGACCGGGCTCTATCCAGGAGGCCACGCTTTCCCAAGCGCTTCGTACGGCGCTCTATGAACAGTAAGTGCGAGCCCCTTCTCTAGACTGTGAGCCCGCTGTTGAGTAGGAGTTGTCTCTATCTGTTGCTGAACTGTACTTTCCAAGCGATTAGTACAGTGTTCTGCACACAGGAAGTGCTCTATAAATATGACTGAATAAATCAAAAATACCGTCGATTGATTTTTCAGTTCCAAAAGTGGGAGCAGAACGGCCTTTGCAGCTTGTCATACCTCAGTTATGACTCCAGTGTCAACTTCAAAGCTGTCCATCCCCTTGCCCCCTCCTACCTCACCTCCCTTCTCTCCTCCTACAGCCCAGCCCGCATGCTCCGATCCTCTGCCGCTCACCTCCTCATTGGGGCTCGTACTCACCTGTCCCGCCACTAACCCCTGGCCCATGTCCTACCTCTGGTCTGGAACACCCTCCCTCCTCACATCCGCCAAACTAATTCTCTTCCCCTCTTCAAAGCCCTACTGAGAGCTCACCTCCTCCAAGAGGCCTTCCCAGACTGAGCTTCCCCTTTGCCCTCTGCTCCCTCTGCTGCCTCTCTGCCCCCCACTTCACCTCTCAGCTAAGCTCCCTTTCCCTCCTTTCCCTCTGCTCCTCCCCCTCTCCCTTCCCCTCCCCTCAGCACTGTGCTCATTTGCTCATTTGTATATATCTTTATTACCCTATTTATTTTGTTAATGAGGTATACATCCCCCTGATTCTATTTATTGCTATTGTTTTTGTCTGTCTGTCTCCCCCGATTAGACTGTAATCCCGTCAATGGGCAGGGATTGTCTCTATCTGTTGCTGAACTGTACATTCCAAGCACTTAGTACAGTGCTCTGCACACAGTAAGTGCTCAATAAATACGATTGAATGAATGAATAAATTCTATATGACATGAGTCAAAGGTTGAGAAACCAAAGGCCAAACAAAAATTATTGATGTGGCTCCCTCAGCATCACAGTGATTATTGGGAATTCTTTGGCCTAATGACAAACCTTATAACAGAATACAAGCAATAGCAATAAAAGTGTCATTAAAATCTTTCTTTAATCATGAATCTCAGTCTAGGAGTATATGAGTATATGAGATATTAAACACAAGAACTAAAAATTCTCTGGCTTTTTCAGCTCCATTTTGCCATCTTGATTAAGTGCATGATATCTTCAGCACCCTGACAGTGTTCAGGAAATTCAATCAAACCCGACGGGGCATTCCCAATTTTTAGATTAAATCAATTCCCTGTAGAAAAGCGAATGCCAGCACAGAATCTTAATAAACTGAGGCTGTCTATCAGGCAGTTCCCTGGAAACACAGCCCAGGATGGAAAAACTGGTCACTAAAGCATCAGAAACCCAAACCGGCTAACTTTAATGCTACTAATACCCTCTCTAGAGGGCTCATAAGCAGAAGGTTGCACCTAAGGACCTTGAAAAGAACAAACTGAAAAATTGAAGTGAATTATTTTTAGCCTGAAAATCAATATGTGAGGAATGGGTTGTCCACAAATATTAATACTGATTTTCCTGCATCTATAAAATAGATGAATGGCACAACATTTGGACATACTTAAAAATTCGCGCCATGAAACTCCTCGGCGGGTCGACTATCGATTAGCAAACACAATTCTAGGATGTCCTTTGCTGTCAGAAAATTTCTGCTGTTACTTATTTCAAAATGGAAGATCACTTCTGAAAGGTTCATGTGTTTCATTTGATCTTTGGAGACTCAAAAGATTCTTTGTGGACAGCCGATAGGGTATGAGTGAATTGAAAAAACATATCCAGAGAGAAAGAATATAGTCTAAATGGCATCTGGGAGGCTAACACAGTAATATTTACACATTTATATATTATATATATATATAACAGAGTAAAGTATGTTACATAGATTTTACTCTGTGTTATATAGATATATAAAATATATCTATCTTACATATATTTTACTGTCTTAGCTTCCCAGATGCCACTTAGACAATATTCTCTCAGCAGTGCCTCATCACACGTCTACCCTTCTCCTGACCTTCTCTCTGAGCATTGTTTGGTCCTCTTTGTTTTCCTCGGAGCTTAAAGACTGGCTATTGCACAGAAAATTGATGTCACTGGTGATCCAGGTCAGAAATTCACCACCTTTCTTATTGGTCTATTTAGAAAAACAATAAACCTGAATGGTCAAAATGAAATACTTCTCTTCTACTTGGGGTTATAAAAATAAATTGGGTTTTGGTGCCCTAAGAGCCCAAGAAACTGGAAGATACCTAGGTACTGCATTTCTTGTAATATATCTGTATCTCCACTGAAATGATGAACTGTATAATATCAACTATCTACCATGATGTGCCCTGGGCAGAGCTGGCTAGCAGTGGGAATTCTGTCCTCTGGGTCTTTAGAGATTTTACTAAAGGAATGGTATAGTCTAAAGAGCAAAGCAGAGTTATCAATCGGTTATTTATCAATCAGTGGTATTTACTGAGCCTGTACTGTGCAAGAGAACTGTACTAAGTTCTTGGGACAGTACAAGAAAGTCTTTTTTTTCTGATAGTATTTGTTAAGTGCTTACTATGTGCCAGAAACTGTTCTAAGTGCTGGGAGAGATATGACGTAATCGGGTTGGATGCACTCACTGTCCCATACGGGGCTCACGGTCTTAATCCCCATTTTACAGATCAGGTGACTGAGGCTCAGAGAAGTGAACTGATGTGCCCACGGTCACCCAGCCGACAGGTGGCGGAGCCAAGGTGGAAAACAGTGCCCGCTGAGTGCCAAGCCTGTGTTCTATCCACTAGGCGTGGCTCAGTGGAAAGAGCCCGGGCTTGGGAGTCAGAGGCCTTGTTCTTGTCTGTCCGTCTCCCCCGATTAGACTGTAAGCTCGTCAAACGGCAGGGACTGTCTCTATCTGTTGCCGACTTGTTCATCCCAAGCGCTTAGTACAGTGCTCTGCACATAGTAAGCGCTCAATAAATACTATTGAATGAATGAATGAAAGGTCATGGGTTCAAATCCCAGCCCTGCCACTTGTCAGCTGTGTGACTGTAGGCAAGTCACTTTTTACTTCTCTGGGCCTCAGTTCCTTCATCTGTAAAATGGGGATTAAGACTGTGAGCCTCACGCGGGGCAACCTGATTACCCTGTGTCTAACCCAGCACTTAGAACAGTGCTCTGAACATAGTAAGCACTTAACAAATACCAACATTATTATTATTATTCTACTTCTGCTCCTTTCAGAGCCCAGGGCCAAGGACACGCCTGGGTGAGGCCTGCAGGCCAGAACAGGGCTCTGAGCCCGTGGCCCCCAAACGTTCTCTCCCCTGCCCACTCCCCCGTCAGCCACCCTCTCTTTCTAGGATGGACAAATCTAAAATGCCCATCTCCCAGGTTCGGCATCCAAGGGTGCCCAGGGCGCTGATTGGGGCTTTCAAGCAGCAGGAACAGCTGCAGGTCAACTTCGTCCCTGCCCTTGACACCTCTGACGTTGGCCATGTGAGGCAGCCATCTTGAGGAAGTCTATATAGGGCACCATATTTAAATGTCAATCACCATCACAATCACGCCACTTGTCTGCTTTGTGACAGTGGGCAAGTCACTTAACTTTCTCTGGGCTTCAGTTACCTCATCTGCAAAAATGGGGATTAAGAAATGTGAGCCCCATGTGGGACAATCTGATCCTGTATCTACCCCAGCGCTTAGAACAGTGCTCTGCACATAGGTGCTTAACAAATACCATAATTATTATTATTAATTACTCTCCAGCAGCAGAAGCAGCACCCAAGGTGGTAGGGTCAGAAAGGGTCTGATCCCGTCAAAAGTGGAAGCAGCTCAAATCCCGGATCTCTGGAGGCAGGCAGGGTCCCACTCCGTCCAGGCCCGGGTCTGCAGCTCCTAAATCCCCCAACTCAATCTGGCCCTACCCATGATTGTTTACTTTAGCGTGGCTTAGTAGATAGAGACTGGACCTTGGAGACAGAAGGACCTGGGTTCTAATCAGCCTGGCTCAGTGGAAAGAGCCCGGGCTTGGGAGTCAGAGGTCATGGATTCGAAACCTGTCTCCGCCACTTTCAGCCATGTGACTGTGGGCAAGTGACTTAATTTTCTGTGCCTCAGTTACCTCATCTGTAAAATGGGGATTAAGACTGTGAGCCCCACGTGGGACAACCTGATTACGCTGTATCTACCCCAGCGCTTATGCTCTGCACATATTAAGTGCTTAACAAATACCAACATTATTATTATTATTAATCCCAGCTCTGCCACATATCTGCTGTGTGACCTTGGAGAAGCAGCCCGTGGCTCAGTGGAAAGCACCCGGGTTTGGGAGTCAGAGCTTGTGGATTCTAATCCCGGCTTCGCCACTTGTCAGCTGTGTGACTTTGGGCAAGTCACTTCGCTTCTCGGGGCCTCAGCTACCGCATCTCTAAAATGGAGATTAAGACTGTGAGCCCCACATGGGACAACCTGATTACCTTGTATCTCCCCTGGCACTTAGAACAGTACTTGGCATATAGTAAGCGCTTAACACATACCCTCATTATTATTATTATTTTCTGGGCCTCACTTACTTCAGCTGTAAAAAATGGGGATAAGAGTGGGAGCCCCATGTGGGACAGGGACTGCATCCAATGTGATTAACTTGTACCTACCTCAGTGCTTCCTGGACCCCCTCCAATCTGGCTTCCGTCCCCTCCACTCTACCGAGATTGCTCTCTCTAAGGTCACCCGTGACCTCCTTCTTGCCAAATCCAATGGCTCCTACTCCATTCTAATCCTCCTTGACCTCTCTGCTGCCTTTGACACTGTCGACCATCCCCTCCTCCTCCATACCTTATCTCACCTTGGCTTCACGGACTCCGTCCTCTCCCGGTTCTCCTCTTACCTCTCTGGCCGGTCATTCTCGGTCTCCTTCGCGGGCGCCTCCTCCCCCTCCCATCCTTTAACTGTTGGAGTTCCTCAAGGGTCAGTTCTTGGCCCTCTTCCGTTCTCCATTTACACTCACTCCCTCGGTGAACTCATTCGCTCTCACGGCTCTGACTACCATCTCTACGCAGATGACACGCAGATCTACATCTCCGCCCCGTCCTCTCCCCCTCCCTTCAGGCTCGCATCTCCTCCTGCCTCCGGGATGTCTCCACCTGGATGTCGGTCCGCCACCTAAAACTCAACGTGAGCAAGACTGAGCTCCTCATCTTCCCTCCCAAACCCGGTCCTCTCCCAGACTTCCCTATCACCGTGGATGGCACGACCGTCCTTCCCATCTCTCGGGCCCGCGATCTCGGTGTCATCCTTGACTCGTCCCTCTCGTTCACCCCACACATCCTATCCGTTACCGAGACCTGCCGGTTTCACCTTTACGATATCGCCAAGATCCGCCCTTTCCTCTCCACCCAAACGGCTACCTTACTGCTACGGGCTCTTGTTATATCCCGGCTAGACTACTGTGTCGGCCTTCTATCCGATCTCCCTTCCTCCTCTCTCGCCCCGCTCCAGTCTATTCTTCACTCTGCCGCCCGGCTCATCTTCCCGCAGAAACGATCTGGGCATGTCACTCCCCTTCTTAAACAACTCCAGTGGTTGCCCATCGACCTCCGCTTCAAACAAAAACTCCTCACTCTAGGCTTCGAGGCTCTCCATCACCTTGCCCCTTCCTACCTCTCCTCCCTTCTCTCTTTCTACCGCCCCCCCGCTCTGCTCCTCTGCTGCCCACCTCCTCGCCGTCCCTCGGTCTCGCCCATCCCGCCGTCGACCCCCGGGCCACGTCCTCCCGCGGTCCTGGAACGCCCTCCCTCCTCACCTCCGCCAAACTGATTCTCTTCCCCTCTTCAAAACCCTACTTAAAACACCTCCTCCAAGAGGCCTTCCCAGATTGAGCTCCTCTTCTCCCTCTACTCCCTCTACCACCCCCCCTTCACCTCTCCGCAGCTTAACCCTCTTTTCCCCCCATCTCCCTCTGCTCCTCCCCCTCTCCCTTCCCCTCCCCTCAGCACTGTACTCGTCCGCTCAACTGTATCTATTTTCATTACCCTATTTATTTTGTTAATGAAATGTACATCGCCTCGATTCTATTTAGTTGCCATTGTTTTTACGAGATGTTCTTCCCCTTGACTCTATTTATTGCCATTGTTCTCGTCTGTCCATCTCCCCCGATTAGACTGTAAGCCCGTCAAACAGCAGGGACTGTCTCTATCTGTTGCCTACTTGTTCATTCCAAGCGCTTAGTACAGTGCTCTGCACATAGTAAGTGCTCAATAAATACTATTGAATGGATGAATGAATGAATGAACAGTGCTTGGCAGAGAATAAGCGTTTTACAAGTACCAGCATTATTATTATTATTTCAATCCAGGAAGTGTAACATAGCCCTCGATTTTAAAAGGACCATGCTAATCCTTTCTTTCAATATTTTTCTCCTTCCTCAACTTCAGAAGTGTAGGAGTAAAAACATCCCTTTCATCCATTGCTTCTCCCCAATTTCCCCTGCTTCGATGTTCTCTGGGAGAGTTTCAACTTGCTAACATTCCCTTTCCAGAGTTTCTGCTGTTTTCTGAGATCCTTGCTTAAATCAAGTTGTTCCCAGTTGACAAGATTCATGCAGGCTCAGCTAATAATAATAATAATGATAATTGCTATTGTTCTTTTCTGTCCGTCTCCCTCGATTAGACTGTAAGCTTGTCAGAGGGCAGGGACTGTCTCTATCTGTTACTGATTTGTATATTCCAAGTGCTTAGTACAGTGCTCTGCACATAGTAAGCGCTCAATAAATACTATTGAATGAATGAACAATTGTGTTATTTATTAAGCATTTTCAATGTGTCAAGAACTGTTCTAAGTGCTTAGACCATTAAGTCTAAGAATAAACAGGTCAGACACAGTCCCTGTCCCATACAGGGCTCACAATCTAAGTAGGAAGAAGAACAGGTATTGAATCTCCATTTTACAGATGAGGTAAGTGAGGCTCAGAGAAGGGAAGTGACTTGTCCACAGTCACAATGCAGGTATGTGGCAGAGGACTGTGCTCTTTCAAATTGGCTTCTCACTACTACACTACTTCTCAAACACCGATCGTTTTTAATGACCAGAAAACAGAAAAGGGATTCTATAAATTTTAGGGTATTGTAAGAGATTAATCTGACCGAAATACTTCTTACTCTTTCCTGTAACCACTAAAACATGAAGCAAAAATAGTCTGTACACCGAAAGGCTAACATCAGTCAAAATCTGAAGCTTCCAAATATACCCTCCACAAACTCTACCTAAAGTGTATGAATTTTTTTCTGTTACAGCTTGAAAAATTGCTCCTGGCAATTGCAAACCTGGTCCATAAAGAAGTGATCCTTACCTTCCTTCACGCTGCTACCCAGGGGGGATGAATTATTGACAGATCTGATCTGACGTGTCAAGGAAAGCCACGGTTCGGATAGTCATTAAAAAGATAAACTTTGAGATAAAGGAGCCTTATATGCCCTAGACCACAAACGATCGGCTTGGCCTTCAAAACAGCCTCTGCCACTCCTGAAGCTTTTAAGGGTTGTGGGCCAACTCGCAGCCTCCTTCTGAATTCTTCCTCTGGAAATTTCCATTTATTTATGACCAGCTGGAGCCTTCCCCTCTAGCACTGTCCAGAGGCTAGTGGTTAAACAATGCGATGGTCTTTAGGGGAACTCACATTATGATAATGCACATCTGCTCTGGGCAAAACTGAACGATTTAGGAAAATTCTGCTCTCTCCTAATCAGTCCCCAGGAGCCCGCTCCATCAGGATGGGAGAAAGACGTTTTCCATTAAGCAGGGAAAGCTGTGACTCTATCGCTATTGTAATGAATTCAGAATGCTAGGAGACTGTTATTCAGTTATTTCTTCTTTATGGAAATCTGTCAAGGTAGAAAGATATTTCGAGAGTCTCTGCCAAGAAAAACACTGTGGTGTGTGTGTTTATGCATGCATTCACTCGATCGTATTTATTGAGCACTTTCTGTATGCAGAGAACTGTAGTAAGCACTTGGGAGAGTATAATACAAAAATAAACAGACACAACCCCTGCCCACAAGAAGTTAAAGTCTTAGTTCAGTGCCCTGCACACAGTAAGTGCTCAATAAATGCCACTGATCATGATATATATATATATTGAGAGACTCTGTCTCTTGAGGATGTAGTGTGTCAGTGGAAAGAGCACATATCTGGGAGTCAGGAGAGAAGCAGAGAAGTAGTGTAGCTTAGTAGATGGAGACCGGGCCCAGGACTCAGAAGGACCTGGGTTCTAATGCCGGCTCGGCCACCTGTCTGCTATGTGACCTTAGGCAAATCACTTCACTTCTCTGGGCCTCAGTGATCTCATCTGTAAAAATGGGGATTAAGAGTGTGAGCCCCAGGTGGGACAGGGACCGTTCCTACCTACTTGACTTGTATTTACTCCAGTGCTTAGAAGAGTGCTTGGCACATGGTAAGCACTTACCAAGTACCATAATTATTATTATTAACCTGGATTTGAGTCCCAGGGCCACCACGGGCCTACTGTGTGATCATAAGTAGGTCACTTTACCTCCCTGGGCCTCAGTTTCCTCATGTGTAAAATGGGGACGAGACAGAGTGCGAACCCTGGGAGAAACAAAGACTGCAATCAATCTCCTAACCCTCTAATCACCTCAGGATTTACCACATATTTAGGGCCTTAAAAATGCCATAATCATTATTATATCTCAAATTCAAGGATGACCTAACGGAGAGGTATCATCTTCCATTTCTAACTCCATAGTTCTCTTGGAGAGACCTGCATATTCATCTATTCATCACCATCAACATAATATTTATTAAGCACCAAAACATACAAAAATGTCCACCCAAGAAGTTTACAATCCAATAGGAACTAGAAAGAGACATATATCAATAAATATTAAGACTATGAGAAGAAATCGAAACAATAAAAAAAGGGAATAAAGAACAGAAATAACCAGATAAGTGTGTATTAAATGTATTTGTTCTAATAAACAAGGGGATAAAGAACAAAAATGAACAGATAAGTGCATATTAAATGTATTCATTCTAATAAACTGGAGAGATGGGGGGTTTTTGCATTTTCAGTAGAAAGAAATTGAAGGGCTAATAATGGAGGGGAAAATTTCAATGTTTCTATTTCTTTCATAACCTAGGATTTTTATATTTTCCTTAATTAAATTTTAAATGGGAATTTCTGTCAGCATTTGGTTTTAGAAAATATGTTTCCCCTAGAAGTGAATTTAGGACCTGGCTTTTGGACAATTTTCTTTTAACTCCTTGCATCTGACGATCAGACATTTTCTCCATTTTGGTCAGCTTTCTTCGGTGAGCTTGTATCTATTCCAGTGATGAGCAAATATGCAATTGTTTTTAGGAGTTTCATGATATAAACAATTCTAGAGCATGTGAGAGGGGGCATTAAACCATCACGTTAACAAATTGGGAGTCACATTCAAAACCCATCCCTTTTTTCCCAATTTAATACAGGCAATGAAACCGAATGACCTAATCTAGGTCTCCGAGTAAACGCAGGAGACACCTCTGAGTTCATACCCTAATGCCCTGTACCATGAGAAGCGTGAAGCAATGTGGCTTGGTGGAAAGACCACGGGCTTGGGAGTCAGAGGTCATGAGTTCTAATCCCAGCTCCACCACTTGTCAGCTGTATGACTTTGGGCAAGTCACTTAACTTCTCTGGGCCTTAGTTACCTCATCTGTAAAATGGGAATTAAGACTGTGTGCCCCACGTGGGACAACCTGATTACCTTGTATCTACCCTGGCGCTTAGAACAGTGCTCGACACATAGTAAGCGCTTAACAAATACCATTATTATTATTATTATTATTGTTACCATAAACAAAGTTTTTTCTCATCATCATCATCATCAACGGTATTTATTGATTGCTTTCATCATCCTCAGTGATATTGATTGAGCTCTTCCTATGAGGAAAGCACTTTAATAATAATAATAATAACAGTGGTATTTGTTAAGTACCAAACACTGTACTAAGCTCTAGGGTTGATTCAAGCAAATCAGGTAGGACACAGGCCCTGTCCCACAAGGAGTTCACAGTCTTGATCCCCATTTTACAGATGAGTTAACTGAAGCACGGAGAAGTGAAGCGACTTGCCCAAGGTCACACAGCAGACACGTGGTGGAGCCAGGATTAGAACCCAGGCCCTTCTGGCCCCAGGCCCGGGCTCTTTCCACTACGCCATTATGCTTCTCTGTATCTACTTGGGAGAAGACAATATAACCAAGTTGGCAGACAGAAACGTTCTCTGTTCATACCGAGCTTTCAGCTTCACTTATCTAAATTCATTTATTCATTCATTCGATCGTATTTATTGAGCCCTTGCTGAGTGCAGAGCACTGTACTAAGCGCTTGGGAGATTACACAATAACCATAAACAGAGACAGTCCCTCGAAGCTCATTGTGGGCAGGGAGTGAGTGCACCAACTCTATGGTACTGTGCTCTCCCAAGAGCTCAGTACAGTGTTCTGCACTCAGTAAGTGCTCAATCAATCCTGACTGATCGATTCACTTCCCCATTTTATTGCTCACTCGAGGTATCAGGCTTGCACATGGTTACTGAAATTCCGCTGTCACTGCAGACTGTACCTATCACAAACAACTGTAGCCATTTCAGGGAGCCTTCTCCCTGCTATTTCCACCGTGGATTCAATCTTAGCAAAATCCTTGCTTCCCTTCCCTTTCCGGGACTGCCAGCTCCTACCCCGCCCGCTCTTGTTTCCACTCATGACTAGGAGTGTCATGCTGCTTTGGGTACAATGCTACACACACCGGAAGGTTTTTCTCACATGCTGCAATTCCGACTCCCTGCTCCATCGGCTTGAAAAGCACTCCACCAGCTCGTTCCCTTCTCTTTCACCTCGTTGATCTTCTACTACAACCCGGACACTCACTTGGCTCCTCTGAGAGCAACGAATTCACGCAACGATCTCGTCTATCTCGTCGCTAACCCCTTGCTCACGCCCTGATTCAGGCCTGGAACTCCCTTCCCCTTCATATCGAACTGACCATCAGTCTTCCCTCCTTCAAGGCCTTATTAAAAGCAGGTCTCCGGGAGGCCTTCCCAGACGAAGCCCTCATTTCCTTTTCTCCCATTCCCTTCAGAATAATAATAATGATGGTATTTGTTAAGCGCTTACTATGGGCCAAGAACTGTTCTAAGCGCTGGGAGGGATACAAGCTCATCGGGTTGTCCCACGTGGGGCTCACAGTCTTAATCCCCATTTTACAGATGAGGTCTCTGAGGCACAGAGAAGTGAAGTGATTTGCCCAAAGTCACACAGCTGACAAGTGGCAGAGCTGGGATTAGAACCCATGACCTCTGACTCCCTTCCCATCCCCACAGCACTGTACTCGTCCGCTCAACTGTATATATTTTCGTTACCCTATTTATTTTGTTAATGAATTGTACATCGCCTTGATTCTATTTAGTTGCCATTGTTTTTACGAGATGTTCTTCCCCTTGACTCTGTTTATTGCCATTGTTCTTGTCTGTCCGTCTCCCGTCAAACGGCAGGGACTGTCTCTATCTGTTGCCGACTTGTTCATCCCAAGCGCTTAGTACAGTGCTCTGCACATAGTAAGCGCTCAATAAATATTATTGAATGAATGAATGAATGAAAGGACTCCCAAGCCCGGGCTCTTTCCACTGAGCCACATTGCTTCTCCAATCGCCTCTGCATGTGAATTCATATTCTTTATTCAACCCTCCCTTGGCCCCACAGCACTTATGTACTGCCCACCCTGTATCTACCCCAGCGCTTAGAACAGTGGTCTGCACATAGTAAGCGCTTAACAAATACCAACATTATTATTTATTTATTTCTATTAATGTCTGTCTCCCCTCTAGACTGCAAGCTCGCTGTGTCTACCAACCCTATTATCCTGGGCCCTCCCTAATCCTTAGGACAGTTTTCTGCACACAGTAAGCCCTCAATAAAATATGACCGGTTAAGCATTCACTAAGTGCCAAGCACTGTACTAAGCGTCGGGGCGGATCCAAGCCAATCAGGTTGGGCACGGTTCCTGTCACAAGGGCTCCCAGTCTAAGGGGAGGCAGAACAAGTCCTGAATCCCCATTTGATAGATGAAGAGACTGAGGCACTGAGAATAATAATAAAAAATAATAATGATGGTATTTGTTAAGTGCTTACTATGTGCCAAGCACAGTTCTAAGCACTGGGGTAGATCCTCCCCCCTCCCTTCCCCTCCCCTCAGCACTGTGCTCATTTTTTGTTACCCTATTTATTTTGTTAATGAGGTGTCCATCCCCTTGATTCTAGTTATCATGATTATGTTGTCTTGTTTTTGTCGTCTGTCTCCCCCGATTAGACTATGAGCCCGTCACTGGGCAGGGATTGTCTCCGTTGCCAAATCGTACATTCCAAGCGCTTAGTATAGTGCTCTGCACATAGTAAGCGCTCAATAAATACTATTAAATGAATGAATATTAGATAAGCAGGTTGTCCCATGTGGGGCTCAGAGTCTTAATCCCCATTTTACAGATGAGGGAACTGAGGCCCAGAGAAGTTACGTGGTTTGCCCAAGGTCATACAGCAGACAAGTGGCAGAGCCGGGATTAGAACCCAAGACCTCTGACTCCCAAGCTCGGGGTCTTTCCACTGAGTCATGCTGCTTCTCTATGAGAATAATAATAATAATAATAAATAGTAATTATGGTATTTGTTAAGCACTTACTATGTGCCAAGCACTTTTCTAAGCGCTGAGCACTAAGAGAAGTAAAATGCCATGCCCATCAAAATGTAGCGGGCAAGTGGCAGACCTGGGATTAGAACCCAGGTCCTCTGACTTTCAAGCCTATGCTCCAGCACACCTGCACGCACATTCATTCATTCATTCAATAGTATTTAATGAGTGCTTACTATGTGCAGAGCACTGTACTAAGCACTTGGAATATACAAATCAGCAACAGATAGAGACAATCCCTGCCCACTGATGGGCTTACAGTCTAATCGGGGGAGACAGACAGACAAAAACAATAGCAATAAACAGAATCAAGTGGATGAACATCTCATTAAAACAATAGCAATAAATAGAATCAAGGCGATGTACATGTCATTAACAAAATAAATCGGGTAATGAAAATATATAAAATTGAACGAAGGAGCACAGTGCTGAGGGGAGGGGAAGGGAGAGGGGGAGGAGCAGAGGGAAAGGGGGGAAAAGAGGGCTTAGCTGAGAGGAGGTGAAGGGCGGGGGGTAGAGGTGGAGCAGAGGGAGCAGAGGGAAAAGGGGAAGTTCAGTGTGGGAAGGCCTCCTGGAGGAGGTGAGCCCTAAGTAGGGTTTTGAAGAGGGGAAGAGAGTTAGTTTGGCGGAGGTGAGGAGGGAGGGTGTTCCGAGTCAGCTGGAGGACGTGGCCCAGGGGTCGACGGCGGGATAGGTGAGATCGGGGGACGGTGAGAAGGTTCCCCCCTCCCCAGACATATACACAAATCCACACATGGTAGGTCGCCGTTTCCCAGAGGGTCGCCGCAATCAGTTCACACACCGTCTCCTTTCACAACCCTTGGCATTACTGAATGGTGGAAGCATGCCCCTAACATGCCCGCAGGGAGTAGAGAGCACTTGTAGCAAAAAAGTACCAACACATAAACAACAAACGAACTGTCACCATGCTTTTAGTTTCAACCAACAAACAGAACATTTAACACGACGGACATATACAGATGACTATCCACACGCAGTGTCTAGATTAGTTGTGGACAGGGAATGTGCCTGTTTATTATTATATTGGACTCTCCTAAGCATTTAGTACAGTCCTCTGCAAGCTCGATGGGGGCAGGGAATGTGTCGGTTTATTCATTCAATAGTATTTATTGAGCGCTTACTATGTGCACAGCACTGTACTAAGTGCTTGGAATGTACAAATCGGTAACAGATAATAATAATAATAATGTTGGTATTTGTTAAGCGCTTACTAAGTGCAGGGCACTGTTCTAAGCGCTGGGGTAGATACAGGGTCATCAGGTTGTCCCACGTGAGGCTCACAGTTAATCCCCATTTTACAGTTGAGGTAACTGCGGCACAGAGAAGTGAAGTGACTTGCCCACAGTCACAAAGCTGCCAAGTGGCAGAGGCGGGATTCAAACCCATGACCTCTGACTCCCAAGCCCGGGCTCTTTCCACTGAGCCAAGCTGCTTCCCTGAGCAGATAGAAACAGTCCCTGCCCTTTGACGGGTTTACAGTCTAATCGGGGGAGACAGCCAGACAAAAACAATAGCAATAAATAGAATCAAGAGCAATAAATAAGTTTATTGATATACTGTACTCTTCCAAGTGCTTAGTACAGTCCTCTGCAAGCTCACTGTGGGCAGGGAATGTGTCTATTCTTATACTGTACTCTCCTAAGCGCTTAGTACAATCTTCTGCACATAATAAGTACTCAATAAATACAGCTGAATGAGGTGTCCCCTTCCCCAGGCTCCCAGTCAGCCTTTTTTATGGTATTCTTTAAGTGCTTACTATGTACTAAGCACAGTACTAGGTGCTGGGGTAGATACGAGCTAATCAGGTTGGATACAGTCCCACGTGGACAAAGTGATTTGTCCAAGGGCACAGAGCAGCCGGGTGGCAAAGTCGGGATTAGAACCCAGACGCTTCTGATTCCCAGGCCTGTGTTCTATCTGCTAGGCCATTCTGCTGCCCCGCTTTAGGGTCCACGCAGGGCAGAGAGACCACGGGGTGGGATGGAGACCCCATTCAGGCTTGTGATGATGAATCCCTTCACTGAAAAAGCCCAGCATGTTCCACAGAGGAGCATTTCACAGTGTTTCTATTGCTCTTCAACACCTGGGCTTCCTTTGAAATAATGAGGATTTGCCTCATTTTCCTAATTCGAGCACAAGCCCCTTGAGATCAGACACTGTGTCTGCTTTCTTTGCAACTCCTTTCATTCATTCATTCAATTGGACATGACTGGGTGCCGAGCACTGTACTAATAATAATAATAATAATAATAATAATGTTGGCATTTGTTAAGCACTTACTATGTGCACAGCACTGTTCTAAGCGCTGGGGTACATACAGGGTCATCAGGTTGTCCCACGTGAGGCTCACAGTTAATCCCCATTTTACAGATGAGGTAACTGAGGACCAGAGAAGTGAAGTGACTTGCTCAGTTACACAGCTGACAAGTGGCAGAGGCGGGATTCGAACCCATGACCTCTGACTCTCAAGCCCAGGCTCTTTCCACCCAGCCATGCTGCTTCTCTAAGCTCTTACTAAGCACTTACTAAGCGCTGGGGAGAGTACAGTATAACAATCAACAGACACATTTCCTGCCCACAAGGAACTTACAGCCTACGGGGTGGGGGGAGACGGACTTAAATAGAAATAAATAAATTACAGATACGGACAAACGTAAGTGCTGTGAGGCTGGGAAGGGAATGCTCTGTTTCCAAGGAGAATGCCACACTACATCCGGAGGAATAAACCGATTAAACAGTTCTACAGCTTCAAGCAAAATGTGGCTCTCTCTCCGCCAAAAACCCACGGGGATTTTTTTTTTTTTAATTTTACCTCTTTCAAATCCTGCACGACAGCTGTGAGACGCTCGTTTTCCGCCTGCATGTTGGTGACGACAGCCCGGCTCTGCTTCAGCTCGTTCTGCATCTCCAGAATCTTGGCCAGATAGTAGGCCTCTTTGGACGCCGACTCCTGCAGGAGAGTCTCCTCGCGGGTCTCGCCATCCTCGGCCACTTTGCGGTGAATGGAAAATGACTGTCCAAACGCCTGTGGAAACACAAAGCCAATCATCACCTACGCGGCACTACAGTCAGTCGATCGTATTTACTGAGTGCTTACGGTGTACAGATCACTGTACTAAGTGCTTGGGAGAGTACGGCACAACAATAAACAGACCCATTTTCTGCCCAGAACAAGCTTACAATCTAGAGGGAGAAAGGAGAGGTGCCAACTGGGGAGTGAGTAACCTACGCTTCATCAGATGTGCCGATGGATAGAGGGAAGTGGGTATTAAGAGAAGAGTTCATGGATCAATCGGTAATATTTGTGGAGCGCTTACTGTGTGCAGAGTGAGCTTACAGACTGGGATCCCAGTGCTTATTACAGTGCTTGCCACATGGCATGAGCTTAACAAATACCACAATTATTATTAAATATCACACGGACTCACTGCCAAAGTAGGAAGAAGAAGTACTGAATCCCCATTTTGCAGTTGAGGGAACTGAGGCACAGACCAGTGACTTGCCCAAAGTACTTTCCAGAGCCAGGTTTAGGATCCAGGTCCTCTGAGTCCCAGGACTGCAATCTTGCCACTAAGTCACCTGCTTTCCTATCCCCAATTCAGAAGATTCAGCCTGAAGAGTTCATGGGAGCAGGTGTAAGCGGCTTGTTTCCTTCTTGGGGAGGGGACCCGACGGTTGTCTGGTGGCTGTTAGTTCGGAGGGGGAGTTACTGAGGGGGAAAGGGACACGGGGTGGAGAGTCAGCACTGCCTCACCCATTCTGCCGCCAGGCTGGCTGAAATCTAGAGGCTAACCCGAAATCCGGGGGGCCGCGGCATGGGCCAGGACGGAGACGAAGCCCGCAACCATCGGCCAGCTGCCGCCTGGTGAGAGGGAAGCAGCAGGGACCTGATGGGCCTGAGAGGCAGAGGACCTGGGTTCTCATTCCGACTCACCACATCAATCAGTTGGATTTATTGAGGGTGCAGGTAGGTGGTGGAGTGGAGATTAGAACCCAGGGCCTCAGACTCCTAGGCCCTTCTCATGAGGCCATACTCCTAACATAAGATATATATATATGTGTGTATATATATATATACATGTATATATTACATGAATATATATATACACACATATATATATACATGTATATATTACAGAGAAGCAACGTGGCTCACTCCAAAGAGCCCGGGTTTGGGAGTTAGAGGTCATGGGTTTGAATCCCAGCTCTGCCACTTGCCAGCTGTGTGACTGTGGGCAAGTCACTTCACTTCTCTGTGCCTCAATTACCTCATTGTAAAATGGGGATTAATTGTGAGCCTCATGTGGGACAACCTGATTACCCTGTATCTACCCCAGCACTTAGAACAGTGCTCTGCACTTATTCAATAGTATTTATTGAGCGCTTACTATTTGCAGAGCACTGTACTAAGCGCTTGGGATGAACAGGTCGGCAACAGATAGAGACAGTCCCTGCCGTTTGACGGGCTTACGGTCTGATCGGGGGAGACGGACAGACGAGAACGATGGCAATAAATAGAGTCGAGGGGAAGAACATCTCGTAAAAACCGATGGCAACTAAATAGAATCGAGGCGATGTACAATTCATTAACAAAATAAATAGGGTAACGAAAATATATACAGTTGAGCGGACGAGTACAGTGCTGTGGGGATGGGAAGGGAGAGGTGGAGGAGCAGAGGGAAAGGGGGAAGAAGAGGGTTAAGCTGCGGAGAGGTAAAGGGGGGATGGCAGAGGGAGTAGAGGGAGAGGAGGAGCTCGGTCTGGGAACGCCTCTTGGAGGAGGTGAGTTTTAAGTAGGGTTTTGAAGAGGGGAAGAGAATCGGTTTGGCGGAGGTGAGTAGGGAGGGCGTTCCAGGACCGCGGGAGGACGTGACCCAGGGGTCGACGGCGGGACAGGCGAGACCGAGGGACGGCGAGGAGGTGGGCGGCGGAGGAGCGGAGCGTGCGGGGTGGGCGGTAGAAAGAGAGAAGGGAGGAGAGGTAGGAAGGGGCAAGGTGATGGAGAGCCTTGAAGCCTAGAGTGAGGAGTTTTTGTTAACAAATACCAACATTATTATTATTATAATGGTATTTGTTAAGCGCTTACTATATTCATTCATTCATTCAATCGTATTTATTGAGTGCTTCCTGTGTGCACAGCACGGTACTAAGCGCTTGGAAAGTACAATTTGGCACCCGATAGGGACAATCCCTACCCAGCAATGGACTCAATCTAGAAGGGGGAGACAGAAAACAAAACTAAACAAATAGATAGGCATCAATAGCAACCAAACAGATAAATAGAATTATAGATGCCAAGCACTGTTCCAAGCACTGGGGTAGATACAAGGTAGTAAGGTTGTCCCATGCTGGGCTCATAGTCTTAATCCCCATTTTACAGATGAGGAAATTTAGGCCCAGAGAAGTGAAGTGGCTTGCCAAAGGTCACCCAGCAGACAAGTGATGGAGCTGGAATTAGAACCCACACCCTCTGACTCCCAAGCCTGGGCTCTTGCCACTGGACCATGCATACTCTGAGCCCGCTGTTGGGCAGGGATTGTCTCTATCTGTTGCCGAATTGTACATTCCAAGCGCTTAGTACTGTGCTCTGCACACAGAAAGCACTCAATAAATATGATTGAATGAATGAATGAATGAATGCCCATTTAATCTGACCATTCCAGTTAAAAACATTATTTGGTGTTACTCCTCTGCTAAAGTCTAACCTCACACTGGGAGCAGCACTGGACTGTGAGCCCGTCATTGGGCAGGGATTGTCTCTATCTGTTGCCAAATTGTACATTCCAAGCACTTAGTACAGTGCTCTGCACATGGTAAGTGCTCAATAAATATGATTGAACGAATGAGTCAGAAGGACCTGAGTCCTAGTCCTGGCTCCACCACATATTCTGCTGTGTGACTTTGGGCAAGTCGCTTCACTTCTCTGGGCCTCATTTCCCTCATCCGCAAAACGGGGAGTAAAAGTATGAGCTCCATGTGGGACAAGGACTGGGTCTAACCTGATTAACTGGTATCTACCCCAGCACTTAGAACAGTTTGCACATAGAAAGCACTTAACAAGTACCATTATTATAACTGTGGGCAAGGAATGACTCACTTTTTATTCTGTATTTCCTAGGAGTCTGGTATAGTGTACTGCATAAAGTAGGTACTCTATAAAGGATGCATCTACTATACCTAATGCCCATCTCCCTTGGAGAAGCAGGACGGTGTAGTGGCTAGAGCACAGGCCTGGGAGTCAGAAGGTTATGGGTTTTAATTCTGGCTCTGCCACTCATCTGCTGTGTGACCTCAGGCAAGTTACTTCACTTCTCTGTGCCTCAGTTACCTCAACTGCAAAATGGGGATTGAGACCGTCTCTCAGGCCCGCAATCTCGGTGTCATCCTTGACTCATCTCTCTCGTTCACCCCACACATCCTATCCGTTACCGAGACCTGCCGGTTTCACCTCTACAATATCGCCAAGATCCGCCCTTTCCTCTCCACCCAGACGGCTTCCTTACTGTTACGGGCTCTCGTTATATCCCGGCTAGACTACTGTGTCAGCCTTCTCTCTGACCTCCCTTCCTCCTCTCTCGCCCCGCTCCGGTCTATTCTTCACTCCGCTGCTCGGCTCATCTTCCCGCAGAAACGCTCTGGGCCTGTCACTCCCCTTCTTAAACAACTCCAGTGGTTGCCTATCGACCTCCGCTCCAAACAAAAACTCCTCACTCTAGGCTTCAAGGCTCTACATCACCTTGCCCCTTCCTACCTCTCCTCCCTTCTCTCTTTCTACCACCCACCCCGCACACTCCGCTCCTCCGCCGCCCACCTCCTCACCGTCCCTTGGTCTCGCCTATCCCGCCGTCGACCCCGGGCCATGTCCTCCCGCGGTCCTGGAACACCCTCCCTCCTCACCTCCGCCAAACTGATTCTCTTTCCCTCTTCAAAACCCTACTTAAAACTCACCTCCTCCAAGAGGCCTTCCCAGACCGAGCTCCTCTTCTCCCTCTACTCCCTCTGCCACCCCCCTTTTACCTCTCCGCAGCTAAACCCTCTTTTTTCCCCTTTTCCCTCTGCTCCTCCACCTCTCCCTCCCCATCCCCACAGCACTGTACTCGTCCGCTCAACTGTATATATTTTCATTACCCTATTTATTTTGTTAATGAATTGTACATCGCCTCGATTCTATTTAGTTGCCATTGTTTCTACGAGATGTTCTTCCCCTCGACTCTATTTACTGCCATTGTTCTCGTCTGTCCATCTCCCCCGATTAGACTGTAAGCCCGTCAAACAGCAGGGACCGTCTCTATCTGTTGCCGACTTGTTCATCCCAAGCGCTTAGTACAGTGCTCTGCACATAGTAAGCGCTCAATAAATACTATTGAATGAATGAATGAATGACCATGAGCTCCACAGGGGACAGGGACAGTGTCCAACCTGATAAACTTGTATATACCCCAGCGCTTAGAACAGTGCCTGTCGCATAGTAAGTACTTAACAAATACCATCATTATTATTACCTTCACAGTAATTACATATATATCGGTAACTTTATTTATTTGTATTGATGTCTGCCTCCCCCGACTAGACTGAGAGTTCACTGTGGGCAGGGATTGTCTCTCTGTATTGCTGTATTGTACTTTCCCAAGAATTTAGTACAGAGCTCTGCACACAGTAAGCACTTAATAGATGCCATTGAATGAATGACTGTAAGCTCGTTATGGGAAGACAATATAATTGCTTATTATGGCATGTACTCTTCCAAGCGCTAAGTACAGTGCTCTGTACACAATATGTGCTCAATAAATACTACTCTCTGCCCACATAGTGCTTAGCCATCCTTGGATAAGCGTAGGCTGTAGTAGCGGTGTTTACCTTAACAGTGAACAGTGTGGCCTAGTGGAAAGAGCACAGGCCTGGGAGTCATAGGAACTGGGTTCTAATCCCAGCTCCACCACTTGTCTGCTGAATGACCTTGGGCCACTCACTTCACTTTTCTGGGCCTCAGCTACCTCATCTGGGCAATGGTAATTAAATCCTCCTCCTTCCATCTTATACTGTGAGTCCCATGTGGGACATGGACCGAATCCGACCCGATTACCCTGTATCTACCCTGTGCTTAGAACAATGCCTGGCACAAAGTAAGTGCTTCAAAAATACTGAAAACAAACAAAAAATATGCCTCTGCAACTTTCTTCCTCCCTCCCACCCTGCCTTTGCTGCAGATTTCAAACACTTTGCTCTAAATCCAACACACAAGGCAATGAAAATGAAACTGGGACAAATAAATCTAGGAGGCTTTAGGAATATTTCAAGAATAGAAAATAGCAAGAGACAGCAACTTCAAACGCATCCTTTTCCTGGTGGCTCTGGCTTCTAAATATTAACTGAAAATAAGGGTCTCAGAGATATTTGTACATCAGTAGAGAGCTGACCTGAATTGTCCTCTTGAGCACTTATTGATTACTTCACTTTATATGTAGCATGGCCCAGAACGGCTGCAATGGATTGGGCTCGTTCAAAAGTCACTTGTCTAGTCTAGTTCTCTACTGGGAGTTTGTTTTCGGCAAGAAATGTGACTACCAACTCTGTTATACCGCAGTGCTCTGCACATAGTGAGTGCTCGATAAAAACCACCGATTGACAGCAAGCCTTGTCGACGTAACCACTTATTTATAAAGTTGGCAGAACAATTGTGTCCATCTTCAGCAGGGAAGGAAGGAAGCAATTATAAAGCTCACGTTGTGGGCAGGGATTGCCTCTCTTTATCGCTGCATTGTACTTTCCAAGCGCTCAGTACAGTGCTCTGCACACAGTGCACAGTGAGCACTGAATAAATGCGATTAAATGAAAGAGACGGTGAAGCGCCAATTCTCACTGCTGATTTCATTTCAATTACATTATATATTTGTTAATATTTTAAATAATTACAAAATGGATTTTTTAATCATGTAGGAACTTATATGTGTTTTCAATATATTCATTTAAAATTCAACCGCCAAATGAAAGCACCAGCTAATTAGTTGAGTGGCAAGTTATTGATTTGCCTTTTGCTTCTCATCCCAGGATTTCTGGACCCAAAGGGGCTACCCTAGGAGGAAATGGACACCTTCAAGTTGAGCGCTTAAAAAGGCAATTAAAGAAAGATCCCTATTTTCACTCTACTCATCAGTGTGGTAAATGAAAGCGAGATCCATTCTTTTTCTGCATGGGTTGCTTCCCGGGACATCTTTCTTTGAAGATTAATGTGTCCTTCATCTGTTCAAGAACTCTTCAATAAAAGATAAGATCACAATAAAAGAAGGCTAGAAATTGGGGCTGCCCAACCAAAGCCTGGACATCCAAACTTAGTGATTGACATCTGGAGACTTTGAAACTGGCATTTCTCTCCCACTAAATTAAATTGACCCTGGCCTCCAATAAAGTTCCAAGATTTTTATTTTTTTTTTGACCCGAACTGTGGGATTCACAGCAAGCCTATCGAAAAGTTTAACAACAACATTTAAAATAAAAAATGACATGATTTTTGTTACTGTAGCTATGGAGGAAGCTTTAAAAATTACTTCAAGTAATTGTTTTATGTGTACATAAAAAAGGCAATAATGTAGTTCCATTTCTCAAAGACCTTTTCTGATGGCAATTTTTAGAGTCAGATTAACCAGTCTGACTGTGCTTGTACTGCATTTACTGCAAGTATTTGGGATCCATTAAACCATTACTACAACCTCTTCTTTCCAGTTGTCTAAATTGTAAAAAATAAAAAATAAAAAAATAAGGTCACCATCTGGATCATGAAGCCGTCAATCTACATCTATGATGTTTCCTTGAATCATACCTAATGCTCTGATCTCACTGATGCTCAACGTTTGAGATCTCAAGCAAGGTGTACCTCACTTTGAAAACAAAAGAAACAGAAGGAAAGAACAGGTTGGAAAATGGAACTTGGGAGGAGATAATAATAATAATAATGTTGGTATTTATTAAGCGCTTACTATGTGCAGAGCACTGTTCTAAGTGCTGGGGTAGATATAGGGTCATCAGGTTGTCCCACGTGAGGCTCACAGTCTTCATCCCCATTTTCCAGACGAGGTAACTGAGGCCCAGAGAATTATAATAATAATAATGTTGATATTCGTTAAGCGCTTACTATGTGCAGAGCACTGTTCTAAGCGCTGGGGTAGATACAGGGGAATCAGGTTGTCCCACGTGGGGCTCCCAGTCTTAATCCCCATTTTACAGATGAGGTAACTGAGGCACAGAGAAGTGAAGTGACTTGCCCACAGTCACACAGCTGACGTGGAAGAGCCGGCATTCGAACCCATGACCTCTGACTCCAAAGCCCATGCTCTTTCCACTGAGCCACGCTGCTTGCCCACAGTCACACAGCTGAGAAGTGGCAGAGCAGGGATTCGAACCCATGACCTCAGACTCCCAAGCCCGTGCTCTTTCCACTGAGCGACGCTGCTTCTCTATGCACAGATGAAGACTGTGGAACACATAAATATTCATTCATTCAATAGTATTTACTGAGCGCTTACTATGTGCAGAGCACTTTACTAAACGCTTGGAACGTATAAGTCGGCAACAGATAGAGACAAACCCTGCCCTTTGATGGACTTACAGTCTAATATGGGGGGTGGGGGGGGCGGGTATGTCTTCAAGTATATGATGAGGTTTGACGGGGAGAGAGGAGTTCTCCATTTTCGGTGAAGGATAAACAAGAGAAAGGTTTCTTGTATTTCAGCAGAAGAGATTAAGGTGGGGGTTGGCTTGAGATACTTTTGTGCCCTAGGGAACAAGTCAATCAATCAGTCAATGGTATTGATTGAGCACTTACATATGCAGAGCACTGTACTAAGTACTTAAGAGAGTACAATATAAAAGAGTTGGTAGAAGTGTTCCCTGCCCACTACTCAATTAATCAATCAATCAGTGGTATTTAGCGGGCAACTACTGGGTATAGAGCACTGTACTAGGCGCTCAGGAAAATTCAACAAGCACTCAAACGGTCCTTTGCTCTCACACAGACCAAATGCCATCACTAAAAAACAAATGGGCTCTTGGAGAGCCCCAGTTGTGAGGTTTTAAATCCCAAACTTGTGACTCCGAAACTTTTTTGTGCCTTCCACCACTTGTCCGCTGTGTGGCCTTGGGCAAGTCGCTTAACTTCTCTGTGCCTCAGTTCCTTCACCTGTAAAATGGGGATGAAGAGTGTGAACCCAATGTGGGTCAGGGACTGTGTCCAACCTAATTACCCTGTATCTACCCCAGTGCTTAAAACAGGGCTTGGTATATAGTAAGCAGTTAAATACCACAAGGAATGTCACTATTTATTGCTGCACTGTACTTTCCCAAGAGCTTAGTACAGTGCTCTGCACACAGTAAGCACTCAGTAAATAAGACTGAATGAATGAATGGTTATTATTTTACTTGTACAGCGTGGCTGAGTGGAAAGAGCCCGGGCCTGGGAGTCAGAGGTCATGGCTTCTAATCCCGGCTCCGGCGCTTGCCAGCTGTGTGACTTTGGGCAAGTCACTTAACTTCTCTGGGCCTCAGTTCCCTCATCGGTAAATGGGGATTAAAACTGTGAGCCCCATGTGGGACAACCTAATCACCTTGTATCCCCCAACGCATAGTACAGTGTTTTGCACATAGTAAGAGCTTAGCAAATGCCACCATTATTATTATTATCATCGCTGTCGCCACCCATCTCAGGGGTCAACGACTGAGAAAGTAAAAACAGCCGCCATTGTGAATTCCATCTCTGATCCACTGACTCGAATGGGCCCGTTCGATTCAAATTCCTTGGCCAGAGGAGACCGGCTCCAGGCTAGCAGATACCGTCCGCATCCTCCAGGCCACAGCTGCTGAACTTGGCTGCCACATGAGATAAACCAAGGGAAAAGTCACTTCACTTTTCTGGGCCTCAGTTCCCTCATTTGTAAAATGGGGATTAAGGCTGTGAGGCCCTTGTGAGATGGGGAATGTGTCCAACCTGATTATCTTGGATATGCCCCAGCGCTTAGTAGTGTGTCTGGCACATAGTACGCGCTTAAAAATACCATAAAAGAAGGATCGAGTGTCTGCAGAGTTGTTTGTTTTCAAGTGAAAAAGCTCCCTGTTTGCTTCTTTCAGTGGGAAAGAGTAGACAAAGGGGAGCACTCTGTATTCCTTCTCCCCCGCTTGCAATTGCTCGAATTTACTGGCTTCTTGATTAAACAAAAAGAGTTGAAGTCTCTGCTTCCTTGCATACAAGTCTGCCAGGAGGGTGAATATACCCCATAGCGGTGGATATTTAAACCCATCACCAGGCTTATGTTCTTAGACATATGCACACACAAACGCACGTATTTGTGTGTGTGAGCTCTTTGTGGTCAGGGAACATGTCTAGGAGCTCTGCCATATTGTATTTCCAAAGTGCTTAGTACAGTGCTCTGCACACAGTAAGCACTTAATAAACACCGTTGATTGATTGTCAGTATATTCAATATTTATTCACTCTTTCACCCTCACATACCTGTCTTCCTACCCGTTTTATCCTTGTTCTTCCTCCTTCTCCTCCCTCTATTTGTAAATAATGTATGTTTGCCTCTCTCACCCATTGATGTGAAAGTCCTGTGAAGACAGGGTCCATTTTTTTCTTTGTTTCTGCAGCAATCTCCCAAGCTTGTAACGCAGTGCTCTGCACACAGTAGGTGCTCAGTGAATACCACTGATTAATTGACCCCCAACCACTTCGTGCAAGTGTTTTCTGAACTACTACAGTTCCACTGGGCAAACCATAAGAATGAACTGTGGAAAACCGACATGGGCACTTAAATGTGCCTTATTGAATGGCCTTTTCAGTCACTCAGTTTTAATGAACCTAAAGAGGCCCAAAATGAGTTTAATAATATTGTCAACAGTTTAACGCTCCTCAGGAAAAGGCACTCAAATGGTTTTTGATATGTTAGAAGAATGCAGTATGCATATTTAGCATGAACCTTACATTGATCTTCTTGGCCTAGTGAAAAAATCACGAGCCTAGGAGTCACTTGTTTGCTGTGTGACCTTGGGCGAGTCACTTAGCTTCTCTGTGCCTCAGTTTCCTCATTTGTAAAACAGAGATTAAATCCTACTCCTTCTCCTCAGACCATGAGCCCCCTAGGGTCAGGGACCGTGTCCAATCTGATTAGCTTGAATTTACCCTGGCACTTAGTACAGTGCTTGGCACATAGTAAATGCTTCACAAATGCCATAATTATTAAGTGTTTCAACTCTGAAGCCATTTTCGCTGGCATAGGACTGCTCGCTTCAAATGACCAGCACCCACAAATGAAAGGGACACACTGCCCTATAGAAGTCAAGGAGCCTGAACATAGAAAAAAATTAGAACAAAGATGAAAAGAGAATGCGAGTCTAGCAGAATAGATCTCCCACAGAGCGAAAGAACTCAAATGCTCACATTGTATCTTTCATCTCAGAAAGAATTCATTAGCTTTCCTCTGAATTCCTGTCCTCAAATTTACTTTTCATTTGTTAAATAGAAAATGGTAAAAACACAAATTACCTTTGTTCTCTTTCCTGAGTATGTAGGAAACACAATAAAATGTTGATTAAGGAAAATGATTGCAAAATACATCATATCAAAAAACTAAAAATGAACAACTGCAGGAGCCAGATGAGACAGTGATTAAGCAGTTTTTCTCTGAATGTACATTTATTTTATATTAAGCAATGAATGACTCAAGAAAATATAAAATGTGTTTTTCTCTCAACAATTATTCTCTTGCTGACCCTATGACAATTTTGAGGGAATAAAAGCTATATCCATTACTCTATTGAAATTATTATTTTTAAGACTCTTGAAGGCAGAAAGCAGCGTGGTTTAGTGGAGTCACGGGGGCTGGGAGTCAGTAAGACCTGGGTTCTAATCCCAGCTCTGACATGTCTGCAGTATGACCTTGAGTAAGTCACTTCACTTCTCTGGACCTCAGTTGCCTCATCTGGAAAAAATAGGGACTAAGACTGTGAGCCCCACGTGGGACAGGGACCGCGTCCAACCTGATTAACTTGAATCTACCCCAGCACTTAGAACAGTGCTGGGCATAAAGTTAGTGTTTAACAAGTACCAAGATTATTATTATATATTTAATTTGAGAGGGGCCTTACTTTACCACAGTTAACAGAGTTCAGGGGCACAGGTGAAAATTCAAGTGAATGGTTGGTCCATCTACGGAATAGTCAGAGAGTGATGTAGACTTTGAACCACTAGGATTGTAGGCTTCTTGAGGGCAGAACCATGTTATGTCATTTCCTTCTCTGGCACTCTCTCAAGCATTTAGGAAAGTGTTCCGCACACTGTCGAGCCTTTTACTACATACCAACGGTGAGTTGTGGCACGGCCCTTGCCTTTACTTGCAATTTTTGTTTGCCAATATTGTCTTTCTCCTCTCAGTATCCCTTTATCTACTCCTTACTTAGCCCTTTTTGCCACTTCTTTTTCGATTAGCGATTCCTCCTTCCCCCTTCTCACTGCCTTTTCCTTTTTCGCATCCATCTGTGGAAGACAAGTCCTTAAATTTAAGCTCTGTTTTTTTCCCTCTCCAGCTTTTCCAAACATTTAGACCTATAAAAATAAAACATAAATCTTCTAGAATCATCTTTCCCAGGCCTTCTGCCACCACACCTAAAAATGTCATTTCAAATTTGGTGACATTCATTTTGTGTCTCCAAAATCCCTTTGAGCAGACCATAAACATCTCACTGGCACTGCACACATATAACTCATCTAAAAACCTTGGAACCAAAAACTGCTCTATGAGATCACTTCCTCTAAAGTCAATTTCCATCATCCGCATAGTCTTACTCTCATCGGTCTCTCCTAGTTTTTCTCACCAATTTTAATCCTTTTTTTATGGTATTTGTTCAGCATTTACTGTGAATCCGGCACTATATTAAGCACTGGGGTAGGTACAAAAAAAATGGGTTAGATACAGGTTACAGATGAGGTCACTGAGACCCAGAGAATAATAATAATAATAATAGTATTTGTTAAGTGCTTACTATGTGCCAAGCACTCTCCTAAGCCCTGGGGTGGATTCAAGGTAATCAGGTTGTCCCATGTTGGGTTTATAGTCTTAATCCCCATTTTACAGATCAGGTAACTGAGGCTCAGAGACGTGAAGTGACTTGCCCAAGGTAACACAGCAGGCCACGCTGAGAAGTGAAGTGACTTGCCTGAGGTCACACAGAGAACAAATGGCAGAGATGGGATTAGAACCTGGATCTTTTTGGAATCCCAGGCCCTTGCTCTATCCACGTTGTTTACCTTCCTCATCAACTTGACTTACAACCGAAAGTCCTGAAAACTCGACCCAAGATTTCGTTCATTTCTGCAGCAGCCTTTAGGATGTGTCCCTCTACACTGTAAGCTCAATGTGGACAGGGAATGTGTCCACCAACTCTGCTATAATGAACTCTCCCAAGCAGTTAAGTACAGTGTTCTGCACACAGGAAGTGCTCAATTAATATGACTGACTGATTGATTTATTGCAGTTTGAAGTGGGGAGGAACAACCCCAAAGTCAGAGCTTTTGGGTGGAGAGGGGAGAAGAGAAAGAAGGTACATTGATGCTGTCCTCTACCCGCCTGCAGAGTCAGAAAGAATCAATCGTTGCTATTTATTGAGCGCTTACTAGATGCAGAGCACTATACTAAGCGCTTGGGGGAAATACAATATAAAAAAGTCGGTAGACACGTTCTGCTTTCCTCTCGGGGTTCGTTCATTCATTCAATAGTATTTATTGAGTGCTTACTATGTGCAGAGCACTGTACTAAGCGCTTGGAATGTACAAGTCGGCAACAGATAGAGACAGTCCCTGCCCTTTGATGGGCTTACAGTCTAATCGGGGGAGACAGGCAGACAAGAACAATGGCAATAAATACAGTCAAGGGGAAGAACATCTCATAAAAACTATGGCAAATAAATAGAATCAGGGTGATATACATCTCATTAAACAAAATAAACAAAATAAATAGGGTGATGAAGATATATACAGTCAAGCGGACGAGTATAGTGCTGAGGGGGTGGGACGGGAGAGGGGGAGGAGGAGAGGGAAAGGGGGGAAAAGAGGGTTTAGCTGCGGAGAGGTGAAGGGGGCGTAGAGGGAGCAGAGGGAAAAAGAGGGGAGCTCAGTCTGGGAAGGCCTCTTGGAGGAGGTGAGTTTTAAGTAGGGATTTGAAAAGGGGAAGATAATTAGATTGTCTGAGGTGAGGAGGGAGGGCGTTCCAGGACCGCGGGAGGACATGGCCGGGGGGTCGACGGCGGGATAGGCGAGACCAAGGGACGGTGAGGAGATGGGCGGCGGAGGAGCGGAGCGTGTGGGGTGGGCGGTAGAAAGAGAGAAGGGAGGAGAGGTAGGAAGGGGCAAGGTGATGGAGAGCCTTGAAGCCTAGAGTGAGGAGTTTTTGTTTGGAGCGGAGGTTGATAGGCAACCACTGGAGTTGCCACTGGGGTGCCTCCAGAATCAGCTAAATACACAGTCTCCTCTTTCCACCTCCCATTCCCTCTTGTTTTGTCTTATGCTGTCGAGTTGTTTTCAACCCATGGCAACACCACGGACACATCTCTCTCAGAACGCCCCGTTCTCCATCTGCAATCGTTCTGATAGTGGATCCAGAGAGTTTTCTTGGTCAAAATCCGGAAGTGGTTGACCACTGCCTTCTTCCTCAAAGTAAATTCGCCCTCCCCTGTCGCTGCTGCCCAGATGGCCTGCCACTGACTAGCCACTGCCCAAGCTAGGAATGGAATGGACAGGCCTTTGCTTGACTCTCCCTCCCGTAGCCGAGACTGGTAGAGGACTGGAAACTCTCCAGCACATTCCCTCACTTCCAGAAAAAAGGGGAAGCAGCATGGCTAGAGCACGGGCCCAGAAGTCAGAAGGACCCGGGTTCTAATCCCAGATCTGCCACCTGGCTGTTGTGTGGTCTTAGGCAAGTCACTTTACTTCTCCGTGCCTCAATTACCTCATCTGTAAAATAAGGATTTAGACCGAGAGCCCCACGTGGGATAGGGACTGCGTCCAACCTGATTAGCTTGTATCTGCCCCACTGCTTAGTCCGGTGCCTGACACAAAGTAAGTGCATAACTGCCCCCCCCCCCAAAAAAAATTAAAAAGGCAGCAGAGGGTCTTGGATCTTTAGGCAAGTTTTTCCATGAGAGGTTGGAAAGGACTTTCAGTAGTCCCAGTTTTAAGCATTTTGATCTGCCCATTTCATAGCATGTGCCTCTCTTTCTTCACTGAGCTGACTCCGACGGGAAATTAAAATGATTCAACATTACCCTTGCTCTGAGTAAATCAGGATCATGTCTATGCATACAGTGTTAGAGGCCCCGGGCATAATTGCCAACCCAGTGAAAAATGCATTACCGCAAAATGTAACATCACACTAATTATCCCATAGAGGTACATTGAATGGAAGCAGTGTGGCTAGTGGAAAGAGCAAAGGCCTGGACGTCAGAGGACCTGGGATCGAATCCCAGCTCTGACACTTGCCTGTTGTGTGACCTTGGGCAAACTGTTTAACTTCCTTGTGCCTCAGTTTCCTCATCTGCAAACTGGGGGTTCTGTACCTGTTTTCCCTCCTAGAGTGAGCCTCATGAGGGATCTGATGATCTTGCATCCATCTGCCTGGCACATAGTAAATGTTTAACAAATACCACAAATCATTATTATTATTATTATCATTACTAGTCGTCTGTACACAGTAAGCACTCAAATATGATTGACTGATTAATACCATAAAAAATCCAAAACAAAAGTAAAATGCTTTTCACTTGTATTGCTTCAGACCATTAAAATGTAAAGGACAGGTTGAAGCTTCAAGAAAAATGCTATCACTCTATTGTGTGTTGGCTTGCACTTGACATTAAGGCAACAGTGAAATCATCTCTTTCTACTTTAAATTTCCATCATACTTCCAGTATTGGTCACAGCATTAGAAGCTCCATAAATGGTCAAGTATATAATCCATTCTTTTCTTCTGACTGGTGTTCCAAGAAGTTTCATAAACACAGACAATACAATGGATTTTATGTTAAGGTTTCAGAGGTAGTAGAAAGACTGCAAACTTAAATATTTGAGGGTTTTTTTGTTTTGTTTTTTAATGGTTTTTGTAAAGTGCTTACTATGCGCCAGGCACTGTACTAAGCGCCAGGTTTGATACAAATTAATCACGTTGTACACAGTCCATGTCCCACATAGGTTTCCCAGTCTTAATCCTCATTTTACAGATGAGGTAACTGAGTCACAGAGAAGTAAAGTGATTTGCCCAAAGTCACACAGCAGAGAGGGGCAAAGCCAGGATTAGAACCCAGGTCCTTCTGACTTCCAAACCCAGTCTATCCACTAGGCCATTCTGCATCTGCTTCATTCATTCATTCAATCACATTTATTAAGCGCTTACTGTTTGCAGAGCACTGTATTAAGCGCTTGGAAAGTACAATTCGGCAAGAAATAGAGACAATCCCTACCCAACAATGGGTTCAACTTCCCCTAACTTTAGCATTTACCTAACCATACTTAAAGATTCTAGTGAATTCCTTATTTTAGTCTACAATGAAATAGGGATACAATGAGCCACAGCACACTTGATGTACATAGCTGGGTGAAATGAACCAATTTTCAAGGATTAAAGATAGAACATCCTATTTGTCAAGGTTCCACATCTTTTCTCAGGGTACTCGAGCAGAGAAAAATTTGGATTCCAACTAAAGCCGTCATAGGAACAGAAAAAGATTCAGCTGTGGTGGCCAAAGAAAAGCTGTGTCGAGTGATTTAAAATTAAACAGCTCAGAGGACATTTATCCAAACAGTCGCCATAATAACCCAGAAAATGAACTAGCAAATAGCTTGAAGTCATATCCCAGAAGCACAGCCATGTCCCAGAAGCAACTTGAATCATTTTTTTGATGGTATTTGTTAAGTGCTTACCACACGCAAGGTACCGTACTAAGCTCTGGGGTAGATACAGGCTAATCGGGTTGGACACGGTCCCTTATCCTACATGGGGCTCACACTATTAAATCCCCATTTTACAGATGAGGGAACGGAATCACAGAGGAGTGAAATGACTTGCCCCAGGTCACCCAGCAGACAAGTTGAGGAGCTGGGATTAGAACCCAGGTCCCCTGATTCCCAGGCATATGTTCTTTCCACTAGGCCACGCTGCTTTTCAAGCAGGTAGGAGGTTGGAAACCTGAGACAGGAAGAATAAATTAAAGCATATAAACAAAACCCAGAGCTGACCCGGAAAACTATGTTTCCTCTAGTCGTTAAACCATTAATTCCATAGGTTAATGGACATGAAACATGGTCTTCTTTAAAAATTTTTAATGGTAGTTTTTGAGCACTTACTATGTACCAGGCAGTTTTCTAAGCACTGGGATAGATGCAAGCTAATCAGGTTGGACACAGTCCCAGTCCCACATGGGGCTCACAGTCTTAATCCCCATTTTATAAAAGAGGTAACTGAGGCCTAGAGAAGTCAAGCAACTTGCCCCAGGCCACACAGCAGACAAGTGGTAGAGCCGGGATTAGAACCCATGTCCTCGGACTCCTCGGCCCAACCTCCTTCAAATAGACCATACTATTGTCAGTCAAGATCCAGCGTTTAGAACAGTGCTCGGCACATATTAAGCAAATAACAAATACCGTCATTATTACTATATTGATACTGAAGATAGAGAACCTCAAAAATCAGTTGTCGGCAAGCCAAAAGACCCTTTCTCTTTTACTTAATCCTAAGAGATTAACTTCTTCCATGATTAAAAATCCCAGGAGCAAATCCCTCATCATTTCCTAATTAGGAGGCTGTTACTGAATGCTTCCTGTGTGCAGAACTCCGTACTACGCATTCTGGATAATACGATACAGTCTGTTATTTTGTTCCAATATCGTTTTGGTCAATCAGTGCTAGCCCAGACCCAAGTTAGTATCACAGCTTTCTTTCTTTCTTTTTTTTCACTGAGCGGTTGGTTTTACACTGCCTTATACAAAAGAGATAACTGCAATGATAAGAAGAAATTTTGCCAGTGCTGGCTTCTATTCATACCAAAGATACATTTCCTGGGAATCAAGAACTGGGTGTATTTTGCCTAATAATAATGAGGAGGAAGATCACAGTTATAAAGAGTGAAAGGACCTGCGTGGGTCAATCAATCGATTGATGCTACTGACTGAGTGCTCATTATTCATTCATTCATTCATTCAATAGTATTTATTGAGCGCTTACTATGTGCAGAGCACTGTACTAAGCACTTGGAATGAATAAGTCGGCAACAGATAGAGACAGTCCCTGCCGTTTGACGGGCTTACAGGCTCATTATGTGCAGAGCACTATACTAAGCGCTTGGGAGAGTACAATACAACAGAATAAGAAGCACATCTCCTCCAAGAGGCCTTCCCAGACTACACCTCACATTTCCTCATCTCCCCCTCACTTTTGCATCATCCTGACCTATTCCCTTGGCTTTCCCTCTGCTCCTTACGTATATATCTGTCATTTTATTTATCTGTATTGATGTCTGCTGTCTTCCCTACTCCAGACTGCTAGTTCGTTGTGGGCAAGGATTTCCCCATTTATTTTTGGATTGTTCTTTCCCAAGCACTTAGTACAATGCTCTGCACACAGTGTGTGCTTAATAAATATGACTGAAAGAATAAATGAATGAATGAGTTTACAGCCTAGACGGGGAGACAGGTAGGAGTGATTTTGTTTGGATCAGCCTACTTTCACTCTGGTCTACATTTGTTATCAGGGTTATTAATAATGATAATGGTATTTGTTAAGTGCTTACTATATGCAAAGCACTGTTCTAAGCACTGGGGGGGATACAGACTGATCAGGATGCCCCACATGGGGCTCAAAGTTTTATTCCCATTTTACGGATGAGGTAACTGAGGCACAGAGAAGTGAAGTGACTTGCCCGAAGTCACCCAGTTGGCAAATGGTGGAGCCAGGATTAGAACCCATGACCTCTGTCTGACTCCCAAGCCTGGGCTCTTTCCACTGAGCCAGGCTGCTTTTCTGTGTGCTGGGAGTGGTCATTTTCTTTTTTAATAATTACAGTGATAATAATTGTCGTATTTATTAAGTGCTTATTCTATGCCAGGCACTGTACTAAGCGCTGGGGTAGATAAAAAATAATCATGTTGGAAACTGTCCATGACCACATGGGACTCACGGTCTTAATCCCCATTTTGCAGATGAGGGAAACTGTGGCACTGGGAAGTGAAGTAACCTGCCCAAGGTCATACAGTAGATGAGAGGGATTAGAACCCAGGTCCTCTGATTCGCAAGTCCGTTCTCTCTTTCCATTAGACCATGCTGCTTCTCAATAGAGTTAGTAGACCCAATCCCTGCCCTCTAGACTATAAGCTTGTTGAGGGCAGAAAATGTTTCTATTATATTGTTATTCTGGACTCTCCTAGTGCTTAGTACAGTGCTCTGTACACAGTAGTCATTTAATAAATATGATTAAAAAAACCAAAATCAAGCAGGGAAGGCAGACAAGAAAGCAAATGACAGGTTTGGGGAAGAAACAAAAGTCTAATGCTATGGACATAGTGGGAATTAGGAGGGTGTGGGAAGAATATTAAAGTACTTGACAGAGAATCGAAAACATCCACACAGTCACCTCTATGTAAGAATATTTTCTAGCCATTCAACTCTTGATTATAGACATCTCTTGGTCATAGTCATGGACCGCTCTTATGCCTATCCTCAACGCTTATACGTATAGATATAGATATACAGATTTATCTATAAATAAATAATTATATATACCATTGAAAACAAAACATCCAACAAAAAGTCCTAACCACTGATTTTAAAGCTCTCCATTACCTTATCCCCTCCTACCTCGCTTTGCTGTTCTCCTACTACAACCCAGCCCGCACACTTCGTACCTCTAATGCTAAACCTTCTCGCTGTACCTCCATCTCATCTATCTGGCCACCAAACTCTTGCCCACATCCTCTCTCTGGCCTGGAAGGACCTCCCTCCTCCTATCAGACAGATAATTGCTCTCCCCCACTTCAAACCCTTATTGAAGGCCCATCTCCTCCAAGAAGTCTTCCCTGACTAAGCCTCCTTTCCTCTTCTAATAATAATAATGCTGGTATTTGTTAAGCGCTCACTATGTGCAGAGCACTGTTCTAAGCGCTGGGGTAGACACAGGGGAATCAGGTTGTCCCACGTGGGGCTCACAGTCTTAATCCCCATTTTACAGATGAGGGAACTGAGGCACAGAGAAGTTAAGTGACTTGCCCACAGTCACACAGCTGACAAGTGGCAGAGCCAGGATTCGAACCCATGATCTCTGACTCCAAAGCCCGTGCTCTTTCCACTGAGCCACGCTGCTTCTCCCTCTCCCTTCTGCGTCACCCTTACTCTCTTCATTCATCCTCCTTCCCATCCCCACAGCACACATATATATAACGAGCTCATAGTCTAGAGGGGAAAACAGACATTAATATAAATATATTATAATATATAATATTTATAATACTTGTATAATAATTATTATATATATTTATTTATATTAATGTCTGTTTTCCCCTCTAGACTATGAGCTCGTTGTGGGCAAAGAATGTGTCTTTGTTGTTGTTGTATTTTACTCTCCCAAGTGCTTAGTAATAATAATTAATAATAATGATGGTAGGTGTTAAGCACTTACTGTGTACCAGGCACTGTACTAAGCCCTGAGATGGATACAAGTAAATCAGATTGGACACAGTCCCTGTCCCAAGTGGGGCTCACAGTCTCAATCCCCATTTTCCAGATGAGGTAACTGAGGCACAGAGACATAAAGTGACTTGCTCAAGGTCACCCAGCAGACAAGTGGAGGATTAGAGGATTAGAAACCATGACCTTCTGACTCCCAGGCCCGAGCTCTAGCCACTTCGCCACAGTTCGCACTCAATAAATACCACTGAATGAATGAAAATGTAATCCTGTCCTCTACACTATAAACTCTAGGTGGGGAAGGAACATGTCTATCAACTCTGTCATACTATACTCTCCCAAGCACTTAGTAAGGTGCTCTGCAGACAGTAAACACTCAATAAATACCCCCGATGAAGATATATATCTATCTATATACATCTACCTATAGAGATAGATATATATGCATATTTATATAATCTACATCTAAATCTATATCTATGTATATTCAGCTGTATATTCAAGGACATAGGTCAAAGAGACAAAGAATAGAAATTCTTCAATCATCCAGGCACCTCATTTTAACCAGGAGCTTCATTTCCTTCCCACTGGACTTACCAGAGCTGCTAACAAGGAAAAAACTGGGTAATTTGAATTTCAACTCTCTTCCCTGCTTAGTTGGCCGTGGGCAAGAACACTAATGAGCAACGAAATGAACAAAATCCACCACAGAAGAGAGAAAGAGGACAGGCAAGAAACACAGACAATGTAGACGGACTAACAAGCTGCCGTTGTCCGAGTTCATCATTTGTTCATCATGAGTCTGCCCTTTAGCCTTCTTTTCTCGAGAATAATCACCCTACCCGGTGACCCATTCCTCTAAATTTCATTTCAACTCCTCGATCGCCTCATTCTCTGCTCTTCAGACTTTTCTGAGTCATTTATTTTACCGTTCCACATACTACCTATCTCCTCTGCTTTCGAAAGACCACTGCATAGCCTTCCCAATTCCGAATAACTGTTTTCCATTTAACCTGTAATAAGAACTCTTGGACCCCTGCCTTCTATCTGCCAGTCCCAAGGGAGAGTAGGAATCCAGATGCTAAGTAGGTTCCTTATATTTTGGGCATCACCCCTATGGCCAGGGGATATGTCTGTTTATTGTTTCATTGTATTCTCCCGAGCGTTTAGTATAGTACTCTGCATATAGGAAGCGCTCAATAAATAAGTCTGACTGATTCCTGTAGCAATTTCTTCTTTCATGTATCGAGATGAAAATTGCTGGGTAAATGACGAGGGAGCATTCAAGGACAATTTCCAACCGGATCCGAGAGGCTCCGGATAATCAACCACAGGGCTCCAAATGCAGACAGCGTGACACTCTACCCCCTCTATCTGAGCTGGTGCTGTTCTTGGATTTCTAGATCAGCTCTCTATACAGCGTGGGAAGCAGGGTGGCCTAGTGGGAAGAGCCCAGGCCTGGAGGCCAGAGAACCTTTGTGAGAACCTGTGCCTTCTGTGTGACCTTGGGCAAGTGACTTCACTTCTCTGTGCCTCAGCTTCCTCAACTTTAAAATGGAAATTCAACAGCTGTTCTTCCTCTTACTTGGAAAGTGAACCCCATAAGGGAGAGGGATTGTAGCTGGCCTGATTAATCTGTATCTACCCTAGAGCTTAGAACACTGACACATAATAATAATTACGGTATTGAAGTGCTATGTAATAATAATAATAACGGTATTTGTTAAGTGCTTACTATGTGCAGAGCACTGTTCTAAGCGCTGGGGGAGATACAGGATAATCAGATTGTCCCACGTGGGGCTCACATTTTTTGATCCCCATTTTTGTAGATGAGGTAACTGAGGCCCAGAGAAGTGAAGTGACTTGCCCAAGGTCACACACCAGACAAGTGGTGGAGCCAGGATTCAAACCCAGGACCTCTGACTCCCAAGCCCAGGCTCTTTCCACTGCCAAGCACTGTTATAAGCACTGAAGAAGATACAAGCTAATCAAGTTGGACACTACCCCTGTTCCATATGGGGCTCACAGTTTTTATCCCCACTTTACAGATGAGGTAACTAAGGCCCAGAGTAGTTAAGTGCCTTGCCCAAGGTCATACTGCAGACAAGCGGCAGAGGCAGGATTAGAACTCACGTCCCCTGTCTCCCAAGCCCGGGCTCTTTCCTTTGGGCTATGCTGCTTCCCTATGATAGTAAGAACTCAATAAATACCATAATAAAGGTCCTTATCACTGTTTAAATTGCATTCTGAGTTGAGTTTTACATCCATTATTGAAAGCAAAATAGTGAATTATATATTTTACAGAAGAAAAACTCACAAATTCCAATTATAGACAGCAGTTGCTGACACAAACCAATTAGATTTTGAGCAATTAATGCCTGGTCATGGGTAACGATATTACTTCTGGTTGATTCAGGGGTCAAGCGGGCATGGGGTGAGCTATTTTTCTGAAATATTTTTTTCACGAGGGAAAAAAAAAATCAATTTGGGGCCCAAAATATGTATGGAGCAAATCTAACCTCTGGCATCTAACCAGTAAGGATCTTGCTGTAGGATGTCGCTTTCACACAATGGAACCCAGTTGGGAAACGCTGGTTTCTTGGACAGTAACTGATGATGATAGTATTTGTTAAGCGCTTACTATGTGCAAAGCATTGTTCTAAGCGCTGGGGAGGCTACAAGATGATCAGGTTGTCCCACGTGGGGCTCACAGTCCTAATCCCCATTTTACAGATGAGGGAACTGAGGACAGAGCAGTAAAGTAACTTGTCCAAAGTCACACAGCTGACAAGAGGCGGCCGGGACTGTTTCCTATCTGGCCCTCTCAAAGATTTCTTAGAGGAAAGGGGCGGATAAGCTATCTGGTTCTTTGCTTGTTTTTATGGCACATGTTAAGCTCCTAAAGTGTGCCAAGCACTGTACTAAGCACTAGGGTTGAAAAATCAGGCTTTCTATAAAGGATGCTTAGACCGGATTCTTATAAACATTCTCAGTTTACAAATTAGACTATTTCTAGCTCTCTTACTAAACACATTTAGGCTGGGAATATGTCTGTTATAGTGTACTCTCCCAAGTGCTTAGAACAATGCTCTGCACACAGTAATCACACAAGAAATACCATTAATTGACTGAGATCATGTTTGCCAACTCTGTTGTATTATAGTCTCCCAAATGATTAGTACAGTACTCTGCTTATAGTATTCATTCATTTAATCAAATTTATTGAGTGTGCAGAGCACTGTACTTTGCGATTGGAAAGTACAATTTGGCAACAGATAGAGACAATCCCTACCCAACAACGGGCTCATGGTCTAGAAGGGGGAGACAGGCAACAAAACAAAACAAGTAGACAGGCGTCAATACCATCAAAATAGATAAATAGAACCATAGATAAATGCACATCATTTATCAAGTGCTGTGGGGAGGGGAAAGGAGTAGAGCAGAGGGAGGGAGTAGGGGCGATGGGGAGGGGAGGAGGAGCAGAGGGAAAGGGGGGTTCGGTCTGGGAAGGCCTCCTGGAGGAGGTGAACTCTCAGTAGGGCTTTGAAGAGGGGAAGAGAGCTAGTTTGGCGGAGGTGAGGAGGGAGGGCGTTTCAGGTGAGTGGGAGGATGTGGGCCAGGGGTCGACGGCGGGACAGGCACGAAGGAGGGACCGTGAGGAGGTGAGCGGCAGAGGAGCGGAGCATGCCGCGTGGGCTGGAGAAGGAGAGAAGGGAGGTGAGGTAGGAGGGGGCAAGGGGATGCAGAACTTTGTAGCCAAGAGTGAGGAGTTTTTGCTTCATGCGAAGGCACTCAATGAATACCATTATCGATTGATGGATAGATCGACTTCACTGGCTTATGGAGTTGAAACAGTTCAGTGAACGTGCAGATAGTCAATTGCCTTCTGCCTTCAGCTGGAGGCCGAATCTGTACTTGCAATAGAAGTAGTACAACCCAGTGGAAAGAGCACGGGCCTGGGAGTCAGGAGGTCATGGGTTCTAATCCCACCTCCGCCACTTATTTGCTGTGTGACCTTGGGCAAGTCGCCTCACTCCTCTGTGCCTCGTTACCTCATTTGTAAAATGGGGATTGAGACTGAGCCTTACTTGGGACAGGGACTGTGTCCAACCCAATTTGCTTGTATCCACCCCATGCTTAGTACAGTGCCTGGCACATAGTGAGCACTTAACAAATACTTTATTATTATCTGATTGGGCAGGCACTGCATGAGTTGCATGTCCTACTGAAGTTCTGATTAGCTGGCACGTTGGACCTTTCATTTCCTACTCTACACATGATGTGAGGTAACTAGACTGCTCACCCTAAGCACTGGCATAAAATTAAAACATTCTGACAGTGATCTCTCACAATTTTAGTGACGGTAAAAAAAAAAAATCAAGCATTACTAGTACAGAAAATTTATATTTTCATTTTGTGGAAATTTTCATACAATAAAACAACCAAATGTAATACAAAGAGGATCTTATTTTAGTACAAACATTGTTAAAATAGGATCAATTCAAAATGACTGGAAATACTTTAAACATACATTAAAAATACATTAAAAAGTTATATTCTCCCAAAACAAAAACTAAATATCCTTACATAAATGAGATAGGTTAAAACGCCTTGCGTGTTTTCCCTGAATTAGCGAAGACCAAATAAACACCTGCTTTCTTCTCTCCATTAAAGAAGAAATAACTTCCCCTTCCTCAGAAGTGAAGTGGGCTACTTGTTGGCCTGCCTGAGTTACAAAAAGGGAATAAATCAATTGTATTTACTGAGTCTTAATGGGTGCAGAGAATTATATTGAACACCTGGAAGACTAAAATAGAAACAGAGGAGCAGCGTGGCCTAGTAGAAAGAGCACGGGAGTCAGAAGGACCTGGATTTAAATCCCAGCTCCGCCACATGGCTGTTGGGTAAGTCATTTAACTTCTCTGGGCCTCAGTTAATACATCTGGGGATTCTGATTGTGAACCCTCTCGGGGTCAGCATGAGCTATGTCCAACCTAATGATCTTGTATCTATCTACCCCTAGGGCTTAGTACAGTGACCGGTACATAGTAAGTGCTTTAAAAAAGCACCATAAAATTTAAAAAAATAATAAACAAAAAAATAGCACAAGCTTGGGAGTCAGAAGGACCTGGGTTCTAATCCCAGCTCTGCCACTTGTCTGCTGTGTGACCTTGGACAAGTCACTTAACTTTTCTGGGCCTCAGTTACCTTATTTGTAAAATGGGGGTTAAGGTGGAGACCCATGTGGGACAGGGACTGTGTCCAACCTGATTAGCTTGTGTTTTCCCCAGTGCTTAGTACAGTGCCTGGCACATAGTAAAGTGCTCGACAAATACCATTAAGAAAGTCAGTAAACATAATCCTTGCCCACAAGAAGTTTATAATCTAATGGAGCATTTACATGAGTTTAAAACCTGGTTATCTCCATGAGATTGTCCATGGGTTGATTACCCCATTTCTGGTGCTCTAATTCTTTCAATTTTCATTATCAGTGGTAATTACTGAATGTCGAGTGTGGGCAGAACACTTGGGAAAGTTGATTACAAGAGTTGTTAGGCGCGTTCCGGACCCTCAGGGAGCTTACAGTCTAGAAAGGGAGAGAGGGATCTTAGAGTCTAGAGGGGAACTTTCCTCCTTTTCCTCATGTTTGGCTTTTTCTTATTCATTGGTCCCTACATCAGCTGTTTAGGCAGGGAAAGGAAAGAAGGTAGAAGCCCAATTGGACATGTTTCCATCTGTGGAAGAGCAACAAATGTCGATGCTGCTCACTGTGTTGTGGGGCTTTAAGTGGATTCCATGTGTCTGTGCTTTCTTTGTGGTCCATTATCACATTTAATCAAGAGTTGAAAGAGCCCTATTTTCGCCTCTTCTTCCCTTTTCACAATGGCCAGGCCTGTATGGAGCAGAGCTCTGAGAATAATTGCCAAGCAGCAGGGCTAAAATTAGCCCACCAATAGAGGTGGGGGAGATAAAAAGAGAGGAGAGTGGAGAAAACGTGTCAGTTGTATTGTTCTATTGTTCTTTCCCAACAGCTTAGTACAGTACTTGGCACACAGTGAGTGCTCAAAAAATACAACTGACTGACAAAAGACAAGGAGAGGCAGAGAACTTCCTATTTTACCTACCGCAGATTGTTTCCCGGCCCACGAGCAGGAAGAATTTGAATGAGATACCTGCAGTCTCTGGTCATCTTGAAGTGCTAACTCTTAAATCAATCAGCACCACAAGGATGAGTCATTGTCATTTACCTCCCATGGCACTCATTTTAGTTGCAAATAAATCCTAATAAGAGAAATGCCAATATGGATTGATTTCAAAAACCACGATTATTATTATTTCTATTAATCAGAGCAAAATGTAAAATATTATCACACACTAGGTCTGAATGGAAAAATTAGATGACCCGTTCCTTTTTTATGGTATTTGTTAGAAACTTACTATGTGTCGTACACTGTTGTAAGCGCTAGGGTACATACAAATGAATTAGCCTAATTTGTATTTTTCATCTCAGTACATTTCAACAGAATAATGGGTTAAAACAGATGAAAATTCAACAGAATTGCCATAAAATCAGATGATCAACCTTAAAGTTTGACTTTCAACCTTAAAGTTTGACTTTAATAATAATAATAATGATGGTATTTGTTAAGCGCTTACTATGTACAGAGCACTGTTCTAAGCGCTGGGGTAGACACAGGGGAATCAGGTTGTCCCACGTGGGGCTCACAGACTTCATCCCCCTTTTACAGATGAGGTAACTGAGGCACAGAGAAGTGAAGCGACTTGCCCACAGTCACACAGCTGGCAAGTGGCAGAGCTGGAATTTGAACTCATGACCTCTGACTCCAAAGCCCGGGCTCTTTCCACTGAGCCACGCTGCTGACTTTAGTCAGTCAGTCATACTTATTGAGCTTTTACTGTGTGCAGAGCACGATACTAAGCACTTGGGAGAGTATACTATAACAATATAACAGACACATTCCCTGCCCACAACAAGCTTATGGTCTCAAGGGGGACCGTATACAAATAAATATAATTACAACTATGTACGTAAGTACTGCGGGGCTGGGTCCCTGTTTTTCCTCCTACTGGACTGTGAGCCCCATGTGGGACAGGGACTGTGTCCTACCTGATTACCTTGAATCTGCCCCAGCGGGTAGAACAGTGCCTGGCACATAGAAAGTGTTTAACAAATACCACTTTAAAAAATTAAATTAAATAGTCTGAAAATAACTGCCTCATAATTCTACCTGTGACTTGCCAAACCAGTTAAAATGGTAATTTTATAGTCCTGATTAGACTGTAGGCTTGTCATTGGGCAGGGATTGTCTCTATCTGTTGCCGAATTGTACATTCCAAACGCTTAGAACAGTGCTCTGAACATAGTAAGTGCTCAATAAATGCTATTGAATGAATGAATGAAATGAAGAAAGGGAGCAAGTCAGGGTGATGCAGAAGGCAGTGGGAGAAGAGGAAACGAGGGCTTAGGCAGGGAAGGTCTCTTGGAAGAGATGTGTGTTTGATAAGGCATTGAAGGTGGGGAGAGTAATTGTTAGATATGAAGAGGGAGGGCTTTGCAGGACGTGGGTAAGAGGTTGGGGGTGAGATAGATGAGATCAAGGTACAGTGAAAAGGTTAGCACTAGAGGAACAAAGTGTGTGGGCTGGGTTGTAGTAAGAGGGGAGTGAGGTGAGGTAAGACAGGGCAAGGGGATTAACTGCTTAAAGCCAATGGTAAGGAATTTTCTGTTCGATGCAGAGGTGGTTGGACAACCACTGGAGTATGGAGAAATCCGGACTGAATGGTTTGGTACAAAAATTCATTCATTCATTCATTCAATTGTATTTAATGAGCGCTTACTGTGTGCAGAGCACTGTACTGAGAGCTTGGAAAGTACAATTTGGCAACAAATAGAGACAATCCCTACCAACAACGGTCTCACAGTCTAGAAGGGGGCAGACAGACAACAGAACAAAACAAAACAAGTAGACAGGCATCACGACCCGGGCAGCAGTGTGAAGTGTGGACTGGAGTGCGGGCAGAGAGAAGGCTGGGAGGTTAGCAAGGAAGCTGATACAGTAATCAAGGTGGGAAAGGATAAGTCCTTTGGACTAACATGGTAGCAGGTTGGATGGAGAGGAAAGGGTGGATTTTAGTGATGTTGAGCACTAGGACTGCACTAGGCATTGGAGAACAAACACCAGTCAGAGAAGATCTATTCCTGCCCTGAGAAATTTAGGAGACAAACCTTCACAAATCACAAACAAACAATAGCTAAAGGGGTAAGAGAGAAAGAAGCAGCCAGGCATAGTGGAAAGAGCCCGGGCTTGGAAGTCAGAAATCGTGGGTTCTAATCCCGGCTCTGCTACTTGTCAGGTGTGTGACTTTGGGCCAGTCACTTCACTTCGCTGTGCCTCAGTTACCTCATCTGAAAAATGGGGATTAAGACTGTGAGTCCCTCGTGGGACAACCTGATTACCTTGTATCTATCCCGGTGCTTAGAACAGTGCTCGGAATATAGCAAGCGCTTAACAAATACCTTAATTGTTGTTCTCATTATTATTATTAACAGATGATTGAAAGAAAACTTGGTAATTAAAAGAGTATTCATTCATTCATTCAATAGTATTTATTGAGCGCTTACTATGTGCAGAGCACTGTACTAAGCGCTTGGGATGAACAAGTCGGCAACAGATAGAGACAGTCCCTGCCGTTTGACGGGCTTACAGTCTAATCGGGGGAGACGGACAGACAAGAACAATGACAATAAATAGAGTAAACAAATGGTAATAGACACCGGGGTACTCAAATGGCTCTAGACTTTACGCCCGTTGTGGGCAAGGAGTATCTCTCTTTATTGTTGTACTGTACTTTTGGGCAAGGAGTATCTCTCTTTACTGTTGTACTGTACTTTCCAAACACTTAGTACAGTGCTCTGCACACAGTAAGCGCTCGATAAATACGATGTGAATGAATGAATGGTAGGATGAAGTGAGCAGGAAAGTGGGAAATAATCCGAGAAGATCTCAGCTGTGTCAGCAGCCCTCCATTCCCTCCCAACAAGGCTTCGAGCTGGCTTGGAAGGTACAGAGCGTAACAGATGGTATACCCCTCTTCCACCTAGGGAGCAATTCTCTGACAGAAGTAGTCCTAGCACCTTCCTGCTGGAGAAAGTTGCCTCCCAACTCCCAGAGCCCTTCTGCGAGGCTATGAGGCCCTGGGCTGGATCCAATGACATTAAGATGACTTCTTTCCTCTACAAAAAAAGATAATAATGATAATAATAATGATTATGGTATTTGTTAAGTACTTATTATTTGCCAAGCACTGTTCTAAACTCTGGGATAGATACACAGTAATCAGGTTGGACACAATCCCTGTCCCACATGGGGCTCAGAGTCTCCATCCCCATTTTACAGATGAGGGAACTGAGGCCCAGAAAAGTGAAGCGAGGGGTGGAGCCGGGATTAGAACCCAGGACCTTCCGATTCCCAGGCCTGGGCTCTTTCCATTAGGCCATGCTACTTCTCACGAGGTTGGGCAGCCCTACAGGTCTGGACAACTTCAGTTTGCCCCCCGATACCACACTGCCACTACTGATGCAGCGTGGCTCAGTGGAAAGAGCCCGGGCTTTGGAGTCAGGGCTCATGAGTTCGAATCCCAGCTCTGCCACTTGTCAGCTGTGTGACTGTGGGCAAGTCACTTAACTTCTCTGTGCCTCAGTTCCCTCATCTGTAAAATGGGGATTAAGACTGTGAGCCCCACGTGGGACAACCTGATTCCCCTATGTCCACCCCAGCGCTTAGAACAGTGCTCGGCACATAGTAAGCGCTTAACAAATACCAACATTATTATTATTACTTTTTTAAAAATGATTTTTGTTAAGCACTTACTATGTGCCAGGCACTAGACTAAGTGTGGAGGTAGATACACGCTACGCAGGTTGGACATAATCCATGTCCCACATGGGGCTCACAGCCTGAATCCCCATTATAAGATGAACTCATTGTGGGCAGGGAATTTGGCTGTTGTCACATTATAATAATAATAATAATAATAATAATAATGGTATTTCTAAGCACTTACTTTGTGCCAAGAACTGTTCTAAGCACTGGGGAAGGAAGATACAAGGTAATCAGGTTGTCCCACGTGGGGCTCACAGTCTTAGTCCCCATTTACAGATGAAGTCACTGAGGCACAGATAAGTTAAGTGACTTGCCCAAAGTCACATAGCTGATACATGGCGGAGCCAGAATTAGAACCCACAACCTCTGACTCCCAAGCCCTTGCTCTTTCCACAAAGCCACGCTGCTTCTCTCCCAAGCGTTAGTACAGTGCTTTGCAAATAGTAAACACTCAATAAATACGACTGGATAAATGAATGAGGTAACAAAGGCACAGAGAAGTGAAGTAACTTTCCCAAAGTCACACTACAGATAAGTGGTATAGCCAGGATTAGAAGGCAGGTTCTCTAATTTCCAGGCCTGTGCTCTTCAATCCCCACTGATTCTTGTAGCCACGCTCCTTCTCTTGCATTTATCGGTTACATCTACGAGAATCATGCATCCCTGCTGAACCAATGCTTTTAATACAGCCAACCAGGTGGAATGTGAAACATAATAATAACAATAATGTTGGTATTTGTTAAGCGCTTACTATGTGCAGAGCACTGTTCAAAGCACTGGGATAGATGCAGGGTAATCAGGTTGTCCCACGTGAGGCTCACAGTTAATCTCCATTTTACAGATGAGATAACTGAGGCACAGAGAAGTTAAGTGACTTGCCCACAGTCACCCAGCTGACAAGTGGCAGAGCTGGGATTCAAACTCATGACCTCTGACTCCCAAGCCCGGGCTCTTTCCACTGAGCCACGCTGCTTCTCTACCAAATATGGAATGCTCCACTGATGTGAACTTATATATGCAGCCCAAACCATACTTTGATGTGTTTTAACCAATACCTAGGGCCTGCAGTTTGAAAAACTGGCTCAGTGGAAAGAGCCTGGGCTTGGGAGTCAGAGGTCATGGGTTCGACTCCCAGCTCTGCCACTTGTCAGCTGTGTGACTGTGGGCAAGTCACTTCACTTCTCTGTGCCTCAGTTACCTCATCTGTAAAATGGGGATTAACTGTGAGCCTCACGTGGGACAACCTGATTACCCTGTATCTACCCCAGCGCTTAGAACAGTGCTCTGCACATAGTAAGCGCTTAACAAATACCAACATTATTATTATTATTAAAAACAACCCAACCTCAAAATGCTTTTCGACTATTTTTGGAGAGAATCGATATGTCTCTGTCAGGGGTGAGCTTTTGTTCTAGCACTGTAAATATGCTTTTGCTAAGTGGGTAAAACAGGAGTGTGTTACCAAGATAACAAATGCATTCCATCCAGTAAGTGGTTAGTAGCTTGCATTTATTAAAAATGTAAGGCTATTCTTGGAAATGGAGGCAGAGCGTCAAGCAGTGGTTTAACCTAAAGGGCTTCATCCAAAGTACATCTGAGTGGCCTGTCATCTCCAAAGATATGTGCAGTATAGACTACATCAGCATATTTAATTAATGTTTCTGACAGAAGGAAGCAGCAAGAAATTACCATGTCTAAATGGACCTATACTTACAAATACAAAAAAATGCCCTGCCTCATCTTTTTTTACATACATAACTATAGATTTCAAATTTCTGATAGTAAAATGCCATTCTCCTCTGATTAGTTTATATTGTATACAACTTTAATGATAATAATTATAATAATAATTGCGGTATTTGCTAAATGTTATGTGCCAGGCACTCCTAAGTGCTGTGGTACAGACAAGGTAATTGGGTTGGACACAATTTCCTCTATTAAAAAGATAGTAATAATAATAATGATTATCATCAGCATATTTAACTAATGCTTCTGACAGAAGGAAGCAGGAAAAAATTGCCACATCTAAATGGACTTATACTTCACAAATACAAAAAGATGCCCTGCCTCATCTTTTATGTACATAACTATATATTTTATGATAGTAAAATGCCATTCTGCTCTGATTAGTTTATATTTTATACAACCTTAATGATAATAATTATAATAATAATTGTGGTATTTGCTAAATGCTATGTGCCAGGCACTACTTAGCACTGCAGGAAAGATGGTAATTGGGTTGGACACAATTTCCTCTATTAAAAAGATAGTAATAATAATAATGATTATGGTACTTGTTAAGTACTTACTATTTACCAAGCACTGTTCTAAGCACTGGGATAGATACATGTTAATCAGGTTGGGCACAGTACCTGTCCCACATTCGGCTCACAGTCTTCATCCCCATTTTACTGATAAGGTAACTGAGACACAGAAGTATAGTGATTTGCCCAAAGTCACACAGGAGATAAGTGGCAGAGCTGGGATTAGAATCCAGGTCCTTCTGATTCCCAGGCCCATGCTCTCCTCCCTTCTAGATGTGAGCCCGATGTTGGGTAGGGATTGTTTCTGTTGCCGAACTGTACTTTCCAAGCTCTTACAGTGCTCTGCACACAGTAAGCACTCAATAATTACAATTGAAAGAATGAATGAATAAATGTTCTAACCTTATTGTCCATATGAAAAAAATTATACTTTGCTAATTGTGAGAATGGAAGTACTGCTATTTTTTTAGTAAAGTGTTGGGAATAAAGCTGTAGCAAAACTATCGACTGAAATGAGTGATTGCAGGTGGTAGGCTGACAGCCATCAAAAGACCTGCTGAAAACACAGTGGGGGCATTAACCTCCAGCATTCTGCTAAAAAAAAAAAGCACTTGATGGGATGCAGGGATAATCAAGGAAAGAAAAGCAAACAGAAAAAAAATCTTGAGCAAAATGTGTACAGGTCACATACAGTATACGGGAATCAGCTGCAAAAACAAAGTGGAATGAAAGAACAAATGTAGACTGATACAAAACCTAGGAGGGTGGGGGAGAAAACATAGAAAACTGAGAAGGATCACCATCACGATCCTCAGGTTAAACCACTTGTCAAAAAATGAACATCTTTTACCGGTTACCGTGAGTTTCCATGGAGTTCCGTCTCTTCACTTATAGACAATATATCTACCGGGCTCTTTCTCTAAAGAGTGCTTTAAGTCCTAAAGTGACTTTTTAGCAGGAAGTTGAGGAATTTCTGAGCTGGGGCTCCTGGCCTCCCTAATTACCATCATCAACAGCGACATTTATTGAACATCTACTGTGTGACCTTGGGCAAATCACTTCACTTCTCTGTCCTTCAGTTACCTCATCTTAAAATGGGCGTGAAGCCTGTGAGCCCCACGTGGGACAACCGCATTACCTTGTATCTACCCCAGCGCTTAGAACTGTGCTTGGCACATAGTAAGCGCTTAAATACCAACATTATTATTTTTATTATTATGCAGAGCACTGCATTAGGCATTTGGGAGTCAGAAGATCCGGGTTCTAATTCTGACTCTGCCAAATGCTTGCTGTGTGACCTTGGGCAAGTCACTTCACTTCTCTGGGCCTCAGTTCATAGGGAAAAAAGAGGATTCAGTCCTACTTAGACTGTGAGCTCCATGTGGGGTCTGACAATCTTGTATCTACTCCAGAGCTCAGTAGGGTCCTTGGCAGTGTTTAACAAATATCACAATTATTATTTGGGAAACATAAAATAGAAGGAGAAAAAGTGATCCCTGCTCTTGTGAGGCTTACAATCCATGAAGAAGCAAATAATCTAACGGGACAAGAGGTAAAAGGAAGATTGAAACACAATCCTTAACAGTTTCTCTATAACCAAAATGGACAGTAAATTTAGGAGGAAATACTACAATCTGGAAGGTTTCACTCATGTTCAATCCTACACACAAAAGACCTATCCTGTCAATAAATGAGCATCTTTTACCGGTTACCATGAGTTTCCATAGAGTTTTATCTCTTTCACACATAGACAATATGTCTACCAGGCACTTTCTACAAGAGTGCCTTATTTCCTAAAGTGACTTTTCAGCAGGGGATTGAGGAATTCCTGAGCTGGGGCTCCTGGCCTTCCAAATTCTCCTTCCTTTAGAAAGCTTCAAAGCTATCACAACTGAGTTTCTAATTAAGAATTTACCAAAAAAATGTTTATTAAATCCCTTCTGTCAGTCAGGCAAGTGGGGAGTTAGGGATTCTCTTACCTTGAACAAGGGAATATATCTGCTCAGAAGAGGAACTGGTCTTAACTAAAATTAGATTACAGCAGGTAAGAGGAAACTTTCCTTGTCAGCCCAGGAACCAGGAAGAAACTGAGGAAACACTGAGCTTCTCCCAATATGGCAGAGATTAAATGCTGTCATTAGGGGCAGCATGGTCTAAGTGGACTGGGAGTCAGAAGACCTGGGCTTTTGTCCCTTCCTGCTCCATGACCTTGGACAAGTCACTCAACTCTTTTGTGCCTCAGTTACCTCACGTGTAAATTGGTGGTTGAATATCTGTTCTCCCTTCCCCTTGGACTGTGAGCCCCATAATAACTGTATGAGATCAGAGAGTATTTTGTCTCTCCCAGGGCTTAGCACATAGGTGGACACACAGTAAACAGGTAAATAAAACCATGATTCGTTACGATTTGGAGGCAGGAACAAGCAGGCATTCTGGAAGCCCACAGTTTTAATTGGGGTCGGGCTGGCGAGGAGAAAGGTGCGAAAATTAGCGTGGCCTAGTAGAGAGAGCCTGGACCTGGGAGTCAGAAGGACCTGGGTTCAAGTCCCAGCTCTGCCCCTTGACTGCTGTGTGCCTTTGGGCCAGTCACTTCACTTCTCTGGGCCTCAGTTACTTCATCTGCAAAATGGGGATTAAGATCGGGAGCCCCACGTGGGACATGGACGATGTCTAACCTGATTAACTCGTATCTACCCCAGTGCTTATTACAGAGCCTGGCAGATAGTAAACATTTATCACCACACAAAAAAGGAGGACTCATTCTATTCCATTAAGATTCTTATCCTAGCTCAAGATTTCAATCCTGAACACCAAGTGGAAAGAGGAGAGGGCCTAGAGATGTTCTTAAATCAAGGAGGGCTAGCTCCAAACCTATACAAGGAGGACTCATGGGGAAGCTAAAATGACTAAGTGGAAAATCAGGCTATTCCTGGGTTGGGGCTGTTTTATCTCATGTTGCTTTTGTACAAACAGAATACCGTGATGGTCTTAGGTTCTGCAGAGGGCACCGCTAGCCTGCTCTCCTCTGCTCTGGTCTCTTACAACCAAAATAGCCAAAATCATTGTCTTCCTGAAAAATACACATGAATCAGTCCCATAAAAACAACAAAACTGTTACAGTTCCTGATTCCTGTAATGATTTTTCATTCATTCATTCAATCGTATTTATTGAGCACTTACAGTGCGCAGAGCACTGTAGTAAGTGTTTGGAAGAGTATAATACAACAATAAACAGACACATTTCCTGCCCACAGTGAGCTTACTTACAGAGGTGGGGAGACAGGCATCAATACAAATAAATAAATGACAGATATGTAAAGAAGTGCTGTGCGGCTGGTTGGGGGGGAAGAACAAAAGGAGCAAGCCAGGATGATGAAGAAGGGGGTGGGAAAAGAGGAAAGGGGGGCTTAGTTTGGGAAGTCCTCTTGGAGATGTGCCTTCACTAAGGTTTTGACGTGGGGGAGGGTCATTGTCTGTCAGATTTGAGGAGGGAGGGCACTGAGGGCCAGGGGTTGGCAGCGAGATAGGTAAGATGGAGGCACAGTGAGAAGACTAGCATTAGAGGAGCGAAGTGTGCGGGGCTGGGTTGGAGAAGGAGAGTAGCGAGACTGTAAGCCGGTCAAACGGCAGGGACTGTCTCTATCTGTTGCCGACTTGTTCATTCCAAGCGCTTAGTACAGTGCTCTGCACATACTAAGCGCTCAATAAATACTATTGAATGAATGAGATGAGGTAGGAGAGAGCAAGGTAATTGATTGCTTTAAAGCCCTCAAGGTGAGGAGTTTTTGTTTGATGCAGAGGTGGATGGGCAACCACTGGAGTTTTTGTGGAGAGGGGAAACAAAACATGTCCCGAATGTGTTTGTAGAAAAATGATCCAGGCAGCAGAGAGAACCATGGACTGGAGTGGAAAGAGAGAGGAGGCTGGGAGGTCAGCAGGGAGGCTGATACAGTAATCCAGAGGGGATAGGATGGTTTTTGCCTAGAGAGGAGAAATAAAAATACAGTTCCTGAACTATGCCTAATTATCTTGAATCCTACTGGCCTATAACACACATTCTGCCTCAGCTAACCAAACAATCCAACCCATGGCCTGCTTCTACAGAGACAGGGGCTCACACTTAAACACAAGTTGGATCCTGTATAAGATTAGAGTCCCAAAATGCTATAAACAAAAAAAGATGCAAAGTGTGGGGTTTTTTAACAAAATCACTGTAATCTGTGGCCTAACTTTGGAATTTCGACTTCGCCTATTACATCAGCTAGAGTTGAATCCGAATTTGGGGTTCCATTTTTATCTGCTCCCTCAAAATGTGTCATTTCACATCAGCACTTAAAAAACCAGAATCTAGCTGGGAGCTCTATAAATGCTTTATGACTGTCTCCAGTAAATAATGATGAAATAAAGGATGAGGTAAGTAGACCAGCCTACCTAATACAAGGAGAGTTTAAACCTTTTTTTACAGTATTTATTAGTGCTTACTATGTGCCAGGAACTGTGCTAAGCGCTGGACTTGATATAAGCTCAATAGATTGGACATAGTCCATGTCCCATATAGGGCTCACAATCTTCATCCCCATTTTACAGATGAGGGAACTGAGGCACAGATAAATTAAGTGATTTGCCCAAGGTCACACAGCAGGCAAGCGGCAGATCCAGGACTAGAACCCAGGTTCTTCTGACTCCCAGGATCAGTGCTCTATCTACTAGACCATGCTGCTTCTTTATTGAAAATTTATCCTGACTGAGGTTGTCAATTTGGAGAGAGCAAGTGCCATCAGGATGCTGATTATGTTTTTTATTTCTCATTTTCATAAGAACCCAGAGATGTAGTTCCCCAACTTTCCCAAGAGATTTTAGATGAAAGAAATCTGTCTCAGCCCCAACCATGAAAGGCCAACCACCAAAACCAGGAGATGAAGGGAAATATCTAGAGTTGGGATGGGGGTAAGGTGTGCGGGGTGAGAAGGGGAAGAATTTTCCAATCCCTTCAGCAGACTGACCCGATCTTCCCTTTATTTCCCAGTTTTGCTGCCTGGGGGTTGTGCTTGATCCGTGGCCCTTCCCGTATTCCCAGATTGCATCTCTGATTATGAATTCCTTTCACAAAGCTTTGACCCTCTGAGACAGATGCTTCGTCAGTTATTTAAGGTAGATGCTGCCTCAGTTATTTAAGGCAATGCCAGTGAAAGCTGTCTTAGATGCGGAGGCTATATATTTCCTGGATTACTCCTCCCCCATTTCCTCTTCTCCCACTCCCTTCTGCATCACCCTGACTGGCACCTTTTATTCATCCCCCCTCCCAGCCCCATAGCACTTATGTTCATATCTGTCACTCCTTTATTTCTATTAATGTCTGTCTCTTCCTCTAGACTGTAAACTCACTGTGGGCAGGGAATTTGTTTATTTCTATATTGTACTCTCCCAAGCACTTAGTACAGTGCTCTGCACACAGTAAGTGCTCAATAAATAGCACGGATTGATTGGGAGCAAGGACTCAGTGGTGGAGGGATGGAAAGGAGGGGATGGCAGTTACCACAGATGGTTTACTTGGAGATGATGGAGGGGGCTGGCATCATACAGCAACAGTTTTTTTTTTATTAAAAAAGATATTTAAGTGCTTACTCTGTGCCAGGCACTATACTAAACGCTGGGGTACATACAAGCTCATCAGGGTGAACACAGTCCATGTCCCACAAGGGGCTCACAATCTTATTCCCCATTTTACAGTAGAGATAACAAATACAGAGAAGAGAAGTGAGTTGCCCAAGGTCCTTCTGACTCCCAGGCTTAGGTTCTAGCCACTAGACCCCACTACTTCTCGTGCTTTTATCCCCACCCGGGCATAACCGGAAGGGAGGGAAGACGGTGGTCAACATGGTACTTTTCTTGGCAACAGTTTTTGCTGAGCGATATTTCCCCATGTCTGGGTTTTATTTTAACAGCTTCCTCCCTGATTAACTGCAAGAGTCTCTAAGGCAGGGATCACATCTTTGAATTGTATTCTTTTCTCCCCAGCACATACAGTTGATGGTATTTATTGAGCGCTTACTGTGTGCAGAGCACTGTACTAAACGCTACAGAGTGTTCAATACAACAGACACATTCCCTACCCACAGTGAGTTTAGTGTTCCAATGGTTGACTGGGATTATTTGTTCAGGGCTTATTATTTATAATAATAATGTTGGTATTTGTTAAGCACTTACTATGTGTCGAGCACTGTTCTAAGCGCTGGGGTAGATAAAAGGTAATCAGGTTGTCCCACGTGAGGCTCACAGTCTCATTTTAACTGAGGCACCGAGAAGTGAAGTGACCTGCCCAAAGTCAAACAGCTGACAGGTGGCGAAGCCAGGATTAGAACCCATGATCCCTGACTCCTAAGCCCGGGCTCTTTCCACTGAGCCACACTGCTTCTCTAATCCTGCTTTGATTCTCAAGTCTAGATGTACAGTAAATGTTTATACCTTTTCAAATATTAGGGGATTACTGAAGGGATTGGTATGAAAAGCATTAGGTCAAAGCCTCATAGAATCAATCATATTTATTGAGCGCTTATTATGTGCAGAGCACTGTACTAAGTGCTTGGGAGAGTGCAGTACAACAGAATTAGCAAGGCTTTAGTCATTTTATAGGCAATAATAATAATAATGGTATTTTTAAGCGCTTACTATGTGCCAGGCACTGTTCTAAGCACTGGGATAGTGGGGGAAAGGTAATAATAATAATAATAATAATAATGTTGGTATTTGTTAAGCGCTTACTATGTGCCTAGCACTGTTCTAAGCACTGGGGTAGACATAGGGGAATCAGGTTGTCCCACGTGGGGCTCACAGTCTTAATCCCCATTTTACAGATGAGGGAACTGAGGCACAGAGAAGTTAAGTGACTTGCCCACAGTCACACAGCCGACAAGTGGCAGAGCTGGGATTCGAACTCATGAGCCCTGACTCCAAAGCCCATGCTCTTTCCACTGAGCCACGCTGCTTCAAGGTATGGTTTGAGGTGGAAAAAAAGGCCTTTCTGGTAGGAATCATGTATATGTTTAGTAGCACAAAAGCAAAGAGTCTTCTCTAGAGGACTGAATGTCAGGTTGTTTGGCTGGAGCAGAGAGCACAGCTAAACTGGAGGAGTAAAAGCAATTAAGGAAAGAAGAAACAGCTTGGTCAAGCATTTTCATGTGAATCAAGCCGCAATTAGGAGTTACTACAGCCTCCTGAAAAGGAGATTAACCTGAGAGGAATGATGCCTGAGGAAACATGATACTGGGGGGAGGGGGCAGGGGGAAGGAACTCTGGGAAGGATTAGAGACTGGGAGGCCTGAAAGGTGGGCTGCAGGAATCCAGGAATGCGGGTAATGGCTGCAGAATAATGGAAATACGCCCAATTGCCATTTGGTGTCCAGCATCTGATGCCCTTCGGTGAGGCCGGGTATCCATCCATTCCCCAATCCGCTGTCAATCTGTTTGGGCATGTACCTGACAAGAGTATATTGATGGTCAAGTCACTTTCTTGACAAATTCTGGACCAGAATCTGGACAGGGGGAGCTCATCCACTCCACTATTCCAGCTCTACAGAGATGACTCCCAAATCTACCTCCCCGGCCCTGACCTATCCCTTCTCTGCAGTCTCGTTCCTTCAGTAGTATTTACCGAGCGCTTGCGCTGTGTGGAACATTGTACTAAGGGCTTGGGAGAGTACAATATAACAATAACGGACACATTCCCTGCCCTCAACAAGTTTACCATTTCCTTTTGACCTTAGACTATCTCCTCCTGGAGGAAGCACAGTCACCTGTGGTTCAACGTGTCCAAAACTGAACTTCTCATTTTCCCCTGCCAAACCCTCTCGGTGCCCCAGACCACCACCAGCCACCCTGTCTCACCAGCCCACCACCTTGGCATTATCTCTGACTCATCTCTCGCCTTCAACCGCAATATTCAGTCAGTCACTGAATCTAGTTAATTTTCCACAACATCCCCAGAATTCACTCCTTTCTCTGCATCAAGATGGCGTAGTTGATAGAGCACGGGCCTAGGAGTCAGAAGGACCTGAGTTCGAATCCCAGGTCTGCCTCTTATCTACTGTGTGACCTTGGGCAAGTCACTTTATTTCTCTGTGCCTCAGTTTCCTGCTCTACAATATGGGGATTGAGTCTGTGAGCCCCTTGTGGGACAGGGACTGTGTCCAACCTGATTACCTTGTATCTACTCCAGTGCTTAAAACTGTGGTTGACACATAGTAAGTGCTGAACAAATATCATTATTATTAATATTATTATTAACTCCTTGGTCCAACCATTATCCCATGTTGACTACGGCCTCAGCCTCCTTGCTAATCTCCCTGACTCCAGCCTCTCCCCACCATACTTTATCATTTTTCTTAAAAATCCTTCTGGGCACATCACCCCACTTCTTAAGTATCTCCAATGGGCTGCCCATCCATCTCTACACTCATTCCATCATTCAATCGAATTTATTGAGCGCTTAATGTGTGCAAAGCACTGTACTGAGCAGTTGGGAAAGTACAATAGAACAACAAACAGATATATTCCTGCCCATAACGAGATCACAGTCTAGAGGACAGGCAGCAGAGAGAAACTCCTCCGCACTGGACTCAAGGCCTTTAATCAGTCCTCTTTCCCCTGACTATCCTTGCTCCTCTCCCACCACAACCCAGCCTGCTCACTTTGCTCATCTAAATCCAACGTAGACACTGTTCTTCACTCTCACTTTACCCATTGTTGACCCTCACTCATGACCACTCTCCTACCTGGAACTCCCTCCCCGTAGAAATCCGATCGACCGGCACCCTCCCGCAGTTCGCAAGCCCTCCTAAATCCCTAGCTCTTCCAGGTTGCCTTCTCTGATGAAGCTCTTATTCCCCTCCAAAGTTTTCCCTTCCCACTGCTTCTCCTATGCACTGAATCTCATCCTCTATGCACTTATAGGTTCTCATTCATTCATTCATTCAATAGTATTTATTGAGCGCTTACTATGTGCAGAGCACTGTACTAAGCGCTTGGAATGTACAAATCGGTAACAGATAGAGACAGTCCCTGCCCTCTGACGGGCTTACGGTCTAATCGGGGGATATGGACAGACAAGAACAATAGCAATAAATAGAGTCAAGAATAATACATTCTTATAATAATAAATAATATTGTAATTATATTATATATTATAAATAATAATAAAAATAATAAATAGAATCAATTCTCCCCATTCCCACCTTGGCAACAATTATACACACATCTTTAGGCCCGACTGCTTCACTTTCCGGCAAATGTTTTTAATGTCTGCCTCCCCCGTTAGACTGTAAACTCCTTGAGGGGCAGGGCTCATGTCTACCATCTGTACCGTATTTGCCCAAGCGCTCAGTAGAGTGCTCTACAGAACATAAGCACTCAGTAAATGCGCTTAGTATTGTTTCGACTTCAAGCAAGCACTCTAATACCACTGATTGAAATTTCTAGACGGTAAGCGTCTTGTCGGGGATCATGCCAACCAATTCTATTGTGTCGTTCACTCTCAAGCGCTTAATTGATCAGTCATATTTACTGAGCACTTATTGCATGCAGAGCATTGTACTAAGCATTTGGGAGAATACGACATAAAAGATGCAGTAGACACGTTTCCTGATCACAGCGAGCTTACAGTCTAATAATAATAATAATAATGTTGGTATTTGTTAAGCGATTACTATGTACCAAGCACTGTTCTAAGCGCTGGGGTGGATACAAGGTGATCAGATTGTCCCACGTGGGGTTCACAGTCTTAACCTCCATTTTACAGATGAGGGAACTGAGACACAGAGAAGTTAAGTGACTTGCCCAAAGTCACACAGCTGACAAATGGCGGAGTCGGAATTAGAACCCATGACCTCTGACTCCTAAGCCCTTGCTCTTTCCACTGAGCCACGCTGCTTCTCTAGAGGGACAGACATTAATACAAATAAATAAATGACACATACTTATATAAGTGCTGTGGGGCTGAGGGACGGGGTGAATAAAGGGTGCGAATCCAAGTGCGGAGACGACACAGAAGGGAATGGGAAAAGAGGAAATTCATTCATTTGTTCAATCGTATTTATTGAGCGCTTACTATGTGCAGAGCACTGTACTACACGCTTGGAATGTACAATTCGGCAACAGATAGAGACAATCCCTGCCCAACAACGGGAGGAAATGAGGGTTTAGTCGTGGAAGGCCTCTTGGAGGAGACAGTCCAGGGCTCTGAACAGAGTAAACTCTCGGCAAATACCAGTGATGGATGTATTCAGTCCCCAGATCTGCTCTCTGACCTTGGGCAAGTCATTAAGTTCCCTGGGGCTCAGTTATCTCATCAGTAAAATGGGGATTAAGACCATGAGCCCCATGTGGGATATCGACTGTACCTACTCCCAGTGCTTAGCAGAGGTGCCTGTCACATAGCAAGCGCTTAACAAACACTATTTTAAAAAATGGCAAAAGCTGTGATCTTATTGGTTCTGGTGTTTCTCCCTGAGCAATTTCTTTCAACCCTGCCATCTTTCCCTTCCAGACTCTCTTTGTTAGCTTCCACGTAAGCCCCAGACCCCCGAGGACTGTGTCTGTCCTGTGGGTTTCTCAGTGATTAATCCAAGGTATTTCACCTCTGATTCAGCAAAAGCTTTCCCCGCCATGTCCTGCATCAGCCGGCTCCAAGCCCACAATCTTCACCCTGTCATCAGTTTACCTGCGCTACGCGTCAGCTCGTGCAAAAGAGCCTCGATACGGAACACGGATGTGGGCGCGCTAAAATCTATCCCGTGGCTCGATTGTTTTCTTCTGCTAAGCGGATCGCTTCCTCCGGGGTTAATGGATTCAGCTTTGTCCTTCAAATCCCCTTGGGAAAAACAGTCCGTTATCCTCCGTTCGGCACCAATTTGCTACAGAGCTCGATGCGTAGGTGTGAGGAAACTGAAATTCTGGGGGCTCCTCTCCCTGGGTCACCTCTGACATGAAAGGACCCCAAGTTAGAGACTTAATGCAGAGATCCTGCCTTGGCAATAAAGTTTCATTCAGAAACAGTGCCTTCTATTAAATTTCATTCTTTTCCCCAAGGGCTTTGCGTTAAGCATTGCTTCTGATTCCATAAAAGAAAACACGAGGTTGGAGTATTGAAATCTTGGAGAAGGGATCGAGAGACAGATTCAGCAGAAGGACAAAGGCAAATACAGAAGAAGTGAAAGACAGGGAGGCAGCCAAGTACCACCAGGAAAAAGGGACAGAGGAACAGAGAAGTCAAAAGCGGGCAAGGACGCAAATAACATGGGGAACAAAGAACACAGATGTGAAAAGAAAAGGGGGTTAAGTGGCTCATCAACTAAACCAGGCACTTTTCCATATAAAATTCACTCTTTTCTACTCCCCAAACCACCATCTTCATCATCTGAGGTTTGGATTTCATTGTGAAGTTTTTAATTGCATCTTTAGGCTTGCTTGTATATTATAAATCCCTTGCCTTTTTTTTTTTTTTGAAAATCGCACCATAGATTTCTTTTTCTCCTCCTCCTTTCTCCTTGCCCCTAATCCTAACCCCCTGCCCAACATCTCCTGAGGTGCCGGGTGACTTGGCATACTTACTCACCATCTATTAAGTAGACTTTTTGGACTAGATACCGTGCTAGCAAAGGCACAAAATACCCACCCATCAGGGATCTGAGTCAAGCCACCTGTGTTTTTCCAGCACCAGAGAAGGGGAGGAATAGGGTGGCACGAAATAGGGCTGAAAGTACGAGCCAAGTGCACTCCACTGCCTGTCCCAGACCATCTCTGGGTGACAGGATGACTCAGGTTGTCCCAAAGCCACCCGGACATTTGGGTTAGCAGCACAGCCTAGTGAAAAGAGCATGGACCTGAGAGTCAGAGGATCTGAGTTCCCACCCTGGCTCCGCTCCGTGCCTGCTGGGTGACCTCGAGCAAGTCACTTCACCTCTCTGTGCCTCAGTTCCCGCATCTGCAAAATGGTGATTCCCTCCTTCATTGGCTGTGAGCCTTGTGTCCAATCTACATATACAGTATCTACCCCAGCGCCCAGTACAGTACCTGGCTCATAATAAACACTTCACAAAATGCCATTATTATTAATAATAATATCCACAGCACTTAGTAACATATCTTTAATTTACATATTATAAATTATTCATTCATATTACTGTCTCCCTCCTCTAGACTGTAAGCTCATTATGGGCAAGAAACATATCTGCTAATTCTGTTGTACTCTTCCAAACTCTCAGTACAGTGCTCTGCACATAGTAAGCCCTTAATAAACACAATTGATTGATTGATATTATTATTATTATTGTTGTTACTACCAGGGCAGGTCCCTTTCAGGATCCAGTCCAGAGAGAGCTTGGATCCTGGGATTGTTGCCTGGGTCCTTGCTTCATCCCTGGAAGGGAGAGGGAGGGGGGCCTGAGTCAGGTGGTTGATCTCCCCCCACCCCTCAAACACATACACACACACACACACACACACACACATATATACACACTGCCCTGCCGCTCAGCACCTGCAGCTCTGCTCTCCCAAGCCCATAGCCGTAAGCCTGCCTTGCCGACAGGGAGCGGAGAGCAGGGGACGATGCAAACCTCTCCTTTCCGTCCATCACTTACCGGCTCTATGACCTTGAGCGAGTCATTTCACTTCCTCTGTGTCTCCGTTACCTCATCTGTCAAATGGGGATTAAGACTGTGAGCCCCATATGGGACAGGGACCGTGTCCAACTTGATTTGTTAAAAAAAAAGATGGAATTTGTTAAGCGCTTAGCTGTGTGCCAGGCACTGTACTAAGCACCGGGGTGAATACAAAGAGATCAGATTGGACACACTCCCTGTCCCATGTGGGGCTCACAGTTTCAATCCCCATTTTACAGATGAGGTCATTGAGGCACAGAGAAGTGAAGTGGATTGTCCAAGTTCACACAGCAGACGGGGGGCAGACCTGGGATTAGAACCCATGACCTTCTGACTCCCAGGCCCGTGCTCTGGATACACTATGCCAGGCTGCTTCTCTATTCATTCAGTCATATTTACTGAGCACTTACTGTGTGCAGAGTAAGAGTAACACAGAATAACTACCCCAGTGCTTAATACAGTGACAGGCACATAGTAAGCACTTAAATACCACCGTTATTATTATTAAGCAAGGAATCGGGGGAGGCAGAGGGCAATCGCATGTCCTTCAGCGAGCCCCAGTGCCGGCCAGCCACCGCCAGACCTGCTGATCACGTCCAATACATCAACTTCGGTGGCACGACTCAGCCGACAACTGTCATGCATATTCATTCCTGCAGCTCGCCTGAGGTTACCGTTCTCGATAACCAATCAGACCGACTAAGACGGGTCTTCCTAAACCTGTCACCCAAACTTAATCTATTATACGTTATTACGGATGGAATGGAGCACGGAAATCATTATAAGACCCAGTTCACGTGATGTGTGAGGTGGGGTGACATTCAGAGAGTAATTTGGAGGCGGAGGGGCTGATGCAGGAGAATTTTATAATGGAATCGTTTTCACTTTAAGCGTCAGCGAGCTTTTTTCTTTCATTAGATAAATGTGATATAGTTAGACGTATTCTTCAAAATAATGCATTTATCCTAAGCTTTAAAGTCATTTTTCTTAAAGGGACAGGGCTTTTGTGTGACAATTCGGTACTTCACATTTAAAGGGTATATAAATTTGACCACGCAAAAGAGGTTTCGGTGCGAATCCGGGGTAAGACTCTAGCAACGGAACTGACGGTGATAGCACGATTTCCAGGACAGCATTTACGCTCGAATACGTGCACATCTAACCTCAAACATTCCGACTTCTGTTTTCGTGCTTGTAGTTACCCACCTTCGCAGCATCCTATCTCCCATTCCAGGTTCTACATGAAACAGGCTTTAGAATGCTTTCTGTGTGTGTGTGGCATTGTTAGGCACTTACTCTGTGCTAAACGCTGTTCTAAGCACCGGGGTAAATACCTAATTACCTTGTATCTATCCACATAGTAAGCACTTAGCAAATTCCACAATCATTATTATTATTTCAGGCAGTCAGGTTGGATACAGTCCCTGTTCCAGTTGGGACTCCCAGTCTAGGCAGGACGGAGACCAGTCATCGAATCTCCATTTAACAGATAAGGAAACTGAGGCCCAGAGAAGTGAAATGACTTGTCCAAGGTCTCACAGCAGGCAAGGGGCAGAGGCAGGATTAGAGCCCAGGACCCCTGACTCCCAGGCCCGGGCTCTCACTACGAGGCAACGCTGCTTCGTGTGGAGACTGTTGGACGGAGCTAAGGCTCGGAGGGCCCGTTCCCTGACGTAGCTGCAGGCGGGAGAAGAAGAGGCCGGCTACGGTGCCATGTTGATAGCAGAATCGGTGCCTGCCCCCGTCCCTCTCTAGATGCCAGCTGCCTTATGTCCAGCCCTATAAAGGAACACCCAAACGATCCTGCATTCCTGAACACGCGGAGCACATGTGCCTGGTATGTAATAATAATGTTGGTATTTGTTAAGCGCTTACTATGTGCAGAGCACTGTTCTAAGCGCTGCGGGAGATACAGGGGAATCAGGTTGTCCCACGTGAGGCTCACAGTTAATCCCCATTTTACAGATGAGGTAACTGAGGCCCAGAGAAGTGAAGTGACTTGCCCACAGTCACACAGCTGCCAAGTGGCAGAGCCGGAAGTCGAACCCATGACCTCTGACTCCAAAGCCCAGGCTCTTTCCACTGAGCCACGCAGCTTTCCCAAATGGGTGGCATGTCCCCCAAAGAGGTCTGCACAAGGCCACTTTCTGTGGGCTTATCGCCTATCTCCCTGGGTGGGAGGGCCGGTTAAACCAACTCCGTGGGACAGATACATTTTATAAATATGCATACCTTTTTTAAAGTCATCATCCCCTTGCCAGGAAACACAGAATAATGAGTGATGTGACCCAAAGTAAGAGAAAAGATTCCTCCCGTGATGAGAAGCTATAGGCCTAGTGGGAAGAGCACCGGCCTGGGGATCAGATGATCTGGGTTCTAATCCCAGCTCCGTGACTTGTCTGTTGTGTGACCTTGGGCAGGTCACTTCACTTCTCCGGGCCTCAGTTCTCTCATCTGGAAAATGGGGATTGAGGCTGTGAGCCCCATGTGGGAAAGGGACTGTTTCCACCCTGTGCTTGTAAAATAATATTATTATTATTATGGTATTTGTTAAATGCTTACTATATGCCGAGAACTGTTCTAACTACTGGGGTAGATACAAGGTAATCAGGTTGTCCCACGTGAGGCTCACAGTCTAATCCCCATTTTACAGATGAGGTAACTGAGGCCCAGAGAAGTGAAGTGACTTGCCCCAAGTTACACAGCTGACAAGTAGCGGAGTCGAGATTAGAAAGCATGATTTCCGACTCCCAAGCCCGGGCTCTTTCCACTACTCCAGGCTGCTTCCCCACCCCAGGGGATATATCCACCCCAGGGCTTAGTACAGTGCCTGGCACAGAGTAAGCGCTTAACAAATACTACAACGGTTATCATTATTTTATTCAATTCATTCAAATCCTATTTATTGAGTGCTTACTGCACACTAAGCACGTGGGAGAGGACAATGCAACAATAAACAGGCCTATTCCCTGCCCACAATGAGCTTCCCGTCTCCGATCCGATGAACAGATGGTCCAAAGTGGCGGGAAGCTGGCTCCGTTGCACCCAGCTGGTCCCCATCGGGCCTCTCTGCGAGCTCGTCCATTCTCTTCCCTCCCTCGCCTTGCTCCCTGCTCCAAGCTCTTGGGAATTGAGAGAGTTCTGGGATGGTGTGGAAGTGCTGTGGCCAAAAAGCGGGAGGATAATAATACTTAACAGTATTCGTTAAGTGCTTAGCATTTGCCAAGCACCTTACTACATGCTGGAGTAGATGTAAGATAATCGGGTCGGACACAGTCCCTGTTTCACGTGGGGCTCACAGTCTAAGTTGGAGGGAGAACAAGGACTGAATCCCCATTTTACAGATGAGGAAACTGAGGCCCGGAGAAGTAAAGTGACTTTCCCAAGGTCATGCAGCAGGCAAGTGGTGGAGCTGGGATGAGAACCCAGGTCCTCTGGCTCCCAAGCCCATACTCTTCCTGCTAGGCCCCCCCCCCGCAAAATGGGAAGCAGTCTGGCTTAGTGGAAAGAGCACGGGCTGGGAGTCAAAGGACATGGGTTCTAATCCCGCCTCTGCCACTTGTCTGCTATGTGACCTTGGACAAGCCGCTTAACTTCTCTGTGACTCAGTTACCTCATCTGTAAAAAGGGGATTAAAACTGTGAGCCCCACGTGGGACCACCCGATTACCTTGCATCTACCCCAGTGCTTAAAACAGTTCTTGGCACAAAGTAAGCACTTAAATACCATAATTATTAAAGTCCAGAGCAGGTTCAGGGATGATGATGATGATGGCATTTGTTAATCGCTTACTATGTACCAGGCACTGTACTAAGCACTGAGGTGGATACTCTTCTCTGTGCCTCAGTTCCCTCATCTGTAAAATGGGGATTAAGTGTGAGCCTCACGTGGGACAATCACATTACCCTGTATCTACTCCAACGCTTAGAACAATGCTTTGCACGTAGTAAGCGCTTAACAAATACCAACATTATTAAATCGAGTTGGACACAGTCTGTCCCATGTGGGGCTCACAGTCTCCATCCCCATTTTACAAATGAGGTGACTGAGGCAGAGAGAAGTGAAGTGACTTGCCCAAGATCACACAGCAGACAAGGGGTGGAGCTGGGATTAGAACCCATGACCTTCTGACTCTCAGGCCCGTGCTCTATCCACTGTGCACACTGGGTCCAACCTGATTAACTTGTATCTAGCCCGGCATTTAGTCCAGAGACTGACACAAAAAAAAATGTTGGTATTTGTTAAGCGCTTACTATGTGCCGAGCACTGTTCTAAGCGCTGGGGTAGACATAGGGGAATCAGGTTGTCCCACGTGGGGCTCACAGTCTTAATCCCCATTTTACAGATGAGGGAACTGAGGCACAGAGAAGTTAAGTGACTTGCCCACAGTCACACAGCCGACAAGTGGCAGAGCTGGGATTCGAACTCATGAGCCCTGACTCCAAAGCCCATGCTCTTTCCACTGAGCCACGCTGCTTCTCTAAACACTTAACAAATACCATAAAAAAAATATGCTGGTCCAGACCTCTGCCTGCTCTTACACCCAGGTGGTTCAGCATCCTGAATCTTCAGATCCAACACCCTGCAGGCAAGTCAGTCTGTCAGACATATTTATTGAGCATTACCGTGTGCAGAGCACTGTACTAACCGCTTGAGAGGGTACAAGCTTGGGGTAGCAGCATGGCTCAGTGGAAAGAGCCTGGGCTTCGGAGTCAGAGGTCATGGGTTCGTCTCCCGGCTCTGCCGCTTGTCAGCTTTGTGACTGTGGGCAAGTCACTTCACTTCTCTGGGCCTCAGTTCCCTCATCTGTAAAATGGGGATTAACTGTGAGCCTCACGTGGGACAACCTGATGACCCTGTATCTACCCCAGCGCTTAGAACAGTGCTCTGCACACAGTAAGCGCTTAACAAATACCAACATACATAATACAATATACCAATATAACAGACACATTCCCTGCCCACAATGAGCTTACAGTTGCGGGGACAAGCATTAATATAAATGCTTGAGAAGCAGCGTGGCTCAGTGGAAAGAGCCCGGGCTTCGGAGTCAGAGGTCATGGGTTCGACTCCCGGCTCTGCCACTTGGCAGCTGTGTGACTGTGGGCAAGTCACTTCACTTCTCTGGGCCTCAGTTACCTCATCTGTAAAATGGGGATTAAGACTGTGAGCCCCACGTGGGACAACCTGATCACCCTGTATCTACCCCAGCGCTTAGAACAGTGCTCTGCACATAGTAAGCGTTTAACAAATACCAACATTATTAAATAAATTACAGAGATGTCTAAAATTGCCGTGGGGCTGGTGCAAGGACTGATTACAGTGTGTGATTTATACTCTTGTCGTCTCTGCCCAGGAGCGCACCGAGAGAGAGCTAGTGGGAAAGAATGCAGCAGACTGTGATGGGCAGGAAGACCTTTTTTTTGTCCTTTTTTAATGCAAGACCTATTTACGCACAGATCGGCCACAGCAAAATGTCAATATCTGGCAACTGCACCATAATCCAGTAGAGAGACACCTTGGTGGCTGCCATGGTCTTTGCCGGTTAGTTTGTTGTTAGCACGGGACACGTCTACCAACTCTCTTCTCTCCCACGCGCTTAGTATAGTGCTCTGCACACGGCAAGTACAGCATAAATACCATTAATTGACTGATTTTTCGGGATTCCCGCTGGATCTGTTCACCTAATGGAGTAACTTAACATGATTCAGCGTGTTTTAGTGGAACGAGCACAGGCTTGGGAGTCAAGAGATGTGGTTTCTAATCACGGCTCCTCCACTTGTCTGCTGGGTGACCTTGGACAAGCCACTTAACTTCTCTGGGCCTCAGTCATCTCATCTGTAAAATGGGGATTAAGACCGTGAGCTCCACATGGGGCAACTTGATTATCCCCCAGCGCTTGGAAGCACATAGTAAGCGCTTAACAAATACCCTACTCATTATTATTATAAAACTTAACTGCTGATAATGTAGCACAAGCAGGCAGTCCCCTACTTAAACAGTCAGAACTACAACCCAAGTCTCCTGCTGCCCAGAGATGTACTCCTTTTGGTGTGTTTGTCGTACTTGTTAAGCGCTTACTATGTGCCGAGCACTGTACTAAGCACTGGGGTAGGTTCACGAGAATCATGTAGGACACAGTCCCCGTCCCACGTGGGGCTCACAGTCTAAGTAGGAGGGAGGGGGAGTTAATCCCCATTTTACAAACAGGGAAATGGCCAGAGGTCACACAGCAGGCAAGGAGCAGAGAGGGATTAGAACCCAGGCCCTCTAACTCCCAAGCCCGGGCCCTTTCCACTAAGCCACGCGGCTTCCTAAGCCTTTCCATCCGACCAAGAGCAGGACCCCCGAACAACGTACTCGCTCAATAAATACTGATGCTGATGACGTCGAAGACAGCAACTACTTGGCAAAATGCGATCCAACCCTATGATTCTACACTTTTGATCTAGAAAAGTCGGAGGAAATAAAGACTACTTTCATTTCATCTAAAACTCTGGGAAGATTGTTTCACTTCATTTTCCCAGTCGCTAATTCCCCCAGCCAGGAGAGAAGATCCAGGATTCCTTGCAGAAATCACAGGGGTTCCTTAACTTCCCCATCAAATATATTAGGATGGGAAAGGAGGCATACTTAAGAGACATGCTACCACCAGGAGGGATGACAACACAAAATTCCCAAGAACTTCTTGTGGCCTTGGCTGGAATTCAGAATATTACGGTAAGCAGAACTCCTCTCTCATAAGGACTTTAAGGGGGAAAAAAAAAGCTATGATGTCAGCACTTGTGGAAAATAATTGGTCATATTGACACGCAGTTAATGGAACTTGTACCTCTGATTGAACCTTATCGATTTCCCTAATGTTCTTCTCGCTGTCAGCTGATAGGAGCCTCCTCGTTTTGTTGATTATAAGAGTAAGTAAACTGAATTTTAGTTGACATGGGGACTCCAAAACATGATACTGGGTAGCGATTGCACAGAGAAATGGCCTAGTGGCAAGAGCACAGGTTCGGAAGTCAGGCTACGTGGGTTCTAATCCCGGCTCCGCCGCTTGTCTGCTGGGTGACCTTGGCCAAGTCATTTCACTTCTCTGGGCCTCAGTTCCCACACTGTAAAATGGGGATTAAGTCAGTGAGCGCCGTGTGGGACAGGGCCAGTGTTCAACCTGACTACCTTGTATCTACCCCAGTGCTGAGAACAGTGCTTGGCACACAGTAAGTGCTTAACGAATACCATAATTATTATTAGGTTGGGATTTTTTACTCCACATATACGAAAGCTTTTGAAAGGTTCAGTTCCTCCAGGCATGCAGGCGGCAGAAAAATCAAAGATCTGAAGAGGATTCAAAGCTTTTTGTCTCGGTTCCAGTGTCAGTATTAAGTCTAAACAACACCGGTAATGGTTGTTACGCTAGCTGAGCTCCCAGAGACTAAGTCAGACATCGAACCGCTGCCGCCAAGAAAGTATTAGCGAGGACTAAGGCTCATTTGAGTCAAACTAATGAGATGCGAAGCAGACTTTCTGGTTTCCATTCTGGGACGGTGTGACATTCCAGCCTTTACATTAACTAAATGGACATCAATTGCTGATTCTAGTCCAAGGAGAAGCCGCTTCTCGGTCTCCTATAAGATGAGCTCTTAAGGAAAGGTTGATTTTTTTTTCTTCATAGGCAAGCTCACAGCAGTGGTCAAAAACCAAATTCTCCAACAGCCAGGAGGCCCACAGGACACCAGGAATGGAAGGTGATTCCTCAGACCTCTTCAGTATGCTTCATATACACCAAGTCATAATAATAATAATAATAGTGGTATTTGTTAAGCCCTTACTATGTGCCAGGCACTGTACTAAGCCTTGGGATGATTACAAGCAAATCGGGTTGGACAGAGTCCCTGTCCCACATAAGAAGAAGAATGGTATTTGTTAAGCATCTACTATGTGCCAGGCACTATTCTAAGCACTAGGATGGAACAAGTGAATCAAGTTGGACACAGTCCCCGTCCCACATAGGGCTCACAGTCTTAATCCCCATTTTACAGCTGAGGTGTCTGAGGTCCAGAGAAGCCAAGTGATTTGCCCAAGGTCACACAGCAGACAGGTGGCAGACCTGGGATTAGAACCCAGGTCCTTCTGATTCCGGGGCTTGGGCACTTTCCATAAGGCCATGCTGCTTCTCTGGCTTTCTTTCTTTGCCTTGTGGCAAATAACTGTGGCATGTGTTAAGCACTTACTATATGTCAAGTACTGTACTAAGCACTGGGGTAAATACAAGATCATGAGGTGCCGCAAGGGGCTCACAGTCTAAGTCAGTGGGAGAACAGGCATTCATTCATTCAATCGTATTTATTGAGAGCTTACTGTAGGCAGAGCACTGTACTAAGCGCTTGGAAAGTACAATTCAGCAACAGAGACAATCCTTACCCAACAACAGGCTTTTGAATCTCCATTTTGCAAATGAAGGAACTGAGGCCCAGAGAAGTTAAGTGACTTGCCCAAGGTCATACAGCAGAGAAGTGGCAGGGCTGAGACCCAGGGCCTCCACTCCCAGGCCTGCGCTCCTTTCACTAGGCCACACTGCTTCTTCAGATGGTTTCTTCCCCTAATGCTCGATCCTACCAAAACTGCCCTACGGTTGTCTGGATGGCAGAGCAAAAAATGTGGCATATTCATTCAATAGTATTTATTGAGTGCTTACTATGTGCAGAGCACTGTACTAAGCGCTTGGAACGCACAATTCGGCAACAGATAGAGACAATCCCTGCCCAATGACGGGCTTCATTGATCGAAAAATATTCTTCGCTTGGGAGAGGCTCCGAATCAAAAGAAATTATTTAGATATGAGTTTTCAATGATTTCCAAATTCTACCCATTAATGAAACATCAGAGAAGTTTGGGGAATAGAGGTGAAAGTAAACGTAAAGATCTAGACTTAAAAAATGGGAAAGCCTGTCTGACATCCCAGTTGCCCACTAAAGGATTTAAGAGAGTCGGTAAAGGTCGGTCCAGAAGTCACAAAGAACACCAAAATGTCCAGCTGAAAACTAATTTTTGAGTCCTCCCCAGCACTTCTGCAAGATTTTTTTAACTCTGTTGCTCATTTTCTCTGCAGTTTATTTTCTCCCCTGCTTGACTGTAAGCTCCATGGGGGCAGACATCTTGTCTGTTAACTCTATTGTTTTCTCCCAACCACTTAATACAGTGCCCTGTAAAAAATAAACATTCAGTAAAGACCACTGATTGCCAGAAAAGTTTTCATTCTTTTAACAGACAACCTGGAGTTTATTAGGGTTGAAGAATATAAAAGCAGGGATTTTTTTCTATTTGTTGCTGAAATGTACTTCCCAAACGCTTACTACAGTGCTCTGCACACAGTAAGCGCTCAATAAATACGATTCAATGAATGAATAATCCCGGGCATCCTCTGAAGGAACGTAGAAATGGGACTCTGGACTGAGGTTGCTGTTGGTCATCTTGGGAATTTATCAATTATATTTATAGAATGTTTACTGTGTGCAGAAAACTGTACAAAGTTCTTGGGAGAATACAAAATAACAGAGTTAGTAGGTACATTCCCTGCCCATAGTCAGTTCACAGTCCCCATCGACATTTCAATTTCCTCAAGAAAAGCCAACCTAACGCTTAAACCAGGCGCCATCCTGCAGAATGTGTGATCATGAGAAGAGCAGTCTGGGAAGCTCAGACAGGCCGGGTTTCCCATGTTTTCCTCTTTCAAAGTGTCTAGTACAGTGCCATTCACACAGGAAGGGCTCGAAGAAAGCTGCAGGCGGGAGGAATACAAACGCAAACATAATCCTGGGAACTTTGATTTCCAAAAATGCTTGGGTCATCTTCCTGAGTAGCATATCCTAATAGTAATAATAATGATAATAAAATAACAATAATAATGGTGGTGGTCATATTAATTCCCTGCAGCATGGCTTAATGGAAAAAGCCCGGGCTTGGGAGTCAGAGGATGTGGTTTCTAATCCTTCCTTCGCCACTTACCTGCTGCATGACCTTGAGCAAGTCACTTAACTTCTCTGGGCCTCAGTTACCTCATCTGGAAAATGGGGATTAAGACTGTGAGCCCTGCATGGGACAACCCATGTATCTACCCCAGCGCTCAGAACATGCTTGGCATATAGTAAGCGCTTAACCAATACCATCGTCATCATACAAGATAATCAGGTCAGAACCAGTCCCCGTTCCACATGGGGCTCGCAGTCTGGGTAGGAGGGAGAACAAATTTTGAATCCCCATTTTACAGATGAGGACACCGAGGCATCAACAAAGAGATTTCAGGCCCCGAGAAGCAAAGCGACTTGTCCAAGGTCACAGGGCAGGTATGTGGCGGAGCCGCTGACCCCAGTGATCTTTCCACCAGCCCACACTGCCCGCCACCTAACCAGCACCACACATGCGCCCCACCATTCCTTTGGCCACCTTATTCAAGTTCTCCCCGACAGACTCGTATCAGGACCACGTTCTACCCAAAGTGCACAAAGAAAACCCTTGTGAAGGAAGAATTGGGTGAACTTTCTTTAAAATCTACCACAGGGGGTGGCTAATTTCAGTCCAGAACTTCCTGCCGTCACCATCCTTTTCACGCATCCCGACCAGTGAAAGTGGGATGTGACTGTTAGATCCCAGCAGCCTGAAAGAAAGTTAAATAAATCAAGACATTTCTTTTAAATCTGGCTAGGTTTTCAGCTCCTTGTGGGCAGGGAGTGTGTCTAGTAACTCTACTGTACTCTCCCAAGTGCTTAGAACAGAGCTCTGCACAGGATAAGCCCCCAGTAAATACTACTAACTGGTAGAGTAGCAATTCTTTTAAAAGAACTCATAAAAACCAAAATACCAGAATAAGACATTCTTTGAGGGTTAAATATGTAAATTAACTATTTTGATCTATTTTGTATGGAACAAAAATGTTGATTTGTATAATGGTTTCATTACCACTGAATGACTCCCATAAAATTTGAAATTACATTTTTTTAAAATTTTCAAGCATATTTTAAGTTTTCTCAAGAGCGATTTCTTTTATTTTAGGAATTATTCATTCATTCAATAGCATTTATTGAGTGCTTACCATGTACAGAGCACTGACCGCTTGGAATGTACAATTCGGCAACAGAGACGGCTTAAAGTCTAATTGGAACTGCAAAATTACCATCTTAACTGGTTTGGCAAGTCACAGGTAGAATTATTAGGCAGTTATCTTCAGGGTATTTTATTTAATTTTTTTAAATGGTATTTGTTAAACACTATGCATCAGGCACTGTTCTAACTGCTGGGGCAGATTCAAGGTAATCAGGTCGGACACAGTCCCTGTCCCAAATGGGGCTCACGGTCCAGTAGGAGGGAAAACAGGGATTAAATCCCCATTTTACAGTTGAGGAAACTGAGGCACTGAGAAGTGAAATGGCTTGCCCAAGGTCACACCACAGGCAAGTAGAGGGGCTGGGATTAGAACCCAGGTACTCAGGCTCCCAGGACCATGCTTTGTCCACTAGGGTCAGATTTTCTATATTGTAGGATCAACGTCCTATTTTTAAAATATAAAGAGTGATAGATTTCACTATGATTTTAAAAAACTTAAAATAAGGAGTAAATCACCTTTTTTCTTCATCCGATAACACAACAAATGCAAAAATCCCAACAATTTCTAACATGCTCCTTAAAAATTGTTACTGAACTTTCTTGGCATTTCCATCTTCAAAGTTGCCTGTCAGTTCTTAAATTCCTTTATCTTGTGTTCTGTTAATACAGTTGTAAATCACGTCTGAAAATGTGTGCTTGGAAATTTATAAATAAAAAGGCGGCTTTTTTGATAGGCCCGATTTCAAAAATCAGCCATTGCCTTTGGGTATTCATTCATTCATTCATTCAATAGTATTTATTGAGCACTTACTATGTGCAGAGCACTGTACTAAGCGCTTGGAACGAACAAGTCGGCAACAGATAGAGACAGTCCCTGCCGTTTGACGGGCTCACGGTCTGATCGGGGGAGACGGACAGACGAGAACGATGGCAATAAATAGAGTCGAGGGGAAGAACATCTCGTAAAAACGATGGCAACTAAATAGAATCGAGGCGATGAACATTTCATTAACAAAATAAATAGGGTAATGGAAATATATACAGTCGAGCGGACGAGTACAGTGCCGAGGGGATGGGAAGGGAGAGGGGGAGGAGCAGAGGGAAAGGGGGAAAAGAGGGTTTAGCTACGGAGAGGTGAAGGGGGGGTGGCAGAGGGAGTAGAGGGAGAAGAGGAGCTCAGTCTGGGAAGGCCTCTCGGAGGAGGTGAGCTTTAAGTAGGGTTTTGAAGAGGGGAAGAGAATCAGTTTGGCGGAGGTGAGGAGGGAGGGCGTTCCGGGACCGCGGGAGGATGTGGCCCAGGGGTCGACGGCGGGATGGGCGAGACCGAGGGACGGCGAGGAGATGGGCGGCGGAGGAGCGGAGCGTGCGGGGTGGGCGGTGGAAAGAGAGAAGGGAGGAGAGGTAGGAAGGGGCAAGGTGATGGAGAACCTCGAAGCCTAGAGTGAGGAGTTTTTGTTTGGAGCGGAGGTTGATAGGCAACCACTGGAGTTGTTTAAGAAGGGGAGTGACAGGCCCAGATCGTTTCTGTGGGAAGATGAGCCGGGCGGCGGAGTGAAGAATAGACCGGAGTGGGGCGAGAGAGGAGGAAGGGAGGTCAGAGAGAAGGCTGACACAGTAGTCTAGCCGGGATATAATGAGAGCCCGTAACAGTAAGGTAACCGTTAAACATTGCGATAGCTGGTTAGGAAGGAGAGCAGAGCTCTTCCAGTCTGGTTCAATTCTGCTTCATTTGCTAATAATACAGATTCATGGCATTTGAGGTCAAATTCATCTTCTCCATAAAGGGAAAGAACTGCTAGAAGAAGAGGGGGAAACCTTGTCAACATCTTATGGCCCTGAGTCACAGCCCTGCTATGTAGTAATAAAAACTTGGCCGGATCTCAAATGCAATATGATATCGGTTTGGGGGTTTTTTGTGTGTGTGTTTTTTGTTGTTTTGAGAAGCAGGGTGGCTCGGTGGCAAGAGCCCGGTCTTGGGAGTCAGAGGTCATGGGTTGGAATCCCAGCTCTGCCACTTGTCAGCTGGGTGACTGTGGGCAAGTCACAACTTCTCTGTGCCTCAGTTACCTCATCTGTAAAATGGGGATGAAGACTGTGAGCCTCACATGGAACTACCTGATTACCCTGTATCTCCCCCAGTGCTTAAAACAGTGCTCTGCACATAGTAAGCACTTAACAAATACCAACATTATTATTATTATATGGTATTGAAATGCTTACTATGTGTTAGGCACTGTTCTAATCCTCAAAGAATGTCTTATTTAGGTATTTTTTTAAAAAAGTTCTTTTTAAAGATTTGCTACTCTACCAGTTAGTAGTTTTTACTGGTATATATTTACTGGCGTATACACGTGGTAGTCAGGTTGGACACGGTCCATGTCCCACATGGGGCTGACGGTCTTCATCTCCATTTTCAGATGAGGTAACTGAGGCCCAGAGAAGTGAAGTGACTCGCCCAAGGTGACCCAACAGACAAGTGGCAGAGGTGGAATTAGAACCCAGGTCTTTCTGACTCCCAGGCCTGTGATCTATCCATTTGGCCAGGCTGCCTCTCCACTTTAGTCCCACTTTAAATTGTCTTGACCTGAATATCAATGGAATTGATATTCCAGAATGAGCTTCCCCTTTTCCCTCTGCTCCCTCTGCTGCCCCTCTACCCCCCACTTCACCTCCCCTCAGCGAAGCCCCCTTCCCCCCCCTTATCCTCTGCTCCTCCCCCTCTCCCTTCTCCTCCCCTCGGCACTGTGCTCGTCCTTCCGCTCATTTGTATGTATTTTTTATCACCCTATTTATTTTGTTAATGAGATGTACATCACCTTGATTCTATTTATTGCTATTGTTTTAATGAGATATACATCCCCTTGATTCTATTTATTGCTATTGTTTTTGTCTGTCTCCCCCGATTAGACTGTAAGCCCATCATTGGGCAGGGACTGTCTCTATCTGTTGCCAATTTGTACATTCCAAGTGCTTAGTACAGTGTTCTGCACATAGTAAGCGCTCAATAAATACTACTGAATGAATGAATGAATGGAATCAATGAGTCTTACTTACTGAGCTCTTAATGTGCTCAGAGCACTGTATTAGGTGCTCGGGAGAGTACACTATAACAGAATTTGTCGACATGTTTCCTGCCCACAAGGTGTTCATAGTGATATTGCAAATGTTGGAGATGTACGTTTCCCAGGTTGAAGGGTCAGTGGGACATCCAAGTTAAGATGTCCTTGAGGGCAAGAGGAAATGTGAGACTGCAGAGAGGGAGAGAGATCAGGGCTGGAGAGGATGATTTGGAAATCATCCACGTAGACATGGCAGTTGAAGCCAAGGGAGTGGATGAGTTCTCCAAGGGAATGAGTGCAGATGGAGAATAATAATAATAATAATGGTGGTATTTGTTATGCGCTTACTATGTGCCAAGCACTGTTCTAAGTGCTGGGGGGGATACAAGGTGATCAGGTTGTCCCACGTGGGGCTCACAGTCTCAATCCCCACTTTTCAGATGAAGTAAAATTAAGTGACTTGCCTAAAGTCACACAGCTGGCAAGCGGAGACGGGATTAGAACCCATGACCTCTGACTCCTAAGCCCGGGCTCTTTCCACTGAGCCACGCTGCTTGGGGACTCAGAACTGATCCTTGAGGGACCCCCACAGTGAGGGGATAGGAAGGGAAGGAGGAGCCCGTGAAAGAGACAGAATGAGTGACCGGAGAGCGAGGAGGAGAGCCAGGAGAGGACAGTATCAGTGAAGCTGAGGTCGGAGAGTGTTTCCAGGAGAAGGGGGTGGTCCACAGTGTCAAAGGCAGCTGAGAGTTCGAGGAGGATTAGGATGGGGTAGACACCTTTGGATGTGACAAAAAGGAGATCACTGGTGACCTTAAAGAAGGCTGTTTCCGTGGATTGGAAGGGGTGGGAGCCCGGCAGCAGAGGGTGGAGGGAGAGAGGTTAAAGGGCTCAGAGTAACAGTTCTGGGTTTGCCAGTTGTAGGACCTCTCGTTGTGTGGGAAGCAGCGTGGCTCCGTGGAAAGAGTCCGGGCTTGGGAGTCACAGGTCGTGGGTTCTAATCCCAGCTCCGCCACTTGTCAGCTGTGTGACTTTGGGCAAATCACTTCACATCCCTGTGCCTCAGTTCCCTCATCTGTGAAATGGGGATTAAGTCTGTGAGCTCCACGTGGGGCAACCTGATTATCTTGTATCTACCCCAGCACTTAGAACAGTGCTTGGCACATAGTAAGCGCTTAACAAATACCATCATTATTATTATTATTATTAAATACTTCTTGGGTACTTTCATCTTCCAGAACTCTTGCCAAAGGGGAAGTCCTATCACTTGAGAAGCAGCGAGGTCTAGTGGGTAGAGTATGGGTCTGGGAGTCAGATGGACCTGGGTTCTAATCCAGACCTGGCCGCTTGTCTGCTGTGTGACCTTGGACAAGTCATTCATTGTGGGCAGGGAATATGTCTGTTTATTGTTCTCTTGTATTACCCCATGTGCTCAGTACAGTGCTCTGCACACACTAAGCACTTAACAAATACGACTGCCCTACTGACTTGGCTTCTCTGTGCCTCAGTTACCTCATCTGTAAAATAGGGATGAAGACCATTCGGCCCATGTGGGGACAGGGACTACGTCCAACCTGAATAGTTTGTAACCACACCAGCTCTTAGCCTGGCACATAGTGAGAACTTAACAGTTACTGTTGGGTTTTTTTAAAAAAATGAAATAGGGGTGCAAATCCAGAAGTGGTTTTTAAGGAAGCCTCCCTCCCTCTCAACACCCACCGGCCCTTTTGAGCTCCCGTGTTCATCTGGCCCTCCCGTCAAACCACATTTCTTTAAAGCACACTACTGGAAAGATGAGAACAAAGGCAGAAATTCAGCCAAATCAAAAATTCTCAGTAAATCCTGGAGCCACCACATCTAAAACCAGAGACGCAGTGTGGCTTAGTGGAGAGAGAATGGGTCTGGGAGTCAGAAGGACCCAGGTTCTAATCCTGCTTGCGCCTCTCGTCTGCTATATGACCTTGGGCAAGTCAGTTCACTTCTCTGGGCCTCAGTTCCCTCATCTGTAAAATGGGGATTAAGACTGTGAGCCCCATGTGGGACAGGGATTGTATCCAACCCGATTTGCTTGGATCCACCCCAGCGCTTAGTACAGTGTCTGGCACATAGTAAGCACTTAAATACCACAGTTATTATTAATAAGTATTTAAAAGCAACATATTCAGGTGAATCAAGACCACGACTTAGACAATCTGAAAAGAAGCCCAGGTTTTCCTGTGCACAGTAGCTGGAAAAATAAAAGACTCTAACAAAGGCTACAGCTCTATTTCCATAGCTCTCCAAAATGACCCTGCTGTGCTCCCTGGAAATCCATTACTTCGGCTGCCTGCAGCACAATCCTTAAATGTTAATTACACAGCCCTATTTCGGGAATATAGCCAAATCGCCAGCTAGCCTCAATTGCAGCCACTCCAAGAAATGTAAAAGTTTCTCAGGGCAGAGACCTGCAGGGGTGTAGAGGAAGTGATGGCCCATGTAACCTACTCACTGCGTCTCACTCTTATGTCTCTCTCTCTCACACTATTCATCTCTTGCTCACACCCTCCCTTCTGCCTGGAACCCCGTCCCACTCCATCTCTCCCTCCCCTCATCCCCGTTTAGACTGTGAGCCCGTTGTTGGGCAGGGACTGTCTCTGTTGCCCAATTGTACATTCCAAGCGCTTAGTACAGTGCTCTGCACATAGTAAGCGCTCAACAAATACAACTGAATGAATGAATCCTACCCATCCCCCTTTCTCCCATATTTCTCCCCCTCTAAACTGTGAGCTCGATGCAGGCAGGGAATGTTTATTCATTCATTCATATTTACTGAGGGTTTTCTGTATGTGGAACACTGCACTACAGGCTTGGAAGAGTACAACAATCAACAGACACGTTCCCTGCCCACAACGAGCTTACAGTCTACAGGGGGAAATACCTACCAACTCTCCTATGATGTTATATTGTAGTCTCCCAAGGGCTTAGTCCAGTTCTCTGCACAAAGTAAGCGCTCAATAAATACCACTGACTGATTCATTCATTCATTCAATTGAATTTACTGAGCATTTCCTGGGTGCAGAAGAGGGTACTAAGTGCTTGGGAGACTACAACAATCAACAGACATTCCCTCCTTACAACGAGCCTCCAGTCTGGGCTTAGTCCAGTGTTCTAATAATAATAATGTTGGTATTTGTTACGCGCTTACTATGTGCCGAGCACTGTTCTAAACACTGGGGTAGACACAAGGGAATCAGGTTGTCCCACGTGGGGCTCACAGTCTTAATCCCCATTTTACAGATGAGGTAACTGAGGCACAGAGAAGTTAAGTGACTTGCCCACAGTCACACAGCTGACAAGTGGTGGAGCCGGGATTTGAACTCATGACCTCTGACTCCAAAGCCCGTGCTCTTTCCACTGAGCCACGCTGCTTCTCATCTAGTAATGCTCAATAAATCCCCCTGAGTGATTGTTTGATAGATTATGTGCAGGGTTGGTATTGCACTGGTGTAGGAGGAGACAGGGTGGCCTTGTGGTCTGAAGGCGACAGCTGGTCTGCTGTGTGAAGAGTGGCCAGTGGCCAAGAATCCCAAGAAGCAATAAGCCCTTTGACCACGAAGCTCTGTTAGCCCGGCAAGTTCCCTGTTCTGAGTCTGGAGCTCTCCATAGCAGCCAACGATTTCTATCGCTGACAGATACAAGTCACCGCTTTGCTCCCGGTGGTTGAGATCCGTGACAGGAGATGATACATGGCCTATAGCAGCGGATGGAGCATGGGCCTGGGGATCAGAAGGACCCGGGTTCTAATCTGAGCTGCCCCAGGTGTCTGCTATGAGACCTTGTGCAAGTCATTTCACTTCTCCGGGACTCGGTTACCTTATCTGGAAAATAGGGATTAAGAGAGTGAGCTCTAGTGTGGGACCTGGATTGTGTCCAACCCGACTGCCTGAATCTAACCCAGCACTTAGTACAGTAAGCACCTGAATAACAGAAAAAGATCTTTAGATAGGAAATAGTATGGTGATGCCATTTATCTGATCGGCTCAGTAATGCTGCCAACATAGGGATAATAATAATAATAATGGTATTTATTAAGCGCTTACTATGTGCCAAGCACTGTTCTAAGTACAGGAGTGGATATAAGGGAATCAGGTTGTCCCTCATGGGGTTCACAGTCTTAAGCCCCATTTTACAGACGAGGTCACTGAGGCACTGAGAAGTTGAGTGACTTGCTCAAAGTCACACAGCTGACAAGTGGCGGAATCGAGATTGGAACCCGACTCCGTCTCCCAAGCCCGTGCTCTTTCCACTAAGCTACACTGCTTCGGATTGAAGTCACCCTGACAATTTTGCAAGTCCCAGTGTTTGGGCAAAAAAAATACGGCAAAGCAGAATTCCGTTTTGTCATTAGAAATTACGGTCGCCGGGGAAGAGACAACAGATAAGCTGCTGCAGAACTCTAGAAGATAGCACAGTTTCTTTCTCAATTTGGGCGGGAAAGGGAGGTCTGCATGTGTCATTTGGGACAACCATTTCTGAAAGTAGGTTGGACTCTAAATCCAACTTCTTTTGAGCATCTTACATAAGGAAGAAGCAAAATGCATTAGCTGTCTTGCTTTTTATATATATATGAGTACTGCCACAAGGCCATAGAAGGAAATTGATTGAAGTTTAATGAATATAATCAATAGTCTTTGATTGCCTATGATGAGTAGGGCACAGTATTTAGGAAAGCACAATAGAATCAGTAAATATGATGCTTGCTTGCCCTCAAGGAGCTTGAATTCTCGAAGTCCAGCACCCTAGAATCTCTTGGAGGTTTGCAAAGAGAGTGTTAGGGCAGGAAAGGTGCTCACCAACTCTTGTTCTCTGCTCTCCTAAGCGTTTAGTATGATGCTCTGCACCCAGGAAGTGTTTAAAAAATAACACTGATTGATTATATTTCCATTATTTGCAGTTAGGTAGAATTTTTGAGGTTGGAAAGAAGGAAAACACTACCTTTGGGGTGAGGGGAATGTGGGGGTGTCAATCCTGTCCAATTTTTTCTGAATCCTAAGTCCAAAATGTAGGGTTAAAATTACATGATAAAAAAGAACAGGCAGGAGCTCAGCCTCAAGTTTTACTTTGGAAGTACCCTTGAGTTTCAACATCAATCTATCGATACAACAAAATTGGTAGACATATTCTCTGCCCATCGGGAACTTGGGAAGCAGCGAGGTGTAGTAGCTAGAGCACGGGTCTGGGAGTCAGAAGGTCATGGGTTCTAATCCCAGCTCTGCCACTTGTCTGCTATGGGACCTTGGACAAGTCACTTCACTTCTCTGGACCTCAGTTACTTCATCTGTAAAATGGGCTAAGACTGTAAGCCCTTGCGGGACAGGGACAGCATCTAACCTGATGACCTCATATCTACCCCAGATTTTAGTATAGTGACTGCACACAGTAAGCACTTAAAAAATACCATTATTATTATTATTATTATTACAGTCTAGAGAGGAGATGATGGGTCTCGTCAGTACTAGTGAACTTGCTTTTATTTCTTGAATTTCCTCTTTTCCTCAACTGGTTCTGCTGAATCATGACCTGGGCTTGTAACAGAGGAGAACTGGAGAAGGAGAATGGGATCTGTAGCAGGGAAGGGCAATAATACCTTCTCCCCGCGTGGCCTGTGTGTACAAGATCAGGTAAGCATTATAATAATAATTATAGTAATTGTTAAGTGCTTACTTTGTGCCAGGCCCTGTATTAAGCGCTGGGGTGGAGACAAGCAAATAGAGATGGACGCAGTCCCTGCCCCATGTAGAGCTCACAATCTCAATCCTCATTTTACAGATGAGGGAACTGAGGCACAGAAGTGACTTACCAAAGGTCATGCAGCAGACAAGTGGTGGAGCCGGGATTCAAATCCCTGACCTTCTGACCACCAAACCCATGCTCTATCCACTTCGCCATGCTGCTTCTCTGGTCTACTGAAACAAGGCACTAGATTTCCCTCACTGCTATCACCAGAAAAGGTATTTGCCTGGCCTTCCTGAGTCCTGAGCCAGGTGCTTGACTATCTACAATGGTTTAAAGGACAGAAACTTCTCACTCTTGGCTATAAGGCTCTCCATCACCTTGCCCCCTCCTCCCTCTCCTCCCTTCTTTCTACTGCCCACCCCGCACGCTCCTCTCCTCTGCCGCCCACCTCCTCATTGTCCCCCGTTCTCGCCTATCCCGCCGCCGACCCCCAGCCCACGTCCTCCCGCTGTCCTGGAATGCCCTCCCTCCTCACCTCCGCTAAACTAATTCTCTTCCCCTCTTCAAAGCCCTAATGAGAGCTCACCTCCTCCAACAGGCCTTCCCACACTGAGCTTCCCCTTTTCCCTCTGCTCCCTCTGCTGCTCTCTACACCCCCCTTCACCTCCCACAGCTAAGCCCCCTTTTCCCCCCCTTTCCCTCTGCTCCTCCCCCCTCCCTTCCCCTCCCCTCAACACTGTGCTCATTTGTATATATTTTTATTACCCTATTTATTTTGTTAAGGAGATGTACATCCCCTTGATTCTATTTATTGTTATTGTTTTAATGAGATATACATCCCCTTGACTCTATTTATTGCTATTGTTTTTGTCTATCTGTCTCCCCCGATTAGACCGCAAGCCCATCAATGGGCAGGGATTGTCTGTATCTGTTGCCGATCTGTACATTCCAAGCACTTAGTACAGTGCTCTGCTCATAGTAAATTGAATGAATGAACTCTTCTCAAGAGGAGCTTTAAAGCTAATGAGGGAGGTTAAAGGTGTTGATTGGCAAACCCCATCACTGTAGACAATGCCACCATCCTCCCCTGTAGCACAACCCATATCCTTTGCATTATCCTCGATTGATCTATCTCATTCAGCCTGCATTTATTATTATTATCCTTATCATATTTGTTAAGCACTCTAAACGGTCAGCTCGTTGTGGGCAGGAAACCTTTCTGTTAAATTGTTATATTGTACCCTTCCAAGTGCTTAGTTCAGCAGTCCGCACACAGTAAGCGCCCGACAAATATGATTGACCAACCGACTGCCTTACTGTGTGTCAACTGCTGATCTAAGTGCCCAAGTAGATATGAGGTTAGACACGGTAGGAGGAAGAACAGGTAGTGAATTCCCATTTTGCAGTTGAGGGAATCGTGGCAGAGAGAAGGTAAGTGACTTGCCCAATGTCACCCAGCGGAGAAGTGGTGGAGCCGGGAGTCCTCTCAGAGGCCCCCAGGCCCCTGCTCTTTCCGCTAGGTCATGCGGCTTCAGATCGGACAACGGGGTCCGAGGAAGGGAGAACAGGTATTTTATAACCCCATTTTACAGGAGAGGCAACTGAAAGCACCGAGAAGTTAAGTGACCTGCCCAAGACTGCTGGTCTTAGCGCTGAGTTCGGGATTTCACTAAAAGGAAGGTTGGTCTAAAGCCACCCCCCGGTCCCTACCCCACAAAACCCACACCTTCTCCTTCCTCCCCCTGCCCATTAAAATGAGCTTCTCACCTCTAACCCCTGCACTCAGTTGCATATTTGGTGGGTCACCAATTCCAGTCGGCGACCATCACAACTTCTCGAGAATCCGCCCCTTCCTCTCCATCCAAACCGCTAACACCTTGATCCCTTGAAAGAATGACATTTCATATGATCTTATGTTCTTACCGCGGTTCAAGTAGAAGGATAAAAACAGATAATCTGGCTCAAGAAGACTGCACGTTTTCCTTAACATGGCGGTAATCCTACGAATACGAGTCCCCACAGAATACTCGACTTCATCCTCTATAGAAAGGCTCTGGAAGTCATTAACTTTCCTCAGCTAATTTTGAAGTCTATTGACTTAAAATTGCCCTGGCATTATCTACTGCTTCGGAAAACCTGCCTCCAAGAGAGAACCAGTAAACAAATCAGCATCTTGCAGTGCTGTGAGAGTTGAGTAGATTCGATTTCAGGGAAGGAATCGGAGAAAATGTGGGCATCTTTGTTATTACTCAAGGTGGAGCTTGAATAAGAATTGATGTGTTTTTGCTCTCCAGATGCCCAGAGAAACACAAGGGTGTGGAAGAATTAATGTGTATTCACTAATATTCCAACTAAGTACCGTGCTCAGTGTTTTAATACCCTTGGACGACCAAATAAACAGAGGCTGAATACACACAGGTCTCTCTCACTACTCTTCTAGCCCAGAAAGTACAGATTGGCGATCAAAACCCTGGTGAATTCAAGCAATAGATGGCATTTACTGAGTACTTACTGTGTGCAGAGCACTGTACTGGGCACTTGGGAGAGTACAGTACAGAACTGGTAGGGAAGTTCCCTGCCCACAATGACCTCAGTCTAGCCTAAAATGCTTTCATGCAACCGTAAATTTGGCAGCCGCATTCTCAAAGATTGTGTAATTTTTGTTGCCTGTGCAGAGAATTGACTTATTTCCATAGGTCTGAAGGTTCTGTCAGACTAATAATTTTTCTGATGATATTTTTAATCTCTCATTCCATACTAAATCATTCAGGCTCAAGAAATATTCAAAGGTTACTGAACTACTTCAATTATTTACTGGCAATCAAATAACCAGGGGCCCGTTTTGCATCAAAGGATTTCCATTAAATTTGTAGGGTTTTGAGTAGATAAATTATTCTTCCGAAATACAATATCATTTCATCCCCAGAGCTCATCACCTCTTAGGTCAAAATTTCTCCATCAGCTCTACTGCTCATTAAAATTCATGCTGTCCCCTCAGGCAATAACTAATATTCAAGAGCTAGGCATTCTCCATTGATTTCTCACCACCTTTGGATCTGGCAAAAAAAAAAAAAACTGTAAGGTTGCCATCACATTTCATTCATTCATTCAATCATTCAGTTGTATTTATTGAGTACTTATTATGTGCAGACCACTGTACTATGCTCTTGGAAAGTACAATTCGGCAACAAAGAGAGACAATCTCTGCCCACACTGGTCTAGAAGGGGGGAGACATACTGAAACAATTAAACAGGGATCAATAAAAATAAATAGAATTATAGATATATACGCATCAGAACAAGACCTCATTTGTTTGAGTGGGTTCTGAATAATAGCGTGACTATCAGAAATGACTATTTAAAATAAACATGCACCTTGTATCAAATGATTCCGGGCTACAACTAGTTCAAATGAAGTGCCTTCACCTTCAGTCACTTGCCCCTTCCTACCTTACCTCTCATTCATTCAATCAATCATATTTATTGAGCACTTATTGTGTGCAGAGCACTGTACTAAGCACTTGGAAAGTATAATTCAGCAACAAATAGAGACGATCCTTACCCAACAGTCTAGAAGGGGAGAGACAGACAATAAAACAAAACAAGTAGACTGGCATGAATAGCATAAATATAAATAAATAGAATTATAGATATATACACATCATTAATAAAATAAATAGAATAAATATGTACATAGACACACAAGTGCTGTGGGGCAGGGGGTAGAGCAGAGGGAGGGAGTCAGGGCAATGGGGAGGGGAAGAGGAGCAGAAGAAAGTGGGGGGCTTGGTCTGGGAAGGCCTCCTGGAGGAGGTGAGCTCTGAGGAGGGCTTTGAAGAGGGGAAGAGAGCTAGTTTGGCGGACGTGAGGAGGGAGGGCATCCCTAGCCAGGGGTCGACGGCGGGACAGGCGAGAATAAGGCACTGAGACTTTAATGCAATCTATTCCCTGTACTTTGATATCCTCTTTCTCACCAGTGACCCCTTGCCCACATGCTCCCTCTGGCTTGGGACTCCCTGCCCCTTCAAATCCGGCAGACGATCATTCTCCCACAAAGTCCCATGAAAAGCACATCTCCAAGAGGTCTTCCCCAACTAAGCCCTCGTTTACTCTTCACCCACTCCCTTCTGCATTGTCCTTGCTTTTGAATTTGCACGCTTTAATCACCCCACCCTCAGCCCCACAGCACTTATGTACATATCCACAATTTACTCGTGTATATTAATCATTCGTTCATTCAATCGTATTTATTGAGCGCTTACTGTACTAAGCATTTGGACAGTACAATTTGGCAACAGATAGAGACAATCCCTACCCAACGACGGGCTCACGGTCTAGAAGGGGGAGACAGACAGCAAAACAAAACAAGTAGACAGGCAACAATAATATCAAAATTGATAAATAAAATTATATATATACACGATTAATAAAATAAATAGAATAACAAATACGTACAATATACCCAAGTACTGTGGGATGGGGGTGGGTAGAGCAGAGGGAGGGAGTCGGGTGATGGGGAGGGGAGGAGGAGCAGAGAAAAAGGGGGGCTCAGTCTGGGAAGGCCTCCTGTTATTATACAGTACAGTCGCCCCTTCTAGACTTGCTCTGGACAGGGAACATGCCTACCAACTCTATTATACCGTACTCTCCAAAGCGCTTAGTACAGAATAATGCACACAGCAAGTGCTCAATAAGTGCAATTAATTTATGGATTGACTGACTGGATGGTGGCCAGATCACGACCATCTGATAAAGATGGTGGCTTTAGCAGGGGTCCTTTGTGTCAAAGACTGCTGTACAGGTACAGAAAGTACAAGTACAGGATTTGGAGGGGGGTCCCAAAGCATGACATAGATATCCGACCCTCTTTCTGACCCTGCACAAATTTGTAAGGGATGCTCTCCACTGGAGGAGCTAGATCAAGCACTTAGTACAATGCTCTGCACACAGTAAGTGCTCAACAAATATGATTGAATGAATCATCTATTCCAGTAGCGTGCAACCACCACCTGTTCACCTGTTAACTTGTTTCGATGCGAAAATATCTATAATTCTGTTTCTTTATACTGATGCCCGTTTACTTGTTTTGATGTCTGACTCCCTCCTTTTAGACTTTAAGCCCAGTGTGGGCAGGGACCGTCTCTCTTTACTGCTGAATTGTACTTTCCAAATACTTAGTACAGCGTTCTGCACACAGTAAGCACTCAGTAAATATGATTGAATGAATGAAAGTGTTTTGCGGGGGAGATCAGCCTACATTTGCTAAAAGGAAGAAAGCTGTTGAACATTTCTGATCAAGAGGATACGAAAGTGAATTGATTCTCACAAGATTCTGATCGATCCTGGACTCTCTCAGGTGCTTCAGAAGTAATAACTGTGGTTTTTCCTAAGCGCTTACTAGGTACGGAGCAACTAAGCTCTGGGGCGGATCCAAGGTAATCATGTCGGACCCAGTCCCTGTCCCTCATGGGGCTCCCGATCTCTGTAGGAGGGAGAACGGGAATTGAATCCCCATTTTTTAGTTGAAGGAACTGAGGTCCAGAGAAGTGAAAAGTCTTTGCCCGAGGTCACTCGGCAGACATGTGGTGGAGCCGGCATTTGAACCCAAGTCCTTCTGCCTCCCAGACCCAGGCTTCTATTCCCTAAGCCACTTCAGACCCTCCACATTAATGTTACTGTTGTGGGTAATTCCCGTGCATGCATTTTAGAGGGGTACGCTGTGCTTGAGAGAAAGTTTCCTTGAAACGCAACCATCTCTCCTGACAGGAAAAAGGAAGCCTGTTCCACAGTGATGCCTCCAGCAGCTCCAGAGGTGCTCTTCCCCAGTGACAAAGGCTTTATTTGCATTTATTGTATTTATTTGTATCAATTGTATTTATTGAGCACTTACTGAGCACAAAGCACTATACTAAATGCTTGGGAGACTACAATATAACAATAAACGGACACATTTCCTTGTATTAATGAGAGCTTATTGTGCACAAAGCACTGTATTAAATGCTGCGAAGACTACAATATAACAATCATCCGACACATTCCCTTGTATTAACGAGAGCTTACTGTGCGCAAAGCACTGTATTAAATGCTTCGAAGACTACAATATAACAATCAACGGACACATTCCCTTGTATTTGAGTGCACAAAGCACTATATGAAACACTCAGAAGACTACAATATAACAATAAACGGACACATTCCCTTATATTTATTGAGTACTTAGTGTGTGCAAAGCACTGTATTAAACGCTCAGAAGACTACAATATAACAATAAATGGACACATTCCCTGCCCATGACGAGCCTACAGTCTAGAGGGGGAGACAGACATTAATAGAAATAAATGATAGATATGTCCATAAGCGGTGTGGGACCGGAACGGGGGAAGAATAAAGGGAGCGAGTCAGGGTGATGCAGAAGGGAGTGGGAGAAGAAGAAAGGAGGGCTTAGTCAGGGAAGGCTTCTTGGAGGAAATGGGCCTTCGGTGGAGCTTTGAAGCAGGGGAGAGTCATTGTCTGTCAGGAAGGGCGTTTCGGGTCAGAGGCAAAAGGATCCACAGCTGAGAGTGTGCCAATACACACCAGTTCATTCATTCAATCATATTTATTGAGCGCTTACTGTGTGCAGAGCACTGTACTAAGCACTCGATGGAGAAGCAGCGTGGCTCAGTGGAAAGAGCATGGGCTTTGGAGTCAGGGCTCATGAGTTCGAATCCCAGCTCTGCCACTTGTCGGCTGTGTGACTGTGGGCAAGTCACTTCACTTCTCTGTGCCTCAGTTCCCTCATCTGTAAAATGGGGATTAAGAGTGTGAGCCCCACGTGGGACAACCTGATTCCCCTATGTCTACCCCAGCGCTTAGAACAGTGCTCGGCACATAGTAAGCGCTTAACAAATACCAACATTATTATTATTATTATTATCTACCTTAGGGACAGGCCAAATGGTCATTCTACTCTGGATTTGGAAGGGGCCTCTCGGAGAAACCAGAAAGTCATTTCCAACTGGTTTAGAAAAACCCTTTAAATAATGGACCACCTTAAATCACGGAGGCATTTATCTAGCCAGGGGGTCTTCAGTACATGAATTATCTAACGGGATTTGAGGGGAAAGTCTACTATTGTCACCCAGAATATTTCCAGTAACCACCAACTATAGTTAGCTATTGCCTATCTGATTATTGTTATTATTATTAACAATATTATTATTGATCATGTCTTCCCTCCTGCCTGAAACTCCCTCCGCCTTCACATCCAACGCACCACCACACTTTCCAACTAAATAATAATAATAATAATGTTTTTGTACTCTCCCAGGTGCTTAGCACAGCACTCTGCACATAGTAAACACTCAATAAATACCATTGACTGACTGCTAATCCTTAGTATGTGCCATTCAATCTGTCAATCATATTTATTGAGTGCTTAATGTGTGCAGAGCATTGTACTAAGCACTTGGGACAGTATACTATAACAACAGATAGATACAGTCCCTGCCCCTAAGCAGTGGGGTAGGAAGAGAATAATCAGATCAGACACGGTCCCTTGAAAAAATCGTCTTCCTTTAATGGATGTATTTAAAAATGGAAACTCTAAAGGGGAGGTCCAGTTGTGTGCAGGGTGAAGCACAGAATCCAACCACAAAGAAATATTCATTTAAAATCCATTCGCACAACCTCTCAGCGTAACTCGCTACTAGTTCCTTAAACTCTCTCTACCTCGGGCTCTTCCTCTAAAAAAATCAGGAACTATGCTAACCAACCATGAAGGATGGGAAGCGAATCAGCTAACAGGAAAAAAGGACCGTGAAGCACGTAAATAGAGATACTACATGACATTATAATGGAAGAAGTCTAAGCAGTTCAAAATAAAAGGACGAGGAAACTAAATAAAAATAATTATTGGTAAGAAATGAATCGTTTAAGAGCAGATTCAGTTTGGTAACCATCATCAGCCAATAGTGATTGAGCCTGGATGTGTGGTATTTTACTCAACACTTTAAGAAAGGTGTTCAAGAGCTCAGAGAAGCACCGAGGACTAGTGGATAGAGCTGGGTCCTGGGAATCAGAAGAACCTGGGTTCTAATCCTGACTCCGCCACTGGTCTGCTAGGTGACCTCGGGCAAGTCACTTCACTTCTCTGTGCCTCGGTTACCTCATCTGGAGAAGGGGGATCAAGAATGTGAGCCCCAAGTGGGACAGGGACCGTGTCCAATCTGTTTAACTTGTATCTGCCCCAGCATTTAGAACGGTGCTTGGCACACTGTAAGGGCTTATCAAGTCCCATACTTATTAGGAGAGTTAATCGCTATTACATTTTTAGGTGGAAAGGGAGAGAAAGGATACACACAAAGGAGGACATTTTCTATAAAATGCTGACATCAACATCAACTGCGAGAGCAACATAAGAAATTTAAATGTGTACTGAGAATTGCTATGAAATAGCTGCTTAAAATATCGCAACTTTTGGTACCATTAAACCATTAAGTTTAAGAAATGCAGAAGAATGTGCGTCTCTCTCACTCCCACACACTTACTTGACTTTATTTTCTTCCATAATATCTAGGGTAACCCCAAAACTCAGAGAGGTCAAAATTATTTTTTATGACCCATCCAACAAAGAAGAAGATCATCTGTCACATGAAAATGGTCCAGGTCAGAGTAGCATGGTCAGTAAGAGTCTGATTTGAGGTAAATCCAAGTGGATTTTTGTCCCCAGGCTTTAGGGATATCAATCGCCCAAAGCCTCCTAAACAGTGCCCAAGGGTGTTGGTAATCCCTTCATAACATTTGATACTTTGAGAGTTCAAATTTTATAAAAATAATACTACTAATGATATTTGTTAAGTACTTTGTGCCAGGCACTGTACTAAGCGCTGGGGTGGGTACAAGCAAAACGAGTTGGACACAGCCCCTGTCCCATGTAGGGTTAGCAGTCTCAACCCCCATTTTCCAGATGAGATAACTGAGGCCCAGAGAAGTGAAATGACTTGTCGCTTCAGGAGACAAGTGGCGGAGCAGGGATTAGAACCCATGACCTTTTGATTCCCAGGCCCATGCTCTATGCACTCTGCCATGCTCCTTCTCCTTATTTTACATGGTCACAGGCCAGTCAAACCCCTGAGAATATATCTTCGCAATTCAGTAAGGGAACAGTTTTGCTTTATATATAAGATTAATTGCCATCTAAATCAAGCCAAGGCAGTTTCTCTCCTTTACCTCTGATTGGTTTCCAGTTATGTCATAACATTCATTTATTCATTCAGTTCTATTTATTGAGCACTTACCGTGCACAGCCCTGTACTAAAGTGCTTGGGAAAGCACAATACAACAATTAACAGTGACATTCCCTGCCTACAATGAGCTTGTAGTCTAGAGGTGGGGAGACAGACTCGATACAAATAAATAAAATTACAGATATGTACATAAGTGCTGTGGGGCTGGGAGAGGGGGAAGAGCAAAGGGAGAAAGTCAGGGTGACGCAGAAGGGAGTGGAAGATGAGGAAAAGGGGGGCTTAGTCTGGGAAGGCCTCTTGGAGAAGATGGGCCTTCGGTAGGCTTTGGGGGGTTGGGGAGAGTAATTTCTGATGGATTTGAGAAGGGAGGGAGTTCCAGGCCACAGGCAGGACGTAACACAATGCTTGAAGACCGTAAAACAGCGACAACAGAAAAAATAAAAAGATGGCACCAGGCAGAGCGGTATATTCTACCCAGCAAGCATCATGATGTACTGCCAACCTAATCACAGAAATTCCTTCATGCCGCACAATAAATAATGTTCAAATGCCACTGGATTTTTAAGATCACGTTGCTTCTCTGAATACTAAATAGCGGTTGATATTTCAGAAGACTCATTTTTGACTTTGCTTTTGCTGTTCCTGAGGGTTAAAGCTGCATCGAAAGGGCTTTGAGACAAATGTTTTGCTCAATTTGTGACATTCTGGAATTTTAACAGGGAAATTATCATTTCATTCCTGCATTATTCTGGACCCCTCTGTAGAAACAGCTTCCTGGAGAATTTCTGAAAACACTTCTTAGATAAGTTCCTTTATATTTTCACTAAAAATCCCCACTATTCTAGTAATGTTTACTTATTTCGAGACCAGGAAGGAAAAGATTCTTAGTGATTCAAGAAGAAATGAGTTAAAAAGGAAGAAAAGCAGGGGAGGATGTGGTTTTGCAAAGTTCCACCAACTCCAGTTACCGATCCATCGAACAACTCAACCCTGAGTCTCTCTTTGCCTCATTTTCTTTTTCCTATCAATCAATTGTATTTATTGAGCACTTCCTATGTGCAGAGCACTGTACTAAGTGCTTGGGAGACTACCAAATAAGAGAGTTGGTAGACACATCCCCTGCTCACGGTTAGCTCACGGCCTTGCTGAGATTCCCATGCAGCAGCGTGGCCTAATGGCTAGAGCACGGACCGGGGTCCTAATCCCAGCTTCACGACTTATTTGCTGTGTGATCTTGGGCAATTCACTTCGCTTCCCTGGACCTCAGTTACCTCACCTGTAAAACAGCGATTAAGACTCTAAGTCCCATGTGGGGCAGGGGCTGTGCCTAACCTCATTAGCCTGTATCCATCTCAGCGCTTAGTACAGTGTCTGGCACAGAGTAAGAGCTTAACAAATACAATTTTTAAAACTGTAGCAGAGGAAAGTCGTGGGAGAATCCTATAGATCCTGATTTAAATAGCTCCAGTGTCCATCGTTTTACCAACAGACAAAATGATGGACATCCACTCAAACATTTTGCTCTCGCTATCCCACAAAATTGCTAAGATCCTTCTAAGATCCATCAATCATATTAATCGAGGACTCATTGTCTACAAAGCCCTGGACCGAATTCTAGGGAGAGTACGACATGACAGATCTGATAGACAAGTCATTCTCATTTAGCTCATGTGGTAATTCGAAGCATCCTCAGAAAAGGGCCCTATTATTCATTCGGTCGGTCATCTTGATTGCACACTTACTGCACGCAGTTCACTATCCTAAGTGCTTGGGAGAACACGATATAACAATAAACAGACACAATCCCTGCCCACAAGCCTAGTGGGAAGAACACAGGTTTGGGAGCCAGAGGACGTGGGTTCTAATTCAGTCAATCGTATTTAATGAGCGCTTCTAATCCCGTTCTCTCACTTGTCTGCTGTGTGACCTTGGGCAACTCACATCACTTCTCCGTGCCTCAGTTACTCCATCTGTAAAATGGGGATTAATAATAATAATGTTGGTATTTGTTAAGCGCTTACTATGGGCAGAGCACTATTCTAAGCGCTGGAGTAGATAGAGGGTAATCAGGTTGTCCCACGTGAGGCTTACAGTTAATCCCCATTTTACAGATGAGGTAACTGAGGCACAGAGAAGTTAAGTGACTAGACCGTGAGCCCCACGTGGAACCACCTGATTATTGTGTATCTATCCCAGGGCATAGAACAGTGCTTGGCGCATAGTAAGTGCTTAACAAATACTATTATTATTAATACTATTATCACTTAGTATGCTGAAACAGGTCGCTTGTGGGCACGGTGACTTTGGTATTTCTCATAAATACCCGCCTGGCCTCTGTGCACAACTAAGGTAGTAAAAGTCCTACAGAGGATTAAAAGAAGGAAAAAAAGTCACTAAAATGATGGGTCAGTAACTATCGGGAGGAAAGCTGAAGAGGTAAGATGAAAGGAAAGATAATATCTGAATTTAGTCCTTTCCCAATCTCAGGGTGAGTGAGGCTCCTGCCCGGGTGGAGAGAGAGAGGAGGGGGAGGAGGAGGAAGGAGGAGGGACAGCAGGAAAAGATATTCTGTAATTTATTTCTGTCTCCCCCTCTAGACTGCAAGCTCACTGTGGACAGGGAATGTGTCTTTTTATTGTTACACTGTACTCTCCCAAGTGCTTAGTACAGTGCTCTGCACACAGTAAGTGCTCAATAAATACGACTGAATGAATGAATAAAACTTTGCCAGTTGGGTCTGTCCCAGACAAGGTAGCAGCACATGGCCAAGGGATGCTGAGGCTGTGGCCCTTTGGATCCTTCTGTGTCATCTATGCACTTGGATCTGGGACCTCTGGGTACTCGATCGCCAGCCCCACAGCATTTACGTACACATCCGTAATCATTTATCGTAACATCTGTCTCCCCGTCTAGACTGTAAGCTTGTGGTGGGCAGGGATCCCGTCTACCGACTCTGTTGTATCATTCAACAGCGTGGCTTAGCAGAAAGAGCCCGGGCTTGGGAGTCAGAGGTCGTGGGTTCTAATCCCCGTTCCGCCGCCTGTCAGCTGTGTGACTTTGGGCAAGTCACTTCACTTCCGACTGAGAGCTCATCTCCTCCGGGTGGCCTTCCCAGATTGAGCCCCCCCCTTTCCCTCTGCTGCCCCCCCCACCCTCTGTCCCTCCCCCTTCCCCTCCCCACAGCACTGTGCTCATTTGTATATATTATTTATTACCCTATTTACTTTGTTAATGAGGTGCATATCTCCTTGATTCTATTTATCTTGATGATGTTGTCTTGTTTTGTTTTGTTCTGTTTTGCTTTGTTGTCTGTTTCCCCCATTTAGACTGTGACCCCATCACTGGGCAGGGATTGTCTCTATCTGTGGCCGAACTGTACATTCCAAGTGCTTAGTAGGGTGTTCTGCACAGAGTAAGCACTCAATAAATACTATTGAATGAATGAACTTCTCTGTGCCTCCATTACCTCATCTGTAAAATGGGGATTAAGACTGTGAGCCCCTTTGGGACAACCTGATTACCTTGTATCTACCCCAGCGTTTAGAACTGTGCTTGGCACATAGAAAGCGCTTAATACCATAATTATTACTTCTTATTATACTCTTCCAAGCACTCATTACAGGGCCCTTCACACAGTAAGTGCTCAATAAATACCGCTGACATAAGGGATGGCTTGTTGTGCAAAATCACTTCAGAAAGATGTGTAAGGCTTGCTAGGCACTAGATTTGGTTCAAAAGATTTCAAGACCGGAGATTTTATGAGAGTGATACAAGTCTCTAAGTCACAGTTCTCCTATTTCAATCAATCAATCATATTTACTGAGCATGTACTTTGTGCAGAGCACTGTACTAAGCACTTGGGAGCTGTCCATCCCCTTGCTCCCTACCTCACCTCCCTTCTCTCCTTCTACAGCCCAGCCCGCACACTCCGCTCCTCTGTGGCCGCTAACCTCCTCACTGGGTCTCGTGGTCGCCTGTCTTGCCGTCGACGCCTGGTCCACATCCTACTGCTGTCCTGGAATGCCCTCCTTCCTCACCTCTGCCAAACTAACTCTCTTCCCCCTTCAAAACCCTACCGAGAGCTCACCTCCTCCAGGAGGCCTTCCCACACTGAGCCCTCCCTTTCCCTCTGCTCCTTCTCCCCTCCCCATCGCCCCGACTCCCTCCCTCTGCTCTACCCCCTCCCCATCCCCACAGCACTTGTGTATATTTGTATATATTATTTATTACTCTATTAATTTTATTAGTCATGTTTATATATCTATGATTCTACTTAACTAGTTTGATGGTATGGATGCCTGTCTACTTGTTTTGTTGTCTGTCTCCCCCTTCTAGACTGTGAGACCATTGTTGGGCAGGGATTGTCTCTATCTGTTGCCAAATTGTACATTCCAAGCACTTAGTACACTGCTCTGCACACAGTAAGTGCTCAATAAATACAATTGAATTAATGAATGAGAGTATGATATACCAAAGCCGGTAGAGACATTCCCTGCCCACAATGAGCTTACAGTCTAGAGGGGGAGATAGACATTATGCGCCTTTCTGTAATTCTTATGTACATATGTGTAATTAATTTATTTATACTAATGTCTGTCTCCCATCATAAAGAGGAGGAAACTGGGGTACAAAGAAGTTAAGTGACTTGCCCAAGGTCACACAGTAGTAAGTGGCAGAGCCAGGATTATCAACTGTATTTTTTGAGCACTGCCTTTGAGCACAAATCCTGGTAAGTGCTTGGGAGTATACGATATAAGAGAGTTAAAAGATGAGTTCCCTGCCCTCAACAAGTTTACAGTCTAAGGGGGAGGCAGACATTCATATAAATAAATAAATGATGGCTACGTACTGAGGTCCTGCAGGGCAAATAAAGGGTGCAAATCCCCCTCCCCGTCCCTCAAGACTGTAAGCTCACTGTGGGCAGGGAATGTCACTGTTTATTGTTGTAGTGTAATAATAATTATGGTATTCGTTAAGCGCTTACTATGTGCCAAGCACTGCTGTACTTTCCCAAGCATTTAGTACAGTGCTCTGCATACAGTAAATACAACTGAATGAATGAATGTTGCAAAAGGGAGTGGGAGACGAAGAAATGAGGGCTTAGAGAAGGCCTCTTGGAAAAGACGAGCCCTTAATAAAGTTTCGTAGGGGGAAAGTACGGACACGGACACGAAGAGGGAGGGCGTTCCAGGCCAGGGGCAGGATGGCGGCAGGACAGAGGAGACTGAGGAAGGATCCGGGTCGTCTAATTCCCAGGCCTGAGCTCTCTTTCCACCGGGCCGCGTCGCTTCTCGGAGACGCGGGCGGAACCGAGTCATGAGTCAGAGACAGGACGGGAGTTGAGTGACCCCTGCCAACACACAGTGGGGCATCTAACAGGAAGTCATTTGGAACAGAAAGGAACGTTCTCGAGACAATAGAGTGTCCGGCCTCCATCTTATTTCACACGCCAAGTACAATCAATGCTCTTCTTTCGGTTCATTTCCGCTTTCCCGCTGGTACTGCTTCAATGCCCTCTCACTTGGCAGCACACACCCTGTGCAATCACTCTGCAGAGACAAACCAGGCACCCGCACACCCAGATCCTGGGTTCTGCTCTGAAGTTAGGGCTCGAACCCGGAGGCCCCACGTGGGGCTGGGACCGTGTCCGACCTGATTACCTTGGATCTACCTCAGCAGTTCGCACAGCGCCGGACACACCGTACGAATGTCTCTGTGCGGATGAGGCACCAATCTACGTCTCCGGCCCTGATCTCTCTCCTCTGCAGTCTCAGATTTCTTCCTGACTTCAAGACATCTCTACCTGAATGTCCCGCCGACACCTCAAACTGAACACGTCCAAAACGGAACTCATCTTCCCACCCAAACTCTGCCCCTCCCCTGGTCACTGCAGACAATACCACAATCCTCCTTGTCTCACCTTGACATTGCCCTCAGCTCATCTCTCTCATCCAACCCACATATTCAGTCTGTCACCCGATCCTCTCAGGTCTTTTTTATACGGTATTTGTAAAGCACTTACTGTGCTCCAGCCACCGTACTAAGCGCTGGAATAGACACAAGCTAATCCCACAGTCCCTTTCCCACATGAGGCTCACGGTCTTAATCCCCATTTTATAGATGAGGTAAATGAGACAGAGAGAAGTGAAGTGACTCGCTCAAGGTCATACGTCAGACAAGTGACGGAGCGGGAATTAGAACCCAGGTCCTTCTGACTCCCAGGCCTACGTTCTATCCTCTAAGCCACGCAGCTTCTGTACCTTCACGACACTGCTATAATCCACACTTTCTTCTCCATCATAACTGCTACCAAGCCGATACGAGCACTTATCCTACCCTGCCTTGATTCCCACATCTGCCTCCTCGCTGACCTCCCTGCCTCCACTCTCTCCTCGCTCCAGTCCATATTTCACTCTGCCGATCAGAACAGCAGCATGGCACGGTGGATAGAGCCCGGGCCTGGGAGTCAGAAGGTCATGGGTTCTAATCCCAGCTCCACCTCTTGCCTGCTGTATGGCCTGGGGCAAGTCACTTCACTTCTCTGGGCCTCAGTTACCTCACCTGTAAAATGGGGATTGAGACTGGGACCCCCATGTGGGACGGGGACTGTGTGCAACCCTATTTGCCTGTATCCTCCCCAGCGCTTAGTATAGTTCCTGGCACATAGTAAGTGCTTAATAAATACCACCATTAGTATGAGAAGCAGCATGAATTAGTGGGAAAGAGCACGGGCTTGGGGGTCAGAGGTCGTGGGTTCTAATCCCCGCTCTGCCGCTTGTCAGCTGTGTGACTGTGGGCAAGGCACTTCACTTCTTTGGGTCTCAGTTCCCTCATCTGTAAGATGGGGATGAAGCCTGTGAGCTCCACATGGGACAACCTGATTACCCTGTATCTACCCCAGTGCTTAGAACAGTGCTTGGCACATAGTAAGTGCTTAACAAATACCATTATTATTATAATTATTTTTTGGAAAAAAATATCCAGTCCACGCCTTCCCCACTCTTTAAGAAAGTTCAATGGTTGCCCATCCACCTCCATATCAAACAAACTTCTCACCATTGGCTTTGAAGCTGTCAATCCTCTTGCCCCCTCCTACCTCACCTCGCTACTCTCCTCCTACAACCCAGCCCGAACACCTCGCTCCTCTAGCGCCCGCTTGCTCATTGTGTCTCCATCTCGTCTATCTTGCCACCAACCCCTTTTCCACATTCCACATTTTCCACATTGGGGAAGCAGCATGGCTCAGTGGAAAGAGTCTGGGCTTCGGAATCAGAGGTCATGGGTTTGATTCCCGGCTCTGCCACTTGTCAGCTGTGTGACTGTGGGCAAGTCACTTCACTTCTCTGGGCCTCAGTTACCTCATCTGTAAAATGGCGATTAACTGTGAGCCTCACGTGGGACGACCTGATTCCCCTGTATCTCCCCCAGCGCTTAGAACAGTGCTCTGCACATAGTAAGCGCTTAACAAATACCAACATTACATTCGCCCTCTGGCCTGGAACTCCCACCTCACTCCCACATCCATATAAAATTGTGGTATTTGTTAAGCGCTTACTATGTGCCAAGCACTGTTCTAAGCGCTGAGGGATACAAGGTGATCAGGTTGTCCCACGTGGGGCTCACAGTTTTAATCCCCATGTGACAGATGAGGTAACTGAGGCACAGAGAAGTTAAATGACTTGCCCAAGGTCACACAGCTGACTAGCGGCAGAGCCGGGATTAGCGGCAGAGACCACCACTCTCCCCCCCTTCAAAAACCTTACGAAGGTCACATCTCCTTCACCTTCCCCGATTAAACCTTTTTCCCCTGTCCCTCTCCCGCCTGAATTACCTACGCACTTGGATATGTGACCCGTGGGCATCTGGTTACGGCTCCACTCTCGGCCCGACAGCATTTATGTTCCTGTCCGTAAATTATATATTAATATCAATGTCCATCTCCCCCTCTAGACTGTAAGCTCGCTGTGGTCAGGGAACATGTCTACCAACTCTGTGGAATTGTAATAATAACGATGACGATGGTGTTGGTTAAGCTCTTATTAAGCGCTGGGGTGGATACAAGCAAATCGAGTTAGACAAGTCCCTGTCCCATAAGGGGTTCCCAGTATCAATCCCCATTTTGCAGGTGAGATAACTGACGCACAGAGAAGTGAAGTGACTTGCCCAAGGCCAAGCAGCGAAGCAGCGTGGCTCAGTGGAAAGAGCATGGGCTTGGGAGTCAGAGGTCGTGGGTTCTAATCCCGGTTCCACCACTTATCAGCTGTGTGATTTTGGGCAAGTCACTTAACTTTTCTGGGCCTCAGTTACCTCATCTGGAAAATGGGGATTAAGACTGTGAGCCCTACGTGGGACAACCTCATTACCTTGTATCAACCCAGTGCTTAGAACAGTGCTTGGCACATAGTAAGCACTTAACAAATACCAAAATCATTATTATCATTATTATTAAGGCCACCCAACAGACAAGTGGCAGAGCTGGGAATAGAACCCATGACCTCGACTCTCCGGCCCGTGCTCTATCTACTATGCCATACTGCTCCCAAGCACTTATTTCAGTGTTCTGCAGAGAGTGAATGCTTAATAAATACCCTTGATCGATTGATTGCTTAACGAATATCATAAGAAATAAAATAAAATAAACACGAGACATCATATCCTTCCCCAACTATTTCTGATCTCCCCACCTAATGTTCCCCTTCCCCTCTCTGCAGCTGCCTTCTGCACATACCAACCTCACCTGAATTACTGAATGATTCACTCATTCATTCATGTACTCCATCGACCTGCTCTGTTATGCCTACGTTTACCCACGCAGAACTGTGATGATGGATTCCAGGCAATTACACCATTAGACTTCTGTAAAAATAGCCATCCTGTATTAATTCCAGGGGAATTCCACCAGTGCCTTCAAGAAGACTCTTCCTCAAATTCTGAAACGGGAAGCAGTTATATCTCCCCGTTGCTAAATGACAGAGGTTATCACTTGCAAGAAGAGAACATTGACCCAAAATAAATCAAAAATCCCAAGCCCCAGAAGGCTTCTGTCCCATTTGTCAGGGAGTTTGAAGCACTGCTCAGTGCATAAAAATTAACATTTGGGAAGTTGTTCCCATAAAGCACTACTGACGGAGTTAAGGAATCCAGGATCCAACATCTATTGGCAAGACCGGATGCCTAGCCCAAGGGACTGGAAAAATTCATCTCTGTGACATCGAGTTAACACTCGGTGTGACAGAGGTGGGGTGTGGCTGGAAGAGAGGAGGAGAATCTAAGTGATTAGTACGGTGCTTTGCACACAATAAGAGCTCAATAAATACAATTGAATGAATGAAATGAAGGCAGCAGGATAGCCAACAGTCATTGGTCAGTGAGGGGAAACCGGACCTACATAAGAGAGGATATATCTGTAATTTATTTATTTCTTTTAATGCCTGTCTCCCCCTCTAGACTTTTAGCTTGTTGCGGGCAGGGAGTGCATCTGTTTGCCGCTAAATTTTACTCCCTCAAGCGCTTAATACGGCATTCTGCACATAGTAAGCATTCAATAAATACAATTGAATGAACAAACATCGAGAAGGGATAGGTGAGCCCCACACAGGGCAGAGACTTTGTCCAATCTGATTATCATATGCTTAGCACGTAGCCTGCCTTATGCCACTAAGAATTAATTATCAATTTTCTACCCCAGCACTTAGTACAATAGCTACCCCAGCTAAGGCTTAGTAAGTAAGGACAGAGACCATTACAAATCAATTATGATATTTATGAAGCCCTTACTAGAGGTCAAGCACTGTTCTAAGCCCTGGGGTAGATACAAGTTAATCAGGCCGGACAGAGTACCTGTCCCACATGGGGCTCACATGTAGGAGAGAGAACAAGGATTGGATCCCCATTTTAGAGAGGAGAAAACTGAGGGACAGAGAAGTAAAAGTGGCTTGCCCAAGGTCACACAGGAGGCAAGTGACAGAGCCAGGATTAGAACCCAGGTCCTCTGAGTCCCTGGCACATGCTCTTTGCAGTAGGCCACACTGCTTCTTATAATTACTAATATTTGCAAATAGTCTTATTAGTCGGCGACATTTATCGAACACTTATTGTGTGCAGAGTCCTGTACTAAACACTTGGAAAAACATGATACAATCCAGTCGATAGACTCATTCCCTGCCCAAAAGGAGCTTACAGTCTAGAGGGGGAGACAGATGGTAATATAAATAATAATCATAATTATGGTATTTTTTAAGCACTTACCATATGCCGGGCACTGTACTAAGCACTGGGGTGGATACAACCAAATTGGGTTAGACCCAGTCCCTGACCCACATTGGGCTCCCATTCTCAATCTTCATTTTACAGATGAAGTAAATGAGGCCCAGAGAAGCAAAGTGGCTTGCCCAAGGTCACACAGCAGACAAGTGGCAGAGCCGGAATTAGAACCCATGACTTTCTGACAGCCAGGCCCTGCTCTCTCCACTATACCATGCTGTTTCTGTGGGGCTGAAGGTGGGGTGAATATCAAACTCTCAAAGGGTACAGATCCATGTTCATATGCCATGCGGAAGGGAGGGGGAGTCAGGAAAAGGAGGGGAATCGGAGAAGACCTCTTGGAGGAGGCGTGACCTTAATAAGACTTGGAAGATGGAAAGAGTTGTGATCCGGCACATGTAGAACAGCGTGGAAGCCACGTGACTTAGAAAGAGCACGGGCTTGGGAGTCAGAGGATGTGGGTTCTAATCCCGGCTCTGCCATTTGTCAGCTGTGTGACCTTAGACAAGCCACTTAAGTTCTCTGGGCCTCAGTTACTTCATCTGGAAAATGGGGATGAAGCCTGTGAGCCCTATGTGGGACAACCTGATCACCTTGTATCCACCCCAGTGCTTAAAACAGTGCTTGACACTTAGTAAGCGCTTAACAAATATCCTTATTATTATTATAGAGGGAGAAGGAGATCCAAGGCAGAGGGAGGACGTGGGAAAGGGGTCAGCGGTGAGATAAGACGAGCTCAAAGCACAGTGGGCAAGCTGGCACTAGAGGAACAAAATGTGTGGGCGAGGCTGTTATAGGACAGCAGCGAGGCGATACAAGGGGTTAAGCCGACTGGGGGCTCTAAAGCCGAAGTGTTTCTGTTTGATGTCGAGGTGGGCGGGCAACCATTGGAGGTTCTGGAGGAGCGGGGAAACGGGGACTGAATTTTTTGTTTCCTTTTTGGAAAATGAACGGGGGGCGCTGGTAAGTGTGGACTGGAGCGGGAGAGACAGGAAGCATTCTGAATTCAACTTCAAAAATCTCCATGGACGATCGAAACCCTAAAAATCAAAATGTATTCATCTAAACCAACCCAGATATGCTTTAAGCTTGCCTGAAATTAGCGTTTTGAATATTGAAGAGCCTAGGCCTCTGCTCCTGAGATATTTATTTATATTAATGTCTGTTTCTCCCTCTAGACTGGAAGCTCGTTATGGGCAGGGAATGTGCCTGCTAATTCCAACGTGTTGTACTCTCCCAAGCCCTTAGTGGAGTGCTCTGCACCAAGTAAGAGCTCAGTAAATACCACTGATTGACTGATTGATTCCATTCCACACAGAGGAGCAGCTTGATGCAATGGATAGAGCCCGGGCCTGGGAGTCAGAAGGCCATGGGTTCTAATCCCGGCTCTGCCCCTTCTCTGCTGGGTGTCCTTGGACAAGTCGCTTCACTTATCTGGGCCTCAGTTACCTCATCTGTAAGATGGGGATGGAGACTGGGAGCCTCATGTGGGACAGGGCCTGTGTCCAACCGACTTAGTGTGTACACCCCAGTGCTTAGTACATAGTAAGCGCTGAACAAATACCACGATTATTATTATTATTATTAGGCTTGCAGGAAAAAGAACTCAAACCAAACCCTTCTTTTGATCCTTGAACTTCCAGCCCACCCAGAACCCAACAAAGATTTCCTTTGAGGAAACTAAAACCGCTACCAGACATTCTCTGCCAATGAGAACACTGCCATGCTTCCACTTCTCAAGTGAAAGATGAAAGCCTATTGTTGTTAAATACAATTTGTTCATTTACATGCATTCTCGAAAAATGGCAATTCGCTAATTCATAAAAATACCTAATAACTCTCATCATCAGTCAGATGAGAGGTTATTCTACAGAGGTTGGTGACGTGCCATTTTCCATCTCTGCTGAGAAAAGCCAACCAAAAAAAAAAAAAGGGTGCGGAGCTTTTCTCCTCAGAAGATCTTTCAGTCCAGAATAGATTTCCATGTGCCTGGAATATGCTGTGTAACCTGGCACCCTCCTCCAGGGGGATCCATTTGGGATGCGAATCGTGTCCGATATAAGCGTTGAATCCACCCTGGTTCTTGGCATGGTGCTTGGCACATGATGAGCACTTGATAAATCCCAAATTGTTGTTATTATGGTAAGAGGCAACATACCCCAGGGTAAAGGACCCTTGTCTAGAGAAGCAGCGAGTTGTCGCGGTTAAAGCATGGACCTGCGTTCTAATTCCTGGATCCACCACCTGTCTGGTGTGTGACTTTGGGCAAGTCACTTCACCTGTCTGTGCCTCAGTTACCTTAATCGAAAAATGGGGTTAACATTGCAAGCCCCATGTGGGACATGGACTGGGTCCCACCTGATTAGCTTGTATCTACCCCCGCGCTTAGTTCAATGTTTGTCATGTAGTAAGCCTTTAATAAGTGCCAAGATTATGAGCCCAGCCCGCACACTCCGCTCCTCTTGCCGCTCACCTCCTCACGGTGCCTTGTTCTCGCCTGTCCCGCCGTCGACCTCTGGCCCCCGTCCTACCTCTGGCCTGGAATGCTCTCCCTCCTATCTGCCAAACTAGCTCTCTTCCCCTCTTCAAAGCCCTACTGGGGGCTCACCTCTTCCAGGAGGCCTTCCCAGATTGAGGCCTCCCTTTCCCTCTGCTCCTCCTTCCCTCCCCATTGCCCCTACTCCCTCCCTCTGCTCTACCTCCTTCCCCACCCCACAGCACTTGTATATATTTGTACATACACTCTATTTATTTTATAAATGATGTGTATGTATTTATGATTTATTTATCTATTTTGACGGTATTGCCTGTCTACTTGCTTTGTTTTGTTGTCTGCCTTCCCCGTTTAGACTGTGAGCCCCTTGTTGGGCAGGGACTATCTCTATCTATCTCTATCTCTGTTGCCAAATTGTACATTCCAAGCACTTAGTACAGTGCTCTGCACCCAGTAAGCGCTCAATACATACGACAATGAATGAATGATGATGATGAAGATGATGATGGCTTTTGTTAAGCACTTACTATGTGCCAAGCACTGTTGGAAGTGCTAGAGTAGATATAAAGTCATCAGGTTGTCCCACAGTCTTCATCCCCATTTTACAGGAGAGGTAACAGAGGCACAGAGAAGTGAAGTGACTTGCCCAAATTATCATTAAGGATGAATAAACCAGCATAAACCAGGCCACTCGAATGGATTTATCTCTTGCCTCACAATACACCACCTTCCTCTGATACTATGGTTAGTACAGTGCTCTGCACACGGTAAGCGCTCAATAAATCCGACTGAATGAATACTAAACTGTAAACTCCTTGTTGGCAGGGATCGGTACAACTCTATCAAACTTCACTTTCTCAAGTACTCAGTAGAGTACTTTGAACACAGTGAGTGCTCAATAAATACCAGTGACTGACTGAACTCTTTTCCTCAGTGTAATTTCTTAAATCTCCAATCCATTTGTTTTCTAAATTGAAGCAGGCGTATGTTTGCATAGTTGTCCTGGGGGTAATATTCATAATATAATAATGATGGTATTCGTTAAGTGCTCACTATGTGCCAGGGACTGTTCTAAGCGCCGAGGTGGATACTAGCAAATCGGGTTTCACACAGTCCCTGTCCCACACAGGGATCACAGTCTTAATCCTCATTTTACAGAGGAGGGAACCGAGGCCTAGAGTAGTGAAATGGCTTACCCAAGGTCACACAGCAGACCAGTGGTGGAGCCAGGATTAGAATTCCCAGGCCCTATCCTCTACAGCAGACCAATGGTGGAGCCGGGAATAGAACTCAGGTCCTTCTGATTTCCAGGCCCCGGCCCTATCCTCCAGGACACGCTGCTAACGTGCTAAGAAATGGCCTCCAGCATCTCTTTACCCCTGGCTTCTGACCAAGATTCGGTACAGGTGACGATCCACTCCCGCTGAAAGACAATCTGCTTCTGGCCACAGAGAATGGTTAAGTGTCATTTTGTATTTCTGTTGACCTGTCAGCAGCAGTGAGTCAGTGGACCCGAATGTGCTACTGACCGGCTTGCGGAGATTTCCTCTCTTCTGGGAGCCGAGACACGTCTGCCTGCGGGGAGGGGCCAGCAGGGCCATGTTCTGGAAGCCTGCCTTCCAGCCAGAGGGATTAGAGGATTCATCTCACTCAAAGAAGAGAAGCAGTGGCTTCAAAACCGTCCATCCCCTCGCCCCCTCCTACCTCACCTCACTTCTCCCCTCCACCAGCCCAGCCCGCACACTCCGCTCCTCTGCCGCCGCTCACCTCCTCAATGGGCCTCGTTCTTGCCTGTCCCGCCGTCGACCCCTGGCCCACGTCCTCCCTCTGGCCTGGAACGCCCTCCTCCTCCTCCTCCTCCTCCAATCTGCCAGACAATGACTCTCCCTGCCTTCAAATCCTTGCTGAAGGCCCATCTCTTCCAAGAGGGCTTCCCAGATTAAACCCCACTTTTCCTCCTCTCCCACTCCCTTCCGCGTCACCCTGACTCACTTTCTTTGCTCTTCCCCCTCGCTGTCCCACAGCACTTATGTATATATCTGCCATTTTATTTATTTATATTGTCTGTTTATTTGTAATTATGTCTCTCCCCTTCTGAACTGTGAGTTCATTGTGGGCAGGGATCGTCACTCTTTATTGTTGTATTATTTCCCAAGCACTTAGTACAGTGCTCTGCACACAGTAAGCGCTTAATAAATATGATTGAATGAATGAATGCATGCATGAACGGGCCTGGGAGTCAGAGGGCATGGGTTCTAATCCTGGCTCCCCCACTTGTCTGCTGTGTGACGTTGGGCAAGTCACTTCAATTTAGTTGCCATTGTTTTTACGAGATGTTCTTCCCCTTGATTCTATTTACTGCCATTGTTCTTGTCTGTCCGTCTCCCCCGATTAGACTGTAAGCCCGTCAAAGGGCAGAGACTGTCTCTATCTGTTGCCGACTTGTTCATTCCAAGCGCTTAGTACAGTGCTCTGCACATAGTAAGCGCTCAATAAATACTATTGAATGAATATTGAATGAATGAATTGTCTGAGTCTCAGTGACCTCATCTGGAAAATGGGGATAATGACCCTGAGCCGCATGTGGGACAGGGATCCGATCCGTTACCAAGACTGCCGGTCTCACCTTTACAATATCGCCAAGATCCGCCCTTTCCTCTCCACCCATATGGCTACCTTACTGCTACAGGCTCTGGTTATATCCCGGCTAGACTACCGTGTCAGCCTGCTCCGCTAGACTACCGTGTCAGCCTGCTCTCTGATCTCCCTTCCTCCTCTCTCTCCCCACTCCAGTCTATTCTTCACTCCACTGCCCGGCTCATCTTCCCGCAGAAACGTTCTGGGCGTGTCACCCCCTTCTTAAACACCTCCAGTGGTTGCCTATCGACCTCCGCTCCAAACAAAAACTCCTCACTCTAGGCTTCGAGGCTCTCCATCACCCTGCCCCTTCCTACCTCTCCCCCCTTCTCTCTTTCTACCGCCCACCCTGCACGCTCCGCTCCTCTGCCGCCCACCTCCTCAGCGTCCCTCGGTCTCGCCTATCCGGCCGTCGACCCCCGGGCCACGTCCTCCCGCAGTCCTGGAACACCCTCCCTCCTCACCTCAGACAATGTAATTCTCTTCCCCTCTTCAAATCCCTAAAACTCACCTCCTCCAAGAGGCCTTCCCAGACTGAGCTCCCCCCTTTTTCCCTCTGCTCCCTCTACCCCCCCACCTCTCCGCAGCTAAACCCTCTTCTCCCCCTTTTCCCTCTGCTCCTTCCCCTCTCCCGTCCCACCCCCTCAGCACTGTACTCATCCGCTCAACTGTATATATCTTCATCACCCTATTTATTTTGTTTAATGAGATGTACATCGCCCTGATTCTATTTGCCATTGTTTTTATGAGATGTTCTTCCCCTTGACTGTATTGTCATTGTTCTTGTCTGTCCGTCTCCCCCGATTAGACTGTAAGCCCGTCAAAGGGCAGGGATTGTCTCCATCGGTTGCCGATTTGTACATTCCAAGCGCTTAGTACAGTGCTCTGCACATAGTAAGAGCTCAATAAATACTATTGAATGAAATAAATACTATTGAATGAATTTGCTTGAATCTCTCCTGGCTCTTAGTAGAGTGCCTGAAACATAGTAAGCGTTTAAGACCACAATTATTATGAATATTATTATTAAGAACCTCGAGGATCAAAGGATCCTGGGAGGAGTCACGTGGGAGAAGATGGCCACAGAAGCATGCGGCCTTGGTACGATGCCCCACAGTGGGTGAGGTCGTCAGTCTTCTAGCTTTAGGGTTCTACCCGCCCCTTCATCCCATGGGGACTAAGTTGGGAACTAGTAAGAGTCCTGCTTTTATCCAGAGAGGAGGGGGCAAGAACCCCTCAGCGGGGGCCGTTTCAACAGCAGTTTGGCAGTGGATGAAGAACCTCCCCTTCCCCAGCAGCCCAGCTGAATGGGCTCGGGAATGGGGGTTCTGTCACGGTTGGAGACAAAGAAATAAGAAGAAGACGACGAATGGTATTTGTTAAGTGCTTACTTTGTGCCAAGCACTGTTCTAAGCGTTGATAATAATGGTATTTGTTAAGTGCTTATTATGTGTCGGGCACTGTATTAAGCACTGGGGTGGGCCCCCTTTTCCACCCCTTTCCCTCTGCTCCTCCCCCCTCCCTTCCCCTCCCCTCGGCACTGTGTTCGTCGGCTCATTTGTATATAGATTTTTATTACCCTATTTATTTTGTTAATGAGATGTACATCACCTTGATTCTATTTATTGCTATTGTTTTAATGAGATGTACATCCCCTTGATTCTATTTATTGCTATTGTTTTTGTCTGTCTCCCCCCATTAGACTGTAAGCCCGTCAGTGGGCAGGGACTGCCTCTATCTGTTGCCGATTTCTACATTCCACGCGTTTAGTACAGTGCTCTGCACATAGTAAGCGCTCAATAAATACTATTGAATGATTGAATATTGAATGAATACAGGCAAATCGGGTTGGACACGGCCTCTGACCCGTGTGGGGCTCACAGTCTCAATCACCATTTTACAGATGAGGTAACTGAGGCCCAGAGAATTGAAGTGATTTGCCCAAGGTCACAGAGCAGACAAGTGGCAGAGCTGGGATTAGACCCCATGACTTTCTGACTCCCAGGCCCATGTTCTACCCACTCTGCCACGCTGCTTCTGTCATCTGCCTTCCTCGGAAACAGTCCCCTCTCGGGCCCTGGAGGGGAGCCGGGAAAAGGAGAATAGGCTCCAAGTAGCGAGGTGAGTGTTGGCGGAGGCCAGAGACCCCGGCTCCAGCCCGAATCCTGCTCTGCTTTATGAAATTTTTATATCGGAAGAGAGATCCGCTATCCAAATCAGATCGTTACCATGGCCAATGGGTCTCGTGTGGTCACGGCTGGATTAGATGGTCTCTTAGCTGCAGGTTTCTGGATCTTTTAACCCGATTTTGACCAGACACTCTTATTCAATGCTACGCACAGGACATTCCGTGATTTACTCAGACTTGACTGGACGGGCAGGCCAATTATTAATAATAACAATGGGTTTTGTTAAGTGCCTGCTCTGAGTCAAGCACTGGGCTAAGGTCTGGGGTAGGTTAGACAGAAGCAGATGGGACACAGACCTTGTCCTTCATAGGACTCACAGTTTAAGGGGGAAGAAGAACATGTATTTAATCCCCATTTTACAGATGAGGAAACTGAGGCACAGAGAACTTAATAATAACGATGGCATTTGTTAAGCAGTTACTATGTGCCAAGCACAGCGACTGTCCCATCAGTCACACAGAAGTCAAGTGGTGGAGCTGGGATTAGATAATAATAATAGTAATTATAGTAATTTTGGTATTTGCTACGTACTTACTGCATGCCAAGCACTGTTCTAAGCACTGGAATAGATACAAGGTAATCAGGTTTTCCCATGTGAGGCTCACGGTCTCAATCCCCATTTTACAGATGAGATAACTGAGGCCCAGAGAAGTGAAGTCACACAGCAAACAAGCGGCAGAGCCGGGATCAGCACCCACGTCCTCTGACTCCCAAGCCCGGGCTCTTGCCACTAGGTCATGTAGATCACCCGGTTCTCTGACTCCCAGGCTCTTTCCATCAGACCAAGTCACAATGATGCAGGTGGTTCAAATCTCTGCAAGTGATTTTTTTCAAGGGCCTCAAGGGGCTAGAGCCTGTTTCCCAAACTGATTTGAAACACGAGTTTCTATTCTCCTGCCTTCCATCCCACCACTGACTATGTAGTCCTCCTCCTTGACAGAAGAGCCTCCTCCCCTCTGGTTCAAACTGTTACCACATTAATTAATTATACAGTAAGCACTTATCCTACCCACCTTGATTATTGTATCGGCTTCCTCGCTGACCTCCCAGCCTCCTGTCTCTCCCCACTCCAGTCCAGTCTCCATTCTGCTGCCTTTTCCTTCAGAAACGTTCAGACCATGTTTCCCCACTCCTCAAGCAACTCCGGTGGTCGCCCGTCCACCTCCACATCAAAGAAAAACTCCTCACTGTTGGCTTTAAAGCTCTCCATTAACTTGCCCCCTCCTAACCTCACCTCCCTTCGCTCCTCCTCCATCCCAGCCCGCACACTTTGTTCCTTTAATGCTAACCTTCTCCGCTGTACCTCCATCTCGTCTATCTGGCCGCCGGCCTCTCGCCCACATCCTACCTCTGGCCTGGAATGACCTCCCTCCTCCTGTCAGACAGATAATTGCTCTCCCCCACTTCAAAGCCTTACTGAAGGCACATCTCCTCCTCCAAGAAGCCTTCCTTGGTTAAGCCCTCCTCTCCTCTTCTCCCACTCCCTTCTGTGCCGCTCTTACTTGCTCCTTCACTCATCCTTCCCTCCCATCCCCAAAGCACATACGTATATATGTATCTACAATGTATTTATTTATATTAATGCCTGTCTCCCCCTCTAGACTGTGAGCTCGTTGTGGGCAGGAATGTGGCTGTTGGTTGTTCTATTATACGCTCCCAAGCGCTTAGTACAGTACTTTGCACACAGTCAATGCTCAATAAATACGACTGAATGAATGAATGAGAGCAGAAACTCTACCCCAATCCTTAAAACATCTTGAACAAGCTGGAAATTTCATTCCCCAACATTTCTCCAATGCCAAACACTGCACTAAGCCCTGGTGAAGATTCAAGATGATCAGGTTGGTGGATACAGTCCCTGTCGCACAGGTGCTTAATCACCATTTTACAGAAGAGGAAACTGAGGCACAGAGAAGAAAAGAGACCACACAACAGACACGCGACAGAGCCGGCATTAGAACCCAGGTCCTCTGACTTCGAGGCCTGTGCTCTTTCCACTAGGCCACACTACTACTTCTTAATACACGACAGCGGCTGTCAAACCAACTCCTATTCATCTCCTCTGGCAGTAACACAAATTATAAGGGTAACAGATGAAAAAAACTCTACAACATCTTACCCGAAAAACTCCTTTCTCAAGAGTATTCCTATACCAGCCCACTGGATCCAAGATCTGAAAGGTTTTAAGCTGGACTTTTTAAGAAACAGGTGAAAGGGAAAGAAAAATCAAGAAAAACCAGAATGCAAGAAAAATTATAAGGATGACTGATTGCACTGTTCCCGCCGCCCCTGATTTCCCAAATCTGGTATGGATTTTTTAAAAAATCTATCTGCAGGGCTTAATTATTGGCCCTGAGTGGTATGTTATAAATTTCCCACGAGTAAATATAATCTCCCTTTGCACAGTCCTCACTCACCCAGTTCTATAGGAAATAATATAGCTTATGACTGATTCCTCCCGCTTCCCACAGAAAGCTCTTAAAACCTGGATAACACATGTAAAGCGATAGAAAATCGGATATCACTGAAATTAGCTAAGAGATATGTCTGCGGATTCCTCTCCGTTTTCAAATTCAAATAACCAAGGAATTTTCCATGCCCCCAAAACACATTTAACATGGGTAACCTGGTATCCAGCAGCTATTAGTCCACTTGGACATGAAGATGTGAGGCAAACCATAGAAATAAATTCACAGAAAATCAAGTTAATGGTCATACTTTGCAATACCATAAATTGGCTTTTTTTCCTTCCCTATAGTGCCGTAAATGACTTAGCACCTCTTTCCGTAGGCACTATATATGTACAAAATCCCCTAAAGTGTGGACAGCACTGAGGCTGAAAATAACGTATCACGACCACCTATGAGGAAAATACACCCCGTAATTGCTTAGAGTCAAACATTTAAAATTTCCTTAAAAACATGGTTCAAAACTTAGGCTTAGGAGAACAACCGTTCTTCAAAAAGAAACCTAAATATATGGCGTGAGACGAGCAAAAATACCCTCAGTTGTTCATCGCCAGCTCGGTTTCGGTAAATACGAAGTGCTATTCTATTACCGTTACCGAACTCGTGTTCTAATTTCAGTCAGTCCCTTGGCTGATGAGGTAGTTGTTTTTGATACCGTGACTTTTCTATATTTTAAAATCTAATTCCTATTACGAATCAATTCTGCTAAACTAAAAGGCCCTCTGCTGGTGTCTGACTGACGAGGATGGTCATGAGACATCAGCCAGCCATTATTCTTTATACCAACTCAACACGATCTTTCCCTTCCTTCCTTTTTGCACCTTTCTTTGATCCTCATCACATCATGTTTGTGCACATTCCTGAGTCTGCTTTCCTGCCTTAGCAAAGCAGTGTTGATCTGGGCAGTCAACATCAAAAGCATCAAAAGCTTAAATTCTTCATAATATAACCAACATCCTCTCCTGTTTTCCCATCTTTCAAATTGAGGACACCGATCTCGAACCTGCTGTCTCATCAGATTTGGGGAGAGCTTGGGTTTCCTTGAAAAATCCATTTAGTGCGGGGGGGGAGGGTCTGTCACTAAACCACTGAAGGAAGGCTTGTCCTCAAGGCTCCGCTTGCCGGATTCAAATGTCTCGACTGCCGTTCTGTCCTTTGGCAATAGGCAGCAGTTTATTGTATTCGGGCATCCATTAACAAATCAAACCTTATAAGAAAATGAATATCTAAAAACATAGCATTGCTACTGCACAATGACTAATGACCACCTCAAAATCTACTGTTTTTCCAGACCCTTTGATTTTTTTGTCAGGTACAACCATCTGAGAAAAATGACGTTCGCCGCGAGAAAGAAGGCAGCTTCCTTTTTGTCAAGGCTCTGATGAAAGAGAATTTTCCTTGGGCACGAACTTCACTTAAAATACAGATCCGAATCTATTGATAAATTTCCCAGAGAGAGTTAATGGTATTCTTATGCATAAATCTGCCTACCTGGGTACAAATTAAAAACCCGCCTCATTATCTTTTGCATCAGTGAGAATGGATCTAGGCTATCTAGCCCCTAAAAAGAACTGGTGAGTGACGAATCCCAATAATTGGTTATTGTGGAATGGAAAAGCCTAGGCAAGTTTTTGTTCTATTTATGTATTTACCTAATGATTTTCTTTAAGACGGTTAGAATGATATCACCCAGTTAGGTGCAACCGAAGCTCTAGACCGTCCCCGGATCATTCAGGTCTTATATTCTCCAGTTCAAACTCACTTAAAATGAAAAGCAGCCTTTTGCAAATACCAATAGGTCAAAATTCATTTTCCCGAAGCCACTGGCCCACAAGTTTAATTTTCATTTGCTCAGGGTCATCTCTCCAATGAATCAGAGATGCAGCGTGGCCTAGTGGATATAGAGCACGGATCTGGGAGTCAGAAGGACCTGGGATCTAATTACGACTCCTCCACTTGTCTGCTGTGTGACCTTGAGCAAGCCCCTCCACTTCAGTGCCTCAGTTCCCTCCTCTGTAAAATGGGAATTCAGAGCGCGAGCCCCGTGTGGGACAAGGACCGCGTCGAGCCTCGTCGGTTTGTACCTACCCCAGCGCTCAGCACAGTACCCGGGCACATCGTAAGCACTTGAATACCATAAAAAAATTATAGCTACCCCCTAATAGGGCTGTCTTTCTCAGTTTCAACAAGGCATCTTAGAGAAGCAGTGTGGCTCAGTGGCAAGAGCCTGGGCTTGGGAGTCAGAGGTCACGGGTTCGAATCCCAGCTCTGCCACTTGTCAGCTGTGTGACTGTGGGCAAGTCACTTCACTTCTCTGTGCCTCTGTTACCTCATCTGTAAAATGGGGATTAACTGTGAGCCTCACGTGGCACAACCTGATTACCCGGTATCTTCCCCAGCGCTTAGAACAGTGCTCTGCACATAGTAAGCGCTTAACAAATACCAACATTATTATTATTATTCTCTTGGTTTGTTTACCAGTGATCCAGAAGAGTGGTGATGACAGTTTTAAGCAAAGGTGCAGTCCTCTATCTCCTGCCAGTAGACATTGGGGTTTATCTGTGTATTTGTGTGTTTGTTTTTTAGTTGTTCTTGCTGTTGTTTTCCTCCATTATCATTTTTTGGGGGGCTGTGCACTGGGGTTAGGTCTGGGGGGGAGGGGGCTCAGGTGCGACTGAGATCTTTTCAATTGTGACAGTGTTGTCCCCAGACACAATCCCCTTGCATGAAGCAACATCGCCTAACGGATAGAGTCCGGGCCTGGGAGTCAGAAGGTCGTGGATTCTCATCCCGGCTCCGGCACTTTGTCTGCTGTGTGGGGCCTTGGGCAATCACTTCACTCCTCTGTGCCTCAGTTACCTCATCTGTTAAATGCTGATTATGACTGTGAGCCCCAGGAGGGATTAAGACGGAGAGCCTCGATTTGCTCGTACCCGCCCCGTCGCTTGATACACTGCCCCGCACATAGGAAGCGCCTAACAAATGCCATCATCGTCATTATTATTCCTATGAAATATGGAATGTGCCGGGACCACTATGACTTGAGCGAGCAGAAGGTTTGCAAAGTTTTGATTTCACCCTCAAACTGAACCCGATTAATAACCCTCTAGTACACTCCTCATGACTCACGATGTCAGATCACCCAGTGGCTTTACATGACCGCCCCCCACCCCCAACCCGGCACCCTGCCAAATGATGGATCCTTTGTCATTTTTGGCTTGGGTCTGTATCAAGGATAGTTACCCTTCTGCCCCGCTTTTTCCTGATTTCTTCCTCTTTTCCAAGAGGGATGAAGTCAGGGTGGAGGGATATGGGGGATCCCCCCCAGAAGGTGGGGTATGGGTGGGGAGGGAATGTATGGGGGGGGAGACTGTCCCCCCCTTCTAGACTGAGAGCCCGTTGCTGGGTAGGGATTGTCTCTGTTGGTGAACTGTTCTTTCCAAGCACTTAGTACAGTGCTCTGCACACAGTAAGTGCTCAATAAATACCACTGAATGAATAAGTGAATAGAAGGCGGGGGGGGGGGATCCCCAGAAATGATAGGGGGGGGTCCCCAGAAAGCTGGGAGGGGGGCTCCCCCAGAAGACAGCAGGCATGGAGGGGGTGGAGGGATGCCCAGAAGGCTGTTGGGGGAACGCAGAAGGTGTGGGAGTGGGGGACACCTAGAAGGCAGGGGGGAGTATGGGAGTGGGGGAGATGCCCCCAGAAGACAGGGAGGGGTGTGGGAGCCCACCAGAAGGAGGGGGAGTATGGGGGGGGATGCCAATGAGGCTGGGGTGGGGATCTCCAGGAGACAGAGGGGAGGTGAGGGACCCCCAGAAGGCAGGGGGAGTATGGAGGAGGTGGGGGATGCCTATAAGGCTGGGGGGGACCCCCAGAAGACAGAGGGAGGTGGGGGACGCCCCAAAAGGCAGGGAGGGATATGGGGGACCCCCAGAAGGCAGGGGGAGTATGGAGGAGGTGGGGGGATGCCCATAAGGCTGGGGGGGAACTCTAGAAGGCAGGGAGGGATGGGGGGACCCTCGGAAGACAGGGGGAGTGTGGAGGTGAGGAGATGCCCAGAAGGCTGAGGAGGATCCCAGAAAGCAGGGAGGGATGTGGGGGACCCCTAGAAGACAGGGGGAGTGTGGAGGGGGTGGGGGAGATGCCCAGAAGGCTGAAGGGGATCCCAGAAAGCAGGGAGGGATGTGGGGGACCCCTACAAGACAGGGGGAGTATGGAGGGGGCGAGGGAGATGCCCAGAAGGCTGGGGGGGGGATCCCCAGAAGGCAGGGAGGGATGTGGGGGAACCCCCCAGAAGACAGGGGGAGTGTGGAGGGGGTAGGGGGGATGCCCAGATGGCTGGGGGGGACTCCAGAAGGCAAGGAGGAATGCGGGGGACCCCCCCAGAAGACGGGGGAGTGTGGAGGGGGTGAAGGGGATGCCCAGAAGGCCGGGGGGGGGCCCCCAGAAGACGGGGGGGAGGGGGAGGAAGGGCGGGCGGGTCACCTCCTTGAGCTGCTCGAGCTCCTGCTTGAGGCCGTCGTACTGGGCGTCGAGCTGGTCATAGTGGTGCTGCAGGGTGAGCTTCTCCTCCAGCACGGCCAGCCCGTACTCGGCCGCCTGGATCTTCTCCTGCGTCGTCTCCGCCAGCTCGCGGCTCAGCCGGACGATCTCCGCCTGGTACTGCTCCGCCGTCCGCGGGCCCGCACCCGCGCCCGCACCCGCCTCCGCCTCCGCCGCCATGGCCCGGGAAGACCCCCGCCGCTCCCCGACCACCCCCGGGGAGGGCCTCAGCCCCGCCGCGGCCGCATCCTCCGCCCTGCGGGGACCTGCGGGGACCTGCGGGGAGCTGCGGGGAGCTGCGGGGACCTGCGGGGAGCCTGCGGGGAGCCTGCGGGGAGCTGCGGGGAGGCTGCGGGGCGGGGAGCTGCGGAAGCCGGGGAGGGCGCTCGGGCTTCCCCGCGGGGCTGGGGCCCCGGCGAGGCGTCACTGCGGGCTCCCCGCCCCGCACCTGCTCCCTGGCCCCGCAGCCCCCGCGCCGACCGCCTCCCGCACCGCAGGACGCGCCCCCAGACCCGTGGCCACGCCCCCCGCACCGCAGGCCACGCCCCCCGAGCCCGGTGGTCATGCCTCCCATCGCAGGCCACGCCCCCTGGACCGCAGGCCACGCCCCTTCTCCGCAAGCCACGCCCCCTGCATCGTAGGCCACGCCCCGAGCCCGATGGTCATGCCTCTCACCCTAGGCCACGCCCCTTGCACAGCAGGCCACGCCCCTCGCACTGTAGGCCACGCCCCCGCACCGCAGACCACGCCCCCCGAGTCCGGTGGTCATGCCTCCCTCCCCGGGCCACGCCCCTGCACCGCAGGCCACGCCCCCTGTGCGGCAGGCCACACCCCTTGCACAACCGGCCCCGCCCCTCGCACCGTAGGCCACGCCCCCTGGATCGCAGACCACGCCCCCGAGCCGCGTGGTCGTGCCTCCCGTCCCCGGCCACGCCCCCTGAACCCCAGGCCACGCCCCCGCCCCGCAGACCACGCCCCGCGCCTGGTGGTCACGCCCCCACCGCAGGCCACGCCCCTCGGCACGTGACTACGCCCCGAGCCCCGTGGCCACGCCCTCCGCACTCAGGCCACGCCCCCTATCCACGTGACCCCGCGCCTTCGGCCCCGCCCCCTTGTCGGCCCCGCCCCCGCCGCGCCCCTCAGTCACACCCGCCCCCTCAGTCATTCAGTCAGTCAGTCGTTCATTCATTCAGTAGTATTTCTTGAGCGCTTACTATGTGCAGAGCACTGGACTAAGCGCTTGGAATGGACAGTTCGGTAACAGATAGAGACGGTCCCTGCCCTCTGACGGGCTTACAGTCGAATCGGGGGAGACGCACAGACAAAAACAATGGCAATAAATAGAATCGAGGGGATGAACATCTCATTAAAACAATAGCAATAAATAGAATCCAAGGGATGGACAGCTCCTTAACAAAAGAAATAGGGGAATAAAAATCTATAGAAATGAGCACAGTGCTGAGGGGAGAGGGGGAGGAGCAGAGGGAAAGGGGGGAGAAGGGGGCTTAGCTGAGGGGAGGTGAAGGGGGAGAAGAGAGGAAAAAACAACACACACACACACCCCCTCCCCGCCATGACCCCCCACAGCCCCCCATAACCCTTCCAGCCCCTCCACAGCCCCCCACAGCCCCTCCAGAATAATAATAATGTTGGTATTTAATTGCTTACTATGTGCAGATCGCTGTTTTAAACACCGGGGTAGATACAGGGTCATCAGGTTGTCTCACGGGAGGCTCACAGTCTTCATCCCCCTTTTCCAGATGAGGGAACTGAGGCCCAGAGAAGTGAGGTGACTTGCCCACGGTCCCACAGCTGACAAGTGGCAGAGGCGGGATTAGAACCCATGACCTCTGACTCCCAAGCCCGGGCTCTTGCCACTGAGCCACACCTAGTCACCCATAACCGTTACAGCCTCTCTACAACCCCTCACAGCCTCTCCATAATCCCATTACAGGCCCTCCATAGACTCCCCACAGCTCCCCTCAGCCCCCCATAACCCCTTACAGCCCCCCCACCGCTCCCCAAAGCCCCCCACAGCGCCCCATTGCCTCTTACAGCCTCCACACAGCTCCTCTCAGCCCCCCATAACCCCTTACAGCCCTCCATAACCCTTACAGCCCCTCACAGCCTCTCCATACACCCCCCACAGCCCCCCACAGCCCCCCATTGCCTCTTACAGCCTCCACACAGCCCCCCTCAGCCCCCCATAACCCCTTACAGCCCCCCATATCCCTTACAGCCCCCCCACAGCCTCTCCATACACCCCCCCAGCCCCCCAGCCCCCCATATCCCCTTACAGCTCCCCCACAGCCCCCCAAAGCCCCCCACAACGCCCCATTGCCTCTTACAGCCTCCACACAGCTCCCCACAGCCCCCCATAACCCCTTACAGCCCCTCACAGCCTCTCCATAACCCCATTACAGGCCCTCCATAGACTCCCCACAGCTCCCCTCAGCCCCCCATAACCCCTTACAGCCCCTCACAGCTTCTCCATAGACCCCCCCACAGCCTCCCACAGCCCCCCACAGCCCCCCATAGCCTCTTCCAGCCTCCACATAGCTCCCCTCAGCCCCCCATAACCCTTGCAGCCCCTCAGAGCCTCTCCATAAACCCCCCACAGCCCCCCACAGCCCCCCATATCCCCTTACAGCTCCCCCACAGCCCCCCATAGTCCCCCATAGCCTCTTACAGCCTCCACACAGCCCCCCACAGCCCCCCATATCCCCTTACAGCTCCCCCACAGCCCCCCATAGTCCCCCATAGCCTCTTACAGCCTCCACACAGCCCCCCTCAGCCCCCCATAACCCCTTACAGCCCCCCCATAACCCTTACAGCTTCTCACAGCCTCTCCATACACCCCCCACAGCCCCCAACAGCCCCCCATATCCCCTTATAGCCCCCCACAGCCTAGACCCCCACAGGCCCCCATAACCCTTACCGCCCCTCCACGACCCCTCACAGCCTCTCCATACACTCCCCCACAGCCCCTCCATAGCCCCCCATAACCCTTACGGCCCCTCCACAGCCCCCCACAGCCCTCCCTAGACCCCCCCACAGGCCCCCATAAGAAGGAATAATCATGATTGTATTTGTTGAGCACTTACTATGTGCAGAGCACTGTTCTAAGCGCTGGGGTAAATACAGGGTAATCAGGTTGTCCCTCGTGAGGCTCACAGTCTCCATCCCCATTTTACAGATGAGGTCATTGAGGCCCAGAGAAGTGAAGTGACTTGCCCACAGTCACACAACTGACATGTGGCAGAGCCGGGATTGGAACCCATGACCTCTGACTCCCAAGCCCGGGTTCTTGCCACTCAGTCATGCTGCTTCTCTTTTCTATTGTACTGGACTCTCCCAAGTGCTTCGTCCAGTTCTCTGCACCCCGTAAGCGCTCCATAAATACCCCTGACTGATTGACTGACCGACTGCTTACTCTGTGGCAAGTACAGAGCAGCATGGCCTAGTGGATAGAGCACAGGCCCGGGAGTCAGAAGGACCTGGATTCTAATCCCGGCTCCGCCGCTTGTCTGCTGTGTGACCTTGGGCAAGTCGCTTCACTTCTCTGGGCCTCAGTTCCCCCATCTGTAAAATGGGGTATGAGACTGCGAGCCCCACGGGAGACAGGGACTGCCAACCACCCGATTTGCCTGCATCCACCGCAGCGCTTAGTACAGTACCTGGCCCATTCAAAACACTTAACAAATATCATTTTTATTAGGAGCTGGGGTTGATCCATGATAATAATAATAATAATAATGTTGGTATTTGTTAAGCGCTTACTATGTACAGAGCACTGTTCTAAGCATGGGGTAGATACAGGGGAATCAGGTTATCCTACCCGGGGCTCACAGTCTTAATCCCCATTTTACAGATGAGGGAACTGAGGCACAGAGAAGTTAAGTGACTTGCCCACAGTCACACAGCTGACAAGCGGCAGAGCCGGGATTCGAACCCATGACCTATGACTCCAAAGCCCGTGCTCTTTCCACTGAGCCACGCTGCTGCCCGATAATCACGTCAGAGTCCTTGCCCCACAAAAGGCTCACCATCTTTTTTCTGTGGTATTTGTTAAGCGCTTATTCTGGGCCAAGCACTGTACTAAGTGCTGGGGTAGGTTCAATCGTATTTGGTGAGCGCTTACTGTGTGCAGAGCACTGGACTAAGCGCTAGGCACTGTAGATACAAACCAATCAGGTTGGACACAGCCCATGTCCCACATGGGGCTCAAGGTCTTGAACCCCATTTTGGAGCAGGGGCTTGGGAGTCAAAAGAACCTGGGTTCTAATCCCAGCTCTGCTACTTGTCTGCTGTGTGACCTTGGGCAAATCACTTCGCTTCTCTGGGCCTCAGTTCCCCCATCTGTCAAATGGGGATTGAGACTGCAAGCCCCACGTGTGACAGGGACTGTGTCCAACCCGATTTGCTTGTATCCACCCCAGGGCTTACTACAGTGCCTGGCACACGATAAATGCTTAACAAATACCCCCAAAATCATATCGCTTCTAAAACGCTTCAGCGAGCCTGGGAGTCCGAAGGTCATGGGTTCTAATTCCAGCTCTGCCACTTGTCTGCCGTGTGACCTCGGCCAAGTCACTGGACTTCTCCGTGCCTCGGTTACCTCATCCTTAAAATGGGGATTGAGACTGTGAGCCCCACGTGGGACAGGGGCTGCGTCCAACCTGATTTGCCAGTATCTATCCCAGCACCTAGCACAGTGCCTGTCACAGTGAGGCAGCGTGGCTCAGTGGAAAGAGCCCGGGCTTGGGAGTCAGTGGTCATGGGTTTGAATCCCGGATCTGCTGCTGGTCAGCTGTGTGACTTTGGGCAAGTGACTTCTTGAGAAGCAGCGTGGCTCAGTGGAAAAAGCACGGGCTTTGGAGTCAGAGGTCATGAGTTCAAATCCCAGCTCTGCCACTTGTCAGCTGTGTGACTGTGGGCAAGTCACTTCACTTCTCTGTGCCTCAGTTACCCCATCTGTAAAATGGGGATTAAGACTGTGAGCCCCATGTGGGACAACCTGATTCCCCTGTGTCTACATTAGCGCTTAGAACAGTGCTTTGCACATAGTAAGCGCTTAACAAATACCGACATTATTACTTCTCTGGGCCTCAGTTACCTCATCTATAAAATGGGGATTCAAGCTGTGAGCCCACGTGGGTCAACCTGATCTCCTTGTATCCCCCCAGCGCTAAGAACAGTGTTTTGCACAGAGTAAGCGCTTAACAAATACCACCATCGATTAGACTGTAAGCCCGTCATGGGGCAGGGATTGTCTCTATCTGTTGCCAAATTGTCCATTCCAAGCGCTTAGTACAGTGCTCTGCACATAGTCAGCGCTCAATAAATACTATTGAATGAATGAATGTCACACAGAAAGCACTTAAATCAAATATAAATCAAATAACCTTGTCTTTCCGGGTAGGTAGGGAAGATTTTAAGGTCAGGGTGCAACTGAAATGTACGTCCAGGCCGATCTAGTTCTCCCACCGCCGGTTCGAGGGGCGCAGGTGGCGGGAGGGGAGCGAGGTGCGGGGAGTCGCGCAGTGGAGGTCGTGACAGGCACCTTGAAGCCGCGTGCATGAGTGGGTCGGTCCTGCCGTCGGCGGGAAGAACACCGGGAGCAAAGATGCCGAAAGAGACTGTAAGCCCATTAGTGGGCAGGGATTGTCTCTATCTGTTGCCGAATTGTACATTCCAAGCGCTTAGTACAGTGCTCTGCACATAGTAAGCGCTCAATAAATACTATTGAATGAAAAAGAAGGCCAATTCTACCTAAGGGCGAGTCAAGGAGGAGCCCGAGAGGGGGTCGGCCAGGTGGTCAGCCAAACCCGTCCCCGCAAAACCTGAACCTGAGCCTAAAAAGGCAGCGGCAACAAAGAATAAATCTGAGGACAAAAAGGTTCAAACTTAGGGAGTAAAAGGCAAACCAGCTGAGGTGGCAAACCCAGAAGATTTGCTGGCGGAGAACAGAGAAACAAAAGTGAAGAGGCCCCAACTTCTGATAAAGCTGGAGAGAAAGAAGCCAAATCTGAGTAACACCTTGAACCAAGTCTTTTATCAGTGGTCGCTGCACCTCTTTTCTTGTACAGTTCAGAGGAATATTTTCATCACCTATTTTGTAAATGCAAGGTTTTTTAGTAGCTCTAGAAACACATTTTTGAAGAAGGAGAGAATCCCACGTGGTTTAGTGGCGAGAGCGTGGGCTTGGGAGTCAGAGGTTGTGGGTTCTAATCCCGGCTCTGCCACTTATAAGCTGTGTGACTTTGGGCAAATCTCTTCACTTCTCTGGGCCCCAGTTACCTCATCTCTAAAATGGGGATTAAAAAAATGGCATTTGTTAAGCGCTTACTATGTGCAAAGCACTGTTGTGTGTATCTCTATGACTATCTTGATGATGTTATTTTGTTTAGCTCTGTTTTGCTTTGCTGTCTGTCTCCTCCCTTGAGACTGTGAGCCCGTTGTTGGGCAGGGATGAGGGAACTGAGGCCCAGAGAAGTGAAGTGGCTCACCCAAGGTCACAAAGCTGACAAGTGGCACATAAATGGAGGAGTCAGAATTCGATCCCATGTCCTCTGACTCCCAAGCCAGTGCTCTTTCCACTAAGCCATGCTGCTTCTCATTATTATCATTAATGTTGTTGTTGTATTTAGCACTTACTGTGTGCCAGCCACTGTACTAAGTGCCGGAGTGGATAATAATGTTGGTATTTGTTAAGCGCTTACTATGTGCCGAGCACTGTTCTAAGCGCTGGGGTAGACACAGGGGAATCAGGTTGTCCCACGTGGGGCTCACAGTCTTAATCCCCATTTTACAGATGAGGGAACTGAGGCACCGAGAAGTTAAGTGACTTGCCCAAAGTCACACAGGTGGCAAGTGGCAGAGCCGGGGTTCGAACCCATGACCTCTGACTCCAAAGCCCGTGCTCTTTCCAGTGAGCCACGATACAAGCTAATCGGGTTGGACACAGTCGCTGTCCCACCTGGGGCACGCATTCTCCATCCCCATTTGACAGCTGAGGTAACTGAGGCCCAGAGAAGTGAAGTGACTTGTCTAAGGTCACACAGCAGACACGTGGCCGAGTAGGGATTAGAACCCAGGTCCTTCTGACTGCCAAGCCCGGCTCTAGCCACTAAACCACTCTGCTTATGCATTGCCGAGGGGGTAGACCTGCTGTGTGTCCTTGGGCAAGTCACTTCACTTCTCTTAACTTTACGTCATCTGTAAAATGGGGATTAAAAGTGTAAGTCCCATATAGGACAGGGACTGTGTCCAATGTGAAAGATTTGTATCTACCCCAGCGCTTAGAACAGTGCTTGACACATAGTAAATGCTTAACAAGTACCATAATTATGATTTAACCCATAGTTTATTGCCAACCTAGCACTCAGTGTTTCTCTCTCTCTCTCATACACCCATACACCCACCCTCCCCCTCTTAAATACTTTTGTTCATTCATTCAATCATTCTATTGAGCGCTTACTGTGTGCAAAGCACTGTACTAGGCTTTTGAAATAGTACAATGTAACAGTACAAAAGCAATATAAGTACAATATAACTTTTTGCAAGTTCAGACTCCCCAGGGAAAGGCTGCAAACTCTTTTTCCTTTGGGGGGGTTGGGGAGGGGAGAACAGTGCTTTGCTTTTCGTGTAATCACCCAAACCTAATGCAGAAATTTGTACAATTAGGGCAGCGAATGCTAATGAGCAAATGAATTCAGCATCCTCCACCTTTTCCTCAGACAAGACCCCTGTCTGCTCCTAACAGTCCAACCTTCTTCTCACCACGCGTGGCTCGGTGGAAAGAGCCCGGGCTTGGCAGTCAGAGGTCATGGGTTCGAATCCCGTCTCTGCTGCTTGTCAGCTGTGTGACCGTGGGCAAGTCACTTGACTTCTCTGTGCCTCAGTTACCTCATCTGTAAAATGGGGATTAACTGTGAGCCTCACGTGGGACTACCTGATTACCCTGTGTCTACCCCAGCGCTTAGAACAGTGCTCGGCACATAATAAGCGCTTAACAAATACCAACATTTTTATTATTATTACCTTATCCATTGCTGTGGAAGAATTCTTTATGGTTGGAACAAGTTAGCAGGTCAGGGTAAGGTCTATCTCCAACCCTCTCTCACCCGTCTCTGCCATCTGTGGCCTGCCTGCAAAGTCCTTGCTCTACTTCGAGCAAACCCCTTTCATTACTGATCCATTCTTGGCACAGTCAACCAAAACACTGTGTGCAGAGCGCTGTACTGAGCGCTTGGGAAAAGTGCAACATCAAGTTGACGATATGATCCTCTGGCTACAGGAAGCTTACAGCTAGAGGGGGAGACAGATTTTTTTTTTAAATTTACCAAGAGGGGAAATGGAAGAGCTTAAGGATGGGGTGTCTATCAAGTGCTTAGGGGGTACAGTCTAAATGCCTTATGTGATGCAGAGGGAGGGCAAACAAAGGAAGTAATAATTTGGGGTATTTGATAAGTACCTCCTATATAGCAAGGGCTGTAATAATAATAATAATAATGTTGGTATTTGTTAAGCACTTACTATGTGCAGAGCACTGTGCTAAGCGCTGGGGTAGATAGAGAAGCAGAGTGGCTCAGTGGAAAGAGCCCGGGCTTGGGAGTCAGAGTTCATGGGTTCGAATCCCGGTTCTGACACTTGTCAGCTGGGTGACTGTGGGCAAGTCACTTAACTTCTCTGTGCCTCAGTTCCCTCATCTGTAAAATGGGGATTAACTGTGAGCCTCACGTTGGCCAACCGGATTACCCTGTATCTCCCCCAGCGCTTAGAACAGTGCTCTGCACATAGTAAGCGCTTAACAAATACCAACATTATTACAGGGTCATCAGGTTGTCCTACGTGAGGCTCACAGTTAATCCCCATTCTACAGATGAGGTAACTGAGGCGCACAGAAGTAAAGTGACTTGCCCAAAGTCACACAGCTGACAGTGGCGGAGCCGGGATTCGAACCCATGACCTCTGACTCCCAAGCCCGGGCTCTTTCCACTGAGCCACTGTATTAAGTGCTGGATCATCAGGTTCCACATGGGGCTCAGAGTCTAAGTAAGAAGGAGAAGGGGAACTGAGTCCCCATTTTGCAGATGAGGGAACTGAGAGACAGAGAAGTTGAGTGATTCATTCATTCATTCATTCAGTAGTATTTACTGAGCGCTTACTATGTGCAGAGCACTGTACTAAGCTCTTGGAATGTGCAGTTCGGCAACAGAGAGAGACAATCCCTGCCCAATGATGGGCTCACAGTCTAATCGGGGGAGATAGACGGACAAAACCATGACAACATAATCACAATAAATAGAATCAAGGGGATGGACACCTCATTAACAAAAGAAATAGGGTAATAAAAATAAATACAAAATTTATATGCAAATATATATTTGCCCAAGGCTACTCAGCAAGTGCTAGAACTCAGCTCCTCTGACTCCCAGGCCCTTGCTCCTTCCATTAGCGGATACCGTTCCCACGTTCTAGACCTCCCCACTCTCTGCCTTAGACTGCACCTTCAGAGCCTTCCTAAAACCCCACCGTCTTCAGGAAACCTTTCTGGATTTCCTATAAATTGTATATTACTTTTTTTTTTAAATATCAATGTCCGTCTTCCCCTGTAGACTGTAAGTTGGTTGTGGGAAGGAATGTGTCTACCAGTTCTGTTGTATAGTACTCTCCCGAGCTCTTAACAAAGTGCTCTGCCTTCCGGATGTGTTTGATAAATACCACTGATTGATTGATTTAGGCCAGGTTGAAGGAGGGCTTAATTAGGGCAGGCTGGTTGGAGAAGTGATTTTTGTAAAGACTCTGAAGGTGGGGAGATTGGGGAGGGAGTTTTAGGACACAGGGAGATGAGATTTAGGACACGGGGGAGGTGCGGTGAGTAGGTTGGCATTAGCCGAGCGAAATGCGTGGGCTGGATTGTAGTAGATCAGTGAGGTAACCTTTGGAGAGAGTGAAATTTATTGAATATCTGAAAGTCAACGGTAGGGAATTTCTAGGAGTTTCTATTTGATGCAAAACTGAGTTTAGCGGAGAGCGCAGCGGCGAAGGCTTGGATCTGTACGTCGAGAGAAAAGTAGGTTGGATATAGAAACCAAACGGGACGTGATTATTGGGGAAACTGGAGAAAGTCGAAAGATCAGCGGTCTCTTTGGGGAAAGAGGATGTATTTGCGGGGAAGTGAGATGTGGCAGAGATGGCAGGAGGTTGCAGGAGGGGCGTGGAATTTCAGAGTCGGTGAGGTTGGAGATCATACAGTAACTAGAGGTGATGAGATCGAACGTGGGTCCGAGTTGCTGAATGGCCTAAGTGAGGAAGTGAGGTAGGAGGAGGTCAGTGGCATTGAGGGTTAAGCAGAAAGGTCGTCGGAAACATCCACGTGGATATCGAAGTCCCTGGGATCTGTGTTGGGATGGAGAGAGAGAGATAAAAGGGATGTGAGAAAGATTCAAATGGTTCAGAAAATTGGATTCAAGTGGTTCAGAAAATTGGATGTTGGGGCCTGGGTCCCCATAGTTTCAGGGTGGGCAAAGCCTTGGCAGTTCACAGTTCTCATGCATTCATTCAACTGTATTTCTTGAGCGTCTACTGTGTGCAAAGCACTGTACTAAATGCTTGGGAGAGTACACTGTAACATCAGACACATTCGCTGCCCCCAACAAGCTCACAGTCTAGAAGGACCCTCTCTCTTTTTCTATCTTCCTCTCTTTCTTTCTATCTTTTTTTCAATGGTATTTGTTAAGCGTTTAATATGTGTCAGACACTGTAGTCATCTCCTTCCTCCACCTTGACCTTTATTAATTCATTCATTTAATTGTATTTATTGCATGCTCTCTGTGTGCAAAGCACTGTACTAAGTGCTTGGGAGAAGACAGCAGAATAATAAAAAGACACATTCCCTGCCCACAATGAATTTACGGTCTAGAAGGGGATACAGATATTAATAAAAAACAACATATTATAATTTGTCCAAATAAATTGGGGTTTTTTGTTGTTGTTTTGTTGGTATTTCTTAAGCACTCAGGGAAGATATGAGTTAGGTTAAGCGCTGGGGTAGATATGAGATAATGAGGTTGGACCCAGTCCCTGCCCAACACAGGGCTCACAATTTTAATCCCTATTTTAGTCCTACCTCGGTTGCTCCCAATTTCTGGGTGAGGACCCTGAGTGTTCAAAGAAGCTCAACAGCAAGCCCACGGTCGGAGTCATCTAGAGCTAGTCCCCACTGTCAACAACTGCTCCTTGCTCTTCATCCAAACGGACAGCGTCCTGCTCCGCGCCCTTATCATAGCCTGGAGAAGCAGCGTGGCTCAGTGGAAAGAGCCCGGGCTTGGGAGTCAGAGGTCATGGATTCAAATCCCGGCTCCGCCACTTGTCAGCTGTGTGACTGTGGGCAAGTCACTTCACTTCTCTGGGCCTCAGTTCCCTCATCTGTAAAAATGGGGATTAGGCCTGTGAGCCTCACGTAGGACAACCTGATTACACTGTATCTACCTCAGCTCTTAGAACACCATTTTGGGAAGGCCGCACTCCCTCTTCCCTCTTGAGGTGATTCATCTCTCCCGCCCCCGCCCCGGGCGACGACGTCCTTGTTCTCACCATGTTACCTTACCTTAGCCGCCGCCCACGGCCGCCACCCACCCCGGACAACCTCAGGGCCCCCCCGCCGCCACAGGGTTATTTGGTCATGAGCTCTGGGACTCTCTTGGCCGCTGGCCGCTTGACTTGGAGTCTGATCGGGTAGGGTCGGCTCGTCCCCCGACCCTGGTCATCGCCTGCTTATTAACACTATTGTAGTGTGCCTTACTGTAGCATGTTGCTATATTAGCGATCTCGCTTGTCATTGTTTATTGTCGTCAGACTTTGAATTTGATCAGGTCGCCCCTTAATCGAGTCTACCTCCGACCCTGATCATCACCCCTTTTATTAACACGACTATATTGTATCATACTGTATCATGTTGCTATATTAGCACTACCGTATTGTATCATACTGTATCATGTTGCTATATTACCGATTTCGTTTATTACTGTTTATTGTTGTCAGTGCTGCCACCCACCTCTCTGGCCTCGCCATGTCCCTCCTCCCCCCCCCCCCCCCCCCCCCCCCCTCCCGCCCCTTCCTATCCTCCCCTTCCCCTTCCCCTCTCTCGCTCAGCTCTTCCCCGCTCTCTCCTCTGTCTCCTCCCCCCCTCCTCTCTCCCGCCCTAGAACCCCACTTTACCAGCGCTACCCCTCTTCCCCCTCCCCCTACTCTTCCCCCCACCAAACCCCCTCTTCACCCCCTCCCCCCTTCTCTCTTCCCCACCCATGCCCCATCCCAGTCCTCTTGTCCCACCGCCACCCCTCATCCCCCTCTCCCCGTCCAGGGCCCCGCCACCTCCTTCCCATCCAAACCCTCCCCTCCCCCCGCCCTTCCCCCCCTCCTCCCCTTGCACCCACAGCTACTTTCAAGTGTGGCCTCTGGAACCCCCGCTCTATTACAGGCAAGCTACCTTTCATCCATGACCTTTTCCTCTCCCGCTCTCTCCTCCTCCTCGCCCTTTCGGAAACGTGGCTCTCTCCCGAAGACACGGTCTCCGCCGCCGCTCTCTCCGGCAGAGGCCTCTCCTTCTCCCACTCCCCCAGACTCACCGGTAAGGGAGGAGGCGTCGGCTTCCTCCTCTCGCCCCGATGCCGCTTCCGCACTATCCCTCCTCCCCCCTCCCTCTCCTTCCCCTCCTTCGAAGCCCATATCGTTCGCCTCTACCACCCACTCCAGTTACTTGTCGCCGTCATCTACCGCCCTCCCGGTCCCACCTCCGACTTCTTCGACCACCTTGACCCCTTTCTCACCTTCCTCCTCTCCTTCTCTCTGCCCGCTCTGATCCTCGGAGACTTCAACATCCATACGGATGTACCCGACGACTCCTCTGCCGCCCGCCTGCTATCCCTCCTCGAATCTGCCGACCTCCTCCTCCACCATACCGCGCCCACTCACCGACTCGGTCACACCCTCGATCTCGTCATCTCCTACCGCTGCACTATCTCCTCCCTCACCGACTCTGAAATCCCTCTCTCTGACCATAACCTTCTCACCTGCCTCATCTCTCACACTCCCTCCCCCTGCAAATCTTCGCTACTGCCCCACAGAGACCTCCGCTCTCTCGATCTCATCCGTCTTTCCAATAGCATCTCTCCTCACCTTGCCGCCCTGTCCTCTCTTCCCACTCTCGACGATCGGATCTCTGCTCTCAACTCCACCCTCTCTACTCATCTCGACTCTCTCGCCCCCCTTTCCCTCCGCCGCTCTCGCTCCACTAACCCACGGCCCCGGATCACCTCCTCCGTCCGCCTCCTACGCTCCTATGCTCGAGCCGCTGAGCGCTGCTGGCGAAAGTCCAAGCACCGAGCCGACCTCACACACTTCAAATTTATCCTTTCCTGCCTTAACTCTGCCCTCTCCTCCGCCAGGCAAAGCTTCTTCTCCTCCCTCATCGACACCCATGCTCGTCACCCCCGCCGATTGTTCCAGACCTTTAACTCTCTCCTTAGGCCCCCTGTTCCTCCCCCTCCCCCATCTCTCACCCCCGATGATTTGGCCACCTATTTCCTCACGAAAATCAACACGATCAGGTCTGAGCTCCCTAAGTCACCCCTCCGCCTCTCCCCTCCCCCCCACCGACCCCCTCCCCTACTTTCCCATCCTTCCCTGCAGTATCCTCAGAGGAGATCTCCTCCCTCCTCGCAAGTGCCACCCCCTCCACCTGCGCCTCGGATCCCATTCCCTCTCACCTTCTTAAAACCATCGCCCCTGCCCTCCTACCTTCATTAGCTTCTATTTTTAACCACTCAATCTCCAAGGGCTCCTTCCCCTCTGCCTTCAAACATGCCCACGTCTCCCCCATCCTAAAAAAACCCGCTCTTGACCCCACTTCCCCCTCCAGTTATCGTCCTATCTCCCTACTACCCTTCCTTTCCAAAATCCTAGAACGAGTCGTCTAGAATCGATGCCTAGAATTCCTTAACTCCCATTCTCTCCTAGACCCCCTCCAATCTGGCTTCCGTCCCCTCCACTCTACCGAGATTGCTCTCTCTAAGGTCACCCATGACCTCCTTCTTGCCAAATCCAATGGCTCCTACTCCATTCTGATCCTCCTTGACCTCTCTGCTGCCTTTGACACTGTCGACCATCCCCTCCTCCTCCATACCTTATCTCACCTTGGCTTCACGGACTCTGTCCTCTCCCGGTTCTCCTCTTACCTCTCTGGCCGGTCATTCTCGGTCTCCTTCGCTGGAGCCTCCTCCCCCTCCCATCCTTTAACTGTTGGAGTTCCTCAAGGGTCAGTTCTTGGCCCTCTTCTGTTCTCCATTTACACTCACTCCCTCGGTGAACTCGTTCGCTCTCATGGCTTCGATTACCATCTCTACGCAGGTGACATGCAGATCTACATCTCCGCCCCTGTCCTCTCCCCCTCCCTTCGGACTCGCATCTCCTCCCGCCTCCGAGACGTTTCCACCTGGATGTCGGCCCGCCACCTAAAACTCAACATGAGCAAGACTGAGCTCCTCATCTTCCCTTCCAAACCCAGTCCTCTCCCAGACTTCTCTATCACCGTGGATGGCACGACCATCCTTCCCGTCTCTCAGGCCCGCAATCTCGGTGTCATCCTTGACTCGTCCCTCTCGTTCACCCCACACATCCTATCCGTTACCGAGACCTGCCGGTTTCACCTCTACAATATAGCCAAGATCCGCCCTTTCTTCTCCACCCAAACGGCTACCTTACTATTACGGGCTCTCGTTATATCCCGGCTAGACTACTGTGTCAGCCTTCTCTCTGACCTCCCTTCCTCCTCTCTCGCCCCGCTCCAGTATATTCTTCACTCCTCTGCCCGGCTCATCTTCCTGCAGAAACGATCTGGGCATGTCACTTCCCTTCTTAAACAACTCCAGTGGTTGCCTATCGACCTCCGCTCCAAACAAAAACTCCTCACTCTAGGCTTCGAGGCTCTCCATCACCTTGCCCCTTCCTACCTCTCCTCCCTTCTCTCTTTCTACCGCCCACCCCGCACGCTCCGCTCCTCTGCCGCCCACCTCCTCACCGTCCCTCGGTCTCGCCCATCCCGCCGTCGACCCCCGGGTCACGTCCTCCCGCGGTCCTGGAACGCCCTCCCTCCTCACCTCCGCCAAACTGATTCTCTTTCCCTCTTCAAAACCCTACTTAAAAATCACCTCCTCCAAGAGGCCTTCCCAGACTGAGCTCCTCTTCCCCCTCTACTCCCTCTGCCATCCCCCCTTTACCTCTCCGCAGCTAAAGCCTCATTTTCCCCTTTTCCCTCTGCTCCTCCACCTCTCCCTTCCCATCCCCACAGCACTGTACTTGTCCGCTCAACTGTATATATTTTCGTTACCCTATTTATTTTGTTAATGAATTGTACATCGCCTTGATTCTATTTAGTTGCCATCGGTTTTTACGAGATGTTCTACCCCTTGACGCTGTTTATCGCCATTGTTCTCGTCTGTCCATCTCCCCCGATTAGACTGTAAGCCCGTCAAACGGCAGGGACTGTCTCTATCTGTTGCCGACTTGTTCATCCCAAGCGCTTAGTACAGTGCTCTGCACATAGTAAGCGCTCAATAAATACTATTGAATGAATGAATGAATGAATGAACAGTGCTCTGCACATAGTTAGCGCTTAACAAATACCAACATTATTATTATTATCCTTCCAAAACGTTGACGCGGAGGCAGATAGGCAACCAGGGGAGGTTCTTGAGGAGTGGGAAAACATGGACTGAATGTTTTTGTGGAAAAATGATCCAGGCAGCAGAGTGGAGTAAGGACTGGAGTGGGGAGAGACCCGGAATCAAGGAGGTCAGCAAGGAGGCTGATACAGTAATCAAGGCGGATGGTACGATCATCCTTCCCGTCTCTCAGGCCCGCAACCTCGGTGTCATCTTTGACTCATCTCTCTCGTTCACTCCACACATCCAATCCGTTACCAAGACCTGCCGATCTCACCTTTACATTATCGCCAAGATCCACCCTTTCCTCTCCACCCAAACGGCTACCTTACTGCTACGGGCTCTCGTTATATCCCTGCTAGATTACTGTGTCAACCTTCTCTCTGATCTCCCTTCCTTCTCTCTCGCCCCGCTCCGGTCTATTCTTCACTCCGCTGCCCGGCTCATCTTCCCGCAGAAACGATCTGGGCCTGTCACTCCCCTTCTTAAACAACTCCAGTGGTTGCCCATCGACCTCCGCTCCAAACAAAAACTCCTCACTCTAGGCTTTGAGGCTCTCCGTCACCTTGCCCCTTCCTACCTCTCCTCCCTTCTCTCTTTCTACCGCCCACCCCGCACGTTCCGCTCCTCCGCCGCCCACCTCCTCGCCGTCCCCCAGTCTCGCCTATCCCACCGTCGACCCCTGGCCCACGTCCTCCCGCGGTCCCGGAATGTCCTCCCTCCTCACCTCCGACAATCTAATTCTCTTCCCCTCTTCAAATCCCTATTTAAAGCTCAGCTCCTCCAAGAGGCCTTCCCAGGCTGAGCTCCCCTCTTTTTCCCTCTGCTCCCTCTACACCCCCTTCACCTCTCCGCAGCTAAACCCTCTTCTCCTCCCTTTCCCTCTCCTCCTCCCCCTCTCCTGTCCCACCCCCTCAGCACCGTACTCGTCCGCTCAACTGTATATATCTTCATCACCCTATTTATTTTGTTTAATGAGATGTACATCACCCTTATTCTATTTATTTGCCATTGTTTTCATGAGATGTTCTTCCTCTTGACTCTATTTATTGCCATTGTTCTTGTCTGCCTGTCTCCCCCAATTAGACTGTAAGCCCGTCAAAGGGCAGGGACTGTCTCTATCTGTTGCCGATTTGTACATTCCAAGCACTTAGTACAGTGCTCTTCACATAGTAAGCGCTCAATAAATACTATTGAATGAATGAATGAATGGGATAAGTGATTGGATTAAGGTGTTAGCAGTTAGGATGGAGAGGAAAGGGCAGATTTTAGCAGAGATGTGAAGATGGAACTGAAAGGATTTAGTGATGGATTGAATTACGTGGGTTGAATGAGAGAGAGGAGTCAAAGATAAGTCCAAGGTCACGGGCTTGAGAGCCAGGAAGGATGGTGGTGCCATCTACAGTGATGGGAAAGTCAGGGAGAGGACAGGGTTTTGGGTGGTAAGGTAAGAAGTTCTGTTTTCATCATGTCCACCTTCTGACATGGCACTCCCTCCCTCTTCATATCCGACAGACCAACACTCCCCCCACCTTCAAAGTCCGACTAAAATCACATACCAACAATAATAGCATTTGTTAAGCACTTTCTACGTGCCAACCACTGCACTAAGCACTGGGGTAGAAACAAAATATTCATTCATTCAATCAATCATATTTATTGAACACTTACTGTATGCAGACTTCTGTTCTAGATGCTTTGTAGCGTACAATAAAGCAGTAAACAGACACATTCCCTGCCCACAGTGAGCTTACAGTCTAAAGGGGGAGACAGACATTGATATAAATACATTAAAGATATGTACATAAGTATCGTGGGGCTGGGAGGGAGGATGAATAAAGGGAGCAAGCCTGGGCAGTGCAGAAGGGCGTAAGAGAAGGGGAAAGAAGGGTTTAGTCAAGGAAGGCCTTTTGTCGGCCTTCCTCTTGTATGGATGATTGTACTGATAGTATTGTAGTCCTTCAATCTTGTACTGATGTGCTTTCAATAAGACTATGAAGACGGGGGAGAGTCATTCTCTGTCAGATTTGAGGAAGGAAGGCATTCCAGGCCAGAGGCAGGACGTGGACAAAAGGTCAGTTGAGTTACAGAGAAGCAGCGTGGCTCAGTGGAAAGAGCTCGGGCTTGGGAGTCAGAAGTCACGGGTTTGAATCCCGGCTCTGCCACTTGTCAGCTGTGTGACTGTGGGCAAGTCACTTAACTTCTCTGGGCCTCAGTTACCTCATCTGTAAAATGGGGATTAACTGTGAGCCTCACGTGGGACAACCCAATTACCCTGTATCTACCACAGCGCTTAGAACAGTGCTCTGCACATAGTAAGCGCTTAACAAATACCAAGATTATTACAGCAAGGTTAGCATTAGAGGAGCAAAGTGTACAGGATGGGTTGTAATAGGAGAGTAGCAAGGTGAGGTTGGAAGGGGCAAGGTGATTAAGTGTTTTAAAGCCAATGGGGAGGAGTTTCTGTTTGATGTGGAGGTTAATTAATTCATTCATTCAATCATATTTATTGAATGCTTATTGTGTACAGAGCACTGTACTAAGCGCCTGGAAAGTACAATTCAGCAACAGAGACAATCATTACCCAACAAAGGGCTCACAGTCTACAGGGGAGAGACAGATAACAAAACAAAACAAGTAGACAGGCATGAATAGCATCAATATACATAAATAGAATTATAGATATATATATGTCATTAATAAAATAATAAATATGTACATAAATACACAAGTGCTGTGGGGTGGGGAAGGGGTAGAGCAGAGGGAAGGAGTCAGGGAGATGGGGAGGGGAGGAGGAGCAGAGAAAAAGGGGGGCTCAGTCTGGGAAGGCCTCCTGGAGGAGGTGAGTTCTCAGTAGGGCTTTGAAGAGGGGAAGAGATTGAGTTTGGTGGATGTGAGCGGGGAGGGCGTTCCTGGCCAGAGGTAGGAGGTGCTTTAGGGATCGGCAGCGGGACAGGAGAGAAAGAGGACCAGTGAGGAGGTTAGCGGTGGCAGAGGAGCGGAGCGTGCGGGGTGGGCTGGAGAAGGAGAGAAGAACAGTGCGGTAAGAGGGGGCAAGGGGATAGAGAGCTTTGAAGCCAATTGTCAGGAGTTTTGCTTCATGCGGAGGTTGATAGGCAACCACTGGAGATTTTTGAGAAGTGGGGTGACATGCCCAGAGCTTTTCCATAGAAAGATAATCAGGGCAGCAAAGTGAAGTATAAAGTGAAGTGGGGAGAGACAGGAGGTTGGGAGATCAGAAAGGAGGCTGTTGCAGTAATCCGGTCAGGATAGGATCAGTGATTGTACTAACGTGGCAGCGGTTTGGATGGAGAGGAAAGGGCGGATCTTGGCGATGTTGTGAAGGTGAGCCCGGCAGGGTCTGGCGATGGATTGGATGTGTGGGCTGAATGAGAGGGCAGAGTCAAGGATGACATCAAGTTTGCAGGCCTGTGAGATGGGAAGGATGGCGGTGCCATCCACAGTGACGGGGAAGTCAGGAAGAGGACGGGGTTTGGGAGGGAAGATAAGGAGCTCAGTTTTGGACATGTTGAGTTTTAGGTGGTGGGAGGACATCCAGGTGGAGACGTCTTGAAGTCAGAAGCAGATGCGAGCCTGGAGGGAGGGAGAGAGAACAGAGGAGGTGGCAGCCACTGGAGTTTCTTGAGGAATGGGGAAACACATCATGAGCATATTTGTAGAAAAATGATCTGGGCAGCAGAGTAAAATATGGACTGGCGTGGAGAGAGATGGGAGACTGGGAGGTCAGCAAGGAGGCTGATACAGTAATTAAGGCAGGATAGGATAAATGATTGGATTAACATGGTACCAGAATATATGGAGAGGAAAGGGCAGATTTTAGCAATGCTGTGATGGGGAAAACCGACGGGATTTAGGGATGGATTGAATACGTGGGTTGAATGAGAGAGAGGAGTCAGGGATAATACCCAGGTTACGGGTCTGTGAGATAGGAAGGACGGTGGTGCCGTCTACAGTGATGAAAAAGTCAGGGAGAAATCCGACATGGGGCTAACAGTCTAAATAGGAAGAAGAACAGGTTTTGAATCCACATTGTGCAAGTGAAGGAACTGAGACCCAAAGAAGTTAAATTACTTGCCCAAGGTCACCCAGCAGGCATGCAGCGGAGTCAGGATAAAAACCCAAGTCCTCTGAGTCCCAGGCCCGTGCTCTTTCCACTAAGTCACGCTGCTTCAGGGGCCACCACTGACTAAGCATAAGACTGAGTTAGAGAAGCAGCGTGGCTCAGTGGAAAGAGCCCGGGCTTGGCAGCCAGAGGTCATGGGTTCGAATCCCGGCTTTGCCACTCATCGGCTGTGTGACCTTGGGCAAGTCACTTAACTTCTCTGTGCCTCAGTGACCTCATATGTAAAATGGGGATGAAGACTTTGAGCCCCACACGGGACAACCTGATGACCCTGTATCTCCCCCAGCGCTTAGAACGGTGCTCTGCAAATAGTAAGCACTTAACAAATACCAACATTATTATTAAGCCCTCGTTTCTTCTAGACTGGGAACTCACTGTGGGCAAGGATTGTCTCTTTTTGTTGCTGTATTGTATTTTCCCAAGCACTTAGTACAGTGTTCTGCACATAGTAAGCACTCAATAAATACAATTTAATGGAATTTCCCCCATTCTCCCTTCTGTGCCCCCTATACACTTGGATCTGTACCTCTTTACCACTTGATAGTCACTCCAGTCCCATTTCCCTCTACTCTCCCATTTCCCCTGTAATTTATTTTCCTGTCTCTCTCTCCCTCTCTAGACTGTATGCTCCTTTTGGGCAGGGCTCAAGTCTACCGACTCTATTGTTTTGTAATAATAGTAATAGTATTTGTTAACTGCTCTCTGTGTGCCAAACACTGTTCTAAGTGCTGGGGTAGTCATAAGGTAATCAAGTTTTCCCATGTGGGTTTCACAGTCTTACTCCCCATTTTACAGATGAGGTAACCGAGGCACAGAGAAGTTAAGTGTCTTGCCCACGGTCACACAGCTGACAAGTGGCAGAGTGAGGTTTAGAACTCACGACCTCTGACTCCCAAGCCCATGCTCTTGCCATTAAGCCACTCTGCTTCTCTCCCAGGCACTAAGTACAGTGTTCTGCACACAGTAAGTGCTTAATAAATATGACTGAATGAATAAATACCGGTGATGGACTTAATTTATTGTGTCTGCTTTCTGAAAATTCATTTTTCTGCTTTTCTGGTTTCCTGCCTTCTTTTCCTTAGACATCTAAATGTCCTGACCATTTCAAACAGTTTCCCTTCCATATTTAAATCCTCTCAATTTTCAATAATAAAATAGAAGTTAAAAGTTCTCAAATTTGATTTTTGAATTTATCTCTGGAGTTCCAATAGAAGAGAATAGGAAACATAATCACATAATTTTGAAGGGAAATGATATTGCCCTAAGCGAATTTCATGCTCAGGACATTGGGGAGGTTGATGACATTGTCTTTTACATTGGTAATTCATCACATTATGATCTAAGAACAGATTAGTGGGTCCTTGTTATAGCAAAACAGCCCTAGGGCTCCCAGAGTGAACCTGGTCCATCAAAATGCCATGAACTCTAGCAAAAAAAAAAGAAAAAGTTTCAAGTGAGGAACTGACCTGCGGAAATCGCAGATAAGTCCATTAAATGGCCTCATTACAGTAAATTTTCATTTTAAAAAACCTCAGAAGAGCATAGATTTGCCATTAATGTGAAAACCTCTAATACTGAAACTGCCTTGGTTTAAGAACACATTTAATAGATCCAGCAATCAATGGTATTTATCAAGTGCTTAACGAACGTATTCACGGACTTTGAATCAATCAACCAATGCAGTGTACTAGGCACTAATAATAATAATAATGGTATTTGTTAAGTGCTTACTATGTGCCAAGCACTCTTCTAAGCACTAGAAGGATGTAACAGACTCAGTATTTGTATTTCCTGCCCACAAGGAGCTTACAAGCAGGAGGGGAGAAAACCTAAATTACCTATGTTGCCATTTGTTGACTGTGAATCTCCCTAGAAGTTTTGCAGTAATAATAATAATAAATCTGGTATTCATTAAGTGCTTACTATGTGCCAGGTATTGTACTAAGAGCTGGAGTGGAAACAAGCAAATCGTGTTGGTCACAATCCCTGTCCCATGTGTCTCAATCCCTATTTTACAGATGAGGTCTAGAGAAGTGAAGTGACTTGTACAAGGCCACACAGGAGACAAGTGCTTTCAATGCACTAAATGTGGGGCTTAGTGGCTTAAGCACAGGCCGGGGAGTCAGAAATAATAATGTTGGTATTTGTTAAGCACTTACTATGTGCCGAGCACTGTTCTAAGCACTGGGGTAGATACAGGGTAATCAGGTTTGTCCCACGTGAGGCTCACAGTTAATCCCCATTTCACAGATGAGGGAACTGAGGCCCAGAGAAGTGAAGTGACTTGCCCACAGTCACACAGCTGACAAGTGGCAGAGCCGGGATTCGAACCCATGACCTTTGACTCCCAAGCCGGGGGTCTTTCCACTGAGCCACTGGGTTCCCATCCTGACTCTGCCACTTGTCCGCTGTGTGACCTTGGGCAAATCACTTCACTTCTCTGGGCCTCATCTGTAAAATGGGGATTAAGACTGTGAGCCCCATGTGGTACAGGGACTTTGTCCAATCTGATTCACTTGTATCTGCCCCAGCGCTTACAACAGTGCTGGGCACATATTAACAAGTACTATAATTATTATTATTATGTACTGAGTCCAAGATAAATCCTTTCAAATTTGTTAAGTTTGATTTGAGCTCAAAGGGTCGGTATTGGCTTTTAGACTCGGGAAGAATGGTCTGGTCCCATTTTTTTGTTTTGTTTTGTTTTTGATATTTGTCAGTTGCTTGCTAAGCACTGGCAGAGATACAAGCTAATCGGGTTGGACACAGACTCTGTCCCACATGAGGCTCACAGTCTTAATCCTCATTTTATTGATGAGGTATCTGAGGCCCAGAGAAGTCAAGTGACCCGCCTGAGGTCACACAGCAGATAAGTAGGGGAGCTAGGATTAGAACCCTGGTCCTTCTGACTCCCAGGCCCATACTTTATCCACAAGGCCACACTGCTGGTCAGTCAGTCAATCATAATTATTAAGCCCTTACTGTGTGCAGAGCACTGCACTAAGTGCTTGGAAGAGTACAATATAACGATACAATGGACCCATTCCCTGCCCACAACGAGCTTCCCAAAGATTCTCTGGAACACTTCCCTGAATTTGGTGCCCTTTATAGTAGATGTCCCCTCTCAGGATCTCACCTGGAGCGATTCCAATACTCTATTAGTCTCGGCTACAGGAGGGAGAGTCAAGCAGAGACCTACCCATTCCAGTCCTAGCTGGGCCAGTGGCTAGCGAGAGGAATAATATTGTTGGTATTTGTTAAGCGCTTACTATGTGCAGAACACTGTTCTAAGTGGTGGGGTAGACACAGGGGAATCAGGTCGTCCCACGTGGGGCTCACAGTCTTCATCCCCATTTTCCAGATGAGGGAACTGAGGCACAGAGAAGTTAAGTGACTTACCCACAGTCACACAGCTGACCAGTGGCAGAGCTGGGATTCAAACTCATGACCTCTGACTCCAAAGCCCGTGCTCTTTCCACTGAGCCACGCTGAGGAAGGCTACAAGTCAAAACTCCCCCATGCTGGGCAGCAGCAGCATGGGAGAGAGGCGAGGACAGAGATCCAAGTTGACTGTGTGGAAGAAGGCAACGGTAAACCACTTCTGGATTTTGACCAAGAAAACTCTATGGATCCACTGCCAGAAGGAAGGTGGATGAAGGTGGGGTATTCTGGGAGAGATTCATTCAATCAACCATATTTACTGAATGCTTACTGTGTGCAGAGTACTGCGCTAAGAGCTTGGGGAAGTACGATACAGCAATAAAGAGAGACGATCCCTCTCCACAGTGAGCTCACAGTCTAGGAGGGAGGGGGAGGTAGACATCAATACAAGTAAATAGACATCAGTATAGATAATAAGTGCTGTGAGGTGGGGAGAGGGGGGAAGAGCAAAGGGAGCGAGTCAGAGTGACACAGAAGGGAGCGGGAAGTGAGGAAAAGTGGGACTTAGTCTGGACAGGCCTCTTGGAGGAGATGCGCCTTCAGTAAGGCTTTGAAGGAGGGGAGAGTCATTGTCTGGCAGATCTGTGGAGGGAGGGCTTTCCAGGACAGAGGTAGGAGGGCCAGGGGTCGGCAGCGAGACAGGCAAGATGGAGGCCCAGTGAGAAGGTTAGCACCAGTGGAGCGAAGTGTGCAGCCTGGGCTGTAGAAGGAGAGAAGTGAAGTGAGTTTGGAGGGGTCGAGGTGATGGAGTGCTTTAAAACCAACAGTGAGGAGTTTTTGTCTGATACGGAGGTGGATAGGCATCCACTGGGGATTTTTGAGGAGGCGGGCGACATGCCCTGAATGTTTCCGTAGCAGATGGTCCAGGATTTTAGCGATGGTGTGAAGGTGAGAGCGACAGGATTTGGTGACAGATTGGATAGGGAGGTTGAACGAGAGAGTGGAGTCCAGGATAATGCCAACGTTATGGGTTTGTGAGATGGGAAGAATGGTTGTGTCATTTACAGTGACGGGAAAGTCTGGGAGAGGATGGGGTTTGGGAGGGAAGGTAAGGAGCTCTGTCTTGGACATGTTAAGTCTGAGGTGATGGGAGGACATCCAAGTAGAGATGTCTTGAAGGCAGGAGGAGATACAAGCCTGGAGAAAGAGAGATCAGGGAAGGAGATGTAGATTTGGGTGTCATCCACATAGAGATGGTAGTTGAAGCTTATGGGAGCGAATGAGTTCTCCAAGGGAATGAGTGTAAAGGGAGAATAGAAAGGGACCGAGAACTAAACCTTAAGGGACCTCCCGAGTTAGGGGATGGGAGGGGGCGGAGGACCCTGCGAAGGGGACTGAGAATGAATGGCCAGAGAACCAGAGGAGAGGACAGAGGATAAGAGGAGAACCAGAAGAGGACAGAGTCAGTGAAGCCAAGGTTGGACAATGTTTCCAGGAAAAGGGGACGGTCCACAGCATCAAACACAGCTGAGAGGTCGAGGTGAATTAGGATGGAGTAGGAGTCGTTGGATTTGCTAAAAAATAGATCACTGGTGACTTCTGAGAGGGTAGTTTCAGAGGAGTGAAGAGGACAGAAGCCAGATTGGAGGGCATCCAGAGGAGAGTTGGAGGAGAGGAATTTGAGAGAGCGGATATAGATGACTCACTCTGGGAGTTTGGAGAGGAAAGATAGGAGGGAGATGGGGTGATAACCGGAGGGAGCTGTAGAGTCAAGGGAGGGGTTTTTAGGATGGGGGAGTCATGGGCATGTTTGAAGGCAGTGGAGAAGAAGCCATTAGAGAGTGAATGATTGAAGATGGCTGCTAAGGAGGGAAGGAGGAAGGGGCTAGAGTTTCTATAAGGTGTGAAGGATTGGGGTCCGATGCACATGTGGAGGGGAAGGCAATTGAGAGGAGGCAGGAGATCTCTTCTGGAGATACTGCTGGGAAGGATGGGAAAGTTGAATAGTGGGTCGGGAGGAGGGTGGATTGAGGAGAGGGAGGGGTGATTTGGGGGAGCTCACACCTGATAGTGTTAATTTTCTTAATAAAGTAGGGCCAGATCACTGGGGGCACGAGTCCATGGAGTCACTATGGGATGGAGACGATTCAACAGCACAAGGCAAGACAAGATAATAGATTCATTCATTCATTCAATTGTATTTATTAAGTGCTTACTGTGTGCAGAGCACTGTACCGAGTGCTTGGAAGAGTACAATACAATAATAAACTAATAGAATAAACTAATTAATAAACTAATATAAATTAAAATGATACTAAACAAAATAATAAATAATGATAAATAATAATTCTCTGCCCACAATGAGCTGACAGTCTAGAGCCGAGACCCAGGAACTATTTAGGGAGGCAGACCTTAGACCCCAAATTGGGGTGACACCAATCTAGAAAGCAAGGAAGGGGCAAGAGTCAAGGCCAGGGTGGCTGGAGGAAAGAGTCGGTTTATTGTTCTACTAGGCTCTCCCAAGTGCTTAGTACAGTGCTCTGCACAGAGTAAGTGCTCAATAAATACGACTGAATGAATAAATGAACATCTCAGGGAGGGAAAGGAAAGTTGACACTCTTCTCCGTTCCATCCCCACCCCGAGTCTTTGACTAGAATGAGGTTTACGGCTGGAGAGTTGAAAATGAGAAAAAATTGTCCTCTTTGCTGATTTTTACATTTCACCTTCTCTTCAAGCCCGGTAGGACTCCCCATTCTGCAGAACGCTTTCTTAAACCCCTGGCATTCAGCCCTCAAGGAGGACAATTATGGATTAAACCCAAGAATGGGAAAGGAAATTTAAAAGATTGAAGCCCCTGAAATCCCCTTTCACGATCTGCCCCCTCCCAAATTAAGACCTAGAGATTCTCAGCCAAACTGTTGCATCTAATATGTTTCCTCCGTCACCATGAATAAACTAAAGATTGTTTTCTGAAAATCAAGCATCTGAAAGAAGGGTGGGTAAATTCCCCTCTCAAGATTGTTTCCTGAAAACCAGGCATCTGGAAGTGGGCAAATATGCTTCTCATGGTTGTTTCCTGAAAATCAGGCATCTGGAAGGCGGGTGGGTCATTTGCTGACAATTAACAAACATTGAAAGAGCTCTACAGTGGCCAGTGGCTTGTACCCAACCCAATGGGTCCATTACTAAATATCACTGGATCTTAGAAACACAGAGGGTCAAGGAGTCGGATGGATCTACACAAATCACACCTACTCAAGCTCCCTGCCTTTAGGTAGGTAAATAATCATATAGCGATAATAATAATAACAGTATTTGTAGTACAAATTATCTCCTGATAATCATCAATTAATCTGCTGATAATCATCATCAGTGGAATCAACTCAGTCTCTTTTGTGGGTTTCTCCTCTGCCTCCCATCCCCTAACTGTGTGGGTTCAGTTCCGGGTCCCCGTTTTTTCTCCATCTACATCCCCACTCCCTTGGAAAACTAATTCGCTCACACGGCTTCAACTACCCACCTCTATAGTGATGATGCTCAAATCTCCATCTCCAGCCCTGATCTCCCACCCTCTCTGCAGTCTCACATTTCCTCCTGCCTTCAAGACATCTCCACTTGGATGTCCTCCTGTCACCTCAAATTTTAATATGACTAAAGTTGAACTTATCTTCCCACTCAAACCTTGTCCTCCCGCTCACTTTCCCTTCACCTCTATCCTTCACTCCTCTCTCTCGTCCAACTCGTATAGTCAAGCACTCACTAAATCCTGTAAGTTACACCTTCACAACATCTCTAAAGTCCACCCCTTCCTCTCTGGCCAAACTGCTACCATGTTAATCCAAGCATTTACCCGATCTGGTTTTGATTATTGTAGCAGCCCCCTTGCTGACCCCCCTGCCTCCTGTCTCTCCCCACTCCAATCTATACTCCATTCTGCTGCCCGGATCATTTTCCTTCCAAAATGTTCAGAACGTTTCGCCCCTCCTCAAGAACCTCCAGTGGTTGCCCATCCACCTCCTCATCAAACAAAAACTCCTCACCATTGGCTTTCATCACCTTGCCCCCTCCTACCTCACCTCGCTACCTCAACCCAGCCCTCACACTTCATTTCTCTACTGCTAACGTTCTCATTGGACTTCAATCTCATCTATCTGGCCGCCTACCTCTCACCCGTATCCTACCTCTGGCCTGGAATGCTCTCCCTCCTCATATCAGAGAGATGATTGCACTCCCCCACTTCAAAACCTTATTGAAGGCACATCTCCTCCAAAAAGCCTTCCCTGATTTAGCCCTCCTCTTCTCCCACTCCCCGCTGCATCACCCTGACTTGCTCCCGTCATCCATCCTCCCTTCCATCCCTACAACACATATGTATAGATCTGTATATATTATTTCTGTATTTATTTATATTAATATCTGTCTATCCCTCCAGACTGTGAGCTCTCTGTGGGCAGGGAGTGTGTCTGTTGTTATACTGTACTCTCCCAAGCTTTGCACACAGTAAGTGCTCAATAAATATAATTGAATGAATGACTGTAAGCCTGTTGTGGGCACGGATTGTCTCTCTTTATTGCTGAATTGTACTTTCCAAGCGCTTAGTACAGTGTTCTGCACAGAGTAAGCACTCAATAAATACGATTGAATTTATTTATTTATTTGGTAGTATATGTTAAGTGTTATGTGTTTAACGCTGTTCTAAGAGCTGGTGTAGATACAAGTTAATTTAGTCAGACACAGTCCTTAATGATAATAATGACAGTTTTTGTTAAGTGCTTACTACATGTCGAGCACTGTTATAAGCACTGAGGTAAATGGAAGATAAGCAGGTTGGACACAGTCCCTGTCCCTCATGGGTCTCATAGTCTAAGTAGGAGGGAGCAGGATTTAATCTTCATTTTACAGATGAGGAAACTGAGGCCCAGAGAAATTAATGTCTTGTCCAATGTCACACCAGAGGCAACTAGAAGAGCCAGAATTAGAACCCAGGTCTCTGACGCTTAGACCTATGGCCATTCCACAAGGCCACACTGCTTCTCAAACACTGTACTAAGATCAGGAGTTCCTAAAAGACTACCAGGTCAGACAGAGTCCATAACCCACATAATAATAATGTAATAATGTTGGTATTTGTTAAGCGCTTACTATGTGCCGAGCACTGTTCTAAGCGCTGGGGTAGACATAGGGGAATCAGGTTGTCCCACGTGGGGCTCACAGTCTTAATCCCCATTTTACAGATGAGGGAACTGAGGCACAGAGAAGTTAAGTGACTTGCCCACAGTCACACAGCCGACAAGTGGCAGAGCTGGGACTCACAGTCTAAAGGGTAGGGAGAACAGGTATTGAATTCCCATGTTAAAGTTGAGGAAACTGAGGCACAGAGAAGTGACTTTAAGTGGCTTTCCCAAGGTCACACTACAGGTAATAGGCAGAACCGGGATTAGAACTTACATTCTCTGAACCCCAACCCTGTGCTCTTTCCACTAGGCCAAACTGCTTCTCTAATTGAGTGCTTACCATGTGCAAAGCACTGTATTAACTGCTCGGAGCATACACTATAATACAGTTGGTAGACACAATCGCTAACCACAACGAGTTTACCGTCTAGAAAGATAATCAGGATATTTTTCCTCAAACCTAAGTGGGAAGCACTGTGACCTAGTGGAAAGAGCCCAGGCCTGGGATTCAGAGGATCTGGGTTCTAGTTCCGGCTCTGCCACTTGTCTGCTGTGTGACTTCTCTGTTCCTCAGTTTCCTCAACTGTAGAGAAGCAGCGTGGCTCAGTGGAAAGAGCACAGGCTTTGGAGTCAGAGGTCATGAGTTCAAATCCCAGCTCTGCCACTTGTCAGCTGTGTGACTGTGGGCAAGTCACTTAACTTCTCTGTGCCTCAGTTACCTCATCTGTAAAATAGGGACTAAGACTGTGAGCCCCACGTGGGACAACCTGATTCCCCTGTGTCTACCCCAGCGCTTAGAACAGTGCTCGGCACATAGTAAGCGCTTAACAAATACCAACATTATTATTACCATGGAGATTCAATACCTGTTCTCCCTTCCCATTAAACTGGCAGTCTCATGTGGGTTATAGTACCTGTGTCTGACCTGATTTATTCATTCATTCAGTCATATTAATTGAGCGCTTACTCTATGCAGAGCACAGTACTAAGCGCTTGGTCTTGTATCTATCCCAGAGTTTAGTACAGTGCTCGAGAAGACGCATAGCCCAGTGGAATGAGCATGGGTTTAGGAGTCAGACACCTGGATTTTAATCTCGATACTACCAATTTCTTTGGTGTGACCTTGTTCAAGACATTAAGTTCTCTGTGCCTCAGTGTCCCCATCTGTAAAATTCATTCAACAGTATTTATTGAGCACTTCCTATGTGCAGAGCACTGTACTAAGAGCTTGGAATGTACAATTTGGCAACAGAGACTATCACTGCCCACCGACGGGCTCATAGTCTCTCATCATATCCCAAGTGGATTATTGCATCAGCCTCCTCTCTGATCTCATTCATTCATTCAATAGTATTTATTGAGCGCTTACTATGTGCAGAGCACTGTTCTAAACGCTTGGAATGTACAAATCGGCAAGAGATAGAGACAGTCCCTGCCCACTGACGGGCTTACAGTCTAATCGGGGGAGACAGACAGACAAAAACAATAGCAATAAATAGAATCGAGGGGATGAACATCTCATTAAAACAATAGCAATAAATAGAATCAAGGTGATGTACAAAATAAATAGGGTAATAAAAAATATATACAAATGAGCGGACGAGCACAGGGCTGGGCATTCTCCTGTCTCTCCCTGCTCCAGTCTATAATTTGTTCCGCTGCCCGTATCAACTTCCTACAGAAACACTCTGGGCATGTCACTCCCCTCCTCAAAAAACCTCCAGTGGTTGCCTATCAACCTTCGCATGAAGCAAAAACTCCTCAGTCTTGGCTTCAAAGCCGTCCATCTCCTCGCATCCTCCTACCTCACCTCCCTTCTCTCCTTCTCCAGCCCAGCCCGCACACTCCGCTCCTCTGCCGCCGCTAACCTCCTCACTGGGCCTCGTTCCCGCCCGTCCCACCATCGGCCCCTGGCCTGCATCCTACCTCTGACCTGGAATGCCCTCCCCCTTCACATCTGCCAAACTAACTCTCTTTCCCCAGTCCCGCTGAAAGCTCACGTCCTCCAGGAGGCCTTCCCAAACTGAGCCTCTCTTTCCCTCTGCTCCTCCTTCCCTCCCCATTGCCCTGACTCTCTCCCTCTGCTCTACCCTCTTCCCCTCCCCACAGTACTTGTGTATAGTCACATATATTATTTATTTCTCTATTCATTTTATTAATGATGTGTCTATATCTATGATTCGATTTATTTTGATGGTATTGATGCCTGACTACTTGTTTTGTTTTGCTGTCTGTCTCCCCCTTTTAGACTGTGAGCCTGTTGTTGGGCAGGGATTGCCTCTATCGGTTGCCAAATTGTACATTCCAAGCACTCAGTACAGTCCTCTGCACACAGTATTCATTCATTCATTCAATAGTATTTATTGAGCGCTTACTATGTGCAGAGCACTGTACTAAGCCCTTGGAATGAACAAGTCGACAACAGATAGAGACAGTCCCTGCCCTTTGACGGGCTTCCAGTCTAATGGGGGAGACAGACAGACAAGAACAATGACAATAAATAGAGTCAAGGGGAAGAACATCTCGTAAAAACAATGCAACTAAATAGAATCAAGGCGATGTACATTTCATTAACAAAATAAATAGGGTAATGAAAATATATACAGTTGAGCAGACGAGTAAGCGCTCAATAAATATGATTGAGTGAATGAAGGAAGGAACTGAGGCACAGAGAAGTGAAGTGACTTGCCGAAGGTCACACAGGAGGCAGGTGGTAGAGCAGGATTGGAACTCAGGTCCTTTTACTCCCAGACTCATGATCTTTCCACCAGCTCTTATGGCTTCTTGATTATTATTCTAACTGTCATTAGAGGAGGAGATACAGTAGGTTTCTTGCGAGCAAAATGACTCTTCAAATTACCTGCCACAAGAAGACCTCTCCTCTCAGGGTCGCACCTGGAGAGTTTCCAGTCCTCTATCTGTGTCGACTCCAGGAGGGAGAGTCAAGCAGAGGCCTACCCATTTCATTCCTAGTTTGGCCAGTGGCTAGCGAGTGGCAGGCAACCTGCTACAAGTCAAAACTTATCCATGCTGGGCAGCAGCGGCATGGGAGAGAGTCGAGGGAGGAGACTCAAGTTGACTGCGTGGAAGGAGGCGACGGTCAATCACTTCCGGATTAAAACCAGGAGAACTCTCTGGATCCACCACCAGAACGATTACAGGTGGCAGGGCGTTCTGGGAGAGATGTGTCCATGGAGTCACTATGGATTCAGAGACGACTCGACAGCATAAGACAAGAATACGAGCTCAGAGGCCCCAAACTAGCTCACGTAATAATTACGGTACTTGTTAAGCACTTACTATGTGTCAAGCGCTTTCCTAAGCGCTGAGGTTGATGCAAGTTAAGCAGGTTGGACACAGTCCCTATCCCACATAGGACTCACACTCTTAATCCGTTGCAATTAAATATATATCTTTACGTTCTCTTGTCTTCTCCTGTCAGCTCTCTTAGAGTCTGTCTTCACCGCTAGATTCTAAGTTCCTTGATCATGTCTAAAATTATTATCACAGTAGGTGATCAATAAATTCTATTGATTAATTGGGTCTCGGCAGCACGAAAAGAGTGGAAATTGGACAATTATCCAGATAATCTGTTCCACATAAGTAATTGAACCCATCTTTTTGGATCAAAATCCACATTTTGGGCCCGAACTGACCACTACGGCTGCTTTTGAGAAAAAAATGAACCAGACGACGATCATATCTTTAATTCACTTGGCATGCGTAGTCTGTCCAGGGCATTGTATACCGTCGTCCTGGTAACAGAATGAAGGCAAGACCAGTGTGAATCCTGTTTCCAAGACAACGGCACAAAGCAGATTTGTGGGGAGCCCTCCTTATTGAGATTTAATCCCTGCTTGCCACCAGGGCACTACCCGTTGCATTATTCTCCCAGCCTTCAACTCCTGGGGCTTTTGACATGCGTGTTTTGTGCTCGTGTGGACGACCAGATTTCCCATAACATGGTGACTGTGTTCTCGCAGAACCCTATTTTAAGGAAAGCACACGTCGCAATTCTCATGTCTCTGACACAATCGCGTCTTCCGATACTGCCAGGCTGATGTTGCCAAAAGAGCCTCCCCTAATTGTACCATCGCATTCTAGCCAAAGCGCATAGCGGAAACATGCCTTCTGCCGGAACTGACTCTACAGGGAAAAGCGATCCAGGAGGAAGGGATGTAATTGGAGAATTCCCTCTTCCAGATGGTTACTACAGGGACAAGGCACAAAGCTAGAAAAATGGCCAGGGCTACTACCCTACGTTCTCACAGGCACCAATTTAATTTGATTTTTATGGTGTTTGTTAAGCTCTTAGTAGGTGCCGAGCATTGTACTAAGTGCTGTGTTCACTACATAGACTGTAAGCAGGTAGTGGGCAGGGAATGAGTCTGTTTATAAATATAATTACGATTACTATTACAGTACTCGTTAAGCGCTTACCATAGTAAGTCTGAGTGCTGGAGTAGATACAAGTCAATCAGGTTGGAAACGGTCCCTGTCCCACATGGAGCTCACACTCAATCCCTATTTTTAAGAAGAGGCAACCGAGGGCCAGAGAAGTGAACTGACTTGCCCAAGGTCACACAGCAGACGTGGTGGGGCCGCGATTAGAACCCAGATCCTTCTGATTCCCAGGCCCATGCTCTATCCACTGAGCTTTGCTGCTTTTTGTTATATTGTACTCTCCCAAGTGCTTAGTACAGTGCTCTGCACAGAAAAAATACTTAATAAATACTAATGACTTGCTGACTGGCTGTGGTGGATATAAGCTAATCAGGTTGGAAACAGTCCTCGTCCCACATGAGGCTCACAGTCTTAATCCCCATTTTACAGATGAGGCAACTGAGGAACAGAGAAGTGAACTGACTTGCCCAGGGTCACACAGCAAGCAATTGGCAGAACCAGGACTAGAACCCACGTCCTCTGACTCCCAGGCATGGGCTCTTTCCTCTAGGCAAATCTGTGCAAGCGCCCATATTCCCAGGCTTCATTGGCTGGTTAGAGAAGCAATATGGTAAAATGGGTAGAGTTCGGGCCTGGGAGTCAGAAGGACCTGGGTTCTAATCCCAGTTCTGCTACTTGTCTGCTAGTTGAGCTTGGTCAAGTCACTTCACTTCTCTGTGCCTCAGTTCTCCTATTTGCCCTCCTATTTAGACTGTGAGTCCCACGCAGGACAGGGACTGTGTCCAACCCAATTATGTTGCCACATAGTAAGTGCTTAATGAATACCACAGTTATCATTATTATTATTATTATTTTGTATTATCATAATATTGGATGACAATAGTAAGATTCAGATCCATTTCAAATGCTGGCTGATCCACACTGGCTCCTGGAGACAGAAGCCTTGGTGAACAGGTGGCTGCTGGGACTTGGGTTTTTTGATCAAAGTAAGATTCTTTGATGATAATGATGATGATGAAGATGGTATTTGTTAAGCGCTTACTATGTGTCAAGCACTATTCTAAGTGCTGGTGTGGATACAAGGTAAACAGGTTGGATCCAGTCCCTGTCCCACATGGGGCTCAAACTCTTAATTCCCATTTTACAGATGAGGCAACTGAGGCCCAGAGAAGTTAAGTGACTTGGCCAAGGTTTCCCAGCAGACAAGTGGCGGGGCTGGGATTTGAACCTTGTGCCTTCTGACTCCCAGGTCCATGCTCTGTTCACTAGGCCTCAGCGTATTTTGCATTTGACCATAAAAATCCTTAAATTCATACTAATTTTTGAATTTATAACCTAGTCCAGATTACCTGGGTTCTGTAACTTGTATAATAGTATTTGGTACCGAATGCCTGCTGTGTGCTGAAGTGTTGGTAATAAAGTCCAGGATAAAAAATAAACCAATCCTTGGCTCAAGAGGCTCACGCTCAGAGAATAAGGTTGGGAATGTCGTTGGTGATAGACACAACATGGAAACAAAAAAAATGAAAGTTTGAAATATTCTTGTCTTGTCTCATGCCATCGAGTCATCTCGGACCCATAGCGATTCCATGGACACATCTCTCCCAGAGGGCCCCACCTCCATCTGCAATCATTCGGGAATGGCATTAATTTGCTTTGTGAGGATTAAAGAGATAACTGTGGGCAAGGAATGTATCCACCAACTCTGTTGTACTGTAGTCTTCCAAGAGTTCAGTTCAGTGCTCTGCATACAGTGAATGCTCAATAAATAATAACAATAATAATAATGTTGGTATTTGTTAAGCGCTTACTATGTGCAGAGCACCATTCTAAGCACTGGGATAGATATGGGGTAATCAGGTTGTCCCACATGAGGCTCACAGTTTATTCTCATTTTACAGGTGAGGTAACTGAGGCACAGAGAAGTTAAGTGACTTGCCCACAGTCACACAGCTGACAAGTGGCAGAGTCAGGATTCGAACCCATGACCTCTAACTCCCAAGCCCGGGCTCTTTCCACTGAACCACACTGTTTCTCTATACCATTGATTGATTGCTATAATGCAACAGAGTTGGTAGACACTGTGAGCCCATTGTGGGAAAGGATTCTCTATTTGTTGCTGAACTGTACTTCCCAAGTGCTGAGCACAGTTCTCTGCATACAGTAAGCGCTCAATAAATACGATTGAATGAATGGACACAATCCCTGTTTACAGGAATCTTCCTTATTGAAGATAATTGAACCTACCTCCAACAAGAACATATTTCGACGAACTATGAATCTTCATCAAAGACGGGTCCTTCGAAACACTCATCGTTATCAAATGCTGTCGAGTCGTTTCCGATCCATAGCGACTCTATGGACATATCTTCTCCAGAACGTTCTATCTTTTGCCATATCTGTAAGTTGGCCTGGTATCCATAGAGTTTTGGGAAACATTAGGTTGGAACATTTACTAGGTTCACCTCCATAATTCATTCATTTGTTCCTTCATTCAATCGTATTTATTGAGTACTTACTGTGCTTCAGCACTGTACTAAACGCTTGAAAGAGTACCGTACAACAATAGAGACATTCCCTACCCACAGCGAACTTACAGTCTAGAGGGGGAGACAGATATTAACATAAATAATAATTCATTCATTCATTCAATAGTATTTATTGAGCACTTACTATGTGCAGAGCACTGTACTAAGCGCTTGGAATGTACAATTCGGCAACAGATAGATACAATCCCTGCCCACTGACGGGCTTACAGTCTAATCGGGGGAGACAGATGGACAAAAACAAGACACTTTGATCACGATAAATAGAATCAAGGGGATATACACCTCATTAACAAAATAAATAGGGGAATCAAAATATATACACAGAAACGGTCATTTATTTACCATAGATTGTCTACCAGAACTGGTAGACAATTTCAACATTATCATATCAAGCCTGTCAAAATGCCAGATGGGGCCTATAATCGTCAGAGCAGACTCATAATGATAGCAGAGAAGGAAGCAAACAAAACAAAACGTCTCCAATCTTTCAGGGGATGGATGCTAAAAGTGTTTAGCTCTGCAGACTCTTCTGGCTAGGGGAGTTCAATCTAGAGCTGCTTTTTCACTCCCCAGTGATATTTCACCACCACCTGTTATGTCTGCAACAGGAATGACAATGCTTCCAACTGGAATTTTCAGGGGCAAATTTCCTCTTCAAGCTTGCCGCTGCCAATTCAGAGTTTCTGGGCCCAGGCCTGGGTGTCCCAGGACCTGGATTCTAAACATAGAAATGCCAATTGCCTGCTGTGTGACTTTAGGTAAGTAATTTAACCACTCTGTGCCTCAATTCCCTCATCTGCAAAATGAGGATTCAATCCCTGTTCTCTCTCCTACTTAGATTGGTGAGCCCCATGTGGGACCTGGCATCTTGTATTTAACCCAGCTCTTAGTTCAGTGCTTGGCACAAAGTAAACACTTAACAAAAGCCACTATTAGTGCAGATATATATATATGTATAATATATACCACTATTTCAGATACATATCTGTAATATATTACTGCATTATTATATTAATAATTAATAGATCATAGATATTATATATCTGAAATAGTGGTATATTGAATAATATTGAATAATTGAATAATATACCACTATTTCAGATATATCGTATATGTAATATTCTATGTAAAATGATAATAACAATAACAGTGGTTATTAAAAAAGCACTATTAGTACAGATATACATCCCTGTAATCTAATATATACCACATAATATGTACCACTATTTCAGATATATAATATCTATAATATGCCATGTAATACGATGATAACAATAATAATAATAGTGGCACTTGTTAAGCACTTACTATGTGGCAAACACTGTTCTAAGCACTGGGGTAGATACAAGTTAATCAAGTTGAACACAGTCCTTGTTCCAGGTGGGGCTGAAACTTTTAATCCCCATTTTACAGGGGGAATTTAGACCCAGAGAAGTGAACTGACTGGCCCAAGGTCACACAGCAGATAAGTGGTGGAGGTGGGATTAGAACTCAGGTCCTTCTGACTTCCAGGCCTGTGCTGCTGCTATTTCCCTCTGCTCTTCCCCCTCTCCCTTCCATTCATTCATTCATTCAATAGCATTTATTGAGCGCTTACTATGTGCAGAGCACTGTACTAAGCGCTTGGAATGAACAAGTCGGCAACAGATAGAGACAGTCCCTGCCCTCTGACGGGCTCACGGTCTAATCGGGGGAGACGGACAGACGAGAACGATGGCGATAAATAGAGTCGAGGGGAAGAACATCTCGTAAAAACAATGGCGACTAAATAGAATCGAGGCGATGTACATCTCATTAACAAAATAAATAGGGTAATGAAAATATATACAGTTGAGCAGACGAGTATGCTGCTGAGGGGATGGGAAGGGAGAGGGGGAGGAGCAGAGGGAGATGAGGGGAAAAGAGGGTTAAGCTGCGGAGAGGTGAAGGGGGGGCAGGAGAGGGAGTAGAGGGAGAAGGGGAGCTCAGTCTGGGGCTCCCTTCCCCTCCCCTTCCCTTCCCCTTCCCCTTCCCTCAGCACTGTACTCGTCTGCTCAACTGTATATATTTTTATTACCCTATTTATTTTGTTAATGAGGTGTACATCACCTTGATTCTATTTATTTGCTATTGCTTTAATGAGATGTTCATCCCCTTGATTCTATTTATTGCTATGGTTCTTGTCTGTCCGTCTCCCCCGATTAGACTGTAATCCCGTCAAAGGGCAGGGACTGTCTCTATCTTGACATTCCAAGCGCTCAGTACAGTGCTCTGCACATAGTAAGCGCTCAATAAATACTATTGAATGAATGAATGTAGTAGTAATAAACAGTTGTAGCTGCAGCATTTATTGAGTGCCCACCTGTTGAAGTGTACCACACAACAGCCTTGGGAAGGACAGAGTAAGGCCTCGTCTTACACTGTCGAGTCGTCTCCGACCCATTGAGACGTCACCGACCCCTCTCCCCACCTCCAATCATTCTGGTGGTCGATCCATAGAGTTTTCTCCGTCAAAATCCAGAAGCGGTTGACCAACGCTTCCTTCCGCGCAGTCAACTTGAGTCTCCACCCTCGACTCTCTCCCGCGCCACCACTGTCCAGCATGGGGGAGTTTTGACTCGTAGCAGACGGCCTGCCGCTCGCTAGCCACTGGCCCAGCTAGAAATGGAGTGGACAGGCCTCTGCTTGACTCTCCCTCCCATAGCCGAGATTAGTAGAGTCCCAGAGAAGAAGTGCAGAGTAACGAAGCACAGAAATAGTTACAGCTAGAGTAAAAATCGTGCATAGGACAAAACAGAACAGACAAAAATAAAGCCAGCTTTCAGGAAAATCCTACAGAATGCACTTGGATCTGCGACCTCTGGGCATTTGATATTCTCCCCACAGAAATGACATACGTAATTATAAATTATACTTTATAAATTATATTTTTATATTAATGTCTGTCTCCCCCTCTACACTGTAAGCTCCTTGTGGGCTAGGAACATGTCCATCAACTCTGTTGTATAGTACTCTCCCCGGCGCTTAGTACAGTGCTCTGCACACAGTAAGAACTCAAGAAATACCATTGACGATGATAGTGATGATGATGATGTGGAGCGTGGGGAATTTTGCCATGGAGTTCCACCTCTTCTGAATTCCATGACAGATTTCTTTGTTTTAAGAATTTTGCTGAAGGCTTGGACACCTTCCCAAAGCAGCTGCTCTGTGGTGGGGGGGCGAGTGAGAGCCATGTGTTTTGCAGAAGAAACCTTTTCAGGAACACACTGTAACCGAATTTCAAACAGTGCAACACAGCTGGGGAATACTGGGAAACAAGAACAGCCGTAGGAAGACCAATCCAGCAATTAAGAATACGGTGACTTCTTGACAAGGACGATCGTGAAACAGAGAAGCAGAGACACAGCGAAGCCACCGGCTCGAATTAAAGTCTCTGGAAGCTGCTTGGCATTATTAGCAGGATCATGAGAAGCAATGTGGCCTAGTGGATAGAGAACAGGCCTGGGAGTCTGAACAGACCTGGATTCTAATCCCGGCTCTGCCGCCTGTCTGCTGTGTGACCTTGGCCAAGTCACTTAACTTCTCTGCACCTCAGTACCCTCATCTGTACAATGGGGACTAAGACGGTGAGCCCCATGGGGGACATGGACGGTATCCAACCTGATAAGCGCGTGTCTACCCCAGTGCTTAGTTCAGTGCCTGGAATATAGTAAGCGCTTCACAAATACCATTTCTTAAAAAATCATTCATTGAAGGGCAATGGCCCACGCAGATTCACTATTTGATGATCGTTACCTGTTCTCTTCGGTCTTCCCATGAATATATAATTGTCATATAGCACGGGCTTGGCAGTCAGAGGACGTGGATTCTAATCCCAGCTCCGCCACTTGTCTGCTGTGTGACCTTTTGGGCAAGTCACTTAACTTCTCTGTGCCTCAGTTACTCCATCTTTAAAATGGGGATTAAGACAGAGAGACTAAGACCGAAATGGGAGAGACTCAAGTTGACTGCACAAAAGAAGGCAGTGGTAAACCACTTCCATATTCTTACCAAGGAAACTCTGTGGATCCACTACCAGAACAAGTGCAGATGGAGGTGGGGCGTTCCAAGAGAGAGGTGTCCATGGCACCGCTATGGGTTGGAGACGACCGGACAGCATAAGACAAGACCTAAGTGCTTTAGAACTCAGGGCGGGGTGAATATAGGGTACAAATTCAAGTGTAAGGGCAACACAGAAGGGAGTGGGAGAAGAGGTACTTTCCAAGCGCTCAGTACAGAGCTCTGCACACAGTAAGCACTCAGTGAATACGACTGAAGGAATGAAACAAGGGCTTAAATCCTCTCAGAGGGAAGATGGGAACAAAGTCACTGGGAGAGTTTGACCGGTCTGTTCATTCAGTACTCCATTAATCAACGGGATTTATTGAGTGATTCCGGGGGCAGAACACCGTACTAGGTGCTTACTGAACTAGAAAATGGTATTCTGTGATACACGGTATTCTATGGTAAATGGTATTCTATGTAAAACAGTACTGAGAGCTTAAACCAATTGCAACTCCTACACAGTAATATTGGCGTTTGTGAAGAGCTTACTCTGTGCCAGGCACCGTACTAAGCGCTGGGCTACATGGAAGGACCGCCCCCCACCGCCCTCACTACTACAGTCTCATCTCTCATGCCGCTGACCCCCTAGCCCATGTCCTGTCTCTGGCCTGGGACGCCCTCCCTCCTCAAATCCGCCAGACAATGACTCTCCCCTGCTTCAAAACCTGACGGCCCATCTCCTCCAGGAGGTCTTCCCATACTGAACCCCACTCTTCCTCACCTCCCACTCCCTTCTGCGTCGCCCCGACTTGCTCCCTTTGTTCATCTCCCCTCCCAGCCCCACACTACCAATGTCCTTTATCTGTCACGTATTTATTTACGGTGATGTCTGTTTCGCCGTTTCTAAACCGTGAGCTTGCTGCGGGCAAGGAAAATGTCTGTTTATTGTTGTATTGTACTCTCTCAAGTGCTTGGTACAGTGTTCTGTACACAGTAAGTGCTCAATACATACCACTGAATGAATGAATGAATACTCCAGTCCCAGGACTGACATAGCAATGAGAATCAGTGAGGCTCGGTGGAAAAAGCCCGGGCTTGGGAGTCATAGGTCATGGGTTCAAATACCATTTCAGCCACTTGTCAACGGTGTGACTTTGAGCAAGTCACTTAACGTCTCTGTGCCTCAGTTACCCCATCTGTAAAATGGTGATTCAGACGGTGAGCCCCACGTGGGACAACCTGATCACCTTGTATCCTCCCCAGCGTTTAGAACAGTGCTTTGCACATAGTAAGCGCTTAACGAATGCCATCATTATTATTAATATTATTAAAACCCATGACCTCTGACTCCCAAGTCTGTGCTCTTTCCACTGAGCCATGCTGCTTCTCTAACAAATGCTACCATTATTATTATTATTGTTATTGTTACTACCATTACTATTACTCTACCAAGTACTTAGTACAGAGCTCTGCATACAGAGCGCTTAATAAAAATGATTAAGAAATTACCCCCTGTTTATTCATTTATGGTTTCACAAAAGCACTACTTCAGAGTTCAAGGCTCTGTGGGTTCCCTCTCTCAAAGAATATTTCTAATGGCCAATTACATAAACATTACTAAATATATGAGCTAGTAAACAAAATAGTAAAAGTGCTAATCAAATAAATGTTCAGGCTAACACGTAACCGATTCAAATGTCTAAGCACATGGTATGTACATAACTGTAATTTATGGATTTGTATTAGTGTCTGTCTTCCCGTCAAGACTATCAGCTTGTTATGAGCAGGAAATGTGTCTGTTTATTGTTATAGGGAAGCAACGTGGCTCAGGGGAAAGAGCCCGGGCTTGGGAGTCAGAAGTCATGGATTCGAATTCCAGCTCTGCCACTTGTCAGCTGTGTGACTTTGGGCAAGTCACTTAACTGTGCCTCAGTTACCTCATCTGTAAAAGGGGGATTAAAACTGTGAGCCCCACGCGGGACCTGATCACCTTGTATCCCCCAGCGCTTAGAATAGTGCTATGCACATAGTAAGCGCTTAACAAATACCACCATTATTATCATTGCTATACTCTCCCAAGTCCTCAGTACAGTGCTGCGCACACAGTATGTACTCAATACATACAATTGAATGAATGAACGAGAAAATCATTTTCTCTTGTAATTTCTCAGGAAGTCAGTAGACGGTGCTCTTGATTCATTCCATAAATGCTATTTACGCACTCTTAATTATAGCAAAGACAGAAAATACAACAGAGTTGGCAGACAAGGTTTCTGCCCACAAGGAACTTACCCGTGGGCTAGATACTGAATCAATCAAGTAATCAACAGTATTTAGTGCTTACTATGTGCAGAGCACTGTACTAAGAGCTTGAAAGAGTACAGTGCAAGAGAGTTGGTGGGCATGTACCCTAACCACGAGGAGCTTAAGTACTGTGGGGCTGAAGGTGGGGTGAATAGCAAGTGCTTGAATAATAATAATAATGATGATAATGATGATGGTATATGTTAAGCTCCTAGTATGTGCCAAGCACTCTTCTAAGTGCTGGAGTAGATACAAGGTAATCAGGTTGGACACAGACCCCGTCCCACATGAGGCTCACACTCTTAGTCCTCATTTTCCAGGTGAGGTAACTGAGGCACAGAGAATGGACTTGTCCAAGGTCACACCGCAGACAAGTGGCGGAGCCGGGATTAGAACCCATGACCTCCGACTCCCAAGCCCGTGTTCTTGCCCTAGGCCAAGCTGCTTCCCTTGCTGCTTCAAGGTCACAGGTCTAAATGCATAGGTGACACAGAAGGGACCCTCTCAGGGTGGCACCTGGAGCGTTTCCAGTCCTCTACCAGTCTCGGCTACGGGAGGGAGAGTCGAGCGGAGGCCTGTCCGTTCCATTCGTAGCTTGGCCGGTGGCTAGCGAGCGGCAGGCCATCTGATACAAGTCTAAACTCCCCCGTGCTGAGCAGCTGCGGCACGGGAGAGAGTCATTCATTCAATAGTATTTATTGAGTGCTTACTATGTGCACAGCACTGTACTAAGCGCTTGGAATGTACAAATCGGCAACAGATAGAGACAGTCCCTGCCCATCGACAGGCTCACAGTCTAATCGGGGGAGACAGACAAGAACAATAGCAATAAATAGAATCAAGAGGATGTACATCTCATTAAAACAATAGCAATAAATAGAATCAAGGTGATGTACATCTCATTAACGAAACAAATAGGGTAATGAAAATACATACAGAGTGGACGAGCACAGTGCTGAGGGGAGGGGAAGGGAGAGGGGGAGAAGCAGAGGGAAAGGAGGGGAAAAAGGGGCTTAGCGGAGGGGAGGCCAAGTGGGGGCAGAGGGGCAGCAGAGGGAGCAGAGGGAAAAGGGGAGGCTCAGGCTGGGAAGGCCTCTTGGAGGACGTGAGCTCTAAGTAGGGCTTTAAAGAGGGAAAGAGAACTACTTTGGTGGAGGTGATGAGGGAAGGCGTTCCAGGATAGCGGGAGGACGTGGGCCAGGGGTCGACGGCGGGATGGGCGAGAACGGGGAGCGGTGAGGAGGTGGGTGGCAGAGGAGTGGAGCGTGCGGGGTGGGCGGTAGAAAGAGAAGGGAGGAGAGGTAGGAAGGGGCAAGGGGATGGACAGCCTCGAAGCCTAGAGTGAGAAGTTTTTGTTTCGTGTGGAGGTCGATGGGCAACCACTGGAGGTTTTTAAGAAGGGGAGTGACAGGCTCAGAGAGTTTCTGCAGGAAGATGAGCCGGGCAGTGGAGTGAAGAATAGACTGGAGTAGGGAGGGACGGGAGGAAGGGAGATCGGAGAGAAGGCTGACCCAATCATCCAGCCAGGATATTATGAGAGCCCATACCGGTAAGATAGCCGTTTGGATGGAGAGGAAAGGGTGGATCTTGGCGATATTATAAAGGTGAGACCGGCAGGTCTTGGTGACAGACTTGATGTGTGGGGTGAATGAGAGAGAGTCAAGGGCGGAGAGTCAAGATGACTGTGCGGAAGGAGGCGATGGGTATCCGCTTCCACATTTTGATTAAGAAAACCCCGTGGATCCACTACCAGAACGATGGCAGATGGAGATCGGGGCGTTCTATGGGTCGGAGATGACTCGACGGCATAAGAGAAGAAGACAAGACACAGAAGGGAGAGAAAGGAGGAGGAATAAGGGTTTAGTCGGGGAAGGCCTCTTGGAGGAGAAGGGATTCTAGCGAGGACGGATGTGACTTCTCAGAAACACATAGAAAGCTTCAATTTATGTAAATTCATTCATTCATTCAATAGCATTTATTGAGCGCTTACTATGTGCAGAGCACTGTACTAAAGGCTTGGAATGGACAAATCGAAAATGGAACAATACTGAATTTTGTGGAATACCCAGAGGATAAATGAGACCAGAAACCTTTTGCTTTACTCAGAATAGTAAATTGATGAACACAATATTAACAGTCACGAAGAATATGTTGATTTACCAGATTCAGGATAGGCTGTTAATCCCGTAATGATGGTATTTGTTAAACATTTACCATGTGTCAAGCACTGTCCTCAGCACTGGGGTGCATACTGGGGTGAGAAGCAGCGTGGCTCAGTGGAAAGAGCCCAGGTTTAGGAGTCAGAGGTCATGGGTTCTAATCCCGGCTCCACTGCTTGTCAGCTGTGGGACTCTGGGCAAGTCACTTGTCTGTGCCTCAGTTACCTTATCTGTAAAATGGGGATTAATGTGGATTAAGACTGTGAACCCCACGTAGGACAACCTGATTACCTTGTATCCCCTCCAGCACTTAGAACAGTGCTTGGCACATAGTAAGCACTTAACAAATACCATCATCATCATCATCATGATTATTATTATACAAATTCATCACTCTGTGCCAAAACCGATTTGCTTGTATCCACCCCAATGCTTAGTACAGTGCCTGGAACATAGTAAGTGCTCAACAAATACCACAATTACTATTATTACCATCATTATCATTATTCCTTTCCCTATGAGGCCCACAGTCCAAGCAGGGGGTAGAACAGCTATTGAATCCCCATTTTACAGATGAGTAAATTAAGCGCTGTTTTCTTTTTTTTCACTCATTCATTCATTCATTCATTCATTCGTATTTATTGAGCACTTACTATGTGCAGAGCACTGTACTAAGTACTTGGAATGTATAATTTGGCAAAAGAGAAAATCCCTGCCCAGTGATGGGCTCACAGTCTACACGGGGGAGACAGACAATAAAGCAAAGCACAGCAGAACAAAACAAGATAGTCTGGCGTAGATATCATCAAGATAAATAGAATCACAGATATATTCACATCATTAACAAAATAGAGCTATAAATAACATATACAAATATGCACAAGTGCTGTGGGGAGAGGAAGGGGGAAGAGCAGAGGGCGAGAGAAGGGGAATGGGGAGGGGAGGAGGAGCAGAGGGAAAGGGTGGGCTCAGTCTGGGAAGGCCTCTTGGAGGAGGTGAGCTCTCGGTAGGGCTTTGAAGAGGGGAAGAGAGCAAGTTTGGTGGAGGTGAGGGAGGGCATTCCAGGCCAGAGGTAGGACGTGGGCCAGGGGTCGATGGCGGGACAGGCGCCAACGGGGGACCATGAGGAGGTGAGCGGTGGCAGAGGAGCAGAGTGTGCGGGCTGGGCTGGAGAAGGAGAGAAGGGAGGTAAGGTAGGAGGGGGCAAGGGATGGACAGCTTTGAAGCCAAGAGTGAGGAGTTTTTGTTACATGCGAAGGTTGACAAGCAACCACTGGAGGTTTTTGAGGAGGGGGATGACAGGCTCAGAACGTCTCTGTAGGAAGATGATCCGGGCAGCGGAATGAAGAATGGACTGGAGTGGGGAGAGACGGGAGGAAGGGAGATCAGAGAGGAGGCTGACGCAATAGTCCAGTGGGGATATTATGAGAGCTTGTACCAATAAGATAGCCGTTTGGAAGGAGAGAAAAGGGCAGATCTTGGCGATATTGTGAAAGGCAGACTGGCAGGTGCTGCTGACGGATTGGATGTTCTTCCCCTTGACTCTATTTATTGCCATTGTTCTTGTCTGTCCGTCTCCCCCGATTAGACCGTAAGCCCGTCAAACGGCAGAGACTGTCTCTATCTGTTGCCGACTTGTTCATCCCAAGCGCTTAGTACAGTGCTCTGCACATAGTAAGCGCTCAATAAATACTATTGAATAAATACTATTGAATGAGGTGAATGAGAGAGCACTTCCTTCTGCATTGCCCAGACTTGCTCCCCTTATTCCCTTTGTTATCTATGCTTTTTAGAGAAGCAGCGTGGCTTAGTGGCAAGAGCCTGGGCTTGGGAGTCAGAGGACGTGGGTTCTAATCCCAGCTCTGTCTTCTGTGTGACCTTGGACATGTCATTTCACGTCTCTAGGCCTCAGTTACCTCACCTGTAAAAATGGGGGTGAAGACTGTGAGCCCCACATGGGACAACCTGATTAACCTTATATCTCCCCCAACGCTTAGAACTGTGCTTGGCACATAGTAAGCGCTTAACAAATAGCATCATTATTATTATTATTCATCCCCTCTCCCATCCCCACAGTGCTTATGTACACATCTGTGATTTATTTATTTAAAGGCCTGTCTCCCCCCTCTAGACTGTAAGCTCGTTGTGGGCAGAGAACGTGCCTGTTATATTGTTATATCACTACCTTGTACTCTCCCAAGCACTTAGGAAAGTGCTCTGCACACAGTAATCACTCAATAAATATGAATGATTGATTGGTTGATTGACTAATTTGGACCAGGTCACCCAGCAGAAGAGTGACAGAGCAGGGGATAGAGCCCGGGTTCTTCTGACTCCCGGGCTGGGGTTCTATCCACTAGGCCACACCCCTTACTTCGGGGGCACCCAAAGGAACCACTCCCCCATCTAACCCCCGATCCGGGTTCGACGATGGCATTATTTAGAATCTAAAGGGGGTCGTTGGGTACCTTAGTTGTCCCGGGCCGTGCTGCTTCTCATGCTTCTTGGCTGCGTCTTCCGAGACCGTTGAGTTGAACTAGGGACACGGGCCTCTTCACCCTGCAAAGGCACTTCCAGGTCCTCTTGACATCGTTTGGCCTAATGGAGAGAGCACAGGCCTGGGATTCAGAGGCCCTGACTGCCAAATCCGCCTCCACCATTTGTCTGCTATGGGCAAGTCTCTTTGATAATAATAATAGTTATCTGTTAAGTGTTTACTATGTGCCAGGCACTGTTCTAAGCACTGGGGTGGATACAAGCAAATCGCGTTGGACACAGTCCCTGTCCCGCATAGGGCTCCGAGTCTTAATCCCCATTTTACAGATGAGGTAACTGGAGCATAGGGAAGTGACTTGCCCTAGGTCACACAGCAGACAAGCAGTGAGAGCCGGGATTAGAACTCACGACCTTCTGACGCCCAAGCCCATGCTCTATCCATTACGCCATGCTGCTTCCTTAACTTTTAACTTTATCCCTAACTTTAACTTTTAACCTTATGCTTTGCTGTTTCGCCTTAAATTATCCTGTGCCTCAGTTTTCTCATCTCTAATCAATCAAATCTGAGGACTTACTGGGTAAATAGGGAGTCAATACCTGTTCTCCTCCCTATTTAGCCTGTGGGTCCCCAGTAGATCAGAGACTTACGTGTGATGTGATGATCTTGTATTTGCCCCAGTGCTGATTTTCAATGCTTGGCACATATCAATCTCACTTATTGAATACTTACTATGTGCACAGCACCGCACTACTATTAATAGTAATCATTGCAGCATTTGTTAAGCTCTCACTAGAAGTGGTGTGGCTCAGTGGAAAGAGCCCAGGCTTGGGAGTCGGAGGTCATGGGTTCTAATCCCAGCTCCACCACTTGTCAGGTGCGTCACTTTGGGCAAGTCACTTGTCTGTGCCTCAGCTCTCTCATCTGTAAAATGGGGATTAAGACTGTGAGCGCCATGAGGGACAACCTGATCACCTTGTATTTCCTCCAGTGCTTGGCACCTAGTAAGCACTTAACAAATACCACCATTATTATTACTATATGCAAAGCACCGTACTAAGTGCTGGGTTGGATACAACTAAATTGGGTTGGATGCAGTCCCTGTTCCACGTGGGGCTTCAAGTCGTAACTTCATTTTACCGATGGGGGAACTGAGGCCCAGAGAAGTAAGGTGACGTGCCCAAGGTTACGCAGCGGACGAGTGGTTCTTATCCCAGCTCCTTCTGACTCCCAGGCCTGTGCCCTATCCACTGGGCCGTGCTAAGCATTTGGGAGAGCACAGTAAAACAGAATTAGCAGAAACATTCCCCGTGCACAGTGAACACATAGGAAACACTTGAGAGCCACTAGTATAATCATCATCATCCCTCACCTCTCAATCAAATTTATTAAGCACTTACCACCTGCAGAGCAGTGTACTATCAGCTCTGGAAAGTTCAACAGTAGACATCATTCTAAAGATGCATCTTCTCACTCTTCCACCCACTTCAACTACTAGTTTCTACCAGCACCTACTCCAGGACCCAGTACTTGTGTGGGTGGAGACAGTGGATAGACCACAGAGCTGGGAGTCAGAAGGTCCTGGGTTCTACTCCCACCCCTGCTATACGTCTGCTGTGTGATCTTGGGCAAGTCATTTCATTTCTCTGGGCCTCAATTCCCTCATTTGTCAACTGGGGATTACGACTGCGAGCCCCATGTGGGAGAGGGACTGTATCCAACCTGATTAACTTGCATCTCCCCCGGCACTTAGAACGGTGCTTAGCACATAGTAAGTGCTTAACAAGTACCATAATTATTACTATGAATGCTCTTCTCATGGCTTCTAAAGCCCCCAAGCTAAGCTGCTCCTCAAAGACTTCAGCATTTAAATACCTGTCTTCGCCTCTAGACCGTAAGCTCTCTGTAGGCAGGGTATGTGTCTATTAACTCTGTCTAGTACTCTCTCAAACACTCAGTACAGAGCTCTAAACACAGGAAGCATGTGATATATACCACTGATTCATGGATTGAGCATCCTCAACAAAGATCCTCCAGGTCACCTGTCTCCAACTTGATTCCTCTCACACCCTCTACCTCCCCATCATCCCAAAATGGGCAAAACATAAATCCCCTCATTAAGCAGACACTTGGCATCTAGAAATATTTATCTGGAGATTCTTTCCTAAATGATTTCTCCGTGTTTTATCTTCCTGCTGCAGAGGTATCCCAGGAAAAGTGTTCTGTAATACAAAATTAAATACCAAACTTCTGATCTTTCAAAATAAAGGTTTACTTTCAGGTATGAAAAGTAGTGTGTATTTAAACATTGTCCACAACTCTCGTATTCAGTGTATAAGTTTAACAGGTAAAAAAACAAATCAAAAAAATACAGGATTGAATTCAAAATTCAATACAGTACAAATATTGCATTTCAACAAAAGATTCAACAAAGACAATACTTTAAATTTCACAGTAGGTTTTTGAAAAAAAAAAAATCTTGCCAATGTAGGATGTAAGAATGCTTTTACGGTTACTAATTAAAGAGAGCAGATGGTCTCAATCTGTCAGCATGTTTTAACAGTAAACTAGAAGCTGAAACTCAGAAGTGTCTTTCCTGTCGGTTTCCTTACACAAGGCAGAAACCTAAATACTTTATGATCCGTCCGATAAATCTGTACAGTCTTGGTGATGTCAACCTATTGCTCTGTGGACCGTCATCACAAACGAACCCCAACAAAAATAGAAGCTGCTAAAAAGTTCAATAACAGACCGAAGATGACACACAAAGGTTCGTTTTAATGGTTGCTAGATCTCTGTATGGCAATACTCTATCCGTTGCCAGCAACGGACTTGGCTTTAGGAGGGAGACTTGTATCAGAAACCAGATCACTGGAGGACGAATGGCACTTGTGCTCTAAGGCAGCAAGGATCACGTGGTGGGGCTGCTGTCTAAGCTCTTGCTTCTTTTCTCCATGTACAATTTCTTGAACGTCTGAAACATGGCCTTCGAGTCCGTCGCTGAGCCTTGGGTAGCGTCGCCGCCGCTGTAACTTCTCTTGGGTGCCCTTGGAAGAGGAGGATGGCTGTCATCTAAAGGAAAGAGGAAATTCAGGTCAGTCCAGCTCGGTGCTCCCGATTCAGGAAGGATCATCCCTGTGCTCTGGTGCTGGCTGAATTATACCCCTTCACCTCCACCCTCGCCACCCTCAATCCGGGCTGGGGCCTAGGTGAATGCCCACTTATGCATGAAATGAATGCTGGCGAGAGGTAATAATAATTACGGTACTTGTTAAGTGCTTATTACGTGCCAAGCACTGTTCTAAGCACAGGTTGGTCACGGTCCCCGTGCCCCATGGGGCTCGCGTTCTTAATCCCCATTTTACGGATGAGGTAAATCAGGCCCAGAGCACTGAAGTGACTTATCCAGGGTGGGGGGGATGTTGGAAGCTGTCAAAAGGTGGGAAGACTCAAGTGGTTCCGTTCACCAACAGTTAAAATTGGGCACTGTGATTTAAACTCATCGGTCAAAGCGTGTGGCTACCAACGCTGAAGATTGCCACTGTGTGGATTTTTTTTTATGGTACCTATTAAGCGCTTTCTATGTGCCAGGCAAGCACTGGGGTAGATACAGCCTAATCAGGTTGGACACAGTCCCCGTCCCACTTGGGGCTCATGTCTTCATCCCCATTTAACAGATGAGGGAAGCGAAGCATGAAGAAGTTAAGTTACTTGTCCAAGACCCCACAGCAGACGAAGGGCAGAGCTGGGATTAGACCTCAGATCCTTCTGACTCCCAGGCCTGTGCTCTATCCACTAGATCACACTGCTGCTAAATTTCCACCCCACACCGTTCTCTAAATACTCCTCTTAAATGCATGACATTTGACCGTCCATACTTCACTCTGATGCCCAGAGCATTTTTCTAAAAAAAATGTTTTGGACAGGTCACCCCTCTCCTCAAACAACTCTAGCCCATCCACCTCTGCATCAAACAAAAACTCCTCACTCTTGGCTCCAGAGCTCTCCATCCCCTTGCCCCCTCCTACCTCACCTCCCTTCTCTCCTTCTCCAACCCAGCCCGCACACTCCGCTCCTCTGGTGCCGCTCACCTGCTCACTGGGCCTCCACCTCAACTGTCTGGCCGCCGACCTCTGGCCTACATCCTGCCTCTGGCCTGGAATGCCCTCCCTCCTCAAATCCAACAAACATTGACTCTCCTCCTCCTTCAAAGCCTTATTGAGGCCCATCTCCTCCAAGAGGCCTTCCCAGACTTTGCCCCACTTTTCCTCATCTCCCTCTCCCTTCTGCGTCACCCTGACTTGCTTCCTTTGCTCTTCCTTCCTCCCAACCCCAAAGCACTTATGTACATATCTGTAACTTCATTTATTTGTTTTGATGTCTGTCTCCCCTAACTAGACTGTAAGCTCACTGTAGGCAAGGAATGCCATTGTTTATTGTTGTATTGTACTTTCCCAAGAACTGAGTACAGTGTTCGGCACATAGTAAGGCGCTCAATAAATATGACTGAATGAATTTGAGAATTTCAGGCTGAGCTACACACCCCCAATTTTGTAAAATGATTTTTTATATCTAACAATAATAATAATAATGGTATTTGTTAACTGCTATCTGCCAAGCACCATTCTACGCACTAGGGTCGATACAAATTAATCAAATTAAATTAATTAATAAGAAATTACTACAACTGCAGTTCACTTTTGGACTCTTGGAGAAGCAGCGTGGCTCAGTGGAAAGAGCATGGGCTTTGGAGTCAGGGCTCATGAGTTCGAATCCCAGCTCTGCCACTTGTCGGCTGTGTGACTGTGGGCGAGTCACTTAACTTCTCTGTGCCTCAGTTCCCTCATCTGCAAAATGGGGATTAAGACTGTGAGCCCCATGTGGGACAACCTGATTCCCCTATATCTACCCCAGCGCTTAGAACAGTGCTCGGCACATAGTAAGCGCTTAACAAATACCAACATTAATTAATTGACTCTTCTATTGTGTAAGTTCAAGGGCAGGGAATATATCTGCCAACTGTATTACACTGTACTCTCCCAAGGGCTCAGTACATCGCTCTATACATGGTAAGCGCTCAGTAAATACAACTGATCAACTGACAGATTCTAGATGCTCTGTGACAGCCTCATAAATAAGCAATCCTCAAAGGTCTGGAGAAACAAGGAACTAGAAACTCGATCCTATTGCCAATTTTTATGGAAATGTTTCCATAAAACATCTTGGGAGTCTCATCCCTGCACTCCAAAACCAGATAATAATGATAGCATTTGTTCAGCATTTAATATGTATCAAGCACTGTTCCTCTAGACTGTGAGCTTGCTGTGGGCAGGGAATGTGTCTGTTTATTGCTGTATTGTACTCTCCCAAGTGCTTAGTATGTGCCCTCTGCACAGTAAGTGCTCAATAAATATGCTCGATAAGTGCCGGGGGAGAGACGAGCAAACTGGATTGGACCCAGTTCCTGTCCCACATGGGACTCACCGTCTAAATAGATGCTTCACTCTCTCTAGTTTTTCAGGAAGCAACGACGCAAGTGAAAAGAGGGAGAGAGTTAGTAAATGGTAACCTCCCCCAAAATGCTGACGCCAAAAGCAGCGGTGGGTTTCTCCCTTTTAATCAATAAAAGGTATTTAATTGAGCACTTACGCATCCAGGGCCATACTGTACTAGGGAAGCAGCGTGGCTCAGTGGAAAGAACCCGGGCTTGGGAGTCAGAAGTCATGGGTTCGAAGCCCGGCTCTGCCACTTGTCAGCTGTGTGACTTTGGGCAAGTCACTTAACTTCCCTGTGCCTCAGTTACCTCATCTGTAAAAGGGGCATTAAAACTGTGAGTCCCACGTGGGACAACCTGATCACCTTGTATCCCCCAGCGCTTAGGACAGTGCTTTGCACATAGTAAGCGCTTAACAAATACCATCATTATTATTATTAAGCACTTGGGAAAGTATAATACTACAGAATTAGCAGACACATTCCCTGTCCATAATGAGTTTGCCTCTCCCTCAGCCTTCTTCTCCCTTTCCCCCCTTTCAAAAGCAGAGTCATCCTTGTAAATATTGCCAGCCTAATAATAATAATAATGGTATTTGTTAAGCACTTACTATGTGTCCAGAATTGTATTAAGCGCTGGGGTGGATACAAGCAAATCGAGCTGGACACAGTCCCTGCCCGACGTGGGGCTCACAGTCTCAATCCCCATTTTTCAGATGAGCAAACTGAGGCCCAGAGAAGTGACCTGCCCAAGGTTACCCAGCAGCCAAGTGGAGGAGCCGGGATCAGAAGCCATGAGCTTCTGACTCCCAGGCCCGTGTCCTATCTGCTAGGCGGAGATCTGGGGGCTTGAATTCTCTGCCTCTGGAATTTGGTCAACAGGGACTAGGGAATTGATCAGGACCTCCTGTGGGTCCTGTGATCTCCGCACAAGACCCAGCGGCACCACGCTCTACAGCGATTCCTCTGGGGTGGATTCCGCAAGGGGCCACAGATCCAACTGAACGGTATCGGGTCACTGGCTCTCTTTGTACCTAAAGGATCTACTCTGATAATAATGATAGTAACTGTGGTGTTTGTTGAAGGCTTACTACGTGTCAAGCACTGTACTACACACTGGGGTGGGTACAAGATCAGCAGGTCCCAAATGGGGATCATAATCCAAATAGGAGATAGAACGGCTACTGAATCCCCATTTTACAGATGAGGCAACCGAGGCACAGAAGTTAAAGGACTTGCACAAGGCCACACAGCAGGCAAGCGGCGGAGCCGGGATTAGAACCCAGGTCCTCCGACTCCCAGGCCCGGACTCTTTCCACTAGGCCACGCTGCTTCTCTATCCCATGGCTCTGTCAGTGCTTCTCCTAAGGTTACCTTGGTTTTTGGCTGCTTCCATTTTCCTTTTCTTCTGGGGACTGCACTTTAACCAATCTTCTTTTGTACTTTTGATTCCTGGAAAGGAACACAGCTTTATTTTCAGGTGCCTGAAAGGTGCCCATGGTACTCCCTCACGCCGGTTTTCACAATCGAAAACCATACTCCTCAATCAAGCAATGTATTTACTGAGCAATTCACTCTGTGTAAAGCACTGTAGTAAGCATTTGGAAAGGTACAATACAACAGAGTCGGTTAGGGGTTACACCTGTCCACTTGGAGTTTACAGTCAACAGGAGAAAGTCTACAATCTCACTGATAATACTAATAATAATAATAGTATTTAAGTGCCTATGGGCCAAACACTGTTCTAAGCCCTGGGGTAGATACAAGGCAATCAGATTGTGGGGCTCACAGTCTTAATCCCCATTTTACAGATGAGGTAACTGAGGCAAAGAGAAGTTAAGTGACTTGCCCAAAACTACACAGCTGATGAGTGATGGAGCCGGGTTTAGAACCCATGACCTCTGATTCCCAACCCCGGGTTCTTTCCAGTAAGCCACGCTGCTTCCTTTCACCCATTCAAAAAACCATTAAGACAGTGTCCGGCAACCACGAGAATATGCTGTACATCTGTTATGTTAAGAGATTAAACATGCTATACTCCTCAGAGCTCGTTACGGGAAGGGAACGTATTTGCTAATTCTGCTGGATTGAACACTTCCATGTGCTTACAGCACTTATGTACATATCTGTCATTTATTTATATTACTGTCTGTCTGGCTAGTCTGTAAACTCACTGTGGGCAGGGAATGTATCTGTTTATTGTTATACTGTAGTCTCCCAAGTGCTCAGTACAGTGCTCGGCACAGAGTTAAGCACTCAAATATGATGGAATGAATGCAGTGCTCTGCGCAGAGCAAGCACTCGCTACATGCCATTCATTATCGATATGCCTTAGTAATTGTAAAGATTGATGAATGATTTCAAGTTAACCCCAGATTATACCGTCACTGATCAGCAAGAATGCACTGTGGAGGATCGTTTCACAGTTTTAAATTCTGAGCAATTTCCAAGTGTCGAGTTTCCCAAATGCTGTTACAAACACCTGACGGAGCTTAAGCAAGAGGAGAGGTGAAAGATCAGATTTGATCAGATCCCGGCACGATCAAGGGGTCTCACTCTTCTCCAATGCCGACAAGAAAGAGTCGGTGTCCTCCTGGATCGGCTGCCACATAATATCGCTGACTGGATGCTGCTTCCAGAGTCACAGGATGACTTCAGTCAGTCGGTCGGTCAATCGTATTTATTGAGCGCTTACTGTGTGCCGAGCACCGTACTAAGCACTTGGGAGAAGACAGTGCAACAATGAACAGGCACATCCCCTGCCCACGAGTTGACAATCTGGGGGAGTGACAGACATTAAAATAAATTCTGAACACCACATGACACAGAGGATATTGTCTTTGCTCAGCATCGATGCAGGGAAAGGGCATAGAACGGAAGCTGGAATCCCTACTCATAGGCCGGGCCAAAGCCTCTGAAAAGATGGTCGATTTGGACACTGGAAACTCCTAGGCAGATTTGCTGGCCCTGCAAAATCCATCAAGATTCCGACCGTGGCTACTCCGGGGCGGGAATACTGGCCGGCTAGGAGCCGAGGGTACCCTCCCCATCTGACTCTTATGTATTTGTATTAAGTGCTGGGGGAGACACAAGCTAGTCAGGTTGAACCCAATTCATGTCCCAAAAGGGGCTCACATCTTTAACCCCCATTTTATAGATGAGGTAAGTGAAGCAGAGAGACGTTGAGTGACTTGCCCAAGGTCACATATGGCGGAGCTGGGATTAGAACCCAGGTTCTCTGTGCTCTTTCCATTAGGCCACGCTGCTTCTCTGTTTACAAAGAGAGGCAGGCCCTGGTTCAACTTGAACTAGGAGACCGTGTCAGAGATGCTTTAAAGCTTTTGGGAAACTCTTCTATCTCGACAGACTTGGGACACTATCCAGAGTCGTGGAAAAGGTCCATCTCGAATTCCTGAACACAGATGTCAGTACTGGTTGTACACTGCTTCACCCAATCGGCCGGTCATCAGGGCGGACAAGACGTCTGAAGAAGACTGAGGCGCTCTATACGTCTACACCAGGAAACCCTTACACGGAACCAAAACTGTCGCTTGGCAATGCAGAGCTAAAACCTGAGGTCGAATTCTGTTACCTAGGCAGAAGCTGCAGCATGGCCTACTGGATGGAGACTCCATGGCCTGGGAGTTAGAAGGACCTGACTAATCCTGGCTCTAATCCTGGCTCCACCAACTTGTCTGCTGTGTGACCTTGGGCAAGTCATTTTGCTTCATTTACCTCATCTGTAAAATGGGAATTAAGATTGTGAGCCCCATGTGGGACAGGTTCAGATCTGGCACCATGTGGGCCAGAATCAATATCAAAAGACAAGATCATCAACAATAAAGTTCTGGTACTCAGTTTCCTAACATGGTGGCTCTGCTCACTTATGTAACACAGCCAAACCGGGTGGGACATTTGTGGACAATGAGTGACAATGAGTGACAGATGATAACGAAACAACACAACGACAGTATTTCTTAAGCGCTTACTATGTGTCAAGCACTGTTCCAAACCCTGAAGTGGGTACAAATTAATCTGGTTGGATTCAGTCTCTGTCCCACAGAAGGTTCGCAATCTAAGGGGGAGGGAGAACAGTTATCGAATCCTCATTTTACAGATGAGGAAACAGATACTTTTTTTGAACACAGATAAGTTCAGTGACTTGCTCGAGGTCTCCCAGCAGTCAAGTGGCAGAGCCATAATTAGAACCCAGGTCCTCTCACTCCCAGGCCCGGGCTCTTTCCCTAGGCCCCACTGTTTTCCACAATGCTTCAGTGCTGTTAGTGCATTCTGGCTCTGCAAATCCTGCATCGGGAGACTTGTTATCATGGTTGACCCAGGAAAGTTAAAGTCCTTCAACAAAAATGTGACGCAGACTTCCCGCCTCTTAATATTCTTAAGCCTTAATATTCCAGTGAAGAATTACACATGCCACCAAGCCACAGGGTGGAAGCCGAAACAGTTGAATTGCGGTTCGATCAGGATGAACAAATCCATCCCATTTAGAATGTGACTAGGCCACAGCATAAATGAACTCTAATCGATATCGCCCCACAGAGACCTCCGCTCTCTCGACCCCATCCATCTCTCTCAGCTCATCACACTCCACCTAGCCTCCCTACTCACTCTATCCACTCTTGATGATCAGACAGATGGTCTCAACTCCACCCTCTCTACTCAACTCACTGGCTCCCCTATCCCTTCATCGTTCTCGCACCGCTAACCCACAGTCCTGGATCACCGTCACTGTCCGCCTCCTTCGCTCTTATGCTCGAGTCACTGAACACTGCTGGGGAAGTCTCAACAGCTGGCCAACCTTGTCCACTTTAAGTTCATCCTGTCTTGCCTTAACTCTGCCCTCTCCTCTGCCAGGCAGAACTTCTTCTCTTCCCTTATTGACACCCACGCCCATCACCTGTGTCAGCTGTTGCAGACATTTAACTCCCTCTTCAGGTCCCCTGTTCCTCCCTGCTCCTCCTTCCCTCACCCCCAACAATCTGGCCACCTATTTCATTAGGAAAAGTAACACTATCAAGTCTGAGCTCCTCAAAGTCACCCCTCCCTCTTCTCCATGTCCCCCAAACTCGACCCCCTCCTCTACTTTCCCATCCTTCCCAGCAATACCTCCAGAAGAGATCTCCTCCCTCCTCTCAAGTGCCACTCCCTCCACTTGCTCTTCGGACTCCATTCCCTTATAAAACATAAAAACTCTCACCCATTCCCTCTTCCCCTCCTTAACTTCCATCTTCAACCACTCACTCTCCAACGGCTTCTTCCCCTCTGACTTCAAACACGCCCACATCTCCCCGTCCTAAAAAACCCTCCCTTGCCCCCACTGCTTCCTCCACTTATCACCCCGTCTCCCTCCTACCCTTCCTTTCCAAACTCCCAGAACGAGTCGTCTACTCTCGCTGCCTCGAATTCCTCTCCTCCAACTCTCTCCTGGACCTCCTCCAATCTGGCTTCCGTCCTCTCCACTTCACCGAAACCGCCCTCTCAAAGGTCACCCATGACCTCCTTCTTGCCAAATCCAACAGTTTCTACTCTGTCCTAATCCTCCTTGACCTCTCAGCTGCCTTTGACACTGTCAACCATCCCCTTCTCCTCAAGACGTTATCCGATCTTGGCTTCACTGACTCCATCCTCTCCTGGTTCTCTTATCTCTCTGGCCGTTCATTCCCGGTCTCCTTCGCGGGCTCCTCCTCTCCCTTCGATCCCCTAACTGTAGGGGCTCCTCAAGGGTCAGTTCTTGGTCTCCTTCTGTTCTCCATCTATATTCACTCCCTTGGTGAACTCATTCACTCCCACGGCTACAACTATCTCTACATGGATGATATCCAAATCTACATTTCCTCCCTCGTTCTCTCTCCCTCCCTCCCGGTTATCTCCTTCTGCCTCTAGGACGTCTCCAACTGGATGTCCATCGGCCACCTAAAACTCAACATGTCCAAGACTGAGCTCCTTATCTTCCCTCCCAAACCCTGTCCTCTGACTTCCCTGTCACTGTGGACGGCACGATCATCCTTCCCATCTCACAGGCCCGCAACCTTGGAGTCATCCTTGACTCCGCTCTCTCATTCACCCCAAACATCCAATCTGTCACCAAAACCTGCCGATCTCACCTTTGCATCATCGCCAAGATCCGCCCTTTCCTCTCCATCCAAACCATTACCTTGTTGGTACAATCTCTCATTATATCCCAACTGGATTACTGCATCAGCCTCCTTTCTGATCTCCCAGCCTCCTATCTCTCTCCCCTTCAGTCTATACTTCACTCAGCTGCCTGGATTATCTTTCTACAGAAACGCTCTGGGCATGTCACTCCCCTCCTCAAAAATCTCCAGTGCTTGCCTATCAACCTTTGCATGAAGCAAATACTTGTCACTATTGGTTTCAGAGCTCTCCATCACCTTGCCCCCTCCTACCTCGCCTCCTTTCTTGCCTTCTCCAGTCCAGCCTGCACACTGTACTCTTCTGGTGCTAACCTTCTCCCTGTGCCTTGTTCTCCCCCCTCCCACCTGCCTGGGCTTGGGTTCCCCTTCTAAGCCCTACTGAGAGCTCACCTCCTCCAAGAGGCCTCCCCAGACTGAGCCTCCCTCTTTTCCTCTGCTCCTCCTCCCCTCCCCATTATCCCGACTCCCTCCCTCTGCTCTATCCCCCTGGCCCCACAGTACTTGTGTATATATGTACATATTTATTCTTCTATTTATTAATGATGTGCATATATCTATAGTTTTTTTTTTATATTGATGCTATTGATGCCTGTTTACTTGTTTTGCTGTCTCCCCCCTTCTAGTCTGTGAGCCTACTGCTGGGCAGGGATCATCTCTCTTTGCTGAACTGTACTTTTCAAGCGCTTAGTACAGTGACCTGCACACAGTAAGCGCTCAATAAATACGAATGAATGAATAACAACAGTGGCAGGAATTCTGCCCATGGAAAGACAGATGCGGAAATGAATCTGGTAGAGTGGAGAATACTAAACTGAGTGTGGTGTTCTCTGTTTTTATTTTGCGTGTTTTTCACTGTCCTTGTCTTTTAGATTCTTATTTGCTTAATCTCTGCTGGTCGCCTGTCCCAGTCCCCTCTCTTACCCTTAGATTCATTCATTCACTCATATTTATAGAGCACTTACTGCAACACGTGACGCAACGGGAACGGTCTGTGTACACGCGACGGAGGACTCTCCACGGCCAGGGGGCCGGGGTCCGTTTTGCTTAACGGTGGGGAGGAGGTGCTCTGTGACAACGCCACCCACGTCGGAGCGTGACTCAAATGAGAAAAAAGTACGAACCTTCCACGGGGGCTTGCTCTTTCCTGGGAAAAGTCTTTTCCTCCAGAACTTCGTCGTCTCCCCGCACGTTCTTCAACAGCACATCGGGGCATAATTTAAATTCCAGCATTCTTGGCCTCTCAGGTGAAGAGAAACAGGATTTACCATCGGACCCCATCTCCAACTCATTAGCCGACTTTATTTTCCCCAGATGTTTCCCAGGAGAGCAGTCTAACTTGGTCAAACAAATACTTTCCTGGGCAGTCCGCTTAAAAGCAACTCTGTTCAGATACACTTTCTTCTGGTCTTTTGGCTCATTTTCTTGAAGAGGCATTTTAGTGAACTTAACTTTTTTATTTAAGCAGATTAAATTGGCATCGGGCCTGCCACTGTTTTCAGAGTACGTTTTTCCCAGCTTCTTCTCCCCCATTTTTGCTCTGACTTTTTTGGTAAAGTTCTTTTCCGAGTCTGACTGCGCTCTGATCCTGTGAGAGTGAATGCTTTTACTCCGGTGTGTCAGTGCTTCTAATGGTCTCTTGCACCGCCACGTAGCATGTCCTTCGCTGGGTTTCCCACAGTTCACTAGTTTAAAGGTGAATTTATTATGCCAGACTTTTTCAGAAGCCGAGGGGCCAGCTTTCTTCATTTCCCGTTTTTCTTGGGTTTTCTTGGAGTCCTGCTTGCTGATCTTTTCTTTACGTTTTCGCCTCATTAAGTACCCTTGAGAGGAGAAGACTCCAGTCGTTTTATGTGAAATATCCTTAAATTTAGAAGAATTTGAGGTGATGCTGGGAGTCCGCGCTGTGTTACTCTGGGTATCCTTTTCCGAGTCGCCGGTTCTCACGTCTGTCGATAACTCTTTTCCTGGGATCTTGTTCCTTTCGTTCTTGCTCGATTTCAACTCATTTACTCGACCCGAGTTCTGTTCTAATTTGTCGTGTTCCCTCTTCTCCCAGTCAAATACATTATTAGATGGTTCGGACTTCTTCTGTTCCAGACTGAATTTGGAATGACTTTTTGCACTGTACCCCAGTTTGAAGCTTTCCGCCGATGCTACGTCTCTCAAGGAGGCTTCTCCTCTTAAGGATGCTTCCTTTTTGTGAAAGTCTTTGTTTGGCAAAGAAAATACTCTTTTCTCTTTCCTGTTTGAAGGGCTAAAATGTCTTGTGGAGGCTTCCTCCTGTGTGGGGCCTTTAGCAACCCTTTTGTGACGTGCGACTTCTTTTCCCACAAAGCTTACCTCGTGGAATTTAAGCTTTCTTTTCTTTTTCCAAGGTTTGAGAACTTTTTCTGAGGCTACTTCTTTGTCATGGGACCGCACCTTATCGGTGGGTTCTAACTCCGTTTTCGACGATCTGTTGTGTTCCTCTTTAGGCCGATCCTCGATCGGGATAATAACAGGGGAATGTTGCTTCCTCTCTGGCAATTCCCCAGACGCGTGGAAGTTATTTTCCATGGGACTTTTCCCTTCGGTAATGGGGACGACTCTGTCGGCGTCTGCCGGGTGTCCCGTTTGATGGTTGAGAGCCTCCGACTGGGAACACTGGTCACTGATGTTCTTTTTCTCTGATGGGTCAGCCTGGCTAATGTCACACGAGGAATGGGGCCCGCCCCCATAAACAGTAGCCCGGCCATCTGACGTGCGAGTTTCATCGTCCCCTGCCTCAGAGGTCACGGGGTCTATAACTGGTAGACGAGGAAGGTCTCGGTCTCGGTTTTCGGGAGTAAACTCTGCGCTGGGAGAGTCTCCTAATTTCTCTGTACCTGGTAATTGCTCCGTAGATTCAGGGAACAGTTCCTTCACTTGCTCCGAATTCAAAATCACGATCTGAATTTGGCTTATCGGGTCCTCGGGGTCCGCGTTTCTCGGACAACAAGAATCTGGATCCTTGACCATTCTCGCCGGTGGCTCAGAGGGTTTTGGGTTTTCCGTTTCAGGGATTTTCTTCTGTGGGTGTGACTTTTCGAGACCGTACGGAAACTCTCTTAAAAGTTCAGACAGCTGGTCTTCAAGATATTTTATAGACACCTCGTCGGTCACGGTCGGATGGCTCTCCCACATGAGATTTTTATCTGGATTGAAGAGACGACCTGGATGGCGATCTTTATCGGGGAAGACGGCCATCTCTTCAAGAGGAAGATCCAGCTGATACTGGATCGAAGAGCATGATCCATCACATCCAAGGTTCCCCGTGTTCTTAATGTTCGTAATTTTTTGTCCTACAGTCGGATCTCGAAGCTGCAAAGACGCAGCCGATTCTGGAAGTCCAGACGACTTTGCAAAGCAGGAACTTTTGGAGAGCGGGTCGGGGAACGGCAGCCCGCTCTGCTCTTCAGAACCCGCGACTCGCCTGTCGGGCCCCAGTTTCCCCGGGTCCAGCGGGTCTGGAGCCCGGGTACCGAGAACCGCGCCGTCACCCGCTGAGGCGGTCGGGTCCTCCATCTCTGTCGGAGAATCGGAGCTGAACATGTGGGCTATCTGGGAGTTATAGAATACACCGCCTTCGACGAGAGAACAGACGTTGGCAATCTGCGGTGAGTCGCCGTCTGACGTCGGAGCATCGGTCTCTTTCAATTCGGTCAGAGCCCACTGTTCTTGGTTCTCCCCCGAGGTGCTCGAGCTTAGTTGGGGAAAATGGTGGTCTTCTTCGAGTCCGACCGACAGCCGCGGGACCCACCGGCCCGACTTTTCCAGCTCGATGACCATGGATTGAGTGGAGTTTACAGATCCCCACGCGATTACGTATCCGCCCACTGACACGACCGGGGCACCGACCTTTTTGATGGCGGCGATCGCCTCCGGCGGCGAGGTATCAGTTTCTCCGTGTCCTCTCTCGGCTCCGGCCTGGGGTGACGCGCCCGTCCCATCTTTCTCTTGAAGGTGGGCCCGTAAGCTACATACGCTGCCTTCTTGAATGACCGGATACACCGCTTCGTGTAGAGGTTCTTCGGGTTTGGTTGCGGGGTCGGTCAATCCTTTGGCCTCTGAGACGATCAAGGGAGAGACCACAGCAACCTGAAGCTCCACCCCTTTGGTCAAACTGGAACTCACGGGATCGGGCTTGAGCACGCCGGAAACAACCACGGATGACAGAACGGAGTCATCCGCAGCTCTGAGGGCTTTACTTGGCAGATTTTCCAAACCTGGGCCCGGACACTCATTAAGTCCTCCTTCCAAAGGCAACGGGGCCTGATCGGGAGCAACGGTGATTTCTGGATCTGGGATGTCGACGGGCTCCGCGGGTGCCCTTTTCCAAAGAGCGAGACAAGCTGCCAACTCTTCCATGGAATAGTTGTTGTTATCCGCTTTACAGCAAGGGTCTGGAACGACCGGAGACCCAGCTGCAGTCGAAGTCTCCGGACTGCTGTTAGAAGCGTTCGGAGCGGCCCCGGTTTTCTCACCCGACTGCCGACCGGTAACTGTGCTTCGCCCATCCGATTCGGAATAGTTCGATTGCGAGAGGAGAATCTTTTCATTCGGGTCCGTTAATCCCGAATATGAGAAGTGAATGCCATCAGAGAAAGTTGGACTTTTACTCTGAAGAAGATTGGCCAATAACTTATTACAGGAAACGATGTCTTTCTTCAAGGACTCTTTCCTTTTCAGCAGGACTTGGCCGGAGGCTTGTGCAGGTTCCGCCGCTAGTCTCTGCCGACCTCTGTCCACAGAGCCGACTTTATCGATATCGCAACTCGGGGAAACCGCTGTCTGCTCTGGGGTCCCGAGTGCAGGGTTAGAGCTCGATAAGATCTTCTGCCCCAATGCTGAGTTTTTCTCCAGAGAATGATTCACCCGATCCAATTGGGGTACTTGGTCACATATGACAGAATTAAGCAAAACGGAACCGCTGCCTTGGATGATTCGTCCGTGGCTGCTAAATCCTTGAATACTGGTGGGATGTCTCCAGTCCGGAGGTGCCGATCTCGGTCCTGTGGAGGGCTGGCATTCTGGGCTCGCGGTCGTCTGAGGAAACGTCTGACCTTCAGCAGCGATTTGGGAGGAGAGCCCGGGGCTGACCTTTGGACTGTCCAGCGAAGAGGTGGTGGCCACAGAGTTGCCGCCCTTGGCGATCAAGAGGTTCTTCTTCATTTTAATCTGCTTGGCGAACTTCACGACTTCGTTTCTCATGGCTAGCAATTTCTTAACGTCGCTCACCAATCCTTCCTTCGTCACCACTGTCATCCCTGCCTTAGAGTCGCCGGAGCCTTCTAAACTGCCGACGGCTCCCCCGCGCAGAGCATCCCAAGCCAACCGTCCTCTGCCTCGATTCACCAGCCCGGCTCTAGGCGGGGCGGGCGGGCCTTCCAAAGCACCCAACTGGTTGCCCCCTCTGGGGACAGGCCTCACAGGCGGCTCCGGAGCCACTCCGGCACCCGGGCCCGTCGGCGCTTCCGGCATGGGCTTCCGCGGGGGGTTCCCGCCTTCGGCTGCTGGTCCGCCCGGCTCGTGAAAGAGTCGCTTCGGCCTCACGTTCCCGTTCGAAGACCACGGGCTTCCCGCGGCGGGGTTATAGCCGATCGTGTTTTGACAGTGAGGCTGAGAAAACGGGTTCGCGTCCAGCAGGAGAGCTTGCGGGCTGCGGAGGGGCTCGCCGGCCGGAGGCTCGGCCAACTGCTGCCCGCCGGAAAGCTTTGGATTGGCAAACCTGGAGTAATAACGACGAGGGTTGTTGGGATTCATCTCCACCACCATCTGGACGGCCATATACTGCTGGGATTGGGTTGGGGGATACGGCGGGGGCGGAGCGGCCCCTTTGCAATTGAGACTCTGCCCGTGTGCAGTCTGCAACGAGGACATGGACAGGGGGATTTCTTTCTGGACGTTCTGGATGGCCGAGCCCCGCAGGGAACCGGGATACTGACCGGGTGGAGCGAGAGACGCCGCTCCGTGTTCCTGAGAGACGGACGGCCTGTTCGAATCGCACTGGCCGGGCCAGCCGACCTGCAGCTCTAACGAAGACCCGCTCGCATCGGGATTTCCTTGATACAGGGAGGAAAACCTCGAGGGAAGCGATAAAGCCACCACCCGCTGCGGCACGGGATAGGCGACTGAGGTCACGTACTGATTCTGCGGAGGGATGGCATTCGGAATAGTGGCGCCGATGCCGTTTTGAGAAGACACGGCGGATGGCCTGACCGGGAAATGACTGGGGTCGTTCAGAGATGGGTTGGTCCAAGAGTTCTGTCTACTACCCAGTGGAACCTGTGAGGTCTGATGATGTGCCTTGGGCATAATACACGGAAGAGCCGTTCTCTTCGCTGAACTCTGCGAGACGATAGTTCCCATCCCTGGCATCTCCCGGGCTGCTGCTTGCCGAGCTGGCGGGTAGCCTGCCACATTGGGATACTGCGATGGCTGTGAAATGCCTTGCACGTTGGCCGGGTACATGAATATATCTTGGGGGTTTCTAGGCTCTGTACAAGAACCCTGAGAGGCGAATGTGTTCCTTTGAGTATATACCGGTGGGCTTCTTAAGGCTTGGGACAAAAATGATGATTGACTTCCAGAATAGGATGGAAGAACAATATTATCTTGTGGTTTCGTATTCCATGCCATCACCGTGCCGGTTTATTCCACACTGAGTCTTTTAAAGTGAGAGGTCTGAGGGAGGGGAAAAAATATATAAATATATATAAACACCTATAGATATATGTATATAAAATCAGTTCTATTTTGCAGATTCTTTTTCTCTCTTACGAGCTGCCACTTCAGTGGTCTGAAATGAGGAGCGATGTGGCCTGATGGGTACAGCTCGGGCCGAGGCATCAGAAGGACTTGGGTTCTAATCCCAGTTCCGCCACTTGTCTGCTGTGTGACCTTGGGCGAGTCACTTCACTGGCCCTCAGTTATCTGTAAAATGGGGATTGAGGCTGTGAGCCCCACGTGGGGACGGGGACTGTGTCTAACCCGAGCAGTCTGTATCTATGCCAACACTTAGAACTGTGCCTGACACATGGTAAACGCTTAACAAATACCACACCTTTTATTATCATTACTATTATTAATATTATTTAGTTTTCCCCATCCGGATTGTTGCTGACAACGGGAAATGTTCTAGCAGGAGAAAGCCAGCTTCAGGTTGTAACTGCTATTCATTCATTCAGTCGTATTTATTGAGTGCTTATTGTGTGCCGAGCACTGTACTAAGCGCTTGGGAGACTACAACAATTAAACAGACACATTCCCTGTCCACAACAAGCTTACAGCCTAGAGGCCGGCTTGACAGACGAGCCACTGCAGACTAGCTGTAGCTCCAGACTGGAAGCTGGTTGAGGGCAGGGAGCATGTCTAACCAATTCTGCTACATTGCACTCTCCCGAGGTCTTCGTACAGTCCTCTGTGCATAGTAAGCGCCAATAAATATGGCTGATTGATAACGCTGCCCCACCCTTAGGCCTGTAGTGATTCCTTGACCTCAGGAACAGGGAACTCGAGATGATTCCGAATAAAAAGACTACGATGGCAGCAGGGAACAACCCAGATTGTAAGCTTGTGCTGGGCAGGGAATGTGTCTGTTTATTGTTGTACTCTACCCTCCCAAGTGCTAAGTACAGTGCAGTGCTCTGCACACAGTAAGCGCTCAATAAATACAACTGAATGAATGAAAGAATAGGCTGTGGCCCCAAGGGTCTGTTTTGGTACCTGCCAAGTCATTACCTACCAAATTTGGGGAGCCACTGAATGTTTTTCGCAAGGTCCATATGGCTCTGACCCAAACAAAGTCTACACAGCTGAAGCTTCTTAATAACAGAAACCCCAGCCTTGCAAAAAGATTCTCAATGAAGAGTTACACCCAGGCAGATTTTTGACACAGATTTCATTAAGAATAACAACAACAATAATAAAGGTATTTGTTAAGCGCTTACTTAGGACGCCAGGCACTATCCTAAGCACTGGGGTGGATACAAGCCAATCGGACTGGACAAGGTCCCTGTCTCGCAGTAGGGCTCGCGGTCTTAGGTTGTCACCCCTCCCATTTTCAGGTCAATATACATCCATCTTCGCTGCCTAGAAAAGAACCTCATCTAACTTTCTCACATCTTTTCTAAACGCTCTACGGCAGGTCTAGTCCATTTACGTTTTCTTTTCTCCTACCTGATTTTTGAGGTAAACTTGTGTCAGAAGATCTCCTACGTCATAAATGGCACTCCACCTTTACATCTGCCAAAAACAAACAGTTAATCGCTTTAAGTAAAACTTAAAAACAAACATTACCACAGTTGCCTGGTACCAATATTGGAAATGGGAGTGAGCCACTTGATTAGTTACGACAAAACGTGCACCTCTTTCTGCAACTACTATAGCACTCTGGATTATCCTCCTGCCCCTGCCAACCGAAAAATGGTGGTTCCTTTAGAGTTAGGTAATTCCTGAGTCAGAGGACCTGAGTTTTAATCCCATCCCTGCCACCTGCCTGCTCTGTGACTTTGAGCAAGTCGTTTCACTTGTCGTGCCTCAGTTAAACCCTCCTCTCTCCAGCTTAGCCCCCATATGGGACGGGAACAGTGTCCAACCTGATTAGCTTTCATCTGCTCCAGCCCTTGTGCAGTGCCTGGAACAGAGTAGGCTCTTAACAAGCACCATTAAAATACTGAAAAGCGGAGTTCCTTCTTGTTTTCTTCTTAGTGGTATTTATTAAGCGCTTACTATGTCCAGGCAGTGTACTAAGCGCTGGGGTAGCTACAAGGTAATCACATTGGACAGAGTCCATGTCCCTCAGGGGGCTCACAGTCATAATCCCCATTTTATCAATGAGGTAACTGAGGCCCAGAGAAGTGAAGTGACTTGCCCAAGGTCCCATAGCAAGTGATTGGCAGAGCTAGGACTCGAACCTTGGTCCTCTTTCTCCTAAGCCCCACTGCTCCAACACAATGCCAACACCTCAAAGTTCCCTACCACCGTGATACCACGCTAAACCAAGTATTCACCCTGGAACACAGAACAAGCAAAGACGTCATCGCAACTAGGGGAACACCATGGCTAAAGAGAAGCTGCGTATCCTAGTAGAGCACGGTCCCAGAAGTCAGAAGGACCTGGATTCTAATTCTGGCTCTGCCACATGTCCGCTGTGTGATCGTGGGCCAGTCACTTCACTTCTCTGTACCTCAATTTCCTCATCTGTAAAACGGGGATTGAGACTGCGTGCTCCACGTGGGACAGGGACTGCTTCCAACCTGATTAGCTTCTATCCACCCTACCGCTCGGTACAGCGTCTGGCACACAGTAAGGACGTAACAAATGCCAGAAAAAAAAAGAGAGAGAAAAAGATACGCAAGCCTATGCAGCCAAAACCAAACTAAGGACTTCTATGCATCCCCTAAGAGTGTGTGTGGACACACCTCTTCCCCCAACCACAGTGCACCCATACAACCACAACAGGCTAAAGATGGCTCCATTCTCATCACAGAGAATCAATCTTAAAAAGAGGAAAATACGCCGATTATCTCTCCGATGCTCCTTTCATTCAATAGTATTTATTGAGCGCTTACTATGTGCAGAGCACTGTACTAAGCGCTTGGAATGTACAATTCGGCAACAGATAGAGACAATTCCTGCCCATTGACGGGCTTACAGTCTAATCGGGGGAGACAGGCAGACAAAAACAATAGCAATAAACAGAATCAAGGGGATGTACATCTCACTAACAAAATAAATAGGGTAATAAAAGTATATACAAATGAGCACAGTGCTGAGGGGAGGGGAAGGGAGCGCTTACTATGTGCAGAGCAATGTACCATGTGCCTGAAAGAGTGAAGCATTGGAAGAGGTGTCCTGGAATTCTGGTTTATCTGGAGAATTTAAACTTTTTGAGAAAGTCACCCACTAAGTACTACTACCATAGGAAGCAGCAGATAAATAGCAGATCGAGCATGGGCCTGGGAGTCAGAAGGATCTGGGTTCTATTCCTGGCCCTGCCAAATGTCTGCTGTGTGACTCTGGGCAAGTCACTTCCCTTCCCTGTGTCTCAATTCCCTCATCTCTAAAATGGAGATTAAGACTGTGAGGCCCTCGATGGACAGAGACTGTGTCCAACCTCGTTTGCCTACATCCACCCCAGTGCTTAGTACAGTGCCTGGCTCAAAGCAAGTGATTAAACACCACAATTATTATTACTATGTACTGACTAAGCTAAGCACTTAATACAGTGCTTTGCAAAGAGTAACCACTCACTAAATGATTGAAAGATTGAATGAAAGGATGAACTTGAGGTGAATACACTGCAGCAAATGACTATGAATCACTTCCCAGAATAGGAGTTGAAAAATAGACTGAAAGGAATTCCAAAGGCAGCTGAAACTATACCCAGTGAATCTAACATATGAACACTCCCATCAATACAGACCTTAATTGTCATCAAATTTGGCTCTCTAGGGAGGGTCCAGTATTCAATAATTCAACAGACAAGCCAGAAAAAAGCAAAAATGAAAAGTCCTTGCTCCTTTCACCGTTAACGATGATGCCCTACAATAATAATGATGATGGCATTTGTTAAGCGCTTACTATGTGCAAAGTACTGTTCTAAGTGCTGGGGAGGATACAAGGTGATCAGGTTGTCCCACGTGGGGCTCACAGACTTAATCCCCATTTTATAGATGGGGTAACTGAGGCACAGAGAAGTGAAGTGACTTGCCCAAAGTCACACAACTGACAAGTGGCTGAGCCGGGGTTAGAACCCATGACCTCTGACTCCATAGCCCGGGCTCTTTCCACTGAGCCACGCTGCTTCTCTTAACTCACCGACACCTCACCGGAGAATCCCCACCCTGCTATCTTGGCTCCTCCCAAGCAACCTCCTAACGGTACCTCACTCCATGCTCCCACCTCCACCCCTGCCCCCTTTTTTAAGTGGTGTGTGTTAAAGTGCTTACTATGCACCAGGCACTCTAGTAAGCACTGGAGTGGATCCAAGATCATCAGGTTGGACACAGTCCCTTATCTCACGAGAGCTCACAGTCAAAATAGGAGGGGTAGAATTTAACCCCCATTTTGAAGATGAGGTAACTGAGGCAAAGAGAAGTGAAGTGACCTACCCAAGGTCTCACGGCAGGCCGGTGGTAGAGCCGGGATTAGAACCTAGGTCCTCTGACTCCCAGGCCCGGGCTCTATCCACTAGGCCACACTGCTGCCCTTGCTCACATCTGATTTGGAAATCCCTCCCTCCTCAAACGGACAGATCCCAGCTCCCCCCACATTCAAAGCCTTCCTAAAATCCCATTCCTGCCTCCAAGCTTTCCTTAATTTGCTTCCCAGCACCCTGATCCACATACTTTCAGATGACTATAGTATTTATTTCCTTTTTACACTATGTCCCTTGATATTTGTATGCGTATAAATATATATACACATACATATGCATATTAATAATAGTTATGGTATTTGTCAAGCACTTACTATGTGCAAAGCACTGTTCTAAGTGCTGGGGTTGATACAAGGTAATCAGGTGGTCCCACGTGCGGCTCACGGTCTTAATCCCCATTTTCCAGATGAGGTATCTGAGGCCCAGAGAAGCAAAGTGACTTGCCCAAAGTCACGCAGCTGATAAGTGGCGGGGCTGGGATTAGAACCCATGACCTCTGACTCCCAAGCCCGGGCTCTTTCCACTAAATCACGCTGCTTCTCAATGGATATATCTACTCAATCATTTCCTCAGGGTCCAAAATGCTTTTCTTTAGTAACAGTGCTTACTGTGTGCTGGACACTGTACAAAGCACTAGCAGAGACTACAAAGATAGTAATAATGTTGGTATTTGTTAAGCACTTATTATTTGCAGAGCACTGTTCTAAGCGCTGGGGTTGATACAAGGTAATCAGGTGGTCCCACGTGAGGCTCACAGTTAATCCCCATTTGACAGATGAGGTAACTGAGGCCCAGAGAAGTGAAGTGACTTGCCCACAGTCACCCAGCTGACAAGTGGCAGAGCCGTGGTTCGAACCCATGACCTCTGACTCCAAAGCCCGGGCTCTTTCCACTGAGCCATGCTGCTTCTCTTTAAAGATAATAGACACGATTCTTGTTCCTCAGGGGATTCCCAAACTGTTTTTGATTCCCCAACTACAGTGTAAACTCCTTGTGGGCAGGGGATGTGTTCCTTCCCAAGAGACTAGTACAGTGTACTGTAATAATAATAATTACGGTACTTGGTGAGTGCTCACCGTGCACCCAGCGCTATTCTAAGCTCTGGAGAAGATACAAGTTAATCTGGTTAGATACGGTCCCTATCCCATGTGGGGCTCACACTCTTCACCCCCATTTTACAGATGAGATGACAGAGGCCCAGAGAAATGAAGCGACTTACCTAGAGTCACACAGCAGATAATAATAATGATGGCATTTAAGCGCTTACTATGTGCAAAGCACTGTTCTAAGTGCTGATGTGTGGCAGAGACAGAATTAGAACCCAGGTCCCGCTCATTCCCAGTCAGGCTGCTTCTACTATTACGACAACCGTTACGTTTAGACTGTAAGCCCGTCATTGGGCAGGGATTGTCTCTATCTGTTGCCTCATTGTACATCCCAAGCCGCTTAGTACAGTGCTCTGCACACAGTAAGCACTCAATAAATACGATTGATTGAATGAATGAACTACTATTACTAATTCATTCATTCAGTCGTACTCATTGAGCGCTTAATTCTCTTCAGTCCCTCCTCCAGAGGAAGATTAAATGTTTAGACAACTACCCTTTGCCAACACCCCTTTACACCCACACAGGCACACAACCGAAACCAAGTTCTGAAAATGGTATGCAAAGATTCTGACAATATGTCAGGTGCCTGGCTGATGTGGAAACTCGCTCCGGTGCCGGGCAAAAAGGAAGAGAATGACAAGAGGCAGAGCCAAGCAACAGCCGTTTCGGCCCTCAAAGTCAGCCGGATGGATAAGGAAAACAAAACAGAAACAACACAAAAGAACAGTGCCGGACTGCTTCTCTGAGTAATTCTGCACCAGGATCCCCATCTAAAGAGGATTAAATTTTTATCCGGAACATTTGATTGTACTGTGGGTAGATATTGTTTCTCTATCTCTGTGTCAATGCCCAGGCTCTACAGACATGTTTATAGTTTCTCAAAGAAAAAATTTAAATAAATTTAATTTCTGACAACGCACGAGACGTATATTTTAGCCACTAGGTGGATGCACAGCAACGATATCGGAGGGCAGTAAAATGAAATGTGGACAGTCTAAATCCTTTGCTCTGTACAGAAGGCATCCTCTACAACGAAGCCTCATCTGAATAAATCAAGTGATCGATCAATGGCATTTATTGAGTGCTTACTGTGTCCAGGGCACTGTACTATGCACATGGGAGAGTACAATCTGACAGAGTTGGTAGATGTGTTCCCTGCCCGCAACAAGCTTAGAGACTAGAGGGGCAAGACAGACATTAATATAAATAAATAAATGACGGATGTGGACATCAGTGCGGACATAAGGGCTGAGGGAGGGTGGATAGAGGGAGCAAATCCAAGTGCGAAGGCAGCGTGAAAGGGAGTGGGAGAAGAGGAAATGAAGGCCTAGTCAGGGAATAATAATAATAATAATGTTGGTATTTGTTAAGCGCTTACTATGTGCAGGGCACTGTTCTAAGCACTAGGGTAGATACAGGGTAATCAGGTTGTCCCATGTGAGGCTCACAGTCTTCATCCCCATTTTCCAGATGAGGTCACTGAGGCACAGAGAAGTTGAATGATTTGCCCACAGTCACACAGCTGACAAGTGGTAGAGCGGGGATTAGAACCCATGACCTCTGACTCCCAAACTCATGCTCTTTCCACTGAGCCACACTGCTTCTCTGGAGCGTAGAGGGAAGGGCTCTTGGAGGAGATGGGCCTTCAGGAAAGCTCTGAAGGTGGGACAGCGATCGTCTGTCGGAAATGAAGGGGGAGGACGTTCCAGACCAGAGGCAGGATGTGGGCGAGAGGTCGGCGGTGAGACAGACGATGTCGAGCGACGGTGAGCAGGTTGGTAGTAGGGGAGCAGAGGGTGCAGGCTGGGTTGTAGGAGGAAAGCCGCAAGGAGAGGTAAGAGGCCCAAGGTGACAGAGTCCTTTAAAGCCGACAGTTGGGAGTTTCTTTTCCAGGCGGAGGTGGATGGGCAACCACTGGAGGTTCTTCATGAGTGGGGAAACATGGACTGAGTATTTTTGCTAGAAAAAAGATCCAGGTAGCAGCTTGAACTATGGCCTGGAGTGGGGAGAGACAGGAGGCTGGGAGGTCAGCAAGGAAGCTGATACAGTAAGAAAGGTAGGATGGGATAGGTGCTTCGATTCACATGATAGCACTTTAGAAAACATCTATTATGATGGTACTAGTTAAGTGCTTATCATGTGCCAAGGACTGTATTAAGCGCCGGGGTAGATAAAAGCTAATCAAATTGGACCCACTCCCTGCCTCAATATTTCTAGCAAACATCGCATTTCACTATTTCTAGAAAACCCTTGTTTGAATCTAGACAAACCAAGTTGAGCCCATCTCAGCTTAAATCATCTGCATCAAATGAAACCCGGGTAGGATCTCTGCTAGGTGGCGGGATCTTTGAGGGCAGGGGGTCACGTCAACTATTTAAGTCTCCTAAAGTGCTCGGTACAGTGGTCTGCACAAAGTAAATGCTCAAATTACTATTCATTCATCAAAATGTTTATTCCCCTGACATCAACTCTCAGTTACTTCTTCACGTATTAACCAGCAAGAGTGGGAAACCTAAAGCAGAGATGAGAATTTACTAAGTTCGATTCAGTGTCTTAGAACATTTGTATTTAGCCTTTCTGTTGGGAACTCAAAGAGGTGACAGTCATTTGAGGGGTCCCTAATAATAATATTAATAATAATGATAGCATTTGTTAAGTGCTTACTTTGAGCCAGGCACTGTATTTAAGCGCTGGGGTGGATACAAGCAAATTGGGTCGGTCACAGTCGCTGTCCCACGTGGGGCTCACAGTCTCAATCCCCACTTTACAGATGAGGTAACAGAGGCACAGAGAAGTAAAGTCACTTGCCCCAAGGTCACACAGCAGACAAGTGGTGGAGCCAGGATTAGAACCCATGACTCCTGACCCATGCCACTGAGGCCCATGCTCTATCCACTACACCATGCTGCTTCTCCACGCACGGCTCTTGGGTTTCATATTAAGGAACAGAGTGCTGCCTTCAAAACAACATCCTAATAGATAAGACTATTGGAGCACAGCAGAAAGTAGAATAATAGTGTGCCGTTTTATAGCCATCTAAGACCCATTAAAGACAATTGATGTTCAAAATCCTCAAGGAATTCATTACAATAATAATTTCATTTCTTAAGTGCACTGTGCCAGGTGCTGGGCTGAATGTAAGATCCCACATGGGGCTCATATTGCAAGTGGGATGGAGAACAGGAATTGAATTCCCATCTTGCAGATGAGGGACTGAGTCCCAGAGCAGTGACTTGGCCAAGGTCACATAGCAGGTATATGGTGGAGAAGGGATTAGAACGCAGGTCCTCTGACTCCCAGGCCCATACTCTACCAACTCGGCCACGTTGCTTCTCACGGACCATGCTGCTTCGCACCTGCGTCCAAACAGTTGGGTTATCACAGCCCTCTGTGACGCTGACAAAAAGAAACCAACACTTGGTCTAACCAAGTCCGTGGCCAGCTGCGGTCATAATTCCCAAGAAAGAATGGGAAGCGGTGTGGCCTAGAGGAAAAAGCATGGACCTGGGAGTCGGAGGACCTGGGTTCTAATCCAGGCTCTGCCAATTGCTTGCTATGTGACCTCGGGCAAGTCACTCAACTTTTCTGTGCCTCAGTTTCCTAACTGTAAAATGGAGATTAAATCCTATTCCCTCCTACTTAAGAGTGTGAGCATCACGTGGGACAGGGACTGTGTCCAATCTGAAAAACGTGTATCTACCCCAGCACTTAGGACAGTGCTTGGCACACAGCAAGCACTTAACAAATACCATAAAAAAAAAATCATCAGCTCTGGTGAACCCAAAACATTCATGTACATAGCCATAATTTAATTATTTAATTCATTTATTCAATGGTATTTATTGAGAGCTTACTGTGTGCAGAGCACCGTACTAAGAGGTTGGTGTGGTGAGCCCGCAACAAGTTGCTTTACAATTCGACTGTTGTGATCCCGGGAACAACAACAAGGAAGAAACATGGGAAGCAGCATGGCATAGGGGCTAGAGCACGGGCCTGTGAGTCAGAAGGTCATGAGTTCTAATCCTGGCTCCATCACTTGTCTGCTGTGTGACCTTGGGCAAGTCACTTCACTTCTCTGGGCCTCAGTTTCCTCATCGGTAAAATAGGGATTGAGACTGTGAGCCCCACGTGGGACAGGGACTGTGTCCAACCTGATTTTGCATGGATCCACCCCAGCGCTTAATACAGTGCCTGGAACATAGTAAGCACTTAAAAAAATACTATGAAAAACAAGTTTTTTAAAAAAGCCAACAGAAACTCCCCTCTGCTAGGTTGCTGCAAAAGTGTTCATGAAAAAAATCTCAGGGCTGATAATAAAGCAGATAAACCAAAGCAATGCCACATCTAATTTCAAATTTGAACCTCATTGTTTTGGAGGTTTTTTCATTTTTGTTATTTTTAAGTAGTGGTTCTAGACAAACTCCTTTCATGGGAGGCTGCCAAACTGGCAAAATATTACTCAATGACATGCACGATATACTGATGAGCGAAGCAGTAAAACAATCTAAGAATACGGAGTCTTCGATTTATAAGCCATCCATGGCTTCAGTGCTTTTTTTTTTTTAATGGTGTTTGTTCAACGCTTACTATGTGCCAGACACTGTTCTAAACACTGGGGCAGATCCAAGTTAATCAGTTGGACACAGTCCCTGTCCCACATGAGGCTCACAGTCTAAGTAGGAGGGAGAACAGGTATTTAATCCCCATTTTTATAGCTGAGGAAACAGAAGCCCCAAGAAGTGACTGCCCAAGGTCACCCAGCAAGCAGCTGTCAGAGCCGGGATTAGATTAGAACCCAGTCTTGAACTCACAGTTTTAAGTAAGAGGGAGAATAGGAATTTAATTCCCATTTTATAGTTGAGGAAACAGAGGCCCAAAGAAGTGAAAAGACTTGCCCAAGGTCATGTAGCAAGCAACTGGCAGAGATGGGTTTGATTAGAACCCAAGTCCTCTGCCTCCCAGGTCTGCCTGCGCATCCACAGTTATTCCCGCTGCTGCCCATGAGATCCCTCTCTCGTATCTCATGGTTGATCCTTTTCACCTCATCTTTCCGGATTTTGATTTCGCAAATTAAGCCTACTGAAGCGTGTCCCCTTGGACGTTAAGGCCCAGATACGACGACGGATCAAGGATCAACTATGAACCCCCAAGATTCCTGCCCACGCTTAACAGTTAATAATTCCCCGGCCGGTCAAGACTCAGGGGAGTAGGAAAAAGAGTCAAGGGCAGAATAGGGGTTTGGAGAAAAGTTTCCTGTTGACATCAGAGACAGGGGACGGGAAGTAGGGGAAAGGACAAAGGGTGGAAGAGGAGACAGACACGGGATTTCCTGAGAAAAAAGAATTGGAGGAAGGAAGGAAAGGGGGCAGGCCTGCACGCAAGAGAAACGAGAGGCAATCGATCATATTTATCGTGAGGTTACTGTGTACAGAGCGCTGTACTAAGCACTTGGGAGAGGACAATACAAGAGACAATCCCCGTGCACAGTGAGCTTACAGCATGGCCCGGCGGATGGAGCACAGGCCTGAGAGTCAGAAGACCTGGGTTCTAATCCTGGCTCCATAAACCTGTCTGCTGTGTGATCTTGAGCAAGCCATTTGACTCCTCTGTGTCTCTAGACTGTAAGCTTCTTGTGGGCAGGGAATGTGTCTGTTTACTGTTATACTGAACTCTCCCAAGAGCTCAGTACAGTGATTTGCATACAGTAAGCGACCCATAAATGCAACTGAATGAACGAATGCTTCGGTTACCGCATCTGCGCCTGCTACATAATACGTGCTGAACAAATACCATAAAAAAAACGAAGAACTAAGGAACACAGTTCTCTTTGTTGTTGACCCTTCGCAGTTGGACTGGACCCTTCCCAGGAACACAAACCTACAAATTGCCACCTACCCAAACCAACCCTGTTATCAATTATACTGGTATCTGTCCTCTGGCTCACCTACATTCCATTATACCATTATTCGATGTTCAACATCCAACCGGGACGACGATCCTCAAATACCGACTAAAAGACAAACCTCTGTACCACTCAAAAAGTGACAGCAACTCATATATTATAATTGATACAGCTTTCCGATTCACCTGAAAATTTTTCCAAGCCAGTGGGGAGTCTGGAAATTTCTTCCCAAAGCAGTGAAAATAGTTGTGGTATTTGTTAAGCGCTTACTAGGCGCGAAGCACTGTAATAATAATGTTGGTATTTGTTAAGCGCTTACTACGTGCAGGGCACTGTTTTAAGCACTGGGGGAGATTTTCAGGGTAATCAGATTGTCCCACGTGAGGCTCACAGTTAATCCCCATTTTACAGATGAGGGAACTGAGGCCCAGAGAAGTGAAGTGACTTGCCGACAGTCACCCAGTTGCCAAATGGCAGAGCCAGGATTAGAACCCATGACCTCTGACTCCCAAACCCAGGCTCCTTTCACTCAGCCATGCTGCTTCCCTAAGTACTGGGTTAGATTCAAGATAATCAGGTCCCCCAGGAGGCTCACAGTCTTTGTATGAGGGAGAAGAGGCACTGAATCCCCATTTTGCAGATGAGGGAACTGAGGCCCAGAGAAGGGAAATGATTTACCCCAGGTCACCCAGCAGACAAGTGATAGAGGCGGGAGCAGAACCTAGGTCCTTCTGACTTCCAGGGCCGGGCTTCGTCGACTAAGGCCACGCTGCTTCTCCTCTAAAGAGCTCGTGGGAGAGGGAAAGAAAGTCTTTGGGGAAACAGGAAATGTTAAACTGCGATGCAAAAGCAGGGCTCGTGCCAGTCCAGGGGAAGGAGGTCAGCATGGATCTGAAAATTGGGGATGAAGACTGTGAGCCCCACGTGGGACAACCTGACAACCTTGTATCTACCCCATCGCTTAGAACAGTGCTTGGCACATAGTAAGCGCTTAACAAGTGCCATTATTATTACTATTATTAGTGGATGTGCTGAGTCGGGAAGTGGCAAGCACAATGCTCATGAGCAGATCGTGGTCTCGCTCCACACGTCCAGACTATGTTTTCCCAGGCTGCTTGAGGAAGTGGATCAGTTTATGCTCCATCTGACCGTCAGCGAGCTCCACTAGAATGGTCTTCCATACATTCATTCATTTGCATTTATTGAGAGCTTACTGTGTGCAGAGCACTGTACTAAGCACTTGGGAGAGTACGCTACAACAATAAATGGACACATTCCCTGCCCACCACGAGCTTACGGTCTTGTGGGGGAGGCAGACACTAAAGTTAAAAAAAACAGACAGATATGTACATAAGTGTTGTGTGGCTGGGAGGGGGGAAGAACAGAGAGAGCAAGAACTTTCCCATGACAAAAGTGTTGTACCAGCCATCAAGTAGTTACCACAATCTGGACAAACACTAGATGAATGAGAAATGGTGGATGGTGAAAGCAGAAGAGTTAGAGTCCAATAATAATAATAATTATCACATTTGTTGAGTGCTTACTATGTGCCAAGCACTGGGGTAGATACAAGGGAGGTTGTCCCTCTTGGGGTTCACAGTCTTAATCCTCATTTTACAGGTGAGGTAACTGAGGCACAGAGAAGTGAAATGGCTCGCCCAAGGTCACATGGCAGACAAGTGTCAGAATTAAAATCCATGACCTTCTGACTCCCAGGCCTGTGCTCTTTCCACTAAGGCACAATGCTTCTCTGTCCAAGTCGCCCTTCTGCTGATGGTTGGGTCCCAACTCCTTAACTTACTTGAATATTCATCTCCTCCAGGGAGACTATAAACACCATGTGGGTAGGAAATACATCTACCATCTCTGTTGTAGCCTCTTAAGTGCTTAGTTCATAGTAAGCACTCAATAAATACAGGAGCAGTGTGGCCTAGTGGAAAGAGTGCAGGCCTGGGGGTCATACGGCCTGGGTTCCTACTGTATTGCTGTATTCTACTCTCCCAAGCCCTTAGTACGGTGCTCTATAAATAAGACCGACTGGCTGCTCTGCACACAGAAAGTGCTCAATAAATACTATCGCCTGACTAACTCTTTGAAGGCAAGGAGCAGGTCTGCTAATTAATAATAAGAAGAGGAATTAAGGTATTTGTTAAGCACTTACTAGGTACCAAGCACTGTCCTAAGTGCTAGGGTAGATACAAGATAATCAGGTTGGATACCGTCCTTGTTCATTCATTCATTCAATAGTATTTACTGAACGATTACTATGTACAGAGCACTGTACTAAGCGCTTGGAATGGACAAATCGGCAACAGATAGAGACAGTCCCTGCCCTTTGACGGGCTTACAGTCTAACCGGGGGAGACGGACAGGCAAGAACAACGGCAATAGAGTCAAGGGGAAGAACATCTCATAAAAACAGTGGCAAATAAATAGAATCAGGGTGATGTACATCTCATTAAACAAAATAAATAGGGTGATGAAGATATATACAGTTGAGTGGACGAGTACAGTGCTGAGGGGGTGGGACGGGAGAGGGGGAGGAGGAGAGGGAAAGGGGGGAGAGGAGAGCCCCTTGTCCCTCATGGGGCTCAAAATCTTGACCCCCATTTTACAGATGAGGTAACAGGCACAGAGAAGTTAAATGGCCTGCCCAAAGTCACACAGCGGTCATGTGGCAGAGTTGGCATTAGAACCCACCACCTCTGACTCCCAGGCTATTGTGTTCTCCCAGGAGCACAGAGCAATGCTCGGAGCAGGGGTCTGGGTCTTAATCGGACTTGTTCAAAGCAAAAGAATGCCAGGTTTACTTACGGATGCAAGGCGGAAGGCCAGGTTTCCAAAGAAGAATATATGGTGGCAAGCCAGGAATGCAGATAAAAGGCCAAAGACAGGTTTAAGATGAAAAGGGAGGCTTGCAAAATACAACTACCAGAGAAAGCAATGGTATTTGTTAAGCACTTACTATGTGCCAAGCACTGTTCTAAGCACTGGGGTAGATACATGGCAATCAGGTTGCCCCACGTGGGGCTCCCAGACTTCATCCCCATTTGCCAGATGAGGTCACTGAGGCACAGAGAAGAGAAGTGGCTTGCCCAGGCTCACATAGCAGACAAGTGGTGGAGCCGGGATTAGAACCCATGTCCTCTGACCCCCAAGCCCAGGCTCTTGCCACTCAGACACGCTGCTTCTCAAAGAAGAAAAGAAGGCGCAGAGTGAGGAAATATGGAAGAAAGCACCAGGTGCCCTAGAGAAAACCAGTTTTGACTGGAGAAGGGAGACGATTGACTGGACAGGAGGGAAGCTTAACTGATCAACCAATCCCAAAAAGAAGCCCATCTCCTCCATGAGGCCTTCCCAGACTAAGTCCCTCCTTTCCTCATCTCCCACTCCCTTCCGGTCACCTTGACTTGCTCCCTTTTCTCTTCCCCTCCCAGCCCCACGGCACTTACGACCATGTCTGTAACATTTGTCTTGACATCCGTCTCCCCTCCCCGTGTGAGCTCGTTGTGGGCAGGGAATGTTTACTGTTGCATGGTATTCTCCCAAGCGCTTAGTACAGTACTCTGCAAATGGTTAAGTACTCAATAAAGACAACTGAATGAATGAAAAAGGGAGGTGGAGAAGACCAATAGCGGAAAACACTGGACCCTGGGGAGATTAGATTATTAAATAATAATAATAATAATAATGTTGGCATTTGTTAAGCACTTACTATGTGCCGAGCACTGTTCTAAGCACTGGGGTAGATACAGGGTAATCAGGTTGTCCCACATGAGGTTCACAGTTAATCCCCATTTTACAGATGAGGGAATTGAGGCACAGAGAAGTTAAGTGACTTGCCCACAGTCACACAGCTGACAAGTAACAGAGCAAGGATAGTTGGCGTTGGGACTCCTTGGATGATAAATAAGAATAATAATAATTCCTCTAGACCGTGAGCTTGTTATGGGCAGGGAACGTCTGCTAATTCTGTTGTATTCTCCCAAGCACTTAGTAGGATGCTTTGCACACAGCATGTGCCGATTAGACTGTAAGCCCGTCGATGGGCAGGGATTGTCTCTATCTGTTGCCAAACTGTACATTCCAAGTGCTTAGTACAGTGCTCTGCACATAGTAAGCGCTCAAATAAATACTATTGAATGAAAATACTATTTAATGAATGTGCTCACTAAATACAACTGATTTACTGATTGAGTTTTTTTTTTACATGCTAAGAATTTTTTATGATATCTAATAATAATAATGTTGGTATTTGTTAAGCGCTTACTATGTGCAGAGCACTGTTCTAAGCGCTGGGGTAGATACAGGGTAATCAGGTTGTCCCACGTGAGGTTCACAGTTAATCCCCATTTTACAGATGAGGGAATTGAGGCACAGAGAAGTTAAGTGACTTACCCACAGTCACACAGCTGACAAGTAGCAGAGCAAGGATAGTTGGCGTTGGGACTCCTTGGATGATAAATAAGAATAATAAGAATAATAATTCCTCTAGACCGTGAGCTTGTTATGGGCAGGGAACATCTGCTAATTCTGTTGTATTCTCCCAAGCACTTAGTAGGATGCTTTGCACACAGCATGTGCCGATTAGACTGTAAGCCCGTCGATGGGCAGGGATTGTCTCTATCTGTTGCCAAACTGTACATTCCAAGCGCTTAGTACAGTGCTCTGCACATAGTAAGCGCTCAAATAAATACTATTGAATGAAAATACTATTTAATGAATGTGCTCACTAAATACAACTGATTTACTGATTGAGGTTTTTTTTTTACATGCTAAGAATTTTTTATGATATTATCTAATAATAATAATAATGTTGGTATTTGTTAAGCGCTTACTATGTGCAGAGCACTGTTCTAAGGGCTGGGGTAGATACAGGGTAATCAGGTTGTCCCACGTGAGGTTCACAGTTAATCCCCATTTCACAGATGAGGTATCTGAGGCACAGAGAAGTTAAGTGACTTGCCCACAGTCACACAGCTGACAAGTGGCAGAACCGGGAGTCGAACTCATGACCTCTGACTCCAAAGCCCAGGCTCTTTCCACTGAGCCACGCTGCTTCCCCATAGTTTGTGCCAAGCACTGAACTAAGCACTGGACTGTATACAAGGTAACCAGGTTAGCAGCGGTCCATGTCCTACATGAGGTTCACAGTCATAATCCCCATTTTCCAGATGAGGTAAATGAGGCCCAGAGAAGGGAAGTGACTTGCCCAGGGTCACCCAGCAGACAAGTGGTGGAGCCGGGATTAGAACCCAAGTCCTTATGACTCTCAGGCCTGTGCTCAATCCACTAGGCCACGATGCTTCTACTCTGAGATAGAGGCAAGATAATCTGGCCCCACATGAGGGTCCCAGTCTGAATAGGAGGGACGAGTATTGGACCCCCATTTTGCAGATGAAGGAACAGAGGCCCAGAGAAGTGAAGCGACTTGACCAAGATTACACAACAAACAAATGAGGGAGCTGGTAATAGAACCCAATTCCTGGGAAAAATTGACCCTTTGGAGGCAATATCTCCACATCAAACAAAAACTCCTCGGCATTGGCTTTAAAGCACTTAATCTCCCTGCCTCTTCTACCTCACCTCACCGCTCTCCTATTCCAACCCAGCCCGCACACTTCGTTCCTCTACTGCTAACCTTCTCACTGTCCCTCCATGTCATCTGCCTCACCGCTGACCTCTCGCCCACTTCCTCCCTCCTTATATCAAACAGATAATTGCTCTCCCCCACTCCAAAACCTTATTGAAGGCCCATCTCCTCCAAGAAGCCTTCCATAACTAAGCCCTCCTCTCCTCTTCCCCCACTCCCTTCTGCACGGCTTACTTGCCCCTTCGTTCATCCCTCCTCTCATCCCCTCAGCACATCCATATATATCTGCAATTTATTTACCTATTTATTTATATTAACGTCTATCTTCTCCTCTAGACTGAGTTCGTTGTGTGTTTGCTGTTATATTGTACTCTCCCAATCACTTAGTACAGTGCTTTGCACATAGTAAGCACTCAATAAATACGACTGAATACAAATACCACAATTATTATAATTAAAACAGCTCCCGGGAGTTAACACAGGGCACACTGTGAGCACTCAGTAAAAGCTATTGATTGATTTGCCAGTGTGGATAGCAGGGCCTCTCCAAGCCCTGAGGGAGGACAGCCCTCTTAAGCACACATTGGAGCTGGCGTTTTTAGTTTATAAACATCTTAAGCCTCTCTTCCTTTCTGCTGTGAGGCGGGCTCATGTCTCCCCTTTCCTAAAAAAATCCCTCCCTGGACCCTCGGTTCCCTCCAAATTATCATCCCATCTCCCACCTACCATTCTTCTCCAGACTCCTTGAGTGAGTTGGCTACACCCGCTGCCTCAAGTTGCTCTCCTCCAATTCTCTCCTTCACCGCCTCCGATGTGGCTTCTGCCCCCTCCCCCCCCCCCCCCACCAACTCCACAGAAACGGTCCTCTCAACGGTCACCAACGATCTTCTCACCAAATCCAACGGCCTCCAACTGTATCCTAACCTTCCCCCACTCTCAACTGCCTTCAACACTGTGGACCACTCCCTTCTCCTTCCCCCATTTAGACCGTGAGCCCGTTATTGGGCAGGGATTGCCTCTATCTGTTGCCGAATTGTACATTCCAAGCGCTTAGTACAGTGCCGGGCACATAGTAAGCGCTCAATAAATACTATCGAATGAATAAAATTGCCACAAAAATACAAACTGTCAACTCTATGGTGTTTCCAGTGACAGTGTATGGATCCGACATCTGGACGGTGAAAAAATGGGATAGAAAGAACATCGATTCTTTTGAAATGTGGAGTTGGAGAAGGCTTTTGCGAATATCACGTACTGCCCGAAAGACAAATAAATAGATTTTAGAGCAAATTAAATCAAAGTGGTTTTTGGAAGGCCAAATGACTTGACTTAGATTAGCATATTTTGGACACATAATCAGGAGGACTGATTCTCTAGAGAAGACACTAATGCTAGGAAAAGCTCAGGGAAAACGTGGAAGAGGCAGGCCGGCAGCTAGGCGGTTGGAGACCGTAACGACGATAACGGAAAAACCGTTAGATTGTGGATTACGGCAGAGGACAAGACGTTCAGGAGAAAGTATATCCAGGAAGTCGCTATGAATCAGGAACGGCTCAACGGCACTTAATAAGACTCGACGGCACTTAATAATAATAATAATCACCAAAAAGCCAACTGCTTTGAAATCGCTCACTTGGTGGCCAAGAAAACTGGCCCGTCTATTGCCAAAATTAAAGGGAACTCAGTGGTCAAGTGAAGGCAATCTGACCAGTTACAACTGTAGTAATACTAATAATCATGGTATTTATTAAGTGCTATGTGCCAAGCACTGTATAAGCCCTGGGGTATATGCAAGATAATCAGGTTGAACACCATCCCTGTCCCACTTGGAGCTCACAGTCTTAATCCCCATTTTACAGATGAGGAAACAGCCCCAGGAAAATTAAATGACTTGCCCAAGGCCATTCATTCATTCAATCATATTTATTGAGAGCTTACTGTGTGCAAATCACTGTACTAAGTGCTTGGGAGAGTATAATTTAACAGCAGACACTTTTCCTGCCCATAATGAGTGCATTCAGACTCCAAGAACTCTAGAAAAGCCTGGCAGAAAAGATTAGGAAATAAGTCAAATCATTCATCCTTTAGCCCTCGCAGGAACCACAAGACAATAAAGCAAATTTCAAGTCATTCTCCCGCCACGCCAGGCCTCCTTCTTTTCAAAGACTCTTGGCCCCAATCAAAGCCTTTTCTCCCCGCATCTCCTCTCTTGCACAAGCCGAGACGAAAATGGAAAGGTCACGTAGCCCGGGGATGAGATTTCTAGTCAGTCAGTTGTATTTATTGAGCTTTTACTGCGTGCAGACCACTATACTAAGCACTTGGGAGAGTACAGTACAAACAATATGACAGACACATTGCCTGCCCACAGCGAGCTTAACAGTCTAGAGTCTACAGCTTACACACTCTGCCAAGCACTGAGTGAGAAGCTGGGAAAAACACAATGAAGAATTAACCTTCCGGCACGGAGGCTTTTCAAAACAACATTTCCCGGCTGATGGATTCCGTTTCTGGTCAACTCTGTCTCTCAAGGTCTTTTGGGGCTGCGCACCCAATTCTGCTAGAGCATGTGTTTACACTGCACTATTTGGATATAACAATGAGAGATTAAAGCACTTTCTTCCCACGACAGACGTCTTCCGGGAAAACACAATTCACAAATTGAACCGTGGGTTTGGAGCAGGGCACCGTGCCAGTCAAAACATTATTCTCCAGTCAGTCTCGGCCTTACTGTACTCCGTAGCGTTGGTGAATTTCTGCAACTTCACAGTATTTGAGTCATATAAAGAGTGGCAGAGGTGCAGATCACTCTAATGAGAAGGCCAAATGCTTCGTGCAGTAAGTGCTTAATAAATAAAATTGAATGAATAACAGTGATGTTCCTTATTGAAGGCCCGTCTCCTCCAAGAGGCCTTCCCAGACTCAGTCCCATTTTTCCTCATCTCCCACTCCCTTCTGCATCGCCCTGACTTGCTCCCTTTGCTCTTCCCCCCTCCCAGCCCCACGGCACTTATGTATCTGTCGCTATTTATTTGCATTGATGTCCGACTCCCTGTCTTTAGACTGTGAGCTCGCCGGGGGCAAGGAATGTCACAATTGGTTGCATTGTACTTTCCCAAGCGCTCAGTACAGTGCTCTGTACACAGTAAGCACTTACTATGGGCCAAGACTGGGGTAGACAGAGGAAAATCAGGTCCAACCAATTCCCTGTCCCAGATGGAGTTCACAGGGTTTTAAGTCTCATTTTACAGATTCATTCATTCAATTCATTCATTTGTATTTATTGAGCACTTACTGTGTTCAGAGCACTGTACTAAGCGCCTGGAATGTACAATTCGGTAACAGAGAGAGACAATCCCTGCCCAACAACAGGCTCACAGTCTAAAAAGGGGAGACAGACAGCAAAATAAAAACAGATGAGGAAACTGAGGTACAGGACTTAAGTGACTTGCCCAAGGTCACAGCATAAATATGGTAGACCTGGGATTAGAACCCAGGACCTGACTTTTTCTATGAGGCTTCTCTGCTCAGGTCTCCACGGAATGGTGGTGGGTTCCCAGAAGGATAGCATGGCCCAGTGGAAAGAGCCCGGGCTTGGGAGTCAGAGGTCATGGGTTCTAATCCTGGCTCCGCCACTTGCCAGCTGTATGACTTTCGGCAAGTCACTTCACTGGGTCTCAGTTCCCTCATCTGTAAAATGGGGATTAAAACTGTGAGCCCCACGTGGGACAACCTGATCAACTTGCATCCCCCAGTGCTTAGAACAGTGCTTTGCACATAGTAGGCGCTTAACAAATACCACCACCATTATTATTATAATTTGGTGACATGAATCAAAAGAAATTCTGAAGTCTAGATTGATGCAGTTTATTGCTTCTCCTCTGTCCACAGTCCCTATGGGGCAAGGAGCGAAGCAATCAATTATTATTATTATTGCTATTATTTTTAGAAGCAACACGGCTTTATAGATAGAGCATGGGCCTGGGTGTCAGAAGGGTCTGGATTCTGATCCCGGCTCCACCACGTCTGCTGTGTGTGACCTTGGAAAAGTAATAATAATAATAATTATAGTATATGTTAAGTGCTTACTATGTGCACAGCACTGTTCTAAGCGCTGGGGTAGATACATGGTAATCAGATTGTCCCATGTGGGGCTCATATTTTTTTTAATACCCATTTTTACAGATGAGGTAACTGAGGCACAGAGAAGTTAAGTGACTTGCCCAATGTCATACAGCAGACAAGTGGCGGAGTCAGGATTAGAACCCACGACCTCTGACTCACAAGCCCGTGCTCTTTCCACTAAGCCATGCTGCTTCTCTTCAAAGTCAGTTCACTTCTCTGGGCCTCAATTACCTCATCTGTAAAATGGGGATAGGGACTGTGTCCAACCTGATTAACTTCCATCTACTCCAGTGCTTAGAACAGTGCTTGATACGTGGTAATCATTTACCAATTCATCATCAAGCAAGCAATGGTATTTATTGAGTGCTTACTGTGTGCAGAGCCCTGGACTAAACGCTTTGGAGAGTACAACACAACAATAAACAAACACAATCCGTGCTCACAATGTGCCTACAGTCTACAGGGCTTTTAAACGCCCCGAATGCCTCTCCTTTTTTTTTTTTTCCAGTAGCATTTATTGAGCACTTACAATGTGCACAGCACTGTACTAAGCACTTGGGAGAGTCCAATAACTAGACACATTCCCTGCCCACAACGAGCTTACAATCTCCAGGTGCAGGACGAGGTTCCGGAGGCCATAGCCATGAGAATAACAATAATAATAATTATGGCATCTGTTAAGCACTTACTATGTGCCAAGCACTGTTCAAGCACTGGGGGAGATACAAGGAAATCAGGTTGCCCCATATGAGGCTCACAGTCTTAATCCCTGTTCACAGATGACGTAACTGAGGCACAGAAAAGTTAAGTGACTTGCCCAAAGTAGCATGGTATAATGGGTAGAGCTTGGGCCAAGGTGTCAGAAGGTCATGGGTTCTAATCCCTGCTCCGCCATTTGTCTTCTGGGTGACCTTGGGCAAGGAATGTCACTTCAATTCTCTGTGCCTCAGTTACCTCATCTGTAAAATGGGGGTTGAGACTGTGGACCAGAGACTGTGTCCAACCCTATTTGCTTGACTCCACCCAGGCACTTAGTACAGTGCCTGGCACATAATAAGCGATGAACACATGCCACAATTATTGTTACTATGTATTATTATTCTGGGGTCCTTTTTGAGCCCAGTTGGCCTTAGGCTGTGAGTCGGGAGCAGAGGGCAGGTCTCACAGGGTGGTTGCCAACAGGATGTCTGTCACACGCAAACAGGAAACCGAATGCTGATGAAAGGAAAAATGGGATGTTTGTGACCCACGAACAAAAAACTGAATGGAGCCTTATCGAAGCCAGCCTTCGTGGCATGGAAATGGCCTCTAAGGTGACAGGTGACCTCTTTCCTGCCAAATCCTAACTCTCCTTGACCTCTCAACCATCTTCAACCCTGGTGGAGAACGTGGATTCCAGAACCATTCTCCCTCCTACTTAGACCATGATCCCCCACGTGTCCGACTGCGTGTCCGACTGGATAAACTTATATTAACCTCAGGGCTTGGAACAGTCCTCGGCACAGAGTAAGCGCTTAACATATTCATTCAATAGTATTTATTGAGCGCTTACTATGTGCAGAGCACTGTACTAAGCGCTTGCATTCCAAGCGCTTAGTACAGTGCTCTGCACAAAGTAAGCGCTCAATAAATACTATTGAATGAACAATTCGGCAACAGATAGACAATCCCTGCCCAGTGACAGGCTCCCACATACCACAATCATTTGTCGTTATTATTAAGGTATGGACCGGTGAAACTGAGAATTGGGGGTGTTCGTTCATTCAATCGGATTTACTAAACGCTTACTGTGTGCAGGGCACTGTACTAAGAGCTTGGGCAAGTACATCAAAACAATAAACAGTGACTCTCCCTGCCCGCAATGAGCTTACAGTCTAGAGGGGGAGAGAGACATCAATACAAATAAAATTAGTGATATGCACATAGGCTGTGAGACTGGAAGCTGGGGGGAGAGCAAAAGGAGCAAGTGAGGGTGACGCAGAAAGGAGTGGGAGATGAGGAAAAGTGGGGCTTAGTCTGGGAAGGCCTCTTGGAGGAGATGGGCCTTCAATAACGCTTTGAAGGCGGGGACAGTCATTGTCTGTCGGATTTCATTCATTCATTCATTCATTCAATAGTATTTATTGAGCGCTTACTATGTGCAAAGCACTGGACTAAGCGCTTGGAATGTACAAATCGGCAACAGATAGAGACAGTCCCTGCCCATTAATGGGCTTACAATCTAATCGGGAGAGACAGACAGACAAGAACAATAGCAATAAATAGAATCAAGGGGATGAACATCTCATTAACAAAATAAATAGGGTAATAAAAATATATACAAACGAGCACAGTGCTGAGGGGAGGGGAAGGGAAAAGGGGAGGGGCAGAGGGAAAAGGGGGGGAAAGGGGGTCTTAGCTGAGGGGAGGTGAAGGGAGGGGGTAGAGAGGCAGCAGAGGGAGCAGAGGGAAAAGGGGAAGCTCAGTCTGGGAAGGCCTCTTGGAGGAGGTGAGCTCTAAGTAGGGCTTTGAAGAAGGGAAGAGAATAAGTTTGGCGATTAAATTGCAACCACGAAGGGACACGAACCCTCAATCTTCTGATCCGGAATCAGACGCCTCTTAGGATTTGAGGAGGGAAGGCGTTCCAGGCCAGAAGCAGGACATGGGGTAGGCCTAGGACGCGTTTTCTATGGTGACAGAAGAGACAGGGGAAGGACGGGTTTTGGGTGGGAAGAGGAGGAGTTCCATTTTGGACATGCCAAATTTGACTCGCCGGTGCAACATCCAAGTTGAGATGTCCCGAAGGCAGGAGGAAAAGCGAGCCTGCGGAAGGGGAGAGGTCAGGGCTGGAGAGGGAGATTTGGGAATCATCCGCATAGAGATGGTAGCTGCAACCTTGGCATTATCCTCGATATATTGCTCTCTCATCAAAACCCGCCTATTCAATCCGGCGCGAAATCCCGTCCGTTCTACCTTCACCATCTCTAGCGTCCACCCAAACTGCTACTCCGTTGATCCAACCTCTTGTCCTCTCCCACCTTGATTACTGTAATCAGCCTCCTCGCTGACCTCCCTGCCTCCTGCCTCTTCCCTCTCCAGTTCATACTTGGCTCTGCTGCCTGGATCATTTCTGTGTAAAACGTGTTCAGTCCACATCTTCTCCACTTGTCAAAAACTTCTAGTGGTTGCCCATCCACCTCCAAATCAAACAGAAGCTCCTTAACAGCAGCTTTAAGGCACTCCATAGGCTAATTTCCCACAACCACCATTCATTCATTCATTCATTCATTCAATAGTATTTATTGAGCGCTTACTATGTGCAGAGCACTGTACTAAGCGCTTGGGATGAACAAGTCGGCAACAGATAGAGACAGTCCCTGCCGTTTGACGGGCTTACAGTCTAATCGGGGGAGACGGACAGACAAGAACAATGGCACTAAACAGCGTCAAGGGGAAGAACATCTCGTAAAAACAATGGCAAACCCACTCACTCCGAATCCTACTCTCTGTACCTTCCAATCCCTCAGCACAGTGTAGGGGATAGAGCCCGGGCCTGGGAGTCAGAAGGTCGTGGGTTCTAATCCTGGCTCCGCCACTTGTCTGCTGTGTGACCTTGGGCGAGTCACTTCACTTCTCTGGGCCTCAGTGACCTCATCTGCAAAACGGGGATTGAGACGTGGGACGGAGGGCTGTGTCCAACCTGATTTGCCTGTATCCGCGCCAGTGCTTAGTACAGAGTCTGGCACACAGTAAGTGCTTAATACCATAATTATTATTATCATTCATTCACTCATTCAGTCGAATTTATTAAGGCTTATTTTGTATAAAGCACTGTACTAAGTGCTTTCCAAGGGCAATTTAGCAACAAATAGAGACAAACCCAACAACAGGCTTTTGAATCTCCACATCCAGGAAACCTTCCCTAATTAAGCCCTTTTTACCTTATCCCCTCTCCCCTCTGTGTTGACTATGAGATTGGCTGTTGTACCCATTAAACTCTTATGTACATATCCTTATACTCTATTTCCCTTTTTGTAATTGATTTTATTGCCTGTCCCACTCTGCAGACTGCAAGCTACTTGTGGGCAGAGAGAATGTCAACAATTGCATTATACCATACTCTCCCAAATACTTAGCACAATGCTCTGAACATGGTAAGGGACCAATAAAAACCATGATGAGGGCAAACAGGATGCTTGTCACCCATCACCCACCAACAGGAAACCGAATGGGGCAGTATTGCTGATAAGAGGAAAAGCAAAATGTTTGTCACCCACAAACAGAAGCCAGAATGGAGCTGTTGCGCTCAAGCAGTGTGATCTAGAGGAAAGAGCATGGGCCTGGGAGTCAGATGACCTGGGTTCTAATCCGGATCCACCACTTGTCAGCTGTGGAATCTTGGGCAAGTGACTTCACTTTTCTGGGCCTCATTTAACTCATCTGTAAAATGAGAATTAAGAGTGTGAGCCCCAAGTAGGACATGGACTGAATCCAACTTTGTGTCGAATCCAACGCTTAGTACAGTTTCTGGCACATCGTGTTTAACTTAACCATTTACAAAAAGTATGAATGCTGTCAGTCTGTGGGGACCGGTGTGACTTTTTTTATGGTACTGGTTAAGTGCTTACTAAGGGTCAGTGTTTTAAGCAGTGGGGTGGATACAAATCAATTAGGTTGGGCAGAGTCCCAGCCCTGCATGGGGCACACCGACTAAATAGGAAGGAGAACAAGAGAACTGATCTAGGAGAATTTAAGAGACTTGCCCAAGGTCACACAGTAAGCAATTAGCAGAGGCAGAATTAGTACACAGGTCCTCTGACTCCCAGGCTCCTGCTCTTTCCATTAAGCCACGCTGCTTCTCCCATTTCTGGGAGAAGGAACCCTGTTTCCGAGAATATTTCAGTATTCCCGACTGCAAAATAAGGCTAACGCTCCTCTCCACAGAGGCATGTTCCACACATCTGAAAATTTCACATAGGTGGTCCCAGGTTGTATTCAAATATCTTCTGGAGAACTGATGCTAAGATGATAAGCAATTATCACGGACTTCCCTTGGTCCCCTTTTTTCAAATAGACCGTTTCCTGTCCGAAAGACCTTAACTGTGGTCCAAAGGTTCTCAAAAATAATAAAGATAGTGGCTCTTAAAACCCACCATTTCTCTAAAATGTTTAAGATATATTCCTTCAGGTTCTGCTGATTTAGGTAGATCCTTTTTTTTTCCCACATCGCTTCACTGCTTCTTGCCCTTCGACAGTTTGTCTTTCCAATCTTCCTAGTGAACATGTCCTGGTGAGCTATTCACTTTTTATCTTTTGTAAAATGAGAACTGAGACATACATTAGAAGCCTCTGCCTTTTTAGTCATCTGTTGTCTCCTGGGAGAATGCGGCATTTTCTCTGGTTGTCTTCTATTATAACTAATTATAATATAACTGCTTGAGCAGCAGCATGTTCTAGTGGGTAACGCAAGGGCCTGGGAGTCGGAAGGACCTTAGTTCTAACCCAGGCTCTGCTTTTTGTCTCCTGGGTGACCTTGCGCAAGTCACTTCACTTCTTTCTGCTTCAGTTCCCTCATCTGTAAAATGGGGATTAAGACTGTGAGCCTCATGTGGGACAAGACTGTGTCCAATCTCAGCGATTAGTTCAGTATCTGGCACAAAGTAAGTGCATAACAAATGCCATTTAAAAAAAATGTTTTATTTTGCACGTTGTCCAAATACAAACAAGTATTTCCCAGGTAGACCAGTGACTTAAAAGCAAATAATGTTGTGTTAACACAAAGTCATGGCTGATTAATTCACAACAACCTCATCCATCACCCAACAGGTACCCTAAACACCATCAGCAGTTTGTGGACTTTTTCAAAAACCACAGGGGTTTAAATGATTTATTCAGCTATTCCATCCTGACCAAGTTCGCCTACTTGCTTTTACATTTCTTCCATCTGCTCCCTGTATTTGCACATAATTTGTGTCTTGTCTCCCCAATTAAATGTGTAAGCTCCTTAAGGGCAGAGAACATATAACTCACTCATTAATTAAGCACTTAGTGCGGTCTTAGTGCTCAGTCTTCCTACCCCATGCCCAAGCACAAACGGGACAGGCAGACATCAGAGAACATAGTAAGGGCTTAACAGATACCACAATTATTATTAATTATAATTATTCATAATAATTGTGGTATCTAAGCCGCCTACTATTTGCAAAGCACTGTTCTAAGCGCTGGGTGATCAGGTTGCTCCATGTGGGGCTCACAGTCTTAATCCCCATTTTATAGATGAGGTAACTGAGGCCCAGAGAAGTCAGTGACTTGCCCAAAGTCACACAGCTGACAAGCAGCGGAGTCGGAATTTGAACCCATGATCCCTGACTCCCCAGCCTGGGCTCCTTCCACTGAGCCACGCTGCTTCTCACTATACATTATTATTCTAAGCAGCACTGCGCAAACCAACTGCTTGATCATCAGTCCCTTCTCCCAGGCTCTGAAACTTCGGGACTAAAGGATCATCCATTGTACATATTTATGATTTTATTGATTTTATTAATGATGTGTACACATCTACGATTCTATTTATTTATATTGATGCCTACTTGTTTTGTTTTCTGTCTCCCCCATCTAGACTGTGAGCCTGTTGTTGGGTAGGGACTGTTTCTGTTGCTGAATTGTACTTTCCAAGCACTTAGTATAGTGCTCTGCACACAGTAAGCGCTCAATAAACATGATTGAATGAATGAATGAATGAAAGTTCTTGATTCATCCTCTCTCCAGCCTGCTCTAATGGGACTTAACTAGGCAAAGACCAACCCAACCATCTCTCTGGACTTTTTTTAATGGTATTTGTTAAGTGCTTACTATCAATCAACTATATTTATTGAGTGCTTACTATGGGCCAGACAGTGTACTAAGTGCTGAGGTAGGTATAAGGTAATCAGGTGTGTCCAACCTGATTAGTATGTACCTGCCTCAGAACAGTGTCTGGCATATAGTAAGAGCTTAATAAATACCACAGTTATTATTGTGATTATTAAGTGTTCAGAACTTTCGCATCACCAAAAATGGTGGAGGGGGAGGGAGGAGGACGAGGGTTGGTGGGTAAGATTTGGGAAGGCAGGTCTTCAGGAGGACATAATAATAATGTTGGCATTTGTTAAGCGCTTACTATGTGCAGGGCACTGTTCTAAGCTCTGGGGTAGATACAGGGTAATCAGGTTGTCCCACGTGAGGCTCACAGTTAATCCCCATTTTCCAGATGAGGTAACTGAGGCACAGAGAAGTTACGTGACTTGCCCACGGTCACACAGCTGACAAGTGGTAGAGCGGGGATTCGAACCCGTGACCTCTGACTCCCAAGCCCGGGCTCTTGCCACTGAGCCACGTTGCTTCTCTATGGACACAGTCTAGAAGCGAGGAGACAGACAACAAAACAAGTAGACAGGCATCAATATAAATAGAATCGTAGATATATACACATCATTAATAAAATCGATAGAATAATAAATATGTACATGGACATGTACTCTGGGAAGAGAATTGAAGATAGGGAGAACACCGGTTTCCCTGGATGGGAAGGAAGGGCATAAAAAAGCCAGACAGGACAGGAGCCTGCTGTTTGACCCAGAGGTTGGGGGTAAACAGGAAGTCCTTTACATTGCCACGAAATCACTTGGGATAAACAAGGGCACGATTCTGAAGCCAGCCATAAACTGATGCAAAGCTGAACGGCGAAAGGCGTCCGATTGCTTTCGATGAGTGAAAACTTTGTTTGCCTGGATAAGGCGGCCTTTTTATACCCTTGGGCTCAGAGGTCTTGTTAGCAGGAGTTGCCTAAGTCCTCAACCACCTGGCCTGTACAAGAGGGGGAGGTGGGCAGCGTGGACGTCTGAGGAGAGGGAGTGGTTAGGTTTGGGCTGGAGGAGACACAGGACAACAAGGAAAAAAAATGCAAAACAAAAACTCCTCACTCTTGGCTTCAAAGCTTTCCATCCCCTTGCCCCCTCCTACCTCTCTTTCCTTCTCTCCTTCTCCAGCCCAGCCCGCACACTCCGCTCCTCTGCCGCCCACCTCCTCACAGTCCCCCGTTCTCGCCTGTTCTGCCGTTGACCCCTGGCCCACGTCCTCCCACTGACCTGAAACGCCCTCCCTCCTCACCTCTGCCAACTAATTCTCTTCCCCTCTTCAAAGCCCTACTGAGAGCTCACCTCCTCCAAGAGGCCTTCCCACAGTGAGCCCTCCCTTTCCCTCTGCTCCTCCTCCCCTCCCCATTCCCCCTTCTCCCTCCCTCTGCTCTTCCCCCTTCCCCTCCCCACAGCACTTGTGCATATTTGTATATATTATTACTCTATTTATTTTGTTAATGATGTTTATATATCTATGATTCTATTATATCTATATATCTATTATTTATCTTGATGATATTGATGCCAGACTATTTGTTTTGTTTCATTCTGCTTTGTTTTGTTGTCTGTCTCCCCCGTTTAGACTGTGAGCCCGTCGATGGACAGGGATTTTATTGTCGAATTGTACATTCCAAGCGCTTAGTACAGTGCTCTGCACACAGTAAGTGCTCAATAAATACCATTGAAGGAATTAATCTGCAGAGAAGCCTTGGGGATTCAGGGAATCTTTGCAGACTGAGAAGCAGCACAGCATAATGCTAGAGCAGGAACCTGGGGATGAGAAACCTTTCATCCCGCTCCGCCGCTTATCTGCTGTGTGACCTTAGGCCGGTCACTTCACTTCACTGGGCTTCGGTTCCCTCAGCTGTAAAACGGGGATCGAGGGCTGTGTCCAAAGTGATCTGCTTGTATCCACCCCAGCATTTAGCACAGTAGTAAGCACTTAAATACCATCATTATTATTATCATTACTGAGCTGTAGCTGGTATCACAGCATGGTGTAGTGGATAGAGCCCGGGCCCGGGAGGCAGAAGGTCATGGGTTTTAATCCCGGCTCCGCCACTTGTCTGCTGTGACTTTGGGCAAGTCACTTCATTTCTCTGGCCCTCAGTTCCCTCATCTGTAAAATTAGGGTTGAGACTGAGCCCCAGGTGGGACAGGGACTGTGTCCAACCCCATTTGCTTGTGCTCACCCCAGTTCAGGGCCTGGCACATAGTAAGTGCTTAAATACCAAAATTATTATTTATGGAACACTTTAACCAGATTAACTTGAATCTACCCCAACACTTAGAACAGTGCTTGGCACAGAGTAAGAGCTTAACAATAATAATAATGTTGGCATTTGTTCAGCGCTTACTATGTGCCGAGCACTTTTCTAAGCGCTGGGTTAGACACAGGGGAATCGCCTTGTCCCACGTGGGGCTCACAGTCTTAATCCCCATTTTACAGATGAGGTAACTGAGGCACCGAGAAGTTAAGTGACTTGCCCACAGTCACACAGCTGACAAGTGGCAGAGCCGGAAGTCGAACTCATGACCTCTGACTCTGAAACCCAGGCTCTTTACACTGAGCCACGCTGCTTCCCCGATAGCATAATTTAATTACTATTATCACTGAGTTTTTGGTAGAGTAAAACACAATCCAGTTGGGTAGACAGAGTCCCTGCCCAGCCGCTAGGCAATGAGAAGTCCTCAATCCCACTCCGTGGTCCCACGGCCTGCTCTACTCCAGCCTGAACTGATTGTGCGGTTACCACCGCAACGGATGGTAGCCAACGGGGCTCCATCCCCGCGTGAGGGACAAATGGGTAGGCTTTGGCTTGAGGAACTGTTCCATATGTCTGAAACTTCCCTCTGAACTGCAACCTCGTTTTGGGCAGGGAACTTGTCCACCATCTCTGTTATACTGTAATAATAATAATGTTGGTATTTGCTAAGCGCTTACTATGTGCAGACCACTCTTCTTAGAACTTGGGTAGATAGAGGGTAATCAGATTGCCCCACCTAAGGCTCACAGTCTTAATCGCCATTTGATAGATGAGGGAACTGAGGCACAGAGAAGTGAAGTGACTTGCCCACAGTCACACAGCTGACAAGTGGCATAGCCAGGATTCAAACCCATGACCTCTGACTCCCAAGCCCGGGCTCTTTCCACAGAGCCGCACTTAATGATAGTGTTTGTTAAGCGCTCACTATGTGCCGGACACCATACTGCGACCTGGGGTGGATACAAGCAAAACAGGTTGGACACAGTCCCTGTCCCACATGGGGCTCACAGTCTTAATTCCCATTTTACAGATGAGGTAACAGGCACAGAGAAGTTAAGTGATTTGTCCAAGGCCACACAGTAGGCAAGTGGCAGAGCAGGGATCAGAACCCGTGACCTCTGACTCCAAGGCCTGTACTCTATCCACTGCACCATGTAAGCGCTTAGTATGGTTCTGGGCACATATTAAGTGCTCAACAAATGCCTCTGATTGCAAAAGCTCGTTGTGGGCAGGGAACTTGTCTACCACCTCTGTTCTACTGTACTCTCCCAAGTGCTTAGTACAGTGTTGTGCACACAGTAAGTGCTCAACAGATGCCACTGACTGTAAAAGCTTGTTGCAGGCAGGGAACGTTTCTACCACCTCTGTAGTAATAATGACGGTATTTGTTAAGCGCTCACTATGTGCCAAGTACTGTACTAAGGGCTGGAAGCAACTGTACTTGGCGCTGGAGCAAATCAGGTTGGATACAGTCCCTGACCTACATGGGGCTCAGTCTTAATCCCCATTTGACAGAGGTAACTGAGGCACTGAGAAGTGAACTGATTTGCCCAAGGGCACACAGCAGACAAGTGGCAGCAGAATTAGAACCCATGATCTTCGGATTCCTAGGCCTGTGTTCTATCTACCATGCTATGCTGTTTCTCACTCTCCCAAGCGCTTAGTACAGTGCTGTATTATTATCAGGTGCCGTCGAGTCATTTCTGATTCATAGCGACTCCACGGATAAACTTTCTCCACAACGTCCCGTCCTCTGCCATAATCCACAACCAAAAAGTTCTGCCGTTATCGTCGTTACGGCCTCTAATCACCTAGCTGCCGGTCTGCCTCTTCCACATTTTCCCTGGACTTTTCCTAGCATTAGTGTCTTCTCCAGAGAATCAGTCCTCCTGATTCTCTGTCCAAAATATGCCTCATCTAAATCGAGTCATTTAGCCTTCCAAAGACCACTTTGGCTTAATTTGTTCCAAAATCCATTTGTTTTCAGGCAGTTCACGGCATTTGCAAAAACCTTCTCCAACACCATCTATCAAAATAATCAATGTTTTTCTATCCTGTTGTTGCACTGTCCAGCTTTCGGATCCATACGTTCTCACTGGAAACACCAGAGAGTTGACGATTTGTAATTTTGTGGCAATTGTTACAGATGCTCAACAAATGCCACTGATGGATTGTAAAATCTCATTGCGGGAAGGGTCTACCAACTCTGTTACACCGTACTCTCCCCAGCGCCTGAGTACAGTGCTGTGCACATGGTAAGTGCTAAATGAATATGATTGATTGACTGAGCTTGGCCTTGGAATCCCCCCAAGAGTCAAGCCTGGGGTCTGGGCATGAGGGGGAAGGAACCAGGTTCTACAACTTTCCTGAGGGGGAATGGCTCTACTTTCCCGGAAGAGCTCAGGGCAAGAGAGGTGGAGGTGGGATGATCATCAGGAGATTTATAACCCCATTGCCAGTTGTGGGAATTCTGTGTCGGACTAAGGAACGTCAGCTAAGGAACTAAGGAAAGTCAGCTAAGGAACTAAGCTAAGGAACATGAGAGCCTCTACTGAAGTGGGAGTCCACTAGGCAGAAGCTTGGTCGGAAAGAGCCCGGCCTCGGTTGTCAGAGGTCGTGGGTTCTAATCCCACCTCCTCCACTTGCCTGCTGTGTGACCTTGAGCAAGTCACTTCACTTCTCTGGGCCTCAGTTCCCTCATAGGTAAACATGCTTGTATGTATGTAAATGCATATTATGTATGCATATTTTCTATACATATATATGTAAATGCATATTATATATATGTAAAATATGCATGCATACACCCACAATGGTGCTTTTTTTTTTGAGAGAAGCAGCCTGGCTTAGTGGAAAGAGCCTGGGTGTCACAGGTCAAGGGTTCTAATCCCAACTCCGCCACTTGTCAGCTGTGTGACCTTGGGCCAGTCACTTAACTTCTCTGTGCCTCAGTTACCTCATCTGCCAAATGGGGATGAAGACTGTGAGCCCCCCAAGGGCCAACCTGATTACCCTGTATCTACCCCAGCGTTTAGAACAGTGCTTGGCACATAACAAGCACTAAACAAATACCAACATTATTATTATTAGGCAGGCACTCTGTGGAAGCTGTAATTTATTTATTTCTTCATACTGATGTCTGTCTCCCCTTCAGTGGGCAGGGAATGTGTCTGCTATATTATATGCTCCTGAGCACTTAGTACAGTGCCCCACACACAGTAAGCACTCAATAAATACGGCTGAATGAAAGTATTGTACTCTCCCGAGAGCTCAGCACAGTATTCCACACACAGGAAGTGCTCAATAAATACACTGATTAAAGGTGCCTAGAGTTGAGGAGGGATGAGACATCTTGGAGTGAATTATTAATCAAGGTATTCCTAAATTAGGGATCGCGAGGAAAACCTGTCTCTACAGTTATAAATGACTTCTTTTACTCATAACAACACCTGTTTCCTTCTCTAGACTGTAAGCTTGTTAGGAGCAGGGAATATGACTCCCAAGCACTTAGCACAATGTTCTGCACCTAGTAAGTACTTGATAAATAACACTAATTGACTACAGGTGTCTAGAGCTGACAAGCAATGAGTCACCTTGGAGTCAATCATTAATCGAGGCACGCCTAAGATCAGGGGTCAAGAGGAAAACCTGCCTCCAGTTTTAAATAACTCCCATTCATATTTAAATTAGTCTCCCCCTCAAGACTGTAAGCTTATTATGGGCAGGGAATGTGGTTGCTAATTCTGTCGTGTTTTATTCTCCCAAGTGTTTCGTACAGTCCTCGGCACACAGTTAAGTGCTCAATAGATACCACTGATTGATTAATACTCTACTCCTAAAGCCTTGTGATTGCTATCATTGATGCTAATGATGCTGGGGGAATCCCACTAATCCATTCTCCAGCTGTTTCAAGCTAAGAACCACCAGGTGATTGAGAAGCAGCATGTCCCGGTGGGAGAGAGCACAGGGCTGGGAGTCAGAAGGACCTGGGTTCTAATCCCAGAACCACCACTTGCCTGCTGGGTGACCACGGCAAGTCACTTCCCTGGGCCTCGGCTACCTCACCTGTAAAATGGGAATTAAGACTGTGAGTCTCATGTGGGACATGGACTGGGTCCAATCTGAGAAGCAGCGTGGCTCAGTGGTAAGAGCACAGGCTTTGGAGTCAGAGGTCATGGGTTCAAATCCCAGCCACTTCTCAGCTGTGTGACTTTGGGCAAGTCACTTAACTTCTCGGTGCCTCAGTTACCTCATCTGTAAAATGGGGATTAAGACTGTGAGCCCCACGTGGGACAACCTGATTCCCCTGTGTCTACCCCAGCGCTTAGAACAGTGCTCGGCACATAGTAAGCGCTTAACAAATGCCAACATTATTATTATTATTATTATGAGCTAGGATCTACCCCAGCACCCAGTAACTCTTAACTACCAATATTTAAAAAAAAAAGAAACAAAAACCTCAAAGAATGACAATAACCTCACTATCAGCTCAAAACTAGTCTACTACGCGAGCAAATAACCCAAAGAGGAGTTCAGGGTTGTAACTCATTTTAGGGTTGGTTTCCACGACTACATTTTAAGCTCTTCTGAGCACAGGGGCTTTGTCTACTTGGAGGATAGGGACTGTGGTTAGCGCTTAGTACAATACAATCGATCCCTTCTGCTACTTTACTCTTCCGAGCACTCTGTACAGTGCTCTGCCCCATTAATTCATTCATTCTTACTGGGTTCAGAGCACGGTACTAAACACTTGGGAGAGTAAATATAACAATAAACAGACACATTCCCTGCCCACAAAGAGCTTACGGTCCAGACGGGAAGAAAGATGTTAATAAAAATAAGTTATAGATATGTACCTAAGTACATAATAATAATGGCTTTGGGCAAGTCACAACTTCTCTGTGCCTCTGTTCCCATCTGTAAAATGGGGATGAAGACTGTGAGCCCTATGTGGGACAACCTGATTACCTTGTATCTACCCCAGAGCTTAGAACAGTGCGTGGCACATAGTAAGCACTTAACAAATACCATCCTTATTATTATTATTATTAAATGCTTGGAAAGTAGGAACCAAAAACAAAAGTGCTTTCCCTGCTCACAAGGTGCTTATACTCTAATGGGTGATGTCAGATGGGAATCAAAGCGAAATTGTCCCGAATAAACATTACCATTGGTCCCGGGCTAAGAGCCAGGCCCGCGGGCTGGAGAGGAAATGATGAAGAGCCCCCAGCAAACTGAACAGCAACCAGATAAGGAGGCAACCTTTCCGCAGAGAGCCAAGGACAACTTGAAAATCCTTATCGTTCTGATGGAATGGCCATGGGCCACTCTTATCACAAACATCCCATCTTTTAGGAGAGACTGGCTTATCACGCACATACCATCCCTAGATGGAGAAGTTATAGGCCCCCAGAGTCCTTATCATAACACACATTCCAGGGGAGATGAGACAAAACCCTTGGGTTCACTTCAAGGACACATTCCAAACTGAGGAGGAGGAGGAAGAGGTGGTTAAGGGGAGGGAGTTTTGATCATTTCAGGGAGGATGGGGATGGGTTTACTAAGACTGGGGGGAAAGGGAGGCTTGTGGGTGGAGAAAGTTGTCAGTCCCTTCACTGTGACAATAGGGAAAGGACTGTGGCCTAGTAGGAAGAGCCCAGGCCTTGGAGTCCCAGGATGTGGGTTGTAATTCCAGCTCCGCCAAGTGCCTGCCGTGTGACCTCGGGCAAATCACTTCTCTGGGCCTCAGTGACCTCGTCTGTAAAATAGGGATGTGGGACAACCTGATTACCTATGAGCCCCATGTGGGACAGGGACTGGATCCATCCAACCTGATTACCTATCAACCCCAGCTCTTAGGAACAGTGCTGGCCATATAGTAAGCGCTTAACAAATCCCACAATTATCATTCTATCTCCTGGATCATACCTTGATGGTGAATTGTGGCAAATGAGGCCCCTGGGATGCTTCGCTGCGATCGTCAAGTGGGAAGATCCTAAGTGGAAACTGGAAATAGCAGCATGACCTAGTGGAAAGTGCATGAGCCTGGAAGTCAGAGGGTCTGGGTTCTAGAGTCCCAGCCCTGCCACTCTGCTGTGTGACTTCAGGCAAGTCCCTTCACTTCTATGTGCCTCAGTTCCCTCGTGTCTGTAAAATGGGGAGGAAGACTGTAAGCCCCACATGGGACTTGGACTGTGTCCAACCTGATTAGCCTGGATCTACCACAGCGCTTAGTACAGTGTCTGGAACAAAATAAGTGCTTAAATAAAGGGCTTAAAGTGCCTAGAGAAGCAGCGTGGCTTAGTGGCAAGAGCCCGGGCTTGGCAGTTAGAGGATGTGGGGTCTAATCCCAGCTCTGCCACTCATCAGCTGTGTGAGCTTGGGCAAGCCACTTCACTTCTCTGTGCCTCAGTTACCTCAAGTGTAAAATGGGGATTAAGACTGTGAGCCCCATGTGGGACAACCTGATTACATTGTGTCTACCCCAGTGCTTAGAACAGTGCTTGGCACATAGTAAGCACTTAACAAATACAATTATTATTATTACTATTATTACATACCATTTTAAAAAATAGCCCGAGGCCTTTTGGGAAATGTCTCTGAAGGAGGGGGGTTTTATTTTGAATCCTGTATGGAAAGAGACTACTTTCCATAGAGTGTAAGCTCCTCATGGGCAGGGAAGGTGTCTTTTCTATCACACTCTTTTCTTTTCTATCAACTTTTCAACTCTTTTCTATCATACTCTTTCAACTCTTTCATACATTTTCAAACTCTTTTCTATCATACTCTCCCAAGCGCTCAGTACCGTGCACTACCCACCGTAAGTGCTCATAAAAAATACCACTGACTGAGTGCTTTCAAGGAACTGATTCGGGTTGTAGACAAGTCAGACTCCTGAATCAGCCTCCTCGTTTTATTTCCCACTTCCCAACATGGCAGATTCTCAGGATCCGGAATGAAGCCTGGCCGTTGCACATCCGCTAGAGTTACCTTTTGCAGCAGCGCAAGAGGACCTGGCCGAGTTTTCTTCCAAGCCATGGCTGTGGCACTCGGTACCGTGGAGGTCTGTTCTTGCCTCGATGCTGACTCTTCCTTCTTTTTAGCCTTCACTACTTTTTGAGGAGATTGGTGTAAACTCCTTGTGGGCGGGTGCGGAACGAGGTTGAATAGGTGCAGGAGAATTTGCTCCCCCAAGTACTTTAAAGGGGTAAGACTTCCTACATAAGCAGGCAAGAGGAAATGTAGTAAGAGCCAACAAACCTTTCTGTAAGCCAAAGAACGAGCACTTGTTCTGGGCCCAAGTGCTTAGTCCAGTGCTCTGCACACGGGAAGCGCTCAGTAAATACCGACGATGACGGAAATGCAAGAAGCTCAACCTCAGCAAACTGCTTCAAGATCCCCTATCGTGGTAGCCGAGACTTCCGACCGACGAGGGAGAACTTTGTTCAAGTGTTCGGCTCACCCATCAAGGACTGTAACACGGTTGTGTGGCGATTCATTCATTTGTTCATTCAATTTATTCAGTTGCATTGACTGGGCGATTACTGGGTGCAGCACACTGTACTAAGCGCTTGGAAAGGACAACTCTCCTGCTTTGGGGAATAGATTACCACTGCTGGACTTCAATACATCAACTTCATGGAGGTCTTCCAAGAACTTGGCCGTCTGTGCGGCCTGCCACTGTGCGGACTTTCACGGTCCGCCGCATCCTGTGTTGAGGAATCAGAATGAAGCACTTGTGTTGCGCCTCTTTAATGGGTGAGCCATGAAGGTGTCGGCTTGAATCTCATTCTGCTGGCCACAAGACGATGTTCGGGTAGCGTGGAGATTTACCTGGCAACAGGTGTACCGTGACGCCTTTCCTACCACGCTGCCTTATAAGAGGAGACCTAATGTTAATAATAGTACCGGTATTTGTTAAGCACTTACTATGTGCCAGGTACTCTGCTAAGCGCTGGGGTGGATACAAGCAAATCAGGTTGGACACAGTCCCTGTCCACGTGGGGCTCACGGTCACAATCCCCATTTTTCCAGATGAGGGAACTGAGGCCCAGAGAGGCGACTTGTTCAAGGTCGCCCAGCAGATGAGGTGCAGAGGCGGGATTAGAACCCATGACCTTCCGACTCCCAGACCCGTGTTCTATCCACTACACCGTGCTGCTTCTCTTAGTGATGCTGATAGTTCTTGTCAGTCTCCTGAGGGCCACGCTAGGACCTAGGCACCTAAGAAAGTGGAACAACGGCCTCATCTATTGAATGTCAGCAATGGGCATTGGGAACATCTGTGCAAGCTCTGTGCAGGCTGGCTTTCCCAGCTCTGGCAGGCTCGATTTCTATTCATTCAATCACACTTATTAAGCACTCATTGTGTGCAGAGCACTGTAGTGAGCCTTGGGAGAGTACAATGAAAAAATAAACAGTGACAAACCCTGCCCACAATGAGCTCAGTCTAGAGGGCTGGCAGCACAAGTAATAAAGGTAATAACTACATTCATCTCCTGAAACTGGGCTGTAACTGGATTACACCTTCACAGAATTTTTTTTTTTTTAACAAGAGACACCCGCAGCACTCTAACTAGAGGATGTGGGAAAATAAGCCCTGGAATACCCTAAGATAATTACAAGGTATTGGTTAAGTGCTTAGTAAATTAAATGACTTGCCCACGGTCACACGACAGCACCAAGCAGGGTACTGAACCCGAGAAGAGGTACGTAACAGTAGATAATCCAGGCAGAAATGAGGCTAGATTAGGGTCTCCAGACCCTGCCCTCCATGAGGCTAAGGAGTCTAAGGAGGAGGGAGAACAGGGATTTAATCTCCATTTTTACAGCTGAAGAAGCCAAGGTACACAAGTGAAGTGACTCACCTAAAATGACATAGTAGGCAAGGGGAAGAGCGGGATTAGAACCGGGAGCTTCTGATTCTTGGGCCCGTGTTCTTCCTTCTAGGCCGGGCTGCTGTCCCAAAATGATTTTGACTTCTTTCCTTCTTACTTTATGCTTGGCTATGTACAGTTGTCTTTCATACTCAGAGAAGACACCGCTGAAGTGATGTTCGGCTCAGTGGCCCTCTAGAGTGCAAGCTTGTTGTGGGCAGGGAAAGTGCTAATTCTGTTGAATTGTACTTTCCCAGGTGCTTAGTTCAGAGCTCGGCACAAAAGTGCTCAATAAGTACCATTGATTGGATGATGATTGGGGCTCAAAAGGTCAATGCAGGTTGCAGAGTTCCAGCTCATAAAGGCTGTCCCTTGCTTGGTTGCTTTTTTTTTTTTTTTTAAGGTATTTGCAGAACCTGATGCTGTTTTCCTTTTTACCTCCCGGTCTGTCATTCCATTTGGAGCTTTTGCTTGAAAAGAGCCACTCTTGATTTCAAGCCATAATTAATATAATAGATGATTTCAGGATTTACACCACATATACAGGTCGACCTTGGAATCTCTTAAATAAAATCTGTGAAGGCAAATGAGAAGATATCCTTCGAGTCTTTCAAGAGGAGGTGTGGATACTCGAGGTATGATCACCATTCCGTCTAATGTGGAATATAACTGAATTTGGGACGAGCTTATCAAACAGCACTTAAAAGTCGCAGGCCCCAAATCCCAATGTCAGTCCCATTAATCGATGAACATGTGAGGTCAATCCATTGATTGACAGCGTTTCTCGGGGTCTTCCACTGTGCAGACCTCGCTACTAAATGCCTGGGAGAGTTTGAGAGAGTCAGTAGGCGGGCTCCCTAGCATCCTCCCTTCTGCAACCTGGCCTGCCCCTGAGGAATTGGCCAGTGGCCTCCAAACTTCTACAGCGCATACCCTTGGGGGAAGAACTCGGTTCCTTAGAGGAAAAGCCTTGGGTTCGCTTCCAAAATCCCAAGACCATTCAAAACTCCCTCTGATTCGACACAGAGCACCTCTCGTTATTAATTAGAGAACAAGCTGTAGCTCACGTGATCAAGTAGGGAATACCAGGTGGGTGACTGGCTGGGGGCACGCAGCCCCTGACGGTGGTTTGATTTTTACATCCTACCGTCCTTCAAGTATTCCGATTCCGCCGCTAAACTTAAATTACATCATTCTGATCACACTCCCCCTTATCTACTTCCTTCACCTTCTGACACTCTAAACTCCCCAGAATGTCCTTACCTGGTGTGCCCTCTGTGTTTACACCCCCCTGACTATTGCGGCTTGGGGGTCATGTGAATTCTGCTTCTGGTTCCCTAGGGCTGGGGGGTGGGTCATCCCCCGACAGTGTTATAGTGAAAATAATAATAATAATGTTGGTATTTGTTAAGCGCTTACTGTGTGCAGAGCACTGTTCTAAGCCCTGGGGTAGACACAGGGGAATCAGGTTGTCCCACATGGGGCTCATAGTCTTAATGTCCCTTTTACAAATGAGGTAACTGAGGCCCAGAGAAGTTAAGTGACTTGCCCACAGTCACACAGCTAAGTGGCCGAGCCGGGATTCGAACCCGTGCCCTCTGACTCCAAAGCCCGTGCTTTTTCCACTGAGCCACGCTGCTTCTCTGAGAATAACAATTATGACACGCGTTAAGCGGCTACCATGTGCCAAGCACGGAACTAAGCAATGGGTAGAGGGAAGAAAATCGGCTTGGACGTAGTTCCTGTCCTACATGGGACTCTTGTGTCTAAAGGACAGACAGAAGCGGTACTGAATCCCCATTCTAGAGATGAGGAAACTGAAGTAGGGAAGTGACTCACCTAAGGTCACAGCGCTGGGAAGTCACAGAGCTGGAATTAGAATCCAGGTCACCTGACTCCTCAGCCCCTGTTTTCTGCAATTGGACACACAGCTTGTTTCTCTCATTGGTTTTGTTGTTTGAGGGTTTTAAGTGGACGGGGAGGGAGGTGGCCTTTTACCCCAAACGACGATCAAGTTATAAATCCAAAACCGGAGCCAAATAGTGACTGGCGATCTTCTCTTACTATAGAGCTATAATTTTTGGTTTTAACTCTGGTGTAAATGAGTCATTAACTTTTAAAAGGAAGCAAAAAGAGTAGAGCACAAGGGTTAAGTGCTCCAATTATTATCACTCTATTGAATTATACTTAGTAATTGAAAAAAAATTGACTCTTTAATAATCCTAATGTGGAAGTGTGCTAGCCATCAGCTTGGTTTTACTTGTGTAGCTTGGGTGGAAGCCCGAGGGTCTTACATTTGCCCTCCCCCACTCTCTTTGACCTTCCCCTCGGAACTGTTTCTGAGGCCTGATGGCCTCTGGGTGTGTCTGATGACTTGATTGACTCAAGGGAAGCACTTCACAACACATCTTCCCTTTCTCACCCTCGGGTCTTCTGAAAAGGTAGCATATCAACTGAAGACAAGATGAAGCTGCTCCCTTGATTCACTCAAGACCCTGCTGAATCAGTGGGATTAAATCAGTGGGATTTAATCACCTAGAGAACAAAGCAAGAGCTGGAGGGAAAATGCCCCGTGGATTTAAATGCTGCCTCTCCTGATGTATTTATCCTGTATTTGTACTCTTCTGATCTGGTATGTGTATCCAGAGTGTTTTCTTGGAAAAAATACAGAAGTGTCTTCGGAAGGCCAAATGACTCGATTTAGATGAGGCATATTTTGGACACAGAATCAGGAGGACTAGAAGACACTAATGCTAAAATAAGTCCAGGGAAAACGTGGAAGAGGCAGAACAGCAGTTAGATGAGGAGAAACCACAACAACGATAACGGAAGAACAGTTAGAAAGGTTGCGGATTTAGGCAGAGGTCGGGGATGTTCTGGGGAAAGTATATACGTGGAGTCGCAATGAATCGGAAACGACTCGACGGCACTTAATAATAAAACTCTTCTGATCACTATGAATGCCATACCAACTGTATATAAGAAGAAACTCTGGGTTGCTTAGAGTTGAGCTGACCTTGACGGCAAGAGGACAAACGCCCGTCAACCACCACTCCCTACTAGTGCTAGATGAGGCACAAGTAGTAAATAAAAATAAATAAATGACATTAGTTATGTAGAGAAGCAGCGAGGCTTAGTGGAGAGAGCCCGGTCTTGGGAATCACTGGTCGTGGGCTCTAATCCCGGCTCTGCCACTTCTCAGTTGTGTGACTTTGGACAAGTCACTTCACTGGGCCTCAATTCCCTCATCTGTCAAATGGCGATTAAAACGGTGAGCCCCACCTGATAACCTTGTATCTAACTCAGTGCTTAGAACAGTACTTGGCACATAGTAAGCGCTTAACAAATATCATCATCACTGTTATTATGTATCAGGCACCGTTCTAAACGCTGAGGATAGATGCAAATTGGGGAGGAGGATCAATTTGTCTGGGACGTACCCTCTCCAACACAATCCAGGGTCTATCAAACCTTTCTTCCACCCTTGTTTCTGAAACGGTTCAAAAATGAAGGTGGATACTGGCAGATTTAAGGTTTGGATGGCATCCGTTCCCCAAACTTCAAAACAAATCACTTTGTATATTGTCTGCTCCGTACTACATCAAAAGACTCCAATTTCAAGAGTTGTTTGAAGCGCCTGCTCGGAGAGTGGATGGGGGATTGGTGCCCACCTAAATATCTCAAAACAAAATAGAACCGAACAAACTAATTACCATTTTGGGAACAACACGTGCGACGCATCAAGACTTCCTAATTAGCGGCAGGCCCACACTGATCATCCCCATCAGGTTCTTTACGGGAGCTGCGGATTACACTTTAGTGGTTTTTGAAAACTCCAGTGCCTACCGACGGATCCCACACCCAGATTATTTACTGGGGGGGTCGAGGACCAAGTCGGTGCAAATTAATGGCTCCAGTTTGCTTTGAAACCATCTCTCCCAAGGTGCAGGCCCAATTGCCGAGCTCTACCGGTTGGGAGTTTTCACCTGGGGGAGGAGACCCTCGGGAATCAACGCTCCCGAGCTGAAGAATGACCTTCTCCGAGGTGGAGAAAAATACCTTAAGAAAGGAAAGCCAATTCTAAGACATCACCTCCCGCAGGGCCTCAAATGCATCAATGGCGCTGACTGAGGGCTCGCTGGGTGCAGAACCCTGGGCTAAACGCTTGGGAGAGTGCAACGCAACGAGGGGACGGTCTAAAGAGAGGCTGTACCCACCCAACATCCACCAGTGTCCCAAAGGCAAAGGCAGGCCAGAGAGCAAATGAGTTGGCAAGAGGCTTGGGCTTCGACCGTCCCACCACCGTACGGGGGTCGGGAGGAAAAGCAAGGGAAAACGGTCCGGCCCAGGGCAGGGCAGGGCAGCCTTTCCTCTCTCTGAGACTTCCCACGCTCGCAATAGCCAATAAGGAAATCAACAATAAGTCTCGGGGAGGTGGGGGGGGGGCACCCCGGGGGGAAGGGGAATAGGAGAGGGATGGGGGAGAGGGATGGGGGAGAGGGATGGGGGAGAGGGATGGGGGAGAGGGATGGGGGAGAGGGATGGGGGAGAGGGATGGGGGAGAGAAATGGAGAGGAGAAAGGAAGAGGGAAGATAGATGGGAGAGAGAAAGAGGGGAGAGAGATGGAAGAGGGGAGAGAGATGGGAGAGAGGAAGAGGGGAGAGAGATGGGAGAGAGAGAGAGGAAGGGGGACAGAGGGGGAGGAAAAGGGATGAGGGAGGGAGAGGAATGGGGGAGAAGGATGGGAGAGGGGAGAGAGATGGGGGAGTGATGATGGGTGAGAAGGATGGGGGAGATGGGGGAGGGAGAGGGGGGAGAGAGATGGGGAGAGAAATGGGAGAGTGATGATGGGGGGAGGGGTGGGGGGAGAGATGGGGGGAAAGATGGAGGGGGGAGCGAAGGATGGGGAGAGAGATGGGGGAGAGACAGTGGGGAGGAAGAGGAGGGAAGAGATGGAGGGGGAGGCGTTGGGGGAAGAGGAAAGGGGAAGCCGGGAGGGAAGCAAGGAAGGACGGACGGACGGACGGAGGGAGGGAGAGAGAGAGAAGGCGGAGGGAGAACCCCAGCCCCGGGGGGCGAGGCCAGCAGCAGGAGGAGGAGAAGAAGGGACGGGAGGAGTAGGGCCTCCCGCTGTCTTACCGACCGGGCGGCTGCGGGGCCGGAGCCGCGGCGAGCGGCAGGTCCTGCTCCTCCGGGCGCGCACCCGCACGCCCGCCGGCGCGCTCCCGCCCCCCACACCCCCTCCGCGCACGCGCGCTGAGCCCCGGACTCCGCCCACGGACGGCGGGAGGGGGGAGGGGGGCGGGGGGAGGGAGGGACGGACGGACCGAGACAGGGCTCCCGCGCGGTCCTAAAGGCGCCCGGACCGCCTGCCCCACTCACTCGGGCGTCATTCATTCATTCATTCACCCATCCATCCTTCCTTCATTCATTCACCCATCCATCCTTCATTCATTCATTCGTCATTCATTCATTCTTATGTACTAATGATCAGAATGTTGGTTCATTCATTCATTCATTCGATAGTATTTATTGAGCGCTTACTATGTGCAGAGCACTGTACTAAGCACTTGGAATGAACAAGTCGGCAACAGATAAAGACAGTCCCTGCCGTTTGACGGGCTTACAGTCTGATCGGGGGGATAATAATAATAATGTTGGTATTTGTTAAGCACTTACTATGTGCAGAGCACTGTCCTAAGCGTTGGGGGAGATACAGGGTAATCAGGTTGTCCCACTTGAGGCTCACAATCTTAATCCCCATTTTACAGATGAGGTGACAGGCACAGAGAAGTGAAGTGACTTGCCCACAGTCACACAGCTGACAAGTGGCAGAGCCGGGATAAGCGCTGACTATGTGCCAAGCACTGTTCTAAGCGCCGGGAGAGACGCCAGGTCATCTGTTTGTCCCCCGTGGGGCTCCCAGGCTTCATCCCCATTTGACCGACGAGGGAACTGAGGCCCAGAGAAAAATAAAAATAATAGTGATGAGGGTATTTGTTAATAATAATAATAATAATGTTGGTATTTGTTAAGCGCTTACTATGTGCCGAGCACCGTTCTAAGCGTGGGGGTAGATACAGGGTCATCAGGTTGTCCCACGTGGGGCTCACAGGCTTCATCCCCATTTGACAGATGAGGGAACTGAGGCCCAGAAAATAACCATAACAATAGGAATGATGGTATGTGTTAAGCGCTTACTGTGTGCCTTATCGCTAGGGGACATACAAGATCATCAGGTTGTCCTACGTGGGGCTCACACTCTTCATCCCCATTTTACAGATGAGGTCACTGAGGCCCAGAGAATAATAATAATGGTATTTGTTAAGCACTCACTATGTGCCACGCACTGTTTCTAAGCACTGGGAGAGATACAAGGACATCAGTTTGTCCCATGTGGGACTCACAGTCTTTATGCCCATTTTACAAATGAGGGAACTGAGGCACAGAGAAGTGGAACGACTTGCCCAAGGTCACACAGCAGACAGGTGGCAGAGCCGGGATTAGAACCCACGATCTCTGACTCCCAAGCCCGGGCTCTTGCCACTGAGCCAGACTGCTTCTCTATTCACTGAGCACTTACTGTGTGCAGGGCGTCATACTAAGCGTTTGGAAAGTACAGTTCAGTGACAGAGAGATAATCTCTGCTCACAACGGGGTCACAGTCTAGAAGGGGGGAGACAGGCATCCAAACAAGTAAACAGGCATCAATAGCATCAGTATAAATAAATAGAATTAGAGAGATATATACACATCAAAACAAATAAGTAGGCATTAATAGAAATAAATAGAATTATAGATCCGTACATATATACACGCAAGTGCTGTGGGGCAGGGAGAGAGGGGTAGAGCAAACGGAGCGAGTCGGGGAAATGGGGAGGGGAGAGGGAGATGAGGAAAAGCAGGGGCTTAGTCTGGGAAGGCCTCCTGGAGGAGGTGAGCTTTCAGTAGGGCTTTGAAGGGGGGAAATGTGATTGTTTGGCGGAGGTGAGGAGGGAGGGCATTCCAGGACAGAGGTAGGACATGGGCCAGGGGTCGACGGCGGGACAGGCGTGAACGGGGGACAGTGAGGTGGTGAGCGGCGGCAGAGGAGCGGAGTGTGCGGGCTGGACAGTAGAAAGAAGGGAGGAGAGGTAGGAAGGGGCAAGGGGATGGAGAGCTCCGAAGCCAAGAGTGAGGAGTTTTTGCTTGATACAGAGGTTGACAGGTAAACTAGACGATTGGCCATCCTGTCTCGGTTTTATCTCCTTCCTGTGAGTGATCCATCATTTTAAGTTTGGGCAGCGACGTGTCACTTATGTTACCTTATATGAACAACACCTAAGAACCAGGTTCTGATTGGAGGCTGGAGTACGATGCCCTGATACGGGCAACGCAAGGGGATTGGGTTGGTTTTCCCGAGGGGAAGAGTTGCGGTCGAGTGGGATGCAGAGATGCTTGCAAATGAAGGCACCAGGTTCAGACGGCTCGGGGCTGTTCGTTACTCGTACTCCCCTGGGGCCACTTTCCAGCCACTTTCCAGCCACTTTCCACCCTTTAATAATAATAATAATATTGGTATTTGTTAAGCGCTTACTATGTGCAGAGCACCGTTCTAAGCACTGGGGGAGATACAGGGTAATCAGGTTGTCCCACGTGAGGCTCACAGTTAATCCCCATTTTACAGATGAGGTAACTGAGGCAAAGAGAAGTTAAGTGACTTGTCCACAGTCACACAGCTGACAAGTGGCAGAATCAGGATTCGAACCCATGACCTCTGACGCCCAAGCCCAGGCTCTTTTAAGCGCTTACTATGTGCCAAGCACTATTCTAAGCAGTGGGGTAGATACAAGGTAATCAAGTTGTCCACCGTGGGGCTCACAGTCTTCATTCCCATTTTACAGCTAAGGTAACTGAGGCCCAGAGAAGTGAAGTATCTTGCCCGAAGTCACACAGCTGACAAGGGGTGGGGTTGGGATTAGAACCCATGACCTCTGACTCCCAAGCCCGGGCTCTTTCCACTGAGCCATGCTGCTCTCCTCCTCTCCCGGCTCGCTCTCTTGAGTCTGTTCATTTCTGCACCAGGATCACCAAACCCTCTCATGAGATTGCGAGATCAGAGTCGTTTCTCTGATAAATTCCGCAACAATAAGGCAACCACTGGAGATTTTTGAGGAGGGGGGTGACGTGCCCAGAGAGTTTCTGTAGAAAGATCATCTGGGCCACGGAGTGAACTATAGACTAAAGCAGGGGCGTTCAGCAGCTTCTCTTGGGTGGGAGAAACCCCCCCCCAAAACACCCACCCACCCACACACATCCCACAACATCCCCCACCAATTTGTTACCTTATCTACCCCAGCACTACAACAGTGGGGCTCTCAGTTTTAATCCCCATTTTACATCTGATATCACTGAGGCACACAGAATAATAATAATGATGGTATTTGTTAAGAGCTTACTATGTGCCGCGCACTGTTCTAAGCGCTGGGGAAGATACAAGGTCATCAGGTTGTCCCACGTGAAGCTCACAGTCTTCATCCCCATTTTAGAGATGAGGGAACTGAGGCACAGAGAAGTGAGGCGACTTGACCAAAGTCACACAGCTGGCAAGCGGCGGAGCCAGGACTAGAACCCACGACCTCTGACTCCCAAGCCCGGGCTCTTTCCACTTAGCCACGCTTCTCTAGTGCTAACCTTCTCACCGCACCTCCATCTCATCTATCTGGCCACCAACCCCTTGTCCACGTCCTCCTTCCGGCCTGGAATGGTCTCCCTCCTCAAATCTGGCAGACAATGACTCTCCCCGCCTACGAGAGCCTTACTGAAGGCCCGTCTCCTCCAAGAGGCCTTCCCTGACTAAGCCCCCCTTTCCTCTTCTCCCACTCCCTTCTCCGTCACCCTGTCTCGCTCCCTTTATTCATGCCCCCCTCCCAGCCCCACAGCACTTATGTCCAGATGCCTTTTCTTTATTATTTACAAATTACTCATTTCTACTAGTGTCTTTCTCCCCCTCTAGACTGTTAAGCTTGTTGTGGGGAGGGAATACGTCTGTTTATTGTTATATTGTACCCTCCCAAGTGCTTAGTACAGTGCTCTGCACACAGTAAGCGCTCAATAAATACGACTGAATGAACGAATGAATGAAGGGCTTAATAAATACCATTAAGAAAAAATAGGACGACACAGAACGTGGCCCAACATACTCGGGAAGGAAGGGTGGGACGGCGGAGAAGGAGCGGAGGAGGAGCGGGTGGAGCCAAGAAGGACAGCGAGACGGAGCTAAGGAGGCAGCATCCCAACAGGGCCGCGGAAAACAGCAGCGTAGCTTGTGGCTAGAGCCCGGGCCTGGAAGTCCAAAGGACCTGAGTTCTAATTCCAGCTCTGTCACTTGTCCTCTGTGCGTCCTTGGGCAAGTCACTTTATGAGAAGCAGTGTGGCTTAGTGGAAAGAGCCCGGGCTTGAGAGTCAGAAGTCGTGGGCCCCACAGCACTTGTGTACATTTGTACATATTTATTACTCTATTAATTTCATTAATAATGTGTATATATCTACAATTCTATTTATCTCTTTTGATGCCTGCCTACTTGTTTTGTTTTATCTGTCTCCCCCTTCTAGACTATGAGCCCGTTGTCGTTGGGCAGGGATTGTCTCTACCTGCTGCCGAATCGTATATTCCAAGCGCTTAGTACAGTGCTCTGCACACAGTAAGCACTCAATAAATACAATCGAATGAATGAAGATGCTGGTGATTCTACTGTATGAGAACAGCGCGACTGAGTGGAAAGAGCCTGGACCTGGGAGTCAGAGGACCTGGGTTCTAATTCCGGCTCCGCCACTTGTCTGAATCTGTAGGTGAAGTAATGGGCAAAGTCAGATTTAAAGAGAAATTAGGTAAGCGACCTAACTTTGGGTTTGTCCCCTGCAAGTGAGACAAACACACCTGTAGACTATAACCTCTTGGTGGGCGGGGAATGTCACGTTTATTGCTGCATTGTACTTTTCCAAGCGCTTAGTATAGTGCTATGTACACAGTAAGCGCTCAATAAATACAATTGAATGAATGAATGAATGCTGGGTGACCTTGGGCAAGTCACTCAACCCGAATACTGTGTCCAACCCGATTATCTTGTATCTACCCCAGAGCTTAGAACAGTGCCTGCCACCAAAGTAAGAAATACCATAATAATAATGATTATTACGATTATTATTCACTTCTCTGGGCCTCAGTTATCTCATCTGTAAAATGGGGAATAAGACTATGAGCCCTATGTGGGACAGGGACTGTGTCCAACTACACCCTCTTGTACCTACCCCAACATATAGCACAAAGAATGCAATTAACAAATACCATTAAATATATATATGTATATTCAAACTCTTTAGCACTGATAGGTCATCAGTAGGTGGGCAGTCACAACTTCTCTGTGCCTCACTTTCCTCATCCGTAAAATGGGGATTCAATATCTGTTCTCCCTCTCCCTTCGTCTGTTAACGGAGACTGTGTCCGAGCTGACGATCTCGTATCTAACCCAGCATTTAGGATGGAACTTTCAACATATTAGGAGATTAATAACTCCCACAATTATCATTAGGTTGGTTGTAAAAGTCTGATTTGACTAAACAGCTCAATCTTTTGACCACCTCACTGTCCTTTGCTAAACGAACAGTCCAGAAAACTCAAGAATATCAGGTGGTGATGATTCTGGTGATGGGGAGGGGAGGAGGAGCAGAGGAAAAGGGGGCGCTCAATCTGGGAAGGCCTCGTGGAGGAGGTGAGCTCTCAGTAGGGCTTTGAAGGGGGGAAGAGAGTTAGTTTGGCGGAGGTGAGGAGGGACGGGGGCCGGGGGTCGACGGCAGGACAAGGCAAGAACAAGGCCCAGTGAGGAGGTGAGCGGTGGCAGAGGAGCGGAGTGTGCGGGCTGGGCTGGAGGAGGAGAGAAGGGAGGTGAGGTAGCGTGGCTCAGTGGAAAGAGCATGGGCTTTGGAGTCAGAGGTCATGGATTCAAATCCCGGCTCGGCCACTTGTCACCTGTGTGACTTTGGGCAAGTCACTTCACTTCTCGGTGCCTCAGTTACCTCATCTGTAAAATGGGGATTAAGACTGTGAGCCCCACGTGGGACAACCTGATTCCCCTGTGTCTACCCCAGCGCTTAGAACAGTGCTCGGCACATAGTAAGTGCTTAACAAATACCAACATTATTATTATTATTAGGTAGGAGGGGGCAAGGGGATGGTCAGCTTTGAAGCCAAGAGTGACGAGTTTTTGCTTCATGCAAAGGTTGATAGGCAACCACTGGAGATTTTTGAGGAGGCGGTCCACGTGCCCACCCCATCGCCCCTACTCCCTCCCTCCGCCCTACTCCTTTCCCCGCCCCTTAGCACTTGTGTATATTTGTACATATTTATTATTCTACTTAATTAATGATGTGTATATATCGAGAATTCTATTTATCTATTTTGATGCTTTTGATGCCTGTCTACTTGCTTTATTTTGTCGCCTGTCTCCCCCTTCTAGACTGTGAGCCCCTTGTTGGGTAGGGATTGTCTCTCTCTGTTACCGAATTGTACTTTCCAAGCACTTAGTACAGTGCTCTGCACATAGTAAACGCTCAATAAATACGATTGAATGAATGAATGAATTTTCAAGTTCTTAAGAGATTAACTGTATTTATCAGACAGCTTCTTCTCCTGCTGATCTCAGAAATCTTGCGACGTTCTGAAGGTCTTTCTTCATTTGGATTTCGTCCACTTGGTCTCCGGTCAAATGGTTAGACTAAACATTTCCACGTTCAGCATTCAGTCCATTTGAAAGTCTTAAACTCTTCATGCTATTCCATATCTAAATGGGAATCTTAGTTCACTCACCGTCTTGTATTCTGTTTTCAAGTCACTTCTGGTTCCGCAATGTGTAATCATCCCTGATGATCGAGCCAGTCACTGCGTGTTTTATTAAGCAAAACAACTTCCTTCTAAGATTTAGCTATGTAGAGAAGCGGCGTGGCTTAGTGGAAAAAGCCCGGGCTTGGGAGTCAGAGGTCGAGGGTTCTAATCCTGGCTCTGCCACTTGTCAGCTGTGTGACCTTGGGCAAGTCACTTAACTTCTCTGTGGGATTAAGACTGGGAACTCCTTGTGGAACGTGGACTGTGTCTAATCTGATCAGCTTGGCTCTAACCCAGTCAGTTCAGTGACTGGCACATAATAAACAGTTAGGAGATACAGCATGGCCTAGTGGCTAGAGCACGGGCTTGGGAGTCAGAGGATGTGGGTTCTAATCGCAGCTCTGCCATGGGTCTGCTCTGTGACCTTGAGCAAGTCACTTCACTTCTCTAGACCTCGGTTCCCTCATCTGTAAAATGGGGATGGAGACTGTGAGCCCAGTGTGGGACAGGGACTACGTCCAACCCTGTTAGCTTGGATCTATCCCAGCACTTAGAATAGTACTTGACACATAGTAAGCGGTTAACCAATGCTATTATTATTATTATCATTATTACTTAATAAGTACCAGCGGGAAAAAGAAGGCAATGTCTCTGAGGAGAGATTGCCCTAGGGATTCCGATGGCACAGAGACCCAGTTGGGAAATGGCAGTCAATCAATCAATCCTGTTAATTGAGCACTTACTGTGTGCAGCGCACTGTTAATAATAATAATAATGATTATGGTATTTTTTAAGTGTTTACTATGTGTCAGGCACCGTTCTAAACTCTGGGGTAGATACTTGTCGGCTGTGTGACTGTGGGCAAGTCACTTCACTTCTCTGTGCCTCAGTTCCCTCATCTGTAAAATGGGGATTAAGACTGTGAGCCCCACGTGGGACAACCTGATTCCCCTGTGTCTACCCCAGCGCTTAGAACAGTGCTTGGCACATAGTAAGCGCTTAACAAATACCAACATTATTATTATTATTATTATTAGATACAAGATATTCAGGTTGGACGTAGTCCCTGTCCCACACTGGGCTCATAGTCTCCATCCCCATTTTACAGATGAGGGAACTGAGGCACAGAGAAGTTACCCAAGTCGCCCAAGGTTACACAGCCAACAAGCGGTGGAGTCGGAATTAGAACTCATGACCCTCTGACTCCCAGGCCCATGCTCTATCCACTAGGCCATGCTGCTCCTTTTTACTCAGTGCTGGGGAAATGTGATAATAATTAGTAATTATGGTATTTGTAAACACTAACAGTGTTAGGACTGTTCTAAGTGCTGGAGCATTGTAGAGTTGGTAGACACACTCCCTGCCCACAGTGAATTTACAGTCTGAATGGCAAGAAGGGATTCTGTGGCAATAATAAAAATAATAATAATAGTACTTGTTAAGCACTTAGTATGTGTCAAGCACTGTTCTAAGTCCTAGGATAGATACAACGAATCAGGTTGGACACAGTTCCTGTTCCACATAGGGCTCCCACTCTTCAGCCTCATTTTACAGATGAGGTCACTGAGGCTCAAAGAAGTAAAATGCCTTGAACAAGGTCACACAGCCAACACAGGACAGAGGCGGCATTAGAACTCACGACCTTCTGACTCCCGGTCCTGTACTCTAGCCATTAGGCCATGCCGCTTCCAGTGGCCTTCAAGTGCAGCAAGCCACCCAAATATCCTTGGCCAATGAGCCAAGAGATGGAGCCCGTAAACCTTGTGCCATTTTGTAATCCTTCCTCATTGATCTGGACTATTCATTCATTCATTCATTCATTCATTTATTCTTTCATTCATTTTTTCAGCTGTATTTATTGAGCGCTTATGTGTGTGCAGAGCACTGTACTAAGCACTTGGGACAGTACAATATAACAATAAACAGATACATTCCCTGCCCGTGACGAGCTTACATTTTGTTCAGAAATATTACTAAATATTCCTGACTCAGATTACAAAACATAAGCATAAAGTAGCTACTTAGGGAGCAGAAAAAGAGGGGGCAAAAGACAGAGACACAGAGAGATCAAAATAGCGGAAGAGAGATAGAGGAAGAGACAGAAAGAGAGCTAATCTACCTTCTTGAGTGGCCACAGTGTGCTGGGTTCTGGCCTGGGAGTCAGAAGGTCATGGATTCTAATCTCAGATGTGTCACTTTTCTGCTGGGTGACCTGAGGCAAGTAACTTCGCTTCTCTGGACCTCACTTCCCTCTTCTGTAAAATGGGGATTAAGGCTGTGAGCCCTGTGTGGGGCTGGGACTCTGTCCAACCCAATTATCTTGAATCTGTTGTGTATTTCATTATTTATCTATTTATTTATAACAATGTCTGTCTCCCTCTTTAGACTGTGAGCTCATTGTGGGCAGGAATACGTCTGTGTGTTATATTGTACTCCCCCAAGAGCTTAGAATAGTGCTTTGCACATAGTAAGCGCTCAATGAATATGATTGAATGAATGAATGAGTATCAACCATAGGACTTAGAACAGTGCCTGGCACATATTAAACTCTGAATAAATGTCATAATTATTATTATTATTATTCCTGCTGGGCAAAGTAGCTAACTTGGGAGGACTCTTCAGGGCCTTCTGAATATGTTTTGCTCCTGCTCCTCTGAATTCCCCTGGAGATCCTATCGATAAGGCGAGATATCCACCCCGATGTATGAGAAATTGGCTCTGATCAAGGAGTGACAGTGTCCACTCCCATAGTCATTGGTGGAGTGTCGGGGAGGAGCCGGGAGAAAGGAAGGGTGAGTGGGGAAACAGGGAAAACCTGAATAGCTTGTATCTAATCTCAGCTCTGCCACGTGTCTGGGGAAGTCACTTCACTTCTCTGGGCCTCAGTTACCTCCTTTGGAAAACGGGGATTAAGGCTGTTGACCCCATGTGGGACGGGGACCGTGTCCAACCCGATTAGGTTGTATCTACCCTCGCGCTTTAGAGCGGTGCTTAGCCCATAGTAAGCGCTAAACAAATACCACAATTACTATGAGTATTGTCTGCTGTGTGACCTTGGGCGGATCATTGTTTTCTATGCTATTTGTTAAGTGCTTACTATGTGTCAAACACCATTTTAAACCCTGGAGTCACGACCCGTTAATTAAGCTGGATATAAGTCCCCGTCCCACACGGGGCTCACAGTCTAAGTAGGAAGGAAAATGGGTACTTAATGCCCATTTTACAGTTGAGGAAACTGAGGCAAAGGGAAGTTAACTGGCTTGGCCGAGGTCACACAGCAATCATTTGGCAGGGCTGGGATTAGAACCCAGGTTCTCTGACTCCCAGGCTTGTGCTCTTTCTACTAGGCCACATTGCACCTTGGAGTTCATTCATTCATTCATTCATTCAATAATATTTATTGAGCGCTTACTATGTGCAGAGCACTGTACTAAGCGCTTGGAATGGACAAATCGGTAACAGATAGAGACAGTCCCTGCCCTTTGACGGGCTTTACGGTCTAGTCGGGGGAGACGGACAGACAAGAACAATGGCAATAAATAGAATCAAGGGGATGAACATCTCATTAAAACAGTAGCAAATAAATAGAATCAAGGTGATGTGTTACATGTGAAGCAGTATGACTGAGTGGAAATAGCCCGGGTTTGGGAGTCAGAGGTCTTGGGTTCTAATCCCAGGTCTGCCTCTAGTCACTGTGTGACTTTGGATAAGCCACTTCACTTCTCTGTGCCTCAGTTCCCTCATCTGTAAAATAGGGATAAAGACTGTGAGCCCCACATGGGACAACCTGATTATCTTGTATGCACCCCAGCACTTAGAATAGTGCTTGCCACATAGTAAGTGTTTAACAAATACCATCATTATAGTTATTATTATTGAATGCCCTCCCCCATCACATCCGCCAAACTAACTCTCTGCCCCTCTTCAAAGCCCTACTGAGAGCTCACCTCCTCCAGGAGGCCTTCCCAGACTGAGCCCTCCCTTTCCTTCTGTTCGTCCTCCCTTCCCCATCGCCCAGACTCCCTCCCTCTGCTCTACCTCCTTCCCCTCCCCACAGCACTTGTATATATTTGTACATATTTATTGCTCTATTTATTTAATTAATGATGTGCATTTATCTATGGTTCTATTCATCTATTTTGGTGGTAGTGAGGCCTGTCTACCTGTACCTGTCTACTTGTTTTGTTGCCTGTCTCCCCCTTCTAGACTGTGAGCCCATTGTTGGGTAGGGATCGTCTCTATCTGTTGCCGAATTGTACTTTCCAAGTGCTTCGTACAGTGCTCTGCACACAGTAAATATGATTGAATGAATGAGTGAATGAATGAATGACTGGGCCAACAAGCCATCAATCAATCATACTTATTAAGGGCAGAGTAATCAATCAATCCATCAATAAGTGGCATTTACTGAGCACTTACTATGTGCAGACCACTATACTAAGCACTTGGGAGAGTACTGGGAGAGTGCAATATTACAATATAATAGAGTTGGAAGACATGCTGCCTGCCCATAAGGTCCTAACAGTCTAAAGGTGGAGACAGATATTATTATAAACAAATTACAGATATGTTCCTAGTACTATGGGGCTGAGGGGTGAATTGGGGGAGCAAATGCAAGTATGAGGGAGAAGAGAAAATGAGGGCTTAATCTGTATATAATTATGAAATTTGTTAAATTCTTACTATGTGCCAGGCACTGTCCTAAGCGCTGGGGTGTATACAAGCAAATTGGGTTGAACACAGTCCATGGCCCACGAGGAAATTAAATCTTTAACCCTCATTTTACAGATGACATAACTGAGACACTGAGAAGTGAATTGACTTGCCCAAGGTCATACAGAACACAAGTGGTGAAGCTGAGATTAGAACCCATGACTTCCAGGCCCATGCTCTGTACACTACATCATGCTGCTTCCCGGCACTTAATATGGTTCCTAGCACAAAATAAGCATTGACCCCTCTAGGCTGTAAGATCCTCGCGACTTCCAACTCTACTGTGTTGTACTTTCCCAAGCTTTTAGCAAAGTGCTCTGCAGACGGTAAGCACTCAATAAATACTACTGCTTGAATAAATACTGTTTCTACTTCTCTAACTACTTCCTGTATCAAAACACTCACACCCCTTTCCTAAAACCCTCTGCTTCTAAGTCAGAGGCCTCTCCTGACCTCCTCTGAGGCCTGCAGTGTGCCCAAGGAGATCAGATGGAAGAGATTTGGGATAAAGAGCAAGGATCATTTTCCTTCTCTACCTAGTTTTCTAGTTTTTTTAATAGTATTTGTTAAGCACTTACATCTATCAGGCACTGTTATAAACCCTGGGGTAGATACAAAGTAATCAGGTTGGCCACAGTCCATGGCCCACAGGGAATCAAAGCCTTAATCCCCATTTTACAGATGACATAACCGAGGCACAGAAAAATAAAATGACTTGCCCAAGGTCACGCAGAAGACAAGTGGTGGAGCCAGTATTAGAACTCAGGTCCTTGTGGCTCTCAGGCAGGTGCTTTATTCACTAGGCCACGCTGCTTCATGCAACTTTAAATTATATCTATATGCTACTTCATACCCCCCACAGAGGTGGCTAAGAGGCTTAGTAATTCCAGGCCTGAATCTCCCCAGATACTTTGTCCTTTTATGTAAATCTTGGAGATTAAAAGGCCAAAGTTATAGGGAAGATTTCTCTCTCTCCCTTCCCACTCCTTTGCAGTTTGTCCATTGTGTTTGACACAATAGGAATCCCAATAAGGTCACATGAGGTAATGGTTGGAGAGTGGAGGTAGGTTTTCCAAGAGTTGTCTTTGCCAAAGAAGTAAATGTGTCACGCTGGAGTTCCTTTCACTTCTCCATAAATCTGAAGATGTAGAATTTGGGCTAGTAACCCTGGCCAATCAATGGTACTTATTGAATGCTTACTGTGTGCAGAGCACTGTACGAAGCGCTCGGGAGAGAACAAAACTACAGAGTTGACAGGCACGCTCCCTGCCCACAGCGAGTTTACAGTCTAGAAGGGGAGGCAACACAAAACCACTTTGTCATCAGCCAATCAATCAATCGTGTGTTTTGAGCACTTACTCTGCAGAACAAGATACCAAGCATTTGGGAGAATATATGAATATTACTAGACCTGATCCCTAACTATAAGGTGTTTACAATCTAGGAGGGGAGACCGACATTAACATATATTACAAGTAGGGGGAAGCAACAGAATTTAAAGTTCAATCAAACAATCAATCGTATTTATTGAGTCCTTACTGTGTGCAGAGCACTGTGCTAAGTGCCAGAGAGAGTACAGTATAACAGAACTCATTGATACATTCCCTGCCTACAACGTGCTTACAGTCGGAGACGGACCTTAATATAAAAAAAAATTATGGATATGGACATAAGTGCTGAGGGACGGAGGGAGGAGTGAATAAAGGGAGCAAATCCAAGTGCGAGGGCAGAGCAGAAGGGAGAGAGAGGAGAGGAAATGAGGGTTTGGTTGGGAAAGGCTACTTGGAGGAGAGGGGCCTTCAGTAAAGCTTTGAGGGTGGGGAGAGGGATCCTCTGTTGGCTAAGAAGAGGGAGAGCATTCCAAGCCAGAGGCAGGACTTGGGCAAGAGGTCGACGGCGAGATAGACGAGATCCAAGTACAGTGAGTGGGTTGGCACTAGGGGAGTGAAGAGTGGGGGCTGGGAGAGGAGCAAGGTGAAGTAGGAGGGGGCAAAGTGATGGACAGATTTAAAGTCGACGGTAAGAAGTTTCTGTTGGATGCAGGTGTGGATGGGCAACCACAGGAGCCCATGGACTGAAAGTTTTGTAGAAAAATGATCTGGGCAGCAGAGTGAAGTATGGACCAGAGTGGAGAGAGACAGGAGGCAGGGAGGTCAGCGAGGAGGCCGATTCAGTAATTAAGGTAAAATAGGATAAGTGCTTGGATTAACGTGTTTTATCAATGTTGTAGAGGTCAAACCGACAGGACTTAGAGACAAATTTAATACGTGGGTTGAAAGAGAGAGATGAGCCGAGGATAGCATCGAGGTTACGGGCTTGTGCGACGGGATGGATGGTGGTTCTGTCTACAGTGACAGGAAAGTCGGGGGAGGGCAGAGTTAGGGCGAGAAGATGAAGAATTCTGATATGGACATGTTAAGTGTGGGGTGTCAGTGGGACATCCAAGTAGAGATGTCCTGAAGGGAGGAGGAAATACGAGACTGCAGAGAGGGAGAGAGATCAGGGCTGGAGATGTAGATTTTGGAATCATCTGCATAGAGGTGATAGTTGAATACATGGGAGAGAATGAGTTCTCTGAGGGAGTGGGTGTAGAGAGAGAATAGAAGGGGACTCACAACTGAGCCTTGAGGGACCCCACAGTTATGGGGTGGGAGGCAGAGGAGGATCCCATGAAGGAGACTGAGAATGAGTGGAGAGAGGAAGAGAATCCGGACAGGACAGTCCCAGTGAAGCCATGGTTGGATAATGTTTCCAGAAGAAGAGGATGGTCAAGCCTGTTGAAGGTAGTGAAAGGTCAAAGCAGATTATGATGAAGTAGAGGCTGTTGGAGTTGGCAAGGAGATCTCTTCAGACCTTTGAGAGGGTGGTTTTTGTGGCGTGAAGGGATCATAGGCCAGATTGGAGAGGGTCAAAGAGAGAATTGGAGAAGAAAAACGAGACAGCAGGTGTAGACAACTTGCTCTAGGAGTTTGGAGAGGAATGGTAGGAGGAAGATAGAGTGATAACTGGAGGGAGTTGATGGGTCAAGGGATGGTTTGGTATTTGTTAAGTGCTTACTACATGCAGAGCACTGTTCTAAGCGCTGGGGTAGATACAGGGTGGCTCACAGTCTTCATCCCCATTTTCCAGATAAGGGAACTGAGGCACAGAGAAGTTAAGTGACTTGCCCACAGTCACACAGCTGACAAGTGGCAGAGCAGGGATAGAGAGTGGAGACATGAGCATGTTTGAAAGTAGTGGGGGGAAAGCCACTGGAGAGAGAACGGTTGAACAGGGCCACCAGGGAGGGAAGAAAGAAGGGCAGAGAAGCAGTGTGCCTTAATGGAAAGAGCCCGGGCTTGGGAGTCAGAGATCATGGGTTCCAATCCCAGCTCCACCACTTGTCAGCTGTGTGATTTTGGGCAAGTCACTTCACTTCTCTGCCTAGTTACCTCATCTGCAAAATGGGGATGAAGACTGTGAGCCCCATGTGGGGCAACCTGATAACCTTGTATATATCCCAGTGCTAAGAACAGTGCTTGGCACATAGTAAGTGCTTAATCCCCATTTTACAGAGGAGATAACTGAGGCACAGAGAAGTGAAGTGACTTGCCCAAGGTCCCAAAACAGACAAGCATCAGAGCCGGAATTAGAACCCACATCCCCTGACTCCCAAGCCCGGGCTGTTTCCACTAAGCCACGCTGCTTCTCTTGGAGAGTGGGAGAAGAAGAGGCCGCCTCTAGAAAGAGGAGCAGAGGACACCGTGTCGCCTGGGGAGAGCCAGGTTTCAGCGATGGCGAGGAAGCTGAGGGACTGGGTCAGGAACGGGTCAAGGTTGAAAGGACATTTTCCCATAACGGAGCGGGGGTTCCTCAGGCCACACTTCAGTCAGGCCTTTCAAAACCTTAGTGAAGGCCCAACTCCTCCAAGAGGCCTTCCCAGCCCAAGCCCCACTTTTCTTCATCTCCCACTCCCTTCTGCATCCCTCTGACTTGCTCCCTTTCCTCTTCCCCCCTCTCCCTGCCCCACAGCACTCATGTATAACTCTATCATTTTATTTATTTGTATTGATGTCTGTTTATTTGTATCTATGTCTTTCTCCCCCCCTTAAACTGTGAGCTTGTTGTGAGCCGGGAATTGTCACTGTTTATTGCCGTATCAACCTTTCCCAAGAGCTAATACAGTGCTCTGCACACGGTAAGGGCTTAATAAATACGACTGAATGGAACTAGGCTGAGGTGGTGTTAGGGGAAGGGGAGGAAGGAGGGGGTACGAGGGGTGGGGAGGGGTTGTATGGGAGTGAGTTGACAGAGGCCGGAGTAGGTGAGGGGAATGAGGGGCGGCGCTGGAACAGGGTAACGGGGATGGGGTGGGAAGGGGTTGGATGGAGGGAGAGGAAGAGGAGGCTACTGGGAAGAGAGGTCAGCGATGGGCAGATTGGAAGGAAGACACTAGCACACTTCCCCCCTTCAAAGCCCTCCTAAAAGCTCACCTTCTCCAGGAGGCCTTCCCGGACAAAGCCTCCGCTTTTCCTCTGCTTCCCTCCCCTCCCCATTGCCCCCAGTCCCTCCCTCTGCTCTACCCCCCTCCCCGCCCCACAGCACTTGTGTGCATATATGTACATATTTATTATTCTATTAATTATGTGTATATATCTATAATTCTACTTATTTATATTGATGCTACTGATGACTGTTTACTTGTTTTGATGTCTGTCTTTCCCCTTCTAGACTGTGAGCCCGTTGTGGGCAGGGATTGTCTCTATTTGTTGCTGAACTGTACTTTCCAAGCATTTAGTACAGCGCTGTGCACACTGTAAGCGTTCAATAAATACGATTAGATGAATGAATGAAAGGAGAACATTGAGGGGGCAAGGTGCAGAGAAGTTCAAGGGTTATTATTATTAATAATAAGAAGAATTATGATATTTATTATGTATATCGGTATCATATGTATATATCTGTATAGGACATGGTGAAGTCAGAGAAGTTCAAGGGTTATTATTAATAGTAATAACAATTATTGTATTTATTATGTATATATCTGTATATATCTGTATTTATTTATATTAATGTCTGTCTCCCCCTCTAGACTGTGAGCTCATTGTGGGCAGGAATGTGTCTGTTTGTTGTTATGTTATACACTCCCAAGAGCTTAGTACAGTGTTTTGCACAGAGTAAGTGCTCAATAAATACGATTGAATGAATAAATGAGTGAATATTAAGCACTTTTTATGTGCCAGGCACTGTTCTAAGCACTGGGCTGGATAGAAGCTAATCAGGTTGAACACAGTCCCCTGTCCCACATGGGGCCCCAGTCTCAATCCCCATTTTATAGGTGAGGGAACTGGGGCAAGGAGAAGTGAAGTGAATTGCCCAAGGTCCCATAGCAGAGAAGTGGCGGAGTCAGAATTGGAACCCATGACCTTCTGACTCTCAGGTCCATGCTCTATCCACTATGCCAAGCTGCTTCTCTTGTAAGTGAGATTGTAGGTGAGGTTATCAACAAAGACAACAGGTTATCAAAAGATAAGCATGAAAGTGATGTGGGGGTGGGGAGACAGGCCTACCTATTTAACGGAGACTGTGAGTTCATTATGGGCAGGAATGTGTCTATTTGTTGTTATATTGTACTCTCCCAAGCGCTTACTACGGTGCTCTACACACAGTAAGCAATCAGTAAGTAAGATTGAATGAATGAATGAGTGAAGACTCAGAGTGCATAGACGAAAAAGAGAAGGCGGCTGGAGGATTGAGTGTGGACATGATGAGCTATTAATCAGGGCAGGTTTCCTAATCTGCATCAATTAATCAATCATATGCTTAACAATAATAACTTTTGGTATTTGTTGAGAGCTTCGTACATGTCAGGCACTCTTTTAAGCTCTGGGGTAAATACAAGATAATCAGGTTGGCCAAAGTCCCTGTCTCACAGAGGGCTCACAGTCTTAGTGCCCATTTTACAGACCTGATAATTGAGGCACAGAGAAGTGAAGCGACTCACCCCAGGTTACACAGCAGACCCATGGCGGAGCCAGGATTAGAACCCAGGTCCTTCTGACTCCCAGGCCCGTGCTCTATCCACTAGGCCACAATTACCGTATGCAGAGCGCTGTACTAAGCTCTTGGGAGAGAACAGTAAAACAGAGTAGGCAGGTTCCCTTTCCACAGCAAGTATTCCCTTTCCACAGCGAGTTTACGTTCTACAGTCTTTTCTGAACAGAAGAAAGTTTTATAGGGTTACTCACCACTTGCATATGGCAGGATCTCACAAAGCAGAACTCCACAGCAAACTGGACAGGCAGGAGGAGGAACAGGAAGGAGAGCAGATCAAGGAACTTCCTCCCACCAGTTTACATGGCTCTCATTCCCAAATCATTCTAGGCCCCAGATATGTTTCCCTACTTTCCCCACAATCCTTGTCCTCAGCTTCACCTCCAATTGAATCCGCTTGAACATCACCACGCCCAGGGCCGGGTCAACCTGGACACATCCTCCCGCAGTAACTCTGTACTTCCAAAATGGAGACAGGAATTTATCCCCGCTCAAGCTTCACGTGGCCTGGGGGAAAGAGCATGGACCTGGGAGTCGGAAGGTCATGAGTTTTAATCCAGGCTCTGCCACTTGTCTGCTGGGAGGCCTTGGCAAGTGGCTTTACTTCTCTGGGCCTCAGTTCCCTCATCTGTAAAGTGGGGATTGAGACTGTGGGCCTCATTTGGGAAAGGACTGTGTCCAACTCTATTTGCTTGTACCGGCCCCAGCGCTTAGTACCGTGCCTGGCAAATAGTAAGCACTTAAATGCTATGATGATGATGATAATGATGATATTATTATTATTGCTATAATAATAATAATAATGTTGGTATTTGTTAAGTGCTTACTATGTGCAGAGCACTGTTCTAAGCGCTGGAGTAGATACGGGGCAATCAGGTTGTCTCACGTGAGGCTCACAGTTAATCCCCATTTTACAGATGAGGGAACTGAGGTACGGAGAAGTTAAGTGACTTGCCCACAGTCACACAGCATTATTATTAATCCCAGCTCTGCCATTTGCCTGCTGTGTGACCTTGGGTAGGTCACTTAACTTCTCATTGCTTCAGGTCCCTCATCTGCAAAATGGGGATTCAGTGAGAAGCAGCGTGGCTCAGTGGAAAGAGCACGGGCTTTGGAGTCAGAGTTCATGGGTTCGAATTCCGGCTCGGCCACTTGTCAGCTGTATGACTTTGGGCAGGTCACTTAACTTCTCTGTGCCTCAGTTACCTCATCTGTAAAATGGAGATTAAGACTGTGAGCCCCACGTGGGACAACCTGATTCCCCTGTGACTACCCCACCGCTTAGAACAGTGCTCAGCACATAGTAAGCGCTTAACAAATACCAACATTATTATTATTATTACCTGTTCTCCCCATTACTTGTAGGCTAAAGGGAGTAGCCTGATTAACAGTAAATCTGAGTAGATACTCTGCATCCTGTGGTCAAGACTTAACCCTGGTCATGTCTATAGGTGCTTAGCAAATATCAACATTATTATTATTAATATTACAGTCACTGACTATGTATGCTGATTAGCTCACTCACTGTGTACTGATTAGTTGTGTTGAGTTCCACCTAGGAAAACCGTGACTGACAAGGCCAAGATCCACCTTATCAGCCCCTTAGCAACGACCCATCACCGACCACCGTCACCCGGAGTCCTGAGACCCCAAATTATCAGCAACTCTGGCAGTGGTGAATTCCTGACTGCCGCCCCCAACCTTGAGACCCCCAAATCATCAACAAACCTGACAGCAGTGAATTACTGGTCATAAACCCATAGCCTGGACACCCAACACCTACGTTCGCAGAAGACGTCTTCAGCCACAGACTGTCTGCTGGATTCATTCATTCATTCAATAGTATTTATTGAGCACTTACTATGTGCAGAGCTCTGTACTAAGCGCTTGGAATGTACAAATCGACAACAGATAGAGACAGTCCCTGCCCTTTGACGGGCTTACAGTCTAATCGGGGGAGACGGACAGACGAGAACAATGGCAATAAATAGAATCAAAGGGAAGAACATCTCATTAAAACAATAGCAAATAAATAGAATCAGGGTGATGTACATCTCATTAACAAAATTAATAGGGTGATGAAGATATATACAGTTGAGCGGACGAGTACAGTGCTGAGGGGATGGGAAGGGAGAAGGGGAGGAGCAGAGGGAAAGGGGGAAGAAGAGGGTTTAGCTGCGGAGAAGTGAAGGGGGTGTAGAGGGAGCAGAGGGAAAAGGGGAGCTCATTCTGGGAAGGCCTCTTGGAGGAGGTGAGCTTTAACCCAAAGCCGATAATGAAGGATCTTGGCGTATAATGAGACGCTAATAAAGACTACAACGACAAACGGGGGGGGCGGGGCGGCATATAATATACCAATCCAGCACGCGAATAAATGGGACTTGAGGGGAGGGTTCGGACTAGAGGGAAAGACTTGGTGCCGCAACAGCCGGGGAGCAGCGGGAAATATAAGGATGGGCTCATCCTCAGTTCTCTGTCTTTGGCTACCAAAGAACCACTGACCTCTGTGTTGCAACAAAATGAATAAAAGGCTAGCCTAACCTGACTCATTACGGGGGATATTTTCCAGCAATCCTATTAGAAAGGATTTGAAAATATTCATTCATTCATTCAATAGTATTTATTGAGAGCTTACTATGTGCAGACCACTGTACTAAGCGCTTGGAATGGACAATTCGGCAACAGATAGAGACAATCCCTGCCCAGTGACGGGCTCACAGTCTAAACGGGGGAGACAGACAGCAAAGCAAAATACCAGCAGGTGTGTGAGCGAAAATACCTGCCTAGATAGGGAAAAGAACAAAGTAGTCTGGCCTATTGGAAAGAGCACAGGCTAATCCTGTTATATTGTACTCTCCCAAGCGCTTAGTACAGTGCTTGACACACAGTAAGCACTCAATAAATACGAATGAATGAATGAATGAATGATCCCAGATCTCCCGTTTGCCTGCTGTGTGACCTTGGGCATGTTACTTAACTTCTCTGCGCCTCCATTTCTGCCTCTGTAAGATCTGCTTTCCATCTTATTTGGACCGTGAGCCCCTCATGGGACAAGGACTATGTCTGACTTCATTATTTTATATCGACTACACTCCATAGTACATAGTAAATTCTCGGCATATATCATTATCATTATCATGGTTATTACTGTCAAAAGACTTAAAACCTGGAATAAAATCAGTCAGAATTGAATAGAGCTCAAGGTTGAGGCAGAAAAGTAACTGCTCTCAAAATTTCTGAGAAGCAGCTTGGCCTAGTTGAAAGTGCACAGGACTGGAAGTCAGTTAATCTGTTTCAAATCCTACCTCTGCCACTTGCCCACTGTGTGCTCTTGGGGAAGTCATTGAACGTCTCTCTGTGCCTCAGTTTCCTCATCTGTAAAATAGGAATGAAATACCCATTTTCCCTCCTTCTTAGATTCTTCACAGGTAATGTTTATGAACACTCCAAGTTTGAGACTGATTTATGAGTCTGAAAATGATCTCAGCTCTAGGTTCTCAAGAATTCCAACTTCTGTTATCACACCAATCTACCACTTAGAGTTTGCTCTTTTCGAAGCATTTTGGCAGATAAATGTGGAAACTTCATTTTTTTGGTATCGAGGACTGTTTGCTGTAAAAGAAAGCTGACAGAATCTGAGTTCCTTTTGGTGTTCTTAGGCAATATAAGAAACGTTCATGAATATTCTTCGGGTTTTTTTATAGTATTTGCTAAGCACTCACAGATATTTGAGAAGTCTCATGGCTTAGTGGATACAGCACAGGCTTGGAAGTCAGAAAGACCTGGCTTCTAAACCCAGCTCCTCCACTTGTCTGTTGTGTGACTGAGCATGTCTCTTAACTTCTCTGGGCCTCAGTTACCTCCTCTGTGAAATGGGGATTAAGACTGGGAGTCTCCTTGGTAGACAGGGACCGTGTCCAACCTGATTAACTTGTATCTACCCATTGTTTAGTACAGTGCCTGGCGCATCAACATCTTACAAATACCATTTAAAAAAAGCATTCATTCAATAGTAGTATTTATTGAGCGCTTACTATGTGCAGAGCACTGTACTAAGCGTTTGGAATGTACAAATCAGATAGACACAGTTCCAGCCCTTTGACGGGCTTACAGTCTAATTGGGGGAGACAGACAAGAACAATGGCAATAAATGGAATCAAGGGGAAGAACATCTCATTAAAACAATACCAAATAAATAGAATCAAGGTGATGTACATCTCATTAACAAAATAAATAGGGTAATGAAGATATATACAATTGAGCGGATGAGTACAGTGCTGAGGGGATGGGACGGGAGAGGGGGAGGAGCAGAGGGAAAGGGGGGAGAAGAGGATTTAGCTGCGGAGAGGTGAAGGGGGAGGTAAAGGGAGCAGAGGGAAAAGGGGAGCTCAGTCTGGGAAGGCCTCTTCAAGTGGTTAGGTAATGGAGGAGGGCTGCAACGATATAGGAGGGGAACGAGAAGGTGGGAAGGTGAGAGATGAGTCAGGGAAAGCTTCCTGGGGGAAAAGGGAATTCAGAAGTTCCTTAGAAAATGGAGCGCAGAGGAGGGAGTTCCAGGATGGAGAAAGGGCATGAGCATGCGGTCAGTGACGAGACAGTCAAGAATGAGACACCGTGAACAGGTTGGCTTGAGAGGAGTAAAGAAAATCGTTTTCTGTTACTTTCTGTTATATTCTGTTATTTTACAGGAAAAAGACACTTACTCTGCGTCAAACACTGGGGTAGGTACAAGTCATTTAGGTTGGACACAGTCCCTGTTCCACAGTAAGTAGGAAAGTGAACAGGTATTGAGTCCCCCATTTTGCAGTTGAGGAAACGGAGCCACAGAAAAGTTAAATGACTTGCCCAAGATCACACAGCAAGCAATTGGAAGAGCGGGATTAGCACCGAGGTCCTCTGACTCCCAGACCCACACTCTATCCACTAGACCACTTTGCTTAAAAATGAATGGGAGAATTAAAAGCTCAATATAGCAGCGTGGCTCAGTGGAGAGAGCATGGGTTTGGGAGTCAGAGGTCATGGGTTCTAATCCCATTTCCACTGGTTGGCAGCTGTGTAATTTTGGACAAGTCATGTCTCTTCTCTCTGCCTCAGTTACCTCATCTCTTTTTAAAATGGGGATTAAGATTGTGAGCCCCAAGCAGGACAACGTGATTACCTTGTAACTACCCCAGTGCTTTGAACAGTGCTTTGCACAAAGTCAGCGCTTAACAAATGCCATCATCATCATTATTATTATTACTATAGGGTAATGTAAATGATCAAATGGCAGCTGTTTTCCAAAATGTAGTATTGGGATTTCAACAATAGGAAGTCTATGTATTAAAAATGTCTTAAAACGAGTGACAGCTATATGCTAAAGTGAAAGATCACTGAGGGCAAGGGTTACGTCTACCAAATCCACTGTCTCCCAAGTGATTAGTGTAGTGCTCAGCACACAGCAGGTGCTGAATAAATTTCACTGATTAATTAGTATGATGTAAATACAGAATCTGTAACGGATCGAGCTACTCCCGTGAAGCTGCTCATCGAAACCTAAGTAATCCAGGTTGGAATGTTTCTCCCTATTCCTTAGACTGTGAGCCTCAGGTGGGATCTGATTATCTTGTTTCTACCTCAGTGTTTAGTACAGTGCTTGGCACATAGTAAGAACAAATAAGACAATTATCATTATTCTTATTCACTCGGCGATGAAGGGGAGAAAGCTAGCCATTCTCCTCCTCCTTTATTTTCCCATTGCCTACCCATTTAACTTGCTTTACTCTGGGAAACTCTGGGTCCTTTGTTCTTCCCAGTCTGTTCAACTTTTGGGGGGAACTAAATACATCATTCACAGTTCCTCCAACAACCCAGCCCACACACTTCACGACTCTAACACCAACCAACTCACGGTACCTCGATCTCATCTATCCGCTTGCTGATCTCTCACCCGCATCCTGCCTCTGGCCTGGAAACCCTCCCACCTCATGTCTGACAGAAAATTTCTCTCCCCATCTTCAAAGCCTTATTAAGAGCACATTTTCTCCAGAGGCCTTCCAGGACTGGACTCCCATTTTCTCCTCACCCACTCCCTTCTGTAACGCCCTTGCAGTTAGATTTGCTCCCATTATTCACCCCCTCCTTCAGCCCCACAACACTTACATACATATCGGTAATTTATTTATTTATACCATCGTCTGTCTCCCCCTCTAGATTGTGATCTCGTTATAGATAGGGAACGTGTCTACCACATCTGTTATTTTGTACTCTCCCAAACCCTTAGTACAGTGTTCTGCACATAGTGAGCACTCAATAATTATGATTGATTGATGGATCGATTCACGTAATTTCAACTATCACCTTGTGAGCCCGTTGTTGGGTAGGGATTGTATCTGTTGCCAAATTGTACTTTCCAAGCGCATAGTACAGTGCTCTGCACACAGAAAGAGCTCAATAAATACAATTGAATGAATGAATGACTCCCACATCTCCACCTTTTCCTCTCCATCCAGTCTACTGTCAGGTTGATCCTAGCTCAGATGATCTCCCATCTTTATTACTGCATCAGCCTCCTTGCTGACCTCCCTGTCTCCTGTCTCTCCCCTCTCCAGTCCACACTTCACTCTGCTCCCGAGATCATTTTCCCACAAAAACGTTCAGCACATGTCTCCCCTCTAATCAAAAACCTCCAGTAGTCACCCATCCTCCTCTGCATCGAATAGAAACTCCTCACATGGGTTTTAAGGTATTCGATCAGGCCACCCCTCCTCCTAACTTACCTTGTTGATCTCCAACTATAACCCAGCCCGCCCATTTCCTTCCTCTAATGCCAACCTACTCACCCTATCTCAATTTCAGCTATCTCACCATCAGCCCACATCCCGGCCTGGATAATAACAACAATAATAATAACTGTGGCATTTCTTAAGCCATTACTGTGTGTGCCAGGCACTGTTTGAAGCGCTGGGGTGGATCCAAGCAAATCGGGTTGGACACGGTCCCTGACCCACACGGGGCTCGCAGTCTTCATCCCCATTTTAAAACTGAGGTAACTGAGGCACAGAGCAGTGCAGTGATTTGCCCAAGGTCCCACAGCAGACAGGTGACAGAGCCAGGTCCTTCTGACTCGCAGGCCATGCTGCTTCTCCTTCTCCTTCATATGGGGCAGACCACCATTCCCCCCACCTTCAAAGCCCTCCTAAAATCACAGCCCATCATTGGGCAGGGATTGTCTCTATCTGTTGCTGAATTGTCCATTCCAAGCGCTTAGTACAGTGCTCTGCACATAGTAAGCGCTCAATAAATACTATTAAATAAATGAACATCTCCTCCAAAAGGCCTGCCTTGACTAAACCCTCATTTCCCCTACTTGCTTTCACTTCTAGGTCACCCTTGCACTTAGATCTCTACCCTTAGAACAGTGCCTCACACATAGTAAGCGCTTAACAAATACCACTATTATTATTAGTAGTAGCAGTATTATTATTAAAGCACTTGATCTTCATCCCACCCTTGGCCCCGCAGCACTTACGTACATATCAATGCCTGTCTCCACCCTCTCTAGACTGTAAGCTCCTTGTGGGCAGGGAATGTGTCTTTTTATTGTTGTACTATACTCTTCCAAGTGCTTAGTACAATCAGCGTTTAGTACAGTGACCGGCACACAATAAGAGCTTAACAAATACCAGAATTATTATTACAGAGATCTGCACTCAATAAATACGACTGAATGAACGAATATAATATTAATGTTGGTATTTGTTAAGCGCTTACTATGTGCAGAGCACTGTTTTAAGTGCTAGGGTAGATACCGGGTAATCAGGTTGCCCCACGTGAGGCTCACAGTTAATCCCCATTTTACAGATGAGGAAACTGAGGCACCGAGAAGTTAAGTGACTTACCCACAGTCACACTGCTGACAAGTGACAGAGCTGTATTCGAACCCATGACTTCTGATTCCCAAGCCCGGGCTCTTTTCATTGAGCCCACGCTGATTCTCTGAATATCCCTATACTGTCCCTTTTCTGCTATCCGCATATATTTCAATGCTTGTCTCGCCCTCTAGACTATAAGTTACTGGTGGGCAGGGTTCCTATCTACCAATTTATTATATTGTGCTCGCCCAAGTGCTTCGTATATTGGTTTGCATACAGCAAGTGCTCAAAGGGTTGATTAAATCATTGACAAGAATCACACCTCCTCCAAGAAGTCTTCCCTGACTAATGCCTCAGCTTTCCACTCAATTTCTCCCTCCAAAACTCTTCCCCCAGTCCCTACCCTCTGTTACTGAGTCAGTGACTCAGTCAATCGTATTTTTTTATTGTTTCCTGTGCAGAGCATACAGGGTACGATACAACAGAGTTAGCAGGCACATTTCCTGCCGCAGCCAACTTGCATTCTAAAGGGGGAGACAGGCATTAGTAGAAATAAGTAATTAGCACTATAAATAGAGAAGCAACGTGGCTCATTGGAAAGAGCACGGGCTTTGGAGTCAGAGGTCATGGGTTCGAATCCCTGCTCTGCCACTTGTCAGCTGTGTGACTGTGGGCAAGTCACTTAACTTCTCTGTGCCTCAGTTACCTCATCTGTAAAATGGGGAATAAGACTGTGAGCCCCACGTGGGACAAGCTGATTCCCCTGTGTCTACCCCAGTGCTTAGAACAGTGCTCTGCACATAGTAAGTGCTTAACAAATACCAACATTATTATAATTTAAAGATATGTATGTAAGTCCTGGGGGTTTGAGGGCAGGGGGAATATCAAATGTCCAGGGGACCCAGATCCAAGTGCGCAGATGATGCAGAAGGAAAAGGGAGCCGGGGAAAAGAGGGCTTAATTGAGGAATGATGATATAAATTGGGGATGAAGATATAAATGCAGTTTCTTAGCTTACATACATGAGTTTATCGTGTTGCCTTGAACACTCAGTTCTATAATAATTAAGGTACTTGTTAAGCACTCACTATGTGCCAAACACAGTTCTAAGGGCTAGGAGAGATACAAGTTAATCAGGTTGGACATAGTCCCTGTCCCACAAGGGGCTCACGCTCTTAATCCCCATTTTACAGATGAAGTAACTGAGGCAGGGGGATTAAGACTGTGAGCCCCACGTGGGACAGCCTGATTACCTTGTATCTACCCCAGCACTTAGAACAGTGCTTTACACATAGTAAGCGCTTAACAAGTACCGTCATCATTATTATTATTGACAGGTACTAAGCGCTTAATGGGCACGATAATAATAATAACAACCTGAGATGTTCATCCCCTTGATTCTATTTATTGCTATTGTTCTTGTCTGTCCGTCTCCCCCGATTAGACTGTAAACCCGTCAAAGGGCAGGGACTGTCTCTATCTGTTACCAATTTGTACACTCCAAGCGCTTAGCACAGTGCTCTGCACATAGTAAGTGCTCAATAAATACTATTGAATGAATGAATGAATGAACCCTGTGTGATAGAAGCAGCGGTTTAGTGGGTAGAACACAGGCCTGGGGGTCAGAAGGACCAGGATTCTAATCCCATCTCTGCCATATTACATAGATGAAGTAGCTGAGGCACAGAGAAGTCAAGTGGCTTGCCCAAGGTCACACAGCGGACAAGTGAAGGAGTTGAGATTCGAACTCATGTCCTCCCACTCCCAAGGCTGTACTCTTTCCACTAAGCCACGCTGCTTCTCAGAAGGTGCTCTGCACACAGTAAGCACTCAATAAATACGATTCAATGAATGAAAATGGTCAATAAATACCATCGATAAATAATTATGGTATTTGTTAAGCGCTTACTATGTGCAGAGCACTGTTCTAAGCGCTGGGGAAGATACAGGATAATTAGATTATCCCATGTGGGGCTCACATTTTTTAATCCCCATTTTTGACGATGAGGTAACAGGCACAGGGAAATGAAGTGACTTGCCCAATCAATAATGATTGATTCATTATGAGTATCATCATGGAATGTGTCTGTTGGATGTACTCTTCCGAGTGCTTATTAAGGTGCTCTGTGCACAGTAAGCACTCAAAAGCATGATTGACTGAATGATTGATGGATCATCATCATCATCATCATTACCATTTACTGGGTGAATTTCTTTTTTACCTGAACAGAGTTAATGACACCAAATTTCTGTTTTTCAGATTTGCTCAGTAGGACATACTTCTTTATTTCATCTGGGGACCAAACTGGTTGGCTTACAAGTTCAGTTTTAAAAGCAAAGGGAACTCAGTGGTATTTTTCTTTCTGTTCACCCTTGTGGCCAGTGTGGCAACTTCCCCATTCTTAAAGCTGCCCATCTTTCCCTTGATTGAGTTCACTGAGTAACACTCCTTTGATTCCTCTCCTCCAATTCCCTCCTGGACCCCCTCCAATCTGGCTTCCGTCCCCCTCACTCCACTGACACAACCCACTCAAAGGTCACCAACGATCTCCTTCTTGCCAAATCCAACGGCTTCTACTCCATCCTAATCCTCCTCCACCTCTCAGCTGCCTTCCACACTGCGGACCACCCCCTTCTCCTGGATTCGTTATCCAACCTTGGCTTCACTGACTCCGTCCTCTCCCGGTTCTCTTCTTATCTCTCTGGCCGTTCATTCTCGGTCTCCTTCGTGGGCTCCTCCTCCACCTCCCATCTCCTAACTGTGGGGATCCCTTAAGGTTCACTTCTGGGTCCCCTTCTAATCTCCGTGTACACTCATTTCCCTGGAGAACTCATTCATTCCCACGGCTTCAACTATCATTTCTCTGCAGATGATCCCCAAATCCATATCTCCCTCGCTCCAGGTTCACATCTCCTCCTGCCTTCAAGACATCCCTGCTTGGATGTCCTCCCATCAGGTCAAACTTAACATGTCCAAACAGAGCTCCTTATCTTCCCACCCAAACCCTGTCCTCCCCATGATTTTCCCATCACTGTAGACGGCACCACCATCCTTCCTGTCTCACGAGTCTGTGACCTTGGCGTTATCCTTGACTCCTCTCTCTCATTCAACCCACATAACCCAACCCAATCCATCACCCCAACATGTCGATCTCACCTTCACAGCATCGATAAAATCCACCCTTTCCTCTCCATCTAAACTGCTCCCACGTTAATACACTCATCCTTCCACTGGGTTCAACTCTGATCCAAAAGTGAAAGCCAAAACCAACAGAGATTCTGTTCTCTTAAAACTTTCATTGTTCGTGAAGCCAGTGATGGTTGAAAGCTTCCTTCTACAGTTCCCAGCACTGGGGACTTGGGGCACAAGAAGTTGAACTAGCTTCTTCACTCAACAGTGACTTTGCAAGTGGTTATTATTAATAATAATAATGATAACAATAATAATTGTGGTACTTGTTAAGCACTTACAATGTGCCAGGCATTATACTAAGCACTGGGGTGGACACAATCCAGTCAGGTTGGAAACAGTTCCTGTCTCATATGGGGCTCAGTCTTAATCCCCATTTTATAGATGAGGTAACTGAGGCTCAGAGAAATGAAATGACTTGCTCAAGGTCACCCATTAGACAAGTGGAGGGGCAGGGATTAGAACCCATTAGAACCCCGATTAGACTGTAAGCCCGTCAAAGGGCAGGGTCTGTCTCTATCTGTTACCAATTTGTACATTTCAAGATCTTAGTACAGTGCTCTGCACATAGTAAACGCTCAATAAATACTACTGAATGCATGAACCTATGACCTTCTGACTCCCAGGCCCGTACTTTATCCACTACACCAGGCTGCTTCTCTTGCACAGTAACATGAACCTCTGGTGTATGCTGTTGGAGTTTTCCCAAGCTCCCAAAATGAGAATTCAGCATATAGAATTGGTACAGAGAGTAAGATAATAAAAAACAAAACACAATATGAGAGACCATTCTTTTACTGGCCAAGCTTGAAGCCCTTGAGGGAAATGTCCATTTGCCTTTAATCTCATCCTGAAATGGAATCTGTGAATCGTTCTAGACTGTTAGCTCCTTGTAGATGTGGAATGTGTCTAATCAACTCTGCTAATAAAAATGGTACATGTTAAGCACTTACTATAATAAAAATAATAATGTTGGTATTTGTTAAGCGCTTACTATGTGCAGAGCACTGTTCTAAGCGCTGGGGTAAATACAAGGTAGTCAGGTTGTCCCACGTGAGGCTCACAGTCTTAATCCCCATTTTACACATGCGGTAACTGAGACCCAGAGAAGTGAAGTGACTTGCCCATAGTCACACAGCTACCAAGTGGCAGAGCCAGGATTAGAACCCATGACCTCTGACTCCCAAGCCCGGGCTCTTTCCACTGAGCTACGTTCTAAGCCCTGGGGAAGACAGAAGTCAGTCAGGTCCGACATAGTCCCTGTCCCACATGGGGCTCTTCTGTAATATCCCCATTTTACAGAAGAGGTAACTGAATCCCACAGAAGTTAAGTGGCTTGTTCAAGGTCACGTAGCAGACGTGGTGGAGACGGAATTAGAATCCATGTCCTTCTGACTCCCAGGCCCATGCACTACCCACTAAACCACACTGCTTCTCTGTTATATCATATTCTCCCAAGTGCTTAGTACAGAGCTATGCATACAGTAAGCACTCAATAAATATGGATTGATCGACTGATCATTATTTACCCATTAGAACTAGAGTTCTGAATTTTTTCATCCATTTTCCGGTGTTTCTGCTTTGGAGTCCTCATGTGCTGATAGAAAAGAAACATTCATTCATTCAATCGTATTTATTGAGTGCTTACTATGTGCAGAGCGCTGTACTAAGCACTTGGAATGTACAATTCGGCAACAGATAGAGACAATCCCTGCCCAATGACGGGCTCACAGTCTAATCGGGGGAGACAGACGGCAGAGGAAAACAGAATGAAACAAAAACAAGATAATATTATCACAATAAATAGAATCAAGACACAAGAAACACAACGACTGAACGTAGTAATCCTTAGAACCATTCACTTGTATGTCTCCTACTGCTTAGTAAAGTGCTAGGCTCGTGGTGTTTAAGAAATACCATTATTATGATTATTCTAGAAGCCGCTTTGTAGACGGAGTTCTCTGTGAGAAGCGGTGGGGCCTATTGGAAAGAACATGGGCCAAGGGATCAGAAGGCTCTAGGCCCACTTCCTCTACTTGTCTGCTGGGTGACCTAGGGCAAGTCACTTTATTTTCTTTATTCATTCTATCAATTGTATTTATTGAGCACTTACTGTGTGCAGAGCACTGTACTAAGCACTTGGAAGGTACAATTCAGCAACAAAGAGAGACAATCCCTGCCCACAACGGGTTCAGTCTAGAAGAGGGGAGACAGGCATAAAAACAAGTAAACAGGCATCAGTAGCATCAATATAAATAAATAGAATTATAGATATATACACATCATAGATATAAATAAATAGAATAATAAATAAGCAATATATAGACAGGTGCTGGGGGGTGGGGAGCAGAGCCAAAGGAGCCAGTCAGGGTGATGGAGTGGGGAAGGGGCTTAGTCTGGGAAGGCCTCCTGGAGGAGGTGAGCTCTCCGTAGAGTTTTGAAGGTGGAAAGAGAGTTAGTTTGGCATATGTTCATTCAATAGTATTTATTGAGTGCTTACTTTGTGCAGAGCACTGTACTAAGCACTTGGAATGTACAACAGATAGAGACGGTCCCTGCCCATTGACGGGCTTGGGAGGTCATTCCCAGGTAGGAATGGGCCAAGGGTCGACAGTGGGACCAGTGAGAACGAGGCACAGTGAGAATTTTTTCAATTTCCATCTGTAGAATGGGGATTAAATATCCGTTCTTCTTCTCGCCTTAAACTGTGAGTTCCATGTGGGACAGAGATTGAGTCTGATCTGCTTATCTTGTATCATCTAATAATAATAATAATGATATTTGTTGAGCATTTACTATGTACCAGGCACTAAACTAAGCACTGGATTCGCACTCTCTCAGAGGAGGGTCACCTCTGAGACTCCCTGAGCCTCTGTGGAAAGTCACGTAATGAAATTGCAATTATTGAGCTGAGGCACCACCATTCTGTGGAAACACAGTCTTAGCAGAAGTAACGCCATTTTGAGGAGCATGTGGAAGAGAACTTTCAAAATACCAGTGTGAAAAGTACCTTCTGGGTTAGAAAATCCTTTTTAACTACTGAATTTTCCTGCTGACTATTAAGAAAGTGTCAACAAGCTCTGGGGCCCAAGATGACCTTATCTGGGAATCAAGTTACCTCTGCAAGTGTTTGTGATGCGCATGTTGGGGGAGGGGGTGGCTACTGTTTGGGTATAAAGGTAACTGAAACAGTGTCTTGGGGTCTTACACTAATCACCTCTAGAGGTGTGGTGTTTGACCTGCAGAACAAACTTTGGAGTCTGTCATATATGGTTCTCACTGACCATGCAGAAGAACAGGCATAATTTTACGTGCAACACCTCCCACCCCCTAAATGTGAGGGTCCCTCAAGGTTCAGTTCTGGGTCCCTTCTATTCTCCATCTACACTCACTCCCTTGGAGAACTCATTTGCTCCCACAGCTTCAACTACCATCTCTATGCAGGTGGCCCACAAATCTACATCTTCTCTGATCTCTCTCCTTCGGTCCAGGCTCGCATCTCCTCCCACCTTCAAGACATCTCTACTTGGGATGTCCTCCCGTCACCTCAAACTTAACATGTCCAAAAGAGAGCTCCTTATCTTCCCACCCAAACCCCGTCCTCTCCCGGACTTTCCCATCACTATAGACGGCACCACCGTCCTTCCCGTCTCACAAGCCCGTATCCTTGGCGTTATCCTTGACTCCTCTCTCTCGTTCAACCCATATATTCAATCCGTCACCAGATCCCGACTGTCCCATCTTCACAACAGCAGAAAAATCTGCCCTTTCCTCTCCATCCAAACTGCTACCGATTAATACAATCACTCATCCTATCCCACCCAGGTGACTGCATCAGCATCCTTGCTGACCTCCCAACCTCCCGTCTCGCCTCACTCCAGTCCATACTTCACTCTGCTGCCCAGATCATCTTTCTACAGACCTGTCACCCCACTCCTCAAAAACCTCCAGTGGTTGCTCATCCACATCCGCATCGAACAAAAACTCCTCATCATTGACTTTAAAGCAGTCCGTCAACTTGCCCCCTCCTACCTCACCTTGCTTCTCTCCTTCCACAACCCAGCCCGCATACTCCGCTCCTCTGGAAGCAGCGTGGCTTAGTGGAAAGAGCCCGGGCTTGGGAGTCAGAGGTCGTGGGTTCTAATCCCGGCTCCGCCGCTTGTCTGCTGTGTGATCTTGGACGAGTCACTTCACTTCTCTGTGCCTCAGTTACCTCATCTGCAAAAATGGGGATTAAAAAATGTGAGCCCCACAATCTGATTATCCTGTATCTACCCCAGTGCTTAGAACAGTGCTCTGCACATAGTAAGCACTTAACAAACACCAAAATAATAATAATAACCTCACTGGGCCTCCATCTCGCCTGTTTCACCACTGACCCCTAGCCCACATCCTGCCTCTGGCCTGGAACGCCCTCCCTCCTCAAATCCTCCAATGACTCTCCCCTCCTTCAAAGCCTTACTGAAGGCCCATCTCCCCCAAGAGGCCTTCCCAGACTAAGCCCCACTTTTCCTCATTTCCCACTCCCTTCTGTGTCACCCTGGCTTCCTCCCTTTGCTCTTCCCCCCTCTTAACATCACAGTGCTTATGTACATAGCTATCATTTTATTTATTAGTATCGATGTCTGTCTCCCCCAACCCTAGACTGTGAGCTCCTTGTGGGCAGGGAATGTCACTGTTTATTGTTGCATTACACTTTCCCAAGTGCTTAGGACTGTGCTCTGCACACAGTAAGTGCTTAATAAATATGACTGACTGAATGAATGACTCAATCCATCAGTCATATTTATCGAGTGCTTACTATGTGCAGAGCACTGTACTAAGCGCTTGGAAAGTATAGTTCGGCAACAGATAGAGACAATATCTACCCAACAAGAGGCTCACAGTCTAGAAGGAAATACAAGCAAATCAGGTTGGACACAGTCCCTTTCCCATATGGAGCTCGCAGCCTCAATCCCCATTTTACAGATGAGGGGACTGAGGCCCAGAGAAGTGAAGTGGCTTGCCTAAGATCACACAGCTGACAAGTGGCAGAGCTGGAATTCATTCAATAGTATTCATTGAGCACTTACTATGTGCAGAGCACTGTACTAAGTGCTTGGAATGTACAATTTGACAACAGATAGAGACAATCCCTGCCCAGTGACGAGCTCATAGGAATTAAAACCCATGACCTTCTGACTCCCGGGCCTGGACTCTAGCCACTACACCATATTGCTTTCGGCCTCTACCTCAACACTCTATACAGTGTCATCATGATGATGATGGTGATGATGATTTAAAAGAGCTAGTATTCGACAAGATCAGTTCAATTCAATTCAATCGCATTTACTGAGCGATTACTGTGAGCTTGGGAAAGTACAATAGAACAACAAACAGATACATTTCTGCCCACAGTGAGCTCACAGTCTAGAGGGGGAAGACAGACATTAGTATGAATAAATAGGTAAATACATCAGTAAATGAATAAATAAATTACAGATTTATACATCTGTTCTGTGGTCATCTCTCAACCAAGGGAATAGACCCTTTTAGTTACAGACTGTAAGCTTGTCCTCTAGATTTTAAGTGTGCTGTGGGCAGGGGAACAGTTTTACCAACTCTGTTATTATTTCGTTCTCCCAAGACCTTTAGAGAAACAGTGTTGCTTAGTGGATAGCGCATGGACCTGGGAGTCAGAAGGACCTGGGTTCTAATCCTGACTATGCCACATGTCTGCTGTGTGACCTTAGACAAGTCACTCAGCTTGGCTTAGTGGAAAGAGCCCGGGCTTGGGAGTCAGAGGTCATGGGTTCTAATCCCTGTTCCGCCACCTGTCAGCTGTGTGACTTTGGGCAAATCACTTAATAACGTTGGTATTTGTCAAGCGCTTACTATGTGCAGACAGAGCACTGTTCCAAGCGCTGGGGTAGATACAGGGAAATGAGGTTGTCCCACGTGAGGCTCACAGTCTTCATCCCCATTTTACAGATGAGGGAACTGAGGCACAGAGAAGTGAAGTGACTTGCCCAAGTCACACAGCTGACAAGGGGCAGAGTCAGGATTCGAACCCATGACCTCTGAACCCCAAGCCTGTGCTCTTTCCACTGAGCCTCTCTGTGCCTCAGTTACCTCATCTGTAAAATGGGGTTCAAGACTGTGAGCCCCACGTAGGACAACCTGATCACCTCAAATCTACCCTAGCTCTTAGAACAGTGCTTAGCACATAGTAAGCGCTTAACAAATACCATTATTATTATTATTATTATTATTGTTCTCTGGGCCTCAGTTACCTCGCCTGTAAAATGGGGATTAGGAATGTGAGACCCATGTGTGATAGGGACTGCTTCCAACCTGATTAACTTCTATCTTCCTCAGCGATTAGAACAGTGCTTGGCGAGTAGTAAGCTCTTAACAAGTACCATAATTATTATTATTACAGTGCTCTGCACACAGTTGGTGCTCAACAAATACAATTAACAATGATGACAGGAGCCCAGACACTTTTTTTTAACACCCCAATGGATATTACCCAGAGAGCATTTCACAGGGAATTTAAAATAAAAATACAGATGACCTAAACTATGATACTGCTCCCCTTTATAAGGTTGATTTATTGACACTTGTTTCTCCGCAAATATTTATCTTGGGAGCACATTCTGAGTGATTAAGGGAAACAAATAGAATAAAATTACTGAGTCCTAATAATTTGAGGAAATGTACAGAAACAGAAACCAGAACCTGATCTCATCTGTTTCAAGCATGTTTCAACATGCCCAGTTCCACTTCCTCTTCTCACATGCTGTAATAGATGAGCCTCTTGGGAGTTGGACAAAATAACAAGAACAAATGGTTTGTTTAATAAATTAACCTGTTGGGTCTTTTCCCAAAGTCTTTAGATACTACAAATAACCAATGATTTGGGAAGGACAAATACAACCGAATAAATTTTGTCTCCTATGGAAGATCACCTAGTCTAAAGAGAAATAAAAACTCTGTCGGTTTAGATTTCCTGTAGGCTTTAGAGGCCAAACCTCACACGAAGTATCTTTGGCAAAGCTGTGAAAGTGTGGTCTTAATTGAACTACTCTTAAGTGGGTGAGCAGGCGGTTTAAGTTTGGTTGGAGACCAGCATGGCCTAGTGGAACAAGCAAGGGCCTGACAGGCTTTAATCCCAACTCCACCACTTGCCTGCTGTGTGACCTGGTGTCAGTTGCTTTAACTGCTTTGGGCCTCGGTTTCTGCATTTGTAAAAGGGGGATTCAATACTTATTTTTCCTCTTACTTAAACTATGAGCCCCATGCGGGGCATGGACTGTATGTCATGATCATCTTGTACCTTATCCAGCACTAAAAATAGCACTTGACACATAGTAAGCACTGACCAAATAATCTTCTTCCTCTTCCCCTTCCTCCTTTTCTCTTCCTTCTCCTCCTCCTCGCCTCCCCAACTCCTCCTTCTTCTTCTTTTCCTCCTCTTCCTGCACCTTTTTCTCCTTTTTTTTCCTTTTCTACTTCCTTCTCCACTTTTTTCTCCTGTCCCACCTCCTTCTCTTCCTCTTCCTTTTTTCTCCTCCTCCTTTCTCTTCATCTACTTCCTTTTCTTCTTCTTCTTAATAAAAATAATGATGCTATTTGTTGAGCACTTACTACATACCAGGCACTGTATTAAGCGCTGGAGTGGATACAAGCAAATCAAGTTGAACACAGTCTCTCCATTTTACAGATGAGATAACTGAGGCACAGAGAAGTGAAGTAACTTGCCCAAGTTCACACACCAGACAAGCAGCGGAACCGGGATTAGAATTCACACCCTTCTACCTCCCAGGCCTGTGCTCTATGCACTATCATCATCATCTTCTTTTTCTTCCTTCTCCTTTTTCTTCTCCTTCTTCTTCTTCTTTTCCTTACTGCATAACCTTGGGCAAGTGACTTCATTTCTCTGGACCTGAGTTACTTCATCTATAAAATGAAGTTTGAGACTGTAATCCCCACGTGGGATGGTGTCTGTGTCCAACCTGATTTTTTTATATCCACCCCAACACTTAGTTCAGTGCCTGACACATAGGAAGCGCTTAACAAATACCATCATTTTTATTATATACATATTATTATTATTATTATTAATTTTAAGAGGGCCTTCAAGATAATCCCTGCTCTGTCAATTACTTGCTGTGCGACCTTGGGCAAGTTACTTTTCTTGTCTGTGTCACAGTTTCCTCAGCTGTGAATTGGGGACAGCGGTTGTCCCTACCATTTAGATTAAGAGCCCCATCTGGGATGGGAACTGTGTCCGACCTAATTACCTTGTACCTATCCCTGGGCTTAGAACAGTTTTTGACACATAGTGAACACTTTACAAATACCATGAAAAAAAAAGATGGGGAGAACTGTGGTCTGGCAGGTTTGGAGGGGAAGGGAGTGGCCAGCTAGAGGATGAAGTGGGGGGCAAGGAGCCAGAGATGGGAATCAACCAGGAAAGAGTCATATTTCAAGGTTATAAATAAAATGTTAGCCATTAAACAGATATAATAATGATAATGATATTTGTTCGGCACTGTTTTAAGTGCTGGGGTAGAAACAAGCTAATCAGGTTGGACACAGCTCCACATGGGGCTCGCAGTCTTAATCCTCATTTTACAGATGAGGTAACTGAAGCACAGAAGTGAAGTGACTTGCCCAAGGTCACACAGCTGACACTCGGCAGTGCCGGAATTAGAACCCAGGTGCTCTGACTCCCAGGTCCCTGCACTTTCCACCAGGCCATGCTGTGTCCCACCTTGGTATTATCTTCAACATCTCTCTCATCCAACCCACATATTCAATCTATCATCAAATCCTGTAGCTGGTGCCTTTGTAACATCAGTAAAAACCATCCCATTCCTTTTTATTCAAAATACTATACATTAATACAATCATTCATCCTATCCCACCTGAATTACTGCATCATCTCCTTGCTGACCTCCTAGCCTTCTGTCTCTCATTCATTCATTCATTCATTCATTCATTCATTCATTCATTCATTCATTCATCCATCCATCCATCCATTCAATAGTATTTATTGAGCGCTTACTATGTGCAGAGCACTGTACTAAGTGCCTAGAATGTACAATTTGGCAACAGAGACAATCCCTGCCCAGTGACGGGCTCACAGTCTAATCAAGGGAATAAAATAGTAATAAAAGGTCTATCGATTTGGCATCCCTGATTAGACTGTAAGCCCATCAAAGGGCAAGGACTGTCTCTATCTGTTACTGATTTGTACATTCCAAGCGCTTAGTACAGTGCTCTGCACATAGTAAGCGCTCAATAAATACTATTGAATGAATGAATGAATCTCCACTACAAAAAATCTACAGTCTCTAAAATCCAAACTGCGCTTCGCGCCAAAACCTCCACTCCAATCCACATTTCACTCTGCTGCCCCAATCATTTTTCTACAAAAATGTTCAGAACATGTCACCCCGCTCCTCAAAATCCTCCAGTGGTTGCCCCTCCACTCATATCAAACAGAAACCCCCTCAGAATGGCTTTACAGGAGTCAATCACCTTGTCCCCTCTCATCTTACCTCCTTGATTTCCTATTACAACCCAGACTGCACACTGCATCTCGATCTCAGCTATAATAACAATAATAATAATTCTGGTACTTGTTAAGCACTTACTGTGTGCCAGACCATGTGCTAAGCTCTGGGGTGGGTACGAGCAAATCGGATTGGACACAGTCCCTGTCCCACATGGGGCTCACAGTCTCAATCCCCATTTTACAGATGAGGTCACTGAGGCCCGGAGAAGGGGAGTGACGTACCCAAGGTCACTATCACTAGAGAAGCAACGTGGTTCAGTGGAAAGAGCCCGGGGTTGGGAGTCAGAGGTCATGGGTTCGAATCCCGGCTCCACCACTTGTCAGCTGTGTGACTGTGGGCAAGTCACTTAATTTCTCTGTGCCTCAGTTACCTCATCTGTAAAATGGGGATTAACTGTGAACCTCACGTGGGACAACCTGATTACCCTGTATCTACCTCAGTGCTTAGAACAGTGATCTGCACATAATAAGCGCTTAACAAATACCAACATTATTATTATCATCTCACCATCAACTCTTGCCCACATTCTCCTCATGGCCTGGAACTCGCTTCCCCTCCTTATATTACAGACTACTGTTCTCCCCACACTTCAAAGCTTTATTAAGTGGTTAGTACAGTGCTCCGCACACAGTAAGTGCTCAATAAATACAATTAAATGAATGTTTAGGTCACATCTTCTCTAAGTGGCCTTCCCTGACTAAACCCTCTTTTCTTCTACTCCCTCTCCCTCTGTTTAACCTCCTCCCTTGAATCTGTTGCCTTTTAGCACATGATATTCGCCCTACCCTCAACCACCCAATACTTATGGGAAGCAGCATCGCGTAGTGGATGGAGCACAGGCCGGGCCTGGGAGTCAAAAGGTCATGGGTTCTAATCCCGTCCCTGCCACTCGTGTGTCACGTGACCTTGGGTAAGTCACTTCACTTCCCTGGGCTTCAGTTGCCTCATCTGCAAAATGAGGATTGAGACTGTGAGCCTCATGGGGAACCGGGACTGTGTCCAACCTGATTTGCTTGTATCCACCCCTTAGCCCACTACAGTGCCTGGAACATAGTAAGTGCTTAACAAATACCATAATTACTTACGTATATACCCATAATTTACTTTAATGTCTATCTCCACTTCTATTCTGTAAGCTCCTTGTGGGCCTGGAATGTTTCTACCAATTCTGTTCTACTGCACTCTCCCAAGCACTTAGAAATGTGCTCTAAGTGCACAAAGTAAAAGCTCAAGAAATACCTTTAAGTGATAAAAATAGTGTTGTTTGTTAAGCACTTACTATGGGCCCAGCACTGATACAAGGTCACCAAGTCTGCAACGGACTCACAGTCTAGGGAAGAGGGAGAATGTGCATTGAATCCCCATTTTACAGATGAGGAAATTGAGGCACAGAGAAGTCAAGTGACTTGCCCAAGATCCCACAACAGGTAAGTGGCGGAGCTTGGATTAAAATAATCCTACTTGTTCAGTGCTTACTAGACGCCAGACACTGTACTAAGTACTAGGGTAGATACAAGCAAATCAGGTTAGACATCGTCCCTGGCCCACACAGGGCTCACAGTCCTAATCCCCATTTTACAGGTGAGGTAACTGAGGCACAGAGAAGTTAGGAGTCTCTCCGAAGGTCACACAGCAGACAAGTAGCAGAGGCGGAATTAGAACCCCCGTCCTCTGACTCCCAAGCCCGGGCTCTTTCCACTAGGCCACACTACTTCTTGATAGGTACAACCTTAGCCTAAATTTCAATGTTAGTCACTGGGATGGGTCAACACCTCAGCCCACTGAGTTAGAACAGAGCTACAAAAGAAAGCCTGAGGTCACAGGAGTTTGTTCTTGGCACGGTATGAGCATTTGCTTATGCCGGAGGGAATAATAATGGTAATAATAATGATGGTATTTGTTAAGCGCTTATTATGTGCCAAGTACTGTTTTAAGCGCTGGGGTAGATACAAGATAATCAGGTTGCCCCACGTGGGGCTCACAGTCTTAATCCTCAATTTACAGATGAGGTCACTGAGACACACAGAAGTGAAGTGACTTGCCCAAAGTCACACAGCTGATAAGTGGCGGAGTTGGGATTAGAACCCATGACGTCTGACTCCCGAGCCCGGGCTTCTGCCACTAAGCCACACTGCTACTGTAAAATCTAGAAAATGTGATGGAAGATGTCTTTGATCCCGTCATTTACTGGACCTGATTTTACCTTTTTCATTGCATCCCTGGTTCATGCCTTCATTCACTTGTACTTATTGAATGCTTAATGTCTGCAAAGCACCATACTAAGCGCTTGGGAGAGTACACTACAACAATAAACAGGTACGTTCCCTGCCCACAACAAGCTTAGAGTCTAGAGGGGGAGATGGACATTAAAATAAATTATAGATTTATACCAAAGTGTGGTGTGGATGAGGGTAGGGTGACTATCAGATGCTTTAAAAACCTCCAGTCATTGCCCATCAATCTCCACACGAAACAAAAACTTCTCACTCTAGGCTACAAGGCTGTCCATCCCCTTGCCCCTTCCTACCTCTCCTCCCTTCTCTCTTTCCACCGCCCACCCCGCACGCTCCGCTCCTCTACCGCCCACCTCCTCACCGTCCCCCGTTCTCGCCTATCTCACCGTGGACCCCTGGCCCACGTCCTCCTGCGGTCCCGGAACGCCCTCCCTCCTCAGCTCCACCAAACTAACTCTCTTCCCCTCTTCAAAGCCCTACTGAGAGCTCACCTCCTCCAGGAGGCCTTCCCAGACTGAGCTTCCCCTTTGCCCTCTGCTCCCTCTCTGCCCCCCCCTTCACCTCCCCTCAGCTAAGCTCCCTTTCCCTCTGCTCCTCCCCCTCTCCCTTCCCCTCCCCCAGCAGTGTGCTCATTTGTATAGATTTTTATTACCCTATTTATTTTGTTAATGAGATGTACATCCCCTTGATTCTATTAATCGTGATTATGTTGTTTTGTTTCTGTCCGTCTGCCTCCCCCGATTAGACTGTGAGCCCATCATTGGGCAGGGATTGTCTATCTGTTGCCGAATTGTATATTCCAAGTGCTAAGTACAGTTCTCTGCCCATAGTGAGCGCTCAATAAATACTATTGAATGAAATACTTAAAGGGGGTGGTATCTGTTGTTACTGATTAATACTGTCTTTAAGTGGGAAATTTTGAGAGAGAGCTGGGAGAGCCAGTAATGGAGTTTAGATAAGACATACTCACTGGCATAGAGTACAGTTCTTCAAGGAACAAGTTATTTTGTTCAGTGAGCACACAGTGAGTAGCCTGATTATCAGTGAAGATACTCAGCATGGTTCCAGGGAAGGATTTAAAAACAGAATGCCAGCAGGGCAGGGATTGTCTCTATCTGTTGCCGACTTGTACATTCCAAGCGCTTAGTACAGTGCTCTGCACATAGTAAGTGCTCAATAAATACTATTGAATGAATGAAGGAAGGAAGATAGAGAAAAGAACAGAGCAGCCTGGCCTAGTGGAAAAAGCATGGGTCTGAGAGTTAGGGGACCCGGGTTCTAATCTCAGCTCTAGAGGGGCATGGATAGAGCACAGATCTGGGAGTTAGAAGGTCATGGGTTCTAATCCTGGCTCCACCACTTGTCTGCTGTGTGACCTTGGGCAAGTCACTTCAATTTTCTGGGCCTCAGTTCCCTCATCTGTAAAATGGGAACAGAGAAGTTACATGACTTGTCCAAGATCACACGACAAGCAAGTGGCAGAGTCAGAATTAGAACACAGGTCCTCTGATTCCCAGACTCAGTGCGTTAAAGATAACTGAGGCAGGGACTGTGTCCAACATGTGTAACTTGTATCTCCATATCTAACCCAATGCATAATAAAAATAATAATAATTAAATGCTTACTACATGCGGAGCACTGTTTTAAGTGCTGAGGTATATATGAGCTAATCAGATTGGATGCAGTCCCTGTCCCACATTGAGCTAACAGTCTTAATCTCAATTTTACACTTGAGGTAACTGAAGCACAGAGAAACTAAGTAACTTGCTCAAGGCCACACAACAGACAAGGGGCAGAGCCAGGACCAGAATTCAGGTCCTTCTGACTCCCAGGTCTGTGCTTTAACTACAGTGCTTGACTAATGGTAAGGACAACAAATATCAGTTATTATCACTATTAATATTAATAGGAGCAAGCAAGAAACAGATGATGGCAAGAAACAAATAAAGGAGGATAATGAGGAGAAAGAAAGAAGGTTAAGAGCAGAATTGGAAGGGTAGAGGAAACATCACGGCATAGTGGAATACAACCCGGACCTGGGAGTCAGAAGGCCGTAGGTTAGAGAAGCAGCGTGGCTCAGTGGAAAGAGCCCGGACGTGGGAGTCGGAGTTCATGGGTTCAAATCCTGGCTCTGCCACTTGTCCGCTGTGTGACTGTGGGCAAGTCACTTAACTTCTCTGGGCCTCAGTTCCCTCATCTGTAAAATGGGGATCAACTGTGAGCCTCACGTGGGACTACCTGATGACCCTGTGTCTACCGCAGCTCTTAGAACAGTGCTCTGCACATAGTAAGCGCTTAAATACCAACATTATTATTATTAATCCCAGATCCGCCATTTGTCCGCAGTGCATCCTTGGGCAAGTCACTTCACTTCTCTGGGCTTCACTTACCTCATCTGGAAAATGGGGATTGAGATCCTGAGTCCCAGTAGGGACAGGGACTGTGTCCGACCTGATTTGCTTGTAGACTGTAAGCCGGTCAAACGGCAGGGACTGTCTCTATCTGTTGCCGACTTGTACATTGTAAGCGCTTAGTACAGTGCTCTGCACATAGTAACCGCTCAATAAATACTATTGAATGAATGAGTGAATTTGCTTGTACCCACTGTTTTGGAATAGCATTCCAAAGTATTCCAGCATTTGGTCTAAACGACTCTGTCTTCACCTGGTCGCCATTTCAGGTGGGATGTACACCACGTCTGCAAATTCCAAGGGACCGGAGATTGCTTCTTACCCAGAACAGATAAAGCCTGCCTGAAGAGCCTCTTTTGTCATTGAAGAAAACACACTTGTCTGAGTTCTTTTGTGATTGCCTACTTCTCCTCTATGTTGTAAATAAAGGCACAGCCAAAGTGGAGAGGGGAGCCCGCTGTGTGGAGGTGAATGGATGCTAAAGATGTCAAGCATTTTTCTAAAAACTGGGGAACATACAAGTATTTTGACATATTCCTCCCTTTTCTGATCTATCCAGCACTGAGTGTTACGTGTCCTTGCTTGCGTCACCACCTTGGATTCAAATCCCCACTGCTTTTTTAGTTCCATTCTCTTTTCCAGTACACCCACCCCAGCACTTAGTACAGTGCCGGACACACAGTAAGCGCTTAACAAACACCATTATTATTATTATCATGTTTTTTAACGGTATTTTCCAAGCACTTATTATTCGTCGAACACTGTTCTGCGTTCTAGGGTAGATACGAGTTAGGATGGACCCAATCCCTGTCCCGCCTGCGGTTCACAGTCTAAGTAGGAGGGAGAACAGGTATTTAATCCCCTTTTTACAGTTGAGGAAACTGAGGCACAGAGAAGTTAATTGATTTAGCTAAGGTCACATAGCAAGCAGTTGGCAGATGGGGATTAGAACTCATGTCTTGTGACTCCCAGCCCCCGCTCTTTCCGGGAGGACGCTTCTCAACATCTGCTTCTGCTAGATATTACATAATGGACCCCAGGTAGGAAGGAAGAGGGGGTGGTTGTGGTGGTGTAAATTTTGACGGATTAAAAGTGCCAGGAAGGAAGTCGTGGGTGTAATTAGCGTAAGGTTCTTAAGAAGGAGGTGAAGAGTTGCAATCAAAACCGCTGTAAAAATCAAACTCCTCTACCTCTTAATCTCTTAAAAGCAGTTGCTCAATCAATCAATCAATCCCTGCTATTTACTGAGCATCAACTGAGTGCAGAGTGCTACAGTAAGTGCTCTGAATGGTCAGTCAGTGTGTTTATTGAGCGCTTACTGCGTGCAGAGCACAGTATTAAGGGCTCAGAAGAGTACGATATAGTAACAGGCACACTGCCAGTCCACAGTTAGTTTACAATCTAGAGGGTGGGTACAAGCTTTTCAGTTTGGACATAATCCCTGTCCCACATGGGGCCCACAGTCTTAATCCCCATTTACAGATGAGTTAACTGAGGCCCCGAGGAGTGAAATGCCTTGCCCAAGGTCACAGAGCAGACAAGTGGCAAAGCCAGGATAGACAGGATCCCTGCCCTCCGGGAATTTACAATCTAGTGGGGAAGATGGACCTTACTGAAGCCCTTCTACTTGTTTTGTTGTCCGTCTCCCCGCTTCTAGACTGTGAGCCCGTTGTTGGGTAGGGATTATCTCTATCTGGTGCCAAATTGTACTTTCCAAGCACTTAGTACAGTGATCTGCACACAGCAAGCGCTCAATAAATACGATGGAATGAATGAATGAATGACTAAAATAAATTACAGCTGGGGAAATCTTACTGTCATCTTCAATCTCTCATCTTCCTTGGGCTCCTTCTCTCTTATTTCAACATGCTCAAGTTTTGCTTATTTTATTTTTAATATGTTGTTTTTTCTCTTTGTTGTCCACAAGAACCAACCGACTGGCAGCCAGGCCTATGAAATGGAACTGAGAGGACAAGAGTGACTCCATTTTAGTGAATCCAGGACTTCCTTCCATTTTATGATCCCCTCCAGTTTGTTTTATGATCCCCTCCAGTTTGTGAAATTGTCGACCCCCAGACAAGAAAGATAACCACAACATTCTTTTGACTCCCATGTCAAGAATCCGTGATTAACCCTGACTGCAGCTGCTAATTGTTGACTGCACATATGCTTATCTCTGAACCCAGGAACTGATGGCGAACTCCCCCATTCCTCCCTTCCTCACTAATTGGCTGTATGCTTAATAATAATAATAATGTTGGTATTTGTTAAGCGCTTACTATGTGCAGAGCACTGTTCTAAGCGCTGGGGTAGACACAGGGGAATCAGGTTGTCCCAAGTGGGGCTCACAGTCTTATTCCCCATTTTACAGATGAGGTAACTGAGGCCCCGAGAAGTTAAGTGACTTGCCCACAGTCACACAGCTGACAAGTGGCAGAGCAGGGATTCGAACCCATGACATCTGACTCCAAGGCCCGTGCTCTTTCCACTGAGCCACACTGCTTCTTCAATAAAGGGAATGTTCTGAGGGAAGCTCGGGGTTACATGCCACTCGTATCCCACCGGGATGAACGGACGTGTAGCCACTTTCCTCCTTTCTGCCCGATCCCGACTCCTGTCTCCGAGTCTTTCTATCTATATCACCACCTGAGGTAATCGAACCCTATGATCGGAATTGCCGATCCTCACTCTGACACTTTCAGATTATTTTTCAAGGACACTCTTAAAGCACTTACTCTGCGTCGGACACTGTACTAAGTGATGATGATGATGATGATGATGATGGTATTTGTTAAGCAGCGTGGCTCAGTGGAAAGAGAATGGGCTTTGGAGTCAGGGCTCATGAGTTCTAATCCCAGCTCTGCCACTTGTCGGCTGTGTGACTGTGGGCAAGTCACTTAACTTCTCTGTGCCTCAGTTCCCTCATCTGTAAAATGGGGATTAAGACTGTGAGCCCCACGTGGGACAACCTAATTCCCCTATGTCTACCCCAGCGCTTAGAACAGTGCTCGGCACATAGTAAGCGCTTAACAAATACCAACATTATTATTATTATTATTAAGCGCTTACTATGTGCAAAGCACTGTTCTAAGAGCTGGGGGGGATACAAGGTGATCAGGTTGTTCCAAGTGAGACTCACAGTCTTAATCCCCATTTTACAGATGAGGGAACTGAGGCAAAGAGAAGTTAAGTGACTTGCCCAAGGTCACACTCCTGACAGATCAGGGATTAGAACCCATGACCTCTGACTCCCAAGCCCAGGCTCTTTCCACCAAGCCAAGTGCTGGTTCGATACAAGCGATTCAGGTTGGACACAGTCCCTGTCCCACATGGGGCTCACAGTCTTAATCCCCAATTCCACAGATGAGGTAACTGAGGCACAGAGAAGGGAGGTGACTCGTCCAGGGTCACAAAGCAGATGAGTGGTGAAGTCAGAATTAGAACCCAGTCCTCTGCCTCCCAGTCCTGTGTTCTTTCCACTGTGGAAGAAAAACTTTACAGACTATGCGTCGTGTTCAGGAAAGGGAATGTCAGAGACCAGTTTCTTACTATTAGCTCTTCATCCAGCAGTAGCAGGGAGAGGTGTTGCGCTTTGCATATATTTTTATTACCCTATTTATTTTGTTAATGAGATGTACATCACCTTTATTGCTATTGTTTTAATGAGATGCACATCCCCTCGATTCTATTTATTGCTATTGTTTTTGTCTGTCCGTCTCCCCCGATTAGGCTGTGAACCCGTCAGTGGGCAGGGACTGTCTCTATCTGTTGCCTATTTGTACATTCCAAGCGCTTAGTACAGTGCTCTGCACATAGTAAGTGCTCGATAAATATTATTGAATGAATGAATGAATGCAGAGATTCCTTCTTGCTAGTTAAGGTGTTAGTTTGCTATTTTGCTATGAACCACTGGGACTCCATTTCAGGAAGGGGGATCCATTATAGCTGCCCCGCTGGTAGAGTTCCTTTCATTCATTCATTCAATAGTATTTATTGAGCACTTACTATGTGCAGAGCACTGTACTAAGCGCTTGGAATGAACAAGTCGGCAACAGATAGAGACGGTCCCTGCCGTTTGACGGGCTTACGGTCTGATCGGGGGAGACGGACAGACGAGAACGATGGCGATAAATAGAGTCGAGGGGAAGAACATCTCGTAAAAACCGATGGCGACTAAATAGAATCGAGGCGATGTACATTTCATTAATAAAATAAATAGGGTAATGTAAATATATACAGTTGAGCAGACGAGTACAGTGCTGAGGGGATGGGAAGGGAGAGGGGGAGGAGCAGAGGGAGATGAGGGGAAAAGAGAGTTAAGCTGCGGAGAGGTGAAGGGGGAGCGGTAGAGGGAGTAGAGGGAAAAGGGGAGCTCAGTCTGGGAAGGTCTCTGGGAGGAGGTGAGTTTTAAGTAGGGTTTTGAAGAGGGGAAGAGAATCAGTTTGGCAGAGGTGAGGAGGGAGGGCGTTCCGGGACCGCGGGAGGACGTGGCCCGGGGGACGACGGCGGGATAGGCGAGGAGGTGGGCGGCAGAGGAGCGGAGCATGCGGGGTGGGTGGTAGAAAGAGAGAAGGGAGGAGAGGTAGGAGGGGACAAGGGGATGGACAGTCTTGAAGCCTAGAGTGAGGAGTTTTTGTTTGGAGCGGAGGTCGATGGGCAACCACTGGAGGTGTTTAAGAAGGGGAGTGACAGGCCCAGAGCGTTTCTGCAGGAAGATGAGCCGGGCAGCGGAGTGAAGAATAGACCGGAGCGGGGCGAGACAGGAGGAAGGGAGGTCAGAGAGAAGGCTGACACAGTAGTCTAGCCGGGATATAACGAGAGCCCGTAACAGTAAGGTAGCCATTTGGGTGGAGAGGAAAGGGCAGATCTTGGCGATATTGTAAAGGTGAAACCGACAGGTCTCGGTAATGGATAGGATGCGTGGGGCGAACGAGAGAGATGAGTCAAAGATGACACCGAGATCACGGGCCCGAGAGACGGGAAGGATGGTCGTGCCTTCCACGGTGATAGAAAAGTCTGGGAGAGGACCGGGCTCGGGAGGGAACATGAGGAGCTCGGTCTCGCTCACGTTGAGTTTTAGGTGGCGGGCCGACATCCAGGTGGAGACGTCCCGGAGGCGGGAGGAGATGCGAGCCCGAAGGGAGGGGGAGAGGACAGGGGCGGAGATGTAGATCTGCATGTCACCTGCGTAGAGATGGTAGTCGAAGCCGTGAGAGCGAACGAGTTCACCGAGGGAGTGAGTATAAATGGAGAACAGAAGAGGGCCGAGAACTGACCCTTGAGGAACTCCAACAGTTAAAGGATGGGAGGAGGAGGAGGCGCCCGCGAAGGAGACCGAGAACGACCGGCCAAAGAGATGAGAGGAGAACTGGGAGAGGACGGAGTCGGTGAAGCCGAGGTGAGATAAGGTGTGGAAGTGGAGGGGATGGTCGACAGTGTCAAAGGCAGCAGAGAGGTCAAGGAGGATTAGAATGGAGTAGGAGCCGTTGGATTTGGCAAGAAGGTCACGGGTGACCTTAGAGAGAGCAGTCTCGGTAGAGCGGAGGGGACGGAAGCCAGATCGGAGGGGGTCCGGGAGAGAATGGGAGTTAAGGAATTCTAGGCGGCGATTGTAGACGACTCGTTCTAGGATTTTGGAAAGGAAGGGTAGTAGGGAGATAGGGCGATAACTGGAAGGGGAAGTGGGGTGGAGAGCGGGTTTTTTTAGGATGGGGGAGACGTGGGCGTGTTTGAAGGCAGAGGGGAAGGAGCCATTGGAGATTGAGTTGTTAAAAATAGAAGTTAAGGAAGGGAGGAGGGTTCCTGGTTGCAAGGATTGGTCCACAAAGAGGGAAGAAGGAAAAGGGAAGCTAGAAGAGATGGCAACGGCAGTTATTGCCATCGGGTTCGCCTTAGAATTTAAAAATAGCGGGACATTGCAGATCGGGGCTGTTTGTCACTTGTATCCCACTGGGGTGGACGGGCAAACAGCCACTTTCTTCCCTTTTCTGCACTGTGACTCGCCTCTCCAGAGTCCGTTCATTCTCAGTCCCACCAGGGTAACGAACCCCGAGCTGACACCGAAAATTCTGTAACGAAGGCCACCTCGACTTCAAGCAATAGAGCGTTTCTTTATATGCCGTCGGTACGGCATTCGTAACGATCAGAAAGATACAAGACAAGAGAAATACTTTAGGACAGAAAGCAGTGAATCTCTGGGACGTTTTCTGTTTAAACCTGGACCTGCTTTAGCTCTAGGTGATAAGCAGGGCCGGGGGCTTGATTGGTTCAAGGGAGGGGTTTTGACCACTTTGTAATGTGCTTGACTCCGATGGAGCTCGGCTGCTCGTCCGTTCATTCATTCATCAACTGTATTTATTGAGCGCTTACTGTGTGCCCTTGGAAAGCACGACGCAGCAATAAGGAGAGACAATCCCTGCCCGCAACAGATATTCTTTTTGAGTCAGTCATGAAACCAAGGTATTTGAGTCAGTCAAATGACTGGACTTGGCATTACCCTATTTATTTTATTAATGAAATGTACATCGCCTTGATTCTATTTAGTTGCCATTGTTCTTACGAGATGTTCTTCCCCTTGACTCCATTTATTGCCATCGTTCTCGTCTGTCCGTCTCCCCCGATCAGACCATAAGCCCGTCAAACGGCAGGGACTGTCTCTATCTGTTGCCGACTTGTTCATTCCAAGCGCTCAGTACAGTGCTCTGCACACAGTAAGCGCTCAATAAATACGATCGAATGAATGAATGAAAGGTAGAATTAGTTCATTCATTCATTCGATCGTATTTATTGAGCGCTTACTGTGTGCAGAGCACTGTACTAAGTGCTTGGAAAGTACAATTTGGCAACAGATAGAGACGATCCCTACCCAACAATAGGCTCACAGCTTAGAAGGGGGGAAAATAAGATGGATGAATCCTCGCTCAGGGTACAGTAATAATACCTACCCTGGGTTTGTTATAGTGCTTTTATCACCAAAGCACTCTCACATTAATTAGTTCATTTCAAACACCCCTGTGAGGTAGGGGAAACAAGCCAGGTATAATTACCCCCGTTTTACAGACAGAGAAACTGAGGTACAGAGAAATGAAGTGACTCGTCCACGGTCACCCGGATGACTAACGGGACTGGTCGGCCTCAAATCCGGGTCCTCCGACTTCCAGATCGGGGCCCTACCGCTTCACCACGCCGATCCCCCTGGGTTTGACTTGACTGAATCGAATAACCAAACCTGGAGTCAATCCACCCATTATTCATTCATTCAATCAATAGTATTTATTGAGCGGTTACTATGTGCAGAGCACTGTGCTAAGCACTTGGAAAGTACAATTCGGCAACAGAGACAATCCCACAGTGAATATCACAGTAAATGCTCAATAAATACCACCGATTAAAACTATCACGGAGGTCTGTAGCAAAAGATTGTTTTTTCTTTTTAAATGGTATCCATTAAGCGCATACTATGCGCCAAGCCCTGTACTAAGCACGGGGGTAGATACAAGCTAATCAGGTTAGGCACAATCCATACCCCACATGTGGCCCAAAATCTTCATCTCCATTTTACAAGAGGAGGTCACTGAAGCCCGGAGAAGTGAAGTGACCTTTTTTTTTGATATTTGTTAAGAGCTTACTACGCGCCGAGCACTGTTCTAAGCACTGGGATAGATACAAGGTAATCAGGTTGTCCCACATGGGGCTCACAGTCTTCATCCCCATTTTACAGATGAGGTCACTGAGGCCCAGAGAAGTGAAGTGATTTGTCCAAGGTCACTCAGTTGGCAAGCAGCAGAGCCGGGATTAGAACCCATGACCTCTGACTCCCAAGCCCGGGCTCTTTCCACTGAGCCACGCTACTTCTTGACCTGCCCAGGTGACAGCAGGCAGTGGAGTTTAGAACCCAGGTCCTCTGACTCCTAGGCCCCGTGCTCCTTCCGCTGGGCCATGCTGCTTCTCATTAGGCCAGGCTCTCTCTTTGCCTCACCAAACACACTCCACCAGTCCTGGGAGAGACGGCCGATGTCCTTCTCCCTCTGCTCGGATTCCCAAGAGCCCAGCACAGGTTTGGGAGTCAGAGGACGTGGGTTCTAATCCCAGCTCTGCTGTTTGTCTGCCGTGTGACCTTGGGGAAGTCACTTTGCTTCTCTATGCCTCAGTTGCCTCTTCTGGAAAATGGGGATTAAGACTGTGAGTCCCATGGGGGACAACCTGCTTATTTCATTTCTACCCCAGTGATTAGAAAAGTGCTTAGCACATAGTAAGAGCTTAACAAATACCATGATCATTATTATTATTATTACACTGAATCATGTATAAGACTCTGCTGGCAGGGAGAGATGGAGAAAGGAAGGAAGGAAGGAAGGAAGGAAGGAAGGAAGGAAGGAAGGAAGGAAGGAAGGAAGGAAGGAAGGAAGGAAGGAAGGAAGGAAGGAAGGAAGGAAGGAAGGAAGGAAGGAAGGGAGGAAGGAAGGGAGGGAGGAAGGGAGGGAGGGAGGGAGGGAGGGAGGGAGGGAGGGAGGGAGGGAGGGAGGGAGGGAGGGAGGGAGGGAGGGAGGGAAGGAAAGAAAGAAAGAAAGAAAGAAAGAGAGAAAGAGGGAAAGAAAGAGAGAAAGAGAGAAAGAGAGAAAGAAAGAAAGAAAGAAAAAGAGAGAAAGAGAGAAAGAGAGAGAGAGAAAGAAGGAAAGAAAGAGAGAAAGAGAGAAAGAGAGAGAGAGAAAGAAGGAAAGAAAGAGAGAAAGAGAGAAAGAGAGAAAGAGAGAAAGAGAGAAAGAGAGAAAGAGAGAAAGAGAGAAAGAAAGAAAGAAAGAAAGAAAGAAAGAAAGAAAGAAAGAAAGAAAGAAAGAAAGAAAGAAAGAAAGAAAGAAAGAAAGAAAGAAAGAAAGAAAGAAAGAAAGAAAGAAAGAAAGAAAGAAAGAAACTCCTCTTGGCCAAAGCCTGGTGTCATTTTTGACTGACTAATAATGATGGTATCTGTTAAGCGCTTACTAAGTGCCAAGCACTGTTCTAAGCACTGTGATAGATACAAGGTTATCAGACTTTTCCATGTGGGACTCACATTCTGACTACCACCAAATGCTGCTGGTCTTTCCTCAGCAACGGTCCCCTGAATCCATCCCCTTTCTCTTTTTTTTCATGGTATTTGTTAAGCGCTTACTATGTGTCAAATGATTTCTAAGCGCTGGGGTAGATACAAGATAATTAAGTTGTACATAGTCCTTGTCCCACAGGGGGCTCCCAGTCCAAGTAGGTGGGAGAATAGGAGAACTGAGGCACAGAGAAGATAAGAATAATAATAATTATTGTTGTATTTGTTAAGCACTTACTAAATGCCAGTCACTATACTAAGCGCTGGGATGGATACAAGCAAATCGGGATGGACACAGTCCCTGTCTCACATAGGGCTCAGAGTCTCAGTCCCCATTTTACAGATGCAGTAACTGAGGCCCAGAGAAGTGAAGTGACTTGCCTAAGGTCACACAGCGGACAAGTGGTGGAGCAGAATTAGAACCCATGACCTGACTCCCAGGCTCATGCTCCCTCCTCCCCACCCCACAGCATTTGTGTATATATGTACATATTCATAATTATAATTGCATTTATTTTTATTATGATGTATATATGTCTTTAATTCTTTTTACTTATAAAAATGCTACAGATGTGGGCAGGGATTGTTTCTATTTGTTGCTGAATTGTACTTCCCAAGCGCTTAGCACAGTGTTCTGCACACAATAAATACGATTGAATAATTGAATTGAGTGGATGAATGAATGAATAAACGATGTCAGTCATTCAGTGAGTCAGTCCTATGTATTGAGAGCTTAATGAGTGCAAAGCACTGTACTAAGTGCTTGGGAGAGGACAATAAAAGTGACCTGTCCAAGGTTACACAGCAGGTAAATGGTGGAGCGGAGATTAGAACCCAGGTCCTCGGACTCCCAGGCCCGGGGACTTTCCACTAAGCCACGCTGCCTCTCCGCACCAACAGCCACCGTTCTGATTCAAGCTCTCGTCATTTCATAGCTATACTTAATAACGTTGGTATTTGTTAAGCGCTTACTATGTGCAGAGCACTGTTCTAAAGCACTGGGGTAGATACAGGGTAATCAGGTTGTCCCACGTGAGGCTCACAGTCTTAATTCCCATTTTACAGATGAGGTCACTGAGGCCCAGAGAAGTGAAGTGACTTGTCCACAGTCGCCCAGCTGACCAGTGGCAGAGCCGGGATTCGAACCCATGATCTCCGACTCCCAAGCCCGTGCTCTTTCCACTGAGCCACGCCGCTTCTCATCTGTGTCAGCCTCCTCACCCATCTCCCAGCCACTTCGATCAATCGATCGTATCTATCGAGAGCTTACCGTGTGCAGAGCGCTGTACTTAAAGCTTGGGGGAGTACAAAGAACGGAGGTGGTAGAAACGTTCTCCGCCCACAGCGAGCTTACGGTCTAGAAGGGGAGACAGACATGAGTAGAAACGAATGAATTACGGATGCGTATGGAAGGGCCGTGGGACCGAGAGGATTCTTCCCTCTTCAGTCTAAACTCCGTACCGCTGTCAGGATCGTCTTCCCAAAATGTAATTCCGTGAGGAGCCAGAAATTGGTGGAAAGGGGGAGGCGGGATGTCATAATCCTTTTGCAATCGACTCTCACCTCTAGCTAAGCGGTAGTCTTCTCCAGCCTCGCCACTGGCGAAGAGGCGAATGAAAGGTAGGTGAGAGAATAGGAGAACTGAGGCACAGAGAAGATAAGAATAATAATAATTATGGTATTTTTTAAGCACTTACTAAGTACCAGGCACTGTACTAAGTGCTGGGGTGGATACAAGCAAATCGGGATGGACACAGTTGGAGAAGTCTGTGTTGGAGAATGGCTTCTATCGATGACATCAAAATAATAATCGAATTCTGGGGGCTGCCTTCAACTGTGAAGGACACATCTAAGCTGTAAACTCCTCTGGACTGTAAGCTCCTTGTGGGCAGGGAATGTGTCTGTTTATCGTTCGATCGGGTTCTCCCAAGAACAATAAACAGACACGATTCCCTGCCCACAGTGGGTTTACCGACTAGACGAGCCTACAGACTAGAGGCGTGTAGATACTAGTACAGTCCTCTGCACGCCGTAAGTGCTCAATAAATATCATTGAATGAATGAATGAACATCTTTGGAGGGCAAAGATGAACAAAATAATAAAAATAATAACAATGATAATGGCATTTGTTGAGCGCTTACTACGTGCCAAGCCCTGTTCTAAGTGCTGAGGGGGATACGAGGTAATCAGGCTGTCCCACGTGGGGCTCACAGTCTTAATCCTCATTTTACAGATGAGTAACTGAGTCACAGAGAAGTTAAGTGACTTGCCTAAAATCACCCAGCTGACAAGCGACAGAGGCCGGGATTAGAACCCATGACCTCTGACTCCCAAGCCCGGGCTTTTTCCACTTAGCCATGCTGCAATATTATAAAGCCATGATTTGTCAATAGGTGAAAAACAGAAGATGGGTTAAAATTTAAGATTTTACTTCTGATGAGGAAATCCGTCAGTCAACAGTGGCATTTACTGAGTGCTTATTATGTGCCGAGCCCTGTATGAGTGCTTGTTTTGTCTTATGCCGTCGAGTCATCTTCGACCCATAGCGACGTCGTGGACGCATCTCCCCCAGAACGCCTCAACTCCATCTGCGATCGTACCGGTAGTGGATCCAGTGAGTTTTCTCGATAAAAATCCAGAAGTGGTTGACCACTGCCTCCTTCCGCGTAGTAAACCGGAATCTTTGTCCTTGATTCTCTCCCATGCCGCCGCCGCCCAGCACGGGGCAGTTTGGACCCGTAGCCGACGGCCTGCCACCCGCTAGCCACTGCCCAAACTAGGAATGGAATGGACAGGCCTCTGCCCAATTCTCCCTCATGTAGTAGAGACTGGTAGAGGACTGGGAACTCTCCAGGTGTGACCCCGAGAAGAGACTGAGGAGTGCTTGGGAGAGTAATAATAATATATAATTATGGTATTTCTTAAGCACCTATTCTGTGCCAGGCACTGTTCTAAGCACTGGGGTGCTTAGATAATTGGATAAGATCATCAGATAAGATAATTGGTCGGGTACAGTACAACAGAGTTGGTAGACACGTTCTCTGCCCACGGTGAGTTTCGAGTCTAGAGGAAAGGATGGTAAAGAAAACCGGGAGGAAACCTGGACCTGTCTCCATCCCCTTCCAGGCATCCTTCAGCCTGGGAAAATAATAAAGCCCTCGAAATGGTGAAAATAATCTAAAAACGGAAGCCGATGAAGCGGTTTTGACTTCCGATATTTTGTTGGTCAGTTATGGATTGCCCGGTGTCCTTTTATCAGGGCTATTTAAGGTTTGTCAGGCCCTGCGGGTGTGGCACTGGATTTTGAAATGAGACATAACTAAAGGGATGTGCAGTTGGGAAATGATCGATCCAGATGAAGTATTTCCACACACTGACCTTTGGGAACGCAGGAACAGGAGCGAGGGATGGGGACAGGTGATGGAGAAATGAAGGGAAGCCACAGGAAAGGAGAAAGATGACGAGAAGGAGCAGCGCTATTTCAGTGAAGGAATAGTTCCACAGGAATTATTAAGGGCTGATCTTGAACTAAAAGAAATTATATTTCAAAGCAAAACAAAACCGAACCAAAGCCCTATAGTATGGTACGGGTAGTGGGAAGGATAGAAGCAGCATGGCATAGTGGAGAGAGCAAGGCCCTGGGAGTCAGAAGGACCTGGATTTTAATCCCGGCTCCTCCACTTGTCAGCTGTGTGACTTTGGGCAAATCATTTAACTTCTCTGTGCCTCGGTTACCTCATCAGTAAAATGGGGATTAAGACTGTGGGTTCCATGTGGGACAGGGACGGTGTCCAACCTGATTAGCTTGTATCTATCCCAGGACACTAAATGCTTAACAAATACCATTTTTTAAAAAATGAATATCTCATACTGGACACCCAAGAGCATTTTTTTTTAAATTAAACAAGTTAAATCTTAATCAGAAGGACATGGTATAGCTATCCATGGATGGAAAATGAAGAGTGAAAAATAAAAACCTCATCTGTAAAATGGGGATTAAGACTGTGAGCCCCATGTGGGACAACCTGCTTACCCTGTTTCTACCCTAGCGCTTAGAACAGTGCTGGGTGCGTAGTAAGTGCTTAAAAAATACCATCATTATTATTATCATTATTATTCTTATTATTGTTATATGAGGGACAGAGATTGAAGAGAAACAGCATGGCTCAGTAGATAGAGCATGGGCCTGGGAGTCAGAAGGTCAGTTTGGCATAGTGGAAAGAGCACGGGCTTGCGAGTCAGAGGTCGTGGGTTCTAATCCCAGCTCCGCCACTGATCAGCTGTGTGACTTTGGGCAAATCCCTTCACTGCTCTGTACCTCAGTGACCTCATCTGTAAAATGGAATTAAGACTGTGAGCCCCTCGTGAGACAACCTGATTATCTTGTATCCCACCCCCCCCCCCCGTGCTTAGAACACTGCTCGGCACATAGTAAGAGCCTAAAAAATACCATCATCATTATTACTACTCTAATCCCAGCACTGCCACATGTCTGCAGTGTGACCTTGGGCAGGTCACTTAACTTCTCTGGCTCCCAGTTACCTCATCTGTAAAATGGGGATTAACACTGTGAGCCCCACGTGGAACCTGGACTGTGTCCAACTTGATTAGCTTGTATCTACCCCAGCATTTAGAACAGTGCTTGGCACTTAGTAAGTGCTTAACAAGTACCAATATTATTCACAAATATGACTCCCCTCCCACAAGGAGATTAAAGAAGGGCTAGACTCAGGTGAGAGCCTCTGTTATTTGCACCAATTCATTTTAGGATGCTACTGAAGCTTTTCTTTATCTTATGACATAAATCGCCTAATTAAAACAGCCTTTAAGAATCGTACCAAAGGAGCTCAAAAATAATCTTTGTTTTGCTTGATTTCTCTGCAAGACTCCAGTTAATTAATGGTGGTATTTGTTAAGCACTTATTATGTGCCAGGCACTGCACTAAGCGCTGGGGTGGATACAAGCAAATTGGGTTGGACACAGTTCCTTTGTCCCCCGTGGGGCTCACAGTCCCAATCCCCATTTTACAGATGAGGGAATTGAGGCCCAGAAAAGTGACGTGATTTGCCCAAGGTGCCACAGCAGACAAGTGGTGGAGCCGGGATAACTCCATACTCATCTTCCGACCTCCCCTTAGACAATTCCGTGTTCCTGTTTTCCCATAACACTTAAAAATAATAAATAATGCATGTGGAATTTGCTAAGTGCTTATTATGTGCCAAACACTTGGATTCCAAAAACAAGTTTTAACTATAGCTCGTAATTCTTGGCTTTAGAAATATTCATTCATTCAGTAGTATTTACGGAGTGCTTACTATGTACATAGTACTGTACTAAGCGCTTGGAATGTACAATTCGGCAACAGATAGAGACAATCCCTGCCCAATGACGGGCTTACGGTCTAAACGGGGGAGACAGCAAAGCAAAACAGAACAAAACAGTTATTAAAGTCACCCTTTTTTTTTGCACATTAAAAACTCCCATCTCTTCAATCCACATTGGCAAAAAGATTTTGGACACTTAGCAGTTCACTATCAGACGTTCCAGTGTTTTTATCTCCTCATGACTTTACTTTTTCTTCTGCGGTATTTAACACTTACTATAATGATAGTATCTGTTAAGCGCTTACTATGTGTCAAGCACTGTTCTAAGCGCTGGAATAGATAAAACCTGATCAGGTTGGACACAGGCCCTGTCCCACATGGGGTTCACAATCTAAGAATAATAATAATGCTGGTATTTGTTAAGCGCTTACTAGGTGCAGAGCACTGTTCTAAGCGCTGGGGTAGATACAGGGTCATCAGGTTGTCCCATGTGAGGCTCACAGTCTTCATCCCCATTTTACAGATGAGGTAAGTGAGGCACAGAGAAGTGAAGTGACTTGCCCACAGTCACATAACGGACAAGTGGCAGAGCCGGCATTCAAACCCATGACCTCTGACTCCCAAGCCCGTGCTCTTTCCACTGAGCCACGCTGCCAGGCACTGCACTAAGCACTGGGGTAGATGATAGAAAAGTAATCAGGCTGGATACAGTCCATGTCCCACGGGGGACTCGCAGTCTTAATCTCCATTTTACAGATGAAGAAAGAGAGGCACAGAGAAGTGAAGTGACTTACCCAAGGTCACACGGCAGACAAGTGGTGGAGCCGGGATGAAAACCCAGATCCTTCGGACTCCCAGGTCCGGGTTTTATCCACTAGGCCATGCTGCTTGAGAGATGGGGAGATCATGATTTTATTTATCTTGATGAAGTTGTCATGCTTTGCTTTGTTCTGTTTTGCTTTGCTGTCTGTCTCCCCGGTTTAGACTGTGAGCCCGTCATGGGGCAGGGATGGTCTCTATCTGTTGCCAAATTACATATTCCAAGTGCTTAGTACAGTGCTCTGCACTTAGTAAGCGCTCAATAAATACTATTGAATGAATGAATTAATTAATTAATTAATGAAATTCCAGTGTGCAAAGCACTCTAGTAAACACTTAGCACTTTGCCCTTCTCAGTGCCCACTTTGGGTGGTCCCTCCCTCAAGGAGTGGCTTTCAGAACGTCATTTATCCATTTCCTACTCTTCTGCCCTGGCAGGTTCTGGGATATTACTAAGAATATTCATTCTTTCATTCAATAGTATTTATTGAGTGCTTAATGTGTTCAGAACACTGTACTAAACACTTGGGAGAGTACAGCACAACACTGTCCCCCGTTCACGCCTATCCCGCCGTCGACCCTTGGCCCAAGTCCTCCCACGGTCCCGCAACGCCCTCCCTCCTCACCTCCGCCAAACTCATTCTCTTCCCCTCTTCAAAGCCCTACTGAGAGCTCACCTCCTCCAGGAGGCCTTCCCAGAATGAGCTTCCTCCCTTCTCCCTCTGCTCCCCCTCTCCTCCTCTCCTCCCCACCCTCTGCTCTTCCCCCTTCCCCTCCCCTCAGCACTGTGCTCATTTGTATATATTATTTATTACCCTGTTTATTTTGTTAATGAGGTGTCCATCCCCTTGATTCTATTTATCGCGATCATGTTGTCTTGTTTTTGTCCGTCCGTCTCCCCCGATTAGACTGTGAGCCCGTCATTGGGCAGGGATTGTCTCTATCTGTTGCCGAATTGTCCATTCCAAGCACTTAGTACAGTGCTCTGCACATAGTAAGCGCTCAATAAATACTATTGAATGAATGAATCCTCCCCTCTGCCAACCACACAGCACTTATGACCATATCTCTCATTTATTTGTTTATATTCATGTCTGTCTCCCCTCTAGACAGGAAACTCACTGTGGGCAGGAAATGTGTCTGCTTATTGTTATAGTGTACTCCCTCAAGCGTTTAATACAGTGCCCTGAGCACAGTAAGTGCTCAGTAAATGTGACTGACTGACTGACAGACTGACTGAAGGATCCTCTCATCAACTCTAACCCCTGACATCAAGGAGCAGTTGAGGAGAAAGAAATTGAACCAAGAAAGGAAACAAAATCAGTCAATCAAGTAATCCTATTTATTGAGTGCTTACTGTAAGCTCATTATGGGCAGGGAATAATAATAATGATGGTATTTGTTAAGCTCTTACTATGTGCCAAGCACTGTTCTAAGCACTGGGGGAGATACAAGGCGATCAGGTTGTCCCCCGTGGGGCTCACGATCTTCATTCTCATTTTACAGATGAGGGAACTGAGGCACAGAGAAGTGAAGTGACAGCTGACAAGTGGCAGAGATGGGATTAGAATCCATGACCTCTGTCTGCCAAGCCCGGGCTCTTTCCACTAAGCCACGTTGCTTCTCTAAGCACCGTTCTAAGCACTGGGGTAGGTACGAGGTAGGTTGTCCCTTGTCTTAATCCCCATTTTCCAGATGAGGTAACTGAGCCCAGAGAAGTGAAGTGATTTGCCCAAGGTCACACAGCAGACACATGGCGCAGCTGGGATTAGAACCCATGACCTAGGACTCCCGGGCCCATGCTCTATCCACGACGCCTCTTTTAACGGTATTTGTGAGGTGCTTCTTATGTGCCAGACACTGTACTTAGCTCTGGGATAGATATAAAATAATCCGAGCCTGGGCTTCGGGGTCAGAGGTCATGAGTTCGACTCCCGGCTCTGCCACTTGTCAGCTGTGTGACTGAGGGGAAGTCACCTAACTTCTCTGTGCCTCAATTACCTCATCTGTAAAATGGGGATTAACTGTGAGCCTCCCGTGGAACAACCTGATTACCCTGTATCTACCCCAGCGCTTAGCACGGTGCTCTGCACATAGTAAGCGCTTAACAAATACCAACATCAGTTAAGTGACTTGTTCAAGGTCACAGAGTGGACGAGTGGTAGAGCGGGGATTAGAACCCAGGTCCGCTGCCTCCCAGACCTGTGTTCTTTCCACCAGGCCACAAAGCTTCTCATCATTCCAGTCTCTGTTCCCGCATTAACTGTCGTTCTGGAAAGAAATCAAGGCGTTATCTCACCCCGGCCTCATTCTGAGCTCTCTCAACTAAGGAACCATTCGAGTCTATTTCTTATCATTGCCTTCTGGCAACTTCCTCTGTCTTGTACTTCCTTTCCTAGAAACTCCTACTTTTTACCCTCCCTGATTTCTGGTTTCCTTTTCCCCCGTTGTGATTAATGCAGGACACACCCAGTGGGCTGGCCAGAAGCCTCTGCACCCCAAGTCCATTCACCAGTAATTTATTTCGTGCAGCGGTATTCACCGAGCGCTTACTCGTTCGTTCATTCAATAGTATTTATTGAGCGCTTACTATGGGCAGAGCACTGTACTCAGCCCTTGGAATGTACAATTCGGCAACAGATAGAGACAATCCCTAGCCACTGACGGGCTCACGGTCTAATCGGGGGAGACAGACGGACAAAAACAAGACAACTTAATCACGATAAATAGAATCAAGGGGATGGACACAAAGCACCGGACTACACACTTGGGAGGGTACGATATAACAATTAATCGGCACATTCTCGGCCCACAACGAGCTTACGTCTACAGAAGAATGAGGGACCACAATCATTCGTTCATTCAATTGTATTTATTGAGAGTTTACTGTGCAGAGCACTGTGTTAAGCGCTTGAAAAACTATAATATGTCAATAAACAGAACATAATACTGTGCCTTCTGGAATTACAAAGGAAAAAACAAGACACGGTCCTTGCCCGTGTGGAGTTTATAGTCTAGTGGAGCAAACAAAATATGGCATAGACAAGTTAATAAAAATCAAGAAGTGAAGGCACAGAAATATGGAAAATCCTACAGAGAAGCAGCATGAGCGTGGCTCAGTGGAAAGAGCACGGGCTTTGGAATCAGAGGTCATGGGTTCAAATCCCGACTCTGCCACTTGTCAGCTGTGTGACTCTGGGCAAGTCACTTAACTTCTCTGGACCTCAGTTACCTCATCTGTAAAATGGGGATGAAGACTGTGAGCCCCACGTGGGACAACCTGATTCCCCTGTGTCTACCCCAGCGCTTAGAACAGTGCTCTGCACATAGTAAGTGCTTAACAAATACCAACATTATTATTATTATTATTATTATTATGAGCTAGTTGAATGAGACAGGCCTGGGAGCCAGAGGACTTAGGTTCTAATCCCGGCTCTGCCACTTGTTTGCTCTGTGAGACCTTGGACGAGTCATTTAATTTCTTTGTGCCTCAGTTTCCTCAACTATAAAATGGGGGTTTAATACCTATTCTCCCTCCTCCTTAAACTATGAGCCCTATGAGTCCAACTTGATTAATTTGTATCTACCCCAGCACTTTGAATAGTGCTTGACTCATAGTAAACACATAATAATGTTTAGACTGTAAGCCCGTCATTGGGCAGGGATTGTCTCTGTTGCCGAATTGTAAATTCCAAGCGCTTAATACAGTGCTCTGCACATAATAATAATCATAATGATGGCATTTGTTAAGCGCTTACTATGTGCCAAGCACTGTTCTAAGTACTTGGGACATGCAAGGTGATCAGGTTGTCCCACGAGGGGCTCACAGTCTTCATCTCCATGTTACAGATGAGGTAACTGAGGCCCAGAGAAGTGAAGTGACTTGCCCAAGATCACACAGCTGATACAATAATGTCGGTATTTGTTAAGCGCTTACTATGTGCAGAGCACTGTTTTAAGCGCTGGGGTAGATACAGGGTAATCAGGTTGTCCCACGTGAGGCTCACAGTCTTAATCCCCATTTTACAGAGGAGGTCACTGAGGCCCAGAGAAGTGAAGTGACTTGCCCACAGTCACACAGCTGACAAGTGGCAGAGTGGGGATTCAAACCCATGACCTCTGACTCCCCAGCCCGGGCTCTTTCCACTGAGCCACGCCTTCGTCAGGGAAGGCCTATTGGAGGTTTTGAATTAGAGTTCCTTACGACAGAATTAGCGGAGGGACTCCCTGACCAAAACGAGTCCCCCGGGAGAGGGAATTTGTCACCTCGGTGTTCAAGGAGGAAACGAGTCACTCTAGACTGTAAGCTCACTGTGGGCAGGGAATGTCACCGTTTACTGTTGCATTGTACTTTCCCGAGCTCTGAGTGCACATGGTAAGCACTGGATAAATACGACTGCATGGGTGAAAGTCACAGAAAGGGCGGTGGAGGCATGGAGTTGGCACAACCGCTCTGAGGGCATTTCTAGGGTGCTGGTTGGTAGCAAACTTTGGGCCAGTGGAAGCACAGTGGTCAAGGCCTTGCATTTGTCCCATAGATTCTAGGCCCGGCTCTGCCTCTTGTCTGCTGCGTGACCTTGGGCGAGTCACTTCACTTCTCTGGACCTCAGTTCCCTCATCTGTAAAATAGGGATTGGGACTGTGAGACCCATGTGGGACAGGGACTGGGTCCAACCTGATTTGTTCATATCCCCCCCAGCTCTTAGTACAGTGCCTGGCACATACTGAGCACTTAGCAAATATTAGAATTATTATCATTTTTATTCTCCCTCTGACCTTCCCCTCCTCGCCATTTTAGCCCGAGGCCTGCTTGACCCCTCTGGTTATGATCTGAGCCCGTCATTGGGCAGGGATTGTCTCTATCTGTTCCCGAATTGTCCATTCCAAGCGCTTAGTACACTGCTCTGCACATAGTAAGCGCTCAATAAATAGTATTGAATGAATGATTTGACTGACTCAAGACAAGCTTGATTACTTGATTTACCCAACCCAAGCTTGGTTGCTTGATTGACTCAAATAACCCGGTCATTGGATTGTCTCCAATCGAGTGGCCAAGCTCGATTTGAGCCAAGGACATCACAACATACCCTAGACAGGATGAAATTACTCCCTTGAGCCGGGGCCCTGCTTATCAGTTATATCAGAGAAGCAGCGTGGCTCAGTGGAAAGAGCCCGGCCTTGGGAGTCAGAGGTCATGGGTTCGAATACCAGCTCCCCCACTAGTCAGCTGTGACTGTGGGCAAGTCACTTAATTTCTCTGTGCCCCAGTTACTTCATCTGTAAAATGGGAATTAAGACTGGGAGCCTCACTTGGGACAACCTGATTACCCTGTATCTACTCCAGCGCTTAGGACAGTGCTCTGCACATAGTAAGCACTTAACAAATACCAACATTATTATTATTATTATTATCAGATCACCTAGAACCAAGCAGGTCAGGGGCTGGATGGAATTCCCCATGGAACTTATGGCTTTCCATCTTCAAGTATTTTTATTTTATTTTATTCTTCTGATCATTATGAATTCCGGACCAATTGTATAAAAAGAAACTCTGTCTTACTTGAAGTGGTGCTGGCCTCCTAGAAGAAGCCCTAGTAATCATCGACTTGTCTCCGACATACCCTTTTTAAACGCAACGCAGAGTCCGCGAAGCTTTTCTTCTACCTGGCAGAGCTGGTCAGTCCGTCTGTCGATTGTATTTACTGAGCGCTTACCATGTGCAGAACACTGCAAACGACATTTAGGATAATACAACAGAATTAGCAGACACGTACCCTGCCCATAAACGAGCTTACAGTAAGCACTCAATAAATGTGATTGATCTTATTTCCTTTTTTGGTTTAATGATATAATAATATATATTAATAATTTCTATATAATAAATAATGATATTTGTTAAGTGCTTGCTTTGGGTCAAGCACTGTTTTAAGCACTCGGGTCGATACAGGGTAATCAGGTTGGACACAGTCCCTGTCCCACAGGGGGTTCACAGACTTAATAATAATAATATTATAAGGATGGCATTTGTTAAGCGCTTACTATGTGCGAAGCACTGTTCTAAGCACTGGGGGGGGATACAAGGTGATCACATTGTCCCACGTGGGGCTCGCAGTCTTAATCCCCATTTTACAGATGAGGGAGCTGAGGCCCAGAGAAGTGAAGTGACTTGTCCAAGGTCACACAGAAGACAAGTGGCAGAGGCAGGATTAGAAGCTACCCACAACAAGCTTCCATCTAGAAGGGGAGATAGACATTAATATAAATGAATGAATTATGGATATAGACCTAAGTTCTGGGGGGCTCTGGGGCAAAAGGGTGGGGATGAATAAGGGGAGCAAGTCAGGATGACGTCGCTAGCTATAAGAGCTGACTTTGCAGACCTTCTTTCTCTTCGGACCTTTCTGTTGCCCAGGGAGGCCTTCCGTGGGGTAGGTTTTTCTGGACAAGTGACCCTGAGCCGGCTAAAGAAGGAGGTTCAGTTGGAAAGGAGGCCAAAAGCAACAGCTGCTCATCACAGATAAGGATAAAAGGAATGAGAGAGAGAGAGAGCACACAGGCCTGGAACTCAGAAGGTCAACGGTTCTAATCCCGGCTCCGCCTCCTGTCCGCTGTGTGACCTTGGGCAAGTCACTTTCTGTGTCCCTGAGCAAGTCATTCCCTGTGCCTGTTACCTCATTTGTTAATGGGGAATGAGACTGCAAACCCCATGTGGGACAGACTGTGTCCAACCCAAAATGCTTGTATCCACCGCGGTGGTTAGTTCGGTGCCTGGCACATAGTAAGCTCATAAAAAATGCCACAATCATTATCATTACCGTGAAGCAGTAATGTAATCATACATGTGCTGTGATAAAGGGGGTAATGGGAAGGAAAAGAAGGACTCGTTTAGGCAACCTCAAGGTGGCTGGGAAAAGTGAAGCATTTAAGGCATAGAAGCAGTGTGGTCTAAGGGTTAGAGCACAGGCCTGGGAGTCAGAAGGATCTGGGCCCTAATCCCAATTTGCTGCTTTTCTGTTGCGTGGCCTGAGACAAGTCACTTCACTTCTCTGTGCCTCAGATCATCTATAAAATGGAGATTACTACTAATAATAATAATGTTGGTATTTCTTAAGCGCTTACTATGTGCAGAGCACTGTTCCAAGCGCTGGGGTAGATACAGGGGAATGAGGTTGTCCCACGTAAGGCTCACAGTCTTCACCTCCATTTTACAGATGAGGGAACTGAGGCACAGAGAAGTGAAGTGACTTGCCCACAGTCACACAGCTGACAAGGGGCGGAGTCGGGATTCGAACCCATGACCTCTGACTCCCAAGCCCATGCTCTTTCCACTGAGCCACGTGTGAGCTCCATGTTGGACAGGGACTGTGTCTAACCTCACTAGCTTGTATCTACTCCAGGGCTTAGTATAGTCCCTGGCACATAGTAAGCGCTTAACAAATACCACCCCGCACACCAAAAAAGATGTGATACAGAGCAGGGTCTGTCTTCTAGACCCTTCTGTGGATGGCAGACAGTCACTGTGGGATTCCGTTAACTACTTGTTTCCCCCTCTAATAATGATAATGATAATTATGGTATTTGTTACTACGTGGCAGGCACTGTTCTAAACACTGGGGTGTTGTCTTATGTTTTCGAGTCGTTTCCGACCCATAGTGACTCCATGGACACATCTCTCCCAGAACATCCCACCTCCATCTGCAGTTGTGCTGGTAGTGGATCCACAGAGTTTTCTTGGTAAAAAAATATGGAAGTGGTTTACCACTGACTCCTTCTGCCAACGCTGGAGTAGGTAATAATAATAATATCTGTGGTATTTGTTAAGTGCTTACTGTGTGCCAGGCACTGTACTAAGCACTGGGGTGGATACAAGTTAATCGGGTTGGACACAGTCCCTGTCCCACATGAGGCTCACAGTCTCAACCCCCATTCTACAGATGAAGTAACTGAGGGCCAGAGAAGTGAAGTGACTTGTCCAAGGTCACACAGCAGAGAAGTGGTGGAGTTGGGATTAGAAACCATGGCCTTCTGAATCGCAGGCCCGTGCTCTATAATAATAATGTTGGTATTTGTTAAGCGCTTACCATGTGCCGAGCACTGTTCTGAGCGCTGGGGTAGATACAGGGTAATCACATTGTCCCACATGAGGCTCACAGTTAAACCCCATTTTACAGATGAGGTAACTGAGGCACAGAGAAGTCAAGTGACTTGCCCACAGTCACACAGCTGACAAGTGGCAGAACCGGCATTCGAACTCATGACCTCTGACTCCCAAGCCCGTGCTCTTTCCACTGAGCCACACTGCTTCTCTATCCACTACGCCATACTGAAAATACAAGATACTAGGGTTGGACACAGTCCCTCTTCCACATGGGGCTCGCAGTCTTAATCCCCATTATTAATGATGAGGAAACTGAGGCACAGAGAAGTAAAGTGACCTGTCCAAGGTCACTCAGCAGACGAGTGGTGGAGCTGGGATCAGATCAGAAGACCACACTACTTCTCTAGAACTCATTATGGGCAGATAACAAGTCTGCTAACTCTATTGCATTATACTCTCCCAAGTGCTTAGTACAGTGCTCCGCGTATAGTAAGCGCTCAATAGACGCCATTGATCGATTGATAGATTGATTTAGTAGGCATCCTGATACTCACAGTCCTTCTTTCCAACTCAGCATCCCAACAGTAACATGAGCCGCTTACCTCCCCCGAACACGAAGAAATGTGTCCCAGAAGTGCTTGAGGCATGGAAGGGGCAATTGGGAAACTTGGAACTTCATCAGGCTCTTAGATGTAATCAGCCCATCATTCAGTGGTATTTCCTGTGTGCACTTACTGTGTGCTAAACACTTAGGAGAGTACCATACAACAGGGTTGGAAGACATGATGCCTGTCTAGGAGATACAGTAAATCCAGTCATTTCTGCTGTAACACATGTTTTCATCACATGCTTTGCATAGAACATGATGGAAGACTAGGGGATCAGAGATATCATAACATAGTTGTGAATAATGATTAGGGTACTTTTTAATCGCTTACTAGGTGCCAACCACTGTTCTAAACACTGGGATAGATTCAGGTTAATCAGGTTGGAAACAGTCCCTGTCCCACATTGGGGCTCACAGTCTTAATCCCCATTTTACAGATGAGGTAAATGAGGCCCAGAGAAGTGAAGTGACTTGCCCAAGGTCACACAGCAGACATGTGGCGGAGCAGGGATTAGAACCCGGGCCCTTCTGACCCCTAGGCCCGTGCTCTATAATAATAATAATAATGGCATTTGTTAAGCACTTACTATCTGTCAAGCACTGTTGTAAGTACTGGGGTATTCATTCAATAGTATTTATTTATTGAGCGCTTACTATGTGCAGAGCACTGTACTAAGCGCTTGGGATGAACAAGTCGGCAACAGATAGAGACAGTCCCTGCCGTTTGACGGGCTTACAGTCTAATCGGGGGAGACGGACAGACAAGAACAATGGCACTAAACAGCGTCAAGGGGAAGAACATCTCGTAAAACAATGGCAACTAAATAGAATCAAGGCGATGTACAATTCATTAACAAAATAAATAGGGTAACGAAAATATATACAGTTGAGCGGACGGGTACGGTGCTGTGGGGATGGGAAGGGAGAGGTGGAGGAGCAGAGGGAAAAGGGGAAAATGAGGCTTTAGCTGCGGAGAGGTAAAGGGGGGATGGCAGAGGGAGTAGAGGGGGAAGAGGAGCTCAGTCTGGGAAGGCCTCTTGGAGGAGGTGATCTACTGGGGTAGATACAAGGTAATAAGGTTGCCCACGTGGAGCTCCCAGACTTAATCCCCATTTTACAGATGAGGTAACTGAGGCACAGAGAGGTTAAGTGACTTGCCCAAGGCCACACAGCTAAGTGGCAGAGCGAGATTAGAACCCACAACCTCTGACTCCCGAGCCAGTGCTCCTTCTACTAAGCCACGCTGTTTCTCATCCACTGTCACAACGTTTGGTATGTGTTCAATACTTACTATGTGCTAACAACTGTACTAAGCACTGGGGACGATTCAAGAAAATCAAATGGGAGATGGCACCCATTTATTTATTCATTCATTCATTCATTCATTCATTCATTCATTCCATTGTATTTATTGAGCGCTTCCCTATGTGCAGAGCACTGTACTAAGCATTTGGGAGAGTACAGTATATCAATAAACACGGAGAAACAGCGTGGTTCAGTGGAAAGAGCCCAGGCTTGGGAGTCAGAGGTCATGGGTTCGAATCCCAGCTCTGCCGCTTGTCAGTTGTGTGACTGTGGGCAAGTCACTTCACTTCTCTGTGACTCAGTTACCTCATCTGTAAAATGGGGATTAACTGTGAACCTCACGTGGGACAACCTGATTCCCCTGTATCTACCCCAGCACTTAGAACAGTGCTCTTCACATAGTAAGCGCTTAACAAATACCAACATTATTAAACAGACACATTCCCTGCCTGCAGCGAGTTTACAGTCTAGAGCAAGAGACAGACATTAAATATGTAAATAAATAACAGATATGTATATAAATGTCGTGGGGTTGGGAGACGGGGATGAATAATAGGAGCAAGTCAGGGTGACGCAGAAAAGAGTGGAAGAAAAAGAGAAGAGGATTTAGACAAGGAAGGCCTTTTAGAGGAGCTGTGCCTTCAATAAGGCTTTGAAGAGGGGGAGAGTAATTATCTGTCGGATATGAGAAGGGAGGGTGTTCCAGACCATAGCCAGGACATAATAATAATAATAATGTTGGTATCTGTTAAGCACTTACTACGTGCAGAGCACTGTTCTAAGCGCTAGGGTAGATACAGGGTAATCAGGTTGTCCCGCGTGAGGCTCACAGTCTTCATTCCCATTTTACAGATGAGGTCACTGAGGCACAGACAAGTGAAGTGACTTGTCCACAGTCACAAAGCTGACAAGTGGCAGAGCCGGGATTCGAACCCATGTCCTCTGACTCCCAAGCCCTAGCTTTTTCCACTGAGCCATGCTGCTTCTCTGTGAGTGAGAGGTCAGGGGAGGTCATGTCCTGAGAGGTCAGGACATGAGTGAGAGGTCAGGGGAGAGATAACTGAGATGGAGGTACAGCGAGAAGGTTAGCTTTAGAGGAGCGAACTGTGCGGGCCGGGTTGCGGAAGGAGAAAAGCCAAGTGAGGTAGGAGGGGGCTAGGAAGTGAGCACTTTAAAGCCAACGGCGAGGAGTTTCTGTTTGATGAAGGGGTGGATGGACAACCTGGTTTCCCATTTGGGGAAACTGAGACATAGAGAAGTGAAGTGACTGCACAGGGTCATCTAGCAAGCAATTGGCAGAGTCAGGATTAGAACAGAACACAGTTCGAATTAGGACAGAGAATACGGTCCCCTTCTATTTTCCATCTATACCCATTCCCTTGGAGAACTCATTCGCTCCCAAGGCTTCAACTACAACCTCTATGTGGATGATCCTCAAATCTACATCTCCAGCCCTAATCTCTCTCCCTCTCTGCATTCTTACATTAACAATAACAATAATAATAATTATTATTATTATGGTATTTGTTAACCGCTTGCTATATGCTGAGCACTGTTCTAAGCACTGGGGTAGATACAGGGTAATCAGATTGTCCCACGTGAGGCTCACATTTTTTAATCTCCAGTTTTACAGGTGAGGTGAACTGAGGCACAGAGAAGTGAAGTGACTTGCCCAAGATCACACAGCAGACAAGTGGCGGAGCCAGGATTAGAACCCACGACCTCTGACTCCCGAGCCCAGGATCTATCCAGTAAGCCACCCCGCTTCTCTATAATGATATTGGTATTTGTTAAGTGCTTACAATGTGCAGAGCACCGTTCTAAGCGCTGGGGGAGATACAGGGTCATCGGTTTGTCCCACGTGAGGCTCACAGTCTTCATCCCCATTTTACAGAGGAGGCACAGAGAAGTTAAGTGACTCGCCCACAGTTACGTAGCTGACAAGTGGCGGAGCTGGGATTTGAACCCATGACCTCTGGCTCCCAAGCCCGAGCTCTTTCCACTGAGCCACACTTCTTCTCTTTAATAATAATAGTGTTGGTATTTGTTAAGCGCTTACTATGTGCCAAGCACTGTTCTAAGTGTTGGGGGAGATACAGGGTAATCAGATTGTCCCACATGAGGCTCACAGTCTCAATCCCCATTTTAGAGATGAGGTCACTGAGGCAGCGAGAGGTTAAGTGACTTGCCCAAAGTAACACAGCTGGCAGGTGACGGAGCTGGGATTAGAACCCATGATCCCTGACTCCTAAGCCCGTGCTCTTTCCACTGAGCCACGTGGCATTACCTCTTGCCTTCAAGATATGTCTACTTGGAGGTCCTTCCGTCACCTCAAGCTTAACCTGTCCAAAACAGAGCTCCTTATCTTCCAACCCAAACCCTGATCTTCCCTTGACTTTCCCATCACTGTAGACAGTACCACCATCCTCCCTCTCTGTCTCACACACTCACAACCTTGAGGTTATCCTCAATTCATCTCTCTCATCCAACCCACATATTAACCATAGTCTTTAATAGTAATAATAAAATTGGTATTTGTTAAGCGCTTACTATGTGCCGAGCACTGTTCTAGGCGCTGGGGGAGATACGGGGTAATCAGGTTGTCCCACGTGAGGCTTACAGTTAAACCCCATTTTACAGATGAGGTAACTGAGGCACAGAGAAGTGAAGTGACTTGCCCACAGTCACACAGCAGACAAGTGGCAGAGCCGGGAGTCAAACCCATGACCTCTGACTCCGAAGCCTAGGCTCTTTCCACTAAGCCATGCTGCTTCCCCTCTCTTTTGATTCAAATCTCATGACATCGCTACATATGCTCTTTCCTCTCCATCCAAACTGTTACTACATTAATCCAAGCACTTATCCTATCTCACCTCGATTGCTGTGTCAGCCTTCTTTAATTCATTCATTTAATCGTATTTATTGAGCACAATATACTAAGCACTTGGGAAAGTATAATACAACAACAAACAGTACCATTCCCTGCCCACAACGAGCTCACAGTCTAGAGAGGGGGAGACAGACATCTATTTAAATAAATAAAATGGCAGATATATACATAAGTGCTGTGGGGTGGGAAGAGGGGGGAAGAGCAAAGGGAGCAAGTCAGGGCGACGCAGAAGGGAGGGGGAGATGAGGAAAAGTGGGGCCTAGTCTGGGAAGACCTCTTGGAGGAGATGGGCCTTTAGTAAGGCTTTGAAGGGAAGGAGAATTATTTTCTCTTGGATTTGAGAAGGGATGGCATTCCAGGCCTGAGGCAGGACGTGGGCCAGGGGTTAATGGCATGACAGGTAAGATGAAGGCCCAGTGAGAAGGTTAGTGGCACCAGAGGAGCGAAGTGAACAGGCTGGGTTGGAGAAGGTGAGATGTGAGGTGAGAAGGGGCAAGGAGATGGAGAGCTTTAAAGCCAAAGGAGAGGAGTTTTTGTTTGATATGGAGGTGGCTAGGCAACCACTGGAGATTTTGGAAGTGGGGATGACATGTCCTGAACGTTTCTGTAGAAAGATGATCCGGCAACGGAGTGAAGTCTGGACTGGAGTAGGGAGAGACAGGAGGTTGGGAGATCAACAAGGAGGCTGATGCGGTCATCTAGGTGGGATAGGCTGAGTGAGTGTAGTAACGTGGTAATAGCATCCTTGCTAACCTCCCTGCTTCCTGTCTTTCCCCACTCTAGTCCCTACTTCACTCTGCTGCCCGGATCATTGTTCTGTGAAATCATTCATCTTTCCCTGCTCCTCAAGAACCTCCAGCGGTTGTTCATCCACCTCTACATCAAACAGAAACTTCTCACCATTGGCTTTAAAGCATTCCATCACCTTGCCCCCTCCTACCTCACCTCCCTGATTTCCTGCTACAGTCCAACCCACAAATTCTGTTCCTCTCATACCAACCTACTAGTCAATTGTACCTTGATCACATCTATCTCACCGCAGACCTCTCACCCACGTCCTGTCTCTGGCCTGGAACTCCCTCCCTCTTCATACGCCACAAAAGATCATTCTCGCTGCCTTCAAAACCTCATCTCCTCTAAAAGGCCTTCCCTGAATAAGCCCTCATTTCTTCTTCTCCCACTCCCTTCTCCACCCCTTTGCCCTTGTATTTGAACCCTTCATTCATTTCTCCATCAGCCCCTCAGCATTCATTCGTTCAATCATATTTATTGAGCGCTTACTCTGGGTAGAGCACTGTACTAAGCATTTGGGCGGTACAATTCAGCACTTATATATTTCTGTAATTCATTTATTTATACTAATGTCGCTCTCTCCCTTTAGACTATAAGCTTGTTGAGGGCAGGGAACTTGTCTACCAACTCTGTTATGTTGTACTCTCCCAACTTGTTTTATTTTGTTCTGTTTTGCTTTGTTATCTGTCTCCCCCGTTTAGACCGTGAGCCCATTATTGGGCAGGGATTGTCTCTATCTGTTGCCGAATTGTACATTCCAAGTGCTTAGTACAGTGCTCTGAACATAGTAAACACTCAATAAATACCATTGAATGAACTGCTTAGTTCAGTGCTGTGCATACTGTAAACTCTCAACAAATTCAACTGATTGATTGTTTGATTCAGAGGGGTATGACCTCCATTCCTCATTTAATAATAATATTATTAGGATACTCGTTCAAGCACTTACTTTGTGCCAAGCATTGTTCCAAGCGCTGGCTTAGATACAGGTTAATCATGTTGTATACAGTTCCTGCTCCACACAGGGCTTACACTCTTAAACCCCATTTTACAGATGAGGTAGCTGAGGCGCAGAGAAGCTAAATGACTTGTCCAAGGTCAGAGTTGAGGTAAGCGTAGCCTTGTGGTACAAAATTATCAAACATGTCTGTAAGCTGCCAAATGGAGGGTGTATGTCTGTCCATGTGTGTTCCAGGGTTGATGTGTTTGGAGGGAGCAGACCGCCCTTTGTGATAGAAGCAGAAATGTGAAGTCAGAATAATAGTAATAATAATTATTATTATGGTATTTGGTAAAGACCAAATATTTAATAATAATATGGTATTATTATAGTATGGTAACGTGCTCACTATATACTAGGCACTGTTCTAAGTGCTGAGGTGGATATGAGAAATAGGGTTGGACATAGTTCCTGTCCCAACATGGTCTCAATCCCCATTTGAAAAGGTCAGAGAGGACTTCTCACCTTAACCCAGCCTCCAGGAGAAAGGCCCAGCAAGTTTGGACTGGGGCACACAAAGGGAATTCATTCAGTCATATTTATTGAGCACTGAATGTGTGCAGAGCACTTTATTAAGCTCTTGGGAGAGTACAACAGAACAATGAACAGACCCATTTCCTGACCACATCGAGCTTATAGTCTGGACGCGGGGACAGATATTAATATAAACCAATTACAGATATGGACATGAGAGATGTGGGGCTGGGAGCAGGGAGGAATAGAGAAGCAGCGTGGCTCAGTGGAAAGAGCACGGGCTTTGGAGTCAGAGGTCATGAGTTCGAATCCCAGCTCTGCCACTTGTCAGCTGTGTGACTGTGGGCAAGTCACTTAACTTCTCTGGGCCTCAGTTACCTCATCTGTAAAATGGAGATTAAGGCTGTGAGCCCCAGGTGGGACAACCTGATTCCCCCGTTTCTCCCCCAGCGCTTAGAACAGTGCTCTGCACATAGTAAGCGCTTAACAAATACCAACATTATTATTATTATTATTAAAGGAGTGTGGCAGGGCAATGTTGGGAATGGGAGAAGAGGAAAAGAGGGCTTAAGCCGGGAAGGGGCCTCTTGGAGAAGATGGGCCCTCAGTAGGCTTTGAAGAGGGGCAGAGTTATTGACTGTTGGATTTGAGGAGGAAAGGAGGTCCCGGGAAAAGGCAGGGCGTGAGCAAGGGGTCGGCTGCAAAATAGACAAAATTGAGGTACAGTGAGAAGGTTAGCATCAGAGGAGCAAAGTGGGCATCTGGGTTGTAGTAATAATAATAATAATAATAATAATAATAATGTTGGTATTTTGTTAAGCACTTACTATGTGCAGAGCACTGTTCTAAGTGCTGGGGTAGACACAGGGGAATCAGGTTGTCCTACGTGGGGCTCACAGTCTTCATCCCCATTTTACAGATGAGGTAACTGAGGCACAGAGAAGTTAAGTGACTTGCTCACAGTCTCACAGCTGACAAGTGGCAGAGCCGGGATTCAAACCCATGACCTCTGAGTCCAAAGCCCATGCTCTTTCCACTGAGCCACACAGTGAGGTGAAGTGGGAGGGGGCAAGGGGATTGACTGCTTTGAAGACAATTGTGAGGAGTTTCTGTTGGATACGGAGGTGGTTGGGAAACCCCTGGGGTTTCTTGAGGAGGCCTGAACGTTTTTGGAGGAACATGACTAGAGCAGCAGAGTGAGGTAAGGAGTGGAGTAGGGAGAGAGAGGAGGCCGGGAGGTCAGCAAGGAGGCTGTTACAGTAATCAAGGAGGGATGGAAGGCGAGGTGCTTGTGAAGAGCTGAAAGACCACTTGGCCAGCAGAGAACCTTTTTTTGGATCCAAGAGGTCCTTGTTTGGGATGCCGGACATGACAAAGGGCTCAGTGGGGAGAAAAGCCCCGTAGGTTTGGCAGAGAATCGCCTGCTAGGTTTTGGGTGAAATTACTGTCTTTGAAGGACTCAGCTTCCTGGAGCCTTTATTGGCTAACACATTAACCTCACTGTCTACCTTACCAAATGGACTCCACCTTAGACTACAACTACCTGTGGAGAATTCCTGCTCTCTGGGGAGGCCTTTATGTCTCCCCATAAAGAGAGACTTTGATCATTCAGCCAGGAAGACAATTACTGAAATTATGACTCAATCGACTCTCTCTTTTCCTTCCTTTGAAGTCCATATCATCCACCTCTACCACCCAGGTGCTAGTCTCCCCCTTTACATTACATGTTACATTACATCTTTGTCATTTTATTTATTTGTAATGACGTCTGTCTCCCCCACTCTAGACTGTAGGGAATGTCACTGTTTATTGTTGTATTGTACTCTCCCAAGAGCTCACCTCCTCCAGGAGGTCTTCCCAGACTGAGCCCCCCCTTTTTTCTCTGCTTCCCCCCCTCCCCTCCCCATTGCCCCTACTCCCTCCCTCTGCCCTACCCCTTTCCCTGCCAAACAACACTTGAGCATATTTGTACATACTTATTATTCTATTTATTTTGTTAATGATATGTGTGTGTGTATATATATAATTCTATTTATCTATTTTGTTGCCTTTCTACTTGTTTTGTTTCGTTGTCTATCTCCCGCTTCTAGATTGAGAGCCCGTTGTGGGCAAGGATTGTCTCTATCTGTTGCCGAATTGTACTTTCCAAGCGCTTAGTACGTTGCGCTGCACACAGTAAGCGCTCAATAAATACGATTGAATGAATGAATGAATGAATGAGCGTGACTGAATGAATGCTAATCGGGGTCATCTACCGCCCCCCAGGTCGCACCTCCAACTTTTTGAAATTTTGATGCTTTTCTCACCTTCCTTCTCTCTTTCTCCATCTCTACATGGATCCTTGGGAACATCAATATCCATATAGCTATTCCTGATGACCCTTCCAATGCCCTCTTTCTATCATGGCCTAGTGGATAGAGCCCTTGCCTGGGAGTCAGAAGGTCATGGGTTCTAATTCCGGCTCTGCCACTTGTCTGCTGTGTGACCTTGGGCAAATCGCTTCATTTCTGTGGACCTCAGTTCTCTCATCTGGAAAATGGGGATTAAGTCTGTGAGCCCTCTGTGGGACAGGGACAGTGTCCAACCCAATTATCTTGTTTCTAACCCAGTGCTTAACAGTGTCTGGCACATAGTAAGTGCTTAACAAAAGCCATAATTATTATCATTCCTCAAGCCCACTGACCTCCTGTTCCACTTTGCCTACTCATCGACTTGGACACACACTCGATCTCGTCACCTCTAGTCACTGTACAGTCTCTACCCTCACCAACTCTGAAATCTTTCGTTCGACCACAACCTCCTCACCTGCCTTCCCTCCCACCCCACCCCCAAAATCTCTCCCACATCTCCACAGAGACCCCATCTTTTGGCCCCATCCAATTTTCTCAAGTCATCATTCCCCATTTAGTCTCCTTACCCAAACTACCTTTCCTCGATGACCAAATCAATGTCTTCAACACCACCCTCCCTACTGAACTCAACTCACTCATTCCCCTATCCATTAGTTGATCTCGATCTCGTACCACTAACCCACGGCCCTGGATCACGTCCACGGTCTGCTTCCTTTTCGCTTTTCATGAGCAGCAGAGAGCTCCTGGTGGAAATCTAGGCCTAACTCCTCCACCTCGGGTTCATCCATGTGTGCTTTAACTCTGCCCCTTCATCTGCCCCACAACATTATTCCCCCATCCTTATTGACCCTTATCACTTGTTTTAGATGCTCAACTTCCTCCTCAAATCTTCTTTTCCCCTCCTGCTTCCCCATCCCTCGTCCTTAATGATCTGGCCACATATTCTATTGAGAAAACAGGAACCATCAGGTGAGATCTCCCTAAAATCTCCCCTGCTCCTCTCACAGTCCCTCCCTCCTCCTGCCTCTTCTTCAACTCTCCCATCTGGTGTAGTGGAAAGAGCACAGGCCTGGGAGTCAGAAGGTCCATGGGTTCTACTGCCAGCTCCGCCACTTGTCTGATGGGCAAGTCACTTCACTTCTCTGGGCCTCAGTTACCTCATCTGGAAAATGGGGATTGAGGATGTGAGCCCCACGTAGCAATCCGATTTGCTTGTATTCATTCATTCAATAGTATTTATTGAGCGCTTACTATGTGCAGAGCACTGTACTAAGCGCTTGGAATGAACAAGTCGGCAACAGATAGAGACAGTCCCTGCCCTTTGACGGGCTTACGGTCTGATCGGGGGAGATGGACGGACGAGAACGATGGCAATAAATAGAGTCGAGGGGAAGAACATCTCATAAAAACAATGGCAACTAAATAGAATCGAGGCGATGTACATTTCATTAACAAAATAAATAGGGTAATGAAAATATATACAGTTGAGCAGATGAGTACAGTGCTGCGGGGATGGGAAGGGAGAGGGGGAGGAGCAGAGGGAGATGGGAGGAAAAGAAGGTTAAGCTGCAGAGAGGTGAAGGGGGGGTCAGTAGAGGGAGTAGAGGGAAAAGGGGAGCTCAGTCTGGGAAGGCCTCTTGGAGGAGGTGAGTTTTAAGTAGGGTTTTAAAGAGGGGAAGAGAATCAGTTTGGCGGAGGTGAGGAGGGAGGGCGTTCCCGGACCGTGGGAGGACGTGGCCCAGGGATCGACGGCGGGATGGGCGAGACCGAGGGACGGCGAGGAGATGGGCGGCGGAGGAGCGGAGTGTGCGGGGTGGGTGGTGGAAAGAGAGAAGGGAGGAGAGGTAGGAAGGGGCAAGGTGATGTAGAACCTCGAAGCCTAGAGTGAGGAGTTTTTGTTTGGAGCGGAGGTCGATGGGCAACCACTGGAGGTGTTTAAGAAAGGGAGTGACAGGCCCAGAGCATTTCCGCAGGAAGATGAGCCAGGCAGCGGAGTGAAGAATAGACCGGAGCGGGGCGAGAGAGGAGGAAGGGAAATTGGAGAGAAGGCCGACACAGTAGTCTAGCCGGGATATAACAAAGAGCCCGTAGCGGTAAGGTAGCCATTTGGGTGGAGAGGAAAGGGCGGATCTTGGCGATATTGTGAAGGTGAAACCGGCAGGTCTCGGTGACGGATAGGATGTGTGGGGTGAACGAGAGAGACGAGTCAAGGATGACACCGAGATCGCGGGCCCGAGAGACGGGAAGGACGGTCGTGCCGTCCACGGAGATAGGGAAGTCTGGGAGAGGACCAGGCTCGGGAGGGAAGATGAGGAGCTCAGTCTTGCTCACGTTGAGTTTTAGGTGGCGGGCAGACATCCAGGTGGAGACATCCCGGAGGCGGGAGGAGATGCGAGCCCGAAGGGAGGGGGAGAGGACAGGGGCGGAGATGTAGATCCGTGTGTCATCTGCGTAGAGATGGTAGTCGAAGCCGTGAGAGTGAATGAGTTCACCGAGGGAGTGAGTGTAAATGGAGAACAGAAGAGGGCGAAGAACTGAACCTTGAGGAACTCCGACAGTTAAAGGATGGGAGGGGGAGGAGGCGCCCGCGAAGGAGACCGAGAATGACCGGCCAGAGAGGTAAGAGGAGAACCGGGAGAGGACGGAGTCCGTGAAGCCAAGGTGAGATAAGGTATGGAGGAGGAGGGGATGGTCGACAGTGTCAAAGGCAGCAGAGAGGTCAAGGAGGATCAGAATGGAGTAGGAGCCATTGGATTTGGCAAGAAGGAGGTCACGGGTGACCTTAGAGAGAGCAGTCTCAGTAGAGCGGAGGGGATGGAAGCCAGATCGGAGGGGGTCTGGGAGAGAATGGGAGTTAAGGAATTCTAAGCGGCGACTGTAGATGACTCGTTCTAGGATTTTGGAAAGGAAGGGTAGTAGGGAGATAGGGCGATAACTGGAAGGGGAAGTGGGGTCCAGAGCGGGTTTTTTTAGGATGGGGGAGACGTGGGCATGTTTGAAGGCAGAGGGGAAGGAGCCATTGGAGATTGAGTGGTTAAAAGTGCTTGTACCCACCCCAGCGCTTAGAACAGTGCCTGGCATATAGTAAGTGCTTAACAAATACCACTATTATTATATATTATTAAAATATACAATATATTTATTAATATAATATTATTTATTATTATCATTTATCATTATTAGAGAAGCTGCATGGCGTGGTGGCAAGAGCACAGGCCTAGGAGTCAGAAGGTCATAGGTTCTAATCCTGACTCCGCCACTTGTCTGCTGTGTGACCTTGGGCAAGTCACTTCACTTCCCTGGGCCTCAGTTACCTCATCTGGAAAATGTGGATTGAGAGTGGGAGCCCCACGTGGGACAGGGACTGTGTCCAACCCGATTTGCTTATATCCACCCCAGTGCTTAGAACAGTGCCTGGCACAAAGTTAAGCGCTTACCAAATACCATAATTATTATTATTATTATTTCCCAGCAGTATCTCATGAAGAGATCTCCCTTCTCCTCTCAAAATCCACCCCCTCCACCTGCACATCTGTCGCTATTCCTTCACACCATATCAAAGCATTTGCCCCTTCCCTTCTTTCCCCCCTGACTGCCATCTTCAACTATTTGCTCGCCAATAGCTTTTCCCCCACTTTCAAATGAGGAAGTCAGTCATTCGGTCAGTCAGTAGTATTTATTGAGCGCTTGCTGAGTGCTGAACACTGTCCCAAGCACTTGGGAGAGTACAAAATATGCAATTTAACTGGCACATTCCTTGCCCACAATGAGCTTACAGTCTAAAGTGTGAGATGGGTATTAATATATGTAAAATTACAGATATGTACCTAAGGTGCTGTGAGGATACAGTGGGATGAATAAAGGGAGCAAGTGAAGGCGAAGCAGAAGGGAGTGGGGGAAGAGGAAAGGAGGGCTTAGTCTGGGAAGGCTTCTTGGAGGAGATGGGCCTACAATAAGGCTTTGAAGGTGGGGAGAGTCATTGTCAAATATGAAGAGGGAAGGCGTTCCAGGCCAGAGGCAGGACGTGGGACACTGGCGAGATAAGTGAGACTGAGGTACATCGAGTAGGTTGGCATTAGAGAAGCAGCGTGGCTCAGTGGAAAGAGCGTGGGCTTTGGAGTCAGGGCTCATGAGTTCGAATCCCAGCTCTGCCACTTGTCGGCTGTGTGACTGTGGGCAAGTCACTTCACTTCTCGGTGCCTCAGTTCCCTCATCTGTAAAATGGGGATGAAGACTGTGAGCCCCACGTGGGACAACCTGATTCCCCTATGTCTACCCCAGCGCTTAGAACAGTGCTCGGCACATAGTAAGCGCTTAACAAATACCAACATTATTATTATTAGAGGAGAGATGTGTGCGGGCTGGGTTGTAGAAGGAGGGTAAGGAGGTGAGGAAGGAGGGGACAAGGTGATTGAGGGCTTTGAAGCCGATGGTAACATATTTCTGTCTGATGCAGAGGTAGATGGGCAACCCCGGGAGTTTCTTCAGGAGTGGGGAAACATGTCCTGAACGTTTTTGCAGAAAACTGATCCGGGCAGCAGAATGAAGCATGGTCTGGAGTGGGGAAAGACACAAGGCAGGGAGATCAGTAAGGATTATAGTAATGCACGTGGGATAGGATGAGTGATTGAATTAATGTGATAACAGTTTGGATGGAGAGGAGAGGGTGGATTTTAGCCATGCAGTGAAGGTCGAACTGATAGGATTTAGTGACGGATTGATTACGGGGGTCGAACGAGAGAGCGGAATCAAGGACAACGCCAAGGTTACAGGCTTGCGAGACAGGGTGGATGGTGGTGCCGTCTACAGTGATGGGAAAGTCAGGGGAAGGACAGGATTTGGGTGGGAAGAAAAGGAGCTCTGTTTTAGATGTGCTAAGTGTGAGGTGATGGTAGGATATCCAAGGAGAGATGTCTTGAAAGCAGGAGGAAATGCAAGACTGCAGAGAGGTAGAGAGATTCCTCTCTGCAGGAGAAGGTAGAGAAATAATGAGAGATCCTGCAAACAGAAACCATGACAACAAGACAAGGGACAATCTTTTTGTGAGCACGATGTAGATGCAATTATGGGTTCCACACTGGCCTTTTCGGGGACAAATGCGCATATAGGTGAATTTCATCATCAGTGATGTCTTTGAATATGAAGGACAAATACCTTTTCTTGAAAGATTGAATCTGCGGCAAGTAACCACCATTACCTGATTTTTCCTGTGCGTGTTATTCGTTTAGCACTTACTACATACCAGGCACTGTACTGAGAGATGGGGTAGATTCGAGTTGATCAAGATGGACACAGTCCACGTCTCATGTGGGACTCACCGTCTTAATCCCCATTTTACAGATGAGATTTTACATTCCCATTTTACAGAGAAGTTACGACTTGCTCAGAGTCACACAGCAGACAAGTGGTAGGGCTAGGATTAGAACCCAGATCCTTTTGATAATCAGGCCTGGGTTCTATCGGTTAGGACACCTTCCTTCAAATTAAGTGACTTGCCCCAGATCACACGGCAGACAGTGGCAAAGCAGGGATTAGAAATCGGGTCCCTTATTCCCAGGACACAGGATTCTTTCCAGTTGGCTAGGCCGCTTCTCATTAGCTCCTTGTGGGCAGGGAATGTATCCGTTTATTGTTACATTGTCCTCTTCCCACTTGGTAGAGTGCTCTGCACACAGTATGTGCTCAATAAGTACGAGTGAATGAATGAATTAGAATTAGGAAACATGTTCTCTGCGTTCAAGGATTTTAAAATCTAGCGGGAGGGAAATAAAATACTATAAGGTGCAGATTGCCTGAGGGTGATAGGCAGGAAGAGAGGGGCTGGGTGATCAGTATTCAATCAATCAGTGCTATTTCCTGAGTGCTTATTCTGGGCAGAGCCCTGTATTAAGCGCTTGGGAGAGGGCAACGCGACAGAGTTAGTAGACACCTTCCCTGCCTACAAAGAACTTACAGTCGAGACGGGGACAGAGATGCTAAAACAAATTCTATGTACAAACATTCCTGGGGGCTGAGGATGGAGTGAATGTCAAGCGCTTAAAGGGGACAGAAGAAGGCAAGGAAGGAGGCGACGGTCAACCACTTCCTGATTTTGACCAAGAGAACTCTCTGGATCCACTACCAGAACGATTGCAGATGGAGGCGGGGTGTTCCGAGAGAGATGTGTTCGAGGTGTCTCTGTGGGTCGGAGATGACTCGACAGCCTAAGACGAGGCGAAGGGGACAGATTTAAGCGCAAAGGTGATGCAGAAGGGAGAGGGAATAGTGGAAAAGAGGGTTAAATTCAGGAAGGCCTCTTAGTGGAGATGTGATTTCAATAAGGCTTCGAAGGTGGGAGAGTGGTGGTCTGTCGAACATGAAGGGGGTGGAATTCCAAGGCCAGAGGGAAGATGTGGGCAACAGATCAGAAAATATAGAAAAGATTGAGGTGTACTGAGTAAACTATTATTATTGCTATTGTTCTTGTCTGTCCGTCTCCCCCGATTAGACCGTAAGCCCGTCAAAGGGCAGGGACTGTCTCTATCTGTTACCGATTTGTACATTCCAAGTACTTAGTACAGTGCTCTGCACATAGTAAGCGCTCAATAAATACTATTGAATGAATGAATGAATGAATTGAATGAATAAACTGGCATTAGAGGAGCAAAGTGTGCAGACTGGGTTAGAGTAGGAAACCAGTGAGGGAAGAAGGAGCACAGCCTAGTGGCTAGAGTCTGGGCCTGAGAGCCAGAGGACCTGGGTTCTAATCCTGGCTCTGCCACTTGCCAGCTGTCTGACCTTGGACAACTCACTTCTCCATGCCTCAGTTACCTCATCTGTTAAATGGGGATTAAGATGGTGAGCCCCACATGGGCCAACTTGATTACCTTGTATCTACCCCAGGGCTTAGAGCAGTGCTTGACACATAGTAAGCGCTTAACAAAATACCATTATTATTATGATTATTACCTGACCGAGAGCTTGGAAAACGGAGATGAAGATCTGTACTATTCAGGATGAGAAAAAAACCTCCTTGCTGTTGCCTGACATCTGGATGACTGATTGGGAAACTGATGGCTTAATTATTTTTGGAAAGTGCTGCCAGAAGACGGAGAGCACCTTTTCTCCTCAAGTCCCTGGCTCTTGAACAGATGCCCAGGTTTGTCTGTACTAAGTGGACAAACAGGGAGTGAAGGCACCCCCTCCTCACGCCCGTGTACTCCCCAGGAGAGGGATCTGAGCCCAGCTGCCCTGAAAAAGAAATCAAAGATGGAAATGTCTAGGCGTCTGTCCTCCAAGGGAGGCAGAGAAGCCGCATGGCTTGGTGGCTAGAGTACAAGCCTGGGCGTCAGAAGGACCTGGGTTCTAATTCCGGCTCTGCCACATGTCTGTTGCGTGACCTTGGACAAGGCACTTCACTTCTCTGGGCCTCAGTTACCTCATCTGTCAAATGGGGATTAAGAGTGTGAGCCCCATGTGTCCAACCTGATGAATTTGCATCTACCCCAGTGCTTAGAAGAGTGCTTGAAGCACATAGTAATAATAATGTAGGTATTTGTTAAACGCTTACTATGTGCAGAGCACTGTTCTACGTGCTGGGGTGGATACAGGGGAATCAGGTTGTCCCACGTGAGGCTCACAGTTTATCTCCATTTTACAGATGAGGTAACTGAGGCACAGAGAAGTGAAGTGACTTGCCCACAGTCACACAGCTGACAGGTGGCAGAGCTTGGATTCGAACCCAAGACCGCTGACTCCCAAGCCCGGGCTCTTTCCGCTGAGCCACGGGGAGGGTTGACCAACTGACTTTTCCGGTTAATAAGGCCAAAAAGAGGTAATTCTAGGAGAAGCAGCACGGCCCAGTGGAAAGGGCAAAGGGCTCAGAGTTGGAGGACTTGAGTTCTAATCCCTGCTCTGCCAAATGCTGCTGTGTGACCTTGGGAGAGTCACTTAACTTCTCTGGGCTTCAGTTCTTCTGTTCTCCCTCTTTAAAAAAAACAACAACAAAAACTGGAGTTTTTTGAGGAGGGGGGTCACATGTCCTGAATGTTTTTGTAGAAAAATGATCCGGGCAGCAGAGCGAAGTATGGACTGGAGTGGGGAAAGACAGGAGGCTGGGAAGTCAGCAAGGAGCCTGATGCGATTATCCAGGCAGGTTAGGATGAGTGACTGCGTTAACGTGGTGGAGAGGAAAGGGATTTTAGCGATGCTGAGAAGGTGGGACCGACAGGATTTAGCGATGGATTGAATACGTGGGTTGAATGAGAGAGAGGAGCCAAGACCAAGGCCAAGGTTACTGGCTTGTGAGGCGGCAGGACCCTCTACAGTGATGGGAAAGTCAGGGGGAGGACAGGGTTTGGGAAGGAAGATAAGAAGCTCTGTTTTGGACAGGTTGAGTTTGAGGTGGGGGAGGACACCAAGTAGAGATGTCCTGAAGGCAGGAGGAGATGCGACACTGAAGGGAGGGAGAGAGATCAGGGCTGGAGTTGGAGATTTGGGGATCATCCGCACAGAGACGGTAGTTGAAGCCCTGCGAGCAGATGAGTTCTCCAAGGGAGTGGGTGGAGATGCAGAGTTTGAAGGGTTGATACGAAGATCAGTCAGTCCAGTCAGAACACTGTACTAAGCACTTGGGGGAGTCCAATACAATGATAAACATATTCCCTGCCCACAACAAACTTACAGTCTAGAGGGGGAGAGAGACATTAATATAAATAAATGACAGAGATGTACATAAATGCTGTGGGACTGAATAAAGGGAGTAAATTAGAGCGATGCAGAAGGGACTGGGAGAAGAGGAAAGGAGGGCATAGTCAGGGAAGGCCTCTTGGAGGAGATGGACCTTCGATAAGGCTTTAAAGGTCATGGGTTCGAATCCTGGCTCCGCCGCTTGCCACCTTTTGACTCTGGGCAAGTCACTTAACTTCTCTGTGCCTCAGTTACCTCATCTGTAAAATGGGGATTAAGCCTGTGAGCCCCACGTGGGAGCACCTGATCACCTTGTATCCCCCCAGCACTTAGTACAGTGCTTTGCACATAGTAGGCGCTTAACAAATACCACGATTATTATTATTATAATTATTGAAGGTAGACAGAGTCATTGTCTGTCAATGGACAGTGGAAGAGCACAGGGCTAGGAATCAGAGGGCCCGGATTCTCATCCCGGCTCTGCCACTTGTCCGCTGTGTGATCTTGGGCAAGAAACTTCCCTTCTCTGTACCATGGTTACTTCATCTGTAAAATGGGGGTGAAGACCATACGCCTCATGTAGGACATGGACTGAGTCCAACCTGATTATCTTAGTGGGCCCACATTTGAATGTCAAGAACACAAAAATTGTTAAAAACAGCATTCTGAGCATAGCAGCTCTTGATCCAAATGACTCTGTTTTTGTCTCAGGAAGTCCCCCATTTCAGGTGGGATGTATATCACATCCGCAAATTCCAAATTCGGGGGACAGGAGATTGCTTCTTTCCCAAAACAGATAAGGCCCGCTTGGAGAGGAGATTGCTTCTTACCCAAAACAGATAAGGCCTGCTTGAAGAGTCTCTTTTGTCACTGAAGAAAACACACTTGTTTTTTTGTGATTTTTTTGTGAGTTCTTTTGTGATTGGCTACTTCTCCTATACGTTGCAAATGAAGGCACAGCCAAACAGGAGAGGGGGGCCGTTGTGTCACTCGTACCTCTCCGGAGGTGAACGGGCACTCGGTCACCTTCCTCCCTTTTCTGATCTATCCAACACTGTCTCTGAGTGTTGCTTTTCCTTGCTTGCGTCACCACCTTGGGTTCGAATCCTCACTGCCTTTTAGTTCCATCCCCTTTTCGAGTACAGAGATCATGACAAACTGCAAGTTTTAACACATTTGTAAATAGTTGACAGTTTTTCTCTCCTATTGATAATCAATAATAAAGGAACTAGTAGCCAAGAAATATGCCGAAAATTAATGTTAGAAAGACTAGCTATGAAGAGCCTGGAGAAAGTCATAAAACGTGCTGATGTAACGATTGCCACAAAAATACAAATTGTCAACTCTGTGGTTTTCCAGTGACAATGTATGGATCCGAAAACTGGATGGTGAAAAAGCAGGATAGAAAGAACATTGATTCTTTGGAAATTTGGTGTTGGAGAAGGCCTTTGTCAATACCATGGACTGCCCCAAAAACAAACAAATGGATTTTAAAGCAAATTAAACCAAAGTGGTCTTTGGAAGGCCAAATGACTCGACTTAGATTAGCATAGTTTGGACATATAGTCGGAGGACTAATTCTCTGGAGAAGACACTAATGCTAGGAAAAGTCCAGGGAAAACGTGGAAGAGGCAGACCGGCAGCTAGACGGGATAAAGACCGTAACAACGATAACGGAAGAACCGATAGAAAAGTCGCGGATTATGGCAGAGGACAGGACGTTCTGGAGAAAATACATCCATGGAATCCATGAGTCGGAAATGACTCCAAGGCACTTAACAGTAATAATAAAAGTGCTTAGTACAGTGCCTGACACAAAGCAAATGCTTAACAAATACCATAAAAAAAACCCACTCTAATTTTTTTAATCACCTCTGCTCTTTATGCCAATAACATTATTCATTCAATAGTATTTATTGAGCGCTTACTATGTGCAGAGCATGGGCCAGGGAGTGAGCAGGTCATGGGTTCTAATGAGTTCTGCCACTTGTCGGCTGTGTGACTCTGGGCAAGTCACTTCACTTCTCTGGGCCTCAGTTACCTCAGCCGTAAAATGGGGATTAAGACTACGAGCCCTCTGTGGACAGGGACTGTGTCCAACCTGGTTTGCTTGTATCCACCTTGGGGTTTAGTACAGTTCCTGGCAGGTAGTAAGAGCTTAACAAACACCATAATTATTATTATCATTATTATTATTGTCTGCGGGGTGACATTGGGCAAGTCATTTCACTTCTCTGGGCCTCTCTTACCTTGTCTGTAAAATGGGGATTGAGACTGTGAGCTCCACATGGGACGGGGACTGTGTCCCACCCGATGTGCTTGTATCATGTGGGATTTGATTGTATCCACCCCAGTGCTTAGTACAGTTCCTGGCACATAGGAAGCGCCTAACAAATACCACAAGTATTATCCACCCCAGTGCTTAGAACGCATAGTAAGCACTCAACAAATACCATTATTATTAAGAGCCTTTTCCACCTGAGCCTTATGGGTTCATTCATTCATGCAATAGTATTTATTGAGCGCTTACTATGTGCAGAGCACTGTACTAAGCGCTTGGAATCTCCTCCTACCTCCAGTACAACAAACTCTACATGGATGACCACTGCTGCCTCAAACTCAATTGGGTCAAAACCAAAGTCCTCATCTTCCTTCCTGAGATTTTTCTCCACCCAACATTCCCATCGTGTGAGGTCCCGGGTTCATTCCCCAGCATCTCCAAAAGAGCTGATAGTTTAGAGAAGCAGCGTGGCTCAGTGGAAAGAGCCTGGGCTTGGGAGTCAGAGGTCATGGGTTCGACTCCCGGTTCTGCCACTTGTCAGCTGTGTGACTGTGGGCAAGTCACTTCACTTCTCTGTGCCTCAGATACCTCATCTGTAAAATGGGGATTAAGACTGTGAGCCTCACGTGGGACAACCTGATTACCCTGTGTATACCTCAGCGCTTAGAACACTGCTCTGCACATAGTAAGCGCTTAACAAATACCAACATCATTATTATTATTATTATTATTATTATTCATTCAACCGTATTGACTTTGGGCAAGTCACTTGACTTCTTTGGGCCTCAGTTACCTCATCTGTAAAATGGGGATTAAGACTGTGAGCCCCATATGGGACAACCTCATTACCTTGTATTTCCCCCCACCCCCCGCCCCCAGCGCTTAGAACAGTGCTTGGCACATAGTAAGCGCTTAAATGCCATCAAAATTATTATTATTATTATTAAGTGACTTGCCCAAGGTCACACAGCTGATAAGTGGCGGAGCCGGAATTAGAACCCGCGACTTTTGACTCCCAAACCTGGTCTCTTTCCACCGAGAGCTTGGGAAAGGACAATACAACAATAAACAGTGACATTCCCTTGAGGACAGGCAGGTTTTTCCTTGCCTTTCCCTGGAACCTGATTTTATCTTGCTCAATCATTTCTCAGGCCACTTTCTTCCATCCTCAGTGGGCAAACTGTTTTTAGGCCGCCTCTCCCTGTCCTCAGGAGCCTCGTTGCATTAGATCGTATGCATTCGACTGCTTTGCAAAGGTTACCCAAGACCTAAGAAGTAGGGTCAGTCAATCAGCCGGTCAGAAGGAGGTAATGGTCATCCACTTCTGGATTTTGATCAAGAAAACTCTATGGATCCACTACCGGAAGGGCTGCGGGTGGAAGTGAGGCACTGTATTTCCCAAGCGCTTAGTCCAGTGCTCTGCACACAGTGAGCGCTCACCAAATACGATTGAACGAACGAATGAATTCTGGGAGAGATGTATCCATGGCGTTGCTGTGGATCAGAGATGACAAGAGAGCATAGGAACGCCCTCCCTCCTCACCTCTGCCAAACTAATTCTCTTCCCCTCTTCAAAACCGTACTTAGAGCTCACCTCCTCCAGGAGGCCTTCCCACACTGAGCTTCCCATTTTCCCTCTGCTCCCCCTCTACCCCCCACGTCACCTCCCTTTAGCTAAGCCCTCTTTTCCCCCCATTCCCTCTGCTCCTCTCCCTCTCCCTTCCCCTCCCCTCAGCACTGTGCTCGTCCGCTCAACTGTATATATTTTCATTCCCCTATTTATTTTGTTAATGAGATGTACATCACCATGATTCTATTTATTTGCTATTGTTTTAATGAGATGTTCATCCCCTTCATTCTATTTATTGCTATTGTTATTGTCTGTCTGTCTCCCCTGATTAGCTGTAAGCCCGTCAAAGGGCGGGGACTGTCTCTGTTACCGATTTGTCCATTCCAAGCGCTTAGTACAGTGCTCTGCACATAGTAAGCACTCGGTAAATACTATTGAATGAATGAAAGACAATCCCAAGTCCTCAGGACAGTGCTCTGCACACAGTAAACGCTCAAAAGATACGACCGACTGGTTTACTGACTGACTTCCTAATCTCAGCCACTGCCGGCCAGCGGCTCGGAGAATATAAACAACTCACTGGTCCAAGTTTCTTTTGGAAGCCCTGATTTCCTGAGTCATCCTTGCTGATGGAGAGCCCAGATCTCTTTGGCTCAGGTTCAGCTGAAAGAAGTCAGATTCCTCCCTTTATGCAGGATGTGTTTTCTCTCTCAGTCGGTCCCGGTTGTCTCCTTGGCTAACCCAAGGGACTCCTCCCCTTATTCACCTGTTGGAACAGTTGTTGAGCTCTTGAAAAATCCTTGAAAATAATAATAATACTAACAGTATTGTTAGCACTTACTATGGGCCAGCTGTGTGACTGTGGGCAAGTCACTTCACTTCTCTGGGCCTCAGTTACCTCATCTGTAACATGGGGATTAAGACTGTGAGCCTCACGTGGGACAACCTGATTCCCCTGTGTCTACCCCAGCGCTTAGAACAGTGCTCTGCACATAGTAAGCGCTTAACAAATACCAACATTATTATTATTGTTACTGCGCTAATGCTAGGATAGATCTCTAGACTGTAGATTGCGTGGAATGTGACTGTTTAATAATAATGATGGTTTTTGTTAAGCGCTTACTATGTGCCAAGCACTCTTCTAAGTACTGGGTAGATACAAGGTAATCAGGTTGTCCCACCGTGGGGCTCACAGTCTTAATCTCCATTTTACAGATGAGGTAACTGAGGCACAGAGGAGTTCAATGATTTGCCCAAAGTCACCCAGCTGATAAGTGGCAGAGCTGGAATTAGAACCCACGATCTCTGATTCCCAAGCCTGTGCTCTTTCCACTAAGCTATGCTGCTTCTCCAGCCATGCTATTTATTGTTCTTTTGTATCGTCTCAAGTGCTTAGGACAATGCTCTGCACACAGTAAGTGCTCAATAAATACGATTGCCGCTCTGCCGCCCACCTCCTCACCGTCCCCCGGTCTCGCCTATCCCTCCGTCGATCCCTGGGCCACGTCCTCCCGCGGACCTGGAATGCCCTCCCTCCTCACCTCCAAAAGACTAATTCTCTTCCCCTCTTCAAAACCCTACTTAAAACTCACCTCCTCCCAGAGACCTTCCCAGACTGAGCTCCCCTTCTCCCTCTACTCCCTCTACCGCTCCCCCTTCACCTCTCCACAGCTTAACCCTCTTTTCCCCCCATCTCCCTCTGCTCCTCCCCCTCTCCTTTCCCATCCCCTCGGCACTGTACTCGTCCGCTCAACTGTATATATCTTCATTACCCTATTTATTTTGTCAATGAAATGTACATCGCCTCGATTCTATTCAGTTGCCATTGTTTTTACGAAATGTTCTTCCCCTCGACTCTATTTATTGCCATCGTTCTCGTCCGTCCGTCTCCCCCGATCAGACCGTAAGCCCGTCGAAGGGCAGGGACTGTCTCTATCTGTTGCCGACTTGTTCATTCCAAGCGCTTAGTCCAGTGCTCTGCACATAATAAGCGCTCAATAAATACTACTGAATGAATGAATGAATCAGGACAGACACAGTCCCTATTGCATGTGGGACTCCCAGATTAAGGGGAAAAGGGACATCCCCCACACTTCACTCCTCTCGTGCCAACCTTCTCACTATCTCCCCCCGCACTTAGTACAGTGCTTGGCACATAGTAAGCTCTTCACCTTTACCATAATTATTATTATCATTCCCTCCATCTCACTGATCTTGCTACTGACTCCCGGGCCACGTCCTGCCTCCGGCCTGGAACGCCATCCCTCCTCAAATCCGACAGACAATTACTCTCCCCACCATTCAGCCACCCCCCCCATTCATTCATTCATTCAATCGCTTTTATTGAGCATTTACTGTGTGCAAAGCACTGAATCGAGCAATGGGGAGAGTACAATACAATAATAAACAGACACATTCCCTGCTCACAATGAGGTTACAGTCTAGAGCGGGAGATAGACATTAATATAAATAAATAAAGCTACAGATAGTGCTGTGGGGCTGGGAGGGGGATGAACAAAGGGAGCGAGTCAGGGTGACGCAGAAGGGAGTGGGAGAAGAGGAAAGGAGGGCTTAGTCTGGAAGGCCTCTTGGAGGAGATGGGCCTTCGATAAGGCTTTGAAGAGGAGGAGAGTCATCGTCTCTCGGACTTGAGGAGGGAGGATGTTCCAGGCCAGAGGCAGGATGTGGGCGAGGGGTTGGCGGCGAGAGAGATGAGATGGAGGTACAGTGAGAAGGTTGGCATTAGAGGAGCGAAGTTTGCCGGCTGGGTTGTAGTAGGAGAGCGGCGAGGTAGGAGGGTAGGAGGGGGAAAGGGGATGGACTGCTTTAAAGCCATTGGTGAGGAGTTTCTGTTTAATGCGGGGTGGTTGGGCAACCACTGGAGTTCTTTGAGAAGTGGGGAAACATGTCCTGAACATTTCTGAAGAAAAATGATCCAGACAGCAGAGTGAAGTATGGATGGAGTGGGGAGAGGCAGGAGGTTGGGAGGTCAGCAAGGAGGCTGATGCAGTAATCCAAATCTACATCTTGATACCCAAATCTACATCACCTCTGTCATCTCTCCCTCCCTGCAGGCTTGCTTCTCCTCCTGCCTTCAGGACATCTCCACCTGGATGTCCACCCACCACCTAAAACTCAACATGTCCAAGACTGAGCTCCTTATCTTCCTTCCCAAACATGTTATCTCTCTGATTTTCCCCTCCCTGTGGATGGCACTACTGTCCTTCCCATCTCACAGGCCCGCAACCTCGGTGTCATCCTTGACTGGGCTCTCTCATTCACTCCACGCATCCGATCCGTCACCGAGACCTGCCGGTCTCACCTATATAATATCGCCACGATCCGCCCTTTGCTCTCCACCCAAACGGCTATCTTACCGGTACGGGCTCTCGTAATATCCCGGCTGGATTATTGTGTCAGCCTCCTCTCTGATCTCCCTTCCTCCCGTCTCTCCCTGCTCCACTCTATTCTTCATTCCACTGCCCGGCTCATCTTCCCGTAGAAACGCTCTGGGCCTGTCACTCCCCTCCTTAAAAACCTCCAGTGATTGCCCATCGACCTCCGCACGAAACAAAAACTTCTCACTCTGGGCTTCAAGGCTGACCATCCCCTTGCCCCCTCCTACCTCACCTCCCTTCTCTCTTTCTACTGCCCACCCCACACGCTCCTCTCCTCTGCCGCCCACCTCCTCACCGGCCCCCGTTCACGCCTGTCCCGCCGTCGACCCCCGGCCCAAGTCCTCCCGCGGTCCCGGAATGTCCTCCTCCCTCGCCTCTGCCAAACTAACTCTCTTCCCCTCTTCAAAGCCCTACTGAGAGCTCACCTCCTCCAAGAGGCCTTCCCACACTGAGCTTCCCCTTTTCCCTCTGCTGCCTCTCTGCCCCCCCTTCATCACCTCCCCTGAGCTAAGCTCCCTTTCTCCCCCTTTCCCTCTGCCCCTCCCCCTCTTCCTTCCCCTCCCCTCAGCACTGTGCTCATCCGTTCATTTGTATATATTTTTATTACCCTATTTATTTTGTTAATGAGATGTACATCCCCTTGATTCTGTTTATTGCTATTGTTCTTGTCTGTCTCCCCCGATTAGACTGTGACCCCGTCATTGGGCAGGGATTGTCTCTATCTGTTGCCGAATTGTCCATTCCAAGTGCTTAGTACAGTGCTCTGCACATAGTAAGCGCTCAATAAATACTATTGAATGAATGAATGAATAACCAGCCCTGTTTCCGCGTGTACTCTGGCAAGCCTCAAGGGTTGGGAAGTGCTCATCGGGGGGCAGGGATGGAGAGGAGGAGGGGAAAAGGATGAGAAGCAACATGGCGCAGTGGGGAGAGCACGGGCCTGAGCGTCTGAAGGTCTCGGGTTCCAATCCCAGTTCTGCCACCTGTCTGCTGTGTGAACCCGGAGCAAATCATTCACTTCTCTGGGCCCTTGTTCCCCGCTCTGTAAAATGGGGATTAAAACTGTGAGCAGCGTGGCTCAGTGGAAAGAGCAAAGGCTTGGGAGTCAAAGATCATGGGTTCGATTTCCGGCTCTGCCACTTGTCAGTTGTGTGACTGTGGGCAAGTCACTTCACTTCCCTGGGCCTCAGTTCCTTCATCTGTAAAATGGTGATTAAGACGGTGAGCCTCACGTGGGACGACCTGATTCCCCTGTATCTACCCCAGCGCTTAGAACACACAGTAAGAGCTTAATAAATACCACAATTACTATTATTATTATTATTATTAATCACGGCTCTGCCACCTGTCTGCTGTGTGAACCTGGAGCAAATCATTCACTTCTCTGGGCCCTTGTTCCCCGCTCTGTAAAATGGGGATGTGAGCTCTATGTGGGACAGGGGCTAATCCGACTCTGCTGTATCTACTCCGGCACTTAGAACAGTGCCTGGCACCTAATAAGTGCTTAACAAATACCATCATTAGTATCCAGCGCTCAGTACAGTGCCCAGCACTTGGAACAGTGCCCAACGCTTAATACACTGCCCGGCATATAGTGAGCGCTTAACAAATGCCATCATTATCATTATTATTAACCCTATGAGCAAATCCTCCATCTGGCCCAAAGGCATACTAGCACAAGGAGCTCATTTCTTGTTTATTTTTAGAGAAGCAGCATGACGTAGTGGATAGAACACAGGCCAGGGAGTCAGAAGGTCATGGGTTCTAATCCCAACTCCACCACTCTTCTGTTGTGTGTCCTTGTGCAAGTGACTTCACTTCTCTGGGCCTCAGTTCACTCATCCGTAAAACAGGGATTAAGACTGTGAACCCTATAGGGGACAGGGACAATGTCCAACCTGATCACCTTTGTATCGACCCCAGTGCTTAGTACAGTGCCTGGCACATAGTGAGCACTTAATAAACCCCACTATTATCATTATTACGGGAAAGGGCTAGAAACACATCCTCTTCCCCACACCCGCTGAGGGCGGGATATTGTCATTTTCCAGGAGCTCCTTTTTCTGGGTCAGGACAGGTTGAGACACAACGTAAGCCTTACCTTACTTCCTGCTCTTCTCTTGCCCGGATGGTTTGTTTGTTTGCTTGCTTTGTCTGTTTTTCGATTCTTTCATTCAATCATATTTATTGAGCGCTTACTGTGTGCAGAGCACCGTTCTAAGTGCTGGGATAGATACACGTTTATCGGGTTGGACCCGATCCCTTTCCCGCCCGGGGCTCACGGTCTAAATAGAGGGAGTAGGATACTGTGGGCAAGTCACTTAACTTCTCTGTGCCTCAGTTACCTCATCTGTAAAATGAGGATGAAGACTGTGGGCCTCAAGTGGGACAACCTGATCACCCTGTGTCTCCCCCAGCGCTTAGAACAGTGCTCTGCACATAGTAAGCGCTTAACAAATACCAACATTATTATGAATCCCCATTTTACCACTGAGGAAAGCGAAGCCCAGAGGAGTTCGGTGGCTCGCCCGAGGTCACCAGCCAGCAGTTGGCAGATGAGGTAACTGATGCACAGAGAAGTTAATTAAGTTGCCCAAGGTCTCACAGCGGACAAGTGGTGGAGCCAGGATTAGAACTCAGGTTCCTGGGACTCCCAGGCACGGGCTCTTTCCACTAGGCCATGCTGCTTTTCCCATGTACAGGCTCAGTAAGGGAGGTGCAATTTGCCAACAGACAATGTTTCTCCCCCACTTCAAAGCCTTATTGAAGGCCCATCTCCTCCAAGAGGCCTTCCCTAACTAAACCCCCCCTTACCTCTTCTCATTCAATAGTATTTATTGAGCGCTTACTATGTGCAGAGCACTGTACTAAGCGCTTGGAATGTACAAATCGGCAACAGATAGAGACAATCCCTGCCCATTGACGGGCTCACAGTCCAATCGGGGGAGACAGACAAAAACAATAGCAATAAATACAATCAAGGGGATGGACATCTCATTAAAACAATAACAATAAATAGAATCAAAGGGATGTACATCTCATTTCTGTGTCACCCTGACTTGCTCCCTTTATGCTCTGCCCCCGTCCCAGCCCCGCAACACTTTTGTCCATATCTGTAATTTGTTTATTTATATTAATAATAATGATAATAATGTTGGTATTTGTTAAGCGCTTACTATGTGCAGAGCACTGTTCTAAGCACTGGGGTAGATACAGGGTAATCAGGTTGTCCCACGTGAGGCTCACAGTTAATCCCCATTTAACAGATGAGGGAAGTGAGGCACAGAGAAGTGAAGTGACTTGCCCACAGTCACACAGCTGACAAGTGGCAGAGCCGGGAGTTGAACTCATGACCTCTGACTCCGAAGCCCAGGCTCTTTCCGCTGAGCCACCCTGACAAAGAAGAGATGTAAAGAGATAGAGGAAAATCAGAATACGGTGAATAATAATAATAATAATAATGATGGCATTTGTTAAGTGTTTACTATGTGCCAAGCACTGTTCTAAGCGCTGGGGAGGATACAAGGTGATCAGGTTGTCCCACGTGGGGCTCACAGGCTTAATCCCCATTTTACAGATGAGGGAACTGAGGCACAGAGAAGTGAAGTGATTTGCCCAAAGTCACACAGCTGACAGAACCGGGATTAGAACCCATGACCTTGGACTCCCAAACCCGGGCTCTTTCCACTGAGCCACGCTGCTTCTCTATGTAGTGGAAGTAGAACATCTGTGGCAACTTATGCTGATCTGAAAAGAACTTTGAACTTGTTGTGAGCAGGAAATGTCACTGTTTATTGTCATCTTGTACTCTTCCAAGTGCCCAGTACAGTGCTCTGCACACAGTAAGCGCTCAATAAATATGATTGAATGAATGAATGGTACTTGGCATATAGTAAGAGCTTAGCAAGTATTAAAAATAATAATAATAACAATTAGCACCATTACTATGTGAAATGATTTGCCCAAGGTCACCCAGCAGCCAAGTGGCGGAGTCGGAATTGGAACCCAGGTAAATTCATTCATTCAAGCTTATTTATTGAGCGCTTACTGTGTGCAGAGCACTGTCCTAAGCGCTTGGAAAGTGCAATTGGGCAACATATAGAGACATTCCTTACCCAACAACGGGCCGACAGTCTAGAAGGTAAATAAGAAGTAAATAATAAAAGTATCTGTTAAGTGCATACTATGTGCCAAGCACTGTTCCGAATGCTGGGGCGGACGCAAGCTAATCAGGTTGGACACAGTCCCTATCCCATGTGGGGCTCACAGTCTTCATCCCATTTTACAGATGAGATAACTGAGGCCCAGAGAAGTGAAGCGACTCGCCCAAGGTAACACAGCACTTGCCCGGATGGTTTCGGTGACAGAGCGAGATTAGATCGCTGTTTACTTGTTTTGATGTGTTTTGATGTGTATATAGCAGAGAATTAGCGTGGCTCAGTGTTAAGAGCATGGGTTTGGGAGTCAGAGGACGTGGGTTCTAATCTCGCCTCCGCCACTTGTCTGCGGTGTGTGACCTTGGGCAAGTCCCTTCACTTCTCTGTGCCTCAGTTCCCTCATCTGGAAAATGGGGATGAAGACTGGGAGCCCCACGTGGGACAACCTGATGACCTTATACCTCCCCCAGCACTTAGAACAGTGCTTGTCACATAGTAAGCACTTAATAATAATAATAATAATAATGGTATTTGTTAAGCGCTATGTGCTGAGCACTGTTCTAAGCACTGGGGTAAATACAGGGTAATCAGATTGTCCCGCGATGGGCTCACATTTTTTAATCCCCATTTTACAGATGAGGTAACTGAGGCCCAGAGAAGTGAAGTGACTTGCCGAAAGAAAGTCACGCAGCAGACAAGTGACAGAGCCGAGATTAATAATAATTGTGGTATTTGTTAAGCGCTTACTGTGTGCCAAGCACTGTTCTAAGTGCTTGGGTAGATACAAACTAATCAAGTTGTCCCCCATGGGGCTCACAGTCTTCATCCCCATTTTACAGATGAGGTAACTGAGGCACAGAGAAGTGAAGTGACTTGCCCAAGGTCACACAACAGACGAGTGGCGGAGTCAGGATTAGAACCCACGACCTCTGACTCCCAAGCCCAGGCTCCTGTCACTAAGCCACCTTGCTTCTCTAATGGCTTAACAAATGCCATTAGTATTATTATTATTTGCTGTCTGTGTCCCCCATAGATATGTACATATCTATAACCTCATTTATATTAATGCCTGTTTACTTGTTTTGATGTCTGTCTGTCTGTCTATCTATCTATCTATCTATCTATCTATCTATCTATCTATCTATCTATCTCTATCTATCTCTCTATCTCTATCTATCTATCTATCTATCTATCTATCTATCTATATCTATCTATCTATCTATCTATCTATCTATCCATCTATCTATCCATCTATCTATCTATCTAGCTATCTATCTCTCTCTCTCTCTCTCTCTCTCTCTAATTCCATTTCTTTATATTGATGCTATTGATGCTTGTTTACTTCTTTTGCTGTCTGTCTCTCCCCTTCTAGACTGTGAGCCCTTTGTGGGCAGGGATTGTCTCTCTTTATTGCTAAATTGAGCTTTCCCAGCGCTTAGCCCAGTGCCCTGTCACCGTGGGCAAGTCACTTAACCTCTCTGTGCCTCAGTGACCTCATCTGTAAAATGGGGATGAAGACTGTGAGCCTCACGTGGGACAACCTGATGACCCTGTACATAATAATAATAATATTAATGTTGGTATTTGTTAAGCGCTTACTATGTGCAGGGCACTGTTCTAAGCGCTGGGGGGGATACAGGGTCATCAGGTTGTCCACCTGAGGCTCACGGTCTTCATCCCCATTTTCCAGATGAGGTAACTGAGGCCCAGAGAAGTGAAGTGACTTGCCCACAGTCACCCAGCTGACAAGTGGGTGAGCTGGGAGTCGAACCCATGACCTCTGACTCCCAAGCCCGGGCTCTTTCCACTGAGCCACACTGTACATCTCCCCCAGCGCTTAGAACAGTGCTCTGCACATAGTAAGGGCTTAACAAATACCAACATTATTATTATAAATAGGATTGAATAAAGGAATGAAGGCAGGCAGGTCCGGGCCTTTCTCTTAGGGAGGAAAAGGCCTCAAACTCCCTTGAAAAGGCACAGAGGGAGAGGAGGGAGGACGGGCTGTCAATCATCGGGCTGAGCCGGCCTCAGCCAATTGGCTTTCAAAATGCGGCCCAAGTCCCGCCCCCCGGACCCGCCCGCTGGCCCGGCTACACGGCGCCCCCTGGCGGTTCACTCCCCGCGCCGTCGGAGCCAGTGCGCCTGCGCAGCGCAGGACGGGGCCGTGCTGTTCCGGGGGCGGCCGAGCGGGGGCGGCCGAGTGCGGGCGGGGACGGGGGGAGGAGGGGCCCAGCGGGGAGGGGCGGGGCCCGGATAAATTATTATTATTAATAATAATAATAATGTTGGTATTTGTTAAGCGTTTACTATGTGCCAAGCACTGTTCTAAGCGCTGGGTAGGGGTGTACAAGGTGATCAGGTTGTCCCACGTGAGGCTCACAGTCTTCATCCCCCAATTGACAGCTGAGGTCACTGAGGCCCAGTGAAGTGACTTAATAATAATAATAATAATAATAATAATAATAATGTTGGTATTTGTTGAGCGCTTACTATGTGCCAAGCAGTGTTCTAAGTGCTGGGGGAGATACGAGGCCATCAGGTTGTCCCACGTGAGGCTCACAGTCTTAATCGGTGATAGAGAAGCAGCGAGGCTTAGTGGCAAGAGCCCGGGTTTGGGAGTCAGAGGTCATGGGTTCGAATCCCGGCTCTGCCGCTAAGCAGCTGTGTGACTGTGGGCAAGTGACTTCACTTCTCTGGGCCTCAGTTCCCTCATCCGGAAAATGGGGATTAAGATTGGGAGCCCCACGTGGGACAACCTGATGACCCTGTATCTACCCCAGCGCTTAGAACAGTGCTCTGCGCATAGTAAGTGCTTAACAAATACCAGCATTATTACTAATCCCCATTTTACAGATGAGGGCACTGAGAAGTGAAGGGACTTGCCCACGGTCACACAGCTATGAAGCGATTAGAACCCACGACCTCTGACTCCCAAGCCCGGCCTTTTTCCACGCTGCTTCTCTATGAAAGGGAGAGAAGTGATTGAGTGCCTACGCAATGCTTGGCACAAAGTAAGTACTTCCCACGTATTATTTTGATTATTAGGATAATATACTGATGCTATTGATGCCTGACTACTTGTTTTGCTGCCTGTCTCCCCCTTCTAGACTGTGAGCCCGTCCTTGGGCAGGGATTGTCTCTATCTGGTGCCCAATTGTCCATTCCAAGCGCTTAGTACAGTGCTCTGCACATAGTAAGCGCTCAATAAATACGATTGAATGAATGAATGAGTGATTAGACTGTAGGCCCATCGATTAGACCGTAAGCCCATCAAAGGGCAGGGATCGTCTCTATCTGTTGCCGAATTGTCCCTTCCAAGCGCTTAGTACAGTGCTCTCTGCACATAGTAAGCGCTCAATAAATACGATTGAATGAATGAATGAGGGGCGGAGTCTAAATGGGAGGGGCGTGGCCGATTTCTGAAGGGGGGCCGAGTGGTGAGTGACAGACAGGGCCGATTGGCGAGGGGGCGGGGCCGGGCGTTGAAGGGCGGGGCCGGTGACCAATGACGGGACCGATTGGCGATGGGGCGGGGCCGAGCGACCAATGACGCGGCCGATTGGTGAGGGGGCGGGGCCGGGCGGTGAGTGACGGAGCCGTACGTTGGGGGCGGAGGGGCGCGTTGGGGGCGGGGCCGGGCGGTTGAAGACATGACCGATTGGTGAGGGGGCGGGGCCGAGCGTTGAGTGACGGGGTCGAGCGGCCAATGAGGCCACCGATTGGTGAGGGGGCGGGGCCGGGCGGTGAGTGACGGGGCCGTACGTTGGGGGCGGAGGGGAGCGTTGGGGGCGGGGCCGAGCGGGTGACGACATGACCGATTGGTGAGGGGGCGGGGCCGAGCGTAGAGTGACGGGGCCGAGCGGCCAATGACGCGGCCGATTGGTGAGGGGGCGGGGCCGAGCGACCAATGACGGGGCGTATTGGTGCGGGTCGGGGGCGGGCCGTGGAGGCTCCGGAGCAGGGTCGGGTCTGCGAGTGTGTGAGGCGGCTGGGGGGCCCGGCGGCGGCGGCGGCGGCCATCGCGGGGCGGCCATGCCTCGCTGCGGGCGCGTCGGTCGTCTGTTTGAGCTGTGAGTAGCGGGGGCTCGGCCCCACGGCCCAACATCAGCCGCCCCCGGCCTCCGCACGACGCGCCCCGCGCCCCGCACACCCCCCCGAGCCCACCCCGAACCCGCTCTTAGCCCCGCCCCTTTATCCACCCTTGGCCACGCCCCCTCTCCCTCCCTCGGTCCCGTTCCTGCACTTAGCTCCGCCCCTTTGCCCCTCCCTTGGTCCCACCCCTTCCCCCTCCCTTAGCCCCGCCCCTTTCTCCACACTTGGCCCCCCTCCTCCCTTAGCCCCGCCCCCGTACCCCTCTGGCCCCGCCCCTCTCACCTCCCTTGGCCCCGCCCCTTCTCCTCCCTGGCCCCGCCCCCTTTCCCCTCCCTCGGTCCCGCCCTCTTCCCCTTTAGCTCCGCCCCTCTAATCCCTTAGCCCCGCCCCATCCCCTTTGGCCCCGCCCATTTCCCCCCTTCCCTCAGCCCCGCCCCTTACCTCCCTTGGCCCCGCCCCCTTTCACTCCCTCGACCCCGCCCCCTTCCCTCGTCGGCCCCGCCCCCTTCCCCACTTAGCCCCACCCGTTCCCCTTAGCCCCGCCCCTTCCCCTCCTGACCCCGCCCCTTTCCCCGTCCCTTAGTCCCGCCCACTTCCCCCTTAGCCCCGCCCCTTCCCTACATTGGCCTCACTCCTTTTCCCTCCCTTGGCCCCGCCCCTTACCTCCTCCCTTAGCCCCGCCCCCTTTCCCTCCCTTGGCCCCGCCCCTCTCCTCCCTTGGCCCCGCCCCCTCGCCTCCCTTAGCCCCTCCCCCTGGCCCCCTTCCCTCCCTTAGCCACGCCCCTTCCCCTCCCTTAGCCCCGCCCCTTTCCCCTCCCTTAGCCCCGCCCCTTTCCCCTCCCTTAGCCCCGCCCCTTTCCCCTCCCTTAGCCCCGCCCCTTTCCCCTCCCTTAGCCCCGCCCATCTCCCCCTTGGCCCCTCCTCTTGCCCCTCCCTTGCCCCGCCCCTCCCCTTCCTGTGGCCCCGCCCCCTCTCCTCTCTTGGCCCCTCCCCCTCACTTGGCCCCGCCCCTTCCCTCCATTGTCCCCTCCCCCACCTTTCGCTCCCCCTCCATCCCCCTCCACCCCCCCCCCCCAGGCACTTACTCTGTGCAGAGCACTGTTCTAAACGCTGGGGGAGATCCAGGGTCATCAGGTTGTCCCCCGTGGGGCTCCCAGTCTTCAGCCCCATTTGACAGATGAAGTCACTGAGGCCCAGAGGAGGGGAGTGATCTTCAGCCCCATTTGACAGATGAGGTCACTGAGGCCCAGAGGAGGGGAGTGATCTTCAGCCCCATTTGACAGATGAAGTCACTGAGGCCCAGAGGAGGGGAGTGATCTTCAGCCCCATTTGACAGATGAGGTCACTGAGGCCCAGAGGAGGGGAGTGGTCTTCAGCCCCATTTGACAGATGAAGTCACTGAGGCCCAGAGGAGGGGAGTGGTCTTCAGCCCCATTTGACAGATGAGGTCACTGAGGCCCAGAGGAGGGGAGTGGTCTTCAGCCCCATTTGACAGATGAGGTCACTGAGGCCCAGAGGAGGGGAGTGATCTTCAGCCCCATTTGACAGATGAGGTCACTGAGGCCCAGAGGAGGGGAGTGGTCTTCAGCCCCATTTGACAGATGAGGTCACTGAGGCCCAGAGGAGGGAAGTGACTTGGGTCGGCCGGTCACCGAACTCCGTCGGGGACCCAGATCAGCGGGACGGGAGGAGGCAGAGGGAAACGGGGTCCGGGGGCAGGTCTCTGGGCGGTGAGGAGACTCTTAGCCGAGTCACCGGCCTTAGTGAGAAGCGGCGTGGCTCAGTGGCAAGAGCCCGGGCTTGGGAGTCGGAGGTCGTGGGTTCGAATCCCGGCTCCGCCGCTTGCCAGCTGGGTGACTCTGGTAGAGAAGCAGCGTGGCTCAGTGGAAAGAGCCCGGGCTGGGGAGTCAGGGCTCATGAGTTCGAATCCCAGCTCTGCCACTTGTCGGCCGTGTGACTGTGGGCAAGTCGCTTCACTTCTCTGGGCCTCAGTTCCCTCATCTGGAAAACGGGGATGAAGACCGGGAGCCCCACGTGGGACGACCCGACTCCCCTGTGTCCACCCCAGCGCTTAGAACAGTGCTCGGCACATAGTAGGCGCTTAACAAACACCAACATTAGGAATCCCGGCCCCGCCCCTTGTCTGCCGTATGACCGTGGGCAAGTCACTTAATTTCTCTGCGCCTCAGTCAACCTCATCTGTAAAATGGGGATTGAGATTGCGAGCCCCACGTGGGACAAGGGACTGGGTCCGACCCGATTTGCTCGTGTCCTTCTCAGTGCTTAGGACGGGGCCTGGCACGGAGTGAGCGCTTAACAGATACCGTCATCAATAAACGGGCACATTCCCTGCCCACAAGGAGCTTCGAGTCTGGAGAGGGAGACAGACATTAGTGGAAATAAATAAAAATGACAGCTATGGGGGGATGAATAAAGGGAGCGAGGCAGGGCGAAGCAGAAGGGAGTGGGAGAAGAGGAAAGGAGGGTTTAAGAGGATGGGACCGAGAGTCAGAGGACCCGGGTTCTAATTCCGGCCCTTCCGGCCGCTTGCTGTGTGACTTTGGTCAAGAGAAGCAGCGTGGCTCAGTGGAAAGAGCGTGGGCTTGGGAGTCAGAGGTCATGAGTTCGAATCCCAGCTCGGCCACTTGTCAGCTGGGTGACTGTGGGCAAGTCACTTCTCTGGGCCTCAGTTCCCTCATCTGGAAAATGGGGATGAAGGCTGTGAGCCCCACGTGGGACAACCCGATCACCCTGGATCTACCCCAGCGCTTCGAACGGTGCTCGGCACGTAGTAAGCGCTTAACGAATGCCAACGTTATTATTATCATTACTTCCCTTCTCTTTGCCTCAGTTTCCTCACCTGCAGAATGGGGGTTCAGTACCCGTTCTCCCTTCCACTCTGTGAGCCCAAGAGGGACCGGGACGGTGTCCGACCTCATTAACTTGTATCTACCCCAGCGCTTAGAACAGCGCTCACCACAGAGTAGGCGCTTGACAGATGCCCTAAAGAAAAAAAATCGACTCTCTGAATGGTGTCACCGGGGTTAGAACCCGCTCCGCATGAGAGTCCCGCGATAGGGGAGAGCCTGCCTGCGTCCAGGGGGAAATGTGGAGGAAAAGGAAATCGAGGAAGCTCCGTTCGGGTGACCTGGAGGGGCGAAAAACTTCTCAGCCGGCTTCGAGGAGCTAATCATTGCCGGCGCTCGGCCAGACCATTCCTGGCCTTTAGTACAGTGCTCTGCACCTAGTAAGCGCTCAGTAAATGCCATCAATTAACTGATGATTAGGAAAGCCCAACCCGCTCAATATTTGTGTCTGAAAGGCCTGGTCCAGCCTTTTTTTTCTTTCTGGTATTTGTTACACGTGCTTACTGTGGGCCAAGGTCAGCAGACGAGTGGCGAAGCCGGGATTAGGACCCATGACCGCCCAGGCTCTACACACCACACCATGCTGCTTCTCTTCATATAAGAGAGAGAGACTGCGTCTGACCTGACTATCTTGTATCTACCCCAGATACTGAGCACGGCGCTTGGCGCATAGAGAAGCAGCGTGGCTCAGTGGAAAGAGCCCGGGCTTGGGAGTCAGAGGTCATGGGTTCGAATCCCGGCTCCGCCACCTGTCAGCCGTGTGACTGTGGGCAAGTCGCTTCACTTCTCTGGGCCTCAGTTCCCTCATCTGTAAAATGGGGATGAAGACCGTGAGCCTCACGTGGGACGACCTGATTCCCCTGTATCTACCCCAGCGCTTAGAACAGTGCTCGGCACATAGTAAGCGCTTAACAAATACCGACGTTATTATTATTATTATTACACAGTAAGGGCTATCTCGATTGAAAGTGACTGTGAGCCCGTCGTTGGGTAGGGATTGTCTGTTGCCGAATCGTACTCTCCAAGCGCTTAAAACGGTGCTCTGCACACAGTAAGCGCTCAATAAATACGATTGAATGAATGAATGAAAGACATGGAATGGAGATTTGGCAGGCAAATAGCCCAGAAATGAAACAACAGGAAAAAGGGAGCAAAGTAAGGAGTCTTGGGTGGGATTGGGAAATTTCCTGGTTTCCCTCAGACCTGTCAGCTGCCTGGCCCGATTCCAATCCGGCCCTGTCCAAGGAACCATTGTGGGCCAGCGTTTTTTTCTTTTTTTTTTTGTTTGTTTTTTTTAGGGCATTTAGGTGCTTACTACGCACCAGCTACTGTCCTAAGCGCTGGGGTGGGTACAGGCTAGTCAGGTTGGAAACGGTCCCTGGGGCTCACAGTCTTAATCCCCGTTTGACAGATGAGGGAACAGATCCAGAGAAGTGAAGTGACGTGCCACGGGTCACACGGCAGACACGTGGCGGAGCCGGGATTAGAACCCAAATCCCGCCGACTCCCAGGCCCGGGCTCTTGCTAGGCCCCGCTGCTTCTGTCCTGTTTCCAGTTGCCGTTGCGGAGGCCTGGTGTAGACCTAACCTGGCTCCCTCATTATATTGTCAAGTGGGACGGACTCACGGGGTCCAGTTACCCAATGCCCACCTCCTCACCGTCCCCCGTTCCCGCCCGTCCCGCCGTCGACCCCCCGGGCCGCGTCCTCCCGCGGTCCCGGAACGCCCTCCCTCCTCGCCTCCGCCAGACTGACTCCCTTCCCCTCTTCGAAGCCCTCCCGAGAGCTCACCTCCTCCAGGAAGCCTTCCCAGACTGACTCCCCCTTTCCCCCTGCTGCTCCTCCCCTCCCCATCGCCCCGACTCCCTCCCTCTGCTCTCTCCCCCTCCCCGCAGCCCTCGTGTATAGATGTGCATATTTATGATTCTATTGATTTTATGAATGATGGGTGTATATCTAGAATTCCATTCATATCAACGCTATTGATGCCTGTCTACTTGTTTGGTCGTCCGTCTCCCCCCCCCCCTAGACTGGGGGCCCGTCGTTGGGGCAGGGATCGCCTCTATCCGTTGCCGAATTGTCCTTTCCAAGCGCTTAGCACAGTGCTCTGCACCCGGCAAGCGCTCAATAAATACAATCGAATGAATGATGGGGGCCGAGTCAGCGGAGAGTTGAGAGCCGGGGGGGCGGTCGTGACCCGGTGTCCGACCGGCGTCTCCGTTTCAGATGCCTTTGGCTTTTGACGAAGAACATCCCCAGGTACATCTCGGATATTAAACCTCTGCCTCCCAACATCAAAGATAAGCTGATCCAAATAATGAGTTTCCAGGGGCAGATCACGGATTCCAATATCAGCGAGGTAAGGATGTGGATGGAGAGCTGTGTTTGGTTTTGAAAAGCTGTTTTCGAAAAGCGGTGTTAGGGTCCGACGCGTGGACCTGTCTGCTGCAAGTGATCGGAGCGGAGCCTGTAGTAACTTTCCAGTTGATTTGAAAAGCAGACCATTCAACCAGGTTTTCGCTGGCTGGTCCAGCTTCACGCCTGCTCTTCGGAGCCCTCTCCGTCTCTCCGTCTTCCCCTCTAAACTGTAAGCTCACTGTGGGTAGGGGATGTTTCTGTTCTATCGCTGGAAGTACTCTCCCAAGCGCTTAGTACAGTGCTCTGCACCCAGAAGCACTCAGTAAATACATTTGGCTGACTGGAAACTGCGAAGCGGCTTGGCCTAGTGCAAAGAGCCTGGGCCTGGGAGTGGGTATAATAATGCTGGTATTTGTTAAGCGCTTACTATGTGCAGAGCACTGTTCTAAGCGCTGGGGGAGATACAGGGTCATCAGGGTAATCGGGTTGTCCCATGTGAGGCTCACAGTTAATCCCCATTTTACGGATGAGGGAACTGAGGCCCAGAGAAGTGAAGTGACTCGCCCACGGTCACACGGCTGACAGGTGGCAGAGCCGGGATTCGAACCCATGAACTCTGATCCCCAAACCCGGGCTCTTTCCACTGAGCCACGCTGCTTCCCCAAGACCTGGCTCCTAATCCCGGCTCCGCCACGTGTCCGCTGCGTGACCTCGGGCAAGTCACTCAGCTTCTCTGTGCCTCGGTTTCCCCGACTGGGCAGTTCATGCAGTCGTATTTATTGAGCGCCCGCTGCGTGCAGGGCACTGTACTGAGAGCCTGCGAGAGTACAGTCCAGCGATAGACACGGTCCCTGACCCAGCCGGGGATACAAAAGCCGTTCTCCCTCCACCTCGGACGGTGAGGTCCCACGTGGGATAAGGGATCGGGGTCCGACTCGATCAACTTGGATCCTACCCCAGCGGCTCGGAACGCTGCTTAACTTTTATTGACTCGATCCTGTTTAATCGAGCCCTTACTGTGTGCAGAGCACCGTACTAAGCACTCGGGAGAGGACAGTACGGCGATAAACAGACCCATTCCCTGCCCACGACGAGCTTACGGTCTAGAGCAGACAAGCGGAGGAGCTGGGATTTGAACCCAGGTCTCTCTGGGACCCAGGCCCGTGCTAGGCCACGCTACATCACCCCGCTGTGATTTACTTGTGTGGGGGATGACGCTGCTAGTGAAATTTCTGGTGACAGGAGAGGATTGATCAGTCTATCAGTGGTATTTATCGAGTGCTTGCGGTGTGCCTGGGAGAATACAACAGAGTTGGTAGTATATATCTTCATTACCCTATTTATGGTGTTAATGAGATGTACATCACCCTGATTCTATTTATTTGCTATTGTTTTAATGAGATGTTCTTCCCCTCGACTCTATTTCTCGCCATCGTTCTCGTCCGTCCGTCTCCCCCGGTTAAAATAAATAAAACAATTGTTGGTATTTGTTAAGCGCTTACTATGTGCAGAACACTGTTCTGAGCGCTGGGGTAGACACAGGGGAATCAGGTTGTCCCACGTGGGGCTCGCGGTCTTAATCCCCGTTTTACAGATGAGGGAACTGAGGCCCAGAGAGGCGAAGTGACTCGCCCACAGTCACACAGCCGACGAGTGGCAGAGCTGGGATTCGAACTCATGAGCCCTGACTCCAAAGCCCGTGCTCTTGTGAGCCCATCAAAGGGCAGGGACCGTCTCTATCCGTTGCCGATTTGTCCATTCCAAGCGCTTAGTCCAGTGCTCTGCACATAGTAAGCGCTCAGTAAATACTACTGAATGAATGAACAAGTGGCAGAGCTGGGTTTCGAACCCATGACCTCTGCCTCCCAAGTCCTGGCTCGGCACATAGTAAGCGCTCAATAAATACTATTGCATGAATGAATGAATGCACAAGCACGCTGGCCACAGCGAGCTTACAGCCTCGAAGGGGAGACAGACGTGAATATAAATATAAATTAAATATAATGATAAATAAATCATTTAGACTATACAATTTATAGGTATGTACACATGGGTACGTTGAGAATAGAGCACGGTCTATAGAGCAGGGGCCTGGAAGTCAGAAGTCTTGTCCCGGCTCTGCCGCCTGTCCGCCGTGTGAGCTTGGGGAAGTCACTTCACTTCCCCGGGTCTCGGTTCCCTCATCTGTAAAATGGGGATTGGGCCTGGGAGCCCCACGTGGGACGTGGACTGTGTCCAGCCGATTAGCTGGTGTCCACCCCAGCGCTTAGAACCGTAAAAGAAAGAAAGGGGAAACCCAAAGGGCCGGTTTTTAGCGATGTCGTGAACGTTGGCCCGACAGACTTCGGCGACAGATCAGCTCTGCGGGTTGTATGAGAGAGATGCGTCGAAGGTCACGCCGAGGTTACGGGCACGTGAGACAGGGAGGAGAAGCGGCGTGGCTCAGGGGCAAGGGCCCGGGCTCGGGAGTCAGAGGTCATGGGTGCTAATCCCGCCTCCGCCAGCTGTCAGCTGTGTGACTCTGGGCAAGTCACTTGACTTCTCGCTGCCTCAGTTCCCTCATCTGCAAAATGGGGATGAAGTACGTGAGCCCCACGAGGGACAACCTGATGACCCTGCATCTCCCCCAGCGCTTAGAACGGTGCTCGGCACATAGTGAGCGCTTACCAAATACCAACATCATCATCGTCGTCATTATTATTATTGGTATTGTCTACGGTGATGGGAAAATCAGGGGGAGGACAGGGTTTGGGTGGGAAAATGAGGAGTGCCGATTTGGACGTGTTACGGTTGAGGGGTCGATGGGATATAATCATAACGTGGGTATCTGTTAAGGGAAGTAATGATAATAATAACGTTGGTATCCGTTAAGCGCTTCCTATGTGCAGAGCACTGTTCTCAGCGCCGGGGTCGACACAGGGGAATCGGGTCGTCCCACGTGGGGCTCGCGGTCTTCATCCCCATTTTCCAGCTGAGGTCACTGAGGCACAGAGAAGTGGTGACTCGCCCACAGTCACGCAGCTGACAGGTGGCAGCGCTGGGATTCGAACCCATGACCTCTGCCTCCCAAGCCCGGGCTCTTCCCACTGAGTCACGCTGCTTCTCCGGATATCCACCTACACCCGTCCTGGGGGCCTGAGGGAAGGTGACATTGCAGAAAAGAAGGGAGGGCTGGTGAGGTAGATTTGGAAATGGTATCCCCGTAGGAGAGTAGATGCGTGCATTTTACATTCATCAAGCATTTCGAGTTGTCCGTTAACCCCAGCTGGGAGGACGTTTCCCTTTAATGAACAAGCACCTGTGCTCCGAAGTGAAATTTCAGCGTACTGTCTAGTCCTCTGACGTTGACTGTGAAATGGAAGGACGCGCAATTTTGCCCCGATGTCCGTTCTAGTTACCACTTCCCCCCTGAAAGGGGATCATAGGAAGCATGAGAAACTAAGTGGCCTCGACAAAACTGAGAGAATGAATCGCGCTCGTCAGTCGCAAGGTGATGTTAGAGTGTTGGCTCCCTGTTCCGAGCCTTTGAAAGACAACAGGCAAAAAGGGGTTTTTCTTTTCGCAAGAGGAGCAAGGAGGCCAAAAAAAAAAAAAAAAAAAAAAAGATTCCATCCTTCTTGCGTGTACTCTTTCCTCACTGAAATTTCCTCACTATTAATCAATAGTATTTATTAATATTCTTGCTCCTGATCCAAAAAGGCTTCCTTTCCACTAATCGATTGTATTTATGGAGTGTTTACTATGTGGGGAGCGTGGCACTGAGCGTCTGGGAGAGGACAGGGAATTAGCAGACAAGGTTACAGTCTGGTTGCTTAGTGAAGTTCCTGGCACATAGTAAGTACTTAATGAACACTTATTTTGTCGGTCAGTCATTTATTGAGTGCTTACTGTATGCAGAGCTCGGGAGAGTACAGTACAACAAGAAACAGACACATTCCCTGCCCACAATAAGTTTACAGTCATTATTACAGAGAAGCAGCGTGGCGCAGTGGCTAGAGCATGGGCCTGGGAGTCAGAGGGTCATGGGTTCTAATCCCGGCTCCACCGCGTCTGCTGCGTGGCCTTGGGCAAGTCACTTCGGTTCTCTGGGCCTCCAGTTACCTCACCCGGAAAATGGGGATCGAGACAGTGAGCCCCACCTGGGATAGGGATTGCGTCCAACTAGATTTGCTTGTGTCCATCCCAGCGCTTAGTACGGTGCCTGGCACAAAGTAAGCGCTTAACAGTTACTGTCATTATTACGCAGCGGATCACGCAGGGGCTAACTTTCAAATCATCCGGCAATTGAGCTCCACGCCCCGAGGGACACCCACTTCTCCTAGGTCCAGCGAGGAGGTCCGCCCGGACGCCGGGCGCCCCGGGGGGTCCGGCAGAGCGGACGTCCCCGACCCTGGGCGGAGGCGAGTCGCCTCGTCGGTGTCGCGGAGCTCCAACCAACTTCCAAAAATTCATGGAGGCCCCTCCCCTCATCTCCCACTCCCTTCGGCGTCCCCCTGACTTGCTCCCTTTGCTCTTCCCCCCCCTCCCAGCCCCGCACCGCTTATGTCCATACCTGGCATTTTCTTTATACGTATCTACGCCCGTCTCCCCCCCTCCTAGACCGCAAGCTCGTTGTGGGCAGGGAATGCCGCCGTTCATCGTCGCGTCGTACTCTCCCGAGCGCTTAGTCCAGTGCCCCGCCCGCGGTACTAAAACACGATCGAATAATAAATAGGACGGATTTATTTAATACTCAACAAATACCCCGATCCTCTTCCTTGGCCGTATCGGGGAGGGAGGGACCGTGTGACACGAGCCGTCGGCATTTTCTCGCTGGAGGGTCAGCGATCTGAGGGTCAGCGATCGCCGCCGGCCCTGCGGGATCGGCGACCTCGTGAGGGTTCAGAATCCGGGTGGAGGCCGGGCGGGATGGGGCGCGTTTCCCCAGAGCCAACGGCGCCTCGTCGCAGAGATAGAGTTGGTCTTTACGGTCACGGGTCGAGGGCAGGAGGCCGGGAGGTCGGCGAGGAGGCCATCGAGGCGGGAGAGGGCAAGCGGTTGGATCAAGGGGGTCGCGGTTTGGATGGAGGGGAAAGGGCAGATTTAAGCAGTGGCGGGAAGGTTGAACCGACGGGATTTAGCGATAGATGGATGGATGGCGATGGTGTCACGCGCCTGCTTACCGTGCGTCGAGCGCCGTTCTAAGCGCTGGGGCCAGTCGGTCTTAATCCCCGTTTTACAGATGAGGTCACCGAGGCACGGAGAAGTGAAGTGACTTGCCCGAGGTCACACGGAAGCGGCAGAGCCGGGATTAGAACCCACGACCTTCGGACTCCCGGGCCCGGGCTCCGAACGTGTGGGTGGAACGAGAGGGAGGAGTCAAGGACGATGCCAAGGTTGCAGGCCCGTGAGATAGGGAAGATAGTGGTGTTGGCTACAGCGACGGGAAAGTCACGGGGAGGACGGGGCTTCGGGGGAGAAGATGAGGATTTGTGATTCGGACGCGGTTAGTTTGATGCGTTGGGGGGACATCCCCCCAGTAGAGGTGTCCCGAAGGCCGGAGGAAATGAGACACTGCAGAGAAGGAGAGAGAAGAGATATGGAGAGGTATATTGAGAGGCAGCGTGGCTCAGTGGCAAGAGCCCGGGCTTTGGAGTCAGGGGTCATGGGTTCGAATCCCGGCTCTGCCACCTGTCACCTGTGTGACTGTGGCCAAGTCACTTCACTTCTCTGTGCCTCAGTGACCTCCTCTGTAAAATGGGGACGAAGACTGTGAGCCCCACGTGGGGCAACCTGATTCCCCGTGTCTCCCCCAGCGCTTAGAACAGTGCTGTGCACATAGTGAGCGTTTAACAAATACCGACATCGTTATATTTGGGGATCGCTTGCGTACAGAGGATAACCAGCCATGTAAATATCTACTTGGGAGGCCGTAGCTTTATCAAGTTCTTTCATCGTGCCTCAATAAGAGGACGTAGGCACGTTGACTGTGACTCAGATATATACTTCCGAAGTACGTAGGAGCACATGACTTTGAGTGAATTTGAGTGAAATGTCTTTAGATCCAAATTAGATGTGTCCACGTGTGAAAAAGATGCCTGGTTCGGTGAAAAGGAGGTTTCGCCTTGCTTAAATTACAGATTCTGCATCCTGCAGTGGAAAGTCTGGATCTCCGGAGCTGTGATATTTCAGATGCCGCCCTGATGCACCTGGGTAACTGCAGAAAACTCAAGAAATTACATTTAAATTCCGCAAAAGAGAACAGAACTTCCATAACGTCAGAAGGTATATCGCTTAGCGGCGATCGCGCTGGAACGCGGATCTTGTTAAGTGACTTTAAGTGACTTGCCCACAGGCACACAGCTGACAAGTGGCAGAGCTGGGATTCGAACTCACGACCTCTGACTCCCAAGCCCGGGCTCTTTCCACTGAGCCACGCTGCTTACTGTGTGTCGAGCACCGTTCTGAGTGCTCGAGAAGATACGAGCTAATCAGGTTGGACACAGTCCCTGCCTCACGTGGGGCTCTCAGTCTTAATCCCCGTTTTACAGCTGAGGTAACTGAGGCCCAGAGAAATGAACTTGCCCAGAGTCACACAGCAGACAGCTCGCTGTGCGCAGAAAAAGTGTCTGTTTATCGTTCTCTTGGTCTCTCCCAAGTGCTTAGACACGATAAGCGCTCGATAAATACGCTCAAATGAGTGAATGGAAGTGTCAGGGCCAGGATTAGAACCCAGGTCCTTCTGACTCCCAGGCCCGTGCTCCATCCACTAGTCCAAGCTTCTTCCCGGGCCTGTATTTTGAATTTGTGTTTTGTGTGTTGTGCTTCGTGTTGCGGGAAGGGAAGGGAAGAGAAGCAGCGTGGCTCACTGGAAAGAGCACGGGCTTTGGAGTCAGAGGTCATGGGTTCGAACCCCGGCTCTGCCACTTGCCAGCTGTGTGACTTTGGGCGAGTCACTTCACTTCTCGGTGCCTCAGTTCCCTCATCTGTCAAATGGGGATGAAGACTGTGAGCCCCACGTGGGACAACCCGATTCCCCTGGGTCTACCCCAGCGCTCAGAACAGTGCCCGGCACATAGTAAGCGCTTAACAGATACCAACATTAATTAAGTAATTAATTAAGATCTCTTCGCCACCCTAATTCATTCATTCCGTGGTATTTATTGAGCGCTTACCGTGTGCAGAGCACGGTACCGGGCGCTTGGAAAGTACGTTAGTTTCGACGACGTCGTCCTCGTCGTGTTTTTCTAGGAATCAAAGCGGTGGCCTCCTCTTGCGTGTATTTGCTGGAGACCTCCCTGAAGAGGTGCAGCAACCTCACGGACGAAGGGGTTTCGGCCCTGGCGATCCACTGCCGGTTCTTGAGGATCCTCGACTTGGGGGGCTGCCCCGGTATCACCGACCGGTCACTCCGGGCCCTGGGGGACAACTGCCCGCAGCTGCGAAGTGTCGACTTTTCAGCGACTCAGGTAAGGGGAGATGCCAAGGTTTTCATCTCCGTTCAGTCAGTCGTATTTATGGAGCGCTTACTGTGTACTAAGCGCTTGGGAAAGTACCACACAACAGTAGACAGCCACATTCCCTGCCCACCACGAGCTCGTAGTCTAGAGGGAAGCAGCGTGGCGCAGTGGAAAGAGCCCGGGCTTGGGAGCCTGGGGTCATGGGTTCGACTCCCCGGCTCTGCCCCTTGTCAGCTGTGTGACTGTGGGCGAGTCGCTTCGCTTCTCTGGGCCTCAGTTCCCTCCTCTGGAAAATGGGGATGAAGACTGGGAGCCTCACGCGGGACAGCCCGATGACCCTGTATCTCCCCCAGCGCTTAGAACGGTGCTCTGCACAGAGTAAGCGCGTGACAGATACCACCGTTATTATGATTATTACTCGGGAAGGGGTCCAAAATCCAAGTGGGAGGGTCTGCTTCCCCTGAGGTGAAATTAACAAATACAACAGCGGGCGTCAGAGATGGAGAGAAGACGTCAAAGGAGACCCCAGTCGGACGGAGAGAATCTGGTGATTTTTCCCTCCCGGTGATCTGAAGACAAGCTAATAACTGTGACATTTGCTAAGTGCTTACTCTGGGCCAGGCACTGGGGTAGATAATCAGGTCACACCTGGGGCTCTCAGTCTGAGTAAGTAAGAGGGACACAGGGTAAGGAATCCCCGTTTGGCAGAGGGAATTTAGCACGGAGAAGTTCGTGGCTCAGTGGAAAGAGCCCGGGCTTTGTAGTCAGGGCTCATGAGTTCGAATCCCGGCTCGGCCACTTGTCGGCTGCTGTGTCTACCCAGGAGAAGCAGCGTGGCTCAGTGGAAAGAGCACGGGCTTTGGAGTCAGGGCTCATGAGTTCGAATCCCAGCTCTGCCACTTGTCGGCTGTGTGACTGTGAGCAAGTCACTTAACTTCTCTGGGCCTCAGTTCCCTCATCTGTAAAATGGGGATTAAGACTGTGAGCCCCACGTGGGACGACCTGATTCCCCTGTGTCTACCCCAGCGCTTAGGACGGTGCTCGGCACACAGTAAGCGCTTAACAGATACCAACATTAATTAATTAAGTTAAATTCCTGGCCCAAGGTCACACAGCATGGTGGAGTGGATAGAGCACGGGCCTGGGAGTCAGAAGGTCATGGGTTCCGATCCCGGCACGTCTGCTGGGTGACCCTGGGCGAGCCATTTCACCTCTGTGCCTCAGTGACCTCATCTGTAAAATGGGGATTGAGACTGAGCCCCATGTGGGACAGGGACTGCGTCCAACCCAATTTGCTTGTGTCCACCCCGGCGCTTAGTACAGATCCTAGTGCAGAGTAAGCACTCACAAATACCGCGATTATCATTATTATTATTATTACAGCAGGTGAGTGGCAGAGCCGGGATTAGAACTCAGGTCCCTCTGACTCCCAGGCCTGGGCGCTTTCCATTAGACCACACTGCTTCTAAGGACTCTAGACTGTAGAGACTCTGATAACAATAATATTGTTGGTGTCTGTTAAGCGCTTACTATGTGCCGAGCACTGTTCTAAGCGCTGGGGTAGATACAGGGGGATCAGATTGTCCCATGTGGGGCTCACAGTCGTTTCATCCCCATTTTACAGATGAGGTAGCTGAGGCACCGAGAAGTGAAGTGACTTGCCCAAAGTCACACAGTTGATCGGTGGCGGAGCCGGGATTAGAGCCCATGACCTCTGACTCCCGAGCCCGGGCTCTTGCCCCTGAGCCCCGCTGTAAATTCACTGTGGGCAGGGAACATGCCTATTACGCCTCTGTTATATCGTATTCTCCCGTGAGTAATAATAATAATGTTGGTATCTGTTAAGCGCTTACTCTGTGCAGAGCACCGTTCTAAGCACTGGGGGAGATACAGGGTCATCGGGCCGTCCCACGTGAGGCTCACGGTCTACATCCATTTTCCAGGTGAGGTCACTGAGGCACAGAGAAGTGAGGTGACTTTGCCCACAGTCACACGGCTGACAGGTGGCGGAGCCGGGATTCGAACCCATGAGCTATGACTCCCAAGCCCGGGCTCTTTCCACTGAGCCACGCTGCTTGTAAGCGCTCAGTAAATGCGGCCGATTGACTGAGCGTGTGTCGAGTCCTTATTATTCTACCTATCGTGTGTCCGTGCGTGTGTGTAAGTGGGATAGTTGACTAAGTTCTCCCATTTAAAGGAAAGCCTGGTTGCCGAGGGCAGGGGGTGAATAAAAAAAGGGGGCAGTTGCAGTCATTCGTTCAGTGGTATTTATTGAGCGCTTCCTGCGTGCAGAGCATTCATTCATTCCGTCGTATTTCTGGAGCGCTCACTGCGTGCAGAGCACTGTACTGACCGCTTGGAAAGTCCCATCCCCACGTGCCAATCATAATGGTAAGGTTGGTATTTGTTAAGCGGTTACTACGTGCAGAGCCCTGTTCTAAGCGCCGGGGGAGATACAGGGTCATCAGGTCGTCCCTCGTGAGGCTCACGGTCTTCATCCATTTTCCAGATGAGGGAACTGAGGCCCAGAGAAGTGAAGTGACTCGCCCACAGTCACACAGCTGACAGGTGGCCGAGCCGGGATTCGAACCCATGACCGCCGACTCCCAAGCCCGGGCTCTTTCCCCTGAGCCACGGAACGAGGGGATTTGTTAAGCGCTTACCGTGTGCCAAGCACTCGGGCACTGTACTAAGTGCCGGAGCGGCTCTCCCGACCCCCGACCCCCGACCGCGGGGCTCACGGTGGCCCCTGCCTGCGGGGACAACGCGGGCAGGGCGGTCGCGGCGGCCGGTAGGTCCTCCCCGTGGCACGGGGGCCAGGATTGCCCATCTCCGGACTCAAACGCCGTTCCTGAACTCGGTTGTCGATTCCGTTTCGTGCTTCGGCGAGGCCCTCTTCTAGCCCAAGAATAATAATAACAATGTTGGTATTTGTTGAGCGCTTACTATGTGCAGAGCACTGTTCTAAGCGCTGGAGTAGATAATCAGGTTGTCCCAGGTGGGGCTCACAGTTTTGCATCCCCATTTGACAGATGAGGTCACTGAGGCACAGAGAAGTTAAGTGACTTGCCCACAGTCACACGGCTGACGCAGCGTGGCCTGGTGGAAAGAGCTCGGGCCCGGGAGGCAGAGGACCTGGATTCTAATCCCGGCCCCGCCGCTTTTCCGCTGTCGCTTCACTTCTCTGGGCCTCGGTTACCTCGTCTGGAAAACGGGGATGAAATCCCACTCCCTCCTAGACCGTAAGCCCCATGCGGGACAGGATACTGTGTCCAATTTGATCAACTTGTATGGGAGCCAGAGGTCATGGGTTCAAATCCCAGTTCTGCCACTTGTCAGCAGTGTGACCGTGGGCAAGTCACTTCACTTCTCTGGGCTTCAGTCCCCCATCTGTAAAATGGGGATGAAGACTGTGAGCCTCATGTGGGACACCCTGATTGCCCTGTATCTACCCCAGCACTTAGAACAGTGCTCTGCACATAGTAAGCGCTTAACAAATACCAACGTTATTATTATTATCTATCCCAGCACTGTTTTTTTAATGGTATTCATTAAGCACATACTATGTGCCGGGCACTGTTCGTTCATTCAATAGTATTTATTGAGCGCTTACTAGGTGCAGAGCACTGTACCAAGCGCTTGAAATGTACAATTTGGCAACAGATAGAGACGATCCCTGCCCATCGACGGGCTTACAGTCGCGCTGGGGTAGCTACAAGTCCCTGTCCCCCGTGGGGCTCACAGTCTCAATCCCCATTTTACAGATGAGGTCACTGAGGCCCAGAGAAATGAAGCGAATTGCCCAAGGTCGCACAGCGGACAAGTGGCGGAGCTGGGATTGGAACCCAAGCCCTTCTGACTCTCGGGCCCGTGTTCTAGCCACTAGGTCATGCTGTTTCTTGTGCCCGGCGTGTAGTAAGCACTTAACGAGTCTCGTCTTATGCCGCTGAGTCGTCTCTGACCCATAGCGATGCCGTGGACAGCGTGGCTCAGTGGAAAGAGCCCGGGCTTGGGAGTCAGAGGTCATGGGTTTGAATCCCCGCTTTGCCACTTGTCAGCTGTGTGACTGTGGGCAAGTCACTTCACTTCTCTGGGCCTCAGTTCCCTCCTCTGTCAAATGGGGATGAAGATTGTGAGCCTCACGTGGGACAACCTGATGACCCTGTATCTCCCCCAGCGCTTAGAACAGTGCTCGGCACATAGTAAGCGCTTAACAAATACCAACATTATTATTATTGTTATCTCTCCTGGAACGCCCCACCTCCATCTGCCATCACTCTGGTAGCGGATCCACAGAGTTTTCTCGGTAAAAATCCGGAAGTAGTTGACCACTGCCTCCTTCAGCGCAGTCAGCGCGAATCTCCGCCCTCGACTCTCTCCCGGGCCGCCGCTGCCCGGCACGGGGGAGTTTCGACTGGTAGCCGCCGGCCCGCCGCCCGCTAGCCGCCGGCCGAGCCGGGAATGGAACGGACGGGCCTCCGCTCGACTCTCCCTCCCGTAGCCGAGACTGGTAGAGGACTGGAAACTCCCCAGGTGCCATCCCGAGAGCTTAACAAGTACCACAATTATGAGTTGTTATCATCATTATCGCTGAAAGTTTCTCTCTGTGGGCAGGGATAGTGTCTACCGACTCTATTACATTGTATTTTCCCAAGCGCTTAAGTGTAGTGCTCGGCACACCGTCAGCGCTCAATAAATACCGATGATTGATTGATTATCGAAAGCTCACGGTGGGCAGGGGTCACGTCTACCAATCCTGTTGTACTCTATTCTCCCAAGCGCTTATAATATAGTGCTCCCCACACAGAAGGCGGTCAATAAATATGGATCGATTGACGTTAGTCCGCATCCATTCCTTCCATCGTATTTATTGAGCACTTACTGTGTGCAGAGCACTGTGCTAAGCGCCGGGAATGTACAGTCGGGCAACGGATAGAGACGATCCCTGCCCAACAGCGGGCTCACAGTCTAAAAGGGGGAGACGGCAAAACAAACGTATGCGAAGAAGAGTGATCACATCCCCCGATAGGTGTTCTTGCTTAATTTTTCCTAGGTCACCGATGGGGGTGTGATAGCGCTTGTCAGCGGAGTGTGTTCGAAGAAACTAGAGGTAATCTTTTCTGACGTATTTCCTTATAAAATAACGAATAGAAAAACGTCGGAGTTTTGTATTTATCGGTGTACTAGGAGATGGTCGTAAAGTTCGTTAATCTTTCCATACTAGGCGCTGTGAGCACTGTAAGGCTTGCTGTGCCCTATATCCCGGTTATAGCTCCGCCGCATGTCTGCTGGGGGACCTTGGGGAAGTCACTTCACTTCTCTGAGCCTCAGAGAAGAAGCGTGGCTCAGTGGAAAGAGCCCGGGCTTGGGAGTCACCGGTCATGGGTTCTGATCCCGGCTCCGCCACTTGTCAGCTGGGTGACTTTGGGCAGGTCACTTAACTTCACCGGACCTCAGTTCCCTCATCTGTAAAATGGGGATTAAAGCTGATAGCCCCACGTGGGACAACCTGATCACCTTGTATCTCCCCCAGCGCTTAGAACAGTGCTTTGCACATAGTAAGCGCTTGACAAATACCATCATTATTATTATTATCTGAAAAATGGGGATTAATGCTGCGAGCCCATTGTGGGCAGGGATTGTCTCTCTTTATTGCTGAGATATACTTTCCAAGCTCTTAGTACAGTGCTCTGCACATAGTAAGCGCTCGACAAATATGATTGAATGAATGAATGAAGTCACTCAGGTTGGACGCAGTCCCTGTCCCACAAGGGGCTCACGGCATTAATCCCCATTTTCCAGATAATAATAATAATGATGGTATTTGTTAAGCGCTTACTATGAGCAAAGCACTGTTCTAAGCGCTGGGGGAGATACGCTCACAGTGTAGAAGGGGGAAAAGACATCAAAACAAGTAAACAGGCATCAATATAAATAAAGTATAGATATATACACATCAAAAAAGTAAATAGGCATCAGTATAAATACATAGAGTTGTAGATATATACATAGAGACATAAGTGCTCTGGGGCGGAGATCGGGGGAAGAATAAAGGGGGAGAGTCGAGGTGACGTAGAAGAGGGGGAGGTGAGGAGAGGGGGCGCTTAGGCTGGGAAGGCCTCTTGGAGGAGGTGAGCCTTCGGTAGGGCTTTGAAGAGGGGAAGAGTGACACGTATCTGCCCCAGCGCTTAGAACAGATCACACAGCGGGCGAAGAGCAGTTAGCCCTAGTGGATAGAGAACGGGCTTGGGAGTCAGAAGGTCCTGGATTCTAAACTTGGCTCAGCCACCTGTCTGCTGTGTGACCTTCATTCATTCGTTCATATCGGATTTATTGAGCGCTCACTGTGTGCAGAGCACTGTACTAAGCGCTTGGAAAGTACAGTACAGCCCCAAACCAATACTCCAAAAGAAGAGAAACAGGGAAAACGGAAGCAGAAACATCATTCGATGTTGGCTACTGGAATTCTAGAATGCAGTCGAGTCCCTGCAAGTATTAAAGGGTAAAGGGTCCAAGTTCCACTTTTTGAATAGGACTTGGACCAGCACCAAAAGTTCACTAGAAAGGGAAACATAGAGAAATAAAAATAAAAAAAGAAATAACAACAAGACACAACTGGGAAGGAGTCGACTGCCTGGAACAAAGACATTCTCTCTCTCAGAAAGACTCCACCTCCCCGCAACTCCTGTCCATCTCTCCTGAAGTCATTCTGTTTTTAAAAACAGCCATGATGGTCAAGCAAATATTAATGTTGGTATTTGTTAAGCGCTTACTATGTGCAGAGCACTGTTCTAAGCGCTGGGGTAGATACAGGGTCATCAGGTCATCCCACGAGAGGCTCACAGTTAATCCCCATTTGACAGATGAGGTATCTGAGGCCCAGAGAAGTGAAGTGACTCGCCCACAGTCACACAGCTGACAAGTGGCGGAGCTGGGATTCGAACCCATGACCTCTGACTCCCAAGCCCGTGTTCTTTCCACTGAGGCATGCTGCTTCAAACATCAGAGATCCAGCACAGGAATTAATCCTGCTTTCATCCAGCACACAGTCATTTTAAAGAGGAGAAGCTCTTTACCTCTTGAGAGGATATTAGAAATGCCTCAAATACCATCAGGGATGGGCGAACTGCTTTTATGGAAAATGTTCAGACTCCTCCTTTAATAAGAGGCAGCGAGAGCTCGGGCCGTCTTGCAAAATAAATCATTAGACTGTTCGCAAGAATTCCGGCAAGACCACCTTCCAATCCGTCTCCCCGACTCTGTCAATGTCTCAGGTCCTGTACTTTTCCCCGGAGATTCCACAGAAAAAATATATCTTTTTTTTTAAATAAAGAGCAATTGTTAACCATTCCCAAGACAGACACCGTTAAGATGATAGCTGAAGCAAAGCTGCCTTAGAAAAGGGGACACATTTCGATAAGCAGTAATCTCCTAATCTCCTACGAGCTAGTGGGAATCGTGGGGTTGGGAGGCAGAGAGACAACACACAAAAGACACAGATTGAGGTCACATGGACAGGACTGATTTTCTCCCCCCAAAACCGGTCGACTTTCCTGTCTCTGCCCCCCTCCCTGCATCCTCTTGGGCAAGTCGTCAAACTTCCCTGTACCCCAGTCCCCTCTTCTGTAAAATGGGGATTAAGACCGTGAGCCCCCGTAGGACAGGCACTGTGCCAGCCTGATTAGCTGGTATCTACCCCAGTACTTAATAATAATGTTGGTATTTGTTAAGCGCTTACTATGTGCAGAGCACTGTTCTAAGCCCCGGGGTAGATAACAGGGTAATCAGGTTGTCCCACGTGAGGCTCACCGTCTTCCTCCCCATTTTACAGATGAGGGAACCGAGGCACAGAGAAGTGAAGTGACCTGCCCGCAGTCACACAGCTGACAGGTGGCAGACCGGGATTCGAACCCGTGACCACTGTACTTAGTACAGCGCCTGGCACGAAGTAAGAGCTTAACAAATACCATTAAAAAAAAAAAAAAAGAAGTGGAGGAGCTGGGATTACAACTGAGGCCCGTGCTCTTTCCACTAGGTCAAGCCGGTTCCCAGCTTTGGGGCAGGCCAACCTTAATTTTGGCGATCGGTTGTTCTGCTTTTTTAAATGTTATATCGGCGTTCACTTCATAGTAGGCAACCTTGCCACCCGCCGGAGCTTCAACTAAAGACCCTGGCGTTTCTTGTCTTCTTCAAAGGAGATCCACATGGGCCACTGCGTCAATCTGACCGATGAAGCGGTGGAGGCTGTCCTCACTTGCTGTCCTCAGATTCACATTCTTCTCTTCCATGGCTGCCCACTGATCACAGGTCAGTCCCATAAATGCCTTCCTTCGATTTTATTCCCGGGAGAAAGTGAGTTTTATCTTATCTTACAGTTACCTCAGTCTTGTCACTTATGAAGCGCTTAATAATTCCCCGGACTCACTAACTGTGCCTGCCCGGAGTGTGGTATTGGGATACTAGCACGCGAGATATAAGAACGGTCATTTGGAGAGGTTATATTGCTTTATTTATTTATTATATAAAGTCTTGTCTTATGCCGTAGCGGCACCCAGAACGCCCCGCTTTCCACCTGCCATCATTTGGGTAGCGGATCCAAAGAGTTTTCTTGGTCAAAATATAGAAGTGGTTTACTACTGCCGCCTTCCGCGTAGTCAACTTGAAGAGATATTATAACTGATATGTTTATCTTAACGTCTTTCTTCCTATCTGGACTGTAAATTTGTTGCGTGGACAGGGAACGTAGCTACCAACTCTACTGGGGAAGCATCTCGGTGTAGTGGATAGAGCCCGGGCCTGGGAGTCAGAAGGTCGTGGCTTCTGATCCTAGCTCCGCCGCTTGTCAGAGGTGTGGCCTTGGGCAAGTCCCTTCACTTCTCTTTGCCTCAGTTCCCTCGTCTGTAAAATGGGGATTGAGACTGTGAGCCCCACAGGAGACGGGGACTGCGTCTACCCCGATTTGCTCTTATCCACCCCCCGGCGCTCAGTACGGTGCTTGGGACGTAATAAGCGCTTAACAAATACCACAGTTATTATGACTGTATTCCCCCAGGCACATAGTAAGTGGTCTGCGCATCGTAAGTGCTCAATAAATACCGCTGATTTATTGATTGGAGAAATGTCAGGGCTAGTGAGATCAATGTGGGAGTCATCCATCTGTGGAGAGGAGGAAGTTGAAGCCGTGAGAGCGATGAACTGCCCAAGGGAGTGGGTGTAGATGGAAAACAGAAGAGGGCCCAGAACGGCCCAGAAGGACCCGGGTTCTAATCCCAGCTCTGCCACTTGTCTGCTGTGTGACTTTGGGCGAGCCACTTCACTTCTCTGGGCCTCACTTACCTCAACTGTAAAATGGGGATTAAGACTGGGAGCCCCCTGGGAGACAAGGACTGTGTCCACCCTGATAAGGTTGTATCCACCCCAGTGCTTGACACATACAGAATATACCAGAATGAAGAAACGCATTCTGTGTCCACAAGGAGCTTACGCTCTACTGGGGAGACAGACATAAAAAAAATCTGAAGCAAAATAAACAGCATAAATATCGACATGAACTGTCGAATGGACAAATACACAGTGGTAAGGATGGGATTAAATAACTACAGAGGCGCTAGAGATAGCCTGTGAAATGATATGACTTGTAATCCAATCAATCTTTCCCTCTCATTCTTCTGTTTTCTTTCCCAAATTTTCCTTCCTTCCTTCCTTCCTTCCTTCCTTCCTTCCTTCCTTCCTTCCTTCCTTCCTTCCTTCCTTCCTTCCTTCCTTCCTTCCTTCCTTCCTTCCTTCCTTCCTTCCTTCCTTCCTTCCTTCCTTCCTTCCTTCCTTCCTTCCTTCCTTCCTTCCTCAAATCTTTTTTTTCCAACATCCAGTACCTCTCATCTAAATACTTGCTTGGACTCTATGCAGTAAGAACTAGGCACCCGCTTATTTGGGTAATTTTGGAATCACTTCACAAAAACAGCCAGCAAGTGGTTTTGAAGAGTCAAGGACACTTGGAGGAAGCCAAGTAGTTAAGCATCTGTAGGCTTTTGGATGTTTTAGGTTCGAGCACCATTTTCAAGTGGACGGTGGAGAGTGAAAAAATTAACCTTGAAATGTTGAAGACCAGCACTGCCATCTAGCAGCAAAAAAATCCTACTGTCCACGGGAATCCAATTTTTAAATGCACGAACTCTCAGGAAACAAAGGCTTCTTTTTTCTTTATTTTTAAATCAGATTGCAGCATTAGAAAATACCGGGGACTGTCTTCTTGAACACGTGCGTATAAATAATCCGCCGTGATCTCCGTGAGAAGCAGCGTGGCCTAGTGGAAAGAGCCCGGGCTTGGGAGTCAGAAGGACCTGAGTTCTAATTCTGGCTCTGCCCACTTGTCTGCTGTGTGGCTTTGGGCAAGACACTTCACTTCTCTGGGCCTCCGTTCCCTCATCTGTAAAATAGGGATGGAAACTGTGAGCCCCACGTACAGGGATGGTGTCCAACTATTCATTCATTCAATCGTATTTATTGAGCGCTTACTGTGTGCAGAGCACTGTACTAAGCGCTTGGAATGGACAATTCGGCAACGGATAGAGACAATCCCTGCCCAAACAACAGGCTCACAGTCTAGAAGGGGGGAGACAGACAGCAAAACAAAACAAGGAGACAGCCATCGATACCATTGAGATAGATAAATAGAATCATAGATATAAACACATCATTAATAAAATAGAGTAATAATATATAGGAATATACACAAGCGTTGTGGGGAGGGGAAGGGGGTAGAGCAGAGGGAGGGAGGAGGGGCGATGGGGAGGGGAGGAGAGGCAGAGGGAAAGGGAGGGCTCAGTCTGGGAGGGCCTCCTGGAGGAGGGGAGCTCTCAGTAGGGCTTCGAAGAGGGGAAGAGAATGAGTTTGGCGGAGGTGAGGAGGGAGGGCGTTCCGGGACCGCGGGAGGACGTGGGCCGGGGGTCGACGGCGGGATAGGCGAGAACCGGGGACGGTGAGGAGGTGAGCGGGAGCAGAGGAGCGAAGCGTGCGGCCTGGGCGGTGGAAAGAGAGAAGGGAGGTGAGGTAGAAGGGGCAAGGTGACAATAATAATAATAATAATGACATCTGTTAAGCGCTTACTATGTGCCAAGTACTGTTCTAAGCACTGGGGTAGATACAAGGTTATCAGGTTGTCCCACGTGGGGCTCACGTTCTTAATCCCCATGTTACAGATGAGGCAACTGGGGCACAGAGAAGTTAAGTAACTTGCCTAAAGTCACACAGCTGACAAGCGGCGGAGCCGGGATTAGAACCCATGACCTCTGACTCCCAAGCCCGGGCTCTTTCCACTGAGTCACGCTGCTTCTCTATAGAGCTTCGAAGCCAAGAGTGAGGAGTTTCTGTTTCACGCGAAGGTCGATAGGCAACCACTGGAAGTTTTTGGGGAGGAGAGTGACATGCCCAGAGTGTTTCCGTAGAAAGGTAATCCGGGCAGTTTGTGTAGACTGAAGCGGGGAGAGGCAGGAGGATGGGAGATCAGAAAGGAGGCTGATGCAGTAATCCAGTCGGGATATGATGAGAGATTGTACCGACAAGGTAACGGTTTGGAAGGAGAGCAAAGGGCGGATCTTGGCGCTGCTGTGAAGGCAGGTTTTGGTGACGGATCGGATGTGTGGGGTGAATGAGAGAGCGGAGTGAAGGACGACGCCAAAGTTGCGCGCCCGTGAGACGGGAAGGGTGGTGGTGCCGTCCACAGTGACGGGAAAGTCAGGGTGAGGACAGGTTTGGGGATGGAACATAAGGAGCTCAGTAAGATCAGGTGATTCGCCCAAGGCTGGATAGTAAATCAAGATGAGGACATGAGTTTAGAATGCAAGAATTTCTGACTCTTAATCCTTTTCATTCATTCATTCAATAGTATTTATTGAGCGCTCACTATGTGCAGAGCACTGTACTGAGTGCTTGGAATGGACAAATCGGTAACAGAGACGGACAGTCCCTGCCCTTTGACGGGCTCACGGTCTGATCGGGGGAGACGGACGGACGAGAACAATGGCAATAAACAGAATCGAGGGGAAGAACATCCTGTCAGAAGAGACTGCAGAGACGGCTTCTGGGTGTGACGGGGATCCCGGAGCGGGAGGTAGGAGAGTCGGGGTCTCCCCTCCGCCGGCTAAGAGAAGTCCAAACTTCATGGGGGGGCTCGGCGGGACCCCTACCCAGCCAGGGCCGGAAGCAGGCCGGACCCGGCCCGCTCTCGCATCCAGGGAAGGCATCCCGAGACGGCAGAAGGAGACGCCTCCGGGTCCGGATGGAGACGGGGACGACTCCCACCGTCCCCGCCGGTGGCACCGGGAGGATTTGGCGATTGCCTCCGAACTCTTACTTGGTTTGTCCCAACGGTCCCTAGAAAGCGTCGCCCGTTTAATCGTCCTGTCTGTTCCGCAGATCATTCGCGAGAGGTCTTGGAGCAACTGGTGGGCCCCAATAAAATCAAGCAAGTGACGTGGACCGTATATTGACTCCCACGAAGAGCGGGAGCGGCGGTCCGCCGCGGCGGCAAACGGCTGCCCGTGGAACACGCCCGCCGCGCCGTCTGGAAACCCGGTGATTCTGTCGTCTCGGTCTGCGTCCGGGGTCGCCGGGCGGCCGTCTAAACCCCGGCCCGTCCTGGGTTTGTCAGTGGATTTGCCATTAAACGCTTGAGATACGAGCAGCGGCGCACGTTCTCCAACGGGAGAGGACGGCCTTGTTTTTTCGAACGGCAATGCTGCCGAAATCCTGACCCCTCTCGTAAGGCTTTCGGTTCTTAAAAGGAAAAACCCTCTTTGTCATTTGCACGGTTAAATTTAAAGTGACTCTGCTTGCTAACTGACCCCCTCCTCTTCCATTCATTCAGTCGTATTTACTGAGCAATTACTGTGTGCGGAGCACTCTGCGAAGCACTTGGGAGAGTACGAGATAATAAGAAACAGACACTTTCCCTGACCACGAGACGCTTACGCCCGCCTCGCCCCTCAACGGGCCTTGTCTACAGGTTTGAGGGTGCTCGAAGGAGTCTTCTTACCACTGGGCTTGGTAATTCAGGGTCAGCGTCTCCGCATCAAGAGGGGGATCTTCTGCACAGATGCTCTAACGTGCCCGAGACAAGGGAAGGAGGTGTTAGGAGACCAGAGAGATGGATGGGCTTGCTCCCAAATTGATCTCTCTCAGTCAATCAATCAATTATCCCTATTTATTGAGCGCTTACTGTGTGCATCTGTGTGGCTTGGAGGTCCAGACGTGGTGGGACTAGAACCCTCTTCTGGCCTAGACTTCTGAAATCGTGATCCTCGTCGTCGTCAAAATTGTGGGATTTGTTAAGCACTTACTATGCGCCAGGCGCCGTACTAAACGCTGGGGTGAATACAAACAAATCGGGTTGGACACGGTCCCTGTCCCACGTGGGGCTCACAGTCTCGATCCCCGTTTCATAGATGAGGTCACTGAGGCACAGAGAAGTAAAATGACTTGCCTAAGGCCACACAGCAGACAAGTGGCAGAGCTGGGATGAGAACCCATGACCTTTGGCTAGTGAACAAGCTGTAGCCCAGGCTGATCAGTCCCCCGTCAGGGGGCTTGGCTGAATGGGTTTAATAATAATGATAATAATGATAGTGATAATGATGGTATTTGTTAAGCGCTTATATGTGCCCAGCACTGTTCTAAGTGCTGGGGTAGATGCAAACCTATCAGGTTGGAGGCAGTCCCTGCCCCACACAGTCTTAATATTCATTTTCCGGATGAGGAAACTGAGGCCCAGAGAAGTGAAGTGATTTGCCCAAGGTCACACAGCAGACACGGGGCGGAAGGGGGATTAGAACCCAGATCCCTCTGACTCCCAGACCCGGGCTCTAGCCACCAGGCCATGCTGCTTCACCCGCCCCGGAGGTGGCACAGTGGAGGAAGGGGCACAGGGTTGGTTTGACCGGTGATGCACAGGCAAGGAAACCTTTTCAGTTTTTGGCCAAGGACGGCGTCTGGGACATTATCACCGTTACGGTTGGGGATTTCTGTCTGCGTTTCTATAATCCGACACCCGTCCGCTGCACGCAACCAGTCTCTCCTTCGTCAAAAACAAACACACAGAAAAATCAGTCCACCCTAGGGTCTCTGGCGCTGATAATAGTAATAATAATAATGTTGGTATTTGTTAAGCGCTTACTATGTGCCAAGCACTGTTCTAAGCGCTGGGGGAGATACGAGGTCATCAGGTTGTCCCACATTCATTCATTCATTCATTCAATAGTATTTATTGAGCACTTACTATGTGCAGAGCACTGTACTAAGCGCTTGAAATGTACAATTGGGCAACAGATAGAGACGATCCCTACCCAGTGATGGGCTCACGTAGGGCTCACGGTCTTCACCCCCATTTTACAGAGGAGGTAACTGAGGCACAGAGAAGTTAAGTGACTTGTCCAAGGTCACACAGCTGACAGGTGGCGGAGCCGGGATTAGAACTCCATGACCTCTGACTCCCAAGCCCGGGCTCTTTCCACTGAGCCACGCTGCTTCGATATCACTGGTACAGGCTCTCCGAGGGAAAAGGCGAACCCATCTTCTGATAAAGGCGTTTGGGGCAGTATCAGAGAAGGAAGGAAGGAAGGAAGGAAGGAGGGAGGGAGGGAGGGAGGGAGGGAGGGAGGGAGGGAGGGAGGGAGGGAGGGAGGGAGGAAGGAAGGAAGGAAGGAAGGAAGGAAGGAAGGAAGGAAGGAAGGAAGGAAGGAAGGAAGGAAGGAAGGAAGGAAGGAAGGAAGGAAGGGGTGCTTCCCCTCCTCTACTGAAACTTTCACTCTTTCATAATAACTGTGGTATTGGTTAAACGCTTCCTGTGTGCCAGGAGCTGTACTAAGCACCGGGGTGGATACAACCTCATTGGGTTGATTGATAGAGTCCCTGTCCCACGTGGGGCTCACAGTCTCGACCCCCATTTTCCAGATGAGGGAACTGAGGTCCCGGGAAGCAAAAGTGACTTGCCCAAGGTCACACAGCAGACAAGGAGCGGAGCTGAGGTTAGAACCCGGGACCTTCTGCCTCCCAGGGCCATGCTCTATCTACTACGCCATACCGCTTCTAAGTGGCCTTGGTCTGCCCCGGCACGTGGGAATCTCTAGGCTCTAATCCTCAAGTGGTTCACTGAGTCGTATTTATCGAGTGCTTACTGTGTGCAAAGCACTGTACTGAGCACTTAGCACTGTACTGAGCGGCCCCGGCGACGTGTGCGTGGGGGGGGTCGACTGAATCGAGCGGGACGGCCACCTTCAGAGGAGAGTTTCTATCACCGGGAACTTGCTTTCTTGAGAGGGTCACATCCAACGACAGAATGTGACCGGGGCGGGAAGAAAAAGGCACGTTATAATGGGAAGCGGAGAATTAGCAAAGCTTAGGCCCCGCGAGGTTGAAAAAAGTCACTGGGGTTAGATCCCTGGAACCATAGTAGTAATAATTGTGGTATTTGTTAAGCGCTTACTATGTGCCAAGCACTGTCCTAAGCAGTGGGACAGATAAAGGGTAATCAGGTTGGACACCATCCCGCGTCCCACCTGAGGCTCACAGCCTTGATCCCCATTTTACAGACGAGGTAACCGAAGCACGGAGAAAATAAAAAAAAGGTTGGTATTTGTTAAGCGCTTACTACGTGCAGAGCACCGTTCTAAGCGCTGGGAGAGATACAGGGTGATCAGGTTGGCCCACGGGAGGCTCACGGTCTTGATCCCCATTTTCCAGAGGAGGGAACTGAGGCCCAGAGAAGTGAAGTGACTTGCCCACAGTCACCCGGCTGACAAGTGGCAGAGCCGGGATTCGAACCCACGACCTCTGACTCCCAAGCCCGGGCTCTTGCCACTGAGCCACGAGAAGTGAAGTGACTTGCCCAAGGTCACACAGCAGATGCGTGGCAGAGCTAGGATTAGAACCCACGTCCCGCGACTCCCAGGCCCGGGCTCTGTCCACTAGTCCACGCTACTACTTTACATACATGTGAGAGGTAATCCGGAACTCGGTTTATAAAGTCATATAGAAGCTTTTTAGATAAAGCTCTGCCTTCGCAGACGGGTTAAGATGATACGGGCAACATATGACTTGGTGTGTCACCCTCTTAATATGTAAAACCTGGAGGTCAGTATCTGCTCTTCACACATTCCCTATAAACCCGAGGATTCTGTTCTTCCCATTTAAAATTAGAGGGTTTTAATTAATACCTTTCGTTTCATTTCTTAGCTAGCTAAGGTACTGGAAAATAGCTTGAAACGTGAACAACAACAACAAAAAAAGGACAGGGCAAAGTTCCTTTCGGTAGATTGGTTTTTTTATTCACAGTTAAGAACATTGTTTCGAGTCCTTTCGGTGTTTGGTATTTGGTATTTCCAGTCCCGCTAAGCCAGCAACACGAAACGTTACCGGTGGTAAAGGATCTGACCTGTGCACGTGTTCAAAATATTTTGAACGTTTGGAGTTCTATTGTGTTCTTCTGCAAGTGAAATAAAATTTCATTTCAAAGGTGCAGACTTCCCTCCGCGTGATCATTCCGAGCAGGTGAAAACGTTGCGTGACGTAGCGTGTGCTTCCAAGAGTGACCTCAAATGGTCTTGTCATTTGGCTTTCCACACGGAAATATCACCTCCCCAAAACGGTACGTTTCCACCGCTCTTATCATCCGTAACACGGTGTCCGACATTGTCATAGGCTATTAAAATATGCTGGCAATTCGACATTCTTGCTATCGGGACCTTGTTTCATTTGCGCTGGGTGAAGAATTGCAGGTTTTTGTGGAAAAGATCCACTCAATCGTTACTCGTTGCGGACAGGGAACACGGCCACCACCTCCGTTATATCCCACTCTCCCAGACATTTAGTACAGTGCTCTGCACACACAGTAAGTGTCCAATAAATACCATTGGTTGAGTGATTGATTTGAGCAGCAAACACGTGGAAAAGCCCTCTTGCCTAATTGGCTTAATTGCCATCATTAACATTAACTGCTGAACCCACGTTAAGACCCAACGGAAGGATTTTTAAATCCACGCTTTTCCCCCCGCACAACTTATAAATTGACCTGCATGTCATAATGATAATAATCGTGGTGTCTGTTAAGCGCTTATTATGTGCCGTAGCGTACCGAGCACTGGGGTGGACACAAGCAAATCGGGTCGGACACAGTCCCTGTTCCACGTGGGGCTCACGGTCTTCATCCCCACGTTACAGGTGAGGGAACTGAGGCACAGTGAAGCGACTCGCCCAAGCAGACGAGTGGTGGAGCCGGGATTAGAACCCAGATCCTTCTGACTCCCAGGCCCGTTCTCTATCCTTTAGGAGACACTGCTTCTCTGTACGTTTTGTGTGTATGAAGGAGAGACTCCCTTATTAGCACGGTAGAGTGGAAAAAGCACAGGCCTGGGGGTCAGAAGGTCACGGGTTCTAATCCAGGCTCCGCCACTTGTCTGCCGTGTGACCTTGGGCAAGTCACTTCACTTCTCCGGACCTCAGTGACCTCCTCTGTAAAATAGGGATCGAGACCGCGACCCCCACATGGGGCAGGGATCCGTCCAACCTGATTTGATTGTCTCTACCCCGGCGCTCGGTACAGTTCCTGGCACATAGTAAGCGCTTAACAAGTACCCTAACTATTATTATAACTTTTTCACGTTAAACGTAATTCAACTCTCACTCGCTGCCAACGTCGGACGACTCAGGGCCGGAAATCCCAGACGGAAGTGGATGTCAGGCCGTGATTTTCCCGCCTGGCGGCTTCCGGCAGGGAATACTCAGCCACCTTACGCAGCCGCCTCCGAATGCCGTGCTCGGAGAAGTGGGGCCTCCCGGGGTCGCCGATCAGCACCTTGGATCCGCCGGTCCCGCCGCGGCTCGTCAGCCAGCGGTGAAGGCCGTCGGCCAGATCCCCGTCGTAAAACATGTCTCCTAAAACTATGAGCTCCCAGTCGTCCCGGCGGGTGTCCAGGACGCTCTGGGTCAAGACGGGAATGGTGGGCCGCAGGCGATTCAATTCGCAATTCAACGCGATCGCCACACCTGCAACTGAGAGAAGGAGCACCCGGTTGGGTTTCAGAGGGATTTTCCCGTTTCGGCTCCAGGCCGAACCAAATCGCCAGTCTCTCTGTTTTAGCCGACCTGCTTCGGGTGCTTTTTCCGTGGTGTGTTCGGGCCGCCTATTTCATATAGAACGTTCCTCTCTCGTTTCCCCCTGCCTCAACAACTTCCGGTGGTTGCCCAGCCACTTCTGCATTTATTCATTCATTCAGTCGTATTTATTGAGCGCTTACTTGCAGGCAGAGCACTGTACTAAGCGCTTGGGACAGTACAGTACAACAGTAAACAGACACGTTCCCTGCCCACAACGAGCAATGGAAACACCTCACCATGGCTCGAAAGCCCACTTGTCAGCTGTGTGACTTTGGGCGAGTCACTTAACTTCTCGGTGCCTCAGTTACCTCACCTGTAAAATGGGGATGAAGACTGGGAGCCCCACGTGGGACAACCTGATTCCCCGTGTCTACCCCAGCGCTTAGAACGGTGCTCGGCACATAGTAAGCGCTTAACAAATACCAACATTATTAAAGCCGTCCATCCCCTCGCCCCCTCCTACCTCGCCTCCGACGCCGACCCGGCCCGCACGCTTCGCTCCTCTAATGATGATAATAATAATAATATTGGTATTTGTTAAGCGCTTACTATGTGCCGAGCACCGTTCTAAGCGCTGGGGGAGATACAGGGTCATCAGGTCGTCCCACGTGAGGCTCACAGTTAATCCCCATTTTCCAGATGAGGGAACTGAGGCCCAGAGAAGTGAAGTGACTCGCCCACAGTCACACAGCTGACAAGTGGCAGAGCCGGGAGTCGAACCCATGACCTCTGACTCCGAAGCCCGGGCTCTTCTCACTGAGCCACGCTGCTCCTCTAACGCCGACCTTCTCGCTGTTCCTCCATCTCATCTATCTGGCGGTTAACCTCGCACCCACGTCCTGCCCCTGGCCTGGAACGCCCTCCCTCCTCACATCTAACAGACAATGACTTTCCCCCACCTTCAAAGCCTCACCGAAGGCCCGTCTCCTCCAAGAAGCCTTCCCTGACTGAGCCCCCCTTCCTCCTCTCCCGCTCCCTTCTGCGTCGCCCTGACTTGCTCCCTTTTCTCATCCCCTCTCCCGGCCCCACCGCACTTAGGTCCACCTCTGTCATTTCTCTATTTCTATTAATGTCCATCTCCTCCTCTAGACTGTAAGCTCGTTGTGGGCAGGGAGCGTGTCTGTTGTTCACTGTTCCACTGTACTGACCCAAGCGCTTAGTACAGTGGCCCGCCCACAGTAAGTGCTCGATAAACTCGATCGACTGACCGGCGACGAGCTTTCAGCTCAACTCCCTCGGAGGTACCCGGAAGAGCTTCGTCCTTTTCCGGTACAGTTTGCGAGACCATCCCAAGTGCTCGGTACAGTGCTCTGCACACGGTAGGTACTCGATAAATACGACTGAATGGAAAAACAAGGTACTATGCTTGGGAATTTTACCTGGCCTAAATTTTCACAGGATCACTGATGGACTCCTAAGAGAAGCAGCGTGGCTCAGTGGTAAGAACCCGGGTTTGGGAGTCAGAGGACGTGGGTTCTAATCCCGGCCCTGCAACTTGTCCGCCGCGTCACCTTGAGCAAGTCACTTCACCTCTCTGGGCCTCAGTTTCCTCATCTGGAAAATGGGGATTAAACGTGTGAGCCCCACATGGGACAACCTGATTACCCTGTGTCTACCCCAGTGCTTAGAACAGTTCTTGGCGCATAGTGAGCGCTTAACAAATGCCATCATTATTATTATGATTCATTACGTAGCGAATTCTCCTTTAATTTTAAACTCACGGACTCTGCCCTGGGTATTTCTTTTTTTAAAATGATACTTGTGAAGCGCTTACTATGTGCCAGGCACTGTACTTAAGTGCTGGGGTAGACTCAAGCTAATCAAGTTGGCTTGTTAAGGGAGAAGCAGCGTGGCTCAGTGGAAAGAGCCCGGGCTTGGGAGTCAGAGGTCATGGGTTCTGATCCCGTCTCCGCCGCTTGTCATCTGTGTGACTTTGGGCAAGTCGCTTCACTTCTCTGTGCCTCATTTACCTCATCTGTAAAATGGGATGAAGACCGTGAGCCCCACGTGGGACAACCTGATCACCTTGTATCCCCCAGCGCTTAGAATAGTGCTTTGCACATAGTAAGCGCTTAACAAATACCAAAAAAAAAAAAAGAAAGTCGGACCCAGGCCCTGTCCCACTTGAGGCCCCGTTTTCCAGATGTGATCACTGAGGCCCAGAGAAGTTGAGCGACTTGCCCGGGGTTACACAGCAGACAGGTGGCGGAGCCGGGATTAGAAACCCAGGTCCTCCGACTCCCGGGCCTGTAGCGTTTCCACGGGGCCGCACCGCCTCTCGTGGCGTGGCGGCTACCAGCGTCCCTTCGCGTTCCACGGGGGCCTCACCGGGGTCGATGTCGTTGGCGACGACCCGGGAGGCCCCGCTCATCCTGGCGGCCATGGCCGCCGCCCCACAGCCGCTGCCGACGTCCAGGACCGATCGCCCTCTGGCCACGGCCGGATTATCCAGGAGGTACCTGAGTGGGAAAAGCGCGTGGCATTCCGTAAAATGGGCCGGCGGTTCTGAGGGGCAAATCAATCGACCGATCAAACGGTGTTTGTTATGCGCTTACTATGCGCCAGGCACTGTAGTAAGCGCCGGGGTGGACACGAGCAAATCGGGTTGGACACGGTCCCCGTCCCACGTGGGGCTCACAGCCTCCATCCCCGTATTTCCAGATGAGGTCACTGAGGAACAGAGAACTGAAGTGACTTGACCAAGGTCACACAGCAGACAAGGGGCAGAACAAGGATTAGAACCCATAACCTTCTGATTGTCAGGCCCTTGCTCTATCCACGACGCCATGTTCTTTCTCCGTAGGACTGCGAGGGGAAAACGACAAGTTCGGTATTAATTAAGCGCTCCCTATGTGCCAGGCGCTGTACTAAGCGCCGAGGTGGATACAAGCACATCCGGTTGGACGCAGTCCCCGTCCCGGAAGGGGCTCGCACTCTTAATCCCCATTTACAGATGAGGTAACTGAGGCACAAAAAGTGAAATGACTTGCCCAAGGTCCTGAGAGCTTTGAGCTGCTGTGGGGAACACTGCACAAAAAGAAAAGGGTATTTCCTAAGGGCTTACTGTGTGCCAGGCACTGTTCTAAGCGCTGGGATAGATACCAGGTAATCAGGTTGGACTCGGTCCCTGACCCACATAGGGCTCACAGTCTTCATTCCCATTTTCCAGATGAGGTAACTGAGGCCCAGAGAAGTGAAGTGATTCGCCCAAGATCGCACAGCAGACAGAAACAGGATTAGAACCCAGATCCTTCTGACGCCCAGGCCCGGGCTCTATCTACTTGGCAGTGTAAGAAGTGTAGATGGTGGGGGTCTCCCAGAGCTCGGGGGTCAGACCAGTTTATTTCTATGTTTCCTTGTACGATCGGGAAGGATGATGAGGTTTTCATTCATTCATTCGATCGTGTTTACTGAGCGCTTACTGTGCGCCGAGCACTGTGCGAAGCGCTTGGAAAGTACAATTCAGCGATAGAGACAATTCCTGCCCAACAACGGGCTCACAGTCTAGAAGGAGGGAGATAGACGACAAAACAAGTAGACAGGCATCGATATATTATCCTATTATTGTAATAATAATAATAATAGTAGAGAAGCAGCGTGACAAGAGCAGCGGCTTGGGAGTCAGAAATTGTGGGTTCTAATCCCGACTCCGCCACTTATCAGCTGTGTGACTTTGGGCGAGTCACTTCGCTTCTCTGTGCCTCAGTGACCTCATCTGGAAAACGGGGATTCAAACTGGGAGCCCCACATGGGACAGCCTGATTACCTAGAAGCAGCGTGGCTCAGTGGAGAGAGCCCGGGCTTGGGAGTCAGAGGTCATGGGTTCGAATCCCGGCTCTGCCACTCGTCAGCTGTGTGACTGTGGGCAAGTCACTTAACTTCTCTGTGCCTCAGTGACCTCATCTGGAAAATGGGGATTACCCGTGAGCCTCACGTGGGACGACCTGATGACCCCGTATCTGCCCCGGCGCTCAGAACGGTGCTCGGCACGTAGCGCTTAACAAATACCAACATTATTATGGTATCTATCCCAGCGCTTACAACGGTGCTTGGCACATAGTAAGCACCTAACAAATATCAAATTATTATTGTCATTATTATTATTAATTATACACAGTAAGTACTCTGTGCGCCGCATTGTGTAGACACTCAGTCGGCTCTCTCCCTTTCACTTACCCTGGCTCCTCTCAAAATCTACCTCTCTTCTACCTCTGCCTCTGCCCCCGTCCCTTCAGACCTGATCACCTCCTCCCCTTGTCCCCTCGCTGACCACCATCTTCAACTGTTCCCTCTCCAATGGCTTCTTCCCCGGTGCTTTCCAACGTGCCCATGTCTCCCCTATCCTACAAAAAAAAATAACCCTCCCTCGACCCCCTGACCCCCTTCAGTTATCGCCCCCATTTCCCTCCTACCTTACCCGGCCAAACCCCTTAAGCGAGTTGTCCGCACTCACTCCCCCCCACTTACGATTATCAAGTGCCGTCGAGTCGTTTCCGACTCATAGGGACTGCGTGGATAGACTCTCTCCACGTCCTCTGCCGCGATCCGCAACCTTTCTGACGGTTCTTCCGTTATCGTCGTGACGGTCTCTATCCGTCTAGCGGCCGGTTCGCCTTTCCACCTCTTCCCTGGACTTCTCCTAGCACTAGTGTCTTCTCCAGAGAATCAGTCCTGATTATGGGTCCAAAATGTGCCAATCTGAGTCATTTGACCTTCCAAAGACTATTTTGGATGACTTTGCTCCGAAGATTTGCCCCACTTTCTGTTCTCCAGTTCTCTCCTTGCCCCCTACCTCAGTTCCCTCATCTGTAAAATGGGGATTAACTGTGAGCCTCGTGTGGGACAACCTGATCACCCTGTATCTCCCCCAGCGCTTAGAACGGTGCTCGGCACCTAGTAAGCGCTTAACGAATACCAATGTGGCTTCCGCCCCCTTGGCTCCACAGAAACGCCCCCCTCCATGGTCACCAACAATCTCCTTCTTGCCACATCCAATGGCCCCTACTCCATCCTCGTCCCCCCCCCCCCCGACCTCTCAGCTGTCTTTGACCCTGCGGACAACCCCTTCTCCTGGGAACGTTATCCAACCTCGGCTTCACGGACTCCGTCCTCTCCCGGTTCTCCTCTCGTCTCTCCGGCCGTTCATTCTCGGTCTCCTTGGCGGGCTCCTCCTCCGCCTCCCATCCTCTAATTGTGGGGGTCCCTCAAGGCTCAGTTCTTGGTCCCCCTCTAGCCTCCATCTCCACCCGCTCCCTTGGAGAACTCATTCGCTCCCACGGCTTCCACTACCACCGCTACGCAGATGACACCCAAATCTCCATCCCCAGCCCCCATCTCTCTCCTTCTCTGCAGTCTCACATTTCCTCCTGCCTTCGGGACCTCTTTCTTCGATGCGCCACCAAAAAATCAAACTTAATATGTGCCAAACAGAGCTCCTCGTCTTTCCACCCAAACCCTGTCCTCCCCGTGACCGTCCCATCGCTGTAGACAACAGCGTGGCTCGGTGAAAAGGGCAAGGGCTTGGGAGTCCGAGGTCATGGGTTCGAATCCCGGCTCCGCCCCTTGTCAGCTGTGTGACTGTGGGCAAGTCACTTCACTTCCCTGGGCCTCAGTTCCCTCATCTGGAAAATGGGGATTGAGTGTGAGCCTCACGTGGGACAACCTGGTGACCCTGTATCTACCCAGCGCCTAGAACAGTGCTCTGCACATAGTAAGCGCTTAACAAATACCAACATTACAACACCACCGTGGCATTTTCCTTGACTCATCTCTCTCAGTGAACCTTCGTATTCATTCTTTCGTCAAATCCTGTCAGTTCTACCTTCGCCAAATCATAAAAATCCTCTTTTTCCTCTCCATCCGAACGGCTACTACGCTGATCCAAGCATTTATCCTCTCCCGCCTTGATTACTGCACCAGACTCCTCGCTGTCCTCCCTGTCTCCTGTCTCTCCCCACTCCAACCCATAGAGAAGCAGCGCGGCTCAGTGGAAAGAGCCCGAGCTTGGGAGTCGGAGATCACGGGTTCTAATCCCGGTTCTGCCACTTATCGGCTGTGTGACTCTGGACAGGTCACTTAACTTCTCTGTGCCTCAGCTCCCTCATCTGTAAAATGGGGATTAAGATGGTGAGCCCCATGTGGGAGAGCATCCAACCTGACTACCTTGTCTCTACCCCAGTGCTTAGAACAATGCTTGACACATAATAAGCACTTAATCAGTACTGTTATGATTAAGCAGCATAGCTTAGTGGAAAGAGCTCGGGCTTGGGAGTCAGAGGTCGTGGGTTCTGATCCCATCTCCGCCACTTATCGGCTATGTGACTTTGGGCAAGTCACTTTATACCCGCCTTTAGCCCGGGAGTTCCACGTGGGACAGGGACCGGGTCCATTCTGTTTGCCCCCTCCTCCCTCCAGCGCTCAGCACAGTGCTTGACATAGAGTATGCGCTTAATAGAGCCCACGGCCCCGATTTCCACATCGGCGGGGCACCTTAGGCCTCCTCTGGCCTCGGGGTTTCAGGCCAGGTCACCAGGTGAGGAGGGGGGACGCTCGCCGAATGAGATCGGGCCCCGAGGTGGGGACGCTGTGTCGCGGGAGGTGGCGGGCCACTCCGCCCGAGGCGGGCAGTTCCCTCATCTGTAAAATGGGGATTAAAACTGTGAGCCCCATGTGGGACAACCTGATCACCTGGTATCTCCCGCAGCGCTCAGAACAGTGCTTGGCACCTAGTAAGCGCTTAACGAATACCATCATGGTTATTATGATGATTATACAAGGAAGGCAAACCTCCCTGCTGCTTACCTGGCTAAGGCCTGGCTCCCGGGCCAGTAGATTGCCCAGTAAGGATCGCCGTAGGGCCACTGGTCGCTTCTCTCGGCCCAGAACCGGCAGCGTGGGGTCAGGAGGTGCAGGCGGATTTCGGGGGTCAGGCTGCCGGTGCTGGTGACCTCCGTGTTCTCCTCCAGGAAGGCCCTGAGCTGGGAGGCCCAGGCCCCGCCGTGGGCCCAGCGGGGAGGGGGTCCGGGCGGCGACCGGGCGGCCCCCGGGACCCCGGGAGACGGCGGGACCCACCGCCACCGGGCACACGAGGCCGCGGGGCGTGAGGCCAGCATCGCGCCGCCGGGGGGAGGTCGAGGCACAGCGGGGCCAACCGATGGCTCCCCGCGCTCCCGGAGACCTTCGGCGTCCCTGAGGGGAAGAGTGGTAGACGTTAGACTGGGACCACCAGGCGGTGTCTGTTAAGTGCAGGAAATCTGTTCTAATAATAATAATAACGATGGTCTTTATTAAGCCCTTATTCATTCAATCGTATTTATTGAGCGCTTACTGTGTGCAGAGCACTGTACTAAGGACTTGGGAAGTACAATTCAACTTACTATGTGGCAGGCACTGTTCTAAGCGCTGGGGTAGATACAAGGTAATCAGGTCGTCCCATGTGGGGCTCACGGTCTCTGCACGCAGTAAGCGCTCAATAAATACGATTGAATGAATGAATGAATGAATGAATGAATGAATGAATCCCTATTTTACAGATAAGGTAACTGAGGCACGGAGAAGTTGCAACCGGCCCGAGGTCACACAGCAGACGAGTGGTGGAGTCGGGGATCAGAAGCCACAACCTCTGACTCCCAACCTCTGGGCTCTCGCCACTAAGTCACGCTGCTTCTCTATTCTTTTGTACTGGACCCTCCCAAGCGCTTCGTACAGTGCTCTGCACCCTGTAAGTAGTCAATAAAGACCACTGACTGAGTAACTGACGTGGCTCAGTGGAAAGAGCCCAGGTTTGGGAGTCAGAGGTCATGGATTCTAATCCCGGCTCCACCGCTTGCCATCTTGTGACTCTGGGCAGGTCACTTCACTTCTCTGGGCCTCAGTCCCCTCATCTGTAAAATGGGGATTAAAACTGTGAGCCCCACGTGGGACAACCTAATCACCTTGTATCCCCCCAGCGCTTAGAACAGTGCTTTGCACATAGTAAGCGCTTAAACACCACCGTTATTATTATTACTCTGTGACATGCACAGAGCAGTATGGCCCACTGGGTAGAACAGGGGCCCAGGTGTCCGAAGGTCATGGGGTCTAACCCCGGCTCTGCCACTGTCTGCAGTGTGACCTTGGGCAAGTCACGTCACTTCTCTGGGCCTCAGTTCCCTCATCTGGAAAATGGGGATTGAGACTGTGAACCCCACGTGGGACAGCGACTGCGTCCAGCCCGAATCCGAAGGTCATGGGTTCTAATCCCAGCTCCGCCACTTGTCTGCCGTGTGACCTCGGCCAAGTCTCTTGACCTCTCCGTGCCTCAGCTGCCTCATCCTTAAAACGGGGATTGAGACCGTGAGCCCCACGTGGGACGGGGGCTGCGTCCAACCCGATCTGCCCGTATCCATCCCAGTGCTTAGTAAAGTGCCCGGCACATAGTAAGCATTTGACAAATACCATAATAATCATTATTGTAATTTCAGAATTGGTCGTATTTCTGGGCCTAGAAAAAGCCAGGGCCCACCAGCTTGACATATTTTCCCATCTCCTAGCCTTCTCTGCCACCTAGTGACTTCTAGGTTTACTACTGTGAAGGTCGGGGAGAGATAATAATAATAATAATAATGTTGGTATTTGTTAAGCGCTTACTATGTGCCGAGCACTGTTCTAAGGGCTGGGGTAGACCCAGGGGAATCAGGTTGTCCCACGTGGGGCTCACGGTCTTCATCCCCATTTTACAGATGAGGTAACTGAGGCACCGAGAAGTGAAGTGACTCGCCCAAAGTCACACAGCTGACAAGTGGTCGAGCCGGGATTTGAACCCATGACCTCCGACTCCAAAGCCCGGGCTCTTTCCACTGAGAGATGTGAAGCTGTGGTGGGCTGTTGGCTTTAGTTTATTTATTTAATCCTTTTTGTTAAGCGCTTTACTGTGTGCCAGGCACTGTACTAAGCGCTGGGGTAGATACAAGATAATCAGGTTGGACACAGTCCCTGTCCCACATGAAGCTCAGAGGCTTAATCCGTTGTCTGTGGAAAGAGTCTGGGCCTGGGAGTCAGAAGCTTTGGGTTCTAATCCCAGCTCCGTCCGCCATATGACCTTGGACAAGTTATTTAGCTTTTCTATGCCTCAGTCTCCTTATCTATCAAGTGAGGATTCAAGACCTGTTCTTCCTCCTGCTTAGGAGGGACCCGGTTGTCTCGTATCTACCCCAGATCTTAGTGCAGTGCTTGGCACCTAGTAGTGGGTAACGATTATCATTATTATTATTCAGATGAGGTAACTGAGGCACAGAAAAGTCAAGCAACTTGCCCAAGACCACATAGCAGACAAGTGGCAGAGCCGGGATCAGAACTCATTCACCCCTCCACATCCAATCAGCCCCCAAAAGCGGCTGGTCTCACCTTCATAATATCTCCAAGATCCTCCCTTTCCTCTCCACCCAGACGACTACCTTACCGCTCCGGGCTCTCGTTATATCCCGGCTGGACTACCGTGTCGGCCTTCTCTCCGACCTCCCTTCCTCCTCTCTCGCCCCGCTCCCGGTCTATTCTTCACTCCGCCGCCCGGCTCATCTTCCTGCAGAGACGCTCTGGGCCTGTCACTCCCCTCCTCAAAAATCTCCAGGGGTTGCCTATCAACCTTAGCATGAAGCAAAAACTCCTCACTCTTGGCTTCAGAGTTCTCCACCCCCTGGACCCTTCTACCTCACCTCCCTTCTCTCCTTCTCCAGCCCAGCCCGCACACTCCAGCGGCTCCTCTGCCGCCGCTCACCTCCTCACTGGGCCTTGTTCTTGCCTTGTCCCGCCGTCGACCCCCGGCCCCCGTCCTCCCGCTGTCCCGGAACGCCCTCCCTCCTCACCTCCGCCAAACTCGTTCTCTTCCCCCCTTCAAAGCCCTACTGAGAGCTCACCTCCTCCGGGAGGCCTTCCCAGATTGAACCCCCCTTTCCCTCTGCTCCTCCCCCCCCCCCACTCCCCATACTTCCTCCCTCTGCTCTACCCCTCTCCCCACCCCCCAGCACTTGTGCATATATATTTATTATTCTATTTATTTTATTCATGATGTGTATATATCTCTAATTGTATTTATTTCTATTGATGCTATGGATGCCCGTTTACTTATTTTGCTGTCTCCCCGCTTCTAGACTGTGAGCCCATTGTTAGGCAGGGATTGTCTCTATTCGTGGCTGATTCGTACTTAGCATGGCTCAGTGGAAAGAGCATGGGCTTTGGAGTCAGAGGTCGTGGGTTCGAATCCCGGCTCGGCCACCTGTCAGCTGCGTGACTGTGGGCAAGTCACTTCACTTCTCTGGGCCTCAGTTACCTCCTCTGGAACATGGGGATGAAGACTGTGAGCCCCATGTGGGGCGACCTGATTCCCCTGTGTCTACCCCAGCGCTTAGAACAGTGCTCGGCACACAGTAAGAGAAGCAGCGTGGCTCATTGGAAAGAGCCCGGGCTTGGGAATCAGAGGTCATGGGTTCGAATCCCGGCTCCGCCACTTGTCAGCTGTGGGACTGTAAGCAAGTCACTTCACTTCTCTGTGCCTCAATTCCCTCATCTGTAAAATGGGAATGGGGACTGTGAGCCCCACGTGGGACAACCTGATCACCTTGTATCCCCCAGTGCTTAGAACAGTGCTTTGCACATAGTAAGCGCTTAACAAATACCAGCATTATTATTAACAAATACCAACATTATCATTTCCAAGCGCCTAGTACACAATAAGCGCTCGCCAAATACGGGTGAATGAACGAATGAATGCAGTCAGGTCTTCTGACTCCCCAAGCCGGGCTCTTTCCACTAGGCCACACCGTTTCTGTTGAAGCTGAAGTGTTGAACGAAGCCTCGGAAATACGGGTTCCAAAAACTGGGCTAAGTGCTCTGCCCACCTAATTTCCCTCCTCTTCCCTGTCCCTCTTCCTCTTTCGTCTCCTCCCTTATCGTTCTCGGGTCCTTATAATCCCTTCTGGATGGGCTGATGTGATCAGTTTGAGTTGGTTTCAACTGCTTGGTTCCTCTTCTCCCTCCCCCTTCTGTATTCATCCCCCCTCCCAACCCCTCAGCGCTTATGTACAGATCTGTCATTTATTTATTTATAATTATGATAATGGTATTTCTTAAGCAGCGTGGCTCACTGGAAAGAGCACGGGCTTTGGAGTCAGAGGTCATGGGTTCGAATTCTGGCTCTGCCACTTGTCAGCCGTGTGACTTTGGGCAAATCACTTAACTTCTCGGTGCCTCAGTTACCTCATCTGTAAAATGGGGATTAAGACTGTGAGCCCCACGTGGGACAACCTGATTCCCCTGTGTCTACCCCAGCGCTTAGAACAGTGCTCGGCACCTAGTAAGCGCTTAACAAATACCAACATTATTATTAAGCGCTTCCTAGGTGCCAAGCACTGTTCTACAAGGTGATCAGGCTCACCGTCTTAATCCCCCTTTTAATAATAATAATGGTGGTATTTGTTAAGCGCTTACTATGTGCAAAGCACTGTTCTAAGCGCTTGGGGGATACAGGGTGATCAGATTGTCCCACGTGGGGCTCACAGTTTTAATCCCCATTTTACAGTTGAGGGAGCTGAGGCACAGAGAGGTTAAGTGGCTTGCCCCAAATCCCACAGCTGCCAAGTGGCAGCGCCGGGATTAGAACCCACGACCTCTGACTCCCAAGCCTGGGCTCTTTCAGAGAAGCAGTGTGGCTCAGTGGAAAGAGCAGAGGCTGAGGAGTCGGGGATCACGGGTTCAAATCCTGGCTCCGCCACACGTCAGCTGTGTGACTGTGGGCAAGTCACTTCACTTCTCTGTGCCTCAGTTACTTCATCTGTAAAATGGGGATGAAGACTGGGAGCCCCACGTGGGACGACCTGATTCCCCTGTGTCTACCCCAGCGCTTAGAACAGTGCCCTGCACATAGTAAGCACTTAACAAATACCAACATTATTATTAATGGAAAGAGTATGGACTTGGGAGTCAGAGGTCATGGGTTCGAATTCCCATGCTGCCACTTGTCAGCTGTGTGACTTGGGGCAAGTCACTTCACTTCTCTGGGCCTCAGTTCCCTCATCTGTAAAATGGAAATGAAGACTGTGAGCCCCATGTGGGACAACCTGATGATCTTGTATCTACCCCAGCGCTTAGAATAGTGCTCGGCACATAGTGAGCGCTTAACAAATATCATTTTCTTCTTCTTTTCACTAAGCCACGCTGTCCCCCCCTCCAGACTGTAAGCTTGTTGTGGGCAGGGAATGCGCCTGTTTATTGTTCTAGTGGACTCTCCCAAGTGCTTAGTACAGTGCCCTGAACACAGTAAGCGCTCAATAAATACGACTGACTGAATGAATGAATCAATCAAGAGACCTGACCCCATGTCTGCCATTGTCTGTGGTGACCTTGAGTAAGTCACTTCCTGCCGGGGCCTTATTTCTTAATCCGTACAGTGGAGAGGTGATACTTGAAGGCTGGGTGGTTTTAGGGAAGTCGTTTAATTTCTCTGTGCCTCAGTTTCCTCACTTGTAAAATGGGAGTTAAATCCCTGTTCTCCCTTCCCCTTAGACTAAGGACATTGTCTGATCTGATGGTACCCACCCAGCCCTTAGTACGGTGCTTAGCACATAGTAAGTGCTTAAGGAATACCATTATTTACTTTTCAGATAAAGCTGCAAAGGTTCCTTAGGTTTGAACCCCTCCCTTTCTCCCTTAACCAATCTTTGAAATATTTCGGCTGTTCATTCATTCATTCAATAGTATTTATTGAGCGCTTACTATGTGCAGAGCACTGTACTAAGCGCTTGGGATGAACAAGTCGGCAACAGATAGAGACGGTCCCTGCCGTTTGACGGGCTTACGGTCTGATCGGGGGAGACGGACAGACAAGAACAATGGCGATAGATAGAGTCGAGGGGAAGAACATCTCGTAAAATCAGTGTTCTGAGGACACTTTGTTTTTTTTATGTGCACAGGACTGTTGTTGTTTTTAATGCTATTGATGATGATGATGAAAGTATTTGTTAAACGCTATGTGCCAAGCACTGTTCTAAGCACTAGGATAGATACAAGGTGATCAGGTTGTCCCACTTGGGGCTCACAGTTTTAATCCCCATTTTCCTCATCCATCCTCCCCATCCCTTCGTTATCTGACGGGCCATCTCTTTCCTCTAAAACCACACCTCCTCCAAGCGGTCTTCCCAGATTAAAACCTTTATTCCCCCTCTCCCCTCAAACATTTTGATACTTGCCCCACTCCAAGAGTAATAATAATAATAATGGTGATATTTGTTAAGCGCTTACTATGCGCGAAGCACAGTTCTAAGCGCTGGGTGGAGGAATACAAGGTGATCAGGTTGTCCCACGTGGGACTCACAGTCTTCATCCCCATTTTCCAGATGAGGTAACTGAGGCCCAGAAAAGTTAAGGACTTGCCCAAAGTCACACAGCTGACAAGTGGCGGAGCCGGGATTAGAACCCATGACCTCTGACTCCCAAGCCACTGCTCTTTCCACTGAACTATGCCGCTTCTCAATAATAATGTTGGTATTTGTTGAGCACTTATTATGTGCCAAGCTCTGTTCTAAGTGCTGGGGTAGATACAAAGTAATTCATTCAATAGTGTTTATTGAGCGCTTACTATGTGCAGAGCACTGTACTAAATGCTTGGAATGTACAATTCGGCAACAGATAGAGACAATCTCTGCCCAATGGCGGGCTTACAGTAATGAGGTTGTCCCACGTGGGGCTCATAGTCTTCACCCCCACTTTACAGATGAGGTAACTGAGGCCCAGAGAAGTGAAGTGACTGGCCCAAAGTCACACAGCTGACAAGCGGCGGAGCCGGGATTAGAACCCATGACCTCTGACTCCCAAGCCCAGGCTCTCGCCACTGAGCCACGCTGCTTCTCTAGGTTAGTATTTTTGTACTCTCTATTACCCCCATCCCCAACCACTCTAAATGTGTGTCTGCTCCTATAGGCTGGAAGCTCCTTGTGATTACCCTTTCCCAACCGCTCTGCACATAGTAAGCGCTCAATAGATACTACCGATTGAGTGACTGATCTACCTTAGGTCTTAGGACTCCGCTTGGCACGTAGTAAGCGCTCGAAAAATGCCATTCTTATTTTTCTCCACCCAGTTTAACTCAACTTAGACCGTGAGCCCGTCACTGGGCAGGGATTGTCTCTATCTGTTGCCGAATTGTACCTTCCCAGCGCTTAGTACAGTGCTCTGCACATAGTAAGCGCTCAATAACTACTATTGAATGAACTTCCTCGTGTCTGCGTGTTTGAAAAAGGCTGTCGAAGGGAGTGACGACGTGGGCGCCACGTGGGACGAAGTCTTGTGCTACAGTCCAAAGCTGATTAAGGGAGAGACAAAAGTCCACACTCTCTGTCTCTCTCACTGTCTCTGTCCTTTTCTCTTGGTCTCTGTCTCTTTTCTGTTTCTCCCTGTCCCTGTTTCTGTCTCTGTCTTATCTCTGTCTCTGCCATGGTTTTTCTCTCTGTCTCTGTCTTTCCTTTGAATAATAATCATAACTGTGGTATTTGTTAAGTGCTTCCTGTGTACCAGGCACTGTGTACTCTCTCTCCCTGCCACGGTTTTTCTGTCTCTTTTCCTCTGTATAATAATTGTAGTATTTGTAAAATGCTTACTGTGTACCAGGCATTGTGTACTCTGCCTCTGTCTTTCCCTTTGTATAATAATCATAATTGTGGTATTTGTTAAGTGCTTGCTGTGTACCAGGCACTGTGTACTTTGTCTCTGTCTTTCCCTTTGTATAATAATCATAATTGTGGTATTTGTTAAGTGCTTGCTGTGTATCAGGCATTGTGTTCTCTGTCTCTCCCTGCCACGGTTTTTCTCTCTGTCTCTTTCCCTTTGTATAATAATTGTGGTATTTGTTAGGTGCTTACTGTGTATCAGGCATTGTGTACTCTGTCTCTCCCTGCCACAGTTTTTCTCTCTGTCTCTTTCCCTTTGTACAATAATTGTGGTATTTGTTAAGTGCTTACTGTGTACCAGGCATTGTGTACTCTGTCTCTCTCTGCCACAGTTTTTCTCTCTGTCTCTTTCCCTTTGTACAATAATTGTGGTATTTGTTAAGTGCTTACTGTGTACCAGGCATTGTGTACTCTGTCTCTCCCTGCCACGGTTTTTCTCTCTGTCTCTGCCTTTCCCTTTGTCTGTATAATAATCATAATTGTGGTATTTAAGTGTTTACTGTGTAGCAGGCACTCTATACTCTGTCTCCCTCTGCCACTGTTTTTCTGTCTCTTTTTCTCTGTCTGTATAATAATAACTGTGGTATTCATTAAGCCCCTACTGTGTACCACGCACTGTACTAAGCGCTAGGGTCGGTTCAAGTTAGATTGGACCCAGTCCCTGTCCCAAATCGGCCTGACAGTCTCACTCCCCATTTTACAGATGAGGGAACTGAGGCCCAGAGAAGTGAAGTGACTTGAAGAAGGTCACACAGCAGACAAGTGGCGGAGCCGGGATTAGAACCCACGACCTTCTGACTCCCAAGCCCGGGCTCTACCCACTACGCCAGGCTGCTTCTTACCTGTTTCTCTCTGTCTCATTATTTCTCTGTCTCTCTGACTCTCTCCGTCTCTGTTTCTCCCTCTGTCTCTCTCCGAGTAAAGATTCACAGGGCAGAAATCCAGTGTGAGTTGGCATACGGGCACGATGATGTTTACCGAGTTCGCTCAACTGTATATATTTTCATTACCCTATTTATTTTGTTAATGAGATGTACATCGCCTCGATTCTATTTAGTGGCCATTGTTTTAATGAGAGGTTCATCCCCTCGATCCTATTTACTGCCATTGTTCTCGTCCGTCCGTCTCCCCCGATTAGACCGTGAGCCCGTCAAAGGGCAGGGAATGTCTCTATCTGTTACTGATCTGTACATTCCAAGCGCTTAGTACAGTGCTCTGCACATCGTAAGCGCTTAATAAATACGATTGAATGAATGAGTGAATTTGAGGAGGGCTCAGGGCTCCCTTTTGGATTTCCGCCGGCCCTTAATGATGATGGGGATGATCACTGTTACGACTAACCTTTATTAAGCATTTACCATGAGGAAAGCTCTATGCTAAAGCCCCGGTGTAATTATAAGAAAATGAGATTGAGTCCCAGTCCTTGGCCCACAAGGGATTCCCGATCCACGTGGGGGAGAAAGGACAGAGAAATAAATTAAGAATATCCCGCGGATACAACAGAAACACAACCACCAGCTCTGTTTTATTGCACTCTCCAAGAGCTTAGTATCTTACTCTGCACACAGTAAGCGCTCAGTAAATACCATCGATTATGCACATATCTTTATGCCCTGTCACCTCCCCGTCTGTAATTTATTTTAAAACCCGTCTGGTACGGAAGCTTCTTGAGGGCATGGAGCGTGTCCATCAACTCTGTTGGACCGTACTCTTTCAAGCGCTTAGTACAGTCTCTGCACATAGTAAACGCTCAATAAATATTGAAAAATATTGAGGAGGTGGCATGGAAAAAAGAGGAGGTGGCATGGAAAGGAATCAGAGACCTGGGTTTGAATGCCACCTCCACCGCTGGAATGCAGTGTGTGTCCTTGGGCAAGCCGCTTTACCTAACTGGGCCTCAGTTTCCTCATCTGAAAATAGAGAGGAGAACGCTTACTATGTGCCAGGCACTGTTCTTAATGCTGGTGAAGATACAGCGTAATCAGGTCGGACACAGTCCGTGTCCCACATGGGACTCACAGTCGTAATCCCCATTTTACAGAGGCCCAGAGAAGTTAAGTGACTTGTCCAGGGTCACGTAGTAGTCGTGACAGAGCCAGGATTAGAATTCATTCCTTCAATCGTATTTATCGAGCGCATACTATGTGCAGAGCACTGTACTAAGCGCTTGGGATGTACAAATCGGTAACAGAGACAGTCCCTGCCGTCTGACGGGCTTACAGTCTAATCGGGGGAGACGGACAGACGAGAACGATGGCAATAAATAGAGTCAAGGGGAAGAACGTCTCGTAAAAACAATGGCAACTAAATAGAATCAAGACTAGATTAGAACCCAGGTCCTCTTTCCACTAGGGCATGTTTGGCTAAAAAGCACCACAACCTTCTACAGCTTGAAGGTTTTTGGGTTGTTTTTTTCCTTCGGTATTTGTCGCAAACCCAGTGCGGGCAGGGATTGTCTCTCTTAATTGCCGAATCGTACTTTCCAAGCGCTTAGGACAGTGTTCTGCACTCACTAAGCGCTCAATAAATACGATTGAATGAATGAGCGAATGCGCCAGGCACCGTACTAAGCACTGGGATAGATACTAGGTTGGACCCAGTCCCTGTCCCACATGGGACTCACACTCTTCATCCCCGTTTTCCAGATGAGGGAACTGAGGCAAAGAGAAGGGACGTGACTTGACCAAGGTCACGCAGCCGACGCGCGGCGGAGCCGGGATCCGAGGTTGTTCAGGGTTGGCTCCCGAGGGAGGGGGGAAACTGAGGGAAGGCTTTTGTGTGTGTGAGAGTTGTGTGTGTATGTGTGGGTGGGAGGCAATTGTGGTGGACATTGGGCGATCCCCTGAAGGCTCCATTTCCTGGTGGTGCCAAGGAGACTCTGAGCCCCAGGCTGGGGCTGACGAACTCCATGAAACGTCCTTATCTGTTCACTGTTCACAGAGAAGCAGCGCGGAAAGAGCCCGGGCTTGGGAGTCAGAGGTCATGGGTTCGAATCCTGGCTCTGCCGCTTTCATTCATTCAATTCATTCAATAGTATTTATTGAGCGCTTACTATGTGCAGAACACTGTACTAAGCGCTTGGGATGAACAAGTCGGCAACAGATAGAGACAGTCCCTGCCGTTTGACGGGCTTACAGTCTAATCGGGGGAGACGGACAGACAAGAACGATGGCACTAAACAGCGTCAAGGGGAAGAACATCTCGTAAAAACCGATGGCAACTAAATAGAATCGAGGCGATGTACAATTCATTAACAAAATAAATAGGGTAACGAAAATATATACAGTTGAGTGGACGGGTACAGTGCTGTGGGGATGGGAAGAGAGAGGTGGAGGAGCAGAGGGAAAAGGGGAAAATGAGGCTTTAGCTGCGGAGAGGTAAAGGGGGGATGGCAGAGTCAGCTGTGTGACTTTGGGCAAGTCACTTCACTTCTCTGTGTCTCAGTTACCTCATCTGGAAAATGGGTATGAAGACGGTGAGCCCCACGTGGGAGCACCTGATCACCTTTTCTCCCCCCCAGCGCTTAGAACAGTGCTTTGCACATAGTAAGCGCTTAACAAATGCCATCATCATTATTATTGCTGAGCCCTTTCACTCCCTTGGACTGGGTGAGAGAGACCCGTGATGGAATTCCTTTCTCAGTGATGATGATTATATTACTACTTATGACTCACATTTATTAAGCGCTGCCTAAATCCCTGGACTATTTTGGTAAATTCTCCCGCTCAAGGCCTCTTTAAAACTGCGGACACTTGACACAAAGCAGGGTATGATAAGAAGAAGAATGATGGTATTGTTTAGCGCTTGCTAGGTGCCAAGCACTGTTCCAAGCACTGGGGTATATACTAAGTAGTCAGGGTTAATCCCCATTTTAGAGATGAGGTAACTGAGGCACAGAGAAGTTAAGCGACTTGCCCAAAGTCACATAGCCGATACGTGATAATAATAATAATGATGGTATTTGTTAATAAGCCCGTACTATGTGCCAAGCACTGTTCTAAGCGCCGGGGTAGATACAAGGTAATGAGGTTGTCCCACGTGGGACTCACAGTCTTAATCCCCATTTTACAGGTGGGGTAACTGAGGCATAAAGAAGTTCAGTGACTTGGCCAAAATCACACAGCTGATGTGGTAATAATAATAATGATGGTATTTGTTAAGCGCTTACTACGCGCCAAGCACTGTTCTAAGCACTGGGGTAGATGCAAGGTGATCAGGTTATCCGACTTGGGGCCTTAATCCCCATTTTCCGGATGAGGGAACTGAGGCACAGAGAAGTGAAGTGACTCGTCCAAAGTCACACAGCTGACAAGTGGAGGAGCCGGGATGAGAACCCACGACCTCTGACTCCCAAGCCTGTACTAGGGGCAAGATTAGAACCCGCGACCTCTGACTGCCTAACCCATGCTCTTTCACTAAGCTACTGTCCCGAGCAATGTGCCGATAGATCGAATTCATCAGGGAAGAACCAGGTAACCTTCACGGGGTACGATTATTTACCCTTCTTACAGCAAAAGATCTCCCAAATCTCCTTTTTATCGGCGTACTTCTTGACGTTCCACTATAAAGAAAAGACGCAGTGCTCTCTACAAGCTTATATCCTCAGGAAATGATGGGGAGAATCGAGGGCATTTACTGAGCGCTTATTTTGTGCAGAGCACTGTACTAAGCGCTTGGGAGAGTACAATCTAACAGAGTTGGTAGACACGTTCCCTGACCACGACGGGCTTGCAGCCTAGAGGAAAGTGTTCTCTCTCTTTCTCTATCCTTTTCCAGAATTCTCGGGATGCAGGGAAACTTGTGGGCAGGGAACGTATCGGCCAACTCCGCAGTATTGCACTCTCCCAAGTGCTTAGGACAGTGCTCTGCCTATGGTAAGTGCTCAGTAAATACCACTGATCGATTGATTACGTGGGATAAGGAACATTTTACCTAATAATATCTATAATTGTTGTATCTGTGAAGTGCTTGCTCTGTGCGAGGGGGGAGATACAGAGAAGCAGCGTGGCTCAGTGGAAAGAGCCCGGGCTTGAGAGTCAGAGGTCATGGGTTCTAATCCCGGCTCCACCGGGAGGCAAGCCACTTCACTTCTCTGTGCCTCAGTTCCCTCATCTGTAAAATGGGGATTATCTACGAGCCTCACGTGGGACAAACTGATTACCCTGTATCTGCCCCAGCGCTTAGAACAGTGCTCTGCACATAGTAAGCGCTTAACAAATGCCAACATTATCATTATTATTCTCTGAGCCACAGTGACCTCATCTGGAAAATGGGGATCAAGACTCTGAGCCCCACGTGGGACAACCTGATCACCTTGTATCCTCCCCAGGGCTTAGAACAGTGCTTTGCACATAGTAAGCGCTCAACAAATGCCATTATTATTATTACAGGATAAGCAGATGGGGCAGTGTCCTCGTCCAACCTAGGGCAGTCTGAGAAGGTGGTCGAAGAGGGATTTTATCCCCATTTTACGGATGAGGGAACTGAGGCACGGAAAAGTTATGTCACACAGCAGGTAGATGGCGGAGGTGCAATTGGAACCCAGTTGTTCTGGGGTCTGGCAGAGATTAGGTAACTGCTCATTAGGTGGTTTCAGCTTTCTTGATATCCCACCCATTTAGAAAACTCACGCAATTTCTTGCCTCATAATAATAATAATAACGTTGGTATTTGTTAAGCGCTTACTTTGTGCCGTGCACTGTTCTAAGCGCTGGGGGAGATACAGGGGAATCGGGTGGTCCCACGTGGGGCTCACAGTCTTCATCCCCATTTTACAGACGAGGGAACTGAGGCCCAGAGAAGTGAAGTGACTGGCCCACAGTCACACCGCTGACAAGTGGCATCGCCGGGATTCGAACCCATGGTCTCGGACTCCAAAGCCCGTGCTCCTTCCACGGAGCCACGCTGCTTCTCTATAATACAGCCTGGGAGCCCCAGGTGGGACGTGGCTTAGTGGAAAGAGCCCGGGATTGGGAGGCAAGAGGATGTGGGTTCTAATCCCAACTCCTCACTCTAGGCTTCGAGGCTCTCCATCACCTCGCCCCTTCCTACCTCTCCTCCCTTCTCTCTTTCTACCGCCCACCCCGCACGCTCCGCTCCTCCACCGCCCACCTCCTCGCCGTCCCTCGGTCTCGCCCGTCCCGCTGTCGACCCCTGAGCCACATGCTCCCACGGTCCTGGAACGCCCTCCCTCCTCACCTCCGCCAAACTGATTCTCTTTCCCTCTTCAAAACCCTACTTAAAAATCACCTCCTCCAAGAGGCCTTCCCAGACCGAGCTCCTCTTCCCCCTCTACTCCCTCTGCCATCCCCCCTTTACCTCTCCGCAGCTAAAGCCTCATTTTCCCCTTTTCCCTCCGCTCCTCCACCTCTCCCTTCCCATCCCCACAGCACCGTACTCGTCCGCTCGACTGTATATATTTTCGTTACCCTATTTATTTTGTTAATGAATTGTACATCGCCTCGATTCTATTTAGTCGCCATCGGTTTTTACGAGACGTTCTTCCCCTTGACGCTGTTTATCGCCATTGTTGTCGTCTGTCCGTCTCCCCCGATTAGACTGTAAGCCCGTCAAACGGCAAGGACTGTCTCTAGGGGGAATAAAGGTTTTAATCTGGGAAGACCGCTTGGAGGAGGTGTGGTTTTAGAGGAAAGAGATGGCCTGTCAGATAACGAAGGGATGGGGAGGATGGATGGGGAAAATGGGGATGAAGACTGTGAGTCCCACGTGGGACAACCTGATCACCTTGTATTCCTCCACCCAGCGCTTAGAACTGTGCTTCGCGCATAGTAAGCGCTTAACAAATATCACCATTATTATTATTATTACTCTTGGAGTGGGGCAAGTATCAAAATGTTTGAGGGGAGAGGGGGAATAAAGGTTTTAATCTGGGAAGACCTCTTGGAGGAGGTGTGGTTTTAGAGGAAAGAGATGGCCCGTCAGATAACGAAGGGATGGGGAGGATAGATGGGGAAAATGGGGATTAAAACTGTGAGCCCCAAGTGGGACAACCTGATCACCTTGTATCTGTCCTAGTGCTTAGAACAGTGCTTGGCACATAGCGTTTAACAAATACTTTCATCATCATCATCAATAGCATTAAAAACAACAACAGTCCTGTGCACATAAAAAAAACAAAGTGTCCTCAGAACACTGATTTTACGAGATGTTCTTCCCCTCGACTCTATCTATCGCCATTGTTCTCGTCTGTCCGTCTCCCCCGATTAGACCGTAAGCCCGTCAGAGGGCAGGGACCGTCTCTATCTGTTGCCGACTTGTTCATCCCAAGCGCTTAGTACAGTGCTCTGCACATAGTAAGCGCTCAATAAATACTATTGAATGAATGAATGAAAGAGAGAGAGAGAGAGAGAGAGAGAGAGAGAGAGAGAGAGAGAGAGAGAGAGAGAGAGAGAGAGAGAGAGAGAGAGAGCTCCCCTTGCGCATGCGCACCCGCGACACTTTTCTCCCCCCCCCCCCACCCGCGGAGCCGCAGTCGAGGGGAACATAGCGCCCCCCTTTTGCACACGCGCACCCACCTTCCCTCCTCCCGTCCCCTTCGCGCATGCGTACTTGCCCGCCCTCCCGGCCGCGGCGCTCCTCGGGGCGGGGGGGACGAGCGTGCGCAGGCGCACCAGCCGCGCCGCTCGGCCGGTGGGGGGAAACGCGCAGAGCGCTCCCCTTGCGCAGGCGCACTCGGCGTCCGACGGGGCCGGGGACCGTGGACGAAGGCGCTCGGCCGGGCGGAGGGAGGGGGTGGGGGAGAGGAGGTCCGCGCAGGCGCGCAGAGAACCGCCCCCTCGCGCAGGCGCCCCCGCGGCGGGAGCGGCTCGGGCCGCGATTGGGCGCGGCGGCGCGGGGGGGGGCGGGGCCTCGGCGCTGGGGGGGGGGGCGGGGCCGGCGGAGCGCGGGCGCCCCCCGGCGGCCGGCAGGGCGGGTGCGGTGCGGAGCGCTGTGCGGAGCGCTGCGGGCGGCGGCCGAGGATGAGCGGGTCGGGGCCGGGGGCGGGGCCGGGTTCGGCGCCCTGCCGCTTCGCGCACTACTTTGTGCTGTGCGGGTTGGACGCGGACAGCGGGCTGGAGCCCGACGAGCTGGCCGGTGAGTGCGTGGGCACGGCCGCGGGGTGGGGGGGGGGGGGCGCGCTGCAGAAAACCGCCTTCTAGCAGGAGGAGCTGTGCTAAGCGCTGCGCAGAGGATGCTTTTCCTTCCATTTCGTTCAGCCGTGTTGGGGAGAGGATGCCTTCCTTGCATTCGTTCGGTTACTCCAGGTGCCCAGCACTGTGCTAAGCGCTGGGGAGAGGATGCCTTCCTTGCATTCGTTTAGTTACTCCAGGTGATCAGCACTGTGCTAAGCGCTGGGGAGAGGATGCCTTGCATTCGTTCAGTTACTCCAGGTGATCAGCACTGTGCTAAGCGCTGGGGAGAGGATGCCTTCTTTGCATTCATTCAGTTACTCCAGGTGCCCAGCACTGTGCTAAGCGCTGGGGAGAGGATGCCTTCCTTCCATTCGTTTAGTTACTCCAGGTGCCCAGCACTGTGCTAAGCGCTGGGGAGAGGATGCCTTCCTTGCATTCGTTCAGTTACTCCAGGTGATCAGCACTGTGCTAAGCGCTGGGGAGAGGATGCCTTCCTTGCATTCGTTCGATTATGGGGAGAGGATGCCTTCCTTGCATTCATTTAGTTACTCCAGGTGCCCAGCACTGTGCTAAGCGCTGGGGAGAGGATGCCTTCCTTGCATTCATCTAGTTACTCCAGGTGCCCAGCACTGTGCTAAGCGCTGGGGAGAGGATGCCTTCCTTGCATTCATCTAGTTACTCCAGGTGCCCAGCACTGTGCTAAGCGCTGGGGAGAGGATGCCTTCCTTGCATTCGTTCAGTTACTCCAGGTGATCAGCACTGTGCTAAGCGCTGGGGAGAGGATGCCTTCCTTCATTTCGTTCAGTCGTGTTGATGGACCGCTCACACAGGGTGCTGAACATTGCACTAAGCACTTGGGAGAGGATGCGCTCCTTCAGGTCATTCAGTTACCTTGGGTGCCCGGCGCTGTGCTAAGCGCTGGGGAGAGGATGCCCTCCTTCCGTTCATTCAGTCACACCGGGTGCCCGGCGCTGTGCTAAGCGCTGGGGAGAGGATGCCATCCTTCAGTTCATTCGGTCGCGTTGATGGAGCGCTCACGCTAGATGCTGAGCGCTGTGCTAAGCGGTGGGGAGAAGATGCGTTCGTTCAGTTCAGTCACATCGGGTGCCCGGCGCTGTGCTAAGCGCCGGGGAGAGGAGGCCTTCCTTCATTTCGTTCAGTCCTGTTGATGGAGGACTCACACAGGGTGCTGAACCTTGTACTAAGCACTTGGGAGAGGACGCGGTCATTCAGTTGAGCCTAGCACTGTACTAAGCATCCAGTTGAGCCTAGCACCGTACTAAGCGCTTGGGAGAGGATGCGTTCGTTCAGTTCATTCAGTCGTGTTGATGGAGCGCTTACATTGGGTGGCGAGCACTGTGCTAAGCGCTTGGGAGAGGCTGTGTTCGTTCAGTTCATTTAGTCGTATTTATGGAGCGCTCGCACTGGATGCCGAGCACCGTACTAAGCGCTTGGAAGAGCCTGCGTTCGTTCAGGCGTATTTATGGAGTGCTTAGACTGTGGGCAGGGCACTTACTAAGCGCTTGGGAGAGGATGCGTTCAGTCGTAGTTATGGAGCGCTTACACTGTGTGCCGAGCACTGTACTAAGCACACGGGAGAGGATTCATTCATTCATTCATTCATTCCCTTCGTTCAGTTGTATTTATTGCGTGCCTACACTGTGTGTGGAGCGCAGCGTGGCTCAGTGGAAAGAGCCCGGGCTGGGGAGTCAGAGGTCATGGGTTCGAATCCCGGCTCCGCCGCTTGTCAGCTGTGTGACTTTGGGCAAGTCACTTCACTTCTCTGGGCCTCGGTGACCTCATCTGTCAAAATGGGGATTAAGACTGCGAGCCCCACGTGGGACAACCTGATGACCTCGTATGCCCCCTCAGCGCTTAGGACAGTGCTTGGCACCTAGTACGTGTCAGCTGTGTGACTGTGGGCAAGTCACTTCGCTGGGCCTCAGTGACCTCATCTCTAAAATGGGGATTAACTATGAGCCTCACGTGGGACACCTGATGACCCTGTCTCTCCCCCAGCGCTTAGAACAGTGCTCTGCACATAGTAAGCGCTTAAATACCAACATTATTAGAGTAAGCGCTTAATAAATGCCATCATTATTAAGCGCTTGGGAGAGGACCATTCTCGGCCCACCGCCCAAGGCACTAGTGATTTATTGCTTTTATATCAAGGTCTATCTCCCCCCCCCCCCCGCCTGTAAGCTCGTTATGGGCAGGGAATGTGTCTGTTGATGGTTGTATTGGACTCTCCCAAGCGCTCAGCACAGTGCTCTGCACACAGTAAGCGCTCAATAAATTCGACCTAATGAATCCCCTCCCCACTTGCCTGCAGAAATCCTGTCCGGTCCGGGATGTGGCTCCATCGGCGGCGTCTTTGGCAGACACCCCGGTGAGGTTCGGGATTGATAAATTGCTCCTCGAATCCCCCCTACACTGTAAGCTCCTTGCGGGCAGCGGCCGTGTCTGTCAACTCTGCTAAAGGGTGATGTTATACTCTCCCCAGCGCTTAGGGCAGTGCTCGGCACACACCGTAAGCGCGCAGTAAATGCCACGGATTGACCGGATCGTCCGTGAGGGGTTGCGCGGTTCCATCGATCGATCGATCGGATTGCCGTCCGTGAGGGGTGGCGTTAGGGGTGTCGGGGCCGTGGTGATTTCCGGGGTCCCCGTGGTGGGCAGAGCACTGACCACGCTCGGTGTTTTTGGGCGCTCAGCGTTGGGAGGCAGAGGTCATGGGTTCCAATCCCGCCAAGCACCCACAGCGAGGCCAGCCAAGGGAGGAAGAAGAGCCGTCAGAGATTAAAAAAAAAAAAAGTTGGTATTTCTTAAGCGCTTACTATGTGCCGAGCACTGTTCTAAGCGCTGGGGTAGGCACAGGGGAATCAGGATGTCCCACGTGGGGCTCACAGTCTTCATCCCCATTTTACAGATGAGGTAACTGAGGCCCAGAGAAGTGAAGTGACTTGCCCACAGTCACCCAGCTGACAAGTGGCAGAGCTGGGATTCGAACTCATGACCTCGGACTCCAAAGCCCGGGCTCTTAGCACTGAGCCCCGCTGCCTGGGCTCACTCTTCCTGTTATTATTATTATGGTATCTGTTAAGCACCTACTACGTGCCTGTACTAAGCGTTGAATTGCCTTAGACTTGTGCTACCCCAGGCCTTCAGTTAGGAGGACCGATGTTAGGCCGCAAAAATACTGGACCCCGAGATGACTGAATAAAGCGTTGACGTCTTCGATTGCTATTTTTGCCGCCACGTTTTGTCCCCAATTCCCCGAATCTAGAGTGCTCCTGCCAGGCATCCTGACTCTCCCAGTGTCTCCAGAGCCAAGGCGTTCCCTTCCCAGCTCCGTTGAACACGGGCACCGGGTTCGAGTCACGGAACTCGGCTGCGAGAGCCGGCCAGCCGCCGAAAATGACCGTGCCGGACTTGAAAGCATCTGGTTCCCTATCGTGTCTGGACCGGCTGAAAAGCAAAACAGTCCATTGTAAAAGCGGATTCATTCATTCGGTGGTATTTACTGAGCGCTTACCGTGTGCGGAGCACTGTACTAAGCGCTTGGGAGAGTCCGATACAACAGTATGCAGTCATGTTCCCTGCCCACAGTGAGTTTAGAGTCTGGGGTGAGGGGAAAGACATATAAATAAATGAAAGGGGGATGAACAAAGGGAGCAAATCGGGGTGACGTAGAAGGGAGTGGGAGAAGAGGAAAGGAGGGGTTAGTCAGGGAAGGCTTCTCGGAGGAGATGGGCCCACTCGCCACGCCGTCCGTAGCGCTCCTCGATAATCCCGTCGGCCAAGAGTAGACCCAGTTTTCACCTAGGTTCTGCCCACTTAGCTGTGTGACTGTGGGCAAGTCACTTCGCTTCTCTGTGCCTCAGTTACCTCATCTGTAAAATGGGGATTAAGACCGTGAGCCTCACGTGGGACAACCTGATTACCCTGTATACCCCAGCGCTTAGAACGGTGCTCTGCACACAGTAAGCGCTTAACAAATACCAACATTATTATTATTATTAGAATTCAGCTTCCGTCCCATCTTTAAGCAGCAGCTCACCTGCGAGTGGGGAGAGGAGGAAGGGAAAGTGGATCTGAGCTCAATCAATGGTATTTATTGAATGTTTACCAGGTGAAGAGCAGTGAACTAAGCGCTCGGGATTCATTCGTTCATTCAGTCGGATTTGGTGAGCACTTAATGTGTGCAGAGCACTGTACTGAGCACTTGGGAGTGTCAGTAGAACAACAAAAAGACAATTCCCTGCCCACAGGGAGCTGACAGAGGGGGAGAGTACATAGGTCCAGCTTCTCTGGCACTATCCCAAGACAAGTCCCGACTTGGAAGATGACAGGTTGTAATAACGTTGGTATTCGTTAAGCGCTCACTAGGTGCAGGGCACTGTTCTAAGCGCTGGGGTAGATACGGGGTAATCAGGTTGTCCCACCTGAAGCTCCCAGTCTTAATCCCCATTTGACAGATGAGGGAACTGAGACCCAGAGAAGTGAAGTGACTTGCCCACAGTCCCACAGCTGACAAGCGGCAGAGCCGGGATTCGAACCCATGACCTCTGACTCCCCAGCCCGGGCTCTTTCCACGGAGCCACACTGCTTCTCCGGGTTATTTGGGGGAGGGCTGGGGGCGGGCACCCAGCCGCCACTGCACCCCTTGGGGGCTGGACCTCTGTGGCAGGACTGTCATCAGTTGGGGGCGTTTTACTTGGGTGCCGGGCGCTGTACTGAGCGCTCAGTACACGGGACGGAGATGCTCCTTAACCACAGAGCGGGCCCGTCCCCACTGTAGAATCCAGGCAGTTTGGGACATTCATTCATTCATTCATTGGTACTTATTGAGTGCTCACTGTGTGCAGAGCACTGTACGAAGCACTCGGAATGTACGATTCGGTGATAGAGACAATCCCTGCCCACGACAGGCTTACAGTCTAGAGCGGGGGGAGACAGACAAGTAAATGGGCGTCAATATAAATAAAATAGAACTATAGATTCGCCAAACTAACTCTCTTCCCCTCTTCAAAGCCCTACCGAGGGCTCACCTCCTCCAGGAGGCCTTCCCACACTGAGCTCCCCCTTTCCCTCTGCTCCTCCTCCCCTCCCCATCGCCCCGACTCCCTCCCTCTTCTCTACCCCCTTCCCCTCCCCACAGCACTTGTGCAGATTTATATATATTATTTATTACTCTTTTTTATTAATGATATGTCCAGATCTATGATTCTCTTTATGCAGAGAAGCGGCGTGGCTCAGTGGAAAGAGCCCGGGCTTGGGAGTCAGAGGTCATGGGTTCGAATCCCGGCTTTGCCGCTTGTCAGCCGTGTGACCGTGGGCAAGTCGCTTCACTTCTCTGGGCCTCAGTTCCCTCATCTGTAAAATGGGGAGGAAGACTGTGAGCCTCATGTGGGACAACCTGATTACCCTATATCTACCCCTGTGCTTAGAAGAGTGCTCTGCACATAATAATAATTATGTTGGTATTTGTTAAGCGCTTACTATGTGCCGAGCACTGTTCTAAGCGCTGGGGTAGACACAAGGGAATCAGGTTGTCCCACCTGGGGCTCACAGGCTTAATACCCATTTTTACAGATGAGGTAACTGAGGCACCGAGAAGTTAAGTGAAGTCCTTAACAAATACCAATATTAATTATATTTATTTATTTTTATTTATTCTTTATCTATTTTGATGGTAGTGATGCCTGACTACTTGTTTTGTTTTGCCGTCTGTCTCCCCCTTTTACACTGTGAGCCTGTTGTCGGGCAGGGATCGTCTCTATCTGTTGCCGAATTGTACATTCCGAGCGCTTAGTACAGTGCTCTGCACACAGTAAGTGCTCAATAAATATGATCGAATGAAATGAATGAATAGATATATGCATATATATATGTGTGTGTGTGAATATATATATGTATATATGTGTGTGCTGTGGGGCAGGGAGGGGGAGAAGTGCAAAGCGAGAGGGAGCTAAGGAAAAGGGGCCTTCATCCCTGTTCTCAGTGGTGATTGAAAGTCAAAGAAAAGTGTCCTTTGCCTTCTTTCTCTCTTTCTTTCCCTCTTTTTCTCTCTCTCCCTCTCTTCCTTCGGAGAAGCAGCGTGGCCTAGTGGATAGAGCATCGGCCTGAGAGTCAGAAAGGTTCGAATCTTGGCTCTGTCACTTGCCTGCCCTGTGACCTTGGACAAGTCACTTCACTTCTCTGGGCCTCAGTTCCCTCGTCTGTAAAATGGGGATTAAGGCCGTGAGGCCCCTGTGGGACAGGGACTGGTGTCCAACCAATCAATCGCCTTGTATCTACCCCAGCTCTTAGTAAGCGCTTAACAAATACCACAATTATTATTATTATTCTTTCTCCCCTCTTCCCTCCCCTTCCCCAACAGGAGGGACCCTGGAAGGCTTTTCACCCCCTGTGTGTGGCTGGGGATGAAATTCATCTTGTGCAGCGCGTTCCCGAAGATTCTGTTAGTTTGCATCTAAATGATTTTATTCCCCCTGCATTGCACGCCCGGCTAGTTCTTTGACAATCATGTAGCCATTCGGAATGCCCGGATAAGCGTCCTCTGTCCTGATGATAAAGATTTTTCGATGCAAGGGAGTAGGAATCAGTGCGAGAGAACACGACTCCAAATGTCATGTTCTTAAATCACTAAAAGAGCCATCTCTCTGTTCCGTGCTGGTGGGGAAGGAAAACAAGGTCGATGTATTTTGAAATGCCTAATTTTGGCTGGGGTGTGTGACATGCAAAAGGCTCAGAAGCTTATTTCTCCCTTGCAGTGTTAATAGTTCAGGGTCTAATTTGCCTTTCTGAAACTGATCTATTTTTACAGAGGCGTTTGTTAAACAAGTTTGTCACCCCGCCTGCGGAAAGACTTAATCGACCGTTTCGGGCCTGCATCCGACCGTATTGCTTTATTTTATTTCTAATATATGTCCCTTTTCAGAATTCACTCCCCGGGTGGTAAAATGCGGTGGAGTTGATTTGAGGGCCAAGCCGGACTTCACAAAATCTGATTGCCCCAGCATTTCAGCTCCATTGTTTTTGCGGTGCTGCTGGTTTTATTTCCTTACCAGATTTTTTTTTCCCCCTCCCCTGCTTTTGGTATTTAAAAGACTTTGGGCGGCCATGCAGGTAATTTTAAAAAATGTGGGGCCCACAAAAAGCTCTTCTGGTGCATCTCCACTAACTCCCCAGATCTGCCTTTCTTAACCACCTACTTATGCTATCAATCAGTGGTATTCATTAAACACTGCTTTGTCCCTCAGCTTTTTCACCTGTAAAATTGGAATTAAATACCTATTCCCCCCCTCCTACTTAGGCTGCGAGCCTTTCATGGGACGGTCCCCGTGTCTGACCTGATTATCTTCTCTCCGTCGTCTGCTCAGTGCTCAGCGCAACGCTAGCACTTAACAAAAAACACAATTCATATTATCCCCCGGTCCGTTTCTGTAGCCGTTTGTTTAGTGCTCGACACGTAGTAAGTGCTTAACAAATGCCACGGTTTGTTACTCGGTCACTGTAGTAAGCGCTCCGTCTAAGCAACGTGGCCTAGTGGCTAGAGCCGGGGCCTGGGAGTCGGAGGGTCGTGGGTTCTAACCCCGGCTCTGCCCCGTGGCAGCTGTGTGACCCTGGGCAAGTTACTTCATTTCTCAGTTCCCTCATCTGTAAAATGGGGATTACGACTGTGAGCGCCACGAGAGATGGGGACTGCGTCCAACCTGATTACCTTGTATCTGTCTCAGCGCTTAGAACAGTGCCTGGCACATAGTAAGCGCTTAACAAATACCATCGTCATTATTATTATTAGAATGCAACAGAATTAGTAGACACGATCCCCGCCCTCAAGGAGCTTAAAATCTAGTGGGGGAGAGGAACACTAAATAATAATAATAATGGTATTTGTTATGCGTTTACTATGTGCCAAGCACTGTTCTAAGCACCGGGGAAGATGCAAGGTAATCAGGTTGTCCCACATGGGGCTCACAGTCTTCATCCCCATTTGACAGATGAGGTGACTGAGGCCCAGAGAAGTGAAGCGGCTTGCCCAAGTCACCCAGCTGACAAGGGGCAGAGCCGGGATTCGAACCCACGACCTCCGACTCCCAAGCCCGGGCTCTCGCCACGGAGCCGCGCTGCTTTTCCAAAGTCCATCAGAGATCCGGGAAGGACCGGAGTTGGATACTTATGCTCTTTGCGGGAAGGTGGTGACCCAGCGTGGGTGGAGATGAGAGATTATCGGGGAAGGGTTGTTCTGTAACCGAAGACAACAAGGTTACGTCAACACCAAGGGTCCATCGAGTTCATCCATCCCCATTTCCTTCAATTGCCCACTGGGTCTCAGACCCGGCGGTGACACATCCTGTAGATAACACTATGTGTTTAGCGCAAGGCTTTGATCCCCCAGAGCAGGGTGAACTTTGCCCGCACCTTCCGCCCGACCTTTGTCTCACTCCCACAACCAACCGATCTCTGGTACGTCCCGCCTCTGGCCCGAACGCCCTCCCGCTTGCATCCGACTGACGGTCACGCGCCCCGACCTCAAAGCCCTGTCGAAGGCACGTCTCCTCCACGAGGCCTTCCCGGACTAAACCCTCCTCTCCTCTTTTCCGGCTCCTTGCGGCATCGCCCTGATTTGCTCCCTTTATTCGACCCTCTCTCGGCCCCACAGCACTTACGTGCACAGAGTAGTGGATAGAGCACGGGCCTGGGAGCCGGAAGGTCGTGGGTTCTAATCCCGGCTCTGCCCCTCGTCTGCTGGGTGACCTTGGGCAAGTCACTTCACTGCTCATCTGTAAAAAGGGGATTGAGACCGTGAGCCCCGTGTGGAACGAGGGATTGTGTCCAACCCCATTTTGCTTGTAGAGCTTAGTAGTGCCTGGCACATAGTAAGCACCTAACAAATACCATAATAATAATAATTTATTTATGTTAACGTCCGCCTCTCCCTCTAGACTCGTTGTGGGCAGGGAACGTGTCTATCAATCAACTCTGTTATACTGTACTCTCCCAAGCAATTAGTACAGTGCTCTGCACATAGACAGCGCTCAATAAATACCATGATTGAGCAATGTAGTAAACACTTGGGAGAGATGATAGAGTTTGAGGACACAAATCTGCTCTCAAGGAGGTACAGTCCAGTGTGAGAGACAGATAAAGAAATCATTTACAGATTGGAGGAAGAGGGAGAAGAGACGATGGATATGAATTAGCATTTAAGCAGCAGCGTAGTGAAGTCATTAAGTACAGTGCTACACGCTGACCCGAGGTCAAATAATAATTCTGGTATTTGCTAAGCGCTTACTATGTGCCAAGCACTGTTCTAAGCACTGAGGTAGATACAGGATAATCAGATGGTCCCACGTGGGGCTCACAGTCTTCATCCCCATTTTACAGATGAAGGAACTAAAGCCCAGCGAAGTGGAGTTACTTGCCCAAAGTCATACAGCAGAGATTAGGACGCATGTCCTCCGACTCCCAAACCTGTGCTCTTAATAATGGTGGTATTTGTTAAGTGCTTACTATGTGCAAAACACTGTTCTAAGCGCTGGGGGGGATACAAGGTGATCAGGTTGTCCCATGTGAGGCTCACAGCCTTAATTTCCATTTTACAGATGAGGGAACTGAGGCACAGAGAAGAGCAGCATGGCTCAGTGGAAAGAGCCCGGGCTTTGGAGTCAGAGGTCATGGGTTCTAATCCCGACCCTGACCCTTGTCTGCTGTGTGACCTTGGGCAAGTCGCTTCACTTCTCTGGGCCTCATTTACTTCATCTGTAAAAATGGGGATTAAAAAATGGGAGCCCCACATGGGACAGTCTCATAACCCTGTATCTACCCCAGCGCTTAGAACAGTGCTCTGCACATAGTAAGCGTTTAACAAATACCATAATTAATTAACGCTGTGGCCCTTATGTGTACAAGCATGCATGGTAGGTGCAGAAATGCAGACATTGCTTGGGGGAAGAGAAATTAGTCGGAGAAGGCTTCCTAGAGGAGATGTGATTGAAGGGGAAGGAATTCCCGGGCAGAGGGAAGGTTAGGGCCAACTGAGAGACAACGGTGGGAGAGATGAGAAGCAGCCTGGCTTAGTGGCAAGAGTTCGGGCTTGGGAGTCAGAGGATGTGGGTTCTAATCCTGCCTCTGCCACTCGTCTGCTGTGTGACCTGGAGCAAGTCACTTCACGTCTCTGGGCCTCAGTTCCCTCATCTGGAAAATGGGGACTAAGACTGTGAGCCCCGCATGGGACACACTGATTACCTTGTATCTACCCTAGCGCTTAGAACATTGCTTTGCACATAGTAAGCACTCAAATACTATCATTATTATTACAATTATTTTGAAAATGAGGCATGGGAGGAGGTTATCTTGAGAAAAATGAAGAGGGTAAGCTGAGGTAGAGTGGGATTAGAGAGAGTTTAGGAAGAAGGGGAGAGCTGACTGTGCCTTAAATTGTTAAGAGTTTCGGCGTTATTATTATCATTATTATTAATACAGTATTTGTTAAGGGTTTATGTGGAGAGGAAGATTTTTGAGGGGCGGGGAGAGATGTCACAGAACATCTGTTTTAGAAAATTGATCCTGGCAGCAGGGTGAAGTCCGGACTGGAGAGAGAAGAGGCAAGAGGCCAGTGGGGAATTGACCTGGTGACTGTGGGTGCAGAAGAAAGGGCAGATTCTGGAGGGTAAGCGCCACCTCCCTGGTGCCATACTTAAAACTCTGCTGAGTGGATTCAGGTGGAATCAGAAGAGTGAATCCTATTATTCATTCATTCAATAGTATTTATTGAGCGCTTCCTATGTGCAGAGCACTGTACTAAGCGCTTGGAATGAACAAATCGGTAACAGATAAAGACAGTCCCTGCCCTTTGACGGGCTTACAGTCTAATCTATTATGTCAGGATCCACTGGAGTTTGACGGTTGAGATTTTAACTTGACTTGAAAGCACTCAAACAGATCGCCCCCATCCTACCTCACCTCATTAATCTACTCCAGCCCAGCCCTCACACTCCGCTCCTCTAGTGCCAGTTTACTCGCCGGGCCCCCATCTCGTCTATCTCGCCCGCCGACCCCTTCCCCACGTCCTCCCCCTGGTCTGGAACTCCTTCCCTCCTCGTACAGGCCGGACCACCACTCTCTCCACCTCCAAAGCATTACTAAGGTCACATCTCTACCAAGAAGCCTTCCCAGATTAATCCCTCTCTCGCCCAGCTCGCTCGCTTTCATTCATTCATTCATTCAATAGTATTTATTGGGCGCTTACTATGTGCAGAGCACTGTACTAAGCGCTTGGAATGTACAATTCGGCAACAGATAGAGACAATCCCTGCCCAATGACGGGCTCACAGTCTAATCGGGGGAGACGGACAGCAAAGCAAAACAGAACAAAACAAAAACAAGACAACATTATCACGATAAATGGAATCAAGGGGATGCATATCTCATTAACAGAATAAATAGGGTAATAAATAAATACATGCTAAGTTTGAGGTACCGGTGGGATGACATGGCTCAGTGGATAGAGCATGGGCTTGGGAGCCAGAAGGACCTGGGTTCCAATCCCAGCTCTGCCCCGTGTCTGCCGTGTGACCTTGGGCAGACGACTTAACCTCTCTGGGCTCCCTCTGCATCATCTCTGGACTTGGATCCGTGATCTTTGGACTTTTGATCTCCACCCCGCCACACAGCACTTGTGTACATAGCTTTAAATTACACATCAACGTTATTATCAAGTGCCATCGAGTCGCGATTCATAGCAACTCTATGGATTTATTTACTCCAGAATGACCCGTCTTATCAATTACTTTTTTATTCACGTCAATGTCTTTCTCCCTCTCTAGACTGTCAGGGTGTTAGGGGCAGGGAATGTGTTTGCCTATTCTGCTGTATCGTACGCTCCCAAGGGGATAGTACAGTGCTCATAGTGAGTGCTCCATAAGTAGAGAAGCAGCGTGGCTTAGTGGAAAGAGCCCGGGCTTGGGAGTCAGAGGTCGTGGGTTCTAATCCCGGCTCAGCCACTTGTCAGTTGTGTGACTTTGGGCAAGTCGGTTAACTTCTTTGTGCCTCATCTGTAAAATGGGGATGAAGATGGTGAGCCCCATGTGGGACAACCTGATGACTTTGTATCTATCCCGGCGCTTAGAACGGTGCTTGGCACATAGTGCTTCACAAATACCGTCATTAATATTAATAAATAGTGCTGACTGATTGATTGACTGAAGCAGCCTGATTTCCAAGCCATTTGTAAATATCTTCCTAATGCCGACATCAGTCAGCTTATTCGCATATTCATGATGAAGATGGACCTGTCAAGGCTGGAATCATTTTCCCTGCTCATTGTCATCATGAATATCCTCTTCACTATAATTCTAGACTTGAACATTTCAGGGAAAAACCTTTTGGGTTAAAAAAAAAAATTCTAGTACATAAATGTCTCTAAACCAGACTAACCACTCATCATAAAAAGCCCATCATATACAGTTCCATCTCCACAGTGGATCTCAGGAAATCTCACCACTGGAAATTTCAGTAATTACCCACTTAAAAGTGAGCTTGATTATGTATTTTTTGTTGGAGGAAAAGTAATGCCGATAGGTGCACTCTCCCCTTTGCAAGTTAAAATCGACACTAGGATCAATCGATAGCAATATGAACCAAATTATCCCGTTGTGGGGCGGGGAGAAACCTATTTTCAGTCGACTCGAGGAGAATATTATTTTGTTCATTCATTCCATCGAGTGGGCAAGGAATGTGTCTGTTTATTGTTTTATTGTCCTCTCCCAAGTGTTTAGTACAGTGCTCTGCACACAGTAAATGCTCAATAAATGCAATTGAATGAATTGAGCGCTTACCATGTGTAGAGCACTGTACTAAGTACTTGGAAGAGGACAGATCAGCAGTAAACAGACAACATTCACTGCCCACAGCAAGCTTACAGTCTGGGAGTGGGAGACAGACATTAATATAAATAAATAAATGACAGATATGGGCATAAGTGCTGTGGGGCTGGGAGGGGAGAAGAACAAAGGGAGCAAGTCAGGATGACGCAGAAGGGAGTGGGAGAATAATAATAATAATAATAATGTTGGTATTTATTAAACACTTACTATGTGCCAAGCACTGTCCTAAGCGCTGGGGTAGATACAAGTTAAGCAGGTTTTCCCACGAGGGGCTCACAGTCTTCATCTCCATTTTACAGATGAAGTCACAGAGGCACAGAGAAGTTAAGTGACTTGCCCAAGGTCACACAGAAAAGGGGGTGATGAAGGCCCACCCCCACAGAGGAAAAGGAAGCCTGCAATCGTAGTGAGCCACCTCAGTGAGTAGGAAATGAAGTGACCTGGATTCTATTTTTTTTTAAATGATATTTAGGTGCTTACTATGTGCCAAGCACTATTGTAGTACTGAGGTAGGGCTAAGCTAATCAGGTTGGAGAAAGTCTGTGTTTCACATGGGACTCACACCCTTAATAATAATAATCATAATTATGGTATTTGTTAAGCGCTTATTATGTGCCAAGCACTGTTCTAAGCACTGGGGTAGATACAAGGTCATCAGGTTATCCCAGGTGGGGCTCACGGTCTTAATCCCCATTTTACAGATGAGGTAACTGAGGCCCAGAGAAGCTAAGCGACTTGCCCAAAGTCACAGAGCTGACAGGTGGCGGAGCCGGGAATGAGAATTTTCCAGATGAGGTAACTGAGGCCCAGAGAAGTGAAGTGACTTATCCGAGGTCAGACAGCAGACAAGTGGTGGAAGCAGGACTAGAACCCAGTTCCTTCCGACTCCCAGGCCCGTGCCCTATCCACTAGGCCGTGCTGCTACTCCCTGCTTAACCTTGGCAGTAGTGCTAGGTTTAAGCAGTTGTGTGTGTGATGTACTGAGTGCTGGATTGTGCAGTCAGACCCTTCTATAAAGATGTTGCCTTTATTTTCTTAGAAGGACCCGAATGTCTTTTGAGGCGGCCTTCTGGTATCCTGAGTTCCGAGGCGTCTGCTCAATGATCAGCCTGCAGGGTTCATCCAGCAATCCGCAGCCTATATCACATTTTCAAAATGAAATTTAATAAGCGCTCACTAAGCGCCAGGCACTGTACTGAGCGTTGACATTACTGAGATCGAGCTTCCCTCTGTCCTTCAAATGCCTTTCTGCCCCCTCCTTCGCGGGAGCCCTTTTTCCACTTCACTAGGGCTGTCAACCGGTACTATTTATTGAGCACTTACCGCGGGTAGAGCACCGTACTAAACACCCGGGAGAGTACACCGTGATAGAGTTCATGGACACGATACCTGCCTCAAGGGAATTTCCAGTCTTCTGGGGGAGACAGACATTAAAATAAATTGCCGACAGAGGAAGTGGGAGAGTGTGGGAATCTGGATATAGATCCTTCAGGGCTGGGCTTAGGAACCAGGGGAAAATCCATGTCCCGATGAAGGGGAAGAGAGTATATTTGGAAGCAGGCTGGCTGACGGAGGGTTTTAAACTGGGTTTGGAGGAGGGCGATTCAGCTAAGCCCAAAATATCACATCTGCCCTCCCGCCTCCTGAGAGGCAGAAAAAGCTACAGATAATAATAATGATTATAATTGTGGTATTTGTTAAGTGCTTGCTGTGTGCCAGGCAGCGTAATAATAATAATAATGATGTTGGTATCTGTTAAGCGCTTACTATGTGCAGAGCACTGTTCTAAACGCTGGGGTGGATACAGGGTAATCAGATTGTCCCACGTGAGGCTCACAGTCTTAATCCCCATTTTGCAGATGAGGTAATTGAGGCACAGAGAAGTGAAGTGACTTGCCCACAGTCACACAGCTGACAAGCGGCAGAGCCAGGATTCAAACCCATGACCTTTGACTCCCAAGCCTGGGCTCTTTCCACTGAGCCATGCTGCTTCCCGTACTAAGCGCTGGGGTTGATACAAGCAGATCAGGTTGGACACAGTCCCTGTCCCAGCCTTAATCCCCGTTGTAAAGATGAGGGAACTGAGGTCCAGAAAAGTGAAGTGACTTGCCCAAGGTCACAGAGCAGACCAGTGGTGGAGCCGGAATTAGAATCCAGCTCATTAATAATGTTGGTATTTGTTAAGCGCTTACTATGTGCAGAGCACTGTTCTAAGCGCTGGCGTAGACACAGGGGAATCAAGTTGTCCCACGTGGGGCTCACAGTCTTAATCCCCATTTTGCAGATGAGGTAACTGAGGCACAGAGAAGTGAAGTGACTTGCCCGCAGTCACATAGCTGACAAGTGGCAGAGCCGGAATTCGAACCCATGACCTCTGACTCCCAAGCCCGGGCTCTTTCCACTGAGCCACGCTGCTTCTGACTCCTAGCCACCAAGCCACGCTGCTTCTCAGGTGATCTTGAAAAGGCAGAGGCTTTTAATATTTTGGGGGTTTTTTGTACCTTCTCTTAAGAAACATGTAACACGAGAAGTTGACCACGGCCATTCTACTTGTGAAAGATTGAAAAGCCAAAGTGGGGCTGTAGGCGGGAAATGTGTCTGTTTATTGTTATATTGAACTCTCCCAAGCGCTTAGTACAGTTCTTTGCACGCATTAAGCGCTCCATAAATACGATTGAATTCATTGATTCATTCATTCAGTAGTATTTACTGAGCTCTTACTATGTGCAGAGCACTGTACTAAGCGCTTGGAATGTACAATTCGGCAACAGAGATAATCCCTGCCCAATGACGGGCTTACAATCTAATCGGGGGAGACAGGCGAACAAAAACAAGACAACATAATCACGATAAATAGATGAGTGAATAGGGATAAAAGTACTACTGTATGTCAGGAGTCCAGATGGATTCACATCCGCGGAAGCTAATGACAGGCGTTGTAAGTGATTTCCAATGGGCTGATGTTCTTTCAATGGCATCAGCCCTAGTTTTGAGAATCCATGAGGGAAGGGAGAAATCCCGGAGGATTGGAAAAGTGCTCAGACTTCACCCGTCCCGAAAGCGGGATGACCCTGGTCATCAGAGACAGGTCATCGTAACGCTGGTGTCTGGGGATGATGACAGAACAAATGGTGCATCAATTAGCAACCGTCTAAGAGCAGAAGATCCTAGAAAGCCAACCGAAATTATGCTGTGAAGAGTCAAGTGCATCTGACCATTGTAATTTCTCTTAATACAGTGAAAGGATGTGCAGATAAAGGGGAAGTGTAGCGAGGCTATCAGTGACAAGTTAGGAAACTTTAATTGTTCCTCCAACTTAAAAGCTGTATTAAGGGCTACGTCTCAGACCAGCATAATAATAATAATAATAATAATAATTATGGTATTTGTTAAGCACTTACTATGTGCCAAGCACTGTTCTAAGCTCTGATGCAAGGTGATCGGGTTGTCCCACGTGGGGCTCACAGTCTCAATCCCCATTTTACAGACGAGGTAACTGAGGCACAGAGAAGAGAAGTGACTTGTCCGAGGTCACACAGCAGACAAGTGGCGGAGCTAAGATTAGAACCCTCGACCTCTGACTCCCAAGCCCGGGCTCTTGCCTGTAGGCCACGCTGCTTCTTGAGTAAACTTTCATTCATTCGTTAAGTCACATTTATTGAGCGCCTACTGTGTGCAGAGCACTGTACTAAGTGCTTGGAAAGTACAATTCGGCAGCTCCTCCTTCTGGGTAGAAATCGCTTCTGCCAGTTTGTTTGCAATTGTACTTTCCCAAGTCCTTAGTACAGTGCTTTGCACACAGTAAACAATAAATATGCTAGTGCTACAGTTGCAGGCTTACAGTGGGAAGGGAATGGTGGAACTGGCAAGAGTGATGGCAAATTCATTTGTTTATTCATTCAATTGTTTTTATTGAGCGCTGTGTACAAAGCAGGGTACTTAGTGCTCGAGAGAGTACAATAGAACAGCAATAATAATAATGTTGGTATTTGTTAAGTGCTTACTATGTGCAGAGCACTGTTCTAAGCGCTGGGGTAGAGACAGGGTAATCAGGTTGTCCCACGTGAGGCTCACAGTCTCAATCCCCATTTTACAGATGACGGAACTGAGGCACAGAGAAGTGAAGTGACTTCCCCACAGTCACACAGCTGACAAACGGCATAGTCTGAATTCGAACCCATGACCGCTGACTCCCAAGCCCGGGCTCTTTCCACTGAGCCACGCTGCTTCCCTGACACATTCCCTGCCCACAGTGAGCTCACAGTCTAGAGGGGGAGCTAGACATTAATATAAATGAATGAATTACAGATCTATACATATGTGGTCTGGGGATGGGAGGGAGGTTGAATGAAGGGAGCAAGTCAGGGCGACGCAGAAGGGAGTGGGAGAAGAGGGGAGGAGGGCTTAGTCAGGGAAGGCTTCTTGGAGGAGATGGGCCTTCAATAAGGCTTTGTAGGGAGGGAGAGACATTATCTGTCTGATAGGAGGAGGGAGGGCGTTCCAGGCCAGAGGTAGGATGTGGGCGAGAGGTCGGCGGCCAGATAGACGAGATGGAGGGACAGTGAGAAAGTTACTATTAGAGGAACAAAGTGTGTGGACTGGATTGTAGTAGGAGAGTAGCGAAGTGAGGTAGGAGGGGGCAAGGGGATTAAATGCTTTTAAAGCCCGTGGTGAGGCGTCTTTGATTGATTCGTTCATTCAATAGTATTTATTGAGCGCTTACTATGTTCAGACCACCATACTAAGCGCTTGGAGTGTACAGTTCGGGAACAGAGACAATCCCTGCCCAGTAACGGGCCCACGGTTTGATGAAAAGCAGTGTGGTCTAGTGGATAGAGCACGGGCCTGGGAGTCAGAAGGATCTGGTTTCTAATTCCAGCTCCACCACCTGCCTGCTGTGTGACCTCGGGCTGGTCCAAGCTAATCAGGCTGGGCACAGTCCACATCCCACGTGGGACTCACAATCTTAATCCCCATTTTACAGATGTGGCAACAGAGGGACAGAGAATAAATGACTTGTCCAAGGTCACGCAGCAGACATGTGGAGGAGCAGGAATTAGAACCCAGGTCCCCTGACTCCCGGGCCCGGGCTCTTTCCACCGGGCCACACGGCTCTTAGCTTGCCAGAGAGCTATTATTGCAGCCTTGTGAATTCTTGTTTTTAAACCAGTCCACACCTTCATGACCTTCCTGCCTTTCTCCGTGTCAGTTCCATTGTTGGTAGGATAATGGATCCAACACGCTTTTCTCCCGACCAAGATTGTCACATACCCGGGGCCTGGGTTACTCACTGCCTTTGAAACCCTTGAGCCGAAAACATTTCAGAGCCCACTTCCGTGTCACCGGAGGCGAACACCGAAAGGCGTCTTATTTTTGTCATGAGGTAGAGGGACGGATCGACTCGTGTGTTAAATTAAAAATCCGAAAACGGGGGATGGTTTAAAAGATCAAATGGAAGAGAGAACGAGGCGCTGTTCTCGCCGGGGTCGGCCGAAGCCGTGACTTTTCCGTGTAGCCGGCCGCCGGCCGACGTGACCCGTCTGTTTTCCGTCATGTGAGAGAGTCCTACGGTTTATCAGCTGGCAGTCAGCGAACTCCCTATTTACTGTAATAAGAATAGCTGGAGGTGTTTGAGTTGAGCCGGTTATGCGTCTGTATCTCGCCGATGATTTGCTCGCAAGTCCGTTTTGGGCGCTTGTCCGATTTAACGCTCTCAAGACCTTGTGCATCTGTGAGACTGTCTAAATAGCTTTCTTAAGTAGCTGGGGTAACGGAGCCGTTTTTGAATAAATATTTCCTGTGTCTTATCTCAACTGTGTAATAATTGTCGTTAAATATCGAGGGAAACAGGGCTGTCTGGGCTTCGGACTAGCCTGGCCTCTCTCCAGGGAGAATGAGTCCCAGCACTTCATCTGGGTTGCGGCATTGTTCATCAGAACAATGACTGGTATTTCAGTTCGTGGAAGCTTGGCTACTGGTGCTATTTCGGTGACGAGGTGCCAAAACGGTTTAATTTTGTTGGCTGTTCTGGCCTACTTGTAATTTTAATTGAATACAAGGAAGAGGGGTGGTGTATGTGTGTGTATGCGTATTCTGACTTTGTAATACTCAATAGCATTTCTTTCCTGCTGCCAAGAACGTAATTGGGGGGCGGGGAGGTAATGTTCCATTGATCCTTTGGGGAGCTACTTATTTATTTTACTATTATTTAAGCAATTACTATGTGTCGGGCACCATACTAAGCGCCAGGTAGGTTCAAGCTAATCAGGTTGGACACAGTCCGCGACCCGCGTGGGGCTCAAGTCTTACACCCCATTTTACAGATGAGGTCACTGAGGCCCAGAAAAGTGGAGTGACTTGCCCGAGGTCACACAGCAGACAGGCGGGGGAGCCAGGATTAGAAACCAAGTCCTTCTGACTCCCAGGCCTGTACTCTATGCATTAGGCCATGCTGCTTCTTGAATATTATTTTCAGTGGCAGGACTCACAAGATAGAGATGAGCTTGGAGACATGGTGTTGTTCTCTCCTCCTCCTCATCCTCCTCGTCTTCATCATCCAACTCATCCTCATCCTTGTCCTCCTCCTCATCCTTCTCCTCAACGTCCTCCTCCTCCTCATTGTTCTCCTCCTTGTCATCCTTCTCCTCGTCCTCCTCATCCTTGTCCTTCTCCTTGTCCTCCTCGTCATCCTTCTTATCCTCCTCCTCCTTTTTGTCCTCCTCGTCCTCCTCCTCGCCCTCCTCCTCGTCCTCCTCCTCGCCCTCCTCCTCATCCTCCTCCTCATTCTTGTCGTTCTCCTCCTCATTCTTGTCGTTCTCCTCCTCATTCTTGTCGTTCTCCTCCTCCTCCTTGTCGTTCTCCTCCTCCTCCTCCTCGTCATCCTCCTCATCTTTTTCATCCTCATCCTTGTCCTCCTCATCCTCCTCCTCGTCCTTCTCATCCTTGTCCTTGTCCTCCTCATCTTCCTCCCCCTCCTTGTCCTTCTCATCCTCGTCCTTGTCCTCCTCGTCCTGTGCCCTGCCTGTTCCCTTTCCTCCGGGCGCCGTATGGCCAGGATGGGGGTTGGGGAAGGCGGCCGCCATCGGGAAGAGTGCAGCCTTCAGATACCTTGGGGGTCAGGGGAGTCAGCCCCCGCCCCATCCCCTGGCCACTCAGTGGGATTTCACATCACACATCATGGACGGGAACAAAGGCCTCCACCTTTGAAAACCCTGACTTGGTGCTGAAGTATTTTGTGGACCCATTTTGGGGATTCCAGGGCAGAGGAATCCATGGGAGGTGTCCTTCGGAGAGCTTGGAAATTTGCTGTCTTGGGGTAGATCCAGGCACTTGTAAGCACTGGGGTAGATAAAAGTTAATCAGGTCGGACACGGTCCCTGTCCCACATGGGGCTCACGGTCTTAATCCCCATTTTACAAATGAGGGAACTGAGGCACAGAGAAGTGAAATGACTCACCCAAGGTCACACAAGTGGCGAAAAGCCTGACTCAAAGAGGCTGAGGTTTGTTGTATTATTTAAAAAATGGGAAGGGAAGGGGCAAATATGTGAAAAAAGATTCCACCAATGGGATTTCTTGCTGTCAATAGTAATAATAATAATAATAATAATGTTGGTATTTGTTAAGTGCTTACTATGTGCAGAGCACTGTTCTAAGCGCTGGGGTAGACACAGGGGAATCAGGTTGTTCCACATGGGGCTCACAGTCTTAATCCCCATTTTACAGATGAGGGAACTGAGGCACAGAGAAGTTAAGTGACTTGCCCACAGTCACACAGCTGACAAGTGGCAGAGCTGGGATTCAAACTCATGAGCCCTGACTCCAAAGCCCGTGCTCTTTCCACTGCGCCACGCTGCTTCTCAGCGTGTATTTATTAAGTGCTTTATTAAGTGCTTTCAGAAAAACCAATCAGTGGTATTTATTGCGTGCTCACCATGTGCAGACAACTGTACTAAGCACGTGACGGAGTAATGTTGGTATTTGTTAAGCGCTTACTATGTGCAGAGCACTGTTCTACAATAGAACCTAGTTGGTAGACACTTTCCCTGTCCGCAATGAGCTTACAGTCTAGAGCAGTCAATCAATGGAATTTATTGAATGTTTACTCTGCACGGAGCACTGTACTAAGCTCTTGGGAAAGTACCTTAAAACACAATTAATGGATACATTCCCTGCCCACAAGAAGCTTACAGTCTACATCTCGATAATGCTGCATCTTGGCCCAAAACCTAGGGAGGAAAGATTGGATGGTAGTGTTGTTTCCATAAATGCATCAAAGCATCGTGGCCAAGTGCAGCAGACCCAGGCCTGGGAGTCAGGGGATCTGGGTTCTAATCCCAGCTCTGCTAATTACTTGCTGTATGACCTTGAGCAAGTCACTTAACTTCTCAGTGCCTCAGTTTCCTCAACTATAAAATGGGGATTCAATCCCTGTTCTCCCTCCTATTTAGACTGTGAGCCCCATATGAAACAGGGATGATATCTGACCTAATTAACATTGTGCATAACCCAGCGCTTAGAACAGTGTTTTTGTATTGTGCTTTCCCAAGCACTTATAAGTGCTTCATATGATGGAATGAATGGATGAATGATACATAGTAAGCACTTAAATGTCATTAAAGAAATAAGAAAAAGAAGGAGTTTGGAGATTGTTCTTCATTCATTTGTATTTACTGAGCACTTACTAAGTACCTGGGAGAGTATGATAGAACAATAAATAGTCACATTCTTATTCTGAAATGTGATCCCGGTTTTAGGGTGAAAATGCCCATTCCCCGTTCACCCTGAACCTGATATCAGCCTCCCAAACGCCCTGCTCGGAGGTAAGATTACAATTCTCTGTGCTTTCCTTTGCTCTGCCTGTGCTTCCTCATGGAGCCAAAGTAAACAGCGAACCCTTCTGTTCCAAGACTGTGACCCCGTTGTTGGGTGAGGTAGGCATTGTCTCTATTTGTTGCCGAATTGTACTTTCCAAGGGCTCAGTACAGTGCTCTGCACACAGTAAGCGCTCAGTAAATACGATTAACCGATGAATCAGAAAATACCCAGGTTAAACAGTAGCCACGAACTCTGGGAATCTTCATTTGTCCCCAACTTCCCTGTTGAGCTGCATTTCTGGGCAAGTCACTTAACTTCTCTGGGCCTAAAGAGGATTGAGATCTTAAATGAAAGCGGGGAGGTGTCTTTTGAGGTGCGGATGTGCACGCTCGGCATATGAAGGAGTCAGTGTGGCCTAGTGGATAGAGCATGGGTCTGGGTTCTAATCCCCTCTCTGCCACCTGTCTGCTTTGTGACCTTGGGTAAGTCACTTCACTTCTTAGAGAAGCAGCTTGGCTCAGTGGAAAGAGCCCGGGCTTGGGAGTCAGAGGTCATGGGTTCATATCCCAGTTCAGCCGCTTGTCAGCTGTGTGACTTTGGGCAAGTCACTTCTCCGTACCTCCGTTACCTCATCTGTCAAATGAGGATTAAGATTATGAGCCTCCCATGGGACAACCTGATCACCTTGTGTCCTCCCCACTGCTTAGAACAGTGCTTTGCACATAGTAAGTGCTTAACAAAGAGAGAAGCAGCGTGGCTCAGTGGAAAGAGCACGGGCTTTGGAGTCAGAAGTCATGGGTTCGAATCCCAAACGGCCACTTGTCAGCTGTGTGACTTTGGGCAAGTCACTTAACTTCTCGGTGCCTCAGTGACCTCATCTGTAAAATGAGGATTAAGACTGTGAGCCCCATGTGGGACAACCTGATTCCCCTGTGTCTACCCCAGCACTTAGAACAGTGCTCGGCACATAGTAAGCGCTTAACAAATACCAGCATTATTAACAAATGCCATAATTATTATTATTATTATTCTCTGGGCCTCAGTTCCCTCAGCTCTAAAATGGGGATTGAGACTGTGAGCCCCATGTTGGACGTGGACTGTGTCCAACCTGATTAGCTTGTTTCTACCCCAGGGCTTAGTACAGTGTCTGGCACGGAGTAAGAGCTTAACAAACACAATTAAAAAGAGAAAAGTCAATGAATCAGTCGTACTTTTGGTTGCTTGCTGTGCCCAGAGCATTCTAGTAAGTGCTTGGGAGATTACACTATAACAATATAACAGACACATTCCCTGCCCATAACGACATTGTTGTTGACACCGAATGGATACGGAGAGGGCTTTTTCTCTAGAGCCTGGTTTGGAGCCATCTGGGTCTGTGGAACAGACTCTTTTGGCTTCTCCCAAATGGCGAGTCCCCCACCACTTGTCTGCTGTGTGACCTTGGACAAGTCACCTCACTTCTCTGGGCTTTAACTTCCTCATCTGTGAAATGGGAATTCAGGACCTGTTCTCCCCGATTTTTAATAATAATGTTGGTATTTGTAAAGTGCTTACTATGTGCAGAGCACTGTTCTAAGCGCTGGGATAGACAGAGGGGAATCAGGCACCGAGAAGTTAAGTGACTTGCCCACAGTCACACCACTGACAAGTGGCAGAGATGGGATTCGAACTCATGACCTCTGACTCCAAAGCCCGTGCTCGTTCCACTGAGGCATGCTGCTTTTAGATTTTGAACCCCATGAAGGCTAGGGACTGTGCCCAACCTGATCGTCTGGCACCTACTGCAGTGCCTAGTACGGTGCCTGGCACCTAGTAAGTGCTTAATAATAATAATTAACTTTATTATTATTAAGTTGAGGGAGTTAGATGCATTAAATCTGTATATCGGTTTGACTGGAAAAGCTCTGTGGCCTCTGAGAAGCTCTGGGGCCCAGTGGAAAGAATTCTGGCTTGGGAGTCAGAAACCTGGGTTCTCATATTGGGTCTGAGGTATGATCTTGGGCAAGTCACTTCACTGCTCTGCCTCAGTTACCTCATCTGTAAACTGAGCCCCATGTGGGTCAGGGACCATGTCCAATCTGTTGAGTTTTTATCTACCCCAGCGCTTAGTACGGTGTCTGATCACGTAGTAAGTGCTTAACAAATACCATAAAGAAACGGCATGGCTTAGTGGAAAGAGCCCGGGTTTGGGAGTCAGAGGTCGTGGGTTCTAATCCCAGCTCCGCCACTTGTCAGCTGTGTGACTTTGGGCAAGTCACTTTACTTCTCTGGGCCTCAGTGACCTCATCTGTAAAATGGGGATGAAGACTGTGAGCCCCAAGTGGGACAACCTGATTACCTGGTATCTGCCCCAGTGCTTAGAACAGTGCTTGGCACGTAGTAAGTGCTTAAACAAATGCCATTATTTATTATTATTATTATTATTATTATTATGAAAAAAGGCTGTTTGGTGACCAGCAAGTCCTCCCATTCTGTGCACACGTGAATAAAAATAATCCTTTCCTGAACTGATTTTATTATGATATTTAAGCGCTTACTCTGTGCCAGGCACTGTATTAAGCACTGGGGTAGGTGCACGCTGACCAGTTTGGACAAAGTCCCTGTTCCAGTCACAGTCTTCATCTCCATTTTACAGAATAGGTAACTGAGGCACAGAGAAGTGACTTGCCCAAGGTCACGCAGCAGGTAAGTGGCAGAGCCGGGCTGCTGGCCGAGCCCGAGAGCTGCACGAGAGACCCCGACCCCAGCCGATCCCCAAACTCCACTGATTTGTTTAGACTGTGAGCCCGTTATTGGGGAGGGATTGTCTCTATCTGTTGCCAAATTGTCCATTCCAAGCGCTTAGTACAGTGCTCTGCACATAGTAAGTGCTCAATAAATGCTAATAATACTAATAAATAAATAATGAATTGATTAGAACCCAGAGCCTTCTGAATCCCAGGCCCCATGCCATTCCCCAGTGCCTTCTGTTTTTATGCTGGAGACTAACCACTGCGGCAAGTTTTCTCCTGGGGCTGTTAAGTGGATGTGGGTCTGTTCTTGTTAAATCCTTAGAATGTGCTCCTCTAGGGAGGGTGGAATTCTCACTTCCCTCAGCAAGAATGAGTTTTTCCTAAGACACTAATCACAGGGCACGATAATAATAATAATCGTGTTATTTGTTAAGTGCATAGTAAGCGCCAGGCACTGTACTAAGCGCTGGAGTGGATATTCAGTTGTATTTATTGAGCATGTGTTTGTGCAGAGCACTGTACTAAGCACTTGGAAAGTACAATACAGCAATAGAGACAGTCCCTGCCCGTACCGAGTTTGTAGGCTGGAAGGGGGAAGACAGACATCAAAACAAGTAAACGGGCATCCATATAAATAAATAGAATTATAGATATATACACATCAAAACAAGTAAACAGGAATCAATATAAATAAAGATAATTATAGATATGTACATATATACAATAACTGATGTGGGGCGGGGAGGGGGAAGGAAGAATAAAGGGAGCCGGTCGACACAAGAAAAGCGGTTTGGACACAGTCCCTGTCCCACGTGGGGCTCAAGTCTCAATCCCCATTTTCCAGATGAGGTCACTGAGGCCCAGAAAAGCAAAGTGACTTTCCCGAGATCACACAGCAGACACGTGGATGAACCGGGATTAGAACCATGACCTTCTGATTCCCAGGCCCGGGCTCTATGCACTACAACATGCCGCTTCCATAATAAGTAGATAAATGGATAATAAATAGATAATAAAGACCAGCCTCTGATCTCACTAGTAGAGGGTGTTTTCGTCTGCACAGAATAAAAACGACGTGCTGCGGAGATTTCATTTCATTAATGCAGATGCCCTTTCCGAAAGTAACGTGTTGCCTGTTTCCTGAGTGGACACACTGACGAAGACTTAGCCAAAGAATCAACCCTGAGTTTCCTTCTATTATACTCCTCCTGAAAAGGGAGACTGGTTGAAAAATGGTATTTTGTCATCTTTGGGAGGAAGCCAGAGGAACACATACCAGAGTTTCTAGAGAAGCAGTGTGGCCTAGTGGGAAGAGCTCGGGCCTGCGAGTCAGAGGGCCTGAGTTCTAATCCTGGCTCCCCCAGTTGTCTGCAGTGTGACTGGGACTAACTTCTCTGTGCCTCAGCTGTAAAATTGATTCTATTTATCGTGATTCTTTTGTCTTGTTTTTGTCTGTCTCCCCCGATTAGACTGTGAGCCCGTCTTTGGGCAGGGATTGTCTCTATCTGTTGCCGAATTGTACATTCCAATCGCTTAGTACAGTGCTCTGCACATGATAAGCGCTCACTAAATACTATTTCATTCATTCATTCATTGTCGTATACTAGAGTCCGGGCCTGCGAGTCAGAGGGCCTGAGTTCTAATCCCGGCTCTGCCACTTGTCTGCCCTGTGACCTGGGGCTAACTTCTCCTTGCCTCAGGTGTAAAATTCATTCATTCAGTCGTATGTATTGAGCGCTTACTGTGTGCAAAGCTCTGTACTGAGCTCTTGGAAAAGTACAGTATAACAATAAACAGACATATTCCTTGCCACGACAGATTTACAGTCTACGGGGGGAGACAGGCATCGAGGAGCAGCCCGGTGCAGTGGATCGAGCGTGGACTTGGAAGTCAGCAGGTCATGGATTTTAATCCCGGCTCTGCCACATGTCCGCTGTGTGACCTTGGGCAAGTCGCCTCACTTCTCGGGGCCTCGGTTCCCTCATCTGTAAAATAGGGATTGAGACTGGGAGCCCCATGTAGGACAGAGACTGTGTCCAACCCGATTAACTTGTATTCATCCCAGTGCCTAGTACAGTGCCTGGCACATAGTAAATGCTTAACAGATACCATAATTATTATTATTAATATAAAGAAATGACAGTTATGTACATAAGTGCTGTGGGGCTGGGAGGGGGGATGGCTGAAGGGGGAGGGGGAATGAATAAAATGGGGATTAAGACTGACAGCCATGTGGGACGTGGACTGTGTCCAATCTGATTATCCTGTATCTACTCCAGTGCTTAGTACAGTGCCGCAACATGGCCTAGTGGCACGGGAGTCAGAGGACATGGGTTCTAATCCCGCCTCCGCCACTTGTCTGCTGTGTGATCTTGGGCAAGCCACTTCACTTCTCTGGGCCTCAGTTACCTCAACTGTAAAATAGGGATTTAAGACTGTGAGCCCCATGTGGGACAACCTGCTTACTTTGTATCTACCCCAGCGCCGAGAACAGTGCTTGGCACATAGTAAGCACTTAACCAATACGATCATCATTATTATTATTATATAGTAAGCACTTACCAATTATCATTAAAAGAAAACCCCAACAACAATAAAATCCAGGTATTTTATCCTCTAGACTGTAAGCTCGTTGTGGGAATGTGTCTGTTTCTTGTTGTATTGTATGCTCCCAAGTGCTCAACACAGCGTTCAGTGCACAGTAAGGGCTCAATAAATACAGTTGAATGGATGAATGAATGATTGATTGAATGCTTCCATCGGGGGACTGGAAGCCAGGTTTATTGCCAGGGCTGATAAGGAGCAAACTGGACAGTGTCGGGGATGATGATGGTGATGTTGAGTCCTGGTGAGACAAGTCAAGTGATTGCTGACAGGAAGTCAGGAGACCAGTAGTATCGTTTTGGCCCTGCCGCGTTGGGTTTTGTGACCTTGGAGAAGTTAGTTCCCTTCTCCTTCCCTTTGTCCCTCCACCTGAAGAGGGATGAAGCAGTATGGTGTAGTGGATAGAGCGCGGGCCCGGGAGTCAGAAGGTCATGGGTTTCTAATCCCAGCTCCTCCCCTTGCCTGCTGTGTGACTCTGGGTGAGTCACTTCACTTCTCTGGGCCTCAGTTACCCCATCTGTAAAGTGGGGGTTGAGACTGTGAGCCCCACATAGAACAGGGACTGGGTCCAACCCAATTTGCTCATGTCCACCCCAGCTCTTAGAACAGTGCCTAGCACATAGTACAGCGTCTGGCACATAGGAAGTGCTTGACGAATACCGTTATTATTATTATTGTTATTGATGAAACGACTGACTTTCTACCTCATAGATGGAAATACCACAATTATTATTGTTATTGATGAAAAGACTGTCCCTTCTACCTCACGAATGATTGTGTCATTATTATTATTATTATAATGGTATTTGTTAAACACTTACGTGCCGAGCACTGTTCTAAGTGCTGGGGGAGATACAAGGTAATCAGTTTGTCCCACGTGGGGCTAACAGTCTTAATCTCCATTTTACAGATGAGGTAACTGAGGCACAGAGAAGTTGAATGACTTGCCCAAAGTCACACAGCTGACAAGAGGTGGAGCAGGGATTAGAACCCATGACCTCTGGCTCCCAACCGCAGGCTCTTTCCATTAAGCCACGCTGCTTTGGTGGGGATATACAAGTGAATATATGCCGACCGTCTCACTTTTTAAATAATAATAATAATAATGATAATAGTATTTGTTAAGCGCTTATTATGTGCCACGCACCGTTCTAAGTGCTGGGGTAGATACAGGGTAATCAGGTTGTCCCTCGTGAGGCTCACAGTCTTAATCCCCATTTTACAGATGAGGGAACTGACGCCCCGAGAAGTGAAGTGCCTTGCCCAAGGTCACACAGCTGACAGGTGGCGGAGCCGGGATTAGAACCCGTGACCTCTGACTCCTAAACCCATGCTCTTTCCACTGAGCCACACTGCCTCTCTAATAATAATAATCATGGCATTTAAGTGCTTACTATGTGCCAGGCACTGTACTAAGTGCTGGGGTGGATACAGTCAAAAATCGGCTTGGACACAGTCCTTGACCCATTTGGGGCTTACAGTCTCAATCCCCATTTTCCAGGTGAGGGAACTCATTCATTCAATCCTATTTTTTGAGCGCTTACTGTGTGCAAAGCACACAGGAGCTGAGACCCAGAGAAGCAAAGTGCCTTGCCCCACGTCACACAGCAGACAAGTGGCGGAGCCGGGATTAGAGCCCACGACCTCTGACTCCCAGGCCTGTGCTCCGTCCGCTACATCATAATTCCCATATTTTTATTATTTAAGGAGCCGGTTAAGCACTTACTATGTTCCAGGCAGTTTTCAAAGTGCTGGGGTAGATAGAAGCCAGTCAGGTTGGACGCAGTCCCCGTCGCACATGGGGGTCCCAGCCTTCATCACCATTTTCCAGTCGAGGATCCCGCCCTGAGCTGTTCTGCCAGGATCCTGGGGTGGCTCGGACTTGGGCTGGCACCTTCCCGGCTGCCAAAGAGGCAGCGTCTGGACATTTGGACATTTTGGCCGGTCAGGATGGAATTCTCCCGGTCTCTTCGGCCCTGGCCCGGAACCGGAGTGGCCAACGTCCGGGGCCAGTTTGGGATTTCACCGATCAGCGGGTTGATTCCTCGCCCGTGCCGATCAGCACAAAGGGTCGGGAACTACCTTCGCTGAAGTGAGTGGAAACGGCAGACTGGGTTGCATCCGAAAATCCCACAGATGGTTTTGGCTTGGTGCTTCCATGGGTGCCGATGCTCGTTTCCATCACCTGAGGTAATCCCTTTTGCATTATCTTATGCCTTTAAAGCCCTCCATCACCTTGCCCCCTCCTACCTCACCTTGCTGCTCTCCTTCTACACCCCAGCCCGCACACTCCGCGCCTCTAATGCCAACCTGCCCACCGTCCCTCCGTCTCGCCTGTCTGGCCGCCGACCTCTCGCCCACGTTCTGCCTCTGGCCTGGAACACCCTCCCTCTTCCTATCTGACAGACGATTACTTTCCCTTCCTTCAAAGCGTTATTGAAGGCCCGTCTCCACCAAGAAGCCTTCCCTGATTAAGCCCTCCTTCCCTCATCTCCCATTCCCTTCGGTTTTGCCCTTACTCTTGGATTTGTTCCTTTTATTCACCCTCTCCCTCTGCCCCACAGCAATTATGTACATACGCCTAATTTATTTTTATGAATGTCTATCTTCCCCTCCAGACTCTACACTCGATTTGGGCGGGGAACGTGTCTATCGCCTGTGCTATAACATAGTCTCCCAAGTTTGTTTGGTATTTGTTAAGCGCTTACTATGTGCCAGGCACTGTTCTAAGCGCTGGTAATCAGGCCATCCCAAGGGGGTTTACACTTTTAATCCCCATTTTCCAGATGAGGTAACTGAGGCACAGAGAAGTGACTTGCCCAAGGTTACACAGCAGACAAGGGGCGGAGGTGGGATTAGAACCCATGTCCTCTGACTCCCAAGCCCGTGCTCTTTCCACTAGGCCACGCTGCTTCGCAAGTGCTTAGTACAGTGCCATGCACCCAGTAAGCGCTCAGTAAATACAATTGTTGATGCCATTTTCAAATACTACGTCCCACCCAAATCTGAGCCTGCATTCTTGTCTCCTTTGAGTGAGAAAAAGGCTTTATTCAAGACTTCTCATTCCTACCAGGGCCCAAGACTTGGGAATATTTGAGTCATTACTTGAGTCATCGATTAAAGCATCAATCAATCCAGGGGCCTAAAGGAAATCGATTAGTAACTCGATTTCTATCTCTGTAAATAATAATTTGAATTTGTGTGGTGGTCTTAGGTTTCCCGAGTTCTTTCATATCAATCATCAGCCACTTTGCTTTTGCTCCTCTCCCTCCCACATGGCCCTTGTGACCTGTCACTGCGTATGTTGGATTTAGAGACCTGACAAATTCCGGTGACCTTAGGGTGGGGTGTCTTCTTGGCTGCCTTCGGCCCTGGAACGACCCCTCCTCCTGGAAACGTTGGCCTCACTGACTCTGTCCTGACCTGGTTCTGATGATGATGGTATTTGTTAAGCGTTTACTGTGTGCCGAGCACTGTTCTAATCTCTGGGGTAGATTCAGGGCAATCAGGATGTCCCACGTGGGGCTCAGTCTTAATCCCCATTTCCAGATGAGGGAACTGAGGCACAGAGAAGTGAAGTGACTGGCCCAAAGTCACACAGCTGACAAGTGGCGGAGCCGGGATTAGAACCCAGGTCCTTCTGAGTCCCAAGCCGGGGCTCTTGCCGCTGAGGAAGCTGCTTCTCTTTCTGGTTGTTGATTCTCAGTCGCCTTTGCAGGCTCCTCCTCTGCCTCCCACCCCCTAACTGTGGGGGTCCCTCCAGGGTCAGTTCTGGGTCCCCTTCTATTGTCCATCTACACCCCCTCCCTTGGAGAACTCATTCACTCCCACGATTTGAACTCAGATCTCTTTGACCTCTGCCCCCCTCCGCAGCTTCACATCACCTCCTGTCTCCAAGACATTGCTGTGGGGGTGTCTGACACCTCCAAACTCAACACGTTGCAAACGGAAGCCATCTTCCTTCCCAATTTAATTAGGCTATTAGTTAAATGCTTACTATGTGTCAAACACTGTTCGAAGCGCTGGGGTAGATACAAGCTTACCAGGTTGGACACAGTCCCTGTCTCCCATGGGGCTTACTGTCTTAATCCCCATTTGACAGATGAGATAACTGAGGCCCAGAGAAGTGAGGTGACTGGCCCAGTGCCACTCAGCAGACAAGGGGTGGAGCCGGGATTAGAACCCAGGTCTTTCTGACCACGCTGGATCCACTACGCTGTACTACTTCCCAGATCTCTTCCTTCCTCTGCCTTTTCATTCATTCATTTGATCGTATTTATTGAGCGCTTACTGTGTACTCTGCACTTAGCTCTTTCCTTTCCTTGCCTTTCCCATCAGACAACATCACTGTCCTCCCTGTTCCACAAGCCCTCAATTTTGGTATTATCTTCAATCAATGGTTAATTAATAATAATAATGATGGCATTTGTTAAGCGCTTATTACTTGCCAAGCACTGTTGTAAGCACTGAAATTGAATGCTTACTGTGTGTACAGCACTGTATTGGATGCCTGTTAAGCCCTTAAGGAACTTAGGGAAACAGCGTGGCTTAGTGGAAAAAGCCCGGGCTTGGGAGTCAGAGGTCATGGGTTCTAATCCCAGCTCCGCCACTTAGCTGTGTGACCTTGGACAAGTCACTTCACTTCCTCTGTGCCTCAGTGACCTCATCTGTAAAATGGGGATGAAGACTGGGAGCCCCACGTGGGATAACCTGCTTACCTTGTATCTACCCCAGTGCTTAGAACAGTGCTTGGCACATAGTAAGCACTTAACAAATACCATAATAATAATGATGATAATGTCTCTGTGCTTCACGTTACCTCATTTTTAAAATGGGGTGTAAGACTGTGAGCACTGTGCCGGGACAGGGACTGTGTCAGAGCACAGGCCTGGGTGTCAGTTATGGGATCTAATCCGAGCTCCACTACTAGAGAAGCAACAAGGCTCAGTGAAAAGAGCCCGGGGTTTGGGAGTCAGATGTCACCCTCCACCCACTTCAGATCCCCAAGTCAAATCCCCATTTTACAGAGGAGGGAACTGAGGCACAGAGAAGTGAAGCCACTTGCCCAAGATCTCACAGCAGACAAACGTCAGAGCCGGGATTAGAATCCAGGTCATCGTCTACTTGGTCATCTTCTCCTAAATGCTTAGCACAGAGTGAAAGCTCAATAACCGCCATTGGTTGATTGTCAGTTTCAACCGTGAGTTGGCAATCAATCAGTGGTGTTTATTGAGCACGCCCTGCACACCAAGCACTGTACTAAGTGCTTGAGTTAGGACAATAGGAGCAAGATCAGTTTTGCTTCACAGTCTAATGGGGGGGAGCGTCCTCTAGACTGGAAACTAGTGGCGGGCAAGGAATGTGTCTGTTTATTGTATCGTACTCTCCCAAGCGCTTTGCACGTAGTGAGTGTTCAGTAAATACGATTGAATGAATGAACGAGGCCGTCAAGACAAAAATCATGTGCAAGCAATGTGAGAGAGAAGCTGACAGGAAATGCTTGTGAAGTGAAAAGAGGATTTTGGTTTTTTAAGGGAGATGAACAGGAGGAGTATTTGGATCAATCATCCAGGGCAATATTTGGCCTTGGTCAGGAACTTAATTGCTAACTAACTGCCAGTGAGCCCATCTGGTTCTGTTTTTCATTATACTGCTGAAATATTCATGGCCACTAACAGGTCCGGCCTTTTGTCTAGCACTAGATGTTAAACTATTCTAGTTGAAACACCAAGGGGTCCTCCTTGTTTTAAATCTCCTTTATTTTTAATAAAATATAAAGAGTCCCTGGGAATTTTTAGGTTTAGAGGCGGAGGGGAATGTGATTGATTAATTTGCATTCTAGGCAAGAATAAAACTAAATCTGGTGATTTTCAAGCAGTGTAGTACATGTGAAGCAAAGCTCACAAACAGTAAATACATCACATCATTTCAGTTTAATCATTTTTTTCTCCAAGTAAAACCCAGGAGGGTGATACGCTTAATCCTGAATTATCATCCCTTAATTCTGCTTCATTATAAAAACTCTTTTGTTTTAGATGGTCTTATTTAGTGAAGTCGGTTAGAATGAAGTTTAATTTCTCAATGAAATCTGGTCCTCGTGACGTTTACGGACTCTAAAAAGTAGCTTTTGGGTGGCCTCACCTCTTGTTACTAATCTGTGTGCCTGGCAGCTTTCATAATCTCATCATTAGACCTGCTTATTTTTTAGCATTATTGGAAAAATCCTTCTCAACCTTATGTTCTAACAAAGAAGACTACCTACTTTGCAGTTTGTACCCGCTGTCAAAACCCCACAGTACTTAGGTACCTAAGTATAAATTATTTATTTATATTAGTGTCCAGGGCCTCCTCTAGAATGTAAGGGTCTTGTGGACAGGGAATGTGTCTACTAAATCTGTTGTATTAATAATAATAATGTTGGTATTTGTTAAGCGCTTACTATGTGCAGAGCACTGTTCTAAGCGCTGGGGTAGACACAGGGGAATCAGGTTGTCCCACATGGGGCTCACAGTCTTAATCCCCATTTTACAGATGAGGGAACTGAGGCACCGAGAAGTGAAGTGACTTGCCCATAGTCACACAGCTGACAAGTGGAAGAGCTGGGATTCGAACTCATGAGCCCTGACTCCAAAGCCCGTGCTCTTTCCACTTTGCCACGTTGTAATCTCCCAAGTGGTTAGTACAGTGCTCTTGCACAAAGCGCTCAGTACATACTATTGATTGTTCAACAACTTTCAAGATGCTTGTTTAGAGTGCCTTGGCTCTCGGGCAGAACTTCGGATGCTTATCATCATTGGTATTTAGGCGTGGTGGATAGGGCACCGGCCTGGGAGTCAGAAGGTCATGCGTTCTAATTCTGGCTCTGCCAATTGTCTTCTCTGTGACCTTGGTTAAGTCACTTCACTTCTCTGTGCCTCAGTGGCCTCATCTGTAAAATGAGGATTGTGAGCCCTTTGTGGGACAGGATTGTGTCCAACCCAATTTGCTTGTATCCAACCCAGTGCTTACTACAGTGCCTGGCACACAGTAAGTGTTAAACAAATGCCATTATTATTAGAGGACACTGACATTAATATAAATACATAATGTATTGATCGGTCCAGATACTGTGGGGCGTTGAGTGGTGAGGGGGGTACAAATTGTAAAGTGGGTAATCTTTCCTAGAATGTGATGTTGAGAAGGATTTTTCCAGTAATGCCTGGGGGGACAGACATTCATGTAAACGAATGCTTCTATTTATTTGTATGTGCTTAAAAAAATGGAAAGACAAAGTTGCCTAGGAATCTGTTTTAAGGAAACCACATGAAGTTGCCTGGAAGTTTTCCATTTTAAATTCGAACGAGTCGATTGCTCCATCATTAAAGGGAACCGTTTTAAGTGAGCCAAGGAAAGAGGGCTGTATTTTGTTGAGCTCATGCCACCAGCAGAGCGACCTCGCCTCATCGAACGGCGGATGAGCTGAAATCACATTAAACGCGGTGGATCTGGGGGGGGAAATTTCTTCTAGGCTCTCCGTGTTGGTGCAGCCACAGATCGATAGGAGTTTTAACCCGTTGGAACCTAGCGCTTTCAACTAGAGCAGATTGTGTCCACGGTTCGCAGGGTTTTAAATTAAAGCTTCATTTTTTGGCCCCCTCTCCCCCTCGTAGTTCTGCCTCCTTTGTGGGATGCGGCTTTGGCATAGAAAGAAACCACAATGGAGTTATCGGGTTCAGTGCTTCACAAAGACCTCATTGACTTTGATGGGCAAAAGGACCAGGTTTGCCACTTTTTAGACAAAGGGTACGCGGATGCCCCAACTGCTTCAGAAAACTTGTGTCTGGGGCCGGGTAATGAAGCTAGCAAAAACCGGGAGCTGCCTTTTGCTATGTGCCGTTTGTGTACATAAAAAGGTTCAGCGATAGGTCTTGGAGTGATGTAATATCTGGAGTTCCTCTGGACTTGGGAAGGACTCTGACATCCCTTCCCAGGGATGAAGAAAAAAGCAAAAACATTGGAATTCATTGAACTTAATGTCACCCCTTGGATCATAAGCTCTTCCAGGACAGAGCCCATGCTTTTCCTTCTCTTATACTCTCCCGAGAACTTAGCACAGTGCTCCGGCCAGGGTAGAGAGTCAAAAAAATACAAATGATCCAGTAGAACTAAGCAATTTATTCTCCCTGGTCAGCCATGTTGAATTTGGTTTTGACGTTCTTTTTCTGTTTTTCTCCTGGTCTTCTCTCCTGTTTTTCTTTTTTTATCCTTTCCTGCCCCATCCCTTTTCCTTGGCTCCTAATCTATATTTTTCCTTTTCTTTGTGTCTGTTCATAAAATTTTTCCTCATTTTTTCACATGGGTATTCCATTTTCTCTCTCTCATAGAGGTTTAATAATAATGTTGGTATTTGTAAAGCACTTACTATGTGCAGAGCACTGTTCTAAGCGCCGGGGTAGATACAGGGTAATCAGGTTGTCCCACATGAGGCTCACACTTAATCCCTATTTAACAGATGCGGTAACTGAGGCACAGAGAAGTTAAGTGACTTGCCCACAGTCACACTGCTGACAAGTGGCAGAGGTGGGATTCGAACTCATGACCTCTGACTCCCAAGCCCGTGCTCTTTCCACTGAGCCACGCTGCTTCTGCTTTACCTTCCCTCTCACCTTCTGTGAAACTTCTGTCTGACCAAGGGCAGGCAGAGAAACTGGCTAGGTTAATTTACAATGGTAGTTGTTTGTTTAGCATTGAGCAAGAACTGTGCTAAGCTCCGGGTTGGATACAAGATGATCAGACAGTTCCTGCCCTACAAGGGGCTCAGAGTCTGAAGAAAAAGGTGAACAAATATTTAATATCTTAAATTTAATATCTTAACGGTAAGAAATTGTGGTGATGTCTCCCTCTCTAGACTGTAACTCCTTGCAGGCAGGGAATGTGTCTGTTATATTGTTATATTTAACTCTCCCAAACGCTTAGTAAGGTGCTCTATACAATAAGCATTCAATCAATGACTGAAAGGAAATGTGACTACCCATTCTGTTATACTGTAGTCTCCCAACACTTAGTACAGTGTTCTGCACAGAGTAAGCAGGACATCTCCACCTGGATGTCCTCCCGCCACCTAAAACTCAACATGTCCAAGACTGAGCTTCTTATCTTCCCTCCCAAACCCTGTCCTCTCCCTGCCTTTCCCGTCACTGTGGACGGCACTACTGTCCTTCCCATCTCACAGGCCCGCAACCTTGGTGTCGTCCTTGTCTCCGCTCTCTCATTCACCCCACATAGCCAGTGCGTCACTGAAACCTGCTGATCTCACCTTCATCACATCGCCAAGATCCGCCCTTTCCTCTCCATCCAAACTTCTACCTTGTTGGTACAATCTCTTGTAATATCTGGACTGGATTACTGCATCAGCCTCCTTTCTGATCTCCCAAACTTCAGTCCATACTTCACTACGCTGCCCGGATTATCTTTCTACAGAAGCATTCTGGGCATGCCACCCCTGTCCTCAAAAATCTCCAGTGGTTGCCTGTCAACCTTCATATGAAGCAAAAACTCGTCACTCTTGGCTTCAAAGCTCTCCATCCCCTGACCCCCTGCTACCTCACCTCCCTTCTCTCCTTCTCCAGCCCACTCCGCACACTCTGCTCCTCTGACACCGCTAACCTCCTCACTGGGCCTCGTTCTCGCCTGACCCGCCGTCGACCCCTGGCCCACGTCCTCCCTCTGGCTTGGAACGCCCTCCCTCCTCACATCCGCCAAACTAGCACACTTCCCCCCTTCAAAGCCCTAACTGAAAGCTCACCTCCTCCAGGACGCCTTCCCAGACTGAGCCCCCCTTTTCCAATGCTCCGTCTCCCCTCCCCATCGCCCCGATTCCTTCCCTCTGCTCTACCTCCTTCCCCACCCCACAGCACTTGTGTATATTTGTACATATTTATTATTCTATTTATTTTATTAATGCTATGTATAAATCTATAATTCTGTTTATCTGTTTTGATGCTACTGATGCCTGTCTACTTGTTTTGTGGTCTGTCTCCCCCCCCTTCTAGACTGTGAGTCTGTCGTTGAGTAGGGATTGTCTCTGTTGACGAATTGTACTTTCCAAGCACTTAGTACAGTGCCCTGCACACAAGCGCTTAATAAATACGATTGAATGAATGAATGAATAAATAATGCAGTAGCGGTTTGGATGGAGAGGAAAGGGTGGATCTTGGTGATGTTATGAAGGTGAGACCGGCAGGTTTTGGTGACGGATTGGATGTGTGGGGTGAATGAGAGAGTGGAGTCAAGGATGACACCAAGGTTGCGGGCCTGTGAGATGGGGATATAATAATAATAATAATAATAATGATGTTAGTATTTGTTAAGCGCTTACTATGTGCAGAGCACTGTTCTAAGGCCTGGGGTAGATACAGGGTAATCAGGTTGTCCCACGTGAGGGTCCCAATCTTAATCCCCATTTTACAGATGAGGTAACTGAGGCACAGAGAAGTGAAGTGACTTGCCCACGGTCACACAGCTGACAAGTGGCAGAGCCGGGAGTCAAACCCATGACCCCCGACTCCCCAGCCCGGGCTCTTTCCACTGAGCCAGGCTGCTTCCCATGCCTCTGCTTGGCTCTCCTTTCTGCAGTCGAGACTGGTAGGGTACTGGAAACTCTCCAGGTGCCACCCTGAGAAGAGAAGGGGCTAGGGTAGGTACAAGGTAATCAGGTTGGACACAGTCCCTGTCCCACATGGAGCTCACAGTCTTAATCCCCATTTTTCAGATGGGGGAACTGAGGCGCAGAGACATGAAGTGACTTGCCCAAGGTCACACAGTTGACATGTGGCAGAGCAGGGATTAGAACCCTTGTCCTCTGACTCCCAGGACCATGCGCTTTCCACTAGACCTGCTGTTTTATATAGATATTGGAGAAGCAGCGTGGCTCAGTGGAAAGAGCACGGGCTTAGGAGTCAGGGCTCATGAGTTCGAATCCCAGCTCTGCCACTTGTCGGCTGTGTGACTGTGGGCAAGTCACTTAACTTCTCTGTGCCTCAGTTCCCTCATCTGTAAAATGGGGATTAAGACTGTGAGCCCCACGTGGGACAACCTGATTCCCCTATGTCTACCCCAGCGTTTAGAACAGTGCTCGGCACATAGTAAGCGCTTAACAAATACCAACATTATTATTATTATTATTACTTTTTAGGTAGACACCATCCTTGCCCACAATGAGTGATGTTGGCCTATGGATTTGGGCATATAGTGGGAGGGTGCGTAGGAGTGGGTGCGTAGAGATGGGCACCTAGATCCGAACTGAGAGAGAAAAGGGGCATTCCTCCCAGTTCAGCTCTGCAGCTTGAGTCAAAGAGTCAGACGGCAATCCCTCCCGGCCCAGGCTCTGCAACAGCCTCGTCGACTGGGCGGAAGAAGTTATTCCCGGCACGGGTGTTGGATTGTCATCTCTCCTGCCTCAAAAGAGCAACTGTTTTGCTGAACGGAGGCCTGCCGGTGGCTGAAATCTGTTCTTCGGGGACAGCAGTTGCTGGCGGAGTTGTAAAGCACATGACCCACCGACAAGCACAGCGACACATTCCTTTTATTAGCACGATTAGAAATCGTCAAGAGAAGTCGCGGTCGTGGTTTGCCTCTCCTGCCGTCAGCCCTTCGTCCCTGTCGTCCCTCCAGACCACAAACTCCCACCCCCTACATACCTGACAGACCACCAGCCTCCCCCTTTCCCTACTGAAATCCAGGAAGCCTTCCCGGATTAAGTTCTCATCTCCCCACTCTATTTTCTCTCCCTACTCCACCACACCCATGCACTAAGCACCCTTTAAGCATTTAGGTCCTCTCTCAGTCATTCAATTGTGTTTATTGAGCGCTTACTATGACAATATGAGAATAAACAGACACATTCCCTGCCCACAACGAGCTTACAGTCTTATGTACGGAACCTCACACTTTTTTGCTTCCTTTACCTGTAATTTATCTTATTACAGTATGACCTAGTGGATAGACCCCAGGCCTGGGAGTCACAAGAACCCGGGTTCTAATTCCGGTTCCGCCGCTTGTCTGCTGTGTGACCTTGGGCCAGTCACTTCACTTCTCTGGGCCTCAGTTACCTCATCTGTAAAAAGGTCTGCCACTTGCCTGCTCTGTGACTTTGGGCAAGTCACTGAACTACTCTGCCTCAGTTTCCTCAACTGTAAAATGGGAATTAAATCCTACTGCCTCCTACTTAGACGGTGAGTCCCGTTTGGGAAGGGGATTGGGTCTGGCATGATTGCCTTGTATCTATCCTAGTGCTTAGAACAGTGTTTGACACACAATAAGCATTTAACAAGTACCACAATTATTATTCTTTATTATTATTACAATTATCATTACTTTTTTATTATTCTATAAATGTAAAATCCAGCTCCCTCCCCCCAGGACTCTAAGCTCATCACGGCCAGGGAATGTGTCTATCAAGTCTCTTGAATTGTACTTTCCCACTCACTTAGTTCAGTGCTCTGCATACAGTATGTGGTCAATAAATACAATTGATTGATTGATTGATTTTGCTAGGGAGTCAAATTGATCTGCCAGTGCTGATTTCAGTTCAATTCCATTTCACTTCATTTCTGTTTTAGATGTTCTTCCTTAAAGTGTGACGAACCACAAATTCAGAATGGCCCAGTACTGGCTAATGTAAATCAGTATATTGTGAAACCGCAGTTACCAGACAGTAAATATTTTAAACATCCATGCCATATGAGAAGCAGAGTGGCCTATTCATTCATTCATTTGCATTTATTGAGCACTTACTGTGTACAGAGCACTGTACTAAGTGCTTGGGAAGTACAGTTCGGCAACAAAGAGAGACAATCCCTGCCCACAACGGGCTCACAGTCTAGAAGGGGGGAGACAGGCATCAAAACAAGTAAACAAGCATCAATAGCATCAATATAAAGAAATAGAATTATGGATATATATACACATCGAAACAAGTAAACAGGCATTAATATAAATAGAATTATAGATATGTACATATATGCACAAGTGCAGGGAGGGGGGTAGAGCAAAGGGGGCAAGTTGGGGCGATGGAGAGTTGAGGAAAAGGGGGGCTTAGTCTGGGAAGGCCTCCCGGAGGAGGTGAGCCTTCAGTAGGGCTTTGAAGGGGGATAGGCCTGGTGAAAAGAGCACAGGCCTGAGAGTCGGGTCATGGGTTCTTATCCCCGCTCTACCACTTGTCTACTCTATGACCTCAGGCAAGTCACTTGGCTTCTGTGTGCCTCAGTTATCTCATCTGTGAAATGGGGATTAGGACTGTGAGCACCCTGGGGGACAGGGACTGTGTCCCTAATGCTCATTTGGCCTGAGGAGGTCTGCACTTAGGGGGACAAAGGGCCAGGCGACTCAGACGACAACCCCTAGCCACATCCCCCCATCCCACCACCATGAGGAGAGGAAGGGGAGGGGGTAATTGATCTCCAAGCGACGACGCTCAGACAGTCAAAGCCACGGGAACACGGGAAGAACCTGCCAAGCCAGGGGGCATTGTTAGGATCAGTCACAAACACACTTCAGGGTATTATTCAACACCGGTGTCATTTTTGAAATGGACAACTCTCTGGAACATTCTATTACGGTATTGGGTTTGCAATAATAATAATAATTGTGGTGTTTGTTAAGCACATACGATGTGCCAGGCACTGTACTAAGCACTGGGGTAGATACAAGGTGATTGAGGTGGACACAGTCCCTGTCCCGCATGGGGTTCACAGTCTTTGTGCCCATATTTACAGATGAGGTAACTGAGGCACAGAGAAGTGAAGCGACTTGCCCACGGTCCCACAGCAGACAGGTGGGAGAGCTGGGATTAGTACCCAGCATTCTAAAAAACATTCTAAAACTCTACTTCTCAAATGGTAGTGTTATCAGCTGGGTGTGTATATTCAGTCCTATTGCAAGAGCAAAGTAAAATGAATCATCCTGAGGAATTTATTAATCAGTTGTATGTATGGAGCGCTTACTGTGTGCAGAGCCCTATACTGCTTGGTAAAATACACTGTAACAGAATTGATAGATATGTTCCCTGCCCACAAATAGCTTACAGTCTAATAATAATAATAATAATGTTGGTATTTGTTAAGCGCTGGGGTAGACATAGGGGAATCAGGTTGTCCCACATGGGGCTCACAGTCTTAATCCCCATTTTACAGATGAGGGAACTGAGGCACAGAGTAGTTAAGTGACTTGCCCACAGTCACACAGCCGACAAGTGGCAGAGCTGGGATTCGAACTCATGAGCCCTGACTCCTAAGCCCGTGCTCTTTCCACTGAGCCACGCTGCTTCTCTAGAGAGGGAGACAGACATTAATATAAATAAATGACAGATATGGATAGAAGTGCTGTGGGGCTGAGGAAGGGGTGAATAAAGGGAACAAATTTTCTTTCGAGTCCCTTATTTTCATGGCTCTATTTCAAAATATCTTAACCGAGGCCTAAAGCTGCAATTTTCTAAAGGAAGAGCTTTATATGTACTCTTTTTTGCTTGTATTTCTTTTGTACCCTCATTAACGTAAAAGAAGCCCAATAAACCCCTTGCAGAATGGCTTTATTCCTGGCTGGGTTTTAACCACCCCAGATTCTGCAAACTACCAGCTGTCAGACGGAGTTAGGCTTTTCTCTTTTACTCTCAGCCTGGATCAGGCTGAAAAGTATTTGCATGAGAGCTCCCTGCATACTTAAGCAGCTTCCCAGAATGAGTGATGAAACCATCCTTATGGAAAACCCTTATTGATAGCCTCAATTAGATTAATGGGCCCCATTCTAAGCCGTGGCAGAGCTTGGCTGACTGGTCTCCTCCCGCCTGTCATGTAGACACCTCACTCCTCTCCATTTCCTGCTATCTCTTTCCAGTCCTCACGCGTTCATTTGAATTTCACGATTGTTTCAGGAAACTTTCCGGGTAGAGCCCGGGCCTGGGAGTCAGAAGGGTCTGAGTTTTAATCCCTGCTCCGCCGCTCGTCTGCTGAGTGACCTTGGGCAAGTCACTTTGCTTCTCTGGGCTCCTGTTCCTTCATCTGTAAAAAAGACTGTGAGCCCTAGGTGGGACAGGAACCGGGTCCAACTTGATTAACTTGTATCTACCCCAAGTGCTTAGAGCAGTGCTTGATGCAGAGTAAGCGGTTAACAAATACAATCATTATTGTTATTCATTTAATTCACATTTTTTGCCTTAAAAATAAGACCAGTGAGGCATGTTGTTCCCTCTCATCCTCTCCCCTTCCCTCCCTCCTTCCTCCCCGATGTCTGGAATAATCGTCCGTCTGCCTTGCACGGCAGAATCTTCCGTTATTCGTTGTTGTCCGTGGATGGAGCCGTCTGTTGGATGGCATGTTTTGCCGTTGGATTCAGGGCCACGCGACCTTGAATTTGCTGACGTTTGACGGGACGGGCACTCCCTTTGTTTTTTCAGGAGGGGGGAATGACAATGTCGGTTTAATGGCAGGCAGAACGGTCTCTTGTCAACGTCGGTGAAGAGCTGGAATTCTCTTGGTGAATTGCATTCATTAATAAAATTAAATTTCAGGCTGCATCTGCCACCGGGAAAAAGGAGCCTCTTTCATCTGAGAACCTACAGGGTTCGTGTTACTGAATATGAAAATAAACCGTCACCTGCAGGGTGTGGGATAAAAAAGCTGGAGCCCCAGATTGAATTATTTCCTCAATTTCAGGGCAGGAGAAAGAGTAACCTTCAGAACAGCGCTCTGCATGCACCGAGCACTCAACAATTCCCATCGATTGATTTCTAGAAAAGCATATCGATCAGCACTCCATCATAATAATATAATAATAATGATGGCATTTGTTAAGCACTTACTATGTGTGGAGCACTGTTCTAAACTGTGGGTTGGATACAGGGTGAGCAGGTTGTCCCATGTGAGGCTCACAGTCTTAATCCCCATTTTTCAGATGAGGTTACTGAGGCCCAGAGAAGCTAAGTGACTTGCCCAAAGTCACACAGCTGACCAACAGCAGAGCGAGAATTAGAACCCATGACCTCTGACTCCCAGGTCCGGGCCCTTTCCACTGAGCCATGCCGATTGATTGATCAGTCCGAATGTTTTCCTCCCCATTTTGCTGACGACACCCCCTCCTCCCTCCGCAGATTGTAAGCTATGTGTGGGAAGGGAATGTATTTATCGTTGCATGGCACTCTCCCAAGCTCTTAGCGCAGTGCTCCGCACCCGATAGCGCTCAGTAAATACGACTGGCTGAGTGAAAAAATAATAATGTTGGCATTTGTTAAGCGCTTACTATGTGCTGAGCACCGTTCTAAGCGCTGGGGTAGATACAAGGTAATCAGGTAGTCCCACATGAGGCTCACAGTCTTCCAAGTTGAGTGACACAGCTCTGTCCCCCCGCAACACGAGGTGGGGGGAAGAAAGTATCATCTTCTAGAGGGGTTTGGTTTGGTGGTGGGAAACACACAGAGGAAGAGCTTCCCAGCGTACATCTGAGTTTCCAGAGGTCAAAGGGCCAACTTGGCAAGCCGTCCTCTGGCGTTCTCCGATGGTTCCACTCCAGTAATTTATGATGTGAAAGCCCAACACCGTCATTATGTCTTCCCGGGGAAAAACTTTAATCTCCATTGAAATGTCACCTAGATGAGGATTTATTACCATCCTTTCTGAAGAATTATTGGTGGGGGGGGTAGAAGCAATATGTTTGTGGGCTATTATACCCTCTCCCATCAGTTGGGAATAAAGCGAGTGCCTAACGGCTGGAATTTGTGTCCTCCTGCCTCTCCCCCTTCCCCATTGTGAGCTTTTAGAAGCAACGCACACGTTTGTAATGAGGGGCATTTTTGTTCTGGGTGTAGGTGGACTTCTAGTTTAAACAAAGACACTTTCCCCTTGACGTAATTACTTTCTATTTATTCAGGTCCCGATGGCTTATAATATTCATTCAATAGTATTTATTGAGCGCTTACTATGTGCAGAGCATTCATTCATTCAGTAGTATTTATTGAGCGCTTACTATGTGCAGAGCACTGTACTAAGCGCTTGGAATGTACAAATCAGTAACAATCCCTGCCCTTTGACGGGCTTACAGTCTAATGGGGGTGACAGACAAGAACAGTGGCAATAAATAGAATCAAGGGGAAGAACATCTCATTAAAACAATAGCAAATAAATAGAATCAGGGCTTAGAGCACTGTACTAAGCGCTTGGAATGTACAATTTGGCAACAGATAGAGACAATCCCTGCCCATTGATGGGCTTATAATAATATAATGATAGTAAATTGTGATATTTAAGCACTTACTAGGTGGCAGGCACTCTACTGAGCTCTAGGGTGGATACAAGCAAATTGGGATGGACCTGAACCATGTTCATTCATTCATATTTATTGAGCGCTTATTGTGGGCAGAGCACTAAGCGCTTAGGAGAGTACAGTAAAACAACAGACACATTCCTGCCCGCAATGAGCTTACAGTTTAGAGGGGGAGACAGACATTAATATAAATCACAGATATGGACATAGGGCTCACAGTCTTAATCCCCATTTTACAGTTGAGGTAACTGAGGAACAGAGAAGTGAATTGATTTGCCCAAGGTCCCACAGCGGATAAGTGGCGGAGCCGGGAGTAGAGCTCAGGTCCTTCTGACTCCCGGACCCCAGCTCTATCCACCAGGCCACACTGTGATGAGCAGAAATACAGATTCTTGGCCTACGTTATTCATTCGATCGTATTTATTGAGCACTTACTATGTGCAGAGCACTAGAAAGTGCATTTCTCATTTTTTGCTCGCTTTCCATTTTCTGGCTTCTCCCTCTTTTTCTCCTGTTCTCCCTCTCTCTGTCCTCTTCTAGACCTTGGAGTTGCTTTGTACCCATGTGTGTTCCCCTAGCCTTATGAGAGGTATCCTCTGCATGTCACAATTTGAGATCTTTCTGTGTTCTCACCTGTGTAAGCCTGATTTCACCTGTGTAAGTGTGATTTCAGTGACCCCGCAAATGCACTGTGAGAAGCAACATGGCTTAGCAGATAGAGTCCAGGCACGGGAGTCAGAAGGACGTGGGTTCTCATCCCGGCTCCGCCGCTTGACTGCTGTAAGACCTTGGGCAAGTCGCTTCACTTCTCCGGGCCTCAGTTGCATCATCTAGAAAATGGGAATTAGGACTGTGAGCCCCAAGTGGGACAGGGACTGCGTCCAACCTGATTAGCCTGTAAGTACCCCATCGCATAACACAGTGCCAGGCACATAGTAAGTGCTTAACAAATACCATAAAATAAAATGACTCTTTCCTCCTTAAGACTGTTAGCTCCTTGAGGACAGGGATCATGTCTCCCAGCTCCTGACTGTGAGCCCATTGTTGGGCAGGGATTGTCTCTATCTGTTGCCGAATTGTACATTCCAAGTGCTTAGTACAATGCTGTGCACACAGTAAGCGCTCAATAAGTACGATTGAATGAATGGAATATTGTACTCTCCCAAGTGCTCGGCACAAATTAAGCGCTCAGTAAATACTGTGGCTTTTCTGCTAAATAAGTAGAATAAGGCTGCATAGCCTGAAGTGGCTTTTCCTTTCGTTACGGTAGAGAAGATGTTCAGGACCCAGTATCATGTGGTAGCATGACATAATGGATAGAGCATGGGCCTGGGAGTCAGAAGGTCATGGGTTCTAATCCCGGCTCTGCCACTTGTCTGCTGTGTGATCTTGGGCAAGTCAGTTCACTTCTCTGTGCCTCAGTTACCTCATCTGTAAAATGGGGATTGAGACTGTGAGCCTCATGTGGGCCAGGGACTGTGTCCAACCCAATTTGCTCGTATCCACCCCAGCGCCTAGTACACTGCCCAGCACATAGTAAGTGCTTAACAGATACCATTATTATTATTATTATTATCAAATGGAGAAGACTTTCAGAAACAGATCATGGGCTAGAATTCACAATGAGGTCCATGATGAGGGAGTCAGGGATCATATAGGCAGCGTGGTTCAGTGGAAAGAGCCCGGGCTTGGGAGTCAGAGGTCATTGGTTCTAAACCCAGCTCTGCCACTTGTCATCTGTGTGACTTTGGGCAAGTCAACTTCTCTGGGCCTCAATTCCCTCATCTGTAAAATGGGGATGAAGTCTGTGAGCCCTATGTGGGACACCCTAATTACCTTGTACTACCCCAGCGCTTAGAACAGTGCTTTGCACACAGTAAGCGCTTAACAAATACCAACATTATTATTATTATTATATAGGGGTACTAGAAATAGGGGTGTCAGAAATAGGGGTGCAAGAAACAGCTAGAAAGTGGCCAGTTTCTGTGATTTAGATTTAAGCAAGTCAAAAGGACATCGAAACGAGTCTACCTTTTACTGGTGATTGCCTTCCTGCGTGATAGAATGTCCTAAATTCTGAAGTTCGCAGACCAATACTAAAGCAACCTAATATTAAGGCTTAAGATGAATTCTAGGTGTGCGTGTTTCTTCTTCAAATGCCGCCGAGTGGTTTCCGACCCATAGCAATCCCATGGTCCCACCCTCTTCAGTTCTGTCTTCTGTCATGAGGTTGTTCTGGTATGTGTATCCATGAAGTTTTCTAGGTAAAGATGCGGAAGTGGTTTACCGTCACCTTCTTCCACGCAGTAAAAATGTGAATATCTGCCACTGTCTCCAATCAATGTTTTGATCACTTGATCATCCACCTTTGAATCTTTCCAATGCCGCTGCAGCCCAGCACAGGTTAATCAACTTTTACGCCTCTGGCTTACACCCTTCCATTATAGGTAGCCCTATAATAATAATAATAATGGCATTTGTTAAGCGCTTACTATGTGCCAAGCGCTCTTCTAAGCGCTAGGGTAGATACAATGTAATCCGTTTGTCCCATGTGGGGCTCGCAGTCTTCATCCCCATTTTACAGATGAGGTCACTGAGGCACAAAGAAGTTAAATGACTTGCCCAAAGTCACACAGCTGATAAGTGGCGGAGCCGGGATTAGAACCCATGACCTCTGAACCCAAGCCTGTGCTCTTTCCACTAAGCCATGGTGGGCTAGCTCTAAGCTTCATCAGCCTACACAAACTCACCTGCCACGGTGAGGGGTCGATTTGTAGGAGAGAGGTGTGGGTTAGGGGAACGCTAATTTCTCCACTCAGTTCTACGAGGAGAAAGAGGTGCTTATACACTAATAACAATACTTAAATTCTTACTTTGTGCCAGGCACTTCTTTCCTAGATTCCTGTTCAAACCTAAATCTGAAATTTGATTCCCTCATAATTATTTTACAGATGGTAATTACTACATATTTATTTTATAGACTGTAAGCTTCTTCTGGACAGGGAACATGAATTGCACTCTCCCATGTGCTTAGTACAGTGCTCTGCACACAGTAAGTGCTCAGTAAATGCCATTGTTTGATTGCAGTCTGGTTTTTCGAGGTAAGCCCTGGGACAGGAAAGGCAAATTTTGTAGGGGAGATGGTAGTGCGATGTCCAGATCCCATGTTTGACAGTAGCACTTGCAAGGTGGATTAAATGAGCTGCAAAAAAGCATTGATTCTGACAATCACAGAACATAATCAGCTTCTAAAACTCACCACTCTCTCCTGCAGAGGAGACGTACGAATCCGTCTGGAGAAAAAGGAACAAGAGCGGCCGTTTCCTCATGTGGCTACAGACCAGCTCTTTTTATAGATTTAGGAACTTTTGGGAAACATGGTTCATCAAAGCGGAGGGCGTCGAAGTAAAATCTGAAGAAATCCGAAGCTCTTAGTAAAACCATTTGTCTTTTATTTCGTTGAAGTAAAATCTGAACAAATCTGAAGCTCTTGAGTAAAACCATTTGTCTTTTATTTTTGATTTTACCTCAGTTTAGTGGATAATTCCCAGACTAAGCCCTTCCATTCCTCTTCTGTATCACCCTGACTTGCTCCCTTTGTTCTTCCCCCTTTCCAGCCCCAGAGCGTTTATGTCCATATCTGTCATTTCTTAATTTGTATTGATGTTTGTCTCCCCGCAAGAGCTTGCTTCTATTTATTGCTACTGTTTTTGTCTGTCTCCCTCTATTAGATTGTGAGCCTGTCAATGGGCAGGGATTGTCTCTATCTGTTGCCGAATTGTACATTCCATATGCTTAGTACAGTGCTCTGCACATAGTAAGCGCTCAATAAATACTATTGAATGAATGAAAGATCACACAGTAGACAAGTGGTGGAGGCGAGATTAATAGCCTTGACTTTCTGACTCCCAGGCCAGTGCTCTATCCATAATGCCATATTGCTTCCCAATATGCTTCCCAAGAAATAAAATATAACAATATAACAATAAACAGAGACATTCCTAGCCCTAAACGAGCTTGCCATTAATTGGTTGAGCACTTACTATGTGCTAATCAATCAGTCATATTCATTGAGTGTTTACTGTGTGCAGAGCACTGTATTAAGGGCTTGGGAGAATCCAGTATATAAGAGTTTGTAGTCACATTCCCTGCCCACAACGAGCTTACAGCGCTGAGGTAGATATAATCAGCGCAGACACAGCCCCTGTCCCACATGGGGTTCATGGAGCAACAGGGAGGGAGAACAGGTATTTAACCCCCATTTTATAGATGAGGAAATGGGGGCACAGAGAAGTTAGCGACTTGCCCAAGATCACACAGGAGGCAGTTAGCAGAGATGAGATCTGAACCCAGGTCCTCTGACTCCCAGTCTTGAGCTCTTTCCATTGGCTCCAAGTAGTCCAGCATCTGTCTGGCCCCGGTCAGGTTGGCTTTCAAATATCTGGTCTGTGAAGAGTTTTAGCTTCAGGCTTCTTCCCTTTTTTATTATCATTATTATGTTTATTATTGCTGTGTTAAGGACAGTGCTTGGCACAAAGTAAGTGCTTAACAAATACCAATATTATTATTATTATTATTACTGTATGCCAGGGCACTGTACTAAGTGGGGTGGATACAAACAAATCGGGTTGGGCACAGTCCCTGTCCCATGTCCAAGACCTCACAGTCTTAATCCCCATTTTACAGATGAAGTAACCAAGGGGCAGAGAAGGAAATGGCAGAGCCAGGATTAGAACCCTTGACCCATTGACTCCCAGGCCTGTACTCTATCCACTGAGCCACGCTGCTTCTCCAGTGGATGATGGACATTGTGTTAATATCAATTGTGATATTTGTTAAACGCTTACTTGGAGTATTCTAGATTTTAAGCTTGTTGTGGCCTGGGGAATTGCTTGCCAACTCTGTTATTTCTTACTCTTCACAAACCCTTAGTACAGTGCTTTACACACAGTAAGCACTCAGTAAATACCATCGACGACATGTGCCAGGCGATGTACTAAGCACCGGGGTAGATACAAAATAATCATGTCGGATAGAGTCCCTGTCCCACATGGGACTCACAGAGTAAGTAGAAGGGAAAAGGAATTTATCGCCTTTTTACAGGCCCAGAGAAGTTAAGCACCTTGCCCAAGGTCTCACAGCAAAGTGGCAGAGTCAGGATTAGAACTCGAGTCCTCAGACTCCCAGGCCTGTTCTTTTTCCACCAGGCCATGCTGCTTCAGATGTTGAGAAGCATGGCTTAGTGGAAAGAGCACGGGCTCTGGAGTCAGACGTCATGGGTTCGAATCCCGGCTCCGCCACTTGTCAGCTGTGTGACTTTGGGCAAGTCACTTAACTTCTCGGTGCCTCAGTTACTTCATCTGTAAAATGGGGATTAAGACTGTGAGCCCCACGTGGGACAACCTGATTCCCCTGTGTCTACCCCAGCGCTTAGAACAGTGCTCGGCACATAGTAAGCGTTTAACAAATACCAACATTAATATTCTTTTAAACAAAGCTTGAGAACTCAAAAACGGTCCTCATTTTTTTTCTTTTGTATCTTATCTCCTCGAAAGCAAAGTGATTCTCAGCATTTTCCCAAAGACTGGCTTTAGCCGGTGACTTGTTGCAATATTTTTTTAAGCTGTTCTCATTGAACCTTTTGGCCCCGCAGGCTTTAGATTCAAGGCCATCCTCCCAAGTAGCTCGTGGACTCCCACTTGGTCAGTTTCTGCTGATAATATCCTTTCGGGAGAATTCTGATAACTGATATTTTTTTTTTTAATTGCCGGCTCTACTCACCGAGTGTGTGTGTGTGGGAATATCACTCTTCTGTCCTAGTTTCAGAAATAACTGGAGGCTGATTCTTCAGTTCAGGGGCTGCTGCGGAGGAAATATTCCATGTTGATGGGTAAAGCTTGGCTTTCCAAAACAAGTCCAGAGCCTTAGTGGAAAATTCTGATTAGAAGATTAATGGGATGACTTTTTTAAAATGGCAAGTTGAGGAAAGGTTTAGTGTAAGAGTATTTGACATTTGCAGAGGTCTTTAGGGCAATGTTTTGTAGTCATTCCTCATAACACAACAATTGTTGTGCATACTATACGTATAGTAATGCATAATATAATATAATATAAAATAACAATACAAGAAATAGTGTGGCTTGAGAAGCAACGTGGCTTAATGGAAAGAACACTGGCTTGGGAGTCAGAGGTCGTGAGTTCTAGTCCCACTTCTGCCACTCAGCTGTGTGACTTTGGGCAAGTCACTTCACTTCTCTGTGCCACATTTACCTCATCTGTAAAATTTGGATCAAGTCTGTCAGTCCCATGTGGGACAACCTAATTACTTTCTATCTACTTCAGCGCTTAAAACAGTGCTTGGCATATGGTAAATTCTTAACAAATACCACCATTATTATTATTATTATCCCATCGCTTATAACAGTGCTTGGCACATAGTAAGTGCTTGACAATTACTATTATTACTATTATAAGAAAACTAATACTACTAGTAATAGTCTTTTGCTTTGAAAATCAGTCAATAGTATTCATTAGGGAGTAGGGGAAGCAGCATGGCTCAGTAGAAAGAGCCTGGGCTTTGGAGTCAGAGGTCATGGGTTCGACTCCTGGCTCTGCCACTTGTCAGCTGTGTGACTGTGGGCAAGTCACTTAACTTCTCTGTGCCTCAGTTCCCTCATCTGTAAAATGGGGATTAACTGTGAGCCTCATGTGGGACAGCCTGATTACCCTATATCTACCCCAGCACTTAGAACACGCTCTGCACATAGTAAGCGCTTAACAAATGCCAACATTATTATTATTATTATTATTCATGAGAAGTAGTGTGGCCTCGTGGAAAGACCATGGGTCTGGGAGTCAGAGGACCTGGGCTTTAGTCCTGGCTCTGCCACTTGTCTGCAGTGTGACCTTGGGCAAGCCACTTCACTTCTGGGCTTTTATTTATTTTTCTTTATGGTATTTGTTAAGGACTTACTATGTACCAGGCACAGTACTAAACACTGGTATATATACAAACTTAATTAGGTTGGACACAGTCCCTGTCCCACGTGGGGCTCACAATCTTAATCCCCATTTTACAGAAGAGGTAACTGAGGCCCAGAGAAGTGAAATAATTTGTCCAAGGTCACCCAGCAGAGAGGTGGAGGAGATGGGATTAGAACCCAGGTCCTGCTGAATCCCAGACCGGTTCACTATCCATTAGGCTAGGCTCAATTGTACATTGCAAGCACTTAGTATAGTGCTCTGCACATAGTAAGCACTCAATAAATACTACTGAATGAATGCTTCTGAGCCTCAGTTGCCTCATCTGCAAAAATGGGGACTCAATACCTGCTCTCCCTCCTACTTTGACTGTGAGCCCCTTGTGGAACCTGGTGATCTTGTATCTATTCCAGTGCTCACCGCATTGCTTGTTACATAGTAAGTGCTTAACGACTGTGAGCCCCTCATTGGGCAGGGATTGTCTCTATCTGTTGCCAAATTGTACATTCCAAGCGCTTAGTACAGTGCTCTGCACATACTTAGTGCTCAATAAATACTCTTGAATGAATGAATGAATGAATAAATGAAATACCACAATTATTATTATTATTATTATCAAGTGTCTACCATGTGCTGAGCCCTCTACTCAGCATGTGGGAGTGTACAGTAGTTTGATGTGAGCCCTGCCCTCCCTTAGTAAACACCATAGTTATTATTGTTAAGCACCTACTGTGTGCTGAGCACTCAACGGGAACCCGTTCTCCCCCGATTAGACTGTAAGCCCGTCAAACGGCAGGGACTGTCTCTATCTGTTGCCGACTTGTTCATCCCAAGCGCTTAGTACAGTGCTCTGCACATAGTAAGCGCTCAATAAATACTATTGAATGAATGAATGAATGAATGAACCCACATGGCCTAGTGGATAGAGCATGGACCTGGGAGTCAGAAGGATTTGGGCCCTAATCCCCACTTCGCCACATGTCTGCTGGGTGACCTTGGGCCAGTCACTTCATTTTTCTGTGCCTCAGTTACTTCATCTGTAAAATGGGGATTAAGACTATGAGCCCCAAGTGGGACAGGGACTGTGTCCAACCTGATTAGCTTGTATCTATCCCAGGGCTTATTTCAGTGCCGGGCACCTAGTAAGCGCTTAACAAATACCACAATTATTATTTTTACTATAATTATTATGTGGGAGTGAACCATAGTTAGACATGATCCCTGCCTTTGGGTTTGCGGTCTAAGACACAAAGAGATTCGGTATCTTGTCTAATATAAGTTATGTTTTATAAGTTAAGTAAGTTACCTTTAGTCAGTGAACCATATTGCTTGAGGGATCAGTTCTCTGCCCAATTGTACTTTCCAAATGCTTAGTACAGTGCTCTGCACACAGTAAGCGCTCAATAAATACATTTGAAAGAATGAATGAATGAATAAATTCCAGAAAGAGCTGCAAGTCTGATATCTCTCTCTGCCTCCCAATTTCCAAACTTGGTCCTCCCTTCCGATTGATACAAGGGAGGGTACTCCCATCCAGTTGTATTTATTGAGCACCTACTGTGTGCAGAGCACTGTAGCAAACACGTGGGAGAGGACAGTATAACAGAGTTGGTTGACAGGTTCTCGGCTCATGGCCAGTCTAAAGAGAGATAATAATAATGTTGGTATTTGTTAAGCACTTACTATGTGCAGAACACTGTTCTAAGCGCTGGGGAAGATACTGGGTAATCAGGCTTTCCCACATGAGGCTCACAGTCTTAATCCCTATTTTACAGATGAGGGAACTGAGGCACAGAGAAGTTAAGTGACTTGCCCACAGCCACACAGCTGACAAGTGACAGAGGCGGGATTCGAACCCATGACCTCTGACTCCCAAGCCCGGGCTCTTTCTACTGAGCCACGCTGCTTCTCATGCCAGCAGAGCCCAGGCCTGTGCTCACTGAGCCTGTAACTGTAACCCAAGTCAGCACATCTCAGGCCCCCGGCCCAGGTTGTTGAGGATGAAGTGAAATCGCATCGCACGCGGGCATTGACCCACTGGGGCAGAGGATTTACCCAAACAGTGAGGTTTTTGTAATTCTCCAGGATCCCATCCCTGCACGACATACTTCTCCATCCTCTAAGTTGGGAGACAGAAGATATGACTGTTCATTCAGTCATATTTATTGAGCACTTACTGAGTGCAGAGCACTGTACTAAGCGCTTGGGAAGTACTTTCAGCAACAGAGACAGTCCCAGCCCACAGTGGGCTCACAGTCTAGAAGGTGGGAGACAGACATCAAAACAAGTAAAACAGGCATAAATGGCAGCATTATAAATAAAAAGAATTACCGACATGTAGACATCATTAATAGAAATAAATAGAATTGTAATTATAAATTTGTACATTCATACACAAGTGCTGGGGGGTGGGGAGGGGGGTAGAGCAAAGGGAGTGAGTCGGGGCGATGCGGAGGGGAGGGGAAGCGGAGGAAAAGAGGGGCTTAGTCTGGGAAGGCCTCCTGGAGGAAGTGAGCTTTCAGTAGGGCTTTGAAGGGGGGAAGTGTGCTCGTTTGGCGGAGGTGAGGAGGGAGGGCATTCCAGGACAGAGGCAGGACATGGGCCAGGGGTCGATGGCGGGACAGGCGAGAACGAGGCCCAGTGAGGAGGTGAGTGGGGGCAGAGGAGCGGAGCGTGCGGGCTTGGATGGAGAAGGAGAGAAGAGCGGTGCAGTAAGAGGGGGCAAGGGGATGGAGAGCTTTGAAGCCAGTAGTCAGGAGTTTTAGCTTCATGCGGAGGTTGATAGGCAACCACTGGAGATTTTTGAGGAGGGGGTGACATGCCCAGAGCGTTTCTATAGAAAGATAATCCGGGCAGCAGAGTGAAGGGTGAAGTGGAGAGAGACAGAAGGTTGGGAGATCAGAAAGGAGGCTGTTGCAGTAATCCAGTCGGGATAGGATCAGTGACTGTACTAACATGGTAGCGGTTTGGATAGAGAGGAAAGGGCGGATCTTGGCAATGATGTGAGGGTGAGACCGGCAGGGTTTGGTGACGGATTGGATGTGTGGGCTGAATGAGAGAGCAGAGTCAAGGATGACACCGAGGTTGCGGGCTTGTGAGACGGGGAGGATGGTAGTGCCGTCCACAGTGACGGGACAGTCAGGAAGAGGAGATAGTCAGAGCTTGGATCCAGTTCGTTGACCGATTGGCCAGTGATGGAAGAATCCTCTTTGTTCTTGGTGTAGTCTGACTCCAGAGCACTAAAGGTTCATGGTCAGAATTGTTCAAGTCCTCTGGGTATCGTGAGGTGGGATCTCGTCACAGTTGTGACTGGCACCGATTTCCAGCTGTCATTTAGTCCTGCCTTTGGGGGGGCAGTTTCAAGAGTATTTTACAGACAGGGGATGAATGACAACTTGATTCATCTTTGAGGTAAATTAACAGGTACACCTTCTGTGCACAAATAGCCGGAGTATCCACAGAGAAGGAGCTCATTTACCATCCCTATCACAGTTCCACACAACCACCCCGTCCAAAAAAAAAAAAAAATTGGTGATTTACAGACCCTCTGCGCAGATGGTGGAAACCATTGGGTTTGAGTCAATTGTGATTTTCACTTCTCCTTCCCCACCACCTGCTCTCTGCTGGAGGTGCTAATGAGCGAAGCCTTGGCCATACCTTGGGCCGAGTGATTTAGGTATTTTTCGGTTTGTCTCATTGGTTTCATCTTTTTAACTTCCTGTGTGTTTATCTTTTGAGAAGTCAGGCTGGGATTTAACAGGTCCCTTGAGAAAGGTTGAACATTTTTCATCAGTGTAATGTCTTGTAATCTAAGTGTAATGTGTTCATTTATATTAGCGTCTGTCTCCCCCTCTAGATTGTAAGCTCGTTGTGGGCTGGGAATATGTTTAGTGTTGTATTGCACTCTTCAAAATGCTCAGTACAGTGCTCTGCACACAGTAAGCGCTCAGTAAATGTGACCTACTGACAGACCGACTGGTCTATACCAGGAGGTTTAGGTAAAAAGGAATTCCGGCTGATTTCATCCACTCTCTGACAAGGCATTGCTGGTCCAGCCTAATTCTTTATCCAGCCTAAGGGAAGGCGGGAGTTAATATTTTCAAGTGTCATTCATACGTGCTGAGAGTGCTTTTGGAGATAAGGCAGCAGAACCCAGGTGTCGGCCTGCTTGTGAGTGTCACCTGATTATTCCAAATAGCAAGGCCTTTTAACAAAATTAGTCTGCCAGCGAGCGTAGCTTTGTTGACGGGGAAATCTGCTTAGAATGAGTGACAGGAGGATGGTCAGTTGAAAGCGCTGACAGTAGAAAGACTTTAAAGATGCAGCGAACAGCTGAACGTTGGGAGAAGCACATAAGGACAACAGTGGAGAAAAGAGTATTAGTTTTACATTGGGTTAAATTTGCCCTCATTTTTAAGGATTACTGACTATCTGTAAGTGACTCGAAATTCCGAGAGCCTAATGTGTTGCAGAGCACTGCAGAGTACGACAGGAAAGAAAGAGACAGGATCCCTGTCCATATTGAATTTACAGTCTAGCTGGAGAGACGTATATAAAATAATTTTTTAGAGGGAGGGCTCAAATAGCACAGCGTTTAGAGTGATGCATAAAAATGGTGAGAGCAGAAGTATGTGTAAAATGTTAAGGTATTGCCAAAGTACTGAGATGATTTGCAGGGAGGCTGTGATTTGGAATGAAAAAAAAAAATCCCCGAAAGGCCCCGGGAGGGGGTGAGATTTCAGAAGGATTTTGAAAATGGGAGAGAGCTGTTGTCTAAAATATCTAAAGAATAGTACTTACTGAAGTAAGAATTGCAGAGTTGATATGACCTGGGGAAATCAGATTCCTGGGGCAAGGTTGAGCATAAAAGTAATGATTTTGTACTTTAAAATTTGAACTTGGACAAGCTCAGATCACAAAGAGTAAAATCAGTCATTTGTCTTTATTGAGCACTTACTGTGTGCAGAGCACTGTATTAAGCGTTTGGGAGAGTACAATATGTTATCACAGAGTTGTTAAACACATTTCCTGCCCACAACGAGCTTATAGTAGGTACATAAGTGCTGTGGGGATGAGGGAGGGGTGAATAAAGGGAGAAAATCCATGCAGAAGGAAGAGGCAGAAGAGGAGATGAGGACTTAGTCAGGGAAGGCCTCTTGGAGGAGATTGGCCTTCGATAAGACTTTGAAGTTTGAGAGAATCATCGTCTGTTGGATGAGAAGAGGGAGGGCGTTCTAGGCCAGACGTAGGATGGGGGCAAGAGGAAGCAGATGCTGAAGGGGACTAGAGATGCTTCTTTCTTGGGAACTGAGACACCAATTGCTTGGGAAACGGAGAGAAGGCACCTGCCAACGGGACCCAGTAAACCCCAGTTTCTATCCAGTAATCGGTGGTATTCATTGTGCAGAGCACTGTAGTAAGTGCTTGGGAGAAAGTAAAATAGAAGAGAGTTGTTAGACACATCCCCTGCCCACAAGGAATTTACAGTCCAATCCGATAAGAAATGGAAGCCTCAGGCTGAACACCGAAGCCCCATTTCCAAAAAAGGTATGAGTTTGTCAATATTTTCTTCAACATCATTGAGCTAATTAAGCGTTGAAGCAGTGTGCCTCTGGGGTGTGTGGGGGCGGGAGGGTGGGGAGGTTGGGAGGATGTGTCTTTTAAGATGGCCCAGTGGTTCAGTATTTAATTATTAAAAGATGTCTTGCATGTCGAAGATCGTATGCTCATCTCTAAACTGTAAGCTCATTCATTCAATCATATTTATTGAGCATTTACTGTGTCCAGAGCACTGGACTAAGCACTTTGGAAAGTGCAACACAGCAATAAAGAGAGACAATCGCTGCCCACAGGAGCTCAGTCTGGGGAGGAGAGACAGACATTAATAAAAGTAAACAGGCATCAGTCTAAATAAATGACAGATATATACATAGGTGCTGTGGGGCGGGGACGAGAGAGCTAATCTGGATGACGCAGAAGGGAGTGGGAGCTGGAAAGAGCCTGGGCTTCGGAGTCAGAGTTCATGGGTTCAACTCCCGGCTCTGCCACTTGTCAGCTGTGTGACTGTGGGCAAGTCACTTAACTTCTCTGTGCCTCAGTTACCTCATCTGTAAAATGGGGATTAACTGTGAGCCTCACGTGGGACAACCTGATTACCGTATGTACCCCAGCGCTTAGAACAGTGCTCTGCACATAGTAAGCGCTTAGCAAATACCAACATTATTATAAAAAGTGGAGCTTAGTCTGGGAAGTCATCTTGGAAGAGATGTGCCTTCAGCAGGGCTTTGGTGGGGAAGGTAATTGTCTGGCAGATTTGAGGAGGGAGGGCGTTCCAGGCCAGAGGCAGGACGTGGGCCAGGATCGGTGGCGAGACAGGTGAGATTGAGTCCCAATGGGGAGGTTAGCAGCGGCAGAGGAGCGGAGTGTGCGGGCTGGGCTGGTGAAGGAGAGAAGGGAGGTGAGGTAGAAGGGGCAAGGGGATGAAGAGCTTTAAAGCCAATGGGGAGGAGTTTTGTTTGATAGGGAGTTAGATGGGCAAACACGGGAGATTTTTGAGGAGGGGACGTGACATGTCCTGAACGTTTCTGTGGAAAGATAATCTGGGCAGCAGAGTGAAGTATGGAAGAGGCAGGAGGTTGGGAGGTCAGAAAGGAGGCTGATGCAGTAACCCAGTCATTCATTCATTTCATTCAATAGTATTTACTGAGCGCTTATTATGGGCAGAGCACTGTACTAAGCACTTGGAATATACAATTCGACAACAGAGACAATCCCTGCCCGATGATGGGCTCATAGTCTAAACCGGGAGGCAGAAAGCAAAGAAGAACAGAACAAAACAAAGACATCATCAAGAAAAAAAGAATCAAGGAGATATACACCTCATTAACAAAATAAATAGGGTAATAAATAATATATATAAATGAGCTCAGTGCTGAGTGGAGGGGAAGGGGGAAGACCAGAGGGTGGGGGGAGGAGCGGGGAGGGGGAGCAGAGTGAAGGGGGGCTCAGTGTAGGAAGGCCTCCTGGAGGAGGTGAGCTCTCAATAGGGCTTTGAAGAGGGGAAGATAGTTTGGCGGAGGTGAGGAGGGCATTCCAGGACAGTGGTAGGACATGGGCCAGGGGTCGACGGCGGGACAGGTGTGAACGGGGGACTGTGAGGAGGTGAGCAACAGAGGAGTGGAGCTTGCGGGCTGGGCAGTAGAAAGAAGGGAGGTGAGGTAGGAGGGGCCAAGGGGATGGAGAGCTTTGAAGCAAAGAGTGAGGAGTTTTTGTTTTGTGTGAAGGTTGTTAGGCAAACACTGAGGAGGGGAGTGACAGGCCCAGAGCATTTCTGAAGGAAGATGATCTGGGCAGCAGAATGAAGTATAGACTGAAGCAGGGAGAGACAGAAGGTTAGGAGATCAGAAAGGAGGCTGTTGCAATAATCTAGTCGGGACAGGATGAGTGATTGTACTTACGTGGAAGCAGTTTGGATGGAGAGGAAAGGGTGGATCTCGGTGATATTGTGAGGGTGAAACCGGCAGGTGTTGGTGACGGATTGGATGTGTGGGGTGAATGAGAGAGCTGAGTCAAGGACGACACCAAGGTTGCGGGCCTGTGAGACGGGAAGGATGGTGGTGCCATCCACAGTGATGTGAAAGTCAGGGAGAGGACAGGGTTTGGTAGGCAAGATAAGTTCAGTCTTGGACATGTTGAGTTTTAGGTGGCCGATGGACATCCAGCTGGAGATGGCCTGAAGGCAGGAGGCGATAAGAACCTGGAGGGAGGGGAGCAGTCGGGACAGGATGAGTGATACTACTAACTTGGTAATGATTTGGATGGAGAGGAAAGGGAGCATTTTAGAGTTACTGTGAAAGTGAGACCGGCAGGGTTGGGTTTGGTTTGGATATGTGGGTTATCTCTAGACTGTAAGCTCGTTATGGGAAGGGAACTTGCCTGCTAATTCTGTTGTATTGTACTCTTGCAAGAGCTTAGTACAGTTCTTGGTGCATAGTAAGCTCTCAATAAATGCCACTGATTGATTGATAGCATGGAACCAAAGGCTCTGAGAAACCTTTAGAATAACTGAAATTTTTCTCAGAATAGCCATACAGATTTTCTAGCTCACCAGACTACAAAGCCCATGGGTGGAAAAAAATCTCCTTTCACCAAAGGTCAATCCATAAATCACATTAGTGCTTACTGTGTTCAGGGTACTACGAGCACTCGGTTGAGCCTCACGTGGGACAACCTGATTACCTTATATCTACCTCAGCGTTTAGAACAGGGCTTGGGACATAGTAAGCGCTTAACAAATACCTTTATCATCATTATTATTATTATTATTACGGAATAGCAGAAAGTCCACAAGGAGCTTTCGGTCTATGGCACGGTGGATAAGGCACGGGCCTGGGACGCAGAAGGTCATGGGTTCTAATCCCGGACCCACCACTTATCTGCTGTGTGACTTTGAGCAAGTCACTGCACTTCTCTGGGCCTCACTTACCTCATCTGTAAAATGGGGATCGAGACTGTGAGCCCCACCTGGGACAAGGACTATGTCCAACCCTATTTGATTGTATCCTCCCCAGCGCCTGATACAGTGCCTGGCACGGAGTAAGTGCTTAACAAATACCATAATTATTATTAGGGGGAGAAGGACATTAGTAGAAATAAGTAAATAACAGATACGTATATAAGTGCTGTGGGGTTGGTGAGGTCTTCCAGAGTCTGGTAGGACAAGCTCTGCTTGTCGGTTACGAGACATACTCTGTAGGACTTGAGTATGGATCTTTCTACTTTATTACTTCCTCCTATTTGTCATGTACTTTAGTGTCTGTCTCCATTGCTGATTGCAAGCCTCTTGGTGGCAGAGACAGTGTTTACTAGTTTTATAGTACTCTCCTAAGCGTACTTGGGAGAGTAGGCACTCGATAATGTAGAAGCAGCATCGCCTAGTGGATAGAGCTCACTGTACTCACTGTACCTCGATCTCATCTATCTCGCAGCTGACCTCCCGCCCACGTCCTGCCTCTGGCCTGGAACGCCCTCCCTCTTGTATCTGACAGACAAGGACTCTCCTCTGCTTCAAAGTCTTATTGAAGGCCCATCTCCTCCAAGAAGCCTTCCCTGACTAAGCAGTCCTTTCCTCTTCTCCCACTTCCTTCTGCGTCACCCTAACTTGCTCCCTTTATTCACCATCCCCATCCCCACAACACTTATGTACATAGCCATAATTTATTTATTTATATTAGGTTCGGTCTCCCCCAGACTATAAGCTCATTGTGGTCATGGAATGTAATTATTAAATTATGTCGTACTCTTCCAAGTCCTTAGTTCAGTGCTCTGCAAACAGTATGTGCCCAATAAATATGATCGATTAATTGCTAGAACACAGGCTTGGGCATCCGAAGAACCCCTGAGTTCTAATCCCGGCTCTGCCACTTGTCTGCTGGATTTGCCTGGGCTTAGGAGCCAGAGGTCATGGGTTCGAATCCCCCTCCGCCACTTGTCAGCTGTGTGACTGTGGGCAAGTCACTTAACTTCTCTGTGCCTCAATTCCCTCATCTGTCAAGTGGGGTTTAAGACTGTGAGCCCCATGAGGGACAACTTGATTACACTGTACCTACCCCAGCGCTTAGAACAGTGCTCGGCACATAGTAAGTGCTTAACAAATACCAACATTATTACCTTGGGCATGTCACTTTCCTTCTCTAGGCCTCAGTTCCCTCATCTGTAAAATGGGGATTAAAACTGTGACTCATATGTGGGATATGGACTGTGTCCAACTTGATTAATTTGTATCTACCAGAGCACTTAGTATAGTTCGTGGCACATAGTAAAGGGCTTAGCAAATAGTTTTAAAAATAAATAAAATGAAAGCACTCATGAAGCAGTGTGACCTAGTAGATAGATCACGGGCCTGGGAGTCAGAAGGACCTAGGTTTTAATCCTGGCTCTGTCTCCACTGAGCAGCGTGGCTCAGTGGAAAGAGCACGGGCTTTGGAGTCAGGGCTCATGAGTTTGAATCCCAGCTCTGCCACTTGTCGGCTGTGTGACTGTGGGCAAGTCACTTAACTTCTCTGTGCCTCAGTTACCTCATCTGTAAAATGGGGATGAAGACTGTGAGCCCCACGTGGGACAACCTGATTCCCCTATGTCTACCCCAGCGCTTAGAACAGTGCTCGGCACATAGTAAGTGCTTAACAAATACCAACATTATTATTATCCTGTCTTCTGTGTGGCCTTGGACAAGTTACTTCACTTCTCTGTGCCTCAGTTACCTCATCTGTAAAATAGAGATTAGTACTTTGAGGTGCAAGTGGGACATGGACTGGATCCAACCTGATCAGCTTGTATCTATTTACCATCTTAGTACAGCGCCTGGCACATAGTAGGCACGTAACAAATACCATAAAAAATAATATTGAGATCCCTTTATTATTTGACCATGGTTCCTGCAAGAACTCTTGATTTGGGAATATGGACCCTTGAAATCCAAAACCAGGAAATTTGAGCCCATGAACAGGTCAGAAAAATCGTATAGGATTTGACTGTTGGGGGGGGTTCCTAAAGCAGGATAGTAGAAAGAGATGGAGATAAGACTGGGAATTAATCAAAACAAAGAAATAAATCCCCTTGAAAAGCAAAATCCAAGATTTTGCTTGCAAACTTAGTTATCTGGGGATTTAAACATTTGCAAGATGTTTACTTAATCTGCTGACCCTGAATCTGTAGAATAAGGAAAAAAAGAGCAAAATTGCTAGTTGGGTAGCATTCTGCAAATCTGAAAACAGAAACAATTTTGGAGCAGTTCACCTCTAGCTGAGACTTTGACCCTGTTTCTCAGATTTAAATGCTTAACTAAAGCCTTTGGGATGGTCATTGTATTACCCTCCTTTAGATTCTTGTCAGTAGTCAATAATGAACCCATATAATAATACTTTGCATCTATCCTCTGAAGATATCAAATACAACTTTAAAGGTTTTTCCCTCCCAGGGAAACTGCAAACTAGGCTAAGTTATTTGTGAAGCTTGATGGCCTAGAGGAAGGAGTACAGGCCCGGGAGTTAGAGGACCTGTGTTCTAATTTCAGCACCACCACTTGCTTGCTGTGTTGAATACCAAGGTTTGATGTAGGTACAAGTTAATTGGGTTTGGACACAGTCCCTGTCCCACATGACTTGTAGTCCAAGTAGGACTGTAACTTCGATGTGGGCAGATGTGCCTGTTGAATGTTATATTGTACTCTCCTAAGTGCTTGTTCAGCGCTTAGAACAGTGCTTGGCACATAGTAAGCATTTAACAAATACCATTATTATTATTATTACAGTGTTTTGTACACAGTAAGTGCTCAATAAATACGATAGGATGAATGAATAGGAGGGAGAACAGGTATTGAATTTCCATCTTCAAGATGAGGAAACGGAGGCACAGAGAAGTTAACTGACTTGCTCGAGATCACACAGTAGACAACTGGTAGAGGAGGAATTGGAACCCTGATCCTTGAATTCTAGGCTGGGCTCTTTCTACTAGGCCACACTGTTTCCCTAAATTGTGTTAAAAACGTTACTTCAATTTTTATTCAAAAAGACGAACAAAGAAGGCGCATTTAACATATATTTGGGGCCCTCAAACTTACCTTATAGTAATAATAATAATTATGGTATTTGTTAAGCACTTACTATGTGCCAAGCACTGTTCCAAGCACTGTTTTTCCCCCTCAGTTCCTCTTCCCTCTAGTCATTTGTCCTGTCCTAGCCTCAATCACAATCTCTCCACACATCACTGGTGTTGCTAGTTTCCCCTAAGCCCTTCATTATGGTATTGGTTAAGCTCTTACTATGTACCGGGCACTGTACTAAGCACTGGGGTGTTCGTTCAGTTATATTATATTGAGTGCTTACTGTGTGCAGAGCACTGTATTGAGCATTTGGGAGACTACAGTATAACAGCCAACAGACACATTCCCTGCCCACAACGAGCTCACGGCCTAGAGGGGAAGACAGACACTAATATAAAGAAATAAATGACAGATATGTACTTAAGTGCTGTGGGGCCAGGATGGGGGATGAATGAAGGGAGCAAGTTAGATACAAGCTGATCAGCTTGCACACAGTCCCTGCCTCATGTAAGGGCTCACAGTCTTCACAGTCTTTAACCGGCTTTTTAACAGGTAACTGGGGCACAGAGAAGTTAAGTGACTTGCCCAAGGTCAAACAGCATCAAGGGCGGAGCCAGAATTATAACCCAGAGCCTCCGACTCCCAGGTCCGTGCTCTTCCCACTAGGCCACCCTGTTTGGGGTCTGAAGTAACGGCTGGGCCTAGAGCCTCCCCTTAGCGGTGGGGAGATTTCCTGAACGTGGGTCCGAAAAACTCGGACATGTTTCCCAGAATAGCCCTCACCCCAGGCAGGCTGTCCATTGAGTAAATTCCAGGATGGAAGTGAGCATTGTGCCACTCCCCAGTAGCCCGGAATGATATGCTCCCTTCCCGGAAAACAGGGCTAGCGTATGCGGCTGTGCTATTTTGGGCAGGAGAGAAGAAGGCATTCCTCGGACTGAACTCTTCACGGTGTGATTTCCCAGTAGAGAAAGCAGCAGGAGATAAGTTTAGTCATTTCTAAAACTAGCCCCTGCCATAGGCATCCAGATCTAATAAACAGTACCAGAGGTAGCGGACCAACTGCAGCAAGGAAAGACCAATAAAAAGCATTGGTTTCAGGGTGTATATATTTTCTGTATATATTTTCTGATGCCCCCGAAATAGGGAAGGAATGGGGAACAAGGCACGTTTCCTCCAAGAAGCCTTTCCTGACTAGGCCCTCCTTTCCTCTTCTCCCCTTCCTTCCTGCCTCACCCTGACTTGATCCCTTTATTCATCCCCCCTCCCAGCCCCACGGCACTTACTGTAATTAATTTTTATTAATGCGTCTCTCCCCCCTCTAGACTGGAAGCTCATTGTGGGCAGGGAATGTGTCTGTGTATTCTTATATCGTACTCTCCAAAGTGCTTAGTACAGTGCTCTGCACACAGTAAACAATAAATATGATTGAATAAATGAATGAATGAATGAATGAATGGGGGTTAAGGAGTCAGAGATGGGGGAAGAGAGAAATTTAGCCCACCCATTCCTTTCTATCCCCTTCCCCCTCACCACAAAACACACACACACACTACATTATTCGCCCGAAGACACCCAGGCGAGGCTGTAGAGCCTGTCTCCCCACTGCCCCACAGTGACCTTGGGCAAGTTATTTCACTTCTCTGAGCCTCAGTTCCCTCATCTGTAAAATGGGGATTAAGACTGAGCCCCATGTGGAACAGGGACAGTGTCCAATCTGATTAGCAAAATACGTTTGAATGAAGAAAGGGGGATTAAAAAAAGGGGGTAAAGAGTGTGCGTGTGTGTGTGTGTGTGTTGGTAAAAATATTGGTGGATATGGGCCAGTAAAACTGCCTGAGAATTACATGTATAATGGGTTCACTGTTTGTTATGGACAGGAAACTTGTCTGTTGTAGTGTACTCTCCAAAGTGCTTAGTACAGAGCTCTGCACCCAGTAAGTGCTCAATAAATGCCATCGATTGATTAACTGATGGGGTAAAATCCCGAGATCTGTCAGGCCTCTATTTGCTGAGGTAGTTCAGGGGTCTATAAGCCCTTTCCGCCCCCTTCACAACATCCAATCAGCACAGGCAAGTCAGGTCCCTCCCTGCTCCACTTTGCTGATCCCCGTTCCCCAAAGCAGCAGATAACTGTGTCGCTGTAGAAGAAGCTGTGAAATCCGGCTTAAATCTCTGCCCTTCTGCCTCACCCCGGCTCTGTGCTGCTTTAGAGGGGGATGGAAGAGGGGGCGGTGGTCGTGGCTCTGGCTGAGTCTAGGATCTGAAGTTCCATCTCCACCTGAGGTTTGTGGATGAAAAGGCCTGGCAGCAATTTTAAGGAAAGCAAACCCTTTTTTTTTTTTTTAAATGATTGAAATAGAAGACCCAGATAGAGAAAGGAGTTCTAAGGCTGTGAGCCCATTGTTGGGTCGGGATTGTCTCTATTTGTTGCCAAATTGTACTCTCCAGGCACTTAGTCTAGTGCTCTGAACACAGTAAGTGCTCAATAAATACGATTAACTGAATAAGGTGCGCAGAGATGTTCCGATGATGGGTTTAGCTGACTCGAAAGGACTTGGTGAAGAAAAGAGGAAGGCAATCGTTCCTAAATAGGACACATTTATCACTAAAACCACGGTCAACAGAGCATGCTTCCACATCTGCCGCCTCCTGTCAAGGGTTATGGTCATATTTCCCCTGTTTATCATTGCGTAGTGGATAGAGCACGGGCCTGGGGAGTCAGAAGATCATGGGTTCTAATCCCAACTCCACCACTTGTCTGCGGTGTGACCTTGAGCAAGTCAATTCACTTCTGTGCCTCAGTTCCCTCATCTGTCAAATGGAGATTGAGACTGGAAGCCCCACGTGAGAAAGGGACTATGTCCAACCCCATTTGCTTGTATCCACCCCAGCGCTTAGATTAGCACCCGGCACAGAGTGAGCGCTTAACAAATACCATCGTTGTTGTTATTATTATTTACATTTTCCAAGCAGTGGTGGAAGACAACTGGGATCAATCAGTGGTATTTATTGAGTGCTTAGTACGTGCAGAGCACGGTACTAATCACCCCAGGGAGGACAGTACAACGGAATTAGGAGACACACTCCTTGCCCAGAATGAGTTGGAAGAGGGCTTTATGGATCGGGGGTTCATTCAATAGTATTTATTGAGCTCTTACTATGTGCAGAGCACTGTACTAAGTGCTTGGAATGTACAAATCGGTAACAGATAGAGACAGTCCCTGCCCTTTGATGGGCTTACAGTCTAATCAAGTGGAGACCGAGGGGAGGTAACAGGGACAGTAATAAAAGCTCCCAAAGACCCCCAGCATCCCAGTTAGAAATTTCACTTCCAGCATCGCTCTCAAATTTGCCCTTGTCAAAAGTAATGATCATAATGATAATAAATGTGGTATTTAAGTGCTTGCTATGTGCCTGGCACCATTCTAAGCACTGGGGTCTTATGCTGTCGAGTCGTCTCCGACCCATAGCGACTCCATGGACACGTCTCTCCCAGAAGGCTCCACCTTCATCTGCCATCGTTCTGGAAGTGGATCCAGAGAGTTTTCTTGGTCAAAATCCGGAAGTGGTTGACTGTTACTTCCTTCCGTGCAGTCAACTTGAGTCTCGGCCCTCGATTCTCTCCCATGCCACTGCTGCCTAGCATGGAAGAGTTTTGACTTGTAGCAGATGGCCTTCCACTCACAAGCCACTGGGCAAGCTAGGAATAGAATGGACAGGACTCTGCTTGACTCTTCCTCTTATAGCCGAGACTGGTATAGGACTGGAAACTCTCCAGATACCACCCTGAGAGGGGAAGCACTGGGGGTGATACAAGCAAATAGGTTTGGACAGAGTCCCTGCTCCACAGTGTCAATCCCCATTTTATAGATGAGGTTGCTGAGGTCCAGAAAAGTGAAGTGACTTGTCCAAGGTCACACAGCAGACAAGGGGCGGAGCCGGGCTTAGAACCTGGATCCTTCTGATTCCCAGGCCCGTGCTGTATCCACTACGCCATGCTGCTTCTCTACTCTAAAGTAGGGATTGGTTACTAGGTGGAGACTTCTAAAAAATAGTAGTTTGGCATTCTGTTACAGTTATCTGTACCATCCCTATCTCTCCCCATCACAGGTAACAGATGAGAATCAGCGGGGCTTAGTGGAAAGAACCTGGGCTTGGGAGTCAGGAGGCCTTGGGTTCTAATCCCAGCTCTGCCACGTGTCTGTTGGGTGACCTTTGGGCCAGTCAGTTCACTTCTCTGGGCCTCAGTTTCCTCATCTGGAAAATGGGGATTAAACCTGTGAGCCCCCTGGGACATGGACTGTGTCCAAGCGGATAACTTATATCTACAGTGCCTGGAACATAGTAAGTGCTTAACAATACCATAAAAAAAGGAAACACCATGCTGGCTTGCCTTAAAAGTGGTTCTTAGAGCAGCTTCGATGTTTCCAAAATTGGGTTGGTCGTGTTGACTTTGAAGCTTGGGTTGAGAAGAGAAACTAACCTGCCGTGAGTTGATCAAAGGTTCAAAATTTAGTAAGTCAGTTGATTTCAATCAAGCGGGGTGAAGGAGGGGGTTCTAGCACCCAATTCCTGTGAAACAGGGAAGTGAAAGACAGTTCAGGATCTGAAGGGGTATGTTTCCCCGTACGTTTAAGGTGTTAAAATGGTTGTACATATATATGTGTCAAGGACTGGGGTAGATCCAGATTAATCATATGGGACACTGTGGAGTAGTGGATAGAGCCCCAGACCTGGGAGTCAGAAAGTCATGGGTTCTAATTCCGGCTCCACCACTTGTTTGCTGTGTGACCTTGAGCAGGTCATTTCACTTCTCTGGATCTGTTTCCCCATCTGTAAAATGGGGATTGAAACTGTGAGCCCTATGTGAGTCCAACCTGATTTATTTGGATCCACTCCAGCGCTTAGTACAGTGCTTGGCACAGAGAAAGCACTTAACAAATGCCCTTATTATTATTATATGGGGATCACAATCTAAGTAAGAGGGAAACCAGGGATTGAGTCCCCCTTATATTGAGGAGGAAATTGAGACACAGAGAAGCTGAGTAATTTGCCTAAGGTCACACAGCAGGGAAGTGCAGTTGTGGGAATTAGAACCCAGGTCCTCTAACTCGGGATTTTAGGCTACTGTTTGGGCAGAGATGTAGTGTTGGGCAACATTTTCCTTCTAGACAGGTCATCGTTAGCCGTTTTTTGATTGTTTTGCATTGTGCTACTGTCCGCTTCTTCCTTTCTCCTTCCTTCTTCCTTCCTCCCTTCCTTCTTCTTTTCTGCTAATTACAAATGCCCTAATTAGGGTGGTCTAGTTGATAGAGCACAGACCTGGGAGTCAGAAGGACCTGGGTTCTGTTGCCAGCTCCACCACTTGTCTGCTGGTTGACCTAGGGCAAATCACTTCACTTCTCTGGGCCTCAGTTACCTCATCTGTAAAATGAGGATTAAGACTGCAGGCCCCATGTGGGACATGAACTATGTCCAGTTTGATTATCTTGTATCCACTGCAGCACTTCGTTCATTCATTCAGTTGTATTTATTGAGCGTTTGCTGTGTGTAGAGCGCTGTACTAAGCACTTGGGAGAGGACAATATAACAGTAAACAGAAACATTCCCTGCCCACCATGAACTTAATGCCTGGCACCTAGTAAGTGCTTAATAAATACCGTAAAAAAAAAAGACAGGGTTCTTACCCACTTCGTGCCATTCGACTGAGGTGGTGGGGCTGGTTTTTACCATTTTTATTCCTCACGCTGGCCTAATTTAACCTCATCTTGGCAAGCAAGAAGACGGTTCTGCCGCAACACATTTGAGCCGGCGGAAGCGGCAGCTGTCGTCTGGCCCGGGACCAAACCAATTTTGTCAATTCTGTGGCCCGGCAGGGAGCCCATGCTCGATCTGTGGCGAATCTGTGTGGATGGGCAGCCCCGGTGTTTGCCCATCCACCTCCGCATCAAACAGAAACTCCTCACCATGGCTTTAAAGCACTCAATCACCTTGCCCCCTCCTATCTCACCTCGCTCCTCTTCTCCAGCCCAGCCCGCACATTTTGCTCCTCTAATGCCAACTTTCTCACCGTGCCCCGATCTCATCTATCTCGCCGCCGACCTCTCACTTATGTCGTACCTCTGGCCTGGAACGTTCTACCTTCTCAAATCTGACAGACAGTGACTCCCCCCGCTTTCAAAGCCTTTTCCTTCATTCATTCAATCATATTTATTGAGCACTTACTGTGTAAGTGTAGTACTGTGTAGTACTGTGTAAGTGTACTGTAGTAAGCGCTTGGAAAGTACAATTCGGCAACAGAGAGAGAATTCCTATCCAAGAATGGACTCACAATCTAGAAAGGGGAGACAGACAACAAAACAAAACAAGTAGATAGGCATCAATACCATCAAAATAGATAAATAGAAGCATAGATATATACACATCATTAATAAAATAGAGTAATAAATATGTACAAATACATACAAGTTCTGTGGGGAGGGGAAGGGGGTAGAGCAAAGGGAGGGAGTAGGGGAGATGGGGAGGGGAGGAGAGAAGAGGAAAAGGGGGGCTCAGTCTGGGAAGTCCTCCTGGAGGAGGTGAGCTCTCAGTAGGGCTTTGAAGAGGGGAAGAGAGTTAGTTTGGTGGACGTGAGGAGGGAGGGCATTCCAATACAGCGGTAGGACATGGGCCAGGGATCAACGGTGGGACAGGTGAGAACGAGGTCCAGGGTTCAACGGTGGGACAGGCGAGAACGAGACACCATGAGGAGGTTAGCGGCAGAGGAGTGGAGTGTACGGGGTGGGCTGGAGAAGGAGAGAAGGGAGGTGAGGTAGGAGGGGACCAGGGGATGGAGAGCTTTGAAGCCAAGAGTGAGGAGTTTTTGCTTCATGTGAAGGTTGGTAGGCAACCACTGGAGATTTTTGAGGAGGGGGGGTGACACGCCCAGAGCGTTTCTGTAGCAGAGTATAGACTGTCGCGGGAGAGACAGGAGGATGGGAGATTAGAAGGAAGGCTGATGTAACTATCCAGTCGAGATACTATGAGAGATTGTACCAGCAAGGTAGCGGTTTGAATGGAGAGGAAGGGCGGATCTTGGCGATGTTGTGAAGCAGGTTTTGGTGACGGATTGGATGTGTGGGGTGAATGAGAGAGCAGAGTCAAGGATGACATCAAGGTTGTGGGCCTGTGAGATGGGAAGGATGGTAGTGCCATCCACAGTGACGGGAAAATCAGGGAGAAAATTGAAGGTCCTTTTCCTCCAAGAGGCCTTCCCTGACTAAGCCCTCCTTTCCTCTTCTCCCACTCCTTCTGCGTCGCCCTGACTTGCTCCTTTTATTCATCCCCCCTCCCAGACCCGCAGCATTTACGTTCATATCTGGAATTCTGTTTATTTCTATTAAGGTCTGTCTCCCCCTCTAGACTGTAAGCTTGTTGTGGGCAGGGAATGTGTCTGTTATGTTGTTACAGCATTCTCTTCCATTAGCTTAGAAGTGTGCTCCGCACCCAGTAAGCACTCCAGAAATACGGTTGATCGACTGAGGGGGGAGGGTTCATTTGTTTGTGCTCCATTTGGTGATTGAAAATATTTCTCTCGCTTCCATGGGCCCTTTCCGCTGGCCATTTCTCTGCCATTCAAAGGGAGCCTTTGCGTGGCAGAAGAAGCCGAGGCAACAGGAAATGAGTCTTTGGCACATGATGGCAGAACTGCCTACGGGAACTCTAGATTCTCCCAGATTGGCACAAAGGTGGTTTTTTTTAATGTATTTGTTAAGCGCTTACTATGTAGCGGACTCTGTCCTAAGCACAGGAGAGATTCATGGTAAACAGGTTACGTGTGAATGTCCCACACGGGGTTCAGTCTTAATCCCCATTTTACTTTCATAATTACTTTGGAGAAGTAGCATAGCTCAGTGGAAAGAGCCCGGGCTTGGGAGTCAGAGGTCATGGGTTCGAATCCCAGCTCGGCCCCTTTGTGCATTGTGTGACCTCGGGCAAGTCACTTCACTTCTCTGTGCCGCAGTTACCTCATTTGTAGAATGGGGATGAAGACTGTGAGCTTCACGTGGGACAACCTGATTACCCTGTATCTCCCCCAGCGCTTAGAACAGTGCTCTGCACATAGTAAGCGCTTAACAAATACCAACATTATTATTATTTCATTCAGTCAGTCAGTCGTATTTATTGAGTGCTTACTGTGTGCAGAGCACTGCACTAAGCTCTTGGAAAGTACAATTTGGCAACAGATAGAGACAACCCCTATCCAACAACGGGCTCACTGAATGGGGAGGCATACAACAAAACAAAACAAGTAGACAGGCATCACTACCATCAAAATAGACGAATAGAACCATAGATAAATGCACATTATTAATAAAATAGAATAATTAACATGTGCAAATATACCTAAGTGCTGTGGGGAGGGGGAGGAGTAGAGCAGAGTGAGGGAATAGGGGAGAATGGGGAGGGGAGGAGGAGCAGAGGGAAAGGGAGGGCTCAGTCTGGGAAGGCCTCCTGGAGGAGTTGAGCTCTCAGTAGGGCTTAGAAGGGGGGAAGAGAGTTAGTTTGGCTAGAAGAGAAGTGACTTGCCCAAGGTCATATAGAGTAGTGGCAGAGCCGGGATGAGAACCCAGGTCCTTTAGACTCCCAGCCCCGGCCTTCAACCATTAGGCCACACAGCTTCTGTTGTCTCTGAAGGTGCTGATGACAGTCAAGGTGTTTGTATCTCTTATAGTAACCTATCTATCAATCAGTTGTATTTATTGACCGCTTACTGGGTAGAGGTCACTGTAGTAAGTGCTTGGGAGAGTACAGTTTAACTGTGTTTCTATCTTTTATGGCACCGCATCTTGGCAAATTCATTCAGTTCTTTCATTCATATTGAGTGCTCACTGTGCACAGAGCCCTGTACTAAGAGCACTTGGGGGAGGACAGTAAACAGACCCATTCCCTGCCCACAGCGAACTTACAACCTGAGCTCGTCATGGGCAGGGAATGTGTTAAGTTATATTGTACTATCCCAAGCGCTTAGTACAGTGTTTTGCCCGTAGTAAGCACTCAATATATATAATTATTAATAACAATAATAACCTAGAGGAGGAGAACAGTCTGTAGGGGGAGATCAAATCAAATGACCCCAGAACCTTCTTTTTGATAACGGATAGGTATTCTTTTTGGGTCCATTGTGTGTGCAGAGCACTGTATTGAACACTTAGGTACATGCAATAAAAATAGACTCTACAATCCCTTTCCTCAGGGAGTTTACCATCTAATAAGATGGAAAGATTCTGGAAGTTTACATACAGTGGGAACTAGAGGGTAAATAATAATGGTAATAATAATTATGGTATTTGTTAAATGCTTAATATGTGCCAAGCACTGTTCTAAGTGCTGGGATAGGTGCCAGGTAATCAGGGTTTCCCACGTGGAGCTCACAGTCTTAATCCCCATTTTTACAGATGAGGTAACTGAGGCCCAGAGAAGTGAGGTGGCTTGCTCAAGGTCACACACAGCAGACAAGTGGCGGAGGCGGGATTAGAACCCTCGTCCTCTGACTCCCAAGCCCGGGCTTTTGCCACTAAGTCACACTGCTTCTCCTAAATAAAGATCCTACTGGTAACAGCAAACACAAGCAAGGAGTGAATTAATAAATGCCGAGGGCGACGAGTGAGGCCAGGTGGTTTGAGCGACTCTGCCACTTGTCAGCTGTGTGACTGTGGGCAAGTCACTTCTCTGTGCCTCATTTACCTCATCTGTAAAATGGGATTAACTGTGAGCCTCACATGGGACAACCTGATTACCCTGTATCTACCCCAGCGCTTAGAACAGTGCTCTGCACATAGTAAGCGCTTAACAAATACCAACATTATTATTAGGAAATCCCTCCTGGAGGAGATGATTTGGGGGAAGCCTTCAAAGGTGGGGAGGGGGGTGGTCTGGAGCAACGGGAGAAGGAATTCCAGGCAGGGGGAAGGGTGTGAGGAATGGGTTGGAAACAGGAAACCTCTCTAGGCCGTAAGCATGTTGTGGGCAGGGATCAGGGCTACCAACTCTGTTCAGTTGTACTCTCCCATTTGCTTAATACAGTGCTCTGCACACTGTAAACGCTCAATAAATACCCAGGATTGGGAGTTGAGAGCAAGGTCCAGTGAGAAGGGTAGCTTGCGGGCAGTGAGCTGTGAAGTTTAGCAGGTGAGGAGAGCCAGGATGCTGGGTCCAGACAGCTGTTGACTGCCATTTCACAGCCAGTCTTTGGGATGACCAGTTGGAGAATCCACCCAGTGGATAGAGCCCGGGCCTGGGAATCAGAAGGACCTGGTTTCTAATCCCGGTCCTGCCACTCATCTGCTGTGTGACCTTGCGCATGTCACTTCACTTCTTTGTGCCTCGGTTACCTTGTCTGTAAAATGAGGATTAAGACTGGGAGCCCTGCGGGGGACAGGGACTGTGTCCCGCCCAATTTTCCTGGATCCACTCCGGCATTTAGGACAGTGCCTGGCACATATTAAATGCTTAAGAAATACTACAATTATTATTACTGAAGACCATTAAAATTTAAAAACTGTGGGGATCTAAAGGGCCCTGCCCATCTCCTGCAGCAGCATGGCCTAGTAGAAAAAGCACAGGCCAGAAGTCAGAGGACCCGGGTTCTAATCCCAGCTCTGCCACTTGTCTGCAGTGACATCGGACAAGTCACTTCACTTCCCTGTGCCTCAGTTCCCTCATCTGCAAAATGGGGATTCAATCCCTGATTGCCATCCCACTTAGACAGGGACCCTTATGTAGGACCTGATTTTCTTGTATCTACCTCAGTGCTTAGTACAGTGCTTGGCACACAGTAAGCGCTCAATAAATATGATTGAATGGATGAACATTGTAAGCGCTTAAATACTATTGTTATTATTAATAATGATGACATTTGTTAAGCACTTACTATGTGCCAAGCACTGTTCTAAGCACTGAGGTTGATACAAGGTAATCAGGGTGTCCCAAGTAGGGCTCACAGACTTCATCCCCATTTTCCAGATGAGGCAACTGGAGCCCAGAGAAGTTAAGTGACTTGCCCAAAGTCACACAGCTGACAAGTGGCAGAAGTGGGTTTAGAACCCACTCCTCTGACTCCCAAGCCCGGGCTCTTTCCGCTAAGCCACACTGCCTAAACTGTTCCTCTTATTAGTATTATTATTTCCATGGAAATGAAATCTAAGTAGTAGCCTGAGGTGACATCACGATTATGTCTAGTTTTTCTTCTCCAAATCTTTAATCCCACATCGACCTCCAAAATCTTCAGAAACGAGAGCACTAAAAATGGTATTTGCAGAAGGTGAAGTTTGAGTATTTTAATCTCATAGTCCAACTCTCTGGAAATTGTTTGCTGTTTGCACAACATTCCTGGGAGTCACGATAGTTGATTCTCTCCTTTAGCCTCTCTTAAACCTTACCATATTGACTAATAATAATAATAATAGTATTTGTTAAGCACTTCCTATGTGCCCAGCACTGTTCTTAGCCCTGGGGTACTTATGCAATAATCACGTTGGACACAGTCCCTGTCCCACTTTGGGTCCACAGGCTTAATTCCCATTTTATAGGTGAGGTAATTGAGGTACAGAGAAGCAAAGTGACTTGCCCAGAGTCACACAGTAGACAAGTGGTGGAGGCAGGTTTAGAACTCATGACTGTCTGACTCCCAGGCCCGGGCTCTATCCACTACACCGTGCTACTATACCCTTGCAGACGCAGAGCATATGGCTGAGATTTGTGAGGGGAAAGGCTCTGAGAGAAACAAGAAGCAGCATGGCCTAGTGGATAGAGCCCAGGCCTCAGAGTCAGAAGGTGCATGAGTTCTCATCCCAGCCCCGCTGCTTGTCTGCTATGTGACCTTGGACAAGTCACTTCACTTCTCTGGGCCTCAGTTACCTCCTCTGTAAAATGGGGAGTAAAACTGTGAGCCCCACATGGGATTCCGCCTCTGCCACTTGTCAGCTGTGTGACTGTGGGCAAGTCACTTCACTTCTCTGTGCCTCAGTTCCCTCATCTGTAAAATGGAGATTAACTGTGAGCCTCATGTGGGACAACCTGATTATCCTGTATCTATCCCAGCGCTTAGAACAGTGCTCTGCACATAGTAAGCGCTCAACAAATGCCAACATTGTAAATTGACTGCCTTGTATCTACCCCAGTGTTTGGCACATAGTAAGCTCTTAGCAAATACCATAATTATTATTATTATTATGATGTAGAGCCCCCTACCCCCCAAACCTCATTTCTGTTCCCCCAGGGCCCTAATCAAATGCTGTTTACAGCGGTGGCTGATTGAAGGAGGACTTGATTGCTTAAGCCTTGATTTTGAGATTGCAGAAGTGAGACGTGTAGATACCTGTAACCTGTCCTCATTAGGGAACCGGGTTGAAAGGAGAGGATTAACTTGAGGATTCTTGCTCGTGTCATAAAGATTGCTTGCCTAGAAAAAAGCCAACAGCCAGTTAGTAATAAAAATGGAAACATCTCTTATTCCTAGCCAAGACGGCTTCCTAATTGAAGTACACAAGGATTCAATGTGAATCATTCCAAAGACGAAGATCTTTGGAATCTCCTGACAGCAACAAATGTTTAAAAGAGATGAGGATGCCCTTTGAGGTAGTCAAAACAAAAGGGATTTTGTAGAAAGTGACTTTTATGGATTTTAATTAATGGTCTTGCTTTGCCTTTAGACAGGGGTTCAGCGGAGAATTGGTGGACTTGCTGATGTCTATTTTGTGACTCATTATTGTGCAAGAGTGGGATTTTATGTCTGCTTTATACTCACTTGTAATCATGTTGCCATTTCACAGGGAACCTGAGGGCAATTTGCAAAATCCGACTGGAAAGGTTTAGAAAATTGCAAACGTTCTCCCTTGACCTACCTACCTTAAGCTCCTTCTGGGCAGGGAACATGTCCACTAAATGTGTTATTAGTAATAATGATGATGGTGATAATTATGATTTAAGTGCTTACTATGTGCTAAGCACTGTTCTAAGGACTGGGGTAGATACAAGTTAATCACGGTGGACACTGTGTTGTACTGTACTCTCCCAAGGGCATAGTACAGTGAACTGCACACAGTAAGCACTCAATAAATACCACTGGTTCACACCTACCCCTTCTGCCTCATACACACGCTTCACGTACCCACTGGGTTTTTTGGTGACTTCTTTAAATTTGTTATGTGTAATTTGTTATGTTTATGACTATGTGTAAGGCACTGTACTAAGTATTGGGATAGATTCAAGTTAATCAGGTTGGACACAGTCCCGGTCCCACATGGAGCTCACACTCTTAATCCCCATTTTATGGATGAGGTAACCGAGGCTCAGAGAAGTGAAGTGATTTGCCCAAGGTCACCCAGCAGACAGTTGGCGGAAGCAGGTTAAGGACCCAGATCCTTCCGACTCCCAGGCCCTGGCTTTTTCCATTCGGCCAAGCTGCTTCTCCAAGTTCAATATCATATACAGGACTGTCCCTCCCTTGCATTGTTCATCGCTAGGTTTCTGGTTGCTTTCTAAACTGACATTACTGTAGTAATATTTCATTCAATCGTATTATTGAGCGCTTACTGTGTGCAGAGCCCTGTATTGAGTACTTTAAGCCCCCTTTTCCTCAGCTCCCCCCCCTTCCACATCACCTTGACTAACTCCCTTTGCTCCTCTCCCTGCCACACAACACTTATGTATTTATCTATAATTCTATTTATTTATATTGATGCCTGTTTACTTATTTTGATGCCTGTCTTCCCCCCTCTAGTCTGTAAACCCCCTGTGGGCTGGGATTGTCTCTCTTTATTGCTGAACTGTACTTTCCAATCGCTTAGTAATGTGCTCCTCACACAGTAAGCGCTCAATAAATACTACTGAATGGATGAATACAGTACAACAATAAACAGATACATTCCCTGCCCATAACAAACTTACAGGTGGGAGCATAATTTATTGTGGGTAGAGCATGAACTTGGAAGTCAGAAGGTGATGGGTTCTAATCCCAGCTCAGCCACTTGTCTGCTGAGTGACCTTAGGCAAGTCGCTTCACTTCTCTGTGCCTCAGTTACCTCATCTGTAAAGTGGGGGTCGAGATTGAGCCCCACGAGAGACGGGGACTGTGTCCATCCCCATTTGCTTGTGTCCAAACCCCAGGGCTTAGTATGGTGCCAGCACTTAGTAAGCTCTTAGCAAATAGCCTTATTATTATTATTACTCAGAGTGTAATAATAATTATTATTATCACTCAAAAAACAACTGCAGTGTTTATGCTTAACTCTCTGTCCTCTCTATAGTTAGTATCTTGTTGGATGAAAAAACCAGAAGAACCGTATTTTCCCTGTTCCCTCACTTCAGCGAGGAAGGTTATTCTGGAGCGAATAACCTCCCTCATTCCTTTCTTGTCAGTTTGGAGGCGAGCTCAGGATTTTGGGATTCACTTAGCCTCAGGCAACCATCTCTGAGTGGAAAAACTGGCGAGAGACCGAAACTAGACTCCAGGTTATTTCAGGAAGCTGCACATTTCACTCGTTCACACATGCCTTCTCTATGTGTTATCCTGCCGCATGGAAGAGCGGAAAAATCATATTCAAAAGGATCTGGGTCAGTTGGACTCCATTTGGCTTCCTGGAGTGGATTCATTCATTCATTCCTTCATTCACCTGTATTTATTGAGCGCTTACTCTGTGAAAATCTATAATTTTATCTATTTATATTGATGCTATTGATGCCTGTCTACTTGTTTTGTTTTGTTGTCTGTCTCCCCCCATCTAGCCTGTGAGCCCGTTGGTGGGTAGGGATTGTCTCTATTTGTTGCCTAATTGTATTTTCCAAGAGCTTAGTACAGTGTTCTGCACACAGCAAGTGCTCAATAAATACCACTGAATGAATGAATCGAATGAATGAAAATACAATTCAGCAACAGATAGAGACAAATAGAGACTGTGAACAAAGGGCTTACAGTCTAGAAGTGGGGGCAGACATCAAAACAAGTAAACAGGCATCAATAGCATCAGTGTAAATAGAATTACAGGTGTATATGCATCATTAATAAAATAAATAGAATAGTAAAAATATACCCAAGTGGTGTGGGGCGGGGAAGGGGGTAGAGCAGAGGGAGCAAGTCGGGGCTGTGAGGAGGGGAGGAGGAGCAGAGGAAAATGGGGGCTTAATCTGGGAAGTCCTCCTGGAGGAGGTGAGCTTTCTGAGCTTTCAGTAGGGCTTTGAAACGGGGAAGTGTGCTAGTTTGGCGGATGTGAGGAGGGAGGGCTTCCAGGTCAGAGGTAGGACATGGGCCAGGGTTCGACGGCAGGGCAGGCAAGAGTGAGGTGCCATGAGAAGGTTAGTAACAGAAAATATCGAACAATGTTGCCTGGGCTCTATGAGAATCTGGCTCTCGGTTCTAAGTCTTCCTTTAGTATTTATCATAACATCTATAATCAAATCATTAGCTTTTTATAGAGCCGTCCCAAGGGTTGTCACCTACACCCTGAAAAATCCCCCCTTGACACAGCAGACAAGTGGCAGAGGCAGGATTAGAACCCACGACCCTTGACGCCCAAACTGAGGCTCTTTCCACTAAGCCACACTGCTTCTTGAAAGAAGACTAGGAAGACTCTGGTGCTGGGAAACAGTTGCCATTTCATGTTGGTGTAAAAATTCATTTCTGTGAATGATGCAGCTCATCGTGGGAAGGGAATGCGTCCTACCGTTATATTCTCCCAAGTGCTTAGTACAGTGCTTTGCACACAGTAAGCGCTCAGTAAATCCGACTGAATTGAATCGAGTAAGGTACTTGCCATAGGGTCAAAATCAGTGACAGCTGCGTGATGGTGAATTTGGGGCGGTACTAGATTACAAAGTGATGTGATCTCTGTGGCAAATTCCCAGCATGTGGAATTTGCTTCATTTATATTTGTAGGCTGCGTTTTGTGAGGTGGGCCAATTGCACCACCAAAATAGCGGTTTCTGAGAGTCAATCGATCTATTGAGCGGTTACTGGGTGCAGAGCAATGTACTAAGCACTTGGGAGAGAACAGGACAACGGAGTTGGGAGGCAGGTTCCCTGCAGCCTGCTTACTGTGTAGAGATGGGAACAGGTATTAATATAAATAATTAAAAGTCAGAGATGAATGCTTGGAGACTTTGAATCCTGGGAGAGGAACGGGGAAAGAGAGGAAAAAGCAAGGGGAGGGGAAGGGAATAGAGAGAAGGAAAGGAATAGACAGAAGGGCCGAAAGAAGAAGAAACATATCTGTTTTGCCAATATTTAAATATGAGTGGTGATGTCTGGCTTTTGAAGTTGAAAAATCAGGTCAGAACCGGATCATAGTCTTTTCTGTTATTAATCCTCACCTGTGTATATGCATTTCTAACATTTATTTCATAAGTTCTGTTCACCATCTCTGTAGTGTTTACTACGGTGAATTTTTTCCCATTCTTCCCCTCTCCAACAAGGCGAGAGGAATTTAGGGGATGGAAAGGGAGCAAGGGCCGGTTGTTTCTCGTTGTTTGTTTATCATTTCAGTTATCCATTTTTCCGAGTTGTTTTGTTTTTTTGTTTGTTCATACGTGCTTTTTTGTTTCTGTTGTGTTGTGTAGTTTTATACCAGTGGCTAGAAGCAGATCTTCAAGGCAAGAGCCACAATGCTGCAAACAGAACCGCAGGTAAAAAAAAATGGGATTCAAAAACACAACTCTCGAGTCCCGAGTAAATTGTTCTCTCTCCGTCTTGGAACTTTGATCGAATCAATTTCTGTCAGTCGGGTATCTTCTCTGGTCTATACTTTTCAAAAGGTTTCGTTTGCTTCATTCCTATTAAAAAAAATACGTATTCATTAACCTTTAAACTCTCTTGGCATTTACGTAGCAGTTTTTCTGGTGAAACAATCTCATAAATTCATATATATTTTCTGACTAAGATTACTTTTATTAATGATTTGAACCAGATATGCGACTTGAGGAAAGGTACATTTCTTTGTTTATAAAATGTTCAGGTTTAGCCTGCATCATATTCTAATAACACAGAGTGGTTTCATTTTCTGGGAATTCCCCTTTGCTAAACTCTTTTCTGGAATTTCCAAGTGGCCTCCAGAAAGAGGGATTTCCTTAATGCTTATAATAGTAATTATGGTATTTGTTAAGCGCTTACTACATTTCAAGCACTGTTCCAAGTGCTGAAGTTAGATACAACGTGGCTCAGTGGAAAGAACACAGGCTTGGGACTCAGAGGTCATGGGTTCTAATTCCGGTTCCGGCACTTATCAGCTGTGTCATTTTGGGCGAGTCACTTCACTTCTCTGGGCCTCAGTTACCTCATCTGGAAAATGGGGATTAAGACTGGGAGCCCCACGTAGAACAGTGCTTGGCACATAGTAAGTGCTAAACAAACACCATCATTATTATTATTATTATTAGAGGAACAAAACATGCTATGGCACTGCTTAGGTCAATGGACAGCCTTGAGAAACGTGCACAAATATGATGATAATAATGATGATAATGATATTTGTTAAGCACTTACTATGTGTCAAGCATTGTTTTAAGCACTCGGGTAGATACAAACACGGTCCCTATCCCAGATGGGGCTCACAGTCTTCATCCCATTTCACAGATGAAGTGACTGAGGCTCAGAAAGTGACTTGCCCAAGGTCACACAGCAGACAAGAGGCAGAGCCAAGATGAGAATCCAGGTGCTTCCGATTCTCAGGTCCCTGTTCCATCCACTAGGCCAAGCTGCTTCTTGAGCAAATATGGCTGCTCTTTAGATTTGGCCAGCTTCTGAAATGAAATATAAATACACGTTATAAATATGCTGTGAGTTACCAGGAAGGAGGGAAGAAGTTTCTCGATTGTAGTGTAGATTGGAGGAAAGGACCCAGTGAAGGTGCCAGAAAGGGTGTCTGGATGCAGCTCAGTGATTTCACGCTTTGCATGGTTTCTCCTGCATTTTCTCATTTTGCATATGAACCAAAGCACTTCTTAAGCTCTTACAATCTCTCCCAGGCAAACTAAAGCTAAATTCCCACCTCTGTATTCTCTCCCAGTGCTTAGTACAGTTCTCAGCTTACAGCAAACACTTAATAAATACTTACTACTAAAGCAAAATGGATTAATGTCATAGAGGAGCAGCGTGGCTTAGTGGAAAGAGTGCAGGTCTGGAAATTTCGGGGTTCATTCATTCTTTTATTCAGTCGTAAATATTGAGTGCTTACTGTGTGCAGAGCACTGTACTAAGTGCTTGGGAAAGTACACTACAACAATATACAATGACATTCCCTTCAGTGGTTTATGACCTGAGCACTTGGAATGGCCAGTAAGCGAAATTTAATCATCAAGAATGCATGTGTTTTGCTCTTCTTGCTACATATTTGCCAAGACAGTCAAGTCTAGCTTGATAATTCCTCCTCCTTTTGGGTAATTAGCCAGTTGGTGATGGTGATGGCTTTCCTTAGGCTGGTTCCCTTTGCTCTCGGTAGAAGTCTTCCTTTCTTCAGGTGATTTATTGGCAGTTTGGCTTGATTCTTAAAAAAAATGATGTTAGGAGGCACCCTTAGAAAGGCCTTTACTTCTGGTTGGGTTTTGTACTCTCTGAAACAAATTCCTCGACCCATGTCCATGCCATCGATTCCTTGCATGACTCCAAGAAGATGCCACAGTAGCTCTAGGTAACAGAATAATCCTTTTGAAAGTGACCAGGGTAAGGTCCTCGGACCTGTTCTGTGCTGGACTGGTCATCCCGATTAGAGAGAAGAAGACATTTCTTTGTTAGTCGAAGGTAAGTGTCATATGGGTAGCTTTCTCGGGTGATCTCTTGCAAAGAGATATTAAACCAAAGTCGCCTCAGGGGAACGCGGGGAAGCGCTGGATCGAGTCTCGGGACCAAAGCGAGGGTGCTGTGGGTTCAGTTTCGGGAGCTCTGTCAAGGAGCGTGGTGCCAATCAGCAGAATAAATTCAAAAGCAGTTGGTGTGAGTTTTGCCCTAGAATCAGTGTGGCCTAATGGATAGAGCATGGATCTGGGAGTCAGAAAGAACTGGGTTCCAATCTGGCTCCGCCACTCATCTTCTGTCCTCTAGACTGTGACCTCGTTGTGGGCAGGGAATGTATCTGCTTATTATTATCTTGTACTCTTCCAGGCTCTTAGTATAGTGCTTTGCACACAACGAGTGCTCCATAAATATGATGGAATGAATGCTGTGTGTCTTTACTTCTCTGTGCCTCATTTACCTCATCCATAAAATGGGGAATAACGCTGTGAGACCCATGGGGGACATTCACTGTATGATATGATCTACAATATCGCCAAGATCCGCCCTTTCCTCTCCACCCAAACGGCTACCTTACTATTACGGGCTCTCGCTATATCCCGGCTAGACTACTGTGTCAGCCTTCTCTCTGACCTCCCTTCCTCCTCTCTCGCCCCGCTCCGGTCTATTCTTCACTCCGCTGCCCGGCTCATCTTCCTGCAGAAACGATCTGGGCATGTCACTCCCCTTCTTAAACAACTCCAGTGGTTGCCTATCGACCTCCGCTCCAAACAAAAACTCCTCACTCTAGGCTTCAAGGCTCTCCATCACCTTGCCCCTTCCTACCTCTCCTCCCTTCTCTCTTTCTACCGCCCACCCCGCACACTCCGCTCCTCCGCCGCCCACCTCCTCGCCGTCCCTCGGTCTCGCCCGTCCCACCGTCGACCCCCGGGTCGCGTCCTCCCGCGGTCCCGGAACGCCCTCCCTCCTCACCTCCGCCAAACCGATTCTCTTTCCCTCTTCAAAACCTTACTTAAAAATCACCTCCTCCAAGAGGCGTTCCCAGACCGAGCTCCTCTTCCCCCTCTACTCCCTCTGCCATCCCCCCTTTACCTCTCCGCAGCTAAAGCCTCATTTTCCCCTTTTCCCTCTGCTCCTCCACCTCTCCCTTCCCATCCCCACAGCACCGTACTCGTCCGCTCAACTGTATATATTTTTGTTACCCTATTTATTTTGTTAATGAATTGTACATCGCCTTGATTCTATTTAGTCGCCATCGGTTTTTACGAGATGTTCCTCCCCTCGACGCTGTTTAGTGCCACTGTTCTTGTCTGTCCGTCTCCCCCGATTAGACCGTAAGCCCGTCAAACGGCAGGGACTGTCTCTATCTGTTGCCGACTTGTTCATCCCAAGCGCTTAGTACAGTGCTCTGCACATAGTAAGCGCTCAATAAATACTATTGAATGAATGAATGAATGGTATTTGTTTAGCGCTTCCTCTGTGCTAGGCACTGGTACTAAGTCCTGGGGTGGATACAGGCAAATCGGGGTGGGCACAGTCCCTGTCCCACAAGGGGCTTCCTGTGTCAATCCCTATTTTACAGATAAGGGAACTGAGGTATAGAGGAGTGAAGTGACTTATCCTAGGTCACAATTAGCTTGTATCTACCCCACTGCTTAGTCCGATGCTGGGCAACATAATAAGCGCTTAACAAATACCATAAAAAAGAAAGAACTGTTTCAATTTTTATGTGTTACTCCCCTGTGGCGTTTGTTAGGCACTTAGTCTGTGCCAAGCACTGTACTTAGCATTGGAGTAGATAGAATGCAATCAGATACTGTCCCTGTCCCACATGGCATTCACAATCTAAGAGGGAGGGATTGTTGCCATTGTTCTTGTCTGTCCGTCTCCCCCGATTAGACTGTAAGCCCGTCAAACGGCAGGGACTGTCTCTATCTGTTGCCGACTTGTTCATTCCAAGTGCTTAGTACAGTGCTCTGCACATAGTAAGCGCTCAATAAATACTATTGAATGAAAAGAGGTATTAAACCCCATTTTACAGATGAGGAAACTGAGACCTCAAGCAGTTAAGTGACTTGCCTAAAGTCACATGGCAGACAAGTGGCGGAGCCCGGACTGGAACCCAGGTCTCCTGACTCCCAGCTCTGTGCTTAGCTCAAAGAGAGATAAAGACATAGAAAACTCAATTATAGAAATACTGGGTTTCCTCATTTAAAGCTTGTCTGGTGTCGTAGTTATCGTCCAGGAAGTTGTATATTCTCGTAATTCCAAGTGTGAATTTTGGATTAGGCAGGAACTCAGTACTTATGAGGAAGGAGACAGCAGGAATTTTCTTTGCTGCAGTGTGACAGCCCAGCCCAGCGAATCCTCATCCAAGTTCTAATCCTGGTCCTGGACTGAACCGGAGATGGTAAACTCCAAATGGGATAGGGGCAGGGGTTAATAATAATAATAATAATATTGGTATTTGTTAAGCGCTTACTGTGTGCCAAGCACTGTTCTAAGTGCTGGGGTAGATACAGGGTAATCAGGTTTGTCCCATGTGAGGCTCACAGTCTTCATCCCCATTTTACAGATGAGTTAACTGAAGCACCAAGAAGTTAAGTGACTTGCCCAAAGTCCCACAGCTGACAGGTGGCGGAGCCGGGATTAGAACCCATGCCATGACTTCTGATTCTAAGCCCGTCTCTTTCCACTGAGCCACGCTGCTTCTCTGAGTGATCTGGTTGATCTGACTGATCAACCAGGGTTGATCTGACTGAATTGTACTTTGTCCAGTGCTGAAGCAGCGTGGCTCAGTGGAAAGAGCCCGGGCTTGGGAGTCAGAGGTCATGAGTTCGAATCCCACCTCTGCCACTTGTCAGCTGTGTGACTGTGGGCAAGTCACTTCACTTCTCTGTGCCTCAGTTACCTCATCTGTAAAATGGGGATTAACTGTGAGCCTCACGTGGAACAACCTGATTACCCTGTATCTACCTCAGCGCTTCGAACAGTGCTCTGCATATAGTAAGCGCTTAACAAATACCAACATTATTATTATTATTATGAAGTGCTTAACAAAAACAACAATCATTATTATTCTTATTGTTATTATTACTACCTACGTGATTGGGATAGGCAAGTCTTAGCTGGTTTGGTCCTAACTCACCCCTGCCCATTCCAGCTAAATACTACTACTACTAATAATAGTGGCATTTACTAAGCGCTTACTATGCACCAGACACTCTACTAAGCACTGGGGTGGATACAAGCAGATTGGGTGGCCCCTCTCCCGTGTCACAGTCTTAACCCCCATTTTACAATGAGGTAGTTGAGGCCTAGAGAAGTGAAGTGACTTCCCCAAGATCATACGGCAGGCAAGTGGCAGATCTGGGGCTGGAACCCAGGTCCTTCTGATTCCCAGGCCCGTGCTCTATCCATTAGGCCACGCTGCTGTAAATGTGGTTGCCTCTTTGGAAATGGACAGTGCGCCGTTTCAAGCCGTAAAGCCAAGTTAAATAAAAGACGGTCTGTCTTTTTATTGTGAAAGCCTTCAAAATCTTCAATCCCTCCTTGGGGGCTTTTTATTATCTTAACGATATTCTAGAAGGGGAAGCAACAGAACCCCTTCTCTTGGAGAAAAGGGATACGTGGGAAGAAGAATGCAGAAACAGTGTGAGTTTCCAGAAACTGCTGAGAGGATTCTCAAGTGGCTCTCTAGATGCGAAGGCCTAGAAGCAGCTTGCGTCAGGAGCGGCGTTGTGAGATAGAGTTTGGAAGTTGAAGTCTTTAGAGGAAAGATCCAGGGCTTCTGGCAGTTAAGCCCTTTTACACACAGTAAGCATTCAATCACTGGTATTTATCGAGCGCTTTCTATTTTCAGAACACCGTCCTAAGCACTTGAGAGAGTCCAACAGAGTTGGAAGACACATTTCCCGCCCACAACGCGCTTACAGTCTAAAGGGAGAGACTAGTACCCATAGATTGAGTGAAACAAGTTTTTCCTATTTAGTGTGATTTTCTTTTTCATGTCTAGGGTAAACTCATTGCTTCCAACATTGACGGTTTCATGTCATGACTACTAAATTTGTTTTCCAAAGGCCATACTCTCCTATGGATTGGGGAAAATCTAGCTAGAGAGATAGAGTTCATTTTTATGTTCAGGTTACACTGTGCCATTTCAAAAACGTGCTTGTAAACCACCCAAATGATGTCTTTCATCGAAAGGTTTCCCATCCATCTTTGGAACACTGAGGCACAGTAAGTGCCATCCTCCCTTACACAGATATAAAGCACAACTTCTCCTTCATTTTGCCCTTCCGAATGACTCATGGGCTCAAAGTTATGTTTGTTCCATTTCTCCTCTTAGCCGAGGCTGTTTGGCTTGGTAGCAGAAAAAGATACTTGCTTGCTTGTCTCCTCAGCCTCTAAAAAAAGCTTTTAGTGTCCTTGTTCTTTAGACTTCAGGTTGATGAACTTAAGACTCCTTTTTTTTTCGGAGTTTCACATAAAAAGAAATGGTTCATGCTCAGAATTTAAATAATAATAACAATCGTGATATTTGTTGAGCCCTTATTATGTGCCAAACACTGTACTAACCTCTGGGGGTAGGTACAAGATATTCAGGTTGGACACAGTCCATGGCCCACATGGCGCTCACAGTCTAAAGTGGGAGCGAGAGCAGCTATTGAATCCCCGTTTTACAGATCGGAAAACTAATGCACAGAGGAAGTGAAGTGACTTGCCCAAGGTCACCCAGCAGAGAGGTCGTGGAGCTGGGATTAGAACCCAGATCCTCCGACTCCTAGGCCCGGACTCTTTCTACTAGGCCACACTGCTTCTCCAAGGTTATAAAGCATTTTGAGGAAACAGCAATCATTCAGAGCAGAGTGAGCTGGAGGTCAAAGTCATCAAGAGTACTGGAGGTCATCAGTACTTTCCAAGTGCTTGGTACAGTGCTCTGCACACAGTAAACGCTCAATAAATATGATCGATTGAATGAATTGTTACAGAAATGGGTGATGCTCATGCACAGGTTGGACTTATTGGGAATTTAAATATACATGAATTTAGGCAGGCATGTAATGATGGAAGCAGCTTGGCCTAGTGGAAAGAGCATGGGCCACTTGCCTCCAGGGTGACCTTGGGCAAGTCACTTAACTTCTCCGTGCCTCAGCTCCCTTATGTGCAAAATGAGGCTCATACCTTTCTCCCTCCTACTTATTATTATGGTATTTGTTAAGTGTTTACAATGTGCCAGGCACTATTCTAAATGCCAGGGTGGATACAAGTTAATCAGATTGGACACAGTCCCTGTCCCACATAGGGCTCACAGTCTTAATTCCCATTTTACAAATGAGGGAACAGAGGCCCAGAGAAGTGAAATGACTTGCCCAAGGTCACCCAGCAGACAAGTGGCAGAGCCGGAATTAGAACCCAGGCTCTTCTGGCTCCCAGGCCCGGGCTCTATTATGTCATGCTGCTGTGAGTCCCATGAGGAACCCTAATTATCTAACCCAGTGCTTAGTGCAATGCTTGGCACTTAGTAAGCACTTAATACCACAGTTGTTGTTCTTATTTTTATTATTATTTAGTAGTAGTAGAAATGATATTTATTGAGCATCCATTAGAGTGCAATGCACTGTACTAAGCAAGTGGGAAAGTGAACAGAAGCAATCAGTGATATTTAAAGAGCGCTTACTGTGTGCAGAAACTGTACTAGTAATAATATTAATTGTGGTATTTATTAGGCGCTTATTACGTGACAAGCACTGTACTGAGCACTGGGGTAGATACAGGATAATCAGGTCAGACATAATCCCTTTTCCTTATGGGGCTCACAGTCTATTTAGGTGGGAGAACAGGTATTGAAGCACTTGGGAAAATACAGCTGCAGAAGAGTTGGAAGATACAAATTGCCTGTCCTGAAGATACTCAAACTTGATATTATTATTATTTATCCCTTCTAGCTGTGAGCTCTTAGTGGGCAGGGGATGTGTCTGTTTATGCTTGTATTTTTGTATTGTCCCAAGTGCTTAGTACAGTGCTCTGCACATAGTAAGTGCTCAGTAAATACGATTGAGTGCACGAAGGAGGCAAATATAAAAAGGTTTACCAAGACTGGAATCATCATCTAAATGAATAATGAACCTTTACCACTGAATTTACCTGACTCTACTTGAAGAGGTCCCACCTCCGACTTCTTCAACCACCTTGACCCCTTTCTCACCTTCCTTCTCTCCTTCTCTCTGCCCACTCTGATCCTTGGAGGCTTCAACATCCATATGGATGTACCCGACGACTCCTCTGCCGCCCGCCTGCTATCCCTCCTCGACTCTGCCGACCTCCTCCTCCACCATACCGCGCCCACTCACTGACTCGGTCACACCCTCGATCTCGTCATCTCCTACCGCTGCACTATCTCCTCCCTCACCGACTCTGAAATCCCTCTCTCTGACAATAACCTTCTCACCTGCCTCATCTCTCACACTCCCTCCCCCTGCAAATCTTCGCTACTGCTCCACAGAGACCTCCGCTCTCTCGATCCCATCCGTCTTTCCAATAGCATCTCGCCTCACCTTGCCGCCCTGTCCTCTCTTCCCACTCTTGACGAGCGGGTCTCCGCTCTCAACTCCACCCTCTCTACTCATCTCGACTCTCTCGCCCCCCTTTCCCTCCGCCGCTCTCGCTCCACTAACCCACAGCCCCGGATCACCTCCTCCGTCCGCCTCCTACGCTCCTATGCTCGAGCTGCGGAGCGCTGCTGGCGAAAGTCCAAGCACCAAACCGACCTCACACACTTCAAATTTATCCTTTCCTGCCTTAACTCTGCCCTCTCCTCCGCCAGGCAAAACTTCTTCTCCTCCCTCATCGACACCCATGCCCGTCACCCCCGCCGATTGTTCCGGACCTTTAACTCTCTCCTTAGGCCCCCTGTTCCTCCCCCTCCCCCATCTCTCACCCCCAATGATCTGGCCACCTATTTCCTCACGAAAATCAACACAATCAGGTCTGAGCTCCCCAAAGTCACCTCTCCGCCTCTCCCCCCGACCCACCGACCCTCTCCCCTACCTTCCCATCCTTCCCTGCAGTATCCTCAGAGGAGATCTCCTCCCTCCTCGCAAGTGCCACCCCCTCCACCTGCGCCTCGGACCCCATTCCCTCTCACCTTCTTAAAACCATCGCCCCTGCCCTCCTACCTTCCTTAACTTCTATTTTTAACCACTCAATCTCCAACGGCTCCTTCCCCGCTGCCTTCAAACATGCCCACGTCTCCCCCATCCTAAAAAAACCCGCTCTTGATCCCACTTCCCCCTCCAGTTATCGCCCTATCTCCCTACTACCCTTCCTTTCCAAAATCCTAGAACGAGTCGTCTACGATCGATGCTTAGAATTCCTTAACTCCCATTCTCTCCTAGACCCCTTCCAATCTGGCTTCCGTCCCCTCCACTCTACCGAGACTGCTCTCTCTAAGGTCACCCGTGACCTCCTTCTTGCCAAATCCAATGGCTCCTACTCCATTCTGATCCTCCTTGACCTCTCTGCTGCCTTTGACACCGTCGACCATCCCCTCCTCTTCCATACCTTATCTCACCTCGGCTTCACGGACTCCATCCTCTCCCGGTTCTCCTCTTACCTCTCTGGCCGGTCATTCTCGGTCTCCTTCGCCGGTGCCTCCTCCCCCTCCCATCCTTTAACCGTTGGAGTTCCTCGAGGGTCAGTTCTCGGCCCTCTTCCGTTCTCCATTTACACTCACTCCCTCGGTGAACTCATTCGCTCTCACGGCTTTGACTACCATCTCTACGCAGATGACACGCGGATCTACATCTCCGCCCCTGTCCTCTCCCCCTCCCTTCGGGCTCGCATCTCCTCCCGCCTCCGGGACGTCTCCACCTGGATGTCTGCCCGCCACCTAAAACTCAACGTGAGCGAGACTGAGCTCCTCATCTTCCCTCCCAAACCCGGTCCTCTCCCAGACTTCTCTATCACCGTGGATGGCACGACCGTCCTTCCCGTCTCTCGGGCCCGCGATTGTACGGACTGTGTCCAATTTGCTTGTGTCCATCCCAACGCTTAATACAGTGCCTGGCACATAGTAAGCGCTTAACAGGTATCACAATCATTAATTGGTGGGTAGCTCTGAACAGTGGAAGGGAAGTCTATCAAGAAGATTCATTTCAGAACTATATATCTATATCTATACATATCTATACATATAGATATAGATAGATATAGATATATATATATTTTAAGTGACTTCTAGGTTTCAGTACAGACTTGCCAGGAGAGTGAGTTGAACTGAAGATAATAATAATGCTTGTGTTATAGTAGGAATGTTTTTTTTCCTCACAGTAATTTGGTTTAAACATTCTGTTTTCATTTCCAAGATTTTAGGAGGCAAGCAATTAATTCGTCTTTGTGCTTTTTATGTCATATACACATTCCCATTGGGTATTGGCTCCCAAGGTTCTGGACCCACACGGCTGGTAAATCCTGACTCGTTTGTTTGTTCTTGATGTTAACAGGGGAAAACTTTGACCAGAGTCCTTTGAGAAGAACCTTCAAGTCCAAAGTTCTGGCACACTACCCTCAGAATATAGAGTGGAACCCCTTCGATCAAGATGCCGTCAACATGGTATGGATTTCTTGCCTCCCTCATCTCCTCCTGTACCCCAACCCTTGAGTTGCCTCACGCAAGGTGTTTTTAATAAAGTCCAGTGGAATTGAATCTGGGTCCTATGAGCACTTCGAAAAACAGGGCCTGATAAAACAGTAAGCTTTTTATATTGTTCTGTCCTGAGTGCTTAGTATAATTTATTCATTCATTCAGACACTCGTATTTATTGAGTGCTTACTGTGTACAGAGCACTACTGAGTGCTTCGAAAGAACAGTACAGCAATAAAGAGAGACAGTCCCTGCCTACAGCGGGCTTACTGTCTGGCAGGGGGAGACAGACATAAAAACAAGGAAACAGGCATCAATATAAATAAATAATAATGATAATAATTCTATTTATTATAGATACATACCTAAGTGCTGTGGGGCCGGGGGGAAGAGCAAAGGGAGCAAGTCAGGGTGTCGCAGAAGGGAGGGGGAACTGAGGAAAAAGAAGGCTTAGTCTGGGAAGGCCTCTTGGAGGAGGTGAGGCTTCAGTAAGGCTTTGAAGAGGGGGAGAGAATTAGTTTGGCGGAGGTGAGGAGGGAGGGCGTTCCAGGACAGAGGCAGGCTGTGGGCCAGGGGTAGACGGCGGGATAGGCGAGAACGAGGGAGCATGAGGAGATGAGCGGCGGCAGAGGAGCGGAGTGTACGGGCTGGGCTGGAGAAGGAGAGAAGGGAGGTGAGGTAGGAAGGGGCAAGATGATGGAGAGCTCTAAAGCCAATAATGAGAAGTTTCTGCAAAGAGTAAGCACTCAATAAATACAATTGATTGATCAATAAGACAGGCAACATGGTTTCAGTCAGGAAAAATAATCTCTCTCTAATCTTCTGGGGTTAATAATGGTGATGATGACGTTGATATTTGTACAGCACTTATTATGTGTCAAGCTGTGTTCTAAGCGCTGGGTTAGATGCAAGATGATCAGTCCCTGTCCCACAACCCAAGCAGGAGGGAGAACAGGTGTCGAACCTCCATTTTATAGATAAAGGAATTGAGGCACAGAGAACGTAAGTGACTTGCCCAAGGTCACTGAGCAGGCAAGTGATCCTGTGGTGGGAAGCAGCAGGGTGTAGTGGATAGAAAAGCATCATGCCTCAGTGGAAAGAGCACAGGCTTAGGAGTCAGGGGTCTTGGGTTCTAATCCCAGCACTGCCACCTGTCAGCTGTGTGACTTTGGGCAAGTCACTTCTCAGTGCCTCAGTGACCTCATCTGTAAAATGGGGATTAAGACTGTGATCCTCACTTGGGACAACCTGATTACCCTGTATCTACCCCAGTGCTTAGAACAGTGCTTGGTACCTAGTAAGCGCTTAACAAATACCACAATTATCATTAGTATTATTAAGTGAGAGAGCCCATTTTGGAACCCAGTGGGTCTGACTCCCAAACCCGTGCTCTTTCCCAAACCCTGGGCTACGTGGCTTCTGTGAAGGTGTCCATATAGAGAGGAACCAAGAGAAGACTTGAAGGTTGTCAAAAACCCTTAGGAAGAGCTCCACCCTCTAAGGCTTTAAAAAAGAAAATGGATTAATCATGGAATTTGGAGGAATATTCTCCCAGTCCTCTCTCTATCAATCTTGTGCTTGAATTTGCACCTTTTATTCACTCCTCCCTCAGCCCTTCAGCATTTATGTCCATATCTGTAATTCATTTATATTGATGTCTGTCTCCCCTTACAATAAGACCGTAAGCTTATTGTGAGCAGGGAATGTGTTTATCAACTCTTTTCGTGGCTCAGTGGACAGAACACGGGCTTAGGAGTCAGAGGTCATGGGTTCTAATCCTGACTCTGCCTCTTGTCAGCTGTGTGACTTTGGGCAAGTCACTTAACTTCTCGGTGCCTCAGTTACCTCATCTGTAAAATGGGGATTAAAAGTGTGAGCCCCACATGGGACAATCTGATTACTCTGTATCTACCCCAGCGCTTAGAACAGTGCTCAGCACATAGTAAGTGCTTAAAAAATACCAACGTTATTATTATTACTCTCCCAAGTCCTTAGTACAGTGCTCTGCACACAGGAAGTGCTCAGTAAATGCCACTGATTGATTGAATATTCCACCTTGGAAAGAAAAACCAGTTAAAAGAGAGGGCATGAGGAGTACATATCCACTTTTTAGGATGGAGAAGAACAAATACCGGGATCTTTGCTAGGACAGTTTTGAATTCCCATCTTTACAAATGATCTAGAAGAGGGAGTCTGTAGTGAGAGTTAAAGATTACGCTACAGACTTCCTGAAGGTGAAATTCCATTCGAGCAAGAATCGCTGCAGGATAGACTGTGAGCCCGTCAGTGGGCAGGGATTGTCTCTATCTGTTGCCGAATTGTACATTCCAAGCGCTCAGTACAGTGCTCTGCACATAGTAAGCGCTCAATAAATACTATTGAATAAATACTATTGAATGATAAACCTCAGTGAATGGGCCAAAAAAAAAAATGCAAGCGAGCAACAACATGAGCTAGGGCAAAGAAGCAGTGTTACCTAGTGGAAAGAGCACAGGCTTGGGAGTCAGAGGACCTGGTTTCTGACCCCAGTTCTGCCATTTGTCAGCTGAGTGAACTTGGGCAAGTCACTTGACTTCTCTGGGCCTCGGTTTACTCATCTGTAAAACAGAGATTCAATACCTGTTCCCCTCCTACTTAGATGTTATCCCCATGTGGGACAGAGACTGTGTCTGACCTGATTAACTCCTTTCTACCCCAGTGCTTGGTAGAGTGCTTGGCTTCAGCACTTGGTCAAGATCCAGCAGCTTTACCTGATCATTTTCCTAGCACTCCAGGTTCGTGATTTTAAGGCCAGAACATCAAAAATAGTTCCAGCAAGGTTTTGGTCTCCAGAGCAATTAGGAATGTTGTTGAAGAGGAGGAAAGGGTAAAGGCAACATCCTAAATTCTTTTCTCTAATTAGGCCAATTAGATCATCTCCATCAATGGTATTTATTGAGTGTCTGTGCAGAGCCTAATAATAATGATGGTGGTATTTGTTAAGTGCTTACTAAGTGCAAAGCACTGTTCTAAGCGCTGGGGGGATACAAGTTGATCAGGTTGTCCCACGTGGGGCTCACAGTTTTTATCCCCATTTTAGAGATGAGGCAACTGAGGCCCAGAGAAGTTAAGTGACTTGCCCAAAGTCACACACCTGGCAAGTGGTGGAACGGGATTAGAACCCATGCCCTCTTACTTCCAAACCCGGGCTCTTTCCACTGAGCCACGCTGCTTCGCTAAGCAGCTCCTTAGTGTGTGCAGAGCACTGTAGTAAGTGCTTGGTAGAGAACAATAATCCTTGGAATAGTGAGAAGTTACTCGGGCTTTTCCTCTTTAGGTTGGGAAAACAGAAGATTAGGAACGAGACTGGAGACTTTCCCATTTTTTCCTTCAGATTTTTACTATTTCAGTAATGCTTTCAGACACTCTCAGAGCACCGTAGAAGACATATTAATAAACTCAGGGCCTTGAAAAAGCTATTTTTGATGTTCTGGGCTTAAAATCAGGAGCCTGGAGTGCTAGGAAGATGATTAGGTAAAGCCTCTGGATCTTGACCAAGAGGTGAAGCCAAAAGGCAAATGCGGAATTTATTTTTTCAGTGATATTTCTTAAACACTTTCTGTGTTCCAGGCACTGTACTGAGCATCTGGGTAGATACCAGCTAATCAGGTTAGACACAGTCCATGTCCCAGATGGGGCTCACGATCTTAATCCCCATCTTGCAGATGAGGTAACGGAGGCACAGAAAAGTGAAGTGGCTTGCTTAAAGTCACACAGCAGACAAGTGGCCAAGTCAGGATTAGAACCTAGGTCCTCTGACTCCCAGGCCCGGATTCCATCCACCAGTCAGTATTCCAGCATCACAAGTCAATATTCTTGTAACATCATCCATTCTGCCCTCAGAGACGAGCTGCCATGCTTGTAGTCTCAAGGCTTGGCTTTGGGTCCCTTTCTATTCTCCAGCTACCTCCCCTCCCTTGGAGAACTCTTTTGCTTCCATGACTTCCACCTACCACCTCTTTACGGATGATTCCCAAATCTCCCTCTCTGCAGTCTCGTGTTTCCTCCTGCCTTCAGGACATCTCCTCTTGAACATCGTGCCGACCTCTTAAACTAAACATGTTCAAAACAGAATTCACCATCTTCCCATCCAAACCCTGTCCTTCCCCTGACTTTCCCATCACTTTAGCACTATCCTCAGCTCTTCTCAAGACCGGACACTCATAACGCGTGTTTATTCTTGTAGCGTACTCTCCCAAGGGCTCAGTACAGTGCTCTGCACAAAGTAAACGCTCGATAAATATGATTGAATGAATGAATGAATGAAAACCCCAGCAATCCAGGAACAGCTGTTCATTTGCATTATCCAGATTAGAAAACGCTCACAAGCTTTTACCTTTTTTAAACATCATTCATTTGTAAGAACGTGGAGAGATTTAACGGGACCTTCATCTGTTTCCTGTGGAAAAATAATTGTTTTGGGGGGATGAACCCAATTCTTGGCGGCTTTGCGGTAAGTGTTTATGCATATGCTAGGAGTTGGGGAAGCAGCTCGGCACAGTGGATAGAGAGCACGAACCTGGGAGTCAAAAGGTCCTGGGGTTCTAATCCTGGTCTGACACTTGTCTGCTGTGTGACCTTGGGCAAGTCACTTCTCTGGGCCTCAGTTATCTCATCTGGAAAATGGGGATTGAAACTGAGATTCCCCAAAGGGGTCAGGGACCGTGTCTAACTCGATTCGCTTTTATCCGCTCCAGTGGATACTAATAATGTTGGTATTTGTTGAGCACTTACTATGTGCAGAGCACTGTTCTAAGTGCTGGGGGAGATACAGGGTCATCAGCTTATCCCACGTGAGACTCACAGTTAATCCCCAATTTACAGATGAGGTAACTGAGGCACAGAGAAGTAAAGTGACTTGCCCACAGTCACACAGCTGACAAGTGGCAGAGCCGGGAGTCGAACTCATGACCTCTGACTCCGAAGCCCAGGCTCTTTCCACGGAGCCACGGGGATACACAGTGTCTGGCAAGTAATAAGCCCTTAACAAATTCAATTATTATTATTGTTATTATTGTTAACCATGTCTCAGCTGCTCAAAAATAACTAGTTGGGATTTCAGAGATTTTCCTGACATTATAAATTATCCAATGAATGAATTCCACGTATTGTCTTTCCCTGGTACCTAGTTCCACAGTACTGCAGAGGTCCTGGAAGAGTGATGATAATAATAGTGGTAATAACGTACATATCCACAGCACTCGTGTACAGATCTGTAAATTGTATGATATAAATTATTTATGTTTTATGTTTATAGAATTATAATTATATAATTACTTATATTTAATTTATAATTTATGATTATATTTTATTTAGGTTAATGTTTGTCTCCCCTTCTAGACTGTAAGTTTGGAATGTGTCTACTAACTCTGCGTTATCATATGCTCCCAAGTGCTTAGAGTAGTGCTCTCCACACAGTAAGCCCTCTGTAAATACGATTGATGAGGATGATGACTATTGTGAGGAAAACTCTCCCGGCCATTGACCACGCAGTTGTGTTGCATGGAATATCAGGATTTTCCCCATAAATTCTGTGTGTGTGCTTCACTCAAACACACACCCACACATGCTCATGATTCTAATCCTCCTTGACCTCTCTGCTGCCTTTGACGCTGTCGACCGTCCCCTCCTCCTCCATACCTTATCTCACCTTGGCTTCACGGACTCTGTCCTCTCCCGGTTCTCCTCTTACCTCTCTGGCCGATCATTCTCGGTCTCCTTCGCTGGAGCCTCCTCCCCCTCCCATCCTTTAACTGTTGGAGTTCCTCAAGGGTCAGTTCTCGGCCCTCATCCGTTCTCCATTTACACTCACTCCCTCGGTGAACTCATTCGCTCTCACGGCTTCGACTACCATCTCTACGCAGATGACACGCAGATCTACATCTCCGCCCTTGTCCTCTCCCCCTCCCTTCGGGCTTGCATCTCCTCCTGCCTCCAGGATGTCTCCACCTGGATGTCTGCCCACCACCTAAAACTCAACATGAGTGAGACCGAGTTCCTCGTCTTCCCTCCCTAGCCCGGTCCTCTCCCAGACTTCCCTATCACCGTGGATGGCACGACCGTCCTTCCCGTCTCTCGGGCCCGCGATCTCGGTGTCATCCTTGACTCGTCTCTCTCGTTCACCCCACGCATCCTATCCGTTACCGAGACCTGCCGGTCTCACCTTTACAATATCGCCAAGATCCGCCCTTCCTCTCCACCCAAACGGCTACCTTACCGCTACGGGCTCTCGCTATATCCCGGCTAGACTACTGTGTCAGCCTTCTCTCTGACCTCCCTTCCTCCTCTCTCGCCCCGCTCCGGTCTGTTCTTCACTCCGCTGCCCGGCTCATCTTCCCGCAGAAACGATCTGGGCCTGTCACTCCCCTTCTTAAACAACTCCAGTGGTTGCCCATCGACCTCCGCTCCAAACAAAAACTCCTCACTCTAGGCTTCGAGGCTCTACATCACCTCGCCCCTTCCTACCTCTCCTCCCTTCTCTCTTTCCACCGCCCACCCCGCACGCTCCGCTCCTCCGTCGCCCACCTCCTCACCGTCCCTCGGTCTCGCCTATCTCGCCGTCGACTCCCGGGCCACGTCCTCCTGCGGTCCCGGAACGCCCTCCCTTCTCACCTCCGCCAAACTGATTCTCTTCCCCTCTTCAAAGCCCTACTTAAAACTCACCTCCTCCGAGAGGCCTTCCCAGACCGAGCTCCTCTTCTCCCTCTACTCCCTCTACCACCCCCGCCTTCACCTCTCCGCAGCTTAACCCTCTTTTCCCCCCATTTCGCTCTGGTCCTCCCCCCTCCCTTCCCATCCCCTCAGCACTGTACTCGTCCGCTCAACTGTATATATTTTCATTACCCTATTTATTTTGTTAATGAAATGTATATCGCCTTGATTCTATTTAGTTGCCATTGTTTTTACGAGATGTTCTTCCCCTCGACTCTATTTATTGCCATTGTTCTTGTCTGCCTTTCTCCCCCGATTAGACCGTAAGCCCGTCAAAGGGCAGGGACTGTCTCTATCTGTTGCCGACTTGTTCATTCCAAGCGCTTAGTATAGTGCTCTGCACATAGTAAGCGCTCAATAAATACTATTGAATGAATGAATGAATGATCAGCTAATTTGCAAAACTATTCATATTACATTCAAAAAACTGAATTTACTAAAGATGAAACGAAACAGGCTGTTTCTTTAAGTTTTCTCCTCGGTACGCTATCTCGGCAAGCTCAGCCCCTCGTATAATTTCAATTAAACCGGTTTCCGATGTCTCCCAAATACATCTCTCACCGATATATCCCTCATCCTTTCGTCAACCCTGTGTTTCTTGATCCGTGTAAGACTATTCCCCTTAAATATTCTACCACCATAATTAAAAACAGTAATAATAGTGGTGCCAGGCATCATTCTAAGCGCTGGGGTGGATGCAAGAAAATCAGGTTGGACCCAGTCCAGAAAGGGACTAACAGTCTAAGTCAGAGAGAGAGGGATTTGATCCCCATTTTACAGATGAGGAGACAGAGACCCAGAGAAATTGCCATATGTCTCACATCACACCAGTGGCAGAGCTGGGATTAGAACCCAGCTCCTCTGACTCTCAGGCTAGGGCTCTCACCACTGGGTCACACTGCTTCCATTGTCTAATTAGGCCATTAACAAACATGACTTTTCTTAATTCTCTATCATCCAGCTAAGGCCCTGTTTCCCCTTCTCCTGCTCCCTTCTGCATCACCCTGATTTCCTCCCCTTTATTCACCCCCTGGCCCCACCGAGCCCCACAGCCCTTATATCCATCACCGTCACTTATTTATTTAATAATGATGGAATTGGTTAAGCGCTTACTATGTGCCAAGCATTGTTCTAAGCTCTGGGGCAGATACAAGGTCATCAGCTTGTCCCACGCAGGGCTCACAGTCTTAAACCCATTTCACAGATGAGATAACTGAGGCACAGAGAAGTGAAGTGGCTTGCCCAAGGTCACACAGCAGACAGGTGGCGGAGTGGGGATTAGAACCCACATCCTCTGACTCCCGAGCCTGGGTTCTTGCCACTAGGCCGTGCTGCTTCTCATGCATTAATGCCTGTCTTCCCCTCTAGACAGTAAGCTTGTTGTGGGCAGGAAATGTGTCTACCAACTCTGTAATATTGAACTCCCCCAAGCGCTGTGCCCACAGTAAGTGCTCGATAAATAAGATTGATTTATTGATGTCTATTATCTTGGTCCTTAAGCGATTGTAATTTTGGAGCCTTCTTCACTGTCCTCCAGCTTCTCTTCCAACTCTATTCACATTTCTCAGATTTGCTCCTCTTTCTCCATTTCCACAGGCTCAGAGGCCGAGACTCGATCGTGCCTTGCTTAATCCACTCTGATGCAACTGACCCTCCCGGTTGCGTCGGAAAAGCAGCGAGGCTTAGTGGAAAGAGCCGGACCTGGGAATCAGAGGACCTGGCTTCGAATCCCAGCTCCGTTACTTGCCTGTTGGTAACTGTGAGCGAGCCACTTAGCGTTTCTGTGCCTCAGTTTCTTCATCAGTCAAATGGAGATGCAATATCTGCTCACCCTCCTACTTAGACTGTGAGTCCCACGTGGGACGGGGACCGTGTCTGACCTGATTGTCTCGTACCTACTCCAGGGCTTAGTGCCTAGCACACAGTAAGCAGGTCTCCTCCTCTAGACTTTAAGCTCGTTGTGGGCAGGTAATATGTCATGTCCTATTACGTATTGTATTCCCCCAAGCCCATCATAATAGTAAGTGCTCAATAATACGATTAACCGACCGATCGCATAACAAATACTACATTTGTCACTTATTATTTCTGTAATGCCTCCTAGGTGTGGGTTTGTTCTGTGACTAGGATGGCTCTGTGTCCAACCCAATTAATAATAATAATTAATAATTATGGTATTTGTTAAGCGCTTACTATGTGCCAAGCACTGTTCTAAGCACTGGGGTAGATCCAAGGTACTCAGGTTGTCCCACGTGGGACTCACAGCCTTCATCCTCATTTTACAGATGAGATAACTGAGGGCACAGAGAAGTTAAGTGACTTGCCCAAAGACACCCAGCTGACAAGTGGTGGAGGCAGGATGAGAACCCATGACCTCTGACTTCCAAGCCCGTGCTCTTTCCGCTAAGCCACGCTGCTAATAATAATAATGGTATTTAAGTGCATACTATGTGCCAGGCACTGTACTAAGTGCTGGAGTGGTTACAAGCCAATTGAGTAGGATGTAGTCCCCATCCCATGTGGGGTTCACAGTCTGAGGCCCAGAGAATAATAATAATAATAATAATAATGTTATTTGTTCAGTGCTTACGACGTGCCAGGCAAGGAAATCAGGTTGAACACAGTCCTTGCCCCGTGTGGGGCTCCCAGCCTCAATCCCCATTTTCCAGATGAGGTAACTGAGGCTCAGAGAAGTGAAGTGACTCGCCCAAGATCACACAGCAGACAAGTGGCTTAGATTAGAACCTACGACCTTCTGACTCCCAGGCCCGGGCTCTCTCCGCCACGCCGCACTGCTTCTCTCCCGAGGTCACCCAGCAGACAAGTGGCGGAGCCAGGATTAGAACCCGCGTCCGACTCCCAGGCCCGTGCCCCATCCACTATCCCGTGCTGCTTCTCTCTGATTACCTCCTCTCCCGAACCCAGCGCTGAGTACAGTGCCCGGCGCCTAGTAAGCGCCGAACAAGTACCCCAGTGATGGTTACGATTATTACGATGAGGAAGTTGCTTCCCCAACTCTTTGCCGGTGCTGATCTTGGTTCTCCCCTCTGGTCCGCCCGTCCCGCAGCTGTGCATGCCTAAAGGCCTCTCCTTCCGGACCCAAGCGGACAACCGGGACGTCCAGTTCCACTCGTTCCTCATCACCCGGGAGGACGGCTCGCGCACCTACGGTTTCGTGCTGACGTTCTACGAGGAGGTGACCAGCAAGCAGATCTGCACGGCCATGCAGACGCTCTACCAGATGCACGACGCCGAGCGCGGCGGCGGCGTCTACGCCTCGTCCTGGCCCCGCGTCCCGGACTCCCCGGCCGGCGGCCCCGCCGGGGACCCCGCCGCCTCCCCGGCCCGGGCCCGGCGGGACGGCTCCTACGACGTCGGCAGGGACACCCTCTACGTCTCCAAGAGCATCTGCCTGATCGCGCCGCTGCCCTTCATGCGGGCCTGCAAGAAGTTCCTGGGCCAGCTCTACCGGGCCGTGGCCTCCCGGCAGCCCCCGCCCCTGCCCCTGGAGAGCTACATCCACAACGTCCTCTACGAGGTGCCCCTCCCGCCCCCCGGACGGTCCCTGAAGTTCTACGGGGTCTACGAGCCCATCGTCTGCCAGAGGCCCGGCCCCGGCGAGCTGCCGCTCTCGGACTACCCGCTGCGGGAGACCTTCGAGCTGCTGGGCCTGGAAAACCTGGTGCAGGTGTTCACGTGCGTCCTGCTGGAGATGCAGATCCTGCTCTATTCCCAAGGTGAGCGCTTGCGGGACGCGGAGTCGGAGGATTTACTGCCCGATTAGAGAAGCAGCGTGGCTCAGTGGAAAAAGCATGGGCTTTGGAGTCAGAGGTCATGGGTTCAAATGCCGGCTCGGCCACTTGTCAGCTGTGTGACTTTGGGCAAGTCACTTAACTTCTCTGTGCCTCACTTCCCTCATCTGTAAAATGGGGATTAAGACTGTGAGCCCCACGTGGGACAACCTGATTCCCCCTGTGTCTACCCCAGCGCTTAGAACAGTGCTCGGCACATAGTAAGCGCTTAACAAATACCAACATTATTATTATTATGATTGTGCTCTGCGCACAGTAAGCGCTCAATAAATAGGACGGGATGAATGAATGAATGGGGGTAGCGGGTTCCCGGACCGCTCTCTCGTGGGATTTGTCGCACCGAGGCCCCCAGCGGCGTGGCTCGGTTGGATGGAGCCCGGGCCTCGGAGGCAGGAGGACCTGGGTTCTAATCCCAACTCTGCCAGGTGTCTGCCGTGGGACCTCGGGCAAGTCACTTCACTTCTCCGGGCCTCACTTCTCTCATCTGGAAAATGGAGATTAAGAGTGGGAGCCCCGTGGGAGGCTGTGTACGATCTCATTAACTTCTATCTACCCCAGCGCTCAGAACGGTGCTTTTGCACGTATTAAGTGCTTAGCACATACCATTATTATTATTATTATTATCATTAATAACAACCCCGTGAGGCAGGAGTGGTTATCCCCATTTTGCAGTTGAGGAAACTGAGGTGCAACAGAGTTATGGGGTTCGCCCAAGGTCACACAACAGGGAGCATCCACGGTGAAGCAGATCCATAAGTGATAGATGACACATTGTTTATATCAACGTCTGACGTTTCTACCGACTCCCTTATGGCGTACTCTCCCAAATGCTTGAGGCTAAGTGAACGCTCAATAAATATCATCGATTGATGACTTGGGAGTGAGGAACAGGAGAAAATGCCGTTATAAGGGCCAAAGCCATGATACGTGGCAGGGGACATGTCCGTCAACCCTGTTGTAATAATAATAATGTTGGTATTTGTTAAGCGCTTACTACGTGCCGAGCACTGTTCTAAGCGCTGGGGTAGATACAGGGGAATGAGGTTGTCCCACGTGAGGCTCACAGTCTTCATCCCCATTTTACAGAGGAGCGAACTGAGGCCCAGAGAAGTGAAGTGACTTGCCTACAGTCACACAGCTGACAAGGGGTAGAGTCGGGATACGAACCCATGACCTCTGACTCCCAAGCCCGGGCTCTTTCCATTGAGCCACGCACTCTCCCAAGCACTAAATACAGTACTTTGGCGCACAGTAGCCGCTCAGTAAATATCACCGATCAGTCAGTCAGTCATTTTTAATGAGTGCCTACTATATGAGAAGCAGCGTGGCTCAGTGGCAAGAGCCCGGGCTTGGAAGTCAGAGGTCAAGGGTTTGAATCCCAGCTCTGCCACTTGTCAGCTGTGTGACTGTGGGCAAGTCATTTTACCTCTCTGTGCCTCAGTTACCTCATCTTCAAATGGGGATGAAGACTGTGAGCGTCACATGGGACAACCTGATGACCCTGTATCTGCCCCCGCATTTAGAACAGCGCTCTGCACGTAGTAACCGCTTAACAAATACCAACATTATCATTTTTATTATGTGCAGAGCACTGTACTATAATAATAATACTTATGTTGGGATTTGTTAAGTACTTACCATGTGCCAAGCACTGTTCCAAACACTTAGTTCAGTGCTCTGCACATAGTAAGCGCTCAATAAATACTATTGAATGAATGAATAATCATTCACTGATCAACGAATAAGCGCTGGGGCAGATACAAGGTAATCAAGTTGTCCCACGTAGGGCTCACGGTCTTCATCCCCATTTTACAGCTGAGGTAACTGAGGCCTAGAGAAGTGCCCAAGGTCACCCAGCAGACAGGTGGCGGAGCCGGGATTAGAACCCACGACCTCTGACTCCCAAGCCCGGGCTCTTGCCACGAAGCCCAACTGCTTCCCTGACATTAAGCAGTTCCACTCCTTCCCTGCAAAGTGGGAACGGCTGGAAGGAGCCAGAGCCATGTTTAGAGGGAAGGAGCTGGGTAGTCTGATAAGGACTGTGTTTAGTCATCCCCCTATTATTATCCCATCGCAGCTGTGCACCAAGCGAGGCCGTGAAATTCATACCCTGAGCTCCGGGGCCAGCCAGTCATTTCCCAGCAAATAACACCCCGTTACCTCCTGAGGGGCTGAATCGGAACCTTACCGCCACGAGGTCTCCGTTGGAGACAGTTGAATGAAATTGTTGATCCGCTAAGCCCTAGAGCATCCACTTTGGATTAGGGCCCAGCTGAGAGGATTTAGCATGAGAAATAGATATGTGCGGAACTAGGCCTCGACTCTGGCCTTTGTCTCAGTTGGAGAACCAGCAAAGCAGTGATTTTTCTGGTTGCTTCTGAAGCCCTCCTAAATGTTCGGCGAAATCATCATGAAGAAACCCCGTCGACAATCCGGTCAGGATCTATCCGGAGCTTGGTTCCAAGTGGATTACCGATAGAGAAGCAGCGTGGCGCAGTGGAAAGAGTATGGGCTTTGGAGTCAGGGCTCATGAGTTCGAATCCCAGCTCGGCCACTTGTCAGCTGGGTGACTGTGGGCAAGTCACTTAACTTCTCTGTGCCTCAGTTCCCTCATCTGTAAAATGGGGATGAAGACTGTGAGCCCCACGTGGGACAACCTGATTCCCCTGTGTCTACCCCAGCGCTTAGAACAGTGCTCTGCACATAGTAAGCGCTTAACAAATACCAACATTATTATTATTATTATTGATTGATGTTATCCCTGGAGCGGCTTTTCTGAGAATTTTGTGTAGTACTAAAGTGGAGATTGTGGATCGTCTTCCAATCAGTTAATCGATAGTATTTATTGAGAGATTATTCATTCATTCATTCAGTAGTATTTATTGAGCGCTTACTATGTGCAGAGCACTGTACTAAGCGCTTGGAATGTACAATTCGGCAACAGATAGAGACAATCCCTGCCCAATGACGGGCTCCCAGTCTAATCGGAAGAGGCTGTGTGCAGAGCACTGTGCTCAGCGGACGTGAGTTCTAATCCCGGCTCCTCCGCTTGTCTGCAGTGTGACCTGGGAGAGTGCAACGTGCCAGAGTTAATCAACATATTCCTTGCCTACAGTGAGTTTACAGTCTAAAGGGAGACGGACGTGAATAGAAATAAATTATAGATATGTACAAGAGTGTTGTGGGGCTGAGGGAGGGGTGAATAATGGATGCAGATCCAAGAAACTGTTGGAAGAAAAATACATAAAACAGCTTGTCAGATTGCAAAATTTGTACTTTGAGTCATATTTATCGGGTGTCCCTGAGTTTGAGGACTAAAGGGCTTGAGAATTCAGCAGTAGTACCATGACTCGCCCAATTTACGGTTCATGGCAAAGTAGGTCACCCAGATCTGTTTTGTTGTTTGTATTTGGGTGGCAAGAAATGTAAGCTTGTTGTGGGCCGGGAATGTGTCTGTTATATATGTCTGTGTCTTTTATATGAATGTGTCTGCGCTATGGTACTCTCCCAATCGCTCAGTACAGTGCTCTGCACACAGTAGAGAAGCAGTGTGGCTCAGTGGAAAGAGCATGGGCTTGGGAATCAGAGGACATGAGTTCTAATCCCAGCTCAGCCACTTTTCTGCGGTGTGACCTCGGGCAAGCCACTTCACTTCTCTGTGCCTCAGTTACCTCATCTGGAAAATGGGGATGAAGACTGTGAGCCCCACACGAAACAACCTGATGACCTTATATCTACCCCAGTGCTTGAAACAATGCTTGGCACATAATAAGGACTTAACAAATACCATTGTAATTATTATTATTATTAATATTTTGGTATTTGTTAAGCGCTTATTACGTGCCAGGCACTGGCACCTTTCTGGTTGCTTACATCAAGTGCATATTCATCAGGCGGGGTAAGCCAGTGGGCTTTATTTTATTTTAATGGTATTTGTTAAGTGCTTTGTGCCAAGGACTGTACTAAGTCTGGGGTAGATACCAGCTACTCAGATGGGACACAGTCCGTGCCCTACATGAGACTCAGTCTTCATCCCCATTTTATAGATGAGGAACTGAGGCAAGACAAGTGAAGTGACTTGCCCCAGGTCACACAGCAGAAAAGGGGTGGAGTCAGGATTAGAACCCACGTCTTCAGTCTCCCAGGCCTGTGCTGTATCTACTAGGCCATGTTGCCTCTCTCTTAGTTGCCAAAGCTGCTCTAAAATCGTTTGGGTGATGTTGCCAGTTACAATCGATTTTTCAATTCCAACTTGATGGATTTACTTCTCCACCTGCTCCCATTCACTCTCTACCCAGATGGCAATTAATTATGGGCAGGACTCTAAATTTATGACTTTTCTCTGCTTTCCATATGCAGAGCATAGTCAGCGGTATTTACTGAGCGCTTACTGTGTGCAGAGCGGTTGGGAGAGTACAATAAAACTCAGCTGTTAGACATGTTCCCTGCCCACAAAGAGCTTGCAGTCCAGAGAAGGAGATAGACTTTCAAATAAATAGAAAATATCGATATAAGTGCTGTACATTTGACGGGGGGTGAACAGCTAGTGCTTAAAGGATACAGATCGAGGCGCATGGGCGACGCAGAAGGGGGAGAGTCTGTTGCCGACTTGTTCATTCCAAGCGCTTAGTACAGTGCTCTGCACATAATAAGCGCTCAATAAATACTATTGAATGAATGAATGGGAGAGAGAAGGGGAAAAGAAGGCTTAATTGGGGAAGATCTCTTGGTGGAGATGTGATTTTTATAAGGCTTTGAAGGTGGGGAGAGTGGTGCTGGTGGATATGAAACGAGAGGGAGTTCTAGGCCCGAGGGAGAACTTGGGTAAGAGGTCAGCGGTGAGGTAGATGAGAACAAAGTGAACATGTGTGAAGTGGACAGCGTTGTCTAGTGGCTAGAGCCCCGGCCTGGGAGTCAGAAAGGACCTGAGTTCTAATCCCCACCCTATCACTTATCTGCTGTGTGACCTTGGGGAAGTCACTTCACTTCTCTGGGCCTCAGTTACCTCATCTGGAAGATGGGGATGAAGACTGTGAGCCCTATGGAGGGAGAGGGAAACTGTCCACCTGATTAGCTTGTATCTACCCCAGTACTTAGAACAGTGCCTGAGACATAGTAAGTGCTTAAAAAATTCCACAATTATTATTTCTATTGTGTCACACCTAAATCCCAGCATAGATGCTCATTCATCAATTAATCAGTCGTACTTATTGAATATTTACTGCGTGCAAAGTACCATACTAAGTGCTTAGGAGAGTACAGTATTACCGAGTTGGGAGACACATTCCCTGCTGACAAAGAGTTCACACTCTAGAGGGGGAGACAAGTAAGCGCTTAACAAGTACCATCATCATCATCGTTAATATAAATAAAAAAATTACAGTTAGGTACACAAGTGCTGTAGGGGTTGAGAGAGGATTGAATAAAAGGAACCAATCAGGGTGATGCAGAAAGGAGTGGAAGAAGAGGAAAGGAGGGCTTAGTCAGGGAAGGCCTCTTGGAGGAGATGTGCCTTCAGTAATGATAATGTTGGTATTTGTTAAGTGCTTACTCTGTGCAGAGCACTGTTCTAAGCATTGGTGTAGATACAGGGTAATCAGGTTGTCCCACGTGAGGCTCACAGTCTTCATCCCCATTTTACAATGAGGTAAATGAGGCCCAGAGAAGTTAAGTGACTTGCTCACAGTCACCCAGCTGACAAGTGGCAGAGCCGGGATTCGAACCCATGACCTCTGACTCCCAAACCCGGGCTCTTTCCACTGAGCCACGCTGCTTCTCCTGCTTTGGTAAGGTTTTGAAGGCGTGGGAAGAGTCATGTGTGTCCGATATGTGGAGGGAGGGCGTTCCAGGCCTGAATCAGGACATGCGTGAGAATTCGGTGGAGAGATAGACGAGATTGAAGTACGGCTAACAGGTTGACAGTGAGGAGTGAAGTGTGCGGGTTGGGTTGTAGTAGGAGAGCAGCGAGGCGAGGTAGGGAGGGGGCAAGGCGATTGACTCCTTTAAAGCCAACGGTGAGGAGTTTCTGTTTGATGCGGAGGTGGATGGACAGTGCTCTGCACATAGTAAGCGCTCAATAAATACTATTGAATGAATGAATGAATAACCACTGGAGGTTCTGGAGGAGTGGGCGGGGAGACACGAACTGGATGATTTTGTAGAACTCTTCTTCAAAGGTGAAGGATAGTTCTATATGCAAACCTGCCTTTATGTTCATAATAATAATAATGATAATAATAATGATGGTATTTGTTAAGTGCTTACTATGTGCAAAGCACTGTTCTAAGCGCTGGGGGATACAAGGTGATAAGGTTGTCCCACATGGGGTTCACAGTCTTCATCCCCATTTTCCAGATGAGGTAACTGAGGCCCAGAAAAGTTACGTGACATACCCAAAATCACACAGCTGACAAGCGGACGACCTGGGATTAGAACCCAAGACCTCTGACTCCCAAGCCTGTGCTCTTTCCACTGAGCCATGCTCCTTATTATGGAGAGTTTTTAAATGAGTTATCTGGCAGTGAGTCCTATGCAGCTCAATGCTACTCATGCCTTTCCTTCTCCTAGTTGAAAGGAATCATTACAGTAATCATTTATGAGCACATTCTCATTTTGACACCAAAGAATATTATCTTCACTTTGTCATCCAGTGCATGCAAGAGAATGTAAATGAGGTATTCTGGCCTGTGATTCCTGCTGATGACGGTAATCTTTAGGAAACTTGAAGCTTTCCGTACGTCAATCTGCCAGACCCAAATCTTTAGGAAACTTGAAGCTTTCCCTACATCAATATTTTGGTTTCTGCATATGTAAAAATAAGGTTGACCTGTTTTATCGGGAAACTGCTTATCAATTTTCAAATATAGAGAAAACTCAGAAGTTCTGAAAAAATGCACATTTGAATGGTGATCTCTTCCATTTGAGAGAGGCAATTCACTTAAGTGTCTTGGAAAATTTTCATTAGTTTGACTTGCACTGTGCTGAACTCCTTTATTTTTCTTGTGATAATAACTGTGATATTTGTTAAGTGTTGTACTAAGCGCTGGGGTGGATGTAAGCAGCTTGGCCTGTGGCAAGAGCACAGACCTGGTAGTCAGAAGGTCATGGGTTCTTATTCCGGATCCTCCACCTTTCTGCAGTACGGCCTTGAGCAAGTTGCTTCTCTTCTGTGTCTCAGTTCCCTCATCTGCAAAAAGGGGAGGGTCCACTACCTGTTTTCTCTCCTACTTGGACTGTGAGCCCAATGTAGGTCCGGATTATCTGGTTTCTACACTTCAAGGCTCTCCATCACCTTGCCCCTTCCTACCTCTCCTCCCTTCTCTCTTTCCACTGCCCACCCTGCACGCTCCGCTCCTCCGCCGCCCATCTCCTCGCCGTCCCTCGGTCTCGCCCATCCCGCCGTCGACCCCTGGACCACGTCCTCCTGCGATCCCAAATGCCCACCCTCCTCACCTCCGACAATCTAATTCTCTTCCCCTCTTCAAATCCCTACTTAAAGCTCACTTCCTCCAAGAGGCCTTCCCACACTGAGCTCCCCGCTTTTCCCTCTGCTCCCTCTACACCCCCTTCACCTCTCCGTAGCTAAACCCTCTTCTCCCCCTTTTCCCTCTGCTCCTCCCCCTCTCCCGTCCCCTCCCCTCAGCACTGTACTCGTCCGCTCGACTGTATATATCTTCATCACCCTATTTATTTTGTTTAATGAGATGTACATCGCCCTGATTCTATTTATCTGCCATCGTTTTAATGAGATGTTCTTCCCCTCGACTCTATTTATTGCCATTGTTCTTGTCTGCCTTTCTCCCCCGATTAGACCGTAAGCCCATCAAAGGGCAGGGACTGTCTCTATCTGTTGCCGATTTGTACATTCCAAGCGCTTAGTACAGTGCTCTGCACATAGTAAGCGCTCAATAAATACTATTGAATACAGTGCTTAGCATATACTAAGCACTTAACAAACACCCTGCTTAAAGCTCGCCTCCTCCAAGAGGCCTTCCCAGACTGAGCTCCCCTTCTCCCTCTGTTCCCTTTACCCCCCCCACCTCTCCGTAGCTAAACCCTCTTCTCCCCCCATTTCCCTCTGCTCCTCCCCCTCTCCCTTTTCATCCCCTCAGCACTGTACTCGTCCGCTCAACTGTATATATTTTCATTACCCTATTTATTTTGTTAATGAGATGTACATCGCCTTGATTCTATTAATTTGCTATTTTAATGAGATGTTCATCCCTTCGATTGTATTTATTGCCATTATTCTTGTCTGTCTGTCTCCCGCGATCAGACTGTAAGCCCATCAAAGGGCAGGGACTGTATCTGTTACCGATTTGTACATTCCAAGCGCTTAGTACAGTGCTCTACACATAGTAAGCGCTCAGTAAATACTATTGAATGAAATACCATTCAATAATAATAGTCAATAATAATAGTCAATCATATTTATTGAGTGCTTACTTTGTGCAGAGGCCTGTATTAAATGCTTGAGAGAGTACAGTATAACAAACACATTCCATGCCCACAAGGAGCTTACAGTCTGGGGGGGGAGATGGATGTTAATATAAATAAGTGACAGATCTGTACATAAGTGCTGTGAGGCTGGGAGGGGGGATGAATAACGGGAGCAAGTCAGGGTGACACAGAAGAGAATGGAAGAAAAAGAAAAGAGGGCTTATCATCATATTATTTTTATTACTAACATTATTATCATTTAAGGCCCTGACTTTGTACTGTGGAAACACTGCCGTATCTTTTTCTTGGTGATTTAAAAAAACCCTATATTGGTTAATTTAGAATTGCAAGTGTTCAAAAACAATTCTACAGTTCTCAGGGTGAACCAGTTCAAGGGAGTCTTTCTACTGCTGGAAATGTAGCTTTTCTCCCTAGAAGTGGGCCATTTGCCCTGAAAACTGAGTTATTATCTAGAGGGGTTTTTTTTATGGTATTTGTTAAGCACTTACTGTGTCCCAGGCACCGTACTAAGTGCTGGGGTAGATGAAGGTTAATCAGGTCGGACACAATCTCTGTCCCACATGGAGTTCACGGTATTAATCCCCATTTAAATGACTTGTCCAAGGTCACCCAGCAGACAAGTGGCAGAGCTGGGATTAGAACCCAGATCCTTCTGCCTCCCCGGCCTGCTCTCTCCACTAAGCCACACTCCTTCATGTTGGCACACACACAAAACTTGGATTTGATCTGATGATGTTGATCACGGCTTCCTAACTGTGCTTGTGAATGACCAGTATGAGCAGGAAGTGGCCAAGGAGGATATTATTTAATATCGGTAGTTATCAGTTCAAAAGGGAAAAGTGAGAGCCTTGGGGTTTTGCCCTGCTTGAATTGACAAATCAAAAGGGAAATAACGTTGCAGAGTGGATAAAGCCCGGGCCTGGAAGTCAGAAGACCCGGGTTCTAATCCTGTCTCTGCCACTTGTCTGGTGTGCGACCTTGGAAGTCTCTTAACTTCTATGTGCCACATTTCACCACCTGTAAATTGGGGATGAAATACCTATTCTTCTTCCTCCTATATAGACTGTGAGCCCCACATGGGGCAGGGACTGTGTCTGACGTAATTATCTTTCATATACCCCGGTGCTTAAATTCAGTACTTGGCACATGGTAAGTTTTTTTAAAAATGCCATCATTATATGTATTATTATTAGTAGTAATAGTATAATTATTAGTATTATCATTATTATTATTATAATCAGCCAGGTCACCACCAGGGTGTAATTTTTGACCCTACATGAGAAGCGGGGACTCTTTTAAGTTGAATGGTGGTTTTTGAACCTCCAGAAGAACTGAAACAGAGTCCTGGAGGACTATGAACTGGACACCTTTTCCCAAATCCATTTGTAGCTGTTGGCAACCTGATAAAAAACAGAGCACCTGGGTAATGACCTTTCCTATTCTGTGGCTTTTTATCTTCAGGCGAGAAAGGGAAATTGGGGAGAGGAAGGATGGGTTTGGGAAGAAGGGTAGATTGTGAGCCCCATGTGAGTCTTGATTTTCTGGTATCTATCCCAGTGCTTAATAAAGTGCTTAGCACATAGTAAGCTCTTAACAAATACCATTCTTCTTCTTCTCCTTATCAGCCAATCCATCATTTAGTGCCAAGAAACAGGGAATGTGGGACTAGGGGAAGAGTGGACTCTTTTTTGAAAATGGAATTGGTTAAGCACTTACTATGTGCCAGACACCTTAATAAGTGCTGGGGTAGATTCAAGTTAATCATGTTAGACATAGGCCCTGTCTCACAGGGTTCATAGCCTCTCTCCCCATTTTGCAGATGGGGTAGCCGAGGCACAGAGAAGTTCAGTAACTTGCTCGAGGCCACGCAAGCCGACAAGTGGCAGAGCCAAGATTAGAACCCAGGTCCTCTGAATCCCAGGCCTGTGCTCTCATCCTGTGCGAATGGGGAATAAAAAAACCTCAGCAATTTAGTCGTATACATCGTCTTTCAACAATACCCAGAATTAAATTCTGAAGAAATTTTTTGAGCTCCTGTTACAGCAGAGTAAAGAAAGTACAGTTGTCCTTTCTTCAAATTATATTCTCTCAACTCCCCGCTTCTTTATTGGACACCCCCTGTCCTAGCCTGGCAGGATTGACTTGATTAGAAAATGAGTGATAGTCCAGTTTTTTCTGGAAAGTCATCAGACTCGGTTGCCCCAGCTTTCGAATGGCCAAGCAATCCAAACGGAAAACCATGGCCCGTTGGCAAGGGGATTGATTAAACACAGTGCTGAGCCTGAAATTTGCTGAGCTGGAAGTGAATTGCAGTCACTTGGTTCCTAAAGCCAACAGGGTGGAATGTGATAAGTAAATGTGTTCCTAAACGATTTTAGTCATGATGGATTGCCCAGGCTGTTAAATGTCAGGGGTCCGTTTTGGCTTTATGGTCAAGGGACCAACATCTTGATCATGTGAAAACGACTTTATTACCCAATTGGTAAACTTGGATGAGATGAGAATAATTATCTATGTAGCTCTGGAGGACTGGGACTCCATTGGTTCTTTTCTTTATTTTTCAATAGCTAGGTGAACTCTGACACAGTGCTAAAATGCTGCGATTAAGAACTAAATCACAGAGAAGCAGAATGGCCTAGTGGCTAGAGCCAGGCCTGGGAGGCAGAAGGACCTGGGTTCTAATCCCCACTCCGCCACTTGTCTACTGGGTGACCTTGGGCAAGTCACTTCACTAATGTGGGCCTCGGTTACCTCATCTGGAAAACGGGGTTTAAGACTGTGAGCGTCTGTATCCACCCCAATGCTTAGTACAGTGCCTGGCATGTAGTAAGCACTTAACAAATACCACAATTATTTGTTATTACTAGTGGCACTGAGGCAAGGCTCAGGGTATTGGGCTGGGTTTTTTGACATTTAGGGCTAGTCTTGGGATCTTTGCAGGCTCTCCAACAGGATTCTGCTTTAAAAAAAAAAAATTTAAAGCAAGCAGAAAATGTTGTTTTAGATCCTCACCCAGTGATGTTTCCTGAACAAATTATGACTTAAAATATAAAAATATCAATCAATCAATAGTATTCATTGAGCACTTACTATGTGCAGAGCACTGTACTAAGCCCTTGGGTGAGAGGGTGAGAGAAAAAGAGAGAAAGAGAGAGCGAGAGAGAGTGTGCGTGCCTATCTAAAGGTCAGGTGCCTTTTCTGTAGACTCTGTAAAAATGTTCTGGACAAAAATGCAGCTTTTCTCATAATCCATTGTTTTCAAGACCAGAACATGAGAAGCAGCATGGCCTAGTGGAAAGAGCAAGGGTCTGGGACTCAGAGGATTTGGATTCTAGTGCTGTCTCCACCACTTGCCTGCTGTGTGACCTTAGCTTCTCTGGGCCTCAGTTTCCTCATCTGTAAAATGGGGATTGAGGGTGCCCCATGTGGGACAGGGACTGTGTCCAACCTGATTACCACATATCTACCCCAGTGCTTAGTGCAATATCGGGCACATAGGATGTGTTTAACAAATTCCATTAAAAAACAAAGATTGCCACTGGAAAGATTGAAATGAGCTTGAAATTAGGGTTATTGTCTGTTCCAGCACATCAGGTCATTCAGCTGCAACCATTCATTTCCCACTTGTTCAAACTACAGCAGCTGTTATTCTTCTATGCAGATTTTAGAAATTCTGTAGTTAAAACAAACACGGCATTCCTACAGCAAACCAAATTCCGTGTGCTTTTAAGGAACGTAGAACTAGAGAAGGGATGGTTTGTTTACATCGTTGCTTATTTTTACCCCACCACTGACATTATAACAAAAATAAAAAAGTAATTTTCATAACTGCTTTTCTTGGAAAGAATAATCACTAGGCAACCATTTATGTGGGCATTCCAATAAAAAAGAAAAGCGTAGCTTCATTTCTAGGAATATATGTTTATAGGTAAACGTATACAAATAAATTTATACACACATATTTACGTATATTTAAATGTTAAATGTTAATGAAATGTACATCGCCTTGATTTTATTTATTTGTTTTTGTTTTTATGAGATGTTCTTCCCTTTGACTCTATTGCCATTGTTCTTGTCTGTCCGTCTCCCCCGATTAGACCGTAAACCTGTCAAAGGGCAGGGACTGTCTCTGTTACCCATTTGTACATTCCAAGCGCTTAGTACAGTGCTGTGCACATAGTAAGCGCTCAATAAATACTATTGAATAAATGAATAAATGTGTGTATATTCATTCATTCATTCAATTGTATTATTGAGCGCTTACTGTGTGCAGAACACTGTAATAAGCACTTAGAATGTACAATTTGGCAACAGATAGAGATAATCCCTGCCCAACAATGGGCTCACGGTCTAAATGGGGGAGATAAATCAAGTAGTGAGGCATCAATACCATCAAAATAGGTAAATAGAATCATAGATATATGCACATCATTAAAGTAGAGTAATAATAAATACAAATATACAGAAGTGCTGTGGGGAGGTGAAGGGGGTAGAGCAGAGGGAGGGAGTAGGGGGGAATGGGGAGTGGAGGGAGGGGCAGAGGGAAATATGTATATTTATATGTGTGTGTGTATATATATACACACACATATATATATATATGTATGTGTATCTGTATATATGTATACAGAATAATGAAAACCAAACATATAAAGGCTAATCTTTTTTTAAGAGAAGCAGCCTGGCTCAGTAGCAAGAGCCCGGGCTTAGGAGTCAGAGGTCATGGGTTCTAATGCCTCCTCTGCCACTTATCAGCTGTGTGACCTTGGGCAAGTCACTTCACTGTGCCTCAGGTACCTCATCTGTAAAATGGAGATGAAGACTGTGAGCCCCACGTGGGACAACCTGATTACCTTGCATCTACCAGGGCTAGGAACAGTGCTTGGCACATAGCAAGCACTTAACAAATGCCTTCATTATTATTATTATGACCAGGTTATTTTCAGTCATTTAAAACTGCCAAAGAAATGTACATTCTTCAATATTTGCCTACTTTACACAGAGCACTGAAGAAGCAGCGTGGCTCAGTGGAAAGAGCACGGGCTTTGGAGTCAGAGGTCATGGGTTCGAATCCCAGCTCTGCCACTTGTCAGCTGTGTGACTGTGGCAAGTCACTTAACTTCTCTGTGCCTCAGTTACCTCATCTGTAAAATGGGGATTAAGACTGTGAGCCCCACGTGGGGCAACCTGATTCCCCTGTGTCTACCCCAGCGCTTAGAACAGTGCTCTGCACATAGTAAGCGCTTAACAAATACCAACATTAACTAAATCGATGGCAGATAGAGGCGGGTCGTTCTGGGAGAGATGTGTCCATGGCCTCGCTATGGGTCGGAGACGACTCGACGGCGTAAAACATGACAAGACCCCAGTGCTTAGGCAGTGCCTGGCTCATAGTCTTCCCTTCTAGACTGTAAACTTGTAGTGGGCAGAAGCAGCGTGGCATAGTGGAAAGAACACGGGCTTGGGAGTCAGAGGTCGTGGGTTCTAATCCCAGCTCCGCCACTGATCAACTGTGTGACTTTGGGCAAGTCACTTGCTTCTCTGTGCCTCAGTTACCTCATCTGTAAAGTGGGGATTAAGATTGTGAACCCCACATAGGACATCCTGATTATCCTGTATCTTCCCGAGTGCTTAGAATAGTGCTTGGCACATAGCGCTTAACAAATGCCATTATTAATAATGTTGGTATTTGTTAAGCGCTTACTATGTGCAGAGCACTGTTCTAAGCGCTGGGGTAGACACAGGGGAATCAGGTTGTCCCATGTGGGGCTCACAGTCTTAATCCCCATTTTGCAGACAAGGGAATTGAGGCACAGAGAAGTTAAGTGACTTGCCCACAGTCACACAGCTGACAAGTGGCAGAGTTGGGATTTGAACCCATGAACTCTGACTCCCCTTATTATTACTATTATTATCGTCTTTAAAACACTGCCTATAAAGCTCTTAATCCCCTTGCCCCCTCCTACCTCACACCTTGTTACTCTCCTGCCACAACCCAGCCCACACTCTTCTAACCTAATGCTAACCATCTCACTGTACCTCCATCTCATCTATATCATTCATTCTTTCATTCAATCATATTTATTGAGCGCTTACTGTGCGCAGAGCACTGTACTAAGCTCTTGGAAAGTACAATTCAGCAATAAAGAGAGACAATCCCTGCCCACACCGGGTTCACAGTCTAGAAGGGGGGAGGCAGACATCAAAACAAGTAAACAGGCATCAATGTAAATAAATAGAATTATAGATATGTACATATATGTGCAAGTGCGTGGCGGAGTGGAAAGCACGGATTTAGGAGTCAGAGGTCATGGGTTCTAATCCTGGCTCTGCCACCTGTCAGCTGTGTGGGCAAGTCACTTAACTTTTGAGAGTTGAGGAAACCGAGGCAGAAAGAAGTTAAGAGATTTTCTTAAGGTCACACAAGGAAGTAGCAAAGGTAGGATCAGAACCCAGGTCCTCTGACTTTCAGGTTGATGCGCTCTCCACTAAGCCATGTTGCTTCTTTGAATATGGAGCAGGAATAAGTACTTTGGATTTGTTGCCAGAACATAACCAGCTTGGGCACTCTCTTTTCTTCCCTCTTGGTCTGCATTTCCTTCTTAATTTCTCTGTGCCACAGTTTCCTCAACTCTCAAATGAGAATTTCAGACCTGCTCTCCCTCTTTCTTAGATTGTCAGCCCCATGTCAGTCAATCATATTTATTGAGCGCTTACTTGGTGCAGAGCACTGTACTAAGCACTTGGGGTACCAATTTATTCATTCATTCATTTAATCGTATTGAGCGCTTACTGTGTGCAGAGCACTGTACTAAGCACTTGGGAGAGTTAAAGAGGTCCAATGCCACAGCAGCATGTCTGGAAGAGAATTGGGTCCCGCAGCAGGCATGTTGGCGCTCCAGATTTGACTTTCTGCGAGCAAGACTCACCTTTGGCAGGCCCTGAAAGCCCCCACCTCTGCCGTACACCTGCAGAGTGACCTTAGGCAAGTCACTTAACTTCTCTATGCCTCAGTTCCTTCAGCTGTCAAATGGGGATTCAATACCCATTCTCTCTTCTACTTAGACTGCGAGCCCCGTTTGGGAGAGGTACTGTATCCAATCTGTTGAACTTATAACTATCCCAGCGCTTAGGACAATGTTTGACAAGTAGTATGCGCTTAACGAAGATAATAATAATAATAATAGGAAGGTCAGGGAACCATCGGTGGGATAAACCAGCTGAACATTGTTCTTGTCTGCCTGTCTCCCCCGATTAGACTGTAAGCCCGTCAAAGGGCAGGGACTGTCTCTATCTGTTGCTGATTTGTATGTTCCAAGCGCTTAGTACAGTGCTCTGCACATAGTAAGCGCTCAATAAATACTATTGAATGAATGAATGAATGAGTGAGTGAATGAACAGACCATTGGCATCCCGCTTCTTGCAGAGCTCTGTGATTTACCTTAAAAAACCCACGTCGTGTATGCCGGATGACTCCCAGAGTGATTTAATGGTCCAAACTGTCTAGGAAGGGAGTTGCCCGTTGGTTAGGGAGAATTATTTTGGGATACGGTATCTTTGCTTAGAGTGTATTTGAAATCCACTAAAGTACAAACTGGGACCGGCCAGAAAATAAACCGTGGACTGAAAAATACCCGTCCGTTTCCAGGCACAGAAGCGGAAGAAGGACAGTTTTGTAAACACGAACGCTTCGAATCTCGGTCTGGTCGAACGTTGTCCGTTGCCGTCTGATCACACTGCTCTCTGGGGCCATGGAGAATGTCAGAGGGTTGGGGAGAAATTGTTGGCAAAGCAGCCCGGTCAGCGTGAGCCTGTCGGGCTACAGGTTGATACTGTTTCCAACAGGGAGTCCAGCAAAGAGGCCTCTTTAATAATAATAAGGAGAAGAATGGCATTTGTTAAGCGCTTAGTATGTGCAAAGCACTGATCTAAGCGCTTGAGGTTCATGCTGGAAAGACTAAATTCTGATCCTCCTAAGCCTAGATAAAGTCCATCTATATTAGAGCTGTCTGTTGGGAGTTTTTTTGTTGCTGTTAGGTAAAAGCACACCTCTCAATGAAGATCCCTCTCAATTTCTTTCTCTGTGTGGAATTTTTTTAAATAAGGAAAATAACTGCAGGACAGTAATTCAGTCGTTGGTATTTATTGAGTGTTTATTATGTGCAGAGCACTGTTCTAAGCCCTTGGGAGAATTAGCAGACATATTCTCTGCCCATAATGTTGTAAAAATCCCCAGTAACCTCCCATCATCCCATAATATGTCTCTTCAATCAATCAGTGGTATTTATTTGTCGAGAAGCAGCGTGGCTCAGCGGAAAGAGCCCGGGCTTGAGCGTCAGAGGTTGTGGGTCCTAATCCCGGCTCCGCCGCTTGACAGCTGTGTGACTTTGGGCAAGTCTCTTAACTTCTCTGTGCCTCAGTTATCTCAGCTGTAAAATGGGGATTAAGACTGTGAGCCCCATGTGGGACAACCTGATTAACCTGTATCTACCCCAGCACGTAGAACAGTGCTTGGCTCATAGTAAGCGCTTAAAAAATACCAGCATTATTATTATTATTGAGTGCTTAGTGTGTGCAGAACACTGTACTAAATACTTTGGGGAGTACATATGATACAAGAGAGCTGGTAGGTATGTTCCCCACCCAAAAAGAGTTTACAGAGTGGGAGACAGACATTTAAATGAGGGATGTGGACATAAGTGCTGTGGGGTTGAGGATGGGGTGAATATGAAGTGCTTAAAGAATACAGATCCAGGTGAGTAGCCAATTTAGAAGGAAAGGAAAGGGGAGGGAAATGGGATTAGTCATTGAGAAGCAACGTGGTGTAGCGGACAGAGCCCGGGCCTAGGAGTCAGAAGGGCCTGGGTTCTATTTCTGACTCCCCCAATAGTCTGCTGTGTGACCTTGGGCAAATCACTTAATGTTGATATTTGTTAAGCGCTTACTATGTGCCGAGCACTGTTCTAAGCGCTGGGGTAGACATAGGGGAATCAGGTTGTCCCACGTGGGGCTCACAGTCTTAATCCCCATTTTACAGATGAGGGAACTGAGGCACAGAGAAGTTAAGTGACTTGCCCACAGTCACACAGCCAACAAGTGGCAGAGCTGGGATTCGAACTCATGAGTCCTGACTTCAAAGCCCATGCTCTTTCCACTGAGCCACGCTGCTTCTCCGGGAAGCAGCATGGGAAGCTTCACTTATGGGAAGCAGCATAGCTCAGTGAAAAAGAGCCTGGGCTTCGGAGTCAGAGGTCATGGGTTCGACTCCCGGCTCTGCCACTTGTCAGCTGTGTGACTCTGGGCAAGTCACTTAACTTCTCTGGGCCTCAGTTACCTCATCTGTAAAATGGGGATTAACTGTGAGCCTCACGTGGGACAACCTGATTACCCTGTATCTACCCCAGCGCTTAGAACAGTGCTCGGCACATAGTAAGCGCTTAACAAATACCAACATTATTATAATTATTATTATTCACTTCTCTGTGCCTCAGTTCCCTCATCTGGAAACTGGCGATTAAGACCGAGAGCCCCGTGTGTTGTCTGTTCAACCCAATTTGCTTGTATCACCTGACCGCTTAGTACAGTGCCTGGCACAAATAAGCATTTACCAAATACCACAATTATTATTACTTGCTCGTATCCACCCGAGCGCTTAGTACAGTGCCAGGCAAATACCACGATTATTACTATTATCATTATCATCCTATCTTCTGTAGCATAGGAATCTGTAGGGATTTCACACGCCAAAGCTATCAGTAGGTGATCGACCGCCAGTCTGATCCACGAGACTCAGAAACTGCCTCGATCGCTTGAGCCACTTGCTGAGAAAGGGAAGAAGGAATATGGGCAAAGCGAACCTTAATGGGAGGAGTCCGGACCTGGGATTCAGAGGACCTGAGTTCTAATCCCAGCTCCTCCAGGTGCCTGCTGGCGGCCTCGAGCAAGTCACTTGGCATTTCCGGGCCTCAGTTTCCTCATCTGTCAAAAGGGGATTCGATACCTGGTCTCCCTCCTACTTAGCCTGTGAGCCCCACTTGGGACAGGGACCGTGTCCCACCCGACTGTCTGGTGTCCGCCCCAGTGCTTAGTACGGGGCACACAGTAAGCCCATTTCCCCCTTTAAGCTGTCGTCTCGTGTGGGCAGGGAATGTGTCTGTTTATTGTTATGGCGTACTCTCCCAAGCGCTTAGTACAGTGCTCCGCACACAACAAGTACTCAATAAAGAGATTGACTGAGTGACTAATTGAGGGAATGTGGGTGAGATTGGCTCTTCTTAGCTGCCGCTTCCTGAGGAGGGAGGATAAGAATTGGCAAAAATACGAAAGGCTTCTGAACGTACCCTTCCCGATACCTGGGTTGCAGCTGACGGGCAACAGGTTTGGCTTGGCTCTGCATCTTCTTGGCTGTAAACTCTCCCCTAGACTGAAAGCTCGTCCTTTTAACTGTAAGCTCACTGTGGGCAAGGAGAACGGTTGAGGAAACTGAGGCACCGAGAAATGACTCACCCAAGGTCACACGGCAAGCAGCCGGCAGAACCGAGATTAGAACCCAAGTCCTCTGACTCCCAGGCCCGTGCTCTTTCCATCCGCTACCATCCAATCTTCCCACCCTCTCTCTCTCTTACCCCTCTCGCTTGCCCGGAGGTGGGCAGTGCCAGTCTTGGGACTAAAATGGCTTAGTGGTTAGAGCATGGGTTTGGGAGGCAGCAGATCATGGGTTCTAATCCCGACTCTACCGCTTGTCTGCTATGTGACCTGGGGCAAGTCACTTAACTTCTGTGCCTCAGTTACCTCATCTGTAAAATGGGGATGAAGACTGAGCCCTACGTGGGACAACCTGATTACCTTGTATCTCCCCCAGCACGTAGAACAGCGCTTAACAAATACCAACATTATTTAATTTCTCTTCAAAACGTGCAAAACGGGGAGTGAGACTGTGAGCCCCACATGGGGACAAATCCAACCTGATTTGCTTTGTATCCACCCCAGCGCTTAGTACAGTGCCTGGCACCTAGTAAGCGCTTAACAAATGCCATAATTATTATTATTACCCAGCTGCTTATGCCAGCCCTGCGTACTAATCACTCAACAACTGATTTCCTTTTATCTACCCAAGTGTTTAGTAAAGTGGTTTCCACTAATAAATACCAAATACCAAAAGTTCTTTATAGACTGTAAGCCCGTCAAAGGGCAGGGACTGTCTCTATCTGTTACCGATTTGTACACTCCAAGCACTTAGTACAGTGCTTTGCACATAGTAAGCGCTCAATAAATGCTATTGAATGAATTAGATAATAAATCTCAAACCAGAGTCTCTAGGTAAGATCTATATCTATAATTCTATTTGCCTATTTTGATGCTACTGATGCCTGTCCACTTGTTTTGTCGTCTGTCTCCCCCTTCTAGACTGTGAGCCCGTTGTTGGGTGGGGATTGTCTCTATCGGTTGCCTAATTGTACTTTCCAAGCATTTAGTACAGTGCTCTGCACACAGTAAGCGCTCAGGAAATACAATTGAATGAATGAATGAATCTCACCACACTGGCAAACACTGCACACCAGCCATAGGTCTCAGCTCTGAGTCATTCAGTGTTATTTATTGAGCGCTTACCACGTGCAGAGCGCTCGGGAGAGTACAGTACAGCAGAGTTGGTTAGACGTATTCCCTACTCACAACAAGCTCACAGTCTCGAGGGGGAGAGAGATGTTAATGTAAAGAATTACTTTTAGAGAAGCAGCACGGCTCAGTGGAAAGAGCCCTGGTTTGGGTGTCAAAGGTCAAGGGTTCGAATGCCGACTCTGCCACTTGTCAGCTGTGTGACTGTGGGCAGGTCACTTGACTTCTCTGTGCCTCAGTTACCTCATCTGTCAAATGAGGATGAAGACTGTGAGCCTCACGCGGGACAACCTGATGACCCTGTATCTCCCCCAGTGCTTTGAACAGTGCTCTGCACATAGTAAGGGCTCAAGTACCACCATTATTATTATTATTTAGAGTTTTGTACCTAAGTGCTGTGGGGCTGGGGGAGGGTGGGAGCAAATAAAGGGAGCAGATCATGGTGACGCAAAGGCCTGAGAAGCAACGTGGCCCAGGGGGTAGAGCCCGGGCCTGGGAGTCAGAAGGACCCGGGTTCTAATTCCAGCTGCACCATTTGTCTGCTCTGTGACCTTGGGAAAGTCGCTTCGCTCTTTCGTGCCTCAGTTCCCTCATCTGTAAGAAGGGGTTAAGACATGTGGGACGGGGCCTGTATCCAACCTGATTCAATGCCTCCACCCCAGTGCTTAGGAAGCGCTTAGCAAATATTAAAAAAGAGGTCTCTTAGAGGAGATGTGCCTTCCTTAAGCATTCACAGAGAGGATGGTGATTTTTTTTTTAATCCAAGGAGATTTCTTCAAAAGCTCTTCTTCCTGCTGCCAGAGACTGACTTCATCTTCCCTCCCGTCTCCGAGAATCTTTATCGCAGTAGCTCCTTAGGGTTTCAGAACTGTCTTTGATCATTCGGCCCGACACGAGCGGAGCCTAATTTACACCATCTCACTGTGATGCCGGTTGGCTTTCCCTGTCAGACCACGCCGACGAATGCCCAAATAGTACCAGAGGGTTTTTGCTCTAAAGGATGACACGTTCATTTCGGCTAGTCTCCTTCTCCCTCTGCTCCCATATTCTCCCTTTTCCACCCTCCCTATTGCATTCATTCGGTGCCCTCTTAATAACATTCCTTAGCAGCCGGCACTTACATTGGGTCGAAACCTCCGACGCCCAGGGCGATCGGAGTGTGGGCAGAGGGTGGGTGACTTTGTACTTTCCCAAATGGTTAGTTCATTGCATCATCCTGTGGGTGCTCAGTAAATTCCATTCTGCCTACTGGCATTGTTGCTCCTATCCCGGTTCCGCCGTTTGTCTGCTGTGGGACCTTGGACAAGTCACTTCACTTCTCTGGGCCTCGGTGACCTCATCTGGAAAATGGGGATTGAGACTGTGAGCCCCACATGGGACAGGGACTGTGACCAACCTGATCGCCAACAGAGAAGCAGCGTGGCTCAGTGGAAAGAACTCGGGCTTGGGAGTCAGAGGTCATGAGTTCGAATCCCGGCTCTGCCACTTGTCAGCTGTGTGACTGTGGGCAAGTCACTTCACTTCTCTGTGCCTCACTTACCTCATCTGTAAAATGGGGATTAACTGTGAGCCTCACGTGGGACAACCTGATGACCCTATATCTACCCCAGCGCTTAGAACAGTGCTTGGCACAGTCCCTGGCACATAGTAAGTGCTTAATAAATACCACAGTTATAATTATTAATATTATTACTACTACAGTTGATTTCCCTTTGAACCGATGCCCTGGCCATTTTGGCTTTCCAGAGTTAGCTTGGTCTATGAAATTCTTGCAAGCAGTGTAGCCTAGAGGAAAAAATGCGAGCCTGGGAGTCAGAGCACCTGGCTTTCTAATCCTGGCTCCACCACCTAGTGCTATTGTGTGACCCTGAGCAAGTCACTTGACTTCTCCGTGCCTCGGTTCCTTTGTCCGCACAGTGGGGATTCAGTGCCTGTCCTCCCACCTTCTTAAACTGTGAGCCCCATGTGGGATCTGATTCTGTCGAATGTTTCGCAGCACTTAGTATGGTGCTTGTCATATAGTCTGCACTTAACAAATGCCACAGTCATTATTTTAATTTTCATTTTTATTGTCATTATTATTGATAATAATAATAATAAAAACACATTACAATGTGCTGCACCTTGCCCCGCCTCAAAACTCATTAATTGTGGTACTTGCTAAGCCCTTACGATGGGCACTGTATTAAGCGCTGGGGTGGATATAAGCAAATCAAGTTGGACATAGTCCCTGCTCCCTGTGGGGCTCACAGTCTCTAAACCCATTTTCCTGATGAGGGAACTGAGGCACAGAGAAGTGAAGTGACTTGCCCAAGGTTTTCCAGCAGACATGTGGCGGAGCCGGAATTAGAACCCATGACCTTCTGATTCCCAGGCCTGTGCCATGCTGGATTGAAAGACTACAAGGATGCCTCCCAAACCACCAGCCCTTACCTCCAATTCATTCATTCAATAGTATTTCATTCAATAGTATTTATGTACTAATGTACATAAATAATGTACATATTAGTACATGTACAATGTACCAATTGCTTGGGAGATTATAATAAAGTAGGTAAACGCGATCCCGCATCGTTATCCTCCTCTTCCTCCTCCTCATATTCCACCTCCGTTACGTTGGATACAGTCGGGCTCACAGTGCAAGTGGAAGGGACAGCAGGAGAACTGAGGCACAGAGAAGTTAAGTGACTTGCCCAAGATCCACACAGCAAGCAACAGCAAGCAGCAAGCCCCTCCTCCCCCTCCTCCCTCCCTCTGCTCTTCCCCTCCCCACGGCACTTGTGCATATTTGTATATATTATTTATTACTCTTTTATTAATGATATGTATATATTCTGTGATTCTATTTATCTTGGTGGTACTGATCCCTGGCTACTTGTTTTGAGACTGTGAGCCCGTCGTTGGGCAGGAATTGTCTCTTATCTGTTGCCGAATTGGACATTCCAAGCGCTTAGTACAGTGCTCTGTGCTCAGTAAGTGCTCAATAAATATAATTGGATGAATGAATGAATTAATTAATTAATGAAGAAAGGAAGCAACCAACTGTCAGAGTCGAGATTAGAGCCCAGGTCTTCTGATGTCCAGGCCTTTGGTCTTTCCAGTAGGCCATACCGATTCTCAGTTAATTTCAATTGTCTGTACTGATATGACTCTCTAATTCAGCCATAATAATAATTGTGGTATTTGTTAAGCACTTACTATGTACCAGGCACTGTATTAAGCGCTGGGGTGGGTACAAGCAAACCGGGTTGGACCCAATCCCTGTCCCATGTGGGGCTCACGATCTCAATCCCCATTGTACAGATGAGGTAACTGAGGCTCAGAGAAATTAAGTAACGTGCCCAAGGTCACACAGCAAACAAGTGGTGGAGCGGGATTAGAATCCATGACCATCTGACTCCCAGGTTCGGACTCTATCCTCTACACCACGCTGCTCCTACTTTTGTGTTTTTAACAGAGCAGCTATTGAATTCTGCTTTCATTATTCCAAAGACAGTGCTCAATGCTGTCAAATACATTTTCAACTTCTTATCTTTATTTTTATCTTCTCCTTTAACACACCTGGCATCCTTTTAGGGAGATTGGATTTTTATTTTTTCGAGGTTTTTTTTTTTTTTTGAAAGAACTGACTTTTTGATTTTGATTCCCTGCAAAATGTCATTTCAGGAAGTGACTGGAATTGTTTGGGAACAAACCAATTTTTTTTGATAAAACTGACTTTCTGATTTTGATTCCCTGTAAAATATCATTTCAGGAAGTGGCAGGAATTGTTGGGGAACAAACCAAAAAGGTAAAACTGTACAGGCTACTACAAATTCCTGTCTTGGAGCAAATAAAATTAAGTAGGATTTAACTATTTTCTGAATTCTTTATTTCTATTACCATCTTTTTCTGGCCACTTTGCACCTAGATTTAGCTTAAATCCAGCTCATGACTGAAATACAGAAGTAAGACACTATAATTTGTGAAGGGTTGGGGATTGGTAGGTAGGGACTGTCTCTATTTGTTGCCGAATTGTACTTTCCAAACGCTTAGTACAGTGCTCTGCACACAATAAGCGCCCAATAAATATAATTGAATGAATGAATGAATGGTGTGTAGTTTTAGAAAGCAACTTACTGAATGGACGAGGGTCTGTTTTGATGGATGACTCTCGAGTTGCTTTTTTCAGTGTGGAAAAACAGCCAAAGAAAGAACCCTGTATTTTTTGGGTGGCTAAAATCATTTTGACAGAATTGCTGATTCAAAAGTCCTAAATATCCTTGAACAAAATGAAGGCATATATCCATACGTCATTCAGAAGCTTCCCAGAAGAACGGGCTAATGGAAATGCCGTCCGCGAAAGGAGTAGAGGCCGTTTTACTGATGCATTGTTCTCTCCCAAGTGCTTCGTGCAGTGTTCTGCACACAGTAAGCGCTCAATAAATACCGTTGTTGATGGTGACGCTTACCTGGAGAAAAGGAAGTTACTGAAATGGGGATTTTCAAGCAATAGTATTTATTGAGCGGTTACTATGTGCAGAGCACTGTACTAAGCACTTGGAATATACAATTTGGCAACAGATAGAGACAGTCCCTGCCCAGTGATGGGCTCAAAGTCTAAACGGGGGAGACAGACAGCAATGCAAAACAGAAATAAGACAACATCATCAAGATGAATAGAATCGAGGAGATATACATTCACATTATACATTAACAAAATAAATAGGGTAATAAATAATATATGCAATGAGCACAGTGCTGAGGGGAGGGGAAGGGGGAAGAGCAGAGGGTGAGGGGAGGGAGGGGTGGGAGAGCAGAGGGAAAGGGGGACTCAGTTTGGGAAGGCCTCCTGGAGGAGGTGAGCTCTCACTTGGGAGAGGACTCTCCAGTAGAGTTGGTAGACACACAGTCCCTGCCCACAACGAGCTCACAGTCTAGAGGAGAATTTCATTCTCTCACATCTCGTATCTGGATGACTTTCTGAGGGTCTCTGGGACCTCGTATCCTGGGGAGCAGCAGGCAAGCTCAGCTGATGGTTCCAGAAGCAGCAACCTGGGGTCAGATCTAGGGCTGGAGGCAACAGTTCTCTATCAGGCCTGACCTTGGTTCATCTGGTGGTTCTCCAAAAGTCAGAATCCCACAATTCCACAGCACAAGTCTGCACAGGCAGCACCATCTGTTTGGTCTCAATCCTACTGGCCATGGACTGGAAGAGACCTCTCTGCTGTGGGCAGTAACTGTTGCTGGTTTTCTTTCTTTCTTTCTTTCTTTCTTTCTTTCTTTCTTTCTTTCTTTCTTTCTTTCTTTCTTTCTTTCTTTCTTTCTTTCTTTCTTTCTTTCTTTCTTTCTTTCTTTCTTTCTTTCTTTCTTTCTTTCTTTCCTTCTTTCTTTCCTTCCTTCCTTCCTTCCTTCCTTCCTTCCTTCCTTCCTTCCTTCCTTCCTTCCTTCCTTCCTTCCTTCCTTCCTTCCTTCCTTCCTTCCTTCCTTCCTTCTTTCTTTCTTTCTTTCTTTCTTTCTTTCCCCCTTCCTCCCTGCCTCCCTGCCTCCCTTCCTCCCTCCCTTCCTCCCTTCCTCCCTCCCTCCCTCCCTCCCTTCCTCCCTTCCTCCCTTCCTCCCTCCCTCCCTCCCTCACTCCCTCTCTCTCTCTCTCCTTCTCTCTCTCTCTCTCTCTCTCTCCTTCTCTCCTTCTCTCTCTCTCTCTCTCTCTCTCTCTCTTTCTCACATAAAGAATGAAGAGTAGAAGTTTCTATGGGTGTATGCATTGGTTTTTTTCGAATAGAGAGACGTGAGGAGTAATTTAGGCCTGTAATTTGGGGTTAGAGATCACTCTTAAATTGAATTTTTTTATGGTATCTGTTAAGCACTTCCAATGTGCCAGACACTGTACGAAACACCGGGATAGATATAAACTAACCAGGTTGGAAATAGTCCAAGTTTCACAAGAGGCACACAGTTTTAATTCCCATTTTACAGATGAGGTAACTGAGGCATGTGGAGTTGACTGGCCTAAGGTCTTACAGCAGACACGTAGAAGAGCCGGGATTAGAACCCAGGTCCTCTTACTCCCAGTTCTTTGCCTTATATTAATAGTAATAATGGTATTTGTTAAGTGCTTACTATTTGCCAAGTACTGTTAAAGTGCTGGAGTAGATACAAGGTAATCAGGTTGTCAACCCACCCCCAGCCCCACATCTCTTCATTCATTTGTATTTATTGAGCGCTTACTGTGTGCGGAGTACTGTACTAAGCGCTTGGAAACTACAGTTAGACAACAGAGACAATCCCTACCCAACAACTTATCTCTCATTTATTTATATTAATGTCTGTCTCCCCCGCTAGACTGTAAGCTTGTCGAGGGCGGGGAATGAGTCTATTCTTCTAGCATACTCTGCCAAGTGCTTAGTACAGTGCTCTGCCCACAGTAAGCGCTCAATAAATACGATTGAATGAATGAATGATCTACCCCAGCGCTTAGCACAGTGCTTGACACATAGTACGGGCTTAGGAAATTGAAAAGAAGAAAAGAGAGTGGTTGAATTGGGAATGTTCCGGAGGCCTCTCCCTCACTCCCCTTTGTAATTTCTACGCAGATTACCAGCGGCTGATGACGGTGGCTGAAGGGATCACCACGCTTCTCTTCCCTTTCCAGTGGCAGCACGTCTATGTGCCCATCCTGCCCGCCTCTCTCCTCCATTTTCTCGACGCCCCCGTCCCTTACCTCATGGGCCTGCAATCCAAAGAAGGCGCGGACCGATCCAAACTGGAACTCCCCCAGGAGGTAAGCGCTCTAGCCGGACCGGAACTCGGACCCGCTTCGGGTCAGTCGAGAAACCCGTGGGCGGCGGCCCACGGACCTCCCTGACCCGTGACTCTATCTCCAATTCCGCTTATTTATATTGATGTTCTTGATGCCTGTTTACTTGTTCTGATGCCTGTCTCCCACCTTCTAGATTGTGAGCCCATTGTTGGGTAGGGATTGTCTCTATTTATTGCTGAATTGTACCTTCCAAGGGCTTTTTACAGTGCTCTGCACACAGTAAGCGCTCAATAAATACGAATGATTGATTTTTCAAGTCACCCCTGACCCCGCTCCTTCTTTAATGGAGAAGCAGAGTGGCCCAGTGGGTAGAGAACGGGGCTGGGAGTCAGAAGGACCTGGGTTCTAATGCCAGCTCCACCACTTGTCTGCTGTGTGACCTCGGGCAAGTCCCTTTAACGCCTCTCTGGGCCTCAGTTACCTCATCTGGAAAATGGGAATTAGGACTGTGAGTCCCTTGTGGGACAAGGACTGTGTCCAACCTGATTAGCTTGGATCTACCCCAGTGCTTAGAACAGTACTTGGCACATAGTAAGCGCCTAACAAATACCATCATTGCACAGTGAACGGCACCGGATAGTGATTAGTACAGTGCTCCGCACACAGTAAGTGCTCAATAAATACGATTGATTTATTGATTGAATTGGTATTTCCTGTCTCCCCTCTAGACTGTAAGTTCACTGTGGGCAGGGAATGTGTCTACCAAGTCTGTTATATTGTACTCTCCCAAGCGCTTATTACAGTGTTCATCTCACAATAAGCACTCAATGAATATGATTTTTTAAATGATATTTGTGAAGCACTTGCTATGTGCCAGGCACCAAAGTAAGCGCTGGGTTAGATACAAGGTAATTAAGTTGGTCACGGTCCATGTCCCATATGGACTGAACTTCTCTCTGCCTCAGTTCCCTCTTCTGTAAAATGGGGTTTGAGACTGTGAGCCCCACGTGGGACAGGGACTGTGTCCAACCTGATTAGCTGGTATCTACCCCAGTGCTTAGTACAGTGCCTGGCACATAAAAAGTGCTTAGTAAATACCATTATTATTATTACATGGGCCTCACCATCTTAATCCCCATTTTACAGCTGAGGTAACTGCAGCCCAGAGAAGTGAAGCGACTTGCCCGAGGTGACACAGCAGACAGACAGTGGAGACAGAATTAGAACCCAGGTCCTCTGACTCTCAGGCCCCTGGTTGTTCCCTTAGACCATGCCACTTCTCATTTCATTGAAGCCACTTCTCATTTCATTGATTGATTATTGAGCACTTCCTGAGCGTAGTGTAACATTCATTCATTCACTCATTCAGTCATTTATTGAGCGCTTATTATGTGCAGAGCACTATACTAAGCCTTTGAAATGTACAGTTTGGCAACAGATAGAGACAATCCCTGCCTAACAACAAGCTCACAGTCTAAAATGGGGAGACAGACAACAAAACAAAATAGGTAGTCAGGCATCAATACCATCAAGATAAATTGAATCATAGATATATACACGTCATTAATAAAATAGACTGATAATATATACAAATACATACAAGTGCTGTAGGGAAGGGGCAGGGAGTAGAACAGAGGGAGGGAGTCGGGGCAATGGGAAGGGCAGGAAGGGCGGGGGGGGGGGGCTCAGTCTGGGAAGGCCTCCTGGAGGAGGTGAGCTCTCAGTAGGGTTTTGAAGAGGGGAAGAGAGTGAGTTTGGCAGAGGTGAGGAGGGAGGGCATTCCGGGACAGCGGGGGGACGTGGCCCAGGGGTCGACGGCGGGACAGGTGACAACGAGACCCCGTGAGGAGGTGAGCGGCGGCAGAGGAGCAAAGTGTATGGACTGGGCTGGAGAAGGAGAGAAAGGTGAGGTAGGAGGGACCAAGGTGATGGACAGCTTTGAAGCCAGAGTGAGGAGTTTTTGTTTCATGCAAAGGTTGATAGGCAACCACTGGAGATTTTTGAGGAGGGGAGTGACAGGCCCAGAGCGATTCGGTAGAAAGATGATCCGGGCAGCGGAACGAAGTATACACTGGAGCGGGGAGAGACAGGAGGATGGGAGATCAGAGAGGAGGCTGATGAAATAATCCAGTGGGGATATTATGAGAGATTGTACCAGGAAGGTAGCAGTTCGGGTGGAGAGGAAAGGGTGGATCTTGACGATGTTATGAAGGTGAGACTGGTAGGTTCTGATGACGGATTGGATGTGTGAGGTGAATGAGAGAGCAGAGTCAAGGATGGCACCAAGGTTGCGGACCTGTGAGACGGGAGGGACTCTAGTGCCGTCTACAGTGACGGGAAGGTCAGGGCGAGGATGGGGTTTGGGAGGGAAGATAAGGAGCTCAGTCTTGGACATGTTGAGTTTTAGGTGGTGGGGGGACATCCAGGTGGAGATGTCCTGAAGGCAGGAGGAGATATGAACCCTGAGCTATCCTTAGCAATTTTATGAAATTTAGCCTTGGGTATGATCAATGTATTCACTGAGCACCTACGATATGTGGAATACTGGAATGAGCACTTGGGAGAGTACAATACGGCAGTTAGCAGACACGATCCCATACCCCCTGGTCCAGCTCAGAAACAGAAAGATGTCGAGTTCTTTGTGAAAGTGCCAAAAGAAATTACTTTATAAAATCTCAGGCTCTTTTCACTTCTCTTCAGAAATGTGCTCTCGTCAGAAATCATTTTCATGGTACATCTTCTGCTCCTGCAAAGTCAGGTCCCAGAGGAGGGCAGGCATATATTTTTTCTAAGTTGAGCAGGTTTTGATCCAGGGTAGTCAAGCTATTTTTATTGCTTCATTTGAGAACCACCCCCATACCTGATGCTAGGTTTTCTTTTCTTTTTTTTATAGTATTTTTTAAGCACTTACTGGGTGCCAGGCAGTATTCTAAGCGCTGGAGTTGTTACGCGTCCATGTCTCACGTGGGGCTCACGGTCTTAATCCCCATATTATAGATGAGGAAAGTGAGGCACAGTGAAGTGACTTTCCCAGGGTCATCCAGCAGACAGGTATCAGAGTGAGGATTAGAACCCAGATCCTTCTGACTCCCAGGCCTGTGCTCTGTCCACTGGGCCACATTGCTTTTGGGCGAGGGCTGACAAAGTGGAGAGGCAGATATTTTCCCTGTCCATTCTGCTCAGCCAGCTGCCATAGACCTCACCCCCTCCAAAGACTTAAGCTTCCGCTCTTTAGATTGGAAGTTCGTTGCCGGCAGGGAACATGTCCACCAAATGTATTGAAGCGTTTTCTGGCCCAGTGGCAAGAGCACGGGCCTGGGAGTCAGAGGACCTGTGTTCATTCATTCAATTGTATTTATTGAGCGCTAACTGTGTGCAGAGCACTGGACTAAATGCTTGGAAGAGCACAGTTGAACAGTAAACATTCCCTGCCCACAAGGAGCTTGCAGCCTGGAGGGTTCTAATCCCGACTCCGCCACTTGTCTGCTGTGTGACCTTGGGCAAGTCCCTTCACTTTTCTGGGCCTCAGTTACCTCATCTGGAAAATGGGAATTAAGATTATGAGCCCTGTGTGGGACAGGAATGGGTCCAACCTGATTACCTTGTATTTGTCCCAGTGCTTAGAACAGTGCTTGGCACACAGTGAGTGCTTAATGCCATTATTATTATTACTATTATTATTCCCTCTCAAGAGCTTAGTACAATGCTGTACACATAGAAAACACTTAATAAATACCACTGCTTGATAGGGACCCTCTTTACTGGAGTGAAGGAGCAAAGGAAAGAGTGGAAATGGGAGCTTCGAGAAGATATTTTCGCACTTTTCTTCCCCTTCTCAGGAGAGTGGATGGACAACTAGGTAACTTACTGGGATCTCAGGTGGGTAGGTTTTTTAAAAAATGTAGTTTCAAGAGGATAAAATCAGCATGGCCTAGCAGAAAGAGCATAGAAGAAGGATCTAGGAAACCCAGGTCTCAGCTCTGCCATTGGTCTGCTGGGTGACCTTGGTCAAGTCACTTGACCTCTTTGGGGCTCAGTCTCTTCATCTGTAAAATAAGGATAAGGTCAGGGACAGGGACTATCTCCAATCTGATAAACTCATATACCCTCCAGAACAGAGCTCATATCAGTCAATAGGGTTTTTTTTGAGCGCTTACTGTGTGCAGAGCACTGTAGTCAGTGCTTGGGAGAGTTGGTAAGCACGATAGACATTCAAAAAAATTACAGGGAGGGGAATCAGGTCGGCAGTGTGGAACGGGGGAAGAATAGGAAGGGAGATGTGAAGTTAATCAGGGAAGGCTTCCTAGGGGAGATGTGATTTTTGTAGGGCTCTGAAAAAGGGGAGAGAGGTGATCTGTTAGCTAGGGAGGGGAGGGAGCTCCAGCCAGGAGTGAGGATGTGAGCAGAAGGTTGACAGTGAGATAGACAAGAGTGGTGTGAGTAGGTTTGTGTTAGAGAAGTGAAGTGTGTGGGCTGGGTTGTAGCTAGGGAGAAGCAAGGATGGAGAGGAGGAGGAGGTGAGGAGTTTCTGTTTGCTACATGCCATTAGCACAAGAAAAAAATTCATCACGTTCATAGTCCACAATCCCCATTAGACATTTTAGAGATTTTTTTTTTTATTCCAAACTGGGAAATAAATTCCTTTCTGTTAACAATATACAGGTTAGAAATGGCCAACTCTGAGACCTTGAAGAGGAAATTTTATTTTTTTCCCCCATTACGAACCTTCCCAGTAGATCTCCACATTCTCATTTTTGCTCTTACAAAAACACACACAAAAAAACCTTTGGGTGGAATTGCAGCCTCATTAGGCAAGTTTTCAACCCAACAGTATTGTTAGATGGTGACAGAACTTCAGAATTTCCAAAGTGACATTATTAATGAGGAGGAGGGAGAAAGAGTAGAAAAGGTAGAGAAATATAATGCCACAGAATATTTGGTGGGTGGTCACTGATGGTTTATTCAGATCCGGAGCTGAAGGATTGGTGTTGTGATGTAGTTCTTTTTAAGAATGTTGAGTCAGAAGGGTTGTGACCTCTTTTCCCTTTTTTAAGCCTTTCAGTGGATGTTTCTCACAGATCCCAGACAGCCGCTTATTACCCAGATGGGAGATGAAAGAAAGCGTGGTAAAATGCTACGGGCAACCTCAGTCCCTTCCATAGAAAATTAACCGCCTCATCTGCCACTCTCGAGGGAAAACTCAAAGCCGCGGCCCTGTAAAGGTCACCAGGAAATCAAAGTACTAGAGGTCAGGGGAGGAGAATGTCACCTCAGATTGTATGTGGAAGGAAGGGGGAGAAGAGAAACCAGAGGTCAGAGGTGTAAAACTCACATTTACTCGTGAGAGGAATTGCTTTTTCTTAAGAGCCGGCAGTCGGGGAGCTGATGGTTTGATCCGGAGATCATGCCTTTGTGGGCTCTCTCCTTTTATTGTCTTTTATTTTGTTATATCCCACTTAGTACAGTGCCCCGCTCACAGAAAGAGCTCAGTAAATGCGATTGACTGACTGACTGACTTTTGGTGTGGCCAGTTCCTTCCTGGAAGGCCACAAGCATCATTCATTCATTCATTCAGTTGTATTTATTGAGCGCTTACTGTGTACTTGTACTAAAAGCATGGGAGAATACAATACAACGGTAGGACTCATTCCCTGCCCACAACGGGCTTACAGTCTAGAGCAGAGGAGATAGACAATATAAATAAATTACTGAGTTAAAAGTTTAATTTTATACACCTGCTTTGTCTCCTTGTTTGTCCCTAGGTTTTAATGCTCTCTCCCTCCCCGTCTCTCTTCCCATTTCTTCCTTCCCTTCCCTTCCTTCCTGTCTCTCTTTCCCTGTCCCTTCTTCCCATCCCTGTCCCTGTCTATCCCTCCCTCCCCCCTATTTCTCTTTCCCTCTCCCTCACTCTTCCTGTATCTCTTTTTCCTCTCCTAATGATAGTAATAGGCATTTGTTAAGCGCTTACTTAACTGTACTAAGTGCCAGGGTGGATACATGCTATTGATGCCTGTCTACTTGTTTTGTTTTGTTGTCTGTCTCCCTCTTCTAGACTGTGAGCCTGTTGTTGGGTAAGGATTGTCTCTATCTGTTGCCAAATTGTACTTTCCAAGTGCTCAGTACAGTGCTCTGCACAGAGTAAGCGCTCAATACATATGATTGAATGGATGAATACAATGGGGCTCACAGGCCTAATCCCCATTTTCCAGATGAGGTAACTGTGACATAGAGAAGTGAAGTGACTTGCCTAAGGTCAAAAGGCAGACAAGGGCGGAGCCAGGATTAGAACCCAGGTCCTTCTGACTTCCAGGCCAGGGCTCTGTCCACTTGGCCATGCTGCTCTTTCTGCCCTCTTCTCTTCCCTATCCCAACAGTGTGTGTTTCTTCTACAATGCCTATAATTGCCCATAGATGTTGAAGCATAGGCTTCTAGGAAGATCGGACATAATAACCTGGGGACAACATAATTTTCGAACCATTATGTCATATTCCTGCTATAGGAAATGTAAAAATTAGCTTAACTACCTCTCCAATTGAAAGTTGAATAGGAGAAAACTAGGATCAAGGGATTCAAAAGCTACTTTCAATACTCTTGTATTCATTCAGTCGTATTTATTGAGCAAAACTTTGAACTAAGAGCTTAACACTATCACATCAGTGTTTTAGCATCCAGTTCAGCGGAAGCAAATGGGTTGGCATTTAAGATTCCAGAACCATTTACTATTTTTTCCCCTTTGAGAATGTTATACATTTCCGTAGACTCACAAAAGCCAGAGAGAAATCCTCTAGAATGTAACCATGTTGTGGGCAGGGAATCATGTTGTGATGTTATATCGTGCTCTCCCAAGCACACAGTAAACTCTCAGTGACTATGGCTAAGCACACTGATGTTGCTCACATACAAACGAAATGATGTTAAACCAAAAAAAAAAAAAATCAGATCACAACTGGCACCAATCAATAAATCAATTGTGTTGAGCACTTACTATGTGCAGAGCACTGTTCTAATTACTTGGGAGAGCACAATACTGCAGAATTAGCAGACACGTTCCCTGCCCATCACAAGCTTACAGTCTAGAGGGCATGGCGAGGCTTTGCAGAAAGTAGATGCCTTATAAAAATAATAATAACTATGGTATTTGTTAAGTGCTTACGATGTGCTAGACGCTGTACTAAGGACTGGGGTGGATACGTGCAAATCGGGTCGGACACAATCCTTGTCCTTTGCCGGGTTCACAGTCTCCATCCCCATTTTACAGATGAGGTAACTGAGGAACAGAGAAGTGAAGTGACTTGCCCAAGGTCACCCAGCAGACAGGTGGCGAAGTTGGGATTAGAACCCATGACTTTATGACTCCCAGGCCGTGCTCTATCCCCTGCGCCATGCTGCTTGTAATGAACGACCGCATCGTTTCACTTTAAGCAGCGAGCTTGGACCGTAGAAGCAGCATGGCTTAGTGGAAAGAGCTCGGGCTTGGGAGTCAGAGATTGTGGGTTCTAATCCCGGGTCTGCCGCTTTTCAATTGTGTGACTTTGGGCAAGCCCTTTTGTTTCTCTGTGCCTCAGTTACCTCATCTGTACAATGGGATTAAGACTGGGAGCCCCACATAGGACTACCTGACTACCTTGTTTCTACCCCAGCTCTTAGAACAGGGCTTGGCACATAGTAAGCGCTTGATGAATACCATTATTATTGTTATTACATTAATTAGCAAAACAGACTGCTCCGTGTTGGAATTTCATAAAATGTACCGTCTCGGCACGTCGAAATTTGCCCGGTTCCATCTCTCTTTTGTGTCTCTCGCTTTCAGGCCAACCTGTGCTTTGTGGACATCGATCACCATTTTATCGAGTTGCCCGAGGAATTCCCACAATTCCCTAACAAGTTGGAATTTATCCAAGAAATCTCCGAGGTTCTCCTTCAGTTCGGGATCCCTCCCGAGGGCAACCTCCACTGCAGCGAGAGCGCCGCCAAACTCAAGAACTTGGTCCTGAACGACCTGGTCATTGACAAAAAGAACGGAAACGTGTCCCCCAGCACCCTCAGCGTGTACGAGCTCCTGAAGGGGAACGAGACCATGGCCCGCCTCCAAGCGCTCGCCAAGAGGACGGGAGTCAGCGTGGACAAAATGGCCCTCGCCGCCCCTCTGGTTGAGAAGGAAAAGGATTTCAAGCTGCAGTGCGAAGAGTCGGAACTAAGGGATTATAAACTCAACGTTCAGCTCCGAGAGGTCTTCGCCAACCGCTTCACCCAGATGTTCGCTGACTACGAGGCTTTCGTGATCCAGACGGCGCAAGACATGGAATCGTGGCTGACCAACAGGGAACAAATGCAGAACTTTGACAAAGTAAAGAGGAGCGATCTCTTCTCGGTTGGGTTTCTGCCTGGGGAAATGGTCATTAGTTTACTTTTTAAAAATGCGGTTGGGCTCAATAATAAAAATAATAATAAGAAGAAGAAGAATTGGAGGATTTCTTAAGTGCTTACCATGTGCCAGGTACTGTACTAAGCACTGGGGGAGATATGAGATAATCAGGTTGGGCGCAGTCCCTGTCCCACAGGGGACTCACAGTCTTAATCCCCATATTGCAGAGGAGGAAACCTAGGCACAGAGAAGTTAAGAGACTTGCCCTCCGTCACCCAGCAGACAAGTGGCAGAGCCGGGATAATTAATAATAAGAATAAGAAGAAGAATAATGGTATTTAATAATGATGATGTTGTTAAGACCTTACTGTGTGCCAACCACTGTTTTAAGCTCTGGGGTAGACACAAGTAAATCAGGTTGGACACAGTTCCTGTTCCACATGGAGCTCACACTCTTGTCCCCGTTTTACAGATGAGGTTACTGAGGCACAGAGAAGTTAAGTGACTTGTCCAGATCACACAGCAGACAAGTAGCAGAGCCGGGATTAGAACCCCGGTCCTTCTGACTCCCAGGCCCTTGCTTTGTATTCTAAGCCAGTAAGTGCTTACTATATAGGACTGTGCTAAACGCCAGAGTGGATACATGCAAATCAGTCCCTGTCCCATGTGGGGCTTATAGTCCGAATCCCCATTTTACAGAGGAGGTAACTGAGGCCCAGAGAAGTGAAGTGGTTTGTCCAAAGTTACCCAGCAGACAGGAGGTGGAGCCGGGATTAGGACCCAGGTCCTCTGACTCCCAGGCCCGGGCTCTATCCATTAGGCCATGCTGCTTCTCAATCCCTGGCCTTGCCCTACCCGAAAGGATCATTGATTTTTCTACTTAGAAATTTAGATGCAGCAAGGTTATTTTTCAAGAAATCAAACAACTGTACCAGGAGCTCTGTCACGGGAATGATAGTTGATTAAACTTTGCCTTCTACCTTATTTTGATACCTGCTTCCAGCTCCGATTCTTGAATTATAGAGACTTTGAGACTCGATATTTTCAAAATACAAACTCTTTCTCTTAACCTGGGCTTCTTATGTGTAGGGTGTTTTCAGTCTCTCTTGCTTCTTTTGCTTATAATCTTTGCAAATCTTGAAGCATTCTCGGACACTACCTTTTCATAATAATGATTAATAATAATAATTATGGTATTTGTTAATAATAATAATGTTGGTATTTGTTAAGCGCTTACTATGTGCCGAGCACTGTTCTAAGCGCTGGGGTAGACACAGGGGAATCAGGTTGTCCCACGTGGGGCTCACAGTCTTAATCCCCATTTTACAGATGAGGTCACTGAGGCACCGAGAAGTTAAGTGACTTGCCCAAAGTCACACAGCTGGCAATTGGCAGAGCCGGGGTTCGAACCCATGACCTCTGACTCCAAAGCCCGTGCTCTTTCCAGTGAGCCACGCTGCTTCGCTTACTATGTGCCAAACCCTGTTCTAAGTGCTGGGGTAGATACAAGGTAATCAGGTTGTCCCTCGTGCGGCTCACAGTCTCCATCCCCGTTTTACAGCTGTGGTAACTGAGGCCCAGAGAAGTGAAGTGATTTGCCCAAGGTCACACAGCAGACAAGTGGCGGAGCCGGGATTAGAAGTTGGTTAGGCTTCTTAGTTACCAGATGCACAAGGAGCTCAAAAAAAATACTTGCAAGTTTGAGATTCTTTTTCTCCCCAGCCACCTGGGCGGGACTGGGACCAGGCTAAATGCCGAAACCTAAGGTCAGTCGTATTTATTGAGCTCTCACTGTGGTCAGGAGACTGTACTAAACGCTGCTGTACTAAAGGTCTTGTCAAGTCTTGATAGGACACCGTCCCGTCCAACTCAGTACCATAATCTGGAGAACAGAAGCTCATTGTGGGCAGGAAATTTGCTTACCAACTCTGTTGTGTTATATATTCTCCCAAGCACTTAGTACAGTGCTCTGAACACAGTAAGTACTTAATAAATACCATTTGATATAGGACCAGAAAATGGTAGAAACATTTCCTCTATACTCTCTCTTTTTTTGTGTGTATGGTGCTCTGGGGACTGTGGCTCAGTGGAAAGAGCCAGGGCTTGGGAGTCAGAGGTCATGGGTTCAAATGCCGGCTCTGCCACTTGTCAGCTGTGTGACTGTGGGCAAGTCACTTAACTTCTCTGTGCCTCAGTTACTTCATCTGTAAAATGAGGATGAAGACTGTGAGCCTCACGTGGGACAACCTGATTCCCCTGTATCTACCCCAGCGCTTAGAACAGTGCTCGGCACATAGTAAGCGCTTAACAAATACCAACATTATTATTATTACAAGGTAAACGCTTAAGAAATACCAACATTATTATTATTATTACTAAGCGCTGGGGTAGATACAAGCCGATCAGGGGGTTTTTTAATGATATTTTTAAGCATTTACTCTGTGCCAGGCACTGTTCTAAGTGCTAGGTTGGGGAAGATACAACCTAACAAGGTTTGACACAGTTCCAGTCCCACATAGGGCTCACAGTCTCAGTGCTCATTTTACAGATGAGGTAACTGAGGCCCAGAGAGATGAAGTGACTTGCCCGAGGTCACACAGCAGTTATGTGGCAGAGCCGGGATTAGAACCCAGTTCCTTATGACTTCCAGGCCCATGCTCTGTCCGTTAGCCCAAGAGGTTGGACACAGCCCATGTCCCACACGGGGCTCACAGTCTTAGTCCCCATTATGCAGATGAGGTAGCTGAGACACAGAGAAGCCGAGTGACTTACCCAAGGTCAAACAGCAGGGAAATGGCAGAGCTGAGATTAGAATCCAGGTCCTTCCGTCCCCCCAGGCCTGTGCTCTATCCACAAGGCCACGCTGCTTCTCTTTATATTCTGCAAGAATTCCTTTAGCAAGTCAGCACGAAAACTTCTATTAACCTTTGTACCCTAGGGAGCTTGGAAAAGAGCTCCAAATATGAGATTCTTCAATTTCCCAGAGCTCCTGTCTTTAGGATTTGCTATTATAGTGTTTTTTCTTGTCGTAAGACTTTAACCCGATCTCTAGGTATCGCCGTTTCTGCCAGAGGAGGAAAGAATCTGTGTGTTATTTGCATTCGTAATCAGAAACATCGTGGCCTAGTGGCTAGTGGATAGCGCATGGGTCTGGAAGTCAGAAGGACCTGGGTTCTAATCCCAACTCTAATACTTGTCTGCTGTGTGACCTTGGGCCAGTCACTTTACTTCTCTGGGCCTCAGTTACTTCCTCTGGAAAATGGGGATTAAGACTTTGAGCCTTATACGGGACATGGACTGTGTCCAACCTGATTCACTAGTACAGACCCCAGCGCTTAGTACAGTACCTGGCACATCGTAAGAGCAGGATAATAATAACGGTATTTGTTTACGTGCCAAGCGCTATACTTATATAAGCAATGTAGCCTGTTGGAAAGAGCATGGGCCTGGAAGTCAGAGGATCTGGGTTCTAATGCTGACTCTGCCACTTGTCTGTTGTGTGACCTTGGGCAAGTCACTTAACTTCTCCGTGCCTCAGTTACCTCATCTGTAAAATGGAGATGTGGGACAGGAACTGTGACCAACCCGATTATCTTGTATCTGTTGCCGAATTATACTTTCCAAGCGCTTAGTACAGTGCTCTGCACCCAGTAAGCACTCAATAAATGCAATCGAATGAATGAATGAATGGATCTACCCCAGTGCTTACTGCAGTGACTGGCAAATAATTGTAATATGCGCTTAACAAAGATAATAATAATAGGAAGGTCAGGGAACTGTCGGTGGGATAAACCAGCTGAACATTGTTCTTGTCTGCCTGTCTCCCCCGATTAGACTGTAAGCCCGTCAAAGGGCAGGGACTGTCTCTATCTGTTGCTGATTTGTACGTTCCAAGCGCTTAGTACAGTGCTGTGCACATAGTAAGCGCTCAATAAATACTATTGAATGAATGAATGAATGAATGCAATAATAACCACTTAACAAATACCTCAAAAAACAGAGTGCTGAAGAAGATACAAAGTAAATCAGGTACCTCATGGACTCACAGTCTAAATAGGAAGGAGAACTGGTCTTGAATCCCCATTTGGCAGATGAGGGATTGAGACACAAGAAGTGAAATGACTTGCCCAAGGTCACACAGCAGGTGAGTGGTGGATCCGAGATTAGAACCCAGCTCCTCTGACTCCCAGGCCTGTGCTCTTTCCTCTATGTCACAGTGCTTCTTGGGGCAAATTCAAATTGCCTCTAAAAATGGAGAATTTCTTATTTCTTTCTCCTTAATCTGCAGATATCCTCAGGCTACAAATGGGAATTAAATATTTAAAAGAGTTTTCTCTTAGATTTCAGAGGGCTTGAAATCTTCAGAATATTTTCCACCGGAAAAAAATTGGCAAAATATGGTATTGGTGCTCCAAGTTGAATCTCTTGCTGACCTTAAATGAATCTGCTAGTCACAGCCTAGACATCGAAAGGCAGATAGTCAATCTACAGTCTCCAAAACTAGCAGCCACTGTTCATATATAAAACACTCCCTGCAGAGCGAGAAATTTTTGTGCAATTATTTAAATTCACTTAAATGCATCTGGATTGGAGAGGATTAGAAAGGAAAGCATGAAATTACAGGACAGAACAGTGCTCTGCACACAGTAAGCGCTCAATAAATGTGATTGAATGAATGATTGAAACACCACAAAGGTTTTCTGGACTTTAGAGTGAGTAATTATGAAGAAACTAGGGATTCTTTCTGGGTGTTCACTGCCTTGTACCAGATGACAAGAATTGTCAAGACAAAAATTGGGGGATGGTAGGGTCGGGGAGGGAGGGTACAAACCCTTATCATAAATTCAACTAGAATCCTAAAAGGATTTAAGCACCTGATCAGGTGAATCTGGGAATGAGAACTGAACGTTCATAGAGGAGCAGCGTGGCTTAGTGGATAGAGCCCAGGCCTGGCAGTCAGAAGAACCTTGGTACTGAGCCCGGCTCTGCCACGTGTCTGCCGTGTGACCTTGGGCAAGTCATTTCACTTCTCTGGGCCTCAGTTCCCTTACCTGTAAAATGGGAAATGAGAGTGTGAGCTCCATGTAGGACAGGGTCTCTTTCCAACCCAATTACCTTGTATTTACACCAGCGCTTAGTACAGAGCCTGACATATAGTAAGCACTTAGCAAGTACCATTCTAGCAAGTACTATTCTTATGACAATAGCTGGTGGTAAGAACGTGTGGGGTTTTAGTTGTAACCTACAACACACAGGCGCTAAATCGAGGATTTGTTTTTTGACAAGTTAAGGCCTAGAATGTTGTGACTGGGCTGATCCGAGTGGAGTTATTCCTGAAATTTCTGCCTTCCTCTTTTCCAAAAATAGGTAACAGAAGCTCAGGAAATCGTTCTGATGCGTCTTCTTAGATACCTAATGCACGGAAAGGCACGGCCAGAAAGTACGAAAGCACGAGCTTTCAAGCTAAGGAGACCCGTCCCTTGCCAGAGCTTTTTTTTTTTTTTACAATATTTGTTAAACACTAACTCAGGGCCAGGTACTGTTCTAGGCGCTGGGGTAGGTCCAAGGTAATCAGGTTGGACACCGTCCATTGACCCAGATGGAGTTCCCGGTCTCAAATCCCCATTTTCCAGATGAGGTAACTGAGGCCCAGAGAAGTTAAACGACTGCCAAGGTCACAGCAGACAAGTGTGTGGCCTACTGGCTAGAGCCCAGGCCTGGGAGTCAGAAGGACCTGGGTTCTAATTCCAGCTCTGCCATTTGTCTGCTGTGCAAGGCACTTCACTCCTCTGGGCCTCAGTTATCTCATCTGGAAAATGGGGATTAAGACTGTGAACCCCATGTGGGAAGGGGACTGTGTCCAACCCGATTTGCTTGCATCCACCCCAGCGCTTAGTACAGTAGCACATAGTAAGTGCTTAATAAATACCATTATTAACATTATTAGGTGGAGTTGGAATTCAAACCCAGGTTCTTCTGACTCCCAGGGACGTGCTCTATCCACTAGGTCACACTGCTTCTCTACTAGGTCGCTCTGCTTTGCTGCTCTTCTCCCTCCACCTTAGACTGTAAACTCCATATGGGACAGGGACTGTGTCTGATCTGATTGATTTCACTCAACCCCTCCTCTTAGAACAGTACTTGGCACATAGTAAGCGCGTAACATATATCGTGATGATAAAAATAACGCTAAGGCATTTTGAATGGCATGGAATACATGCAGTGGTGGAAGTAAGTGAATGTAGATAATGGAGGGAATATGCCATGAAGCAGTATGGGGGAAGAAAATCAGAGAAAATACACAAGGGGAGAAGTTAAGGAGGGCAGTCTCCCTCCTTTGAGTCAACGTCTGTTGCCAGGCAGTCAATCAGTAGTATTTACTTTCATTCATTTGTTCAATCGTATTTACGAAGCGCTTACTGTGTGCAGAGCAGTGTATTAAGCTCTTGGGAAAGTACAGTACAACGATAAACAGTGACAATCCCTGCCCACGACGAGCTCAGAAATCTACTTTGTGTAGAGCACTGTACTGAGCACTTGAGAGAGTACAGTATAGCAGAGCTGGTAGATTTACTTGGCTGGCTGAAGCAGCGTGGCCTAGTGGAGTCATTCTTTCAATCATTCAGTCATATTTATTGTGCTCTTACTGCGTGCAGGGTACTGTGCTAAGCGCTTGGGAGAGTGTAATAAAACAATAAACAGACATATTCCCTGCCCACAGCGAGCTTACAGTCTAGAACTGGGGGAGAGAGACATTAATGCAAATAAATAAATGACAGATATCGACATAAATGCTGTGGGGCGGGGAAGGGGGAAGAAAAAAGGGAGCGAATCAGGGTGACGCCAAAGGGAGCGGGAGATGAGGAAAGGGTGGGATTAGTCAGGGAAGGCCTCCTGGAGGAGATGAGCCTCCAATAAGGCCTTGAAGGGAGGGAGAGTCATTGTCTGTCAACTATAAGGAGGGAGGGCGTTCCAGGCCAGAGGTCGGACGTGGGCGAGGGGTCGGCGGCCATATAGGAGTCGGTGGACCTGAGTTCTAATCTCAGCTCTACCACTTATCTGATATATGACCTTGGGCGAGTGACTTCACCTCTTCGTGCCTCAGTTACCTCATCTGCAAAATATGGCTTAAGATTGTGAGCCTCATGCGGGACAGGGACTATATCCCACCTGATTAGCTTGCCTCTATGCCGACACTTAGTACAGTGTCTGGCACATTGTAAGCGCTTAACAAATATGGTAAAAAAAAGCCCTAAACAGTGGACGGATCCAGCCTGGCTCTGCTTTTGATCTTATGTGCTGCCTTCATTAACAGCGAAATGATGTCATTGCAGGCTTCCTTCTTGTCCGACCAGCCCGAGCCTTACCTTCCATTCTTGTCGCACTTCATCGAGACGCAGATGTTCGCCACTTTCATCGATAATAAGATCATGTCACAGTGGGAGGAGAAAGACCCCCTTCTTCGAGTTTTTGACTCCCGCATCGAGAAGATCAGACTGTATAACGTAAGGGCTCCTGCCTTGCGGACTTCTATCTATCAGAAATGCAGCACTTTAAAGGAAGCAGGTATATTCAGTTTTAATCACTTAGGATGAAACTGTTCACCTCTTTTCCTACAAATTTTGAATTTTTTTAACCTGAACGTTCCCTGGTATAAAAGGCTCATCATCAGCATCGAATGCCTTCGAGTCATTTCTGATCCTTAGTGACTTCATGGACTTTTTCTTGTCCATAGAGTTTTCTCAGTAAAAAATACAGAAGCGGTTTACCGTTGCCCTCTTGCATGCAATAAAACTTTAAGTCTCTGCCGTTGTCTTCGATCAAGATTTTGATCACTTGGTCTAAAAGGCTAGGGTGATAAAATGTAAGATTTGGCACGTGTCTACCTATTTGAGCGTGGTCAGAGGGAAATGTTACCCCCTTCATTGCTCCTATGCCAATAAGTTGAAAGAAAATGTACTTGTATCTTGTGTCCCAACAGATCAGGCTGGATTGAACCCAGCCTCCTCGGGCTTGGTTTTGACCAGATCAGTCTGGGCCGAGAATCCTGTAATTCACCCTTGGCATACATCTGTGTTTATATTTATGGAGTACATCAATAGGCATATATGGATTTCATCCATGGGTATATTTATGGGGTAAACCTATCCATGGATAGGTTTATGGACTATATCCATGAGTATATTTATGGAGTACCTCCTTGGGTAAGCAATAATAATAATTATGGTACTTATTAAGGACTTACTATGTGTCAGGCACCTTATTAAACGCTGAGGTGGATACAAGCAAATCGGGTTGGACACAGTTCCTGTCCCACATGGGGCTCACGCTCTCAATCCCCTTTTACAGATGAGAGAATTGAGGCACAGAGAATTGAAGTGACTTGTCCAAGATCACATTGCAGAGAGCCGGCAGAGCCGGGCTTAGAACCCAGGACTTTCTGACTCCCAGGCCCATGCTCTATCCACTGTGCTTATGGAATACATCTGTGGATGTATTTATGGAATCCATCCATGGAATATTTAATCATTAATAGTTATTATTATTATGGTATTTGTTAAGCACTTACTATGTGCTAGGCACTGTACTAAGTGCTGGGGTGGATACAATCCAATCCTGTTGGACACAGTCTCAGTCCCATGTGGGGCACTCAGTCGCAATCCCCATTTTACAGATGAGGTGACTGAGGTCCAGAGAAGTGAAGTGATTTACCCAGGATGAGAAAGCCAGGATGAGAATAATAATAATAATGTTGGTATTTGTTAAGCGCTTACTATGTGCCGAGCACTGTTCTAAGCGCTGGGGTAGACACAGGGGAATCAGGATGTCCCACGTGGGGTTCACAGTCTTAATCCCCATTTTGCAGATGAGGGAACTGAGGCACCGAGAAGTTAAGTGACTTGCCCAAAGTCACACAGCTGACAAGTGGCCCAGCCGGGATTCGAACCCATGACTTCTGACGCCAAAGTCCGGGTTCTTGCCACTGAGCCACGCTGCTTCTCAGCGTGAACCCATGGCCTTCTGATTCCCAGGCCCGGGATCTATCGATTATGCTAGGTTGCTTCTCTAATGGAATCCAGCCATGGGAGTATTACCCAAGCCCTCCTCCCTGGGCCCAGCGGGAGAAATACTTCTACTCTTGTTTTCTTTTTGAATTTTGGAGGTACGATAGTGTCCCCCAAAATGTTCTGGTACTACGTAAGTGGTTGTTTACAATGAATGGTAAGAAAAGGGTTGGTTCATGTCATTAGTGGGGAGACCCACATTTTTTTCTACGACTGCCATGGCACCCCATTTTCTACGTCAACTGATTGGCATTAAATGTTGGTCCCTCATTATTTTATTCATTCATTCAATAGTATTTATTGAGCGCTTACTATGTGCAGAGCACTGTACTAAGCGCTTGGGATGAACAAGTCGGCAACAGATAGAGACAGTCCCTGCCGTTTGACGGGCTTACAGTCTAATCGGGGGAGACGGACAGACGAGAACGATGGCACTAAACAGCGTCAAGGGGAAGAACATCTCGTAAAAACCGATGGCAACTAAATAGAATCGAGGCGATGTACAATTCATTAACAAAATAAATAGGGTAACGAAAATATATACAGTTGAGCGGACGAGTACAGTGCTGTGGGGATGGGAAGGGAGAGGTGGAGGAGCAGAGGGAAAAGGGGAAAATGAGGCTTTAGCTGCGGAGACGTAAAGGGGGGATGGCAGAGGGAGTAGAGGGGGAAGAGGAGCTCGGTCTGGGAAGGCCTCTTGGAGGAGGTGATTTTTAAGTAAGGTTTTGAAGAGGGAAAGAGAATCGGTTTGGCGGAGGTGAGGAGGGAGGGCGTTCCGGGACGCGGGGAGGACGTGACCCGGGGGTCGACGGCGGGATAGGCGAGACCGAGGGACGGTGAGGAGGTGGGCGGCAGAGGAGCGGAGCGTGCGGGGTGGGCGGTAGAAAGAGAGAAGGGAGGAGAGGTAGGAAGGGGCGAGGTGATGGAGAGCCTTGAAGCCTAGAGTGAGGAGTTTTTGTTTGGAGCGGAGGTCGATGGGCAACCACTGGAGTTGTTTAAGAAGGGGAGTGACATGCCCAGATCGTTTCTGCGGGAAGATGAGCCGGGCAGCGGAGTGAAGAATAGACCGGAGCGGGGCGAGAGAGGAGGAAGGGAGGTCAGAGAGAAGGCTGACACAGTAGTCTAGCCGGGATATAACGAGAGCCCGTAATAGTAAGGTAGCCGTTTGGGTGGAGAGGAAAGGGCGGATCTTGGCGATATTGTAGAGGTGAAACCGGCAGGTCTCGGTAACGGATAGGATGTGTGGGGTGAACGAGAGGGACGAGTCAAGGATGACACCGAGATTGCGGGCCTGCGGGATGGGAAGGATGGTCGTGCCATCCACGGTGATAGAGAAGTCTGGGAGCGGACCGGGCTTGGGAGGGAAGATGAGGAGCTCAGTCTCGCTCATGTTGAGTTTTAGGTGGCGGGCCGACATCCAGGCGGAGACGTCCCGGAGGCAGGAGGAGATGCGAGCCTGAAGGGAGGGGGAGAGGACAGGGGCGGAGATGTAGATCCGCGTGTCATCTGCGTAGAGATGGTAGTCAAAGCCGTGAGAGCGGATGAGTTCACCGAGGGAGTGAGTGTAAATGGAGAACAGAAGAGGGCCAAGAACTGACCCTTGAGGAACTCCGACAGTTAAAGGATGGGAGGGGGAGGAGGCTCCAGCGTAGGAGACCGAGAATGATCGGCCAGAGAGGTGAGAGGAGAACCGGGAGAGGACAGAGTCCGTGAAGCCAAGGTGAGATAAGGTATGGAGGAGGAGGGGATGGTCGACAGTGTCAAAGGCAGCAGAGAGGTCAAGGAGGATCAGAATGGAGTAGGAGCCATTGGATTTGGCAAGAAGGAGGTCACGGGTGACCTTAGAGAGAGCGGTCTCGGTAGAGTGGAGGGGACGGAAGCCAGATCGGAGGGGGTCTAGGAGAGAATGGGAGTTAAGGAATTCTAGACGACTCGTTCTAGGATTTTGGAAAGGAAGGGTAGTAGGGAGATAGGACGATAACTGGAGGGGGAAGTGGGGTCCAGAGCGGGTTTTTTTAGGATGGGGGAGACGTGGGCATGTTTGAAGGCAGAGGGGAAGGAGCCCTTGGAGATTGAGTGGTTAAAAATAGAAGTTAAGGAAGGGAGGAGGGCAGGGGCGATGGTTTTAAGAAGGTGAGAGGGAATGGGGTCCGAGGCGCAGGCGGAGGGGGTGGCACTTGCGAGGAGGGAGGAGATCTCCTCTGAGGATACTGCAGGGAAGGATGGGAAAGTAGGGGAGGGGGTCGTTGGGGGGGAGGGGAGAGGCGGAGGGGTGACTTTGGGGAGCTCAGACCTGATCGTGTTGATTTTCGTGAGGAAATAGGTGGCCAGATCATTGGGGGTGAGAGATGGGGGAGGGGGAGGAACAGGGGGCCTAAGGAGAGAGTTAAAGGTCCGGAACAATCGGCGGGGGTGACGGGCGTGGGTGTCGATGAGGGAGGAGAAGAAGCTTTGCCTGGCGGAGGAGAGGGCAGAGTTAAGGCAGGAAAGGATAAATTTGAAGTGTGTGAGGTCGGCTCGGTGCTTGGACTTTCGCCAGCAGCGTTCGGCAGCTCGAGCATAGGAGTGTAGGAGGCGGACGGAGGAGGTGATCCGGGGCCGTGGGTTAGTGGAGCGAGAGCGGCGGAGGGAAAGGGGGGCGAGAGAGTCGAGATGAGTAGAGAGGGTGGAGTTGAGAGCGGAGACCCGCTCGTCGAGAGTGGGAAGAGAGGACAGGGAGGCAAGGTGAGGCGAGATGCTATTGGAAAGACGGATGGGATCGAGAGAGCGGAGGTCTCTGTGGGGCAGTAGCGAAGATTTGCAGGGGGAGGGAGTGTGAGAGATGAGGCAGGTGAGAAGGTTATGGTCAGAGAGAGGGATTTCAGAGTCGGTGAGGGAGGAGATAGTGCGGCGGTAGGAGATGACGAGATCGAGGGTGTGACCGAGTCGGTGAGTGGGCGCGGTATGGTGGAGGAGGAGGTCGGCAGAGTCGAGGAGGGATAGCAGGCGGGCGGCAGAGGAGTCGTCGGGTACATCCGTATGGATGTTGAAGTCTCCGAGGATCAGAGCGGGCAGAGAGAAGGAGAGGAGGAAGGTGAGAAAGGGGTCAAGGTGGTCGAAGAAGTCGGAGGTGGGACCGGGAGGGCGGTAGATGACGGCGACAAGTAACTGGAGTGGGTGGTAGAGGCGAACGATATGGGCTTCGAAGGAGGGGAAGGAGAGGGAGGGGGGAGGAGGGATAGTGCGGAAGCGGCAACGGGGCGAGAGGAGGAAGCCGACGCCTCCTCCCCTTACCGGTGAGTCTGGGGGAGTGGGAGAAGGAGAGGCCTCCGCCGGAGAGAGCGGCGGCGGAGACCGTGTCTTCGGGAGAGAGCCACGTTTCCGAAAGGGCGAGGAGGAGGAGAGAGCGGGAGAGGAAAAGGTCATGGATGAAAGGTAGCTTGCCTGTAATAGAGCGGGGGTTCCAGAGGCCACACTTGAAAGTAGCTGTGGGTGCAAGGGGAGGAGGGGGGGAAGGGCGGGGGGAGGGGAGGGTTTGGATGGGAAGGAGGTGGCGGGGCCCTGGACGGGGAGAGGGGGATGAGGGGTGGCGGTGGGACAAGAGGACTGGGATGGGGCATGGGTGGGGAAGAGAGAAGGGGGGAGGGGGTGAAGAGGGGGTTTGGTGGGGGGAAGAGTAGGGGGAGGGGGAAGAGGGGTAGCGCTGGTAAAGTGGGGTTCTAAGGCAGGAGAGGGGAGGGGGGGTGGAGACAGAGGAGAGAGTGGGAAAGAGCTGAGCGAGAGAGGAGAAGGGGAAGGGGAGGATAGGAGGGGGCGGGGGGGGAGGAGGGGAGGAGGGACATGGCGAGGCCAGAGAGGTGGGTGGCAGCACTGACAACAATAAACAGTAATAAACGAAATCGGTAATATAGCAACATGATACAATATGATACAATACAGTAGTGCTAATATAGCAACATGATACAGTATGATACAATATAGTCGTGTTAATAAAAGGGGTGATGATCAGGGTCGGGGGTAGACTCGATTAAGGGGCAACCTGATCAGATTCAAAGTCTGACGACAATAAACAATAAAAAGCGAGATCGCAAATATAGCAACGTGCTACAGTAAGGCACACTACAATAGTGTTAATAAGCAGGCGATGACTTAGTGATAAGTTGCTCAGCCTCTGCAGCCTGTTTATTTGGAGGTCCTGGACAGGTGGTAGTCTAACGCCTATGGAAACTGTATTATGTTTTTATGTTATTTTTTAATGATATTTGTTCATCAGTCAATCAATCAATGGTATTTATTGAGAGCTTACTATAATAATAAATAATAATAATGTTGGTATTTGTTAAGCGCTTACTATGTGCAGAGCACTGCCCTAAGCTGTTGAAAGAGCACAATGCCACAGAATTAGGAGACATGTTCCCTCCCTATAACAAACTAGTGCCTACTATAGTAATAATAATAATAATTGCGGTATTCATTAAGCGCTATGTGCCAGGCACTCTACTAAGCACTGGGGTGGATATAAGCAGACTCACATTCTTCTTCCCCCAGCCCCTCTCCTTGTTTTCTTCAGGGCCCTGGGTTCTAGTCCCGGATCCACCACGTGGCTGCTCTGTGACCTTGGATGAGTCACTTGAGTTCCCAGGGCCTCAGTTGCCTCAACGTGAGAAGCAGCATGGTACAGTGGCTAGAGCACTAGCCTGGGAGTCAGGAGGTCACAGGTTCTAATTCCGGCTTCTCCACTTGTCTGCTGTGTGACCTTCAACAAGTCACTTCATTTCTCTGTGCCTCAGTTCCCTCATCTGTAAAATGGGGATTGAGACTGTGAGCCCCATGTGGGACGGGGACTGTGTCCAACCCGATTTGCTTTTATCCACCCCAGTGCCTAGTACAGTGCCTGGCACATAGCACTTAACAAATGCCACAGTTATTATTATTATCATCTGCAAAATGAGGATTAAGACTGTGAGCCCCATGTGGGGCAGGGACTGTGTCCAACCTGATTAACTTGTATCTACCCTAGTGCTTAGCACAGTGCTTGACACATAGCAAGCACTTAACAAGTACCATAATATTAATTATTATTATCAGATTTTGTCATCTTCAGGTTTTTTTGTTTGCTTTTATTTCCAGAAACTTTTGATTTGCAGGTCGACTGTTTTCCCAGCAGCTCTCTTCTTTTGATATTGTGGCACCAAAACCCCATAATCTGTATCCAGAAAGGCATCAAATTGATACTAACATAACATTTTCTTCATACCTCTTGACCAGTCACACACAGATGAATCTTGGCTCACTTCATCGACTAACAGCAGCCCTCATATCCCTTAAAGCAATCAGTCGATCGATCGATCGTATTTATTGAGCACTTGTGTGTAGAGAACTGTACTAACTGTGTGGGAGAGTACACTATAACACTATTAATTCATTTACTGAGCACTTACTGTGTGCAAAGCACAATACTAATCACTTGGGAGAGTAAACTATAACAATAAACAGACACATTCTGACCTTACAGTCTAGAGGAAGGAAGAGCAAGTCACTTAACTTCTCTGTGCCTCAGTTACCTCATCTGTAATATGGGGATTAAGACTGTGAGCCTCACGTGGGACAACCTGATTGCCCTGTATCTACCCCAGCGCTTAGAACAGTGCTCTGCACATAGTAAGCGCTTAACAAATACAACAATTAATTAAGAGCAAGTAGAGGAAATGAGGGTTTAGTCAGGGAAGGCCTCTTGGAGGAGACATGATTTTAATATGGCTTTGAAGGTGGGGAGAGTGGTGGTCTGTGGGATGGGAAGAGGGTAGGCCTTCCGGGTCAGAGGGAGGACGTGGGCAAGGGGTCGGCCGTGAGGTAGACGAGGTGGAGGTACGGCGAGCAGATTGGCATCAGAGGAGCGGGTTAGGTTGGAGGAGGAAATCAGAGAGGGAAGGTAGGAGGGAGTAAAGTGATTGAGTGCATTAAAGCTGATGGTGAGGAGTTTCTATTTGAGGTGAAGATGAATGATTATGATAATAATAATGATGATGGTATTTGTTAAGCCCTTACTCGGTAAGAGCTGGGGTAAATACAGTGTACTCAGTTTGTCCCACGTGGGGCTCTCAGTCTTAATCCCCATTTTACAGATGAGGTAACAGAGGCATAGAGAACTTAAGTGACTTGCCCAAAGTCACCCACTCACAAGTGGCAGAGCTGGGATTAGAACCTACGACCTCTGACTCCCAAGTCCGTGCTCTTACCATTAACTGGAGGTTCTTGAGGAGAGGGGAAACATGGACGGAACAGTTTGGAGAAAAATGATCCGGTAGGCTGAGTGAAGCGTGTGGAGAGACAGAAGGCAGCGAGGTCAGCAAGGAAGCTGGAGTAGTAATCAAGACTGTACTAAGGGCTTGGGAAAGCACAATACAGTAGAGTTTGAAGAGTTCCCTGCTCACAGGGAACTTGCAATCTGCCTAACAAATTTAAGGAGGTAGGATGGGAGAAAGGAAATAGCAAAAAAGTGCAAAAGGAGCCATTACAAATTAGGCATAAGAGCATCGAGGCAGTGAGAAAGCAGAATTTTGAAATGAGTTATTAAGGAAGAGCCTCTGTAATAATAATAATAATGATGGTGGTATTTTGCTACTATGCTAAAATGATGCTATGTGCCCAAGGACTGTTCTAAGTACTGGGGTAGGTATAAGGTAATCAGGTTGTCCCAAGTGGGGCTCACAGTCTTAATCCCCATTTTTAGAAATGAGGGAACTGAGGCCCAGAGAAGTTAGTAAGTGGCTTGCCCGAGGTCACACAGAAGACAAGTGGCAGAGCTGGAATTAGAACCCATGTCCTTGGACTCCCAAACCTGTGCTCTTTTCACTAAGCCATGCTGCTTCTAGTACATGTCTGTGATTTATTTTAATGTCTTTCTCCTCGTGGCTCAGTGGAAAGAGCCCGAGCTTGGGAGTCAGAGGTCATGAGTTTGAATCCCGGCTCTGCCACTTGTCAGCTGTGTGACGGTGGGCAAATCACTTCATTCATTCAATCGTATTTATTAAGCACTTACTATGTGCAGAGCACTGTACTAAGCGCTTGGAATGTACAAATCGGTAACAGATAGAGACAGTCCCTGCCCTTTGACGGGTTTACAGTCTAATCGGGGGAGAGAGACAGACAAGAACAATGGCAATAAATAGAATCAAGGGGAAAAACATCTCATTAAAACAATAGCAAATAAATAGAATCAGGGTGATGTACATCTCATTAACAAAATAAATAGGGTGATGAAGATATATACAGTTGAGTGGATGAGTATGGTGCAGAGGGGATGGGATGGGAGAGGGGGAGGAGCAGAGGGAAAGGGGGGAGAAGAGGGTTTAGCTGCCGAGAGGTGAAGGGGGGGTAGAGGGAGCAGAGGGAAAAGGGGAGCTCAGTCTGGGAAGGCCTCTTGGAGGAGGTGAGCTTTAAGTAGGGTTTTGAAGAGGGGAAGAGAATTAGTTTGGCGGAGGTGAGGAGGGAGGGCGTTCCAGGACCACGGGAGGACGTGGCCCAGGGGTCGTCGTCGGGACGGGCGAGAACGGGGAATGGTGAGGAGGTGAGCAGCAGAGGAGTGGAGTGTGCAGGGTGGGCAGTAGAAAGAGAGAAGGGAGGAGAGGTAGGAAGGGGCAAGGTGGTGGAGAGCCTCTTTGGGTCTCAGTTCCCTCATCTGTAAAATGGGGATTAAGACGGTGAGCCCCATGTGGGACAACCTGATAACCTTGTATCTGCCTCAGCGTTTAGAACGGTGCTTGGCACCTTGTAAGCGCTTAACAAATACCATCATTATTATTAGTAAACATGATTGATTCGTTGATTGATTGATTCACTGACCCTGGATGCCTTTAAGTGTCTTTAACCATCACCGAGTCTTTGCTTTCGATTACTACATTTGAAGCTTCCCTCCTGACTGTAAACTTCTTACAGGCAGGGATTATACCTACCAACTCTTTAAAACTGTCCCAAGGGCTTAATACGGTGCTCTGCACAAGGGAAGCACTCAGTTAATAACATGGATGGATTGACTGACCTCTCTGCCAGGGGAGAAGTCGGTGGGGGAGCTGAAATGCAGATTCCCAGAATAAAGGACCAGATTATTTCCCCCAGAACTTCGGCCCATCTGATGTCCTGGGTTGTTCAGGGTTTAAAAACAAAATGTTCAATAGGCGGAGGCTTTCAACTCAACTCGTGTTAGTCTTTCAGAGCATGGTCACCGTCGCCTCCACCTTTTGTAAAGGTTTGTCCACAAGTGCACTTTATTTAGATTTACATAGCACTAATAATGATTATTGTAGTATTTGTTAATAGCAAAAAAGTGCAAATGGAGCCATTACAAATTGTAGTATTAAGGAGCCATTAATTGTAGTATTTGTTAAGCACTTTCCATGAGTCAAACACTGTTCTAAGTACTGGGGAACGTACAAGATAATCAGTTCACCCATAGTCCTGGTCCCAAATAGGGCTTACAGTTTAAGTAGGAAGGAAAACAGGGATTGAATTCCCGTTTTGCAGGTGAGGGAACTGAGGCACAGAGAATAATAATGATGGCATTTGTTAAGCGCTTACTATGTGCCAAGCACTGTTCTAAGCGCTGGAATTTAAGTGACTTCCTAAGGTCACACAGCAAGCGTGCAGCGGTGCCAGGATTAGAAACCAGGTCCTCAGACTCCCAGGCCCGTGCTCATTCCACTAGGCCACACCGCTCCCCTATCCTAGGAACACTAACAAATTAACCATATATGTATGTAACAGAATAATAACTGGGAAGAATGATGTAATAGATTGCTCACAGTGAATAAACTAATTTTTGCCAGAGCCCTTGCAAAAAAAAGAGCTTAGAAAGCTTAAATTTTGACCCAGCATATTGTCATATTTTTCTTGGCACATCAAGCTTCTTTACAATTGGCTCGTGGGCCATATTTAGCATCCCGTTACTGCTCTAACCACTGGGAAAACTCCCTCAAGCTTGAGTCCTGGACTTGATCAACCACTGCAACTCTGTCCGGCCTTTATTTCTTGGATGCTCTCTTCTCCTTCCTACTTAGATTATGAGCCCAGTGGGGGCCAGAGTCTGTGACCTGATTATCTTGTATCTTCCCCAGCCCTGAGAACAAGTGCTCGAATTGTAGTAAGTGCTTAACAAATACCATCATCATTACTTGCAATTCCCCTTGTCCACTCTTGTCAGAAGTCCTTTTTTTATTTAAATAACTACCTTTTTCAGATAACATAAATAAATAACCCGACAACTGTATTCGTCACAAACCTCCTCGTTGAAATGGACACGGTGCCGTTCCCTAAAAAGTCCTCGGAAAAATCTACTTTAGCCGAAGTACGAGGTAGAATTCCTTGTGGTGATGATGGATAGGTGTATTCTGGAAGCTTGATCTAATGCCGTTTCTCTGACCGGCTGTACGTTTTATTTCCAGGTCAGTCGATCGAGCAGCGGCTGATGAAAATGGATCACACTGCCATCCACCCTCATTTGCTTGACATGAAGATCGGTCAAGGCAAATACGAGCAGGGGTTCTTCCCCAAATTGCAGTCGGATGTCCTGGCAACGGGACCGACTAATAATAAGTACGTACCCTGTTCAGTAAATCTGCAAGCTACCGGAAACCTAGGGATAAAGAAAGCGAGGGAAAGAGACGGTCCTGAGCACTTAACCTTGAGAAGTAGCATGGCCTAGTGGACAGAGCCTGGGCCTGGGAGTCAAAAGGAGTCATTTAGACTGTGAGCCCGTCATTGGGCGGGGATTGTCTCTCTCTGTTGCCGAATTGTACATTCCAAGCGCTTTTTACAGTGCCCTGCACATAGTAAGTGCTCAATAAATACTATTGAATGAATGAATGAAGGACCTGGGTTCTAAGCCCTGCCCTGCCACTTGTCTGCTGGGTGACCTTAGGCAAGGTGCGTTACTTCTCTGGGCCTCAGTTAACTCATCTGATAATAGGGATTAAGACTATGAGTCCCTTATGGAACAAGGGACCTGATTAGCTTGTATGTACCCCAGCCCCTAGTACATTTCCTGGCACATAGTAAGCGCTTAACAAATACCATAGAAAAGAAGCCATTTTTCATCAACGGTCTGTCCCTTTGGATCAGTAAATTACAGTGGTATTTATTGAGCACCTACTATGTGCAGAGCACTATACAAGCGCTAGGAGAGTACAGTGTAACAAGAGTTGCTAGACACATTCCCCACCCATAACAAGTTTACAGTCTAGAGGGAGAAACAGTCATTAATAAGACAGATGAAAAGAAATAAAATTAAACCTCACAGTGGGGCTTAAAATAATATCTGGAGAATTGAAGGGTTCCTTTTTTTATTTTAAACAACTACCTTTTTCACATAACATTCAGTTTAGAATAATGAAGCTTTTAATGGCTACGTTCAGGAGTGAATGTGAGTGTTGTTCAACAGAAGATTGGAAAAATTGTACCACTATCATTCTCTCTGTGCAAACCTACTGGTTGAGGGCCTCCAGTGAATTCGTCAGGCTAGAAAACAGAGACGTGATAATTAATAGTTATGAGATTTTGAAGTGCTTACTTTGTGCCAAGCACTGTACTAAGCACTAGGGTGGAAACAAGCAAATCATATTGAACAAAGGCCACCACAACATTGTTCCCTCAGACCTTCCTGACTGGAAGCTGGAGGGAGTGTCCATTTCTTTCAGAGGGCTAGTGCTCATTTTTTGAGCTGGACTCCCAGACTTTCTCATCCCAGGTCTCTGACAAGACAGTCTTCATCCCCATTTTACTGTTGAGGGAACTGAGGCACAGAGAATTGAAGTGACTTTGTGTTAAGCACTGCTCATTCATTCATTCATTCATTCATTCATTCATTCATTCATTCAATCATATTTATTGAACGCTTACTGTATGCAGAGTACTACTAAGGGCTTGGGAAAATACAGTGCAACAATAAGCGGACACATTCCCTACTCATTACGAGCTTACAGTCTAGAAGGAGGGAGACAGATGGTAATATAAATAAATTAGAGAGATATACATAAATGCTGTGGGGCTGCGAGGAGGGGAAAAATGAAGGGAGCAAGTCGGGGTGATGCAGAAGGGAGTGGGAGAAGAGGAAAGGGGGGCTTAGTCAGGGAAGGCCTCTTGGAAGAGATGGGTCTTCAATAATAGTAATGTTGGTATTTGTTAAGTGCTTACTATATGCAGAGCACTGTTCTAAGTGCTGGGGTAGACACTGCGTTGTCCCACGTGAGGCTCACAGTCTTAATCCCCATTTTACAGATGAGGGAACTGAGGCACAGAGAAGTTAAGTGACTTGCCCACAGCCACACAGCTGACAAGTGGCAGCAATAAAGCTTTGAAGGGAGGAAGAGTCGTTGTCTGGCAGATTTGAGAAGGGAGGGCGTTCCAGGCCAGAGGCAGGATGTGGCCACGGCGGTAAGCGGACAAGACCGAGGCCCAGTCAGAAGGTTGGCATTAGAGGAGCAAAGTGTGTGGGCTCGGTTGTAGTAGGAGAGTAGCAGGGGTGAAGTAAGAGGGAGCAAGGTCCTTGAGTTCCTTAAAGCTCATGGTGAGAAATTTTTGTTTGATGCAGAGGTGGATGGGCAACCACTGGAGTTTTTTGAGGAGTTTTAAAAGCACTGGGGTAGATTCGTTGTTGGGTAGGGATTGTCTCTATCTGTTGCTGAATTGTACTTTCCCAGCGCTTAATACAGTGCTCAGCTCACAATAAGCGCTCAATAAATGTGACTGAATAAATGAATGAAGTTGATCAGGTTGGGCACAGTCCCTATCCCACATGGAGCTCACCGTCTAAGGAGGGGGGAGAACAGGGATTGAATCCCCATTCGGTAATTGAGGAAGCGGAGGCACGGAGAAGTGAAGTTACTTTCTCAAGGTCACACAGAAGGTAAGTGGTGGAACCAGGAATAGAACCTAGGCCATCTGGCTCCCAGGCTTGTGGTTTTTCTACTAGGCCACGCTGCTTCCCTACATTTATCTTTCCACCTTTGCCCTTGGAAAAAGGAGAATTGGGAGATGAAAGAAAGCCAGATTTCCTGAAAACCCTAATTTTCCCAGAGATCTTCCTTTAAAATGAAATGGCTTTAGAAGCTCCATCAGGGTGTAATGAAGATTGCATGACCTGTTTATGGGATACATTTCTGTAGCCACGTGGCAAGATGACATTTATCAGCAAAATTTTTCTTGTTGATAAGGCAAGCCTGCGGGATGGTAATGAAAGCTAGGAGAACTGTGGTTGCTGGTGTAGTTAAGGAGTTTGCCTTGTACTCTTAAACCCAGCCAGTTATCGCCTGGGTGGTACTCACTGACTTGTCCGTGATTTCTAAACAAAGAAAATGCCGATGTGACAAGAAATAGTGACCTTTTTGGAGAGGGAAAAAAAGGATGTGTGCCATTTGCTATAATGACCTTTTCATAGTGATTAGATCAGCACAGGCTTCGTCAAGAAAATATCACTTCATTCGTAATCCTTTCTCCATTAGGTATGCAGTATATCTTAATTTTTCATTAATTTTGTCATTAGAAGACCATTAATTTTAATTGAGATTTCATTTTCTTCTTGACATTGAGGTCTGCCAATTATGTCTCTTGCTCTCTCCATGTTTAAAAACTCTTGATTATTTCTACATCACATTCCAGGAGGTATGAAAAGAACTATTCTGAAAATTTTGAAGAATTGTTAGAGGAAATTCTATATTATGCTTGTTTAAAGTGAGCAGGATTTCAATATATGGCCATATTTCATCTGTCTTAAGGAATGTGTATTTACGATAGTAATTCACCAGGCAAAGAAATATTTATTAATCATTCAGTCAGTCGTATTTATTGAGGTCTTACTGTTAAGCGCTTACTATGTGCCAAGCACAGTTTTAAGCACTGGAATAGAGGGTAATCAGGTTGTCCCACTAGAACTCACACTTTTAATCCCCATGTTACAGATGAGGTAACCGAGGTACAGAGAAGTTAAGTGACTTACCCAAGGTCACACAACAGACAAGTGGCAGATTCAGGATTAGAACCCACAACCTCTGACTCCCAAGCCCGCGCTCTTTCCACTAAGCCACGCTGCTTCACTGTACTAAGCACTTGGGAGAGTACAGTGTAACAACAGACACATTCCTGCCCTCAATGAGCTCACAGTCTAGAGAGGGAGACAGACATTAATATAAATAAAGAAATAAATTACAGATATATATATGTATGGGCTGTGGGGATGGGAGGGAGGATGAATGAAGGAGCAAGTAAGAGCAGCGCTGAAGGGTGTGGGAGGAGAGGAGGGCTTAATCAGGGAAAGCCTCTTGGAGGAGATGTGCCTTCAATAAGGCTTTGACGTGGGGAGAACAATTATCTGTCTGATATGAGGAAGGAGGGCGTTCCAGGCCAGAGGTAGGACGTGGGCGAGAGGTCGGTGGCCAGATAGATGAGATCGAAGTACAGTGAGAAGGCCATTATTACCTAATAGAAATGCGTCTGCATCAATTGCCTAACAGTCAAGCGCTTATTCTAGTTTTTAAAGTAAGTGTAGTAAGTCGATTGTGCCCACAGGATGAATGAATTCTGTCTGTTGAGCTTTCCCTCGACTTTTGCCGGCTTTGTAACTTCCACACACCTAAAAGAAATGGGCTGTCTTTCCCTCTAGACTGTAAGCTCATTATGGGCAAGGAATGTTGGATTTGTTGGATTGTTGGATGATGTTGCTAATTCTGTTGGATTGTGCTCTCCCAAGCACTTAGTATAGTGCTCTGCACATAGTAATATTAATAATAATGTTATAAATTGTGGTATTTGTTAAGTGTCGACTAACTAGCTGTCAACAACTCTTCTAAGCACTAGGAGAAGATACAGGATAATCAGGTCAGACACCGTCCCTGTCCCACTGTGAGGTTCAGAGTCTCTATCCCCATTTTATAGATGAGGTAACTGAGGCATGGAGAAGTAAAGTGACTGGCCTAACGTCACACAGCTGACAGCTGGAGGAATCGGGATTAGAATCCGGGTCCTCCGAGTCCCAGGCCTGTGCTCTTTCCACTAGGCCAAGCTGCTTCGATTGTAAGAGCTCAATAAATTTGACTGACGGATTGATTCATTTCCCTGTTTGTTCCCAACTCAAGCGGCAGCTCAGCTGCCACCTTCCTTAGTTGATCTTTGGCTCGGTTAGGCGGCTCATTCTCCTTCCGTTCACACAGGGTGTTTCAGACTTGTTTTCTCAGTCTCGATGACGGACAAATAGATATTTTTTATGCTCCTCTTACCTGACTCTCCCACACCCTAAATCTTGACAGTTGGCCTTTCCATCCGAAACCCTTTTTTCCATCTTAACGCCTTTGATAGAGACCGGCATTTTGCTGCTGTCGTCCTCCACACTGTGAGTCAGTTGGTCAGTTGTACTTATTAAGTGCTTACTGTGTGCTGAGCACTGTACTAAGCGCTGGAAGAAGAGGGTACAAGAGAGCAGCATGGCTTAATGGAAAGGACACGGGCTTGGGAGTCAGAGGACAAGGGTTGTACTTCCGACTCCACCATTTGTCTGCTGTGTGATCTTGGACAAGCCACTTAACTTCTCTGTGCCTCAGATAACTCATCTGTAAGATGAGGATTAAGACTGTGCGCTTCATGTGGGACAAACTTATATCTACCCCAGTGCTTAGAACAGTGTCTGGCACATAGTAAGTACTTAACAAATACCATAATTATTATTATTTCAGTACAACACTAAACAGGCACATTCCCTGCCCTTGCCATTGTCTCTTTCGTATCCTGAAGAGATGGTAGAAACAGGCTTCTCTGGCAGTCAGAAAATCTGAGTCAATCAGTCATTCAATCATATTCATCAAGTGCTTACTGTGTGCAGAGCACTCTACTAAACACTTGGGAGAGTCCAATATAACAATAAACAGACACATTCCTTGCCCACAGTGAGCTTACAGTCTAGAAGCAGAGACAGGCATTAATAACTGAAAGGTTTTTTTAATAATGGTATTTCTTAAGTGCTTACTATGTGCCAGGCCCTGTCCTACACACTGGGGTAGGTACAAGTTAATCAGGTTGGACACAGTCCATGTCGCACATGGGCCTCTCAGTTTTAATCCCATTTGACAGATGAGATAACGTAGGCCCAGAGAAGTGAAGTGACTTGTCCAAGGTTCCACAGCAGATCCAGCAGATCTGGGATTAGAACCCAGGTCCTTCTGACTCTCAAGCCCAGGATCTATCCACTAGGCCTCAATCGTTGTCTTAATTCCCCATATTTGCCCCCTCTCTCTAGACTGTAAACTCGTGGGCAGGGAATTTGTCTGTTTATTGCTCTACTGTTCTCTCCCAAGTCTTTAATCCAGTGCTCTGCACAAAGTAAACACTCGATAAATACAACTGAATGAATGACCTGGAGTCCCTTCTCGGTTCTAACTTGGACATTCTTTTGTCCCGTCGTTTCAGTCGCTGGGTGAGCCGGAATGCCACCGCTCCACGGAGGAAAGATCGTCTCCGCCAGCACTCGGAGCACATCGGGTTAGACAACGACCTAAGGGAGGTAAGACCATTCAGCCTGTAGCCCCGGATTCAACCCGCCGGGAGTCCTGAGCATCCGCAGTGTTGACGTAACAAATAGTTACAGGATGTAAACAGGAAATTCAGGACTCCTAAAGATGCCAGCACCCTTGGAGTTTGACTTGAACAGAGGAGAAGATGTGCTCTTTCAAAAAGCAGTTCAAATGTTTAGCGTGAACTGTAGGTCTCGGAGCCTCTAGAGGATGATTCCTTCCATTTTCCTTTACAAGATTTCAGCTGCTTGGTATGAAAGAGAAAAGTGTACCTTAACAATAAACGGCTTATGTGGGAGCATCAGTTTTCAATTTTGCAGACAGACCAGAGAGGCCCACTCGTTTCTAAAGTATAGGATGTAATTCCTTGGGCTCATTCTTTTTTTTCAGGGCCTCTCCCTAGAATTATTTCCGAAAGAACCTGCCTTATTTTTTTTTCACTAAAAATCATTACCTTTGCGCTCTATTTGTACAGTTTAAACAAATAAAACCATTTTCTCTTTTGCTACCAACAACTAAATGATTTGATGGAGATTTCCATTTGCAGTTGTTGAAAAACTGCCTTTGGCCCCTTAACTAACTTTAAAAATCAGATGTGTAGTAATAAAGCAAAAGTCATTATTGCCATTTTTTATTAATGCAATCATGCAGATATTATTTGAAACACGGTCTTGTGAACTTCAACATAACTTGTTCAAAGCCTTTTTTTTTTTACGTTTGTGGTACTTCATTTACTTTTTCCCCCTTTTTCATTTTGCTTTGAATCATCTGCATGCTTGTTTTGCTTGTCTCTTCCTTTTTCTCTCTCCCTTGCTCTTCCTCTGTCTCTCTTTCTCTCTCTCTTTCTCCCCCCTCCACCCCCACCCCACTCTTTCTGGCTCCTTATCCCTACCTCCTCTTAGCCTTCCGAGGAGTTGTTGATCTGTCAGAATTCCATGGCATTCTGGGAGTGGGATCAGGGGCTACCACCTCCTTCACGACTTCCAAAAAAATCCTTCTCTGAGTGCTCCCTGGTATGTTCTTCAGCCGGAAGTTGCTTTTGCGAGATGTAGCGTGTGGAATCCTTGTCTTTGGTGTCATTGGAATCTCTCCTGCTTTAGGAATCTGGCTGGAAGTGCCCTGCACAGGACTGACCTCACAGCTTTCCAAATAGAGAAGAATCCACATCCCTTTCTTTGTTGTCTCCTTTCTGTTGTCTGTCAGCTCGGTATTCACCGCTAACAGCAGTCTTGACTGAAAGGACTCACACTTGTTGCCCTGGGTTTAGTTTCAACATTCTCAAAGTGTTAGATCATACCTTTTTTGCTTTTGGACTTTAATTGACTTAAATGCCCTGGGAGGGATCAATTAATCTACCTTTGAGAGCAGCATCTTTATCATACAGATCAATTTCAGTCTCTGAAGTCAGTGATTTTGGCAGAAATTAAAGGCAGAGCGTGAGAGAAATCATCAAACTTCCAGAAGCCTCACACCAGGAAGACGCTACCAATCAGTCAGTCCTATCTCTTGAGCGCTTACTGTGTGCAGAGCACTGAATCAAGTGCTTGGGAGAGTACAATAAAAAAATAACAGAAGCATTCCCTGCCCATAACGAGCTTGCAGTCTAGAGGACATTCTATTTATTGCTGTAGTGTACTTTCCCAAGTATTTAGTACAGTGCTCTGCAGTCAGTAAATGCTTAATAAATATGAATGAAGGAATGAAGGAATGAAGGAATGAATGAAAGTTCTGGGAATTTTCTTGACCTGCCGCATGGAAATAGGTGAACCCTCTCATCAGCTTTTCCTCAGTTAAGAAAGCGTTAGGGATTTCAAAATCAGTCCCTCCCACGACCCAACTCTCTCCCTCTTTAAATGTCTATTTTTCTTTCCCAGTACAGCACAGGAAGGAACACCTTTTCGTTAGGTTAGTAGTGGTATCCTTTTGGGCAACTTGCACGATAGAGAGATTTAGACTTCAAAATAGCTGTTCAATTTACAGCTCACATTACAAAATGAACAAAACGATTATGATTTAATTGAAACGTGGGTGGGGGTGTTTTTCAAAATCGCTCTAACACCTCAGTAGGGTTTTGATGGTTCAGAGCATCCCATCACCACCACCAGAAAAACAACTCAAGTTCATGCCCCTCCGATGGTGGGAAGGCCTAATTAAACGTCCTGTGGCTTTGGCCTGTTGACAGATCAGTCATCGATCAATCATTCATAGGTTTTGAGCACCTACCGAGTGCAAAATGAAGCACAAGTAGAAGCAGCGTGGCTTAGTGGATAGAGCACGGGCCTAGGAGTCAAAAGACCCGGGTTCTAATCCAGCTCCACCACTCATCTGTTGGATGACCTTGGGCCAGTGGCTTCTCTTCTCTGGGCCTCAGTTCCCTCATCTGCAAAATGGGGATTCGATGCCTGTTCTTCCTCCTTCTTAGACTGCCAGTAGTCCACTGCATTGTCAGTTTCTGGAGGGGAGGGATCATGTCTTGCTTCTCTGATACTCCCCGCAGTATTTAGCACAGAGCTTTGCACCTAATAGACACTCAGTAAATTCCATCAGTGAAGAATGGTAATTCCAAGATAGCCAAACATTCATTCATTCAATCGTATTTATTGAACGCTTACCGTGTGCAGAGGGCTGTACTAAGCACTTGGAATGTACAATTCAGCAACAGAGACAATCCCTGCCCAACAATGGGCTCACAGTCTAAACGGGGGAGACAGACAACAAAATAAAACAAAACATCTCCTGAGTGGTTAGCTGAAATGGGGCAATCATAGGAAGGTGGACAGAAGAAAAATATTAGACACAATGAAAAAAAATTATACTATTTGGCACAGCTGTGGACAGTTGGAAGCAGCTTGGCCTAGTAATAATTATTATTGTGGCATTCTAGGTGCTTACTTTGTGCCAGGCACTGTACTAAAGACTGGGGTGGTTATAAGCAAATTGGATTGGACGCGATTCCTTTCCCACGTGGGGCTCACAGTTTCAATCCCTGTTTTACAGATGAGTAAACTGAGGCCCACTGAAGTGAAGTGACGCCCAAGGTCACACTATGGTGACAAGTGGCAAAACTGGGATTAGAACCCATGACTCCCAAACCCATGCTCTAGCCACTATGCCATGCTGCTTCTCAACATGGCCTAGTGGTACAAGCACGACCCTGGAAGTTACAGGACCTAGGTCTTAAACCCTGGCCACTTGCTTACTGTGTAGCCTTGGGCAAGTCACTCAACTTCCCTGTGCCTCAGTTCCCTCAAATATCAGGTTGGGATTTCAGTACTGTCCTCCCTCCAACTAAAGACAATGAAACCCCAAGTGGGAGAGAAGCTGTGTCTAACCTGATTAATTTGTATCTGCTCCAGTGCTTCGAATAGCATTTGACACATAATAAGCGCTTAACAAATACCATTAAAAACCTTGCATGCATCCATTAGAAATGGGGTAAAGATCTTTCCATTTTTTTATGGTATCTTACTATTTCTCAGGCATGGGGAAGATACAAGATAATCACGTTGGACGCATTCCATGTGATTTAACAGAGGCAGCCTTTCCTACAGTGCCCGGCACATAGTAAACGCTTAACAAATACCATTAAAAAAAACCCCACAGACATAGTGTTCTGTCACAGTAGACACAGATTGTTGGAACAGCATTGCCTAAAACTCTCATTGCATTCTAGTCAAAATGCAGAGAGAAAACACACACCAAGGAATAATTGAACATTTAGTATTTCTTAGTTTCATATTCATCAGATATATATTTGTGTTTTTATAATGGTAATAATTATAGTACTTGATAGGCACTTACTATGTGCCAAGCACTGTTTTAACCTCTGGGGTAGGTACAAGTCAGTCAGGTTGGACACAGTCCCTGTCCCACATGGGGCTCCTGTTGTTAATCCTCATTTGGCAGATGAGGTAACTGAGGCCCAGAGTAGTTAAGTGACTTCCGCAAGGTCACACAGCAGATCGGTGGCTGAGCCAAGCCGAGAACCCAGGTCCTTCTGATTCCCAGGCCTGGGCTCTATCCACTAAACCACACTGCTTAGAAATAGTAAATGTAATATCAGTGAGTAAAGAGAATGTGGTGTGTAATGACAAGGCCCAATCCATCCTATATATGTTATTTAATTTAAAACAAACCTATAAATACAACTAGTTTCAATCATAAATCTTGTCTTATGCCATCGAGTTGTTTCCAACCCATAGTGACACCACAGACATGTCTCTCCCAGAACGTCCCCCTCTCCATCTGCAATCATTCTGGTGGCGGATCCAGAGAGTTTTCTTGGTCAAAATCCAGAAGTGGTTGACCATTGCCGCCTTCCACCCAGTCAACTCGAGGCTCCACACTCGACCCTCTCCCATGCCGCTGCTGCCAAGCACGGGTGATTTTTGACTTGTAGCAGATTTCCTGCCACTTACTAGCCACTGACCAAGCTAGGAGTGGAACGGACAGGCCTCTGCTCTACTCTCCCTCCCATAGCCAAGACTGGTAGAGGACTGGAAACTCTCCAGGTGCCACCCTGAGAGGGGAATCACAAATCGTTGAATGAAAATATCCTAGCTACTAACTCAGGGTCCCTCTCTATGGTTACTTTTTGAATTTGTTCACTTCTGAGGCAAACATAATGTTTCCTTCTAGTCCCGAGAATAACCAGTCATTCACTTTTAATCTTTGCAGTAGCACCAGTGAATAGATGAACGCTCTTTTGCCGATTAATGTTCAGAGTGCATTTTTATCAAGTGTTTTCCTAAATGACCAAATGACCGTTCATTTTATGAATTTTGATAGTTGAAAAACAAATAAGGCAGCAGTGACTCACAGCTTTCATAATAACCCTATTTTTCCCTTGATGAGTACTTGTTACCAAGAGGAAATGCATCCTGAGTTTGAGTACTTTAAAAACTTCTCCTTTCAGTTTGGACTCGTGAATTTCACACATTTAATTTCCCCTGTGGTGGCAATTACTACTCTTGAGTCCCCTTCCTCTCTCCTTTCAGGGTGAGGGAAAAAAAAGGGATAAATGGGGAGGAGGAAATCAGGTGCGGGCCAGTCCTTTTGAGGTTTAATTAATGAAATTTAATTAATTACTAGGGTGATTAAACATGAGAAAGGGACAGCTGACAGCTTGAGTGATATGCCCTTCAACTGAAAACTGTTCAGCATTGAGGAGGTGGACTTTCTGGCTTGGCCATTCCCAAAATCACTCATAATATAATAATAATAATAATAATAATAAAAGTGGTATTTGTTAAGCGCTTACTCTGTGCCAGTCACTGTACTAAGCGCCGGGGTGGTTACAAGCAAACAGGTTGGACAAGGTCCCAGACCCACATGGGGCTCACAGTTTTAATCCCCATTTTCCAGATGAGGGAACTGAGGCAGAGAGAAGTAAAGTGACTTGCCCAAGGCCACACAGCAGACAAGTGGCAGAGCTGGTATTAGAACCCAGGTCCTTCCGACTCTCAGACCCAGGCTCTATCCACTAAGCCATGCTGCTTCCTTAAGAAAGGAATTTATCATTAGGATTATGACAGTTTGATCGATTAACTCAGGTGTCTACCAACTCTGTTATACTCTCCCAAGCGCTTAGCCTAGTGCTCTGTATACAATAAGGAACTCAGTCGGTCATAAGTAATAATAATGTTGGTATTTGTTAAGTGCTTACTATGTGCAGAACACTGTTCTAAACACTGGGGTAGATACAGGGTAATTGGGTTGTTCCACGTGAGGCTCACAGTTAACCCCCATTTTCAAGATGAGGTAACTGAGGCACAGAGAAGTTAAGTGACTTGCCCAAAGTCACACAGCTGACAAGTGGCAGAGCCGGGATTCGAACCCATGACCTCTGACTCCCAAGCCCGGGGGTCTTTCCACTGAGCCACGCTGCTTCTCTTGAGCGCTTACTGTGTGCAGAGCACTGTACTAAGCGCTTGGGAGAGTACAATACAACAGTAAACTGACACATTCCCTGCTCACAACGAGCTTACAGTCTAGAGGAGGAGACTGACATTAATATAAATAAATACATTACTGATATAATAAATTAGATATAGTAAATAAATTACAGATATAACTGCCATTGATTGATTGATTGGAAGAATGTGAAAGATTCTAGTTCTCTTTGAGAAAAATAGTATATTAGAAATGCCCAGAAAATGATATGGCATTTTTCAACCTAGAAATTCAGAGATGTCGCTTACACGTTCTTTTATTCCCGAATTCTGATCATGTAGGAATTTGCAATGGGGTAAAAATGCTGCTCTCTTTCTCCATTGCGAAGATTTTCTGAAAATAAATAAAGCGAAATGTGTAAAAAAAGACTTGAGTGCCTATCAGGAAAGATGCTGCATAGATTAAACCCAGGGTACGGTACATCCCTCTATAAGAGAGTTGAAACCATATATTTTTGTTGAGATTTTTGTTTGCCCAACCAGCACTTAGCTCTGGCAGGGAATATTAAGGGATTTACTTCCATCATTGTGGAAATAATGAAATGCCTTTGCTTCTTTGTGCTTAAAACGAGCTAATTTCCTGCCACACATATAATTACACTTTTGGCATCTGTTTGCTACCACCACACTATTTGCCTGGGAGTAAGAAGATCGGAAGACTTTCAGGTTTTCGTGAATTTATAATGCGAGTTCTTTTTGTGCTTAGAAATATATGCAGGAGGCGAGAAGTTTGGGAAAAAATCTGAGGCAACCGAAGTTGTCAGACCTTTCTCCGGCTGTAATTGCCCAGACCAACTGCAAATTCGTGGAGGGTTTACTGAAAGAATGCAGAATGAAGGTAAGCATATGCGTTCAGTATAGTGTATAATATAGTGCATGCTGTCAGTGATTTCTGTCTCATGTTCTTTGTTATTCAGTCAGCACCCATGAGAAAATAACTCTCAAGTATCTGCAAGTGGGAGCTCGGGGTTCCGGAGTTTTTTTCTTTATTTGTTCATTTTTTACTCGTATTCGTTAAGTGCTTACAATGTGTCAGCCACTGTATTAAGCACTGGGATAGATAGAAGCTAAAAAGGTCGGACGCAGTCCGTGCCCCAAATGGGGCTCACAGTCTTAATCCCCATTTTCCAGATGAGGTAACTGAAGCCCTGCAAAGTGAAGCGACTTGGCCAAGGTCCCACAGCAGACACGTGGCAGAGCTGGGATTAAAAGCCTCTTATTCCCAGGCTTCTCTAATAAGTGAAATTCTTATTACAGAAATCTAATTTTTGACTACCCTGTTTTCATCTTCTCCTCCTCCTCCTTCTCTTCCTCCTCTTCTTCCTTCTCCTCCTTTCAGGAGCATCCGTGGGGTACCAGAATTGTCGGGTTTGGGATTTCTTCTCCGTGTCCTCTGCCCATTCCCAGGGGAAGATGGGGAGACTGAAAGCTCACTGTGGGCAGGGAACGTGTCTACCAACTCACTGTATTGTAAACTCTCCCAAGCAGTCAGTCATATTTATTGAGCACTTACTGTGTGCGGAGTACTGTACTAAGCGCTTGGGAGAGTATGGTATAACAGTTGGTAAATGTGTTCACTGTCCACAATAAACTTACATCAAGAAGGGTTACAAATATTAATATAAATGAATAATCAATCATTCGTATTTATTGGGCGCTTACTGTGTGCTGAGAACTGTACTAAGCGCTTAGGAGAGGACAATATAACAGAGTTGTTAGAAACGCTCCCCGCCCACAACAAAGGGGTGAGGGAGGGGAGAATAAGGAGTGCAAATCCAGGTAGAGAGGCGACACAGATGATACGATTAGGTAAGGTGGGGCTTTTAGGAGGGGCGGGGGAGCAAATTTGAGGGGGAAGAGAATTCTGCGCAGGGGGAGAGGAAAGATGGAGCTCGAAGAGTTTTGAGCAAGGTACAGTTAGGTTACTTTGGGAGGAGCGAAGAGTGTGAGCTGGGGTTTCGTGGAAGAAGAGAATAGATAGGTTAAAAAAATGAAAAGGCATAGAGCGTGAAATTATCTGTTAGATGTTGAAAGAGATGGTTAGGTATCATTATAATAATAATTATAATAATAATTGTGGCATTTGTTAAGCGCTTACTATGTGCCAGGTACTGTTCTAAGCACTGGGGTGGATACAAGCAAATCAGGTTGGAGGTAATTATTTGTCCCACATTGAGTCCACAGTCTCAATCCCATTTTACAGCTGAGGTAACTGAGACACAGAGAAGTGAAGTGACTTGCCCAAGGTCATGCAGCAGATGAGTGCCAGAGCTGGGATTAAGACCCAGGTCCTTCTGCCTCTTAGGCCCATGTTCTATCCACTAGGCCACGCTGCTTCTCTGAGAGTATTTTTAGGAAGAGACTGTTGTTTTAGGAAGGTGGTCTGGGCAGCTGCATTTAGGATTTCCCAACGAGGGTGACAGATTAGAGGTAGGGAGATCAAGAAAGGTGACCGGAAGGGGTGAAGCGGGGAATTACTCTGGAGGCAAAATGACGAGATTTAAAGAGCCACGGAACGAGGAAGGGAGAGTCTAAAGATTTCCATAGTTCACTCTCGAATTCCGATGATTGGTCTAGTGTTTTTATTTCACGTGGAAATTCCTCACTGTTATCGAAAGGGCAGAATCTGAGGGGGCTCAGCGCACTGAAAGCGCATCCAAGATGCAGGATTCAAAGTGTCCAAGAGTCGCAAGTTGAACCGAGGAGGTGGATTGTTCTTTGAATATTGGACCGACGCGAAGAAAAAATGCTGACGGGATGGGGTGTTGAATTGCAGACAAAACGCATGTTGGTGGAGAAGATGGGCCATGAAGCAGTGGAGCTTGGCCACGGGGAAGCCAACATCACAGGCTTGGAGGAGAACACCTTAATCGCCAGTCTGTGTGATCTTCTGGAAAGGATATGGAGCCATGGCTTGCAAGTCAAACAGGTGAGGGTTTCGCCAAGGTCCCGTAGAAAATTGTCATTCTGACGAGGCATTGAGAAAGCAAATTGCTTCGGATATAATAGGACCCTGTGTGTGCTGCTTGTGGCTTGTTGCCTCAAAATTGGGGCTCATGTCTTTATTATTAATAATAATAATAATAATAATGGCATTTGTTAAGTACTTACTGTGTGCCCGGGCACTGTTCTAATTGCTGGGGTAGATACAAGGTAATCAGGTTGAACACAGTCCCAATCCCACTTGGGCCTCACGGTCTTAAGCCCCATTTTACAGATGAGGTAACTGAGGCACAGAGAAGTGAAGTGACTCACCCAAGGTCACATAGCTGAGGCAGAGAGAAGTGAAGAGACTTGCCCAAGGTCACATAGCAGACATGAGTCGGAGCCAGGTTTAGAACCCATGACCTTCTGACTCCCAGGCCTGTGCTCTATTCACTATGCCAGTCCAGGCCACTGTCTGCCAACCTGAGTCCTCCTTTGTCTTGGAAGATAGAACTGTGACGTTCTGATGCTGCACCAGGTCCCAGGCCATTCACAAGACTGTTTTGGAGTTGGAGACCCTTTCCATTAGTAATAATGAGAATAATAATAAGAAGAAGAAGAATTGTGGTATTTGTTAAGCACTTACTATGTGTCTAGGACTGTACTAAACACTGGAATAGATACGAGTTACTCCCGTCCCATGTGGGGCTCACAGTCTAAGTAGGAGGGAGACTGAGTATTGAATCCCTGTTTGGCAAATAAGGGAACTGAGGCACAGAAAAGCTTACCCAAGGTCCCACAGCAGGCAAATGGCGGAGCTGGGAGTGGAACCCAAGTCCCTTGACTCCCAGGCCTTGCTCTTTCCATTAGGCCACACTGCTTCTCATTGTACACTAGAACACTAAACAGACCCATTCCCTGCTCAGAGCGAGCTTACAGTCTGGAGGGGGAGACAGATGTTAATATAAAGAAATAAATGACAGCTAGGGACATAAGTGCCCCTTCTCTTTTGATCTTTCCTTTCCAAACCAGTCAACTCCCTTTCTCGTTTCAGGGGAAGTCTGCCTTGTGGTCGCATTTAATTCAATACCAGGACAGAGAAGAGAAGCAAGAACACCTGGCTGAGTCTCCAGGTGAGTGGGTCGCCTAGCTTAGGCTTGGATAATGAGCTGAAAGAAATGTCGCCCATGCTTCTTTCCCTGGAAGTGAGATCATTTGCTGGGTGGGCTTGGATACCTTCTTTCCTTTATGGTATTTGTTAAGCACTTACTAGATGCCAGGCACTGTAATAATAATAATAATGGTATTTGTTAAGCATTTTCTGTGTAGTAGGCTCTATGCTAAGCGCTGGAGTAGATACAAGATAATTGGGTTGGGCACAGTCCCTGTCCCACACAGGGCTCACAGTCGATCACTCATTCATTCAATCGTATTTATTGAGTGCTAACTGTGTGCAGAGCACTGTACTAAGAAATACAGCAAAAAAGAGAGACAATCTCTAACCACAACGAGCTCACAGTCTAGAGAGGGGGAGGCAGACATCAATATAAATAAATAAAATGACAGATATATACATAAGTGCCTTGGGGCAGAGGGAGAGGAAAGAGCAAAGGGAGTGAGTCAGGGTGACACGGAAGGGAGTGGGAGATGAGAAGCACTTAGTACAGTGCTCCGCACATAGTAAGCGCTCAATAAATACTATTCAATGAAAAGTGGGGTCTAGTCATGGAAGACCTCTTGCAGGAGATAGGCCTTCAGTAAGGCTTTGAAGGAGGGGAGAGTCATCGTCTGTTGGATTTGAGGAGGGAGGGCGATCCAGGCCAGAGGTAAGACGTGAGCCAGGGGTTGGTGGCGAGATGGAGGCCCAGTGAGAAGGTTAGCGGCACCAGAGGAGCGGAGTGTGCGGGCTGGGTTGGAGAAGGAGAGAATAGAGGTGAGGTAGGAGGGGACAAGGTGACGGACTGCTTTCAAGCCAATGGTGAAGAGTTTTTCTTCGATACAGAGGTGAATGGGCAACCATTGGTTATTTTTGAGGAGTGACATGCTCTGAGCATTTCTGTAGAAAGATAATCCGGGCAGCAGAGTGAAGTATGGACTGAAGTGGGGAGAGGCAGGAGGTTGGGAGGTCAGAAGGAAGGCTGATGCAGCAATCGAGGCTGGATAGGATGAATGATTGTACTAACGTGTTAGCGGTTAGGATGGAGAAGGAAGGGCAGATCTTAGTGAGGTTGTGAAGGTGAGACCGACAGGATTTGGTGACGGATTGGCTATGAGGGTTGAATGAGAAAGCGAAGTCAAGGATGACACCAAGGTAATGGTCTTGTGAGAGGGAAAGGATAGTGGTGCCACGCACAGTGATGGGAAAGTTCAGGAGAGGACGGGGTTTGGGAGGCGAGATAAGGAGCTATGTTTTGAACATGTTGAGTTTGAGGTGGTGGGAGGACATCCAAGTAGAGATGTCCTGAAGGTACAAGGAGATGCGAGCCTGGAGGGAGGGGGAGAGAACAGGGAAGGAGATGGAGATTTGGGTGTCATCCACATAGAGATGGTAGTTGAAGCCGTGGGAGCAAATGAGTTCCCTAAGGGAGTGAATGTAGATGGAGAACAGAAGAGGATCCAGAACTGAGCCTTGAGGGACCCCCACAGTTAGGGGGTGGGAGGCAGAGGAGGAGCCTACAAAGGAGACTGAGAATGGACAGAAAGATAAGAGGAGAACCAGGACAGGGCAGAGTCAGTGAAGCCTGAATCCCCATTTTACAGATGAGGGAACTGAGGCACAGAGAAGTGAAATGATTTGCCCAAGGTCGCACAGCAGACAAGTGACAGCTGGGATTAGAACCCAGGACCTTCTAACTCCCAGGCCCGTGCTCTAACCACTACGCCATGCTCTACTAAGTGTCAGAGTAGGTACAAGGTAACCGGGTTGGACTCATTCACCCATTCGTTCAATCATATTTATTGAGCGCTTACTGTGTTCAGAGCACTGTACTAAGCGCTTGGGAGAGTACAAATCAACAGTAAGCAGGCACATTCCCTGCCTATAATGAGCTTACAGTCTAGAGTGGGAGACAGTCCTAAATAAATGACAGATATGGACATAAGTGCTGCGGGGCCGGGGGGTGGTGAATGTTGGGAGCAAGTCAGGGTGATGCAGAAGGGAGTGGGAGAAGATGAAAGGAGGCCTTAGTCTGGGAAGGCCTCTTGGAAGAGATGGGCCTTCAATAAGGTTTTGAAGGGGGGAGAGAGTCATTGTCACTCGGATCACATGGGGCTCACAGTCTTTATCCCCATTTTCAGATGAGTCACCTGAGCCCCAGGGAAGTGAAGTGACTTTCCCAAGGTCACAGAGCAGACAAGTGGCAGAGCTGGAATTAGAAACCAGGTTCTTCTGACTTCCAGACCCGGGATCTACACAATAGACCAATGCCATTTCTCAGAGCAATAATTAGAGCAATGTAGTTGATAACCATTTAGAACCTTTACTTTTATGGTATTTGTTATGTGCTATGTATCAAGAATTCTTCTAAGCTCCAGGGGACATACATGTTATTTGTGTTGGACCCGATCCGTATCCCAGTTGGGGCTCACAGCCTTTGTAGGAGGGTATTAGGATTTAGTCTCGTTCATTCATTCATTCATTCATTCATTCATTCATTCATTCATTCATTCATTTATTCATATTTATTGAGCGCTTACCGTTTGCAGGGCACTGTACTAAGCACTTGGAAAGTACAATTCGGTAACAGATAGAGACAATCCCTACCCAACGTCGGGCTCACAGTCTAGAGGTGGGGAGACAGACAACAAGACAAAACAGATAGATAGCCATCAATAGCATCAATATAAATAAATAAAATTATAGATATATACACATCTTTAATAAAATAAGTAGAATAATAAATATGTACAAATTTGCACAAGTGCTGTGGGGAGGGGAAGGGGGTAAAGGGAGGGAGTAGGAGCGATGGAGAGGGGAGGAGGAGCAGAGGAAAAGGGGGGCTCAGTCTAGGAAGACCTCCTGGAGGGGTGACCTCTCAGTAGGGGAACTGAGCCACAGAGAAGTGAGTTAACCAAAGTCACACAGCAAGCAATTAGCAGAGCTGGGATTAGAACCCAGGTCCTCTGACTCCCAGGCCCTAAATTGAATGAGCATGAATCCAAGACAAGCGATGATCATCTCCAGAGAGAAGCATCAACCCGATACCCTCGTTTTGGGCAGGGAACATGTCTACCAACTCTGTTGTATTATACTCTCCCAAGCACTTAGTACAGTGCTCTGCATAAGGGTAGGCACTCAATAAATACCATTGATTGATTGATAGTTTAAAGAAATGTTAAGTGTTCCCATCAAAATGAGAAGTTGACCCAGCGATGAGCAAACATTCACACCCTTTCCCGAAGAGGTAGAAACCAAAAAAAGGGTAGAAAGTCGACGATCTTCACTTTGTACTCTAATTTTATAGATGTGCACACTTATGGGGTCTAACACCAAAAAAGAGAAAAGCACTGTGGCCTAATGGATAGAGCATGGCCCTGGGGGTCAGAAGGACCTGGATTCTAATCCCCGCTCCACCACTGCTCTGCTGGGTCATCTCGGGCAAGACACTTTGCTTCTCCGTGCCTCAGTTCCCTCATCTGTAAAGTAGGGATTAAGACTGTGAACCCTAATTCTGTTATATTGTACTCTCCCAAGTGCCTAGTACAGTGCTCTCCGCCTATAATAAGCACTCGATAAGTAATAATAATAATAATGATGATGGTATTTGTTAAGTGCTTACTATGTGCCAAGCACTGTTTTAAGCACTGGGGTATATAAAAGGTCATCAGATTGTCCCACATGGGGCTCACAGTCTTAATCCCCAATTTATAGATGAGGGAGCTGAGGCAAAGAGAAGTTAAGTGACTTGCACAAAATAATAGTAATAATAGTAATAGTGGTACTTGTTAAGCGCTTACTCTGTGCCAAGCACTTTCTAAGCACTGGGGTAGATACAAGGTAATCAGGTTGTCCCACATGGGGCTCACAGTCTTAATCCCCATTTTTTTTTACAGATGAGGGAACTGAGGCACAGAGAAGTGAAGTGACTTGCCCAAAGTCACACAGCTGACAAGTGGCGGAGTTGGGATTAGAACCCATGACCTCTGACTCCCAAGCCCGCCCTCTTTCCACTAAGACACGCTGCTTCTCTGTCGCTCATCTGACAAGTGGTGGAGCCAGGATTAGAACCCACGACCTCTGACTTCCAAGCCCGGGCTCTTGCCACTAAGCCACGCTGCTTCTCTAAATACCATCAGTGGATTGGGAAATGGCAACTTCCAATCCTTGCACCGAAGTTGCTGCTCCAGGAGCTCACGGCTCACCCTCCATTCATTCCAGAAATACCACCGCCACCCATGCATTAGTCAATTCCCCACTTTTCTGGGACTCATAAAGTTTAGTTTTTCCTTCCAAATCTGAACAGCCTGGTGCCCCTTTGCTGATATCAAGTCATCGACTTATTTAATAAGAGATGGGAAATCTCATGGTTGGCAATCATTCATACATTCATTCAATTGTAGTTATTGAGCGCTTACTGTGTGCAGAGCACTGTACTAAGCGGTTGGGAGAGTATAATGCACCAATAAACAGATTCCCTGCTTGCAGTCTAGAATGGAGGAACAGTCTAGAATGTGGGGAGGGGTCCTTGGTCAACTTTACTACTATGAATAATAATAACAATTATGGTATTTGAGAAGTGCTTATTGTATTCCAAGCACTATACTGAGCGATGAGATACATACAGTAAAATCAGGTTCACCACAGTTCCTGTCCCACATGGAGCTTTCAGTGTAGTGGGTTGGGAGGCAAGGTATTTTATCCCCCTTTTACAAATAAGGAAAGTGAGGCATAGAGACGTTCACTGGTTGGCTGGAAGTCACACAGCAGATGAGTGGTAGGGCTGGAATTAGGAGCCTGGTTTTCTGATTTCCAGACCTATGTCATTAGGCCACATTGCCTCTCGCAAATAATAATACTAATGATGGTATTTGTTAAGCGCTTACTGTGTGCCAGGCACTATACTAAGGGCAGGGGTAGATACAAGTTTATCAGGTTTGATGGAGACAGTCCCTGTCCCACATGGGGCTCACAGTCTCTGTCCCCATTTTACAGATGAGGTCACTGAGGCCCAGAGAATGATGATGTTGGTATTTGTTAAGCGCTTACTATGTGCAGAGCACTGTTCTAAGCACTGGGGTAGACACGGGGGAATCAGGTTGTCCCATGTGGGGCTCACAAACTTAATCCCCATTTTACAGATGAGGAAACTGAGGCACAGAGAAGTTAAGTGACTTGCCCACAGTCACACAGCTGACAAGTGGCAGAGCTGGGATTCAAACTCATGACCTCTGGCTCCAAAGCCCGTGCTCTTTCCACTGAGCCACGCTGTTTCTCTAAGTGAAGTGACTTTCCCAAGGTCACACAGCAGGCAAGTGGCGGAGCTGGGTTTAGAACCCATGACCTGCCAACTCCAAGTTGTGCTAAATTGTCAAATCCCGGGTGATGTGAGCCCATGATAGGGCACTCATTCATTCATTCAACCGTATTTATTGAGCGCTTACTGTGTGCAGAGCACTGTATTAAGTGCTTGCAATGTACACTTCGGCAACAGATAGAGACAATCCGTACCCAACAACGGGCTCACGGTCTAGAAGGGGGAGACAGACGACAAAACAAAGTAGACAGGCATCAACAGCATCAAAATAGGTAAGTAGAAATAGATGTATACACATCATAAATAAAGTAAGTAGAATAATAAATATGTACAACTATACACAAGTGTTGTGGGGAGGAGAAGGGGGTAGAGCAGAGGGAGGGAGAGTCATTCATTCATTCATTCATTCAATAGTATTTATGGAGCGCTTACTATGTGCAGAGCACTGTACTAAGCGCTTGGAATGTACAAGTCGGCAACAGATAGAAACAGTCCCTGCCCTTTGACGGGCTTACAGTCTGATCGGGGGACACGGGCAGACGAGAACAATGGCAATAGAGTCAAGGGGAAGAACATCTCATAAAAACAATGGCAATTAAATAGAATCAGGGTGATGTACATCTCATTAAGCAAAATAAACAAAATAAAGAGGGTGATGAATATATATACAGTTGGAGCCAAGGCGATGGGGAGGGAAAGGGGAGCAGAGGAAAAGGGGGGCTCAGTCTGGGAAGGCCTCCTGGAGGAGGTGAGCTCTAAGTAGGGCTTTGAAGGGGGGAAGAGAGTTAGTTTGGCAGATGTGAGGAGGGAGGGCGTTCCAGGACAGAGGTAGGAGGTGGGCCAGGGGTCGACGGCGGGACGTGTGGATTTAGCTCTTTGACTGTGAGAACAAAAACAGTTATTCGAAACTTCTTAAAATTCAACATTTTACAGAAATCCCATTTCAATCTCAAAGGCTAACTCTTTGGACTTTCCATTTTTATTTGTTGTTTGTCAAACGGATTGGGTAAATATTGCTTCAGCACTTGTGGTGATTCATTACAGGCTAGAACTAGGAAGTTTAAGAGTGCATCATGCCTGTAAACAGCAGTTAAGGTGTGAAATTCTCCGACGCTTGAGCAAACAAACATATCGTGTTCCGGTTTTGTCAAGGATCTAGCAGTTTTGCGGCCTTGCCGTCTGCGGAGACTTAATAATGTTGGTATTTGTTAAGCGCTTACTATGTGCCGAGCACTGTTCTAAGCACTGGGGTAGACATAGGGGAATCAGGTTGTCCCACATGGGGCTCACAGTCTTAATCCCCATTTTACAGATGAGGTAACTGAGGCCCAGAGAAGTTAAGTGACTTGCCCACAGTCACACAGCTGACAAGTGGCCGAGCCGGGATTCGAACTCATGACCTCTGACTCCAAAGCCCGTGCTCTTTCCACTGAGCCACGCTGCTTCTCTAGTTGAACTAGAGGTTCAACTTCAACTAGGTTGAACTTCAGTTCAACCGTTCCGAGTTGAACCGATTTTTAATCTCCCAAAGCAGAGGCCGAAGTTTATCTGCAGGGCCAGGGTGAGGAGAGATTCAGAAGAGGCTTCAGATCCCTTTGTTAGGACTTGGTCGGTGGACAGGTATCTCCGCCACCTGTCAGCTGTGTGACTGGGCAAGTCACTTAACTTCTCCGTGCCTCAGTTACCTCATCTGTAAAATGGGGATTCAGACTGTAAGCCTCACGTGGGACAACCTGATTACCCTGTATCTACCTCATCTGTAAAATGGGGATTCAGACTGTAAGCCTCACGTGGGACAACCTTTCATTCAATAGTATTTATTGAGCGCTTACTATGTGCAGAGCACTGTACTAAGTGCTTGGATTTAACAAGTCGGCAACAGATAGAGACGGTCCCCGCCGTTTGATGGGCTTACGGTCTGATCGGGGGAGACGGGCAGACGAGAACGATGGCGATAAATAGAGTCGAGGGGAAGAACATCTCGTAAAAACGATGGCAACTAAATAGAATCGAGGCGATGTACATTTCATTAACAAAATAAATAGGGTAATGAAAATATATACAGTTGAGTGGACGAATACAGTGCCAAGGGGAGGGGAAGGGAGAGGGGGAGGAGCAGAGGGAGATGGGGGGACAAGAGGGTTAAGCTGCGGAGAGGTGAAGGGGGGGCGGTAGAGGGAGTAGAGGGAGAAGGGGAGCTCGGTCTGGGAAGGCCTCTTGGAGGAGGTGAGTTTTAAGTAGGGTTTTGAAGAGGGGAAGAGAATCAGCCTGGCGGAGGTGAGGAGGGAGGGCGTTCCGGGACCGTGGGAGGACGTGGCCCGGGGGTCAATGGCGGGACGGGCGAGAACGGGGGACGGCGAGGAGGTGGGCGGCGGAGGAGCGGAGCGTGCGGGGTGGGCGGTGGAAAGAGAGAAGGGAGGAGAGGTAGGAAGGGGCAAGGTGATGGAGAGCCTCGAAGCCTAGAGTGAGGAGTTTTTGTTTGAAGCGGAGGTTGATAGGCAACCACTGCAGGTGTTTAAGAAGGGGAGTGACATGCCCAGAGCATTTCTGCAGGAAGATGAGCCTGATTACCCTGTATCTACCCCAGCACTTAGAACAGTGCTAGGCACATAGTAAGTGCTTAACAAATACCAACATTATTATTATTAGTGTGGCCAGCTGCCACTCTGTCATTGTGCTTGGAAGAAGGACAGACATTCATTCATTCATTCAATGCAATAGTATTTATTGAGCGCTTACTATGTGCAGAGCACAGTACTAAGCGCTTGGAATGTACAAGTCGGTAACAGATAGAGACAGTCTCTGCCCTTTGACGGGCTTACAGTCTAATCGGGGGAGACGGGCAGACAAGAACAATGGCAATAAATAGAATCATTCGTTCATTCATTCATTCAATAGTATTTATTGAGCACTTACTACGTGCAGAGCACTGTACTAAGCGCTTGGAATGTACAAATCGGTAACAGATAGAGACAGTCCCTGCTCTTTGACGTGCTTACAGTCTAATCGGAGGAGACAGACAGACAAGAACAATGGCAATAAATAGAAACAAGGGGAAGAACATCTCATTAAAACAATAGCAATTAAATAGAATCAAGGTGATGTACATCTCATTAACAAAATAAATGTGTGACCTAGTGGAAAGAGCATGGGCCTGGGAGTCACAGAACCTGGGTTCTAATCCTGGCTCAGCCACTTGTCTGCTATGTGGCCTTGGCCAAATCACTTCACTTCTCTGTGCTTTGGTTCCCTTACCTGTAAAATGGGGATTAAGACCGTGTGCCCCGTGTGGGACATGGACTGTGTCCAGCCTGATTATCTTGTATCCATCCCAGAACCTACTACAGTATTTGGGGCATAGTAAGCACTTAAAAAATACCATTTAAAAAAAAAGAATAGGAGAGAGCCAGCGAAGAGGACTCTCTCTGGGAAGCAGCGTGGCCTAGTGGATAGAACATGGGCCTGGAAGTCAGAAGGATCTGGCTTCTAATCCCGACTCTGCCACTTGTCTGCTGTGTGACCTGCGGCCAGCCACTTCACTTCTCTGTGCTTCTGTTCTCTCATCTGCAAAATGGGAATTAAGACTGGGCACCCCAAATGGGACAGGGACTGTGTCCAACCCAATCACCTTGATTCTACCCCGGTCCTTAGTACAGTGCCTGGCACATAGTAAATGCTTAACGGTCTCCCCTCTAGACTGTAAGCTCATTGTGGGCAGGGAATGTGTCTGTTTATTGTTATATTGCACTCTTTCAGGGCTTAGTAAAGTGTTCTGCACACAAGTCGATAAATACGATTGAGTGACTAAATGAATGAACAAATACCATTATTAATATAGTAATTAATTTAATAATGAAGCACTCTATAATAATGTTGGTATTTGTTAAGCACTTACTCTGTGCCGAGCACTGTTCTAAGCGCTGGAGTAGATACAGGGTAATCAGGTTGTCCCACGTGAGGCTCACAGTTAATCCCCATTTTACAGATGAGGTAACTGAGGCACAGAAAAGTTAAGTGACTTGCCCACAGTCACACAGCTGACAAGTGGCAGATCCGGGATTCGAATTCATGACCTCTGACTCCCAAGCCCGTGCTCTTTCCACTGAGCCACGCTGCTTCTCAATCATGATCCATCCAGCGTGATGGATTGGAGAAGTCCTTATAAAGGGGATCTAGCCCTGAGCAACTCTTCTGCTTGACAACCCAAGGCTGTTCTGCCTTGCTCACGGAACAGATCTGTTCCTATGAAAGTTCACCTGGAATGTAATGTTGGAGATGGCAGCCATCCTAACTTTTTCCTTGACAATTCAGGTTTGTGTCACAGAGACAATTGGTCTAGATTTGGAGTCGCCCTTTGTGAGCCCCATGTGAGACAGGGATTGGGTCTGACTCGTATCCAACCCAGCACTTAGAGCAGTGCTTGGCACCTAGCAAGCACTGAACAAATACTGTAGTCATCATCGTCATCCTAAATCGTAACTCGTATTTAAAATAAGCAAGAAGATGTTTCTTCTCAGAGATGAGTCCCCAGAAAGGATAGTTCATTCATTCATTCAGTTGTATTCATTGAGTGCTTACTTTGTGCAATACACTGTCCTAAGCACTTGGAAAATACAATTAGGCAACAGAAAGAGACATGCCTGCCCAAAAACGGACTCACAGGCTAGAAGATGCAAACTCCTTCTCAAGCCTCCTGTTTCTTCAAATTATACTCTTCATCGATGTATTTATTCTCCTTCCATTCCCCACAAATCATTTATGTAGCACTTATCACCAAAAACACAGAAAGTTTTAATGGAAGTGGAAAGAAAGACCCACTGAGAATGCATTTTCCACTCTCCAAAAGAGGACAGATCTCAAACTGAAAAGTTCACATGTCTGAACTTGTCTCTTTTTTTTTTTAATGGTATTTGTTAAGGGCTTAGTATGTGCCAGGCCCTGTCCTCCGCACTGGGGTAGACTCAAGCTAATCAGGTTGGACACAATTCCTGTCCCACAGTCTTAATCTCCATTTTACAGATGAGGAAACTGAGGCCCAGAGTTGTGAAGTTACTTGCCCAAGAGGTCACACAGCAGATAAATGGGGAAAGCCGGGATTGGAGCCGGGATCCTCTGACCCCTAGGCCCGTGCGCTTTCCACTAGGCCACAATACTTCTCATTCAGTGAGTTCAGTGACTACCCTCATAAATGAAGCACTTCTTTGCCCTACTGTATCATTTCCTCCCATTCCTGATTTTACAAATGAGAAGATCGAGGTCTGGGAAGGTGGGTCACATAATAATAATATTGATAATAATAATGGTATTTGTTAAGCGCTTACTATGTGCCAAGCACTGTTCTAAGCGCTGGGGTAGATACAAGGTGATCAGGTTGTCCCCCGTGAGGCTCACAGTCTTCATCCCCATTTTACAGATGAGGTAACTGAGGCCCAGAGAAGTTAAGTGACTTAAGTGGAAAGAGCATGGGCTTGGGAGTCAGACGTGGGTTCTAGTCCCGTCTCTGCTACTTGTCTTCTGTGTGACCTTGGGCAAGTCACTTAACTTCTCTGTGCCTCAGTTACCTCATTTGTAAAAACAGGGATTAAAAAATAAATGTGAGCCCCATGTAGGACAATCTGATTACCCTGTATCTACCCCAGCGCGTAGAACAGCGTTCAGCACATAGTAAGCACTTAACAAATACCATAATTAATTAAGTCACATAGCTGACAAGTGGAGGAGGCAGGATTAGAACCCATGACCTCTGCCTTCCAAGCCCGGGCTCTTTCCACTAAGCCACGCTCCTGGCGAGACGCGACGGCGGCGATGACATTAGGGCGTCTCCCGTCGGGGCCGATAGATTGAGCCTCGGTCCTGAGGCTCCAGGAAGGAGAACCCGGGCGGAGGAGTTGATTTTTGAGCTAGTGGCTTTTCCGTGCCACTCACACCTCCTGGGGTGGGGGAGGCCCTGGGGGGCAGTGGGAGAGTTGGCAGGTGGGGGTGGTTCCCACATAAAAAGTGCAGGAGCAGTCTTATGAGAAGCAGCATGACGTAGTGGATGGAGCACGGGCCCGGGAGTCAGAAGGTCATGGGTTCTACTCTCAGCTCCACCATTTGTCTCCTGTGTGACCTTGGGCACTTCTCTGGGCCTCAGTGACCTCATCTGGAAAATGGAGATTGATACTTTGAGCCCCATGTGGGACAGGGACTGTGTCCAACTCGATTTGGTTGGATCCACCCCAGCACTTAGTACAATGCCTGGCACGTAATAAGTGCTTAATGGATACCATCATTATTATTATTATTCCCCCGCGTTTATCAGAATTCGGCCTGAAATGCACAGTTCTGAGAGTCAGAGGACCTGGGTTCAGCCCACATATTCAGTCCATCACTAAATCCCGTTGTTTGTACCTTCACGGCGTCGCTAAAATCCGTCCTCTCCTATCAGTCCAAAATGCTACCACATTAATCCAATCCCGCCTTGATTGCTGTTTCAGCTTCCCTGCTGACCTCCCTGTCTCTTGTCTCTCCCCACTCCGGTCCATATTTCACTCTGCTGCCCGGATCAGTTTTCTGCAAAAATGTTCTGGCCATGTTTCCCCACTCCTGAGAACCTCCAGTGGTTTGCCCAGCCGCCTCCTCATCAAACAGAAACTCTTCACCAACGGCTTTAAAACACTCAATCCCCTTGCCCCCTCCTACCGCACCTCATTACTCTCCTACTACAACCCAGCCCACATACTTCACTCCTCTGGGACCTCATCTTTCTTGCAGCGACCTCTCACCCCCATTCTGCTTCTGGCCTGGAACATCCTCCCTCCTCATATCCGACAGACAATGACTTTCCCCCTCCTTCAAAGCCTCACTGAAGGCCCATCTCCTCCGAGAGGCCTTCCCTGACTAAGCCCCCCCTTTCCTCTTCTCCCCCTCCCCTCTGCCTAGCCCTGACTTGCTCCCTTTATTCATCCCTCTTCCCAGCTCCACAGCACTTGTATACAAAGCTTGTCATTTATTTATATTAATTCTGTCTCCCCACCTCTACACTGTAAACACATTGTGGGCAGGACAAAGGTCTGTTTATGATTGTGTTATACTCTCCCAGGTGCTTAGTACAGTGCTCTGCACACTATAAGCACTCAATGAATACACTGCCTGCCTGACCAATCCCAGTTCCATTACTTGCCTGCTGGGTGACCTTGGGGAAGTCATTTCACTTCTCTGTGCCTCAGTTTCCTCAACTGCAGAATGGGGATTCAGTACTTGTTCTCCCTTAGACTGTGAGCCCACGTGGGACACGGACAGTGTCCGACCTGATTACCTTGTAGCTACCCCAGCACTTAGAACAGTGAACCCGTCTTAGACTGTGGGCCCATTGTTGGACAGGGATTGTCTCTATCTGTTGCCGAATTGTACATTCCAAGCGCTCAACACAGTGCTCTGCGCACAGTAAGCACTCAGTACGATTGAATGAATGAACAGTGCTTGGCACATACTAAGCACTTAAATATAATTATCATAATAATATCATTATTGATAATAATAACACCAACGTCTGTCTCGTGACTCTCCTAGCAGTTCTCTACCCCCTGAATCCTCAGCAGGGCTAGAGGTTCTCACTAAAAGAGGATTAAGTTCTCTTCCGATTTACCTATTCCTGTATTTCACTGCATCGTGGTCCTCACTTGGCTTAAAACAAATTGAGGCCTGGATACTTTGCCCCTGCTGGGTGTAATAAATTTACCATCTTTGGTAATTGCTTCTGTTATTTGACCTGAAGGCACCATTGCATTAAAATGACTTTCTTTGTATGAGATCAATCAGTGGTTTCTGACATCCCAAGTAAATGTCAAAGAATAATGGTCAACTTTACAAAGTCAGACAGGAAAGCAGAGACACAGAAAGCACGGGAGAGGCAGCGCGATCCAGGGGAAAGAGCATGGGCCCGGGAGTCAGAGGACCTGGATTCTAATCCTTGTTCCTCCACTTGTTGGCTCTGTGACCTTGGGGAAGTCATTTCACTTCTCTGGGCCTCAGTTGCCTCGTCTATAAAATGGGGATTAAGGCTATGAGCCCCAGGCGGGACATGGTCTGTGCCTAACCTGATTATCTTAAATCTACCCCAGAGCTTACTAGAGTGCTTGGCATATAGTAAGTACTTAACAACTACTATTAATACAGTGTTTGGCACATAGTAAATGCGTAACAAATACATTTTTTTAAAAAAACTATTTTAAGAGCAACAGCATGGCTTAGTGGAAAGAGCATGAGCTTAGAAACCGGAGGTCGTGGGTTCTAATCTCAACTCTGCCGCTTTGGGTAAGTCATTTCTCTGTGCTTTAGTTACCTCATCTGTAAAATGGGGATTAAGACTGTGAGCCCCACATGGGACAACCTGACAACGTTGTATCTACCTCAGTGCTTAAAACAGTGCTTGGCACATAGTAAGCGCTTAACAAATGCCATCATTATTACTGTTATTTAGTTTTGTATTTTGTAAAGACCAAAAGTGTGGCATAATTGTCGGTGTCATTCCAAAGCATTCTCGGGATATTAAAATATGTGGGGCCCCTTGCCTTCAGCTTCATCCAGGGCTATTTATTTCAGAATAATAATTTGAGAAAATGGCTGAGCCCTTCAAGCCAAGATTTGTACACACTGCTTGATTCGCTAAGTAGATGTTCAATGACTCATTTGAAATCATCAAGTGCAATCGCAGATTAAGCAGAGGGAAATCGCTGGTTAATCGTCTTAATAGAGCATCAAGAGACAGGAAAATCCTAATCCTCTAGTGTCTTGAAAATTGGCTCTAATCAAAGTCATCTCCGAGTCTATAGTTATAAAGCTGAAACCACAAGGTAAATTAAAGCAAATAAGCGTTCTCCGTTCTTACTCTTGTTGAGATTTTTTTTTTTTCCCCTACAGTTGCCTTGGGCCCAGAAAGAAGAAAGTCTGACTCTGGCATTATGTTTCCAACCTTCAGGGTCAATCTTATCCAAGACATGAGGTATTGCACTTTTATCTCGTGGTGTTGACTCGGGATAACGAAACAGATTTTGCGTGGAATATGCTCAGGAGACAGGATGTCGATTTGGGCTCGTGCTTTCTGGAGAATGAAGTCGTCTCTTGTTGTAAACGTTTGGATAGCCTACTTAATGCTTGTTGTACTTTTTTAGAATTCGATCCAGTGGAAATCCCCCTCTCTCTATTTCTTCAGAAGGCCATCCAGATTGGAAGCTATTCTCGGCAGACTAATTACTCTCCTCCTCTCCGCATGGTGACCCAGATCCTCCCTCTTCTCTCAAGCTGTATCTGCCGATAGGTTTTCTCTGCCAGCCCCTTTAGATTGCAAGATGTTTGAGTTCAGGAAATGTGTTTCTTGCTATCATAATAATAACAATAATGAGTTGTGGTATTAGTTAAGCACTTACTCTATGCCAGGCACTGTATAAGCGCTGGGGTAGATACAAGCAAATCGGGTTGGACACGGTCCCTGTCCCACACGGGGCTCATAGTCTCAATCCCCATTTTCCAACTGAGGCCCAGAGAAGTGAAGTGACTTGCCCAAGGTCACCCAGTGAACGAGTTGCGGAACCAGGATTAGAACCCAGGTCCTCCAAGTCATATTCTCCCTTCAGATACACCTGCCAGGGCCCCTTTGAATACAAAAGGCAACTATATGGGCAAGTCACTTAACTTCTCGGTGCCTCAGTTACCTCATCTGTAAAATGGGGATTAAGACTGTGAGCCCCACGTGGGACAACCTGATTCCCCTGTGTCTACCCCAGCGCTTAGAACAGTGCTCTGCACATAGTAAGCGCTTAACAAATACCAACATTATTATTATTATTATTATATAATAATGAGGAAGAATGGTATTTGTTAAGCATTTACTATGTGCCAAACACTGTACTAAGCACTGGGGTAGGATAATCAGGTCAGACACAGTCCCTGCCCCACATGGGATTTACAGTCTAAATAGGAGGTAGAAGCAGGTATTAACTCCCCATTTTGTAGATGATGAAACTGAGGCCCAGCACAGTAAAATGACATGCCCAAGGTCACACAGTAGACAAGTGGTAGAGCTGCTATATCCTCTGACTCCCAGGCCTGTGCTCTTTTATTTTTGGTATGGAGTCGGTCAGTCAATCGTATTTATTGAGCGCTTACTGTGTGCAGAGCACTGTAGTAAGCATTTGGGAGAGTACAGTATAACAGAATTGGCATTCGTGTTCCCTGTCCATAACGAGTTTACAGTCCAGAAGGGGAATGCTGCTCACACATACACAGGCAGACACACACTCTTCCAAATGCTTAGTACAGTGCCTAATTTTCAGGGACTCCCTTAATACTATTGATTGATTCAACTTAAAACTACCAGCCCCCAAATTTTAACACCAAAACTTCTGGATATTTTCTGTGCATTTTTTTTCCCCGCTTTGTTCTATTTTATAGCTGGTGTACTTGGAAAGCCAGCTTGCCTAAAATATTCTTCTTCAGGAACTTTTGGGGTCGTGGTCACACTGTGGCGAATTCTCCTTGGGATTCCCCAAAGTGGTGAATTCTCCTTGGGATTCCCCAAAGCCACGTGAAGTCGGTTGGTTACCACTGTTACACTACTAAGGGGCAGAGCTTAAGTGGGACCGATTCTTGTCGGCCGCACGATATCAAGGGACATCGGGCAGTGCCACAAACTAACACCTCGAGAAGCAGCGTGGCCTAGTGGCTAGAACCTGGGTCCGGGAGTCAGAAGGACCTGGGTTTCTAATAATCTTGGTATTTGTTAAGCGCTTACTATGTGCCGAGCACTGTTCTAAGCGCTGGGGTAGACATAGGGGAATCAGGTTGTCCCACGGGGGGCTCACAGTCTTAATCCCCATTTTACAGATGAGGGAACTGAGGCACAGAGAAGTCATTCTGGCTCCACCACTTCTCTGCTGTGTGACCTCGGGCCTGTCACTTCACTACTCTGGGCCTCAGTTCCCTCATCTGGAAAATGGGAATTAAGACTGTGAGCTCCATGTAGTCCAGGGACTGTGTCCAACCTGAGAAGCAGCATGGCCTGGCGGCAAGAGCATGGGTTTAGGAGTCAGAGGTCATGGGTTCTAATCCCAGCTCCGCCACTTGTCTCCCATATGACCTTGAGCAAGTCACTTAACTTCTTTGTGCCTCAGTTACCTCATCTGTAAAATGGGGGTTAAGACCCCAAGCCCCTCGTGGGACAATCCTTTTAACTGGTATCTACACCAGTGCTTAGAACAGTGCTTGGCACATAGTAAGTGCTTAACAAATACCATAATTAATATTGTTATTTTTAGCTTGTATCTACCCCAGCGCTTAGTACAGTGCCTGGCGCATAGGAAATGTTTAACAAATAGCCTTAAAAAACCCCAAAAAAACCCAGCCGGTTCCTGCCTGCATGGAATAAGCTGAGAACCAGCATGAATGTCCACCGTGTGTTCGTGCAAATGAGAGGTAGATCGATCAGTTAATCGGTGGTATTTATTGAGTGCCTGCCGTATGCCGAGTACTGCGTAGTGGATAGAGCCCGGGCTTGGGAGGCAGAAGGTCATGGGTTCTAATCCCATATGTCTGCTGGGTAAGTCCCTTCACTTCTCTGTGCCTCAGTTCCCTCATCTGTAAAATGGGGATTGAGACATGAGTCCCACGTGGATGGGGACTGTGTCCAACTTGATTTGCTTGTATCTACCCTAGGTCTTAGTAATAATAATAATGGTGGTTTTGTTAAGTGCTTACTATGTGCAAAGCACTGTTCTAAGCGCTGGGGGGATATAAAATGATCAAGTTGTGCCACGTGGGGCTTACAGTTTTAATCCCCATTTTACAGATGGGGTAACTGAGGTACAGAGAAGTTAAGTGACTTGCCCAAAGTCACACAGCTGACAAGTGGTAGAACAGGGATTAGAACCCATGACCTCTGACTCCCAAGCCCGGGCTCTTTCCACTGAGCCACACTGCTAGTACAGTGCCTGGCACAAAGTAAGTGCTTAAATACTAGTTATTATTGTCATTATTATTATTATTTTTGTACTGAATTGCAGGGAAGGTCAATACAATAGAACTGGTCAATATAAATCCTGCCAACAAGAAGCATATGGTTTAGAGGGAAAGACAAACATTAAAATAAATCCCAGCTAGGTGAAATTGTAGAATATAAGGATATGTACGTTAAATGCTGTGGTGCTAGAGTAAACATTAAAGTGCTAAGGGGCACAAAGAGAAGCAGTGTGGTCTAGTGGTTAGAGCACAGTCCTGGGAGCCGAGGGTCATGAGTTCTAGTCCTGACTCTGCCACTTGTCTGCTATGTGACCTTGGGCAAGTCACTGAACTTCTCTGGGCCTCAGTGACTTCATCTATGAAGTGAGGATTGAGACGGTGAGCACCTCATGGGACAGCGATTGTGTCCAACCCGATTTGCTTGTATCCACCCCGGCGCTTAATACAGTGCCTGGCACATAGTAGGTGCTTAACAAATATCACGATTATTATTGCATAGTGAATACCAAGCAAATGCAGGGCTTGGTCTGGGAAGCTCTCTTGAAGGAGGTGCGATTTTAGGAAGATTTTGAAGGTGGAGAGAGCAGTGGACTGTCAGATATGAAGTGGGAGTTCCAGGACAGAGAGAGGATGTGGGGAAAATTAACAGACACATTCCCTGCCCATAATGAACTTACAGTCTAGAAGGCTAGACAGGCATTAATGCAAATAAGTAATTTATGATATATAATTTCAAGAAAGAATAAATAACCTTCACTTCTGGAATCAGTGAATTATACACAGTACCAGGTTGGAAGAGAGATGAATGGAAAACCCACTAAATCAATCTCATGTGCTCACTGACATATGCGTGAATGATCTAATGGGTTTTTGTATGTATTCGGTGCCTTTTTTGTGGAAAAGAAAAGCAACATGGCCTAGTGGTTAAAAGCACGACCCTGGGAGTCAGAGGACCTGAGTTCTAACCCTGGCAAATGCTGGAGTCGTTATAAGATTATCAGGTTGGACACAATCCCTGCCCCATGTGGGGCTCACGGTCTTATTCCCCATTTTAGAGATGAGGGAACTGAGGCCCAGAGAAGTGAAGTGACTTGCTCAAGTTCCTACAGCAGATAAGTGGTTGAGCCAGGATTAGAACCCCTGATCTTCTGACTCTCAGTCCCATGCACTATCCATTAGGGCCTGCTGCTTTTCAGCTTCATCCCTCTCCCCACCTTCAAGGTCTTATTAAAATCCCATCTCCTCCAGGAAGCCTTCCCGACTAAGCCAAGTTTTCCCTATTCCCTCTTCTTTCTGTGTTATTTATGCACTTGGATCTATACAGCTCCGCCACCTGTCAGCTGTGTGACTTTGGGCAAGTCACTTAACTTCTCGGTGCCTCAGTTACCTCATCTGTAAAATGGGGATTAAGACTTTGAGCCCCACCTGGGACAACCTCATTACCTTGTATCTTCCCCAGCACTTTGAACAGTGCTTGGTGCATAGTAAGTGCTTAGCAAAAACGTCATTATGATTATTACCCTTTAAGAACCTGATATTCATCCCACCCTCAGTCCCATGTAGACTGGGATCTCCCAACTCTGTTTCTACCAACTCTGTTGTATTGTCCTTTCCTAAGTGGTTCGCACAGTGCCCTGCACACAGCGGGGGCCTAGTGATTCCCATTAATTGATTGATTGAGTGGGTTGGCATGGTACCAGCTCTAGAGGAGTTTGCAGTCTGGATGGGGAGACAGACTTGGAAGTGAATTACTTGGGAGAATGGGAGGCCATGAGGAAATATACTTCACTCTGCTGTCCGGATCATTCAGTTCACATCTCCCCACTCCTCAAGAAACTCCATGGTTGCCCATCCATCTCCACGTCAAACAAAAACTCCTTACCATCGGATTTAGAGCACTTAATCAGCTCACCCCCTCCTATCTTACCTCACTGATCTCTTACTACAACTCCAGACCTCACGCTTCACTTCTCCGCTGCCCACTTTCTCACTGTACCTTCATCTCATCTATCTCACCGACGACCCCTTGACCACATCCTCCCTCTGGCCTGGAGCTCCCTCCCCCTATACTCTAGACCACCACTCTCCCAAAACTTTAATAAAATCACATCTCCTCCAAGAGCCTTTCACCGATGAAGCCCTCTTTTCCCCTACTCCCTCTCCATTCCACGCAGCTTCTCTTAAGCACTTAACAAAGGCCTTATTGTGATGATTAATTATCATTATCACTATTGTTAGCAGGCAGGGTGTGGGGGAAGATCCACGACAGCCCTGAGGAGACCCAAATCTGAGTTTGAATTTGAACCCGTCTAAAGAAGTAGCTGAGTAATGATCCTAGCTCTGTGACTTACTTCACATTCACCATAAGGGAATGTGGAACATTTGATTAGTTGCTTAACTAAGCACAAAGGCTTGAGTGGAATTTAATAGACTGTTTCGTGTCTAAATTGATAGTAAATGTCATGGGATGCCAGTAGACCACTGGTCTTTAGATTCAAGTTTCCTGATGTAGAGCAGGCCAGAAGCAGTGATTAGTCAAGCTGATAAATTATTCATGCATCACCGATAGTGCCCAACTTGGAAAAAGTTGTTATTCGCTTAGTGGAAGCTCGATGATGCTTAATATGAGAATAGAATAGTTTTGATTTTAGAATAATATTTTGAACCCGTCGCCAAATTGATCTGGATTAAATTCCTCAAATATAGATTAGCACCAGTGTCGACAATGCACTTTCGTTAGTGTATGAATATGTATTTTTATGCCCTTATAGTATTGTGACCCTATCATAGGAGTGGAGAAATGGGAAAAAATTTGAAAAGACAATTCTCCTCTAATATACGTCTGTGCCTCTGAGATAATATGTACGTAAACATAGATAATAGGTAGTAAATGTACATGTTGTATATGTATCATAGGTGTACCATGCATAATGTAGAGAAGCAGCGTGGCTCAGTGGAAAGAATACGGGCTTGGGAGTCAGAGGTCATGGGTTCAAACCCCAACTCAGCCACTTGTCAGCTGTGTGACTTTGGGCAAGTCACTTAACTTCTCTGTGCCTCAGTTACCCCATCTGTAAAATGGAGATTAAGACTGTGAGCTCCATGTGGGACAAGCTGATCATCTTGTATCCTCCCCAGCGCTTTGAACAGTGCTTTGCACATAGTAAGTGCTTAACAAATGCCGTTAGTTAATGTAACGCCATTCAAAGCCCTACTGAGAGCACACCTCCTCCAGGAGGCCTTCCCAGACTGAGCCCCCCTTTCCCTCCGCTCCTCCTCCCCTCCCCATTCCCCCTTCTCCCACCCTCCGCTCTTCCCCCTTCTCCTCCCCTCAGCACTGTGCGTATTTGAATATATTGTTTATTACCCTATTTATTTTGTTAATGATGTGTATATCTCTATGATTCTATTTATTTTGATGTTGTCAGCGCCAGACTGCTTGTTTTGTTTTGTTCTGTTTTGCTTTACTGTCTGTCTCCCCCATTTTGAATGAGAGCCCATTTATGGCACAGGGATTGTCTCTATCTGTTGCCAAATTGTACACTCCAAGCGCTTAGTACAGTGCTCTGCACATAGTAAACGCTCAATAAATGCTATTGAATGAATGAATGAATGAATAATGTATGTGTAAGCTCCCTGCTGTTAGATTAGGAAGCAGCATGGTCTGGTGGGAAAATCACAGATGCGGGTTCTAATCCTGGCTCTGTCAGTGGCCTGCTGTTGACCTTGAGCAAGTTACTTAACTTGCCTGTGCTTCAGCTCCCTCAACTGCAAAATGGGGATTCAATCCCTATTCTCCCTCCTACTTGACTGTGAGCCCTATGTGGGACTTTTGTGACCTGATGATTTTGTATCTACCCCAGTATCTAGAACGGTGCTTGACGTATAGCAAACACTTAACAAATACCATATAACGAAGTGCTCACAGTGCACTGTGCTCTGGGCACGAGTAAGCATTCAGTAAATATTGATGAGGATTGTGTTTGTGTGTGTTAGAGGTGGTCCAGCTTTCCATGATTTATGCAGTAGGCTTGACTGACATGATCACCTCTATCTTACCTCTAGAGTGCCTGACAGAGTCTCAGATTTTCGTAATTCATAATTAGGGTACGGTAATTTTGTAGGTAAAAACTTTATGACTGTGGGGGGTAATGGGTTTTATGTTTTATGTTCATGCAGGCCGGGATTAAAAGTTCCAGTCCCGCGGAATAGCACTGACCCCATTTTTCTTCTCTGCCATCTCGTATTTTAAATTCTACCCATCCTCTTCCCGGGGCTCCCTCCATCTTCAGATTTTTCTTTTCCATTAAGTGGTCGCATCACATTTTCTCCTCCGATTTATTTGTTTCACTTACTGCTTATCCGCTCTCACCCTTTGACTTATGTTGACTTCCAGCCGGCACTGACAGTCTTTGCCTCTAAGCCAACATGGAATTGATCTCGAAATAACAGAAGCCTCAAGTGCACAGTTCTTTGATCACGTGCTTTATGTTTATCCCTCACGCCTGCCTCTCTCCTTGTCGATCCTGCAGATAAATCCTTTCTGTTTAGAAAGCAAAAAGGACCACTTGAGCTCCCATTAAGTGGTGCAGGCTACGGACCTTGAGGAGAGGCTCCCTCTTCACTCTTTCTGCTGCTTTAAGGGAAGTTGAGAAGCAGCCTGGCCTCGTGGAAAGAGCAGGGGCCTGGAAGTCAGAGGACCTGGGTCCTAATCTTGGCTCTGCCGGTCTTTTGCTGTGTGACCTTGAGCAAGTCGCTTCACTTCTCTGGGCCTCAGTTCTCCTGTTGCCCCTCCTCCTTAGACTGTGACCCCCATGCGGGACAGGGACTGTGTCCAACCTGATTACCTTGTATCTACCCCAGTGCTTACAGTCTAGACCGCAGGCTCACTGTGGACAGGGAATGTGTCTGAGAAGCAGCATAGCTCAGTGGAAAGAGCCTGGGCTTAGGAGTCAGAGGACGTGGGTTCATTCAGTAGTATTTATCCCGGCTCTGCCACTTGTCTGCTGTGTGCCCTTGGGCCAGTCGCTTCACTTCTCTGTGCCTCGGTTCCTTCATCTGGAAAATGGGGATTAAAACTGTGAGCCCCACGTGGGACAGCCTGATTAATCTGTATAATAGTAAGTGCTTAACAAATACCATCATTATTATCATTATTATTATTATCATTATATCGTCCTCCCCCAGCCACTTAGTACAGTGATCTGCACACAGTAAATGCTCAATAAATAGTCTTGACTGACTAACTGACACATAGCACTTTACAAGTACCATAGCGCCCATCAGAATTACACAGTTGGATTTTCAGGTCTCCCAGACAGATTGCTCTACCTTCGAACCCAAGGTTTGTCACCTTCAAAACTAGGGATCAGTTGTCTTGATTACTCCCAAATCATATATAATCAATCAGTGATATTTATTAAGCTCTTACTGGGGCAGAGCACTGTACTAAACGCTTGTGAGAGCATTCATTTGTCCAGTCATATTTATTATATTAATAATAATGTTGGTATTTGTTAAGCGCTTACTATGTGCAGAGCACTGTTCTAAGCACTGGGGTAGATACAGGGTAATCAGGTTGTCCCACATGAGGCTCACAGTTAATCCCCATTTTACAGATGCGGTGGAAAGAACATGGGCTTGGGAGTCAGAGGTCATGGGTTCTAATCCCCGCTTCGCCACCTGTCAGCTGTGTGACTTTGGGCAAGTCACTTCACTTCTCCGTGTCTCAGTTACCTCATCTGTAAAATGGGGATTAAGACTGTGAGCCCCACATGGGACCACCTGATCACTTTGTATCACCCCAGCGCTTAGAACAGTGCTTTGCACATAGTAAGCACTTAACAAATGCCATTAATATTATTATTATTATTAACTGAGGCACAGAGAAGTGAAGTGACTTGCCCACAGTCACACAGCTAACAAGTGGCAGAGCTGGGATTCAAACCCATGACCTCTGACTCCCAAGCCCGGGCTCTTTCCACTGAGCCATGCTTACTGTGTGCAGAGCACTGTACTAAGCTTTTGGGAAAGTACAATACAGCAATAAACAGTGACAGTTCCCTGGCCACAATGAGTCTAGAAGCGGGGAGACAGGCATCAATACAAATAAATAAATGACAGATATAGACATAAGTGCTATGGGGCTGGGAGGGGGGATGAACAAAGGGAGCAAGTCAGGATGATGCAGAAGAGAATGGAAGATGAGGAAAAGTAGGGCTTAGTCTGGGAAGGCCTCTTGGAGGAGATGGGCCTTCCGTAAGACTTTGAAGGGCCGGAGAGTGGTTGTCTGTCGGATTTGAGGAGGGAGGGCGTTCCAGGCCAGAGGCAGGACGTGGGTCAGGGATCGGCAGCGAGATGGGAGAGTTGGAAGCCCAGTGAGAAGGTTAGCGGCACCAGAGGAGCGGAGTGTGCGGGCTGGGTTGGAGAAGGAGAGAAGGGAGGTGAGGTAGGAGGGGGCAAGGGGATGGGGAGTTCTGGAGCCAAGAGTGAAGAGTTTTTGTTTGATGTGGAGGTGGATGGGTAACCACTGGAGTACAATACAGCAGAGTTGGTAGATACATTCCATGCCCAGAACAAGCTTAAGGTCTAGAGGGGAAGACAGACATTAATATCAATATTTTAGCTCCTCAACTAGGAAGTCTGTTACAAATCTCAGGAGAGTCCTGGTGCAGAGGTGGAATTGAATAAGCGGCTTGGCAGGAAAAATACCAAACTTTACTCTGATCTTCCCACTCTGACAGTTTTATCTCACTGCGGTGTGATAAAATGCCACTTCTCATTTCATAAGGGCGCCTGATCACGCATCAGCTCTGAGTCTCTGGAAATCCTGACACGTAACTCCGGAAAGCCTCAGAGCCACGAGCAAATGCAGGGAGGTTCTAGGGGTGGCGGAGATTAAAATTCAAAATGTTTGCTATTGCCCAGAGGGAAGGTTTTCGTAGGGCCGAAGTGCAAGTGAATCATTCCGGCCATAGGATTCACAAGTCCTCTCTTCTGCCACTGACCCTTTCCCTGCTTAGAAAACAAATGCCAAAGAAGATTAATTCAGTTCCATTGGGTTTTAGACAAAGAGTGAATCGCACACCCACACTTAACATGCAAATGGAGTAAGAATCGAAAGGACGGCACAGCGTTCTCTGTTTAAAGCCTGGCAAAATTTAGGGAACTCTTCATTTATCCATGCAGTAAAGATGATCTTCTTTAATACTGTCTTCCTGAGTTAGAGCCACATGCATTTGCAGTGGGCCAGTATATAAAGAGATAAGCTTTCTGAAGGTCTCCTAGGTGGTCGAATTTTTGAAATACACTTCGTCCAGCTGGAAAGGAAACCATTTAAGGTTTTAAAGGTGTGGATTCTTGACTTGAGGTTGGTGCTTGTTTCTGAGGGGGAAGAACAGCGGGGTTTAGCGGAAGGAGTCTGAGATTGGGTATCAGAGGTCAAGGGTTCTAGTCCCGTCTCTGCAACTTATCAGCTATGTGATTTAGGGCAAGTCACTTCACTTCTCTGTGCCTCAGTTCCCTCATCTGGAAACTGGGGATTAAGACGTGAGCCCCACTGGAGCCAACCTGATTACCTTGTATCTATCCCCGTGCTTAGAACAGTGCTTGGCACATAGTAAACACTTAACAAATACCATTATTATTAGTAGTAGTAGTAGTAGTAATAGTAGCAGGATTTCACATGGGTTACAAACTTGGGGTTTTTTCCAAGTTAGCTTTAAAGCAGGCATACAGATACTCTAAAACAAGGACAAAAATAGTCTTCAAAAGAGTCATTGCAATACAGTGTTGCAGAGCACGCATTCTTCTGATGCTACCAGTTGATTCATTCATTTGTATTTATTGAGCACTTACTATGTGTAGAGCACTCTATTAAGCGCTTGGGAGAGTACATTAGAACAGCTAACAGGAACATTCCTTGCCCACAATGAACTTAAAGTCTAGTGGGTGATCATTATAATAATAATAATAATAATGTTGGTAAGCACAAGTGCTTACTATGTGCAGAGCATTGTTCTAAGCACTCAGGTAGATACAGGGTCATCAGGTTGTCCCACAAAAGGCTCACAGTCTTAATCCCAATTTCACAGATGAGATAACTGGTACAGGCTCTCATAATATCCTGGCTGGATTATTGTGTCAACCTTCTCTCTGATCTCCCTTCCTCCTGCCTCTCCCCGCTCCAGTCTATTCTTCATTCTGCTGCCCGGATCACCTTCCTGCAGAAATGCTCTGGGTGTGTCACTCCCCTCCTTAAAATCCTCCAGTGGTTGCCTATCAACCTCTGCACTAAGCAAAAGTTTCTCACTCTGGGCTTCAAGGCTCTCCATCACCTCGCCCCCTCCTACCTCACCTCCCTTCTCTCTTTCTACTGCCCACCCAACCGCTCCATTCCTCTGCCGCCCACCTCCTCACCAGCTCCCGTTCTCGCCTATCCCGCCATTGACCCCTGGGCCACATCCTCCCACTGTCCCGGAATGCCCTCCCTCCTCACCTCCGCCAAACTAATTCTCTTCCCCTCCTCAAAGCCCTACTGAGAGCTCACCTCCTCCAAGAGGCCTTCCCACACTGAACTTCACCTTTTCCCTCTGCTCCCTCTGCTGCCCCTCTACCCCCCTTCACCTCCCCACAGCTAAACTCCCTTTCCCCCCTTTCCCTCTGCTCCTCCCCCTCTCCCTTCCCCTCCCCTCAGCACTGTGCTCGTCCGCTCATTTGTATATATTTTTTATTACCCTATTTATTTTGTTAATGAGATGTACATCACCTTGATTCTATTTATTGCTATTGTTTTAATGAGATGTACATCCCCATGATTCTATTTATTGCTATTGTTTTTGTCTGCCTATCTCCCCCGATTAGACTGTAAGCCCGTCATTGGGCAGGGATTGTCTCTATCTGTTGCAGATTTGTACCTTCCAAGCACTTAGTACAGTGCTCTGCATATAGTAAGTGCTCAATAAATACTCTTGAATGAATGAATGAATACCTGAGGCCCAGAGAAGCAGAGTGACTTGCCCACAGTCACACAGCTGACAAGTGGCAGAGCTGGTTTTCAAACCCATAGTCTCTGACTCCCAAGCCCCGGCTCCATCCACTGAGCCACACTGCTTCTCTTATGGTATCTCAGAGATTGAGAAGGAGGAATTCCATCACCGTGTGAAACTAAAGGAAAGGTTTGAATGGGGGAAGAAGTGGAATTGAACTAAAATCAGGATAGATTTCAGTAGAGAAGCAGCATGGCCTAGTGGGCTGAGCAGAGGCCTGAGAGTCAGAAGATCATGGGTTCTAATCCTGGTTCTATCACATGTCTGCTTTGTGACCTTAGTCAAGTCACTTCACTTCTCTGGGCGTCAGTTCCCTCATCTGTAAAATGGGGAATAAGACTGTGAGCTCTATGTGGGACAGGAAATGTGTCAGCCTGATTACCTTGTATCTACCCCAGGGCTTGGCACATAGTAAGTACTTAAAAAATGTCACAATTATTATTATTAGTGGTAATAATAGTAATAGAGCCTAAGGAAGAGCTTCTTGACTTGGCTAAAGTCAAGAAGCCTAAATTCTGCTCCTGAAGGCATAATATCCTATTATTCATCCCCCTTCCCATCCCCTCAGCACTTATGAACATATCTGTAATTTATTTATATTAATGCCTGTCACCCCCTCTAGACTGTGAGCTCCTTGTGGGCGGGGAATGTGTCTGTTTATTGTTCTATTGTAGTCTCCCAAGCGCTTAGTACAGTGCTCTGCACAAAGTATGTGCTCAATAAATAGGATTGACTGTTGCATTTTGGATCTTCGTTTGTATTCTTGTCTTTGCCTCTTATGTTTTATATTTTTATTGTTTTATCTTTATTTTGTGTGTCTGTTGCCTTTAACCTTCTCCCCCCACCACTGAACCACCCCTCTTTTGATTTGCAGGCCAGGGACCTTGTCTAATTCACCCACCTGGGCATTCTTTTCTAACTCATAGCACAGTGTTTTGCAAGAGTAAGCCCTTAATAAAAATAACAACCCAAACACTGGATTGGGCAAACAAGAGAGATGATAGTCTCCAGCCTTGAAGATATTTGGAAGAGACCTATCAGTCAATCAGTGGTATTTATTGAGCACTTATTGCATGTAGAGCTTGTACTAAGCTCTTGGAAAAGAACAATCCAAGTTGGTAGACGCGATCCCTTCCCATAGAGAACTTAAAGTCTGCACCTTTATTTGTTCCAGATAGTTTAGTGGTTTAGTCATCTAGAGGTGGGGGATTCTAATCCTGGCTCTGCCACTTGTCTGCTGTGTGACCCTAGGCAAGTCATTTGACTTCTCTGGGCCTCAGTCACCTCATCTGTAAAATGGGGATTAAGACTGTGAGCCCTGTATGGGACAGAGACTGTGTCCAACCTGATTTGCTGGATTCCACCCACCGCTTAATATTGTGCCTGGCACATAGTAAATTCTCACTTAACAAATACCATAATTATTGTTATTTTTTATTATTATGACCTCCAAAGGATCTTTTGAACGCTGTGATTCTCTGCTTCTTGAGAAGCAACGTGCCCTAATAGAAAGAACCCGGGCCTGGGAGTCAGAGGACCTGCGTTCTCACCCTGGTTCTGCCGTGTGTCTGCTCTGTGATCTTGGCCAAGTCACTTCACTTCCCTGGGAATCATCTGTAAAATGGGGATTAAATCCTACTCCCTCCTACTTAGACCATGAGCCCCATGTGGGACAGGGACTGTGTTCAACCTGATTGTCTTGTGCCTAACCTGGGGGCTTAAAACAGTGCTTGACATATTGTAAGAGCTTAACAAGTACCGTTATTTTTATTCCGGAAGGAACAAGAACTGCTGAATGTGTGATCTGAGCTCTCTGCTCCTAAATGAAGTTTTCAGTACCGAATTGGACAGGATTTGGGTCGAAGGAACTGGATTTTTACTATGTGTACGCGCTCTCTTCCTCTCCAGACACATTCAGAACATGAGCGAGATCAAGACGGACGTGGGGCGAGCCCGAGCTTGGATCCGTTTGTCTCTCGAGAAGAAACTCTTGTCTCAGCATCTCAAACAGCTTCTTTCCAACCAGCCACTCACCAGGTAAGAGGATTCCACTATCCCCAAGACATCCCTGTCAGTCAGTCCATCCGTAGTATTTATTGAGCGCTTGCTAAGTGCAGAGCACTGACAGTGACCCCCACATGGGACAGGGACTGTGTCCAACCCGATTTGCTTGTATCCACTCCAGCACTTAGTAATAATAATAATAATAATAACGCTATTTGTTAAGCACTTACTATGTGCCAAGCACTGATCTGAGTGCTGGAGTAGCTACAAGATAATCAGGTTGTCCCATGTGGGGCTTATAGTTTTAATCCCCATTTTACAGATGAGGTAACTGAGGCACAGAGAAGTGAAGTGACTGGCCAAAGTCACCCAGCTGACAAGTGGTGGATCCAGGATTAGAACCCATGACCTCTGACTCTCAAGCCCGTGCTCTTTCCACTAAGCCACGCTGCTTCTCGCGCAGTGCTTCTCACACTTCTAGTACAGTGCCTTGCACATAGTAAGCGTTTAACGAATACCATAGTTTATTATTATTGTTATTATTATTATTATTATTATTATTATTATGCGCTTGGGAGAGTACACTGCAGCAGAATTAGCAGACACTTTCTCTGCCCCGAATGAGCTGGCCCTGGGTCAGGCAATCAGCCAGTGGTATGTACTGAGCGCTTACTGTGTGCAGGGCATTCAGTCATTCATTGAGTTGTATTTATTAAGCAATTACTGTGTGCGGGGCACTGTACTGAGCACTTGGGAGAGTACAGAAGAGTCGGGAGATAAGTTCTCATGACGCTACCAGTGTTATTGCCCAAGGTTAGGTCTGCCCAAGGAGCAAAAGAAACCACCCATTAGAATGACCTCCCTGCCTCATAGAGCTAGGCTTGACGTGACGTTTGTGCAAAACTCGGAAATCGCTCTCGGAGGAAGCGCTCTGTTCTCGGCTTCAGAGCAGGATGTGTTGGAGAGCGAAGAGGTCATCGCACTTGAGTGCTTGCTTGAGTGCTTATTGTGTGCAGAGCTGGACACAAGCTCTAAGCGCTGGAGAGAGGACAATATAACAGACACTTTCCCAACCACAACACTTTTTATTTATTTATTTATTAAGTGCCATGGAGCCGTTTCCGTTTCATAGCGATTCCGTGGATATGCTTTCTCCAGAACGTCCCGTCTTCTGCCATAATCCGCAACCTTCCTAAGGGTTCTTCTGTTATCGTTGTTAAGGTCTCTATCCGTCCAACTGCCGGTCTGCTTCTAACATGTTTTCCCCAAATTTTACTCAGTCCCAGATTGGGGCACATTGACCAGAGACTGATTGTAAAATTAACTTTCACCATCCCCAGCCAGGAGTTCCAAGAAGTGTGGCCTAGTGAATAGAACCCTGGCCTAGGACTCAGAAGGACCTGGGTTCTAATCCCAGCTCTGCTGCTTGTCTGCTGTATGACCTTGGGGGAGTCACTTTGCTTCTCTCTTCCTCACTTCCCTCATCTGTACAATGGGGATGAAGACCATGAGCCCCATGTGGGACAGGGACTGCGTCCAACCTGATTAGCCTGTATCTACCCCAGTGCTTAGTACAGTGACTGGCCTATAACAAATATCATAAAATAAAATGAAAAAAATCGCTGTCGCATGCGGTCGGGGCTTGGAATTTAAATTTTTCTGAAGCCTGGTGTTTTTCTCACTGTCTCCCAGGAAACTCTATAAGCGTTACGCTTTCTTGCGATGCGAAGAAGAACGAGAGCAGTTCCTTTTTCACCTCCTTTCGCTCAATGCCGTGGATTATTTCTGCTTCACCAGCGTCTTCACTACCATCAGTGAGTTGGAAAGAGGCACGGGGATCTCATGGTCCTATGAAGGCGGGCAGATATTTATTTTTGGAAGGCATTACCTAATAATTTAAATCGGACATGGCCGCCTTTTTCAAAAAGGGGATGGTGTCCAAAAGGCAATCGTGAAATCGGCTCGCATTTGACGTGAAGGATTTTCCTCCAAGGTGAAAGCTGGGTTTTAGTGCTTTGTGGTGACCGCCACCTCGTGGCGTTATCACCCAACGAGATCACACAGGGGACTTTTGAATGAGCCACTTAGAATAACAATACATTAAATCATGATTAAATAATTTATAACAATAAAATAGAATATAAATAAAATATAAGCTAAAACAATAAAATCAACCTAATCCAATAGTTAGAGGATTTATAATGTAAATAAAATATAATAATAATGTTGGTATTTGTTAAGCGCTTACTGTGTGCAGAGCACTGTTCTAAGCACGGGGGGAGATACAGGGTCGTCAGGTTGTCCCACGTGAGGCTCACAGTGAATCCCCATTTTACAGATGAGGTAACTGAGGCGCAGAGAAGTGAAGTGACTTGCCCACAGGCACCCAGCTGACAAGGGGCAGATCCTGGATTCGAACCCATGACCTCTGACTCCGAAGCCCAGGCTCTTTCCACAGAGCCACGCTGCTTCTCATATAATATAATATAAATATAAAAATAACTAATAAAAATAATTTAATCAAATAATAAATAATTTGGGGTGATAAAGTATGATGTCGAATAAATATAAAATGATACAGATGATTTACTTCAATAATTAAATAATAAATATTATTGTTTAATAGTAATTTAAGTGCTGCACTTGAGGATTACTCTCCCAAGCGCTCAGTACAGCGCTTTGCACATAGTAAGCGCTCAGTAAATACGATTGAGTGAACGAGTGGAAGGAGATGTGTGGGCATTGATAATAAAAATAAGAAGAAGATTTATGGTATTTGTCAGGACTGCTTATGTGCCAAGCATTGTGAAAGGCAGCGTGGCTTCATGGAAAGAGCCTGGGCTTGGGAGTCAGAGGTCGTGGGTTCCAGTCCTGGCTCCGTCACTGTCAGCAAGCCACTTAACTTCTCTGGGCCTCAGTTACCTTGTCTGGAAAATGGGGATTAAGACCGTGAGCCCCACCTGGGACAGACTGATAACCTTGTATCTCCCCCAGTGCTTAGAACAGTGCTTGGCACATAATAAGCGCTTAACAAATACCATCATCATCACTGTTGTCAGCACTGGGGTAGATACGAGGTAATCAGGTTGTTCCAAGGGCCTGGGACTCGGAAGGACCTGAGTTCTAATAACTGGGTGACCTTGGGAAAGTCACTTAATTTCTGAGTGTTTCCGTTCCCTCATCTTTTAAAATGGGGATTAAGACTTTGAGCCCCACGTGGGCCAGGGACTGTGTCCAACCTGATTGTTATATAATAATAATAATAATGTTGGTATTTGTTAAGCACTTACTATGTGCAGAGCACTGTTCTAAGCGCTGGGGGAGATACAAGGTTATCAGGTTATATCTACCCCAGTGCTTAGAACAGTGCCTACCACCAAAGTAAGGGTTTAACAAATACTGTGTCAAAAAAAAAATCTGTACCCATTCACCTTGTATCTACCCCAATGCTTAGTGCAGTGTCTGGCACATAGCACTTAACAAATAACAGAATTATTATTATTATCATTGTTATAATAATGTTGGTATTTGTTAAGCGCTTACTATGTGCCAAGCACTGTTCTAAGCACTGGGGGAGATACAGGGTCATCAGGTTGTCCCACGTGGGGCTCACAGTCTTCATCCCCATTTTACAGTTGAGGTAACTGAGGCGCAGAGAAATGAAGTGACTTGCCCAAAGTCACCCAGCTGACAGGTGTCAGAGCCGGGATTAGAACCCACGATCTCTGACTCCCAAGCCCGAGCTCTTTACACTAAGCCATGCTGCTTCAGCGCTTAGTACACTGACTGGCACAGAGTAAGCGCTTAACAATTATCAGAATTATTACGAGTGGGTGGCATTTGCGGGTTTTTTATGTTGTTGTTCTGCTGAGTATGTTTCCGTGTTTTCCTTTCCAGTGATCCCATACAGATCAGTCATCATCCCAATCAAAAAACTGAGCAACGCCATCATCACCTCAAACCCGTGGATTTGTGTCTCGGGGGAACTGGGAGACACGGGAATAATGCAGATTCCAAAGAACCTCCTGGAAATGACCTTTGAGGTGGGTCCTGCTCGTGTCATTAACCACCGGGGTGAAAAACTGACTTTCAGCAGTGGTTGCCGGGACCTTTTCACAAGAAACGGATGGACTTTTTCAAAAGCAGAAAATTGGAGACCAGTTTTTTTTTTCTTTTTCAAAACAGTAGAGGACGGCTTAGGCAGGGAATGTGTCTACCAACTCTGCTGTATTGTATAGTTCAGTACAGTGCTGGACACACAGAAAGCGCTCAGTAGTGGATAGTGCACGGGCCTGGGAGTCAGAAGGTCATGGGTTCTAATCCCGGTTTCGCCACGTCTGCTGTATGACCTTGGGCAAGTCACCTCACTTCTCTGTGCCTCTGTTCCATCATCTCTAAAATGGGGATTGAGACCGTGAGCCCCACATGGGTCAGGGATTGTGTCCAATCAGATTTGCTTGTACCCACCCCAGCGCTTAGTACAGTGCTTTGCACATCGTAAGCACTTAACAAATACCACAATTATTATTAGTAGTAAATATCATTGATGGATTGCGTCGTGGTGAAGGGTCTTTTGAGTTCCTTTGCATAAGAATCTCTAGCCTGTAAGCTCATCGTGGGCTGGGATTGTGTCTACCAACTCCATTATATTGTACTCTCCCGAGCACTTAGTACAGGACTCTGCACACAGTAAGTGCTCAATAAATACCACTGATTAATTAATGGATTGATTGATGAAGTCTACGACCTTTTTTAGAACTCAGAAAACTTGAGACTGATCTATTTCTTTAACAAAATTGTAGAGGATGTTTGGTAGTAGAGAGTCCTTTTTAAAACTATTGGAACCCTCTGCTGGAATTCATAGGTGATAATGATAATAAGAATAAATATGGTATTTGTTAAACACTTACAAATATGGTATTTAATATTTATAATAGTAATAGCTGTGGTATTTGTTAAGTGTGTTATGTGCCGGGCACGACTCTAAGCACTGTAACTTGTAACTTGTATCTACCTCAGGGTGTAGAACAATGCTTGGCACATAGTCAGTGCTTAGCAAGTACCATAATGACGATGATGATGATGGGATAGGGTCAGGCAAATCGGGTTGGACACAGTCCCCGTCCCACGTGGTCCTCACAGGCTTAATCCCCATTTTGCACATGAGGGAACTGAGGCCCAGAGAAGTGAAGCGATTCGCCCAAGGTCACACAGCAAATGAGTGTTCATTCAATCATTCAATAGTATTTATTGAGCGCTTACTATGTGCAGAGCACTTACTAAGCGCTTGGGATGAACAAGTCGGCAACAGATAGAGACAGTCCCTGCCGTTTGACGGGTTTACAGTCTAATCGGGGGAGACGGACAGACGAGAACGATGGCGATAAATAGAGTCGAGGGGAAGAACATCTCGTAAAAACAATGGCAACTAAATAGAATCGAGGCGATGTACAATTCATTAACAAAATAAATAGGGTAACGAAAATATATACAGTCGAGCGATCGAGTACGGTGCTGTGGGGAGGGGAAGGGAGAGGTGGAGGAGCAGAGGGAAAAGGGGAAAAAGAGGGTTTAGCTGCGGAGAGGTAAAGGGGGGATGGCAGAGGGAGTAGAGGGAGAAGAGGAGCTCAGTCTGGGAACCCCTCTCGGAGGAGGTGAGTTTTAAGTAGGGTTTTGAAGAGGGAAAGAGAATCAGTTTGGCGGAGGTGAGGAGGGAGGGCGTTCCGGGACCGCGGGAGGACGTGACCCGGGGGTCGACGGCGGGATGGGCGAGACCGAGAGACGGTGAGGAGGTGGGCGGCAGAGGAGCGGAGCGTGCGGGGTGGGCGGTGGAAAGAGAGAAGGGAGGAGAGGTAGGAAGGGGCAAGGTGATGGAGAGCCTCGAAGCCTAGAGTGAGGAGTTTTTGTTTGGAGCGGAGGTCGATAGGCAACCACTGGAGTTGTTTAAGAAGGGGAGTGATATGCCCAGATCGTTTCTGCGGGAAGATGAGCCGGGCAGCGGAGTGAAGAATATACTGGAGCGGGGCGAGAGAGGAGGAAGGGAGGTCAGAGAGAAGGCTGACACGGTAGTCTAGCCGGGATATAACGAGAGCCTGTAACAGTAAGGTAGCCGTTTGGGTGGAGAGGAAAGGGCAGATCTTGGCGATATTGTAGAGGTGAAACCGGCAGAGTTGGGATTAGAACCCAGGTCTTTCTGACTCCCAAGCCCGGACTCTATCCATTAGGCAGAAGCAGCGTGGCAGAATTCTATCCAGACTCTATCCACGCAGAAGCAGTGTGGCTCAGTGGAAAGAGCCCGGGCTTGGGAGTCAGAGGCCGTGGGTACTAATCCCGGCTCCGCCACTCGTCTGCTGTGTGACCTTGGGCAAGTCACTTGACTTCTCTCTGCTTCAGTTCCTTCATCCGGAAAATGGGGGTGAAGACTGTGAGCCCCAGGCGGGACAACCTGATTACCTTGTATCTCCCCCAGCGCTTAAAACGGTGCCCAGCACATAGAAAGTGCTTAACAAATGCTGTCATCATCATTATTATTATTATTAGGCCATGTTGCTGTAAGCCAAACACTCTACTAAGTGATGGAATAGCTACAGTATAAGCAGTCCCATCTGGAACTCTCATTCTAAGGACATGGGGTAACAGCGCTTTGCACACAGTAAGCGCTCAATAAATACAATTGAATGAATGACCTGGTATTTTGTTCCCATCTTACAGCTCAATCAATGGCATTTCTTGAGCAGAAACTGTGTGACAAGCACTGTACTAAGCACTTGGGAAAGCAGAATACAATCACGATGGTAGACGTGATCACCTGCCCACAGCGAGCTTCCAGTCTCCAGGGGGAGACAGGTGATTAAATTAGAGCGAGGGGAAGTAGTAAAGTATAAGAAGATGTTCTTCTGGGCTGTGGGGCTGGAGTGAGGATCACAGTGCTTCAGGAGTGAATGGCTAAGTACATAGGCAGTGCAGAAAAGAGGGCTTAATCAGGGAAGGCTTCATGGAGGGGGCGGGATTTTACGAGGGTTTCAAGGTGGGGAGAGCGAGGGTCTGGCCATTACCAAGCCAGAAACGATCTGGGCCTGTCACTCCCCTTCTTAAACAACTCCAGTGGTTGCCTATCAACCTCCGCTCCAAACAAAAACTCCTCACTCTAGGCTTCGAGGCTCTACATCACCTCGCCCCTTCCTACCTCTCCCCCCTTCTCTCTTTCTACCGCCCACCCCGCACGCTCCGCTCCTCCGCCGCCCACCTCCTCACCGTCCCTCGGTCTCGCCCATCCCACCGTCGACCCCCGGGCCGCGTCCTCCCGCGGTCCCGGAACGCCCTCCCTCCTCACCTCCGCCAAACTGATTCTCTTCCCCTCTTCAAAACCCTACTTAAAACTCACCTCCTCCAAGAGGCCTTCCCAGACTGAGCTCCTCTTCTCCCTCTACTCCCTCTACCACCCCCCCCTTCACCTCTCCGCAGCTAAACCCTCTTTTTCCCCCTTTCCCTCTGCTCCTCCCCCTCTCCCTTCCCCTCCCCTCAGCACTGTACTCGTCCGCTCGACTGTATATATTTCCATTACCCTATTTATTTTTTGTTAATGAAATGTACATCTCCTTGATTCTATTTAGTCGCCATTGTTTTTACGAGATGTTCTTCCCCTCGACTCTATTTATCGCCATCGTTCTCGTCTGTCCGTCTCCCCCAATTAGACCGTAAGCCCGTCAAATGGCAGGGACTGTCTCTATCTGTTGCCGACTTGTTCATTCCAAGCACTTAGTACAGTGCTCTGCACATAGTAAACGCTCAATAAATACTACTGAATGAATGAATACCAAGCGGGAGGGTAGGATCGTGTGTGCAAGGGATCGGTGGCGAGATAGACGGGATCGAAGTAGGTGGGCGACGGAGAAGGGAGGCCTGCGGGCTTGGTTGCAGTAGGAAATCAGGGAGCTGAGGTAGGAGGAAGAGAGGTGATTGAGTGCCTAAAGCCAATGGTAAAGAGCTTCTGTATGATGCTAAGGTGGATGGGCGACTATTGGAGGTTTTCTGAAGAGTGGGGAGATAGGGAATGAATGTTTTTTTCAGAAAAATGATCCGGGCAGCAGACTAAAGTATGGACAGGAGAGGAGACGAACAAGAGACAGGGAGGTCAAAGAGAAGGCCGATGCATTAGTCGAGGTGGGAAATGTCTTAAAAAGAAACTTAAGCCTTTTTTTTTTGGATCAAGATATTAGCAGTTAGGTTAAAGAGCAAAGTGGGATTCTAAAGGTATGGTGAAGGTAGAACCAACAGGATTTGGTGACATTGAATGTGCGGGTTGAATGAGGCAGGATAATGCCATGGTTAAGGGCTTGGGAGAAAGGAAGGTGGTGATATTGTGTGATAGAAAAGTCAGGGAGAGGGAAGGGTTTGGGTGGGACAATGAGGAGTTCTGTTTTGGATATGTTAAGTTTGAGGCGATGGGAGGACATCCAAGTAGAGCTGTCTTGAAGTCAGGAGGAAGTGCGAGACTGCAGAGATGGAGAGAGAGCAGGGTTGGACAGTTAGATTTGGGAATCAACCACATAGAGATGTTAATTAGAGACATGGGAGTGATTGAGTTCTCTGAGGGAGTGGATGTAGAGGGAGAAGAGAAGGGGCCCAGAACTGAACCTTGAGGTCTTTTCCAAGATGAAGTAAAGTGGACACAGGAGTTAGTGACTTGCCCAAGGTGAGCTCCCCTTTTCCTGAGCTCCCCTTTTCCCTCTGCTCCCTCTACCCACCCCCTTCACCTCTCCACAGCTGAACCCTCTTCTCCCCCCTTTGCCTCTGATCCTCCCCCTCTCCCTTCCCATCCCCTCAGCACTGTACTCATCCGCTCAACTGTATATATCTTCATTACCCTATTTATTTTGTGAATGAGATGTACATCACTTTGATTCTATTATTTGCTATTGTTCTAATGAGATGTTCTTCCCCTCGATTCTGTTTATTGCCATTCTTCTTGTCTGTCTGTCTCCCCCGATTAGACTGTAAGCCCATCAAAGGGCAGGGACTGTCTCTATCTGTTACCGACTTGTACATTCCAAGTGCTTAGTACAGTGCTCTGAACATAGTGAGCGCTCAATAAATACTATTGAATGAATGAGTGAACAACAGGCAAGTGGCGGGACCAGAATCAGAACCCAGGTCCCCTGAGCCCCAGGCACGTTCTCTTTCCACCAGGTCATGCTGCTTCTGCACCCCCATGAAAATTTCCATTCATTTCTGGAATGGAACTAACGCCAACCTTCTCACTGTCCCTCGATCTTGCCTGTCTGGCCGCTGACCCCTGGCCCATGTCCTGCCTCTGGCTTGGAACGCCCTCCCTCCTCACATGCGTCAGACAATGACTCTCCCCCCGCTTCAAAGCCCATCTCCTCCAAGAGGCCTTCCCTGACTAAACCCCCCTTCCCACTTTTCCACTCCCTTCTACGTCTTCTCGACTTGCTCCCTTCATTCCTCCTCCTCCCGCCGATCCACAGCACTTAATTATAACTTATAATAATAATTATGGTACTCGTTAAGCACTTACTATGTGCCGAGCACTGTTCTAAGCACTGGGGTAGATACAAGCTAATCAAGTTGGACGCGGTCCCTCTTGGGGTTCACAGTCTTAATCCCCATTTTACAGATGAGGTAACCGAAGCCCGGAGAAAAAAAACAGTGGTATCTGATAAGCGCTTACTATGTGCAAAGCACTGTTCTAAGCACTGGTGGAGATACACAAGATGATCAGGTTGTCCCACCTGGGGCTCACAGTCTTCATCCCCATTTTACAGATGAGGGAACTGAGGCACATAGAAGTTCAGTGATTTGCCCCAAGTCACACAGCTGGCAAATGGCGGAGCCGGGATTCGAAGCCATGACCTCTGACTCCCAAGCCCGGGCTCTTTCCACTGAGTCACGCTGCTTGCCCATGGTCACAGAGCAGACGTGGTGGAGCCAGAATTGGAACCCAGGTCCTTCTGACTCCCAGGCCCACAATCTGTCTACTAAGCCATGCTGCTTTTCTTCCACTAAACCACGCTGCTTAGAACAGTGCTTGACAACATAGTAAGCACTTTCTCCCACTCCCTTCTGCGTCGCCCCGTCTTGCTCCCTTCATTCATTCTCCCTCCCAGCCCCACAATATGTATGTATAGATTTATCATTTATTTATTCATGTATTTATTTATCTATATTAATAATAGTAATTATGGTATTTGTTAAGCATTTACTGTGTGGCAGGCACTGATCTAAGTGCTGGGGGAGATACAAGATAATCAGGTTGGACACAGTTCCTATCCCACATGGGGCTCACAGTCTGTATCCCCATTTTCCAGATGAGGGAACTGAGGCATAGAGAAGCTAAGTGACCTGCCCAAGATCACACAGCAGACGAGTGGCAGAGCCAGAATTAGAACTCATGGCCTTCTGATTCCCGGGCCTGGGCTCTATCTGCTCGGCCTTGCTGCTTATTAATGTCCGTCTCCCCCCTAGACTGTAAGGTCACAGTGGGCAGGCAATATGTCTCTTTATTCATTCATTCAATGGTATTTATTGAGCACTTACTGTGTGCAAAGCACTGTACTAACCGCTTGGAAAGTACAGTACAGCAATAAAGAGAGACGATCCCTGTCCGCAATAGGCTTGTTGTATTGTTCTCTCCCACACGCTTAGTTCAGTGCTTTGCACACAGTAAGTGCTCAATATTGAATGAATGAATTAACTAACAATAATAGTAATAATAATAATAGTAATAACATAAGTTGTCCTGGACCGTTTTTTTTATGGTCTCGTTTCTCTTGGGCTTACCAAAACTGAAAGCAAATGGAAATTCGGCGACCAAAGTAGAGATCGAGTTAAAAAAGGAATCTGAGATGCCGGAAGTCAAACACCATCTCTCTTTTCCCCCCCACAGTGTCAGAATTTGGGCAAGCTGACGACGGTGCAGATCGGCCACGATAATTCAGGACTATTAGCCAAGTGGCTTGTCGACTGCGTCATGGTCCGAAACGAAATCACTGGACACACGTACAAGTGAGTCTCTCACCCTGTCAATCCATTGGTGCTATTTATTGAACGCTTACTGGGTGCTGTACTAAGCTCTGGGGAGAGTATAACAGAGTCGGTGAGGATGTCGTAATGATAGGGGAAGCAGCGTGGCTCAGTGGAAAGAGCCTGGGCTTCGGAGTCAGAGGTCATGGGTTCAACTCCCGGTTCTGCCACTTATCAGCTGTGTGACTGTGGGCAAGTCACTTAACTTCTCTGTGCCTCAGTTACCTCATCTGTAAAATGGGGATTAATTGTGAGCCTTACGTGGGACAACCTGATGAACAGAACAGTGCTCTGCACATAGTAAGCGCTTAACAAATACCAACATTATTATTATTATTATTATATCGATCAGTGGTACGTATCGAGAGCTTCCAGCATGCAGAGCACTGTACTAAGTGCTTGGAGGAAGACAACAGATTAAAGTGTGTCTGGAGTCTTAGTTATCTTCCGGGAAATTGCACAGTCCCCCATTTCCAATTGTGAATTTGGGATTAGGAAGAAAGTCTCTGCTTCTGCAAGAGAGACAGCAGGAATTTTCTTCGCTGTGGTGTGACAGCCCAGCCCAGACCTTGAATCCTCATCCAAGTTCTAATCCTGGTCCTGGACTGAAGCGGAGATGATAAACTCCAAATGGGATAGCGACAGGGACCGATCTGATTCAATTGTAATAATAATAATGTTGGTATTTGTTAAGCGCTTCCTATGTGCAGAGCGCTGTTCTAAGCGCTGAGGTAGACACGGGGGAATCAGGTTGTCCCCCGTGAGGCTCACAGTCTTAATCCCCATTTTACAGATGAGGTAACTGAGGCCCAGAGAAGTGAAGTGACTTGCCCACAGTCACACAGCTGACAAGTGGCAGAGCTGGGATTCGAACTCACGACCTCTGACTCCAAAGCCCTGGCTCTTTCCACTGAGCCACGCTGCTTCTCTACCAACCCCAGAGGTTAATACAATTCCCGGTATGCAGTAAGCAGTCAATAAGTGCCATTCACTGATCCATCAATCGACCGGGTTTATCAATCAGTGGTATTCATTGAGTGCTTACTGTGTGTAGAGCACTGTACTGAGCGTTTGGGAGAGTACAATATAACAGAGTTAGCAGGCACTTTCTCTGCCCATAATGAACTTGAGCACTGAATGTGTGCAGAGCACTGTACTGAGCATTTGGGAGAGCAGAGTAGAACAGAGTTAACAGAACCGTTCCCTGTCCATAACAAGCTTGAGATCTCTGTGCAGAGCACTGTACTAAACCTTTGGGACAGCACACTACACCAGTTAGGAGACATGTTCCCTGCCCTTAATGAGCTTTAGTAATAATGTTGGTATTCGTTAAGCGCTTACTATGTGCCAAGCACTGTTCTAAGGGCTGAGATAGATAGAAGGTAATCAGGTTGTCCCCTGTGGGGCTCACGGTCTTAATCCCCATTTTTACAGATGAGGGAACTGAGGCACAGGGAAGTTAAGTGACTCACCCAAGGTCACACAGTTGTCACGTGGCAGAGGCGGGATTAGAACCCACGACCTCTGACTTCCAAACCCGTGCTCTTTCCGTTAAGCCAAGCTACTGCTGCTTTTAGTGTGTGCAGAGCACTGTACTAAGCAGTTGGGAGAGTGTAATACAACAGAGTTAGCAGGCGCTTTCCCTGCCCAAAACAAGCCTGAGCACTGTGTGCAGAGCACTGTACTGAACACTCAGGCGAGTGCAATAGGACAGCTGACACGTTCTAAAAATAATAATGTTGGTATTTGTTAAGTGCTTACTTTGTGCCAATCACTCTTCTAAGCACTGGGGTAGATACTGTGTCATCAGGTTGTCCCACATGGGGCTTATAATCTTCATTCCCATTTTACAGATGAGGGAACTGAGGCACAGAGAAGTGAAGTGACTTGCCCAAAGTCACACAGCTGACGAGTGGCAGAGGTGGAAAGTCACACAGCTGACAAGAGGCAGAGGTGGAATTAGAACCCATGACCCCTGAATCCCCAGCCCGGGCTCTTGCCACTAAGCCATGCTGCCTCTCTGCCGGTCACAAGCTCGAGCGCTAACTGTGTGCAGAGCACTGTATTAAGCGCTCGATGGAGCGTACTTGGAAACATGTGGAATCCTTCGGAAGGCGAACGTGGTCCCGTGGCCCGATAATAATGATAGTATTTGTTAAGCGCTTACTATGTGCCAAGCACCATTCTAAGGGCTGGGGGAAATACAAGGTAATCAGGTTCTCCCACATGGGGCTCACAGTCTTAATCCCTGTTTTACAGATGAGGTAAACCGAGGCTCAGACAAGTAACTTGCCCAAAATCACCCAGCTGACAAGTGGTGGAGCTGGGATTAGAACCCATGACCTCTGACCCCCAACCCCGGGCTCTCTCCACTGAGCCACACTGCTCCCGATGCAAGGAGGTCGCACCCGAGCCCGTCCCCCGGGACAGCGGTCCTTTAGCCGGTTTTCCCGTTCTCCCCCAGATTCCCGTGCGGGCGCTGGCTCGGGAAGGGCGTGGACGACGGAAGCCTGGAGCGCATCCTCATCGGGGAGCTGGTCCCGTCGCCGTCCAGCGAGGATCTGGGGAAGCAGTGCCGGACTCCGCCCCAGCAGACGTCGCCCACGCTGGCCCGCAGGCTCAGCCTCACCTCTCTCACCGGGAAAGCGGCCAGTAAGTAGGCGCCGCCTACTTAATAATAACAGTGATGATATTGGTGGTATTTGTTAAGCGCTTACTATGTGCCGGGCAGTGTACTAAGTGCTGGGGTGGATACAAGCTGATCGAGTTGGACACAGTCCCTGTCTTATGTGGGGCTCACGGTCTCAAGCCCCATTTTACAGAGGAGGGAACGGAAGCACAGAGGAGTGAGGGGCCTTGCCTAGGGTCACACAGCAGACAGGTGGCGGACCGGGATTAGAACCCACGTCCTAATGACTCCCAGGCCTGGGCTCTAGCCACTAGGCCTTGCTGCTTCTCTACTGCTTCTCACGCTGCTTCTCTTCCGATCCCATCCACTGCTGGTGCTGTTGGGAAGATCTCGCCGTTCTTTTTTAATGGTATTCGTTAAGCGCTTACTATGGGCCAACCGCTGTACTAATCATTGGGGTAGATACAAGTTGATCGGGTTGGTTACAGTCCCCGTCCCACACAGGGCTCCCACTCTTAATCCCCCTTCTATAGTCGAGGGAACTGAGGCCCAGGGAAGTGAAGCGACTTGCACAGGGTCACACAGCAGTCGAGTGGCGGAGCCGGGATTAGAACCCGGGTCCTTCTGACTCCCAGGCCCGGGCTCTAGCCACCAGGCCACACCGTCTCACGGTGGTGAGGGTGGCAGTTGGCAGGAGCGGAGAAGACGGAGAAGCCGCAGAGGTAGAAGGGAGAACAGGCATCCCCATTTTACACTTGAGGAAACGCAGGCCCGGAGAAACAAAGCGACTCGCCCAAGGTCACGCAACAAGCCAACGGCAGAGGTGGGATTAGAACTCAGGTCCTTCGGATGCCCAGGCCTATGCTGTCGCTCCGCCGGGCACCTCTGCCTTCAGGGTCAGCGTGGAAAGGGGTGGTTGGGGGAGCGGAAGGGGCTGGATCTGGCCAGGAAGCCCACCCGATCTCGTAAAGGGAGAAGAAAAGACAAGAGATAAGCTTGACCTAATAGAAAAAGTGCCAGTCTCAGGGTGGCACCTGGAGAGTTTCCGGGACTCTACCGGTCTCGACTTCGGGAGGGAGAGTCGAGCGGAGGCCTGTCCGTTCCATTCCTAGCTTGGCCAGTGGCTAGCGAGCGGCAGGCCGTCTGCTACGAGTCTAAACTCCCCCGCGCTGGGCCGCGGCGGCACGGGAGAGAGTCCAGGGCGGAGACTCGAGTTGACTGTGTGGAAGGTGATAACGTCCAACCACTTCCGGATTTTATCCAAGAAAACTCTGTGGATCCACTTCCAGAACCATGGCAGATGGAGGTGGGGTGTTCTGGGAGAGACGCGTCCATGCAGTAGCTGTGGGTCAGAGACGACTCCGCGGCATAAGATAAGGCAAGACAAATGGAAAGAGCAGGGGCCTGGGAGGCAGAGGACCTTGGTTCTTAGCTCGGCTCTGCCACTTGTCTGCTGCGTGACCTGGGGCAAGTCACTTCACTTCTCAGGGCCTCAGTTTCCTCATCTGTTAAATGGGGATTCAATTCCTGTGCTCCCACTCCTCAGCCCCGAGTAGGACAAGAACTGCATCTGACCTGATTAACCTGTGTGTACACCGGAGGTCTATAATAATAATAATAATAATAATGGAATTTATTAAGCACTTACTATGTGCCAGGCACTGTGCTAAGTGCTGGGGTAGATACAGGTTAATCAGTCCCTGTCCCACATTGGGCTCACACTCTTAATCCCCATTTTTAACTGATGAGGTAACTGAGGCACAGAGAAGTGAAGTGACTTGCCCAAGGTCACACAGCAGATAGGTGACGGAGCCGGGATTAAAACCCAGGTCCCTTAATAAGTACCATAAAATAAACAAATGAATTGGGTTGGGGAGACCACCCCCAAAACCCGCCCGGCCCCTCGTCCCCACCTCGCGGCTGGAACGGCTGTGTGGTCCAAGCCAGTGGGTTGCGGTCACGGGCCCCACAGTGGGGCTGGTCTGCCCAACTGTTTGATGATGATGATGATAATAATAATAATAATAATAACAATAACAATAATAACTGTGGTATTTGTTAAGGCCTGGTGATGTGCCAAGCACTGTACTAGATCATGCATTCTAATTGCAGTTTCGCCACTGATGTGCTGTGTGACCTTGAGCAAGTCACTTCACTTTTCTGTGCCTCAGTTCCCCCATCTGTAGAAGGGGTTGAAGTCTGGGAGCACCACATGGGGCAGGGACTGTATCCAACCTGATTATCTTGTATCTACCCTGATTATCTTGTATCTTGTAGCACTTAGAACAGTGACTGGCACATAGTAAGTGCTTAACAAATACCATAATTATTATTATTATTGCACCAAGCGCTGGGGTTGTTGCTGAATTGTACTTCCCAAGCGCTTAATACAGTGCTCTGCACACAGTAAGTGCTCAATAAATACGATTGAATGAATGAACACAAGCAAGTCGGGCTGGACACAGTCCCTGTCCCACGTGGGGCTTACAGTCTCAATCCCCATTTTACAGATGAGGAAGCTGAGGCCCAGAGAAGTGAAGTGACTTGCCCAAGGTCACCCAGTGGCGGAGCGGGGATTAGAATCCATGACCCTGTGACTCCCAGGCCCGTGCTCTGGTGCCTCTCTGACCGTTGGTTCCGACTCGCGGGGTTCCGGGGAAGGGGCCGGCCTGTCGGAGAATTCCACGACTTTCTGCTGTTTTCCAGAACCCAATGCCGGTCAAATCCAAGAGGGAATTGGGGAAGCCGTGAACAATATCGTGAAGCATTTCCACAAACCCGAGAAAGAGGTAAGATGGGTCTTCCTTAATTGCTAATCTCCCCCGCTCATATCCCTCCCAACTCCCATTTCAGCCTTTCTGTCACCATTTCAAGACTCGGTTATCGTTACTTCAAAACTTACTCTTGAACATGTCCTCTTTTCCTTCTTCTGTGCACCTGTGAATTATTTTATTAATAATAATGATGGTATTTGTTAAGCTCTTACTATGTGCAAAGCACTGTTCTAAGTGCTGGGGTAGATACAAAGTAAGCAAGTTGTCCCACGTGGGGCTCACAGTCTTAATCCCCTTTTTCCAGATGAGGTCACTGAGGCACAGAGAATTAAAGTGGCTTGTCCAAGGTCACACAGTGGACAAGTGGCAGAGGCGGGATTTGAACCCACCTCCTTTGACTCCCAAGCCCAGGCTTTTTCCATTAAGCCTCATTGCTAGCATTATTTTTATAAATTTGTAAATTTATTTATAAATTTATTTTAGGGCCTGTCTCCCCCACCAGCTCTCTGAGGGAGGGATCCTCCCCTACTCATTCTGCTTTCATTCACTCAGCCGTATTTATTGAGCGCTAACTGGGTGCAAAGCACTGTACTGAGCGCTAGGGAGAGTCCTGAACTCCAGGGCCTCAGTAAAAACCAAGGAACGATCGCTGCTCTGACCCCACAAAACATACTGTGAGGTGGGCAATATTTCATCTGCCCAAGCTGCACAGGAAAGCTCAGGGCGTGAGTTTTCCTCGCTGGAGAAATGGGATTCAGGGCAGCTGTCACCAGTGCTCAGCTCTTCGGGGTTTGTGTGGACGTGACGCAAAAGGAATCCCGACTCTTGTGAAGTACGGTGCTCATTCATTCAATAGTATTTATTGAGCGCTTACTATGTGCAGAGCACTGTACTAAGCGCTTGGAATGTACAAATGGGTAACACAGTCCCTGCCTTTTGACGGGCGCACAGTCTAATCGGGGGAGGCAGACAAAAACAATAGCAATAAATAGAATCAAGGGGATGAACATCTCATTAAAACAATAGCAAATAAATAGAATCAGGGTGATGTACATCTCATTAAACAAGTAGACCATGAGCTCGCTGTGGGCAGGGAAAGTGTCTGTTATTTTGTTCTATTGTACTCTCCCAAGCGCTTAGTACAGTGCTCGGCCCTCAGGAAGCACTCAATTAATACAGTCGACTGACTGATTCTGCGTGGATTAAGCCCTCTTCTCCTTTTCTTCACCTCCCTTCTGCGTCATTCAGACTTTGTCCCTTCGGCATGGCTCAGTGGAAAGAGCCCAGGCTTGGGAGCCAGAGGTCATGGGTTCTAATCCCGGCTCCGCCACTTGTCTGACTGTGTGACTTTGGGCAAGTCACTTCACTTCTCTGTGCCTCAGTCACCTTATCTGCCAAATGGGGATTAAGACTGTGAGCCACACGTGGGACAACCTCATCACCTTGTATTCCCCCCAGAGCTTAGAACAGTGCTTGGCACATAGTAAGCGCTTAACAAACACCATCATTATTTTTATTCATCCCCCCTCCCATCCCCACAGCCCTTATTTTATACCTGTAATTCATTTATTTTTCCCTCTGCTCCTTCTGCTGCCTCTCTACCCCCCCTTCACCTCCCCTCAGCTAAGCCCCCATTTCCCCCCCTTTCCCTCTGCTCCTCCCCCTCTCCCTTCCCCTCCCCTCAGCACTGTGCTCGTCCGCTCATTTGTATATATTTTTATTACCCTATTCATTTTGTTAATGAGATGTACATCACCTTGATCCTATTTATTGCTATTTATATAATGAGATGTACATCCCCTTGATTCTATTTATTGCCATTATTTTTGTCTGTCTGTCTCCCCCGATTAGACTGTAAGCCCATCAGTGGGCAGGGACTGTCTCTATCTGTTGCCGATTTGTACATTCCAAGCGCTTAGTCCAGTTCTGCACATAGTAAGCGCTCAATAAATACTATCGAATGAAAATGAATTTATTTTGATTAATGTCTGTCCCTCTAGACTCTAAGCTCGCATTGGGCAGGGAATGTGTCTGTTGTTCCCTTGTACTCTCCCAAGTGCTTAATACAGTGCTCTGCACCCAGTAAGTGCTCAATTCATTCATTCATTCAGTCAGTCATCTTTGTTGAGCGCTTACTAGGTGCAGAGCACCGTACTAAGTGCTTGGGAGAGTACAATAAAGCAGTAAATACGATTGACCGACTGGCCAACAGGGACTCAATAAATACCACCGGTTGATTGATTCCACAGAGGGGGAGCCTTACCATATTGCTTTGCGGAGAAAATGGTCTGGTGGCTGCCTTAGAGCAAGTTTTCCATCATGGCTTCCGATCCACTCGGATCTTTCACAAGAATGTGTTCATCTGGGACTTTATAGGTAAGCGATGCGTGAGGGGGAAAACGTTGGAAACTTCTTTGTGGGAACATTTAGGGGAATTAGCCCTGGGGGTGAGGGAGAGGATGTGTGTTGTAACAGAGCGCAAAGGACTTTTGTTTTGTCGTCTGTCTCCCCCTTCTAGACTGTGAGCCTGTTGTTGGGTAGGGATTGTCTCTATCTATTGCCGGATTGTACTTCCCAAATGCTTAGTACAGTGTTCTGCACACAGTAAGCACTCAGTAAATACGATTGAATGAATGAATGAATGAATGAATGAATGAAGTAAAATGGAATAAGCCTCTTTGTTTTGTTCTGACTCAGAATTGAAGCCAAAGGAGTAGACTGTAAGCTTGTTGTGGGCAGGGAAGGTGTCTGTTTATTGTTATATTTTACTCTGCTAAGCTCTTTGTACAGTGCTCTGCACACAGTTAAGTGCTCAATAAATACGATTGAATGAATGGATGAAATACACAACTGCTGTCTTCCCAATCCTCCCTAAAATCCTATTTTGGACCCCCTGGCCTGATAAGAAGCCTCTGAGATGAAGCAGCATCGTATAGAGGATAGATCACGGGCCTGGGAGTCAGAAGGTCATGAGTTCTAATCCAGACTCTGCCACTTGTCTTCTCTTGGGCAAATCACTTCACTTCTCTGGGCCTCAGTTCCCTCATCTATAAAATGGGGATTGAGACTATGAGCCCCATGTGGGACAGGGGCTGTGTCCAACCTGATTTGCTTGTACCCACCCCAGCGCTTAGTACAGTGCCTGGCACATAGTAAGTGCTTAACATATACCATTATTATTATTATCATTATTTCCTCCATCAGTCTTTCCTACCTGAATTCGAGGTTGCTGTCAATCAATTTACCAAGCGCTTATTGTGGGAGAGTATAATACAACAGAGTTGGTAGGTGAGACCCGTGCCCACAGTCAATCAGTGGTATTTTCTGAGCACTTACTGTGTGCAGAGCACTGTTCTAAACATTTGGGACAGTATGGTAAAATTGAGTCAGTAGACCCGTTCCTTGCCCCCAAGGAGCTTACTGTCTAGAGGGGGAGAGAGACATTACTGTAAATAAATTTTAGATAAGTGGCGTGGGGCTGAGAGAACTTAGAGTCAGGTGGGGGAGATATACATTAATATAAGTCGATTTCAGGTAAGTGGAACTTAGATTCTTGTGGGAGAGGCGGCCATTAAAATAACTTACTGGTTGCTGTCAGCTCCCGGGGCAGCTGACACAAGCCAGGCAGCTAAGGCAGGTCCCAGTGGACGTTCGTCCACATAATAATCCGGCTCACTGACCATCTCCCACTTCCTTCTGCCTCGCCCTGACTTGCTCCCTTTGCTCTTCCCCTCTCCTAGCCCCGTAGCACTGACGTACATAGCTGTCATTTTATTTATACATATAAAATTTGTATTGATGTCTATCTCCCCCACTCTAGACTGTAAGCTCGTGTGGGCAGGGAATGTCACTGTTTTTTGTTGTGTTGTACTTTCCCAAGCACTTAGTACAGTTCAATATGGTTGAATGAATGAATGAATCAGAAACCAAGGAACAGGAAAGCAGGAGCGGCACATTGTTCCGCGGGGGTGTAGCTGGTTGGCTTGCTTTGCTTGGCGCTGGCCTGCGTGATAGCTAAGGGCATTATATTTTTCCAGAGCATAAAGTGGGGCAGCAGGAGGGGCCTTGAGAGGCCAAGAAAGCAAGACAGTGACAAAAATACAAAGAACAGTGAGAGGGAGAAGAGGAAAAGACAGGGAGGAAGTGATAGAAGCAGGGAGTGGGAGAATCTGTGAGAATCTGTGTTGGGGAACAGGAGCTACCAACAAACACTCTGTCTCCCTGCTCTCTCTTTGATTCCTTTCTTCTCTTTCCTTCCTCTCCTCTCTCTTCTCTCCTCTCTCCTTTCCCATTTCCTGTCTCCTCTCTTCTCCCTCTTCCCTCTTCTCCTCTCTCCTCTCCGTGTTCTTTCCTCAGCCTCTTCCTCTCCCCTCTCTCTCTCTTCTTCCTCCTTTCTCCTTTCCCTTTTCTCCCTTCTTCCTCCTCCCTTCTCCCTCCTCTCTCCTCTCCATCTTCTTTCCTCAGTCTTCTCTCCTCCCTTGTCTCTTCTTCCCCCCTCCCTTCTCCCTCCTCTCTCCCTCCATTTTATTTCCTCCATCTCCCCTCTCCTCCGCCCCCCTCCCCTTTTTCCCCTCATTCCAGTTTCCTATCTCCCCTTTCCGCTCTCCTCTCTTTCCTCCATCCTTTCTCTCTCCTCCCTCTCTCATCTCCTCTCCCCTGCCTCCTCTTTCCTCTCTCTTCCCTGTCCCCTCTCGCCTCTTTTCTCTTTCTCCCTCATTCCTCTGCTCCCTCCCTCCTGTCCCTCCACCACCATCCCCCCTTCTCCCTCTTTCTCCCCATCTCTCCCTTCTTCTCCCCTTCCCCTCTTTCATCCCCAGCCAGATCCCTACCCCTCTACAGTCCTGCCTAACATTTTTCCCCCTAGCTGGTGTGGCTGCAGCAGTCCCGCCTCTGCTTATTGTTCTCTCCACCTCAATCCTCCAGGGGCGGGACCACAGGAAATAATAATAATAATAACTGTGGTATCTGTTAGGCGCTATGTGCCAGGCACTGTACTAGCAAATCGGGTTGGACACAGTCCCTGTCCTTCATGGGGCTCACGGTCTAACACAACAGCAACCCAAGGAGTGGGTGTGGGGAAGAGGAGTGAGGCCTGGTGGTCAGAGCCCGGGCCTGGGAGTTGGAAGGACCTGGGTTCTAATCCTGGCTCCTCAACTTGTCTGCTTTGTGACCTTGGGCAAATTGCTTCAGTTCCCTGGGCCTCACTTACCTGTTCAGGAAAAGGACAATGACTCTCCCCCCCTTTCAAAGCCTTATTGAAGGCAAATCTCCTCCAAGAGGCCTTCCCAGGCTAAACCCCACTTTTCCTCATCTCCCGCTCCCTTCTGCGTCGCTTTGACTTGCTCCCTTTGCTCTTCCCCCCTCCCAGCCTCACAGCACATAAGTATACATCTCTCATTTGATTTATTTGTATTGATGTCTGTCTCCCCGCTCCAGACTGTGAGGTCATTGTGGGTAGGGAATGTCACTGTTTATTTCTATATTGTCCTTTCCCAAGCATTTAGTACAGTGGTTTGCAAAACAGTAAGCGCTTAATAAATGCTATTGAATGAGTGAATAAAATGGGGATTAAGAATGTGAGCTCCATGTAGAACAGGGACTGTGTCCAACCTGATTAATCTGTACCTACCCCAGTGCTTAGAACAGTGCCTGGCACACAGTAAGCACTTCACAAATACCATAAAGACAAGCAAACAAAAAAAAAACAGAGGAGGAAGAAGAGGGAAAAGGGCTATTCTCTCATACTGTGACACCGCCACATATCCCGGGGAGCCACTTCTGGGTGGCGGTGTGAAACCCCAAAATTTGTTCCAGGCTCATTCAGTTCCTTCATTCATTCAGTCGTATTCATTGAGCACTAACTGTGTGCAAAGCACTGTACTAAGCACTAAGGCGAGTACAGTATGACAACAGACAGACACACCCCTGCCTACAACGAGCTCGCAGTCTAGAGGAGGAGACAGACATTGATATAAAGAAATAAATTACAGATATCAGCGCTTAGTACAGTGCCTGGCACATCGTAAGCACATTACAAATACCATCATCATCCTATGTACATATATGCTGTGGTGATGGGTGAGGGGGATGAATGAAGGAGCAAGTAAGGGCAGCACAGACGGGGGTGGGAGGAGAGGAGGACTTAGTCAAGGAAGGCTTCTTGGAGGAGATGGGCCTTCAAAAATTATTATTATTATTAATAAGGTTTTGAAGCTTGGTAGAGCAATTTAATAATAATAATAATAATGTTGGTATTTGTTAAGCGCTTACTATGTGCTGAGCACTGTTCTAAGCGCTGGGGTAGACATAGGGGAATCAGGTTGTCCCACGTGGGGCTCACAGTCTTAATCCCCATTTTACAGATGAGGGAACTGAGGCACAGAGAAGTTAAGTGACTTGCCCACAGTCACACAGCCGACAAGTGGCAGAGCTGGGATTCGAACTCATGAGCCCTGACTCCAAAGCCCGTGCTCTTTCCACTGAGCCACGCTGCTTCTCCAATTTAGAGGTCAGCTGCAAGATAGACAAGATGGAGGTACAGTGAGAAGGTTAGCAGTAGAGGAATGAAGTGTGCATGCTGGGTTGTAGTAGGAGAATAGTGAGGTGTGAGGTAGGAGGGGCAAGCTGATTAAGTGCTTTAAAGCCAATGGTGAGGAGTTTTTATTGGATGCAGAGGTTGATGGGCAATCGCTGGAGTTTCTAGAGGAAAGGAGAGAAACGGTCTGAACGTTTTAGAAGGAAATTCAGAATAGATGGGTGCTTTTAATTTGCCAATTTTATTATTACTATATTGAGCACTTACTGTGTGTGTCAAGCACTGTTCTAAGCACTGGGGTAGACAGGAGTTAATCAGACCGGATACAGTCCCTGTCCCAATCTGACTGGATACAGTCCCTGTCGCACATGGGGCTCAGAGGCTAAGGAGAAAGGAGAACAGAGGCTGAAGCCCCATTTTACAGTTGAGGAAACTGAGATACGGAGAAGTGAAGTGACTTGCTTAAAGTCACACAGCATGCAAGTAGCAGAGCTGAAAAGGCCCTTGCTCTTTCCGAAAGGTCACGCTGCTTCTCAGTTTTGGTCAGCTTTGACAGTGCCTTTCCTCCCTAAGCATTAGGTGTTTTAGTGTGTATGTAAGTATACTTGTATATATATATATGAATACACAAGCACACACTAAATGTATATACATATATACCTCTGTGTGTGTAAATATAAATCTATATACACTAAAGCATATATATAAAGCATATAATGTATATATATATATATACACACACACTAAAATACACTTACATACTTACATGTACACACACACACACACACACACACGTATAGACTATAAGCTCCCTGAGACTGTAAACTCATTACAAGCAGGAAATGTGTCTGCTAATTCTTTTGTATTGTACTCTCCTTAGGTGCTTAGTACAGTGCTCTGCGCAAAGCAGAGGCTCAATAAATACCATTGATTGATTGATTTATAGATCTAGAACTACATACAGAGCTACAGATATGTGTATCTATAAATGTCTTTACTAATGGGGGGAAAAGATTCATTTTTGCTGCCACTGCCCATGAGCTAGATGGAAGACAGAGAAGGCATTTGGAAGAGAGAAATTTTCTGCCTGCTGAAATGTGGTGGAGGAGAGAAAAGAAGCCCCCAGAGTAGGTATTGCAAAGGTCAAGTTTTTCTCAGAGTGCATTTTCAAAGCAGTGATTAAATACAAACCCCTGGCTTTGTCAGGAAGGCCCGTCTTCAGTGATTGCCGGGGTCCAGCCTTGCCATCCAGTTGCAAGAGTAAACACAAAATTCACTTGTGTACTTGAGTACGTCTGCATCTTTGCCGGAATGACACAGCCGATTCAGAACTGTGTCACTCAAGCAAAAACTCAGTCTTCCCGAGAGAATACACACAGATGCACACAACTAGATTTTGCATAGCTGTGTCCCTGAGGCATTTAGTGTCCTTTTTTTTTTCTCTTTTGTTAAGTGGTTACTATGTGCCAGGCTTTGTACTAAGTGCTGGGATAGATACCAGATAATCAGATAGGATTGATGGGGCTCGCAGTCTGTCTCTATCCCCATTTTACAGATGAGGTCACTGAAGCCCAGTGAAGTGACTTGCCCAAGGTCACAAAGTGAACGAGTGACTTCCGTAATACCCCTTGCCCTTCTGCTCTCCGCAGTCTTCTCTTTCTCGACTGTGCCCCTGCCCCTCCTCTCTACCAGTGCCTTTCTTTTCATTCATTCATTCAGTGGTATTTATTGAGTGCTTACTGCGCGCAGAGCACTGTATGAAGCACTTGGAAAGTCATATCCTTGGTCATCTTCCTTTCTCCCGTTTTTGAACAACTGTAATGATAATGTCAATAATCGTATTTAGGCCGAAGCCTGGACAGGGCCCTGGGGTAGATGGAAGATAAAGGCAGGTTGGACACAGCCCCTGTCCCACAGGGGCCTCACAGTCTAAGCAGGAGGGAGAGCGTGAATTTTCTTAGACTGAATGTTCTTGGGGCTAAAAATAAGTAGCTTAAAAAGATGGGGGAGGGAGAGGGCGAAGGAAGAGAGTAGTGCCAGCGACAGTCTAAGTGAGGAGGGAGGACAGTTACTGAATCCCTATTTTACAGATGAGGGAACTGAGGCCCAGAGAAGCAAAGTGACTTGTCCAAGGTCACACAAAGGACAAGTGGCAGAGCCGGGTTTAGAAGCCAGGTCCTCTGACTCCCAGACCTTTCCTGTTTCCACCAGGCCACGCTCCTTCTCAACATGTCTCATTCCCGTGCGGTCTTCTCCTCTCTGCTGCTACTGTCTCTCTTTTGAGTTGATCAAGGGATGGGATTCATTCATTCAATCATATTTATTGAGCGCTTACTGTGTGCAGAGCACTGTACTACGCGCTTGGAAAGAACAGTTCAGCAACAGATAGAGACAATCCCTGCCCAACAACGGGTTCACAGTCTAAACGGGGGAGACAGACAACAAAACAAAACAAGTAGTCAGGCAAGGGGTTCAGTACAGTACTCAAGAAGCAGCGTGGCTTAATGGCTAGAGCACTGGCCTGAGAGTCAGGAGGCTCGTGGGTTCTAATCCTGGCTCTGCCACTTGTCTGCTGTGTGACCTTGGGCGAGTCACTTCACTTCTCTGGGCCTCAGTTACCTCATCTGCAAAATGGGGATTGAGACCGTGAGCCCCACGTGGGACAGGGACTGTGTCCAACCTGATTGACTTGTACCCGGTGCTTAGTACAGTGCCTGGCACATAGTAAGTGCTTTAAAAATACCCTAGTTATTATTACTCAGCGTGGCTCAGTGGAAAGAACCCGGGCTTGGAAGTCAGAGGTCATGGATTCGAATCCTGGTTCTGCCACTTGTCAGCTGTGTGACTGTGGGCAAGTCACTTAACTTCACTGTGCCTCAGTTACCTCATCTGTAAAATGGGGATTAACTGTGAGCCTCACGTGGGACAACCTGATGACCCTGTATCTACCCCAGCATTTAGAACATTGCTCTGCACATAGTAAGCGCTTAACAAATACCAACATTATTATTACTCTGCACACAGTAGGTGTTCTGTAAATGGGCTCGATGCTGTCAAAAGGTGTCTTAGAAGGAACATCTCAACCGTGAGAAAAAGCTAACACTTCCCTCTTCCACCCAGGGCCTGTGCAGCTCTGGCAGACGATGCCGGACAGGAGGACTATGGAACTAAACAGTTTGGCATTTCTTATATTTTTATGTGCTTACATCAGTCAGTTAGTGGGATTTATTGAGCACTTACTATATACAGCGCACTGTACTAAATGCTTGGAAGAGTAAAATGTAGCAGAGTTGGCAGACACGTTCTCTGCCCACCATGAGCTTAAGGCCTAGAGGGGGAGATAGACATTAGTAGAAATAATTGATAATATATAATTTAAAGGTAAGCACATGTAAGCCCTCTAGATTGTAAGCTCATGGTGACCAGGGACTTCATCTACCCTCAGTTGTAACATTCTCTCCTAAGTGCTTTGTATTCATTCCTTCATTTAATCATATTTATTGAGCGCTTACTGTGTGCTAAACTGTACTAAACTAAACGCTCAGAAAGTACAATTCAGCAACAAAGAAAGGCAATTCCTACCCACCACGGGCTCACAGTCTAGAAGAGGAGAGACAGACATCAAAGCAAGTAAACAGGCATCAGTAGCATCGATATAAAAAATACAGAACGCTTCACGAATTTGCATGTCAACCTTGCGCAGACGCCATGCTAATCTTCTCTGTATCATTCCAGTTTGAATATATGTGCTGCCGCAGTGCTCTGCACAGAGTACGTCCTCAATTAATACCACCGATTGATGGTATTATGACTTTCTCACCAATTCTGTCATATGATAATAATAATGTGGGTATTTGTTAAGCGCTTACTATGTGCCAAGCACTGTTCTAAGCGCTGGGGTAGACAGAGGGGAATCAGGTTGTCCCATGTGGGGCTCACAGTCTTAATCCCCATTTTACAGATGAGGTAACTGAGGCACCGAGAAGTGAAGTGACTTGCCCAAAGTCACACAGCTGACAAATGGCTGAGCCGGAATTCGAACCCATGACCTCTGACTCCAAAGCCCGGGCTCTTTCCACTGAGCCACGCTATACTCTCCCAACCCCTTAGTATAGTGCTCTGCGCACATTGAACACTCAGTAAATACTACTGATTGTTGTCATGATGTCCTCAACAAGTCTGTTTTAGCGTACTCTTCCAAGAGTTTGGTACAGTGCTCTGCTCACAGTAAGAGCCCAAATAACCATCAATCGATATCAAACTATGACATTCTCAACAGCTGTGTCATACCTCATTCTCCCGAGCATTTAATGCAGCGCCGTGCACACAGTGAGAGCTCCATAAATACTATCGATTGATATCATGATGAGATGCCAAACAGGCATCAGATTATTTTTTTCAGTGATAGGTCAGTGACTGTGACTCAATAATAATAATAATAATAATAATGGTATTTGTTAAGCGCTTACTATGTGCCAAGCACTGTTCCAACTACTGGGGTAGATACAAGGTAATCAGGTTGTCCCACAGTCTTCATCCCCGTTTTACAGCTGAGGTAACTGAGGCACAGAGAAGTTAAGTGACTGGCCCAAAGTCACACAGCTGACAGATGGGGGAGCCAGAATTAGAACCCACGACCTCTGACTCCCAAGCCCGGGCTCTTTCCACTAAGCCACGCTGCTTCTCTTCCTTTCCCAGAGAAAGCTGTGGCTTATTTTGAGACCACTGACCAAACCGGAGATAACGAAGATGACGCCCTTATTCAGAAATCATCCTGCAAGACCTTCTGCCACTATGTGAATGCTATTAATACCGCCCCTCGCAACATCGGGAAGGATGGAAAATTCCAGATCCTGATTTGCCTTGGGACAAGGTAAGTAACTCTCTTCTGTGCCTTCTCTGTTTTCCGGTCATCTCATTGTACTACCATCTCGACTGACAAAACTTGAAAGTGAAAAAGTCAAGGCACCTTCGTTTGACAGATTCAAGTTTTCACTGTTTTTACAGCTTTGAAAAAAAGAAGTGTGGTTTACGGCAAATTCTGCCTTTTCCACCTAAATTTAATAACTGTGAGCTCATCCTCTGGACTGTAAACTTCTGACTCATTCATACTGCACTCTCCCTATTGCCATTGTTCTTGTCTGTCCGTCTCCCCCGATTAGACCGTAAGCCCGTCAAAGGGGCGGAACTGTCTCTATCTGTTACCGATTTGTACATTCCAAGCGCTTACTACAGTGCTCTGCACATAGTAAGCACTCAATAAATACTATTGAATGAAAGTGCTTAGTACAGTGCTCTGCACTCACTAAGTGCCCAATAAATGCCATTGATTGATTGAATGGAGAGAAGCCCATCCCTCCTGACTCCATATGAAGATAACCCCGTGGTTCAAGGTCTAGTTTAACTAAAAAAACAATAGTAGAGGAAACACAGTCCTTTTCCAAATGATGTTTGTCTTCCTGAGAGCTTAAAGTGGGGGAAGTGAGTGGGGATTCATTCATTCAGTCAGTCAATCTTATTTATTGAGTGCTTACTGTGTACTAAGGGCTTGCAAAGTACAATTAGGCAACAGAAAGAGACAATCCCTACCCAACAATGGGCTCACAGTCTAGAAGCGGGAGACAGACAACAAAACAAAAGAAGAAGACAGGCATCAATACTATCAACAGGGATATGATCTCTCTTCTCCCCTGAAAGACCTGAAACCGCTTCATGGCTTTTTAGAAATTACTTCTGTGTCTACAGATAGGTAATCTTTCCAACTGAATTTATAGTTTTGGTTCTTTTGGAAAAAACAGGAAGAGTCTTAGCAAAAGCTGAAACCACTTTGAGAAGGCCTAGTTAGAAATGGGTTACTCACCCCGGCCCCTCCATCATTTAATATCTGTATTCTTTTACTCTGCTATTTCTCCTACCTTTTAATTTATTTTAACATCTGTCTCCCCTTGTAGACAGTGAGCTTCTGGTGGGCAGGGATCCTACCTACCAGCTCTATGGTGTTTTCTTTTCCCAAGCTCTTAGGGCCGTGCTTTGCACACAGTAAGCACTCAATAAATAACACTGATTGATGAGCCCTTGAAATGGAATCATTTTTGCAAGCTTTTCAGAGTGGTTTTCTTGGATGCCTCCAGTAGATGGCTCGTCCTAAGAATTATAGTCATCTTTGATAGTCAAGCTGTTATTCAGAACCCACTCGAACAAATAGTTTTGATGTGGATCTATCTATAATTCTATTTATTCATTGTGATGCTCGAAAACTTGTTTTGATATATGTCTCCCCCCTTATAGACTGTAAGCCCTGTGTGGGCAGAGATTGTCTCTCCTTATTGCTGAATTGTACCTTCCAAGGGCTTAGGTCAGTGCTCTCACACAGTAAGCGTTTAATAAATACGATTGAATGACTGACTGAATGAATGAATGATTGGATTTATTCAAGAAACATGGAAGAATTTGAGTAGGCCCAACCTGAGGCCCAGCAACACCCAAAGCTGAGGTCTGTATCAATCAATGGTATTTATTAATAATAATAATAATGTTGGTATTTGTTAAGCGCTTACTATGTGCAGAGCACCGTTCTAAGTGCTGGGGGAGATGCAGGGTTATCAGGTTGTCCCACATGAGGCTCACAGTTAATCCCCATTTTACAGATGAGGTCACTGAGGCCTAGAGAAGTGAAGTGACTTTCCCACAGTCACACAGCTGACAAGTGGCAGAGCTAAGATTCGAACACATGACCTCTTTATTATTATTAATATAATAATTTCCCAGGCAATGTACTAAGTGCTGGGGTGGATAAAAACAAATTAAATGGGACATAGTCCCTGCCTGTCCCATGTGGGGCTCACCGGAGTTTCCAGATGAGGTAACTGAGCCCCGAAGAAGTGAAGTGATTTGCCAAAGGTCACCCAGCAGACAGGTGACGGAGCTGAGATTAGAACCCATGAACTTCTGACTCCCAGGCCCGTGCTCTATCCATGCTTTTCTGGATCTTTAGATCTTTAGCTCTGCCAATAATAATAATAATGCTGATATTTGTAAAGCTCTTACTATGTGCCAAGCACTGCTGTAAGCGCTGGAGGAGATACAAGATAATCAGGTTGTCTCAGGTGGGGCTCACAGTCTTCATCCCCATTTTACAGATGAGGTAACTGAGGCACAGAGAAGTGAAATGACTTGCCCAAAGTCACACAGCTGACAAATGGAGGAGCCGGAATTAGAACCCACGACCAACAGCCTCTTTCCACTAAGCCACACTGCTTCCTTTAAGCAACCTGGTCACTAGTTCAAGGAAACTCCTCTCCCAGTTAACAATAATAATAATAATGTTGGTATTTGTTAAGCGCTTTCTATGTGCCAAGCACTGTTGTAAGCGCTGGGATAGATAGATACAAGGTGATCAGGTTGTCCCACTTGGGGCTCACAGTCTTGATCCCCATTTTACAGATGAGGTAACCGAGGCACAGAGAAGTGAAGTGACTGGCCCAAAGTCACTTAACTAAAAGTACACACCTGGCACAGCCTTTTGATGTGTTTATTAGTGACAACCTAAATAATATACACATAAAATAATATTGTATAACTCCTTTCTTCCCAATAGCTCAAAGTAGTTAGCTGGGCACGCATGCACGCATAGGGAAGCAGCTTGGCCCGAGTGGAGTCAACGCAGGTCAGAGAGCACCTGAGCTCTAATCCCAGCTCTGCCACTGGTCTGCTCTGTGACCTTGGGCAGGTCACTTCTCTGTACCTCAGTTTCCTCATCTGTCAAGTGGGGTTTAAGATCCTGAGCCCCACGGGAGACTGGGACTGTGTCCAACCTGATTCTCTTTCATTCAGTCATACTAAGCACTTGAAAAATACAATTCAGCCTCCGATAGAGACAATCCCTACCCAACAATGGGTTCACAGTGTAGAAACAGTCTCTTGTATCTACCCCAGCGCTTAGTACAGTGCTCGGCATGTAATAAACGCTTTACAAATGCCGTAATTATTATTATCAATACAATATCCTTCTTGGGTAATAATGTCCCTCCCAGTACCTTCAGCATGCTACTGGATTTTGCAATATGAGACCTTCCCCTTTCCCACTTCTGGGTTCCAGTTGTATTGTCCCCCACTTTAAAGTCTTATTGAAAGCACATCTCCTCCAAGAGGCCTTCCCTGACTTTTCTTTTCTTTCCTCTTCTCCCTGTCCCTTCTACGTCGCCCTGGCTTTCTGCCTTTATTCATCCCCCTCCTCCCAGCCCCACTGCACTTATGTCCATACCTGTCATTTATTTCTTTATATTAATGTCCGTCTCCCCCACTAGACTGTAAGCTCGTTGTAAGCAGGGAATGCGTCTGTCATATCGTACTTTCCCAAGTGTGTAGTATAGTGCTCTGCACACCGTAAACACTCAAGAAATACCATCTACTGACTGTCCGGCAGCTAAAGTGTCGGTCAGTCGTATTTATTGAGCACTGTACTAAGAGCTTCGGAGGGTCTATTAGAACGAAATGACATACCCGTTCCCTGCCCACAACGAGTTTACAGTGTCCAGTTTAGTGCAGAGACTTCACAAGAGTCGGGATTCCTTTGGCATTAAAATGACCATTCCTGTGTGTGGCTCTTGTTTCGTCCTACAGCTTACAGTCTCCAGTCCAGTGCAGAGCACTCTACTTCACAAGAGTCGGGATTCCTTTGGCATTAAATTGACTATTCACGTGTGTGGCTCTTGTTTCGGCCTACAGGGATCACTTGCTTCCCCAGTGGATTCCGCTCCTGGCCGAGTGTCCCGCCATTACAAGGATGTACGAGGAGACGGCCCTCCTCCGGGACCACATGACCGTCAACTCCCTCATCCGTGTCCTGAAGACGTTACAGGACTTCAACGTCGTCTTGGAAGGGTCCCTCGTTAAAGGAGTGGACGTGTAGCCGAGCTTTGCGGGGGACTCTGGAGCATCGCTCTTTCCCCTCGTTTCCTCCCCGTTCTCCAGATTCAAGACGTCCCCTTCCCACCCTCTCTCCCCCATTTAGGGCCTTTGGGCTGTGGAGGTTAAGTCCCCCGAAAAGGCGGCCCCGCTGAGATCTCCAGGCGAGGACCGGGCCGGGGAAGGCGGCTCTTTTACGTGCCCGACTTTGAACTGTCCTGAAGCTACAGGCAGGGTGAATTGCAGTATTGTAGTTCATTTGAACCTGAGATTTAGTATGAAATAGAGTATTTTCGTGTGTTAGATGTGTGTAAATATACTCTCTTCTTTAAGAAATTATATTACTCTAATAAGAAACCTTTTCTTAGACGGAATGTTCTCGTGGCTGAAAATAAGTAGCTTCAAAAAGCCAGGGAAGAGGGAAGGTGGGGAGGGGGGAGGGAGGGAAGAGAGTAGCTCTTGTCAGGAAGAAGCCAGTAACTGTGTAAATAGAGGGCAAACCCTTTAGGGCTTTTTTCAGGAACACAGCAAGTATCACTATGTAGCCATTACTGGGCTCGAAACCCAGCCTTGGGAATGTGGGGAATGTAATCGCTTCGCCTACTGTACGCCCGTTTCCTCTTTTCGATTCTGAAGGTCATACACTGTCCCACTGTCCCATTTGAGCTGCGTGCCACGTTTCAAATCAGTGGAGTGGCTTTCACAGCCCAGCAGGAGAGGGAGAGTTGATGGCAACGTCTGGAACGCCAGACGCGGGGAGGTCTGACGGGAACTCTCGCTGACTTGACTCCCTGTCGCGTCGTTCCAACTCGGCCACCTGCTAGGCCGTGCCGCTCCCCCACCTGATTTCTATCAGTTGATATTTGTGTTTCCGTTATTTCGGGAACTTGGGGAAGAGGGGGATTTCAGGACGTTCACCCTGTTTTCATAGCTTCCAAGGATGACACAGATAGAGTCTCTGTGGGGCCACGTGAGACTTCTTGAGGGCAGATACGAAGAGCATCGTCCTCCCTGGGCTTTGGAATTCGATCTCGTTGAGAATTAGAATGATAATTATGGTATTTGTTAGGCGCTTACCATGTGTGGAGCACTGCTCTAAGCGCTGAAGGGGAAGGAAAGGATTTTGATCGGATGGCTCACGATCACCTCCGGTCCGAGCTTTTGCTTTCCACTGGGGTGGTTGTCCAGAGGCAGATGGGGCAACCTGGGCCTATTCCAAGACAAATTTTGGGTCACTTTGTTAATTATTTGGAAATAGTATTATATAATGTACTGTTGATAGCCAGCCTGCTTAACGGGAGGCAAGTTTGGGAGTCACCTAGTGCTGGGGCTGAAACGATAAGTGTAATTTTTTTTTCCCTTCAAAATCTCCTGTAAAGATAAGATTCAACCTGTACAGGTAAATGACTAGCTGGGCCTCATCGGTCATTTCTAGGCTTTGAAGATCTGAGTTCCCAAAGTTGCCAAGAGGAGAAAGGGCTGTTGGGTGTTAGCAAGGACCCACAGTCCTCAGTGAATCCCCACCTTTCTGCCTCCCCCCGACCCCACTAATGGCAGGATTGTTCTGATTTCTAGGCAAGCTGATCTATACCTGGAGAGCCCTCATGCTCCCTTCTAAATCTTGAGTCGAAATGCTTCACAGTTCATCGGGTCACATTTAAAATGAACTTCTGGGGAGGCCTGTTTTAACTTCTATTCATTCGATCACATTTATTGAGTGCTTACTGTGTGCAGAGCACTGTACTAAGCGCTTGGGAGAGTAACTTGGCCACCCTGAGTAAAGTTTTGTGTGTGCATGTGTGTGTGTGAGAGAGAGAGAAAGCGAGAGAGAGTCTAGAATTGGCCGATTTGATGAGCAGAGTTCTCTTAGGAAAAGTCAGGGTGGATTTGGGAACTTGGAAAGTCTTGAAACTTTTATGCCACCAAAAATAACTAGAGAAGAAAAGTCGAAGTAAAGGAAAGCTTGTTTTTTTCTTTTCATAAAGCGGTGAGAGGGACTTGGATTTTCGATCGTCAGGGCGGATTGGAAATGGGAAGAAAAGTATGTGCTATTTGAGCTGTTAAAATTTGTGGAATGAAGGTCTCTGCGGTGCCGCTGGCGTTCTGAGCCAGGGTTCACTGACTGTAGCAACTTCCCCTCACGGAGGTGGGATGAAGCTTGTTGGAATATTTATGGGGAGCTATATCTGCCTCTCCACTACCTACATCATCCCTCCCGCCTTAGCCCCAAGAGTGGTTTTTCCTTTGTGCTCAGGGATTGGATGTTAGGCAAAAATTGGGGGAGAGAGTGCGTGAAGAGGAATGGAGAGAGCTTAAGGCCACCTCAGAAAAGGTCTGGAGGACATCAAGAATGTACCATGCGAGGTGGAAACACTTCACCAACCATACCGTGAGGGAAAAGCCCCTGACCCCTGTCATTTCGTCATTATTCCCCTCTTGGTTCACTGAGCGTGAACCAGTTTTTCCTCGCATTCTGTTCCTCAGAAACTCCCGCAAGTCCTGATCTTCGCCAAACACTGTTGGCTTCCCAATGCTCTGAGGAGAATGTGGAACTTGGGGAAAGGTAGCAAACCCCAAGCCCACAAGGAAAGCAGTGAACCCTAAATTGAAATAGGCATTTTGAGGAGGATGGGGGACTCCCTGGTTTCAGTTCCTGGGTGGCAAACACATTATAAAATTCCGCGAGGCGCACCTCCAGGTAAAACATTGCCTCTCTCTATCATATAGTTAAGGCTCTCCGTAGCACTTCCAGGTGATGGTATCTTCGAGAGTAGTGTTTATTCATTCTTTTGCCTAATCAGAGAACTCTAATTTATGGCAATTTAGCAGGAAAATCAAAATTTATCATTTCAAATATATAGCAAACCCAAGCTGGGTTCTGAGCTGGGGGATATATAGTATGGTAGTGTGATCCTATTTGCGAGGCAGGCAACAGCACACAGCTGATGGCCAGATTGATCGGTTAGGGGATTTTTACTTCTTTTACTTCAAAACTCCCGAGTTAAGTATGGGCGTCGATCTCAGCATCTTGGAGGCAAGGCGGAAGAAGGAGTAAAGGTGGGCAGGGTGGACATCCGTAAGATGGAGAAGCATCGACTTCCCGGGCTCCGACTCGGAGCAGGATGTTGACGACTATTCTAAGGGGATTTGGCGTCTTTTCCTTGAAACCTCGAGACTGTATTAAAAGTATAGCAGGTCGCAGGTCTGTCCAGTCAACGTGAGAAAACGGACTTTCGTCACAATGTTTTAGAAATCTGTGGTACATTTGTTTAACAAAGTAGCTCTATTATTATTTTTTTAGAGACGCATTTACAAAATGAACTTCCTTTATTTTACACCCGATGAATGATGTGGGGGAAAATACTGTATATCTATGATTCCTTTTTAGGCAATAAAGCATGTGTGTGTGTGTGTGTGTGTGTGTGTGTTTGTGTGTGTAAAAGAGAGAGAGAGAGAGAGAATGTTATGGTATTTTTGGCGATCCCAAAGGGAGTAAGGCGTTGAGGCTCAACGTCTTACCTCTGATCTCCAGTGGAATATTTATTTGCCAGTCCTGGAAACAGTGCTCCATAATGAAACCTGTTTGTTCCAGTATGAATTTTCAGTAGATTATTTTCATTTTTGGAAACTGTGAGTATTTTCTCCGTTGAGGTTTACAGAAATTAGCCTACCCTTTCACCACACTGAAAAGCCCCTCTACACGGTAAGCTGTTTTCTATTTCAGTATTAATGCACCTTCATTGGTTGAGAATATGGCACTTTGGAGAAGACCACAGCCTGCTTTAAAAGAGAATGTGGTTCACGTGTTCCAAGAGTCCTGAGTCTGGAGGAGTATTGTTATGCCTCTGACATTCAGTACGAATTTGTTTGGGATTCTCCAGAAACAGATTCTATCATCGACAATTCTCTTGACTTTAACTGGATTCCATAGTTTCGTTTTCAGTGAATAATGCGCTTCCCTTCTAGTTCTGAATGGACATTGTTTGTTCCGTAGTTCAAAATGCTATCTCTTGAAGATAGTAGTGAAGGGGTGTTGAAGTCCGTTTTCAGGAAATGAAGTTGTGAAATCACTAGAGAAATGTTCTAATATGTTATTACTTGAAATGTACAAGTATGCCCTGTGTAGAGAAAGAAAAACCCTCTGCATTTCAGCATAGTATTTCCTTGTCTTTACACTGTTGTTTACTGAATCAGAACTGGATTTTTTTTTCTCAGAATGAACATAGTAGTTAAAAAAAGTATTGTTCTCAAGCACTTTAACATACATATCACAGAAACTGACATGGGTTTTTCAGGTTTTGAAGTACATTTAAATACGGCTTTTCATGCTATGTTCTTTACAAATAAAACTGGGAGATTAATAAATTGTGTCACCTCATTTCTGTCCATTCATTGAAACTGGCCCACAGAGAGCAGCTGGATTGAAGGAATTAGGCAAATAACAGATGAGGACCGGAAATAGTATTATTTGAAAATATTGACATTATTACACCAGCATGGAGAAGAAGCTGATCTTAAGAGGAAGAAGGACATGAGGAGAGAGACAGGAGAAGATGGAGAGGAGACTTCACCGCTTTGGCCTCAACGGTGACCCATCTTACCTCCCTCTTTGCCGCCTTGCTTAAATATCAGCAATACAGTGAAGACAACACTCCTCCCATTCTCCTTCCCACCCTTTTCCAATCTCCCTGAATTTTCCCGGGCCATTAGAATCATGGAGTCACAGAATTGCCCAACTCCACACTGTTATCAGATAATAATGATAATAATTGTAATATCTGTTAGACATTTACTATAAGCCAAGCACTGTTCTATGCTCTGGGGAAGATACAAGGTGGTCAGGTTGGATACGGTCTCTGTCCCACATGGAGCCCACAGTCTTCATCCCCATTTTACAGAAGAGGGAACTGAGGCACAGAGAAAAGTCACTTGCCTGAGGTCACCCAGCAGGCGTGGCGAAGCCGGGATTAGAACCCACGTCCCCTGACTCCCGGGCCAGTGCTCGTTCCGCTAGACCACGCTGCTTTTCAGAATCTTTTTCCACAATGTCCCTAAAATATGTCCTGTACTAAAGTGGAGCAATTTTTTAAAATGGTTTTTGTTAAGTGCTTACTTTGTGTCAAGCACCGTTCTAAGCACTGGAGTAGATACAAATTAATCAGGTCCCGGCTGTTACCAGCTCCACTACTTGTCTGCTCTGTGACCATGGGAAAGTCACTTCACTGCTCTGTATCTCAGTTACCTCATCTGTAAAATGGGGATTAAGACTGTGAGCCCCACATTGGGAAGTGGACTCTGTCCAACCTGATTAACGTGCAGCTACCCCAGAGATTAGTTCAGTGCCTGACACAAAGTTAAGTGCTTAACAAATACCCTTGGAAAAAAAAAACCTCCGAAATGCTTGGAAACAAGAGCTTAATAATAATAACTGTGGGATTTGTTATGGGTTTACCATGAGCCAGGGGCTTGAGAGATGCAAGGTAATAATTATCCCTCATGGGGCTCATGGAAATAAGGAGGGACAACAGACATCGAATCCCTATTTTACAGATGGAGACACTAAATCACAAGAGAAGCTAAGTGACTTGCCCAGGTGACACAGCAGACAGGTGGGAGAGCCAGGAATAGAACCCAGGTCTCCTGACTTCCCAGACCATGCTCTTTCCACTAGATCCAGACTGCTTGAATGCAAGCTTACCACGAGCCTACCAATCTTTCTGGCAAACCCGATGTGGATAGCCTCGGTCCAGCCATTCATTCAATTCAGTTGTATTTATTGAGCGCTTACTGTGTGCAAAGCACTGTACTAAGCACTTGAGAGAGAACAATACAACAACAGACACATGCCCTGCCCACGACCAGCTCACACATCCATCCTGGGCCATGATTCTCTGCTTCTCTGCTGTTCCACCCCACCCAGCACCATTTTATTTAATGGTATTCATTAATAATACTAATAACAAGAAGAAGAAGAATTGTGGCATTTGTTAAATGCTTACTATGTACCAGGCACCATTCTAAGCGCTGCAGTGGATACGAGCAAATTGGGTTAGACAGTCTCTGTTCCAAATGGGATTCGCAATCTTAATCAATGGTCAATCGATGATCAATGAGAAGCATCGTGGCTTAGTGGAACGATCCCGGGCTTGAGAGTCAGAGGTCATGGGTTCTAATCCCGGCTCTGCCACTTGTCAACTGTGTGACTTTGGGCAAGTCACTTCACTTTTCTGTGCCTCTGTTACCTCATCTGTAAAATGGGGATTAAGACTGTGAGCCCCACCTGAGGCAACCTAATAACCTTGTATCTCCCCCCAGTTCTTAGAATAGGGCCGGACACAAAGCGCTTAAATATAATTATTATTATTACTAATAATCCCCATTTTACAGCTGAGGTAACTGAGACGCAGAAAAGTGAAGTGACTTGCCTCAAATCACAGAGCAGACAAGTGGGAGAGCTGGGATTAGAACTCGGGTCCTCCTGAATCCCAGGCCTGTACTCTCTCCACTAAGTTATGAAGCTCTTTCACAGTTGAGGGAAATTGAGGCCCAGTGAAGTGACTTGCCTGACATAGGGTAAGCACGCAACAATTACCTTAATTAAATATGTGGTAGAGGCAGGATCAGAACTCAAGTCCTCTGACTCTCAGGTCCGTGATCTTCACTAGGCCACACCGTTTCAGATTCATGGACGAGTGGTCCTTGTCGAGTTACATCTCCTCAATCCTGCCTCGATCTAATCGTGAGGACGGATGTCCAGATGGACGATTCTCATGTGGTTCTTTGAGACGTCCTGTTGCTGAGCAGTCTTGGGCTTCGATGGAGCCCTGGGGAAATCCAGAAACGGAGCTCCTGATGCTCATCGGTGGTGTCCATTTTTCATTACTGCATTCTCCCAAGCGCTCAGTACAGTGCTCTGCCTACTGTAAGCTCTCAGTAAATACCACTGATAATAATAATGATGATATTTAAATGCTTACTACGTTTCAAGCACTGTTCTAAGCTGTGGAATAGATCCCAGCTACTCAGGTTGGACACAGTCCCTGTCCTACATGGGGCTCACAGTCTCAATCCTCATTTTACAGATGAGGTAACTGAGGCCCCGAAAACTTAAGTGACTTGCCCAAGATCCCACAGCAGATGAACGGCAGAGCAGGGACTGGAACCCAGGTCCTGTAATAGTAATTTCCCCACCTGACTCTGTTTTCCTTATTTTATTGTACTTATTAGGACTGTGGTATTTGGTAAGCATTCGTGAGGTCTCAAGTCAATCAGGTTAATAATAATAATAATAATGTTGATATTTGTTAAGCGCTTACTATGTGCAGAGCACTGTTCTAAGCGCTGGGGTAAACACAGGGGAATCAGGTTGTCCCATGTGGGGCTCACAGTCTTCATCCCCATTTCACAGATGAGGGAACTGAGGTACAGAGAAGTTAAGTGACTTGCCCACAGTCACACAGCTGACAAGTGGCAGAGCTGGGATTCGAACTCATGAGCCCTGACTCCAAAGCCCGTGCTCTCTCCACTGCGCCACGAGGTTATAAAGAGCCCCTGTCCCACATGGGGCTCACAATCTTAAGTAGAAGCAGCATGGTGTAGTGGATAGAGGATGAGCCTAGATGTCAGGTCATGGGTTCTAATCCCAGATCTGCCCCATGTCTGCTGTGTGACCTTGGGCAAGTCACTTCACTTCTCTGGGCCTCAGTTACCTCATCTGTAAAAAATGGAGATGAAGAGTGTGAACCCCATGTGGGACAACCTGATGATCTTGTATCTACCCCAGCGCTTAGAACAGTGCTCGGTACATAGTAAGCGCTTAACAAATGCCATCATTATTATTATTAAAATAGGGATTAAGGCTGTGAGCCCCATGTGGAACAACCTGATTACCTTGTATCCCCCCAGCACTTGGAACAGTGCTTGGCACATAGTTAGTGCTTCACAAATACCATCATTCATTCATTCATTCAATAGTATTTATTGAGCGCTTACTATGTGCAGAGCACTGTACTAAGCGCTTGGAATGAACAAGTCGGCAACAGATAGAGACAGTCCCTGCCGTTTGACGGGCTTACGGTCTAATCGGGGGAGACGGACAGACGAGAACAATGGCGATAAATAGAGTCAAGGGGAAGAACATCTGGTAAAAACAATGGCAACTAAATAGAATCAAGGCAATGTACATCATTAGAGAAGCAGTGCGGCTCAGTGGAAAGAGCCCGGGCTTGGGAGTCAGAGGTCATGGGTTCGAATCCCAGCTCTGCCACTTGTCAGCTGTGTGACTGTGGGCAAGTCACTTAACTTCTCTGTGCCTCAGTTACCGCATCTGTTAAATGGGGATTACATCTGTAAAATGAGGATTAAAACTGTAAGCCCCACGTAGGACAACCTGATCACCCTGTATCTCCCCCAGTGCTTAGAACAGTGCTTTGCACATGGTAAGCACTTAACAAATACCAACATTATTATTATTATTAAAATGGAGGACAGGTACTGAATCCCCATCTTACAGATGAGGAAGCTGAAGCATTGAAAAATCAAGTGATTTGCCCAAGGTCACATAGCAGACAAGTGGCAGAGCTGGGATTAGAACCTAGGTCTTCTGACTCCCAAGTCCGGATTATTTCCACTAGACCATGCTGCTTCCCTTTCCTTAAAATAATTTTTCTTGGGTTTTTTCTGAGTGGTGGGGTGTGTGTGAGTCGGGGCATAGGGGGTGATAATAAACCAGGCCGAGGTTTATTAGTTGGTTTATTAGTGAGATGGCAGTGGTAGAAAATGCTGTTTTGTCCCAGCTTGTACCCGATGGAGCCACAGTGAAATGTTTCACTTTTGGGGTGCTGAGAGGCTTCCCTTTTGCTCTTCCCCCGTCTCAGCCCCAGAGTACTTATGTCCATGTCGGTCATTTTATTTCTCCCTTTGCCCCCTCCCAGCCCCCCCAGCACTTATATCCATATTTGTCATTTGACTGGGAGCCCGTTATTGAGCAGGGATTGTCTCTATCTGTTGCCGAATTGTACACTGTATTTAGTACAGTGCTCTGCACATAGTAAGCACTCAATAAATACGATCGAATGAATGAATTTAGTCGTGTTAATGTCTATCTCCCCACCCCTCTAGACTATAAACTCGCTTTGGGCAAGGGAATGTGTCTGTTTATAGTTGTAGTGTACTCTCCCAAGTGTTTAGTAAAGAGCTCTGCACACAGTAAGCGCTCAATAAATAGGAAGGGAAGAAAGGGAGGGAGGAAGGAAGGAAGGCAGGAAGGCAGGAAGGCAGGAAGGAAGGGAGGGAGGGGAGGGAAGGGAGGGAAGGGAGGGAGGAAGGGAAGGAAGGGAGGGAAGGGAGGGAAGGAACCGTCCTTTCCACACGTCCCTGCCACTCCCTGCATGACATCCTCAACCCCCGAGCCTCACGTCCTGAAGTTTCTTTCCTGCCGATTTGCCTGGGCTGCCCACAGGAGAGGCCGTGACTGCCCAAGTGCAGAAGGCCACGATGGCATCATCCGCCTCCCCCCGCAACTTGAATTGGGGCCCTACTTCTAGGCTTGACCATCCTGCTACCTGCAACGATGGCGTCAGTGGATGATTATTATTATTACTAATAACCGCATTTATTGAGCGCTTACTGCACTGTACTAAGTCCTTGGGGCAGTACGATATAACATCAAACACATTTCCTGCCCACAACGAGCTCACAGTCTAGAGGGGGAGAAAGACAATATAAATTCATTCAATAGTATTTATTGAGCGCTTACTGTGTGCAGAGCACTGTAGTTAGTGCTTGGAAAGTATACTTCAGCAACAGAGACAATCCCTGCCCACAAGAGGCTCACGGTCTAAAAGTGGGGAGACAGACATCAAAACAAGTAAACGAGCATCAAAAGCATCAGTAAAAATAAATAGAAATATATACACAACAATATAAATAATAAGAATTATAAATATGTACATATATGCACAATAATAATAATGACGGTATTTGTTAAGTGCTTACTATATGCCCAGCACAAGTGTTGTGGGGCGGGAAGAGGGGTAGAGCAAAGGGAGCGAGTCGGGGCGATGGAGAGAAGAGAGGGAGCAGAGGAAAAGGGGGGCTTAGTCTGGGAATAAATAAGTAAATAAATGATAAATACATAAATGACAGATAATAATAATTGTGGACTTTGTTCAGTGCTTACTGTGTGCCAGGCACTGTACTAAGCGCCGGGGTGGATACAAGCAAATCATTTTGGACACAGTCCCTGTCCCACACGAGGCTCACAGTCTCAATTTCCATTTTCCAGATGAGGGAACTGAGGCCCAGAGAAGTGAAGTGACTGGCCCAAGTTGAAACAGCAAAGAAGTGGAGGAGTCGGGATTAGAACCCATGACCTTCTGACTCCCAGGCCCCGGCTCTGTCTACTATGCCAGGCTGGACAGATGTATACATATCTGCCGGGGGAAAGGGAGAGAGGATGATTGAGGGGAGCAAGTCAGAGCGACGCAGAAGAGAGTGGGAGAAGAGGAGATTTCAAGTCAGCTGGCTGGTGCTCAGTTTGGTTATTCATTCATGCATTCGTTCATTCAGTTGTATTTATTGAGTGCTTACTGTGTGCAGAGCACTGTTCTAAGCGCTGGGGTAGATACAGGGTCATCAGGTTGTCCCACGTGAGGCTCACAGCCTTCATCCCCATTTCACAGATGAGGTCACTGAGGCACAGAGAAGTGAAGTGACTTGCCCACAGTCACACAGCTGACAAGTGGCAGAGCCGGGATTCGAACCCATGACCTCTCACTCCCAAGCCCGGGCTCTTTCCACTGAGTCATGCTTATTCTAAGCAGTGTGGCCTAATGGGCAGGGCTCAGGCCTGGGAGTCAGAAGGATCTGGGTTCTAATGCCGGCTCTACCATGTGTCTGCTGTGTGTGACCTTGGGCAAGTCACTTAACTTCTCTCTGCCTCAGTGACCTCATCTGCAAAATGGGGATTGAGACTGTGAGCCCCATGTAGGACAGGGACTATGTCCAACCAGATTTGCTTGTATCCACCCCAGCGCTTAGAACAGCACCTGACACATAGTAAGTGCTTAAACCCCCCCCCACAATTATTATTATTGTTATTACTATCATCATTATTTATCAAAATAAAACAAAGTTTTAAAGGAATTTTCCTTGTGGATGGGGATGGTACCTACTAAGTCTCCCAAGCTCTTAGAAGAGCACACAGTGAGCACTCAACAATTACCAAAGACTGATGGATTGATTTAGAGCGCGGGAGTTAGAGGACCTGGGTTCTAATTCCGCTTCCTCCATTTGCCTGCTGTATGACCTTGGACAAGTCACTTAACCTTTCTAGGACTCAGTTCCCTCATCTGTAGAATGGAATTCAAGGTCGGCTCCCCCTCCTACTTAAAATGTGAGCCCCGAGTGAGACCAGATGATCTTACATCTCCCCCAGCGCTTAGAACAGAGCTTGACACACATCGAGTGCTTAATAAACACCACAGTTATTTATTATTAATTACAGTACTTTTGTTTAATTGGGGAAGCAGTGTGGCCTAGTGCAAAAACCAAGGGCCTGGGAGTCAGGAGACCTGGGTTCTGGTCCTGCTGTGTCACCTACCTGCTGTGTGACCTTGGGCTAGTCACTTTACTTCTTTCATTCATTCATTCATTCAATCATATTTATTGAACGCTTACTGTGTGCAAAGCACTGTACTCAGGGCTTGGAAGATTCCAATGCAACAATAAACAGACACATTCCCTGCCCACAATGAGCTTGCCGTCTAGAGGGGGAGAGCTTGAAGGTCCTCAGTTTTCTTGTCTGTAAAATAGGGAGTCAATAGCTGTTCTCCTGTTCTCCCTCCTACTTAATCATTCAATCATATTTATTGAGCGCTTACTATGTGCAGAGCACTGTACTAAGCACTTGGGAATGTACAATTCGGCAACAGATAGAGACAATCCCTGCCCAATAATGGGCTCACTTAGACCGTGAGCCCCGTGTAGGACAGGGGCTGTGTCCAACCTGATTATCTCATTTCTACCTCAGTGCTTAGCACACTGCTTGACACATAATAAATGCTTAACAAATAGTAATATTATCCTTATTATTACTAATAACTAGTCTATCCGGAGCCTTGTAATGAGCAGGGAGCCCCAAGTTGGAAATGAGTTGCTGTTTCTTAGGGCTCTGGTGGAAGGTTTGGGTTTAAATCTTGACCTACATTTTTAAAATTGCAATTATAATAATAATAATGATGATGGTATTTGTTAAGCGCTTACTATGTGCCAAGCACAATTCTAAGCACTGGGGTAGGTGCCAGGTAAACAGGTTGTCCCACATGGGGCTCACAGTCTTAATCCCCATTTTACAGATGTGATAACTGAGTCACAGAGAAGCTTGCCCAAGGTCACACAGCAGACAAGTGGCAGAGCCGGGATTAGAACCCACATCCTCTGACTCCCAAGCCCGGGCTCTTGCCACCGAGCCACACTGCTTCTCAGTTTGTAGTTAGGAGGGGCGTTTCAGAAAAAAAACGGAGAAGCAACACGGCCCAGTGGTTAGAGCAAGAGCCTGCGGGTCAGAAGGACCTGGGTTCTAATCCCCACTCTGCCACTTGCCTGCTGTGTGACCTTGGGCAAGGCACTTCACTTCTCCGGGCCTTAGTTACCTCATTTGTAAGATGGGGATTAAGACTATGTGGGACCTGGACTGGGTGCAACCTGATTGGCTTGGATCTACCCCAGCGCTTAGTACAGTGTCTGGTTCTGAGTAGGTGCTTAACAAATACCATAAAAAAAGCAAAGAAAATCAGGTAGAGATGTGGCCTTCTGGCCTGGTGAGCCTGTTTCCTACCAATAGATGGAGCACTAATTGCAGAGAATGTGTCTCATGTTATAGTGGACTCTCCCAAGCGCTTAGTACAGTGTTCTGCACACGGTAAGTGCTCAGAAAATAAAATAAAATAAATGGTGGTATTTGTTAAGCGCTTACTATGGGCAAAGCACTGTTCTAAGTGCTGGGGGAAACGAGGTGATCCGGTTGTCCCACGTGGGGCTCATAGTTTTAATCCCCATTTTACAGATGAGGAAACTGAGGCTCAGAGAAGTTAAGTGACTTGCCCAAAGTCACACAGCTGGCAAGCGGCAGAGTCGGGATTCGAACCCATGAACTCTGACTCCCAAGTCCGGGCTCTTTCCACTGTGCCACGACTGACTGATAATGTGTTGGTCTGTGCAGGGAAACAAGGTGTGTTGGTCAATCAATGGTATTCATTGAGCGTTTACTATGTGCAGAGCACTGTACGAAGCGCTTTGGAGAGGACAATACAATATTTGGAGAGGCCAATCCAATATAATGGTACTAGGGAGAATTTTCCTCCGCTGAAAATCAGGAAATGGGGAACCGGGATCTTGAACCTAGCAATGGCAAGCAGTATGTCTTTATAATAATAATAATAATGGTATCTGTTAATGATGGTATTTGTTAAGCGCTTACTATGTGCAGAGCACTGTTCTAAGCGCTGGGGTAGATACGGGATAATCAGATGGTCCCATGTGGAGATCACATTTTTTTAATCCCCATTTTTGCAGGTGAGGGAACTGAGGCCCAGAGAAGTGAAGTGACTTGCCCAAGGTCACACAGCAGACAAGTGGCAGAGCCGGGATTAGAACCCACTACCTCTAACTCCCAAACCCGGGCTCTTGCCACTGAGCCACGCTGCTTCTCGTTTGTTAAATGCTTACTATGTGCCAAGCACTGTTCTAAGCGCTGAGGTAGAGACAGGCTAATCAGGTTTTCTCCCATGGGACAGTTTTAATCCTCATTTTACAGAGAAGGTAACTGAGGCACATAGAGGTTCAGTGCTTAGAACAGTGCTCAGCATATAGTAAGCGCTTAACAAATGCCATCATTATTATTATCATTATTACTAAACTGCTTGCCCAAAGTCACACAGCAGACAAGTGGCGGAGCCGAGATTAGAACCCACGTCCTCTGATTCCCAAGCCCACACTCTTTCTACTAAACCAAGATGCTTCTTAATGGAAACCCAGTGTGTCTTAATGGAAACTGCCTGAACTCGTGAGCTGGAGAACCTCCGTTCTAATCCCAGCTCAGTCACTTGCCTGCTGTGGGACCTTGGGTTACTCACTTAACGTCTCTGGGCCTCAGTTTCCTCATCTTAAAATGGGGATTCAATCCCTCTTCTCCCTCTTACTCAGACTGAGCCCCATATGGGACAAGGACTGTGTCAGGCCTGATTAACATGAATCTACCCCTGAGATCCATGCTAGACTCATAGTAAATGCTTAACAAATATTATTATTATTTATATATCATATTATGTTAAATTACATCATATTATATTATTGTTATTAGATTTTATTAAATGTTGTTATTATTATCACTCCTATTACAATATAACAGATTTGGTAGGCATGTTCCCTGCCGACAAGGAGCTTACAAGCACAGGAAAGTTAAAAGGAGCATAAATCACGTCTACCAACTCCGTAAATTGTACTCTCACAAGTGCTTATCGCAGTGCTCCGCACACAGTAAGCTCTCAATAAATACCATTGATTGATTGATTTCTTCATCAGTCTCCTTCCTGACCTCATTTCCTCTCATCTCTCCAGTCTTCGATCCATACTTTTTTTTATGGCATTTGTTATGCGCTTACTATGTGCCCAGCACCTTTCTAAGTACGGAGATAGATACAAGTTAATCAGGTTGGACTCAGGCCCTGTACCCCTTGGGGCTCCCAGTCTTCATCCCCATTTTACAGATCAGGTAACGGAGGTACAGAGACGTGAGGTGAGTTGCCCAAGATCACACAGAAGCAAGTGGCAGAGACAGGATTAGAACCCAGGTCCTTCTGACTCCCAGGCCCAGGCTCTATCCACTAAAAATGTTGGTATTTGTTAAGCGCTTACTATGTGCAGAGCACTGTTCTAAGCGCTGGGGTAGATACAGGGTAATCAGGTTGTCCCATGTGAGGCTCACAGTTAATCCCCATTTTACAGATGAGGTAACTGAGGCACAGAGAAGTGAAGTGACTTGCCCACAGTCACACAGCTGACAGGTGGCAGATCTGGGATTCGAACCCATGACCTCTGACTCCGAAGCCCAGGCTCTTTCCACTGAGCCACACTACTTTTCTGCACTAGGCCATGCTGATTCTCTAAGCCTCACTCAGTTTCTCTCAGCCTCACTCCTGCAGTTAGGACCTCACCAGCAGTACAATAAATCATTATGATTTTTTTAAAGGCATTTATGAAGCGCTTCCTATATGTCCATCATTCATTCATTCATTCAATTGTATTTATTGAGCGCTTACTGTGTGCAGAGCACTGTACTAAGCGCTTGGAATGGACAAATCGGCAACAGATAGAGACAACCCCTGCCCAACAACGGGCTCACAGTCTAAATGGGGGAGACAGACAACAAAACAAAACAAGTCTGACATCAATATCAAGATAAATAGAATCATCACTGAACTAAACGGTGGGGTGTATACAAGATAGCCAAGTTGGACACAACTAGCTCTGTCCCACATGTGGCTCACATTCTAACTAGGAGGGAGAACAGGTATTGTAACCCCGTTTTACAGATGAGGTAACTGAGACACAGAGAAGTGAAGCGACTTGCCCATGGTCACACAGCGGGCAAGTTGGGCAGCCGGAATTAGAACCCAGGTCTTCTGACTCTCAAGTCCATGCTCTATCCCCTGGCCACACGGCTTCTCAGGGAATATAATGACCAAGTGGAAAGAGCACAGTCCTGGCAGCCCAAGGATGTAATAATAATAATAACTATCGTATTTGTTAAGCACTTACTCTGTGCCAGGCACTGTAGAGAAGCAGCATGGCTCAGTGGAAAGAGCACGGGCTTAGGAGTCAGAGGTCATGGGTTCTAATTCCGGCTCCACCGCCTGTCAGTTATGTGACTTTGGGCAGGTCACTTGACTTCTCGGTGCCTCAGTTACCTCATCTGTAAAATGGGGATTAAGACTGTGAGCCCTGATCACCCTCTATCTACCCCAGCGCTTACAACAGTGCTCGGCACATAGAAAACGCTTAACAAATACCAACATTATTATTATTACTATTACTAAGCACTGGGGTGGATACAAGCAAATTGGGTTGGACGCAGTCCCAGTCCCACATGGGGCTCGTGGTCTCAATCCCCATTTTCCAGATGAGGTAAATGAGACCCAGAGAAATAAAGTGACTTGCCCAAGGCCACACAACAGACAAGTGGTGGAGCTGGGATTAGAACCCAAGACCTTCTGACTCCCAGGCCCGTGCTCTATTCATTCATTAATTCATTCATTCAATCATATTTATTGAGCGCTTACTGTATGCAGAGCACTGTACTAAGCGCATGGAAAGTACAATTCGGCAACGGGTAGGCACAATCCCTACGCAGCAATGGGCTCACAGTCTAGAAAGGGGAGACAGACAATAAAACAAAACAAGTAGACAGGCAGCAATAGCATCAAAATAAATAAATAGAATTATAGATATATATACACATCATTCATAAAATAGAGTAATAAATATGTACAAATCTACACAAGTGCTGTGGGGTGGGGAAGGGGGTAGAGCAGAGGGAGGGAGTCGGGGTGATGGGGAGGGGAGGAGGAGCAGAGGAAAAGGGGGGCTCACTCTGGGAAGGCCTCTATCCACTAGGCCACTCTGCCACGTGTCTACTATGTGACCTTGGGCAAGTAATTTCACTTCTCTGTGCCTCAGTTCCTTCATCTGTTGAATGGGGATTGAGACTGTGAACCCCATGTGGGACAGAGACTGTGTCCAACCCGATTATCTTGTATCTACCACCGTGCTTAGAACAGCAGTTGGCACATAGTAAGCTCTGAACAGATGCCACAGTTATTATTATTATTATTCTTACAATCCAAACAAGTCATTGAATATATTATATAACTATGTGGACTTTTACCCAGATATATGAGGCTGCAGGGGTATATTAGCATATATGCCTGTGTGACTGTGGGCAAGTCACTTAACTTTCTCTGTACCTCAGTTACCTCATCTGTAAAATGGGGATTAACTGTGAGCCTCATGTGGGACAACCTGATTACCCTGTATCTCCCCCAGCACTTAGAACAGTGCTCTGCACATAGTAAGCGCTTAACAAATACTAACATTATTATATCTGTGCATATGCATATACACACATGAAGCAGTGTGCCTCAGTGGAAAGAGCCTGGGCTTGGGAGTCAGGGATCATGGGTTCGACTCCCGGCTCTGCCACTTGTCAGCTTTGTGACTGTGGGCAAGTCACTTCACTTCTCTGTGCCTCAGTTACCTCATCTGTAAAATGGGGATTAACTCTGAGCCTCACGTGGGACAACCTGATTACCCTCTATCTACCCCAGCACTTAGAACAGTGCTCTGCATATAGTAAGCTCTTAACAAATACTAACATTATTATATCTGTGCATATACATATACACACACACTTCTCTAGCACATGTGTCCAAGGCTTATCACATTGTGAAAGGAAATCAGCTGAAGACTATCTCACTCTAAATCAGATATATCAGTGATGCCTGATACAGATCTTCTCCTTTAAATGTTAAAGGCATGACCTATCAGGGAAATAGTTTCTTTCCTGTGGAATCTGAGGCCCTAAGGAAAGAGGAAGGAAATGGGAGAATAACTCCTTCCAAGCTCATTCTTAGTAAAGAAAGGTACGCTCAGCCCAGGTCTGCACTTTTTTTAAAAAAGTGGTATTTGTTAAATGCTTACCATGAACCAGGCACTGTACCATATGCTGGGGGAGATATAAGCTACTCAGGTTGGACACAGTCCCTGTCCCACACAGCATCCACAGTTTTAACACCCCCTTTGAAATCCCCATTTAGATGAGGCGCAGAAAAGTGAAGTGACTCCCTCAAGATCACACAGCAGACAAGCAGCGGTGGTGCCGGAATTAGAACCCAGACCCTCTGACTTCCAGGTCCATGCTATTTCCACTATGCCACGCTGCTTCTGCTTGTAAAGAGAAACAAAGAAAAGAGGTAATTATGGGGATAATGTGGGCCGCAAACTTTCCTTTGCCTCAGTTGCTCTGTTGACATCAGTTGCTGCTCGTTGGGATCTAAAGGCTGTGAATTACCCAGTTAATTGCCTCTTTGCTTTATCTTTAGACTGTAAGCTCCTTGTGGGCAGGGAACCTTTCTAGCAATTCTGTTATATTGTACTCTTCCGGGCGGCGTGGCTCAGTGGAAAGAGCCCGGGCTTGGGAGTCAGAGGTCATGGGTTCGAATCCCAGGTCCACCACTTGTCAGCTGTGTGACTGTGGGCAAGTCACTTCACTTCTCTGCACCTCAGTTACCTCATCTGTAAGATGGGGTTGAAGACTGTGAGCCTCATGTGGGACAACCTGATTACCCTGATTACCCCAGCGCTTAGAACAGTGCTCTGCACATAGTAAGCACTTAACAAGTACCAATATTATTATTTAGTACAGTGCTCTGCCCACAGTAAGAGCTCAGTGAATAATAATCATAATAATTCTGGTATCTGATCAGGTTGGACACAGTCCTTGTCTCACATAAGGCTCACAGTCTTAATCCTCATTTTACAGATGAGGTAGCTGAGGCTCAGAGAAGTGAAGTGACTTACCCAAGATCATTCAATAGTATTTATTGAGCGCCTACTATGTGCAGAGCACTGTACTAAGCGCTTGGGATGAACAAGTCGGCAACAGATAGAGACAGTCCCTGCCGTTTGACGGGCTTACAGTCTAATCGGGGGAGACGGACAGACGAGAATGATGGCACTAAACAGCGTCAAGGGGAAGAACATCTCATAAAAACAATGGCAACTAAATAGAATCAAGGCGATGTACAATTCATTAACAAAATAAATAGGGTAACGAAAATATATACAGTTGAGCGGACGGGTACAGTGCTGTGGGGATGGGAAGGGAGAGGTGGAGGAGCAGAGGGAAAAGGGGGAAATGAGGCTTTAGCTGCGGAGAGGTAAAGGGGGGATGGCAGAGGGAGTAGAGGGGGAAGAGGAGCTCAGTCTGGGAAGGCCTCTTGGAGGAGGTGATTTTTAAGTAAGGTTTTGAAGAGGGAAAGAGAATCAGTTTGGCGGAGGTGAGGAGGGAGGGCGTTCCGGGACCGCGGGAGGACGTGACCCAGGGGTCGACGGCGGGATAGGCGAGACCGAGGGACGGTGAGGAGGTGGGCGGCAGAGGAGCGGAGCGTGCGGGGTGGGCGGTAGAAAGAGAGAAGGGAGGAGAGGTAGGAAGGGGCAAGGTGATGGAGAGCCTTGAAGCCTAGAGTGAGGGTCACACAGCTGACAAGTGGCAGAGCTAATAATAATAATAATGTTGGTATTTGTTAAGCACTTACTATGTGCAGAGCACTGTTCTAAGCGCTGGAGTAGACACAGGGGAATCAGTTTGTCCCACGTGGGGCTCACAGTCTTAATTCCCATTTTACAGATGAGGTAACTGAGGCATAGAGAAGTTAAGTGACTTGCCCACAGTCACACAGCTGACAAGTGGCCTAGTGGGATTCGAACCCATGACCTCTGACTCCAAAGCCCATGCTCTTTCCACTGAGCCACGCTGAGCTGGGATTAGAACCCATGACCTCTGCCTCCCAAGCCCGGGCTCTTTCCACTAAGCCAAGTTACAAGGTAATCAGGTTGTCCCAGGTGGGGCTCACAGTCTTAATCCCCATTTTACAGATGAGGTAACTGAGGCGCAGGGAAGTCAAGCGACTTGCCCAAGATCACACAGCAGACAAGTGGCGGAGGTGGGATTAGAATCCACGGGGTTTGTGGCCTTGTGGTCTTGTGGCCTTTCCCCCCTTTCCCCCTGCCCCTCCCCCTCCCTTCCCCTCCCCTCGGCACTGTGCTCGTCCGCTCATTTGTATATATTTTTATTACCCTATTTATTTTGTTAATGGGATGTACATCACCTTGATTCTATTTATCGCTATTGTTTAAATGAGATGTATATCCCCTTGATTCTATTTATTGCTACTGTTTTTGTCTGTCCATCTCCCCCAATTAGACCGTAAGCCCGTCAATGGGCAGGGACTGTATCTGTTGCCGATTTGTCCATTCCAAGCGCTTAGTACAGTGCTCTGCACATAGTAAGCGCTCAGTAAATACTATTGAATGAATGAATGACTCCCAAGCCCGTGCTTTTTCCACTAAGATATCAGACCCAATCACTGGGTCTTCATCTTGCTTAATCAATCAATCAATCAATCGATCAATCAGGGGTATTTATTGAGCCCTCACTGTGGGCTGTTCCTCCAGCTTTGAGACTCCTTCCTTCTCCAAATCCAGCAGACCCCAGCTCTCTCTTCATGCAACTGCCGCCTCCTCCAGCAAGCCTTCCCCGATGTAATCTCAGCACCCTTAAATGTAAAATCCCATCAACCCTGTCTAGCATTTGTGCCATAGCCGATAGAAGCCGGGCCTGGGAGTCAGAAGGTCATGGGTTCTAATCCAGACACTACCACTTGCCTGCTGTGTGACCTCGGGCAAGTCACTTCACTTCTCTGAGCCGCAGCTACCTCATCTGTAAAATGAGGATTAAGACTGTGAGCCCCATGTGAGACAAGGACTGTGTCCAACCTGATCGGCTTGTATCTACTTAAGCCCTTAACAAATACCATCATTATTTTATTATTGTGAACTTTTTTCTCTTCTTCCACAGCCCATTTGTATATATGTGTATACCACCGTTCATTCAAATACTAATTTTGGCTACTCTATTTGCAAATATTTCATGCCTGCCTCCACTGTTAGAGTGTAAAGCTCCTGGATGGCAGAGAACGTGTCATTTTTTGGCAATTTATTTACCAGGACCCCTCTCTGGGTGGCACCTGGAGAGTTTCCAGGACTCTACCAGTCTCAGCTACGGGAGGGAGGGTCAAGCGGAGGCCTGTCCGTTCCATTCCTAGCTCGGCCGGTGGCTAGCGAGCGGCGGGCCGTCGGCTACGAGTCAAAACTCCCCCGTGCTGGGCAGCGGCGGCACGGGAGAGAGTCGAGGGCAGAGACTTGCATTGACTGCTTGGAAGGTGGCATTGGTCAACCACTTCTGGATTTTTCCCAAGAAAACTCTCTGGATCCACTACCAGAACAATAGCAGATGGAGAGCGGGGCGGTTCTGGGAGAGATGCGTCCGTGGTGTCACTGTGGGTCGGAAACGACTCGACGGCATAAGACAAGACTTGCCTAAAGCTGACTACACTGTCATATTTACTGAGCGCTTACTGTGTGCAGAGCACTGTACTAAGGACTTGACACTATGTTGCAAGCCAGTGGGTGCTCAGCAAAGACTTCTATAACTAATCAGTCAGCGATATTGATTGAGCCCTTACTATGTACGGTGGAGTCGAGGAGTGCGGGGGAGACTTCGGTGTGGGATGATTTAGCACTGGCATTCGTGCTTTGAAATTGGTAGTCGAGACTAATAACCCCGGGATAGCAGTTTGCCGGGACCGTCCGACCGAAGAATCGTAGAATGAGGCATCTGCGACTCCTCCCTCGGTGCGAAAGCCTGCTTGCCTTGCCAGGGGATGCCCGGTCTGCGTCCCGCTCTCGTTTTTCAGCTCCGCCTTTCCAAGTTCGGCACCTTCAGGCCCCACAGCCCCTCGCTTTGTGTCCCTTCTTCTAAGATCACAGCATCTGGCAGCGGAAGCTTCCTTCAGCAGAGGGAAAAGAAGAGGGATGTATTTTTAGGATCGAGAAGGGTCCCTCCCCATTAAAAAACAAAAGGAGAGTTTGTAGAATATTAGTAAGAGACCCGTCTACTACCTCTGCGTACTCTCCTGAGCGTTTAGAACAGTGCTCTGCACAGAGTGAGTACTCAGTAAAAAAATGCAGCATAACCTAGTGGAAAGAGCATAAGGCTAGGGATTCAGGAGATCTGAGTTTAAATCTTTTTTCTACCACTTACCTCCTGTGGGATCATGGGCAAATCACTTAGCTTCTCTGAGCCTCAGTTTCCTCAACTGTATCCCAGTCTCTATCTGTTGCCAAATAGTACATTCCAAGCGCTTAGTACAGTGCTCTGCACACAATAAGCGCTCAATAGATATGACTGCATGAATGAAATGTAAGATGGGGATTCAATACCTGTTTTCCCTCCCCTAAGACTGTGAGCCCAACACGAGACAGGACCGTGTTCAATCTACTTAGGTTGTATCAAGTCCATTGTTTAGTACAGTGATTGGCACATAATAAGCGTGGCTCAGTGGAAAGAGCATGGGCTTGGAAGTCAGAGGTCATGGGTTCGAATTCAAGCTCCGCCGCTTGTCAGCTGTGTGACTGTGGGCAAGTCTCTTTACTTCTCCTCATCTGTAAAATGGGGATTAAGACTGTGAGCCTCACGTGGGACAACCTGATTACCCTGTATCTACCCCAGCGCTTAGAACAGTGCTCTGCACATAATAAGCACTTAACAAATACCAACGTTATTATTATAAGCACTTAACAAATACCAGATTTATTATGATGATGAAATACTATATTTTTATGGCATTTGTTAGGTGCTTTCTATGTGACGGGCCCAGTACTGAGCTCTGAGGTAGATACAAGGTAATCAGGTTGGACACAGTCAGCCCCACAACACTTATATATGTACCTCTAATTTTTCTTTGGTATTTGTTAATAATTAGGGTATTTGTTAAACTCTTACTATGTGTCAAGCACTAAACTAAGTGCTGAGGTGGATGCAAGCAAATCGGGTCAGATACAGTCCCTGTCCCTTGTAGGCCTCACAGTCTCAATCTCCATTTTATAGATGAGGTAACCGAGGCACAGAAGAAGTCAAGTGAGTTGCCCAGTCAGCAGATGAGTGGCGGAGTTTGAATTAGAACCCGTGATCTTCTGACTCTCAGGCCCGGGCTCTATCTATGCCACGCTAATGCTTGTCTCCCACTCAAGACTGTAAGCTCGTGGTGGGTTGGGAATGTGTCTGTTAGATTGTTCTATTATACTCTCCAGAGCGCTTAGTACAGTGCTCTGCCCACAACAAGTGCTCAATAAGCACAATCGACTGACCGGCACAGTCCATGTCCCCCACGGGGCCCACAATCCCCATTTTACAAACGAGGTATCCGAGGCCCAGAGAAGCGAAGCCACTTTGCCCAAGGTCACCCAGCAGACGCGTGACAGAGCTGAGACTAGAACCCATGTCCTTCTGACTTCCGGGCCCGGGCTTTAACCACTAGGCCATGCTGCTTTTCTCCTGACTACTGTCTGACCGACTAGCCTGCCTCAGTGGAAAGAGCCCAGGCTTGGGAGTCCGAGGTCATGGGTTCTACTCCCTGCTTCGCCACTTGTCAGCTGTGTGACCTTGGGCAAGTCACTTAACTTCTTTGTGCCTCAGTTCCCTCATCTGTAAAATGGGGATGAAGACTGTGAGCCCTACCTGGGACAAACTGATTACCTTGTATCTACCCCAGCATTGAGAACAGTGCTTGGCACATAGTAAGTGCTTAACAAATGCCAACATTATAATCATTATTCCTCTGGTAAGCCTGTGAGGGTCTTGACCCCATTCTCTCAAAGTGGCAGGAAAGCTAGGGGTGGTTACTTTTCCAATCCATCGATCCCCGCCAATTAAATATTCCTGGGAGGGAGGGAGAAAAGGAGGGAGGGAGGAAGCGTAGGCAGAGTCAAGCTGTCCCTCCTTTTGTTCTTCCTATCGTATTCCCGCCGGGAAGGCTAGCAGAACTGCCGTGGTCAAGTCAGGTCACTATTTCAAGCCCATCTTTTCTTGGCTCGGCTTCTCAAGACCAGGGCCGTGCCCTGTAAGGGAATTTCACAAAGGTTTGCCTCTGGGTCCTTAGCTTTGAATCCAAAGATAATCCATAAAGCTCCATGTGAGTTAAAGTGAAGACCGGATTTGCGAAAGGTCAGGTATTTTGGTGGGTGTAGCACGCAAGGACACAAACACACACACACAAACACACACACGCATAAGAAGCACACACAATATAAGAAACACCTTGTCCTAGTGGATAGAGCCCGGGCCTGGGAGTCAGAAGGAACTGGATTCTAATTCCGGCTCTGCTACTTGGCTGCTCTGTGACTTTGGGAAAGTCACTTTATTTCTCTGAGCCTCAATGACCTCTTCTGTAAAAAATGGGGATGAAGACTGTAAGGCCCATGTAGAACATAGATTGTGGCCAACCCAATTAGCTGGTATCCATTCATTCATTCATTCGATTGTATTTATTGAACGCTTACTAATAATAATGTTGGTATTTGTTAAGCGCTTACTATGTGCCGAACACTGTTCTAAGCGCTGGGGTAGACATAGGGGAATCAGGTTGTCCCACGTGGGGCTCACAGTCTTAATCTCCATTTTACAGATGAGGGAACTGAGGCACAGAGAAGTTAAGTGACTCGCCCACAGTCACACAGCCGACAAGTGGCAGAGCTGGGATTCGAACTCATGAGCCCTGACTTCAAAGCCCATGCTCTTTCCACTGAGCCACGCTGCTTAGTACTGTGTGCAGAGCACTGTACTAAGTGCTTGGAAACTACAATTCAGCAACATATAGAGGCAATCCCTACCCAATGGGCTCACAGTCTAGAAAAGGAGAGACAGACAATAAAACAAGTGGACAGGCTCAATAGCATCAATATAAATAGAATTATAGGTATATATACACATCATTAATAAAATCGAATAATAAATATGTACAAATATACACAAGTGCTGTGGGGCAGGGAAGGGGGTAAGGCAGAGAGAGGGAGTAGGGGCAATGGGGAGGGGAGGAGGAGCAGAGGAAAAGGGGGCTCAGTGTGGGAAGGCCTCCTGGAGGAGGTGAGCTCTCAGTAGGGCTTTGAAGGGGGGAAGAGAGTTAGTTTGGTGGATGTGAAGAGGGAGGGCATTCCAGGACAGCGGGAGGACGTGGGCCAGGGGTCGACGGCAGGACGGGGAGAAAGAAGCCCATTGAGGAGGTGAGCGGCGGCAGAGGAGCGGAGTGTATGGGCTGGGCTGGAGGAAGAGAGAAGGGAGGTGAAGTAGGAGGGGGCAAGGGGATGGACAGCTTTGAAGCCAAGAGTGACGAGTTTTTGCTTCACCCAAAGGTTGATGGGCAACCACTGGAGGTTTTTGAGGAGGGGAGTGACATGCCCAGAGCCTTTCTGTAGAAAGATAATACAGGGAGCAGAATGAAGTATAGACTGAAGCGGGGAGAGACAAGAGGATGGGAGATCAGAGAGGAGTCTGATGCAGTAATCCAGTTGGGATAGGATGAGAGATTGTAATAATAATAATAATAATATTGGTATTCGTTAAGCGCTTACTATGTGCAGAGCACTGTTCTAAGCGCTGGGGTAGACACAGGGGAATCAGGTTGTCCCACGTGGGGCTCACAGTCTTCATCCCCATTTTCCAGATGAGGGAACTGAGGCACAGAGAAGTGAAGTGACTTGCCCACAGTCACACAGCTGACAAGTGGCAGAGCTGGGATTCGAACTCATGACCTCTGACTCCAAAGCCCGTGCTCTTTCCACTGAGCCACGCTGCTTCTCTTATAATAATGTTGGTATTTGTTAAGCGCTTACTATGTGCAGAGCACTGTTCTAAGCGCTGGGGTAGACACAGGGGAATCAGGTTGTCCCACGTGGGGCTCACAGTCTTAATCCCCATTTTACAGATGAGGGAACTGAGGCACAGAGAAGTTAAGTGACTTGCCCACAGTCACACAGCTGACAAGTGGCAGAGCTGGGATCAGCACTTAGTACAGTGCCTGGCACATAGTAAGCGCTTAACACACACACACACAAGTTTCTCCGCCTATTACGTTTTTCTGTAGTATTATGTTATTTGTTAAGCGCTTACTATGTGCAGAGCACTGTTCTAAGCGCTGGAGTAGATACAGGGTAATCAAATTGTCCCAAGTGGGGCTCACATTTTTTTAATCCTCATTTTTACAGATGAGGTAACTGAGGCACAGAGAAGTTAAGTGACTTGCCCAAGGTCACACAGCAGACAAGTGCCGGAGCCGGGATTAGAACCCACGACCTCTGACTCCCAAGCCCGGGCTCTTTCCACTGAGCCACGCTGCTTCCCCGAGCCACGCTGAGAACCAGTTTATCAGGACTAAAATTCACCACCAGGACTGTTGGCTTGACTGGAGAAAACAAACCCATTAATGGTCGTTAGCATATTAACTGCTCAAGGTGCTTCTTTAAGTTTCAGTTGGCAACTGTTTGCCTGCTCAAAGAAACGAGTGAAGTATGTCCAGGCCCAATTTAAAACCAGGCAAGGCAGAGTTCTGTCATCCTCCTATTTATGATTCTTGCTACTCCTGTTGCCCGAACTCCGGACTTCTGGGGGGACAAGGACTCTCTGAGAACCCCTTGAAAGGAAGCCCCCATCTGAAAAACAAAATGCAACTGGGAAAAAAAGCAAAAACAAAAAACCACAAGATCATTTCTCTGTTGATGACAGAAAGTTGGCAAACTCCAGCTTTGCATTCTTTTTTTGGTAATGGTGAGGAGAAAGTTAACCAGCAGAGCAACTCAGTCAATCAACCTCTCTCAGTCATTCATTCAGTTGTATTTACTAAGTGCTTACTGTGTGCAAAGCACTGTACTAAGCGCTTGGGAGAGTACAATATAATAATAATAAGCACACACATTCCCTGCACATGAGATTACAGTCTAAAGTTCACTTTTTAAAAATATTAATAATGATCCTTGCTATATGCTTACAAAGTGTCAAGCACTGTCCTCAAGTGCTCAATAAATATGATTGAATTAATGAATGAATTTGGGGGAGCTAGAATTAGAACCCAGGTCCACTGACTCAATCAATCAATGGTATTTATTGAGTACTTACTATGTACTAAGCGTTTGGGGGAGTACAATAGAATGATAACCAGGTATGTTCCCTGCCCACGAGTTTACAGTCTAGAGGAGATGCGGGAACTGAGGCTCAGAGAAGTAAAGTGACTTGACCAAGGCACACAGCAGGAAGGTGGTGGAGCCGGGATTAGAACCCAGGTCCTCAGACTCCCAGGCCAGAGCTCTTTCCACTAGGCCACACTGCCTCACTTGTCTGTTTGCCCCCTCCACTGAGTGGGGCTACTCTCTGGCGGTGGGAGCCCTCAGGGATGGAGAGAGGAGGGGTGGCTGTCTTAGACGCCTCCCCCAACCACCCCTGTCGCTCCCTCTCCACTCCAATGCCTGCCAAAGAGCATCCCTAGCCATGGGATCCCCCCCATCCCGAGACATTCAGTCAGTCAGTGAATCGGATTTACTGAGCGCTCACTGTGTGCAGAGCACTAAACCAAGGTCTGAGGAGAATCCAATAGACAGACACATTCCCTGCCCTCAACAAGCTTACAGTCTAGAGGGGAAGACGGTCATTAATACAGATAAAAACATGACAGAGATGGTCATAAGTCCTGTGGGGCTGGGAGGGGGATGAATAAAGGGAGCAAGTCAGGGCGACGCAGAAGGGAGTGAGAGAAGAGGAAAGGGGGCCTTAGTCAGGGAAGGCTTCTTGGAGGAGACGGGCCTTCATTGAGGCTTTGAAGGTGGGGGAAAGTCTGTCAGATGTGAGGAGGGAGGGCGTTCCAGGCCAGAGGCAGGATGTGAGCCAGGGGTCAGCAGCAAGATAGACGAGATGGAAGGACAGTGAGAAGGTTGGCATATACAGGAGCCAAGTGAGCCACGCGTGACCACTCTGCCAAAGTCCACCAGGGATATCAATGCTTCCGAACCGGCCGGCCCATCAGTCTCCTCTTGATGCCGTGACAGAAATGCCGACAGGCATGTGTGTGTCTGTGTGTCTCTGCGTGCTCGTTCTACCAGCCTCCTCAACACCCCTGGAACCGCAGCCATATCATCCGGTATCACTTATGACCCTTAGCCAAAAATCCTGGTGACATCCATAAACTTCCTCTTTACATGACATCAAGAGAAAAGCAAACGCATTAAAAGTTAAAAGTTAACCCATTGCAAAACTTTTATTGGATCGCCTAGCCGCAGATTCAGCTAACCCGGGCCGACTTTGTTCCGTCACTAGTACTGACTAAAATATTTCCCATCTAAGGCTCCTTCCGACAAGATTGCCCACAGTCCTGGATTTGAAGTGATCAATAGGGAAAGTCGCCTCTTCTTTTGTAACGCTCTTCTGTTGGAAGACCCTAGTTTTACAACTGTGTGAGGCTGGTGAAATGAAACAGTTGCCCAGCTCCTTAATAATAATAATGGTATTTGTTAAGCGCTTACTATGTGCCAGACACTGTACTAAGCACCGGGGTGGATACACACGAATCGGGTTGGACCCAGTCCCTCTCCCATGTGGGGCTCACAGTCTCCATCCCCATTTTACAGTTGAGGTAACTGAGGCCTAGAGAACTGAAGTGCTTTGCCCAAAGCTGCACAGCGGACAAGTGGAGGAGCCGGGATTAGAACCCATGACCTTCTGACTCCCAGGCCCGTGGTCTCAGCCGCAACACCATGCTACTTCTAATTCTTGTGGGCAGGCATATTGTCTGCCAACTCTGTTATAGTGTAATATTAATAACAATAATAATGTTGGTATTTACTAAGCACTTTTTATGTGCCAAGCACTGTTATAAGCACTGGGGTAGATACAAGGTAAGCAGGTTGTCCCACATGGGGCTCACAGTCTTCATCCCCATTTTACAGATGAGGCAACTGAGGCACAGAGAAGCAAAGTGACTAAGAGAAGCTAAGTGTTTTCTCCTAAGTTTTGAGTACAGTGCTCTGCCACACAATAAGAGCTCGATAATAATAATAATAATAATGGTATTTGTTAAGCACTTACTATGTCTCAGGCACTGTACTAAGATCTGGAGTGGATACAAGCAAATTGGGTTGGAAATAGTCTCTGTCCCAGGTGGGGCTCACAGTCTCAATCCCCATTTTACAGATGAGGTCACTGAGGCCTAGAGAAGTGAAGTGACTTAACCAAGGACACAGGGCAAGTGGCAGAGCCAGGATTAGAACCCATGACCTTCTGGCTTCCAGGTTCGTGCTCTAACCATTAAGCCGTGCTGCTTCCCCAAATGCTTGATAAATGCCACTGATTGATTGGTAGATTGTATGGGAGGAAGTCGGTGAAACTAAGGGCCGTGAACTCATTCATTCAATTGTATTTATTGAGCGCTTACTATGTGCAGAGCACTGTATTAAGCGCTTGAAATGTACAATTCCAATGTACAACTCCACCTCTTCTTCCTCAGTATCTCCCCTAGGCACAAAATGGAGTCCAGCCCCTATCTTGGATGAAATTTTTATTTTTAGGAGAACTTCAACATGCTTGAGTTCCAAAGAGCATGTGTCAGCTGGGAAGCCACTGATCCTAGAGGAAAAAATAAGCTCTCTGATTTTCCTCCCTCTGCCCCTTCCCTGGCTCCTCCCTGATACGGTAAAGCTCACTGTGTGCAGGGAATGTGTCTGCTTCTTGCTATGTTGTATTCTCCCCAGTGCTTCGTACAGTGCTCTGCACACAGTAAGGGCTTAATAAATACAGTTGAATGAATGAATGAATGAATGAATGAATGAATGAATGGGGAAGCAGCGTGGCTCAGTGGAAAGAGCCTGGGCTTCGGAGTCAGAGGTCATGGGTTCGACTTCTGGCTCTGCCACTTGTCAGCTGTGTGACTGTGGGCGAGTCACTTCACTTCTCTGTGCCTCAGTTCCCTCATCTGTAAAATGGGGATTAACTATGAGCCTCACGTTGGACAACCTGATGACCCTGTATCTACCCCAGCGCTTAGAACAGTGCTCTGCACATAGTAAGCGCTTAACGAATACCAACATTATTATTATTCTGCACATACTAAAGGCCACTGACGGATTATTGCGGCCCTCCCGCCAATCTCTCCCAAAGCCATTCCAGGAGACAAGAGGTGTATATCCCGTGTCTATCCCGGCACTTAGCACAGTGCTCAGTACATAAGCCGAATTTTATTTCTTTCTATTAATGTCTGTTCGCCTTCTAGACTGTAAACTCGTTCTGGGCAGGGAATGTGTCCGTTACATTGTTATATCGTCCTCTCCTAGGTGCTTAGTAATAATAATGTTGGTATTTGTTAAGCGCTTACTATGGGCAGAGCACTGTTCTAAGTGCTGGGTAGATACAGGGTAATCAGGTTGTCCCACGTGGGTCTCACAGTCTTCATCCCCATTTTACAGATGAGGTAACTAGGCCCAGAGAAGTGAAGTGACTTGCCCACAGTCACACAGCTGACAAGTGGCAGAGCCTGGATTTGAACTCGTGACCTCTGACTTCCAAGCCCGAGCTCTTTCCACTGAGCCACGCCGCTTCTCTTAGTACGGGGCTCTGCACACAGTAAGCGTTCAGTAAATATGATCGACTGATTTGCTGAATCTCATAACAATTCTGGAGTTGGTAGAAACATTCCCGGCTCACGGGAGCGTTCAGCCTACTAGCCCGCCAGGCCCGGGGCTCGGGTAGCGGAGGGGAGACTTTGATGAAAGGAACGACCACCGCAGTTGGTAGTATCGTGATTTTTTTAAAAAGCTTCACCCACTAGGGTTGGCCTGACTCCAAATTTTCACCCGAAAAACATATCTAGGCCCTCAGAAGGTCGGGGTGAAATCTGAGGGGCGGATTCCTCCTTCCTTCCATCCCTTCTCAGCCGGCTTCGAGCGGCTCCTTCTCGCTTGGGACTCAAGGCCCGTGGGAGCTCTAAATAGCCTCTTCGAGTCCATCAGTCAAGCATATTTATTGAGCGCTTGAGTGCAGAGCACTCCACTAAGCGCTTGGGAGAGTACAATAGAGTAGACACCTTCCCTGCCCACCAGAATCTTACAGTCTGGGGGTGGACCGGCATTAATAGAAATAAATAAATGACAGATCCGTGGCTCAGTGGAAAGACCCCGGGCTTGGGAGCCAGAGGTCATGGGTTCGAATCCCGGCTCTGCCACTTGTTAGCTGTGTGACTGTGGGCAAGTCACTTCACTTCTCGGTGCCTCAGTTACCTCATCTGAAAAATGGGGATGAAGACTGTGAGCCTCACGTGGACACCTGATTACCCTGTATCTACCCACAGTGCTTAGAACAGTGCTCTGCACATAGTAAGCGCTTAACAAATTATACACATGGGCTGAGCAGGAGGGAAGGGTCTCTTGCCTGAGGCCTACTTCTGACCATCCTGCGGATGGAACTGGGCATTATTGCTCCCCTTGATTTTATTTATTGCTATTCTTCTTGTCTGTCCTTCTCCCCCGATTAGATTGTAAGCCCGTCGAAGGGCAGGGACTGTCTCTATCTGTTACCGATTTGTACATTCCAAGCGCTTAGTACAGTGCTCTGCACATAGTAAGCGCTCAATAAATGCTATTGAATGAATGAAATACCAACATTATTATAAGTGTTGTTGGGTTGGGAGGGGGGATGAATAAAGGGAGCAAGTCAGGGGGACGCAGAAGGGAGTGGGGAAAGAGGAAAGGAGGGGTTAGTCAGGGAAGGCTTCTTGGAGGAGATGGACCTTCAGTAAGGCTTTGATGCAGGAAAGAGTCCTTGTCTGTTGGAATAGGATGTGACCAGATCTTTTATTGATCACGAATTGCGTGCCAACCACTGTACTAAGCGCTTGGGAGAGTACGATACAACAAAGTCGGTAGACACATTCCCTGCCCACAATGAGCTTACAGGTTAGAGTTTACAAGTGGCTTGGTAGAAAGATCATGAGCCTGGGAGTCAGAGGACCTGGGTTCTAATCCCAGCTCTGTTGATTTCTGGTTGTGTGACCTTGGGTAAGTCACTTAACTTCTCTGGGCCTCAGTTTCCTCAACTGTCAAATGAGGATTCAGTACGTTGAGCCTCCTACTTAGACTGCGAGCTGCATGTGCTAAAGGGACTGTGTCCAACCTGATTAACTTCTATCTACCCCAGTGCTTAGAACAGTGCGTGACACTGAACATCAAATAATTCATATTGAACAAAACAAATGATGGATGAAATGTATGTAGAAACCACTGGAGCCCTTATTACTCATCAAAAAATTCAGACCAAAGTAACAAATGTGGAAATTTTTGTTTTGTTTTGTTCTGTTCTGTTTTGTTGTCTGTCTCGCCCATTTAAACTGTGAGCCCATTGTTGAGCAGGGATGGTCTCTATCTGTTGCCAAATTGTACATTCCAAGCACTTAGTACAGTGCTCTGCACATAGTAAGTGCTCAATAAATACGACTGAATGAATATAGTAAATGCTTCACAAATATAATAATATTATTTTAATAACATAATATTATGGGTCATAGCCACCCATACTCACATCACCACCTCAGGCCGTAAAATTCCAGCCCACTTGGCTGTCTGCCTTGATTGCCATCATACTTTCAGGACCCTAGTTACATAAAAATGGCAATAATAATAATAATAATAATGGTATTTGCTAAGCACTTACTATGTGCCAGACACTGAACAAAGTACTGGGATGGATACAAGCAAATCAGGTTGGACACAGTCCCGGTCCCACGTGGGGCTCACAGTCTCAATCCCCATTTTACAGATGAGGTAACTGAGGCACAGAGAAGTCAAGTGATCTGCCTAAGGCCTCACAGCAGACCAGAGTTGGAATTAGAACCCAAGACCTAGCCCTGTTCTCCACTATATGAATCCCTCATTTGATCATTCTAGGCTCTGAACAGGTGTGGGTTTTTCTGAATGAAATGCCTTCATTCATTCAGTCATATTTATTGATCGCTTACTGCGTGCAAAGCACTGTACTAAGCTCTTGGGAGAGTACACATGCTTAGAGAAGCAGCATGGTCTAGTGGCAAGAGCATGGGTTTGAGAGTCAGAAGTCGTGGGTTCTAATCCCGGCACCGCCAGCTGTCACCTGTGTGACTTTGGGCAAGTCACTCGACTTCTCTGTGCCTCAGTTCCCTCATCTGTAAAATGGGGATTGAGTCTGTGAGCCCCACGTGGATCAATCTGATTAGTTTGAATCCACTCCATTGCTTAGAACAGTGTCTGGCACATAGTAAGAGCTTAACAAATGCCATTATTATTATTATTATTGTACGATAGCGTGAACCTTTGCTTTATTAAGGCGATCTGACCAATGTGGATATGGGGTTAGGAGAATCATTATCAGAGCCAAACCGTAGCTTTAACCAACTTCTGGAGAACCTGGATTAGCATCTGTTAAGGTGACAACTTGTAATAACGAACAAGCTCAGTTTAGCCAAGGACCACTCACTTTGTCGTTTGAAGAAAGGAGAATGGATGAGGGCATGTGAAAGGATTATTTCCACTGTGTTTTTATCTTGAATTATATCCTTTCTGTCATGGGGTCATAAACTCTTGGGCCCAGGGACTTTGTTATTTCTTTAGGCATGATTGCGAGCCATAGAAGTCTGCAGATTGATGGGAATCTAGAAATAATTATTGGGAGTAATTATAATTAGTTCTAAGTGCTTTTAGTGCTGGCTTTGAACACCCTCGTTAACTATCTGGACTTTGATATTGTGAAATTTTGAAATGTGTCCGTTGTGTTGAAAAGAAACCGACTCGATAAGAGAAGCAACTTCCTCAACACCTTGAAATCTGACTCCTTGGGATTTATGGCTGGGCCGAAACTTGAAAATTTTTGAATTCCTTCAAAAATCACTGCTCGTGTACTTCTCGCGATTTTTGGTCATAGTTCACCAGTACACCAGAGCTACAGAATTCTGCTTTGTTTTGTTTTTAAATGCAACTCGACTAACGGTTTTTCCATTAAGGACTTCGTTTCGGTCATAATCGAGAAGTTTATAAAATGGCCAGAGAGGCAAGTTTAAAGTTGGCTTATCCTGTAAATAGCATTTTATTATGCGATCCTACTGTAACACCTGTTGTATTATGATACCGACAGCTGTTCTTCCTTCAACAAGGGCTCATTTGTGTTTATTTATTCATTAATATCGGATTAATCAGACCTCCACTATCTCAAGATAGTTAACTTTTTCTCCGCTTTGATCTAACTGGACCAGCTTCTCCCATCAATCGATCCAAATCTGTGCTGAACACTGTACTGGGCTTCCTGGGGGAGTACAACAATTGAAAAAATAGACATGATCCCTGCCCTCAAAGAGCTTACAATCTGGCTGGGGAGACAGATGTTAAACAGATGGTCATGGATTCTAATCCCGGCTCTGCCGCTGGTCAGCTGTGTGACTATGGGCAAGTCACTTCACTTCTCTGGGCCTCAGTTCCCTCATCTGTAAAATGGGGAGTAAGAACGTGAGCCCCACGTGGGACAACCTGATCAGCTTGTTTGCCCCCCAGCGCTTAGAACAGTGCTTCGCACATAGTAAGCGCTTAACAAATACCATTATCATTCTTATTAAAATCACTGACAAATAGGGGAAGTAACAGTATAAGAATATTTACATCATCATCGTCATCACGATGGTGTTTGTTAAGCGCTTACCACGTGCCAACCACTCTTCTAAGCACTGGGGTAGATCAAGCTGTTAGAACAGTGCCTGGCACATTCATTTAGTAGTATTTATTGAGCGCTTACTATGTGCAGAGCACTGTACTAAGCGCTTGGAATGTTCAAATGGGTAACAGATAGAGACAGTCCCTGCCCTTTGACGGGCGCACAGTCTAATCGGGGGAGGCAGACAGACAAAAACAATAGCAATAAATAGAATCAAGGGGATGAACATCTCATTAAAACAATAGCAAATAAATAGAATCAAGGCGATGTACATCTCATTAACAAAATAAATAGGGTAATGAAAATATATATAGTTGAGTGGACGAGTACAGTGCTGAGGGGAGGGGACGGGAGGCAGGGAGGAGCAGAGGGAAAGGGGGGAAAAGAGGGTTTAGCTGAGGGGAGGTGAAGGGGGGTAGAGGGGGAGCAGAGGGAGCATAAGGAAAAGGGGAAGCTCAGTGTGGGAAGGCCTCTTGGAGGAGGTGAGCTCTCAGTAGGGTTTTGAAGAGGGGAAGAGAATGAGTTTGTCAGAGGTGAGGAGGGAGGGCATTCCAGGACTGCGGGAGGACGTGGCCCAGGGGTCGACGGCGGGATGGGCGAGACCGAGGGACGGTGAGGAGGTGGGTGGCGGAGGAGCGGAGCGTGCGGGGTGGGCAGTAGAAAGAGAGAAGGGAGGAGAGGTGGGGGGGCAAGGGGATGGAGAGTCTCGAAGCCCAGAGTGAGGAGTTTTTGTTTTGTGAGGAGGTCGATAGGCAACCACTGGAGGTTTTTGAGGAGGGGAGTGACAGGCCCAGAGCGTTTCTGCAGGAAGATGAGCTGGGCAAGGGGAGTGAACAATAGACTGGAGCGGGGAGAGACGGGAGGAAGGGAGATCAGAGAGGAGGCTGACACAATAATCCAGCCAGGATATTATGAGAGCCCGTAACAGTAAGATAGCCGTTTGGGTGGAGTGGAAAGGGCGGATCTTGGCGATATTATAAAGGTGAGACCGGCAGGTCTCGGTAATGAATCGGATGCATGGGGTGAACGAGAGAGACGAGTCAAAGATGACACTGAGATTGCAGGCCCGAGAGATGGGAAGGATGGTCGTACCATCCATGGTGATAGGGAAGTCTGGGAGAGGACAGTGCTTGGGAGGGAAGATGAGGAGCTCGGTTTTGGACATACATGGTAACTCTGAAGAGATTATATCTGGATTTTTCAGTATAGTTGTGCTCAAACTGTATCCACTCATTCTTACTGATGCAATAAATCCAGGCATCACTGTACCAGCATAGTAAGCGCTTAACAAATACCGTCATGATTATTATTATTATTATTTTGAGGAGTGGTAAAATGGGGCTGTTTCAGAAAGTCGATCCAATTGGCACAGTGAAATATGGGCAGAAGAGGGGAAGATGTGGACCCAGAAAGGTAATCAGGTTGGATCCAGTCCCTGTCCCGCATAGGGATCACACTCTTAATCCCCATTTGACAGGTGAGGTCAATAAGGCCCAGAGAAGTGAAGTGGTTTGCCCAAAGCTGCACAGCAGACAAGTGGTGGAGCCGGGATTAGAACCAATGACCTTCCGACTCCCAGGCCCATGCTTTATCCACTTAGCATGGCTCAGTGGAAAGAGCCCGGGCTTGGGAGTCAGAGGTCGTGGGCTCTCATCCCGGCTCCGCTGCTTGCCAGCTGTGTGACTTTGGGCAAGTCACTTCACTTCTCTGGGCCTCAGTTACCTCATCTGTAAAATGGGGATTAAGACTGTGAGCCCCACATGGGACAACCTGATCACCTTGTAACCCCCAGCGCTTAGAACAGTGCTTTGCACATGATAAGCACTAAACAAATACCACCATTTATTTATTTAAGTTGCTTTTCATAATACGTAAGTGGTATAGACTATAAGCTTCTTGTGGCCAGGGGACGTCTCTACCCACTCTTTTGCAATGAACTTTCCCAAGCACTTAGTACAGTCCTTTACATACAGTCGGTGCTCAATAAGTATGATTGATTGACTGCTTAGGGGTTACAGGCTCAAACGCATATATAGAGAAGCCGTGTGGCTCAGTGGAAAGAGCCCGGGCTTGGGAGTCAGAGGTCGTGGGTTCGAATCCCTGCTCTGCCACTTGTCAGCTGGGTGACTGTGGGCAAGTCACTTCACTTCTCTGGGCCTCAGTAACCTCATCTGTAAAATGAGGATTAAGACTGTGAGCCTCACATGGGACAACCTGATTACCCTGTATCTACCTCAGTGCTTAGAGCAGTGCTCTGCGCATAGTAAGCGCTTAACAAATACCAACATTATTATTAAAATGAGGATAAAGATTGTGAGCCCCACGTGGGACAACCTGATTACCTTCTATCTACCCCAGTGTTTCGAACAGTGCTTGGCACATAGTAAGCGCTTAACAAATACCATTATTATTATTATCTATCCTAGTGCTTAATACAGTGCCTGGCACATAGTAAGCGCTTAACAAACATCATAAAAAGTCTTTTATTAAAGATACTTAAATATTCTTCCATGCCGCCTCAATTTTTGTCAGGAAGTAAGCCAAAGAGAAAATGTCATGCTAATGCAAACTTAATAAAATATATAGTACATCCATCTAAAGCAGAAATTGAGACCGTGTCTGACTGTATTATCTTGTATGTGCCCCAGTGCTTAGCACAGTGCCTGTTATGTAGTAAATTTTTCATAAATATTAAATACTATAAAATTCAGTGAAATAAATGAAGGGTGCCTGCCAAGCAAAGCAAGTCAGATCTGTTCACCTAAATTAACAACACTTAATGTGTTGGCTGGCAAGATTTGAAAGATTTTTAAACCTTTGTGGTGAATGGAAAGGATATTGCTATAATGATTGGTGTAAATATGAATTTACAATTATAAATTTACAATTTATGACCTGTAAATTGAATGACCTGAGAAGCAGTGCATCCTGGTGGCTAGAGCCCGGGCCTGGCAGGCAGAAGGACCTGGGTTCTAATCCCGACTCTGCCACTTGTTTACCGCGTGACCTCGGGCAAATCACTTCATTTCTCTGGGCCTCAGTTACCTCATCTGTAAAATGGAGACTGTCAGCCCTATTGTGAGACAGGGACTGTGTCTCTTCACCCCCTCCCCCCTTCTCTCTTCCCCACCCATGCCCCATCCCAGTCCTCTTGTCCCACCGCCACCCCTCATCCCCCTCTCCCCGTCCAGGGCCCCGCCACCTCCTTCCCATCCAAACCCTCCCCTCCCCCCGCCCTTCCCCCCCTCCTCCCCTTGCACCCACAGCTACTTTCAAGTGTGGCCTCTGGAACCCCCGCTCTATTACAGGCAAGCTACCTTTCATCCATGACCTTTTCCTCTCCCGCTCTCTCCTCCTCCTCGCCCTTTCGGAAACGTGGCTCTCTCCCGAAGACACGGTCTCCGCCGCCGCTCTCTCCGGCGGAGGCCTCTCCTTCTCCCACTCCCCCAGACTCACCGGTAAGGGAGGAGGCGTCGGCTTCCTCCTCTCGCCCCGTTGCCGCTTCCGCACTATCCCTCCTCCCCCCTCCCTCTCCTTCCCCTCCTTCGAAGCCCATATCATTCGCCTCTACCACCCACTCCAGTTACTTGTCGCCGTCATCTACCGCCCTCCCGGTCCCACCTCCGACTTCTTCGACCACCTTGACCCCTTTCTCACCTTCCTCCTCTCCTTCTCTCTGCCCGCTCTGATCCTCGGAGACTTCAACATCCATACGGATGTACCCGACGACTCCTCTGCCGCCCGCCTGCTATCCCTCCTCGACTCTGTCGACCTCCTCCTCCACCATACCGCGCCCACTCACCGACTCGGTCACACCCTCGATCTCGTCATCTCCTTCCGCTGCACTATCTCCTCGAAATCCCTCTCTCTGACCATAACCTTCTCACCTGCCTCATCTCTCACACTCCCTCCCCCTGCAAATCTTCGCTACTGCCCCACAGAGACCTCCGCTCTCTCGATCCCATCCGTCTTTCCAATAGCATCTCGCCTCACCTTGCCGCCCTGTCCTCTCTTCCCACTCTCGACGAGCGGGTCTCCGCTCTCAACTCCACCCTCTCTACTCATCTCGACTCTCTCGCCCCCCTTTCCCTCCGCCGCTCTCGCGCCACTAACCCACAGCCCCGGATCACCTCCTCCGTCCGCCTCCTACGCTCCTATGCTCGAGCCGCCGAGCGCTGCTGGCGAAAGTCCAAGCACCGAGCCGACCTCACACACTTCAAATTTATCCTTTCCTGCCTTAACTCTGCCCTCTCCTCCGCCAGGCAAAGCTTCTTCTCCTCCCTCATCGACACCCATGCCCGTCACCCCCGCCGATTGTTCCGGACCTTTAACTCTCTCCTTAGGACCCCTGTTCCTCCCCCTCCCCCATCTCTCACCCCCGATGATCTGGCCACCTATTTCCTCACGAAAATCAACACGATCAGGTCTGAGCTCCCCAAAGTCACCCCTCCGCCTCTCCCCTCCCCCCCAACGACCCCCTCCCCTACTTTCCCATCCTTCCCTGCAGTATCCTCAGAGGAGATCTCCTCCCTCCTCGCAAGCGCCACCCCCTCCGCCTGCGCCTCGGACCCCATTCCCTCTCACCTTCTTAAAACCATCGCCCCTGCCCTCCTCCCTTCCTTAACTTCTATTTTTAACCACTCGATCTCCAAGGGCTCCTTCCCCTCTGCCTTCAAACATGCCCACGTCTCCCCCATCCTAAAAAAACCCGCTCTCGACCCCACTTCCCCCTCCAGTTATCGTCCTATCTCCCTACTACCCTTCCTTTCCAAAATCCTAGAACGAGTCGTCTACGATCGATGCCTAGAATTCCTTAACTCCCATTCTCTCCTAGACCCCCTCCGATCTGGCTTCCGTCCCCTCCACTCTACCGAGACTGCTCTCTCTAAGGTCACCCGTGACCTCCTTCTTGCCAAATCCAATGGCTCCTACTCCATTCTGATCCTCCTTGACCTCTCTGCTGCCTTTGACGCCGTCGACCATCCCCTCCTCCTCCATACCTTATCTCACCTTGGCTTCACGGACTCTGTCCTCTCCCGGTTCTCCTCTCACCTCTCTGGCCGATCATTCTCGGTCTCCTACGCCGGAGCCTCCTCTCCCTCCCATCCTTTAACTGTTGGAGTTCCTCAAGGGTCAGTTCTCGGCCCTCTTCTGTTCTCCATTTACACTCACTCCCTCGGTGAACTCCTCCGCTCTCACGGCTTTGACTACCATCTCTACGCAGATGACACGCGGATCTACATCTCCGCCCCTGTCCTCTCCCCCTCCCTTCGGGCTCGCGTCTCCTCCCGCCTCCGGGACGTCTCCACCTGGATGTCGGCCCGCCACCTAAAACTCAACATGAGCGAGACTGAGCTCCTCATCTTCCCTCCCAAACCCGGTCCGCTCCCAGACTTCTCCATCACCGTGGATGGCACGACCATCCTTCCCGTCCCGCAGGCCCGCAATCTCGGTGTCATCCTTGACTCGTCCCTCTCGTTCACCCCACACATCCTATCCGTTACCGAGACCCGCCGGTTTCACCTCTACAATATCACCAAGATCCGCCCTTTCCTCTCCACCCAAACGGCTACCTTACTATTACGGGCTCTCGTTATATCCCGGCTAGACTACTGTGTCAGCCTTCTCTCTGACCTCCCTTCCTCCTCTCTCGCCCCGCTCCGGTCTATTCTTCACTCCGCCGCCTGGCTCATCTTCCCGCAGAAACGATCTGGGCATGTCACTCCCCTTCTTAAACAACTCCAGTGGTTGCCCATCGACCTCCGCTCAAACAAAAACTCCTCACTCTAGGCTTCAAGGCTCTCCATCACCTCGCCCCTTCCTACCTCTCCTCCCTTCTCTCTTTCTACCGCCCACCCCGCACGCTCCGCTCCTCTGCCGCCCACCTCCTCGCCGTCCCTCGGTCTCACCTATCCCGCCGTCGACCCCTGGGTCACGTCCTCCCGCGGTCCTGGAACGCCCTCCCTCCTCACCTCCGCCAAACTGATTCTCTTTCCCTCTTCAAAACCTTACTTAAAAATCACCTCCTCCAAGAGGCCTTCCCAGACTGAGCTCCTCTTCCCCCTCTACTCCCTCTGCCATCCCCCCTTTACGTCTCCGCAGCTAAAGCCTCATTTTCCCCTTTTCCCTCTGCTCCTCCACCTCTCCCTTCCCATCCCCACAGCACTGTACCCGTCCGCTCGACTGTATATATTTTCGTTACCCTATTTATTTTGTTAATGAATTGTACATCGCCTCGATTCTATTTAGTTGCCATCGGTTTTTACGAGATGTTCTTCCCCTTGACGCTGTTTAGTGCCATCGTTCTTGTCTGTCCGTCTCCCCCGATTAGACTGTAAGCCCGTCAAACGGCAGGGACCGTCTCTATCTGTTGCCGACTTGTTCATCCCAAGCGCTTAGTACAGTGCTCTGCACATAGTAAGCGCTCAATAAATACTATTGAATGAATGAATGAATAATTACCTTGTATTTCCTCCCATGCTTAGTACAGTGCCTGGCACATAGTAAGCACTTAATAAATACCTCAGTTATTGTGAATAGACAGTTTTGCAGTGAAGTGTCACAGCCTGGACTCCATGTGGAAGAAACTGTGGAATGAGTCTTTGAATCTCTTACATGAGCAGGAAAAGGCCAGGCTAAAGTGCTAACTTTTTTTTTAATGGTGGTCGTTAAACGCTTCCTATGTGCCAGGCACTGTACTAAGTGCTGGGGTAGATACAAGCCGATCAGATTGGACACAGTCCTCGTCCGACATGGGGCTCGCGGTCTCGATCCCCATTTTCCAGATGAGGTGACAGAGGCCCAGAGAAGTGAAGTGACTTGATCGAGGTCACACGGCAGACAAATGACAGAGCCAGGATTTGAACTTGACTGAGCCCTATCCCAGACCGAGTCTCCCTTTTCCCCTGCTCCTCCTCCCCTCCCCATCGCCCCGACTCCCTCCCTCTGCTGCACCCCCTTCCCCTCCCCACAGCACTTGTATATACTTATACGTATTTATTATTCTATTTATTTTATTAATGATTTGTATATATCTATAATTCTATTTGTTTTGATGCTATTGATGCCTGTCTACTTGCTTTGTTTTGTCGCCTGTCTCCCCCTTCTAGACTGTGAGCCCGTTGTTGGGTAGGGATTGTCTCTCTCTGTTGCCGAATTGTCCATTCCAAGCACTTAGTACAGTGCTCTGCACAGAATAAGCGCTCAATAAATGCAACTGAATGAATGAATGACTGAGAGAACCTGCTCTGTTGCGGAAGTGAATGGTAACAGCTACACGGACCTGTAGAAAGGGGATGGAGAAAGTGCCCGGTTCCTGAGGATTCATTTAATTCAGTAGTATTTATTGAGCGCTTACTGTGTGCAAAGCACTGTACTAAGCACTCGGGAGAGTACAAAAGGGCAATAAATAGACCCGTTCCCTGACCACAAAACAGAGAGCAAAGCCCATCTATCAGTTGACCTGTGCACTTACACTGCACCTAGGCGGGTCACAATGTGGAGGGAGGGCCTGTCAATCAGACAGGCTTATTTTTTTATATTAAGAGCACTGTACTAAGCGATTGGGAGAGTACAATAGCACAATAAACGGACACATTCCCTGCCCACAACGAGCTTACAGTCAGAAATAAATAACTGACAGATATGGATGAGAGTGCTGTGGGGCTGAGAGCGGGAGATGAATAAAGGGAGCAAGTCAGGGCGACTCAGAAGGGAGTGGGAGATGAGGAAAGGGGGCTTAGTCAGGGAAGGCTTCTTGGAGGAGGTGGGCTTTTATTGAAGGCTTTGAAGAGAAGGACAGTGATTGCTAACCTCTAATCTTCTCACTGTCCCTCCATCTCATCTATCTCGCCACCGACCTCTCGCCCACATCCTCCCTCCGGCCTGTAACGCCCTCCTTCCTCCTATCAGGCAGATGATTGCTCTCCCCCACTTCAAAGCCTTATTGAAGTCCCATCTCCTCCAAGAAGCCTTCCCTGACTAAGCCCCACTTTCCCTCATCTCCCACTCCCTTCTGTGCCGCTCTTACTTGCTCCTTTATTCATCCCTCCTCCCAGTCACACAGCACATGCTTATTGCTCTGTGTATATCTGTATTATTTATATTCATGTCTGTCTTCCCCTCTAGATTGTGAGCTCGTTGTGGGCAGGAATGTGTCTGTTTGCTATTATATTGTCCTCTCCCAAGCGCTTAGTACACTGCTTTGCACTCAGTAGGCGCTCAATAAATATGAATAAATGAATATGAGGAGGGAGGGCGTCACTGGCCAGAGGCAAGGTCAGGGGTCGGAGGCGAGAAGGTTAGCGTTAGTGGGGCGATGCTATCTCAGTGCTCAGCACAGTGCTTGGCACGTAGTAAGCATTTGAAAGATACCATAATAATATTATTATTATTGAGAAATTAGGGTGGCCATTGTCAGCTGTATGACTGTAGGCAAGTCACTTAACTTCTCTGTGCTTCAGTTACCTCATCTGGAAAATGGGGATTAACTGTGAGCCTCATGTGGGACAACCTCATTCCCCTGTATCCCCCCCAGCGCTTAGAACGGTGCTCTGCACATAGTAAGCGCTTAAATACCAACATTATTATTATTACTGACGGCATTTAGACTCACAGTAAATATGATTGAATGCATGAATGAGTGAATGCTGGACATTTAAGATGCAAATGACATGATGTGTGCTAAATTGGACACACAGGGCAATAATAATAACGTTGGCATTTGTTAAGCGCTTACTATGTGCAGAGCACTGTTCTAAGTGCTGGGGTAGATACAGGGTAATCAAGTTGTCCCACATGAGGCTCACAGTCTTAATCCCCATTTTGCAGATGAGGTAACTGAGGCCCAGAGAAGTGAAGTGACTTGCCCACAGTCACACAGCTGACAAGTGGCCTAGCTGGGATTCGAACCCATGACCTCTGACTCCCAAGACAGGGCTCTTTCCACTAAGCCACGCTGCTTCTCTAAGATGAGGCCGTCCCATACACCGTTCTGAGGCAGTTCGCTGAGTCTCTTCTCCAGGGAGACTCCACATCTTTTGTGTTAACAATAATAATAATAATAATAAGGATGGTGTTTTAAAAGCGCTTACTATGTGTCAAATACTGTTTTAAGCCCAGGAGTAGATAGAAACTAATCGGGTTGGACACTCCTCCCCATCCCCCATCCGCCCATTCATTTATCGTATTTATTGAGCGGTTACTGTGTGCAGAGCGCTGTACTAAGCGGTTGGGAGAGTTCAATACAACAATAAACAGCCGCATTCCCTGCCCGCAAAGAGCTTATGGTCTAGAGTGGGAGAGACAGACATTAATAAAAATAAATTACAGATATGTTATTTATGACGCTTTAAGGTTCAGGGAACATTTTATTGTCCTGTGATTAATTGAAGAATGATGGCATTGATGTTTGTAAAGAGGACTTTTTTCTGGGCCTGAAATGCGTGCGAACCGTTCGGCTTTTTCACAGTATTGTTTTCTGCATTTTAAGAGGTGAAATAAAAAAGTCCCAGCGATAGGATTGCTATGAAAAAAGGGAAAATTTGGACTGGTTTGTAGACACTCCCTCTTCCCCCACCCTCGCCCCCCAGCTTTTTTGCTGTGCCCATGTCAAAAGTTTGTTGAAATAATACATTTTGGTTTTGGAAGCTTTTCAGGTGGGATTTGCATCAGAGGGAAGTCAGCGGATAATAAATATTTCTGGTTGCTCACACCATAGTTATTTCAGGAGCAGCGTAAAGGACAGGGGTAGAGAATTACTCCAACCTATGTATATGTCTATAATTCTGTAAATCGATTTTGATGGTAGTGATGCCTGTCTACTTGTTTTGTTTCGTTGTCTATCTCCCCCTTCTAGACTGTGAGCCCGTTGTTGGGTAGGGAGTGTCTCTATCTGATGCCGAATTGTACTTTTCAAGCGCTTAGTACAGTGCTCTGCACACAGTAAGCGCTCACTAAATACCACTGATTGATTCATTGTGGGCAGGGAATGTATCTACCAAAGAAAAGCAGCATGGCTTAGTGGAAAGAGCCCAGGCTTGGGACTCAGAGGTCATGGGTTCTAATCCCGGCTCCGCCACTGATCAGCTCTGTGACTTTGGGCAAGTCACTTCACTACTCTGGACCTCAGTTCCCTCATCTGTAAAATGGGGATGAAGACTGTGAGCCCCATGTGGGACAACCTGATTACCTTGTATCCACCCCAGCGCTTAGAACAGTGCTCGGCACATAGTAAGCACTTAACAAATACAATCATTATTATTACTCTCCTAATCAGTGCAGTCATTCATTCATTCCTTCAATCATATTCACTGAGCGCTTATTGTGCACAGAGCACTGTACTAAGCCCTTGGGCAAGTTTGCATTCATTCATTAATTTAATCATGTTTATTGTGCTTACTGTGTGTAGAGCACTGTACTAAGCACTTGGGAGAGTAGCATACAACAATAAACAGATATATTCCCTGCCCACAACGAGCGTACAGCCTAAAGCAGTAAGCGCTCTATAGATTGATGATGGATTGATGGATTGATGACCTTGGCGTGGCTCAATGGAAAGAGCACGGGCTTTGGAGTCAGGGGTCATGGGTTCGAATCCCAGCTCTGCCACTTGTCAGCTGTGTGACTGTGGGCAAGTCACTTCACTTCTCTGTGCCTCAGTTACCTCATCTGTAAAATGGGCTTTAAGACTATGAGCCCCACGTGGGACAACTTGATTCCCCCCTGTGTCTACCCCAGCGCTTAGAACAGTGCTCTGCACATAGTAAGTGCTTAACAAATATCAACATTATTATTATTATTATGATAATAATATTCTACAGATGAGGGAACTGAGGCCCAGAGAATAATAATAATAATGATGATGATGGCATTTGTTAAGCACTTACTATGTGCCAAGTACTGTTCTAAGCGCTGGGGTAGATGCAAGGTGATCAGCTTGTCCCACCTGAGGCTCACAGTCTTAATCCCCATGTTACAGATGAGGGAACTGAGGCACAGAGAAGTTAAGCGGCTTGTCGGAGGTCACAAAGCAGATAAGTGGCAGAGAGGGATTAGAACCCAGGTCCTCCGACTCCCAAGCCCGGGCTCTTGCCACTGAGCCATGCTGCTTCTCTTGGGGATGATGGAGTGCTTCGCCGCTCCAGAGAAAGGACCTGAAGGATGAAGAATATTGGCCAAATGTTGGCCAATTTCAACGACCCCGAAATGCAACAGTCCTAAAGCCCTCTAGACTGTGAGCTCGTGGCGGACAGGGAAGGTCACCGCTTATTGTGGCTCAGTGGAAAGAGCCCGGGCTTGGGACTCAGAGGTCATGGGTTCTAATCCCGCTCTGCCACTTGTCAGCTGTGTGACTTTGGGCAACTCACTTCACTTCTCTGGGCCTCAGTTCCCTCATCTATAAAATGGGGATGAAGACTGTGAGCCCCCCGTAGGACAACCTGATTACCCTGTAACCAGCCCAGGGCTTAGAACCGTGCTTGGCGCATAGTTAGCGCTTAACAAATCTCATCATTATTATTATTATTATTCTCTGGGCCTCAGGTACCTCATCTGTAGAATAGGGATGAAGACTGTAAGTCTGATTACTTCATATCTACCCCAGCGCTTAGAACAGTGCTAGGCACATAGTCGTGGCTCAGTGGAAAGAGTCCGGGCTTGAGAGCCAGAGGTCATGAGTTTGAATCCCTGCTCTGCCACCCTGTCAGCCAGGTGACTGTGGGCAAGTTACTTCTCTGTGCCTCAGTTACCTCATCTGTAAAATGGAGATGAAGATTGTGAGCCTCATATGGGACATCCTGATTACCCTATATCTACCACAGGCTTAGAACAGTGCTCTGCACATAGTAAGCGCTTAACAAATACCAACATTGTTATTATTATTAGTAAGCACTTAACAAATACCATCATTATTATTATTATTCTCTGGGCCTCAGTTACCTCATTTGTAGAATTGGGAAGGAGACTGTGAGCCCCACATGGGACAACCTGATTACCTTGTATCTACCCCAGCACTTAGAATAGTGCTCGGCACACAGTAAGCGCTTAATAAATACCAACATTATTATTATCGTTGTAATGTACTCTCCAAGGGCTTAGTACAGTGCTCTGCACACAGTAAGAGCTCAATAAATACAATTGAATGAATGAATAGGTGAACGAGTGAGCCGTGCGGGCCAAGGCCAGTGGGGCAGCAGCTGGCACAGATGCGCAACAAAGATGGCTTGAAGGAGAACAGGGACTTGACCCCTCTCTCCTTTTCTTCCTCCTCCTCCTCCTCCTCGGCCCAGCTCCTAAGCAGCAGCAGAAGGATTGTGGCCGAGTGAGGAATATGAGAAGCAGCGTGGCTTAGTGGCAAGAGCCCGAGCTTGGGAGTCAGAGGACATGGGTTCTAATCCTGGCTCTGCTACTTGTCAGCTGGGTGACTTTGGACCAGTCATTTCACTCCTCTGTGCCTCAGTTACCTCACCTGTAATATGGGGATTAAGACTGTGAGCCCCACCTGGGACAACCTGATCGCCTCGTATCAGATGTACATCACCCTGATTCTATTTATTTGCTATTGTTTTAATGAGATTGATTCTATTTATTGCTATTGTTCTTGTCTGTCTCCCCCGATTAGACCGTAAACCCGTCAAAGGGCAGGGATTGTCTCTATCTGTTACCGATTTGTACATTCCAAGCGCTTAGTACAGTGCTCTGCACATAGTAAGTGCTCAATAAATACTATTGAATGAATGAATGAATACCCCAGCACTTAGAACAGTGCTAGGGACATAGTAAGCGCTAAACAAATACCATCATTTTTTTTCTAATCCCAACTCCTCCACTTGTCTGCAGTGTGACCTTGGGTGAGACACTTCACTTCTCTGGACCTCAGTTCCCTCATCTGGAAAATGGGGATTGAGACTGTGAGCCTCACGTGAGACAGGGACTGTGTCCAACCGGATTAGCGTGGATCCACCCCAGCATTTAGTGCAGTGCTTGGCACATAGTAAGTGCTTAACATCCATCCATCACTAGCAGATAGAGCTTGGGCTTTGGGGTAAAAAGGACCTGGGTTTTAATCCCTCTCCGCCACTTCATTCATTCATTCAGTCAGTCAGTCAGTCAGTCAGTCAGTTGCATTTATTGAGGGCTTGCTGTGTGCAAAACCCTGTACCAATTGCTTGGGAGAGTCCACTACAACAACAGACACATTTTCTGCCCACAGCAAGCTCACATTCTAGACACACTTTACTGTGTGACCTTGGACACTTCTCTGGGCCTCAGCTCCCTCATCTGTAAAATGGGGATTAAGAGTGAGAGCCCCATGGGGGACAGGGACCAACCCGATTAGCTTGTATCTACCGCAGCGTTTAGAACAGTGCCTGGTACATAGTAAGTGCTTAAGAAATACAATTAAGGGAAAAAAAAGCAGCTTCAGAAGGCCAGGCCCTGTCCAGCTCATCTTCTCATTCATTCAGTCGTCTGTATCGAGCGTTTACGGTGTGCCAAGCATTCGTTCGTTCATTCAGTTGAATTTATCGAGCGCTGACTGTGTGCAGAGCACTGTACTAAGCGCTTGGGAGAGGATGATAGAACAAAAAACAGACACGTTCTCTGCCTACCTTCTCCATTCTTCAAGGCTGGGGGCAGAGAGGGGGAGGGACGGGTTGGCTGAGGAAATTTTGCAAATGCGGTGCAGTGGAAAAGCAAAAAAATGATTCATGGGGATGGGGATGGGAATGGGGATAAGGATGGGGATGAGGAAGGGGTGATGGGGATGGGGATGAGGAAGGGGGCTCACTCCCATCCCCCACTGTGCAACATTAGCTCCTCACCTCACCATTTGCAACTCCCACCATCTTCTGCCACCCCAGAGATTCAGCCCCCTCCCTAGCTCTTTCTGGTCACACCTCTAATTTAATCTATCAATTTATGCCTCGCAGCACTAATGGTCCCATCCATCATTTCTTTATTTATTTATACTCATTCATTCATTAGATCGTATTTATTAAGCTCTTACTATGTGCAGAGCACTGTACTAAGCACTTGGAATGTACAATTAGGCAACAGATGGAGTCAATCCCTGCCCAACGACGGGCTCACAGTCTAAACGGGAGAGACAGACAGCAGAACAAAACAAAACAAGTACTCTGGCCTAGATATCATCAAGATAAATAGAATCATAGAGATATACACATCATTAACAAAATAAATAGAGTAATAAATAATATAAACAAATATGCAAAGTGCACAGGGAGTGGAAGGGGGAAGAGCAGAGGGAGTGAGGGGGGGGGAAATGGGGAAAGGAGGAGGAGCAGAGGGAAAGGGGGGGCTCAGTGTGGGAAGGCCTCTTGGAGGAGGTGAGCTCTCAGTAGGGCTTTGAAGAGGGGAAGAGAATGAGTTTGGCGGAGGTGAGGAGGGAGGGCGTTCCGGGACAGGGGGAGGACGTGGCCCAGGGGTCGACGGCGGGATAGGCGAGACTGAGGGATGGTGAGGAGGTGGGCGGCAGAGGAGCGGAGTGTGCGGGGTGGGCGGTAGAAAGAGAGAAGGGAGGAGAGGGAGGAGGGGGCAAGGGGATGGAGAGCCTTGAAGCCTAGAGTGAGGAGTTTTTGTTTCCTCTGAAGGATGATAGGCAACCACTGGAGGTTTTTAAGAAGGGGAATGACATGCCCGGAGCCTTTCTGCAGGAAGATGAGACGGGCAGCGGAATGAAGAATAGACTGGAGCGGGGAGAGATGGGAGAAAGGGAGATCAGAGGGAAGGCTGACACAATAATTCAGTCGGGATATTATTATTATTATTATTATCATTAACAATAATAATCCTGACTCCACCACTTGTCTGCTGTGTGATCTTCGTTGGGCAAATCATTTCACTTCTCCGGGTCTCAGTTACCTCATCTGTCAAATGGGGATGAAGATTGTGAGCCCCACGTGGGACAGGGACTGCCTTGTATTTCCCCAAGTGCTTAGAATAGTGCTTGGCACATAGTAAACCCTTAACAAATTCCATGATTATTATTATGATTATAGAGTAGAGGGAGACACAGATGTTAATATAAAGAAATACCATACTCAGTCATTCAATCATATTTATTGAGCGCTTACAACATTACGTCCATATCGTAGTGGCCTAGTGGATAGAACCCGGGTTTGGGAGTCAGAAGGTCATGGGTTCTAATCCAGATCTGCCACTTGTCTGCTGTGTGACCTTAGCCAAGTCACTTCACTTTTCTGGGCCTCAGTTCCCTCATCTATAAAATAGGGATTGAGACTGTGAGCCCCCTGTGGGACAGGGACTTGTTGGGTAGGGACTGTCTCTTTCTGTTGCCGAATTGTACTTTCCAAGCACTTAGTACAGTGCTCTGCACACAGTAAGTGCTCAATAAATACGAATGAATGAATTTGCTTGTATCCACCTCAGTGCTCAGTATAGTGCCTGGCACATAGCAAGCGCTTAACAAATACTGTTATTATTATTATTGTCAATATTATTGTCTGCCGTGTGATCTTGGCCGAGTCACTTCACTCCTCTGGGCCTCAGTTCCCTCATCTGTGAAATGGGGATTTAGACTGTGAGCTCTATGTGGGACAGGGACCGTGTCCAACCCGATTTGCTTGAATCCACCCCAGCGCTTAGTACAGTGCCTGCCATAGGGCAAACGCTTAAGAAGCAGCATGGCTCAGTGGAAAGATCTTGGCCTTGGGAGTCAGAGGTCATGGATCCTAAACCCAGCTCTGCCACTTGTCCGCTGTGTGACCCTGGGCAAGTCACTTCACTTCTCTGGGCCTCAGTTCCCTCATCTATAAAATGGGGATGAAGACTGGGAGCCCCTTGTGGGTCAACCCCATCACCTTGTTTCGCCCCCAGCGCTTAGAACAGTGCTTGGCACATAGTAAGCGCTTAACAAATACCTTTATTATTATTATTACCACGATTATTATCAATATTATTGTCTGTCTTGTGATCTTGGGCAAATCATTTCACTTCTCTGGGCCTCACTTCCCTCATCTGTAAAATGGGGATGAAGACCGGAAGCCCCTTGTGGGTCAACCTGATCACCTTGTTTCGCCCCCAATGCTTAGAAGAGTGCTTGACACATAGTAAGCACTTAACAAATACCATCATTATAATTATGATTATTATCGATATTATTGTCTGCCATGTGATCTTGGGCAAGTCACTTCACTTCTCTGGGCCTCAGTTCCCTCATCTGTAAAATGAGGATGAAGACGGGGAGCCCCTTGTGGGTCAAGCCCATCACCTTGTTTCACTCCCAGCGCTTAGAAGAGTGCTTGGCACATAGTAAGCGCTTAACAAATACCTTTTTTATTATCATTATTATTATCATTATTATTATTATTATTACTACCATGATTATTACCAGAATTATTTTCTGCCGTGTGATCTTGAGCCAGTCACTTCTCTGGGCCTCAGTTCCCTCATCTGCAAAATGGGGATGAGTCCTGGGAGCCCCTCGTGGATCAACATGATCACCTTGTTTCGCCCCCATGGCTTAGAAGAGTGCTTGGCATAGAGTAAGCGCTTAACAAATACCTTTATTATTATTATTATTATTACTACTAGCATGATTATTATCAATATTATTGTCTGTCTTGTGACCTTGGGCAAGTCACTTCACTTGTCTGGGCCTCACTTCCCTCATCTGTAAAATGGGAATGAAGACGGGGAGCCCCTCGTGGGTCAACCCCATCATGTTTCACCCCCAGTGCTTAGAAGAGTGCTTGGCACATAGCAAGCGCTTAACAAATACCTTAATTATTATCATTATTATCAGGATTATTATCAATATTATTGTCTGCCTTGTGACTGTGGGCAAGTCACTTCACCCCTCTGGGCCTCACTTCCCTCATCTGTAAAATGAGAATGAAGACGGGGAGCCTCTCGTGGGTCAACCCCATCACCTTGTTTCACCTCCAGTGCTTAGAAGAGTGCTTGGCACATAGTAAGCGCTTAACAAATACCTTTATTATTATTATTATTACCATGATTATTTTCAATATTATTGTCTGTCTTGTGACTGTGGGCAAGTCACTTCACTTGTCTGGGTCTCACTTCCCTCATCTGTAAAATGGGGATGAAGACGGGGAGCCCCTTGTGGGTTCAACCTCATCACCTTGTTTCGCCCCCAGCGCTTAAAAGCGTGCTTGGCACACAGTAAGCGCTTAACAAATACCTTTATTATTATTATTATTACTACTCCCATGATTAGTATCAATGTTATTGTCTGTCTTGTGGCCTTGGGCAAGTCACTTCAATTGTCTGGGCCTCACTTCCCTCATCTGTAAAATGGGGATGAAGACAGGGAGCCCCTTGTGGGTTAACCCCATCACCTTGTTTGGCCCCCAGCGCTTAAAAGCGTGCTTGGCACACAGTAAGCGCTTAACAAATACCTTTATTATTATTATTATGACTACTACCATGATTAATATCAATGTTATTGTCTGCCTTGTGACCTTGGGCAAGTCACTTCACCCCTCTGGGCCTCACTTCCCTCATCCGTCCAATGGGAGACGGAGACGGTGCGGCCCACATGGGGCAGAGACCCCATTTCCTTGCCTCCACCTCCGAGTTCGGTCAAGTCCCTGCCCTTTAGTAAACCCTTAACAAATGCCATCATCATTACTATTATTATAAAGACAAATAAAATAAATAAGAATTCTCGCTGGAAGGGCTGGGCCCTGTCTCTTTAAGGGCGCCCCCCCCCCCGCGGGGGGGGGGGCGTTCATTTCGGTGACGTCACGACGCCCTCCCCGCCATCTTTCCCGCCCGCCGCCTTAATAGGACAATAGGGGCCGGCGCGGGGGGCGCGCACGCACGGGAGGGGGCGTGTACGTGCGCGCCGCCCCCCGCCCGACGCGCGCAGGGAGGGGGGCGTACGTGCGCGCCGGCCCCCGCGCGCACGCGGCCCGTATGCAAATGAGGCCGATGGAGGAGATTCGGGTCCTGGGAACGGCGCCTGCGCAGAAGCGCTTTCCACCTTCCAGGACCGCGGGAGAGGCGCTCTGCAAAAACCAGCGAGCTGGGAACGGGACTGGCCGGGGTGCGCAACCTTCACACCCACAACACGCCCACCCAGCACGTTCCTGAGCCTGGAGAGCAGCTCTTTAAAAGGTGAGTGACTTTCCAACTCCCCCCCTTCCTCCCCCAAACCTCTTCCCCCTGCTCCCAGCTTGCTTTTTTTGGAAAATCCAATGCCCCTTTTCCCACTCCCAGGCAGGAAGTTTTGCTGGGAAAAGCGGGGATTTATTGATTTTTTTGTTTTTCCTCCTCCACTCGAGCTTTTTTTTCCTTGGGTGTGGAATTTTAGCAGTCAGAAAGTAGGGAGGGGGAAGTTTGCAAAGAATAAAATAAAGAGGGGGGGGTCGCAGGACTTCAGGAGGCGCTTAGGCAGTAGGAGGAGGAGTAATTGAGGAGTATTCGTGCATGCAGTGGTGTTTATTGAGCGCTTCTTGGATGCAGAGAGCTTGGAAAGGACAGTTTGGCAGCAGAGAGGGACGATCTTTGCCCTACAAGGGGCTCACACTAGTAGTAACCACCAGGGCCACGTTGAAGGGGAGCTGCAGAGGCGTTGCAGAAAGGAGCCTCCGATTGGACTTTGCAAGCGCTCAGTACAGTGCCCTGCACCCAGTCGGGTTCAGTGTACACGGTTGCATGAATGAGTGAAGAGTCAGGGCTTAATAAATCCCGAATGCACCCCCAAACCGGTCCTTTTTGGGGGGGAGTTATTTGGGGCAGGATGGTCTTTGGGTGAGCTGGGGCTTGAGGGGCGGGCTGGGGTGCAGAGATGGGGGGTGGACAGTGTGTCTGGTGGGGGGGAGGAGAGTTTGGGGGGGAGCCCCGAGTTGTGGGTGTTTTTTGGGGGGGTTGGAATCCCTGACACGCGGTGTGCGAGGCCTCATCCGCTCAACTCCGGACAGATGCGGGGCCCACAATGAGACGCAACACGCGGCCGCTGCAAAACAGAGCTGCAGTGCCAACCCCCCCGGGCCCTGCATGCACGCATGCAACTATGCATGCATGCACAGATGCATGCACGCATGCAACAACGCCCTCCCCTTTATTTCCCCCCCAACACCGGGCTGCATACACCTGTAGCTTTTGCATCCAGGACGCAGCCACGACAGGGGGGGGGTTTGCAGAGGGAGAGGGGGTGGGGGGTGCGCAGTTGAGAAATGCACCGGGATTTAGGGGAAAATTGGGTTCTTTTCCCGCTTTTGAAGGCGGGGGCGTCCCCAACGTGGTCGGGAGCGGGGGAGACTCCCCACGCTGGCAGGGTGTCTGACGTGACACGTGCCCCGAGAGCTCCCCAGCCTGCAGTTTTGCTTTGAGTTTAATCCTCGGGCTTGGGGGGGGGGGGGGGGATCGGAGGCAGGTTTTGGGGGGTGCATTTTGCAGGTGGGTGGGCAGAGATTTGGTTTAATTTTATTTTTTGGCGGGGGGGGGGGGCGCGTCTTAGACGTTCTCCAAAAGCGAGAAAGAAACTTGTGCCTGGATGCACCGGATCTTCAGGACCGGCTGCAACGGGATTGCAACTTGCAGGAAAATCCTGCTCCCTTGGAGCAAGAAGGGGGAGGGGTGGAAGGGCTTCTTTTTTGGTGGGGGGATAAAGGAGGGGAAGGGCGTCAGACCCTGAGCGAAGCGTTGGCCGTGTCCCCGATGGTGCACGTAGGCAGAGCCCGGCCGGACAGAAAACAAAGAGAGCTGGGCATGTGCTGGGAGCCAGCTCAGCTTGCAAACTGCTGGCTTGGCCGGAGATGCAGCCGGGAAGCATGCGGTTCATTCATTCCCTCCTATTTATTGAGCGCTTACTCTGTGCGGGCCACTCTATTGCGAATAATGACGATGGTGGTATTAGTTAAGCGCTTACCGTGTGCCAGGGACATACTATTGATTGAGCACTTAATGTGTGCAGAGCATTCTAATAATGATGATGGTGTTAAGCGCTTACTATATGCCAGGGACAGAGTATTTATTGAGCACTTACTGTGTGCAGAGCACTGTAATAAGGATGATGGTGTTAAGCGCTCACTATGTGCCAGGGACATAGTATTGATTGAGCACTTACTGTGTGCAGAGCACTGTAATATTCATGATGATGATAAGCGCTTACTATGTACTAGGGACATACTATTTATTGAGCACTTAATGTGTGCGGAGCACTGTAATGATGGTGTTAAGCGCTTACTATGTGCCAGGGACATAGTATTGATTGAGCACTTACTGTGTGCAGGGCACTCATAATAATAATAGTGGTGTTTGTTAAGCGCTCAGTATGTGCCAGGGACATAGTATTTATTGAACACTTACTGTGTGCAGAGCACTCTAATAAGGATGATGGTGTTAAGCGCTTACTATGTGCCAGGGACATAGTATTGATTGAACACTTACTGTGTGCAGAGCACTCTAATAATGATAGTGGTGGTGTTAAGCGCTCACTATGTGCCAGGGACATAGTATTGATTGAGCACTTACTGTGTGCAGGGCGCTCTAATAATAATGATGGTGGTGTTTGTTAAGCGCTCACTGTGTGCCAGGGACATACTATTTATTGAGCAGTTACTGTGTGCAGGGCACTCTAATAATAATGATGGTGGTGTTTGTTAAATGCTTACTGTGTGCCAGGGACATAGTATTTATTGAACACTTACTGTGTGCAGAGCACTGTAATAAGGTTGATGGTGTTAAGCGCTTACTATGTGCCAGGGACATAGTATTGATTGAGCACTTACTGTGTGCAGGCCACTCTAATAATAATGATGGTGGTGTTTGATAAGCGCTCACTGTGTGCCAGGGACATAATACTTATTGAGCACTTACTGTGTGCGGGGCACTCTAATAACGATGGTGTTTGTTAGGCACTTACTATGTGCCAAGCGCATAGCATTTAATAATAATAATGTTGGTATTTGTTAAGCGGCGCTTACGATGTTCCAGGGACATAGTATATATTGAACACTTACTGTGTGCAGAGCACTGTAATAATCATGATGATGGTGTTAGGCACTTACTATGTACTAGGGACATAATATTTATTGAGCACTTAATGTGTGCAGAGCACTGTAATGATGATGATGGTGTTAAGCGCTTACTATGTGCCAGGGACATAGTATTGAGCACTTACTGTGGGCAGGGCACTGTAATGATGATGGTGTTAAGCGCTTACTATGTGCCAGGGACATGGTATTGACTGAGCACTTACTGTGTGCAGGGCACTGTAATAATAATGGTGGTGTTTGTTAAGCGCTTACTATGTGTCAGGGACATAATACTTATTGAGCACTTACTGCGTGCAGAGCACTCCAATAATAATGGTGATGTTTGTTAAGCGCTTACTATGTGCCAGGGATATAGTATTTATTGAGCAGTTACTGAGTGCAGGGCACTCAATAATGATGGTGGTGTTTGTTAAGTGCCTGCTATGTGCCAAGCGCATAGCATTTAATGATAATGTTGGTATTTGTTAAGCGCTTACTATGTGCCAGGGACATAGTATTTATTGAACACTTACTGTGTGCGGGGCACTGTAATAATGATGATGGTGTTAAGTGCTTACTATGTGCCAGGGACATAGTATTTACTGAGCACTTACTGTGGGCAGAGCACTGTAATAATAATAATCATGGTGTTTTAAGTGCTTAGTATGTGCCAAGCACATAACATTTAATAATAATAATAATGTTGCTATTAAGTGCTTACTATGTGCTAAGGACATAGTATTTATTGAGCACTTACTGTGTGCAGAGCACTGTAATAATAATGATGGTGGTGTTTAAGTGATTACTATGTGCCAAGCACATAGCATTTAATAATAATAATAATAATAATGTTGCTATTAAGTGCTTACTATGTGCTAAGGACATAGTATTTATTGAGCACTTACTGTGTGCAGGGCACTGTAATAATAATGATGGGGTTTAAGCACTTACTATGTGCCAAGTGCATAGTATTTAATAATAATGATAATAATAATGTTGGTATTTGTTAAGCACTTACTATGTGCCAGGGACATAGTATTTACTGAACACTTACTGTGTGCAGGGCACTGTAATAATGATGACGGTGTTTAAGCGCTTACTATGTGCCAAGTGCATAGTATTTAATAATAATAATAATGTTGGTATTTGTTAAGCACTTACTATGTGCCAGGGACATAGTATTTACTGAACACTTACTGTGTGCAGGGCACTGTAATAATGATGATGGTGTTTAAGCGCTTACTATGTGCCAAGCGCATAGCATTTAATAATAATGTTGGTACTTGTTAAGCGCTTACTATGTGCCGAGCACTGTTCTAAGCGCTGGGGGAGATGCAGGCTAATCAGGTTGTCCCACGTGGGGCTCGCAGCCTTCATCCCCATTTTCCAGATGAGGTCCCTGAGGCCCAGAGAAGTGAAGTGACTTCCTCAAAGTCACCCAGCTGACAAGTGGAGGAGCCGGGATTAGAACCCATGACCTCTGACTCCTAAGTCCGGGCTCTTTCCACTGAGCCACGCTGCTTCTCTGTGTGCAGGGCACTGTACAAGTAATAATGATGGTGGTATTTAAGTGCTTACTATGTGCCAAACTCATAGTATTTATTGAGCGCTTACTGTGTGCAGGGCACTGTACTAGTAATAATAATGATGGTATTCATTAAGCGCTTATTGTGTGGCAAGTGCATAGTATTTATTGAGTGTTTACTATGTGGTAAGTGCATAGTATTTATTGAGTGCTTACTATGTGGTAAGTGCATAGTATTTATTGAGTGCTTACTATGTGGTAAGTGCATAGTATTTATTGAGTGCTTACTATGTGGTAAGTATCATAGTACTTATTGAGTGCTTACTGTCTGCCAATCACATCATAATATTTATTGAGCACTTACAATGTTCAAGACCACTATAGCAATAGTGACGATGGTATTTGTTAGGCACTTACTATGTGCCAAGCACTCCTCCAAGCACTGGGGTGAATACAAGGTAATCAGGTTGTCCCACGTGGGGCTCACAAGCTTCATCCCCATTTTGCAGATGAGGTCACTGAGGCACAGAGAAGTGAAGTGACTTGCCCAGAGTCACCCAGCTGACAAGCGGCGGAGTCAGAATTAGAACCCATGACCCCTGACTCCCAAGCCCGGGGTCTTGCCACTGAGCCACGCCGCATTTCAAGTGTACTAAGCGCTTAAACCATCCCCAGCAGGGCAGGGGGTGCCTGGTCCCGGGTGGGTAGGGGGGAGATTCTCCCGGAGAAATGATGGGGAGAAGCTCAGGGCGTTCCGGAGTTGGACTCCAGTTTATTTTGGGGGGTTTTTCTTTAAGGTGTTAAGCGCTTACAACGTGTCGGACACTGTACCGAACGCTGGGAAGTTATGAGGTTGGACACAGTCCCTTGGGTCACGTGAAGCCTGGTCTTCATCCCCGTTTTAATAGTGATTATTATGATATTTTTTAAATGCTTACTGGGTGCTAGGAACTGGGGTGGATGCAAGAAAATCAGGTAGGACACTGTCCCTGGCCCACGTGGGGCTCACAGGCTCAATCCCCATTTTGCAGATGAGGGAACTGAGGCACAGGGAAGGGAAGTGACCTGCCCAAGGTCACACAGCAGACAAGTGGTGGAGTCGGGATTAGAACCCGTGACCGTCTGACTCCCAGGCCTGTGTTTTATCCCCAATCACTATCCACTGTGGCATGTGGCTTCTCTGCTGTTTTGCAGAAGAGGGAACTGAGGTGCAGAGAAGTGACCGGACCGAGGTCATCTTGCAGATGGGGTGGCCTGTCTCTGTACTGAGCGCTGGGGCGGAGAGGGGGTGCGGGGGGGGGGGGGTAGGTACAAGGTTGGACACAGTCCCTCGTCCCACGTGAGGTTCGGTCTTCACCCCCATTTTACAGAGGAGGGAACCGACCGGACCGAGGTCGTCCGGCTGGCAGGATTAGAATTCAGGTCGTCGCGTGTCCGGGGCCGTAGTAGCCGCCAGGCCACGCAGCTGGTGTAAAGTTTCTGGGTGGGAGGCGGGGGGAGACTTGGGGGCTGCACACGCTTTAAGGGCCAGGCATGGGTGGAGTGGGGGGGTCTCTGAGTGTGTCTTTGTGTGTGACTGGGGGGGTCTATTATACTTTCCGGGGGAGAGAAAGGGCGTCCCTCCCATCCCTTCCCTATTTAAACAGCCCCTCAGCGGGGCGGGGCGGGGGGGACTGCAAAACCTCAAGGGGACGTTGGGTTTGGGGGTTCATCTGTGGGTTTCCCGTGTGTGGGGGGGGTGGTGATGCATGTGTGTGCATGCATGTGCAGGCACGTGTTCATGTGCGCGCACGTGTGCACACATGCATGGGAGGTCTGTGGGTGGTTTTTTTTCCCCGCTTTGAAGTGTTGCCACGCTCCCATTACGTCAGGGTGAAGCCACGAGGAGGAACAGGCCCCAGCGGCGCCGCACGCTGTGGGTCTGCGGCTGTGTGCCCGTCCGGCTGTGTCAGTGACACACGGCCTATGGGGTAGACGCTCCCCTGCCAGTCCGCCCGACTTACTGAGCGCTTAATAATAATAATAATAATAATAATGTTGGTATTTGTTAAGCGCCTACTATGGGCCGAGCCCTGTTCTAAGCGCTGGGGTAGACACGGGAATCAGGTCGTCCCACGTGGGGCTCCCAGTCTTGATCCCCATTTTCCGGATGAGGTCACTGAGGCACCGAGAAGTGAAGTGACTCGCCCACAGTCACACAGCTGACGAGTGGCCGGGCCGGGAGTCGAACCCATGACCTCTGACTCCAAAGCCCGTGCTCTTTCCACTGAGCTTCCTGGGGGCGGAGCACTGGACTGAGTCTTCCGGGGAGTAACGAAGCGGTCGTCTCCCCCGATTAGACCGTAAGCCCGTCAGAGGGCAGGGACCGTCTCTATCTGTTACCGATCTGTCCATTCCAAGCGCTTAGTACAGTGCTCTGCACATAGTAAGCGCTCAATAAATACTATTGAATGAATGGTACTTGCTGTGGGCGGAGCACTGGACTCAATGCTAGGGAGAGCAGACGGTCATTTATAATAACGTTGGTATCTGTTAAGCGCTTACTATGTGCAGAGCACTGTTCTAAGCGCTGGGGCAGGTACAGGGACATCAGGTTGTCCCACGGGAGGCTCACGGTTAATCCCCATTTTACAGATGAGGGAACTGAGGCCCAGAGAAGTGAAGTGACTGGCCCACAGTCACACAGCTGACAAGCGGCAGAGCCGGGATGGAGGGCCCGCTGTGTGTGGAACACTGTACTAAGCGCCCGGGAGAGGAATCGGTCAATCAGGAGTATTTATTGAGCGCTTACTGGGTGCAGAGCGCTGTAGTAAGCGCTTGGAAAGTACAATTCGGCAACAGAGACCATCCCTACCCAACGGCGGGCTAGGCGGGGGGAGACAGACGACAAAACAACTAGACGGGCATCCGTGGCATTGATATAAATAAATAGAATTATAGCTATTTATTAATTAATAAAATAGAATAATAAAATAATGAAGATGTACAAATATACCCAAGTGCTGTGGGGCGGGGAGAGGGGTAGGGCAGAGGGAGGGAATTGGGGCAATGGGGAGGGGAGGAGGGGCAGAGGGAAAGGGAGGGCTCAGTCTGGGAAGGCTTCCTGGAGGAGGTGAGCTCTCGGTAGGGCTTTAAAGGGGGGGAAGAGAGTTAGTTTGGCGGAGGTGAGGAGCCCGGCGTAGTGGCTCGAGCGCGGGCCTGGGAGTCGGAAGGTCCTGGGTTCTAATCCCAGCTCCGCCACTTGTCTCCTCTGTGACCTTGGGTAAGTCACTTCACTTCTCTGGGCCTCAGTGACCTCATCTGGAAAATGGGGAATTGAGACGGTGAGCCCCACGTGGGACTGTGTCCAACCTGATCTGCTGGTATCCACTTCAGCGCTTAGTTAAGCGCTTAAATACCGTATCATTATTATTATTAGGACGTGGGCCAGGGAGTCACTGTATGAAATGCCTGGGAGAGCAAACAATCCTATTCGTTGAGCTCCTACTGTGAGCAGAACACTATACTAAGCTCCCGAGAGAATAATCAGTAAATGGTATTTATTGAGCACCTACTGTGAGCAGAACACCATACTAAGCTCCCGGGAGAATAATCAATCAGTCAGCGGTATTTATTGAGCGCTACCGGTGCGCTCGAGAGAGAACAGTATAACAGAGGTGGCAGCCTCGTGCCATACCCACAACGGGCATCCAGTCCAGAGGGGGTGGGAGGGATAGTTTAGACTCCTCTGGGCTCAGGGTTGGGGGGGATGGAAGAAAGGGGGTGGGAGGGATAGTTTAGACTCCCCTGGGCTCAGGGTTGGGGGGGATGGAAGACAGTGCGCCGAGGAACTTTGGCAACTGGGACTCTCTCTGGAGCGCTCAGTCCAGTGCCCTGCACACAGTGAGCGCTCAGTAGATAGGAGTGATAGAGGAAGAAGCTGAAGGAAAGAGGGGGGATCCAGACAGGACCCCTCCCCCCGCTCCCGGCCCCAGCCCCTCGGCGGAAAAAAATGTGAATTTCAATATTTCCGGCCCCATGGCAGCCCTTGGATTTCCTCGCGCCCAGCGTGTAGCACAGTGTGCTCTCTGCACCGAGCGTTCAGTAAGGTCCGTCGATCGATCGCAGTCGGAAGATGCATCTGGTGGTTCAGGGCTGGATGGCAACCTGAGCGGATTATCATGGGGAGGTTTTATGCTTCCATTCATTCATTGTCGTATTTATTGAGCGCTTACTGTGTGCGGAGCACTGTACTAAGCGCTTGGAAAGTACAGTTTGGCAACAGAGACAGTCCCTGCCCACCAACAGGTTCACAGTCTTGCAGCTACAGGGAAGTGAAAAAGGAAGATGTGCGTGTCACTTTTTTCTTTTGTGTGCCTCTGTGGGATTGGGATAGATGGTCAGTGGTATTTACTGAGCGCTTCCTATGTGCAGAGCACTGTACTAAGTGCTTGGAAAGTACAATTCAGCAATAGAGACAATCTGCCCACAGTGGATTTTACAGAGAAGCAGCACGGCTCGGTGGAAATTGCCCGGGCTTGGGAGTCAGAGGTCGTGGGTTCAAATCCCGGCTCCGCCTCGTGTCAGCTGTGTGACTTTGGACAAGTCACTTCACTTCCCTGTGCCTCATCTGTAAAATGGGCATTAAGACTGTGAGTCCCACGGGGGACAACCACGTGACTCAGTGGAAAGAGCCCGGGCTTGGGAGTCAGAGGTCATGGGTTCGAATCCCGGCTCTGCCACTTGTCAGCTGTGTGACTGTGGGCAAGTCACTTCTTGGTGCCTCGGTTCCCTCATCTGTAAAATGGGGATTAACTGTGAGCCTCACGTGGGAGAACCTGATTCTCCCCCTGTATCTACCCCAGCGCTTAGAACGGTGCTCGGCACATAGTAAGCGCTTAACAAACACCAACATTATTAACCTGATCACCAACACTTAGAACAGTGTTTTGCACGTAGTAAGCGCTTAACAAATGCCATTATTATTATAAAACAGTCTAGAGGATGCAGGGAGGAGAGCAGAAAAAGGAAAAATGACAGATTTTTGGGGGGGGGGGGTGGAAAATCAGTCCTGTCCATGTGACCTCAATCTGTGTCTTTTGTATGTTGTCTCCCTGCCTCCCAACCCCAAGATTACTACCAGCTCGGAGGAGATTAGGAGATTATCGCTTATCGAAATGTGTCCCCTTTTCTAAGGCAGCTTTGCTTCAGCGATCCCTCTTGATGGTGTCTGTCTTGGGAATGGTTAACAATTGCTCTTTATTCCAAAAAAATATATATTTTTTCTGTGGAATCTCCAAGGAAAAGTACAGGGCCTGAGATAGCGATAGATTCGGGAGATGGATTGGAAGGTGGCCTTGGCGGAATTCTTGCCAACGGTTTTAATAATTTATTTTGCAAGATTGCCCGAGCCTCGCTGCCTATAAAGGAGGAGTCGAAACAGTTTCCATAAAAATCGATCCCTGATGGTATTTGAGGCATTTCTCATATCCTCTCCAGGGGTAAAGGGTCTCGTCTTTAAAATGACTGTGTGCTGGATGAAAACAGGTTGAATTCCTGTGCTGGGTCTCTGATGTTTGAATATTTGCTTGACCGTCATGGCTGTTTTTAAAAATAAAATGACTTTAGGAGAGAGAGGAGTTGCGGGGAGGTGAAGTCTTTTTGAGAGAGGGAGAATGTCTTTGTTCCAGGCAGTTGATTTCTTCCCAGTTGTGTCTTCTTGTTGTTTTTTTATTATTATTTTTATTTCTCTGGGCTTCCCTTTCTAGTGAACCTCTAGTGCCGGTCCAGGTCCTGTTCAAAAACTGTAACTTGGACTCTTTACCGTTCTTTTAATATTTGCAGGGACTAGACTGCATTCTAGAATTCCAGTAGCCAACGGCAAATGGTGTTTCTGCTTCCGTTTTCCCTGTTTCGCCTTTTTTGGAATATTGGTTTGGTGCTCTGTTGTACTTTCCCAGCGCTTAGTACAGTGCTCTGCACACAGTGAGCGCTCAATAAATCCAATATGAATGACTGATAGTTTTAGAGCATGCCCCGAGGGTTGTGAGGTTACTAGAAAGTGATGAGGTGGATTTTAAAGCTTTTTAGCTCTTGGGACGTTGTGTCCTGTTCCCCCCGAAATAGCATTAGAATTAATTTGGTGCTTTTCGTTGCTCTTACCGTCCCTTGGCTATTTTTAACTGGAAGTACCAGCTCCCAGCAGAAGTTGTCATCGTCAGTATTTATTGTGGGCCTACTTAATAATAGTAATGATGATATTTCACTCGTTCATTCAATAGTATTTATTGAACGCTTACTACGTGCAGAGCACTGTTCTAAGCGCTGGGGTAGATACAGGGTCATCAGGTTGTCCCACGTGAGGCTCACAGTTAATCCCTATTTTACAGATGAGGTAACCGAGGCACAGAGAAGTTAAGTGACTTGCCCACAGTCACACAGCAGACAAGGGGGGAGCTGGGATTCGAACCCGCATCCTCTGACTCCCAAGCCGGTGCTCTTTCCACCAAGCCATGCTGCCTCTATTTGTGTGCAAAGCGCTGTGCAGGAAGTTGGGGATCCCCAATAAAAACAGAAGACAGTGATCTCTGCCCCAGGCGGTTTACAATCTAAGGAGGAACTTGTAAATTAGAAGATCTGTTTTAGATTGTGTGCTAAAATATACATCTGGATTTAAAAGGGCATCGAAATGGCTGCACTTTATAAAATAATAATAATAATAACTGAACAGCATTTTAAGGGAATAGAAAAATCACACACACAACACAGACCCGCAAGATAGTGGCTCAGTGGAAAGAGCACGGGCTTTGGAGTCAGAGGTCATGGGTTCGAATCCCCGCTCGGCCACTTGTCAGCTGTGTGACTTTGGGCAAGTCACTTCACTTCTCTGTGCCTCAGTTACCTCATCTGTAAAATGGGGATGAAGATTGAATTGAGAAGCAGCGTGGCTCAGTGGAAAGAGCACGGGCTTTGGAGTCAGAGGTCATGGGTTCGAATCCCCGCTCGGCCACTTGCCAGCTGTGTGACTGTGGGCAAGTCGCTTCACTTCTCTGTGCCTCAGTTACCTCATCTGTAAAATGGGGATGAAGTCTGTGAGCCCCACGTGGGACAACCTGATTCCCCTGTGTCTACCCCAGCGCTTAGAACAGTGCTGTGCACATAGTAAGCGCTTAACAAATGCCATCATTATTATTATTATTATTCGCTGTTGGGAGTCTTGGCTTTTAGTTTGGCTGGCATTTTCATTCATTCATTCAATCGTATGTGTTGAGCATTTACTCTGTGCGGAGCACTGTACTGATCACTTGGGAGAGGACAATACAATAGACAGACATCGCCTGCCCACAATAAGCTTACAGTCGAGAGAGGGGGAGGGAAGCAGGCCCATTCATGAGGAGAGTCCTCACTAGAACTTTGTCATTTGTGCATTAGCAAAGCGCTTAGTACAGTGCTTTGCACACGGTAAGCGCTCAGTAAATACGATTGATTGGGTGAGTGTATGCTGCTTGCCCCTCAGACTCCCGCTCTCTGTCTCTTCTCGTTTTATCTTTTGCTTCGGCAGTGGAAGAGAAGCAGCGTGGCCTAGTGGCAAGAGCCCGGGCCTGGCAGTCAGAGGTCGTGGGTTCTAATCCTGCCTCTGCCACTTGTCTGCTGCGTGACTTTGAGCAAGTCACTTAACTTCTCTGGCCCTCAGTTACCTCATCTCTAAAAGGGAGATTGAGACTCTGAGCCCCATGTGGGACAATCTGATGACCTTATATCTACCTCAGCTGTTAAAACAGTGCTTGGCACATAGTAAGCACTTAACAAATACCCAAATTATTATTAAGAGAATCAATCTAGTGGCCAATTGAGTCAATTGGCTTTTCATCAAAATGGATGAATTGGGGGTGATTTGGTGAGCAAGGACTTTGAATATGTGTCCCTGGTTTTTAATTTTTTTTCGGGAGTGCGCGAGGGGGAAATTGGGGGAAAAAATCCCTTTTGAGACTTTGATTGTTCTAATCGACTTGGTGAAGGTATTTTATCATCCTGTGTCTTGGAGTTCTTATTTTTATTTTTCTGGCTTTTACAATCCTGGATGTAAAATCCTTGAGGGTAGGAATCATTTTTACTCCATTTAACTCTCCCAGATTCGAACTCTGCCACTTGCCTGCTGTGTGGCCCTGGGCAAATCACTTAACTTCTCTGTCTCTTAGTGACTTCGACTGTAAAGTAGGGGTTAAATACCTTCCAATCAATCAATCAGTGGTATTTAATACATGCTGACTGGGTGCAGAGCACTGTACTAAGTGTTTGGGGAGAGTTCAGTATTGCAGAGTTGGGTGGGCGTGTTCCCTGCCCACAGTAGAGTTTATAGTTTAGAGAAGGAGAAGGACATTAATAGAAATAAAAGTGCTATGAGGCAGAGAGGGGTGAATAAGGGAATTCCTTATTAATAAATCCAAATGCAAGGGTGATGTAGAAGGGAGTGGGAGAAGAGGAAAGGAGGGCTTAGTCAGGGAAGGCCTCATGGGGGAGATGTGCTTTGAAAGTGAGGACAGTGGTCATAATAAAATAATAATAATAATGATGATGGCATTTGTTAAGCACTTAGTGCCAAGCACTGTTTTAAGCTCTTGGGGGGGGGGTTACAAGGTAATCAGGTTGTTCATTCATTCAATAGTATTTATTGAGCGCTTACTATGTGCAGAGCACTGTACTAAGCGCTTGGGATGAACAAGTCGGCAACAGATAGAGACAGTCCCTGCCGTTTGACGGGCTTACAGTCTAATCGGGGGAGACGGACAGACGAGAACAATGGCACTAAACAGCGTCAAGGGGAAGAACAAGGTTGTCTCACATGGGGCTCATAGTCTTCATCCCCCTTTTACAGATGAGGGAACTGGGGCCCAAAGAAGTGAAGTGACTTTTCATTCATTCATTCAATTGTATTTATTGAGCGCTTGCTGTGTGTGGAGCACTGTACTAAGCGCTTACCAAGTGCTATAATTCTTACTATTGGTATTATTAAGTGTTAAGTGCAAAGGAAGGAGTTCAGTGGAAGCAGCCTGGCTTAGTGCAGCATGGCTCAGTGGAAAGAGCACGGGCTTTGGAGTCAGAGGTCATGAGTTCGAATCCCAGCTCTGCCACTTGTCAGCTGTGTGACTTTGGGCAAGTCACTTCACTTCTCTGTGCCTCAGTTACCTCATCTGTAAAATGGGGGTTGACTGTGAACCCCACATGGGACATCCTGATTCCCGTGTCTACCCCAGCGCTTAGAACAGTGCTCGGCACATAGTAAGCACTTAACAAATACCAACATTATTATTATTATTATTATTAAGCGCTCTCGTTCACCCCACACATCCTATCCGTTACCAAGACCTGCCGGTTTCACCTCTACAATATCGCCAAGATCCGCCCTTTCCTCTCCACCCAAACGGCTACCTTACCGCTACGGGCTCTCGTTATATCCCGGCTAGACTACCGTGTCGGCCTTCTCTCTGACCTCCCTTCCTCCTCTCTCGCCCCGCTCCGGTCTATTCTTCACCCCGCCACCCGGCTCATCTTCCCACAGAAACGATCTGGGCCTGTCACTCCCCTTCTTAAACGACTCCAGTGGTTGCCTATCGACCTCCGCTCCAAACAAAAACTCCTCACTCTAGGCTTCGAGGCTCTACGTCACCTCACCCCTTCCTACCTCTCCTCCCTTCTCTCTTTCTACCGTCCACCCCGCACGCTCCGCTCCTCCGCCGCCCGCCTCCTCGCCGTCGACCCCGGGTCGCGTCCTCCCGCGGTCCCGGAACGCCCTCCCTCCTCACCTCCGCCAAACTGATTCTCTTTCCCTCTTCAAAACCTTACTTAAAAATCACCTCCTCCAAGAGGCCTTCCCAGACCGAGCTCCTCTTCCCCCTCTACTCCCTCTGCCATCCCCCCTTTACCTCTCCGCAGCTAAAGCCTCATTTTCCCCTTTTCCCTCTGCTCCTCCACCTCTCCCTTCCCCTCCCCATGGCACTGTACTCGTCCGCTCAACTGTATATATTTTCGTTACCCTATTTATTTTGTTAATGAATTGTACATCGCCTCGATTCTATTTAGTTGCCATCGTTTTTACGAGATGTTCTTCCCCTCGACGCTGTTTAGTGCCATCGTTCTCGTCTGTCCGTCTCCCCCGATTAGACTGTAAGCCCGTCAAACGGCAGGGACTGTCTCTATCTGTTGCTGACTTGTTCATCCCAAGCGCTTAGTACAGTGCTCTGCACATAGTAAGCGCTCAATAAATACTATTGAATGAATGAATGAAAGAAGCACCGTGACTTAGTGGCAAGAGCACGGTCGTGGGTTCTAATTCCGGCTCTGCCACTTGTTTCCTATGTGACCTTGGGCAAGTCACTTCACTTCTTTGTGCCTCAGTTAGCTCATCTGTAAAATGGGGATTAAGACTATGAGCCCCATGTGGTACAAGTTGATTACCTTGTATCTACCCCACTACTTAAAACAGTGCTTGGCACATAGTAAATGCCTAACAAATGCGATACTTATTATTATATCCAACCTCACAAAATTCCTACCAAATATAGGATAAAGTCAAGACTCGTGACAGCTTTAGAGATGGAGAAACAGGTACTGAGGTTAATAATAATTGTGATATTTAAGTGCTTACTATGTGCCAGGCACTGTGGTAAGCACTGAGTTGGGTACAAGCAAATTGGGTTGGACACAGTCCCTGTCCCACGTGGGGCTCAATCTCAATCCCCCTTTTACAAATGAGGGAACTGAGGCCCAAAGAAGTGAAGTGGCTTTTCCTTCATTCATTCAATCGTATTTATTGAGCACTTACTGTGTGCCGAGCACTGTACTAAGCGCTTGGAATGTACAGTTGGGAGAAGCAGCGTGGCTCAGTGGAAAGAGCCCGGGCTTTGGAGTCAGAGGTCATGGGTTTGAATCCCGGCTCTGCCACTTGTCAGCTGTGTGACTGTGGGCAAGTCACTTCACTTCTCGGTGCCTCAGTTACCTCATCTGTAAAATGGGGATGAAGACTGTGAGCCTCACGTGGGACAACCTGATTCCCCTGTATCTACCCCAGCGCTTAGAACAGTGCTCTGCACAGAGTAAGCGCTTAACAAATACCAATATTATTATTATTACAATTTGGCAACAGATAGAGACCATCCCTGCCCAACAACGGGCTCACACGCTAAACGGGGGAGACAGACAGCAAAACAAAACAAGTAGACATCAGTACCATCAGACTTGCTCAAGGTCAAGAGGTGAAGCTGGGATTAGAACCCATGACCTGAGTCCCAGGCCCGGGCTCTGTCCATTACACCATGCTGGGGTCTGAGGTGACTCATTCCACCCTTCTTTTTCCCTTCTGGTTTCTTGTCCCTTGGGCCCATCGTCTGGGTAAGTTCATTCATTCATTCAGTAGTATTTATTGAGCGCTCACTATGTGCAGAGCACGGTACTAAGCGCTTGGAATGTACAATTCGGCAACAGAGACGATCCCTGCCCATTGACGGGCTCACAGTCCAGAAGGAGGGAGACAGACAGACAAAAACAATAGCAATAAATAGAATCAAGAGGATGTACATCTCATTAACAAAATAAAAAGGGTAATAAAAATACATACAAATAAGGGCAAGTGGCTGAGGTGAGGAGGAGAGAGGTGGGATTGTGAGCTCTTCACCACCTTCCTTCAATATTCAGTCGTATTTATTGAGCGCTTACTATGTGCAGAGCACTGTACTAAGTGCTTGGATTGTACAATTTGGCAACAGATAGAGACCATCCCTGCCCAATGACGGGCTCACAGCCTAAAAGGGGGAGACAGCAAAGAAAAACAGAACGAAACAAAAACAAGACATCATCAAGATAAATAGAATCAAGGAGATATACTCCTCATTAACAAAATAAATAGGGTAATAAATAATATATACCAATGAGCACAGTGCTGAGGGTGAGGGGAAAGAGCAGAGGGAAGGGGAGGGCTCCATCTGGGAAGGTCTCCTGGAGGAGGTGAGCTCTCAGTAGGGTTTTGAAGAGGGGACGAGAGTTAGTTTTTTCCCTCTTTGCCCTCTTTTACCCCTTTCCCTCTGCTCCTCCCCCTCTCCCTTCCCATCCCTTCAGCACTGTACTCGTCCGCCCAACTGTATATATTTTCATTACCCTATTTATTTTGTTAATGAAATGTACATCGCCTTGATTCTATTTAGTTGCCATTATTTTTACGAGATGTTCTTCCCCTTGACTCTATTTATTGCCATTGTTCTTGTCTGTCCGTCTCCCGTCAAACTGCAGGGACTGTCTCTATCTGTTGCCGACTTGTTCATTCCAAGTGCTTAGTCCAGTGCTCTGCCCATAGTAAGCGCTCAATAAATACTATTGAATGAATGAAGGAATGAATTAGTTTGGTTAGTTGGCCTTCTGGTTCCTGATGCTCAGTCTTCCAGCTTGGCTACTTGCTGGACCCACCCCAAAGCCGGGCTCTGGGCCGCAGAGGCTACCTTTCATTCATTCAATAGTATTTATTGAGCGCTTACTATGTGCAGAGCACTGGACTAAGCGCTTGGAATGAACAAGTCGGCAACAGAGACAGTCCCTGCCGTTTGACGGGCTTACGGTCTAATCGGGGGAGACGGACAGACGAGAACAGTGGCAATAAATAGAGTCAAGGGGAAGAACATCTCATAAAACAATGGCTACCTGAAGGCCCGATCGAGCCGTCAGACAACTTGGCGGAGCTCCGGAGCTGCAGTCTGAACAAGCTCATCCTTAGAGTGAGCTCTCTCCCAGTTGGTTGATTTTTCTTATCGTTCACTTATTATCGGTGATAATGGCAATAATTGCCCTGTGCCTTCGGCACTTACTGGGTGCCGAGCACTGTACTAAACGCTGGGGTGGGTAAAAGACCCTCAGCTCCCACCTGAGCCTCGCAGTCTAAGTAGGAGAGAGAGCCGTTATTGAATCCCCTTTTTGCCGGTGAGGGAATTGAGGCCCAGAGAAGTGAAATAACTTGCCCGAGGTCACACAGCGCACATGTGGCGGAGCTGGGATTCGAAATCAGGTCCTATGACTGTCAGGCCTGGACTCTTTCCACTAGGCCATGCTGCTTTGTTGGTTGGGCACTTATTCTGTGCAGAACACTGTACTAAGCACTCGGGAGCATACAAATCCAATCCACGGAGTACTTCTCTATCCCTCAGTTTCCTCATCTGTAAGGGAGATTAAATTCTGTTCCCTCTACAGAGCCCGTGAACCCCATGTGGGAGGCAGCGTGGCCTAGTGGATAGAGCACGGGCCTGGGAGTCAGAAGGTCTTGGGTTCTAATTCCGGCTCTGCCTTGTGTCTGCTGGGTGACGCCGGGTAAGTCTCTTCACTTCTCTGGGCTTTAGTTCCCTCGTCTGTGAAATGGGGATTAAAACTGTGAGCCCCACGTGGGACAGGGACCACCCCAGGGCTTAGAACTGTGCCTAACACACAGAAGCAGCATGGCCTAGTGGCAAGAGCCCGGGCTTGGGAGTCGGGACCTGGGTTCGAAACCCAGCTCCGTCACTTGTCTTTTGTGTGGCCTTGGGTAAGTCACTTTACTTTTCTGGGCCTCAGTTACCTCATCTGTGCTTAGAACAGTGGGGGAAACAGCGTGGCTCAGTGGAAAGAGCCTGGGCTTCGGAGTCAGGGGTCATGGGTTCGACGCCTGGCTCTGCCACTTGTCGGCTGTGTGACTGAGGACAAGTCACTTCACTTAACTGTGCCTCAGTTCCCTCGTCTGTAAAATGGGGATTAAGACTGTGAGCGTCACGAGGGTCAACCTGATTACCCTGTATCGACCCCAGCGCTTAGAACAGTGCTGTGCACATAGTAAGCTCTTAACAAATACCATCATTATTATTATTACTACCTAGGACTCCTTAATGATTACCATGATAATAATAATAGTGATGGAATTTGTTAAGCGCTTAATATGTGTCAGGCACTGTAGCAAATTGACATTACAATCTTGATGTGTCAGTTGTCCTCATGGGAAGGCGCACGGCCTAGTGGAAAGAACACGGGCCTGGAAAAAGGCCTGGGTTCTAATGCAGCCCCACTGCTTATCTGCCCTGTGGCCTTGGACAAGTCATTTAACTTCATCCTGCCTCGATTTCCTCATCTGTATAATGGGGATTCACTACCCAGTCTCCTGCCTACTTAGACCGTGAGCCCCAAGTAGGACGGGGACTGTGCTCAGCCGGATTAGTTCGTATCTACCCCAGCACTAATATGGTGCTTAACAAATACCCTAATTAAATTCATTATAAATCTCTGCCAGTGAGGGCAGGTAACATAGAATGCTGCCGGGGAATGAAGGAAGCATCTGGCTAGAGCGTGATGTGATGTCATTCAGTCGTTCAATCATTCAATTGTATTTATTCAGAGCTCACTGTGTGCAGAGCACTGTACTAAGTGCTTGGAGAGTACAATTCCAAGCTCAGTGGCTCAGTGGAAAGAACCCGGGCTTGGGAGTCAGAGGTCATGGGTTCGAATGCCGCCCCTGCCACTTAGCTGTGTGACTGTGGGCAAGTCACTTCACTTCTCTGTGCCTCAGTGACCTCATCTGTAAAATGGGGGTGAAGACTGTGAGCCTCACGTGAGACAACCTGATGACCCTGTATCTACCCCAGCGCTTAGAACAGTGCTTTGCACATAGTAAGCGCTTAACAAATACCAACATTAATATTATTATTATTACAATTAAGCAATGGATAGAGACAATCCCTGCCCGACAGCGGGCTTCCGGTCTAGAAGGGGGGAGACAGACAACAAAACAAAGAAACGGTATGGCCTAGTGGATGGAGCATGGGCCTGGGAGTCAGAAGAACCTGAGTTTGAGTCCTGCTGGGTGACCTTGGGCAAGCTACTTGACGTCTCTGCCCCTCAGTGACCTCATCTGTAAAATGGGGATTGAGGCTGTGAGCTCCACGTGGGACAAAAAAGTCTGGCTGAAGCAGCAGCGGGATCGGTCTAGGCTTGACTACCCTAATTTTGGAATTTTTCGAGAACCTCGATATAAGAGAACAGATAAACAGCTTCAAAGGAGAGATGGCTCTTTCTTTCCTGCTCTTAGGTGCCCTGAGGCAATGGAATAGATTGTTTCACTCCAACTCATTCAGTAGTATTTATTGAGCGCTTACTATGTGCAGAGCACTGTACTAAGCGCTTGGAATGGACAGATCGGCAACAGATAGAGACAGTCCCTGCCCTTTGACGGGCTCACAGTCTAATCGGGGGAGACGGACAGAGAAAAACAGTAGCAATAAATAGAATCGAGGGGATGAACATCTCATTAAACCAATGGCAAAAAAATAGAATCAAGGGGATGTACATCTCATTAACAAAATAAATAGGGTAATGAAAATATATACAAATGAGCGGACGAGCACAGTGCTGAGGGGAGGGGAAGGGAGAGGGGGAGGAGCAGAGGGAAAGGGTGGGGAAAGGGGTCTTAGCTGAGAGGAGGTGAAGGGGGGGAGAGGGGGAGCAGAGGGAAAAGGGGAAGCTCAGTCTGGGAAGGCCTCTTGGAGGAGGTGAGCTCTAAGTAGGGCTTTGAAGAGGGGATTTAGTTTGGCGGAGGTGAGGAGGGAGGGCGTTCCGGGACCGCGGGAGGACGTGGCCCCGGGGGTCGACGGCGGGATGGGCGAGACCGAGGGACGGCGAGGAGGTGGGCAGCGGAGGAGCGGAGCGTGTGGGGTGGGCAGTGGAAAGAGAGAAGGGAGGAGAGGTAGGAGGGGGCAAGGGGATGGAGAGCCTCGTAGCTTATAGTGAGAAGTTTTTGTTTCGTGCGGAGGTCGATAGGCAACCACTGGAGGTTTTTAAGAAGGGGAGTGACAGGCCCAGAGCCTTTCTGCGGGAAGATGATCCGGGCAGCGGATGGAAGAATAGAGTGGAGCGGGGAGAGACAGGAGGAAGGGAGATCAGAGAAAAGGCTGACACAATAATCCAGCCGGGATATTATGAGAGCCTGTACCAGCAACTCTGCAGTTAGAGTGTGAGCAGGTATGAAGTATTAGAGATCCAGAGTTGGGATAAATATGGTGGGATGCTTTAGTAGCACTGAAGGTTGTACTGTCAATTTGCAATAGCTCAAAACTTCCCTAGTCATGAATTTTTTATTTGAAGGCAATTTCTTGCTTTCTGGATCCTGTAGCGTGAAGGTAAGAGGACATCAGAAAAATCGCATTAACTCATTTTAGAATTGCCTCTAGTTGCCCTGTCTGTCTGGCTTTTAATCACTCCACCATTTCCTTCCCCTTTAACTCTCCCCATTGTTTCTGTGGCCGCTGGAATTTCCACTCTCTAATTTTGCTCTCTTCTTCATTCAGTCATATTTATTGAGCGCTTACTGTGTGTCAATGGTATTTGTTAAGCTCTTACTGTGTGCCAAACAGTGTTCTAAGCGCTGGGGTAGATTCAAGGTAATGGGGTTGATCCAAGTGGGGCTCACAGTCTTAATCCCCCTTTTCGTAGATGAGGTAACTGAAGCGCAGAGAAGTTAAGTGACTTGCCCGAGGTCACACAGCTAAGTGGCGGAGTCGGGATTAGAACCCACAACCTGTGGCTCCCAAGCTCGGGCTCTCTCCACTACGCCATGCTGCTCCCCGAGTACATTTTGGCCATTGTCAAAATGCCATTGTTATTGTCTTTCTCCCCCAGTTAGACTGTAAGCCCGTCAAAGGGCAGGGACTGTATCGGTTACCGATTTGTCCATTCCAAGCGCATAGTATAGTGCTCTGCACATAGTAAGTGCTCAATAAATACTATTGAATGAATGAATTTTGGCAACAGAGACAATCCCTACCCAACAATGGGCTCTTCTTGAGCCCTCCCACCTCTTGCATTTTAATACTTCTGGTAGTAGAGAAGCAGCATGGCGTAGTGGATAGAGCACGGGCCTGGGAGTCATGAAGGTGCTGGGTTCTAATCCTGACTCCGCCACTTGTCTGCTGTGTGACTTTGGGCAAGTTGATTCACTTCTCTTTGCCTTAGTTCTGTCACCTGGAAAACGGGGATTGACACTGTGAGCCCCATGTGGGACAGGGACTGTGTCCAACTCGATTTGCTTGTCCCCACCCCAGCGCTTAGTACAGTGCCTGGCACATAGTAAGCACTTAACAAATACCGTTATTATTGTTTGCTAAGTACTTACTACGTGCTAAGTGCTGGAGTAGATGCAACCTAATCAGATTGTACTCAGTCCCTGTTAGTAAATCAATCATTTATTGAGCATTTACTGTGTGCAGAGCACTGTGCTAAGCGTTTGGAAGAGTACAGTATAATAATATAAGACACATTCCCTGCCCACAGTGAGCTTGCATTTTAGAGGGGGAGATGGACATGAATATAAATAAATTACAGATATGTGCATAAGTGCTGGGGGGCTGGGAGGGGCTCACGGTCTTAATCCCCATTTTCCACATGAGGTAACTGAAGACGGAGAGGTCAAGTGACTCACCCAAGGTCACACAGCAAACAAGGGGCAGACCTGGGATTAGAATCCAGGCCCCGAGCTCTTTCCACTAGGCTACGCTGCTTCTTTTGACACTTCTGACCTTGCCATTTGCAGCAGACTGTGGAAATAAAAACACTGCCTTTCAAGTTCACCCGATCAATCTGCAGGAGGAGAAGCATTGAATCAATCAAGTATTTTATGGTAGTGCTGACCTCAGAGTGGCTGGGAACTATTTGGGAATTGCCGCTCCTGATGGGAATTCTTCAAAGACTGGTGGAGTGGAGATTACATTCCCTGTGGCTGTGGGATCAGAGTAATGGAAGTAAGCTTTAGAATTAGGGATTTTTGACCCTGTTAGTCTACTAAGGTCGTCTTGGTAATCGATGCTTCATTTAGTGGTGGAGTAGAAATTGGCTGTCTGTTCAATAGATCTATTTTTCCCATTCTTTACCCACTAAGCACTTGAATATTCAGCCACCCCACAACACTTAATTTACATCTCCTTTTACTCTGCTCCTCCTGTTATTATTAAGTGCCATCGAGTCGTTTCCTCTTCATAATGACTCTGTGGATATACTTTCTCCAGACCGTCCTGTCCTAACTGTAATTTATTTTAATGTCTCTCTCCCCCACTAGACCGAAAGCTTCTTATGGGCGGGGAATACATCTATTTATTGTTATATTGGACTCTCCCAATAGCTTAGGACAGTGCCCAGCACACGGGAAGTGTTCAGTAAATACCACTGATTGATGGAGGGATCACAGTCAAATTGTAAGCTCCCTAAAAGGCATCCACCACATTCTGTCGAAATGTGCTCCGTTGTAAACTTAATAATAATAATGTTGGTATTTGTTAAGCACTTACTATGTGCAGAGCACTGTTCTACGTGCTGGGGGAGATACTTTTCTGTGGACAAGGATTTGTGGGCACTTACTTCGTGGTGCTTACCTAGGCACTGGGAAAGTACAATCCAGTAGAGTTGGTAGACATGACCCCTGTAGCTTGTAGTCTCCAGGAGGAGACAGACATTAAAATAAATTACTGATATTGAGGTCAAGGTAAATATTATCATTCTTTAATTTTATTACCCCAATTTGATTATTAAAGGAAACTATCACTGTCCTCAGCCTTTAAGAGACATTTGAGGGAAAGCTTGCTGAGTGCTCTTAAAGACAAGCAATGCAGAAATAATGGAGTGATGTAATGCTTTTTTATACCCTATAGAAAAAGAATATTGACTCTAAACTATCTAGATTGACTCTAAACTAACTACCAGGGATTGTCAGGGTAGACTGTCTCAAACATTACAGTTTTCTACACACCATAAGCACTTGAGAAAATCCCATTGAGTGGTTTGAAACCCTGAAGCATCTTTGTAACAGCATCTTCAGCTGTTACAAAATTTCAGTGTTAAGCCTTAAATCAGAAACTTGGTTTGAACTCTAATTTAAGGAGACAAGAACCTCATTGGTAATTGATTAAAAAAAAAAAACTTTTCTAGTCCTTGGTTTTAGGTTCATTTAGGTTCATTTCTTTCCTCAAGAAGTCTATTAGTGACCACTTTATTTTTTTTGAGAATCCAAAATGATTGAGTCCCACTATCTTCTGGATTTTAGAGCTATGGGATAATAATAATAATGATATTTGTTAAGTGCTTACTATGTACCAGGCACTGACTGTATTAAGCACTGGGGTAGATACAAGCCAATCGGGTTGGATACAGTCCGCAATACCACAGTTTATTATTATATTATTATTGTAATTCATTCCCAGAGTCTATCCACTATACCACACTGCTTCATTCCATTTCATGAGTTCGAATCCCAGCTCTGCCACTTGTCAGCTGTGTGACTTTGGGCAAGTCACTTCACTTCTCTGTGCCTCAGTAACCTCATCTGTAAAATGGGGGTGAAGACTGTGAGCCCCGCGTGGGACAACCTGATCATCTTGTACCCTCCAGCGCTTAGAACAGTGCTTGGCACATAGTAAGCGCTTAACAAATACCACCATTTATTTTTTTTTAATTTTTATTTATTTTTAATGTCTCTTTCCCCTGTGAATTCATTGTGGGCAGGGAATGTGTCTGTTTATTGTTGTACTCTCCCATGCGCTTAGTACAGTGCTCCGCACACAGTAAGGGCCCAATAAATTTGACTGACTGCCGGCAGGAACTTCACACAGTAAGCGTTCAGTAAATGCAGTTGAATGAAAGGAACTTCTCAGACTCTTCTCTGTGCACTCAAATGCAACCCAATCAGGCAGCAGCCACGATCCGAAAATGGAGTTGCTGTAAACAAGGCTCAAAATAAAACTGTGTGTTAGCTACGAATTCCCCGGGGTCTTGAGGATGGCAAACTCAGGAAAGGTTTAATAGGTTTGCCGAGGAGTAATCCGTTTAAAGCTGCATGTCTTGGGTCTGTGTGTGTTTGTGTATGGCATCCTGACAACACTTTAGCACCCTAGAACAAGCCTGCACAACCATCTCAGAGGAGCAGCATGGCCTAGTGGCAAGAGGTTGGGCTTGGGAGTCAGAGGATGTGGGTTCTAATCCCAGCTCTGCCCCTTTGCCATGTGACCTTGAGCAACTCACTTCACTTCTGTGCCTCAGTTACCTCATCTGCAAAATGGGGATAAAGTGAGCCCCAAGGGGGACGGACTGTATCCAACTGATTACAATGTATCTACCCTAGTGCTTAGAACAGTGCCAATTCCACCTAACAGTGCTTCTAAGCACCTAACCAATACTGTAACAATTATTATTATTATCTCAGCCACCCAAAATGACCATATTCAACTATTTACCATGGATTGTAAGGGTGCCGTGCCACATTGATATACCTTGATTCCCCTCAGGTGCAGGTAAATCAGTCGATCAGTCGTATTTATTGGGTGCTTACTGTGTGCAGAGAACTGTACTAAGCGCTTGGCAGAGGACAGATAGAAGAGTTGGCATTGAGAATGTTGGTTCAGGAGTCATTTATCGCAGTAAGCGGATACGACTGATTATTCTATAATAATGGTATTAAGTACTTCGTGTTAGCCACTGCACTAAATGTTGGGATAGATTCAGGTAAATCAGGTGAGACCCAGTTCCACATGGAGCTCAGTTTAAATTGTAGGTTCTGAGATGTCTGTGTGTGTGTGTGTGAAGCTCAAGGCTGTGATAGGAATCTGAAATGTCATTAAAGAGCCATTGTCCAAATATTGGGAAGTAGTTTGGCTTAGTGGATAGATCCTGGGCCCTGGGGATCAGGAGGACCTGGGTTCTAATCCCAGCTCTGCCGCTTGTCTACTGGGTGACTTCTCTGTGCCTCAGTTCCCTCATCTGGAAAATGGGGATTAACAGTGGGAGCCTCATGTGGGGTATGGACATACCCCAGCCCTTAGTTCAGGGCCTAGTATATAGGAATATATATAGTATATAAGAAGCAGCGTGGCACAGTGGAAAGAGCACGGGCTTTGGAGTCAGGGCTCATGAGTTCGAATCCCACTTGTCAGCTGTGTGACTGTGGGCAAGTCACTTCACTTCTCTGTGCCTCAGTTCCCTCATCTGTAAAATGGGGATGAAGACTGTGAGCCCCACGTGGGACAACCTGATTCCCCTGTGTTTACCCCAGCGCTTAGAACAGTGTTCTGCACATAGTAAGTGCTTAACAAATACCAACATTATTATTATTAGGAAGCGTTTAATAAATAGCTTTTAAAAAGGGCGGGAGGAGTCAGGAAGTAGCGCTTCGTAGGATTCCAAGACCGAGTTTGTATATAATCTGTGTGAGCAGGTTCTTTGCTCCTGGGAGATTGGAATCCTCACTGTTTCTCCCTCCTTCTCCACCTTAGCTGTTTAAAAATTATTTCTAGGAAGTTGGGCAAATCATTTATTCAGTCGTATTTTTTGAGCGCTTACTGTGTGCAGAGCACTGTACTAAGCGCTTGGAAAGTACAGTTTGGCAACAGAGAGAGACAATCCCTACCCAACAATGGCTTCACAGTCTAGAAGGGGGAGACAGACTTCTAAGGCACATTTTATGGGGAATCAATTGTACTTATTGAGCGCTTACTGTGTGCAGAGCACTGGACTGAGCATTTGGGAGAATACAGTATATGATGGGAACGGGCCTTGTCTGTCTTCATGACTTTCGTCGCCTCATCTTTTTCCTTTTTTTATAGTGTTAAGTGCCAGGCACTGTACTAAGTGCTGGGATAGATACAAGGTAATCAGGTTGAATACATTGCATGTCCCACATGGAGCTCATAGCATTCATCCTCATTTTATAGAAGAGGCACAGAGAAGCAAAGTAACTTGCCCAAGGTCACGCAGCAAACAAGTGGCGGAGCCAGAACTAGAACCCAGGTCATTCTGACTCCCTGGTAGCTCCCTCCCTGACATTTTTTTCTGTCCTTTTGTTTCACCAAATCAATTTGTTTTAAAATGTTCCCAGAAATTTATTTTGATGAGATTAAAAATTAAGATTGAGCTGCCTCATTCTCATTTGAGTAATAATTATGGTACTCGTTAAGCGCTTACTGTGTGCCAAGCAGTGTTCTAAGCATTGGGATAGATACAAGTTAATCAAGTTGGACACAGTCCCTGTCCCACATGGGGCTCACAGTCTTAACCCCATTTTACAGATGAGGTAGCCAAGGCACAGAGAAGTGAAGTGACTTGCCCGTGGCCACACAGCAGACATGTGGCAGAGCTGGGATTAGAACCCAGGTCCTTCAGACTCCCGGGCCTGTACTCTACCCACTAAGCCAAGCTGCTTTCTTACAGCACACAGTTGCCATTCATAGGCCGTTTTATCTCTTGGATGATCTTTTTTTAACCAGTCAGATAAAAGCAATAGTCCCTTTACCCAGCCTTTGTTCTTAAAGAAGAATCTTAGAGTTTAGTTAAATATTTACCAAATTAAGGTGCAGTTGAAAGGCATATCCAAAACAGATTGGAGAACAATTGTCAGTGGATTGTTTGCTTCCATTTTACTAGGTTTTTTTCCCATCTGAATTCAGACATTGGAATGACAGCTTCCATTGTTAAAAATAATAATAATAGCACTCATTAAGCCCAGACTATATGTCAAAGCACTGTGCTGAGTGTTGGGGGATAGATACCAGGTCAGCATCTGTCCCATGTGGGGTTCACAATCTAAGAGATTTGTGGAGGGCAGGATTCTTATCCCCAATTTTCCAGGTGAGCAAACTGAGCTACAGAGACTCAACCGTCTAAACCGTACTTTGCTCCACCTTCCCGCCTCCTGTTGGCGTTTGATCCCCTGGCCTGGAACTCCTTTCTTCGGAAAATCCAGCAGTCCAAAGCCCTCCTCCCCCATCCAGTCTTCCATGATTGATTCCCAGCATCCCACATCATGTAAGCCTGCCTCAGCCCTTTTTAGCGCATGTATATCCATTGGTCTTCATCTTCAACGGTGATAGAAGTAAGTTTAATTATTTTGTCCTTCCCTAGTGCCGAGTGCAGCTTTTTGCTTCCGGGGGATGCTCAAATAATAATGATGGTATTTGTTAAGCGCTTATTATGTGCCAGGCACTGTACTAAGTGCTGGGGTGGACACAACAAGCAAATCAGGTTGGACATAGCCCTTGTCCCACGTGGGACGACTACTACTATTACTGAAGAAGCAGCATGGCCTAGTGGATAGAGCCCGAGCTTGGGGGTCAGAAAGATCAGGCTTTTAATCCCAGCTCCGCCACGTGTCTGCTGTGTGACCTTGGGCGAGTCACTTCCCTTCTCTGGACCTCAGTTACCTCATCTGGAAAACGGGGACTAAGCTTGTGAGCCCCACGTAGGACAGGGACGTGTCCAACCCGACTGACCTGCATCCACCTCAGCGCTTGGAAGAGTGTGTGGCACATAGTACGTGCTTAACAGATACCAAAATTATGATTTTTATTACTACCACTGACTCACCCAGGGCCACACAGTCAGGTGGCATCTTCAGAGACCTCCTGAAAATGGCATTTTCCCTATCTACCCACCCTTCTGGTAGCTTATGCACTTAGCTTAAGAAGTTGGATACTTATCCCAGCCCCACAGCACTTATTTATCAATCCATCAATTAATCGTATTTATTGAGCACTTACTGTGTGCAGAGCACCGTACTAAGCACTTGGGAAAGTATAATAGCACGGAGATGATAGACATTATTCCCTGCCCACAAGGAGCTTCCAGTCCAGAGGTGGAAACAGATGTTAATATAAATAAATAAATTAGGGCTGTGTGTTTAATTGCTGGTGGGCTCAGGGACGGTCAGTGCAGGGCACAAATATAAATGCAAAGGTGACGCAGATGATAGTGGGAGAAGAGAAAATAATAATTGTGGTATTTATTAAGCGCTTACTCTATGCCGGGCACTGTGTTAAGCGCTGGAGTGAATACAAGCGTATCAGATTGGACATAATCCCAGTGCCGCAAGGGGCTCACAGTCTTAATCCCCATTTTACAGATGAGGAAACTGAAGCCCAGAGAAGTGAAGTGACTTGCCATAGGCCACACAATGGTCAAGTGACGGAGCCGGGATTAGAACCCATGACCTTCTGACTCGCAGGACCTGGGCTCTATCCACTATACTCTGAAGGCTTAGTCAGCGAAGACCTCTTGGAGGAGATGTGCATTTTCAAATAAGGCTGTGTTTTTTTATTATTATTATTAAGTGCCGTCGAGTCGTTTCCGATTCATAGCAACTCCATGGATGTACTTTGTCCAGGACGTCCTGTCCTCTGCCATAATCTGCAGCTTTTCCAACGGTGCTTCCGTTATCGTTGTTATGGTGTCTAACCATCTAGCCGCCGATCTGCCTCTTCCACGTTTTCCCTGGATTTTTCCTAGCATTAGTGACTTCTCCAGAGAATCAGTCCACCTGATTATGAGTCCAAAATATGCTCATCTAAGTCGAGTCATTTGGCCTTCCAAAGACCACTTTGGTTCTCCATTAGCCCTACCTGTGATGAATTTTAGCATATGTTAATGAGATGTACATTCATTCATTCAATAGTATTTATTGAGCGCTTACTATATGCAGAGCACTGTACTAAGCGCTTGGGATGAACAAGTCGGCAACAGATAGAGACAGTCCCTGCCGTTTGATGGGCTTACGGTCTGATCGGGGGAGACGGACAGACGAGAACGATGGCAATAAACAGAGTCAAGGGGAAGAACGTCTCGTAAAAACCGATGGCAACTAAATAGAATCGAGGCGATGTACAATTCATTAACAAAATGAATAGGGTAACGAAAATATATACAGTTGAGCGGACGAGTACAGTGCCCTGGGGAGGGGAAGGGAGAGGTGGAGGAGCAGAGGGAAAAGGGGAAAATGAGGGTTTAGCTGCGGAGAGGTAAAGGGGGGATGGCAGAGGGAGTAGAGGGGGAAGAGGAGCTCGGTCTGGGAAGGCCTCTTGGAGGAGGTGAGTTTTAAGTAGGGTTTTGAAGAGGGAAAGAGAATCGGTTTGGCGGAGGTGAGGAGGGAGGGCGTTCCGGGACCGCGGGAGGACGCGACCCGGGGGTCGACGGCGGGATGGGTGAGACCGAGGGACGGTGAGGAGGTGGGCGGCGGAGGAGCGGAGCGTGCGGGGTGGGCGGTGGAAAGAGAGAAAGGAGGAGAGGTAGGAAGGGGCAAGGTGACGGAGAGCCTCGAAGCCTAGAGTGAGGAGTTTTTGTTTGGAGCGGAGGTCAATAGGCAACCACTGGAGTTGTTTAAGAAGGGGAGTGACATGCCCAGATCGTTTCTGCGGGAAGATGAGCCGGGCGGCGGAGTGAAGAATAGACCGGAGCGGGGCGAGAGAGGAGGAAGGGAGGTCAGAGAGAAGGCCGACACGGTAGTCTAGCCGGGATATAACGAGAGCCCGTAATAGTAAGGTAGCCGTCTGGGTGGAGAGGAAAGGGCGGATCTTGGCGGTATTGTAGAGGTGAGACCGGCAGGTCTCGGTAACGGATAGGACGCATGGGGTGAACGAGAGAGACGAGTCAAGGATGACACCGAGATCGCGGGCCCGAGAGACGGGAAGGATGGTCGTGCCATCAACGGTGATAGAGAAGTCTGGGAGAGGACCGGGTTTGGGAGGGAAGATGAGGAGCTCAGTCTTGCTCATGTACATCACCTTGATTCTGTTTATTGCTATGGTTTTAATCAGATGTTCATCCCCTAGATTGTTTATTGCTATTGTTTTTGTCAGTCTCCCCCGATTAGACTGTAAGACCGTCAGTGGGCAGGGACTATCTCTATCTGTTACCGATTTGTACATTCCAAGCACTTAGTACAGTGCTCTGCACATAGTAAGTGCTCAATAAATACTGTTGAATGAATGAACGAATGGAGACTGTAAACCCCTTGGAAGCAGGGATCAAGTCTACCTAGGAATTCTCTTTTGCTTGCCGTAGGGCTTAATGCAGGGTCCTGCACACAGTAAGCACTCAATAAACATTGTTGGTTGATTAAACATTGTTGATTGGTTGATTATTTGACAGACCCGGGATTCGCCCTCAGATCTCCTGACTCCCAAGGTCACTGCTCTGTCCATGAAGTTTTCGGTTTAATCCAAGTCCATTTTTAAACAGTAAATTGACCAAATACTGGTTCGTTGAACTATCTCTAATTCCTCATCAGTCTTGTTAGATAATCCACTGATGCCTGTCTACTTGTTGTATTGTCTGTCTCTCCCCCCTTCTAGACCGTGAGTCCGTTGTTGGGCAGGGATTGTCTCTTTCTGTTGCGAAATTGTACTTTCCAAGCGCTTAGTACAGTGCTCTGCACACAGTAAGTGCTCAATAACTACGAATGAATGAATGAATGAACCAAGAGTTACAAGCGACTGGCTGTAGGGTTGCCTAATGGCTAGAGCCTGCATCTGTGTGACCTTGGATAAGTCACTTCACTTCTCTGAACTTCAGTTCCATCATCTATAAAGTAGGATTAATACTGTGACTGTAGGATCTGAACTTCAGTTCCATCATCTATAAAGTAGGATTAAGACAGGGACTGTGTTTACCTCAGTGCTTAGAACAGTGCTTGGCACACAGTAAGCGCTTAAGAAATACCACAATTATCATTATTATGCATGGCTCAGTGGAAAGAGCGTGGGCTTCGGAGTCAGAGGTCATTGGTTCGATTCCCGGCTCTGCCACTTGTCAGCTGTGTGACTGTGGGCGAGTCACTTCACTTCTCTGGGCCTCAGTTACCTCATCTGTAAAATGGGGATTAACTGTGAGCCTCACGTGAGACAACCTGATTACCCTGTATCTACCCCAGCGCTTAGAACAGTGCTCTGCAAATAGTAAGCGCTTAACAAATACCAACATTAGTAGTAGTAGTAGTATTAATGCTCTGCAGTGCAAACCCATCCTGCAGGCCTTAGCTTTTCATATCTTCTTCAATCTAAATAGCAAAAGGAAAAACAGGGAGTTAAGTTGTGACCTTGAGAATTTAGGTCTGGACCTTTCTATTTCTGTTGGCTAGGTAGGTTGAAATTTTCTCTGCCCTGGGTTCAGATGCTCAACTGACACATTTTAAATCCCCACATGCTGGGTGTTTTCATGGCCTGTGCTTCCTTGTAAAACTTGGCAGAGATGTTTGGAGGGATATGGTGAATTCAGCTTTCTCCGGCCCTTCACGAGGTCTTTTCTTTTTGGATGTAATGTTTAAAAGAAGCACCATGACCTACTGGATAGAGCTCGGGTCGTGGGTTCTAATCCCAGCTCCCCCACTTGTCTGCTGTGTGACCATGGGCAAGTCACTTCACTTCTCTGTACCTCAGTTGCTTCATCTGTAAAATGGGGATGAAGACTGTGAGCCCCAAGTGGGGCAACCTGATTACCTTGTATCTCCCCAGTGCTTAGAACAGTGCTTGGCGTATAGTAAGCGCTTAACGAATGCCGTCATCATTATTATTATTATTATTATTTAAAAAAAAATCAGCACCTCTGTTTTCTTTCCTCTCCGCTTTCTCCCTTTCTTGGATTTTTCTCAACTTGAAGTCCATTTTAATGGTTTCAGTTCAGAACGGAACTTGTCTGTTTGGAACTTCCCATTTTTAAGAAACCCCCGTTCTGTTTCCTGTCGAGCAAGTGGTTTAGTTGGATCTGGTTGGGTCTGTAACAGAATAAACAAGGCTCAGCTTGTGAGGGGCAAGATGAAAAAAATCCCTGTTAGTGGGAAGATAAATTATGAAAAGCAGCTTGTCCTAGTGGATAGAGCCCGGGCTTGGGAGTCAGAGGTCATGGGTTCTAATCCCCGCTCCGCCACTTGTCTGCCATGTGACCTTGGGCGAGCCACTTAACTTCTCCCTGCCTCAGTTACTTCATCTGTAAAATGGGGATTAAGACTGTGAGCCCCACGTGGGCTGATAACAACCTGATAACCTTGTATCTATTCCAGTGTTTGGAACAGTGCTTGGCACATAGTAAGCGCTTACTATAATACCATTATTATTATTATTGAATCTCCATTTTACTGAGGAGCAGAGAAATGAAGTGGCCTGACCGGGATCGCGCAATAGGCAAGTGGCAGAGCAGGGATTAGAACTCAGATCTTCTGACTCCCAGGCCTATACTCTTTCCACTAGGCCATGCTGTTTTAACAAACCAACATCAGACAAGTCAGAGATGGCATGAATAGGCAAAGGGCAAAAGCATCAGACTGTGAGTAATTTTGTTGCACTAACGAATTACGGTGTGTGTTGATGTGTGTGTTTCTGCATTGCTTGTATTTTTCCGTCTTTAGTTCACCATAGCCACCCCTGTGACATTATCTATCTCCACAGATCTAATCTGCCTGTGTGTGTATATGTGTACATATATATATATTTAAACATTTAAATGAAGTTTACTAAGTGCTTACTATATGCCAGACACTGTACTAAGCGCTGGGGTAGATTCAGGTTGATTGAGTGGAACAATCCCTGGCCCACATAGGGCTCACAGTCTCAATCCCCATTTAACAGATGAGGTAACTGAGATAAAGGATTTGTCCAGGGTCACCCAGCAGACAAGTGACAGAGCCAGGATTAGAACCAGGTCCTTAATAATAATAAAAAAAAAAAACTGTGATATTTAAGTGCTTCCTCTGTGCTGGGCACTGTACTAACCGCTGGGGTGGATACAAGAAAATCAGGTTGGACACAGTCCCACATGGGGCTCACAGTCTCCCCATTTCAGAAATGAGATGACTGAGGCCCAGAGAACTGAAGTGACTTGCCCAAGGTCACACAGCAGACAGGTGGCGGAGCTGGGTTTAAAACCCATGACCCGACTCCCAGGCCCGTGCTCTATCCATTATGCCATGCTGCTTCCCTATGTATTATTTACTTATATTGCTTATGTAAGTACCGTAAGACAGACCTAGTACTGACTTGAGTTTGTAATTTTAATTGGCACCCTGATAAGTCTTGGGGTTTTGTTTTTTTTCTTTTTTCACTTTCTTTGGCTGTTTGCATGCCGTTTCAAGTAGGCGGTAATATTAAACATGGCTAGTATGGGGGAGCTTCACTTGGAGTTTTAAAAACAGAATTGTAGGTAGAAATAGGGTGAAATTGGGATTTTAAAAACTCCATCTCTGAATTATTTTGAGTTGCTTTTCAGAGGTTCAGTGTACTTGTTTTTTTTTAACCAGCTGAATAGTCTCTTCCCGCCTCAGAGCTAAGGCTGCAAAGCCATCCAAATACCTCAGCAAAATTGCCCCTAGGGGGGAGAGAAACATTTGGTAAGGGGGCACGTGATGGGGTGTGAAGGGCTGCAGAAAAGCTCCATGAATATTCTGTGCAAGACCTGTTTTGCTTATGTAATTTGAATTCAGGTTTGTTGGAGTGTGACCTGATATTGTCATAAGTTCAGTGTGTGGCCAGATTAGAGATTTGAGGCGGTTCCTGTTTAAATATAAGAAAAATGCTTGGGAAGTCATTCTTCTTACAAAAGGTGAAAGCTGTTGAAGTTGTGTGATTTTTGTCTATTTTGTCACACTGCTGTGCGAAGGCCCCTTCACAGTAAGCATACTATAATTGTCAATATGCATTGAGCGCGGAGTGCACAGCACTGTACTAAGCACTTGGGAGAGTAGTGTGGCTTAGTGGGTAGAGCATGGGCCTGGGAGTCAGAAGGACCTGGGTTCTAATTCCAGCTCTGCCCCTTGTCTGCTGTACGGCCTTGGGCAAGTCACTTCACGTCTCTGGGCCTCAGTTTCCTCATCTGTAAAATGGGGGTGAAGACTGTGAGCCCCAAGTGGGACAGGGACTGTCCAACCTGATTAGCTTATTCGTACCCTGGGCTCAGAACAGTGTTTGACATATAGTAAATATTTAAAAAATACCTTTATTATCATTGTCATTAGTATTATTATTATTGTGTCTTGGTCTGGTTGGGCCATTCCGTGAGGGGATGGGTTAGTCAGCGTCCCACTTCCGTGGCTTTTTGCAAGGTCGCCTGAACCCCCCCTCCCCGTGACCATTCCCGTTTGCTCTTCCAGGCTCCCGCCGAGCAGAGAAGATGTTTGGTTTTCACAAGCCAAAGATGTACCGGAGTATAGAAGGCTGTTGCATTTGCAGAGCTAAGTCATCTAGTTCCCGTTTCACCGACAGTAAACGCTACGAGAAGGATTTCCAGAGCTGCTTTGGGTAAGATCGGATGGGAATGGCAGATTCCCTGTTGCTCTGGAAAGTGAACTTTGCCGGGGAGTGAAATGATGGGAAACAAAAGGTCCGGGGCCATTGGGTTTCTCTGACTGCTGGTGGTTAGATCACTCTTTTTTCCATATGAGCTTGGCTGGTTCCTTCTGCTCCTTGGGATACAGTCAGTCAAATATGTCTGTTAGATTGTCTCCCAAGTGTTTAGTGCAGAGCTCTGCACGCAGTAAAAGCTTAATAACTGACTATTGAGCTCTTATCGTATGCAGAGCCCTGTACTAGATGTCTGGGAGAGTACACTATAACCGAGTTCATTCATTCGGTTGTATTTATTGAGCACTTACTGTGTGCAGAGCACTGTACTAAGCACTTGGGAAAGTACAATACAACAGACACATTCTCTGCCCACAGTGAGGTTAAAGTCTAGAGGGTTGGCAGATATGTCTTAAAAATTCGGACCAGAGTGCCACCCCTCTCCCTCCTATAATTGATATTTTCTTATTAAGTGCTTACTGTGTGGCGAGTGCCGGGGTAGATACAAGCTACCCGATTAGCAGGCCTGGTGATACAGGCCCTGTCCCACATGGGGCTCACAGCCTAAGTAGGAGGGAGAACAGGGATTAAATCTCCATTTTGCAGTTGAGGAAACTGAAGTCCAGGCAAGTTGAAGTGACTTGCCCAAGGACACCCGACAGACAAGCGGCACAGCAGGGATTTGAACCCAGGTCCTCTGGGTCCCAGGCCCGTGCTTTTATCCACTATTACACTGCTTTTAGTTGATAAGAGTGTTTATTGAGCACTTACTGTGTGCGGAGCACTGTACCAAGCACTGGGAAAGAGTACACAAGTGGGAATGAGGAGATATAAAGTAGAGCTAAAATAAAGAAGTAAAAACATGGTTTCAAATGCCACCTCATAATTATTGTTGGGGGTTTCCTGAAGACAGTAGGTTTTCACTGTCCAAAAGCAATGGAGATTTAGGTAATTTCAGATTGATTTGCTCCACAGAAACAGTCCATCTGATAGGAATAGTGTTCATTAAGCATTTATTATGTGTAGAGCACTGAACTCACTGCTGGGAAAGAATGAACAGGTGGGAATTTGATGAGGTCTATCATGGGTAGGTCCACTTTGCTATCCTCCAAGAAGAAAGTCGAACAAATAACTCGCTCAATTCTCTGGTGGTGGTATGCACACCTAATAAAAAGAATAATAATTGTGGTGTCTGAGCACTTACTGTATGCTAAGCACTGCAGTTGCTAGGTGATAATCAGGTTCCTTGTGCTCACAGTCTTAAGAGGGCGAACAGGGGTTGGATCCCCATTTTACAAATGAGGTAACTCAGGCATAGAGAAGTGAAGTGATTTTGCTCAGGTCACACAGCGGACAAGTGGCTGAGCTGGGATTAGAACCCAGGTCCTTCTGACTCCCAGGCCCCTCCTCTTCCCACTAGGTCACACTGCTTCTCATGGTAGGGTGAGAGTTTTTACCAATACCATAGCATAAGGACACTGAAATCGATTTTCCCCCATCGCCCCCTTTCTCTTCTCAGTTGCCTGGAGGCAGTAGAAGAAAAAACAAGTAAAACTGGGTTTTCATTGGATTTGGTGAGGTGTTTCAGCCTTTAAAAATCCCTTTTTTTAACCACCCTAAAAGGGCAGATGGCAGGGACTTGGATTTGTTCATTGATTCAGTCGTATTTATTGAGCGCTTACTGTGTGCAGAGCACTGTTCTGTGCAATTTGGCAACAAAGACAGTCCCTACCCAACGGGCTCCATGACTAGAAGTGGTGAGACAGACCATAAAACAAAGCAAGTGAACAGGTATCAATTGCATTAATATAAATAGAATTATAGATATATACACATCATTAATAAAATAGAATAAGGATTAAGATTGTGAGCCTCACGTGGGACAACCTGATTACCCTGTATCTACCCAGCGCTTAGAACAGTGCTCCGCACATAGTAAGCACTTAACAAATACCAACATTATTATTATTATTATATGTACATATAAACACAAGTGCTGTCGGGCGGGAAGGGGACGTAGAGCAGAGGAAGGGAGTCGGGGCGATGGGGAGGGGAAAGGGAAGAAGCGGAGGACAAGGGGGTCTCAGTCTGGGAAGGCCTCCTGGAGGAGGTGAGCTTTCAGTAGCTTAGGGAAGCAGCGTGGTCTAGTGGATAAGACCTGGGAGTCCGAAGGACCTGGGTTCTAATCCCGGCTCCACCCCTTGTCTGCTGTGTGACCATGGGCAAGCCACTGCACTTCTCTGGGCCTCAGGTATTACCCTATTTATTTTGTTAATGAGGTGTACATCCCCTTGATTCTATTTATTGCTATTGTTTTTGTCTGTCTCCCCCGATCAGACTGTAAGCCCGTCCCTGGGCAGGGATTGTCTCTATCTGTTGCCAAATTGTACATTCCAAGCGCTTAGTACAGTGCTCTGCACATAGTAAGTGCTCAATAAATACTATTGAATGAATACTATTGAATCTGAAAATGGGGCTCAAGAAGGTGAACCCCATGTGGGATGGGGACTCTGTCCAACCCTATTAGCTCGTATCTCCTCCAGTGCTTAATACAATGCCTGGCACACATAGTAAGTGCTTAGCAAATACCATTAAAAAAATCCAACAAAACCTGGCCTCCTTCTTTGTGTTTTGCCCCCAGTGAAGAACCAGCAATTCTACATAGCTCGTTAGCAACATACACCAAGGCGTTTTGGCTTTTTTTGTTTTGTTTTGTTTTGTTTTTTGTGATGTTTGTGAAGCGCTTTACTATGTGCCAGGCACTGTACTAAGCACTGGGGTAGATACGAGCTAATTCGATTGGACCGGATTCCTGTTCCAGGTAGGGCTCAGTCCTATTCCCCAGGCCCAGAGAGGTGAAGTGACTTGCCCAGGGTCACAAAGCAGGCAGATGGCAGAACTAGGTTTCGAACCCCAGTCCTCTGGTTCCCAGGCCCTTGCTCTTGCCGCTAGATCACACTACTTTTAGTGGTAATAGTATTCAGTGCTTAGAACAGTGCTTGGCACATAGTAAGTGCTTAACAGATATCGTCGTTGTTATTATTAAACACTGACTGTATGCAAAGCGCTCTATTAAGCACTGGGGAAGAGCACACAGGTGAGACTCGGCCATGGTCCCATCCATCGTGGGAGCTTGCAATTCTCAGACCGCCTCATGAGAGGCGTACCCTCCAATTTGAAACACTCCTTCCTTCCTTCAGTCGTATTTATTGAGCGCTTACTATGTGCAAAGCACTGTGCGAAGCGCTTGGGAGAGGACAAGAGAACCATAAACAGACCACAAGGGCCCTTTCTGGTTGCCAAGCCAGGCTGCTGGCTGCCTCTTAGGCACCATTTCATTCCTTGTTAAAATGTTTTTTTTTTTGGCCCAAGCCAAAAGTGATTTTTGCCTTTCTCTTGGGGATTTGCAGCTGGCACTGACCACTGCTGGGCTGAAGCGTCGCCTCAAGCTTCTTCAGTTCACTGAAACAAATCATGTTATGCACGGCGATGGAGCCCTTCTGGATAAGGCTAGAAAGAAGCCCCTCACCCTGGAGTTTATTTTCATTTTCACACCCACTGGGTCATTTTTCACCATTCTGTGTCTTTCACCCACAACCTTTGTTTATATCTGTCGCCTTCCTGTTTGTCACTTGTCGGGTCTTTGAAAACTTGTTGCCCACAACACAGTTTACATTTTTGTCCTGAAGCTGGACATTACTCTCTCCTCCTTGGAGGGTGGCCTAGTGGATAGAGCACGGGCCCAGGAGTCTGAAGGACCTGGGTTTTAATCCCAGTTCTGCCACTTGTCCGCTGTGTGACCATGGGTAAGTCACTTCACTTCTCTGTGCCTCTGTTACCTCTTCAATAAAATGAGGATTAAGACAAGGAAGCCCCATGTGGGGTAGGGACTGTGTCCAACCTGATTAGCTTGTATCAATCCCAGGGCTTAGTACAGCGCCTGGCACATAGTAAGCGCTTAACAGCATTAAAAAGAAAGTTTTAAGAAGAGCTCATCTCATATTTATTTGGGGTATATTGACCAAGTGTAGTGACAGATTTTTTTTGTCTGATTGTCCTTGAAAGTTATTTTTTGCCTTGTAGTTTTAAAATTTCAATTTCATATTATATCTGCTAAATTGTAGGCAGAAGACATGATTAGATCAAGGGGTTCATCGAATTTTAAAAAAAGAAACATCAATCCCGTTTTTGAAATAAAATCCACCCAGTCTTAAAGGTCAGAATCAGATCGGGCTGGAGAGTTTGAAGTTGCATTGTCAAGGGATTGGGCTTGTTCTTTAAGAAATGTGTTTGTGCATGAATTCTTTGGGTTAAAGGAAGCTTAATGAGGATTTTTCTCTTGTCAGGTTGCATGAGACTCGATCAGGAGACATCTGTAACGCATGTGTGCTTCTGGTGAAAAGATGGAAAAAGCTGCCAGCGGGATCCAAAAAAAACTGGAATCATGTTAGTGACCGGTTCCTCCCTTTTGTACTTCTTATGCCTTGTGAAAAGCGGAGCTTCCTTTTTTTCCTCATCAGAAGGAAGATCGCTTCAAGAACTCTATCGAGAATATTAATTTTGGTTTTTTGCCAAACGCTCAGTTCTCGAGAAGCAGCGTGGCCCGGTGGTTAGAGTGTGGACCCCGCAGTCGGAAGGACCAGGGTTCTAATCCCACCTCTGCCACTTGTCTGCTGGGTGGCTTTGGGCAAGTCATTTCAGCTCCCCGGGCTTCAGTTCCCTCATCTGCAAAATGGGGATTAATACCATGAGCCCACTGTGGGACATGGACTATGTCCGGCCTGATTAGCTTGTATCTTCTCCAGCTCTTAGTAGAGAGGTACGTAGTCAGCGCTTAATAAATACCATTTAAAATAAAAAACCCTCGCTTTTAACAGCATGTTAAGTAAGGGAGAAGGAGGTATGGGTTTGCTTTTTGCTTTCGTGCAGTGGTCAGACCTCTATCTGTTGTACCTACCACAATGGTGTTGAAGATATTTAGAAGGTCCCGAATGGCTGCTGACTTAGAATTTCAAATTTCATCTTAATTTAAAAGCCCTCAGAGGAGGGAAACAAGCAAATCTTTTCATAAAAGGTGGCTCCCTGCTTTTAAACTTGGGCTGGCTTGCTGAGGTCTTGACTGTCACGACAGGCCATTCTGGTGGAGCTGGGCCCACGATTCATTCAGTCAGTCGTATTTATTGAGCACTAACTGTGTGCAAAGCACTGTACTGAAAGCTTTGCCAACGTGTGGTGTTTGCTCAGCATCATGTAGAGCTTGGTGTGGTCCTTACTGGTGTTTAGGTAGTTAACAGAGCCAAGGGATGGGTTCTTTTGGCCGTTCTGGGGGTGACGTTGAACAGTGGAGCGAACATTTCACCATAATAATAATTTCTCTGGTGTTTAAGCGCTTACTATGTGCCAAGCACTTGTTCTAAGTGCTGGGGTAGATAGGTCATCAGGTCGGACACCATCCCTGTCCCACATGGGGTTCACAGACTGCACTTAGTACAGTGCTCTGCACATAGTAAGCGCTCAATAAATACTATTGAATGAATGAATGAATAATCTCCATTTCACAGATGAAGGAATGGAGGCAGAAAGAAGAGAAGGGACTTGCCCAAAATCACACCACAAAATGGCAGAACCGGGATTAGAACCCAGGTCCTCTCACTCCTGGGGCCCATGCTGTATCCACTAGGCCACGCTGCTGCTCTGTTGTTGGCAGTGTAATATAGTTACCTTTTTTAATTTTGTGTTTTTTATGGTATTTCATTCATTCAGTCGTATTTATTGAGCACTTATTGTGTGCAGAGCACTGTACTGAGCGCTTGGAAGAGTACAGTACAAGAATAAACTGACATTCCCTGCCCATGATGAGTTTACAGTCTAGAGAGGGGGAGACAGTCATCAAAACAAAGAAATAAATTTGCAGATGTGGACATAAGTGCTATAGGGCAGGGAGGGGGAACGAGCAGAGGGAGCAAGTCAGGGGCAACGCAGAGGGGAGTGGGAGATGAGAAAAAGTGTGACTTAATCTGGGAAGGCGTCTTGGAGGAGATGGGCCATCAATAAGGTTTTGAAGTTGGGGAGGTAATTTTCTGTAGCATTTGAGGAGGGAGGGCATTCCAGGCCAGAGGCAGGAGGTGGGCCAGGGCTCGGTGGCGAGACAGGTGAGACTAAGGCACATTAAGGTGGGCAAGTCACTTAACTTCTCTGTGCCTCAGTTCCCTCATCTGTAAAATGGGGATTAACGCTGAGCCTCACGTGGGACAACCTGATTACCCTGCATCTACCCCAGCGCTTAGAAAAGTGCTCTGCACAAAGTAAGCGCTTAACAAATACCAACATTATTATTATTAAGAAGATTAGCACCAGAGGAGCAGAGCGTGCGGGCTGGGTTGGAGGAGGAGAGAAGTGAGGAATAGGTAGAAGGGGGCAGGGTAATGGAGAGCTCTAAAGCCAATGGTGAGGAGATTTTGTTGGCTATGGAGGTGGATAGGCTACCACTGAAGATTTTTGAGGAGGGGAATGACGTGTCCTGAACGTTTTTGTAGAAAAATGATCCAGGCAGCCGAATGAAGTATGGACTGGAGTGGGGAGAGGCAGGAGGTGGGGAGGTCAGCAAGGAGGCTGATACAGTAATCAAGGCGGGATTGAATGAGGGATTGGTTTAACTTGGTAGCAGTTGGATGGAGAGGAAATGGTGGACTTCAGCATTCATTCATTCAGTAGTATTTATTGAGCGCTTACTATGTGCCAAGCACTGTACTAAGCGCTTGGAATGTACAATTGGGCAACAGATAGAGACAGTCCCTGCCCATTGACGGGCTCAAAGTCTCATCGGGGGAGACGGACAAAAACAGTGTCGTGAAGGTCGGACCGACAGGATTTGGTGCCAGATTGAATATGTGGGTTGAATGCCGGAGAGGAGTGAAGGATAACGCCAAAGTTATGGGCTGGTAAGACAAGAAGGATAGCGATGCTGTCTACAGTGATGAGAAAGTCATGGGGAGGACAGGGTTTGGGTGGGAAGATGAGGAGTTCTATTTTGGACATCTTAAGTTTGAAGCAACTGAAGGACGTCCAAGTAGAGATATTTTGAAGGCAGGAGGGAATGCAAGTCTGGAGAGAGAGAAGTGATCAGGGCCGGAGATGGAGATTTGGGTTTCATCTGCTTAGAGGTGATAGTTGAAGCCAAGGGAAGGAATGAGTTCTCCAAGGGAGTGGGTGTAGATGGAAAATAGAAGGGGACCCAGAACTGAACCTTAAAGCACCCCCACAGTTAGGGGGTGGGAAGTAGAGGAGTCCGGGAAAGGGACTGAGAATGAATGGCCAGAGAGATAAGAGGAGAATGACAGCGGGTGTAGACAACTCGCTCAAGGTTTCGGAGAGGAATGATAGGAGGGAGATGGGGCAAACGCTGGAGGGAGCCAGGTGGTCAAGGGAGGGTTTTTTTTAGCATAGGGGAGACGTGGGCATGTTTGAAAGCCAATGGAGAGTGAAAGGTTTTTAAGCACTAATAATAATGTTGGTATTTAAGTGCTTACTATGTGCAGAGCACTGTTCTAAGCACTGGGGTAGATACAGGGCAATCAGATTGTCCCACGTGAGGCTCACAGTCTTCATCCCCATTTTACAGATAAAGGAACTGAGGCCCAGAGAAGTGAAGTGACTTGCCCACAGTCACACAGCTGCCAAGTGGCAGAGCTGGGATTCGAACCCATGACCTCTGACTCCCAAGCCCGGGCTCCTTCCACTGAGCCATGCTGCTTCACACACACTGTTCTAAGATCTGGGGTAGGTTCAGGTTAATTAGGTCAGATTCAGTCCCTGTCCCACGTGGGACTTACAGTCTAAGTAGGAGGGAGAGCAGGTATTTCATTTTCTAGTTGGAACCGAGGAGTTCAAGTGACTTGCCCGAGGTCTCCCAGCCAGCAGTTGGCTGAGCCGGGATTAGAAACCAGATCCTCTGACTCCCAGGCCCATGCTCTTTCCACTAGGCCGTGTTGAAGCAAGAGTGGACTGGCCTTCTTAGAAGTTATTCAGTCTTCATTGTTCTCTTCCAGGTGGTGGATGCCCGAGCAGGGCCCAGTCTGAAGACGACACTGAAACCAAAGAAAGTCAAAACTCTCTCTGGAAGCAGAATAAAAAGCAACCAGATCAGCAAGCTACAAAAGGAATTCAAACGCCACAGTAAGTTGGCCATCAAGCTAAATGGGTTGGGTGGACACAGTCCCTGTCCCACATGGGGCTCACAATCTTCATCCCCATTTTACAGTGGAGTGAACTGAGGTCCAGAGAAGTGAAGCGACTTGCCCAAGGTCACACAGGAGATGTGGTAGAGCCGGGATTAGAACCCAGGTCCTTCTGACTCCCAGGCCCGGACTCCATCCACTAGGCCAAGCTGCTTCGATGGCTTCGGACCATCAGGTTTTGTGGTGGGAGAGAAGCTGTGCTGAGGAGGAGATCATTTTTGTCGCCATGAACCTTTTAATATTAAAACCCCCCCACACAAATGACTTTAATTCTTTACTTTTTTGAAAGGCCTACTCTATTTGTTTCACTCATTATCTCCTCCTCTTCATGTATTTTGCTTTCCTAAGCAGTTTTTCGTGGGTTCATACCAGTTGGCACATTGTGGCCTTGATTTTTCTCAACGCCACACTTGAAATTTTGGAGGAGGGACATGAGGAGCCACTTTCCAACATGGCACTCTCATCTTTAAAATTGGCTTGGCAGCATGTGTTGGGTTCTGGCAATCTGGAGACTGCGCTAATGAGCTGGTGCTAGCCCCTAAATTGTAAATACTTAGCCTCCCTATTGTTATTTTGTGTGTGTGTGCGCGCACACACATATATACATATAGAAATGATAAATTATGTCCATCTGGCTGAGTATTCTGGCCCAGAACTTGGTGGTGTTTTTTTTTTGTTGTTGTTTTTTGTTCGTTTTTGTTTTCATGGCATTCGTTAAGTGCTTACTTTGTGCCAGGCACTGTTCTAAGCACTGGGGTAGACACAAGCTAATCAGGTTGGACACAGTCCATGTCCCGCATGGGATTCACAGTCTCAATCCCCATTTTACAGAAGCGACTTGCCCAAGATCACTCAGCGGACAAATGGAGGAGCCGGGATTAGACCCCATGACTGACTCCCAGGCCCGTGCTCTACCCGCTACGTCATGCTGCTTCCCGCATCCACCCCAGCACTTACTACAGTGTATGGCACGTGATAAGTGTGTCACCCATACCACGGTTACTATTATTTATATGGGAAGCAGCGCGGCTCAGTGGAAAGAGCCCGGGCTTGGGAGTCAGAGGTCGTGGGTTCTAATCCCGGCTCCACCACTTGTCTGCTGTGTGACCTGTGCAAGTCATTTAACTTCCCTGTGCCTCAGTTCCCTCATTCGTAAAATGGGGATGAAGACTGTGAGCCCCACATGGGACAATTTGATTAGCTTGTATCTACCCCAGCATTTAGAACGTAGTAAGCGCTCAACAAATATCACTATTATTATTTATAAAACGTATAATGCGTTTTCCTCCCTCTTCTCAGATTCCGACGCTCACAGCACCACCTCAAGTGCCTCTCCGGCTCAGTCCCCGTGCTACAGTAACCAGTCGGATGACGGGTCTGACACAGAGATGGCGTCGGGGGCCAACAGAACACCAGTCTTCTCCTTCTTGGATCTCACCTATTGGAAAAGGTACAAACCAACCGGCAGTGGGTTCCGCAAGTTGCCAACTGTCGTAAGGATAGACCGCTGCAGCCCGTTTCCTCAGCAATTAAATGGCTTTTCGGAAACGGGTGGTGATGCACACGGCATTTGTGGAACGGGATAATAATGGGGGTGGGAGTGGGAGTTCATCCTGACAAAAGAATATTTGAAAATTTTTTTTTATCCAGTTTCAAGCATTGATAGGCTCAGTGGTAAAGTCACTATGTGAGCCCCAATGGGACAACCTGATTATCTTGTATTCTCCCCCCGCCACCCCCTCCAGCACTTATAATAGTGCTTGGCACATAGTGTTTAACAAATGCCATCATTATTATTATTAAAGTCACAACCTAGGCAGCTGATTCTAATAGTAATAATGTTGGTATTTGTTAAGCGCTTACTAAGTGCAGAACACTGTTCTAAGCGCTGGGATAGATACGGGGTAATCAGGTTGTCCCACGTGAGGCTCACAGTCTTAATCTCCGTTTTACAGATGAGGGAACTGAGGCACAGAGAAGTTAAGTGACTTGGCCACAGTCACACAGCTCACAAGTGGCGGAGCCGGGGGTTTTATAGTGGCCTCCACTTTAGACTGTGAGCCCCGTGTGGGACAGAGGGACTGTGTCCAACCCGATTTGCTTGTACCCACCCCGGTGCGTAGTACAGTGCCTGACACTACGTCATTGTTGTTGAGCTGATTATCTTGGATCCGTCCCAGCGCTCAGTACAGTGCTTGATACATAGTATCATAGAGAAGCAGCATGACTCAATGGAACGAGCCCGGGCTTGGGAGAGGTCATGGGTTCTAATGCCGGATCTGCCACTTGTCAGCTATGTGACTTTGGGCAAATCACTTAACTTCTCTGTGGCCTCAATTACCTCATCTGGAAAATGGGGATTAAGACTGTGACCCCCATTTGGGACAACCTGATTACCTTCTACGCCCCCGGTGCTTAAAACAGTGCTTGGCACATAGTAAACACTTAACAAATGCCATCATCATCATAGTAAATGCTGAACAAAAATACCATAATCATTATTGCCATGAGCCCCATGTGGGACAGGGACTGTGTTCAACCTGATTGACTTGTGTTCATTCACTCAGTTTTATGTATTGAGCACTTAACTGTGTGCAGAGCACTGTACTAAGTGCTTGGAAAGTACAGTTTACCCCAGCACTTAGAACAGTGCCTGTTACATAGCACTGAACAAATACTATAATTAATAAGTAAATCTTTTTTGAAGGTAGTTTCTCCTAAGTACACCCCAGTTTAATTTCCAGCAGAGGGTGGGAACATTTCCTTCAGAGGTGGCTGGTGCACACCGGGGTATAATTTTGAGGAGAAGCAGTGTTGCTTAGTGGATAGAGCACGGGCCTGGGAGGCAGAGGACCTGGGTTCTAATCCCGTCTCTGCCCCTTGTCTGCTGTATAGCCTTGGACAAATCACTTCACTTCTTTGTGCCCCAGTTACCTCATCTGGAAAATGTGGATTAAGACTCTGAGCCCAGTGTGGGACAGGGACCGTGTCCAACCTAACTTGTATCTACCCCAGCGCTTAGAACAGTGAGTGACACATAGTAAGCGCTTAACAAATGCCATCGTGATGAATATTGACTTCTTGGCAAATATATTTAAAAAAAAAAAGGATGAAATCATGGAAATGCCACTGGTAGTTGACGACAGATTGCTTTTTCGTCGCATCCCATGTGTGTTCCCGTCTGATTTTGCTTTCGTTTTTCCTTCCAGACAAAAAGTGTGCTGTGGGATCATCTATAAAGGGCGCTTTGGGGAGGTCCTTATAGACACACATCTCTTTAAACCTTGCTGTAGCAAGAAGGCAGCGGCCGAGAAGCCAGAAGAGGAATCCCCGAAGGCCCTGCCCATCGCCTCTCAGGAGGAATGGTGATGGTCCTTTGAAACTCTGGAAAGGCAACGCCGAGAGAATCTGCTAATCTGCCAAAAGACCGTCTCTCTAATTGTTTGGGTTTTTTTTTTCTACAGTTTTACAAACTCCCCAGCCAGCGTCTGTCTTAGGATAAAGGATTGTACATACTATTTAAGATGCTAAGTATTTCATAGGGAAGCTGTTTGCTGCTGTAAAGTGCTCTTTAAGTCTTTTTTTATGATCTTTTTCAATTCGTTCTCCTAATGAGTCAGCCTCGGGATTATCGGGGGTGGGGGTGGGGGTGGATCTGTTGTACGATACGTAGTTTAGTCTTCCTGTATTGAGAAGCGGTGGTTGTTGGGTATTTTTTCGGTTGGCCAGTAGCAATTCTTTTCCCCCCGGCAGCAGAAAGTCGATCAGAGCTCAGCCAGAGAAACTTCCCCGAACGGATATTTAAAATTTATCGTGAAACACGCCAGTCTTGCAAAGATTCTTAGGGCCCAGACCTGTACTACTGACATTTCGAAGCAAGACCAAGTGTTATTAGCCCGCCAAGCGTCACAGGGGAAAAGAGTTGCAATTATCCAGCGGGGAGTCGGCGGAATTAAGGATAAGGGTAAAACCACCCTAAAGTGGAGTTGAGTTCTGTCGTCTCCTTCCTCAGATCTAAGAGGGGGTAAGAGTAAGCTGTTAAATTGAAACCCCAGATCTTGCTGGGGAGGTCTTTAAGACTCGAGCCTCCTGTCCTTCCTTCAGCTCCTGCCAAGGTAGGGAACATAGTCTATCTATTGATGGGCTGTGAAAGAAACAGCAAACCCTCTTAGGGAAGCAAATTACAAATGTTCAGGGAGCTTGGAGCAAAACGAAAACGTAATGTTTAAGTGCATTTTCCTGTGGGATTTACATGGATGTAAATAATTCATTCAGTCGTATTTATTGAGCGTTTACTGTGTGCAGAGCACTGTACTGAGCGCTTGGGAGAGTCCAATATAACAGTCAACAGATGTATCCCCTGCCCACAAGGAGCTTACAGTCTCTTCTGTTTATTTTGTGACCGTTGCCTGCAGCGTCGGTGACTATTTTACGAATACCATGGATTGATGTCCTCGAGGACGCGTTCGATTCCGTTTTAGCTCTGGATTTCTTCGGTCGATCTTCGGTGTCACCTACGGGTGCGGCCATTTGACTTGTTTCGACCTCTTGGGATGGGCAGCACCGTCCACTGCTATGAGTTTATTCGTTGTGTTTTACTTGTATGTTTAATGTCACATTTCACAAGGAAGGGAGGTTGGGATACGAGCGAGGTGTGGTTTTTTTTCACATGAGTTTAGAAAGCGGAGACTTTGAGATCAAATAAATGCTACACGCGTAGCTATACGGTTTTAAATACGTTTTAAGAAAATTCTCTACCAATTAAAGTAGGACCAACTTATTCTGGGGGCAAGTTCACAACTCTTCTTAGAGAAGCGGCACGGCGTAGTGGGTAGAGCACAGACCTGGGAGTCGTCAGAAGGTCATGGGTTCTCATCCCGGCTCGTCTAATTGTCTGCCGTGGGACCTTGGGCAGGTCCCTTCACTTCTCCGGGCCTCAGTTGCCTCATCCGTAAAATGGGGAGTGAGACTGTATCCAACCCGATTTGCTCGAATCCACCCCAGCGCTTAGTACAGTGCCTGGCACACAGTAAACGCTTAACAGATGCCACAATGATTATTACTATTATTTTCTGAAAGTTTGGGATTGAGGGAGGGGCTATTCAAACCGAAGATAGGGAGGAATCGATCCTTTTAAGGATGAATTTGGAGAAGTGGGGACAAGAAGTCCTACTAATAATAGTCGGGGTACTTGTCAAGCGTTTACTCTGCGTCAAACACTCTGTCAAGCTCTCGGGTCGATAGAAGGTAATCCGGTTGGACACAGTTCCCGTCCCGTGTGGGGCTCATGGTAGAAGTGGGTACTTCACCCCCGTTTTGCGGAAGAGGAAACGGCGCCGAGAAGCGAAGCGACTTGCCCAAGGTGAGCAAGCAAGCGGTGGAAGGGGGATTAGAATCCAGGTCCTCTGACTCCCTTGCCTGCCTGCAATCCAGAAGACCACACTGCTCTGTAATAAACCAGTGCATTACCAGTTGTCCAGGAATCCAACCGTTTGAATTGGGAGCCTGCCATCTTCTTGCTAAGGAGAAAGCACCAATCTCAAAACTTTCGCACGCACGTACTGCACAGCGAAAACGGAGAGTTAAGAGTCGTCAGCCCTGACAAAACCGTGATCTTTAAATTGCATGCCAGAACTTTCGTTTTATCATCTCCTAAGCATCTTCTCCTGAGTTACTGTTTAAATGTCACTGTGGTTTTTGTACATTTATGGCTGCAGTATTGGTGGTAGAATATACTATATACTATGGATCATCTCTACTTCTGTATTTATTTATTTATTGCTGGACCTCAACCGCAGACTTCTTCCCTCCCCTTCCCCCCCACCTCTTCCTTTGCCTATAGGTTGTGTACTGTATGTAGTTATGCACTTTGTATTAATGTATTAGAAATCTACAGATCTGTTTTGTACTTTTTTATACTGTTCATACACTTATAATCAAAACTTTTCTTAGACAATTGAATAAATTTAGTCTTATTTAGAAAAAAAGGTACATTTTCCTTTGGTGGTTTTTTTGTATCACTGTGTCATTTCCCATTTGAAGAAGGGGGCTCAGAACAGTGGCAGAGTCTGGAAGGGTTAGAATCTCCTGGGGGTGACACAAACAGACCCATTGTCCGTCCGTCTCCCCCGATTAGACCGTAAGCCCGTCAAAGGGCAGGGACTGTCTCTATCTGTTTTGTACAGATTTGTACATTCCAAGCGCTTAGTACAGTGCTCTGCACATAGTAAGCGCTCAATAAGTACTAATGAATGAATGAACTATTAACACAACTGATCTGGCCATTCATTCATTCGTATTTATGGAGCGCTATCTGTGTGCAGAGCACTGTACTGAGCATTTGGAAAGTACAATTCGGCAACAGAGACAATCCCTGTCCACACAGGCTCACAGTCTAGAGCGGGGGAAGACAGGCATCAAAACTCTAGGAAGGAGAAGAGGGATCGAATCCCCATTTTACAGGTGAGGAAATTGAGGCGCTGGAGAAGTTAAGTGACTTAACCAAAGCCAGCAAGCATTTGGCAGAGTTGGGATTAGAACCCTGATCCTCTGAATCGCAGGCACGTGCTCTTCGTACTAGGGCGTGCTCCTTCCGCGGAGCGCTGTACTAAGCGCTGGGGAGAGTACACTGTCAGAGTTGGAAGACGTTCCCTGCCCACAATGAGCTTACAGTCTAGAGATGGAGCCAGACAATACAAGTAAATAATATGTAATATATATAGATATCCCCTTCGACTAAGCTCGTTATGGGCAGGGATTGTCACTGTTTATTGTTTTACCGCTCCCAAGCGCTCAGTACAGTGCTATGATAATGGTGTTTGTTAACCACTTGCTATGTACTGAGCACTGAAGTTAGTACAGAAGTTCTTCACAAATAATTATTAATATAAGTTAAATAGGCCAGATGCAGCCCCTGTCCCATGTAGAGCCTGCAGTTCAGGAGGGAGGAAAGATATTTGATCCCCATTTTACAGATGTAAAAATTGAGGCACAGAGAAGTTAAACGACTTCCCCAAATGTCACACCCAAGCATCAGCTACTCCCTTCCTGATGGACGTCTTGCTAAGTATTGCACCTTGGGTGGGGTTCTTGGCCTTAACTTTTTCTGCCTCATTCACATGTTTGCATACTATTTCTTCAACCTTTTGTCAAGCTACTCCTCGCAACCACCTTCTACAACATAAAGTGGTTGTGAATGTAAACTCAAAAACAGGGACCCTCTTCAAACTTTCACTCTCTGCTCCAAGCACTTTAAATATTGTCCTTTTACACCCGATAAGGACTCGATAATAATTGTGGTATTTATTAAGCGCCTACTATGTGCCAGGCACTGTACAAAGCGCTGGAGTAGATACGAGGTAAGAGGGTTGGACACAGTCCCTGTCCTGCAGGGCCTCAGTCTTAATCCCCATTTTGCCGACTTGTTCATTGCAAGCGCTTAGTACAGTGCTCTGCACATAGCGCTCAATAAATACTATTGAATAAATGAATGAAATCAAGTAGGCACAGAGAAGTGAAGAGAATTGCCCAAGGTCGCACAGCAGACGGGGCAGAACTGGGATTGGGACCCATGACCTGACTCCCCAAGCCTAGGCTCTATCCACTAGGCCATGCTGTTTCTCTGATAAATACCAATTTTTTCATTTGTATAATCAAGGAAATAGAGATCCAAAGAGCTTTAGCAGCTTGCTTCAGATCATCAATGACGGAAGTCCAGACTGGACCTCGTATCGGTCTTTAAATCTCTTCTCGGGATGACACGTGATCCGATAGATGAATTCACCGCCAGGACTGGTGAAATCACTAATTAGATTTATTGAGCACCTATTGAATAGAGAGAACTGGTCTAAGCGTTAAGAAGGATGAAGTTCAAAGAGATGAATCTCTGCTTTCTATGAGTTTTGTTTACTTGGCGGAGGAAGAAACAAGTAAGATGTTGTGGGAGGAGGAAGGTGATATATGAATGTCAGTAAATAAGAGAATGTCTTCTCTCATGCTTTTGAGTCGTCTCTGACCCGTAGCGATATCATGGATGCATCATGGCATAGTGGATAGAGCCTGGGCCTGGGAATCAGAAGGTTATGGGTTCTAGTCCCAGCTCCATCATTTGTCTGCTGTGTGACCTTGGGCAAGTCACTGCATTTCTCTGTGCCTCAGTTTCCTCATCTGTAAAATGAGACTGCGAGCCCTATGTGGGTCAGGGACTGTGTCCAATCCAATTTGCTTGTTTCCACCCCAACACTTAGTACAGTGCCTGGCACATAGTAAGCAATCAACAAATACCATAATTATTATCATTCATAAAATCCACCCCCTCCACCTGTGCTTCCTACCCCATCTCCCTTCACATTTTATCTTAAAACACTTGCCCTCTCCCTTCTTCCCTCCCTGACCACCGTCTTCAGCTGTTCACTCTCCAGTGGCTTCCTTCCCACTGCTTTTAAGCATAGTCATGTCTCCCTATCCCCCCCAAAAAACCCTCCCTCGGCCCCACAGCTCCCTCCAGTTATCGCCCCGTCTCCCTCCTACTGTTTCTCTCTAAGCTCCTTGAGTGAGTTGTCTACACCGGCCGCCTCCACTTCCTCTGCTCCAATTCGCTCCTTCATCCTCTCCAATCTGGCTTCCATCCCTGTAACTCCACGGAGACCGCCCTCCCAAAGGTCACCAGTGTCCTTCTTCGTGCCAAAGCTGACGACCTCTACTCCATCCCGAGCTTCCTTGACCTCTCAGCTGCCTCGGACACTGTGGGCCACCCCCTTCTCCTGGAAATGTTATCCAACCTCGGCTTCACTGACACTGTCCTCTCCTGATTCTCCTCTTTTCTCTGGCTATTCCTCCCAAATTTACATCTCTAGCGCCCTGATTTTCTCCTCTGCAGTCTCACGTTTCCTCTTGCCTCGAAGACATCTCTATTAGGATTGTCCCACCAACACCTCCAACTTAGTATGTCCAAAACAGAACTTCTCATCTTCCCACCCAAACCCTGTCCTCCCACTGACTTTCCCGTCACTGTAGACAGCACCACCATCCTCCCTATCTCACCAGCCTGTAACGTTGGCATCCTTGACTCGTCTCTCACACAACCCGCATTATTCAATCTGTCACCGATTCCTGTCATTTGAACCTTCACAACATTGCTAAAATCCATCCTTGACTCTCCCTTCAAACTGTTACTACGTGAATCCAAGCACGTATCCTATCCTGCCTGGATTACCGCCTCAGCTTCATTCATTCATTCATTCATTCATTCATTCAATAGTATTTATTGAGCGCTTACTATGGGCAGAGCACTGTACTAAGCGCTTGGAATGTACAGGTCGGCAACGGAGATAGTCCCTGCCCTTTGACGGGCTTACAGTCTATCACCGACCTCCCTGCCTCCTGCCTCTCCTCATTCCAGTCCATACTTCATTCTGTTGCCTGACTTATTTTCATTCATTCAGTACAATCGCATTTACTGAGCACTTGCTCCGTGCAAAGCATTGTACTAAGCGCTTGGGAGGTTACATTACAACAACAGACACATTCCCTGCCCACAACGAGCTCACAGCCTAAAGGGGAAGACAGACACTAATATAAATAAATAAATGAATGACAGGTCTATACATATGGGCTGTGCTGATGGGAGGGAGGATGAACGAGGGGAGCAAGTCAGGGCGACGCAGAAGGGAGTGAGAGGAGAGGAGGGCTTAGGGAAGGCTTCTTGGAGGAGATGGGCCTTCAATAAGACTTTGAAGTGGGGGAGAGACATCTGTCTGATTGGAGGAGGGAGGGTGTTCCCGGCCAGAGGCAGGATGTGGGCGAGAGGCGGATGGCCATAGATGAGATTTTATTTTAATTAAAATCCTCTGAGTCCATGTTTCTCCTATCTTCCAGAATCTTCAGTGGTTGCCCATCCACCTCCACAACAGATGTTTTAAAAAACAGTCTATCAGCCTGCCCCCTCCTACCTCACCTCGCTGATTTCCTCCTCCAACCCAGCCCGCTCACTCCGCTCCTCTGATGCCAACCTACTCGCCGTACCTCCATCTCGTCTATCTCGCCACCGGCCCCTCGCCCACATCCTGCCTCTGGCCTAGAGCTCCCTCCCCCCTTCATATCTTAAAGACCGCCGGTCTCCCCACCTTCAAAGCCTTATTAAAATCACATCTCTGCTATGAGGCCTTCCGTGACGAAGTCCTCGTTTCCCCTCCTCCCTCTCCCTCCCGCCTCACCTTTACACTTGGGTATATATCTGTCACTTCTTTTAATGTCTGTCTCCCCTTCTGGATCGTAAGCTCCTTGTGGGCAAGGATAATGATAATGTTGGTATTTGTTAAGTGCTTACTATGTGCAGAGCACTATTCTAAGCGCTGGGGTAGATACAGGGTCATCAGGTTGTCCCACGTGAGGCTCACAGTCTTCATCCCCATTTTCCAGATGAGGTAACTGAGGCACAGAGAAGTAAAGTGACTTGCCCACAGTCACATGGCTGACAAGTGGCAGAGACGGGATTCAAACCCATGACCTCTGACTCCCAAGCCCGGGCTCTTTCCACTGAGCCACGCTGCAAGGATCATATCTACCGACTCTCTTGTATTGTACTCTCCCAAGCCCTTAATACAGGGCTCTGCACACAGTAAGTGCTCAATAAATACGATCGATTGATCAGTACAATCTGAGGTGGCAAATTCAGGGGAAGCTTCCTGGAGGAGGGGGTGTTTTCAGGCTTTGATTATTAATAATAATAACAAAAGTATTTGTTAAGCACTTAACTATGGGCCAGGCACTGTACTAAGCACTGGGGTGGATACAAGCAGATGGGGTTGGACACAGTCCCTGTCCCACATGGGGCTCATGGTCTCAATCCCCATTTTACAGATGAGGTCACTGGTCTGGAGGGCTTGAAGTGGTCAGAGCCCGGGCCTGGGAATCAGAAGGTCATGGGTTCTAATCCCAGTTCTGTCACTTGTCTGCTGTCCGACGTGGGGCAAGGCACTTCACTTCTCTGGGCCTCAGCTCATCTGTAAAATGAGATTAAGACTGTGAGCCCCATGTGGGATATGGACCGTGTCCAACCTTGTGTCTATTCCAGCGCTTAATACAGTGCCTGGAACATAGTAAGTTCTTAACAAGTACAATTTTAAAAAAGAAGAGGGTAGGGGAAAAGGCAGCAGTGTTGCCTAGTGGAAAGAGCATGGGCCCGGGAGTCAGAGGACCTGGGTTTATTCTTTTAGTGTACTCTCCCATGTGCTTAGTACAGTGCTCTGCACAAAATAGGGGAAGCAGCGTGGCTCAGTGGAAAGAGCCTGGGCTTCAGAGTCAGAAGTCATGGGTTCGAATCCCTGCTCTGCCACTTGTCAGCTGTGTGACTGTGGGCAAGTCACTTAACTTCTCTGTGCCTCAGTTCCCTCATCTGTAAAATGGGGATTAACTGTGAGCCTCACGTGGGACGACCTGATTATTCTGTATCTCCCCCAGCGCTTAGAACAGTGCTCTGCACATAGTAAGCGCTTAACAAATACCAACATTAAGCGCTCAATAAATACTGAACTGGCTGACTGACTGAAATGCCTAGGTGGCATTGCAAATTTAAGATTCTCCTCTAAACACTTCGCTTGGATCCGAAGCACGGTGTCCTTTAACCGTGTAAATCTGAGTTCACCGCACACTGTTTCTCCTGAAAGCACGTTCCACCAGAGATTCAGGCCGGGCAATGCCTGAATCCCCAAGCCGTTGGGAAACCGATTTAGTAAGACTTTAAAACCGGGACTGCTGATTATCAATCAATCAGTCAGGCAATGGGATTTATTATTACTGTTATCATTATTATTAATAGTGGTATTTAAGTGCTAACCATGTGCCAGGCACTGTACTAAGCACTGGGGTGGGTACAATGGGTTTGAATCCCAGCTCCGCCACTTGTCAGCTGTGTGACTTTGGGCAAGTCACTTAACTTCTCGGTGCCTCAGTTCCCTCATCTGTAAAATGGGGATTAAGACTGTGAGCCCCACGTGGGACAACCTGATTCCCCTGTGTCTACCCCAGCGCTTAGAAAAGTGCTCGGCACATAGTAAGCGCTTAACAAATGCCAACATTATTATTATTATTATTATTATTGTTACAAGCAGATCAGGTTGGACACAGCCCCTGTCCCACAAGGGGCTCCCAGTCTCAATCCCCATTTTACAGATGAGGGAACTGAGGTCCAGAGAAGAGAAGTGACTCACCCAAGGTCACATAACAGACAAGCGGTAGAGCCGGGATCAGAACCCAGGTCCTTCCGACTCCCAGGCCCGTGCTCTATCCACCAGGCCACACTGAGCGCTTACTGTGTGCAAAACACCGTACTAAGCTCTGGTAGGAAGTAAAATTAATAATAACTATAATAATAATTATGATATTTGTTAAGCTCCTATTATTTACCAAGCACTGAATTGGGAGCTGGGGTAGATATGAAATTAAGTCCCACATGGGGTTCACGTTCCAAGTCGGAGGGAGAACAGGTCCCATCGTGCAGATGAGGGAACTGAGACATAGAGAAGTGAAATGACTTCCCCAAGGTCATACATTAGGAGTTAGACTCCCCGGCTTGTGCTCTTTCCCCTAGGCCATGCTGCTTCCCTGCTTGCTCCGAGGAGGCTTCTTTTTGTCTTCGACTCACGGCTACGCAGCAGTCAAGGGTGAAACGACTTCCCCGAGGTCACACAGTAGATAAGTGGCAGAATCAGGACTAGAACTCGGGTGCTTCTGACTCCCAGGCCCGGGCTCTATCCACTACGTCAAAAGATTCATGTTTTCATAAGCCTTTTCCTCATAAAGTCTGGGGAATAAGGAACAGACCCCACAGCAGATCAGGATTTGACTCATTACGGGCAGGGAATGTGTCTGCTAATTCTGCTGTATTGTTCCCTCCCACACGTTTAGTACAGTGCTCAAGACTGTGAGCTCATTACGGGCAGGGAATGAGTCCGTTTGTTGTTATATTGCCTTCTCCCAAGCGCTTAGAACAGTGCTTTGCACACAGTAATAATAATGTTGGTATTTGTTAAGCGCTTACTATGTGCAGAGCACTGTTCTAAGTGCTGGGGGAGATACAGAATAATCAGGTTGTCCCACGTGAGGCTCACAGTTAGTTCCCATTTTACAGATGAGGTAACTGAGGCACCGAGAAGTTAAGTGACTTGCCCACAGTCACACAGCTGACAAGTGGCAGAGCCGGGATTTGAACCCATGACCTCTGATTCCCAAGCCTGGGCTCTTTCCACTGAGCCACATAAGCTCTCAATAAATACAATTGAATGAATGAATGAATGCTCTGCACCTAGCACTCAATAAATATACTTAATCGACGGCAGAAAACACACTCTCTAGACTGTCAGCTCGTTGTGGGCTGGGAATGTGTCTGTTTACCGTTGAAGTGTACTCTCCCGACCGCTTAGAACAGTGCTTTGCATACAGTAAACGCTCAGTAAATATGACTGAATGAATGAATGCTCTGTACATAGTAAGTGCTTAATAAATACAATGGAATAAATGAATAGTAAGTACTCAATTAATACACTTGATTGATGGCAAGAAATCACACACTCTTTAGACTGTCAGCTCGTCATGAGCAGGGATTGTGTTTGTTATTGTTATAGTGTAGTGTCCCAAGCGCTTACAACATTGCTTTGCACACGGTAAGCGTTCAATAAATACCATTGAGTGACAGAACATTCCTTTCGAACGGCTTGCCCGAAATCTAACACCGGTGTCATTCCCGGCATCTCCACAGGGTGATATGATTTTCACACAATTCTACTAATAAATCTGGTATTAAGCACTACCTATGTGGCAGGCACTGTTCTAAGCGCTGGGGGAGGGGATACAAGGAAATCCGGTTGGACACAGTCCCTGTCCCACAAAGGGCTCGCAATCTTCATCCCCGTTTTCTGGATGAGGGAACTGAGGCCCAGAGAAGTGAAGTGACGCCTCAGGTCATACAGCAGACAAGTGGCAGGGCCGGGATTAGAACCCATGACCTTCTGACCCCTAGGCCTGTGTTCTTTCCACTAGACCAGGCATTGTCAAGGCTGTAGAGATGTTCGTAACTTTGGAGGAGAACAGAAAGCAGCAAGAACAGAGGGGTAGTCAGTCCATCCTATTTATTGAGCGCTTACTATGTGCAGAGCACTGTTCTAAGCGCTTGGGAGAGTGCAGAACAACAATAAACAGACACATTCCCTGCTCACAATGAGCTTACAGTCTAGAGAGAGTGTGGTTTTCTGCAGTCAAACAAGTGTATTTATTGAGCTCTTGGGAGAGTACACTACAACGAACACACGACCTTGCAGTCCATTCAGTAATATTTATTGAGCGCTTACTATGTGCAGAACACTGTACTAAGCGCTTGGAATGTATGATTCGGCAACAGATAGAGACAATTGCTGCCCAAAGACGGGCTCACAGTCTAATCGGGGGAGACAGATGGCAGACAGTCTAGAGGGGGACATAGGCATTAATATAAATAAATAAATCTATAGGGTGGATGTTCTCAGTGAAGAGTTCTGCCCTCAGTAGATACTCTGGATGGATGGGCCAATCAAATAAATGGGCTGCCCTATTTAAAGATCACCTGCGTGGCTTAGTGGTAAAAGCACAGGCTTGGGAGTCAGAGGTCGTGGGTTCTAATCCCGGCTCTGCCACTTATGAGCTGTGTGACTTTGGGAAAGTCTCTTCACTTCTCTGTGCCTCAGTTCCCTCATCTGTAAAACGGGGATTAAAACTGTGAGCCCCAGGTGGGACAACCTGATGATCTTGTATCTCCCCCAGTGCTTAGAACAGAGCTTGGCCCATAGTAAGCACTTAATAAATACCATCATTATTATCATTATAACCTACTTAAAACTCACTGACTAATGGTAAACTTATGGAAGGCGGCTAATGGAGAAGCAGCATGGCCTAGTGGATAGAGCACAGGCCTGGGAGTCAGAAGGTCATGGGTTCTAATCCTGGCTCCACCATGTGTCTGGTGGGTGACCTTGGGCAAGTCACTTCACTTCTCTGGGCCTCAGTTGCCTTGTCTGTAAAATGGGGATTTAGAGTGTGAGCCCCATGTGGGACAGAGTCTGTGTCCAACCTGAGTTCCTTGTATCTACCCCTGCGCTTAGCACATGATAATGTTGGTATTTGTTAAGTGCTTATTATGTGCCAAGCACTGTTCTAAGCGCTGGGGGAGATACAGGGTAATCAGGTCCCATGCAGGGCTCACAGTCTTAATCCCCATTTTCCAGATGAGGTAACTGAGGCACAGAGAAGTTAAGTGACTTGCCCAAAGTCACACAGCTGACAAGCGGCAGAGCTGGAATTAGAACCCATGATCTCTGACTCCTAAGCCCGTGCTCTTTCCACTGAGCCACGCTGCTTCACATGGTAAGCGCTTAACAAGTACTATAATAATTATTATTAACTTAGCATTGGAAAGGAAAATGTGTAATGAGAAAGTCAAGAAGAAAGAAGAAATACAGGCAAGGAAACCTTTTCGACTGGGAGATGTCTTGATTTGCTGGATGGTTTCCTTCTGGCCGAAGGGAAGTCACAGAAGCACAAGGACCCTAAAAGTGTCCTCTCCGAGTATGAACTCCCGAATGGAAACCTGTCTGGGAGGGAGATTAGATCATTTTGTCCTTCAAAAAATGAAGATTTCAGAACAGAGGGGTTGGAATTTTCCTGTTTTCTCTGAAGAATTTTTCCCCTCTCCGTGCAACCTCTGTTTGGACAAATCACTTCACTTCTCTGTGCCTCGGTTTCCTCATCTGTAAAATGGGAAGAAAAACTGTGAGCCCCATGTAGGACAGGGACTGTTGTCCAACCTCATCAATCACTTTGTATCTACCCCAGAGCTTAGTACAGTCCCTGGCACGTAGTAAGTACTTAACAATTACCACAGTTATTATTGTTATTATTAATACTATTGGCCATTCTTCTGTGGATGAGATTTATTCCCTTTTGTCATGTCCTTGTGGAGATCAGCATTCAGCTGCCCAAGTAAGCCCAGTCCACTGCCTAGGGAACTGAGAAATATAATGGACAAAATCAACCTACTTGCCACTGTGGTAGAATATTTCCTTTTTGTGTCCTTTGTTTCCAGTTTCACAGTGATTCCAATGTAAGGGCTAATAATAAGGTTGGCATTTGGTAAGTGCTTACTATGTGCAGAGCACTGTTCTAAGCGCTGTGGTAGTTATGGGGTAATGAGGTTGTCCCACGTGAGGTTCACAGTTAATCCCCATTTTACAGATGAGGTAACTGAGGCCCAGAGAAGTGAAGTGACTTGCCAACAGTCACACAGCTGACAAGTGGTAGAGCCGGGATTTGAACCCCTGATCTCTGACTTCCAAGCCCGGGCTCTTTCCACTGAGCCATGCTGCTTCGCTAATGCCCTCTCACAGCACACGGTACTTTTTCAAAGGGATTTTACCCATCAGTCAATCGATCAATCACTTATTCATATTTATTGAGTGCTTAATGTGTGCAGAGTACTGTACTAAATGCTTGGGAGAGTACAATATAGTTGTTAGACCCATTCCCTGCCCACAGTGAGCTTATAGTCAGGCGGGGAACATGTCAGGAGGAGGGAAAGACAGATATCAATTCATTCATTCCTTCAGTCATATTTATTGAGCACTTACTTTGTGCAGAGCACTGTACTAAGCGCTTGGAATGTACAATTTGGCAATAGAGACAGTCCCTGCCCATTGATGGGCTCCCAGTCTAATCGGGGGAGACAGACGGACAAAAACAAGACAACTTAATCACGGTAAATAGAAGCAAGGGGATGGACACCTCATTAATAAAATAAATAGGGTAATAAAAATCTATACAAATGAGCACAGTGCTGAGGGGAGGGGAAGGGAGAGGGGGAGGAGCAGAGGGAAAGGGGGCTTAGCTGAGGGGAGGTGAAGGGGGGAAGGGGAAGGGAGCAGAGGGCGGAGGGGGAGCAGAGAGGGAGCAGAGGGAAAAGGGGAAGCTCAGTGTGGGAAGGCCTCTTGGAGGAGGTGAGTTCTCAGTAGGGCTTTGAAGAGGGGAAGAGAGTTAGTTTGGGGGAGGTGAGGAAAGTATTGTTATTCAGTCAATGATATTTATTCATTCATTCATTCAGTGGTATTTATTGAGAGCACTTACTGTGTGCAAAGCACTGCGCTAAGCACCCGGAAGCTAACAATATAACAACAAACAGACACATTCCCTGCCCACAGCGAGCTCACAGTCTAGAGGGGGAGACAGACATCAGTAGAAATACATAGACCGATAAATAAATAAATGACTGAGATGTACAGGCTTATTCAATCAATCGTATTTAGTGAGCGCTTACTGCGTGCAGAGCACTGTACTAAGCGCTTGGAAAGGACAATCTGGCAACAAATAGAGACAATCCTTCCCCAACAACGGGCTCCTTAATGAAAGCTGACAGTGAGGACAGAACTGTACTAAGCACATGGGAGAGTACAAGACAACGGAGTTGGTTGATATGTTCCTTGCCCACAAGGAGTTTAGAGTCTAGCAGACTGTATTCCCACCTATTAGAGGAGGAAACTGAGGCTCAGAGATGTTAGGTCACATATGAGAGAGTCTGTTGGAGCCATGAATCCGTCCCTTTATTTCTCCAACGTTCAATCCTCTGAGACACAGTCGCCCACAATAGCCTCAGCTCAGCTGAGGCTCGCACCCTTCCAACAACGGCAGATGGTGAAAAATTCAACCCACTGGTTGGTTTCCTTCCAGAACTCTCCGGGCACTTCTGAGGTGCTTTTCAAATGAAGGGAAGGAGCGGCCTTTGTTTACTACAATAGGGCAGAAGCCAGGGAGAAGTCTGGAGAGTGGAAATGGAGGAGCGAATGACCGTCATTTTCTCGTTTCCAACAAAGAGTAAACCCACAAAGTTGCAGTCCATCGCTAACGCCCCATCCGTTCAGTCGTGCGGATGAAAATCATTGAATGCCCCACCCCCCGACCAAGCTTGCCATAGGTTGTCTTAAATTAGGCCCCAAGGTAACTCCTAACGGACATAGATTTTAGAGACAGTTAATCGTAGCACTTCAAGTCTAACCGGATCCCGGCTGAACGTAGTAATGGTTGTAATTCTGCGTCGAGAGAAGCCACAAACCTCTCGCTTTGAAAAAATCCTGGATCTTTGCCCTGGGTGGAATTACTTTCTGGTTGGTGACAAAATCCGCAGCACTAGATCTTCTCTTGGAAATCTGCTTGACAGCCTTCCAGCGTGTACTATTGCCTTAGAAACAAGAATGCTCATTTCTGTCCTTCTTCTTCCAGGGACTTGACATCTAACTTCCCTTGTGAAAACAGAAGTTTAGAAGGAGCTTTGAATTACAAGGGGTTGGTCATTTCAAACGGCTAGGAAAACAATTCCCTCTCTCTTTTTCTAGCCTTTCATCCTCTTTGTCTCTGGTAACGGAACAAGATAAGCTGGAAGAGTCTGGGAAGTATGAGAGTGTGTACACCAGCTTGTCTAACTGGTCTCCCTAATGGTGCTGTTTACCCCAGGGTCCATAAAACATAAATGAAAGAAGAGTGGGTCTCAAAGAAATCCCAGAGATGGATTTTAGAAAATGACATTAGGCGGTGGTCCCTAAAGGATATTAAGCCACTTCTCGTGGGCTGCCTTGCATTATTACTGAAAGGAGGTTAAAAGGGTAAATTCAATTATTATTGCTACTTGATGCTGTTACTGTGCTTATGCGTCTCTGAGTGTTTCCTTAGGTGCTCCATTTTGCATATAGATAATTCAGTGGTAAGCCTTTCCTGAAAATTAAAAATTTCCACAGACTAGTTGCGGGATTCATTTTTAAAATATTTCTTGGCTAGAGGATTCATTCATTTATTGAGTGCTTACTCTGTGCAGGACACTGTACTAAGCGCTTGGGAGAGGACAAATCAGAAAGCCCCATTCAAACGAGTTTGGAGAACTTTTACGACCATGGAGGGAATGCCCAGAAATCACAGCTAAGAAAATACAGCAGTATTCAACCCAGGCTTTTCCTAAATGGCCCTGGGCTTGTTTTTTCCACTGACTCCGTCCCTTGTTTGAGTTTTGCACAATGGATCCACTCAGATCTCCGTGGGATGGAAAAATCTGGGAGGCAGGAGAAGTCACATTTGAGTGACTGTAAAAATTGTCCCCTTCTTTTTGTTCTTTTGCCTTTTAAATGAAAACCTCAGTGCAGTGTGCCCTATCTGGGCAAGGTTGGCAAAGTACAAGCAATTGAACAGGAGTTGGATTTTTGGCTTTGGAAATGAGTTATTATTAAAGTGGGAAGAAAAGGAAAAGATCTCAGCAGTCCAAAAAAGTGAATTCGACTTAGACTGAGCATCCTGACAGAGACTGTGTCCAACCTGATTAGCTTGTAGCTGCTCCAGCACTTAGAACGGTATTTGACACATAATAAGGGCTTAACAGAATACCATAATAATAATAATAATTGACTAAAGGAGAAATTGTTGTTGTTGCTGTCTTATGCTGAAGGGTTGTGTGCGACCCATTGCGACTCCATGGACGCATCTCTCGAATGCCCCACCTCCATCTACCATCGTTCCGGTAGTGGATCCGGAGAGTTTTCTTGGACAAAATCCAGAAGTGGTTGCCCATCGCCTCCTTCCGCTCAGCCAACTCGAGTCTCGACCCTCGACTCTCTCGTGCCGCCGCTGCCCAGCACGGGGGAGTTTTGACTTGTAGCAGATGGCCTGCCACTGGCTAGCCACTGCCCAAGCTAGGAGTGGAACGGACAGGCCTCTGCTCGACTCTCCCGCCTGTAACCGAGACTGGTAGAGGACTGGAAACTCTCCAGGAGCCACCCTGAGAAGTGAAAGGAGCAATACTTACTGGCATTCTCTAAATGATCTTATTTTAAATACGTTTTTTAGGCTCATGCTATGCGTCCAATAAATACAATCGACTGATTGATTCCAATAGGAGAAAGTGACAGAGATGAAGTTTTCTAGGATGGTTTGCACACTGGGAGAAACTCAGCAGGTTCCAAAATGTGGCTTGCTGGGGTCGGTATCTTAAGCGGCTATCCTGGGAAGTAGTGTGGTCTAGTGGATGGAGCACGGGCCTTGGAGTCAGAAGGACTTGGGTTCTAATCTCAGCTCTGCCACTTGTCTGCTAAGTGACCTTGGGCAAGTCACTTCACTTCTCTGGGCCGCAGTGACCTCATCTGTAAAATGGGGATTAAGTCTGTGAGCCATGCTATTGATGCCTGTTTACTTGTTCTGTTTTGTTTTCTGTCTCCTCCTTCTAGACTGTGAGCCCGTCTTTGGGCAGGGATTGCCTCTATCTGTTGCCGAATTGTACTTTCCAAGTGCTTAGTACAGTGCTCTGCGCACAGTAAGTTCTCAATAAATACGATTGAATGAATGAATGTGGGACAGGGACTGTGTCCAACCTGATTAGTTGGTTTTTTTATGATATTTGTTAAGCACTTACTATGTGCCAGGCACTGTACTAACCTCTAAGATACGAGTTGGGATTCACAGTCTTATTCCCCATTTTACAGAGCAGCGTGGCTCACTGGAAAGAGCACGGGCTTTGGAGTCAGAGGTCATGGGTTCGAACCCCGGCTCTGCCCCTTGTCAGCTGTGTGACTTTGGGCAAGTCACTTAATTTCTCGGTGCCTCAGTTACCTCATCTGTAAAATGGGGATTAAGACTGTGAGCCCCACGTGGGACGACCTGATTCCCCTGTGTCTACCCCAGTGCTTAGAACAGTGCTCGGCACATAGTAAGCGCTTAACAAATATCAACATTATTATTACAGAGGAGGTAATTGAGGCACAGAGAAGTGAAGTGACTTGCCCAAGGTCACACAGCGGTCAAGTGGCGGAGCCAGGATTAGAACCCGGTTCCTTCGGACTCTCTGGCCCGTGCTCAATCCACTAGACCAGGCTGATTCTACTCTCGGTCGGTGCCTGGCACAGAGTAAGAGCTTAAGCAATGCCACAGAAAAAGCCCCCCAAACCAAATCAAACCCAAACAAAACAAAATTTGTCACTCTTGGCTTCAAAGCTGTCCATCCCCTGGCCCCCTCCTACCTCACCTCCCTTCTCTCCTTCTCCAGCCCAGCCCGCACGCTCCGCTCCTCTGCCGCCGCTCACCTCCTCACTGGGCCTCCATCTCCCTTGTCTCCCCGCTGACCCCCGGCCCACGTCCTTCCTCTGGCCTGGAACGCCCTCCCTCCTCACATCCTCCGGACAATGACTCTCCCCTCCACCAGAGCCTTACTGAAGGCCCATCTCCTCCAAGAGGCCTTCCCAGACTGAGCCCCACTTTCTCTCATCTCCCGCTCCCTCCTGATGGCCCTGACTTGTTCTCCTTGCTCTCCCCACCCTCCTCCCTCCCCCCAGGCCCACAGCATTTATGTAAATATCTGTCATTTTATTTATTTATATTTATGGCTGTTTATTTGTACTGATGTCTGTCTCCACCCCTCTAAATTGTGAGCTCTTTGTGGGCAGAGAACGTCACTGTTTACTGCAGTACTTTCCCAAGTGCTTAATACAGTGCTCTGCGCACAGTAAGTGCTTAATAAATATGATTGAGTGAATGAATGAATATTGTACTAAAAAAGTCTGCCTGGCTAGTTGTCTTTCCCAAATCCGATCAAGAGAGTCGGTAATTGCATGTGCCCGCAGTCGAGGCCTGAAGCGGTTTTGATCCAAATTGAACAGCGTGGCTCAGTGGAAAGAGCCTGGGCTTCAGAGTCAGAGGTCATGGGTTCGACTCCCAGCTCTGTCACTTGTCAGCTGTGTGACTTTGGGCAAGTCACTTAACTTCTCTGTGCCTCAGTTACCTCATCTGTAAAATGGGGATTAACTGTGAGCCTCACGTGGGGCGACCTGATTACCCTGTATCTCCCCCAGCGCTTAGAACAGTGCTCTGCACATAGTAAGTGCTTAACAAATACCAACATTATTATTATTATTATTGTATGTTGAGTTTAGAATTTTTCTTTCTTTGCTCTAGCAATTTCCATTCTCAAATGATTCATTCTCAGCAGAAGAGTGCAATGGCATGGGAATAATGGCGCTGACCTTCCCGCCTGGAAACGGGGAGTAAATTGGAAATGACATTAACTGTTTCTCTTCAGTGCTGGCCCTGATGTGGCAGCCCTGGTGAACTGTCTGTATCATGGGTTCTAATTCAGCTCCACCACTCGTATCCTGTGTGGGCTTTGGCCAGCCACTTCGCTTCTCTGTTTCTCAGTTCCCTCATCTGTAAAATGGGGATGAAGACTTTGAGCCCCATGTGGGACAGGGGCGGTGTACACCCCGATTTGCCTGCATCCACTCCAGTCCTTAGAACAGTGCCTAGCACATACTAAAAGCTTAACAAATACCATAATAATAATTATTATTACTGTTCAATTATTACTATTATTAGAGAAGCAGCGTGGCTTAGTTTAGTACAGTGCTCTGCACATTGTAAGTGCTCAATAAATACAATTGAATGAATGAATGAATGAAAGAGCACTTGGTTTAGGAGTCAGAGGTCATGGGTTCTAATCCCGGCTCCGTCACTTATCAGCCGTGTGACTTTGGACAAGTCGCTTTATTTCTCTGTGCCTCCGTTCCCTCATTCGTAAAATGGGGATTTAGACTGAATCCCACATGGGTCAACCTTATGACCTTGTATCTATTCCAGCACTTAGAACAGTGCTTGGCACATAGTAAGCACTTAACGGATACCTTCATTATCAGACACCCTCATTATTATCCAATCAAATTTACTGAGCGCCTATGGTGTGCAGAACATGGTACTAAGCACTTGGGAGAGTACAGAGCACTGTAGTAAATGCTTGGAAAAGTAATGATAATAATAATGTTGGTATTTGTTAAGCGCTTACTATGTGCAGAGCACTGCTCTAAGTGCTGGGGGAGATACAGGGTCATCAGGTTGTCCCACATGAGGCTCACAGTCAATCCCCATTAACAGAGAAGTGAAGTGACTTGCCCACAGTCATACAACTGTCAAGTGGCAGAGCCGGGATTCAAACCCATGACCTCTGACTCCCAAGCCCGGGCTCTTTCCACTGAGCCACGCTGCTTCTCAAAGTACAATAGAGCTGGAAGATGTGATCCCTGCCCACAAGGAGGTTATAGTTTACAGAGGGAGACAAACATTAAAATAAATTACAGGGAGGGTGGCACCTGGAGAATTTCCAGTCCTTTACCAGTCTCGGCTACTGGAGGGAGAGTCAAGCAGAGGCCTGTCCGTTCCATTCCTAGCTCGGCCGGTGGCTAGCGAGCGGCAGGCCGTCGGCTACGAGTCAAAACTCCCCCGTGCTGGGCAGCGGCGGCCACATGGGAGAGAGTCGAGGGTGGAGACCCAAGCTGACTGCGTGGAAGGGGGTAACGGTCAACCACTTCCATATTTTTCCCCAGAAAACTCTGTGGATCCACTTTTTTTTAAGCGCTTACTATGTGCAAAACACCGTTCTAAGCACTGGGGGGATACAAAGTGATCAGGTTGTCCCACGTGGGGCTCACAGTCTTTATCCCCATTTTACAGATGAGGTAACTGAGGCACAGAGAAGTGAAGTGACTTGCCCACAGTCACACAGCTGACAAGCAATGGAGCCGGGATTAGAACCCATGACCTCTGACTCCTAAGCCCGGGATCTTTCCAGTGATGGCAGTTGGAGGTGGGGCGTTCTGGGACAGATGTGGCCATGGAGTTGCTATAGGTTGGAAACCACTTGACAGTGTAAGGGAAATGGAAATAGAGTAGAGGGATATGGATATAAGTGCTGTGGGGTTTGGGGGAAGCATCGAGGGGTTTAATGTGTGCACAGGTAAGTCCATTAGTGAAAGGAGGGCGGAGGGGGCGGCGGGAGAGGAAATGAAGGTGTAGTCAGGACAGGCCTCCTGGAGGACATGTGATTTTGGGAGGAATTTGAGGGTGGGGAGAGTGGCGGTCTGGCGTATATGACGGGAAGGGAGTTCTATGCCCCAGGGAGATGTGGGCAAGAGGTCGGTGATGAGATTCATTCACTCATTATTCAATCGTATTTGTCGAGCGGTTACTGTGTGCAGAGCACTGTACTAAGCACTTGGGAGAGGATAATTTAACACTAAACAGACACACTCCCTGCCCACAACGAGCTTACAGTCTAGAGGGGGAGACAGACATGAATAGAAATGAATAAATGACAGACATGGCCATAAGTGCTGAGGGGGGCTGGATGAATAAAAGGGAGCAAGTCAGGGTGGTGGGGAAGGGAGTGGAAGACAACGAACAGAGGGCTTAATCAGGGAAGTCCTCCGGGAGGAGGTGGGCCTTCAATAAGGCTTTGAAGGGGGGGAGAGTTATTGTCCCTCAGATCCGAGGAGGGAGGGAGGGAGGGCATTCCAGGCCAGCAGCTGGATGTGGCGAGAGGCCGGCAGCGAGACGATTAGACTGTGAGCCCGTCAGTGGGCAGGGACTGTCTCGGTCTGTTGCCGATTTGTTCATTCTTTCATTCAATAGTATTTATTGAGCACTTACTATGTGCAGAACATTGTACAAAGCGCTTGGAATGTATAAATCGGCAACAGATAGAGACAATCCCTGCCCACTGACGGGCTTACGGTCTAAAAGATGAGGAGAGGCAGGGGGTAAAACCAAAGGCTGAGGAGCGGGGCCGGGGTAAGGAGGGTCACTGCCCTGGTCCCAAGTGCTTTGGTCAGTGGCAGAGGGACTCAATGGCCTCTGCCAGAGTGTCACTGGTGCAAAGTCACCCTAGGCTTTGAAAGAGACTTCCTCGCTGGAAGCCACCCCACTGATTAGTGGAGGGCCCAGAGATCTTGACCATATGATTGGAAGTATCCTGCCATTAAGCTTTCATTGGCTTCATGACAGAAAAGTTTATCGGCTGTTCTTCTTTCTAGATGCTCAGCACCGCTATGGTATTTGCCGAGCACTTACTCCTTCCGGACTGTACTAATTAGTATAATAGAAATGATAGATATGATAGTACTATAGAATCGGTCGACGTGATCCCTGCCCTCAAGGACCTGACCGTCTAGCAGTTAAAAATGTTCATCTTATCTGCTGTGACTTTAGAATTGCCTTCTGTTTTCCATGAATAGCTGCAAGGGCCATGCAGCTAAACTTACCATTTTTCTATCTTGTGCCCATGATCCAGAACCCTCAGTATTAGAAGCTAATTTCAGCCATTGAATGTGGCAGAGGAAACCGTTTCCAAAGCTGAAAATAATATTGGTAGCATTGTTTGACTATTTGTCTGAACAGTCAGGTTAAGCAGCCCTTTCATTTTAAAGACTCCAAGTTCGGTGTCAAGCTTGATTATTGATTTAATGCCAGAATATCTGCTACTTTGCTGACATAATACTACCATTTCACTTTTGAAATTTTGACAGCTATATTCTCTGTGCTCTTAGAGTACTTGGTCAAAAGATTTGGCTGTCAGTTATCTGCATTTTATATTCCACAGCTGTGATCTTATTTCAGCATGCCATTCTGCTCAATGCTTAGTGCAGAGTAGACCCTTAATGAATACTGTAGCTACTGATATCCACAGGATTATAAGTATGGAATTGGCATGTTGAAGTAAAATAGTTCATTTGGCATTATCTTTTATGATTCTGTCTCCTGTGCTTTCCCTTTTTGGACAAATTCCTATTGATGGAACTTCTAGACTTTGAATAACAAAATTTAAGCTTATCTTCAGCTGTGGGAGTGTCTTAATATCCTAAACTTGATGTAGAAAAATGTGTGAATTCATCTCGTGGTCCAAGGAAACCTGAAGCAGACTAAATTAATAGACATTAAATAGATAATATGATCTGAAAATCTAGAATTAATAGAAGTAAAACATCTGATGCTGTACTAAGCCGCAAGCACTCAGTGTCTTTCCAAGATCAGTGAACTGAAACCCAAATAGGGACATTAAAAGGCAAGTTCATTGGTGGAGATGGGGAGAAGATGAAAGATGCCCAGACCAGCTCCTAATCAGCACCTAGCATGTCTTATCAGTAATTGATTTTTGATTTGCGTGGAAAGAGCACGGGCTTTGGAGTCAGAGGTCATGAGTTCGAATCCCGGCTCTGCCACTTGTCAGCTGTGTGACTGTGGGCAAGTCACTTCACTTCTCTGTGCCTCAGTTCCCTCATCTGTAAAATGGGGATTAAAACTGTGAGCCCCACGCGGGACAACCTGATTCCCCTGTGTCTACCCCAGCGCTTAGAACAGTGCTCGGCACATAGTAAGCGCTTAACAAATACCAACATTATAGATCATTAGACTGTGAGCAACTTGTGTAGGGTTCTGCCCGACATGCCCCAAAAACCTACTTAGTGCAGGGCGCTCTGCCTACGGTGGGCGCTCAGCAGGGCATGACTGACTGGCTGGTACCTAATTTGTACATTCCAAGCGCTTAGTACAGCGCTCTGCACATAGTAAGCGCTCAATAAATATTATTGAATGAATGAATGAATGGAGGAGATCAAGGTACGGTGACTAAGTTGGTGTTCGGTGAGCTAATTGTGTGGGTTGCAATAACATATACCAATCAATTGGATTTAATAAGAGCTTATCGTGTGCATAGCACAAGTACAGATCACATAGCAGGATTCCTTAGATTACTGCAGTATTCCAGAAAGGAGTTAACACCACCATCCACCTAAGACAGAATATATATTTTTTTAAAATAAAAACTATTGGAAGAAATGAGAGCAAAAGAAAAAAAAAACCCAGCAGCGAAGCAGTATGGTCTGGTGGAAAGAACCTGAGCCTGTGAGTCAGAGGACTTGGGTTCTAATCCCGACTCTTTCCCATGTCTGCCATGTGACATTGGGCAAGTAACCTCACTTTCCTGTGCCGCAGTTCTCTCATCTGTTAAATTGGAATCGAGGCTTTGGGACTGTGTCCAAACGGGTCATCTTGTATCTATACCAGTGCTTAGAACAGTGCCCGACACATCGTAAGCGCTTAACAAATACCACGGTTACCATTGCTATTATTATTATTATTATTAAGTGTTGGGACAAACTGTTGTCATCGACCTTCTAGAACACCGTCAGTTCCCTTGCCTAAAGGAAGTGGAGACTTTCTGCTGGGAAATTTTCTTTGTGAGATCAGAATGCAGTAGACATCTTCCCATAATAAACCACAGGATTAATAATAATTGACAATCTTCTCATTAAACAACCAGGAGCCTGCAATAAGTTTAATTTCTCTGGGCAGAAATTAGTTCCTTTGGGTGGTAAAAAGATAACTCCACTCTGATCAGGGATCGGAGTTACAAAACTAGTCCTCTTTCGATGATGGGGTGTTAAAGGAAGTTTTTCAAGCGTTTTAGCCTTTTAGAGATTGTGAGCGAGTGTTTATTTGGGATTGATGCCCTCTAGTGAGATATGTTGTAAATGAAAGATTTCTTTGAGACACTCTAAAAAATCGTTTTCTCCTCTCAGGTTGACACCTGGAGAGTTTCCAGTCCCTTACCAGTGTCAGCTACGGGAGGGAGAGTCAAGCAGAGGCCTGTCCTTTCCATTCCTAGCTTGGGCAGTGGCTAGCGAGCGGAAGGCCGTCGGCTACTAGTCAAAACTCCCCCGTGCTGGGCAGCGGCGGCACGGGAGAGAGTCCAGGGCGGGGACTCGAGTTGACTGTGTGGAAGGAGGCGATGGTCAACCACTTCCATATTTTGACCAAGAAAACTCTGTGGATCCACTACCGGAACGATTGTAGATGGAGAGCGGGGCGCTCTGGGAGAGATGTGTCCATGGTGTCGCTATGGGTCGGAAACAAATATCTCCAGTGGTTGTCTATTAACGTTCGTATGAAGTGAAAACTTGTCACTCTTGGCTTCAAAGCTGTCCATCCCCTGGCCCCCTCCTACCTCACCTCCCTTCTCTCCTTCTCCAGCTCAGCCCTCACACTCCGCTCCTCTGCCGCCGCTCACCTCCTCACTGGGCCTCGTTGTCACCTGTCCCGCCGTCGACCGCTGGCCCACGTCCTTCCGCCGTCCCGGAACGCCCTCCCTCCTCACCTCCGCCAAACTAACTCTCTTCCCCTCTTCAAAGCCCTACTGAGAGCTCACCTCCTCCAGGAGGCCTTCCCAGACTCAGCTCTCCCTTTCCCTCTGCCCCTCCTGCCCTCCCCATCGTCCCTACTCCCTCCCACTGCTCTACCCTCTCCCCACAGCACTTGTGCATATTTGTATATATTTATTCTATTAATTTTATTAATGATGAGCATGTATCTATAATTATATTCATCTATTTTGATGCTGTTGATGCCAGTCTACTTGTTCGTTTTGCTGTCTGTCTCCCCCTTCTAGACTGTGAGCCTGTTAATAATAATAATAATAATGTTGGTATTTGTTAAGCGCTTACTATGTGCCGAGCACAGTTCTAAGCGCTGGGGTAGATACAGGGTCATCAGGTTGTCCCACGTGAGGCTCACAGTCTTTGTCCCCATTTTACAGATGAGGTAACTGAGAAGTGAAGTGACTTGCCCACAGTCGCACAGCTGACAAGTGGCAGAGCCGGGATTCGAACTCATGACCTTTGACTCCCAAGCCCGGGCTCTTTCCACTGAGCCACGCTGCTTCTCTGTTGCCAGGCAGAGATTGTCTCTGGTGCCAAATTGTACTTTCCAAGCGCTTAGTGCAGTGCTCTGCACACAATAAGCGTTCAATAAATACAATTGAATGAATGAGTGAATGCAATGATACTTTAAGAAAATGAGGAACAAATATGATAACAAACTGATCGATCATACTTATTGATGATAACGATATTGATGATGGTATTTGTTAAGCGCTTACTATGTGGCAGGCATCATACTAAGCGCTGGGACGGATACAAGCAAAATTGGGTTGGACACAGTCCCTGCCCCACATGGGACTCACAGTCTCAATCCCCGTTTTACAGATGAGGCAACTGAGGCCCAGAGAAGTGAAGTGACTTGCCCAAAGTCACGCAGCAAGCAAGTGGTGGAACTAGGATTAGAACCCATGACCTTCCGACTTCCAGGACCCTACTCTATCCACTAGGCCATGCTGTTTCTCTTATTGAACACTCATCGTGTGCAGAGCACTGCACTAAGCCCTTGGGAAAGTATCATATTCAATTATTCAGTCATATTTATTAAGCACTTACTGTGTGTAGAGCACTGCACTTGAGAAAGTACTTGTCTGCTCAACTGTATATATTTTCATTACCCTATTTATTTTGTTAATGAAATGTACATCACCTTAATTCTATTTATTTGCTATTGTTTTAATGAGATGTTCTTCCCCTTGATTCTATTTGAAAGATCAAAATGACTGGATAGTGTTTCTGATCGCACCCCCGAGGGATCCAATCTATATTATGTGGAGAGACAAAAGATCGAGGCAGGAAAAGATTCTATTTATTGCTATTGTTCTCGTCTGTCCGTCTCCCCCGATTAGACCGTAAGCCCGTCAAAGGGCAGGGACTGTCTCTGTTACCGATTTGTACATTCCAAGCGCTCAGTACAGTGCTCTGCACATAGTAAGCGCTCAATAAATACTATTGAGTGAATGAATGAATGAAAGTACAGTACAACAATAAATGGTGACATTCCCTGCCCACAAGAAGCTCACAGTCACTAGTGGTGGGGGAGCACATTCCCTGCAAACACTAAACTTGCAGTCTGCCATCATTTGATTTCCTGTGGATAATAATAATAACAACGATGGCATTTGTTAAGCGCTTACTATGTGCAAAGCACTGTCCTAAGCACTGCATACAATTTCGAGATGGCCTGGCATATCTTGTCTTACGCCGTCGAGTCGTCTCTGACCCATAGCGACGCCATGGAGAGGGCGTCCCACCTCCATCTGCCGTCGTTCTTAGACCATGAGCCCATTTAAGGACTGGGATTGTATCTGACCTGATTTTCCTGTATCTACCCCAGGGCTTAGTACAGTGCTTGACACATAGTAAGTGCTTAACGCGCACCAAATTATTAGTAGTAGTAGTAGATGACTATAAGCTTATGGCGGGCAGCGAATGTTTCGCCAACTCTGTTGTATTGTAATAATGTTGGTATTTGTTAAGCACTTATTATGTGCAGAGCGCTGGGGTAGATATAGGGTAATCAGGTTGTCCCACGTGAGGTTCCCAGTGAATCCCCATTTTACAGATGAGGTCACTGAGGTCTCGTCTGTCCGTCTCCCCCGATCAGACCGTAAGCCCGTCAAACGGCAGGGACCGTCTCTATCTGTTGCCGACTTGTTCATTCCAAGCGCTTAGTACAGTGCTCTGCACATAGTAAGCGCTCAATAAATACTATTGAATGAATGAATGAATGAGGCACAGAGGAAGTGAAGTGACTTGCCCACAGTCACACAGCTGACAAGTGCAGAGTTGGATTCGAACCCATGACCTCTGACTCCCAAGCCCGGGCTCTTTCCACTGAGCCACGTCCAAGCACTGAGTACCATGTTCTGCATTCATTCATTCATTCATTCATTCATTCATTCATTCATTCAACTGTGTTTATTGAGTGTTTACTGTGTGCCGAGCACCAAACTAAACACTTGAGAAAGTACGATACAACGATAAACAGTGACGTTTCCTGCCCACAAAGAGCATTCTGCACGCAGAAAACGTTTAGTAAATAGCAATGATCTTCTTAACTGTGGGCTTTGATTGCAGAATAAGCACAACAGTAATAAGAATAATCAAGCAAGTGTGCTTTCCTCCAAGCACGTGCATTTTTAGGCATTCAATATGAGAAATAATAATAATGATGATAATTTCAATTATGGATTTAAGTGCTTACTATGTGCCAGGCACTGTACTAAGCACTGGAATCACTATCAGAGATTGTGTGGCCTAGTGGAAAGACCCCAGGACTGGGTGTCAAGAGACCCGGGTTCTAATTCCGACAGTGCCTCTTGCCTGCCGGGTGGCCTGGGGCAAGTCAGTTACCTTCTCTGTGACTCCGTTTACTCCTCTGTAAAATGGGGATCCAGTACCTGTTCTCCCTCCAGCTTAGACTGTGAGCCCCATACAGAACAGGACCATGCCCAACTTCAATCAATCGATCGGTCAATAAACTGTATTTATTGAGCACTTACTATGTGCAGAGCACTGTACTGAGCGCTTGGGAGAGTACAGTACAACTGAGCTGGTAGACGTACCCTGCCGACAAGAACGTAAGCTCGTCGTGGGCAGGAAATGTGTCTGTTTATTGTTATATTGTACTCTCCCAAGCGCTTAGTGCAGTCCTTTGCACATAGTAAGCGCTCAATAAATATCCTTAAATGCATAAATGAACAAGGTTACAGTTTAGAGGGGGAGGCAGTCATTAATATAAATGAATCCATTACAGATATATTCATTAGTGCTCTGGGCCCAAAGGTAGAGTGAATAACTAGTGCCTAAAGAGTGCAGATCCGACTTTGCTATCTTGTATCTACCCCCAGCGCTTAGTCCAGTGCTTGGCACATAGTTGGTGTTTAACAGATAATTATTATTTTTATTCATTACCTGAGTTCTAATCCTGACTCTGCCATTTGCCTGCTCTCCGACCTTGGGCAAGTCACTTAACTTCTCTATGCCTTAGTTTCCCCATCTGTAAAACAGAGATTCAACGCCAGTTCTCCTTTCCACTTAGACTGGGAGCCCCTTGTGGGGCAGGGACCTGTCTGGTCGGATTGTATGGTATCTACCCCAGCATTTAGTTCAGGGCTCGGTGCGTAATAAGCGCTTAACAAATTTCATAATTATTTTCACTATTTCACTCAATCGTATTTATTGAGGGCTTACTATGTGCAGAGCACTGTACTAAGCTCTTGGAATGGACAAATCGGCAGCAGATTGAGACAGTCCCTGTAAGTTTTTTCGGTGATCCGGAGACCTCCGTGTATTAAGGACAGCCAGTTTCAAAACCCTTTCCCTCCTTCCGTGTCGAAAAAGCAGGTTCATTCATCCCTTCATTCAATCGACCTTATCGAGCGCTTACTAAGCACTTGGAAGAGCACAACATAACAGACACACGACACATTCCCTGCCCACGAGGATCCTACAGTCTAGAGGAGGAGACAGACTTTAACAGAAATAAATAAATGACAGATAGATATAAGTGCTGGGGGGCCGGGAGGGGAGATGAATAAAGGGAGCAAGTCGCGGCGACGCAGAAGGGAGTGGGAGATGACGAAAGGGGGGGCTCAGTCAGGGAAGGCCTCTTGGAGGAGATGGGCCCTCAATAGGGCTTTAAAGAGGGGGAGAGGAATTGTCTGCCGGATTTGAGGAGGGAGGGCGATCCAGGCCAGAGGCAGGACGTGGGCCAGGGGTCGGCGATGAGATAGATGACACCGAGTAAGTGCTTAACAAATACCACCATTTTTTTTTTTTAGTGTACCGTGTTGTGCATACGGTAAGGACCCAGTGCATCCTACTGATTGATAGATTGAGTGGAGGCCCGCGGAGAGTGTGGGTTAGGGTTACTGCGGCCCACTGGCCCCTGTGTCCTCGCCACTAGCCCTTCCTGCTCGCCGCCGGGGCAACCTGAGCCAATTGGCTGCCGGGTGGAAAATCCCTCCTCAAGTATTGTTCTTGTCTGCCCATCTCCCCCGATTAGACCGTAAGCCCGTCAAAGGGCAGGGACTGTCTCTGTTATTGATTTGTACATTCCAAGCGCTTAGTACAGTGCTCTGCACATAGTAAGCGCTTAATAAATACTATTGAATGAATGAATGAAGCAGGATGAGAAGGATAGCATTAGAGGAGCAGAGCGTGCGGGCCTGGTCATAGTAGTCTTTTGACTCAGAATTTTAAAACAAACTTCACTGTTTTTACCTGGTAATCTGTAGTCTATCCTGACTGGAAGAAACTTTCAATATATTCAATGTATCACCGGCAAGCATTGTGACTGTGTTACCAAATAAGTAATTTGCAAACCCCTCGCAGAGATTTGAAGTAGGCATGCTAATTTAGCTTTCTCTATTATCTGCTTAGAAATCAGTGTCATAACTCTAATTTAATGGATGATGTGGAAAATAAATGTACAATAATTTCAATCAGCCTTTTAATTTCCCCATTACTATTTCATTCTTTGTAAGCGTCTGAAGAATGATAAAATCTCTTCCCCTTTCTAAATCCCGAACTGAAGCTGTTTTCACATTTGCACTCAAGCAGCTCATTGCCAGTGAGTTCAAGGAACGTTTCCTTTCCCCTGCTCAATTCCCAATAAACTAGTGTTAGTCTGAAATTGCATAAATTGCTTGGGTTGGAGGTCGATGGGTTAGGTGCCTGGGGTCTTACAAGGGCAGTCTTTTAATTCAGCAACTGGAGAGATGGTCAAAGTAGGAAAAGGAGGAGGAGGAGGAAGAGGAAGAAGAGGAGGAGGAAAAGAAGCAAGAGGAGGGGAAGAAGGAGGAGGAAAGGAAGGAGGAAGAAGAGGGGTAGGATAATAATAATAATGATGTTGGTATTTATTAAGTGCTTACTATGTGCAAAGCACTGTTCTAAGCACTGGGGGGACACAAGGTGATCAGGTTGTCCCACGTGGGGCTCACAGCTTTAATCCCCATTTTACAGATGAGGTAACTGAGGCTCAGAGAAGTTAAGTGACTTGCCCAAAGTCACACAGCTGGCAAGTGGCAGAGTCAGGATTAGAACCCACGACCTCTGACTCCCAAGCCTGGGCTCTTTCCACTGAGCCAGGAGTAATATGGTCTAGTGGCTAGAGGACGAGCGAGGAAGTCAGAAACTCATTCCTTGATTCAATAGTATTTATTGAGAGCTTACTATGTGCAGAGCACTGTACTAAGCTCTTGGAATGTACAGTTTGGCAACAGAACTCATGGGTTCTAATCCTGGCTCTGCCACTTGTCTGCTGGGTGACCTGGGGCCAGTCACTTCACTTCTCCGTGCCTCAGTTTCCTCATTTATAAAATGGGGATTGAGACTGTGAGCCCCCTGTGGGGCAGGGTCTGTGTCCAACCCAATTTGCTTGTAATAATAATAATCATAATGTTGGAATTTGTTAAGCGCTTACTATGTGCCAAACACTGTTCTAAGCGCTGGGGTAGATCCAAGGGAATTAGGTTGTCCCATGTGGGGCTCACAGTCTTCACAGACAAATTCCTCTCCTCCAATTGTCTCCTTGACCCCCTCCCATCTGGTTTCCATCCCTTTCACTCCACAGAAATCTCCCTCTCAAAGGCCACCAGCGATCTTCTTCTCGCCAAATCCCACGGTCTCTACTCCATCCTAATCCTCCTCCACCTCTCAGCTGCCTTCCACACTGTGGACCGCCCCCTTCTTCTGGAAACTTTAACCGACCTTGGTTTCACTGACTCTGTCCTCTCCTAGTTCTCCCCTTATCTCTCTGGGCCGTTGAGTCTCAGTCTCCTTCGCGGGCTCCTCCTCTGCCTCCCACCCCCTAACTGTAGGGGCTCCCTCAAAGTTCACTTTTGGGTGCCCTTCTATTCTCCACCTCCACCCACTCACTTGGAGAATTCCTATGCTCCCATGGCTTCAACTGTCACCTCTCTGCAGATGACACCCAAATCTCCATCTCCAGCCCTAATCCCTCTCCCTCTGTCCAGGCTGGCATCTCTTCCCGCCTTCAAGACATCTCTACTTGTCGTCTGTCCTCCCATCACCTCAAACTTCATAGCTCCAAAACAGAGCTCCTCATCTTCCCTGTCCTCCCCCTGACTTTCCCATCGCTGTAGACGGCAACACCCTCCTTCCCATAACTTGGCATTATCCTTGACTCCTCTTCTCTCATTCAACCCGCATAGTCGATCCATCACCAGATCCTGTCGGTCCCACCTTCACAACATCACTAAAATCCGCCTTTCCTTCTCCATCCGTAACTCCTACCGCGTTAATCCAGTCCCTCATCCCATCCCGCCTGAATTACTGCCTCGGCCTCCGTGCTGACCTCCCAGCCAGCCTCTCCCCACTCCAGTCCATACATCACTCTGCTGCCCAGATCATTTTTCTGCAAAAATATTCTGGACACATCACGCCATTCTCAAAAATCTCTAGTGGTTGCCCATCCACCTCCGTATCGAACAAATGGCTTTTAAGCTCTCCATCACCTTGTCCCCTCCTACCTCACCTCCCTTCTCTCCTTCTACAGCCCAGCCCTCACACTTCACTCCTCTAGTGCCAACCTTCTCGCCGTGCCTCCATCTCGCCTCTCTTGCCACCGACCCCTGGCCCACGTCCTACCTCTGTCCTGGAACACCCTCTCTCCTCTAATCCGGAAAACGAAAACTCTCCCCTACTTCGAAGGCTAATTGAAGGCCTGTGTCCTCCAAAAGGCCTTCCCAGACTAAGCCCCACTTTTCCTTGTCTCCCACTCCCTTCTGCATCACCCTGACTTGCTCCCTTTTCTCTTCTCCCCTTCCAGCCCCACAGCACTAATATCTATATCTGTCATTTTATTTATCCCTTTGCTCCTCCCCCCTCCCAGCCCCACAGCTCTTATGTACGGATCTGTCATTTTATTTATTTGCACTGATGTCTGCCTCCCCAGCTCTAGGCTCCAAGTTCATGTGGACAGGGAATGTCACTGTTTATTGTCGTATGGTCCTCTCCCAAGTGCACACGGAAAGTGCTCCATAAATACGACTGAATGAATGAATGAGTGAACAGGGACCGTGTCTGACCTGATTAATAATAATAATAATAATGTTGGTATTTGTTAAGCGCTTACTATGTGCAGAGCGCACTGTTCTCAGCACTGGGGTAGACACAGGGGAATCAGGTTGTCCCACGTGGGGCTCACAGTTTTAATCTCCATTTTGCAGATGAGGGAACTGAGGCCCAGAGAAGTGAAGTGGCTTGCCCACAGTCACCCAGCTGACAAGTGGCAGAGTCGAGATTCCCTTGTATCCATCCCAGGATTTTTAGAACAGTGCTCGGCACATTGGAAGGATTTAACAAATACCACAGTGATTCGTCAGTAAGCTCTTTGCGAGCAAGGTTTATGTCTACGTATACTTTTGTACTCTCCCAAGCACTTAGTCCAGTGCTCTGCACACAGTAAGCAGTCAATAATCAATCAACCGATTCACCAATCAATGGCGTTAATAATTACGGTATTTATTAAGTGCTCATTATGTGCCAGGCACTATTTTAAGCGCTGGGATGGATACAAGCAAACCGATTTGGACACAGTCCCTGTCCCACAAGGGAGTCACGGTCTCAATCCCCATTATCCAGATGAGGTGACTGAGGCCCAGAGAAGAGACGTGACTGGCCCAAGGTCACATAGCAGACAAGCGGTGGAGCCGGGATTAGGACCCGTGACCCGCTGACTCCCAGGCCCGCGCTCGATCCACTACGCCGTGCTGCTTCCCCAGTGGTTATTGATTGATGGTGACGTGTTGGCTATGAAAGTGGGAGGGAGTTCCAGGTCAGAGGGAGGATGGGAAGCAGGGGGGCAGCGGCACGAGAGACGAGATCGAGGTACAACGAGTAGGTTGGTGTTAGAGGTGCCAGGTTCGCCGGCCCGGTTGTAGTAGATCGGCGAGGTAAGCCGGAGGGGGAGAGCTGATCGAAGGCCTTAAATGCTATGGATGGAAGCAAAAGGTCGTGGAAAATGGGGGTATGGGCGGGCAGGGTGTCTGAGCAAAGCAGTTTTAAAAAGCGAGAAGGGATTGCCTCGGGGAGATTAGAAAGAAGGCAACACTGGCAAGGGGAAGGAGCACGGGTGGATAGAGCACGGGTCTGGGAGTCGATGGGACCCGGTTTCTAATCTCCCCTCTGCCACTTATCTGCTGGATGACCTTGGACACTCCACTTCCCTGTGAATCAGTTCCCTCACCTGGAAAATGGGGATTAAGACTGAGCCCATATGGGTGAGGGATTGTGTCTTTGATGATCTTGTATCTATTCCAGCGTTTAGAACAGTGCTGGATGCATAGAAAGTGTTTATTAATAATAATAATAATGTTGGTATTTGTTAAGCGCTTACTATGTGCAGAGCACTGTTCTAAGCGCTGGGCTACAGGGTAATCGAGGTGTCCCACGTGAGGCTCACGGTTAATCCCCGTTTTACAGATGAGGTCACTGAGGCACAGAGAAGTGAAGTGACTTGCCCACAGTCACACAGCTGACAAGCGGCAGAGCCGAGATTCGAACCCACGACCTCTGGTTCCCAAGCCCGGCCTCTTTCCCCTGAGCCACGCTGAGCCCATGTGGGGGGAGGGAGTGTGTCTTAGCTGGTGACCCTGTATCTACCCCAGCGTTTAGAACAGTGCTGGACGCATAGAAAGTGCTTAACAAATACCGCTATCGTCATTATTATTAAAGTGGAAGAACTCCTCCTAAGAGATGTTATGTGCCAAGCACTTTTCTAAGCACAGGGGTAGATGCAAGACAATCAGGTCCCCCATGGGGCTCACAGTCTACGTAGGAGGGAGAGGAGGAATGGAATCCCCATTACACAGACGAGGAAGCTGAGGCACAGAGAAGTTAGGTGACTCGCCGAAGGTCACGCAGCAGACAAGTAGCAGTGCTGCGATTAGAACACAGGTCCTCCGTCTCTCCGGCTTGGACTCTTTCCACTAGGCCATTTTGGGGTTTACTTGGATTTAAAACCCACCCCGAAAAAACAGTAAATAGATTCCAGGGTGTTAAATGGCTCGATTTGGTGAGACAGCATGGCCTAGTGGACAGACCTTGGGGGTTGGGAGGCGGGAAATCCTGATTCTAGCCTCAGTTTCCTCATCTGTAAAATGGGGATTCAAGGCCCGTTTTCCCTCCCCCTTAGAGTCTGAGCCCATGTGGGAGAGAGACAGGGTCTGAACTGATCATCGAAAAGCGGCGTGGCTCAGTGGCAAGAGAACGGGCTTGAGAGTCAGAGGTCATGGGTTCGAATCCCCCTCCGCCACGTGTCAGCTGTGTGACCTTGGGCAAGTCACTTCACTTCTCTGAGCCTCAGCTACCTCATCTGTAAAATGGGGATGAAGACAGTGAGCCTCACGTGGGACAACCTGATGACCCTGTACCTACCCCATTGCTTAGAACAGTGCTCTGCACGTAGTAAGCGCTTAACAAATACCAACATTTATTTTATTTTAGCGACCCCAGTGATTAGTACAATGCTTGGCACTTGGTGCTTAACGAATACCACAAGGATAATTAGTATTGGCATTATTCGTTCCAGCTTTGCCAGTGATCTGCCGTGTGCCCTTGGGCAAATCATCGAACTTTTCTGTGCCTCAGTTTCCTCACCCGTTCCCTGGGAATGAGCTGTATCTTCCCACTCCGCCTTAGCCTGTGAGCCTGTGAATGTAACTGATCTCATTATATTGTCACAAGCACGTTCGCTGCCCCCAAGGAGCTTACGGTCTAGTGGGGGAGACAGACATTAATAGAAATAATTAAATTACAGATGTGGACATGAGTGCTGGGAGGCTGAGGGTGGAGGAAGAGGATGATGATGATGATGATGAGCACTGTTCTAAGCGCTGGGGGGGATACAAGGTAATAATAATAATAATAATGTTGGTATTTGTTAAGCGCTTACTATGTGCAGAGCACCGTTCTAAGCGCTGGAGGAGATACAGGGTCATCAGGTTGTCCCACGTGAGGCTCACAGTCTACATCCCCATTTTACAGAGGAGGGAACTGAGGCCCAGAGAAGTGAAGTGACTTGCCCACAGTCACACAGCCGACGAGTGGCAGAGCCGGGATTCGAACTCTTGACCTCCGGCTCCCAAGCCCGGGCCCCTGCCACCGAGCCACGCGGTTGACTGGTGGATGGATCGTTAGATCTCTTGATTCCCGGAATGCTTTCCCCTGAGCCGCAGCGAGGTTATATTGAGTTTGCCCTGGGTCTATCAGATGGTATTAACACGACATGGCTCGCCTCACGTTTTGCAATAAATCGCGCCTTCCCGTCCTAAAGGGGTGACGTAGGCCAATCGGGTAAATCGTTAGGCCAGATTTGAACCTAATGAAGTTTCTCAGCCCCCATGTTCATAACGGGATGCTGCAGGTCAAACATTTAGCTCTGCCCACGTCATTCCCGTCTGTGCATTTCAATTCATCTCCTCTTAATCACCACCAGTTGGTTCTTTCAGGAGTCTGCACCTGCAAGATAGCTCTGAAGCCAACCGGTACTAGGTTAGGGCAGTGGGCTGGGGGAAGCAGGCTGGCCTAATGAGCAGCGGGGCTCAGTGGCAAGAGCCCGGGCTTGGGAGTCAGAGGTCACGAGTTCGAATTCCAGCTCTGCCACTTGTCGGCTGTGTGACCGTGGGCAAGTCACTTCACTTCTCTGGGCCTCAGTTCCCTCACCTGTAAAATGGGGATGTAGACTGTGAGCCTCATGTGGGACAACCTGATGACCCTGTACCTCCTCAGCGCTTAGAACGGTGCTCTGTACATAGTAAGCGCTTAACAAATACCAACATTATTATTATTATTATTATTATTATTAAGTAAGCGCTTAACAAATACCAACATGATAATTTGTTAAGCGCTTACTTATTAATAATAATAATAATTTGTTAAGCACTTACTTATTATTAATAATAATGATGTTGGTATTTGTTAAGCACTTAATAATAATAATATTTTTATTATTCTCTATGCCTCAGTTACTTTAGCCGAAAAATGGGGATTAACTGTGAGCCTCACGTGGGACCACCTGATTCCCCTGTATCTCCCCCAGCGCTTAGAACAGTGCTCGGCACATAGTAAGCGCTTAACGAATACCAACATACCAACATAAAGAGAGTGGGCCTGAGAGTCGAAAGACCAGAGTTCTCTTCCACTTGCCTATTAGGTGACCCCGGGCAAGTCGCTTCACTTCTCTGTCCCTCAGTTTCCTCATCTGTAAAAGGGGGATCCGATGCCCGTTCATTCATTCATTCGATCGTATTTATTGAGCGCTTACTGTGTGCAGAGCATGTTCTCCCTCCTACTGAGACCGTGAGCCCCACGTGGGACGGGGACTGTGTCCGACCTGATTAACTTGTATCCGCAGCACTTAGAATAATGCTGGACACATAGTAAGGACTTATCAAATACGATAGGGATCATAATAACAATAACAGTAATGAGAGACTCTGAGTCCCATCCGGGACAGGGACTGGGTCCGACCGGATTACCTGGAATCTATCTCGTGCATTTATTACAGTGCTTGGCTCATAGTAAGCACTTAATGAACACCACTGTTATTATTAGTAGCAATTGTCTATTTATTGCCATCGTTCTCGTCCGTCCGTCCGTCTCCCCCGATCAGACCGTAAGCCCGTCAAACGGCAGGGACCGTCTCTATCTGTTGCCGACTTGTTCATTCCAAGCGCTCAGTCCAGTGCTCTGCACATAGTAGGCGCTCAATAAATACCATTGAATGAATGAATAACTGTCTGTAGTACATATCATTACATCATATAACATATCATATCATTGTATTTTATTGCATATTATTTGACAAGCATAGAGTAAGCACTCAGTAAATAAGATTAAATGAATTAAATAATATTGGATAATCATCATAATGATAATAAGCAGGGAAGGTGGTGTTGTGTGGTCCTGGTGCCTTTAAATGTGTGGAAGTGGGGGCTGGGGCCCGGGGGGGGTCAGAAGGACCTGGGTCCTAATTCCGTCTCCGCCACTTGTCTGCTGTGTGACCTTGCGCAAGTCATTTCACTTCTCTGGGCCTTAGTCGCTTCATCTGTAAAATGGGGATTGAAACTGTGAGCCCCACAAGGGACAGGGACGGTGTCCGACCCGATTGGCTTGTATCCACCCCAGCTCTTGGTACGGTGCCCGGCACGTAGTAAGCGCTTAACAAATGCCACAGTTAATATTATCATCATTTTTACGGTTTATTACTGTTACTATTTTCTTCATCGATGCCACTGAGCAGTATTGGCTTTGTTCTCCCATTAGGGTGCGTATAGCCGCGGTGACTAAAATTTGACAGAGAAATGAACTTCCTAAGGGGCTGGAAAATTCACCGTTGGACACATGAAATGAAACAAGGATGTCGAATTCAAAAACACTCTCTGTCGGTTCGTGAGCAAAGGTTATCAACTGGACAAGTTCACCCCTAATTATATTCCTCTCCTTTCATTCATTCATTCAACAGTATTTATTGAGCGCTTACTATGTGCAGAGCGCTATACTAAGCGCTTGGAAGGTACAAATGGGTAACAGATAGAGACAGTCCCTGCCCTTTGACGGGCTTACGGTCTAATCGGGGGAGACGGACGGACGAGAACAATAGCAATAAATAGAATCTTTTCCTGCCTCGATCTTTTGCCTCTCCACATAATATAGATCGCACCCTCGGGGGTGCGATCAGAAACACTATCCAGTCATTTTGATCTCCCACTCCCCCTTCCTCTTTGGAGGAGATTTTGATTAGCGGACGTTGTCAAAGCCAAACTTCATTTGCTAGTATTCACAGTATGTACATATTAGAGAAGCGGTGTGGCTCAGTGGAAAGAGCCCGGGCTTGGGAGTCAGAGGTCATGGGTTCGAATCCCGGCTCCGCCACCAGTCAGCTGGGTGACTGTGGGTAAGTCACTTCACTTCTCTGGGCCTCAGTTCCCTCATCTGGAAAATGGGGATGAAGACTGTGAGCTTCACGTGGGACAACCTGATGACCCTGTATCTCCCCCCGTGCTTAGAATAATGCTCTGCACATAGTAAGCGCTTAACAAATACCAACATTATTATTAACATCATGGAGCCTGAAAAATCACTGCACAGGAGACATGTATCCAATTTCTATTGCCATTTTTATTTCGGGCTTTACGCCTGAAGGTCGGTCCTCGACTGGATTTGCAGAACTGAATCACCTCCCATAAACCCGCCGTCAGAATGGGCATCGGTCCACAGCGGCAAAGGAGGTCGAGAGCATTATTTTCATTCACAGATGGTAAGCGCTTAACAGATACCAACATTATGATTATTAACTTTATTATTCACAGCTCAGCACTGAGAGGATCTTGAATTTGGTGGAAAAGCGCTAGTTGTCGATTCAAAAGGAGCCAGGGTCTCCCAATCCAGCGTCAAAAGTTCCTCAGCCTCAGCCAAGATTTCCCTTGTCGTAGAAGTCTTCCTTCCTGCCTCCGATCGTCGCCCCGAACCGCTTCCTAACCACCTTATTTAAGCGGACGAAAGTAACCCCGGAGACTAGAGTCCCTCGGAGTGATACAACAGCCAAAGATGGAACCTGATCGGACCTTTAGGCCTGGACTCCATTTACTCAAAGTGGGCGCATCGGGTATCCTCCTCTCTCCTCTATTTCATTTGATCCATCTTATCGGGAAGTTTGGTTTTGCTAATGATACTACTAATAATGATGATGACACTTGTTAGGCGCTTACTATGTGCCAAGCACGGTTCCGAGTGCTGGGAGGGGGGGATACAAGGTAATCAGATTGTCCCCCATGGGGCTCACAGTCTCAATCCCCATTTTACAGATGAGGGAACTGAGGCACAGAGACGTGAAACGACTTGCCCGAAGTCACCCAGCTGGCAAGTGGCGGAGCCGGGATTAGAACCCAAGATCCTCGACGTGCTCTTTCCACTGACCCACGCCGCTGTTAAGGCGTCGAGAAAGGAAGAAGCCAGAGCAGGATTTCTAACCTCTAACCTTTAGACTGTCACCTCATTTTGGTCAGGGAATGTGTCTGTTATACTGTTCCATTGCACTCTCCCAAGTGCTTAGTACAGAGTTCTGCACACAATAAGCGCTCAATAAATACGATTGCCTGGCTAACCTGCTTATCAGTAGTGTTGTCCCACGAGGTTCTTTTTAATGGAGAGAACCAAGCAGGGCCTAATAATTACCCCAAGTAAAATTTAATAATAATAATAATGTTGGTATTTGTTAAGCGCTTACTATGTGCAGAGCACTGTTCTAAGCGCCGGGGGAGATACAGGGTAATGAGGTTGTCCCACGTGAGGCTCACAGTCTTCACCCCCGTTTTACAGACGAAGGCACTGAGGCCCAGAGAAGTGAAGTGACTCGCCCACAGTCGCACAGCTGACAAGCGGCAGAGTCGGGATACGAACCCATGACTTCTGACTCCCAAGCCCGGGTTCTTTGCACTGAGCCACGCTGCTTCCCGTAATTTACTCCCCTCTCAGAGTGGCAGCTGGAGAGTTTCCAGTCCTCTACCGGTCTCGGCTACGGGAGGGAGAGCCGAGCGGAGGCCCGTCCGTTCCATTCCCGGCTCGGCCGGCGGCTAGCGGGCGGCGGGCCGGCGGCTACCAGTCGAAACTCCCCCGTGCCGGGCGGCGGCGGCCCGGGAGAGAGTCGAGGGCAGAGACTTGCATTGACTGCTTGGAAGGTGGCATTGGTCAACCACTTCTGGATTTGGACCGAGAAAACCCTCCCGATCCACGACCGGAACGATGGCAGACGGAAGCGGGGCCTTCTGGGTGCGATGTGTCGACGGTGTCGCCACGGGTCGGACACGACTCGACAGCAAAAGGCGACAACAAAATTCCCTGCTTTTTATATCAAGGTATGTCCAGTGATTTTGTGCTTGTGGAGCACATGGGAAATTAGGACACTGTGCCAGCTGTAAGCATGGCTCAGTGGCAAGAGCCCGGGCTGGGGAGTCAGAGGTCATGGGTTCGAATCCCGGCTCGGCCACTTGTCAGCTGGGTGACTTTGGGCGGGTCACTTCACTTCTCGGGGCCTCAGTTCCCTCATCTGTAAAATGGGGATGAAGACTGTGAGCCCCACGTGGGACAACCTGATTCCCCTCTGTCTACCCCAGCGCTTAGACCAGTGCTCGGCACATAGTAAGCGCTTAACGAATACCAACATCATCATCATCATCAGCTGTATATAAGGAAACCCTGGATCGCTTGAAGTTGAGCTGGCCTTGACTAGTCAGCCGATCTCATTTATTATTATCAATAATAGCAATGATGGTATTTGTTAAGCTCTGCCAAGCCCTGTTTTCAACGCTGGGATAGATACAAGGTCATCAGGTTGTCCCGCATGGGGCTCACAGTCTTCATCCCCATTTTACAGATGAGGGAACTGAGGCCCAGAGAAGCGAAGTGACAGCAGCAGACAGGTTTAATCATTCAGTAGTATTTATTGAGCGCTTACTGTGTGCAGAGCACTGTACTAAGCGCTTGGAATGGACAAGTCGGCAACAGATAGAGACGGTCCCTGCCCACTGACGGGCTCAAAGTCTAATCGGGGGAGATGGACGGATGAGAACGATGGCAATAAATAGAGTCAAGGGGCAGAGCTGGGATTAGAACCCACCTCCTCTGACTCCCAAGCCGGTGCTCTTGCCACTAGGCCGTGCTGTTTCTCATTATCAGAGGTCATGGGTTCGAATCCCGGCTCTGCCACGTGTCAGCAGTGTGACCGTGGGCAAGTCACTTCACTTCTCTGGGCCTCAGTGACCTCATCTGGAAAATGGGGATTAACTGTGAGCCTCACGTGGGACAACCTGATGACCCTGTATCTACCCCTGAGTTTAGAACAGTGCTCTGCCCATAGTAGGCGCTTAACAGATACCAACATTATTATTATTATTTATCGGGCGCTTATACTAGGTGGAGAGCACTCTACGAAGCCCTTGGGGGAGTTGGATAGAACAATGCAACAAACCTATTAATAATAATGATGACGTTTGTTAAGCGCTTACTACGGGCAAAGCACTGTTCTAAGCGCTGGAGAGGATACAAGGTGAGCAGGTTGTCCCACGTGGGGCTCCCAGTCTTCATCCCCATTTTCCAGATGAGGTCACTGAGGCACAGAGAAGTGAGGTGACTGGCCCAAAGTCACACAGCTGATGGGTGGCGGAGCCGGGAATAGAACCCATGACCTCCGACTCGCAAACCAGTGCTCCCCCGGCTCCGCCACTCATCAGCCGTGTGACTTTGGGCCAGTCATTTCACCTTTCTGTGTCTCAGTGACCTCATCTGGAAAATGGGGATGAAGACTGGGAGCCCCACGTGGGACGACCCGATGATCCTGTATCTCCCCCAGCGCTTAGAACAGTGCTCGGCACATAGTAAGCGCTTGACAGATACCAACATTATTATGATCTGTCATTTATTTCTTTATTTCTATTAACGTCTGTCTCCCCCTCTAGACTGTGAGCTCACTGTGGGCAGAAATGTGCCTTTCTGTTGTTATAGGGCACTCTCCCGAGCGTTTAGTACACTGCTTTGGAAACAGAAAGCGCCCAATAATAATCACGTCGGTATTCGTTAAGCACTTACTATGTGCAAAGGCCCGTTCTAGGCGCTGGGGAGGATGCAAGGTGATCAAGCGGTCCCCCCGTGGGGCTCGCGGTCTCTGTCCCCCTTTTCCAGATGAGGTCACTGAGGCCCAGAGAAGTGAAGTGACTTGCCCACAGTCACCCGGCTGACAAGTGGCAGAGGCGGGATTCGAACCCACGACCTCTGACTCCCGAGCCCGGGCTCTTGCCACCGAGCCACGCTGCTTCTCTCAATAATAGGTACGATTGGATGAATGAATGCACTGTTCTCTCCCAAGCTGTTCTGCACATAGCGATGAGCTCAATAAATACTTTACGATCAATTGACTTTTCGATCAATAGAGAAGCAGCACGGCCTAGTGGAAAGAGCCCGGGCTCGGGAGTCAGAGGACCTGGGTTCTAATCCTCGCTCCACCATGTACCCGCTGTGGGATCTTGGGCAAGTCACTTCCGTTCTCTGTGCCTCAGTTCCCTCATCCGCAAAATGGGGATTCAATCCCTGTGCTCCCTCTGACTTAGTAGCGTGGCTCAGTGGAAAGAGGCCGGGCTGGGGAGTCAGAGGTTATGGGTTCGAATCCCGGCTCTGCCCACTTGTCAGCTGTGCGACTGTGGGCAAGTCGCTTGACTTCTCTGGGCCTCGGTGGCCTCATCTGGAAAATGGGGATGAAGACTGGGAGCCCCACGGGGGACAACCTGATGACCTTGCATCCACCCCAGCGCTTAGAACAGTGCTCTGCACCTAGTAAGCGCTTAACAGACGCCGTCACTATAGAGAAGCAGCGAGGCTCAGTGGCAAAAAACCGGGGCTTGGGAGTCAGAAGTCGTGAGTTCTAATCCCGGCTCTGATGCTTGTCAGCCGTGTGACCTTGGGCGAGTCCCTTCACTTCTCTGGGCCTCAGTGACCTCATCTGGAAAATGGGGATGAAGACTGGGAGCCCCACGTGGGACGACCTGCTCACCTTGTATCTCCCCCAGCGCTTATTATTAAGTGCTCAGCAAATAACAATAATAATAATGATAATAATAATGTTGGTATTTGTTAAGCGCTTACTATGTGCAGAGCACTGTTCTCCCACGTGGGGCTCCCAGTCTTCATCCCCATTTTACAGATGAGGGAACTGAGGCCCAGAGAAGTGAAGTGACTCGCCCACAGTCACCCAGCTAAGTGGCAGAGGTGGGATTCGAACCCATGACCTCCGACTCCCCAGCCCGGGCTCTTTCCACTGAGCCACGCTGCTTCTCAAGTAACCGCTTAACAAATACCAACATTATTATTATTAAAATATACCATGGGTGTTATTATTAATACTCATAATTAATTAATACTCGGAGGGCTGGGGGCGGGGCCAGGGGCGTGGGCGCTGATTGGTGGGCGGGGTGAGGGCGGGGACAGAAAGGGGCGGGGCGTCCGGGCGAGTGGGCGGGGCGGGGCCTCTGATTGGCGAGCGGGGGCGGGAAAGGGGGCGTGGCCTCCGGGCGAGTGGGCGGGACGAAACCTCTGATTGGCGAGCGGGGCGGGGACAGGAAGGGGGCGTGGCCTCCGGGGCGATGGGGGGCCCTGCCTCTGATTGGTGAGCGGGGCGGAGGAAGGGGCGTGGCATCCGGGGAGTGGGCGGGGCGAGGCCGCTGATTGGTGAGCGGGGCGAGGGCGGGGACAGAAAGGGGGCGCGGCCTCCGGGGCATGGGGGGGGGCCCTGCCTCTCTATGGTTGGCGAGCGGGGCAGGGACGGGGCGTGGCCTCCGGCGAGTGGGAGGGGCGAGGCCTCTGATTGGTGAGCGGGGCGGGGACAGAAAGGGGGCGTGGTCTCCGGAGCGATGGGGGGCCCTGCCGCTCTCTGATTGGTCAGCGGGGCGGGGAAGGGGGCGTGGTCTCGGGAGAGTGGGCGGGGCGAGGCCTCTGATTGGCCAGCGGGGCGGGGACAGAAAGGGGGCGTGGCCTCCGGGGCGATGGGGGGCCCTGCCTCCCTCTGATTGGCCAGCGGGGCGGGGAAGGGAGCGTGGCCTCGGGCGAGTGGGCGGGGCGAGACCTCTGATTGGCCAGCGGGGCGGGGACAGAAATGGGGCGTGGCCTCCGGGGCGATGGGGGGGCCCTGCCTCTCTCTGATTGGCGAACGCGGCTGGGCCGGGGGCGAGCCGCGGCCGCTGATTGGTGGGGAGGCGAGGGCGGAGCGGGGAGGGCGGGGCTCGGGGCCCTATATATGGGGGGCGGGTGAGAGCGTGGGGGGGTATGGCTGGGCGCCTGCTGACGTCATCGGTGACGTCACGGCCGGCGGGGCGCGGCGCGCGGAGGCGGGGCCCCGGGCCGCGCGGCCCAGGTGGGGGAGGGGCCGGCGGCGGCGGCGCGGTGCGGTGCGGTGCACTGCGCGGTGCGGCTCCGGGCGCGGGCGGGAGGGCGGCTTTCCTGCTCCGGCGTCTCTCCGGGGCAGGTGCGGATGATGCCCCGCCACCCGGACCCTTCCCCCCTGCTGCAGCTGGTGCAACGGGTGCAGCTGGTGCAACGGGTGCCGCTGGTGCAACGGCTGCAACGGGTGCCGCTGGTGCAACCGATGCCGCTGGTGCAACGGGTGCAGCTCGTGCCTCGGCTGCAGCGGGTGGCCCGGGCGGCAGCTGCCGCTGCATCTCCCGCCGCTGCTGCCAGCCGAGGTCACCCCGCCCTGCACGTGAGCTCTGCAGAGGCGAGGTGGGGGGGGGGAGGGGCGGCCCCCCCCAACTGCCCCAAGTGGGGGGAGGGGTGCATGAGCTGCCCCGGGGGCCTCCGCGCAACGTGCAGCTCAGCCGGGGAGCTCCCCGTCCCCCCCCCCCCCCCCTTGCAGCTCCAGGAGGTTTGCAGGAATTCGGGACGCCGGGGGGGGGGAAAGGGGTGGAAGGAGAGTGATGGGGGGGGGAGGCGCTCACTACGGGGCGGGCGCCGTGCTGAGCGCCAGCGGCTCGGATGGGCAGAGTGAAGGGGCGGCGGCCGGAGGCCGCCCGAGCGCTTAGGGCAGTGCTCCGCACGCAGGAGGAGCTCATTAAATGCCCCGGAGCGAATGCACGGGAAGGGGGGGGGGCTCTGCCCGTTGCTGGGTGGTCTCGCCCTAGCGCTTAGCACAGTGCTGTGCACGCAGGAGGTGCTCAGGAAATGCAACGGGGTGGATGCTACATAAGGAGGAGGGCGGGGGTGCTCACCGGATTGGCTTTTCCCTAGCGCTTAGCACAGTGCTCTGCACGCAGAAGGTGCTCGATAAATGCAATGGGGTGGATGCTGAATGAGGAGGGCGGGGGGGGGGGGTCACCCCACTGTCTCTTCCCTAGCGCTTAGCACAGTGCGGTGCACGCAGGAGGTGCTCAGGAAATGCAACGGGGTGGATGCTAAATGAGGAGGGCAGGGGTGCTCACCGGATTGGCTTTTTCCTAGCGTTTAGCACAGTGCTCTGCACGCAGAAGGTGCTCAATAAATGCAATGGGGTGGATGCTGAATGAGGAGGGCGGGGGGGGGGGGGTCACCCCACTGTCGTTTCCCTAGCGCTTAGCACAGTGCGGTGCACGCAGGAGGCGCTCAGGAAATGCAACGGGGTGGATGCTAAATGAGGAGGGCAGGGGTGCTCACCGGATTGGCTTTTTCCTAGCGTTTAGCACAGTGCTCTGCACGCAGGAGGCGCTCAGGAAATGCAGCGGGGTGGATGCTACAAAAGGAGGAGGGCGGGGGCGGTCACCGGATTGGCTTTTCCCTAGCGTTTAGGACAGTGCTGTGCACGCAGGAAGCGCTCAGTAGATGCAGCGGGGTGGATGCTTAATGAGGAGGGCGGAGGTGGTCACCGGATTGGCTTTTCCCTAGCGCTCAGCACAGTGCCCTGCACGCAGGAGGTGCTCAATGAATGCTTAATAAAGAGGAGAGCAGGAGTGGTCACCGTTGTATTGTGCTCTCCCTAGCGCTTAGCACAGTGCTGTGCACGCAGGGAGCGCTCAGGAAATGCAGCGGGGTGGATGCCTAATGAGGAGGAGGGCAGGGGTGCTCACCGGATTGGCTTTTCCCTGGCGCTCAGCACAGTGCCCTGCACGCAGGAGGTGCCCAATGAATGCTTAATAAAGAGGAGAGCGGGTGTGGTCACTGTGGTGCTTTCCCTAGCGCTTAGGACAGGGCTCTGCGCGCAGGGAGCGCTCAGTAAATGCAATGGGGTGGATGCTTAATAAGGAGGGCGGGGGTGGTCACCCTATCGTCTTTTCCCTAGCGCTTAGCACAGTGCTGTGCACGCGGGAAGCGCTCAGGAAACGCAATGGGGTGAATGCTAAATAAGGAGGAGGGCGGGGGTCACCGGTTATTGTGGTGGTGGTCTTCCCCCAGCGCTTAGTACAGTGCCCTGCGTGCAGGGAGCACGCGATAAATGCAACGGAGTGAATGCCAGATGAGGAGGGCGGGGGTGGTCACTGTTCCTATTGTTCTCTCCCCAGCGCTCAGGACAGGGCTCTGCACGCAGGAAGCGCTCAGTAAGTGCGATTGAGGGAACACACAGGAAGGAGGAGGGAGGGGTGGTCGCCGTATTGCCCTTTCCTTAGCGTTTAGTACAGTGCTCTGCACTCAGGAAGTGCTCAAGAAGTGCGATTGAGGGAACGCACGGGAAGGAGGAGGGGTGGTGACTGTATCGTGCTCTCCTCAGCGTTTAGTACAGTGCTCGGCACGCAGGAAGCGCACAGTAAGTGCGATTGAGTCAATGCACAGAAAGGAGGAGGGGTGGTGACTGTATCGGGCTCTCCTTAGCGTTTAGTACGGTGCTCGGCACCCAGGAAGTGCTCAATAAGTGCGATTGAATGCACAGGAAGGAGGAGGGAGGGGTGGTCGCTGTATTGCGCTTTCCTTAGCGCTCAGGACGGTGCTCTGCGTGCAGGAAGTGCTCAATAAGTGCGATTAAGTGAATGCACAGAAAGGAGGAGGGGTGGTGACTGTATTGGGCTTTCCTTAGCGTTTAGCACAGTGCTCTGCGTGCAGAAAGTGCTCAGTAAGTGCAAATGAGTGAATGCACAGGAGGAGGGGTGGTGGCTATATTGCGCTTTCCTTAGCGCTCAGGACAGTGCTCTGCACGCGGGATGCGCTCAACACGTGCAACTGAGTGAATGCTAAATGAGGAGGGCAGGGATGGTCGCTGGCCACTGTTGTTTGGTTCTTTCCCTAGCGCTTAGAACAGTGCCCTGCACGCAGGAAGCGCTCAATAAATGCGACTGAGTGCAGAGGAAGAGTAATAATGATATTTAAGCGCTCACTATGTGCAGAGCACCGTTCTAAGCGCTGGGGGGGATACAGGGTCATCGGGTCGTCCCACGTGAGGCTCCCAGTCTTCATCCCCATTTGACGGATGAGGTCGCTGAGGCCCAGAGAAGTGAAGTGACCCGCCCACGGTCCCACAGCTGACGAGCGGCGGAGCCGGGAGCCGAACCCATGACCTCCGACTCCCAAGCCCGGGCTCTTTGCGCCTGAAGGAGGGCGGGGGTGGTCACTGTTCGTCGTATGGCTCTTTCCCCAGCGCTCAGTACGGTGCTCAGCGCACGGGAAGCGCTCGGTACGTGCAAGCGAGTGAATGCGCAGGAACGAGGAGGGCAGGGACGGATGTCACCGATTTATCGCTGCATCCTTCTCTGGAGCGCTTAGTACAGCGCTCTGCACGCAGGGAGCGCTCAGTAAGTGCAAACGGAGCGCATATCAAATAATGTCGGCATTTGTTAAGCGCCCACTATGTGCCGAGCACCGTTCTAAGCGCCGGGGTAGAAACGGGGGAATCGGGTCGTCCCGCGTGGGGCTCACGGTCTTAATCCCCATTTTACAGATGAAGGCACTGAGGCCCAGGGAAGCGACTCGCCCACGGTCACCCAGCCGCCAAGTGGCAGAGCCGGGAGTCGAACCCACGACCGCTGCCCCCCAAGCCCGGGCTCTTTCCACTGAGCCACGCTGCTTCTCTGTGAGGAGGGCAGGGGTTGTCGCTGGTCATTCTTGTATTGTCCTTTCCCCAGCGCTTAGTACAGCGCTCTGCACGCCGGGAACGCTCGATAAATGCATCTGGGCGAATGCCAAGTGAGGAGGCGGGCGGGGATCGTCGCTGGTTACTGCGCTTTCCTTGGCGCTTAGTACGGTGCCCCGCACGCCGGTGCTCAAATCGTGCGATTGGGTGAATGCCCGGTAAGGTGGGGGGCGGGGACTGTCGCTCTGTAGTCGTTCATTCGTTCAGTGGTATTTATTGAGCGCCTACCGTGTGCAGAGCACTGGACTGAGCGCTGGGGCCGTCCCTGCCCAGCGACGGGCTCGCGGTCTAGAAGGGGGGAGATCGTCTTAATTGTGGCACTGTTCTTTCCCGAGGGCTTACTACAGTGCTCGGCCCGCAGAAAGCGCTCACTAAGTAGGACGGGATGACGGAGGCGCTTAAGCCCCATGTGGCTCAGTGGGAAGAGCACGGGCTTTGGAGTCAGGGCTCACGAGTTCGAATCCCAGCTCTGCCACTTGTCGGCTGTGGGACTGCGGGCGAGTCGCTTCGCCTCTCTGGGCCTCGGTTCCCTCATCTGGAAAATGGGGACGAAGACCGTGAGCCCCACGGGGGACGACCCGATTCCCCCGTGTCCTACCCCGGCGCTTAGAAGGGTGCTCGGCACATAGTGAGCGCTTAACAAATACCAACATTACTATTATTATTACTAAGCGTGGCTTAGCCACTTCTCCGCCCCGAGCTGTGCCGCCCGGGAGGGGCCTGCTACAAAACCTCTCTTCATTCACTTGTCTTTATTGAGCGCTTACTGTTCGTTCAGTGGTATTTATTGAGCGCTTACTATTCATTCGGTGGTATTTGTTGGGCGCTTACTATGTGCGGAGCACTGGACTAAGCGCTTAATGATGGCGTTCGTTAAGCGCCTACTAGGTGCCAAGATCCAAGGTGGGGAAGAGCCGAGGTGATGAGGTTGTCCCCCGTGGGGCTCCCGGTCTTCATCCCCGGCGTGGCTCAGGGGAAGGAGCCCGGGCTTGGGAGTCAGAGGTCGTGGGTTCGAATCCCGGCTCCGCCACTTGTCGGCTGGGGGACTGTGGGCAGGTCACTTCACTTCTCTGGGCCTCAGTTCCCTCATCTGGAAAATGGGGACGAAGACCGGGAGCCCCACGTGGGGCAAACTGATCACCCTGCGTCTCCCCCAGCGCTTAGAACAGTGCTCGGCACGTAACAGGTACCAACATCATCATTATGTGCAGAGCACTGTTTATGTGGGACAACCTGATTCCCCTGTATCTACCCAGCGCTTAGAACAGTGTTCTGCACGTAGTAAGCGCTTAACAAATACCAGCATTATCTTACAGGGTCATCAGGTTGCCTTTGAATAGTAAGCGCTCAATAAATACCACTGAACGATGAGGGAACTGAGGCTCAGTGAAGTGACTCGCCCGCAGTCACACCGCTGACGAGTGGCAGAGCCGGAATTCGAACCCCTGACTTCTGACTCCCAAGCCCGGTCTCTCTCCACTGAGCTATGCCGCTCAGTGCTTAACAAATACCAACATTATTATTATTTTTTATCCCCATTTGACGGATGAGGGAGCTGAGGCCCAGAGGGGTGAAATGACTGGTCCAGGGTCACCCAGAGATGGGGTCTCCCTGGGCGAAGGGGGGGGCGATTATGCCCGAATGGCTTTCCTGGAGGATCTGCCCCGCCGTGGGGAGTTTCCAGAACCACCCCCGCTGCCGTCGCCGTCCAGCACATAGGCAGGGTAGCCTGAGGTCCGGCCCGGTCGGAGCGGCGACGGGCAGGTTTGGGAAAAGTCCGGCCGACTTTCCTTGGCCTTCGAACTTTTATTCCTCCCTCTGTCCTTGAGGGAGAGACGGTTCCACCTCCCTACGGAGTAGCAGCGTCGCTCAGTTGCAAGAGTCCGGGCTTGGGGGGGGGGGGGGGGGTCACAGGTCGTGGGTTCCGATCCCGCCTCCGCCCCTTGTCCGCTGGGCGACTTTAGGCAACTCACTTCTCTGGGCCTCAGTGACGTCGTCTGTCAAAGGGATGAAGACCGGGAGCCCCGCGTAGACCGGGACCCCGTCGTTGGGCAGGGATCGTCCCTATCTGTGGCCGAATTGTCCATTCCAAGCGCTTAGTACAGTGCTCTGCACATAGTAAGCGCTCAGTAAATACTGTTGATTAGACAACCTGATGACCTTGTATCTCCCCCGGCGCTTAGAAGAGGGCTTGGCACATAGTAAGAGCTTAACGAATGCCACCATTATTCCTTCATTCAGTTGTATTTATTCATTCGATCGTATTTATTGAACGCTTACTGTGTGCAGAGCACTGTACTAAGCGCTTGGAAAGTACTGTTCGGCGACAGAGACAATCCCTGCCCAGTGACGGGCTCACGGTCTAAAATGGGGGAGACGGACAACAAAACAAAACAAGTAGTCTGGCGTCAATATCGTCGAGATAAATAGAATCATCGATAGGATAGATATTCGTGAGCGTTTAACAAATGCCACCATTATTATTATTCATTCAATCATATTTATTGAGCGCTTACTATGTGCAGAGCACTGTACTAAGCGCCTGGAGTGTACAATTCGGCAACAGAGACAATCCCTGCCCCACGACGGGCTCGCAGTCTAAAAGGGGGGAGACAGATACCAAAACAGACAGACAAAAAAAAAAAAGAGTTTGGCATCAGTATCATCAAGATAGAGAGAATCGTAGATATTATAATAGATATTAATGGTAAGCGCTTAACAAAAGTAGTCTGGCATCAATATCATCAAGATAAATAGAATCATAGATATAATAGATATTAGTAAATGCTTAAAGTAGTCTGGTGTCGATATCAAGAGAAACAGAATCATAGGTATAATAGATATTATTAGTTAATGCTTAACAAAACTAGTCTGGCGTCAATATCCTCAAGATAGAATCATAGATATAATAGATATTAGTAAATGCTTAAACTAGTCTGGTGTCAATATCAAGAGAAATAGAATCATAGATATAATAGCTGTTAACGCTTAAAAGTAGTCTGGCGGCAATATCAAGATAAGTAGAATCATAGATATAATAGATATTATTAGTTCACGCTTAACAAAAGTAGTCTGGCGTCAATATCATCAAGATAAATAGGATCATAGATATAATAGATATTAGTAAAGGCTTAACAAAAGTAGTCTGGCGGCAATATCAAGATAAGTAGAATCATAGCTATAATAGATATTAGTTCACGCTTAACAAAAGTAGTCTGGCGTCAATATCATCAAGATAAATAGGATCATAGATATAATAGATATTAGTAAAGGCTTAACAAAAGTAGTCTGGCGGCAATATCAAGATAAGTAGAATCATAGCTATAATAGATATTAGTTCACGCTTAACAAAAGTAGTCTGGCGTCAATATCATCGAGATAAATAGGATCATAGATATAATAGATATTAGTAAGCGCTTAACAAAAGTAGTCTGGCGTCAATATCATCGAGATAAATAGGATCATAGATATAATAGATATTAGTAAACGCTTAACAAAAGTAGTCTGGCGGCAATATCAAGATAAGTAGAATCATAGCTATAATAGATATTATTAGTTCACGCTTAACAAAAGTAGTCTGGCGTCAATATCATCAAGATAAACAGGATCTTAGATATAATAGATATTAGTAAACGCTTAACAAAAGTAGTCTGGCATCAATATCAAGATAAGTAGAATCATAGGTGTAATAGATATTATTAATTCACGCTTAACAAAAGTAGTCTGGCGTCAATTTCATCAAGATAAATAGAATCATAGATATTAGTAAATGCTTAACAAAAGTAGTCTGGCGTCAATATCAAGATAAGTATTATCATAGAGATAATATATCTGGCATCACTATCATCAAGACAAGTAGAATCATAGATATAGATGTTATAGTAGATACTATTAGTAAGCGCTTAACGTAGCCTGTCATCAATGTCATCAAGATAAATAGAATCAAAGGTATAATAAATATTATTAGTAAGTGCTTAAGAAAAGTAGTCTGGGGTCAATATCAAGATAAATAGAATCGTAGATATAATAGATATTATTAGTAAGTGCTTACGTCTGGCATCAGTATCATCGAGATAAATAGAATCATAGATATAATAGATATTATTAGTAAGTGCTTAACAAGTCTGGCATCGATATCGTCAAGATAAATAGAATCATAGATATAATAGATATTATTAGTAAGTGCTTAACAAGTCTGGCATCGATATCGTCGAGATAAATAGAATCATAGATATAATAGATATTATTAGTAAGTGCTTAACAAGTCTGGCATCGATATCATCAAGAGAAATAGAATCGTAGATATAATAGCTGTTAACGCTTAACGAAACTAGTCTGGCGTCAATATCAAGATAAGTAGAATCATAGATAGAATAGATATTATTAGTTCACGCTTAACAAAAGTAGTCTGGCGTCAATATCAAGATAAATAGGATCATAGATATAATAGATATTAGTAAACGCTTAACAAAACCAGTCTGGCGTCAATATCGAGATAAGTAGAATCATAGAGATGATGATATATCTGGCATCAATATCATCGAGACAAATAGAATCATAGATATAGATATTATAGTAGATATTATTAATAAGCGCTTAACGTAGCCTGCCATCAATGTCATCGAGATAAATAGAATCATAGGTATAATAGATGTTAAGCGCTTACTAATAAAATCTGTTATATCTATGATTCTATTTATCTTGATGATATCGATGCCAGACTCGTTAAGCACTTACTAATAATAAGTCTGGCATCAATATCATCAAGATAAATAGAATCATAGATACAATAGATTTTATTAAGTGCTTAACAAGTCTGGCATCGATATCATCAAGATAGAGTCACAGGTATAATAGATATTATCAGTAAGCGCTTAACAAGTCTGGCATCAGTATCATCAAGATAAATAGAATCATAGGTATAATAGATATTATTAGTAAAGTGCTTAACAAAAGTAGTCTGGCGTCAATATCAAGATAAGTAGAATCATAGATAGAATAGATATTATTAGTAAGTGCTTAACAATTCATTCAATAGTATTTATTGAGCGCTTACTATGTGCAGAGCACTGTACCAAGCGCTCGGGATGAACAAGTCGGCGACGGATAGAGACGGTCCCTGCCGTCTGACGGGCTCACGGTCTGATCGGGGGAGATGCTGGCGTCGATATCATCAAGATAAATAGAATCGTAGGTATGATAGATATTATTAGTAAAGTGCTTAACAAAAGTAGTCTGGCGTCAGTATCAAGATAAGTAGAATCATAGAATAGATATTATTATTAGTAAGTGCTTAAGTTCATTCATTCAATAGTATTTATTGAGCGCTTACTATGTGCAGAGCACTGTACTAAGCGCTTGGGATGAACAAGTCGGCGACAGATAGAGACGGTCCCTGCCGTTTGACGGGCTTACGGTCTGATCGGGGGAGACGGACAGACGAGAACGATGGCGATAAACAGCGTCGAGGGGAAGAACGTCTCGTAAAAACCGATGGCGACTAAATAGAATCGAGGCGATGTACAATCATAAAAATAAATAGGGTAACGAAAATATATACAGTCGAGCGGACGAGTACGGTGCCGTGGGGATGGGAAGGGAGAGGTGGAGGAGCAGAGGGAAAAGGGGAAAATGAGGCTTTAGCTGCGGAGAGGTAAAGGGGGGATGGCAGAGGGAGTAGAGGGGGAAGACGAGCTCGGTCTGGGAACGCCTCTTGGAGGAGGTGAGTTTTAAGTAGGGTTTTGAAGAGGGGAAGAGAATGAGTTTGGCGGAGGTGAGGAGGGAGGGCGTTCCGGGACCGCGGGAGGACGCGACCCGGGGGTCGACGGCGGGACGGGCGAGAACGGGGGACGGCGAGGAGGTGGGCGGCAGAGGAGCGGAGCGTGCGGGGTGGGCGGTGGAAAGAGAGAAGGGAGGAGAGGTAGGAGGGGCGAGGTGACGGAGAGCCTCGAAGCCTAGAGTGAGGAGTTTTTGTTTGGAGTGGAGGTCGATAGGCAACCACTGGAGTTGTTTAAGAAGGGGAGTGACATGCCCAGATCGTTTCTGCAGGAAGATGAGCCGGGCGGCGGAGTGAAGAATAGACCGGAGCGGGGCGAGAGAGGAGGAAGGGAGGTCAGAGAGAAGGCTGACACAGTAGTCCAGCGGAGATATAACGAGAGCCCGTAACCTTAAGTCTGGCATCAATATCAAGATAGAATCATAGATCTAATAGATATTCCTAAGCGCCCCTCCCGTTGAGACGGTGAGCCCGTCCTTGAGCGGGGCCGGTCTCTGTTGCCGAATTGTCCTTTCCAAGCGCTTAGTCCGGTGCTGCGCACCCAGGAAGCGCTCAGTAAGTGCCCCTGAATGAACGAACACGTGCCGGCGTTGTTGTCATTTAGATGACGAGGGGGGAGGCGCACGCTCCGCGATGGTTGGAAGACTCCCGCTCGAGTGCCGGAGAGATTTTTCTCAGGGGTTTTTGTGGTGGTGGTGGGTTTTTTTTTTCCTCCTCCTCCTCCAGCCTCGTGTGTTTCGATGGTGCAGCTTCCTCCCTTCTCTCCCCGTGCCCTCTCTCCTTCGAAGAAGGGCGAAGCGGGGAGCATGAGGCCCGCCAAGCCCCAGGCCGACCCCAGCCACCCCGGAGAGGGCCGGCTGCCGTCCGCCCCGCCGCAGGCCGCCCTCAACTCGGCCGTCTCCCCTTACCAGGCCTACGAGATCTACGTCGACAACGGACTCCTCTGCCTCAAGCACAAGATCAGGAACATCGAGAAGAAGAAGGTGACTGGCTCGCTCCGTCCGTCCTGTCGATTTGAGCGCTTACCGCCTGCGGAGCGCTGGGCCGAGCGCCCGCCCGGGCCCGCGGGGTGGACGGACGACGGAACGCGACAAGTGGCCCGGCGTTGATATCATCGGGATACGTAATGATGATGATGTTGGTATTTGTTAAGCGCTCACTGTGTGCCGAGCACTGTTCTAAGCGCCGGGGTAGACACAGGGGAGTCGGGTCGTCCCGCGTGGGGCTCCCAGTCTTCGTCCCCATTTGACAGATGAGGTAACCGAGGCCCAGAGAAGTGGAGTGACTTGCCCAAAGTCACACGGCTGACGAGTGGTAGAGCCGGGGTTCGAACCCATGACCTCTGGCTCCAAAGCCCGCGCTCTTTCCAGTGAGCCGCGCACCGATGTCATCGATATCAGTAGTAGGCGCTTAACGGACGCCGTCGTGATCATTCGGTCGTATTTATTGAGCGCTTGCTGCGTGCGGAGCGCTGGGCCGAGCGCCCGCCCGGGCCCGCGGGCTAGACGGACGACGGAACGCGACACGTGGTCTGGCGTTAATATCAACAAGATACGTAGTCACCGACGTAATCGATATTATTAGTAGGCGCTTAACGAATGTCACCGTTATCGTTCATTCATTCGGTCGTATTTATCGAGCGCTTACCGCGTGCAGAGCACTGTACTAGGCGCTTGGAATGGACAATTCGGCAACAGATAGAGACGATCCCTGCACCATGGTGGGCTCATGGCTGTTGTACAACAAGAGCATGGGAATCATAATTATTATTAGTTGGTATTGCGATACTTAAGCGTTTACTAGGTGCCGGGCAATGTAATAATAATAATAATGTTGGTATTTGTTAAGCGCTTACTATGCGCAGAGCACTGTTCCAAGCGCCGGGGCAGATACAGGGTCATCAGGTGGTCCCATGTGAGGCTCAAAGTTAATCCCCATTTTACAGATGAGGGAACTGAGGCCCAGAGAATTGAAGCGACTTGCCCACGGTCACACCGCTGACAAGTGGCGGAGCCGGGATTCGAACCCATGACCTCTGACTCCCAAGCCCGGGCTCTTGCCACTGAGCCACGCTGCCGTACTAAGCACTGGGGTGGATCCGAGCAAATGGGGTTGGACACGGTCCCCGTTCCGTGTGGGGCTCATTTGACAGATGATGGAGGCCCGGAGAATAGTAATTGTGGTGTTTAAGTGCCCACTAGGTGCCGGGCCCTGTACTAAGCGCTGGGATAGATACAAGGAAATCAGGTTGGACACAGTCCACGTCCCATGTGGGGCTCACAGTCTCGAGCCCTGTTTTACACACGGGGCCCAGTGAAGTGACTCGCCCAAGGCCACACAGCCGACAAGTGGCAGAGCTGGGATTAGAACCCGTGACCTTCTGACTCCCCGGCCTGTGCTCTGTCCGCGATCTGGTCAACAGGGAGGCAGCTCTTCTTCCCACAGATTGCACTTCTGGGTACGATATTTAATAAGAATGGTATTTGTTAAGCGCTTACTATGTGCCAAGCACCGTTCTAAGCCCTAGAGTAGATACGAGGTCGTCAGGTTGTCCCACGTGGGGCTCACAGTCTTCATACGCTCACGGTCGGAGAAGCCATATGGCTCAGTGGAAAGAGACCGGGTTTGGGAGTCAGAAGGTCATGGGTTCTAATTCCGACTCTGCCTCTTGTCTACTGTGTGACCTTGGGCAAGCCATTTCATTCATTCAAACGTATTTATTGAGCGCTTACTATGTGCAGAGCACTGTACTAAGCGCTCGGACGGACATTTCGGCAACAGAGACGGTCCCTGCCCTTTGACGGGCTTCCGGTCTAATCGGGGGAGGCGGACAGACGAGAACAATGGCAATAAACAGAGTCAAGGGGAAGAACATCTCATTAAAGCAATGGCAGATAAATAGAATCAGGGTGATTCATTCAATAGTATTTATTTATTGAGCGCTTACTATGGGCAGAGCACTGTACTAAGCGCTTGGAATGAACAAGTCCGCAACAGATACAGGGTGATGTACGTCTCATTAAACAAAATGAATAGGGTGATGAAGATATATAAAGTTGAGCGGACGAATACGGTGCTGAGGGGGAGGAGGAGAGGGAAAGGGGGGAGAAGAGGGTTTAGCTGCAGAGAGGTGAAGGGGGTGGGTAGAGGGAGCAGAGGGAAAAAAGGGGGGAGCTCAGTCTGGGAAGGCCTCTTGGAGGAGGTGAGCTTTAAGTAGGGATTTGAAGAGGGGAAGAGAGTCAGTTTGGCGGAGGTGAGGAGGGAGGGCGTTCCGGGACCGTGGGAGGACGCGGCCCGGGGGTCGACGGCGGGACAGGCGAGACCGGGGGATGGCGAGGAGGTGGGCGGCGGAGGAGCGGAGCGTGCGGGGTGGGCGGTGGAAAGAGAGAAGGGAGGAGAGGTGGGAAGGGGCGAGGGGATGGAGAGCCTCGAAGCCTAGAGTGAGGAGTTTTTGTTTGGAGCGGAGGTTGATGGGCAACCACTGGAGTTGTTTAAGAAGGGGAGTGACATGCCCAGATCGTTTCTGCGGGAAGATGAGCCGGGCGGCGGAGTGAAGAATAGACCGGAGCGGGGCGAGAGAGGAGGAAGGGAGGTCAGAGAGAAGGCTGACACGGTAGTCTAGCCGGGATATAACGAGAGCCCGTAGCGGTAAGGTAGCCGTCTGGGTGGAGAGGAAAGGGCGGATCTTGGCGATATCGTAGAGGTGAAACCGGCGGGTCTCGGTAACAGATAGGACGCGTGGGGCGAGCGAGAGAGACGAGTCAAAGCTGACACCGAGGTCGCGGGCCCGAGAGACGGGGAGGAGTGTCGTGCCGTCCACGGTGACGGGGAAGTCGGGGAGAGGACCGGGCTCGGGAGGGAAGACGAGGAGCTCGGTCTCGGTCATGTTGAGTTTTCGGTGGCGGGCCGACGGCCGGGTGGAGAGGTCCCGGAAGCGGGAGGAGATATGAGCCTGAAGGGAGGGGGAGAGGACGGGCGGAGATGCGGATCCGTGTGTCATCTGCATAGAGATGATAGTTGACTTCACTTCTCTGGGCCTCAATTCCCTCATCTGTCAATTTGGGGGTGAAGACTGTGAGCCCCACATGGGACAACCTGATTGCCTTGTATCTCCCCCAGTGCTTAGAACAGTGTTTGGCACATAAGTGCTTAACAAATACCATTATTATTAACGTATTAATATATTACTATATATTATTATATTACCATCATTATTAATGATGATGGTATTTGTTAAGCATTTACTATGTGCCAAGCGTTGTTCTAAGTACTAAATTATTATTATTATTCACCATTTTACAGATGAGGTAACTGAGGCCCAGAGAGGTTGAGTGACTTGCCCAAGGTCACAGGGCAGAGGTCCGGCCTTCTCAGTCAACGGTTCGATCAGTCATTCTAGTTAATATGTCCCGAGGTCACAGTAAAAGAAAGAAACGTTCTGGTGGGCAGGGATCGTCTCTATCTGTTGGCGAGTCGTACGTTGCAAGCGCTTAGTACGGTGCTCTGCACATAGTAAGCGCTCAGTAAATACTATCGAATGAGTGGTGGGCGGCTGTCACAACTGACGGGCATTAAGTGAGGCTCACCCTTAAAGGAGTCAGCTCGCGATGGGTTGGGGAATGGATTCACCGATTCTCTTGTATCGGACTCTCCCAAGCCTCGTTCAGTGCTCTGCACAGGGTCAGCGCTCAAATACCATTGATTCGTTCATTCGGTTGTATTTATTGAGCGCCGACTGGGTGCAGAGCACTGTACTAAGCGCTCGGAAAGTACAGTTGGGCAACAGATAGAGACAATCCCGGCCCAACCGACGGGCTCACGGTCTTGGATTGGGTAGGGGATCGTCCTTTCGAGTGGAAGACGGGGCTTATCCTCCATTTATTCTCTGATAGTAAATCAAGCTATGGGGGAGACGCCCTAACCCTTTCTGAGCGCTCGGCGTTAACGGAGCGCTTTGTAGGCTGAGATAAACGATTCCGGTGCCGTCTAACGGTTCGGGCACGGTCGGAAGGTAAGGATTAAGTTGTTGTACTCTCGAGCTTTTAGTACAGTGCTTTGGATTCAGACGCCGACCTCAGTTCGTTCACTGTCGTATTTATCGAGCGCCTACTAAGCGCCGAGCACTGGACTAAGCGCTTGGAATGTACGATTCGGCAACAGATAGAGACAGTGCACGGTGAAAGCACAGTTTAGCCGTTGGCCGTTTTAGCGGTGAGATGCCGAGCCGTCTCCCAGGGGGACCAAAAGGTTGATGCCTCGTCCCTGTTGTCTAATTGGGAGTCACTTGAGGCGCTGAAAGAATTGGGCTCAATTAAAGTCCAATTATGAGGAAAAGCTAAGTGGTACTCTGTGGTAGCCAACACCGCACACCGTTTAAAATGACAGGCAGGTAGTTCTGAGCAACTCTTTGGGTTGAACCGGATTAAAAATGGCTTCGCAGAGGTAGTTAAAAGCAGCGTGGCTTGGGGGAAAAGAGCCCGGGCTTGGGAGTCAGAGGTCATGGGTTCGAATCCCAGCTCTGCCCCTTGTCAGCTGTGTGACTGTGGACAAGTTGCTTCACTTCTCTGGGCCTCAGTTCCCTCATCTGTAAAATGGGGATTAATTGTGAGCCTTACGTGGGCCAAGCTGATTACCCTGTATCTACCCCAGAGCTTAGAACAGTGCTCTGCACATAGTAAGCGCTTAACAAATACCGACATTATTATTATTATTGTTATTATGAACTGGTCGCTCCCCGAAGCGATGGAAAAATCCAAATGCGTAAATCTTCCCTCCACCTCGTGCAACCTGTCAAAAATGTTCGGTCGTGGTGGCACTTTTCAGACTGAGTGCCGGGAACGTGTGGACTGCCTGCTCCCTGCACATAGTAAAGTAGGCACTCAATAAAAACTATTGAATGAAAAAAAGATCAAACATTGAGCATGGTAGTACTAGGAATGCTATTATTATTATTATTATTATTAGGAGCTCTGATAGCCCGTTTTTACGGGGCTACGTTTTAACATTTGGAAAGACCACTGCCCAGAGTAGATGTGTACTCTCACACAACTGTCCAAGATTTTAAAACGGCCATTAATATTAAGGTCCCATTCTACCTTCTAGGAATCTTAAATGGAAAGCAGGTCAGACAGTTAATAATAATGATGATGATGGTATTTAAGAACTTACTATGTGCCAAGCACTGTTTTAAGTGCTGGGGTAGATAGGAGGTAATCAGGTTGTCCCACGTAGGGCTCACGGTTTTCAACCCCATTTTATAGACGAGGTAACTGAGGCACAGAGACATTAAGTGACTTGCCCAAAGTCACACAGCTGACAAGCGGCGGAGCTGGGATTAGAGCCCATGACCTCCGACTCCCAAGCCTGGGCTCTTTCCACTGAGCCACGCAGTTCCTGTCAAACTCGAGAAAAAGCATGGTGTAGTGGCTAGAGCCCGGGCCTGGGAGTCGGAAAGTCATGGGTTCTAATGCCGGCTCTGCCTTGTGTCTGCTTGGTGCCCTTGGGCAAGTCGCTTCACTTCTCTGGGCCTCAGTTACCTCATCTGTAAAATGGGGATTGAGACTGTGAACCCTACGTGGGACAGGGACTGCGTCCAGCCCCATTTGCTTGTATCCACCCCGACGCTTAGTAGGGTGCCTGGAACATAAGCGCTTAACAGATACCATAATAATAATAATAATAATAAACTTGCTCAGTTCAGATGTTTACAGGTAGATCTTAAATGATTTTTGCTTAGAGATACCTGGAATTCTTCCATTTTTATTTATTGTTTTTGTGGTGTTTAAGTGCTTCCTAATGTGCCGGGCACCGTACCTAGGAGAGATACGAGTTAATCAGGTTGGACACAGTCCCTGTTCCACATGGGCCTCACAGTCTTCATCCCCATTTGACAGATGAGCGAACAGAGGCCCAGGTGAAGTGACCTGTCCAGGGTCACACAGCAGTAAAGTGGAAGAACGGGGATTAGAACCCAGGTCCTTCTGACTCCCAGGCCCGTGCTCCATCCACTAGGCCGCCGCTGCTTCCGTTGTTCAAGCTGTTTGGGTGACCGACTTGAAGAACGCCCTCAGAACTGGTTGGGTTGCTGTTAGTTCTAACCCTAAGCAGGGCCCCAGCCTAATTTTCATCTTAAATGGGGTCCATTTCCTTAATAATAATAATAATAATTATGGTACTTGTTAAGCACTATGTGCCAAGTAGTCTTCTAAACGTTGGGGCAGAAACAAGTTAATTGTTTCTGCATGCGAACTAACTCATCGTGGGCAGGGAATGTGTCTGTTTATTGCTGGAGTGTGCTCTCCCGAGCGCTTAGTACAGTGCTCTGCCCACAGTAAGTGCTCAAAAAATACGACTGGGGTTAAAGATGCATTCAGAGGCATTGCAAATAAGACTATTTCCTGAAATTCTGTTGGCCAAATATAACGTTCCACAAAGAATTGCACCCTTTGAGCTTATAACCTTGTACTAGATGACGGGAATCTGCTGAGCATGTTGCATTTTTGTGCATCAGGCACTTCGGTTGTAGCTGGCAGAAAGCTACAACTATCACAAAGCCAAATTGGGGGGAGGTGGGAAATAATTAGGAGTCACAAATGACGTGCAGCACAGTGCAGCTTTAAAGGCAAGGAATTGCATGAAGTCATGTGGACGTTTCTTTTATTTCCAGATCAAACTAGAAGATTATAAGGATCGCCTGAAGAATGGAGAGTCCCTTAATCCAGACCAGTTGGTAAATCATGCATTTTTCTTTTTTAGGCTTAGAAAATTTCCATCTTGGTTCCTCAGTTTCAGGGAATCAACCTGATGGATGTGGCGGTTAGAGGATTTGGGGAGGGAGAAGAATATGAGGGCCGACTAGTCGACTTGCCCTGGGATCTTTCAGTTACGTCTTGTAGAGTGAAGATTGTGTTTTCAGCTGAGGAGAAATAGGCCTAGGAGATTAAGAAATAGGGTGGCTTTGAAACCCTGTATCTCTTGGGTTCTTTTGTTATTAGTAGCAGCCACCTTTCCCCAGTTATCCTACAAAATCTATAGAATTGTGCTTTTTCAGACTAGGCAACACCAATTATCGTCCTCCCGATCAGGCTAAAGGCTCTTAAAAGGCTCGAACGATCAGAAACAACTTCCCATTCCGCTATCCTTCAGTTCGGGCCTTTGTCAGGGGCATCTCGACCTGAGAGTTAAAGCGGTTAAGGAGCAAGTTGTAATTTACTTGGCCGCTACTTGAATAAAACTTAAATACACGCGTTCTAATTCTGTCGGTGAAATTGCGCAGTTCGGTTTCGGTAGCCGCTTCTGCGGATCGGGGAAACGCTAATGGAGAAACCACTGGCTTCAATTTAATCTCTAAATCCTTAGTGACGCTTTATGGTTTAATGTGACCCCTCAACTGGGGCCAGTGTTGTCCGTGAGACACCATGCAGGTACCTTAAATTCTGTCTGGGGAATGAAATAGAATGCAGCCACCAAACCACTTCTCTGTGCCTCACTTACCTCATCTCCTAAATGGGGATTGAGACCACGAGCCCGATGTGGAACGTGGATTGTGACCAACCTGATTAGATACAGAGTAATCAGGTTGTCCCACATGGGGCTCACAGTCTTCATCCCCATTTTACAGATGAGGGAACTGAGGCTCAGAGAAGTGAGGTGACTTGCCCAAAGTCACACAGCTGATAAGTGGCGGAGCTGGGATTAAATTATGGGATTATGAGATGTTCATCCCCATGATTCTATTTATTGCTATTGTTTTTGTCTGTCCGTCTCCCCCGATTAGGTTGTAAGCCCGTCAGAGGGCAGGGACTGTCTCTATCTGTTACCGATTTGTCCATTCCAAGCGCTTAGTACAGTGCTCTGCATATTGTAAGTGCTCAATAAATACTATTGAATGAATGAATGAATTAAAACCCATGACCTTTGACTCCCAACCCCGGGCTCTTTCCACTAAACCACAGTTGTATCTACCCGAGCACTTAGTAGAGTGCTTGGCACATAGTAAGCGCTTAACAGATTCCATAAAAAAAAAGACTCAAATCAAAAGCCAACGTAGCTGTCCTCTGCCTATCTTGGGTTTGCCTTAGAATGACTAGAGGAATAAAGTCTTCCGAGAGAAACTCAAATTCTTCTCTTCTGTGGCGTGGGGAGAAGGATTTGAGGACTGTCTTGCCGTAGTCACAGTGGCTTCATCCATTTCCTGTAAGCTTGTCAACAGCGGTTATGACTCCGAGGGTAATAGACCCTTTTCTTCTTTCTGGCTTTTGGGTGGGGAGTGAGATTCCAAATAAGGGCTAATAAAGGTCTTTAGATGAGATCGATGAGTACAGCCAGCTGGTTGGATTGGATTTGGATCAAATGGATCAGTTGGATTGGTTGAGCATTTACTATGGGCGGAGCAGTGTACTGAGCCATGGGGAGAATTCAGTACAACAGAATTAGCAGACGTTCCCTGCCCACAGTGAGCTTAAAGTCTATTGATTCATTCAGTAGTATTTATTGAGCGCTTACTATGTGCAGAGCACTGGACTAAGCACTTGGCATGTACAGTTCGGCAACAGATAGAGCCAATCCCTGCCCAATAACGGGCAGAGAGCCACCATTAAACGTGCCCCTTCCCTTTTCTTACAATAGCCCATTCAGGAGGTTCTGTCCACTACCATGCCTCCAGAGTAGATTAGGTTGACTTTTTTTCTTTTTAAATGGCTTTTAAGTACTTACTATGAGCCAGGCGCTGAGCTAAGAGCTGAGGTAAGTACAAGCGAATCAGGTTGGACAGAATAATAATAATGTTGGTATTTAAGTGCTTACTATATGCTGAGCACTGTTCTAAGCGCTAGGGTAGATACAAGGTAATCAGGATGTCCCACATGAGCTCACAGTCTTAATACCCATTTTACAAATGAGATAACTGGCCCAGAGAAGTTAAGTGACTTGCCTAAAGTCATACAGCTGGCAAATGGCAGAGTCAGGATTAGAACCCATGACCTCTGACTCCTAAGCACCCCTGCTGTTTCCACTGAGAGACGCTGCTTCTCTAAAAGTCTGTGTCCCATGGGGGGGCTCATGGTCATAATCCTCAATTTACAGATGGGGTAACTGAGGCCCAGAGAAGTTGTGACTTGCCTAAGTCATACAGCTGACAGATGGAGTCAGGATTAGAACCCATGACCTCTGACTCCTAAGCATCCATGCTCTTCCCACTGAGAGACGCTGCTTCTCTAAAAGTCCGTGTCCCATGGGGGGGCTCATGGTCATAATCCTCAATTTACAGATGAGGTAACTGAGGCCCAGAGAATTGACCTGCCCAGGTTGACCCAGCGGACGAGTGGCGGAGCCAGAGTTAGAACCCACGTCCCCTATCGGGCCCTTGCTCTTTCCACTGGGCCACACTCCTTCTCCGAAGCCGACTTCTGAAAAGCTCAGCTTTTTTTCCTCCCCCACTGGTTATTTGGCAGGAGGCGGTTGAAAAGTACGATGAAGTGCTACATCACCTAGAATTTGCCAAGGAGCTGCAAAAGACCTTATCCGGACTTAGCCAAGATGTAAGTATATGTTTATTTTTTTTCTCTTTCTAGATCTTTCTTCCAGTCATTCTGGATAGTAAACAAAACCAGGAAACTGCTGACTGCTTCTGTGGAACGGCATTTAGAAAAATGGGCAAAAGCTTGCCAAAACAGTCTGGCTGAAACCAGTTATTAATATTCCCACCTCACTGAGCATGGTACACTGTCGTGGGAGTGAGCCAGGGTCACAAAGCTGACGATCAATCCGTCGGTGGTATTTATTGAGTGCTTACTCTGTGCAGAGCACTGGACGAAGCGCTGGGAAGAATATACCAAAGAATTAGCGGCCGCATTCCCCGACCGTGACGAATTTATGGTCTAGAGGCAGAATGAGAATAGTACTCCGGCAAGTAAATATTTTTCTGTCGCGTCTTTCCAGCTGCCTTTTAGAGCATGAGAACTTGATTCCGTGACCAGAGTAAGATGGGGCTAATTCAGGAAGGCCATGTGGGATTACGTTTTGGTTAACTAAGCGTCTGAGATGGGACGGGCATTCTGGGGCGTTCCTCGGATCAGAGCTCACTTGATCATACCGCCAGACCCGATCAGTGGTATTTATTGAGCGCTTACTCTGTGCGGAGCACCGTCTGAAGCTTTTGGGAGAGTACAGCGTAATAGACACCCAACCAGATCGTAGTTTGTTGCCGCCATCTAGCAGGTCTAACTGCACCGTTCCTTCATTGTCGTATTTATTGAGTGCTTTCTGTGTGCAAAACGCTGTACTAACTGCTTGGGAAAGTACACTGTATCAACAAACAGACCTTTTCCTGCCCTTAACGAGCTCTCGCCGCTATCGAGAAACCGTTTTGAATATTGCGACCCACTGGGGACCATGTCCAGTGAAGCTGTTGGAGATAGAGTACCAAGAGCCTGGTGTCAAATAGGTTTTTTTGGTTTTGTTTTTGTTCTATGCTAGCAGCATAGACCTTTCATTAATAAACCTGATATTGAGGAAATTAACACTCGGGCGAAAAAAGAACAAACTGGGGAAACTCACTGAAGGGAAGTTAAATTCCCTAAATTAACCACCTTTTATAAGACATTCCTTAAAATCCAGTCAGCTAAAGGGAGTGAGGAGTATACAGTCCCTGTAGAATGGAATAGTAATAATAATAATAAGAATGTTGGTATTTGTTAAGCGCTTACTATGTGCAGAGGACTGTTCTAAGTGCTGGGGGAGATACAGGGTCATCAGGCTGTCCCATGTGAGGCTCACAGTCTTAATCCCCATTTTACAGATGAGGGAACTGAGGCACAGAGAAGTAAAGTGACTTGCCCACAGTCACACAGCTGCCAAGTGGCAGAGCCGGAATTAGAACCCATGACCTCTGACTCCCAAACCCGCGCTCTTTCCACTGAGCTACGCTGCTTCTTGGGAAGCTTGTTGTGGGCAGGGAAGCTTGGGAAGTGGGAAGCTTCTTGTGGGCAGGGAATGTGTCTGCCAACTTTTTATTGTCTTCTCCCAAGTGCTCAGTACTGTGATCTGCACACAGTAAGCGCTCAGTAGATACGGTTGAATAAATATGATTGTAGATATTTATCTGGGCTCGAAACTGCCAGTGTCCCTATTTTGGTCTCAAAGTGAGTTTTGCTGTAGGGGTGTGACTGCTAGCTTATTCCAACCTGGGAGGCTGGAATATTGAAATCCGTGCTTCCGCTGTGAGAATCACCACTGTCGAGCCAGGCAGTCTTTATTCCATCTACCGTCTGACGTGTCGGCTCCCCGTTATCGCCGTCGCAAGATGGATGTGGGGGAGATCCAGGCAGTGTGGATTGATTGGCTCAATCTCGTTGTTCAGTCCTAATGAAATCTGTGGGGAGGGTCTAATGAGCTGTGGCTTATTACCACAGTTGTTGTGATTAAGGGCTTAACGGTCTGCCAAGCGCTGGGGTCATACGAGCAAATCAGGTTGACACGGTCCCTGTTCCACGAGGGGCTGGGTCTCGATCCCCGTTTCACAGATGAGGGAACTGAGGCGCAGAGGAGTGAAGCGACTTGCCCGAGGTCACGCTGCAGATGTTTAGAACCCAGATCCTTTTGACTCCCTGACTCTATCCACCACACCGTGCTGCCTCTCTGAAGGTCCCTGAAGTTTCGTGTTCCCTCTAGCCACCATTCCAACAGCTAAAAATTGAGGTATATTAAACATTTATTCTGTGCCAAGCACTGCACTAATTGCTGGGGGAGATACAAGCTGATAATTGGGCCAAGGCCCGATCCCACGTGGAGCTTAGGGTCCAAGAGGGTGGGAGAGCGGGTATTGAAACCCTCATTTTGCAGATGAGGAAACTGAGGCACAGAGCAGTTAAGTGACTCCCCCCAGGCCACCCAGCAGGCTAGCGGCACAGCTCGGATTAGAAACCGAGTCTCCGATTCTCAGGCCCGAACTGGAATCCGAGGCTGGCTCCGTGGGTGATGTTAAACTGTCGTTCCTGTGCTTGTGACTTCATTCATTCATTCATTCAATAGTATTTATTGAGGGCTTACTATGTGCAGAGCACTGTACTAAGCGCTTGGAATGTACAAATCGGTAACAGATAGGGACAGTCTAATCGGGGGAGACGGACAGACAAGAACAATAGCAATAAATAGAATCAAGGGGATGAACATCTCATTAAAACAATGGCAAATAGAATCGAGGCGATGTACATTTCATTAACAAAATAAATAGGGTAATGAAAATATATACAGTTGAGTGGACGAGTACAGTGCTGAGGGGAGGGGACGGGAGAGGGGGAGGAGCAGAGGGAAATGGGGGGAGCAGAGGGTTTAGCTACTTAGAGGTGAAGGGGCGTGGTAGAGGGAGCAGAGGGAGAAGGGGAGCTCGGTCTGGGAAGGCCTCTTGGAGGAGGTGAGCTGTAAGTAGGGTTTTGAAGAGGGGAAGAGAATCAGTTTGGCGGAGGTGAGGAGGGAGGGCGTTCCGGGACCGCGGGAGAAGGTGGCCCGGGGGTCGACGGCGGGATGGGCGAGACCGAGGGACGGTGAGGAGGTGGGCGGCCGAGGAGCGGAGTGTGCGGGGTGGGAGGTGGAAAGTGAGAAGGGAGGAGAGGTAGGGGACATGGGGATGGAGAACCTTGAAGCCTAGAGTGAGAGGTTTTTGCCCAACTCAGTGCTATTTGTCTGATAGTTACTGAAAGCTCAGAAAAAGGCTCAGAGAAGAGAGCACATCATAAAACTGGAGGCTGAGAAAAAGAAGCTGCGAACAATATTTCAAGTCCAGTATGTACTGCAGAATTTCACTCAAGAACACGTACAGAAAGATTTCAAGGAGGGCTTGAATGGTGCGGTGTACTTGCCTTCAAAAGAACTCGACTACCTCATCAAGTTCTGCAAGCTGACGTGCCCCGAGAGGAACGAGAGTTTAAGGTAAGCCGAGATTTCAAATGGCCGCCTTGGGGGTGAATGAAGAACTCTGTGGAGGAGATTCAGAAGTCTTAGTTTAAGATATAGTCCTGTTAATCCCCCCCATCGCCCACTAATCGCGTTGCCAAGCTGTGCCTCACATTCCCCAAACTAAATTTCCCTAAATTCCGGTAGGTGCGTGGATGCTAAGCACTTGTTCGGTGAAATGGTTTCCCTCTCCGTTTAGCCTGTCGTAATTGGGATTTCTGGTGTTTGTTAAGCGCTTACTATGTATCAAGCACTGTTCATTCATTCAGTAGTATGTATTGAGCACTTACTGTGTGCAGGGCACTGTACTAGGCTCTTGGAAAGTACAGTACAGCGATAAAGAGACAATCCCTGCCCATAACGGACTCACGGTCTAGAGGGATCTCTAGGTCTGTTACCTTACCTGTAGAATGGGAGTATCCAGCCTGTTGAGCTTGTATCTAACCCCAACGGTTGGGAGCCCGTCGTTGGGCAGGGATTATTTCTATCTGTTGCCGAATTGTTCATTCCAAGCGCTTAGTGCAGTCCTCTGCACATAGTAAGTGCTCAATAAGTGCTATTGAATGAATGAACAGTGCTTGGCACATAGTAAGCGCTTAATACCAACATTAATTCATGATAATCGTGGTGTTTAAATGCTTATTATGTGTCAGGCACTGTATTTAAGTCCTGGGGTGGATACAAGCAAATCGGGTTGGACACAGTCTCTGTCCTATGTGGGGCTCACCGTCCCGATCCCCAACGTATAGATGAGGTAACTGAAGCCCAGAGAAGTAAAGTGACTTGCTCGAGATCACATGGCAGGGCCGAGATTAGAACTCATGACCAATCTTGGCACATAGTAAGTGCTTAGCAAGTACCATCCTTTGTATCGTCTTCAATGTGACTATGGGTTGCTAATGAGGACTCAATCTTCCAAGCTTTCACAGTTCCCTCCTGGATCATCTCATGCCATCCAGCAGCGTGGCCTAGTGGAAAGAGCACGGGCTTGGAAGTCAGAGTTTGTGGGTTCTAATCCAGGCTCCGCCACTTGTCAGCCATGTGACTTTGGGCAAGTCACTTCACTTCTCTGGCCTTCAGTTCCCTCATCTCTAAAATGGGGATGAAGACTGTGAGCCCCACGTGGGTCAACCTGATTCCCCTGTGTCTACCCCAGCGCTTAGAACAGTGCTTGGCACATGGTAAGCGCTTAACAAATACCATAATTATTGTTATCCACACGTGTGTCCTTTCACAGACGTAGCCCATTCTAGGAGAGATGAGAGTTACAGGACGATGGCAGTGCTCTGAGGAAGCTCACCCAATGGGTAGAGCAGCACTGGGTAGTGGGCTATTAGTCTTTGACAGGATCTTTCCACGTTTAATGCTCTCTTGCCTTCTGTTTGCTGCTTCCCCATGTCAGTGTTGAAGACCAGATGGAACAATCATCGCTCTGCTTCTGGGACCTTTTGGAAGGCAGCGATAAAGCAGTCGTGGGGACTACGTGTGAGTTCCTTCTCCTCATCCTTTTCGTGACTATTTTACTACTAAACTTGCTGTTCGAGAAGCTTAGTTCTGACTTTGGAGCCCTAGATTACTATCTGCCCCTTCACACAAACTTTATACATCAAATACTTTCCTCCTGAGGACTGGAACCCTGATCTTGCCATCTTTTTTTTCCCCCCCCCTCCTCTCTTTGAGAAGCAGCATGGCTCAGTGGAAAGAGCATGGGCTTTGGAGTCAGAGGTGATGGGTTCAAATCCCGGCTCGGCCATTTGTCAGCTGAAGTCACTTAACTTCTCGGTGCCTCAGTTACCTTATCTGTAAAATGGGGATTAAGACTGTGAGCCCCTCGTGGGACAACCTGATTCCCTTGTGTTTACCCCAGTGCTTAGAACAGTGCTCGGCACATAGTAAGCGCTTAACAAATACCAACATTATTATTATTGTCTCCTTGTTCTCTCTCTGCATCTCCTCTTCCTCTCTCTCCTCCTCCTCCCTGTTTTCTCCTCCTCCTCCCTCCTCCTCTGTTGTTTTCTCCTCCTCCTCTCTGTTGTCTTCTCCTCTTCCCTGTTGTCCTCGTCTTCTCCTCTTCCCTGTTGTCCTCGTCTTCTCCTCCTCCTTCTCTCTGTCGTCTTCTCCTCCTCCTTCTCTCTGTCGTCTTCTCCTCCTCCTTCTCTCTGTCGTCTTCTCCTCCTTCTCTCTGTCGTCTTCTCCTCCTCCTCCTCCTCCTCTCTGTCGTCTTCTCCTCCTCCTCCTCCTCCTCTCTGTCGTCTTCTCCTCCTCCTCCTCCTCCTCTCTGTCGTCTTCTCCTCCTCCTCCTCCTCTCTGTCTCCTCCTCCTCCTCCTCTGTCGTCTCCTCCTCCTCCTCCTCCTCCTCTCTGTCGTCTCCTCCTCCTCCTCCTCCTCCTCCTCCTCCTCCTCCTCTCTGTCGTCTCCTCCTCCTCCTCCTCCTCCTCCTCCCTGTCGTCTCCTCCTCCTCCTCCTCCTCCTCCTCCTCTCTGTCGTCTTCTTCCTCCTCCTCCTCCTCCTCTCTGTCGTCTCCTCCTCCTCCTCCTCCTCCTCCTCCTCCCTGTCGTCTCCTCCTCCTCCTCCTCCTCCTCCCTGTCGTCTCCTCCTCCTCCTCCTCCTCCTCTCTGTCGTCTCCTCCTCCTCCTCCTCCTCCTCTCTGTCGTCTCCTCCTCCTCCTACTCCTCCTCTCTGTCGTCTCCTCCTCCTCCTCCTTCTCTCTGTCGTCTTCTCCTCCTCCTCCTCCTCCTCCTCCTCTCTGTCGTCTTCTCCTCCTCCTCCTCCTCCTCTCTGTCGTCTCCTCCTCCTCCTCCTCCTCTCTGTCGTCTCCTCCTCCTCCTCCTCCTCTCTGTCGTCTCCTCCTCCTCCTCCTCCTCTGTCGTCTTCTTCCTCCTCCTCCTCCTCTGTCGTCTTCTTCCTCCTCCTCCTCCTCTGTCGTCTTCTTCCTCCTCCTCCTCCTCCTCCTCCTCTGTCGTCTTCTTCCTCCTCCTCCTCCTCCTCCTCCTCCTCTCTGTCGTCTTCTTCCTCCTCCTCCTCCTCCTCCTCCTCTCTGTCGTCTTCTTCCTCCTCCTCCTCCTCCTCCTCCTCTCTGTCGTCTTCTTCCTCCTCCTCCTCCTCCTCCTCCTCTCTGTCGTCTTCTTCCTCCTCCTCCTCCTCCTCCTCCTCTCTGTCGTCTTCTTCCTCCTCCTCCTCCTCCTCCTCCTCTCTGTCGTCTTCTTCCTCCTCCTCCTCCTCCTCCTCCTCTCTGTCGTCTTCTTCCTCCTCCTCCTCCTCCTCCTCCTCTCTGTCGTCTTCCTCCTCCTCCTCCTCCTCCTCCTCCTCTCTGTCGTCTTCTTCCTCCTCCTCCTCCTCCTCCTCCTCTCTGTCGTCTTCTTCCTCCTCCTCCTCCTCCTCCTCCTCTCTGTCGTCTTCTTCCTCCTCCTCCTCCTCCTCCTCCTCTCTGTCGTCTTCTTCCTCCTCCTCCTCCTCCTCCTCCTCTCTGTCGTCTTCCTCCTCCTCCTCCTCCTCCTCTCTGTCGTCTTCTTCCTCCTCCTCCTCCTCTCTGTCGTCTTCTTCCTCCTCCTCCTCCTCTCTGTCGTCTTCTTCCTCCTCCTCCTCCTCCTCCTCTCTGTCGTCTTCTTCCTCCTCCTCCTCCTCCTCCTCCTCTGTCGTCTTCTTCCTCCTCCTCCTCCTCCTCCTCCTCCTCCTCTGTCGTCTTCTCCTCCTCCTCCTCCTCCTCCTCCTCCTCCTCCTCTGTCGTCTTCCTCCTCCTCCTCCTCCTCTCTGTCTTCTTCCTCCTCCTCCTCCTCCTCCTCCTCTGTCGTCGTCTTCCTCCTCCTCCTCCTCCTCTGTCGTCTTCCTCTTCTTCCTCCTCCTCCTCCTCCTCCTCCTCCTCCTCTGTCGTCTTCCTCTTCCTCCTCCTCCTCCTCCTCTCTGTCGTCTTCCTCCTCCTCCTCTGTCGTCTTCCTCGTCCTCCTCCTCCTCCTCTCTGTCGTCTTCCTCCTCCTCGTCCTCCTCCTCCTCCTCTCTGTCGTCTTCCTCCTCCTCATCCTCCTCCTCCTCCTCCTCTCTGTCGTCTTCCTCCTCCTCGTCCTCCTCCTCCTCCTCCTCTCTGTCGTCTTCCTCCTCCTCCTCCTCCTCCTCCTCCTCCTCTCTGTCGTCTTCCTCCTCCTCCTCCTCTCTGTCGTCTTCTTCCTCTTCCTCCTCCTCCTCCTCTCTGTCGTCTTCTTCCTCCTCCTCCTCCTCCTCCTCTGTCGTCTTCTTCCTCCTCCTCCTCCTCCTCTGTCGTCTTCTTCCTCCTCCTCCTCCTCCTCCTCCTCTGTCGTCTTCTTCCTCCTCCTCCTCCTCCTCCTCCTCTGTCGTCTTCTTCCTCCTCCTCCTCCTCCTCCTCCTCTGTCGTCTTCTTCCTCCTCCTCCTCCTCCTCCTCCTCTGTCGTCTTCCTCCTCCTCCTCCTCCTCCTCCTCCTCTGTTGTCTTCCTCCTCCTCCTCCTCCTACTCTGTCGTCTTCCTCGTCTTCCTCCTCCTCCTCCTCCTCTCTGTCGTCTTCCTCGTCTTCCTCCTCCTCCTCCTCTCTGTCGTCTTCCTCCTCCTCCTCCTCCTACTCTGTCGTCTTCCTCGTCTTCCTCCTCCTCCTCCTCCTCTCTGTCGTCTTCCTCCTCCTCCTCCTCCTCCTCCTCCTCCTCCTCCTCCTCCTCCTCTCTGTCTTCCTCCTCCTCCTCCTCTCTGTTGTCTTCTCCTCCTCCTCCTCCTCCTCCTCCTCCTCTCTGTTGTCTTCTCCTCCTCCTCTGTCGTCTTCCTCGTCCTCCTCCTCCTCCTCTCTGTCGTCTTCCTCCTCCTCCTCCTCCTCCTCCTCCTCCTCCTCCTCCTCCTCTGTCTTCCTCCTCCTCCTCCTCCTCCTCCTCCTCCTCTCTGTCGTCTTCCTCCTCCTCCTCCTCCTCCTCTGTCTTCCTCCTCCTCCTCCTCTCTGTCGTCTTCCTCCTCCTCCTCCTCCTCCTCCTCCTCCTCTCTCCTGTTCTTAGTGCTCTGGAGAATTGGTAATGAGTAAACTCTTTGCCTGTGAGCATATACTAAACTGCTTCATTCACTTAGTTGTATTTGAGTGCTTACTGGATGAGAGCACTGCACTACTCAGTTGGGAGAATATTGAGCACTTACTGAGGGTGCAGAGCACGGTACTATGCACTTGGGAGAGTACAGTATAAAAAACAGACACATTCTGTGTAGTCTGTGGGGCTTTGTCTTTCATTGGGGCAAAAAACGATGCATGAGGAGGGAAAAATGTCCAGTGACTGAGTGGACATGAATCCCAAATAATTGGATGTCTTTTAGGCCCAAATGGAGTACATTTTGCTTTAGTAGCTTAAGAGCTATCAATCAATGGCATTTATTGAACACTTATTATGGCCAGAGCACTGTATTAAGTGCTTGGGAGAGTATAATACACTAGCCAGTAGACCCGCTCCCTGTCCTCAGCTTATCTAATGGGAGAGACAAACATTTAAAATTTACCCAGAAACGATACTGCTTTTTCTGTCTAAGCAGTGTCTGGGAAATTCAATTAATTGCATAGCTTAGGTTTCAAGGTATTTGGGCCTTTTATGCATCGTGGTTCTTGGTGAAGTTTTTAGGCTTTTTACTCCTGCAAAATGCTGGACTAGATGCTCCACTACATAAAATGAACCTTAAGATCTTACTCCATGACCTCCATGGGGTTTGAGTGCTTCCTGGATGCAGAGTACTAAGCTATCAAGGCCAGTAAAATGGAATAAGTAGACAGGAGCTCTGCTTTCAAGGAGCATACAATGACTAATTTTTTAAATCAGTCTGATAGTCTAGTTCTTGTGTGTGTCAAAATCAAAGCCAGATTAATCTACAGTGAACATGGAAAATATCCATTTCTAAGGCCAGCCACTACAAGTCAAATAGCACCACTTCCTGTAAATTTTTCTTAGTGGACTATTTCTGAACTCCTCACCCCTCCTTTCTAACTTCTTTTTCCCTCTGTACCCTCTCCAATCTTTAGCCTTCTGGCGCAGTGGAAAGAGCACGGGCTTTGGAGTCAGGGCTCATGAGTTCGAATCCCAGCTCTGCCACTTGTCAGCTGTGTGACTGTGGGCAAGTCACTTAACTTCTCTGTGCCTCAGTTGCCTCATCTGTACCACGTGGGACAACCTGATTCCCCTGTGTTTACCCCAGCGCTTAGAACAGTGCTCTGCACATAGTAAGCGCTTAACAAATACCAACATTATTATTATTATTATTATTTCTCTACTAATTCTGTTGCACTCTCCCGAACAGTACAGTGGTTTGCACACAGTAAGCACTCAAATACAATTGATTAAAAATGGAAAAAGCTGTAACTGAAACAGGCCGTAATCCCCTCTGCCCAAATCAATCATTCAGTTATCTGTTGAGCACTTACTGTGTGCAGAGCACTGTACGAAGTGCTTGGAAGAGTACAAGATAACAGAGTTGGTAGACACGTTCCCTGCTCACCGTGAGCATGCCGTTTAGGGAGGCAGATATTAATATAAAACAGGTTAAGCTCGTTGTGGGCAGAGACCATATCTCTATCAAGTGCTTAGTACAGTGATTTGCACGCAGTAAAAGTTCAGTAAATATGATTGAAGTACCACGGGAGGGTGAATAAAAGGTGCATATCCAAGTGCCAGGCTGACACAGAAGGGAGTGGGAGAAGAGGAAGGGAGGCCTTAATCGGGGAAGGCTTTAAAGGTGGGGAGAAGGATCGTTGTCAAATATGAAGAGGGAGGATGTCGGTGAGATTGAGGTACAGTGAGTAGTCTGGCATTAGACTAACCTAATTTCTGTTAATATCTCTCTCCCTGTCTAGACTGTAAGCTCACTGTAGTCAGGGAACATGTCTACCAACACTATTATACTGTTCCCTCCCAAGCGCTTAGTTCAGAGCTCTGCACACAGTAAGTGTAGCTAAAGGATTGCTTTCTAATCTCAGAAAAGCATTCCTTCTCTTATAGATCCCAAACATCAGTTTATCTGTTTTTATTTCTTTACGTAACACTATCACTCATTTAGCTTGTGGTTGCAGTAATTATGGTATTTAAGCTCTATGTGCCAGGCACTGTACTAAACAGTGGGGTGGATGCAAGCAAATCGGCTTTCCACCCAAATGGCTGTCTTACCGGTACAGGCTCTCATAATATCCCGGCTGGATTATTGTGTCAGCCTCCTCTCTGATCTCCCTTCCTCCCGTCTCTCCCCCCTCCAGTCTATTCTTCATTCCGCTGCCCGGATCATCTTCCTGCAGAAGCGTTCTGGGCCTGTCACTCCCCTCCTTAAAAACCTCCGATGGTTGCCCATCAACCTCCGCACGAAACAAAAACTTCTCACTCTAGGCTTCGAGGCTCTCCATCACCTTCACCCCTCCTACCTCTCCTCCCTTCTCTCTTTCTACTGCCCACTCCGCTCCTCCGCCGCCCATCTACTCACCGTCCCCCGTTCTCACCTATCCCGCCGTCGACCCCTGGCCCACGTCCTCACGCTGTCCCGGAACGCCCTCCCTCCTCACCTCTGCCAAACTAACTCTTTCTTTTTCCCTCTTCAAAGCCCTACTGAGAGCTCACCTCCTCCAAGAGGCCATCCCACACTGAGCTTTCCCTTTGCCCTCTGCTCCCTCTACCTCCCCTCAGCTAAGCCCCCTTTTCCCGCCCTTTCCCTCTAGCTCCTCCCCCCCTCCCTTCCCCTCCCCTCAGCACTGTGCTTAGCTGCTCATTTGTGTATATTTTTATTACCCTATTTATTTTGTTAATGAGATGCACATCACCTTGATTCTATTTATTGCTATTGTTTTTGTCTGTCTCCCCCGATTAGACTAAGCCCGTCAGTGGGCAGGGTTTGTCTCTATCTGTTGCCGAATTGTACATTCCAAGCGCTTAGTACAGTGCTCTGCACATAGTAAGCGCTCAATAAATACTGTTGAATGAATGAATGGACACAGTCCCTGTCTCACCTGTGGCTCACAGTCTCAATCCCCATTTTATGGATAAGAGAACTGAGGCCCAGTGAAGTGACTTGTCCAAGATCACACAGCAGACAAGTGAATATATCTCTGATTCTAGAGGAGCAGTGTGGCTTAGTGGAAGGAGCCCGGGCTTGGGATTCAGAGGTCATGGGTTCAAATTCCGGCTCAGCTGCTTGTCAGCTGTGTGACTTTGGGCAAGTCTCTTCACTTATCTGTGCCTCAGTTACCTCATCTGTAAAATGGGGATTAAGACTGTGAGCCCTACATGGGACAACCTGATCACCTTGTATCCTCCCTAGTGCTTAGAACTGTGCTTTACACAGGGTGAGCGTTTAACAAATGCCATTATTATTATTATTTATCTTGATGGTACTGACGCCTGACTACTTGTTTTGTTTTGTTGTCTGTCTCCCCATTTAGACTGTGAGCCTTTGGTGGGCAGGGATTCTCTATCTGTTGCTGAATTGTACATTCCAAGCACTTAGTACAGAGCTCTGCACGTAGTAAGCACTCAATAAATACGATTGAATGAATGAATGAACTGGAGGAGCGGGGATTAGAACCGTGACCTTCTGACTGCCAGGCCCGTGCTCTATCCACTAAGCCATGCTGCTTCTCTGTGATTGCCTCATCTTTCTGCTGCAGTTTCTTCAGACTTATGTTTAATTACATCCTGGCTCTTAAAGCCTTATTCTTTTCCTTATCGAGTCCAGTGACTAAAGCTCAGCTTTCTGAAGTGTCCTCAGACCTGCCTGATCTAGCGTCTGCAGATGCAAGTGGGTTTTTTTTCCCCCCTCAATATTATGCATCAAACCATCCTGACATCTTTGCCCAACTGATTCTTTTTCCTGACAGTGAAACCAAGAATAGCTTCTCCGTATTAGATTTCTCTAACTGCTGAACTGGGTAACTACCTTTCCCCGCCCTGTTTGCAGATCATTTATTGAGTCCTTGCTCATAGCACTGTATGAAGCGCTTGGAAGTGTACAGTACAACAGAGTTGGTAGACATGTTCCCTGACCACGGGGAACTTAGATCAAAAGTATTTGAGTCCTTTCAATAGAAGCAGCGTGGCTTTGTGGAAAGAGCCCGGGCTTAAGAATCAGAGGTCGTGGGTTCTAATCCCGCCCTGCCACTTGTCAGTTGTGTGACTTTGGGCAAGTTCCCTCATCTGTAAAATGAGGGATTGAGACTGTGAGCCCCACATGGGACAACCTAATTATCCCGTATCTACTCCAGCGCTTAGAACAGTGCTTGGCATGTAGTAAGCGCTTAACAAATACCAAAGTTACTATTTCCACAAGTTGTCTGGGTAACATCATTACCAGATCTTAACCAAGAGTCTTAGAGATCATCTTTGGTCAACTTTTCTCCTTAGGACAGTGCTCTGCACACTGATTCTAGTTTGGAAACCAATCCTTCAGAGATTACTACCGTGATGTTGCCCTCACTTCATTCAGTTGTACTTACTGAGCGCTTACAGTGTGCAAAGCACTGAACTGAGCGCTTGGAAGAGTACACTGTAACAGACACATTCCTGCCCACAATGAGCTCACAGTCTAGAGGGGGAGACAGACATTAATATAAATAGATGTATTACAGATGAAAATATATGTGCTGTGGGGGTAGGAGGGAGGATGAATGAAGGAGCAAGTAAGAGCGGCGCTGAAGGGAGTGAGAGATGAGGAAAAGTGGGGCTTAGGGAAGGCTTCTTGGAGGAGATGGGCCTTCAATAAGGTTTTGAAGCTTGGGAGAGCAATTATCTGTCTGATGTGGGGAGGGAGGGCCTTCCAGGCCAGAGGTAGGATGTGGGCAAGAGGTCAGCGGCCAGATAGACGAGATCGAGGTACAGCGAGAAGGTGAGCATCAGAGGAGCGAAGTGTGTGGGCTGGGTTGTAGTAGGAAAGTAGCGAGGTGAGGTAGGAGGGGGCAAGCTGATTATGTGCTTTAAAGCCAATGGTGAGGAATTGCTGTTTGATGCAGAGGTGGATGGGCAACCACTGGAGGTCCTTGACGAGTGGGGAGTCATGGTCTGAACGTTTTTGAGCATTTTTACATTTTGCAGTTTAATCTAGATGCCTTCTGATGACCTCCTCCTAAGCCTGTAATGTAGGTATCTTCCATTACCTATCATTCGTGGGTATATGAGCGCTTGCTGTACGCAGAATATAGTTCTAAGCACTTGAAAGAGACTTGGACAACAGACAGCGTTCTAAGCACAGCAGACTTGGAACTAACCCTGCCCACAGAGAACTCAGTCTAGAGGAGGAGGAACTTCCAATCTAATGGGAGAGACACAAACTTATGTACAGAGAGGGAAAGCTGGAGGAAGAACAAATCTCTGCACACAGTAAACTCTCAATAAATATGACTGAATGAACAAAGCAGTACCAACACAGGATAAACCTGCTTAACAAATGATTTCATGTAAAGATAAATATGGATTTGCCTAAATGTTTGTTTTTGCAGCATGAGCAAGAACCCTTCTAAGCTTATGCTTCCTTCATACTTGCTCTTAAAGCCTGGAAACTTCCCACCTAGGTTCTGGATAAGATCAGGCAATTCCCCTTCTCAGGTGTGTGGAGAAGAGTGGGATAAAGAGCACGATGAAGCAAGCCCCAATCGGTTTTGGGTTATGTTTGGCAAGGTGGATTGAATTTAAGTGTGGCAAGCCTGTTCTGTAGGGCTGAGTGGAGTTATGAGTTACCCTAGCTGGTCCATATCTGCAGATTTGCAACTTTTATCTGAAACAAATTTCATTCATTCAGTAGTATTTATTGAGCGCTTACTTTGTGCAGAGCACTGTACTAAGCGCTCGGAATGTACAATTCGGCAGCAGATACAGTCCCTGCCCATTGACGGGCTCACAGTCTAATCGGGGGAGACAGACAAAAACAATAGCAATAAATAGAATCAAGGGGATGTACACCTCATTAACAAAATAAATAGGGTACTAAAAATATATACAAATGAGAGAAGCAGCATGGTGTAGTGGTTAGGACACCGGCCTGGGTGGCAGAAGGACCTGGGTTCTAATCTCAGATCCACCACTTGTCTGCTGTGTGACCTTGGGCAAGTCATTTCACTTCTTTGTGCCTCAGTTACCTCACCTGTAAAATGGAGATTAAGACTGTGAGCCCCATGTGGGACAGGGACTGTGTTCAACTCAGTTTGCTTGTATTCACTCCATTGCTTAGTACAGGGCCTGGCTCATAGTAAGCGCTTAACAAATGCCACTATTAATATTATTATTCTCTGTGCCTCAGTTACCTCATCTGTAAAATGGGGATTTAATACTGTGAGCCCCATGTGAGACACAAACTGTATCCAGCCTGATTAGTGTGTATCTATCCCAGTGCTTAGTACAGTGTCTGGGACACAGTAAGCACTTAACAGATGCCGTTCAAAACAAAAATGTATCTTGGAAGGTAGCATCGGTCTTAAATGTTGCATTTTTCTTTTTTATTCTTAGACAAACATATGAAGGATCTATTATCTAAGCTGTTGAACTCTGGCTATTTTGAAAGCGTTCCTATTCCCCATCCCATAAAGGAAAAAGAGGGATTGGAAGAACTGAAGAAAAAACACTTTTCAAAGGCAGAATCAGGTTCAGTGTGAAACATGTTGCATCTGTATCCGCGCTTTGCATCCAGTCAGACCTGGGGGTCGTGGCCCTCTTATGGGATTTATTTCTGTGTTAGATTTGACTTATTATTATTCTGCAACTCCGGCGTGGCTCTTGATGACAACTCTAGCCTTCACGATTCAATTCTGAAGCTTAATTGCCCCATTAGGTCCGTCGTCATCCCACCGCACGCTTTTTCTTCTTTTTCTTGCATTTGAGGGAACAGACTGATTTAATGGGGAAATCCTACTCAATCTGCATGAGCTCCTCATAAAACCAGTAGGATTATTTCCGTGATGGTCCCAAGTACCCTATTAGAACCTGAAAGCAGCCACTCTTAATCACAATTAATTGCTTAAGACTCGCTGCCCCGTTTCCCAGAAGGAAACTCATGCTTGCTTCCAGTACAGATCAGCACAGACTGTGATGCTTCTAACATCAAATCGTATTCATCGTTAAGTCTCGGTGTTTTGTCCTCTCTTCCTAGAACCCGTCGTGGAACTGAGGCAGCCGGAAATTCAGGCGCAAGAGGTAAGACGCGAGGAGTTATTCCGCTAATGTAGCTGCCCCTGTTTCGTGCCTGAAGATCCAAGCTTAAGGAGATGACCGATGTCTGAGGTCGTGTGAATGGATTCATACGGTTTGCAAAGAGGAGGAGTTGGTGGTGGGAGTGAATCCTGGGCCTGGACCTATTGCGTTCATTTCTTTCTTGCTTTTTGGTGCTCCGGACAGCCGTCTTTTGCCACCTTGCCATCTTAATGTCAGTCCAAGCAACACTAAGTGCTTACTGTGTTCCAGGCACTCTGTACTGAGTGCTGGGGTGGATACAAGATCATTGTTTTGGACACAGTCCCTGTTGAGAAGCAGCACGGCATAGTGGCTAGAGCCTAGGCCTGGGAGTCAGAAGGACATGAGTTTTAATCCCACCTCCGCCACTTGTCTGCTGGGTGACCTCGGGCAAGTCACTTCACTTCTCTGTGCTTCAGTTCCCTCATCTCGAAAAGAGGGATTGAGGCTGTGTGAGCCCCACCTGGGACAGGGACTGCGTCCAACCCATTTGCTTTCATCCACCCTGGCGCTTAGTATAGTGCCTGACACATAGTAAGCCCTTAAATGCCATAATTATTATTATTATCCCAGATTGGTCTCACGGTTCTAAGCCTTCTTTTTGCAGGTGAGGTAACCTCTCTGTGCCTCATTCAAGTGACTTGCCGGAGATCTAATAGCAGACAAATGGCAGAGCTGGGATTAGAACCGAGTCCTTCTGACTCCCGTGTTTTATCCATTAGGCTACACTGCCATTATTTAATGAGCACCCACATTGTGCAGAGTACTGTACTGCGCTGATCCCAGCACTTAAGGAGATCTACCAGGGGACACACTCTAAAGCCATCTGACTACATTTTAAACAAATTCTAGATGTCTCAAGGTACGCCGATTACCTTGGCCCAGCTTGGATCTTTGCATTGGTCTCAGGGCTGTGTTCACCTCTGTCCCCTCTCCCTTCCCTTTCCTCTTCACTCCCTAAAAACAGAAAATCTAAAAGTAGGGAAGTAATGAAGTCAGGTAATCAAATGTATTTGAATACTTGGGAGGGTGCAGGATAACAGACCTGCTCCTTGCCCACATGGAGTGTACATTCTAGAGGCGGATATAGACGTTAATATAAATTATACATTTGTACATGAGTGCCATAGGGCTGAGGGAGGGGTGGATAATTGGTACAAATCCAAGCGCAAGGGTGATGCGGAACGAGTGGTTGAAGAGGAGGGCTAAGGGAAGGCCTCGTGGAGGAGACGAGCTTTCAGTAAGGTTCTGAAGGTGGGGAAAGTAATTGTCTGTCGGACGTGAAAAGGGAGGGTGTTTCAGGCCAGAGGCAAGATGTGGGCAAAAGGTTGGCGATGAGGTAATAAATCAGTAGTACTGTGTGCAGAGCACTCTACTAAGCACTTGGGAGAGTACAATATAACAGGGATATTCCCTGCCCACAATGGATTTACAGTCTAGAGGGGGAGATGGACATTAATTATAAATAAATGAATTATGGATATGGACATAAGTGCTGTGGGGCTGAGAGAGGGGTGCATAGAGGGAGCAAACCCAAGTACAAGTATGATTTAAAAGAGTCAGAAAGGAGGGCTTCGTCAGGATAGACTTCTTGAAAGAGATGTGCCTTCAATAAGGCTTTGAAGTAGGGGGAGAGTAATTGCCTGTCGGGTATGAGGAGGGAAGGCATTCTAGGCCAGAGGCAGGATGTGGGCACGAGGTCGCTGGTGAGATGCACAGGATGGAGGTATAGTGGGTGGGTTGCAGTTTCTCTGTGCCTCAGTTCCCTCATCTGTAAAATGGGGGTGAAGACTGTGAGCCTCACGTGGGACAACCTGGTTACCCTGTATCTACCCCAGCGCTTAGAACAGCCCTCTGCACGTAGTAAGCGCTTAACAAATACCAATATTATTATTATTAGAGGAGCGGAGGGTGCGGGCCGGGTTGAAGTAAGAAAGTAGTGAGGTGATGTAGGAGGGGGCAAGGTGACTGCTGTAAAGCCGATGGTAAGGAATTTCTGTTTGATGGGGAGGGGGCTGGGCAACCACTGGAGTTTTCTTGAGGAATGGGGAAACATGGACTGAATGTTTCTGTAGGAAAAAAAGATCTAGGCAACAGAATGAAGTATGGACCGGAATGGGACGAGAAAGGAGGCAGGCAAGAAGGCCGATACAGTAATCAAGGCGGCATAGGATAAATGCTTGAATTAAGGTGGTAATGATGTGGATGGAGAGGAAAAGGTGGATTTTAGCGATGCTGTCGAGGTTGAACTGACAGGATTTAGTGACAGATTGAGAGGGTGAGTTAAGAATTCAATAAATATGAGTGCTTACTGCGTGCAGATTACTGTCGTAAGCACTCGGGAGAGTACAGTGTAACGGACACATTCCCTACCCCCAGTGAGCTTACAGTCTAGAGGGTAATGCCAAGGTTTTGACCTTGAGGCAGAAAGGGTGGTGGTGCAGTTTACAGTGACAGGAAAATCAGGGAGGATAGGGTTTGGGTGGGAAGATGATGAATTCTTCTTTGGACCTGTTAAGTTTGAGGCGTCGGTGGGACATCCAAGTAGAGAGGTCTGGAAGGCAGGAGGAAATGTGAGACTGCAGAATGGGAGAGAGAGCAGGGCTAGAGCTGAAGATTTGGGTGTCAGGGGTAGTTGAAGGCATGGGAGTGAATGAGTTCTCCAAGGGAGCGGGAATAGATGGAGACTAGAAGGGGACCCAGATCTGAACTTTGGGGGACCCCCACAGTTAGAGGGTGGGAGGCAGAGGGGGACCCCGTGAAGAAGGCTGAGAATGAACGGCCGGAGATGAGGAGAACCAGGAGAGGACAGAGTCTGTAAAGGTAGTTTGGTTACGGGACTAAATGGGGTATGATGACCTGAGGAAATGAGATGTGGTAAAAAGATCAGAGATCTCTGGTGGGGAACAGGACAGATTTGCGGGGAGGGGTGTGTGGGAGAGAAGGCAGGTGAGATTGTGGTCAGAGAGGGGGATTTCAGAGTTGGCGAGGGTAGAGCTTGAGCAGTGGCTAGGGATGATATCGAGTGTGTGTCCAATTTGGTGAGTGGGCGAGCGGGGCTGGAAGCAGGAGATCAGTGGAATAGAGGCAAGGTAGAAAGTGGGCAGTGGAAGAACTGTCGGGAACATGTATATGGGTAGTAAAGTCCCCAAGGATCAATGCGTTTTGTTTTGTTTTTTTGCTTTGCTGTCTCCCCAGTTTAGACTGTGAGCCCGTTTATGGCACAGGGATTCTCTATCTGTTGCCAAATTGTACACCCCAAGCGCTTAGTACAGTGCTCTGCACATAGCGCTCAATAAATAAATACTACTGAATGAATAAAAGAAAGAAGAAATGTGAGGAAAGGGATTGAAATGGTTCGAAAAGTTGGTGGCGGGGCCTGTGGAGAATTCTGTGACCATGACTAGTATCTGGAGTGGGTGGTAGAGGTGGACGATGTGGGCTTCAAAGGGAGGGAAAAAGGACGGGTGAGGTGAAGGGGTGCCAAAGCGGCATGGGTGAGGGAGAAGGAAGCAGACTCCTCCCGCTTTGCCAGTTAGTCTGGGGGAGTGGGAGAAGAAGAGGCCCTCTTTGGAGAGAGCAGCCGGGGAGACTCCGTCCTTGCTGGAATCTGGCTCTCCGCAGATGACAGAGAGGAGCTGTGATTGATTGGGTCAGGAACACTGATTTCCCAAAAGCACTTAGTACAGAGTGGGGAGATGTAATCCCTGCCCACCGGGAGCTTTCAGTCTACAGGGAAGACGGATATTGAAACAGATTAGGGATAGGGGAAATAAAGTGTAAGAAGTTTAGCTGGATTAGAAGCCAACTGATGAAAGGGAGGCATGGATTTGAGTTGCATATTTTGCAGTCCTTGTTTACCAACTTCAATGTCTGATGGGGCAAATGGGATCACTGACTCAAATACTAGGATGGAATCAATCGATGGTATTCACTGTTTACTTGGTGCAGAGCACTGTACCGAGCGCTTGGGCAAGGGGCAGTACAAAAGAGTTGCTAGAATGAACTCTGTCTGCAAGGAGTTTATGATCTACAGGAGGAGACAGCTTGGACAAAGTTACTGTCCCACATGGGGCTCCGTCTCAATCCGATTTTACAGATGAGGTAACTGAGGCCAGAGAAGTGAAATGACTTGCCGAAGGTTATACAGCTGACAAGTGGTGGAGCTGGGATTAGAACCAATGGCCTTCGGAAGCTGGGTATCAGTGCTTAGTAGGTACGTAGTCAACGAAAGGGGGAGGTTGGAGAGGAGAAAATAAAGTCTTTGTCTGGGAAGGCCTCTTGAATGAGGGGTTTTTTGGTTTATTGTTTTTGTTTTTTGAAGGTTTCGAATGTGGGGCGGGTCGCGGACTGCCTCTAGACTGTGAGCTTGTTGTGGGCAGAGAATGTGTGTTTATATTGTGCTCTCCCAAGGGCTTAGTACAGTGCTCTGCGCTCAATAAGTATGACTGAATGAATATGAAGCGGGGAGGGAGTTTGGGTCTGAGGGAGAATGTTGGCAAGGGGTCGGTGGTGGGATAGATGAGATGAAGGTACAGAGAGTAGGTTGCTGTTAGGGCAGTGGAGTGTGTCTATTGGGTTTTACTAGCAGCGTGGTGCAGTGGGAAGAGCACAGGCTTAGGAGTGAGAAGACCTGAGTCTAATCCCTCTCTGTTATGTGCCCTTGGGCAAGTCACTTCTTTGTGCCTCAGTTACCTCATCTGTAAAACTGGGTTTAAGATTGTGAGCCCTCTGAGGGGAGAAGGGGAATCCCCTCCCTCTAACAGCCATCTTCAACTGTTTGCTCTCCAATGGCTTCTTCCCCACTGTTCTCAAACATGCACACATCTCCCCTATCATTAAAAAAAAGAAACAAAAGCCCTCCCTTGATGCCGTCATCTCCCTCTTACCATTCTTCAGACTCCTTGAGTGAGTTGTCTCCACCCCCTGCCTCCACTTCGTCTCCTGCAATTCTCCCCTTGACCTCCTCCAATCTGGCTTCCATCCCCTCCACTCCACAGAAACCGCCCTTTCAAAGGTCACCCCGGATCTCTTTCTTGCCACATCCAATGGCCTCTACTCCATCCTCTTTCTCCCTGACCTCTCATCTATCTCTGACACTGTGGACCACCCCCTTTTCCTGGAAACATTATCCAACCTTGGCTTTGCTGACTCCCTCCTCTTCCGGTTCTCCTCTCATCTCTCTGGCCATTCATTCTCTTTCTCTTTCATGGGCTCCTCCTCTCCCTCCCACCCCCTAATTGTGGGGGGTTTTCTGAAGGTTCTGTATGGGTCCCCCTGCTATTCTCCATCTACACCTGCCCCCTTGGAGAGCTCTTTCACTCCCACGGCTTCAACAACTACCTTAATGCAGATGATCCCCAAGTCTACCTCTCCATCCCTGCTCTCTCTCTCCCTCTCTGCAGTCTTGCATTTCTTCTTGTCTAGAAGACATCTCTATTTGGCTGTCCTCCCGTCACCTCAAGCTTAACCTGTCCAAAACAGAGCTCCTTATTTTCCCACCCAAATCCTGTCCTTCCTGTGGCTTTCCCGTCCCCGTAGATGGCACCGCCATCCTTCCCATTCATTCAGTAGTATTTATTGAGCGCTTACTATGTGCAGAGCACTGTACTAAGCGCTTGGAATGAACAAGTCGGCACCAGATAGAGACAGTCCCTGCCGTTTGACGGGCTTACGGTCTGATCGGGGGAGACGGACAGACGAGGAACGATGGCGATAAATAGAGTCGAGGGGAAGAACATCTCGTAAAAACCGATGGCAACTAAATAGAATCGAGGCGATGTACATTTCATTAACAAAATAAATAGGGTAATAAATATATACAGTCGAGCGGACGAGTACAGTGCTGAGGGGAGGGGAAGGGAGAGGGGGAGGAGCAGAGGGAAATGGGGGGAAAAGAGGGTTAAGCTGCGGAGAGGTGAAGGGGGGGTGTTTAGAGGGAGTAGAGGGAGAAGAGGAGCTCGGTCTGGGAAGGCCTCTTGGAGGAGGTGAGTTTGAAGTAGGGTTTTGAAGAGGGGAAGAGAATGAGTCTGGCGGAGGTGAGGAGGGAGGGCGTTCCGGGACCGCGGGAGGACGCAGCCCGGGGGTCGACGGCGGGACGGGCGAGACCGGGGGACGGCGAGGAGGTGGGCGGTGGAGGAGCGGAGCGTGCGGGGTGGGCAGTAGAGAGAAGGGAGGAGAGGTAGGAAGGGGCGAGGTGATGGAGAGCCTCGAAGCCTAGAGTGAGGAGTTTTTGTTTGGAGCGGAGGTCGATGGGCAACCACTGGAGGTGTTTAAGAAGGGGAGTGACGGGCCCAGAGCGTTTCTGCGGGAAGATGAGCCGGGCAGCGGAGTGAAGAATAGACCGGAGCGGGGCGAGAGAGGAGGAAGGGAGGTCGGAGAGAAGGCCGACACGGTAGTCTAGCCGGGATATAACGAGAGCCCGTAGCGGTAAGTTAGCCGTCTGGGTGGAGAAGAAAGGGCGGATCCTGGCGATATTGTAAAGGTGAGACCGGCAGGTCTCGGTAACGGATAGGATGCGTGGGGCGAACGAGAGAGACGAGTCAAGGATGACACCGAGATCGCGGGCCCGAGAGATGGGAAGGACGGTTGCGCCATCCACGGTGATAGAGAAGTCTGGGAGAGGACCGGGCTCGGGAGGGAAGATGAGGAGCTCGGTCTTGCTTACGTTGAGTTTTAGGTGGCGGGCCGACATCCAGGTGGAGACATCCCGGAGGCGGGAGGAGACGTGAGCCCGAAGGGAGAGGGAGAGGACGGGCGGAGATGTAGATCTGCGTGTCATCTGCGTAGAGATGGTAGTCGAAGCCGTGAGAGCGAATGAGTTCACCGAGGGAGTGAGTGTAAATGGAGAACGGAAGAGGGCCGAGAACCGACCCTCGAGGAACTCCGACAGTTAAAGGATGGGAGGGGGAGGAGGCGCCGGCGAAGGAGACCGAGAATGACCAGCCAGAGAGGTAAGAGGAGAACCGGGAGAGGATGGAGTCCGTGAAGCCAAGGTGAGATAAGGTATGGAGGAGGAGGGGATGGTTGTCCCACGTGGGGCTCACAGTCTTAATCCCCATTTTACATATGAGGTAACTGAGGCACAGAGAAGTGAAGTGACTTGCCCACAGTCACACAGCTGACAAGTGGCAGAGCTGGGATTCGAACTCATGACCTCTGACTCCAAAGCCCGTGCTCTTTCCACTGAGCCACGCTGCTTCTCTAAGATTCTCTAAGATTTTTAATTTTAGAGAATCTTAATCTTCTCTAAGATTAAAACCATGAGCCCCACGTGGGACAACCTGATTACCTCGTATCTACCCCAGGGCTTAGAACAGTGCTTGGCACATACTAAGCGCTTAACAAATACCGTAATTGTTGTTGTTGTAATCCAGTCACTTGTCCTATCCCTCCTGGATGACTGCATCAGCCTCCTTGCTGACCTCTCAGCCTCCTGTCTCTCCCCACTCCAGTCCGTACTTCACTCTGTTGCCCGGGTCATTTTTCTGCAAAACATTCAGGACGTCACACCGCTCCTCAAAAAACTGCAATAGGTACTCATTCATTCAGTAGTATTTATTGAGCGCTTACTCTGTGCAGAGCACTGTACTAAGCGCTTGGAATGAACAAGTCGACAACAGATAGAGACGGTCCCTGCCCTTTGACGGGCTTACAGTCTAATCGGGGGAGACGGACAGACGAGAACAATGGCAATAAATAGAGTCGAGGGGAAGAACATCTCGTAAAAATAATGGCAACTAAATAGAATCAAGGCGATGTCCATTTCATTAACAAAATAAATAGGGTAATGAAAATATATACAGTTGAGCAGAGCTGGCCATCCACCTCCACATCAAACAAAAGCTCCTCACCATTGGATTTAAAGCACTTAATCAGCTTGCTCCCTCCTCCTCACCTCACTATTCTCCTACTACACCCCAGCCTGCACATTTCACTCCTCTAGTGGTAACCTTCTCACTGGACCTTGATCGCGTTTATCTCGCCACCAACCCTTAGCCTATGTCCTGCCTCCTCAAATCCAACAATTTCTCTTCCCCCATTTCAAAACCTTATTGAAGACACATCTCCTTCAATAAGAGGCCTTCCCAAACTAAGCCCTCCCTTTCCTCTTCTCCCACTCCTTTCTGCGTCGCCCTAACTTGCTCCCTTTGCTCTCCCCCACCCCAGCCCCACAGCACTTACATCCATATCTGTCATTTTATGTATTTACATTGATGTCCGTCTCCCCCACCTCTAGTTGTAAACCCGGTGTGGGCAGGGATTATCTCTCTCTCTTGCTGAATTGTTGAACTTTCCAAGCACCTAGTACAGTGCTCTGCACACAGTAAGTGCTCAGTAAATACGATTGAATGAATGACCCGTTCTGTGACAAACACAGTTGTCTTGATTCCATCCCAGCATTTAGTTCAGTGCCTGGCACATAGTAAAACAAATGTCCCAGTGATAGTAGGAAGTCAGCAAAGTTAGTTTAGAGAGAGGGATTTGAGTGCCTTAAAGCCAATGGTAAGGAAGGGGTTTCTGTTTTGGTCTGGAGGTGGATGGACAATCATTGGAAGATTTCTTTTTTTTTGAGGAGTGGGGAGAGATGAACTGGATGCGTTTGATTTTTTTTCTTTTATTTTTTTTAGAAAAATGATCCAAGCAGCAGATTGATTTATGGACTGGAGTCGGGAAAGAGAGGATGCAGGGAGGTTAATGAGAAGCCCGCTGCAGTAGTCAGTGAGAAATGAATGCTTGGATCAGCATAGTAGCAGTTTGGATGGAAAGAAAAGGGTGGATTTTAGAGTCGCTGTGAAGGTTGAATCAACAGGATTTGGTGACAGATTGACTGTGTGGGTTGAATGAGTTGAGTTGTGGATAAAGTGCCATGTATATGTGTGTATATCTGTAATATATTTATTTATGTATATTAATGCCTGTCTCCCCCTTTTAGTCTGTGAGCTCGTTGTGGGCAGGGAATGCCTGCTTATTGTTATATCGTACTCTCCCAAGCGTTTAGTACAGTGGTCTGCACTGTAAGTGCTCAATAAATATGATTGAATGAATGAATAAAGCCGAGGTTATGGGCTTTTGAGAGGGATGATAGCGGTGTTGCTTTATAGTGACGGGGAAAGTCAGGGAGAGGACAGGATTTGGGTGGGAAGATGAGGAATTCAGGTTTGGACATGTTAAGTTTGAGTTGTCAGAGGGACATTCAAGTGGAGATGTCCTGCAGGCAGGAGGAAATTCCCAGCCTTCAGAGCAGGAGAGAAGTAGATTTGGGAATCATCCTTGTCGAGATTGTAGTTGAAGTCATGGGAGACACCAGAAAGCTGCTAACCCATTGTTTTCTAGCCCTCTCCTTAAAATTCTAAACTATTTTCTACTCCTTAATAATATGTCTTAGATTAAAAAGTAAGCCTTGAAAACAAGTAGCTTCACATCTGGCCTTATGATTCTTTGGCAATCAGTGGTATCTATTGACTCCTTCCAGTGTGTGTAGAATACTGGGCTGAGCACTCAGGGAAAATTAATAGCATTGGTAGATGTAAATCCCTGCCCACAAGAAGCTTACACTACAGTCCCACACTTCATTGTCATATTTATTGAGCACTTAGTGTGCACTACACTGTATTAAGCACTTGGGAAAGTATAATACAACAAGAGTCACATTCCCTGCCCACAGCAACCTCAAAGTCTAGAGAGGGTGGTGACAGTAATCAGTCCAGAGCGCCCTAGCAAACTTCACATCTTAGAGGTTGTGGGTTCTAATCCCAGCTCCTCCCCCTTGTCAGCTGTGTGACTTTGGGCAAGTCACTTCACTTCTCTGTGCCTCAGTTACCTCATCTGGAAAATGGGGATTAAGACTGTGAGCCCCATGTGGGACAACTGATTATCTTGTGTCTACCCCATTCATTCATTCAATAGTATTTATTGAGCGCTTACTATTTGCAGAGCACTGTACTAAGTGCTTGGAATGTACAGTTTGGCAACAGATAGAGACAATCCCTGCACCCCAGTGCTTAGAACACTGCTTGGCACATAGTAAGCGCTTAACAAATACCTTATTATTATTTATTATTATTTGAACAATGTCTCAGGGTCTTAATAATTATTTCGATACCTGTTAAGTGCTTACTATGTGCCAAGCATTGTTCCAAGCACTGGGGTGCATCCGGTCAGACACTGTCCTTATCCCACATGGGGCTCACAGTCTTAATCCCCATTTCGCAGATGAGGGAATTGACTCAGAGAAGTGAAGTGACCTGCCTAAGGTCACACAGCAGATGTGTGATGGAGCCGGGATTAGAACCCGGGTCCTTCTGACTCCCGGACCTGGGCTCTATCCACCGTGCCACGTCGCGTCACTGAAACAGAACATCCCTCTCATTCAGTTTCTCAACAGACGCTACCTGCCGGAAGTGGAGTATTCCAGCAAGAAACCCGAGGAACCGCAGTCTTGGGATTCAAACTATGCCAGGAAGCCCAATCTTCCCAAATCTTGGGAAGGCCTGATAGACCTGAAGGATCCAGAGAAGAATCGGGAATCGTCCAAGGCCTGGGAGGGCACGCCACCCGGCACCTCCCAGCCTGGAGCGGCTCAGGAGCAGAAAAAGCCGGACGCTGTGAAACCCGGGACTGATCACCCTCAGGAGGGGCCCGGACAGGAGACCCTCAAGCCCAAGACGCCTCAGATCCCCCAGGAGCCCCGGAAGCCGGAGCTACCGAAATCCTGGACCGCTGACTTGCAGAACGACCCGAAGCAGCAGCCTCCCAAACCTTGGGCGCCCGGCCAGAAGCAGGAAAACCCCAAGCAGTGGACGCCGCCGGTCGCCGAAGACCGGGCCCGAAAGCCGGAGACCCCGAAGCTCTGGGAGACCAACCTCGATGGGCTGAAGCAGCAGCCGCCGCCGCCGCCGCCCCCGCAGTTACAGACTCCTCCCAAGTCCGGCGGTGCCACCCCCGCTTCTGTGGCGAAAGAGCTGCTGGTGCCCAGGAAGGGCAGCACTGAACCCAAAGATGTGAGTTGATGGGTAACTATTTGGTTATGATGCTGTTGTTGTTAATAATAATAGTCATTGTGGTGCTAAGCGCTTACCGTGTGCCGGGCACTGTACTAAGCAAATGGGGTTGGATATAGTCCCTGTCCCACATGGGGCTCACCCTCTTGATCCCCATTTTACAGATGAGGTGACTGAGGCCCTGAGAAGAATAATTAAGGGTATTTGTTAAGCGCTTACTAGGTGCCAGACACTGTACTAAGCGCTGGGGTGGGTACAGGCAAATGGGATTGGACACAGTCTCTGTCGCAATTGGGGCTCACAGTCTCAATCCCATTTTACAGATGAGGTAACTGAGGCCCAGAAAAGTGAAACGACTCGGCTTAGGTCACCCGGCAGACATGTGGCGGAGCCGGGTTAGAATCCAGTTCCTTCTGACTCCCAGGCCTGTGCTGTTTCCACTAAGCCAAGCTCAGAGTGGGAACCACAGACCCTCATTCACCTTCTAAAGGGGAGTCCACTTTGTTCCTCAGTGGCCTGTAATGTAGGCTCTGGGCAAGACATTCCCATTGAAAACATTCCCATCGAATTAAATAGGGTGTCCAAGCTCCTTCTATGAATATCCATCGGGCCGAGTTCCTCTTCTAGCCTTGTTCGGTCTGAATTTGACCACAGGCTTACAGTAGCCAGACCCAAAAACATCACCTTGCCGCACCCCCCTCCTCGAATTTGACATTTTTGTCGTGAAGGTTGAGAGGGAAAAGCCTTTGAAGGAAAGTCCTCTCTGATAAACCCAGCAGGTGGAGTCACTTAATCTGGAAAACTCAAGCTTGTTCTACTTAATAAACTTGTTTGAGATCTTCAGTCGGTATTTATGCTCCTGAAAGTGTGAATCTTTTATTAACTAGAAACGAGAGCGCAGACCGAAACAAGACCATGAAGTGAATCAAGTGGGTAATGTAACAGCATGCCGTGGGCTAAGCAAACAGGTTCCGTTGCAAATCACTTCTAGGCACGAGGGTGACGGCTCGGAAATTTTGGATGTGGCCTGTCCTGTCGTGCACCACAACTCGTTCTTTTCCAGAAATCTGTTGCCCTTAGCGTTTGGTGTAAGACAGGACCGTGATGTGCATCGAACGAAACAAATTACTCCTCTGGGGTCTCGAGGTGAAATATTCGAACACACAAGAACCGAATTGCCTCGGTAGTAGCAGGGAACTTACTAGGAGTTTGGGAAGTGGCTAATAACTGAGTCACGCGTTCCCTGCCCCCGTGGAGTTTATATCCTAAAGTAGGGAGATGAGCGTCAAAATAATGATTATGGCATTTGTTAAGCGCTTACTTTGTGCCAAGCACAGTTCTAAGCTCTGGGGTAGATACAAGGTCATCAGGTTGGACAGAGTCCCTGTCCCACCTGGGGCTCAGTCTTAATCTCCATTTTACAGACGAGGTAACTGAGGCACAGAGAAATGAAGCGACTTGTCCAGGGTCACGCAGCAGACAAGTGGCAGAGCCAGGATTAGAACCCGCATCTTCAGACTCCCAAGTCCGGGTTCTTGCCGTTAGGCCACGCTGCGTCTTATAGCCGTGTGTTCTAAATAAATTGAGCTCACATAAGTCACTGAGTCTCTAAGTTGACTGAAAGGGATGATATAGCTCAGGGTTCTGGGAAATCAGTTGGTGGGGATGGAGCAGAAAAAGCTTCTTGGAGGAGGAGGGATAATAATTATGGAATTTAAATGCTTGCTATGTGGCAAGCACTGTACTAAGCTCTGGGATGGATACAAGCAAATTGGATTGGACACGGTCCCTGTCCCACTTGGGGCGCACAGGCTCAGTCTCCATTTTTCAGATGAGATAACTGAGTCACAGAGAAGTGACTTGCCCAAGGTCACCCAGCAGACAAGCGGTGGAGTAGGATTAGAACCCTGGACCTTCTGACCTCCAGCCCTGTGCTCTGGGCACTATGCCATGCTTTGGGGAGAGAATGGAGCAGAAAATAGCATGGCTGAACCTCCTCCCTCCGGGGTCTGAGTTGATGAACCCATTTATGTTGTTGTTATTTTTGGTTCTGCTGTGGTATTTAAGTGCCTATGTGCCAGGCACTGTTCTAAGCGCTAGGATAGGTCCCAGTCAGGTGGGACACAGTCCCACGTGTGGCTCACAGTCTTAATCCCCATTCTGCCAACCACGTAACTGAGGCACAGAGACGTTTTGTGACTTGCCCAAGGTCACACAGGAGACAAGTAACGGAGTCAGGATTAGAACCCGAGTCCTGACTCCCAGGCCCATGCTCTAGCCACCGGGCCACCTTGCTTCTTTGTCAGTCGCTGGTGAGAACACTAAAGCTCGGTATTCTTCGTGTGCATCAATCCAGAAACGGCGAGAGCAACATAATTGCACTCCTAAAATCCAGGTTCTGTGTAAAGGGGATAGATGGAAGACGATTCTCCCGATATTTGATGATGGTATTTAAGTGCTTACTATGTGCCAAGCACTGTGCTAAGCACTGGGATAGATATAAGATAACCAGTTTGGACACGGTCTCTGTCCCACATGGGGCTCACATTCTAAGTAGAAAGGAGGACAGTTATCGATAACATCACTGTTTACTTTTAGCGTTTTTTGCGAGGATCAGAGTTTGGCCGTTAGACTTAAAAAATCAGCTTTCCAGTTGTTGTTCTATCAGCTGTCAGATTCTGGACCACAGTCACTGTGAGTTTAGGGTCTTGTCCCATATCCCTATCAAAGGGATGATTCTTCAGGAAGAACCGTAAGGAAAACGTTCATGTTCTTTCATGCAGTCGTATTTATTGAGCACTTACTATGTGCAGAGCGCTGTACTAAGCGGTTGGGAGAGGACAGTACAACAGCAAGCAGGCACATTCCCTGAGCTTAAGCCATCAGAGGGCCTGAGTCATTCTGACCCGTCGCCCTAGCTGGTCTACTAAATCAGATTCATTTAAAAACAGTGTTTGACACATAGTAAACTCTTAGCAGATACCGTCCTTATTTGCCGTTTCTCAACCCTAAAAGAGCATTTTTTCCATTCGCATTTGGGTTGCCCTCGGTCCAGACTGTGTTCACTTATCAATATTTCAGGTTTATTGAGCACGTACTCTGGGCAGAGTTCTAAATGCGTGGGAGAGTACGATATGATGATAAGACAGAATTGATAGACACATTCCCTGCCCACATCAAGCTTACAGTCTAGGGGGTGCCAGACATACACTTGAAAACTTTCCCTTTAATAAAAAAAAAATTGTATCAAAATATATTCCCAGGCTCTATGGCCTATAAGAAATATTCAAATTCTTTACTGGAATGGCTTATGTAATTAGTGTAACTTTGACCTACCTCGATCATAAAATTTAGCCAAGAATTATCTGAACACTGTGACCCGTAAGAGTGGAAAGCATTACATTTTAGTTGAACCCATCCACTGCATGCCTAGAAACAAAACAAACATAGTGTCCACTTGGGAAAATAACCTGGCAATTGAAGCAGGAATGAAAGCTAGTCTTTTTCTTGATTAGCACTAATCTTCTCACCTTCCTTGGCTAGGCTTCCTTCCTTGGCTAGGCTTTTGATATTTATTGACTTTTTGCCAGACTCTCATCGCGGTGAAGCTTAAAGGAAGTTTTGGGTATTTTTTTTAGACTCGAATCCTGTTTTGTTCTATAACTTGCCTATTCAAGAGACGATTGTTAATCATCCTTGTGCCTTTTCTGTTGCATTTTCACCTGTCATTCCTTGTAAACTTAGCAACCACACCCTTATTGACATTTTCTTGGTAGTAGGAAGTAGGTTTTTGTGTTTTTCTTTTTGGAGGGGGTGACAGGAACTAACATGAAATGTGACTTAAGTCTGTTCAGTTATGGTGATGACAAAGGTTGATTAACCCGAACCACTGACTCTTTTTGAATTTCACTCTTCACTGTACCTCATAGGCTTGTTTCTCACTAGGTGTATCAGCCTGCCTCCTCCGAATTCTCTTCTTCCCCAACCCTTCCCAAGGATCCCGTGCTCAGAAGAGAGAAGCTGCAGGATCTCATGACTCACATTCAAGGAACTTGTAACTTTATGCAAGTATGAGCTTCTAGGTTACTTTGAGTGGCCCTATTATTTGTGTTTTCAAATAAGTCACAGGCTGTCTCGTTTGAGTCTAAAATGACTGAAGACCGACCCCACCGTGACAGAGTAGCCATTTGGTGTACACTCAGAATACAAGCTTAGGTGGTCTAGTATGTGGAAGTTTTCAGTAAGGTAGTCTCCCCCTCTCAAGATCGCACCTGGAGAGTTTCCAGGACTCTACCGGCCTCGGCTACGGGAGGGAGAGTCAAGCGGAGGCCTGTCCGTTCCATTCCTAGCTTGACCGGTGGCTACCGAGTGGAAAGCCATCCACTACAAGTCAAAACTCACCATGCTGGGCGGCGGTGGCACGGGAGAGAGTCGAGGGTGGAGACTCAAATTTACCGCGTGGAACGAGGCGATGGTCAACCAACTTCCAGATTACCAAGAAATCTCTGTGGATCCACCACCAGAATGATTGCAGATGGAGCTGGGGAGCTGGACAAGGCTCAGTCTGCACTAGGAATAATTCTCACGTCGGAAGACCGTGAAGGATTTTGTGGGTGGTCCAGAGTCTGGGAGTTTGGGAAGACTTGGAAGGGAGAAATAAATGGTCAGATCTATATTGCCGGCCAGCAGACTTTTAAGATCCTAACTAAAAGTCAAGCATGAGCTTGTAATGTACTGAAGATAAACTAATCTTCCTGTGAATGCCCAATCTGTTTCCCCCTTCATGATGTTTTATTTTTTTATTTTTTTTAAATGGATAAACTTAAGGAATCAGTTCTGGATTTTGACAAACCTCCTCCAAGTGCCACTGCTCCACCTCAGCCACCTTCAACCAATCCTAGTAGTACTATAGGTAGGTAACGGAAAACTCCACTATTACAATTTTTGCTCTGTGAAAGCTCTTAAAACGGAACGGCTCCAGAGGTGAAGGGAAAAAGTAGAGCTTGCATCCAGATGACTAATTATATTCTCCAATCCTGACAGATGACCTACAGGCAATATGGTTGTCTTTATAATAATAATGATGATGATGGTGGGATTTAAGCACTTCATGTGGGCCAAGCACTTTCTAAGCGCTGGGGGAGATACAAGGTTATCAGGTTGTCCCAGGTGGGGCTCACAGTCTTAATCCCCATTTTCCAGATGAGGTAACTGAGGCACGGAGAAGTGAAGCGACTTGCCTAAAGTCATCCAGCTGACAAGTGGTGGAGCCGGGATTAGAACCCACGACCTCTGACTCCCAAACCCCTGCTCTTGCCACTAAGCCACACTCCTTCTTTGTGGTTCTCGGGGGATTTCTTTTATCTTGGTATTCATTGCTTTTTTTTTTTTGTTTCTATGTTTTTGTTAAGTGCTTAGTGTGTGCCAGGCACCGTACTAAGCGCTGGGGTAGACGCAAATACCATTAAAAGGGGAGAAAAAGGTTGTCTTTCCTTGAATAGCGACCCTCTAGTTCCCTGGGTAGAGCTGAGTTTTCCTCAGAGCTGCAGTGTCGCTTAGTGGATAGCTCATGGGCATAGGAGTCAGAAGGTCATGGGTTCTAATCCTAGCTCTACCGTGTCTGCTGTGTGACCTTGGGCAAGTGACTTCATTTCCCGCGACGTCAGTTACCTCATCTGGAAAATGGGGTTTAAGAGTGTGAGTCCTGTGTGGGACAGGGACTGTGTCCACCCTCACTTGTATCTACCCCAGCGCTAAGAAGAGTGTTTGTCACGTAAAAAGTGCTTTTCTGTCCTGATTATGATGGTGTGTCTCTCTACTTCCTAACTTGGTCTAGGCTGAGGAAGCTTGCAGAGAAAACTTTCCTTGTGGTGTAACTTTATCTCTCCTTAAGATATGCCTTTTTTTTTTTAAGCGTTATTTGTTAAGCACTTACTAAGCACTGGGGTAGACGCAAGTTAGATTGTCCATAGTCCTCATCCTGCAGGGGTTGACGTCTAAGGAGGGAGAACAGTTATTTAATCCCCTTTTTACAGTTGGGGAAAACAAGGCACAATGAAGTCAATTGACTTGCCCCAGGTCACACAGCAAGTAATTGGCAGAGCTGGGATTAGGAGACTCCCAGGCCCGAGTTCTTTCCGCTAGGCCAAGCCGCCTCTTGGGGTAAAAACAGCAGAGGTGAGCTGATTCAGGATCGATCAAATCTAAAATCCTTCTCCCTTTTCCCCCTCCACAAGCAAAATCCTTCAGCTATTTTTGTAGCCTAGCACTTGGGGAGTAGTTTCTGGCAATCAAGCTTTCCATCCGCAACTTGAAACCCCTGGTGTCTTCCGATTCGATTGCACTTTACTCTCCCAAAGCACATGGTACAGTTCTCTGCACGCAGCAAGCGCTCAATAAGTACCATTGATCAGGCACTCTTTCCAGTCTGTCGTATTGACAAAATGTAGACTTGGGTCACTCCCATGCGGAGGTCTGGTTCAGCCAAGATGTACTGGGGTCGTTTGCGGAGTGAGCGAACGTCAGTCCGGCCTCTTTCCCTCTCCCCTGCCCCTCAGTTGTCTCTAAAGAAAGATGATCATTCAGCATCCGTTGTGGCCTTATAATCCTAAGCGGCTCCATCGGTCTCTCGAAGCAAAAGCTGGTCAGTCCAGGGACTTTCCCCAAGTAACAGCCTGGGCTCCATATTGCTGCTCATTCTAATAATAATAATAATAATAGTGGCATTAAGCACATACTTTGTACCAAGCATTGGGGTAGATACAAAATAATCAGTTGGGTACTGTCCCTGTCCAATATGGGGCTCGCTAATTCCCCTTTTATGGACGAGGGATGGAGAAATAACTTACCCGAGGTCACACAGCCGACAAGTGGCGCAGCCAGGATTAGAATCCAGGTCTTTCTGCCTCCCAGGCCTGCTCTCTCTTCACTAGGCCGTGCTGTTTCCATTCATTCACCTCTTGGCTAAAACTTGCTCTTGTTTAAAGAAGGCTGTTTGCTATTGCTGGACTAATCCTCCGTTCTTACAGCTTCCAGGGAAGAGAAACTGCCAAGTTCCAGTGACTTCGTAAAACAGCCATCCCAGGTATGCTTATTTCTTAGTTCAATCATTGGTGGATCTTTGAGTGCTCACTGTGTGCAGAGCCCTGTACCAAGTGCTTGGGAGAATACAGTAGAGCAGAGTTGGTAGACACGTTCCCCGCCTACAAGGAGCTTACAGTCCACAGGAGACGACGGACATTAATATAAATTATGGATAACTGTTTAAATGCTGTGGGGCTGAGAGGGGGGTGAAGGAAGTGCAAATCTAAGTGCATGGGTGACACAGAAGGAAGTGGGAGAGAGCCCAATTCATGCCTAGGTTTTTTGGGAAGAAATTTCTCACTTGAAAAATCAACCTCACTTTACAGATACCATCATTAATTAATTAAAATGCTTACTGGGTGTCAAGCACTGTTCTAAGCACTGGGGTAGATCGAAGGTCATCAGGTTGTCCCACGTGGGGCTCACGGTCTTAATTCCCATTTTCAAACTGAGGGAACTGAGGCACAGAGAAGTCAAGTGACTTGCCCAAAGTCACCCAGCTGACAAGAGCTTGGATTTGAACGAACGGCCTCTGACTCCCAAGCCAATAATAATAATAATCATCATCATCTTTGGTAGGCACTTACTATTTGCCAAGTGCTGACCCGTAGTAAATACAGATAATCAGGTTGGACACAGGTTAACTGGAAGGGAAAACAAATTTTTTAATCCCCGTTTCTCAGATGAGAAAGCTGAGGCCCAGACAGTGGTACTTATTAAGCACTTATTATGTGCCAATCACTTTTCTAAGCACTAGAGTAGATACAAGTTAGGTTGGACACGGTCCCTGTCCCACATAGGGTTCACGTGCTTAACCCCCATTTTCTAGAGGAAGTAACTGAGGCTCAGATTCATTCATTCAATAGTATTTATTGAGCGCTTACTATGTGCAGAGCACTGTACTACGCGCTTGGAATGAACAAGTCGGCAACAGATAGAGACAGTCCCTGCCGTTTGATGGGCTTACGGTCTAATCGGGGGAGACGGACTGACGAGAACGATGGCGATAAATAGAGTCAAGGGGAAGAACATCTCGTAAAAACAATGGCAACTAAATAGAATCGAGGCGATGTACATTTCATTAACAAAATAAATAGGGTAATGAAGTGAAGTGACTTGCCCCAGGTCACACAGCAGACATAGCAGAGTTGGAATTAGAACCCAGGACCTTCTGACTCCCAGGCCCATGGTCTCTATCCATTAAGGCACACTGCTTCTCCGTGGCTGGCCCAAAGTTTCACTGCGGGCAGGTGGAAGATTTGGGATTAGAATCCAGGTCCTGTGACTCGCAAGCCCTGCTTCCTCAGTTTAGATATTTGTATGTGGAGGAAGAAGACCCCATTCTCCCCATTTCCCGACCCTCGGAATTGGAGGCAGGGCTGCTGTTGATGCCTGTCTACTCGTCTCGTTTTGTCGTCTGTCTCCTCCTCCTAGACTGTGACCCCGTTGTTGGGTAGGGATGGCCTCTATCTGTTGCCAAACTATACTTCCCAAACGTTTAGTATAGTGCTCTGCACGCAGTAAGCGCTCCAATAAATGCGATTGAATGAGTGAATGGGTGAGGTGAGTTGGCCCGGGGAAAAATGTAAAGTGGCCCTTGTAAACCTTGTTTGGACCAGCTCCTTTGGATGAAAGACTAGACTAGATTCGATTAGACCGTAAGCCCGTCAAACGGCAGGGACCGTCTCTATCTGTTGCCGACTTGTTCATCCCAAGCGCTCAGTACAGTGCTCTGCACATAGTAAGCGCTCAATAAATACTGTTGAATGAATGAAAGGAAACTGGGCCCAGCCAAGCCCTGCACCTAAGAAGCTGTTTCTCAAGGGTGAAAACCTGGGTGCACATTCGTTCGCTGATGGTACTTGTTAAGCACTTCCGAGGCGCTGGGGTAGGTACAAGATAATCAGGCTGGACAACAGTCCCTGTCCCCCATGGCTTCAGTCCCCATTTTACAGATGAGGAGCGTGAGGCCCAGAGAAGGTGAGGTGACCATTCTACGCAGCAGACAAGTGGCAGAGTCAAATAATAATAATAATGTTGGTATTCTGTTAAGCGCTTACTATGTGCCGAGCACTGTTCCAAGCGCTGGGGTAGACACAGGGGAATCAGGTCGTCCCACGTGGGGCTCACAGTCTTCATCCCCATTTTACAGATGAGGTAGCTGAGGCACCGAGAAGTGAAGCGACTTGCCCAAAGTCACACAGCTGATGAGTGGCTGAGCCGGGATTCGAACCCATGACCTCTGACTCTAAAGCCCGGGCTCTTTCCACTGAGCCACGCTGCTTCTCTTGATGAAAGCCCACGTCCTTTGAGTCCCAGGCTCTGTGTTCTCTCCACTAGGCCACGCTGCTTCTCCCCCGATGTGGGACACCAATGTGTGCATATTATCGGATGCGAGTGAACGTCACTTCCTCCCTTCCTCTCTTTCCGCTTCCAAATCCTGCCCAGCCTGAGCTCTAGGACTGGGATCTAGTCTACTTCACCTCGCTGTTCTCCTTCCGCAGCCCAGCCCGCGTTTTCGTTCCTCTAACGCTAAACCTTCTCGCTGAACCTCGATTTGGAAGCAGCGTGGCTCAGTGGAAAGAGCCCGCGCTTGGGAGTCGGAGGTCATGGGTTCGAATCCCGGCTCTACCACTTGTCAGCTGTGTGACTGTGGGCAAGTCACCTCACCTCTCTGGGCCTCAGTTCCCTCATCTGTAAAATGGGGATGAAGACTGTGAGCCTCACGTGGGACACCCTGATGACCCTGTATCTACCCCAGCGTTTAGAACAGTGCTCTGCACATAGTAAGCGCTTAATAAATAGCAACATTATTATTATCTCGTCTACCTCACTGCCGACCTCTTGCCCACGTCCTGCCTCTGGCCTGGAACGCCCTCCCTCCTGATACCCGGCCGACGGGGACTCTCTCCCCGACCTTCAAAGCCTTATTGAAGGGCCATCTCCTCCAAGAGGCCTTCCCTGACTAAACCCTCTTTTCTTCAACTCCCTTCTGAGTCTCCCTGCTTCGTTCCCTTTATCCGTCTCCCAGCCGTACATATCTGTAATTTGTCTATTTCTGTCACCTGTCTCCTTCTCTGGCCTATAACCATGTGGGCGGGGAATGTCTGTTTATTCTTCTACTCTCCCAAGCGCTTAGTACAACGGTCTGCATGCATGCATTCATTCATTCAATAGTATTTATTGAGCGCTTACTGTGTGCAGAGCACTGTACTAAGCGCTTGGAATGGACAAATCGGTGACAGATAGAGACAGTCCCTGCCCTTTGACAGTCTGATCGGGGGGAGGCGGACAGACAAGAGCAATAGCAATAAAAGAACAATAGCGATAAGCGGTCACTAAATATGATCGACTGAGAGGGGGGTGGTGTAAGGAGGAATTGTAGAATTAAGTGTGTTGCCAAATAGTTGTAGCAGGTGATTGATTTGAGCAACTTATAAAGGCTCTCCTGTCTGGAAGTGGCTCTGAGAGTGACTTACGGCGCTTTTTATTTTTTCCTCTCTCTCTCTCCTCCCTCTTCTCCTTCCCTCCCTCCCCTACGTTGTCTCCAGGCTGCAGCCGCCCCTGTAATTCAGGGCTCAAATGCTTCCTTATCTAACGCTGATCAGACTTCGTCTGGATCGGAAACGGAGCTTGGCAGTCCAGAAATTCCTCTGGTACATAAAAATCCCCGCTTCCTTCTCAAGATGGCATTCTCCCTCTAAGCAGTAATGAGGGGTCCCGTTGAGGCAGCATGGCTCAGTGGAAAGAACCCGGGCTTGGGAGCCGGAGGTCACGAGTTCAAATCCCGGCTCTGCCACTTGTGACTGTGGGCAAGTCACTTCACTTCTCTGGGCCTCAGTTCCCTCATCTGTAAAATGGGGATGAAGACTGTGAGCCCCATGTGGGATAACCCGATTCCCCTGTGTCTCCCCCAGCGCTTAGAACAGTGCTCTGCACACAGTAAGCGCTTAACAAATACCCACATTATTATTATTATTATTATCTGCATTGTCTAATGGTCTGGGTAATCCGTGGCTCCAGTTCTTGATGCGAACTAACCACCTAGTGAAGATAGAAGCAGCGTGGTTTAGCGGAAAGAGCCCGGGCGTGGGAGTGGGAGGCCGTGGGTTCTAATCCCGGCTCCGCCATTTGTCAGCTGTGTGACTGTGGGCGAGTCACTTCACTTCTCTGTGCCTCAGTTCCCTCATCTGGAAAATGGGGATTAAGACTGCGAGCCCCACGTGGGACAACCTGATCACCTTGTATCTACTGCAGTGCTTAAAACAGTGCTTGGCACATAGTAAGCGCTTAACAAACACCAAAATTGTTATTATCATTAGAACAATGCTCGGCACATGGTAAGCGCTTCACAAATACCATCGTTACTGTTCTGACGCCTGCTAGAGTAGCCATCTAATGGCGAACATTTAAATAGATGGTATCTCGTAACCGAAGCTAGTTTCTTCGAAGAATATCCCAAGCGTTAGTAATTAGAACGCTATTTTTTTACAGTACTTAAAGTGCTTAATTATGTCCCTTACTTTATCTGTAAAATGAGAGGGGTTAAGACTGTGAGTCCTACGTGGGACAGGGCCTGTGGCCAACTCAACTGCCTTGTATCTACCCCAGCACTTAGTACAGTGCCTGGCACAGAGAAAGTGCTTAATAAATAGGCTAGTATTATTATCCTATACTAAACACTAGCGTAGATACAAGCTAATGGGGTCAGACACAGTCCACATGTCACGAGGAGCACACTACCTTAATCCTCATTTTACAGATGGGGGAACTGAGGCCCAGAGAAACGAAACGACTTCTCAAGGCCCAAGGCCACCCAGCAGGCAGGTGGCGGAGCAGGATTAGAACCCCGACCCCTCTGACTCCCAGGTCCTCGGTCTACCCGCTAGGCCACGGTGCCTCTTGTCAGTGAGTGTCGACTGTGTGCAAAGCATCGTAACAAGTGCTGGGAAGGAAATGTACAGGCGAAAGAGGCGGACGGAGTCTCTGACCGGCAAGGGGCTCGCGCTTTAAGAAGGGGGTCGGGAGCGTTAACAACAGACTCTGAGGAAGGGCCAAAGAAAATTTAGAAGAAAAAGGTCGTCATCTTCAATAGTATTTGAGTGCTTACCGTGTGCAGAACACTGTACTAAGTGCTGGGGTGGATACAAACTAAGCAGTCTAGATGCAACCCCTGTCCCACATGGGGCTCACAGTCTTAATCCCCATTGTACAGATGAGGTAACGGGCCCAGAGAAGTGAAGTGCCCTGCCCGAGGTCACACAGCAGACAAGTGGCAAAGCTGGCATTCGAACCCAGGTCCTTCTGTCGGGTCCGTGCTCTATACAACAGAGTTAGTAGACACATTCCCTACCCACGAGTTTACAGTCTAGAGGATCCAAGTCTACGTCCTCTGCTGTACTCTCCCGAATGCTTAGGGCAGTAATCTGTGTAGAAAATATGCTCAAAGATACTTTTTGATTGTTTTGTTAAAGCGGTTACTATATGTCAAGCAAGGTTGTAAGCAGTGGAATGGATGGATGATAATCAGGTTGGACACAGTCCCTGTCCCACATGGGGCTCACCTTCTTAAAAGGTGGGACAGCTGGAACTGAATCCTCATTTTATAATGGAGGAAAGTGGGCAAGGAGAGGGAAAATACTGCTATTGTTCTCGTCTGTCCGTCTCCCCCGATTAGACCGTAAGCCCGTCAGAGGGCAGGGACTGTCTCTATCTGTTACCGATTTGTCCATTCCAAGCGCTTAGTACAGTGCTCTGCGCATAGTAAGCGCTCAATAAATACTATCGAATGAATGAAGTGGGATTAGAACCCAGGTCCGCGGTCTCTCCGCTTGATCGTGCCGCTTCTACGATGAGGTCTCCCTGTCTCCGTCTGAGCCCCCAAAACGTAGAGCCGTATCCACAGTGAGCACAAATGGTTACTCATTTATTGAGCGCTCTGTACCGGCCACTGTACCGAGCGCTTGGGAGAGTACGGTACCCCGACGGACGGTCAGTCTGGCAGTCGGCGCGACCCCGGCTCTCTTCCGCCACGGAAACCGCCGGCCGCTTGCGGCGGTAGGCGTTTTTCCCCCTCTGTCAGCGGACGGGTGGTGCGTGGAAAGTTCTGTGGGGCCTCTGCCGCCTCAGCAGTGGAGATTTGCCTTTCTAAGCAAAAGCTATCCTCCGCCCTGGCTCGCCCCGAATGTTGTCATCCCGTGGAAACCGCTGACATCCGACCGGCGGGGCGTTTTAGCGTTAATCACGCCGTTGGCGGGTGACCTCACCTCTCTCTCTGTCCGCCCTCAGGCAGCGGTTCCTCTGTTGAACAAGGAGCCGTCCTCACTGCCTGCTCCAAATGCCTCCGTGTCCCCGGGCTCTCAGGGGCAACAGGTGTTCCCGACTCCGCCGGCGAGCGGTCATTCCGTAACCGTAAGCGCAGCACCCTTTCAAGCCATGCAGACAGTAAGTACTAAATGTGGTACTAAAAGAATAATGATGGTATTTTGTTAAGGGCTTACTATAGTCCAGGCACTCTGTGAAGCGCTGGGGTAGGTACAGAATCATCCGGTCCCCGTCAGTAGTACTTATTGAGCGCTTACTATGTGCAGAGCACTGTACTAAGCGCTTGGAATGAACAAGTCGGCACTCTGTCCCATATGGGGCTCACAGGCTTAATGCCCATTTTACAGATGAGGGAACTGGCGTACGGAGAAGTGAAGTGACTCCCCCAAGGTTCATAATGCTGCTTTTTGTTAAGCGCTTACTATGTCCAGAGCACTGTTCTAAGCGCTGGGGGAGATACAAGGTAATCAGGTTGTCCCACGTGATACAGTTTTAATCCCCATGTTACAGGTGAGGGAACTGAGGCACCGAGGAGTGAAGTGACCGGCCCGAAGTCACACAGCTGACAGGTGGCGGAGCAGGGATTAGAACCCAGGACCTCTGACTCCAAAGCCCATGCTCTTTCCACTGAGCCATACTGCTTCTCTGCTAGGCAGCAGAGCGGAGGCAGAATCCGCTATCCGCTAGGCCGACGTTCACTATTCTTGCTGTTCTACCCAAAATGTGCGGAGGGAAAGCAAGCGTTCCGACAAAAGTGAGCGTATTAGCCGCCTGGCTTTGCTATCCGGCACGTTTTTTTGTCCCCAGTAACTTCTAACATTATGGGAGTTTTCTTGTGGCTCTTCAAATAAAGCCAAACAGCAGTATTTGAGCACTGTAGTGGAAGGAGCCCGGACTTGGGGGTCAGGGGACGTGGGTCCGAATCCCGGCTCCCCCACTTGTTTGCTGTGTGACCTGGGGCAAGCCGCTTCACTTCCCTGGGCCTCGGTGACCTCATCTGTGAAATGGGGATGAAGACCGTGAGCCCCACGTGGGAGAACCCGATTACCTTATATCTACCCCAGCGCTTAGAGCGGTGCTTGGCACACGGTAAACGCTTAACAGATACCATCGTTATTATCTAATTCCCGCTCCGCCACTTGTCAGCTGTGTGACTGTGGGCAGGTCACTTCACTTCTCTGGGCCTCAGTTCTCTCATCTGTGAAATGGGGAGGAAGACTGTGCGCCCCATGAGGGACAACCTGATTACCTTGTACGCCCCCAGCGCATGGAACAATGCTTGACACATAGTAGGCACTTAACAAATGCCATCATTATTATTAATAACGTTGGTATTTGCTAAGCGCTTACTATGAGCAGAGGACTGTTCTAAGCGCCGGGGTAGATACAGGGTCATCAGGTTGCCCCACGTGAGGCTCACAGTCTTAATCCCCATTTTACGGATGAGGTCACTGAGGCACAGAGAAGTGAAGTGGCTTGCCCCACGTCACACAGCTGATAAATGGCAGAGCTGGGATTCGAACCCATGACCTCTGACTCATTCATTCAACAGTATTTATTGAGCACTTACTAAGTGCAGAGCACTGTACTGAGCACTTGGAATGTACAAATGGGTAACAGATAGAGACAGTCCCTGCCCTTTGACGGGCTTACGGTCTAATCGGGGCTTACTCTTTCCACTGAGCCACGCTTACCTGTGAGGGTACAGAGCACTGTACTAAGCGTTTGGGAGCACAGACTAGTAGGTATGCCTGCTCTCAATGAGCTGCAGTCTAGCGAAAGAGACAGTAAAAGCACTTTCCAGAAAAGAGGCTGGGTCGGTGAGCGAGGGGGTGTGTACAGAGTGCCCCGAGAGGTGGGAGTGTACACAGTTGTTTAGGGCTGGGCTGAAGTGTCCAGGAAGGGATAGCCTGGCGAGAGAGGAATCACACGGGGAAGGGCTCCCGGAGCTGGGACTTCGGACAGCCGGATCCACAGAGGGAAGCAGCAGCGTGGTCTAGCGGAAAGAGCTGGGAGTCGGAAGGACCTGGGTTCTAATCCTGACACCGCCACTTGTCTGCTGTGTGATCTTGGACAAGTCACTTCTCTGTGCCTCCATTCCCTCCTCTGCAAAATGGGGATTAAGACCGGGAGCCCCGGGTGGGAAAGGGACCGTGTCCAACCTGATCGATAATGATAACGTTGGTATTTAAGTGCTTACTGTGTGCAGAGCACCGTTCTAAGCACTAGGGTAGATTTGCAGGGTAATCAGGTTGTCCCCCGTGAGGCTCACAGTCTTAATCCCCATTTTACAGATGAGGTAACCGAGGCACGAAGAAGTTAAGTGACTTGCCCACAGTCACACAGCTCCCAAGTGGCAGAGCCGGGATAATAACTCTGTATCTACCCCAGTGCTTAGAACGGTGTCCGGCACATAGTAAGCGCTGATCAAAGACCGTTTAAAAACCGTGCCTCGTTCTTGGTTCTCCTGCCGGAGTAGGTTAGCTTGAGAGACTGAACTGAGGGTAAATGGGGGAGTAATTAATAATAATGATATTAATGGTATTTGTTGAACCAGACACTGTACTAAGAGCTGGGGTGGAAACAAGCGAATCGAGTTGGACACGGTCCTTGTCCCATGTGGGCCTCGCAGTCTCAAACCCCATTTTACAGATGAGGTCACTGAGGCCCAGAGGAGTGAAGTGACTTGCCCAAGGTCACACAACAGACAAGTGGTGGAGCTGGGATTAGGACCCATGACCTCCTGATTCCCAGGCCCGGACTCTATCCGCTACACCGGGAAGAGCTCATTCATTCATTCATTCATTCAATAGTATTTATTGAGCGCTTACTATGTGCAGAGCACTGTACTAAGCACTTGGAATGTACAAATCAGTAACAGAGCCAATCCCTGCCCTGTGATGGGCTCACAGTCTAATCGGGGGAGACAGACGGACAAAAACACAACATAATCATGATAAAAGATGATGGCTTTGAAGCCAACAGCCAGGGCTTTTTGTTTGCTACAGAAAGAAATGGGCAGCCACTGCTGTTTAAACAGAGTAACTTAAATTCTTCTTGGCAAAATCTTGGACCCTTGATTATTTTTTTTTTCCGTTTTTTTTTATTACCTAAATGAAAGCTAGTCATGCTGTTTCTTCCTAGTCTCCTGTCTCATCTGTGATTCATGCTTTCTCTCTTCCTCACTCCTCAATCAATCATAGTATTCATTCATTCAGTAGTATTTCTTGAGCGCTTACTATGTGCAGAGCACTGTACTAAGCTCTTGGAATGTTCAATTTGGCAACAGATAGAGACCATCCCTGCCCACCGATGGGCTCACGGTCTAATCGGGGAGGCAGACGGACAAAAACAAGACAACCTAATCATGATAAATAGAATCAAGGGGATGGACACCTCATTAATAAAATAAATAGGGTAATAAAAATACATACAAATGAGCACGGTGCTAAGGGGAGGGGAAGGGGGAGGAGTAGAGGAAAAGGGGACTTAGCGGAGGGGAGGTGAAAGGAGGAGGGAGCAGAGGGCGGAGGGGAAGCTCAGTGTGGGAAGGCCTCTTGGAGGAGGTGAGCTCTCAAAAGGGCTTTGAAGAGGGGAAGAGAGTGAGTTTGGCGGAGGCGAGGAGCGAGGGCGTTCCGGGACCGCGGGAGGCCGTGGCCCGGGGGTCGACGGCGAGGAGGTGGGCGGCGGAAGAGCGGAGCGTGCGGGGTGGGCGGTGGAAAGAGAGAAGGGAGGAGAGGTAGGAGGGGGCAAGGGGATGGACAGCCTCGAAGCCTAGAGTGAGAAGTTTTTGTTTCGTGCGGAGGCTGATAGGCAACCACTGGGGGTTTTTGAGGAGGGGAGTGACAAGTCCAAAGCCTTTCTGCAGGAAGATGATCCAGGCAGCAGAATGAAGAATTATTGAGCGCCTACTCTGTGCAGAGCACTTGGGAGAGCACCGTACAACAGAAATAGCAGACAGGTTCCCTGCGCACAGTGAACTTATATCTAGAGGGGGAGACTGACATTAATATGAATAAATAATTTATAATAGATAATTTGTAATATCCTTTTCCTTCACTTTTCCCAATCATTCCTCCAGGAAGTATTTCCTCTTCTTTTGAAAGATATTTGTTAAGCACTTATTCTGTGCTAGGCCCCAGAGTAAGCACTGGGGTAGTTGCAAGCTAATCAGGTTGGATTCAGTCCCTGTCCCACATGAGAATCAGTCTTAATTCCCATTTTCCGGATAAGGTAACTGAGGCACAGAGAAGCAAGGCGACTTGCCCAAGGTCACCTGGCAGGAGAGTGGCAGAGCTGGGATGAGAACCCAGGTGCTTCTGACTCCAAGGCCTGCGCTTGAGCCACTAGACCACACTGGATTTTTTTTTTTTTGCTGCTTTTCGCCATGAGTGTATCTTTATCTCGTCTCTGAGGAAGGGCTTGACTTCCCTTCTGCTGTGTTCTTCGAGTGTCTAGAGCAAAGCTGTGCCCATGAGTCCTCAAATAATCCCCTGAGGCGAGCTCGAGAACCAGGGTGCTAAGATATCTTCCGCAGGATTAGTCCATCAATCGGTGGTATTTATTGAATACTTACTGTGCGCAGAGCACTGTTCTAAGCCCTTGGGAGAGGACAATACGACAGGGTCGGTAGACACATCCCCTGCCCCCGAAGGGTTTACAGTCTAGACTGGAAGTTGGCCTTAGCATTTAAATTTGGAAAGCCTGGGTCGTTTTTTTTTGCAAATCGTGGAACTCTGACTACCTACCCAAGGCTCGCTCTTGCTCTTTTTAGGTATTTAATGTGAACGCACCCCTCCCTCCCCGGAAAGAGCCGGAGACAAAAGAGAGTCCCCCGTACTCAAGCGGAAATAACCAGAGTTACTCTACAGCAAGTACGCAAACTCCGTCTCAGTGCCCACTACCGCCTACGCATGTTGAGCAAGCTACACCTTCTCAAGAGTCTCTGCAAGCAGGTGATGATAATAATGATGGTATTTAAGTGCTTACCGTGTGCCGAGCACCGTTCTGAGCGCTGGGATAGATACGAGATTATCAGGTTGTCCCCAAGTGGGGCTCACAGTCTCTTAATTCCCATTTTACAGATGAGGTCACTGAAGCGTAGAGAAGTGAAGTGACTTGCCCGAAATGAAACAGCTGACAAGTGGCAGAGCTGGGATGACCTCTGACTTCCAAACCCGTGCTTTTCCCACTAAGCCACGCTGCTTCTCTAAGGCACTAGTAGAACTTAAATATTCTGGCTTGGGTCAATTAAAAAAAAGGCGTATACGTTTACCTCGAAGGGAGCATCTCTTCATGAAACCATTGGACCCCCTTTTTTTCACCTAATTCCTCATTTCTAGCCTATTTCCCTCTCTGGTGTCCTTTCCGTGATCTCGTCTTGCCTTCTGCCGTCGAGTTATCTCCGACCCATAGCGACGCCGTGGTCACATCTCTCCCAGAACGTCCCACCTCCAACCGCAGTCGTTCTGGTAGTGGATCCGCGGACTTTTCTTGGTCAAAATCCGGAAGTGGTTGACAGTCGCCTCCTTCCGCGCGGTCAACTTGAGCGTCCGCCCTCGACTTTCTCCCGTGCCGTTCCTGCCCAGCACAGGAGAGTTTTTACTTGTTGCAAGTTGCCTGCCACTGGCCAAGCTAGGAATGGAATGAGTCTAATAATAATTTAAGCGCTTACTATGTGCCAAGCACTGTTCTAAGCGCTGGGGTAGATAGAGGGCAGTCAGGTTGGACACAGTCCCTGTCCTATATGGAGCTCACAGTCTTAATCCCCATTTTTAGTGATGAGGGAACTGAGGCACAGAGAAGTGAAACGACTTGCCCAAGGTCAACCAGCAGCACTCAGGGATTAGAACTCACGACCTCCGACTCCCAGCCTGTGCTCTTGCCACTAGGCCATGCCGCTTTCCTTAGTCTACCTCGCTTGACTCTCCCTCCCACAGTCGAGACTGGTAGAGTACCGGAAACTCTCCAGGTGTGACCCTGAGAGGGACCACTTGGGTGGTAATTTAATAATGTAATATTTAAATGCTTACTATATGGCAAGCACTGTACTGACTGCTGGGGAGAGCCAAGACAATCAGATCCCACATAGGGCTCACGGTGTGAGTAGGAAGGTGAGGGATGCAGATGAGGGAACTGGGGCACAGAGAGGTGAAGTGACTTCCCCGAGGTCACGCAGCAGGCCCGTGGATGAGCCAGGATTAGCACCCAAGGCCTCTGACTTCCAGGCCCGGGCTCTTTCCACTAGTCCACATTGCTTCTCGCTGTGTGCGGAGCACTGTGCTAGGTGCTTAGCGGAGTACGATACGCCGCTGCTCCTTACGATACGGACTACGAAGTACGGACTACGATACTCCGTACGATACGATTTATTTGCTGTTGTTTTAATGAGATGTTCATCCCCTCGATTCTATTTATTGCTCTTGTTTTGTCTGTATCCCCGATTAGACCGTAAGCCCGTCAAAGGGCAGGGACTGTCTCTATCTGTAACCGATTTGTCCATTCCAAGCACTTAGTCCAGTGCTCTGCACATAGTGAGCGCTTAGTAAATACTATTGAATGCATGAATGATACAGCAGCATTAGGTACGTTCCCAGTCTACATGGAGAGTACACTGAAGGATCAAGCCTCTTATATTTCAACGCGTCACAGGGCAGCGTAATTTTGCTAGGATCCAGAATGTCACTTCGGTATCCCACTCTTGGCCTTCCAGGGCTTTGGGTTTGAATCCCGGCTCTGCCACTTGTGAGCTGTGTGACTGTGGGCGAGTCACTTCACTTCTCTGCGCCTCAGTTCCCTCATCTGTAAAATGGGGATTAAGACTGTGAGCCCCACGTGGGACAACCTGATTCCCTTGTGTCTACCCCAGCGCTTAGAACAGTGCTCTGCACATAGTAAGCGCTTAACAAATAGCAACATTAATTAAAAGGCCACTTTTCAATTCTTCCATTTAGTGATTCTGGGTCTACTGCTTCTTGATTGCAGCTCTTACAGAAACTCAGCTTTATTCAGTCATTTATTAAGTGCTTAACCATGTGCAAAGCTCTGTACCAAGCATTTTGGAGAGTACAGTAGGAAAAAAGCAAAGCAGACACATTCCCTGCCCCGAGAGTGGAGCTGTGAGCCCTCTGCCTTCCTTAATGCCCTCAGTATCCGGACCTGGCTTCGTTCTACTCACGCTAGCATCAGTTCAGAGTGAGTCGTCTAGATTGTTAGCTCTCTAACCCTCTCTCAGGGTGGCACCCGGAGAGTTTCCGGTCCTCTACCAGTCTCGGCTACGGGAGGGAGAGTCGAGCGGAGGCCTGACCGTTCCATTCCTAGCTTGGCCGGTGGCTAGCGAGCGGCGGGCCCTCTGCTACGAGTCGAAACTCCCCCGTGCCGGGCGGCGGCGCGGGAGAGAGTCGAGAGCGGAGACTCGAGCTGCACGGAAGGAGGTAACGGTCAACCGCTTGCAGATTTTGTCCAAGAAAACTCTGCGGATCCACTCCCGGAACGATGGCGGGTGGAGGCGGGGCCTTCTGGAAGAGACGCGTCCGTGGCGTCGCTACGGGTCGGAGACGACTCGACGGCGTAAGACGAAAAAAGCTCTCTAAAACTCGCTAGCTCTCAAACACTGTGAAATGACATGCCACGTTTTGCCCAACTTCCCAAGTTCTCGCTCCCGGAAAATGCGTGGACAACTATACTGTAACTTTCCTGCTCAACTGCTAAACCGTGCTCGCGAACTTATTGCATAGCTAGCGCTTAGTACAGTGCCGGGCACAAAGTAAGTGCTTGACAAATATAATTATTCTCTCTCCTCTCTCTTTTAAACTTTCATTTCAAAATTGTTTCGTTAAACAGTGAATTATCATCCCGATGGCGCTATTCAAGCAAGCAATGGCAGCCTTGCCTTTTATCCGGCCCAGACCGTGTTCCCCAGATCCAACCAGTCTTTTCTCAGTGGCCGAGGAGCTATTAGAGGATGTGCTCGAGGTGGGCGGTCGCTGACCAATTCCTACCGGTCTCCCGGTGGCTATAAAGGTAGGTTTGTGGACTTCTTCACTGTCTTTAATTCTCTTGGTCCTAGAGGGACGATTATTGGCGATATCATAATGCCGTCTTAAAGGAAAAAATGATCTGGATGTAGCGGTTAGAGCACGGGTCCGGGAGTCGGAAGGTCACGGGTTCTAATCCCGGCTCCGCCGCCTGCCTGCTTGTGTGACCTTGGGCAAGTCATTTCGCTTCTCTGGGCCCCGGTTTCCTCATCTGTCAAATGGAGATTGAGATTGCGGGGGGGGGGACAGGGATCGTGTCCGACTTAAGTTGTATCTATCCCGTTGCTTAGAAAAGTTCTTGACATGTAGTAAGCGCTTAACAAGCACCAGAATTATTACCTTCATGGCTCACTCGGTCCTATCTACTGAACGCAGAGCACTGGGCTAAGAGCTTGGGAGAATACAGTATAACAGAGTTGGTAGACGTTCCCTGGCCACAATAAGCTAATAAGGTAATCTAGAGGGACAAACCGTTGTAGCCGAAAAATATGGTCCGTTCATTGTCGGATTGATTGAGCGCTTACTGTGTGCAGAGCACTGTACAAAGTGCTAGGGAAAGTACAGTGCAACAATAAACAGTGACCTTCCCTGCCCACAACGAGCTTACAGTCTAGAGAAGCAGCGTGGCTCAGTGGAAAGAGCACGGGCTTTGGAGTCCGAGATCATGAGTTCGAATGCCGGCTCCGCCACTTGTCAGCTGTGTGACTGTGGGCCAGTCACTCAACTTCTCCCTGCCCCAGTTCCCTCATCTGTAAAATGGGGATGAAGACTGTGAGCCCCACGTGGGACGACCTGATTCCCCTGTGTCTACCCCAGCGCTTAGAACAGTGCTCTGCACATAGTAAGCGCTTAACAACAAATACCAAAATTATAGAGGGTTGATGGTTTAGGGACACTGGGTAGATTTAGTTGTATTGACTGCTGATGTTAGCAGCACTCGTTCTCCTATTTATTTTATTTTAGTTTATGGTATTTATTTCATTTTATGGTATTTGCTAAGGGCTTAATCTGTGTCAAACACTGTTCGAAGCACTGGGGTGGATAGAGGTTAATTATGTTGGACACTTCCCCTGTCCCACATAGGGTTCGCAGTCAAAGTAGCACAAATTTCACAGAAATTATGCTAATTTGGATTTAGGGTCTCCGATGCCTGAAGTTCTCTGTCTTCACTTATGCATATTAATATTACTATACATGTTAAGCAGTTCAATAGAAAACTCTTCCTAATAATAATTAGGGTACTTGTTCATTCAGTTGTATTAATTGAGCGCTTACTGTGTGCAGAGCACTGTACTGAGTACTTGGGAGAGCAACAAACTGAGACATTCCCTGCCCACAGCAGTGTCACAGTCTAGAAGGGGGGGGAGACAGACATTAAAAAAAAAAAAAGTAAACAGGCATCAGTAGCAGCATCATAAATACATCGAATTATAGATATATTTGCATCTTTAATAAAGATAAGTAGGATTATAATAAATATATACATAGGCAAGTGCTGTGGGGCTGGGTGGGGCAGGTAAAGCAAAGAAAGTGGGTCGGGACAATCAGGAAAAGGGAGGCTTAGTCTTTCAAGTGCTTACTATGTGCCAAGGACTGTTCTACGCAGGGTAGATACAAGCTGATAGGTCGATCACAGTCCCTGTCCCACGTGGGGCTCCCACTCTTATTCCCATTTTCCAGATGAGGGAACCGAGGCCCAGAGAAGTGACTTGCCCGAGGTCACCGGGCGGACACGTGGCGGAGCCGGGATTGGACCCAGGTCCTTCTCACTCCCAGGCCCGGGCTCTACCCACTAGGTCATGCTGTTGCTTCTTTCTCTTCTCTCATGCATAGTTTTCTGCATTTAAGCAGTCTAATAAAAAACCGTTGCCTTGAACTCCCGTCAGGTTTCGATGCTTACAGAGGATCACCGGCAATCGCGAACGGTGGCTACGGCCAGCTGCAGTTTCCAGGACGAGAGTTCCCGGGAACGCCGTATCCCCAGAGGGTAAGGGAGCCCGCCGAGAGCGCCGTGCCAATCGGTGGTTTGTAAAGGCACGGCCTCGGGGCCGCAACCCGGACCCCCGCCCGGGCTCAAGGGCAACTTAACACCGCCCCGAAGCGTCCTGGAAACCTGCGATGTCGCTTCGTCTTTGCAGGGACCCGAAAAAGAAAGACCAGCTTAGAGCTCCGGGAAGCAAAGCGAGCTAGGGTAAACTTTGGCCTCTGTTGGTGTGGCGTGTCCACCACCTCCCGACCGCAGTCAGGCGTACTTCATGAGCGCTTACTGCGTGCAGAGCACTGTACTAAGCGCTTGGGAGAGGACAAACGGACACATTCCCTCCCCATAACGAGCTCATGGTCTAGAGGGGGAGACAGATATTAATAGAAATAAATGATGATGATGATGGTATTTAAGTGCTTACTATGTGCAAAGCACTGTTCTAAGCACCGGCATAGATACAAGGTTATCAGTTTGTCCCACATTCATTCATTCAATGGTATTTATTGAGTGCTTACTATGTGCAGAGCACCGTACTAAGCGCTTGGAATGGACAATTCAGCAACAGATAGAGACAATCCCTGCCCATTGATGAACTCACAGTCTAAATGGGGGTGACAGCAGAGCAAAACAAAAAGAAGACGACCTCATCAAGATAAATAGAATCAAGGAGATATACACCTTATTAAAATAAATAGGGTAATATATAGAAATGAGCACAGTGCTGAGGGGAGGGGAAGAGCAGAGGGTGGGGGGGACAGATGAGGTAACAGGCCCAGAGAAGTGAAATGACCTGCCCAAAGTCACACAGCTGACAAGTGGCAGAGTGGGAATTAGAACTCAAGACCTTTGCCTCCCAAGCCCGGGCTCTATGGGACCTAAGTGCTGCGGGGCTGGGAGGGCGATGAAGCCTTTCCTCCAAACCACAGTGGCAACGGCCTCCGGCCTCAGGTGCTACAACGGTGGCCTAATAGAACAGTAGAACAATAAACAGACACATTCCCAGCCCCCAAGAGGCGCTTAGAACAGTGCCCGGCACGTAGTAAGCGCTTAACAGATACCATGAGTGTTAGAGGACAAGCTTCCAGGGCAGAGGATGAGCTCACAGGGCCGAGGGCGAGCGCTCGGTTAAAGCCCGGGCGGACGAGCCGATCGAGCGTGGACTAAGCCGGCGATATCTTCCTTTTTAGGACCTTCACTTTCAACAAGGTTATAAACGAGGAACGTCCGGTCCCAGGGCCAACTCCAGAGGTAAGAGGAACTTTGGGTCGGAAAAAAGGAGTCGGCGGAGTTGGAATTTTTTTAAGGGCATCTGTTAAAAACGCTTTCTACGTGCCAGGCGCTTTGTTGAGCACTGGGGGGAGATAGAAAATAAGCACTCTCCGTGTCCCACGTTGGACTCAGTCTTAATCCCCTTTTCACAGATGAGGGAACTGAGGCCCAGAGAAGTGAAGCGACGCGTCCGAGATCCCTCAGCAGGCAAGCGGCAGAGCGGGGATTAGAACCCGTGTCCTCCGACTCTGACCCCCTCCTCTTTCCACTAGGCCGTGGCCGCTTTTCCGAAGTGAACCTCTCTGGGCCTCAGCTTCCCTGGAAACGAATCAGATGATGGTTGCTGCTTCCCCAGTAATGAGATTGAAACCCTTTCTAAATTTAGGAAATGGGAAAACCCGAGAAAGTTTGGCTTTAATACCGTCTGTTCCCTGGAAAACACGTAGTTTTATTGATTGTCCCAATTCAGCCGGCGTTTCACCTTCTAAAAATTCTTATAGACTTCAGGTGGTTTGAAGCCAGTGTAAGATGAACTCAAGGTTACTTCAGCTGCTGTGCCGTCAAGGGACAATTGCAATCAGTCAGTGGTATTTATTGGGCGCTTACTATGTGCGGAGCGCTGCATTAAGCACTTGGGAGAGTACAGTACAACGGAGTTGGGTTGACACGTTCCCTGCCCGCGGTAGGAGTGAAATTGACTATCTTCAACTCCTCGTTCTTATCATTTTTCTAAATCCTCTTTTCGTACTGCCGACACCGTTGTGAACTAGAATAACCACTAGTGTTAAAGTGTAGCAAAACCTCGTAACGACACTTTAAGGTTTTTTAGAAATATTATCCTGGAAATCCTTTCCGTCATCATCAGTGATATTTATTGAGCACTTAGTGTGTGCCGAGCACTGTACTGAGCGCTCGAGAGAGTCTAATACAGCAGAGTCATTCGTTCAGTCGTATTTATTGAGCGTGTGCTGTGTGCAGAGCACTGCATTCATTTAATCGTATTTATTGGGCGCTTACTGGGTGAAGGGCACTGTCCTAAGCGTTTGGAATGGACAGTTTGGCAACAGATGGAGACAATCCCTGCCCACTACGCGCTCGCAGTCTGGGGGAGACAGCAAAACAAATGGGCATCGATAGCTTCAATATAAATAAATAGAATTATACCAAGTTCCCTGCACACAGTGAGCTCACAGTCTAGAGGGGGAGATCTGGGGGGTAAAACATTGTGTCTACGCATGTCATAGATGGTCTGAGCCCGCTTGGAACTCTAGGTAAAATCTTAATCGTCCCATTTAATTTTTTTTTTTTTAAATACTCATTAAGCGCTTTCTGTGTTGAGTGACAAGCACCGTTGTAAGTGCCGGAGTAGACACAAGTTTATCAGGTTGGACACAGTCCCTCTCCAACACGAGCTTACAGTCTAAATTGGAGGGAGGAAGACTTAATCCCCGTCTTCCTGATGAGGTAACTGAGGTAGAGAGAAGTGAAGGGACTTGCCTGAGGTCGCTCAGCCAAGCAGTCGGCAGAGTTAGGATTAGAACCCAGGTCCTCCGGCTCCCAGGCCCGTGCTCTTTCCACTAGGTCGCACTGCTGGGTGCCGAAGTCTAAGGAGGGCCATCCCTTAGGGCAGGTATGCAGCTGTACTAATAATTAGGGTGTTCATTAAGTGCTTATTACGTGCCAAGCACTGTTCTAAGTGCTGGGGTAGATGAGGTGATCAAGTTGGACAAAGTCCCCGTCCCACATGGGGCTCCCAGTCTCAATCCCCGTTTTCCAGATAATAATGTTGGTATTTGTTAAGCGCTTACTACGTGCCGAGCACTGTTCTAAGCGCTGGGGTAGATACAGGGTCATCAGGTCGTCCCACGTGAGGCTCACAGTTAGTCCCCATTTTCCAGGTGAGGTAACTGAGGCCCAGAGAAGTGACTTGCCCACAGTCACCCAGCTGACAAGTGGCAGAGCCGGCATTCGAACCATGACCTCTGACTCCGAAGCCCGGGCTCTTTCCACTGAGCCACGCTGCTTCCCAAAGAAGCAGCCAAGGCCAGAGAAGCGAAGTGACTTGCCCAAGGCCACACAGCAGACCCGTGGTGGGGCCGGGATTAGAACCCACGACCTCTGACTCCCATGTACGTGCTCCATCCACTAGGCCATGCTGCTGCTCGTACCTGCTCGAACGCATAAAACTGAGTAGCCCCGGGGCAGCGTAGCCACAAAACTCACCTTAAAAATGGTGGTATTTGTTAGGCACTTACTAAGTGCTAGGCATTCTGCTAAGCAATGGGGGTGGATTCAGACGCCGTTCCCCACGGGGCTCCCGGTCTTCATCCCCATTTTACAGATGAGGTCACTGAGGCCCAGGGAAGCGAAGCGACTTGCCCAGGGCCACAGAGGTGATCAAACGGCAGAGTCGGGATTAGGAGTCATGACCTTCTGACTCTCCGGCCCGTGCTCCGTCACTCATTCAGTAGTATTCATTCAATAGTGTTTATCGAGCGCTTACTATGCGCAGAGCACTGTACTAAGCGCTTGGAATGTACAAATCGGCCACAGATAGAGACAGTCCCTGCCCATTGACAGGCTCACGGTCTAGTCTAATACAGTCTAGTATTGATTGAGTGCTTATTCTGTGTTAGAGCACTGTACTGAGTGCTCGGAGAGGACAATACGACCATAAGCAGACACATTCCCTGCCCACAACGAGCTTGCAGTCTAGAGGGGGGGAGACGGACATCAGTAGAAAGAAACAAAAAGACAGATACGGACGGAAGTGCCGGGGGGCTGGGAGCGGGAGATGAATAAAGGGAGCGAGTGAGGGTGACGCAGAAGGGAGCGGGAGATGAGGAAAAGCGGGACGTAGTCAGGGAAGCCCTCTCGGAAGAGATGGGCCTTCAATAAGGCTTTGAAGTGAGGGAGAAGTCATTGTCTCCACCGCGCCTTGCTACTTCCACCTTGAGAAGGCTCCCTGTATCTCCCGCCGTAGTAAACCAGAGCTGATGATAATAATTGTGCTATTTTGTTTAGCGCTTATTGTGCGCCAGGCACCGTACTAAGCGCTGGAGTGGATAGAAGCAAATCAGTTTGGACACAGGCCCCGTCCCACCTGGGGCTCCCTGTTTGCATTCCCGTTTTTCGGATGAGGGAACCGAGGCCCAGAGAAGTCGAGCGACTTGTCCGAGGTCGCCCAGAAACGTGGGCGGATCCGGGGTCCTTCCGACTCCCGGGCCCCTGCTCTGTCCACGAGGCCACACTGCTTCTCAAGTCCTCTCTCTCAGCAATACGTCGTAGGCACTGTAAGAGAAGCAGCGTGGCTCAGTGGAAAGAGCACGGGCTGGGGAGTCAGAGGTCATGGGTTCTGATCCCGGCTCCACCGCTTTTCAGCTCTGTGACTTTGGGCAATTTACTTAACTTCTCTGTGCCTCAGTTACCTCATCTGTAAAATGGGGATGAAAATTGTGAGCCCCACATGGGACAACCCGATTACCTTTTATCCCCCGGCACTTAGAACAGTGCTTTGCACATAGTAAGCGCTTAACAAATGCCATCATTTATTATTAGGTGTCTGAGATGAGACAAGTGACCCTGTTTGGGAAGCTCAAATCTAGATGTCACTGAATAAAGGCCACCCTAAGGCCACTGGCTAGGACTGACAGTTGAAGACCACTTCTGTTATGTAGAGTTGAGTAACAGCAGGTATTCAGGTCTAATGATAATATTGGTATTTGTTAAGCGCTTACAATGTGCCACGTACTCTTTTAAGCACGGGGATAGATACAAGGTCATCAGGTGGTCCCACGTGGGGCTCACCGTCTTCATCCCCATTTGACAGATGAGGTCACCGAGGCCCAGAGAAACGAGGTGACTTGCCCACAGTCACCCAGCTGACAAGCGGCGGAGCCGAGATTAGGACCCATGACCTCTGACTCCCACGCCCGGGCTCTTGCCACTGAGCCGAAACTGCTTCTGATAATGAGTGGTGGGCAGTAGATTCATTTATTCAATAATAATAATAATAATAATGTTGGTATCTGTTAAGCGCTTACTATGTGCAGAGCACTGTTTTAAGCGCTGGGGGAGATACGGGGTAATCAGGTTGTCCCACGTGAGGCTCACAGTCTTAATCCCCATTTTACAGATGAGGGAACTGAGGCACTGAGAAGTGAAGTGACTCGCCCACAGTCACACAGCTGACAAGTGGCAGAGCTGGGATTCGAATCTACGACCTCTGACTCCCAAGCCCGGGCTCTTTCCACCGAGCCACACTGCTTCCCTATAGTATTTATTGAGCGCTTACAATGTGCCGAGCACCGTTCTAACCGCTGGGGGAGATACGAGGTGATCATATTGTCCCGTGTGGGACTCGGTCTCCATCCCCATTTTACAGATGAGGTAACTGAGGCGCAGAGAAGTTGTGACTTGCTGAAAGTCACACCTGATAAGGGGGGGAGTCAGAATTAGAACCCATGACCTCTGACTTCCAAGCGCGGGCTCTTGCCGCGGTGAGCCCCGTGTGGGACATGGACTGCGTCCAGCTGATGAGCTTGTGTCGACTCCAGTGCTTAGTACAGTGTCGGGGGGGAAAGAAAACAAACGTGTGCTTGAATATAATAATGCTGGTATTTGTTAAGCGCTTACTATGTGCAGAGCACTGTTTTAAGCACTGGGGGGAGATATAGGGTGATCAGGTTGTCCCACGTGAGGCTCACAGTCCTAATCCCCATTTTACAGATGAGGGAACTGAGGCCCAGAGAAGTGAAGTGACTTGCCCACAGTCACACAGCGGGCAAGTGGCAGAGCCGGGATTCGAACCCCTGACCTCTGGCTCCCAAGCCCATGTTCTTATATGAATAAATCCAGTCCGTTCTCTAACACGTTGGATAGAATGATGATGTGGAATTATGGGGCCTTCTTTCAACGATGTGCATCTGATGCAGTGCAGAATGGCTCTGTCGCGTGTACATTGTCGGACAAACTAGGAGTATTACGAAGAGAATGCATTGTACCACAGGAACACGATACTTTCAATAGTATTGGTCTCTTACTGTGTGCAGAGCACTGAACTAAATAATAATGATGGTATTTAAGCACTTACTATGTGCAGAGCACTGTTTTAAGCGCTGGGGTGGATACAGGGTCGTCAGGTTGTCCCACGTGACGCTCACAGTCTTCGTCCCCATTGGCAGATGAGGGAACTGAGGCCCAGAGAGGTCAAGTGACTGGCCCACAGTCACACAGCAGACAAGTGGCAGAGCCGGGATTGGAACCCATGACCTCTGACTCCCAAGCCCGGGCTCTTGCCACTGAGGCTGCTAAACTCTTGGGAGAGTACAGTACAACAGTACATTTCCAAATTCCCTGCCCGCAATGAGTTTACAGTCTAGAAGGGGGGAGACAGACAGCAATACCAATAAATTAGCAGATGTGTATATAAGTGGTGTGGGACTGGGATGGGGGAAGAACGAAGGGAGCAAGTCACGGTTGACGCAGAAGGGAGTGAGGGAAGAGGAAAGGGGTGGCCTGGTCTGGGAAGGCCTCTCGGAGGAGATCTGGCTTCAGAAAGGCTGTGAAGGAAGCACAGCGTGGCTCAGTGGAAAGAGCACGGGCTTTGGAGTCAGAGGTCATGGGTTCGAATCCCGGCCCGGCCACTCGTCAGCCGTGTGACTTTGGGCAAGTCACTTAACTTCTCGGTGCCTCAGTTCCCTCCTCTGTAAAATGGGGATGAAGACTGTGAGCCCTACGTGGGACGACCTGATTCCCCTGTGTCTACCCCGGCGCTTGGAACGGTGCTCGTCACATAGTGAGCGCTTAACAAATACCAACATTAATTAAGGTAGTTGTCAGATTCGAGGAGGGAGGGCGTTCCAAGACGGAAGCAGGACGTGGGCCACGGGTGGGCGTCGAGACGGGCGAGAGTGGGGCACAGTGAGAAAAGGTGAGCGGCACCAGAGGAGCGGAGCGTGCGGGGTGGGTTGGAGAAGGAGAGAAGGGAGGTGAGGTAGGAGGAGGCGAGGTGTCGGAGAGCTTTGAAGCCAAGAGTGAAGAGTTTTTGTTTGATGCCGAGGTGGATGGACAACCACTGGAGTTTTTGGAGGAGCTGGGTGACGGGGCCCGAATGTTTCTGTAGAAAAATGATGCGGGCGGCAGAGTGGGGAGAGACAGGAGACGGGGAGGTCAGCAAGGAGGCTGATAAAGTAATCCAGGCAGGAGAGGACGAGTGATTGGTTTAAGGTGATCGCCGTTTGGGCGGAGAGGAGAGGGCGGATTTTAGCGATGTTGTGAAGGTACTTAGAATTCCTTAACTCCCATTCCCTCCCGGACCCCCTCCGGTCTGGCTTCCGTCCCCTCCGCTCTACCGAGACCGCTCTCTCTAAGGTCACCCGTGACCTCCTTCTTGCCAAATCCAACGGCTCCTACTCCATCCTGATCCTCCTCGACCTCTCGGCTGCCTCTGACGCCGTCGACCGTCCCCTCCTCCTCCACACCTCATCTCACCTCGGCTTCACGGACTCCGTCCTCTCCCGGTTCTCCTCTCACCTCTCTGGCCGGTCCTTCTCGGTCTCCTTCGTGGGCGCCTCCTCCCCCTCCCATCCTCTAACCGTCGGAGTTCCTCGAGAGGGTCGGTTCTCGGCCCTCTTCCGTTCTCCATCTACTCACTCCCTCGGTGAACTCGTCCGCTCTCGTGGCTTCGACTACCATCTCTACGCAGATGACACGCGGATCTACATCTCCGCCCCCGTCCTCTCCCCCTCCCTTCGGGCTCGCGTCTCCTCCCGCCTCCGGGACGTCTCCGCCTGGATGTCGGCCCGCCACCTAAAACTCAACGTGAGCGAGACCGAGCTCCTCGTCTTCCCTCCCTAGCCCGGTCCTCTCCCCGACTTCCCTATCACCGTGGATGGCACGACCGTCCTTCCCGTCTCTCGGTCCCGCGATCTCGGTGTCATCCTCGACTCGTCTCTCTCGTTCACCCCACACGTCCTATCCGTCACCGAGACCTGCTGGTTTCACCTTCACAATATCACCAAGATCCGCCCTTCCTCTCCACCCAGACGGCTACCTTACCGTGACGGGCTCTCGTTATATCCCGGCTGGACTACCGTGTCGGCCTTCTCTCCGATCTCCCTTCCTCCTCTCTCGCCCCGCTCCGGTCTATTCTTCACTCCGCCGCCCGGCTCATCTTCCCGCAGAAACGCTCTGGGCCCGTCACTCCCCTTCTTAAACACCTCCAGTGGTTGCCCATCGACCTCCGCTCCGAACAAAAACTCCTCACTCTAGGCTTCGAGGCTCTCCGTCACCTCGCCCCTTCCTACCTCTCCTCCCTTCTCCCTTTCCGCCGCCCACCCCGCACGCTCCGCTCCTCCGCCGCCCGCCTCCTCGCCGTCCCCCGGTCTCGCCCGTCCGGCCGTCGACCCCCGGGCCGCGTCCTCCCGCGGTCCCGGAACGCCCTCCCTCCTCACCTCCGCCAGACTCATTCTCTTCCCCTCTTCAAAACCCTACTTCAAACTCACCTCCTCAGAGAGGCCTTCCCAGACCGAGCTCCTCTTCTCCCTCTACTCCCTCTACCACCCCCCCTTCACCTCTCCGCAGCTTAACCCTCTTGTCCCCCCATTTCCCTCTGCTCCTCCCCCTCTCCCTTCCCATCCCCTCGGCACTGTACTCGTCCACTCGACTGTATATATTTTCATTACCCTATTTATTTTGTTAATGAAATGGACATCGCCTCGATTCTATTTAGTTGCCGTTGTTTTTACGAGACGTTCTTCCCCTCGACTCTATTTATCGCCATCGTTCTCGTCCGCCCGTCTCCCCCGATCAGACCGTAAGCCCGTCAAACGGCAGGGACCGTCTCTATCTGTTGCCGACTTGTTCGTTCCAAGCGCTTAGTACAGTTATCTGCACATAGTAAGCGCTCAATAAATACTATTGAATGAAAGGTGGGACCGACGGTTTTTGGTGATGGATCGAGTATGTAGTTGAAGGAAGGAGAGGAGGCAAGAGTGAATCCAAGGTTAGCCTTTCTGGCTTGAGACGGGAAGGACGGTGGTGCCGTCGGCAGTGATCGGAAAGTCACGGGGAGGAGAGGGTTTGGGTGAGAAGATAAGGAGCTCTGTTTCGGACGTGAGGTGAGGGGAGGACATCCAAGTAGAGATGTCTTGAAGGCAAGAAGAAATGCGAAACTGCAGAGAGGGAGAGAGAGCAGGGATGGAGAGGTAGATTTGGGAATCATCTGCAGAGATAGTGGTTGAAGCCGTGGGAGCGGACGAGTTCTCCAAGTGCGTGGGTGGAGATGGAGAACAGAAGGGGATCCCGAATTGAACCTTGAGGGACCCCCACGGTTAGGGGATGGGAGGCGGAGGAGGAGCCCGCGAAGGAGACCGAGAATGAACGGCCGGAGAGACGAGAGGAGAACCGGGAGAGGACGGAGTCGGCGAAGCCTGGGTCGGATAACGTTTCCAGGAGAAGGGGGTGGTCCACAGTCTCGAAGGCAGCTGAGAGGTGGAGGAGGATGAGGATGGAATAGAGGCCGCCGGATTTAGCAAGGAAGAGGTCGTCGGTGACCTCGGAGAGGGTGGATTTCTCTGGGGTGAAGGGGACGGAAGCCAGATTGGAGGAGGTCAAGGAGAGACCCCTTGTGTATTATGGACACAGAACTGACTCCATTTTTGTTTTTATAGTAGTTAAGTACCATCTCTGTGCCCGACATTGCATTAAGCGCTGGGCTAGGTACAGAGTATTCGGGTTGGACACGATCCGTGCCCCACATGGGGCTCACGGTGTTAATCCCCATTTTACAGAAGGGATAACTGAGGCCCAGAGACGTCAAGTGACTCGCTCCAGGCTACACCACAGACAAGTGGCGGAGCCGGGATTAGAACCCAGGTCCTCCTGACTCCCACGCCCGTGCTCTCTCTCCAGTAGGCCGTGCTGCTTCTCCAACAATTCACAGACGTGACACGCAGAGGGCGTGGAATGACGCCGGCCTCGAGACGTCACGGTGGGCAGAGAACGTTTGGCTGACTCTGTCGTACTCTTCCCCGGTGCTTAGTAGAGGGCTTGTGCACCTAGTAAGCACCTAGCAGGAGGAGCAGCGTGGCTCAGTGGAAAGACCCCGGGCTTGGGAGTCAGAGGTCATGGGTTCGAATCCCGGCTCGGCCGCTCGTCAGCTGGGTGACTGTGGGCAAGTCACTTCACTGTGCGTCATTTACCTCATCTGGAAAATGGGGATGAAGACCGTGAGCCCCACGTGGGACGACCTGATTCCCCCGTGTCCACCCCAGCGCTTAGGACGGTGCTCTGCACATAGTAAGCGCTTCACAAATGCCAACATTATTATTATTAGTAAGCGCTCAATAAATTGACTTGGAGCTTGGATTCGGTGATTGTAAGGCTGTCATCTAAACAGCTCTTCCCCTCCACCACAGCCTCGGTGAAGCCTGGTGAACTCTGAGTTCGTGGTATGGGGAAGGTGTGGACTAGCGCTCTCAATTTTACTAACGATAATTGAAAGATTTAAATACTTACTATGTTCCGGGTGCTGGAGCACTTTAGGCCATTTAGACTGTGAGCCCGTCACTGGGCAGGGATTGTCTCTATCTGTGGCCGAATTGTACATTCCCAGCCCTTAAGCAGCGTGGCTCAGTGGCGAGAGCCCGGGCTTGGGAGTCAGAGGTCATGGGTTCGACTCCCGGCTCTGCCCCTTGTCAGCTGCGGGACTGTGGGCGAGTCACTTCACTTCTCTGGGCCTCAGTTCCCTCATCTGTAAAATGGGGACTAACCGTGAGCCTCGCGTGGGACGACCCGATGATCCTGTATCTCCCCCGGCGCTTAGAACGGTGCTCGGCACATAGTAAGCGCTTAACAAATACCAACATTATTATTATAGTAAGCGCTCAATAAATACGATCGAATGGAGGAAGATAGATGTTCATCAAGTAGGACCCAGTCCCCGTCCCACTTGGGGCTCACAGTCGAAGGCGGAGGGAGAACGGGTGTTGGAGCCGCGCGGTCTAGTGGCTGGAGCCCCGGGGCTGGGGGTCAGAAGGATCTGGGTTCTGATCCCAGCCCCGCCACTTGCCTGCCGGGTGATCATAGCTCAGTGGCAAGAGCCCGGGCTTGGGAGTCAGAGGTCATGGGTTCGAATCCCGGCCACCGCCACTTGTCAGCCGGGTGACCGTGGGTAAGTCACCTCGCTTCCCTGGGCCTCCGTTCCCTCATCTGTCAAATGGGGATTAAGACTGTGAGCCTCACGTGGGACGACCTGATGACCCTGTATCTGCCCCAGCGCTTAGAACACTGCACACAGTAAGCGCTTAACAAATGCCACCGTTATTATCTTGGGCAAGTCACCTCTCCGGGCCTCGGTTCCCTCATCCGTACGGCGGGGATCGAGCCCCACGCGGGCCCTTGTCGATTTGCTCGGATCCACCCCGGCGCGTAGCGAGCGCCGGCGGAGCGCCGTGGCGGTTGCGGCGAGGCGCTCACCCGCGCTCCTCCGCCGGCAGGGTGGAGCGACTGTTCCCAGCTGAGCAGCCCGGACCGCGACGGCGAGCCCTACGCCAACGGAGAGTCCGGGCAGGGGGATTCGCGCGGGGGGGACGCCGCCGCCGCCGCCATCTTGCCCGTGCACGTCTACCCGCTCCCCCAGCAGATGCGGGTGGCCTTCTCGGCGGCCCGCACCTCCAACCTGGCTCCCGGCACCCTGGACCAACCCATCGTCTTCGACCTGCTCCTGAATAACCTGGGCGAGACCTTCGACCTCCAGCTGGGCCGCTTCAACTGTCCCGTCAACGGCACCTACGTGTTCATCTTCCACATGCTGAAGCTGGCCGTCAACGTGCCCCTCTACGTCAACCTCATGAAGAACGAGGAGGTGCTGGTGTCGGCCTACGCCAACGACGGCGCCCCGGATCACGAGACCGCCAGCAACCACGCCATCCTCCAGCTCTACCAGGGAGACCAGGTCTGGCTCCGTCTGCATCGAGGCGCGGTGTACGGAAGCAGTTGGAAATATTCCACTTTTTCAGGCTACCTCCTCTATCAGGATTGAAAGCCGGGGGGGGTGGGGTGTGTCTCGTTCCCCCTTCTCTCCCCTTCCCCCCTAAAAAAGGCTTCTCCAATTGCACTGATCGATTTAGAGAGTAAATGGCTTTGTTTCTGAAGGATTAGAAAGTTTTGGATGCTTTTTTTTTTCTTATTCCCCCCCCCCCCCTTTTTCTTTTCCAAGATGAAATCCTCGAAGCTGGGTTACTGTTTGGGTAACTGGTTTGGCACCCGAAGAATTGTGCCGGAGCTTTGCTAGTGAAGCCGTGAATGTATTTTGTTTGCACTTTAGCCCTTAACTTAATCCTCAAAACTGTAAAAGTGTCTGGCTGACTACTCTAGATACACTCGCCTCTAGGACGGGCTATTCACAATGCCTTGTAGTGCCTCAATAAAAAGGATATGCACTTTAGTGTCGCTTCGTTCATTTAGTCGTATTTACTGAGCGCTCACTGTGCGCAGAGCGCTGTAGTGAGCGCTTGGGAAGGTGCAACACAACAATCAACGGTGACGTCCCCTGCCCACAGCGAGCTCACGGTCTAGAGGAATAATATATGCTGTTTGGGGCTCTCCGAGACTTGGAGGAAACGGTCAAGGGGTTGTGGGATGTGTTGCTTTGAGAGAAGTGGGTTTTGGAAGGTGCCCTGCCGTTCTATAATAATAATAATAATGATAATTACGGTATTTAAGTGCTTACTACGTGCCAGGCACTGTATTGACCGCTTCTATCTTGGCCTCGACCAGGAACGGGAAACGGAAGATGCAATTTCTTAGATGCTGATCAGGCCTAGACCAGGCCCCTCCTCCTATAAGTAATAGTAATTATAATTACGGCATTTGTTAAGTGCTTACTATGTCCCAGGCACTGTACTAGGCGCTTCTATCTTGGCCTCGACCAGGAACGGGAAACAGAAGACGCAGTTTTTTAGATGCTGATCGGGCCTAGACCAGGCCCCCTCCTCTTATAAGTAATAGTAATTATAATTATGGCATTTGTTAAGCGCTTACTATGTGCCAAGCACTGTTCTAAGCGTTGGGGTGGATACAGGGTAATCGGGTTGTCCCACGTGGGGCTCACAGTCTTAACCCCCGTTTCACAGATGAAGTCACCGAGGCCCAGAGAAGTGAAGCGGCTGCCCAGAGTCACACAGCAGACAAGTGGCAGAGCTGGGATTAGAACCCAGGTCCTCTGACTCCCAAGCCCGGGCTCTTTCCACTAAGCCACACTGCTTCTCAATAATAATAATAATTACGGTTTTTAAGTGGTTACCATGTGCCAAGCACTGTTCTAAGCACCGGGGTAGATACAAGGTCATCAGCACAGTCTCTGTCCCCTGTGCGGCTCAGTGTCTTAGAACTTTTAAATGTTTTGTTTTCCTCAAATGTACCATTAGATTTGGGGCACTAAATGGATGAGGGGGTTATAGGATAAATCCTAGAGGGGAATGGATTGGGGTATGTTGAGTCAGAACTGGGATTCATTAATAATCGTGGTATTTGTTTAGCGCTTATGTGCTAAGCGCCGTCCTAAACGCTGAGGAAAATACAAGCTAATCAGGTCGACTCATTCGCTGTTCCGCATGAGGTTCACAGTCTTCATCCCCATTTGACGGACGAGGGACTCGAGGCTCAGAGAGGTGAAGTGATTTGCCCAAGGTCACCCAGCGGACAAGTGGCGGAGAGGGAATTAGAACCCAGGTCCTTTTGACTCCCAGGTCAGTGCTCTGTCCACTAGACCACGCCGCGTGCAGCTGTACAGTGTTAATTTGAGCACCTCGAAGCCACCGAACACCGTACTGGCAAATGAGAAACATGGCATTCACTCAATCAGTTGTATTTATTGGGCGCTTACTGTGTGCAGAGCACTGGACTAAATGCTTGGAAAGTGCAATTCAGCAACAGATAGAGCCAATCCCTACCCACCAACGGGCTCACAGGCACATAGCGAGCATAAAGCAAATACTGTAATTACTATTACTAAACCTCCGCCTTCCAAACAGGTACAATTCAGGATACATTCATTGATTGTCGTATTTATTGAGCGCTTACTGTGTGCAGAGCGCTGTACTTAAGCGCTTGGAATGGACAATTCGGCAACAGATAGAGACGATCCCTGCCCGACGACGGCCTCGCGGTCTAAAAGGGGGAGATGGCAAAACAGGGATCCGTAAGGGCCGAGTAAAATAGGTTTTATCAGCACCATCCAAGAGCAGATTTCTACGGGAGCAGAGCACCTGTAGTGACGATAACAATCGTGGTATTTGTTTAGCGCTTACGCGCGAAGCACTGTTCTGGCCGCCGAGGTAAATACAAACTGATCAGGTCAAACTCAGTCGCTGTCCCACGTGAGGTTCACGGTCTTCATCCCCATCTGGTGGATGAGGGAATCGAGGCTCAGAGAAGTAAAGTGATCTGCCCAACGTGCTCTGCTTCAGTCGAATTTCAACTCGGTTTGGTTTGTTAAACTCAGGGGAAGTTTGCGTTTCTTGGCCCTGCCTTATTTCCCCCAAGCAAAGACCAAAGGACTCTTCCGGGCTGGTGGTAACCACGAAGTCTCAGGTGCCAAGAAAATAACTGTGGTATTAAGTGCTTACTATGTACTGAGCGCCGGGGTGGTTAGAAGCAAATCGGGTTGGACGCAGTCCCCGTCCCACGAGGGGCTCACCGTCTCAATCCCCATTTTACAGATGAGGGAACTGAGGTATAGAGAATAGTAATAGTAATGGTATTTAAGGGTTTACTATGTGCCAGACACTGTACTAAGCATTCAGGTGGATCCAAGCAAATCGGGTGGGACACAGTCCCCATTCCACACGGGGCCCACGGTCTCAATCCCCATTTTACTGAAGTGACCTGCCCGAGGCCACCCAGCAGACAAGTGGCGGAAGGGTATTAGAACCCGTGACCTTCTGACTCATCTTGGGAGGTGGGCAGTGGAAGGAAATCAACTGTAGTGGAGCGCTTACTGTGTGCAGAGCACTGTACTAAGCACTTGGGAGAGTACTATATAACAGTTGATAGACATATTCCCTGCCCGTGACGAGCTGACAGGCAAAAGGACTGAGTTTTCCAAGGGAGTGAGGGAGTAGATATCGGCTCCTCCGCCGCCCACCTCCTCGCCGTCCCCCGGTCTCGCCCGTCCCGCCGTCGACCCCCGGCCCGCGTCCTCCCGCGGTCCCGGAACGCCCTCCCTCCTCGCCTCCGCCAGACTCACTCTCTTCCCCTCTTCAAAGCCCTCCTGAGAGCTCACCTCCTCCAGGAGGCCTTCCCACACTGAGCTTCCCCTTTGCCCTCTGCTCCCTCTCTGCCCCCCCCTTCACCTCCCCTCAGCTAAGCCCCCTTTCCCTCTGTTCCTCCCCTCTCCCTTCTCCTCCCCTCAGCAGTGTGCTCATTTGTATAGATTTTTATTACCCTATTTATTTTCTTGATGAGGTGTCCATCCCCTTGATTCTATTTACCGTGATTAAGTTGTCTTGTTTTTGCCTGTCTCACCCGATTATTAGACTGTGAGCCCGTCAGTGGGCAGGGATTGTCTCTATCTGTTGCCGAATTGTCCATTCCAAGCGCTTAGTACAGTGCTCTGCACATAGTAAGCGCTCAATAAATACTATTGAATGAATGAATGAATGAATGAATGAATGGATATAGAGAATGGAAGGGGATCCGGAAGATGATTTTTGCCCTTTTAGCCCGGCTCGCTGACTCAAGCATCAACTTGCCCTGTGCTCTGACCTACTCTACTCCTAACCTGGAACGTGAAGGTACCTTCCCCGCCCACTCTTTTGTTTATTTATTTATTTATTATTTTATTATAATAATTATGGTATTAAGCGCTTACTATGTGCCAGGCACTGTACTAAGCCCTGGGGTGGATCCAAGCAAATCGGGTTGGACACAGTCCCTGTCCCACGTGGGGCTCCCGGTCTCAATCCCCATTTTACAGATGAGGGAACTGAGGCCCAGAGAAGTGAAGTGACTTGCCCAAGGTCACACAGCAGGCAAGAGGTGAAGCTGGGATTAGAACCCATGACCTTCTGACTCCCCGGCCTGGGTTCTAGCCACTAGGTCATGCTGCTTTTATGGTATTTAAGCCCTTGCTATGTGCCAGGCACTATTCTAAGCACGGGGGAAGATGAGAGGTAATGGGGTCCAACTCCAGTCCAGGTCCCACAGGGGGCTCTCGGTCTTAATCCCCATTTTACAGATGAGGGAAACTGAGGTGGGCCTCAGAAGTGTAGCGACTTGTCCAGGGTCACACAACAGACGGGTGGCGGAGCTGGAATTAGAACCCAGGTCCTTCTGGATCCCAGGACCGTTTTCTGTCCAGCAGGCCACACTGCTTTTGCCTGAAGTGTCCAGGGCTGCTCCTCGACTCAGAGAAGGGTCGAAACAGCCATTCGGGCGCTTAGTACAGTGCTCTGCACTCAGTAAGCACTTACAGTTGTTTGTAAACTTTTGCCTGGGCCCTTTCATGTGGCAGGGCTAGGATTAGAAGCCAGGGCTTCTGACTCCCGGCCCTGTGCTCTATCCACAGAGAAGCAGCGTGGCTCAGTGGAAGGAGCCCGGGCTTGGGAGTCCGAGGTCGTGAGTTCTAATGCCGCCTCTGCCGCTTATCAGCTGTGTGAGTTTGGGCCAGTCACTTCAGTTTTCTGTGCCTCAGTTACCTCATCTGGAAAATGGGGATGAAGACGGTGAGCCCCACGTGGGACAACCTGATGACTACTACTCGGTGCTTAGAAGATTGCCAGGCACATAGTGGGCGCTTAAATACCAAAATGATTATTATGATTATTACTGTGCTCCCAGCCCTCACTGAGCTAGGACCTTAAAAAGGAACTGGGATGAATGTGCCCATTATTGGTTCCTTGCTTTGAGGAATCTTGTTCTTCATGCTCAGGTGGCCGAAAAAGACCTTCGGTGGTTGGTAAAGTTTCAACGGAGAGGACTGAGTTGAAGGAAGTGAAAGCTGGAGGCAGAGTTGGGCAAAAAAAAACCGAATGTAGCTTGTTCCTTTAACTCGTGAACCATGCTGTTTTTTGGGTGAGAGCCCTGATGACGATAATTAATAATAATGATGGTATTTGTTAAGCGCTTACTATGTGCCGAGCACTGTTCTAAGCGCTGGGGTGGATACAAGGTAATGAGGTTGCCCCATGTGGGGCTCAGAGTCTTCATCCCCATTTTCCAGATGAGGTAACTGAGATGCAGAGAATAATAATAATAATGTTGGTATTTGTTAAGCACTTACTATGTGCTGAGCACTGTTCTAAGCCCTGGGGTAGATACAGGGTAATGAGGTTGTCCCACATGAGGCTCACTGAGGTATGGAGAATGATAATAATGTTGGTATTTGTTAAGCACTTACTCTGTGCCGAGCACTGTTCTAAGCACTGGGGTAGATACAAGGTAATGAAGTTGTCCCACGTGAGGCTCACGATCTTCGTCCCCGTTTTCCAGATGAGGTAACTGAGGTATGGAGAATAATAATAATATAATAATGTTGGTATTTGCTAAGCGCTTACTATGTGCCGAGCACTGTTCTAAGCCCTGGGGTAGATACAAGGTCATCAGGTTGTCCCATGTGGGGCTCACAGTTTTTATCCCCATTTGAAAGATGAGGTAAATAATGGTGGCATTTGTTAAGCGCTTACTATGTGCCGAGCACTGTTCTAAGAACTGAGGATACAAAGAATTCAGGTTGTCCCACGTGGGGCTCACAGTCTTTATCCTCATTTTACAGACAAGTTAACTGAGGCATAGAGAAGTGAAATGGTTTGCCCAAGGTCACACAGCAGACAAGTGGCGGAGTCGGGATTCGAACCCACGACCTCTGACTCCCAAGCCCGGGCTCTTGCCACTGAGCCACGAGGGACTTTCCCAGAGAATTAGCAGACACGGCGTAGAGCCCTAGTAGCGAGAAATAGAGAGTCCTGCCCTCCCCGCTTCGGAGCTCGTTGCCGATTCAGCCGATAAACCCTACGGGCCGTCGGTCTGGAGTTAGGTTCCGAGGGAGGCAGGTAGACTCAGTCAAACTGAAAAAGCAGCATGATCTAGTGGAAGGATCACGGACCTGGGTTCAAATCTTCCATCTGCCACTTGCTTGCGTGACCCTGGGCGAGTCATTTAACGCTTGCCCGCCGTGTGACTGTGGGCAAGTCACTTCACTTCTGTGTGCCTCAGCTACCTCATCCGTAAAATGGGGACGAAGACGGTGAGCCTCACGTGGGACAACCTGATGACCCTGTATCTCCCCCAGCGCTGAGAACAGTGCTCTGCACATAGTAAGCGCTTAACAAATACCAACATTATTAGTATTATTATTTAACCTCTCTTTGCCCCACTTTTCTCAATTGTAAAATGAGGATTTGATTCTTGTTGTCCCTCTTATTTAGACTGAGCCCCATGTGGGACAAGGACCGTGTCCAACCTGATCATCATCTATCTACCCCGGTACCTCAACTGTGGGCAGGGAATGTGCCCATTTATTGTTATTTTGTACTCCCCCAGATGCTCTGCACAGCGCTCTGCACACAATAAGTGCTCACTAAATGATTAAATGACTATGTAATTGAATATTATTATTGCACTCTCCCAAGTAATAATGATAATAAGGTATTTGTTAAGCGCTTACTGTGTGCCGAGCACTGTTCTAAGCGCTGGGGTAGATACAGGATAATCAGGTTGTCCCACGTGAGGCTCGCCGTCTTCATCCCCACGGTCCAGATGAGGGAACCGAGGCACAGAGAAGTGAAGCGACTTGCCCACGGTCACACAGCTGACGAGTGGCAGAGTGGGGATTCGAACCCACGACCTCCGACTCCCAAGCCCGGGCTCTTTCCACGGGGCCACGCTGCTTCTCAAATTTAGTACGGTGCTCTGCACCTAGTAGGCACTCAATAAATAACGCTGATCAATCCTAGTCCTCCAGGAGCCAGCGTGGCTAGGAGCAGCTGCACTTCCATGGTTTAAACTCTTCCCTTCCCTCTTATCCTCTCCATTTTTCCTTTATTCCCTCTTCTCGGTCCACTCTCACCCTAATAGCCGAGGGGATTGTTCACGGTGCCTTCTCTAGGTAGCCCTCTGAGCAGAACAGTTCTTTCCCTTGCTAAATCCTTGTTGGCATTTGACCTTTCATTCAGAATTCATTCAGTAGTATTTATTCAATAGTATTTATTGAGCGCTCACTATGCGCAGAGCACCAGACTAAGCGCTTGGAACGAACAAGTCGGCAACAGATAGAGACGGTCCCCGCCGTCTGACGGGCTTACGGTCTAATCGTACAGAATACGTACGATGGTCTGTCCGTCTCCCCCGATTAGACCGTGAGCCCGTCAGAGGGCGGGGACCGTCTCTATCTGTTGCCGACTTGTCCGTTCCAAGCGCTTAGTACGGTGCTCTGCACATAGTGAGCGCTCAATAAATACTATTAAATGAATTAATACGATTGAATAAATGCGATTGAATGAGTTTATTGAGCGCTTACTGTGTGCAGAGCACTGTACTGAGCGCTTGGAAAGTACAGTTCGGCTACAGAGACAATAATAATAATAATGTTGGTATTCCTTAAGCGCTTACTACGTGCAGAGCACTGTTCTAAGCGCTGGGGTAGTTACAGGGTAATCAGGTTGTCCCACGTGGGGCTCCGAGTCTTCATCCCCTTTTTACAGGTGAGGTAACTGAGGCCCAGAGAAGTGAAGTGACCTGCCCACAGTCACACAGCTGACAAGCGGCGGAGCCGGGATCAGAACCCATGACCTCTGACTCCCAAGCCCGGGCTCTTGCCACTGAGCCACGCTGCTTCTCTAGACAATCCCTACCCAACAAGGAGCTCACAGCCTAGAAAGGGGGAGACAGACAACAAAACAAAACCGAACAAGTAGACAGGCATCAGTAGCATCAGTATAAATAAATAGAATCATAGGTATAGACACAGCATTAATAAAATATAGAGAAATCATACATACAAATATAGACAAGTGCTGCGGGGAGGGGAAGGGGGTAGGGCAGAGGGAGGGAGTCGGGGCGATGGGGAGGGGAAGGGAGGGCTCAGTGTGGGAAGGCCTCCCGGAGGAGGTGAGCTCTCGGTAGGGCTTGGAAGAGGGGAAGAGAGTGAGTTTGGCGGAGGTGAGGAGGGAGGGCGTTCCGGGTCGGCGGGAGGACGTGGCCCGGGGGTCGACGATATGTCTTTTTGTCTCGATTTGATTAATCCGTGTGACTTACCAGTATATGCCCTTGGTGTCGTTTATTCATTCGTCCATGGTCGTATTCATTGAGCACTTAGTCTGTGCAGAGCACCGGCCTAAGCGAACGGGAGAAGACATGGTGTTGGGGTCGAATCCCGGCTCTGCCACTTGTCAGCTGGGGGACCGTGGGCGAGTCACTTCACTTCTCTGGGCCTCAGTTCCCTCATCTGTAAAACGGGGATTAACCGTGAGCCTCGCGTGGGACGACCCGATGACCCTGTATCTCCCCCGGCGCTTGGAGCGGTGCTCGGCACATAGTAAGCGCTTAACAAATACCAACATTGTTGTTATTCTTTGCCCGCCTTCTCGACTCCAGAGCTGACGTGTCTTGGCACTTTAGTTTTCCTGTACGTCGGGGCCAGAGCGCGGGCCCGGGAGTCGGAGGGACCTGGGTTCTAATCCCGACTTCTGCCACTTCTCCGCCGTGGGACCCTGGGCGAGTCGCTCTAGGCTGGAAGCTTGCCTCTAGACCGTAAGCTGGTTGCGGGCGGGGAATGTGTCTGTACATCGTTAGATCGTAGTCTCCCGAGCGCTTAGTACGGCGTTCTGCACACCGTAAGCGCTCGATGAATACGAATGAAGGAGATACCGTTGAATGAACTTAACTTCTGTGAGCCTCAGTTCCTTCACCTGTGAAATGGGGAATATGACTGTGAGCCCCCGTGGGACGCGGACTGTGTCCAAACTGATTCGCTTGTATCCGCCCCAGCGCTTAATACACTGTCTGCCTGTTTACTTGTTTTGCTGTCTGGCTCCCCCCTTCCAGACCGTAAGCCCGGTGTGGGCAGGGATTGTCTCTCTCTATCGCTGAATTGTATTTTCCAAGCGCTTAGCACAGTGCTCCGCACTCTGTAAGCAAGCAGCACGGCTCAGGGGAAAGAGCCCGGGCTTGGGAGTCGGAGGTCATGAGTTCGACTCCCGGCTGTGCCACTTGTCAGCTGTGTGACTGTGGGCAAGTCACTTCACTTCTCTGGGCCTCAGTTAATAATAATAATAATAATAATAATGTTGGTATTTATTAAGCGCCTATTATGGGCCGAGCACTGTTCTAAGCGCTGGGGTAGATAGAGGGTAATCAGGTTGAACCATGTGAGGCTCACAGTTAATATCCATTTTACAGATGAGGTCACTGAGGCAGAGAGAAGTTAAGTGACTTGCCCACAGTCACACAGCTGACAAGTGGCAGAAGTTCCCTCATCTGTAAAACGGGGATTAACTGTGAGCCTCACGTGGGACAACCTGATGACCCTGTATCTACCCCAGCGCTTAGAACAGTGCTCCGCGCATAGTAAGCGCTTAACAAATGCCAACATTATTATTATTATTATTACTAAATATGACTGAATGAATGTTCAATGTTAAGCATTTAACAAATACCACAAATACCCCTCTTAGCGTTGCACCTGGAGAGTTTCCGGTACCAGTCTCGACTAGGGGAGAGTCATTCGTTGATTCAGTCGTATCTATTGAGCGCTTACTGTGTGCAGAGCACTGTACCGAGCGCTTGGAAAGTACGGTTTGGCAACAGGGAGAATACCTCCCCAACGACGGGCAAGCAGAGGCCTACCCATTCCATTTTCAGCTCGGGCAGTGGGTAGCGAGCGGCAGGCCGTCGGCTACGAGTCGAAACTCCCCCGTGCTGGGCAGCGGCGGCCCGGGAGGGAGTCGAGGGCGGAGACTCGAGTCGACGACGCGGAAGGAGGAAATGGTCAACGTTTTCTGGATTCTGACCCAGAAAACTCTGTGGATCCACTACCGGAACGATGGCAGAGGGAGGTGGGGCCTTCCGGGAGAGATGTGTCCTTGGCGTCCTTCCGGGTCAGAGACGACTCGTTCATTCATTCATTCATTCAATAGTATTTATTGAGCGCTTACCATGTGCAGAGCACTTGGAATGTACAATTCGGCAACACATGGCGACCATCCCTGCCCAACGACGGGCTCACAGTCTAAACGGGGGAGACAGACGGCAGAGCGAAACAGAACGAAACAAGAATAAGGCAACATTATCAAGATAAATAGAATCAAGGGGATGGACACCTCATTAACAAAATAAATAGGGTAATAAATAATACATACAAATGAACACGGTGCTGAGGGGAGGGGAAGGGGGAGGAGCAGAGGGTGTAAGACAAGATGGTAACTAGCTTTTATGCCATGTTATTCAACTGCCTCTGTCCCCACATTCTTTTCTACTATAATTAAAATAGTTAATAATAGTGTCGGTATTCGTTAAGCGCTTACTATGTGCCGAGCACTGTTCTAAGCGCTGGGGTAGACACAGGGGAATCAGGTCGTCCCACGTGGGGCTCACAGTCTTCATCCCCATTTTACAGATGAGGGAACTGAGGCACCGAGAAGCGAAGTGACCTGCCCACAGTCACACAGCTGGCGAGTGGCCAAGCCGGGATTCGAACCCACGACCTCTGACTCCAAAGCCCGTGCTCTTTCCACTGAGCCACGCTGCTTGAGCCATTAGGAACTAATGACAGCGTGAATGACGCTATGCCTCTTGTTTAGGGTATTTGCTAAGTGCTTACTAGGTGCCAGGCACTGTATTCATTCAATAGTATTTATTGAGCGCTTACAATGTGCAGAGCACTGTACTAAGCGCTTGGAATGTACTAAGCGCTGGGATAGACAGGAGCTAGTCAGGTTGGACACAGTCCCTGTCCCACAACGGGGCTCCCAGTCTTAATCCCCTTTTTACAGACGAGGGAACTGAGGCACCTTATTGAAGACCCGTCTCCTCCAAGAGGCCTTCCCAGACTAAACCCCACTCTTCCTCATCTCCCGCTCCCTTCTGCGTCCCCCTGTCTTTCTCCCTTTGCTCCTTTCCTCCTCCCCCAGCCCCACAGCACTTACGTCCATAGCTGTCATTTTATTTAATAATAATAATGATGGTATCTGTTAAGTGCTTACTATGTGCAAAGCACTGTTCTAAGCACTGGCGGGGGATACAAGGTGATCAGGTTGTCCCACGTGGAGCTCACAGTCTTCATCCCCATTTTACAGATGAGGGAACTGTGGCACAGAGAAGTTGCGACTTGCCCAAAGTCACACAGCTGATAAGTGGTGGAGCCGGGATTCGAACCCATGACCTCTGACTCCCAAGCCCGGGCTCTTTCCACTGAGCCACGCTGTATTGACGTCGGTCCCCCCCCCCCCTTCTAGACTGTGAGCCCGTTGTGGGCAGGGATTGTCACTGTTTATTGTTGTACAGTCCTCCCCCAACCACTTAGCACAGTGCTCTTCACACGGTAGAAGCAGCGTGGTTCAGTGGAAAGAGCCCGGGCTTGGGAGTCAGAGGTCATGGGTTCGAATCCCGGCTCGGCCACTTGTCAGCTGTGGGACTGTGGGCGAGTCACTTATAACTTCTCAGTGCCTCAGTGACCTCATCTGTAAAATGGGGATTAAGACTGTGAGCCCCACGTGGGACAACCTGATTCCCCTCTGTCCACCCCAGCGCTTAGAACAGGGCTTGGCCCATAGTAAGAGCTTAACAAATACCAACATTATTATTATTATTAGGGTAAACATTCATTCATTCAGTATTCACTGAGCGCTTACTATGCGCAGAGCACTGTACTAAGCGCTCGGAATGGACAAATCGGCAACAGATAGAGACGGTCCCTGCCCAGTGACAGGCTCGCAGTCTAATCGGGGGAGACGGACGGACAAAAACAAGACAACGTAATCGCGATAAATACAATCAAGGGGATGGACACCTCACTAGCAAAATAAACAGGGGAATAAATACGACTGAATGAATGAATATAAGTGATTTGCCCAAGGTCACGTAAGCGTACAAGTGGCGGAGCCGGGATTAGAACCCAGGTCCCTCTGAAGCCCAGGCGCGGGCTCTGTCTACTAGCGCTTTCCTATTCACTGCCCCGATGTCAACAGACGGTCTGCCCGTTCACGAGTTCGAGAAGGAGCCTGCCTGCTCAAGTGTGAACGGGAATCTACCCCGTCCACCAGCAGAGAGACCAAGTGAAGGACAAGGTTGGGGCCGTTAGACGATAGGATGGGCTATGAAATCCATGCCATCGGACGTGAAATCCGGCTGGGGATAGTAACGACGGCATCTGTTAAGCGCTGACTATGTGCCGAGCACCGTTCTAAGCGCTGGGGAGGAAACAAGGTGATCAGGTTGTCCCACGTGGGGCTCACGGTCTTCATCCCCATTTTACAGTTGAGGGAACGGAGGCCCGGAGAAGTGAAGTGACTTTTCCACGGTCACACAGCTGAGAAGCGGAGGAGCCGGGATTCGAACCCATGACCTCTGACTCCCAAGCCCGGGCTCTTGCCGCTGAGCCACGCTGCTTCTCTGCTTCCCTGTTCCCTGAATCCCACTCCTCCCTGACCACGTGGAGCGACTAAAACCCTCCTAATAGACGAAGAGGTGGGCGGCTGCAGAACAGAATCCGGCCTGGGAAGAGGGGAAAAGGAGGAGAGACGATTACGTGGAAACCACTAATAATAATAATAATGTTGGTATTTGTTAAGCGCTTACTATGTGCAGAACACCGTTCTAAGCGCTGGGGTAGATACAGGGTCATCGGGTCGTCCCACGTGAGGCTCACAGTTAATCCCCATTTTACAGATGAGGTAACCGAGGCACCGAGAAGTGAAGTGACTTGCCCCCAGTCACACAGCTGACAAGTGGCAGAGCCGGGATCCGAACCCATGACCTCTGACTCCCAAGCCCGGGCTCTTTCCACTGAGCCATGATTACGTTAGATCTCAAAAGAAGGGCCCGGAAACACCGACGGAGGTGAAAATTACTCCCCGGACTTGTCATCTCTCGACTCCGTGAGCTCGCGGTGGGCGGGAATGTGTCGGTTTGTTCATTCATTCAGTGGTGTTTATGTTGGTATTTGTTAAGCGCTTACTACGTGCAGAGCATTCATTCATTCAGTAGTACTTATTGAGCGCTTACTATGTGCGGAGCACCGTACTAAGCGCTTGGAACGGACAAGTCGGCAACAGATAGAGACGGTCCCTGCCCTCTGACGGGCTCAAAGTCTAATCGGGGGAGACGGGCAGACGGGAACGATGGCGATCAGTAGAGTCGAGGGGAAGAACATCTCATTAAAACCGATGGCAACTAAATAGAATCGGGGTGATGTACATCTCATTCAACAAAATAAATAGGGTGAGGAAGATCTAGACAGTCGAGCGGACGAGGACGGTGCCGAGGGGGTGGGACGGGAGAGGGGGAGGAGCAGAGGGAAAGGGGGAAAAGAGGGTTTAGCAGCGGAGAGGTGAAGGGGGGGGCAGAGGGAGCAGAGGGAAAAGGGGAGCTCAGTGTGGGAAGGCCTCTCGGAGGAGGTGAGCTTAAATAGGGTTTCGAAGAGGGGAAGAGAATGAGTCTGGCGGAGGCGAGGAGGGAGGGCGTTCCGGGACCGCGGGAGGACGCGGCCCGGGGGTCGACGGCGGGACGGGCGAGACCGGGGGACGGCGAGGAGGCGGGCGGCGGAGGAGCGGAGCGTGTGGCGGAAAGGGAGAAGGGAGGAGAGGTGGGAAGGGGCGAGGTGACGGAGAGCCTCGAAGCCCAGAACAGTGCTCTGCACAGAGTAAGCGCTTAACAAATACCAACGTTATTAATTATAAACGGCATTTGTTGAGCACTCATTCAGTCATTCATTCAATAGTATTATTGAGCGCTTACTCTGTGCAGAGCACTGGACTAAGCACTTGGAATGGACAATTCGGCAACAGATCCCTGCCCATTGCCGGGCTCACAGTTCCCCCGATCAGACCGTAAGCCCGTCAAACGGCGGGGACCGTCTCTATCTGTTGCCGACTTGTTCATCCCAAGCGCTTAGTCCAGTGCTCTGCACATAGTAAGCGCTCGATAAATACTATTGAATGAATGCACGAATGACTAATCGGGGGAATACTGCACTCACTGGGTACAGTGCGCTATACTAAGCGTTTAGGAATAGAAGAAACGCAAGGACAACACTTCCCACTCACACGATGATGATGATGATGGCATTTAAGCGCTTACTGTGTGCCAAGCATTCTTCTAAGCGCTGGGGGAGATAAAAGGTAATCAGGTTGTCCCCCATGGGGCTCACAGTCTTAGTCCCCATTTTACAGGTGAGGGAACTGAGGCACTTGTCGGTGGCGGGGCAGCGTGGCTCAGTGGCAAGAGCCCGGGCTTGGGAGTCAGGGGACATGGGTTCTAATCCCGGCTCTGCCACTTGTCAGCTGGGTGACCGTGGGCAAGTCACTTCGCTTCTCTGGGCCTCAGTTCCCTCATCTGGAAAATGGGGATTTAACCGGGAGCCTCACGTGGGACAACCCGACGACCCTCTATCTCCCCCAGCACTCAGAACAGTGCTCTGCACGTAGTAAGCGCTTAACAAATACCAACATTATCATCTCTGGCCTGGAACGCCCTCCCTCCTCAGATCAGGCCGACAGTGAGTCTCTCCCACTTCAGAGCCTTACTGAAGGCCCATCTCCTCCAGGAAGCCTTCCCCGCCTAACCCCTCCTTTCCTCTTCTCCCACTCCCTTCTGCGTCGCCCTGACTCGCTCCCTTTATTCATCCCCCTCCCGGCCCCACCCCACCTACGTCCGCATCTGTCATTTATTTCTATTAATGTCTCTTCTCCCTCTAGACTGGGAGCTCGCCGTGGGCCGGGAATGTGTCCGTGATATCGTCCTCTCCCAAGTGCTTAGTACAGTGTCCTGTAATTTATATTAATGTCTGTCTCCCTCTCTAGGCTGTGAGCTCGTTTGGGGCAGGGAATGTGTCTGTTATATTGTTCTACTGCCATCTCCCAAGCGCTTAGTACATTCATTCATTCAGTGGTATTTATTGAGCGCTTACTAGGTGCAGAGCACTGCACTAAGCGCTTGGAACGGACAAATGGGCAACAGATAGAGACGGTCCCTGCCCTCTGACGGGCTTACGGTCTAACCGGGGGAGACGGACGGACGAGAACGATAGCAATAAATAGAATCAGTGCTCTGCACCGAATAAGCACTCCCTGAATAGGACCTGCTCTGCTCACCGTAAAGCGCTCAATAAATACAACTGACCGGCTGACCGCCGGGCCGTTTGCTAAAATGGGGATTGACCGTGAGCCTCCCGTGGGACGACCTGATGACCCCGTATCTCCCCCAGCGCTTAGAACAGTGCCCTGCACGGAGTAAGCGCTTAACAGATACCAACATTATTCTGCCGGAGGCCTCCAGTCTTCTACCGATGTGGGTGCTCGGGCCTGCCCAGATGAAATGATAATAATGGTGAATAATTACGGTATTTATTTCATTCTCTATGCCAAGCACCGTACTGAGAGCTGGGGTGGGCACACGCGAATCGGGTCGGACACAGTCCCTGTCCCACGTGGGGCTCCCAGTCTTAATCGCCATTTTCCGGATGAGGCCACTGAGGCCTACAGAAGTGAAGTGACTTGCCCCAGGTCACACAGGAGACACGTGGCAGAGCTGGAATTAGAACCCAGGACCTTCTGACTCCCAGGCCCGGGCTCTCTCCACTACACCATGCTGCTTCTCTTCGGTTTAGGACTTGCTCCCTTCATTCATCCCTTCCCACCCCCACGGCACTTATGGCCACATCTGTCATTTATTCGTTTATACTAATGCCTGCCTCCCCCTCCATTCAATCGTATTTATTGAGCGCTTGGTGCAGAGCACAGTACTGAGCGCTTGGGAGAGTACAATAGACACGTTTCCTGCTTTCGATGAGTTTCCAGTCTAAAAACACAGACCATCTCAAAGCAGACATAGTAATAATAAGAATAATGACATTTGTGAAGCGCTTACTATGTGCCAGGCACTGTTCTAAGCGCTGGGGTAGGTACAAAATAATCAGGTTGGACACGGTCCATGTCCCATAAGGGACTCACAGTCTTAAATTCCCATTTTTACAGATGAGGGAACTGTGGCCCAGAGAGGTTAAGTTATTTGTCGTGGGTTCTAATCCCGGCTCTGCCACTTGTCTGCTGTGTGACCTTGAGCAAGTCACTTAACTTCTCTGGGCCTCAGTTCCCTCATCTGTAAAAATGGGGATTAAAAAACGTGAGCCCCACGTGGGACAATCTGATGACCCTGTATCTACCCCAGCGCCTATAACAGTGCTCTGCACATAGTAAGCGCTTAACAAATACCATCATTATTATTATTTGCCCAAGGTCCCACAGCAGACAAGGGGCAGGGATGGGATTAGAACCCACATCCTCTGACTCCGAAGCCCGGGCTCTTGCCACTAGGCCAAGATTTCCACTTCATCTTCAAAATATATGAAATTTTCATGCTTCGCAGACCAAACTAGATGAAGGGTTACTCGCTCTAGACTGTAAACTCGTTGTGGGCAAGGCATGTTTCTTTTTATTGCCCTATTGTCCTCTCCAAGTGCCGAGTAGACTAATAATAATCATCTTAATTGTGGTATTTGTTGAGCGCTTACTATGTGCCAAGCACTGCACTTAGCACTGGCGTGGACACAAGCAAAGCGGGTTGGACACAGTCCCTGTCCCACATAGGGCTCCCATTCATTCATTCGTTCTATCTTATTTATTGAGCGCTTACTGTGTGCAGAGCACTGTACCAAGCGCTTGGAAAGTACAATTTGGCAACAGTTAGAGACAATCCCTGCCCAAAGACGGACTCACGGTCTAAAAATGCTTAAGCGCTTTGACAGTCACCCGTCCCCCAGCCCCACAGCACTTCGGCACACATTCATTCATTCAGTAGTAGTTACTGAGCGCTTATTATGGGCAGAGCACTGTACTAAGCTCTTGGAATGAACAGTTCGGCAACAGATAGGGACCCTCCCCGCCCAACGACGGGCTCACAGTCTAAACATCCACCTGTCTCTCGCTCCTGTCCCTGTGGGCAGGGATCGTCTCTACCTCCTCTGATGTACTGTACTCTTCCAGGACGCTTAGTACAGTGCTCGGCCCTCGCCTCACAAAGGGCTCAGAGTCCGGGGTGGGTGGGGGGGAGACCGACATCACAACAAGCAAACAGGCGTCAATAGCATCAATAAATAGAATTAGAGATACACATCAAAACAGGTCAACCAATGACCTTCTTGCCAAATCCGACGGCTCCTACTCCATCCTGATCCTCCTCGACCTCTCGGCTGCCTCTGACGCCGTCGACCGTCCCCTCCTCCTCCACACCTCATCTCACCTCGGCTTCACGGACTCCGTCCTCTCCCGGTTCTCCTCTCACCTCTCTGGCCGGTCCTTCTCGGTCTCCTTCGCGGGCGCCTCCTCCCCCTCCCATCCTCTAACCGTCGGAGTTCCTCGAGGGTCGGTTCTCGGCCCTCTTCCGTTCTCCATTTACACTCACTCCCTCGGTGAACTCGTCCGCTCTCGTGGCTTCGACTACCATCTCTACGCAGATGACACGCGGATCTACATCTCCGCCCCCGTCCTCTCCCCCTCCCTTCGGGCTCGCGTCTCCTCCCGCCTCCGGGACGTCTCCGCCTGGATGTCGGCCCGCCACCTAAAACTCAACGTGAGCGAGACCGAGCTCCTCGTCTTCCCTCCCGAGCCCGGTCCTCTCCCCGACTTCCCTATCACCGTGGATGGCACGACCGTCCTTCCCGTCTCTCGGGCCCACGACCTCGGTGTCATCCTCGACTCGCCCCGCACGTCCGATCCGTCACCGAGACCTGCCGGTCTCACCTTTATAATATCTCCAAGATCCGCCCTTTCCTCTCCACCCTGACGGCTACCTTACCGCTCCGGGCTCTCGTTATATCCCGGCTGGACTACCGTGTCGGCCTTAGACCTGCTTAGAACAGGGCATGGCACATAGTAAGTGCTTAACAAATACCATAATAATAATAATAATGATAATGATAGTACCCAAGTGCTTAAAACAGGACTTGGCACATAGTAAGTGCTTAACAAATACCATCATCATAACAATGATATCAATACCCCAGCGCTTAGAACAGGGCTTGGCACAGAGTAAGCGCTTAACAAACACCATCATCATAATTATGGAATATTAAAAAATGCCATCATGATAATGATGATAAAACCCCAGCGCTTAGAACAGGGCTTGGCACATGGTAAGCGCTTAACGAATACCATCCTTATTGTTGAATTCGTTCATTCTTTCATTCCTCCCTCCCCCCAAGGTGAATGAATGAATGAATGAATGAATGAATGCACGCACGCTATGCTGAGCGCGCGCTCAGCTTCCTCGACGTCACCTCAGGCTCCTCCAATCACCGCGCGCTCCGCGCGAGCAGCCAATCAGCGCGCACCTCGCCATGACCGACGTGGGGGCTTCGCCGTACAACAAGATGGCGGCCGCGGCTTTTTTTCCGTACAGCAAGATGGCGGCCCCCCGGCGGCCGTAAAGGAAGCGGCGCTCCCCCCGCTCTCCCCCCCCGCCTCCGTCGCGAATCGGTGAATGGGCAGCGGAGAGGGGCGGCGCGGAGTCGGCGCGGCGGAGGAGGCCGCGGGGAGCGGCGAGGCGGCGGGGCCGGGCGCGGGGCCAAGATGGATCCCAACCGGATCATCCAGGCGCTGAAGGGCACCATCGACCCCAAGCTGCGGGTGGCGGCGGAGAACGAGCTCAACCAGGTGAGGAGGAAGTGGGGGGCGGGGGAGGGCGGTGGCCGCCGCGAGGTCCCGCCTGTCAATCACTCGCCCTCCTCCCCTCCCCCCCGCGCGCGCGCACGCGCCGCCTCCTCCCCCGGCGCGCGCTGGGCGGCGGCCGACACATCTGGGCGTCCTCCCCTCCCCCCGCCCCCGGGGGCCTGTCAGTCACTCTCCTCGCGCATGCGCGCTTCCCTTTCCCGCCCGTCTCTTCAGGGCGCGCTGGGCGCCGGCCGGCACATCTGGGCCCCCCCCGGGACCTGTCAATCACTCCCCTCGCGCAGGCGCGCCTCCCTTTCCCGCCCGCATCTTTCCCCCGGCGCGCGCTGGGAGACGGGCGTCCTCCTCTCCCCCGACCACCTGTCAGTCACTCTCCGCGGGCGCATGCGCGCCTCCCTTTCCCGCCCGTCTCTTCAGGGCGCGCTGGGCGCCGGCCGGCACATCTGGGCCCCCCCCCCGGGACCTGTCAATCATTCTCCTCGCGCAGGCGCGCCTCCCTTTCCCGGCCGCATCTTTCCCCGGGCGCGCGCTGGGCGACGGGCGTCCTCCTCTCCCCCCGACCATCTGTCAGTCACGCTCCGAGCGCGCATGCGCGCTTCCCCTCGGTGCCCGTCTGCCTCTTCAGCGCGCGCTGTGCTGCGGCGGGCACATCTGCCTCCCCACCCCCCGCGATCTGTCAATCATCCCCTTCCCCCGGGCGCATGCGCGCCACCCCTTCCCGCCTGTCCACTCAGCATCTTTCCTCGGGCCGCGACGGCCGACACATCTGGGCGCCCCCCCCCACCTGTCAGTCACTCTCCCGGCGCGCATGCGCGCTTTCCACAGCGTGGCTCAGTGGCAAGAGCCCGGGCTTGGGCGTCAGAGGTCATGGGTTCGAATCCCGGCCCCGCCCCTTGTCTGCTGTGTGACTGCGGGCAAGTCACTTCACTTCTCTGGGCCTCAGTGACGTCCTCTGTAAAATGGGGATGGAGACTGTGAGCCCCACGTGGGACAACCTGATCACCTTGTATCCTCCCTGGCGCTTAGAACAGTGCTTGGCACATAGTAAGCGCTTAACAAAGGCCAACATTATTATTATTATTATTCTCTTGGCCTCAGTGACCTCATCTGTAAAATGGGGATGGAAACTGTGAGCCCCACGTGGGACAAGCTGATCACCTCGTATCCTCTCCGGCGCTTAGAACAGTGCTTGGCACATAGTAAGCGCTTAACAAAGGCCAACATTATTATTATTATTATTCTCTTGGCCTCAGTGACCTCATCTGTAAAATGGGGATGGAAACTGTGAGCCCCACGTGGGACAACCTGATCACCTTGTATCCTCCCCGGCGCTTAGAACAGTGCTTGGCACATAGTAAGCGCTTAACAAAGGCCAACATGATTATTATTATTATTTGAGAAGCAGTGTGTCTCAGTGGAAAGAGCCCGGGCTTGGGAGTCAGAGGTCATGGGTTTGAATCCCAGCTCTGCCCCTTGTCAGCTGTGTGACTGTAGGCCAGTCACTTCACTTCTCTGGGCCTCAGTGACCTCATCTGTAAAATGGGGATGAAGACTGTGAGTCTCACGTGGGACAACCTGATGACCCTGTATCTACCCCAGCGCTTAGAACAGTGCTCTGCACATAGTAAGCGCTTAACAAATACCAACATCATTATTATTATTCTTCTCCCCTCACACATGCAGGCTTTCCCTTTGCACCTGTCCGCTCCACATCTTTCACTCTAAGCTTCGAGGCTCTCCATCACCTCGCCCCTTCCTACCTCTCCTCCCTTCTCTCTTTCCACCGCCCACCCCGCACGCTCCGCTCCTCCGCCGCCCGCCTCCTCGCCGTCCCCCGGTCTCGCCCGTCCCGCCGTCGACCCCCGGGCCGCGTCCTCCCGCGGTCCTGGAATTCATTCATTCGATAGTATTTATTGAGCCCTTACTATGTGCAGAGCACTGGACTAAGCGCTTGGAATGGACAAATGGGTAACAGATGCCCTCCCTCCTCACCTCCGCCAAACTCATTCTCTTCCCTTCTTCAAAGCCCTACTTAGAGCTCACCTCCTCCAAGAGGCCTTCCCAGACTGAGCTCCCCCTTCTCCCTCTGCTCCCTCTATCCCCCTTTCACCTCTCCGCAGCTTAACCCTCTTCTCCCCCCTTTCCCTCTGCCCCTTCCCCTCCCCTCAGCACTGTGCTCCTCCGCTCATTTGTATATATTTTTATTACCCTATTTATTTTGCTAATGAGATGTACATCCCCTTGATTCTATTTATTTGCCATTGTTTTAGTGAGATGTTCATCCCCTCGATTCTATTTATTGCTACTGTTTTTAATAACAATAATAATGTTGGTATTTGTTAAGCGCTTACTATGTGCCGAGGACTGGTCTAAGCGCTGAGGGAGGAATCAGGCTGTCCCACATGGGGCACACAGTCTTCATCCCCATTTTCCAGAGGAGGTAACTGAGGCCCAGAGAAGTGAAGTGACTTGCCCACAGTCACCCAGCTGACAAGTGGGCAGAGGCGGGATTCGAACTCATGACCTCTGACTCCAAAGCCCTGGCTCTTTCCACTGAGCCACGCTGCTTCTCTTTTGTATGTCTCCCCCGATTAGACCGTAAGCCCGTCAGTGGGCAGGGACTGTCTCTATCTGTTACCGATTTGTCCATTCCAAGCGCTTAGTCCAGTGCCCTGCACATAGTAGGCGCTCAATAAATACCATTGAATGAATGAATGAATCTTTCCTCAGGGCGCGCTGGGCCGGCCCGCCTGGCCCCGCCCACCTGTCAGTCACTCTCCCCGCGCGCATGCGCTTTCCCCCCATCGCGCCCGTCCTTGTCTTCTGGGCGGCGGGCGGCGCATCTGGGCGCCCTCCCCCCGCCCCCGGGGACCTGCCAATCACTCTCCCCGCGCGCATGCGCGCCTTCCCATCGCTCCGCATCTTTCCTCAGGGCGCGCTGGGCCGGCCCCTCTGGCCCCCTACCTGTCAATCACTCTCCGTGCGCATGCGCCCTTTCCCTTCCCGCCCGTCCGCATCTCTCCCCCAGGGAGCGGTGGGCGGCCCCCCCGCCCCGGACCTGTCAGTCATTCCCTCCGCGCGCATGCGCGCTTCCCTTTGGCGGCGCCCGTCCGCTCCGCAGCCTTCCTCGGCGCGCGGTGGACGCCGGGAACACATCTGGGTGCCCGCCCCCCGCGACCTGTCAATCACGCTCCCCTCCTTCGCGCATGCGCGCTCCCCACAGCCTTCCCTCAGGCCCCCCCCCCGGCCACATTTCTCATTCATTCATTCCGTCATAATTAATAATAAAGAATAATAATAATGTTGGCATTTGTTAAGCGCTTACTATGGGCAGAGCACTGTTCTAAGCGCTGGGGGAGATTCATCAGGTTGTCCCACGTGGGGCTCCCTGTCTTCATCCCCATTTTCCACATGAGGGAACTGAGGCACAAAGAAGTGAATAACAATAATAATAATGTTGGTATTTAAGCACTTAGTTTGTGCAGAGCACTGTCCTAAGCGCTGCGGTAGATACAGGGTCATCAGGTTGTCCCACGTGAGGCTCGCAGTCTTCATCCCCATTTTACAGATGAGGGAACTGAGGCCCAGGGAAGTGAATAATAATAATGTTGGTATTTGTTAAGCGCTATGTGCAGAGCACTGTTCTAAGCGCTGGGGTTGATAGAGGGGAATGAGGTTGTCCCACGTGAGGCTCGCAGTCTTCATCCCCATTTTACAGATGAGGTCACTGAGGCACAGAGAAGTGAATAATAATGTTGATATTTGTTAAGCGCTTACTATGTGCAGAGCACTGTTCTAAGCGCTGGGGGAGATACAGAGTCATCAGGTTGTCCCATGTGAAGCTCGCAGTCTTCACCCCTATTTTACAGATGAGGAAACTGAGGCCCAGGGAAGCGAATAATAATAATAATGTTGGTATTTGTTAAGCGCTTACTATGTGCAGAGCACTGTTCTAAGCGCTGGGGCAGATACAGGGTCATCAGGTCGTCCCACGTGAGGCTCACAGTCTTCATCCCCATTTTACGGATGAGGTCACTGAGGCCCAGAGAAGTGAAGTGACTTAAAGTCACCCAGCTGACAAGTGGCAGAGCCGGGATTCGAACCCATGACCTCTGACTCCCAAGCCCGGGCTCTTTCCACTGAGCCCCGCTGCTTCTCTGTGGGTGTAATATAACTACTAATGATAAGTATGATAAGCCCCGGGGGGGATACAGAATAATGAAGCTGGATACAGTCCCTGCCCCACTTGTGGCTCACAATCTCCATCCCCATTTTACAGATGAGGGAACTGAGGCACAGAGAAGTGATTTGCCCAAAGTCACAAGGCCGACAAGTGGCGGGGCCCACGACCTCCCGACTCCCAGACCCCGGCTCTATATTAGTAATGCCAATAATGATGATGGTTTTTGTTGAGCTCCAACTATGTGTGCCAGGCACTGTATGAAGCGCCGAGGTAGAGACGGGTTAGGTTGGACGCAGTCCCTGACCCATTTGGGGCTCACGGCCTCAATCCCCATTTGACAGATGAGGGAACTGAGGCCCAGAAGAGTGAAACTGCATTCATTCATTCAGTAGTATTTATTGAGTGCTTACTGTGTGCAGAGCACTGTACTAAGCGCTTGGAAGGTACAATTCAGCAACAGATAGAGACCATCCCTGCCCAGTGACGGGCTCACAGTCTAATCGGGGGAGACAGACGGCAAAGCGGAACAGGACAAAACCAAAACAAGACATCGTCATCAAGATAAATAGAATCAAGGAGATATAACTCCTCATTAATAAAATAAATAGGGTAATAAATAATATATACAAATGAGCACAGTGCTGAGGGGAGGGGAAGGGGGAGGAGCAGAGGGTGGGGAGGAGAGGGGGAGCAGAGAGAGAAGGGGGGCTCAGTGTGGGAAGGCCTCCTGGAGGAGGTGAACTTAAAAAGGGTTTTGAAGAGGGGAAGAGAATGAGTCTGGCGGAGGCGAGGAGGGAGGGCGTTCCGGGACCGCGGGAGGACGCGGCCCGGGGGTCGACGGCGGGACGGGCGAGACCCGGGGACGGCGAGGAGGCGGGCGGCGGAGGAGCGGAGCGTGCGGGGTGGGCGGCGGAAAGGGAGAAGGGAGGAGAGGTAGGAGGGGGCGAGGGGATGGAGAGTCTCGAAGCCTAGAGTGAGGAGTTTTTGTTCGGAGCGGAGGTCGATGGGCAACCACCGGAGGTGTTTAAGAAGGGGAGTGACGGGCCCAGAGCGTTTCCGCGGGAAGATGAGCCGGGCGGCGGAGTGAAGAATAGACTGGAGCGGGGAGAGATTGGAGGAAGGGAGATCGGAGAGCAGGCTGACACAATAATCCAGCCGGGATATTACGAGAGCCCGTAGCGGTAAGGTAGCCGTCTGGGTGGGGAGGAAAGGGCGGATCTTGGCGATATCGTAAAGGTGAGACCGGCGGGTCTCGGTGACGGATCGGATGCGTGGGACGAACGAGAGAGCCGAATCGAAGATGACACCGAGGTCGCGGGCCCGAGAGACGGGAAGGATGGTCGTACCGTCCACGGCGATGGGGAAGTCGGGGAGCGGACCGGGCCTGGGAGGGAAGATGAGGAGCTGTGTTCCAGGATCACGCAGCAGACGTGGCGGAGGCGGAATTAGAACCCATAACTGCCGCCTCCCAAGCACAGGGTCCTGCCATTAGGCCATTCATTCATTCATTCATTCATTCATTCAGGCAATCATGTTTATTGAGCACTTCCCGTGCGCGGAGCACTGTTCTAAGCGCTTGGAAAATACACTTCGGCAACAGATAGAGACAATCGCCAGACTACTTGTTTTGTCGGCAGACTGCTTATTTTCTTGCCGGACTACTTGTTTCGTTCTCTCTTATTTTGTTTTCTGTCTCCCCCGTTTAGACTCTGAGCCCACTGTTGGGCAGGGATTGTCTCTATCTGTTGCGGAATTGTACAGTGCAAGCGCTTAGTACAGTGCTCTGCACATAGTAAGCGCTCAATAAATACCATTGGATGAATGAATGAATCCCTACCCAACAACGGGCCCAGAGTCTAGAAGGGGGAGACGCAACAAAATAAAACAATTAGACAAGCCATGCTGCTTCTCCTAGGCCGTACACAGTACTGGGTACAGAGCACTTCACAAATGCTGCCATTATTAGTGTTATTAGACTGTGAGCCCCATGTAGAACATGAACCTTGAGCTGACTGTGTTGTAATAATAATAACGTCGGTATGTGGTAAGCGCTTACTATGTGCCAAGCCCTGTTCTAAGCACTGGGGTAGATACAGCGTGATCAGGTTGTCCCACGCGGGGCTCACAGTCTTCATCCCCATTTTCTAGGTGAGGTAACTGAGGCCCAGCGAAGTGACTGGCCCAAGGTCACACAGCTGACAAGTGGCGGAGTCGGGATTAAAATCTGACTCCCGAGCCCGACCTCTTTCTACTAAGCCGCGCTACGCCGGATTTTGCATTTAACACCAGTAGACGCAACAATAATAGGAATAATAATAATAATACTAACTGTATTTGTTTAGATCCCTCTCCCTCTCTCACTTTAGGCCTCCATGTTTTCCTGTCCTAACGACATTATTTCTGGTCTGTTGGATCAATTCAGTGCTAGCTAGCTTATAAACTGCTTGCCCTGATGTTTAATCATTCCAGGGGGCTCAAAGGGCGGAAACGTGGCTCTTGTCCCGTTGGACGCTCCCAAGCGCTTCCTGCAGTGCTCTGCACATAGTAGGCGCTCAATAAATACAACTGAAAGTAAAGCGTACGGTGACAACTGTGCCAATAAATTAAAGCTGCTGGAAGTAGAGAAGCGGTGTGGCTGAGTGGAAAGAGCCCGGGCTTGGGAGTCAGAGGTCGTGGGTTCTAATCCCGACGCTTCCACGTTGGGCAAGTACTTCTTTGTGCCTCAGTTACCTCGTCTGTAAAACGGGGTTTAAGACAGTGATGACCTTGTATCTACCCCAGCGCCCAGAACAGTGCTTGGCCCATAGTAAGCAATTAACAAATACCATTAATATTATTATTCTCTGTATCTCAGTTACTTCCTCTGTAAAATGGGGATTAAGACTGTGAGCCCCACCTGTATCTACCCCAGCGCTTAGAACGGTGCTCGGCACTTAGTAAGCACGTAGCAAATTCTATCATTGTTATTATTGTTCCCTGTGCCTCAGTTACCTCATCTGTAGAATGGGGGTTAAGACTGTGAAGCCCCACATGGGACAACCTGAGGACCTTGTATGTACCCTAGCGCTTAAAACAGCGCTTGGCACATAGTAGGTGCTTAACCAATAGCACCATCATCATCATGAGAAGCAGCGTGGCTCAGTGGAAAGAGCCCGGGCTTGGGAGTCAGAGGTCATGGGTTCGAATCCCGGCTCTGCCACTTGTCAGCTCTGTGACTGTGGGCAGGTCACTTCACCTCTCTGTGCCGCAGTTCCCTCATCTGTCAAATGGGGATTAACCGTGACCCTCCCGTGGGACAACCTGATGACCCTGTATCTACCCCAGCGCTTGGAACGGTGCTGTGCACATAGTAAGCGCTTAACAGATACCAACATTATTATTATTATTATTATCATTGTTATTAGTAGAAGAGTCTGGTTTCAAAGAGTCAGATCGAACTTGTTTCTGAAGACTTCTGTCTTTCGTTGTGTTGGACTTGTCCCCCTCATCCCATCACGGAGATGCTACTGAGATCAATAAGACTCTGATTTGGCCCTTGAACCTTTACGTGAGGTTGTGGGTTCTAATCCTGGCTCAGCCACTCGTCAGCGATTAGACCGTAAGCCCGTCCAAGGGCAGGGACCGTCTCTGTCTGTCACCGATTTGTCCATTCCAAGCGCTTAGTACAGTGCTCTGCACATAGCGAGCGCTCAATAAATACTATTGAATGCACTTTGGGCAAGTCCCTTCATTTCCCTGTGCCCCAGTTCGCTCATCCGTGAAATGGGAATGAAGACGGTGTGAGCCCCATGTGGGACAACCTGATTACTTTGTATCTACCCCAGCGTTTAGGACAGTGCTTGGCACAGAGTAAGCGCTAACAAATGCCAACATTATTATCGTTTAGACTGTGAGCCCGTCACTGGGCAGGGATTGTCTCCGTCTGTTGCCGAACTGTACTTTCCAAGCGCTTAGTACAGTGCTCTGCACACAGTAAGCGCTCAATAAATACTATTAAACACTATTGAATCAGATTCATTCATTCAGCCAGGCGGATTTATCGAGCGCTTACTGTGTGCACAGCAGCATCCTAAAGCACCTGGGAGAGTAGAGAAGCAGCGTGGCTCAGTGGAAAGAGCCCGGGTTTAGGAGTCAGGGGTCATGGGTTCTAATCCTGGCTCTGCCAGCTGTGTGACTTCGGGCAAATCACTTCCCTTTCCGGTGCCTCAGTGACCTCATCTGTAAAATACGGCGGTGAGCCTCACCTGGGGCAACCTGATTACCCTGTATCTACCCCCGCGCTTAGAACAGTGCTCGGCACATAGTAAGCGCTTGAGAGATACCAACATTAATTGATTAATTGATAATGCTAATTCTCCCGCTTAGATTGGGAGCCCCATGTGGGACAAAGAGCTGTGTCCAGTTCGTACTTAGTAAAGTGCTCGGCACATAGTAAGCACCGAACAACTACCGTTATTTTCATATTTCAGTTCTCAGGTAGTGATGGACTCTTATTTAAAGGACATGCATTTGTTCGTGAATGCTTTCAGTTTTGCTGCTACTTGCTCACAGCGTGTAACTTTTGGTTTGCCAGACCAGTCTCAAGCTCCATCGGGGATTATCCAAGCCAACAGTGAGAACATTTTTCGTAATCTGTCTTCTGCAACTTGGCCCAGACGCTAGAGCAGCGTGGCTCGGTGGGAAGAGCCCGGGCTGGGGAGTCAGAGGTCCCGGGTTCGACTCCCGGCTCTGCCACCTGTCAGCTGTGTGACTGTGGGCGAGTCACTTCACTTCTCTGGGCCTCAGTCCCCTCATCTGGAAAATGGGGCTGAAAACTGTGAGCCCCACGTGGGACGACCTGATCGTCTTGTATCTCCCCCAGCGCTTAGAACAGTGCTCTGCACATAGTAAGCGCTTAACAGATACCAGCATTATTATTTAGAAGGACCTGGGTTCTAATCCAGACTGTGCCACTGGGCTGTTGGGTGACCTTGGACTAGTCACTTGGCTTCTCTGCGGCTCAGTTCCCTCATCTGGTAAATGGGGATGAAGCCTGTGAGCCCCACGTGGGACGGGGACTCTGTCCAACCTGATTATCTTGCATCTACCCCAGCGCTTAATACGTAACGTGCCTGGCATATAGTAAGCAGTAAACGAATGCCATTAAAAAAAACAAAAATCCTTGTCTAGTATCCTCTCTTCCCACCTCAGTCAAGAACTGAGTCTGTGTCCGTATGGTAATAATAATTGTGGTATTTATTAAGCACGATCTATGTGCCAGGCACTGTATTGTATTTGTTGGGCGCTTACTGTGTGCCCGGACCTGTACTGAGCGCTGGGGTGGATACAAGCAGATGGGGTCGGACACAGTCCCTGTCCCACGTGGGGCTCACAGTCTCACTCCCCGTTTGACAGATGAGGAAACCGAGGCCCAGAGAAGCAGAGTGACTCGCCCACGGTCACACAGCTGACAGGTGGCCGAGCCGGGATTCGAACCCATGACCCCCGACTCCCAAGCCCGGGCTCTTTCCACTGAGCCACGCTGCTTCCCTATCAAAGAGCCGTGTCAGAGTGCCGAAATGGCCCAAAGGAAAGCCGAGTGGGTCGGCGCTTGCGTTAAACGTGAAACGCTCCGCGGAGCAGGCGTCTCGTCGGGGACCTTCGCCGATTTTGAATTTTCTTGCCTTCATCCCTTTAAAAACCGGTCGTCAGAGAAAGGTGCGGCGGCGCTTACGACTCACAGCCTTAATGTCCTCCATCATTTATTTATTTTTTATCTCTCTTGCCATTTCAGTCCTACAAGATTATTAATTTTGCTCCAAGCCTACTGCAGATTATAGTCTCAGAACAAGTGGAATTTCCAGTCCGCCAAGCAGGTGAGTTTATGGCCTTTTTTTTTTTTTCCCTTTTCAGAGGTAAAGGATTTGAATTACGGGTGAAAGGAGGAATTCTCCTTTCCCTCCTCCGTCCCGCGAGGGTGGCCAACCCCCAAATCCCAGAGGTCCCCGAGGGGAGCCGGGACCCCCAGCCCAAGACGCTCAGCGGACTCACAGTTGAGGGGTTGGGAATGTCGCGGACGGCGCCAACTGAACGGGCTTAGCGGGGTTTTTTGCTTGTGGCCTCGAGGCCTTGTGGCCTTTTCTCCCTCTTTCCCCCTGCTCCTTCCCCTCTCCCTTCCCCTCCCCTCAGCACCGTGCTCCTCCTCCGCTCATTTGTATGTATTTTTATTACCCTATTTATTTTGTTATTGAGATGTACATCCCCTTGATTCTATTTATTGCTACTGTTTTTGTCTGTCTCCCCCGAATAGACCGTAAGCCCGTCAGTGGGCAGGGACTGCCTCTACCTGTTGCCGATCTGTCCGTTCCGAGCGCTTAGTCCAGTGCTCTGCACATAGTAAGCGCTCAGTAAATACTATCGAATGAATGAATGAAAGAATGGCTTGTGGCCGACCATCTGGGGAGTAGATCCGGGCGCAGAGCCTACCTGCTGGCTTCACTCCGTGAGGTCCAAAAGACTTTTTTGTTGTTGTTGTTGTTGTTGTCTTTAAGGTATTTTTTAAACACCATGTGCCAGGCACTGTACTAAACGCTGGGGTTGACGTAAGCTCCTCAGGTCGGACACAGTCCCCGTCCCACGTGGGGCTCACGGTCTTGGTCCCCATTTTACAGATGAGGGAACTGAGGCCCAGAGGAAGGGTAGTGACTTACCCAAGGTCACACGGCGGACGAGTGGCGGAGCTGGGATTGAAACCCAGATCCTCCTGACTCCCAGGCCCGGGCTCTCTGCACTAGGCCCTGCTGCTTCTCATTCTTGTGGATAGTTATAATAATAATAATAATGATGTTGGTATTTGTTAAGCGCTTACTATGTGCAGAGCACTGTTCTAAGCACTGGGGGAAATACAAGGTCATCAGGTTGTCCCACATGAGGCTCACAGTCTTCATCCCCATTTTACAGATGAGGGAACTGAGGCACAGAGAAGTGAAGTGACTTGATGATGACCGGCCCATTCCATTTTGAGACCCAGGCCAAATAATAATAATTGTCGTATTTGTTAAGCGCTTAGTATGGGCCAGTCCCTCCACTAAGAGCCGGGGTGGATCCCAGCGAGTCGGGTTAGACACGGGCCCTGTCCCACGCGGGGCTCACGGTCTCGATCCCCTTTTTATAGACGAGGTCATTGAGGCCCAGAGAAGCCAAGTGGCTTGCCCAGGGTCACGCGGCAGACAGGTGGCGGTGCTGGAATTAGAACCCATGACCTCGTGACTCCCAGGCCCGGGCTCAATCCGCTAAGATTACATAGTCGTGTAAAGCAGGCCGCGTTCAGACGTTGAAAATGATCTATCCATCCATCTATCTCTACATATATATCTATATATGTAAATGTAGATGTATATATACATGTATACATCTGTATCTATGTATGTCTATCCATCTATCCATCTATCTATCCATCTATCTCTTCATATATATCTATATATGTAGATATATATGTAGATATGCGTGTATACATCTATATCTATATATGTCTATCTATCCATCTGTCCATCTATCTCCATATATGTAGATATACATGTATACATCTATATCTATCTCTATATGTCTATATTATCTATCTATTCATTCATTCAGTAGTATTTATTGAGTGCTTACTATGTGCAGAGCACTGTACTAAGCGCTTGGAATGTACAAATCGGCAATAGATAGAGACAGTCCCTGCCCATCTATATCTATCTATCTATCTATCTATCTATCTATCTATCTATCTATCTATCTATCTATCTATCTAATCTATCATAATGTTGGTATTTGTTAAGCGCTTACTGTGTGCAGAGCACTGTTCTAAGTGCTGGGGGAGATACAGGGTCATCAGGTTGTCTCACGTGAGGCTCACAATTAATCCCTATTTTACAGATGAGGTAACTGAGGCACAGAGAAGTGAAGTGACTTGCCCACAGTCACATAGCTGACAAGTGGCAGAGCTGGGATTCGAACTCACGACCTTTGACTCCCAAGCCCAGAGTCTTTCCATTAAGCCATGCTGCTTTTCTCTCTCTCTCTCTCTCTCTCTCTTTCTCTCTCTCTCTCTCTCTCTCTCTCTCTCTCTCTCTCTCTCTCTCTCTCTCTCTCTCTCTCTCTCTCTCTCTCTCTCTCTCTCTCTCTCTCCCCCCCCCCCCCCATCCATCTAATTACCTATCTATCTTTACATATAATAATAACAATGTTGGTATTTATTAAGCGTTTACTATGTGCAGAGCAGTATTCTAAGCACTGCGGGAGATACAGGGGAATCAGGTTGTCCCACGTGGGGCTCACGGTCTTAATCCCCATTTTACAGATGAGGCAACTGAGGCCCAGAGAAGTGAAGTGACTTGCCCACAGTCACACAGCTGACGAGTGGCAGAGCTGGGATTCGAACTCATGACCTCTGATTCCAAAGCCCGTGCTCTTTCCACTGAGCCACGCTGCTTCTCTATACATCTATATCTATCTTTATATATGTCTGTATATCTGTCCATCTATTTATATCTATCCATCCATCCATCTATCTATCTATCTATATATCTCTACATATATATCTATACGTATATATGTAGATATACATGTATACATCTATATCTATCTATATGTCTAAATGTATATCTATATATCTATATATGTGTAGATATACATGCATACATCTATATCTATATATCTATATCTTTGTCTCTCTCTCTCTTTCTATCTATATTTTACACACACTCTAAAACATCAGATTTATTTTGGCAGCGGATGGGAAATTAGTGTGGCGTGCCTGGAAATCATTGCTATTTACCCTGAATTTATTCTCTGTGGAAAGTGTCGCTAGCATTGCCGACTCTTTTTTATTGTACTTCCCCAGGCGCTTAGTCCAGTGTTCCGCATGTAGTAAGCACACCAGAAACACCGCTGAATAGACGGCCAGTAATGCTAAAGAGAAACTACAGCCAGATACGACAGCAGATAATGAAATGATCATGAGACCCGTGTTAAATTCCCGTTTTACTCTAATAATAATAATTGGGGTTTTTCTTAAGCATTTACTATTTGCCAGGAACTGTACCGAGCGTTGGGTCAGACCCAAGCTAATGAAGTTGGACACAGTCCCTGTCCCACGTGGGCCTCAGAGAACAGGTGAGTAGGGAGGCCCGGTGGAAAGAACAGGGACCTGGGAGTCGGCGGACTCGAGTTCCAGGCCCGGCTCTGCCACTTGCCTGCTGCGTGACCTTGGCCAAGTCACTCAACTTCTCTGGGCCTCGGTTTTCTCGTCTGTAAAGGGGGACTTCGGTCCCCGTCCTCCCTTCCTCTCATTCCGTGAGCTCGACGTGGGACGGGGACCGGGCCCGACCTGATTATCTCGCATCTACTTTGGCGCTCGGTGCAGTGCTTGGCAAATTGGAAGTGGGCGACAGATGCTACTTATTATTATAATTGAATCCTCGTTTTATAGATGAGGAGACTGAGGCTCACAGACAATAATAATAATAATGTTGGTATTTGTTAAGCGCTTGCTGTGTGCAGAGCACTGTTCTAAGCGCCGGGGTAGATACGGGGACATCAGATTGTCCCACGTGGGGCTCACAGTTAATCTCCATTTTACAGATAATAATAATGTTGGTATTTGTTAAGCGCTTACTATGTGCCGAGCACTGTTCTAAGCGCTGGGGTAGACATAGGGTGATCAGGTTGTCCCACGTGGGGCTCACAGTTTTAATCCCCATTTTACAGATGAGGTAACTGAGGCCCAGAGAAGTGAAGTGACTAGCTGAGAAGTGGCAGAGCCGGGATTGGAACCCATGACCTCTGACTCCCAACCCCGGGCCCTTTCCACTGAGCCACGCTGCGTTAAGTGACTTGCCCTAGGTCACTGGCTTAGTGGATAGAGGACGGGCCTGGGAGTCAGAAGGACCTGGGTTCTAATCCCGGCGTCACCACTTGTCTGCTGTGAGACCTTGGGCAAGCCATTTCACTTCTCTGGGCCTTAGTTCCCTCCTCTGTCAAATGGGGATTAAGCCTGGGAGCCCCATGTGGGACCGGGACTGTGTCCAACACAATTACCTCGTCTCTACTCCAGCACATAGTAAGTGCTTAACAAATGCCACATTTTATTATCATTATTATTATTATTATTATTATGTGGTGGTGCTGGGTTTAGAACCCAGGTCCTTCTGACTCCCAGACCCATCCTCTATCCACTAAGCCACCCTGCTGATAATTGAGCATCAACCATTAACCTGTACCCTTCTACTTGAGAAGCGACGTGGCCTAGCGGATAGAGCCCGGGCCCGGGAGTCAGAAGGTCGTGGGTTCTAATCCCGGCTCCGCCCCTTCTCTGCTCGGTGACCTTGGGCAAGTCACTTCTCTGTGCCTCAGTTCCCTCATCTGGAAAACGGAGATGGAGACCGTGAGCCCCACGTCGGACGGGGACTGTGCCCTACCCGATTTTCTTGTATCCACCCCAGCACTTAGTAGAGTGCCTGGCACATAGTAAGCGCTTAACAAGTGCCACCGTTTGTTATTATTATCGTTTTTATGTGGTGGAGCTGGGATTAGAACCCAGGTCCCTCTGACTCCCAGGCCCGTACTCTATCCACCAGCCCACACCGCGGGTAATTGAGGGTCGACCCATCACCTACGTACTTGTGCTCTACCTCTTTATTTGGGGTTTCTGTAGGGACAGGAGGGGCCCAACTCAAACGGTGAAATTTTCAAATTTTAAAGTTCAGATTTTCAAATTTCAAATTTCAAATTTTCAAATTCAAAAAGGGAGTACTTGAGGAAAAGTAGCTCAGGCGAAACAAGGGGCCAATATGTTGAAGCTACGCTCAGAAAGGTCATCGTTTTTAGTCCGAAGCGATTAAAGCTCTGCTTCCTTGCCTTACATTGTGTTCCCTATCAGTCGATGAGTCAGTGGTATTCATAATAATAATACTGATGTTGGTATTTGTTAAGCGCTTACTGTGTGCCGAGCACTGTTCTAAGCGTTGGGGGAGATACAAGGTCATCGGGCTGTCCCGTGTGGGGCTTGAGCCTTTACTCTGTGCAGAGCACTGTACTAAATGTTTGGGAAAGTGCACCGCAACAGAATTGCCAGGTGCGATCCCTCCCCGTACGGAGCTTACAGTTTACACAGCGTGGCACAGTGGAAAGAGCCCGGGCTTGGGAGTCAGAGGATGTGGGTTCTAATCCCGGCTCCGCCACGTCGCCGCTGTGTGACTGTGGGCAAGTCACTTCACTTTTCTGTGCCTCAGTGACCTCATCTGTAAAATGGGGATTAAGACTGTGAGCCCCACCTGGGACAACCTGATTACCTTATATCTATACCAGGGCTCAGAACAGTGCTCGGCACATAGTAGAGAAGCAGCGTGGCTCGGTGGAAAGAGCACGGGCTTTGAAGTCAGGGGTCATGGGTTCAAATCCCTGCTCGGCCACATGTCAGCTGTGTGACTTTGGGCGAGTCACTTAACTTCTCGGTGCCTCAGTTCCCTCATCTGTAAAATGGGGATGAAGACTGTGAGCCCCACGTGGGACAACCTCATTCCCCTGTGTCTACCCCAGCGCTTAGCACGGCGCTCGGCACATAGTAAGCGCTTAACGAATACCAACGTTATTATTATTACATAGTAAGCACTTAGCAAATACCATCATTTATTTATATCTGTACATATATCTGCCATATATATATACACTGTGACTTTGGGCAAGTCACTTCACGTCTCTGTGCCTCAGTGACCTCATCTGGAAAATGGGGATTAAGTCTGTGAGCCCCATGTGGGGCAACCTGATGACCTTGTATCTACGCCAGAGCTTAGGACAGTGCTCGGCACATAGTAAGCGCTTAACAGATGCCATCATCGCTGTTATTGTTATCATTAGTATTATATAAATAAAGGCCTATTTCTTTGTGTTAATCCCAGGATTGTTAGATACTCACTATCGGGCACGCCCCGGAAAAGCAACATGGAATAATCCGTAGCCCTGTTAAAAAAAACATAGGAAGGTAAGGCTAGTAAATCCTGCCGAATTAATCGATCCATCAGCGGTATCTATTGAGCGCTTATTGTCAGATCGTCCCCTCCCCGGCGCTCAGTACAGTGATCTGCACACGCGGTAAGCGGTCGAGAAATACGATCGACCGAATGAATTGTGCAGAGCTGTCTACTCCGGGGGTGGGAGAGGACAGTGCAACAGAATTGGTGGGCACGTTCTCTGCCCGCGGGAAGCTTACAGTCCAGAGGAACCAGTTTCCAGTGTGGGATGGAAAACTCAGCCAGTCCCCCGCTGCATCCTTCACCCGTTTACTCCACCTCCCAGGGAGATCCCAAGGCAGGAGAGGACTGGGCCTTCCTCTCCTCCCTTCCTTTTTTCCAATCAATCAATCGCTCAGTGGGGTTTCGTTCGTTCAGTAGTATTTATTGAGCGCTTACTAATGTGCAGAGCACTGTACTAAGCGCTTGGAATGGACAGTTCGGCAACAGATGGAGACAATCCCTGCCCAGTGACGGGCTCACGGTCTAAACGGGGGAGACGGCGGAGCAAAACAGAACAAAACAAAAACAGGACATCATCATCAAGATAAATAGAATCAAGGAGATATGCACCTCGTTAACAAAATAAGTAGGGTAATAAATAATACATATAAATGAGTACAGTGCTGAGGGGAGGGGAAGGGGGAAGAGCAGAGGGTGGGGGGGAAGGGAGGGGAGCAGAGGGAGGGGGGGCTCAGTGTGGGAAGGCCTCCCGGAGGAGGTGAGCTCTCGGTAGGGCTTTGAAGAGGGGAAGAGAGTCAGTTGGGCGGAAGTGAGGAGGGAGGGCGTTCCGGGACCGCGGGAGGACGCGGCCCGGGGGTCGACGGCGGGACGGGCGAGACCGGGGGACGGCGAGGAGGTGGGCGGCGGAGGAGCGGAGCGTGCGGGGTGGGCGGTAGAAAGAGAGAAGGGAAGAGAGGTAGAAGGGGCAAGGGGATGGACAGCCTTGAAGCCAAGGGTGACAAGTTTTTGTTTCGTGCGAAGGTATTTATCGAGCGCTTACTGCGGGCCGAGCACTTGGCACAGTCACATTCCCCGCCCACAGCGAGTTTACATTCTAGAGGGGGAAGCTCATTTTCGCCCTCAGAACAACCCCGAGAGGGAGGTAGGGACAGCAGATTTTGTCCGGCGGAGGAGTTTACAGTCCCGAGGAGGAGCTTGCGGTCCTGCAGATGAGCTTACGGTCTTGAGGAGGAGCTTACGGTCCCATGGAGGAGCCTACAGTCTTGAGCTTACAGGCCCGAGGAGGAGTTTAAATTCTAGAGGAGGAGTTTACAGTCCCCAGGAGGAGCTTACGGTCCCAAGGAAGAGATTGCAGTCTTGAGGAGGAACTTACTTACGGTCCCAAGGAAGAGCTTGCAGTCTCGAGGAGGAGTTTACAGTCCCTTGGATGAGATTACAGTCCCATGGAGGAGCTTACAGTCGTGAGGAGGAGTTTACATTTCCATGGAAGAGCTTGCAGTCCCGAGGAGGAGCTTACAGTGTCAAGGAGGAGCTCGGAGTCTTGAGGAGGAGCTTACAGTCTCGAGGAAGAGCTTTTCCTCCCGAGGAGGAGCTTATATTCCCGTGGATGAACTTACAGTGCCGAGGAAAAGCTTCCGGGCTCTCAGACGGGCTTCCAGTCCCGAGGAGACGCTTCCAGTCTCGAGGAGAAGCTTACGTTTCCGTGGACGAGCTTCCAGTCCCGAGGAGGAGCTTCCGGTCTCGTTCTCCTCCCTCGTCCCACCCAGCGGAGCTGCGTTAGAGTGAGCAGAGGTTCGATGCGAGGAGACGCTCCCGACGTTCCAGAACTACAGCGCTCATCGTCTTGTCTCGTCATCTGCTCTGGAGCCCGGCCCCCGAGTAACGCTGTTAGAAATCCCCCAGAAGACAGGACGTTCTGGAGAAAGCGTATCCATCGAGTCGCTACGGACCGGAAACGACTCGCCGGCACTTGGTAATGATAGCAAAGGTCTGTACTAAGCCCCGGGGTAGGTACGAGATGATCAGGGCCCGCATGAGGCGACGTGCCGGCTTTCTAGGCCGTGTGTACGCACGCGTACACTTTACCAGTGCCTCTTCGTGGGGCCGGAGGAGATGGCTGGGGCTTGACCCGGGAAAATATTAATAACAACGATCGTGGCGTGTAAGCGCTTACTTTGTGTCGGGCGGCGTTAACGCATTGGTAGTGGATGGAAGGAAGATTGGAAATAGTTGATGATTTTTCTCCCCCGGGATCGATAATAATAAAGGAAGTAGTAGTCAAGAAACCCACCGAAGATTGTTAGGAAGACTTGCTACGAGAAGCCTGGAAAAAGTCATGAAACGTGCTGACGTATCAGTTGCCACCAAAATCCAACTTGTCAATTCTGTGGTGTTTTCAGTGACGGCGTATGGATCCGTAAGCCGGACGGTGGAAAAAACCGGATAGAAAGAACGTCGATTCTTTGGAAGTGTGGTGTCGGAGGAGGCTCTTGCGAATACCCGACTGCCCCAAAGACGAACAGATGGATTTTGGAGCCAATTAAACCAAAGTGGTCTTCGGAAGGCCGGATGATTCGACTTAGATTAGCAGATTTTAGACACGTAATCGGGAGGACTGATTCTGTGGAGGAGACGCTGGAAGAGTCCAGGGAAAACGTGGAAGGGGCCGCCGGACAGCTAGATGGATAGAGGCCGTAACGATGGTAAAGGAAGAGCCGCCGTCGAGGTTACGGATTACGGCAGAGGACGGGACGTTCTGGAGAAAATAGATCCGTAGAGTCGCCGTGAGTCGGAAGCGACTTGACGGCACTTGATAGCGATGATAATGTGTCAGGCTCCGTACTGAGCCTTGTGGTAGGTGTAAGATAATCGGGGCCCACACGAGGCTTACGGCGTAAGTAGGCGTGAGTCTGGGCGTTGAATAAATACGATCAAATGAGTGAATGAAGGACAGAGTCCCAATTTGCAGAGGAGGGAACTGAGGCAACCGTGTGACTTGCCCAAGGTCACACAGCCGACACGTGGCGGAGCCGGGATTAGACACCAGATCCTCTGACTCCCAGGCTCGGGCTTTTGCCGATAGGCCGTGATGCGTCTCAGTTTTCCCTGCTGTTCCTGCTTTGCCACTTTTTTTCTTTGTTTCTTTGCATTTTTTCTATTTGTTAAGCCCTTATTATGTGCCAGGAACTGTACTAAGCGCTGGGGTAATGCCCCATTTGGGGCTCACACTCTTCATCCCCATTTTATGGATGAGCGAACTGAGGCGGGAAGTGAAGTGATTTGCCCAGGGTCACAAAGCAGGCAACTGGCGGAGGCGGGATTAGAACCTGGGTCCTTCTGACTCCCGGACCCGGGCTCTATCCCCTAGGCCACGCTGCTTCTCTTGGAACTTCCCAGTGTGATTCTGGGCTGCAGCGGCTTTTTCACCGGCCAGGCTGAGTACAACAGCCCTACAGCGTGGCTCGGTGGCAAGAGCTCGGGTTTGGGAGTCAGCGGTCATGGGTTCGAATCCCGGCTCTGCCACCTGTCAGCTGTGTGACTCTGGGCAAGTCACTTCACTTCTCTGGGCCTCAGTTCCCTCATCTGTACTAACCGTGAGCCTCACGTGGGACAACCTGATTACCCCGTATAACCCAGTTCTTAGAACAGTGCTCTGCACATAGTAAACGCTTAACAAGTACCAACGTTATTATTATTATTACTACTGAAAGCTCACCTCCTTCAGGAGGCCTTCCCAGACCGAGCCCCCCTTTTCCTCTGCTCCCCTCCCCCTCCCCATCGCCCCGACTCTCTCCCTCTGCTCTACCCTCCTCCCCACCCCACAGCACTTGCGTCCGTATTTATAATTGTGATTCTATTGATTTTGATTAGTGTGTGGATAGCTATAATTCTATTTATTTATAGTGATGCTACTGATGCCTGTTTACTGGTACTGGTGTCTGCCTCCCCGCCCTCTGGACTGTGAGCCCGTTGTGGGCAGGGATCGTCTCTCTTTGTTGCCGAACGTAATAATAATATTGGTATTTAAGTGCTTACTAATAATAATGTTGGTATTTAAGTGCTCGCTATGAGCCGAGCACTGTTCTGAGCGCTGGGGGAGATACAGGGTCATCAGGTGGTCCCACGTGAGGCTCCCAGTTAATCCCCATTTTACGATGAGGTGACTGAGGCACGGAGAAGTGAAGTGACTTGCCCACAGTCACCCAGCTGACAAGTGGCAGAGCCGGGAGTCGAACCCATGACCTCCGACGCCCAAGCCCGGACCCTTTCCACGGAGCCACGCTGCTTCTCTAGGTGCAGAGCACTTTTCTAATACTTCCCAAGTGCTTAGTACGGTGCTGTGGACCCAGTGAGCGCTCAATAAATACGACCGATTGAACGAATGCCTCTCCCAACCGTGGTTTCCCCCTCCCTGCCGGGCCCCTCCGTCAGCCACGGTCCCGGGCGGCCCCACGCAATGAGGGAGAACGAAACCGCCAGCCGCGCGCCGGAGCCACGCACGGCTCTCAGATCGCGGTTTGGCCACCAGAGGAATCATTCGAAGGATCAGCGTGGACCTCCGAATGTCCCGCTGGGTCTCGGGAAGTTACGTACCGACAAAAACAGCTAGCGAGGATAGCCGTTTCCATTTTCCAGGAGCTGATAATAACAAGAGTGGTATTCAAGTGCCTACTATGTGCCGAGCACCTTGCTGAGCGTCGGGGTGGATACAGGCGGGTGGGGTTGGACGCGGCCCTGTCCCACGTGGGGCTCAAAACGGGGGTTTTCCAGAGGAGGGGACCGAGGTACGGAGAAGTGAAGCGACTCACCCAGTGTCACCCAGCAGACGCGGGGCGGGGCCGGGATTAGAACCCGGGACCTCCCGACCCCCAGGCCCACGCTGCGAGCCGTTTTATCCGCTCTCGAATGTCTCTTCTTTTTCGGCTTGCCTTTTTTCCCGCGATGGAAACGTCGATGGCTCGTGGACTCGTTTCATCGATTCTGAAGTAGCGATTGGCAAAAGGCTGATTTTCCATCTGGCGTATTTTCGGTTACTGAGAGACTGACGTTCATTTGAGACCGGTCCTTTGACGACATGGTTTTCAAATAAAGAGGAGCTTTGGGGTTTTGTATTGCCGAAGGCCGGGGAAATCCCTTGGCCGAGCTGGGACGGGCCGACGTACTTTTTTTTGAACCTTGGCCCGCATTTTTATCATCGATGATCCCAATCTGACTCGTCTGGAACTCCGTTTAGGGAAAAGAAGACCTTTAATCCAGCCTCCTTATGGTCCACTTGAATGAATTGGAATTAAAAATAAGAGCCCATGAAGACTGATTCAATTCCAGTGCAAAATAAGCTTCTGAAGGTGTTTTGAAGAGGTCATAGAGCATGCCAGGTGGAAAACACTCGGCAAAGCTATAGCGGTTAAGATCATTATTATCTTTACTGTTAGGGTATAAAGCGCTTACTGTGTGCCAGGTACCGTCCTGAGCGTTAATCAGGTTGGACACGGTCCCTGTCCCGCTTGGGGCTCACGGTCTCAATCCCCATTTTCCAGATGATGTAACTGAGTCCCAGAGAAGCTAAGTGATTTACCCAAGGTCCCACAGCAGACGTGGCGGAGAGGGGATTAGAACCCAGATCCTTCTGATTCCCCAACCCCGTGCTCTATCCACTAAGAAAAATAATGGGAAATGATTGCGGTGTAGACAGTCGACGTGCAGGGCGTCTTTCGTATTTGCTGTACTGGGCAGTTGGGTCCTGTGGCTCTTTCTTATTTTGCAAATTATGATTTTTCTCCCCTACAGTCACGTTACTTTACAACTGGCAGATGTAAGTCTTTAACGTGGAGTCGTGTGGAACGCCTGTTCTTCATTGACTAAGAAATCTTTCTGTCCACCTAGATGAAGCGTCGTATCGAGCCGTCCGTTAAATGTTGAAATAAAGACCTGAGGCCGGGATAAAAGATCCATTTTGACCAGATTCTGTCTTTATACCTCGAAATTTCGTTTTTCTTCCCCTTTGGTCCCCAGAACCGGCGATACTGGTGGGAACTCCCGAGGTGGGGGAGTGTGGGAAAGCTCTTTTCTAGTTATAATAATATTAGACCGTAAGCCCGTCGATGGGCAGGGATCGTCTCTATCTGTGGCCGAATTGTCCATTCCAAGCGCTTAGTACAGGGCTCTGCACGTAGTAAGCACTCAATAAATACTATTGAATAAATGAATAATAATGGTGTTATTTCTTAAGCGTTAGACTGTGAGCCCGTTGTTACCGGGGAAGCAGCGTGGCTCAGTGGCAAGAGCCCGGGCCTGGGAGTCAGAGGTCATGGGTTCGACTCCCGGCTCTGCCACTTGTCAGCCGTGGGACCGTGGGCAAGTCACTTCACTTCTCTGTGCCTCAGTTACCTCATCTGTAAAATGGGGATTAACCGTGAGCCTCACGTGGGACGACCCGATGACCCCGTATCTCCCCCGGCGCTTAGAACAGTGCTCTGCCCATAGTAAGCGCTTAACGATTACCAACATTGTCATTATTATTGGACAGGGATTGTCCCTATCTGTTGCCCGATTGTATACTCCAAGCACTTAGTACAGTGCTCTGCACATAGTAAGCGCTCCATAAATAGAGAAGCAGCATGGCTCAGTGGAAAGAGCACAGGCTTTGGAGTCAGAGGTCATGGGTTCGAATATCGGCTCGGCCACTTGTCAGCCGTGTGACTTTGGGCAAATCACTTCACTTCTCGGTGCCTCAGTTCCCTCATCTGTAAAATGGGGATTAAGACTGTGAGCCCCACGTGGGACGACCTCATTCCCCTGTGTCTACCCCGGCGCTTAGAACAGTGTTCGGCACATAGTAAGCGCTTAACAAATACCAACATTATCACTGTTGAATGAATGAAGGCCGGGCACCGTACTAAGCGCTGAGGTGGACACAAGCAAACTGGGTTGGACACAGTCTCCGACCCACATGGGGCTCACAGTCTTACTAGATAAGGGGTTATCTCGAAGAGGTCATCGGTCAATAAATCGTATTTTTTGAGTGTTCACTAAATGCAGAGCACTGTACTAAGCGCTTGGGAGTGTACAATATAAATAATAGAAGCTTTCCCCGCCCACAGCGAGATTACAGTTTAGAGGGAGAGACGGACCTTCATAGAAATAAATAAATGACAGCGATGTACTTAAGCGATGTGGGGCCGGGAGGAGGGGTGGAGAGCAGCGAGGCACAGTGGAAAGAGCCCGGCCTTGGGAGTCAGAGGTCGTGGGTTCTAATCCCGGCTCCGCCACTTGTCAGCTGTGTGACTTTGGGCAAGTCACTTCACTTCTCTGGGCCTCATTCGCCTCATCTGCAAAATGGGGATGAAGACTCTGAAGCCCACGGGGGACAACCCGATTGGCTTGTATCTAGCTACCCCAGCGCTTAGGACAGTGCTTGGCCCATAGTAAGCGCTTAAGCGATACCGTCTTTATCATTATTATTAATAAAGGGAGCAAGTCAGGGTGTCGCAGAAGGGAGTGGGAGAAAGGGAAAGGAGGGCTCAGTCAGGGAAGGCCTCTCGGAGGAGATGCGAACAGCGCTTGGCACATCGTCAGCGCTTAACAGATACCATAATTATCATTCTTATTAATAAGGCTTGGAAGGGAGGTAAAAATCAATGAGCAATAGCGCTGCAAATAGAAAACGAAATCTGCTCTCTCATCAACTCCAAACTGAGTTTCCAACTGAAACAAAATGAACCGCAACAAGGAAATTATTTAGCGAGGTTGGATAAAAGCATCATAATAATGCTGGTATTTGTTAAGCGCTTACTATGTGCAGAGCACTGTTCTAAGCGCTGAGGTAGATACAGGGTCATCGGGTTGTCCCACGTGAGGCTCACAGCCTTCATCCCCATTTTACAGATGAGGGAACTGAGGCCCAGAGAAGTGAAGTGACTTGCCCACACTCACACGGCTGACAAGTGGCGGAGCTGGGATTCGAACCCATGACCTCTGACTCCCAAGCTCGGGCTCTTTCCACTGAGCCACGCTGTCTCGTTAAGGTCACCCATTTGGTTTCCAATCACTCTCCTAGGCCCGAACTCTAGGACTCGTTGGGCGCAGAGCTTCCTGTCCAGGTGGACCAACTGCTTCGGCGCTTAGAACGGTGCTTTGCAAATAGTAAGCGCTTAATAAATACCATCGTTATCATCGTTATTACTAAGCGGAGGCCGAGCAACTCCATTTTCCCTTCCTCTCTATCCCAGTCGGCGGGTCTCGAGAGGACGCCGTTTGCCTCTCCCGCCCCGTGGCGCCGAATCAAAGCCGTCCATCCGTTCCTCGCTACAAGGTCCCGTTTTCTGTTTGGTTTTTTTTTCCGTTTCTGTAACTCAGCTGCCATTTACCTGAAGAACATGGTGACGCAGTATTGGCCAGACCGCGAGCCTCCCCCTGGAGAGGCAGTCTTTCCGTTCAACATTCACGAGAACGATCGCCAGCAGATCCGCGATAACATCGTGGAAGGAATCATTCGCTCTCCAGACTTAGTGAGGTACGGTGTATTGGCGTCGATACGTGGCACGGCATTTGGGGTTTTTGAGAGGGTAAAGACCAGCCGGGACGGATCGTTGAGCTTTGAAGGAAACGAACCGACGAAGAAGGGAAGTCTAGTGACTTGAATTTTCTGCTAAATGCCCTGCGGCTTTGCGCTGAGTCCTCTTTTTGCCGTCAGCGTGAGATTTTTTCACTCTTATTTGTCTCATAAAGTTAAAGGCACCATTCCTACCGTGCCCACGTAAAATTCAATTTAGTTTGCATATTTTTAAACTTGCTTATTTTTGACTCTTTTCCTACCTTTCTCTCCCTCACTCGCTCGCTCTCTACTTCTTTCTCTCCCTCCTTCTCTCTCTGACTCTGTCTCTTTACTGTTCGGCCTCTGCTGCTGGAATCGCGACCGAACTCCTTTCGTATATTTTGACTCTATATATGGAGGTGAGGTGGACGAACAGAATTTCCTTTCCACTCGAAAGGATGATATCCGGTCACCGTGCATCGGAAGGAACAAAAAAAAAAGTCATGAATTTTCTCCTTCAGAGATTCTCTAGACTCCCAGAAATTTTCCTGTTCTGGGGTGTAGAAGAGTCAAAGTTCCAACCTGTGGCAGTTGAAAAGAGCTGGTAGTTGAGCTGTTCAAGGAGAGGGGAAGATGGTTACAAGGGAGTTGAAAGGAATCAGTCGTATTTATTGAGTGCTTAACCCTGTGCAAAGCCCTGTACTAAGTGCCTGGGAGAGTACAGGATAACAGAGTTGGTAGATACGTTCCCTGCCGACAGCGAGCTTAGAGTCTGTACCTTCCAAGCGCTTAGTACAGTGCTCTGCACATAGTAAGCGCTCAATAAATGCTAATGCATGAATGGAAGGGGAGACATGTTAATATAAATATGACATGTAATGCAAACTTAATATTGATGTAATCAAACACGGCAGACATGAATGTAAATATAAAGCAAATATGACTATGTTAATGTAAACAGACGTGACGGGCATGAATATAAACATAAAATATAATACAAACATAAATATAATGATGTAAACATGAAAGACAATATAAATGTAGAATTCACAAACAAAAGTGTATTGTAAACAAACATGACAGACATGAATATAAATATAATAATATAAGCATGAAAGACAATATAAACATAAAACACACAAACGTAAATATATTGTAAACAAATATGACAGACATTAATGTAAATATAACAACATAAACACGAAAGACAATATAAATATAAAATACGCAAATGTAAATATATTGTAAACAAAAATGACAGAAATTAATATAAATATAATAATATAAACACGAAAGACAATATAAATATAAAATACACAAACATAAATATATTGTAAACAAAAATGACAGAAATTAATATAAACATAATAATATAACCATGAAAGACAATATAAATATAAAGCACACAAACATAAATATATTGCAACATGACAGACGTTGATATAAATATAATGTAAACATGAAAGACAATATAAATATAAAATACACAAACAAATATATTGTAAACAAACATGACGGACATTAATAAAAATATAAGCATTAAAGGCGATATAAATATAAAATACACAGATACACTGTAAACAAACACCACAGACATTAGTATAAACATATCAATAAAACATGATAGATATTAATATAAAATATGAGTATACATATAATGTTAATATAAACAAACATGGCAGACCTAAGTAGAAAATGTAATACAAATGTAAATATGTTAAAATGAAAAATGACAGCTGTTAATATCAACATAAATATAATGATATAAATGCAGCAGATGTCAATATAAAATGCACATATATCATAAACAAACATGACTGATGTTAGTATAAATATAGAATATAATACAAATATACCTATGTTTATATACACAAAGATGACAGACATTAATGTAAATGTACAATACGAGCAAACACGACAGACATTAAATGCAAAATAGAACGCAAACACAGTCGTGATATTGACACGAACGAGGGTGACCGACATTAATACCAAACTTAAAATGTAATGGAAAGATAAAATAGCACAGCAATGTAAGCAAAAGTATAAAACGGATAGAGTAAAGAAAGTAAAGGTGGGGGGGAAGCGGAGGCGTGAGGCGCTCAGACACGAGCGAGGCGGGATTTGAATCCAGGGCCGCCGATCCCTTGACGCCAAAGAGGCCGTCCCGGCGGGATCGTCGTCATGGAGGAGACGTCTTCTGCCCTAGGGTCCGGGCGCGGCAGGCCCGCCTCACTCCCCTGGCCCACGTCGCGCCTCCCGTCCTCCGGCCTAGGGCCCGCGGTCAGCTCCACGGGGGTCGCTCCTCTGTAGTAAGCGCCCCCCGGCCGCCTGTCTTCCTGCTCCCCGACCCTGGGCCGTCTCCGCTCCCTCTGGCCCGGCGGCGTGGGGTTTTCTCCACGGCCCGGCCCCCGCGGACCAGCAACCCCCAACTCTCCTCCCGAACTCCCCTGAAACTCTTGAGCAGCTCCCCGGGGGGGGGGGGGGGGGGCGGCCTAACGGTTAGGCCGCCCCCCCGGCCAGCTGGAGAAGGGATGAGGCCCACTCCCATAAGTTCTAGATTCGGGAGCGTTCCCTGCCGTAAAGTTCACGGGACGTGTGCTTCAGAAACCCAACGCAGAGAATAATAATGTTGGTATTTGTAAAGCGCTTACTATGTGCAGAGCACTGTTCTAAGAGCTGGGGGAGATACAGGGTCATCGGGTTCTCCCGCGTGAGGCTCACACTCTTAATCCCCATTTTACAGTTGAGGTAACTGAGGCCCAGAGAAGTGAAGTGACTTGCCCACAGTCACCCAGCTGACAAGGGGCAGAGCCGGGATTCGAACCCGTGACCTCCGACTCCCCAGCCCGGGCTCTTGCCACTGAGCCACGCTGCTTCTCTAAGATTGGCGGGGTCAGGGAAAGCCGTATTTGGTGATTTTATCGGTCACCGACGGGGGGAAGATCACCTCTGGGGACTAACCGGAGACGGACATTTCGACGCGTGCTCCTTCCTGGACACCAGTCCTGTCGGTTTTCTTTTGCCCCCGTTCTAGCAGATTTCAGTTTATCAAGTAGCCCGTGAAGAGATTATTTTAATTTTTTCTTTAGAGGGGGAAGCCTATTTCTCCTTCTGTCATGCCAGATTTTCAAGGTGAGAGGGCCCAAAGAAGTGGTTTATTAGTACGATGGCGTTGGTTAAGCGCCCACTCCGTGCCCTGTACTAGGCCCTGGCGTGGGTAATAATGTCGGTATTTGTTAAGCGCTTACTATGAACAGAGCACTGTTCTAAGTGCTCGGGGAGATTCAGGGTAATCAGGTTGTCTTAATCCCCATTTTTTCCAGATGAGGTAACTGAGGCCCAGAGAAGTGAAGTGACTTGCCCACAGTCACAGAGCTGACAAGTGGCCGAGCCGGGAATCGAACCCATGACCTCTGGCTCCCAAGCCCGGGCTCTTTCCACTGAGCCACGCCGCTTCTCTAAAGCGGGATACAAAATAATCAGGTCGGACACGGTCCCTGTCCCGTACGGGGGCTCACGGTCTAAGGAGGAGGGAGAACAGGGTGTCAATCCCCATTTTCCAGGCCCGGGAAGTGAGGCCCAGAGAAGTGAAGCCACTTACCCGGGGTCACACACGGCAAGCATGTGATAGTCGGGATTAGAACCCAGGTCCTCTGACTCCCGGGCCCGAGCTCTTTCCACTAGGCCACGCAGTTGACTCACCGTATTTTTCCTCGGGCGACTCTTTCTTTTTTTCCTCTCTCTTCCCTCCTCTGCCTATTACAGATTTCTCTGGATGCAAACAGCATGACGTAGTCCGAAGAGCACAGGCCTGGTAGTCGGAGGGTCATGGGTTCTAATCCCGGCTCCACACCACTTGTCGGTCGTGTGACGTGGGGCGTGTCGCTTCACTTCTCTGGGCCTCAGTTCCCTCATCTGTAAAATGGGGTTTGAGTCTGTGAGCCCCATGTGGGACAGGGACGGTGTCCAACCCGATTTGTTTGGATCCGCCCCGGCGCTTAGTACAGTGCCTGGCACAAAGTAAGCGCTTAACAAATAGCGCAATTATTATTATTATTGTTTAACTGGCTATTACCTCCCCTGCACTTTTTACTTTTCAAACTTAAGGGCCAAGCTGAGCTCTGCCCTCCGTCCTGCGGAGCCCAGCACAGGACTCCTTCCGAAACTTTAGCCCTGTGTAGGAAGAGAGCACCTGGTCAGAGCTATGGCCCCCTGACCCCAGGAGGTGCGATAACAATAGTCATAATTATGGTACTTGTTAAGCGCTTACTATGTACCGAGCACTGTTCTGACCGCTGGGGTAGCTACAAGTCATCCCGGTTGGACACAGCCCCTGTCCCACCTGGGGCTCCCCTTCTCAACCCCCATTTTCCAGATGAGGCCCAGAGAAGTGAAGTGACTTGCCCGAGGTCACACAGCGGACACGGGGCGGAGCCGGGATTTGAATCCAGGTCCTTCTGACTCCCAAGCACTTACTGTGCTTTATCCACTAAGCCACGCCGATAGAGCTATTGCTCCGAAGTCTTTAGATTTTCCAACTCTGTGCAGATTCTGGGGAGAACTCAGGCATCAATCTGTTGCTATCTGTCCAGATTTTCCTCTCCCCGACCAAAGAAAACCCTCGAACGCCCCCAAAACCCACCAAAGATGAGGTTTGCTCGGATCTAATGGGGATGGATTGTAAAGCTGAACCCCAAATGAGGTGCTGAATCTTGTGAAACTCAGCAGGGTTTCTAGATAGTGGTTTGGCGATCTCTCCCATCCGAGTTATTGAGTGGAATTTTTATGTATTTAATGCGGCATTTTGAGTCCCCATTTAGGGTTGTGACATTGGGCCAAAGTTTTCTCGTAAGGAAATCGCAGGTTCCAGATTCCTCGTTTTCAGGAAATCGGACGGAGGACGTGTCCCTTGAAAACGTGGTCGTCTCTCACCGCGAGTTTCCATCTGTTCACGATATTTGGAACTGGCATTTTTTTTTTTTTTCTGGTAAAAGCAGAGATCTCTGAATTCTCAGGCAAGGGTCTTTCAGACTAACTTTCAATTGTGGTTTTGTTTCCCCCCCCCCCCATTTCACTTTCTAGGGTCCAGTTAACAATGTGCCTCCGTGCTATCATTAAGCATGACTTTCCTGGACACTGGACAGCAGTAGTTGACAAAATAGGTTATTACTTGCAATCCCAGAGCAGTGGGAGCTGGCTTGGAAGCCTACTCTGTCTATATCAGCTGGTGAAGACATACGAGTAAGTGGATTCATGTGCATAAGTGACAGTGCCAAGCTGCGATGTTTGGCCGGTGCCAGGGCTTTAATAATATTAATAATAATAATAAAATAATAATGATGATGATGGTATTTGTTAAGCGTGCCAAGCCGCGATGTTTGGCCAGTGCCAGAGCTTTAATAATAATAATAACGATGATGATGATGATGATGGTATTTGTTAAGCGCTTACTATGTGCCGAGCACTGTTCTAAGCACCGGGGGAGATCCAGGGTAATCAGGTTGTCCCACGTGGGGCTCACGGTCTTAATCCTCATTTTACAGAGGAGGTGACTGAGGCCCAGACAAGTGAAATGACTTGCCCAAAGTCCCACAGCTGACAACTGGCAGAGCCGGGATTAGAACCCACGACCTCTGACTCCCAAGCCCGGCCTCTTTCCGCTAAGCCATTTTAAAGAAGAAAACATGAAGGAAGTACAGTTCTAGAGGGATATTCCTAGACTGTATCTACCCACCAGATTCTTGTGGGTTTGTTTTTTTTTAAAATGGTATTTAAGCGCTTACTCCGTGCTAAGTACTGTTGTACAGGCTGGGCTAGATGCAAGTTCATCAGGTCAGACAGTGCCTGTCGTGCCTGGAACTCACAGACTAAGTAGGAGGGAAAACAGGTACTGAATCCTCATTTTACAGTTGGAGAAACTGAGGCCCCGAGCAGCGAAGCGACCTGCCCACATTCCCACAGCGGGCGAACGGCAGAGCCGAGATTAGAATCCGGGTCTTCTGGTTCCCAGGCCCACCCTCTTTCCCAGAAGCGTACTAATAATACTAATAATGTTGGTATTTGTTAAACACTATGTGCAGAGCACTGTTCTAAGCCCTGGGGGAGATACGGGGTAATCAGGTCGTCCCACGTGAGGCTCACAGTTAATCCCCATTGTACAGATGAGGGAACTGAGGCCCAGAGAAGTGACTTGCCCCCAGTCACACAGCTGCCAAGTGGCAGAGCTGCGATTGGAACCCATGACCTCTGACTCCCAAGCCCGGGCTCTTGCCACTGAGCCACGCCGCCTCTCTAAAGTGACTTGCCCAAAGTCATAAATGAGCGCTTAACATATGCCATCATCATTATTATTATTACAGTGCAGTTGAGCCGGTGGAGACAAACCTTGCCTTTATAGAACTTAGACCTCGGTTTTAAGAGCGAGAGCTCCAGGGTCATTTATTCATTCAATCATATCTATCGAGCTCTTTCCCACCTCACCTTTGAGCTTAGGTATGCTGAAAAAATTAAAAATGCTGTTACTAAATGCCAGGTGACTCTTTCTTTGCCTATTAAGTAAAGAACAGACACGAGCCCTTAAAGTGATGATGATGGTATTTGTTAAGCGCTTACTATGAGCCAAGCACTGTTCTAAGCGCTGGGGTAGATACGAGGTAATCAGGTTGTCCCATATGGGGCTCGCAGTCCTTATCCCCGTTTTACAGGTGAGGGAACTGAGGCACAGAGAAGTGAAGTGACTTGCCCGGGGTCACACAGCAGACCCGTGGCGGAGCCGGAACTAGAACCCATTACCTCTGACTCCCAAGCCTGGGCTCTTTCCACTAAGCCACGTTGCTTCTCATAATTATGGTGTTTAAGTGCTTACTGTGTGCCGAGCACTGTTCCGAGCACTGGGGTCGATAGAGGGTACTCACGTGGTCCCCTGTGGGGTTCACACTTTGAATCCCCATTTTACAGATGAGGTAACTGAGGTACAAAGGAGTTAAGCGACTTGCCCAAGGTCACGCAGCAGACAGGTGGCAGAGGTGGGATTAGAACCCACGACCTCTGACTCCCAAGCCCGGGCTCTTTCCACTAAGCGACACTGCTCGAGATCTGGGGGAAGGTTAGCTTATGGTTTCTCTCGCTTCGTGTGCGGGGTTTTTTCGTTTTGCTATGTTTCGGGGCGTTTTTTGGCCGCCTTTATGGTGGCTACTTTTGAAAATATTTCCAGGATATTTTTTTGGTCCCTCTAATCTTGGGCTTTCCCTTTTTTAATCGCTGTAGATACAAAAAAGCCGAGGATCGAGAACCCCTCATAGCGGCGATGCAGATATTCCTGCCTCGTATTCAGCAGCAGATCATCCAACTCCTTCCCGACCCCTCTCATTACTCTGTTCTCCTTCAGAAACAGATTCTGAAGATTTTCTATGCACTTGTCCAGGTAGGTTCGTGGTCCAGAAGGGCAGAGGACTAGTGTAATAATACTAATAATGATAATAATAATGGTGTTTAAGTGCTTACTATATGTCAGGCACTGTTCTAAGCACTGGGGCGGATACGAGCAGATGGGGTTGGACACAGTCCCTGTCCCACATGGGGCTCACGGTCTCAATCCCCATTTTTCAGATGAGGTCACTGAGGCCCAGAGAGGTTTGTCCGTTCGTTCATTCAGTCAGACGTATTCATTGAATGCCTTCTGTGTGCAGAGCACTGTACTAAGCCCTTAGAAAATGCAGTTCAGCAACAGATAGAGACAATCCCTGCCCACAACGGCCTCACGGTCTAGAAGGGGGGAGACAGACATCAAAACAAGTAAATGGGCATCAGTAGCATCAATATAAATACGTAGAATTATATACACGTCATTAATGAAATAAAGAGAATAATGAATATGTACATATATACTCACAAGTGCTGTGGGGCGGAGAGGGTGTTGGGGCGATGGGGAGGGGAGGAGGGGCAGAGGGAATGGGGGGGGGGGGGGCTCAGTGTGGGAAGGCCTCCCGGAGGAGGTGAGCTCTCGGTAGGACTTCGAAGAGGGGAAGAGAGTCAGTTTGGCGGAGGTGAGGAGGGAGGGCGTTCCGGGCCGGCGGGAGGACGTGGGCCGGGGGTCGACGGCGGGCCGGGCGAGGACGAGACCCCGTGAGGAGGTGAGCGGCGGCAGAGGAGCGGAGCCTGCGGGCCGGGCTGGAGGAGGAGAGAAGGGAGGGGAGGTAGGAGGGGGCCGGGGGATGGAGAACTCTGAAGCCAAGGTCACCCAGCGGACAAGTGGTGAAGCCGGGATTAGAACCCATGACCTTCTGTCTCCCAGGCCCGGGCTCTATCCATTACGCCAGGCTGTGTGGATTTTATGGCCACGAATAAGCCTTCTACAGCGACCTTCTCTCAGGCCTCTCCATTGGAGACTTCACTCTGCTGTCTTCTCCGGCCTCCCCGCTCTCCTCTCTTCTCCTCTCCAGTGGAAGCTTCGCTCTGCTGCCCGGACCGATAAAATAAAATAAAAAACGCAGTCATTCTGTATATGTCTCCCAGCTTCCAAAGCTTCTGATGGATGTCAGTTTCTTTCCACATCATTTGTTTGTTATGTGCCTAGAAATTTAGGTACTCCGATTCACTTGTTCATTTTTCTGAACTCTTGCTGTTGCGAGTGTTATCTGTTTCTCCTCTCCTTTCTGTTAGGTGCATATCATTTACAGTTTCCTGTCTTTTGTCTCGGGAACGGTTTTTGGGGGTGGCGATGGGCAGAAAGGGGTCCCCAAAGTGGGAGAGGAGAAAATAAGCTGGAAAATGTGCCTTGTCGTAGTAGGGTAAGAGGCTAGGATCTGTGTTCTAAATCAGCCGGTCAGTGGTGTTTATGAATCAGTGGTATTTATTGAGCGTCTACTGTGTGCAGAGCACTGTACTACGCGCTTGGGAGAGTCCCGGTCAACAGAGTTGGTAGCCACGCTCCCTGTCCGCAACGAGCCGTTGAGGGCTTACTCTGTGCAGAGCACTGTACTGTGTGCTTGGGAGAGTACGATGCAACAGTACCAGTGCTCTGTACATGGGAAGCGCTCAAAAAATACCATCAATTAATTGATTGATAGCCATGCTCCCTGCCCACAAGGAGCTTGCAGTTTCTAAAAAAAAAAAAAAAGTCACTGCCCCGGGATGTTAATAATAATAATAATAATTCTGGTATTTGTACGGTTTTTAAGCGCTTACTGTGTGTCGGGCACTGTTCTCCGTCATGACATTTCCTCTAATCTTTGGCACATACCGAGAGGTTCACAGTCGAGTGTTTAGCTACGGCTACCGGAAAGATAATTAAGCACTGTTTCTCCAAAATCATAAACTCGTTTCCTTTTTTTTTTTTGCCTTTTCTCTCCTGTTTCCCTAGTACGCATTGCCACTTCAGCTGGTGAATAACCAAACCATGACTCAGTGGATGGAGATCTTCCGCACTATCATAGACCGAACGGTGCCTCCCGTAAGAAACGACCTTTTTTTCAGTAGAATTTGTTGAGCGCTGAAGTACGCGTTGAGCCCTGTTCTAAGCGCTGAGGTAGATACAGAGTAAATAGGTTCCACACGGGGCTCACAGTCAAGTAGGAGGGAGAACGGGTTTTGAATCCCCACTTGGCAGATGAGGGAACTGGCACAGAGGAGTTAAATGACTTGCCCAAGGTCACACGACCGACAAGCGGCGGAGCCGGGATTAGAATCCAGGTCCTCTGACTCTCAGTCCTGGGCTCTTTCCATGAGGCCACGCTGCTTCTCAGTTCCACGGAATAGCAGAAGGGGCTGAGTAACAGTTTGCTTTGGGTTTATGGTACCTTTCTTCCAAAGATCAAAATCCTTTGAGGATGATTATGGTTATTATCATTTAATGGTATTCGTTAACTGCCTACTATGTGCCAGGCGCTGTTCTAAGCACTGGGATATTCGTTCATTCATTCAGTCGTATTTATTGAGCGCTTACTGTGTGAAGAGCACTGCACTAAGCGCTTGGAAAGTACAGTTCCGCAGTGAAGAGAGACGATCCCTGCCCACACCGGGCTTACAGGCTGGAAGTGGGAAGGCAGACATCAAGACAAGTAAACGGGCATCGATAGCATCAATATAAATAAATAGAATTATAGATGTGTGCATTTATACGTAAATGCTGCGGAGCGGGGAGAAGCGGGGAAGAGCAAAGGGAGCGAATGGGGGCGATGGGGCAGGGAGGGGGAGCAGAGGAAATGGGGGGCTCGGTCTGGGAAGGCCTCCCGGAGGAGGTGAGCTCTCGGTAGGGCTTCGAAGAGGGGACGAGAGTCAGTTTGGCGGAGGTGAGGAGGGAGGGCGTTCCGGGCCGGCGGGAGGACGTGGGCCGGGGGTCGACGGCGGGACGGGCGGGAGCGGGGGGACGGTGAGGAGGTGGGCGGCGGCAGAGGAGCGGAGCGTGCGGGGTGGACTGGAGAAGGAGAGTAGGGAGGTGAGGTAGGAGGGGGCAAGGGGATGGAGAGCTCTGAAACCAAGAGTGAGGAGTTTTTCTGTTTGAGAGATACGAGGTCATCAGGTCGAACACAGTCCCTGTCCCACGTGGGGCTTCCGATCTGAATCCTCATGTACAGATGAGGTAACCGAGGCACAGAGACGCGAAGTGACTCGCCCAGGTTTACACAGCAGATAGCGACAGAGCCAGGATTAGAATCCAGGGCCTTCCGACTCCCAGGCCGGTGCTCTGTCCCCTAGGCCATCACTGTCTAACTCACCTCTTTTACCTAATCTACCAGAAGGTTTGCTAAAATCGCTGTCGTTCAATTTGCAAGACCAACTATCGTCTTAATTCTGCTCATGTTTTGTAATGTACGAATTAATTCCAACACGTGCCTTTGTTCGGGTAGGAGACTTTACAGATCGACGAAGATGATAGACCAGAACTCGTATGGTGGAAGTGCAAGAAATGGGCACTTCATATAGTAGCTCGCCTTTTTGAACGGTAAGTCTCAGAAATGACAGAATAATAAGAATTGCGGTATTCGTTAAGGGCCTACTACGTGCCAGGCACGGTTCTAATTTATTGCCACTGTTCTCGTCCGTCCGTCTCCCCCGATTAGACCGTAAGCCCGTCAGAGGGCAGGGACCGTCTCTGTCTGTTACCGATCTGTCCGTTCCAAGCGCTTAGGACAGTGCTCGGCACATAGTAAGCGCTCAATAAATACTGTTGAATGAACGAATGAAAAATGCTGGGGTAGATGCAAGCTAATCGGATTGGACGCGGTCCCTGTCCCGCATAGGGCTCGCAGTCTTAATTCGCATTTTCCAGATGAGGTACCGAGGCCCAGAGAAGTGAAGCGACTTGCCCGGTCACACAGCAGACGAGTGGAGTAGCCGGGATTAGAACCCGGGCCCTTCGGACTCCCGGGCCCGGGCTCTGTCCACCAGGCCCCGCTGCTTCCCTATGGCGTTTCCCTGTCTTTTGGTTTCTTTACCACATAATTATAGTACAATTCCTTTTCTTTCCCCTTCGAACACGTTCATTTAGCACATTTTTACGGACCTGCAAACATTCCGTGAAATGGGGATCAGCCTGGGTGCATTTTGGGAGATGGAAAGATAGAGGTGGAGAAAAACAAGAACACCACCCTTTGGGAAATGGAATTTTTAGAGAACTTAATAATGTTGGTATTTGTTAAGCGCTTACTATGTGCAGAGCACCGTTCTAAGCGCTGGGGTAGACACAGGGGAATCAGGTTGTCCCACGTGGGGCCCACGGTCTTCATCACCATTTTACAGATGAGGTAACTGAGGCACCGAGAAGTGAAGTGACTTGCCCACAGTCACACAGCTGGCAAGTGGCCGAGCCGGGATTCGAACCCATGACCTCTGACTCCAAAGCCCGTGCTCTTTCCACTGAGCCATGCTGCTTCTCTAGAACTTCACCCGAGCTGCCCCGGGTCTTAGCGACAGGCAACACTTTTCTGAAATAGAGTATTTTTTTGGAAAATTATGGTATTAAGTGCTTAGTCTTTGGCAGGAGGGGTAGGTGTCTGCTGTGGGGCCTTGGGCAGGTCCCTCAACTTCTCTGTGCCTCAGTTACCTCATCTGTAAAATGGGGATTGAGACTCTGAGCCCCACGTGGGACAACCTGATTACCTTGTATTTATCCCAGCACATAAAACAATGCTTGGCACATAGTAGGCGCTTAACAGATACCATAATTATTATTATTATAATCAGGCTAGAGATGAGTTCTGTCCCACAAGGGGACTCACTTCTGAAGAGGGAGGGAGAGAGAGAAGGAATCCTCTCCCCACTTAAAAATGGTAATAATAATAATAATAATAATAATAATAGTACTTGTCAAGCGCTTACTTTTCGTTCAGTCGTATTTATTGAACGCTTACTGTGTGCAAAGCACTGTACCGTCTGCCAAGCCCCCCCTTTCCCTCCTGAGGTGTGCACTTCTAAATAGGAGGGAGTAAGATTTAACCCCCATTTAACGGATGAGGAAATGGCGGCACAAGGAAGGGAAGTGACTGACCCAAGATCACACAGCTGACAGTCGGTGGAGCTGGGATTCGATCCCAGGTCCTCCGATTCCCAGGCTCGTGTTCTTTCCCCTGGAAACCGAGGCACAGAGGGGTGAAGTGGAGGTGACTTGCTTTCAAGCTCCTTCTTCCAAGCTTCCCATTAGACTGAAAGAAATAAAAAAGACTTATTAAAAGTGGAAAAAACATGCAAAAGGTGCCGGATTCCTCTGTTCTTCTGGCCTCGCCTAGCAAAAGATTCTTCTAGATGGAAGATTTTGGTCTGAGGTATACCCTGCTGCCTCTCTATTTAGAGGGAACCAAGGAATTTGCAAACAAAAACCCCTTGGGGGAGGAGAGAGAGAGCACATTTTATTTATTTGTATTGTTGCCTGTTTACTTGTTTCGATGTCCGTCTCCCCCCTTCTACACTGTAAGCCCGGTGCGGGCAGGGATCGTCTCACTTTATTGCTGAATTGTACTTTCCGACCGCTTAGTACAGTGCCCTGCGCGCGATAAACGCTCAATAAATCCGATCGAATGAATGTGTACGTGCCTGCCTGCAGGTGCGCGAATATAAATGTTTGAAATTTCGTTTGTTTGTGTTCGAAGGTATGGAAGCCCTGGAAATGTGACAAAAGAATATTTTGAATTTTCAGAGTTCTTTTTAAAAACGTACGCGGTAGGAATTCAGCAGGTAAGGACCTTGAATTTTCAACTTAAATAAAAAAGGGTGGTTACTGAAGAGAAAACATGCAAGGTGTTATAGGGATGCTTGTGTCGTAGCGACGTTTCAAGCTTTTAAAATAGTTGAAATGAGGTAGCTACTGATCCAGATGTTTGTGGAGTGAAATAGGACCCTTTTGTACGAACAGAATTTGGAGAACTGGTACGGTGTCGGTTATCTATCGAAGGAGGAACGAGGTATATCTTAGTTATTATGGTGTTTCTTTAGATCTTACTAGTTGCCAAGCTTTGCGCCTAAATGCCGTGGTAGATCATCGGATCCAGTCCCAGCCCCACACAGGGCTCACAGCCTCAGAGGGAGGAAGAGCAGGGTACGGTCTCATTTTACAGATGAGGAAACTGAGGCTCGAGTCAAGCGACCTACCCAAGGCCACCCGAAAGGCAAAGGGCAGGGCTGGGATTCAAACTCCCGTCTCCCGATTCTCAGACCAGGACTTTTTGCGGTGAAACAATGTTGTCGCCCACAGAAACCCATTAAAACTTAATTGAATGCAAATTCAGGTGAGTTTATGCTCTCTTGTTTACTGGGGAATTAGGGCAGATCGGTCATCTGCCTCTTTTCCCCCTTTTCCTTCTTTTCCCCCCATTTCCCTCTGCTCCTCCCCCTCTCCCGTCCCATCCCCTCAGCGCCGTACCCGTCCGCTCGACTGTATATATTTTCATTACCCTATTTATTTTGTTAATGAGATGGACGTCGCCTCGATTCCATTTATTTGCTGTTGTTTTAATGAGATGTTCTTCCCCTCGATTCTGTTTATCGCCATCGTTCTCGTCCGTCCGTCCCCCCCGACTAGACCGGAAGCCCGTCAGAGGGCAGGGACCGTCTCTGTCTGTTACCGATCTGTCCATTCCAAGCGCTTAGTCCAGTGCTCTGCACATAGTAAGCGCTCACTCAATACTATTGAATGAATGAATGAATCTGGGCTTCCCGTCTATAAGATGGGAACGAATGGCAGATCTTCATTTTCACCGTATCCTTGCACGTAAAAAGACAGCACCCGCTATTGAAGTAGTTCCTGAGCAGGTCCGTCCCTTTCGGGGTCGCTCTGTGGAAGAACGCGTGAGAAGCAGCGTGGCCTGGTGGATTGAGCCCAGGCCTGGGAGTCAGAAGGTCATGGGTTCTAATGCCGGCTCCGCCACTTCTCCGCTGGGTGACCTCGGCCAAGTCGCTTGGCTTCTCTGTGCCTCGGTCACCTCATCTGTAAAGTGGGGATTAAGATTGTGAGCCCCATGGGGGACGGGGACTGTGTCCAACCCGATTACCTTCTATCTACCCCGGCGCTCAGGACGGTGCTTGGCACATCGTAAGCACTTAACAAATGCCATCAGCGTGGCTCGGAGGAAAGAGCATGGGCTTGGGAGTCCGAGGTCATGGGTTCGAATCCCGGCCCTGCCGCTTGTCAACTGTGTGACCGTGCGCAAGTCACTTCACTTCTCTGGGCCTCAGTTCCCTCATCTGTAAAATGGGGATTAAGACTGTGAGCCTCACGTGGGACGACCCGATGACCCTGTATCTACCCCAGCGCTTAGAACGGTGCTCTGCACGTAGTAAGCACTTAACAAATACCGACGTTATCATTAGTAGCAGTAGTAGTAGCAGCGTATCGTTAATACTGTTGCTATTATGATTAAGAACTGTAGAAAACTGACCTCCAAAAGGATCTGCAGTTGGTTTGAAGAGTTTTCTCAAGAGGAGACTCTAAAAGGCAGCCTCGTAAAGGGAGGAGAAGCGCTTAGCGCAGCGCGCTGCACGGACAGAGTACTCAATGGCCGTTGAATAAGGTAAAAGGGAGCTCTGGGAAACTGACAAATCTCTGAGGAGAAAGAACCAGCCAGTTTTCTCAACTAGCAGCATTATAGTCACTTAATCTTAAAGTTTCAAACGGCTGTTCGGTAAATAGCACCGCCCAAATCTGTGTTCTCTTGTAACTCTTTAAAAGCGGACCTTTATTTTTGTAGCGCTTTGCTCTTTTTCTTTTCTCCTCTTTCTGCCACTGACACTGGTGTAATGTGCAGGATATTCCTGGCTTTGGAAACTGGACATGAAGATGTCGGTATTTCTCTGTATGGTCGTATCTCCGTTTTCAGCAATCATAATAACGTTGGTATTTGTTAAGCACTTACCGTGTGCCGAGCACTGCTCTAAGCGCTGGGGGAGACACGGGGGACTCGGGTAGTCCCATGTGGGGCTCGCAGTCTTAATCCCCATTTTCCAGATGAGGTCACTGAGGCCCAGAGAAGTGACTTGCCCAAAGTCCCCCAGCTGACAAGCGGCAGAGCCGGGATTAGAACCCGTGACCTCCGGCTCCCAAGCCCGGGCCCTTTCCACCGAGCCACGCCGCTTCTCGAACCCTCCCCCGGCGAGGCTGTCAGTTTGAGCGATCTGCCATTAGAGAAGTCCGTTTGAGGAAATCTCTTCAGTTGCCATTCCAGAAGATGATCCGACACAGACGATCCCCTCGTTAGCCGCTAGTCAGAATCCCGCCTGGGCGAACGACGTCCCTGTTGGACGCTTCGCGGAAAAACCCAACCGAATACAGGGGATTCTCCTCCAGAGCGGGCGTTGGGTGTCCTCGAGGAGCCTTGAGTTAGGAGGAGACCGCATTTTAGCGACCCGCGACTGAATGGTTTGGGTTAGATGGTTCAGAGTGCAGATTTCCAAATTCTTCCGCCCGCTACGGTCAGAACGCCGCCTATCCCTTGGCCGCTCATCATCAGAATTTATCGTGTTAAGTAGCGTGCGCGTCGCGGCTTGACAGAAACTAGACGCTCCGGAAGCCCCGTCTACCCCTCTGCCAAACATCCTTGCCCCGCCGCGTGGACTCGGTTATACCCGGAGCAGACTCCCGCGGCGGGAAGAGCATTCCCTACTTCTCGCGTTACTCTGCGTCCGGATCGTGTGACGACGACGCCGCGTGTCTTAACGGCCCTGGATTCATTCATTCAGTCGTATTTATTGAGCGCTTACTCTGTGCAGAGCACTGTACTAAGCGGCTGGGAATGGACAGGTCGGCAACAGATAGAGACAGGCCCCGCCCTTGGACGGGCTTACGGTCTAATCGGGGGAGACGGGAGACGGGGCGACCTGGACGTAACGAACAAGGTGTTCGTTTAGCCGCCCGACCGACCGGAAGCTCAACGGTCTGTCGCTCCTGTAGCACCGTGATTGCGAATTCGAGGGGGAGGTCTCGGAATTCCGTAATGGCTTGAGGGTTTTCCGGGGCGGGCTACTCCCTCCGGACGTGTTCTTCGGTCGCCTTCTCCGGGCTCGGTCGCATCTTTCACCCTTTTCCCGGCGGGAGACGCCGTCCCTTGGCCGTTCCCCAGAAGCCCCGTTCCGGGAGGCGCCGCGGTCTAGTGGTTAGGGCGCCGGCCTGGGTTCCGATCCCGGCTCCGCCACTCGTCTGCTGGTGAGCTGGGGCAAGTCACTTCGCTTGTCTGGACCTCAGTTACCTCATCCGTAAAATGGGGAGGAAGACTGTGAGTGGGGGATAGGGATTGTGTCCAACTTGATTAGCTTGTATCTCTCCCAAAGCACAGGACACATGATAAGCGCTTAAAAATACTATTATTAGTAGTAGTATTATTCACCCAGCGGCCTGACACGCTGTGAGAAATGCCCGCCCTCCTGAGCAGTCGGAATTGCTTCTGGTTGGCCGGGGGGATTCCGATCCCGATCCCTGGAAAGGGATGGAAGACTTGGTGGGAGTTAGTATTGTTCTCGTTCTCCCCCGATTAGACCGTGAGCCCGTCAAAGGGCAGGGACCGTCTCTATCTGTTACCGATCTGTCCATTCCAAGCGCTTAGTACAGTGCTCTGCACATAGTAAGCGCTCACTCAATACTATGGAAAGAATGAATGAACGAGTGAATAGTAATGACTACAGTACTGCAGCGTGGCTCAGTGGAAAGAGCCCGGGCTTTGGAATCAGGGGTCATGAGTTCGAATCCCAGCTCTGCCACTTGTCAGCTGTGTGACTGTGGCCGAGTCACTTCGCCTCTCTGGGCCTCAGTTCCCTCATCTGGAAAATGGGGACAAAGACTGTGAGCCCCACGTGGGACGACCTGATTCCCCTGTGTCTACCCCGGCGCTTAGAACAGTGCTCTGCACGCAGTAAGCGCTTAACAAATACCAACATTTTTAAGCGCTTACTAGGTGCCAAGCACTGTTCTAAGCGCTGGAAGGAAGCCCTAGAAAGACTGTCCCAGGCTCCTTGTTCGGATGGCTCATCTTTGGGGATTAAGAGGGTGAGCCCCATGTGGGACAGGGACCGTGTCCAACCTGATGGGCTTGAATCTACCCCAGTGCTTCGTTTAGTGACTCGCACACAGTAGGTGCTTAAAGTCAGAGGTCGTGGGTTCGAATCCCGCCTCTGCCACTTGTCAGCTGTGTGACTGTGGGCAAGTCACTTCACTCCTCTGTGCCTCAGTTACCTCATCTGTATAATGGGGATTAAAAAACCGTGAGCCTCACGTGGGCCAACCTGATCACCCTGTATCTACCCCAGCGCTCAGAACAGTGCTCTGCACATAGTAAGCGCTTAACAAATACCGACCTTATTATTATTATTATTAATTGTTATTGTTGTTATTATTCCCCCCCCCCCACCCCCCGCCCCAGCTCCACCCTAGCTTTCAGGGCTTCTTGAGTCAGAGAGGATTGACTAGTGTGGCTTGACTCTTCTGGCAAGAGCAGCAGCCTGGGTACTAGTTAGCCATAGGTAGGGGTAGGAAGCCCCCTAAGCCTAGGCTGCTATTTCTTGCGGTCGCTTGCTTGGGATGGTAAGTATCTGGGTCACTTGTGAGTTTTTTTCATTTTTTTCAAGGTGTCTGTTAAGCGCTTACTATGTGCATTTTACAGATGAGGGAACTGAGGCCCAGAGAAGTGAAGTGACTTGCCCACAGTCACACAGCTGACAAGTGGCAGAGCTGGGATTCGAACCCATGACCTCTGACTCCAAAGCCCGCGCTCTTTCCACTGAGCCACGCCGCTTCTCTATCCAGCCCAGACACCGGGGTGGATGCCAGCCAATTGGGTTGGACCCAGCCCCGTCCCACAGTCTCAGTCCCCATTTTACAGATGAGGGAACTGAGGGCCTGGGAAGTGAAGCGGCTTGCCCAAGATCCCGGTGGGGCCGGGATTAGAACCCACCACCCTCCGGCCCCCAGGCCCGGGCTCTGTCGGCTAATCCGTGCCGCTCCCCTGTTGCCATCCCCCGGCCGGCCGGCAGCTCGGGGCCCTCCCAGCGCAGCCTCGTGAGTGCCTGCGTCTCTTACGGCCGGGCCGGGCGCCTCGAAGAGACGGAGACGCGGGCGTCCGATAATGCCGCTCTTCAGCCCTGATTCCCCGCCGTTGACGGGATGGGAGTGGAAACGGACACCCTTTCACATCTGAAACGGCCGCCTGGAGATCCGTCTTTTACGGGCGGGCGTGACTCCGTGGCCCGTCTGATCAGAACCTGAACGAGCTGTAGCTCAGAATATTTCCGTTCAGGTAGAAGTGAAGTTTCCAGCGGGCTTTTAAAAGGCCTCCGGGGACATCAGAGACGGCCTGGGGTAATTCCGAGTTTGGACTCCGTCCACTTTGGGTGAAATCTAGGGAAGCCCCAGCGCTTCCCGACAGAGTCGAGACAACTGTGCCGTCCCGATGCCTACTTGGTTACTTGTCGCGACGGGAATGGGGTTTTTAAAGATGCGAGGCGCCACCCTGTTTTTGCTGCGAAGTTTCACCTCTCCCTTTTCTTTTTTTTGAAATATCCTTTCCATCAGGTGCTCTTAAAAATTCTAGACCAGTATCGGCAAAAAGAATACGTGGCTCCGCGAGTCCTTCAGCAGACGCTGAACTACATGAACCAAGGAGTCATTCATTCCGTCACCTGGAAACAGATGAAACCGCATATTCAAGTAAGGGTCAGACGGCACTTTCCCACAGTGATTTCCGCGACGGTGTCGACTCCAAACCCGAGGCGTAACTTCCCTCCAGGAGATGATGGCATTTAAAGTCCGATAGCTTTTCCGCAAGTGATCGGGTGGGAGCCGTGGGAAGCCGAGAGAAGCACTTGAGGTGGCACGTAGTTATTCAATCGGGGTCTCTCTGCGGATATTTAAATACCAATTCTCCCCCCTCCCCTGGGTTTTTCAGGCTGCTGGTTCTAATAACTGCGGTATTTGTTAAGCGCCTACTCTGTGCCGGGCGCTGTACTAAGCGCTGGGGTGGATACAAGCAAATCAGGTCGGACCCAATCCCCGTCCCATATGGGGCTCACAGTTTCAATCCCCGTTTTGTGACTGTCACAGTTTTTTGCTCTGGTGGGAGACTTTTGCCTCTTAGATGGAAATCTGTGGCTTGGCACGTTAATGATAATGATGGTATTTGTTAAGCGCTTACTATGTGCAGAGCACCGTTCTGAGCGCTGGGGGAGATACAGGGGAACCAGGTGGTCCCACGTGAGGCTCACGGTTAATCCCCATTTTACAGAGGAGGGAACTGAGGCACAGAGAAGTGAAGCGACTCGCCCTCAGTCACACAGCTGACGAGTGGCAGAGCCGGGAGTCGAACCCGTGACCTCTGACTCCGAAGACCAAGCTCTTTCCACTGAGCCACGCTGCTTCCCTATTTCCCTATTTCGGGGAATATCCCCAGTGTTTTTTCAGGATAAAGGAGAATAGAAGGTGGGATATCAGGGAATCGAAGGGCATTTATTTACAGATAGCAGGTAGTTAGCCGTGGTATAAGGAACTACTGTGTAATTGTCGACTGAATTTGTATTTCTCGTTAATATGCTCTAAACCTATAAAATGTTGTCACCCTTCCTTAGGAAAATCTCTGATTTTGGAGTATTTCAGGGGGAAAAATATTTTCTGCCTTGGTTGTCGAGACACGAGTCCAGTCTTGTTTAGAAAGCATTTGCTTTGTCTGGATTTTATAGATGTTGTACTTGTCTCTCTTTTTTTTTTTTTAACGGTATCTGTTAAGCACCCACTATGTGCCGGGCGGTGTATTAAGTGCTTGGGGTAGATACAGCTAATCAGGTCGGACACACTCCGTGTCTCTCGTGGGGCTCGCGGTCTTAGTCCCCGCTATACAGACAGGGTAACTGAGGCCCAGAGGAGAGAGGTGACTTGCCCCAGGTCCCTCAGCAGACGTGGCGTAGTGGGTAGAGCACGGGCTCGGGAGTCAGAAGGTCATGGGTTCTAATCCCTGCTCTGCCGCTCGTCTGCTCTGTGATAAGTACGGTGCTCTGCACCCAGTAAGCGCTCAGTAAATACGATTGAATGAATCTTGGACAAGTCACTTCTCTGTACCTCAGTTCCCTCATCTGTAAAATGGGGAGTAAGACCGGGAGCCCCACCTGGGCCAGGGACGGCGTCCAATCTAATCTGCTTGTGTCCACCCCAGCGCTTAGTACAGCGTGTGACACATAGTAAGCGCTTAACAGATACTATTATTAGGTGGTGGAGCCGGGATTAGAACCCAGATCCTTCTGACTCCCAGGCCCGGGCTGAATCCATTAGGCCACGCTGCTTCTCTATTTCTCCCTTCCCCTTTCCTCTCCCTCATGTTCTTCTTCCTGGTCAGTGTCCTCAGTTCTCCTTAGGTCTGGCTCTTCTCCATTTACTCGTGTGCGCGCTCTCTTTGCCCCTCTCTACTTCTTCTCATCCTCCTTTCCCTTGACTACAGGATGTTCCTCTCGTTCTCAGGATTCTCCTTACTTGTACAGTGCTCTGCACACAGTAAGCGCTCAATAGATACCACTGAATGAATGAATACCATTTAAAAAAGCACAGAGAGAAATACACCATCTCTAAAATCCAGACAAAGCCAATGTTTTCTGTACAAGATTGGGCTTGTGTCTCGAAAACCAAGGCAGAAAATATTCTCCCCCCTGAAATGGTCCCACGTCAGAGATTTTCCTAAGGAAGGTAACAGCATTTTGTAGGTTTAGAGGATATTAATGAGAAAAACAAATTTCCTGGGCCTTTTCATCACCATGCATCATTTTCTTTTTTCTCCTCTTTCTGCCCCTCTCCCCTCGACGTCTCTTCTCCGTTCCCCCTCGCCGTCAGACCTGAAACTCGTCCTCTCTCTTTGCCTGTACCAAGTGCTTTGCTTTGTGCCGTTCTCATCGGTGTAGACGACGCTGTTATCCTCCCCATCTCACAAGCTCACGGTGCTCTGCACACAGTAAGCACACAGTAAATACGATCGAATGAACAAGCCCGTAACCTTGGCGTTATCCCCGGGACGTGGCTCTCATTCAAGGCTCACACATTCGATCTGTCACCGGATCCCGTCGGCTCTACCTCAGCAACAAATCTAAAATCCACCGATTCCTCTCCGTTCTAATAATTATAAATAATAGCGCGCTTACTATGCCAAGCGCTTTTTTAAGCACTGGGGTCGATTCAAGTTAGTTCGGGCACATTCCCTGTCCCACATAGGGCTCACACTCTTAACCCCCATTTTACGGATGAGGGAACCGAGGCCCAGAGCATTCATTCATTCAGTAGTATTTATTGAGCGCTTGCTATGCGCAGAGCACTGAACTAAGCGCTTGGAATGGACAAATCGGTAACGGAGACAGTCCCCGCCCTCTGACGGGCTCGCGGTCTAATCGGGGGAGACGGGCGGACGAGAACAATGGCAATAAACAGAATCGAGGGGATGAACGTTTCATTAAAACAATAGCAAATAATTAAAACAATAGAGCAGTGAAGTGACTTGCCCAGGATCACAGAGCAGACGTGTGGCGGAGCCGGGATTAGAACCCGTGACCTTCTGACTCCCAGGCCTGGGCTCTACCCACTAAGCCATGCTGCTGTTCCAAGTATTACCGTGCCGATGGAAGAACTGTTCCTCTCCCGCCCGGACTACCGCGTCCACCTCCTTGCTCACCTCCCCGTCTCCTGTCTTTCCTCCCCTCCGCTCTTAACTTCACTCTGCTGCCCCGGTGGTTATTCTAAAAAAGAGTTCAGCCCACCCTCAAAGCATTCACATCTCCTCCGAGAGGCCTTCCCTGATTAAGCCCTCTTTTTCCCGGCTCGTTCTGCCTTGGCCCGTGCATTTGGATCTGTGACGTTTGGACATGTGATATTCGCCCCACCTCCCAACCCCACAACACTCATTCATGTACCTATCTTTAAATGATATGTGATAAATTACCCCTCTGTTCGGATTAATGTCCGTGAATACGCTTAATGTCCGGCGCTTAGAACCTCCAGTGGTCGCCCGTCCATCTCTGCGTCGAAAAGAAACTCCTCGCAATCGGCTTTAAAGCTTTCCATCCCCTTGCCCCCTCCTACCTCACCCGCTCCTCTCCTCCAATCCAGCCCGCGCTCTTCGCTCCTCCAATGCCAGCCTTCTCCTCGTACTTTGATCCCGTCTATCTCGCCCACCTCTGGCTTGGAGGAAGCGGCGTGGCTCGGCGGAAAGAGCGTGGGCTTGAGAGTCGGAGGTCCCGCGTTCAAATCCCGGCTCGGCCGCTTGTCGGCCGCGTGACTTCGGGCGTCACTTCTTTGTGCTTCCGTCACCTCATCTTTAAAACGGGGATTAAGGCCGCGAGCCCCACGTGGGACAGCCTGGTCGCCTTGTATCCGTCCCAGCGTTTAGAATAGTGCCTTGCGCATAGTAAGAGCTTAATAGGTGCCGTTATTTTTATTATTATTATTGGAAGTTTCTCCTTCAGCAATCGTAATAATAATTCCGGTATCTGTTAAGCGCTTGCTATATAATAATGATGTTGGTGTTTGGTAAGCGCTTGCTATATAATGATAAAGTTGGTATATGGTAAGCGCTAACTATGTGCAGAGCACTGTTCTAAGCGCTGGGGTAGGCACAGGGGAATCAGGTCGTCCCCCGTGGGGCTCCCAGTCTTCAGCCCCATTTTACAGATGAGGGAACTGAGGCACAGAGAAGTGAAGGGACTTGCCCACGGTCACACAGCTGACGAGTGGCAGAGCACGGGATAGCTGAGGCCCGGGGAGGTGAAGCCACCTGCCCCAGGTCACCCAGCAGACAGGAGGTGGAGCCGGGATTAGAACCCAGGTCCTTCTGACTCCCAGGCCCGGGCCCTTTCCACTAGGCCACGCTGCTTCTGGATTCTGGTCCCATCCTGGCGGTCCTCTCTGCCGACTCGACCTCCGGCGGTCTCCGTCCCCCTCACGCGAGGTTTGCAGGGGCAGCACTAGAAGCGGCGAGACCGTAGGCTGGTCACTGGCCCGGCCGGATTCTTGAGTTTCACTCACACCCTTGAAATAATAATAACGTTGGTATTTGTTAAGCGCTCACTACGTGCCGAGCACTGTTCTAAGCGCTGGGGGAGACACAGGGGAATCGGGTCGTCCCACGTGGGGCTCCCGGTCTTAATCCCCATTTTCCAGATGAGGTCACTGAGGCACCGAGAAGTGAAGTGACTCGCCCAAAGTCACACAGCTGACAGGTGGCCGAGCCGGGGTTCGAACCCATGACCTCTGACTCCAAAGCCCGTGCTCTTTCCACTGAGCCATGCTGCTTCTCTAATGTGCCGGAACTGTGGGGTATTCATTCATTCGAGGGGTATTTGCTCCGTAAGCAGGGGATGTGTCTGTTTATTGTTGCATCGTACTCGCCTGAGCGCTTAGTACGGTGCCCTGCACACAGTAAGCGCTCAATAAATGCGATTGAACGAATGATTTATCGGACGGCTTTATTGGAGAAACATTTCTCGGAGAAGTTAGCGGAAAGGAGTCAGGAGGATTTGGGTTCTAATCCCATTCTGCCGCTTGTCTGCTGCGTGACCTTGGGCAAGCCACATCACTGCTCTGTGCCTCAGTTCCCTCATCTGGAAAATGGGGATTAAGACTGTGAGCCCCATGGGGGACAGAGACTGCCTCTAACCTGTTCTCGTCTGTCCGTCTCCCCCGATTAGACCGTAAACCCGTCAGAGGGCGGGGACTGTATCTGTTACCGATGTGTACATTCCAAGCGCTTAGCACAGTGCTCTGCACATAGTAAGCGCTCCATAAATACTACTGAATGAATGAATAACCTGATCAGCTTGTATCCACTCCAGAGTTTAGAACAGTGTCTGGCACACAGAACTTATCCAGCCTGATTAGCTTACATCTATCCCAGGGCTTAGTACAGTGCCTAGCACATAGAAAACACTTAACAAATACCATTAAAACCTCCCCCGGAGCCATTTGTTCTACATGGGACCGAGTAAAAATGAATCTTCTCCATATGGAGCTCCATATTTTGCAAAACTCAGACAGAAACATAGAAATGGGAGTAAGGGGGAGAATAAAACCTTTAAAACTAAGAAAAAGGCCTTAAACAAGTGCCGTTCATTTTTCCTTCGTGCTCTCTGATTCTGTGTCCTTTTGCAAAGCTCAGAAAGAAACATAGACAGAAATGGGAGTAAGGGGGAGAAGAAAACCTTTAAAACTAAGAAAAAGGCCTTAAGCAAATATTGTTCATTTTTCCTTCGTGCTCTCTGATTCTGTGTCCTTTTGCAAAGCTCAGAAAGAAACACAGAAATGGGAGTAAGGGGGAGAATAAAACCTTTAAAACTAAGAAAAAGGCCTTAAGCAAATACTGTTCATTTTTCCTTCGTGCTCTCTGATTCTGTGTCCTTTTGCAAAGCTCAGAAAGAAACATAGACAGAAATGGGAGTAAGGGGGAGAAGAAAACCTTTAAAACTACGAAAAAGGCCTTAAGCAAATGCTGTTCATTTTTCCTTCGTGCTCTCTGATTCTGTGTCCTTTTGCAAAGCTCAGAAAGAAACATAGAAATGGGAGTAAGGGGGAGAATAAAACCTTTAAAACTAAGAAAAAGACCTTAAGCAAATGCTGTTCATTTTTCCTTCGTGCTTTCTTATTCTGTGTCCTTTTGCAAAGCTCAGAAAGAAACATAGAAATGGGAGTAAGGGGGAGAATAAAACCTTTAAAACTAAGAAAAAGGCCTTAAGCAAATGCTGTTCATTTTCCCTTCGTGCTTTCTGATTCTGTGTCCTTAGAATATATCCGAGGAGGTGATTTTCTCCGTGATGTGCTACAAGGATGAGGATGAAGAGTTGTGGCAAGAGGATCCATATGAGTATATTCGCATGAAATTTGGTAATGGTTTGAGGTGTTCGCTGTTACATAATCTATGTCAATTTTTCTTTTGGAGAGCTCTACGAAAGTTCTAAGCAAAGTTCATGCACAACCGATGAGCTTCTAGTATTCTGTTAAATAGGATAATATATTCAGGTCAATAAATTTGTTATTATTATTAGTGGAAGCGGCATGGCTCAGGGGATAGAGCATGGGCCTGGGAGTCAGACGGTCATGGGTTCTAAGCCCGATCCGCCACCGGTCTGCTGTGTGGCCTTGGACAAGTCACTTCACTTCTCTGGGCCTCGGTTACCTCAACCGTAAAATGGGGATTAAGACTGTGAGCGCCATGTGGGACAGGGACCGCGTCCAATCTGATTCTCTCGTCTCCACACTAGAGCTTAGTACGGTGCCCGGCACGTCGTAAGTGCTTAACAGAGGCAGGTATTGATTCAGTCGTATTTATTGAATGCTTGTTGTGTGCACAGCACTGTACTGAGCGCTTGGAAAGTACAATTCAGCAGCAAAAAGAGACAATCCCTGCCCACGACGAGCTCCCAGTCTAGAAGGAGGGAGACAGACATCAAAACAAGTAAACAGGCATCAGTAGCGTCAATATAAATAAATAGAATTAGAAATATACATAGGCACATCAAAACAAGTAAACTGGCATCAATAGCATCGATATGAATAGAATTAGAAATAAATGGTGGTATCTGTTAAGCGCTTACTGTGTGCAGAGCACTGTTCTAAGCGCTGTGGGGGGGTATTCGAGGTGATCAGGTCGTCCCACGTGGGGCTCACGGTCTTCATCCCCATTTCACAGACGAGGGAACTGAGGCCCAGAGAAGCGAAGTGACTTGCCCAAGGTCACACAGCTGACAAGCGGCGGAGCTGGGACGAGAATCCACGACCTCCGACTCCCAAGCCCGGGCTCTTCCCACTGAGCCGCGCTGCTTCTCACGTCAGAGCAAGTAAACAGGCGATAGAATCAATATGAATTGAATTAGAGATCTATGCGCGTTAGACCGAGTAAAACAGGCATTAATATAAATAGAATTATAGATATGTACATATATCTAGTTTTGATGATAAGCATCCGATCAGTTCGGTTCCTCTCACATCACCCAGCCGATCTCCTGCTCCGGCCCAGCCCGCGCGTTCCACTCCCCTGACGCAGCTTATTCAGAGAAGCAGCGTGGCTCAGTGGAAAGAGCCCGGGCTGGGGAGTCAGGGGTCCTGGGTTCGAATCCCAGCTCCGCCACCTGTCAGCTGTGTGACCGTGGGCAGGTCACTTCACTTCGCCGGGCCTCAGCTCCCTCGTCCGTAAAATGGGGATGGAGACCGTGAGCCTCACGTGGGACACCCTGATTCCCCTGTATCTCCCCCAGCGCTTAGAACAGTGCTCTGCCCATAGTAAGCGCTCAACGAATACCAACATTATTATTATTCGCCGGGCCCCCGTCTCGTCCCTCTCGCCTTCCGACCCCTTTCCCGCATCCTCCCTCTGGCCCGCGACTCCCTCTCCCTCCCTCTACGGCAGATCACCCCTCTCCCTTCTGCGCTGTCTGATCGTCTGGTGTCCGCTCCACCATCAGCCCTACGCCACTTGTGCACATAATTTTAAATCATTCATTCCTTTTCCCGTCCCTCTCCCCCTCTAGACTCTAAGCTCGTTGTCGGCAGGGAACGTGTCTGCCAGCTCTGTATTGTACTCTCCCAAGGGCTAAGGACAACTCCGCACACAGTGCCGGGCCCTGTACTAAGCGCCGGGAGGTTACAAGCCAATCGGGTCGGAGGTTGTCCCCGTTAATGATAATGTCGGGATTTGTTAAGCGCTTACTATGTGCGGAGCGCTGTTCTAAGCGCCGGGGGAGATACAGGGTCATCGGGTTGTCCCGCGTGAGGCTCCCAGTCTTCATCCCCATTTTCCAGATGAGGGAACGGAGGCCCAGAGAAGGGAAGCGACTCGCCCACAGTCACACAGCTGACAAGGGGCAGAGCCGGGATTCGAACCCGTGATCTCTGACTCCCAAGCCCGGGCTCTGTCCGCTGAGCCACGCTGCTTCCGTGAGGGGCTCTCAGTCTCATTCTCCATTTTACAGATGAGGGAACTGAGGCCCAGAGAAGTGAAGTGACTTGACCGAGGTCACATGGCAGAGAAGTGGCGGAGGCGGGATTAGAACCCATGACCGCCTGTCTCCCAGGCTCCTGCTCTATCCACTGTGCCATGCTGCTTCTCTAAAAAGAAATACCATCGATAATAATGATAATGTTAACTGTGGTATTTGTTAAGCCCTTACTTTGTGTCAAGGTAGATACAACATGATCTTATCAGGCGGAGTCCCTGTCCCACTTAGAGAAGCAGCGTGGCTCAGTGGCAAGAGCCCGGGCTTGGGAGTCAGAGGTCATGGGTTCAAATCCCGCTCTGCCACTTGTCAGCTGTGTGACTGTGGGCCAGTCACTTCACTCCTCTGGGCCTCGGTTCCCTCATCTGTAAAATGGGGATTTAACCGTGAGCCTCACGTGGGGCGACCCGATGACCCTGCATCTCCCCCAGCGCTTAGAACGGCTCTGTGCTCTGCACACAGTAAGCGCTTAACAGATACCAACGTTAGTATTATTATTACTTGGGACTTACTGTCTGGGGGACAGGAGAAGAAGGGGAATCGAATTCCTATTTTAGAGATAAGGAAACTGAGGTACGGAGCAGTGAAGTGACTTGCCCAGAGGTCACAAGGCCGGCAAACTGGGAAGCAGAGCCACCTAGAGAAGAGAAGCCCGGGCCCGGGAGTCAGGACCTGGGCTCTAATCCCAACTCCGCCCCTTGTCCGCTGCGGGCCCTTGGGCAAATCGCTGCACTTCTCTGTGCCTCGGTTTCCTCACCTGTAAAATGGAGATGAAGATTCCGAGGCCCGTGTGGGAGAGGGACAGGTCCCGTGACTTGCAGGCCTGTGCTCTTTCCATTCAGGCAGGCTGCTTCTCAAATCTGAACGGTTATGGTACGAAAACGACAGAAATGACCTTTATACCAAAACGGGTTATTCCCTTCGTAAGTGCCCGCCGCAGAGCTCGACCAGGGTTAGGTCTTGCAGCTGAAGCGGAAGGGAGAGGACGGGAACCGAATGCAGATCGACCCACTTATCCTGCGATTCTTTCCCTTTCGTCGTTTACAGCGCAATCCTCCCTAAGTCCCACACGGTTCTCTTCTCTGTGTAGCGGAATGATATTTCTGGGGGAATTTCGAGAGCTGTTTTGTATGACTAGGTCGCATTTCAAAAGTTATAAAATCTGAAAGTTTTCCAATGCAGATTGTAACCTGATTCTGTCGTCTGAAATCTTAGATGTGTTTGAAGACTATGCTTCTCCCACAACCGCAGCCCAGAATTTCTTATATACCGCAGCAAAGAAAAGAAAGGAGGTATTTAAACTTTATGACATCTTCACGCACTGCAGTCCCTTTAAAGCAATAATAATAATTATTATTATGGTATCTGTTAAGGGCTTACTATGTGCTAAGCACTGTTCTGAGCGCTGGGCTGGATGGAAGCCGATCGGGTTGTCTCAAGTGGAGCTCCCGGTCTTAATCCCCCTTTTACAGAGGAGGTAACTGAGGCCCAGAGAAGTGAAGCGACTTGCCCAAAGTCACACAGCTGACAAGTGGCGGAGCCGGGATTAGAACCCAAGTCCTCTGACTCCCAAGCCCGGGCTCTTGCCACTGATCCACGCCGCTTCTCCTTGTAATACTCTTTCTCCCGGAAATGGAGAAGAAACTTTTTATAGTAAGATTTAGCCAATGAGTAGTATCTTTTGTGTGCGGAAAGCTGAATTAAGCGGTCGGGAGAGCGTAACGGAACGAGTAGACCCTTGGTCTCAAGAGCGTTCAGTCTAATGGGAGGCGGGCACGGAAAGAAATTTCAAAAAGCGGGAAGAATTAAAGTATAAAGGAATGGTTCGTACGTTGTACGGGAGATTGCGAGTATCTGAATGCCGAGGTGATGATAATAATACCGATGGTATTTTTTAAGCGCTTACTCTGTGTGAAGCACTGTTCTAAGCCCTGAGGTAGATCCAACTAATCGGGTTGGGCACAGTCCCTGTCCCGCATGGGGCTCACAGTCTTCGCCCCCGTTTTACAGATGAGCTAACTGAGGCACAGAGAAGTGGAGTGACTCGCCCCAGGTCACACAGCAGAGAAGTGGCGGAGCCGGGATCGGAACCCAGATCCTTCTGACTTCCCAGGCCCGGGCTCTCTCCGCTAGGCCACGTTGCTTCCTTGAGGTATTAAGGAAGTGCTAAAGAGGCAGATGGGGGCGTCAGGTGGGGAGAACGGGAACGGGCGGTGGAAGACGTTCTCGGGGAGATACGATTTCAGAAGGGCTTTGAAAATGGTCTGTTGGGAATGAAGGAGAAGGGAGTTGCAGACGGGGCAGAGAGGAGACTGAGGCACGGTCTCGGAGGTCAGATTCAAATAAATTAGAGATGGATAGGTACGGAAGTGCTGTGGGGCTGGGGTTGGGGCAGCGATCATCAATCAGCGGTCTTCATCGAGCGCTTACTGTGTGCAGAGTGCTCTACTGAGCACTTGAGAGAGTTCGGTGAAATGGAATCGGTAGACACGTTCCTTGCCCATGATAATAATAATAATCACGGCATTTTTTAAGTGCTTACTGTGTGCCGGGCCCGTAGTAGGCGCTGGGTGGATACCAGCGAATCGGGCTGGACACAGTCCCTGGCCCACGTGGGGCTCACAGTCTCAAACCCCATCTTCCACACGAGGGTACTGAGGCCCAGAGAAGTCAAGTGACTTGCTCAAGGTCACAGAGCAGACAAGTGGCGGGGCTTGCGGTCTAGAGAGGGGTTCTCAAAATGTTGAGGAGGCACAGACTCACCCGCATGGATGAGGCAAATAGGGGAAGCAAAGATGTAGGGAAAGGCCTCTTGGAGGGGATGTGATCGGAGTAGGGCTCTGACGATGGTGGTCTGTCTGATACTCGTTCATTCAGTCATATTTATTGAGCGCTTGCTGTGTGCAGAGCGGTTTCTAAGCGCTTGGGAAAGTACGATACAGCAACCGAGAGAGACGGTCCTTGCCCACAACGAGCTCACAGCATAGAGGGGGAGGAGACAGACGTAAATATAAATAGACAGACATGAATATAAATAAATAAAACGACAGGTATCTACATAAGTGATATGGGGCAGGGAGAAGGGGGACGAGCAAAGGGGGCAAGTGAGGGCGACGCAGAAGGGAGCGGGAGATGAGGAAAAGCGGGGCTTAGTCTGGGAAGGCCTCTCGGAGGAGACGGGCCTTCGGTAAGGCTTTGAAGCCGATCAGACCGTAAGCCCGTCAGACGGCCGGGGCCGTCTCTACCTGTTGCCGACTTGTTCGTTCCAAGCGCTTAGTACGGTGCTCTGCACATGGTAAGCGCTCAGTCGATACTATTGAATGAGTAAATACAATCGAATGAAAGCCCGGGGAGAGTCATCTTCTGACACATTTGAGGAGGGAAGGCGTTCCAGGCCAGAGGTAGGACGCGGGAAGGGGTTCCATTCCAGGAGAGGGATGTGGGCAGGCGGTGAGAGAGGCAAAACTGAGGTGCAGTGAGTAGGTCGGCATTGGAGGCGCAAAGTGAACAGGTGGGGTGGGGGTAGGGAATCAGTGAGGTAAGGTAGGAGGGGAGAGCAGACTCACTGCTTTAAAGCCAATAGTAAGAAGTTCCCGTTGACCGTCCAGATGGATGGGCAACCCTCGGAGGGTTTTGAGGAATGGGGAGATGTCGGTTGAGGGTTTTTGTTTTTGGAGAAAAATTACCCAGGCGGCAGAGTGAATCGGTGAATCTGTGGTATTTAATAAGCACTTACCGTGTGCAGTGCCCTGTACTAAGCACTTGTGTGACTGTGGGCAAGTCACTTAACTTCTCTGTGCCTCAGTTACCTCATCTGTCAAATGGGGACGAAGACCGTGAGCCCCACGTGGGACGACCCGATTCCCCTGTGTCTACCCCAGCGCTTAGAACAGTGCTCGGCACGTAGTAAGCGCTTAACGAATACCAACCGTTACTATTATTATAATGCAACAGAGTTGGCAGGCACATGCGCTGCCCCCAAGATAGGACCGGAGAGGGGAGAGAAAGGAGCCGGGAAGTCGATCAGGTAGTCGAGGCGGATCACGTAAGTGCTTGGCTCACCGTGGTAGCCGTTGAGATGGAGAGGAAGGAGCGGATTCTGGCGCTGATACGGAGGCGGTGACTGACGGGATTCGGCGACAGACCGAATATCCAGATTGAAAGAGAGACGAGGCGAGGATGATGCCAAGGGAGTGGGCTTGAGACGCGGGGAGGAGGGCAGAGTCGACTACGGCTGTGGAAAAATTGCTGGAGGACGGGGGAAGAGGAGCCGGGCGGGAAGATGAGTTCTGTTTCGGACGCGTCCGGCGGGACATCCAAGAAGAGGTGTAAGCTCCCTCTAGGCTGGAAGCTCGTGGTGGGCAGGGATTGTGTCTGTTTATTATTGCATTTGTACTCTCCCAAGCGTTTAGTTCGGTGCGCAAAGTAAGCGCTTAGTAAATACCGTCGATGATGAAGGCGGGAGAAAATGAGAGACTGCAGAGGAGGAGAGGGACCGGGGCTGGAGGTGAAGATTCGGGAATCATCCCCAAAGAGATGGTAGTCGAAGCCGTGGAAGCCCTTGGCCGAGGGAGTGGGTGTAGGTGGAGAGTAGAAGGGGATCCGGAACTGAACCTTGAGAGACCCCCACAGAAAGGGAGTGGGAGGCAGAGGATGAAAGCTAGTTAAAATTTTTTTTTCCAAAAAGGTACATCCTGAAGTTCATATTGACTAAAATCAGGTTTTTTTTTTCCTTTTCCTTCTCTAGGTGTTGCCAAAAATGATGGCGTTCTGTTATAAAATCCTAACAGAACCCAACTTTGATCCCAGGAAGGAAGATGGAGCACTGCATGTCATAGGATCCTTAGCTGACATTTTGTTGAAGGTTAATTTAATGCCGATATTTCCCTTTTCTCTTTTTAATATCACAATTGAAAAATTGTTTGTTTGGTTTTTTTTTTTTCTACCCGTATGGATTCCATTGTGTAAAAAGGTCGAATACCATTTAGAGGACCTCGAAATGGGAAAAGTGAGACTAATTAGCGGGTGTCTCTTTTACTCGATTCCATATGTAACAAGGTCTAAAATTATCCCTTAAAGTGTGGGTGGGTGGGAAAAAAAAAGCCCACCAAAATGTGAGGTAACTGAAAAGTTTGGATTCGGTAGTTTCAGTGTTTATCTCTAAGCAGATATATTTCGAAAGGCATGAAATAATTAGCGCTTTATCTGGCACTTACTGTATTTAACACTGTATTTGAGACTTTGCGAATGAACGGGAGAGGTGTCGTTCAAAAATCGTGTCTTTTGGCAGTGTAATAATCACCATCGGTTTTTCATTTCCTTTGGTTCCGGGGGCTACAGCAAGTTGAATCTTAGGCTGCGGCTGCCTTTAAGGGGGTGTAATAGATAGATGTCCTGAACGGAGACCGAACAACCTTTCTGGGTAGCCTCTTTATGGCTCGAGTTAAAAAGCTCTTCCTTCTGCCCTGTGAAAATCTCCCCTGCGCTGATTCATTCAATAGTATTTATTGAGCGTTTACTATGTGCAGAGCACTGTACTGAGCGCTTAGAATGTACAGTTCGGCACCGATTTAGACGTCCGTTGCTCTTTCGGCCCTCAGGGGAGAGGAAGAGGAACTGCTCAGCAGCTCCTTGGTAAAAGTCTTTGGGGAAGACCGTCGTTACGCTCTTAGCCTTCTCTTCTCCCGGCTCAACAGTCCCAAATCCTTCCACCTTTTTGTCCTAGTTTTATTTCTGCATCGTTTAATCGTTTTCGAGGGTCTTCCCTGGACCCTCTCGGCTTCTCCGAGATAATAATAATAGTAATGTTGGTATTTGTTAAGCGCTTACTATGTGCCGAGCGCTGTTCTAAGCGCTGGGGTAGACACAGGGTCATCAGGTTGCGCCGCCTGAGGCTCCCAGGCTTCATCCCCATTTTACAGATGAGGGACCTGAGGCACAGAGAAGTGAAGTGACTTGTCCACAGTCACACAGCTGACAAGTGGCTTGGGATGGAGCTGGTCCTATATCGCCAGCTCATACTCCATCCCCGGTCGGCTGTGGACCCCTTCCTTGGCCGGTCTCTTCGTGGCCTCGTTCGGGATATTTGTTTCTCGTCCCTAACGTTCTTCTCGTGTGTTTCGTCTCACCCTCTTTTTGTATGACGATTGTTTGAATCAGTTTAAATTCTCTTGAATCCCGTCTTCCTCTAAATGTTGGTGGGAACTGTGAAGCGCTCCTCTTTTTATTCCTGTCATCCCTGAAAGTGATAATAGAACTGACCCGAGGCCTGTGCGATGTAATACCTGGATTCTCTTGTTCTCTAGTTTCTTCTAGAATCTTCTTTTCAGCCTTTCAAGTCGTCACCACAGTTTGTCTTATTATGGTATTTGTTAAGCGCTTACTATGTGCCGTGCACTGTTCTAAACACCGGGGGTAGATGCCAGCTAATCGGGTTGTCCCACGTGGGGCTCACAGTCTTAATCCCCATTTTCCAGATGAGGAAACTGAGGCACAGAGGAAGTGAAGTGACTTGCCCAAGGTCACACAGCAGACGCGTGGCGGAGGCGGGATCAGAACCCACTTCCTTTGACTCCCAAGCCCAGGCTCTTTCCACCAAGTCACGCTGTTTGTGGAAAATCATAGTTCCTGAACTTTTAATTTATCCCAGTTATCAGCCGGTCCTACTCGCCGTGATTTTGCTGCTGGCTAAACTCTGCAGACTTAATTTTGACACCGGTTTACGTGTCTTGACACCAGCCGTTATCTTTCCATTAAGTAACTGAAACTAGCTGTTGACTAGAAAGTCTAGGCTTCATTTGCCATTCGATAGGACCTATTTTTTTATGATATTTATTAGGCGCTCACTGTGTGTCAAACACTCTTCTAAGCACTGGGGTAGGTACAAGTTAAGCAAGTCAGACATAGCCCCTGGCCCGCGTGGGGCTCACAGTCTAAATAGGAGGGAGAAAAGATATTTAATCCCCATTTTACAGTTGAAGAAACTGAGGCGCAGAAAAGTGAAGGGACTTCCCCAAGGTCACACGGTAAGAAATTGCCAGAGTCAGGATTAGAACCCGGGTCCTATGACTCCCAGGCACGTGCTCTATCCACTAGGCCACGTCGTTTCCCCAAGAATTTCTCCCATTGTGGGGCTCGAACCCACAACCCCGAGATTAAGAGTCTCGTGCTGTAATGACTGAGCTAGCCGGCGACATGGATTGCATTCTCGGTGAAGTTGCAGCCATTTAATTTCTCACGTAGTTATGTCGGTGTTTCTTTCCGTAGATCAGGCCAGATGCCCGTTCAAATTATAATAATGATGTTGGAATTTGTTAAGCACTTACTTTATCGCCATCGTTCTCGTCCGTCCGTCTCCCCCGATTAGACCGTAAGCCCGTCAGAGGGCAGGGACCGTCTCTATCTGTTACCGACTTGTACATTCCGAGCGCTTAGTACAGTGCTCTGCACATAGTAAGCGCTCAATAAATACTATTGAATGAATGTGCCGAGCACCGTTCTAAGCGCTGGGGTAGATACAGGGTCATCAGGTTGTCCCCACGTGGGGCTCACAGTCTTAATCCCCATTTTACAGATGAGGTAACTGAGGCACCGAGAAGTGAACTGACTCGCCCCCAGTCACACAGCTGACAAGCGACGGAGCGGAATTTGCACCCGTGACCGCTGACTCCCAGGCCCGGGCTCTACCTACTGGACTTTGCTGCTTCTCTTTAACTCTCCCTAAACCCACGCTTTTCACCCCAAGGAGGCACAACAAGCTCTCTACCCTGCAGAACACACTCAAAAACAAATATGAGGAAGCGGCATGGCTCAGTGGAAAGAGCCCGGGCTCGGGAGTCAGAGGACTTGGGTTCTAATCCCAGCCCCGCCACTTGTCTGCTGTTTGAACTCGGCCAAGTCACTTGACTTCTCTGTGCCTCAGTTACCTCACCTGTAAAATGGAGGTGAAGATTGTGAGGCCTTTGTGGACAGGGACTGTGTCCAACCTGATTTTCTCGAATCTACCCCAGTGCTCAGTACAGTGCCTGGCACTTAGTAAGCGCTTAACAAATGCCCCCAACCCCCCAAAAACCTAGATAAGTGCCCCTTTCTGTGCCTCACGTCCTCTCCCCTCTTGCCGTAGGCCTCTCTTGTGGAAATGGCCACTGGCAACCATTTTGGTCACTAAAATCACATCTCTCTCCGGCCTAAATTTGATCTCCTAAGTGTATATAAATTTGCCTTCCGTAAGAAGCTTTCAGCATCTTGAGCGGGGAGAGTCGTAGTGGAGACTTTTCAGCCTTGTTCGTAGCAATTTTAAACCAATGAAAGAACTACATCACGTTATTCCAAAAGCTATTTCGTGTTTGTGAGCGGAGACCGATCAGACGCCACTGGGAGTATCGGCTTTAATAGGCGACGAAGTTTTTGTTCATTCACTCTCTCTGCATGTTTCTCCAAACGACTATCGTGCTGGAACAAGCTCTCATAATATCCCGGCTGGATTACCGTGTCAGCCTTCTCTCCGATCTCCCTTCCTCCCGTCTCTCCCCGCTCCAGTCTATTCTTCGTTCCGCCGCCCGGCTCATCTTCCCGCAGAACGGCCCCGGGCCCGTCACTCCCCTTCTTAAAAACCTCCAGTGGTTGCCCGTCGACCTCCGCACGAAACAAAAACTTCTCACTCTGGGCTTCGAGGCTCTCCATCCCCTCGCCCCCTCCTACCTCTCCTCCCCTCTCTCTTTCCACCGCCCACCCCGCACGCTCCGCTCCTCCGCCGCCCAACTCCTCGCCGACCCCCGTTCTCGCCCGTCCCGCCGTCGATCCCCGGGCCGCGTCCTCCCCCTGTCCCGGAACGCCCTCCCTCCTCACCTCCGCCAAACTCATTCTCTTCCCCTCTTCAAAGCCCTACTGAGAGCTCACCTCCTCCGGGAGACCTTCCCACACTGAGCCCCCCTTCCTTCTGCTCCCCCTTCCCTCCCCCCACCCTCTGCTCTTCCCCCCTCCCCTCCCTTCAGCACTCATTTGTATATATTATTTATTACCCTATTTATATTGTTAATGAGGTGTACATCCCCTTGATTCCATTCATCTTGATGATGTCTTGTTTTTCTTTTGTTCCGTTTTGCTTTGCTCTCTGTCTCCCCCTTTTAGACTGTGAGCCCGTCATCGGGCAGGGATTGTCTCCATCTGTCGCCAAATTGTACATTCCAAGCGCTTAGTACAGTGCTCTGCACATAGTAAGTGCTCAGTAAATACTATTGAATGAATAAATGTTTCTCGTGCTAGAGAAAAAGAGAATACTAATTCTGTGCTTATATTTCCACAGAAAAGCATATTCAAGGATCAAATGGAGTTGATGCTACAGAATCATGTGTTTCCGTTGTTCTTATCTAACCTAGGATATCTCAGAGCAAGGGTAAGTTTGCTAGAATTACAGGTTAGCTGTCTTTTTTTTTTTTCTTTTCTCAGAGTAGAATACCTTTGAGCCATTTCTTCCTATTTGGGGGTGGAAAAATTCAGTTTCTCCTTAATCGTACTGAGCTTTTCGGTTGATTTGAAATCCCGATTATTTTGAATTTACTGAACTTAAATGATCAGTCTTAATGAGCGGATTATCAATTTGCTTCAAAATTTTAAGGTATTATCACAGAATGCCAATTTTCTGCGGGGTGATATCGGGCAAGTCACTTCACTTCTCCGTGCCTCAGTTCCCACCCCCCCCCCCCCGGCAAAATGGGGATGAAGACTGTGAGCCCCCTGTGGGAGAGGGGCTGTCTCCAATCTGATTGTCTTGTATCCCGACTCTGCCCCTTGTCAGCTGTGTGACTGTGGGCAAGTCACTTCACTTCTCTGTGCCTCAGTTCCCTCATCTGTAAAATGGGGATGGAGACTGTGAGCCTCACGTGGGACGGCCTCATTCCCCTGCATCTCCCCCAGCGCTTAGAACAGTGCCCTGCACCTAGGAAGCGCTTAACAAATACCAACATTATCATTATCTGCCTCAGCACTTAATCCAGTGTCTGGCACGTAGTAAGGGCTTAACAAATTCCAACATTATTATAATTATCGACAAATGCAGTTTAAAAAATGGGGGCTCCACTACCCCTCCTATTAGTCCTCTATTTATAAACTCATTGTGGGCAGGGAACGTGTCTCCTTATTGTTAAATTGTCCTCTCCCAAGCGCTTAGTACGGTGCTCTGCACACAGTACGTGCTCAATAAACACGACCGAATGAATGAACCCATGCAGACCGATCACTTGTCGCATCCTGTTTTCATTCGGAAACGTCAGCGTGGTCCAACAGATAAGGCCGGGAGAGCATAAGAGTCTTAAAACTTCCTTTGCGGTTACATCATTTACCCAACGTGACTTTAGCGGAGTCTAGGTTGTCATCCAAGCGCTCGGTACGTGCCCCGCGCACGGTAAGCGCTCAGTAAATACGATCGAATGAGTAATCTCAGGGGAAGAGCTTTTTCGAGGTCCGGCAGCTCACCCACTCATTTGTTATCTCTGAGACAACCCGAGCTTAGCGCTTTCCAAGGTTGTGTCGTCAGCGTAAGGTAACTGTGCATATTCCAGTGCCCCGAGAGTAATAGCCCTCCATTTCCTTATTATCCTGCAGTCCTGTTGGGTTCTTCATTCATTCAGCACTTTGAAATTCCACAATGAGCTCAATCTAAGAAATGCGGTGGAACTGGCCAAGAAGAGCCTGATCGAAGATAAGGAAATGCCCGTCAAGGTAGAAGCTGCCATTGCTCTTCAGTCCCTGATCAGTAACCAGGAGAAAGGTGGGCACCTCTACGGTGAAGTGTCTTGCGAAGATGCCGTGAGGCCGGCCGGAACGTTAACCGCGCGTCTCCGGGATTAGGGGGCGCGTCCCAATTCTCACTGATAGTTCGGGGGGGGGGGGGGGGGTCTCTTAAAATCCTCAGTCTGACTCGCGGTTCCCTCTCCCGCATTCAGACGAGCCCATCCACGGTGGGAAGTCCCTCTGTCGGCCTCGATTCTGTTTATTGCCGTCGTTCTCGTCCGTCCGTCTCCCCCGATTAGACCGTGAGCCCGTCAGAGGGCGGGGACCGTCTCTATCTGTTACCGATTTGTACGTTCCGAGCGCTTAGTACAGCGCTCTGCGCAGAGTAAGCGCTCAATAAATACTGTTGAATGAATGGACGAATGGAAGATGTCTCCCGCAACTTCGAAGGGGAGAGTTTCTCCGTTTTTCGGGCCTTGGACGCGAAGTCAGGTTCGGCAGCGCGGTGGGGGCGGGAGAGAATGCCACGGTCCTCCTGATTTTCCTCTGTTGTCTCGTGTCGTTAGCCAAGGAATACGTGAAGCCTCACGTCAGGCCCGTCATGCAGGAGCTGTTGCATATTGTTAGAGAGACGGAGAATGACGACGTCACTAATGTCATCCAGAAGATGATCTGTGTGTACAGTCAGGAGGTGGCCACCATCGCCGTGGATATGACCCAGCACTTGGTAAGACGCCGCGGACGCGTATTTCCGGCATCTCCCCTCCCCCCGGGCCCGGGAGCCAGAGAAATGGGTTGAGAGCCGGCATCGGGGGGGGGGTCCGAACCGATGGAGCGGCTGGGTTTCCAGCCTGGCCTTCGGAGAGGCGGGAGTGATGCGAGAAATAGAGTGACGGAGAAGCGGCGTGGTTTAGTGGAAAGAGCCCGGGGTTGGGAGACAGAGGTCATGGGTTCTAATCCTGCTTCCTCCAGCTGTGTGACTTTGGGCAAGTCTTCTCGCTTCTCTGGGCCTCAGTTCCCTCATCTGTAAAACGGGGATGAAGCCTGTGAGCCCTACGTGGGACACCCTAATTACCTTGTACTACCCCAGCGCTTAGAACAGTGCTTGGCACGCAGTAAGCGCTAAACGGATGCCGTCGTCATTATCGTTATTATTACTGAGCGCCGTCATTATTATCATTATTATTATTATTCCCGAGCGCTCTTCTTCCGCAGAAGGCTTTAGGTGCAGATGAAGCCTGTGAGCCCTACGTGGGACACCCTAATTACCTTGTACTGCCTCAGCGCTTAGAACAGTGCTTGGCACATAGTAAGCGCTAAACAGATGCCATCATCATCATCGTTATCATTATTACTGAGCGCCATCATTATTATTATTATTACCGAACGCCCTTCTTCCGCAGAAGGCTTTAGGTGCAGATCCAGTTCTCGCCTGCTTCGGGTAGAGGCTCGTTCGTCCGATGGTATTTATCCAGCGCTGACTGTGTGCAAAGCACTGTACTAAGCTGTTGGGAGAGTACGGTATGACAGCAGACACGTTCCTGCCCGCAACAAGCTGACGGTCTAGAAGGAGAGAGAGATATTCCGATAGAGAAAAATATAAATCCATGCTTTCTGGACATAAGTGCTGCGGGGCTGGGGGAGGGAGGGGTGGGAGGATAAAGGGAGCAAGTCGGGGTTTCAGTTCAGTTTCAATAATGTCACCCAGGTGCCACGGTGCCTCCAGAACAATTCAGCTTTGGACGATCCCCGAAATTCCTCTGAATCCAGCCTGAGCACTTTAATAATATAATAATAATCACAATCGTTATTATGATTATTATTAGTTAGAGAAGCAGCGTGGCTCGGTGGAAAGAGCATGGGCTTTGGAGTCAGGGCTCGTGGGTTCGAATCCCTGCTCGGCCACATGTCAGCTGTGTGACTTCGGGCAAGTCGCTTCACTTCTCGGTGCCTCAGTGACCTCATCTGTAAAATGGGGATCAGGACCGTGAGCCCCACGTGGGACCACCTGATTCCCCTGTGTCCACCCCAGCGCTTAGAACGGTGCTCGGCACATAGTGAGCGCTTACCAAATACCAGCATTATTGTGGTGTTTGGTAAGCGCTCACTATGTGCCAGGCACCGTTCTAAGCGCTGGGGTGGATACAGGCGAATCGGGGTGGACACAGTCCCTGTCCCACACAGGGCTCACAGTCTCAATTCATTCCCCTTTTACGGATGAGGTAGCCGAGGCCCAGAGAAGCGGAGTGGCTTGTCTCAGGTCACACAGCAGACACGTGGCGGAGCTGGAATTAGAACCCGTGACCCAGTAGATAGAGCGCGGGCCTGGGAGTCAGAAGGACTTGGGTTCTAATCCTGGCTCCTCTCCCCGTCTGCTGTGTGACCTTGGACAAGTCATTTCACTTCCTCTAGGCCTCAGTTCCCTCATCTGGAAAATGGGGATGAAGACCAGGAGCCTCATGTGGGACAGGGAATCCGTCCATCCCATTTTGCTTGTATCTCTCCCAGCGCTTAGTACGGTACCTGGCACACAGTAAGCGCTTAACGAATACCAAAATTATTCTTATCCTATGGGACAGTGACTCTGTCCGACCCACTCTGTTTGTATCTGTCCCAGCACTTAGAACGGTGCCTGGCGCAAGCACTTAAATACCACAATTATTATTACTGTTATTACTATTATCTTCAGCTTATGGGCCCCCCGGGATAAGAATCAATCACAGTGAGAATCAGTCGATCGTATTTGAGTACTTGATGTGTGCCGAGCGCTGTACTAAGCTCTTGGGAGAGCGCAGAGAAGCAGCGTGGCTCAGTGGAAAGAGCCCGGACTTGGGAGTCAGAGGTCATGGGTTCGAGTGCCGGCTCTGCCCCTTGTCAGCTTTGTGACTGTGGGCGAGTCACTTCACTTCTCTGTGCCTCAGTGACCTCATCTGTAAAATGGGGATGAAGACCGTGAGCCCCACGTGGGACAACCTGATTCCCCTGTATCTCCCCCAGTGCTTAGAACAGTGCTCTGCACATAGAAAGCGCTTAACAAATACCGACATCATTATTATTATTATTACAATATAACAGATCCATTCCCTGCCCACAATGAGCTTAGAGTCTAATAATAATGATTATGGTATTTGTAAAGAGCTTACTCTGTGCAGAGCACTGTTCTAAGCGCTGGGGTAGACACAGGGGAATCAGATTGTCCCACGTGGGGCTCACGGTTTTTTAATCCCCATTAGAGGAACATACATGAAGATAGTAGCGTCTTGATGCAAATGTACTCCCGGTTGGAAGGGAACAATCTGGGTATTGGCACTTTGACAACTCATGTCGGGAACAAATCATTTCATCCGCATTGAGAATCTTTTGTTCATTGTAGAGCCACTGAACGGGAACATAAAATGGGGTGATGCGTGCGCTTTTCGTATCCGTGTTTCTTCGAAAAGCAGATTTTTAGAACCATCTCCCTATGACTGTGTTTTGCACACAGTAAGCGCTCAATAAATCCGATAGAATGAATGAACCTCACCTCATTCCTTCCTAGATTTCCCGAGTTGACACGAACCACCCCACCATCATCCCATTTAAAGAACAGTTAACGTGTGATTTTTCAGGGGCCGTTTTTCTCGCTCCCTTCCCTGCTACCTCCAGCGGAGACTGAGCCCGGGAAGGAAGAGGAAGTGAAACTTAAATCATTCATTCATTCAGTGGGATTTATTGAGCGCTTACTGCGTGCGGAGCCCTGTACTAAGCGCTGGGAGGGTACGATACGACAGTAAACAGACACATTCCCCGCTTCGTTAAAGTCAAGGGTTGGAGTTCTTTCTTTCATCCATGCTTTCCTAAACTCGTGGCGGGCAGGGAACGTGTCTGTTCCATCGTACGCTCCCAAGCGCTTAGTACAGTGCTCTGCCTTCAGTAAGCGCTCAATAAATACGATCGACTGACTGACTTAGACTGTAAACCCCACGTGAGGTAGAGACCGTGTCCCACCAAGTTAATTTGAACCCACCCCAGCGGTTAGAACAGTGTTTCACGTATAGTAAGCGCCGAACGCTTTTGAGGTGTTGGGGAATAACTGGATAGAACGCGGTGTGCCGCTGGAGAAAAGAGTTTTGTCATTCATTCATTCGATGGTATTTATTAAGCGCTTACCGTGCACAGAGCACTGTACTAAGCGATTGGGAAAGTGCAGTGCAGCAATAAAGGGTGACATTCCCTGCCCACAGCGAGCTCACAGTCTGTGTGAATACGGCATCAGAACAAATACAAATCAAATGATGGTGGGGTGGTTAGGGTCTACTGAGGAAATCTAGGAAGGAACCATGCTCATAGTTGGATGGAATGAGTTGAGATTCCTTCATTCTGTCGTATTTATTGAGCGCTTACGGTGTGCGAAGCACTCTACCAAGCGCTTGGGAGAGGACAGTGCAACAACAGACACAGTCCTGCCCGCAACGAGCTCACGGTCTAGAAGGGGAGGCCGACATTAATATAAACGAATAGATTTAATAATATCAATTATTCATTCATTCAGTAGTATTTATTGAGCACTCACTATGTGCAGAGCACTGTACTAAGCGCTTGGAATGGACAATTCGGCAACAGATGGAGACAATCCCTGCCCAATGACGGGCTCACAGTCTAATCCGGGGAGACAGATGGACAGAAACAAGACAGTGTAATCACGATAAATAGAATCAAGGGGATGGACACCTCATTAACAAAATAAATAGGGTAATAAAAATATATACAAATGAGCACAGTGCTGAGGGGAGGGGAGGGGGGAAGAGCCAAGGGAAAGGGGACTTAGCTGAGGGGAGGTGAAGGGGGAGGGACAGATATACAGATATATTCATATATCTGAGATACATAAGAACAATATAAATAATCATATTTATTGTAAATTACAGATATAGACATGTATCTGAGATATATGAGATGGAATCAAATTTTTCAGGAGGGTCCCCCCGAGTTGACAGTCGTCTGTGGAGAAATCGTCCCCACGTTCATCCCTCATTGAAGTGATGCATAAGCCACCTCCCTTTTTAGTTTTCCTTCATTTCGAGCACGGGACTGCCAATCTACCTCACCGTCTTTACATTTCCTAGGTAAGGTAGAGTACCTCAGCCTTGGGAAGAAGGTAAATCGATAAGACACTTAGCATTTCTCTAGCCGGTCCGTTCTGCAACGGAAAAAAAAGAAAACTTTAGCCGGCAATTTGAAGGGTCGATTTCAAGCCTGTCCTTAGAGGTGGGATTTTAGAAATGTACTAACTCCCGTTTTTCCAAGAAACGAAAGCAGCGTGTTTTCTGAGGTTGCTCGTGGCAAGGATAGACCCGTCTTTGACGGTGGGTAGAATTTGTTTTTGCAGGCTGAGATATTTGGAAAAGTTCTTCAGAGCGATGAGTATGAAGAGGTGGAGGACAAAACTGTCATGGCTATGGGAATCTTACACACCATCGACACCATCTTGACGGTGGTCGAAGATCACAAAGAGGTAAGAGGCCTTCTGTCAGATATGCAGAATCTATTTTAGTGACTGACCCAAAGGTGACGAGGAAAAAAAAGAAAAGAAATGGCAACTGGGTGATCTCTTTGAAGGCCCGGATAAGGGATTCTGCAAACTAAGGTTTCTGTGTTAACTATATAGTAAGTTTGCGACAAGTCGGAGTGATTCCCACCCTTTAATTTTCTTATACTTTCCCAAGCGCTTAGTACAGTAAGCGCACAGTAAATGCTCAGTAAAAACCATCGATCGATTGAATTGTTGTCAGCTACCCAAAACCCGACTGAGAGACGGAATAAAAGAAGGCTTTCTTGTGGATTCAGTTAGTGGACCTCCCCCCGCGGAAGAGTTCCGAAGTAGATGAGCGTTAAAAACATTCCCCGTTTTAAAAACTCAAATCGAACCGGGGTGTCTAGCGCATTGTCATGCTGAGAGAGTTAACGTTTGTAATGTCTTTTCTTACATCTAGTTCCCTCATCCGCAGAATGGGGATTCCATACCTGTTCTCCCTCCTGCCTAGACTATGAGCCCCATGTGGGACCCGATTATCTTGTATCCACCCCAGCGCTTAGTACAGTGCTTGGCACATAGTAAGTGCTTCACATATACGGCAGCGGTTACGTTACTAACTGTAAATGAAAATGACCGATTTAAATAATAGCACCCTTTTCGAGATCAGTCGACCGTATTTGAGTGGCTACCATTTACAGAGCACCGGATAGGGCATTTGGGGAGTAAAAGAGAATTCGTAGACCTGATCCCTGCCCTCAGATGCTAGAATGGGGTTAAACTGGTGACTCTTCCACTGGTCTGCAGGGCCTTCTCTTCAAATCCCTTCCCCGGGCCAGGTTTATCATCTCACCTTCCTCTCTTGATCGAGGTGTGCTCGAGATTTAATAGAGTGAAACTCTCCGGCCGATACTCCAGCGAAGTAGCCCCCTTATCCACACTCGTCCCTAATTTGGAACTCCCTCCCCACAACAGACACACTGTAGCTCCCCCCAGGTGGAGAAGCAGCGTGACCTAGTGGGTAGCGCCCGGGCCTGGGAATCAGAGGGACCTGGGTTCTGATCCCGCCTCCGCCACTTGCCTGGTGTGCGTGACCGTGGGCGGGTCGCTTCACTTCTCCGGGCCTCGGTTCCCTCACCCGGAAAATGGGGATGAAGACTGTGAGCCCCTTGTGGGACAGGGACCGTGTCCGACCTGATTAGCTTGGATCTGCCCCAGCTCTCAGAACGGTGCTTGGCACGTCGTAAGCGCTTAACGAAGACCACGATTATTATCCATATTAGTATTTATTATTATGTGCCAATCCCACCTCCCTCCCCTGACCTATTTTCCCAGCATCGTAAGCCACATCCCCTCTTTAGCCACCCTGAAGCTTATGAATTTATTTATTCCTCGCACACTCAGGTGAGATGCATCTGCTTTCTTTTTGACCTCCCTGTTGTAAATGCTTTTATATTTATCTCCCCCATTAGACAAGCAGCGTGGCTCAGTGGAAAGAGCATGGACTTTGGAGTCAGAGGTCATGAGTTCGAATCCCAGCTCTGCCACTTGTCAGCTGTGTGACTGTGGGCGAGTCACTTCACTTCTCTGGGCCTCAGTTCCCTCATCTGTAAAAGGGGGATTAAGACTGTGAGCCCCACGTGGGACAACCTGATTCCCCTGTGTCTCCCCCAGCGCTTCGAACAGTGCTCCGCACGTAGTAAGCGCTTAACAAATACCAACGTTATTATTAAAATCCTTAGGGGCAGAGAACGCGTCACCAGGTTGTTTCCGTACTTCCCGAAGCGCTTAGGGCAGCGTGCCAGTACTCGATAAATATTATTACTGCTTCCACTCACTGAGGATTTGTTTTCACCTGATTCCCTCTAGATTGTAAGCTCGTTATGGGCAGGGAACGTGTCTGCTAATTCTGTTGTATTGGACTCTCCCAAGCACTTAGTACGGTGTTCTGCATGTAGTAAGCGCTCTATAAATACCGTCGATTGATCGATCCGTTAGTTTCCCTTGTCTTACTGTTGATGCTCAGACCTCCTGTTTTTTCTTCGTCGTTCCAATCAGCTTTTCGTTTGCTTCTCGACTGATTCCGTTTTTTAAAAGGAGAAGCAGCGTGGCCTAGGGGAAAGAGCCCGGACCTGAGAGTCAGGGGACCTGGGTGCTAATCCCGGCTCCGCCCCTCGTCTGCTGTGTGCCCTGGGGCCAGTCGCTTCGCTTCTCTGTGTCTGTTACCTCATCTGTAAAACGAGGATTAAGACTGTGAGCCCTATGTGGGGCAGGGACCGTGCCCAACCTGATTATCTTGTATCGGCCCCACCGCTTAGTACAGCGCCTGAATCATAGTAAGCATTTAACAAATACTACAATTATTATTCTTAAAATGAAACAAAATGCCTTCCGCTGCTGCGTGATAAATGCATTCATAGGCCGTTCTCCCTCTGGACACTATGTTGGCCTATTCATCCAGAAAGAAAATCGTAATCTTCACTGATAGGGAGATCTGTCATTTCATCTAAAGTGGGAACTGCCGCTTCAATAAGGTACTTTGAGGAAACAAATCGGAGCCATTTTAGTATTGGGAAGTAGCAGAAACTATTCCAACTTGTTTTAAAAGGGGATTTAAGGAGTCGAAAATGCAATCCAACCATTAAGTCACGGCAGACGGTGTTAAGAACACAAAATAACTCGACAGTTGTCTCTTTCTCTGTGAATTTTGTTATAACTCTTGCTTATTTACAAGGTGTTCAGTTTGAACAGTTAGAACTTTTTTAAGATGTGGGGCTCAGCTCTCAACACAGTGCAGTGAAGTAGGTAGGTGGATGGGAAAGATAGTTACACATTAAAAAAAATATTTGTATTTATTTGGATTTTAGATAACTCAGCAGTTGGAGAGTATTTGTCTCCGGATCATTGGCCTTGTCTTGCAGAAACATGTAATAGGTATGTTCAAAAACCGAGTAGAAGAAATATACTTTGTAATTACAGAAAAATCAGTCGTGCTAATTTTGAATTTAGTATAAATTTGATGTGCTTCACTTATCAGGTATCTGAGTCCAGTGTGAACTGGCTGGATTTTTGACAGAAAGAAACTTTGCTTTCTATTTGCTTTTCAGAGTGACTTGCTAATGAAAATAATAATAATTGCTACAGCATCTGTTAAGCGCTTACTACATGCCAGGCACTGTACTAACTGACTGCCGTTCGGAGGCCGGAGTGAAATACGTTACGTGATTTAGTTACGAGACAACGTGTTCCCAGATCTCTGTGCTGGAAGGATTTGTCGTATGATTTTACTGATGTACATTTCGTGTTGTTATTACCGTTATTGTTAATGCCACCGGTTAGATTATTGTAGATCATCTATAAATTGAGGGTTAAGGCTGTGAGCCCTATGTGGGACAGGGATAATGTCGAACCTGATTACCTTTTATCTACCCCGGTGCTTAGAACAGTGCTCGACACAGAGTAAGCGCTTAACAAATACCAACATCATCATTATTATTATTATTATTATTTTGATCTGGGTTCTGAGTTCAGTTCTGGGACTTCTTGCTTCTGGTGAGAATGGCAGAGGGAAAAGTAAAGGCCCTACCGGTGTGGAGGGAACCGACCAAAGAAGATGTCATCTTCCGTATTTCATTAAACGCACCCTCTTTTGTGCTGATAGACGTCATGTCTCATACCTTAAAATTGGAGGGAAATGAATCGTTTGAGGGAGAGAGGGAGCTCGTTCACGCTCATCTGCTACTCAGGACAGAGCTTGACACACAGTAAGCGCTTACCAAATGCCGTTATTATTATACTTCGAGTAGTTTCCGTGGAAAAGGTCATCGGCGTATATTTTTCCACATTCGAACTTAAGTGTTTGCGCTTTTGATTTCTCATGATTCCCCGGTGACAGTGCCAACGGGCAACTGAAAGTATGGATTGTATTTCTAAGTCTCGGCGTGAGTAACAGGGGAGAGGTGAGGAGTTGGATATTGTGAATATTTGTCTCCTGCTGGTGGAGGAAAAAATAATTGAGTTTTATGTAGTTGGAAATTTCTAATTGACTGCCTAAGTGTAGAAAGTGCTCTCCATTAGCTGAGACTTACTGCTTTGTGTGGACTATTGCTCTGTGCTTGATAAAAATGATAGGCATATGTACGTCCCTTAGAAGGTGAAGATACTCTAGGGAGGCTCTTGACTCCTAATTAGATATCCTACTGGATAAAAGGAGTCTTTTAAGCCAAGTGGGAATGTTGCGATTCTCTGTTGCCGTTGCTGATGAAATATAGCGAATACTGCACTGTTTTTTTTTTGGTGTGTGTTTGGTATTTGAAAGGGAGAGTACGTCATCCGTGTTGAAGGACTGATTCTGTCAACTGGAACGGAGGCTGGATATTGTTAAATCATTTGCTGATGGACTACAGATAGAAATCTTCCCTCCTCCTCCTCCTCCTCCCCATCCCCCCTACTCCTTTCCCCTGCTACTGCGGTTCTTTTTTGCCCTGAAGGAACCAGAGAGAATGGGGGGCAGTGGCCCCAGGGGTCGGAGGATTAGGAAGGAGCTCAGGATCCCAGCCGTAAGGGAAAATGGCAGCCGTCTCGCTGTCGCGTATGGCGTGGCGCAGTGGCTAGAGCCGGGGTCTGAGAGTCGGAAGGACCTGGGTTCTAATCCCGGCTCCGCCTCTTATCTGCTCCGTGACCTCGAGCAAGTCACTTCCCCTCTCTGGGCCTCAGTTACCTCCTCTGGAAAAGGGGGATCAAGACTGTGAGCCCCACGTGGGACAGAGACTGGGTCCAAACCGATTTGCCTCTAATAATAATAATGTTAGTATTTGTTAAGCGCTTACCATGTGCAGAGCACTGTTTTAAGCGCTGGGGTAGGTACAGGGTCATCAGGTTGTCCCACATGAGGCTCACAGTTAATCCCCATTTTACAGATGAGGTAACTGAGGCACAGAGAAGTGCCTCCATCCGCCGCAGCGCTTAGTACCGTGCCGGGCACGTGGTAAGGGCTTAACAAATACCACAATTGCTGTTATTTTTTATTACTATTACACTTCTTAAACTTCCATTTAAAGATATGACGAGAAACCCCCGATTCTGAAGCCTGTACGGTGTCTTTCTCGTTTTCTTTCAGAGTTTTACGAAGAGATCCTTTCCCTGGCGTATAGTCTGACTTGCCAGATGATTTCCCCGCAGATGTGGCAGCTGCTAGGAATATTATATGAAGTCTTTCAGCAGGATTGTTTTGAGTACTTTGCAGGTATGACTACTTATGCCTCCCGATGGCATATTTTAGAATTCCCGGAGCTTGTTAGGCAGGAGTCTTTCTCTCCGCAGCGTGTGATTTCTTGAAATGCCCTCCCTCCGGAAGGCACGCTGGTTGTGTCTGGGCGGGCCGTGTTGACAGTTGGATTTGGGGGAAGGGAGAGGCAGAGCGTGTACGTTACTCTTAATGTGGTCGTGTGACTAATCAGTCAATCAATCGTATATACTGCAGAGCACTGTACTGAGCGCTTGGGAGAGTAATAATAATTATTATGATATGTCTAAGCACTGGGTAATCAGGTCGTCCCACGTGGGGCTCACACTTTTAATCCCCATTTTACAGATGAGGGAACTGAGGCCCAGAGAAGTGACTTGCCCAAGGTCCCCCAGCAGACAGGTGGCGGAGCCGGGATTAGAACCCACGACCCCTGACTCCCAGGCCCGGGCTCTTTCCACTAAGCCACGCTGCTTCTCATGTACAGCACGACGATATAACAGACGTCAAGCTTTGGTGAGGATAATCACCGTGGAATCAGTCGATGCTATTTCAGAGCGCTTACTTCATTCAGTCGTAGTTCTCGAGCACTTAGCGTGTGCAGAGCACTGCACTAAGCACTTGGGAGAGCACGCTATAACAGTACTGCCCACAACGAGCTTAATTACCTATTTAAGCCGCGATTCTCCGTTGCCATTGCTGATGAAATAAAGTGAAAACTGCACTATTTTTTTTTTTGGTATGTGCTTAAATACGAGCTTAAATCTGTGCTTAAAAACGAGCTTAAATATATTCCCTGCCCTCAACGAGCTTCAAGTCAAGGGGACACTGTTCTGAGTGCCTGGGGGAGTTGGAGTTGAAAGAGGGGAAGCAGCGTGGCTCAGTAGAAAGAGCCTGGGCTTGGGAGTCAGAGGTCATGGGTTCGACTCCCGGCCCTGCCACCCGTCAGCTGTGTGACTGTGGGCGAGTCACTTCACTTCTCTGGGCCTCAGTTACCTCATCTTTCAAATGGGGATTCACTGTGAGCCTCACGTGAGACGACCCGATGACCCTGTATCTCCCCCCAACGCTTAGAGCAGCGCTCTGCACATAGGAAGCGCTTAACAAATACCAACATTATTGTTATTGAATTCAATGTTACGATCTTTGGGAATGAGGAGGAACGATGTCTTTTTTTTTTTTTTTTTTTTGCTAAATGAATACAGCATCTCTCGTGGAACGGCAGTTATTTCTGGCCACTCTCACTGTAGTCATCCCCATGGTCAGCACTGGAAGCCCGTTGTTATTCCCCAGGCATTTAGTACAGTGTATAAATAGTAAGCTCATTACGGGCAGGGAAGGTGCCCACTAATTCTGTCATATTGTACTCGCCCAAGCGCTTAGAACAGCGCTCTGCATGTAGAAGGCGCTCAGTACGAGAAGCAGCGTGGCATAGAAGCAGCATGGCCTAGTGGATAGAGCACAGGCCTAGGAGACCGCAGATCGTAATATTAATAATAATGACGGCATTTGTTTCGCGCTTACTGTGTGCGAAGCACGGTTCTAAGCGCTGGGGGGGATGCGAGGCGATCAGGTGGTCCCACGTGGGGCTCACAGTTTTAATCCTCATTTTATAGATGAGGGAACTGAGGCCCAGAGCAGTGAAGCGACGTGCCCAAGGTCACACCGCAGACAAGTGGCAGAGCCGGGATTAGGACCCAGAGGTTCGAATGGGTTCTAATCCCCACTCCGCCGCTTGTCAGCTGCGTGACTTTGGGTGGGTCACCTCACTTCTCTGGGCCTCAGTTCTCTCATCTGTAAATTGGGATTAAAATTGTTAGCCCCAAGTGCGCCAGAGACTGTGTCCAATCTGATTACGTTGTGTCAGCTCCAGCGCTTAGATCAGTGCTTGGCACACGGTAAGCGTTTAACAAATACCAGAGTTATTATTATCATGATTAGAACACGGGCCTGGGATTCCGAAGGTCATGGGTTCTAATGCCGGCCCCGCCACTTGTCTGCTGGGTGACCTTGGGCAAGTCGCTTCACCTCTCTGGGCCTCAGTTCCCTCATCTGGAAAATGGGAATTGAGACTGTGAGCCCCACGTGGGACGGGGGCCGTGTCCAATCCGATTTCCTCGCATTCTCCCCAGCCCTCGGTACAGCGCCACGCACTTAAGAAATACCATTATCATCATTATCACCATCATTACGTGCCATTGATTTGGTCCGGGCGCCGCAATAATGCTCCGTGACATTCCCTTCTCGAGACGATATGTCGTGTTCCCTTTTCAGATATGATGCCCCTCCTGCACAACTACGTGACGATAGACACCGACACGCTACTGTCCAACCCTAAGCATTTCGAGATCATCTACACCATGTGCCGAAAGGTAAAACGTAGTCTGACCCACCGCTGGGGTTTTCTGGAGTGTCGGATCTGGAAGAAGAGGGTATTTTCAGCTTCCCGGCATTAGAGCGGAAAAGACGTCGCTGCTGGGTCGGGGCGTTTCGACAACAGGGCTGCTAGAGCACGGGCCCGGGGGTCAGGGGGACCTGGGTTCTAATCCCGGCTCCGCCACTTCTCTGTTGGGTGGCCTTGGGCGAGTGGCTTCACTTCTCTGGGCCTCAGTTACCTCATCTGGAAAACGGGGATTAAGGCTGGTGAGCCCCATGTGGGACGCGGACCGTGTCCGTCCTCATTAACTTGTGTCTACTCCGGCACTTAGTAGAGGGTTGGGTATCTACTCTGGCACTCGGTACGGTGAGAGCCTGGGCTTCGGAGTCAGAGGTCATGGGTTCGATTCCCGGCTCTGCCACTTGTCAGCTGTGTGACTGTGGGCGAGTCACTTCACTTCTCTGTGCCTCAGTTACCTCATCTGGAAAATGGGGATTAACTGTGAGCCTCACGGGGGGCAACCTGATTACCCTGTATCCACCCCAGCGCTTAGAACGGTGGTCTGCACATAATAAGCGCTTAACAAATACCAAAATTATTATTATTATTATTATTAACGTATACCATAAAAATGAGTAGAGGGAGAGGGAGCTCTTGGAGAAAGTGAACGAGTGTTCTGCTTGACATCTGTAAAAGGGGGTTGGACACTATGAGCCCCACGAGGGACACGGACCGTGTCCAATCCGATTCGCTTGTACCCACCCCAGCGCTTAGAACAATGCCTGGCACTTAGTAAGCGCTTAATAAATATCATAATCATTAATATCCATTTGAACGATATACCATCTGAATTCCCTCCCTCCCCCAGCATTTCTCCACTTTTCCCTGTAGTGGAAAAAAAAAAAAATTGAGATTGAAACAGATCAGTCGAATTCTTTACTGCCTTCTTCAACTCGGATGCTATTTATTTAAATTCCTGTATTATACGATTTCATTTAGGGAGAGCCTTAAGGGTATAAGATAAGTCAACTATTGCTACTGAAAATTTCACCTGTGATTTTTTGCCTTGGGGGAAGGATGCGACTTTGAAACCAGTGCTCTAAGCTCCTTAAAGCACGGTAAATATCAGTGGATTTTTTTTTTCCTTTTCCTGTTGCGCTCCTTTGATTGGATTATAAGGAACTGGAAAAGAAAATAGATTTCCCCTCTCCCCAGTTGCCCTTGAATTAGCAAGGCAAACTTGGTGAGCCAGGCTAAGCCCCGTTTCCATTCGCTGCCCTTATTTCAAATAAGCGCCGCACGCGTCCTCGGTTGAACTGGGATTCTCCACGGCGCCGCTCGGCCCCGAGCTGACCTTGAGGAATCGTTGGCAGGTGTTGACGGGAGACGCAGGAGAAGATGCGGAGTGTCATGCGGCCAAACTCCTAGAAGTCATCGTCCTTCAGTGCAAAGGAAGGGGAATCGACCAGGTACGTGTGGCCTGCCGGAAGCTTCTTAGGGGAAATCTGTAGATCCACTAGATGTACGTGCCTTTCCTCTGACGCTTTCCGGAGGTTCTTTGTGGTTTGAACCAGCAGATGGCAAGCACCGCTCATTGTTAGAGAAGACTTACTTCTGGTGATTTGGAACTAAAATCTGCCGTTCTAATTGCTTAACAAATACCATATATATATATATGTATGTATATATATATAGATGCGTATATATGTATGTATTTTTACATATATACATACATATATGTGGGGGGGTGGGGGTGTAAGTGTACCTATATATACATGTATATATGTATACGTGTGTGTGTGTGTGTGAGTATAGATTTATATAGACATAGATTTAGACGTAGATTATATAGTTATAGACATAGACTTAGAATAGACATAGATTTATATAGTTATGTAGATTTTCACAGTATTTCTTTATATAGGAATATATAAATATGTGTATTCCTTTATACATATAGAGCTTTTCCTTCATAGGAATATATATATAGTACACCCGCACATTCACATGTATACACCTGTGTGTGTGTGTATATATATAGATATATCTATATATCTGTGTGTATATTATATATATATGTGTATATATAAGAAATGTGTGTATGTATAATAATAATAATGTTAGTATTTGTTAAGCGCTTACTATGTGCAGAGCACCGTTCTAAGCGCTGGGGGAGATACAGGATCATCGGGTCGTCCCACGTGAGGCTCACAGTTAATCCCCATTTTACAGATGAGGTAACTGAGGCACAGAGAAGTTAAGTGACTCGCCCACAGTCACGCAGCAGACAGGTGGCAGAGCCGGGAGTCGAACTCATGACCTCTGACTCCGAAGCCCAGGCTCTGTCCACTGAACCACGCTGCTTCCCCATATATATATATACACACACACACACACACACACACATATATATATATATGTATAAATACTGTGAAAATCTAAAAGGGGAAGATTAGTAATAAAAAGAAAATATTATTTCAATTGATTTAGAGTCTCCCAAGTTGGACTAATATTTTCTTCCATTCTACAGTTGATTCCACCCTATTTAACATGATGCGGTGGGTATTCCTATTTTTAGGCTAAACTTTAAAAGGCCCTTCTCTCCCTTTTCACATCTGTCTGTCACCTTCCCAGACACCTTCAACACTCCACCCCCTCATCGGTCGTTAACTTCCTCCGAACTTCCACATTCAAATGCAGCGCTCTCTTCTCTTGCCGTGGTCGGTGGCCTGGCAGACCAGGCCGTGCGGCCCCATCGGTTCTCGATTTAAACTTTAGATGAGAAGCAGCGCGGCGCTGTGGATCAGGCCCGGGCCTGGGAGTCAGAAGGACCTGAGTTCTAATCCCGGCTCCGCTACTTGTCTGCCGTGTGAACTTGGGCCAGTCGCTTCACTTCTCTGGGCCTCAGTTATCTCATCTGGAAACCGGGGATTGAGACTGTAAGCCCCATGTAGGAATAGGAATTTTATCCAACCTGATTTGCTTGTATCCACCCCAGCGCTTAGTACAGTGCCTGAATAAGCACTTAACCAATACCGCGGTTATTATCATTCATTCACTCAGTCGTATTCACTGAGCGCTTACTGTGTGCAGAGCACTGTACCGAACTCTTGGAAAGTATAATTTGGCAACAGATAGAGACAATCCCTAACCAACAACGGGCTCACAGGCTAGAAATTAGTATTATTATTACTATCATTACCCTTTTTCTTGCCTCCCAATTTAATTTTCATTCATTTGGGGAAATTGGGGAACCCCAAATCGGGCTATCCAGAGGAAAGGTGTAGTGGCCCCGTCAGTAATCTGTCTCTTGTGTCTCACCGTCCCCACCCCTCCCAATTAGTTTCGGTGTTACCGACTTTAGGGTCCAGCCTGGCTGTGATACCAGAGAAGGGGGAAGGAGATCCAGCTTGGTTTAGCGGAAAAAACACGGGCTTGGGAGTCAGAGGCTGTGGGTTCTAATCCCGGCTCTGCCGCTTGTCCGCTGTGTGACGTTGGGCAGCTCACTTTACCTCTCTGTGCCTCAGTGACCTCATCTGTCAAATGGGGATTAAGACTGTGAACCCCACAGGGGACAACCTGATTACTTTGTATAATAATGTTGGTATTCGTTAAGCGCTTACTCTGTGCAGAGCACTGTTCTAAGCACTGGGGTAGATACAGGGTCATCAGGTCGTCCCACGTGAGGCTCACAGTTAATCCCCATTTTACAGATGAGGTCACTGAGGCCCAGAGAAGTGAAGTGACTCGCCCACAGTCACACAGCTGACAAGTGGCGGAGCCGGGAGTCGAACTCATGACCTGTGACTCTGAAGCCCAGGCTCTTTCCACTGAGCCACGCTGCTTCCCACTTGTATCTACCCCAGCGCTTAGAAAAGTGCTTGGCACGTAGTGAGCGCTCAACAAATACACAAAAAAAAAAGATCCTCAACAACATCAGCTCCAGGAGACAAGAACCGAGGAACATTGAATTCTGTTTAACGGCAGCCCGACTGCCATTTTTAAAAGGAAAGAATGGGCCACATACCTTTCTCCTTCTACCCGTCTGTTCCTTGCCAAGACGATTGCTTCTCTCCTTTGATGTTTACTTAGCTCCAACTGTCAATGTTGCACTCTGTCCAGTAAACGGAAGTTCTTACGGGGGGGAAAAAAATCATGTGATCGTTATTGAGAAGGTGGTCATTTAAAAGAGCCGCTCTCGCTTTCCTGGCCAAACTCACTGATGGGTTTTAGCCACCAGCATGAGGAGTTAGAGGAACATCCGTTGCTCACCCGCACGACGGTGCCCGTGTAAACCTAGGCGGAAACTTTTTTCTGGTCTTATTTTAATAATAATAACAATGATGGTATTTGTTAAGCGCTTATTCTGTGTCGAACACTGTTCTAAGCACTGCGAGGGATAATCAGGTTGTCCCACATATGGGGCTCACAGTCTTAATCCCCATTTTCAGGGGAGGTAAGCGAGGCACAGAGAAGTGAGGTGACTTGCCCAGAGTCCCACAGCTGACAAGCGGCGGAGCGGGGATTAGAACCCATAACCTCCGACTCCCAAGCCCGGTTCTTTTCTCTGGGCCACACTGCTTTTAAAGGCTGGTTATTAAACAGAGCACACCACGTCCCTAACTCGACCTATTGAAACCCGCCTCTGTCAGGTGTATTGTAATTCTCCATCCCTTCTGAGAAAGCAGCATCTGGGAGATTTGATTTCCAAACCTGATGGAAAAAATAAGGGAGCTAGTGATAGAAAAAAATGACTGAAATCTACCCTAGGAAGCCTTTAGACGATTAAAAATGTAGAACTGGGGAACTGGGAACCACGATTACTCTTTCCTCAAAGCTCTGCAGAGCTCCCCTCAGCACTGAGTTCCTCCGCTCATTTGTATATATTTTTATTACCCTATTTATTTTGTTAATGAGATGTGCATCCCCTTGATTCTATTTATTGCTATTGTTTTTGTCCGTCCGTCTCCCCCGATTAGACCGTGAGCCCGTCAGTGGGCGGGGATGGTCTCCATCTGTTGCCGAATTGTACATTCCAAGCGCTTAGTACAGTGCTCTGCACATAGTAGGCGCTCAATAAATACTCTTGAATGAATGAACGAATGAAGATTCCACAGCCCCCTCCAGGAGAGCTTGATTGCTTTTGATGATAATCATCGTAATAACTCCAATATTTGTTAAGCTCTTACTGTGTGCCAGGCACAGTACTAAGTGCCGGGCTGGATCCAAGCAGATCGGGTTGGACTCAGTCCCTGCCCCTAAAGGGGGCTCACAGTCTCAAATCCTCATTTTCCAGATGAGGTCACTGGGGCCCAGAGAAGTCAAGTGACTTGGCCAAGGTCACACAGCAGACCGGTGGCCCAGCCGGGATTAGAACCCATGACCTTCTGACCCCCAGGCCGGGCTCTAGCCGCTAGGCGATGCTGCAGTCCTTTCTCTGGTCCAGCTCTCACTGCTTTCATTTCAATATTTAAACTTTTGTTTCTCGATAGAGGCCCGTGCCCAGGCCCGTGTTGTAGCCACGGGTAGCGATCTCCAATCACTTCAAGGCACTGCGAAAAGTGGATAGAGCCCGGGCCTGGGAGTCAGAAGGACCTGGGTTCTAATCCCAGCTCGGCCACCTGTCTGCAGGGTGACCTTGGACAAGTCACTTCACTTTTCTGGGCCTTAGTTACCTTATCTGAAAAATGGGGATTGAGACTGTGAGCCCCACGTGGGACGGGGGGACTGTGTCCGACCCGATTTGGCCGTATCCACCCCATCTTCCCTTTCCTTGTGAGATGGCCCCCCGGGTCCAGCGCGTGAGGAATTGCTTGGGTTTCACTGATCTGCAGATTCTCTTGGAGGAGGAATCCCGTCTCGAGTAGTCAGTACTCGCTACGGCAGGGTCGGAAAGTGAAGCATCGTCAGTACAATGCGACACGACTTGCTTGGAGTCAGAATACAGTTTCTTAGACCAGAATTGTGGCCAGATCGCTGTTCCATCCTTTACACTTCAGAATGCAGTTTTAGCCTCACAAGTGGCAGGTCTTTTTTTGCTTAGTGTGTGGGGTTTTCTTTTTTTTGTGTGTATTTTTGCATTCCAGGGGTTGAAAAATATAGTTTTTCAAGAATTGTTTTGGGGCCCTGACTCAAGTTTAAAGCCCTGTTAGGGAGTGATTAATTTATCACTAATGGAAACTTCAGCTTAATATTCACTGTAAACATTTCTCTGTCCGTCTTCCCCGTTCATTTAAGCGTCTTGTGGCCATGGAACGTGTCACTACTTTGTTGTTGTTTCCTGATGCGTAGGGTGGGATTTTCCACCCCCAGTTATAGGTGTTCAACTGCAGTCGTTTCTGCAGTTGCATCTATCAGCTCGGTTTTAAGTAGTTTTAGTGGTCCGTCGTAAAGCCCCACAAGTGTGTGTCATCCACCCGATTTACGTATTTCTCAGGAGGACTGGCAGGTGCCCAATTTTCCTTTAAGAGCTGGCAGATGGGTTTTCCCTAGCGCTTAAGAAAGGAAGCTGAGCATTCAGGCTTCAGTCCAAGGTGGCTACGCCTTCCAGATTGGAAGATCAGCTCTCCTCTGCAATAGACCTAAACTGGAAACTCATTGGCAGGGAACGTATCTCCCAATTCTGCTGCGTCGCACTCTCCCGAGTGCTTAGTTCAGTGCTCTGCACCCAGAGAGCATTCAGTAAATGCCAGTGAGAAGCAGCGTGGCTCAGTGGAAAGAGCCCGGGCTCGGGACTCAGAGGTCGTGGGTTCCAATCCCGGCTCCGCCACTTATCAGCTGTGTGACTCTGGGCCAGTCACTTCACTTCTATGTGCCTCGGTTACCTCATCTGTAAAGTGGGCATTAAGACTGTGAGCCCCACGTGGGACAGTCTGATTACCTAGTATCTCCCCCAGTGCTTAGAACGGTGCTTGGCACATAGTAAGCACTTAACAAATGCCATCGTTATTATTCCGTTTAGACCCTGAGCCCGTCACTGGGCAGGTATTGTCTCTGTCTGTTGCTGAATTGTACATTCCAAGTGCTTAGTACAGTACTCTGCGCATAGTAAGTGCTCAATAAATACTGTTGAATGAAATAATGATAATGTTGGTATTTGTTAGGCGCTTACTATGTGCAGAGCACTATTCTAAGCGCTGGGGTAAATACAGGGTAATCCGGCTGTCCCACGTGAGGTTCGCAGTTAATCCCCATTTCACAGGTGAGGTAACTGAGGCACAAAGAAGTTAAGTGACTTGCCCACAGTCACACAGCTGATAAGTGGCGGGAGCTGGGATTGGAACCCATATTGAATGAAAGCGTACTCCAGTGCACAGAACAGTGCTTTGCACATGGTGCTTAACAAATGTCATCATTATTATGATTATTATTTTTATTATTATAGCTGCAGGGGAATACACTCTACTTGTTTGGAGAGCCTCAAGCTGCATACTAGGAAGGTGTCGAGCAGTTTTTTTTCTAATGGTAATTCTTAAGCACTTACTGCGTGCCAGGCAGTGTACTGCGTGTTGAAGTCCCAACTGTTTGACTCTAGTTACGGAGGAGTGTGGAGGAGGGCAGGTAACCACAGGTGGGGTTTCTTCTTCTTCTGTGCTGTCGAGTCATTTCCGATTCATAGCGACTCCGGGGATGTATTTTCTCCAGAGCGTCCCATCCTCGGCCGTATTCCGCGACCTTTCTAACGGTTCTTCCGTTATCGTCGTTACGGTCTCTATCCGTCTAACTGCCGGTCTGCCTCTTCCACGTTTTTTCCCGGATTTTTCCTAGCATTAGTGTCTTCTCCGGAGGTTTAGTCCTCCTGATCCTGATTGTGTCCAAAATATGCTAATCTAAGGCGAGTCAATTGGCCTTCCAAAGAGCATTTTGGCTTAATTTGCTCTAAAATCCATTTGTTTGTTTTTCAGGCAGTCCTTGGTATTTACAAAAGCCCCCTCCAACACCATATTTCAAAAGAATCGATGTTCTTTCTATCCTGTTTTTTCTCTGTCCAGCTTTCAGATCCGTACGTTATCCCCAGGAACGCCGTAGAGTTGACAGTTTGTATTTTTGTGGGGATTCTTGTCTGTCAGTAAAATGGGATTTGACTGATTATTTTGAGGGTTTTTCTTTTTTCTGAAGTCAATTTAAAAATTCTAGGCTTACAGAACCTAATAACTATCAGCAATAATGCCTTCCCCCTTCCTAGAATTCTACAGTAAAGGGAGGAAATGATTTCCCTCCAACTACTTAGGGGATCGATGATTTGCCGTATGATGCGTCATTCTTAACGGTCACACTTCTCCCATCGTTCCCCGTCGCAGTAAACGTTCACTGGCTCCAAACTTTTTGTCTTACTTTAAAACTCCTGATCACATGCTTTAAGACTTTTTTTTTTTTAAATGGTATTAAGCGCTTACTATGTGCCAAGCCCCGTATTAAACGCTTGGGTAGATACCAACTAATCAGGTTGGACACGATCCGATCCGTATCCCACACGAGGATCACAGTGTTAATCCCCATTTTCCAGATGAGGGAACTGAAGCCCGGAGAAGTGAAGTGACTTGTCCAAGGTCACACAGCAGACCAGTGGTGGAGGCAGACTTAGAACTCAGGTCCTTCTGACTCCCAGGCCCCTAGTCTATCCTTTAGGCCATGCGCTTCTCAAATACTTATCAGTTATTACGCATTTATTGCGTGCAAAGCACTGTACTAAGTCCTGGGAGAATAAACGTCGAGTACAGTGCTCCGCGCGCAGTATGCGCTCAATAAATACGATTGAATGAATGGATGAATTTAACCCGATCCGTTGTCCCTTGTGGGACTCCCAGTCCAGAGGGGCCCTTTCTTTTTTCCGACTCCAGCTGTCTCCTGCAGCCGGGCAGCCGGGCTTCCTGCCGCTGCTTCTTTCCCCTTTCCTCCACCCCCGACCTTGGAGCCGTTGCTCCTGTTAACGCCCTCCCCCCGGCCTACTGGCTAGAACCCAGGCCTGGGAGTCCGAAGGACCTGGGTTCTAGTCCCGGCCCCGCCCCGCGTCTGCTGGGTGACCTTGAGCAAGTCACATCACTTCTGTGGGCCTCTGTTACCCCATCCGGAAAATGGGGATGAAGACCGTGAGCCCCACGTGGGACAGGGACCGTGTCCAACCCGATTTACTTGGATCCCCTCCAGCGCTTAGTTCAAGGCCTGGCACGTAGTAAGCGCTTAAGAAATACCATTATTACCAGTGCTGGTACTATCATTAATAATAATAATGTTGGTATTTGTTAAGCGCTTACTATGTGCCGAGCACCGTTCTAAGCGCTGGGGGAGACACAGGGGAATCACGTTGTCCCACGTGGGGCTCACGGTCTTAATCCCCATTTTACAGATGAGGGAACTGAGGCACAGAGAAGTGAAGTGACTTGCCCGCAGTCACACAGCCGACAAGTGGCAGAGCTGGGATTCGAACTCATGAGCCCTGACTCCAAAGCCCGTGCTCTATTATGATATAATATATATATATATATAATTATAATCATTATTATTATTTTCCCAGCCCTGCCGCTTGCTAGCTGTGTGACTTTGGGCAAGTCACTTAACTTCTCTCTACCTCATCTGTAAAATGGGGATTCATGCATTCAGTAGTATCTATTGAGCGCTTACTATGTGCAGAGCACTGTACTAAGCGCTTGGAACGTACAAGTCGGCAACAGTTAGAGACAGTCCCTGCCCTTTGACGGGCTTACGGTCTAATCGACGGGCTTACAGTCTAATCGATTAAAACTGTGAGCCCCACGTGGGACAATCTGATCACCCTGTATCCTCCCGGCGCTTAGAACAGTGCTTTGCACATAGTAAGCGCTTAACAAATACCACCATCATTATTATTGTTACTAAACCTGTCGGGATCCACTGTTTGCCCCCTGCTCCAGAAGTCGCCCCAATCTTTCTTCATTTGCCAGCCCTTCGTCTTTTATTCCAGTCAGTGGTTTAATAATCGTAATCGTGGTATTTGTTCACCGCTCTCTAAGTGCCAGGCACTGTTCTAAGCGCCGGGGTGGACACAAGATAATCGGGTTGGACACTGTCCCTGTCCCGCATAGAGCTCACGGTCTTCATCCCCATTTTACAGCTGAGGGAACTGAGGCGTGGAGAAGCGAAGCGACTTGCCCAAGGGCACCCAGCAGACAGGTGGCGGAGCCGGGATTAGAACCCACGTCCTCCGACTCCCAAACCCACATTTCATTCATTCGTTCATTCGATAGTATTTATTGAGCGCTTACTATGTGCAGAGCACTGTACTGAGCGCTTGGAATGGACAGATCGGTGATAGAGACGGTCCCTGCCCTTTTGATGGGCTTATAGTCTAATCGGGGGGAGACGGAGAAGAACAATAGCAATAAATAGAATCAAAAACTTTACATTTACTCTATGCCAGGCTCTGTCAGGTCGGACACGGTCCCTGTCCCACATGGGGCTCGCAGTCTTAATCCCCATTTTACAGATGAAGTTACCGAGGCCCAGAGAAGTTAAGGCAAGGTCACAGAGCAGACAAGTGACGGAGCCAGGATTAAAACCCGGGTCCTCTTGACTCCCAGGCCCGGGCTCTAACCACTAGGCCGAGCTGTATGGATATCTGATTATCTGCATATATGGAGAACATACACTTATGCCGTAATGCAGGTTTTGGCTAAAAGACTGTTGAAGAGGGGAACTTTCCTCTGACAAATGGAATCTGCGTACGGCCCGTTAGAAAAGATGGCCGCGCACACGTGTGCGATGTCAGATACTACGACGAGCGTTACCGCGAGAATGCAACCTCCACGTGACGACAGCTAGCTGACAGAGCGCCGGCCTGGGAGTCGGAAAGTCAGCTGTAAAATGGGGATTAGGACTGTGAGCCCCACGTGGGACCTTGTAAGAATAATAATAATATCGTCGGTATTCGTTAAGCGCTTACTGTGTGCCAAGCACTGTTCTGAGCGCTGGGGTGGATACAGGGCAATCAGGTTGTCCCACGTGAGGCTCACAATCTTCATCCCCATTTTCCAAATGAGGGAACTGAGGCACCGAGAAGTTGCGATTTGCCCAAGGTCGCACCACTGACAGGTGGCGGTACCGGGATTAGAACCCATGACCTCTGCTAAGCTGTAAACCCGTCAAAGGGCAGGGACTGTCTCTATCTGTTACCGATTTGTACATTCCAAGCGCTTAGTACAGTGCTCTGCACATAGTGAGCGCTCGATAAATACTACTGGAGAAGCAGCGTGGCTCAGCGGAAAGAGCCCGGGCTTTGGAGTCAGAGGTCAGGGGTTCGAATCCCGGCTCTGTCAGCTGTGTGACTGTGGGCAAGTCACTTCACTTCTCTGTGCCTCAGTTCCCTCATCTGTAAAATGGGGATGAAGACTGTGAGCCTCACGTGGGGCAACCTGATTCCCCTGTGTCTACCCCAACGCTTAGAACAGTGCTGTGCACATAGTAAGCACTTAACAAATACTAACATTATTATTGAATGAATGAATGAATGAATGAATGAATGAATGAATGAATGAATGAATGAATAAGCTCATCCTCATTCCACGGAGCCACGCTGCTTCTCACTGTATCTACCCCGGTGCTTAAAACAGTGCTTGGCACAGCGTAAGCACTTAACAAATACCATCATGATTATTAATGACTATTATTAAAAAATTTCAACCGGATGTATCTATTTAAAATATCATCACCTGGGTTTACGTCTCCCTTCCGAGCAGGGGTATTCTCATTCAGGGTTTACTGCGTGCACAGCACTGTTCTAAACACTTGGAAGAGCACAGCACAGCTGTGTCGCTAGTCCGCGTTCGCTGCCCGCAACGAGCTGTGAGAAGCAGCGTGGCTTAGCGGAGAGAGCCCGGGCTGGGAGTCAGAAGGACCTGGGTTCTAATCCTGGCTCCACCCCTTGTCTGCTGCCTGACCTTGGGCAAATCCCTTCGCTTCTCTGGGCCTCAGTTACCTCGTCTGTAAAATGGAAATTAAGACAGTGAGCCCCTTGTGGGACAGGGACAGCCTGACTAGCTTGGATCTACTCCAGCGCTTAGAATGGTGCTTGGCACATAGTAAGCACTTAACAAGTACCATCATCATCATTATTATTATTACTATTAACGAGCCATTATTTTAGCACCTGAAGAGCAGGAACTTCGAGGGCTCAGAACAGGGATTCGATGATAATAATGATATTGAGGGCTCATTATTCATAATGGGGATTTGATTTGATGATAATTGTGGTGTTTGTTAAGCGCTTTCTGTATAATAATAATAATGTCGGTATTTGTTAAGCGCTTACTACGTGCAGAGCACTGTGCTAAGCGCTAATGTAGACACAGGGGAATCAGGTTGTCCCACGTGGGGCTCACAGTCTTCATCCCCGTTTTACAGATGAGGGAACTGAGGCACAGAGAAGTCGAGTGACTTGCCCACAGTCACACAGCTGACAAGTGGCACAGCTGGGATTTGAACTCATGACCTCCGACTCCACAGCCCGTGCTCTTTCCACTGAGCCACGCTGCTTCTCATGCCAAGCACTGTTTTCTAAGCGCTGAGGTAGATACAGGGTAATCAGCTTGTCCCGCCTGGGACTTGCAGTTTTAATATATGTCACACTCACTGACCGTATTTTTATTACCCTATTTATTTTGTTAATGAGGCGTCCATCCCCTTGATTCTGTTTATCGTGATTACGTTGTCTTGTTTTTGTCCATCTGTCTCCTCCGATTAGACTGCGAGCCTGTCACTGAGCAGGGACGGTCTCTATCTGTTGCCGAACTGTACATTCCAAGTGCTTAGTACAGTGCTCTGATTCTGTGTAGTCTCGATTCTATTTAGTTGCCGTCGTTTTCAGTTGCCATTGTTTTTACGAGCTGTCCTTCCCCTCGACTCTATTTACCGCCATCGTTCTCGTCCGTCCGTCTCCCCCGATCAGACCGTGAGCCCGTCAGACGGCAGGGACCGTCTCTGTCTGTTGCCGACTTGTTCGTTCCAAGCGCTTAGTGCAGTGCGCCGCACATAGTAAGCGCTCAATAAATACTATTGAATGAATGAATGAATAGTCAGCGCTCAATAGATGCTATTGAATGAATGAATGAATGATAGGAATAAAATCACCCTCTTTTCTGTTTCGAACAGTGCATTCCCCTGTTTGTCGAAGTGGTGCTGGAGAGGTTGACCCGAGGCGTTAAAACCAGTGAGCTGCGAACCATGTGTCTTCAGGTGGCCATCGCTGCTTTGTACTACGACCCTAACCTGCTCCTCCAAACTTTAGAGCACCTTCACTTTCCGCACAATCCCGGGCCGATCACTACGCAGTTTATAAACCAGTGGATGAATGACACAGATTGTTTTTTGGGGTAAGTGGCTTCTTGGGTTCACGATTATTCATTCAATCCTCATTCGATAGTATTTACTGAGCGCTTACTATGTGCAGAGCACTGGACTAAGCGCTTGGAATGAACAAGTCGGCAACAGATGGAGACGGTCCCTGCCGTTTGACAGTCTAATCCGGGGAGACGATTACCCTACTGTAAGGTCTGCCTGTTCCTTGGAGACCTTTCCAGTGTACTAGATAAATACATTTTAGAAAATAATAATAATGTGGGTATTTGTGAAGCGCTTACTGTGTGCCAAGCACTGTTTTAAGCGCTGGGGTAGATACAAGGTAATCAGGTTGTCCCACGCAGCGTAGATAAATAATACGCGGTATACCAGGTAAATAACCACCGTGGCCAGCGTTTAGTACGGGGCTGGTATATTGAGAAGCGGCGTGGCTCAGTGGAAAGAGCAAGGGCTCGGGAGTCAGAGGACGTGGGTTCTAATCCCGGCTCCGCCGCCGTCTGCTGTGTGACCTTGGGCCAGCCACTTCACTTCTCTGTGCCTCAGTTACCGCATCTGTAAGATGGGGATTAAGACTGTGAGCCCCAAGTGGGTACCTTTTATCTACCCCAGTGCTTTGAACAGTGCTTGGCACATAATAAGCGCGTAACAAATGCCATCATTATTATTATTATAGTAAACACTTAAATACCATCATTATTAATTATTATTAGTGGACAGAACACAGCTCAGGAGTCAGAAGGTATGGATTCTAATTCCGACTCTGCCACTCGTCTGCTGGATGACCTTGGCCAAGTCACTTCACTTCTCTGGGCCTCAGTTGCCTCATCTATAAAATTGCAACTGCGAGCCCCACATGGGACAGGGGCTGTGTCCAACCCGATTTGCTTGTATCCACCCCAACTTTTAGTACAGCGCTTGACACACAGTAAGCGCTTAACCAACACCCGAATTGTTATTACGTGTAGGAAAAATGGAAAAGGAACTGAAGAGTAATGTAGGAATAGCGAGCATTAGAGGGGACCTGCTTTTTGATATTCGAATTCTAGAGCGTGGATATTATGTTCTGGGCCAAAGATTTGTGGAACTACTGGGGGTGATTATAGTGAAAGCTTTCTATGTAAATGTTACATAGAAGTGAATGTAAAGGAGAGCTGATGCTCAGCTCTGTTATCAGTATGCACAGCTGATCCCCCTGCCTATCCGATGCCCGTTTTCGAGATTAGCGGCTGTAACCTTGCCAAAGACGCTAAGCCCTTCCGTTGAGACGGCTCAGATTTCTCTCAGTTTCCTTTCAGCAACGGAAAGCAAATTAACCGTTGTAAATTTTCTGTGTGTTTACGTGTGGCCTTTCCTCTCGTAGGTGGGTGTAGATCCCATCAGTTCACGAATTCAGTAAATTCCTTCCCGGAATCCAGAAATCGAACTATTCGTCTGTACTTCGTGGCTCAGTGGAAAGAGCACGGGCTTTGGAGTCAGAGGTCATGGGTTCGAATCCCGGCTCGGCCACTTGTCAGCTGTGTGACTTTGGGCTTAGCGCTTAGAACAGTGCTCGGCACATAGTAAGCGCTTAACAAATACCAACATTATTATTATTATTATTACTTTTTCCCAATTTTGAGTACAGAAGAATCCCAGGAGGCATTTAATGCCGTGAGTGCTAGCAGCATGCCAGGGAAGAGATCTGTGTCCAGACCCTGCCCTTTCTCTCAACCCCCAGGGAACACATATAATACTAATGATAATTGTGGCATTTGTTAAGCGCTCGCTGTGTGCCAGGCACCGTACTAAGCGCTGGGGTGGTTATAAGCAAATCGGGTTGGACACAAGTCCCAGGCCCACATTTGGACACAGTCCCTGTCCCACATGGGGCTCACAGTCTTCATCGCCGTTTACAGATGAGGTCACTGAGGCCCAGAGAATTGAAGCGACTTGCCCGAGATCACACAGCGGATAAGTGGCGGAGCCGGAATTAGAACCCAGGTCCTTCTGACTCCCAGGTCCGGGCTCTATCCGCTAGACCACGCCGCTTCTCATAATTCCTCCTGCTCAGAGGAATTGAGGAACAAGGGGAGCTTACAGTGTGGGTCAACCATCCTCAGACCATGCCGTTTCCTGTCTAGTCTCCTCCAACTTTGCCAGTTTCCATTTCTTCCCCTCTGCCCCTTTGACTCCTCCTTCTCCCCCTACCTCCCCAAAACCCGGCTCTTTTTGCCCGCCGAAGTAGGAGTACTTCAGTCTTCTGAAAAGCGGAACAGTTTTCCTCCCACTTTGCTCTAGAAATGATATCCGGCGATATCCACTACATATTCCCGGAGAAGCAGGGTGGCCGAGTGGCTAGAGCACCGGCCCGGGAGTCCGAAGGCCCTGGGCTCTATCCCCGGCTCCACCACTTCGTTCGTTTGATTCATTCGTCCGTTGTCGTATTTATTGAGCGCTTACCGTGTGCAGAGCACTGTACTAAGTGCTTGGAAGGTATAATTCGGCAACAGATAGAGGCAATCCCTGCCCAATAACGGGCTCACAGGGGGAGACAGACAACAAAGCAAAATAAGTGGAGAGGAAAGAGTATAGTGTACGGTATACAGCCCGGGCCCGGGAATCAGTCGGTCATGGGTTCTAATTCCGGCTCTGCCACTTGTCTGCTGCGTGACCTCGGGCAAGTCACTTCACTTCTGTAGGCTTCGATTCCCTCATCTGTAAAATGAAGATGGAGACTGTGAACCCCATGTGGGACAGGGACTGTGTCCAACCCGATTTATTTAGGTGCACCCCAGCACTTACTCCAGTTATTACACATGGCTTAACAAATACCACTGTCATTATTATTACTAAACGGACACATTCCTTACCCACAACAAGTTTAGAGTCTAGAAATGAACCTGCCCGACTGAGCTGAGAGATCACACCTCTTTGGAGAACTAAGCCTACAGGTAAATAATCTCTCTTTCTGCTTCAATTGTGCAGAATATTTGTAGCCTACCATCTGTTTTCTGGAGAGGTGGATTTTGAATTTTCAGGCACTCATTTAGGCAGTTTTGTTGCTAGTGGTTCAGCCAGATGGCATTCCTCTGACTTGGAAAAGTTCTCCAGGCTCTGGAAGGATGTGTGGGAATTTATAAACTACTATTTCCCCATGTTGTTTTAGAAGAAAAAATATTGGTTTGGGGGAAGTCTTGAATTGTTTTATCTCTGGAACTGGAGCCAAGGTAGGGCTGCTTTGTTCAACAGACTATTATTCTTTGGTGAGCGACAGTGGGAAGACTAAGAGGGTGGTAATATCCAATAGGATTAACCAGTCTACATTTTCACTCTGCAGCAGAGTGAAGTATGAACTGGAGTGGAGAGAGACGGGAGACTGGGAGGTCAGCAAGGAGGCAGAGGCGGGAGAGGATCAGTGATTAACTCATTGAGTCATCGAGTGTGTTCCCACTGAGCTGGCCCAGTGGCATCGCCTTGGGGTTTGAAGTTTTTGTGGGTTCAGGGCGTCCTCCAGACCGGATAGGATTCAGAAGGGACAAGCTAGAAGGTATTTGCAGCCAACTTTTGATTCTATTTCTTTCCTTCAGTACTTAGTAAAATGAAGACCTGCCTAGCATAAATCTGGTAATCTTTGAATGTTCGTTTTAAAGGGCCTTTTTAAAAAAAAAGTTTTAGGGTATTTGTTAAGGGCTTACTATGTGCCCGTCACTGTTTTAAGCGCTGGGGTAGATACAAGATAATCAAGTTGGACACAGTCCGTGTCCCCCATGGGGCTCACAGTCTTAATCCCCATTTTACAGATGAGGTAACTGAGGCACAGAGAAGTGAAGTGACTTGCCCACGATCACACAGCAGTCACTCTATATTCGAAGTGCTTGATTTTAGAAAATACGGTAACCGTTGAATAGAGGGAACATAACTGGAGAACCATAACAAAATATCACTGGACCGATGACTCTCAATAAAAAAAAGTTCACGGATCTACTCTTGGATTTTTTTTTTTTTTTGGTTAGTTGTCTAAATGAAACTAACCACTCGAATTTTTGAAATTCCCCCAAAATCCAGAAACATTTCAAAGCAATTGTTTCAAATCTCAGGAGTCAATAATTGTGATTGTGTCACTTCCTCTCCCAGCCCTTCCAGCAATTTGGGAAAAGTGTTGATGATAATAATAATAATAATAGTCATTTGTTAAGCGTCTACAATGTGCCAAGGACTGTATTAAGCGCTGAGGTAGATAAGGTGTAATCAGGTCAGACACAGTCTCTGTGGGGATCGTATGGTGCTCACAGTTTAAGGGGGAGGAAGGATGGGCATTTCACCCGCAGTTTCCTTAGAGGAAACCGAGGCAAAGAGAAGTTAAGTGACTTGCCCAAGGTCACAAAGCAGGCAATGGCAGATCTGCCTGGAATTAGAAGAGTTTATGAACAGTGAAATGGAGATCAAGCAGAAGAGAGAAAAATATGGAGACTAATATGCAAAGTAGATTAATCATCCCTAAATGAAAAATTGAATATTTTCAGTGGGGAAAGAACCCCATAATTTTAATCTGACTGCAAGAAGTCGATGCGCTTTTTACATACTTCTTGGCTAAAGCATCAGGGAAAGACAAATTGCCTTTTTAGGAATCAAATTTCATAGTTAATACGCCAATTAGAATTCTGTGATCCTGTCGAGTTCCCTACTGACGAAGATTTCTGGGCTGTGGAATGTTCATGGAGTCTCTTGGCTCAGGACTCAAATGTACAAAGGAGGAAACATTACATTTCTGTAATGATTCGGATTCATCATCTGGAAATTCTTTTTTAATGATAATACTACCGCGTCCTCTTTACTTGCCCTGCAGGATGAGTATTTTGTGTAAATCATGAACACTGATGGTGGTGACTTTTTTGCTTTTTTTACGGAGTTCTCCTTGGGGGTTGGGCATTATTTAATCATGGTTCTTTATGACTTTTAGCGAATCATTAACGTTTACAATGTTAAGGCTTCCCGAAGAGATGAGCGGAGGGAACAAAACTTGGAAATCGGGCCAGCGAAATGGCTCGCTAAGGTTTCTTTAGCAGAAAAAATAAAACATCTGAGCTGAAGCAGATGCTTCCCTTAAATTAAAAGTAGTGGGTGTATTTCTCTAGCACTTTGTCACCCGACCACCGCCTTCAAATCGGTTACTGATCCTTCCCGAAAATGAGCAGGTATTAAGAACCCGCTTCTCCCAAGTAGATCAGCATTAGGGCACTGGAAGAATAGAGAGGCTCATCCTTACAAGTTATTTAGGGAAAGAGGTGGGGATCGTTAAATAAGTAGAGAAGGTGGAAAAGCCCAGGCAGAATGAGTCGATTTTTCTACTCCGTTGCAGGCCGCTGGCCCTGGTCATGTTAACAGAAGAGAATAAATGCTGTTTTGGGGTCAGCCCATCCAGCCCGGTATTTCGTTCCTGACCTGGACCACCAGATACTCGGAGGAACTTTTTGTAGTTCATCCTAAAGGTCACGGATGGACTGTCTGAGAAGCAGCCTGACCTAATGGAAAGAACACGCAGGTGGAATTCATTCAGTCCATTCAGTGGTGTTTATTGAGTGCTTACTTTGTGCAGAGCACTGAACTAAGTGCTTGAGAGAGTACAATAGAACAGAGAAGCAGCATGGTATGGTGGATAGAGTACAGTACAGTGCCTCAGAGTGTAGTACAATGCCTCAATGCTTAGTATATGTGCTTGGCATAAAGTAAAGCACATAACAAACATTATCATTATTCTCGTTATTATAGAGCATGGGCCTGGGAGTCAGAAGGTCATGGGTTCTAATCCCAGCTCCGCCACGTCTTCTGTGTAACTTTGGGCAAGTCACTTAACTTCTCTGTGCTTTAGTTACCTCATCTGTAAAATGGGGGGGGGGGGGTGAGACTGTGAGTCCCACCTGGGACAGGGTCAGTGTCCAACCCAATTAATTGATATCCACCCCAGCGCTTAGTACAGTGCCTGGTACATAGTAAATGCTTAACAAATACCGTAATTATTATTACGAACAGACACATTCCCTGCCCACCAAGTCAGAAGGACCTGGGTACTGTTCCCGGCTCTACCACTTGTTTGCTGTGAGACTTTGGGCAACTCACTTAAATTCCCTGTGCCTCAGTTACCTCATCTATAAAATGGGGATTAAGACAGTAAGCCCCTTGTAGGACACGGACCGCGTCCAACCTGATTAGCTTGAATCTACTCGGCATGTTGTACAGTGCCTGGCACATAGTAAACGCTTAACAAATACCATAAAAAAGGGTTCCAAACTTCACCCTAGTAACCCGCCATGGATTGCTCAGTTATGAATTTACCATACTCTTGAGCTTGTTGATATTTTTCAGTTGACGTGATTTCCTGTGAGAGCAAAATTCCAAATGCTTACCAGTGGCTCCGTGAAAGTGTTCTCTTCTGTAGTTTGACCCTGCCACCTTCAAGTTTCTCTGTGTTTCCCCTTCCCCTGGAGATCCAGAATTTAGAGGATGATTCCTATTTCCCCTGCCCCGCCTCACCCATCTCGATTGCTGTAATGGTCAAACACGTCCTCTCCCTGCCTTTAGAAATACACACAGAAAAGTCTCGATCTCTTTTGTCTTTCCTCCTGTGGATGCATCTCTATCCTAGAGTGGCAGGTCTGAGGAAGGTCTGGGGAAGGACCTTAAGAAGCATAGAAAACCAATCAATCAGTCAATCGACCGTATTGATTGAACCCTTACTGGGTGCAGAGCGTGTTGTACTAAATGTGATATTTTTTAAGCACTTACTATGTGCCAGGCACTGTATCTAATCAGGTTGGATGCAATCCCTGCCCCACGTGGGATTCCCAGTCTCAAGCCCCATTTTACAGTCGAGGTATATGAGACACAGACAAGTGAAGTGACTCGCCCAGGGTCACACAGCCAACAAGCGACGGAACCGGGATTACAACCAGGCCCGTGTTCTACCCACTAAGCCCTGCTGCTTGGGAGAGGACAATAAAGTTAGTAGCCATATTCCCTGCCCACAATGAGCTTACAGTCTAGAGGGGAGGACAGACATTCATATAAATAAATTGCAGATATGTACATAAATACTTTGGGGCTGAGGGAAGGATGGGGTGACCCAGAAGGGGGTGGGAGAAGAGGAAATGAGGTCTTAGTCAAAGAAGGCTTACTCTAGCCATTAAGACGATTAGAATATAAATTTCACCCTCACCTCATTGAGGGTGATATTCTTTGACCGCACATATTTGGAGGTTGACTGTTGTTTTAAAGGGAGGGGATATGGGAGCACTGAAGAGTTATTTTCACCTCAAGGGCTGTAGTGTTGCTTTGTATGTGCAGCAATTTTCCCCTCTTTTCTCGGAAAAGAAGTTTAGAAAATTGGACAGGTGGGATATTCTGTAGTCCTGCTTTGTATTTGATTTCTCCAGAGATACAGTTCAGAAATCGTGTTTGGAAACGTCAATCAGGGAGGATCCAAAACATTCAGTAATTTTTTTTTCCTATCATAGGATAGTGATTCTAAACAGTAGCTATTTTATTAATTGCTTAACTGCTCTCATCTGCTTCTTCATGAAAAGAGCTGTTTGCAATATGAAAGGAGTTAAGAAAGCGTACCGAGAGCCTTATAAACCGGTCTTCTACCCTTATTTAAAAATGTGGATTGGTTTATTCCAGGGAATTGCTTTATTAGACTTGTCTTTCCATTTTTATCTAAGAGCGGCAAGGACTCCCGAGGTACTTGGGCTCAAGTTGAGTCCTTGGTGCTATCACCCGAGACTTGATATCGCTCTGCTCACACCGATCCGACAGCCGGAGTAATAGGATTAAGGTAGAGAGCTCAATGTCGAAGCTTTAAGAATCCCATTGCCAGATGAATATCTGTCTTCTGCAGGGTGCTTTCTCCCTCTCCACTTTTGTAACCCTCAAGAAGAGTCAGGAGAGGAGGGAAGTGGAGGTTCAGGAAAAGTGAAATTGGCTGGGTGAGATTTGGTTCGAGTAAAGTTTTTTTTCACATAAGCACTTGCTGAGAGAGAAACAATTCACAGATCACCAAATTGAGTGTTCCTGTTTGGGAACGGTAGCCTCTTTTGCTTTAATAATAATAATGATGGCATTTGTTAAGCGCTTACTATGTGCCAAGCACTGTTCTAAGTCCTGCGGAAGATACAAGGTAATGAGGTTGTCCCACGAGGAGCTCACAGTCTTAATCCCCATTTTACAGAGGAGGTCACTGAGGCCCAGAGAAGTGAAGTGAGTGGCGCAAAGTCACACAGCTGACAAGTGACGGAGCCGGGATGAGAACCCACGACCGCTCACCCCCAAGCCCGGGCTCTTTCCACTGAGCCACACTGCTTCTGGTTTAGTCACTTGGTAGTGCAGAGCTTAACTATTGGTCCTACTTGGGTCAGTGAATTCAGAACTATCATTAACAGCAAATGATGCCTATACGAGTGATTGTCTTAAGCTTCCTTTATTTTGAATTTTGATTAGTTGTAACCTCCCCGATGACATTTCTCTTTCATGTTTGGCCTAGTCGATAGAGCACAAGCCTGGGAGTCCGAAGGACCTGGGTTCTACTCCTGGCTCAACCACCTGTCTGCTGTGTGACCTTGGGAAAGCCACTTCACTTCTCTGTGCCTCAGTTCCCTTGTTTGTAAAATGGGGGTAAGACTGTGAGCCCAATGTGGGACAGGGACTGTGTCCAGCCTGATTACCTCGTATCTACCCCAGCGCTTAGTACAGTGCCTGGCACACAGTAAGCGCTTAACAGATATCACAATTATCATGATCATTGTCATTATTACTTATAATTTTGAAATGTACATAGATGCCATTTTAAATTTTGGTGTTTGGTAAGACTTTAATTTTCAGTAGAGTTTTTTATTAGCGAATTTTGCAAGAAGCTTTTTTGGGAAAGTCCAATATATCGATAACAATTTTATTTTAAGATTATAGCTTTCATTTTGGAAGATAAGCAACCCTTTCTCCTTCTTAGTTTTGCTTGTGCTCTCTCTACCGGCCATTGGATGCTTTGGTTTTAAATGATTGTGGTTAGCACGCAATGTAGGAATTACTAGATTCTATAATCCTTTCCTAACGAATCCGCCTGTATATTTTTAGCCATCACGATCGGAAGATGTGTATAATAGGACTGAGCATCCTACTGGAGTTGCAAAACCGACCTCCTGCCGTCGAAGCCGTTGTTGGACAGATTGTCCCCTCCATCCTCTTCCTTTTCCTGGGCCTGAAACAAATGTGTGCCACCAGACAACTTATAAATCAAGAAGGTCATGCTAAAGATGAAAAAGCAGATGCAGAAGATAACGGTAAAAATCTGATCTTCGCCACTTAAAGTGGAAACCGGGCTCAGTATGTACTTGTAGTCGGAGAGGGAGGTACATCGCAAAATCATCTCGGTCTTGAGCTATTTTGGATCTTCTCTTTAGGATTCACTGTATTTCCCCTATCCCTAACCTATCTTAATGTCGGTGTCCCCCCCCACACCTCCAGCCGGTAGACTTCTTGTGGGCGGAGATCACCAACTCTGTTGTATTGAACTTTCTCAAGTGCTTAGTACAGGTCTTTGCATACAGGAACAATAATAATAATGATGATGATGGTATTTGTTAAGCTCTTACTATGTGCCGAGCACCGTTCTAAGTTCTGGGATGGATACAAGGTTAGCAGGTTGTCCCACCTGGGGCTCACAGTCTAAAGATCCCCATTTTACAGATGAGGTAACTGAGGCACAGAGAAGTGAAATGACTTGCCCAAAGAGACACAGCTGATAAGCGGCAGAGCTGGGATTAGAACCCACACCATCTGACTCCCAGGCCCGGGCTCTTTCCACTAAGCCACGCTGCCTCTCTAAATACCATGGACTGCTTGATTGCTGTTCAGGAAGGTTGTATTTGGCCTGGTGAGCTCTTAAGAGCTGTGGTGGGCTGGGTTTTTTTCTCTTTTTCATATATTCAACCAGATTTGTTTTATGCCGACGAGTCTTCTCCGACCCTTAACGATGCCGTGATCGCTTCTCTCCCAGAACGCCCCACCTCCATCTGCAATCGTTCTGGTAGCGTATCCGTAGATTTTCTTGGTAAAAATATGGAAGTGGTTGACCATCGCCGCCTTCCGCTCAGGCTCAGTGGAAAGAGCCCGGGCTTTGGAGTCAAGAGGTCATGAGTTCGAATCCCAGCTCTGCCACTTGTCAGCTGTGTGACTGTGGGCAAGTCACTTAACTTCTCTGTGCCTCAGTTACCTCATCTGTAAAATGGGGATTAAGAGTGTGAGCCCCACGTGGGACATCCTGATTCCCCTGTGTCTACCCCAGCGCTTAGAACAGTGCTCGGCACATAGGAAGCGCTTAACAAATACCAACATTATTATTATTATTAAACTCGAGTCTCCACCCTCGACTCTCTCCCGTGTTTCCCCAGCTGCCCAGCACGGGTGAGTGTTGACTTGTAGCAGACGGCCTGCCACTCTCTATCCGCTAGCCGAGCTAGGAATGGAACGGACAGGCCTCCGCTTGACTCTCCCTCCCGTAGCCGAGACTGGTAGAGGACTGGGAACTCTCCAGGTGCCACCCTGAGAGGGGAATTCAACCAAGAAGTTCATATAATTCATTCTCTTGGCAGAATGAAATTAAATTGCATTCATTGTGAATGTTGCAATCATTCTGGCTATCACTGTTGACAGGCAAAAGATCAAACTATTGTTCTCATCCTGAAGCAGCCAGGTCTAGTGGATAGGGTTCGGGCCTGGGAGTCACAAGGACCTGTATCCTAATCCCAGCTCCTCCACTTGTCTGCTGGGTGATCTTGGGCAAGTTTCTTCAGTTCTCTGTGCCTCAGTTCCCTCATCTGTAAAATGGGGATTGAGACTGTGAGCCCCACGTGGGACAGGAACTGTGTCCGACTTGATTTGCTTGTATCCAGCCCAGCGCTTAGTACAGTGCCTGGTACATAGTAAGCGTTTAACAAATACCATTGTTATTATTATCAGACTATCAAATTTAAAAAGTTGAATAAAATATAATGAGCATTATCTCTGGACAGTAAGCTCGTCGTGGGCAGGGAATCTGTCTACCCAACTTGGTTATTTCAAACTCTCCCAAGTGCTTTGTACAGTGCTCTGCACATGGTAAGCGCTTAACAGATTTGATTGATTCCCTCAATCCCTTGGGAACCAAGGCTGGACAGCAAGTGAAATCTAGGCGCAGCCAGAAGGGAAGAGTTTCCAGTCTTCTTCATTTGGTTAGTGCCGCAATAATTCTGCCGTTGTGAATGGTTAGGACGATTTCTGAGAACTCTCAGTAAATATGTCGGATGAGAAATTCTAGGAATTCAGGTAATGTGTATTTCAAATAATACCCTGGATTGGAATAGTTTGGTTTTGCTCTCCCATGCTCTTAGAAGAGAGTTTTGCCTGCAGTAAGTGCCGTTGATTGATGGAGGTTTGGCTTGTTAGAGTTCAGGGAATTGAATAGTGAGACACGTCGGAAAACCTGCCTCTTCATCTGTCTCTGTCTCTTCATCTCCTTGCACCAATTCCCTTGGATAACTTTACTGTGAACATGTTTTGAATTAGGCTGTAGTCAAGCCACTTGACTATGTGGTACTGTTTTCTGCACAATATACAGACCTTGAGCTCTGCATGATCAACAGTCTCACATTTTGTATCTATTTACCCTTTCTAGGCATAACTTACAGATGGTGGGAGGAAAAACTTGAAAGAATTTTTTATCACCCTTGTCTTAAGTATGCGTAAATACGCACGCATGCACAAACACACAGACACATTCACACTCTTCTTGAGGAGTCCGTGTTCTAAAATTCTTCCCACTCTGTCAGGCGTGTGTTCTTTTCAGTTGATTAGCCCGATCTCTGGTTTTTTGCCTTAGGGCAAAGAGGTACCTTCCAGTTTGTTTTATTTTTTATGGTCTTTGTTAAGCACCGACTCAGTGTCAAACATGGTTCTAAGCACTGTCCCTCATGGGGCTCACAGTCTAAGTAGAAGGGAGAATAGGTATTAAATCCTCATTTTAAAGTTGAGGAAACTGAGGTCTGGAGAAAGGAAGTGACTTACCCAAGGTCACACAGCAAGCAATCGACACAGCTTGGGATCAGAACCCAGGTCCTCTGACTCCCAGCCCCGTGCTCTTCCCACGAGGCCACGCTGCTTCTCCAGTCGCACCCGTGGTGCTTCGCTGGGGTGGATTTAATGACAGTTGAGTCAGAGAGACGTCGTCAGTTGGTGTCAACAGCAGACTTTTGCCCGTTGGTGTCTTTTTCGCAAAGTCCACGTTATTATGCATTTTCTACAAATGCACATTTTTTTATACCCAGTGGAAATTTGAGACTGAAATGCTGCTTTCATATCAGTTTCAGTAGTTGCCTGTATACTGGGAACAGACTGGTACTGAAATGTCACCCAATCCATGGTAACATGCCAATCTGTGGTATTTATTGAGTGCTTACTCTGTGCACAGCACTGTACTAAACTCTGAAAAAAGCAACACCCTCCCCCATTACCACAAATCATGGAGTCGAGCTTCCCCTTTTCACCCTCCCAAAGGTAATGACCTTCTTTCCAGTTTTGTATTTTCACCCTTTCTAAGAGCAGTAATGACCTCTTCTTTGGGAAGGGCATTTCCAGGCACTTCCTGACCAGTTAATTGTTAAAAATTGTTAATTGTTCAAAAGCCTACAATCTGAAACGGAGCTCAATATTTTTTTTTTTTTTAAGTGAGTAACGCTATCATTCAGTGTTTGTTTTAAGGGGGAAAAAAAATGAATCCTTGCCAGGAGCCTATAGTAAGAAATCTTACAGAGAGAAAGCAGGGGGAAGCAGTAGATCTCCAAACCCAACGGCCCCTACTCCATCCTGATCCTCCTCGACCTCTCAGCTGCCGTCGACACTGTGGACCACCCCCTTCTCCTGGAAACGTTATCCAACCTCGGCTTCACTGACTCCGCCCTCTCCCCATTCTCCTCTCATCTCTCCGGCCGTTCATTCTCCGTCTCCTTCGCGGGCTCCTCCTCTCCCTCCCACCCCTAACTGTGGGGGTCTCTCAAGGCTCAGTTCCGGATCCCCCTTCTATTCTTCAGCTCCAGCCACTCCCTTGGAGAACTCATTCGCTCCCGTGGCTTCAGCTGCCATCTCTGTGTGGATGATTCCCAGATATACTTCTCCAGTCCTGACAGCTCTCTTTTTTCTGCAATCTCCCTTTTCCTTCTGCCTTTAGGACATCCCTCCTCAGATGCCTTGCCAACACCCCAAACGTAACCCGTCCGAAACAGAACTCTTCATCTTCCCACCCAAACCCTATCTTCCCCACCACTGTACACGACACCGTCATCTCCCGTCTCTCACTGTCTTGAAAGAGGCATTATCCTCGACTCATCTCTCTCATCCCACCCGCATTTTCAGTCCGTCATCAAACTCTGTCAGTTCTCCGTTCACAATAGCTACAGAATCCCCTCCTCCCTCTCCATCCAAACTGCTACTCTCATCGGCCTCCTCACCGATGTCCTCGCCCCCCAGTCTCTCCCTACTCCAGTACCTATTTCACTCTTCTGACGGATCGTTTTTCTATTAAAAAAACACTCAGTCCGCTTTGAATGGACTGGATTTTTCAAAACACTAGTAGGTCCATCTTAACGATCCATTCTACCTGGCTTTAAAGATACAGATTCTAGGTTGGAGAGATATATATATTTCCGACTTGGAGTCTTTAGTGGAAACTTGGAGACTGCGTTCCTCACAGGAATGCCTTTGATACATATACATGCTGTAGATAGATAGATATATGCACCTATGTATTCAAAAACCTCCAACGAGTTGCCCGTCCACCGCCGCGTCAAACGGAAACTTCTCACCGTCTACTTTAAGGCAGTCCTTCAGCCCTCCCCCTCCTTAGTCTTGCTGATCTCCCATTTCAGCTCAGCCCGTGGACTTCACTCCTGTAACGCCAGCCTACTCGCTGTATCTTGTGGTGGCCAGGAAACACATCTCCCAACTCTGTTACGCTGTGCTTTCCCAACCGCTTAGTATGGTGCTCCGCGCACAGTAAGGGTTCAACACATGCGATCAGTCGATTGACTTCAGTTCATCTAACTCACCACCGACCCTTTGCTCACGCCCTCCCTCTGGCCGGGCAGGCCAACACTCTCCCCACCTTCCGAGCCGTATTATAAACACAATCTCCTCCGTGAAGCCCACCCTCTCATTTCCCCACGGTTTGCCCTCCTTTCTGGGTCACCTACGCGCTTCGATCTGTACCTCTTTAGCGCTCTGATACTCAACCCTCTCTCCCCAACCCCTGCACCCAAAATGTATGGTCAGTCGTAGCTATTGAGCGCTTACTGTGTGCAGAGCCCTGAACTAAGCGCTTGGGAAAGTATAGTACAACAATAAACAGTGATATTCCCTGCCTGCAACGAGTTTACAGTCTAGAGGTGGGGAATGTAGATATCCTCATACTCTGCTGCTTCCCCACCACCTGTCTCTCCTACTTAGTTTGTCGGCTCCAACTCTACTGTATTGTACTTTCCCAAGTTCTTAGTACGGAGCTCTTCACACAGTAAGTGCTCAGTAAGTATCACTGGTTGATCGATTAAGGTACAGTAACAACGGGAGCTAGATTGCAGATTTAGGAACTGTTAGAAGTCACCTCAACTTTTTTGGGGTAGACCATTTTAATCTTTCCAAGGAATAGTGTTGTCTTTTCCCTTTTTATAGCTTGAAGTAGATGTGTGATTCCCCACTCACTTGGATGACGATCGGACTTAGATTTGCCGAAACCTATACGAAGCAGTGACCTTCCGATCCTTTAGTTGGGGATTTAAAGAACGGTTATCTAGGTATGTTGAGGTGTTTGTGTGTACTGGGACGATCTGCTCTACTTAACTATCTGATGGATTTACAGAGGAGATCCCAAGCGATGAAGAGGAGACCAACGAAACCGGTCAGCTGATGCAAGAGAATCTTGGAGGAGACGAAGAGGAAGATGACGAAGATGATGACTGGGATGAGGACGTGTTGGAGGAAACGGCCCTTGAGGGATTCAGCACTCCTCTGGACCTAGAAAATAGTGTGGATGAATACCAGTTTTTTACACAAGCCCTACTAAGTATGTCTGGGATATTTTTTCGGGTCCCCAGTAGAAAGGTCTCTAAGGGCAATAAAGTAATAACTCTAAAAGTTGCATTCCTCACAGGAATTTCACTCATATATATGTGTACATATATATACATCTATATGAAAAGAATATATTTATATATGAAATGTGCTTTGTCAAACGCTTACTACGTGCCAGGCTCTGTACTAAGCTCTGGGGTAGATATAAGTTAATCATGTTAGATAGTGTCCGTGTTCCCTCACTCTTAATCCCCGCTTTACAGATGAGGTAACTGAGGCCCAGAGAAGTGAAGTGACTTGCCCAAGATCACACAGCAGACAAGTGGCTGAGCTGGGATTAGAACCCAGGTCCTTCTGACTCCCGGCCCCGTGCTCTATCCAACAGGCCATAGTGCTGGGTGTATATCTATTTATCTATGTATGGATAGATAGATGTGCACATGCTCATATATACATAGATGTAGATTATGTATATAGATGTAGATAGGTGCATCTATCTATCTATAGCATATTTATGTATCCCAAGCATTCCTGTGAGGAATGCAGCTTCCAAGTTTCCACTGAAGACTCCAAGTCAGAAAAATATATATATATATCTCCAACCTAGAATCGGTATCTTTAAAGCCAATTAGAATGGATCATTAAGTTGAACCTACTAGTGTTTTGAAAAATTATGATTTTTCCCTCTAGACCGTAAGCTCATCTTGGGCCGGGAATGTGTCTGCTAATTCTGTTTTACGGTGCTCTCCGAGTGCTTAGTACAGTGCTCTATACATAGTAAGTGCTCAAAAACCATTGAGTATCGTAAAATATCCAGTCAAAGTAAAATGAAAGAGCAAATACGTTTAGAAAACGGAACCGGAGAGCCCCCCCCAATCAACTTTAGTGGTGCAGGTGTCCCTCATTGAAGGGGAGGGAGGATTTGGTTAAACTATTCCCTTTGTCCTAAGGCAGTTTCTTTTTGCAGTAATAGCCCGCTCCAGGCTAAAGAAATTGGCAGTTTAATGGACTGAAAGGTACATTTCAAAGCGGTCCGTAATAGAAGGGATTGCATTAAAGGCATCCCACTTGTACAGGCCTGGAAGTTTCATCTTTGAAGGACGTAGCTTGACTTGGGTACGGTGCTCTAATTCGGTGCTGCTGATACACCCCCAGAGAAATTGAGAAGATCTGGCTTAAAAGAATTAAGTGATTTAGTTCCATGAACCAACTGGGGGAAACATATGGAGTAGCTTCAAGGAACAGCACCTTTCCTGTTTCCTGGACTGCCGTAGTCTCTTCAGAAGCGACTTGGATTCTGCAATAGATAAGGTGCCCCTTCGGCTAGCTAATAACGCTGAGAAGCAGCGTGGCCTGGTGAATAGAACACGGGCCTGGGAATCAGAAAGACCTGAGTTCTTTTCCTGGCTCCGCCACTTGTCTGCCGTGTGACCCTGGACAAGTCACTTCACTTCTCGGTGCCTCCATTCCCTCATCTGTAAAATGGGGCTTAAGATTGGGAGCCCCACGTGGGACGGGGACTGTGTCCAACCTGAATAGCTCGTATCTACCCCAGCCCTGTACAGTGCAGGGCACATAGGGCGCTTAACAAATCCCATTAAAAGCAAAACCAAAAAAACCCCCAAACCGAAACACCCGATAAGGGTGGGGTGGCTAGAACTTTATCTCGGAGAAGTGATTGGACAGAAGCGGAGTGAAATTTCAAGGCAGCTAATCTAAAAATCATGGGCCCAACCTGTAGAGCCTTAGGTTGGAAAATAAGACAAAGACGGCACTTATGTATGTATCTGTAATTTATTTGTCTACATGTGGGACAGGGACTGTGTCCAACCTGATACCTCATATCTACCCCGGCGCTTAGAATGCTGCTTGGCACATAATAAGCGCTTAACAAATACCATTATTAATAATAATGTTGGTGTTTATTAAGCGTTTAGTATGTGCAGAGCACTAAGTGCTGGGGTAGATACAGGGTCATCAGGTTGTCCCATGTGAGGCTCACAGTTAATCCCCATTTTACAGATGAGGTAACTGAGGCACAGAGAAGTGAAGTGACTTGCCCCCACTCAGCTGAGAAGTGGCAGAGCCGGGATTCGAACCCATGACCTCTGCCTCCCAAGCCCGGGCTCTTTCCACTGAGCTACGCTGCTTCTCTTATGTCTGTCTCCCCCTCTAGACTGTAACCTCGCTGTGAGCAGGGAATGTGCCTCTCTACTGTTACATCGTACTTGCCCAAGCCCTTAGTAGAGTGCTTTGCATGCAGTAAGCACTAATAAATACGATTGAATGAATGAATGAAAAATGAGGCGTGGAATGTAACTGCGGCAACCGTAGCAGGCCGGGAGCAAGGTTGGGTGATTGAGAAGCAACTGGGACCATTTTCGGGGGGTAGAAATCAACCCACAGTCTGGAGAAAAGGGCGATCGTGGGGGACACTTGGAAAATCACTATGGTCTCCATTCAGACCATAGAAGCAGCGTGGCTTAGTGGAAAGAGCCCGGACCTGGGAGTCAGGTCGTGGGTTCTAATCCCGACTCCGCCACTTGTCTGCTGTGTGACCTTGGGCAAGTCACTTCACTTCTCTGGGACAACCTGATTACCCTGTATCTACCCCAGCGCGTAGTAAGCGCTTAACAAATACCAACATTATTATTATTATTATTCCCTGGGCCTCAGTTCCCTCATGTAGAAAAATGGGGATTAAAAGAATGTGAGTCCCACGTGGGACAACCTGATCACCTTGTATCCCCCAGCGCTTAGAACAGTGCTTCACACATAGTAAGAGCTTAACAAATACCATCATTATTAAATACCATAATTATTATTATTATTATTCAGAGAATATGCCATGCACAGGGGTAGCATAACAGTCATCTTCCAAAGTCCATCAGTAATTCATTCAATCATTGAATTGTATTTATTGAGCTCTTACTGTGTGCGGAGCGCTGTATTAAGCGCTTGGGAAAGTACATTACAACAATAAACAGTGACGTTGCCCGCCCAGGCCGAGCTCACAGCCTGGGGGGAGGAGACGGACATCAATACAAATAAACAAGTGACAGATATAGACCAAAATGGTGTGGGGCTGGGAGAGGCGGAAGAGCAAAGGGAGCGAGTCGGGGCGACGCCGAAGGGAGTGGGAGAAGAGGAAAGCGGGGGCTTAGTCTGGGAAGGCTTCTTGGAGGAGATGGGCCTTCAATGAGGCTTTGAAGGGGAGGAGAGTAATTCACTGAAAGGCAGTAGTTGCAGTTCACCTCTGTTTTTGTAACGGTTTAGGCAGACGTTCAACTTTTCCTCCCTGAACGGTTTGTTGTTGAATTTTCATATTCAGCTTAGTTTTATTACTAGTAGGCAACCACCGGGAAGCTGAAACAATAGTAATAATAGAAGAAGTAGTAATAGCATTTATTACACACTTACTGGGTGCAGAGCACTGCACTGAGCGCTCGGAAAGAATGCACAGGCAGGAATTAGACCTGAGTTGAGTTAATTTATAGCTAGGTCAGAGCGGCGGCCTGTGGGAATTAAATGGAGTGGAGGCGATCGTAACGTGAAAGTCCGTACTCGATTGAGTTGCGTCTGCTTGATTTCTGCCAGACGAGATCCTGGTCCTTTCAACTTTAACTGCAGGGTTGTAATCAGAGTGTCTCAAATGAACAAGAGAAGAAATAAATCTTAGTCTTTTTAAGCTACGTAATGCTCATAATTTGCCTGGGTTTCCCTGAAATGTCATTTTTAAAATATAGGATTTGGCAGCAGCCGCAGCGCTTTGGAATTTTCAGGCCGGAATCACATAGAGTGGCCTTTCACCCTGGGGCAAAGCTGTAGAGTTTGCCTTGGCTTAATCACTTCCTTTCCCCTCCTTTTTAACCTTTGAAGGATTCTGAGTGATTTGAAGAGAGTGATTGTCTAGTAATGAAATGAAATGGGATGGTCTCTAATGACAAGATCCCAATTCTGTTAGCACAAGTGGTCTTTTTGCTGATAAGACATGAAAGATAATGCTGAAAATTCAGGATTTCCATACATGCTCACAAACCTACTCTGTTATTTTGTAGTCTCCCAAGCGCTTGGTGCAGTGGTCTGCAGGAAGCCCTCAATTAATGCCATCGATTGACAGTCTTATTAGCGGGATATATTTATGCTGCTTTTTGATCGTGTGACAATATTGTGGGGTTTTTTTAAAATCACCGCCTTAATATTGCTTGATCCAGTTTTTGGGTCTTGAGAATCGCCCCATTCATTTTAAAATGATTTCCTACAGAAACGAATACTTTCATTCAGTAGTATTTATTGAGCGCTTACTATGTGCAGAGCACTGTACTAAGCGCTTGGAATGTACAATTTGGCATATATTAATATAATATATTATATTGTAATATATTAATGTCTGTCTCCCCCCTCTAGACTGTAAGCTTGCCGTGGGCAGGGAATGTGTCTGTTTAATACTTGGTTTAACACGCTCCTGACGGACACTCTTTTCCCGGAACCGACGAAGAATTCTAAGCGGGATATCGGTGAGCGCTTCGCCAGTACCGTAATTATCGTATTAGCCGTATTTCTAACTCGCCCCGTCTTTTTTCTGGGTCTGACAGCGGTTCAGAGTCGGGATGCTGCTTGGTACCATTCGTTGCTAGCTCCGCTCAGCGAGGATCAGAAGAAAGCATTACAGGAGATCTGTACGGTCGCAGAATACAGAAGGAGTGCTGCAGGTCTGTTGAAGTACTGTGGTTGGGTAGACCAGAGCGTGGCTGATGCTCCAGGAGGTGCTAATTTGGAGAGGGTGTGACTTGGATGTTATTTTCATGACGTGGCTTTTTTCGTGGTTATTAACATCCAGCGTTGGCGTAACTGCTCCTCTGAGACTTTTCCTTTCAGTGGAGCGAAGACCTAAATAGCAGGATAACCTCATGAGTCTAAGCCATATCCGCCAGACAGTTACTCTCCCCCCCTTCTAATGCGAACCCACTCACCGTACCTCGATCTTGTCTGTCTTGTGGTCGACCTGTCGCCCACATCCTGCATCTGGCCTGGAACGCCCTCCCTCTTCATACCCACAGATATTTACTCTCCTCTCTCCCCTCCCATCTTCAAAGCCTTATGGAAGGCCCATCTCCTCCAAGAAGCCTTCCCTGACTAAACCCTCCTTTCCTCTTCTCCCCCTCCCTTCTGCGTCACCCTGACTTGCTCCTTTTATTCATCCCCCCCGGTCCCACAACACTTAGGTGCATAGCTGTAATTTATTTATATTAATGTCTGTCTCCCCCCTCTAGAGACTGTAAGCTTGTTGTGGGCAGGGAATGTGTCTATTTGTGTGTGTCTATAATTTCCTCATTATTGGTTTCAAAGCTGTCCATCACTTTTCCCCTTCATACCTCACCTCCCTTCTCTCCTCCATTGCAGCTCTCACACTCCGCTCCTCTGCCGCTAACCTTCTCACTGGGCCTCGTTCTCGCCTGTCCCGCCGTCGACCCCTGGCCCACGTCCTCCCTCTGGCCTGGGTCGCCCTCCCTCCTCAAATCCGCCAAACGAGCCCACGTCCCCCCTTCAAAGCCTTACGAATAGCTCACCTCCTCCAGGAGGCCTTCCCAGACTAAGCCCCCCTTTTCCTCTGCTCCCCTCCCCAGCGCCCCAACCCGCTGTACGCCCCGCGTCCCACAGCACTCGTGTATATATATGTACATATTTATAAATATAATTCTATTTTTAAGTTAATGATGTATATATATCTATAATTCTATTTATAACGATGCTTCTGATGCCTGTTTACTTGTTTTGATGCCTGTCTCCCCCCTTCTAGACTGTGAGCCCACTGTGGGCAGGGATTGTCTCTCTCTGTTGCAGAATTTGTACTTCTCAAACGCTTGGTAAAGTGGTCTGCACACAGTAAGCGCTCAATAAATACGATTGAATGAATGAATTGTTATATTGTACCCTCCCAAGTGCTTAGTACAGTGCTCTGCACCCCGTCAGCATTCAATTTGACTGAGTGGCCGACTGACATTAAATCGAAAACTACCCCTCTTGAGTTTACTCCACTTGAAACCTTTTCTCTGCTTGCCTTCTGTGAACTCCAGGGACAAAGAATACTCAACAACAGTGGCTTCACATCTGAGAGCAAAGGACTGTTCGCCTTTGGAACTATACCTGGCAACTATTGGAGAAAGAAACTGCAAGAGACTGAATTTTATCGTTGCATTTTATTTCACGACGGCTGTTGACGTGGGAGCGTCAAAGGAGAGAAAATGAAGGAAGTTTTCCTTTGCAGTGTCCTGCTGTTCCAGCTTCCACCTGGCGTTCGACAGCACTTCCCTTTCCCTTCTCTCCCCCTCTTCTTTCCCCTCTCCCCACTACTGTAACGTGTGAAGTCTTTTTGAACGTTGGTCTGCACAGGTCAGATCTTCGCCCCCAAAGGCTACCTGGCTCGGACGGGTTTAAAAGGTTCAATCCAATCCATTTGCACTTCTCAGGTTTTTGCCATGCCGAATTGATGGATTCCTAAGGGTAACAGTGCCTTCTGTTGTACTTGGATTGCCTGAAACAAATGAACTTTCGGAGTGCATTGTAACTTTTTCTAAACGTGCGTAAGGACATCTTTCTAGATATACTGTACACCTGGGTTCCGTGTTTTCTCCGGTGAATCTGCATTTGATGACGTGAATTTGTCTGGCATTTCCACCCAGATCACTCTGGCCGCCACAGCGTTTCCACGCCCCCGCCCGGAGCCGACCTCTTTTGATAACGGGCGGCTGCTTCTGAGATAGTGAACTGAACACTGGGACCGTTGAGGATTCTTCTCTGGTGTGTTGAGAACCTTCCGCTCTTTCCTTTACCCCCCTCCTTCCCTGCACCCGCAGGGAGTCCGGGCGTCTCGGTCAAGGGGACGGTCCGAGATGACCAACCTACTTTTCGTGAGCTTAGGAAAGAGAGGTCGGGCTCAGGACTCTTCTGGCAGCACAGAACGCTGGCCCGGCAGGAGCTTTCGAGAGGGTCAGGTAGAGACCCGTGCGGGTGCGCTGAAGCCCGTGGTTTGGACGAACTAACTGACGGGAAGCAGTTCGAAGGCCCCGGCGAGAAGCCCTCAGCCAACCACGGGTAGTAGCGCTCCGATTCGCACGGCCCGCCTTTCTGGATTGGAGGTCCGTCCTCTCGTTATTCCGGCTGTATCGAAGAAAGCACTGAGGTCCACATATTTTGGAGCAATCCTTTTCCCTAGGAAAAAGGCAGAAGCAACCCCCACCCTCTCCTTTTGGAGAACTGAATCTCTCTCTGTAGCCAACTCTCCCGGCCTCGCTTTGTTGTGACGTCGTTCCCGCGGTTAGATCGTTGCTCATTTGCACCCGTGTCTTCTCGTGTCTCGACTATCCGAAGCTCCCCTCCTTCGCAGCGGTGGGGCTTACGCAATCAGACCCGTTTTCTCTATTTGGGGGAGACCAGAACGTACTGTAATAGGGACTCTTCCTTTTCAGTGATGAAAATGGAAATTCTCACACTAGACCACTATTTTATGGGAGGGCGGTTAACAAATCGATCCGAACTCTAGATCCGAACGCACTTGACGTGGAATACCTCTCTTCACGTAGAACCCACGCGACCGAATCGCTTTCCTGTCCGTTCTCAGAGTAAATTTCCTCTCTCGGCCTTTCCGAGGCTACCGCTCCCTGACTCTGTGGCATTTTGATGGGGCGATTCTGTTCTCTGTTAGGCGGCGGGAGGCGGTGGAAGGGTGAGGGTCGGTACACGGAAGGGTTGAAAGCGGGAGCATCTTTTCTTCCTCTGTCCCCCCCCGGGGCGGAATCGAGCGCTTCTTCTGGCAATAAACGCGAGGTGTTTCGTCCCTTTTAGAAGGGAATTCCGTCGGTCAGAATTTTAGGACTCGTCGTACTTTGCCTCTCTTTACATATGGTTCTCTTTAAATGTGATGAATAACATGCCTTCCCACATGATGGTAAGAAGGCAGAGGGATGTTCTTCCCGTTTTATAGTCTGCTCGTTCTGTGTTTAAAGGGAGAGGACGCAAATGTGCGTTTATTTGTCTTGTTTTTGAAGCCAGGGTAGTTGTGAAACTTAGGTACCAGCAGTGCTAAACTGAATTTGATCTGATTACCCTTGGAAATGCAGAATCTTTTGAATGTATTGTAAAATAAAATCAAGACTGATAACCAGAAGGCTGTCCCGTTTCACGTGTGCTTTTTTTTCTTTTCTAGAAACGCCAAGACCAGGTTTGCAAAAAGTGGCAGAGAATGTTAGCGAAGAAAGATACTTTCAGTTTTAATACACTAAATGCAGCACAATCTGCCCAGTTCTTGTTTTAAACCTGTTGACCTGTGCTGATGAACACTTGGTGTATACCAGTCTGTTCTGGTTCTGAATAACTATCCAACTTTAATGAACCAAAGATGTGGTCGTGGTGGTCGGACTACAGATGCTCTTTGGGCTATTTTTAAAGGAAAGTGCCAACCAAAAATAGCTCCTTTTCCTTTTGGGAGGAATTATTCCCTTCGAATGCATAGTTGAGGCTTTGGAAAGTGGCAGAGACTGTCCAGCCTCACATTTCATGCATTCGACGATTATCATCTCATCGTCGTCGTCTTCTTATCATCATTGTTAATATTATTATTGTCTTTAAGAGCTGTCACCTATCTTAGGAAGTCCTGGTCTGAGTTACTTGATTTATGCCAAGTATGTTCAGGAGGTAAAAGTAGACCGGATGTAAAAGTAGAATGCTTGCCCTTTGTTCACAAGTAATAATAATGATGATAATAATGTTGGTATTTGTTGAGCGCTTACTACATGCCAAGAACTGTTCTAAGTGCTAGGGTAGATACAAGGGAATTAGGCTCACAGTCTTCATCCCCTTTTGACAGATGAATTAACTGAGGCCCAGAGAAGTGAAGTGACTTGCCCAAGGTCACACAGCTGACAAGTGGTGGAGCCGGGATAATAATAATGATAATAACGTTGGTATTTGTTAAGCCCTTACTATGTGCAGAGCACTGTTCTAAGCGCTGGGGTAGACACAGGGGAATCAGGTCGTCCCACGTGGGGCTCCCAGTCTTAATCCCCATTGTCCAGATGAGGTCACTGAGGCCCAGAGAAGTGAAGTGACTTGCCCACAGTCACACAGCTGACAAGTGGCAGAGCTGGGATTCGAACCCATGACCTCTGACTCCAAAGCCCGGGCTCTTTCCACTGAGCCACGCTGCTTCTCTATTAGAACTCACAGCCTCTGACTCCCAAGCCCGGGCTCTTTCGGAAGTAAAAGAGACAGTCTCAGGGTGGACGCATGGGATGATACTAGTCAATCGATCAGTGGTATTTATAGTGCACTTACCGTGTGCAGAGCACTGGACTTAAGCCTCGGGAATGTACAGTACAACAGAGTTGGTAGACACGCTTCCTGCCCGTAAAGAAGAGCAGCATGGAGTAGTGGATAGAGCCCGGGCCTGGGAGTCGGCGGGTCATGGGTTCTAATCCCGGATCTGCCACTTGTCTGCCGTGTGGCCTTGGGCAAGCCACTTCACCTTTCCGGGCCTCAGTCACCTCGTCTCTAAACTGGGGATTGAGACTGTGAAACCCCACATGGAACAGGGACTGTGGCCAACCCGATTTGCTTGTATCCGCCCCAGCGCTTAGTACGGCGCCTGGCACATAGTAAGCGCTTAACAAATACCATTATTATTTTATGAATAAAGCATGTAGAAGGGGAGCTCATGTTCGTTTCAGCCGGCAGCGTGCCAGGCCTGGGCCCCTTCCAGGCCGGGCTGAGGGAATGTCCGTCGGGGGAAAGAGGGCCGTGGACCGAGACGTAAGATGTCCGTCTGCCTTGGCGACGTGGTACACCCAGGGGACTGGGAGGAAAAAGTGACAGCAGAGGCAGCCATCTCCTCACCCAAGGAGAGGGGAGAAAGGGAAGCAGCGGGACTTCGGGGATAGAGCCCGGGCCTGGGGACCTGGGGTCTAATCGAGGCCCCCGCCGCTTGTCTCCTGGGTGACCTTGGGCAAGACGCTTCACTTCTCTGGGTCTCAGTTCCCTCCTCTGGAAAATGGGGATTAAGACTACGAGCCCCATGTAGGATGTGGACCGTGTCCAACCCGATCAACTTGTATCTAGCGTGGCTTGGTGGATAGAGCCCGGGCTTGGGGGTCAGAAGTCATGGGTTCTAATTCCGGCTTCACCACTTGTCAGCTGTGTGACCTTGGGTAAGTCACTTCACTTCTCTGGGACTCAGTGACCTCATCTGTAAAGTGGGGATGAAGACTGGGAGCCCCACGTGGGACAACCTGATAACCTTGGATCTAGCGTGGCTTGGTGGCAAGAGCCTGGGTTTGGGAGTCAGAGGTCGTGGGTTCTAATCCCGGCTCCTCCGCCTGTCAGCTGAGTGACCTTGGGTAAGTCATTTAATTTCTCTGGGCTTCAGTTACTCATCTGTAAAATGGGGATGAAGACTGTGAGCCCCATGTGGGACAACCTGATCATCTTGTATCTACCCTAGCGCTTAGAACAGTATGTGGCTCATGGTAAGCGTTTAACAAATACCAACATGATTATTATCTATCCCAGTGTTTAGAGCAGTGCCCGGCACCTAATAAGCTCTTTACAAAAATCATAAAAAAATGAAAGGTTTGGGGAAGTCCAAGGGGAATTTGAAGTGCCAAATTATTCTCCAAGCCAGAGGAAAACAAAGAGAGGCTTAGACCAATTTTAGTGATTAGAACGAAGAACCTATCTGAGATTTTCACTGACTAGTGAGACACACAGAATCAAAAGCAATTTTCCTGTCTCAGAACTCTGCTTGGTTTTAATGAATCCCAGATGATGTCTGACTGACACAGGAATTATGTCATCTCTCCTCTCCAGGCAACAGAAAGATAGATGTGCAAAGCCTGAAATGGTAACAACATAATCAGCCATTGCCCACAGAAGTAAAAATGGAAAAGCAAATGTGATAAATTTGATAAATGGGATGGATTGGCCAGGAAATTTTCCCAAGATGGGTAGATCGTACAGCCCTTTGAAAATACTACATTTACAGACGGGCAAAAAGCCCAAAGAAAAATTTTCTTGCAGAGATTCAGGTTTACATCGGTTACGCATTTGCTCTCGGGGAATAACATTTGTAAAAAAATGAAAAAATACATTATTCTGTTTGCATAACCTGCCACCAGCTCAAAAGCCAGATCTAATTTTCTAGGCTGTATTTATTTGACATTAAAAACATATTTGCAATAATGGCCATGAATTAATTTTTCACAAATATAGGCATTATCTAGAGTTAATATTTCCAAAAGCATTCCAGTTGGATTGGATATTACTTACTCAGTGGGATAGTTTACTAATGCATGGAGCTGACACTGGCTGAATGTGAAAGTTAGAAAATCCACAACAAAAGCAGTTCTGTGCTTCAGCTACTGTTCATCAAGGTCTTGCGTTACAGTAAAGACTGTTTTCGAGAATCATTCGGGAGACTTCATAAACGAGACATTTCTCTGCCCTTGGGTTGGTTTTGACATATAAACAAATAAGAAATATGGTTTTCATAAGACTCTTGGTAGAAAACTGATGGTGGGATTTAAGTGTATGCCAGATTGGTAAAGAAAAGAATTGCTTATATTAATGCTCAAAAAAACAATAATAATAATAGCAATGCCAGTAGGAGTAAGGTGATTTCCTTCCTGCCATAGGTGGTAATATAAAGATTGGATATATTCTAAACTATGGTTTAGAATGGATTATGGCTCCATAATCAGAAACTGATTATTCAGAAACTGAATGAATCTGGTACTTTTCCATCCCCAGGAATGTTTTTCATCAGGGTCAGAGACCTGGTTGTGGATGATTTCCAAACTTCTCCACCTCATTCCTTTCGACGCAAATAGTGCAAATTAAATCAAGCAATCGGGTTTATTGAGCGCTTGCTGTGTTCAGAGCAAGCGTACTAACCGCTTGGGAGAGTACAACGTAACGTTGGTAGACACGTCCCCCGCCCAAGGTGAGCTTACGGTCTAGAGGGGGAGACAGACGTTAATGTTAAATCTGCATCTCCAGCCCTCATCTCACCTCGGCTTGGCCGTCTTGCATTTCTTCCTGCTTTCAGGTCATCCCTACTAGGAGGTTCCGCTGACACCCCAAATTTAAGATGCCAAAACAGAACTCTTCATCTTCCCAACCAAACCCTTTTCCTTCCTCTGACTTTCCCATCACTGTAGACGGCACCACCACCCTTCCCGTCTCACAAGCCCGCAACCTTGGCATCATCCTTGACTCATCGCTCTCATTCAAACCACACAGTCTATCTCTCATCAAATCCTGTCAGTTCAACGTTCACGATGTTGCTGAAATCCACCTTTTCCTCTCCATCCAAACTGCTACTGCATTGATCCAAGCACTTACCCTATCCGGCCCTGATTATGGCATCAGCCTCCTCGCCGACCTCCCTGTCTCCTGTCTCTTCCCATTCATTCAATTCATTCATTCAGTAGTATTTATTGAGCGCTTACTATGTGCAGAGCACTGTACTAAGTGCTTGGAATGGACAATTCGGCAACAGATAGAGAAAATCCCTGCCCATTGACGGGCTTACATACCAGTCCATACTTTGCTGCCCGGATCAATTTTCTACAGAAATGTTGGGGCCATGTTTCCCCGCTCCTTAAGAGCCTCCAGCGGTTGCCCGTCCACCTCCGCAACGAACAGAAACTCCTCACCATCGGCTTTAAAGCAGTCCATCCCCTTGCCCCTTCCCACCTCACCTCCTGCTCTCCTACTACAACCCGGCCCGCACGCTTCGCTCTTCCAATACCAACCTTCTCACTCTACCTCGATCTCATCTATGTTCCCACCGACCTCTCGCCGCATTTCATTCATTCAATAGTAGTTATTGAGCGCTTACTATGTGCAGAGCACTGTACTAAGCGCTTGTAATGTACAAATCGGTAACAGATAGAGACAGTCCCTGCCCTTTGACGGGCTTACATTCTAATCGGGGGAGATGGACAGATAAGAACAATAGCAATAAATAGAATCAAGTGCAATAAATAGAATCAAGAATCAATAGAATCAAGGTTTTCCCATTGTCCTTGCCGTAGACATACAATCTTAGCTTTGCCTTTACCCCCAACTAGTTTGTAAGCTCCTAGAGACCATGAACTTGTCCTCTATTCCTATTGAATGTTGCCAAACACCGAGTACAGTGCTCCCACCTCTGGCCTGGAACGCCCTCCCTCCTCAAATCCGACAGACAGTGATTCTCCCTCCCATCAAACCCTTATTGAAGGCACATCTCCTCCAAGAGGCCTTCCCGGACTAAGCCCCTCTTTCCTTTTCTCCCTCTCCCTTCTGCATCACCCTGACCTGCTCCCTTCATTCATCCTCCCCTCCCAGCCCCACAGCGCTTATGTCCATAGCTGTCATTTATTTATATTAGTGTCCTCCTCTAGATTGTAATATTATTTATATTAGTATATTAGTGTCCTCCTCTAGACTGTAATATTAATATTAGTATATCAGTGTCCTCCTCTAGACTGTAAACTCGTTGTGGGCAGGGAATGTGTCTGTTCACTGTTCTATTGTGCTCTCCCAAGTGCTTCATCTACAGACAATAAGCGCATGACTGAAGTTCGTGCCCTTAAGTACTGTGGGACTGGGATGGTTGACTCTCAAAAGTGCTGTGTGCCTAGGGACGACGGGTGGGAAAGAATCAAAGTGCTGAGTGTATTGTGTATTGTACTCTTCCAAGCTCTTAGTACAGTGCTCTGCACACAGTAAGCGCTCCATAAATACCATTAAATGAATGAATGGTCCAGACCGAAGCGCATAGGTGATGCAGAAGGGGGGGCCGGTAGTTGGGGAAACGGAGTAAGGGAAAGCCTCTTGGAGAAGGTGTGACGTTAGGTTTTGAGGATGGAAGAGTGGTGATCTGTCAGATATGAAGGAGGTGGGAGTTTCAGTCTGCCAGTCCATCGTATTTATTGAGCGCTTACTGCTACAATAATGATAATCATTATGGTATTTGTTAGAGCGCTTACTATGTGCTAGGCACTGCACTAAGCAGTGGGGTGGATGCAAGCAAATACGGTTGGACGCAGTCCCTGTCTCACATGAAGCTCACAGTCCTAAACCCCATTTTACAGTGAAGAGCTCTTGGGAGAGTGCAGTTCAACAATATAATAGACACTTTCCCTGCCCACAGACACAGAAGGATATGGACCAGGGTTGTCAGCAAAACAAACGTCACTAGAGGAGCGAGGTGTGCAGGCTGCTTTGGAGTAGAAGGTGAGCAAGGTGAGGGAGGAAGGGGAGAACTGATTGACTGACTGCCTTAAGGCCCATGATAAGGAGTTTCTTTCCTGATGCACAAATAGATGGACAACCATCGGAGTTTTGGGGCGGGAGTCTGAATTTGTTTCAGAAAAATGATGTAGATAGTAGAGTAGACTGGAATTGGGTTAGTCTGGAGGCAGGGAGGTCAGCGAGGAGGCTGATGCAGTGATAATAATAATGATGGCATTTGCTAGACGCTTACTATGTGCCAATCACTGTTCTAAGCACTGAGGTAGACTCAAGCTAATCAAGTTGTCCACAGTCCATGCCCCATAGGGGGCTCAGAGCATTAGTCCCCATTTTCCAGATAAGGTAACTGAGGCTCAGATAAGTGACCTGCCCAAGTTCACACAGCAGACGAGTGGCAGAGCTGGGTTTAGAACCCAGGTCTTTCTGACTCACAGGCCCAGGCTCTAGCCACCAGACCAAGCTCCTTCTTAGTCTCTTAATCACTTCTGTTGGTCTCTGGTGTTCATCAGAACCTAACAGCTTGGTTGCTTCAACTGTAAAATGGGTATGTGGTTATCTGTGAGCCTCACGTGGGACAACCTGATTACGCTGTATCTACCCCAGCGCTTAGAACGGCGCTCGGCACATAGTAAGCGCTTAAGAAATACCAATGCTATCGTTATTATCGTTATTATTATCTTTAGGGAGGTATAGTTAGACCAGCTCTCTGACTCTTTGCTTCCAACTTCCTGAAATAATAACAATAATAATATTGATTGTGGTACTTGTTAAGAGCTTACTCTATGCCAAGCACTATTCTAAACCCTGGGGTAGATTCAAGTTAGTTTGGACACAGTCCCTGTCCCACGTGGGGCTCACACTCTTAATCCCCATTTTACAGATGACGTAAGGCCCAGAGAAGTGACTTTCCCAAGGTCTCCCAGGAGACGCGAGCCTTTAGCAGCTACCCCCCTCCATCAGCAATGCCTTGTAGTTGCTGAGACTGATCAGAATCTCTTAATTTTCACCTTGGCAATTTGAACTGGAGGCTGTGGTTTTTTTTGAGGAGGGCGGGATAATAATAAATGGTATTTGTTAAGTGCTTCTATGTGCCGAGCACTGCTCTAAGCGCTGGGGGAGATACGGGGTAGTCAGGTTGTCCCATGTGGGGCTCACGGTCTTAATCCCCATTTTACAGATGAGGGAATTGAGGCACAGAGAAGTTAAATGACTTGCCCGAGGTCACAGATAAGTGGCAGAGCTGGAATTAGAATCCTCAACCTGACTCCCAGGCCCAGGCGCTTTCCACTAAGCCACCCTACTTCTCTAGAAGCAGCGTGGCTCAGTGGAAAGAGTACAGGCTTGGGAGTCAGGTCATGGGTTTGAATCCCGGCTCTGCCGCTTGTCAGTTGTGTGACTGTGGGCAAGTCACTTCATTCATTCATTCAATAGTATTTATTGAGCGCTTACTACATGCAGAGCACTGTACTAAGCGCTTGGAATGTACAAATCGCAGCGTGGCGCAGTGGAAAGAGCACGGGCTTTGGAGTCAGGGCTTGTGAGTTCGAATCCCAGCTCTGCCGCTTGTCAGCTGTGTGACTGTGGGCAAGTCACTTAACTTCTCTGTGCCTCAGTTCCCTCATCTGTAAAATGGGGATGAAGACTGTGAGCCCCACGTGGGACAACCTGATTCCCCTGTGTCTACCCCAGCGCTTAGAACAGTGCTTTGCACATAGTAAGCGCTTAACAAATACCAACATTATTATTATTATAGATAGAGACAATCCCTGCCCTTCGACGGGCGCACAGTCTAAACGGGGGAGACCGACAGACAAGAACAATGGCAGTAAATAGAATCAAGGGGATGAACATCTCACTAAAACAATAGCAAATAAATAGAACCAAGGCGATGTACATTTCATTAATAAAATAAATAGGGTAATGAAGATATATACAGTTGAGCGGACGAGTACAGTGCCAACGGGATGGGTCGGGAGAGGGGGAGGAGCAGAGGGAGAGGGGGGAAAAGAGGGTTTAGCTGCAGAGAGATGAAGGGGGGCGGGTAGAGGGAGCAGAGGGAAAAGGGGAGCTCAGTGTGGGAAGGCCTCTTGGAGGAGGTGAGCTTTAAGTAGGGTTTTGAAGAAGGGAAGAGAGTTAGTTTGGCAGAGGTTAGGAGGGAGGGCATTCCGGGATGGTGGGAGGACGTGGACCTGGGGTCACCGGCGGGATAGGCGAGAAGGGGGGCCGGCAAGGAAGTGGGCGGCAGAGGAGCGGGGCGTGTGGGGTGGGCGGTGGAAAGAGAGAAGGGAGGAGAGGTAGGAGGGGGCGAGAGGATGGAGAGCCTTGAAGCCTAGACTGAGAAGTTTCACTTCTCTTCTTCACTTCTGTGCCTTCTGTAAAATGGGGATGAAGACTGAGCCTCACATGGGACAATCTGATTGCCCTGTGTCTACCCCAGTGCTTAGAACAGTGCTCTGCACATAGTAAGCGCTTAATTTTCCCTCTGCTCCCTCTCCTCCCCCCCCACTTCCCCTCAGCTAAACCCTCTTCTCCCCCCTTTCCCTCTGCTCCTCCCCCTCTCCCTTCCCATCCCCTCAGCACTGTACTGGTCCGCCCAACTGTATATATTTTCATTACCCTATTTATTTTGTTAATGAGATGTTCATCCCCTCGATTCTATTTATTGCCATTGTTCTTGTCTGTCCGTCTCCCCCGATTAGACCGTAAGCCCGTCAAAGGGCAGGGACTGTCTCTACCTGTTACCGATTTGTACATTCCAAGCGCTTAGTACAGTGCTCTGAACATAGTAAGCGCTCAATAAATACTATTGAATGAATGAACGTGCCGGAGCCAAGATTAGAACCAATGACCTTCTGACCCCTAAAGCTGTGCTCTATCCACTAAGCCACGCTGCTTCTCATAATAAAGGTAAGGAGGCAGGCCAGGCCTTGGAGTTTCTGTACAGCCCCGGCTGCAAGAAAATGCTCCAGTCTAACCCCCGATCCTTCCGGAAAAATCCATCCGTCACCGAAGCAGCCAAGTAGGTGAGTGTCTTTTGTGAGAGTGTCAGGGAGAGAAGGATGACTTGGATTCAGGAGATAAGTCTTCGTTACAACGTGCTTCTAGTGAGAAAGATTTGGTCTTGCTTCAGCTCCGGATCACGTCCTCGTCAGGAGTGATAGATAACTCCTACATCGTGAGTTCTATTCCCCGCCGCTGCAGGCCCCTGGTTATTAGTGGAAGCTAAAATGCGGGCCTGGCACTAAATAATAATAACAGTTATGGTATTTTGTGAAGCGCTTACCGTGTGCCAAGCACCGTTCTAAGCTCTGGGGTAAATACAAGGTAATCAGGTTGTCCCACGTGGGGCTCCCAGTCTTAATCCCCATTTTACAGATGAAGTAACTGAGAGCCAGAGAAGTTAAGTGGCTTGCCCAAGGTCACACAGCAGACAGGTGGCGGAGCCGAGATTAGAACACGACGCTGAGTTCTGCCCATTTGGAACTTCAAAAAATGTGGTCTAGAATTCCCGTCACCTCGCTTGGCACTGATTTCTTTGCCATCTTGGAGGAGGAGGAGTTGGTGTCTGGGGTTGAGTGGGCCCAGTCAGTCACTCAATCGTATTTACTGAGCGCCCATTATGCACAGAGGACTTTATTAAGTATTTGGGAGAGTACAAGTAAGTGCTTAGTGCAGTGCAAGTGCTTAGTACAGTGGTCTGCACACGGTAAGGGCTTAATAAATATGATTGAATGAATACAGTATAGCAGTATAACAGACACATTTTCTACCCACAACCAGTTAACAGCCTAGACGGGGAGACAGACATTAATATAAATAAATTACAGGCGTGTACGTAAGTGCTGTGAGGCTGGGATGGAGGTTAAATAAAGGGAGCAAGTCAGGATGGCACAGAAGGGAGTGGGAGAAGAGGAAAGTAGGGCTTAGTCAGGGAAGGCCTCTCGGAGATGGAACTTCCGTAAGGCTAAGAAGCGGGGGAGAGTAATCATCTGGCGGATTTGAGGAGGGAGGGCCTTCCAGGCCAGAAGCAGAACGTGAGCCGGGGTCAGCGGCAAGACAGAAGAGATGGAGGCACGGTGAGAAGGTTGGCATTAGGAGACCGAAGTGCGTGGGCTGGGTTGTAGTAGGAGAGCAGCGAGTTGCAGTACGAGAGCAGCGAGGTGAAGTAGGAGGGGCTAAGGGGATTGACTGTTTTAAAGTTGAAGGTGAGGAGTTTCCGTTTGATGTGGAGTTGAATGGGCCCAGGTTTCCGTGCTAGGTGGAAAGAGCTCAGGCCCGGGAGTCAATAGCTCTAGGTTCAAATATGAACCCTACTGCCAACCTCCTGGGTGACCTTGGGGAAGTCACTGAATTGGTCCTAGACTCACATTCTTGGGGATTAAGTACCTGCTCTTCCTGCCTCTTCGATTGCGAACCCCATTTGGATTCGATTGCTCCGCCTGACCCGATTAGCTGGTTTCCCCCGCTGGGCTTGGTGCCTAATTATGCTTAATATGCATCATTCATCTTAGTATGGTCAGGGAAAATCAATTTTCTGTTCACACCGACTTGAATGATATTTTGAATAGCCTCTGGGCCCAAGAGAAGTGCACTGGAATGACCCCCAATGATCGGGCCATCTACTTCATTAAGAAAATTAACACCATTGGGCATGCGGTCCCTAAAATCACCTAGAATGCCCTCCCTCCTCCAATCCGCCTAACAGTGACTCTCCCCTGCTTCAAAGCTTTACTGAAGGCCCATCTCCTCCAAGAGGTCTTCTAATAACAATAATAATGTTGGTATTTGTTAAGCGTTTACTATGTGCAAAGCACTGTTCTAAGCACTGGGGGGATACAAGGTGATCAGGTCGTCCCACATGGGGCTCACAGTCTTCATCCCCATTTTACAGATGAGGGAACTGAGACCAAGAGAAGTTAAGTGACTCGCCCAAGGTCACATAGCTGACAAGCGGCAGAGGGAGGATTAGAACCCATGACCTCTGACTCCCAAGCCCGTGCTCTTTCCACTGAGCCAAGCTACTTCTCAGATTAAGTTCCTTTTTTCCTCATCTCCCACTCCCTTCTGCGTCACCCTGACATGCTCCCTTTGCTCTTCCCCCCTCTTCCCACCCCACAGCACTTATGTATATATCTGTCATTTTATTTATTTATATTGATGTCTGTTTATTTTTCTCGATGTCTGTCTCTGCCGCCCCACTACCGCCCAAAGATTGTGAGTTCGTTTTGGGCAGGGACTGTCTTTATTGCAGGACTGTACTTTCCCGAACACTTAGTACAGTGCTCTGCATTCATTCATTCATTCAGTCGTATTTATTGAGAGCTTACTGTGTACAGACCACTGTACTAAGCAATTGGAGTGTACAATTTGGCAGCAGATAGAAACAATCCCTGCCCAACAACGGGCTCATAGTCTAAAAGGGGGATACAGACAATGAAACAAAACAAGTAGTCAGGCATCAATGCCATCATTAATAAAATAGAGTAATAAATAATATATGCAAGTATGCACAAGTGCTGTGGGGAGGGGAAAGGGGTAAAGCAGAGGGAGGAGGGGCAATGCAGATGGGAGAAGGAGAAGAGGGAAAGGGAGGGCTCAGTCTGGGAAGGCCTCCCGGAGGAGGAGAGCTCTCAGTAGGGCTTTGAAGAGGGGAAGAGAGTGAGTTTGGCGGAGGTGAGGAGGGAGGGCGTTCCAGCACAGTGGGAGGACGTGGGCCAGGGGTCGACGGCGGGATGAGCGAGAAGGAGGCACCGTGAGGAGGTGAGAGGCGGCAGAGGAGCAGAGTGTGCGTGCTGGGATGGAGAAGGAAGGAAGGGAGGTGAAGTAGGAGGGGGCAAGGGGATGGGAGCTTTGAAGCCAAGAGTGAGGAGTTTTTGATTCACGCAAAGGTTGATAGACAACCGCTGGAGGTTTTTGAGGAGGGGAGTGACATGCCCAGACCGTTTCTGTAGAAAGATAATCCCGGTAGGGGAATGAAGTATAGACTGGAGCGGGGAGAGACAGGGGGTTGGGAGATCAGAGAGGAGGCTGATGTAATAATCCAGTGGGGATATTATGAGAGCTTGTACCAGCGAGGTAACAGTTTGGATAGAGAGGAAAGGGCGGATCTTGGTGATGTTGTAAAGGTGAGACCGGCAGGTTTTGGTTTCTGCACATATCAAGCGCTAAATAAATACAGTTGAATGAATGAGTGAATGAATGACCTGTATCTCTATGGATGTGAGGAAAGATGGAAAAATGGAAACCGAGAAGCAGGAGCCTTGGGGCCGGGGCCTGAATCTCTGTCCTCTTCCATGTGGGTTCTGAATGTGGATGGGTGACTCTTCGCGGTTAGGGGAGGAAGCTGAGATCAGAAAGTTCCTTCACTTCTGCTGCCTTGTCCAGGGTACGATGCAGGGGACCTTGTGGGGAGGGGAGGAAAAAGGAGTGAGGGAAGCAAGAAAAAGTGGATGACGGAGATAGGAGGGAAGAGGAGACTTAGGTTGGACTGTCCAGTCAGTACCGTCAGTCCAGACCAGCTTCGCCCGATATGCTCCTTGCCGGGGGAAGTAAGAAAATGGCCGGTCGGCAGCAGATCCAAGACTGGGTCCCCGTGGTCCCCGGAGCTTCAGCAGCCAGGACGGACCAGGAGGGGTGAACCGACCCCATGGAACTCAGGGAAGAACCTCTGGGCTGGGCTCCGAGAGGAAGCTCTGGACAAGCCCATTGAGCTCCGGGGGGACGTTCTGGACCAGCTCCATTTGAACTCTAACAGGAAGCTTTGGAGCCACTCCACTGGGATCTGGGAAGCAGCTGTGGAGCAACCCCATTAGGCTCTGGGAGGAAATGGAAGTCCTCCAGTGGGTGCTGGGAGGAAGTGCTGGAGCAGCTCCACTGGGTTCTGAGCGGGAGGAAGCTTTGGAGAATCCCCACTGGGCTCTGGGAGGAAACTGGAGCAATCCCATAGAGAAGCAGCGTGGCTCAGTGGAAAGAGCACGGCCTTAGGAGTCAGAGGTCATGGGTTCTAATCCCGACTCCGCCACCTGTCAGCTGTGTGACTTTGGGCAAGTCACTTCACTTCTCGGTGTCTCAGGTCCCTCATCTGTAACGTGGGGATTAAGACTGTGAGCCTCACGTGGGACAACCTGAATACCCTGTATCTACCCCAGTGCTTAGAACTGTGCTCGGCACATAGTAAGCGCTTAACAAATACCAACATTATTATTATTATTGGGCTTTGGGAAAGTTCTGGAGCAACCCCATTGGGCTCTGAGAGGAAATTCATTCATTCACTCGTATTTATTGAGCGCTTACTGTGTGCAAAGCACTGTACTACGTGCTGGAGAGTACAATTCGGCAACAGAGACAATCCCTACCCAACAAGGGGCTCACAGTCTAGAAGCGGTGAGACAGGCAACAAAACAAGTGAGAGGAGGCTCTAGAGCAACACCACTGGGCTCTGGGAGGAAACAATCGTATTTATTAAGCACTTACCGTGAGCAGAGCACTGTAACTAAGCCCTTGGGAGAGTACAGTATAACAGAGTTGGTAGACATGATCCCTGGCCACAGCGAGTTTATAGTCTGGAGGGGGAGACAGACATTGATATAAATGAATAAACTATAGATTTGCAAATAAGTTCTGTGGGGATGAGGGAGGGATGGATAAAGGGAACAAATCCAAATGGAAGGGCTGTGCAGAAGGAAGTGGGAGAAGAGGAGATGAGGATTTAGGGAAGCCCTCTTGGAGGAGGTGTGCCTTCAATAAGGCTTTGAAGCAGGGAAGAGTAGAGGTCTGTTGGATATGAAGTACCAGGCCAGGGGCAGAATGTGGGTGAGAGGTAGGTGGTGAGATAGATGAGCAGAGTGAGTAGGATGATGATGATGATGATGATGGTATTTGTTAAGCACTTACCATGGGCCAAGCACTGTTTGAAGCACTGGGGTAGTTACCAGGTAATCAACTTGTCCCACATGGGGCTACAGTCTTAATCCCCATTTTTACAGATGAGGTAACTGAGGCACAGAGAAGTTCACGTGTCTTGCCCCACATCACACAGCTGATAAGTGGAGGAGCTGGGATTAGAACCCACAACCTCTGACCCCCAAGCCCAGTCTCTTTCCACTAAGCCAGGCTGACATTAGAGGAGCGAAATGAGGAGTCTGGACTGTAGTAGGAGAGTAGCGAGGCGAGGTAGGAAGGGGCAAGTGGATTGACCGCTTTAAAGCCGACGTTGAGGAGTTTCTGTTTAATGCGGAGGAGGATGGGCAACCACTGGTGGTTCTTGAAGAGTAGGGAAACATGACCTGAATGTATTTATTGAGAAAGCGCTCAATAAATACAACTGATTGATGGGTAGTTCTGAGCGACGGCAATGACGGTGTGGGTCGGGTGGAAAGTTGCACTTGGCAACTGCAGCAACTGCAGGGACTCAGGGGTCTCCGGGAAGAGCCCCCCATGCCGGCCTCGCCCTTAGAGGGGGTAGCGGGATAACAAGGTCGGCCTGCCACCCTAGCCTCGGCAAAATGGCGGTCCCCAGATGTGGTGATAAAGTCTGAAAAAAGGAGAAAAATGCAACCTGAGGAGACCCCAATTCCAAAGGTTGCGCGCTTCTCCACCCGGTTGGAGGATTTGCTCTCGAAGCGCGGCATTGTGGAAAAATGGCTTCTCACCCATGGTCATTTGGAAATATTCCTTGGCGAGGTTTTCCGTCTCTCTGTTGTGGGTGCAGTGAGTTACCCGTGAGCTCGGTCTCTAGACTGTGAGCTCTTCTGAAGACTGCGAGCTCATCGTGGGCAGGAATGTGCCGGTCTGTTGTTACATCGTCCTCTCCCAAGCACATAGTATAATGCTTTGCATGCAGTAAGCGCTCAATAAATACAATTGAATGAGTGATTGAATGACTGTGGAAATACTTCTGGCATATTTGCACTGTAGGTGAGTGTCTAGCCAGTGCTCCTATGGAAAGATTTCTGGAAAACATCATCTTCCAGACATCATTTGAGAGCCAATATGGCTTCAGGGCAGATGCATCCCCCCTAGATTGCAAAGGGAAGTGCAAGGAAGAATGCCGGAAGCTTCATTCTACCAGTGCGTACGGTGTCAATCACTCAATCGTATTGATTGAGTGCTTACTATGCGCACAGCACTGTACTAAATGGTTGGAAGATTACAGTATGATGAAATTGGTAGAAAATTTCCTGCCCCTAAAGAGCTTACCATCTAGAGGCGGAGACAGACATCAAGATAAATAAATGTTACGGATTTGTAATTATAATAATGATGACATTTGTTAAGTGCTTACTATGTGTAAAGCACTGTTCTAAGCGCTGGGAAGGATACAAGGTGATCAGGTTGTCTTATGTGGGGCTCACAGTCTTAATGCCCATTTTACAGATGAGGTAACTGAGGCACAGAGAAGTGAAGTGACTTGCCCAAAGTCACACAGCTGGCAAGCGGCGGAGCCGGGATTAGAACCCATGATCTCTGACTCCCCAGCCCGGGCTCTTTCCACTGAGTCACGCTGCTTCTCTTATGTATTTGTACATAAGTATCGTGAGGGCTGAGGGAGGGGTGAATAAATGGTTCAAATCCAAGGGCAAGGGCGATGTAGAAGGGAATGGGAGTAGATTCTTGAGGATGGTGGGACATTCTTTCTCTGAAGGCTTAGTCGGGGAAGACTTTTTGGAGGAGATGTGCTTTCAATAAGTGTTTACAACAGTGCTTGGCACATAGTAAGCGTTGAACAAATACCATCATTGTTAATAAGGCTTAGAAGGTGGCGAGAGTGATCTCTCTGTCGGATATGAAGAGGGAGGGCGATCCAGACCCCAGGCGGGATGTGAGACACAGACTGTGTCCGACCTGATTAGGTTGAATCTAACCCAGTGGTTAGAACAGTGCCTGGCACATAGTAAGGGCTTAAAAAATACCACAAAAAAAAATCAGAGGTGTCTTCTGCTCCTATTTTGGAAGCCTGGGCCTGGGAATCAGAAGGACCTGGGTTCTAATTCCAGCTCTGCCACTTGTATACTGTCTGACTTTGGGCAAGTCACTTCCCTTCTCTGTACCTCAGTTCCCTCATCTGTAATGAGACTGTGAGCCCTGTGTGGGATCAGGACTGTGTCCAACCTGATTATCTAGTATCTACTTAGGTATCTAGCTAGGGAAGCAATGTGACTTAGTGAAAAGAGCACGGGCTTGGGAGTCAGAGGACGTGGGTTCTCAACCCGACTCTGCCACTTGTCCGCTGAGTGACCTTGGGCAAGTCACTTAGTTCTCTGTGCTTCGGTTACCTCATCTTTCAAATGGGGATTAAGACTGTGAGCTCCACATGGGACAACCTGATGACCTTGTATCTTCTCCAGTGCTTAGAACAGTGCTTAGCTCATAGTGAATGCCTAACAAATACCGTCATTATTATTATTACTTCAGCGTTTAGGACAGTGGCTGGCACAGAGTACGGGCTTAACAAATGCTACAGTTATCATTATCATCATTTTTATTATTATTATTATCATCACAAAAGGAGGCTGTGTACCTATGCATATTGTATATATGCATACACACAGATATATATATATATATAAAAAATCATAAAAGATATTTCCTGTGGGGCTGAGGAGAGAAAGTGCTGGAGTTTCTTCCTCTTAGAGATTGGAGGCTGAACGTGTTTGCGATCCCTACGCCGAGCTCATTGCTAAGCAGTCTCGTAGGTTGGGTTTGCGAATCTTTGGAGAGGATGTCTTCTATAGACCGTTCAGGCTGAGTTTCACTTTAACGAGACCGTGTTTTATAAACTGCATATGTTTGATTTTCCTCAGCTGCCTCTGCCAAACCGGGAGCCTTTCCAAATTTGAGCTGACAAAACAATTTTTCTCCCAGCCTTGGTTGAAGAGTGCATTTCACAGCACGGCCATGATTTGTGCCTAATATTACCACCTTTTCTTCTTTCGCTCTTCCAACGGGAACAGGAATTAACTACTGTGTGACCCATAAAACACACTCCCTCCTCCCCCCAGCCAGCATTTTGTTTTAAAATATTAGCTGCCTTTTTATATCCATGAACTGATCCATTTTACTCTAAAACATGCTCAGCCCCAGACTGTGGGTGGTTTTGGAAGCTCTCTGCCCTGAACAGCTCTCTCTCTCTCCAAACTGAGGGAGACTGGAGAATCAGCCAGGTGTTCAGAGGGGATCTTTTTCATCACCACCTTATCTATCTCTCTCTCTCTCTCTCTCTCCATCCATAGTACCTACTGAGCACCTATTCTCTGCAGGGCATTGTACTAAGCACTTGGGAGAGTACCCGGATAATTTTTCTACGAAAACGTTCGCAACGTGTCTCCCCACTCAAACCCCAGTGGCTGCCCATCCACTTCAGCATCGAAGAAAAACTCCTCACCATTTAAAGCAGTCAAACACCTTGCCCCCTCCTACCTCACCTAGCTACGCTCCTACCTCAACCCAGTCTGGGCACTTCGCTCCTCTAATGCCAACCTTCTCACTGTGTCTCGATCTCATCTATCTCACCACCAACCCCTTGCCCACGTCCCGCCTCTGGCCTGAAACACCCTCCCTCCTCAAATCCCACGGACAATGACTCTCCCGTGCTGCAAAGCCTTACGGAAGGCCCATCTCTTCCAAGGGAACTTCCCTAAGCCCCCCTTTCCTCTTCTCCCACTCCCTTCTGCATCGCCCTGACTTGCTCCCTTTGTCCATTCATTCAATCGCATTTATTGAGCGCTTACTGTGTGCAGAGCGCTGTACTAAGCGCTTGGGAGACTACAATTCAGCAGTAAAGAGAGACCATCCCTGCCCACACCAGGTGTTCATCCCCTGCCTCAGCCCCACAGCACTTATCTACACATCTGTAGTTTATATTAATTTCTGTCTCCCCACCTCTATACTATAAGCTCACTGTAGGCAGGGAATGTGTCTATCGTTGTATCGTATTCTCCCAAGCTCCTAGTACAGTGCTCTGCACATGGTAAATGCTCAATAAATCTGATTGAAAGAATGAATGAATACCAGAGAATTGGTAGACATGATTTCTGCCTTTGAAGAGCTTACAGGTTCACCTGGTTTAAAATAGGAGGCTATTCAGTAGTTCATTTTGTTTGTGAAGTGCTGCATGGGGGTATGTGAGGAGAATAGGTGGTGGTTAAAGGATAGCCAAGCAATTGAAATATGGCCAATGCCAATAAGGACATGGCTTGTCTTAATGGAATAGAGCCTGGGCCTGGAAGTTAAAAGACCTGAGTTCACATCCTGACTCTCAAATTCCTTGCTGTGTGATGTTGGGCAAGTCACTGTGGCAGAGTGATTAGAGCACAGGCCTGGAAGTCAGAAAGTCATGAGTTCTAATCTCCGCTCCGCACTAGTCTGCTGGGTAGCCTTGGGCAAGTCACAAGCAGCGTGGCTCAGTGGAAAGAGCCCGGGCTTTGGAGTCAGAGGTCATGGGTTCGAATCCCAGATCTGCCACTTGTCAGCTGTGTGACTGTGGGCAAGTCACTTAACTTCTCTGTGCCTCCGTTACCTCATCTGTAAAATGGGGATTGAGACTGTGAGCCCCACGTGGGACAACCTGATTCCCCTGTGTCTACCCCAGTGCTTAGTACAGTGCTCTGCACATTGTAAGTGCTTAACAAATACCAACATTATTATTATTATTATTAACTTCTCTCTGCCTCAGTTACTTCATCTGTAAAATGAGAAATGAGACTGAGCCCCACATTGGGCAGGGATTATATCCAACCCAATTTGCTCATACCTACCCCACAACTTGATAGAGGGCATGACACATAGTAAATGCTTTACAAATATCACAATTATTATCACTATGATTGTTCTCTGTGCCTCAGTTCCCTCATCTGTAAAATGGGGATTAAGACTGTGAGCTCCAAGTGGGACAGGGACTGTGTCTAACCCGTTTATCTTGTATCTACTCAAACACTTAGAACCCTGTTGGATTTTGGCGATGTTGTAAAGGATGAACTAATAGGATTTGGTGACAGATTGTCTATGTAGTTTGAATAAGAGAGATGAGTTGAAGATAATAATAGTAATAATTTTGATATTTGTTGGGCACTTACTCTATGCTAGACACTGTAATAATAATAATAATGGTATTTGTTAAGCACTTACTAAGGGTCAAGTATTGTTCTAAGTCCCGGGGTAGATATGAGGTATTCAGGTGGTCTCACGTGGGGCTCACAGCCTTAATCCCCACTTTACAGATGAGGGAACTGAGGCACAGAGAAGTTAAGTGGCTTGCCCAAAGTCACACAGCAGACAAATGATGGAGCTGGGATTAGAACGCGCATCTTCTGAGTGCTGGGGTAGATACAAGATAGTCAGGTTGAACACAGTCCCTGTCCTATATGGGACTCATAGTCCTAATCCCCATTTTACAGAAGAGGGAACTGAAGCCCAGACAAATGAAGTGACTTGCCTAAAGTCAGACAGTAGGCAAGAGGAGGAGCCAGGATTAGAACCCAAGTTCTTCTAACTCACAGGACTTTGCTCTATCTACTAGACTACTCTTACTGGCTTGTGAGACAGGAAGGATATTGGTGCCATATACAGGGATGGGGGAGTCAGGGGTGGACGGGGTTTGGGAGGGAAGATAGGAGCTCTGCTTTGGACATGTTAAGCTTGAGGTGATGGGAGGACATCCAGGTAGAGATGTCTTGAAAGCAGGAGGAAATGCAAGCCTGGAGAGAAGGAGAGATCAGGGCTGGAGATGTAGATTTGGGAATCAACATCATTATCAATGATATTTATTAAGCTCTTATTATATCCCGAGCACTGTGCTAAACACGTGACTGCTCTGTGAACTTGGGCAAGTCGCTTAACTCCTCTGTGCCTCAATGACCTCATCTGTAAAATGGAGATTAGGACTCGGAGTGGGACAGGGACTGTGTCCAACCTGATTAACCTTTATCTACCCCAGAGCTCAGTACAGTGCCTGGCACATAGTAAACACTTAACAAATGCCATAATAAAGCATCTGAGTGAGTACAGTGCAACAGATTTGATAGACACATTCCCTGCCATGGGGGCGAATGAATTCTGCAAGGGAGTGGGTGAAGATGGAGACTAGAAGGGGACCAGAACTGAGGCTTGAGGGACCCTCATAGGGGGTGGAAGGCAGAGGAGGAGCCCCCAAAAGAGATTTAGAATGAGCGGCCAGAAAGATAGGAAGAGAACCGGCACGGGACAGTGTCAGCGAAGCCAAGGTTGGATTATGTTTCCAGAAGAAGGGGGTGGTTGACAGTGTCGTAAGCAGTGGAGAGGCCATGAAATGTTAGGATAGACAAAGAGATCATTAGTGACCTTTGAGAGGGTGGTTTCTGTGGAGGGAAGGGGGCAGAAGCCAGATTGGAGGGGGGTCAAGGAGAATTGGAAAAGAGGAAGTCAAGGCAGCAAGTGTGGACAACTCACTCAAGGAGTTTGGAGATGAATGGTGAGAGGGAGATGGGGAGATAACTGGAGGGAGCTGTGAGTCAAGGGAGGGTTTGTTTTTTTTTAGGATGGAATTAATGAGCAGGTTTCAAATCAGAGGGGAAGACGTGATTAGAAAGTGAACAGTTGAAGATGGCAGTCCGGGTGGGAAGAGGGGAGGGGGCATTTGTTTTGGTAAGGTGTGAAAGATGTGGTCAGAGGTCACAGGGAGAGAGGGTAGATCCTGAGATGAGATCTCCTCTTGAGATAATGCTGGGAGAGAAGGGATAATCGAAGAAGGGGCAGGAGGAGGGAAGAACTGAAGAGGAGCAAGGGAGATCTCAGGGAAATCAAGCCTGATGGTTTCAATTTTCTCAAAAAAGTACGTGGCTATGTCATCTAGAGCAAGAGATGGGATTGGTGGGGAGGGGGTCAAGGGGTTTGAGAAGGAACTTAAACATCACTGTAGTTGCAGATATTTTGATGTTGGTCTGCCCCATTAAAGATTAAACTCCTTCTGGGATGGAAATATGCCACATTGTTGTTTTGCTCTTCATTAGCACCTAGTACAGTGCTCTGCATTAAGTGGGCACTCGATAAATATTACTGCTATTTCTACTACTACTACTACTACTATTTCCAGTATTACTACTACTACTCCCACTACTGCTACTATTACTAAAATTGCTACCGTCAATGTTGCTATTGCCACTAATAATATATCTGTATATTCATCCGTATATACATCAGGATATTCATCAGGATATTCATCAGTATATATCTGTAATTTTATTCATCTGTATTGATGTCTGTCTCCCCCACCAAGAATGTGTGAGTTCGTTGTGGGCAGGGAATGTCACTGTTTATTGTTGTATTGTATTTTCCCAAGCACTTAGTATGGTACTTGGTATGGTAGAGAAGCAGCGTGGCTCAGTGGAAAGAGCATGGGCTTGGGAGCCAGAAGTCATGGGTTTGAATCCCAGCTCTGCCACTTGTCAGCTGTGTGGCTGTGGGCAAGTCACTTAACTTCTCTGTGCCTCAGTTACCTCCTCTGTAAAATGGGGATGAAGATTGTGAGCCTCACGTGGGACAACCTGATTACCCTGTATACCCTAGTGCTTAGAACAGTGCTCTGCACATAGTAAGCGCTTAACAGATATCAACATTATTATTATCTGAAACAACTGGTGAGAGCACTGGGTATGGGAGTCAATAAAGATGGAGAAATAATGTTGCCAGGTAGTTGCTAGGAATAATCCATCATATATAGCAACAGAGAAGTTGTGCCTGGCAGGCAGAGAGAAAAACCTTTCATTTATGGGAGAGACAAATTTGATTGAAGCAAAAACCCATATAAGTTTGGCATCCATCCCAAGCCACTGGCTGGAAAAATGCAATTTTTAGGTTCAGAAGCTGCCACTTGCTGAACCATCAATTTCTTTTGATCACCCCGGGTGCCACATTCAGTTGTTATTTTCATAGAGGAGGCTTGTACAGGTAAGAGTCAGAATGGAAGAAAGAGACACTGAGCTGGCTCTCTTTGAAGGACATGGGGCATCTTTGAAGGAGGCTGGATATCCTTAGAGGAAACCGGGATTCTTTGGAGGAAGGTGGGCATTTTCAGAGACCGAGCATCTCCAGAGGAGGCTGAATATCACGAGAGGAAGCTGGGTATCTCTGGAGGAAGCTGGGTATCTCTGGAGGAGGCTTGGCATCCTCAGAAGAAGCTGGGTATCTTTGGAGGAAGCTGGGTATCTCTGGAGGAGACTGGGCATCTTCAGAGGAAGTGGATATCTTTGGGGGACGCTGGTTATCTTTAGAGGAAGCTGGGTATCTTTAGAGAGAGCTGAGTATCTCTGGAGGAAGCTGGATATCTCTAGAGGAAGCTGAATATCTTTGGGGGAGATTGGTTATCTTTATTAATAATAATAATAATAATAATGTTGATATTTGTTAAGCCCTTACTATGTGCAGAGCACTGTTCTAAGCGCTGGGGTAGATATAGGGTAATCAGATTGTCCCACATGAGGCTCACAGTCTTAATCCCCATTTTACAGAAGAGGTAACTGAGGCCCACAGAAGTGCAGTGACTTGCCCACAGTCACACAGCTGCCAAGTGGCAGAGCCGGGATTTGAACCCATGACCTCTGACTCCCAAGCCCAGGCTCTTGCCACTGAGCCATGCTGCTTCCCACGCTGCTTTAGAGGAAGCTAGGTATTTTGGAAAAAACTGAGTATCACTGAAGGAAGCTGAATATTTCTGGAGGAAGCTGGATATTTCTAGGAGAAGGCTGGTTATGTCTAGAAGGAACTGGATATCTCTGAAAGAAGTTTGATATCTCTGGAGGAGAATGGGCATCTGGAATCTGGATATCTTCGGGGAAGGCTGGTTATCTTGAGAAGAAGAGTTATCTTTAGAGAAAGCTGACTATCTCTGGAGGAAGCTGCATATTTCTGGAGGAAGCTGGATATTTCTAGAGGAAGCTGAATATCTCTGAAGGAAGCTAAATATCTCTGGAAGAAGTTGGATATCTCTGGAGGGGATCCGGGTATCTCTGTGGGTGGTGGGTCCCTTTGGAGGAAGCTGGCCACGATGACCAGGACAGGTTGGGGCCGAGGAATGGGTTGAATTGGTCCACTTGCCCCACCAGGTTTGTTGTATTTAGCGTGGCTCAGTGGAAAGAGCACGGGCTTTGGAGTCAGGGCTCATGAGTTCGAATCCCAGCTCTGCCACTTGTCGGCTGTGTGACTGTGGGCAAGTCACTTAACTTCTCTGTGCCTCAGTTCCCTCATCTGTAAAATGGGGATCAAGACTGTGAGCCCCACGTGGGACAACCTGATTCCCCTATGTCTACCCCAGCGCTTAGAACAGTGCTCGGCACATAGTAAGCGCTTAACAAATACCAACATAAAACAAAATACCAACATATTTAGAGAAAGCTGGGTATCTCTGCAGGAATCTGAATATCTCTGGAGGAAGCTGAATTTTTCTTGTTCCCCTCTCATTATCTGGTCAGTCCTGCCATGTGCTGGTCTTGATTTGAGCAGATCCCACTTCAAACTTGTGCTCAGACCACAGAAACGTCTTTGATCTGGATCCAAATGTGGGGAGGGCAATCATCTGGTAAAGAGTCTGGGCCCAGGAGATGAAAGACCTGAATTCTAATCCTACTCTATTTATTGCTATTGTTCTTGTCTGTTCGTCTCCCCGGATTAGACTGTAAGCCCGTCAAAGGGCAGGGATTGTCACTATCTGTTACCGATTTGTACATTCCAAGCGCTTAGTACAGTGCTCTGCACATAGTAAGCGCTCAATAAATACTATTGAATGAATGAATGAATTAAGCTACGCTGCTTAATTGTGGTCGTTATTAAGTGCTTACTATGTCAAACACTGTAGTAGTACTTAGTACAGTGCTCTGCACATAGTAAGCGCTCAATAAATACTATTGAATGGTGAGACCTTGGGCAAGTCATTTCACTTCCCTGGGCTTCAGTTTCCTCACCTGAAAAATTGGGATTCAATACTGTTCTCCCTCCCTCTAAGGCCTTGAATCCCATGGGGGACAGGGACTGTGTCCAATCTAATTATCTCGTATCTACCCCTCTGAGAAGCAGTGTGGCCTAGTGGAAAGAGCACAGGCCAGGAAGTCAGAAGGACCTGGGTTCTAATCCCAACTCTGCCTCTTCTCTGCTGTGTGACTTGGGGAGAGTCACTTCACTCCCCTGAGTCTCGGTTAACTCATCTGAAAAATGGGGATTAAGACTCTGAGCCCCAAGTGGGACATGGACTGTGTCCAACCTGAATAGCTTGCATCTACCCCAGCGCTTAGTACAGTGCCTGGAACATAATAAACACTTAGCAAATGCCATTTAAAAGAAATTAAAAGTTTTGGGGCAAAGTGATTCCTCTCACATAGCATTCTTGTACTTCACTCTGCTGCTTGGATCACTCTTCTAAAGCATTGCTCTAAGCACATCTCCCAAGTCCTCCAAAACTTCCAGTGTTCACCCATTCCCCTCCTCATCAAGCAGAAATTTTTTTTTTATGGTATTTGTTAACCGCTTACTATGCCCCATGCACTGTTCTAAATGCCGAGGTAGATACAAAGTAATCAGGTTGGATACAGTCCATGTCCCACATAGAACTCACAGTCTTAATCCCCATTTTACAGATGAGGAAACCGAGACACAGAGAAACGAAATGACTTGCCCAAGGTCACAAAGCAGACAAGTGGCGGAGCTGGGATTAGAAAACTGGTCCTTCTGACTCCCAGGCCCGGGCTCTATCCACTAGGCCATGCTCTAAGATTCAGTCAGCTTTCTCCCCCTTTTAATTATTCGTTTTTTACTTCTCTCATTACAACCCTGTTTGCAATCTTCTTTCCCATTAATCCAACCTCCTCACTTGGGCTCATTCTTGTCTCTGCCATCACCAACTTCTGGCTTCACTCCCTCCCTTCTGCCTGAGATTCCCTCCTCCTTTACCTCTGGAAAAACACCACTCTCTCCTTGATGACCTTTCTTCAAGCGTTCATTCATTCAGTCGTATTTATTAAGCGCTCACTGTGTGCTACACACTGTTCTAAGCTCTTGGGAGAGTGCAATACAACAACAAACACATTCCTGCCCACAACGAGCTTGCAGTCTAGAGGGGTAGATAGACTTTATATAAATAGATAAATAAATATCAGATATATACAGATATATGTCTCACTCTAGGCTTCAAGGCTCTCCATCACCTTGCCCCTTCCTCTCCTCCCTTCTCTCTTTCCACTGCCCACCCCCATGCTCCGCTCCTCCACCGCCCACCTCCTCACCGCCCCCCTTCTCGCCTATCCCGCTGACGACCCCCGGGCCACGTCCTCCCGCGGTCCCGGAACGCCCTCCCTCCTCACCTCCGCCAAACTAATTCTCTTCCCCTCTTCAAAACCCTATTTAAAGCTCACCTCCTCCAGGAGGCCTTCCCAGACTGAGCTACCCTTTTCCCTCTGCTCCCTCTGCCCCCCCCTTCACCTCTCCGCAGCTAAACCCTCTTCTCCCCCCTTTCCCTCTGCTCCTCCCTCTCTCCCGTTCCATCCCCTCGGCACCGTACTCGTCCGCTCAACTGTGTATATCTTCATCACCCTATTTATTTTGTTAATGAGATGTACATCACCCTGATTCTATTTATTTGTTACTGTTTTAATGAGATGTTCTTCCCCTTGATTCTATTTATTGCCATTGTTCTTGTCCGTCTGTCTCCCCCGATTAGACTGTGCGCCCGGCAAAGGGCAGGGACTGTCTCTATCTGTTGCCGATTTGTATGTTCCAAGCGCTTAGTACAGTGCTCTGCACATAGTAAGTGCTCAATAAATACTATTGAATGAATGAATATGCCCCTCTCAGGATGGCACCTGGAGAGTTTCCGGGACTCTGCCAGTCTCAGCTACAGGAGAGAGAGTCAAGCGGAGGCCTGGTCATTCCATTCCTAGTTTGGCCAGTGGCTAGCCAGTGGCAGGCCATCGGCTACAAGTCAAAACTCCCCTGTGCTGAGTAGCAGTGGCACGGGAGAAAGCCGAGGGCAGAGACTCAAGGTGACTGCATGAAAGAAGGCAGTGGTCAACCACTTCCGGATGTGACCAGGAAAACTCTTTGGATCCTTTCTTTCTTTCTTTCTTTCTTTCTTCTTTTCTTTCTTTCTTTTCTTTCTTTCTTCTTTCTTTCTTTCTTTCTTTCTTTCTTTTCTTTCTTTCTTTCTTTCTCTCTTTCTCTCTTTCTCTCTTTCTCTCTTTCTCTCTTTCTCTCTTTCTCTCTTTCTCTTTCTCTCTTTCTCTCTTTCTCTCTTTCTCTCTTTCTCTCTTTCTCTCTTTCTCTCTTCTCTCTTTCTCTCTCTCTCTCTCTCTCTCTCTCTCTCTCTCTCTCTCTCTCTCTCTTTCTCTCTTTCTTTCTTTCTTTCTTTCTTTCTTTCTTTCTTTCTTTTCTTTCTTTCTTTTCTTTCTTTTCTTTCTTTCTTTCTTTCTTCCGTATTTATTGAGCTCTTACTATGTGCAGAGCACTGTACTAAGCACTTGGAATGTACAGTTCGGCAACGGATAGAGACGATCCCTGCCCAATGACGGACTCAATAAATACCATTGAATGAATGAATGAATAATTGGGGGAGACAGACAGCAAAGCAAAACAGAACAAATCAAAAACAAGACAACATTATCACGATAGAGAGAATCAAGGGGATGTACACTTCATTCACAAAATAAATAGGGTAATAAATAATATATACAGATGAGCACACTGCTGAGGGGAGGGGAAGGGGAAAGGGGAAGGAGCAGAGGGTGGAGGGGGAGCAGAGGGAAAAGGGGGTGCTCAGTCTGGGAAGACCTCCTGGAGGAGGTGAGCTCTCAGTAGGGCTTTGAAGAGGGGAAGAGAGTTAGTTTGGCGGAGGTGAGGAGGGAGGGCGTTCCGGGACAGTGGGAGGATGTGGCCCAGGGGTCGATGGTGGGATAGGCATCAACGGGGGACAGTGAGGAGGTGAGCGGCAGAGGAGTGGAGTGTGTGGTCTGGGCTGGAGAAAGACAGAAGGGAGGAGAGGTAGGAGGGGGCAAAGGGATGGACAGCCTTGAAGCCAAAAGTGAGGAGTCTTCGTTTCGTGCGAAGGTTGATAGGCAACCACTGGAGGTTTTTGAGGAGAGGAGTGACATGCGCAGAGCCTTTCTGAAGGAAGATGATCTGGGCAGCAGAATGAAGTATAGACTGAAGCGGGGAGAGATTGGAGGAAGGGAGATCCGAGAGGAGGCTGACACAATAATCCAGTGGGGATATTATGAGAGCTTGTACCAGCATGGTAGCAGTTTGGATGGAGAGGAAAGGGCGAATCTTGGCGATATTGTGAAGGTGAGACCGGCAGGCGTTGGTGACGGATTGGATGTGTGGGGTGGATGAGAGAGCGGAATCGAGGACGACACCAAAGTCGCGGGCCTGAGAGACGGGAAGGATGGTCGTACCGTCCGCAGTGACGGGGAAGTCAGGGAGAGGACAGGGTTTGGGAGGGAAGATGAGGAGCTCAGTTTTAGACATGTAGGATCCACTACATGAACGAAGCAGGTGGAGAATGGGACTTTCTGGGAGAGATGTGTCCATGGTGTCGCTATGGGTCGGAGATTCATTCATTCAATAGTATTTATTGAGCACTTACCATGTTCACAGCACTGTACTAAGCGCTTAGATGACTTGACGACATAAGACAAGACAAGACAGATCTATACATATGTGCTGTGGGGCTGGGAGGGAGGATGAATGAAGGAGCAAGTCAGGGAGTGGGAGGAGAGGAGGGCTTAGTCAGGGAAGGCTTCTTGGAGGAGATGGACCTTCAGTAAAGCTTCGAAAGTGGAGGAGAACAATTTTCTGTTTGATATGAGGAGGGGGAGGGCATTCCAGGCCAGAGGTAGGATGTGGGTGAGAGGTAGGCGGTGAGTTAGATGAAATGGAGGTACAGTGAGACAGCATTAGAGGATCTCCTCCAGGAACCTTTGCTAATTCACCTCTCATCTCCCCACTTTATATGGCTCCCCAACTGACATTTCAGTACTTCCTGTGACACTTAAGCTCACAGACCATGTGGGACGGGGACTGTGTCCTACCTGATTTGCTCGTAACCACACCAGCGCTTGGTACAGTGCCTGGCACACAGTAAGTGCTTAATGAATGCCACAGCTATTATTATTATTATTAGGTACTCATACTCCCCTGTAAAACTTCAAATTTGAGAAGCAGCATGGAGTAGTGGATGGATCCCGGGCTTGGGAGTCAGGAGGTCATGGCTTTTATCCCGGCTCTGCCGCTTGTCTGCTGTGTGACCTTGGGCAAGTCACTTCACCTCTCTGTGTCTCAGTTACCTCATCTGGAAAATGGGAATTGGGACTGTGAGCCCCACTTGGAACAGTGACCTTGTCTAGCCGGATTTGCTTGTATCCACCCCAGTGCATAGTACAGTGCTGGGCACACTGCAAGTGCTTAATAAATGCCATTATTATTATTGTTATGTGCATATCCATCTACTCTTTTTTCTTTAGTGTTTGTCTTCCCCCTCCAGATGGTAAGCTCCTTGAGAGCAAGAGACCATGTCTACTAATTCTGTTGTAATCTCCTAAGGCCTTAGAACAATGCTTTGCACACAGTTAGGCACTCAATAAATACTATTGAGTGACTGGTGGTTCAAACATAGACCCTAAAAAACATGGTCAGGTGAGATACTGGCAGTCAACCCATTTCCCACAAAATCCTCTGAGCCAAAGAAAGAAATGCAAATGGAGAGAAATTATTTTTTAAAACATTTCACCCTTTAAAGGAATTAAGAGTATCTTTAGGAATATAAGGAATTTGCAGGAAAGTTGAAATTCTAATTATGCAATTGGAAGGAATTCAATATGACTCTTCTTTTTACATTACTGTGGCACCTTTCCACTCAACAGCTCAAAACACTGCGGATCGCAGTCCGTTCCTACACCATCTGAGAGACATAAGGGGGAGATGGTGGAGTTATTCCTATTTTGTCTTGTCTTATGCTGTCGAATCATCTCCAACCCATAGCGACGCCACGTGCGCATCTCTTCCAGAACGCCCCACCTCCATCTGCAATCGTCTGGTAGTGTTTTCTCGGTAAAAATCCAGAAGTGGATTACCAGTGCCTCCTTCCGCTCAGTCAACTTGAGTCTCTATCCTCGACTCTCTCCCGTGCCGCTGTTGCCCAGCACGGGGGAGTTTTGACTTGTAGCAGATGGCCTGCCATTCACTAGCCACTGGCCAAGCTAGGAATGGAAGGGACAGGCCTCTGCCTGACTCTCCTTTCCCTAGTAGAGACTGGTAGAGTCCTGGAAATTCTCCAGATGTGATCCTGAGAGGAGAAAAATTTTCTTTTCTATTCATTCTCTAGTAAAAAACCTTGAAAACCTGAAGTGGACCAACACATAGGTGATATTTCTAAGTGAAGCAAATGTCTTTTTTTCCAACTCATATATTTTCTCTTCAGGCCTTGAAGACCTTATACAGAACATTAGGAGAGTGTTTGCATGAAACCAAATACTCCTTTTTTAACCCCACCTTTTCTCTTTTTAGGCCTTGAAGACCTTAGTGAAACAATAACAGGAGACTGCATCAAGGGAATGCCTTTGTCAACACAATCTCTTTTCAGGTCTTAAAGACCTTAAGTAGAGATACAAAAGCAGAGGATTGCTTTCACCTCATCTATTCACTATTTTTACAGATGGCAAAACTGAGGTTTTATCTCTGCTCATTCATCTGCTCAACAGTGTCTCTCACTCTGGGAAACTTCTGGTGCCTTTTCCTTATGCAATTTTTTTTTTTGGAAGCTACTTGTTAAGCACTTATGTGCCAAGTACTGAACTAAGTTCTGGGGTAGATACTAGATAATTAAGTTGGACACAGTCACTGTCCCACATGGGGCTCAGAGTCTTACTTCCCATTTTATAGTTGAGGTAAGTTGTCACAAAACTGACGAGACCAGGATTAGAACCTAGGTCCTACTGACTTCCAGGCCTGTGTTCTATCCATTAAACCATGCTGTTCCAACCCCACTTGCCCCACTTCCACCCCAGCTTCCCCCAACCCAGTACTTGCAATTAACTGTAGCAGTGTTACTACTGATGCTGGGAAAGCAGTGTGCCCCACCCATCCAACTCTGTATTATTCATTCATTCAATAGTATTTATTGAAAGCTTACTGTGTGCAGAGCACTGTACTAAGCCCTTGGAGTGTACAATTCGGCAACAGATAGAGACAATCCCTGCCCAAAAACGGGCTCACAGCCTAAATGGGGGAGACAGACAGCAGAGCAAAACAGAACAAAATGAAACAAGACAACATCATCAAGATAGAATCAAAATAGAATCAAGAAGATATATACCTCATGAACCAAATAAATAGGGTAATCAATAATATATACAAATGAGCATAGTGCTGAGGGGAGGGGAAGGGGAAAGAGCAGAGGGTAGTGGGGTGGGGAGGAGGAGCAGAGGGAAAGGGAGGACTCAGTCTGGGAAGGCGTCCTGGAGGAAGTGAGCTCTCAGTAGGGCTTTGAAGAGGGGAAGAGTTAGTTTGGTGGAGGTGAGGAGGGAGGGCGTTCTAGGACAGCAGTAGGACGTGGGCCAGGGGTCGACGGCGGAACAGGCGTGAATGGGGGAAGGTGAGGAGGTGAGCGGCAGAGGAGCGGAGCGTGCGGGGTGGACAGTACAAAGAGAGAAGAGAGGTGAGGTCGGAGGGGCCAAGGGGATGAAGAGCTTTGAAGCCAAGAGTGAAGAGTTTTTGTTTCGTGCGGAGGCTGATAGGCAACCACTGTAGGTTTTTGAGGAGGGGAGTGACAGGCCCAGAGGGTTTCTGCAGGGAAACGGGCAGCGGAATGAAGAATAAACTGGAGTGGGGAGAGACAGGAGAAAGGGAGATCAGAGAGGAGGCTGACACAATAATCCAGTCGGGGAATTATGAGATCTTGTACCAGCACGATAGCAGTTCGGATGGAGAGGAAAAGGTGGATCTTGGCAATATTGTGAAGGTGAGGCCGGCAGGTTTTGGTGACGGATTAGATGTGTGGAGTGAATGAGAGAGCTGAGTCGAGGACGACACCAAGGTTGCGGGCCTGTGAGACGGGAAGGATGGTGGTGCCGTCCGCAGGGACGGGGAAGTCAGGGAGTGGACGGGGTTTGGGAGGGAAGATGAGGAGCTTAGTCTTGGACATGTTGAGTTTTAGGTGGCGGGCAGACATCCAGGTGGAGACGTCCTGAAGGCAGGAGGAGATACGAGCCTGGCGAGAAGGGGAGAGAACAGGGGAGGAGATGTAGATTTGGGTGTCATCTGCGTAGAGATGCATCACACAGAAGCTCTTCACCTTTGGCTGTAAGGCCCTCAATCACCTTTCCCCCTTCTATCTCACCTCACTACTCTCCTACTTCAACCCAACCCCCACACTTCACTCCTCTGGTGCTAACCTTCTCATCGTGCCTCCATGTCTCCGATCTCGCCGCCGACCACCGACCCATGTCCTGCCTCTGGCCTGGAACGCCCTCCCTCCTCGAATCTGACGGACAATGACTCTCCCCCACCTTCAAAGCCTTACTGAAGGCACATCTTCTCCAAGAGGCCTTCCCTGACTAAGCCCCACTTTTCCTCATCTCTCACTGCCTTTTGTGCCGCCCTGGCATGCTCCCTTTATTCATCCCCTGTCCCAGCCCCACAGCGCTTAGATGCATATCTGTCATTTGTTTATTTCTATTAACGTCCATCTCCCCGTTTAGACTGTAAACTTAACAAATACCATTATTATTATTATTATTATAGTAACCATTAAATAAATATCATAATAATAATGATGGTATTTGTTAAACGCTTACTATGTGCCAAGCACTGTTCTAAGCGTTGGGGTAGATACAAGGTAGTCAGGTTGTCCCACGTAGGGCTCACGGTCTTAATCCCCATTTTACAGATGAGGTAACTAAGGCCCAGAGAAGTGAAGCGACTTGCCCAGGGTCACACAGCAGACAAGTGGTGGAGCTGGGATTAGAACCCATAACCTTCTGACTCCCAGTCCTGGGGTCTATCCACTATACCTTGCTGCTTCTCATAGATTGAAGACCAGTGTAATTTATTTATTTATCCATATTAATGTCCGCCTCCCCCTCTAGACTGGAAGCTCATTGTGAACAGGGAATGTGTCTGGTTTTTCTTATATCTTACCCTCCCAAGCACTTAGTACAGTGCTTTGTGCATAATAAGCACTCAGTAAATATGATTGAATGAATGAATACATTTAACAAGGAGCTGTCCTTGTGATGGCCTTTTCTCTATCTGATATGTGAATTTCGGCCATTAATTACAGTGCTAAAGGGACTCTCTCGACTAACGAATGAAGGAGCTTCAAGGAACGGATCAATTACTTAAGGAATAATGCTCATGGCAAAGGAGTATACAAAGTGATAATGGCATTCGCCGGGGTTTAAATGCTCTTGTGAACTGAACCAGGAAAGCCATTTAACGCAAGTTTGCTCCATAAACAAGATCCTCTTTATGGGCTCAAGTACACTGAAAAAAAAAAAACCAAAACACTACAGTGAAGCTCGGAAAATTGAGTCCTGCTGCTTAGGGAAAGAAACAGTAAGATTGGAGGAAGACGGTCACTCAGCCAGTTGGATTTATTGAGCACTTACTGTGTACAGAGCACTGGATTAAATGCTCGGGAGAGTACAATACAGTAATAAACAAACACATTACCTGCCCACAGTGAGCTTTTTTTTTCTTGTTGGGATTTTTTTAAGCACTTTCTAAGTTCCCGGCACTGTCCTGAGAGCTCACTTCCTCCAGGAGGCCTTCCCAGACTGAGCTCCCTTTCCCTCTGCTCCCCCTCTCCCCAGTCCCCACCCTCTGCTCTTCCCACTTCCCCTCTCCTCAGCACTGTGCTTTTTTGTATATATTATTTATTACCCTATTTTGTTAATGAAGTGTGTATCCCCTTGATTCTATTTATCTTGATGATGTTGTCTTGTTTTGTTTTGTTCTGTTTTGCTTTGTTGTCTTTCTCCCCCATTTAGACTGTGAGCCCGTCACTGGGCAGGGATTGTCTCTATCTGCATATTCCAAGCGCTTAGTACAGTGCTCTGCGCATAGTAAGTGCTCAATAAATACTATTGAATGAATGAATGATTGTTCTAAAACCTGGGGTAGATACCAGGTAAACAGGTTTGACACAGTCCCTGTCCCATATGGGGCTCACAGTCTTAATTCCCATTTTCCAGATGAGGTAACTGAGGCCCAGAGAAGTGAAGTGATTTGCCAAGGTCACACAGCAGACACGTGGCAGAGCCAAGATTAGAACCCAGGTCCTCTGAGTCCCGAGCCCGGGCTCTTGTCACTAGGCCATGCTGCTTCTCTTACCAGGACATGCTTATGGCCTAGATGGCAGGGAGCCCCTTACTACAGACATCTCCCCGACATTGTCCGGTCAGTCATATGTACTGAGCGCTTACTGTATAAATAGCACTGTATTAAGTCCTTGGGAGAGAACAATAAGACAGTGTACGATACATTCCCTACCCACTGAATACTACAGTCTAGAGGGCCGGCAACTCCTCTCCACAGATATCCATCCCCCAGGCAGCAGTCATTTAATCATATTTATTGAGCACTTACTGTGTGCAGAACACTGTACTTATAATAATAATAATAATAATACTGATGGTATTTGTTAAGCACTTACTAGGAGCCAGGCACTAAACTAAACACCGGGGTAGATACAAGATAATCAAGTTGGACACAGTCCCTATCCCACATGGGGCTCCCCATCTAGAGAAGCAGCGTGGCTTAGTGGAAGGAGCCTGGGCTTGGGAGTCTGAGGTCATGGGTTCCAATCTCGGTTCCGCCACTTGTCAGCTGTGTGACTTTGGGCAAGTCACTTCACTTCTCTGTGCCTCAGTTACCTCATCTGGAAAATGGGGATTAAGATTGTGAGTCCCACGTGGGACAACCTAATAACCTTATATCTACCCCACTGCTTGGCACACAGTAAGCACTTAACAAATACCATCTTTATTATTATTAATCCCCATTTTACAGATGAGAAAACTGAGGCACAGAGAAGTGAAGTGACTTGCCCGAGGTCACAGAGAAGACAAGTAGCAGATCCAGGATTAGAACCCAAGCCCTTGTGCCTCCCAGGCCTGGCCTCTAGCCACTACTCCATGCTGCTTCTCAAAAAAATGTGAGCCTCACGTGGGACAATCTGATTACCCTGTATCTACCCCAGTGCTTAGAACAGTGCTCGGCACATAGTAGAGAAACAGCGTGGCTCAGTGGAAAGAGCCCGGGCTTGGGAGTCAGAGATCATGGGTTCGAATCCCAACTCTGCCACTTGTCAGCTGTGTGACTGTGGGCAAGTCACTTCACTTCTCGGTGCCTCAGTTCCCTCATCTGTTAAAGGGGGATGAAGACTGTGAGCCTCACGTGGGACAACTTGATTACCCTGTATCCCTCCCAGTGCTTAGAACAGTGCTCTGCACATAGTAAGCGCTTAACAAATACCAACATCATTCATTATTATTATGTTTAAGTCGTTTCTTCCGAAGTGCTCATGACAGTGCTGTGCGCTCAATAAATACCATTTCTACTACATCTTTCGCTCCTGTTATGTTGGAGAAAGAAATCATGAGCTCAGGACGTTTTCAGAAAGCTGACACCAAAGCCAACGGGCGTCATGGCTGTCTTCATCAGGCAGAGCACTGTGCTAACTGCTTGGGAGAGTTCGATATAACAGTAAACAGTGGGAAAATACCATACAACGATGAAGAGTGACAATCCCTTCCTCCCCATCTATATATGCCAGACCATCACTCTGCCCACCTTCAAAGCCTTTATTAAGGTCACACCTCCTCCAGGAGGCCTTCCCTGATTAAGCTCTCTTTTCCAGCTCCTTCTCCCTCCTTTGGCTGCTTTCCTTTGGAAGCTTTGAGAAACAAATTGGTTCGGAAGATTTTCTTTCCCCCCCAAGCACTGCATCGCCATCATCAACTCCCACTCCTTTCCGTGTCGCCCTGACTTGCTCCCTTTGCTCTTCCCCCCTCCCAACCTCACAGCACTTATGTGTCTGTCATTTTATTTATCTGTGTTCATTTATTTCCCACTGTTTACTGTTATATCAAACTCTCCCAAGCACTTACTACAGTGCTCTGCACACAGTAAACGTTCGATAAGTATGATTGAATGAATGAATCAGTGCTCTGCAGACTCTGCACACGGTAAACGTTCAATAAATACGAATGAATGAATCAGTGCTCTGCAGACAGTAAGCGCTCATTAAATACCACTGACTGATCAATGGTACTTAATGAGCACCTACTGTTTGCAGAGCTGGGTACAAAAGGCTTGGGAGAGCCCAGCACGACAGAGTTGGCAGGCACATTTCCTGCCCACCGGGAGTTTACATTCTAGAGGGGGAGGCAGGCATTAATATTAATGAATAATTTATAATATATAATTCAGAGATTTTGTACCTCGGTGCTGTGGGGCTGGGGGTATTGCAAATATCAAATGCCCCAAGGTCAAAGATCCAAATGCATAGAGGGTGCAGGAGGGAGAAGGAGCTGGTAAAGAGGGCTTAATCAGGGAAGGCCTCTTGGAGGAGGTGTGACCTTAATAAGGATTTGAAGCTGGCAAGAGTAATGGTGTGGAATATATAGATGGGGAGGAAGGGATTGTCACTCTTCATCGTTGTATTGTACTTTCCCCCTGTTTATTATTATATTGAACTCTCCCAAGCAGTTAGTATGGTGCGCTGCCCGCAGTAAGTGCTCAGTGTATACGATCAAATGCATAGTGTGTAGTGCCTGAGTGAGGAGATGTTGTTAATAATAATAATAATAATAATAATAATAATAATGTCGGTATTTGTTAAGTGGCTCACTATGTGCCGACCACTGTTCTAAGTGCTGGGGGAGATACGGGGTCATCAGGTTGTCCCACGTGAGGCTGACAGTTAATCCCCATTTTCCGGATGAGGTAACTGAGGCACCGAGAAGTGAAGTGACTTGCCCACAGTCACACAGCTGACGAGGGGCAGAGCCGGGATACGAACCCATGACCTCTGACTCCCAAGCCCGGGCTCTTTCCAGTGAGCCACGCTGCGGCGGTCATTCATTCCACAGTGTCGAGGCCATTTTTAATGTCACGGCAGCTGCTCCCACGGCGCGGTCCTGTCACTCTTCTAACGTGGAGGACGCTACAACCAAAAGGTGGTGTAGGGATTTCCTGGGCGGCCAGCACCGGAGCCATGGACCCTGCCTGGGGGTGAGCTCAGATTCAGATTCAGTTAAAGGAGAGAGCAAGTCATGTTTTGCTTTTGCCTCAGACATGGACCTGCATATGATAATAATAATGATGGTATTTGTTAAACGTTTACTAGGTGCAAAGCACTATTCTAAGTGCTGTGGGGATACAAGGGGATGAGGTTGCTCTATGTGAGGCTCACAGTCTTAATCCCCATTTTACAGATGAGGGAACTGAGGCAAAGAGAAGTGAAGTGACTTGCCCAAAGTCACACAGCTGATAAGTGGCCGGGATTTGAACCCATGATCTCTGCTCTTTCCCCTGAGCCATGCTGAAGCTCCAGAAATCAACCAATCAATCAGTCATTTTTAGATTGATTAGATTAAAATCTGATCTAATCTAAAAATTAGTCATTTTTATTGAGCACTTACTCTGTGCAGATTGTTATACTAAGCACTTGGGAGAGGACAGTAGAACAACATCCCTGCCATTGGGTCTAAGCCTGGGAGTCAGAGGATGTGGGTTCTAATCCCAGCTCCCCCATGTATCTACCCCAGAGCTTGGAGCGGTGCTCTGCACATAGTAAGCGCTTAACAAATACCAACATTATTATCATTTAACTGCTGTGTGACCTTCACTTGATGATTCTATTTATTGCTATTGTTCTTGTCTGTCCGTCTCCCCCGATTAGACTGTAAGCCTGTCAAAGGGCAGGGACTGTCTCTGTTACCGATTTGTCCATTCCAAGCGCTTAGTACAGTGCTCTGCACATAGTAAGCGCTCAATAAATACTATTGAATGAATGAATGAACAGAGTTAATAATAATAATTGTGATATTTGTTAAATGCTTACTATGTGCCGGGCACCGTACCGAGCACTGGGGTAGATACAGGATAATTGGGTTGGACACAGTTCCCATCCCACATAGGGCTCACGATCTTAATCGCCATTTTGCAGATGAGGTAACTGAGACAAAGAAAAGTGAACCGATTTGCCCAAGGTCCCACAGCAGACAAGTGGGAAGCAGCGTGGCTCAGTGGAAAAGAGCCTGGGCTTCGGAGTCAGAGGTCATGAGTTCGACTCCCGGCTCTGCCACTTAATAATAATAATGTTGGTATTTGTTAAGTGCTTACTATGTGCCGAGCACTGTTCTAAGCACTGGGGTAGACATAGGGGAATCAGGTCGTCCCACGTGGGGCTCACAGTCTTAAACCCCATTTTACAGATGAGGGAACTGAGGCACAAAGAAGTTGTGACTTGCCCACAGTCACACAGCCGACAAGTGGCAGAGCTGGGATTCGAACTCATGAGCCCTGACTCCAAAGCCCATGCTCTTTCCACTGAGCCGTGCACTTGTCAGCTGTGTGACTGTGGGCAAGTCACTTAACTTCTCTCTGCCTCAGTTCCCTCATCTGTAAAATGGGGATTAACTGTGAGCGTCACGTGGGACAACCTGATGACCCTGTACCTCCCCCAGCGCTTAGAACAGTGCTCGGCACATAGTAAGCGCTTAACAAATACCAACGTTATTATTATTATTATTAAGTGGTGGAGCCAGAATTAGAACCCAGTTCATTCTGACTCCCAGGCCCAGGCTCTACCCATCAAGTCAAGCTGCGTCTAGAAAATTCATGGTATTCGTTAAGCACCTACTATGTGCCAGGCATGGTATTAAGCACTACGGGGGATACAAGCAAATCGGGTTGGACACAGTCTCTGTCCCACGTAGGGCTCACGGTTTTAATCCCCATTCTACAGATGAGGGCACTGAGGCTCAGAGAAGTGAAGTGACTTAGAGAAGCAACGTGGCTTAGTGGAAAGAGCACGGACTTGAGAGTCAGAGGTTGTGGGTTCTAATCCCGGCTCCACCACTTGTCTGCTGTGTGACCTTGGGCAAGTCACTTGCCTTCTCTGTGCCTCAGTTCTCTCATCTGTAAAAATGGGGATTAAAAAATGTGAGCCCCACGTGGGACAATCTGATTACCCTGTATCTACCCCAGCATTTAGAACAGTGTTCTGCACCTAGTAGGTCTTAACAAATAACAAATGCCATAATTATTAATAATAATAATAATAATAATGTTTGTATTTGTTAAGCACTTACTATGTGCAGAGCACTGTTCTAAGCGCTGGGGTAGACACAGGGCAATCAGGTTGTCCCACGTGGGGCTCACAGTCTTCATCCCCATTTGACAGATGAGGTAACTGAGGCACAGAGAAGTGAAGTGACTTGCCCACAGTCACCCAGCTGACAAGTGGCAGAGCCGGGATTCGAACTCATGACCTCTGACTCCAAAGCCCGGGCTCTTTCCACTGAGCCACGCTGCTTCATAATTATTATTATGATTATTACTTACCCAAGGTCATACAGGCAGACAAGTGGTATTAGAACTCAGCTCCTTCTGACTCCCAGGCTGGTGCTCTTGTAAGCGTGTTCCCTGCTCATAAGGGGCTCGCAGTCTAGAGACAGGAATATAAATAAATACATTCCAGATACGGACGTACCCCTCTCAGGGTGGCACCTGGACAGTTTCTAGTCCTCTATCAGTCTCGACTACGGGAGGGAGAGTCAAGCAGAGCCCTGTCCGTTCCATTCCTAGCTTGGCTAGCGAGCGGCAGGCCATCGGCCGCGAGTCGAAACTCCCCCGCGCTGAGCGGCGGCGGCGCGGGAGAGAGTCGAGGGTGGAGATTCAAGCTGACTGCGCGGAAGGAGGTAACGGTCAATCACTTCCAGATTTGGTCCAAGAAAACTCTGTGGGTTCACTACCAGAAGATGGCAGATGGAGGTGGGGCCTTCTGGGAGAGACGCGTCCGTGGCGTCGCTATGGGACGGAGACGACTCGACGGCACGTGACAAGACCAGAGGTAGAGGTGTGAAAGTTGGGGTCGGGGGGGAGCGGCAACATGAAAGAGAGGGGTGACTCGGGTCTGGGGTCTGGGGTTGTGAGTGCCAAAGTGACCGTCTGCACGTGACAGGATGGAGAACATCATGTGGAGAAGTGGGGGATGATGTTCGAGGGATACCTCTCAATCAGGCAGTCAGTCAATCATATTTATTGAGCACCTACAGTGTGCAGAGCACTCTACTAAGCGCTTAGGAGAGTACAGTACAACAATAAACAGGCACATTCCCTGCCCACAATGAGCTCACAGTCTAGAGCTCAGGGTCTCTCTTTTCCTTTCTGTCTCTCTTTGCCTGTATCTGTCTCACCCCATCCTCATAGCCCTTTAAATTATTTTTAGTGCATATCTCCCTCCTTAGACTGTAAGCTCCCTGTGGGCTGGGGTCTTGTCTACCAATTCTATGCAGCATGGCTTAGTAGAAAGAGCACGGGCTTGGAGGTCAGAGGACGTGGGTTCTAATCCTGTCTCCGCCACTTGTCTGCTGTTTGATCTTTGACAAGTCACTTCACTTCTCTGTGCCTCAGTTCCCTCATCTGTAAAATGGGGATTAAAAGTATGAGCCCCACGTGGGACAAACTGATTACCCTGTATCTACACCAGCACTTAGAACAGTGCTTGGCATATAGTAAGCGCTTAACCAATGCTGTGATTATTATTATTATTTATAATTTAATGTGGTAAGTAATAATAATAATGCTGGGATTTGTTAAGCGCTTACTATGTGCAGAGCACTGTTCTAAGCGCTGGGGTAGATAAGGGTAATCAGGTTGTCCCACGTGAGGCTCACAGTTAATCCCCATTTTACAGATGAGGGAACTGAGGCTCAGAGAAGTGAAGTGACCTGCCCACAGTCACACAACTGACAAGTGTCAGAGGCGGGATTTCATTCATTCATTCATTCAATAGTATTTATTGAGCGCTTACTATGGGCAGAGCACTGTACTAAGCGCTTGGAACGAACAAGTCGGCAACAGATAGAGACGGTCCCTGCCGTTTGACGGGCTTACGGTCTGATCGGGGGAGACGGACGGACGAGAACGATGGCGATAAATAGAGTCGAGGGGAAGAACGTCTCGTAAAAACCGATGGCAACTAAATAGAATCGAGGTGATGTCCATTTCATTAACAAAATAAATAGGGTAATGAAAATATATACAGTTGAGCGGACGAGTACAGTGCCGAGGGGATGGGAAGGGAGAGGGGGAGGAGCAGAGGGAAATAGGGGGAAAAGAGGGTTAAGCTGCGGAGAGGTGAAGGTGGGGGTGGTAGAGGGAGTAGAGGGAGAAGGGGAGCTCAGTCTAGGAAGGCCTCTTGGAGGAGGTGAGTTTTAAGTAGGGTTTTGAAGAGGGGAAGAGAATTAGTTTGGCGGAGGTGAGGAGGGAGGGCATTCCAGGACCGCGGGATTTGAACCTATGACCTCTGAATCCCATGCCCAGGCTCTTTCCACTGAGCCACACTGCTTCTCCAAGTACAGTTCTCTGCACAGAGTATAACATCTGATAAATACCACCGATTTATTGTTTGCCTTGGCATTTAGAAAGGTGACAGGCTTAACCAGTCTGTTCCTAGCAATTGTAAATAATGGCTGTAAATTCCACTGTTAGTGATGTCTTCTTCAAAGCCATGCTGAGAGGTAATAATAATAATAATAATGTTGGTATTTGTTAAGCACTTACTATGTGCAGAGCACTGTTCTAAGCGCTGGGGTAGATACAGGGTAATCAGGTTGTCCCACGTGGGGCTCAGAGTTAATCCCCATTTTACAGATGAGGGAACTGAGGTACAGAGAAGTTAAATGACTTGCCCAGAGTCACACAGCTGTAGCATGGCCTAGTGGAAAGAGCTCGGGCCTGGGAGTCAGAAGACCTGGGCTCTAATCCTGGCTCTGCCACTGGTCTGCTGTGTGACTTTGGGCAAGTCATTTCACTTTCTGGGCCTCAGTTACCTCAGCTATAAAATGAGGATGAAGATTATGACCCTTATGTAGGACAGGGACCGTGTTCAACCTGATTACTTGTATCTATCCCAGTCCTTAATACCATGCCTGGCACTACTAAGTGCTTGCCTAATATCATTAAAAAAAGTCCAAAGGACAACTACATATCAAAATGCATAGTTGTCCTTTGGACTTTTATTTATATATCCATGGACTAGGGGCAAAACTGTGAAGTTAGGATGAGAAGGCCAAAAAATTAATTAGATGTAAATTTCAAGTGAGTTTTTCACATCCCTACCCTTTCCTGCAGACTGCTATCTCTAAAGGTCAGTGTCGAGAGGAGAAAAATCATCAACTTGGTATAAAGATGGATTCTGATTATTCTCTTTGTGAATAAGTACGTAGTACGGTGCTCTGCACACAGTAGGTGCTCAATAAATATGATCAAATAAATGAATGAATATTTTTATGTCTGTCTCCCCATTGTTCATTCATTCAATCGTATTTATTGAGTGCTTACTGTGTGCAGAGCACTGTACTAAGCTCTTGGAAAGTACGGGGCAGGGGATCTGACTCGTATTTCTGCCGTACAGTGTCCAAAGTACGTTGCTCCCAGTAGATGGATGCTCAGTAAATAATAACAAGAATAATTATAGTGCTTGTTAAATTACAGTCGCATGCCAAACACTGTTCTAAGCGCTGGGGCAGTTACTAGGTAATCTATAATTCTATTTATTCATATTGAAGCTATTGATGGCTGTCTACTTGTTTAGTTTTGTTGTCTGTCTCCCCTCTTCTAGACTGAGAGCCTGTTGTTGGGTAGGGATTGTCTCTTTTTGAAGCTGAATTGTACTTTCCAAGCGCTTAGTACAGTCCACTGCACATAGTAAGCACTCAATAAATACAATTGAATGAATGAATGAATGAATGAATGAATACTGGGCACAGTCCCTGTCCCACATGGGAATCACACTCTTCATCACCATTTGACAGATGAAGGAACTGAGTACCAGAGAAGTGCAGTGACTTGCCCAAGGTCACACAGCAGACATGTGGTAGAGCTGGGATTAAAGGATAGTCTCTCTTTGTTGCTGAATTGTACTTTTCAAGCGCTTAGTACAGCGCTCTGCACACAGTAAGCGCTCGATGAATCCGATTGAATGACTGAATGAGTGAAAGAACCCATGACCTTCTGACTTCCAGGGTCGTGCTCTAGCCCCTAAACCACGCTGCTTCTCAATCAAGGGTATTTATTGAGCACTTGCAGAGCACAGTACTAAGCGTTCCGAGAGTGGCCAATTCGTTATGGAGATTATTATTATTATGGCATTTGTTAAGCGCTTACTTTGTGCAGAGCACTGTTCTAAGCACCAAGGTAGATACAAGGTAATCGGGTTGTCGCACGTGGAGCTCACGGTCTTTAATCTCCATTTTCCAGATGAGGTAACTGAGGCACAGAGAAGTGAAGTGACTTGCTCAAAGTCACACAGCTGACAAGCAGCTGAACCGGGATTTGTACCCACGACCTCTGACTCCCAAGCCCGGACTCTTTCCACTGAGCCACGCTGCTTCTCTAGATTATATGAGAGGGTTCGCGTCTTGGGGCCACCTAGAGAATGATCAACACAACTTAGAAAGTCGATACTTTAATATAGAGCATGCAATCAACAGAAAATCCGAGAATCAGCTATTAGCAACAATACAACCGTACCCCGTCCAACCCAGGCCTGGAGGTTCCCCACCGCCAAGTGACCATTCTCGTCCGGCCTTCGGGTCCTTAACGAGCCGGTTCGACACGGGGGGTCCCCGGCCCAAGAAGCCCCCGGAGCCTGGGCTGTCTCTGCCTTTCCTTTGGAGGACAGGGAGCAACAGCCTGGATCTCATTTAATAATAATAATAATGATAATGGTATTTGTTAAGCACTTTGTGCCAAGTACTGTTCTAAGCGCTGGGGGAGATACAAGGTAATCAGGTTGTCCCACATGGGGCTCACAGTCTTAATCCCCATTTTATAGATGAGGAAACTGAGGCCCAGAGAAGGGAAGTGACTTGCCTAAGATCACACAGCAGACAAGCGGCGGAGGCGGGATTAGAACCCACATCCTCCGACTCCCAAGCCCAGGCTCTTGCCACTAAGTCAGGCTCCTCTTATACTATTCTCGTTGACCTCAATGTCGAGCTTTTTCCGGGGATGCTCTAAGCTTTTTCTTTTTTTGGCACTTTGGGCTGACAGTGGTTTTTCCTTTCTTCTCTGGGTCTCCGGTTTTCTTTTCTTGTCCAATCGCTAAGCCGGGAAACCCTCCACCTTGGCAGGATAATAATGATGGTATTTGTTGAGCGCTCACTACGTGCCAAGCACTGTTCTAAGCGCTGACCTGATCAGCAGAAGGTTGGGGGTCGAATCTGTTGAAAGAGTTGGTTTAGGAAGTAGATTAGAGGGTCGAGTTAACGCTAAAAGAGGTTAGCCTCAAGAAGTGGGTTTAGACTGTGAGCGCGTCACTGGGCAGGGATTGTCTCTATCTGTGGCCGAATTGTCCATTCCAAGCGCTTAGTACAGTGCTCTGCACACAGTAGGCGCTCAATAAATGCTATTGAATGAATGAAGTGGGTCCAAGGGTCACTATGTTAAAAAGAGTTCGTCTTGAGGAGTGGTTTAGGGGTCGCGTTCTTGCCGGTATTTGTTAAGCGCTCACTACATATCTGTTGAAAGAGTTGGTTTAGGAAGTAGATTAGAGGGTTAACGCTAAAGGAGGTTAGCCTCAAGAAGTGGGTTTAGACTGTGAGCCCGTCATCGGGCAGGGATTGTCCATATCTGTTGCCGAGTTGTATATTCCAAGCGTTTAGTACAGTGCTCGGAATATAGGAAGCGCTTGTTCCAAAGTGACCCTGGGGTAAGCGACCATCTAGAGGTCAAATGCTATCTCGTGACCTCCCGAGCCAGCAGGCGCAACTCAGAGGTGAGGGTGGAATACCACCCCTACAACCCAAAATGCCAGATTGACAGCCCAAGCTGGGAATACAGAAGGTGTCCCTCGCCCCCGTGCCAATCAAATTAGGAATGCGGGGGGGTAGTCATTCATTCATTCATTCAATAGTATTTATTGAGCGCTTACTATGTGCTAGAGCACTGTACTAAGCTCTTGGAATGAACAAGTCGTCAACAGATAGAGACAGTCCATGCCGTTTGACGGGCTCACGGTCTAATCGGGGGAGACGGACAGACGAGAACGATGGCGATAAATAGAGTCGAGGGGAAGAAAATCTCGTAAAAGATGGGTAGAGATTGGATAAACTGAGGCCGGAAGCTGGAACGACCTAAGGGCACAGGTGATAAATACCTGCCGCCTCTAACCTTCCGTGCGGAGGAACGGGACTCGCAGCAGCCGGTTGTAGGTCGCCTCTGTCCGGGGCGTGAGAAGGCCGCTCTGCCTGCACCGAGTGAGGAGCCGTGGGATGGGGGAGTGTCCCGTCCTGCTGAGTGCTCGTGGGGTTGATGATGTTGGTATTTGTTAAGCGCTTACTATGTGCAGAGCACTGTTCTAAGCGCTGGGGTAGATACAGGGTAATCAGGTAGTCCCACGTGAGGCTCACAGTTAATCCCCATTTTACAGATGAGGTAACTGAGGCACAGAGAAGTGAGTTGCCCACAGTCACACAGCTGACAAATGGCAGAGCCGGGATTCGAACTCGTGACCTCTGACTCCCAAGCCCGTGCTCTTTCCACTGAGCCATGCAAGCCAGATGCTCCGCCACGGCTATGGAACGTTTAAATGGATTTGATGTCTAAGGGGGTGCCTCCCCAGGGGGACGTGAACTGGGTGGGAGCTAGCCTCCTCACCGAGTGCGAGTAACACATAAGTGGGTAACGCATAACTGGGTTTAACGCATAAGCGTATGTAACTCATAAGTGTATGTGACTAATTAGTGTTTAACGCATAAGTGCATTTAACGCAAAGGTGGATTCCTCCTGGGTGGGGCACGCACATGGCGGGAGCCAGCCGCCTCACCACGTTGTGAGTAAATCTTAAGTGGGCTCGGGTGTCGTAACATACCAGTGTACTCCTCCCGTTAAGGAAGCTCTAACACCGTATTTCTCCCAAAAAGGGAAGGCCGATTTGTCGCGGCTAAATAACTAATTAATTCAATTCGCCCCGTGGAATAAATTCTATGCCAACTCAGATTTTCCATCCCCGGCCTCTCTCTCTCGCCGCGCCGATTCCGAAAGAACCTGTCCCCGGCGGCGGGTGACAGCGCTCAATAAATACTATTGACTGAATGAATGAAGTGGGTCCAAGGGTCGCTACGTTAAAAAGAGTGCGTCTCGAGGAGTGGTTTGGGGTCGCGCTCATGCCGGGGTCTTTAGCTTCGTCTGTTTTCCTTCAACACTCCACCCTGGCCGCAGCACGAGCTTGACCCCGGCTCTCTTTCAGTGTCCGGCCTGTGAGTAGCCCGGGAGACGGCTATAAGCCTGGCATCCCTTTCACAAATAACAGGGTATTAGGGGAATCGATAGCCAGAGAAATACGAGTAAAAACTATATGGATTATAATTTGGTCTTCACTCAGAGCCCATCAGTCTGTCTGGTTACGATCACAGGAAGCCACATGCCGAAGGGCTTTACGTTTAACACGCTGCACTCGTCAATTAGCGGACACATTCCCCGCCCTTAATATACGATTACTATTATTATTACTTCTATAGGGTACACAGTGTTTTCCAGAGAAAAGTTGGCTAATGAGTTTCGGGACTGTTGATTCTGCTTCCTCTCTTTGATCGCATCCTGAGGTTGGTTATGTTTTCAAGAAAAAACGTGTTTTACGTGGCGTTGTGGATAGAGCCCGGGCCTGGGACTCAGAAGGTCATGGGTTCTCATCCGGCTCTACCGTTTGTCTGCTGTGGGACCTTAGGCAAGTCACTTCACTTCTCTGGGCCTCGGTGATCTCCTCTGTAAAATGGGGATTAAGACGGTGAGCCCCTCGTGGGACAACCTGATTACCTTGTATCTACCCCAGTGTTTAGAGCAGTGCTTGACACATAGTAAGCGCTTAACAAACACCGTCATTATAGAGAATCAGTGGGGCTTAGTGGCAAGAGCACGGGCTTGGGAATCAGAGGTCGTGGGTTCTAATCTCAGCTTGTCAACTTGTCAACTGTGTGACTTTGGGCAAGTCACTTCATCTCTCTGGGCTTCAGTGACCTCCTGTGTAGAATGGGGATTAAGACTGTGAGCCCCATGTGGGGCAACCTGATTACCCTCTATCTACTCCAGCGCTTAGAACAGTGCTTGACACATAGTAAGCACTTAACAAATACCACAATTCTTCTTCTTATTATTACTTATCTATAAAACAGGGAATAAGACTGTGAGCCCTATGTGGGGCAGGGACTGTGTCCAATCCGATTTGCTTGTATCCTCCCCAGCGCTTAGTACAGTGCCTGGAACATAGTAAGTGCACTTACTATGTAAATTCCACAATTATTATTATTTTCAACCTCCATTTGGAGAAGGCAGACTACTTCCCAAAGCCGGACCAGCGAAACCTCAATCTGATGTGTCTGCTAACTCAGTCGTATTGTACTCTCCCGAGGATTTAGTACATTGCTCTGCAACCGAGGAAGCGCTCAATACATACCACAGAGGAAGTGCTCAATACATACCACTGGTGATATGATTGGTGATTCCCTCCAGGCTGTGAGCCCGATGTGGACAGGGATTGTCTCTTGTATTGCTGTAAATTTACTTTCCAAGCGCTTAGTGCAGTGCTCTGCACACAGTAAGCGCTCAGTAAATACGACTGAATGAATGAATGATGATGATGATGACTGACAACACAGTCAGGAATTGCAGTTGGACCTGGAATATAGTGACTCTCTCACTTCTATGGTTTTCAGTCAGATAGGCACCACCGTCCATAAAATTGAAACAGTGCGATGCTAAGTGCTTAATTCCGTGCTCTGCACACAGCAAGTGCTCAATAAATACAACCGATGGATTAAATTGGAAATTCGAAAAGCAATGTGGCCTAGACGCAGCATGGCTTAGTGGCGAGAGCTGGGGCTTGGGAGTCAGAGGTCGTGGGTTCCAATCCCGGCTCCCCCACTTATCAGCTGTGTGACTTTGGGTAAGTCACTTCACTTCTCTGTGTCTCAGTTACCTCATCTGTAAAATGGGGATGGAATCTGTGAGCCCCACGTGGGACACCCTGATTACCTTCTATCTACCCCAGCACTTAGAACAGTGCTTGGCACATAGTAAGCACTTAACAAATACGATTATTATAATTATTATTATTATTACTAAAGGGCACAGGCCTGGGAGTCAGAGGACCTGGGTTCTGCCACCAGTCTGCAGCGTGACCTTAGATGAGTCACTTCACTCCTCTGTGCCTCAGTTCCCTCATCTGAAAAATGAATTAAGACTGTGAGCCTTATATGGGACGGGGACTGTGTCCAACCCGATTAACTTGTATCACCCTAGCATTCAGTACAGTACCTGGCACATAGTAAGTGCTTAACAAATACCACAGAAATAAAGTTCACGAGCAGGGCCAAGCATTCACGAGGTTCAGCAAATTTCGATCGTTCATGGGAGTTGCGGGGAGGATCAGTACGGATGAACAAAAGACACAGATAATCCAAAACGTCATATCTCTTAGCTCAGTCCTTACAACCCTCTCCGTTTAAAAGTCAGAACTCTCCATTCTGGGGAAAATGTTTTTTTTCTTTGGAGTTTCATTTAAACCCGGAGCATGGATCTCCAAACAGGCAATTTGCCCCCAGGGATCAATTGAGAATCTGATTGGTTCTGAGCCGCAGAGTCAGCTGCTTTTTCGAGCGAGAATTTTTTTTCTTTGATTAATGTCAGCTTCCACTTTTCCGGCCTCCATTCAGTGTGCAAATGTCCAGAAATATTGCATTTTTGATCAATTCTCTTTCCATCTAGCTAGTTATACATTTAAATTGCAGATGAATCTACATAAATCTATTCCCTCTTCCCTAGCTGAGTTACCAAATATCCTAAACGGTTCAGCTACTCCGGATTTTCCCTGGTTAGGTTTCCATGTTTAGCCTCAGTTTAAGAAAACACGGAGGCACAAGACTCCCGGTTCTCCCCTCTCCAGGAATGCCCACTGCTTCTGAGCTGGAGGAAAATAGCAGCAGCCACAGGGATTCAACAGGCCAAGAGACTGAAGCTCCCTCTAGATTGTAATCTCCTTTTTTCTGGTATTTGTTAGGGGAAGCAGCAAGGTGTAATAATAATAATCATGGTATTTGTTAAGCGCTTACTACGTGCCAGGCACTGTACTAAGAGCTGGGGTGGATACCATAATAATGATGGCATTTGTTAAGCGCTTACTATGTGCACTGGATACAAGAAATTGGTTTGGACCCAAGCCCCTGTCCTACGTGGGGCTCACGATCTCCATCCCCACTTTAGAGATGAGGGAACCGAGGCCCAGAGAAGTGAAGTGACTTACTCAAGGTCACATTTTAGACAAGCTGCGGATTAAAATCCATGACCTTCTGACTCCCAGGCCTGGGTTACACCTTGCTGCTTCTCTAGAGGATAGAGCAGGGACCTAGGATTCAGAAGGTTATGGGTTCTAAACCCGACTCTGTTACTGGTCTGCAATGTGGCCTTGGGGAAGTCACTTTGCTTCTCTGGGTCTCAGTTCCCTCATCTGTAAAATGGGATTAAGACTGTAAATCGCATGTGGGACAGGGACTGTGTCCAACATGATTTTCTTGTATCTACCACAACGCTGATAATAATAATAATGATAATACTATGTGTTAAGCGCTTACTATGTGCCAAGCATTATATGTCTGTTGCCTGAACCACCTCCTCTCTTATTCTTAGATTGGGAGATTCTTGAAACCAAGAGATCGGATCTAATACAGTGATCTACACACAGTAAGCACTCAATAAATACAATTGAATGAATATATGTAGTCTTTTTATGGTATTTCTTAAGTTTTTACTATGTGCCAGGCACTGTACTAAATGCTGGAGTAGATACAAGTTAATCAGGTTGGACCAGTCCATGTCCCACAGTCTTAATCTCCATTTTATAGATGAGGTAACTGAGGCACAGAGAAGTGAATAATAATGTTGGTATTTGTTAAGCGCTTATTATGTGCAGAGCACTGTTCTAAGCGCTGGGGAAGATACAGGGTAATCAGGTTGTCCCACGTGAGGCTCACAGTTAATCTCCATTTTACAGATGAGGTAACTGAGGCACAGAGAAGTGAAGTGACTTGCCCACAGCCACACAGCTGACAAGTGGCAGAGCCGGGAGTCGAACTCATGACCTTTGACTCCGAAGCCCAGGCTCTTTTCCACTGAGCCACGCTGCTTCCCATAGTGACTTGCCCAAACAGACAAGTTTTGTCTTCCTTATGTGTCTGTCTGTTGCCTCTTCTCTTTTATCCTTAGATTGGGAGATTCTTGAAAGCCAGAGATGGGGTCTAATTTTCACTTTTTTTTTTTTGTGATATTTGTTAAGCACTTACTATGTGCCAGACACTGTACTAAGTGCTGGGGTAGATACAGGCTAATCAGGTCAGGCACAGTTCATGTCCCACATGGGGCTCACGTATTAATTCCCATCTCACAGATGGGACTGAGGCACAGAAATGTTAAGGAGAGCCCAGGCCTGGGAATCCGAAGGTCAAGGGTTCTAATTCTGGCTCCTCCACTCGTCTGCTGTGTGACCTTGGGCAAGTTCATGCCTTCATTCGTATCACTTCACTTCTCTGGGCCTCAGTTCCCCCATCTGCAAAATGGGGATTGAGACTGTGAGACTGTGGGGATTTTCTTGTATCTACCTCAGCGCTTTGTACAGTGCCTGGCAAATAGTATGTGCTTAACAAATACCATCATTATTATTATTACTATTATTATTATTATAATAATGTTGGTATTTGTTAAGCGCTTACTATGTGCAGAGCACTGTTCCAAGCGCTGGGGTAGATACAGGCTAATCAGGTTGTCCCTTGTGAGACTCAGTTGATCCCCATTTTACAGATGAGGGAACTGAGGCAAAGAGAATAATAATAATAATGTTGGTATCTGTTAAGCGCTTACTATGTGCAGAGCACTGTTCTAAGCGCTGGGGTAGACACAGGGGAATCAGGTCGTCCCACGTGGGGCTCACAGTCTTAATCCCCATTTTACAGATGAGGTAACTGAGGCACAGAGCGGTTGAGTGACTTGCCCACAGTCACACAGCTGACAAGTGGCAGAGCTGGGATTCGAACCCATGAACTCTGACTCCCAAGCCCGGGCTCTTGCCACTGAGCCACGCTGCTTCTCTTATTATGTGACCACTTCAAGATCACAGCAGGCCGTTGGCAGAGACAGGATTAGAATCCAGGACCTTCTAACTCCCAGGCCTGTGTTCTATCCTCTAGGCCGGGCTGTTTCTCCTTCTCTTCCCTCTTCTAACCAAAATGCCAGCTGTGTGGCTCAGAGAGGGAAACTGAGTTCGTTCAATCGTATTTATTGAGCGCTTACTATGCGCAGAGCAGTGTACTAAGTGTTTGGAATGTACAATTTGGCAGCGGAGACAATCCCTGCCCAACAACAGGCTCATAGTCTAAACGGGGGAGACGGACAACAGAACAAAACAAGTAGTCAGGCGTAAAAGGTCAGCGGGTGCCTCCACTTTAAAAAGGGGTCCCAATTACGTGGGTTTAGGGTACAAAAGGAGGATATCTGGGCTCCTGGAGTATCTCTGTGACAAGGACAGCCTTGATTCTGGAATGCCGCTAATGAGCCACTATTTCACAAATAACGTCTGTCAACAGCCAATACGCACGCCTACTCTCTCCGACACAAGGACCGGGGGAAAGAAAGCGGAGAAGGAATGCACGCGCATTTCGAAGACAGAATTTGATCAGCGAACGTTGTCTTGCCGCATTGCATTTTGAATAACTGGTATTTCAAAGTCTCCAGGCAACGCGGGTGAGACGGGGGGGGCTCGTTCAGACATTAATCACGTAGGGAAACTAGAAGCGGGAAGGAGGGGATTGAAACGAACCCCGCTGGACCAAAAATAATGGATCTTGGAAAGTGTCGCAACCGCTTTTTAGATGGGAGACTCAAGTCCTATTAGGTTTTTAATCTACGTCCCGAACCAGAAGAGAGAGAAGGAGGGGTTGCCCCATCTTGGACGTAGATTGCCTTTTCTCTCTAGGACCTGACTGGTTGCCGCATCGAGAAAGAAGTTTTGAAAAGATCATGACTTCCTGTAGACAGAGTAGGGGCCTGGGAGTCGGGAGTCATGGGTTCTAATCCAGGCTCCGCTACTTTGCTGTGTGACCTGGGACAAGTCATTTCACTGCTCTGGGCCTCAGTTCCCTCCTCCAAAAAATGGGGATTGAGATTGTGAATCCCTTGTTGGACAGGGTCTGTGTCCAATGCGATTTGCTTGTATCCGATTTGCTGTAGAAGCAGCCTGGCTCGGTGGAAAGACCCCGGGCTTGGGAGTCAGAGGTCATGGGTTCTAGTTCCGGCTCAGCCGCTTGTCAGCTATGTGACTTTGGGCAAGTTGCTTCACTTCTCTGTGCCTCAGTTACCTCATCTGTAAAATGGGGATTTAGACCGTGAGCCCCATGTGGGACAACCTGATCATCTTGCATCCTCCCAGTGCTTAGAACAGTGCTTTGCACATAGTAAGCGCTTAACAAATGCCATCATCATCATCATTATTATTATTATTATTATTATTATCCACCCCAGCACTTATGTGCCAGGCTTAACAAATATCACAAATATTATTATTAATAATAAACTGATAAGGAAAACAGCACGGACTAGTGGAAAGGACCTGGGCCGGGGAGTCGGAAGACCTGGGTGACCTTGCTTGCTGTGTGACCTTGGGCAAGTCACTTCATTTCTCTGGGCCTCAGAGTCCTCAACTTTAGAATGGGGATTAAATCCTACTCCTTCCTGCTTAGACTGTAAACCCCATGTGGGGCAGGAACTGTGTTCAACCTGAAAAACCGGTACCTACTCCAGTGCTTGGAACAATGCTTGGCACTTAATAATAATAATATTGGTATTTGTTAAGCACTTACTATGTGCAGAGCACTGTTCTAAGCGCTGGGGTACTTACAGGGGAATCAGGTTGTACCACGTGAGGCTCACAGTCTTAATCCCCATTTTACAGATGAGGTAACTGAGGCACAGAGAAGTGAAGTGACTCGCCCACAGTCACACAGCTGACAAGTGGCAGAGCCGGAATTTGAACCCATGACCTCTGACTCCCAAGCCCGGGCTGTTTCCACTGAGCCACCCTGCTTCTACACTTAGTTTACTTAGTGAACTTAGTAAAAGTGTTTACAGTTAGTAAACAAATAACAAATACCATAAAAAAGATCCTATATAAAGAGGAGAAGCAGTCAAGACTTGAGAGGTAGAATAATAGTGATAAAAATAATAATAATTATTATAGTAGTCGTTAAGCACTTACTGTGTACCTGGCACTGTACTAAGCACTAAGGTGGATAAGAGCAAAGCAGGTTGGACACAGGCCCTGTCCTGCATGGGGGTCTTGGTCTTAATCCCCATTTTGCAGATGGGGTAACTGAGGCCCAGAGAAGTTAAGTGATTTGCCCAAAGTCACAAGTGGTGGAGCTGGGAGTAAAACCCATGACATTCTGACTCCCAGGCCCGTCCTCTATTCGCTACACCACTCTGCTTCTGCTAAGAGTACTGTACTGAGCACTTGGGAGAGTAACATATAACAATAAACAGACACAATTCCTTACCCACAGTGAGCTACAGTCTACAGGGGAGACAGACATTAATATAAATAAATTATATACGTAAGTGCCGTGGGGCTGGGACTGGGGCCAACGTGTAGCGAATCCCCCTTTTACAGGTGAGGAAACTGAGGCCCAGAGAATTTGTGACTTGCCCCAGATCACCTACCAGGCACGTGGCAGAGCAGGGATTGAGAAAGTGGAAGCTGCCGGTGAATATGTTCTCCAATTTAGTGCGTCATTTGGAATGAAAATAATAGTCAGGCCCTGTTAATAGTCAGGCCCTGAAATTGAGTTGGAGTAACTGGGGAAGAAGGGAAAATGGGCTAAAATTTCAAGAGTTCTATATCCTCTGTACCGTTAATACTTCAGAACCTTTTCCAGGATTCCATCCTGATTGTCGTCTGGGAAGAGACTTGGCTGAATATTTTTAAGGTAGAAATCTGGGCTATTTGTTGGGAAACCACGCTGACAAGGAATGAAGACTGAAAGTGGAGGCAAGACCATTTTAGGTAAGGTGATAGCAATCTGGCATCATGAAACTTATTTACCAGGCAAAATGATACAAGAGAACGGGGTTACTCGTCTATAAGTGAAGGAGCGTCCAGACTCTGGACGACCTTATTTCATATACAGGTGTATCCCAGGTTACGGCTACTATTTTTAGGATTTACTCCATTTCTCCAATCCCTCAGCTGTTTTAATGTCTGTCTTCCTCCTCTAGACTGTAGGCCCTTTGTGACAGGGAGTGTGTCTGACCACCTCTGTTGTACTTACCCAAGCGCTTAGTTATGAGAAGCAGCGAGGCTTAGTGGCAAGAACTGGGGCTTGGGAGTCAGAGAACATGGATTCTAATCCCGACTCTGCCGCTTGTCTGCTGTATGACCTTGGGCAAGCCACTTCACTTCTCTGTGCCTCAGTTACCTCATTGGTAAAATGGGAATTGAGACTGTGAGCCCCACGTGAGACAAACTGCTGACCCAATGTCTACCCCAGCGCTTAGAACATTGCTTGGCACATAGTAAGTGCTTAACAAATACCATTATTATTATTATTATTATTACACTGTTCTGCACATAGCAAGTACTCTGTAAATAGCATTGATTGATACAGTTTACCCTTGGGGGATGCAGCCTGTACCCTGGGATTCATAAACCCCTCCACCAACATTGCCTCTGCTAAGAGCTCACCTCTTCCAGGAAGCCTTCAAGCCTGTGCTCCCCTTTTCCTCTGCTCCTCTTCCCCTCCCCATCACCCTGACTCCCTCCCTCTGCTCTACCCCCGTCGCCGCCCCACGGCACTTGTGTATATTTGTACATATTTATTATTCTATTCATTTTATTAATGATATATCTATAGTTCTATTTATTTATATCGATGCTATTGATGCCTCTCTACTTCTTTTGTTTTGATGTCTGCCTCCCCCCTTCTAGACTGTGAGCCCGTTGTTGGTACGGATTGTCTCTATCTGTTACCGAATTGTACTTTCCAAGCGCTCAGTTCAGTGCTCGACACACAGTAAGCACTCAATAAATGCAATTGAATGAATTAATTAATGTCAATTCGCTTCCCATATTCCCTCCCTCCCACCTTGATCTCATTCCACTCTTCCCTGTTCTGATCCGTTTTCTTGCTTCATTCACCCCAACTTTGGTCCCTTCTAACCTCTCCTCACCCCAACTTTGGTCCCTTCTAACCTCTCCCCTGGACACCTTTTTTGTTTTTTCTGTTTTAAAAGAAGCCAAGCACAAGCCATGCATGCCCATAACACCCCTCCACCTTAATAATAATTACTGTGGTATTTGTTAAGCACTTACTATGTGCCAGACATTGCTCTAAGCATAAGGGTAGATTCAAGTTAATCAGGTTGGACACAGTCCCTGTCCTACATGGGGTTCACAGTTTCAATCCCCACTTTACAGATGAGGGAACTGAGGTCCAGAGAGGTGAAGTGACTTGTCTAAAGTCACTCAACAGACAAGTGGCAGAGCCAGGATTAGAACCCAGGTCCTTCTGACTCTCAGGCTCATACTCTATCCACTAGGCCATGCTGCTTCAGGCTGCTTTTACTTGTAGGACTCGGTCATTATGTCAAGGCTTGTATTAGAATGATATTTAATTGTAAGTTATTTGCTTTGTGACCTTGGGCAAGCCGCTTTATTTCTCCGCGGCTCAGTATCCTCATCGGAAAATAGGGATCCAGTAGCTGTTCTCCCTCCCCTTTAAACGGTGAGACCCACGTGGGACAGAGGTTGGGTCCGATACGATAAGCTTATATCTACCCCAGCACATGGTACAGTGCCTGGCATATAGTAAGTGCTTAATAAACATCACAGTTATTATGTAAATCATGGAAAAACTTATCCCACGAGTTGATAAATGTCGCATTTTCGAGGGATACAGCCTAGTTGGGTCATGGGAGGGTGACAGTTTGGGGAATTAGAGGGGAAAAAATGAGTGTGTTTCAGGAAGAGCCTGATGAGATCGATTTATATGTTCGTTAAAAGGCTTTCATTTCCCCTTTCCACATATCAGAAAGGACTAATGGATTTATTTAATGCTGTTCTTCCAAGACACTCAAAGCAGGTTTCATACTGAGGTAGATTCTCCCAACCATCATCCTGAAGTAAATGAGGTCATTTCTGGAGCCTCAGTAATTCTCTTAACCTCCTAGGGTGTCATTTACTGCACTAAGTCTATATATCAATTAGTCAATGGTATTTATTGAGTGCTTACTATGTGTAGAGAACTGAATTAAGTGCTTGGGAGAGTGCAATACAATAAGAGTTGGTAAGCATAGTCCCTACCCTCGAGGAGATTACAATCTATGCAGTGAAATATTTTCCTCTCATGTGAAGACAGTGATTTTTCATTATAAAAATGTAGGTCCTTTCTGAGTTAATGAGTTTATTTCATAGCGGGGAACATGGTATACCAGGAGGAACATGAAGTTGGAAGGGAGGAAATCTGGGTTCTAGTCTCAGCTCTGCCCCTTGTCTGCCGGTTTGTTTTTTTTTCTTTTAAATGGTATTTGTTAAGCACTTATTATGTGCTTGGACCTGTATTAAGCGCTGGAGTAGATATGAGCTTAATCAAGTTGGACACAGTCCATGTCCCACATGGGGCTCACAATTTTAATCCTCATTTTCCGAGGAGATAACTGAGGCCCAGAGAAGTGAAGCGACTTGCCCAAGATCACACAGCAGACAAGTGGCAGAGCTGGGATTAGAATCCAGGTCCTTCTGAGTCCCAGGCCTACTACCCACAGGGCCTCACCGCTTCAAGGGTGACCTTGAACAAGTCACTTAACCTCTCTGGCCTTCAGATGCTTCATCTAGAAAATGGGGATCACAATAGTTTGCCTTTCCCTAGCTCACAGGGATTTTGTGAGGACAAAATGAGATAATTGGTGGGAAAGCGCTATGGAAAAATTTAAATGATGTACCCAAAACAAGGTATTATACATGTTGATGTCTGCTTTCCCTTTTGGTATCCTGATCATTGCCAAGTTTTTAGCTCAAGGAGAGCAATCTTCTTTTCATCACTGCATTCCAAGTAGCTATCTGCTTCAATGGCCTCCCAACAGTCCTCTGCTAGGTGCACACAATAAATACTTAATATTATTATTATTAGTGATAATAGTATCTGTTAAGTGCTTACTATGTGTCAAGCACAGTTCTAAGCAGTGGAGTAGATACAAGGTAATCAGGTCGGGACACAATCCCAGTCCCACATGGGGCTCACAGTCTTGATCCCCCTTTGACAGGGGAGGGAACTGAGGCAGCGAGAAGTGAAGTGACTTGCCCAAGGTCACACGGCAGATAAGTGGCAGAGCTGAGATTAGAACCCAGGTCCTTTTAACTCCCAGGTCTGTGCTCTAGCCACTACAGCACAATTATCACGGTTATTACGTCGCACTGTTTGAGACTGTGTTGGCCTTTATTGGATCGGTTAACCTGCTAATGGCTCACTTTTGTCTCCCAGATTCTTGGAGGATGGTTTAGACTCTGAAAAAATGGACTCATTCTCTCATTATTAATTCCAACACTGATGGAAAGGCAGCTGGAAAATGTTGTTAGCCTTTCCCCCCCCAGGTCTCCCACTTTGTAAGATGAGGAATTGTAACTCAAGGAGGCCAAATAGTTTGCTCCAGTTACCCAGAAAGCCTGTGGAAGAGCTGAGAAGAAATGTACCCCTGGGCTATTGATTGCCAGATAAGGGCTCTATCCATGCCATCAGAATTTCTAATGTGCCCCTGATCTTCCCTTTTTGGTGAGCACTTTAAGAATGTAGTAGTCCCTTGTGAGACAGGGACACGTCCAATCCATTAAGAGCCCGGGCTTGGGAGTCAGAGGGTGTGGGTTCTAATCCCACCTCCGCCTCTTGTCTGCTGTGTGACCTTGGGCAGGTCACTTCACTTCTCTGTGCCTCAGTTACCTCATCTGTAAAATGGTGATTAAAAGTGTGAGCCTCATGTGGGACAACCTGATCACTCGATATCTACCCCAGCACTTAGACCAGTGCTTGGCACATAGTAAGCGCTTAACAAATACCATCATTATTATTACTATTATTACCCCAGCATAAGATAAGCCTTTCCAAGTTTCCCCACTCCTCAAGAACCTCCGGGGATCATCCATCCACCCGCACCTCCTTACCCTCGAATTTAAATTACTCAATCACCTTCTGTCTTATCGTGCAGATTCCCTACCACAACCCAGCGCACACATTTCACTCCTCTTGCGCCGACCTACTCGCTGTACCTCGATCTCATCTATCTCAATGCTAACCCCTCACCCATATCCTGCCTCCGGCCTGGAACTCCCTCCCCCCTCATATCCCACAGACCATCATTCTCCCTCCTGTCAAAGTCTTATTAAAATCACATCTCTTCCCCAACTAAGCCCTCAGTTTCTCTACTCCTTCTCCCTTCTGCAACACCCCTATGCTGGGATATGCCCCCCTTTATTCACCCACCCTCAGTCCTACGGTACATATGTATATTTCTGGAATTTATTTATTTATATTAATGTCTGTTTTCCCCTCTAGACCATAAGCTCGTTGTAGGCAGGGAACGTGTCCATATATTCCTACATTGTACTCTCCCACTGCTCCTGAAAATCTCCCCTGTTCCTTTCCAGGCTCCTCCTGCCCCCTTTTCAACTCTCCCATCCTTCCCAGTGGTAGCTCTAGAGGAGATCTCCTGCCTTCTTTCAAAATCCATCCCCTCCACCTGTGCATCCGACCCCATTCCTTCCCACTTTATCAAAATGCTTGCCCTTCCCTTCCTCTCTCTCTGACCACCATCTTGAGAAACGACATGGCATACTGGGTGGAGCATGGTCCTGGGAGGGGAAGGTCTTAAGACCTTCCCAACTCTGCCATTAGTTTGCTGTGTGACTTTGGGAAAGTCACTTTACTTCAGTGCTTAGAACAGGGCTCCGCACAAAGTAAGTGCTTAACAAATACCATAATTATTATTATTATTGTTCTCAGGGCCTCAGTTGCCTCATCTGTGAAATGGGGATCGAGTCTGTGAGCCCCTGTGGTTCGGGGACTGTGTCCAACCCAATTTGCTTGTGTCCATCTCAGCATTTAGGATCTGGCACAAGGTAGGTGTTTAAAAAATGCTGTAATTATTGTTATCTTTATTATCTTTGATTGTTCACTTTCCAGTGGCTCTTTCCCCATGACTTTCAAATATGATCACATCTCCTCTATCCTAACCACCCTCTCTTTGACGCCATGGCTCCCTCTAGTTATCAGCCCATCTCCCTCTTATCGTTCCTCTCCAAACTCCTAGAGTGAGTTTTCTACGCCCATTGTCTCAAATTCCTCTCCTCCAATTCTCTCCTGACCCCCTCCAATCTGACTTGCGTCCCCTTCGCTCCACAGAAACCAGCCTCTCAAAAGTCACCGATGATCTCCTTCTTAGCCAAATCCAACGGCTTCTAAGCCATCCTAATCCTCCTCGACCTCATAGCTGCCTTTGACACTGTGGACCACCCCCTTCTCCTGGAAACGTCCGCAGCTTCACCGACACTGTCCTTTCCGGGTCATGAGAGGTCTCCCCCAACCTCTATCGGGGGCACCGGCTCCATGACAACAAGGAGCTGTACGTATATGTACAGATCTGTTATTTATTCATCTTAATGTTTGTCTCTCCCTCTACACTGCAAGCTCCTTGTGGGCAGGGAATCTGTCTGTTTATTGCTCTATTATAATCTCCCAAATGCTTAGTACAGTGCTCTGCACACAGCAAGCGCTCAATACAGATGGTTGAATGAATGAATGAAGGTTCAGACCCCAAGGAGACTCCCTGGCTCTTCTGCATTTTGGGTAATGTGGGCCACCCTAGCTATTTCTGCTGCCTCTTTAATTATTCAGTCAATCAGTGGTATTCATTGAGCACTTATAGTATGCACAGTAGTAATTAAAATGATGGTATTTGTTGAGCGCTTACTATGTGCCAAGCACTGTTCTAAGCACTGGAGTAGATACAAGGTAATCGGTCGGTCACAACTTAGTCTTTGGGAGAGTACGATACAGGAGAATCAGTAGTTACGTTCTTTGTCCTCAACTAGCTTACAGTCTAGAGGGGGATACAGAGTGTGGGCAAGTCACTTAACTTCTCCGTGCCTCAGTTACCTCATCTGTAAAATGGGGATTAACTGTGAGCCTCATGTGGGACATCCTGATTACCCTGTATAATAATAATAATAATAATGATGTTGGTATTTGTTAAGCCCTTACTATGTGCAGAGCACTGTTCTAAGCGCTGGGGTAGATACATGGTAATCAGGTTGTCCCACGTGAGGCTCACAGTTAATCCCCATTTTACAGATGAGGTAAATGAGGCACAGAGAAGTGAAGTGACTTGCCCACAGTCTCACAGCTGACAAGCGGCAGAGCTGGGATTCGAACCCATGACCCCTGACTCCCAAGCCCGGGCTCTTTCCACAGAGCCACGCTGCTTCTGCTTCTGTATCTACCCCAGCACTTAGAATAGTGCTCTGCACATAGTAAGCGCTTAACAAATACCAACATTATTGTTAATATAAATGAATAAATTATGGATACGTACATGAGTGCTGTGGAGCGGAGATAGGGGTGAATCAAGGGTGCAAATCCTTTCTGTTTACGGTTCCTACTCATTTTTTCTTTCCATCATATATGGTTTAACAATAGTTGTGATTCCGTAAATCAAGAATGTGAAGATAAGGGAGAGGTGAGGGTTAAGATTTGAATGCTTTCAATTATTTAAGATTTGAATGCTTTCAATTATGGGATTTTCTTTAGCAAATCAACCCAAAAGTCGATTTGAGGATTATGGAGAGGATGGCTGGTTTGGGTGGCTGTAATTAATAAAAATCATGGAAGCATGTTGAGGAAAGTTAATCGTGAATTTACAGAGGTTTCTTCATATCAGAAAGAAATAATTGGAGAAGTAGTGGCTGACGGGGTTTATTTCACGGGAAGCGGTTTGGCCTAGTGGAAAGAGTGCAGGCCTGGAAGGCAGGGGCACTGGATTCCAATCCTGGCATCACCACTTGCCTGCTGTGTGACCGTGCGCAAGCCACTTAACTTCTTCGTGCTTCAGTTCTTTCATCTGCAAAATGGAGATTCCATGCTCATTCTTACTGTCGTTTAGAAGCAGCGTGGCCTGGTGGATAGAGCTTGGGTTTGGGAATCAGAAGGATGTAGATTCTAATAATAATAATTATGGTATTTGTTAAGCGCTTCCTCTGTGCCAGGCACTGTTCTAAGCACTGGAATAGATATTAGATAATTGGATAGGAGAAAGTCCCTGTCCGACATAGGGCTCATTGTCCTAATCCCCATTTTACAGATGAGGGAACTGAGGCAGAGAGAAGTTACATAATTTGCCCAAGCTCACCCAGCAGACCAGTGGGGAACTCTAATTTCCCCCGTTTCTGGACTGTGAGCCCGTTGTGGGCAGGGATTGTCTCTATTGGTTGCTGAATTGTACTTCCCAAGCGCTTAGCACAGTGCTCTGCCCACAGTAAGTGCTCAAGAACTATGATTGAATGAATGAATGACCTTCTGACTCCCACCCAGTGCTGTATCCACTAAGCCACGCTGCTTCTACAAACCATGTAGCTTCTAATCCCGGGTCTTCCAAGGTCTGCTACTTGTCCGCCGTGTGACCTTGGGCAAGTCTCTTAACTTGTCGGTGCCTCGGTTACCTCAACTGTAAAATGGGAAGTAAGACTGTGAGCCCCATGTGGGAGAAGGAACTGTGTCCGACCCAATTTGCTTATCACTCAAGAGCTTAGAACAGTGCCTGGAACACAGTAAGTGCTTAAAAAATGCCATTATTATTATTATTATTGTTATTATCCTACTTAGACCGCGAGCCCCATGAGGAACAGGGCAATGTCTAATCTGCTAATCTAGTATCTACCCCAATGCTTAGTACAGGGCTTGGCACATCATAAAGACTTAACAGATACTACGATTATTATGATTATTTTTTAAGAGTTGAGAAGAAGCCTCACACCCCTGAGTGGCTTTTCAGTGTTTAGTTCAGGGCTTGGCAGATAATAAATGTTTAACAAATACCACAGTTATTGTTATTAAAAAGACTTTGGAAGAAACATCACACTTCCGAGTGGCTTTTCAGAAAGGAGAATGCAGTCGGTCTCAGCGGGATGAGAAATCCTAGGACCTATCATTCTGTGTGCTTGCTGTGTTTGAAATCCAACTCCGGCAAAGGGGGACGTTTTCTCTTTGTTTCTGGGTCACCTGAACCTCTCCACTTCTGTTTCTCGAGGTACCGTCGGTTTCCGTTATCTAAATAATCCAGAAATGAAGTACCCTCTCTTCTCCAACGGCTGTCTTGCTCAGTAGGGCCTTTACGAGGCTTGAAAACCTCATCAGAATTCAAGATTACAAAGAGGGCGAACAAATGCCGGGCGAGGAATAAAGAGGTCCCTTATCCTGAGCCGGGGTGAATCCGTCCCGGTGGCTTGGCATGTTTCTTTTCTCTGTGGAGATGCCCCTGGTGTTAATGTGATTATTGCCTTGTGGTCAATCAGTGGTCTTTGTTGAGTGCTTACTGTGTGCAAAGTATCCACCCCGGCGCTTAGTACAGTGTCTTGCACCTATTAAGCGCTTAACGAATCCAAGCGCTTAGTACAGTGCTCTGTACATAGTAAGCGCTCAATAAATACGGTTGAATGAATGAACAAATACCCTCATTATTGGGAAGCAGTGTGGAGTAATGGATAGAGTCTGGGCCTGGGAGTCAGAAGGTCATGGGTTCCAATCCTAACGCCGCCACTTGGCTGTTATGTGACCTTGGGCAAGTCACTTCATTTCTCTAGGCCTCGGTTACCTCAGCGGAAAAAGCCCGGGCTTGGGAGTCAGAGGTCATGGGTTCTAATCCCGGCTCTGCCGCTTGTCAGCTGTGTGACTTTGGGCAAGTCACTTCACTTCTCTGTGCCTCAGTTCCCTCATCTGTAAAATGGGGATTAAGACCGTGAGCCCCACGTGGGACAACTTGATCACCTTGTATCACCCCAGCGCTTAGAACAGTGCTTTGCACATGGTGAGCACTTAATAAATGCCATCATTATTATTACCTCAGCTGTAAAATGGGGATTGAGAATGTGAGCCCTAAGTGGGACAGGGACTGTGACCAACCCAATGTGACTGTATCCACCCCAGCACTTGGTAGAATGCCTGGCACGTAGTAAGTGCTTAGCGAACACCAGAATTGTTATTATTATTATTAAATCACTGTAATGAGCACCTAGGAAAGTACAATAGCATGGCCTAGTGGAAAGAGCATGGGTCTGGGAGTCAGAGGATCTGGGATCTAATTCTGGCTCTGCCAATTGCTTGCTGAGTGACCTCAGGCAAGTCACTTCGCTTCTCTGGGCCTCAGTTACCTTATTGGTGAGAATTAATTAATTCATTCATTCAGTCGATTTTGAGCACTTACTGGGTGCAAAGCATGGACTAAGCGCTTGGGAAAGTACAATACAGTATATTTTTTTTATTACCTTATTTATTTTGTTAATGAGGTGTCCATCCCCTTGATTCTATTTATCGTGATTATGTTGTCTTGTTTTTGTCCGTCTATCTTCCCCGATTACACTGTGAGCCCATCACTGGGCAAGGACTGTCTCTATCTGTTGCCAAACTGTGCATTCCAAGCGCTTAGTACAGTGCTCTGCACATAGTAAGCGCTCAATAAACACTATTGAATGAATACAGCAATGAACAGACACATTCCCGGCCCACAACGAGCTCACAGTCTTCTTCTCCCTCCATCTCAGACTGTGAGCCCCAGGTGGGGCAGGGACTTTGTCCAACCCGATAGACTTATATCTACCCAGTGCTTAGAACAGTGCTTGGCCTATAGTAAACACTTAACAAATATCATAAAAATATGGTATCTCCCAATCCTGAACCCTTCGGAGAGCAACGTTTTTACTTATTTAGTAATTAAGTCCCATGTAAAATAGGAGTCTTGTTATTTTTTGAAAAATTTCCCTTCACTAGCAGGCAAGGCAGCTGATTAAAATGCCACTTTTTTATTTCTCACATTTTTCCTTGTGCACTTTGAATACACAAGCGTGTTAAAAATATAACACATTTCAGCAAAAATAGTAAGACAATGAACAGGAGAAAGATGAGGTTACTAAGTAATGGATTAATTGTGTTTTCCAGCATTATTGTAATCCAAGCATGGTCCTTTTTCACTTGTGACTGAAATTCTTTTTCCTCGAAATGTTCAATTTCAGCAATTAAAATCCAAAGAAGGAAGCTGGGTGGGTTGAGGAATGGGCAGTGGGCTGAGAAATCATCGAAGCAGGCATGGAATCTTTGTCTTCATCTCTCTTCCCCAAGAAGATGTCCAATGTCAGGAGAATTGCTGCAGTAAGACATTCTCCATGATGGGAGGTGGAACTTTCTTTCTCCCAGGTGCACTTAATCATTAATTCTTTGGGATAATAATGATGATGATGGTATTTGTTAAGCACTTACTATAGGCCATGCACTGTTCTAAGTGCTGGGGTGGATATAGGGTAATGAGGTTGTCCCACGTGGGGCTCATACTTTTTATCCCCACTTTACAGATGAGGTAACTGAGGCACAGGGAAGTTAAGTGACTTGCACAAGGTCACACAGCAGACAAGTGGTGGAGTCAGGATTAGAACCCACATCCTCTGACTGCCAAGCCCGGGCTCTTTCCACTAAGCCATGCTTCTTGCCAAAGTATTGCCTCCATTTGGATGTTAATACAAAGATCTTGGTATTAGCAGCAAGTTACTTTGAACTCTACAACTGTTAACTGTTAGATAAACAGCGTGGCTCAGTGAAAAGAGCACAGGCTTGGGAGTCAGAGGTCATGGGTTCAAATCCCGGCTCTGCCACTCGTCAGCTGTGTGACTGTGGGCAAGTCACTTCAATTCTATGTCCCTCAGTAACCTCATCTGTAAAATGGGAATTGACTGTGAGCCCCACGTGGGACAACCTGATTACCCTGTATCTACCCCAGCACTTAGAACAGTGCTCTGCACATAGTAAATGCTTTACAAATACCAACATTATTTAATACAAAGATCTTGGTATTAGCAGCAAGTTACTTTCAACTCTACAACTTTTCATTTATTTCATTTTTAAACCTCAACGTCTCCTTCTTAATACGGTGCTGCTCATCTTCCAGCCTGTAAGCTCATTGTGGGCAGGGAATGTCACTGTTTGTTGCTGTATTGTACCCTCCCAAACAGTCCAATGCTCTGCACACAGCAAGCGCTCAATAAATACACGTGACTGATTGAATGACTTGGAATCTAATAAAATGAGTCCAATACCCTAAAATTTTAGAGATGCTTTCTCAGCATTACATAATCTGGACATGTGCCTTTAACATTCGTTATTTTTCCCATCTGAAAGGTTCTGCAGGGCGAATTTATTGTGCAAAATGTTTAAGAGAAGAAGACATGTTTGGGGTAGCACGTTTATAGCTGGGGAAAAAAAAATCTTGTAAAAACCTTATGACCATTTTTTGGTCAGTGGTGGTTCCTGAGCTGCAAATTGAATTGCTTCCCGTTGCTAATTAAATTTTATGGTTTCAATTTAGAAAATCTTATTGTTTTTAATAGAGCCTTGGCATTTTTGTTTAAATTATCTTTAGCGCACGCAACCCAGGAAGGCCAAAAATATGTTTCGAAGACTTGGGGGAGCTTGGTCTCAAATAATGCGACCTATTATTGAACTGCTGAGAGAGCATAGTAGCAGAGAGATAAGCTGGGAGGCGGTAATCAATCAGTCATTCATTCAATAGTATTTATTGGGCACTTACTATGTGCAGAGCACTGTACTAAGCGCTTGGAATGTACAATTCGGCAACAGATAGAGATAATCCTTGCCCATTGACGGGCGCACAGTCTAATCGGGGGAGACAGACAAAAACAATAGCAATAAATAGAATCAAGGGGATGTACATCTCATTAAATAAATAGAATCAAGGGGATGTACATCTCATTAACAAAATAAATAGGGTAATAAAAATATATCCAAATGAGCAGACGAGCACAGTGCTGAGGGGAGGGGACGGGAGAGGGGGAGGAGCAGAGGGAAAGAGGGGGGAAAAGAGGGCTTAGCTCAGGGGAGGTGGGGGGGCAGAGAGGCAACAGAGAGAAAAGGGGAAGCTCAGTCTGGGAAGGCCTCCTGGAGGAGGTGAGCTGTCCTTCAAGGGTATTTTCTGAGTGATTACTGGGTGCAAAGTCCTCTGCTAAGAGCTTGGGAAAGTACAACAGAGACGGTAGACATGATAAAAAGAGGGGATGCTCTCTTAGATGACAAGAGGCAGAGTAGAAAATAACAACAGGTCCAGTGTGAGACAAACTCACCAGCTCAACACCAGTCAGTCAGTTAATGATATCTCTTGAGGATTTATTTTGGGAAGACCACAGTATTAAATGCTCGGGACAGTATAGTTTCAATCAATCAGTTAAACATATTTATTGAGCACTTGTTATTTGCAGAACACTGAACTAAGCACTTGGGAGAGTACAATAAAACAGAACTAGCAGACACGTTCCCTGCCCATAGCAAGCTTACAGTCTAGAGATGGCGGACATGATCTCTCCCCTCAAGGACCTTGTAATATATGGACCTGGCCTTACTTTTTTTCAAATGATATTTTTTAAGCACTTACTCCGATCCAGACACTGTTCTAAGCACTGGAATAGGTACAAGCTAATCAGGTTAGACACAGTCCCTGTCCCACATGGGGCTCACAGTCTTCATCCCCATTTTGCAGATGAGGAAACTGAGGCCCAGAGAAGTGCAGTAAAGGTCACACAAAAGGCGTGTGATTGAGCCGGGATAAGAAGTCGATCCACTAAATCACGCTACTTCTCATTCCCCTAGAAGAGTTTCCTGCCCACAATGAGTCTACGGTCTAGAGGGGAAGACAGACATTAATAGAAATAATTAATAACTCTGGATATGTATGTAAGACTATCCTCGCTGGTGTCGCTGGCCCTAGCTTCTCTCTCTGCCATTCTGTACTACAAGCTGCTCCTCGGATGATCTTTTTGAAGTGTCCCTCGATCCGTTTCCTCTCCTCCAGACCGTTTTTGGGCTGTCTTCCTGTGCTTCTCTGCGTCAAACAAAACTGCCTCCTATTTGGTTTCAAAGCCTCTCCACCATCTCTTCTCTCTTCTTCTTTATGGTATTTGTTTAGTTCTTACTATGCGCCAAGCACTGTTCTAAAAGCCGGGGTAGATACAGGATGATTACCTTGGACGTAGTTCCTTTCCCACATAGGGCTCACAGTATAAATTGGAGGGAGGAGGAATTAATCCTCACTTTACAGATGAAGGAACTGGGGTGAGTTGAAGTGAAGGGACTGGCCTAAGATCACACAGCAGGCAAATAGCCGAGCCAGAATCAGAACCCAGGTCCTTCTGACTCCCAGGCCCACTCTCTTTCCTCTAAGCCACGCTGCTCCTCTTTCACCTCACCTCTCTCCTCTCCATTACCCCAACTTGCTCTCTTTATTTATCCAACTCAACCTTCCAGCTGTATCTTGTTCTCATCTCTCCTTCCTCCAATTCTCCTTCACTCTCTTTTCCTGGAGTGGAACTTCCTCCCTCCCTTTCAGCACCAGACAGATGTTAGCACTTCCCACATTCAAAGACATCATCCTAAAATCCCATTTCTTCCAACAAGCTTTCCCTTTTTAATTTCCCAGCCCCTAAAATGCATAATCCCATCAGCCAGTTACACCATTTCTGAATTTATTTATTCCACTCTCAGCACTTACACATACATGTATTTATACATATATATTTATGTTTAATAACTTGTTTATTTTGACAGAAATAGTGGAAATAATTTTATGTTTGTCTTCCTTGTTAGATAGTATTTTGAATGGTATTTGTTCAGGGCTTACTATTGTGTCAAACACTGTTCCAAGCGCTGGGGTAGATACAAGTTTATCGGGTTGGACTCAGTTCCTGTCCCACATGGGGATCGCAGTCTAATTTGATTATTCTGTACTTCCCAAATGCCTAATAAAATGTACTAATTAATGTTGGTATTTGTTAAGTACTTACTATGTGTAAACCACTGTTCTAAGTGCTGGGGGATACAAGGTGATCAGGTTGTCCCACGTGGGGCTCACAGTCTTGATCCCCGTTTTCCAGATGAGGTAACTGAGGCACAGAGAAGTTAAGTGACTTGCCCAAAGTCACACAGCTGGCAAGCGGCAGAGCCAGGATTAGAGCCATGACCTCTGACTCCCAAGGCCGGGCTCTTTCCACTTACTACACTAAGTAGGTGTCCAATACATACTTACTTTTACTATTACTAAAGGAGCATGGCATACTGGATAGAGCAAGGGCCTGGGAATCAGTAATGATAATAATGATGGTATTTGTTAAGTGCTTACTATGTGCCAAGCACTGTTTTAAGCGCTGAGGGAAATGCAAGGTAATCAGGTTGTCCCACGTGGGGCTCACAATCCCCATTTTCCAGATGAAGTCACAGAGGCCCAGAGAAGTGAAGTAACTTGCCCACAGTCACACAGCTGACAAGTGGCAGAGCGGGAATTCGAACCCATGACCTCTGACTCCCAAACCCGGGATCTTTCCGCTGAGCCACGCTGCTTCTCTTCCTTGAAGAGGGTGAACAGTTGTCTGTTGGATTAGAGGAGGGAGGGAGGCCCAGGCCAGCCTCCTGTTTTCCCCTCCAGGTCCTAAAACCTCTTTGCCCTGGAGGAAATTTCTCCTTGATCAGAGAGACCTGTGCCATTCCCAACCTGCTCTCGTTCGCCCTAACCAGGTCCCAGAACATTCTCCTTGTGCAGAGCGATTTGTTGAACCGCTCCTAGGGCTGGAGAAGCCTCTATAGCTTCCGCTGTCATTCCGCAGCCCGGGGCGGGGTTCGAGGGGGGTCACACGCTTGGCCAACCTAGCCATCCTTCTTCCCCCGGGACCCTCCGAGGTGTCACTGGGGATCGGCTGGTTTTTCTGAAGGGGGCAGAGGGCAGTTGTACTTCCCTTTCCTTTGCAAAAATCCCCTGTGCCTTTTATTTATGAAAGCCTCCTTTTTATTGCCTTGGCAAAGGAGGTTTGGGTCTCTTTTTTGGAAGGGCAGAGGAAAGGGGAAACGGAAATCAAAGCATGAAGAATGTTTTTTGGAGCCCCTCCTCGATAATTTCAGTTTGTTAAATGGTTTTCACACTTCCTGAAGCTGATTTGAAAAGCGAGTGACCGTTTGAGCTTGGCTTTGGGGCAGTGTGAACTGCCATTGCCTGGAAACAATGATAATAATAGCGCTCAATAAATACAGATGATGATGATGATAAAAAAGCTGTAATTTTCCAGGGTGTACATGCAGGAAAACTCAAGTTTTCTAAAGACTCTTTCAACTGCCCTGCCCCAGCCGTTTCCGCCCTAATCCTGCTCCGATTTATACCTTTTGAGTACTGGGGCTAGTGGAATTTGACATTGAATATAATGAGAGGTCTCAGATACTAATTTCTATCTATCTGGAAAATGGGGATTGAGACTGTGAGCCACACTTAGGACAGGGACTGTTTCTGAACCGATTTGCTTAGTACGGTGCCTGGTACATAGCCAACACTTAACAAATACCAAAATTTGTATTATTATTACCCCAGTGATTAGTACAGTGCCTGGCACAGAGTAAGCGCTTAATAAATACCATCATCGTCAAGATTTTATTGCCAATTCAAGGTCGCTTAGAGAAAATCTAGCATGTGAGAAAGAAATGATTGAGTCACCAAGCTAGAGAGAAGACCGATGGTAGTCAGAAATTCGGGACATGGACATCAATCAATCAGTCAGTCGTATTTATTGAGCACTTACTGTGTGCAGAACAGTGAATTAAGTGCTTAGGAGAGTACAACATAACAGAGTTGGTAGACACGTTCCCTGCCCAAAACAAGCTTACAGTCTAGAGGGGGAGACCTACATTACTATAAATAATAATTATGGCATTTGTTAAGTGTTTACTATGTGCCGGGCTGGGGTGGATACAAGCAAATTGGGATGGACACAGTCCCTGTCCCATGTGGGGCTCACAGCCTCAAACCCCATTTTACAGATGAGGGAACTGAGGCCCAGAGGAGTGAAGTGTCTTGCCCAAGATCACACAGCAGGCAAATGACAGAGCCAGGATTAGAACTCATGACTTTCTGACTCCCAGGCCCTTGCTCTAACCACTAGACCATGCTGCTTCCCATGTATAATATAAATAAATAAGCAAATAATGGATATGTACAGAAATGTTGTCGGGCCGAGGGAGGGGTGAAGAACGGGATCAAACCCAAGTTCAAGATACAGCTTGATGTCTTGTCAATCAGAGCACTGTACTAAACGCTTGGGAGAGTGCAATAGAACAGAGTTGGTAGACATATTTCCTACCCACAAAGAGCTTGCAAATCTAGAGGAGGCGCTCACATTAAGTTAGCAATCAACCAATGCTCCTTACTGAGTGCTTACTGGGTGCAGAGCACTGAACGAAGTGCTTGGGGGAGCGAAACGTCATGGTTCTAAAGTAACAAGAAGCAGCGTGGCTTAGTGGATAGAGCACAGGCCTGGGAGTCGGAAGGACCTGGCTTCTAATTCCAACTCAGCCACGTGACTGCTGGGTGACCTTGTTCGTTCATTCATTCAATCGTATTTATTGAGCGCTTACTGTGTGCAGAGCCCTCTACTAAGTGCTTGGAGAGTAGAATTCGGCAACAGAGACAGTCCCTACCCAACAGCGGGCTCGCAGTCTAGAAGGAGGGAGACAGACGACAAGTCACAACTTGTCTGGGCCTCAGTTACCTCACCTGTAAAATGGGGATTAAGAACGTGAGCCCCATAAGGGACAGGGACTGTGTCCGACGGGATTAATTTGTACCTACCCAATCACATAGACCGTGCTTGGCACCTGGTAAGTGCTTAATAAGTACCATTATTATTATTCTTTGCGGGCATGTACAAAACGTAGAGTGGGGTCACCAGGAGGACCCCCTGACTCTCTCCACCCTCCCCGTCAGAGCCATTGCGTTCCCCTCCCAGGTCCCGCTTCGGACAGGAACTGCCTCGGAGCCGCGGCACTTGGCAGCTGAAGCCGAAGATAAAAATACCAGACAAAAATTCCAGGCAAAAAGCCGGCCGGCGCTGACCTTATATAGGACAGGGGCCGGGCCGGGTGAAAACTGGCCAATCAATCAGTGGTATTTATTGAGCGCTTAAGGTGTGCAGAGCCCTGAAGTGAGTCCTTATGCCCACAGTCCTCCCTGCCCCAAAGTCAGGGATCTTGGCTTCTCCGATCTCAGGGCAGCACTGCCTGGCAATGGGGAGCGGGTCCAGGTCTGGAGTGGATTTGGGGGGCAAGGGGTCCCGGCAGTGCGAAACTGGGGGGGACGGAGGGGGAACTCACCTAGTGGCACTGTTGGCATGAGGTGGCCCCATGTCTCACAGCCAAGGCCAGCTGCTCTTCTATCCCGACACCGAATTGCTTCATATATTATTATTATACTTGTTAAGCACTTACTAGATGCCAAACACTGTTCTAAGCACTAGGGTAGATAGTCTTCTATCTGGACACCAAATCGCTTGATTTTTATTATTATTTTTATACTTGTTAAGCACTTACTATGTGCCAAGCACTGCTCTAAGCACGAGGGTAGATAGTCTTCTATCCGGACACCAAATTGCTCGATTTTTATTAGGATTATTATTATACTTGTTAAGCACTTAACTATATGCCAAACACTGTTCTAAGCACTAGGGTAGACAGTCTTCTATCCGGACACCAAATTGCTTGGTTTTTATTATTATCATTATTATTATTATAATTGTACTGGAGAAGCAGCGTGGCTCAGTGGAAAGGGCACGGGCTTGGGAGTCAGAGGTCATGGGTTCCAACTCCGGCTCCCCTGCTTGTCAGCTGTGTAACCTTGGGCAAGTCACTTAACTTCTCCGGGCTTCAGTTACCTCATCTGTAAAATGGGGATTAAGACTGTGAGCCTCATGTGGGATAACCTGATTACCCTGTATCTACCCCAGCGCTTAGAACAGTGCTCTGCACATAGTAAGCGCTTAACAAATACCAACATTATTGAGAAGCAGCGTGGCTCAGTGGAAAGAGCACGGGTTTGGCAATCAGAGATCATGGGTTCAAATCCCGGCTCCACCACTTGTCAGATGTGTAACCTTGGGCAAGTCACTTAACTTCTCTGTGCCCCAGTTACCTCATCTGTAAAATGGGGATGAAGACTGTGAGTCTCATGTGGGACATCCTGATTACCCTGTATCTACCCCAGTGCTTAGAACAGTGCTCTGCACATAGTAAGCGCTTAACAAATACCAACATTATTATTATTATTATCATTATTACCTGTCAAGCACTGTTCTAAGCATTAGGGTAGATAGTCTTCTATCCAGACACCAAATTGCTTGATTTTTATTATGATTATTATTATACTTGTTAATCACTTACTATATGCCAAACACTGTTCTAAGCACTAGGGTAGATAGTCTTCTATCCGGACACCAGATTGCTTGATTTTTATTATTATCATTATTATTATTATAATTGTACTCATTAAGTGCTTACTACATGTCAAGCACTGTTCTAAGCATTAGGGTAGAAAGTCTTTCAATCATTCATTCAATAGTATTTATTGAGCACTTACTATGTGCAGAGCATTGTACTAAGCACTTGGAATGTACAAATCGGTAACAGATAGAGACAGTCCCTGCCCTTTGACGGGGCTTACGGTCTAACTGGGGAAGACGGACAGACAAGAACAATGGCAATAAACAGAATCAAGGGGATGAACATCTCATTAAAACAATAGCAAATAAATAGAATCAGGGTGATGTACATCTCACTGACAAAATAAATAGGGTGATGGGTAATGAGTAATAAGGTAAGTCTTCTATCTGGACACCAAATTGCTTGATTTTTATTATTATTATTATTATTATACTTGTTAAGCACTGCCAAGCACTGTTCTAAGCACTAGGGTAGATAGTCTTCTATCCAGACACCAAAATGCTTGATTTTTATTATGATTATTATTATTTTTGTTAAGCACTTACTATATGCCAAACACTGTTCTAAGCACTAGGGTAGATAGTCTTCTATCCGGACACCAGATTGCTTGATTTTTATTATGATTATTATTATTCTTGTTAAGCGCTTGCTATGTTCTAAGCACTAGGTTAGTTACCAGGGATTGTCTCTGTTGCCGAATTGTACATTCCAAGCGCTTAGTACAGTGCTCTGCACACTCTAAGTGCTCAATGAATACGATTGAATGAATGAATACAATTTAATAAGGTTGGACACAGTCCCTGTCCCTCATGAGACTCACACTCTTAATCCCCCTTTTACAGATGAGGAAACTGAGGCCCAGAGAAGTGAAGTGACTTGCCCAAGGTCACACAGCAGACATGTGGCAGAGCTGGGATTGGAATCCAGGTCCTTCTGACTCCCAGGCCCGTGCTCTATCCATTAAAATCTAATCCTGGCTCCACATATGGGACAGGGACTGTATCCAACTCAGCTTGTATCCACCCCAGTGGTTAGTACAGTGCCTGGCGCTTAGGAAGCGCTTCACAAATGCCATCATCACTATTACTATCAAGTTAGGGAATCATTTGCTTGTAGTCTTCGGACCCCGATTCTTTCTCCTATGTTATTTACGATGCATCTCTGATGCTCTTAAATAACTCAAAAGCAGCTCGGTAGAGAAGAAATATTTTGGGAAACTTCAACTGCTGACTCATCTTACCGGCTATTTCCTTGGCCGAGTACCCAGAATTTTTTGGTGCTCCAGACCTCGGAACACAGATTTAGAAGGCCAAGCGCACTTTATAAATGTAACTTGGAAACCAATCTTTCTCCAAATACAAACCTTGGAACGTTTGGGTGCTAATCCTCAGTATCCTCAGAGGAGATCTCCTCCCTCCTCGCAAGTGCCACCCCCTCCACCTGTGCCTCGGACTCCATTCCCACTCACCTTTTAAAAACCATCACCCCTGCCCTCCTCCCCTCCTTAACTTCTATCTTTAATCGCTCACTCTCCAATGGCTTCTTCCCCTCTGCCTTCAAACAAGCCCACGTCTCCCCCATCCTAAAAAAACCCTCTCTCGACCCCCCTGCCCCTTCCAGTTATCGCCCTATCTCCCTCCTACCCTTCCTCTCCAAACTCCTAGAATGAGTCGTCTACACTCGCTGCCTTAAATTCCTCAACTCCAACTCTCTCCTGGACCCCCTCCGATCTGGCTTCCGTCCCCTCCACTCTACCGAGACTACTCTCTCAAAGGTCACCCGTGACGTCCTTCTTGCCAAATCCAGTGGCTCCTACGCTATCCTAATCCTCCTCGACCACTCGACTGCCTTTGACGCCGTCGACCGTCCCCTTCTCCTCCACACCTCATCTCACCTCGGCTTCACGGACTCCGTCCTCTCCCGGTTCTCCTCTCATCTCTCTGGCCGTCCATTCTCGGTCTCCTTCGCGGGCTCCTCCTCCCCCTCCCATCCTCTAACTGTCGGGGTTCCTCGAGGGTCGGTTCTCGGCTCTCTTCTGTTCTCCATCTACACTCACTCCCTCGGTACACTCGTCCACTCTCACGGCTTCGACTATCATCTCTATGCAGATGGCACACGGATCTACATCTCCGTCCCGTCCTCTCCCCCTCCCTTCAGGTTCGTATCTCCTCCCGCCTCTGGGACGTCTCTACCTGGATGTCTGCCCGCCTCCTAAAACTCAACATGGCCAAAACTGAGCTCCTCATCTTCCCTCCCAAGCTCTTTCCTCTTCCCAACTTCCCTATCACCGTGGACGGTACGACCATCCTTCCCGTCTCTCGGGCCCGCGACCTCGGTGTCATCTTTGACTCGTCTCTCTAGTTCACCCCACACATCCGATCCGTCACCAAGGCCTGCCGGTCTCACCTTTACAATATCGCCAAGATCCACCCTTTCGTCTCCATCCATATGGCTATTGTAGTGGTACAAGCTCTCATAATATCCTGGCTGGATTATTGTGTCAGCCTTCTCTCTGATCTCCCTTCCTCCTTTCTCTCCCCATTCCAGTCTATTCTTCATTCCTACAGAAAGGCTCTGGCATGACACTCCCCTCCTTAAAAACCTCCAGTGGTTGCCTATCAACCTCTGCATGAAACAAAAACTTCTCACTCTGGGCTTCAAGGCTCTCCATCCCCTTGCCCCCTCCTACCTCTCCTCCCTTCTCTCTTTCTACTGCCCACCCCGCACGCTCCGCTCCTCCGCCGCCCACCTCCTCACCGTCCCCCGTTCTCGACCTCCGGCCCACGTCCTACTGCTGTCCCGGAACGCCCTCCCTCCTCACCTCCGCCAAACTAACTCTCTTCCCCTCTTCAAAGCCCTACTGAGAGCTCACCTCCTCCAAGAGGCCTTCCCACACTGAGCTTCCCCTTTGCCCTCTGTTCCCTCTCTGCTCCTCCTCCGCCCTCTGTTCCCTCCCCCTTCCTCCCTTCACCTCCTCTCAGCTAAGCCCCCTTACCCCCTTTCCTTCTGCTCCTCCCCCCTCCCTTCCCCTCCTCTCAGCACTGTGCTCATTTCTATATATTTTTCACCTATTTTTTTATTAATGAGGTGTACATCCCCTTGATTCTATTTATTGTAAGTTGTCTTGATTTTGTCTGTCTCCCCCCGATTAGACTGTGAGCCCATCAGTGGGCCGGGATTGTCTCTATCTGTTTCCTATTTGTACATTCCAAGTGCTTAGTACAGTGTTCTGCACATAATAAGTGCTCAATAAATACTATTGAATGAATTGAATAAATAATCTCCCACTGACTCTATCAGAGATTCTGATCAGCATGGGTATTCCCTAAAACCTTTATTTATTCATTCATTTATTTCTTTATATGGCATTTGTTAAGCTCTATGTACCAGGCACTGTACTAAGCATGGGGGTCTATACAGAATAATCGGGTTGGATCATACCCCGAATGGGGTTTGCAGGTTTAATCCCCATTTTACAGATGAGGTAATTAAGGCACATTTCTTCCTGAAATTGGGCTGACTCGCAGTATAAACAACCATATCGCAGGCAAACTGACCTAGCCTTTGAGTGCAGAATGCTGTGTCATCCTCTAGTAATCAATCTAAGGTATTTGTTGATCGCTTACTGTGTGGAGAGCACTGTGCTAAGCACTTGGGAGAGTAATGATAATAATAATAATGGTAGTTGTTAAGTGCTGACAAGTGCCAGGCACTGTTCTAAGCACAAGGTGATCAGGTTGTCCCATGTGGGGCTCACAGTCTTAATCCCCATTTTATAGATGAGGGAACTAAAGCCTAGAGAAGTGAAGTGACTTGCCCAAGGTCACACAGCGGACTAGTGGCGGAGCCGGGATTAGAACCCACATCCTCTGACTCCCAAGTGCGGGCTCTTGCCACTAGGCCACACTGCTTACAATAGAGCAGAGTTGGTTGACACGTTCCCTGCCCACAATGATGTAAGGACCTAGTAATAATAATAATAATAATGTTGGTATTTGTTAAGGGCTTACTATGTGGAGAGCACTGTTCTAAGTGCTGAGGTAGATACAGGGCAATCAGGTTGTCCCACGTGAGGCTCACAGTCTTAACCCCCATTTTACAGATGAGGGAATTGAGGCACAGAGAAGTGAAGTGACTTGCCCACAGTCACACAGCTGATAGATGGCAAAGCTGGGATTTGAACCGATGACCTCTGACTCCCAAGCCCAGGCTCTTTCCACTGAGCCATGCTGCTTCTCTGCACACAGAAAGCGCTCAATAAATATCATAATTGATGAGGCATATTTGCTGTGGCACTATGCATGCACGCAACGTGATTTGATGAGAACCTATGCCCTCTCCTGATTTACTAAATTGTCATTCATTTCCTTTCTCCTCTTGATTGGTCTTTGCCTCCAGGAACAAATCCTTGGTTAAATATACTTAAATGTGGTTTAAAACTCCCTTTTTTAAAAAAAATGGAATTTGCTAATCCCTTACTATGCACCAGGCTCTGTACTAAGCTCTGGGATAGATACAAGATATTTTGTTTCTACCCTGAATCTTGCCTGTTTACTCATTTTGATGAGTATATATCTATAATTCTATTTATTTATATCGATGCCTGCTTGCTTGTTTTGATGTCTCCCCCTCTTCTAGACTGTAAACCCGGTGTGGGCAGGGATTTTCTCTCTTTATTGCTGAACTGTACTTTCCAAGCACTTAGTACAGTGCTCTGCACGTAGTAAGTGCTCAATGAATACTATTGAATGAATGCTCTGCTTACAGTAAGCACTCAATAAATACAACTGAATGAAAGAATGAAGATAGGTTGATTAAAGTCCTTGTTCCCTTCTGGGGCTCACGGTCTTAATTCCCATTTAACAGATGAGTTAACTGAAGCACAGAGAAAAGTGAAGTGATTTACTCTAGGTCACGCAGCAGTCAATCAATCAATACTATTTATTGAGTGCTTACTCTGAGCAGAACGATGCACTAAACCCTTGGGAAAGTACGATGCAACAGGATTAGACACATACCCTCCCCATAAGAGCGAAATTAGAACCCAGATCCACTGACACTCAAGGCCTGTGCTCTTTCCCCTAGACCACATTGCCCCTTCCTCGCCCAGAAGGTTCCTACACCTTAAATCACACTGAAGCCGCGACAAAAAGCCCTCGGCAGAGCGATAGCAGACGTGAGGATTTCTTACTGACATGAGGAATCGGCTCCAGCTGTTGTAATGGGGCCTGAAAGCTATTTTCTTTTTTAAATAAAAAGAGATTTCTGAGTGAGGTGAGGGTTCTTTCCATTTCGTACACATCTGGAAAAAGAGACGGGTTTTAAGCGTTGTTCAGGCTCGGAAAGTTTTCTGAGCAGTGCCTTTAATCCTGTTAGTGTCATTGAAACTGGCGTTGACTGAAAAGCTGTTTTACTTTTCGTTCAGAGAAAGCGGGAGGAACAAGCTTTCTCAGTGGAAAAGAGTCCAGGCTTGGGAGTCAGAGGTCATGGATTCTAATCCCATGTGTGACTTCGGGCAAGTCACTTCACTTCTCTGGACCTCAGTAACCTCATCTGTAAAATGGGGATGAAGACTGTGAGCCCCACATGGGACCACCTGATCAACTTGTATTAGAACAGTGCTTTGCACATAGTAAGCACTTAACCAATACTATCATTATTATTATTATCTTTAAAGATCCTTGCTATAAGACATCAAAAAGGGGGAAGGAGAAAATTCTAACTTCCTCTCTTAGTTCCTCTAAAATTCTAACTTCCTCTCCCGGCTCTGCCACTTGTCAGCTGTGTGACCTTGGGCAAGTCACTTCACTTCTCTGACCCTCGTTTACCTCACCTGTAAAATGGGGCTGAAGACTGTGATCCCTACGTGGGACAACCTGATTACCTTGTATTTACCCCAGCGCTTAGAACAGTGCTCTGCACATAGTAAGCGCTTAACAAATACCAACATTATTATTATTAGCCCTCTTCATGCCAAAACAGCACTCTTGTCATGGTGCATATACATTTAGATATAAATACATGAGTTCATTCATTCATTCAATTATATTTATTGAGCTCTTACTGTGTGCAAAGCACTGTACTAAGCGCCTGGGAGACTACATTATAACAATAAACTGACACATTCCCTGCCCACAACAAGCTTACAGTCTAGAGGGGGAGGCCGACAAAAGACTGTAAATAATAATAATAATGTTGGTATTTGTTAAGCGCTTACTATGTGCAGAGCACTGTTCTAAGCACTGGGATATACAGGGTAATCAGGTTGTCCCACATGAGGCTCACAGTCTTAATCCCCATTTTACAGATGAGGCAGCGGAGGCACAGAGAAGTGAAGTGACTTGCCCACAGTCACACAGCTGACAAGGGGCAGAGCTGGGATTCAAACCCATGACCTCTGACTCTGAAGCCTGGGCTCCTTTCCACTGAGCCACACAATACCTGGCGTGAAGCTTGTTGTGGGCAGGGCGTGTGACTGTTTTTATTGTTGCATTGTATTCTCCCAAGTGCTTAGTACAGTGCTCTGCACACAGTAAGCACTCAATAAAGCCACTGTTCTTGTATGTCTGTCTCCCCCGATTGATTAGACCGTAAGCCCGTCAAACGGCAGGGACTGTCTCTATCTGTTGATGACTTGTTCATTCCAAGCGCTTAGTCCAGTGCTCTGCACATAGTAAGCGCTCAATAAATACTATTGAATGGATGAGTGAATGAATAAATATGATTGACTGATTCTGAGGGCAGAGATCACTCAATTAATAATATTTGTTGCGGGCCTACTGTGTGAACAACACTGTATTTAAACACTGTATTTTACTAATGATTTGTATATGTCTATGATTCTATTGATCTATTTTGATGGTATTGATGCCTGACTGCTTGTTTTGTTTTGTTTTGCTGTCTGTCTCCCCGGTTTAGACTGTGAGCCTGTCGTTGGGCAGGGATTGTCTCCGTTGCCGAGTTGTACATTCCAAGCGCTTAGTACGGTGCTCTGCACACAGTAAGCGCTCAATAAATACGATTGAATGAATGACTGATTGAATAAATGGTACTAAATGTTTATTCACTAAGTATTGAGCACGGGATTGGGAGTCGGAAAGACCTGGGTTCTAATCCCGGCTCTGCCCCTTGTCTGCTGGGTGACCTGGGACAAGTCTTCTGTGGGCCTCAGTTACCTCATCTGTAAAATGAGGATTAAGATTGTGAGCCCCATGCGGAGCTGGGACTGTGTCCAACCTAATAAACTTGTATCTACCCCAGGGCTTAGTAGAGTGCTTGACACACAGTAAGCGCTTAACAAATACCAACCACCACCCCCCACAAAAAAAAACTGCTATCTTGTACTCTCCCAAGCGCTTAGTTCAGGGTTCTGCACATAGAAAGTGCTCAATAAATATGATTGATTGATCGATTGACTGAATTCATCAACTCTGACAAATTAAATCTGGCCCAACAGGTGGGCAGCCAAGTGTAAGAGCAAGGGCCTTGTTTTCATTGCTACCAGTCAATGTATTTATTGAGTGTTTCCTGAGCACTGTACTAAGCATTTGTAGCTACTCCCCTACTACAGCCCAGCCGCCCACTTTGCTCCTCTAATGCTAACCTTCTCACTGCCCCCTCCCCCGATTAGACTGTAAAACCATCAATGGGCAGGGATTGTCTCTCTCTGTTGCCGTATTATACATTCCAAGCGCTTAGTACAGTGTTCTGCACATAGTAAGCGCTCAATAAATACTATTGAATGAATGAATGAATGAATCGCTTCTATTTCGCCCCTGACGGCTCGTCCACGTGCTGCCTCCGGCCTGGAACGCCCTCCCTCCTTATATAGCCGACAGCCAACGACTCTCCCCCTCTTCAAAGCCTTATCGAAGGCCCATCTCCTCCAAGAAGTCTTCCCTGACAGGGCCCTCTTTTCCTCATCTCCCACTCCCTTTTACGTCACCCTGTCTTGCTCCCTTTATTCATCGCCCCATCCCAGCCCCACAACACTTATGTCCACATCTGTCATTTATTTATATCTCTCTCATTAATTAATTAATTAATCATTTATTTATATAGAGAGAGCATCTCTATATATTTAATATATGTATTTCTTATATATTTAAATATATCTTATTTATATATATGTCATTTATTTATATAGAGAGAGCATCTCTCTCTCTCTCCCTCTCGACTGCAAGCTCATTGAGGGCAGGGAATGTGTCTATTGTTTTATTATACTCTCCCGAGCGCTTAGTACAATGCTCTGGGCCTAGTAAGTGCTTAATAAATATGAGTGACTCATTGACTGAAGGAGCTTCCATCTCCCTAGTGGGCAACTGGCCACTTGGCTCAACTGGGAGAGCTTTAGACTGAAGATCTAAAGGTCCCTGGTTCGATCCCGGGCTTCGGCAAGTTGTACTTAGAGAAGCAGCGTGGCTTAACGGAAAGAGCCCGGGCTTGGGAGTCAGAGGTCATGGGTTCAAATCCCTGCTCTGTCACCTATTAGCTGTGTGACTGTGGGCAAGTCACTTCACTTCTCTGTGCCTCACTTCCCTCATCTGTAAAATAGGGATTAAGACTGTGAGCCTCACGTGGGACAACCTGATTACCCTGTATCTACCCCAGCGCTTAGAACGGAGCTCTGCACATAGTAAGCGCTTAACAAATACCAACATTATTATTATTATTATTGGCTTCCTATCCATTGGGCGCTGATCCTAGAGTAAAGGCAGATCAATCAATCAATCAATGGTATTTATTGAGCATTTACTGCGGGCAGAGCAGTATACTATAACAGTTGGGAGCGTACGATATAAATTGGTAGACACAACCCCTCTCGCAAAGAGCTTACAGACTAGAGGGGGAGAATTTGGGCTGAATTCCAGTCTTTGGTTTTCCCCCTTTCTACTCATCCATCAAGCTACTCTGACTGCGATAGACTGGACCACCTCTTCCAGGATGACAGGGCTGTCAAGATGAGGTGACCTTTCGAAATTCTGCTTTGAACTGGATGGGAGTGAAGTAGGATCGGGGCAATGTGGGGAAGTCAACATGGAGCAGAGCCTGCGGTTTCTCTGTTCTCATGTACGCTGTCTTTCCTCTTTATTTCTGCCTCTTCCAGGAGCAGCATGGATGTTTTCTATAATAATAATGTTGGTATTTGTATTTGTTAAGCGCTTACTATGTGCAGAGCACTGTTCTAAGCGCTGGGGAAGATACAGGGTAATCAGGTTGTCCCATGTGAGGCTCACAGTCTTCATCCCCATTTTACAGATGAGGTCACTGAGACCCAGAGCAGTGAAGTGACTTGCCCACGGTCACACAGCTGACAGGTGGCAGAGGCGACATTCGAACCCATGACCTCTGGCTCCCAAGCCCGGGCTCTTTCCACAGAGCCACGCTGCTTCTCCAGCTGTTTTCTGCCAGTATACAGTCCTCCAGCACCAATCTACTCACCGCATCTCGATCTCTTCTATCTTGCCGCCGACCCCTTGCCGATATCCTGCCTCGGGCCTGGAATATCCTCCTGCTTTGTATTCATTCGTTCGTTCATTCATTGAGCACTTACTGTGTGCAGAGCACTGTACTAAGCTCTTGCAAAGTACAATTTGGGAACAGGTAGAGACAATCCCCACCCAACAACGGGCTCACAGTCTAGAAGGGGGAGACAGACAACAAAATGAAACAAGTAGACAGGCATCACTACCATCAAAATAGATCCAACTGACAGTCACTCTCCCCAGCTTCAGTGATATATTGAAAGTAGATCTCCTCTAGTAGTAATGCTAATAATAATAATAATTGTGTTACTTGTTAAGCACTTATTATGTGCCAGGCACTGTATTAAGCGCTGAGGTGCATACCGGTGAATTGGATAGGACACAGTCCCTATCTCAAGTGGGGCTCACAGTCTCAACCCCCCCTCATTTTACATTTGAGTCAACTGAGGCACAGAGCTACAAGATAACTGGGTTGGACACGGTCCAGTATGGCTTAGTGGAAAGAACCCGGGCTTGAGAGTCAGAGGTTGTGGGTTCTAATCCCGGCTCCGCCACTCATCCTCTGTGTGACTTTGGGCAAGTTACTTAACTTCCCCGGGCCTCAGTTCCCTCATGTGTAAAATGGGAATTAAATTCGTGAGCCCTACGTGGGACAACCTGATTACCTTGTATCTACCTCAGTGAATAATAATAATAATAATAATAATAATGTTGGTATTTGTTAAGCGCTTACTATGTGCTGAGCACTGTTCTAAGCGCTGGGGGAGATACAGGGTAATCAGGTCGTCCCACGTGAGGCTCACAGTTAATCCCCATTTTACAGATGAGGTAACTGAGGCCCAGAGAAGTGAAGTGACTTGCCCACAGTCACACAGCTGACAAGTGGCAGAGCCGGGAGTCGAACCCATGACCTCTGACTCCCAAGCCCAGGCTCTTTCCACTAAGCCACGATAACAAGCGCTTAACAAATACCATCATTATTGTTATTATTACGTGGGGCTCACGATCTCAATCACCGGCCAGACCAAGAAGAACAGTGAGATCCTTGGGTCAGGAGTACAGGAAGTATCCTGTTCCAAATCCGTGCCCACCTGCTGAGTGAGACCAGTGGGACACAGTGTCTCCTCACTGACAGGCTCTGGTTATAAAGAGTCTTTGGGCCCACTCTTCCCCTCTCTCCTCAGACCTCCTCTGGTTTCGTTTCCCAGTAGATTCCCCTACGGTTCTTTCTGCCCAACTCATTTGGCTTCCCACTCCCTCCTACCCCACCCCGTCCAAAGCCCGTTGTGGGCAAGGGTTGTCTCTCTCTGTTGCTGAATTGTATTTTCCAAACACTTAGTACAGTGCTCTGCACAGAGTAAGCGCTCAGTAAATGCGATTGAATGAATGAATGAGTCCCTATTTTACAGATGAGGTAACTGAGGCCCAGAGAAGTGAAGTGACTTGACCAAGGTCACACAACTGACTAGTGGCAGAGTCGGGATTAGAACCCATGACCTTCTGCTTCCCAGGCCCGGGCTCTATCTACTACACCATCCTGCTTCTCCAAAAGGCCTTCCCTGTCTAAGCCATCATTTCCTCTTCTTCCACTCCCCTCTATGTCATTTGGATTTACACCTTTTATTCACCCCTCCCTCAGCCCACAGCACTTGTGTGTGTTGTGGCAGGGAATATGTCTTTCAACTCTGTTATATTCGACTCTCCCAAGTGCTTAGTACAGTGCTCTGCACATAGTAAGTGCTCAATAAATGCCATTAGTTAATTGATCCGCAATGATCCCCCTCTGGGCAGTAAGCAGAGAAGCAGCGTGGCCTAGTGGAAAGAGCCCGGGCTTGGGAGTCAGAGGTCGTGGGTTCTAATCCCGGCTCTGCCGCTTGCCAGCTCTGTGACTTTGGGCAAGTCACTTAACTTCTCTGTGCCTCAGTTACCTCATCTGTAAAATGGGGATTAAAACTGTGAGTCCCACGTGGGACAACCTGATCACCTTGTATCCCCCAGCGCTTAGAACAGTGCTTTGCACATAGTAAGCGCTTAACAAATACCTCATTTATTTATTTTTATTAACCTTGTTATGGTCAGGGAACATGTCTACCAATTCTGTTATATTGTACTCTCCCAAAGGCTTAGTACTGGGCTGTGCACACAGTAAGCACTCCATAAATAGGACTAATTGTGTACATATCTGTAATTCATTTATATTAATGTCTGTATCCCCTGCTAGACTGTAAGCTCGTCGTAGGCAGGGAACATGTCTTTGAACTCTGTTCTAGTGTCCTCTCCCAAGCGCTTAGTACAGGGCACTGCACACAGTAAGCGCTCAATAAATACGAATGAATCGAATGAAGTACCCTAGTCTCCCCCATTCACCACTCCACCGTCCCCTCCCGCTTATCGTCTCATCCCCCTCCTCTTATTCCTAACCAAACTCCTTGATCAGATCACGTACACCCACTACCTCAGTTTCTTCTCTTCTTGAACCTTAAAGCCTGGCATTCGACCCCTTTACTCCGTGAAGATTAGGTTCTTGGAGATTACCAATGACCTGCTTATAGACAAATCCTTAGGGCTTTATTCCATTCTGATTCTCCTCAGCGGCTCAGCTGCTTTTTGCTCTATTCCATCCTGTTTATCCTGAACCTCTCAGTTGCTCAGCTGCTTTTCGCTCTATTCCATCCTGATTCTCCTCCACCTCTCAATCGCTTAGCTGTTTTTCGCTCCATTCCATCCTGATCATCCTCAACCTCCCACTCGCTCAGCTTATTTTCCCTCTTTTCTGTTCTGATACTCCTCAGCCTCTCAGCCTCTCAATCACTCAGGTGCTCTTCTCCTTAGTTCATACTGATTCTCCTCCAGCTCCCAGGCACTCAGCTGCTTTTCCCTCTAGTCCATCCTGATTCTCTTCAGCCTCTCAGTCTCTCAGCTGATTTTCCCTCTTTTCCATTCTGATTTTCCTTAGCCTCTCAGTCTCTCCTCTGCTCAGCTGCTCTTCTCCCTAGTCCATCCTTAACTGCCTCCCATCCCAGTCACTCTGCTGTTTTTGGCTCTATTCCATCCTGATTCATCTCAGTCTTTCAGACACTCAGCTGCTTTTCGCTCTCTTCCATCCCGATTCTCCTGAGCCTTTCAATCACTCAGCTGCTTTTCCCTCTATTCCATCCTGATTCTCCTTATCATCCTCAGCCTCCTAGGCCTCAGCTGCTTTTCACTCTATTCCATCCTGATTCTCCTCAGCCTCCCAGTCATTCAGCTGATTTTGGCTCTTTTCCATCCTGATTCTCCTCAGCCTCTCAGTCACTCAGCTGATTTTCACTCTTTACCCACCTGATATTCCTCAAACTCTCAGCCTCTCACTCAGCTGCTCTTCTCCCTGTTCTATCCCGAGTGTCCTCAGTGGCTTAGTTGCTTTTCCTTTTTGAAACACCATTTGGCCTCGGTTTTGCTGACAGAGTACTAACCTGGTTCTTCTCTAACCTCTCTGTTCTTCACTTTCCTTTGCTCTGCCTTTCTATCCTCTTACTTGGGGCATCTCTGAAGGTTCGGGCAAGTTCCCTACTTTTCTTGCTCCATACTCTCTCTTTCAGAGAGTTTATTCCTTAATCTGTCTCTCTCCTCCTGACCCCTCAACTGATCTACTATCCCACATCCCCCCATGTCAACTCTGCACTTGGCCGTAGAATAATTTTAATAATAATAATTACGTTATTTGTTAAGCACTTATTATGTGCTAAGCACTGTTCTAAGCGCTGGAGTAGATACAGGGTAATCAGGTTGTCCCAGGTGGGGCTCACACTTTTAATTCCCAGATGAGGTAGCTGAGGCACCGAGAAGTTAAGTGATTTGCCCAAGGTCACTCAGCAGGCAAGTTATAGAGATGGGATTAGAACCCATGTCCTCTGACTCCTAAGCCTGTGCTCTTTCCATTTGTTACCCTATTTATTTTGTTAATGAGATGTCCATCCTTTTGATTCTATTTATTGCCATTGTTCTTGTCTGTCTCCCCCGATTAGACTGTAAACCCATCAATGGGCAGGGACTGTCACTATCTGTTGCCAATTTGTCCATTCCAAGCGCTTAGTACAGTGCTCTGCACATAGTAAGTGCTCAATAAATACTATTGAATGAGTGAATGAATTAAGCCACGCTGCTTAATTGTGGTCGTTATTAAGTGCTTACTATGTCAAACACTGTAGTATGCACTTGGCTCTGTAATGATAATAACTGTATTTATAAAGTGCTTCCTATGTGTCAAACCCTCTCTCAGAGTGGCATCCAGAGAGTTTCTAGTACACTCCCAGTCTCGACTACGGGAGGGAGAGTCGAGCAGAGGCCTGTCCATTCCATTCCTAGCTCGGCCAGTGGCGAGCGAGCGGCAAGCCATCTGCTACGAGTCAAAACTCCCCCGTGCTGGGCGGCGGCGGCACGGGAGAGAGTCGAGGGCAGAGAGTTGAGTTTACTGTGTGGAAGGAGGCAGTGGTCAACCACGTCCGGATTTTGACCAAGAAAACTCTCCGGATCCACTACCGGAACGATTGCAGATGGAGGTGGGGCCTCCTGGGAGAGATGTGTCCGTGGCGTCGCTATGGGTTGGATTCGACTTGACGGCATAAGACAAGACAAGACAATGTGTCAAACACTGTAGCATGCCCTTAGTTGTGTAAAAATAACAATCATAATGATTGTTGTGTTTATTAAGTGCTTACTGTGTACTCTCCCTAATGTTTAGTACAGTGCTCCACTCAATAAATGTGACTGACTATGTGTTAAGCCCAGAGAAGTGAAGTGACTATGTGGGAAGCAGCGTGGCTCAGTGGAAAGAGCCTGGGCTTCGGAGTCAGAGGTCATGTGTTCGACTCCCGGCTCTGCCATTTGTCAGCTGTGTGACTGTGGGCAAGTCACTTGACTTCTCTGTGCCTCAGTTACCTCGTCTGTAAAATGGGGATTAACCGTGAGCCTCACGTGGGGCGACCTGATTACCCTGTAACTACCCCAGCGCTTAGAACAGTGCTCTGCATATAGTAAGCGCTTAACAAATACCAACATTATTAAGCACTGTAATATGTGCTGCAGTCGATGCAAGATAATCAAGTCCCACATGGGGCTCTCAGTCTAATTAGGCGGGAGAACAGGCTTCGAGACTCCATTTTGAAGATGAGGGAGCTGAGACAAAGAGAAGTGAAGTAATTTGGCCAAAGTCATACAGCAGGTAAGTGGAGGCATGGGGATTAGAGCCCAGATCCCCTGACTCCCAGGCTGGTGCTCTTTCCATTAGGCCACGTGTAGGAGTCAGAGGACTTGGGTTCTAATCCCATGAGCCCATGTGCGCTGTGGTAAGCGCCACCATCCCTCCCTCCATCGAGGGTCGCTACTCCCAGCATGCTCTACGCACACCGCTCCAGGGTTACAAACTGCTCCCGCCTGCTCTCAGGCTCCTAATAATAACAATAATAATAATGATAATTATTATAGTATTTGTTATGTGCTTACTATGAGCCAAGCACTGTTCTAAGCACCGGGATAGATACAAGTTAATCAGGGTGGACACAGTTCTTGTCCTAAATGGGATCACACTCTTCTCCCCATTTTTCAGATGAGATAAGTGACGCCCAGAGAAGTGAAGTGACTTCTCCAAGGTCACACAGCAGACATGTGGCAGAACCAGGAATAGAAACCAGGTTCTTCCGACTTCCAGGCTCGTGCTATACCCACGCCTAGTGCGAAAAGCACTGTGATTACCAGCGCCTTCCTTCCTCCACCGAGGGTCCTCTCTCCTGGCATGCTCCACGTATACCAGGCTGGGAATTAAAGCTGTTCCCGAGCGTTTTTGGACTCCTCCATCATAGTCAAGACTTGGAGACCATTTCATGTATCGGTATGTGGTTTGTGTTGCGTTTTCATCTTTTTTCACTTCTGATGTGTCTGTCTCCAATCCCCTCGCCCCACTTAAGGTTTTAGATTATGAGGCCCCCGAGAGACAGGAACCATGTCTAACTCCCACTTATGCATTCTCTCCCAGTGGTTAGTACAGTGCTCTGGGCAGTAAACACTTAATAAATTCTATTACTGCTTCTACTTACCTATTTCCACTCTTCTCTTCCTACCCCCAACTTCCTCTCTTCACTGCTCTCCAGCCTGTCATCTGGTTGTTCTTCTCTCTTGTTTATCTGCCTCAAGCTATTTCCCAGGCTTGGAACTTACTCCCTTTCCAAATCCAACAGAACCGAGCTCTCCCCACATTCAAACCCATTCCAGAATCCCACCTACCTCAATAAGCCTTCCCCGATTCATTTCTAAATACTCTAAGCCACTTAAGAATCTATTTATACCAATCCTCAGCACTCTTGTGTGAGTATGTGAGTGTGTATATACAATGCATTCATATATATGTAGTTGCATATATCTATATAAATAATAATGGTATTAAGTGCTTACTGTGTGCCAAGCACTGTTCTAAACCCTGGGGTAATAATGAAAATAACGATGGTATTTGTTAAGAGCGTACTATATGCCAAGCACTGTTCTAAGTGCTGTGGGGGGATACAAGGTAATCAGGTTGTCCCACTTGGGGCTCACAGTCTTAATCCCCATTTTACAGATGAGGTAACAGAGGTACAGAAAAGTCAAGTGGCTTGCCCAAGTCAGCCAGCTGACAAGTGGAGGAGCCGGGATTAGAATCCATGACCTCTGACTCCCAAGCCCCTGCTCTTTCCACTGAGACATGGGTGCTGAGCACTGTACTAAGTGTTTGTGAGACTACAATTAAGCAGAATTGTCTGACCCATTCCCTGCCCATAACGAGCTTACAGTCTAGGGCGGCGGGAGGGTTTCTGTCTAATATGCCATGCTCCTAATCAATCTGTAGGTATTCAGGTTGTCCCACATGGGGCTCCCAGTCTTCAACCCCTTTTTACAGATGAAATAACTGAGGCACAGAGAAGTGAAGTGGCTTGCCCAAGGCCACACAGCAGTCAAGTGGAGGAGCCGGAATTAGAACCCACGTCCTCTGACTCCCAAGCCCGGGCTCTTTCCATTAAGCCGCGCTGCCTTTTTTTTTTAGGTTACTCCTGTAGATATTTTTATGTTTGTCCCCCAGGCTAAAATGTAAGTCCTCTGTGGACAGGGGACGTGTCACTTCTTTATTCTGTACTTCTCAAGCGTTCAGTATAGTGAAATGCACCAAGTAGGCAACAGATACCGCCTATTGCCTACTATAAGTATTAATACGTCTGCTCTTATTAGTTGGCATTATCCTCAACTCATCTCTCTCATTCAACCTGCTTTTTCAGTTTGCCACCAAAAAGCTGTTGCTTCCACCTGCAGAACGACTCTAGAATCCCCTCGTTTCTCTCCATCCAAACGGCTACCACAAAGATCCAAGCATTTATCCAATCTCACCCTGACTACTCACCCTCTCAGGGTGGCACCTGGAGAGTTTCCAGTCCTCTACCAGTCTCGGCTACGGGAGGGAGAGTCGGGCAGAGGCCTGTCCGTCCCATTCCTTGCTTGGCCAGTGGAAGGCTATCTGCTATAAGTCGACCCTCCACCGTGCCGGGCAGCGGCGGCACGGGAGACAGTCGAGAGCTTAGACTCGAGTTGACTGCATGGGAGGAGGCGATGGGCAACCACTTCTGGATTTTGACCAAGAAAACTCTCCGGATCCACTACCGGAACGATGGCGGATGGAGGTGGGGCGTTCTAGGAGAGAGGTGTCCGTAGCGTCTCTATGGATCGGAGACGACTCGCCGGCAGAAGACAAGACCTCGACTGCTGCCTCAGCCTCTACACTGACTTTCCTATTTCCTGTCTCTCCCCTCTCTGGTCCACACTGCAGCCTGCTGCCTAGATCATTGATCTAAAATAATGTTCAGTCCACATCTCCCACTCCTCCCTTAAAACCCTCCCACAGTTGCCCATCCATTCCTGCATCCCACAGACTCTCCTTACCGTTGGCTTTAAGGCACTCAATCGGCTCTTCCCCTTCTATCTTACCTCGCTACCACCACCAGCCCCCACACTTCACTTCTCAAATCCCAACCCACTCACTGTACCTCAGTCTCGTCTGTCTTGCCTCCCACCCCTTGCCCCCATCCTGCCTCTGGCCTGGAACTCCCTCCCTCTTCATATCTGAGAGGCCACCTCTCTCCCCACCTTCAAAACCTTTCTAAAATCAGATCTCTTCCAAGAGGTCTTCCCTAACTTCTCATTTCCCCCACCTATTCACTCTCCCTTCTATGATGTCAGATCTGGACAGTGTGGCCAAGTGGCTGGAGCACGGGCCTGGGAGTCAGAAGGACCTGGGTTCTAATCCCAGCTCTGCCACTTGTCTCCTTGGGTAAGTCATTTCATTTCTCTGGGCCTCAGCTACCTCATCTGTAAAATGGGGTTTAAGACTGCGAGGCCTGCGTGGGACTGTGATCAACCCTATTACCTTGTATTTACCTTAGTATAGTGCCTGGTACATAGTAAGAGTTTTACAAATACCAAAATTATAATAATAATAATAATAATGTTGGTATTTGTTAAGCGCTTACTATGTGCCGAGCACTGTTCTAAGCGCTGGGGTAGACACAGGGGAATCTGGTTGTCCCACGTGGGGTTCACAGTCTTAATCCCCATTTTACAGATGAGGGAACTGAGGCACCGAGAAGTGAAGTGACTTGCCCAAAGTCACACAGCTGACAAGTGGCCGAGCTGGGATTTGAACCTGTGATCTCTGACTCCAAAGCCCGTGCTCTTTCCACTGAGCCACGCTGCTTGAGCTCTTTCCAACTCACCTCACCCCCACAGCACTTTTGTGCGTATCCTTATACTCTGCCGTTTCTCCATCTGCATTTTATTTTAATGCCCACCTCCCCCTGTAGATTGTAAGTTCCATATGGATAGAAAACTTGTTTACTGACTCTATTGTATCCTCCTTTCCCAAGCACTTATTAGAGTTCTCTGCACTCAACAAGCATTCAATAAATACCACTGATTGATTGCTTTGCTAAGTAGAGCTAGTGCCATAAACGGAGACTAGTGCCATATTATTATAAAGGTGAAATCAATGTGCTATAAAATGTTTCAAATACAGAAATATTGTAAGTGTCATTTGTTGAACTCAAAATGCCCTAAATCCAGGTCAGCCTCTGTAGTAAATACAGAATAACAAATAATGATTTTTTTAAAAAATCAGCCTTGTCCAGTGTTTATGTCCTGTTTGTAAAATACAGAATAACATATAATAATTTTTAAAAAATCATCCTTGTCCAATGTTTATATCCTGTTTGTTTTATTTAGGTTAAGCAATCTAATATTTAGAAACTGAAAGGAATTCAGGTCCCAAAATATCCTTCTAATGGTTCATGAGCTTCCTAGGTTTTCAATGCTGAAAAACCTGGATCACGTTGGTGCTGCAGGCTGGTTTTTGCAATCAGAATAGGGCAGTCTGGCCATCGTCTCACCTCAATTCATCAGATAGGTTTTACTTGCAGTGAACACCTGAGCCGAAATTCCAGCTTGGGATAAAGTCTTTTAGGTGACAGATGATCATAATAATATTGAGGATGACGATAATAATGATATTTGTTAAGCACTTACTCTGTGCCAAACACTGTACTAAGCACAGGGGTATCATCAGGTCCCACATGGGGCTCACAGTTTAAATAGGAGGGAGAACAGCAATTGGATCCCCATTTTCTAGATAAGGGAACATAGGCTCAGAGAAGTGAAGTGACTTGCCCAGGGTCACACAGAAGAGCTGGGTTTAGAAGCCAAATCCTCCGAGTCCCCGGGCCGTGCTCTTTTCTCTAGACCATGAGAAGGGGAACTACATAATGTGGAAGACAAATGGCCTCGATTATCATCATCACATCAGCTTTTATTGAGGTCTGCCGTTTACCTCAGTGCCTTGCTCTGGGTGTGCCAGAGGAACCAAGATAATGTATTATAGTATTTGGCGATAGGGAAGTCGCGTAGCATAGGACTTAGGAGTTAGAATGACCTGGGTTCTAATGCTGGTTCCACCTTGGGCTAGTCGCTTTACTTGTCTCTCACAGAATATCCAGCCTTTTGGTGACAGACAAGTACCCAAGTGGGGGAAAATTGGGTAGGGAAACATGAGATTTCCCAGAGAAGGCCTCCTGAAGGACAGGTGATTTCAGAAGAAACGTGGCCAGTATCACGCAGGGATTGCGTTCTTTTTTCCTTTTTTTAAATAGTGTTTGTTAAGCACTTACTATGTGCCAGGCACTCTACTAAGCACCGGGATAGATACAAGCTAATTATGTTGGACACAGTCCATGTCCCACATGGGACTCATAGACTTAATCCCTGTTTTGCAGATGAGGTGATTGAATCGACACCTTTTCATGGCATGCAAGTTTGCGTAGGCCGATAAAGCTTGGAGATATAGCATATAGGGCTACCTATAATGGATCGTTCTAAGCCGAAGCATCAGATAAAGTCGATTCGCGTGTGCTGGGCAGCAGCGGTGCGGGAAAGAGTCGAGGGAGGGTGATGAGGCGATGAAAGACGATGGCGGAGATTCAAGTTTTCACTCTCCAGCGACGGTAAACCACTTCCATATGTATTCCAAGAAAACTCTATGGATACCGGCACGACTTGATGACAGAAGGTGGGACTTTCTGAAGAGGGTGTTTCCGTGGAGCCGCTATGGGTCGGAAACGACTCGAAAGCATTTCGTTCATTCAGTCGTATTTATTGAACGCTTACTGTGTGTAGAGCACTGAACTTAGCTCTTGGAAAGTACGATTTGGTAACAGATACAGATGGTCCCTAGCCAACAACGGGCAGCATTTGAAGAAGAACTGAGGCACAGAGAATAATGGTGATATTTGTTCAGCGCTTACTATGTGCAGAGGACTGTTCTAAGCGCTGGGGTAGACATAGGGGAATCAGGTTGTCCCACGTGGGGCTCACAGTCTTAATCCCCATTTTACAGATGAGGCAACTGAGGCACAGAGAAGTTAAGTGACTTGCCCACAGTACACAGCTGACAAGTGGCAGAGCCGGGATTCGAACTCATGACCTCTGACTCCAAAGCCCGTGCTCTTTCCACTGAGCCATGCTGAAGTCAAACGACTTGCCCAATCGAGGGCACACAGCGGTGGCAGAGCCGGGATTAGAACCCAGGTTCCTCTGACGCCCAGGCCCATGCTCTTTCCACTAGGCCACGCTGCTTCCCATTACCCTGATCATTTCGGGACCTTCTCCAACTCTAGAGTGTAACTTAGATGAGAACAGATCCTCTGCCACTCACCTCCTCACTGTCCCTCGTTCCCGTCTATCCCGCCGTCAACCCCTGGCCCACGTCCTCCCGCTGTCCTGGAACGCCCTCCCTCCTCACCTCTGCCAAACTAACTCTATTCCCCTCTTCAAAGCCCTCCTGAGAGCTCACCTCCTCCAGGAGGCCTTCCCAGACTGAGCCCCCCTTTCCCTCTGCTCCTCCCTCCCCTTCCCATTGCCCCGACTCCCTTCCTCTGCTTTACCTCCTTCCCCACTCTACAGCACTTATGTATATATGTACATATTTATTATTCTATTCATTTTATTAATAATGTCCATGTATCTATAATTCTATTTATTTTTATATTGATGCCTATTGATGCTTGTCTACTTGTTTTGTTGTCTGTCTCCCTCCTTCTAGACTGGGAGCCCATTGTTTGGGAGGAATTGTCTCTATCTGTTGCCAAACTGTGCTTTCCAAGCGCTTAGTACAGTGCTCTGCACACAGTAAGCACTCAATAAATACGATTGAATGAATGAATGAATGCATGAATGAACAGATAAAAAATGAGGGAGGGTTTCTTCTTCCACAAAGAAAGTATCCAGTTCTTCCCCAGAATGTTCAGTTTTTTCAACTCAGAGGTGTGTTCCTGCAGTCCTGGCCCTGTGACTGACAGGGGTCTAATAATAATAATAATAATAATAACAATAATAATAATAGTGATATTTAGAGGTATTTAGAGAAGCATTGTGGCTTAGTGAAAAGATCTTGGGTTTGGGAGTCAGAGGACATGGGTTCTAATCCCAGCTCCACCACTTGTCTGCTGTGTGACCTTGGGTGAGCCACTTAACTTCTCTGTGCCTCAGTTACTTCATCTGTAAAATGGAGATTAAGACTGTGAGCCCCATGTGGGACAATCCGATGACCTTGTATCTCCCCCAGGGCTTAGAACAGTGCTTGGCACATAGTAAGCACTTAACAAATACCATTATTATTATTATTATTATTATTTGTTAAGTGTACTAAGCGCTGGTGTGGAAACAGAAAAATCAGGTTGGACACAGTCCCTGTCCCGCACTGTGAATCTCCATTTCACAGATGAGGTAACCGAGGCTCAGAGAAGTGAGGTGACTTGTCCAAGGCCACACAGCAGACAAGTAGTCTCAACTGTAAGCTCACTGTGGGCAGGGAATGTGTCTGCTTATTGTTCTAGCGTACTCTCCCAAGTGCCTAGTCCAGTGTTCTACACATTCAGCGCTTAAAATAGCGCTTGGCATATAGTAAGCACTTAACAATTACCATCATTAGTATAGTCAGCGCACAATAGATACTACTGATTGACCGACTGAGTCTCTTTCTCCCCTCGCACCAAGCTATTCAGTCGGCCACTTTTTCATCTCTTGCCTCCAAGCTCTTCCTAACACCATTCCTCCTGCCTGAAATTCCCTCCCCTTCCTAATCTGTCAAATCACTGCTCGCCTCACCTTATTATCACTTCTAATAATAATAATTAGGACATTCCATGCTTACTATTTGCCAAACACTGTGCTGAGCTCTGGGATAGATACGAGACAATCAGTCCAGTCAGTCTCTACCTACAACCCTCCCTCCCTTCTTGCATCAGCCAATTCAGGAAAGGGAGGGCCTAGGCGGGGAATCCCGGCACACAAGCGTGACCTGAATGCGTTCTTCGGCCTCTGCCGACGATTCCGTAAACAGGAAGCCCATAGGTCGAATCGCTTAGCCGAATGTGGACCTCTCTCGATGGCTTGAATTTTAGGAATTTGTCCATAATGAGACTAAATCCCAAATAAGCCTTTGATTTTCTCCACGCAAACCTTCTCCCGGCATCCTATGAACTTCTCTTAACCTCCTTAAAATGTTGGAAGCAAATCGTTGCCGATTATAGTGGAAAGAAATGGTTCTCACCTGTGAAATCCTAGCAGTTGTTTCATGCATAAACTTCCGCGTAGTTTTGTTACATTTTTGGAAATCCTGTCAGTCATTTGATGGCAATAACAATATCTAACAGGGTGAGGCACGAAACGTATTCGACTTAGTGGAACTCCAAATGTTACAGATATAAATCCAGTAGTGCTTTATTTGTCTTTGTCTTAGACTGCTGAATATGAGGAGACAGAATGCCAGAGCGAAAATTGACACCCATACAATTTACCTGATGTGGGTCAAGCATTATGCAGAAAGACTTGGAACTCCTAGACATGAAAGAACCCATCAATTGAAACTAAGCCCCGAAGAAAATCTGCAAGGATAGCTTTTTCTTTTGCAGCCCAGAGTAGAGTGTGTAAGGATTTTTTCTTGAAAATCTAATGGGCTACTACTGGAAGGAGGTTTCGAGAAACAGAGATTTTTCACGCCGAAACATTTGGAAGCACGGCGTGTTTGGGGGAGAAATAGCATTTCTTCAGGTACAGTTTTATTCATGTTAATGTCTGCTCCCCTTCTAGACCGTAAACTTGCTGTGGGCGGGGAATATGTCTATGAATTGTGTTATATTGTACTCTCCTAAGTGCTTAGTACAGTGCTCTGCACAAAGTAAACTCTCAGTAAAGTCACTGATTAACTGATTGATTTATACAGTTTTTATTTCTTTGTAAAAAGAAATTTGTTTAGGAAATAGAGACCCTCCTTTAAGACTAAAGAACACACTAACACTGGCATTGTTTTATTTTTCAATGGGAAATCACTTTCTTTTTATTATCATTGTGTTATTATGAGCTTACTCAGAACCAGGGACTGTAATAAGAATTGGGGCAGCAAGTCAGACACAGTCCCTGTCCCATCTGGAGTTCACATCCTAAGACTATTTAACCCCCATTTTCCAAACGAGGAAACCAAGGCATAGGGAAGTAAAGTGACTTGCCCAAGGTCACACAGCCAGCAAATCACCCAGTTCATTCATTCATTCAACTAACAGTGAGCAGTGCCACCGATGCTGCACCCGGCTCTGCCACTTTCCTGGGCCTCTGAGCTTCTCTGGGCCTCACTTACCACATCTGTAAAATGGGGATCGAGACTGGTGAGCCTCACGGGGGACAGGGACTGTGACCAACTGAATTTTCTTGTATCCACCCCTGTGCCTGGCACATAGTAAGCACTTAACCAGTACCGTAATTGTTATTATTATTGGTTGAAACCTTGCTTCATTATGTTTTAAAACCATGGTTTGATCTCTCTGCCCCATTTAACAGCCACTTTGGGATCCTCAACATTTCTTCTCCTCACATTCAATCAGTGCTATTTCTTGAGAACTTTGGAGAACATAAACAGAAGAAAGGCACACATTCCCTACCCTCAAGGAGCTTCTGATCTACTGGGGTAGACTGGCAAAAATGATTTGTACATAGATGAAGGAGTTGTAATAGGAAGAATGACATACATCAGGATGAACTACCTGAATACATAATTGAATATACAAATAACTACATAAATAGAGATAATTATGACGTTTGTTAAGCGCTTACTGTGTGTCTAACACTGTTTTAAGTACTGGGTTAGTTACCAGTTAATCAGGTGGGACACAGTCCCTGTCCCACATGGGGCTCACGGTCTAAGAGAGAGAATGGGTATTTGATCCCCATTCATTCATTCATTCATTCATTCATTCATTCATTCATTCATTAATTCATTCATTCGTATTTATTGAGTGCTTACTATGTGCAGAGCACTGTACTAAGCGCTTGGAATGTACAAATTGGTAACAGATAGAGACAGTCCCTGCCCTTTGACGGGCTTACAGTCTAATCGGGGGAGTCAGGCAGACAAGAACAATGGCAATAAATAGAGTCAAGGGGAAGAACATCTCATAAAAACAATGGCAAATAAATGGAATCAGGGTGATGTACATCTCGTTAAACAAAATAAATAGGGTGATGAAGATCTATACAGTCGAGTGGATGAGTACAGTGCTGAGGGGGTGGGACGGGAGAGGGGGAGGAGCAGAGGGAAAGGGGGAAGAAGAGGGTTTAGCTGCGGAGAGGTGAAGGGGGGCGGTAGAGGGAGCAGAGGGAAAAAGGGGGTAGCTCAGTCTGGGAAGGCCTCTTGGAGGAGGTGAGCTTTAAGTAGGGATTTGAAGAGGGGAAGAGAGTCAGTTGGGCGGAGGTGAGGAGGGAGGGCGTTCCGGGACCGCGGGAGGATGTGGCCCGGAGGTCGACGGCGGGACGGGCGAGACCGGGGGACGGTGAGGAGGTTGGCGGCGGAGGACCGGAGCGTGCGGGGTGGGCGGTGGAAAGAGAGAAGGGAGGAGAGGTAGGAAGGGGCGAGGTGATGGAGAGCCTCGAAGCCTAGAGTGAGGAGTTTTTGTTTTGAGCGGAGGTTGATAGGCAACCACTGGAGGTGGAAAATCCCCATTTTCCAGAGGAGGAAACTGAAGCACAGAATAGTTCAATGTCTTACCCAAGGTCACACAGCAGACAAGTTGAGGAGCTGGGATTAGAACCCAGGTCCTCTGACTGCCAGGCCCCTGATCTTTCCATAGGCCACGCTTCTCAAATATACATGTACTGAAGCGTATGACTTTTGCTCACACTCTAGCCACTAGCCATGCTCCCAAAGTATCATACCGGATCCAAGATCGAGTCACACGCATTTCCAGCCGGGTTAGGGTCATGCATGCACGCTTTCCTGTCGAGGGTCATGCAGGCAGGATTTCCTACCCCTGGAGGCTCCTGGGACTTCTTTGGGCATGTAGAGTGTTCCCTTAGCTTCTAGGGTGGCCATAGCAACGTGGCCAACTGGATAGAGCTCGGACCTGAGAGTCCGAAGTACCTGGGTTCTAATTCCAGCTCTGCCCCATGTCTGCTGTGTGACCTCGGGCAAATCACTTCACTTCTCTGCACTTCAGTTACCTCGTCTGTAATTTGGGGATTGAGACTGTGAGCCCCATGTGGGACGGCGACTGTGCCCAACCCGATTTGTTTGTATCTACCCGGGGGAATAAAACCGTGTCTGGCACATAGTAGGCACTTAACAAATGCCATTATTATCATTATTATTATTATTATTTATTCTATGCTTGCTGGGAACAGCTGCTCCCCACTGGGAGAAAATGTGAAGAGGGGATTATTGACCAGCCATGGTTCAGTTACATGCTACAAGTCAAAACTCCCCCGTGCTGGGCAGCGGGAACACGGGAGAAAGTCGAGGGCAAAGCCTCGAGTTTATTGCTTGAAAGGAGGCAATGGTCAACCACTTCAGGATTTTGACCAAGAAAACTCTCGGGATCCACTACCGGAACGATGACAGATGGAGAGCAGGGCGTTCTGGGAGAGTTGCGTCCGTCGATTGCATAAGATAAGACGATGTTGTTGACATTTGGCTACCAAATAAAACCGAAAGCGACCAAATATGAGCCTCTGCAGAGGCTGAAACAATTCTATAGAGACATCATTTTTGTTGGAGAGGGACCCAGAGTCAGTTGACCACACAATTGAAATGTAATCTAGTTCTGGTGCTATTTTTGTGAATATTCAAAACCAGTACATGATTCATTATGTAGGACAACAGATCTGGAGTCAGAAATCCTGGATTCAATTTTCTACCTCACCCCTGAGTCATTCTTGTAAGATAGAAACCAAGTCCTTGAATCCGTTTGGTACCTGATTAGATTAGAGAAGCTGTATCGCTTAGTAGATAGAACACAGGCATAGGGGTCAGAAGGACCTGGGTTGTAATCCTGGCTCCACCAGATGTCTGCTGGGTGACCTGGGGCAAATCGCTTCACTTCTCTGGGCCTCAGTTACCTTGTCTGTAAAATGGGGATTAAAACTTGGAGCCCCATGTGGGACGGGGACTGTGTCCAACCTGATTAACTTGTATCTACCCCAGAGTTTAGAAGAGTGCTTAATAATAATGATAATAGTATTTGTTGAGGGTTCACTATGCACCAGGGACTGTACTAAGCACTGGAGGGATATAAGCAAATCATGTTGGACACAGTCCCTGTCCCACGTGAGGCTCAAGTCTCACTCCCCCTTTTACAGATGAGGTAACTGAGGCACAGAGAAGTGAAGCGACTTGCCCAAGGTCACCCTGCGGAGCCGGGACAAGAACCCATGACCTTTTGACTTCCAGGCCCTTGGTCTAACCCCTAGGCCATACTGCTTCTCAAAGTGTGTGCTTGACCCATAGTAAGTGCTTAACAAATACTATAATTTTTATTATTATTACCTAGCTTGCAGGCTCATCATTTTCAGTTCCTTGAGCGCTTATCAGGATCACCTGATAGTAGTCAGCAGAATAAGTACGATAGGTCATATTTAAGATTCTTATTAGACTTCATTTTCCCGAAGTAGTTGAGGCCTAGATTTATTTCCTTAAATTCTGGCTCAGGTCAATATAAATGAGCCCCCTTGATTCTTATGTTCTTTGGTTTCCTTATTTATGAAGTAACCACAATAGCACAGCTTCAGTGAACTGAACAAACTAATGTCCATAATGTAATAGGTGCTTTAAAAATATATAGATGCTAAAATCATTTGGTTCGTGATCCTTGCGGGCTATCAGCGTGCTCCGACTTGGGAACGAGAAGCAGGGTCTGTTATGTCATGCGGAAGCAGCATGGAATAGTGGCTAGAGCACAGGCCTGGTGCTTGGCACATAGTAAGTGCTTAAGAAATGCCATTATTATTATTATTATTATTATTATTAGAAGGTCACGGATTCTAATTCTGGTTCTGCAGCTTGTCAACTGTGTGACCTTGGGCAAGTCATTTAACTTCTCTGGGCCTCAGTTACCTCATCTGTAAAATGGGGATGAAGACTGTGAGCCCCACATGGGACAACCTGATGACCCTGTAACTATCCCAGTGCTTAGAACAGTACTTGGACACATAGTAAGTGCTTAAGAAATACCAACATTATTATTATTATTATTATTATTATTAATCCCCATTTTACAGATGAGGTAACTGAAGCATAGAGAAGTTAAGTGCCTTGCCTAATGTCCCAAAGCTGAGAAGTGGCGGATCCGGGATTTGAACCCATGACCTCTGACTTCCAAGCCTGGGCTCTTTCCACTAAGCTACGATGATGTCTGGATATGTACATGTGTGTGTGTATATGTATATACAGATATTTGAATCAACCAATCAGTGGTATTTATTGAGCACTCAGGTGCAGAGCACTGTACTAAGTGCTTGGGAGAGCGCAACGCAACAGAATTAGCCAACACTTTCCCTGCCCACACCGAACTTGCAGTCTAGAGCTGGATAGATATTCCTTGAATCAGCTCTCAGCTCTTCACTACTGTTATAAGGTCATTTTAGGGCAGGCAAGGATTTAATTAGGCTCTGGATTTTTACCCTGGTCTTTCACATTCACTTAAAAATGTTGTCCCTGTTCAACGTGGGAAATTCATTTATTCAATAGTGCAGAGCACTGTACTAAGCGCTTGGAAATGACTATCAGTGTTGAAAGCTTTCTGGAAAATGGTCCCCTTTCTTTGGAACCAAAAGCCTGATGCTTTCTGGTTTTTAAAGGAAAATATTGAAGCGCACCTCCTCCAGGAGGCCTTCCCAAGACTGCAGCCCCCCATTTTTCCTCTGCTCTTCCTCCCCTCCCCATCACCCCAACTCCCTCCTCTGCCTACCCCCTCCCCGCCCCCACAGCACTTGTGCATATATATTATTCTATTTATTTTATTAATGATGTGCGTATATCTATAATTCTCTTTATTTATAGTGATGCTATTGATGCCTGTCTACTTGTTTTGCTTTGTGAGCCTATCGTTGGGTAGGGATTGTCTCTGTTGCCAAATTGTACCTTCCAAGCGCTTAGTAGAGTGCTTTGCACACAGTAAGTGCTCAATAAATATGAATGAATAAGTGCCCTCAAATTTACTTTGATTTTAAGAACGTAATGAATAGTAATTTTAGGTAAAGGAGGGTACATTAGGGTATTTTATCATGATGATGTTGTTCTGTTCTGTTTGCTTGCTGCCTGTCTCCCCCGATTAGACTGTAAGCCCGTCATTGGGCAGGGATTGTCTCTCTCTGTGGCCGAATTGTACATACCCAGCGCTTAGTACAGCGCTCTGCACATAGTAAGCGCTCAATAAATACTATTGAATGAATTAATGAATATTAGGAAGGCATTTGGGCCAGTTAGAATATGAAAGAAGGAGAAAAACTATAATTTTCTAATTACGTAGTTATACTTGTGCTATTCTACTCCAATAATAGTAACTCTCTTCAACCTCTAAGTTCTGATTCAGCCCTCAGGAGCTGGAGTGGAACTGCATGGTACCTTTTTGGTTAGTGACTTGAAAGAACGAGGGACACTGTCAGAGGTATGAATTTCCTCAGATAGTAGTTTACTCAGCTAGCAGTGTCTAAGAAAATGGTAGCTAATTTCGTATTTGTAACAATAAAGAGATACACTATATTCTGAAAATAAGAGCATAAAATGACTTGGCCGATGTTTGAAAACTAAATTCCAGCATCAGTTCTACAATCCCGTCTCCACCGCTTGCCCTCCGGGTGACCTTGGGCAAGTCACTTCTCTTCTGGGCCTCTGTGAGCTCATCTGTAAAATGGGGAATGAGACTGTGAGCCTCACGTGGGACAGGGACTGCATCCAACCTGATTAGCTTGTTTCTAACCCTTCGCTTAGAACAGTGCCTGACACACAGTAAGCGCTTAACAAATACCATCGTTATTATTATTTTCATAATTATAATTATAATAATAATGTTGGTATTTGTTAAGCGCTTACTATGTGCCGAGCACTGTTCTAAGCGCTGGGGTAATAATGATGTTGGTATTTGTTAAGCGCTTACTATGTGCCGAGCACTGTTCTAAGCGCTGGGGTAGACACAGGGGAATCAGGTTGTCCCACGTGGGGCTCACAGTCTTAATCCCCATTTTACAGATGAGGGAACTGAGGCACCGAGAAGTGAAGTGACTTGCCCAAAGTCACACAGCTGACAAGTGGCCGAGCTGGGATTTGAACCCGTGACCTCTGACTCCAAAGCCCGTGCTCTTTCATCAGGTTGTCCCACGTGGGGCTCACAGTCTTAATCCCCATTTTACAGATGAGGGAACTGAGGCACCGAGAAGTCAAGTGACTTGCCCAAAGTCACACAGCTGACAAGTGGCAGAGCTGGGATTCGAACTCGTGACCTCTGACTCCAAAGCCCGTGCTCTTTCCACTGAGCCACGCTGCTTCTCTATAATAATGATAAAATGGTATTCATTCAATAGTATTTATTGAGCGCTTACTATGTGCAGGGCACTGTACTAAGTGCTTGGAATGGACAATTCGGCAACAGATAGAGACAATCTCTGCCCACTGATGGGCTTACAGTCTAATCACAACCGGCTTACGGTCTAATCAAGGATTTACAGTCTATCTGCAGTGTGCACAGCATTGGAGTAGAAAGTAAGCAGACGGGACAACTGTCTAAACGGAGGAGAACGGGTATCCTGTCCCCATTTTACAGATAAGGAAACTGAGGCCCACTTGCTCAAGATCTCCACGGCAGGGAAGTTGAGCTTGAAGTGGAACCCGCTGTCTTCTGATGCTTAAAGCTAGTTGCCTTCATAATGCGGTATTGTTAAGCCCTTACTATGTGCCAGCTATTTCATCATCATCATCATCGTCGTCATTCACGGTATTTACTGAGCGCTTACTATGTGCCGAGCACTGCGCTAAGCCCTTGGGAATGGTACAACAAGTTGGTAGTACGTTCTCTGCCCACAGAGAACTTACGGCTTACAGTCTGAAACCGCTAAGAATAATAACCAATATTGTGGAGGTTGAAAAGACACTTTTCTTATTCTCTCAAAAAGCAGCCTCGTCATTTTCCCTTTGCCTCTGGGTTGCCTCTGGTTTGATTTCAAACCCCAAATGGGTTCCACCAAAGCAAATCCAGAAAATGACAAGGAAGGAGATGCAAATAAAGGATCGGCACGGGGGAGTCTGGAAAGGAAGAGGTCCACCATTCATTCGGTCGTATTTATTGAGCTCTTACTGTGTGCAGAGCAGTATACTGTAGTAAGCGCTTGGGGAGATTTGTGTACAAAAACGTTCTGGACACGTCACCCCGCTCCTCAAAAAACTCCAGTGGTTGCCCATCCACCTCCGTATGAAGCAAAAACTCCTCAGTTGGCTTCAAAGCTGACCATCCCCTTGCCCCCTCCGACCTCACCTCCCTTCTCTCCTCCTCCAGCCCAGCCCGCACACTCCGCTCCTCTGCCGCCGCTCACCTCCTCACTGGTCCTCTTTCTCGCCCGTCCCGCCGTCGACCCCTGGCCCACGTCCTACCTCTGGCCTGGAACGCCCTCCCTCCTCAAATCTGACAGAAAATAGATTCTCCCCGCCCCGCGAAGTCTTATTGAAGGCCCATCTCCTCCGAGAGGCCTTCCCAGACTAAGCCCCGCTTTTCCTCATCTCTCGCTCCCTTCTGCGTCGCCCTGCCTTGCTCCCTTTGCTCTTCCCCTCTCTCAGCCCCAAAGCATTTATGTCCATATCTTGTAATTTTATATATTTGCACTGATGTCCGTCTCCTCCCCTCTAGCCCGTGAGCTCGTTGTGGGCAGGGAATGTCAGAGTTTAGTGTTGTATGGGAATAATGTTGGTATTTGTTAAGCGCTTACTAGGTGCAGAGCACTGTTCTAAGCGCTGGGGGAGATACAGGGTCGTCAGGTCGTCCCACGTTGAGGCTCACAGTTAATCCCCATTGTACAGATGAGGTAACTGAGGCCCAGAGAAGTAAAGTGACTTGCCCACAGTCACACGGCTGACAAGCGGCAGAGCCGGAATTCGAACCCATGACCTCTGACTCCCAAACCCCGGCTCTTTCCACCGAGCCACGCTGCTTCTCACTCGCCCAACCGCTTAGTAGAGTGCTCTGCACACAATAAGCGCTCGATAAAAACGATTGGATGAAGTATAGTGTAAAAGAGTTGGTAGACGTGGGCTCTGCCCACCACGAGCTTACATTCTCTGGTCTAAACTGGGAGGAATAATGATCAAAGACCATAGAGGTGAAAAAGACGCTTCTCCTGCACGTTTTCTTGGGTTGCCTCTGGTTTTATTTCAAACCCAAAGGATGCAACAAATGCAAAACAAATAAATGACAAGGAGGGAGATGCAGTTAAAGGGTCGGCTCAGGGGAGCCCGGAGAGGAAGAGGTCCACCATTCATCCAATCATATTTATTGAGCGCTTACTGTGTGCAGAGCACTGTATTAAGAGCTTGGGAGAGAAAGTCCGATAGAACAACAGACACGTTCCTTGCCCACAAGAAGCTTACAGAAGGACTCGGGTTCGAATTCCACCTCCACGACTTGTCTGCTGGGCCAGACCCTTCACTTCTCTGTGCCTCTGTTACCTCATCTGTAAAATGGAGATTAAGACTGTGAACCCCATGGGGGACGGGGACTGTGTCCAACCTGATTAGCTTGGTTCTTCCATCAGCGCTGAGTAATAATAATAATAATGGTGATATTTAATGTTGGTATTTGTTAAGTGCTTACTATGTGCAGAGCACTGTTCTAAGCGCTGGGGTAGACACAGGGGAATCAGGTCGTCCCACGTGGGGCTCACAGTCTTCATCCCCATTTTACAGATGAGAGAACTGAGGCCCAGAGAAGTGAAGTGACTTGCCCACAGTCACCCAGCTGACAAGTGGCCGAGCTGAGATTCGAACTCATGACCTCTGACTCCAAAGCCCGGGCTCTTGCCACTGAGCCACGCTAAGCGCTTACTACGTGCAGAGCACTGTTCGAAGCGCTGGGGTGGATACAGGGTCTGGCACATAGTAAGATCTTAACAAATAACAAATCTCTCCCCCGATTAGACTGTAAGCCCGTCGAGGGGCAGAGATGATCTCTATCTGTTGCCGAATTGTACATTCCAAGCGCTTAGTACAGTGCTCTGCACATAGTAAGCGCTCAATAAATAAATACTATTGAACAAATACCATTTGCAAAGGAATAAAGGAGGGGGTTGAGCAAAAAGAGAAGTCCCGGGTGCGAGGGAGATCCCGGAGAAGATTCTTCCATCTGGGGGTTTAGGGTCAGGGGGTGTGGGGTTGTGTGGAGGAGGGAAGGAAGGGGGAAATCACATCACCACACTCTCCCACCGAAAGATTCCCTTCCAGGGAAGAGTCTTCTGTTGTTGTTTCCGGTGTCGAACTTCCAGAAGGAAAACAAACATCGGATGGGGAGGTGATGGTGCGCGTGGGTGTGTATCTATTATAATAATAACCATGGTATTGGTTAAGCGCTTACTACGTGTGCAGCACGGTTCTAAGCGCTGGGGTAGATACGTGGTAATCAGGTTGTCCCTTGCTGGGGGCTCCCAGTCTTCATCCCCATTTTCCAGATGAGGTCACTGAGGCACGGAGAAGGGAAGTGACTTGCCCAAAGTCACACAGCTGACAAGTGGCAGAGTCGGAATTAGAACCCACGACCTCTGACTCCCAAGCCCCTGCTCTTGCCTAGCCCACTCTGCTTCTCTATACATAGCTATATACCAAAGATCTTTCTTTAAATAGCTATATATATATATGTATATCAAACTATTCTATATAGATCTACATACAGAGATATATCCAGATATATATAGAATATATATAAGATATAGAACATATATGTAAATCTATACATATCTAGATATATATAATCTAATAATAATAATAATAGTGTTGGTATTTGTTAAGCGCTTACTATGTGCCAAGCACTGTTCTAAGCACTGGGGTAGATAGAAGGTAATCGGGTTGTCCCACGTAGGTAGCTCACGGTCTTCGTCCCCATTTTGCAGATGAGGTCACTGAGGCCCAGAGAAGTGAAGTGACTTGCCCAAGGTCACACAGCTGACAAGCGGCGGAGTCAGAATTAGAACCCATGACCTCTAACTCCCCAGCCCCGGCTCTTTCCACTGAGCCACGTTGCATCTATCTACCTACCTACCTACCTACCTACCTATCTATCTATCTATCTATCTATCTATCTATCTATCTATCTATCAATCATCTATCTATCTATCTATCTATCTATCTATCTATCTATATCTATCTATCTCTATCTCTAGCTAGCTAGCTAGCTATCATCTCTCTCTCTCTATCATCTATCTATCTATATCATCTCTATCTATCTATCTATCTATCTATCTATCTATCTATCTATCTATCTATCTATCATCTATCTATCTATCTATCTATCTATCTATCTATCTATCTATCTATCTATCTATCTATCTATCTATCTATCTATCTATCTATCTATCTATCTCTCTCTCTCTCTCTATCATCTACCTACCTATCTATCTATCTATCTATCTATCTATCTATCTATCTATCTATCTATCTATCTATCTATCTATCTATCTATCTATCTATCATCTATCTATCTAATCTATCTATCTCTGTCTCTCTGTCTCTCTCTATCATCCATCATCTCTCTCTCTCTCTCTCTCTCTCTCTCTCTCTCTCTCATCTATCCATCAATCATAATAATAATGTTGGTATTTGTTAAGCGCTTACTATGTGCAGAGCACTGTTCTAAGCGCTGGGGGAGATACAGGGTCATCAGGTTGTCCCACGTGGGGCTCCCAGTCTTCATCCCCATTTTCCAGATGAGGTAACTGAGGCCCAGAGGAGTGAAGTGACTTGCCCACAGTCACCCAGCTGACAAGTGGCAGAGCCGGGAGTCGAACCCATGACCTCAGACTCCCCAGCCCGGCCTCTTTCCACTGAGCCAGGTTGCTTCTATATTTATATCTATCTATTTAGATATATGCATGTGTATAATCTAGATATGTGCTAAGGACTGGGGAAGGTTAACAATTTAAGCAGAAGAGAGTACAGGTATTTAGACTGTGAGCCCGTTGTCGGGCAGGGATTGTCTCCATCTGTTGCCCAATTGTACATTCCAAGCGCTTAGTACAGTGCTCTGCACACAGTCAGCGCTCAATCAGTACGATTGAACATATCTGGAGAAGCAGCGTGGCTCAGTGGAAAGAGCCTGGGCTTGGGAGTCAGAGGTCGTGGGTTCTAATCAAGCTTCTGCCACATGTCTGCTGTGGGACCTTGGGCAAGTCACTTCACTTCTCTGGGCCTCACTTCCCTCATCTGTAAAATGGGGATGAAGACTGTGAGCCCTACGTGGGACAACCTGATCACCTTGTATGCTCCCACAGCGCTTAGGGAATCAGCGTGGCTCAGTGGAAAGAGCCTGGGCCTGGGAGTCAGACAGAGGTCATGGGTTCGAATCCCGGCTCTGCCACTTGTCAGCTGCGTGACTGTGGGCAAGTCACTTCACTTCTCTGGGCCTCAGTTCCCTCATCTGTCAAATGGGGATGAAGACTGTGCGCCTCATGTGGGACAACCTGATGACCCTGTATCTCCCACAGCGCTTAGAACAGTGCTCTGCACAACGTTTAACAAATACCAACATTATTATTAAAGTGCTCTGCACATAGTAAGCGCTCAATAAATACTATTGAATGAATGAATACCCCGGCGCTTAGAACAGTGCTCGGCACAGAGTAAGGGCTTAAGAAATACCATTATCATCATTATCATTATTATTAATATATAGTTATACCTATACCTATGCGTAGATGCATAAATACATACATATATACACACACACTATCGGCTCGGTGGAAAGAGCCCGGGCTTGGGAGTCAGAGGTCATGGGTTCGAATCCCAGGTCCACCACTTGTCAGCTGTTTGACTGTGGGCAAGTCACTTCACTTCTCTGGGCCTCAGTTACCTCATCTGTCAAATGGGGATGAAGACTGTGAGCCCCATGTGGGATAACCTGATCACCTTGTATCCCCCAGCGCTTAGAACAGTGCTTTGCACGTAGTAAGTGTTTAACAAGTATCAACATTATTATTATTATTATTATTATAATCAAGTAGGACACAGTCCCATTTGAAGCTCACTCTGAGAAGCAGCGTGGCTCAGTGGCAAGAGCCCGGGCTTGGGAGTCAGAGGTCATGAGTTCGAATCCCTCCCCTGCCCCTTGTCTGCTGTGTGACTTTGGGCCAGTCCCTTCACTTCTCTGGGCCTCAGTTCCCTCATCTGGAAAATGGGGATGAAGACTGTGAGCCTCACGTGGGGCGACCTGATGACCCTGTGTCTCCCCCAGCGCTTAGAACAGCGCTCTGCACGTAGTAAGCGCTTAACAAATACCAACATTATTATCAATCTACCTATATAGAGGTATAATTAGCATGGCTCAGTGGCAAGAGCCCGGGCTTTGGAATCAGAGGTCGTGGGTTCGAATTCCGGCTCTGCCCATCAGCTGTGTGACTGTGGGCAAGTCACTTCACTTCTCTGGGCCTCAGTTCCCTCATCTGTCAAATGGGGATGAAGACTGTGAGCCCCACGTGGGACAACCTGATGACCCTGTGTCTCCCCCAGCGCTTAGAACAGTGCTCCGCACGTAGTAAGCGCTTAACAAATACCAACATTATTATATACACACACCTATACATATGTATCTCAAATCTATCTGTAATTTATTCCTGTATTTATTGATTGACATGAATGTCTGTGTCCCCCCGGTAAGCTGGCTGTGGGCAGGGACTAATCAGGGGTCTGCTAACCGTTGTGCCCCGTACTTTCCCAAGCGCTTAGTACAGTGCTGCGCACAGGGGAGGCGCTCCTTAGAGTCGACTCAATGACAGAATGCAAGGAGGGGAGGAGGAGGAGGAAGAAGAGGAGGGCGCAATCAGGGAAGGCTTCGTGGAGGAGGCCTCCGGGAGGCGCCGGGCTGGAGCACCGCAGAGGCGCATGCGCGGGGAGCAGGGAGGGGAGCGGGGAGGGGAGGGCCCGGGGGCGCATGCGCAGGGGCAGGGGCCCGGAGGGCGCAGGTCCGGAGGCGCATGCGCGGGGGGCGGGGCCGGAGTCGGAGGCAGGGAGAGGGGCGGGGCCGAAGGGGAGAGGGGCGGGGCCAAAGACGGGAAGGGGAGGAGCCAGAGGGTTGGTAGGGGGCGGGGTCAGAGAAAGGGGAGGAGCCTCAAGCGGGAAGGGGCGGGGTGAGAGGAGCGCAGAGGGGGCGGAGTCAGGGGAGGGGAAGGGGGCGGGGTCGGAGAAAGGGGCGGAGTCAGAGGAGGGGAAAAGGGGCGGGGTCAGAGGAGCGGAAAGGGGAGGGGTCAGAGAAAGGGGCGGGGTCAGAGGAGGGGGAAGGGGCGGGGCCAGAGGCGGGGATATGGGGCGGAGCCAGAGAAAGGGGGCGGAGTCAGAGGAGGAGAAAAAGGGCGGAGCCAGGGAAAGGCGGAGTCAGGGGAGCGGAAAGGGGGCGGAGCCAGAGAATGCGGGCGGAGTCAGAGCAGAGGAAGGGGCGGGGTCAGAGGCGGGGAAAGAGGGCGGAGTCAGAGGAGGGGGAAAGGGGCGGGGGTCAGGGAAAGGGGGCGGAGTCAGAGGAGGGAAAGGGGGTGGAGCCAGGGAAAGGGGCGGAGTCAGAGGAGGGAAAGGGGCGGAGTCAGAGGCGGGGAAAGAGGGCGGAGTCAGAGGAGAGAAAGGGGGCGGAGTCAGAGGAGGGGAAAAGGGCGGGGTCCGAGAAAGGGGGCGGAGTCAGAGGCGGGGAAAGAGGGCGGAGTCAGAGGAGGGAAAGGGGGCGGAGCCAGGGAAAGGGGCGGAGTCAGAGGAGGGAAAGGGGCGGACTCAGGGGCGGGAAAGGGGCGGACTCAGGGGCGGGAAAAGGGGCGGGGTCAGAGGAGAGAAAGGGGGCGGAGTCAGAGGCGGGAAAGGGGCGGAGTCAGAGGAAGGAAAGGGGGCGGAGTCAGAGGAGGGGGAAGGGGCGGGGTCCGAGGAGAGAAAAGGGGCGGGGCCAGAGCAAAGGGGCGTGTGGATGGGCGGGGCGGAGAGGAGCGTTTCGGGCGGAGTGTTGGCGGCGCATGCGCGGTCCGTCGGGGCGGGGGCGGGGGGCGGGGGGCGGAGGGCGGAGGGGGCGTCCCGGGTCGGTGGTGGTCGGGCGGCCGGCGGAGCTCGGGCGTCCCGGGTCATGTCCGCGGCCGCGCGTCCCCCCGCCTCCCGCTTCCCCCGCCGCCGCCGCCTATGCTGCCGCCGCTCCCGCGGGCGCGCAGCATGCTGCGGAGCGCTGCGCCCGGGGCCCGGGGCCCTTGGGGCGGGGGGTCTGCGCCGCCCCCGCTGCTGGCCGAGCTGCTGGCGGCCGCCGCCTGCTGCCTGGGCTTCGCCAACTCCCTGCGGGGCCACTTCGTGCACGACGACGTGTGGGCCATCGTGCACAACCCCGACCTGGCCGGACCCCGCCGGGCCGCCGCCTCCGCGCTCTTCTCCAACGACTTCTGGGGCAAGCCCATGGCCCACCACGCCAGCCACAAGTCCTACCGGCCCCTCTGCACGCTCACCTTCAAGTGAGTCCGCTCCCCGTCCCCCCCACCCCCCACCCCCCACCCCCCGGGCGCGCCACACTGCGCTCGGCGCTGCGCCCGCCCGGCCCGCGCCCCCTCTTCCCCTTCAAGAAGAGCGACGGGGTCCGGCCGGCGCCGACTGGGTGCCGAGCGCTGTCCTAAGCGCTGCGCCCTCCCTGCACCCCGCTTCCCTCCCTTAAGTAATAAGGGATGGCATCCGGGAAGCGCTTACTACGCGCCGAGCGCTGTCCTAAGCGCTGCGCCCTCCCTGCACCCCGCTTCCCTCCCTTAAGTAATAAGGGATAATATGGGTGAGCGCTTACTACGCGCCGAGCGCTGTCCTAAGCGCTGCGACCTCCCTGCACCCCGCTTCCCTCCCTTAAGTAATAAGGGATGGCATCTGGGAAGCGCTTACTACGCGCCGAGCGCTGTCCTAAGCGCTGCGACCTCCCTGCACCCCGCTTCCCTCCCTTAAGTAATAAGGGATGGCATCCGGGAAGCGCTTACTACGCGCCGAGCGCTGTCCTAAGCGCTGCGACCTCCCTGCACCCCGCTTCCCTCCCTTAAGTAATAAGGGATGGTATTGGGGAAGCGCCTACTAGGTGCCAAATAACGATGGTGTTTAAGCGCTTACTACGTGCCGAGCGCTGTCCTAAGCGCTGTCCTAAACGCTGCGACCTCCCTGCACCCCCGCTTCCCTCCCTTAAGTAATAACGATGGTGTTTGTTAAGCGCCTACTAGGTGCCGAGCGCTGTCCTAAGCGCTGCGACCTCTCGGCACCCTCCCTGCCATCCCTCAAGTAATAACGATGGTGTTTAAGCGCTTACTAGGTGCCGAGCGCTGTCCTAAGCGCTGCGACCTCCCTGCACCCCGCTTCCCTCCCTTAAGTAATAATGATGGTGTTTGTTAAGCGCTTACTAGGTGCCGAGCGCTGTCCTAAGCGCTGCGACCTCCCTGCACCCCCGCTTCCCTCCCTTAAGTAATAGGGATGGTATTGGGGAAGCGCTTACTAGGTGCCGAACGCTGTCCTAAGCGCTAAAACCTCCCTGCCATCCCTTAAGTAATAGGGATGGCATCTGGGAAGCGCTTACTACGTGCCGAGCGCTGTCCTAAGCGCTGCGACCTCCCTGCACCCCCGCTTCCCTCCCTTAAGTAATAATGATGGTGTTTGTTAAGCGCTTACTAGGTGCCGAGCGCTGTCCTAAGCGCTGCGACCTCCCTGCACCCCCGCTTCCCTCCCTTAAGTAATAGGGATGGTATTGGGGAAGCGCTTACTAGGTGCCGAACGCTGTCCTAAGCGCTAAAACCTCCCTGCCATCCCTTAAGTAATAGGGATGGCATCTGGGAAGCGCTTACTACGTGCCGAGCGCTGTCCTAAGCGCTGCGACCTCTCTGCACCCCCGCTTCCCTCCCTTAAGTAATAGGGATGGTATTGGGGAAGCGCTTACTCGGTGCCGAGCGCCGTCCTAAGCTCTGCGACCTCCCTGCCATCCCTTAAGTAATAACGATGTATTTGGTAAGCGCTTACTAGGTGCCGAGCGCCGTCCTAAGCGCTGCGGCCTCTCAGCACCTTCCCTGCCATCCCTCAAGTAATAACCATGGTATTTGTTTAGTGCTTACTGCGTGCCAAGCGCTGTTCGAAGCGTTGCGACCCCCCTGCTGTTCCCTCAAGTAATAACGATGGTGCTTATTAAGCTCTTACCGGGTGCCCAGCGCTGTCCTAAGCGCTAAAACCTCCCTGCCATCCCTTAAGTAATAGGGATGGCATCTGGGAAGCGCTTACTACGTTGCCAAGCACTGTTCGAAGCGCTGCGACCTCCCTGCACCCTCGCTTCCCTCCCTGCCATCCCTCAAGTGATAGGGATGGTATTGGGTAAGCGCTTACTAGGTGCCAAGCACTGTCCTAAGCGCCAAAACCTCTCTGCGCCCCCGCTTCCCTCCCTTCCGTCCCTTAAGTAATAGGGATGGTATTGGGTAAGCGCTTACTAGGTGCCCAGCACTGTCCTAAGCGCCAAAACCTCTCTGGGCCCCCGCTTCCCTCCCTTCCGTCCCTTAAGTAATAGGGATGGTGTTTGTTAAGCTCACTGGGTGCCAAGCGCTGTCCTAAACGCTGCAACCTCTCTGCGCCCTCCCTGCCATTTCTCAAGTAATAACGACGGTATTTTGTTAAGCGCTTACTATGTGCTAAGCGCTGCAACCTCCCTGCCACCCCTCAAGTAATAACGACGGTATTTTGTTAAGCGCTTACTATGTGCTAAGCGCTGCAACCTCCCTGCCCCCCCACTTCCCTCCCTGCCACCTCTCTTCCCCTTAAATAAGAACGATGGTATCTGCTAAGCATTTACTACGTGCTCAGCACTGTTCTAAGCGCTGTGACCACCCTGCACCCCCTTTTCCCTCCCTGCCATCTCTTAATAATAATACTGTTGGTATTCGTTAAGCGCTTCCTATGTGCAGAGCACCGTTCTAAGCGCTGGCGGAGATACAGGGTCATCAGGTCGTCCCACGTGAGGCTCACAGTTAATCCCCATTTTACAGATGAGGGAACTGAGGCCCAGAGAAGTGAAGTGACTCGCCCCCAGTCACACAGCTGACAAGTAATAACGATGGTATGCGTTAAGCTCTACGACGTGCCAAGCACTGATCTAAGCGCTGCAACCTCACTGCACCTCCCCGCTTCCCTCCCTGCCATCCCTTAAGTAATAACGTTGGAATATGTTAAGCGCCTACTAGGTGCCAAGCACTGTTCGAAGCGCTACACCCGCCCTTGCGCCCCCTCTTCCCTCCCTGCCATCCCTCAAGTAATAACGATGGTATTTGTTAAGCGCTTACTACGTGCCAAGCACTGCTCTAAGCGCTGCACACGCCCTGCACCCCCTCTTCCCTCCCTGCCATCCCTCTTCCCCTTAAGTAATAGGGATGGTATTTAAGTGCTTACTTTGTGCCGAGCACTGTTGTGAGCGCCGCGCCCGCCCTGCACCCCCTGTTCCCTCCCTGCCATCCCTCAAGTAGTAATGATATCGAAGTGCTTACTACGTGCCACGCACTGTTCTGAGCGTTGCACCCGCCTTGCACCCCCCTCTTCCCTCCCTGCCATTCCCCTTCCCCTTAAGTAATAATGATAGTGTTTGTTAAGCGCTTACTATGTGCCTAGCACTGTTCTAAGCCCTGCACCCCATCTTTCCCTTAATAACGATGGTATTTGTTAAGCGTTTTCTATGTGCCAAGCACTGTTCTAAGCGCCGCACCCTCCCTGCATCCCCTCTTCCCTCCCTACACCCCTTCTCTCCTCCCTACACCCCCTTTTCCCCCCTTGCATCCCTTCTTCCCCTTCCTCCCCACCCTGCAGTCCCTCTTCCCCGTAAATAATGATGGTATTTGTTATGCACTTACTACGTGCCAAGCACTATTCTAAGCGCTGCACCCTCCCTGCGTCCCCCTTTTCCCCCTCGCATCCCCTCTTCCCCCCGTATCTCTTCTTCCCCACCGTGCAGTCCCTCTTGCCCTTAAATAATGATGGTGTTTAAGCGCTTACTACGTGCCAAGCACTCTCCTAAGCGCTGCACCCTCCCTGCATCCCCCTTCCCCCCCTTGCATCCCCTCTTCCCCCGTATCCCTTCTTCCCCACCGTGCATCCCTCTTCTCCTTAAATAATGATGGTGTTTAAGCGCTTACTACGTGCCAAGCACTCTTCTAAGCGCTGCATCCTCCCTGCATCCCCCTTTCCCCCCTTGCATCCCCTCTTCCCCCCCCATACCCCTTCTTTCCCACCCTGCAATCCTTCGCCCCCTTAAATAATGATGGTGTTTAAGCACTTACTACGTGCCAAGCACTATTCTAAGCGCTGCACCCTCCCTGCATCCCCCTTTTCCCCCTTGCATTCCCACTTCCCCCCCCCCCCCCCCCCGTATCCCTTCTTCCCCACCGTGCAATCCCTCTTCCCCTTAAATAATGATGGTGTTTAAGCACCTATTACGTGCCAAGCACTATTCTAAGCGCTGCACCCTCCTCCCCCCTCCCCCCCCGGCACCCCCTTTTCCCCTGCCCCATGCAACCGTGTCTCCCGCCGGACAGCCGTGAGGTTTTGGGGGGCACGAGCCGAGGAGGGGGATCCCGTCTGGGATGGGATCGGGAAGAGGCCGGAGCCAAGTCGGGAAGACTTCCGAGCCTCGAGGGGCCGGACTTCGGACCAGCCGCCCGGGCCGGATCGTTCTGTGGCCTGCGCGGATTCTAGGGTTGGGCACCGGGAGATGGCAGACTTTTTGCTCCTCCCTGGCTGGGAGCCAAACCTGTCCAAGCTCCAGCCCCACTTAGGGGGGGAAAAAATGAGGAAAAGAACGCTCTGCGGAAAGATGCACCCCGCCAGGACGCCTAAACGGGCAGCGGGGAGAAGGGGTCAACCGTGTTACAATGGGTATCCGCCCCGGGTTGGTTGGCTCTAACCTTTGGGGTTATGATTCAGCATTTCTGCTAAAAAGCAATTTACCAGTGTAAAGGATCGAAAGAGCACGTCCCGTTTGTCCGGCCTGAGTTAATCTCGGCGAGCTACCCCCGCAAACGGAGGAGAAGCGATCGAGTCTCAGGAATAATAATGATGGTATTTGTTAAGCGCCTACTACGTGCCAGGGCGCTGGCGTGGATGCCGGCGAGTCGGATTGGACGCAGTCCCCGACCCACGTGGGGCTCACGGTCTCCATCCCCGTTTTCCAGATGAGGGAACTGACGTGGAGCGAAGTGACTTGGCCAAGGTCACGCAGCAGACCGGTGGAGGAGCCGGGATTAGAACCCACGACCTTCCGACTCCCAGGCCCGGGCTGTAGCCGCTCCTCCACGCTGCTTCTCTGTGCGCCGCTAGTCTGAGCCGGGAGTGCTTTCTTCACCCGGTCCTGGTCTCTCCCTGGATTTCGGCACCTCTTTTCCTTTTTTAATACCTTGGACGGTGCTGCTTTTGCTGATATAATACGGCATAGCGCTGGTGGCCTCCGTTGCTCGAGCCTCTTTGGCGAGGACGCTTATAGGAACCCGGCTGGGGAGAAATAAATATTCTAGGCGAGAAAGCAGGTGGCTGCCGTGGCTTGGGAAAGGAAACCAGTGCGATTAATAATGCATTCATAGGCTCTAGCCTTCCACGAAAACCGTATCATCCGCAGGAGGATGAAAATGACTCCCCCCCTCCCCCCCAAACTGCTTTTTGGAGCTTTCGAAAGAGAATTGCACTTGTCGGCACTGGACGGCTCCCGTGCTTTTCCGAATTTGGAGTTGTTAAGAGTACTTCCTGGTGGTACGATTGGAGAGAGGAATAACGAAGTGACTACTAGTCAATCGATTGTATTTATCGAGCGCTTACGGTGTGCAGAGCGCCGCGCTAAGGGCTTGGGAGAGAACGGTCTAACACAGTTGGTAAAACCGTTCCCTGCCCGCAAGGAGTTTGCCATCTAGAGAGGAGCACATTTTTAAGATTGATCCGGCCTTTGCACGTGAGCCCGTTGTGGGTAGGGATTGTTGCTGAATTATTCTGCCCAAGCGCTTAGTACAGTGCTCTGCAGACAGTAAGGGTTCAATAAATACGGTTGAATGAACGAGTGAATATTGTTAGAAATACCGTGGTCGTGTGAGACAGGTGCTTTCTGAGCTGAGGCCAACTACCGTGAATCCCCAGAGCTTCTTTATTCATTCAATAGTATTTATCGAGCGCTTACTATGTGCAGAGCACTGTACTAAGTGCTTGGAATTTGCAATTCGGCAACAGATAGAGACAATCCCTCAGCACTGTGCTCATTTGTATATATTTTTATTACCCTATTTATTTTGTTAATGAGGTGTACATCCCCTTCATTCTATTTATCGGGCTAATGTTGTCTTGTTTTTGTTTCGTTCTGTTTCGCTCTGCCGTCTGTCTCTCCCGATTAGACCGTGAGCCCGTCACTGGGCAGGGACTGTCTCTTTCTGTTGCCGACTTGTACATTCCAAGTGCTTAGTACAGTGCTCTGCCCATAGTAAGCGCTCAATAAATACTATTGAATGAAAGAATTCCTGCCCAATGACGGGCTCACAGTTTAGTGTTGTGTGTAGCACCACCTCAGCCACCTAAATGTAAATGGCTTTACTTGGCGGGCTTTACTTTGCGGTCCTTTTATACTTCCACCTTTATCAACTCCACGCCCAGCTACTTCTTTCCCCCGCCTTTGTTCTTGAAGTAGCCTTTGGTTATTATTTCTACAGAAAGTCAGTTTTACCCCTTCCTTCCCCCGACTTTCCCAGCACCGTCGCCCTCCCGTCTCACGAGCGTGTAAATTTGGCATTATCCTTGATTTCTCGCTCTCATTCAACCCGCATATTCAACCTATCACTAAATCCTGCCGGTTCGACCTCCTAAAAATCGTCCCTTTCCTCTCCATCCAAACGGCTGCCCTGTAAATCCAAGCACTTTTCCTGTTCCGTCGCGATTACTGTATCCTGCCTCCTTGCTGACCTCCCTGCCTCCCCACTCCACTCTCTCTCCCCACTCCAGTGTACGCTTCACCCAGAGCATTTTTCTGCAAAAACGTTCAGTCCTGCCCTCTCCTCAGGAACCTCCAGGGGTTGCCCATCCACCTCCACATCAAACACAAACTCCTCACCCTTGGCTTTAAAGCCCTCCGTCACCTTGTCCCCTCCTACCTCACCTCGCAATTTTCCTACTATAATAACCCAGCTGGCACACTTTGTTTCTCTAATGCCAACCTACTCGCTGGACCTCAGTCTCATTTATCTCACCTCCGGCCTCTCACCCGCATCCTACGTCTGGCCTGGAAGACCCTCCCTCCTCCTATCAGACAGATAATTGCTCTCCCCCGCTTCAAAGCCTTATTGAAGGCCCTTCTCCTCCAAGAAGCCTTCCCTGACTAAGCCCTCCTCTCCCCTTCTCCCACTCCCTTCTACATCACCCTGACTTGCTCCCTTTATTCATCTCCCCCTCCCAGCCCCACAGCACTTATATTCGTATCCATTATTTATATTCCTGTCTGTCTCCCCCTCTAGTAATAAGAATAATGATAACAATTCTGTTATCTGTTAAGCGTTTACTATGTGCCTGGCACTGTATTAAGTGATGAGGAGGCGGGAGAACACAAACAAATTGTCCCACAGGGGCCTCACAGTCTTAATCCCCATTTTGCCGATGAGGTAACTGAGACCCAGAGAAGTCAAGTGACTTGCCCAGGGTCACACAGCAGACAAGTGGCGGAGCGGGGATTAGAACCCACGACCTTCTGCCTCCCAGGCCTGTGCTCTAGCCACTAGGCCATGCTGCTTCTCCAGACTAAACTCATGCCGGGCAGGGAGCACGTCCGTTAGATTGTTTTATCGTCCTCTCCCAAGTGCTGAGTACAGTGCTCTGCACACAGTACGCGCTCAGTAAAGATGATCGATTCAGTCATCGGCGTTTGTTAGTCTGTGTGTACAACTCTGGCCCCAAATATTTTATAGCAACTGTTGGACGTCGCATCCTTAAGATTTCATCTGTTGTTGATTCTTTCTCTGACTTCCTATCGAATGCTAGCTGTTGGTATAAAATCTTGGCGATCATCACCCCGGCGCCCAGGATAATTTACAGGAGACCACATAGTTGAGAAGCAGCCCGGCCTAGTGGGTAGACGGCGGGCCTGGTGTCAGGAGGACCCGAGTTCTAATTCCGGCTCCGCCACTTGTCTGCTGTGTGACTTTGGGCAAATCCCTTCACTTCTCTGGGTCTCAGTTACTCATCTGTAAAATGGGGATTGAGACTGGGAGCCCCTCATGTGTCCAAACTGATTAATAGAGTGCACTGCACAGAATAAGCGCTCAATTAATACAATTGAATGAATTAGCTTGTATCTAGTAGAAGCAGCGTGGCTCAGTGGAAAGAGCCCGGGCTTGGGAGTCAGAGGTCATGGATTCGAATCCCCGCTCTGCCACTTGTCAGCTGTGTGACTGTGGGCAAGTCACTTTACTTCTCTGTGCCTCAGTTCCCTCATCTGGAAAATGGGGATGAAGACTGTGAGCCCCACGTGGGACAACCTGATTCCCCTGTATCTACCCCAGCGCTTAGAACAGTGCTCTGCACGTAGTAAGCGCTTAACAAATACCAACATTATTATCTAGCTCAGCACGTAGTACAGTGCCCGGCACATAATGAGTGAAATTCCAGGATAAAAAAAGTTTCTCCCATTGCACATTCAATCATTTCATTAGCTACAGCGCATCATTACCAGCCACAGGGGAAGCCTGAGAGACAGCTGGACCCCTACGTCTCTGTCCCCTAACCTTGTTTGCTTGGTTGAAGCGGACATGGGCCTCCATCAGAGGCAGACTCAGGACCTCGATGACAGTTCCAGGGGCTTCCCCGGGAGCTCCTCTGGGAGTCATATTATGGAGGTTTTGGAGGAGGACTTGAGAAGGGATGACTGTGCTGATGACAGCTTCTTTGGGAAAATGTGCCTGCCCCAATTGACCCATGTGCACACACCCCTCCCTCTCTCTCTCCCCAGCTGGCACACTTTGTTTCTCTAATGCCAACCTACTCGCTGGACCCTAGTCTCATTTATCTCACCTCCGGCCTCTCACCCGCATGTGCCTCTTTCTCTCTCTCACGCGCTTCCTCCCTTTCCCTTTCTCATTCTTTCTTTTGCCCGCTTTCTCTCTCCCTTTCTCTCCTTCTTCCACTTTCTCTTTTTCCCACTCTCTCTTTCTCCTCTGTCTTTCTCTTTCTCTCTTCCTTTCTCCCACTCCCTCTCTCTCTCCCTTTCTCCCCCTCCTTTCTCTTTTTCCCACTCTCTTTCTCCCACTCTCTCTTTCTCCTTCTCCCACTCTCTCTTTCTCCTTCTCTCTTTTTCTTTCTCCCTCTTTCTTACACTCTCTTTCTCCCTGCCTTTCTCTCTTTTTCTCCCTCTTTCTCTGTCTCCCTCTCCCTTTCTCCCTCTTTCTCCCTCTCTCTCTTTCTCCCTCTTTCTTTTTCTCTTTCTCCCTCGCCCCTTTCTCCTTCTGTCTATTTCTCCCTCGCCCCTTTCTCCCTCTTTCACCCCTCTTTCTCCCTCTTTCTCTTTCACCCTCTCTCTCTCTCTTCTCCCTCCCCCAAACACCCTTCATTGCACACTCTGGACAGAGATGCTTATGCTATCCTTGTGCAGTGTATGGAGGGCACCTCCCTCCGTCCCACCAGCTAAAGCCTGAATTAGTTAATCAGTCAATCATAGGCACTGTACTAAGCTCTTTGGAGAGTACAGTATAAAAGAGATCGTAGACACAGTCCCTGCCTACAATGATCTTACAGTCTAGAGGGGGATACAGACATTAATATAAATGACCTTAGGCAAGTCACTTGACTTCTCTGTGCCTCGGTTATCTCATCTGTAAAGTGGGGATGAAGATTCTGAGCCCTAAGAGGGACAGGGACTGTGTCCAACCCAATTATCGTGTATCGACCCCAGAGCTTAGTACAGTGCCTGGTGCAAAATACACACTTAACAAATGCCAAAATTATTATTAATTGAATAAATGCAGGAGATATGTACAGAACTGCTGTGGGCCTGAGTGGGGTTGGAGGTTTGAAGAAAGGCTGCAAATCCAAGTGCAAGGGGGATGCAGAAGGGAACGGAAGAAGAGAAAATAAGGGCTTAGTTGGGGAAGGCCTCTTGGAGGAGATGGACTTTTAATAAGTTTGAAGTCTGGGTGACATCACTTAAAATTACTCTCCCTCCCTTCAAAGCCTTATTGAAGGCCCATCTCCTCCAAGAAGCCTTCCCTGACAAAGTTCTCCTTTCCTCTTCTCCCACTCCCTTCTGCATCGCTCTGGCTTGTTCCCTTTATTCATCCCCCATCCCAGCCCCACAGCACTTATGTCCAGATCTGTCATTTATTTCTGTTAATGTCCATTTCCCCCCATCCATTCATTCAGTCTTATTTATTGAGTGATTATTGTGTACCGAGCACTGTACTAAGTGTTTGGGAAAGTGCAATACAGCAGTAAAGAGAGACAATCCCTGCCCACAGTGAGCTTCACAGTCTGGGGGTTGGGGGCGGGGAGACAGACATCAATACAAATAGACATCAATATAAATAAATAAAATAGAATAAAATAAAATAGAGTAATAATATATATCAATATGCAAAAGTGCTGTGGGGTGGGAAGGGGGAAGAGCAGAGGGTTGGGGGGGAGGGGAGGAGGAGCAGAGGGAAAGGGAGGGCTCAGTCTGGGAAGGCCTCCTGGAGGAGGTGAGCTCTCAGTAGGGCTTAGACGGGGGGAAGAGAGTTAGTTTGGCGGAGGTGAGGAGGGAGGGCGTTCCAGGCCAGAGGCGGGACGTGGGCCAGGGGTCGACGGTGGGACAGGTGAGAACGAGGGACCATGAGGAGCTGAGCGGCAGAGGAGTGGAGTGTATGGGTTGGGCTGGAGAAAGAAAGGAGGTGAGGTAGGAGGGGGCAAGGGGATGGACAGCTTTGGAGCCAAGAGTGAGGAGTTTTTGTTTCGTGCGAAGGTCGATAGGCAACCACTGGAGGTTTTTGAGGAGGAGAGTGACATGCCCAGAGTGAGCGTTTCTGTAGAAAGATAAACTGGACAGCAGAGTGAAGTATGGACTGGAGTGGGGAGAGGCGGGAGGTTGGGAGGTCACAGAGGAGGCTGATGCAGTCATCTAGGTGAGATAGGATGAGTGATTATACTATCGAGGTAGCAGTTTGGATGGAGAGGAAAAGGAGGATTTCAGCGATGTTGTGAAGGTGAGACCGACAGGATTTGGTGAAGGATTGGATATGTGGGTTGAACGAGAGAGAAGAGACAAAGGTAACGCCAAAGTTATGGGCTTGTGAGACGGGAGGGATGGCGGTGCACATAGTACAGTGCCTGGCACATAATAAGTGAAATTCCGGAAAAAAAAGTTTCTCCCATTGCACATTCAATCATTTCATTAGCTACAGCGCATCATTACCAGCCACAGGGGAAGCCGTGTTAGGGTTTGGGTGGGAAGATAAGGAGCTCTGCAGACTGTAAGCTCCCTGTGGGCAGGGAATGTGTCTGTTTACTGTTACATTGTACTCTCCCAAGTGCTTAGTCCAGTGCTCTGCACACAGTAAGTGCTCAATAAATATGACTGTCTCACTAAAAGCAACCCCTTGGCCTACTGTGTTGGAGATAGAGTGAGGCTTAGGCTTGTTACGAATCTAATGATCCTTTCAGATGACGGTGGGGTTGGGGTGGTGAGGGCATGTTGTGTATGTAGCTTCTGGTGGAGAGAACTGACCAGAGGGACTTGGCGGGGGAAAGCAGGAAGGTGAATGAGACACCCCGTGTCTCTTCGATTCTCGGAAGAGCTGGCCGGTAGATTCACCTCATCGTCCTCCATTCCAAGTATCCCAAGGCAATTAATTGCTAATCCTCCTGCAGCTTTTCAGATGGCTCTCTGGCTTCCGGCCAGACAAATGTTCATTGGCTAAAAGCGCCTCAGACAGATGTAGAGGAGTGTCTGAAAACCAACCCACACGTTGGTGATGTTCATACAGTACGTTGAAAGCTTGTGGTATGTGCAGCCAGCCCAGGATTGGGAAGCAAGCAAGGGGAAGCCCTCTTCCCCCCCGCCTCCCTCTCTCTCTCTTTTTTTTTTAAATGGTATTTGTTAAGCGCTTACTATGTGCTTGGCACTATACTGAACACTGAAGTAGATAGAAGCCAGTCAGGTGGGATACGGCCTATGGGGCTCATAGTGTTAATCTCCAATTTACTGATGAGGTATTTGAGTCCCTGATAGTTCAATCGTGTTTACTGAGAGCGAACTGTGTGCAAAGCACTATACTCAGCGCTTAGTACTGTACTAAGATAACATAAACTACTCTCTGTTTTTCACTTTGATCTCCGTGTCCCTCCACTGACTTAGCCAAGGGTAGGCCCTTGGGAAAATGTGCTTATCCTAGCCCCTTGCCTCCTGGATCACAAGGAGGAGGGAAGTGAAATTTAGGGCCTGCCTCTGCTTGCGTGAACACATTTTAAATTTATTGCTTTTGTCACTTTCCACCTTTTCATTGTCTACAACTGGGAGCCCCATTAGGGAATCCCATCTAATGCATTTATTCAGTCGTACTTATTGAGTGGCCTTCTGTGTACAGAACACTCTATTAATAATGTTGGTATTTGTAAAGCGCTTACTATGTGCAGAGCACTGTTCTAAGCACTGGGGTAGATGGAGGATAATCAGGTTGTCCCACGTGAGGCTCACAGTCTTAATCCCCATTTTACAGATGAGGTAACTGAGGCACAGAGAAGTGAAGTGACTTGCCCACACACGTGGGAGAGTACGAACAGACACATTCCTTGAGCTTATAGTCTAGAGGAGAAGTTTACATTTTGTCAATCCTTTGAACACTTAATGGACAGTCTCAGGCAATCGCATATAAACCGAATCCAGGCAACCATTTCTCTCATTGTAATGTGTCCTTCCACTGGTCTGGCTCTGAAAACGGGATTTTCCCTCTCTCCTCTCCTCTCTCCTCAGCTCTTCTCTCTTTCTCCTTTTGAAAAAGCCAATGTGGGTTTAGTAATTTAAAGATCCTAGAGGTAGTTTTAAATGGATCACTTTAGTTTCTTCTGTTTTTTCTTTTTCTGGTATTTGTTAAGTATTTACCATGTGCCAAGCACTGTACTAAGCACTGGGGTAGATAGAAGATAATCGGGTCGGACATAGTCCATGTCCCACATGGGGCTCACAGTCTTGATCTCCATTTCTGCAGATGAGGGAACTGAGGTTCAGAGAAACGAAGGCACTTGCCCAAGGTCACAGAGTAGGCAAGTGGCAAAGCTGGGATTAGAACCCAGGTCCTTTTGATTCCTGGACCCCATCCACTGTATCCACTAGGCCATGCTGCTGCTGCTTCCTTAACGCTTCCAGGAAATTGAAGAATGGATGCATTTTCCTTTCAAAAGCAGTATTCCCGAATGTATTTCTTCTGGGAGGGGGACAAAGAGTGGGGCAGAATCAAAATACATTTTTGGAAAAGTAATCGATGCCCATGATCTATCTCTATTCCCGAGTGGACAGTGCTGAAACATCTCCTTGTCTAGGCTTTCTCTGTGGCTGTGAAATCAAGAGGAAAAATGCAGAAAACCCGAGGATGCGGTATTGGCCTTGGATTAAAGCCCACGACAGAGGCTTACCGGAGCCTGAAAGCAACCTTATTGGAGAAAAATATCCTTATCACTTCCTGCCCTTTCTCTTGTAGGTGAAGACTTCACAGGAATAGCAATGGGAATGAAGCAAGTGGGAACCTTTAGCAACAACTAAGGGGCTCCAGCCTGTAGGGAAATCATTATAATGCAATGAACTTTCTAAGTACACCTTTTGAACCTGTAACTGAAGAAATCACTTTTATTTAAAGGAAGTAAGCACACCTTAGAGCCTAAACCAAGGGATATTTTGAAGTCTCCCTCCTTGGGGTTGCTGTACGCTCGTCTCAAGACTGTAAGCTCTTTGTAGGCAGGGAATGTGTCTGGTTATTGTTCTACTGTCTTTCCCAAGTGCTTAGTAGAGTGCTCTGCACACAATAAGGGCTCAATAAGTACGAATTAATGAATTGAACGAAAGTAAGAGCAACTGGGAGGTTTCTCCTTAATTTTGATGCGGTTCTTCCTGAAGGCAGCCAGGGTGGTTTAATCTTTAGTCCTGATAATTGAATATGTATTATCAGATTGTATCATGATATTGAAATGTAAAATAAACATCCCAATAGTTCTGTATGGCAGGAAGTCTTCTTGTGATCTGTGAGCCAGTTGTTGGGCAGGGATTGTCACTATTTGTTGCCGAATTGTACATTCCAAGCGCTTAGTACACTGCTGTGCACATAGCACTCAATAAATATGATTAAATTGAATGAATCCAGATGGAGAAACAAAGTAGGCTCTCCAGACCATAACAGGGTTTTGTATATTGCATCTTCTCCAGGGAAGCAGCGTGGCCTAGCGGAAGGAGCACGGACCCAGGGGTCCGAGGTCATCCGTTCTAATCCCGGCTCCGCCATTTTTCAGCAGTGTGACTTTAGGCAAGTCACTTCACTTCTCTGGGCCTCAGTTACCTCATCTGGAAAGTGGGGATGAAGACTGTGAGCCCCATGAGGGACAGGAACTGTGTCCAACCTGACTAACTTGTATCTACCCCAGCATTTAATACAGGCCTGGCACATAGTAATGATGATATTTGTTAAGCTCCTACTATGTGCCAACCGTAACAAATACCATAAAAAGGCCTTCCCCAAGTAAACCCTCATTTCCCCTATCCTCCCACCTCTTTGGGTCAACTAACTAACTTGCCTGTGTAACGCTTCTGCATTTTGATACCCACCCCAGCCCATCAGCCCTTTTATGCATATCTTTATACTCTACTATTTTCCCTTACCTGAAATTTATTTTAATGTCTGTCTTCCCCAATTAACCCGTAGCTTGCTGTAGGCAGAAAATGTGTCTGCCCACCCTGTTGTATTGTATTCTCCCAAGTGCTTCGAGTTCTCATCCCAGCTTCTCTACTTGTCTGCTGTTTGACCTTGGGCAAATCACTTCACTTCTCTGTGCCTCAGTTACCTCATCTGTAAAATGGGGATTTAGACTGTGAACCCCACGTGGGGACAGGGACAATGTCTACCCCTATTTGCTTGTATCCACCCCAGCGCTTAGTACAATGCCTGGCACAGAGTAAGCGCTTAACAAATACTATTAGTATTATTATTATTAGTGAAGCAGTATGGCGTAATGGATAGGGTATGGGCCTGGGAGCCCAAAGGTCATGGGTTCTAATCCCGGCTCCACTACTTGTCTGCTCTGTGACCTTGGGCAAGGCACTAGACTTCTCTGGGTCTCAGTTACTTCATCTGTCAAAAGGGGATTGAGACTGTAAATCCCATGTGGGACAGGGACTGTGTCCAATCTGATTAACTTGTATCTGCCCCAGCACTCAGAACAGTGCTTGACACATAGTAAGCACTTAACAAGTACTAGAATTACTATTTAGAATGATTATTCACACAGGAAATGTTCAATAAATGCTATTGACGATAATGATGATAGATCAGCTGTAAACTTTATTATTTTATGTTGATAATTGTGATATTCACTAAATGCTTACTATGTACTAAGCACTGTACTAAGTACTTGGGTGGAGGCGAGCAAATCGGGTTGGACACAGGCCTTGTCCTACATGGGGCTCACAGTCTTCACCCCCATTTTACCGATGATGTAACTGAGACCCAGAGAAGTAAAGTGACGTGCTCAAGATCACACGGCAAACAAGTGGTGGAGCCGGGATTAGAACCTAGGTCCTTCTGACTCCTAGGTCCGGGCTCTCCAAGCGCTTAGTAAAGTTTTGTGCATAAGATACTCAGTAAATACCAATAATAATCATAATGATGGTATTCGTTAAGCGCTTACTATGTGCCAAGCACTGTTCTAATCTTTGGAGTAGATACAAGAACATCAGCTTGTCCCACGTGGGGCTGACAGTCTCCATCCCCATTTTACGGATGAGGTAACTGAGGCCCAGAGAAATGAAGTGACTTGCCTAAAGCCACACAGCTGATAAGTGGCAGAGGTGGTATTAGAACCCACGACCTCGGACTCCCAAGCCCGGGCTCTTTCCACTAAACCATGCTTGATTGATTGACTAATTCCTGCCCAAGTAGCAACTTTGGATGTACTGCTTTTCCCTGGGAAATTCTTCCTGCCAAACGAGAATGATTCAACGAGCTACTCAGGGGTTGTGGATAATTAGTTTATATTAATATCCGTTTCCCCCTTCAGACTCTAAGCTCATTGTGGGCAGGGAATGTGTCTGTTTATTGTTAGATTGTCCTTTGCCAAGCGCTTACTACAGTGCTTTGCACACATTAACTGCACAATAAATACGATTCAATGAATAAATGAATGAATGGTTTATGTGGTCTCAGCTTAGATCTATGAAGAAACTCAGGTGGGCAGACAGGCATCATTTTCAAAGGTGAGGCGAAAAACAGCATGGTCAAGTGAAATGAGGACGGGCCTGGGAGTCAGGACCTGGGTTCTAATCGCACCCCACTTATCTGCTGAGGGACCTTGGACAAGTCACAACACTTCTCTGGGCCTCAGTCCCCTCATCCGTAAAATGGAGATGAAGACTGTGAGAGCCCCATTTGGAACAGGGACTGTGTCCCACCTGATTAGCAGTGCTGGACACATAGCGCTTAACAAATGCCATCATTTTTATGTTTATTACTGGTATGGGCAAGGGGTGGGGGGTGGGTTGTGTGGCTTGTGGGAAAGAACACGGGCCTTGTAGTCAGAGGACCTGGGTTCTAATCCCAGGTCTGCAAATTACTTCCTGTAAGCCCGTCAGTGGGCAGGGATTGTCTCTATCTGTTGCCGAATTGTCCATTCCAAGCACTTAGTACAGTGCTCTGCACATAGTAAGCGCTCAGTAAATACTATTGAATGAATGAATGAATGACCTTGGACAAGTCTCTTCACTTCTATGTGCCTCTGTTTCCTCAGCTGTAAAATGGGGATTCAATACCTGTTCTCCCTCCTTACTTAGACCGTGAGCCCCATGTGGGACAGGGTCAGTGTCCAACCAGTTAAACTCGTATCTGCCCCAGAGTTTAAGGATGTAACAAATACCGTAGTAGTAAGTAGGCAGAGGAACAAATATTTAATCCCCATTTTACGGTTGAGGAAACTGAGGCACAGAGACGTGCTGGGATTTGCCCAAGTTTAAACAGCAAATAATGGGCAGAACTGGGATTAGAACCTGTACTCTTTCCACTAAGTCACGGTGCTTCTTTTTGAAGTTTAATGGGCCCAAGATGTGTTGAGACTCTAGACTGTAAGCTCGCCGTGGGCAGGGAACATGTCTACCAACTCTGTTATATTGTGCTCTCCCTCAGTGCTCTGCACACAGTAAACGATAACATTTGCTGAGTGATCTCCCAAGGGCTTAATACAGTGCCCTGCACACAGTAAGCACTCCATATTGACTGACTGACTCTAGGCAGAGCCTGTATCAAGTGCTCAAGAAAGTACCATAGAAGGAAAAGGCGTAACCTTTGCCCGCAAGGAGATTACAGTCTATCTTGGGAGACAAATATAAAATAAATTAAAAATAGGAAGAAGTCCTTAAATAGAATACGTGAGACAATGGGCACAAATGTGTAACGGGAAATAGGGAATGGAAAAACGCTAAGGCAGTTCAAAGGTGCTGAGACGATACTAGAGAGTATGTGAAGAGAAGAAAAATTAATCACGGAAAGCCTTCTGGAAGAGGTGGGGCTTCAGGAGGGTTTTAAAGGTTGCGGGGGGTGGATTTGGGGGTTGAGAGGATATGAGTCAGGTGTAGTGGGTCAGTCATATTTATTGAGCACGAATTATTTTTATCAAGTGCCATCGAGTCATTTCTGATTCACAGCGACTCTATGGATGTACTTTCTCCAGAACGTCCTGTCCTCTGCCACGATCCGTAACCTTGCTAACGGTTCTTCCGTTATCGTCATTACGGTCTCTCTCAGTCTAGCCGCCGGGTTGCCTCTTTCACGTTTTCCCTGGACTTTTCCTAGCTTTAGTGTCTTCTCCAGAGAATCAGTTCTCCTGATTATGTGTCCAAAATCTGCTCATCTAAGTCGAGTCAATTGGCCTACCAAAGACCACTTTGGTGTAATTTGTTCCAGAATCTATTTGTTTGTTTTCCGGGCTGTCCACGGTATTTGCAAAAGTTCATTCATTCATTCAATTGTATTTACTGAGCGCTTACTGTGCAAAGCACTAACTAAGCGCTTGGGAGACTACAATATAATACCAGACACATTCCCTGCCCGCAACAAGCTTACAGTCTAAAGGGGGTGACAGACAATAGTATAATTAAAATGACAGATATGGACATAAGTGTTGTGGGGCTGGGAGGAGGGATGATGATGATGATGGTACTTGTTAAGTGCTTGGTAAGACACTTCAGTGCTCTGTGCCTCAGTTACCTCATCTGTAAAATGGGGGTTGAGATTGTCAGCCCCACGTAGATAGGGACTGTGTCCAACCCATTTTGCTTATATCCACCCCAACGCTTAGGATAGTGCCTGGTGTATATTAAGTGCTTAGCAAATGCCATTATTATTATTGTTATTGTTATCGAGTCTCTGCACCCCTCCGCTCCGTGCTCCAGAAGACAGGGAGTCACTTAGCCTTTCATTGGAGGGACTGGAGAGTTTAAATGCGTCTCAGCTCCTGGCTGATTTAAGATCCAGTTTCTAAGCAAGGATCTTCCGTTCCCTTGCTGGACTTAATGGTGTCCGTAAGAAAGGGAGGGCTTGGAGGAAACATAATGATCCTCCCTGATCTTCCATCTCTTGTGTGAAAGCCTGAAGAAGCACAGTCATAATTCCTGTGACACCAAGTGGAAGGCAGGATGGTAAACATCTGTATCCTTCAGGGCTAAGACCAGTCTAGTGTGATTTATCTATCAGCTCTAGCCACATTCTAATGGAAGAGCAAAGAGCCATTCCAATAATGTCTGTTCTAGGGTTTCTAGTAGGAATTCTTATTTTTCTGCTCATTGGTTGAGCCAAAAAAGGAAAAAAAAACCACAACATTTTATTTTATAGTAGGATGAGTGAGGTGAAACAGCACTGAAAGGCCTGCATCTTCTCAAACTTCACCTCTCCACTAAAAATGATCAGAATGGTCTCTGTGAAAGAGATTATCTGACATTTTGTGGCTGGTAATGATCTCCACTGGGACTCCCTTCCTTGGAGTTTTTTTAAGGTCTTCTTTCAAAAATCTCATTGTCAATTTCCAGGAATCGTAGGGTTTATTAAGTGTTTCACTATGTACCGAAATACGGTGTCAAGCGCTGGGAGAAATACACGTTAATTGGACCAGAATGCAATTCCTGTCCCCCGTGGGCTTCACAATCATTGAAAAGGTATTGTATCCCCATTTTACAGATGAGGAAAGTGAGGCACAACATGGTTACATTCATTCATTTGTATTAAGCGCTTCCTGTGTGCAGAGCACTGTACTAAGCACTTGGGAAAGTACAATACAACAATAAACAGTGACATTCCCTTGCCCAAGGTGACTCAGCAGATAAGTGGTAGAGCTGGAATTAGAACTGAAGACTTCTGATTCCCAGAGGTATTTTCAGTTTTATTTATTTATTTTTTTTGCAGCATATGACTAGCATTTGACGTAGGTGAGGGGGAACAAAATGAACAAGGTCCTCTTTGAAATGAATAGTGGATCGAGGAAAAGTGTCTGGGTGAAAAATGGATAAATCTACCTCCTTCCCCATCCCACAGCACTTGTGTATATTTGTACATATTTATTATTCCATTTATTTTATTAATGAAGTGTATATATCTATAATTCTGTTTATTTTGATGCTATTGATGCCTGTCTACTTATTTTGTTTTGTTGTCTGTCTCCCCCTTCTAGACTGTGAGCCTGTCGTTGGGTAGGGATTGTCTCTCTCTCTTGCTGAATTGTACATTCCAAGCGCTTAGTACAGTGCTGTGCATACAGTAAGCGTTCAATAAATATGATTGAATGAATGACTAAATACATTTTCCATAAATTCTTTCTAGCCACCATCAGGCTGGGGTGTAAAGTACTGAATTTGAAATTCTGCTTGGTGATCTGTTATCTTTAAGTAGTGGTGCTTTTTTTTGATTGTTTTTTTTCCCTCATATATTCTGAATGTTCAGAATATACCACCTGATGTTTTTTTCACAGTTTTTTTTCCCTGCTACTGGAGTAAATGAGAAGAGCCACCATGATGATTAAGGGCCATGCTTTTTTTTTTCAGCTACTGGAGTAAATGAGAAAAGCCACCATGATGAGTAAGAGCCGTGGGGGGGGATTTGCTTTAAGATGAAAAATGAAAAGAATCAGGTGTCATTGAATAAACGATCACTAATTAATGTAGAACTAGTATAATAGGTGGTACATTTCAAAGATGGCAGAAGTGTAGAACAATTGAGAATGGAAAAAAATAGAGGAATTTTGGGAATAGAAGAAACAGAACAATAAGCAAAAAAGTACAGTACAACAATAAACAGACACATTCCCTGCACACTATGAGCTGATATTCTAGAGGGAGAGATGGACATTAATACAAATAAATAAATGACAGATATGTACATAAGTGCTGTGGGGATGGGAGAAGGGGAGAGCAATGGGAGCAAGTCAGGGCGACACAGGAGTGAGAGAAGAGGAAAGGAGGGTTTAGTCAGGGAAGGCCTCTTGGAGGAGATGGACCTTCAGTAGGCTTTGAAGAGGAAGTCATTTCATTTTCTGTCAGATATGAGGAGGGAGGGCGTTCCTGGCCAGAGGCAGGATCTGGGAGAGGGGTTGACGGCGAGGTAGATGAGATGGAGGCAGAGTGAGAAGGTTAGCATTAGAGGAGTGAAGTGTGTGGGCTGAATTGGAGTAGGAGAGTTGCTGGTACTGTATGCAGAGCACTGGACTGGGTGCTGGGAAATAGTCTACAAGGGGGTTGGAGTGTGTGGAATTCCGTCATCCCCCCATCAGGCCGCCTGGAACAATAGAGTGGAGGAGCACAGAGTCTCCATCAGCCAGTCAATCGGTTTTTCTTATTAGTGCTTCCTATGTTTTGTGTCAAGTTCTTATCCAGGTGCTGGGGTAGAATCGAGTTCAACAAAGTCGCTATCCCCCATACAGCCTACACTCTACGTAGGTGGGAGTGGGATTTATTTCCCATTTTACAGATGTGGTCACTGAGGCACAGTTAAGTGTCTTGTTCCCCCAAAGAGATCGCCAGTCTTTTCACCCCATCCAGTTTTCTCAAGTCATCAAGCCCCATTTGGCCTCTGTACCCTTGATGACTAAATCGCCCTCAAAACCACCCTCTCTACTGAACTCAACTCACTCGCTCTCCTGTCCCTTCGTCCGTCTCATACCATTAATCCACTGCCCTGGATAATGTCCACAGCCAGCTTCCGCAGATCGCTGCTGGTGGAAATCCAGATATCAGGCTGAGTTCGTCCACCTGAAGTTCATCCTTTCCTGTTTTAACTCTGCCCGGCAACATTATTTCTCCATCCTTATGGACTCCCATGCCCATTGCCCTCATCAGTTCCACACTTTTAACTCTCTTCAAACCCTCCGCCCCCCCCCCCCCCCACCTCTCCCTACCATCTCTTGCTCCTAATGACTTGGCCACATTATTGAGAAAATGGAAACCATCAGGTGTGTTCGTCCCAAATCTCCACTGCTCCTCACCAGTCCTTCCCTCTCCTGCTCCTTCAGCTGTCCCATCTTTTCTAGCAAAATCTACCCCGCTCACCTCACATCCAACCCCATTCTGTCACACCTTATCAAAGCGCTTGCCCTCTCCCTTCTCTCTGTGACCGCCATCTTCAACCTTCAGTCTCCAGTGGCTTTCCACCCACTACTTTCAAACATGCTCACTTCTCCCCATCCTAAAAAAACCCTCCCTTGACCCGACGGCTCAATCCAGTTATCTCCCTCCTACCATTTCTCTCCAAACTCCTTGAGTGAGTTGTCTACATCTGTAGTTTCCACTTCCTGTCCTCCAATTCTTTCCTTGATCCCCTCCAATCTGGCTTCCACCCGTTCACTCCACAGAAACTCCTTTCTCAAAGGTCACAGATGATCTTTTTGGCAAATCCAACAGGCTCCATTCCATCCTAATCCTCCTTGACCTCTCAGTCGCCTCTGACACCGTCGGCCACCTCCTTCTCCTGGAAACATTATCCAACCTCGGCTTTACTGACACTCTCTTCTCCTGGTTCTCCTCCCAGCTCCCGGGCCGCTTCTTCTTAGTATCCTACATGGGCCCCTCCTCTGCCTTTCTTTCACTCCCTTCTGCATCTCCCTGACTTGCTTCCTTTATTCATCTCCACCCCCGATCTCACAACACTTACGTACTTATCCCAAAATTATTTATTTGTGTTAATGTCTGTCTCCCCCTGTAGACTGTAAACTTGTTTTGGGCTTGGAATGTATCTATTTATTGTTATAGTCTCCCAAGTGCTTAGTTCAGTGCTCTGCACACAGTAAGCACTAAATAAATACCATTGATTGATTGAAGTATAGAGCAGGATGCAGTACAGACACATCAGGGAGAAAGAGCCGACCAAACAGTTGAAAGTACAAATATATGAAATACAAATTTATAAAGAGCTATATACACAGCTGCTGAGGATAGGATTAAAGTAGTTATCCCGGCTGGATTATTGCATCAGCCTCCTCTCTGATCTCCCATCCTCCTGTCTCTCCCCGCTCCAGTCTATTCTTCATTCCACTGCCCGGATCTTCTTTCTACAGAAACGCTCTGGGCATGTCACTCCCCTGCTCAAAAACCTCCAGTGGTTGCCTATCAACCTTCACGTGAAACAAAAACTCCTCACTCTTGGCTTCAAAGCTGTCCACCCCTTGCCCCCTCTTACCTCACCCACCTTCTCTCCTCTCCAGCCCAGCTGGTACACTCTGCTCCTCTGCTGCTGCTGACCTCCTCATGCTCCCTTGTTCATGCGTGTCCCACCTTCGACCCCTGGGCCATGTCCTCCCGCTGGGCCGGAATGCCCTCCCTTCTCACCTCCGCCAAACTAACTCTCTTCCCTTCTTCAAAGCCCTACTGAGAGCTCCCCTCCTCCAGGAGGCCTTCCCACACTGCATCCTCCCTTCCCCTCTTCCCCTCCTTCCCTCCCTGTTCTCCCTCCTCCCTCCCTCTGCTCTTCCCCCTTCCCCTCCCCGCAGCACTTGTGCATACTGGTATTTATTATTTATTACTCTATTTATTTTGTTAATGTGTGTATATCTATGATTCTATTTATCTTGATGATATTGACATCAGATTACTCGTTTTGTTTTGTTGTCTGTTTTCCCCGTTCAGACTGTGAGCCTGTTGTTGGGTAGGGATTGTCTCTATCTGTTGCCAAATTGTACATTCCAATCACTTAGTACAGTGCTCTGCACATAGTAAACGCTCAATAAATACGATTGAATGAATGTTTATAGTTTTATAGTCATTCATCTTGGCTAGCAATCTTCTGGTAGTATTTTTTTTCCCCTTTTAATAAGATGGTTGAGTGAATTAGGGCTTCTTTGGATGTTTGAGAATATGTAAAGAAACCACCATGTGAGTGGAAAAACAGAAATTTATCTCTTGACAACTTGATCATATGGCCTAGTTTCTCTTTGTTATTTTGACAGAAAAAGTCTGGGAGATGTTTAACTTTGAAATGTTTCTTCTCTGTTTGGTACAGGCAGTAGCTGTCTTCCAAGAGACAGCTTTATACTGCTTTCCAAAAATGCTAGTTTCCCATCAGCCCAGCCAGGAGTTTCAATCTGTATTTCGATAAAGCAGCCATTCAGTTTCTTTATTGCCAGGACTTTTCTTAGCATTTACGACACCCACACACCTCTTCCCCTCCCTCCCTCCCTCCTTGAAAATAGTAAGTGGAGCATAGCTTTTGGAAACAGAAATGTGGAAGCAACCAAGAAACAGTTATCCCTGTCCAGGCCCCCCTCTTCAGATGTTTTTGATTAAGGTTTTAATCAGACAGTGGTATTTATCGAGAGCTTATTGTATGCAGAGCTTGGGTGAGTACAATAAAGCAGTATAACAGACAAATTCCCTGCCTGCAGGGAGCTTACAGTCTAGTGGGGAAGACAGGCATTTAAATAAATTACAGCTAGAGGAGGTAATAGGGTTTAATGATATACACTCATGTACTTTGGGGTCAGAGGGAGTGGGAAGTCGTACCTAAGTTATTAGGGGTTGAAGACTAAAGCGCATCAGTGACCCAGGAAGTTTCAAGTGTTTCCAGTTTTAACTGTAGTTTTTGGAGTGCTTGGCTTCTTTCTTGGCTTAGGCTGCTCTCTGGATCCCTGATGAAAATGACTCAAACCCCAGATGAGGCAGCCTCCTGTGTCTCCCCACTCTAGTCCATATTTCACTCTGATGCCTGGATCATTTTTCTACAGAAATGTTCAGGCCAAGTTTCCCTACTCAAGAACCTCCAAGTGGTTGCCCATCCACCTCTGCATCGAACAAAAAATACCTCACCATTGGCATTAGAGCACTCAATCACCTTGCCCCCTCCTGCCTCACCTCACCACTCTCCTATTTCAACCCGGTCCGAACATTTCGCTCCTCCATTGCCGACCTACTCACTGCACCTCGATCTCGTCTGTCTCACCACAGACGTCTTGCCCACGTCTTTCTCTGGCCTGGAACTCCCTCCCTCTTCAAATCTTTCAGTGACTCTCCCCCTTCTTCAAAGGCTTATTGAAGGCACATCTCTCAAAAGGCCTCCCTGACTAAGCCCTCATTTCCTCTTCTCCCACTCCCTTCTGCGTCACCATGATTTGCTGCCTTTATCGCTCCTCCAGCCCCACAGCACTTATGTACATATCTGTAATTCATTTATTTCTATTTTTGTTTGTCTCCCCCTCTAGTCTTTGAGCTCGCTGTGGGCAGGGAATGTGTCTACCAACTCTATTTTACTCTCTCAAGCACTTAACAATGATCTGCACATAGAAGGGCTATATAAATATGATTGACTGAGGGTGCTGAAAATTGCATATTTAAAAAATGATTTAAAATGAACTCCACTAGATTGCACACTCCTCCATGAGGTTACAAACCTGTCCAATAGATGATAAAATCAGTGAATGCGCTCGTCGCAGGCAGGGGATATTTCATTGTTGTATTGTACTTTCCCAAGCTCTTAGTACAGTGCTTTGCAGACAGTAAGTGTTCAATAAATGCTATTGAATGGAGAGCAGGATCTACCAACTTCATTGCACTGAGCTCTCCCAGAAGCTTAGTATAGTGCTCTGCATAGAATAAATGTTCAATAAATATCATATGGTGATTGAAATGGGTATTTTTCAGAGCCTAGATTACTGAATGGAGGCTGCTTGTTTCCAGGGTGTTTAAATCATCATTGTCATCATCAATGGTGTTTATTGAGTGCTTTCTGTGTGCAGAGCACTGTACTAAATACTTGGGAGAATTTAAATTCCTGCAGTGAGGAATCTCTGATATCTGCCTTTTCAAGTGATTAATATAGATTAAGAGAGAGAGAGGGGTAGAGAGAGAAGGAGGTAGAGGGGTTTATGTGGTCATGTGGTCCTGTTCTGGAATAGTAAACATCCACAGTATTTACTATTAGAGGGTTTTCATTAATTACAATAATAATAGTACTTGTTAATAATAATAATGTTGGTATTTTTTAAGTGCTTACTATGTGCAGAGCACTGTTCTAAGAGCTGGGGTTGATACAGGGTAATCAGATTGTCCCTCGTGAGGCTCACAGTCTTAATCCTCATTTTACAGATGAGGGAACTGAGGCACAGAGAAGTGAAGTGACTTGCCCACAGTCACACAGCTGACAAGTGGCGGAGCTGGGATTTGAACCCATGATCTCTGACTCCCAAGCCTGGGCTCTTTCCACTGAGCCACGCTGCTTCTCTAAGTGCTTACCATGTGCAAAGCACTGTTCTAAGCCCTGGGGTAGATACAAGTTAACCAATCCGTGTTGCACATTGGGCTCACACTCTTAATCCCCATTTTTTACAGATGGGGTAACTGAAGCCCAGATAGGTGAAGGGACTTGCCCAAGGTCACACAGCAGACAAGTGGTGGAGCCGACATTAGAACCCAGGCCTGTGCTCTATCCACTACACCACTTCTACTGCCTTAAATCGAAAAAGAAAGCAAGAGGCAGTGTTCTGGAAGCATACAATAGCCCCGGAGCCAAAGTGGATCAACTTCCTTTCAGAACAAGAGGGTATTGGCAAATTTTGGTGATAGAGAAATATCTACTCAGAGGGAAACAGTGGTAATAATAGTATTTATTAAGCTTTGAGTAGAGCACTGTGCTAACTGCTGGGAAGTAGCATGGCCCAGTGGATAGAGCAAGGGACTGAAAGGCAGAAGGACCTGGGTTCTAATCCTGACTCCGCTACTTGTCTGTTGGGTATCCTTGGGCAGGTCACTTCACTTCTCTGGCCCTCCGTTCCCTCAGCTGTAAAGTGGGGATTAAGACCGTGGTGCCCCAACTCGATTATCTTGTATCTAATGCAGCATTTAGTACAGTTCCTGCCACATAATAAGCATTTAACAAATACCATTAAAGAAAAATAAATGTTTCTGGTGTTCCATAGTGGGGCGTTGGATTGGGCAATTATCACAGCATGAGTTTTTTGTGACATGAGGTTTTAAAAGAACGTAACCCCTGAATTATAGGAAAACAGGGCACACCCATTTCTTTGATGGTTAGGGGAAAGATCAGGTGATCTTTTAAGTTTCCTCTCATCCCTCAGTTATTCAGGACCACAGTCCCCTTTTGCATGGGGTTAGAATTCTTACCCCTCCTTTGCCTCACGAGACATGGTGTTTCTCAGGCCTGTTCATTGTCCTCGGACTCTTCTTGTTCACCAGTCTCTTCTTGTTCACGCTCTCCCTTCTGCCTCTGACTCGGTCTCCCATCACAGGATGATAATAACTTAATAATAAGTTAAGTGCTTACTATGTCAAAGGAAAAAAGGAATGAAGCCTTTGGCCAATTCCAAATCAATCCATCAGTGGCATTTATTGAGTGTTTACTGCATGCAAAGCATTCATTCATTCAGTCGTATTTATTAAGTGCATACTGTGTGCAGAACACTGTACTAAGCACCTGTGAATGTACAATACAACAATTAATAGTGACATTCCCCCCACACAAAGAGCTCACAGTCTTGGGACAAGGGGAGATGGACGTCAATACTAATAAATAAACACAATTTTTTTTGAGGTATCGTTTAAGTGCTTACTGTGTGTTAAGCACTGTATTAAGCACTGGGGTGAATAAAACATTTAGGTCCCACATGGGTCTCACATTCTAATAAGAGGTAGAACAGGTATTGAATCCCCATTTTGCAGATGAGGGAAAAGAAGCTAAATGGGGAGGTGTGGATACCCAAGTGCTCTAGACTGTAAGCTCTTTGTGGGCAGAGTACATGTCTACCAACTCTGTCATTTCCTCAAGTGCTTAGTACGTGCTCTGCCTAAAATAAGTGCTCAATAAATACCATTGATTGATGAATTGATATGCTGAAGTGGCCTTTGAGGAGGATATTGTATGGGAAGATGAGAGGTTAATAGGGAAAGGCTTTCTGGAGGAGGCATGATTTCAGAAAGAAAGCAGCCTGATCCAATGGAAAGAGCACAGGCCTAGAAGGGCTCTGCCACTTGTCAGCTGTGTGACTGTGGGCAAGTCAATTAATTCCTCTGTGCCTCAGTGACCTCATCTATAAAATGGGGATTAACTGTGAGCCTCACGGGGGACAACCTGATTATCTGTACAGTGCTCTGCACATAGTAAGCGCTTAACAAATACCAACATTATTATAAGTCAGAGGACCTGGGTTCTAATCCCACCATTTGTCTGCTGCGTGACCTTGGATGAGTCCCTTCATTTCTCTTTGGCTCAGTTCCCTCATCTGCAGAATGGGGATTCAGTACCTGTACCTCCTCCTGTGTGGGATAAGGACTGTGTCTGACCTGATTATGGTGCATCTTCCCCAGTACCTAGAACACTGCTTGACACATAGGGCGTATCAACAACCACAATTATTATTCCAGTGCTTAGAACAGTGCTTGGCACATAGTAAGCACTTAAGAAGTACCGCAGTTATTATTACTGACAATGCTTTTGCATCACCTCAGCACTTTGCCCTCTCAACCTCATGTAGCGCTTTCGAACATATCAATATCATATCAACATATTCTACTGTTTAAGCCTCCTCTTTCTTCTCTCTAAATTTTTGAGGTTTGTCTTCCTTTCTAAATTACAAGTTCCCAAAGGGATCTTATTAATTCATGGGGTCTTCTACTGTTATTGTATGTTCCTGAATAATTAGTAATAATAATACAAATAATAGTAATACTAATATTGATAATTGTGGTATTTTAGTGTTTACTCTGTGCCAAGCAGTGTACTAAGTACTGGGGTAGATACAAGATACTCAGGTCCCTTATGGGGCTCATATTCTAGGAGAGAGGATAGGCATTGAATCCCCATTTTGCAGATAAAGAAACTGAGACACAGAGAAGTTAAGTGACTTAACGAAGGTCACACAGCAGGTGAGTGGTAGATCTGGGATTAGAACCCAGGTCCTCTAACTCCTAGGCCCCTGCTTTATCCATTAGTGCTCTGCACACAGTAAGTGCTCAATAAATACAACTGAATGAATGACCACAATGCTGCTTTCGTTAAGATGCTATGCATACAGTAGGCATTCAGATACTGATGATGATGATAAAGGGGTTTGACCCAGCATTTAGTACAGTGCCAGGCACATAGTAAGCACTTAACAGATACCATAATTATTATTATCCTTATGACCTTTAAAAATCTTCTGTAGTTATTCAGAATGCCTTATGTGGCCTTCTGTGCATTTCGTGTTTTTCAACTCAGTGAATAAGGCAGTATCTAAAAGAAGTATAGTGTGATGGATTGAAGAAGCAGTATTGGTTCTCTGAAAGCCCCTCTCTGATTAATAAAATTCACCTGAAGAAATGGACAGGAAGTGTACAATGAATAGAGAGTGATAGATGAATGAAGTTAGCTGAATTTTAAGAGATAAGGGAGGTTTTCAGTTGTTTGGGTGTTGGGTTGAAAATGAGCAAAAGAAGAGGCAGTCCCAAATAATCCGAGTTTGGAGGAATTCTCTGTATAGTGTCCTAGTCCCTCATGAGAAGCAGCGAGGCCTAGTGGATAGGCCTGGGAGTCAGAAGGACCTGAGTTCTAATCCCAGCTCTACCACTTGGCTCCTCTGTAACCTTGGGCAAGTCATTTCACTTCTCTGGGCCTCAGTTACCTCCTCTGTAAAATGGGGACTGTGAACCCCATTTGGGACAGGGACTGTGTCCAGCCCGCTCAGCTTGTATCTAACTGTAGTGTCACATTCAGTGCCTGGCAGATGGTAAGTGCGTAACGAATGCCATAAAAAAAGACTAAGAGCTAGAGTAAATCAACTTGCCTATCTCAATCATCTGGGCTAAGGTATATTCTAGACTGAAGTTCGATTTGGACATTTCAGTTACTCTATCACCACTGTTTCTTCATCTCTTAATGGTTTGGCCAAAGGCATTAGAGAACTCCTCCTGAAATTGGTTAGAACATTTTACTCTCTGACCTTTTCTCAATTCTGGATTATGCACATAAGACAACAGCCTGTCAAAATACAGCTGGGTGAAGTACTTTTCATCCAACATTCATTTTCCTGAACTCTAGGTGGGATAAAGTCCTGGATGGAGTAAGTTGTGCATGTATTAAGTATTTATGAAAAACATACATCAATCCTGAGCTGCTAGTGCATAAAGCACCGGCCTGGAAGTCAGAAGAACCTGAGTTCTAATACTGGCTGTTCTGGGTAACCTTGGGCAAATGACTTAACTTTTCTTTGCCTCAGCTATCCCATCTCTAAAATAGGGATTAAGACTGTGAGCCTCAGGTAAGACATGGACTGTGTCCAAACTGATCAGTTTTTGTCTACCCCATTGCTTAGAAATGTGCCTGGCACATAGCATTCAACAAGTACTGGTTGGTTTTTTTTTGAAAAAAAACTTGAGTTAGGAAAATGGAGACTTACCTAGGAGAAATTAGTCAAGGACATTGCTGTCAGGTTCCTGGAAATAGCAACAAAGTGAAAAAGATTGTAGAAATCATGGATAAGTCACCCACCACACAGATACACCAGGCAGAAATTAAGAGAACATCATTCTGGATCTGGAATATGTTGACTAACATCTCTCATTGTGGAAATTCCTTCTTTACAAGAACACAATTAAAGAAGAAATTTCTGCAAAGAAAGAATTTCCACAATTGGAGATGTTAGTTAACCTGTTCTAGATCCAGAACGGTGTTCCTTTAATTTCTGTCTCCATTTTAATATTTTTTTCCAGTATTGCTGGCATTAGACTGTAAGTTTGTTATGGTCAGGGAATGTGTCTGCTATTTCTGTTGTATTATACCCTCCCAAGTGGATACTACTGTGCTCTGCCCAAAGTAAGCGCTCAATAAATACCATCAATTGACTGATTTAGTTTCTCAAATGAGTGGCGATTAGAAAACCTTCTAGACACATTTACATTTATATATTGTAAGAATGTCACATTTAGCTTATGACTATTTTTCCCTCTGGCCATAGTCCCTAATTCAATCTTTCAATACTCGGGTGTTTATTTGGGATCGACAAGACATTGTATTGGAAAGTCAGTGAGACTTCGGATGAAAATGGTTTGGCGTATCTAACTTCGCTGTGGTTTTGGTCTCGAGAGAAATGGTTTCATTGGTTTATGCCTGGCACATAGTAAGCGCTTAACAAATACCATTATTATTGTTATTACTCTGTCTTACTCGATACTACTAATCTGTATTGTTAAAAATAACACAAACCCACTAACCTTGGCTGTGCGGGAAGGTCCCAGGATTGACGGAGAAAGCGGGAAATTTGCAAAGCACCTGCCCACCAGCTGTTTTACTTAAATGGTTCCAATTAGTATCTCACTTTCATAAGTAATAAAATCTATCAGCAGCCACCCACAAATCTAGAGCGGGAAGAAGTGACCCATTCTTACCCAGCACAGAGATTAACCAGATGTTAAAAGCTATCTTAATCCTCATTAATCGAACAGTTCTTACTCTTCAATGTTGTTTTCCCTCTGGTTTGCCCTCATCTTACTGTATATCTGTAGTCTGTGATTGCAAGGAGTTTATGCTCTATTTGTATTTAATGCAGTTTTGTTGTTTTCTTCCAGGCTAAACATATATTTGGCTGGCATGAACCCATTCTATTTCCATGCAGTGAATATCATTTTACACTCTCTAGTGACTCTTGTGCTGATGTACACCTGTGAGAAAGTGGTATTTAAGAATCGCAGACTTGCTTTTATCACGGCGTTGCTCTTTGCTGTACATCCCATCCACACAGAGGCAGTAAGTATACTGAATGTTATGAAATATCGACCCCTTCCCTGTGCCTTATCAATGCTAAGTAAGCTCTGGTATGAGAAATTGTCCAGTCTTTCCTTATCTTCCTCAATCATCAATACTCTATCCACCTGATGGGGGACTTTTTGTGCATTCCCCAAGTCACCTTCTCTGCTTCCTCCCCCATTCTCTCCTCCTTCCCCTGTCACTAAGCACTTTTCCAATTAACCACTCTAATCGGTAAAACTAGAAATAAAACTCCGCAGTCTTTCATTTTCACAAAATCCTTAGCCCCGAGGTGTTTCGAAAGGAAAAAAGAAGAAGGAAAAAAAGACATGTGAGGCGTCTGTCCCTGCTGAGTCATTGTTCTAACTCTAAATTTAAATTTTGCTTGTTCCTCCTTCTGCCTTTATGGTCTATGGGAGTGCACTAGCGAAATAGAAATATAAATCTTTCCCCATTCTGAGAAGTATAATCGAAACTGCAAATGCGGTTTTACTTGACCTACCAATTGAATGTGTGTGTGTGTTTTAATGAGAAGTGTCTTTTGGGGGGAAGCTAGAAGCAGTATGGTGTAGTGGATAGAGCTGGGGCCTGGGAGTCGAAAGGTCGTGGGTTTTAATCCCGGCTCCGCCACTTGTCTACTGTGTGACCTTGGGAACTCACTTCACTTCTCTGGGCCTCAGTTCCTTCATCTGTAAAATGGGAATTGAAACTGCGAGCCCCTCGTGGATCAGGGGCTGTGTCCACCCTGATTTATTTGTATCCACCCCAGCACTTAGTACAGTGCCTGGTATATAGTAGGCACTTAACAAATTCCACAATTATTATTATTATTATTATTACTGTCTAGGATACCATTTTATAGCAGTGCTGTGATAATTATAAAGCTGGACTACTGCTTGATCAAAAAATGCAGAACTTGAAAATGAGGCGCAGTCTGGCTTAAGTATTATAACCTGCAAGCAACTGAGGCTTTAGGATCAGCCTCCTGAAGTGTTTGGATGTGTTTTCTTAGGCAGTTTCTTAAAAACTCATTGTGGGCAGGGAATATGTCTCTCTATTGCCATAGTATGCTCTCCCAAGTGCTTAATTCAGTGATTTGCACAGAGTAAGTGCTCAATAACTATGACCGAATGAATGAAGAAATTGTTTGAAGGGTAGCCTACAGTCTAGTAATCTACTTAGAGAAGCTGCATGGTGTAGTGGTTAGAGCTGGGGCCTGGGAGTCAGAAGATCACGAGTTCTAATCCCGGATCTGGCACTTTTCTGCTGTGACCCTGGGCAAGTCACTTCACTTCTCTGGGCCCCAGTTCCCTCATCTGGAAAATGAGGATTGAGACTGTGAGCCCAGTGTGGAACAAGGACTATGTCCAACCTGATAAACCTGTATCTACACCTGTGCTAAGTACGGTCTGGCCCATATTGAGCACTGAACAAATACCACAGTTAGAGAAGCACCTTGGCTTAGTAGATAGAACATGGGGCTGGGAGTCAGAAGGACCTGGGCTCAAATCCTGGCTCCACCACATGCCTGCTGTGTGACCTTGGGTAAGTCACTTCACTTCTCTGAGCCTCAGTTCCCTCATCTGTAAAATGGGGATTAAGAGTGTGAGCCCTATGTGGGACAGGGACTGCGTCCATCTTGATGAACTCGTATCTACCCCAGTGCTTCCAACAGTGCCTGGCACATAGTAAGGCTTTAACAAGTACCAGTATTGTTAATTATCATTATTATTATTATTACTTTTTGGTCTGAATCCCGAAAGGATCCTACATGCACCCAAACACATCTCGGTTTAGCAATTGGAGCAATCGATAGGGACAGTTTTTCTCTATGAAGAAGACCTAAAGACTGGCACCAGCAATGCAAAACAGGGATTGTAAAATTATGAGAAGTTAGTGCGGGGTAGGCAAGATCCTGTCCACTATCCCGCCTCTGCCACTTGTCAGCTGTGTGAATGTGGGCAAGTCACTTAACTTCTCTGTGCCTCAGTTACCTCATCTGTAAAATGGGGATTAAGACTGTGAGCCTCACGTGGGACAACCTGATTACCCTGTAATAATAATAATAATAATAATAATGTTGGTATTTGTTAAGCGCTTACTATGTGCCGAGCACTGTTCTAAGCGCTGGGGTAGACATAGGGGAATTAGGTTGTCCCACGTGGGGCTCACAGTCTTAATCCCCATTTTACAGATGAGGGAACGGAGGCACAGAGAAGTTAAGTGACTTGCCCACAGTCACACAGCCGACAAGTGGCAGAGCTGGGATTCGAACTCATGAGCCCTGACTCCAAAGCCCATGCTCTTTCCACTGAGCCACGCTGCTTCTATCTACCCCAGCGCTTAGAACAGTGCTCTGCACATAGTAAGCACTTAACAAATACCAACATTATTATTAATCCATTTCTTTTAGCTCAAAGTCCTTATCCAGGCTGCTGGCTTCTACTCGGGTACGAGCCAGCCATGGATGCATATAGCAGCACCCCCCTTTCTCGGCCCTCTCCCCAAACCTTGCCCCCGTGTCCCCAAGAACAGAGAGGCAGGGGCCGATTGAAGATGTCTGCAGTTGCCTCAGACCTGCTGAAGCCTGCAGTATCCACATTTATTTGCTTTAAATCCCCTTTTCCTTCCCCCACCTTCCTACTCTCACCGTGACTGGGGAAGCCAGACTGAGAAGGAGCATGGTCTAGTGGAAAGAGCCCGGGCCTGCGAGTCACAGGACCTGGGTTCTCATCCCGACTTCGCCCCTGGTTGCTGTGTGACCTTGGGCAAATCACTTCACTTCTCTGGGCCTCAGTTACCTCATCTCTAAAATGGGGATTTAGACAGTGGGATGGGGACAGTGTCCAACCAAATTTTCATGTATCTACCCCAGCACTTAGTATAGTCCCTGGGACATAGTATATAACTGTATATATCTGTAATTTATTTATCTATATTAATCTCTGCTCCCCTAGACTATGAGCTCATTATGGGCAGGAATGTATATGTTGTGCTCTCCCAAGTGCTTAGTATAGTGCTTTGCAGACAGAAGCGCTCAATAAATATGACTGAATGAATGAATAGCATAGCAAATGATTACCAGATACCACAGAAAAAACCAGGTCAGAAAACAGCCGCCATAAGGAACAGGAAGGCAGCTTCAAAGCAGAGAGAAGGGAAGAGGGAGAAAGAGGTGGAATCTGAGGGGAGGAAACAAATGGGAGTCAAGGTGAGAGGAGAAACTAGAAAAAGAGAAAGTTAGAATAGTGCATCAGATGCATCAGGCTCCAGTCTCTAGACTGGAAGCTTGTCGTGGGCAGGGAATATGTTTGATATATTGTACTCTCCCAAGCACTTAGTACAGTGCTCTGCACACAGTAAGCGCTCAATAAATAAATACGATTGAATGAACGAATGAAAGATCGGCAGTTTGAAGCTTTTAGCAATCTCGACTTTGCACAGGAAGAGAGGTAGAGAAGAGTCAGAAGGACCTGTCTGGGTTCCAGTCCCGACTCTGCCACTTGCCTGCAATGTGACCTTGGACAAGTCACTTAACTTCTCTGGGCCTCAGTTACTTCATCTGTAAAGTGGTGAAGAACAGTGACTGTGCCCAACCTGATTATCTTGTATCTACCCCAGCGCTTAGTACAGTGCCTGGCACATAATAAGCACTTAACAAATACTGTGTATCACTTATCCTGTGCCTCCTTGATTAATATATCAGCCTACTTGTTGACCTCCTAGCCCTCTGTCTCTCCCCACTCCAGTCCATACTTCACTCTGCTGCCTGATCATTTTTCTACAAAAACGTTCATGTTACGTTTCCCCACTCCTCAGTGAACCTTAAGTGGTTGCTTATCCACCGCTGCATCAAATAGAAACTCCTCACCATCGCCTTTAAAGCCCTCAATCTCCCTTGCCCCCTCTGATCTCACTTGGCTACTCTCCTACATCAACCCAGCCTGGACACTTCGCTCCTTTAATGCCAGCCTTCTCACTGTTCCTTGATCTCGTCTATCTCACTGCCAGCCCCTTGCCCATGTCCTGCCTCTGGCCTGGATCGCCCTCCCTCCTCACATCCGACAATTACTCTCTCCACCTGCAAAGCCTTATTGAAGGCCCATCTCCTCTAAGAGGCCTTCCCTGACTAAGCCCTCTATTCCTTGTCTTCCACCCTTCTGCATCACCGTGACCTGCTCCCTTTATTCATCCCCCCTCCCAGCCCCACAGCACTTTTGTCATATCTGTCATTTATTTCTATTAATGTCTGTTCTCCCCCTCTAGACTGTAAGCTCACTGTGGGCAGGGAACATGTCTGTTATATTGTTTATATGATAATCTCCCAAGGGCTTATTACAGTGCTCTGCATAAAGTAAGCGCTCAATAAATACGATTGGCTGACCATTTTAAAAAAATGCCATTTATTGGAATCCCTCCCCATTTTGTTTGGGTTGCCCAGTTTTCTGGATGAATGCCTTCTCTTTCTCACTCTCACCCCTTGTTCAAAATTTGCTTTCTCCAAGACTTTACTGTCCTTAGTAGGAGGGAGAATAAGAAATGGAAATAAAACCATATTTAAAATATTCAGACTTTTTGTCCCTTTTAGGCTGGCCTTTGCATTGGGTCTGAATTAGAGGGATTTTGCTAAAGAGGAAAAGAATAAGCTATTTCTTATTTCTACTAGGCATCCTAATAAAAGTTTCCTATATTATCATCTTATTTGAGAGACTCAGCTAAGCTTTAGGAGGGACATTAAATTTATTTTGGTATAGAGCAGAATTTAGATGTTTGAAGAAAATGCCCAAGCACTTCAGGTAACTAAAGTATGTTGTCTTAAAATAGCAGAAACTTCAAAGAAGCCCCATTAAAATTAATCTTTTGAAAGTTTTTTTGTTAGGTGATTGAATGGTCATAAACTATTCTTGGGTCCCATCAAATATTTGGAGGAGAAGGAGAGAAGGAAATGAAGCAGCATGGCCTATTGGAAAGAGACCGGGTCTGGGAGTCAGAGGACCTGGGTTCTAATCATTGTTCTGCTAACTTTCCTGCTCTGTCACCTTGGGCAAGTCATTTAACTTCTCTGTGCCGCAGTTTCCTCACGTGCAAAATGAGGATTCATCACCTGTTCTCCCTCTAAACTGTGAGCCCCTATGGGACCTGATGATCTTGTATCTCCCCCAGATCTTTAGTACAGTGCTTGGTATATAGTAAGCATTTAACAAATACCACGATTATTATTATTATTATGGGGGGAGCCAGTGGGAGAAGTGGTTTGGAAAGCTGATAGAGCAGGAGGGGCAGGAAGACACAACCTCTATCCTCTTGGGGTCCATAAAGCTAGCTCCAGTTCTCTCTAAAGTACACAAATTCAGTTCCACTTCCTTCCCTCCTCCACATAATTTCCATGGCTTTTATGTCCCTCATCTCTGCACCCTGAATTTGCCCATCTGTTTCTCTGGATCCCTTCTGGCAACTCCTTTTCCCTTTCCCTTCCCCTTTGCCTTCTCATTCCCCTTTCCCTTTCCTTCTTGTTTTCTCTCATCTTCTCTCACCTTCTCTTACCTTTCCTTCCCTTCTCATCTTCCCTTCTCTCCCTTCCCCTCCTCTTCTTTCTCCACCCCTCTCCTCTCCTCCCCTTTTCTCCTCTTTTAACTTGTGTATTTATTTAACGGGGTCAGTTCTTATGGGCTCCAGTTGCTACTGGTGTCCCATCGCCTCAGGCTTGAAGCCCCAGGAAGGGACCAAGGTGGTGGGATGGGCAGGATCCCAGATAAAACTCCAAAATATTGCACTTGGATTGGCTCCCTTTGTTTACTCCTCCCGCTGCCCCAGGCAGTCATTCATATATCCTGAGTGCTTATCAATAATGATGGCATTTGTTAAGCGCTTACTATGTGCCAAGCACTGTTCTAAGCACTGGGGGATCATATTGTCCCATGTGGGGCTCACAGTCTTAATTCCCATTTTACAGATGAGGTAACTGAGGCACAGAGAAATTAATTGAGAGCAGAGCACTGTACTAAGAACTTGGGAGAGTACAGTATAACAATAAACACATTCCCTTCCCACAACGACCTTAGAGTCTAGAGGGAGGGACAGACATTAATATAAATAAATATGAAGTTCCCCACAGCTCTTATGTCCGTATCTGTAATTTAGTGATTTATGTTCATGTCTGTCTTTCGTTCATTCATTCATTGAATAGTATTTATGGAGCGCTTACTATGTGCAGAGCACTGTACTAAGCGCTTGGAATGAACAAGTCGGCAACAGATACAGTCCCTGCCGTTTGACGGGCTTACGGTCTAATCAGGGGAGACAGGCTGAAAAGAACAATGGCAATAAATAGAGTCAAGGGGAAGAACATCTCTTAAAAACCAAGGCAACTAAATAGAATCAGGGTGATGTACATCTCCTTAAACAAAATAAACAAAATAAATAGGGTGGTAAAGATATATACAGTCGAGTGGACGAGTACAGTGCTGAGGCGGTGGGATGGGAGAGGGGGAGGAGCAGAGGGAAAGGGGGAGAAGAGGGTTTGGCTGCGGAGAGGTGAAGGGGGGGTAGAGGGAGCAGAGGGAAAAAGGGGGGAGCTCAGTCTGGGAAGGCCACTTGGAGGAGGTGAGTTTTAAGTAGGGAAAACTTAAGTGAGTTTTAAGTAGTTTTAAGTACAGTCTTCTAGACTGTAAGCTCCTCGAGAGCAGGGAATAATAATGTTGGTATTTGTTAAGCGCTTACTGTGTGCAGAGCACTGTTCTAAGCGCTGGGGTAGATGCAGGGTAATCAGGTTGTCCCATGTGAGGCTCACAGTCTTCATCCCCGGTTTACAGATGAGGTAACTGAGGCACAGAGAAGTTAAGTGACTTCTCCACAGCCACACAGCTGGCAAGTGGTGGAGCCGGGATTCGAACCCAGGACCTCTAACTCCCAAGCCCGAGCTCTTTCCACTGAGCCACGCTGCTGTAATAATAATGATGGTATTTGTTAAGCGCTTACAATTTGCAAAGCACTGTTCTAAACGCATAATGTACTCTCCCAAATGCTTAGTATAGTGTTCTTCACAAAGTAAGCACCCAATCAATAGGATTGATTGATTGATTGAAGTATTTGGAGCTGTTACAAAAAAGAAGTTGAAAGAATAGAAATAGGGTGGTGGCTGGAAGGGTTTGGAAAGCCAAGGACTGGGCTAGGGGGTCGGGAGGAGGAATCATCAAAGATGCCAAGTTTACTCTCCTGTGGAAACCTGAAAGCATTTATTCATTCACTCAACCGTATTCATTGAGCGCTTACTGTGTACAGAGCACTGTACTAAGCCTTGGGAGAGTTCACTATAACAATAAACAGACACAGTCCCTGCCCACAGTAAGAAGCAGTCACAGAGCTGATTTGGAATGCCAAATGAGCCAGTCCTGGGAAATGATAATAATAATTATGGTATTTGTTAAGTGCTTACTGTGTGTCGGGCACTGTACTAAGCACTGGGATGGATACAAGCAAATTGGGTTGGACACAGTCCTTATCCCACATGGGGCTCACAGTCTTAATTCCCATTTTACAGGTGAGGTAACTGAGGCCCAGAGAAGTGAAGTGATTTGCCCAGGGTCACACAGCAGACAAGTGGTGGAGCCAGGATTAGAATCCAGGTCCTTCTGACTTCCAGGCCCTTGTTCTATCCACTAGGCCACAGTGCCTCTCTCTGGAACTCTAGAGAGGGAAGAGGAGAGGGAGGAGGGACATGTGAGAGACCTTGTGCTGAGAGCCTTGGCCCTGCTCCCTACTCCCGGGTCCCGATTATCTACCCTCTGGCCCCATGGAACTAGCTCTCTCACTGGACTGTCTGCTTCTCCTTGTGGGCAGCGTGGCTCAGTGAAAGGAGCCTGGGCTTCGGAGTCAGAGGTCATGAGTTCGACTCCCGGCTCTGCCACTTGTCAGCTGTGTGACAGTGGACAAATCACTTGACTTCTCTGTGCCTCAGTTCCCTCATCTGTAAAATGGGGATTAACTGTGAGCCTCACGTGGGATGACCTGATTACCCTGTATCTCCCCCAGCACTTAGAACAGTGCTCTGTACACAGTAAGCGCTTAACAGATACCAAAATTATTATTATTATTATTATTATTTATTGAGCACTTACTCTTTGCAAAGCACTGCACTTAGCCCTTGGGAAGATTTGGTAGAGACATTCCTTGCCCACAAGGAGCCCATGATTAATCAATTGGGATATATTGAGCGCTTAATGTATGCAGAGCACCGTACTAAGCGCTTAGAAGAATACAGTACAATAGAGTTGGTAGACAGGTTCCCTGCCCACAAGGAGCTTCCAGGCTAGAAGGAGTAATAATAATAATGATGATAAATAATAATAATAGCGTTTGTTAATACTTACAATGTGCCAGGCACTCTACTAAGCGCTGCGGTAGATGAAAGAGCACGGGCTTTGGAGTCAGAGGTCATGGGTTCAAATCCCGGCTCGGCCACTTGTCAGCTGTGTGACTTTGGGCAAGTCACTTAACTTCTCGGTGCCTCAGTTCCCTCATCTGTAAAATGGGGATGAAGACTGTGACCCCCCCCCCCACGTGGGACAACCTGATTCCCCTGTGTCTACCCCAGCGCTTAGAACAGTGCTCGGCACATAGTAAGCGCTTAACAAATACCAACATTATTATTATTATTACCAGCAAATCAGGTTGGACACAGACTGTCCCCTATAAGGGGCTCATAATCTTAATCCCCATTTTACAGATGAGGTCTCTGAGGCCCAGAGAAGGGAATTGAACTGCCCAAGATCACATAGTAGACACGTGGTGGAGCTGGGATTAGAACCCATGTCCTTCCGACTCCGGTGCTCTATCCATTAGACCAGCAGGATGGATGTCGATTGGACAGAAATGACGGGTCAGAAGTATCTATTGACCAGCCGTCATTCTTGCGGCAGTCAGAAAGCAGATAAACTTTCCAGAAAACCCTCCTAAACTGTCAATTCATCCCTCCTGTTGGTTATTTGGATCATTTTTTTTAAGGACAGCTTTGAAGACATGCTATTAAGCATCTGCTTGGATTTTTTCTTCCAGAAGGATCCTTTAATGATAATAATAATAATAGCTGTAATAATTGGAGTATTTAAGTGCTTACTATGTGCCAGGCACTGTTCTAAGCTCTGGGGTAGATACAATAATAATGGTGGTATTTGTTAAGCGCTTACTATGTGCAAAGCACTGTTCTAAGCGCTGGGGGGATACAAGATGATCAGGTTGTCCCACGTGGGGCTCACAGTTTTCATCCCCATTTTACAGATGAGGTAACTGAGGCACAGAGAAGTTAAGTGACTTGCCCAAAGTCACACAGCTGACAAGCGGCAGAGTCGGGATTCAAACCCATGACCTCTGACTCCCAAGCCCGCGCTCTTTCCACTGAGCCACGCTGCTTCTCGAGAAGTGGGTGGACACAATCCCTGTCCCACATAGGACTCACAGTCTTAAACCCATCTTCCAGGTGAGGGAACTGAGGCCCATTTGCCAGATGAGGGAACTGAGGCTCAGAGAAGTGACGTAACTTGCCCCCGGTCACGCACAGATGAGCAGCGGAGCCAGGGTTAGAGACCAGGTCCTTCCGACTCCCGGGCCCGTGTTCTTATCCACTAGGCCACGCTGCTTCTCGTCGTCAAATGGGTGACTTCAGGGCATATTGCAGACCAGTATCAGTTTCATTCATTCAATAGTATTTATTGAGCGCATACTATGTGCAGAGCACTGTACTAAGCACTTGGGATGTACAAATCGGTAACAGAGACAGTCCCTGCCGTTTGACGGGCTTACAGTCTAATCGGGGGAGTCGGACAGACAAGAACAATGGCAATAAATAGAATCAAGGGGAAGAACATCTCATTAAAACAATAGCAAATAGTTTGTGGTAGCAAGAGAAGTTTTCCTTTGGAATGCACTTTTTTCACTGGGGCAGCAGCATGGCTCAGTGGAAAAAGCCTGGGCTTCAGAGTCAGAGGTCATGGGTTCGACTCCCGGCTCTGCCACTTGTCAGCTGGGTGACTGTGGGCAAGTCACTTAACTTCTCTGTGCCTCAGTTCCCTCATCTGTAAAATGGGGATTCACTGTGAGCCTCACGTGGGACGACCTGATTACCCTGTATCCCCCCCAGTGCTTAGAACAGTGCTCTGCACATAGTAAGCGCTTAACAAATACCAACATTATTATCCTGAAGCAATGAAGTCTGCGGTGGCATATTTTGGGGGCATTTGGGGAATGCGTCTTCCCTAACCTGAGCTTTCCTTTTCTCAGGTGACCGGTATCGTAGGCAGAGCAGATGTCTTAGCCTGTTTGCTCTTTCTGTTGGCCTTTCTCTCCTATCACAGGTATGGAACTTACGACATTTTCTTCCCCTTAGTCCCCAGCCTCTCTTCTGGCTGCCTAACAAATCATCAAAACCTCAACACCTGAAAGTAGGTGAAGCATTAACGAATCAATCATCTCACATTCGTTTATGGTGCTCGTTTTGGAAGCAGCAAGTGTAGTGGCTGGAGCACGGGCCTGAGTATCAGAAGGTCCTGGGTTCGTATGCCGGCTCTGCCGCTCGTCTGCTGTGTGACCTTAGGCAAGTCAGTTCACTTCTCTGGGCCTCAGTTCCCTCATCTGGAAAATGGGGATGGAGACTGGGAGCCCCATGTGGGACTGGGCCTGTGTCCAACATGATTTGCTTGTATCCACCCCAGCGCTTAGTACAGTCCCTCGCACGAAGTAAGCTGTTAAATATCACAGTTATAATTATTGCTATTATTGTTAAGCATTTACTGGGTGCCAAGCACTGTTCTAATTTCTAGGGTAGATAGAAGATAAGCGGGTTGGATTCAGGGTACAGTGAGCAAGCTTGGACTAGAGTGAAGTGTGTGGGCTGGGCTGTAATGGGAGATCAGCGAGATGAGATAGGAGGGAGAAAACTGATTTAAAGTGATAGTTTGGAGTTTGTGTTTGATGTGGAGGTTCTTGAGGAGTGGGTACATGTGGACTCAAGGTTTGTCAAAATCAATAAATATACCTGAGAACCAAGGAAGTTTTGAATCTTTTTTGAATAAATTTGCCAGAGAGTTGATTGGGACCCAGGCAGTGTCTTCTTAATTACTGAATCTCAAATTTCTGTTTCAGGAGCGTGGACAAGTTTTGCACTGGGGAGAATTTCCCTCCCACTGTCTCTCCTTTCTTCTTGCTGCTCAGTTTGTTTCTGGGCACTTGCGCAATGCTGGTGAAAGAAACTGGGATCACAGTGTTTGGAGTGTGTTTGGTGTATGATCTCTTCTTCCTGTCCTTCAACAAGGCGAAATTGTAAGTCGTTTTTGAAGTTGTCCTTGGTTTATTTAGACTTTATGCTCCGTATCTTATTTTATTTTTGTATTGCACTCCCCCAAGTACAGTCCTCTGCAATCAACCGATCGTTTTTATTGAGCGCTTACATGTGCAAAGCACTGTACTAAGCACTTGGGAGAGAGCAGCATAACAGAGTTGGTAAACGCATTCCCTGCCCAGTACGAGCTTAGAGTCTGCAGGGACACAGTGAAGTGCTCATTAAATGCTACTGATTGATCGACGTGTACAGGAAACAGCGGGGCCTAGTGGTGTCAAGAGGATCTGGGTTCTAATCCCGGCTCTGCCAATTGTCTGCCGTGTGACCTTGGGCAAATCACTTCACTTCTCTGGGCCTCAGTTACCTTATCTGCAAAAGGGGGGTTGAGACTGTGAGCCCCATGTGGATAGGGACTGTGTCCAACCCAGTTTACTTGTTTCTACTCCATTGCTTAGTACTGTGCTTGGCACATATTAAGTACTTGACAAATGCCACCATTATTATATGCATTCTTTTTGACAGTAGAATAAATTGTGTCTTGGGCTTATTTTGTAAAAAGAACCATTTTGGTTCAATACTGGGATTCAGATTAATATTTAGCTATTTCTCTGAACTCTCCCTCAGGCAGATTGCTTCCAATAAAGTCTGTAACGAGAGTGGCTAACTTCCTTAGAGAACTCATTCACTCCCATGCCTTCAACTACCATCTCTATGCAGATAATTCCCACATAAAATAATTTCTGCACATACAAGAAGCAACGTGGCTTAGTGGCAAGAGCCCGGGCTTGGGAGTCAGAGGACGTGGGTTCTAATCCCGGATCTACCACTTGACTGCTGTGTGACCTTGGGCAAGTCACTTCACTTCTCTGTACCTCAGATCCCTCATCTGTAAAGTGGGGATTAAGACTTTGAGCCCCATGTGACACAACCTGGTTACTTTGTATCTACCCCAGTGTTTAGAATAGTGGTTGGCACGTAGTAAGTGCTTAACAAATACCATCATCATCATTATTATTATTGCTATCTGCATCTCCAGCCCTGATCTCTCTCCCTCTCTGCAGTCTCACATTGCCTCTTGATATCTTCAAGATACCTCTACTTGGATATCCTCCCATCACCTCAATCTTAACATATCCAAAACAGAGCTCCTTATCTTTGCGCCCAAACCCTGTCCTCTCCCTGACTTTCCCATCACTGGAGGCAGAACCACCACCCTTCCAGTCTCACAAGCCTGTAACCTTGGCATTATCCTTGGCTCTTCTCTCTCATTCAACCCACATATTCATTCTATCACTAAATCCTGTCAGTTCAACTTTCTCAATATTGCTAAAATCCGTCCTTTCGTCTCCATCCAAAGAGCTACTACATTAATCCAAACTCTTATCCTGTCCTGCCTTGATTATTCTCTCAGCCTTCTTACCGACCTCCCTACCTTCTATCTCTTCCCTCTCCAGTCCATACTTCACTCTGCTGCCCGGATCATTTTTCTTCAAAAACGTTCAGTCCATGTTTCCCCGCTCTTCAAGAACCTCCAGTGGTTTCCCATCCACCTCCGCATCAAACAGAAACTCCTCACTATAGACTTTAAAGCAGTCAGTCCTTGCCTCCTCCTACCTCACCTCGCCTCACTGCTCTTTTACTACAAGTCATGCCACACACTTCACTCCTCTAATGCCAACCTACTCACGGTATCTCGATCTCATCTGTCTCACCACCGTCCTTTTGCCCACATCCTGTCTCTGGCCTGGAACACCCTCCCTCTTCATATCTGACAGACGATTCCTCTCCCCGGCTTCAAAGCCCTATTGAAGGCCCATCTCCTCCAAGTGCCCTTCCCTGATGAAGCCCTCATTTTCTCTTTTCCCACTCCCTTCTGAGTGTCCCTGACTTGCCCCCGTATTCACTCCCCCAGCCTCACAGCACTTATGTAAAGATCTGTAATTATTCATATTAATGTCTATCTCCCCCTCTAGACTGTAAGCTCCTTGTGAGCCCGGAATGTGTCTGTCATATTGTTGTTTGTACCCTTCTAAGTGCTTAGTACAGTACCCTGCACACAGAAAGTGCTCAATAAATACGATTCATTCATTCATTCATTCATTCAATAGTATTTATTGAGTGCTTACTGTGTGCAGAGCACTGTACTAAGCGCTTAGAATGTACAAATCGGAAACAAATAGAGACAGTCCCTGCCCATTGATGGGCTTACAGTCTAAATGGGGGAAACAGAAAGACAAAAACAATAGCAATAAATAGAATCAAGGGGATGAACATCTCATAATCAAGAGGATGAACATCTCATATGATTGGCTGATGGTAGCTCAAAACCTATTAATCAATCAATCAATGTTATTTACTGAGTACTTACTATTCATTCAATTCATTCAGTAGTATTTATGGAGCACTTACTATGTGCAGAGCACTGTACTAAGGGCTTGGAATGTACAATTTGGCAACAGAGAGAGACAATCCCTGCCTAATAACGGGCTCACAGTCTAAACTCGGGAGTCAAACAGCACAGCAAAACAGAACAAAACAAAACAAGCAGTCTGGTGCAGACATCAAGATAAATAGAATCATAGATATATACACATCATTAACAAAATAAATAGAGGAATAAATAATATATATAAATATGCAAAGTGCTGAGGGGAGGGGAGGTGGGAAGAGCAGAGGGCGGGAGGGGGGGAATAGAGAGGGGAGAAGGAGCAGAGGGAAAGGAGGGCCTCAGTGTGGGAAGGCCTCCTGGAGGAGGTGAGCTCTCAGTAGGGCTTCGAAGGGGGGAAGAGAGTTAGTTTGGCAGAAGTGAGGAGGGAGGGCATTCCGGGACAGCGGTAGGACGTGGGTCCGGGGTGGTCGGTGGGACAGGCGCCAATGAGGGACCGTGAGGAGGTGAGTGGCAGAGAAGCGGAGCGTGCGGGCTGGGCTGGAGGAGAGAAGGGAGGTGAGGTAGGAGGGGGAAAGGGGATGGACAGCTTTGAAGACAAGGGTTACAAGGGTGAGGAGTTTTTGTTTCATGCGAAGGTTGATAGGCAACCCCTGGAGGTTTTTGAGGAGGGGAGTGACAGGCCCAGAGTGAAAAGAAAATTGGACTAAGCATTTGGAGAGGACAATAGAGGCAGTAGACACGTTCCCGGAGGACAAGGTTATAATAATAATGATAATGATGATATTTGTTAAGCACTTACTATGTGCCAAGCACTGTTCCTAGCGCTGGGGTAGATACAAGGTCATCAGGTGGTCCCACATGGGGCTCACAGTCTTAATCCTCATTTTACAGATGAGGGAACTGAGACACAGAGAAGTCAAGTGATTTGCCCAAAGTCACAGAGCTGGTAAGCGGCGGAGCTGGGATTAGAACCCATGACCTCTGACTCCCAAGCCCGGGCTCTTTCCACTAAGCCATACTGCTTCTCATGCTGTTATCCATGAGCTCTCCCTGGGTGGTGGACTTTAGCTACCCAACTTGGATCACTGTGGTAATATCATTGTAACTCACTAATAATAATAATGATGGTATTTGTTAAGCACTTACACTGTACAAATCACTGCTCTAAGCACCGGGGAGATGCAAGGTGATCAGGTTGTCCCATGTGGGGCTCACAGTCTTAATCCCCATTTTACAGATGAGGTAACTGAGGTACAGAGAAGTGAAGTGACTTGCCCAAAGTCACACAGCTGACAAGTGGCGGAGTCGGGATTAGAACCCACGGCCTCCGACTCCCAAGCCCGGGCTCTTTCCACTGAGCCATGCGGCTTCTCAATACCCAGGGCTCTGCTCTCTCTTTGGCTTAGCAATTCCATCTGGAAAATCCCTTTCCACATCCTCTCAACCTGGCTTGGAACATCAATCAGTCAATCAATGGTATTTATTCATTCATTCATTCATTCGTATTTATTGAGCGCTTACTATGTGCAGAGCACTGTACTAAGCGCTTGGAATGTACAAATCGGCAACAGATAGAGACGGTCCCTGCCCTTTGACGGGCTCACAGTCTAATCGGGGGAGACGTACAGACGAGAACAATGGCAATAAATAGAGTCGAGGGGAAGAACATCTCGTAAAAACAATGGCAACTAAATAGAATCAAGGCGATGTACATTTCATTAACAAAATAAATAGGGTAATGAAAATATATACAGTGAGCAGATTTATTCAGTGCTTCCTATATGCACAGCACCATACTAAGTGCTTTGGAGAGTACAGTACAACAGAATTAGCAGACGTGTTCCCTACCCATAAGAAGATAACAGTCTAGAGGAGGAGACAGACATTAATGTGAATAAATAAGTAATTTATAGTAATTTAAAGGTGTGTACATATGTGCCGTAGGGTTGGGAGTGGGGCAAAATGAAAATAGAGAGGATAGTGGTGTTGCCTACAGTGATGATTAGACTGTAAGCCCGTCAAAGGGCAGGGACTGTCTCTATCTGTTAACGATTTGTACATTCCAAGCACTTAGTACAGTGCTCTGCACATAGTAACTGCTCAATAAATACTATTGAATGAATGATGTGAATGATGTGGGGAGGATAGGGTTTGTGTGGGAAGATTAGACTTCAATTTTGGACGTGTTCAATTAGACGATGCAGAAGGGAGAGCCAGCTGGGGAAAAGACAGTTTAATCAGAGAAGACCTCTTGGAAGAGGTGTGACCTTAATGCTATGCAGGTGGAGAGAGTGGTGGTCGGTCATATATAATAATGATGGCATTTGTTAAGCGCTTATTATGTACCAAGCACTGTTCTGAGCACCGGAGTTAGGTACGAGGTAATCTGTGAGCCCACGTGGGGTACACAGTCTTAATCCCCATTTTGCAGATGAGGTACCTGAGGCACAGAGAAGTTAAGTGACTTGTCCAGGGACATACAACAAACAAGTGGTGGAGTCGGGATTAGAACCCACGTCCTCTGACTCCCAAGCCTGTGCTCTTGCCACTAAGCCACACTGAGGGGTGAGGGAGTTCCAGTCTAGGGGATGGATGTGGTAAAAGGGTCAGTGGTGAGATAGAGAAGATGGGGGCCCAGTGAGTAAACTGGCGTTAGAGGAGCGGAGTGTGCGGCCTGGGCTGGAGTAGGAGATTAGTGAGGTGAGGTAGGATGGGACGAGCTGACAGCGCTTTAAAGCCAATGGTACGGTGTCGCGGTCTGATGTGGGGTGGATGGGCAGCCATTAAAGATTCTTGAAGAGTGGAGAGACATGGACTGAACGTTTTTGTTGATAAATGATCCGGGCAGCAGAGTGAAGTAGGGATTGGAGTGGGGAGACACAGGAGGCCCGGAGGTTCAGTGAGGAGGCAGATTCTGAGTCAAGACAGGATAGGATGAGTGCTCAGATCAGCATTGTAGCAGTTTGGATGGAGAGGAAAGGGCGGATTTTAGCCATGGTGTGAAAGTAGAACAGACAGGATTTGTTGACAGATTGATGACTCTGTGGGTGGAATGACAGAGATGAATCTGAGGACAACCCTAAGGTTATGCGCTTGTGAGATAGGGAGGATAGTGGTGTTGCCTACAGTGATGGGAAAGATGTGGGGAGGATAGGGTTTGCGTGGGAAGATTAGAGTTCAATTTTAGACGTGTTTAATTTGAAGTTTTGGCAGGACATCCAGAGATGTCATGAAGGCCGGAGGAAATGCGAGATTGCAGGGAAGGGGAGAGGTCGGGGCTGGAGAAGTAGATTTGAGAATCATCTGTACAAAAGTGGTAATTGAAGCCATGGGAGAGAATTTCTCCAGAGGAATGGGGTGTAGAGGGAGAATAGACGGGGACCTAGAACTGAGCCTTGAGGGACCCCCGCAGTTAGGGGATGGGGGGAGAAGGAGCCCACAAAGGAGACTGAGAAGGAGCGTTCAGAGAGCTAGGAGGAGAACCAAGAGAGGACAGTGTCAGTGAATCCAAGGTCACTCAAAGTTTCAAGGAGAAAGGGGTGGTCTACAGGATCAAAGGCGGCTGAGAGGTTTGGGAGGATTAAGGTGGAGTGGAGGCCATTGGATTTGGCAAGAAGAAGATCACTGGAGACCTTTGAGAGGGCAGGTTCTGTGGAGTGAAGGGGACGGAAGCCACATTGGAAGGAGTCAAGGAGAGAATTGGAGGAGAGGAATTTGAGACAGTGGGTGCAGAGGACTCACTCAAGGAGTTTGGAGAGGAATGACTGGGGGAGATGGGGCGATAACTGGAGGGAGCCGTGGGGTCAAGGGACTTTAAAATGGGGACTGAGGCTCAGAGTTCCCCGGGGCACATGGACTGTGTCCAAACCAATTTACTTGTATCCACTTCAGCGCTTAGAACAGTGCCTGGCACATAGTAAGCGCTTAACCAATACCACAATTATTATTATTGTTTTTCACTTAAACACATTCAGCCTAAACTGAACCCACAGAATTTTCCCCTCTCCTCACGTATGTATACCTCCTCTTGTGATTCTCATTCCATAGAGAAACATCCCCTGACAAGTGGTTCTCTCTAAGCCTCCAAACAATCAGTTAATCAATCTGACTTATTGAGAGCTTACTGTGTGCAGAACACTGTACTAAGCCCTTGGGAGCGTACAGTAGAACAGAGTTGGTAGACATGATCCCTGCCCCCAGAGAGCTTGCATTCTAAAGGGAGAGCAGATATTAATATAAATAAATTAGAGATATGCACAGAAGTGCTGGATGGCTGAGGGATATGCACAGAAGTGCTGGATGGCTGAGGGTTGGGTGAGTTCTCGTAGCCACCATCCCAATAACTTTTTGCCCTTCCCTGTTGGGAAAATCTACCCATTAATTGTGTGCATTTAAATAGAACTGGTAAAATTTTGGCCTTTCCTTCTTTTTGGCCTGATAACAGCAGGAATGGTTGAGACATAGGAACAATTTAGACTCCTAAATACATAACTGATAGTTTGAAGGTCTGTAGAATCAGAAGTTTGTCAGTATTCATAAGCCTGAATCCTTCTTTGCTCTTGCCTTGCTTTGGATGCTCATTTCATCTCTCTTCCTGTCAGTGGAATCATTTTATTCTTTATCTATATCCATCTATCTTTAGTCTCTCTCTCTCTCTCTCTATATATATATATATATACACACACTAGACTGTAAAACTCTGAGTCTACTACCAGAATAATTGCAGATGGAGGTGAGGCATTCTGGGAGAGATAAGTCCAAGATGACTCGATGACATAAGACAAGACAAGCTCATTATGGGCAGAGAACTTGTCTATCAACCCTGTTATATTGTAATAGTAATAATAATAATTGTGGTATTTGTTAAGCGCTTACCATGTGCAAGGCACCGTACTAAGTACTGGAGTAGATTGCAAATTGGGTTGGACACAGTCCCTGGGCTCACAGTCTCAATCTCCACTTTACAGATGGGATAACTGTGGCACAGAGAAGTGAAGTGACTTGCCCAAGGTCATACAGCAGACATGTGGCAAAGCCATAATTAGAACCTATGACCTTCTGACTCCCAGGCCTGGGCTTTATTTATCCACTACACCATGATTGTACTCTCCCAAGCATTTAGTACTGTGCTCTGCCGACAGTAAGCGTCAATAAAAATGATATATATGTATGTACACACTATATATGTACATCCGTATATAATCATCCCTTTATATATACATCTCTGCCTTTCTTCCCTTTTCTACCTCTTTATCCTCCGACTAAGAGACGAGAGGCAGCCAGCTAGTCTGTGTCCATAAATGTTAATTACTGCCCTGCCCAGGCATATGATGATCAAATAATACCACCTGTGTTCTGTTCATACTCAATAATGCCCTGTTTTCTTAAAAAGAGATGGGTCATGGTTGACTTGCTATCCCCACCCCCCATCCCCTTGTCAGGGACCCGTGCAAATTGTGTAGAAAAACAGCGGCCTGAGTTTTTCTGGGGTCACACCGACCTTCCATTCACTTAGTCTTCCAATTTGTTGCGTTAACCAGGAAATTTTCGAGGGCGACTGGGGAATGGTGAAGCCGAAACATGTCTACTGGCAGACAGGTTTAATTATTTAGAGGACCAGTGGCAAGGATGCTTTGTTTTCCCTCACTTCACTTGGCTTCACCTTTCTTTATTTGTTGCATTGTTAGGAAATAGCTGTGACAGCTGTATGGATTCTCCCTTTGATTGGTTTGGTTCACCTGTGCAGAGCTTTCCATTTTAATTCATTCACTTGTATTTATTGAGCACTTCCTGTGTTCAAAACACTGTGCTAAGCGCTTAAATGGGCATAAGTTCCCAGGGTTCAGGAGTCTAGGTTTTAGAGCCTACATTTTTGGAAGTACAAAGATCAACAGATTCTTTCTAGGGCCATACATTGGAATCCCCCAGGATTACTGCACTGGAATTCCTCTTATATATAATGCTTTTAAGGAGTACTTGTCCACAAAGGATGAATCCCTTTGCCCCATCTCATCTCAGTTGCCTGATCAGTTAGTCATTCAATTGCATTTATTGAGTGTTTAATAATGTTGGTATTTGTTAAACGCTTATTATGTGCAGAGCACTGTTCTAAGCACTGGGGGAGATGCAGGGTGATCAGGTTGTCCCACATGCGGCTCACAGTTAATCCCCATTTTACAGATGAGGTCACTGAGGCACAGAGAAGTTAAGTGACTTGCCCACAGTCACACAGCTGACAAGTGTTTATTGTATGCAGAGCACTTACTAAGCACTTGGGAGAGTACAGTATAACAGAGTTGGTTGCCAAGTTCCCTGACCACAACGAGCTCACACTCTAGAGGGAGAGACAAGCATTAATATAAAATAAATATATCATGGATATGTATTCATTCAATTGTATTTATTGAGCGCTTGCTGTGTGCAGAGCACTGTACTAAGCGCCTGGGAGAGTATAATACAACAGTAAACAGACATGAAAGTGCTGTGGGGCTGTGGTGGCGGGATGAATAAAAGGAGCAAATCAGGATGATGATGAAGGGAGCAAAGGATGTGAGGGTTTAGTCAGGGAAGGCCTCTTGGAGGAGATGGGCCTTCAATAAGGCTTTGAAGGCGGAGAGAGTCATTGTCATATAGGAAGAGGGAAGGCGTTCCAGGCCAGAGGCAGGGTGTGGGCAAGAGTTTAGCGGCGAAATAGACCAGACGGAGGTACAGTGAGTAGGTTGGCATTAGAAGAGCGAAGTGTGCAGGCTGGGTTCGTAGCAGGAGAGTAGTGAGGTGAGGTAGGAGGGGGCAAAGTGATTTGAGTTCTTTAAAGCCGACGGTAACGAGCTTCTATTCGTTGTGGAGGAGGATGAACAACCAGGCAGCGTGGCTCAGTGAAAAGAGCACGGGCTTTGGAGTCAGAGGACATGGGTTTGAATTCCGGCTCTGCCACTTGTCAGCTGTGTGACTGTGGGCAAGTCACTTCACTTCTCTGGGCCTCAGTTACCTCATCTGTAAAATGGGGATGAAGACTGTGAGCCCCACGTGGGACAACCTGATTCCCTTGTGTCTACTCCAGCGCTTAGAACAGTGCTCTGCACATAGTAAGCGCTTAACAAATACCAACATTATTAACGTCATTATTCTTGAGGAGCGGAGAAACTTGGACTGAACGATTTTGTAGGAGAGTGATCGGGTCAGCAGAATAAAATATGGGAGAGACAGGAGGCCGGGAGCTCAGCGAAGAGGCTGATACAGTAATCAGCGTGGCTCAGTGGCAAGAGCCCGGGCTTGGGAGTCAGAGGACATGGGTTCGAATCCCGGCTCTGCCACTTGTCAGCTGTGTGACTGTGGGCAAGTCACTTGACTTCTCTGGGCCTCAGTTACCTCATCTGTAAAATGGGGATTTACTGTGAGCCCCACGTGGAACAATCTGATTACCCTGTATCTACCCCAGTGCTTAGAACAGTGTTCTGCACATAGTAAGTGTTTAACAAATACCAACATTAGTAATCAAGGAAGGATAGAATAAGTGCTGGGATTTAGCATGGTGGCCTGAGGAAGGATAAATTCTCTGCATCATTTAACCTTTTCAGATTAGCTGGTCTTCAATTCTGTTGACTCCAGAACTATCTCTGGACTAAAATCTTGTCCCCTCCTTCCACGCTTATTGACTCTGAACAATGACAACTTGTTCAATAAAAGCAAATCTTACAAGGTGAATTTTGCAGGGGAGGATAAACAAGCCATTTTGCACTTGGATGGAAAACTCCCTATTTAAATCACTTTTCATAAAGAGATCAGGATCATTTTCCAACACATCTTCTTTGGTGAACTGACACAGTTGATCGAAGGCATTTGAGCACTTACTCTATGTATCAGTCAATCAATCGTTGGTATTTATCGAGCGCTGAGGGTGTGTAGACCACTATACTAAGAACTTGAAGAAGCAACATGGCTTAATGGATAGAGCACGGGCCTGGGAGTCAGAAGGTCATGGGTTCTAATCCTGGCTCTGCCACATATCTGCGTGTTTGACCTTGGGCAAGTCACTTCACTTCTCTGGGCCTCAGTTACCTCAGCTGTATAATGGGGATTAAGAGTGTGAGCCCTACGTGAGACAGGGACTGCGTCCATCCTAACTTGTGGTGCTTGGCTGCAAGTTACCTTTTTTGAAAAACCACAAAAACACCCCGACCTGTTCCAATTTTGTGTGAATTTAGGAGCAACGGAGAAGTCCACCAGCGGATTTCCCCGCGGCCCGCACCTTCCCTCTCGTCCGCACTGCCGTTGAACTCGTCTCACAAGGAGAATGGGAAGCAGCGATTTCCTCACAAAGGGGCCTGGAACGCCTGCCAACCCCCATTGGCCGAAGAGCAGAGGAGCAGCGGACTCCTGGTGTCCCGGAGAGCCTTGTGGGCCATCCTGAGGTACATTGGGTGTTTCCATCTGAGTCCCAGTGCATTCTGAGTGGGCGGTTGAATTGATGGGGTAGACTGTAGTCCCCGATTAGACTGTAAGCCCGTCAGAGGGCAGGGACTGTCTCTATCTCTTACCGATTTGTACATTCCAAGTGCTTAGTACAGTGCTCTGCACATAGTACGCGCTCAATAAATACTATTGAATGAATGAATGAATGAACCTCTGGATTTAGTGCATGGTGGACCAGGAGGATTCAACCCGGCGGCTCCGGCTGGCCGGCCTGGTGGTTTTCTCTGCTTCAGAGCCTTATTGATGGCCCATCTCCTCCAAGAAGCCTTCCCTGACTCAGCCCTCCTTTGCTCTTCTCCCACTTCCTTCTGCGTCGCCCTGACTCATTCACTTTATTCATCCCCTCTCATAGCCCTACAGCATTTATGTCCATATCTGTCATAAATTTAATTATTGGTATTGACGTCCGTCTCCTCCTCTAAACTGTCAACTCGTTGTGGGCAGGGAATGTGTCTATTTTTCTATTGTACTCTCCCAAGGGCTCAGTATAGTGCTCTGCACACAGTAAGCGCTCAGTAAATACAGTTGAATTTGCTGTGCATATTAGGTTTTCAGAAGGAAAGGAAAGGATGAGAGAGAGAAGCTAATAAAAGTGGTGCTATTTGCTGTAACCTGAAGGCATGGGGGTGAGGATGGTCATGGAACCTTCGATTAAGAAGAACAAATATTTCACTGCTTTACTTAAGAAAGAACTGCAGACATCAGAGAGCAGATGTCCTGCCCCTACCTTCTTGTGTAAAGGATCTACCTTTATCTTTTGCTATATTCTCTCCTTTTCTGGGCCTCAGTTACCTCGTCGTAAAATGAGGATTGAAATTGTGAGCCCCATGTGGGACAGGGACTGTGTCCAACCCGATTTGCTTGTATCCACCCCAGTGCTTAGTCCAGTGCCTGGCGCATAGTAAGTGCTGAACAAATACCAGAATTATTATCAGGGTTTGTCTCTGTTGCCAGATTGTACATTCCTTGCGCTTAGTACAGCCCTCTGCACACAGTAAGCGCTCAATAAATACGATTGAATGAATGAATGAATGAATCATCATTATTGTTCTTTGTGTCTCATGTGGATTTGTTCCTGAGAAGGTAGAGGAGGGAGCCTAGGGGAAATCTTCCTCCTGATCCTTTTAAGATTCATGTGGTTTTGTTGTGTGGGATGACTCCAGACCTTCCTTATCCGGAATCTATTAGTGGAGTCGGATAGAGAAGCGCAAGCACAAGGCCTGAAAGAAATGAGGCTTCCTAGAAAAGATCAGGCTGTGGGCAAAAAGGAATTGCCATGGAAATAGACAAAGCAGCGACGAGCATCAGTACTGAGGTTTTTCAAGCTTGCATGCCATTTTTCTCAAATAAAAAAAGTTGAGTCCTTGTTTCATCTCTCATTAACAACCTTCAGTGGTTGTCCGTCCAGCTCCGCATCAAACAGAAACGCTTTCCCACAGACTATAAAGCAGTCAATCATCCTATCTTATCTCTCCCGGCCCACACACTTCACCCTTCTAAAGCCAACACACTCACTGCACCTTGAGCTCATCTGTCTCATCGCCGAAGCCTCACTCGTGTCCTGCCTCTGGCCTGGAACGCCCTCCCCCTGACTATCACTCTCCCCTCCTCCGAAGCCTTATTAAAATCCCATTTCCTCCAAGAGGCCTTTCCCGACTAAGGCCTCATTTTCCCCTACTCCCTCATCCTTCTGCATCACCCTTCCACTAGGATGGGTACTCCTAAAGAACTTGATATGCACTCCACAGCACACACAGCAGCGTGGTTCAGTGGAAAGAGCCCGGGCTTGGGAGTCAGGGGGCATGGGTGCGAATGTCGGCTCTGCCACTTGTCAGCTGTGTGACTGTGGCAAGTCACTTAACTTCTCTGTGCCTCAGTTACCTCATCTGGAAAATGGGGATGAAGACTGTGAGCCTCAGGTGGGACAACCTGATTACCCTGTATCTACCCCAGCGCTTAGAACAGTGCTCTGCATGTAGTAAGCGCTTAACAAATACCAACATTATTATTAGAGAAGCAGCATTGCTTAATGGAAAGAGCCCGGGCTTGGAAATCAGAGATCGTGGGTTCTAATCCCGCCTCTGCCACTTATCAGCTGTGTGACTCTGGGCAAGTCACTTCTCTGGGCCTCAGTTACCTCATCTGTAAAATGGGGATTATGACTGTGAGCCCCACCTGGGACAACCTGATAACCTTGTATCTACCCCAGCACTTAGAATAGTGCTTGGCACATAGTAAGTGCTTAACAAATACCATCATCATTATTATATATCCATATCTAGACTGTAAGCTCCTTGAACGAAGGGATCACGCCTACCAATTCTCTTGTATCGTACTCTCCCAAGCACTTAGTACAGTGCTGTTCACACAGTAAGCACTCAATAAATATGATGATTTGATTGATTGGTATTCATCCCACCCTCCTCCCTACAGAACCTATGGTGGTAATAATAATAATAATAATGATGATAGTATTAGTTAAGCACTTACTATGTGCCAAGCACTGTTCTAAGCACTACATACCCGTAATTTATTTTAATGCCTGCCTCATCTTTTATACTTGTGAGCTCCTTGCGGGTAGGAAGCATGTCTATCAGTGCTGTTGTAATAATAATAATAATTGTGGTATTTGTTAAGCACTTACTATATGGCAAGCACTATTGTAAGCACAGGGGTTAGGCACAAAGCTATCAGGTTGGATACAGTTCCGGTCCCTCATGGGGCTCACAATCTTGATCCCCATTTTGCAGGTGAGATAACTGAGGCACAGAGAAGTAAAGTGAGTTGCCTAAGGTCACACAGTAGACATATGGCAGAGCTGGGATTAGAACCCACAACCTCTGACTCCCAGGCCTTTCCACTAGGCCACATTGCATCTCTCAGTGTATTTCTCTCTCCCAACCACTTAACGCAGAGTCCTCTGCACACAGCGCTCTATAAATACCATTGATTAATTTGGGATAAGCTCTATGTCTCTCAAGTCTGTGGTATAGTACTCTTCCAAGTGCTTAGTACAGTGCTCTGCACACAACAATACCATTGACGATGATATTCATTGATGATCTGATGATATTCTACTATTGATGCCCATCTACTTGTTTTGTTTGCTGTCTGTCTCTCCCTTCTAGACTGTGAGCCTGTTGTTGGGTAGGGATTGTCTTTATCTGTTGCCAAATTGTACTTTCCAAGTGCTTAGTGCAGTGCTCTGCACACAGTAAGCGCTCAATAAATACGATTGAATGAATGAATGAATGAATATTCAGTTGAACTCACAGCAGTTTAGAGGTTAACTGTCATCCCGTTTTATGAAGCAGAGAATATTTTTTATTTTCAGGCAAAATTTTCTCTTTGACATCACCCAATTTTATTTTTATTTGTTCTAGGGACATTTGGGAAGTAATTGCAAGCCATAGGTTATCCGATTCTTATGATAGCCATGATATATTGGGTAAATTCACCTAAGGGAGATTCTTCTTAAGAAACAAGTGGTGAAAGAGGTAGAATTGGAAAAATCTTCTTGCAGATGCATTTATTCAAACCACATTCTTAATCAGCATGCAGTTGACCTTCAAAAATACTTGTTGAGTAGAAAAACACCCCACGCAGCAGTAGAGCCTGAAGAAGGAGACTGTCCTTTAAAAAGTTGACCTTCAAAGGTATTGATGAGGTCTTTAAAAGAGTCATAAGTGTGCATCTTCTCAGGAGGAGAAGATAATATATCAAATGTAAAACACAGATAAAAAACCCCAACCTGACCTTGCCTTATTGAGGGCCCATCTCCTCCAAGAGGCCTTCCCTGACTAAGCCCTCCTTTCCTCTTCTCCACTCCCTTCTGCATCACCTTGACTTATCCCCTATATTCATCCCCCCCTCCCAGCCCCATGGCACGTATGTCCATATAATAATAATAATAATGTTGGTATTTGTTAAGTGCTTACTATGTGCAGAGCACTGTTCTAAGCGCTGGGGTAGGTACAGGATAATCAGGTTGTCCCAAGTGAGGGTCACAGTTAATCCCCATTTTACAGGTGAGGTAACTGAGGCACAGAGAAGTAAAGTGACTCACCCGCTGTCACACAGCTGACAAGTGGCAGAGCTGAGTGTCAAACCCATGATCTCTGACTCCCAAGCCCGGGCTCTTTCCACTGAGCAACGCTGCTTCCCCATATCATTCATTTATTTATTTATATTAATGTCTGTCTCCCCCCCCCCCCCCCAGACTGCAGGCTCGCTGTGGGCAGGGAATGTGTCTGTTTATTGTTATATTGTATTCATTCATTCATTCATTCAGTAGTATTTATTGAGCGCTTGCTATGTGCAGAGCACTGTACTAAGCGCTTGGAATGTACAAATCAGTAACAGAGACAGTCCCTGCCCTTTGAGGGGCTTACAGTCTAATCGGGGGAGACGGACAGGACCTCTCCCAAGTGCTTAGTACAGTGCTCTGCACACAGTAAGCGCTCAATAAATACAATTGAATGAATGGGAGCAATAAAGAAATAGGTCCCCTTTGTCTGGTCTCATAATAATAGTAATTATGACATTTCTTAAGTGCACTGTTCTAAGCCCTGGGGTTGATACAAGGTAACCAGGTTGGACACAGTCCTTGTTCCACCTGGGGCTCACAGTTTTAATGCCCAGTTTACAGATGATGTAACTGAGGCCCAGAAAAGGGAAGTGACTTAACTAAGGTCACACAGCAGACAAACGGCAGAGGCAGTATTAGGACTGCCGGGAGAAGCAGCATGGCTCAGTGGAAAGAGCCCGGGCTTGGGAGTCAGAGTTCATGGGTTTGCATCCTGGTTCGGCCACTTGTTAGCTGTGTGACTGTGGGCAAGTCAGTTAACTTCTTTGTGCCTCAGTTCCCTCATCTGTAAAATGGGGATTAACTGTAAGTCTCATGTGGGACAACCTGATTCCCCTGTATATACCCCAGCGCTTAGAACAGTTCTGTGCACATAGTAAGCGCTTAGCAAATACCAACATTATTATTATTAGGACCCGTGACCTTCTGACTCCCAGGCCTGTGTCCTATCCACTACACCACATTCTAATTGCCTAATAAATAATTACAAATTCAGCCTTTAAAGATAAGACCTTCGTACGACTGATATTCATGCTTTTAGCACATATATTTTTTCAGCTGCATTGCTATTGAGGTTTTTTAAGAATCTATGATTATATATGCCTCTTTGGAAAGAATTAGGATTAGTATTGCAGTGGTGGAAAGTGTAGAGTGTAAACTCCTTGTGGGCAGAGATCACGTCTCCCGAAGCCGTTGTACTGCACTTTATTCATCAATTCAATCATATTTACTGAGCGCTTACTCTACGCAGAGCACTGCACCAGTTACTTAGTACAGTACAGCACACGGAGAATGCTCAATAAATACCACTGATTGATTACAACCTAATTGATTGTAAACAAAATCATATTTCTTTGGAAACGATGTAATTAAACGGCTTTGAGGTGATTAAATTTGCCACAGATAATTTGAGTTTTCAGGCAGAATTATAATAGCAAGTAGTACACTTACCCAAAATAGAGCAGGGTTAAAATAAACATTCTCTTCTAGACCACTTTGGTTTGTCGATCACTAAACTACTGAGAATATTTCAGAAAATGTCAAATGGGCTTCCTGCTTCCGTCCTGTCCCAAGGTGAATTGCGGGTGGGGTTACCATTGATGAAAAAACTGTCGTGGTTATACAAAACCCCCTTAACTACCTGGGAAACAGCATGGCACAGTGGAAAGAGCGTGGGCTCGGGAGTCAGAAGACCTGGGTTCTAATGCTGCTCTCCACCATTTGCCTGCCTTGTGACCCTGGCAAGTCACCTAATTTCTCCGTGTCGTGTTTTTTTGGTCCGTAAAATGGGGATTCGGTGTCTGTTCTCCCACCTTGTTAGACTGTGGGGTAAAGGGACTGTGTCTGACCTGATTATTTTGTATCTGTCTCTGAGTTGAAAACAGTGCTTGGCATATAGTAAATGCTCAACTTCATCATCATCAGTTTGAATATTCATACCATTTCCTGTCCCCGAAGTCAGTTGAAAAAACCCAGAATCAGAGCATTGGTTTTTATTTTTGAAAACTAATAACTTAGCGGCAACTATGTTATTCGCACTATTTAGAATCCATCAATAGTATTAATTGAGCGCTTACTATGTGCAGAGCACTGTATTAAGTGCTTGAAAGAGAGTACAGTATAACAATATATCAGGCACATTCCCTATCCACAGTGAGCTTACAGCCTAGGAGAGAAAATAACAAAAGGCACACCTGATGAATTAAATATTTCCTTTGATTTGGAACTGCGTTCTTGGAATGGGATACTGTGTAAGCCAAATGGATTTTGGCTTTTCCATCAGACATTCCACGGAACCGTCGAAAGGCTCAAAAGACAGAAGTTGTTGTGTAGTGTCTCTGTGTTATTTTCCATTTCTCCCTTCATGAGATTCATTTATCCCCTTAGAGACCGGAAACCCAGATGCATTCGTGGAATATTTTTAGCGCTCACGGGGTGCAATTCTGTCCTTTTGGAACACTGTATCCAACCCTGAGACCAGTGGGAATTCAAATTGAGTAAAGTAAAATTTACATGCTATATCTGCATGCACAGTCAGCGAGACCTAATGAACTGTATAATATGGGGGTTTTATGGGGCGGCCCTGAGGGCCACATTAGGCAACTATTCCTCATCTAGTGGGAAGACTTCCAGGGGGTGGGGCAGAAATGATAGCATTGGTCAGGTATTTTTCTCCTCGGGTGGTGGGGGTGGAAAGTAACTCGTTGTGGGCAGGGATTGTGTCTATTTATTGTTATATTGACCTCTCCCAAGGGCTTAATACAGTCCTGTGCACACAGTAAGTGCTAAATTACTTCATTCAGTCAATCGTATTTATTGAGTGTTTACTGTGTGCAGAGCACTGTACTAAGGCTTGGGAGAGTACAATATAGCAATAAAAAGACACATTCCCTGCCCACAATGAGCTCAATAAACACGATTGATTGACTGAAGACCACACCGGCCAGCAGACAAATACTCAAATAACTGGACAGGTCCGGCCAAGGGAGCCGTTTGAGGATTTTGCAGAGACGCAATTGTTTTATTTAGACCGAATTTCCCCAAATCGACTATTTGGGTCCCTGCAATTTCACCATATCTTTGTGCCGTCCTCTGCTTGGCTGGGAAAATATCAACCAGTCACTGATTTGAGATAAGGAAGGAGTGTGGCCTTAATAATTAATCACTGTGGTATTAAGCACTTACTATGTGCCGAGCTCTGTTTTAAGCTCTGGGCTATGTCCCATGGGTTCAAATCCCGGCTCTGCCACTTGTCAGCTGTGTGACTGTGGGCAAGTCACTTAACGAAGCAGCGTGGCTCAGTGGAAAGAGCACGGGCTTGGGAGTCAGAGATCATGGGTTCGAATCTCGGCTCGGCCACTTGTCAGCTGTGTGACTGTGGGCAAGTCACTTAACTTCTCTGTTCCTCAGTTACCTCATCTGTAAAATGGGGATTAATTGTGAGCTCGCATAGGACAACCTGATTACCCTGTATCCACCCCAGCGCTTAGAACAGTGCTCGGCACATAGTAAGCGCTTAACAAATACCAACATTATTATTATTATTATCCCCATTTTCCAGATGAGGTACTTGAGGCCCAGGGAAGTTAAGTGAGTGGCCCAAGGTCATACAGCAGACACCTGGCAGAGCCAGGATTGGAACCCACCTTCTCTGACTCCCAGGGTCGAATTCATTCCCCTAGGCCACCCTCCCTGGGAGTCTGAGGATCTGGGTTCCAATCCACTACCATTAACCTGCTGAGTGATCTTAAGCAAGTCATCTATTTTCTCTGAGCCTCAGTTCCCTCCGCATAGAGGGATGCAATGCCCTGTTCTCCCTCCTTACACTATGAATGCCCTGTAGGATATGATTACCTTGTATCTACCCCAGTGCTTAGTGCATGGTACATATCGTTATATCCCGGCTAGACTACTGTGTCAGCCTTCTCTCTGACCTCCCTTCCTCCTCTCTCGCCCCGCTCTGGTCTATTCTTCACTCCGCTGCCCGGCTCATCTTCCTGCAGAAACGATCTGGGCATGTCACTCCCCTTCTTAAACAACTCCAGTGGTTGCCTATCGACCTGCGCTCCAAACAAAAACTCCTCACTCTAGGCTTCAAGGCTCTCCATCACCTTGCCCCTTCCTACCTCTCCTCCCTTCTCTCTTTCTACCACCCACCCCGCACGCTCCGCTCCTCTGCCGCCCACCTCCTCACCGTCCCTCGGCCTCGCCCATCCCGCCGTCGACCCCCGGGTCACGTCCTCCCGCGGTCCCGGAACGCCCTCCCTCCTCACCTCCGCCAAACTGATTCTCTTTCCCTCTTCAAAACCTTACTTAAAAATCACCTCCTCCGAGAGGCCTTCCCAGACTGAGCTCCTCTTCCCCCTCTACTCCCTCTGCCATCCCCCCTTCACCTCTCCGCAGCTAAAGCCTCATTTTCCCCTTTTCCCTCTGCTCCTCCACCTCTCCCTTCCCATCCCCACGGCACTGTACCCGTCCGCTCGACTGTATATATTTTCGTTACCCTATTTATTTTGTTAATGAATTGTACATCGCCTTGATTCTATTTAGTTGCCATCGGTTTTTATGAGATGTTCTTCCCCTTGACGCTGTTTAGTGCCATTGTTCTTGTCTGTCCGTCTCCCCCGATTAGACCGTAAGCCCGTCAAACGGCAGGGACCGTCTCTATCTGTTGCCGACCTGTTCATCCCAAGCGCTTAGTACAGTGCTCTGCACATAGTAAGCGCTCAATAAATACTATTGAATGAATGAATGAACATAGGAAACACTCAACAAATGGCATAATTAAAAACCGCGATTAACCCAGTTTATTGTTATGCTTTTCCAAGCGCTAAGTACAGTGCTCTGCACACAGTAGGTGAGCCTGTTGTGGGCAGGGATTGTCTCTCTCTTTTACTGAATTTTACTTTCCAAGCGCTTAGTACAGTGCTCTGCACAGAGTAAGCGCTCAGTAAATACAATTGAATGAGTGAACACAGCCCTGAGGGTTGGCAGTATTAACTGTGCAGTAATGCCATAGTTCCTTTTCAATTTTTCCTAGGTGAGGTGCTGATGAGACTCCTAAATACATTGGTTTGAAAGTGTTAATAATAATAATAATAATGATAATGGTATTTGTTAAGCCGTTATTATGTGCCAGGCACTGTTCTAAGCACTGGTGTAGATACAGGGTAATCAGGTTGTCCCATGCGGGGCTCACACTTTTAATTCCCATTTTCCAGATGAGGGAACTGAGGCCCAGAGAAGCAAAGCGACTTGCCCAAGTTCACACAGCCGACAAGTGGCGGAGCCAGGATTAGAACCCACGTCCATTGACTCCCAAGCCCGGGCTCTTTCCGCTCAGCCACGCTGTTTCTAATTATAATTAGACAAGAGGAAATGTAGAATTTAAAGAGGTAACTCTTGTGAACTAAAGTTTGCAGGAAAAAACTCAACTTTTTGGAATGAAATTTTAAGGCACCCTAAGACTCGTTCTTCACCGTTTTATTACTTTGGGAACGGAATGATGATAGCTTCTAGATTTCAGTTGAATTTGCGATAGGTGAGGAAGAACGATATTTCACTTTTTGGAGGAAGAAAATCATTTAGACACACATTTTGGTGTGGTTATTACAAACTTTCGTCCGAGAACCAGTGGGAACTTAATCATCTCATAGAAAGGCGAAACTTAGAGTGTGACTTTGTTCTCTTATAACGTGGAAATCATAAACTATCTCAACATATTTATTTATATTAATGTCCGTCTTTCCATCTACGCTGTCAGCTCTCTGCGGGCAGGGAACGTGTCTACCGACTCTCTTATATCGTCCTCTCCCGAGAGCTTGGTACGGTGCTCAGCACACAGTGAGTGCTCAACAGATGCGACCGGATTGATCGTTCCAACGGAAGGTGGTAGGTGAAGAAAGTCGATGTGTAAGAGGAGAGCTGTCGGAGAGCTTTGAAGCCAGGGGTCAGGGGTTTCTGTGATGGGAACTTGATAGCCATTCAGTCGATCAATCAATCGATCGTACTTATTGAGCGCCTACCGTGTGCGGAGCACTGTACTAAGGGCTTGGGAGATACAAAGTAACAAACCGTTGTAGGTTTTTGAGGAGTAGCGAGAGGAGGATCTAAAAGGATTTTGGTTTTTTTTAGAAATGTCCAGGCAGCAGAGTGGAGTGCACGCTGAAGAGGTAGGAGGCAGGGAGGCCAGTGAGGAGGCTGAAATAATGATGATAGTAACGATAATAATAGTAGTGATTATGGTATTGAGGAGGCTGAAATAATGACGATAATAATGATAATAACTGTAGTGATTATGGTATTTGTAAAGTATTTACTACTAAGTACTTAACCCAACTCTCTGTTGATATAAAATGAGAAGCAGTGTGGTTCAGTGGAAAGAGCCCGGGCTTGGGAATCAGAGGTCGTGGGTTCTAATCCCGGCTCTGCCACTTGCCAGCTGTGTGACTTTGGGCAAGTCACTTCACTTCTCTGGGCCTCAGTTACCTCATCTGTAAAGTGGGGATTAAAACTGTGAGCCCCACGTGGGACAACCTGAGTCAAAAGAGATGGGAGTCAGAAGGACCTGGGTTCTAATTCAGGCTCTGCCACGTGTCTGCTCTGTGACATTGGGCAAGTCACTTGACTTCTCTGGGCCTGAGTTACCTCATCGGCAAAATGGGGTTTAACCCTGTGATCCCCAAGTGGGAGATGGAATGTGTCCAACCTGATAAGCTCGGGTCTACCCGGCACGTAGTACAGTGCCTGGCATAGTTAACAAATACCGTGATAAACAGGCTTCAAAAATGACAGAAAAGATCGTGGGGAGGATAGTGGTATTGTCGTCCATGAGGTGAGCCCGTTGTGGGCAGGGATTGTCCCTATTTGTTGCTGAATTGTACTTTCCTAGTACAGTGTTCTGCACACAGTAAGTGCGCAATAAATACGATTGAATGAATGAATGAATGAATGAGTTAGGAGAAGGAGTGGATGAAGGAGGGAATAAACAAGGTATTTTAATGAGTTACTTCAGTTGGGATGGCATCAGTCAATAATAATGATAATTGTGGAATTTGTGAAGCGTGGGGTAGATGCAAGGCAATCAAGTCTCACACAGTACCCGCTTCCCCTGGGGCTTACAGTCCAAGGGGAAGGGGGAACAGAAATCGAACAGGAAGCCGAGGCACAGAGACGTTACGGGACTTGCCCAAGGTCCTACAGCAGATAACTGGAAATCAGCCTGGCGTAGTGGATAGAGCCCGGGCCTGGGAGTCCGAAGGTAATGGGTTCTAATCCCACAATCGGTCGCTTGTCTGCTATGTGGCCTTGGGCAAGTCACTTCACTTAATAATAATAATAATAATAATGACATTTGTTAAGCGCTTACTATGTGCAAAGCACTGTTCTAAGCGCTGGGGGATACAAGGTAATCAGGTTGTCCCACGTGGGGCTCACAGTCTTAATTCCCATTTTACAGATGAGGTAACTGAGGCACAGACAAGTTAAGTGACTTGCCCAAATTCACACAGCTGACAAGTGGCGGAGCCGGGATTAGAACCCACGACCTCTGACACCCAAGCCCGTGCTCTTTCTTAGAACAGTGCTCTGCACATAGTAAGTGCTTCACAAATACCAACACTGTTGTTATTGTTAAAATGGGTTTTGAGACTGTGAGTCCTACGTGGGACAGGGACTGCGTCCAAACCGATTTGCTTATATCCACCCTGGCACTTAGTACAGTGCCTGGCACGCGGTAAGCACTTAACAAATACCAGCATTATCATTATCATTTTAGCTGGCTAAGCTAGCCACTTCTGCATTCCCTGTGTACTTGGATCCGTATACCTTAAACACTTATTCATCCCAGCCCCACAGCACCTACATCCATAGCCTTACATTCTGCTGCTTCTCCGTCTGGAATTTATTTTAAAGTCTGTCTCCCCCATTACTTTAGGGCAAGGCTCAGATCTACCAGCTCTTAGTACAAGCGTTCAGTACAACGCTTTGCGCACGGGAAGCTTTCAATAAGTACCACTGATCGATTGAATAGGCAGAGCCGGGATTCGTGTCGGGGTGGATGTGTCCTAAACTAGATTTAGAAGCCGGTAAAATACGGTGGAGTATCTCTGCTTCTGTTTCTTCAGGTTTGTTTCATATCACCAAAATTATGTCTAGAAAAAGGATTTAGTTTTAAACAACATAAGGCTCCGCATACATTTAAGCATCTGGAAGTCAAAATGATGTGAGACTTGGACATCTTGAGAATCCCAGAGTGAAAATGAATGAACCGAAGACAACAGTAGCCAAGAAACTTTACAGCGGAAAGGGAGAAGTTGATAGACCATACTGTTGGGCGTGCCAACCAGATTCTCACTGATTTTTAGTAAAGCAGCGTAGCCTGGCGGAAAGAGCCGGGACCTGGGAGTCAGCAGGACCCGGGTTCTAATACTGCTCTACCACTTGTCTGCTCTGTGACCTTGGGCCAGTCACTTCACTTCTCTTTGCCTCAGAGTACAGTGTCATCTGTAAAGTGACAATTACTCTGCCTACCTTCAAAGCCTTATTAAAGGCACATCTCCTCCAAGAGGCCTTTCCTAAGCCCTCCTTTCCTCCTTTCCCACTCCCTCATGCCTCGCCCTGACTCGCTCCCTTTAATAATAATAATGTTGGTATTTGTTAAGCGCTTACTATGTGCAGAGCACTGTTCTAAGCGCTGGGGTAGGTACAGGGTAATCGGGTTGTCCCACCTGAGGCTCACAGTTAAATCCCCATTTTACAGATGAGGTAACTGAGGCACAGAGAAGCGAAGCGACTTGCCCACGGTCACACAGCTGACAAGTGGCAGAGCTGGGATTCGAACTCATGGCCTCTGACTCCCAAGCCCAGGCTCTTTCCACGAAGCCACGCTGCTTCCCTCCTCCCAGCCCCACAGCACTTTTCTACTTATCTATCATTTTATTTATTTCCACTAATGTCCGTCCCCCCCAAGACTGTAAGCTCATTGCGGGCAGGGAATATGTCTGTTATATTGTTGTATTGCACTCTCCCAAACGCATAGTACAGTGCTCTGCACACAGTAAACCCTCAATAAATACGATTGACTGACTGACTAAATAAAATGGGGATTAAGACTGTGAGCCACAGTGGGACATTGACTGTGTCCGATGTGATAAGCTTGTTTCTAATTAATTAATTAATGATGGTATTTGTTAAGTGCTTACTATGTGCCAAGCACTGTTTTAAGCACTGGGATAGATACAAAGTTATCAGGTTGTTCCAGATGGGGCTCACAGTCTTAGTCCCCATTTTACAGATAAGGGAACTGAGGCACAAAGACGTTAAGTAATAATAATAATGTTGGTATTTGTTAAGCGCTTACTATGTGCCGAGCACTGTTCTAAGCGCTGGGGTAGACATAGGGGAATCGGGTTGTCCCACGTGGGGCTCACAGTCTTAATCCCCATTTTACAGATGAGGGAACTGAGGCACAGAGAAGTGAAATGACTAACTCAAGATCACCCAGCAGACCTGTGGTGGGGTTGGGATTAGAACCCAGTTCCTTCTGACTCCCAGGCCCATGCTATATCCACCAAGCCATGCTGTCTCTCCTGAATTTTGACTCAACATTAACATTTGATAAATTTCACTTACTCTCTTATCTCTAAGTGATTGAGTTTCATGGTGGGGAGAGGCAGGTGGTTAAAAAATGAGCAGCTGTAGAAATTAAGGTTTTTTTAAAGTATTTGTTAAGCTATTACTATGTGCCAGGCACTGTACTAAGCGCTGGGGTAGATCCAAGCGAATCAGGTTGGACCCAGATCTTGTCCCACATGAGGCGCCCAATCTTTATCCCAGTGGAGGCACAGAACAGTTAAGTGACTTGCCCAAGGTCACTCAGCAGACAAGTAGCGGTGCTCGGAATTAGAACTCAAGTCTTTCTGGCCCCCAGGCCCTTTTCTACTAGGCAGTGCTGCTTCTTGATAAGGTACCGGTGTACCCCAGTATATGTTGTCTCTCTCGTTCACCCCACACATCCTATCCGTTACCAAGACCTGCCGGTTTCACCTCTACAATATCGCCAAGATCCGCCCTTTCCTCTCCACCCAAACGGCTACCTTACTATTACGGGCTCTCGTTATATCCCGGCTAGACTACTGTGTCGGCCTTCTCTCTGACCTCCCTTCCTCCTCTCTCGCCCCGCTCCGGTCTATTCTTCACTCCGCCGCCCGGCTCATCTTCCCGCAGAAACGATCTGGGCCTGTCACTCCCCTTCTTAAACAACTCCAGTGGTTGCCTATCGACCTCCGCTCCAAACAAAAACTCCTCACTCTAGGCTTCGAGGCTCTACGTCACCTCGCCCCTTCCTACCTCTCCTCCCTTCTCTCTTTCCACCGCCCACCCCGCACGCTCCGCTCCTCCGCCGCCCACCTCCTCGCCGTCCCTCGGTCTCGCCCATCCCGCCGTCGACCCCCGGGTCACGTCCTCCCGCGGTCCTGGAACGCCCTCCCTCCTCACCTCCGCCAAACTGATTCTCTTTCCCTCTTCAAAACCCTACTTAAAACTCACCTCCTCCAAGAGGCCTTCCCACACTGAGCTCCCCTTCTCCCTCTACTGTCTCCCTGTACCACCCTCCCTTCACCTCTCTGCAGTTTAACCCTCTTGTCCCCCCATCTCCCTCTGCTCCTCCCCCTCTCCCTTCCCATCCCCTCGGCACCGTACTCGTCCGCTCGACTGTATATATTTTCATTACCCTATTTATTTTGTTAATGAAATGTACATCGCCTCGATTCTATTTAGTTGCCATCGGTTTTTACGAGACGTTCTTTCCCTCGACTCTATTTATCGCCATCGTTCTCGTCCGTCGGTCTCTCCCGATCAGACCGTGAGCCCGTCAAACGGCAGGGACCGTCTCTATCTGTTGCCGACTTGTTCATTCCAAGCGCTTAGTACAGTGCTCTGCACATAGTAAGCGCTCAATAAATACTATTGAATGAATGAATGAATATTATTACTGTGTGCCAGGCCCTGTACTAAGCACTGGGGTGGATACAAGCCAGTCACGTTGAATACGGTCCTTGTCCCGTGTGGGGCTCACAGTCTCAAAAGCCATTTTACAGATGAGGTAACTGAGGCCCAGAGAAGTGAATTGACTTGCCCAAGGCCACACAGCAGACAAGTGGAGGAATTGGGGTTAGAACCCATGACCGTCTGACTCCCAGGCCCGTGCTCTATCCACTAAATAAAAATCCATTCATTCATTCAATTCATTCAGTCATTTTAAGTGCTTACTGTGTACAGAACACTACTAAGCACTTGGGAAATTACAATACAGCAATAAACAGTGGCGATGCCTAAGAATAATAATAATGTTGGTATTTGTTAAGCACTTACTATGTGCTGAGCACTGTTCTAAGCGCTGGGGGAGATACAGGGTTAATCAGGTGGTCCCACATGAGGCTCACAGTTAATCCCCATTTTACAGATGAGGTAACTGAGGCCCAGAGAAGTGAAGTGACTTGCCCAAAGTCACACAGCTGACAAGTGGCAGAGCTGGGATTCGAACTCATGACCTCTGACTCCCAAGCCCGGGCTCTTTCCCCTGAGCCACGCTGCTTCTATCCTCAACGAGCTCACAGTCTGGTGGGGGGAGACAGACAGGCATCAATACAAATAAATTAATTTTGCATCGATAAAAACCAGATAACTGCAATCATTTTTTAAAAAAATTGCAGCTGAGGTCCTTCAGACCACCTGAGCACACATACTATATTCCGTCTGTACGGTGGCAGTGTGGAGGGATTCTTGGAATGGGCAGCGCTTAGAATAGTGCTCAACACATGGTAAGCGCTTAACAAATACCCTCATCGTCATCGTGGGAGTTAAGCTCAAAAGCCGTCTAGTCGCATTTGTTAGAAACTCCAAACCTAAGGGACAGCAGTGAGCACTTGTGCAGGTCACAGTGACAAGTCTTTCCCCTGCTGGATAAAAGCCCAAATATAATAATAATAATGATGATGTTGGTATTTGTTAAGCGCTTACTATGTGCAGAGCACTGTTCTAAGCGCTGGGGTAGATACAGGGTCATCAGGTTGTCCCACGTGAGGCTCACAGTTAATCCCCATTTTACAGATGAGGTAACCGAGGCACAGAGAAGTGAAGTGACTTGCCCACAGTCACACAGCTGACAAGTGGCAGAGCGAGATTCGAACCCATGACCTCTGACTCCGAAGCCCGGGCTGTTTCCACTCAGCCATGCTGCTTCTCTAAATCCCCTCTTCCCCCCCCTGGAAACACTGGGAGACAGGATGGAGAGAGGCCAAAAGAAAGGGAAAGTCTTGGGATAGTTCCAAGGGACATTTTTACTTTCCAGGCAGGCTTTCCCCGCTGCATTTCTCAGAAATCTCAGCTCTACCATCCCGTCGGCCAACTCTAGCACTTGGGAATTTATTCAAGCCCTCCTTAATAATAATAATAATAATAATGTTGGTATTTGTTAAGCGCTTACTATGTGCAGAGCACTGTTCTAAGCGCTGGGGTAAACACAGGGGAATCAGGTTGTCCCACGTGGGGCTCACAGTCTTAATCCCCATTTTACAGATGAGGGAACTGAGGCACAGAGAAGTGAAGTGACTTGCCCACAGTCACACAGCTGACAAGCGGCAGAGCTGGGATTCGAACTCATGAGCCCTGACTGCAAAGCCTGTGCTCTTTCCACTGCGCCACGCTGCTTCCTTAGCATTCGAGTTCTCAATTATGTATTATGACCACTCTCCCGTTACAGTAGAAGATCCTCGTGGCTCTTATCTGGAAGGAAATAGAAGAAATAAACCGTAATAATAGTGATGATGGCATTCGTTAAGCGCTTACTATGTGCCAGGCACTGTACTAAGCGTGGGGGTGGATACGAGCAAATCAGGTCGGGCACAGTCCCAGTCCTGCATGGACTCACAGACTCAATCCCCATTTTACAGACGAGGTAACTGAGGCACAGAGACGTGAAATGACTTGTCCAAGGCCACGGAGCAGAAATGTGGCAGAGCTGGGATTAGAACCCGTGACTTTCTGACTCTTCGGTCCGGAACCCGTGACTTTCTGACTCTTAGGTCCGGGCTCTCCCCACTACGCCACGCTGCTTCGCATCCTCTCCCATCCCATCCTATGACTGCTCGTTGTGGGCAGGGAATGTGTCTGTTCATTGTTAATAATAACGGTACTTAGAGAAGCAGCATGGCTCAGTGGAAAGAGCATGGGCTTTGGAGTCAGAGGTCATGGGTTCAAATCCCGGCTCCGCCTCTTGTCAGCTGTGTGACTTTGGGCAAGTCACTTAACTTCTCGGTGCCTCAGTTACCTCATCTGTAAAATGGGGATTAAGACTGTGAGCCCCACGTGGGACAACCTGATTCCCTTGTTCATTCATTCATTCAATAGTATTTATTGAGCGCTTACTATGTGCAGAGCACTGTACTAAGCGCTTGGAATGTACAATTCGGCAACAGATAGAGACAATCCCTGCTCACTGATGGGCTTTCAGTCTTGTGTCTACCCCAGCGCTTAGAACAGTGCTCGGCACATAGTAAGCGTTTAACAAATACCAACATTATTACATTATTATTACTTGTCAAGCGCTAAAAATGTGCCAGGCACTATGCTGTGCGCTGGGGTAGATAGAAGTTAATCAGGTTGGACACAGTCGTATTGCACTGTTTTGGGATGCAGCGTGGCCTAGTGGATAGAGCACGGGCCTGGGAGTCAGCAGGACCTGGGTTCTGATCCTCTGCGTGACCTTGGGGAAGTCATTTCACTTCTCTGGGCCTCAGTTCCATCACCTAGAAAACAGGGATTAAGCCTGTGATTAGCTTGTATCTACCCCAGCGCTTAAAACAGTGCTTGACACGTACTAAGCGCTTAGCAAATACCAACATCATCATCATCATTATTACTGTACTCTCCCCAGTGCTTAGTACAGTGCTCTGGACACAGTAAGCACTCAGTAAATACAATCGACTGCCTGATTCTCCATCTCTTGAATTCCCATTCGTAACACTTATTTGCTTATTTGCAAATAAGCTTATTTATCCCATTCTTATTTGCTGTTGTTTTAATGAGATGTTCATCCCCTCGATTCTATTTATTGCCATCGTTCTCGTCCGTCCGTCTCCCCCGATTAGACCGTGAGCCCGTCAGAGGGCGGGGACTGTCTCTATCTGTTACCGATTTGTCCATTCCAAGAGCTTAGTAGAGTGCTCTGCACATAGTAAGCGCTCAATAAATAGCATTGAATGCGTGAATGAATGAACACCCTTCAGCACCAATATAATCCACCAATGCCTCATTGGTTATGCCTGAATTGTTGCGGCAGTGGCATTTATCGGACGCCCATTTGGAGCAAGGCGTTCATTGGATCACATTTATTGAGCGCTTCCTGTGTGCAAAGCACTGCACTAAGCACTTGGGAGAGTACGCCAGAGCAGTGAACAGACGCGTTCCCTGCCCCCGATGGGTTGACAGTCCAGAGGGGGAGACAGATATTAATAGAAATAAAGAAATTACAGATCCGGAGAGAAGGGCTTTGGGGTTTTCCATCCAAACTGCGGCGGCACCAATCCAGCCACTCATTTCCCACATCGATTAGTGCGTCAGCCTCCTGGCTGACCTCTCTGTACTAGATGCTTGAGAAGGACCGAATAACGAAGAATGCCGTCAAAGATCTTACACTCTAATGGGGGACAAAATAAAAAACTCTTCCCGCCCGGAGTGGTCAGAGTATCTAATTGAGCGCCTGGATGCTAAAGAGAGCTCGAAATAAGTTCACCGGTGCTAGAGTCGGCTGATGGAATGGTAGAGCTGAGCGGGCTGGGAAGCGGCGTGGCCTAATGGGTAGAGCAGGAGCCTGGGAGTCAGAAGGACCTGGGTTCTAATCCCGGTTCTGCCACTCGGCCGCCGTGCGACCTGGGGCAGGTCGCTTCACTTCTCTGAGCCTCAGTTACCTCATCTGGGAAATGGGGACTGAGACTGTGAGCCCCATGGGGGACGGGGAATGTGTCCGACCTGATAAGCTCCTATCTAGCCAGCGCTTAGTAGGGGGCCTAACAAATGCCTTTAAGAAAAACAATGCAGCGGGGAAGGCGTGCCTGAAAAGTAAAAACGATCCTTGGAGCTAGGGGAAGCAGCATGGCTTAGTGGAAAGAGCCTGGGCTTGGGAGTCGGAGGTCATGGGTTCTAATCTGCCTCAGCCACTTTTCTGCTGTGACCTTGAGGAAGTGGCTTCACTTCTCTGGGCCTCAGTTACCTCATCTGTAAAATGGGGATTGAATCGGTGAGCCCCACGTGGGACAGGGACTGTGTCCAACCCAATATGCTGTATTTCCCCCAGTGTTTAGTACAGTGCTTGGCACATGTTAGATGCTTAAAAAATACCACAATTATTATTACTGTTATTATCTCAAGACTTTCCCTTTGCCCTCTCTCCATCCCCTCTCCCAGGGTTTCCAGGGTGTGAGCACTGTATCCTCTCTTCTGTCCGCTTATTGCACAGTGATTGGTCGGCATTCACTAAAGTGAGGAGCTATCATTTCATCTTTTTAATTTTTGATAGAGCAATCGGTGATAATTATGATAATAATTATGATATTTGTTAAGCACTTACTATGTGCCAAGCACTATTCTAAGCGCTGGGGGAGATACAGGGTAATCAGCTTGTTCCATGAGGGGCTCACACTTTTAATCCCCATTTTACAGATGAGGTAAGTGAAGGCACAGAGAAGCTAAGTGGTACTTATCGAGCGCTTACTATGTGCGGTCACTGTCCGTGGACGTACTGCTATTGTCAGAGGTTTTGCGATAGAGGGTAGCCAACTTACACTTCACTGGAAGTCAAAAGAGCCCGAGCTTGGGAGTCAGAGGCCATGGGTTCGAATCCCGGTTCTGCCACTTGTCAGCTGTGTGACTGTGGGCAAGTCACTTCACTTCTCTGTGCCTCAGTTACCTCGTCTGTAAAATGGGGATGAAGACCGTGAGCCTCACGTGGGACAACCTGATGACCCTGTATCTACCCCAGCGCTTAGAACAGTGCTCTGCAAATAGTAAGCGCTTAACCATTACCAACATTATTATTGATCCAGTATTAAATATGGTTTTTCGATCGAGATTTTCAGCCTGGTTCTACCATTCCTCTCCAAATACCTCAAAGATACCCGTTTGACTTTTAAGAAGTGGGAACACCACAATCATTATTTCACTGTTTACTGGCAGTTTTAAATGTGTGCAATTTATTTTAATTAGGAACAGCTGGAGAAGGCAGGTGAAATTCTCTGTTGGCATAAAGAAATAATTAAATTATTTCAGCACCAACATCTAAAAACCTTTGCTGTGTGGATGAAAAAATCTGTCCGCTTCAGCTCATCTTTAGAGGGCACCGAATGGAAGATTTCTGCTTTCCTATGCATATTCTCTTGCTTTTTCAGAGCAAGGGGGGGAAGAAGGTGAAAGTACTTGGCTAGACACTGTGTTCTGATAGTAGAGAAGCAGCGTGGCCAAGTGGAAAGAGCATGGCCCTGGCCGTCAGAGGACCTGGATTCTAATCCCAGCTCCGCCACTCTCTGCTGTGTGACCTTGGGCATGTCATTTGACTTCTCTGTGTCTCAGTTCCCTCATTTGCAAAATGGGGATTCAGAGGTCATGGGTTCCAATTCTCTCTCCGCCACTTGTCAGCTGTGTGACTTACCCAAAGTCACTTATCTGTGCCTCAGTTATCTCATCTATAAAATGGGGATTAAAGAGCGAGTCCCACATGGGACACCCTGATTACTTTGTACCCCCGCAGCGCTTGGAACACTACTTGGCACATAGTAAGCGCTTAACAAATGCCATCATTATTATTATTATTCTACTTAAAAAAGCAGCTTGGCTTAGTGGAAAGGGACTGGGCTTGGAAGTCAGAGGTCATAGGCTCTAATCCTGGCTCCTCCACTTGTCTGCTGTGTGAGTTTGAGCAAGTCACTTCCCTTCTCTGTGCCTCAGTTACCTCATCTGTAAAATGGGGATTGAGGCTGTGAGCCCCACCTGGGACAACCTGCTTACCTTGTAACTACCCCAGTGCTTAGAGCAGTGCTTGGCACATAGTAAGCGCTTAACAAATACCATACTTATTATTATTCTACTTAGACTGTGAGCCCCATGTGGGACCAGATTATAATAATAATGATGTTGGTATTTGTTAAGCGCTTACTATGTGCAAAGCACTGTTCTAAGCGCTGGGGTAGACACGGGGAATCAGGTTGTCCCACGTGGGGCTCTCAGTCTTAATCCCCATTTTACAGATGAGGTAACTGAGGCACAGAGATCTTGTTATTACCCCAGTGCTTAGCATGCTAGGCACAGGCAAGTTAGATACAAGTTATCACAGTCTAAGTAGAGCAGAGAACAAGTATTGAATCACAGTTTTATGTTCGAGGAAACTGAGGCACAGTGAAGGGACTTGCCTAAGGTCACGTGGCAGAACTGTAATTAGAGCCCAGGTCCTCTGACTTCCAGACCCATGCTCTTTCCACTAGCCCGCACCGCTTCTCTTTTAATGGATCTTGGACAGAGATCTAAAATAATGAAGTCTGAGAGAGTTTGAGGGTGTCAGTAAATCAATTCTTAAAAAATTCATGTAGGTAAAATGTGTAAGAAGGTTCACACATACGCAGATATGCTTATCAGCTGTGTGACTTTAGGCAAGTCACTTAACTTCTCTGTGCCTCAGTTACCTCATCTGTAAATGGGGATTAAGACTGTGGGCCCCATGTGGGGCAACCTAATTACCTTGTATTTCCCCAGCGCTTAGAACAGTGCTTGGCACATAGTAAGCGCTTAACAAATACCAAAATTATTATTATTATTGTTATGAATTACAGAAGCGCTTGCTGAAAACCAACCGTTTGACTTTAAAATGTGGCTAATTCCCACAGTCCATTTGCCTCTTCTTCTCCCTTCACATTCTCCGGATCAGGAAGCTGGATAATCCTGCCGTGGTGGATATGAAGAGGTCACAGGGCAATCCTGTCTATTCTTTTTTTGAAGAGCAATTGTGGGCAGGGATTGTCTCTCTTTATTGCTTTCCAAGGGCTTAGTACAGTGCTCTGCACACAGTAAGCACTCATTAAATAGGATTGAATGAATGAATAAGCACTTACCATGTGCTAGGCACTATTCAAAGCACTGGGGTTGATGCAAGCTAATCAGGTTGGATGCAGTCACAGTCATTCATTCAATTCATTAAATTGTATTTATTGAGCGCTTACTGTGTGCAGAGCAGTGTACTAAATGTTTAGGAGAGGCCATTATGACAATAAGCAGACACATTCCTTGCCCACATGAGCTTACAGTCTAGAGGAGGAGACAGACATTAATAGAAATAAATAAATGACAGATGTGGATATAAGTGCTGTGGGGCTGGGAGGGGGGATGAATGAAGGGATTAAGTCCGGGCGATGCAGGAGGGAGTGGGGGAAGAGGAAAGAGGAGGCTTAGTCGGGGAAGGCCTCCTGGAAGAGATGGGCCTTCAGTAAGGCTTTGAAGGGGAGGGGAGAGAAACTGAGGGATTTGAGGAGGGAGGGCATTCCAGGCCAGACGGAGGACGTGGCCCAGGGGTCGACGTCGGGACAGGAGAGAACGAGGCCCAGTGAGGAGGTGAGCGGCGGCAGAGGAGCGGAGCGTGCGGGCTGAGCTGGAGGAGGAGAGAAGGGAGGTGAGGTAGGAGGGGGCAAGGGGATTGAGTCCTAAACTCCATTTTACAGGTGAGGTTAATGGGCACAGAGAAGTGAAATGACTTGCTGAAGGTCACACAGCAGACAAGTAGCAGAGCTGGGATGAGAATCCAGGTTCTACTGATCCGCAGGGCCATGCTTTATCCACTAGACCATAGTCAGAAGGCCATGAGTTCCAATCCCCATTCTGCCACTTGTCTGCTTTGTGACCTTGGGCAAGTCACTTCACTTTTCTGGGCCTCATTTATCTCATAATAGTAGTAATAAGAATGTTGGTATTTGTTAAGCGCTTACTAGGTGCAGAGCACTGTTCTAAGCGCTGGGGGAGATACAGGGTCATCAGGTCGTCCCACGTGAGGCTCACAGTTAATCCCCATTTTACAGATGAGGTAACTGAGGCCCAGAGAAGTGAAGTGACTTGCCCACAGTCACACAGCTGCCAAGTGGCAGAGCCGGGATTCGAACCCATGACCTCTGACTCCCAAGCCCAGGCTCTTTCCACTGAGCCATGCTGGGTATTGAGACTGTGAGCCCCATGTGGGGCAGAGACTGCGCCCAACCCCATTTGCTTGTATCTACCCCTCCACTTAGTAGAGTGCCTGGCACATAAGTAAGCACTTAACAAATACCACAATTATCGTTATTATTATTCTCCATCCTTCAAGGAGTTTTCAGCGTACGGCCATCCAGCAAGATACCACAATTATTATTATTATTATTATTATTCTCCATTCTTCAAGGAGTTTTCGGCGTACGGCCATCCAGCAAGCTACAGGAGATAAAAATAGGGCATCTGTATTCCTCATTATCGACCGACCGCCTTGAAATTCAGATAACGCCCGTGCGATTCTGGATTGTCCGGGCCTGTTGGCTTCCTGTGGGAACTCTATTATCAGCTGTTTGTCTTCCAAGTCTCATCTGTCTCTGAGCATCTGGCCCTACTCCCTTCTGTCTTCTGAATTCTCATTACCTGTCACAGCTAATTAAGTGTCTGGCTCAAAAAATGGAGTCTGGTATTTGGTATCTGCCTCATTTTGAATGATCCTGTTCCCCAATAATTTCAACGCCATATTGTAATAATTTAGAAGAGGATGGCTGCAAGTTAATACAGCTGTTTCTCCTTATAAGGCTTTCTGGTGGAAGGTTATCATATGATGTTAAAGCCTAAAGGTGAACTTTAGGAAAGAGCAAGGGCCTGGGAGTCAAAGAACCTGGGTTCTAATCCTGGCTTTGCCAACTACCTGCTGGGCGACCTCGGGCAAATCGCTTACCTTCTCTGGGCTTCGACTGAAAATGAGAATTCAGTGTGAGTTCTCTCCCTCACTTAGACTGAGAGCCCTATGGGGTCTAGGGACTGTATGTGTGACCTTGGGCAAGTCACTTCACTTCTCTGTGCCTCAGTTCCCTCATTTATAAAATGGGGATTGAGACTGTGAGCCTTCTGTGTCCAACCTGATTTGCTTGTATCCACCCCAGGGCTTAGTACAGTGCCTGGCACATAGTAAGCATTTAAATACCATTATTATTATTATTTTTATAATCATCTGACCTGATTATTTTGCTTAGTAGAGCATTAGACATAAGCACCTCAAAAAATCGTAGGTATTACTATTAGGATTATTAAATATCTGAGAAGCAGCGTGGCTCAGTGGAAAGAGCCCGGGCTTGGGAGTCAGAGGTCATGGGTTCTAATTCCGGCTCTGCCACTTAGCTGTGTGACTGTGGGCAAGTCACTTCACGTCTCTGGGCCTCAGTTACCTCATCTGGAAAATGGGGATTAACTGTGAGCCTCACGTGGGCCAACCTGATGACCCTGTATCTCCCCCAGTGCTTAGAACAATGCTCGGCACATAGTAAGCGCTTACCAAATACCAACACTATTATTATAGTAAGCGCTCAATAAATACGATTGAATGAACGAATGGAGGAAGGCTAATCATTAAACTTCCTCCCTCTTTGTAGCGGAAGCATATTCAAGTATCTGTGCTTAATACAGTGTTCTGTACACAATATGCGCTCAACAAATATGATCGATTGGTTAAAAGCAGCGTGGCTCAGTGGAAAGAGCCTGGGCTTGGGAGTCAGAGGTCATGGGTTCGAATTCTGGCTGTGCCACTTGTCAGCTGTGTGACTGTGGGCGAGTCACTTCGCTTCTCTGTGCCTCAGTTACATGAGTGCATCACACATAGTAATTATTATTATTATTATTCCCAGAAAGGAGGTTTTCATCCTGAAAGAAACATCCTGGATGATCCCTTTGCTTCTTTATCCGAGCAACCTGTCCCCCTCGCATGGGTCAACCTGATGACCCTGTATCTACCCCAGCACTTAGAACAGTGCTTTGCACATAGTAAGCGCTTAACAAATACCAACATTATTATTATTATTGATTGACACACAGATGTGCTTCAGATTAGGAAATCCCAACCAGATGAATTTTCAGGTCATCTTTTCTGCTGAGTCTTTCACCTGGGAGCACACTGCAAAGGGACACAATGACAGTGCTCTGCACACAGTAAGCGCTCAATCAATACGATCAAATGAACTTTGTACCATTTGGGAAGCAGCATGGAGTAGTGGCTAGAGCACGGCCCTGGGAATCAGAAGGTCATGGGTTCTAATCCCGGCTCCCCCTCTTGTCTGCCCTGTGGCCTTGGGTGAGTCACTTCACTTCTGTGGGCCTCAGTTACCTCAACTGTAAAATGGGGATAAGACCGTAAGCCCTATGTGGGGACAGGGACGGTGTCCAACCCGATTTGCTTGTATCCACCCCAGTGCTTAGTAGAGTGCGTCACACATAGTAATTGTTATTATTATCATTCCCAGAAAGGAGATTTTCATCCTGAAAGAAACCTCCTGGATGATTCCTTTGCTTCTTTATCCGAGCAACTTTCATTTTTATGGCTCCATCTTCCCCGGAATCCTCAAGGATAGATTTTTCTCTTGTTTCCCTGCAACCCCGTCTTCGTATACAACATGCAAATCAGGCGTGTCCCTTCAAACAGCCCTGCTGGATCCCAAATTCTTTTTTCTGCTTTTGCTCTGATCATGCAGCTTCATTGCCTCGCCACAATAAACCGTGCAAAGAATTTCTTCAGACCAGTTAACTGTGATGTTCGGTACTAGTGTTTCCTTGCTGTAGTTTGACATTTTGTGTGATTTAATCGCACTTAACACTAATCTTTGCTTAATTTGGGTACGGCAGCAGTTTATACCCCACTGTGCTCAGCAATACTTCCTGGAATGTGTGAACTATATATTTTTTTTTCCTTTTTGCTTATCATCTTTGCTTAATTCATTTCTTCGTATTCCTTTGGATGCTAATTAAAAGTTAAGCAGAATTAGGTTTTGAGGAGAGTATGTTTCAAGTACACCATTTCATTTCTTTGGGGAAGTTTTTTTTCCCCCATTAGATCTCCACAGCGTTTGTACTTTGCCTAGTCATCGTTTGTTTTCCCTGCTCAGAGATCTGTGTTTTTCTTGATCAAATCCATCTTGTGTGAATTTTCCCTTGAGGAACTTGTCTTTGTTAATACTAATACTAATAATTAAGCACTTACTATGTGCCAAGCCCTGTTCTAAGCACCGGGAGTTGATATGAGGTAATCAGGCCGGACACATTACCTGTCTCACATGTCTCACAGTCCTAATCCCCATTTTACAGATGAGGGAACAAACGTACGGAGAAGTTAAATAATAATAATAATGATGATGGTGTTTGTTAAGCCCTTACTACGCGCCAAGCACAGTTCTAAGCATTGGGGTAAATACAAGATAATCAGGTTGTCCCACGCAGTGCCACGGTCTTAATCCCCATTTTACAGATGAGGTAACTGAGGAGTAGAGAAGTGAAGCGACTTCCCCAAGATGACACAGCAGCCAAGTGGCTGAGCCGGGATTAGAACCCAGGTCCTCCTGACTCCCAAGCTCGTGCTTTTGCCGCTAGGCCGTGACTGGCCCAAGGTCACAGGGCAGATAATGTGGCCCAGTTGGGATTAAAACCCATGTCCTCTGACTTCCAGGCCCGTGCCCTTTCTCCTAGGCCACGCTGATTCTGTTCACTCTGAACAGAATTAAGCCCCCTTTTCCCTGGCTCTCTCTCCCTTCCGACTCATCTATGCTCTTGGATCTCTGACCTTTGGACATTTGGGATTCGCCCAACCCTCATCCAACAGCACTTACGTACATATAATAATAATTACGGTATTTGTTGGGCACGTACCATCCATCTGGCACTGTACTAAGCGCTGGGATGGATACGAGGAAATCAGGTTGGTTACAGTCCCTTGTGGGGCTCACAGTCTCAATCCCCATTTTCCAGATGAGGTAAGAGAGCAAGTGCGTGACGTGCCCAAGGCCACCCAGCGGAAAACTGGCAGAGCCGGGATTAGAACCCAGACCTTTTGACTCCCAGGCCTGTGCTCTAGCCACTACGCCACTCGTGTCTATAATTTATTTGTTACAAATTATTCACATTAACATCTTTCTGCCCAACTAGACTGCAAGCTCGTCATGGGCAGGAAACATCATCAATTTTCTCATACTGTATTCTCCAAAGCTCTTAGTACAGGACTGTTTACATAGTAAGTGCTCAATAAATATCATTGTTTGATTGATTGATTAAATAAGGAACAAACATAAAATGAGTGAGGAAAGTATCTGCTTATTGTGGGCAGGGAATGTGTCAACCAACTCTGTTATATCGTATTCTCCCAAGTGCTTAGTCCAGTGCTCTGTACATAGTAATTGTTCAGTAAGTACCAAGGATGCCGATGTTGTTCTGATGGTGAGGGAACAAATCTACTATTTTATTAGGCTGGTTATCTGTACATTGTCTAAGCAGCGGGGCTCAGTGGAAAGAGCCTGGGCTTCGGAGTCAGAGGTCATGGGTTCGACTCCCGGCTCTGCCACTTGTCAGCTGGTTGACTGTGGGCAAGTCACTTCACTTCTCTGTGCCTCGGTTACCTCATCTGTGAAATGGGGATTAACTGTGAGCCTCACGTGGGACAACCTGATTACCCTGTATCAAGAAATACAATTGATTGATTTTGCTTGGGGGAGTGTGTCCCATCAGCCACCCTGAGCCATATTCCCTATATCGCGGCTTCATTCAATCGTATTTATTGAGCACTTACTGTGTGCAGAGCCCTGCACTAGGCACTTGGAAAGACCCTTGTCAGCTGTGTGACTTTGGGCAAGTCACTTAACTTCTCTGTGCCTCAGTTACCTCATCTGTAAAATGAGGATTAAGACTGAGCCTCACGCGGGACAACCTGATGACCCTGTATCTACCCGAGCGCTTAGAACAGCGCTCTGCACATAGAAAGCGCTTAACAAATACCAACATTATTATTAAAATTCAGGAATAAAGAGAGACAATCCCTGCCCACACCGGTTTACATTTTAGAAGGGGGGAGACAGACATCACTACAAATAAACAGGCATCAAAATAAATAGAATTATAGATATATACATATATACATAAGTGCTGTGGGATGGGGAGGGAGGGAAGGGCAAAGGGAGTGTGTTGTGGTTTTGTGGAATGATGGGGGAGCTGAGGAAAAGCGGGGCTTAATCCGGGAAGGCCTTTTGGAGGAGGTGTGCCTTCAGTACGGCTTTGAACGGGGAAGACAACAGACCAGTGGCAGAGCCGGGATTTAGGACCCAGGTCTTTCTGACTCCCAGGACTGTGCTCTCTCATTCATTATTTCATTCAATTGTATTAAGCGCTTACTGTGTGCAGAGCACTGTACTAAGCGCTTGGGAAGTACAATAATAATAACAATGATAATGTTGGTATTTGTTAAGCGCTTACTATGTGCCGAGCACTGTTCTAAACGCTGGAGTAGATACAGGGTCATCAGATTGTCCCACATGAGGCTCACAGTTAATCTCCATTTTACAGATGAGGTAACTGAGGCACAGAGAAGTTAAGCGACTTGCCCACGGTCACACAGCTGACAGGTGGTAGAGCCGGGATTCGAACCCATGACCCCTGGCTCCCAAGCCCAGGCTCTTTCCACTGAGTCACGCTGCTTCTACAATTCAGCAACAGATAGAGACAGTCCCTGCCCGACAACGGGCTCACGGTCTAGAAGGGGGAGACAGGCAAAAAAAAGAAAACAAGTCCAGGGGCATCGCTACCATCAAAATAGATAAATGGAACCACAGATAAGCACATCATTAATAAAATAAATAGAGTAATAATATATGCAAATACGCACAAGTGCTGTGGGGAGGGGAAGGGGGTCGAGCAGAGGGAGGGAGAAGGGGAGATGGGGAGGGGAGGAGGAGCAGAGAAGAACATCACAAAGAAGAATATTATTTTCTCTTCCTCAGATGCTAATGACCTGTTGAAACTCGTTGGAGGCAGGGAACTTGTCTACCAACTCTGTTCATTCATTCATTCATTCATTCATTCATTCAATCGTATTTATTGAGCACTTACTATGTGCAGAGCACTGTACTAAGCGCTTGGGAAAGTACAATACAACAATAAACAGTGACATTCCCTGCCCACAGTAGTTCACAGTGTAGAGTGGGGGAGACGGACATCAATACAAATAAATAAAATGACAGATATGGACATAATAATGTCGGTATTTGTTAAGCGCTTACTATGTGCCAAGCACTGTTCTGAGCGCTGGGGGAGATACAAAGTAATCAGGTTGCCCCACGTAGGGCTCACAGTCTTCTTCCCCATTTTACAGATGAGGACGTAAGTACTGTGGGGCTGGGAGGGGGGAAGAGCACAGCGAGTGAGTCAGGGTGACGCGGAAGGGAGTGGGAGATGAGGAAAAGTGGGGCTTAGTCTGGGAAGGCCTCTCCCAAGCGCTTAGTAGAGTGCTCTGCGTACAGTAAACGCTCAACAGATGTGACTGATTGATCAATTGACCTTACAGATGAGCTCCAGATTAGGAAACACAAAGCTGAGTGGCTTTCAGTTCAGCCTTTCTGCTGAGTCTTTCACCTGGTAGCACATTGCATGGGAACACGATGACTTTATACCATTTCCAGAAAGGGGTTTTTCATCCTGATTTAGCCACAAGGATCATAACCGTTTTTTTTTCAGCAGTTATATAATTTCAATGTGTGGACACCCATATTTGGCAATGCAAATATTTGGTGGTGCATAATTCTAGACATCTCCTCAAGATCCGCAAAGAAATGCCACTTTTTTTTTTGGCTTTTATATAATTGTATCATCATTTTGAGAAAAATGCAAGATGATTTAGGTAGGTCAACTGATATACTTATTGGGAAGAACATCCATCGGTGGTATTTATTGGGCACTTACTATGTGCAGGGCACTGTACTAAGTGCTTGGGCAAATACCATATTTTCCTCTCATAGAGAAGCAGCGTGGCTCAGTGGAAAGAGCCCGGGCTTGGGAGTCAGTGGTCATGGGTTTGAATCCCGACTCTACCACTTGTCAGCTGTGTGACTGTGGGCAAGTTACTTAACTTCTCTGGGCCTCAGTTACCTCATCTGTAAAATGGGGATTAAGACTGCGAGCCCCACATGGGACAACCTGATTACCCTGTATCTACCCCAGCGCTTAGAATAGTGCTCTGCACGTAGTAAGCGTTTAACAAATACCAACATTATTATAAAGAAGGAAAAAGATCATTCAGGACATTTCTTTCAGGATGAAATTCTTTCTGGGAATAATAGTAATAATACTAATGATAATAATGGTATTTGTTAAGCGCTTACTACGTGCCAGGCACTGTATTAAGCACTGAGGTGGATACATACTTAGAACAGTGCTTCAGCGCTTTTAACAGTGCTTGGCACATAATAAGCACTTAGCAAATACCATAAGAATAATAATAATAATACAAACCAGGTTGGACATAGTCCCTCTTCCTCATGGGGCTCACAGTCTCAAACACCATTTTACAGATGAGATAACTGAGGCCCAGAGAAATGAAGTGTCTTTCCTGAGGTCATACAGCAGGCAAGTGGCGGATCCGGGATTAGAACCCATGACCTTCTGACTCCCAAGCCTGTGCTCTATTCACTAAGCAGCACTGCTTCTAAGCCCAACTAAAGCCCAACTAGGCTATAGTTGTGCTAAGATGCAATTATTTTTGAATAAAAATGAGAAATTCGGTTTTCTGAAGGTCTCAAGCAGCGTGGCTCAGTGGAAAGAGCACGGGCTTAGGAGTCAGAGATCTTGGTTTCTAATCCCGGCTCCGCCACCTGTCAGCTGAGTGACTTTGGGCAAGTCACTTGACTTCTCGGTGCCTCAGTTCCCTCATCTGTAAAATGGGGATGAAGACTGTGAGCCTCACGTGGGACAACCTGATTACCCCATATCTACCCCAGTGCTAGGTACAGTGCTCTGCACATAGTAAGCGCTTACCGAAACCCAACATCATCATTATTATTATTATTATTTACTAATTGTGGGCAGATGGTTTTTTTTTTGTCCTGTTGGGATGCCTCTAAGGTACTGGGAATTCTGGAAGTAAGTTTCCTCAAGTATTGTCAACGCTCCCCTCCCGCTAGACCATAAGCTTGTCACGAGTGGGGAACGTATCTTAACTCTATTATATCGTAGTCTCCCAAGGGCTTAGTACAGTGCTCTGCACAAAGGAAGCACTCAATAAATAGGATTGTTTGATTGGAAGCCAAGTCTTTGGTCTGTGGCGGGGGGGCAGAAGACGTGAGCCCAAAGCCCTTTCTTTCTGCGGCGTCAGTCCCTTCCATTGTCTTAAACAATGGAAAGCCATCTCCAATAAGAATCCACTCCGATTAACTAGTACCACGCTGGACTCTCTTCACCTGCAGTTTTAATAATGGTATTTGTTAAGCGCTTACTATGTGCCAAGCACTGTTCTAAGCGCTTGTCCAGCCCATGCTCTCCGCTCTTCTCAAGTTGACAGTGTTATTGTCGGCTCTCAACTGCCTCGACTGGTCTGTAACCCCACAGAAAACTCCTTTCCACCCATTGTTCTACAATTCTCCCTATCTTAAAATGCTCCTAAAATCCTCTAGACTGTAAGGTCATTGTGGGCGGGGAATGTGCCTGTTATACTGTCTCCTCCCAAGCGCTCAGTACGGTGCTCTGCACACATTAAGCGCTCAGTAAATCCGATTGACTGACAATTGGTAGACATATTCCCTGCCCACAAGGATTTTACAGTCTAGAGCATCTCAAGATTAGATTAAATCACAGCATGGTCTAGTGGGAAGATCATGGACCTGAGAGTCAGAGGACTTGGGTTCTAATCCTCGCTCTACCAATTCATTGCTATGTAACGATGGGTAAGTCACTTAATTTCTCTGTGCCTCAGTTTCCTCTACTGTAAAATGAGGATTCCTCTCCCTTCACTCCGCAGAAACTGCCCCCTCGAAGGTCACTGGTGATCTCTTTCATTCCAAATCCAATGGCCTCCACTCCATCCTAATCCTCCTCAATCTCCCAGGTGCCTTCAGCATTGTCAACCACCCCCTTTCCCTGGAAATATTATCCAACCTTGGCTTCACGGTCACTGGGCTCTCCTGGTTCTCCCCCTATCTTTCTGGCTGCTCATTCTCAGGCTCTGTCGTGGGCTCCTCCTCTGCCTCCCACCCCCTAACTGTGGGGCTCCCTCAAGGCTCAGTTCTGGGTCCCCTTCTATTCTCCATCTACACCCACTCCCTTGGAGAGCTCATTCGCTCCCATGGCTTCAACTGTCACTTCTAAGCGGATGATCCCCAAATCTCCATCTCCAGCCCTGATCTCCCTCCCTCTCTGCAGTCTCACATTTCCTCCTGCTTTCAAGACGTCGCTACTTGGATCAATTAGTGGAAAGAGCCCGGGCTCCGGAGTCAGAGGTTGTGGGTTCTAATCCCGGCTCTGCCACTTATCAGCTGTGTGACCTTGGGCAGGTCACTTAACTTCTCTGGGCCTCAGTTACCCCATCTGGAAAATGGGGATTAAGACTGTGAGCTCACGTGGGACAACCCGATTACCTTGTATCTATGTCAGTGCTTAGAACAGTGCTTGGCACAGAAATGCTTTACAAATACCAACATTATTATTATTAGTCGATGGTGTTTATTGAGTGCTTACTGTGTGCAGGATAGTGTTCTAGGTACTTAGGAGAGTACTCTCTAACAATATAACAGAATAGATAAAGCACAGGCCAGGGAGCCAGAGAGACCTGGGTTCTAATCCCAGCTCCACCTCTTTTCTGCTGGGTGGTGTTGGGCAAGTCACTTCACTTCTCTGGGCCTCAGTTCCCTCATCTGGAAAATGGGTACCTGATTACCTTGTATCTACTCCAGTGCTTAGGACAGTGCTTGAGTAAGCGCTTAACAAATACCATTATTATTATTAATAATAATGAGTTTTCAGTCTAGATGCGGTAGCTCATTTATGTCTCAGACCTGATACTCTTACTGACTCCACTTGCCCACATTCTTCCCCTCTTGACTTTAAGCTCGTTGTTAGCAGGGAATATGCCTGCCACTGATCAAGAACCTCCAGTGGTTGCCCATCCACCTCCGCATCCAACAAAAAGTCCTCACCATTGGCTTCAGAGCTCTCCATCGCCTCGCCCCCTCCTTCCTCACCTCCCTTCTCTCCTCCTACAACCCAGCCCACACACTCCGCTCCTTCGGTGCTAGCTTCCTCACTGGGCCTCCATCTCACCTGTCTCGCTCCCGACTCCTGACCCTTGTCCTACCTCTGGCCTGGAACGCCCTTCCTCCTCAATGACTCTCCCCGGCTTCAAACCTTATTGAAGGCCCATCTCCTCCAAGAGGCCTTCCCTGACTGAGCCCTCCTTTCCTCTTCTCCCATTCCCTTCTGCGTCCGACTTGCTGCCTTTATTCACCCCCCTCCCAGCCCCACACCACTTATGTACTTACCTGTAATTTATTTATATTAATGTCTGTCACCCCCTCTAGACTGTAAGTTCATTGTGGGCAGAGAACGTGTCCATTTATTCTTCTATTGTACTCTCCCAAACGATTGGTACAGTGGTTTGCGCACAGTAAGCGCTCAATAAATACAATTGAATGAACGAATGCCTGTTTATTGTTCCATTGTACTCTCTGAAGCGCTTAGTCCAGTGCTCTGCACCCAGTAAGCACTCAATAAATTCCATTGAATGAATGAATGAATGGTGAAACGACCCACTGGTATTCCCAGCCGTGGTGAGCACGTTCCCGGTTGGGATCCCGGATTCCCCCTGGCCAAGCTTCCGGCAGGTTTCAGGTGGGTGGGTGCCCACTGCCTTCAATATCGGGCAGCGGTCACCTGGGCAGAAGCAAACCGTTTGGGTAACATGGTCATCTAGACTGTAAACTCGTTGTGGGCAGGGAATGTGTCTGTTATATTGTTCTTTCAATTGCATTTATTGAGCACTTACTGTGTGCAGAGCACTGTACTAAGCGCTCGGAGAGTCCAATACGAGAATAAGACGACACATTCCCTGCCCACAATGAGCCTACAGTCTAGAGGGAGAACAGTCTAGCGGGGGACTGTTGTTCTATTTACTCTCCCAAGTGCTTAGTACAGTGCTCTGCACTCAGTAAGTGCTCAATAAAGATGATCGATTGATAGTGAGAGAGCAGAGTGGCCTAGTGGACAGAGTCTGAGATTGAGACTCAGAAGGACCAAGGTCCTAGTCCCCACTCTACCACTTGTCTGCTAGGTGACCTTGGGCCAGTCACTTCACTTCTCTGTGCCTCAGTTACTTCATCTGGAAAATGGGGATTAAGACTGTGAGCCCCATGTGGGGCAGGGACTGTGTCCAACCTGATTTCCTTGTATCTAACCCAGTGCTTAACCTGTGTCTGGCACATAGTAAGTGTTTAAACAAATACCATAAAATAATAGAGCGCCTAGACCAGTGAGATTCACTTCTATACCTGGAAAATTAGTAGTTTCTGGAATTAAGTTTTGGGTCACTGGGCATCATGAAAAGCACAGCCTTTTGAAGGAAGACAATATAATTTTTGTGAAGGGAAAATCATTTCCCACTAATCTGCTGGAGCTCAGAAAGGGTGAGCAAATACATGGATAGAGAGAAACCGGTAAATATAATATATTGAGATTTTTCAAAGGCTTTTGGGATGAGTGAATGTTTTCTCATGGATGAAAACTGGCTATAGATTAGGAACTAAAGGACAGGGAATAAAGGCCACTTTTCTGGGTGAAGAAGAGTTGATAGTGGAATTCCCGGGGATCAGTGCTAGACCTGTTTTGTTTAACATTTTCAGAAATGAAGAGCGTGGCCAAATGGAAAACACATGGGCCTAGGAGTCAGAGATTCTGAGTTCTAATCCTGACTCTGCCACTGGGGATTAATAATAATAATAATAATGTTGGTATTTGTTAAGCGCTTACTATGTGCAGAGCACTGTTCTAAGCGCTGGGGGATACAAGGTGATCAGGTTGTCCCACGTGGGGCTCACAGTTTTAATCCCCATTTTACAGATGAGGTAACAGGCACAGAGAAGTTAAGTGACTTGCCCACAGTCACACAGCTGTGAGCCCCAGGTGGGACAGGGACATTGTCCAACTCAATTACTTTGTATCTACCCCAGTGCTTAATACAGTGCCTGGCACATAGTAAGCACGTTAACAAGTACCGCAAATGTTATAAAGCCGAGTGAAAGGGTTAGAAAAAAGGTAGATAACCTTCATGGTGAGCGAGGGTTCATTTATTCCTTCAGTTGTATTTACTGAGCGCTTACTGTGTGCAGAGCACTGTACTAACCGCTTTGGAGAGTACAGTATTAGAATTAGCAGACATTCCCTGCCCACAACAAGTTTACCGCCAAGATGGGGGCACAGATAAAGTAAGGCACCCAGGTGAAAAAAATGAATCAAAGAACTAGAATGGGCTAATTAGAGGTTCAGAACTATTCGTCACAATTTAGGAAAGAGTTCTGAGTTGTTGTTGATGACTCTTTTCAGTCACAGTTCAGCGATCAGCAGAAGTCAAAATTCCAACCAGCTCATCAGGGAGGGGATAATAAAATAATAATAGTGATGGTATTTGTTAAGCGCTTACTATATACCAAGCACTGCTCTGAGCGCTGGGGTAGATACAAGATAGGTTGTCTTACGTGGGGTTCACAGTCTTAGATCCCTTTTTACAGATGAGGTAACTGAGGCCCAGTGAAGTGATTTGCCCAAGGTCACACTACAGACAAGAGGCAGAGCCAGGATTAGAACCCATGGCCTTCTGACTCCCAGGCCTGTGCTCTATCCACTAAGCCATGCTGCTTCTCAGATCTAAAACGATCTATAGAAGGGAAACTAAAATGATCAGCTGATTGGAGAAACTTATAACGATATGTCAAAAGAGTGATTACACTTCAGTGGAAAAATGCAGCTAGAACATGGACGTGGTTGAAGTTTTTAAGCCAGGAAGAGCATGGTCAAGGCCAACACGGAATTGGTGTTCGTCAAAACCCGTGACACCAGGGACGTGGGTATATTCCATATAGCTTGGAGGCGGGTAGGTGCAAAATAATAATGACAATAATAATGATAATAACTGTGGTATTGTTAAGTGCTTTCTCTGTAGCAGGCAATGTTCTAATCGCTGGGGTGGATACAAGCAAATCGGGTTGGACACAGTCCGTGTCCCACAAGGGGCTCACAGTCTCATCCCCATTTTATAGATGAGGGAACTGAGGCACAGAGGAGTGAAGAGACTTGCTCACAACAGACAAGGGGTGAAACTGGGATTAGAACTCAGGGCCTTCTGACTCCCAGGCTCTTCTGATTCCCAGGCCCAATGAGCTACACTACTACTTCTTATTAGACCACGTGACTGCTGTGTGGCCGGATAAGTCACTTAACCTCTCTCTGCCTCATTTTCCTCATCTGTAAAAAGGGGATTAAATCTTACTCCCTCTAGTTAGACTGAGGACCATGTGGAACGGGGACTGTGTCTACCCTGATAATCTTGCATCTAATAATGTTGGTATTTGTTAAGCGCTTACTATGTGCAGAGCACTGTTCTAAGCGCTGGGGTAGACACAGGGGAATCAGGTTGTCCCACGTGGGGCTCACAGTCTTCATCCCCATTTTACAGATGAGGGAACTGAGGCACAGAGAAGTTAAGTGACTTGCCCACAGTCACACAGCTGACAAGTGGCAGAGCTGGGATTTGAACTCATGACCTCTGACTCCAAAGCCCGTGCTCTTTCCACTGAGCCACGCTGCTTCACCATTGCTTTGTGCAGTGTGTAGCAAATTGTAAGTGCTTAACAAGTACCGTCAAAAAAAATTGTTAGATTGTACATCCTCAGCATTAGGAGGGATGTCACGGAGGGCTAGCTTCACACCGTGCCTCTAAACATCCCATGTCAACCCCTGGGTACAGATTCTGCCCCTATAGACTGTAAGCTCTTTGTGGGCAGGGAATGCGTCTGTTTATTTTTCTATTATGCTCTTCCGAGTGCTTAGTACAGTGCTCTGCACACGGTAAGCACTCTATAAATACGATCGAATGAGTGAATGAATGAAGGAATGAAAGAATATTATCGTGGATGGCCCATTGCTCTGACTCAGTGAATGACATTTCTTAGGTTCTTCTAAAAAAGTGTTTCTGCACTTCAGAGGCAAAGAGGTTTGTATTTGAAAAGGCTTTTCATCTCATTTATACGTTCCCCTTTAGAAATCCATTTCCAAGCATCATGATGACTTTAAAAGCGATAGTTATAAGAATATTGCCAACACTGATATAGAATAAAACATTGTGATGAAATCCCCAATCAATGGAGCAGCTTTCCAGTAATAACAAAACACTTTAGTATTGAAGCATCCTGCCTCTGCGGGTCATTCAATTAATTATGAGCGCTGCATAAATAATACATTTTACGGTACCTTGGCATTAATCTGGGAGTCTTATTTTATAAGCAAGATTATTCACTGCTGGTCTTTCAGCTCTGCCATTATTATATGATGATTTTATAATCCTAAATGAGAAATCTGTGCATTCCAAATTTGGCAAGAAGGCAGCCGAGCTTTAAAGAAAGATGTGAGATTCAATCATTCATCATAAAAATTGGAGAGAAATGGGCCTAGGAGTCAGAAGGACCTGGGTTCTAATCCCTGCTTGGGCAAATCACTTCACTTCTCTGGGCCTCAGTGACCTCATCTGTAAAATGAGGATTAAGACTGTGAGTCCCATGTGGGACAGGGATTGTGTCCAATCTAATTAGTTTTTATATATATATATATATGTATATATATATCCCATTGCCTAGTACAGAGCCTTGTCTTATGCCGTCGAATCGTTTCCGACCCATAGTGACGCCATGGACACATCTCTCCTAGAAGGCCCCACCTCCATCTGCCATCGTTCTGTTAGTGGATCCACAGAGCTTTCTTGGTCAAAAATCTGGAAGTGGTTGACCGTTGCTGCCTTCCATGCGGTCAACTCGAGTCTCCGCCCTTGACTCTCTCCCGTGCCGCCGCTGCCCAGCCCAGGAGAGTTTTGACTCGTAGCAGACGGCCTGCCGCTCGCAAGCCACTGGCCAAGTTAGGAATGAAATGGGCGGGCCTCTGCCTGACTCTCCTTCCCGTAGCCGAGACTGGTAGAGGACTGGAAACTCTCCAGGTGCCACCCTGAGAGAAGTACAATGCCGAGCACATAGTAAGTGCTGAACAAATATCATAAAAAATGTAAAGAATGAAAAAAAAGTAATTTTTATGGAATAAATATATTCTTTTTAGTAGCAGAACCTCAATTACTTTCCCCATTTTTCTCTGTGATTCTTACTGAGTACATTTCTTTTCAGGACTCCTGGGATTTCTCCATTTTTGCCCCCTTTTTACTGCTTCTACTGTATTGTGTTAGACCAGTTTCTGTTGCCATTCTCTGGAACTTGTAGTTTTCTAGGAATCAGTTGGAGATTGATACTCGATTGTGAGGAGAGACTATCTTTGTTTTCCTTATCCTGATTTTTGGGAAACTGATCCTCGATGACTTTAGGAAACCAGGGATTGAGTAGAAGCAAAACTCTTGAACCACCGAATTCTGAGATAATAAGAATAGTGATAATAGTATGTGTTAAACACTTACTAGGTGTCAAACACTGTTCTAAGTGCTGAGGTAGATACAAGTTAATCAGGTGGGACCCAATCCCTGTCCCACATGGGGCTCGGTGTATGTGGGAGGGAGAATGGGTTTTTCATCCCCATTTTACAGTTGAGGAAACAGAGGCACAGATAAATTACGTGACTTACCCAAGGTCACACAGCAGGCAAGTGGTGGAGCAGGCGGGTGACCTCGAGCAACTCACTACCATGGGCAGAACACTGAGCTGAGCATTTAGGAGAGCACAGTATAATAGAGTTGGTAGGCATCAGTCAACCAATCATATTTATTGAGTGCTTACCACGTGCACAGCACTGTACTGAACATTTAGGAGAGCATGGTACAGTAGAGTTGGTAGACATTCGTTCATTCATTCAGTCATATTTACTGAATGCTTGCTGTGTGCAGAACACTGTACTAAGCGCTTGGAAAGTACATTTCAGAGTCAATCCCTGCCCACAATGGGCTCACAGTCTAAAAGAGGGGAGACAGACATCAAAACAAGTAAACAGGCATCAAAAGTATCAATATAAATAAATATAATTATAGATATGTGCACGTCATTAATAAAAATAAATAGAATTATAATTATAAATATGTACATATATACACAAGTGCTGTGGGGCGGGGAGGGGGATAGAGCAAAGGGAGAGAGTCGGGACGATGGGGGGGAGCAGAGGGATAGAGGTCAGTCAGTCAGTTGTATTTATTGAACGCTTACGGTGTGCAGAACACTGTACTAAGCACTTGGGAGAGTACAATGCAATAATAAACAGATGCCTTCCCTGCCCATAACGAGCTAATGGTCTAGAGGTGATCCTTGCACACAGGGAGGTTACGGTCTAGGGCAGAGGCAGACATAAAAATAAATTACAGCATCTTGCACTGACCACTACCTATTGATAGATTTCATAATACATCCTGGCAAGCAGAGTAAAGAAACAGATAAAGATCGCTGTCTTCCAAGTTGGAGCCACAAATACTTCAAAGTCAATATCCTAAGACACAGAGATGTACCTAGTATAAAAAAGGAACGAAAGATCTATGCTGAGGATGTGTAACCTTCAGACATAATAAGGGTAAGGAAAGAAGTAGAGCTCTTGAAGCCACACATGGCCTAGTGGTTAGAGCACGGGCCTGGGAGGCTGAAGGACTTGGGTTCTAATCCCGGTTCTGCCACTTAATAATAATAATAATAATAATAACAGTGATAGTATTTGTTAAGCACTTAGTATGTGCCAAGCACTGTTCTAAGTGCTGGGGGGGATGCAAGGTGATCAGGTTGTCCCAGGTGGGGCTCACAGTCTTAATCTCCATTTTACAGATGAGGTCACAGAGGCACAAAGTAGTTAGTGACTTGCCCAAAGTCACACAACTGACAAGTGGTGGAACTGGGATTAGAACCCACGACCTCTGACTCCCAAGCCCTTGCTCTTTCCACTAAGCCATGCTGCTTCTCTGTTGAGGGACCTTGGGTAAGTCTCTTAAATTCTCTGGGCCTCAGTTCCCTCATCTGTAAAATGGGGATTAAGACTCTGAGTCCCATATGGGACAGGGACTCTGTCCAAACTGATTAGCTTGTACCTACCCCAGCGCTTAGGACAGTGCCTGACACATAGTACATGTTTAATGCATACCATTTTAAAAAAAAAAAGCTCACACTCCTTTAAAGTTCGCTGTGGGCCGGGAATATGCCTATCACCTCTGTTATCTTGTGTTCTCCCGAGCGTTTAGTACCTTGCTGTAGACACGGAAAGCACTCAATAAATAGCATTGATTGGTTGATTGATTTCTACTTTCAGTCCAAAAGACTAGCTGTCACTCACTCTCCTTTCTCCCATCTGTAACCCCTAGTTTATGCCTTTCCCCAGGTGTGGAATTCCCTACTCCCCAAACTACCTCCTAAGGTGTCACCTCCTCCAGGAAGCCTGCCTTGATTGACCACCTGGTGGAGTCACCCCATCAGCCCCCTTGGCATTTATGTGTCGATAGGCTTCTCATCTTGTTAAACAGGGATTAAATCCTAGTCCCTCCTGCTTAGACTAATAATAATAATAATAATAATAATAATGTTGGTATTTGTTAAGCGCTTACTATGTGCCGAGCACTGTTCTAAGCGCTGGGGTAGACACAGGGGAATCAGGTTGTCCCACGTGGGGCTCACAGTCTTAGTCCTCATTTTACAGATGAGGTAACTGAGGCACCGAGAAGTGAAGTGACTTGCCCAAAGTCACACAACTAACAAGTGGCAGAGCCGGGATTCAAACCCATGACCTCTGACTCCAAAGCCCGTGCTCTTTCCACTGGGCCATGCTGCTGTTTTAGGGCAGGGACTCTTTCTACCAACTCTATAGTATTGTACTTTCTCAAATGCTAAGTACAGTGCTCTGCACACAGTAAACACGCAATAAATACCATTACTTGATTGATTGATTTCTCATTTGTAAAGGAATTCCTGTTTTTTTTTTCCTCAGTGGTATTTGTTCAGTGTTAACTTTGTGGCAGGCACTGTACTATGAGTCCGACGAGGGACTGTGTCCATTCTGATTATCTTGTACCTACCCATTGCTTAGTATAGGGCGTGGCACACTATGATGATGATGATAATAGTAATAGCATTTATTTGGTGCCTATTTTTATTATTAACATTTGTATTTATGCTACTGTGTTACTCTGAAATTTGTAGCCTGTCTGTTTTGGGGTTTTTTTGATATTTGTTAAGCGCTTACTAGGTGCCAGGCACTGTACTGAGCGGGAGAGCCAAACTAATCGGGTTGGACACAGTCCCTGTCCCCCTTGGGAATAGTGTTTGGCACATAGTGAGTGCTTAACAAATACGGTAATTATTATTGTTGTTGTGGGGCTCACAGTCTTAAACCCCATTTTACAGCTGAGGTAACTGAGGCCCAGAGAAGCCAAGTGACTCACCCAAGGTCATACAGCAGGTTCTATCTATTAGGCCATGCTGCTTCTTTGTCTTTTTCCAAAGACTAAGGTGAAGGTCAGGGATTATTTCTGTTACTTCTGGTGTGTGACCCCCCGAAACAGTTAATGCAGTTATCTGCACATAGCAAATGCACAATAAATTCTGATGGTGATATGGCATGTGCATCTAATGCATATGGTTTCATTGTGCTCTAGAATTTTTATACTTTCACGTGCATTATGGAAAAACCATGATTTAGGGAATTTCAGGGAGAAACTACCAGATAAATGGCACGGACATTGGCGTTTAAATGGCACATTGAAGGGAATTCTGTGGGAAGGCTGGACCTCAGTGTGAACCCAAATGGCGTAGTGTAAATGGAGATGGAAAATTCCCCACTCACATCTTTCTACATCCTGGAAAGCCTCGAAGAAGTGGGAGGGGACAATTCCTCATTTTCATTCTACAGTTTAGTCACCACTCCAGGTTCCCAAACCTTATTTGAGTTAAATTTCCGCTCCAGTGGTTGTTTGAACATTTTGTGTTCAACGTGCCGACTTAGCGGGAGAATGGTGTTTCTTAGGCAAGTTTAATGTATTACATGGGAGCTGTATTGTTTTGTAAATTATCTTTTTTTTTTTTGTGCCCATATCTAACCTCATCATAAATCTGTTTATAATATTGAGTTGCATCTTGCTTAACTGTGCAGAGCACTTATTGTTGTATTAGGCTATAATGAAGTGCTCATTTATGGGGAATGAACTATAAATTTAGACCTGATAAAAACTCCATGAGAACCTCAGAGTAATTGCCAAATATTTGTTACTTGCTCCATTCAAATTTCAAATTGGTCTTTAATAGATATGAAATGTTTCATGCTAAGAATGAGTGGGTGCTAATATCTAATATGAGAACACATTCAAAGGAACTTGGATAGCAGAATGGGCACAATATTTACGCATATAAAAGTGTCTTGGAATCAAGATATCCTCAGCATGACTCAGTGGATAGGGCATGGGCTTGGGAGTTAGGAGGACCTGGGTTCTAATCCCAGCTCCACCACATGTCTACTCTGTGACCTTGGGCAAGTCACTTCGTTTCTCTGGACCTCAGTTCCCTCATCTATAAAATGGGGATTAAGACTATGAGCCCCATGTGGGACAGGGATTCTAACCTGATTAACTTGTTTCTACTCCAGTACTTAGAAATATGCTTGGCTCATAGTAAGCACTTAACAAGTATCATTGTTATTATCGCTATTATCCTGATCATTATTATTATGAGAAGCAGCGTGGCTTAGTGGAAAGAGCATGGACTTGGGAGTCAGAAGTCGTGGATTCTAATCTTGGCTCTGCCACTTATCAGCTGTGTTGACTTTGAGCAAGTCATTTAACTTCTCTGAGCCTCAGTTACCTCATCTGTAAAATGAGGATTAAGACTGTGAGCCCCATGTGGGACCACCTGATTACCTTATATCTACCCAAGTGCTTAGCACAGTGCTTGACAAATAGTAAGTGCTTAACAAATGCTGTTATTATTATTGTTATTTTAAAGCAATCCTCTGAACCTCTACTGCTGTGTCATATTGTTTGATACTGATTCATTGTGGCTTTCAATTGTTTATAATAATAATTGTGGCATTTGTTAACTACTATGTGCCAAGCACTGTACTAAGCTTTGGGATGGATACAAGCAAATAGGTTGGACACAGTCCCTTGGCCAGTGTGGGGCTCACAGTCTCAATCCCCATTTTGCAGATGAAGTAACTGAGCCACAGACAATTGAAGAGTCTTGCTCAGGATCACAGAGCAGAGAAATGGTGGAACTGGGATTAGAACTCGTGACCTTCTGACTCCCAGGCCTGTGCTCTATCCGCTACATCATACTTCTTCTCCTGCCTTTATTATGCCTTTCCAACCAGCAGGGCTCCTTTTCATTTCACCATAGAACAGTTGCTTGGGTATTCTGCTGTTAGTAATAATAATAATAGTTATGGTATATGTTAAGTATTTACTACGTGCTAGGCACTGTACTAAGCACTGGGCTGAATACGAGCAAATCAGGTTGGACACAGTCTCTTGTCCCATGTGGGGCTCACAGTCTCTATCCCCATTTTACAGATGAGGGAACTGAGGCGCTGAATAGTTAAGTACCTTGCCCAAGGTCACATGGCAGACATGGTGGCAGAGCCGGGGTTAGAACCCATGACCTTCTGACTTCCAGGCCCTGCTCTATCCAGGTACAGGGCACTGTACTAAGCGCTTGGGAGAGTACAGCAGCATTCTAAAAGACACATTCCCTGCTCACAACGAGCTTACAGTCTAGAGGGAAATAACTTTAAGATCGCTCCCTAGTAGAGCATCAAGAGTAAGAGATATTCGGACTCGTGGTGCTCTGTGGGGCGACTTTGGCTAAAAGCGAAACCAAACACGCTGAGCCACAAGGGTTGTTATCGCTTATTCTCCTTACAAGATCTGTCCAACGAAGTTTTGTTGCCATGAAGTTTTATTATTTTAGTGAGTGAGCTGAGGTCATATGTTCCAGGCGCTCACTGTTGCAGACCAATCTTACTATTTCACATTGAACATCATGGAAAAGTGATACTAGTGGAAAGCCTTTATAAGCTCGAGGACCAGCGTGGCCTGGTGGAAAGAGCATGGTCCTGGGAGTGGGAAGAATTGGGTTTGAGGTAGTGCTTGGCACATAGTAAGCGCTTAACAAATACCATCATGATCAGTGAGTAGGTTGGCTTTAGATGAGCGAAGGGAGTGTGCTGGGTTGTAGTAGAAAATCAGCCAGATGAAGTTGGAGGGGACAAGTGGATCGGATGCTTTAAAGCCGTTTGTAAGGAATTTCTGTTCGATGCGGTGGTGGGTGGGAAATTACTGGAGGTTCTTGAAGATGGGAAACGTGGACTGAATGGTTTCTTAGAAAAACGATCCGGGCAGCAGAGTGAAGTAAGGACTGGCGTGGGGAGAGGCCGGAGGCTGGGAGGTCAGCGAGGAGGCTGATGTTGTAGTCAGGGTGGGATAGGATAAGGACCTGGATTGGCGTAGCAGCAGTTTGGTTGGAGGAGAAAGGGCAGATTTTAGAGAGGTTGGGAAGGATTGACAGGATTTGGTGACAGATTGCATATGTGGGTTGAATTAGAGAGAGATAAGAGAAGCAGCATGGTGTAGCGGTTACAGCAGGGGCCTGGGACTCAGAAGGTCATGGGTTCTAATCCCACCTCCGCCACTTGTCTGCTGTGTGACTTTGGGCAAGTCACTCCACTTCTCTGGGCCTCAGTTCCCTCTTCTGGAAAATGGGGATTGAGATTGTGAGCCCCATGTGGGACAGGGACTATGTCAATCCGATTTGCTTGTAGCCACTCCAGCACTTAGTACAGTGCCTGGCACACAGTAAGCGCTTAACAAATACCACAATTATTATTATTAGAAAACACCACAAGGTTACGGGCTTATGAGATAGGGAGGATAGTGGTATTGTCTACAGCGATGGGGATGCCAAGAGGAGGATAGGGTTTGGGTAGGAAGATAAGGAGCTCTGTTTCGGACAGGTTGAGTTGGAAGTGTCGGAGGGACATCCAAGTAGAGATGTCCTGAAGCCAGGAGGAGATGCGAGACTGCAGAGGAGAGAGAGATCAGGGCTGGAGATGGACATTTGCGAGTCATCGTTGTAGAGAGGGTAGTTGAAACCATGGGAGCGAATGAGCCTTCCAAGGGAGTGGATGAAGATGGAAAATAGAAGGGGACCCAGAACTGAGCCTTGAGCATTCCTGCCGAAGCATTCCCACTGTCCTGGAATGCCCTCCCTCCTCACCTCCGCCAAACTGATTCTCTTCCCCTCTTCAAAGCCTTACTGAGAGCTCACCTCCTCCAAGAGGCCTTCCCAGACTGAGCTTCCCCTTTTCCCTCTGCTGCCCCTCTACCCCCCCTTCACCTCCCTTCAGCTAAGCCCCCTTTCCCCGCCCCCCCCCAGCTCCTCCCCCTCTCCCTTCCCCTCCCCTCAGCACTGTGCTCGTCCGCACAATTATATATATTTTCTTTTATTACCCTATTTATTTTGTTAATGAGATGTACATCACCTTGATTCTATTTATTGCTATTGTTTTAATGAGATGTACATCCTCTTGATTCTATTTATTGCTAGTTTTTTGGTCTGTCTCTCCCGATTAGACTGTAAACCCGTCAATGGGCAGGGATTGTCTCTATCTGTTGCCGATTTGTACATTTCAAGTGCTTAGTACAGTGCTCTGCACATAGTAAGTGCTCAATAAATACTATTGAATGAATGAATGAATGAGGAACCCCTTAGTCCCCCGCTGTCAGAGGGTGGGAAGCAAAGGAGAAGCCTACAAGAGACCGAGATTGAACGACCAGAGAGGAGGAGAACCAAGAGGGGACAATGTCAGTGAATCCAAGGATGGATAAAGTTTCAAGGAGGGTCCACAGTGTGGAAGGCAGCTGAAAGGTCTAAGAAGATTAGGATGGAGTGGAGACCATCAGATTCTTATCCACCACAAACAACACTTAGGAAGCATTTATCAAATTCCACACTTATTATTCATGACCACAGTTGGATTTGGGGTGCTTCTCCCGAGACTTGAGAGGAGTCCTGGATCTCCTCACATCCGTGTATCTGGGAGGGTGACGTGAGTTTCAGGGATGAGACTGCAATACCAAATATGCCAACGGATCTACAGACTCTGTTATACTGTGCTCTCCCAAGTGCTGAATCCGGTGCTCTGCACACAGTATGCGAAGGATAACTTTGGCCAAGTCACTTCACTTCCCTGTGCCTCAGTTATCTCATCTGTAGAATGGGGATTAAGACTGTGAGCCCCATGAGAGACAGGGACTGTGTCCATCCTGATTAGTTTTTATCTTCCCCACACTTAGAACAGTGCTTGGCATGGATTAAAAGCTTAACAAATGCCATCATTATTATTATTTTTAAATGCAGTTGATTGATTGAGGGGCAAAATGCAGAATGGCATTTCCCAATATCAATTACTCCTATTCTGACTACCCCAAACTGTACTTTCCAATTGCTTAGTACAGTGCTCTGCATAAAATAAGCGCTCAATAAGTATGATGGAAGGAAGGAAGGAAGGAAGGAAGGAAGGAAGGAAGGAAGGAAGGAAGGAAGGAAGGAAGGAAGGAAGGAAGGAAGGAAGGAAGGAAGGAAGGAAGGAAGGAAGGAAGGAAAGAAGGAATATTTTTGGAATCCAGGTGCCCTCCCTCAAATGTTGGAAAGTATTGGGATAAATAATTCCTGATCTCAAGTCTGCCACTAATTGTTCCTTTTTTAATAATAATGATAACAATAGTAATAATAATGGTACTTGCTAAGTGCTTACTATGTGCCAAGCACTTTTCTAAGACAGGGGTAGATACAAATTGTTAATAATAATAATAATGGTATTTGTTAAGCACTTACTATGTGCTAAGCACTGTTCTAATTTAATCAGGTTGGACACGGTGCCTGTCCCACGTAGGGGTCACACTCTTAATCCCCATTTTACAGATGAGGGAACGGAGTTATAGAGAATTGAAGTGACTTGCCCAAGGTCACAGAGCAGACATGTGGTGGAGCTCGGATTAGAACTCCGTTTAGACTATAAGCCCGTCAGTGGGCAGGGACTGTCTCTACTGTTGCCGAATTGTACATTCCAAGCGCTTAGTACAGTGCTCTGCACACAGTAAACATTCAATAAATACTATTGAATGAATGAACTCAGGTCCTTCTGACTCCCGGATCCGTGTTTCATTCACTAAAATATGCTGGCGTTTAAAGCCAGAACACCTTTCTTTGCTTCAGTTTCCTTGTCTGCAAAATGATGATGTTGACAAAAGAGGGTTTTTCTATCGCTGGGAGTCTGTGAACAGCAAGACAGAAGTAGAAATGTTTAATCCAAATTGTTCTTGGCTTCATGACCACCAAGAGCATGTGATTTCCCGATGCTAGGAAGGTTTAGGCAGACACTGAAAATTTTCCTCTCCTTTCTGTGCAGTTGCAGGCTTCAGACCTGAAGGAAGCTTTTCCCAAAACAATTCGGCCCAATTTCAATGGTGATTTTTCCTAATAAAGAGCTAAATGGTTAGCCTTTTTTTTTTCATTTTGTTTCTTTGTGCTCTTCAGGAACTCTGACCTGCTGTATTCTTCAAATATTGGGTTGAGCAAGAGGTTTTTTTTTTTCCCCTTCCTTTAGGTGTACATTATTATATTTTAGTTTAAACAAGTGGCTACATTGGGTGCTCATAGAAACATAGTTTTATGAATGTAGTCAAGCTATTGTTTTGGAAACTGTCTTCTGGAGTGAGTCTTGGGAGACTGCAAGTAGCAGGGAGAGTGTTAATTGAGAAGCTCTGTAATTCAGTCATTTTTTTAATGCTGCACTTTTCTATTCAACCCTCGACATTGCTGAGGAGGAAATCTAAGGATTTGCCTCCCAGAGCCTCTGACTGTTAGGATTGACGTATGATTCAGGGCTGAAATGATGGTTGAAGGGTTACAGTAATTTTGGGGTGTGGGTTTGTTTATGTATATGTGTGTATGTATCAACCAGACAAAACTGGGGAATTTGGAAGGTGAATACGATGATGATGATGATAATGATGATGATATTTGTTAAGTGTTTACAATGTGCCAAACTCCGTTCTAACCGCTGGGGTAGATACAAAGTACTCAGGTGTTCCCACGTGGGGCTCACAGTCTTAATCCCCATTTTACAGATGAGGGAACGGAGGCACAGAGAAGGTAAGCGACTTGCCCAAAGTCACGCATCTAATAAGTGGTGGAGCCAGGATTAGAACCCACGCCCTCTGACTCCCCAGCCTAGGCTCTTGCCACCAATCCATGCTGCTGCTTCTTCTACTCTCTGCTTCTGTGTCTGACTCTAAGCTCCTTTTTTTTCCTCATTTGTTAAGCACTTAGAAGCAGCATGGCTCAGTGGAAAGAGCCCGGGCTTTGGAGTCAAAGGTCATAGGTTTGAATCCCGGCTCTGCCACTTGTCAGCTGTGTGACTGTGGACAAGTCACTTAACTTCTCTGTGCCTCAGTTACCTCATCTGTTAATTGGGGGTTAAGACTGTGAGCCCCACGTGGGACAACTTGATTCCCCTGTGTCTACCCCAGCGCTTAGAACAGTGCTCTGCACATAGTAAGTGCTTAACAAATACAACATTATTAAGCACTTACTATGAGACAAGCGCCGTTCCAAGAGCTGGAATAGATACAAACCCATCAGGTTGGACCCAGTCCCTCTCCCAAACGAGGCTTACGCTCTAAGTAGGTGGGACATGGGACAAGTATTAAATTCCCATTTTAGAGTCCAGGAAGCTGAGGCCCAGAGAAGCAAAGTGATTTGCCCAAGGTCACACACTGGGCAAGAAGCCGGGTCAGGGTTAGAACCCAAGTCCTTCTGACTCCCAGGCCTGAGCTCTATCTACGAGGCCACGTTGCTTGTGCCTACCAACTCGGTTATATTGTACTCTCCCAAGCGCTTAGTACAGTGCTCAGGACACAGTAAGTGCTCAATAATAATAATAATAATAATGTTGGTATTTGTTAAGCGCTTACTATGTGCCGAGCACTGTTCTAAGCGCTGGGGTAGATACAGGTTAATCAGGTTGTCCCACATGAGGCTCACAGTTAATCCCCATTTTACAGATGAGGTAACTGAGGCACAGAGAAGTTAAGTGACTTTCCCATAAATGCGATTGGAGGCAGCAGTGAGGGTGGGGTCCAGAGAGGTAAAAGGCCGGGAGAGGGGTGGGAAAGAATTTCAGAAGTGATGCAAGTATCCCTGATGGCCCTTTCCGGAAAATGTCCCATCTCTTTCCAAGCCTCCCATTCTTAATAGCCGCTTAGACCGAACTGGTATTTATGGATGACGTTTCCAGAGCGATAAAGGCTCTCAGAGCCCCTTCTCCAAATGAAAGCATCTGCCATAAACTCGAAAGCGAATTTCCGCAATCACAGCTTCTTCTTCCCACATTGCAGCGAAGAAAGTATGCTGCAGAGAGCAATAATTAATTCAGCCTCAACCCGAAGAAGTAGATGAAACACCCTGATGCTAATTGCTTTACCTCATTAGCAGTTTGGTTCAGCGTGGAGCTGGGGATGTGCTTTTAATCACATCTGGACAGTGATAAAGGGAATATGGGGAACCGTCGGATGAGAGGGAGTTAGGATTCTGTTTTTCCCCTGTTACCATAAAGGAAATGGCGATTGGAATACTTTCCATGAGGTATCTGAGAACCGGCCAGTGTTCCCTGTGGATTAGCTAGGAATAGAAGAATTCCTTTGAAAGAAATCTTTTTTAATAGTTTCTGTTAAGTATTTACTATTCATTCATTCAGTCATATTTATTGAGCGCTTACTGTGTGCAGAGCCCTGTACTAAGTGGTTGGAAAGTACAATGCGGCAATAAAGACAGACAATCCCTGCCCACAGTGGGCTTACACTCTGTGCCAGGCACTGACCTAAGAACTAGGGTAGATATTCAGGTTGGACTCGGTCCTTGTCCCACCTGTGACTCACACTCTTAATCCCCATTTTATAGATGAGGTAACTAATCAGTGGTATTTATTGCTATTTGTTATTTATTAAGCGCTTACTAGGTGCCAAGACTGTTCTTGGGTAATCAGGTTGTCCCACCTAGGGCTCACAGTCTTCACCCCCATTTTACAGATGAGGTAACTAAGGTACAGAGAAGTGAAGTGACTTGCCCAAGGTCAAACAGCTGACAAGTGGCGGAGTGGGGTTTCGAACCCACGACCTCTGACTCCCAAGCCTGGGCTCTTGCCACTGAGCCATGCTGCTTCTAATTTTTTGAGCACTTACTATGTGCAGAGCGCTCTTCCAAGTGTTTGGGAGAGTACATTACCACAGAATTAGCGGACACATTCCCCGCCCATAACAAATTTGCAAATCAGAAGTAGTTGAGGCACAGACAAGTGAAGAGATTTGCCCAAGATCGCCCAGAATGCAAGTGACAGAGGCAGGATAAGAACTCAGGTCCTCACACTCCCTGGCCTGGACTTAATAATGGCATTTTTTAAGCGCTTACTATGTGCAAAGGCTCTGTTCTAAGTGCCGGGGAGGATACAAGGTGATCAGGTTGTCCCACATGGGGCTCACAATCTTAATCCCCATTTTACAGATGAGGTAACTGAGGCACAGAGAAGTGAAGTGATTTGCCCAAAGTCACCCAGCTGACACTTGGCTGAGCCAGGATTGGAACTCACGACCTCTGGTTCCCAAGCCTGTGCTCTTTCCACCAAGCCACGCTGCTTCCCTTAAACCAAGGACCCTAGCTTTGGTCCCTAGACCAAGGACCTTAGAGAAGCAGTGTGGCTCAGTGGAAAGAACCCGGGCTTCGGAGTCAGAGGTCACGGGTTCGAATCCCATTCTGCCACTTGTCAGCTGTGTGACTGAGGGCAAGTCACTTAACTTCTTGGTGCCTCAGTTACCTCATCTGTAAATGGGGATTAAGACTGTGAGTCTCACATGGGACAACCTGATTAACCTGTATCTCCCCCAGCGCTTAGAACAGTGCTCTGCACATAGTAAGCGCTTAACGAATACCAACATTAGCTTTGAAATACCAGACAATGGTGTGAAAACAGAGATGTCTGGTCCCTCTAATGACAAAGTCAGAACACCAGTGGCTGATTTGTGTATATATCTATAATTCTATCTATCTCTTTTGCGGGGCTCAGTGGAAAGAGCCCAAGTTTAGAAGTCAGAGGTCATGGGTTCTAATCCCAGCTCTGCCGCTTGTCCGCCTTGTGACTGTGGGCAAGTCACTTAACTTCTCGGTGCCTCAGTTACCTCATCTGGAAAATGGGGATTAAGGCTGTGAGCCTCAGGTAGGACAACCTGATTACCCTGTATTTACCCCAGCGCTTAGAGCAGTGATCGGCACATAGTAAGCGCTTAACAAATACCAACATTATTATCATTATTATTATGGTGTTGATGCCTACTTGTTTTGTTTTGTTGTCTGTCTTCCCCTTCTAGACTGTGAGCCCGTTGTTGGATAAGGATTGTCTCTATTGCCTACTTGTACTTTCCAATTTTAGTACAGTGCTCTGCACACAGCAAGCGCTCAATAAATACGACTGAACGAATGAATTTAGTGCATTACTGCTAATGATCGTTTCCTACGGTCTCCCTTCAATAAGCATTCCCAGACGTTCTCCCCCAACCAAGGGTCTTTATGTGGACTCCAGAAGGAATCGTTCCGTTTCGAAAACCCGGGATCGGTCGTGGATGCCGGCTTTAGTAGAGCTGAGGAAGAAGTACAAGACAAGTACTCTCCTGTAATTTCATTCTACCATCCCAGTTGAGGGCAATAAACTGAATGAAATCAGCCTTCCTCACTGTTTCCCCTGCAACACATCAGATTTGCTGAGGGTAAAGGCCAGGCCTTCGTGTGCTAAATCGTGATCATCCCAAATTAATGAGCGGTCTCCAGTTCCATCAGTGATTAATTGGCCATTGTTGACAGAAACCAACAAATTATTTTAAAAGAGTATTTCGAGGACTCCACTTTCTGGTTATTTCATTTTTTCTGAGCATCGATAATGTGCTCTTCTTTTAATAGTTTTTGTTAAGCCTGTGTGCGGGGAATGTGTTTGTTATATTGTACTCTCCCAAGCGCTCTATTACAGTGCTCTGCATACAGTAAGCTCTCAATAAATACGGTTGACTGACTTTATGTGCCAGGCACTAACGCTGGGGTAGATAGAATTTCAATCAGTCCAAACCATTACAGTCCAACCGTTAAGCATTAACATGGTTAGTGCTCAATAAATACCACTGGGTTTCATTCAGTTGTATTTGTTGAGCACTTACTGTGTGCTAAGTATTGTACTGAGCCCTTGGGAGAGTTCAATATAACCTCAAGTACATTCCCTTCCCACAATGAGCTCACTGAGCCTTCCCAGACTGAGCTTCCCCTTTTCCCTCTGCTCCCTCTGCTCCCTCTCTACCCCCCCTTCACCTCCCCTCAGCTAAGCCCCCTTTTCCCCCCTTTCCCTCTGCTCCTCCCCCCCCCCCCCCACTTTCCCCTCAGCACTGTGCTCGTCCGCTCATTTGTAAATATTTTTATTACCCTATTTATTTTGTTAATGAGATGTCCATCCCCTTGATTCTATTCATTGCTATTATTTTTGCCTGTCTCTCTCCCCCGATTAGACCGTAAACCCGTCAGTGGGCAGGGACTGTCTCTGTCTGTTGCCGATTTGTACATTCCAAGCGCTTGGATACTATTGAAATACTACTGAATGAATGAGGTTGCTGTCTAGAGGGGGAGAATCCTAGCTCTGCCACTTACCTGCTGTGTGACCTTGGACAAGTCACTTAATTTCTCTGTGCCTCAGTTTCCTCATCTGCAAAATGGGGATCCAATACCTGTTCTCCCTCTTATTTATACTGAGAGCCCCGTGCAGGACAGGGTCCAATCTGATTAACTTCTATCTACCTCAGTGCTTAGAACTTGATTGACACGGAGCGCTTAACTAATAGAGAAGCAGCGTGGCTCAGTGGAAAGAGCCCGGGCTGGGGAGTCAGAGGTCATGGTTCTAATCCTGGCTCTGCTGCTTGGCAGCTGCTAAAATTGGAACGGTGCAGAAAAGATTAACATGACCCTTGTACGAGAATGAAACAAATTTGTGAAGCTTTCAATATTTTTCTGTGATTTATATTGATATCTATCTCCCCCTCTAGACCATAAGCTCATTGTGGACAGGGAGTGTGTCTGTTTATGGTTCTGTCATACTCTCTCAAATGCTTAGGACAGTGCTCTGCACATAGTAAGTGTTTCATAAATAAGATTGACTGACTGATTGCTTGGGGACCTGGGAATCAGAAGGTCATGGGTTCTAATTCTGGCTCTGCTGCTTGTCTGCTGTGTGACCTTGGGCAATTCACTTCATTTCCCTGAGCCACAGGTACCTAATCTGTAAAATGGGGATTGAGACTGTGAGTGCTATGTGAAACAGGGCCTGTGCTCAACACAATTACCTTATATCGACCCCAGCGCTTAGTACTGGCACATAGTAAGTGCTTAACAAATGCCATATTATCGCCCGCTAGCCCCACCTTAGCAACGAGTCAGTCACCGGCTGCCCATACCGCTGGGTGTCCAAGACAGAGGTTTAATCCTTGTTCTCCAGGTATCAAATGGATCCTCCTTACTCCTGAACATGAATTTATATACAACTGTATATATCTTCATCACCCTATTTATTTTGTTAATGAGATGTGCATCACCCTGATTCTATTTATTTGCTATTGTTTAAATGAGATGTTCATCCCCTCGATTCTATTTATTGCTATTGTTCTCGTCCGTCCGTCTCCCCCGATTAGACCGTAAGCCCGTCAAAGGGCAGGGACTGTCTCTATCTGTTACCGATTTGTACATTCCAAGCGCTTAGTACAGTGCTCTGCACATAGTAAGCGCTCAATAAATACTATTGAATGCATTTCCAAGGCACATTCTATGTTGATGATGTCTACCTGGAATTCCCCTCTATTCAGTCGATCAGTGCTATTTGCCGAGCACTTACTGTGTGCAGAACACTGTTGCCGAGTGCTTGGGAGAGCACTGTGGGTTTGCTAGAGATGTTCCCTGCCTTCAACCAGTTTACAGTCTAGAGGCGAAAACAGACATTAATATGAATAAATACATTATGGATATGTATATGAGTAATTTGGTGCCGAGAGGGAATATAATAATAATAATTATGGTACTTAATAATAATAATGTCGGTATTTGAACTGTGAGCTGAGAGGGAATATAATAATGATAATTATGGTACTTGTTAATAATAATAATGTTGGTATTTGAACTGTGAGCCTCACGTGGGACAGCCTGATGACCCTGTATCTACCCCAGTGCTTAGAACAGTGCTCTGCACATAGTAAGCACTTAACAAATACCAACATTATTATTATTGTTAAGCACTTACTATGTGTAGAGCACTGTTCTAAGCGCTGGGGTAGATACATTCCAAGCTCTTAGTACAGTGATCTGCACATAGTAAGCGCTCAATAAATACTATTGAATGAATGAATGAATACAGGGTAATCAGATTGTCCCACATGAGGCTCACAGTCTTAATCCCCATTTTGCAGATGAGGGAACTGAGGCACAGAGAAGTTAAGGGACTCACTACGTGCCAGGCACTGTTCTAAGCGCTGGGGTCGATACAAGATAATCAGGTTGGACACCGTCCTTGTCCCACATGGAGCTCACAGTCTCAACCCCCATTTTGCAGAGGAGGGAACTGTGGCCCAGAGAAGTAAAGTGACTTGCCCAAGGTCACCCAGCAGACAAATGGCGGAGCTGGGATTAGAACCCATGACCTCCTGGGCTCTATCCACTAAGCCACACTGCTTCTAGAATATTAGGTATTCAGACACGTAAATGAGGGCGAGAGAGTAGGAGAAAAGAGGGTTTAATCGAGGAAGGCCTCTTGTGACCAAGCCTCTTAAGCATTTTGGGATTCAAACACATTTTCCTCTCAGTTGACAATAAAAAACACAGTTCAAATCTTCCAATTGTTATGGCATCGGCTAGAGTGGAGGCAGTAAGCAACAAAATGATCGCTGTTTGAGCTTTTCTTGAGGAAGAGCAAATGGCAGATGTCCTTAATGGGTGTTCTCTGAGGTCCAAGCGTGAATCACCGATTGCTATTTCAGTTATGCTGTTAACGAGAAGCAGCGTGATTTAGTGGATAAAGCCCGGGCCTGGGAGTCAGAAGAACCTCAGTTCTAAACCCGGCTCTGCCACTTAATAATAGTAATAATAATGTTGGTATTTGTTAAGTGCTTATTATATGCAGAGCACTCTTCTAAGTGCTGGGGGAGATACAGGGTAATCAGGTTGTCCCACGTGAGGCTCAACAGTTAATCCCCATTTGGCAGATGAGGTCACTGAGGCACAGAGAAGTGAAGTGACTTGCCCACAGTCACACAGCTGACAAATGGCAGAGCCGGGATTCAAACCCATGACCTCTGACTCCAAAGCCTGGGCTCTTTCCACTGAGCCACGCTGTTTCTTTGCTGTCTTGTCTGCTGCATGTCCTAGGTCAAGTCCCTTAACTTCTCTGGGCCTCAGTTACCTCATCTGTAAAATGGGAATTAAGATTGTGGGCCCCCCCATGGGACTGGGACTGCCTCCAACCCGATTAGAATAAAGGAGAACAAAGAGGACAGACCACAGATAGCTAAGGAAGCAGCGTGGCCTAATGGATTAAACCTGGGCCTTGGAGCCAGAGGACCTGGGTTCTAATCGTGGCTCCGCCACTTGCCTGCTGTGTGACACCTAACCTCTTTGTGCCTCAGTTTCCTCAACTGCAAAAGGGGGATTCAATAATATCAGTTCTCCTGCCTATTTAGACTAAAAGCCCCCATGAGAGAAGCAGCATGGCCTAGTGGAAAGACCGCGGACCTGGGAATCAGCGGTTGTGGGTTCTAATCCCTGCTCTGCCACGTGTCTGCTGTGTGACCTTGGGCAAGTCACTTAACTTCTCTGTGCCTCAATTACCTCATCTGTAAAATGGGTCTCAAGATGCTAAGCCCCATGAAGAAGCACCGTGGCTCAGTGGAAAGAGCCCGGGCTTGGGAGTCAGAGGTCATGGGTTCGAATGCCGGCTCTGCCACTTGTCAGCTGTGTGACTGTGGACAAGTCAAATCACTTCTCTGTGCCTCAGTTACCTCATCTGTAAAATGGGGATTAACTGTGAGCCTCATGTGGGACAACCTGATAACCCTGTATCTTCCCCAGGGCTTAGAACAGTGCTCTGCACATAATAAGCACTTAACAAATACCAGCATTAGTATTATGAAGGTCCTGGACTGTGTCCAACCTGATTACCGTGGATCTACCCCAGTGCTTAGAATGGTGCTTGGCACATAGTAAGAGCTTAACAAATACCACGGTTATTATTAGGGACCGAGTCTGACCTGATTAGCTCGGATCTACCCCAGCTCCTAGAACAGTGCGTGGCACCTAGTAGTATTTTAAAAACCCCAAAGAACAAAAAAAACTATCATTACCATTCCCAGATCAGATATAATGCACATCTGTGCTCCTTTATTGGGTGTAGAACCCCTTCTCCCAGAGAAGACTACAACCCAATTTCACCTGAGCTCTAATAAAATATATAATCTATCAGGAAGATATAGGCAATAACTGAAACGCACAGCTGAAGGTTTGCGTCTGTGTCGTCATTCAAGTCCTCTATGCAGCCATGGGGAAACAGCTGGGATAGTCAAGAAAGAAATCATTCAATAGTATTTATTGAGCCCTTACTATGTGCAGAGCACTGTACTAAGCGCTTGTACAGGAATCTTTCATCTGAGTCAGGTTATGGTATTTCGAAGTGGGCTTATTGATGACAACAGAGATATTTTATTCACCTACTCTGGTTGAGAATACCACCAAGACATCAGGAAATGCAAAAGTTAAGGTTCTCCAATGTTGTGAGCAGGGAATGCGACTGTTGTGTTGTACTCTCCCAAGCGCTTAGTTCAGGGTTCTGTGCACGGTAAACTCTCAGAAAATACTACTGATTGACAGTAGTAAATGCTACTGTCACCTGATGCTAATGAACTCAAATTATAGACTTAGTTCAATGCTATGTTTTTCAATAGCCTTATGTGTAAGGTGTAAAACTGTAGTCCCTAAGCCTCAGGAAAATTGTAACCTTTGTGATTCCAGATTTTTATATTTTTAAATTGCAGGCTAATTTGGTGGAGGAGAAAGGGAATCCAAACATTTTAGTTGTACTTTATTATCATTGTGGAACTTACATTTAGTCGAGAAGTACTCTGCATTGGCTCAACTCATGCTAATTAACTTATGCCTAATTACTTGAGTCATAGAAGCAGCATGGTATATGGCTAGAGCACGGACCTGGGACTCAGAAAGTCATGGGTTCTAATCTCATCTCTGCCACTTGTCTGCTCTGTGACCTTGGGCAAGTCACTTCACTTCTCAGTGCCTCGGTTACCGTGTTTGTAAAATGGGGATTGAGACGGTGAGCCCCCCATGGGACAGGGATCGTGTCCAACCCTATTTGTTTGTATCCACCCGAGCGCTTAATACGGTGCCTGGCACATAGTAAGTGCTTAACAAATACCAGAGATATCCTTATTATTATTATTATAAAAAGGGTTGCAGAGAAGTGGTATGGCTTACTTGGCAGTCAGAAGAACTGGGTTCTAACGTGAGCTCCTCTGCTTGTGTGCGGTGTGATCTTGGGCCAGTCACTTAACTTCTCTGTGCCTCAGTTTCCTCATCTGTAAAGCGGATATTCAATAACCATTCTCCTTCCTACTTAGACTGTGAGCCTTATGTGGGACAGAGACTGGGTCTGACATAGTGACATTAAGTCAGCGCGTATTTTATGCTTAATAATGTTGGTATTTGGTAAGCGTTTACTATGTGCCGAGCACTGTTCTAAGCGCTGGGGTAGACATAGGGGAATCAGGTTGTTCCACGTGGGGCTCACGGTCTTAATCCCCATTTTACAGATGAGGGAACTGAGGCACAGAGAAGTGAAGTGACTTGCCCACAGTCACACAGCCGACAAGTGGCAGAGCTGGGATTCGAACTCATGAGCCCTGACTCCAAAGCCCGTGCTTTTGCTTAACACTGTTCCAAGCGCTGGGGTAGATACGAGTTCATCAGGACAGACGTGGACCCTGTCCCACATGGGGTTCCCAGTCTAAATAGGAGGGAAATCAGATATTGAATCCTCAATTTATAGATGAGGAAACTGAAGATGAGGAAACTTAACTGAAGTAACTCTACTTGGATTGCTAAGGAAAAACTACCCATGGCTTGTTTTTCTCTCAGGAAGAGGCAGGAAAGACTTGAGATTGAAGGACGAGCCCTTTTCAAAATCTCATAATGTGAGGATTCCTTTCCTAAAGAGGATAAGCACTGTGGTTTTGGCTGAGAAGCAATTATTCAGCTCGGTGTATGGGTATTTGTTAATAAACTGAGAACCCTGCTGAGTCATCCACTAATTGGACCTGAAGAAAGGAGATATAATCCTCCCTTCTCTTCACAGATTCCTTTATGTTTCCTTCACTCTCCCTTTACTACCTTTCTTCTGGACAAGCAGCATGGCACTGTGGATAGAGCCCGGGCCTGGGAGTCAGAAGGTCATGGGTTCTAATCCTGGCTCTGCCACCTGTCGGCTGTGTGACCTTGGACAAGTCACTTGACTTCTCTGGGCCTCAGTTACCTCATCTGTAAAATGGGGATTGAGACTGCGAGCCCCACGAGGGACAGGGACCGTGTCCAACCTGATTTGCTTGTATCCACCCCGGCTCTAGGTACGGTGCCTGGAACAGAGTAAGGGCTTAACAAATACCGTAATTATTATTATTATTATTATCTAATGCCGTCTCCGCCGCTTGTCTGCTGTGTGACCTCGGGCAAGTCACATCACTTCTCTGGGCCTCAGTTACGTCACCTGAACAATGGGGATTAAGACTGTGCGCCCCATGTGGGATTGTGGCACCCATCACAATTTTTATGATTATTATTTTCTGTCTACTCCAGGGAGCTCTCCTTTCCAGCTTACAGGTCCGTGTTTGCTCTCCTTAGTTTTTAATAATTATAGTACTCATTAAGAGTTTACCATGTGCCAGGCACTGTGGCTCACTGGAAAGAGCACGGGCTTTGGAGTCAGAGGTCATGGGTTCGAACCCCGGCTCTACCACTTGTCAGCTGTGTGACTTTGGGCAAGTCACTTAACTTCTCGGTGCCTCAGTTACCTCATCTGTTAAATGGGGATTAAGACTGTGAGCCCCACGTGGGACAACTTGATTCCCCTGTGTCTACCCCAGCGCTTAGAACAGTGCTCGGCACATAGTAAGCGCTTAACAAATACCAACATTATTATTATTATCACTGTATTAAACACTGGGGTGGTTACAAGCAAATCAAGTTGGACACAGTCGTTGTCCCACATGGGGCTCACAGTCTCAATCCCCATTTTACAGATGAGGTCACTGAGTCCCAGAGAAGTGAAGCGACTTGCCCAAAGTCACACAGCTGACAAGTGTCGGAGCCAGCATTAGAACCAAGGTCCTTTTGACTCCGAGGGCCATGTTCTATGCACTACGCCATGCATTTTGCTTGCACATACTTACACACTGATGCTTTTGCATATATACATGCAGACTCATGCACAGCTTTGTAGCCTGAAGTCTTGCACACATTTTCTCCCCTCATGAATTTTCTTTGAATTAACCGCATTTAGCGAGCACTTACTGCGTGCAGAGCACTGGACGAACGATTTGGGAGAGTACAATGGAGTTAGGTGACATGATCCTAGCTCTCAAGGAGCTGACAGTATCGAGGAGCGATTCCACCTTTGCATCTACATCTCCTTTCCTCTTTCTCACAGTCTTAATCCCCATTTTACAGATGAGGTAACTGAAGCACAGAGAAGTTAAGAGACTTGCCCAAGGTCACACAACAGACAAGTGGCTGAGTCTGGTTAGAACCCACGCCCTCTGACTCCCAGGCCCATGTTCTTTCCAATGAGTGCAGAGCACTGTACTAAGCACTTGGGAGATGCAACAGTCAGCGTAGACAACCTGTTGCCGACTTGTACATTCCAAGCGCTTAGTACAGTGCTCTGCACATAGTAAATGCTCAATAAATACTATTGAATGAATGAATGAATGAATTCCCTGCTCACAATGAGTTTCTGCATCACCCTGTTTTGCTCCCTTTATTTAACGCCCCCTTCCAGCCCCACAGCCCTTGTGTCCGTATCTGTCATTTATTTATATTTATTTTTATTTAATGTTATATGTTTATATTTACATTTTAAATTTATTTATAATGTCTGCCTCCCTGCTTCTAGACTGTAAACTCTTTGTGGGCTGGGAATGTGTCTATTTATTGTTCTATTGTACTCTCCCAACCGCTTAATGCAGTGCTCTGATCCTTCTTACGGAATCCACCATTCAAAGGCAAATGCCATCAGTTCCACCATAATGTGAGTTTTCATTACTCAGGAGAGGACACTGTTAGAGAATTAAACAATGCTTTGCTTATGTTACTTGACTGCTTTGTAACTTTCTTGAGGGCAAGGATCCTGGTACCCGCTCTGTTGTAGTATGATGATAATAATAATAAAGATAAGAATAATAATAGTTTTCTAACAACAATAATAATTAGAGAGAAGCAGCATTGCCTAGTGGAAAGAGCATGGCTCTGTGAGTCAGAAGGACCTTGGTTCTGATCCTGGCTCCCGTCACTTGTCTGCTCTGTGACCTTGGGCAAGTCACTTCACTTCTCTGGGCCTCAGTTACCTTGTCTGGAAAATGGGGATTAAAGCTGTTAGCCCCAGATGGGACAGGGACTGTGTCCAACCTAATTAGTTTGTATCTACACCAGTATTTAGAACAGTGCGTGGCAGAGAGAAAGTGCTTGGCAAGTACCATTTAGGAAAAAAAATATCTGTTTTCCCTCCTACTTAGACTGTGAGCTCCAGGAGGGACAGGGACTGTGTCCAACTTGTTTACCTTGTATCTACCCCAGAGCTTAGTACAGTGCTTGGCACACGGTAATTGCTTAACAAATACCATAATTACTGTTACTGTTATTGTTGTTATTATATTGTGCTCTCCCAAGCACTTCGAAAAGTGCTCTGCACACATCGAGGACTCAATAAATACCAGTGTTTGATTCATAAACCGTGATACAGAGTTAGGAGAAACGGGTTGTGTGAATGGGCACCGTCTTGCTCAAATGCCGTCGAGTTGTTTCCGATCCATAGCGACTCTATGGATGTATTTTCTCCAGAACGTTCTGTCTTCTGCCATATCTGTAGTCATTCTGGTATGTATAGCCGTGGAGTTTTCTCAATCAGAAAATACGGAAATGGTTTCTTCCACGCAGTAAAAAAAACCCAAGTCTCTGCCGTTGCCTTTGATCAACATTCTGATCACTTGGTCATCCACCTTTGACTCTTTCCCACCCTGCCGCTGCCCAGCACAGGTGAATCGACTCTGTCCGACGCTTCGACTTAGACCTTTCTATTATGGCTAACCCTGGGGAGAGATTATCTCTCAGTGGCAAAGCTCTGAACTTCATTGACAGACGCAAACTCTCCTGCCATGACATGTCGTTGATTGCTAGGAGAGGTGAATGTTCAGAGGATCTGTCAAAACTTAGGTACCATCATGCACATTCTGAAATATTGCAAGGTTATTTCAGGACAGAAACCTACGTGATAGGGAATCTGACCAAATGTATGTTTTCTTTCCCGGTGGGTGCGTGTGTGGTTACCAAGCGACTTCTCAGTTCCAGGTATTTCTGGTTTTCCCTCGTGATTTCTGGTGTGTGGGTCTCTCTGGGTTTCGGTTCCTTTTTTATCCAGGGGTGCTGTGGGGTAGGAACTGTAGCCCCTTTTTCCTATATTGTTCCTTTAATCCTTCCCTTAAATCTTAGCATAATTGATTCTCAAGACCACTGACTTGGCAAATGTTTAATTGAACGAGATGTGAATTCCCAGTCGTGAATGTATGAGTGAGTGTTGCAGTGGGCAGGGCTGCTGTGTTTGTGCCTGTATTTTTAATCTGTTCAGAAATAGAGATGCTTCACAATCTGCTGTTAGACAATTTTATGAAAAACACAATCCCAAATTAATCTCAAGGGCCCATCGTCTCCCTGTCCCAAATGGGGCTCACATTCTCAATCCCCATTTTACAGATGAGAGAACTGAGGCCGAGAGAACTGAAGTGACTCACCCAAAGTCACCCAGCAGACGAGAGGCAGAGCCAGGATTAGGACCCAGAGAAGCAGCCTGGCGCAGTGGATAGAGCCCGGGCCTGGGAGTCAGAAGGTCAGGGGTTCTAATCCCGGCTCTGCCACTTGTCCGCTGTGTGACCTTGGGCAAGTCATATCACTTCTCTGGGCCTTAGTTCCCTCCCTGTCCAAATGGGGATTGAGACTGTGAGCCCCATGTGGGACAGGGACCGTGTCCAACCCCATTTGCTTTGAATCCAACCCCAGCGCTTAGTACAGTGCCTGGCACATATCAAGTGCTTAAGAAATACCACCATGATTATTATGATTATGAACCTAGGTCTTTCTGACTCCCAGGCCCGTTCTCTACCCACTAGTCCGTGCTGCTTCTCGACTAAGCAATTAGGAGAGGAGTACAGCGTGCCAGAGTTGGTAGACACGTTCCAGGTCCACAAGGAGCTAACTCGTTAGCCCGATAACAACAAGATCAGTCCTCCTTGGGCTGCAGTTTGGCTCGGTTGGGCAAGTGATGACAGGTTTTTTTTTCCACGATATGATTACCTTCCAATTAGCATAAAATCCATCCATTGATGACTATTTATGAGTCGAAAGCACGGTACTAAGTGCTTGGCAGAGTACAGTCCAAAAGAGTTGGTAAGCGTGATCCCTGCCCTCCCCTGATGGACGACTGTTCCTCCAGTCTTGCTTGGACTAGGGGAACTCCTCGATATTATTCCGATCAGCAGGAGACTGATTTAAGTGCTTGAAATTTCATTACATTTGTCTTAATTAAATTGAAATCATTTAAATGATTTCAATTATAATAATTTAAATTAGACATTATTATTTTTGTTATGCATTACTTATTTCTTCCTATTAATGTCCATCTCCCCCTTTAGGCCGTAAGCTCTTTTTGGACAGGGGAAGTGTCTGTTAATTCTCTAGTATTGTACTCTCCCAAGTGCTTAGTATAGCGTTCTGCAGGTAATAATAATCATAATAATGGTACTTGTTAAGCTCTTACTGTGTGAGCTTGTACTGTGAGCTTGTTGTGGGCAGGGATTGTTACTGTTTATTGTTGTATTGTACTTTCCCAAGCACTCAATACAGTGCTGTACACTAGGTAAGCACTTAATACATACGATTGAGTGAATGAGTGAGCGAATGAATGAAGCACTGTTCTATGTTCTGGGATAGATACAATCTAATCAGGTTGGACACAATCCCTGTCCCACATGGGACTCACACTCTTAATCCCCATTTACAGATGAGGGAACCGAGGCCCAGAGAAGTGAAGTGACTTCCTCAAGGTCACCCAGCAGACATGTGGTGGAGCCAGGATTAGAACAAGTGACCTCTGACTCCCAGGCCCGTGCTATACACTAGGCCACACTGCTAAATATGATTGATTGATTGGGAATTTAGAGCCGGGCAACTGGAAAAGCCCAAAATACAGTTTGTAAGTCAGGTGGAAGCCTTGATCTCAGAGTTCTTGAGGTAATAACAATAATAGTAATTTTGATATACGTTAAGTGCTTACTATATACTAAGCACTGAGATAGAAACAGTCCCTGAAGGACTCACAATGCTCACAAGACCCGAACAATGTGTCCGTCTGTTGTTGTATTGTACTCTCCCAAGCGCTTAATACAGTGCTCTGCACACAGTAAGCGCCCAGTAAATGCGGTTGAATGAAGGTAGAGCTTCCCCGCTTCTAGACTGTAAACTCATTTTGGGCAGGGAACGTGTCTGTTTATTGTTTTATTGTACTCTCCCAACCGCTTAATATAGCGTTCTGCTCCTTCTAGACTGTAAGCTCATCGTAGGCAGGGAATATTTCTACCAATTCTGTTATTTTGTACTCTCCCGAGTTCATAGTACAGTGCTCTGCAAACCACAAGTGCTCAATAAATACATTGATTGATTCAGTCAGAGCTGAGTATCCTTCAAGGAAACACAGTTGCTAGGATACACTTGGGGTTATAAAACCATTTTCATTATACCTGGCTGGTGGCATCGTGCTCTATTTTTAGTTTATGGCTCGCTGCTTTTGCCATTCATGCATTGATATTTATGTAGAAGTTTACTCAGGTATCTTTCTAATAGGGTGATTACTCAAACCAGAAAAGATAGATGGACTTAATAGCGTGGTGTTTTTCCCAACTAGATCCCAACTTCCAAGTGGCAAGATCAGAAATGCCAACACAGGCCTTGTGTTCAGGTGACTCTTTTTTTGTTAACAACATCTGTTGACCGCTTACTTAAGCCAGGCACTGTACTGAGCGCTGGGGTGGATTCAGCATAATCAGGTTGGACACAGTCCAAGTCCTGCAAAGGGATCACAGTCTTAATCCCCATTTTACAGATGAGGTAACTGAGGCACGGAGAAGTGAAATAACTTGTCCAAGGTCACACAGCAGACTGGTGGCGGAGCCAGGATGAGAAACCAAGTCCTCTGACCTTCTATTAGGCCACTCTGTGCCCCTGAGATAGCCACTTTGCCTGGCTGCCTGATTTATGGAAACTCTATCTTAGTTTCTACCTTAGAAAACCTTTTATGTCATTGTTATATCTGAGTTAATAATGATAATAGTTATGGTATATGTTAAGTGCTTACTATGTGCCAAGCACTGTTCTAAGTGCTGGGATAGATACAAGGTAATCAAGTTGTCCCACGTGGGGCTCACGGTCTTAATCCCCATTTTACAGGTGAGGTAACTGAGACACAGAGAAGTTAAGCAGCTGGCCCGAGGTCACACAGCAGCAAGTGGCGGAGCTGGAATTAGAACCCACGTCCTCTGACTCCCAAGCCTGTGCTCTTTCCACTGAGCCATGCTGCTTCTCCTCTGTGCTTCTACTCTGTAGCAGAGTAGAGAGAAACTTCAATTACCGGCTGACAGTTTGCTCTTGATAAATTCCTCACTTTCTGATCATTAATCAGTTGTATAAAGTGTTAACTGTGTGCAGAGCACTGAACTAAGCACTTAGGAGAGTACAGTATAACAGAATTGGTAGGTACATTCCCCGTCTACAGCTAGTTTACAGTCTAGAGGATCCATGAATTGAGACGCTGCATTGCCTAATGGAAGGAGTCTGGGCCTGTGTGTTAGAGGGCCTGAGTTCTAATCCTGGCTCTGCCACTTGGCTGCTGTGTGACCTTGAGCAAGTCATTTTGCTTCTCTGTGCCTCAGTTCCCTCTTCTGTAAATTGGGGATTAAGACTGGGAGTCTCATGTGGGACAGGGACTGTGTCCGAACCAATCATCTCATATCTACCCTGTGCCCCTTGTCAGCTGTGTGACTGTGGGCAAGTCACTTCACTTCTCTGTGCCTCAGTTCCCTCATCTGTAAAATGGGGGTGAAGACTGTGAGCCTCACGTGGGACAACCTCATTCCCCTGTATCTACCCCAGCACTTAGAACGGTGCTCTGCACGTAGTAAGCGCTTAACAAATACCAACATTATTAGTATTATTATTATTTGTGCAGTGTCCAGAATGAGGTAATTACTTAAAAATACCACAGTAATTATTATTATTCTAATTACGAATTTCCTTGAACTTGGTCCTTAGGAAAAACGGAAAATCTGTGGATATATTAATCTGTTTGCTTTTGCTGTAAGGCACTTCCATCCTAGCCTTTCTTTTGCAATTTATATTGTTACATTGTTCTCTCCCAAGTGCATAGCACAGTGCTCTGCACAGTGTAAGCCCTCAAAAAATATGATTGGCTGACTGAATGAGTCCAGACATCTTCAAAGTTCAAACTGCTGGTAGAGTGTTAAAGGGAAAGTGCCCCTGTCCATTTCAAACTCGAAGTCATTTAAATGGAATTTGGCCACTTTGCCATCGCTCGAGAACGAAGCACTTATCCTTCTAGATTGTGGGCCCATTAATGGGTAGGGATTATCTCTACTTTTTGCTGAATTGTACTTTCCAAGTGCTTAGTACAGTGCTCTGCACACAGTAAGTGCTCAATAAATACGATTCAGTGGACTTAGGCATCTATTGGAGCGATTTCACTGAGTCTTAACAAGTGTCGGTAGGGCCTCTGGGCTGGAGAGTTCATTACCCTATTTATTTTGTTAGTGAGATGTACATCACCTTGATTCTATTTGTTTGCTATTGTTTTATGAGATGTTCATCCCCTCGATTTTATTTATTGCCATTGTTCTTGTCCGTCTGTCTCCCCCGATTAGACTGTAAGCCCGTCAAAGGGCAGGGACTGTCTCTATCTGTTACCGATTTGTATATTCCAAGCGCTTAGTTCAGTGCTCTGCACATAGTAAGCGCTCAATAAATACTATTGAATGAATGAATGAATGAGTTCAGTTGTGTTCACACAACCCAACCAAGCAGGAATCATGATGGAAAAATCTCCTTCCTACCATCAATCAGCCCCAGGGGGATTGCTTACTTATGAATAGAACTCCAGTGAGAGAGCTTTTAAGGAGTTTGAAGGAAAGAGACAGATCCCCCTTGCCCCTAGCTTCCTTGCCCAGGAAGACATTGCTTAAAACATTATTTCTAAGCATGAAAATATGGTAAACAGCAGCTGTGTTACAGCTTCTCCTAGGTTGAACACCTAGTCTCTGGACAGTGAACATTTACTCTAGTATATTGCAGGTTTAGTAGGTTCACAGTGACTGCCATTGTATTTGTTTTATTTTCTCATTTTAAGCACCTAAAATGTTATCTAGCTTTTGGCTTTGGGGTTGCTTTTGTCCTAGATGAAATTGTGTTTCATTTTAATTTGGTCACTTCGTCCTCTGCTAATTGCCTGCAAGGATTAAAAATCAGCAGTGCTCTGTTTTGTGGTCTTCATTTGCACCCCTCTCTAATTAATTTGGGATTTTCCTGATTCTTTCATAGTGAATGCTTTTCACAATCCCATTCTCTGAAAATGCCCTTCAACCTCCAGAGTTGGCTGGATGGGCAAAGGTTTGTGTAGAATCTTTGTTCTCTCAAGTATGTTACCAGAATAACAACTCCATTTAATCTTGGCTTCCCAGACATAAATTATTGCCCATCTCACCTGTTTGGTGTTCAGTGATGGGCTTTCATTTTTAAAGTTCATCATCTTGCATGAAATAGGGGATATTATTCACCAGAGATTGATAATAAAAATGATCAATGCTCTCATTTGCTAGGAATGGTATACCTGGGAAAGGCAAAGAGATAGGCAGTCATCAGTATTTATTGAGCTTACAGTGTTTGCAAGAACACTGGTAAAGAAACGTGGGTGGTTACAATGGAAAAACAAGATATTGACCAAATCTACATGGGCTCCAGTCGATGCTGATTTTCTCGACAGGTAGTGAAGCCAGATGTTTCCTCACCTTGAAAACATTTTCGACTTGGTTCTCAACTGGGTTTTAAGTCGTGGGCGGTAGGAGATTAACAGGGTAAGGAAGGAGGGGGAGAGCTGATTTAGTACCTTAAAGTCTATGGGGAGAGATTTCTATTTGATCCAGGGATGGATGGGCAACCATTGGAGGTTTTGAGAAGCAGCATGGCTCAGTGGAAAAAGCCCGGGCTTGGGAGTCAGAAGTCATGGGTTTGAATCCCGGCTCTGCCACTTGTCAGCTGTGTGACTGTGGGCAAGTCATTTAACTTCTCTGTGCCTCAGTTACCTCATCTGTAAAATGGGGATTAAGACTGTGAGCCTCATGTGGGACAACCTGATTACCCTGTATCTCCCCCAGCGCTTAGAACAGTGCTCTGCACATAGTAAGCGTTTAACAAATACCAATATTATTATTATTATAACCTGTGGCACAGATTAATTAGTATCTGTATTTTATATGGTATTTGTTAATCATATTTATTGAGAGTTTGCGATGGGCAGAGCACTTTACCAAGTTCCTGGGAGAGTACAACATAACAGTATAATAATAATTATGATACCAGGGACGGTTCTAAGCACTAGGGTAGATTGGATTGGACACAGTCCCTGTCCCACATGAGGCTTACGGTCACAATCCCCATTTTTCAGATGAGGGGAATAGGCAGGGGCAAGGTGATCGACTGCTCTTAAGGCAACGGTGAGGAGTTTTTGTTTGATATGGAGGTGGATGGACAACCACTGGACGTTCTTGAGGAATGGGGAAATGTGTCCTGAACATTTTTGTCGAAAACTGATCCAGGCAGTAGAGTGAAGTAGGGACTGGATGGGGGCGAGACAGGAGGCAGGTTAGCGCTTGTTAAATACAAACGATTGATTGATATGTAATGAAATGCTGAGGGATTAGGGATGGGGTGAGTATCAGAGTGCTTAAGGGTTACAGACCCAAGCGCATAGGTGATGCAGAGGTGAGGGGGAATAGAGTGAGCAAATGAGAGCTTAGTCAAGGAAGGCCTCGTGGAGGAGATGTGATTTTAGTATCGTGCCTTGAGCGTGGTGGTCGGTTGGACATGAAGCGGGTGGGAGTTCCAGGCCAGAGGGCAAGGAGTCAGCAGTGAGACGGGTGAGATCAAAATACAGTGAGTAGGTTGGAATCGTCTTATGCTGTCGAATTGTCTCCGACCCATAGCGATACCACAGACGCGTCTCTCCCAGAAGGCCCCGCCTCCATCTGCAGTCATTCCGGTAGTGGATCTGGAAAGTTTTCTGGGTAAAAATCCTGAATTGGTAGCCCATTGTCTCCTTCCATGCAGTCAACTTGAGTCTCCGCCCTCTACTCTCTCCCGTGCTGCTGCTGCCCAGCATGGGGGACTTTTGACTTGTAGCAGACGGCCTGCCACTCGCTAGCCACTGGCCAAGCTAGGAATGGAATGGGTATATGTCTGCTTGACTTTCCCTCCCATAGTCGAGACTGGTAGAGGACTGGAAACTCTCCAGGTGCCACCCTGATGGTATTGATGCCTAACTACTTGTTTTGTTTTGTTGTCTCTCTCCCCCTTTTAGACTGTGAGCCCGTTGTTGGGCAGGGATTGTCTCTATCTGCTGCCAAATTGTACATTCCAAGCGGGGATTAAGAGTGTGAGCCCCTTGGGGGATGGGGACTGTGCCCAAGTAACTTGTATCTAACCCAGCGTTTAGAACAGTGCTCTGCAGACAGTAAGCGCTCAATAAAATACGATTGAATGAATGAATTAGAGAAGCAAAATGAGTGGGTAGGGTTGCAGTAGGAGGGGGAGAGCTGATTTAGTACCTTAAAGCCTTCGGAGAGGGATTTCTATTTGATGCAGGGATAGATGGGCAACCATTGGAGGTTTTTGAGGAGACTAAGCTATTCAGGGCTGGAATCATGTTTTATTACTATTTTACTAATACCAATAGTACTAATATTGTTTTATTTTACTATTCTGAGCATTTAGTACAGTGCTCCAGACATAGTAAACTCTCAGTAATACCATTGATTGGTTGATGGATTGATAGGGAATCATGGATTGAATGGTTCTTTAGAAAAATTATGATTATTATGCCTAGCGCTTACTATGTGCCAAGCACTGTTCTAAGCGTTAAGGTTAGATACAAGTTACTTGTGTTGGGCACAGTCCCTGTCCCCCACGGGGTTTACACTATTAATCCCCATTTTCCAGACGAGGTAACTGAGGCACAGAGAAATGAAGTGACTTGCTCAAGGTCACCCAGCAGACACGTAGCAGAACTGGGATTACAACCCAGGTCCTTCTGACCCCCAGACCCGAGCTTTATCTACTAAGCTACGCTGGAAGCAGGGTAAAGTGAGATCAGAGAGGGATCACATGGTTAGCGAGGAGTTCAGCGAGGAGGCGGATGTGATAGGCAAGGGGGGTTCGGATAAGTGCTTGGATTAGTGGATTTTAGGTGGATTTTAGAGATGTCATGAAGACACAACTGACAGGATGCGGTAATGGCTCACATGTGCCAACTGAATGTGAGAGGTGAGTCGAGGGTAATGCCAACATGTTGGGTGTTTGAGACAGAGGATGACGATAGGGATGGAGAGAGCCGAGTTTAAGTTAAAATATTTTTTAAAAAAATTCAACCCAACTTTGATGCCTGCACTGAAAAATGACGATTAAAACGTTTGAATGTATCGCATGAGCAAATATTCTAATCCCGGCTCTGCCGCTTGTCTGCTGCGTGACCTTGGGCAAATCACTTAACTTTCCTGGGCCTCGGTTCCCTCATCTGTAAAATGGGGATCAAGACCGTGAGCCCCATGTGGGTCAGGGATCGTGTCCATCCCGATTTGCTTGTGTCCAACCCCAGCACTTAGTACAGTGCCTGACACATAGTAAGCGTTTAACAGATTCCATAATTATCATTGTTATTAGTTTTCTCATTTCTGAAGCGTTCAGACCTCTGAACTCGCCAGATAATTGTGAGGAGAGTCAGGAGAATCCTGGGTCTCATTTCCTCTCCCTCTCCTACCAGCAATTTAAGATTCAAGGCAGAGTATTTTTAACTTCCGCCCATTTTCACATACCAAAATAAATGGTATATGCTAGCCAAGAATGCAGTCATGTCACCAGGCTCATTACATCCCACCTACGAGAAGCAGGATGTGGCAGGAAAATGGACAAACATAGAACACCCAAACAGCTACTCTTTAAAGAACCGAAACAGGGTAACTGGAGGAAGGAGAGACTGAAGAAACAATTTAAGGATACAAGGGAACGAAAACCTCAAGTGGTATGAAATAGCAGTGAAAAGCTGGGAGACGGAAGCCAAAGACAGAGCAGCCCTGCCTGCGGCCTTCAGAGATGGATGGAGCTAATCGTTTTCGAACCAGGTTTCAGGAAGGTTGCAGTCCTGAGGCAGAGAAATGCAAACAGCTCTAGGCACTGTGGGTAGCAAATCCTCAGGGTGGCAAGGGGCAATCTTTATTGTCTTTCCACAGTAATAATAATAATTTTGGTATTTGTTAAGTGCTTACTACGTGCCAGGTACTGTATTAAGTGCTGAGGTGGAGTCAAGCAAATCGGTTTGGACACAGTCCCCGTCCCCCATGAGGCTCACAGTCTCAATTCCCATTTTTCAGATAAGGTAACTGAGGCCCAAAGTAGTGTAGTGACTTGCCCAAGGTCACAGACCCGACAAGTGGCGGAGCGGATATAGAACCCGTGACCTTCTGACTCCCAGGCCCGTGCTCTAGCCACTATGCCGTGCTGCTTCTCTAAGGGATGCCTTGTTTTGTCCCACCTGCCGACTCTAGTAAAGTCTCACCATCATGTTTGAACCTAAGGAACAGCGCCTTGGTGCTTACTCTGTGCAGAACGCCCTTCTAAGCCCAGCTTTTTTAAGATGGGTGGAGAGGGTTAGGGATTTCGGTTGGACGAAGACTTGAGGGGCAGGGCGGGCCATGTTGGGGGGACTTTGTAGTGACGGGGCGTGGTTTTGGGGAAATGGGGAACAGGGTGGAGACAGATCGAAGCAGAGCGAGTGAAGAGAAAACAGGGAACGTGTCTACCAAATCTGTTGCTTTGTACTCTGCCAAGTCATGGCGAAGAGGGAGGCAGAAGTAACTTGCCCGAGGTCACACAGCAGACAAGTGGTGGAGCTGGGATTAGAACGCAGGTCCTTCTGACTCCCAAGCCCCAGGCTCTAGCCAGTAGGTAGTACAGTGCCTGGCACTTAGTAAGTGCTTAAATGAATGCCATTATTATTAGTCAACATGGCACGTGCTTTACAGAATGAAGAAATGCCGTTCTGGGTCAGAAATGAGGGAAGAGTGGTGTCATCTTCCTCTTGGAAATGTTCTTCTCCCAATTTCCCCACCCTCAGCCCCATTACAGGCAGCCTTCTGCTTTCCAACAGCTCTAAGTTTTACTTGGACAAGGAGCATGGCGTAGTGGATAGAGCAAGGGCCTGGGAGTCAGGAGGTCATGGGTTCTAATTCTGGCTCTGCCACTTTTCTGCTGTGTGACCTTGGGCAAGTCACTTCACTTCTCTGTGATCAGTTACCGCATCTGTAAAATGGGGATGAAGACTGTGAGCCCCATGTGGGACAACCTGATTACCTCGTATCTGTCCCAGTGCTTAGTACAATGTCTGGAACATAGTAAGTGCTTAAGAGATACCATGATTATTAATTATTATTACAGACTTCATTTTGGCTCTATCATCAATCAATTTGTTTCAACTCTTCTTGAATGGTTGTTTTTCAAGAATGAAAGGAAACATCAAAGTAATTTTCAGTCAGATCCTCGGTTTTCATGTTCACTTCCTTGCAGAGGTCAGGGAAATCTGAGATTTTCTTTTTTATGGGTGATGTAAGATGGACTGAGTTGGTGATGAAAAAAGAGTCAGCAGCCAACTCAGAAAAAATAACTGAATTCGTTTTTCCCCCTCCATAGTTACTAGACGTTACATTTGTACGTACATTCAGAATGGATTTTTCTGAAGAAATACAGTCCCGATCTTTTTTTTTTAGTTATGGATTTTCTTTTGTAAATGACTTCTTCCAACAAGACTTGTCCAGCTGATTTCCCAGTGCCCTGAGTCATACCACCTTTTCGGCCAACTCAAACATTTGTGATCTGATACCTTCTTCAGCACTTAGGTATATAAAATGAATTTTAAAAAAAGGGAGTTCACTATACTAAATGGGTGCTCAGTAAATACTCCTCCTCCTCCTCCTCCTCCTCTTCTATCTAATACTACTATTACTATGGCTACTATTTGTCTTGGCTTATGCTATCGAGTAATCTCCGACCCATAGCGACGCCACGGACCCATCTCTCCCAGCACGCCCCGCTCTCCATCTGCAGTCGTTCTGGTAGCGGATCCAGATAATTTTCTTGGTCAGAATCTGGAAGTGGTTGACCTTTGCCCTTTTCCGCGCAGTCAACCTGAGTCTCTTCCCTCGACCTTCTCCCGTGCCGCTGCTGTCCAACACGGGGGAATGGGGTAGAGACAAGCTAATCAGGTTGGACACAGTGCATGGGCCATATGGGGCTCAGAATCTTAATCCCCATTTTACGGATGGGAGGGACAGAGAAGCAGCGTGGCTCAGTGGAAAGAGCACGGGCTTGGGAGTCAAGGGTTCTAATCCTGGCTCCGCCATTCGGTAGCTGTCTGACTTTGGGCAAGTCACTTCACTTCTCTGGGCCTCAGTTACCTCATCTGGAAAAGGGGGATTAAGTCTGTAAGCCCCACATGTGACAACCTGAATACTTTGTATCACCCCCAGTGCTTAGAAAAATGCTTGGCACATAGTAAGGACTTAACAAATACCATTATTATTATTATTATTAGATAAGTGAAGTGACCTACCTAAGATCACCTAGCAGACAAGCAACAGAGCTGAGATTAGAATCCAGGTGCGTCTGACTCCCAGGCCTCTGCTCTATCCACTAGGCCATGCCTCTCCATGTGTCAACCACTGTACTAAGCATTGGGATAACTAGATGAGACACAGTCCTTGTCCCACAAGGAACTCAAAGTCAAAGTAGGAGGGAGATGGGTATTTTAACCCATAGAGCAGGCCAATGGCAAAGCTAGAATTAGAACCCAGGTCCTCTGACTCCAAGGGCCATGCTTTTTCCATTAGGCCAAACTGCTTATGAATTCTAACCCTGACTCTGCCACTTTTTTGCTGGGTGACCTTGGGCAAGCCACTTTATTTTTCTATGCCTCAGCTACCTCATCTGTAAAATGGGGATTAAGAGTGTCAGCCCCATGTGGGGCAGGGACTGTGTCCAACCTGATTAAGTTGTTTCTGCCCCAGCAGTTAAAACAGTGCCTGGCATACAGTAAGCCCTTAACAAGTACCATAATAAAAATAATTACTATTATTATAATTTTTATTATTTCCCCAAAAGCGAATGATTTGAAATTATGTTTTCAATGGGTATCACAGTTATTTAAAGGGAGTGAGCAATTGTTGAGAAGTAGCGTGGTGTAGGGGACAGAGCATGGGCCTAGGAGTCAGGTTATGGGTTCTAATCCCGACTCTGCCACTTGTCTGCCGTGTGATTGGGCAAATCACTTCACTTCTCTGGGCCTCAGTTGCCTCATCTGTAAAATGGGAATTGAGACTGGGAGCCCATGTGGGACAGGGACTGTGTGCAACTCGATTATGGGCCTAGGAGTCAGGTTATGGGTTCTAATCCCGACTCTGCCACTTGTCTGCCGTGTGATTGGGCAAATCACTTCACTTCTCTGGGCCTCAGTTGCCTCATCTGTAAAATGGGAATTGAGACTGGGAGCCCATGTGGGACAGGGACTGTGTGCAACTCGATTTGCTTGTATCCACTCCAGGGCTTAATACAGTGCCTGACATATAGTAAGTGCTTGATAAATACTATTATTGTTAGTATTAAGCAGGAATGATTCCCAACCAAACCAGGAATTTGCTACTCTTTGCTCATATAGATCCAATCACTACTTTGGATCAAAATGTCAGACTGAAAAACTTTAACAGTCTTGAAATAGTTTCAGAAAGGAGATAAAAAGAATGTCCTGGTGAGTTTAGTTTTCACAGCATTTAAGTATTCATAAAGGCACTTGAAGATAGATTAAATATTATATAAATATATAGATATAAATATTTTAAATATAGATGAAATATTACATGTTTAATATGGATTTACTGAGGGAAAATGGACAGGGTTTCTGCTGACCCTCAGATGGTAGCTGTGTCTTTTGGGGAAGAGAAAGCAGCTCTGCCTGCTTTAGCTCAATTTTCAGACCGATTCTTGTGAAGTCTTACCTTTTCTTTTAATAGCAGGCTTTTGCTATAATTGATGGAAATCACTGTTCATGTAGGCCAGTCTTCCCAAGCAAATTATCTGATAATTCGGGTCAAAAGTGCCTGGTCTCACTTATCTTGTAATTTCAGGTGGGGAAAAAAAAGCTTCTTTCTTCTGTTTAGGGCCATGATAAGAAGAAATGGGATTTGGGGCATGCATTATCTAGCTAATTGCTATAATAGGCCGTTAGCACTGTTAAAAACCTGGATCAGCCTGAACTTGTTAAAAATAACCTACTTGTGTGTGGTCTGAGCCACAGCTTCTTCCAGTAGCCAGCCCCTGGAGGGAGATGGTAAACTAGTCTCCTGTGTCCTCTTCTCTTTTGGACAGACCCCAGGGTGTTTTCATTTTTTTAAATGATTAAAATTTTTTTTAATGATATTTGTTAAGCACTTACTATGTGTCAGGTAATGTACTAAGTGCTCCGGCAGATTCGAACTAATCAAAATGGATACAGTCCATGAACCACATAGGGCTTACAGTCTTAATCCCCATTTGAGAGATGAGATAACTGAGGACCCAGAGAAGTGAAGTGACTTGCCCAAGGTCACACAGCAGATAAGGGATTAGAACTCAGGTCCTCGGACTCCCAGGCCTGGGTTCTAGCCCTAGGCCATGCTGCTTTCAGTAGGGCCTGAAGTTAACTTCTCTCTAGACTGTAAACTCACTGCGGGCAGAGAACATGTCTATCAAATTTATTATGTTGTATTGTCCCAAGCACTTAGTACAGTGCTCTGCACAGAGTAAGTGCTCAGTAAATATTGATTCCCTGGGCATCAGTTCCCTCATCTGCAGAATGGGGATTCAATACCTGTTCTCCCTCCTACTTAAACTGTGAGCCTCATGTGGGACCTGATTGCCTTGTAATTACTCCAGTGCTTAGAACAGTGCTTGGCACATAGGAAGTGCTTTGCAAATACCATCATTATTATTATTATAGTAAGGGCTTAACAAAAACCACAATTATTAATTGATTGATTCTGTATTGTACTCTCTCAAACACTTAACCCGCTGCTCTGCACACAGTAAGTGCTCATTTAGTTCCGTTGACTGACTGTATTGTTGGGTTCTGTATTGTTCTCTTCCAAGTGCTTAGTACAGTGCTCTGTACATAGTAAGCACTCAAATTCCACTGATGGATTGATTCAGTACGTACCAATCTTCTGTGGGGGGGCAAGGGCTTTCATAATGTGGATTCTTCTATTCATCCAGCTTATTTGATCAATTATTATGTTACTTTTAGTTTTCTGCCATTGGCGAGGAGAATAGAGAATATTAAAAACAGCATTTCTAGTAAATGTACACTATGGGAAGGGAACGATACTGAAGGCCCATCTCCTCCAAGAAGTCTTCCCTGACTGAGCCCTCCTTTCCTCTTCTCCCTCCCCCTTCTGTGTCACCCTGACTTGTTTCCTTCATTCATCCTTCCTTCCCAGCCCCACCACGTTCACGTTCATATCTGTCATTTATTTATTTATTACGTTCACGTTCATATCTGTCATTTATTTATTTATATTAATGTCTGCCTCCCCAACTAGACCGTAAGCTCGCTGTGGGCAGGGAATGTTTCTGTTTATTGTTGTAGCGTACTCTCCCAAGAACACAGTACAGTACTCTGCACACAGAAAGCGCTCACTAAATATGATTGACTGACTGACAAGTATTATGCCACTTTTAGTCCTCTGCCACTGGCGAGAAGAATAGGGATTAAGGGAAAATGGATCTAGTAAATGTAGGCCGTGGGAGTGAGTGGGATGATAATGTAGTCCTACTTAGGCTTGCAGGCAAAGAAGAGGAGGATTTGAAGATACATTGTGCTAAAGGCAGGGGACTACTGTTTTCTGGCACAAGACTGGGTGGTTTTGGGTATGTTGAAACTTAGAAACGATGTGCTCACATGCATTTAAATATAGTCTTTTGGGAACTCTTTATCGACCTCAGATCTAAAGGTCTAACTACGAGGTGACTCAGAGAGGAGCGACTCACATCCTTTTGAGATTTCAAACCTCATTCCTATTCGTGGTGTGAAGTATCTTGTTTGAGCCTTTCTAAAGAGCAGCAGCGTGGCCTGTGTTCTCATCCTGGCTCTGCTACTTGTCTGCTGTGTGGCCTTGGGCAAGTGACTTCACTTCTTTGGGCCTCAGTTCTCTCATCTGAAAAATGGGGATTAAGAATGTGAACCCCGTGTGGGGCCTGCAGCGTCCTGTTTCTATCCCACACCGAGTACAGTGCCCGATTCACTTTACAGATACCGTTAAAAAAAAGATACAACTCTACCACAGTCACGTTGCTGCACAACATATCACCATGAAACTAAGCAATTAAAATCTACTTGATCGTTCGGAATGGGCCGCTCCATTTGCAGTTTGGGAAGTTATTTTTCACACCCATCCTCCCCTTCCCTTCCTTACTATTACCAGGGCCCATCAGATAAAGTGCTTCACGTGACAGCCAGGAAGAGAGGCTGAGAAACTTCTAGTCCTCTAGAAGTTAACAACCTGAACTAGTTAGCTGTTTCTCACCAGAGAAACACTTCTTTTGGATTAAACACTTTATTTACAGTGAGGAAGCCACGGATCATGGAGTTAATTGTGTGCATGCGTGGGGTGTATGTGTGGGGGGGTGTTTGTGTGAGTGTGTGTTGGCGACACCCTTTAGGAGAGAAGTGATTTTTTTGCTCTGAATTGGTCTTAGATTGTGGGCAGCAGTGCGGCCTAGTCGGAGAAGAACACGGACCTGGCCGTCAGTGGACTTGTGTTCTAATGCCGGCTCTGCCCCATGTCTGCTGTGTGACCTTGGGGGCATGTTGTTTAATTGCTCCATTCCTCAGTTTCCCCATTTGTAAAATGTAAAATGAGGATCCAATATCTGTCCTTCCTCTTATTTATACCATGAGCCTCCTGTGGGACAGGGAGTATTTCTGACCTGATTAACTCACATATCTCTTCCAGTGCTTGACACGTAGAAAGAGCTTAATAAACACTGTTACTGCCATTACTCTGTGATTTGTTGCTCTTTACTCACGTTAGAGAGAGGTCCTGATTTTTCCACTCTTATGCTTCCTCCTGTGACCTTCTTGCTGGACAAAAGTCAGGGGAGTTACTAATAATAATAATAATTATGGATTTTTGTTAAGCTCTTACTATGTGCCAGGCACTGTCCTAAGTGCTAGGGTGGATACAAGCAAATCAGGTTGAAAAAAAATGGTATCTGTTAAGCGCATACTATGTGCCAAGCACTGTTCTAAGCGCTGGGGTAGATACAAAGTGATCAGGTTGTCCCACATGGAGCTCACAGTCTTAATCCCCATTTTACAGACGAGGTAACTGAGACACCGAGAAGTTAAGTGACTTGCCCAAAGTCACACAACTGATGAGTGGCAGAGCCGGGATTAGAATCCACGGCTTCTGACTCCCAAGCTTGGGCTCTTTCCACTAAGCCATGCTGCTTCTCAAATAATTATGGCATATGTTTTGTGCTTATTATGTGCAAAGCACTGTTCTAAGCGCTGGGGAGGATACAAGGTGATCAGGTTGTCCCATGCTCACAGTCTTAATCTTCATTTTACAGATGAGGGAACTGAGGCACAGAGAAGTTAGGTGACTTGCCCAAAGTTACACAGCTGACAAGCGGCTGAACCGGGATTAGAATCCATGACCTCTGACTCCCAAGCCTCTGCTCTTTCCACTGACCCACACTGCTTCTCTAACACAATCCCTGTCCCACATGGGGCTCACAGTCTCCATCCCCGTTTTACAGATGAGGTCACTGAGGTGCAGAGAAATGAATTTGACTTGCCCAAGGTTACACAGCAGACAAATGGCAGAGCCGGGATTAGAACCCATGATTCGCCTCTCAGGCCTGGGCTCTATCCACTGTGGCGGGAGTTGAGGTTGGTCATGAATTCGAGGTTTGACCAAGAAGACGCCACCCCTCAAGTGCCATAGTCTAACTCCAGCCATCCTTCTAATTGGATATTTGAGGTTTCATCAAGCCTAATATGACTACTGAGGGTTTTTTTTTAATGAATCCAATTTTAAAGAAGTCAGTGACAGTTTCCATCTCCATATTAGGTCAATTTAAAAATGGGATGGTGATGCAAATATCAGAGCATTGGGAAAGCGTGTGTGAGAAAATGTAATGACTATGAAAGAAATTGAAACATTGGATTAAGCAAATCACCCGAAAGCTTGCCACCAGGATGGAAGCGTTTTAAAGCAGTAATGTTAACCAAGCTTAGTTTCCCTATCCGATTGGAATTAAATGTAAAGAACAAATGAACAGAATGAAGAAAAGCTGTGGAAAATGCCTTGAATTAAAATTGGAGAGCCACAAATATGTGTCCTTTTCCCGCTTCCTATCTGACGGACCACCTCTCTCCCCACCTTCAAAACCCTACTGACATCACAGAAACAAGCAGCGTGCCCAGTGGAGAGAGCACTTACCTGGGAGTCAGAAGGACCTGGGTTCTAATCCTGCCTCCTCCACTTGTCTGCCGTGTGACCTTGCTTACTATGTGCAGAGCACTGTTCTAAGCGCTGGGGGGGTATAAGGTGATCAGGTTGTCCCACATGGGGCTCACAGCCTTAATCCCCATTTTACAGATGAGGTAACTGAGGCCTAGAGAAGTGAAATGACTTGCCCAAAGTCACACAGCTAAGAAGTGGCGGAGCTGGGATTAGAACCCCTGATCTCCGACTCCTAAACCCATGCTGTTTCCACTGAGCCATGCTGCCCCATGTGGGACAGGGACCATGTCCAATCTGATTATCTAGTATCTACCCCAATGCTTAGCACAGTGCCTGGCATATAGTAAGCGCTTAACAAATACCATGAAAGAAGAAACTCCTGTTCAGTTGATCACACCCAGACATGCTGGAATATGAAGCAAGGCTCATGAACTCAGGCTGTAGAACTCAACATGCTGTAGGCTATTAATAACAATAATAATAATAATAATAATAATGTTGGTATTTGTTAAGCGCTTACTATGTGCAGAGCACTGTTCTAAGCACTGGGGTAGATACAGGGTAATCAGGTTGTCCCATGTGAGGTTCACAGTTAATCCCCATTTTACAAATGAGGTAACTGAGGCCCAGAGAAGTAAAGTGACTTGCCCACAGTCACACAGCTGACAAGTGGCAGATCAGGATTCGAACCGATGACCTCTGACTCCCAAGCCTGGGCTCTTTCCACTGAGCCATGCTGCTTCTCTAAGATCTAAATGGACCTGGGTTCTAATCCTGCCTCTGCCACTTGTCTGCCATGTGACCTTGGTCAAGTTGCTTCAGTTCTCTGGGCTTCTGTTACCGCATCCATAAAATGGGGATTAAGACTGTGAGCCCCATGTGGGACAGGGACCGTGTCCAACCCAATTGGCTGATTGGGTTATTTGCTAAGCCCTTTTTTATGTCAGCACTACTCCAATCCCCGGGGGAGATACAAGAGGATCAAGTCGGTTACAGTCCCTGTCCCATATTTCGTCCAAGTAGGAGGGAGAAAGGACCCTGAATCCCCATTTTACAGATGAAGAAGCTGAGGCCCAGAGACCTTAAGTGGAAGGTCCCACTGTTGGCAAGAGGCAGAGGTAGGATTAGAACCCAAGTCTTTTGACTCCCAGACCTATGGTCTCCTCCCCTGATTGTACACCACGTGGCTGAATCAGCCACGCCCTGTGGGCTGACAGTAAGATTGGAGTATAATAATACTATTCAGTCGTAAATATTGAGTCCTTACGGTGTGCAAGAGCATTGTACTAAACACTTGGAAAGTACGATTCAGCAATAGAGACAGGCAGTATTATTATTATTGTTCATTCATTCAATAGTATTTATTGAGCGCTTACTATGTGCAGAGCACTGTATTAAGCGCTTGAGTAATAAGTATTGTTATTACTGTGGTATCTGTTAAGTGCTTACTATGTGCCAGGCCCTGAACTAAACTCCGGGTTGGTTACAAGCAAATTGGACTGGACACAGTCCCTGTCCCACATGGGGCTCGCGGTCTTAATCGCCATTTTAGAGTTGAGGGAACTGAGGCACAGGGAAGTGAAGTGTCTTGCCCAATGTCACACAGCAGACAAGTGGTGGAGCTGGAATTAGGACCTAGATCCTTCTGATTTCCAGGACTTTGCTGTATCCACTAGGCCATGTGCTGCCTGAGGAAAGTGAAGCAGCTGGGGTTGAGAGAACATCATACGCGGAACCAAACAAAGAGACCATCTGCATGGAATTTGTTAGAACATATTAGCACCCTACCTAGTTCATTTTCAAAAACACTCTCAGGAATTTTAAGCAAACCCCCGAACCCACTGTGGATAATGTTTGCTTAAGCATTGTACATATTCCGCACTGTGGAGGAGTTTAATTTTCGTGTCTATTCCAAGATGCCATTTAGAACTTTTCCCATGGGACTTTTCTGTAGGGAAAAAAAGTGGAGCTTTCTCTTAAAATAGAACTCAATAGCCAAGGAGCTTTTACCTTTAAAAGCATTTAAAAGCGTAGTAATAAGAGCAGCATAGCTCAGTGGATAGAGCACAGGCTTGGAAGTTAGAAGGTCCTGGGTTCTAATGCCGGCTGCGCCTTTTGAGTGCTGCATGACCTTGGGCAAGTCATTTCACCTCTCTGGGCCTCAGTTCTCTCATCTATAAATTGGGGATTAAGACTGCGAGCCCCATGTGGGATAGGGAGGGTGTCCAACCCGATTTTCTTGTATCTACCCCAGCGCCTTAGTACAGTGCCTGCCATATAGTAAGTGCTTAACAAATGCCATAATTATTATTCATTATTATTATTATTTCTAAGTGCTGACTTAATGCAAATCACTATGCTAAGCATTTGGAAAAAATATGCAAGTAAAAATTAAACGCGGTCCCTAATCTTCAAGGGGCTCACAGGCTAAGAATATGTGAGAGCAGAGAAGACAGACCCCAGATACTAAGAAAGAAGGAAAAGTAATATGAAAGACAAAGTCAGTGATAAAAGAAAATGTGATGTCATTGTATCTAGAGGAGCTGTGTTTCATTTGGGCATTCAGTAGGGTAATGGTTAGAGTTTTTCCTGAAAAATTGCTCTTATAAGTGATAGAGATGGCCTAGTGAATAGAGCCCGGGCCAAGGAGTCAGAAGTACCTGGGTTCTAATCCTGGCTCTGCCACTTGTCTGCAGCGTAACCCTGGGCAAGTCGCTTCACTTTTCTGTGCCTCAGTTACCTCATCTGGAAAATGGGGTTTAATACTACGAGCCCCACGCGGGACATGGACTGTGTCCAACCTGATTAGCTCGTATCTACCCCGGCACTTGGTACCGTTCCTGGCACCTGGCAAGTTACTTAACAAATACCATAAAAAAGTGACAGTTTCCTAAGGACAGTGAATTTAAAAGTGATTACTCTGGGAATCAGTTTCAGAGCTAGAGATGTAACAGAGGCTGGCTTTTTTCTTAGTCCTCTGTTCTGATTTTCCATGTCAGCAGTGACTTTGTCAAGCTGAGAAGCCCGAGTGCTTTAAGCCCTTGGGTGAATGAAGTTACATTGATTCACAGTGTAAAATATTTCTCTTTCAAAGGTAGTATCATTGTCATCATCAGTAGCATTTGTTGAGCGCCTACCGTGTGCAGAACACTGAACTAAATGCTTGGGAGAGTACAATACCTACCTTACCTCCCTGCTGTCCTACTACACCCCAGCCCGCACACTTTGCTCCTCTAATGCCAACCTGGGAAGCAGTTGTTGGACTGCTAACAACTGTTAGCAGTTGTTAGTTGTTAGAGAAGCAGTGTGGCTCAGTGGAAAGACCCCGGGCTTGGGAGTCAGAGGTCGTGAGTTTGAATCCCGACTCTGCCACTTGTCAGCTGTGTGACTGTGGGCAAGTCACTTCACTTCTCTGGGCCTCAGTTACCTCATCTGTAAAATGGGGATTAACTGTGAGCCTCATGTGGGACAATCTGATTACCCTGTATCTACCCCAGCGCTTAGAACGGTGCTCGGCACATAGTAAGCGCTTAACAAATACCAACATTAACCTACTCACTGTACCTCGATCTTGTCTGCCTCACTGCCGTGCTTTCGCCGTTACCTCATCTGTAAAATGGGGATTAAGACTGTGAGCCCCACGTGGGACAACCTGATTCCCCTGTGTCTACCCCAGCGCTTAGAACAGTGCTCTGCACATAGTAAGCGCTTAACAAATACCAACATTATTATTATTATTATATCCTGCTCCTGGCCTGGAATGCCCTTCCTCTTCATATCTGACAGACAAGGACTCTCCCCACCTTCAAAGCCTTGTTGAAGGCCCATCTCCTCCAAGAGGCCTTCCCTGACTAAACCCTCATTTCTTCTTCCCCCACTCCCTTCTGCATCGCACTTGGATTTGATCCCTTTATTCACCCTTTCCTCAGCCCCACTGCACTTATGCCCATATCCGTAATTGATTTATCCACGTTAACATCCGTCTCTCCCTCTAGGCTGTAAGCTCATTATGGACAGGGAACATGTCTATCATCTCTTTTATAGTGTTATATTATACCCTCCCAGGCAGTTAGTACAGTGCTCTGCACACGGTAAGCACTTAATAAGTGCGATTGATTGATTGATACAACACAACAGAGTTGGCCAACACATTCCCTGCCCACAAGTGTAAAGGGGGAAATGATATTTATTCCATAGAGGAGCTTATTGGACCAACTAAAGGTCCATCTTCTATTTCAGTGTTTGTAGCCCTGTAAAACCGCAGTGTATTGAATTTCACAAAGGCTACTCTCTCTGCTTGCTTCAGTCTCCAATCTCTAGCATCTGTAATGATGTCATCTATTTTAGGGTGACTTGTGGTTTTCAGGAAGCTTAATCTTCCAAATGGCCTCCTCGGCCTTTGTTTGAACCCTACGTATGAAGCCCTTGCGTTCTTAGGGGCTCCTGGATTTATCATTTGTTGTGTAAGCTCTGTTGTGGGCAGGGAACGTGTCTGCTAATTCTGCTGTATTGTACCCTCCCAAGCGCTTTGTACAGTGCTCTGCACATAGCAAGCGGTCAGTCAAGGCCAATGATGGATTGATTGATTGGTTAGAGTTGTTTGGGAGAATATTTCCATGGTATCTTAAATGGCTCCTGGAAGCTACTCTGTGCTTTTCCAGTGACGAGCGAAAAAGAGGATTTTCCTCAGTGGTGTGAAATGTCTTTCTCAACAGTTCTGCTATTGTTCAAATTCCCTTTCGTACTAGATATTTATACTCACAGTTAGTTCAATAAAACCTTGATCATCTCAAACATAATCAGTTTGTACATAAGTCAGTGGTATCAATTGGTTGGTATCTCTATCTATCTATCTATCTATCTATCTATCTATCTATCTATCTATCTATCTGTCTGTCTGTCTGTCTGTCTGTCTGTCTGTCTGTCTGTCTGTCTGTCTGTCTGTCTGTCTGTCTTGTCTGTCTGTCTGTCTGTCTATCTATCTATCTATCTATCTATCTATCTATCTATCTATCTATCTATCTATCTATCTGTCATCTATCTATCCCTGTCCACAAAGAGCTAACAGTCTTCATTCATTCATTTGTATTTATTGAGCACTTACTGTGTGCAGAGCACTGTACTAAGCGCTTCAAGACAGTCTTCAAGATAGTGTTCTCTAGAACTCCAGCAAATGTTCTTGTCTACCCAGTTTTCTTGATGCCTGTCCTTTGTAGTCAATACTCTCTTTACTGTGTTAGCAAAGAATTTTTTTCTCATTTCTTAGGGAACCAAGACTTCTAAATGTCATAAAATATTTGAAATAAATCCCCATGTGAAGAATATTCCTTTAATTAAGGACTTTCCTTCATTCTGCTGTCATTTGAAGGAACAAGGTGAATTAAATTAGGATCGCTGATGTTTGCCGAGAGAATGAATGAAGAGATATTTTAAATTTATGTACATAAAAAGTTACGAACCAAAGTAGGATAATTACTGTTAAGTCAATATTAAAGTTAGAAAGTACATATCTTCCGGAATCAAACTTTCAGTGGTTGGTCTTTCTGCTGCAAATAACAGAAGAGCTGATTAGTCAACCAATCAATTGTATTTACTGAGCGCTTACTATGTGCAGAGAAGTGTATTAGGCACTTGGGGAGAGTACAGTACAACAGAGTTGGTAGACAATTCAATCTTATTTATTGAGAGCTTACTGTGTACATAGCACTGTACTAAATGCTTGGGAGAGTACAATATAACAATAACCAGTTGCATTTCCTGCCAACAATGAGCTGATCAATCAATGGTATTTATTGAAAGCTTACTATGTGCATAGCACTGTACTGAGCACTTGGGAGAATACAGCACAACAGAGTTGGTAATAATAATAATAATAGTATTTGTTAAGTGCTTACTAAGCACAGGGGTGGATACAAGCAGATCGGGTTGAACACAGTCTCTGTCCCACACGGGGCTCATGGTCTCAATCCCCATTTTCCAGATGAGGTAACTGAGGCCCAGAGAAGTGAAGTGACTTGCCCAAGGTCACAAAGCAGGCAAGTGGTGGAGCCGGGTTTAGAACCCATGACCTTCCGACTCTCAGGTTCGTGCTCTATCCTCTATGCCACCTTAATTCTCTGGTAGACAAGCAGACATGTAGACATGTAAATGTGTTCCCTGACCATAACAATCAATCAGTTGTACTTATTGAGCACTTACTATGTGTAGAACATTGTACTAAGCACTTAAGAGAATTCAGTACAGCAGAATAAGCAGACACATTCCTTGCCCATAACAGGCTTACAGTCTAGAGCTGAAGATTATATCTGCAGGAACATTTTTGGGGGCTATATGATTACTGAATTCCGATTTCATTTTCATATTGTGGATGTTGACAATTAGGTAGAATTTGCTTGATAATAAGAACTCATGGCTGAAAATCCAATTCAGAATCAAAATGATTTTTTAAAAAATTATATTGATGAAATTGATAGAATTTAAAGGACTTGGATTCTAATCTTGGTTCCACCACTTGTCTGCTGTGTGACCTTGGGCAAGCCCCTTAATGTCTCTGTGCCTCAGTTACCTCATCTATAAAAGGGGTTAAGACCATGTGCCCTATATGTTGATGTCTGTCTCCCCCTCCTCAAGACTGTGAGTTCATTGTAGGCAGCCTCTGCCGATGTCTTTGATCGACATTTTGATCACTTGTTCATCGCCTTTGACTCTTTCCCACCCCGCCGCTGCCCAGCATAGTTGAATCGACTCTGTCCGACGCTTCGACTTAGACTTTTCCATTATGGGTACCCTTGGCGAGAGAATATCTCTCAGTTGGCAAAGCTCTAAACTTCATTGGCGGACACAAACTCTCCTGCCATGATAAGATTGTCGATTCATAGGAGAGAGAGATTAGCATGTACCATTAAAAAATGTGGGGTCCTTATCCTTTCACCTCTTAAGAGATATAAAAAGCTTCTTCCCTCCTTCATCTTCATGTGCCCTATGAAGTGGTTTCCTTTGTGTATTTTGCTGTTTCTAATCTGGTGTTATTTCTGGCATCCTTCTTTTTGACAACAGGTAATAAGAATACGGTTTGTTTTGGTTCATTAGTTGCACTTGCCCTGCTGGATGGCTGAATCTCTGTCAGAGGGAAAGTGCTCTGAGAAACCTAATTTAAAATCTTAAGAACAGGGACTATAATATATAATCTAAGAATATACTACTAAATTGTACCAGTGGCCTATCTAGTGAGGTACTTTGCCTCAGCTATTGACAAGAAAGATGTGTGTGGGAAATCAGCAGGACCTGGGTTCTAATTCATTCATTCATTTATTCATCCAATAGTATTTTTTAATGATGGCATGTTAAGCACTTACTAGGTTCTAAGCGCTGGGGGAGATACAAGGTGATCAGGTTGTCCATGTGGGGCTCACAGTCTTAATCCTCATTTTACAGATGAGAGAACTGAAGCACAGAGAAGTTAAGTGACTTGCCCGAAGTCACACAGCTGACAAGTGGCTGAGCTGGGATTGAGTGCTTACTGTGGGCAGAGCACTGTACTAAGCGCTTGAAATGTACAATTTGGCAAGAGATAGAGACAATCCCTGCCCAATGACGGGCTAACAATTTAATCTAATTCCCACTCTGCCACTTGACTGCTTTATGACCTTGAGCAAGGCACTTCACTTGATTGAGACTGCGAGCCCGATGTGGGACAGGGACCTTGTCCAATCCGATTTGCTTGTGCCCACCCCAGTGCTTAGTACAGTGCCTGGCCCACAGTAAGTGCTTAATGAATACCATAGTTATTATTATTATTATTCTCTGTGGTTGTTACCTCATTCATTTACTTATTCATTCATTCATTCAGTAGTATTTATTGAGCACTTACTCTGCGCAGAGCACTGTACTAAATGCTTGGAATGTACAATTTGGCAGCAGATAGAGACAATCCCTGCCCATTGACGGGCTCACAGTCTAATCAGGGGAGACAGACGGCAGAGTAAAACAGAATGAAACAAAAACAAGACAACATTATCACGATGAATAGAATCAAGGGGATGTCCACCTCATTAACAAAATAAATAGGGTAATAAAAAATATATACAAATGAGCACAGTGCTGAGGGGAAGAGAGGAGGTGGAGGAGCAGAGGGAAAGGGAGCTCAGCTGAGGGGAGGTGAAGGGGGAAGGGAGAGGAGCAGAGGGCGGAGGGGGAGCAGAGGGGGAGTAGAGGGCGCAAAGGGAAAAGGCGGTAGTTCAGTCTGGGAAGGCTTCTTGGAGGAGGTGAGCAATCATTTTTTGAGCACTTACAGTGTGCAGAGCACTGTGTAAAGTGGTTGAGAAAGTTCATTACAACAATAAACAGTGACATTCCTTGCCCGCAACGAGTTTACAGTCTAGAGGTGGGGAGATAGACATCAATACAAATAAATAAAATGACAGATAGGGACATAAATGCTTTGGGGCTGGGAGGGTGGAAGACCAAAGGGAGCAAGTCAGGATGACGCGGGAGGGAGTGGGAAAAGAGGAAAGGAGGTAGCTTAGTCTGGGAAGGCCCTGGAAGAGGTGTGCCTTCAATCAGGCTTTGAAAGCGGAGAGTTGCTGTCTACAGGATTTGAGGAGGGAGGGTTCTCCAGGCCAGAGGCAGATTGTGGGCCAGGGGTCGGTAGCGAGACAGGCGAAAACGAGGCCCAGTGAGAAGGTTAGCTACACCAGAGAGCGAACTGTGCGGGCTGAGTTGGAGAAGGAGAGGAGCGAGGCAGGGTGGGAGGGGGCAAGGTGATGGAGGGCTTTAAAGCCAATGGTGAGGAGTTTTTGTTTGATACGGAAGCGGATGGGCAACCACTGGAGTTTTTTGAGGATGGGGGTGACCTGGCCTGAACATTTTTGTAGAAGAATGATCTGGGCAGCGGAATGAAGTACGGACTGGAGTGGGAGAGAACAGGAGGCTGGGAGGTCAGCAAGGAGGCTGATGCAGTAATCCAGGCGGGATAGGAGGAGTGACTGTATTAATGTGATAGCAGTTTGAATGGAGAGGAAAGGGAGGATTTTAGCGATGCTTATAAAGGTGCCCGACAGGATTTGGTGATGGACCGAATAAGTGGGTTGAATGATAGAGAAGAGTCAAGGATAATGCCAAGGTTACGGGCTATACAAGACCTCATGCTACACATGTTCTTCTGATTCCTACTTGGGGGCATTGGCTTCTTTGACCTTTATCCCCATCTATCATTCCTAACTTTTCCCTCAAATAACCCAATATGGACCTAAAACCCACATCCGTCATGAATATATTTGTCTGCCTATATACATTTGCCTGTAGAAGCAGCAAGATGTAGTGGATAGAGCATAAGCCTAGGAGTCAGGAGGTCATGGGTTCTAATCCCATTCCACCACTTGTCTGCTCAGTGAATTTGGGCAAGTCACTTCACTTCTCTGGACCTCAGTTACCTCATTTGAAAAATGGGGATTGACACTGTGAGCCCCACTTGGGGACATGGATGATGTCCAACACAATTTGTTTGTTCCCCCCTAGTGATTAGTACAGTGCCTGGCACATAGCAAGTGCTTAACAAAAACCATCATTATGATTATGTAACTTTCCAGGGTAATAATTTCCTAATTTCCCCAACCTATGTGAAGAAAAGATCCCTTTCATTTGTCTTGAACCTACCAGTAGCAGTAGTGGAATTTATTGAGCTCCGGTCAAAGGCCACATATTGCCCTAAAGTCAGTCAGTTAAACATATTGAGTTCTTACTCTATGCAAAGCACTGTGCCAGGCACTTACTAGAGTACAGTATAACAATATTATGGACACATTCCCTACCCACAATGAGCTTTCAGTCTAGAGGGGGAGACAGACAATAATATAAATAAAAAAAATGCCAGATATGGACATAAAAGCTGTGGGGCTCGTAGAGGGGATGAATAAAGGGAGCAAGTCAGGGTGATGCAGAAGGACACTGAAGAAAAGGATAAGAGGCCTTAGTTAGGGTAAGGCCTCTTGGAAGAGATTCATTCATATTTATTGAGTGCTTACTGTGTGCAGAGCACTGTACTAAGTGCTTGGAAAGTACAGTTCAGCCATAAAGAGAGACAATCCCTGCCCACGCCTGGTTTATAGTCTAGAAGGGGAGGGATGTGCCGTGAATAAGGCTTTGAAGAGAGGGAGGTAGAACAGAAGTATTAAGACTGCACTTGGATCTGTGATCTTTGGACATTTGGTATCTACCCCACCCTCAGCCCCTCAGCACTTGATTAATGAATGAGTTAATTGTATTTATGGAATGCTTACTGTGTGCTGAGCACTGTACTAAACTCTTGGAAAAGTACAGTATAACAATATAACAGACTGGGCAGACAAGTTTTCTTTGAATGTCCACATCAAGCTTACAGTCTAGAGAGGAGTAAAGTGCCCTGCCTGAGGTCAGACAACAGGTACATGGTGTCAGTCAGAGGTAGTGGGTTGTCTATGTGACCTTGGGCAAGCCACTTAACTTCTCTGTGCCTCAGTTACCTCTTCTGTAAAATGAGGATTAAGGCTGTGAGCCCCACGTAGGACAACCCTATTACTAGTATCTATCCCAGTGCTTCGAACAGTGCTTGGCACATAGTAAGCACTTAACAAATACCATAATAATAATTATTATTATCATATAGATAAGTGCGTATCTATAAATTGCATATCATATATTGTTTATATTAAGTCCATCTCCCCCTCCAGAGCTTGTTGTAGGCAGGGAACATGCCTACCAGCTCTGTTGTATTGCACTCTTCTAAGTGCTTAGTACAGTGCTCGGCACATAGTAAGTGTTCAGTAAACATCATTGATTGATTGCAGTACCTGTGCTTAGAAGTCCATCTAAGCCATATGGGAAGCTGCATGGCATAGTGGATAGAGGATGGGCTTGGGATTCAGAAGGTCATGAATTCTAATGCTGACTCCACCACTTGTCTGCTGTGTGGCCTTGGGCAAGTCACTTCACTTCTCTGGCCTCAGTTACCTTATCTGTATAATGGGACTTGAGACTGTGATCCCTATGCGGGACAGAGTCTCTGTCCAATTTGATTAGCTTGTCTCTACCCCAGCATTTAGCACAGTTCCTGGCACGAAGTCAGCACTTAACAAATGCCATAATTATTACAATTATTATGGATGGATCTGGTCTCCAGGTAGAAACTTCTGTTTGGCAGTCGAATATTAGGTGGGAGTGAATTCTGCTTCCTGTCATCTCTTGGAACATTTGTGCCTCCTACATTTAATCTGTCTTGTCAACTTCAGTTTCCCTTCCTGGGACTCTTATTTCTGCCCATTCATCTGTCAGCATTGGCATTCCCTTCTTGGGAATGTTGTTACTGAGAAAACCTGTTGGTTAACAATCAGATTGCCCCAGATTGCCCAGGAACCAATCAACCCATCAATCAGTCGTATGTATTGAACTCTTACTGTGTGCGGAGCACTGTACTAAGCGTTTGGGAGCATGCCACAGTGTTGGTAGACATGTTTTCTGCCCACGAGAAGCTCAGAGTCCAGAGGAGAGATGGACATTAAAATAAACTGTGAGCTCCATGTGGGACAGGGACTGTGTCCAACCTGCTTAACTTCTATCTACCCCAGCTCTTAGAACAGTGGTTGGCACATCATAGTAAGTGCTTAACAAATACCACTGTTAATAATAATAATAATAATAATGATAGTATTGGCATTTGTTAAGCACTTACTATGTGCAGAGCACTGTTTTAAGTGCTGGGGTAGATACAGGGTAATCAGGTTGTCCCACGTGAGGCTCACAATTAATTCCCATTTTACAGATGAGGGAACTGAGACACCGAGAAGTTAAGTGACTTGCCCACAGTCACACAGCTGACAAGTGGCAGAGCCGGGAGGATTCGAACCCACGACCTCTGACTCCCAAGCCTGGGCTCTTTCCACTGAGCCACGCTTATTATTAGAAGCAGTGTGGAGTAGTGGATAGAGCACGGGCCTGGGAGTCAGAGGTCATAGTTCTAATCCTGGCTCTGCCACATGTCTGCTGTGTGATTTTGGGCAAGTCACTTCACTCTTCTGTGCCTCAGTTACCTCATCTTTAAAATGGGGATTGAGACTGTGAGCTCCATATGGGACGGGGACTGTGTCCAACCTGACTAACATGTATCTACCCCATAGCTTAGAAAGTGTTTGGCACATAGTAAGTGCTTAACAAATACTATAATTATTATTATTATTCAATTACAGACATGTGCATACTTGCTCAGGTTCTGAGAGTGGGGTGAATATCAAGGGCTTCAAGGGTAAAAATCTAATTGGAGGGTGATGCAGTTGGGAGAGACTGGACAGGGAATGTATCTGCCAACTCTGTTATATTTTATGTTCTCAAACAGTACAGTTTTCCGACCACAGTTAGCACTCAAATATGATCGATTGATTGATGGAGTAGTCAGTCAGTCATATTTATAGAGCGCTTACTGCATGCAGAGCACTGTATTAAGCGCTTGGGAGAATACAACAGTAGGCATATTCCTCATTCACAAGGAGTTCACACTCTAGAGGGGCTGTGATTTCGTGTTGGAGGAGATGTGATTTTAATAAGGCTTTGACTAGTTCCACTCAACAGTTTCTGAGCAACCCAGGCCTGAATCAGAAAGAACTCAACTGGGTTTTTCACTGCCTGGCCAAGAGCATGGCTGGGCCCTGGGCAAATGGTCCACTTCTCAGGAAAGCCTTTGTGTCTTTGTCTTTCTGTGTGGAGAAAATATCCCTAAGACAAAGTGACTGACCAGGGATTAGTGACCTCAGGAAGCTTTTGGCCTTGTGAAAGGAATTCCATCTTCATTGGCCATTCTGACCAAGACAATGGTTTGCATTCAGATGGAAATGGATTTAGAAATAGTGGTCCTGAAAGGGAAGAGGAAAATTCCTGAGCCAACCAGCTCATGGAGGCGAAGTAGGGTGAACAAGTTGGGGGGGCACTGCGATCTAATTCAATTAATTTTGCAATGTCATTGGCTTCCACTGATGTGCTAATCGATCAAATCCAGCTACACGTGGATCTACCCAAAGAACCCAGAAACGGTATCTTCACTTGAGAAGCAAATATGTAGTAGGGACATGAAATCCCTTCACTCCACTGAAACCGCCCTCTCTAAGGTCACCAATGACCTCCTTCTTGCCAAACCAACAGCTCCCACTCCACCCTAATCCTCCTTGACCTCTCAGCTGCCTTCGACACTGTGGACCATCCCCTTCTCCTGAATATGGCTTCACTGACTCTGTCCTCTCCTGGTTCTCCTCTTATCTCTCTGGCCGGTCCTTCTCAGTCTCCTTGGCGGGCTCCTCCCCAACCCCCCAAATCTCCTAACTGTAGGAGTCCCTCAAGGTTCTGGTCTCCTTCTATTCTCCATCTACACTCACTCTCTTGGAGAACTCATTCGCTCCCACGGCTTTAACTATCATCTTTATGCGGATGACACCCAAGTCTACATCTCCTCCCCTGTTCTCTCTCCCTCCCTCCCTCCAGGCTTGCCTCTCCTCCTGCCTTCAGGACATCTCTACTTGGATGCCCTCCCACCACCTCAAACTCAACATGACCAAGACTGAGCTCCTTATCTTCCCTCCCAAACCCTGTCCTCTCCCTGACTTTCCCGTCCCTATGGACGGCACTACCGTCCTTCCCGTCTCACAAACCCGCAAATTTGGTGTCATCCTTGACTCTGCTCTCTCATCCACCCCACACATCCAATCCGTCACCAAATCCTGCTGGTCTCACCTTCACAACATCACCAAGATCTGCCCTTTCCTCTCCATCCAAACCGCTTCCATGTAAATACAATCACTCATCCTATCCCGACTGGATTACTGCATCAGCATCCTTTCTGACCACCCAATCTCCTGTCTCCCCCCACTACAATGCAAACTTGACTCTGCTGCCCGGATTATCTTTCTGCAGAAATGCTCTGGGCATGTTACCCCCCTCCTCAAAAATCTCCAGTTGTGGCTTCAAAGCTCTCCATCCCCTTGCCCTCTCCTACCTCACCTCCCTTCTCTCCTTTTACAGTCCAACCCGCACACTCCACTCCTCTGCCTCCACTCACCTCCTCACTGGGCCTCATTCTTGCCTGTCCCGCTGTTGACCCCTGGCCCACGTTCTCCCTCTGGCCTGAAATGCCCCTCCCTCCTCAAATCCACCAAGCAATCACTCTTCCCCCTGTCAAAGCCCTACTGAAGGTGCACCTCCTCCAAGAGACCTTCCCAGACTAAGCCCCCTTTTCCTCAGCTCCCCTTCCCTTCCATGTCATCTCAACTCGCACCCTTTGCTCTTTCCCCCTTCCCCCCTCACAGCACTTATGTATACATGAATACGTCTATAATTCTACTTATTTATATTGATGCCTGTTTACTTGTTCGATGTCTCTCTCCCCCCTTTTAGACTATAAGCCCGCTTTGAGCAGGGATTGTCTCTCTCTATTACTGTATTGTACTTTCCAAGAGCTTACTACAGTGCTCTGCATAGAGTAAGCACTCAATAAATACCATTGAATAAATGAATGACTGAATGAACAAAATAGTGTGGCCTAGTGGAAAGATCACAGGCTTTGGAGTCAGAAGACCTGGATTCTAATTCTGACTCATTCATTCAGTCGTATTTATTGAGCACTTACTGTGTGCAGGAAGTTGAGTATTAGTATACTATAACAATAAAAAGAGACAATTCCTACCCAACGGGCTTACAGTCTAGAAGGGGGGAGACAGACAACAAAACAAAACAAAGCAAATGGACAGGCATCAACAGCATCAATGTAAATAAATGGAATTATTGATATAACCACCACTTACACGTTGTGTGATCAGGGCAAGTCACTTAACTTCTCTGTGCCTCAGTTTCCTAATTTGTAAAATGGGATTCATTCATTCGTTTAGTCGTATTTGTTGAGTGCTTATTGTGTGCAAGGTACTGTACTAAGAGCTTGGTAGAGTACAATACAACAATAAATGGACACATTCCCTGCCCACCAAAAGCTAACAGTCTTGAGGAGAGGGGATTTAAATACCAGTTCTCCCTCCTATTTATACTGTGAGTTCCTTGAGGGACGGGGATTCTTTTTGATCTGATCTCCTTGTATAATAATAATAATTGTGGTATATGTTAAGCACATACTATGTACCAGGCTCTATACTAAGCACTGGGGTGGACATAAGCAAATAGGGTCGGACACAGTCTCTGTCCCATATGGGGCTCACAGTCTCTATTCCTGTTTTACAGATGAGATAACTGAGGCACACGGCAGGCAAGTGGCCCATATCTATCCATCCCGTTGTTTAGGGTAGTGCTTGACACATAGTAAGGGCTTAACAAATACGACTATTAGACACATAGTAAGATGTTAAATATCACTTAATTATTAAAGTTATTGTTATTAATATTCAAAGCTCACTGTGGGCAGGGAATGTGTCTGTTAAACTGAACTCTCCCAAGTTCTTAGCACAGTGCTCTGTGCACAGTAAGTACTCAAGAAATACAGTAGACTGACCGACCAGAATGTCTGGGTTGTACACATAGTCCATAACAGTAAGAGAAGTAGTGAAGCTATTTACTAAGCTCCCAATGGGTGCAATGTTTTGCAGTTAGCACAGAAGCATGAAACAAGGTCTATGCCCCCAAGAAGCTTATACTCTGACAGGTAATCCAAAGAAATCATTCACCCATGTAATCAATCACAAATTTACAATGAAGGAGGGGAAAAGTGTATAAATAAATCTATGCGAAATTGGGGATTGTAAAATAGATGTGCCTTGAGTTTTGGGAATTAATCAGGAAGGCTTTTTGGAGAACCTTGGATTTTAGGCGTTGTCTTAAGTGATTTAAAAAAAAAAAGAATGAAACAACACTGTCAAAAATGTTCTTTTCTCTTTCATTCTTCAGGTACTTGACAGCAAGCAGCAATCAGAATGTCCTTCACACCACAAGGCCGTTTTTAAAAAGAGCTGCTTTGGTCATCAGTTATGTAAGTATAGAAATTCATTTGATGATTGACCAAAACAAACAGAAAAATCTCGATTTTGATGTGTTTCTGAGATCGTATGGTGGCTGGTCAGTAGACTCAATAGTGGGAGATGACAAAGATAAGCAGGGTTCATGCTTATTTAGTGAGTCTTTTTATTGTTATATCGTACTCTCCTACAAGCTTAGTATAGTGCTTTGCACAGAGTAAGCACTCAGTAAATACCAGTGACTGACTGACAGTACTTGGCACATAGCAATGTTTTACAAATGCCATTATTATTATGAAATTCCCCTTGCTATATATAACAATGGTAATATTTATTAAGTGCTTACAATGTGCTAAACACTTGGGTAGATTCAAGATAACATGGGACCCACAGTCTAAGAGGAAGTCTAGCGGATAGGGCACGAGCTTGGGAGTCAGAAAGACCTGGGTTCTAATCCCAGCTCTGCCACATGTCTGTCTTGTGACCTCGGGCAAACCACTTCACTTTTCTGTTCCTCAGTTACTTCATCTAGAAAATGGGGATTAAGACTGTGAGCCCCATGTGGGACAGAGATTGTGTCCAATCTGATTAGCTTTTACCTACCCCAACATTTAGTACAGTGACTGCCACATAGTTAACACTGAACAAATACCACTGTGAAAAAAAAAAGAACAGGAATTCCTTTACAGATGAGAAAATCAATCAAGTAATGGTATTTATTGCGTGTTTACTGTGTGCAGAGCACTGTACTTAGCATTTGAGAAAGTATAATACTATAGAGTTGGTAGAAAGAGTCCTTGCCCTAAAAGAATTTACAATCTAGTAGAAGAGGCAGACATTCAATAAATTCCAGCTAGGAACAGCAGCAGAGTATAGGATCAGTACTAAGTTCTGTCGGGTTGGGGTTGCGGTGAGTGAGTTTCCAAGTGCTTAGAGGGGTATAAATGCAAGGGCTTAGGTGACGTGGAAGACAGGGACAACAGAGGGGGGAATGAGAAATTATTTAGGGAAGGTTTCTTGGAGGAGATGTGATTTTAGAAGGGCTTTGAAGAAGGGGAGAATGGCGGTCTGTCAGATATGAAGGAATGTGTCTGTTATATTGTTGTCTTGTATATTCCTGGCTACTCGGTACACTGCCCTGCAAACAGTTAACACTCAGTAAATATGATTGATTGATGGACTGTTGAAGGAAGAACTAGTTCCAAGCCAGAGTTAGGGTGTGAGCAAAAGATCTGTGGCGAGTCAGATGAGAGAGAAGCACAGAGAGTAGGTTGGTGACAGAAAAGTGAAGTGTGCAGGCTGGTTAATAGTGGAAGAGGAGCAAGGATAGGTAGAGGGAGAGAGCTGATTCACTGTTTTAAAGCCAATGGCAGTCATTCAATCAGTGGAATTTATTCAGTGTTTACTGTGTGCAGAGCACTGTACTTAGCACTTGGGAGAGTACAATAAAACAGAATTGGTAGACACGTTCCCTGCCCCCAGTGAGCTTGCAGGCTAGATGGGGAGACAGACGTCTCTATAAATAAATAAATGATAGACATGTACATGAGTGCTGTGGGGCTGAGAGAGGGGTGAATAAAGGAAGCAAATCCAAGCACAAGGGCAAAGGGAGTGAGAGAGTTTCTATAAGGAGTTCCTGTTTGATGTGGAGATGATGTTCTTGAGGAGTGGGGAGATGTGCACAGAATGATGAGGCAAACAGTAGTTCGGAAACTTGCTCAAGGTTACACAGCAGGAATCCACTTCTCCCCACTTCTTAAGAACCTCCTGGGGTTGCCCATCCACCTCCGCATCAACAGAAACTCCTAACCATCGGCTTCTAAGCGCTCACGTCTCCTCCAAGAGATCTTCCCTGAATAAGTCATTTCCTCTTTTCCCACTTCCTTCTGCATCAGCCTGACTTGCTGCCTTTATTCACTTCCTGCTCCAGCCCCACAACGTTTACATCCATATCTAAAATTAATTTATTTCTATTAATGTCTGTCTCCCCCTCTAGACTGTAAGCTCATTGTGGGCAAGGAATGCGTCTGGTATATTGTGTTGTACTTTCTCAAGTGCTTAATACAGTGACCTGCACACATTAAGCCCTCGATAATTATCATTGATTGATCGATTGATGGGTCAGCTCACTCCCTCCTACCTTAATGTGTACACTTCACTCCTCCGACACCAAACTACTCTCCTTAACGACAGATGATCACTCTCACCCATCTTAGTAGAGTGCTATGCACACAGTAAGACCTCAGTAAATACCACCGATTCTGTCCATATCCTTATACTCTGCAATTTCCCCTACCTGTAATTTATTTTAATATCTATTTCCCCGTCTAGCCTATAACCTCCTTGAGGGCAGAGAATGTGTCTACTGACTGTATAATTGTATTCTCCAAAGCGCTTATACGGTGCTCTGCACACAGTAAGCGCTCGATAAATATCACTGATGGATTGATTCACTGAAGTGACAGTGCTGGAACTATCGAACCCGGGGCTTCTGACTTCTGGACCCACGTTCTTTCCACTTGTCTAGGAAAGCAACCTTAAATGTGTGTTCATTTTGTTGTGCACCTAAGAAACGCTCTATGCATTTGGAGTCAGTCGACTCCGGGTTGATAGTGAACTTATAAAACTTTTTGTTGGCTGTCATTTCAGTCAAGGTCTCATAGTCATTAGAAAATCTATAACTGACAGTTGGGAGTGTCAATTTCCCATTTAATGTTGGTATTTGTTAAGCGCTTACTATGTGCAGAGCACTGTTCTAAGCGCTGGGGTAGACATAGGGTAATCAGGTTGTCCCACGTGAGGCTCACAGTTAATCCCCATTTTACAGATGAGGTAACTGAGGCACAGAGAAGTTAAGTGACTTGCCCACAGTCACACAGCTTTGAGGGCATCAGGGAGCGGGTGTGATTGTGGTAATGTACATTATTAGCATAATCCAGTATTAAAGTTTTCAAAGATTTGCAAAGATTTGTAAATTCTTTCATTCAGTTGTATTCACTGAGCACTTACTGTGTGCAGAACACTGTACTAAGCACTTGGGAGAGTACAATACAATGATAGACACATTACTTGCCCACAAGAGCTTACAGTGTGGTGGGGGGAGACAGACATCAATACAATAAATAAATGACAGATATGGACGTAAGTTCTGTGGGACTGCGAGGGGGGAAGAATAAATGACAGATATGGATGGAAATTCTGTGGGACTGCGAGGGGGGAAGAGCAAAGAACAAAAAAGAGTGATGCAGAAGGGAGTGAGAGAAGACAAAAGAGGGAGGATTATTCCGGAAAGGCCTCTTCGAGGAGATGTCCCTTCAATAAGGCTTTGTTGGTGCACAGAGTAATTCTCTGTCAGATTAGAGGAGGGAGGGCGTTCCAGGCCAGAGGCAGGAGGTGGACTACGAGTCGGGGGTGAGAGCGACGAGATGGAGGCACAGTGAGAAAGTTAGCATTAGCGGAGTGAAGTGTGTGGGCTGGGTTGTGGAAGGAGTGTAGTGAGGTGAGGTAGGATAAGAGGCAACAAGGTGCTAGACTGCTTTAAATCCAATGGCGAGGAGTTTTCGTTGGATGTGGAGATGGGTGGGCAACCACTGGAGTGTTTTGAGGAGCGGGTGACGTGTTGTCCTGAACATTTTTGTAGAAAGATAAACCAGGCAGCAGAGTGAAATGTGGACTGAAGTGGGGCGAGGCAGGAGATTGGGAGGTCAGAAAGGAGGCTGATGCAGTCATCTGGGCGGGATAGGATGAGTGATTTTAGTAACGTGGTAGTGGTTTGGATGGAGAGGAAAGGGGGGATTTTAGTGATGTGAAGGCGGGACCGACAGGATTTAGTGAGGGATCGAATATGTGGGTCGAAAGACCGAGAGGAGTCAATCTTAATGGCTCCTGTTTTTCAAAGAAATGATAGAGGTGACACAGGGAAGCAACATGGCCTAGTGGGTAGAACAAGGGTCTGGGAGTCAAAAGGACCTGGGTTCTAATCCCGACTTTGCCCCTTGTCTGCTGTGTGATCTTGGGCAAGCCACTTCCCTTCTCTGGGCTTCAGTTACCTCGTCTGTAAAATGGGGATTCATACTTTGAGCCCCATGTGCAACAGGGAATGTGTCCAAGCCGATTTGCTTGTATCTACCCCAGCGCTTAGAACAGTGCTTGACACATAGTAAAAGCGTAACAGGTATCATCATTAATGCCAGAAATATCGGCAAAAAAGTGAGTTTCACCAATTGCTGTATAGAATCCACAGAAAATCCAGTAGAAATTCATTTTCAGAATAAGCTCAGTTAGATTCCCTCAGATATGACTTTTGTGCATATTCTCATCATTCTCTAAGACTTTTTTCCTTATTTAAAATCTTTTTTTTTCAGTTAAGATGTTGTGATATTTATTCAAGCTTTTTTAAATCTTTTTTTGTCCCATTTTTAGCTATTCAATATTTTTTCTAAGGTCCTTCTTTGGTAATTTTTTTGTCATTTCAAAATTAGCAACTATGTTTTAATAATAATTATGGCAGTTCTTAAGCTTTTAGTATTTGCCGAGCACTGCACAGGGATAGAAACAATCCAATCATATCTTACACAGTTCTCATCCCACTTAGGGTTCATATTCTAAAGGCGAGGGAGAATGGGCCTTATTCATATTTTACAGATGAGAAACCTGAGGCTCAGAGAAACTGGGACTTGTCCAAGGTCATACAGCAGGGAAATGACAGAGAATTTAGGTCTCCTGGCTCCCAGGACTGTGCTTTTTCCACTAGGTCACACTGCTTTAAGGATTATGTGTGCATTGTGGAAGTCAGTTATTCAGCTTTAAAGATTAATATGTAGTGCAGTGCCTGAGCTTCTAAAAGAAAAAGGGCATAAGAAATCTAATAAATGAAAGATTATTTCTTTCTGGCACTATAAAGGAGATTGTGATTTTGTATTTTGAAGAAAAGGTGCTTGGGAAGCCTGAAGAAATAATTGCAATTAATCATATTTATTGAGAGCTTACTGGGTGCAGAACCCTGAACTAAGCACTTGGGAGAGTTCAGTGGAACAGAGTTAGTAGACATGTTCCCTGCTCATGAGGAGCGGCCACTCATTTTATTTCCTTTTCCTCTCAAGGTGACTGTGATTTTGTACTTTCGTCTGAAGATAATGGGAGGTTCCATGCCACTGTTTTCAGAGCAGGATAATCCAGCTTCGTTTTCACCTTACATTCTGACAAGGTATTTTACGACTAGCTGCCGATTTTCCAACCGGAGAAACTAAACTTCAGGAATCGGTGATATTCCGTTTTTCCTTCCTAAACTCCCCTTTCCGGTTTGATGGATGTCTGTCTTTCCTAAAACTGTAGGGCAGATCTATACTTGAAGAAAAATGACTTTGCAAATAGAGCTGAGGGGAGTCTCATTTTAACGAGTTGAGCCAGTTTCTGAAATCTTGAGTTTCTAAAGATCTTTGGGGCAAAATCATCACCCACAATGAATGTTCCAGAGTCACCCTGTGGGGACATGTGAAAGTGTTAAATATCCAATACCTATTCTCAGGGACTTTACATTCCAGTAGGAGACACCACAAGATTTATATCTATGCAGTATCAAAATGCTTAAAAATTGCAGAGGTTTTATTTTGGTAACTTTTAGGTTCTTATTATGTTTCAAAGCCCTGCCTGACACAGAGTCCCTCTCCCATCTGGGGCTCGTAGTCTAAAGTGGAGGCAGAACAGGTATTGAAAACCCATTTAACAGATTAGGAAACTGAGGCCCAGACAAGTGAAGTGAGTTACCCAAGGTCACACAGCAGGCAAGTGGCAGAGCAGCAATCAAACCCCAGAATTCCAGGCCCAAGCTCTTTCCACTAGGCCACGCTGCATCTATTTTGAAATATATAGATAGGAGTGCTAAAGTTATGAGAATTACTAAGGGCAGTAAGTTAATTTTGTTGTCCATCACAGTTGTTTCTTCCTCATGCTGAATTTGCTTGAGTATCACTTTATGTGTATATCTAGATAGAAGGTTATTCCTTTATTCTTCAGTAGCATTGTGTCCAACTCACGTCACGAAAATCTGTGCCTTGGCAGAAATGGTACTTTTTAAGTGCTTACTATGTACCAAGCACTGTTCTAAGCACTGGGATAGATACAAGTTAATCAGGTTGGACACAGTCCCTGTCCCATATGGGGCTCACACTCTTAATCGTGGCTTTGTGGAAAGAGCCCGGGCTTAGGAGTCAGAGGTCGTGAGTTCTAATCCCAACTCCTCCACTTGTCAGCTGTGTGACTTTGGGCAAGTCACTTAACTTCTCTGTGCCTCAGTGACCTCATCTGTAAAATGGGGATTAAGACTGTGAGCCCCAAGTGGGGCAACTTGATAACCTTGTATCTTTCCCAGCACTTAGAGCAGTGCTTGGCACATAGTAAGCACTTAACAAATACCGTCATTAATATTATTAATCCCCATTTTACAGAGGAGGTAGCTGAGGCCCAGAGAAGTGAAGTGACTCACCTTAGGTGACACAGCAGAGAAGTGGAGGAGCCGGGATCAGAACTAGGGTTGTTCTGAGTCCAGGGCCTGTGCTCTATCTACTAAGCCAGGCCGCTTCTCAGAACTGATTACTATATTCCGTGAACATGGTAAACTAAAGGGCCATCTAAAGATTTTATTATCCCCAGAGGGGATTAGACTGTTCTCAGATGCCAACAGATTGTTGTTTTATTCCTCCCAGGATCCGTTATGCAAGAGGATGTTGTACTTACTTGGAATTCATTCATTCATTCATTCATTCATTCATTCATATTTATTCAGCACTTACCGTGTGCAGAGCACTGTGCTAAGTGCTTGGGAGAAGACAATGTAACAGAAAGCCGACACATTCCCTGCCCACAACAAGCTTACAGAGGGAAGTTGGGAAGGATAGTAATGACGATGATAACAGCAACAATGATAATATTTGTTAAGTGCTTTCTATGTGCCAATAACTGTTCTAAGCACTGGGGTAGATATACGATAATCAGATGGGACACAAACTCTGTTCCACCTGAGGCTCATGTTTGGAGGAGAGGGAGAAGAGATATTGAGTTCTCTAGACTGTAAGCTCATTGTGGGCTGGGAATATGGTGGCTGGAGAAGCAGCGTGGCTCAGTGGAAAGAGCGTGGGCTTTGGAGTCAGAGGTCATGGGTTCAAATCCTGGCTCTGCCACTTGTCAGCTGTGTGACTGTGGGCAAGTCACTTCACTTCTCTGTGCCTCAGTTACCTCATCTGTAAAATGGGGATTAAGACTGTGAGCCCCATGTGGGACAACCTGATTCCCCTGTGTCTACCCCAGTGCTTAGAACAGTGCTCCGCACATAGTAAGCGCTTAACAAATACCAACATTATTATTACTTTCCCAAATGCTTAGTACAGTGCTCTGCACACAATAAGCGCTCAATAAAAAAGATTGACTGATTGATTATCCTTTTTACAGATGAGGAAACTGAGGCTCCTTGTGGATACGGTTAATGTCTGCTAACACTATGGTAGTGGCAAGAGCGCGGTCTTGGGAGTCAGAGTTCGTGGGTTCTAATCCTGCCTCTGCCACTTGTCAACCAGGTGATTTTGGGCAAGTCACTTCACTTCTCTGGGCCTCAGTTACCTCATCTGTAAAATGGAGATTAAGACTGTGAGCCCCACGTAGGACAACCTGATTACCCTGTATCTACCCCAACACTTACAACGGTACTTGGCCCATAGTAAGCATTTAACAAATATCACAATTATTATTATTATACTCCCCCAAACTCTTACTACAATGATTCACTCACAGTGAGCCTTCCATAAATACCACCCGTTGATTGATTGAGGTCCACAGAAGTTAAGTGACTTGCCCAAAGTCACACAGCAGGCAAACAACCAAGCTGGCATTAAAACCCAGGTGCTCTGACTCCCAGTCCCCTTCCCACTAGGGCCACTCATCTTAGCACTGTTCTTTTTGATAACAGTAACAAAAACCAGCAGTAGCTTTTTGCAGTAAAACCGCTCACCCTTCGGTTATTTTATAAACCTTCCCCTCTAACCCATCCCCCGAAAAACCAGCTTGCTCTTCTGAAGGTATATGAAGAGCTAGAGGCTGCTTGATTACTGGATTAAGGCAGGGACGGCTGACAGGTGAGAAAGCACAGAATTAATGAGTGCGAAAAATGTTTTCAACGCCTTTGAAACCGTTTCCAGGAAAATACTGCTTAATCTGAGACATGGTGGGTGAAAAAAAATACATATCTGATTCTGTTTTATCTGGCTCAAATATAAAATTGGTAACTGTAACCGATAACTTAGATTTTGAAAGCAAGGCATGTAGACTTTTTGGCCATTTAATTTATAAGGCCATTTGGCATAAACACCTTGGCATGACTTCAGCTATTTATTTCCTTTAATCTCTTTAGAAAATGGGTCCATTTATTGCAGCTTTGCGTTTATTAAAATGTCTCGCCTCACCACCGCCGATCTCTCCACCTGCCTTTACTTCTCCCTGTGGAAAAATGTCAGGGTACAATTTAGAAGTTTTCCGTGAGTCACTCGTAGCAAAGACCCACAGTTTTATTTTCTTTTAATGGTATATGTTAAGGGCTTACTAAGTGCCAGGCACTGTACTAGGCTCTGAGGGAGATACAAAATCATCAGATTGAACCCAGTCCGTCCCACATGGGGCTCATATTCTTAATTCCTGTTATGCAGTGAGGTAACTGAGGCCCAGGGGAGTGACTTGCCCAAGGTCATACAGCAGATAAGTGTCTGATCTGGGATTAGAACCCAGGTCCTCCGACTCCCAGGCCTGGGATCTTTCCATATTGGCCATTCTGCTTCTTAGGATGAGAGCAGTTCTTGCTCTGCTGGGCATTCACCTGAGGAGGGCAATCATTCCTGATGTTATATGTGGGAATTTGGGGCAGGTGTGACTTTAGAGAGATATTTTCATATTTTCACATCCCAGAGAAGTATCCCAGAGGTGCTATGGGAAAGAGTGACCTAATAGATGATATTGGACTTGCCAGGAGACAACTTAACAGCATAAGACAAGTCCTGTATAAATATAGTTCTCTCCTGCTGGGGAGGTCAAGAGTCCAATCTTCCTTTTCCGATTTTTCACTGTGAACGTTAAGATGCTTCTAGAGATAAAAAAAATACATTGAGAAGGGGGAATCAGTCAGTCAGTTGTATTTATTGAGCATTTACTGTGTGCAGAGCACTGTACTGAGGGAAGCAGGGTTTCCTAGTGCATAGAGCACGGGCTTGGGAGTCAGAGGGACCTGGGTTCTAATCCAGGCTCTGACACTTGTCTGCTGCGTGATGTTGGGCAAGTCAGTTCATTTCTCTGTGCCTCAGTTACCTTATCTGTAAAATGGGGATTAAGATTGTGAGCCCCCATATGGGAGAGGCACTGTATCCAACCTCATTATCTTGTATACCCTAGCACTTAGTACAGTGCCTGGCACATAGTAAGCACTTAACAAATACCACAGTTATTATTATCATTATTGTTATTAAGTCTTGGGAGAGTACAATAGAACAATAAAACAGGCACATTCCCTGCCCACAGTGAGCTTACAGTCTAGAAGGGGAGACAGGCATTAATATAAATGAATAATTAATTTATAGAGGGGGTGGCTCTGAAGATCTTGCCCTCTAGTCACCCCTCATCCCTTCCCTCTCAGCCTCATTTTTCTTTGACCTGAATATTCTTGATTTTCTTCTTTCTCCTCCTCCTCTCCTTCACCATCCACTTCCTTCTTTCAGTCAGTCGATAGTATTTGCTGAGTGCCTCCTCTTTACAGAGCACTGTACTAAGCGCTTGAGAGGGTACAATAGAGTTAGACCCAATCTCTGCCCTCAAGGAACTTTTAAAGTCTCCTCTTCCTTAAGGACTCCTTGAGTGGAAGAGATTAGTTGCTTTTTGAGGGGTGAACTGTTGGAGTGTTTATGTTTTTCCCACTAGGCCATGCTTGAGAGCAGGGGTCTGGGAGTTAATAATTAATAAATAATTATGGTATTTGATAAGCACTTACTATGTGCCAAGCACTGTTCTAAGCGCTGGGGTAGATACAGGGTAATCAGGTTGTCCCACGTGGGGCTCGCAGTCTTAATCTCCATTTTACAGATGAGGTAGCTGAGGCACGAAGAAGTGAAGTGACTTGCCCAAGGTTAAGTTAGTGAACCTGGGTTCTATTCCTGACTCTGCCCCCTGGCTGCTCTGTGGTCTTGGGCAAGTCACTTCACGTCTCTGTGACTCAGTTCTCCCTCACCTGCCAAATTGGGATTCGATGCTTGTTCTCCCTCCTACTTCCACCGTGAGCCCCATGTGGGACCTGATGATCTGGTATCTACCTCAGCGCTTAGTGCAGTGCCTGGCACAGAGTAAGCACTTAGCAAATACCACAATTATTAGTAGAAGTCGTATTATCCTTGGAAGTCTGCTATGCCACATTTCGACCTAATTGTCAGTCCTCACAATGAGGGCATTAAGATAGGAGACACCATTGTTCAGAGCCCCTTGATGACAAGGCCGCTTAAATCTTTTAACTTCCCATTTTCATCTAAGCAGCCAGATTGTGTGAACTGTCAGCACTTCTGCCAAGATTTATTGATACCTTTTCCTCCCAGTGGCAGGTGGAAAGATTCCTGCCTCTGATCAATCGAATGACATGAGTGTGATTCTTCGATGTGTGCTTTTGTTCTGGTGGGGAACTAGGTAAATCAGTCAGAAAGGAGTGGCTATCCAAGCCTGAATCACAGGCGCAAGGACAATACATAGCATATTCTCATGTGTAACTTGAACAATCAATATGGTATTTGTTAGGCACTTACTATGTGCCAGGCACAGTACTAAGAACTGGGGAGGATACAAGCAAATCAGATTGGACACAGTCCCTGTCCCCCGTGGGGTTCATGGTCTCGATCGCCATTTTACAGATTCATTCAATAGTATTTATTGAGCACTTACTATGTGCAGAGCACTGTACTAAGCGCTTGGGATGAACAAGTCGGCAACAGATAGAGACAGTCCCTGCCGTTTGACGGGCTTACAGTCTAATAGGGGGAGACGGACGGACGAGAATAATGGCAATAAATAGAGTCAAGGGGAAGAACATCTCGTAAAAACAATGGCAACTAAATAGAATCGAGGCGATGAGGTACAGATGAGGTACAGATGAGGTAACTGAGGCCCAGAGAAGTGAAGTGACTAGCCCAAGGTCACACAACAGACAAGTGGCGCAACCGGGATTAGAACCTACAGATTTCCAGGCACGTGCTTTATCCACTATGCCGTGCTGCTTCTCTGAAGAACAATCCTATGACGAACTGTTGGTTGTATACTGCTTTTCAAGAAGATATTTTCTTGTGAAGAGAAAAATGAAGGTGATACCGTTTCCTTCTCTCCATTTAGATGATGCAGAGAAGGTGTGAGCCCCATGTGGGACAACCTGATGACCCTGTATCTCCCCCAGCACTTAGAACAGTGCTCTGCATGTAGTAAGCGCTTAACAAATACCAATATTATTATTATTACAATTATTATTCATTCATTCAATAGTATTTATTGAGCACTTACTATGTGCAGAGAACTGTACTAAGCGCTTGGAATGTACAAATCGGTAACAGAGACAGTCCCTGCCCTTTGACGGGCTTACGGTCTAACTGCTGTGTGGGGCCGAGGGTAGGATGAATATTAAGTGTTTCAAGGGAACAGATCCAAGCCTTCGGGTGACAGAGAAGAGGGAGGGAGTGGTGGAAATGAGGAATTAGTGGGGGAGATGTGACAGAGGCAGGTCGTGGGTGAGAGGTCGGTGACGAAATCGAGGTTCAGTGAGAAGGCTAGCGACAGGGGAGTGAAGTGTGAGGGCTGGGTTGTAGTAGGAGAGTGTGAGGTCGGACGGGGCAAGGGGATGGACTGCTTTTAATAATGTTAATGTTGGTATTTGTTAAGCGCTTACTATGTGCAGAGCACTGTTCTCAGCGCTGGGGGAGATACAGGGTAATCAGGTTGCCGCACGTGAGGCTCACAGTCTTAATTCCCATTTTACAGAGGAGGGAACTGAGGCCCAGAGAAGTGAAGTGACTTGCCCACAGTCACACAGCTGAGAAGTGGCAGAACCGGGATTCTGTCCGTCTTGTCTGTCTTGTCTGTTCTTGTCTGTCCGTCTCCCCCGATTAGACCGTAAGGCCGTCAAAGGGCAGGGACTGTCTCTATCTGTTGCCGATTTGTACATTCCAAGCGCTTAGTACAGTTCTCTGCACATAGTAAGTGCTCAATAAATACTATTGAATGAATGAATGATTCGAACCCATGACCTCTGACTCCCAAGCCCAGACTCTTTCCACTGAGCCACGCTGCTTCTCTAGCTGCTTCTTTTAAACCAATGGTGAGGAGTTTTTGTTTGATGTGGAGGTGGAAGGACAACCACTGGAGTTTCTTGAGGAGTGGGGAAACGTGGCCTGAACAGTTTTGTAGAGAAATGATCTGGGCGGCAGAGTAAAGTGGAGTGGGGAGAGGTAGGAGGCTGAGAGGTCAGCAAGGAGCCTGATGCAATCATCCAGGGGGCATAGGATAAGTGTAATAATAATAATCATAATAATAATGTTGGTATTTGTTAAGTGCTTACTATGTGCAGAGCACTGTTCTAAGTGCTGGGGGAGATACAGGGTAATCAGGTTGTCCCACGTGAGGCTCACAGTTAATCCCCATTTTCCAGATGAGGTAACTGAGGCACAGAGAAGTGAAGTGACTTGCCCACAGTCACACAGCTGACAAGTGGCAGAGCTGGGATTCGAACCCATTACCTCTGACTCCCAAACCTGTGCTCTTCCCACTGAGCCACGCTAATAGTGTGGAGTGCTAATAGTGGAGAAGCAGCGTGGCTCAATGGAAAGAGCATGGGCTTTGGAGTCAGAGGTCATGAGTTCGAATCCCAGCTCTGCCACTTGTCAGCTGTGTGACTGTGGGCAAGTCACTTCACTTCTCTGGGCCTCAGTTACCTCATCTGTAAAATGGGGATTAAGATTGTGAGCCCCATGTGGGACAACCTGATTCCCCCGTGTCTCCCCCAGCGCTTAGAACAGTGCTCTGCACAGAGTAAGCGCTTAACAAATACCAACATTATTATTATTATTATTATTAATAGTGTGGTAGCAGTTTGGATGGAGAGGAAAGAGCAGATTTTAGCAACGTTGTGAAGGTGGAACTGACAGGATTGAGGGCTTTAAAGACAATGGTAAGGAATGTCTGTTCGATGCGAAAGTAGATGGGCAACCACGGGAGGTTTTTGAGGATAGGGGAGACGTGGACTGAATGCTTTTTCCAAAAAGTGGCAGCAGAATGAAGTGTGGAGTGGAGATATACAAATGGGAGAGAGGAGAGAGAAGCAGCGTGGCCTAGCAGCCTGGCTCTAATCCTGGGCCACCGCTTGTCTGCAGTGTGACCTTGGGCAAGTCACTTTACTTCTCTGGGCCTCAGTTCCCTCATCTGTAAAATGGAAATGAAGAGTGAGCCCCATGTGGGACATGGACTGTGTCCAATCTAACTTGTATCTACCCCAGCAGTTAGTATAGTGCCTGGCACATAGCAAGTGCCTAACGAATACCATAAAAAAAAGAAAATGGAAGGCAATGAGATCAGCAAGGAGGCTGATGCAATATTCAAGGCAGGATAATAATGATGGCAATTGTTAAGCACTTACTATGTGCAAAGCACTGTTCTAAGCGCTGTGGGGGGGGGGATACAAGGTGATCAAGTTGTGCTGACAAGCAGCAGAGCCGGGATTAGAACCCATGATCTCTGACTCCCAAGCCCGTGCTCTTTTCACTAAGCCACACTGCTTGTAAACTAATCGCTCTGGGCATGTCACTCTCCTCCTCCAAAAACTCCAGTGGTTGCCTATCAGTCTTCACAGGAAGCAAAAACTCACTATTGGCTTCAAAGCTGTCCATCCCCTTGCCCCCTCCTCCCTCACCTCCCTTCTCTCTTTCTACTGCCCACCCCGCACGCTCCGCTCCTCTGCCGCCGCTCACCTCCTCACTGGGCCTCATTCTCGCCCTGTTCCGCCATCGACCCCTGGCCCACGTCCTACCTCTGACCTGGAATGCCCTCCCTCCTCACCTCTGCCAAACTAACTCTCTTCCCCTCTTCAAAGCCCTGCTGAGAGCTCACCTCCTCCAGGAGGCCTTCCCAGACAGAGCCCCCCCTTTCCTCTGCTCCTCCTCCCCTCCCCATCGCCCCGACTCCCTCCCTCTGTTCTACCCTCTTCCCCTCCCCACAGCATTTGTGTATATTTGCATATAGTATTTATTACTCTATTTTATTAATAATGTTATTCTATGATTCTATTTATTTTGATGGTATTGCCGCCTGACTACCTGTTTTATTTTGTTGTCGGTCTCCCCCTTCTAGACTGTGAGCCCGTTGTTGGGCAGGGATTTTCTCTATCTGTTGCCAAATTGTAAATTCCAAGTGCTTAGTACAGTGCTGTGCACATAGTAAGAGCTCAATAAATGTGATTGAATGAATGAACTCGTTTCGGGCCGGGAACATGTCTACCAACTCTGTTATATTGTACTCTCCCAAGCGCTTAGTATAGGGTTGTGCACACAGTAAGCTCTCAATGCAATTAAATGATTGATTGATCGATTAATAGTGCTCGGATCAGCTTAGAAGCAGTTTGGATAGCGAGGGGAGGGTAGAAATTTAACCACGTTGTCTAGGTAGAGCCGATAGGATTATTCCTAGGCTTATTGATTGCAGAATGAAAGAGATGAGTCAAGGATAATGCCTAGATTATGGATTTGTGAATCCTTCTCCCTGGTTTTGAGGCAAGCAGGGGCTGATATACTTCTGCTGCAATGTGTTATTTCTTCTACGCCTAAAACAGAGCGTGCAGTAGATGTCTCTGGCCTGTTCAATTCCTTTTTTTATGTGAGGTATGAAGCTCGGCACAGGACAGCCGACATTCGGAATCACAGGCCATTCTCCCAACTGCAATCCAAATTTCGATCCCATCAACCTTCTAAAGAGACGAAACTTGAACTTTGTGAGATAGAGCTATAATTCTTCATTCATTCAATCATATTTATTGACTGCTCATTGTGTGCAGAACACTGTATCGAGCTGTTATTTATCTGCAAAATTCACAGTGTTGACAAGGTCTTATTTATTCATGACGATCTGGCCAAAATGGCATAGGCTGATATAATGCCAGTTGGGCAAATTACACATTTTTTTTGGAGATGAAATTGGATCGGCACATTCTTCATCATAACTGCCAGAAAATATTTACAAGATACTATCATAGCAGCATGTGTTTCACTGCATAATCCTGATATGCCCTTATTATATATAACTGAGAGTCAGAAGGTCATGGGTTCTAATCCCAGCTCTGCCACTTGCCTGTTGTGTGACCTTGGGCAAGTTAGTAGGAGAAGCAGCGTGGCTCAGTGGAAAGAGCACTGGATTCAGAGGTCATGGGTTCGAATCCCAGCTCTGCCACTTGTCAGCTGTGTGACTGTGGGCAAGTCACTTAACTTCTCCGCCCCTCAGTTACCTCATCTGTAAAATGGGGATTAAGACTGTGAGCCCCACGTGGGACAACCTGATTCCCCTGTGTCTACCCCAGCGCTTAGAACAGTGCTCGGCACATAGTAAGCGCATAACAAATACCAACATTATTATTACTTCACTTCTCTGGGCCTCAGTGACTTCATCTGTAAAATGGGGACTGAGACTGTGAGCCCCACATAGGGCAGGGACTTTGTCCAACCCTATATGCTCATATCCACCCCAGCGTCTAATACAGAATCTGGCAAATAGTAAGCTCTTAACAAATAAGAATAATAAAAATGATGGTATTTGTTAGGTGCTTACTATGTGCCAAGCACTGTTCTAAGCATTGGGGTAGATACAAGGTAATCAGGTTGTCCCTCGTAGGGCTCACAGTCTTAATCCCCATTTTACAGATGAGGTCACTGAGGCACAGAAAAGTTAAGTGACTTGCCCAAAGTCACACAGCTAACAAGTGGTGGAGCCAGGATTAGAACCCAAGACCTCTGATTCCCAAGCCCGTGCTCTTTCCTGCTACTTATTATATGCATTTTTTTTGATTCATCACTGATATAATAATCCTAGGAATAAAGCTACTTGAAGACCCATTGTTAAAAGAAAAAAAAAGACAAATCCAATTATGATACTTGTGGTATTCGTTAAGCACTTACCTTGTACCAGTTCAGGCAGATTCCCTGTCCCACGTGAAGTTCCCAGTCTTTCCTTGGAATTTCCTGAACTCTACAGTGGTTTTTAATAGGATTGAAGGAGCAGCAGAATGTTTACTTCAAATCTCTCAGGGTTTCCAATCTCCCTTAGATTGTGAGACACTTGAAGGAAGAGGACTGCATCTACCCTCCCTCACTTCCTTTGAGAAGCAGCGTGGCTTAGGGGAAAGAGCCCGGGCTTGGGAGTCAGAGGTCATGGGTTCTAATCCCAGCTCTGCCACTTGTCAGCTTTGGGCAAGTCACTTCACTTCTCTGGGTTTCAGTCACCTCATCTGTAAAATGGGGATGAAGACTGTGAACCCTGCGTGGGACAACCTGATTACCTTATATTTACCCTAGCACTTAGAACAGTGCTTCTCACATAGTAAGCGCTGAACAAATGCCATCATCATTATCACCCTTGCATTTGGACCTGAACCCCTGCTTCAGTTCAACCGCACTGAACGTATGAATCCGTAAATTATTTATTTGTAGTAATGTCTGAATCCTCCTCTAGACTGTGAGCTCGTTGTGGGCAGGGATTGTCTTTATTGCTGTACTGTACTCTCCCAAGGGCTTAGTACAGTGTTCTGCACGCATATGTAATAATATAATTTTGCAGATAAAGAAGAGCTCAATACAGTGTTCTGCACACAATGAGCAGTCAATAAATATGATTGAATGAATTATAGCTCTGTCTCACAAGGGTTTAGTACAGTGCTCTACACACAGTAAGAGCTCAATAAATACCATCGATTCATCAACCTAATAGAATGTTACCTACCCCAGCATATTCACTGAGCACTGATTATGTGCAGAGCCTGTAGTAAACGCTTGGTAGGGTACCATTTGATAGAATTAGCAGACCCGTTCCCTGTCCATGAAGAGCTTCAGTGTAGAGGGGGAGGCAGACGTTAATATGAATTAATGAGTAATTTATAATATGTGATTTAAAATATGTGCAACAGTGCTTTGGGGATGGGGGTGAGAAGACTATCACTAGGAAAAGTGCTTTGTACATAGTGAGCGCTTAACAGATACCACAATTCTTGTCACATCTCTCCTGATCTTCACCTTCTACTATGGATCCTTAAATTGGTCAAAATAATAGACAAACTGAATTTATGGTTATCCCAAATACCTTCCCTATTTATTCTCCAAACTCCTTAATACCTTCACCAATGCTGAGCGAATCTGTGGAGGAAAAACCTTCCGTTTGCTTTATAAAACAGAGGCTTGTCAGAGAGCGAGAAGCTTTAAGTGGGCTGCTTTGTTTCTGAAATTTTTGCAGAAATAAACAGCAGGAAAGCGCACACGATCAATTTGAAATGAAATTCATAGTTAATGAATTAAAAAGAAATTCTTTAGTTGCTGATTACAACTAGACCCCCTAAAATGTAATTACCACTTGCAGTGTTTCCAAATGGCTTCATTTCTGCTTAAATTTGCAAATTTTCTCTCTCTGTCAGCTTTCAAGATCACAGTTTTAAAGGTTATTAGTGACATTGATTGGAACTTGAGCCCATTGGATAAGAGCTGCAGGTCTTTATTTCCTGACTTCATTGACATTCATTCGCAGGTGAAATGTTTTTAAGGCGAATATTCCCTGCCTCTCATTGTGTTAAAACATGAAAAAAAAATCTTTGCATGGGGGGAGTATTCTGGTTTTCTCATATAATTTTTCTTCCATTGCACTGAGAATGTTTGCTAAATTGTGACAGATACATTTCATTTGGAAAAAACAAAAGAGAAGCAGTGTGGCCTAATGGATAGAGTATGGGTTGGAGAGTCAGAAGGACGTGAGTTTTAATCCCAGCTCTGCCACTTGTCTGCTGGGTGACCCAGGGCAAGTCACTTCACTTCTCTGTGCATCAGTTACCTCACTGGTAAAATGGGGATTAAGACTGGGAGCCCCATGTGGAAACGGACTGTGTCTGACCCAGTTTGCTTGTATCCACGCCAATGCTTAGAACAATACCCCGGTTATTAAAAACAAAATAGTGGTACTCTCCCAAACTCTTAGTGTTCTGTGCACAATAAGCGCTCGATGAATGTGACTGATCGATTGATTTCTGTGGCTGTAAGAGATAGTTTTTTTTTTCCTCAGGATGAAAATGGGGTGGGATTCAGATGTAGCTTTGGGAATTGAGGAGGAAGGGTCAGATTCGCTCCACAAAGGCCAGACATGCAACAAAGTCAGTCAACAGTGTTTATTGAGCACTTACTGCGTGCAGAACACTGTATTAAGCACTTGGGAGAGTACATATGACAATATAACAGACACATTCCTGGCCCACAGTGAATTTACAGTCTAGAGGGGCAGACAGACCCCCCCCTTTCCCTCTGCTCCTCCCCCCTCCCGTCCCATCCTCTCAGCACTGTACTCGTCCGCTCAACTGTATGTATCTTCATCACCCTATTTATTTTGTTTAATGAGATGTACATCACCCTGATTCTATTTATTTGCTATTGTTTTAATGAGATGTTCTTCCCCTTGACTCTCTTTATTGCCATTGGTCTTGTCTGTCCGTCTCCCCCGATTAGACTGTGAGCCCGTGCCGATTTGTACATTCCAAGCGCTTAGTACAGTGCTTTGCACATAGTAAGCGCTCAATAAATACTATTGAATGAATGAATGAATGAACAGAAGTAAATAAATTACATATATGGATATAAATGCTGTGGGGCTGGGACGGGGGCAGGTTCAAACTCTAGGGTGGAGGAGATGTAGGGATTCTGTGGTAGGTTGGGAATAGGGGTAAGAGTCTTCCTTAAATGGCAAAGACTGTTCCTAAAAGGAGCGTTGATGTAAAGCATAGAGAAGGTTTTCCATATAGGGAAGCAGTGTGGCCTAATGGAAAGAGACTGGGCCTGGGAGTCAGAAGGATCTGGCTTCTATTCCCAGCTCCGCCACTTGTCTGCTGGGTAACCGTGGGAAAGTCATATCTCTGTGCCTCAGTTCCCTCATCTTTAAAATGGTGATTAAGACTGTGAACCCCATGTAGAACAGGGACTGTGTCCAACCTGATTAGCTTGTATCCTCCCCAGTGCTTAGTTCAGGGCCTGGAACATAGTAATCGCTTAACTCAGGTTTGGCCTGTATTAAATTGAGTGGATGGCTAATCCTGCATGTTTTTTGTTTTTTTTTTCTCTTGCAGATTTCTTACTTATTCCTACCTCCTGGCCTTCAATGCTTGGCTTCTGTTGGCTCCGATTACTCTGTGTTACGACTGGCAGGTTGGAAGTATTCCTTTGGTAGAAACCCTGTGGGACGTGCGGAATTTAGCAACTCTTCTTTTGGTGGCGGTGCTGTTCTTACTGAGCTGGCATTGCTTGGTAGCATTTAAGGTAAGTTACTTAACAAACCAGTTGGGTGAATACTCTATGGAATGCATTTTAGAACAAATGTGTGTCACCTAATGGAACACTTTAATTCGAAAATGAGAGCGTGTCAGCCACAGTTTCCAACAGGAGATGTTTTGCCAAGGTTTCACCCAGACGAAAGGGACAATCCTACTTTTTTTGGTTTCTTATGGTATTTGTTAATCCCTTACTATGTGCCAGGCACTGTTCTAAGCACTGGGGTGGGTTCAAGCTAATCAGATTGGACACAGTCCCTATCCCACATGGGACTCACACTCTTAATTCCAATTTTAAGTGAGGCAACTGAGGCTCAGAGGAGCAAAATGACCTACTCAAGGTCACTCAGCATACAAGGGGCGGAGCCAGGATTAGAACCCAGATCCTTCTGACTCCCAGGCCCGTGCTCTATCCTACTAGGCCACTAGCTGCTTGCTGTTCAGTGGTATTTATTGAGCACCTTTTGTTTGTAGAGCACTGTACTGAATGCTCAAGAGAGTTCAACATTGGACCCTGAGAACTGCTAAGGGCTGACAGGACTGACTTCCACTTTTTTTTAATGGTATTTATTTAGTGCTTACTAAATATCAGTCACTGTTCTAAGTGCTGGCATTAACCAGATCAGACTTTGGTTAACATTTCTGAAATGTTTATTCTTGAAACATTGAGAAAAAGAATATTTGCTGCCTACAAATATGGACCTCTCTCAGGGTGGCACCTGGAGAGTTTCTAGACCTCTACCGTTCTTGGCTGCGGGAGGGAGAGTCGAGCAGAGGCCTGTCTATTCCATTCCTAGCTGGGCCCGTGGCTAGCGAGCGGAAGGCAATCTGCTACAAGTCAAAACTCCCCCGTGCTGGGCAGCAGAGGCTCGGGAGAGGGTCGAGGGCGGAGACTCAAGTTTAATGTGCGGAAAGGGGTAACGGTCAACCACTTCTGGATTTTTGCCAAGAAAACTCTCCGAATCCACTACCAGAACGATGGCAGATGAAGGTGGGGCCTTCTGGGAGAGATGTGTCCACAGCATCGCTATGGGTCAGACACAATTCGACGGCATAAGACAAGACAGATGTGGAATTTGAAATGATGTTGGTTGGTAATTTTTGGGATAAGGCATTTGAATTAAACAGATTCAATCATCTTTCAGAATCAAAGATTGATCACTGTTCAGAATACTCAATATGGATTATTTTGGAAGAAACTCTACAACAGCACTCTGCTAGAGCTCAGTCCCATTTACTATGGCTTCTTTATTCTAACGAATTGACAGGGAGGAAGGTAATAAATGCCTATATAGATTTTTTAAAATGGCATTTGTTAAATGCTTACGATGTGCCAGACACTGTTCTAAGTGCTGGGGTAGGTATAAAGTAATCAGATTGGACACAGTCCATGTCCTAAGTAGGGCCTACAGTCCTAATTCCCATTTTACAGATGAGGTAACTGAGGCACAGAGAAGTGAAGTGACTTGCCCAAGGTCACAAAACAGACAAGTGTCAGAGCTAGGATTAGAACCTAGGTCCTCCTGCCTCCCAGGCCCAAGCTCTAGCCACTAGGCCATGCTGCTTCACAGATGATGGTCCTTTAGTTTTGAAGATGAAGCCTCACAACTAAGATTTAGTCATTTGGGAAGACCAGTGAGGCCAATGTAATAATAATAATCACATTAGTATTTGTTAAGCACTTACTATGTGCCAAGCCCTGTTTTAAGTGCTGGGGAAGAAACAAGCTAATCAAATTGTCCCACGAAGGGCTCACGCTCTTAGCCCCCATTTTCCAGATGAGGAAACTGGGGCACAGAGAAGTTAAATGACTTGCCCAAGGTCACACAGCAGAGAAGTAGCAGAGCTGGGATTAGAACCCACATCCTCTGAATCCCAAGCCCGGGCTCTTTCCACTAAGCCACGATGCTTCTCTGACAGCGTGGCTCAGTGGAAAGAGCCCGGGCTTGGGAGTCAGAGATCATGGGTTCAAACCCCACCTCTGCCACTTATCAGCTGTGTGACTGTGGGCGTCACTTAATAATGTTGGTATTTGTTAAGTGCTTACTATGTGCAGAGCACTGTTCTAAAACTTAACTTCTCTGTGCCTTAGTTACCCCATCTGTAAAATGGGGATTAAGACTGTGAGCCTCCCGTGGGACAACCTGATTACCCTGTATCCACCCCAGCACTGAGAAGCAGCGTGGTGCAGTGGAAAGAGCACGGGCTTTGGAGTCAGGGCTCATGAGTTCGAATCCCAGCTCTGCCACTTGTCAGCTGTGTGACTGTGGGCAAGTCACTTAACTTCTCTGTGCCTCAGTTCCCTCATCTGTAAAATGGGATTAAGACTGTGAGCCGCACGTGGGACAACCTGATTCCCCTGTGTTTACCCCAGCGCTTAGAACAGTGCTCTGCACATAGTAAGCGCTTAACAAATGCCAACATTATTATAATCTATATGTGTGTGCCTGATAATCCCGTCTGCTCAACTGCTGTACTCTTGTCTTTCAGTCAAAGATATTTATTGAGTGCTTACGGTATGTAGAGCAGTGTACTAAGCAGTAGGGAGAATACAACAGAGTCGGTAGATACAATCCCTGCCCTCAAGGACCTTATGCACTCTCACAAGTGCTTAGTAAATCCGATTGGAAATACACTTGACTGATTACAAGCAGCATGTGTTGCTTGCCTTGGCTAAGCAGACTGTTCCTCAAAACATGGAAGATTGAGGAAGTGCCACAGATTTCCAAAATGCTCTATCCTCGATCAATCAGTCAATAGTCGGAAGGTCATCACTTCTAATCCTGGCTCCACCTAATCCTGGCTGTGTGACCTTGGACAAGTCAGTTCACTTCTCTGGGCCTCCTCTGTAAACGCATCTGTAAAATGGGGATTGAGATTGTGAGCCCCACATTGGACAGAGACTGTGTCCCACTTGATTTGCTTGTATTCCACCCCAGTGCTTAGTACAGTGCCTGGCAAATAGTAAATGCTTAACAAATAGCACAATTATTATTACTATTATTCCCTTACTGGTGCAGAGCATTGCCCTAAGCACTTGGGAGAATGTACTCTAATGGAGTTGGTAAAATAATAGAAAACATCCAAGCTCAAATGCCTCCCTCTTCAGAGTGGTTTTGATAAGTGAGTGAATGAATGAAAGATTTTTTTCTTAAATTCTGCTAAACATTTATTTTCTGAAGATTCATTTTAAAGACCTAGAGTTGCTTTATGGGCAAAACCAACAGAAAAGCATTACTGATCCAGAGGCTTAACTCTTATTTGGGACTTTTCATCTTTAAAGTTCTTTTCTAACATTAACTAACTGATCTTCCCAACCCTCTCTGGATATTACTGTCATTATTTCTGTTTTGCCTCACCTTATGATAATTTATTTCCCATTTCTGTTGGACAGTTGTTCTGTTTGAAAGGAGACAGGGATCCCATCTTTAAGAGATCAGTTTCTCCTGATGGATCAAACGATATTATGTATTGAGTGTTTAAGCAGCATGTTCTAGTGGATAGAGCAGGGACCTGGGAGTCAAAAGGACCTGGGTTCTAGTCCCGGCTCTTCCACTTGTCTGCTGTGTGACCTTTGGCAAGTCACTTTATTTCTCCGTGCCTCGGTTCCCTCTTCTATAAAATGGGGATTAAGACTGTGAGCCTTATATGAGGTAGGGATTATATCCAACCCAATTATCTTGTATCTAGCCCAGTGCTTAGAACAGTGCCTGATACATAGTAAGCGCTGAACAAATATCCTAATTATTATTACTGTGTGCAGAGCACTGTAGCCAGCATTTGGGAAAGTACAAGAGAACAGGGTTGGTAGACGCTTTCCAGAAGTGTACAGTCTAGAGGGGGAGAAATATCCATAAATATAGCACAGATATGTACATGAGTGCTACGGGGCTGAGGGAGGGGTGAAGACCTCCAAGAGGCCTTCCCAGACTGAGCTTCCCCTTTTCCCGCTGCTCCTTTTGCTCCTTCTCTGCTCCCTCCGCCTTCTGCCCCCTCCCCCTCTTTAAGCTCCCTTTCCCCCCTTTCCCTCTGCTCCTCTCCCTCTCCCTTCCCCTCCCCTCAGCACTGTGCTCATTTGTATATATTTTTATTACCCTCTATATTTTGTTAATGAGGTGTCCATCCCCTTGATTCTATTTATCGTGATTAAGTTGTCTTGTTTTGTCCTCCTGTCTCCCCCGAATAGACTGTGGGCCCATCATTGGGCAGGGATTGTTTTTATCTGTTGCCGAATTGTACATTCCAAGCACTTAGTACAGTGCTCTGCACATAGTAAGCTCTCAATAAATACTAATGAATGAATGAATGAAGGATGCAAGTCCAACTTCAAGGGCAGCACATGAGGGAGAGGGAATAGAGGAATAACAGCTTAGGGAAGACCTCTTGGAGGAGATGTGATTTTAATAAGGCTTTGAAGGTGGAAAGAGGAGTAGTCTAAGGAAAGGGACTTCCAGGCCAGAGAAAGGAAGTGGGTGAGAGGTTGGTGGCGAGACAGTTGAGATCGAGGTGCGACGAGTAGGTTGGAATCAGAGGAGGAAAGTATGTGGGCCAAGTTGTAGTAGTAATAATAATAATTATGGTATTTTTAAAGCACTTACTATGTGCCAAGCACTGTTCTTGGCACTGAGATGAATACAAGGTAATCAGGTTGCCCCAACGAGGAAACTCACAGTCTTAATTCCCATTTTACAGAAGCTATAACTGAAGCCCAGAGAAGTTAAGCGACTTGCCCAAGGTCACACAACAGACAAGTGTGGAGCTGGGATTAGAACCCCTGTCCTCTGACTCCCAAGCCCATGCTCTTGCCACTAGGCCATGCTGCTTCTCAGTAGGAAATCAATCAGTGGTGTTAATTGAGCACTTCCTATGTGCAGAGAGCACTGTACTAAGCACTGGGGAGAGCACAAAAGCATTAGCAGACACGTTCCCTGCCCTGAATGAGTTTACAGTCTAGAAGAGCTTAAAATCAGCAGTGTGTTAAGAAGGAACAAGCTGATTTTCTGCTTTAAAACCAAGGGTGAGGAGTTTCTGTCCGGCGGGAAGGGGGGTCGTGGAAGTTAATAGTGCTTAATAACCTCCTGAAATTCTAATCCTACTTCGGAGACAATTACGTGAGGTGATGGTGGAGACGACTGGGAGGATTATGGCTTTGTCTGGTGGGGTGAGAAGTCCTCCGCTGATTTAGCCTTCGTGAGAATCCAGGGTCTTGCTTTTCTCATTCTTGCTTCAGTAATAACATTAATAGAGGAATAAAAAAATACAGATGACGCACAGTACAAAAGCACCTCTTGAACTTGAAAGTTTTTCAAAGCACCACACTGAGAAAATCTCTGAGAGCCCTTCAGTATGAATTAAAACATTTTAAAAAATTGTGCTCTTCACAAAGCTGTAATAATAGAAGCCCACAAGTAAGAAGTATAATTGTGGTATTTATTAAGCGCTTATTATATAGCCTGCACTGTACTAAGGGGTGCCATTTATCAGCTGTGTGACTGAAGGAAAGTCACTTAACTTCTCTGTGCCTCAGTTACCTCATCTGTAAAATAGGGATTAAGACTGTGAGCCTCATGTGGGACAGTCTGATTACCCTGTATCTACCCTAGCGCTTAGAACAGTGCTCAGCACATAGTAAGCGCTTAACAAATGCCAACATTATTATTATTATTATTAGCCACAAGAAAATCAGGTAAATTCTAGCTCCTGGCCCACTTCTTGGTAGGAGGGAGGACAGGTACTTAATCCTCTTTTTACCAATGAGGAAACTAAAATGCAGATAAAGTAGGGAAGCTGCATGCCTTAAAGGTAGGACCCCAGGCCTGGGAGTCAGACCTAGTTCTAATCCCAACTCTACCCCTTGTCTGCTGTGTGACCTTGGACAAGTCACTTAACCGCTCTTTCATTCAATCATACTTATTCAATCGTATTTATTGAGCACTTACTCTGTACCCAGCACTGTGCTAAGCACTTGGGAGAGTAGAGTACGCCAATAAACAGACTCATTCCCTGCCCACAACGAGTTTACAGTCTGGAGAGAACTGCTCTGTGTAATATGGGGATGAAGACTAGCTGCTGGTCTGCCTCTTCCACGTTTTCCCTGGACATTTCCTAGCACCCTAACTAGTACCATAAGAAAAAAAATGGAACTGAAGTGACTTGCCGAAGGTCGCACAGCAGGCAAATGGCAGAGCCAGGATTAGAACCCAGGTTCTCTGACTCTCAGGCCCATGCTCTTTCTACTGGGCCATACTGCTTAAAAATAATCACTGTGGTATTTGCTATATGCATATATTGTATATACATATGTATGTGTATGTATATACATATATATATAGACATATATATATATATATTTATATCTCAAGTGATTAAGCAGCATAGCGTACTATGCTAGATCATGGGCCTGGGAGTCAGAAGGTCATGGGTTCTAATCCCAATATAGTGTAGTGAAAGTACAATATAGTGTTATATTTGTCCTCTCCCAAGGGCTTAATAAAGTGCTCTGCACACAGTAAGTGCTCAATAAATACGATTCACTGACTGACTGACTGAAGAACTCTCATGTTTCTAGTGTACTCTCCCAAGCACTTAGTATAGAGCTAGGCACACAATAAGCGCTCAGTAAATACTGTAGATTGATTGATTTCTTAGAGCTTTCTATGGGTCAAGCACTGATTGTTCATTCAGTCATATTGATTGAGTACTTGCTATGTGCAGAGCGCTATTCTAAGCGATGGGAAAGATATGAGAAGCAGTGTGGCTTAGTGGAAAGAGCCCGGGCTTGGGAGTCAGAGCCCGTGGGTTCTAATCCTGGCTCTATCACTTGTCTGCTGTGGGACCTTGGGCATGTCACTTCACTTCTCTGGGCCTCAGTTACCTCATCTGTAAAATGGGGGTTGAAGACCGTGAGCCCCACGGGGGACAAGCTGATCACCTTGTATCTACCCCAGCACCTAGAACAGTGCTTGGCACATAGTAAAGCGCTTAACAAATACCAATGTTCTTCTTCTTCTTCTTCTTCTTCTTATATGGGATGATCAGGTCAGACACATCACTTCCATTGTCTCCCCAAATTCCAGGGCCACTCTTCGGGTGGACTCTCCACTTGAGTCCTCACCCACCCCTTCCCCTCGCTTTGGTTGTTTAGGTCGGCTGCTTAGCTTGAAGACCAGCTGATATCTCCCAGAGCCTAGGACAGAAACAGGCCAACTGCCTCTTACCAAGCTTACTAACTCTGTTGTAGAGAAGCAGTGTGGCCTAGTGGCTAGAGCATAGGATTTGGAGTCAGAAGGACATGGGTTCTAATCCCACTTGTCTGCTGTGTGACTTGGGGAAAGCCACTTCACTTCTCAGAGCTCCCGTTCCCTCCTCCGTAAAATGGAGATTAAGACTGTGAGCCTCTCATGAGACAGGGACTGTGTCTGTCCAACCTGATTTGACTGTATCTACTTCAGCGCTTAGTACAGTCCTTGGCACATAGTAATAGTAATAATAATAATGTTGGTATTTGTTAAGCGCTTACTATGTGCAGAGCACTGTTCTAAGCGCTGGGGCAGATACAGGGTAATCAGGTTGTCCCACGTGAGGCTCACAGTCTTCATCCCCATTTTACAGATGAGGTAACTGAGGCCCAGAGAAGTGAAGTGACTTATCCACAGTCACACAGCTGACAAGTGGCAGAGCCGGGATTCGAACCCAGGACCTCTGACTCCCAAGCCCGGGCTCTTTCCACTGAGCCACGCTGCTAGTAAGCGTTTAACAAATGATGATGATGATGGTATTTAAGCGCTTACTACGTGCCAAGTACTGTTCTAAGCATTGGGGGTAGATACAAGGTTATCAGGTTGTCCCACCTGGGGTTCACAGTCTTAATCCCCAATTTACAAATGAGATAACTGAGGCACAGAGAAGTTAAGTGATTTGCCGAGTCACACAGCTGACAAGTAACAGAGCGGGGATTCAAACCCATGACTTCTGACTCCCAAGCCCGGGCTCTTTCCACTGAGCCACGCTGCTTCAGAGGTAGACTACTTCTTCTCTACTCCAGGAGAGCTCATTAATTCATTCACTCAGTCATATTTATTGAGTGCTTACTGTGCGCAAAGCACTGTGCTAAGCACTTGGGAGAACACAATATAACAACAAGCTCACGGTCTAGAGGGGACTAGTAAATAATAACTGTGGCATTTATTAAGCGCTCACTGTGTGCCGAGCACTATTCTAAATGCTTGGGTAGAGTCCCACCCAGGGCTCATAGCTTTAATCCCCATTTTACAGATGAGTTACCTGAGGCCCAATGAAGTGAAGTGACTTGCCCAAGGTCACACAGCAGAGCTGAGATTAGAACCCAGGTCGTCTGACTCCCAGGCCCGGGCTCTTTCCACTACAGCTAAAATTTTACTAAATGATGCCTCTTCGGGTTCTGGACAATGAAAGAGCGTTTCATCTACTAGGAGGGGAATCTGCTCATGTTTTATTGAAGAGGAAGGCTTTCTTTCATCTTTAAATGTAATACGAATTTCAACAGTCACCCTAGGGAGTTGTCTCATTACACCCATTTCTAGAGATACAGGTTATCCTAGAGCCTTAACGTATAATTTAGCCCGAATTATTTCTATAGCTTCAACTATAAAGGAGCGATAATGCCAAGAATTTGATTTGCATCCTCCACCACTGTGGCCCTCGGAGGGAATTGAAAGTGGAGATTGGAACGTAGAAAGTGGTCCACTTCAACAACCAGAAACCCGGCATTCCAGTATACACAACACTCCCTGTACATTCATTAGGGAAGCCAATTACATAATGTAGTCAATAATTAAAAAATACAATATTGGACCGAATCCTTCGTTACCAATGAATTTTAAAACAAACAAATTAGCCCTCGACATTAGTGATTCGGATAATCACCTATTGCAATGTGCGAAGGCGATAAAGGATATTTAAGTAATGAAGGCTGATTATTCCATTTCCTTTTATGAATAGTTAATGTTTAGACTCCAGGAGGGCCAAAGGCTGAAACAGGCACTTGGATTTTTCTTTTTTTTTTCATCAGGCTAGCAGTACACTTTTCCCTCCTAGCCACAGTGGATCCGGGCATAGGATATTTGAATATTGGCACAAATCATCAGCAGAGCTTGTCTGATTTTCATTGTTATGCAAGATTAGTGCCTGTGCTTTCTTTTTAAAAAGGTATTTTCTTTCTTCATCTCTTCCCCTGCACAGGCAAGCATTAAAAATGCTATTTCTGGGTACCGTATTTCACTTAATGATCCTCATTCAGTGTTTTCTCAGAAACTGTCTCTAGCTCTCAAAAGATTGCATAATGAGGATTTCATTCAACCTCGAGGTCTCCAGGGCTACATATTTAAATGGAGATTCTTCCTTGATGGAAGAGCATAAATGACTTGCCTAAAAAAGACAAACTAATAATACTAATAATAATTATGGTACTTGTTCAGCACTTAACATGTGCCAACCATTGTTCTAAGCGCTGGGATTGATACTGGGTAATCAGGTTGTCTCACATGAGGCTTACAGTCTTAAATCACCATTTTTCAGATGAAGTAACTGAGGCACAGACAAGTTAAGTGGCTTGCCCAAAGTCACACAAAGCAGACAGGTGGCGGAGCCGGGATTAGAACCCACGTCCTCTGACTCCCAAGCCTGGGCTCTTGCACTAAGCCACGCTGTGTCTCTGAACCATGTAGAGTCTAATTTCGTGGTCAGACAGTGAATCATTGGGGCCAATATTCTGGCTCTGGGGAAACAGATTACTCTTTTCTAGACTGTAAGCTCCCTGTAGGCAGGGAACCTGTCTACCAGCTGTGTTATTTTGCACTCTCCCAAGCATTTAGTACTGTTCTGCACACAGTAAGCACTCAACAAATACCATTGACTGATTGATTGAATGATGGTCCCATCCTATACATCAGTGCTAAATATCTTCTAATTCCCTAACTCTTCCTCTCTATAGCCCTAAATTTTCCTCTGCTACTCAGGGGGCTAATCCTGGCTTTGTCTCTTGCCTGTTGTGTGACTTTGGGCAAGTCACTTAACTTTTCTGGGCCTCAGTTTCCACATCTGTGAAATGGGGATTAATAATAATGATAATAACAATAATAATAATTTTGGTAATTGTTAAGCATTTACTATGTGCCGGACAGTACTGGGGCAGATGCAGGGTAATCAAGTTGGATGCAGTCCCTGTCCCATATGGGGCTCACAGTCTTAATCCCCATTTTCCAGATGAGGGAACCGAGTCCCAGAGAAATAAAGTGACTTGTCCAAGGTCACATAGTGGACAATTGGCAGATCTGGGATTAGAACCCAGGTCCATCCGATTCCCAAACCCGTGATCTCTCCATGAGGTCCGCCTGCTTCTCTATGAGATCGCTAGCCCCATGTGGGACAGGGACTGAGTTCTACCCGATTATCTTGTATAATAATAATAATAATGTTGGTATTTGTTAAGCGCTTACTATGTGCCGAGCACTGTTCTAAGCGCTGGGGTAGACATAGGGGAATCAGGCTGTCCCACGTGGGGCTCACAGTCTTAATCCCCATTTTACAGATGAGGGAACTGAGGCACAGAGAAGTTAAGTGACTTGCCCACAGTCACACAGCCAACAAGTGGCAGAGCTGGGATTCGAACTCATGAGCCCTGACTCCAAAGCCCGTGCTCTTTCCACTGAGCCACGCTGCTTGTATCTGCCCCAGTGCTTAGAACAGCTCTTGGCATATGGTAAGCACTTAACAAAACCCACCATTATTACGATGATTATTCTAGGCGACACCTCCGGGGACAGAGGGGAATCGGGGAAGTATTTACGGAGATTGTTGGTGATGTCTTAGGCAGTTGAAGGTGGGGTGGAGGTCGAGATTGACAGCCTGTTATTGCTCTCTCTTTCATTCCCTTCTGCCCTTGGAAGACTGGCTCCAGGGGAAAGAAATCCTAATATATATCCTCCGGTATTGTCCACCGACTCTGCAAGTACACGATCAACCGACCTCCTCCTTGGCTCTATCCCCCGGCTCGGACATTTGAAGCAGGATGAGCTCTTAGTCCAGTTTCAGCTGGGCATCTCCACCAGTCAGCCATTTTACCTAGAGTAACAACACCATATAATAATAATTATTATTATAATTATAATAGGTATTTGTTAAGCGCTTACTAGGTGCCAAGCACTCTTTTCTAAGAGTTGGGATAGATATAGGGTAATAAGGTTGGACTCAGTCCATGTCCCACCTGAGACTCACAGTCTTAATCCCCATTTTATGGATGAGGTAATGGAAGCCCACAGAAATGAAGTGATTTGCCCAAGGTCCAACAGCAGACAGTAATAATAATGGTAATAATAATAATTATTGTGGTATTTATTAAGCGCTTACTATGTGCCAACATTATACCTTAGTACCTGTAAGACACTGTACCGTAGTATACCCAGGTTTGGATACAAGCAAATTGGGTTGGACACAGTCCCTGACCCACAAGGTGCTCACAGACAAATGGCAGAGCAGGATTAGAACCCAGGTCCTCTGACTCCCAAGCCCGTGCTCTGCATGGCGTAGTGGATAGAGCACAGGCCTGGGAGTCAGAAGGTCAAGGGTTCTAATCCCGGTTTTGCCACTTGTCTGCTGTGTGACCTTGGGCAAGTCACTTCACTTCTCTGGGTCTCAGTTACCTCACCTATAAAATGAGGATTATGACTGTGAGCCCCACGAGGGGCAAGGACTGTGTCCAAGCTGATTACTTTGTATCTAACCCGGTGCTTAGGACAGTTTCTAGAACATAGTAAGTGCTTAATAAATACTATTATTATTCTTCTTCTTATTATCCACTAGACCATGTTTGCTCATGGCTTTCATATTCCCCAGCCCAGCTACTGTTTGAAGACTCCCAGGATGAGCAGGGCACTGGTTCCAAAATGGAGGTCATCGCGTGCCTGACTGCACACAGTGTGTACAACACCAGAGCACAAGGGCCTTCATCCATCCTTTCAGTCAGGCAAATGAAATTACTTCTCCCCCTCTATGCTATAAGCTCGATGTGGGCAGGGAGTGTGTCTACCAAGTGTTACATCGTACTCTCCCAAGTGCTTAGTAAGTGCTCTGCGCACAGTCAATGCACAGTAAATACGATTGATGGATGGATTGATTGATCGATTCAAATGAGTTTGGAAGTGTTATCATTCCAGGCGGGATTTAGATTATTTTGTTATGCATATAATAATGATAATGGGATTCGTTAAGCCTTACTAAAAGCCAGGCAATGTACTAAGCGTTGTGGTGGATACAAGCAAACCGGGTTGGACACAGTCCCTGACCCACGAGGGGCTCACAGTCTCCGTCCCCATTTTCCAGATGAGGTAATCGAGGCCCAGAGAAGTGAAGTGATTTGCCCAAGGTGACTTGGCAGACAAGTGACAGAGCCAGAGTTAGAACCCATGACCTACTGACTCCCAGACCCGTGCTCTATCCACTACTCCAAGCTGTTTCCCATGCGATTCAACTTGGAATTTAGCTTTTATTTGTATTTTTACATTTTGCTGCACTGCACATTTGAGAGATAATAGAAGTGAGGGTTACGAAAGAACTCTAACCCAATGGGTGTCTTGAACTGTTAAATTCAGAATCACTGTGCGCAGCCATTAACGTTTTGTCCCGGACGAGCCTACTCAATTGAATTTACCTGGCTGCTCTGATTTTTGCCCTTGCCAGCATGAGTTCACGAGCAGCATTGGCCCAGAGGTCGTTCGGCAATTCTAAACAAGGCCTTCTATTGTCAGGGTGAAATTCTGATTTCATATCTGTGTTATTAGATAACTGGGAAGGGAACATCTATTACGTTTGGAGCCCTTAAATTTCTTTGAAGCAAAAAGATACTTCCAGACAGTAGCCTGAGGGTGATCTGAGGTCTAGCAAGGATTTAGGATTGAGCTTTGTACCCCTTCTCATCCTGCCTGTTGTGGCCCCTGAAAGACCCCTTCCTTCTCTAAGATGTGATTATTGTTATTATAACAATGATTATTATCCTTGTATTTGTTTGGTGAAGCAGCGTGGCTCAGTGGAAAGAGCCCGGGCTTGGGAGTCAGAGGTCAGGGGTTCGAATGCCGGCTCTGCCAATTGTCAGCTGTGTGACTGTGGGCAAGTCACTTCACTTCTCGGTGCCTCAGTTACCTCATCTGTAAAATGGGGATGAAGACTGGGAGCCTCACGTGGGACAACCTGATTACCCTGTATCTACCCCAGCGCTTAGAACAGTGCTCTGCACATAGTAAGCGCTTAACAAATACCAACATTATTACATTATTATTAAGCACTTACGGTGTGCCAAACTGTGTTCTAAGCATTACGGTAGATAAAATTTCATCAGGTCGGACCCAATCCCTGTCCCACATGGGGCTCACAGTCTAAGTAGGAGGGAGAGCAAGCATCGAATCCCCATTTCACAGATGAGGAAACTGAGGCACAGAGAACTTAACTGACTCACCCATGGTCACACAGCAGACAAGTGGTACATCTAGGATTAGAACCCAGCTCTTCTGACTCTCAGGCTCATTCCTTTTCCCTCCCAGCCCAACAGCACTTATGTCCTTATCTGTAATTTTGGTGATATTATTGTCTGTCCCCCTGTAGACAGTAAATTCATTGTGGGCAGGGAACCCTTCTGTCATATTGTTCTGTTGTACTCTCCCAGCCGCTTAGTACAGTGCTCTACACACAGTCAGCGCTCAATACATACGATTAACTGACTGATAAGGAGTTTATAAGCCAGAGGGAACCGTCACCCGCTATGACATTCATTCATTTATTCATTCAATTGCATTTATTGAGCACTTACTAAAATAATAATAATGATGGCATTTGTTAAGCGCTTACTATGTGCAAAGCACTGTTCTCCCAGCATGCGTTGCTGTAACATCATTCCATATCATCAATCGCCATTTGCCTTCATGGTCGAAGAGGCATCTGGCAATAACAAGAGCCTGTGTAATTGATGGATGTTCTGTAGGGGGCTTTAACTACTTCTTAGATGTGCAGAGCACTGTACTGAGCACTTGGGAAAGTACAATACAACAATAAACAGTGACATTCCCTGCTCACAACAAGCTCACAGTCTAGAGTGGGGAAGTCAGACATAGACATGTGCTGGGATAGAGCTGTTTACCCCAACGTCGTCTACCTCCAGGGAGGCTGCTTTTCTAGCACTTATTGATGGAATTTTTGTAAGGTTATCGGATTTTCCAAGCCCAGGGGGTCTGACCCATATCTGGGGATAGTCCATGATTGAATCGGGAGTTGCTTCGGCTGAATTTGGCTCCCTCATTTTAGGAATGAGGAAATTTGAAGCTTGATTCTTACCTTGTGGGTAAGGAATGTATCTATCAAGTCTGTTGTACTCTCCCAAGGGTTTCATAATAATAATAATAATAATAATAATAATAATAATTGTGGCATGATTTAAGGTCTTACTATGTGCCAGGCACTGTGTTAAGCACTGACATCTTGTCTTATGCATGGGGGGAAGCTCTGGCATAGTGCTCTGCAAATAGTAAGGGATCAATAAATACCATGGATTGATGGATTACAGACTCTGCCTTGTCTAACACATGTAAATTATCCCAGTCACTTGATAATGTATTTGAGGTCCTCTATTATTAGGAAAGAGCCAGATTCTAGGACTCACAAGACGTGAGTTCAAGTGCCAACAGGCCTGCTGGAACACTGCCATCAGTAGAAATAATAATGTTGGTATTTGTTAAGCGCTTACTATGTGCAGAGCACTGTTCTAAGCGCTGGGGTAGATAGAGGGTAATCAGGTTGTCCCACATGAGGCTCACAGTTAATCCCCATTTTAGAGATGAGGTAACTGAGGCCCAGAGAAGTGAAGTGACTTGCCCACAGTCACAGCTGACAAGTGGCAGAGCTGGGATTCGAACCCATGACCTCTGACTCCAAAGCCTGGGCTCTTTCCACTAAGCCACGCTGCTTCTCTACTAAGCCACGAGTAGAGGTTCCCAAGCGAAGAACTACCCAAGGTGTTCTGTGAGGTCAGTCAGTCGTATTTCTTGAACACTTACTGTGTGCAGAGTGCTGTACTGAGCACTTTGGAGAGTACAATGCAACAGGAAACAGATACATTCCCTGCCCCTAATTTCATTCATTCATTCAATGGTATTTATTGAGTGCTTACTGTGTGCAGAGCACTGTACTAAGCACTTGGAAAGTACAATTCAGCAACAGAGACAATCCCTACCCAACGATGGGCTTACAGTCTAGGAAAGTACAATTCAGCAACAGAGACAATCCCTACCCAACGATGGGCTTACAGTCTAGAAGGATGGACCGGCTCAGGAGGCATCTTGAAAAGTATCCAGGATAACGTGGGCAGGGAAAACTGCATGAGTTTGTTTTCGGTAGGAAATGTGTCTGTTATTTTGTTGAAATGGATTCTCCCAAGTGCTTAGTACAGTGCTCTGCACACGGTAAGGACTCAATAAATACGATTGACTGACTGACTGGCACGGACTGCTGGTTAACGGTGCTGTAGCATGACGGGCCATTAAACGGATGTGGACGGGAAGCAGCTTGGCCTAGTGGATAGAGCCCAGGCATGGGAGTCAGAGGACCTGGGTTCAGATCTCTGTGCTGCCATTTGCCTGCCGTGGGCCAAGTCACTTCACTTCCCTATGCCTCAATGTCTTCATTTGTAAAATGGTAATTCAGTACCTGTTCTCCCTTCTACTCTGGCTTTAAGCCCAAAGTGAGACAAGGACTTTGTCTAGTCTCATTAATGCACTTAAAACAGTAGTTGACAAGCGCTTTAGGTCTTCTTTTATGCCGTTGAGTCATCTTTTACCCAGAGGGATGCCACGAACACGTCTCCCAGAACGCCCCACCTCCTTCTGCAGTCTTTCTGGTAGCGGATCCAGAGAGTTTACTTCATAAAAATCTGGAAGTGGTTGACCATTGCTGACTTTCACGCAGTAAACTTGAGTCTCTGCCCTTGATTCTCTCCTGTGCCGCTGCTGCCCAGCACAGGGGAGTTTTGACTTGTAGCAGATGGCCTGCCATTCGTTAGCCACTGCCCAGGCTAGGATTGGAACAGGTAGGCTTCCGCCCGACTCTCCCTCCTGTAGTCAAGACCGGTAGAGGACCGGGAACTCTCCAGGTGCCACCCGGAGAGGGGAAGCGCTTTGTAAGTACCATAAAAAAGACTGTCTAATGTCTTTCACAATGATCTGCACGTTTGCCTGTCTACAGTCTGTGCCCGGTGGGAGCAGAGGTAATGAATAGTAATTATGGTATTTGTTAAGTTCTTACTTTGTGTCAAACACTGTTCTAAGCTACAAGGTAATCAGGTTTTCCCATATGGGGCTCCCATTAATAATGTTGGTATTTGTTAAGCGCTTACTCTGTGCCCAGCACTGTTCTAAGCGCTGGGGGAGATACAGGGTAATCAGGTTGTCCCACGTGAGGCTCACAGTTAATCCCCATTTTACAGATGAGGGAACTGAGGCACAGAGAAGTGAAGTGACTTGCCCACAATCACACAGCTGACAAGTGGCAGAGCCGGGGGTCCAACTCATGACCTCTGACTCCGAAGCCCAGGCTCTCTTCCACTGAGCCACGCTGCTTCTTAATCCCCATTTTACAGTTGAGGTAACCGAGGCATAGAGAAGTTAAGTAGCTTGCCCAAGGTCACGCCGCAGACAAGTGGCGAGCCGGGACTTGTATTTATTAAGCACTCACCATATGCAGAGCAGTACTTGGGAGAGTACAGTATAACAGAGTTAGTAGACACATTCCCTGCCCACAGTGAGCTTAAAGTCCAGAGGGAGGATTCATTCATTCATTCTTCAATCGTATTCATTGAGCGCTTACTGTGTGCAGAGCACTGTACTAAGAGCTTGGAAGAAACAATTTGGCAACAGATAGAGACAATTCCTACCCAACAACGGGCTCACGGTCTAGAAGGGGAGAGACAGACAACAAAACAAAACTAGTAGACAGGCATCAATAGCATCAATAGAAGTAAATAGAAGTATAGATATATACACATCGTTAGTCAAATAAATAGAATAATAAATATGTACATATATACACAAGTGCTGTGGGGGTGGGGTTAGAGCAAAGGGAGGGTGTCGGGGTGATGGGGAGAAAAGGAGGAGCAGTAGGAAAGGGGAGGTCTCAGTGTGGGAAGGCCTCCTGGAGGAGGTGAGCTCTCAGTAGGGCTTTAAAGAGGGGAGGAGAGTTAGTTGGGCGGTGGTGAGGAGGGAGGGAATTCCAGGACAGAAGTAGGACATGGGCCAGGGGTCGACGGCAGGACAGGTGTGAGCGGGGGAAGGTGAGGAGGTGAGCAGCGGCAGAGGAGCGGAGTTTGTGGATTAGGATGGAGAAGGAGAGAAGGGAGGTGAGGTAGGAGAGGGCAAGGGAATGGACAACTTTGAAGCCAAGAGTTAAGAGTTTTTGTTATATGCGAAGGTTGATAATGAGGATAATCATGTCCCACCTGGAGCTCACAGTCTACGTCTGTACAGGAATTGAATTCCCATTTTGCAGATGAGGAAACTGAAGCACAGAGAAGTGAAGTGACTGGCCCAAGTACACACAGCGGGGATTAGAATCCAGGTCTTCTGACTCCCGGGCCTGTGCTCTTTCCACTAGGCCACATTCTGCTTCCCAGGCATGGATTAGTCTGACTGTAATCAATTCATTCATTCATTCATTCAGTAGTATTTATTGAGCACTTACTATGTGCAGAGCACCGTACTAAGTACTTGGAATGTACAGTTCGGCAACAGATAAAAACAATCCCTGGCCAGTGACCGGCTCACTCTCTAAATGGGGGAGGCAGACAGCAAAACAGAGGAGAACAAAAAAAAGACAACATCATCAAGATAAAAAGAATCATGGAGATATACACCTCATTAACAAAATAAATAGGGTAATGAATAATATATAAAAATAAGTACAGTGCTGAGGGGAGGGGAAGAGGAAGAGCAGAGGGCAGGAGGGGGGCAAGGGGAAGGGAGGAGGAGCAGAGGGAAAGGGGGGCTCAGTGTGGGAAGGCCTCTTGGAGGAGGTGAGCTCTCAGTAGGGCTTTGAAGAGGGGAAGAGAGTTAGTTGGGCGGAGGTGAGGAGGGAGGGCGTTCCAGGACAGCGGGAGGACGTGGGCCAGGGGTCAATGGCGGAACAGGCGTGAAAAGGGGACTTTAAGGAGGTGAGCGTCAAAGAAGTGGAGCGTACAGGGTGGGCTGTAGAAAGAGAGAAGGGAGGAGTGTTAGGAGGGGGCAAGGTGATGGAGAGCTTTGCAGCCAAGAGTGAGGAATTTTTGTTTCGTGTGAAGGTTGATGGGCAACCACTGGAGGTTTTTGAGGAGGGGAGTGACAGGCCCAGAATGTTTCTGTAGGAAGATGATCCGGTCAACGGAATGAAGAATAGACTGGAGCGGGGAGAGACAGGAGGAAGGGAGATCAGAGAGAAGGCTGACACGATAATCCAGCCGAGATATTATGAGAGCTTGTACCAGCACGATAGCCGTTTGGATGGAGAGGAAAGAGCAGATCTTGGTGATATTCTAAAGGTGAGACCGGCAGGCCTTGATGACGGATTGGATGTGTGGGGTGAATGAGAGAGCTAAGTTCTAAGCACTGGGGTAAATACAAGGTAATCAGGTTGTCCCATGTGGGCTCACAGTCTTCATCCCCATTTTACATATAAGGGAACTGAGGCCCAGAGAAGTCAAGTGACTTGGCCAAAGTCACACAACAGACTGCAGATATTGTGAAAGTGGGACTGGCAGGATTTGGTGACGGTTTGGGTATGTGGAGTGATTGAGAGAGCGGAGTTAAGGATGACACCAAGGTTGCGGGCTTGTGAGACGGGAAGGATGGTAGAGCCGTCCACAGTGACGGAGAAGTCAGGCAGAGGACAGGGTTTGGGAAGGAAGATAAGGAGCTCAGTTTTAAACATGTTTAGACAGTTTAGAATTCCTTCTTGGAAGAGTCAGTTCTGAAGCCACAGGACTGAGGCTCTTCAGTCAATCAGTCAATCAATCAATCAAGGTATTTATTGAATGCTTACCTTGTGCAGAGTACTGTACTAAGTGCTTGGGAGAGTACAATAGAGCAATATAACGGAGTTATAGTATGCTCAATGTGCGATTCCAACAAAACCGTCACCAGGTGGATGAGGCTTGTGGAGAAATCCTAGCGGAAATTAGAGTTGCTTTTTTCTGGAAAGAAGCCTCTTACGTTGTGAAATAAGTTTTCTATCCTTTCTCTAAGAATTCATTAGACATTTGGGGGTTTTAAACCATATTAATCATTGCCTTGCTTACTACAGATGGCCAGAGGTTCTCTCCACAAAGTGATTTATTAGCAGGATAAGAATCCTGGGAAATCTTCCCAATCAAAAAAGCATCTGGCCTATGGCTCCAAGAATTCAATAACTGCCCAGCTTCAGAGGAGATGCATTCTTCTCCCTCCCCTGTCCCAAAAATTTATTTTCAGAGATTTTTTTATTGCATTTGTGAAAGGCTTACTATGTGCCAAGCTTGCTCTAAGCACCGGAGTAGATACAAATTGATCATGTTGGACACGAGAAGCAGTGTGGCTCAGTGGAAAGAGCACGGGCTTTGGAGTCAGGGCTCATGAGTTCGAATCCCAGCTCTGCCACTTGTCGGCTGTGTGACTGTGGGCGAGTCACTTAACTTCTCTGTGCCTCAGTTCCCTCATCTGTAAAATGGGGATTAAGACTGTGAGCCCCACGTGGGACAACCTGATTCCCCTATGTCTACCCCAGCGCTTAGAACAGTGCTCGGCACATAGTAAGCGCTTAACAAATACCAACATTATTATTATTTAAGTAGGAGGGAGTAGGATTTGATCTCCATTTTACAGTTGAGGAAACTGAAGCACAGAGAAATTAATTAACTTTTCCGAGATCACGCAGCAAGCAGTTGGAAGAATTGGGTTTAGAACCCAAGTCCCCTGACTCCCAGGCCCATGCCCTTTTCCCTACAGATTCTCTACATATTAATCTATGGATAGATATCTGTAATTTCATTTATTTCTATTAATGTCTGTCTCTCCCTCTAGATTGCAGGCTTGTTGTAGGCAGGGAACGTGTCTGTTCTATTATTCTATTGTCCTCTCCCAAGCGCTTAGAATGAACTGAATAAAAGCAATGGTCTGCCCAGTCAGACCCTTTTTAGGAGAGGGCTAAATCTAAATGGAATCAATCCTGCTTTCTTTTCCCGCGAGGCCTCTGGGGTCAGTGTTGATATTTTCAGTGCTAAAAGCGGGAATCCGTGTGTGATCGTTTGCCTCTGAACTGTGAATTCACAGAGTCTTAAATCCAAAATTCTCTGTTTTCTAAACCTGAGGGCTGGAAGGAGAGAGGGATTAGGCCAACTCCACAGACATTGGTAGAAATCACAGCTGGAAGAATGAAAAGGAGCAACTCATCAGCCAAGCATCCGGGCAACTGAGGAAAAGAAAAATACCTCATGCTTAAGGGATGTGGGAAGAGGAAAAAACTTTCAATCTATTTTTTGGTTCCTCAAAATGGAATATAAATCCTGGACTTTTTTTTTTTACTCAGAGGCAGTCGTGAGGAGGAAGCGAAAAGCCAGCTTGTATTTTTTTATCGCATAGCTATCTAAAGCATTCAAATTCTCTTTGCAAATTCTTTCCCATGGCATTCCGTCTGTCAATTATTTATGTTGTCACATTCCTCCCCTTGTTCTAGTTCTGAGTCTAATTCACATCCCTCCTAAGGCTAAAGCGTATTCTATAATTCAGTTCTACCCACTGGGCTTTGCTCATCTTTTGATAGAGAGCTGGCAGGAGTTTTTCCACATCATTAAATAATTTAATCATTCTCTTCTTTGATAATTTTGGGGGCAGTGACAGATGTGATGAGGGGTGGGGGCGATCCTACCCAAGACATCTATCATCTCGGGAGATAGAGAATTATTTATTAATGAAATGAAGGGAAAAGATTTAAAAGCATCTCTGACGTTTCTCCCCTCAGTTGAAGAATCAACAGAATCACTAATGACAGAACCAAACAGGTGGTGGAAATCAGCGGGAGCCATTGACTCTCAGTTCCCGTTCAGTATTTTATCACGTTCAAATGACACACAGAGATCCTTTTCCGATGGAACGGCGTAGCCCAGTGGAAAGAGCATGAGCCTGGGAGTCCAGAGGTCCTGAGTTCTAAACCTGGCTCTGCCACGCGTCTGCCAGTCATTTCACTTCTCTGGGGCTCAGTTTCCACATCTATCAAATGGGGATTAAATGTCTGTCCTTCCTCCCCCTTAGACTGTGAATCCCATATGAGACAGGGACTGTGTCCGACCCGATGATCTTGTAGTCAGCCCGTCATTCAGTTGTATTTATTGAGCGCTAACTGTGTGCTCAGCACTGTGCTAAGGGCTTGGGAGAATACATTATAACAATAGAACAGACACGTTCCCTGGCCACAATGAGCTTACAGTCTAGATGGGTAGACAGACATTAATACAAATAAATAAAATTAAAGCTATGTGTATAAGTGCTGAGGGGCTGCGGGGGAGGGTGAGTAAAGGAAGTCAAGGTGACGCGGAGGGGAGTGTCTACCCCGTCGCTTAGTACAGTGCTTGGTACAGAGTAAGTGCTTAACAAACACCACGATTATTATTACAATGGAGAATTAAGCTGTTCCACCCTCAGTGCTTCAACATGAGATTGTAAACTTTGCTTTCTTCTGTTTGGCACTTACCGTAATTCATTAATTCAATCATATTTATTCATAACTATAGAATTAATATTATTAATCATACGATGGCGGGTTCGAATCCCGGCTCTGCCACTTGCCAGTTGTGTGACTTTGGGCAAATCACTTCACTTCTCTGTGCCTCAGTTACCTCATCTCTAAAATGGGGACTAAGACTGTGAGCCCCACATGGGACAACCTGATTATCTTGTATCTATCCCAGCGCTTAGAACAGTGCTCTGCACATAGTAAGTGCTTAACTAATGCCATTATTATTATGTTTATTCATTCAATCCTATTTATTGAGCACTTACCGTGTGCAGAGCAGTGTACTAAGCTCTTGGAAAGTACAATTCGGCAACAGATAGAGACAATCCCTACCCAACAACGGGCTCACAGTCTAGAAGACCTTATGACGGATCTGAGTCTTAATAAGTGTCAGAAAGGTCAAAAGACATTTGTAAATTCCTGGACGTACTCCCCTGTTCCTAATTCCACTCAAGCATTAAATGCCTTTGAAAGGATGGAAGTTCTTCGACATCCTGTTCTCGGAAGACTGAAAAGTTCAATTAGGCCTTCCAGGGATTGAAGCCGGTGAAACAATCCCTGCCTTAGAAGAGTGTTAATAATGCAAAGACAATGAGGACATTGATTTCCAAGAGTTTTCCAATTAGTCAAAAAACACGCAGTCCCAAAAGGCTGAAAAATGTGATCGGCTCAACCCCCTAAAGAGCAAAACAAAAACACCTACGTTCTGAAGAAAAAGCTTAATTGGCTCTATCCACTGGACAAAGGATTGCCTCTCTGGGATCATGGAGAGCTGCTTAGCATCTCTTTTCACGAGCTCCCTCGCCTACAGCCGTAGCGAGGCCTAGCGGAAAGAGCACGGGCCTGGGAAGCGGAGGATCTGGGTTCTAACCTCCTGCTCCGCCACTCTGCCGTGGGACCCTGGGCAAATCCCTTCAGTTCGTGTGCAGGGAATGTGTCCGTTATCTTGTTATATTGCATTCTTCCAAGCACTTAGTAGAGGCCACTTCACAAAGTAGAAGCTAGGAGAAGCAGCGTGGCTCAGTGGAAAGAGCACGGGCTTTGGAGTCAGAGGTCATCAGTTTGAATCCCAGCTGTGTGACTGTGGGCAAGTCCCTCAACTTCTCTGTGCCTCAGTTACCTCATCCGTAAAATGGGGATGAAGACTGTGAGCCCCACGTGGGACAACCTGATTCCCCTGTGTCTACCCCAGCGCTTAGAACGGTGCTCTGCACATAGTAAGCGCTTACCAAATACCAACATTATTAAAGTAAGTGCTCAGGAGATGCCACTGACTGTCCGACTGACGGTTACCTCATCTGCGAAAGGGGGATTTTCAATACCTTTTCTCCCTCCTACTTTAACTCTAAGTCCCTTGTGGGACCTGATTATTTTGGAGCTACACCAGTGCTTAATAAAGTGCTTGGCACATAGAAAGCGCTTAAAAAATACCGCAATTATTGCTTTGAAATGAGGTATTTTCATTCTCTTGGCTTCAGAGGGCTGTCTAGAGGATGAATTAGGTAATGTCAGCTCGGCCTAGTGGACAGAGCATGAGCCTGGTGTCTGAAGGACCTGGGTTCTAATCCCGGATCTCCCACTTGTCTGCTGTGTGATGTTGGGCAAGTCACTTCACTTCTCTGTGACTCAGTTACCTCATCTATAAAATGAGGATTCAGACTGTGAACCCCATGTGGGACAGGGACCTTGTCCAACCTGATTAGCTTGGATCTACCCCTGTGCTTAGAACAGCGTTTGATACATAGTAAGTGCTTAACAAATGCCATTATTATTATTTTCTGCACTGGACTCCCAGAAGAAACAGGTTGTTTTGAGGGACGAAAAATGAAGTAATGATAGTAATAGCACTTACTGAGCTTCCACTTGAGGGTAAGAGTTGGGGGCATGGGAAAGGAGTGAATTTGGGCAGGTGGGAAATTGAGGTGATATTAGGGAACCAAAGGAAACAGGGAAAAATTTAAAAAAACCAAAGTGATGGAGGGAAATGGGGAAGAATTTAAAAAGGAGAAGAGGTAATGTGTCCATTTATTGTCGTATTGTCCTCTCCCGGATGCTTAGCACAGTGCTCTGCACATGGTAAGCGCTCAATAAATACCATTTACTGACCTATTGGAATCTCCAGAATGGGACCCCGACCCAAATATTTTACTTCCATTGAAGTAAAAGTTGGTTGTTTTTCCATAGACCTGCAGTCCTGAAACCAGTGTAGTCTATCAATCAATCAATCAATCAATCAATCATATTTATTGAGTGCTTGCTGCGTGCAGAGCACTATACTGAGCTCCTGGAAGAATACAATACAGCAGAGTTGGTAGACTCTTTCCCCGGCCATATTGAGCTAACAGTCTAGAGAGGGAGTCAGACATTAATTTATAAATAAATGAATTACAGATAATAATAATGATGGTATTTGTTAAGTGCTTACTTTGTGCCAGGCACTGTACTAAACTCTGAGGTGGATAAAAGCAAATTGTAAGTACAAGCTTATGGTCTAGAAGGGGTTTAGTTCTATGTGCTAAGCACGGGCTTAGGACTCAGAGGTGGTGGGTTCTAATTCCGGCTCCACCACTTGTCAGCTGTGCGACTTTGGGCAAGTCACTTCACTTCCCTGTGCCTCAGTGACCTCATCTGTAAAATGGGGATTGAGACTTTGAGCCCCACGTGGGACAGGGACTGTATCCAACTAGATTTGTTTGAACCCATCCCAGTGCTTAGTACAGTACCTGGCACAAAGTAAGCACTTAATGATTACCATTATTAATAATAATAATAATAAAACCACTCTTTTAAGATGTGGTAGAAAGGTTTTTATTTTTAGTACAAAGCAAAATGTGGAGGAAAGTAATTGTTTAACCAGTGCGTTGCCCATGAGAATGACCTCTTTGGCACCATTTAAAGAAATTCAATTCAACACATTTCTATCATCAGTTATCTTATCCAAAGAGACTCTACATATTTTTTTATTAAAGAATAGATTTTGCTTTGGGAAGGACACACGAACTGGTAGGAATGAAATATGCTATTAATAGCTCTTCCTTCAGAAACTCAGTTAAGTGAATCCTGCTGCTATTTTAGGCATTTTGGGGGTGGTAAGATGGCATCTTACTTGATTTATTGTTTCTTTCATATCTTCTGGCCCTGAAGTGAGGTAGAAATTTCACAGTAAATTTGTTTGATAGAGCGGGACGAAATCTTGTCTGCCTTTTGGAAATGTACTCAAATATTTTTATTTTCACTAAGTGAGCAACGTCTTCTGGATTTTTTTTTGTCTTTATTGATTTTCGATTTTTAATTACGGAATAAAGGAGGCCAATAAGAAGTAGCTAATTAACTGAAAAATCACTACTTAGTGCAGTGAGCCTGACTTGCATGCAAAGGAACTTGGCTCGTTCTTACAAAATTAGAGAGGGACGGTACCTTTAAGAAGGGCTTGGGATTGAGAAACAGATCAATGAAGGATCAGTCAGTCGTATGTTTTGAGCACTTAGTGTGTGCAGAACACTGTACTAAGAGTTGGGGAGAGGACAATATAGCAGAGTTGGTAGACATGTTCCCTGCCCACAATGAGTTTACAGTCCAGATGAGTTGTCTACCCAAGAGAGTTGAAGTTTAGAGAGGGATATAGACATTAATATAAATAGATTATGGATAGGTATAATAATAATAGTGATGGTATTTGTTAAGTGCTTATTATGTGCCAAGCACTGTTCTAAGCCCTTGGGGGGATTCAAGGTAATGAGGTTGTCCCATGTGGGGCTCACAGTCTTAATCCCCATTTTACAGATGATGATAATTGAGGCAAAGAGAAGTTAAATGACTTGCCCAAAGTTACAAAGCTGTCAAATGGTGAAGCCAAGATTAGAACCCATGACCTCTGTCTGACTCCTAAACCCATGCTCTTTCCACTGAGCCACGCTGCTTCTCCCCAAATAAGAGCTGTGGGGCTGAGGGAGGGGTGAATAAAGGGTGCAAATACAAGTACATGGGAAAGAGTTGAAGAGGAAGGGCAGGCTTTGTTGAAGAAAGCCTCTTGGAGGAGATGTGATTTTAATACGGTTTTGAATGTGGGGAGGGGGAATCGTCTATTGGATGTGAAGGGGGAGGGCATTGGTGCTCTACTGTACTTTCCAAGCTCTTAATACAGTGCTCTGCACACAGTAAGCGCTCAGCAGTGCAGCTCAGTGGAAGGAGCACGGATTGGGGAGTCAGAGACCATGGGTTCAAATGCCGACTCTGCCTCTTGTCAGCTGTGTGACTTTGAGCAAGTGACTTAACTTCTCTGTGCCTCAGTTTCCTCATCTGTAAAATGGGCATGAAGACTGTGAGCCCCACGTGGGACAACCTGATCACCTTGTAGCCTCCCCAGCGCTTAGAACAGTGCTTTGCACATAGTAAGCGCTTAAATGCCATTATTATTATTATTATTAAATCCAATATGAATGAATGAAGGAATGAATGAATTCCAGGCCAGAGGCAGGACGTGGGTAAGGGGTCAGTGGCAAGATAGATGAGACTGAGGAACAGTAAGTAGGTTGGCGTTCGAGGAGTGAACTATGTGGGCTGGGTTGTAGTAGGAAATCAGTGAGGTAAGGAAGGAGCCGGTAAGGTGATTGTGTGCTATAAAGCTGAAGGAAGGCATTTCTGTTTGAGAAGCAGCGTGGCTCAGTGGAAAGAACACGGGCTTGGGAGTCGAGGTCGTGGGTTCTAATCCTGGCTCCGCCACTTGTCAGCTGTGTGACTTTGGCTAAGTCACTTAACTTCTCTGTGCCTCAGTTACCTTATCTGTAAAATGGGGGATGACTGTGAGCCCCACGTGGGACAACCTGATAACCTTGTAGCTATCCCAGCACTTAGAACAATGTTTGGCACATAGTAAGCGCTTAACAAATATCGTCATCGAAATAGTAATAATAATGGTAATTGTTAAGCACTTATTATGTGCCAGGCACTCGTGTAAACGCTGGGGTAGATACAAATCCCTGTCCCATATGGGGCTCACCATGTGAATCCCCGTGTTCCAGATGAGTTAACTGAGGCACAGAGAAGTGAAGTGACTTGCCCAAGGTCACACAGCCTACAAGCGGCAGAGGTGGGATGAGAACCCATGTCTTCTGACTCCCAGGCCTGGACTCTTGCCACTGGGCCATGCTGCTTCTCACTGGGCCTGATGCAGTTTGATGTGGAAGCGGAGGGACAACGATTGGCGGTTCTTGAGGGCTGGGGAAACACGGACTGAATGTTTTTGTAGAAAAGTGATCCGGGCAGCAGAATGAAGTGTGGACTGGAGTGGGGAGAGACAGGAGGCGGGGAGGTCAGCAAGGAGGCTGGTGCAGTAATCAACGCAGGATCGGGTAAGCGCTCAGATTACTGAGGCAGCAGTTTGGATGGAGGGGAAAGGGATGGAAAGGGAAAGGAGACAGATGTCTTCCCCTTCAGAAGAAATTCTCTTATCCTCCAAGGAGCCAAAGGTTGAAGGTATTTTTGCTGGCAGGATGGTTCTTTATAAATCAGAACAAAGTAGAATAAAGAATAAAAAGAAAAACCCGAGAGGTCTAGGCTAGTTCATTGGGGAAACGATCTGAGCATATCCATCCCAGAAGCTTGATATTAGAAATATACAGTACAGGACAGTATCAGTACAGTGACTCTGCACACAGTAAGCGCTCAATAAATATGACTGAATGAAATAAACCTGATTATTCTTTTGTGGTATTTGTCAAGTGATTGTTGTGTGCCAGTCACTGCTACTAGGCACTGGGGTGGATATGGGGAAATTGAGTTGGACACAGTCCCTGTAACACATGGGGCTAACAGTCTCAATCACCATTTTTACAGATGAGGTAACTGAGGCACAGATCATTCATTCATCCATTCAGTTGTATTTATGGAGCACTTACTGTGTGTGGAGCACTGTACCGAGCACTTAGAAAGTACAATTCAGCAATAAAAGCTAGTCAGGTTGGACACAGTCTGTGCCCCACGTGGGGCTCACATTCTTAAACCCCATTTTACAAATGAGGTAACTGAGGCACAGAGAAGTGAAGTGACCGGCCCAAGGTCACCCATCAGAATCTAAAGAGAATCCAGGCCTGGTTTGGTGAGTCAGTGGATTGTCTGGGAGGAGTTGGCTCACAATTTTTGTGTGAAAACCAGAACATCAACACTCTGCTGTGGGACAGTAGCCCAGTCAATCAATCAATACTTGGCACATAGTAAGTGCTTAACAAATACCATCATCATCAGTCAATCACTTCTATTTACTGAACATTTCCTGTGTGCCGAGCACTGTGCTAAGCGCTTGAGAGAGTACAATAGAACCATAAAACAGGAACATTCCCTGCCCACGATGAGCTTAAAGTCCTGAGAAAGTGCTCTGAGAGACCCCACGATGTTCACTTTACTGCTGTGTAATTCTATAATTGTAGTAGGTGAGAAGCACTGTGGTCTAGTGGATAGAGAAGCAGCGTGGCTTAGTGAAAAGAGCCCGGGCTTGGGAGTTAGAGGTCATGAGTTCGAATCCCGCCTCTGCCACTTGTCAGCTGTGTGACTGTGGGCAAGTCACTTCACTTCTCTGGGTCTCAGTTACCTCATCTGTAAAGTGGGGATTAAGATTGTGAGCCCTAAGGGGGACAATCTGATGACCCCATATCTCGCCCAGCGCTTAGAACAGTGCTCGGCACATAGTAAGTGCTTAACAAATACCAACATTATTATTATTATTATTAGAGCCTGGGCCTGGAAGTCAGAAGACCTGGTTTCAAATCCGGGCTTCATCACCTGTCTGTTGTGTGACCTTGGGCAAGTCACTTAACTTCTCTGGGCTTCAGTTCCCTCCTCTGTAAAATGGGGACAAAGACTGTGAGCCCCATATGGGATAGGGACTGTGTCCCGCCTGATTAGCTTGCATCTACTCCAGTGCCTAGTAACTGTGCCTGGCACAGAGTAAGCACTTAAAAATGCCACGGTTATAACTATTAATACATCAGAATTTCAATTTTGATGAGGAATCGTGCTGTTCTGTGTCCTGGCAGTAGGGATGCTTAGGCTCATGACTTCCTCAGCGGGAAATCACTCCCCTCTCGTGGTTAGAGAAGCAGCTCAGCATAGTGGAAAGAACACCGGCCTGAGAGTCAGAGGATCTGGGTTCTAATTCACGCTCTCCCACTTGCCTTCTGTGTGACCTTGGACAAGTCATTTGACTTTTCTGTGCCTCAGTTTCCTCACCTGCAAGATGAGGATTCAATGCCTGTCCTCCCTCTAACTCAGGCTGTGTCCATTGTAATTAACTTGGATCTCCCCTGGTGCTTAGAACAGTGATTAGTACATAGAACATACAGAACGTTATAGAACATGGTTAAATGCTTAACAAATGCCATTATTATTATTATTATTATATTTTTATGATTACTACTAACGCTGTTTTTTCTGAGAAAGTTCTCTCCTTGTTCTCCTCTTACACTCTGTCCACCTTTTCTCGGGCTATTTTAATAATGATGGTATTTGTTAAGTGCTTATTTCATGACAGGCACTGGGGTGGATATGGGGAAATTGAGTTGGACACAGTCCCTGTCACATGTGGGACTAACAGTCTCAATCCCCATTTTTACAGATGAGGTAATTGAGGCACAGACAATTCATTCATTCGATCGTATTTACTGAGCGCTTACCGTGTGCAGAGCACTGTCTGAAGCACTTGGAAAGTACAATTCAGCAATAAAGAGAGACAGTCCCTGCCCACAATGGGCTTAGAGTCCAGCGTGGGGAGACAGACATCAGAACAAGCAAACAGGCTTCGATATTAAATAAATAGAATTATAGATATAATTGTATACGTAAATGCTGTGGGGCAAGGAGGGGGAAAGAGGAAAGGGAGCGAGTCGAGGTGACGCGGATGGGAGGGAGAGAAGTGAGGTGACTTGCCCAAGGTCACACAGCAGACAAGTGATGGAGCTGAGATTAGAACCCATGACGTTCTTTTTGCTTGCCCTTCAATCCCTAACTGTAGGTGTCCCTCAAGGCTCAATTCTGGATCCCCTTCTCTTCCATCCACTTCCACGACTTCAACCTACAACCCCTCCACATCAGTGATTCCCAAATCTCCCTGGCTAGCACCAACCTCCCCTCTCAGACTGGCACCTGGAGAGTTTCCAGTCCTCTACCAGTCTCGGCTACGGGAGGGAGAGTCGAGCCGAGGCCTGTCCGTTCCACTCCTAGCTTGGCCAGTGGCTAGCGAGCGGTAGGCCGTCTGCTATAAGTCAAAACTCCCCCGTGCTGGGCAGCAGTGGCACGGGAGAGAGTCGAGGGTGGAGACTCAAGTTGACTGCGCGGAAGGAGGCGATGGTCAACCGCTTCTGGATTTTGACCCAGGAAACTCTATGGATCCAGTACCAGAAGGATTGCAGATGGAGGTGGGGCGTTCTGTTCAGAGACGACTCGTCAGCATAAGACAAGCACCACCCTCCTCCATAAATCTGAAGGCCTCAGTGTTGCATTATTCATTTATTCAATAGTATTTACTGAGCGCTTACTATGTGCAGAGCACTGTACTAAGTGCTTGGAATGTACAAATCGGCAACAGATAGAGACAGTCCCTGCCCCTTGATGGGCTTACGGTCTAATCGGGGGAGACGGACAGATAAGAACAATAGCAATAAATAGAACTTGTCTCTTCACTCTCTTTCAACCTCCGTAATTCAATCTGTCACCAAATCATGCCAGTTCTTCCTCCTCAACATTTCCAAAATCTGATCCTTTCATTCATTCTTTCATTCTTTCAATCATATTTATCAAACACTGTGTGCACTGTACTAACCGCTTAAGGAGAATACGTTAAAGCAGTAAATAGACACATTCCCTGCCCGCAACGAGCCTACGGGCCAGAATGAGGGAGACGGACATTAATGTGAATAAATTAGAGAAATATACATAAGTGCTGTGGGGTTGGGAGGGGGGAAGAGCAAATCACGGTGACACAGAAGGGAGTGGGAGGAGAGGAAAAGGGGAGGCTTAGTCTGGGAAGGCATCTTGGAGATGTGCCTTCAGTAAGGCTCTGAAGGTGGGGGAGAGGAGTCTGTCAGATTTGAGGAGGGAGGGCGTTCCAGGCCAGAGGCAGGACTTGGGTGAGGGGTAGGCGGCAAGACAGACGAGATGGAGGCCTGGTGAGAAGGTTAGTGGCACCAGAGGAGTGAAGTGTGCGGGCTGGGTTGTAGTAGGAGAGCAGTGAGGTGAGGTAGGAGGGGGCAAGGGGATGGAGGGCTTTCCATCCCAGTGGTCAACACTTTGGTCCAGCCACTTGTCCTATCTCAGCTTGACTACTACACCCTGCTCCTCCTCGCTAATCTCCTGGCCCGCAGCCTCTCCCTGCTCTGGTCTGTACTCTGCTCTGCTGCCCGGATCATCCTTTTTTTGTCTAAAAAATTTTTGTTTGAATTTTCTCTCTCTCCACTCCTCAGAAACCTCCCATGGTTGCTTCTAGTTGGAATACATGGCCTAGTGGATAGAGCATGGGGCTAGCAATCAGAAGGACCTGGGTTCTAATCCTGGATCTGCCTCTTGTTTGCCGTGTGACCTTGAGCAAGTCACTTCCTTTCTCTGAGCCTCAGTTCCCTCATCTATAAAATGGGGATGAAGACTGGGAGCCCCATGTGGGATAGGGACTGTGTCCAACCTGATTATTGTGTATCTACCCCAGGGCTGAGAACTGTACTTGGCACATAGTAAGCACTTAACAAATATCACAATTATTATTGTTATTAATAAAACTCATTTATACCTACTTTTTTATTGGTGTGTTTTAAGTATTCACTATATGCCAGGCACATAGTGCTAAGCACTGGAGTAGATATAAGCTAATCAGATTGGACACGGTCTCTGTCCCACCCAGGGCTTACGATTTAAATTCCTATTTCACAGATGAGGCAACTGAGGCCCAGAGGAGTTAAGCGGCTTACCCTAGGTCACACAGCAGACAGATGGCAGAGCCAGAATTAGAACCCAGATCCTTCTGACTCCCAGGCCCATGTTCTCACCACTAGGCCATGCTGCTTTACCAAGCTACTTTGGCGTCATACTCCCTCGAGAGCTTAGTAGAGTTCTGTGCACACAGTAAATGCTTAATTCATTCATTCGTATTTATTGAGCGCTTACTGTGTGCAGAGCACTGTACTAAGCGCTTGGAAAGCACAATTTGGCAACAGTTAGAGACAATCCCTACCCAACGACGGGCTCACAGTTCAGAAGAGTGTGAGTCACATGGTCCTCCATCCTGCCAGGCTGCTAAGCAGACAAGTGGAAGACACCCTAGAGGTGTTTGCTCCTGTTTTTTCACAACAGAGTTATTCTGTTCTGTTTTCTTGCTTGCTTTTCATTATTTGTTAAACACTTGCTCGGCATCAAGGGCTGGGGTAGATACAAGTTAATCAGGATGAATCCAATCCCTGTCGCACCTGGGACTCACATTCTAAGTAGGAGGGAGAACAGGAATCAAATCCCCATTTTGCATTTGAGGAAATAGAGGCCCCGAGAAGTTTGGTGACTTGCCCTAGGTCACAGAGCTGACAAATGGAGGAGCAGGGAGTAGAATCCAGGTTCTCTGACTCCCAGGCCTGTGTTTTTTCTGCTAGGCTGCGCTGGTTCAGGGAATTGGGTGGTTGCTTCCTCAGAAGTCATCAGCCATCTGTCAATCATTGGTCACCCCTCAGTTTGAATCTATCCTGCCAATCAACCAATGGGATTTACTGATAATAATTGTGGTATTTGTTCAGCACTCACTATGTGCCAGGCACTGTATTAAGCGCTGGGGTGGATACAAGCTAATTGGGTTGGACACCTGGGGCTCACAGTCTCCATCCCCATTTTATAGATGAGGGAAATGAGGCAGAGAAGTGAAGTGACTTGCCCAAGGTCACACAGCAGATAAGTGGCAGAGTGGGGATTAGAACCCATGACCTTCTGACTCCCAGGCCTGTGCTCTATACAGTTCTGCTCCTATTGAGCACCTTACTGAATGCTAAGAGAAGCAGCATGGTACAGTGGAAAGAGCCCGGGCTTGGGAGTCAGGGTTCATGGGTTCGAATCCCGACTCTACCGCTTGCCAGCTGTGTGACTCTGGGCAAGTCACTTAACTTCTCTGTGCCTCAGTTACCTCATCTGTAAAATGGGGATTAAAACCGTGAGCCCCACGTGGGACAACCTGATCACCTTGTTTCCCCCAGCGCTTAGAACAGTGCTTTGCACATAGTAAGCGCTTAACAAATAACACCATTCATTTTTTTATTTAAGTACTGCCTAAGACCACAGACAACTTATAGTCTGATGACTCTCTCCCCCTCTAGACTGTAAGCTTGTTGTGGCCAGGGAATGTGTCTATTTATTGTTCTACTGTACTCTCCTGAGTGCTTTGTACAGTGCTTTGCACACAGTAAGCGCTCAATAAATAAGATTGAATGAATGAATGAACGACAGCCCTCCCCTTTAAATAACTTCGGCAGTGTGGGTGCTGTGTTTTCCCAGCTCAGCAACACAAAAGAATCATTCCATTATGGCGAGCGGAAATCTGCTTCGGAGGTCTGAGCTCCTCACGGGCCAATTCTTCAGAGAGGTTGCTTTTCCCGAAAATGAAATCAGAACCCGAAGTCCTCAAATCCAAGATGCCAGTTTACAAATCTCCGCCCCGCCCCCGTTGATTATTGCCTCCCACTCTCTGCTCATCAGTACAACTGGCAGTTTCACTTGGGAGAAAAAGATTTGTCCTGCAAAAGAAATGTTTGCTAATCGGATGGAACAGGGCAGAGGGTTTGAATGTCCTTTTTATCCCTAATTTCTTTCATTTTGTTTTCCGCATGAATTTTTTGTTCTTAGGCATTGGGGGTGAATTTCAAGCTTGTGAAATCTTCTCCCAGACTCTGACCAAGCAGAGATGGTGGAGAGTCAGCCTTTTTCTGTCCCAGGTCATTTCTGAGATGGGATCATAATAATAATAGTGATAATGATGATATTTGTTAAGTGCTTACTATGTGCCAAGCACCGTTCTAAGCGCTGGGATAATTTTACACATGTCCCTCCCTTTCCTCAAGTACCTCCAAGCAATCGTTCAGTGATATAGAGCGCTTACTGTGTGCACAGCACTGTAATAATAATGATGGCATTTGTTCATTCATTCAGTCGTATTTATTGAGTGCTTACTGTGTGCAGAGCACTGTACTAAGCGCTTGGAAAGTAAAATTCGGTCACAGATAGAGACAATCCCTACCCAACAACGGGCTCACAGTCACTGTATGCCAAGCACTATTCTAAGTGCTGGGAAAATTTTTTACATGTCCCTCTCTTTCCTCAAGCACCTCCAAACAATCATTCAGTGTTATCGAGTGCTTACTGTGTGCAGAGCACTGTAATAATGGTGATGGCATTTATTAAGCGCTTACTATGTGCCAAGCAGTGCGCCAAACGCTGGGATTAATTTACGCATGTCCCTGCCTTTCCTCAAGCACCTCCAAGGAATCATTCAATGTTAGCGGGCGCTTACTTTGTGGAGAGCAATGTAATAATGATGATGGTATTTGTTAAGCGCTTACTATGTGCAAAGCACTGTCCTAAGCGCTGGGGGTGGGAGGAAAACAAGGTGATCAGGTTGTCCCACGTGGGGCTCACAGTCTTAATCCCCATTTTCCAGATGAGGTAATTGAGGCCCAGAGGAGTGAAGTGACTTCCCCAGAGTCCCACAGCTGACAAGTGGCAGAGCTGGGATTCGAACCCATGACCCCTGGCCCGGGCTCTTTCCACGCGCTGTACTAAGCATTAGGAAGAGTCCAGTCCAGTGCAGAGAAGCAGCGTGGCAGTATGGGCCGGAAAACGGAGGGGAGATAAGGAGATGGGCATGGAGGCTGATGCAGGAGTTGGAAGTAGGGAAGCAGCGTGGCGCAGTGGAAAAGAGCACGGGCTTTGGAGTCAGGGCTCATGAGTTCGAATCCCAGCTCTGCCACTTGTCAGCTGTGTGACTGTGGGCAAGTCACTTAACTTCTCTGTGCCTCAGTTCCCTCATCTGTAAAATGGGGATTAAGACTGTGAGCCCCACGTGGGACAACCTGATTCCCCTGTGTCTACCCCAGCGCTTAGAACAGTGCTCGGCACATAGTAAGCGCTTAACAAATACCAACATTATTATTATTATTAAGGTTGGAAGTGCTAAGTGGTTGGATCAGCCGGGTAACAGTTTGGACGGAGAGGAAAGGGCAGATTCTGGAGAGGCGGAGGGAGGACGGACGGGATTTGGTGATGGACTGAATAGACGGAGGGAGATGAGGCGGGGATAATGCCGAGGCCGTGGACTTGGGAGCCAGGGAGGATGATGCTGTTACCTATTCATCTCCACATCAAGCAGAAACTCATTCATTCATTCATTCATTCAATAGTATTTATTGAGCACTTACTACGTGCAGAGCACTGTACTAAGCACTTGGAATGTACAAATCGGCAACGATAATAATGTTGGTATTTGTTAAGCGCTTACTATGTGCAGAGCACTGTTCTAAGCGCCGGGGTAGACACGGGTCATTAGATTGTCCCACGCGAGGCTCACGGTCTTCATCCCCATTTTACAGATGAGGTAACTGAGGCACAGAGAAGTTAAGTGAGTTGCCCACAGTCACACAGTTGACAAGTGACGGAGCTGGGATTCGAACCCATGACCTCTGACTCCCAAGCTCGGGCTCTTTCCACTGAGCCACACTGCAATCCCTGCCCCTTGACGGGCTTACAGTCTAATCCTGACCGTTGTCTTTAGAACACTCAGTCAGCTCTCTCTCCCTTCCTAGCCTCACTTCTCTTCAGTGCTTAGAACAGTGCTTGGCACATAGTAAGCGCTTAGCAAGGACCACAGTTATTAATACTACAACCCAGTTCTCACACTTCCTACCACCCAAGCCAACCTTTTCACTCTATCTGCCTCAGCACGGGGCTGGGAGTCAGAAGGTCTTAATCCCCCCTGAGAAGCAGCGTGGCTCAGTGGAAAGAGCCCGGGCTTGGGAACCAGAGGTCATGGGTTTGAATGCCGGCACTGCCACCTGTCAGCTGTGTGACTGTGGGCAAGTCACTTCACTTCTCTGTGCCTCAGTTACCTCATCTGGAAAATGGGGATGAAGACTGTGAACCCCAAGCGGGACAGAGACTGTGTCCAACCTGATTTGTTTGTATCCACCCCAACGCTTACTAAAGTGCCTGGCGCATAGTAAGCACTTAACAAACACTATTATTATTATTGTTATTATTCTAATTTTAACTCTGTTTATTCCTCTGTCTGTAATATATTTTAATGTCCATCTCCCCTACTGCTCCTTGAGGGCAGTGTTCGTGTCTATCAATTCTACTGTGCTCTCCCAAGTGCTCAGCAAAGAGTGAGCACACAATAAATAGTAGCATTATTTAATTAAATGATTTTTAGTCACAAAGATGAAATGGTTTACCTGAAGTCTGGTGCTAATTTGGGTCTCTGTGCCCCCTCTTGACCTCTCCTACCCATCCTGCTCCAGCTCTTATCTCGATACCCCAATTAGAGAGTCCCCCTCTACCCTTTTATTCACCCTTCCCTCGGCCCCTCAGTAAACAATCGATCCTATTAGGGAAAAGTGAACTAAGGCTTACTATGAATTCCAGCCTTTCAGGTCCCATTCCTCATCTGGAGATGGAAATTGCTTTAAACTGTAATTGAATCTGCCCAACAGAAGAATGGGAAAAAAAAATACTGTGTCATCAATGTATGATTTAATTCCCAGATCTTTAGAAGAGGGAGGAGATCTCAGAGTTGGGCTAATTTTCCATCCAGGGCAACACAGATGTGGAAACTTTGGCCAAACGATGCCTAGCCTGTTTCCAGTTTGCAGATTCCTGGGACCCAGATGAGACCAAAATACAGCGTCGCTTGTTGGGATGGAACAGGGAAATTATTTTATGCTTTCCAAAGTAAATAGGATATTTTCATTTGAAGGGGAAAGGAGGCCAATCAAAATACCGTGCCTGGTCACTACATGAGGAAACAGAGTAGAGATTTGAATTATCTATCGCTCAGTCGATCGTATTTACTGAGTGCTTCCTGTGTGTAGAGCACTGTACTAAGTGCTTGGGAGATAACAATATACCAGATACATTCCCTAAATGTAGAGAAGCAGTGTGGAAAGAGCCCGGGCTTGGGAGTCAGAGGTCATGGGTTCAAATCCCTGCTCAGCCACTTGTCAGCTGCATGACTTTGGGCAAGTTACTTAACTTCTCTGTGCCTTAGTTACCCCATCTGTAAAATGGGGATTAAGACTGTGAGCACCACATAGGACAACCTGATCACCTTGTATCCTCCCCAGCTTAACGTCTCTGTGCCTCAGTTACCCCATCGGTTAAATGGGGATTATGACTGTGAGCCCCACGTGGGACAACCTGATCACCTTGTATCCTCCCCAGTGCTTAGAACAGTGCTCTGCACATAGTAAGCTCTTATCAAATGTCATCATTATTCCAGAGCTTAAAACAGTGCCTTGCACATAGTGCTTAACAAATACCATCCTTATAAATACCAAAGTGATGTGTTACTTCATCCCAGCCTCTGACTTCTATTTTGGGGGATACAAATTCCTGTTTTTGATCAGTGATTTAGAGAGGCACTGCTTTTAAAGAAGAAGTTTGTCCTAGTGGAAAAAGCACGGGCCTGAAAGTCAGAAGATCTGGGTTCTAATTTGGGCTCTACCACTCACCTGCTGTGTGACCTTGGGCAAGTCACTTAAGTTCTCTGTGCCTCAGTTCCTCCTCTGAGAAATGGGGATTCAGTATCTGTTCACTTAAACTGTGAACGCTTTGTGGGACAAGGTCTGTGTCCAAACTGATTATCTTATATCTACTCCAGCGCTTAGTACAGTGCTTGGCACAGAGTAAACGTTTATCAAATACCAGAAATATCATTAGGTATTATTATCAATCTCACAGGAATAATGTGAGATTTTTTTAAAAAGGTAAAAATCTATTAAAGGCTTTGGAGGAACTATTCATTCATTCAGTCGTAGTTATCAGAGAAGCAGCGTGGCTCAGTGGAAAGAGCCCGGGCTTGGGAGTCAGAAGTCATGGGTTCTAATCGCGGCTCTGCCACTTGTCAGCTGTCTGACTTTGGGCAAGTCACTTCCCTTCACTGGGCCTCAGTTACCTCATCTGTAAAATGGGAATTAAGTCTGTGAGCCCCATTTGGGACCACCTGATTACCTTGTATCTGCCTCAGCTCTTAGAACAGTGCTTGGCACATAGTAAGCCCTTAACAAATATCATTATTATTATTATTATTATCATTCCCTGGGCCTCAGTTCACTCATCTGGAATATGGGAATTGATTCTGTGAACCCCACATGGGACGGGACTGTGTCTGACCCGATTAGCTTGTAATAATAATAATAATAATAATAATAATAATGTTGGTATTTGTTAAGCGCTTACTATGTGCAGAGCACTGTTCTAAGCGCTGGGGTAAACACAGGGGAATCAGGTTGTCCCACGTGGGGCTCACAGTCTTAATCCCCATTTTACAGATGAGGGAACTGAGGCACAGAGAAGTTAAGTGACTTGCCCACAGTCACACAGCTGACAAGTGGCCGAGCTGGGATTCGAACTCATGAGCCCTGACTCCAAAGCCCGTGCTCTTTCCACTGCGCCACGCTGCTTCTCCCCTAGTGCTTAGTACAGTGCCTGGCTCATGATAAACACTTAACAAATGCCATAATTATTAATTATTATCATTATTATATTGTGTTTTCCCAGGTTTTTAGTACTGTACCATGCACACAGTAAGCACTCAATGACCACCATTGATTTCTGGATTGATTGTCCCAGAGGGGCTGCCGCATAAGTATGTAATATCATGGTACTCCTTAACACTTTCTATGTCCCAGGCACTGGGATAGATACAAGCTAATCAGTTGGACACAGTCCTTGTCTTCATTGTAATTATTGTTAATGGTATTTGTTAAGCCCTTTTTCATTCATTCATTCATTCAATAGTATTTATTGAGCGCTTACTATGTGCAGAGCACTGTACTAAGCACTTGGAATCAACAAGTCGGCAACAGATAGAGACAGATTCTGCCATTTGACGGGCTTACAGTCTAATCGGGGGAGACGGGCAGACGAGAACAATGGCGATAAATAGAGTCGAGGGGAAGAACATCTCGTAAAAACAATAGCAACTAAATAGAATCGAGGCGATGTACATCTCATTAACAAAATAAATAGGGTAATGAAGATATATACAGTCGAGCAGACGAGTACAGTGCTGAGGGGATGGGAAGGGAGGGGGGAGGAGCAGAGGGAGATGGGGGGAGAAGAGGGTTAGCTGCGGAGAGGTGAAAGGGGGGTGGTAGAGGGAGTAGAGGGAGAAGAGGAGCTCAGTCTGGGAAGGCCTCTTGGAGGAGGTGAGTTTTAAGTAGGGTTTGGAAGAGGGGGAGAGAATCAGTTTGGCGGAGGTGAGGAGGGAGGGCGTTCCGGGACCGCGGGAGGACATGGCCCGGGGGTCGACGGCGGGATAGGTGAGACCGGGGGACGGTGAGGAGGTGGGCGGCGGAGGAGCGGAGCGTGCGGGGTGGGCGGTAGAAAGAGAGAAGGGAGGAGAGGGAGGAAGGGGCAAGGTGATGGAGAGCCTCGAAGCCTAGAGTGAGGAGTTTTTGTTTGGAGCGGAGGTCGATGGGCAACCACTGGAGATGTTTAAGAAGGGGAGTGACGGGCCCAGAGCGTTTCTGCGGGAAGATGAGCCGGGCAGCGGAGTGAAGAATAGACCAGAGCGGGGTGAGAGAGGAGGAAGGGAGATCAGAGAGAAGGCCGACACGGTAGTCTAGCCGGGATATAACGAGAGCCCGTCGCGGTAAGGTAGCTGTCTGGGTGGAGAGGAAAGGGCGGATCTTGGCGATATCGTAAAGATGAGACTGGCAGGTCTCGGTGTCGGATACGACGCGTGGGATGAACAAGAGAGATGAGTCAAAGATGACACCGAGGTCGTGGACCCGAGAGACGGGAAGGATGGTCGTGCCATCCACGGTGATAGGGAAGTCTGGGAGAGGACCGGGCTCGGGAGGGAAGATGAGGAGCTCAGTCTTGCTCACGTTGAGTTTTAGGTGGCGGGCCGACATCCAGGTGGAGACGTCCCGGAGGCGGGAGGAGATGCGAGCCCAAAGGGAGGGAGAGGACAGGGGCGGCGATGTAGATCTACCTGTCATCTGTGTAGAGATGGTAGTCGAAGCCGTGAGAGCGTATGAGCTCACCGAGGGAGTGAGTGTAAATGGAGAACAGAAGAAGGCCAAGAACTGACCCTTGAGGAACTCCAACAGTTAAAGGATGGGAGGGGCAGGAGGCGCCTGCGACTTCCCCTTCCAGGTATCGCCCTATCTCCCTTCTACCTTTCCTTTCCAAAATCCTAGAACGAGTCTTCTACAATCGCTGCCTTAAATTCCTCAACTCCAACTCTCTCCCGGACCCCCTCCGATCTGGTTTCCGTCCCCTCCACTCTACCGAGACCGCTCTCTCTAAGGTCACCCGTGACCTCCTTCTTGCCAAATCCAACGGCTCCTACTCCATTCTAATCCTCCTTGACCTCTCTGCTGCCTTTGACACTGTGGACCATCCCCTCCTCCTCCACACCTTATCTCACCTTGGCTTCACGGACTCCGTCCTCTCCCGGTTCTCCTCTTATCTCTCTGGCCGGTCATTCTTGGTCTCCTTTGCAGGTGCCCTTACTATGTGCCAGGCACTGTACTAAGCGCTGGGATGGATACAAGATAATCAGGTTGGACACAGTCCCTTTCCCACAATGGGGCTCACAGTCGTAATCTCCATTTTCATTCGTTCATTCAATTGTATTTATTGAGCGCTTACTGTGTGCAGAGCATTGTACTAAGAGCTTGGAAAGTACAATTTGGCAACAGAGACAATCCCTACCCAACAACAGGCTCACAATCTAGAAGGGGGGAAACAGACAACAAAACAAAGCAAAACAAGTAGATAGGCATCAATAACATCAGTACAAATAAATAGAATTGTATACACATCATTAATAAAATAAATAGAATAATAAATGTATACATAAATACACAAGTGCTGTGGGGTGGGGAGGGGAGTAGAGCAAAGGGCGGGAGTCGGCACAGTAGAGGAAAAGGGGGGTTCAGTGTGGGAAGGCCTCCTGGAGGAGGTGAGCTCTCAGTAGGGCTTTGAAGAGGGGAAGAGAGTTAGTTGGGCGGAGATGAGGAGGGAGGGCGTTCCGGGACAGAGGGAGGACGTGGGCCAGGGATCGATGGCGGGACAGTCGAGAACGAGGCCCAATGAGGAGGTGAGCGGCGGCAGAGGAGCGGAGTGTGTGGGCTGGGCTGGAGAAGAGATGTAGGTGGCCTGCACTGTGAGGAGTCTCGTGAAAAGATGGAGACAAGGTGGAAGAGGGAACGACAAGTTTGAAAAAAGAACAAGCTTCTGTGGGCGCATTTTGTGTTTCAGGGGACCAGTGGAAGGTGGTGGCGAGGAGGAATTGTGAGGACACAAGACTGTCTGTCTCCCCCTCTAGGCTGTAAGCTCAGTGTGGGCAGGGAATGGGTCTGTTTATTATTCTATTATACTCTCCCAAGTGCTTAGTACGGTGGTCTGCACATAATAAGTTCTTTAGCACGGCTTAGTGGAAAGAGCACAGGTTTGGGAGTCTGAGGACATGGGTTCTAATCCCAGCTCTGCCACTTGTCTGCTGTGGGCAAGCCACTGAACTTCTCTGTGCCTCAGTTACCTCAACTGCAAAATAGGGATGGAGATTGTGAGCCCCACATGGGACAATCTGATTACCTTGTATCTACTCCAGTGCTTGGAACAGTGCTTGGCACATAGTAAGCACTTAACAAATAACATAATAATAATAATTAGTAGTAGTAGTATAAGCACTAAATAAATATGGCTGAATGAAAGAAGGAATGAAGGAAGGAAGCAGGGTAGGGTGTTAGGAAGGCTGGATAAGTAAAGACAAAAATAAATGTAATGGCTTCCCTGGTTGACGGTTGCCAGGCACTGGGAGATTTTCTTCATTCCAGGCAGTCAGTCGTATTTATTGAGTGCTTTCTGTGTGCAGAGCACTGTACTAAGCGCTAGGGAGAGTACATTAGAACAATATAGCAGATGCATTTCCTGCCCACAACCAGCCAACAGCTAGGAAGAAGACCAGCTGCCATGGAATGCTTTTGAGAGTCTAAACAGTATCAAATACTCTATGGGGTATTCAGTAAATAGAGGTGCCCTTCATTTGAAAGACAATATTGATGATGGTTACATTGTTTCAGTGGGTGTGTATCTCCCTGAAGAAGAATTCATTCATTCAATCATATTTATTGAGCGCTTACTGTGTGCAGAACACTGTACTGACCCCTTGCGAGGCCTAGTGGCAAGAGCATGGTCTTGGAACACAGAGGTGTTGGGTTCTAATCCCACCTCCGCCACTTGTCTGGTCTGTGTCCTTGGGCAAGTCACTTAATTTCTCTGTGCCTTAGTTACCTCATCTGTAAAATGGGGATTGAGACTGTAGGCCCCACGTGGGACAAGCTGATCACCTTATATCTACCCCCAGTGCTTAGAATAGTGCTTGGCACATAGTAAGCGCTTAACAAATGCCATTATTATCATTATTACAATTCAGCAACAACTAGAAACAATCCCTGCCCACAACAGGCTCACAGTCGAGAATCTTTTGCACATTTATACATGTTTTTCCTTGAAAGTAAAGGTGTGCACGTTGTCTCACCTTGAGCCATTTTGAGTGAGCACCGCTCTGACCCTAATGGTTGGAAGAGGACATGTCCTACCCCCAGCAGGACACATACTTTTGTTGTTTTTGCACTTGTGGTGACGGTTTGCACCGAGTCATCCCCACACTCTCTTGTCCCGAGTCTCCCGGTGCCCAGTGCGAGATTCATTCATTCAATCGTTATTTATTGAGTGCTTACTCTGTGGAAAGCACTGTACTAAGCTTTTGGGAAAGAATAATAAAGGGAGCATTTCAGGACGACACAGAAGGGAGTTGAAGGAAAGGATAAAAGGGCTTAGTCTGTCCCTTCCTCTAGACCGGAAGCTCCTTTGTAGGCAGGGAACGTATTTAACAGCTCTAATAATAATAATAATAATGTTGGTATTTGTTAAGCGCTTATTATGTGCCGAGCACTGTTCTGAGCGCTGGGGTAGACATAGGGGAATCAGGTTGTCCCACGTAGGGCTCACAATCTTAATCCCCATTTTACAGATGAGGGAACTGAGGCACAGAGAAGTTAAGTGACTTGCCCACAGTCACACAGCCGACAAGTGGCAGAGCTGGGATTTGAACTCATGAGCCCTGACTCCAAAGCCTGTGCTCTTTCCACTGAGCCACGCTGCTTCTCTGTTATATCGTACTCTCCCAAGTGCTTAGTACAGTGCTCTGCACTCAGTAAGAACTCAATAAATACCATTGAGTGAACAAATAAATTCGATCGATTGTTTAATTGAGGTCAGACATAGTCCCGTCCTCACCAAGGGCTCACACTCTAAGTAGGAGGGAAAATGGGCATCGAATCCCCATTTTACAGTTGTGGAAACCGAGGCACCGAGAAATTAAGTAACTTGCCCACGGTTACATAGCAGGCAAGTGGTGGTGTCGGGATTAGAACCCAGGTCCACAAATTTCCAGGGCTGTGCTCTTTCTACTACATCTGGATTTAGTCTGCTTTGGAGCTGGTAACTTCAAGAGCAGTTCTGCTGCTTATTGTTCTAAAGAAAGCTTTCGTGTTGATCTCCTGCTGTTGTGGCTAGTGTTCTCCCCTGGTTAGTCTATAAGCTTTTGGCATTTTATGTCTCGTTCTTCCCGTGGGACCATTGTTTTCATGTTTAATACAAAACATCAATAATTAAATAGCCAGTGTCGACACACGAGCCTTCCCTGGTGCTTAACTTTGAAAGAGCAGGTGCCCCACCATGAGAAGACCTGGGTTCTGATACCGACTCTGCCACTGGCCTGCTGTGTGACCGTGGGCAAGTCGCTTCACTTCTCTGAGCCTCGGTTTCCTCATACCTGTCTCTGCTGCTCAGATGATGTTTCGCCTCTAAAACCTCCAATGGCTGTCCATCTATTTCTGCATTAAACAGAAACTCCTTACCATTGGATTTAAGGCATTCAATCAACTCTCTCCCTACTACTCCACCGCACTCCTCTAATGGCAACCTACTTACCGTAATCCAATCTCATTTGTCTTTGTTCACACCGTCCCTCTGGCCTGGAACTCCCTCCTTCTTTATATTTGACAGACCACCATTCTTCCTATCTTAAAAACCCTACTAATAAATCTCACCTCCTCCAAGAAGCCTTCCTTCATTAAACTCTCATTTCCCCACCCTATATACCCTCCCTTCTGTGTCTCTATGCACTTGGGTCTCTACCCCTTAAGCACTTTGTTACTCTCTCCATTCCCACGGGACTTTTTTATGGCATTTGTTAAGCGTTTACTACATTCCAAGCACCTTATTAAGTGTTGGGGTAATAATAATAATGATGGGGTAGATACAAGGCAATCAGGGTGTCTCACATGGGGCTCACAGTCTTACTCCCCATTTTATTCATTCATTCATTCATTCAATAGTATTTATTGAGCGCTTACTATGTGCAGAGCACTGTACTTAGCACTTGGAATGTACAAATCGGCAACAGATAGAGACAATCCCTGCCCATTGACGGGCTTACAGTCTAATCGGGGGAGACAGACAAAAACAATAGCAATAAATGGAATCAAGGGGATGGACATCTCATTAAAACAATAGCCATAAATAGAATCAAGGGGATGGACATCTCATTAACAAAATAAATAGGGTAATAAAAATATATACAAATGAGCGGACGAGCATAGTGCTGAGGGGAGGGGAATGGAGGGGGGAGGAGCAGAGGGAACTGAGGCACGGAGACGTTAAGTGACTTGCCCTAAGTCACACTGCTGATAAGTGGCGGAACCAGGATTAGACACTTCCTCTGACTCCCAAGCCCGGACTCCTGCCACTAAGTCATGCTGCTTCTCTAGAAGATACGAGATATCTGGTTGGACACAGTCCCTGACCCACATGGGGCTCACTGTCTTAATCCCCATTTTACAAAATGAGGTAACTGAGACCCAGATAGGTTAAGTGATTTGTCCAAGGTCACCCAGCAGACGAGTGGCTGAACTGGGATTAGAACTCGGGTCCTCTGGCTCCTAGGTCCGGGCTCTTTTCAGGACACCACACTATTTATATCCTTATATCCACAATCGTGGACATACCAACTCTATTATATTCTCCCAAGTGCTTAGTAGAGTGCTTTGCACCTAAGTAAGTGCCAAATAAATACCATTGGTTGATTGTTTGATTGGGGATTCAATGCCTGTTCTTTCTCTGATTTACACTGTGAGTCCCATGTAGGATAGAGACTGCATCCCACCCGGTTATCTTGGATCTACCCCAGCGCTTAGGACAGTGTTTGGCACATACCATGATCGAGACCATAATGAATGCTATTATTTTGCTCTCTGTGTTATTTGTTAAGTGCTAAGCAGCATGGCTTAGCAGATAGAACATGGACCTGGGAGTCAGAAGGACCTGGGTTCTAATCCTGGCTCTGACACATTTCTGCAGGGTGACCTTGGTCAAGTCATTTCACTTCTCTGGGCCTCAGTTACCCCATCTGTAAAATGTGGATTAAGTCTGTGAGCTCCATGTGGGACAGAGACTGTGTGCAACCCAATTAGCTTGTATCTACCCCAGTGCTTTAAACAGTGCTTGACACATAGTAAGCACTTAACAAATACCATCATTTTTATTATTAATTAACAAATACTGCAATAAGATATAAGTTTTGGGAATAATTTATATATTCATACACAAAAGAGTCAGAGGAAAGGCTCCATCCTCTCCTTGTGAGCAAGGAATGTGTCTACCAACTCTGTTATAATAATGGTATTTGTTACCATTGTAAGCCAAGCACTGTTCTAAGCACTGGGGTAGATACAAGGTAATTGAGTTGTCCCACGTGGGGCTCACAATCTTTATCCCCATTTTACAGATGAGGTAACTGAGGCACAGAGAAGTTAAGTGACCTGCCCAAGGCCACACAACAGACAGGTGGTGGAGCCGGGATTAGAACCCACATACTCTCCCAAGCCTGTGCTCTTTCCACTAAGTCACGCTGCTTATACTGTCCCAAGTGCTTAGAACAGTGTTCTGTACACAGTAAGTGCTCAATAAATACCACTGATAGATCGATTGATCCTAGGCTTTAATACTTCTATAGAAAGAACGGTTCCAACCGCTACAGTTTGCCAGTTTGCTGTTTACGAACATCAAAGTGGCAAGTTTCAGAAGTGTAATATACAAACGGTGTCCTGTGCCAGAGAGTTTCAGACTGGAGGGCTTTTTCATTCCAATTTAGCACCCTATTCAAAGAGATTCACATTCATCTAATGTATTCATTCCCCAGATGAGAAATTGAGCGAAGATGGTTGCATGCTGATTAAAGTGGGATTTTCAAACATTTAATTTGTCCTTCACTGTTGTGTTGTTTCAGAAACTGGAGCACAAGGAAGTGTTAGTTGGCTTGTTGTTCCTGATTTTCCCTTTCATCCCAGCCAGCAATCTCTTCTTCAGGGTGGGTTTTGTGGTGGCGGAGAGAGTCCTATACATGCCTAGGTAATTATCACACATGCTTTCCTTTTTTAATGGCGTCTCCCCTCCTCCCCCCTCTCCGACCCCTCCCTCTTCTTTCCCATTTCTCTACCCAGAAAGACGGATTTTTTGCGTCCGTGCAAATGACCCAAGAAAAAGTCATCCCAGCGGTTGTCAAAGAATAGTCCCAACAGCCTCGAAAACACGATGGCAGGGGATGTTTTCCCCGACTAAGCCCTCCTTTCCTCTTCTTCCACTCCCTTTTGCGTCACCCTGACTCGCTCCCTTTATTCATCCCCCCTCCCAGTCCCCCAGCCCTTACGTCCATATCTGTCATTTATTCATTTCTATTAATGTCTCCCCTTCTAGACTGAGCTTGTCAGGGGCAGGGAATGTGTCTGTTTATTGTTGTATCGTACTCTCTCCAGTGCTTAGTGCAGAGCTCTGCAGCCAGTAAGCGCTCAATAAATAAATAGAATAAAGAGAAGCGGCATGGCTCAGGGGAAAGAGCACGGGCTTGGGAGTCAGAGGTCATGGGTTCGAATCTAGGCTCTGCCACTTGTCAGCTGTGTGACTGTGGGCAAGCAGTGTGGCTCAGTGGAAAGAGCCCGGGCATGGGAGTCAGAGGTCATGGGTTCGAATCCCACCTCTGCCACTTGTCAGCTGTGTGACTGTGGGCAAGTCACTTCACTTCTCTGTGCCTCAGTTACCTCATCTGTAAAATGGGGATTAACTGTGAGCCTCACGTGGGATGACCTGATTACCCTGTATCTACCCCAGCGCTTAGAACAGTGCTCTGCACATAGTAAGCGCTTAACAAATACCAACATTATTATTATTAACTTCTCTGTGCCTCAGTTACCTCATCTGTAAAATGAGGATTAAGACTGTGAGCTTCACATGGGACAACCTGATTACCCTGTATCTCCCCCAGCGCTTCGAACAGTGCTCTGCACATAGTAAGCGCTTAACAAATACCGACATTATTATTATTAAATACGATTGACCGACTGACTAAATGATTGAACAGAACCAACTTCCCACATCTCCCGTTCCATTACTTCACATCCGTCCAGTGTTCTGAGTGTTTTGGAAAGTTTTCCCCTTTAATTTTCTGTGTTGTCAGTCATCATTCAACCCAAAGTTTCCATCTAAGCCCCTAGACTGAATGGAACATAAAATAATGGTCTAGAAATATTTTTGGAACTCATAGAGTCATAAATTATGTCCAGCTAAGTGGTAACAGTAATTAATGGTAATTACGGTGGCTTTGATTTCCCCCTTCCCACTTTACAAGTTGGAAGAGCTACAAGGGAGTTTGGCCTTGAAAGAGAAACTAATGCATTTTCTTAATTACAAAAGACCTTCAGGTATGACAGACGACATGATGTCACTTGGATTTCAAAATATCTTAACTCTGCTGCACCTGGTCTGCACTCTTGAGAAATGTTCGAGGGTAGACAAGACAATCCTGTTCTCTCATCGGCAGTGGCTGCGTTATAGAAATTTCTTTTTAAAGACTAGCTAAGTCTTTCTTCTCAACTGTAAGGTGGCATGTTTGGGGTTGGGCTAGTGATCCTCAACAATAGGGAGTAGTTCTTTCATTCATTCATTCATTTATTCAATCATATCTATTGAGCACTTCTGTGTGCAGAGCACTGTACCAAGCGCTTGGAAAGTACAATTCGGCAACACATAGAGACATAAGCCCCCACTGGACTATGGTAATTTAACAGTGACATATAGTGTAAGAGTTGCAACTAGTATGGGAATAGTTTTTTTAATAATAATAATGTTGGTATTTGTTAAGTGCTTACTATGTGCTGAGCGCTGTTCTAAGCGCTGGGGTAGATACAGGATAATCAGGTTGTCCCACTGGAGGCTCACAGTATTAATCCCCATTTTACAGATTCATTCATTCAATAGTATTTATTGAGCGCTTATTATGTGCAGAGCACTGTACTAAGCACTTGGAATGTACAAATCGGCAACCGAGAGAGACAGTTCCTGCCCTCTGACGAGCTTACAGTCTAATCGGGGGAGACGGGCAGACAAGAACAATGGCAATAAATAGAGTCAAGGGGAAGAACATCTCATAAAAACAATGGCAAATAAATAGGATCAGGGTGAGGTAACTGAGGCATCGAGAAGTTAAGTGACTTGCCCAAAGTCACACAGCTGAGGTGTGGCAGAGCCGGGAGATTCCCAGACTAGTAACAACTCACTTTAGTTTCCTAGGATTGACTGAGTGGGGGGGTGGGGTGGAGGGTAACTTACACTATGGGTCCAATTCCATCTTTCTTTAGGCGCTTCCCTAGATTCAATCAATCAAGCAGTGGTATTTATTGATCGCTTGCTGTGTGCAGAGCATTGTACTAAACACTTGGGAGAGTATAATATAGCAAAAACAGGCACATTCTTATCTTTTGTGAGTCCCTGTACTCTCTCGCCCAAGTGTTTAGTACAGTGGTCTGCACATAATAAACACTCAATAAATACCACTGATACGTTGATTGATTGATTGAAGTAATTGACTGCATTCTTAAGAGACTCTGATTTCCCTTGGTGGAAGTTAACTGGAGAACTGTACATCTCCTCCAAGAGGCCTTCCCTGACTAAGCCCTCATTTCCTCTTCTGTTCCCGCTCCTTCTCCATTCCCTTCTGTGTCCCCCTTGCACTTGGATTTGCTCCCTTTGTTCACCTCTCCCTCAGCCCCACACCACTTACGTCCATATCCAGAATTATTTATTTCTATTAACGTCTTCCTCCCCCCCCAGACCGTAATCTCATCGTGTGCATGGAACGTAGTCTGTCATATTGTTATACTAAGCTCTCCCAAGGGCTTGGTACAGTGCTCTGCACACAGTAAGCATTCAATAAATACGGCGGATTGGCGATGGATCGATTGTACACATTTTGCTTACAGAGACTAGTTCGCAATCCAATGGGGTTGGATTAAGCATTTGGCTCCTTAATTCATGGTGTTTGCTCAGTGATTATTAACCTTGGGATACTTATGTGTAAGAGTAGACCTACTGGGAATGTCTTGTCTTATGCCGTCGAGTCGTCTCCGACCCGTAGCGACACATAGCGAGGAAGCATCTCTCCCAGAACGCCCCGCCTCCATCTGCAATGGTTCTGGTAGTGATCTGGAGAGTTTTCTTGGTCAAAATACAGAAGGGGTTGATCATTGCCTCCTTTCGCACAGTCAACTCGAGCCTCTGCCCTCGACTGCCGTGCCACCGCTGCCCAGCACGGGGGAATTTTGACTCGTAGCAGATGGCCTGCCGCTCGCTAGCCACCGGCCAAGCTAGGAATGGAACGGACAGGCCTCTGCTTGACTCTCCTTCCTGTAGTCGAGACTGGTAGAGGACTGGAAATTCTCCAGGTGTGACCCGGAGAGGCCTATTGGGAATACTAATACAAATAATACCAGGACTACTACTACTACTAATGATGATAATGAGTGGTATTTGTTAAGCACTTACTACGTGCTAGGTTCTGTGCTTAGCACTGGGGTAGATACAAGATAATGAGGTTGCAGGCAATTCTTTTCTCACATGAGGTAAGTAGTCAAAGTGGGAAGTATTTCAAGGTAAGGGAGGTATTTCAAGGTAAGCAGGAGGTAAGTCAAGTATTTCCTCCCTGTGAAAAGCTGAGGAAACTGAGGTATAGAGGAATTAAGTGTCTTCATTCATTCATTCTTTCAGTCATATTTATTGAGGACTTACTGGGTGCAGAACACTGTACTAAGCACTTGAGAGAGTATTGCAGAACCATAAACAGACACACCCCTGCCCACAATGAGTTTTTATTATCATTATTATTAAGTTCCATCGAGTCATTTCTGATTCAGAGCGACTCCATGGATATATTTTCTCCAGAACGTGCTGACCTCTGCCATAATCTGCACCCTTTCTAATGGTTCTTTTGTTATCGTTGTTATGGTCTCTATCTGTCTAGCTGCCTTTCTGCCTTTTCCACCTTTTCCCTGGACTTTTCCTAGTATTAGTGTCTTCTCCAGAGAATGGGTCCTCCTGATTTTGGCTCCAAAATATGCTAATCTAAGTCGAGTTATTTGGCCTTCTAAAGACCACTTTGGTTTAATTTGCTTCAAAATCCATGTATTTGCAAAAGCTTTCTCCAACACCACATTTCACAAGAATCGATTTTCTTTCTATCCTGTTTTTTCACTGTCCAACTTTCAGATCCATACATTGTCACTGAAAACACCACAGTGAGCTTACCCAAGTGGCAGAGATTAGAACCGAGGTCCCCTGCCTCCCAGCCTTATGTTCTTTGCACTAGACCACACTGCTTCTCTATCACTAACCTTATCGCCAAATGATGAAGCCTTAGGTCAAAATGTTTTCTCGTTGCTGTTGAAAGTGGAGCACCGTTATAATTCTGGCAGTAACATTCCTTCACGGTTAAAACATCTTAAGGCCTGGGAATCAGAGCACCTGGGTTCTATTCCAGGCTCTAGTACTTGGCCTGCTGTGTGAACTTCTGTCTGCATCAGTTTCCTCAACTGTTTTATGGGGCTTCAATATCTGCTGAGCTTCCTTAAACTGTAAACCCTATGTGGAGCAGGGATTGGGTCTGATCTGATCATCTTTTATCTATGCCAGCTCCTTTTACAGTGCTTGGCATAGAGTGAGTGCCCAATAATAGTAATAATGATGAAGATGATGGTATTTGTTAAACGCTTACTATGCGCCAAGCACTGTTCTGAGCACGGGGGTAGATACAAGATCATCAGGTTGTCCCATGTGGGGCTCACAGTCTCAATCCCCATTTTACAGATGAGGTAACTGAGGCACAGAGAAGTGAAGTGACTTGCCCAAAATCAGAGAGCTGTCAGGTGGCGGAGCCAGGATTAGAACCCATGACCCGACTCCCAAGCACCCGACTCCCAAGCCCGTGCTCTTTCCACTAAGCCGCACTGTTTCTCCAACAAATGCTATTATTATTATTATTACTCCACTTATTCGTGTTTCCATAATCTTGCAGACTGGCTCCTTTATCGTGTTCTTCCTGCTCTATTTGTCAATAAGAGTCTTCTTGATTTTTATTAGACTGTAAGCTTCTTAAAGGCAGTAATTTGTACTCTTCCAAATAGTATCGGGCTCAGCACCCAATAGAAGCTCACTAAATCGTATTCATCGATTGACGTCGTGGGCAGGAATTGTCACTGCTTATTGTTGTGTTGTACTTTCTCAAGTGCTTATTGCTGTGCTCTGCACAAAGTAAGAGATCAATAAATACGGTTGAATGAAATACGACTGAGTGAATGGACTAACTCAAGGAGAAAAATTTCTGCCTTTGAATTCCCTCACTCTTTAAGAGCTTGTTAGACCCTCAACTAAAGTAGTAGGCCAGAAAAAAATCCTTGAAAAATAACAATCTGAAATCTCATTGCAAACCTCTCTACCAGTTCACGCTCTACCAATCAATCAGTTAATCGATTGATGGTATTGATTGAGCTCTTAGTGTGTGCAGAGCACTGTACTGAGCTCTTAGGAGAGGACTCTCCAGAATTTGGCTTCATGCCTTGCGTTTTTTTAATGGCATTTGTTAATGGCATTTGTGTACCAGCCACTGTACTGAACACAGAGGTGGCTACAGGCTAATCAGGATTGGCCACGGTTCATCTCCCACGTGGGACTCACAATCTTAAATCACCATTTTCCAGTACCATTTTAACAGTAATAATAGCATTTTGTTTTATATGAGACTCTTATTCCATAGCCTTTCAGCTCTCTCTTTTCCAGGCTAGATTGTCCCAATTCCTCTAAATTATTCATCCAGATTCTATTTTCTAACTCTTTAATAATCTCTACAGTTGTCATCTTAGGGGAGCTTAGCGAATGCTCTCTTACCTAGCAGGAAAAGCTCAGGGTTATTCACGTGAAGGGGCATGAGCAGCTCATTAGCTCTTGTACGTGAGCTATGTCAGGGTTGTCAAATTCCAGTTTTCTGGGGAGCGGAATTTCTTCCCCTGAGAAAAGCACCGGTGCCTCGTGTTTAGATTTGTGGATTGAGGGACAGGTTCCTGATGGAGTCATTGGTCCAGACTTAGGAATCCATTCCTAAAAATGAAAATGTCCTGCCCCATTCATTCATTCATTAGTCAATCAATCAGTGATATTGATTAATTCAGTCATTCATTCAGTCGTATTTATTGAGCGCTTACTGTGTGCAGAGCGCTGAAGTAAGGGCTTGGGAGAGTATAATATAGCAATAAACAGACACATTCCCTGCCCACAACGAGCTTATAGTCTAGGCACATGGGGAGACAAATCAATAAATGGCAGATATGTACGTAAGTGCTGTGGGTCTGGGAGTGGGATAAAACAAAGGAAGCAAGTCAGGGTGATGCAGAAGGGAGTGGGAGATGAGGAAAGGTGGGGGCTTAGTCTGGGAAGGCCTCTTGGAGGAGTTGGACCTTCAATAGGGGCTTTGAAGTGGGGGAGAGTCACTGTCTGGCAGATTTGAGGAGGGAGGACATTCCAGGCCAGAGGCAGGACGTGGGCCAGCGGTCGACAGCAGGACAGGCGAGAACGAGGCCCGGTGAGAAGGTCATCATCGAAGGAGCAGAGTGTGTGGGCTGGGATGTAGGAGGAGAGTAGCAAGGTGAGGTAGGAGTGGGGAAAGGTGAAGGAAAGCTTTCAAGCCAAAGGTGAGGAGTTATTGTTTGATGTGGAGATAGAGTGCTTACTGTTTGTAGAACAGTGTACTAAGTGCTTGGGAGAGTACAACAAAAGGACCGAGCATATTTTGGACCAAGTGGAGGTGTCCCGCCCCACTACAGTCAATCCACCAATCCATGATATTTATCGAGCATTTACTATGTGCAGAGTACTGTACTAAAAGCTTGGGAAAGTACAGTGCAGCAGAGTTGGCGGACACATTTCCCGCCCACATCAAGCTTACAGTCTAGAAGGAACTGTTAAGGCTTCCTATTCTGGACACCAACTACTACTACTACTACTAATAATAATGTTGGTATTTGTTAAGCGCTTACTATGTGCAGAGCACTGTTCTAAGCGCTGGGGTAGACACAAGGGAATCAGGTTGTCCCACGTGGGACTCACGGTCTTAATCCCCATTTTACAGATGAGATAACTGAGGCACAGAGAAGTTAAGTGACTTGCCCAAAGTCACACAGCTGACAGGTGGCAGAGTCAGGATTCGAACCCATGATCTCTGACTCCAAAACTCTGACTCCAGAGTTCGCGTAGGAAGAATGGACCCCATTTCCTTCTTTCTTCCTCTGCCTCCTTGCTTCTCTTTCATTTCCTTTTTTTAAAAATGGTATTTGTTAAGTGCTTACTATCTGCCAGGCACTTTACTAAGTGCAGCTTGGACACAGTCCGTGTCCCATCAGGTCTCACAGCCATAATCCCCATTTTACAGATGAGGTAACTAAGGTACAGAGAAGTGAAGGAACTTATTCAAGGTCACACAGCAGACAAGAACCAGAGCCAGGACTAGAACGCAGGTCCTTCTGAGTCCCTCTCAGGGTGGCACCTGGAGAGTTTCCAGTCTTCTACCGGTCTCGGCTACGGGAGGGAGAGTCAAGCAGAGGCCTGTCCGTTCCATTCCTAGCTTGGCCGGTGGCTAGCGAGTAGCAGGCCATCGGCTACGTGTCAAAACTCCCCCGTGCTGGCAGCAGTGGCACGGGAGAATATCGAGGGCAGAGACTCGGGTTGACTGTGCGGAAAAGGGCAATGGTCAACCACTTCTGGATTATGACCAAGAAAACTCTCTGGATCCACTGTAAGAACGATTGCAGATGGAGAGGGGGCCTTCTGGGAGAGATGTGTCCATGGTGTCGCTATGGGTCGGAAACAACTCGACGGCATAAGACAAGACCTTCTGACTCCCCGGACCGTGTTCTATCCGCTCGGTCACGCTGCTTCTCTCAGACCAAGAGTCCAGAAGCAACGTGGCTTCCGCAGCCTGATCTTCATCCGTCTCCATCCAAGCTCTCTTCCCTGAAGCGCTAGGATCTCCAGGAGTTTCATGGGGAAGTTTAAACCGTGGCCCAGGGCTTGAGCAGGAAGGGCCGAAAAGAGGAAAGGGAGAGAAAGAAGGGGGTTGGCTTGGAATATTTTAATCCCAGCTCCACCACTTGTCTGCTGTGGGATCTTGGACAAACCACTTAACTTCTCTGTGCCTCAGTTTCATCATCTGTAAAATGGCTGCAGCGTGGCTCAGTGGAAAGAGCCTGGGCTTGGGAGTCAGAGATCATGGGTTCGAATGCCGGCTCTGCCACTTGCCAGCTGTGTGACTTTGGGCAAGTCACTTAACTTCTCTGTGCCTCAGTTACCATCTGTAAAATGGGGATTAAGACCGTGAGCTCCACTCGGGACAACCTGATCACCTTGTATCGCCCCAGCGCTTAGAACAGTGTTTTGCACATAGTAAGTGCTTAACAAATACCACCATTATTATTATTATTATACTTAGAGGGGCTGTGGGACTGGAATGGTGTCCAATTCAATTATGTCGTATCTACCTTAACTCTCAGTTCAGTGCTTGGCACCTAGTGAGCATTTTAGAAGTATAATGATGATGATGATGACAGTAATAATAATGATCATCATCATATCTGTTTCAGGGACCAGAGAGAAGCCTTTGGCATGCTATCATCAGGCAGTCAGTCGGTGGTATCTCTTGAGCACTTACTGTGTGCTGAGCACTGTACTAAGCACTTGGGAGAGTACAACACAACTCTATAACAGACACATTCCCTGCCTACAACGAGTTTACACTACCGGTCTGTTTAGCACTGCTGGTCTGTGTGCTTCGACTGGTAGTCTCGAGCGTAATCTACTTTATTCATTCATTTCGTTCAATCGTATTTATTGAGCGCTTGTCGTGTGCAGAGCCTGTATTAAGTGCTTGGGAGAATACAGTACAACAATAAACAGTGACACTCCCTGCCCGCAACCAGCGCACAGTCTAGAGTGAGGGAGACAGACATCCTTACGAACAAATAAAATGACAGATATGGACATAAGTGCTGGAAGTGGTGAAGAGTAGATTACACATAACTGCTGTGTCTTCATCGTCTGTAAAAGGGGGAGAAGAATGCTTGCATCGGTAGCATAGCAATCAATCAATCATATTGACTGAGTGCTTATTGTTTCATTCATTCATTCATTCATTCATTCATACATTCAATAGTATTTATTGAACGCTTACTATGTGCAGAGCACTGTACTAAGCGCTTGGAATGTACAAATCAGTACAGATAGAGACGGTCCCTGCCCTTTGACGGGCTTACGGTCTAATCGGGGGAGATGGACAGACAAAAACAGTGGCAATAAATAGAATCGAGGGGGAGAACATCTCATTAAAATAATAGTAAATAGAATCAGGGTGATGTACATCTCATTATTGTTTGCAAGCACCGTACTAAACCTTTGAGAGAGTACGATATAACAGAGGTGGTAGACACATTCCCTGCCCACAGTGAGTTTACAGTCGAGATTCTGGCTCTCTCCAAATGATAGAAGACCAATCAACCAATCAGTCATAGTTATTGAGCACTTACTGTGTACCGAGCGCTATATTAAGTGCTTGAAAGAGTATAATAGACCAATAAACAGACACATTCCCTGCCCACAACAAGCTTACGGTCTTCAGGGGGAGAGAGACATTAATATAACTCAATATGATATAAATCACAAATGTAAATAAAATAGAGATATGCATAAATTTCGGATATTTAAAAGAAGCAGTAGCCTTGTTTATTGATCTCTGACTTGTTTATGGAGTAAGGCCAGAAGCTTGGGGCTTTGAGCTCTCCATGGAAGAGCCACAAAAATAAAGTATTGTTTATAATAATAATAATAACAATAGTACTTCTGAAGCACTTACTTTATGCCAAACACTATCAGCACTGGGGTAGATAGTAATAATGATAATAATAATAATGTTGGTATTTGTTAAGCGATTACTATGTGCAGAGCACTGATCTAAGTGCTGGGGTAGACACAGGGTAATCAGGTTGTCACATGTGACGCTCACAGTCTTAATACCCGTTTTACAGATGAGGAAATTGAGGCCCAGAGAAGTGAAGTGCCTTGCCCACAGTCACACAGCTGACAAGTGGCAGAACCAGAATTCGAGCCCATGACCTCTGGTTCCCAAGCCCGTGCTCTTTCCACTGAGCCATGCTGCTTCTCTATACAAGCTCATCGGGTTGGACACAGTCCCTGTCCCACAAGGGGCTCACACTCTTAATCCTTATTTTAGAGATGAGGTAACTGAGGTACAGAGAAGTGACTTGCCCAAGATCATACAGCAGTTATGTGGCAGAGCCGGGATTAGAACCCAGGTCCTTCTGACTCCCAGGCCCGGGCTCTATCTGCTGGGCCACACTGCTTATGCCCTGGACTACTCTAGTGACTCTAATATAACTAATAACGAGTAAGACTTCCACCCCAGCCATAGTGAAGTTCACTCGACAATATTTAGGCCAATTTTTCATTCAGTTATTTAACTTTCATTATCATATCATAGAGAAGCAGCGTGGCTCAGTGGAAAGAGCCCGGGCTTGGAGGTCATGGGTTCTAATCCCGGCTCTGCCACTTGTCAGCTGTGTGACTGTGGGCAAGTCACTTCACTTCTCTGGGCCTCAGTTCCCTCATCTGGAAAATGGGGATTAAGACTGTGAGACTCATGGGGGACAACCTGATTAGAACAGTGCTCTGCACATAGTAAGCGCTTAACAAATACCAACATTATTATTATATCTTCATAAATTGAAAGTTAAACTCTTTTTCATCTTAATAATAATAATGATGATGGAATCTGTAAAGCAATTACTCTCTGTCAAGCAATATTCTCCCCCGATTAGACTGTAAACCCGTCAGAGGGCAGGGACTGTCTCAATCTGTTGCTGACTTGTTCATTCCAAGCGCTTAGTAAAGTGCTCTGCACATAGTAAGCGCTCAATAAATACTATTGAATGAATGAATGAATGACACATGGGGCTCACATTCTTAATCCCCTTTTTACAAATGAGGGAACTGAGACACTGAGAAGTTAAGTGATTTGCCCAAAGTCACACAGCAGTCAAGTGGCAGAGCCGGGTTTAAAATCCAGGTCTTTCTGACTCCCAGGCCCAGGCTCTTTCCACTTTTAGCCTCCTGTTATGAAGTGTGAAATCCAAAGGGCAAACACACAGCGGAAAATAGGAAAAATAGAAGAATCTCACTGCCTGCAGGCAGCTGGGGGAAGGGCAGGGGGAGTGAGGATTATTTAGACCCCCTGACAAACTGCAAAGTGGGACGCTGGGGGGTTTCGGGAGTGGAGTGAGAAGACGAAAGTGGGAAAAATCAAAAAAGAGAGGGAGAAATAACCGCAGGTTTCTTGAGAATGGGGATTGTGTTTGTGAACTCTACTGTACTTCACAAAACATTTACCACAGTTCAGTGCTCTGCACACAGCGGTAGACACCAAAGACATACTATTAATGGAATGGTTGGTCCAAAACACATTTGTCTCAAAAATGTCAAGATCAGGATGCCACTCATTTTCCTTTTATCTTTTTGCCGGAGATGTCTTGGAACTGCAGACCATCTTACTTTTTACCATTCAAGAGTAACATCCACATAGCGTAGTGGCTAGAGCACAGACTGAGAACCCAGAAGGACCTAGGTTCATTCATTCAATAGTATTTATTGAGCGCTTACTATGTGCAGAGCACTATACTAAGCGCTTGGAATGTACAAATCGGTAACAGATAGAGACAGTCCCTGCCCTTTGACGGCTTACAGTCTTATAGGGGGAGACGGACAGACAAGAACAATAGCAATAAATAGAATCAAGGGGATGAACATCTCATTAAAGCAATAGCAAATAAATAGAATCAAGGCGATGTACATTTCATTAATAAAATAAATAGGGTAATGAAAATATATACAGTTGAGCAGACGAGTACAGTACTGAGGGGATGGGAAGGGAGAGGGGGAGGAGCAAAGGGAAAGGGGGAGAAGAGGGTTAAGCTGCGGAGAGGTGAAGGGGGGGCGGGAGAGAGAGTAGAGGGAGAAGGGGAGCTCAGTCTGGGAAGGCCTCTTGGAGGAGGTGAGCTGTAAGTAAGGTTTTGAAGAGGGGAAGAGAATTAAGTTTGTCTGAGGTGAGGAGGGAGGGCATTCCGGGACTGCGGGAGGACGTGGGCCAGGGGTCGACGGCGGGATAGGCGAGACCGAGGGATGGTGAGGAGGTGGGCGGCGGAGGAGCGGAGCGTGCGGGGTGGGCAGAGGAAAGAGAGAAGGGAGGAGAGGTAGGAGGGGGCAAGGGGATGGAGAGCCTTGAAGCCTAGAGTGTGTTCAAATCCAGATCTGCCACGTGTTGGCTGTGTGACCTTGGGCAAGTCATTTCTCTAGGCCTCAGTTACTTCATCTTTAAAATGGGGATTGAGACTGTGAACCCCATGTGGGACAGGGACTGTGTCCAACTTGATTTGCTTGTATTCACCCTGGCACTTAATAATAATAATAATAATATTATGGTATTAGTTAAGTGCTTACTATGTGCCAAATACTGTACTAAGCACTGGGGTAGATATAAGCAAATTGGATTGGCCACAGTCCCTGCCCTACGTGGGGCTCGCAGTTTCAATCTCAGTTCTACAGATGGAGTAACTGAGGCCCAGAGAAATGAAGCGATTTGCCTAAGGTCACACAGCAGACAAGTGGTAGAGCTGGGATTAGAACCCATGACCTTCTGATTCCCAGGCTCGTGCTCTATCCACTACGCCGATGCTCCTTCCCTTAATACAGTGCTTCGCACATAGTAATCACTTAACAAATACCATAATTATTATTCTTGTGGCATAATAAGTGGGGAAGTGCCTGGGGAAATAAAGGACGGGATTTAAGTCAGTTGCTTTGGAATCTCGAGTCCTTTACTCTTTGGGTCTCAGGGACACCCTTTGGGAACCAAAAGCCTTTGCCATTCATTCGGTAATATTTATTGAGTGCTTACTATGTACAGAGCACTGTACTAAGCGCTTGGAGTGTGCAGTTCGGCAACAGATAGAGACAATCCCTGCCCAATGACGGGCTCACAGTCTAAACGGGGGAGACAGACAGCAAAGCAAAACTGAACAAATCAAAACATCATCATCAAGATAAATAGAATCATGGAGGTATAGACCTCATTAACAAAATAAATGGGGTAATAACATATACAAATGAGCACAGTGCTGAGGGGAGGGGAAAGGGGAAGAGCAGAGGGTGGGGGGGAGGGGAGGAGGAGCAGAGGGAAAGGGGGGGCTCAGCCTGGGAAGGCCTCCTGGAGGAGGTGAGCTCTTTGCCACAAGACAGATGAAGAGTATGTGCTCGTTGTGAGCAGGGAAGGTGTCCGTTCTATTGTATTGTCCTCTCCCAAGCACACACACAGTGAGCCCTCAATAAATACGATTGATTGATGGATTGATTGAATCGTTTTAGCGAAATGTCAGTCAGCTCTGTTTTCACTGGACTCCCCACTCATCTAAGCTGAGGACTCCCTGGCTGGTTAGAGGATCTTTTGGCCTCAATCTCTTTTTCAGAAAATAGGAGGAAATAGCTCTCCCTTTCATCCAGGAAGGTTTGGATCAAAGAAAATGCTTTGGAATTGTGTACAAATTGAAAGCATCAGTGTCGTTAATGGATGAATGCTTAGATCCCAAAGCTTGCCGTGCATTTAGCTCCAACTGGCAAAATTCAATGGACACACATCCAAAATCAATTTCCATCAACTATTCATCATTCAAAGTGTGAGTTTTCTCTTTCTTCTAAGTGGTAAGTCTCCTTCTTGACACACGTATCTGGATCTCATTTTCAAAGAACTCAACTTTGCCGTCCCGTTGTGGTGGATTATTGATCACATCACACACCGAAAAGGAGTGTTCTGAGCACCACAGCAGATGATGGTTGGGGGTCTAAAATAGTTGCATTCACCAGTGGGAGGACTTAAGTAAAGCTCACCTAAAACATTAAAATGGGAATTTGATATTCATTCATTCAATCATATTTGTTGAGCGCTTACTGTATGCAGAGCACTGTACTAAGCACTGGGAATGTACAAGTCGGCAACAGATAGAGACAATCCCTGCCCAACAATGGGCTCACAGTCTAGAAGGGGGAGCTAGGCAGCAAAACAAAACAAGTAGTCAGGCATCAATACCATCAAGATAGATAAATAGAATCACAGATACATATACATCATTAATAAAATAGAGTAATAAATTATATACACAAATATATACAAGTGCTGTGGGGAGGGAAAGGGGGTAGAGCAGAGGGAGAGAGATGTGGCAATGGGGAGGTGAGGAGGGGCAGAGGGAAAGGGAGGGCTCAGTCTAAGAAGGCCTCCTGGAGGAGGTGAGCTCTCAGCAGGGCTTTGAAGAGAGGAAGAGAGTTAGTTTGGCAGCTGTGAGGAGGGAGGGCATTCCAGGCCAGAGGTAGGACGTGGGTCAGGGGTCGACGGCGGGACAGGCAAGAACGAGGCCCAGTGAGGAGGTTTGCGGTGGCAGAGGAGTGGAGTGTGCAGGCTGGGATGAAAAAGGAGAGAAGGGAGGAGAAGTAGGAAGGGGCAAGGTGATGGAGAGCCTTGAAGCCTAGAGTGAGAAGTTTTTGTTTTGTGCGGAGGGGAGTGACATGCCCAGAGCGTTTCTGCAGGAAGATGAGCCGGGCAGCGGAGTGAAGTATAGACTGAAGCGGGGAGAGACAGAAGGATGGGCGATCAGAGAGGAGGCTGATGCAATAAATCTAGTCGGGATATTATGAGATATTGTACCAGCAAGGTAGCAGTTTGGATGGAGAGGAAAGGGCCGATCTTGGTGATGCTGTGAAGGTGAGACCGGCAGGTTTTGGTGATGGACTGGATGTGTGGGGTGAAACAGAGTCAAGGAGGACACCAAGCTTGCGGGCCTGTGAGATGGGAAGGATGTTCGTGCTGTCCACAGTGACAGGGAAGTCAGGGAGAGGACAGGGTTTGGAAGGGAAGATAAGAGCTCAATCTTAGACGTACTGAGTTGGATATCTCTTCTCCCTCCTACTTTGACTGTGAGCCCCATGTGAGACGAGGACTGCGTCTGATCTGATTAATTTGTGTCTTCCCCAGTGCTTCAAACAGGGCTTGATGCATAGCAAGCACTTAACAAATACCATAGTAATGATTGATAATAATAATAATTGTGATGCCAGTTAATAGCTTATTATAGGTCAAACAATGTACTAAGCACTGTGACAGACACAAGATGATGAGGTTGGACATAGTCCCTGTCCCACCTGGGGCTAACAATCTATGGAGATAGAACAAGTGTCGGATCTCCATTTTATTCACTCAATTGTATTTATTGAGCACATACTGTGTGCAGAGCACACAGATGAGGAAACTGAGGCACAGTGAGGCTAAATGTCTGGTCCAAATTCCCACAACAGGCAAGTGACAGAGCCAGGATTAGAACTCAGGTCCTCTGACTCCTGGGCCCATGCTCTTTCATACCAAGCCGCTTCCCATAAGAACATCATCATTCAATCAGTCAATCGATCATATTTATTGAGTGCTTACTTTGTGCAGAGCACTGTACTAAGAAGAATACAATAGAACAGAGTTATCAATCAATCCATCAGTGGTATTTATTGAGCAGATACTCTATGCAGAACACTTCTAAGTGCTTGGCAGAGCACTGTAGTAAGAAGAATACAATAGAACAGAGTTATCAATCAATCAATCAGTGGTATTTATTGAGCAGATACTCTATGCAGAACACTTCTAAGTGCTTGGCAGAGCACTGTAGTAAGAAGAATACAATAGAACAGAGTTATCAATCAATCAATGGTATTTATTGAACGGTTACTACGCTCAGAACACTGTTCTAAGCACTTGGCAGAGCACTGTACTAAGAAGAATACAGTAGAACAGAGTTATCAATCAATGGTATTTATTAAGCTGTTACTGCGTGCAGAGCACTGTTCTAAGCGCTTGGGAGAGTGTGATACAAGAGAATTAGCGGACACATTCCCTGCCCTTAATGAGTTTACAGTAGAGATGGGAGATATAGTCCCTGCCCACAGTGAACTTACAGTGGAGGGGTTATTGATATCATTATTATTATCATCATTATTCTTGTTATTCAGGACTGTGGAGGCAGTGGGTGGCAACAGGATGGATGCGGGGTGTGGAGGCTTGAGTGGTCACTACTCTGGTTTTTTACTGGAAAGTCTGGTTTGTCGCTAGTCTGCCCTCCGTCCAGTTCTAATATCTTCTTGAAATGCCGTCGAATCATTTCCAAACCATAGCAACTCCATGGACACACCCTCTCCAGATCATCCCATCTTCTTCCTTAAAGTTGTTCCGGTGTGCGTATCGGACAGATACCAAAGTGGTTTACCGTCACCTTCTGCACACTAAAAGTTGAGTGTCCGCCGTTGTCTTTGATCGGCTTTTTGATCGCTTGATCATCTGCCTTTGACTCTTTCCCACGCCACTGCTGCCCAGCACAGGGGAATCGGCTCCGTCTGTTGCTTCGGCTTAGAACTTTCCCCTGTGGAAGCTGTAAATGGCCTAGCTCTAAGCTTCATCAGCTGTAAACTGTCAGTCTCAATCCCCATAACTGCCCCGATAAGGGCCTCGATTCATTCCGATACAGTGCCAGTCATTTTGACATCCTTCTTGAAGTTTTGGCCGTTACCCTTTGACCGCCGTGGCTCCCGCCCCTCAATTCGTCGGCACCGATGGCGGACATCCCGTTGATCCGGAAGGAGAACGTCAAGAGTTCCGAGAGAAAGTGGGACGTTCTGAGGGTGCCTAGAGAAACACCCTAATAACGATAATGATAATTGTGGGTTAAGCGCTTACTACAAGCCAAGCGCTGTATTACTTAACTTCTCTCTGCCTCAGTGACCTCATCTGTAGAAATGGGGTTTAAGCACTCAGTAAATATGATTGAATGAATGGATGAATGAATGAATGAGAAGCAGCGTGGCCTAGTGGGGAGGGCATGGGCCTGGGAGTCATTCATTCACTCAGTCATTCAGTCCGTTGTATAAATTGAGCGTTTAGTGCGCGCAAAGCACTGTACTAAATGCTTGCATGACCACAATGTAACAGTAAACAGACATATTCCCTGCTCATAATGAATTTACAGTTTGGAGGGTGAAGACAGTCCTTAATGTAGATGAGTAAGTTACAGCTAATAATAATAATGTTGGTATTTATTAAGCGCTTACTATGTGCCGAGCCCTGTTCTAAGTGCTGGGGTAGGTGCAGGGTAATAAGGTTGTCCTACGTGAGGCTCACAGTCTTAATCCCCTTTTTACAGATGAGGTAACTGATGCACCAAGAAGTTCTCTAAATTGGAGAGAGTACAGGTATTTAATTCCCATTTTACAGGTGAAGAAACTGAGGCACAGAGAGGTTAAATGACTTCCCCTAGGTCACACAGCGGGCTTGTGGCGGAACGGGGATTAGAAACCTAGGCCTCTAACTCCCAGGCCCGTGATCTTTCCACTGAACCACACTGCCTCTCGTGACCTATGGCTTCTCCTGGCACTGGGCTGGATCAAGGCTTGCAGGCAGGGTGGAGACAGTGGCAGACTGGGTAATCGTGTATTCATTCATTCAATAGTAATTATTGAGCGCTTACTACGTGCAGAGCATTGTCCTAAACGCTTGGAATACATAGAATTGTGCTTCAGATAACAGTGAGTCTGTGAATGTGAGTGTTCGGTCCAGCCCAATTGTACACCTTTTCCGTGGCATGGCCGAGTGGATAGAGCCGGGGCCTGGGAGTCAGAAGGATCTGAGTTCCGATCCTGTCTCCTCCACCCGTCTGCTGTGTGACCTTGGATGAGTCACTTCACTTCTCTGGGCCTCAGCTACCTCATCTGTGAAATGGGAATTAAGACTGAGCTCCACGTGGGCCAGGGTCTGCGTCCAACCCGATTTGCTTGTATCCATCCCAGGACTTGATACAGTGCGTGGTACATAGTAAGCGCCTAACAAATACCGCAGTTATTATTATGAAAATGAAGTAGAGCAGCCATTCAGGGTCGAAGCCATGCTCAGGGCCACGACATTGCTCAAGGTGCAGAAAGGTTTAGCTCACTGCCAGTAACAGAGGTGCTTGAAGCATGCGTAGGGGATAGAGCCCAGGCCTGGGAGTCAGAAGGTCCTGGCTTCTAATCCCAGCTCCACCACTTGTCTGCTCTATGACCTTGGGCAAGTCACTTCACTTCTCTGGGCCTCAGTTACCTCATCTGGAAAATGGGGATTGAGATTTTGAGCCCCACTTGGGATGGGGATTTCTATTGTTTTTGTCTGTCCGTCTCCCCCGATTAGACTGTAAGCCCGTCAATGGGCCGGGACTGTCTCTATCTGTTGCCGATTTGTACATTCCAAGTGCTTAGTACAATGCTGTGCACATAGTAAGCACTCAATAAATATTATTGAATGAATGAATGATGAATGAATGAATGAACCCAATTTGCTCGCATTCACCCCAGTGTTTAGTACAGCGCCTGGCCCATTATAAGCTCTTAGCAGGTACAGTAGGTGCTTGTATTTAAGTAAGTAGTGGAGAAGCAGCGTGAGCGTAGTGAAAAGAGCCCAGGCTTGGGAGTCAGAGGTCGTGGGTTCTGATCCTGGGCCCGCCACTTGTCTGCTGTGTGACCTTGGGCAAGTCATTTAACTTCTCTGTGCCTCAGTTCCCTCATCTGTAAAATGGGAATTGAGACTCTGAGCCCCACATGGGACAACGTGATTACCCACAGCGTGATTACCTTGTATCTACCCCACCGCTTAGAACAGTACTTGGCACATAGTAAGCGCTTAACGAATACCATCATTATTATTATTACTGTAATTATTATGATTATTGAGTTAAAATTAAAGTGAAATTAAAATGTGTTGAGTTTCACATTCTGGTTCACGTTAGCCAGGAGACACGGGTTTATGGAAGGAACCATGTTTCCTGAGACTCTCCTTTTTAGCCAGTAAGAGGGACATGAAAGTTGAAATAAAATGAGAAAATAGAGAATTGGCCCTCTCGCTCTCTGCTTTCTCCCTAGGTTCTCATTCATTTACTCCATTAATTCAATCAGACACATTTATTGACCCCTTACTGAGTTCAGAGCACTGTACTAAGCACTTGGGAGAGTATAATACCACAATTAGAAGACACATTCCCTGCCCACAACTAGCCTACACTCTAGGTCACTCTTCCTCCTAGATTGTAAACTTGTTAGATTGTAAATTCCTTGATGGTAGGTATCAGCTCTATTTAACTCTATGGCTTTCTCCCAAGTGCTTAGTACAGTACTTTTGATCAATTCCCCCTCTTTCCCTCCCAGGACTCTGTGACCTCACAACTTCTTTGCTCGATTTCGCCCAAGCACCTCTTTGGTCCATTTTTCTCTTGCAATTTCATACAAAATTCTACTACTCGGGTTTGCTAAGGAAAACCAGCTTTCTTCTTCTCATCCCGCAGCCTCTCCCCTCTAGCAGTCGGTAGCTTTTTAGGCTAAACCCGCATCTCTCCTTATTTTTTCCTCAGAGTTTCTCCCAGGGGTTTGATGTTTCTGCTGTTTTCTCCTTCCTGGCAGGTAGTCGCTCACTGGTGTGTGTGCTGGCCCCCTCCACCTGTGTTTTCTTTCACACTTGTCCTTTCCTTTTCATTCCCTAAGGACATCGCTGTCTCTTCACTCTAGCTATTTCTGTGTCCTCACTATCCCTCAACCTTTTTCTCTCTTTTCCTAATGGGGTAAGAGCTATTTTCCCACTCTATGCTGAAGTTGGCGTTCTTTCCTGTGCTTCGCTTCTCTCAGCATCAGATCTGTGCAAGGCATGTGGTTTGAGTTCATCTTTTTCTTTGACCTCCCTTTTCTGCGACCTACCCTTTTTCGTAAGAGAGCTCTCAGAACTCCCAAGGTTAGGGTGAGCCTTCTTTATTCCCATCCATTCCTTGCCACAAAATAAAAAATAATGAGGTCACTCTGGTCCCCTTCTTTGGTTGGGAGGTGTGAAAAATGATTTCTCACAGAAGGTGGCTTTTTCATTATAGCGGTTGAGGCCTTAACTCTGTGGAAAAGGAAGTTGATGCCAAACTACACTAAACCATTTTGGATTGAATTGCTCCCCTGTAGATCAGCCTTCCCGCCACACAAAGAAAACCCGTACTTTAGTTCAGGCAGCAACCCCAACTCCTGAGTTCACGAAACTGTGAACATGCTGGTCTCTAGATGGAAGAGTTGGCCAGGAGGAGGAGTTTTGTTTCAGTTTGTGGCACTCTGCAAAAATGATAATAATAAGAGTGTTGGTATTGGTTAAATGCTTACTATGTGCAGAGTACTGTTCTAAGCACTGGGGTAGATACAGGGTAATCAGGTTGTCTCACGTGAGGCTCACAGTCTTCATCCCCATTTTACAGATGAGGTAACTGAGGCCCAGAGAAGTGAAGTGACTCGCCCACAGTCACACAGCTGACAAGTGGTAGATCCGGGATTTGAACCCATGACCTCTAACCCCCAAGCCCGGGCTCTTTCCACTGAGCCACGCTTCTTCCCTATTTTTTTTATTGATTTTTTTTAATGGTATTTCTTAAGCACTTACTCTGTGCCAAGCACCATATGAAGGGGTGGGATAGATACAAACAACTCAGATTGGACCCAGTCCCTGTCTCACATGAGGCTCATACTCTTAATCCCCATTTTACGGATGAGATAACTGAGGCACAGAGATGCGAAGTGACTTGCCTGAGGTCACACAGCAGCATGTGGCAGAGCTGCAATTGGAACCCAGGACCTTCTGATGCCCTGGCCCATGCCCCAGCCACTAGGTCACGCTTCTTTTCTGGAAATATAATATGATTTAAAGTAGAGAAGCAGCGTGGCTCAGTGGTAAGAGCCCGGGCTTGGGAGTCAGAGGTCATGGGTTCAAATCCCGGATCTACCACTTGTCAGCTGTGTGACTGTGGGCGAGTCACTTCACTTCTCTGGGCCTCAGTTACCTCATCTGTAAAATGGGTTTGAAGACTGTGAGCTTCACGTGGGACAACCTGATGACCCTGTATCTACCCCAGCGCTTAGAACAGTGCTCTGCATGTAGTAATCGCTTAACAAATACCAACATTATTATTATTATTCTTAGAGTAATTTAATACGAAGTTATTGAATATACAGCCCTAAAATTCCACCTCCTCCAAAAAGCCTTCCCTGATTAAGCCCTTTTTTCTCCTATTCCCTCTCCCTTCTGTGTTTCCTTTGCATTTGGACCTGTTCCCTTTAAGCACTTGATATTCACCCCACCCTCAGCCTCACAGCACTTATGTACATAGCTATAATTTATAATTTTAATGTCCATCCTTTTTAGACTGTAAGCTCCTTGTGGGCAGGGAATGTGTCTACTAATTCTTTTGCATGTATTCTTCCAAGGGCTTAGTACAGGGTAAATTCTCAATCGGTACCACTGATCTATTGATTGATTGAGTTCTTCCAAGACCCAGGGTTTTGGGCTGCCTGCTTAGGGTAGAATCAATTAATCAGTCATATTTTTTGAGCACTTACTATGTGCAGAACACTGTATGAAACACATGGCAGTATTGGCTTATGCTGTCGAGTCATCTCCGACCCATAGCGACGCCGTGGACACTTCTCTCCTAGAGCGCCCCACCTCCATCTGCAATTGTTCTGGTAGTGGATCCAGAGAGTTTTCTTGGTAAAAATCCAGAAGCGGTTGACCATCGCCTCCTTCCGCGCAGTCAACTTGAGTCTCCGCCCTCGACTCTCTCCCGTGCCGTTGCTGCCCAGCATGGGGGAGTTTTGACTTATAGCAGATGGTCTGCCACTCGCTAGTCACTGCCCAAGCTAGGAATGGAACGGACAGGCCTCTGCTTGACTCTCCCTCCCGTAGTCGAGACTGGTAGAGGACTGGAAACTCTCCAGATGCCACCCGGAGAGGGGCTTGGCAATATAATAGCAAAGTTGGCAGATTTATTCCCAACCCCCAATGAACTGACAGTCTTGAGGGCAGACAGACACTAATATAAATGAATAAATTATGGTTATGTACATGACTGCTGTGTAATTTCCAAAAAGAGAAATTTGGGCTCGTTCTTCCGACACTGCGAATCTATCTAATAATCATAATGATGGTATTTGTTAAGTGCGTACTATGCGTCAAGCACTGTTCTAAGCAATGGGGTGGATACAAGCTAATCAGGTCGGACAGAGCCCCTGCCCCACGTGGGGCCCCCTGTCTTAATCCGCAATTTACAGATGAGGGAACTGAGGTACAGAGAAGTGAAGGGACTTGCCCGAAGTCACACAGCAGACAAGTGGCGAAATCGGGATTAGAACCCAGGTCCTTCTGCCTCCCAGGCCCATGCTTTATCAAAGAAAGCCAGGGAGGGTCAGAAGAAGCAGTTGTGCACATCTGCGTGCCATCGGCTGAAGTATAGAGTCTATGTGGCTTAGTGGAAAGACCCCGGGCTTGGGACTCAGAGGATGGGGATTCTGATCCCAGCTCTGCCACTTGTCTGCGTGTGACCTTGGGCAAGCCACTTAACTTCTCTGTGCCTCAAACACCTCATCTGTCAAATGGGAATTAAGGCTGCGAGCCCCACATGAGACAACCTGATTACCTTCTATCTACCCCAGTGCTTAGACAGTGCTTGGCACATCGTAAGCACTTAACAAATACCATAATAATAATAATAATAATACAGATTCTATAGATCTTCAGTGTCCTTCTGAAATCATATCTCCTTCCCGACACCTTCCCCTGTTAATTCTTCTTCTTCTCACCTTACATACCCTCTCTCCCAACTAACCCTTCAGCCATTCCACACCCTCTAGACTGTAAACTCATTGTGAACAGAGAACATGCCCACTAACTTGATTGTATTATACTCTACCAAGCACTCAGTACAGTGTTCTACAGTAAGCGCTCAATAAATACGGTTAATTGGTTAATTGGTCAATTAATTGTGCTAAGCACTCCACACTTATGTACCTGTCCTTCTGCTTAGACTGTGATCTTCTTGCGGGACCCGATTATCGTGTATTTACTGCAGTGCTTAGTACAGAGTTTGACACACAGTACATGATTTAAAAAAACCCCACAATAAGTATTATCATTATCATTATTATTATTATTATTAGAGTGTTTGTCTTAAAGCCACAAGGCAGAGTTCTGCAAGAATTCAACCTCCACTTTATAGGAGAACTGATGATGATTGTTTTACCTCAGAATTTGCTCTACATCTCTTCAAATCAATGATTCTGTTTTTCAAAAAGAAGTGATCTCCAAAGAGCAAAGATTTAGTTTTATTCATCAATGCTAATTTGTTTTGTTGGAAACATGTCTGATATCGTTACTGTCACCGATAGCTTCTCTAAGGAGGCCATGAGAAATTGTTATTTTCCAGATAAAAAGGAAAAACTTCATGGTAATAGAAAAGGACATCTCTCCAATTTATGTGTTGACAGAACTGTCAAAAGTAGAATAAAATAGGAGAATTGGTCATCAGATGGAAAATTGTCATTCATTCATCATTCAATCATATTTATTGAGCGCTTTCTGTGTGCAAAGCACTGTACTAAGTGCATGAGCGAGTATAATGCAACAATAAACAGTCACAGTCCATGCCCACAGTGAGCTTACAGTCTAGAGTGGGATAGATAGACATGAATACAAATAAATAAAAGTACAGAAATGTACATAAGTGCTGTAGGGCTGGGATGGCTATGAGCAAAGGGAGCAAGTTAGGGCAACACAGAAGGGAGTGGGAGATGAGGAAAAGTGGGGCTTAGTCTGGGAAGGTCTCATGGAGGAGATGGGCCTTCAATAAGACTTTGAAGCAGAGGAGAGTCATTGTCTGGCAGATTTGAGGAGGGAGGGTGTTCCAGGCCAGAGGCTGGACATGGGTGAGGGGTCGGTGGCAAGACAAGCGAAGAGGTGGCAAAGTGAGAAGCTTAGCACCAGAGGAGCGAAGAGTGCAGACTGGGGGTTGGAGAAGGAGAGAAGAGAGGTGAGGCAGGAGGGCGCAAGGTGGTGGACTGCTTTAGAGCTAATGATGAGTTTTTGTTTGATGTGGAGGTGGATGGGCAACCACTGGATCTTTTTGAGGAGCGGGGTGTCATGTACTGGAAGTTTTTGTAGCGTGGCTCAGTGGAAAGAGCACGGGCTTTGGAGTCAGGGCTCATGAGTTCGAATCCCAGCTCTGCCGCTTGTCGGCTGTGTGACTGTGGGCAAGTCACTTAACTTCTCTGTGCCTCAGTTCCCTCATCTGTAAAATGGGGATTAAGACTGTGAGCCCCACGTGGGACAACCTGATTCCCCTATGTCTACCCCAGCGCTTAGAACAGTGCTCGGCACATAGTAAGCGCTTAACAAATACCAACATTATTATTGTAGAAAATGATCCAGGCAGCAGAGTGAAGTATGGATTGGAGTGGGGAGAGACAGGAGGCTGGTAGATCAGCAAGGAGGCCGATGCAGTAATCCAGGTGGGATGGGTTGAGTGATTGGATAAATGATGATGATGATGATGGTATTTGTTAAGCACTTACTATGTGCCAAGCACAGTTCTAAGCGCTGGGGTAGTTACAAGGTAATCAGATTGTCCCACGTGGGGTTCACAGTCTTAATCCCCATTTTACAGAGGAGGTAACTGAAGCACAGAGAAGTTAAGTGGCTTGCCCAAGGTCACACAGCAGACAAGTAACGGAGCCGGGATTAGAACTCACGTCCTCTGACTCCCAAGCCCGTGCTCTTTCCACTAAGCCTCGCTGCTTTTAATTGTGGTAACAGTTTGGATGTAGAGGAAAGGGATTTTAGTGATATTATAAAGGTGGGTCCAACAGGATTTAGTGATGGATTGAATATGTGGGTTGAATGACAGAGAGGAGTCAGGGATATCACCAAGGTTACGGGCTAGTGAGACAGAAAGGATGGTGGTGCCTTTTACAGCGATGGGAAAGTCAGAGGGAGGACAGGATTTGGGTGGGAAGATAAAAAGCTCTCTTTTGGACATGTTTAGTTTGAGGTGACAGGAGAACATCCAAGTAGAGATATCTTGAAGACAGGAGATGCAAGGCTGGAGAGAGGGAGAGAGATCAGGGATGGAGATGTAGATTTGGGGATTCACCTGACTATAGGTGATAGTTGAAGCCGTGGGAGCGAATGAGTTCATCATGGAAGTGAGTAGAGAACCGAGAACCGAACCTTGAAGGATCCCCCACGGTTATGGGGTGGGAGGCAGAGGATGAACCCGTGAAGGAGACTGAGAGATAAAGGGAGAACCAGGAGAGGACAGAGTCAGTGAAACCAAGGTTGGGTAGTGTTTCCAAGAGATGGAGGTTGTCCACAGTCTCTAAGGCAGCTGAGAAGAGGAGGAGGATTAGGATGGAGTAGAGGCCATTGGATTTGGCAAGAAGATCATCGGTGACATTTGAGAAGGCGGTTTCTGTGGAGTGAAGGGCATGGAAGCCAGAGTGGAGGAGGTCCAGGAAAGAATTGGAGGAGAGGAATTTGAGACAGTGGGTGTATACGATTTGCTCAAGGAGTTTGGAGAGGAATGGTAGGAGGGAGAAGAGACGATAACTGGAGGGAGGCGTGGGGTCAAGAGAGGGATTTTTTAGGATGGGGAAGACATGGGATTGTTTGAAAGTAGTGGGCAAGAAGCCACTGGAAATCGAATGGTTCAAGATGGCTGTTAGGGAGGCAAGAAGGGATGGGGTGAGAGGTTTTATAAGGTGCGAAGGGATGGGGTGGGATACACAGATGGAGGGGGTGGCTTTTGAGAGGAGGTAGGAGATCTCTAGAGGAGATCTCCTTTAGAGATACTGCTGGAAAGGGATGGGAAAATTGAAGAGGGAACCGGAAGGGGAGGGATTGAGGAGGGGCAGGAGAGCTCACACCTGAGGGTGTCAATTTTAATTAATGTTGGCATTTGTTAAGCGCTTACTACACTGTTCTAAGCACTGGGGGAGATACAGGGGAATTAGGTTGTCCCACGTGAGGCTCACAGTTAATCGCCATTTTACAGATGAGGTAACTGAGGCACAGAGAGGTGAAGTGACTTGCCCACAGTCACACAGCTGACAGGTGGCAGAGCTGGGAGTCGAACCCATGACCTCTGACTCCGAAGCCCAGGCTCTTTCCACTGAGCCATGCTGCTTGGGAGAGTACAGTGCTCTGCACATGGTAAGCACTCAATGAATACAATGAATTGATGGATCATGAGTTAGTGCCAAGTTATTTTGTAATATTTTCACTATAATTAAGTACCTTTCCCTGCCAAGTTTTTTTGACAAATATTTTTTACTCAAATCTTAAAGGCTTTCATTTCTAAACAGCCCTAACTTGCATCACCTTAACTGGGTCTTGTCATAAAAACTACAGTCTCTTTCTAACAGAGAAATCTGTTTCCCTCTCAGAGGCAGAAATGCATTTTCTAAACTCTACTTCGACAAGTCATTCTAAACCTGTGTTTAAAAGGAGTATTGTGTTCCGCTGAATGAAGCAAATCTGGATGTCAGATTTTCCCTTCTATTTCCAATAGACTCTAATAGACTCTAACGTATTAAATCACTCATTTGATTACTCACGAGTTTCTTATCCTCATCGAATAGTTTCCCTGGAAACCCAAGGTGAACTGACCTCTGAGTTTCAACTTCTCCAATCCAGAAAAGTGTGCGGGCTTGACTTGCTTCTTGACATGCCTTTTGCGATTAAAGAGGAACCGTGCGATTCATGGAGAGGAGGACCTTGTCTATCCAGGTTCTAGTTTCATTATTTCAATGAAGAAACATACTATATATAGTTTATACTATTTCTGTTAAACCTTTTAGCAGGGATGAAGATTTCTAGCAGCTTTGGGAAATGCAGAAGAAATAGATAACCACAGTAGTTGGATCCCTCTCTACATAATGCCCTTTGACAAATAAAAAGAATTGTGGTATTTTGTAAAGTGCTTTCTCTCTGTTGAGCACTGTACTAAGCACTGTGATAGATACCTGTTGATCAGGTGAGGGATAGATCCTGTCCCTGTCTAAGTAGGAGGGAGACTGTAGACAATAAAGTTTCTCTAGATGTAAAGTCATGGTGAACAGGGAACTTGTCTACTTGTGAGCAGGGAATGTGTCCGTGTCCTTTGTTATATTCTACCAAGCTCTTAGTACCAAGCTTTGCATACAGTAATCGCTCAATAAATATGATTGAATGAATGAATGAACTCTCCTATATTGTATTCTTAGTACAGTGCTGTGCACATACGCCCTCATTTTTTAATCGGATTTATTGAGTGCTTACTGTGTGCTGTACTAGAAGTAGCACACTGTACTAGTACGAGAAGTAGCGTGGCTCAGTTGAAAGAGCACGGGCTTTGGAGTCAGAGGTCATGGGTTCGAATCCCGGCTCGGCCACTTGTCAGCTGTGTGACTTTGGGCAAGTCACTTAACTTCTCGGTGCCTCAGTTCCCTCATCTGTAAAATGGGGATTAAGACTGTGAGCCCCACGTGGGACAACCTGATTCCCCTGTGTCTACCCCAGTGCTTAGAACAGTGCTCGCCACATAGTAAGCGCTTAACAAATACCAACATTATTATTATTATTATTACTAAGTGCTTGGGAAGTACAATTCAGCAACAAAGACAATACCTGTCCACAACGGGCTCACAGTCTAGAAATGGGGAGACAGACAACAGAACAAGTAAACAGGCATCAGTAGCATCAATATAAATAAATAGAATTGTAGATATATACACATCATTAATATAAATAAATAGAATTATAAATATGTGCATATATTCAAAAGTGCTGTGGGGCAGGGAGGAGGAGTAGAGCCAAGGGGTGAGTCAGGGTGATGGGAAGAGCAGGGGGAGCAGTGGAAAAGAGTGGCTCAGTCTGGGAAGGCCTCCTGGAGGAGGTGAGCCTTCAGGAGGGCTTTAAAGGGAGGAAGTGTGGTTGTTTGGCAGATTTGAGGAGGGAGGGCGTTGCAGGCCAGAGGTAGGACGTGGGCCAGGGATCGACGGCGGGACAAGAGGTAGAGAATGAGGCCCAGTGAGGAGATGAGCGGCAGGAGAGGAGTGGAGTGTGCGGGCTGGGCTGGAAAAGGAGAGAAGGGAGGTGAGGTAAGAAGGGGCAAGGGGATGGATAGTTTTGAAGCCAATTGAGGAGTTTTTGTTTCATACGGAGATTGATAGGCAACCACTGGAGATTTTTGAGGAGGAGGGGGTGACAGGCCCAGAACGTTTCTGTAGAAAGCCCTCAATGAATACCATTGATTGACATTGACATCTCACTTCACTTAAATCCATTTAACTCCCTAAGCTGTTATTGAGAACATTGTCTCACAGTTAACTATATAATGATAATAGTAATTGTGGTATTTGTTAAGCAATTACTATGTTGGTATTTGTTAGGCGCTTACTATGTGCAGAGCACTGTTCTAAGCGCTGGGGTAGATACAGGGTAATCAGGTTGTCCCACATGAGGCTCACAGTCTTAATCCCCATTTTACAGATGAGGGAACTGAGGCACAGAGAAGTTAAGTACCTTGCCCACAGTCACAAAGTTAACAAGTGGCAGAGCTGGGATTCAAATCCATGACCTCTGCCTCCCGCGCCCGTGTTCTTTCCACTGAGCCATGCTGCTTCTAATGTGCCAGGCACTCGTCTAAGAGCTGAGGTAGATACAAGCTAATCAAGGTGGACAAAATCCATGTCCCACATGGGACTGGCAGCATTAATCCCCATTTTACAGATGAGGTAACAAAAGCACAGAGAAGTGAAGTGACTTTTCCAAGGTCACACAGCAGACAAATGGTGGAGCCAACATTAGAACCCAAGACCTTCTCACTCCCAGGCCCGTGTCCTATCCGCTGGGCCACGCTTCTTCTCATATATAAAGAATTATATACAGAATTATACTAATGGGCCTGAATTATGACAATGTGTCACCGTTTTAGTTTTCAGTAAATCAGCCAAAGAAACCTGTTTCTCTTGTAACGACAACAACTTTGGCTTTCTTTCAGTTTGGGTTTAATCATTCAGTCACTGACATGTATTGAACGCTTACAGCGTGCAGAGCACTGTACTAAGCACTTGCGAGAAGAACGTAGGGTAGGAAAAGAACTGCATGAAGCCAATCGGCACTGTGGGTTGAGCAGTGGCCCAGAAGCACACTTAATGGTGAGTTTTCATTTGCTCTCCCTTGCTGTTATGCCCTACAACACTGGAGAAATTGTAAATTCACACCTCCGTCACTGAGCTGCAATGGAAAAGAACCAGTGGATCCCCTCATAAAACACTTCACGGAAATAAAAAAATCGAGATAAATAAGGCAGCTCTGTTTGAAAATTTATTTTTCTGGAAATAAATCATTTTGAAACCTGATAGTAGCTCTGAATTGAATCCCTGATGGAAACCTATTGTTCTCCAAAGGTAACCCTGGCCTTTTGAATTGAATCCCTGATGGAAACCTATTGTTCTCCAAAGGTAACCCTGGCCTTTTGCATTCTTTTTTTCCAGCATGGGATACTGCATCCTCTTCGTCCATGGACTAAATAAACTCTCTATGTGGCTAAACAGATGTGGAGTCACTGCCCTGACCGTGGCCACTTTATTGCTGCTTTTGCTGTTCTCTTGGAAGACTGTGAAACAGAATGAAATTTGGTTGTCAAGAGAATCTCTCTTCAGGTATGATCAGCCGTGTAGAAATATCAGTCAATCTCTTCTCTCTTTTCATTTATTGGCTCGTTGTGGACAGGGAATGTGTCTACCAACTCTGTTATGTTGTAACCAACCAAACAGACGATCATATTTATTGAATGTTTACTGTTTGCAGAGCACCGTACTAAGCGGTTGGGAGAATATAACACAACAATACAGCAGACACCATTCCTTACCCACAACGAATTTACAGTCTAGAGGAGGAGGTAGATGAATAAGTAAATAAACAAAATAAACAAAATCTATGTCCCACATGGGACTCACAGCATTAATCCCCATTTTACAGATGAGGTAACTGAGGCACAGAGAAGTGAAGTGACTTTTCCAAGGTCACACAGCAGACAAGTCGTGGAACCAGCATTAGAACCCATGACCTTCTCATTCTTATATCATTAGAAGGATATATACATAATTGCTTTGGAGCTGGGAGGGGGTGGTGAATAAAGGGAGCAAGTCAAGGCAACGCAGAAGGGAGTGGGAGAGAAGGAAAAGAGAGCTTAGTCAGGGAAGGCTTCTTGGAGGAGCTGTGCCTGCAATAAGCTTTGAAGATGGGGAGAATTGTCTGTTGGATACGAGGAGGGTGGGCATTCCAGGCCAGAGGCAGGAAGTGTGCGAGAGGTCGGTGTTCAGGTAGTTAAGATCGAAGTACAGTGAAGAATTGGCATTAGAAGAGTGAAGTGTGTGGGCTGGGTTGTTATAGGAGAGTTGTGAGGTGAAGCAGGAGGGTGTAAGGTGATTGAGCGCTTTAAAGCCGATGGTAAGAAGTTCCTGTTTGATGTGGAGGTGGATGAGCCACCACGGGAGGTTCGTGAGGAGCAGGGAAATGTGGCCTGAACGTTTTTATAGAAAAATAATCTGGGCAGCAGAGTGAAGTATGGACTGGAGTGGGGAGGGACAGGAGGCGGGGAAGTCAAAAAAGGAGGCAGATACAGCAATCAAGGTGGGATAGGATAAATGATTGCATTAACATGGTAGCTGTTTGGAAGGAGAGGAAAGGGCAGATTTTAGCGATGTTGTGAAAGTTGAACCTACAGGATTTAGTGAGAGATTGAATATGTATTTTAAATGAGAGAGATGAGTTGAGGATAATGCCAAGCTTATGGGCTTGTGAGGCAGATGGATGGTTGTGCTGTTTACAGTAACGGGAAAGTCATGGGGAGGACAGGATTTATGTAGGATGATAGGAGTTCTGTTTTGAACATATTAAACTTGAGATGACGGGAGGACATGCAAGTAGAGATTTAGTCATTCATTCATTCAATCGTATTTATTGAGCGCTTACTGTGTGCAGAGCACTGTACTGAGCACTAGAGATGTCTTGAAGGCAGGAGGAAATGTGAGGCTGCAGAGAGGGAGAGAGATCATCTGTAGATTTGGGTATCATCCGCATAGAGGTAGTGGATGAGGCCATGGGAATGAATGAGTTCATCAAGGGAGTGGGTGTAGATGGAGAATAGAAGAGGGCCCAGGCCTGAACCTTGAGGGACCCCCAGAGTTAGGGGTTGGGAGGCAGAGGAGGAGCCCGCGAAGGAGACTGAGAATGAACAGGCAGAAAGACAGGAGGAGAACCAGAAGAGGACGGTGTCAACAAAGCCAAGGTTGGTTAACGTTTCCAGGAGAAGAGGGTGGTCCACAGTGTCAAAGGCATCTGAGAGGTGGAGGAGGATTAGGATGGACTAGAGGCCGTAGGGTTTGGCAAGACGGAGATCATTGATGACCTTCGAAAGGGTGATTTCTGGGGAGTGAAGGGGACGGAAGCCAGATTGAAGGGGTCAAGGAGAGACCCGGAGGAGAAAGACTTGAGACGGCAGGTGTACTTTCCCAATCGCTTAGAACAGTGCTCTGCACACGTTAAGCATTCAATAAATATGATCGATTGATTGTTCTTTGGGTGGGCGGTTTGTAATGATATTTGTTAAGCGCTTACTATATGCTGGGCACTGTACTAAGCTCTGGAGCAGGTACAAGCTTATCTGTTTGGACACAGTCCCTGTCCCACGTTCCTATTTTACCGATGAAGTAACTGAGGCACAGGAAAGTGAAGTGACTTACTTGAGGTCGCACAGCAGACAAGTGACAGAGGGAGAATTAGAATCCATGACCTTCCGACTCTCAGACTCACAAATACCCAAGAATCAGATATCTGATTTTTCAGATCTCTAGATTGTTTTCTAGGCATCGTAGAATTTCCTCTTTCCCCTCCCTTGCTTTTGAATGGAACTTTGACTGAAATGGGCTAAAAATAACCCATTTTCTGCTGGAATTTTGAGCTGCAAAGGACTCTCCATCCCTGAGTCCTTCCCAACCTCTCCTTCCCTATTCCCACCTTTCCCTCCCTATTTAATTCCCTTCCACCCTCCCTATTCCAGCCTCATGAAAAAAATCATAATGCATTTGGAAACCTGCAGGCCAGAAACCTGAAACTTACTGTGTTCGTTATCCAAGAAATGAGGGGAAAAAAGTACAACTTCTATCACCTTGGTGGTTGAAGAATATTTAATAAGCCAGACAGATCATCTTACCAGTGCCTTCAATGGATTGTATCATCACAGTTTGGTATTCAAATTCAAATCATTCAAATTTCATGTTTGAAGGTTTCACAAAATGTAATGAGCTGAAATGTGTTTGTGATTAAAACTAAAGGGCATGTAAACAAGCCTCTTAGGATGTGATCTTTGATAGTCTAAAGAGTGCTGTGAACACAGATGACAATAGCCTTATAGGCCTGCTGGGTAGAGAAGCAGCGTGGCTCAGTGGAAAGAGCACGGGCTTGGGAGTCAGAGGTCATGAGTTTGAATCCCGGCCCTACCACTTGTCAGCTGTGTGACTGTGGGCAAGTCACTTCACTTCTCTGTGCCTCAGTTCCCTCATCTGTAAAATGGGGATTAACTGTGAGCCTCACGTAGGACAACCTGATTACCCTGTATCTACCCCAGTGCTTAGAACAGTGCTCGGCACATAGTAAGCACTTAACAAATACCAACATTAATTCATTAACACCACAAAGTGAAATCAGCTCTAAGCAAAAGTGGAATTAATTCGCCTAATTTCATTGGTTAGCCAAGTGGAATGCGAAGAGGAATGGCCAGTGGAAAGAGGGGCGAAAGAGAAATATATCTCATTCTCTTTTGAATTCTCTGTGCAGTTGTGACCGGGGGTAAGCCTTATTTAGTTGGAGCTGGTGCCGACCTCATGGAGCAGCCTACACGAGCTTATGCAGCAATCAATAAACCAGTGATATTTATTGAGCGCTGGGTTTATGCAGAGTTAAAATAATAATAATTATGGAATTTCTTAAGCACTTACTATGTGCCAGGCATTGTACTAAACTCTGGAATAGATATAATCAGGTTGGACATGGTCCCTGTCCCACATGGGCCTCACGGTCTTAATCCCCATTTTACAGATGAGGAAACTGAGGAACAGAGAATAATAATATAATAATAATAATTGTGGTATTTGTTATGCGCTTACTGTGTGCTGAGCACTGTACTAAGCGATGGGACGGATACGAGCAAATCGGGTTGGATTTAAGTGGTCCTTGTCCCACTTAAGGCTTGCAGTCTCAATCCCCACTTTACAGATGAGGGAACTGAGGCCCAGAAAAGTGAAGTGACTTGCCCGAGGTTACACAGCAAAAAAATGACAGAGGCAGGATTAGAACCCATGACCTTCTGATTTCCAGGCCCCTGCTCTATCCACCACACTTGCCGTGCTGAAAAGTGAAGTGAGAAGCAACATGGCCTAGGGGATAGATCACCGGCCAGGGAGTCAAAACAATCTGGGTTCTAATCCTGGTTCCACCACTTGTCTGGTGGGTGACCTTGGGCAAGACACTTCATTTCACTGGGCCCCAGTTCCCTCATCCATCAAATGGGGATTAAGATTGTGAGCCCCATGTGGGACATGGACGGTGTCCAACCTGACTAGCTTGTTTCTACTCCCCCATTTAGTACAGTGCCCGGCACATAGCGAGCACTTAATGAGTACCATAAAAAAGTGACATGCCCAAGGTCATGCATCGGATGAGTGGCGGAGCTGGGATTGGGACCCAGATCCTCTGACTCTCAGGTCCGGGCTCTTTCTACCAGGCCATGCTGCTTCCCAGGGTATTTATAGAGTAATAATAATAATAATAATGTTGGTATTTTTAAGCGCTTACTATGTGCAGAGCTCTGTTCTAAACGCTGGGGTAGATACAGGGTAATCAGGTCGTCCCCCGTGAGTCTCACAGTCTTAATCCCCATTTGACAGATGAGGGAACTGAGGCCCAGAGAAGTGAAGTGACTTGCCCACAGTCACACAGCTGGCAAGTGGCAGAGCCACGATTCGAACCTATGACCTCTGACTCCCAAGCCTGGGTTCTTTCCACTGAGCCACGCTGTACTAAGCGCTTGGGAGAGTAGAGTATAATGAAGGGAGCCTCTCCCTGACCTGTGGGGCACAGTGGCTCTCTGGTGCCCAGTCTGGGCTTGTAGCCACGGCGAAGAAAGTGGCCGGACTAAAAGTGGCCCATCCGAGGAAATCAGCAGTGACAGTGGCTGGCAGGCCCCATCGAGGTAACAAAGCAATAATAATAATCGTGATATTTTGTTCAGCACTTACTATGTGTCGAGCACTGTTCTAAGTGCTGAGGTAGATAGTAATAATAATAATGATGATGATGATGATGGAATTTGTTAAGCACTTACTATGTTCCAAGCGCTGTTCTAAGGGCTACAAGGTAGATACAAGGTCATCAGATTGGACACAGTCACTGTCCCACATGGGACTCACAGTCTGAAACCCCATTTTACGTATGAGATACCTGAGGCACGGAGAAGTGAAGTGACTTGCCCAAGGTCACACACCAGACAAGAGGCCGAGCTAGAATTAGAACCCAGGTCCTTCTGAATTCTAGGTCCGTGCTCTTTCCACTAGCCCATGCTGCCTCTCTATTATTATTATTATTGTCATTAATGTTTCTCTAATAATTGTTGTTTCAATTATTGTCGTTATTAGAGAAACATTAATGACATAATAATAGTAATAATAATAGAGAGGCAGCATGGGCTAGTGGAAAGAGCATGGACCTAGAATTCAGAAGGACCTGATTATTATAAAGCTGGAGCCGGGATTAGAACCCATAACCTCTGACTCCCAGGCCCAGGCTCTATCCACTAGGCCGACACTGCTTTTCTGTGATAACGGTAATGGTATTTGTGAAGCATTTACTATGTGCCAAGCCTCGGGGAAGATCCAAGATAATCAGGTTGGACCCAATTCAAGTTTCTGAAATGGAATGCCTTGGTCCTTCATGCTGGGCAATGAATCCCGGCCAGAAAGACTTGGGAGCGTCATTTAGGTTATGAAAATTCTTGTCATGTCTAGACTCTCAGCTCTCTAGACCTTAAGCTCGTTGCGACGAGGGAATGTGTCTGTTTTTTGTTGTAGCGTACTCTCCCGAACGCTTAGCACAGTGCTGTGCACATAGTAAGCGCTCAATAAATACAGTTGAATGAATGAATGGATTGCCATTGCCTATCGTTGCGCTCTTTCTTTTTGGGCGTCAGTGGACACGGTTTAAAGGGTAGCTTGACCTGGATTTTAGATGCTAGATTAACTTTTCATGAACCGATTTCTCCCGAGCAATCTGCTTCAGGAGGCCAAGGGTTGAAATAGTCATGACCTTATGTTTAACCCCATGGAGACTTCTAATCACTGCTTCCATTCAGTTTCTCTGCTCCTTGTGATTGTTTTCCTTTCAGCTTGTCTTTCTCCTAGCGGAGTAATGCAAAGAGGCAGGCGTGATGGAGTGGGACTTCTAGGGGTGGGGCTGGAGAGAGATGCAGAGAGAGGAGAGAGGAGAGAGGAAAAAGGAAAGCACAGAGGGAAGCAATTGGGAAATAGAGAGTGGAGAGGAAGGGGAAGAAAAAGACACAGTAATAGTATTCATTAAACACTTCTTTCATTCAATCATTCAGTCATATTTATTGAGTGCTTACTTTGTGCGCAACACTGCTCACAGATTGGAAAGTAATAATAATGTTGGTATTTTGTTAAGCGCTTACTATGTGCCAAGCACTGTTCTAAGCGCTGGGGTAGACACAAGGGAATCAGGTTGTCCCACGTGGGGCTCACAGTCTTCATCCCCATTTTACAGATGAGGTAACTGAGGCACCGAGAAGTGAAGTGACTTGCCCAAAGTCACACAGCTGACAAGTGGCCGAGCTGGGATTCGAACCCACGACCTCTGACTCCAAAGCCCATGCTCTTTGCTCTGAGAGAGACAATCCCTGCCCACAGCAGGCTCACAGTCTCGAAGCGGGGAGACAGACATCAAAACAAGTAAACAGGCATCAATAGCATCAATAGAAATGATGAGAAGCAGCGTGGCACAGTGGAAAGAGCCCGGGCTTGGGAGTCAGAGTTCATGGGTTCGAATCGCGGCTCCGCCGCTCGCCAGCTGTGTGACTTTGGGCAAGTCGCATAACTTCTCTGTGCCTCAGTTACCTCATCTGTAAAATGGGGATTAAAACAGTGAGCCCCACGTGGGACAACCTGATCACCTTGTATCCCCCAGCGCTTAGAACAGTGCTTTGCACATAGTAAGCGCTTAACAGATACCACCATTTATTTTTATTTTATTTAGAAATAAATAGAATTCTAGATGTATACATATTATCAATAAAATAAATAGAATTATAAATATGTACATATATAGTTACAAGTGCTTTGAAGCGGGGAAGGGGTAGAGAAGAGGGAGCGAGTGGGAGCAGAGGCAAAGGGGGGCTGACTTTTGTGTGCAGAGCACTGTACTAAGTGTTGGGAAAGAGTATACTGGCATACCCTGTTCCTTTAGGGGCTCACGGTCTATGAACACAGATTAGGGAGAAGACTTGAGACAGACCCTTCAGGAGAGATGAAACAATAAAGCATTAAAACAGTCTAAGAGACCGGGGCGAATGCACAAAATAAAAACCAAAGTCAGTAAGGAGCGGAGGAGCGGAATTTCAGGCTCCTCGTGGTTGAGGGTCGCCGGCATATCCGATACCAGGGCACAACGTCTACCTCAGCCACCAGCCTGCCCAAGTGTCTCTGAGGCCTTGTGCTGCAGGTGCCGAGTTCTCTTTCCCGCCGGGGCGTTGGAAAGGCGGATGGGATGGGATCGCCTCGGTGGTGCGGAGAAGAGCCGGCGCCGGTTCCCGGGAAAGCACCAGGGCTGACGGCCCAGAACGTGCCGGGAGCGGACCGAGGGCTTCTCAGCTGTGGTCCAGGTGGGCCGGGTAGCGGGGGAAGGTCCAAATGCTCAAATTACCAGGTGTTTCGCTTAGCTAGAGATGTAGCGGGTTGAAGAGACAGAGCAGCAACTTTTCCACAAGCCCCGGTTGGTGAACGGAGGATGTTGAAGGCAGGCAGAGAATTCCTCAGCCCTAGGAGTGAGGGGAAAGGGCGCTGAGGGGGCGATTATGAGAAGCAGCGTGGCTCAGTGGAAAGAGCACGGGCTTGGGAGTCAGAGGTCATGGGTTCAAATCTCGGCTCGGCTGCTTGTCACCTGTGTGACTTTGGGCAAGTCACTTCACTTCTCGGTGCCTCAGTTACCTCATCTGTAAAATGAGGATTAAGACTGTGAGCCCCACGTGGGACAACCTGATTCCCCTGTGTCTACCCCAGCGCTTAGAACAGTGCTCGGCACATAGTAAGCGCTTAACAAATACCAACATTATTATTATTATTTCTGTGCCTCAATTCCCTCATCTGTAAAATGGGGATTTAGACTGTGAGCCTCACGTGAGGCAACCTGATCACCTCGTAGCCTCCCCAGCGCTTAGAACAGTGCTTTGCTCATAGTAAGCGCTTAACAAATACCATCATTATTATTAATTGCCAGATGTTTACCTCAGCTAGAGGTCAAGATGGATTCCCTTCTCCTCTTCTTCCTCCTCCTCTAATCCCCCATCCTCCACTCCCCTCACCCTCTTGTGCCACCATCCAACCCACACTTTTCTGGCTGGGCAGGAGGACGCTGTGTTCTTCTCCTCTAGACTGTGAGCTTGTTGTAGACAGAGAATGTGTCTGTTATATTGTTACACTGCAAGAAGCAGCGTGGCTCAGTGGAAAGAGCATGGGCTTGGGAGTCAGAGGGTGTGGGTTCTAATCCTGGCTCCACCACTTGTCTGCTCTGTGATCTTGGGTAAGCCAATTAACTTCTCTGTGCCTCAGTCACCTCATCTGTAAATTGGGGATTAAGACTGTGAGCCCAATATGGTACAACCTGATTACCTTGTATCTACTGCAGCGCTTAGAACAATGCTCGGCACATAGTAAACGCTTAACAAATACCATCATTATTATTATTACTCTCCCAAGGGCTTCACAGAGTGCTCTGCACACAGTAAGCACTCAATAAATACAGTTGACCGACTGACTAACTGGGCCCCATGAGGGACTTCAGCTGTGTCCAACCTGATTATCTCGTATCTACCCCAGTGCTTAGTACAGTGCCCGGCACATCATAATAATTCTGGAATTTGCTACACGCTTACTTTCTTCCAGGCATTGTACCAAGCGCTAGAGTAGATACACGCAAATCGGGGTGGACATAGTCTTTGTCCCATGTGGGGATCACAGTCTCATTCCGTATTATACAAATGAGGTAACTGAGGCACAGAGAAATAAAGTGACTTGCCCCAGGTCCCAAAGCAGACAAGTGGCAGAGCTGGGATTGGAACCCATGACCTTCTGACTCCCAGACCCTTACTGTATCCACTATGCCATGCTGCTTCTAGTAAGTGCTTAACAAATAGCATTTTAAAAAAAAAAGCGGCAGTGAGGGGATTAGAACTCAGATCTCCTGAATGGCGACCCTGTGCTCATTCGACTAGGCTATAGCTTTTTGTAGAAACTCTGGGTCAGGAGGGGATTCATGGCAAGAAGGAGAATGGTGTAATTTTGACAGACAGTAGGCGAACGGAAAAGATATTTAGAGTGCAAGAATTCACTGGCAGGCATCCTTAGAACATGTCGATATATAAAATCTTATAGTGTTTTGCCCTAGTTCAAACCAATTAGAGGATTTGACTGCAAATTTCAGAGCGCTATGAACCTCTTGTTATTTTTCCAGATTTTCTGCATGTTAACCTCTAGACTTTATGCTAAATGTTAACCCTCTAGACTATAAGTTTGTTGTGGATAGGGAACGTGTATATCAATTTGCTATATTTTAATAATGTTGGTATTTGTATATGTGCAGAGCAGTGTTCTAAGCGCTGGGGTAGATACAGGTTAATCAGGTTGTCCCACGTGAGGCTCACAGTTAATCCCCATTTTACAGATGAGGTAACTGAGACACAGAGAAGTGAAGTGACTTGCCCACAGTCACACAGCTGACAAGTGGCAGAGCCGGGAGTCGAACCCATGACCTCTGACTCCGAAGCCCGGGCTCTTTCCACTCAGCCACCCTGCTTCCCCAGGGTATTTGTTGAGCACTTACTGTGTGCCAAGTACTGTTCTAAGCACTAGAGATACAAGGTAATCAGGTTGTCCCACATGGGGCTCACCTTTTTACTCACCCAAGCACTTAGTACAAAGCCCCGCACACAGTATGCCCTCAGTAAATATGACTGATTAATGTTTAACCCTCCTAATAAAAGATTGAAGTATTTAGTCCAGGAGTCTTCAAGCCAGTGGCAATAACTTCCCAAGAAAACCTCTTTCTGAGATGACATATTTAGGATTTGTTGGTGACAGATTGGCTCTTTCTAAGTTTGTGCAAAGTTGGGATTGAAATACTTCACTAAGGCATTGATCTTCAAGCACGAGATCAAGGCTGGTGATGGAACCTGGGAGAAAGTTTCATCAATAACCAACAGAATGTCGGAAACCTTTTGGGCTTTTCCTTTTCTCTGGGATTTTATTTAAGTGTTTCCTTTGAACATACTTAGAGGTTCCTCTTGCCTTGAAGTCTTCTAAGTCTCTGTACTGGACATAATAGATGACACCTTGAAAGAGAATGGAAAGAGATTGTTATGTTTTTGCTCCAAATTCTTTTAGAGTTCAAGAACTAGTTGTAAACGTTACCATCTGCTTTCTTTTCACTGAGCTGACGTTAACAATTCATTCATTCGATAGTATTTATTGAGCGCTTACTATGTTCAGGGCACTGTACTAAGCGCTTAGAGTATACAATTGGGCAACAGATAGAGACAATCCCTGCCCATTGACGGTCTTACAGTCTAATCAATTCAGCTCCTCTATCCATCAATTATTATTATTATAAATTCAATCGATTGACTTTAGCAGCTCTTGAACACTGAGAAGTTTAAGCAAAACTCTACAACCTCTTTTAATAATAATGATAATAATAATAATCGTGGCATTTGTTAAAGGCTTATTATGTGCAAGGCACTGTACTAAGCACTGGGGTAGATACAAGTTAGGTCCAACTTGGGGCTCACAGTCTAGGCGGGAGAGGAGTATGGGTATTGAACCCCATTTTGCAGATGACGGAAGTGAGGATCAGAGAAGTGAAGTGACTTGCTCAAGGTCACACCCCTGACAAGTGGTGGAGCGAGGATTAAAACCCAAGGTCCTCTGGCTCCCAGGCCCAGACTCTTTCCACTAAGTGACACTGCTTCCCCAAGCTTTTATTGAGTGTTTACTATGTGCAGGGCACTGTACTAACTGCTTGGGAGAATACAGTACAACCGAGTTAAATTGAAGCCTGGTATCAGCGTGGCTTAGTGGACATAGCACAGGCTTGGGAGTCAGAAGTCATGGGTTCTAATCCCGGCTCCGCCACCTGTCAGCTGTGTGACTAAGTCACTTCACTTCTCTGAACCTCAGATACCTCATCTATAAAATGGGGATTAAGACTGAGCCCCATGTGGGACAACCTGATTACCTTGTATCCCCCGCATCGCTTAGAACAATGCTGGGCACATAGCAAGCACTTAACAGATATTATCAGTATTATCATTATTATTATTACTATCGCACCTTCAAAGAGAACGGTCTATGCACAGTGATATTGGAAAGAATACCCAACTTCCTAACATTTTTGCCAGTCAGAAATAAGATTACTGTCCCATGACTCGGGTGTGGTCCACAAGCACGCAAAGGATATAGATTAGCATCCCACAGGGGAAAGAGGAGTTGAGCTATAGTCACAGTATTGAAATTATAACCGTTAATGGGATTTCAGATCGAGCTTTTCCCTGTGGGGTGGTTCCATTTCATTATAGAAGGAATAGGGGGAAAATGGTTTGCCTTTCGATTACTAAAGGGACTGAGCGAGGCACTGAGCAGAGCAGAAATGAGCCCCGTTATTCCTGGGAAAATTGAGATGCAGATAAATGGACCTTGTTGCTTTTGGCAGGGCTTTTCCTAGGAAAATAACCAGAAAGATTTGGAAAAAGCATGACATAATAAGGCCAAAGGGGGAGGGCGTAGGGAGAAAACAACCGTGGTGAAAACATTGTGTTCTGGGAGGTTTCTCTTATCCTGCCCACTTCCTCTTGGCTCTTATTAAAGGATGTTATTACTTCCTCTTTGAATTATAGGACAGTATCCTGATCGTCGCGTGAGTCTTTTTACAGCGTAGACCTTCTCTGCACCTCACAGGAGAAAAGAAAAATTCAATTCTAGTGAGGTTGATCAGTTTAGCAAGTAAGAATCGTCTGAATAGGGCACAGCTGCTCCCTAGCCTTTTAATGGGCTGACATAGAAACATTGCAGGAAGAGCATGATATCCCTTAAGAAGTGCAGCACTCTGTATAAATCATATATTATCAATTTTTTTGGTATTTATTAAGTGCTTATTAAGCACTGGGGTAGATACACAATAATCAGATTGGACACCGTCCCTGTCCCACATGGAGCTCACAGTCTCCATCCCCATTTTACAGATGAGGGAACCGAGGCCCAGAGAAGTGACGTGACTTGCCCAACGTCACCCGGCAGACAAGTGGTGGATCTAGAATTAGAACCCAGGTCCTTCTGACTCCCAGGCCCGTGCTCTATCCACTCGGCCATGCTGTTTCTCATTTATATTAATGTCCATCTTCCCCTCTAGATTGTGAGCTCGTTGTGGGCAGGGAATGTGCCAACCTAAACGTTGTAGTGAAGTGCTTAACGAATACCATCATCATCATTATTATTATTATTATTATTACTCTCCCAAGGGCTTCGTCCTGTGCTCTGTAAAAGTGCTCAATAAATACCATTGTTGAGGATGATTGATGATGATTATGACGATGCTGATGAAATGATCAGTGTGAAGCCTAAATGGTTAGCCCCGAATGCCATGCAAAGCAGAGCTTCGTGGTAAATATCACGCATGCATTATTAACGATGATAATTGACCCGGCTTCCTCTGTTCTACCGTGACAGGCGAGAACGAGGCCCAGTGAGGAGGTTAGCGGCGGCAGAGGAGCGGAGTGTGCGGGCTGGGCTGGAGGAGGAGAGAAGGGAGGTGAGGTAGGAGGGGGCGATTGAAGCCAATAGTGAGGAGTTTTTGCTGGATTTCGTTGAGAAGCAACCACTGGAGATTTTGGAGGACGGGGATGACATGCCCAGAAAGATCATTCGGGCAGCAGAGTGAAGTATGGACTGAAGTGAAGGCACAGTTCTACGCTCTGGGGTAGATGCAAGCTAATCAATTTGAATGCAGTCCCTTGTCTCACATGGGGCTTGCTGTCTTAATCCCCATTTTACAGATGAGGGAACCGAGGCACGGAGAAGCGAAGCGACTTGCGCAAGCTCACACAGCCGGACAAGTGGAGGAGCTGGGATTTGAACCTAGGTTTGCGGCTGCGGAGGGCTGGGATATTCAAAGGAGAAAGCTAAGGAGGTTCAATAGAAAGGCAGCCAATCTTCTGACTCCCAAGACCAGAGGGAACTTGAGCTTCCCCAGCGGGGATAAAGGGAAGAGAAGGAGGCAGGCAAACGGAAGAGGTATTCAGTATATTATCAATCTAGGCCTTTGATTTAAAGAGGAGGTTATGGGCTTATGCCGTTCACATTTTTTAAGAACCGTTTAATCCTTCCTTTCTCTAGGTTTCTTTCAGCCCGCTCACAGAGATCAAATATGATTATATCATCAAATCTCTCTGTGAAGCCTGCCCCTGAGTTAGCCGTGAAAGGGAGAAAGGGGTGTGTTTAAGGCTCAAAATCCCATCTGAAAGGATAAGTCTCTCGTAATTATCCTCTGTGGATGTCGGTCCTCCAGCAACGTAACGCCAGTGTCACGGAGTATCCTCTCGGCCGCAGGGCCCGAAATAAGCAAATCGGGTCAGGCCGATAATTGGAAAGCTGCGCGGTTCATTGAGCGCGAATTGGGAGTTTTCTGTGCTAAGTGGATCCAACGTGTGTTCCTGGAGGGAGTTCCTACCTGTTCCTTCATTCAGTCAGTCATATTTATTGAGCGCCTACCGTGTGCCAAAGACTGTCTTAAGTGCTTGGGAGAGTATACTGCAAGAATAATCGGGCACATTCCCTGCCCACAACAGCTTACAGTCTAGAGAAGTCTTGGGAAGCAGTGTGGCTCAGTGGAAAGAGCACGGGTTTGGGAGTCAGAGGTCATGGGTTCGAATCCCTGCTCTGCCACTTGTCAGCTGTGTGACTGTGGGCAAGTCACTTCACTTCTCTGGGCCTCAGTTCCCTCATCTGTAAAATGGGGATTAAGACTGTGAGCCTCATGTGGGATAATCTGATTACCCTGTGTCTACCCCAGTGCTTAGAACAGTGCTCTGCACATAGTATGCGCTTAACAAATACCAACATTATTATTATTAGAGGACGAGCTTACTTGTGAGTTGAGCGTCCTTTCCTCTTCTCTCACTCCCTTCTGTCTCTCCCTGACTTGCTTCTTTTATTCAGGGCTCCCTTCCCAGCCCCACGCCTTTTATGGCCATATGTGTAATTTATTTATTTCTATTAATGTCTGTCTAGCCCTCACGACTGTAAGCTCATTGTGGGCATAGTACGGTGCTCTACCCTCCCAAGCACTCAGTACAGAGCTCCGAATACAGTAAGCGCTCAATAAATATGATCGACTGACACGTCCCTCTGAAACTCTGGGGAATAAACGGTCCAACATATCTGATTGCAGGAGATGCACATTTGTACAAACTCTGAAGATAGCATGTCTGTCTAAAATGATTTTTGCTAGTTCTAACTATCTAGTGAAGCCCCACAGCACATATGTATATATCTGTAATTTTTTTTATATATTAATGTCTGTCTCCGTGGCTCAGTGGAAAGAGTCTGGGCTTTGGAGCCAGGGGTCATGGGTTCGAATCCTGGCTCTGCCACTTGTCAGCTGTGTGACTGTGGGCAAGTCGCTTCACTTCTCTGGGCCTCAGTTCCCTCATCTGTAAAATGGGGATTAAGACTGTGAGCCTCACGTGGGACAACCCGATTACCCTGCATCTACCCCAGGGCTTACAACAGTGCTCTGCACATAGTAAGCGCTTAACAAATGCCAACATTATTATTATTAGACTGTGAGCTAGGTGTGGGCAGGGAATGTGTCTATTTGTTGTTGTATTGTAATAATGTTGGTATTTGTTAAGCGCTTACTATGTGCCGAGCACTGTTCTAAGTGCTGGGGTAGACACAGGGGAATCAGGTTGTTCCACGTGGGGCTCACAGTCTTCATCCCCATTTTACAGATGAGGTAACTGAGGCACAGAGAAGTGAAGTGACTTGCCCACAGTCACACAGCTGGCAAGTGGCCAAGCCGGGATTCGAACCCATGACCTCTGACTCCAAAGCCCGGGCTCTTTCCACTGAGCCACACCAAGCGCTCAATAAATGTGATTTAATGAATGCATGACTGAAGGAATAATGGTGCCCGCATTTTTGGATTTAGTAGCTCATATGGCATGCATATTTTGGAAGCTTTCAAGCAGCACGTTGTATTGGATAGAGCCCGGGCCTGGGAGTCAGCAGGTCATGGGTTCTAATCCTGGCTCCGTTTGTCTGCTGTGCGACCTTGGGCAAATCACTTCACTTCCCCGTGCCTAAATTACCTCATCTATAAAATGGGGATTGAGAGTGTGAGCCCCATGTGGGACAGGGACTGTCTCCAACCCGATTTGCTTGTGTCCACCGCAGCGCTTAGTACAGTGCCTGGCACTCAGTAAGCACTTAACACGTACCACAGTTATTGTTATTATTATCATCATTCATCTCCTGCGGAGGAGGCAGAAACAAGCGACCACAGAGGACGCATTTGTGACTAATAATGATAATGATTGTGGGATTTATTAAGCGTGTACTATGTGCCAAACACTGTCCTAAGCGCTGGAGTGATATAAGCAGATTGGCCACAGTCCTTGTCTCACAGAAGGCTCAGTAGAGCGTAAGAAGGATGGAGAACAGTTACGTTGTCCCCATTTTATAGATGAGGAAACCGGGGCATCGAGAAGCAAAGGGACACAGAGAGCAAATGGCAAAGAAGTAGTGTGGTCTAGTGGATAGAGCCCTGACCTGGGTGTCAGAAAGACCTGGGACCTAATCTGGGCTGTGCCATTTGACTGCTATTGGGCCTTGGACAAGTCACTTCACTTCTCTGGGCCTCAGTTACCTCATCTGGAAAATGGCGGTTTAGACTGTGAGCCCCACGTGGGACAGGAACTGTGTCCAACCCTATTAGCTTGTAACTACTCCAGCGCTTCATACAGAGCCTGGCGCCTAGTAAGCAGCAGCACAGCGTAGTAGATAGAGCCCGGGCCTGGGAGTCAGAGGTTGTGGGTTCTAATCCCAGTTCCGCCACTTGTCTGCTGTGTGACCTTGGGCAAGTCGCTTTACTTCTGTGGGCCTCAACTCGCTCATCTGTAAAATGGGGATGAAGACTGTGAGGCCGTCGCTGGACAAGCTGATTACCTTGTATCTACCCCAGTGATTAGAACAGTGCTTGGCATTATTGTTATTTTTCTCTGTGCCTCACTTACCTCATCTATAAAATGGAGATTGAGACGGTGAGCTTCAGGTAGGACAGGGACGGCATCCAACATTCATTCATTCAGAAGTATTTATTGAGCGCTTACTATGTGCAGAGCACTGTACTAAGTGCTTGGAACGTACAATTCGGCAACAGATAGAGACAATCCCTGCCCAATGACGGGCTCATAGTCTAATCAGGGAAGACAGACAAAAACAAGACAACCTAATCATGAAAAATAGAATCAAGGGGATGGACACCTCATTAACACAATAAATAGGGTAATGAAAATATATGCAAATGAGCATAGTGCTGAGAGGAGGGGAAGGGAGAGGGGGAGGAGCAGAGGGAAAGGGGGGAAAGGGGGCTTAGCTGAGGGGAGGTGAAGGAGGAAGGGGGAGGGAGCAGAGGCTGGAGGGGGAGCAGAGAGGGAGCAGAGGGACAAGGGGAAGCTCAGTGTGGGAAGGCCTCCTGGAGGAGGTGAGCTCTCAGTAGGGCTTTGAAGAGGGGAAGAGAGTCAGTTTGGGCAGAGGTGAGGAGGTAGGGCATTCCAGGACAGCGGGAGGACGTGGCCCAGGGGTCGAGGGCAGGCTAGGTGTGAATGGGGGATCGTGAGGAGGTGAGCGGCGGCAGAGGAGCAGAATGTGCAGAGTGGGCAGTAGAAAGAGAGAAGGGAGGTGAGGTAGGAGGGGGCAAGGGGATGGAGAGCCTTGAAGCCAAGAGTGAGAAGTTTTTGTTTCATGGGAAGGTCGATGGGCAACCACTGGAGGTTTTTAAGGAGGGGAGTGACAGGCCCAGAGCGTTTCTGCAAGAAGATGATCCGGGCAGCGGAATGAAGAATAGACTGGAACGGGGAGAGACAGGAGGAAGGGAGATCAGAGAGAAGGCTTACACAATATACAGCCGGGATATTATGAGAGCTTGTACCAGTACGATAGCCGTTTGGATGGAGAGGAAAGGGCGGGTCTTGGCAATATTACATGATTCGCTCGTGTTCATCTCAGCTGTTAGAACAGTGATTGCCACACAGTAAGCACTTAACAAATACCACAGTCATTATGCACTTAAATACCATAAAAAAGAAAAAAAAGACCTGGGGATTAGAACCCAGGCCCTCTGATTCTCACTTTCCACTAGGCGGTTGTGCTGTGTGAAAAATATGCAAAATGAAATGACGGTGTTTTGCAATAGGACCACTCATTTGTCTTTCCCTTCTCACAGGTCAGGAGTGCAAACTCTGCCCCATAACGCCAAGGTGCATTACAACTATGCCAATTTCCTGAAAGACCAAGGCCGCAATGCAGAAGCCATATACCACTACAAAACTGCCCTCCAGTAAGTCGCCTGGTCTGTTGCTAACGTTTGTCCTAGTTACGGGATTTTTACCACTCGTCCTCCCCTGTGGTGTGAGGTTCTGTCATGGATCACGGGCGGCGTGGCCTAGTGGGTAGAGTGTGGGCCTTGGAATCAGAGGACCTGGGCTTTAATCTCTCCTCTGCCACTTGTCTTTGTGACCGTGGGCAAATCCCTTAACTTCTCTGTGCTTAATCCCTCCTCTGCCACTTGTCTGTATGACCGTGGGCAAATCCCTTAACTTCTCTGTGCGTCAGTTTTCTCAATGGTAAAATGGGGATTAAATTCCTTTTCCCCATTAGACGTTGAATGTCCTTGGGGGATTGTGTGATCTGGTTATTTTGCACCCACCCTAGTGCTTAGTATAGTGCTCGGGACATAGTAAGTACTGGACAAATACTACAGTTATTATTATCTTTTATCTAATCTAGCATTTAGCACAGTGCATGGCTACACATTCTCCACTGTGGTGTGAAGTTCTCTCATTGATCAGAAGCAGCATGACAGTGGAGAGAGCACAGGCCTGGGAGTCAGAAGGTTATGGGTTCTAATCCCGGTTCAGCCACTTGTCTACTGGGTGACCTTGGGCAAGTCATTTCACTTCTCTGTGCCTCAGTTCCCTCATAAATGGAGATTGAGACTATGAGCCCCATGTGGGACAGGGACCGTGTCCAACCCAAATTGCTTGTATCCACCCCAGCGCTTAGTACAGTTCCTGGCACATAGTAAGCGATTGAGAAATACCATTATCATTATTATCATTACTATTATCAGTGCTTCGGCATGGAGTAAAAGTGTAATATTCCAATTTCACTGACAATGGAAGTTCATCTGTAGACTTTGTGGGCAAGTGTCTGCTAATTCTACAGTGCTTAGTAGTGCTTAGTAGTGCTCTGCACATAGTAAATGCTCAATCAATGCGATTGATTGATTAATTGATTGATTCTTTGAAGCAGATACAGTTTCTTGGGTTACAGGCCCTTAGGGTTCTAGAATTTTAGTCAATCTTGAAATATGATAACTCTAGCTTCCATTCAAATGTATGATAATAATAATAATGATAATAATAGTATTTAGTAAGTGCTGCCAATGTACCAAGCACTGTATGAAGAGCTGGAATTAATCAGGTTGCACAGAGTCCCTGTCCCACATGTTGCTCATAGCCTAAGTAGGAGGGAGAACAGGTACCGAATCTTCATTTTACAGCTGAGGAAACTAGGCCTCAGAGAAGTTAAGTGAATAACTCGAGGTCACATAGTAGACAAGTGATAGAGGCAGGATTAGAACTCAGTGTTTCTCTGACTCCCAGCCTCATGATCTTTCCACTAGGCCACACTGATTCCTGGGTATCGATACAAGTTTCCATAACTATGGATTTAGCCAGAAAGTACCTCTGATTCAATTAAATGTATGGTAGCAAGCACATTGAGGCTATCAAATATCTGTTGGTAAATTCCCAGCCCATTTAACCCATTAAATTGTTAGCTTCAATAGATTACCGGGTTTCTTATTCCTCGGAAGAGCTTAGAACAGTACGTGGCACTAGCAGCGTGGCTCAGTGGAAAGAGCACAGGCTTTGGAGTCAGCGGTTATGGGTTCGAATCCCTGCTCGGCCACTTGTCAGCTGTGTGACTTTGGGCAAGTCACTTAACTTCTCGGTGCCTCAGTTACCTCATCTGTAAATTGGGGATTGAGACTGTGAGCCCCATGTGGGACAACCTGATTCCCCTGTGTCTACCCCAGCGCTTAGAACAGTGCTCGACACATAGTAAGCGCTTAACAAATACCAACATTATTATTATTATTATAGTAAGCGCTTAATAAACACCATCGTCCCCCCCAAAAAAGGAGAAAGATTTATTTTGAGGAACTCAAAAGCAATTCACCTCTCAGGGTGGCACCTGAAGAGTTTCCAGTCCTCTACCAGTTTCGGCTAAGGGAGGGAGAGTCAGGCAGAGGCCTGTCCGTTCCATTCCTAGCTTGGCCAGTGGCTAGCGAGTGGCAGGCCATCGGCTACAAGTTAAAACTCCCCCGTGCTGGGCAGCGGCAGCGTGGTAGAGAGTCGAGGGCGGAGACTCAGGTTTACTGCTCGGAAGGCGGCAAGGGTCAACCACTTCCATATTTTTACCAAGAAAACTGTATGGATCCACTACCAGAGTGATTGCAGCTGGAGGTGGGAGGTTCTGGTAGAGATGTGTCCATGACATCGCTATGAGTCGGACACGACTCGACAGCATAAGACAACAACAACAACAACAATTGAAATATTTCTGTTTTTTAATATTAAGACTAACTCTTTATATTCACTAAGGTGAACTTTTGTTCAGACCATTACGAATTGGCCACTTTGCAAAGATGGACACTTAAAGCACATAGGGAGCACTGACACGATGAAGGTGAGGATGGTATTTGTTAAGTGCTTACTATGTGGCAAGCACTGTTCTAAGTACTAGGGGAGAGATGAGGTAATCGGATGGGACACAGAGCATGTCCACTTCTCACAGTCTTAATCCCCACTGTACAGATGAGGTAACTGAGGCATGGAGAAGTTAAGCGACTTGCCCAAGGTCACACAGCAGTCAAGTGGTAGAGCTGGGATTAGAACCCAGGTCCTTATGTCTCCCAGACCTGTGCTCTACCCACTAGTCCACACTGCTTCTCAGTTCTGCAGTGGAGAAGAGAAATCATTCATTCATTCATTCAATAGTTTATTGAGCGCTTTCTATGTGCAGAGCACTGTACTAAGTGCTTGGAATGCACAAATCGGTAACAGATAGAGACAATCTGTGCCCTTTGACGGGCTTACAGTCTAATCGGGGGAGAGGAACGGACAAGAACAATAGCAATAAATAGAATCAAGGGGATGAACATCTCATTAAAACAATAGCAAATAAATAGAATCAAGGCGATGTACGTCTCATTAACAAAATAAATAGGGTAATGAAAATATATACAGTTGAGTGGACGAGTACAGTGCTGAGGGGAGGGGAAGGGAGAAGGGGAGGAGCAGAGGGAAAGAGGGGAAAAGAGGGCTTAGTAGAGGGGGAGCAGAGGGAGCGGAGGGAAAAGGGGAGCTCAGTCACATCATGTTTTTTCTGGTACTTAATGAATATGTCTGATAAGAGCGATGCCATGGACACTTCTCTCCCAGAACGCCTCACTCTGTACCTGCGATCTTTCTGGTAGTAGATCTGTAGAGTTTCTTGGTCAAAATCCGGAAGTGGTTGACCGTCGACTCCTTCCGCTCAGTCGATTCGAGTCTCCACCCTCTACTCTCTCCCGTGCCGCCGCTGCCCAGCGTGGGGGAGTTTTGACTTGTAGCAGACGGCCTGCCACGCGCTAGCCACTTGCCAAGCTAGGAATGGAACGGACAGGCCTCTGCTTGACTCCCTCTCCTGTAGTTGAGACTGGTAGAGGACTGAAAACTCTCTAGGTTCCACCCTGGGGCGAAACCTTAGGTACGTATCTACCTAACCTCCTCTAGACTGTGAGGTCCTTGTGGGTAGGAAACATGTCCACCCACTCTATTGTACTGGACTTTCCCAAACGCGTAGTACAGGGCTTTGCGCACAGTAAGCGCTCAATAAATACCACTGATTGACTGATTCTGTTCCTTGCAATCACATACCCTAGAAGTCTCTCTGATGGGCAGCTGCTGACCAGAAGGGTCAGTATATTGGGGTCAGTATATTGGCAGACTTTCCCAGCTCTTTCATTCATTCATTCATTCGGTGGTATTTATTGAGCACTTACCGTGTGCAGAGCATTGTACTAAGCGCTTGGGAAAATGTAACAATAGACAGACACATTTCCCTGCCCATAATGAGCTAACAGTCTTCTAAGGACAGCAGCGGTCACCTCAGACAATGAGATAGGAGGTATGGATAGAGCATAGAGAAAGTCCTGAACACTTCTGTTATTAGGAAATTTATTAAGTATTCATTTATGTGCTGGGACTGTGCTAAGCTCTGGGGAATATGCAAGATGATCAGATCAAACTTCCCTGTTCCACAATGTAATTAATCCATCAGTGGTATTTACTGAGGGCTTATGGATGCAGCGAACTATACTAAGTGCTTGGGAGACTAATAATAATAATTGTGGTATTTGTTAGGTGCTTACTATGTGCCAGACACTATTCTAAGCGCTGGGGTGGATATAGGGTAATCAGTTTGAACTCAGTCCTTGTCCCACATGGCACTCACAGTCCTAATCCCCATTTTCCAGATGAGGGAACTGAGGCACAGAAAAAGTGAAGTGAATTGCCCAGGGCTACATAGCAGACAAGTGCCAGAGGCGAGATTAGAACCCAGGTCCTTCTGACTCCCAGATCATGCTGCTTCTCAGAAACAAATGCCGCATCTGAAATCCAGGGAAATCTTGTGGTTTTTTTTACCGTACTCTAGACTCCAGACTGTAAGCTCATTCATTCAACCCACATATTCAATCTGTAACCAACTGCCATCAGTTCAGCCCTCACTGTGTCACCAACAACCGCCCTTTCCTCTCCATCCAGACTGGTACTGCGTTAATCAAAGCACTCATCCTATCTTGCCTAGATTACTGAATCAGCCTCTTTGCTGACCTCCCTACCTTTCGTCTCTCCCCACCCCAAGCCGTGCTTCACTCTGCTGCCCAGGTCACTCTCCTGTAGAAATGTTCAGGCCATATTTTCCCGTTCCTCCAGAACCTCCAGTGGTTGCCCACCCACCTCCACATCGAACAGAAACTCCTCGCCATCGGCTTTAAAGCAGTCCATCCCCTTGCCCTCTCCTACCTCACCTCCCTTCTCTCCTTCTACAATCCAGCCTGCACACTTCGCTCCTTTGGTGCTGACCTTCTCACTGGGCCTCCATCTCACCAATCTCGCCGCCGTCCTCTTGCCCGTATCTTCCCACTGGCTTGGAACACCCTCCTGCCTCCGTATCTGACCGACCACCACTCTCCCCACCTTCAAAGCCTTATTAAAAGCACATCTCCTCCAAGAGGCCTTCTCTGACTATGCTCTCATTTCCTCTCCTCCCACCCCCTTCTGCATCGCCCTTGCACGTGGATTTGCACCCTTTATTCACCCCTCCCTCATCCCCGCAGCGCGTATATATGTATCTTTAATTCATTCATTTCCGTCAGCGTCTGTATCCCCCTCTAGACTGTAAACTCATCGAGGGCAGGTAAAGTGTCTACCAACTCTGTTCTACTGTAGAGCAACTTATTACAGCACTCTGCACTCAGTAAGTGCTCCATAAATATGATCGATTGATCAATTAGTTGATAGGGGGCTGATTCTGCCTTGAAGTTGGGAGGATGATTCAGTGCTAAAATTAATCTCCTTCCTTTTTTATCTTAATCTCGGAATTCACCACCATGGGTGTCCCCTTCCCCACCCCTGTAGAAAAAGCCCAGAGCATAAATAAGGGGAAATGTTTGACAGACCACCCCCAAACCCGCCTTTTGTTGTAACCAGACACACATGCTAATTTTCAGTCACTTGAAACAGATGCATCGGGGGGTCCCCATTGACCCCCGTCAATGACAATTTGAGGATGTGGTCGGTCAGAATAATTCCATCAATAAATAATATTGATTGAACACTGTACTCATTGGATACAGAGCACTCTTCCAAGGTTTTGGAAAAGCGCGATTGAGTTTATAGTCATAATCCTTGCTCTTAAAGGGCTTAAGATCTTATTAAAAGAGGAGATCATTTGATAATAAATAGAAAAAAGAGGAAAAGCTAAATCTAGGAAACAAAAATCTTTCCCTTCCCTAGATTTTCCCCTGACTGCCCATTCATTCAGTCATTCATTCATTCGTATTTATTGAGCGTTGATGGTATGGAGAGCACTGTACTAACCGCTTGGGAGAGCACAGTGTAACCGTAAAGAAACACATTCATTCATTCATTCAATCGTATTTATTGAGCGCTTACTGTGTGCGAAGCACTGTACATGGGGAATGTACAATATAACAAGCAGACACATTCCTGCCCACAGTGAGCTTACTGTCTAGAGGGCTGAGCTTACTCTTTCAATCATTCAATTTGCTCAATTTATTGAGCATTTACTGTGTGCAGAGCACTGTACTGAGCACTTGGGAAAGCACAATAGAGCAATAAAGAGAGACAATCTCTGCCCACAACCAGTTTACAGTCTAGCAGGGGGGAGACAGACATCAGTACAAGTATAAAGACACCAAGACATCAATACAAGTGAAAAGCATCAATATGATTCGATAAAATTACTGTTAGAAATAAATAAACTGACCGTCTAGAGGGACGCTCTTATAATCTCCAAGTTGGGTCAAGGCTTCTACATTTTGATTACAAATTTCTCTGGTCTGGCCCCCCTAGCTTCTTCTGCTACAAATGGCCAGTGGTACCATGAAGCCAGGATGGCTTTAAGGGTAGCGATCCTCCCGTTTGCTAGTTCCTCCAAGATTTGTGTTTTTGCTACAGAAAGAGCATGGAGTCAGGAGGAGTCAGGGATTAAAGAGCCCAGGGAAACAGAGGACCTGCTGCCACGAGAAGCAAGATACAGTGGAGGCTGAGTGCCTCCCGGGCTCAAAACCAGAAGGGAGACCAGAAGGGGTTGCATCATTAGCACCAGGGATTCAACTGGTGATTTTAATGATAATAATAATAATAATGGCATTTGTTGGTTCATTCAATAGTATTTATTAAGCGCTTACTATGTGCAGAGCACTGTACTAAGTGCTTGGAAGGTACAGTTTGGCAACAGATAGAGACAATCCCTGCCCAAAGACGGTCTTTAAGCACTTACTATGCGCCAAGCACTGTTCTAAGCGCTGGAGGAGACCCAAGGTAATGAGGTCGCCCACGTGGGGCTCACAGTCTTAATCCCCATTTTACAGGTGAGGTAACTGAGGCCCAGAGAAGTTAAGTGACTTGCCCAAAGTCACCCAGTGGATAAGTGGAGGAGCCGGGATTGGAACCCATAACCTCTGACTCCCAAGCCTGGGCTCTTTCCACTAAGCTACACTGTTTCTCTACCATTCAATCAATTTTCCCGCCAATCTAATCCAGCCTAGGCATGGCGAGCACTCTACAGGCAGATTTGCCTACCAATCAGATCCTGCCTGGAGGAATCAATTAGAGGATGGGACAGGCAGATCTTAAACCAATGGTCTAATCCCAGCTCTGACACTTGTCTGCTGTATGGCCTTGGGCAAGTCATTTTATTTTGTTAATGAAATGTACCTCGCCTTGATTCTATTTAGTTGCCATTGTTTTTACGAGATGTTCTTCCCCCTGACTCTATTTATTGCCATTGTTCTCGTCTGCCTGTCTCCCCCGATTAGACCGTAAGCCCGTCAAACGGCAGGGATTGTCTCTATCTGTTGCCGACTTGTTCATTCCAAGCGCTTAGTACAGTGCTCTGCACATAGTAAGCGCTCAATAAATACTATTTCACTTCTCTGTGCCTCAGTTCCCTCATCTGTAAAATGCAAGTCCTATTGGGGGACAGAGACTGTGTCCAACCTGATTTGCTTGTAAACAGCTCTTACAGTAGTGCCTGACACATAGGAAGCACCTAACAAACACCACAATTATTATTACTATTGTTATCATTATTAATGATAATAAGAAGAAGAAGAAGAACCTCTGTAATTAAGCTGCCTCTAGTTTGGAAGTTAGTTCTAATTTCAGGGCAAGACTTTTGGGGAACTATTGCCTAGGCTGGATTTGAATGGTGGGAAAATTGATGGTAGAGAAGCAGCGTGGCTCAGTGGAAAGAGCCCGGGCCTGGGAATCAGAAGTCGTGAGTTCTAATCCTGACTCCCCCACTTATCTGCTGTGTGACCTTGGGCAAGTTACTTCACGTCCCCGTGCCTCACTTACCTCATCTGTAAAATGGGGATTAAGACTGTAGGGCAATCTGATTACCTTGTATCTCCCGCAGTGCTTAGAACAGTACTTGGCACATGGTAAGCGCTTAACAAATACCATCATCATCATTATTATTATTATTGGAGATTATTTTAGCAAATAAAATCCACTCTTACAGCCTCTGAGTCCTAGACAAGAGTTGGATGTAGGATCAAGGTGTTTTCAAGATTAAGACTGGTCATATGTGGCATAAAGAGATGTTCTCCCCAGAGTCTCACTGCAGTCTGTCAGTCAATCTCAGGGTTTGCCATGCTTCTACAGAATTCCCTTAATCCTAGTGGCTACAGCTCGGGCCTGGAAGTCAGAAGGACCTGGGTTCTAATCATGACTCCGCCACTTGCCTGCTGTGTGACCATGGGCAAGTCACTTCACTTCTCTGTGCCTCAATTCCCTCATCTGTAAAATGGGGATTAAGACTGAGAGCCCCTTGTGGGACAGGGACTTATATCTACCCCAGAACTTAGTACCCTGCCTGGCACAAAGTAAGCACGTCAAAATTACAGTAAAGGAAAAGTTTGCGTCCTTGGATTCTCAGTTATAATAATAATAATAATGTTGGTATTTGTTAAGCGCTTACTATGTGCAGAGCACTGTTCTAAGTGCTGGGGTAGATACAGGGGAATCAGGTTGCCCCACGTGAGGCTCACAGTTAATCCCCATTTTACAGATGAGGCACAGAGAAGTGAAGTGACTTGCCCACAGTCACACAGCTGACAAGTTATCATTCCACATTTAGAGATGTCTTTAGGTATTGCATTTTTCTCTTAATGCTACTCAATGAAAACATAGATTTAGTCTACAATTTTAAGTTTAAAAACTTCCAACTTCCAGTTAGTTGCATTTGTCGATTCTGAATTTTCCTTTTAAGAACACAGGCTTCCCTATGAAAATGAATCATTCACTAAATCATCAAGCCCAGGTAGTCTTTTGGCTCCCAAACAATTCTGTGGATTTGAAACTCATGCTTACTAGCATCCATTCTAGTGTATAGAGTCAGACCTGGGCCTCCCAACGAGAGGTTGTTCTTTCCAGTGATCGATCAATCAATCATATTTATTGAGTGTTCATTCTGTGCCGAGTCCTGTAGTGGGGCAGTTCAGTAGAATAAGTGAACATGACTCTTACCCTCAAGGACCTTACATTCTAGAAAGTTGAGAGCACGGGCCTGGGAGGCAGAAGGTCATGGGTTCAAGTCCCTGCTCCGCCACTTTTTGGAGAAGCAGCGTCGCTCAGTGGAAAGAGCCCGGGCTTGGAAGTCAGGTCAGGGGTTCGAATCCCGGCTCCGCCACTTGTCAGCTGTGTGACTGTGGGCAGGTCACATCACTTTTCTGAGCCTCAGTTCCCTCATCTGTAAAATGGGGATTATAACTGTGAGCCCCACGTGGGACAATCTGATCACCCTGTATCTACCCCAGCGCTTAGAACAGTGCTCTGCACATAGTAAGCGCTTAACAAATACCAACATTATTATTCTGCTGGGTGACCTTGGGCAAGTCACTTCACTTCTCTGGGCCTCAGTTACCTCATCTGGAAAATGGGGAATGAGACTGTGAGCCACCCCCTTGGGACAGGGACTGTGTTCAACCCCATTTGCTTGTATCCACCCCAGAGTTTGTACAGTGCCTGGCACAAAGTAAATGCTAAACAAATACGACGATTATTAGCATTATTATTATTGTTAGGAGAGATTAGTCAGGGAAGGCCTCCTGGACGAAATGTGCTTTTAGTAAGGCTTTCATGACGAGGACAGGGGTCAGCAGCAGCAAAGGTAATAATAATGATAATAGTGGTATTGTTAAGCACTTACCTTGTGCCGGACACTGTACTAAGCACTGGGGTAGAAACAAGGCAATTGAGTTGGACACAGTTCTTGTCCCACATAGGGCTCCCAATCTTAATCCATATTTTCCAGATGAGGAAACTGAGGCACACAGAGGTTTAGTGACTTGCCCAAGATCACACAGCAGACAAGGGGCAGGGCCAGGATTAAAATTCAATGCCTTCTGACTCCCAGGTCTGTGAGACGCACACTCTCTCTCTTGCTCTTTCTCCCTATCTCTCTCTCTCACTCCCTCCTTCCCCATCCCCTGCCCCTGGGGGGAAGTCCAAACAAATTTTCAGATTTCGAGTAGGGGTAGAAAACTGATATTTTTTAAACATATGTTGAGTTCTTTAAAGGGCACAGTCTGGGATTATGTTGGTTCTATCCATAACTCGACGTGTAATTTATTTTCATGAGGCACTGTGTCAGAGTGGCATGGAAACGGAAACAAACTTGAAAAATGAAGGAGAATTACATTTTTGCCAACTCCAAATTTCTAGTACGAGACATAAAAAAATAAGGCAATTGATTACAGAAGGCAGATAGGAAATTTAATTTATAACAAAGCAATAAAAATTTGTCACATCAACTGACATAGAAACACAGAAACTTGTCAGTTGAAAAAATAATCAAATCTAAATAAATACTACATTGTAATTGATTCTTTTTTTAAAAAAACCCTTTAGCTTTCAAACCCTTGCAGGTTTTAAAGCACTGACTTTTGTTGTTAAGAGTCAGCCCTGTAACAACATTCAAAAACTGTTAGTTTCCTTTGAAATAAATTGTCTCTCTTTATCTGCATTGGGAAAAAGAGGCAAATACCGATAATTCAGCATTTTACTGATAAATATTTATACCAAGTTAATGACAAGTTGCCGACTTGTTCATTCCAAGCACTTAGTACAGTGCTCTGCATATAGTAAGCGCTCAATAAATAAATTCAATAAATAAATAAATAAATAAATAAATAAATAAATAAATAAATAAATAAATAAATTCAATAAATATTATTGAATGAATTGAATTGAATGAATGAAAGATTTCCTTATTTTATTGTTATTTCCAGAACATCATTCAAGGCCTATTTTATCCCTAACGCCCACTTTGGTAATGGTTTAATTCTATCAAACAGAGAAACAGTGTTACTTTTTTAATGCAGCGTGGCTCAGTGGAAAGGGCACAGGCTTGGGAATCAGAGGTCATGAGTTCGAATCCCGGCTCTGCCACTTGTCAGCTGTGTGACTGTGGGCAAGTCACTTCACTTCTCTGGGGCTCAGTGACCTCATCTGTTAAATGGGGATTAAGTCTGTGAGCCTCACGTGGGACAACCTGATTACCCTGTATCCACCCCAGTGCTTACAACAGTGCTCTGCACATAGTAAGAGTTTAACAAATACCAACATTATAATTATTATTATCAATGGTATTTGTTAAGCGCTTGCTATGTGCCAGGCCTTGTATTAAGCATTGGGTTAGTTACAAGATAATCAATTTAGACACAATCCATGTCCCCCATAGGGCTCACAGTTGTAATCCCCATTTTACAAATGAGGTAACTGAGGCACAGAGAAGCTAAATGACTTGCCCAAGATCACCCAGCAGACAAGTGGCAGAGATGCGATTAGAACCCAGGTCTTTTGAATATCAGGTCCCTCCTCCTTCCACTGGGCAATGCTGGCACATCTCCTCCAAAAAGCCTTCCCAGACTAAGCCCCCTCTTTCCTCACCTCCCACTCCCCTTTCTGCATCACCCTCACTTGCTCCCTTTGCTCTTCCCCCCTCCCAGCCCCACAGCACTTATGTATTTATCTGTAATTTTATTTATTTGTATTTTTGTCTGCCTCTCCTCCTGTAGTCTACAAGCGCATTTTGGGCAGGGAATGTATTTCTTTATTGTATTGTAGTCTCCCAAGAGCTTAATCAGTGTTCTGCACACATTAAACACTCAATAAATACAATTGAATGAATGAATGAATGAATGAATGAATGAATGAATGCTTCTCAAATGGGAAACATTCTCGTTTTAATAACCATCAATGTACATTAGAAATGGTGACATTCAGTCAGCGATTGTAACTACCATTCCATGGAATGGGGTAATGCAATAATTAAGATATTTGTTAAATCTGTAAATTAGCCAATTGTATTTATTAAGCGCTTACTGTGTGCAGAACACTGTACTAAGTGCTTGGGAGAGGAATAATAATAATAATAATAATAATGGTACTTGTTAAGTGCTTAATAATAATAATAATAATGATAATAATGTTATTTGTTAAGCGCTTACAATGTGCCAAGCACTGTTCTAAGCTCTGAGGTAGATACAGGTAATCAGGTTGTCCCGTGAGGGGCTCACAATCTTAATCCCTATTTTGCAGATGAGGTAACAGGCACAGAGAAATGAAGTGACTTACCCAAGGTCACACAGCAGACAAGTAGCAAAACTGGGATTAGAACCCACATCCTTTGACTCCCAAGTCCGTGCTCTTTCCACTAAACCACTTTGCTTCTCATCAGGTTGGGCACAGTCCCTGTCCCACATGGAACTCACACCCTTAATCCCCATTTTGTAGATGAGGTAACTGAGGCACAGAGAAATTCATTCAATCATATTTATTGAGTGCTTCTTGTGTGCAAAGCACTGTACTAATAATAATAATAATAATGTTGGTATTTGTTAAGCGCTTACTATGTGCCGAGCACTGTTCTAAGCGCTGGGGTAGACACAGGGGAATCAGGTTGTCCCACGTGGGGCTCACAGTCTTAATCCCCATTTTACAGATGAGGTAACTGAGGCACCGAGAAGTGAAGTGACTTGCCCAAAGTCACACAGCTGACAAGTGGCCGAGCTGGGACTAAGCTCTTGGGAGAGTACAATATAACATCAGACACATTCCCTGCCCACAACGAGCTCAAAGCCTAGACGGAGAAGTGAGCCGCCCAAGGTCGCAAGCCAAGTTTTCCCTTCACCTCCCTGTGGCCTATTTATCCCATGGCCAACCCAAAACATCCCCTGGAGCCTTTTTTTTGAATGGTCTTTGTTAAGCACTTTCATTTAATAGTATTTATTGAGCGCTTACTATGTGCCAGGCACTGTACTAAGCGCTGGGGTGGATACAAGCAAAGCAGTTTGGAGACAGTCCCTGTCCCACATGGGGCTCACAGTCTTAATCCCCATTTTACAGTCGAGGGAACTGAGGCACAAAGAAGTCAAGTGACTTGCCCAGGGTCACACAACAGGTAAGTGGCAGAGCTGGGATTAGGACACAGGTCCTTCTGTCTCCCAGGCCCATGTTCTACCCACTAATAATAATAATAATGATAGCATTTGTTAAGCGCTTACTATGTGCAAAGCACTGTTTTAAGCGCTGGAGGGGATACAAGGTGATCAGGTTGTCCTGATCACCAGCTCACAGTCTTGATCCCCATTTTACAGAGGAAGTAACTGAGGCACAGAGAAGTGAAGTGACTTGCCCAAAGTCGCACAGCTGGTAAGCGGCCGAGACAGAATTTGAACACATGACTTCTGACTCATTCATTCATTCATTCAATAGTATTTATTGAGTGCTTACTATGTGCAGAGCACTGTACTAAGCGCTTGGAATGTACAAATCGGCAACAGTCTAATTGGGGGAGACGGACAGACGAGAACAATGGCAATAAATAGAGTCGAGGGGAAGACATCTCATAAAAACAATGGCAAATAAATAGAATCAGGGTGATGTACATCTCATTAAACAAAATAAATAGGGTGAGGAAGATATAGACAGTCGAGCGGACGAGTACGGTGCCGAGGGGGTGGGACGGGAGAGGGGGAGGAGCAGAGGGAAAGGGGGGAGAAGAGGGTTTAGCAGCGGAGAGGTGAAGGGGGGGTTAGAGGGAGCAGAGGGAGAAGGGGAGCTCAGTCTGGGAAGGCCTCTTGGAGGAGGTAAGCTTTAAGTAGGGATTTGAAGAGGGGAAGAGAATCAGTTTGGCAGAGGTGAGGAGGGAGGGCGTTCCAGGACCGCGGGAGGACGCGGCCCGGGGGTCGACGGCGGGACAGGCGAGAACGGGGGACGGTGAGGAGGTGGGCGGCGGAGGAGCGGAGCGTGCGGGGTGGGCGGTGGAAAGCGAGAAGGGAGGAGAGGTAGGAAGGGGCGAGGGGATGGAGAGCCTTGAAGCCTCCCAAACCCGTGCTCTTTCCACTGAGCCACGTTGCTTCTCTAAACCAGAGAAGACCACACTATTCAATAGTATTTATTGAGCGCTTACTATGCGCAGAGCAGGAATGAACAAGTCGGCATCAGATAGAACAAGTCGGCAACAGATAGAGACAGTCCCTGCCGTTTGACGGGCTTACAGCCTACAGGTACACACTACCTATCACTTACTATGTGCCAAGCACTGTACTAAGCACTGAGGGTGGATATACAAGATAATCAGGTCCCACATGTAGCTCACAGTCTAAGGAGGAGGGAGAACAGGTAAGCCCGTCAATGGGCAGGGATTGTCTCTATCTGTTGCCAAATTGTACATTCCAAGCGCATAGTACAGTGCTCTGCACATAGTAAGCGCTCAATAAATACTATTGAATGAATTTTCCAGATGAGGTAACGCAGGCACAGAGCAGTGAAGTGACACGGCATGACCTAATGGCAGTAGCACGGGTTGGGGAGTCAGAGGTCTTGGGTTCTAATCCACTCTGCCACTCATCTGCTGTGTGACCTTGGGCAAGTCATTGCACTTCTCTGGGCCTCAGTTATGTCATCTGTAAAATGGGGATTGAGACTGTGAGCCTCAGGTGGGACAGGGACCACAACAAGCTTACGGTCTAGAGAGGGAGACAGGCATTAATAAAAATGAATAAATTACAGATAATAATAGTAACCGGAATTGTGGTATCTGTTGACTGCTTATTATGTGACAGGCACTGCATTAAGTGTTAGAGTAGATATAAGCTAATCAGGTTGGAGAGGTTCCCGTTCCACGTGGGACTCATGGTCTTCATTCCCATTTTACAGATGAGGTAACCGAGGCACAGAGAAGTAAAGTGACTTGCCCACAGTCAGACAGCAGACAAGTGGCAGAGCTGGGATTAGAATCCAGGGCCCTTTGAGCTCAGGCCTGGACTCTGTCCACTAAACCATGCTTTCAACCCACATGTTCAATCCATCACTAATTCCTGTCGGTCCCATCTTCACAGTATCAGTAAAATCTGCCCTTTCCTCTCCATCCAAACTGCTATGACACTAATACAGCATGGCTCAGTGGGAAAAGCACGGGCTTTGGAGTCAGAGGTCATGGGTTCGAATCCCGGCTCTGCCCCTTGTCAGCTGTGTGACTGTGGGCAAGTCACTTCACTTCTCTATGCCTCAGTTACCTCATCTGTAAAATGGGGATGAAGACTGTGAGCCCCACGTGGGACAACCCGATTCCCCTGTGTCTACCCCAGCGCTTAGAACAGTGTTCTGGCCCCCTGTTCCTCCCCCTCCCCCATCTCTCACCCCTAATGATCTGGCCACCTATTTCCTCACGAAAATCAACACGATCAGGTCTGAGCTCCCCAAAGTCACCCCTCCGCCTCTCCCCTCCCCCCCAACGACCCCCTCCCCTACTTTCCCATCCTTCCCTGCAGTATCCTCAGAGGAGATCTCCTCCCTCCTCGCAAGTGCCACCCCCTCCGCCTGCGCCTCGGACCCCATTCCCTCTCACCTTCTTAAAACCGTCGCCCCTGCCCTCCTCCCTTCCTTAACTTCTATTTTTAACCACTCGATCTCCAAGGGCTCCTTCCCCTCTGCCTTCAAACACGCCCACGTCTCCCCCATCCTAAAAAAACCCGCTCTCGACCCCACTTCCCCCTCCAGTTATCGTCCTATCTCCCTACTACCCTTCCTTTCCAAAATCTTAGAACGAGTCGTCTACGATCGATGCCTAGAATTCCTTAACTCCCATTCTCTGCTAGACCCCCTCCAATCTGGCTTCCGTCCCCTCCACTCTACCGAGACTGCTCTCTCTAAGGTCACCCGTGACCTCCTTCTTGCCAAATCCAATGGCTCCTACTCCATTCTGATCCTCCTTGACCTCTCTGCTGCCTTTGACACTGTCGACCGTCCCCTCCTCCTCCATACCTTATCTCACCTTGGCTTCACGGACTCTGTCCTCTCCCGGTTCTCCTCTTACCTCTCTGGCCGATCATTCTCGGTCTCCTACGCCGGAGCCTCCTCCCCCTCCCATCCTTTAACTGTTGGAGTTCCTCAAGGGTCAGTTCTTGGCCCTCTTCCGTTCTCCATTTACACTCACTCCCTCGGTGAACTCATCCGCTCTCACGGCTTTGACTACCATCTCTACGCAGATGACACGCAGATCTACATCTCCGCCCCTGTCCTCTCCCCCTCCCTTCGGGCTCGCATCTCCTCCCGCCTCCGGGACGTCTCCACCTGGATGTCGGCCCGCCGCCTAAAACTCGACATGAGCAAGACTGAGCTCCTCATCTTCCCTCCCAAGCCCGGTCCGCTCCCAGACTTCTCCATCACCGTGGATGGCACGACCATCCTTCCCGTCCCGCAGGCCCGCAATCTCGGTGTCATCCTTGACTCGTCCCTCTCGTTCACCCCACACATCCTATCCGTTACCGAGACCTGCCGGTTTCACCTCTACAATATCGCCAAGATCCGCCCTTTCCTCTCCACCCAGACGGCTACCTTACTATTACGGGCTCTCATTATATCCCGGCTAGACTACCGTGTCAGCCTTCTCTCTGACCTCCCTTCCTCCTCTCTCGCCCCGCTCCGGTCTATTCTTCACTCCGCTGCCCGGCTCATCTTCCCGCAGAAACGATCTGGGCATGTCACTCCCCTTCTTAAACAACTCCAGTGGTTGCCTATCGACCTCCACTCCAAACAAAAACTCCTCACTCTAGGCTTCGAGGCTCTCCGTCACCTTGCCCCTTCCTACCTCTCCTCCCTTCTCTCGTTCTACCACTCACCCCGCACGCTCCGCTCCTCCGCCGCCCACCTCCTCGCCGTCCCTCGGTCTCGCCTATCCCGCCGTCGACCCCCGGGTCGCATCCTCCCGCGGTCCCGGAACGCCCTCCCTCCTCACCTCCGCCAAACTGATTCTCTTTCCCTCTTCAAAACCCTACTTAAAACTCACCTCCTCAGAGAGGCCTTCCCAGACCGAGCTCCTCTTCCCCCTCTACTCCCTCTGCCATCCCCCCTTTACCTCTCCGCAGCTAAAGCCTCATTTTCCCCTTTTCCCTCTGCTCCTCCACCTCTCCCTTCCCATCCCCACAGCACCGTACTCGTCCGCTCAACTGTATATATTTTCGTTACCCTATTTATTTTGTTAATGAATTGTACATCGCCTTGATTCTATTTAGTTGCCATCGGTTTTTATGAGATGTTCTTCCCCTTGACGCTGTTTAGTGCCATTGTTCTTGTCCGTCCGTCTCCCCCGATTAGACTGTAAGCCCGTCAAACGGCAGGGACCGTCTCTATCTGTTGCCGACTTGTTCATCCCAAGCGCTTAGTACAGTGCTCTGCACATAGTAAGCGCTCAATAAATACTATTGAATGAATGAACATAGTAAGCGCTTAACAAATACCAACATTATTAATACGCTCATCCTCTTCCACCTGGATTACCTCATCAGCCTCCTTGCTGATCTCCCACCCCTCTGTCTCTCCCCGCTTCAGTCTATACTTCACTCTGCTGCCCGGATCATTTTTCTGCAAAAATGTTCAGGACGTGTCACCCCGCTCCTCGAAAAACTCCAGCCGTTGCCCATCCACCTCCACATCAAACAAAAACTCCTCACCATTGGCTTTAAAGCAGTCCACCACCTTGCCCCCTCCTACCTCAGCTCGCTTCTCTCCTTCTCCATCGCAGCCCACACACTTGGCTCCTCTAGCGCTAACCTTCTCACTTTACCTCCATCTCGTCTATCACCCCGCTGACCGCTGGCCCACGTCCTGCTTCTGCCCTAGAACGCCCTCTCTCCCCAAATCCGACAGACATTTGCTTTCTCCGGGAGGCCTTCCCGGACTAAGTCCTCCCTTTCCTCTTCTCCCACTCCCTTCTGTGTCACCCTGACTTGCTCTTCCCCCCTTCCCAGCCCCACAGCACTTTTTTACATATCTGTCATTTATTTATAATAATAATGTTAATAATGTTGGTATTTGTTAAGCGCTTACTATGTGCCGAGCACTGTTCTAAGCGCTGGGGTAGACATAGGGGAATCAGGTTGTCCCACGTGGGGCTCACAGTCTTAATCCCCATTTTACAGATGAGGGAACTGAGGCACAGAGAAGTTAAGTGACTTGCCCACAGTCACAGAGCCCACAAGTGGCTTGTATTGATGTCGGTCTCCCCCACTCTAGACTGTAAATTCACTGTGGGCAGGGATCGTCACTGTTTATTGTTGTATTGTACTCTCCCAAGGACTTCGTACAGTGCTCTGCACACAACAAGTGCTCAATAAATACGATTAAATGAATGAATCAATGAAAGGATGTGGACATAAGTACCTGAGAAAGGGTGTGAATAAAGTGAGCGAGTCAGGGCGACACAGAAGGGAGTGGGAGAAAAGGAAAAGAGGGCTTATTCAAGGAAGGCCACCTGAAGGTGACGTCTTCAATAAAGCTTTCCCGGGGGGAGAGTGACTGTCAGATAGGAGCGGGGTGGCGGGGGGCGAGGGCTGGGGTGTTCCAGGCCAGAGGCAGGACATGGGAGAGAGGTTGGTGGCAGAGATAGACGGAGTCGAGGTACACTGAGTAGGTTAGCATCAGAAGAGTAAAGTGTCTGGGTTGAGCTGTAGTAGGAAAGGAGCGAGGTGTGATAGGAGGGGGCAAGGGGATTGAGTGCTTTTATGCAGATCGTAATGACTTTCTGTTTGTACTTTCCAAGCGCTTAGTACAGTTCATTCAATAGTATTTATTGAGCGCTTACTATGTGCAGAGCACTGTACTAAGCGCTTGGAATGTACCAATCGGTATCAGATAGAGACAGTCCCTGCCCTTTGACGGGCTTACGGTCTAATGGGGGGAGACAGACAAGAACAATAAGCAGTGGTCTTCACGCAGTCAGCGTTCAATAAATACGATTGAGTGAATGAATGTTTGATATAGAGGTGGATGGGCAACCACTGGAGGTTCTTGAGGAGGGGGAAAACATGGCCTGAACATTTCTGTAGAAAAAAGATCCGGGCAGCAGAGTGAAGTATGGACCGGAGTGGGGGAGACACAGGAGGCAAGGAGGTCAGGAAGGAGGCGGATACAGTAATCAAGGTGGGATAGGTTAAGTGCTTGGATTAATGTGGTGGAATCTTTTGAAATGTGGTGTTGGAGAAGGCTTTTGCGAATACCACAGAGTGCCCAAAAAACAAATAAATGGATTTTGGAGCAGATTAAATCAAAGTGGTCTTTGGAAGGCCAAAAGACTCGACTTAGATTAGCATATTTTGGACACATAATCAGCAGGACTGATTCCCTGGAGAAGACCCTAATGCTAGGAAAAGTCCAGGAAAAATGTGGACGAGGCATACCGGCAACTAGACAGATAGAGACCTTAAGAATGATAACGGAAGAAACGTTAGAAAGGTTGCAGATTAGGGCAGAGGACAGGATGTTCCGGAGAAAGTATACGTGTGGAGTCGCTGCGAATCGGAAATGACTCGACGGCACTTAATAATATTGTTTGGATAGAGAGGAAAAGGTGGATTTTAGCACTTTTGTGAATGTCAACCCAACAGGATTTAGTAGTAGATTGAATATATGGGTTGAATGAGAGAGAGAAGTCAATGATAACACCAAGATGATGGGCTTGTGAGACAGGAAGGACGGCAGTGCCATCTTCAGTGATCGGAAAGTCAGGGGAAGGGCAGGGTTTGGGTGGGAAGATAGTGAGTCATCTTTTGACATGTTAAGACCCAGGTGACGGCAGGAATTCTAAGTAAAGATGTCGTGAAAGCAGGAGGAGATACGAAACTACAGAGAGGGAAAGAAATTGTACAGTAGAGTCCAAAAAGAAAATCGAGTTGCATCAACAAAGTATGGGAGGCTTTTTATTGCAGTATTTAATACAGATCTGTATGGGCGAGGACAGACCGAGTCTGTTGCCATAAAAGCGGGCTCAACCTCATCACCGCAAGGTGGGAAAGGGTGCCATTTATATTCCGTGGCGGGTGTTGTGTTCCTTCACACCAACAACAGAATCCCATCAAGTGTGGCTCCAGTTTTCTTCACTGACAACAAGGTGAGGCTGAAATTGGCGGCAGGGAAATGTTGTGGTTTAAATGTGACTTGGGGAAACAAGGTGGATTACTGCGAAATGGAGACTGAAAACAAAATGGAGTAAAGCTGGTTAAAAGTCGGTTTCCACGGTACGAGCTTCTGCACCGAGTAAGCCTTCCAGAAATAATAATAATAATGATGATGGTATTCATTAAGTACTTACTGTGTGCCAAGCACTATTCTGAGCACTGGGATATCACTGGTTGATCGATTTATTGACCAAAGTGCCCGGTTGGTGTTACTGAGGAAGAGTTCCAGGTAGTATTTCTGGCATTTAGGCAGCACGATGTTGCAAGTACTGTGATGTGACCCCCAAATGTGACATAGAACAGTGCTCGGCACATAGTAAGCGCTTAACAAATACCAACATTATTTTAAGACCGTGGCTCTGCCCATGACACTGTCTCCCATCATAGACTCGGGGCAAGGAAAGACGGAATCACAGAAATATGTTTCAGCCATCCAATAGGGACTTGGGAATCAAGGGGAAAATAAATATCAGGCACCAGCAGCAGCACCCATTGTGCAAAACTACAGTTCTGGATTTTTCCAGTCTTAATTGCTTCATAAGAATTTCAGCTCTCCGTGTTTCCTTTTCAGGAAAGAGGAGGGGAGGAATTTTTACAGCATCGGGAAGTAGAAACTAAATGCCTGACCTCCAATAAATACATGCAAGAAAATGAGAATGGGAAGAAATAAATCAGGGCGTGTATGCTTTGAAAGGAAGTTACCCGTGGAACAATGGGAAAATTACTTTAACAATGAAACGTTTACAACCCCTCTGACTTTTGAATGACTTATATAAAATTAGAATGACGTGGCTTTGGAATAAGGCATAAAATGAAATCAGTGATTGAACTATTATCCTCCGTACTTTCTGTGGGTTGCAACAGAAAGGGTTCTGTGGGTTGCTTCAGGCTCAGAACGACGGATTGTTCGCTCAATCCAAAGGCCTTAGGTTTGAAATGTCAGCAAATATTTTGGAGGAATCCCTCCAAAGGACACGTTTTTGAGTATTCAATTGGTATAGCTATCATCCCTTCTCACCTGCTAAACCACTCAGTCGGTGGTATTGATCGGGCATTTACTTTGAGCAGAACACAGTGCTAAATGCTTGGGAAAACTATTCTTTCCCTGGGGCAAACCCACCCAAGTCTCCCCTCTCCTAAAGAAACCTTATGACTCCACTGTAATATGGAGTTGTTCCTCTAGAGTGAAAGCTCCTTGTGGGAAGGGAATGTGTCTACAAGCTCTGTTACATTGCATTCTCCCAAACGCTTATTCCAGGGTTCTGCATCTTATAAGCGCTCAATAAATACGATTGATCGATTGATTGATTGATTACACTATTCTGGAACTCCCTCCCCCTTCATACCTGACAGACCGTCACTTAATTTAGGGAAACAGCGTGGCTCAGTGGAAAGCGCCTGGGCTTCGGAGTCAGAGGTCATGGGTTTGACTCTCGGCTCTGCCACTTGTCAGCTGCGTGACTGTGGGCAAGTCACTTAACTTCTCTGTGCCTCAGTTCCCTCATCTGTAAAATGGGGATTAACTGTGAGCCTCATGTGGGACGATCTGATTACCCTGTATCTCCCCCAGCACTTAGAACAGTGCTCTGCACACAGTAAGTGCTTAACAAATACCAAAATTATTATTATTATTATTAACCTCTCTGCGGCTCAGTTACCTCATCTGGAAAATGGGGATTAAGAGTGTGAGTCCCACGTGGGACAACCTGGATGACCTTGTATCTATCCCAGCACTTAGAATAATGCTCGGCACATAGTAAGGGCTTAATAAGTACCATCACTATTATCACATCTCCTCCAAGAAAATGAAACTAGTGATCGCACTGTTTAGCCTCCTCCGTGCTTTCTGTGGGTTGTGACAGATCCCCCTTCAGTCTCAGAACGATGGATTGTTCGCTCAATCCAAAGGCCTTAGGTTTGAAACGTCTGCTGCTTACATATATATTTGTCATTTTATTTATTTGTATTCATGTCTGTCTCCCCCTCCCCTAGACAGTAAGCTCGTTGTGGGCAGGGAATGTCACTGTTTATTGTCGTGTTGTACTTTCCCAAGCACTTAGTACAGTGTTCTGCACACAGTAAGTGCTCAATAGATACAACTGAATGAATGAGAACAGTGTTGTAGTGAAATGATCTGGCTGCAAAGTGAAATATGGACTGGACTAGAGAGAGACTGGAAGCAGGGAGATCAGTTGCGAAAGATGCTGCTGTAGTCAATCTGAGGTAATGATAATAGTAATAAAAATATAATATAAACATATAATAATATGTGTCGAGTATTGTTCTAAGCACTGGAGTAGAAACAAGGTAATCAGGTTGGGCACAGTCCCTGTCCTTCATGGGGCTCACAGTCTTAATCCCCATTTTACAGTTGAGACACTGAGGCCCAGAGAGGTGAAGTGCCTTGCCCAAGATCACCAACAGACAATAAGAATAATAATAATGATAATAATAATAATAATGATGGTATTTGTTAAGTGCTTGCTATGTGCCAAGCCCTGTTCTAAGCTTTGGAAAGGGCAGAGCTGGGATTAGATCCTACGTCCTCTGACTCCCAGGCCTGGGCCCTTGCCACTAAGCCAAGCTCCTTTGGGACCAGCATGGTGGCTATTTCAGTCAATCACTTGTATGTATTGAGCACTTACTGTGTGCAGAGCACTGTACTAAACTTTTGGGAGAGTACAATTCAACAGAGTTGGCAGACATGTTCCCTGCCCATCAGGAGTATACAGTCTTGAGGGGGTACATCTATTAAAGCACAGATTTGTACATTTGTGCCTTGGGGCTGAGGGCGAGGTGAATAAGGCCTAAAAATACGAGTGCAAGGCTGATACAGAAGGGAGAAGGAGGAGGGGAAATGGGGACTTAGTCAAGGAAGGCTTCTTGGAAGAGATGGGCCCTCAATAAGGCTTTGAAGGTGGGGAGAGGCATTGTCTGCACCAAATCCCTCCTTTTCAGAAACCAACAGTTATTCCCCATTGCACTCTACATAAGCTCATCGTGTGCAAGAAACATGTCTACCAACTCTGCCCTATTTTGCTCTCCCAAATGCTTAGAACAGTGCTCAGCACACAGCAAGCTCTCAATAAGTATGACTGAGTGATTGATCAAGCAGAAACTCCCTCTGATTGACTAGAGAAGCAGCGTGGCTCAGTGGAAAGAGCCTGGGCTTCGGAGTCAGAGGTCATGGGTTCGAATTCTGGCCCTGCCACTTGTCAGCTGTGTGACTGTGGGCAAGTCCCTTTACTTCTCTGTGCCTCAGTTACCTCATCTGTAAAATGGGGATTAACTGTGAGCCCCACGTGAGACAACCAGATTATCCTTTATCTACTCCAGTGCTTAGAACAGTGCTCGGCACATAGTAAGCGCTTAACAAATACCAACATTATTATTATTATCATTAAAAGCACTCAATCAGCTCTCCCCCTCCTACTCATCCAACTCCTTTTCACCTCATCCAACTCCTTTTCACTATACCCTATCTTGAGCTGTTCCTTCTTGTGAAGCTAACACCTCATTATGCCTTGTTCTCAACTCGCACACCCTCCCCGCTACCTGAAATTCCCTCTTTCCTAGCTGATAGAGACTGTTAGCTCGTTGTGGGCAGGAAATGTCAGTTTTCTGTTGTATTGGACTTTCCCAAGCTCGTAGTACAGTGATCTGCACACAGCGCTCAATAAATACAACTGAATGAATGACTGACCAGCCTTTCCCAATTAATCCTCTTCAGTGAGGCCTTCCCCAATTAATCTCTATTCTCCCCACATTATATACACTCCCACCCTGCCCTCTCAGCCCTCCCATGCAACCTAAACACTTTAGGCCTTAACAGTCACATAGAATCTATGTGCATATTTTATCAACTCTTTTACTTCCTCCTAACTGTAGTGTAACCTGTCCCCCCCATTGTAAAATCCTTGAGGGCGGGGATTATATTTACTAATTCTCCTGTAATCTTCCACATTCTTAAATAGATCCCTCTGCAGGTGGTAGGCACTCAAATGCTGTTGATCGACTGGTTGATTTGTTTCACTTCTCCATTGGAACTGTTTCCTTGTATCAAAGAAGTAGGCATATTTGAATTAACTCGGACCATTCAACAATATTCCATTTGCTGATTTTCCCCAGTGAGCGTGATTGCCAAAATGATAAACAGCCTTTAAGATCACCCACTCTTGAAGCCCTTTCTAATATTTCACTAGGGTGTGCAACCCTCCAATACATCCCAAGCCAAAGACCTAATTCGGTTTAGCTTTCTCCTTTTACAGTTGCTGCTGTTCATTCATTCATTCATTCATTCATTCATTCATTCACTCACTCACTCACTCACTCGTATTTATTGAGCTCTTACTGTGTGGTGAGCTCTCTACTAAGCACTTGGGAGAGTACAATATAATAATAAACATACACATTCCCTGCCCACAAGCTTACAGTCTAGAGGAAGGGGGAGACAGATAGGGGTAGGGATTGTCTCTATCTGTTCCCAAATTGTACTTTCCAAGCGCTTACTACAGTGCTTTGCACACAGTACGTGCTCAATAAATACAACTGAATGAATGAAGGAATAAACTATAAGCTCATTGTGGGCAGGACATGTGTCTGTTTATTGAAGTATTGGGCTCTCCAAAGCTCTTAGCCCAGTGCTCCGCTCACAGTAAGGGCTCAGTAAATGCCATTGAATGAATGAATGAATGCATCTCTTAATTTGGGACCTCTCGTCCACATCCTGCGGAGCTTAGAACAGTGCTCGGCACATAGTAAGTACTAAACAAATGCCATCATTATTATTATCCTGCCTCTGACCTGGAACTCCCTCCCTATCTGATAGATCACCCTCTCCCCCCACTTCAAAGCCTTCTATTTAGTTGCCATTGTTTTTACGAGATGTTCTTCCCCTTGACTCTATTTATTGCCATTGTTCTTGTCTGTCCGTCTCCCCTGATTAGACGGTAAGGTAAGCCCATCAAACGGCAGGGACTGTCTCTATCTGTTGCCGACTTGTTCATTCCAAGCGCTTAGTACAGTGCTCTGCACATAGTAAGCGCTCAATAAATACTATTGAATGAATAAATGAAAGCCTTATTAAAATCACATCTCCTCCAAGAGGCCCTCCCTGACTAAGCCCTACTCCCCCTCCTTTCTGTGTCGCCCGTGCACTAGTATTTCTATTCTTTCAGCATTCGATATTCACCTCACCCTCAGCCCCACAGAATTTATGTACATATTCATAATTCATAGTAATGTCCTGTCTCCCCCCTCTAGATCTCCCCTTTTAGACTGTAAGCTCCTGGTGGGCAAGGAATGTGTCTACCTAGTCTTGTTCTTGTCTTTTTTTAATGGTACTTTTACTATGTGCCGGGCACTGTATTAAGCGCTGGGGTAGATACGAGCTAATCAGATTGGACACAGCCCAGGTCCCTCATGAGGCTCAGAGTCTTAATCCCCATTTTACAGATGAGGTAACTGAGGCACGGAGAATTTAAATGAATTGACCAAGATGCCACAGCAGACAGGGGGTGGAGCTGGGATTAGAACTTTCCACAAAGCCATGCTGCTTCCAACTCTGTTGTATTGTACTCTCTGAAGCACTTAGTACAGGTCTCTGGACCTGTGATTGATTGATTACTAAACCAAATATTTCCTAGGCCTTTCCTCTCATTTTTTCCAGGTTAGGAAACATAGCCTAGTGAATGGAGCATGGGCCTGAGAATCAGAAGGGCCTGAGTTCTAATCCTGGCTCCTCCACTTGTCTGTTGTGTGACCTTGGGCAAGTCGTTTCACTTATCTTTCGGGAAGCAGCGTGGCTCAGTGGAAAGAGCCTGGGCTTCGGAGTCAGAGGTCATGGGTTCGACTTCCGGCTCTGCCTCTTGTCAGCTGGGTGACTGTGGGCAAGTCACTTAACTTCTCTGTGCCTCAGTTACCTCATCTGTAAAATGGGGATTAACTGTGAGCCTCACGTGGGACCACCTGATTACCCTGTATCTACCCCAGTGCTTAGAACAGTGCTCTGCACAGAGTAAGCGCTTAACAAATACCAACATTATTATTATTATTATTATTCTCTGTGCCACGGTTATCTCATCTGTAAAATGGGGATTAAGATTGTGAGCCCTTTGTGGGACAGGGATTCTGTCTAACCTGATTAACTTCTATCAACCCCAGCACTTAGAACAGTGCTTGACACATAGTAAGCGCTTAACAAATCCCATCATCATCATCATAAGGATAGGGAAAGAGAGAAGTGAGTCTTTTCTACTTTGCTACTTCAGTTTCAGGAAAGATCTTTAATTCCACAGAAGCCCGTTAAATATTGTGTCATGGGAAGGGCTTGTCAAACCCTAAGTAGTGTGCATGAAAATAATTACATTTTTTGGTGGATGATAGATTACTTCTAGGACAACTAATTCCTCCCTTTTCCCACCTCTACCTTTCATCTTCCAAACCCTAGCTCCAAGTTCCAATGCACACACTAAGGAGAAAAGAAGAGCTTTCTTCTATGCCAGAAGAGAATGCAATAGCAAATATAATCCTCCACCTTTAAAATAGATACAGTAAACATGACAAATTGGTCCCCCATTTTCTGAGCCACTGAAATGACCGGGTAGGGTTTAACATCAAACATCTCAAGACTCGGAAATCCACTGCACTGGACTATTTTGGTGTAGCTTGTTGTCATTAGCAGTGGCATTTTCAAAGCCAGGAAGAAGGATAATTACTAACATGAGTTTTGCAAAGAATATACCTGTAAGAGTTAAGGACAAGATGTACTTAAATTTTTTCCGACAATTATTGTCGCGAGAGGTCTTTTGAATTATTCATTCCCCAAGGGACTGAGTCCCATTTGGCTTTTTGAGAAAAATCCACCCCCAACTAATATAAACAGACATTTAATTAAAATGAAACTCAAAGTGTGTTTGGGCCTGCATGGCAAATAGCCTGAAAATTGTATTTTAAAAGAAAACACCTCGAATTGGAAGAAAGACAAAAAGGTGATTTCTTTTCCTGATCCGGGTGTTGAAGAATTCCTTAATGAGATTTGGTTTTATTTCATAAATAATTCAGTACTTGCATTTCATTAGATGAAGCCCAAAGGAATTTCATCCTAATCAGATACACAGCGCGAGAAGGTATTTTCTAGCACACTATTTCCATTGCCAGAGACAAAAAAAAAAAATGTATGTATTATCCAGATGAAAAGCTGAGCGGGCCAAAAAATCTGTAAGTAAATGTAAATAACTACCTCAATTATTTTAGGTGATTCAGTGCAGCAAAATCTACACTCAGTGCAGAATGCAAAATCTGTACTCTTACAGGCACCTAGTACAGTGCTCTGCACACAGTAAGCGTGCAAAAAAGATGATTGAATGATTGATTGCTCTGAAAACAGTCAGATATAAAGTAATTTAAGCCTTGTGATTCCACAGCCATGGACTTGAGTACAGTGTTTTTTAAATATTGTTTCAAAAGCCAGCGGAGTTTCCTCTCTTATCCTTACACCCCTTACACCCCTTACACCCCTTAAGCAATACAACAAAGGTGTTTATTGAGCGCTTACTATGTGCAGAGCACTGAATTAAGCAGCTGGGCAGGGAATTAAAAGATAATTAATTAGTAACTGTAATCTGTGCCCACAGAAAGGTATGACCATGCATGGGTTGGGGGTCTTTTTTTAGTCCCTGAAAAAAGATCCAATTTTTGCATTAGAAGTAGCATGGAATAGTGGATAGAGCAAAGGCCAGGGAGTCAAAGGTCATGGGTTCTAATCCCGGCTCCACCACTTGTCTTCTGTGAGACCTTGGGCAAGTCGCTTTACTTCTCTGGGCCTCGGGGACCGTATCTGTAAAATGGGGATTTTAGTCTGTTATCCCCATGTGGGAGAGGGACTGTGTCCAATCTGATTTGCTTGTATTCATTCATTCAGTAGTATTTATTGAGCGCTTACCTTGTGCAGAGCCCTGGACTAAGCACTTGGAATGTACAAATCGGTAACAGATAGAGACAGTCCCTGCCCTTTGACGGGCTTACGGTCTAATCGGGGGAGACGGACAGACAAGAACAATAGCAGTAGCACTTAGTACAGTGCCTGGAACATAGTACGTGCTTAACATTATTAATAGTAGTAATAGTAAAGGGGTCCACCTCGCCCATACGGATGAGTCCTGAAGCCAGTTGTAACAATACCATCATTATTATGATTATTATTCAAATGTATTTACTGAGCACTTACAGTGGGCAGAGCATTGTACTAAGGGCTTGGAAAGTACAGTTTGGCAACAAATAGAGACAATAATAATAATAATAATAATAATGTTGGTATTTGTTAAGCGCTTACTATGTTCCGAGCACTGTTCTAAGCGCTGGGGTAGACACAGGGGAATCGGGTTGCCCCACGTGGGGCTCACAGTCTTCATCCCCATTTTACAGATGAGGTAACTGAGGCACCGAGAAGTTAAGTGACTTGCCCAAAGTCACTCTGCCCACAACGTGCTCACAGTCTAGAAGAGGGGAGACAGGCATCAAAACAAGTAAACAGGCATCAATAGCATCAATATAAATACATAGAACTATAGATATATACACATCATTAATATAAATAAATAGAATTATAAAAACAGTGCTTGGCACATAGTAAGCACTTAACAAGTACCCTAATTTGTATTATTATCGTTGTGATTTACCATTTGCGCATTGCAGCAAGTTCTGGACTAATCGCCACTAGACCGTAAGCTCTTTGTGGGCAGGGGATGTGTCTGTTTATTCTTTTATTGTACTTTCCGGAGTGCTTAGTACATTCCTTCATTCATACAATTGTATTTATTGAATGCTTGCTGTGTCAAAGCAAGGTATTAAGCACTTGAGAACAATTTAACAACAAACAGACACGTTCCTGCCCACAATGAGCTGACAGACTGGAAGGGAAGACAGCATTAATATAAATTAATTAATAAATAAATCACAGCTATATACAGGTCTATATATAAGTGCTGTGGGGATGGGAGGGAAGATGAATGAAGGAGCAAGTCAGGGCGGTGCAGAAGGGAATGGGAGAAGAGGAGAGGAGGGCTTAGTCAGGGAAGACTTCTTGGAGGAGATGGGCCTTCAATAAGGTTTTGAAGTGGGGAAGAACAGTGATGTAAGCAGTGTGGCTCAACAGAAGGAGCCCAGGCTTGGGAGTCAGAGGACGTGGGTTCAAATTCTGGCTCAGCCTCTTGTCAGCTGTGTGACTTTGGGCAAATCACTTCCCTTCTCTGTGCCTCAGTTACCTCATCTGTAAAATGGGGATTAAGACTATGAACCCCGTGTGGGACAACCTGATCACCTTGTATCCTCTCCAGCGCTTAGAACAGTGCTTTGCACATAGTAAGCGCTTAACAAATGCCATCATTATTATTATTATATGAGGAGGGAGGGCTCACACTTGTAAGTGCTCAATAAGCATGAATGAATGAATAAAATACGATGGAATAACAATAATAATGATATCTGTTAAGCACTTATGTGCCAAGCACTGTTCTAAGCGCTGGGGTAGATACAAGCTAATCAGGTTGTCCCATGTGGAGCTCACGGTCTTAATCCCCATTTTACAGATGAGGTCACTGAGGCACAGAGAAGTGAAGTGACTTGACTAAAGTCACACAGCTGACAAGTGACAGAGGTAGGATTAGAACCCATGTCATCTGGCCCCCAAGCCCGGGCTCTTTCCACTAAGCCACTCTGCTTCCTGAAGTCACACTCCTTCCTGAATTCCCTCCCCTGCCTCGCCTCGGCCGGCTCAGCGATGGGCCCAGCGGAAAGGAATTTACTGGCTCCGGCGCCAGGTCCCTTCCACCCCTGAAACTTTTCGCTGCAACTTTCCGTCCTCTACCTATTTCCTCCAGCTCCAGCTAACGGGGTCAGGAGGGAGTTGGTATATATTTTTATTACCCTATTTATTTTGTCAATGAGATGTACATCCTCTTGATTCTATTTATTGCTATTGTTTTTGTCTGTCTCCCCCGTTTAAACTGTGAGCCCGTTTTGGGCAGGGATTGTCTCTATCTGTTGCCAAATTGTCCATTCTAAGCGCTTAGTACAGTGCTCTGCATATAGTAAGCGCTCAATAAATACTACTGAATGAACTGGAAAGGAAAAGAGAGGAAAATGGACGCTCCAGAGGGTAATGAACTGTGAGCTGGATTCCAGGGCTTGCTTCATTCACTCAGTCATTCAGTCATATGTATTGAGCACTTACTGGGAGTCGAGCACTGTACTAAGCACTTGGGAGGGAGAGTACAGTTCAACAACACTCAAGGCTCTCCATCACCTCGCCCCTTCCTACCTCTCCTCCCTTCTCTCTTTCCACCGCCCACCCCGCACGCTCCGCTCCTCTGCCGCCCACCTCCTCGCCGTCCCTCGGTCTCGCCTGTCCTGCCGTTGACCCCCGGGCCGCGTCCTCCCTTGATCCTGGAACGCCCTCCCTCCTCACCTCCGACAATCTAATTCTCTTCCCCTCTTCAAAGCCCTACTTAAAGCTCACCTCCTCCAAGAGGCCTTCCCAGCCTGAGCTCCCCTTTTTCCCTCTGCTTCCCCTCTATCCCCCCCTTCACCTCCCTTCAACTAAGCCCCCTTCTCCCCCCTTTCCCTCTGCTCCTCCCCCTCTCCCGTCCCATCCCCTCAGCACTGTACTTGTCCGCTCGACTGTATATATTTTCATTACCCTATTTATTTTGTCAATGAGATGTACATAGCCCTGATTCTATTTCATTGCTATTGTTTTAATGAGATGTTCTTCCCCTCGATTCTATTTATTGCTATTGTTTTTGTCTGTCTGTCTCCCCCCATTAGACTGTAAGCCCGTCAGAGGGCAGGGACTGTCTCTATCTGTTACTGATTTGTACATTCCAAGCACTTAATACGGTGCTCTGCACATAGTAAGCGCTCAGTAAATACTATTGAATGAATAAATGAACAACAAACAGAAATATCTGTAAACTGGGGATTGAGACTCTGAGCCCCATGTGGGACAGGGACCGTGCTCAACCTGATTAGCTTATGTCTACCCCAGCGCTTAGTACCGTGCGTGGCACGTAGTAAGCGTTTAGCAGATACCTCTTAAAAAAATAGAGCAGTCACAAGAAAAGTGCATCTTCTTGCATAAGGGTTGGGTCAAACCCTTCGACTCTCTAGGCACTGGCAGGCTTAGATCCTGTTTTCGTAACTTGGCAATTGTCTGAGCGTAGCTATATTTGGAACGATTCCACGTGGCTTCTTGGAAGACAAAGATTGAAGATACCTATTAAATAATCACATTAGTCCTCGGTAAATTTCCTGGGAACAAGGAAATAAGACAGCGGTAATGCCTTGTTTCGTTTTGATTTTCTAGTAAAGATGTAATATGATCATAGTGCCTGCTAAATCAGTGCATCGAAATCTGCTGACACAGCTGGATTTCTTTGGCGTTAGCACCATGTGAAACAAAGAGCTGCAAAAGTTGCTGCGGGAAGCAGTGTGGCGTAGTGGAAAGAGCCTGGGCCCTGGAGTCAGAGGACTTGAGTTCTAATTCTAGCTCTGTCACTCATCCGCTGGGTAATCTGGGGAAAATCAGTCACTTCTCTGTACCTCAAATGCCTCCATCTGTAAAATGGGGATTAAGATTGTGGTTTCTATGGTGCCCTTGGGGAAGCAGCATAGCCTAGTGGTGAAAGCCCGGGCCTGGGAGTCAGAAGGACCTGGGTTCTGATCCCAGCTCCGCCACTTGTCTGCTGTGTGACCTTGGACAAGTCACTTCACTTCTTGGGCCTCAGTTATCTCATCTGTTAAAGGGGAATAAGACTGTGAGCCCTATGTAAGATACGGACTGTGTCCAACCTTGTATCACTTAGAACAGTGCCTGGCTCGTAGTAAACACTTAACAGATACCATTAAAAAACAAAAAAGTGGAACATGGACTGTGTCCAATCTGATTATCATGTTTCTACTCCAGCTCTTAGTACAATGCCTGGCATGTTCTAAATGCTTAAGAAATACCAGGAATAAAAAAGCAGCATAAACTCTCCTCTACTCCTGCTCCTTTTCATTCATTCAGTCATTCATTCAATTGTATTTATTGAGTGCTTACTATGTGGAAAGCACTGTACTAAGCACTTGGAATGTACGATTCAGCAACAGATAGAGACAATCCCTGCCCAACGAGGACTCACAGTCTAAACGGGGGAGACAGACAACAAAACAAAACAAGTAGTCTGGCGTCAAAATAAGATAAATAGAATCATAGATATATACACATCATTAACAAAATTAAATAGAATAATAAATAGTATACACAAATATGCACAATAGCACAACCTTTGTGGTTTGACCTTGGATTCGTCCCTTTCTTTCACCCCCACCCTCAGCCCCACAGCATGTATAACTTTCTGGCATTTATTTCAATGTCTGCCTGCCCTCTGTCAATCAATCAATCAGTGGTATTTATTGAAAGCTTATTGTGTGGTGAACCCTGTACTAAGTGCTTGGGAGAGTCCTATAAACAGGCAACATTTCTACCAATTCTTTTATATTGTAGTCTTCCAAGCGGTTAGTACAGTGTGAGAAGCATGTGGCTTAATGGAAAGAGAATGGGCTTGGGAGTCAGAGGTCATGGGTTCTAATGCTGGCTCCACCACTGTCTGCTGTGTGATCTTGGGCAAGTCACTTCACTTGTCTATGCCTCAGTTACCTCATCTGTAAAATGGGGATTGACCGTGAGCCCCACGTGGGACAACATGATTACCTTGTATGTGCCCCAGCGCTTAGAACAGTGCTTGGCACATAGTAAGCACTTAACAAACACAATTATTATTATTATTCTTACAGTGCTCTGCACACAGTAAGAGCTCAAAAAATAGTATTGATTGATTTTCAGTAGTTGCATAAGGAGACTGCCAAGGGAATGGAATTGATTTTGATGGTAGCCACATCTACGTTGGGTTTGTTGTGTAGCAGGTTGCCAAATCTTGGTCAAAGATGTGGTCAGGTCTATTTTGGTCTGCATTTTCCATGCAGAGCAGCTTAAATGAAAAAAGAGTGAAAAAGCCAGGTTTGGAGCCCAGCCTAATGTTTGGTTTTGGCGGGAGGATGAGGAGGGACTGTGACAGTTTTTGGCTTGGCATGTTGGTCTTGGCACAGTGAAGCGGCGTGGCCTAGTGGCTAGAGCCTGGGCCTGGGAATCAAGCACCTGGGTTCTAATCCCAGCTCTGCCACTTGTCTGCTGGGTGACCTTGGCCGAGTCACTTCGCTTCTCTGGGCCTCAGTTCCTTCATCTGGAAAATGGGGATTCATACTATGACCCCCGTGTGGGACAGGGACTGAGTCCAACCCGATTTGCTTGTATCCACCCCAGCATTTTGTACAGTGCCTGATATATAATAAGCATTTAACAAATACCATTATTAGTACTATTATCATTATTATCATTATTATTATCGTTGAGGCTTGACGTTTCTTCCATCCTCAGGCTGTATCCTCGCCATGCAAGCGCTCTGAACAATCTTGGGACACTGACCAAAGACACAGCAGAAGCAAAGAAATACTACCGACAGGCCCTCCAGATAAATCCCCAGCACAATAGAGCTCTCTTCAATCTTGGAAATCTACTCAAGTAAGTGAAGCATTCTCTCTCATTGTTCTCCTCCAAGAAGCCTTCCCTGACTAAGCCCTCATCTCCTCCCACTCCCTTCTAATAATAATATTAATGGTATTTGTTAAGCACTTACTATGTGCCAAGCACTGTTCTAAGTGCTGGGGTAGATACAAGATAATCAGTTTGTCCCGCGTGGGGCTCACGGTCTTAATCCTCATTTTACAGATGAGGTAACTGAGGACCAGAGAAGTGAAGTGGCTTACCCACGGTCACACAGCAGATAGGTGGCGGAGCCGGGATTAGAACCCAACGTCGTCTGACTCCCAAGCCCGGGCTCTTGCCACTAAGCCACGCTGCCTTCTGTGCCTCTCTGACTTGCTCCTTCATTCATCCTCCCTCCCATCCCCACAGCACATACGTATATGTCTGTGTGTGTGTGTATATGTGTATATATATATATATATACACACATATATGTCTCTGTGTCTGTATATGTATATATATATTCCTATTGACTCCCTGAATATATATAGGAATATAAATACCTGTCATTCATTTATCTATTCGAATCCCGGCTCTGCCACTTGTCAGCTGTGTGACTGTGGGCAAGTCACTTCACTTCTCTGTGCCTCAGTTACCTCATCTGTAAAATGGGGATTAACTGTGAGCCTCACGTGGGACCACCTGATTACCCTGTATCTACCCCAGCCCTTAGAACAGTGTTCGGCACATAGTAAGCGCTTAACAAATACCAACATTATTATTATGTTAATGTCTTTCTCCCCCTCTATACTTGTGAACTCATTGAGGGCAGGAAGGTGTCTTCTGTCTTTTGTTGTTCTGTTGTACTCTCCCAAGTGCTGACTACAGTGCTACGCACACAGTAAGCGCACAATAAATACAATCGAATGAATGAATGGAAAAGGAATCTGAGGATTCTCTTTTTTTATATGGTACTTGTTAAGCGCTTACTATGTGAAAGGCACTGTACTAAGTGCTGGGCTAAATACAAGCTATTTAGGTTGTCCCATGTGGGGCTCACTGTCTTAATCCCCGTTGTACAGATGAGGTAGCTGGGGCACAGAGAAGTGAAATGACTTGCTCAAGGTCACCCAGTAGACAAGTGGCAGAGCCGGGAATAGGACCCAGGTCCTTCTGACTCCCAGGCCCCGGGCTGTATCTACTGGGCCATGCTGTTTTCCTGAATTTCAAAAATCTTTGGTGTATTCTGGGCAGGGAACTTGTTTGCTTATTCTCTTGTATTGTACTCTCCCAAGCGCTTAGAACAGCTCTCTGCACATAGTAAGCACTCAATAAATACCGCTGATTGTTTGATGGATGACAACAGCATAATCCTCATCCTAGAGAAGCAGTGTGGCTCAGTGGAAAGAGTCCAGGCTTGGAAGTCAGAGGTCATGGGTTTGAATCCCGGCTCTGCCACTTGTCAGCTGGGTGACTGTGGGCAAGTCACTTTACTTCTCTGTACCTCAGTTCCCTCATCTGTAAAATGGGGATGAAGACTGTGAGCCTCACGTGAGACAACCCTATTTATTGCCATTGTTCTTGTCTGTCCGTCTCCCCCGATCAGACTGTAAGCCCGTCAAACGGCAGGGACCGTCTCTATCTGTTGCCGACTTGTTCATTCCAAGCGCTTAGTACAGTGCTCTGCACATAGTAAGCGCTCAATAAATACTATTGAATGAATGAATGAACAACCCAATCACCCTGTATCTCCCCCAGCGCTTAGAACAGTGCTCTGCACATAGTAAGCGCTTAGCAAATACCAACATTATCAGTATCATTATTATTATACTACTAAATAGATAGATCACCCAGACTCTTCAGAGAATACCTGCTTTGATTTCTCATCATTCATTCATTTAATAGTATTTATTAAGCACTTACAATGTGCAGAGCGCTGTACTAAGCGCTTGGAGTGTACAATTCAGCAACAGATAAAGACAAGCCCTGCCCAATAATGGGCTCACAGTCTAAACGTGAGTTACCCGTGAGCTTGAATTTACACTTTTTATTCACCCTTCCCTCAGCAGCACAGCACTTATGTCCAGATCTGTATTCCATTCATTTATATTCAAGTCTGTTTTCCCCTCAATAATTATGGTATTTGTTAAGCGCTTACTATGTGCCAAGCACTGTTCTAAGTGCTGGGGTAGACACAAGGTAATCATGTCGTCCTATGTGGGGCTCTCAGTCCCCATTTTACAGTTGAGGGAGCAAAGAAATACCACCGGCAGGCCCTCCAGATAAATCCCCAGCACAACAGAGCCCTCTTAAATCTTAGAAATCTATTCAAGTAAGTGAAGCATTCTCTCTCATTGTTCTCCTCCAAGAAGCCAAGTGGTGGAGCCGGGATTAGAACCCACATCCTCTGACTCCAGTTAACTTCTCTGGGCCTCAGTTACCTCATCGGGAAATTGGGGTTTAAGACTGAGCCCCATGTGGGGCAGGGACTGTGTCCAACCTGATTACGTCGTATCTACCTCAGCACTAAGAACAGTGCTTGGCACATAGTAAGGTCTTAACAAATGTCGTCGTTATTATTATTATTATTAGAGGAACTTACGGTCTAGAGGCGTGGCGCATCGTTATCCAGAATGAAGTGATTCTCTTCAGGCAAAAGCTTTGAAGGGAATGAGAGACAAGAGGCAAAAGAGAAAACTTGAGAGTCAGAGGATGTGAGTTCTAATCCTGACTCTGCTACTTGTCTGCTGTGTGACCTTGGGCAAGTCACTTCACTTCTCTGTGCCTCAGTTACCTCATCTGTAAAATGGGAATTAAAAACTGTGAGCCTCCAGTGGGACCAACTGATTACCTTGCATCTGCCCCAGCACTTAGAACACTGCTTGGCACTTAGGAAGCGCTTAACAAATACCATCATTATCATTATTGTTATTATTATTGTAATTATTAAAACAGTGCCAGGCACTGCAAACACTAAACATGACCTCACGACAAGGGTCGACCTGTTTGTGTCTACAATGTGACTTGGACTGTGTTAACTCCACCTTTTTTTAATGGTATTTATCGAGCGGTTACTATGTGCCAGGCACTGTTCTAAGAGCTGTCGACAGTTGTCAGTGCCACCAAATCCACAATATTCCCAGAATCCATCCCTTTCCTTTCCAACCCAAGGGCCACTCTCCTGTTCTACGACACACTTAACATCCTACCTTGACTGCTGCATCAAGCTCCTCACTGCTCCTCCCTACCCACTGCTTCCGGTTATGTCCCTCTACTTTCCATACTTCAGTCAATCAATCAATCGTATTTATTGAGCACTTAGTGCAGAGCACGGTGACGTGGATAGAACACAGGCCTGGGAGTCAGAAGGTCATGAGTTCATTCATTCATTCAATAGTATTTATTGAGCGCTTACTATGTGCAGAGCACTGTACTAAGCGCTTGGAATGTACAAATCGGTAACATTTCTACTCCCTATTCCACCACTTGTCTGCTCTGTGACTTTTGGCAAGTCACTTTGCTTCTCTGGGCCTCAGTTACCTCATCGGTAAAAAATGAGGATTAAGAATGTGAGGTCAATGTAGGACAGGGACTGTGTCCAATTGATTAACTTGTATCTACCCCAGCACTTAGAGTAATGCTTAGCACATAGTAAGCGCTTAACAAGTACCATCATTATTATTACTAAAGGCTTGGAAGTGTACAATATAGAGAAGCAGCATGGCCTAGTGGATATTTTTTTTTGCTATTTGCTATTGTTTTAATGAGATGTTCTTCCCCTTGATTCTATTTATTGCCATTGTTCTTGTCTGTCCGTCTCCCCCGATTAGAATGTAAGCCCGTCAAAGGGCAGGGACTGTCTCTTTTACCAATTTGAACATTCCAAGCGCTTAGTACAATGCTCTGCACATAGTAAGCACTCAATAAATACTATTGAATAAATGAATGAATGAATGAATAGAGTGTGGGCCTGGGAGTCAGAAGGACCTGAGTTCTAGTCCCGGCTCTGCCACTTGTCTGCTGCGTGACTCTGGGCAAGTCACTTCACTTCTCCATGCCTCAGAAACCTCATCTGTAAAATGGAGATTAAGGCTGTGAACCCCCAGTGGGACGGGCTCTGTGTCCAACCTGATTAGCTTGTATCTATTCCAGTGCTTAGTACAGAGTCTGGCACATAGCAAGCTCTTAGTAAATACCATAAAAAATATACATATATATAACAATATAACAGAGGTGAAAGACACATTCCCTGCCCAGAACGAGCTTACAGTCTAGAGGGGGAGGCAGGCATGAGTGTGGCTCACTGGAAAGAGCACGGGCTTTGGAGTCATTCATTCATTCATTCAATAGTATTTATTGAGCGCTTACTATGTGCAGAGCACTGTACTAAGCGCTTGGGATGAACAGGTCGGCAACAGATAGAGACAGTCCCTGCTGTTTGACGGGCTTACAGTCTAATCGGGGGAGGCGGACAGACAAGAACAATGGCACTAAACAGCGTCAAGGGGAAGAACATCTCGTGAAAACCGATGGCAACTAAATAGAATCAAGGCGATGTACAATTCATTAACAAAATAAATAGGGTAACGAAAATATATACAGTTGAGCGGACGAGTACGGTGCTGTGGGGATGGGAAGGGAGAGGTGGAGGAGCAGAGGGAAAAGGGGAAAATGAGGCTTTAGCTGCGGAGAGGTAATGGGGGGATGGCAGAGGGAGTAGAGGGGGAAGAGGAGCTCAGTCTGGGAAGGCCTCTTGGAGGAGGTGATTTTTAAGTAAGGTTTTGAAGAGGGAAAGAGAATCAGTTTGGCGGAGGTGAGGAGGGAGGGCGTTCCAGGACCGCGGGAGGACGCGACCCGGGGGTCGACGGCGGGATGGGCGAGGCCGAGGGACGGTGAGGAGGTGGGCGGCAGAGGAGCGGAGCGTGCGGGGTGGGCGGTAGAAAGAGAGAAGGGAGGAGAGGTAGGAAGGGGCAAGGTGATGGAGAGCCTTGAAGCCTAGAGTGAGGAGTTTTTGTTTGGAGCGGAGGTCGATAGGCAACCACTGGAGTTGTTTAAGAAGGGGAGTGACATGCCCAGATCGTTTCTGCAGGAAGATGAGCCGGGCAGCGGAGTGAAGAATAGACCGGAGCGGGGCGAGAGAGGAGGAAGGGAGGTCAGAGAGAAGGCTGACACAGTAGTCTAGCCGGGATATATCGAGAGCCCGTAATAGTAAGGTAGCCGTTTGGGTGGAGAGGAAAGGGCGGATCTCGGCGATATTGTAGAGGTGAAACCGGCAGGTCTCGGTAACGGATAGGATGTGTGGGGTGAACGAGAGGGACGAGTCAAGGATGACACCGAGATTGCGGGCCTGCGGGACGGGAAGGATGGTCGTGCCATCCACGGTGATGGAGAAGTCTGGGAGCGGACCGGGCTTGGGAGGGAAGATGAGGAGCTCAGTCTCGCTCATGTTGAGTTTTAGGTGGCGGGCCGACATCCAGGTGGAGACGTCCCGGAGGCAGGAGGAGATGCGAGCCTGAAGGGAGGGGGAGAGGACAGGGGCGGAGATGTAGATCTGCGTGTCATCTGCGTAGAGATGGTAGTCAAAGCCGTGAGAGCGGATGAGTTCACCGAGGGAGTGAGTGTAAATGGAGAACAGAAGAGGGCCGAGAACTGACCCTTGAGGAACTCCAACAGTTAAAGGATGGGAGGGGGAGGAGGCTCCAGCGTAGGAGACCGAGAATGATCGGCCAGAGAGGTGAGAGGAGAACCGGGAGAGGACAGAGTCCGTGAAGCCAAGGTGAGATAAGGTATGGAGGAGGAGGGGATGGTCGACAGTGTCAAAGGCAGCAGAGAGGTCAAGGAGGATCAGAATGGAGTAGGAGCCATTGGATTTGGCAAGAAGGAGGTCATGGGTGACCTTAGAGAGAGCAGTCTCGGTAGAGGTCATGGGTTCAAACCCCGGCTCTGCCACTTGCCAGCTGTGTGACTTTGGGCAAGTCACTTAACTTCTCGGTGCCTCAGTTCCCTCATCTGTAAAATGGGGATTAAGACTGTGAGCCCCACGTGGGACAACCTGATTACCCTGTGTCTACCCCAGCGCTTAGAACAGTGCTCGACACATAGTAAGCGCTTAACAAATACCAACATTATTATTATTATTATTATAAATAAATAAATTATGGGTAAATAAATCACTCTGCTACCTGGGAATCATTTTTCTGAAATATTATTCTGCCCATATTCCATTCTTCAAAAGCCTCCAAAGGTTATACATCCTTCTCTATATCAAGCCGAAACTCCTGGCCCTTGGTTTTAAGGCACTCAATCAGCTTTTTCCATCCTATTCACTCACTCTCTTCTCTCTCTTCAACCCACTCACAATCAGAGTTCCCCTTAAGATAGCCTACTCATTCTGGCTCATTCGCATCTTTCCCACCACTGACCTCTGGCTCATGCCCCCCTTGTTAGTTGGATAGTAATGAAAATAATAGTAATAATAATTGTGATTTTTTATTGTTTATGATGTGCCTAGCACTGTTCTAAGTGCTGGGAGAGATACAGAATAATTGGGTTGGACACAATCCCTGTCCCACAGGTGTACCGGGTGGGACCGGAGCCTGCGTAGACTGCCCGTCCCCCGTAGATCGATAATAACGGAATACTGAAGAAAGAGGTGGATAAGTCCAGGTTGATGGTTTATTTAGAGTGGAACGCAGGGGTGCTTACCCACAGAACAGTTCGCGGCGGCTGGCGGACTTAGAGAGATCACACCGCACCCTCCCCCCGCATGCACTGCCTTATTTCCCCTCTGGTGTGCCAAAAACAAAGGGGGCCCTGGATGGGCGAAGGGGAGGGAGGAATCGGCCACCTGGCTCGATGCTCCCTTCCATATATCTCTGGGGCCCCAAGATTGGAGAGGCGGTATGTCCTTGGCGGTCATTCACCATATGGTCTTGTTGCTGCCGTGGGACCTCCTTCTTCCGGCAGGTCCGTCTTCCTCCCACCCAGGGTTGGCACTACGCCGGCACTGTGCAATTAACGAGGCAGGATGGAGTGGGGGTCGGCCTTAACTGTGCTAGCCCAAATGTTTCCCATGGAGTCTGACCATAAAACAGGGGTCTCACACTCTTAATCCCCATTTTCCAGATGAGGTAACTGAGGCACAGAGAAATGAAGTGATTTGTCCAAGGTCACGTAGCAATCATGTGGTGGAGTTGGAATTAGAACCCAGGTCCTCTGACTTCCAGCCCTACACTCTTCCCCCCACACTGCTTCTCCTCCCTCCCTCTTCAAATCCCCTTCTCTCTTCAGATCCCACAGCCTCTCTCCGTCTTCAAAAACGTTTTGAACCACAGTCCCTCCCAGAGGCCCTCCCTGATTAATTTCTAATCTCCTTCTTTTATAAAATAATAATCATGGTATTTCTTAAGCACTCACTGTGTACTATGCACTTTACTAAGCAATGAGGTCGATACAGTTAATCAGGTCCCACATGGGACTCACAGTCTAAGAGGAGGGAAAATAGATATTGATCCCCATTTTGCAGGTGAGCGAACTGAGGTGAAGAGAAGTTAAGTGACCTGCCTAAAGTCCTTCATCAGACAAATGGCAGAGCCGGAATTAGAACCCAGGTCCTTCTGACTCCAAGACCTGTGCTCTATCCACTAGGCCATACTGAACTCCTCTCCAGCACTTCTACACCACTTGAGCACATATTCACAACTTCTCATTCCTCATCTAAAAGACTACTTAAGCATTCTCATACACATTTCCTTTTCCTTCTTCCTCCTGTCTACCCTGCCTGATCATAGACTCCTCCAGGGCAAGAATATTCATTCAATAGTATTTATTGAGCGCTTACTATGTGCAGAGCACTGTACTAAGCGCTTGGGATGAACAAGTCGGCAACAGATAGAGACAGTCCCTGCCGTTTGACGGGCTTACAGTCTAATCGGGGAAAAAGAATACCATTTATAACTCCATTTTACTCTCCCAAATAGTATATTGTACTAAGCACTGGGAGAGAATTCAGAGGGGCTCATTCAATCAATCAATCAGTGGTATTGATTGAGTGCATACTTTGTGCAGAGCACTGTACTAAGTACTTGCAAGAGTGTGGCACAGCAGAATAGGCAAACACAATCCCTGTCCAGAGTAAACTGGCCGTTGGTGAACCCACAGTTTAAGAGTATGAAAGAGGGGAGGAAATGGTGACAGACACTAAAAACCCTCAACATTAGAAAAATATTTCTTACTTGGTTAATATTTCCTCCTACTAGGTAGAAATTTGAACTAGGAGAGAAAGGAGAAAAGTCAGTGGAACGGAGATCTCCTCAAACCAGGGAGGATACCTTTCGGAAAGACGAATTGGAAAATGTGGTGACGATAAGTGTTTATTTCGGAGGCAATTTTGACGAGAGCTATCTAAAGCGAATTCTTTTTTTCCAGGCTCTCAAGTGCTCCAGGCTTCATGGACTAGTTATTTCTTTTTATATAGTTATAAATGCATGTTTCAGGAAGATATTACTTTAGTTCAATTTTTTTTTGTGGCTCTTCCTGATAAGTACTTACTATGTACCAGAACTGTACTAAGTATTCATTCCTTCAATCGTATTTATTGAGCGCTTACTGTGTGCAGAGCACTAAGCGCTTGAAATGTACAATTCGGCAACAGATAGAGACAATCCTTGCCCAACAACAGGCTCACAGTCTAAAAAGTACTAGGGTAGATACAGTTAATCAGGTTGGACACAGTCCCTGTCCCTGTCCCCGTCTCGATTTTACAGGTGAGGTAACTGAGGCACAGAGAAGTTAAAGTGATTTTCCCCAGGTCACACAGCAGATAAGTGGCAGAGCGGGAATTAGAACCCAGGTCCTTCTGACTCCAAGGCCCAGGCTTTATCCCCTAGGAAAAACTGCTTCTACTTGGAAGCCATAAACAATCCAAATCCACCAACTACCTTCCAAAAAAATAAAGCTGGCAAAATTCTTCTGAATGCTTTTTTTGATATCCCAGATTATAGGGTTTGAAGTAAATGTGACTTCAAGGGTAATGTGGATTTATGTTTAATTGGCCTGTTCTTTCTGAAGGATTTAATTGGTGAGCTATGAAATGGTACCACATTGTTTGGAAAGATACCATGCAATTACGGTCGTAGCATTGCAGTGAATTCGGCTCTGCAGAAAAGAATGATAGAGATTCTTTTAAATCTTATTTTGCATAATTCCAATGCAGAGATGATTATCATAATCTTGCTTTACCGAATTATTCCTTTCTATCTTGAATTAGGATATAAATTAGGATATAAATTAAATTTAAAAGAACCAACCATTTGAAACCTAGCACTTTTTACCTTGTTTTTACTCCTTCAAACGTTTTTGGAAAGATAGCAAAAATTGAACATGTGTTTCTCTTTCTGACTTAATTGCTGCTGTCTGCTGTGTGACCTTGGGCAAGTCACTTCACTTCTCTGTGCCTCAGTTCCCTCATCTGTAAAATGGGGATAAAGACTGTGAGCTCCATGAGAGACTGTGTCCATCTTGATTTGCTTGTATAGACCCCAGTGCTTAGTACAGTGATTGGCACATAGTAAGTGCTTAACAAATACCACACAGTCCAAAATAACAAGAATAATAGTGGTATTTGTTAAGCGCTTACTATGTGCCAGACACTGTACTAAGCGCTGGGGTAGATATAAGCAAATCGGGTTGCAAACAGTCCCTGTCCCACGAGGGGTTCATGGTCTCACTCCCCATTTTTACAGATGAGGGAACTGAGGCCCAGAGAAGTTCATACAGCAGACTAGTGGCAAAAGTGGGATTAGAACCCATGACCTTCTGACTCTTAGGCCCATGCTCTATCCACAACGCCACGCTGCTTCCCAAGAATATCAAACATTATATATTAAAAGTTCAATGAAAACTGATCAAGTTTTTTTTCCACTTTGTTTATCTTTCCCAAAATCATGTTCTTTCAAAGTTATCATTCTTTCCACAACTTTGAACTTGTATTCGATTAAGAGACTCAGATTAGTTATTAAACTTCATCATCAGTGTAAAAGACATTATTGGGCACCTATCGTATGGCAGAATACAATGCTAGACGCTTGAGGCTAGAGGTTTTCCCTGCCCTCGAGGAGTTTCCTGTGAAGTGCTAGAAATAATCAGACAGAAATTCCCACATTTGCAGGAAATAAGGAAAGACTAGATACAGATGATGAAAAAACACAAGTAACTACTATAAATAGATAATAAACATAAGGACACGAGTTCTAACGTATCTACTGATTCTCCCGAGTGCTTAGTACAGTGATCTACACACAGTAAGCGCTCAATAAATATGATTGATAGATTGATTTTAAGGTGACTGTGGTGGGAGGATATAACCGTAAGCATCGGGGATTGACTTTTGAGGTGGCTTTTGATGGAAGGGAGGGATGGGGTCTTCTAAAGCTGAGGCAGAAGAGTTTCTCACCAGGGCGATTAGACTGTAAGCCCGTCAAACGGCAGGGACCGTCTCTATCTGTTGCCGACTTGTTCATCCCAAGCGCTTAGTACAGTGCTCTGCACATAGTAAGCGCTCAATAAATACTATTGAATGAAAGGGCGGAGGGTTGGAATCAGGGGCGAGGTGTCATGAGAAGGAGAACTTGGGTGAGCTAATTGAACTAGCAGGGGTGGAGTGGGAGAAGGGAATGGATACAAAGAGGCCATGAAGTTAAGCCAAGATGTCCTTAAACTTGCCTTGTCTTATGCGGTCGAGTCGTCTCTGACCCATAGCGACTCCATGGACACGTCTCTCTCAGAATGCCCTGCCTCCATCTGCAGTCATTCTGGTAGAAGGTCCAGAGAGTTTTCTTGGTAAAAATCTGGAAGGGGTTGACCACTGCCTCCTTCCCACAGTCAACTAGTCTCTGCCCCTGACTCTCCCGTGCTGCTGCTGCCCAGCATGGGTGAGTCTTGACTTGTAGCCGAAAGCCTTCCACTGGCTACCCACTGGCCAAGCTAGGAGTGGAATGGACAGGCCTCTGCTTGACTCTCCCTCCTGTAGCCGAGACTGGTAGTGTACTGGAAACTCCCCAGGTGCCATCCTGGGAGGGGTAAAATTGCCTAGTAGTAGACTAATTAAGCGTGGCCTAGTGAATAGCATACTGGCCGGGGAGTCAGAAGGACCTGGGTTTTAATTCCGTCTCTGTCACTTGTCTACCGTGTGACCTTGGGCAAGTCACTCCAGTTCTCTGGGCCTCGGTTCCCTCATCTGTAAAATGGGGATTAAGACTGTGACCCCTTTGTTGAACATGGACTGTATCCAACCTGATTATCCCCTCTCCAGTCCCTCCCCTCTTCTGTCCCTTCTTCAACTCTCCAGTCTTTCCCAGTAGTATCTCTAGAGGAGATCGCCTGCCTTCTCTCAAATTCCACCCCGTCCACCTGGGCATCCGACCCCATTCCTTTCATCAAAACACTTGCCCCCTCCCCAACTGCCATCTTGAACTGTTCTCTCTCCAGTGGCTTCTTCCTTACTGCTTTTAAACAGGCCCACGTCTCCTCTGTCTTAAAAAAACCCTCCCTTGACCCTCCGGCTTCCTCCAGTTATCTCCCCATCTCCCTCCTGCCATTCCTCTCCAAACTCCTTGAGCTAGCTGTCTACACCCTCTGTCTCAAGTTCCTCTCCTCCGATTCTTTCCTTGACCCCCACGCCACAGAAACGGTTCTCTCAAAGGTCACCGATGATCTCCTTCTTGCCAAATCCAACGGCTTCTACTCCATCCTAATCCTCCTCCACCTCTCACTTGCCTTTGACACTGTGGACCACTCCCTTCTCCTGGAAACATTATCCAACCTTGGCTTCACTGACACTGTCCTCTCCTGCTTCTCCTCCTAGCTCTTTGGCCGTTCATTCCCAGTCTCTTTGCCGGCTCCTCCTCTGCCTCCCCTACTTTGACTGTGGGGTTCCCTGAAGGTTCAGTTCTGGGTCCACTTCTGTTTTCCATCTACACCCACTCCCTTGGAAAATTCATTCGCTCACACAGCTCCAACTACCACCTCTATGTGGGTGACACCCAGATCTCCATCTCCAGCCCTGATCTTTCTCTCTCTTTCTGCAGTCTCGCATTTCCTGCTGCCTTCAAGACAGCTCTACTTGGAGGTCTTCCCGTCACCTCAAATTTGATATAGCTAAAACTGAACCTATCTTCTTATCCAAAACATTAATGCAAGCACTTATCCTATCCTGCCTTGATTATTATATCAGCCTCCTTGCTGACCTTCCTGCTTCCTGTCTCTCCCCACTCCAATCCATACTTCACTCTGCTGCCCGATTCATTTTCCTTCAAAATCATTCAGACCACGTCCCCCCACCCCCAAGAAACTCCAGTGATTGCTCATCCACCTCCGCATCAAACAAAAACTCCTTACTAGTGGCTTTAAAGGCTAGGGAAGCAGCATGGCCTAGTGGAAAGAGCAGGGGCCTGGAAGTCAGAGGTTGTGGGTTCTAATCCCACCTCTGCTGTGTGACCTGGGACAAGTCACTTACCTTTAGTGCTTAGAACAGTGCTTGGCACATAGCATTTAACAAAAACCATCATTATCATTATTATTCTCTGGGCCTCAGTTACCTCATCTGGAAAACGGGGATTACGACTCTGAGCCCCATGTGGAGCGGGGACTGTGTCTGAACTGATTACCTTGTATCTACCCCAGTGCCTAGAACAGTGTTTTGCACATAGTAAGCACTTAACAAATATCACTATTATCATTATTATTATATGGGCGAGGTTTGGGGTGCAAAAGGAGCCACAGGGCAATGGGAAAGGTAGGGAGCCATTTTAAAGAGAGGCAGGGGGGCTGAGCAGAAGCCAGGGGGCAAGGAGGGGGCTTGAAGTCACCAGGAAGGACAATCAGTCAGTTGTATTTATTGAGCACTTACTGTGTGCAGAGCACTGTACTAAGCGCTTGGGAGAGTACAATATAACAATGACAGACACATTCCTTGTCCACAACGAGCTTATACGTCCGTCTTATTTCCAAAGAAATACCATGCGTAGCAATTAATTCTGGTATTTGTTCAGCGCTTACTATGCGCCTGGCACTTTACCATCGGATTGGAACACAGTCCCTGCCCTCGTGGGGGTCACGCTCTCAAATCCCCATTTTACTGATGAGGTAACTGAGCCATCGAAAAATGAAGTGACTTGCCCAAGGTCACACGACAGACAAGTGGCAGAGCCAGGATTAGAACCCATGTCCTTTTGACTCCCTAGCCCTTGCTGTATATGCAGATAGCGCTAGTATAACCGAGACGGCTACTGCTGTGATGTCTAAGCCCATAGGTACCCTGTATCTTCCCCACCGCTTAGACCAGTGCTCTGCACATAGTAAGCACTTAACAAATACCAACATTATTATTATTATTATTACTAAAGCCGAGGCGGAATAATGTAGAAACGACGTAAGTGCAGTTGGTGGTCCTAACTAGAAATGCAGTTTTATGACTGCCGGTAATATGAAGTAATATTGATGAAAGCTGATTTTCAAGACTCAGAACCCCATGACATTTCAATTGCTTGGGGTTTTCTTCCCAGTAGCAAAAATTCTTGAATTTCACCCATGTATTTTTGGCTCTTTCCATGAACACTTCACTGAACCTTCTAAACTAACCTTTTATGATTCTGTTTTACTCACTTCCTTTATAAGTGATTGAGAAGGAACGGCTTGCCCCACCAGCTTCTCTAATTTATTTTGATTACCAGTGACTTAACAGGGCACTTGGAAAGCAAAATTCATTTTTGCTTTGAATGGGCCTTTTTCGGAGGAGAGGTTTAGGGAAATGGAGGGAGAGTCTCTCTCCTCTAGAGAAATGAGGGGCTCAGAAATAGGTGGACCATGGGAGAGGATTCTTGAATGTAGGAAGGAAACTACATTCCTAGGGAAGCATTATAACCCAGTGGAGAGATCCTGGGTTCTAATCCTGGCTCTTCGACTTGCCTACTGTGTGAACTTGAGCAAATCGTGAAACTCCTTTCTGCCTCAGTTACCTCATCTGTCAAATGGGGATTAAGTAGTGCTCCCTCCTGTTTAGACTGTGAGCCCCGTCTGGGACAGTGATTGTGTACAACCTGTTTATCTTATATCTGCCCGAGCACTTAGTACAGTGTGGGGCGCATAGTAATCGCTTAATGCTACCATTTAAAAAAAAATCATTTAGAGCGTGAAATTGTAATGGCAAAAGAATCCATTAGACACTTAGGTTCTTCCTTCCCAGACTGTAAACTCGTTGTGGGCAAGGGAATGTGTCTGTCAACTCTGTTGTAGTCTCCCAAGCGCTTACTTAGTACATTGTTCTGCACACAACACCGGGATCAATAAATACCATTAATTGGTCGATCTATTTTAGTTGCCGACTGCATTAAGCCACATACCTCTCGCCCACGTCCTGCCTCTGGCCTGGAACGCCCTCCCTCCTCATATCCGACAGATAATTACTCTCCCACCCTTCAAAGCCTTATTGAGGTCCCATCTCCTCCAAGAGGCCTTCCCTGATTCAGCCCTCCTTTCCTTTTCTCCCGCTCCCTTCTGCATCACCCTGACTTGCTCCCCTTATTCATCCCCTCTTCCAGCCTCACAGCACTTATGTGCAGATCTCTAATTTTATATATTTATATTAAATGTCTGTCTGCCCCCCAGATGGTAAGCTCATTGTTGTGGGCAGGGAATGAGTCCGTTTATTGTACTGTACCCTCCCAAGCACTTATTATAGTGCTCTGCACACAGTAAGCACTCAATAAATGTGACTGAATGAATGAACTACATAAGCTAAGCTGTGGAGAAGCGGTAAGTTCAGTTGCACCATGTGAGAGGGACAATTTGCTAGTCTTTGCTGGAAATGGCTCTAGAATTCTCCTGTTGTTGCCATTTGCCACGTGGATAAGCTTGTTTTCATGACTCATTCATTCATTCAATTGTATTTATTGAGCGCTTACTGTGTGCAGAGCACTGTACTGAGTGTTTAGAAAGTACAACTCAGCAACTGATAGAGACAATCCCTACCCATCAGTGGGCTCACAGTCTAGAAGGGGGAATAATAATGATGGTATTTGTAAAGCGCTTACTATGTGCCAAGCACTGTTCTAAGCACTGGGGGAGATACAGGGTAATCAGGTTGTCCCACGTGGGGCTCACAGTCTTCATCCCCATTTGATAGATGAGGGAACTGAGGCCCAGAGAAGTGAAGGGACTTGCCCAAAGTCACACAGTTGACACGTAAGGTCTCACAGCTAAGTGGCAGAGCCGGGCTTAGGACCCAGGTCCTCTGACTCCCAGGCCTGGGCTCTTTCCACTAAGCCACGCTGCTTCACTCCTCTCTCCTCCATACGTTCCATCGTCACCCCCTCCAATACTGCCCACCGTTAAACCTGTGTCCCGTCCTTGGGTCTGAGACCATCTCCCTCCCGCCTGTCCCCCTCCCGACCGTGTTAGCCTGAACGTTGAACCCACCCCACCGCCTTTTAGCAAAAATCACTCACCTTGCTATTCCTCAACCTCATCCTCACCACATCAATCCCACCCCAGCCTTGGCAGTTTCATTCCCCGGAATCACTGGGCCCCACCGTGGGTTGTTGGAATTGATGGGGAGGGGGTGTCAGGGAGAAGGAAAGTGGGGAGGTTAGAGGCCACCTGATCTGATTTCATCCACACTGCTTGTGTGAGTAAAAAAAATAAGTCTGTTATCTGACATTGACTCTCTCCCCCCTTCAAACCTTATTGAAGGCCCATCTCCTCCAAGAAGCCTTCCTTGACTAAGCCCTCCTTTCCTCTTCTCCCGTTCCCTTCTGCGTCATCCTGACTTGCTTCCTTAGTTCATCCCTCCCCTCCCAGCCCCATAACACTTTTGTCCATATTTGTCATTTATTTATTTCTATTAATGTCTGTCTCCCCCTCCGGACTGTAAGCTCCTTGTGGTCAGGGAGTGTGTCTGTTCTATTGTACTCTCCCAAGCAATTAGTACAGCGCTTTGCACACAGAAAGCACTCATTAAATACAATTGACTGACTGACTGACTGACTGACTGACTGACTGACAATAGCTGGGAGATCTCTAGTCCTCCACAGCCAACCGATCTTTCCCTCTGCTATGTAAACTGTAGAATTACTGTCTTAGTCCACAGCCAAGTAGTGGAATCCATTTAATCTCTCTTTTATCTGCCCCTCTGGGTATATGAGATTAGGGTAAATAAGAGCTGAAGTGGTTTTTCTTCTTGAATTTAAGTGAATTCCCAGTAATTGCTGAAAGATCCCCAGGGAAAGTAGCTAAAGTGGGTCATCTGAATGATAATGGTGGTCGTGACCTTCTTTATGTGGCCCCTACTGAATCCCTTCTCCTCTCAGGGTGGCACCTGGAGAGTTTCCAGTCCTCTACCGGTCTCGGCTATGGGAGGGAGAGTCAAGCAGAGGCCTGTCCATTCCGTCCCTAGCTTGGACAGTGGCTAGCGAGTGGAAGGCCATCTACTACAAGTCAAAACGCACCATGCTGGGTAGCTGCGGCATGGGAGAGAGTCAGGGGCTGAGACTCGAGTTTACTGCACAGAAGGCAGGAACGGTAAACCACTTCTGTATTATTACCAAGAAAACTCTGTGGATCCACTACCAGAACGATGACAGGTGGAGAGCGGATCGTTCTGGGAGAGATGTGTCCGTGGTGTCGCTATGGGCCGGAAACGGCTCGACGGCATAAGACAAGACTGAATCCCTTGCATTCTTTGCAAAACTGGGAAGGAGTGGACCACCTACTTCCCTAGGTGATGCAAGAGTTAAAAAACTCATTACTTGATTGAGAAACAGCATGGCCTAGTGAATAGAGCACTTGCCTGGGAGGCAGAAGGACCTGGGTTCTAATCCTCCATCGGCCACTCGTCTGCCGGGTGACCTAGGGCAAATCATGTCACTTCTCCGGCTTCAGTTATTTCAACTATAAAATGGGAATTAAGACCGTGAGCCCCATTAGCTTGTATCTACCCCGGGGCTTAGTACAGTGTCTGACACATAGAGTGCTTAACAAATGCCATTTAAAAAAATGAAAAGGTGGAGTCTTTGGTGTTATTGTTCTGATTGGCTTTTGGGAATCTGCCCAGCCTCTCTGATCTTGCTTAAACCTGGAAGCCCATAGAGCCATCCTGGTAGCCTGATGTGTTTGTGTTTGTGTGTGTGTGTGTTTTGATTGAAATCATCTGGATCCACAGGAAATCCATAGGGTTAGTAGTAATAATGGGAACAATAGTGATAATAATGATAAATGGTTTTTGTTAAACGCTTACTATGTGCCAAACTCTGTTCTAAGCACTGGTTTTATTGTACTCTCCAAAGTGCTTAGTACAGTGCCCTTCACACAGTAAGTGCTCAATAAATACGAATGAACGAATGAATAAAAGGTTGGACACAGCCCCTCCCCTCCATGGGGCTCACAGTCTTAATCTCCATTTTATAAATGAGGTAACTGAGGCACAGGGAAATGAAGACACCCAAGATCATGCAGCAGACAAGTGGCAGAGCTGAGATTAGAACCCAGGTCCTTCTGACTCATAGGTGCATGTGCTGTCCTTTCCACAGAATCCTGACTTTTTCCTCTCTTATTGCAATAACCGCTGTGGCGAGCCAGAAGACAAATTTGCCCGGGAAGCCCCGTGTGCGATAGAAGAGCTTTAATGAACCCTGGCTTTGTTTACATTCTCTAGGAAAATTGGAATGTCATCATTTTCTTCCATGGCATAAATATTTCTAACAGAGAGTAGTTAAATGAGCCAGGCTGCTTTTTCAATTAGCAGAGTTAGTGTTGGCTTCCCCCTTTGGTGAAAATCATGTTCCCCTCTCCCTGCCCCTCTTAATCTCATTTCTTAACATCCTTCACTACCCCCCTCAAAATCTGGCTCCTTTAATCCTCTCATCACTAGGATGGTGACTTCAAACCACTCTTGACTCGGGATCTGGCCGGGATGGGATGATTCGAGTAAACAAACCAGAGCAATGGGGACATAACCATCCCAAATCCTTTATTTGCTTCCATTCTCGTAGGGGTCAGGATCTCAGGATTTCGGGTCTCCTTTCGTCAGGATGAGGTTAACCGAGCCCAGCTTTCAGAAGTCATCTGCGTGCTAACCAACGGTTAGTGTAGAAAGGCTTTAATAGTGAAAACACTGCTAAGATGCCAAATTAATACCCGCTCATCATTTTAGATGATGCAGATAAGTAGAAACAGTGTGGCTCAGTGGAAAGGGACCGGGCTTGGGAGTCAGAGGTCCTGGGTTCTAATCCCAGCTCTGCCACTTGTCAGTTGTGTGACTTTGGGCAAGTCACTTAACTTCTCTATGCCTCAGTTACCTCATCTGCAAAATGGGGATAATAATAATAATGTTGGTATTAGTTAAGCGCTTACTATATGCAGAGCACTGTTCTAAGCGCTGGGGTAGATACTGGGTAATCAGGTTGTCCCACATGAGGCTCACAGATAATGCCCATTTTACAGATGAGGTAACTGAGGCCCAGAGAAGTGAAGTGACTTGCCCACAGTCACACAGCTAAGTGGCAGAGCTGGGAGTCGAACCCATGACCTCTGACTCCCAAGCCCAGGCTCTTTCCACTGAGCCACGCTGCATGAAGACTGTGAGCCCCGAGTGAGACAATCTGATCACCCTGTATCCCCCCAGCACTTAGAACAGTGCTTTGCACATAGTAAGCGCTTAACAAATACCAGCATTATTATTATTATTATCATTATTATTATTATTATATTAGCAACTGGAAGCAGGAGAGCAGGAGGGTGTAGTGGAGGGGCAGGGGGATATAATTGGCGTCTCTCTCATCCCCTCCCCAAAGGAGCAGATTAATTGCTTTGGGTCAGGGTGAGTCACCATCGGTTTCCAGTGAGATTCTGATGGTTTCTTTGCGGAAGCGTGGCGATTTTGGCTCTCTGTGATTCCTTCCTGACTCTGAGCCAACCCAGAGAGTCAGGGTCCCAGCCCGAATAATAACAACTGTGGCATCTGGTAAGCGCTTACTACCTTCCAGGCACTGAACTAAGCGCTGGGATGGTTATGAGCAAATCAGGTTCGACATAGTCCTTGTCCCGTGTAGGGCTACATTCTCAATTCGCCTTTTACAGATGAGGTCACTGTGGCCCAGAGAAGTGAAGTGACTTGCCCAAGGTCATACAGCAGACAAGTGGCAGAGCCGGGATTAGAACCCGGGTCCTTCTGACTCCCGGGCCTGTGTTCTATCCACTAGGCCTTGCTTGTGACAGGATGGATAACTATATAATTATAATTGTGGTATTTGTTAAGTGCTTACTATGTGCCAAGCACCGTTCTAAGCGCTGGGGTAGTTACAAGGTAATGAGGTTGTCCCACTTGGGGTTCACAGTCTTAATCTCCATTTTACAGATGAGGTAACTGAGGCATAGAGAAGTGACTTGACCTAGGTCATGCAGCAGACAAGTGTCGGAGCTGGAATTAGAACTCACATCCTCTGACTCCCAAGCCCAGGTTCTTTCCACTGAGCCACTCTGCTTCCCTATCCATACTGTTGGTAGGTCCACAACAGGCCCAGATGGAGGCATTTAAATAATAATTTATTATTATTAATGATAATAATAATGCCTCAGGGATGGGCTCTTCCAGCGCTCCCCCTGGGGGATTCCATCATTATCCTCTCACTTAGTCCTTCTTCATTATTCATTCATTCATTCAATCATACTTATTGAGCACTTCCTGTGTGCAGAGCACTGTACTAAGTGCTTGGGAGGTTACAAAATAACAATGAAATACCCAGTCCCTGCCCACAGTGAGCTTCCCAACCCCTCTTCTACTTCAACCCAGCCCACGTTCTTTGCTCCTCTAAGGCCAACCCTCTTCATATAACAATAATAGTAATAATTATGGTATTGGTTAAGCACTTCCTATGTTCCAGGCACTGCTCTAAGAACTGGGGCGGATAAGAGATCATCGGGTTGGACGCAGTCCCTGTCCCACTTGGGGCTCATGGTCTTAATCCCCGTTTTACAGATGAGAGAACTGAGGCCCAGAGAAGTGAAGTGACTTGCCCACACAGCTGATGTGTGAAGAGCTGGAATTAGAACTCATGACCTTCTGACTCCCAGGCCTGTGCTCTATCCGCTAGGCCTTGTTGCTTCTCTTCCAGAAGGCCGGCAGTTGTCTGACAGAAAATGACTCCCCCCACTTTCAAAGCCTTACTGAAGGCACCTCTCCTCCAAGAGGCCTTCCCGGACTAAGCCCTCATTTCCTTTGTTTCCAGTCCCTTCTGCATCACCCAGATTGTCTCTGTTGCTAAATTGTACTTTCCATGTGCTTAGTACAGTGCTCTGCGCACGGTAAGCGCTCAATAAATACCATTGAATGAATGAATGATTTGCTCCCATTATTCGCCACTGCCACCCTCAGCCCCCCAGCACTTATGTCCTTAGCTGTAATTTTAAAATTTCCATTAATATCTGTCTCCCCTTCTACACTATAAGCTCATGGTGGGTAGTGAATGTGTCTGCTATATTGTTATATTGTACTCTCCCAAGTGTTAGTACAGTGCTCGGCACACAGTAAACTCTCAATAAATGTCATCAATTGATTGAATTACCTCTACGGCCTCTACTCCACCCTATTTGACTCTTCTGCGGCCTTCAACGCTATCGACCGCCCCTTCCTCCTGATGAAATTTTCTAACCTCGGTTTCACTGACACTGATCTTTCTTAGTTCTCCTGTCTCTCTGGCCTCTCATTCTCCGTCTCTGTCGTGGGGCTCTTCTTCTGCCTCCCACCCCCTAACTGTGGGGGTCCCTCAAGGCTCAATTTTGGGTCCCCTTCTGTCCTCCATCTACACCCTCTTCCTTGGAGAACTTATTCACTACCGTAGCTTCATTTCTATGTAGATGATTTCAAAATCTACCTCTCCCTTCCTGATCTCGCTCCTCTGCAGACTATCCTTTAGGATATGTCTACTTGCATGTCCCACCAACACCTCAAACTGGCCTCCCCCGTCTCTCTCATTACTGTAGACAACGCCACTATCCTCCCTATCTCACAAACGTGTAACCTTGACATTGACCTCAACCCTTCTCTCTCATTCATCTAGCACGTTCTGTCTGTCACCAAATCCTGTCAGTTTCACCTTCACGACATCTCTAGAATCTGGCCTCTTCTGCCCTTTCCTCTACATCCAAACTGCTCCCGCGCTGCCCCAACATTTATCCAGTTCTGCCTCGACTCCTGCATCAGCCTCCTCCCTGACCGCTCCGCTTCCTGTCTCTCCCCACTGCAGGCCTAACTTCAATCTGTTGCACTGGTCGTTTTTCTATAAAACGTTCAGTCCACGCTCCTCCTCTCTTCTGAAGCCTCCAGCGGTTGCCCACCCACCTCCACGTCAAACAGAAACTCCGTACCGTTGGCTTGAAAACACACCATCAGCTCTCCCCTCTCTCTTCTCACCAATTTCCTACTTCAGTCCACTTTGCTCCTTTAATGCCGGTTTACTCACTGTATTTCTCTCTCATCGGTCTTGCTGCTGACTCCTTGCATGGGGAAGCAGCATGGCTCAGTGGAAAGAGTCTGGGCTTCGGAGTCAGGGGTCATGGGTTCGACTCCCGGCTCTGCCACTTGTCAGCTGTGTGACTGTGGGCAAGTCACTTCACTTCTGGGCCTCAGTTACCTCATCTGTAAAATGGGGGTTAACTGTGAGCCTCACATGGGACAACCTGATTACCCTGTATCTACCCCAGCGCTTAGCACAGTGCTCTGCACATAGTAAGCGCTTAACAAATACCAACATTATTATTATTATTGCCCATGCCCTCCATCTGGCATGGAAGTCCCTCCCCCTCTATATCTCATCGACCTCCCTTCTCCCCTCTCTCAAAGCCCTAGTAAAATCCCATCTCCTCCAAGAGGCCTTCCCCAACTAATCCTTCATTTCCTCGACTCCCTCTCCCTTCTGTGTCACTTATGCCATTGATCCTGTCCCAGGCTCTCAACACTTATTCCATATCTGTAATCTATTTATTTATATTAAAGTCTGTCTCCCCCTCTAGATTGTAAACTCCTTGTGGGCAGGGAAGGTATCTATTCATCTATCGTGCTCTCCCAAATGCAGCAGCCTGGCTCAGTGTCAAGAGCCCGGGCTTGGGAGTCAGAGGTCATGGGTTCAAATCCCGGCTCTGCCACTTGTCAGCTGTGTGACTGTGGGCAAGTCACTTCACTTCTCTGTGCCTCAGTTACCTCATCTGTAAAATGGAGACGAAGACTGTGAGCCTTACATGGGACAACCTCATTACCCTATATCTACCCCAGCACTTACAACAGTGCTCTGCACATAGTAAGCACTTAACAAATACCAACTTTTTTTTTTAGTACAGTGCTCTGCACACAGTAAGCACTCAATAGATTGACTGACTGAATTCAAGCACTTGATATTCCCAGCATCCTCAGCTCCATGGCACTTATGTACATATCCAAAATTTATTTTTATGACTATCTCCCCGTCTAGACGGTTAGCTCCCTATAGGCAGGGAAAGTGTCTATCAGCTCTGTTGTAGCAGAGTCTCCTAAGCACTCAGTACGGTGCTCTGCCTGCAGGGAGCATTCAATAAAATATTATTATCATTATTATTTTATGTTTTAAGGGCTTACAATAAGTCAAGCACTGTTCTGAGTGCTGGGGGAGATAGAAGTTAATCAGGTCGGACACAGTCCCTATCCCACGTGAGGCTCGCAGTCCAAATAGGAAAGAGAAAAGGCAATGAATCCCCATTTTACAGATGAGAAAACTGAGGCACAGAGAAGTGAAATGACTTGTCCACGGTCACCCAGCAATGACTTGTCCACAGTCATCCAGCAAGTGGCAGAGCTGGGGTTGCAACCCCAGGTCGGCCCGTGATCTATCCCCTAGGCCATATGGCTTCTCATAAATAGAGACTTGAACTCCATCCGTTTCATTCCCATTTAGCCAGCGTGTATCCATAATGGATTCTTTGTAAAGAATGATTGCAATATTTTGAATATTGAAAGAAGGCACAAAGAGTAATCCAGTTTTCTTCTCTCAGTGTAAGAATATTTTATTCCTGCTGATCAGAAAATCCATAGAAACAGGAGAAGCAGCATGGCTTTGTGGAAAGAGCCCGGGCCTGGGAGTCAGTGGACCTCAGTTCTAATCCTGGCTCCACCACTGTTCTGCTATGGAACCTTGGGCAAGTCGCTTATCTTCTCTGCGCCTCAGTTACCTCATCTGCAAAAGAAGGGTTAAGGCTGTGAGAGCTCTGTGGGACCGTGACTGTGTCCATCATGATTATCTTGTATTCATTCAATCATATTTATTAATAATGATGGTATTTGTTAAGCACTTACAATGTGCAAGGCACTGTTCTAAGCACTGGGGGCATACAAGGTGATCAGGTCGTCCCACCTGGGGATCACAGTCTTAATTCCCATTTTACAGATGAGGTAACTGAGGCACAGAGAAGTTAAATGAATTGCCCAAAGTCGCACAGCTAACAAGCGGCGAAGCCGGGATTAGAACCCATACCCTCTGACTCCCAAGCCTGTGCTCGTTCCACTGAGCCATGCTGCTTATTGAGCATTTACTGTTTGCAGAGCACTGTACTAAGCACTTAAATGGTATTTGCTGTTTGCAGAGCACTGTACTAAGCACTTAAATGGTATTTGTTAAGTGCTTACTATGTGCCAAGCACTGTTCTAAGCACTGGGTTAGAGACAAGGTAAACAGGTTGTCCCACGTGAGGCTCACAGTCTAAATCCCCATTTTACAGCTGAGGTGCCTGAGGCACAGAGAGGTTAAGTGACTTGTCTAAAGTCACACAGCTAAGTGGCGGAGAGAGGATTAGAACCCATGACCTCTGACTCCCAAGCCCGTGCTCTTTCCACTAAGCCATGCTGCTTCTTAGTCCCGTGCTTGTCACATATTAAAAACTGGCACTTTAAAACATCTTAGTCCAGTGCTTGTCACATAGTAAGCACTTAAATACCATTTTTTAAAAAACCGGCACTTTAAAACATAATCCCTCCAAACAGTCTGAGTATTCTTTAACCCCTCCCCAATTCATTTTTTGTATTACGTGCAATCTTGAAATATAATATCACCAGCTGGATAAAAGAATCACCACAGTCTTTTTTCTTCAGGAGAGACACGAGTTTGGGATTTCAATTAAAAAGTCCTTCAGAAAGAAATGGGAATTAAGCCAGCTGCCTCCAACTCTGCTTGTGGGGAATGAAGAGTTTTACTGCCTCCCAGCGGATCATTTAATCTACTCGTTTCTGTGGTTTAGAGTTTCCAGAATTCCCTCTCAAAGTCCCTTCCTTTACAAAGCAAGCGCCTGCTTTCCGTTTACATAAATGTGTCACAAAATCTTGCCAGGAGCCCAGACAGACAAAGTGACAAGCCCTCCTCAATTAGTGGAGAAGAAAGCAGGGGGGGAACCTATTTGCTTTTCCTTTCATTTCCGTCATTTCGGTGGAGAGAGGGATGCTAAAGAAGCAGCGTGGCTCAGTGGATAGAGCCCGGGCCCAGGAGACAGAAGGAAGCGGGTTCTTATCCCCGCCGCCTGTCCTCTGGGTGACCTTGAGCAAGTCACTTCACTTCCCTGCCACTCTGCCCATTTCAGCGTGGCGCGGTGGGAAGAGCCCGGGCTTGGGAGTCAGAGGTCATGGGTTCTAATCTCGGTTCTGCCACCTGACAGCTGTGAGACTTCGGGCAAGTCACTTAACTTCTCGGTGCCTCAGTGACCTCATCTGTAAAATGGGGATTAAGACAGTGAGCCTCACGAGGGACGACCCGATTGCCTTGTATCTACCCCAGCGCTTAGAACAGTGCTCGGCACATAGTAAGCGCTTAACAAATACCAACATTATTATTATTCTAAACTCACACCTCCCCCATGAGACCTTCCCTGACTAACTCTTCTTTTCTCTACTATATTCACCCTCCCTTCTACATCTTCTAAGCAACTGGGTCTGTACCCCTTAAATACTTCAAAACTCACCCCATTCCCACCCCCGAGCACTTAAATACATATCCTTATAATCTGCCACTTACCCAGTCTTTAATTTATTTAACTGCCCAATCCCTGACTAATTAATTTAGATAATTAAAGCATAATGCAAGCATCTCTCTCAGTCACCTGATTCCTTGGTTTCGCTCCCGGCAGATACATCGATCAATGGTATTTATTGAACGCTTACTTCGTACAGAGAACTGTACTAAATGCTTGGGAAAGTGTAACATGAATTGGTAGACAGGTTTCCTGACCACAATCTGCCACTTACCCAGTCTTTAATTTATTTAACTACCCAACCCCTGACTCAATTGTAAGCTCCCAGGGGCACTTATATATACCTACTAAGTATAGATCATATCTACCAAGTCTATTATTTTGTCCTCCCCCAACTGAGTGGGAGAGTGGAAAATAATGTCGCCTAGTGGATAGAGCACAGACCCAGGAGTCAGAGGTCGTGGGTTCTAATTCCGGCTCTGCCACCTCTCTGCTGTGTGACCCTGGGCAAGTCGCTTCACTTCTCTGTGCCTCAGTAACCTCGTATATAAAATGGGGATCAATATTGTGAGCCCCAGGAGGGACAAGGACTGTGCCAACGTGATTATCTTGCATTTACTCCAGCACTTAGATCAGTGCTTGGCCCAGAATAGGCGTTTAACAAATACCGCAATCATTATTATTATTATTACTTCACTTTTCAGTGCCCCAGTTGCCTCATCCGTAAAATGGGGTCTGTGACTGTGAGCCCTATGTAGGATAGGAACTGTGTTCAACCCAGTTTGCTTATATCCACCCCATTGCTTAGTACAGTTCCTGGAACATAGTATGCCCTTAAGAAATACCATTAAAAATGCTTAATACACTGTATTAACAGTAACAGTAACAGTGTTACAGTAACAGTGTTACTGTTGTGTTCAGTAAACACTCAAACGGCCCCCCACCAAGACTGTAAGCTCATTGTGGGCAGGGAATGTGTCTGTTTATTGCTATATTGTACTCCCCCAAGTGCTTAACATAATTACTATTATCATTATTACTGTGCTCTGCACACAGTAAGCACTCAATAAATACGATTGAATGAATGAATAAATACCTCTCATTAATTGATTGACCTATTGATTAACCAGATTGCTTTTTCCCCCATGATTCGTATAGGTCCCAAGAAAAGAAAGAAGAAGCTATCTTCTTGTTAAAAGAGTCTATTAAATTTGGTCCGGAGTTTGCAGATGCTTATTCAAGCCTAGCTTCACTGTTGGCTGAACAGGTAATGTTGGATGTAATCTGACATAATTTAGATTGTGCTTATTTTTGTCAGGTTAACCTTCCCTCGATTATTTCTCAGACCGGTCCTGCAAAAACAGTAATCGGTACTATTGATGGGAGGTTAGATTATGATGGTAATTGTTAAATACTCAGTGACAGTGTATGGATCAGAAAGCTGGACAGTGAAAAAACAGGATAGGAAGAACATCGATTCTTTTGAAACGTGGTGTTGGAAGGTTTTTGCGAATACCACGGACTGTCCAAAAGACAAACAAATGAATTTTAGGGCAAATTAAGTCGAAGTGGTCTTTGGAAGGCCAAATGACTTGACTTAGATTAGCATATTTTGGACACGTAATCAGGGGGACTGATTCTCTGGAGAAGAAACTAATGCTAGGAATAGTCCAGGGAAAATGTGGAGGAGGCAGACCAGCAGCTAGGCGGTTAGAGACCGTAACAACGATAATGGAAAAACCAATAGAAAGGTTGCAGAATATGGCAGAAGACAGGACGTTCTGGAGAAAGTTTATCCATGGAGCCGCTATGAATCGGAATTGGCTCAACGGCATTTAATAATAATAATGTACTTACTAAGCGCTGGGGTAAATACAAGATAATTAGGTTGGGAGTAGTGAGTCACATTGGGCTAACAGTCTAAACAGGAAGGAGAACGGGTATTTTAGCCCTATTTTACAGATGAGGAAACCTAGGCTCAGAGAAGTTAAGTGACTTGGCCAAGGTTACACAGCCGCCAAATGGCAGAGCTGGGATTAAAAGGTGCACTGGTTTATTAAAAGAGATAATTAAAGCATAATGCAAGCATCTTTCTCAGTCACCTCATTTCTTGGTTTCTCTCATGGCAGATACATCAATCAATGGTATTTATTGAACACTTACTTCGTACAGAGAACTGTACTAAATGCTTGGGAAAGTATAACATGAATTGGTAGACAGGTTTCCTGACCACAAGATACATGAACATATTCATTCATTCATTCAATCTTATTTATTGAGTGCTTATTGTGTGCAGAGCACTTGGGAAGTACAATTCAGGAACAGAGACAATCCCTGCATATACTTCTTTGGATCTGTGACCTTTGGACATTTGATATCTTCCCTACTCTCAACCCCACAGCACTTAAGTACACATCTATAGATGTCTAATAATAGTATAATGATAGTATTTGTTAAGCACATACTGTGTCCCAAGCATTGTTCTAAATGCTGGGGAAGATACAAGGTAATCAGGTTGTCTCACGTGGGGCTCACAGACTTAATCCCCATTTTACAGGTGAAGAAACTGAGAAACAGAGAGGTGATGTGACTTGCCCAAAGTCACACCGCAGATGAGTGGTGAAGCCAAGATTAGAACACACAATCTCTGACTCCCAAGCCTGCGCTCTTGCCACTAAGCTACACTGCTTCTGCAGTCTCCCTCTCTAGACTATAAACTCACTGTGGTCAGGAAATGTGTCTGCCTTCGTGTTGCATTGTACTCTCCCAAATGCTTAATACAGTGCTCTGCACCTAGTGAGCACTTAATAAGTGCCATTGATGATGATTGATCATAGCGCGTACATAATGATGATCTCTGTCAATTTTTTGTTACTGTTCCATGTACTTTGATGCACTGTATGCCTTTTAATCCTGCCACTTCTGCCTTATATTTGTATATTTATAGTTGTGTTTAACCTGACTCCTCCATTAGATAGTAAGAGGCCGAAAGGAAGGAATTCTGTAATTCCTTGATTTTTAACTCCCTTTGTTCCTTAATACAAAATCTGACAAGTAGTGAATGTTCAATCAATTCTACTGACAGAATGATTGACACTTAGGCTACTATAAATTATTAGAGGCATCTAGCTAAATGGACTTTTCACTTTACCCAGCATCCAATCAGACCATTTTCTTTCATCCATTTCGGATAGTACTCTGCTCTACATCAGTCTAGCCCAGGAATATTTTGAAGTGTGTGTGTGAGAGAGAGAGAGAGAGGAGTGAAGGAGATAGGAAGAAAGACCTTGTCTTATCATTATTATTATTAAGGCCAATAATAATAATGATAATTGTATTTGTTAAGCACGTATTATGTACCAAGTGCTCATCTAAATGCTGGTGTAGATGCAAGCTTATCATATGGACACAGTCCCTGTCCCACTTGGGACTCATGGGACTCATAGTCTAAGTAGGAAGGAGTAGGATTTAATCCCCATTTTACAGTTGAGAAAAGTGAGGCACAGAGAAGTGAAATGACATGCCCAAGGTCACAGAGCAGGTATGTGGCAGAGCAAGGAATAGAATCCAGGGCCTCTGACTTTCAGGTCCCTTCTCTTTCCACTAGGCCACACTCTTTTTACCTTATTATTAGACTGGGTTGTTTTTCAGTGTCTTTCTTTCTTTGTTTTATGATGTTTGTTTGTTTTATGGTATTTGTTAAGTGCTTACTATCTGTCAAGCTCCCTTCTAAGCTCTGGGGTAGATACAACTTAATTAGATGGACAAAGTCCCTGTCCCGCATGGGGCTCACAGTCTAAGTAGGAAGGAGTAGGATTTACTCCCCATTTTACAGTTGAGGAAACCGAGGCACCGAGAAGTTAAGTGACTTGCACAAGGTCACACAGCAAGCAGTCAGCAGAGCCAGGATTAGAACTCAGGTCCTGGGATGCCCAGGTCCATGCTCTTTCCACTACGCCACGCTGCTCCTCTGCTGCTTCTCACGCTGACTGGAAGGCTGCGTCCAGTCAGCCTTTGATGGGAACTGTGTGCTGGTGCTTTCGAAATGTACAATCAGGGGTCCTGATGAACCTTAATAAGGGAATTTCAAGGAAGAGCGGGAGCTTTATTTCCCAGGAAGCTAAGGGGCTTCTGCACAACCATTTACAGCATTAAGGGTCTGTCATACCTCAGCCCCCAAAGTTTTCTTGAGTGGATGTGGAAGATGAGGGCAAGGAGACATAATTTCTCTCTTTTTTTCCTGGCTCTGGTCCTGCGAGGTGCTGCTTCCTTCCTTTAGAAGCGGCTTCACAAGCTAACAAGTGTCTTGTCTCATGTTGTCGAGTCATCTTCGACCCATAGCTACGCCATGGACACATCTCTCCCAAAACGCCCCACCTCCATCTGCCATCGTTCCGATAGTGGATCCAGAGATTTTCTTGGTCAAAATCCGGAAATGGTTGACCATCTCCTCCTTCCGCGCAGTCAACTTGAGTCTCTGCCCTCGACTCTCTCCCGTGCGCTGCTACAGCCCAACACGGGAGAGTTTTGACTCGTAGCAGATGCCTGCCACTCACTAGCCACTGGCCAAGCTAGGAAAGGAATGGGCAGGCCTCTGTTTGACTTTCCCTCCCGTAGTTGAGACCGGTAGAGTCCTGGAAACTCTCCAGGTTTGATGTTATTAATATAGCAACAAACAGGCATATTCCCTGCCCAAAACGAGCTCACGGTGATGACTTGAGGAAGTTGGATGGGGTTGAAAACAGTTAAGGTCTCTGCGGGGGAATAGGACAGATGCAAGGAAGAGGAGGTGTGTGGGAGAGAAGGCCAAAGAAGAGTGTTGTAGTCACAGAGAGCGATTTCAAAGTTCGTTGAGAGTAGAGATTGTACAATGACTAGAGATGATGAGGTCGAGTGTGTGTCGAAATTGGTGTGTGGCGAGGTGGGCTGGAGCAGGAGGTTGAGGAGTGAGAGGAAATGGCCAGCAAAAGGGTTGTCAGGGACATCCACATGGTAGGCTCCGCCACTTGCCTGCTGCGTGACCTTGAGTAAGTCACTTCACTTCTCTGGGTCTCAGTTACCTCATTTGGAAAATGAGGATCGAGACTGTGAGTCCCACGTGGGATAGGGACTGTGTCCAACCCAATCTGCCTGTGCCCGCCCCAGTGCTTTGTACGGTGCCTGGCACATAGTACCTTCACAAATAGCGGATTCCTTTAAGGAACACAGTACCTTCACAGCATTGCTTAAATCCATCCTTGTTAGTACAGTTACTCATCCTGTCCCTCTTGGATGATTACGTCAGCCTCCTTTTTGACCTCTCAACCTCCTGCCTCTCCCCACTTCAGTCCATACTTCACTCTGCTGCCTGGATTATCTTTCTACAGTTCAGAGCGTGTCACCCCACCCCCCTCAGAAATCTCCAGCGATTGCCTATCCATCTTCGTATCAAACAAAAACTCCTCACCATTGGCTTTAAAGAAGTCCATCGCCTTGCCCCCTCCTATCTCACCTTTGGAGCTAACCTTCTCACTGGACCTCCGTCTCGCCTGACCCGCTGTCAACGTCTCTCCGTCAACTCCTGGCCCACATCCTGCCTCTGTCTTGGAACGCTCTCCCTCCTCAGAACCCACAGACAATCTCTTTCCCCCACTTCAAAGCCTTACTGAAACCACATCTCCCAGAGGCCTTCCCAAACTAAGCCCCACTTTTCCTCATCTCCCACTCCCTTCTCCGTCACCCTGTCTTTCTCTTTTTGCTCTTCTCCCCTCTCCCCACCCCACAGCGCTTATGTATATATCTGCCATTTTATTTATTTATTATTGATGTCTGTTTATTTGTACCGATGCCTGTCTCCCCCAACCCCAGACTGTGAGCTCATTGTGGGCAGGAATTGTCTCTCTTTATTGCTGAATTGTACTTTCCCAAGCAGTTAGTACAGTGCTCTGCACACGGTAAGCGCTCGATAAAAACGATTGAATGAATGAATGAATACAGTGCAACAATAAACAGTGACATTCCCTGCCCACAACTAGTTCATTTCAGAAGGGCTTTGAAGAGGGGGATGGGGCGGTGAATTGTAGTCAGGGTGGATTTGAAAACAGGAAGCTCTTTATTAATAATAATAATTGTGGTATTTGTTAAGTCTTCATCCCTGCTCTGCCACTTGTCAGCTGGGTAACTGTGGGCAAGTCACTTAACTTCTCTGTGCCTCAGTTACCTCATCTGTAAAATGGAGATGAAGACTGCGAACCTCACGTGGGACAACCTGATTACCCTGTATCTACCCCAGCGCTTAGAACAGTGCTCTGCACATAGTAAGTGCTTAACAAATACCAACATTATTATTATTATTATTGTTAAGCACTTGCTATGTGCCAGGCTCTGTTCTAAGCACTGAGGGGGGGAATACAAGCTGATCAGGTTGGACACAGTCCCTGTCCCACATGGGGCTCACATTTTTAACCCCCTTTTTCCGGTGAGGTAACTGAGGCCCTGAAAAGTGAAGTGACTTGCTCAAGGTCACACATCAGACAAATGGCAGAGCCAGGATTAGATCCTGTGACCTTCTGACTCCCTGCCCCGGGTTCGATCCGTTAGGTCATGCTGGGCAGGGAATATGCCCGCTAGCTCTGTTATATTGTATTCTCCCAAGTGTTTACTAAAATGCTCTGCTCTGCACACGGTAAATGCTCACTAAATGCAAATGATTGATCGATTGACTGGGGAAAGGGCCCGGGCAGGGGAAGGAGCCTTTAGTCATTTAGTCCGAGTCCTAAATGACAAGCACTCCAGAAGGGTTGAGTGGGGAGCAAAGGACCATATTAGAAGGACCAAAAATCACTTCCTTGTCATTCCATATGGCGCGTGGGACTTTGAAAATGAAGTACCGTGCGCTTTCGAAGCCAAACACATCTGCTCCCTTATTTACTGTGCAGTCAGCCGTGGGTTTCTGCTTCGTTGGAAAATTCAAAAAGGAATGAGCTTGGCTTGGTGGATCGGACCCCAGTAAAGCCCTTTGATGAAAGAGAATGTCAGAGTGCTTTTTCGGATGTCGGTAGGCATGACTCGTCCGCCGCAGCCCCTGGCCGCCTTTGGCGGTTTTCAATTCCAATCGTCCTAAACCCTGCTGACAAGTGGATCACTGTTCTTATGAAACATTAGAGTAATTCTCTAAAGAAATGCATGGCGAGGGAATGACTTCAAAGAATGAAACAGCTCCATTCTCAACCAATTAAGTGTGATTTGTAGGGGTTTGTGCCTTAGCTGGAACAGGGTTTGACATAGCGGTTTCCATGGATTTTTCTCTCTCCCCCTTCCTTTTTTCATCTTCCCCTCTTGCTTTGTTTTCAAGGAGCGGTTTAAAGAAGCCGAGGATGTGTATCAGGCCGGGATAGAAAATTGTCCAGAGAGCTCGGATTTACACAACAATTATGGGGTCTTTTTAGTGGACACTGGTAAGTGAAATCGAAGTGAACCCCTTGGGAACCCTGTCTCTACCCCAGCGCTTAGTCCTGACACGTAGCAAACACTTAACAAATACCCTACAATGATTACTGAGTGCAGCCTGCTAAACTAAGCACTTGGAAGAGTTCAACGATCAATCAGTCGGTGGTATCTGTTGAGTGCTTACTGGGTGCAGAGCACTGTACTAAGCCCGTGGAAGAGTACAACAGAGTTGGTAGACACGTTTCCTGCCCCAAAGAGCTTGCAGGATACAGAGGGAAAGGTTAAAATAAATTACAGCTATGTAATAATCCTAATATTCATTCATTCATTCAATAGTATTTATTGAGCACTTACTATGTGCAGAGCACTGTACTAAGCGCTTGGGATGTACAAATCGGTAACAGATAGAGACAGTCCCTGCCCTTTGACGGGCTTACAGTCTAATCGGGGGAGACAGACAGACAAGAACAATAGCAATAAATAGAATCAAGATACTAATATTAATTATGGTAATTGTTACTAGGTGCAGGCTCTGTGCTAAACACTGGGTTGGATACAAGCATATCAGGGTGGACGAAATCCCTGTTGAACGTGGGGCTCACAGTTTCCATCCCCATTTTACAGATGAGGGAACTGAGCCCAGAGGAGTGAAGTGACTTGCCCAGGGTCACACAGCAGGCAAGTGGCGGAGCCGGGATCAGAACCCATGATCTTCCGACTCCCAGGCCCCTGCTCTATCCACTACGCCATGCTGCTTTCCACGTACTTAACTGCATAAAGGCTACAGAACCAAGCGCGTGGGTGACTCAAAAGGGAGAAGGGGGTAGGGGAAAGTAGGATTTAAGTGGGGAAGGCTTCTTGGAGGAGGTGTGATTTTAGAAAGCCTTTGAGAGTGGAGAGAGCCGAGGTCTGTCATATATTCATTCAATAGTATTTCATTCAATAGTATTTATTGAGCGCTTACTATGTGCAGAGCACTGTACTAAGCGCTTGGAATGTACAAATCGGTAACAGAGACAGTCCCTCCCCTTTGACGGGCTTACAGTCTAATCAGGGGAGACGGACAGATAAGAACAATAGCAATAAATAGAATTAAGAGGACGAATTAAGAGGACGAACATCTCATTAAAACAATAGCAAATAAATAGAATCAAGGCGATGTACATCTCATTAACAAAATAAATAGGGTAATGAATAAATAGGGTAATATATGAAGTGGGAGGGAGTTCCTGGCCAGAGGCAGGATGTGGGCAAGGGTTTGGCAGTGAGATAAACAAAAGTATCCTCAAAAAACCCGTTTCATGCCCTCAAAAAGCTCAACCCCCATTTCCCTCCTTTGCTGGGGTTGTGTGTTCCTGATACCACTGTTATCGCTGAGAAGCAGCATGGCTTAGTCAGTGAAGCGCAGGTCTGGGAGTTATAAGGATTTGGGTTCTAATTCCAGTTCTGCCACATGTCTGCTGCGTGACTTTGGAAAAGTCCCTTCACTTCTTTAGGCCTTACTTCTCTGGGAATTGAGACTATGAGCCCCTTATAGGACAGGGATTGGATCTACGCTGATTGCCTTACTCGGCACATGGTGAGCACTCAATAAATACCATTGAATGAATGAATGAATCACTTCCCTATATTGATGAAGAATCGTTAATAAAATTGTAAAAGTTGATAATGAGTAACAGAGTTCCAGAAGCTGGGTAAAACTCAATCACTGATGTTTCAAATTTAGAGCCGCAACCTCCTGGTCAGAAATCAGTCAGTCAGTTGTATTTATTGAATGCTTACCAGGTGACTAGGTGCTTGCTAAGCACTTGGGAGATTAAAATGTGACAATATAACAGACATATTCCCTGCTCAAAATGAGTTTACAGTCTAGGGGGAGCCTTAATCTTTTTTATGTCCTGGCCAACGTATGCTTAGTACAGTGCTCTCCACACAGTAAGCGCTCAATAAATACGATTGGATGAATGTATGAGATAATGTACCCAGGAAACTCTTATTTAAAATATAAGATGATTACAAGGAAGGAGTTCCATTATAAAAGGGAAAAATGTCCAGTTTAAGCACCCACTCATAAATCATATAATTCCATCATCATTATTTTTGATATAAGATATTTACAGATATAGTTGGGAAGCAGTATGGCTTGGTGGACAGAGCGTGAGTCTGGAAGTCAGGGAGTCTGGGTTCTATTGCTGGTCCACCACTTTCCTACTGTGTGACAATGGACAAATCACTCAAATTCTAAGTGATTTAGTTTCCCCATCTGTAATAGGGGGATTAAATATCTGTTCTCCATCCCACATAGGCTGGGAGCCCAGTGAAGGACAGGGACTGGATCTAACTTGATGATTTGTATCTACCCTAGTGCATAGTACAGCGCTTGGCAAAAATTAAGGGTTTAACAAATAATAGTATTCATTCATTGATTCATTCAATGGTATTTACTTAGAGTTTACCATGTACAAAATACTGTACTAAGCGCTCGGGAGAGTTTAATATAACAATCAACAGACCCATTCCCCATCCACAACGAGCTTACGGTCTAGAGGGGGAGACAGATATTAATAGAAATAAATAAATTAGAGATATGTACATAAGTACAGCCGGGTGGTTTAGCGGAAGGAGCCCGGGCTTGGGACTCAGAGGCCGTGGATTCTAATCCCGGCCCCGCCGCTTGTCAGCTGCGTGACTTTGGTCAAGTCACTTCACTTCCCCGTGCCTCAGTGACCCTGAAAATGGGGATGAAGACTCTGAGCTCCACGTGGGATAGCCTGATCACCTTGGATCACCCCCAGCGCTTAGAATAATGTTCGGCACATAGTAAGTGCTTAACAAACGCCATCGTTATTATTATCCTTGCGAGGAAATTAAGTACAGTCACCCTACTTTTTCTTCGACCACTCTTGTTATTATTATGCCTAGTAAAATAATTAAAATGACTGTTTAGGTTTTCCAGTGACCTCGTAATTTTTTTTCTTTCTGGAATATAAAGTTCTTGGATTCATTGAGCCCCTCGCCTCCAAATGTGTGGAACGTGGTGGTGCAGCGCCACATGCTGGTTGCTTGGGTTTTACGTGATTAAATTTCTCCCTCTTCCTCCACTTTCCTTCCTTCTCTCTTTCAATGGTATTTATTGAGCGCTTACTATGTGCAGAGCACTGTACTAAGCGCTTGGGATGTACAGTTGGGCAACAGATAGAGGCAATCCCTTCCCGACGACGGGCTCACAGTCTAAAAGGAGCGTGGCTCAGCGTGGCTCAGTGGAAAGAGCCCGAGCTGGGGAGTCAGAAGGCATGGGTTCGAATCCTAGCTCTGCCACTTGGCAGCTGTGTGACTGTGAGCAAGTCACTAACCTTCTCTGTGCCTCAGTGATCTCATCTGTAAAATGGGGATTAAGACTGTGAGCCTCACGTGGGACAACCTGATTACCCTGAATCTACCCCGGCACTTAGAACAGTGCTCTGCACGTAGTAAGCGCTTAACAAATGCCAACATTATTATTATTATTATTATTATTATTATTATTATTGTTATTAAAAGGGGGAGACAGGCAGCGAAACAAAACAAGTAGTCAGGCATCAATACCATAATTGATGCCTCCACCACACACATATACACTTACATACACACTCATATGCACACACAAACACATTCACACAACCCCCAACACCGCCCGCCCCCTCCTTCCCATTCCCCACCGCCAAGTTATAAAATTGACCTTTTTATTCCCTCATTTCCCTCCCCTCACTCCTGGTTTTCCTACTTTGATAGACGAGCTCTCCAATCATTATTAATCTTAATCATTTGCATTTTACCCCAGATCTTAACCCAGTGCCTGGAAAAGGGTAAGCGCTTAATAAATACCGTAAAAAAAGGTCTTCGTAGCATTTCTTGTGTCCACTTTGTGTGGGATTCATGTTACAGATTAAGAAATCGCCCCAGTGGACTGTTGCTGGTGTAAATACAAGCTAAGCAGATTGTACACGGTCCCCTGTCCCATGTGGGGCTCAGAGCTGTAATCTCCATTTTACAGAGGAGGGAACTGAGGCACAGAGAAGTGAAGTGACATATCCAAGATCTCACAGCAGACAAGTGTCAGAGCCGGGATTAGGACCCAGCTCATCGTCTATTTGGTCATCTTCTCCCAAACGCTTAGCACGATGCTCTGCATAGGGTGATAGCTCAATAAAGACCATTGGCTGATTGTCCATTTCAATCTATCCGTTGGCGATCAATCAGTGGTATTTATTGAGCACCTCCTGCGTGCCGAGGACTGTACTTGGGATAGGATGTTAGGAGCAAGATCTGTTTTGTCTCATGGTCTAATGAGTTCCCTCTAGATTGTAAACTCGTTTTGGGCAGGGAATGTGTCCATTTATTGGTGTGTTGTTCTCTCCCAATCGCTTAGTATGGTGCTCTGCACATAGTAAGTGCTCGATAAATTCGATTGAATGAGTGAAAGAATAAGCCAATGGTCCGAAAGTCAAGTAAGTGGTAGGTAGGAGAATTGGAGATTCTGAATAATCCACACATTGGATCAGCAGTGGGACTGATGAAGAATAAAATTCAAAATCAGGAGAGATGTTAGGTTTGAAAATTTTGCTACCTGTGAGAAGGCATGGCATAATGGCTCGAGCACGGGCCTTCTGGTCATGGGTTCTAATGCCGCTCTGCCTCTTGCCTGCTGTGTGACCTTGGGCAAGTCACTTCACTTCTCTGGGCCACAGCTAGCTCATCTGGACTTCAGTTTCCTCATCTGTAAAATGGGGATTGAGAACGTGAGCCTCACGTGAAACAGAGACTGTGTCCAACTCAATCTGCTCGTATCCTCCCCCGCGCTCAGTTCTGGGCCTGGCATATAGAAAGCGCTCAACAAATACCGTCGTTTTTGTTTGCGCTCCCTACAGGGGCTCCGGAACGAGCCGTGAATCACTACCAGCAGGCCATCGAGCTTAGCCCAAATCATCACGTGGCCATGGTGAACTTGGGTAGGCTCTACCGCTCGTTGGGAGAAAACAAAATGACAGAAGAGTGGTACAAAAGGTAAGACTGTAGCATGCATGATGGAACTCCCCTTGCCCTATCTTGCCCTGAAAGAAACTTTTCTCCTCAGCAGTTTCTTCTTTTTCTGACCACGTATTAAACACTTTATCCCAAGCTTTGTATGAACTTGCTTGTGTGTGTGGTCTGGTAATTTCTCCCTCCCTCTCCCCCATACTTCTCCTGGGTCTGGCTTAAGCTCGTAGTGAGTTTGGCTTCTAGCTTGCGTTGTTCTTTTTAGGTTTTTCTCCTCTTCACGCGTTTCCCACCCACTTTATGTTTACATTCTACTGAGTCTGGCCAGAACCGAGGAGGAGAGAGGATTCAAGATGAAGGGAGGCCAAAGAGGTTTTTGCTGAATAAATGCTGTGGTGCAAAAAAGTCATACCCACACATCCCTGCCTAAGGCTTCTCTGTTCCTCACTTAGAGATCTGGGGACACAGTGGACATTATGCTGAAGAGTGACAACTGGTGTATTTACTTTGCAGACTGAGGATTAATAATAATTACGGTATTTGTTAATCCCTTACTATGTGCCAGGCACTTTACTAAGCGCTGAGGTGGATACAAGCAAATCGGGTTGGTGAGGCAAACACATCCCCACAGCCCTATATGGTTGTTTACGCTATTTGCGAAGCGTTTCCCGTGTGCCAGGCACTGTACTAAACACTGGGATAGATACAAGCTAATCATTTTGGACAGAGTCCCTGTCCCATGTGAGGCTCACAGTGTCAATCGCCATTTCACAGATAAGGTAACTGAGGCACATGTCTCTGACCCGGGTCTAGTCCTGGCTCTGCCACCTGACTGCTGTAGGCCCTCGGGCAAGTCACTTTACTTCTCTGGGACTCAGTTGCTTCATCTGTAAAATGGAGATTAAGACTGTGAATTCCTTGAGGGAATGGACTGTGCCCAACCTGTGTATCCCGTATCCACACCGACACCTAGAACAGTGCCTGGAGCATAGTTAACGCTTAACAAATGCCATTTAAAAAAAGTCTTTTTCTCAGTCAGCCAGAGGTCTCCCTAGTGATGGACAGAACTCAATCATTCTAGACTGTAAATTCTTTGTGAGCAGGGAATGTGGCTGTTATACTGTTGTATTATACTCTCCCAAGCACTTAGTAATAATAATAATAATAATAATAATAATGTTGGCATTTGTTAAGCGCGTACTATGTGCAGAGCACTGTTCTAAGTGCTGGGATAGATACAAGGTAATCAGGTTGTCCCACATGAGGCTCACATTAATCCCCATTTTTACAGATGAGGTAACTGAGGCACAGAGAAGTTAAGTGACTTGCCCACAGTCACACAGCTGACAAGTGGCAGAGCTGGGATTTGAACCCATGACCTCTAACTCCTAAGCCCAGGCTCTTTCCACTGAGCCATGCTGTATAATGCTCTGCACATGATAAGCGTTCAGTAAATATGGTTAACTGACTATAGTTCCCCCACTTGTCATGCCTCAGTCTGAGAGACCAGATGGATCATCTAATGGAAGTGGTTAGCTTTGCCCATCGATCAATCAGTATGGCCTATTGTATAGATCACGGGCCTGGAAGTCAGAAGGACCTGGATTCTAATTCCACCTTTGACGTTTTTCTGCTGTGTGACCTTAGGCAAGTCACTTCATTTCTTTGGGCCTCAGTTACCTCATCTGGAAGATGGGAATTAAGATTATGAGCCCCTTATTGGACTCTGTCCAATCTGAATAGCTTGTATCTACCCCAGTGCTTAGAACAGTACCTGGCACATAATAAATGCTTAACCAATACCATTAAAAAATCAGTGGTATTTATTGAGCACTTACTACATGCAGAGCACTGTACTAAGCGCTTGGGAGAACACAATACTCCATCCTAAACTTCCTCTCAGCTGCCTCTGACATGTTCAACCACCCCCTTCTCCTTGAAATGTTATCCATCCTTGGCTTCGCTGATTCTGTCCTCTCCTGGTTCTCCTCACATCTCTCTGTCTGTTCATTCTCAGTGTCCTTCATGGGCTCCTCCTCTGCGTCCCACCCCCTAACTGTGGGGCTCCCTCAAGGTTAAATTCTGGGTCCCCTTCTATTCTCCACCTACACCCACTCCCTTGAGAACTCATTCAGTCCCATGGCTTCATGGCATCCTCTCTGCGGATGATTGCCGAATCTACATCTCCAGTCCTGATCGCTCTCCTCCTTTGCAGCCTCGCATCTCCTCTTGCCTTCAAGACAGCTCTACTTGGATGTCCTCCCATCATCTCAAGCTTAACGTGTCCAAAACCTGAACTTCTTCTCTTCTCACCCACAACCCGTCCGCCCCCTGACTTTCCCATCACTGTAGACAGCACCACCATCCTTCCTGTCTCACAAGCCCATAAGCTTGGCCTCACTAAATTCAGTCCCTCACTAAATCCTGTCCCTATGGCGCTGTGGATAGAGCATGGGCCTGGGAGTGAGAAGGTCTTGTGTTCTAATCCCGGCTCTGCCACTTGTCTGCTGTGTGGGCTTGGGCAAGTCACTTCATTCCTCTGTGCCCCAGTTACCTCATCTGTAAAATGGGGAGTAAGGCTGTGAGCCCCATGTGGGACTGTCCAACCCCATTTGGTTGTATCTACCCCAAGGTACAGTACAGTGTACTTAATACAGTGTACTTAGTACAGTGCCTGGCACATAGTAAGTGCTTAACAAATACCACAGTTATTATTTATTACCACTTTCACAACATCGCTAAAATCTGCCCTTTCCTCTCTAGCCAAACTGCTACCCTGTTAATCCAGTCACTTATCCCATCCTGCCGTAATTACTGTATCAGTCTCCTTGCTGAGCTCCCAGCCTCCTGTCTCTACCCACTCCAGTCACGGCGCTGCCCGGATTATTTTTCTACAGAAAGATTCAGGACATGATTCCCCCTTTCTCAAGAAACCCCAGTGGTTGCCCATCTACCTCTACATTAAACAAAACCTCCTTACCATTGGCTTCAAAGCTGTCCATCACCTCGCCCCCTCCTACATCACCTCCCTTCTCTCCTTCTACATCCCAGCCCGTATACTCCGCTCCTCTAATGCCAACCTTTCCACTGTACCTCGATCTCGCCCGTCTCGCTGCCCGATCCCTCGCCCTCGTCCTGCCTCTGGCCTGGAATGCCCTCCCTCCTCAATCTGACAGCCAATTTTACTCCTCCGCTTCAAGGCCGTTATGGAAGGTCCATCTCGTCCAAGAGGGCTTCCCTGACTAAGCCCTCCTTTCCTCTTCTCCCACTCCCTTCTGCGTCGTTCTGATTTGCTCCCTTTATTCTTCCCCCCATTCATTCATTCATTCATTCATTCAATAGTATTTATTGAGCGCTTACTATGTGCAGAGCACTGTACTAAGCGCTTGGAATGAACAAGTCGGCAACAGATAGAGACAGTCCCTGCCCTTTGACGGGCTTACGGTCTAATCGGGGGAGACGGACAGACGAGAACAGTGGCGATAAATAGAGTCGAGGGGAAGAACATCTCGTAAAAACGATGGCAACTAAATAGAATCGAGGTGAGGTACATTTCATTAACAAAATAAATAGGGTGATGAAAATATATACAGTTGAGCAGAGACGAGTACGATGCTGAGGGGATGGGAAGGGAGAGGGGGAGGAGCAGAGGGAGATGGGGGGAAAAGAGGGTTAAGCTGCGGAGAGGTGAAGGGGGGGTGGTAGAGGGAGTAGAGGGAGAAGAGGAGCTCAGTCTGGGAAGGCCTCTTGGAGGAGGTGAGTTTTAAGGAGGGTTTTGAAGATGGGAAGAGAATCAGTTTGGCGGAGGTGAGGAGGGAGGGCGTTCCGGGACCGCGGGAGGACGCGGCCCGGGGGTCGACGGCGGGACGGGCGAGACCGAGGGACGGCGAGGAGGTGGGCGGCGGAGGAGCGGAGCGTGCGGGGTGAGTGGTAGAACGAGAGAAGGGAGGAGAGGTAGGAAGGGGCAAGGTGATGTAGAGCCTCGAAGTCTAGAGTGAGGAGTTTTTGTTTGGAGCGGAGGTCGATGGGCAACCACTGGAGGTGTTTAAGAAGGGGAGTGACATGCCCAGATCATTTCTGCGGGAAGATGAGCCGGGCAGCGGAGTGAAGAATAGACCGGAGCGGGGCGAGAGAGGAGGAAGGGAGATCAGAGAGAAGTCTGACACGGTAGTCTAGCTGGGATACAATGAGAACCCGTAGCGGTAAGGTAGCCATTTGGATGGAGAGGAAAGGGCGGATCTTGACGATATTGTAAAGGTGAAACCGGCAGGTCTCGGTAACGGATAGGATGTGTGGGGCGAACGAGAGAGACGAGTCGAGGATGACACCGAGATCGCGGGCCCGAGAGACGGGAAGGACGGTCGTGCCGTCCACGGTGATAGGGAAGTCTGGGAGAGGACCGGGCTCGGGAGGGAAGATGAGGAGCTCAGTCTCGCTCATGTTGAGTTTTAGGTGGCGGGCCGACATCCAGGCGGAGACGTCCCGGAGGCGGGAGGAGATGCGAGCCCGAAGGGAGGGGAAAAGGACAGGGGCAGAGATGTAGATCTGCATGTCATCTGCGTAGAGATAGTAGTCAAAGCCGTGAGAGCGAATGAGTTCACCGAGGGAGTGAGTGTAAATGGAGAACAGACCTTACTGCACTTATGTACCGACCTTACTGCACTTATGTCCATGTCTGCAGTTTATTCATTTATATTAATGTCTGTCTCCCCCTCGAGACTGTGAGCTTGTCGTGGGCAGGGAAGGTGTCCATTTATTGTTCGATTGTGCTCTCCCCAGAGCTTAGTAGAGTGCTCTGCATACAGTAAGCGCGCAGTTAATACGACTGAAGGAATGAATCGACTGAATGAAAGGCACCTTCCCTGCCCACCTAAGTAAGCACCGAGTGGGAATGGCCCCTCTAGAAGAACACTTACTCTCGTTCCTCATGATGCAGGGCCCTGCAGATAGGCCCGAAGGCGGAAATCCTCTCCCCCCTCGGGGCCCTGTACTACAACACTGGCAGATACGAGGAAGCACTGCAGGTCTATCGGGAAGCAGCAGCACTTCAACCTTCGGTCAAGGAGATCCGACTGGCATTGGTAAGCATTCGATCGTATTTACTGAGCGCTTACTCTGTGCAAAGCCCTACACTGAGCACCCGGGAGAGGACAGTATAACAACAAATAGACACATTCCCTGCCCGTCGTGAGCTTACAGTCTAGAGGGGGAGGCACGCAAGCAAGACCCCAGTCGGTCGGGTTAATCGCATTTACTGGCATTTTACTACGTGCAGAGCACTGTACTAAGCACTTGGGAGAAGAAAGTAGAACAAAAAACAGACACATTCCTTGTCTACAACGAGCTTACAGTCTAGAGAGGGAGACTGACATTCATATAAAGAAATAAATGACAGAAATGGACATAAGTGCTTTGGAGCTGGGGTGGGGGATAAATATTGCACATGGTTGATTAAACCTTTGAGGGAAACACGACAGCTGGAATCCTTTGAAGAGTCATTCATTTATTCAGTCGTATTTATTGAGCGCTTACGTGTGCAGAGCGCTGTATTAAAATCTCGGGAGAATACAATATAACAGTAAACAGACACATTCCCTCCCCACAACGAGCTTACAGTCTAGTCCTACCAACCTTCCAATAGCCCATATAATAATCATAGTAATAATAAGAATGAGTGTGGTGTTGGTTATTAATAATATGTGTGACGTACATAGCTATTTGCCAGATATGTTGCTCAGGGCTAAAGAAAATTGAACACAGTTCCTGTCCCGCATGGTATTGAACAGGTATTGAGTCTCAATTTTATCAATCAATCAATGGTATTTATTGAGCACTTACCGAGTGCAAAGCATTGTACTAAGTGCTTTGGAGAGTACAAGAAAAGAGTTGCTAGACGTGCTTTTGGGACACAACGAGCTTACAGTCCAGAGCGGGAGACAGACATTAGTGAAGGAACTGAAGCACAGAAAATAATAATGATAGTAATGATAATAATAATGGTAGTTGTTAAGTGCTTATTCATTCATTCAGTTGTATTTATTGAGTGCTTCCTGGGTGCAAAGCACTGTACTAGGGGCTTGGGAGAGTACAATATAGCAATAACCAGGCACATTCCCTGCCCAAAATGAGCTTACGGTCTAGAGACGAGTTTACAGTCTTACAGTGTGTCAAGCACTGTACTAAGCACTGGGGTAGATATGAGATAATCAGGTCCCACATGTAACTCACGCTTTAAGCAGGAGGGACAACAGGTATTGGAACCCAGCTCTACCACTTGTCTGCTGTGTGACCTTGGGCAAGTCACTTCACTTTTCCATGCCTCAGTTATCTCATCTGTATAAAAATGGGGATTAAGACTGTGAATCCCACGTGGGACATGGACTGGGTTCCATCTGACTAGCTTGTACCTCCCCCAGCACTTATGACAGAGCCTGGCAGGTAGTAAATGCTTAACAAATACCATTAAAATAATAATGATAGCAATAGTAATAATAATAGCAATTATAATATTTGCAGGAGGTTACTATGCCAGGCACTGTACTAAGCACTGGGGTAGATACAGTTTAAATAGATTGGACACAGTTCCCGCCCCCCCCATGGGGTTCACAGTCTGGGAGGGGCAATGGGGATTTCACTCCCATTTTACAGATGTGGTCAGTGAGGTACGATTAATCAATCCATCATATTTATTGAGCACTTATTGGGTGCAGAGCACTGAACTAAGCTCTTGGGAGAGCATGATACAACAGTAAAACAGAGTTGGTAGACATCTATGCTTCCCGCAACAAGCTTACAGTCTAGGGGGATAACAGGCATTAATATCAATAAGTAAATTACGGATATGTGCGTAAGTGTTGCGGGGCCGAGAAGGAGGCAAATAAAGGGTGTAAATCAGGGTGACACAGAAGAGAGCAAGGGAAACGACTTGCCCAAAGTCACACAGCAGGCACGTGTCGGAGCCAGAATTCATTCATTCATTCATTCAGTCATATTTATTGAGCGCTTACTGTGTGCAGAGCACTGTAATAAGCATTTGTAAAGTTTGGCAACAAATAGAGACAATCCCTATCCAACAACAGGCTCACAGTCTAGAAGGGGGAGACAGACAACAAAACAAGACAATAGACAGGCAATGCTGGTTTTCTGTTAAGTGCTTACTATGTGCCAAGCACAGTTCATTCATTCAATAGTATTTATTGAGTGCTTACTATGTGCAGAGCACTGTACTAAGTGCTTGGAATGTACAATTCAGTAGCAGAGACAATCCCTGCCCAGTGATGGGCACACAGTCTAATCGGGGGAGGCAGACGGACAGAAAGAGGACACATAATCACGTTAAATAGAATCAAGGAGATGTACACCTCATTAACAAAATAAATAGGGTAATAAAAATATATACAAATGAGCACAGTGCTGAGGGGAGGGAAAGGGAGAGGGGGAGGAGCAGAGGGAAAGGGGATTTAGCTGAGCGGAGGTGAAGGGGGGAAAGGGGAGGGAGCAGAAAGCAGAGAGGGAGCAGAAGGAAAAGGGGAAGCTCAGTGTGGAAAGGCCTCTTGGAGGAGGTGAGCTCTCAGTAGGGCTTTGAAGAAGGGAAGAGAATTAGTCTGGCGGAGGCGAGGAGGGAGGGCGTTCCAGGACCGCGGGAGGACGCGGGCCAGGGGTCGACGGCGGGATAGGTGAGAACGGGGGACGGCGAGGAGGTGGGAGGCAGAGGAGCGGAGCGTGCGGGGTGGGCGGTGGAAAGAGAGAAGGGAGGAGAGGTAGGAGGGGGCAAGGGGATGGAGAGCCTCAAAGCCTAGAGTTCAAAATTTTAGTTTCGTGCGGCGGTCGATGGGCAACCACTGGAGGTTTTTAAGGTGGGGAGTGACACGCCCAGAGCCTTTCTGCGGGAAGATGAGCCGGGCAGCGGAATGAAGAATAGACTGGAGTGGGGAGAGACAGGAGGAAGGGAGATCAGAGAGAAGGCTGACACAGTAATCCAGTCGGGATAGTATGAGAGCTTGTACCAGTATGATAGCCGTTTGGGTGGAGAGGAAAAGGAGGATCTTGGCGATATTGTAAAGGTGAGACCGGCAGGCACTGGTGATGGATTGGATGTGTGGGGTGAATGAGAGAGCTAAGTACTAAGCGCCGGGGTGAATACAAGGTAATCAGGTTGTCCCAAGTGGGCTCACAGTCTTCATCCCCATTTTACAAAAATGGGGGAACTGAGGCCCAGAGAAGTGAAGTAGTAGAGGCAGGATTAGAACCCATCACCTCTGACTCCCAAGCCCGTGAACCTTCCACTATTAAAACCCAGATCCTCTGACTCCCGGGCCCCGCGCTCCATCCAATAGGCCGTTCTACACCGGTGGAAAGGGGGAAACCCCCGACCCAACCCACCTCAGGAAGACAGCACTGTTGTTTTGCAGGCCCAGGTTTTGGTGATGATGGGTCAGACCAAAGAAGCAGAAAGGATGACCAACCGCATCGTGTCCGAGGAACGCGGCTGTCTGGAGTGCTATCGTCTTCTGTCGGCGATCTACAGCGAGCAGGAGCGTTACGGCAAGGTAAAAGCGATCCGGGGCGAACGGGAGGCGGTGGAATGATAAAGGATGGACGTTCCTTCTGGGGAATTTTTGGAGTGGGTGACTTGTAAGATCAGCCCCCGGATTTGCACGTATTTGGGTCGTGGTTTCTACCCACCACCTCTGATAAGCAGAAGCCTCTGAGAAGCAGCGTGGCTTAGTGGAAAGAGCCCGGGCTTGGGAGTCAGAGGTTGTGGGTTCTAATCCCGGCTCTGCCACTTGTCAGCTGGGTGAGTCACCTCACTTCTCTGTGCCTCAGTTCCTCATCTGTAAAAATGGGGATTAAGACTGTGAGCCCCACGTGGGACGACCTGATAACCTTGTATTTACCCCAGCGCTTAAAACAGTGCTTGGCACATAGTAAGCGATTAACAAATGCCATTATCATCATCATTATTATTGTATCTTCAAGGGGTTTTACCGAAGTCTAATTTCTAGAGAAGCAGCATGGCCTAGTGGAAAGAGCCTGGGCTTGGGAGTCAGAGGACATGGGTTCAAATCCCAGCTCGACCACATGTCTGCTGCGTGACCTTGAGCAAATCACTTAACTTCTCTGTGCCTCAGTAATCTCATATATAAAATAGGGATCAAGATTATGAGCCCCACGTGGGTCAGGAACTGTGTCCAACCTCATCACACCTGAAATAATAATAATAATAATGATAATAATAATGTTGGTATTTGTTAAGTGCTTACTCTGTGCAGAGCACTGCTGTAAGCATTGGGGTAGATACAGGGTAATCAGGTTGACCCACGTGAGGCTCACAGTTAATCCCCATTTTACAGATGAGGTAACTGAGACACAGAGAAGTTAAGTGACTTGTCCATAGTCACACAGCCCACAAGTGGCAGAGCGGGATTCGAACCCTGTATCCACCCCAGTACTTAGTACAGTGCCTGGCATATAGTAAGCGCTAAACGAATGCCATTATTATTATCATTTTTATCATTGCTATTATAAAAGAGGGCCATCTTGGGTTTATAAAACACCAGCCCTTCCAAGCACCTTTCGCATGTCGACTGATTTTATCTTTTCGGTATCCCCGGGAAGTATATAGGGGCAGGTGTTATCACGCTTCCATTTTTCAGGCAGGGGAACTAAGACGCAGAGAGTGTAAATGACTTGTCCAAGGTCAAATCGTGAGATTAAATTGGCAGTACTGAAAAAGCGTGTAATGGTGATGCTGAAGTGGTTCTTCTAGTATCTAACCCTCTTTTGCCCTTCTCTTTCTGTGTCTTTCTCTCTCCAGGCACTTGAAGCTATAGATAGCGCTCTCCAACTAAAACCAAAGGATCCCAAAGTCATATCTGAGCTTTTTTTCACAAAAGGAAACCAACTAAGAGAACAGAACCTGCTTGACAAGGCGTTTGAGGTATGCAGAATAAATAACTCTAGGATGATCAAGCTACAACCTCTAGCTGGCTAGACTAACTCTATCCATGAAGAGTATTCACGTGGCTTAGTGGAAGGAGGCCGGGCTTGGGAGTCAGAGGTCGTGAGTTCTAATCCCGGCTCCAACACTTGTCAGCTGTGTGACTTTGGGCAAGTCACTTCTCTGTACCTCAGTTCCCTCATCTGTAAAATGGGGATTAAGACCGTGAGCCTCACAACCTGATAACCTTGTATCTACCCCAGGACTTAGAACAGTGCTTGGAACATAGTAAGTGCTTTACAAATGCCGTCCTTATTATTCAGCTCCTCTAGTGGATCTACTTCCAACAGTAGTTATGATCTGCTGCAATGGCCTGGAGGGTGAATTATTGTCGTTAACAGGAGATTGATGTTGGCTTAGTGGATAGAGCAAGGGTCTGGGCGTCAGAAGGACTTGGGTTCTAATCCCAGTTCTGCCACATGTCTTCTGTGTGTCTGGGCAAGTCACTTAAATTCTCTGGGCCTCAGTTCCCTCATCTGGAAAATGGGGATTAAGAGTGTGAGCCCATGTGGGACAGGAATTTTGTCCAACCTGATTGACTTGTATTTACACTAGTGCTTAATAGTAAACACTTAACAAGTACCACAGTAGTACAAATAATTGCCATTATTATTATTCATTCAATAGTATTTATTTATTTCAATAGTATTTATTGAGCGCTTACTATGTGCAGAGCACTGTACTAAGCGCTTGGAGTGAACAAGTCGGTAACAGATAGAGACAGTCCCTGCCGTTTGACGGGCTTACGGTCTGATCGGGGGAGACGGACAGACGAGAACAATGGCAATAAATAGAGTCAAGGGGAAGAACATCTCATAAAAACAATGGCAACTAAATAGAATCAAGGCGATGTACATTTCATTAACAAAATAAATAGGGTAATGAAAATATATACAGTTGAGCAGACGAGTACAGTGCTGATAATAATATTAATTATTATTATTATTATTATTAAATAGGAGACCAACCAGAAGCATGGTAGAACAGATGTGGAATTGGACTAAAGTCATTTTGACATAACTTTGAATGAAATATTTTTTAGCTTTACCTACATGTATGATATGGATTTGGGGTTTAAAAACTAAAACAAGATTCATGAGTTGTTTTTTTCAATTTGGGTAGAAAACCATGAAACTCTGAATTGGCATTGTTGTTTTATAACGGTATCTGTTAAGCACTTACTATATGCCAAGCACTGTTCTAACTGCTGACATAGATATAAGGTCATCAGGTTGGATTTATCCCCTGTCCCCCGTGGGGCTCACCGTCTAGCTAGGTGGAAGTAGGATTCAACCCCCATTTTGCAGATGAGGGAACTGAGGCCCAGAGAAGTGAAGTGACTCATCAGAGGTCACACAGCAGACAAGTGGCAGAGCCAGGATTAGAATCCAGGTCCTCTGTCTCCCAGGCTCTTGCTCTTGTCACTAGGCCACGTTGCTGGTGCCGATATCAAGCGATAGAGAGCTGTAGGCCGTCACTGCATTCTGTTACTTTGTAGCAGCGTTGTCCAAAAAGGCAAGGCCAGATGGGGAGGTGAAAAGCAAGTTAAGGCGCCTAGCGGGTCTTTGCAGGGAGACTCAAGAAAGATTGTAATGCCAATGTGGCAGCTAGATGCAGAACAAACTGAAGATGGACTATACTTAACTTCTTTGTGCCTCAGTTACCTCATCTGTCAAATGGGGATTAACTGTGAGCCTCACGTGGGACAACCTGATTACCCTGTATCTACTCCAGCGCTTAGAACAGTGCTCTGCACATAGTAAGCGCTTAACAAATACCGACATTATTATTATTATTATTATACTCCTTCCCACGTGCTTAGTACAAAGCACTACACAGAATAAGCGCTCAATAAATACCATCCGTAGATCGATTGAGTGATTGGACAGCTTAGTTGTAGTGTCTGATCCTTTGAAGTTTGGGAGTTTCATCCAGAGGGCAGGGAGTGGGCAAGTTAGCCTATGGGATGACATGTTTTCCCCTCCCCCGGGGCCCAGAAGCCTCGGAGTCCAAAGGATCTGGGTTCAAATGCCACCTCTACCACTCATCTGCTATGTGACCTAGGGCAGGTCACTCTCTGGGCCTCAGTTCCCTCATTGGTAAAATGGGGATTAAGACTGTGAGCCCCATGTGGGACAGGGACTGTGTCCAACCCCGATTTTCCTGTGTCTATCCCAGCGCTTAGTTCAGTGCCTGGCACATTGTAAGCACTTAACAAATACCACAATTATTATCATCATCATTATTAATAGTAACAATAACAATATTGATAATAAAAAATGCTAATTAGCATTATCACTAATAATTATTTTTATAATTGCACACACACCCTCTCCCATCCTTAGATGTTTATTCATTCATTAAATCATATTTCATTCAGTTGTATGGATTGAGCGCTTACTATGTGCAGAGCATTGTACTAAGTACTTGGAAAGTACAATTCAGCAACAGATAGAGACAATCCCTGGCCAACAACAGTCTCACAGTCTAGGAGGGTGGAGACAGACATCAAAACAAGAAGATGAGCATCAATAGGTATCAAAGGCATCAATATAAAAAAATAGAAATATAGATATATACGCATCATTAATAAAATAAATAGAATAATAAACGTGTACATATATACACAAGTGCTGTGGGGCGGTGAGGTAGAGCAGAGGGAGAGAGTCAGGGTGATGGGGAAGGGAAGAGGAGCAGAGGAAAAGGGGGCTTGGCCTGGGAAGGCCTCCTGGAGGAGGTGAGTTTTCAGTGGGCCTTCTCCTCCACAAACTGCATAACCCAGGTGTAGTGGCTGAAGTGGGTCACCGTATATCTTCTGAGACTATGACATTTTTCCTTAAAACTCCATCTGTCACACAGTACTTTGGAAAGCCCGCAGCCTTCCGGCAGGTCGAAACCAGCCCGCGGAAACACACGCTAATAGAAATAGCTCCAATTCCCTGTAGGATCTCACGGGCCATCAACACCCTACAGGGTTATCTCTGCGGGTAAATTACACCTTGCAGAGGTGTCCGCTTTTCTATCTGCAATCCACCCTCCTCCCTCCCCCTTCAGCACATAAGAAAATCATAGAAATCGAATGGAACACTAGTGGAAATTGGTGTTGTTTTTGAATGCCCTCCCTCCTCACCTCCGCCAAACTAACTCTCTTCCCCTCTTCAAAGCCCTACTGAGAGGTCACCTCCTCCTCCAGGAGGCCTTCCCACACTGAGCTTCCCCTTTTCCCTCTGCTCCCTCTGCTCCCTCTCTGCCCCCCTCCTCACCTCCCCTCAACTAAGCCCCCTTTCCCTCTGCTCCTCCCCCTCGCCCTTCCCCTCCCCTCAGCACTGTGCTCATTTCTATATATTTTTATTACCCCATTTATTTTAATGAGGTGTACATCCCCTTGATTCTATTTATTGTGAGTATGTTGTCTTGTTTTTGTCCGTTTGTCTCCCCAGATTAGACCGTGAGCCCGTCATTGGGCAGGGATTGTCTCTATCTGTTGCCGAATTGTACATTCCAAGCGCCTAGTAGAGTGCTCTGCACATAGTAAGCGCTCAATAAATAAATGCTGCTAGGAGAAGCAGTGTGGTTCAGTGGAAAGAGCCCGGGCTTGGGAATCAGAGGTCATGGGTTCGAATCCCAGCTCCGCTGCTTGTCAGCTGTGTGACTGGGCAAGTCACTTAACTTCTCTGTGCCTCAGTTACCTCATCTGTAAAATGAGGATTAAGACTGTGAGCCCCAAGGGGGGCAACCTGATGACCCTGTATCTACCCCAGCGCTTAGAACAGTGCTCTGCACATAGTAGGCGCTTAACAAATACCAACATTATAAACTGTCACCTCTTTATGGGCAGGAAACACGTCTGCTAACTCTGTATGGTACCCTCCTAGGCGCTTAGTACACAGTAAATGATCAGTAAATACCAGTGATTGATTGATGTCTCACCTAAAGCTGTTGCTTATTTATTTAGAGCTATAAAGTAGCGGTGGAACTGAATCCAGACCAAGCACAGGCCTGGATGAACATGGGAGGAATCAAACACATCAAGGTAGGAAGACCGATTGATTTTCAGATTGGCTCTACTCTTCTCTTCTGTCACCTCTCCTTCTGTTTCCTTCTCTTAAATAAACGTATTAAATATCATTTCCTTTTCCTTCAGTAAAATAGTGGTGTTTGTTAAGTGTTGAGAAGCAGCGGGCCGTATCGGATAGAGGCATCGACCTCCCTCTTTCTATCCTAGCTCATGTGCACGCCTTTTAAAGAAGAAACTCTTGCAGAGAACTCTGTCTGTGGATCATTAACTCGATCTCACCTCTCTCCTCAATCTGTCCCAGGGCCACTATGACTGCTTACAAAATTAAGCTCGTTTTCCTCCTTAATCATCAGGGTGGTGGCCGAGATGATGTAAATAAATATGATAGGTGCAAATAAGAACATTCCGTTTGCGAGCATTCAGCACAGGAAAGAAAATAAATAATAATGATGATGATTGTATTTGTTAAGGGCTTACTACGTGCCTGGCACTGTACTAAGCACTGGGGTGGTTACAAGCAAATTGAGTTGGCCACAGTTCCTGTCCCACATGTAGCCCCGAATTGTACATTCCAAGCGCTTAGTACAGCGTTCTGCCCATAGTTAGCGTTCAGTAAATACTATTGAATGAATGAAAGAATGTAGCTCACAGTCTCAATCCCCATTTTACAGATGAGATAAGTGAGGTACAGAGAAGTTAAGTGACTTGCCCAAGGTCATAGAGCAGACAAGTGGTGGGGTAGGACTAGAACCCATGACATTCTGACTCCCAGGACGTGCCCTTTCCACTAAACCATTCCCTTCCTAGATTCTCCTTCCTTGTGGATGTCCTTCATCATCCGGAGGTGAAACAGCTTCTCTGAATCACTAATAATAATAATAATGATGTTGGTATTTGTTAAGCGCTTACTATGTGCAGAGCACTGTTCTAAGCACTAGAAAAGATCACTAGTAAATAATAATAATATTTGTGGTTTTTGTTAAGTGCTTACTATGTGCCGGGCACTAGAAAAGGAACCATGAGGAACTGCATTGGGGGAAGTTCTGCGATGCTGTTCTGTATCTGTAATGTGCCTCATTTACCTCATCTTTTAGACAGTCAGTCAATCGTATTTATTGGGTGCTTACTGTGTGTAGACCACTGTACTAAGCGTTTGGCAGGGTACAGTATAACCATATAACAGACATATTCTGTGCCCGCAACAAGCTTACAGTCTAGAGGGGGAGACAGACATAATATAAATAAAATTGCAGGTATGGACATAAATTCTGGGGAGGAGGATAAGAGGAGGGTGAATAAAGGGAGCAAATCAGGGCGATGCAAAGGAAGTGAGAGAAGAGGAAAGAAGGGCTTAGTCAGGGAAGTCTCCTTGGAGGAGATGGGCCTTTTTTGAAGGCTTTGAAGTGGAAGAGAGCAGTCGTCTGAAAGATATGAAGATGGTGGGCATTCCAGGCCAGAGGCAGGACGTGGGCGAGAGGCCGACGGCGAGATAGATGAGATGGAAGTACAGTGAGAAGGTTAGCGACACCAGAGGAGCGGAGGGTGCGGGCTGGGTTGTAGTAGCAGAGCAGCGAGGTGAGGTAGGCGGGGGCAAGGCGACTGCTTTAAATCCGATGAGGAAATGGGGATTAAGATTGTGAACCCTATGTCGGACAGGGACTGCGTCCAACCTGATTAGCTTGGATCTACCCAGCGCTTAACACAGTGCCCGGCACGTAGTGAGCACTTAACAGATATCATCAGAAAGAAAAAAAAAGGGTGATAGAGCCAGACTTGTTGAAGCAGGACGCACCACGGTGCTTGGGGATTTGACAAAGGACCTGAGGAGTGGAAGACAACTTTGCTGCTTCTAATAATAATAATGGTGATGATGATGGTATTTGTTAAGCGCTTACTATGTTCCGTTCACTCTTCTAGGCACTGGGATAGATACAAGGTTATCAGGTTGTCCCATGTGAGGCTCACAGTCTTCATCCCCATTTTCCAGATGAAGTAACTGAGGCCCAGAGAAGTGAAGTGATTTGCCCAAAGTCACACAGCTGACAAGTGGAGGAGCCGGGATTAGAACCCACGTCCTCTGAATCCCAAGCCCGGGCTTTTTCCACTAAGTCATGCTGCTTCTCAAGTTCCACTAAGCCACGCTGCTTATCTCCAGGGCAACTCTCTCAGCCCAATGTCTTGCCAGTGCACATATCTATGGATTATATTATAAATTACTCACATTAATGCCTGTCTCCCCCTCTACACTGTAACCTTGTTGTGGGCAGGGAAAGTGTCTACCAACTCCGTTGTACTGGACTCTCCCAAGCACTTAGTATGGTGCTCTGTGCACATTAAGTGTAGAGCCTGGGCCTAGGAGTCATCAGTGCTTGGCACATAGTAAACGCTTAACAAATACCATCATTAACAAGAAGCCGGGCTTGGGAATCAGGGGTCAGGGATTCTAATCCCAGCTCCGCCACTTGTCAGCTGTGTGATTTAGGACAAGTCATTTCACTTCTCTGGGCCTCAGTGACCTCCGCTGGAAAATGGGGATTAAGACTGTGAATCCCATGTGGGACAGGATTTGTGTCCAACCCAATTATCTCTCATCTACCCCAGAGCTTAGGAAAGTGCCTGGCACATAGTAAAGTCTTAACAAATACCATTATTATTAGAAAATCATGGTTTCTAATCCCAGCTCCATCATTTGTCTGCTGTGTGACCTTGGGTAAGTCACTTCAATTCTCTGGGCCTTAGTTGCCTCATCTATCTGTACAATGAGGATTGAGACTGTGAGCCCCCTGTGGGACAGGGACTGTGTCCAACCTTTGCTTGTTTGTACCCCAGTGCTTAGTACAGTGCCTGGCACATAGTAAACACTTAACAAATACCATAATAATAATAATAATAATAATAATAAATATAGTTGTTGATGATTGATGATGGAAGGCAGTGTGGAGACGGCCCCTGCATGATTGACTAGTGATTAAATTTTTTTTTTAATGGTATGTGTTAAGTGCTTACTATGTGCCAGGCACTGTTCTAAGCACTGTGGTAGTTCCAAGATTACCAGGTTTGACACACTATAATATGCAAAGCTGTCAAAAATAGGTTGACGGGTAAGAGTTTCTGTTCTCAAACATCCTCTTCCTCCTTTTGATTCTTCTCTCTTGAGATTTGTAGAAGTCTCCTGGATCCTCTTTTCTGTTGCTAACTCCGGCTCTGTCTCCCTGGCCTCTCTCCATCGTGTCCAAGTGGAAATGCAGAAACTGTGAGCAGACCCCACTCAGTTTAAGATCTGACCTTTCTTCCCTTCTCTCTTTTCTCCCATTTTCTGTCTTCATCTTAACATCACGATATCTGCCAAAAACATTATTGAATTTTGAATGCGACGAAGGATCGGTTTTCTACGAAAGATTTTCACCCCATGTTTCCCCACTCCTCAAGAACTTCTAGTAGTTGCCCATCCACCTCCGTGTCAGACGAAAATTCCTTATGATCGGCTTTAAAGCACTCTATCCCCTTGCCTCTTCCTATCTTATTTTGTTCCTCTTATACTTCGCTCTTCTAATGCCAACCTACTCCCTGTACCTTGATCTCGTCTTTCTCGCTTCCGAGCCCTTGTCCAGATCCTGCCTCTGGCCTGGAACACCCTCCCTCTTCATATCCGACAGACGATTAGTCTCCCCACTTTCAAAACCTTATTAAAAGCTCATGTCCTCCAAGAGGCCTTCCCTGACTAAGGCCTCCTTTCCTCTTCTCCCACTTCCTTTTCTGACACCCTTAGGTTTGGATTTGGATGAAATCATGAAAATCATGAAACCATTTCATCCAAATCACACTTAGTAAAGCACTTAGTAAAGTGCTTGGCACATAGTAAGCGCTTAACAAATACCATAATTATGGATTATTATTATCATTATTAGAACAGTGCATGGTATATAGTAAGTGCTTATTAAGTACCATAATTATTTGTTATTATTATGTCTCATGCCCTTTTGGGACTCAGCAGATATTTAGATAGCGAAGAAGCAGCATAGTCTAATTGATAGAGCACGAGCCTGAGAGTCAGAAGGACCTGAGTTCAAATCCCAGCTCCATCACTTTTCTGCTGCATGACCTTGGACAATTCACTTCACTTCTCTGGGCCTCAGTTCCCTCATTTGTAAATTGGGGATTAAGACTGTGAGCCCCATGTGGCCCAATATGAGCCCTTTATTCACCCCTTCTCCAGCCTCACAACACAGAGGTACATTTCTGTAATTCATTTCTTTTAATGTCTATCTCCCCCTCTAGGCTGGAAGTTTGTTGTAATGGATCTACAACCTCTGTTATATTGTACTCTCCCGAGCATTTAGTACAATGCTCTGCACACAGAAAATGCTCAATACAATGAATTCACTGCAAGAAAGGAGAAATGAGAGAGAGAGAGAGAAATAGATGGAGAGATCCTTCCACCTTCTCTCTTGGTCAGTCAATCGATCACTGGTATTTATTGAATGCTTAGTATGTGCCGAGTGCTGTACTAAGCTCTTGAGAGAGTACTATATAACAGAGTTGGTAGACATGTTCCCTCCCCATCAAGAGCTTACAGTCTGGAAGGAGTTATTAGTAGAGTTGGACTAAGAAAACACAGAAATATAAATCATTTGGCTAAAATCATGGAAGAGAGAGGTTGTCTGAACCAATCCACCGCCAATTTTTGTTTTTGAAACAGAAAGCCAGAATTTCTGAACTGTAAACAGTCTGCATTGCTAAAAGTAAAAAAAAAAAGAAGTGAAACAATAAACATCAGACTAAAGCCTTAAAATATGAATTTGTGGTTGATTAAGTCATTAGAATATTTTTACATAGCCACTTGCTCACTCCATCATGAAGTCGTCCTTTAAATTGACAGTGCTAAGTGCTTAGTACAGCACTCTGATTAGTGTACTAAGCACTCAACGGATATCATTGATTGGTTATAAATGTATGCTAGGAATATATTACTCCTTGAATTTTATGTATGTGTATCTAAGGGAGATGATATAGATGATAGATAGGGTCGAGGTATGATTTCCTCTGTAATTTCACATAATAATGTTGGTATTTGTTAAGCGCTTACTATGTGCAGAGCACTGTTCTAAGCGCTAGGGTAGATTCAGGGTCATCAGGTCGTCCCACTTGAGGCTCACAGTTAATCCCCATTTTACAGATGAGGTAACAGAGGCACAGAGAAGTTAAGTGACTTGCCCAAAGTCACACAGCTGACAAGTGGCAGAGCTGGGATTAGAAGTCTGGGAGTCAGAGGACCTGATTTCTGATCCCCTTGCCTGCTGTGTGACCTTGGGCAGGTCACTTAACTTCTCCGGGCCACTGTTGCATCATCTGTAAACAGGGATTAAACTCCGAGCCCCATGTGGGACATGGACTATGTCTAACCTTGTATCAACCCCAGAATTTATCGCAGTTCCTGTCCCACGAGCCCATAACCTTGGCACTATCCTCGACTCCTCTCTCTCATTCAACCCGCGTATTCAATCTGTCACCGAATCCCATCGGTCCCACCTTTACAACGTTGCTAAAATCCGCCCTTTCCTCTCCATCCAATCTGCTCCCCCAGCAATCCAAAGCACAAATCCTGCATCGATTACTGCGTCAGCCTCCTTGCTGACCTCCCCGCCTCCCGTCTCTCCCCACTCCAGTCCGTACTTCACTCTGCTGCCCGGATCATTTGTCTTTAAAAATGTTCAGTCCTGCTTCCCCACTCCCCCAGAACCTCCAGTGATTGACCACCCACCTCCACATCAAATAGAAACTCCTCACCATTGGCTTTAAAGCACTTGATCCACTTGCCCCCTCCTACCTCACCTTGCTGCTCTCCTACTCCGACCCAGTCTGCAAACCTCGCTCCTCTAATGCCAACCTACTCACTGTCCCTCCATCTCATCTATCTCACCACCGACCCCTCGCCAGACTGTAAGCCCGTCAATGGGCGGGGATGGAGGCCTTCCCAGACTGAGCTCCCCTTTTCCCTCTGCTCCCTCTACCCCCCCTTCACCTCTCCTCGGCTAAACCCTCTTCTCCCCCTTTCCCTCTGCTCCTCCCCCTCTCCCGTCCCATCCCCTCAGCACTGTACCTGTCCGCTCAACTGTATATATCTTCATTACCCTATTTATTTTGTCAATGAGATGTACATCACCCTGATTCTATTTATTAACTATTGTTTTAATGAGATGTTCATCCCCTCGATTCTATTTATTGCTATCGTTCTCATCTGTCCGTCTCCCCCGATTAGACCGTAAGCCCGTCAAAGGGCAGGGACTGTCTCTATCTGTTACTGATTTGTCCATTCCAAGCTCTTAGAACTGTGCTCTGCACATAGTAAGTGCTCAATAAATACTACTGAATGAATGAATGTTGCCGAATTGTCCATTCCAAGGGCTTAATATAGTGCTCTGCACTTAGTAAGCACTCAATAAATACTATTGAATGAATGAATGAATGAATCCTGCCTCTGGCCTGGAACTCCCTCCATCCTCATATCGGTCAGACAATGACTCTCCCCATCTTCAAAGCCATATTGAAGGCCCATCTCCTCCAAAAGGCTTCCCTGACTGAGCTCTCCTTTCCTCTTCTCCCATTCCCTCCTGAGTTGCTCTTGTACCCTTTATTCACCTCTCCCTCAGCCCCAAAGCCCTTATATATTTATCAGTAATTTATTTATTTATGTTAATATCGACCTCTCTCTCTAGACTGTAGAGAAGCAGTGTGGCTTAGTGGAAAGAGCGCGAGCTTGGAAGCCAGAGAACGTGGGTTCTAATCCCGGCTCTGCCACTCGTCTGCTGTGTGACCTCGGGCAAGCCACTTCACTTCTCTGTGCCTCAGTTACCTCATCTGGAAAATGGGGCTTAAGACTGTGAGCCCCATGTGGAAAACCTTTTATCTACCCCAGCGCTTAGAATGGTGCTTGGCACATAGTTTAACAAATATTAATATTATTATTATTAAGCTCGCAGTGGGCAGGGAACCTGAATACCGACTCTGTTGTGTTGAACTCTCCCAAGCACTTGGTCCATTGCTCTGCCCACAAGTAAGCACCCAGTAAATACAAATGATTGATTGCTTGATTAGAACATAGTAAGAACCTAATAAATACTGAAAAAAATGCATCGTTCCTTGAATTTTATGTATGTATATGTGAGAGAGATGAGATAGATGATAGATTCATTCATTCATTCAATCATATTGAGCGCTTACTGTGGGCAAAACACTTTACTAAGTACATGGGAGAGCATGCTAAATACAGAGTGTGTGAAATATCTATAAGGAATTATCATGAATCTTAGTTTTCTTGATGTGTAATTTTCACCCTGGATCCAATTTGCCCCTTTGAGATTTGAGTATTGACTCCATTTTGAGTGTTATGGGAATTACATAATGATTATTGGGGGAAATTCTGCTAAACGGTGAATTTAGTGAACACTGAAACCCAGGTGTCTTTAAAGAGATGGCTTTTGCTATTAATAGAATAAGAGTTGGTTTCAGTTCTCCTCCTATGTTATGCTTAGTGCCAGAGATCTCTGCCCTTTCTAAATGGATATTGTGTTAAAAGAGATGTCTATAATAGTAAGAAGAAGGAGAATAATGGTATTTGTAAAGCACTGTTCTAAGCGCTGCGGTAGATAAAACATAAACAGGTTAGACATAGTCCCTGTCCCACATGGGACTCACATTCTCAATCCCCATTTTACAGACGAGGTAACTGAAGCACAGAGAAGTTAAATGACTTGCTGAAAGACACACAGCTGACAAGTGGTGGAGCCAGAATTAGAACCCACAACCTCCGGCTCCCAAGCTCATGCTCTTTCCACTAAGCCACGATGGATGGTATGTGTTAAGCACTTACTGTGGGTCAAGCACTGATCTAAGTACTAGGATAGATATGAGATAATCAGATTGGACACAGTCCCTGTCCCATGTGGGGCTTACAGTCTTAATCACCATTTTACAGATGAGGGAACTGAGGCACAGAGAAGTGCATTAATTTGCACTTATTAATTTGCATTAATGTGCCCAAGGTCACACAGCCGACATGTGGTGGAGTCAGGATTAGAACCCAGATCCTCCTGACTCCCAGACCTGTACTCTTTCCACTAGGCCACACTGTTATGAAAACTTGCCTAGTCTGCATGGGTTAGGAGTAGGGTCTTCGTTTTTCTTCTGCTTGATTCTGTTTGGGGGGCAAAACAAACTCCTAGCACCACATAAACACCTAACAGATAATAATAATGTTGGTATTTGTTAAGCGCTTACTATGGGCAGAGCACTGTTCTAAGCGCTGGGGTAGATACAGGGAAATGAGGTTGTCCCACGGAGGCTCACAGTTAATCCCCATTTTACAGATGAGGTAACTGAGGCCCAGAGAAGTGAAGTGAGTTGCCCCCAGTCACACAGCTGACAAGTGGCAGAGCTGGGATTCGAACCCATGACCTCCGACCCCCAAGCCTGGGCTCTTTCCACTGAGCCACGCTGCTTCTCTTCTCTTCTCTCTCTCTCTCTCTCTCTCTCTCTCTCTCTCTAGCGGATTCAGGATCCACCACTTTGCTGTGTGACCTTGGGCAAGTCACTTCACTTCTCTGGGCCTCAGTTCCCTCATCTGTACAATGGGGATTAAAAGTGTGAGCCCCATGTGAGACAACCTGATTACCTTGTGTCTCCTCTCCTGCTTAGAATGGTGCTTGACACATAGTAAGCACTTAACAAATACCACACTTATTATTATTCAAGGAAATTGAGTTGGACACAGTCCCTGTCCCAAATGGGGCTCATAGTTTTAATCCCCATTTTCCAGATGAGGTAACTGAGGCCCAGAGAAGTGAAGCGACTCACCCAAGGTCACACAGTTAACAAGTGGTAGAGCCGGGAAGAGCTTAAACTTATAAAAAATGGTGCTTTATGATGAATAGGATGTGAAAAATATTTTTTAGATTAAGTATTTTTACATATATATAAAATCTAAATCCAATATTTTATATTGGTGCATGTTTACGTTGCTCTTGGCACAGGAAGCTATCGTGGTTTTTACAAGTGTTTCTATTGTTTGGGTTAAGCTTTTGAATTTCGGGAGCAAATTAATGCAGTTTACAGTATTTCCCATGGGAAATTATACTTCAGTTAGTGCTCTTTAACTTATCATTCTTTGTTCATCGAACCAATTAAAAACGCTAACCGGGTTATAATCGTAGTGGATAGTTCAGATTCCAAGCACCATTGGCCACGGCGAGCTTTATTGGATGCTACTGGTGGAAGTCCAACCCGATCAATCAGTCCTATGGTGTAGTGGCTAGAGCCCGGCCCTGGGAGTCAGAAGCTCATGGATTTGAATCCCGGCCCTGCCACTCATCTGCTGTGTGACCCTGGGCAAGTCACTTCACTTCTCTGGGCCTCAGATACCTCATCTGGAAAATGGGGGTTGAGACCCTGAGTCCCACATTGGATATAATAATGTTGGTATTCGTTAAGTGCTTACTATGTGCCGAGCACTGTTCTAAGCGCTGGGGTAGACACAGGGGAATCAGGATCTAAGCGCTGGGGTAGACACAGGGGAATCAGGATGTCCCACGTGGGGCTCACAGTCTTCCCCATTTTACAGATGAGGTAACTGAGGCACAGAGAAGTTAAGTGACTTGCCTACAGTCACACAGCTGACAAGTGGCAGAGCTGGGATTCGAACTCATGACCTCTGACTCCAAAGCCTGTGCTCTTTCCACTGAGCCACGCTGCTTCTCTTGGATATGGATTGTATCCAACCTGATTTGCTTGTCTCCACCCCTGCGCTAAGTATAGCGCCTGACACATAGGAAGCGCTTAACAAATACCATTATTATTACTATTACTCTCCCAAGTGCTTAGTACAGTGCTCTTCACATGGTAAGTGCTCAATAAATGCCCCTGATTTCAGAAGGAGCGTGGCTTAGTGGAAAGAGCCCCGGCTTGGGAGTCAGTGGTCGTGGGTTCTGATTCTGGCTCCACCACTTGTCAGCTGTGGGACTTGGGGCAAGTCACTTAACTTCTCTATGCCTCAGTTACCTCACCTGTAAAATGTGAATTAAGACTGTGAACCCCACCTGGCACAACCTGATAACCTTGTCTCTCCCCCAGTGCTTAGAACAGTGCTTGGCACATAGTAAGTGCTTAACAAATACCATCACTATTATGATGATGATGATGATAATTTACTGAGCCAAGAGGGTAGGAGTTTCAAGAAGTCCTAAACGTGGATCTGTGCTTTCTTCGGGTATCAATAATAATGTTGGTATTTGTTAAGCGCTTACTATGTGCAGAGCACTGTTCTAAGCACTGGGGGAGAGACAGGGTAATCAGGTTGTCCCACGTGAGGCTCACAGTCTTAATCCCCATTTTACAGATGAGGGAACTGAGGCCCAGAGAAGTGAAGTGACTTGCCCACAGTCACGCAGCTGGCAAACGGCAGAGCCGGGATTCAATTCGGAACCCATTCCAGTGGGAGTTCAATAAATACCTCTGCCTGACTCATTGGCTCAACTTGGTCTTGTTCATCAGAATGATGATGATGATGGCATATGTTAAGCCCTTACTATGTGCAAAACCCTGTTCTAAGCACTGGGGGAGATACAAGGTTATCAAGTTGTCCCACGTGGGGCTCCCAGTCTTCATCCCCATTTTACAGACGAGGTAACTGAGACACAGAGCAGTGAAGTGACTTGCCCAAAGTCACACAGCTGAAAAGTGGCAGAGCCGGGATTAGAACCCACGACCTCTGAGGCCAAAGCCCAGGCTCTTTCCACTAAGCCACGCTGCTTCTCCAGAAACAAAGCTTTCTGACTGCCGTGATTCCCTTTGAGCAGGGGACTTGGGGTCCTTAGCTTTTTCACTTGGCAAATAGGAGTGATAGCTGTTAGGCACCGTACTAAGCACTCGGGGCTGTGGTAGCATGACATTTTATTCCCTTCCTTCTAGGGAAATCTAGGGCTTTCACAGGTAGTAAGGCCACAAGAGGATAATCAAATCTGTGAAGGCAGGGATCATGTCTACCGACTTAATGTATTCATTCATTCAATAGTTTTTATTGAGCGCTTACTGTGTGCAGAGCACTGTACTAAGCGCTTGGAATGTACAAATCGGTAACACTTGTCAGCTGCGTGACTGTGGGCAAGTCACTTAACTTCTCTGTGCCTCAGTTACCTCATCTGGAAAATGGGGATTAACTCTGAGCCTCACGTGGGACAACCTGATTACCCTGTATCTACCCCAGCGCTTTGAACAGTGCTCTGCACATAGTAAGCGCTTAACAGATACCAACATATATATAACAGATAGAGACAGTCCCTGCCCTTTGACGGGCTTACAGTCTAATCGGAGGAGACGGACAGACAAGAACAGTGGCAATAAATAGAATCGAGGGGAAGAACATCTCATTAAAACAATGACAACTAAATAGAATCAAGGTGATGTACATCTCATTAACAAAATAGATAGGGTAATGAAGATATATACGGTTGAGCAGACGGGTACAGTGCTGAGGGGGTGGGATGGGAGAGGGGGAGGAGCAGAGGGAAAGCGGGGAGAAGAGGGTTTGTATTGTACTTTCCAAAGCACTTAGCACAGTGCTTAATACAGGAGGGGTGAATCTTCATAACAAATATGTTCCTCCCTCTGTTTGTCAACGATAATTAAGCTACCCGGGGACCTCCCACTTTATGTTAGCAAAATAAAAAATCTGTTCTGCTATGTAACATGCCTGTCTACTTGTTTGGTTTTGTTGTCTGTCTCCCGCTTCTAGACTGTGAGCCCGTCGTTGGGTAGGGATTGTTTCTATCTGTTGCCGAATTGTACTTTCCAAGCGCTTAGTACAGTGTTCTGCACACAGTAAGCGCTCAGTAAATACAATTGAATGAATGAATGTAGCTCGGCAGTTAGGAAGCAGTGCGGCTTAGTGGATAGGGCACAGGCCTGGGAGGAGATGGACCTGGGTTCTAATCCCAGCTCCGCCACTTGTCTGCTGTGTGACCTTGGGCAAGTCACTTCACTTCCCTGGGCCTCAGTTACCTCATCTGTAAAGTGGGGATTGAGAGTGTGAACCCCATGTGGTACGAGGAGGGTGTCCAACCCGATTTGCTTGTATCCACCCTAGTGCTTAATAGAGTGCTTGGCACATAGTAAGCACTTGACAAATGCCACTGTTATTATTATTATCATTTTCTTCTCTAGACTGAGGCTTAAAACCACTAGACTCTTCAAGAGTCTTCTTTGGATGTGGACACTTATGTACATATCTGTAATATATTTATTTGAATTGATGTCTTTCTCCTCTCCTGTAGACTGTAAGCTCGTGGTGGGCCGTTTATCGTGGTTTTGTACTCTCCCAAGTGTTTAGTACAGTGCCCTGCACAGACTAGGCCCTCAATAAATACAACCACATGAATGAATGAATGATTACCAAGCAGGTAACAAAGCCGAAGTCAAATTCCCTCAGCCCTCAGTTCTTTGTGGAAAATATTTGAAATGGAAGACTGTACGTGACCCCTGTTCTCTTTTATCTTTCCCCCACAGGGTGACTATATCTCTGCACGGGGTTATTATGAGAAAGCCTTACAGCTAGTCCCCAAAAGCAAGTTGCTTAAGGAGAATCTGGCCAAGTTGGATCGCTTAGAGAGACGATTACAGGAAGTGCCAGAGAAAGATCGGACCTAGTGGAACTCGGGCGGATGCTCCCGGGACGACGCCGGCGGCCCCGAGGAAGGGAGAGGGATGGGAGGCTGAGGGGACGGCGTTCTGGCTTCATCATCGGGGAGGCCCATGTTGGACTTGGGTTGGAAACCCCATCGCTCGGAGACCTGCGACGTTTCCCTTGAACGGATGGGATGTACGAGGAGGCAAGGAGGTGGAAGGTACCTCGGTGTTGACTGAATTTCCTGGGGTTACTCCTTGGTGTGACTCCAAACACTGTTTCAGATGGGAGATTGAATTCCGTTTTTTTTTTTTAATTTTTGCTCCCCGAAATGGCCAGGGCTTGGAGCGCTATAGGCAGCCGGGCACCCGACTATGGTGGGGTATCAGGGAAGGAGCGAGGTGTGGAGAAGACACAGGACAAGTTCACAGGCCTCAACAGACCAACCTGTCAGTGACCGATGAGGAAAAAGATTCATTCTTCCATCTTTTACCCAATCCTTCGCACGCTGACTGCTGCCAAACCAGAATCTTGGAGGCGGGGAAGAGAGGTATTAAAGAAAAAAGGATGGATGAACCATGTTTCTTTGCAAAGCCTTACTGGGCTACAGAAGCCCCCTAGTCTTGATTTTCTTGATTTTCCCTTGTCCCTCTGTGTCTCGAAAGGAGAGCAGCCAGAATTAATTTGAACTTCACCATCTCTGAAAAAGTCGGAGCTTGGAGCAGACAGTACTCAAAAGGAAAATGCCTTCGAATGTTTTAGCCTCATTAAAGGATAATCATTTTCGTAACAGCTCTGTTCTGTGATTTCCATAATATTACTCAAAAACTTTAATTTATCCATAAAGTTATTTTTATGTAAAAAATATAATCATGCCATAGAAATATTTAGCCTCCGCAACTGATGAAAATGACCTGCTTCGTTCGCTTCATGTCAATCGTTTTAGGACTTTTTATTTTTTTGAAAAGCTATTAAAGATTCAGAGTATTTTTCAGGTAAAGCACAGAGATATTCGAGAAACTTTAGCTGGACAGACAGAGCCCAACTCACCTCTCATCCAAAGTTTAATGAGAGTTTTGTATCTAGGACAGGATGTGAATTAGACCCGAGGCCTTGAATGTTTTTTGAAATATATTTTTGATCGAGGGCCTTTAATTGAATATTTTATCCAAGTGGACCTAGGAAATACAATCTCAATTGGTAACTGAAAAAAAAATGCATATTTTTTTTAAAACATGAGAGGAGTCAAGTTCAACTGACAACTTGGGCTTTTATTTTGGGGTGTTATTTATTCTGTAATTTATAATAAAAAGCTTAATATATGAGTATATGTATATATATATATATATATATAGGTTTCTTTGTTCATAGGAGTTTTCTCTCATTCAGAACTGGCAAAGGAAGAGAGAAAATATGATTCAAAAGTGAGAAACCACAAAGTTCTGGATGAATCTGCCTATCCTTCTTAGACTGTGAACTCCATGTGGGACAGGGACTGTGTTCAATGTGATTATCTTGGATCCAGAGCTTAGTACAGTGGTTGGCACATAGTAAACACTTAAGAAATATTATAAAAAAGAGAAGCAGTGTGGCCTAGAGGCTAGAGCGTGGGCCTCGGAGTTGGAAGGACCTGAGTTGCAATTCTGCTTCCGCCACTTGTCCACTGTGTGACCTGGGGCAAGTCACTCCACTTCTCTGGGCCTCAGTTCCTCATCTGCAAAATGAGCCCCATCTGGGACATGGACTGTGTCCAACTTGATTTCTTTGTGTCTACCCTAGTGCTTAGTACAGTGTCTGGCAACATAATAAGGTGGCATATTCCTGGAAGTCAGAAGGTCATGGGTTCTAATCTCAGCTCTGCCACTAGTCTGCACTGTGACCTCGGGCAAGTCTCTTGACTTTTCTGGGCCTCAATTACCTCATCCATAAAATGGGGATTGAGACTGTGAGCCCCATGTGGGACAGGGACTATGTCCGACCCGATTTGCTCGTCTTCACCCCAGCGCTTAGTACAGTGCCTGGGACACAGTAAGCGCTTAACAAATACCACAATTATTATTATTAGCAAGTACCATAAAAAAAGAGTCCCCAAAGGCTACAACAAATAGTCTGTGCTGTGGTTTTAAGTCATTTAGACATTAAACAAAGTTATCCACCATCACTGTGTAAGGTTACATTCTTTCACAGTCGTATTATTGAGTGCTTTACTGTGTACAATTTGGCAACAAATAGAGACAATCCCTACCCAACAACGGGCTCACAGTCTAGAAGAGGGGAGACAGACAACAAAACAAAACAGACAGACATCAATATAAATAAATAGAATTATAGATACATACACATCCTTAATAAATGGAACAATAAATATGTACAAATATACACAAGCGCCATGGGGCGGGGAAGAGGGTAGAGCAGAGGGAGGGAGTCGGGGCGATGGGGAGGGGAGGAGGAGCAGAGGCAAAGGGGCGCACGGTCTGGGAAGGCCTCCTGGAGGAGGTGAGCTTTCAGTAAGAGAGCTTGAGTTGTAGTTACACGAAGCGGGGACGAGGAGGGCTCTTCCCGGCTAGAGATTTGGCCCCTGTTACATCACATTCAACCAGTAACCACCATCGCGTTCTAGAAAAAGAATCGAATCACAGCAACACAGCATGAGGGGTTGATCATTTCAAAGAGCCCGGGCTTGGGAGTCAGAGGTCATGGGTTCTAATTCCGCTCCGTCGCTTGTCAGCCAGGTGACTTTGGGCAAGTCACTTAACTTCTCTGTACCTCAGTTACTTCATCTGGAAAAATGGGATTAAAACTGTGAGCCCTACATGGGACAACCTCATTACCTTGTATCCATCCCAGCGCTTAGAACAGTGCTTGGCACATAGTAAGTGCTTAACAAATACCAACGTTATTATGATCATTTCAATAGTAATACAGATCTATGAGAAGCAGCGTGGCTTAGTGGAAAGTGGGAGTCAGAAGGACCTGGGTTCTAATCCTGGCTCCACCACGTCTGCTGTGTGACCTTGGACAAGTCACTTCACTTCTCTGGGCCTCAGTTACCTCATCTGTAAAATGGGGATTAAGACGGTGAGCTCCATGTGGAACAATCTGATTACCCCAGCGTTTAGAACAGTGCTTGGCACATAGTAAGCACTTAACAAATACCATCATTATTATTATTATCATTATTGGATATCAATATCATTATTGGAGAAGCAGCGTGGCTCAGGAGAAGCAGCGTGGCTCAGTGGAAAGAGCACGGGCTTTGGAGTCAGGGCTCATGAGTTCGAATCCCAACTCTGCCACTTGTCGGCTGTGTGACTGTGGGCGAGTCACTTAACTTCTCTGTGCCTCAGTTCCCTCATCTGTAAAATGGGGATGAAAACTGTGAGCCCACGTGGGACAACCTGATTCCCCTATGTCTACCCCAGTGCTTAGAACAGTGCTCGGCACATAGTAAGCGCTTAACAAATACCAACATTATTATTATTATTATTATTATTATTATCTCTATGGGTGAGGACAGACCCAATTTGTTGCTCTATAAGCAAGCTCCACCTCCACCTCACCACCATAAAAGATGAAAAGAGCAGTCGATTCATTCATTCAGTCGTATTTATCGAGCGCTTACTTCGCGCAGAGCACTGTACTAAGCACTGGAGAGGGTCCAATACAACAATAAACAGGCACATTTCTTGCCCACAAAGAACTTATGATGTAGTTTAGGATAGGTGGGGGTGTTTCCTGTCTGGTGGTAATGGAAGAAGAGCATATCAACTAAGTGCCTCATCTCCAATGTTTTTCCGATAGCTCTGCTCGCCCCCTTTGGAGAAGAGCAGTGGTCTTCTGCTTATTTAGTTGATAACGGTTACTTGTGTCTTCTTGCTTAATCTCATCACGGATGGGAGGCCTGGGCTGAGAGGCTTATACAGAAGCAGAGTGGCTCAGTGGAAAGGGCACGCATGGGTTTGGGAATCAGAGGTCATGGGTTCGAATTCTGGATCAGCCACTTGTCAGCTGTGTGACTTTGGGCAACTCACTTAACTTCTCTGTGCCTCAGTTACCCCATCTCTAAAATGGGGATTAAGACTGCAAGCCCCATGTGAGACAACCTGATCAACTTGTATCCTCCCCAGTGCTTAGAACAGTGCTTTGCACATAGTAAGCGCTTAACAAATACCATCATTATTATTATACAAAGTCAAATTACCCCTGCATAAAACAAAATGAAGTTATAGCTAACGTAAAAAGACTTGTTTTACCCCAAAAAGTGGATTCCGAAAGCTAAGATGGAGTCGCCCGATGTTGGGTCAGTCTCCAACCTACCAAATACCTTCAATCAATGAATCGATCAATCGGTCACATTTATGGAGCGCTTACTATGTGCAGAGAGCACTGTGCTTGGGAGAGTACGATACAACAGAATCAGCAGACACATTTCCTGCTTACAACGGGCTTACAGCTTAGAAGGGGAGACAGACGTTAATATGAGTAAATTCATTTACTCCTAAATGAATAAAGTCATTTCCTGGGATGAGTTGAGCCCAGCGGGAACCTCCCAAGAAATGTTTGGGCACATTTCACAAGGAGAAGATCAAGAGACAGAGATAAAGTCATCAGAATCGTCATCATCCCCATAGTAACCCCTCTAGACTGTCAGCTAGTCGTGGGCGGTGAATATGTCTGTTCCTTGTTCCTTTGTCCTCTCCCAAGCGCTTACTACAGTGCTCTTCACACAGTAAGCGCTCGATAAATACGATTGAATGAGTGAATGAATGAACCCCCATGCTCAAGGACCACAGATGGAAGGCCTGCAGGCTCTAGTAGGGTGTGCTAGCGGTGGGGAGAGTATTTATTAAGCGCTTACTATGTGCAGAGCAATGTGCTAAGGATCTGGGAAAGAGTGCACAGGGGGGAATTAGGCACCGACCCTGTCTCTGGAGGGGCTTGTGGAGCCTTTCGGTCAGTCCCTCAGTCGTATTTATTGAGCTCTTACTGTGGGCAGAGCACTGTATTAAACGCTTGGGAGAGAACTGATAGCAATATAAGAGCCATTCCCTGCCCACAACGAGCTTACAGTCTAGAGGAGGAGACCGGCATTAGTATAAATAAATGAAATAATAATATAATAACTTTACTGTCTTCACTACATGTACTAATAATGATAATGATGAGGTCTGTTAAATGCTTACTATGTGTCAAGCACTGTTCTAAGCACTGCAGTAGATACAAGCTAATCAGGTTGAACATAGTCTCTGTCCCACACGAGGCTCGCAATCTAAACCCCATTTTACAGATGATGTAACTGAGGCCAAGAGAAGTGAATTGATCTTCCCGAGGTCACCCAGCAGACCAGTGACAGAGTCGGGATTAGAACCCAGGTCCTTCTGACTCCCGGGTCCGTGCTCTATCCACTAGGCCACGCAGCTACTAATGTCCATTCGATCATATTTACCGAACACTTACTGTGTGCAGAGCACTTTACTGAGCCTTGTCTTATGCCATCAGGTCGTCTCCGACCCATAGCGACACCATGGACACATCTCTCCCGGAACGCCCCCCTCTCCATCTGCAATCGTTCCGGTAGCGGATACGTAGAGTTTTCTTGGTCAAAATCCAGAAGTGGTTGACCACATCGCCTCCTTCCACGCAGTCAACTCGAGTCTCTGTCCTCGACTCTCATGTCACCGTTGCGCAGCACAGGGGAGTTTTGACTCGTAGCAGACGGCCTGCCGCTCGCTAGCCACCGCCCAAGCTAGGAATGGATCGGACAGGCCTCTGCTCGACTCTCCCTCCCGTAGCCGAGACTGGTAGAGGACTGGAAACTCTTCAGGTGCCACCGTGGGAGGGAGGCACCTAGTTAGCACTTAACAAATGCCATTATTATTATTTAAACTGGTGTGGGCGATGTCCTGTTAGAGAAGTCAGTGCATTAAAACCTCTGTCTGAACAGACCATGGAAGCATTAAGGATTTCAGGGTAAATGTTTGAGTATCAGTAATAATAATAGTCATAGCAATGATAGTCAGTAGTTATTATTTACTCCATATGCTATTATTGTTATTATCATTTGCCAAACATTTGCAAGCAAATCGCTTTGGTGCAGTCAGATTCGTAATGCTCATTTCCTGGGCTGTGGACTCTCCAAAAAGTCTTATATTCGGAGATTGAGTTACTTGTCAGAGAGCTCTGATACCCGTCTCACAAATTACGTTGTTTGTAACTCTATGAAAATTAGGTTTTATAGACTGCGAAAAAGTGGCACGTGAATGCCACCTCTTCCCTTCTGTTGGGTGCACACGTTTTTGGGAAGTTTTCAGCTATTAGCACTCCAAAAGTAGCACTTTTGGCCAACTGCTATGTAGCTGCTTTGGAATTGGAAGTGGTATGCATAGAAAAATATCCTTTCCCATCTTCGCGCCTTATTAGAAATACCAATCAATCGTATTCATTTATTCAATCATAGTTATTGGGTGCTTACTGTATGCAAAGCATCGTACCAAGTTGAGCGCTTACTCTGTGCAGAGCACCGTACTAAACACTTGTCTTATGCTGTCAAGCCGACCCGTAGCGACGCCACAGACACGTCTCTCCCAGAAGGCCCCACCTCCACCTGCAGTCGTTCCGGTAGTGGATCCGGAGAGTTTTCTTGATCTAAATCTGGAAGTGATTCACCACTGCCTCCTTCCGCGCAGTCAACTCGAGTCTCCGCCCTCGACTCTCTCCCGGGCCGCCGCTGCCCAGCACGGGGGTGTTTTGGCTTGTAGCAGATGACCCGCCCCTCGCTAGCCGCTGCCCAAGCTAGAAATGGAACGGACAGGCCTCTGCTCGACTCTCCCTCTCGAAGCCGAGACCGGTAGAGGACTGGAAACTCTCCAGGTGCCAACCCGAGAGGGGACGAAGCACTTGGGAGAGTACATTTCGATAGAGTTGAAAGATGAAATCCCTCCCCAAAAGGAGCTTTCATATGCCCCCAAGCAGGTATGCTTGAAAATGCAAGTGGAGACGTTTGTTTTGCAAGTTTACATTTTTCCTGGTTGCTCAATCGCTTTTATTTAGTATTGATCTTCCAAACTCCTCCCACGCACGGGAAGGATTTGTTTTGAGAAATTGATATCATTCATATCCTGATTTCACATGATTATACGTGAGATCCATCCATGAACTCAATCTGTAGCTTTCAAATTGATGGAATATTGTTGGATATCACTAAGTACTGCTGGATTTGAATAGCAGCTTGAAGATCGCTAAAATCGGATTGAACATTTTGTCCTAGAATCCTACTTCTGTATCGTTTCATTGTCCATATTATTATTATTATTATTAATCGTATTTATCGATCGCTTACTGTGTGCGAATCACTGTACTAAGCGCTTGTACGACTTCAGTGGTCGTGTCTACCAACTCTAATGCATTACACTCTTTCAAGTGCTTCATACAGTGTTCTACCCACAGTAAAGGTTCAATAAATATCACGGATTGGCTTAGGGCTGTGTAAGCATAACTCCAGTTATTTGAGACGTAGCCAAGCTAATGAATTTTTGACTTTTCAAACACCCCTTCAGGGAGACTTAAATGGAACCCTGTGCTCTTCACATACCAATAGCAGCGATATTCACATTTTATCAATCGACCCCTAGAAAATGTTGCTTTTTGGCTACAAGTGGCCTTGTTTAAAAGAGCAACCTCAAGAGGCATCAAAGCCAGTAATATGAATAACTATGCATCACTTTTTGAATTTGTAGTCTTTATCATGCCTTTAAAAGTTACATCTTATTCACACCTGTCGAACACAATCCATACAAAAATAGCGCATTCCAACGTGGCTGCTAACTCTGTTTTATCGTACTCTCCCAAGCGTTTAGTACAGTGCTCTGCATGTAGTAAGCGCTCAATAAATGTCATTGATTGATTCCAGATAGTTCTGACGGCACTGGAGTTATTATATCTACGAGCCCAAATAGAAAGTGTCACACACGTTGGATGTGTCAAAGGGCAGCTTGCTTGTATACCGCCTACAAACCAGGCCCGTTGCAAATCTGGCCGAAAGGTTCGTGGCACTGAGAAGACAAAATCAGTGTCATAAATGTGACGGATTGTTTTAATATTGCACAAGGTGAGTGCCGCTAAAATCATAAGTCAGATTTTACACTCGCGGAAAAACGTGGTGAACCTAACGAGGCTGTTTTCCAAGCATGTGCTTCAAAACTTTTCTTCCTGTGTGTTCAGTGATTTCCTGAGATTAAAATGACATCTATGGAAGTTACAGACTGCCTTTCTCTTAGATCAAAGTTGGCCTCAAGTGAGTTGACTCAGCTATTTTATTTTGTCATTGAGGAATACTTGCTTTGGATTTTGTTTGTTCGTAGCATTCTTGTTTCCCAGCCTCTGTTTTTCAGATGTTTTTACTGGGCTTTCTTTATTTACACCTGGAATACCAATTAGGAATACTTCATTTTGAATGCTTATGCTGCTTCTATGTTTATTACCCAATTCACAAATCATTATAAACTCTGCTTTTTCACTGTCTGTTATGAATACTTTTGGCTAAAGAAGTCTTTCCAAAGCAAAATCGGTGTAAATGTCTATTTTACATAAAAATTATCATTCAAATAATTCCTCTGGTCTGATTTTTCATGTCACAAGATGCACAACATAGAATCCTCTCTATGGATAGAATCTCTCCTTCCACCAACCAGCCCTAGCTCTCTGTCAGAGCCTCCCAGCCTCTTCTTCTTCCACAGGTCCTGCGGAATAGATATAGGGAGGAGGAAAGAAACAGCGAGAATGTTAAAACAGACACTAATAATAACTGTGGTATTTATTAAGTGCTTACTAGGGGCCAGGTACTGTACTAAACGCTGATCAAATCGGGTTGGACACGGTCCCTGTCCCACATCAGTCTCATGGTCCCCATTTTACAGATGAGGTAACCGAGATCCAGGGAGGTGAAGCAACTTGCCCAAGGTCATGCAGTAGACAAGTGGTGGAGCCGGGATTAGAACCCATGACCTTCCGCCTGCCAAGTCCATGATTCTATCTGCTAGGCCACGCTGCTGCTTCAGTCATTCAATCGTATTTATTAAGCGCTTACTGTGTGCAGAACACTGTACTGAGCGCTTGGGGAAGTACAATACAACAATAAACAGTGACATTCCCTACCTACAACGAGTTCACAGTCTGGGGGGCAAGACAGCTATCAATAAACAGAAATAAAATGACAGATATGTACATAAGTGCTGTGGGGCTGGGGAGCGGGGGAGAGCAAAGGGAGCTAGTCAGGCGATGTAAAAGGGAGTGGGAGATGAGGAAAAGTAGAGCTTAGTCTGAGAAGGCCTCTTGGAGGAGATGGGCCCTCAGTAGGTCTTTGAAGGGAGGGGAGAGTGATTGTGGGATTTGAGGAGGGAGGGCATTCCAGGCCAGGGGCAGGATGTGGGTCTGGGGTCGACGGCATCGTCAGCCATGGCATTTCCTTTCATCATTTCTTCCACCATTCTAGTTTCCCTTCCTCACCCAAGAAGCTTTTTCTCCTGCAGTTACAAGGCAAGGAAAAATTAAAATGCATCTCGAATGACCTTGAAACCTTACTCAGAGACAAGCGGAGTACAGGTTCGTGAAGCTAAAGAGGAATCGTATTATTGGTGCAGTTCAGCGAAACCGAGATATAGTTAAATCACGGCATGGTGACGCCCGGCGACTCCCTGACCAGCCGGTTTCCCACCTAAACCCCTCTTCGAGGTTCTCGGGTCTGCCCAGCCCTATTCCCTCATAGTGCCGACCCTCTGCCCAGTGCCTTCTGATCCTACCTTTTTTGTCTCAGCCTCCTTGCTGACCTCCTTGCCTCTTGTCTCTCTCCACTCCAGTCCATACTTCATTCTGTTTCCCGGATCATTTTTCTACAAAAGCGTTCAGGCCATGTTTCCCGACTCCTCAAGAAACTCCAATCACTGCCTATCCACCTCTGCATCAGACAAAAACTCCTTACCATTCGTTTTAAAGCACTCAATCACTCCTACCTCACCTCCCTTCTCTCCCTCTCCATCCCAGCCCGGACACTTCTCTCCTCTGATGCCAACCTTCTCACTGGGCGTCCGTCTCGTCTATTTCGTCGCCAACTCCGGGCCCATGACCTCTAGCCAGGAAAGCCCTCCCTCCACAAATCTGACCGACAAGGACTCGTTCCTCGCTTCAAAGCCTTAATGAAGGCCCATCACCGCTAAAAGGCCTTCCCTGACTAAGCCCTCCTTTCCTCTCCTCCCACTCCCTTCTGCGTCACTCCGACTTGCTCCCTCTATTCATCCCCCTCCCAGCCCCTCAGTACTTATGTCCATATCTGTCATTTATTGATTTATATTAACATCTGTCATCCCCTCTAGACAGTAAGCTCATCGTGGGCTGGGAATGTGTCAGTTTACTGTTATACTTTACTTTCCCAAGCTCTTAGTACAGTGCTCTGCACACAGGAAGTCCTCAATAAATATGATTGAAAAAAAATTAAGAATCGTTAGCCCAGAATCTGCCCTTCTGAGGGGCCAAGGCCCCCCTGCAGCCCCCAAGATATCGGCGGGGGGCTGAAGGTGGCATTTAGCTCCTGACCATCAATGCTTTATCCCCATTAATCATTGACTCAAAGGTATTTAGTGAGCTCCTAATAATAATAATAATTATGCTAGAGAAGCAGCGTGCCTTAGAGGAAAAAGCACGGGCTTAGGAGTCAGAGGTCGCGGGTTTTAATCCCGGCTCCGCCACTTGTCAGCTGTGTGACTTTGGGCAAGACACTTCACTTCTATGGTCCTCAGCTACCTAATCTGTAAAATGGGGATGAAGCTGGTGAGCCTCACCTGGGACAACCTGATTACCTTGTATCTACCCCAGCACTTAGAACAGTGCTTGCCACATAGTGAGTGCTTAACAAATACCAGCATTATTATTATTATCACTTGTAAATCACTACATGCCAAGCACTGTTCATTCATTCATTCAATCAATCGATTTTACCAAGCGCTTACTGTGTGCAGAGCACTGTACTAGGCGCTTAAGTGAGTACAGTATAACAAGAAACAGACACAGTCCTAACTCACAACGAGTTTACACTGTTCTAAGCATTGGGGTGGATAAAAGTTAATCGAATTGGCCTCAATCCCCATCCCTCACAGGGCTCCCACTTTTAATTCCCATTTCTTACAGATGAGGTAACTGAGGCACAAGAAGTGAAGCGGCTCACCCAAGGTCACCCAGCAGGCATGTGACAGAATCGGGATTAGAGCCCAGGCCCTTCTGACTCCCAGGCCGCTGCTCTATTCAATAAACCAGGCTGCTTCTTCCACGCTCTACCTGCTGAAAACTGAGCGCCGAGACAGTAAAAGGGAAGGAAAAGAACCTGTTCTTTGCCCTCACAGTTTACAATCTAATGGCCCAGCTCGGGGGGGTCCTCTGAACTTTTGCCTGATTTACCTCTGATTTAGCCACTGTTGGTTTTATCGCTTCTCAACCTTGGCCCCGATGACCTGGATGAACTGTGATCCGTAATGATGAAATCGATCTCCGAGGTAGGGCAAACCGGGCCGAGGGAGCTATATCACGTTCATTCATTCATTCAATAGTATTTATTGAGCGCTTACTAAGTGCAGAGCACTGTACTAAGTGCTTGGAATGTACAAATCAGTAACAGAGACAGTCCCTGCCCTTTGACGGGCTTACAGTGAAATGGGTTTGTGCGGATAAGACTCCTAAAACGACGTCAATATGGATTGAAGAACAGGAAGAAGAGAAATCATCTGAATCTCCATTTGTCATGGGTTCTAATCCAGGCTCTGCCCCTTATCAGCTGTGTGACTTTGGTCAAGTCACTTCACTTCTCTGGGCCTCAGTTACCTCATCTGTCAAATTCATTCAGTCAATTGTATTTATTGAGCCCTTACAGTGTGCAGAGCACTGTACTAAGCGCTTGGTATGTTCAATTCGGCAACAGATAGAGACAACCGCTGCCCAACAATGCGCTCACAGTCTAAACGGGGGAGACAGGCAACAAAACAAAACAAAACAAGTAGTCAAATGGGGAGTAAGACTGTGAGTTCCACATGGGACAACCTGATTACCTCATATCTACCCCAGAGCTTAGGACAGTGCTTGGCACATAGTAAGCGCTTAGCAAATACCGTCCTTATTATTATTATTATTATCTGCATCTCCATTTGTTTTAACTACCACCCACTTGTTTAAGAGGGTGGAACAAACAAGATGCCTGAAAGTAAATTCTGCCTAAACACAGGGTGGTTAGTTTATTATTACTGGCATAAAAGTTAGAGTCTGAGTTATATTTCCCAGCTCCCAATTTTTTTTTTTTCCAAAAATAAAATGTATGGAAGTGAATCCTGTCTAATCACAGGATGGTTAGTCTATAGCTACTGGAATAAAAAATAGAGTAAGAAATGGTCTGATTTTTATTTAAAAAAATGTGTAGAAGTACTATTGTTACTGGCATAAAAAATGGAGTTGGAAAATATATGTTTTATTTCCCAATTACTGATTTTTTTATCTCTCCCTCCTGCCCCTAAAAAAATGTGTGGAAGTAAGTGATTGCTGACTAATCAGTTGGTTATTCTATCAGTCCTGGCATAAAATATGGAGTAGATACAGGTCTGAATTTTATTTTTCAATCTCAATTTTTAAAAAAATGCCACAGTAAGTGAATTCTGCCTAATTACAGAGTAGTTAGTTTATCACTACTGACGTAAAAAATGGAGTAGAAAAAGGTCTGAGTTTTATTTCCCAATTCCCAATTTTTCTTTTTTAATTTTACAAAAAAATGTGTGAAAGTAAGTGAATCCTGCTTAACCACAGGATGGTTAGTCTATCACTACTGGCAAAAACACGGAGTAGGAAATGGTCTGAGTTTTATTTCCCAATTTCATTTTTTAATTTTTTTTAAATGTGTGGTAGTAAGTGAATCCTGTCTAATTACAGAGTGGTTAGTCTATTATTACTGGCATAAAAAATGGAGTAGGAAAATGTCTGAGTTTTTATTTCCCCATTGCCAATTCTTCTTTTATCCCTCCCTCCAAACACACACCCCAACAAAAGATTTTTTGTGCTTTGGCATCGTGATTAATAAATGCCTTTGTGTAACGACAGCGGTCTTCTTATTTAGGCCACGAATGCTCTGTGCTTCAGGCATCAGCCCTGCAGATATAATTTGCTCTGATGCTAGTAACTGGTAGAAAATTGGTAGAAAATTTTGCAGGTGGGTCGATTTCTTTTTTTCCTTACCTGGTCTATTATCATTATTAATATTATTACATTCATTAATTGTCTCTGTCCCACGTGGGGCTCACGGTCTTCATCCCCATTTTCCGGATGAGGGGACTGAGGCCCAGAGAAGTGAAGTGACTCTCTCGAGGTCACATGGCAGACTGGTGGAAACCCATTGTTGGGAACCTGTTATTGGGCAGGGATTGTCTCTATCCGTGGCCGAATTGTACATTCCAAGCGCTTAGAACGGTGCTCTGCACATAGTAAGCGCTCAATAAATACGATTGAATGAATGAAGGGATTGTCTCTATCTGTTGCCGAATTGTACTTTCCAGGCACTTAGTACGGTGCTCTGCACACAGTGAGCGCTCCATAAATAAGATTGAATGAATGGTCACAATTAGAACCCATGACCTTCTGACTCCCAGACCTGTGCTCCAAGAGGCCTTCCCCGACTAAGCCCTCCTTACTCTTCTCCCACTCCCTTCTGCGTCGTCCTGACTTGCTCCCTTTATTCATCCCCCTCCCAGCCCCACACCACTTAGGTCCGCATCTGTCATTTATTTATCTCTATTAAAGTCTGTCACCCCCTCTAGACTGTAAGCTCGTTGTGGGCAGGGAATGTGTCTGTTTATTGTTGAATTGTCCTCTCCCGATCGCTTAGTCCAGTGCTCCGCACACTGTAAGACTGTGGGCCCCTTATGGGACGGGGACGGTGTCCAATCTGATCACCTTGTATTTGCCCCAGTGCTTAGAACAGTGTTGGACACAGAGTCAACACTTAACCAATACCATCATTCTTCTAATTACAGTAAGCGCTTAATAAACGCGATCGACCGACTGACCACGGGGAGTCCTGATCGGCTCCTATTGGGCACCCAGAAGGTAACAAGGTGAAAGGGGGCACCTCCCTTCCACCAAACCATTTCCTGGCATGCCACCCCTTCCCATCCCTGTAGTTGGGTCTCCTAGAGGAATTCAATTGTATTTATCGAGCACATACTGTGTGCAGAGCACTGTATTAAGCACCTGGGAGGGTCCAATGCAACAACGAACAGACACATAAGGCAATCGGTCCCTGTCCTCCTTCCCCCCGACAATCCATCAGTAATCTGTCACAGCTCAGGTCCCACCTCCTGATAGAGGGGAGGCAAGATTGGATTCAAGACTTGGAACCTCCTTTAGGTCTCTGCTTTCATTCAATCCTATTTATTGAGCGCTTACTGGGTGCAGAGCCCTGTACTAAAAGTGCTTGGAAGGAACAATTCAGGCCAGTCAGCCACCGCCGCCTGCGGGGGAAGGGCGGAGGGTTCAGTAGTCATCTTTGAATTCCCCAGAAAGGGGGTAGGGTATTTGTTAAGCGCTTACTTGAGAAGCAGTGGGCTCAGTGGAAAGAGCCCCGGCTTGGGAGTCCGAGGTCATGGGTTCAAATCCCAGCTTGGCCACTTGTCAGCTGTGTGACCGTGGGCAAGTCACTTAACTTCTCTGTGCCTCAGTTCCCTCGTCTGTAAAATGGGGATTAAGACTGTGAGCCCCACGTGGGACAACCTGATTCTCCTGTGTCTACCCCAGCGCTTAGAACAGCGCTTGGCACATAGTAAGCACTTAACAAATACCAACATTATTATTAATCCCAGCTCTGCCGCTTGCCAGCTGTGTGGCTTTGGGCAAGTCACTTAACTTCTCTGTGCCTCAGTTACCTCATCTGTAAAATGGGGATTAAAACTGTGAGCCCCATGTGGGACAACCTGATCACCTTATATCCCCCAGTGCTTAGAACAGTGCTTTGCACATAGTAAGCGCTTAACAAATGCCAACATGATTATTATTATTATTGCTATGTACCAGGCACTGTATTCAGTGCTGGGATGGATACAAGCAAATGGGGGTGGACACAGTCCCTGTCCCATGTAAGGCTCACAGTCCCCATTTTATAGATGAGGTCACTGAGGCCCAGAGAAGTGAAGTGACTTGCCCAAGGTCACACAGCAGACAAGTGACGGAGTCTGAATTAGAGCCCATGGCCTCCGGACTCCCTTAAGCCATGACAGCCAGTCCTTTAGACTGTGATCCCCTTTTGGGCAGGGATAATCACTGTTTATTGCTGTATTCCTCTTTCCCCAGCACTTAGCACAGTGCTCCGCACCCAATAGGAGCTTAATAAATACCATTGAAAAATTAACGAATGAATGAACAGTCTCTGAGGCAGGGAATGTGTTTATTGTACTCTCCTAACCACTTAATACAGTGCTCCGCACTCAATAGGAGCTTAATAAATATGATAGAAAATTAACAAATGAATGAACCAGTCTCTGAGGCAGGGAATGTTTCTGTTTATTGTTGTTCTCTCCCAACCACTTAATATAGTGCTCCGCACCAATAGGAGCTTAATAAATATGATGGGAAAATTAACGAATGAATGAACCAGTCTCTGAGGCAGGGAATGTTTCTGTTTATTGTTGTAATAATAATGTTGGTATTTGTTAAGCGCTTACTATGTGCCGAACACTGTTCTAAGCGCTGGGGGAGATACAGGGTAATCAGATTGTGTCACGTGAGGCTCACAGTTTTAAACCCCATTTTACAGATGAGGGAACTGAGGCACAGAGAAGCTAAGTGACTTGCCCACAGTCACACAGCTGACAAGTGGCAGAGCTGGGTTGTACTCTCCCAACCACTTAATACAGTGCTCTGCACACAGTAAGTGCTCAATAAGTAAGATTGAATGAATGAATGAATGAATCACCGGACTCTCCCTCTCACCAGAACCTAGTCCCTTTAAGTTGCCCCTATTGCTGAAATCTCTTTGCTCTCCGATTTGCAGTAGAGAGAAAGGAGAAGAGAATGACAACAACTTTTGAAACGTGTTTCTTTTGCGGCCCTCGAAAGGCCACCTGTTTGCTGAAGTTTCATCGCTATTTAGGCTCAGGCAGGAGAAGCTTCGAGTTTGATTTGTTTCCTCAGCCGGCAGTGGAAGGGTTATCAGTCAGGTCTGTATTTTGACCGAGAAAACTCTGTGGATCCACTACCAGAACGATGGCAGATGGAGAGCGGGACGTTGGGGGAGAGACGTGTCTGTGGTGTCGCTGTGGGTGGGAGACGACTCGACGGCGTAAAATAAGACAAGACTTGCATTCCCCCTCTCAGGATGGCACCTGGAGAGTTTCCAGTCCTCTACCAGTCTCGGCTTCGGGAGGGAGAGTCGAGCGGAGGCCCGTCCGGCCCATTCCTAGCTTGGGCGGCGGCTAGCGAGCGGCAGGCCGTCGGCTACGAGTCGAAACTCCCCCGTGCTGGACAGCGGCGGCCCGGGAGAGAGTCGAGGGTGGACATTCAGGAAAGAGGCAATCGTCAACCACGTCCACATTTTGACCGAGAAAACTCCGTGGATCCACTACCGGAACGATCGCAGATGGAGAGCGGGGCTCTCTGGGAGAGATGTGGCCATGGTGTGGCTATGGGTCGGAGATGATTCGACGGCATAAGACAAGACTTTCCCTTCGGAGTTGTCTTCGTGAATTGGATTTAATCAGTATTCACTGGGACTTGGCTCTGTACAGGATGCACCTCGAAGCAAGAGATGGGCGGACTTCACTCTCTGGGCACTTTAAACCTCACATTTGGAAAATGAATAAGTTTTTTCTTTTTGCCAATGAGCCAAATAGCTGAACAAAGACCTTGCTCCTCGTGTGGTGCCTTCCAAGTGCTCAGTATAGTGCTCTGCACATAGTAAGCACCCTCCTTCAGAGGCTTACTGAAGGCCCATCTCCCCCAACAGGCCTTCCCAGACTAAGCCCCACCTTTCCTCATCTCTCACTCCCTTCTGCGTCGCCCTGACTCGCCCCCTCGGGTCTTCCCCCATCCCAGCCTCACAGCACCTATGTCCATATTTGCAATGTTATTTATCTGTATCGATGTCTCCCTCCTCCATTCTAGACTGTAAGCCCACTGTGGGCAGGGAATGTCACTGTTTATTGCTGCATTGTAGTCTCCCAAGTGCTTAGTACAGTGCTCTGCATACAGTGCTCTGCATACAGTAAGCACTTGATAATTATGATCGAATAAATAAATGAATGAATGGATGAATGAATGAATGGATGGAAGAATGGACAATTGATGAATGAATGGATGGATGGATGAATGAACGAACGAATGGACGATTGAATGAATGAATAGCGAATGAATGGATGAATAATGTATGCCTGGATGGACGATTGGATGAGTGGATGAATGAATGGATGAATGAATGAATGAATGGATGATCGAATTAATGGATGAATGACTTGATGAATGGATAAATGACCGGATGAATAAATGGATGAATGAATGGATGATTGAATGAATGGACGAATGAATGGATGAATGAACGAACGGACTATTGAATGAATTGATGAATGAATTGATGAATGGATGAAGAATGGATGAATGGATGGATGAATGAATGGATGAATGAACGAACGAATGGTTGAATGAATGAACGAATGGTTGAATGAATGGACGGTTGAATGAATGAATGGATGAATGAATGAATGAACGAATGGTTGAATGAATGAACGGTCGAATGAATGAACGAATGAATGAATGAACGGTCGAACGAATGAATGAATGGTTGAACGAATGGATGGATGGATGGATGGATGAATGAACGAACGAAGGCGGGCAGGAAGGGGCGGGGCGAAGCCGGCCCGGTCACGTGGTCCCACCGCCCCGCCCCGCCCCCTCCGTGGCCGGCGCCGCCGTGGAGGGAGATATCGCGAGAGTCCGCCGGGGAGGGGGGCGGGGGAGGGGGCGGGGCGGCGGCTGCTCTCGCGATAGGGGCTGAGCCGGCGGGAGCGCGCGCGGCGGGGGGCGGGAGCGCGCGCGGCGGGGGGCGGGAGCGCGCGGGGGGCGGGGCCGAGGGCCAAGATGGCGGACGCCTCACAGCCGACGCGCAGGTAAAGGCCCCCGTCCCCTCCCCGCCCACGGCCCCGGTCCCATCCCCATCCCCATCCTCATCCTCATCCCCGTCCCCATCCCCAGCGCACCGCGCCGGAGGGCGCAGGAGGGCGGAGGCCGCGGGGCGGGAATGGGGGGGGGGGGAGGACGGAGCCGCGCCAGGACCCGCCCCCTCCCCCCCCCTCCATCCCCTCCCCCCCTCCATCCCCTCCCCCCCCTCCATCCCTCCCCCCCTCCATCCCCTCCCCCCCCCTCCATCCCCCCCCCCCTCCATCCCCTCCCCTTTCCTCCCCGGCTCCTCTCCCCCTCCCCCTACTCTCCCTCTCCCCTTCCCTCCCCGCTCTTCCCTTCCCCCTTTCCTTTCCCTTCCCCCTTTCCCTTCCCTCTTTCCTTTTCCTTCCCTCTTCCCCCTTTCCCTTCCCTTCCTCCTTTTCTTCCCCCCTTTTCTTTCTCTCTTTCTCCTTTCCTTTCCCTTCCCCCTTTTTCTTTCCTTCCCCCTTTCCTTTCCCTCTTCCCCCTTTCTTTCTCTCTTCCCCCTTTCTTCCCCTTCCCTCTTCCCCCTTTCCTTTCCTTTCCCTTCCCTTCCCCCTTCCCTCTTTCCCTCTTCCCCCTTTCTTTCTCTCTTCCCCCTTTCTTCCCCTTCCCTCTTCCCCCTTTCCTTGCCCTTCCCCCTTTCCCTTCCCTCTTTCCCTCTTCCCCCTTTCCCTTCCCTCTTCCCCCTTTGCCCTCCCCCTTCCCCCTCCTCCTTTCCCCCTTTGCCCCCTTGCCCCTCTTCCCTTCCCCCTCTTCCCTTCCCCCCCCCCCTTTGCTCCCCTCCCCCTCCTTGGGGTCCTGGGGGTCAGCAGCAGGGCGGGAATGAGCAGAAGTTGCAAAGTGCTTCCTGGGTGCAGAGCGTTGTGCTGAGGGTTTGGAGGAGCACAGTGCAGAGCGCTCTCCCCAGCCCTCGGGGCAGCTGCCCCCTCACTCCTTCATCCAGGGCTATCGATTAACCCCCGAATAGGGCCCGACCACTGGACTGGACGCCTCGGGGACTACGCTGGGAACATCTTTCCATCAGTGCTGTTTATCGAGCGCTTACTCTGTGCGGTGCGCTGTGCTAAGCGTCCGGGAGAGCGTGCCGTCAATCTTCCGATCGGCGGCGAGCGCTTACCGTGTGCGGAGCGCTGTACTAAGCGTCTGGGGCAGCCTGCTGTCAATCTTTCCATCGGCGTCGAGCACTTAGTGCAGAGCACTGTACTAAGCGTCCGGGAGAGCGTGCTGTCAATCCTCCGATCGGCGTCGAGCGCTTACCGTGTGCGAGCGCTGTACTAAGCGTCCGGGAGAGCGTGCTGTCAATCTTCCGATCGGCGTCGAGCGCTTACCGTGTGCGGAGCGCTGTACTAAGCGTCCGGGAGAGCGTGCTGTCAATCTTCCGATCGGCGTCGAGCGCTTACCGTGTGCGAGCGCTGTACTAAGCGTCCGGGAGAGCGTGCTGTCAATCCTCCGATCGGCGTCGAGCGCTTACCGTGTGCGGAGCGCTGTACTAAGCGTCTGGGGCAGCGTGCTGTCAATCCTCCGATCGGCATCGAGCGCTTACCGTGTGCGGAGCGCTGTACTAAGCGTCCGGGAGAGCGTGCTGTCAATCCTCCGATCGGCGTCGAGCGCTTACCGTGTGCGGAGCGCTGTACTAAGCGTCTGGGGCAGCCTGCTGTCATTCTTTCAATCAGTGTCAAGCACTTAGTGCAGAGCGCTGTACTAAGCGTCCGGGAGAGCGTGCTGTCAATCTTCCGATCGGCGTCGAGCGCTTACCGTGTGCAGAGCACTGTACTAAGCGTCCGGGAGAGCGTGCTGTCAATCTTCCGATCGGTGTCGAGCGCTTACTGTGTGCAGAGCGCTGTGCTGAGCATTTGAGGGCGTACGCTCTCAATCTTTAAATTGGTGTTGAGCACGTACCGTGTGCAGAGCACTGTACTAAGCACTGGGGGAAAGTACTCAGCGGAAAGAGCACGGGCTTGGGAGTCAGAGGTCATGGGTTCTAATCCCGGCTCCCCCACTTGTCAGCTGTGTGACTTCGGGTAAGTCACTCAACCTCTCGGTGCCTCAGTTCCCTCATCTGGAAAATGGGGATGAAGACCGTGAGCCTCACGTGGGGCAACCTGATGTCCCGGTATCTGCCCTCGCGCTTGGAACAGTGCTCGGCACATAGTAAGCGCTTAACAAAAACCAACATTATTATTATTACGTGCAGGACACCGTACTAAACATTCGGGAGAGTCCCCAATCAGTGGCATTGAGTGCTTCCTGTGCGCAGAGCGCTTTACTAAGTGCCTGAGGGAGTAACCGATCGATCAGTGGACTGTATGAAGTGCATCCGCGCAGGGCCCTGTGCTAAGCACTTGCAACCGACCCGAAATAGTCACTGGGCGCTTACTACGTGCAGGGCAGCGTCGTAAGCGCCTGGGAGAGGCCGATGTTACCGATTTGTACATTCCGAGCGCTTAGTACAGTGCTCTGCACATAGTAAGCGCTCGATAAATCCTATTGAATGAATGGGAGAGGCCGAGGTTACCGATTTTTTACATTCCAAGCGCTTAGTACAGTGCTCTGCACATAGTAAGCGCTCGATCAGTGAATGAGAGTACAGGACATCTGATCCAGGGAAGCGGGCAAGGAGCAGAACCCGGGTGCCGTGGCCCTGCCCTCCCGGAGCCCAGGTGGGCAACTTGTCAAACGCTCATAGGCCGGGATCTTCCCGATCCCGGAGGACGGGAGCCGGAATCGGGAACTCCGGCTTTTAAAGTCCAAAGCCAAAATGTAAAAAAAAGAAAAAGAGAGAGAAAGGAACCCCAGAGCCCTTACTGTCCCATCCGAGGGACGGTTTCCGCGGCCTGGACAGATGACGTGTTTGTTTAATCGCTGGGGAAACGTCGGTTCGTTCTTGCAAACGTATTTATTGAGCGCTTACTATGTGCAGAGCACTGGACTAAGTGCTTGGAATGGACAGTTCGGCAACAGGTAGAGGCAGTCCCTGCCCAACGACGGGCTCACAGTCTAAACAGTTTGGCTCTGTGGAAAGAGCACGGGCTTTGGGGTCGGAGGTCATGGGTTCGAATTCCGACTCGGCCACCTGTCGGCAGTGTGACTTCTCGGTGCCTCCGTTCCCTCATCTGTAAAATGGGACTTAAGACCGTGAGCCCCACGTGGGTCTACCCCAGCGCTTAGAACAGTGCCTGGCACATAGTAAGCGCTTAACAAATACCAACATTATTATTATTATTATTATTAAACGGGGGAGACGGACAGCAAAGCGAAACAGAACAAAACAAGACCCGGTTATTGGGCAGGGATTGTCGCTATCTGTTGCCGAATTGTCCTTTCCAAGCGCTTAGTACGGTGCTCTGCACATAGTAAGCGCTCAGTACGGCTGAATGAATGAATGAAATCACCCTTCAGAGCTGGCACCTTAAGAAGGCAGACGGGGCGGAGACAGAGGAAGCCCGCCCCGTTGCCTCCAGATGTTATTTATAATTTAAAAACTGGCATCGTTAGTTCATTCAGTGGTATTTATTGAGTGCTTGCTGTGTGCAGAGCACTGTACTAAGCGCTTGGAAAGGACAATTGGGCAACAGGGAGAGACGGTCTCCACGCAACAACGGACTCACAGGCTAAAAGGGGGAATAGTGGGCTAAGGTCACTCCTTTCAATCACACGGATCGGGAGGCCCATGTAAATAGCCTTAAATTTGTCATTTGGGGAGCTTCTTCCTTTCACCCCACATTACAGTTTATTCATTTGAATTTAAAATCAGTCATCGTTTTTGTCAGTGGTATTTGAGCGCTTACTATGTGCAAAACACCGGACCGAGTGTGTGGGAGAGCGCGGTACGGCAGAATCAGCACTCTCCTTCCCTTCCCGGTAATGATAATTAAAAAGCGGCGTGGCTTAGTGGAAAGAACCCGGGCTTGGGAGTCAGAGGTCGTGGGTTCTAATCCCGGCCCCGCCACTTCTCTGCTGTGTGACCTTGGGCAAGCCACTTCACTTCTCTGGGCCCCAGTCACCTCGTCTGGAAAATGGGGATGAAGACTGGGAGCACCCGGCTCTGCCACTCGTCAGCTGTGTGACCGTGGGCAGGTCACTTCACTTCTCCGGGCCTCAGTTACTTCATCTGTAAAATGGGGGTGAAGACTGGGAGCCTCGTGAGACAACCCGATGACCCTGTATCTCCCCCAGCGCTTAGAACAGTGCTCTGCACGTAGTAAGCGCTTAACACATACCAACATTATTACGACCCGAATACTCTGTATCTACCCGAGCTCTTAGAACAGCGCTTGGCGCATAGTAAGTGCCTAAAAAATACTATTATTATTCATTCAGCTGTGTTTATTGAGTGCTTACTGTGCGCTAAGCACTTGGGAGAGAACGAGTAGCATTTTTAACGTAAAGCTAGGGATACTGAACGTCTTGTAAATAAGATGAAATGAAGTATTACAGAGCACTGACACCCACTTTTAATTGTGCATTTTATTTTGGAGGCTAAGGGCTTTTGTGTCATCACGGAGCCGTTACGAGTATTTGTTCTTTATCTGACATCCGTTCAGTAGTTTGTGCAGAACGTTGTTCACACCCCGGGGACGGGTACGCCGATATTGTGGGGGGGGTTCCTTGACATCGATTCATTCATCGATTCTGACCTATCGAGCGCTTACCACGTGCAGAACACTGGTCTAAAAGCTTGGCAAAGTACCCGTCCACAATAAGTGGACGCAGTCCCTGCCGACAACGAGCTTACAGTCAGGAGAAGCAGCGTGGCTCAGTGGAAAGAGCCCGGGCTTGGGAGTCAGAGGTCATGGGTTTGAATTCCGGCTCGGCCACTTGTCAGCTGTGCGACTGTGGGCGAGTCCCTTCACGTCTCCGGGCCTCAGTGACCTCGTCTGTAAAACGGGGATGAAGACCGCGAGCCCCACGTGGGACAACCCGATGACCCTGTATCTCCCCCAGCGCTTAGAACGGTGCTCTGCACATAGTGAGCGCTTAAATGCTAACATTATTATTATTATTGGAGGGGTGGAGTCAGGCATTCATAGAAATAAATAAGTGACAGATGTGGACGTAAGTGGTGTGGGGCCGGGAGGGGGGATGAATAAAGGGAGCAAGTCAGGGCGACGCAGAAGGGAGTGGGAGAAGAGGAAAGGAGGGCTTAGTCGGGGAAGGCCTCTCGGAGGAGATGGGCTTTCAATAATAATAATGTTGGTATTCGTTAAGCGCTTACTGTGTGCCGAGCACCGTTCTAAGCGCTGGGGGAGATACAGGGGAATCAGGTTGTCCCACGTGGGGCTCACAGTCTTAATCCCCATTTTACAGATGAGGGAACTGAGGCCCAGAGAAGTGAAGCGACTCGCCCACAGTCACCCAGCCGACAAGTGGCAGAGCCGGGATTCGAACGCATGAGCCCTGACTCCAAAGCCCGTGCTCTTCCCACTGAGCCACGCTGCTTCTCCTGCTTTCAGGAGGGCTTTGAAGGGTGGAGGGTCTATGCAGGGAAGGAAAAAAAAGACAAAAGGAGCAAAAGATACAGCCCGGGGGTAGGGTTGGGAGGGATGACCCTCAGGCTTCTCACAGCTCCGTCCCAGCTCAGTCCCAAAGAAGCCCCAGACTTCCCAACATTGGACCTGCCAGGACCGAGCGATTTTATTTTTTGTGTGCTCTGGTCCCGTGAGCGGCGTCTTTTCCCCCCGGGCGGCCGGGAGGGGAGCAGGGAGAGGGGTCTGCCCCATAATCAGCTGCCTCCTCACGGACCTCGGACACGGGCCGGGCAAGCTGTCGCTATCCTATTCCGTTGGGTCCCGCTGTCCCAGGTGCTTAGTACGGCAGAGCTGCATGGCCTGGCGGGTAGAGCCCGGGCTTGGGAGTCAGAAGGTCATGGGTTCTAATCCCGGCTCCGCCCCTCGTCTGCTGCGTGATCTTGGGCGAGCGGCTTCACTTCTCTGGGTCTGTTACCTCGTCTGTAAAATGGGATTGAGCCCCACGTGAACTGTGTCCAACCTGTCCCCCCCCCCCCCAGCGCTTAGTACAATGCCTGGCACGTAGTGAGTACTTAACAAATACCATTACTATTATTACGGTGCTCTGCACACAGTACGCGCTCAATAAATACGAGTGAGTGGGTGGGGATCGATGAGCCCCAGGCCTCATGGTCTCCCTTGCGCTGCCTCCCTTCCTCAAGCCGAGCAGCAACGCGGCTTAGCGGATCGAGCCCGGGCCTGGGAGTCGGAAGGTCACGGGTTCTAATCCCGACCCTGCCACTTATCTGCCGGGCGACCGGGGCAGGTCACTTCTGCGGACCTCGGTTACCTCGCTGGGAAAACGAGGATGAGGGTGTGAGCCCCTTACGGGACAGGGATCGTGTCTAACCCGATTGACTTGTATCTCCTCCAGTGCTTAGAACGGTGCTTGGCAGATAGTAAGCGCTCAACAAGTACCGTAGTTATTAATATCATCGTTATTATCATTCTTAGGTGGCGATAGTGTCCTCTCCCCTGCGATGGAGGACGGGAGATCGTAAGCTCCTCGAAGACAGGGCTCGTGTCTGCCAACTCTGTCGTCTCGAACTCTCCAGGTGCTTATTACAGTAGCCCGCGCACGGTAAGCGCTCAATAAATGCCATCGATCGAGAGGGAGGGGGGCCCTAGACCGCCCCGGGGCTTTATGGTCGTAGTGTGCTCTCCCAAGTGCTTAGTAGTAATAAAAATAATAACGGTGCTATTTGTTAAGCGCTTACTATGTGCAAAGCACTGCTCTAAGCGCTGACGGTGCTCTGCACACAGTAAGCGCTCAAAAAAACACGACTGATCGACCGACTGAATACAAGACTCCGTGTTCCGTTCTCTCTCACTCAGGTTCGCCTATTCCGGGATAAAGTATTTTCCGGTGGTTTTCTTAGGCGTTTGCAGGCTACGGTATCGTAAAGTCGGGGTCCAAGTGAAGGCTTCTTCCTAGTCAGCGCTTAACAAATACCAGCATTATCATCATTAATCCTACGGGGTACTCGTTTTTATCCAAAGCAGTGCAAGAATTGGGGCGACCAACTAGACGGTTCGCTTCGATAATCCTCCCGGAAGGCCGTTTCTCCCCTGCACACGTTTTCCAATTAATTCCACGGCCGGAAGCTTCTCCTCATTACCCAAATGCCCAAATAAATGAGCCGGAACTTCTGTTATCACTCGACGCTGCTTCCTCGGCAAGTCGGAGGAGGCAGGGCTGCGTTCCCCGCCCGTCAGGGACGGGGACCGTGTCCGACCCGATGAGCTTTTATCTAACCCAGCGCTTAGAACAGCGTTTGGCGTGCAGTAAGCGCTTAACAAATGCCACGGTGGTCATGGTTCCCTGCAAATCGTATTGGACACGGTCCCCGCCCCGCATGGGGCTCCCAGTCTTAATCCCCATTTTCCAGAGGAGGTCACTGAGGCCTAGAGAATCGAAGTGACTTGCCCAAGGCCGCACAGCAAAGAGGCAGAGCCGGGATTAGAACCCAGGCCCTGCGGGTTCCATTGGGCCGCACTTTTTCTCCGGTGGCCTGAGCAGGTTTAGGAGCTTTCAGAAGCCTCTGATTTGCTACTGACAGATACTCTTTAATGTAGCCATTATCTTTAATTAGTGTGCAGGGTTTCTTTACCTTCCTGAAGGCCACTTTCCATTTATTCGCCCCACCCTCAGCCCCACAGCCTTTAGCTACTAATATGTGCGTCCGCTGTGGCATCGTCCTCTCCCAAACGCTGAGTACGGGGCTCCGCACACGGTAAGCGCTCAATATGTATACCGTCGATTGACTCCGGGGCTTGTCCTTTTGATCCCCTGCTTCTCATCTGTCTTCTCTAAGAAAGCAGCAGTAGGCCGATTTTCAGTACCGGGGAAAAGGACTTCCTTGGATTGTTTAGCCCCGACAGCTCGATGTCTCGGCCGATTACCTCAGATACCTTCGCTACCTTCAACATCCCTTTTTCCCGTGTTGTCTTTGAAGCTCTAAGATTGAGAAGTTTTCATTTTGGCAGTTTGTTTATGGGCTTGGCGGCTAAACTCGCAGTAACAAATTACCTAAGGCAGAGGCAGATTGATGGGATCGGTCCATCAGCGGTATTTCTTGAATGTTTGCGCAAGGCACTGTAATAATAATAATGATTATGGTATTTGTTAAGCGTTTACCGTGTGGCAAACATTTTTTAAGTACTGGTCAAGGTGATGAGGTTGTCCCACGTGGGGCTCACAGTCTTCATCCCCACTTTCCAGATGAGGTCACTGAGGCCCAGAGAAGTGAAGCGGCTTGCCCGAGGTCTCGGCAGACGAGTGAAAGAGCCGGGATTAGAACTCAGGTCCGCCGACGCCCGGGCCCTTTCCGCTCAGCCACGCGGCGTCTCTAAGAAAAGGCATCGGCAGCAGGAGCTGTGCGTGGAGGTTGTCCCACGCGGAGCTCACGGTCTTAATCCCCATTTACCAGAGGCGGCGACCGAGGCCCAGAGAAGTGAAGTGGCTTGCCCGAGGTCACACAGCGGACAAGGGGAGCCGGGATTAGAACCCAAGTCCTCTGACTCCCAAGCCCGGGCTCTTGCCGCTAGGCCGTGCTGCGTCTCTATGCTAAACGCGAAGAGGGCATTAGCAGATGTGTGGTTGATGCACGCTCTCATTAAGGGAGGTGCTCATTAAGGGAGGCTCAATGCGATTAGTCCCGGAAAGCTTCCCGGAGGAGATGTCATTTTGTTTGGCCTATGAACATGGGGAGGGCAGTGCTCTGCCAGATGGGAAGCAGGCGGGAGGCGAAGGGGGTAAGGAGAGAGATGAGACTGAGATACAGTGAGCAGGTTGACGTTGAGTAGTATTAAGCGGATTTATCGAGCGCGTACTGTGCGCAAAACACTGTACCGAGCGCGTTAGAAGAGCCAAGAATGGGAGGGCTGGATGGTTGTTGGAGAGGAGCGAGGGAGCCTTCAATGGGGAGGAATTCCTGCTGGAGATCAACTCCTTTTCTCCTCAGTGCCATTTGGTTCAAAGCGAAATTGAAGATTAAAGGTTTCTCTTAAGAGGTGAATCCAGACAAGGTGGATTTTAAACAGACCGGGTCAGATCCTGCGTGGAGAGCCTGTTGGTGGATCATGATTAGACTGTGAGCCCGTCGTTGGGCAGGGCTTGTCTCCATCTGTTGCCGAATTGTACATTCCAAGCGCTCAGTACAGTGCTGTGCACAGAGTAAGCGCTCAATATATACGGTTGAATGATTGAATTTGGAAACGGGGAAAAGTAGGTTAGAGAGTAATCTTGATGACGATGATAATCGTGGTATCTGTTAGGCGCTGATTGTGTGCCAGGCACTGTACTAAGCGCCGGGGTAGATACGAGCCTGGCCTGGTGGAAGGAGCATGGGCCTGGAAGTCAGAGGTCCTGGGTTCTAATCCCAGCTCCGCCACGTGTCTGCTGAGGGACCTTGGGCAAGTCACGTCATTTCTCTGGGCCTCAGTTCCCTCATCCGTCAAATGGGGATTAAGATTTTGAGCCCAATGTGGGACAGGGACCGTGTCTGACCCGATGAGCTTTTATCTAACCCAGCGCTTAGAACAGTGTTTGGCATACGGTAAGCACTTCACAGATGCCACGATCGTCATTGTTATTGTTCCCAGCAAATCGTATTGGACACGGTCCCCGCCCCACATGGGGCTCCCAGTCTTAATCCCCATTTTCCAGAGGAGGTCACTGAGGCCTAGAGAATCGAAGTGACTTGCCCAAGGCCGCACAGCAAAGAGGCAGAGCCGGGATTAGAACCCAGGCCCTGCGGGTTCCATTGGGCCGCACTTTTTCTCCGGTGGCCTGAGCAGGTTTAGGAGCTTTCGAAAGCCTTGATTTGCTACTGACAGATACTCTTTAATGTAGCCATTATCTTTAATTAGTGTGCAGGGTTTCTTTACCTTCCTGAAGGCCACTTTCCATTTATTCGCCCCACCCTCAGCCCCACAGCCTTTAGCTATTATTATGTGTGTGTGTGTGTATATATATATATATATATATATATAAAAAATATTAATTTTGTATATATTATGGATTCACATCCGTAGCTTGTGTATTCATGTCCGTGTCCCCCTCTAGACTCTAAGCTTCTGGTGGGCAGGGAACGTGTCTGTCGACATTATCATATTGTGCTCTGCCAAGCACTTAATAAAGTGCTCTGTGCTTAATAAATAATTGGTTGATCGATTGAGGGCCAAAGGAGAGAGCCGGCGAGGATGACATTGATGCCTATTTGCTCTGGGCTGGTAACACTTTCACTCGATTTCCACTTCCCCGGTTAATTTCAGGTCTTGCTACCTGGCAGCAACCAGATAATGATCTCCGCTCCGTAGAATCTCCAATCAGTTGTGTTTATTGAGCACGTAACGTGTGCGGAGCAGCAGGTGGTTGGGAGAGTATAGCACAACAGCATAACGCACACGTTCCCTGCCCACAGCGAGCTTAGAGGGTAGCGGGGGGAGACGGACATTAATGTGAAGAAATAAATTCCGGATATGGATGTGAGGGCTGAGGGAGGGGTGAATGAAGGAAGGAAGTGTGATGGAAAAAGAGTGGAAGAAGAGGAAATGAGGGTTCATTCATTCATTCAGTAGTATTTATTGAGCGCTTACTTTGTGCAGAGCACTGTACTAAGCGCTTGGAATGGACGATTCTTTTAGTCAGGGAAGGCCTCTCGGAGGAGTTGTACAGTTCCCGAGGTGATTTTCACCCAGGGAAAACACAATTTCTGAATGCAGTCAGTTACTTGATTCGCGAAGGATTAGAGTGTGTCTGTCCTATTGTACTTTCCCAAATAATAATAATTATGGTATTTATTAAAACTTGCTACGCATCAGGCACCGTACTAAGCGCTGGGATGGATGCAAGCCAGTCGGGTCGGACACGGTCCCTGTCCCACGTGGGGCTCACGGTCCCGATCCCCGTTTTCCAGATGAGGTAATGGAGGCCCAGAGAAGTGAAGCGACTCTCCCAAGGCCACACAGCAGCCAAGTGGCGGAGCCGGGATTAGAACCCCCGACCTTCTGACTCCCAGGCCCGTTCTCTATCCGCTACGCCGTGCTGCTTCTCGTGCCTCCCAGACACTTCTAGTACAGTGCGCGGCACACAGTAAGCACTTAGTAAATAGGATTCGTCGATGAGAGGCTTCCAGATCCATCCCTTGTGGTGGAGGACAACTGATCAGCTGTGTGACGGTGGGCAAGTCACTTCACTTCTCCGTGCCTCAGTTCCCTCATCTGGAAAATGGGGATGAAGACTGTGAGCCCCACGTGGGACACCTTGATTCCCCTGTGTCTCCCCCAGCGCTTAGAACAGTGCTCTGCACGTAGTGAGCGCTTAACAGCTACCAACATTATTATTATCAATCAGTAGTAATCGATCGCTGGTATTTATCGAGTGCCTTCTGTGCGCGGAAAGCTGTACCGGCTGCCGGGGAGATTCATTCAATAGTATTTATTCATTCAATGGTATTTATCGAGCGCTTACTATGTGCAGAGCACTGGACTAGGCGCTTGGAATGAACAAGTCGGCAACAGACAGAGACAGCAGAGCAGCGGTAATGATGACTGTGGTATTTGGTAAGCACTGTACTAAGCGCTGGGATAGATACAAGCCCATCAGGTCCCACGCGGGGCTCGCGGTCTCAGTAGGAGACCTTGTCGAATTGCCATTTTGGGAACCGAGGCCCAGAGAATTCAAGCGACGTGCCCCCGGTCACACAGCAGACTGGTGGCGGAGCCGGGATTAGAACCCGGGTCCTCTGACCCCCCCCCCAGTGCTCTCCGGACTAGGCCGAGGTAGTAGACGTTGACAGCCTGGAGCGGTGACTAGAAGAGAGATTCGTGGACCTCGTTCAGTCGCTTCTGAGGTGGAAGATGGAGCTGAGAAATGGAGGCGCAGCTGCCCCTGCACCCCTTAGCCGAACCCGGGGCGAGGCCTGGTCCGGGAACCAGAAGTGGGGCGCATACGTGGAATTAATAATGTTGGTATTTGTTAAGCGCTTACTCAGAGAAGCAGCGTGGCTCAGTGGAAAGAGCCCGGGCTTGGGAGTCAGAGGTCATGAGTTCAAATCCCAGCTCTGCCACTTGTCAGCTGTGTGACTGTGGGCGGGTCACTTCACTTCTCTGGGCCTCAGTTCCCTCAGCTGGAAAATGGGGATTAACTGTGAGCCTCACGTGGGACGACCCGATTCCCCTGTATCTCCCCCAGCGCTTAGAACGGTGCTCTGCACGTAGTAAGCGCTTAACAAATACCAACATTATTATTATTAAGTGCAGAGCACCGTTCTAAGCGCTGGGGTAGACACAGGGGAATCAGGTTGTCCCACGTGGGGCTCACAGTCTTAATCCCTATGTTACAGATGAGGTAACTGAGGCCCAGAGAAGTGAAGTGACTCGCCCACAGTCACACAGCTGACAAGTGGCAGAGCCGAGAGTCGAACTCATGACCTCTGAATCCAAAGCCCGTGTTCTTTCCACTGAGCCACGCTGCTTCTCCACTACAGAACGGTGCTGGGCACATAATAAGAATATTGGTATTTGTTAAGCGCTTACTATGTGCCAAGCACCGTTCTAAGTGCTGGGGGAGATACGGGGTCATCAGATGGTCCCCATTTTACAGATGAGGTAACTGAGGCCCAGAGAAGTGAAGTGGCTTGCCCACAGTCCCACAGCTGACAAGTGGCAGATCCGGGATTCGAACCCATGACGTCTGACTCCCAAGCCCGGGCTCTTTCCACTGAGCCACGCTGCTTCTCTAGTAAGCGCTTAACAAATACCACCATTAGCATCGTTTCCTGGGCCCGTATAGGCCGCGTATCCGTAGGGTTTGTCCGAGTCCGAGTCGGGCGGCCGAGCGGTCTGCGAAAGGGCAAGGCCGTGGGAAGGAGGAATCAGTCAATCCATCGCATCTGTCGAGTGCTTACCGGGTGCCGAGCACTGTACTAAACGCTTGGGAGAAGAGAGAAGAAGAAAAAGAAGCAGCGGAGCTTGCTTAGAAGGAGCAGCGGAGCGTAGCGGAAAGATCCCGGGCTTGGGAGTCAGAGGTCATGGGTTCGAATGCCGGATCTGCCACTTGTCAGCTGTGTGACCTTGGGCAAGTCACTTCACTTCTCTGTGCCTCAGTTCCCTCATCTGGAAAATGGGGATGAGGACTGGGAGCCCCACGTGGGACAACCTGATTACCTTGTATCCCCTCGGCGCTTAGAACAGTGCTTGGCATATAGCACTTAATAAATACCATTATTATTACTTAACTTCTCTGTGTCTCAGTAACCTCATCTGGAAAATGCGTGGCTCAGTGGAAAGAGCACGGGCCTTGGAGTCAGAGGTCATGGGTTCGAATTCCGCTCGGCCACTTGTCAGCCGGGTGACCTTGGGCAAGTCACTTCACTTCTCGGTGCCTCAGTTCCCTCATCTGTAAAATGGGGATTAAGACCGTGAGCCCCACGTGGGGCGACCTGATTCCCCTGTGTCTACCCCAGCGCTTAGAACGGTGCTCGGCACATAGTAAGCGCTTAACGAATACCGACGTTGTTATTATTATTAAAATGGGGATAAAGCTGTGAGCCCTAGGTGGGACAACCCGATTGCCTTGTATGCCCCCCAATGCTTAGAACAGTCTTTGCACATAGTAAGCGCTTAACAAATACCATCATCATCTGTTGAGTGCTTACTGGTTGCCGAGCACTGTACTAAACGCTTGGGAGAAGAGAGGAGAAGGAAAAAGAAGCAGCGTAGCTTGCTTAGAAGGAGCAACGTAGCGTAGCGGAAAGAGCACGGGCTTGGGAGTCAGAGGTCGTGGGTGCTGATCTCGGCCCCGCCACTTGTCTGCTGCGTGACCTTGGGCTAGTCACTTAACTTCTCCGTGCCTCAGTGACCTCAGCTGGAAAATGGGGATTGAGACCGTGAGCCCCACGTGGGACAACCTGATTACCTTTTCTCTCCCCCGCCGCGTAGAACAGTGCTTGGCACATAGTAAGTGCCAAACAAACACCATCATCATTATTACGGTAGAACAGAGCTGGTGGACGTGTTCTCTGTCCACGAGGCGCTTACGGTCTACAGGGGGGTGACAGACATTAAAATAAATCAATTATGGCTATGTAGGCGAGCGTTTTGGGGCTACGGGTGCAAATTCAAGTGTAAGGATGACGTAGAAGGGAGTGGGCGAAGAGGACGCGCGGGCTTAGGGAAGGCCTCGCGGAGGAGCCGTGATTTCTTTATAATAAGGCTTGAGGGTGGGGAGGGGGCTTGTTGGAAGTGCGAGGGGAGGGATTTCCAGGCTAGGATGTGGAAGAGGGGCCGGGGGAGGAAGAACAGGAGGTGAGGAGGAGGAGGGGGCTGGGACACGGACTGCTCGAGATCAGCACTGGAGACCTCGGGGTTCGAACGACGGGAAGAAAAGAAGTCCCAAAGCTTCCATTTTCTGAGGGAGCTGGACTGCTGAAAGTTAATGAGGCGTACATTGTTAATGAGGTGTCCGTCCTCTTCTATTTATAGTGATTATGTTGGCTTGTTTTTGTCCGTGTGTCTCCCCCGATTAGAGGCCGTCATTGGGCAGGGATTGTCTCTATCTGTTGCCAAATTGTACATTCCAATGCTTAGAACAGTGCTCTGCACATAGTGCTTAATAAATAGTATTGAATGAATGAATATTAAATGAATGAATAATAATAATAATGTTGATATTTGTTAAGCGCTTACTATGTGCAGAGCACTGTTCAAAGCGCTGGGGTAGATACAGGGTAATCAGGTTGTCCCAGGTGGGGCTCGCAGTCTTAATCCCCATTTTGCAGATGAGGGAACTGAGGCCCAGAGAAGTGAAGTGGCTGGCCCACAGTCACCCAGCTGACAAGTGGCAGAGCCGGGATTCGAACCCCTGACCTCTGGCTCCCAGCCCCGTACTCTTTCCACTGAGCCACGCTGCTGCTTTAAGTGCTCCGCTCATAGTAAGGGCTCAATAAATACTACTGAATGAATAGTAAGCGCTCAATAAATACTATTGAACGAGTGAATATTGAGTGAAAGGGAGGCATGTCCGGCAAGCAGTCGGTGGCATTAATTGATCACTTCCGTGTGCGGAGCACCGTACTGACCGCTTGGGAGACTGCGCTATGACAACAAACGGACGTGCCCTGCGGGGCTCAGACTAGTCCTTTTTCATTATTTAATCGACCCTCATTCAGCCCCTGGGTAACCTGAGACGGAGCACTTCCCTCCGTGTCCGTCTGTGAGGTAACGAAATGGAAGGATCGTCTTTTTAGGAAGCATTTGAGGATTTTAAGGCACTGGGATCTCCTGGAAGAGCCCCAGTAGCGATTACTCTTTAGGCTGCCTTGAAGTTCTAGGCAAGTGCTCCCACAAATCCCCTGACGTTTGCTTCTTGAGGTGCATGGGATATTGCCAGAAAAAAGAAGTAAAATAAGACATCCTAATGTCTAGCGACATATGCAGAGTGTGTTTTTCGTGAACACATGTACTGCAGGAGATGAGTTCAACACCTTGGAAATAAGCACCTTTCGCGTCGGAACCGGCGGGAACCGTAAAAATGATTTGCCTGAAATTATTTGAGACCAAGGTTATGTGAGCCCTCTCCCACTGATTATAAACAGTTTAAAAAATAAATGCCGGAAAGAAATCCCATCGCACCGAATAGTCTTTTTAGTGGTATGGGATGGCAGGTCTCAAGAGACCGTAAATAGATTGAGTCATATAAAGATTGCCCTCTGTAAATAAATAATAACTCCAGATGCCGTAACTGCCAGATATATTTCTGTCGCGCTCTGAGTTTCGTATGCCCTGGCCCGTGTACGTTTTATTAAATCGTGTGGTGTTTTGTCTCTTGCAAACTCTTCGAAAGTATCGGGTCTTCCTCTTTTGTAATTTACTGCAGCGTGAATCAATAAATGGTATTTTTCAAGTGCTAGTTGTGTGCAGAGCACCGAACGAAGCGTTTGGTGCGGGGGGGAGTCCGGTACGGTAGAGTTGGTAGACGTGCTCCGTGCCCTAAAGAAGCGGACGGATTAGAGGGGGAGAGAAACAGGAAAATTAAAGGCGGGCAGCAGAGCACGAGGATATGTACATGAGGGCCGCGGGGCCGGAGTGGGTGTTAATTCAGTACTGAATTGTGCTAGGAAAGATCTCAAGAGCAAGGTCAAGCCCTCTGCCAAGTAGAGGGCACGTAATAATAATGATAATACTAATACTAGTGGTATTTAAGTGCTTACTTTGTGCCAAGCACTATACTCGGCAGAGGGGTAGACACAGGATGTTCAGGTCAGATGTGGGGCTCCTAGTCTAAGTAGAACGGGAACCGTACCGTCCCGAGTGCTCTGTAGAGTGCTTTGCACACACTAAGCGCTCAATAAGTACGGATGAAGGATTGAATCCGCATTTTTGCAGATGAGGGAACTGAGGCACAGCCAAGTCGAGTGACTCGACCGGAAGGTCGGTGCAGGCAGGAACCGTGCCTACCAGCTCTGTATCGGACTCTCCCAAGCGCTTAGTGCAGTGCTCTGCACACGGTCAGCGCTCAGAAAATACGACTGATTGATTGATTGCACGGGGCCGCGCAGCAGTGAAGCGGCGGAGCGGGGTTTAGGACCCGGGTCCTCGGAGTCCCGGGCCCCTGCTCTCTGCAGCGGAATTCTGTCCAGACACTAGCCCGCCCCACCAGACCTTTCTCGCGTCCGAGTTGAAACAGAATCACCCACGCTGGAACCGTTGACGGTAACTGGCCGTGGAACTGAGGCATCCATCACGAGCATCCTTCTTCCGCTTGTTCGCTCCTCTGATAATCAGGATTTTTTAGGCTAATCTCTCAACCCCCTCACAATCAAGCAGTGTGGCTCGGTGGAAAGAGCCCGGGCTTAGGAGTCAGGGGTCATGGGTTCTAGTCCCGGCTCTGCCACCTGTCAGCTGGGTGACTTTGGGAAGTCACTTCACCTCTGTGTGCCTCAGTGACCTCATCTGTAAAATGGGAATTGAGACTGTGAGCCTCACGTGGGACAACCTGATTACCCCAGCACTTAGAACAGTGCTCGGCACATAGTAAGCGCTTAACAGATACCAGCGTTATCATTATTATCACTTGTTCCCCGTCGGATAAAAAAAAGATCTCGAGGAATCAGTGCCTCTGCTCTCCATTTCCATTAAACCGAAATACTCCGTGCCATAAAATATTCTACTGGCAAGGTAGTATCTGGTTGTCCTCTGTTTTAGGATATCCTACCAATCAAAAGAAGAAGCTAAACCCAGACCGACAGATCTAGCGTGTTTTAAAAGTAACGGCTCCACTTGAGTATTTGCCGTCGGCCGCACGTAAATTTGGTATTAAGACTGTGATCCCCATGTGGGCCGGGGACTGTGTCCAACCTAATTTGCTTGTATCCGCCCCAGCGCTTAGTACAGTGCCTGGCACGTAGTAAGCACTTAAGAAATATCATAATAATAATACAGAGTGAAGGATAGAAACTAGGCAGTGGCTGCTCTTTGACTTCTGAATCAGTCTCATTGTTTGCTCTGTATAATAAAGAAGTAGGAAAGCGTTTTTATGGAAAAATTGGACTCTTGAACAGCGAACTGTGTGTTCTTGACATTAAAACATTCCTTTCAGTTTGAGTTCATTTGCAAGGGTCATACAGAGAGAAGCCTAGTGGTTAGAGCGCGGGCCTGAGAGTCGGGAGGTCATGGGTTCTAATCCGTCTCTGCCACTTTTCTGCCGTGTGATCTTGGGCCAGTCACCTCCCTTCTCTGGGCCTCCGTTCCCTCATCTGTAAAAGGGGGATAAAGGCTGTGAGCCCGATGTGGGTCGTGGACTGTGTCCAACTTCATTGCTTTGTATCTTCCTTAGCACTTAAAAGAATAGCTGGCACATAGTAAGCTCTTAACGAATATCATAAAAATACATGGGTATAGGTTCAGTGTCAACCTAAAGTTATCCTATAAAGTTCAGATATACGATTGATGTTTATAATTGCTCCAGTCTCCTGCCTCCCACTACTTCAGCTTGTTTGCGATCCTAAAATGTCGTGTAGAACCCATCTCTCCCCTTCATCAGATCCTCTGATGGCTATCTATTTGGCTCCATCGCGCCTCAAAACCCCGGACTTGAATTTAAGGCTGCCCACTAGCCCTGCCTATTAAATAGCCGCGAACCTTCTCGCTGTCATTCTCACCGTGCCCATCTCCAACCCATCGTAAATGCCTCTCCCCCTACCTTAGCACCAAAGGGTCCATTTCCTGTTCTCTTCAGTGGGATTTATTGAGCGCCTGCCACGTACAGAACACTCCACTAAGCGCGTGGGAGAGTACGATGCTTCGGAGGTGGCAGATGCATTCCCTGCCCGCAACGAGCTTGCGGTCTAGAATTCTGCATTTCCTTCTAGCTGCAAAAACAAAAGGGGAGGGTAATTTTGAGAAATAGTCTCCTCCGATATCCACATCAGTTTTCAGGTTGGACCCCCCGTGAGTCGATCGTGTCGACTGAGAATCTGTTGTGTTGACCGCAGTTGCGTTAAACGCTTGGGGGACTATAGTATAGTAGCGTCGGTAGACACGTTCCCTGTCCTCAAGGAGTTTACGGTCTAGTGAGGGAAGCCGATATTAAATTCAGTACGGTTAGGGTGTATGGCGGAGTAGGAAGGTATGTTTGTAAGTGCGTGGGGTGGGCGGAGGGATGTATCAAAATGCACAGATTCAAGTTTATCAAACTCCGCCCTCCCCTTTTTCCTCCAAAGTCACCTCTCCGGGTAGGCGATTCCTTAACTAATCGCCACCTCCGTACTAAATGTCATCCCGTCTGACACTTCTTTAGCCCTCTTGGGTGCTGGCTTCACTAGAGGAGGACTTTGGGAACTGTGAAAAGATCAGATGACCACATGGAGAGAATGAGCTTTTTCTCCTTTTGACTCGGACATTTGGCCCTTGAATGGATCTAAGTGTCGTGTTCTGCACCCAAGGAGGGCTCTTTTGAGGTCTGTCGATGATTATCCAGAGGGTTTTACGGAATATGCCCCCGGCGTCGTGCCGGTGTCCCATTAAAATAACGGAAGCAAGAAAAACTCGAGCCAGCGACGGATAGGGAAGCGAATAGAGAAGAAGTACGGGGATAATCATCGGGGATTAACGTTGAGTGGAAAAGCTTGTTTCGTAACGACTTCCTTTTGTTCTAGAGGGAATATATGAAGGAAGGAAAGGACGAGTCTGCTGAAGATGAGGCGGCTGAATCGGAAGAAAACCTTAAGTTTGGTGAAGGAGTTGGATGCCTTTCCGAAGGTTCCTGAAAGTTACGTAGAGACGTCAGCAAGTGGGGGTACAGGTGGGCTTTACGCTTTTCGTTTTTCTGCAGAACGGTTCAGGCCATCTTTCCCCACTCCTCAGGAAGCTTCAGTACGGCCCCCGACCGTTCCGTGCTCTTGGCTTTAAAGCAGTGAATCGCCTTGCCCCGTCTCGCCTCAGCTCTCTGATTTCCTACTACGACCCAGCCCCCACACTTCACTCTGAAGCCAGCCCACTCACTCCGTCTCGTCCAACTCGCCCCGACCTCTCCCTCACATCCCGCCTCTGGCCTGGATTACTCTCCCCCTACATATGCAACAGATATCTCCACCTTCAAAGCCTTATTGAAATCACATTTTTCCAGGAAGTCTTCCTTGACTACACCCTCATTCCCTCTTCCCCCGTTCCCTTCTGCATCACCCTTCGCTCTTGGATTTGCCCCCTTTATTCACCCCACCCGCAGCCCTATAGCACGTATAATGATGATAATAATTGTGGTATTGTTAAATGCTTCCTATATGTCAAGCGCTCGTCTGAGCACCGGGGGAGGTACAAGATAATCAGGTCAGGCACGGTCCCTGTTCTACACAGGGCTCACAATCTAATAAGATCAGCTATCGAATCTGCATTTTGCAGGTGAGGTAACTGAGGCACGGAGAAGTTAAGTGACTTGTCCAAGGTCACACACCAGACAAATGGCAGAGTCGGAATTGGAGACCAGGTCCTCCGACTCTCAGGCCCGTGCTCTTTCCACAGGGCCATGGTGCTACATTTATGTACATATCTGTAAATTCTTTACATTAATGGGTCTCCCCCTCTAGACTGTAAACTCTCTGTGGGCAGGGAACACGTCTACCAACTCTGTTATATTGTACTCTTCCATTCATGTAGTACAGTGCTCTGCACATAGAGAGTGCTCAATAATTTCAATCGATTGAGTGATTGATTTACTGAAAGTGTCAGGTACCAGACGTGACCTATACATATGTCGTCCATTGAGCAGCTTTGTTCCATTTATTCTTCATTTGCATGCCACGTATCCAATAGGCAGTTTGGAAAAATGTATGCATAGATTATTCATATTTTATAAACCTGCTTAAAAAAATAGTTTTCAGGGGCGATGGAGGGGTGTTTTTTTGGGCTACCTTTAATTTTGCATATGTTTTTTGGATATCTTTGATCCACTGACAAGAAATGCTTAGAGCAAATACACACTTTTGTGATCATGCACCTTTTGCATTGAGAATTTGGAAGTACAAGTTAATGCTACATTATTTTTTTAACGGTATTTGTTAAACACTTAGTCTGTTCCAGACACTGTACTAATCGTTGGGGTAGATAGAAGATAATCAAATCGAACACAGCCCCTGACCCGCACAGGACTCACAGTCTTAATCCCCATTTAACAGATGAGGGAATTGAGGCCCCGGAGAAGTTAAGCGATTTGCCCGGGGTCACACAGTAGGCAAGTGGTGGAGCTGGGATTTGACCCCAGTTCCTCCACTTCCCAGGCCTGTGCTCTTTCTATTCAGCCTTACTGCTTCTCGATTGAATCTGGAAAATGTGGCAAAATTTGGCTACTTCAAAGCGGAAGAGGGTAGGAGAAACCGTCCACAAGTATTTGTTGCAGGAGTTTTTCTGGTGTTGCTTCGTTGTAATTTGTGTTCTGAGGCAGATGCACAGTAGCCATCCTCCCTCCTGCTAAAACTGTGAGCCCCGGGTGGTACCGGAACTGGATCTTCCCCAGCGCTTACAACAGTGCTTGACGCAGTAAGCGCTTAACAAATACCCTAAAGAAAACAGACAGAAAACCTGAATGCGGTTATTGCCTCAGTCTCTGCAAGTTCAAACAAGGTGCGGTACTTCTGGATTCTGTCTATGTTCCAGCTAACTCCCCCAGCTGAAATGGGGCTCTTGAATGATAAGAAGGGAAGAGTCCCTGAAAAGGGAGAGATTTTCTGAAACTGCAACTCCTGGGTTCACAAAATCGTCCGTCTTCTTTGAGAGCGTTCTAGAAGGAGCATCTGTAAGAGAGAGGGCGGTTGCATTCTTCTTTCTATTACACTTTTATAGAACTCGTAATGATAAAAGAAGTGCATTAATCTTAATCGCTCCAGTTAGGCATTTTGTACTAAGACGAATAACTGAGAATACAACTGCGTCGCTAAACCATTTTGTTTTTCCTTTCGCTTTTTTCAGTTTCTCTAATTGCGTTTACCACTATGGCTTTTTTAACCGTAATGGAGTTTTTGGTCTATCAAGATACCTGGATGAAGTATGAATATGAAGTAGACAAGGATTTTGCTAGGTAAAATTCTTTTTTTTTTCCTTAAGCCCTCTTTCGGTTTTCTTCTCACTGTCTCCTTGCTGATCTGTCCTGAGAGAAGTTGGTCCTGTCCTACCTTGAAAGACTTTATAACCGGGGAAGATTTTCTTGACTCTTCATGTCCCGTTTTGAAAAAGGAGGGGGGAAAAAAAATGAGCAGTGGCATTTTATTTTGGGCGGAGCCTTTCAGAATCGAATCTTTCAATTAGGGTGTCTTATTTTTCCCCATTAATTGATCCCATAAATCGGGTGCAGCTGCTAAATTTCCCAGTGACGTACACGCTTGAGCTTATCGGGGGCGGGGAACGTGCTACCAACTCTAATGTACTGTGCTCTCTCAAGCGGTCAGTACAGTGCTTCCGCACGCAGTAGGTGCTCAGTTGGTGTTTTCCTTTCAGAAGCTGAAAGGGTGAACCTCCCTTCCAGAATTGCTGCTTCTCTGGAAGCCTGGGGAGGGAAGCCTTTTACTCGTGGAGCAGGAATGCTACACGGCGTTCCAGGCCCGGGCTAAAAACCTCAGCGTCTCTAAGCGGCTTCCGACATTTGGGAACGGAGCGGCAAATCACACGCTTCCTACGTTGTGGCGGGGGCGCCGTTGCAGTTCCCCAAAGCATCTTTTTCGGAGGAGATGCATAAAGACGCGGTTTTGTACTCGAAACCCCATCCGGGGGTGGGGGTTGTTTTCCTCCGTGGCCCCCCCGGGGCACGGTCTGGAAACTCTGCACGACAGCAGAGAGGAGGAGAACGCTCAGTATTTCAGAATTGCTCGTCTGTATGCGTTGGACGGGACGCAGCGTGGCCTAGTGGATGGAGCCCGGGCCTGGGCGTCGGAAGGACCCGGGTTCATTCATTCAGTAGTATTTATTGAGCGCTTACTCTGTGCAGAGCACTGTAGGGTTCTAATCCCAGCTCCGCCACTTGTCTGCTGCGTGAAGTTGGGCAAGTCACTTCACGTCTCTGGGCGTCGGTGACCTCATCGGTGAAATGGGGATTGAGACTGTGGGACAGGGACCGTGTCCAACCCAATTTGCTCGTATCCACCCCCCCAGCGCTTAGTATAGAGCCTGGCACATAGCGCTTAACAAGTACCGTAGTTATCATTAATTCATATTCGGACACTGAATTAACTTTTAAAAATGGGAATATCAGAGAAATTTTACTGATGATTTATATATTATATGGGAAGCTGCGGGGGCCTGGGAGTCGGGGGACCTGGGTTCTAATCCCAGCTCCGCCATTTACCTCCTGGGTGATCTCAGGCAAGTCACTTCACTGACTCCATGCATTTCTACAAAATGGGGAGTCAGTCTTGTCCTCTCTCCTACTTAATCCATGAGCCCCATGTGAGACCCGATTATCCCTTATCTACTCCGGCATTTTAACAGCGCTTGGCACATAGTAAGCATTTAACAAATACTATTATTATTACCCCAGCATTTAACAGTGCTTGGCACATAGTAAGCACCAGTGGCAAGAGCCCGGGCTTGGGAGTCAGAGGTCATGGGTTCGCATCCCGGCTCGGCCACTTGGCAGCCGTGTGACCGTGGGCAAGTCATTTAACTTCTCTGGGCCTCAGTGACCTCATCTGAAAAATGGGGACCAAGACTGTGAGCCTCACGTGGGACGACCTAATTACCCTGTACTACCCCAGCGCTTAGAACAGTGCCCTGCACGTAGTAAGCGCTTAACAAATACCAACATCATTATTATCATGTGTCTGTTACCGTTGGCCATCCCTGACCGAGCCCTCCTCTCCTCTTCTCCCACTCCCTTCTGCGTCGCCCCGACTTGCTCCCTTCATTCATCCTCCCTCCCAGCCCCACAGCACATATGTATAGTTCTATCATTTATTTATAGGTATATATTAATGTCTGTCTCCTCCTCTAGACTGTGAGCTTGTTGTGGGCTGGGAAGGTGCCTGCTGTTGTATTGTACTCTCCTAGCGCTTAATACAGTCCTTTGCGCACAGTAAGCGCTCGATAAATACGATTGACGTACCGGAAAGCAGAATTACCACGAGTCCACCAGGCATCTCCTTCCCCTTGTCCGCACCAGCCCAGGAGTTGGTTCACCACATTCATTCACATCTGTTGAGCGCTTACTGTGTGCAGAGCACCGTACTAAACGTTTGGGAAAGAACAGTACAACAATAAGCGGACACATTCCCGGACCACAACGAGTTTACATCTAAGCCCTGGGGGTAGGCACAAGTCAGGTAGGTCGGACGCAGTCCCTGTCCCCGCATGGGGCTCACAATCTGAAGTAGGAGGGAATAGTTGGTTCTCAACCCTTGTTAGACTGCAGTAAATTAAGCCACCGTGATCCCGTTCCTCCAGGAGCTTGCCGTCTCACAAGCTCTCGTTCTTCTACTTAACGTGGACGCTAATGTCTCCCGTGGTGGCATAACTTAGATATCTTAATCCCAGCTCTGCCACTTGTCAGCTGTGTGACTGTGGGCAAGTCACTCCACTTCTCTGGGCCTCAGGTCCCTCATCGGTCAAATGGGGATTAAGAGTGTTGTGAGCCTCACGTGGGACAACCTGATCACCCTGTATCTACCCCAGAGCTTAAAACAGTGCTCGGCACACAGTAAGCGCTTAACAAATACCTACATTATTATTATTATTTTTGTTCCATGAGGAAAAAATGGGGCAGCAAACGAGGAAAAAGGAAAAAACGGAAAGTGCGCAGACCTGGAAATCGGCCGACCCGGGTTTTACTTCTAGTCCTGGCTTTGCTGCCTGCCTGCTGTGTGACCACGAGCAAATGGCTTCACTTCTGTTCTCCCTCCTGTTTAGATTGTGAGCCCCTCGTGGGACGGGGACTGGGTCCCGTATGATTATCTTGTATCGACGGCAGCACTTAGTGCAGGATTTTATGCATAATATTCACTTAAGTGCTATCTTCATCATTAATTTATTCGTGGACTTTCCCAGATGGCGCGACGTGACCCACGTCAGACCAAAATATGCCATTTAGTGAACCTCAGAAATAAAATAGGCAAATTAAATCTTACCCGTTTCGGAGTTTTACCGTGATTTAGAGAGAGATTTTTTTTTTGCTCTTTCCTGAGCCTGGATCAATTCTGGGGAAGGAGATTGCTCTCCCGAGCTCGTGCCGCCTTGCCTCCTCTCCACTCTTCTTCTCATTCCTTTCTCCATCCCACTTTCCCTGACCAAGAAAGTGAGGCTGGGACTTTCTCTTCGTGTGGCATAATGGCCTGACCCCGCTATCTGGAGCTGGGAAGCAGGCCAGACTTTTGGCCAAGAACATGCAGAGGGCAATTATTCTTGGCGAGGGATTCATAGATCGCGTCAGGGCAAGCAAACAGCTAGTTCTTGATCGTAGAAGTTTCCCGTTTTGCTGCTCTGGGGAACGAAGAAGTATGTTTCCTCCCAGTTCCTAAGGGGAAATTCCTGGTGCTCAATCTAGTTACTTAGCTGAAAATATAAAAACTGCCTGGTTAGATTTGAGATTGTGCTGTCAAAGCAGATGAACGTAACTCCCAATTAGCCATACCTTAATTTGTTTGCATGCCCCCTTGGGTCATATATCGCCGAATCAAGCCTCACTTTCTTTTAAATCCTTGCCCCTTTATGTCGACGTGCAACAATGTATTAATTTTGACTTTCTTGTGTTTCAGTAAATTAAGAATCAATATAGATATCACTGTTGCCATGAAGTGTCAATGTAAGTATCCCTTCTCCTTGATGAGTTTAGTGCCTTTGTCAAGTTCAGACATGTCAGTTAAATTTTCAGTTGCATGTTTCCTTCCCGAGATAGGTGCTTAAATATTGCCTAAACGTGGCCGGAGACAACTGTCGCATTCTCTTTTCCAGATACAAATGGCTCTTTAACCTATTGCCCTCTTTTTGGGTCCGGAGATTTTTTTTTTTTTTTTCTATTTCTCATTCAAGTCTTCGAAGAATGAGGCCAACTGAAATTAAAAGGGTCTAAGGAATGACAGAATGCCTAAGTAGATTTTAAGAGCAAGACGATTCCTTCTCTGTTCCTCTCAATTCCTGCTCTTTGCGCTTAACCGTCCCATCTTCAAGCACAAAAGGATCCTTCAAGCCCTCTGATCTTATTTACATGGACACGGAGGACTCTTATCATAACTGGCACCAGTGATGAGTCACCGAATTCAGATCCGTCCCCGGTTATTTCTTGACTGAGGGACACTTAGACAGTAATTGAGAGAATCTTCTCGGTGATATCGAATGAGACTTTTTTTAACCTGCCACTGCACTGACGGGACAGCAGGAAAGCTCTAATAACCTGGAGGAAATTTTGAAGGAGATGACAGATTACCTTTTCAAAAATGATCTATTCTGTAAGTGATTATATGAAAAAGCAGAGCTTTTTTTGCCCAGCGCTTTATTATTGAGTAGTTTGCATCTTCCTCTCCTCTTTGCAAAATGTTGGTGTTTAGCAAAATGTCCGATACGACGCTCAGGGTCGTCTCTTGACCATACAACAGAGAGGAAAATATTGCCGGTGTTACCGGTGATGGGGGGAATTACCGTGTTGAAGATCTCTGACTGATTTTTCAAAGCAGATGTCCTGTGATAAGATAGCATAGAAAACAACTCTAACCCGATTGATGAACCCTTCTGTAGATCCACAAGCTCTTTCCATTTTTCACGATTTCTGATATTTTCCCCAGATAAACTTTGCTTCCGAGTCCTCCGGCTGCAGACGTTCTTACATTTTTTCTTTCTCTTTCCTCTTTTTAGATATTGGAGCCGACGTGTTAGATTTAGCAGAAACTATGGTTGCGTCTGCAGATGGCTTGGTTTATGAACCAGTAAGTTTCTGTTTTTATTTTAAACAAAAGACTGGCTCAGCTGGATTTTTTTTTCCTTTTTTTCTTATTTCCACAAACTGGACGTTGCAGGTTTTTGTATTTAGGTTTACCCGGTAAGGACAGTAATCTTTAAATTTGAAAAACCTCCAAATGAAAACCCGTGCAGTCAGTGGGGAGTACAGAACACCCGGGATGAAGAAACGGCATTCTCTTAGGGAAGCAGTCGAGCAGTTTCCCCAAGAGCCCCGACTTGGGAGTCAGAGGTCATGGGTTCTAATCCCGGCCCCGTCACTTGTCAGCTGTGTGACTTTGGGCAAGTCACTTCACTTTTCTGTGCCTCAGTTCCCTCATCTGGAAAATGGGGATTCAGACTGTGAGCCCCATGTGAGGCAACCTGATGACCTTGTATCTGCCCCAGCGCTTAGAACAGTGCATCGCTATTGCTATTATTTTTAGATTGAAACCCAGACTTCAGTGCCTCGGCCATCAGCGAGTTAGAACTCTGAGTTAGCAGGGGAAGAAGAAGTAAATTGTATTTGGGTATCTTCAAGGACTCTGAAAACAGTAGGAAATCTTTCAACGAGCACCTGTGGCTTAGTGGTGCCTGCTTTCAGATGTATTTGAAGTCACTCTCTTGGCATTTAGGAAATAATTATTTCCCTTTATTTTTTTTCCCTAAGGCTGAGCAGCTTTAAAGAGTGCCGAGCACGATTGGAGAACCACACATTTTTAGAAACGAACCACCATCCCTGCCCTTATACTACCAAATCATTCAGAATGTTGAAAAGGTTAGCGTGAAACATGAGTGCTTGTTAGAAGTAACATGAAACATGATTAAGGTCCACCAGGAGCTTTGTGTTCAAGTCAGGTGAATGGAACAGCGCTTGGTACATAGTAAGCACCTAACAAATGCCGTCATTATTATTGTTATTATTAAATGGTTCTTCCAAGGCAACCAGTATAGTGGGCGGTTAGGGGTTTTTTTTAAATGGTATTTGTTAAATGCCTACTTTGTTCCAGTCACTCTTCTAAGGGCTGGGGTAGATGCAAGGTAGTCAGGTTGCCCTACATGGAGCTCACAGTCTTAATTCCCATTTTACAGATGAAGTAACTGAGGTAATGGGACATTTAGGTTGGGTTGGAAAATGCCTGGCTTATAAATCCTCAAGCGTATCCCCGTGAATAATATCTAACTTCTGGAAATTTTCACGGTAGGGAAAAAGTTCACTTCTAGGGATTTTTTTTTTTGGTACTGCTGGTTTAGCAGTCAGTCAGTCGTATTTATTGGGTGCTTACAGTGTTCAGAGCACTGTACTGAGCACTTGGGAGAGTATATAGCAAGCAGCAGACACATTCCCTGCCCACAACGAGCTTACAGTCTAGCAGGAACTTGCAAGGCAGTGATCTGCGAATCCCCTCGGTGTTTCTTCCTGGAGGTGGGCAGTTAAATGCCTAGAATTCTTTCCAACGTCTGAAATTTTAGGAACTCATCCACCTACGACAGCTCCCGGCTCTTAAAAGGTTCCTCGATTTTGGTACGCTCTTCCTGCGGGAAAATGGTGGACTTTTTCTCTGATCGATATCATCTTTATATCTATCGAAGAATTATTGTTTATTGCGATGCATTTTGGCATCCCCGGTGACTTACGTTTTGCTTTATTGCAGGTGATATTTGACCTCTCACCGCAGCAAAGGGAGTGGCAGAGGTAATAAGAAGCTAAAGTATGTGACTCCCTTGAAAACTGAGGTCGAACGGTAGATGCCCTGTCAGGTTTCTGCTCCGAGCGGCACCGTGGTCCGGTGGATAGAGCCCGGGCCTGGGAGTCAGCAGGTCACGGATTCTGGTCCCGGCTCCACCACTTATCTGCTGTGTGACCTTGGGAAAGTCACTTTATTTCTCTGGGCCTCGGTTATCTCATCTATAAAATGGGGATTGAGACTGTGAGCCCCATGTGGGACAAGGGACCATATCCAACCGGGTTTGCTGTTATTCACCCCAGCGCTTAGTATAGTGCCCGGCACAGAGTGAGCGCTTAGCAAATACCATAATTATTATTGCTATTATTATTATTTTCCCAAAGAAATTGACCGCCCAGATAGGGTGCTGCGCCGAATAAAGCCCGTCTACCTAAGGGTCAACTCGCTTTCTACTAACGAGGCTTTCCCCTAATAATAATAATGATGGTATTTGCTAAGCGCTTACTATGTGCCAAGCACTGTTCTAAGCGCTGGGGTAGGTACGAGGTGATCAGCTTGGACGCAGTCCCTGGCTCACTGTCTTAATTCTCATTTTCCTGATGAGGTAACTGAGGCCCAGAGAAGTGAAGTGACTTGCCCAAGGTCACACAGCAGATGAGTGGCGGAGCTGGGACCAGAACCCAGGACCTTCTGGCCTCCAGGCCCATGCTCCCCTCCTCTACCCAATTACCTCAGAACCATCTTCATACTCAGGGGTCTGGATTGAGTCAGAAACGGTCAAACTCCGGCTACCCGACTCTGCCTCAGTGACTGACCGGGGCCCCGACAGCGTCCATTCCCTCCCCACCATCGGTTCAACCAACGTATCCAAAAGCGGCCCCCCGGTCACCCACCTCGTAGGCGTTCCCGTCGTGAGCCCCCTCCACGGAATGGACCGATGAGCTTGTATCATAATAATAGTATTTGTTAAGCGCTTACTATGTGCCAAGCACTGCTCTAAGAGCTAGGAGAGGGATACAAGACAATCAGGTTGTCCCACGTGGGGCTCACAGTCTTCATCCCCATTTTACAGATGAGGTCACTGAGGCACAGTGAAGTGATCGCCCAAAGTCACACAGCTGACAAGTGGCGGAGCCTGGATTTGAACCCATGACCTCTGACTCCCAAGCCCACGCTCTTTCCACTGAGCCACGCTGCTTCTCTAATCCACCCCTTCGGTGCCCGGCACTTAGTAAGCGCTTAACGAAAAGAATTAAAAAAACGGGCATTGTGATCCAGCAACCTTAGACCACAATCAGCACTTCCTGTGTGCGGACACTCTACTAAGCGGTTGGGAGCACAGCACAACAGAATAGCAGACACATTCCCCGCCCACCATGAGCTTCCAAACCCTGAAGCATCTTGGGGTAACTTCATTCATTCAGTTGTATTTATTGAGCGCTTACTGTGTGCAGAGCGCTGTACTAAGCGCTGGGAAAGTACAATTCGGCAACAGATAGAGACAATCCCTGCCCAACGACGGGCTCGCGGTCTAGAAGGGGGAGACAGACGACAAAACAAAAGTAGACAGGCATCAATCCCGGCTCTGCCGCTTGTCAGCTGTGTGACTGTGGGCAAGTCACTTCACTTCTCTGCGCCTCAGTGACCTCATCTGTAAAATGGGGGTGAAGACTGTGAGCCCCACCTGGGACAACCTGCTTCCCCTGTGTCTATCCCAGCGCTTAGAACGGTGCTCTGCACATAGTAAGCGCTTAACAAATACCAACATTATTAATACCATCAAAATAAAGAGAATTATAGATACACATCATTAATACAATAAATAGAATGATAAATATGTACAAATAGACACAAGTGCTGTGGGGCGGGGAAGCGGATAGAGCACAGGGTAATAATAATAATAATGATGTTGGTATTTGTTAAGCGCTTACTATGTGCCGAGCATTGTTCTAAGCGCTGGGGTAGACACAGGGGAATCAGGTTGTCCCACGTGGGGCTCACGGTCTTAATCCCCATTTTACAGATGAGGGAACTGAGGCACAGAGAAGTGAAGTGACTCGCCCACAGTCACACAGCCGACAAGTGGCAGAGCTGGGATTCGAACTCACGAGCCCTGACTCCAAAGCCCGTGCTCTTTCCACTGAGCCACGCTTCTCAGGGTGGCAGATTCAAGAACGCAGCACGAGGGTCTTGAGGTGAAAATGCCAGGGGAGGGATTATCAGTGACCCTGTCGGCTACTCGGCCACCGTGGTCACAGCGAGCAGGATCTCACCGTCGCCAGTGGCTAAAAATATTGCGTTGAAGTTCCGACTGTGTGTCGTGACTCTTCCTACGTAGTGACCTCTTCAGAGTCACCGATCTGAGGGATGGGGGTGTGGAAAGCTCCTCCTGTGAGGAACGTGTCTCCTTCCGAAGGGGCATTTTTTGAACACCATAAGGGGTACCCTCTTTTAAAACAATGGTAAGCTGGAGCAGAAATGAATCGCAGTTCTCCGAAAAGTGGAAAATGTTCTGGAGGTTGCCACGGGTAGGGGAAAACCTGTCGTGATATGGGTCCGGAGGAGGAAGACCGGGATCTTCTAATCCTGGCTCTGTGGGTATTATTATAGTAATAATCGTAATTGTGGCATTTAAGTACTTACTATGTGCCAGGCACTGTACTAAGCACTGGGATGGATACAGGTAAATTGGATTGGATACAGTCCCTGTCCCACGTGGGGCTTGCGGTCTAATCCCCCGATTAGACTGTAAGCCCGTCAGAGGGCAGGGATTGTCTCTATCTGTTGCCGAATCGTCCATTCCAAGCGCTTAGTACAGTGCTCTGCACATAGTAAGCGCTCAATAAATACGATTGAATGAATGAAAGAATCCTCATTTTATAGGTGAGGTCCCTGAGCCCCAGTGAGGTGAATTGACTTGCCCAAGGTCACACAGCAAAGTGACAGAGCCGGGATTAGAACCCCCGACCTGGCTCCCAGGCCTATGCACATGGCTTAGTGGAAAGGACCCGGGGTTGGGAGTCAGAGATGGTGAGTTCTAATCATGACTCCGCCGCTTGTCAGCTGTGTGACTTTGGGCAAGTCACCTAACTTCTCGGTGCCTCAGTGACCTCATCTGTAAAATGGGGATGAAGACCGTGAGCCCCACATGGGGCAACCTGATAACCTTGTATCTACCCCAACGCTTAGAACAGTGCTTGGCACCTAGTAAACGCTTAACAAATATCATCATCATCATTACCCGCTACGCCATGCCACTTCTCCAACATGGGCAGGGAATGTTTCTGTAACACTGTTGTGTTGTCCTCTCCCAAGCGCTCAGAACAGTGCTCTGCACACAGTAAGCACTCAGTACCATCGATTGATTGGTAATGCCTTGAAAACGACATATCTATTTTTGGGCTTCTTGGTCTCCAAGGTCCTCGTCACCACGGCCCGCTTTGGGGAAAGGGTGCACTCTGATTTCACGGCGCCCGGCGATCCCGAAATTCCGTCCAAGCAGCGGGCCGGTCAGTACCAGTGGTCGTATTCCTCGGAGGCGGACAGTTAACTAACCGGCGCTGTTTTCAGCGTCTTCAATTTTAGGAATTCATCCGGGTTCAACAGCTGCTTCCTCTTAAAGGTTCCTAGATTTTGGTAACGCTCACTGCGGTATTAAGCGCTAACCACGTGCCAGGCACTGTATGAGCACTATTCTAAGCACTGGGGGTAGATACAAGGTAATCAGGTTGTCCCACATGGAGCTCACAGTCAGTCTTCATCCCCATTTTACAGATGAGGTCACAGGCACTGAGAAGTGACTTGCCCAGAGTCACCCAGCTGACAAGTGGCAGAGGCGGGATCAGAACCCACGTCCTCTGACACCCGAGGCCGGGCTCTCTCCACTCAGCCACGCGGTTGCATCTGCCGTTGGCCACAGAGAAGAGCAAACACGGGGAGGATACACAGTCCCAGTCCTCCAAGGGGCTCACGGGCTCAATCCCCGTTTTACACGCGAGAGAACCGGGGCCCAGAGAAGCGACGTGACTGGCCCAGGGTCACACAGAGGAAAAGCGGCAGAGCCGGATTAGAACCCACGACCTTCTGACTCCCAGCGCCGTGCTCTATCCGCTGCATCATGCTGCTTTCTATAGGCAGCGGTTGGAGATCTTCTTGGGTCATATTTATCGAGCGCATACTGTGGTCAGAGCACCGTCCTAAGCGCTTTTTCTCCGACCAGTGTCTTCTCACGGTGTCGGACGAACGTTTTCCTGGTCCTCACAAGGTTCCGGAAGACCTGCCGCGGCGACCGTGTCCAAGCTGATTTTCTCGTGTCCACCCCAGGGCTTAGTACCGGGCCCCGGGACATAGTACACGCTTAACAAACACCGTCCTTATCATCATTCTTAGCCAAAATGTGGAGCGGAAAGAGGTGTGGAGGTGACAGTTGGAGGGCCATCTGTGAGTGGCCCGGGGATTCCTAACGAGCTCTACTTTTGCAGCCTGATCTCCTTGTTCAGCTTTATTTTTTTCCTCAAGAGAGCGAAAGCTTTCACCGCCCCCCGTTTGCTATACTTTGTGGCGAATGGGATGTGCAACAGCGTGGCTTAGTGGAAAGAGCCCGGGCTTGGGAGTCAGAGGAAGTGGGTTCTAATCCCGGCTCCGCCGCTCGTCAGCTGGGTGACCTTGGGCCAGTCACTTCACTTCTCCGTGCCTCAGTGACCTCCTCTGTAAAATGGGGATGAAGGCTGGGAGCCCCACAGGGGACAACCTGATTAACTTGTATCTACCCCAGTGCTTAGAACAGTGCTTGGCACATAGCAAGCGCTTAACAAATACCGTTATCGTCACACCAGATATCTTGTTCATACTTTCTTCTTTCCGGGATCCTAATTTTTCCATGTGGTTGACGCTTTTGCTATTATTTATGAAGCGTTCGTTTCTTTTTTCCCTTCAGAAGTTACTGCTAGAAATAGATTCAGCTCCTCACGCGCAAAGCTTCGTTGCTTTCGGCCTAAAAAACAAAAGAAATATATTCTCCCTTGCGCGTACTCTTTCTGAAGCGTTTCTCCTCGGCTTTTCCCGTAGAATGTTGCAGATGATTCAAAATAGGCTACAGGAGGAACATTCGCTCCAAGATGTGATATTCAAAAGTGCTTTTAAAAGTGCTTCAACTGTACTGCCACCAAGGTGAGAAAGCAGAAGGAATGGGAAGTCGCTTGATTTTATTTCAGTTTTAGAAAGGAAGCGTTGCTTTACGGTTTTGAAAAAATCGTATAAAACCGGGTTCACTTTACAGGGGGAAAATGGTTTGTTGGTTTCCAAAGATCCCTATGCATTTGAATGTGCGTTACCCAAAGAAGTCAGGTTAGTTTGGTTCGCCTAAATGTGACAGCTTAGGATCAGACCGAACGGCACCAGTGATTTGTCTGGAAATAGTCAAAACTAATTTAAAATTTTGCTCAGAGTTACCTGAGTTTTCACTTAGTTGGATAGTCTCGCTTCTCATTTGTTTGGATCAACGGCTTTCTATTTTATTTCCGCCCACCTTCCTCTTCCTTTTGAGAAACTCTACAAGAGCTCACGTTCTTATTTGCTCTTTCTCTCGGCCCCTCTTGCTTTCTGTTTCCTTTCTTGTGTTAAGATGATTGAGGTGGCAGAGTGACAGCCAGGTATCAAACTGAACGTGTCCAAAAGAGATCTCCTTATCTTCCCGCCCCAACCCCATCCTCCCCGTCACTGTGGACACCACCACTATCCTCCCTATCTCACAAGCCCATAGCCTTGGCGGCGTCTTCGACTCGTCTCTTATTCAACCCACGTGTTCAACCTGCCATCCAATCCCCTCGGTTCTACCATCCCGCCATTGCTAAAATCCACTCTTTCCTCTCCAAACAGCTACTAGCTGAATGAAGTCCTTACACAATTATTATCATTATTATTACTAAGCACTTGGAAGCGCAGTGTACAGACCCGAGGCCCGACGGATCACTCAAGCAACGAAAATAGGTGCAGAATTAGGTGGAGACTCTATAAGCAGGAGGGCCTAAAGATTAGAGAAGCAGCGTGGCTCAGTGGAAAGAGCCCGGGCTTGGGAGTCAGAGGTCGTGGGTTCTAATCCTGGCTCCGCCACTTAACTGTGGGACTCTGGGCAAGTCACTTCACTTCTCTGTGCCTTAGTTCCCTCATCTGTAAAATGGGGATGAAGCCCCACGTGGGACAACCTGATTGCCTTGTATCAACCCCAGCTCATAGAACAGTTCTTTGCACATAGTAAGTGCTTAACGAATACCCTCATTATTACCTGGGCCTGGGAGAGTACTTATCCTATCTCGCCTTCATTACTGAATCGGCCTCCTCGCTGACCTCCCTGCCTCCCCCTCCCCACATCCTTCCTCTGGTCTGGAATTCCATCCCCCTCCTTATACACCAGGTCATCACTTTCCCACCTTCAAAGCCTTATTAAGGCCACCCCCTTTTCAAGAGGCCTTCCCCGATTAAACCCTCTTTTTCCCCCAGCGTTCTCTCCCTTCTCTGTCATCTGTGCGCTTAGATCTGTGACTTTGGGGCATTTGATATTTGCTCCACACTCCCCCTCCCCCCCCCCCCCCACATCACTTTGGTTCATATTTGTAATTCGCATATCATATTTTTTATATCGATGTCTGTGTCCCCCCTCTGGTAAGCTAGTTGTCGACAGGGAGCGTGTCTTCCGACTCTTGCGTAGTACGCTTCTAAGGGCTTAATGTAGTGCCCCGCATACGAGGAAGTGCTCAGTAAATACCCGTTGATTAATCGATTAAGTCGGGGGGGTGGAGAGAGAGGGGGAATGTGTGTGTGTATGTGTGTGTGAGAGAGAAAGAGAGAAAGGAAGATAGAAAGAAGGAGAAAGGGCATTTCTCCCTCTGTTGTCGATCCAATTCCATTTAGCTGATGTGCTAGCTTCAGAATCTAGGCTCAGTTTGCCTTCTACTTAGAATTCTGAGGACTATCCAACCTGATGTTCAGTGGGGAAGTTAGTTATCCAACGAGCGCCGTTTCCCATTTTATCGCACTGCTTTCGATCTCTGAAAGCATTTTGATACTGATCTAACCGTGAGAGACCCCAGTCTAAGGACTTCTGGAGTCACAGTCCCGTCGATGAAATTCCGGGCCTTCACAGATTGACTGGATTTCACTCAATATAATTTTCTTTAGGCTCGAACACGTAGGAAATTGCTAATCATTCTGTTTAATGGACTCGCTTTCTTACCGTGTTTTCTCTTCCAACAGGGGAGATCTTTCATTACAACCTCCTGATGCATGCAGGATTCATGGACATCTTTATGTTAATAAAGTGGCAGGGAATTTTCACATAACTGTGGGCAAGTATGTTCTTTTTACTGGTCTAATTCACATGCGCAGATGTGTTTTAATTGGACCGAAGTCCCAAATCTGAGCCCAGAGAGAAGGGGGATGTCACTCTAAAATTTTGGGAGTCAAAAATAAATTGTTATCCATTGATGTGATATTTCCACCCATTGAATTTTAAGTAGATGGAGCGACAACTGATGAAATTTATGGAATTCGAAAAGATGGTTGTAGGTGGCTTTATTTTTCTTCAGTTCATTCAGTGCGTGTGTATCAGAGCCTAGAATCAAGCTATCCCCACTGAACTGCGGGTACAGGGCTGGAGGAGAGCAATTGAAATAGTTAAAAGTGAGGTGGCGAGTATAAGAATTTTCTGAAGTTTTAAGATTTTGTGCGCTTGGCACGTCGGATGAAGAAATGCCGTCGAGAAGCAGCATGATGTAGCGGCCAGAGCCCGGGTCTGGGAGTCGGTAGGTTGTGGGTTCTAATCCTTGCTCCGCCACTTGTCTGTGGTGTGACCTTGGGCAGGTCACTTGACTTCTCTGGGCCTCAGTTCCCTCATCTGTAAAATGGGGAAAGAGACTGCGAGCCCCCTAAGGGACAGGGACTGTGTCCAACCCGATTTGCTTGTTTCCACCCCAGTGCTTAGTACGGTGCCTGGCACTCAGAAAGCACTTAGTAAATAGTGCAGTTGTTATTATTAACAACAGAAGTCTTATTTGGTCTATGAATGCTCTGGGCCTCAGGCGTCAACCGTGCAGATATACTTTGCTACGATGCTAGTAACCAAGGGCAGAATCGGAAGAAACTTTTACAGACTGGTAGATTTTAATTTTTTCCCTTACCTAATCAATTATCATTATTAATGTTATTATACTAATTAATGAATCCTGTCCCATATGGGGCTCAGTCTTAATCCCCATTTTCCAGATGAGGGGACTGAGGCCTAGAGAAGTGAAGTGACTTGCCCACGGTCACACAGCAGACTAGTGGCGGAGCCAGGATTAGAACCTAGGTCTCTCTGACGGCCGGGCTCTGTCCACGAGGCCACGCTGCTTCTACGTGCTAAACACTCGCCCAAGAGTCGTCGTACATCTAAGGTAATCAGATCTTGTATATGAGGCTCACAATATACAGTCCCTTGTTGTATTTGAGGCTCACAATCTCTAAGAGGCAGGGAGAAGAGATATTTACTCTCCACACGAGGCACGGAGGGATTACGCGACCTTGGCCGGGGTAAATCCTGGCAGGCGGCGGCAGAGCTAGGATTAGAACCTGGATGTTTTGGACCCCAGGAGTCCGGAAGCAGTTAGTAGGCTTGATGGAAAGAGCACGGGGCCTGATGGAAAGAGCACAGGGCTGGGAGTCAGAGGACCCAGGCTCTATATCTCTAATTCTATTTCTTTATAATTGATACTATTGGTGCCTGTCTGCTTGTTTTGTTTTGCTGTCTGTCTCCCCTCTTCTAGACTGAGCCCGTTGCTGGGTCTCTATCTGTTGCCGAATCGTACTTTCCAAGCGCTCAGTCCAGTGCCCTGCACACAGTAAGCGCTCAATAAATACGATTGAATGAACGAAACTCCCGGCTCTACCATTTGTCCCCCGGGTGACCCCTTGGACAAGTCACCTAACTTCTCTGGGCGTCAGTTTCCTCATCTGTATAATGGGGGTTGAGACTGTGAGCCCCACGTGAGATCAGGGACTGCGTCCACCCGAATGATCTTGTATCTCAAATCCGACGGACGATTACTCTCCCGTCCTTCAAAGCCTTCGCGAGAGTGCACCTCCTCCGAGAGGCCTTCCCAGATTCAGCTCCTCCTTTCCTCTTCTGCTCCCTTCGACATCACCCTGACTTGTGTACTTGTTAACCCGATTTGCTTATATCCACCCCAGCGCTTAGTACGGTGCCTGGCACAGAGTTGAGCGCTTAACAGATGCCATAATTATTATTATCATTGTCCTTCCCCTACCCCGAAGCAGCGTGGCTAAGTGGAAAGAGCACGGGCTTTGGAGTCAGAGGTCATGGGTTCGAGTCCTGGCTCTGCCACTTGTCGGCTGTGTGACTGTGGGCAAGTCACTTCACTTCTCTGTGCCTCAGTTCCCTCATCTGTAAAATGGGGATTGAGACTGTGAGCCTCACGTGGGACAACCTGATTCCCCTGTGTCTACCCCAGTGCTTAGAACAGTGCTCTGCACATAGTAAGCGCTTAACAAATACCAACATTATTATTTATTTGTGTTGATGTCTGTTTCCCCTGTGTCTAGAATGTAAACTCCTTGTGGGTAGGGAATGTGTCGGTTTATCGTTGTACTCCCCCATGCGTTTAATACAGCCCTGGTGCATAGTACGCACTTAACAAATTCATTCATTTAATCGTATTTATTGAGCTCTTACTATGTGCAGAGCACTGTACTAAGCGCTTGGGAGAACACAGTATAACGATAAACAGACACATTCCCTGCCCACAAGGAGCTCACAGTCTAGAGGGGGAGAAAGAAAGAAGGAAAAGAAGGAAGGAGAAAAAGAAAAAGACCACGATTATTATTCTTCATTAGGAGATATTGTTCTCTGCAGTCGATCTTCGGCTAACACCATTTTCTGATCTTTGATCAAATGCCCGTTCAGCGTGGTTACTTTTTAAAACGCGTTTTTTTTTTCTCCCCTCTTTTTAGGGCTATCCCCCATCCTCGAGGTCATGCACACTTGGCAGCCCTCGTTAGCCATGACTGTAAGCATTTTCTGAAGCCTTTTTTCCAGCGATGGTGTCTTTCAAGGGAGTGGGATGTGTCTTTAGAGTCACTAGATAATGAATGACAGTTTTATATCGAATGAATATTTTCCCCTTCACTGTGGTACTGTGATCAGTTTGTTCCAGACAGTCACCCTAATGTCAACGGATGCTCTTTCGGCGTGACTGAAATCTCAGACTCTCTGAAACAAATCCCGTCGGCTTTAAAAGCGTCGACGTAGGGAATGTGTTGTGAAATCCTGCCCGCCGATATAACGTACATTTGAAGATGCAAAATACAGAACAGCCAAAATGCAGTGTTTTGACGATGCAAAATCAGGAACGGGGAACACTGGGGATGGAATGAAATGAAAAACAAGTGTCCGTCATTTGACCACATGGGGGTTGTCTATGCAACCTCCTCTCACGTGGACTCCTGCCGAGGGGAATGCTTTTGAAATGCGATATATCGCCTCAAAAAAATGTTAGGTTTAATCAGTAGAACTTGGTAGACTATTATCTCTTAGTAGTTGATTTGGAAAAGGTTAAGGAGATCAGCTATTACCAGCAATCGATTGATGATATTGTCGCGCTCCGTATCTCTGGATTTCCGAACGATTTATAATATTTCGATGCTTGCTTTGGATCAGAGAGTTCAGTGGTATAAAGTAGTACTACTACTCCATTTATGTACATTTTTAGCTCTTAACTCGAATCTGGAGCAGATTGTAAATTAAGTAGTTTGAAATTTTATTGAAATCCTATAGTTTTTTTAATATATAGCCTTTAAAATATTTTTCCCGCATGTTTTTCTTTTCCTTCTCAGCCTACAACTTTTCCCACAGAATAGATCACCTGTCTTTCGGTGAACTTGTCCCAGGAATTATTAATCCTTTAGATGGAACCGAAAAAATCGCCGTAGATCGTAAGTATCTCACGACAATACCGATAGTAGACCCGTACATTCGGGAAGTTGTTCCCGTCGTTTCGATCCTTGGTCTCATAGCTTTCATTTTCAAATCCACTCAGCTCTCCTGTAAGGCGAAGCTGAAAGAAAATTTTGCACTCTAGGATATGCGCTTGAAATGATGCTGTACACAGCTGCTCTTTTGTTTTTTTATGGTATTCGTTGAGCACTTACTGTGTGCCAGGCACTGTACTAAGCGCTGGGGTAAATCAGGTTGGACCCCGTCCTTGTCCCACATTTGACGGATGAGGGAACTGAGGCACAGAGATGTGAAATGACTCACCTGAGGTCACACAGCAGACAAGCGGCAGAGCTGGGATTAGAACCCAGGGCCTTCTGACTCCCAGGCCTGGACTCTAGCCACTAGGCCACGTTGCTCTTCAGCATCCCGTCACGTTTTGGAGAGGTAAATGTGCACTGCTAGCGGAAAGCTCACTCCGTAGTGAAAACGTGCGTTATGGCAACTAAAGGGACTGGTGGTAAATTCAGTTTGGAAAAAGTAGGTGGATAGTAGGGCTTTCAGTGGTTTTCGGATGGTGAATGGACACAGTTTTTGGTTATTATGAGTAGCCACCGTCCATTTCTACCGGACCGAAATATAATGACTGTGGGATCTGTTAGATGCTTGCTGTTTGCCAAGCACTGTGGTAGATAAAATGTAAAATAACCAGGTGGCTCATCATCTCTGTTCCACGCAGTTCTGACAGTTCAGGGAGGAGGGAGGACAGGTATGTAATCCACCCCACCCCTTTTTTTTCCCAGAGAAGGAAACTGAGGAACAGTGAAATTAGGTGACTTGGTCAAGGTCACCGAGGAGGCAAGTGGTGACACTGGATTCAGAACTTAATTTCCCAAAATGCCCAGACCCATGGCCAGAGTGACCTTTATAAGGTCAAGGATTAGATTTTTAATTTCTAAAAGAATGACCTTCAGGACACTTAGTTACACTAGGAGATTATGGTGGAGTATGGCAGTGCACCAATTCGGAAAGAAAAGACCCAGTACTCGTCCGTCACATGGGATTTTGGGCAGTCGTCATCCAGGACCCACTTGGATCATTAAAATGGGGATTAAGACTCTGAGCCCTATGTAAGACTTTGACTGTGTCGGGCTCAATAAACTCGTATCAACCCCAGCTCTTAGAACGATGCTTGGCACAAGTGCCATTATCATTATTATTATTGTTATTATCATTATAGTTGTTGTTCTTAGGGAGGCCTGACTATGGAAGGTCTTCTACCGCCCGAATTCGTCCAGATTCTGGTTTGGTTTGCCCTGAAGCTACATGGGAATGTCAACTAGAAGAGTCTTCCCCTAACAGTATTCTCTAGCTTAACTGATGGTTCTGGAAGGAATAAAGCATCGGGTGTCAAGTTTATGTAAAACCATTTGGGAGGCCTCAGTTGACTCTTTTTTTTCCTCATAGTTTGAGACCAAATTAAGCTCCTCGAGGGCAGGCAACGTAACTCCCAACCCTGTCGCAGTGTACTCTCCCGAGGGCTCAATGCAGTGCTTTGCACACAGTAAGCGCTCAATAAATACCACCGATGGACGTCAGTGTATGCGCTACACGTGAGCGTTTGGGCCGAAGCGGTCATATTGGAGTGCCTGTCTCCCCCACTGGATTGTGGGGCCAAGATAATGTCTGCTCATTCTCTGGCACTCTCCCAAGTGCTTAATAAAGTGCTGTACACGTAGTAAGCGCCCAAATGCTATCGGTTTCAAAGAGTAGTGCATTTTTAGGTACTGATTGCCGGGCGACATCAATTACCGCACCAGATGTCATTTAGGAGAAGAATCACTCAATCGTAGTGATATTTACTGAGCATCTACTGTAAGCAGAGCACTGAACAAGCACTTCGGCGAATACTATAGAAAGCAGCGTGGCTCAGTGGAAAGAGCATGGGCTCGAGAGTCAGAGGTCATGGGGTCGAATCCCGGCCCTGCCACTTGTCAGCTGTGTGACCTTGGGCAAGTCACTTCACTTCTCTGTGCCTCAGTTGCCTCCTCTGTAAAATGGGGATGAAGACTGTGAGCCTCACGTAGGACAACCTGATTAACCTGTATCTCCCCCAGCGCTTATTCAGTCATTCATTCAGTAGTATTTATTGAGCGCTTACTATGTGCAGAACACTGTACTAAGCGCTTGGAATGTACAAATCAGTGGCAGATACAGTCCCTGCCCTTTGTCGGGCTTACAGTCTAATCGGGGGGAGAACAGTGCACGTAGTAAGCGCTTAAATACCAACATCATCATCATTCTTCTTACAAGACGTGTTCCCTCAGTCAACCAACCAATAGAATTTGTTGAACAGAGCACTCTACTAAGCGCTTAGGAGAGTCCAGTGCAGTAGAGTTGGTTAACACGTTCCCCGCCCACAACGAGCTTATTCTGTTAGTGGGGAGGCAGGCATTAATAGAAATAAGTTATGGATGTGTACATAAAACCCCTCAAATGGTAAAAGACTATGTCTGTGCTTTGTGGTCACATTTTGGGATGAACATTTGTTGAGAAACGCCTTATTTTCATTTCAGACAACCAGATGTTTCAGTATTTTATCACAGTTGTTCCAACAAAACTCCACACATATAAAATTTCAGCAGAAACCCATCAGTTTTCAGTGACAGAAAGGGTAAGTTAAATTCGAGCATTCAAGCATATGTATTTTTCTATTGGTTTCTATACCAGCATGTTCTGCATCAGGAATCTCCCGTGTCAGAATAAATGACCGTCGATCAGTTGGCCGGTTTTATATTCTTCAGCCGTTTCTAGCGTAGGAAGCGTAAAAGTATTTTTCCGTGGCAAAGAGTTTATCAAGTTACGATATCCTGAAATACGCGTGTGTTGTTTCGCGGGGTTTTTTTGGAGTTGGTGGTTGTCACTCGAGCAAAAGTGGGAGACTTTAGCTGCTAGAAGCCTTTGGGGATTCGGTTGGTATCGGTTGAGTCATTACAATTAATAATTTACAGCCTCCTTTCGCTTCGCCGGCAGGGTGATAATTAGAAATTTCACTGCCTTACGGAGGACCGGCTCCTCTTTATTGAAAACTCAGTCTCCGCTCGGTGTAATTCTCTTGCGACACCTCAGGAGGTTTACGCTGATGCCTGAGGAGGAGCGTTACGGAGTGGCCCAGTTCAAGTCGGCCCCGTTTCCTCCGGCAAAGGTTGACCTCCGTCTTCCTGCAGCTCAGAGGCCGGGTAATTGGGACAATTTAGATCGTGTCGGCGGAGGACTCCTACCTCCCGAAGAGAACGACCTACTTATTCTCTTAAGGAAGCGGGGCTGGAGAATCAGAAGGAGGCCTGTCGTGATAATATATCCGAGCAGAGTAGTAACGATAATAATAATTGTGGAATTTAAGTGCTTACTATGTGCCAGGCGCCTTACTAAGCGCTGGGGTATATATCGGTATTTATTAAGCGCTTACTATGTGCGGAGCACTCTTCTAAGCACTGGGGTATACGAGGTAATTAGGTTGTCCCACATGAGGCTCACAGGCTTAATCCCCATTTTACAGATGAGGGAACTGAGGCACAGAGAAGTGAAGTGGGGTAGGGACAAGGTAATTGGGTTGCACATAGTTCCCAGTCCCACACTGGACTCACAGTCTTCACCCCCGTTCTCCAGATGAACTGAGACCCAGAGAAATTGAAGCGACTTGCTCACAGTCACACAGCAGACAAGGGCTGGAGTTGGGATTCGAACCCAGGACCTTCCGACTCCCCGGCCCGTGCTCTGTCCACTAGGCCACACTCCTTCCTTATTATGATTATTGTTAATAGTAATAAAGGTATGAAACGGACTGTGGTAATTTATCCAAGCAGGGTAAGTCCCCGGCTGAGGAATTGACGGAATTGACGGAGAGGATTTATGATATATCGCTCCCCTCCTCAAAAACCTCCAGTGGTTACCTTTCAACCTTCGCTCGAAACAAAAACTCGTCACTCTTGGCTTCAAAGCTGTCCATCCCCTCGCCCCCTCCTACCTCCCCTCCCTTCTCTCCTCCTCCAGCCCGGCCCGCAGGCTCCGCTCCTCTGCCGCCGCTCACCTCCTCACTGGGCCTCGTCCTCGCCCGTCCCGCCGTCGACCCCCGGCCCACGTCCTCCCGCCGGCCCGGAACGCCCTCCCTCCTCACCTCCGCCAAACTGACTCTCTTCCCCTCTTCGAAGCCCTACCGAGAGCTCACCTCCTCCGGGAGGCCTTCCCACACTGAACCCTCCCTTTCCCTCCGCCCCTCCTCCCCATTCTCCCTACTCCCTCCCTCTGCTCTGCCCCCTTCCCCTCCCCACAGCACTTGTGTATATTTGTATATATTATCTAATACTCTATTTTATTAGTGATGTGCATATGATTCTATTTATCTATTTTGATGGTAGTGATGGCTGAGCGCTCGTTTTGATTTGCTGTCTCCCCCTTTTAGACTGAGCCCGTTGTTGGGCAGGGGTCGTCTCTATCTGTTGCCGAATTGTACGTCGCAAGCGCTTAGTACGGTGCTCGGCACACAGTAAGCGCTCAGTAGATACCATTGAATGAGTGAATGAATGATCCGGAGTTTAGTCGCCTCAGAGAGAGATGCACGTTTGGGCCGGAACGGTTTCTGAGAGTTGCCGTAGAGCAGAGTCCTCCTCGTCTCCTGGGGCAGGGGTAGGAATCAGGCCGGCAACCCACGGCCCCGGCGGCTACTCCTCACGGCACCCCCGGGCGACGCGGTGCCGTGGCCGAGCGGAGAGGGCACGGGCCGGGGACTCCGAAGGACCTGGCTTCTAATCTCTCCTCCGCCACTCGCCTGTTGGGTGACCTTGGGCAAGTCTCTTTACTTCTCTGGGCCTCAGTTATCTCATCTGGAAAACGGCGATTAGGAGTAAGATTAAAATGTGGGCCGGGGATCGTGTCCATCCCCATTAGCTGTACCTACCCCAGGGCTTAGAACAGTGCTTGACACATAGTTAGCACTTACCAAATACCATCAGTATTATTATTATTATTGCATAGTGTGATGTCAGTCAGTGGTACTGAGCCCTTGCAGAGCACTGTACTGAGCGCCTGGGAGAGGACAGTATAACAGTTGGTAGACAGGTTCCTTGCCCACAACGAGCTGACGATCTGAGGAAGGCCGTCCGAATCCCTCCGGACCTTCTTGAGGGATGCTTGCTTTGCTCCTCTACTTGTCCCAGGGCCTTTGGAATCCTTTCCCGGTCCCTGTCAACTCAGGGACCCCCCTTACCCCAGCCCCTCTTGGACCGCGCGGGCGGGACCTGAGACGGAAGGCCGTTGGGAGCCTAAATAAGTATATTAGACAAAAGTATATCCAGTACCTTTTCTGACCTGAACGGGGGACTTGCCAGCTGGAGGCCAGTCCAGTTTAAGTCTGGGTCAGCGACCACCCCAGGCAGAAGGCTTATTGTAACCTGAGGTTTTCCGGCTTAATTCTCGATGTAATGGCTGACATTAGGAAAGCCATTTCACCTCATTTCTTCCTCTCTCTCTCAGCCAAATCGTGGTGGATCTTATACTGGGAGAGTTAGTTTTCAGAGCAGCGGACACGCAGTGACCACTTGCACCTTTTCATTCATTCAGTCGAATTTATTGAGCGCTTACTGTGTGGTCACTCATTCGGTTGTACTTTCCCAATCGCTTAGTACAGTGCTGTGCACACAGTAAGCACTCAGTCAACACAATTGAATGAGTTGTGGGGAGGGGGGGAGCTGGTAATTTATCCCCCTTTTAATAATAATAATAATAATGTTGGTATTTGTTAAGCGCTTACTATGTGCAGAGCACCGTTCTAAGCTCTGGGGTAGATAAGGGTAATCAGGTTGTCCGACGCGGGGGGCTCACACCTGTAATTCCCGTTTTCCAGATGAGGTTACTGAGGCACAGAGAAGTGAAGTGACTTGCCCACAGTCACACAGCTGACAAGTGGCAGAGCTGGGATTCGAACCCATGGCCTCTGACTCCCAAGCCCAGGTTCTTTCCACTGAGCCACACTGCTTCTCTTTTAGAGATGAGGTGCTTGGGAGAATACAATCTAACAATAAACAGACACATTCCCTGCCCACCACGAGCTCACAGACTAGGGAGGGAGAGTGGATTTTCATTTTGGAGCATACGTTTCCTCCCTAGAGTTGGTTCTTGGTAGCACTCCTAAAGCAAATAACCAGGACCCCATGGGTATGAAAGGAAAATCGCTCATAACCCGGCCAAGAGGCAAAATGAGAATTTTAGGAAAGAAGTTACGTCTTTACAATTTACCACCCGATCGAATACTTACAATGAAAAAGGAAGAGACGATTTACACCGATATCACACTCGGGGAAAGCGTGAACAAATGAGCGGTCAAAGAGTAGAAAAATACCTTTGATCATGTTAATTGGGCATTTTCCGATTCTTTCCAAGCAGGTGTTGGTTTCACAGGTGTGTTTCTCTCCCTGAACGTAGGATTTTTTTCAGGTCAGCAACATCGATAAATATTTCACGACTAATGATAGAATCCTTGAGTAATGGGCTTTTTCCAGAGGGTGGCCACCACCAAGATAATTCAACTAATAACGTTATCATTGAAGGTCCTTTCTCATGAATTGCATTGAGCTTGAGTTAAGATTTGCTTAAGGCCCTTTATCTTCCAAACCTAATCTCTAACTCTCCCTACCTTCAAAGCTTTATTAGAATATGTGCCCTGCTCCTTCTCCAGCCCAGCCCGCGCACTCCGCTCCTCTGCCGCCGCTCACCTCCTCACCGGGCCTCGTTCTCGCCCGTCCCGCCGTCGACCCCCGGCCCACGTCCTACCTCTGGCCTCGAACGCCCTCCCTCCTCGCCTCCGCCAGACTAATTCTCTTCCCCTCTTCAAAGCCCTACTGAGAGCTCACCTCCTCCAGGCGGCCTTCCCACACTGAGCTTCCCCCTTGCCCTCTGCTCCCCCTCCCCATCTCTCTCCCTCTGCTCTTCCCCCTTCCCCTCCCCACAGCACTTGTGTATATCTGTACATATTTATCATTCTATTTATTTTATCTATAGGGTGTAAACCTCCATAATTTTATTTATATTGAGGCCTGTTTGTTTTGCTTCGTTTTGTCGTCCGTCTCCCCCGTTCTGGACTGTGAGCCCGTCGTTGGGCAGGGATTGTCTCTGTCTGTTGGCGAAGTGTACTTTCCAAGCGCTTAGTACAGTGTTCGGCACACAGTAAGCGTTCGATAAATACAATTGAATGAATGCACACGGTAAGCGCTTGATAAGTACGATTGAATTGAATCCCTTCTCCTCCAAGAGGCCTTCCCCAAATAAAGCCCTCTTTTCCCCTTCTCCCTTTCCCTTCTGTGCCTCCTTCTCCCGGTACCGTTGGATCTGTACCCTCTGGGGACAGTTGATCATCACCTCACCCTCTGCCTCACAGCACTTAGGTACATATCCCTAATTTATTTAGTGACGTCTGTCTCCCCCTCTAGACCGTGAGCTCCTTTGGGGCAGAGAACCTCTCTACCAACTTCTCTACTGTACTTTCCCAAACACTTAACTGCAGTGTTTTGAACACAGTAAGCGGTCAGTACATAGCATCGGTTGATAAAAGAGAAGCAGCGTGGCTCCGTGGAAAGAGCCCGGGCTTGGGAGTCAGAGGTCGTGGGTTCGAATCCCGGCTCTGCCACTTGTCAGCTGTGTGATTGTGGACAAGTCACTTCACTTCTCTGTGCCTCAGTTACCTCATCTGGAAAATGGGAATTAAGACCGAGAGCCTCACGTGGGACAGCCCGATTACCCTGTAAATCTACTGCGGTGCTTAGAACGGTGCTCTGCACATAGTAAGCGCTTAACAAATACCAACATTATTATTATTAGGGATTGCTTCAAAATTATTAAAATGACCACAGCACAGTAATCTTTGAGGACCACTGATTTAGAGTTGTTCTGCAGACTGATGGCCTAAAATGGAGGGCTGATGTGTCTGTGTGGGGTTTTTTTGTTTTGTTATTGAGTGTAATGGAAGCGTGTGTTCGTATAGTTGTAGGCCCTTTGAGAGTCCAGGGATCATGTCTTATCAACTCCGTTGTACTCTAGGGTTCTGCACAGAGCCAGTGCTCAAAGACAATTGTCGATTGCTTCTTTTGACACAGCGCAAGCCATTTATTCTCACAATCTCACAATATTATTCTATTAGCGACGTGTATCTATAATTCTGTTCATTTTCATGCTATTGATGCCTGTCTACTTGTTTTGTTGTCTGTCTCCCCCTTCTAGACTGTGAGCCCGTTGTTGAATAGGGATTGTCGCCATCTGTTGCCGAATTGTATTTTCCAAGCGCTTAGTACAGTGTTCTGCACCCAGTAAGCGCTCGGTAAAGTCAGTTGGATGAATGAACGAACAATCGCTTGGTATCGTGTTCCTTGTTTTAAATTTCCTTCTAGTCTGCGATGACAGAAAAGCCAGAACTTTGATGTGCAGCATTTTAATGGCGTTGGTTAAGCACTTCCTATGTGCCAGACACTTACTAGGCGCTAGAGTAGAGGCAAATTAATCAAGTTGGACATAGTCCATGTCCCACATGGGGCTCACTGTCTTCATTTCCATTTTACAGATGAGGTAACTGAGGCATAGTGACTTCTCCAAAGTGAGACAGTCATATCTCAATTTGTTAAGCGCTTACGACGTGCCAAGCGCTGTTCTAACCGCTGGGGTAGGTACAAGGTGATCAGCTTGTCCCCCACGGGGCTCACAGTCTTCATCCCCGTTTTACAGATGAAGTGACTAAGGCACAGAGAAGTTAAGGGACTTGCACAGAGTCACACAGCGGACAAGTGGCAGAGCCGGGATTAGAACACGCAAGCTCTGACTCCCAAGCCCGGGCTCTTTCCACTAATTCATTCATTCATTCAATAGTATTTACTGAGCGCTTACTATGGGCAGAGCACTGTACTGAGCGCTTGGGATGAACAAGTCGGCAACAGATAGAGACGGTCCCCGCCGTTCGACGGGCTCACGGTCCGATCGGGGGAGACGGACGGACGAGAACGATGGCGATAAATAGAGTCGAGGGGAAGAACGTCTCGTAAAAACGATGGCAACTGAATAGAATCGAGGCGATGTACAATTCATTAACAAAATAAATAGGGTAACGAAAATATATACAGTCGAGCGGACGAGTACGGTGCCGTGGGGAGGGGAAGGGAGAGGTGGAGGAGCGGAGGGAAAAGGGGAAAATGAGGCTTTAGCTGCGGAGAGGTAAAGGGGGGATGGCAGAGGGAGTAGAGGGAGAAGAGGAGCTCAGTGTGGGAACGCCTCTCGGAGGAGGTGAGTTTTAAGTAGGGTTTCGAAGAGGGAAAGAGAATCGGTTTGGCGGAGGTGAGGAGGGAGGGCGTTCCGGGACCGCGGGAGGACGCGGCCCGGGGGTCGACGGCGGGACGGGCGAGACCGGGGGACGGCGAGGAGGCGGGCGGCGGAGGAGCGGAGCGTGCGGGGTGGGCGGTGGAAAGAGAGAAGGGAGGAGAGGTAGGAAGGGGCGAGGTGACGGAGAGCCTCGAAGCCTAGAGTGAGGAGTTTCTGTTTGGAACGGAGGTCGATGGGCAACCACTGGAGGTGTTTAAGAAGAGGAGTGACAGGCCCAGAGCGTTTCTGCGGGAAGATGAGCCGGGCGGCGGAGTGAAGAATAGACCGGAGCGGGGCGAGAGAGGAGGAAGGGAGGTCAGAGAGAAGGCCGACACGGTAGTCTAGCCGGGATATAACGAGAGCCCGTAACGGTAAGGTAGCCGTCTGGGTGGAGAGGAAAGGGCGGATCTCGGCGATATTGTAGAGGTGAAACCGGCAGGTCTCGGTGACGGATAGTACGCGTGGGGCGAACGAGAGAGACGAGTCAAGGATGACACCGAGATCGCGGGCCCGAGAGACGGGAAGGACGGTCGTGCCATCGACGGTGATAGAGAAGTCTGGGAGAGGACCGGGTGTGGGAGGGAAGATGAGGAGCTGTCTCGCTCACGTCGAGTTTTAGGCGGCGGGCCGACATCCAGGCGGAGACGTCCCGGAGGCGGGAGGAGACGCGAGCCCGAAGGGAGGGGGAGAGGACGGGGGCGGAGATGTAGATCTGCGTGTCATCTGCGTAGAGATGGTAGTTGAAGCCGTGAGAGCGAATGCGTTCACCGAGGGAGTGAGTGTAGATGGAGAACGGAAGAGGGCCGAGAACTGACCCTCGAGGAACTCCGACGGTTAAAGGATGGGAGGGGGAGGAGGCGCCGGCGAAGGAGACCGAGAAGGACCGGCCAGAGAGGTGAGAGGAGAACCGGGAGAGGACGGAGTCCGTGAAGCCGAGGTGAGATGAGGTATGGAGGAGGAGGGGACGGTCGACGGCGTCAAAGGCAGCAGAGAGGTCGAGGAGGATCAGAATGGAGTAGGAGCCGTCGGATTTGGCAAGAAGGAGGTCACGGGTGACCTTAGAGAGAGCGGTCTCGGTAGAGTGGAGGGGACGGAAGCCAGATCGGAGGGGGTCTAGGAGAGAATGGGAGTTAAGGAATTCTAAGCATCGATCGTAGACGACCCGTTCTAGGATTTTGGAAAGGAAGGGTAGTAGGGAGATAGGGCGATAACTGGAGGGGGAAGTGGGGTCGAGAGCGGGTTTGCCACTAAGCCACGCCGCTTCGCTATTGAGCGCTTACTGTGGGTACAGCTCCGTTCTTGGTGCTTAGAAGAGTACAGTATAGCAGTATAACAGGCACAGCCGCTGTCCACAACGATTTTCCAGCAGACCAGTGGTGGAGCCGGGAGCCGGGAGGATCGCCAGGCCTGTGGTCTGTCCGTTAGGCCACACGCCGCTTCTCACTTGTATGTCCCTTATCCACTTTTAATTTTTCCTCCTGCATTGTGTTATAGTGCCCCAGCGCTCAGTAATACTATTAATAATAATGTCGGTATTTGTTAAGCGCTTACTGTGTGCCGAGCACCGTTCTAAGCGCTGCGGTAGAAACAGGGTAGTCAGGTTGTCCCACGTGAGGCTCACAGTCTTCATCCCCATTTTCCAGATGAGATAACCGAGGCACCGAGAAGTGAGGTGACTTGTCCGAAGTCACACAGCTGCCAGGTGGCGGAGCCGGGATTAGAACCCACGACCTCTGACTCCCAAGCGCGGGCTCTTTCCACTGAACCACGCTGCTTCTCATGTGCCCGGCACTTAGTAAGCGCTTAACAAATGCCATAACCATTATTAATTATTATAAAAAAAAAAGATCGTGTTTCCAGTCGGGGAGTGGTTCATCGCTTTCAGTTGTATTTTTCGTGCTCCTTCTGGGTGCATAGCACTGTAGTAAGCGCTTAAGACTGAGCCCCATGTGGGACAACCTGATTCCCTTGTATCTACCCCAATGCTTAGAACAGTGCTCGGCATATAGTAAGCGCTTAATAATAATAATAATAATAATAATGTTGGTATTAAGCGCTTACTATGTGCCGAGCACTGTTCTAAGCGCTGGGGTAGATACAGGGGAATCAGGTTGTCCCACGTGAGGCTCACAGTTAATCCCCATTTGACAGATGAGGTAACTGAGGCCCAGAGAAGTTAAGTGACTTGCCCACAGTCACACAGCTGACAAGTGGCAGAGCTGGGATTCGAACTCATGACCTCTGACTCCCAAGCCCCTGCTCTTTCCACTGAGCCACGCTGCCTAACAAATCCCATCATTATTATTATTATTATTGTTGGGAGAGGACACTACGGCAATAAAGAAGACACGTTCCCTGCCCCCAACGAGCTAGGGAAAGGACTCTGCCGTTCTCTCAGTCCGCGCCGCTTCCGATCGCCCAAGACCGCCGCTCCAGAGATTCCCACGATAGGGCCGTGGCGGACTCCGTATCGGTGACGGGGAGTGCCGCGACGTGTAACGGAGCCTCTTGTGTCTGTCCTGGTCTTAGGAACGCGTCATCAACCACGCAGCGGGAAGCCATGGGGTGTCCGGGATATTTATGAAATACGATATCAGTTCACTGATGGTGACGGTGACCGAAGACCACATGCCGTTCTGGCAGTTCCTCGTGAGGCTCTGCGGGATCGTTGGGGGCATCTTCTCCACGACAGGTAGGCGGCGGTCAGTCTCCATCCGCGGTATCGATCGAGCCCTTACTCTGTATGAAATGTACGTCGCCTCGATTCTATTTAGTTGCCATTGGTTTTACGAGATGTTCTTCCCCTCGACCCTATTTATCGCCATCGTTCTCCTCCGTCCGTCTCCCCCGATTAGACCGTGAGCCCGTCAAAGGGCAGGGACCGTCTCTGTCTGCTGCCGACCTGTCCGTACCAAGAGCTTAGTACAGTGCTCCGCACATAGTAAGCGCTCAATAAATACTAATGAATGAATGAATGTGCGGAGCGCTGGGCCGGGCGCGGTTGGGCGAGCGCAATATAACAGCCGGTTGACACGTTCCCTGCCCGCAGCGAGCTTACAGTCTGGAGGATCCCTTTATCTTTAGTTTCTGAAATGCCCGACTGTTCAAACTGCTTCTCGCCGCTTATCCTTATTATAGGGCTTTCGTCAAGACGTGGGAAGAGCTGGTTTTTCCGTCAGTGGTATTTATGGAGCCCTTAATACTACGAATAATAATAATCGTGGTACTGATTAAGCACTGACTGGATGCCGAGCACTGTTCTGAGCACTGGGGTAGACGAAGCAGCGTGGCTCAGGGGCAAGAGCCCGGGCTTGGGAGTCAGAGGTCGTGGGTTCTAATCCCGGCTCTGCCGCTTGCCAGCTGTGTGACTGTGGGCAAGTCGCTTCACTTCTCTGGGCCTCAGATACCTCATCTGTAAAATGGGGATGAGGCCTGTGAGCCCCACGTGGGACGGTCGGATCACCCTGTATCCCCCCAGCGCGTAGAACGGTGCTTGGCACATAGTGAGCGCTTAACAGGTACCGCCATTATCATTACATGAGATAATCGGGTCGACACAGTCCCTGTCCCACATGGGGCTCACACTCTTAGCCCCATTTTACAGATGAGGTAACTGAGGCACAGAGAAATGTAGTGACTTGCCCGAGGTCACACAGCAGACGTTTGGCGGAGTTGAGATCCTCCCGCCTCCCAGGCCCGTGCCGTAGCCGCTAAGCCACACTGCTTCTCCCTTATCTGCTTCTCCTTTACGGCGTGCAGAGCACTGTACTAAGCGTTCGGGAGAACGGCATAACCTAGTGAGAAGCAGCGCGGCTTGGGCCAGAGCACTGGCTCGGGAGTTAGGACCTGGATCCCGGCTCCGCCACGGGTCTGTTGTGTGACCTTGGACAAGTCACTTGACTTCTCTGGGCCTCAGTTACCTCATCTCGAAAACGGGGATTAAGACCGGGAGGCGCGGGTGGGACCGAGGACCGTGGCCGACCGGATTTGCTCGGACCTACCCCAGCGCTTCGTACAATACCCGGCACGTGGCAAGCGCTCAACAAATACCGTGATTATCATTATTATTATTATTATTATTAGAAGACAACAGCGTTGGTAGACAAGTTCCCTGGCCACAAGGAGCTTACATCTAGAGGAGAACTCCATTATGATTGTGATTCCAGAGCCTGGAACCTTCCCAGATGGTTTAGCTTCAGTGCACGTCATAAAAGATAGACGATTAAGTCTTTCCCGAAACGTACTCTTCCTGAAGCAGCTGATCTCCCTTTTCCCTTGGTGTTAATTCGCTTTCCATATATTATCTGTAGGCTCGATAAAGATTTCTCTGGGGTTCAGCTTGGGCCTCACCAGTTGCTCTGCCTCTTAGAGACAGGTGGATTTAAACTGAGCTGCAGGAGGTGTGCTTGCCGGGAAAAGTTACAGGAGAACATGTGACAATACAGAAACTTGCGATGGAAAATCAGAGACGCACAGATCTTTTTGCAAAGATTTGAGGTAGCCACTCGCCGAATTTTAAATAAATGTAGTTTGCTCCTTACAGATGCTGCTTGGTTGAGAAACTTCAAAGTCAGCAGTCGCCTCAAAAACCAGAACCTACCAGAATCACTTGGTATTTTGTACTGAAGCTCCCTCTGTGGACTCAGTTATAATTTGAAAATACACTCATCAGCCTTAGAAGTAACAAATCTCATTTAGGTGGCTCTGTGAGCAAATTTGTAATGAAATAAGCGGATTTTCCACCCCCACCCGCCCCCCTGCCGTAATCTGTTCCAACCCAGATATGGGAAAACGAGCTCATAAAGTTCTTTGAAACAGCCGCCCTTCTCACATGACGTAATGCCCATGTTTGATTACAGGCATGCTACATGGAATTGGAAAATTTATAGTGGAAATAATTTGCTGTCGTTTCAGACTTGGAGCCTACAGACCAATTACGCCCGTAAGTCGTAGTATTAATGAACTTCTCGTGTCGTCCTTAGCATCCACTCAGTTTTCTGGGGGGGGGGTGCCAAAGTTCTCGGGTGACAAAAGTGCTCAGTGGTCGAACGGGGTGGGTTTGATCCTTCAGATGGGGGAAAGATTTCAAGACGTGTGGAAATCTCCCTGGTAAAGTGATCTCTCTTCAAATTGTATTTTTTCCAGGTCCTCTTCCAAGATGGCCACACAGACAACCACTTACCTCTTACAGAAAACAACACACACTAGCACCTCCGGAGCGGAGGGGGGAAGAACTTTTTTTTGCCTGACGGAAATCCTTTTTATAATAAAACATTGTGCAGTACGTTCGACGCAAACGGTATGGACGGGAAGCGAAAGTCACACCTTTAAAAAATGGAAGCCACCTACCCCGTGTACTTTGTGTCTGTTGCTCCGCGGGGGCTAGAGAGGCGCCGCCGCTTTGAAGACGACCGCTGCTTTTCTCGGCACGTGGGGGAACCCGAGGTCTGGGGATCGCCCCCTCATTCTGGGGGGGAGAGAACCCTCCCGGGGGTGGGACTAAAGCCAGACAGGTCAGGTTCAGGAGAGATGCTCGAGGCCTACCTCTCTAAAGGGAGACCTGGCTGAAGAACATGGGCGTCCAGTTCACGTCCGGCTCTCAGTGAGTAGCAGGTTACAGGTCCCAAGATGAATAAAGGAAGGCAGAATGGTGGTAGAAAACAATGTCCGGCGGGATCCAAAATACACCCGGTGAAGAAATTGGCGCTAGGCGGTCGATTGGTTTTCTAGTCGTACTCCCATTCGTCGAAAGTGAATTGCGTGGTGGGCTTTTAAGATTCGGTGTCTTCCACCTGCTCTCGAGCGGCGGGGAACACCTTGGGCGAGCGCGGGCCCTGCTGAGGAAACAGGTAATATCTGGCCCGTCCCTGTAGAACGACTGTTAAATCTGGGGGAGTATAATTAGCGGGTCCAGTCTCCTGCACTGGGTTTAGTCGTCGATTCGGCAAATCTAAGACGAGTAAGTTGGGGGGGGGGGGGGGTCTCCTCGGCAGGAGACGTTAGAGGTCTTGAGCACTTCCTGTATTGAAATTTAAAACAAAATGAAGGAAATGAAATTTGTCAAGTGTTAAAAGAGATGGGATTTTTTTTACCACCCCCCCCCCCCCCGAGAGCTTCCGGAAGGGTGGTGACGTGTGAAATGAATCAAAGAGCGAGGCGGAGAAAAAGAATGGATCTGTTCGAGCGTGCCGTGCCTGTTGAGGGCGCGAGTCAGGATGGTCACTGGCGTTGTCTCTCTCTGCCTCGGCTCCAAGGTTGTCCTAGCCAACTGAAAGACTGATCACTAATGACCGCAAAATTAATCTTGAAAAGAGGCAAATTGCACAAGAGTTGGAAAAGAATAAATAAAAAAAAAAAAGCGACCGGACCCTGTACGTTTCTTACCGACCCAGACGTCGGTCGCTGCCTTCTTTCCCGCCCAAGGCAGGCTTGGACACGGAGGTTTTTCATCACAGATGAGCGTGATAGGGTTGGATGATGAATTAGGTCGAACGCAAGGACACCGGCGAATGTGCCCGTGAGTTTATATTTCTTCGTACTCGCTTCTGAGTAGCCCCGGCCCTCGCGTGGGTGACGGCCGCTGCCTGGGAGTGCTGGATCCCCATCTTTCTTTCTCCGGTCCCGCTTCCACCCCGGGGCTACCAGAAGCAGAGCTGACCAGGCGGCCGGACACGGTGATATCGAGGTTCCTTGCTTGGGACCAAAGTTGTCGACGGACTAGTCCGTTCACTGTCGTATTCGTTGAGCGCTTACTGTGTGCGGAGCACCGTACTTAGCGCTTGGAAAGTACAATTGGGCAACAGATAGAGACAATCCCTACCCGACAACAGGCTCGCAGTCTAGTCAGACAAGAAAGCCAAGCAAGTGGACAGACATCAATCGCATCAATTAGAATTATAGCTATATACACACCGTTAATAAATAGAATAAGTATGTACAGCTATACACAGGTGGGGCGGGGAAGGGGGTAGAGGGAGGAAGGCGGGGCGATGGGGAGGGGAAGAGGAGCAGAGGGAAAGGGGGGCTCAGTCTGGGAAGGCCTCCTGGAGGAGGTGAGCTTTCAGGAGGGCTTTGAAGGGGGGGAAGAGAGGTCGGTGGAGCCTAAAGGTCGTTGGTTCTCTGTGGGTCTCTGGGATCGAGGGGTGAGAACTGTGCCATAAATTGGCAATCTTAAAAAAGATCCTATCTGAGCACGGTAGGAGTTTCTCCCCCTCGCCACGCTTTTGTTTGTAATCATAGGAGGAATAATAATGACGACGATGGCATTTGTTACAGCGTGCCAGTCACTGTACTGGGCGCTGGGACGGACACAAGCAAATCGAGCTGGACACGGCCCCCCCCCCGGTCCCACGTGGGGCTCAAGGTCTCGATCCCCGTTCTGCAGGTGAAGGGACCGAGGTGCAGAGAATAGTAATAGTGATGATGGTATTTGTTAAGCGCTTACTATGTGCCAGGCACCGTTCTAAGCGCTGGGATAGATTCAAACTTAGGTTGTCTCACGTGGGGCTCGCAGTCTTCATCCCCATTTTTCCGATGAGGTAATTGAGGCCCAGAGAAGTGAAGCGACTTGCCCGCAGTCACACAGCTGACAGGTGGCGGGGCTGGGATTAGAACCCACGTCCTCTCACTCCCAAGCCCCGGCTGACGCCCGCGCCAGTGACTTGCCCGAGGTCCCACAGCAGAGAAGTGGCGGAGCCGGGATTAGAACCCATCACCTTCTGACTCCCAGGCCCGGGCTCTATCCACTAGGCCATGCTGCTGCCCTGCAGTTATTCCCCAGTTAAAAAAAAAAAAACAAATTCAGGGGGGAAATAAAGCACTGGCAAAATCACTCCTGAATTGGAGGAGCGGTTATAAATGGTAGGTGTGTCGTGGCTTTTTCAAATGCGAAATAAATTGTGTTGAACCGTTGCCCAAAGCAAATATATCGTAGGGAGCGTAGCTAGTCGATCAAAGCGTGGCTCGGTGGAAAGAGCCCGGGCTTTGGAGTCAGAGGTCATGGGTTCGAATGCCGGCTCTGCCACTTGTCAGCTGTGTGACTGTGGGCGAGTCACTTCTCTGCGCCTCAGTTCTCATCTGTAAAAGGGATGAAGACTGTGAGCCTCAAGTGGGACAACCTGGTTCCCCTGTGCCTACCGCAGCGCTTAGAACAGTGCTCTGCACATAGTAAGCGCTTAACAAATACCAATGTTATTATTATTATTATTAAAGGTTATCGAGCACTTAATGTGCCAAGAGCATTTTAGGAGCACTTGGGAGAGTCCAATGCAAGCGGATTGGAAGTCACCGTGTTGGAAACCTAGAGCCCAGTGGTTTCAGTCACTCTATGAGAAGCAGCACGGATAGAACACGGGCCTGGGAGTCAGAAGGACCTGGGTTCTAATCCCGACTCCTCTACTTGTCTGCTGTGTGACCGTGGGCAAGGTACTTTATTTCCCTGGGCCTCGGTCACCTCATCTTGAAAATGGGGGGTTAGGGCTGTGATCCCTATGTGAGACGGGGACTGTGTCCAACCCGATAAGCTTGTGATGGGTGAATTCATTCATTCGATGGTATTTATTGAGCGCTTACTGGGTGCGGGGCGCTGTACGAAGCGCTTGGAAAGTACAATTCAGCAACAGAGAGAGACGATCCCTGCCCGCAACGGGCTCACAGTCTACAAAGAGGGAGACAGGCATCCAAACAAGTAAACAGGCAAGATAAGCTTGTTTGGCCCCCTGCGCTCAGTACAGTGTCTGGCACATAGTAAGCGCGGAAGAAATACCAAAAAGGGGTAAAATCAGATTACTGTAAATTGGTTTTATCATTTTCTAAAATTATGTGTAGCACCGTCTGAAGACAAAGCATAGCTACGATCAAAATGGTGCAATTTCTCTTAAAACGGGCGTATCCCTAGCAGACTTGGCTAACACCAGCTGTTAATGTAGCATTTATTTTTTAAAAACTGTTAAATCCTTTCAGGGTAGGAATTATTTCCACCAACCCGATTGTATCGGACCCTCCCAAGCACTTCAGTAAAGTGCTCTGCACACATTGAACTTGGGCAAGTCACTTAACTTCTCTGGGCCTCAGTTCCCTCATCTGTAAAATGGGGATTAAGACTGTGAGCCTCATGTGGGACAACCTGATGACCCTGTATCTCCCCCAGCGCTTAAAACAGTGCCCTGCACATAGTAAGCGCTTAACAAATACCAACGTTATCATTATTGAACGTTCAAATATCATTGAATTCATTCAGTCGTAATTCACTCAATTGTATTTATTGAGCGCTCGAATGACTGAACTGGTCCCTTTTCCGGATGTCTGAATTGTTAGACTTTTAGAACGATTTCCTTTCTTATTTCGAATAATGCAGCGGACCAGAAACATTCTAACTCAGTGTAGTCAAATCCCTCTTCAAACTCGATTTTTTGTTCTTGAAATAATTCGTTTTTTCTAAATTATTGGGTCAGGGGGATTTAGGAAGGTAGAATCACAGTCGGACTTTTCTGGATATGCTGGCGACATATTGTCTTCTCCCAGGCGTTTGGTAGAGTGCTCTGCACACAGCACTCAATAAGTACAGTCGATTGATAGGCTGTTGAGAGAATGTTCATTCAATAGTATTTATCGAGCGCTTACTCTGTGCAGAGCACTGTACTAAGCGCTTGGAATGGACACATCGGTAACAGATAGAGACAGTCCCTGCCCTCTGACGGGCGCACGGTCTAATCGGGGGAGACGGACGGACGAGAGCAATGGCGATAAATAGAATCGAGGGGATGAACATCTCATTAAAACAATAGCAAATAAATAGAATCAAGAGCAGATCAATAGAATCAAGAGAATGCGTCAGGCACTCTCCTAAGCGCTGGGGTAGGTACAAGGTAATTGGGTTGGACCCAGTCCCCGGCCCACATTGGGCTCGCAGTCTTAATCCCCATTTTACAGCTGAGGTAATTGAGGCACTAGAAGTGAATTGCCCAAGGTCACACAGCAGAATTATGGCACGATCACGATTAGAACCCAGGTCCTTCTGACTCCCGGACCTGTGCTCTCTCCAGTCGCCGAATGAGCTGTTACCCTAAGCTCCCGGTCGGGAGGGAACGTGTTTCTTGTATCCTACTCTCCCGAGCGCTTTAGTACAGCGGTCTGCGCATAGTAAGTGCTCGGTAAATACAACTGAAGGACTGAACGTTTACTGCGCACTTACCGTGGGCAGAGCACTGTGCTGAGCTTCCGGAAAAGTACAGTGCAGTAGTCCAGAGCCTAAATTCAAAGAGGCAGTGTGGCCTAGTGGATAGAGCTCGGGCCTGGGAGTCAGAAGGATCTGAGTTCTAATTCCCGGGTCTGCCGCGTGATCTTGGGCAAGTCTCTTCACTTTTCTGTGCATCAGTTATCTGTAAAATGAGGATTAAGATTGGGAGTCGTATGGACGCAGGGAGTGTGTCCAGCCTGATTCGCTCGTATCCACCCCTGCGCTTAGGACAGTGGCCGGCACATCGTAAGCACTTAACAGATACCCCTATTATTATTATTATTAATAAATTCCTGCCCACGAGGAGCTTACAGATGGAGAAAGACAAACAATAATAATAATTCTGGTATTTAAGTGCTTACTATCTGGCAAGCACGCTTCTAAGCGCCGGGGTAGATACAGGGTAATCAGGTTGTCCCACGTGGGGCTCACGCTTTTAATCCCCATTTTACAGATGAGGCGACTGAGGCCCAGAGAAGTGAAGTGACTTGCCCGAGGTCACACAGCAGAGGTGGGGCGGAAGTGGGATTAGAACCCACAACCTCTGACTCCCATGCTTGGGCTCTTTTCCACCAAGCCACGCTGCTTATAATAACAATAATAATAATACTGATGGTATTTGTTAAGCGCTTACTATGTGCAGAGCCCTGTTAATAATAATGTTGGTATTTGTTAAGCGCTTACTATGTGCCGAGCACCGTTCTAAGCGCTGGGGGAGATACGGGGGAATCAGGTTGTCCCACGTGAGGCTCGCGGTCCCCATTTTACAGAGGAGGTAACTGAAGCGCAGAGAAGTGAAGTGACTCGCCCACAGTCGCACAGCTGCCAAGTGGCAGAGCCGGGATGCGAACCCATGACCTCTGACTCCCAAGCCCGGGCTCTTTCCATTGAGCCACGCTGCCGTACGTTCTGTGGGGCTGGGTGAGTATTCCAGCTCTGCCACTCGTCTGCTGGGTGGCCTTGGGTAAGTCACTTCACATCTCTATGCCTCAGTTGTCTTATGCCGTCGAGTCGTCTCCGACCCGTGGCGACACCACGGACCCATCTCTCCCAGAACGCCCGCTCTCCGTCTGCCATCGTTCCGGTAGTGGATCCGCAGGGTTTTCTCGGTCAAAATCCGAAAGCGGTTGACCCTCGTCTCCTTCCGCGCCGTCGACTGGAGTCTCCGCCCTCGACTCTCTCCCGCGCCGCCGCCGCCCGGCACGGGGGGGTTTCGACTGGTAGCCGACGGGCCGCCGCCCGCTAGCCACCGGCCGAGCCGGGAATGGATCGGACGGGCCCCCGCTCCGCTCTCCCTCCCGTAGTCGAGACTGGTAAGGTACTGGAAACTCTCCAGGTGCCATCCTGAGAGACGGTGCCTCAGTTCCCTCATCTGTAAAACGGGGATGGAGACCGTGAGGCCCACATGGGACGGGGACCGCGTCCGGCCCGGTTTGCCGGTATCCACCCAGCGCTGAGTACAGTGCCCGGCACCTAGTAAGCGCCTACCAAATACTATAATTATTATTAAAGCGTGGCTCAGTGGAAAGAGCACGGGCTCGGGACCCAGAGGTCATGGGTTCGAATCCCGGCTCTGCCACTTGTCAGCTAGGTGACTGTGGGCAAGTCACTTCACTTCTCCGGGCCTCAGTTCCCTCGTCTGGAAAATGGGGATTGAGACTGGGAGCCTCACGTGGGACAACCCGATGACCCCGTATCTCCCCCAGCGCTTAGGACAGTGCTCGGCACATAGTAAGCGCTTAACAGATACCGGCATTATTATTATTAAAGTACTTAGGTGATGGAGAGGGAAGGCCGGATAAGAGCCTCGTGGACGAGAGCTGCTTTTAGGAGGGTTTTGAAGGTGAGGAGGGGGGTGGACTATCATTCATTCATTCAATAGTATTTATTGAGCGCCTACTATGTGCAGAACACTGTACTAAGTGCTTGGAATGTACAAATCGGCAGCAGATAGAGACAGTCCCTGCCCTTCGACGGGCTTACATCTAATCGGGGGAGATATCAGATACGAGGGGGGACAGGTTCCAGGCCAGAGGGTGGAGGGGCCATCGTTTTTACGAGACGTTCTTCCCCTCGACTCTATTTACTGCCATCGTTCTCGTCCGCCCGTCTCCCCCGATCAGACCGTGAGCCCGTCATACGGCAGGGACCGTCTCTATCTGTTGCCGACTCGTTCGTTCCGAGCGCTTAGTACAGTGCTCTGCACATAGTGAGCGCTCAATAAATACTATTGAATGAATGAAAGGTGGGTGAGGGGCTGGTGGTGGGATAGATGAGATGGAGGTGGATGCCATCGTTCCCGTCCGTCCGTCTCCCCCGATCAGACCGTGAGCCCGTCAAACGGCAGGGACCGTCTCTATCTGCTGCCGACTCGTTCGTTCCGAGCGCTTAGTACGGTGCTCTGCACATAGTGAGCGCTCAATAAATCCTATTGAATGAATAAGGGGTGCGGATCGGGTAATGGGAGAGCGGTGAGGTAGGAAGGGGAGAGCTGATCGAGTGCCTTAAAGTCGCCGGCGAGGCGTTTCTCTTTGACGGTGCTCAGCGCGCGGTAAGCGCTCGATAAATGCGATCGAACGAATGAATTTGGAGTCGACGGGCAGCCATTGGAGGTTCTTTTGAGGAATGGGGGAGACAAGGACTAAACATTTTCCAGGCAGCGCTCGGGTACGGATCGGAGAAGGGAGAGACGGGAGGTTGGGAGAACGGGATACGATAAACGCTCGGATCGGCGTGTGGCGGCTTGGATGGAGAGGAAGGGCTGGATCGTAGAGCTGGGAAAGTAGAACTGCCTTTTGGAAAGTTCCCCCTCCACCTTGGTATTTGCAGATTTCATTGTTCTCACCACTCGGAGTCTTTAGTCGGAGCTAGCGGTTATTTCAGTAACTCTAATTTTAAGGCGCTTTCCGAAAAGCGGCATACTTTATATCTCCTCTTCTGTACCGAACCTTTCCCCCAAGTCATTGCCCGCTGAATTGAGTTTTTAATGATAATAATGTTGGTGTTTGTTAAGCGCTTACTATGTCCCAAACACCGTTCTAAGCGCTGATTTTGCCCCCAAGATGTAATGGTCTAGAATTTAGTGGGGAGTTCCTTGTGTCGTAGCATATCTGTGTTTTCTGAACTGGTACTTTTTCAAAGCCAGTATCATCACGGTTCCTGGAAGGGATGACGGCAGAATGGAAATTGGCCGGAGTCTTCTTGGCTTGCGATCAGAAGGACCTGGGTTCTAATCCTGCCTCCGCCACCGGCTCCTCAGCCTGTTAGGGGATGTTGCCTCGGAAGGCCATTTACTACTGACCCAGGCTGACTGTGGTTCAGACTTTTCTCTCCTTTATCAGCCTCGTTCTTTTTATATAATAATTATAATATGTGTTAAGCGCTTATTACGTGCCAGGCACTTTACTGAGCGCTGGGGTGGATACAAGCAGATTGGGTTGGACACAGTCCCTGTCCTACGTGGGGCTCACGGGCTCGATCCCCATTTGACAGATGAAGTAACCGAGGCACAGAGAAGTGAAGTCGCTTGCCCAAGGTCACCCAACAGACAAATGGCAGAATCAGGATTAGAACCCATGACCTTTTGATTCCCGGGCTCATGCTCTATCCGCTTCACCATGCTGCTTCTCAATGATCATTATATACCTCGATATCCTTTGCAAATTTAAAGCAAGGCCTTAAAAACAGTTTATCCTAAGCCTCCCGTCTTCTGTTCATAAGGGACTGAGCATTTTCGTCGTGTCGGACAAGCTCTTAGTATGTGTCAAACACTGTTCTAAGCACTGGGGTAGAAACAAGTTAATTAGTTCGGACACAGTCCCCGTCCCACATGAGGCTCGCAGAGTAAGTAGGAGGAAGAACGGGTTATCCCCATTTTACGGTTGAGGGAACCGAGTCGCAGAGAAGTGAAGTGACTTATCCAAGGTCACACAGCAAGCGGTTGGCCGAATTGGGATTTGAACTCAGGTCTTCGGACCCCCAGGCCAGCGCACTTTCCACTAGGTCGTGCTGCCTCTCTTTCTCCCGCAGCGGCCGCCTGAGGCTCGGTCAGCGGGTGTCAGGATGAGGGGAGAGTATCCCAGCTCTGCCACTTGTCGGCTGTGTGACTGTGGGCGAGTCACTTAACTTCTCTGTGCCTCAGTTCCCTCATCTGTAAAATGGGGATTAAGACTGTGAGCCCCACGTGGGACAACCTGATTCCCCTGTGTCTACCCCAGCGCTTAGAACAGTGCTTGGCACATAGTAAGCGCTTAACAAATACCAACATTATTATTAATACCCTATCCTTTTCCGTGGCTCGGTGGAAAGAGCCCGGGCTTGAGAGTCAGAGGTCACGGGTTCGAATCTCCGCTCTGCCACTTGTCAGCTGTGTGACTGTGGGCAAGTCACTTCACTTCTCCGGGCCTCAGTTCCCTCATCTGTAAAATGGGGATGAAGACTGTGAACCCTATGTGGGACAACCTGATTGCCCTGTATCTCCCCCAGCGCTTAGAACAGTGCTCTGCACATAGTAAGCGCTTAACAAATGCCAACATTATTATTATTATTATTATTATTATCTGGGCCTGCCGAATCAATTAGAAGCCAGGCAAGCGGTGGCAAACCCTGTATCCGTGGTAACAGGGTGCCAGGGTGGCTTGGCAGGTGGAGCGTGGGCCCGGGTTCTCATCCCCGATCTGCCAATTGCTTGCTGTGTGACCTTGGGCAAGTCACAAGTGGCAAGAGCCCGGGCTTCGGAGTCAGAGGTCGTGGGTTCTAATCCTGGCTCCGCCAATTATCATCTGTGTGACTTTGGGCAAGTCACTTCACTTCTCTGGGCCTCAGTGACCTCATCAGGAAAATGGGCATGAAGACTGAGCCCCAGGTGGGACAACCTGATGACCTGGTACCCCAGTACTTAGAACAGTGCTTGGCACATAGTAAGCGCTTGAGAAATATCATCATTATTACTCGGGGCCTCACGTCCCTCAACTGTAAAAGGGGGATAAAATACCTGCTCTCCTTCTTATTTAGGCTGTGAGCACGGTGAGGAATGGGCCGTGCCCGACCTTATTGGCTCCTACCTACCCCAGTGCTTGGGACAGCGTTTTGACACACAGTGAGTGCTTAACAAGTACCATATAACAAAAAAAAAAATTAAAAACCAAAGGCTTTTTGCTTCTTCCAGATTGAATCATGGCAAAAGGATCTAGGAAAAAATAGCCCCGTTAGGTGGCTTAGGAGTCGTCATCGTTATGCCCGATGTGGACTCTGTTAAAAATTCAACTTTTATTCTGGGTAGACACAGCTTTGTGTGGAATAAATGTCATCCCATCAAGGCTGACCTTTTATCGCACCTACTGGGATATTAAGGAAGTCCATCGTGAAACAATCATAGGTTTTTCCAGGGATTCTGCCTAAACTTGCTTTTGTTCCATATTGGTTCAAGCGTCTAGGTCGATTTATTTGTGCCCAGAGTGTATAAATGGTTTAATATTTACTCCAACCCACTTCACTGTGCTCTTTTCTCATAATACGGCTGTTTGCAAGCGAGCTGCCATAGCTGAGAAATTACTCAAAAGCAGCGTGGTTTAGTGGATAAGAGCCCGGGACTGGGAGTCAAGAAGGACCTGGGTTCTAATCCCCTCTCCGCTAATTGTCTGCTGTGTGACCTTGGGCAGGTCACTTCTCTGTGCCTCAGTTCCCTCATCTGTAAAATGGAGATTCAGAGTGTGGGCCCCATGTGGGACAGGGGCTGTGTCCAACCTGATTAACTTATATCTATGGCAGTGCTTAGAGCAGTGCTGGGCACATAGTAAGTGCCTAATAAATGCCATAATCATTATTTTTATATGTGGTTGCCTGCCTAGACCTTTCTCCCTGCCTTACAAACCTACATTCTTTCTGTATGCGATTAGTAATTTTCAGATTCTTCTTGTATGTCTGTCCCTATTAGCCCAGGATGCAGGATTTTTTCTCATTCTAATAATCTATTATTCTCTATTTAGTGTCTTACAGTCCATGTCTCTACTTGTTGCCAAATTGTACTCTCCAAGCGCTTAGTACAGTGTTCTGCACACAGTAAGCTCTCAATAAATGTGATTGAATGCATGAATGAAGTTTTCTCACATTCCATAAGGTCTCCGTTTTGTAGCATCTGACAATACACGGTTTTGCATGAACTTGTCGTTTTTCTCCTGAAGAATATTAACAATAATGGTAAGGCCGGAGAATAGTAGCAACAGAAAGAGACAATGATTGCCAAAGTATTAGAGGATTTTAATTTACCTTCACACCGATTATTCCCTCTTAGGAAATACATCTTTTAGACATCAGGCCCTTTGAACCCGGTCATCAAAACATCCGCCAAAGTGAGATTTTTTCATGGAACACATTAGGAGGGGAGCACAGCACTTGAATATGTTTCTGTAATTAATTTTTTAATGTCTGTCTCCCCGTCTAAACCGTAAGCTCCTTGTAGGCAGGTAATATGTCTACTAAATCTGTTTTATTTTGCTCTCCCAAGCACAGTATCGTGTCCTGCACATGGTAATAATAATAATAATAATAATGTTGGTATTTGTTAAGCGCTTACTATGTGCCGAGCACTGTTCTAAGCGCTGGGGTAGACATAGGGGAATCAGGTCGTCCCACGTGGGGCTCACAGTCTTAATCCCCATTTTACAGATGAGGGAACTGAGGCACAGAGAAGTTAAGTGACTCGCCCACAGTCACACAGCCGACAAGTGGCAGAGCTGGGATTCGAACTCATGAGCCCTGACTCCAAAGCCCATGCTCTTTCCACAGAGCCACGCTGCTTCTCATGGTAACACTCACTAGGTAGGATTGAAGGGGAAGGACACGCCAATAAATCTTTAGTTTGAAAGAAAAAGGCGATCTTAAGCAATCGACTAAAAAGCCGTAGAAAGTATAATATGAGAGTTTTAGGGATCTCACTGAAACTAGACGTTCTGCCATCTCTGCCTAAGTAGATTATAGAAGCTAAGGGAAAGAACCTGGACCTGGAAGTCGGAAGGTCCTGGGTTCTAATTCCAGATCCACCACTTGTCTGCTGTGTGATCTTGGGCAAGTCACGTAACTTCTCTAGGCCTCAGTTCCCTTATCTGCAGAATGGGGATTCGGTACCTGTTCTCTCTTCCACTTAGACTGAGAGCACCATGTGGGGCTTGATATCCTGTATTGACCCCAGCACTTAGTACGGTGCTTGACAAATAGAAAGCAATTAACAAATGCCACTCTGATTATTATTATTCATTCATTCAATCATAGTTATTGAGCACTTACCGAACGCAGAGCACCGTACTAAGTGCTTGGGGAAGTACACTACAACAATAAAGAGTGACATTCCCTGCCCACAACGAGCTCGCGGTCTAGTGTGAGGGAGACAGACAAAAATACGAGTAAATAAAATCACAGGTATGTACATAAGCGCTTTAAGGCTGGGACGAGTAAATAAAATTACAGGTATGTACGTAAGCGCTTTAAGGCCGGGACGGGGGAAAAGCAAAGGGATAAATAAAATGACAGATGGACATGAGTGCTTTGGGGACGGGAGGGGGGAGGAATAAAGGGAGCAAGTCAGGGTGACGCAGAGGGAGTGGGGGATGAGGAAAAGTAGGGTTTAGTCTGGGAGGGCTTCTTGGAGGCTTTGAAGTTGGGGAGAATGGTTGTCTGTTGGATTTCAGGAGGGAGGGCGTTCCAGCCCAGAGGCAGGATGTGGGTTAGGGGGTCGATGGCGGGACAGGTGAGATGGAGGCACAGTGAGAAGGTTGGCATTAGAGGAGTCAAGTGTGTGGGCTGGGTTGGAGAAGTAGAGAAGCAAGGTGAGGTAGGAGGGGCAAGGGGTTGGAGTGTTTTAAAGCCAACGGAGAGGATTTTTTTGGTTTGATATGCAGGTGGATGGGCAACCATCGGAGTCTTTGAGGAGCGGGATGACCTGTCCGGAACGTTTTTGTAGAAAAATGAAGGATGGACTGGAGCCGGGGAGAGGCAGGAGGCCGGGAAGTCAGCGAGAAGGCTGATGCGGGAATCCAGGTGGGATAGAAGTGATTGCATTAGCGTGGTCGCAGTTTGGATGGAGAGGAAAGGGCGGATCGTAGCGATGTTGTGAAGGTGGGACCGACAGGATTTGGTGTCGGATTGAATACGTGGGTTGAATGAGCGAGAGGAGTCAAGGTTAACGCCAAGATTACGGGTTTGTGAGACGGGAAGGTTGGCGGTGCCGTCTACGGTGATGGGAAAATCGGGGGGAGGACTGCCTTTATTATTATCACCGTTGTAATTATCAGTTATACCCTAATCAATCTTTCTCTTCTCCAAAGTCATTCAGCAATTAAGTGAGGGAAAATGTAGTTCAAAAGCAGGCCTCTCCCAGTTCCCATGAAATAGACGTTTCCGCTTGCTGCTGCTCATTCAAGAATGGGAATCGGTCCAAACCAGAAACGGTCCAACACTCACCCCAAGCTATTAACCAAGCGTTCATCACGTGTGCAGATGGCGGATGTTAGAAAGAAATGGACATCAGAAAACCGTCTCCGTCGCTCTAGGATCTTTTTATTTTTAAAATCGGCCGCTCTGACAAAGCTTGTGATTCCTAACGGGTTTCATTTGAAAACCATCGCTCTAGGATCTTTTTATTTTTAAAATCGGCTGCTCTGACAGAGCTCGCGATTCCTAACAGGATTCATTTGAAAAGCCACGGGATTGGGATATAATGAAAAGTCACCTTAGTGAGATAGAAAGAAGCGTGTGTATCTTTGAACCGCTCGGGCTACCATTCTATACAAGTCCTCTTATAAGTATCGATAATTCAAACTTGGTTACAAGTAAAGAGCGGTAGAGCTTGGAAATCGGCGAATCCGTAACTTCTACTTTACTTTTTTTTTTAATGCCTCGGTTCAGGTAGAATCTTGTTTTTCCAGCTACAAATCCAGCAAAGGTTGATGGGTAACTCGGTGCTTAGTACAGTGCCCGGCACGTAGTGAGCACCGAACAGATATCTTTAAAAGAACCTCAAAAAAAGCATGATATCAGGATACGTTCATTTATTCAGTCGTATTTATCGAGCGCTTACTGCGTGGAGAACACCGTACTCAGCGCTTGGGAAGTATAATTCAGCAACAAAGAGAGACGATCCCTGCCCACAACGGGCTCACAGTGGAAAATTAGGGACTGCCATGATCCAGTCCAGCAGCGTTCAAAATGACCCATTAGTGGTGGAAAGACCAGGGGACAGGCCCACGCAACGTGGCCGAATTTTGGGCCATCACAGGGGAGCACTTCATTGGTTACGTCGGAGGCTGTCGCGTCGCGAAGCCTCCGGGCCGCCTCACTGCCCCCCTCCTTTCTTCTTGGCCGTATCCCGTCTTGCCCCTTCGGAGCCAGCTCTGACAGACTCGGGGGCTTAACTTGTTCTTTCTGAATGCTGGCTGCCCATCACTATCCATTTCCGGGACAGGGTAAACCCACCCCTTGTAGCCTTACGCGGATCGAGACCAAAATGGGTAAATCTTTATGCGTTTATTAGGAGGAGGGGAAGACCACGCAGGCTAGGGGAACGAATAAAGAGTGATTCAGAGAATTTGAGATTTGCCGAAGAGTAAAGAACAAACAAATCCGCCTTGGATCTAGGAGGTGAAGGAGGTGGTTATCTAAAAGCCGACGTGATTCAGCAAACTGCTCTGGCCACTTGTTTCCTCTAAGGTGGAACTGTTGTGCACAGAACCTGGAACGGTTTACCCACTCCTTCCCTTATAGAGGTGAAGATAAACTTTCCCGGTGAGGTGAACCTTATTTTTCCGGCCAGCTAAAGGATCGACAGAGGGGAGTTGCGAGTCCAAACAAATTAATGACAGGCCTTTTCAATTAACAGTCAATAATCACTGACCAACTAAACTACTCGAGAATCCCTATGGACAATTATTTCAAATAAGCCCATTGTTGGATTAGGGATTGTCTCAATTTGTTGCCGAATTGTGCTCTCCAAGCGCTTAGTACAGTGCTCTGCACACAGTAAGCACTCAATAAATAAGATTGAATGAATGAAATAACATACTCAAAATATGCTATATTAGTATTGAGATGTTGATTTACCTCAATCTCCTCAGAGAGCTTGAGGGGGAGGGGAGGGGAGGGGCTGTTGAGGGGAGATGCAGTTTTCCTCCCTTCCCTACACAGGTAAGTCAGTCGATCGTATTTATTGAGCGCTTACTGTGTGCAGAGCACCGTACTAAGCGCTTGGGAGAGTACAATATAATAGACACATTTCCAGTCCCTCTCTCTTTCCGTTTATGGCATAGTGGATAGAGCGTGGGCCTGGGAGTCAGAGGTCACGGGTTCTAATCCTGGCTCCACCACTTCTTGGCTGTGTGACCTTGGGCAAGTCACTTCACTTCTCTGTGCCTCAGTGACCTCAGCTGGAAAATGGAGATTGAGACGGTGAGCCTCACGTGGGACAGGGACTGGGTCCGACCCGATTTGCCTGTACCTACTCCAGCCTGGCACATAGTAAGCACTTAACAAATACCATAACATTAACGATCATTATTATTATTATTATTATTCTCAGAGTTTCCCTGTGCCGCTGCTGACACCACCCCCTAGCAAACCTCGAGCTACCCTCATCCTACTATACCACTTGTCTAAGGAGAAATTAATCTGGAGATGACATTCAGGTAAATAGGATAGGCTTCTGTCAAGTTACATAACGCCGGCTCCGACTGTTTAGCGGTCTCCTTTTTTCAGGGAAAGTAGCAGAGCTGTGATTTCAGTGACATCCGCTCTACCCGCCCTAGGATCCTCTGTGCGTGTTTGGTCCGGGAGGTCTTCGGATAACTCGGTTCGTAGCCTAATGCGAGGTCATCTGGAAACCACAGCTACTTAATGCAGGGGGCTCCTCTGACATCGTTCAAATCGGGATAGAAATACCACAAGCAACTATTCCCTCAAACTTTTAAATCTTAGAATTATAGCTAATCCCAGAATTATGGCACATCCTGAAAAAAAGATCTAACAAAGGATCAGCTGGGAGTTATCCCACCAGTGACCTCAGATTTTCTAATCCTGGCTCCGCCACTTGTCTGCTGTGTGACCTTGGACAAGTGACTTCATTTCTCTGGGTCTCAGTCACCTCATCCGTAAAAGGGGGATTGAGACTATGAACCCCATCGTGGGACGGGGACCGTGTCCAACCCGATTTGCTTGTATCCACCCCAGCCCTTATGCCTGGCACCTAATAATTGCTCAACAAATATCACAATTATTATTAGCCTTCTCCTTTTTCAGTTTCTTAGGTTTGCATGACAAGAAGTCCCATTGCAAGATCTTTAACCTGCTGCTGCTTCATTACAGTAGTTATAAGTTTCCTCATCTGTAAAATGGGGGTTCAATCCCTGTTCTCTCTCCTATTTAGACTCTGAGTCCCGTGTGGACAGGCACTGATTCCCTTGTATCTGCCCCAGGGCTTAGAGCAGTGTCTGTCACAGAGTGCTTAACAAATACCGTAGTTATTAGTTGCCTTCATCCCTATCGGCTCCGCGCTTGAGCCATTTCTGTGGTCAGGGAATGCGTCTACCAACCCGTCAGATTGTACTCTCCCAAATGCTTAGTATGGTGCTCTACACACACAGTAAGCGCTCAGTAAATACCATTGATCAATTGATCTCCACCAACAGTGGCCTCGAACAGGTCAGAAGAATAATCTTCCCAACAGAAGGGCTGTTTCCTCCCAACTAGTAACAGGCTCCCTCTTTTCCAGAACTTCAGATTAGATGCTATTTTTGTAACTAAAGTTTCCCCACACATTATGCAATCATTTAGCAAATATCCGTGTTGTGACTTTTTCCCAGTTTTTAGTTTGTGTCTCAAATACTTGATATGAAAACTGCTCGATGACTCAGGCCTCGGTCTTGTCCAGCCTGTATTAGTACTCTGGTCTTGTTAAACACTAGAAAGTCGGTTCAGTCCAGCTTGTGTTAAAACCCTGATTGTTGGGAGGGGGAAAGCTGTAGAGGGTTACTCTTTTAGAAAAGCACGAGACCTTTCATCACCTTACAGCCCCAAAACGCGCAAAACCTCACCAAATAACAATAAATTTCTGAAATGCAAAGATCTTGCAGTTACCCTTTAAATAATTCTGACTTCAATTGGGAGATTTGATGCTACAGGCAATAATTCCTTTAAGTATTTCCAGCAGACTAACCTTCTAGATGGTAAGCTCCTTGTGGGCAGGAAAGCTATCCGCCAACTCTGATGTACTCTTCCTAGCGCTTAGTACAATGTTCTGCACATAGTCAGCACCCAATAAATGCCACTGGGGATGATGGAGAAGCAGCGTGGCCTAGTGGAAAGAGCCTGGGTCTGTGAGACAGAGGACCTGGCCTCTAATTCCAGCTCTGCCACGTATCTGCCGTGTGACCTTGGGCAAGTCACTTAACTTGTCTGCGCCTCAGTTCCCTCATCTGCAAATGGGGATTCAAACCCTATGCTCCCTTCTACTTAGGATGCGAGGCCCATGTGGGACCTGATTATCTTCTATCTACACCAGCGCTTAGAACAGTGTTTGACACATACTAAGTGCTTAGTACCAGAAGTAATAATATTGTGATGATGATGATGATGACGACTAATGAGAAGATTGTTTTCTGGGTCAAGATTAAGGAAGCACTGCTCATTTTACTCTTTTACTGAGTTATATGGGGAAAACTCTGTCCAAAAATTATGCTTTAATCTAGAGGATTTTTACAGCGGATTTCTCTTGGAAAAAACACCCACCCTAATTCAGGAAGAAGAGAGAAGGGCCTACTTGAAAGTGAGTCTGTTGTTGGGTAGGGATTGTCTCTATCTGTTGCCCAATTGGACTTAACAAGCGCTTAGTACATTGCTCTGCACACAGTAAGCGCTCAATAAATACGACTGAATGAATAAAAGAGGAGGGAAACGAAGTGCGACAGAGCAGAAACGCGTACAGAGAAAAGAACCGGGCCCAAATTAAAGGCAACATCCAACAGAGGAAGTAGATACAGGGAACTAGTAAAAGTGAAGTAGTATTTTTATGCTGGCAGGATGTTCCAGAGGCTGAAGAGCCCTAGACTGTAACCTTGTTGTGTCTGTTACAGTGTTACTATAGTGTACTCTCCTAAGCATTTAGTACAGTCCTCTGCCTACAGTAAGTGCTCAGTAAATATGATTAAGCTCTAGAACCAGTATTAATAGCAGCCAGAAAGAAAACTTGTGCCCAATACAAAAACACACTTTGAGTGTGGGGAGATCTTTTTTTGTGGCTATGGTTCTCTATGGGCTCATTATTAAGATAGCCTCAAACAATGAACAACTTTCATTCCTTATCCGTGAAAGGGGAGACTCAATTACCCTGTTCTCCCTCCTACTTGGACTGTGAGCCCCACGTGGGACAGGGGCTGGGTCCCACCTGATTAATTTGAATCTCCCTAGCGCTTAGAACAGCGCTTTACCCATGGCAAGTGCTTAACAAATATAAGAATAATCGTAATGATGCTGTTTTCCAAAGAAGACTTGATACTATTTGTCACTTTGATGCATCTTTGGGTGCTTGCTTCCTTCCTTCCCAAAGTTTGGAGACGTTGGGACAGGGATTGTGTCCAATCCAATTACCTTGTATCTACCCCAGCGCTTAGGACAGTGCCTGGAACATACTAAGTGCTTACCAAGTACTGCAGATATCTATATATTGCATATAGATGTTTGTATATATATATATATAAATACATATCTATTTATACATTATATATAGATGTGTGTATATGACTATATAAATGCATATATATTTATATATTGTATGTAGATAATAATAATAATGGTACTTGTTAAGTGCTTACTATGTACCTAGCATTATTCTAAGTGCTGGGGTAGATACAAGTTATCAAGATTGGACAGAGTCCCTGTCCCACACTGGGCTCACACTCTTAATCCCCATTTTTTACCTATGGGGTAACTGAGGCACAGAGAGGTTAAGTGATTTACCCAAAGTCATACGGCAGACAAGTGGCAGAGCAGGGATTAATATCGATGACCTTCTGACTCCCAGGCCCGGGCTCTATCTACTAAGCCATGCTGCTTCGCAACATAACTGTGGTGCTTGTTAAGTGTTTACTATGTGCCAGGCACTGTATTAAGCATTGGGATGGATAGAAGTAAATCGGGTTGGACACAGTCCCTGTCCCACATGGGGTCACAGTCTCAATCCCCATTTTACAGATGAGGTAACTGAGGCACAGAGAAATGGACTTCCCCAAGGCCACACAGCAGACAAGAGGTGGAGCTGGGATTAGAATCCATGAACTTCTGACTCCCAGGCCCGTGCTCTATAATAATAATAATGTTGGTATTTATTAAGCGCTTACTATGTGCAGAGCACTGTTCTAAGCGCTGGGGGAGATACAGGGTCATCAGGTTGTCCCACATGAGGCTCACAGTCTTAATCCCCATTTTCCAGATGAGGGAACTGAGGCACCGAGAAGTGAAGTGACTTGCCCACAGTCACACAGCTGACAAGTGGCAGAGCCGGGATTCGAACCCATGACCTCCGACTCCCAAGCCCGGGCTCTTTCCACTGAGCCACGCTGCTATCCACTAAATAGTTCTCTATATAAATACATATGCATGTATTTACATATATATTGATAGATATTTGTATATCTATCTCTATATAAATACACACACATATATCTATACATATGTATATTTACTCTTGTCTCTGTTTTTTTTTTGGTGCCTTTAGGTTAAGTTTCAAAAATCTTATTACAAGAACAGTAAAGTTATTTAACATTTACATTTCTTTGTTCGGTACTTCCATCCGTATTTGGTGCCGTTTGATTTGAACGTACAGGTTAATTATTTTGATTTTTTCTTGTGGAGTGTCAGGTTTGGCAGAAAAAGCTGCCTCTGACATCTCATACTAAGGTGGCAAACAACAGGGTCAGGGAAAACCTGGGATATCTTTTTTTTTTCCCTCAGAAGTTGCAATATGGCCGAGCGGGTTGGGATAAAGTTTTACCTCCGTAGGAATTCTCCTCTGGAAGAAAAACCACATCGTCACCGAGGAAATTCTGGCAACTACATGATGGTCAGGCGGAGGGTTATGGGAACGGGCAGGTTCTTAAACGGCTTTGAAATCCCGACACCCACTGTTGCTGTTTTAGAGGAGGTTCTGGGGTCGTTGGGAGGCGGTTGGTTTTTGACTAAGATCTCAGTGCCCGAGGGTGCTGGATGCCCTGAAGTAGTTAAGGAATTTATAGCAGAGGTTCACCACAAAGTACCAGACGTTCCGAGCCATCTGCGATCGGGCGATGAAGACCCGCCAGACGATGAGGAAGACAACGGTGTTGAAGAGGTAGTGAATGTTTCTGAGCCTGGAAGGAGGAGGAGAAAGGAATACACCCGGTTAGAAAATTGGCTGGACAAACCTTGGCCTATCTCGTGAGTAGCGAGCGTGGCAGAGAAGCAGCATGGCCTAGTGGCAAGAGCACGGGATTGGGAGTCAGAGGTTGTGGGTTCTAATCCCGACTCCGCCTCTTATCAGTTGTGTAACTCTGGGCAGGTCACTTCACTTGTCTGGGCCTGGTACCTCATCTGTAAAATGGGGATAAAGTCTGTGAACCTCATGTGGGACAGCCTGATTACCTTGTATCTCCCCCCCAGTCCTTAGAACAGTGCTTGGCACATAGTAAACGCTCAACAAATACCATCATTATTCTTCTTCTAGACTGTGAGCCCGTAGTTGGGTAAGGATCGTCTCTATCTGTTGCTGAATTGTACTTTCCAAGCACTTTGCACACAGTAAGTGCTTAATAATTACGACTGAATGAATGGTGGTGGTTTCGAACCTGGAAGAAGGAGAGAGGAATCTATAGCATTAGAAAATTTTATGGAAAGCCTTCAGCTTCTCTTATTAGCAGTGAATGTTTCTGAGTACGGAAGGAGGAGAAAGAAATATATGCAGTTAGAAAATATTATGAACAAACTTGGGCCTATCTGATTAGTAGTGAATGTTCCTGAGCCTGGAAGAAGAAAGAGAAAGGAATATAATAATAATAGTAGCAATAATTATATCTGTTAAGCACTTATTATATGTCAAGCACTGTTTTAAGAGCAGGGGTAGATACAAGATAATCAGGTTGGTCACAGTCCCTGTCCCACACGAGGCTCACAGTCTTAATCCCCATTTTATAATAATAGTACTATTACTACTACTAATAATGGCATATTTTAAGTGCTATGTGCCAGACATGGTACAGAGCGATGAGGTAACTGAGGTGCAGAGAAGTGAAATGACTTGCTCAAGGTCACACAGCAGACAAGGGGGCAGAGCCGGGATTAGAACCCATGGCCTTCTGACTCCTAGGCCCGTGCTCTCTCCACTATACCATGCTGCTTCTCCAAATTCTCTACACTTAGAGAATGTTATGGACAAATTTTGGCCTAGTCTATTAAGTAGTAAATGTTTCTGAGCCTGAAAGGAGGAGGAGTAAGGAATATATCCAGTTAGAAAATTTTATGGACAAACTTGGGCCTACCCTATTATATTGAATGTTTCTGAGCCCGGAAGAAGGAGGAGAAAGGAATATATCCAGTTGGAAAATTTTAAGGACAAACTTGGGCCTACCCTATTATAGTGAACGTTTCTGAGCCCGGAAGAAGGAGGAGAAAGGAATTTATCCAGTTAGAAAATTTTACGGGCAAACTTCGGCCAACCTTATTATAGTGAACGTTTCTGAGCCTGGAAGGAGGAGAAAGGAATATATCCAGTTAGAAAATTTTATGGGCAAACTTCGGCCAACCCTATTATATTGAACGTTTCTGAGCCTGGAAGAAGAATGAGAAAGGAATATATTCAGTTAGAAATACAATGGACCAATCTTGGCCCATCCTATTAGCAGCGAAAGTTTCTGAGCCTGGAAGAAGGAGAGAGGAATCTCTATAGTTAGAAAATGTTATAGACCAACTTTGGCCTATCCTATTAGCGGTGAATCTTTCTGAGCCTCGAAGAAGAAAGGAAAAGAAATATATCCAGTTAGAAAATTTTATGGACATACTTCAGCCTATCCTATCAACTAGTGAAGGTTTCTGAGCCTGGATGTAGAGGAGAAAGGAATATATGCAGTTAGAAAATTTTATGGACATACTTCAGCCTATCCTATCAACTAGTGAAGGTTTCTGAGCCTGGAAGTAGAAGGAGAAAGCAATAGATGCAATTAGAAAATTATATGGACAAACGGCCTATCGTACTAATTCCACCTGTCGCTTTATGGTTCTGGACTTTTTATCCCGATGCCTGTAATCGTATCAAGGCTCCGGGAAGTGTAACATTTGCTCCATCCTGCTCCACCTTTGGGGGTGCAGGTAGGTTCCCCAGCTCGAGAGGAGGCATATGTGAAATGGGGTTGGGGAATAGAGCAAGCTCCCAGTAAATATACACTGTTACACACAGCCAAAGGACATCTTATTTCCCTCTTTTCCTCCTCCTGGTCCTTAGCCAGCATTGTTGAGGAAGCTGAACCAGCGCTTAATAATGCCTGGCACATAGTAAGCACTTAATAAATACCATAATTATTATTATTATTTTTAGAGAGTGCTAGCCAGGGGCAAAGGGCCCAAGGCTAAGAAGCGGCACGGCCTAGGGGATAGAGCCCGGGCCCGCGAGTCAGAATGTTCTGGGTTCTAATCCCGGCTTTGCCCCTGATCTGCTGGGTGGCCAAGGGCAAGTCACTGCACTTCTCTGGGGTTCTGTTCCCTCATCTGTCAAACGGGGATTAAGACTGTGCGCTCCATGTGGGACACAGACCGATTAGCATTTTCCACTGGGCCACACTGCTGCGCAACGTCCTGTCCTTAGACTTGGATCCTTGAATCATCTCTATCGGTTGCCGAATTGTACTTTCCAAGCACTTACTACAGTGCTCTGCACACAGTAAGCGCTCAATAATTACGATTGAATGAATGAATGAATCATTACATCCTTCCACACAGTCATCAGTTTCTATTCAATCGTATTTATTGAGCCCTTACTGTGCGCAGAGCACTCTACTAAGCACTCGAGAAGTACAATTCAGCAACAAAGAGAGACAATCCCTGCCCACAACGGGCTCACAGTCTAGAAGGGGGAGACAGACATCAAAACAAGTGACTAGGCATCAATGGCCTCAATATAAATAAGTAGAACTATACATCTATATATATACACATCATTAATAAAAGAAATAGAATAATAAATATGTATGTATAGACACAAGTGGTATGGGGAAGGGAAGGGGGTAGAGCAGAGGGAGGGAGTCGGGGCGATGGGAAGGGGAGGAGGAGCAGAGGAAAGCGGGGGTTCGGTCTGGGAAGGCCTCCTGGAGGAGGTGAGCTCTCAGTAGGGCTTTGAAGAGGGGAAGAGAATGAGTTTGGCGAAGGTGAGGAGGGAGGGCGTTCCGGGACCGCGGGAGGACGTGGGCTAGGGGTTGACAGCGGGATAGGTGAGAATGGGGGACGGTGAGGAGGTGAGCGGCGGCAGAGGAGCGGAGCGTGCGGGCTGGGCAGTGAAAGGAGAGAAGGGAGGTGAGGTAGGAGGGGGCAAAGGGGATGGACAGCTTTGAAGCCAAGAGTGAGGAGTGTCTGTCCAACGAGGTCACTGGGGGAGTCTGCGAATCATCATTATTATCATTATTATAACCATTATCGTTATTATGGTATTTGTGGAGCACTCACTGTGGGTCAAGCACTGTTCTAAGCGCTGCAGTAGATGCAAGTTAATTAGGTCAGACACAGCCCTTGGTGCACATCGGACTCACAGTCTAAGTAAGAGGGAGAGTACGTATCGAATCCCCGTTTTAGAGTTGAAGACACCGAGGCACAGGGAAGTCAAATCGCTTGCCCAAGGTCACACCGCAAGCAAGCGGCAGAAGCAGAATTAGAACCCAGGGTCGTGCCGGAGTACCGGTTCGCGGCAAGTGACCGGCGTCAGTCCTGGGTGGAGTCTAGATTGTAAGATCCTCGTCGGGAGGGAATGCATTTACCAATTCCGTTATATTGCTCACGCCCTCCTATCTTACCTCCTACCCACCCCAAGACTGTCAGCTCTTTATGGGCAAGGAACGCGTCTGCTAATTCTGTTGTATTGTGCTCGCCCAAGCGCTTAGTACAGGGTTCTACGCACAGTAAATTGATTGGTAGACATAGACCCCAGTGCTTAGAACAGTGCTTGACACATAGTAATAATGATGGTATTTGTTAAGTGCTTACTATGTGCCAGGCACTCTATTAAGCGCTGGGGTAGATACAGGGTAATCAGGTTGTCCCACGGGGGCTCACCGTCTTAATCCCCATTTGACAGATGAAGTCACTGAGGCCCAGAGAAGTGAAGTGACTTGCCCAAAGTCACACAGCTGACAAGTGACAGAGCGGGATTAGAACCCACGACCTCTGAGTCCCAAACCCGTGCTCTTGTCACTAAGCCAAGCTGTTAGTGTTTAACAAATACGATTATTCTGGAAGCAGTATGGCATAGAGAAGCAGCATGGCTCAGTGGAAAGAGCACGGGCTTGGGACCCAGGGGTCATGGGTTCGAATCCCAGCTCTGCCACTTGACAGCTGTGTGACTGTGGGCAAGTCACTTTACTTCTCTGGGCCTCAGTTCCCTCATCTGGAAAATGGGGATGAAGACTGTGAGCCTCACGTGGGACAACCTGATGACCCTGTATCTCCCCCAGCGCTTAGAACAGTGCTCTGCCCAGGGTAAGCGTTTAACAAATACCAACATTATTATTATAGCGGATAGAGCCCGGGCTTGGGTTCTAATCCCAGCTCCTCCACTTATCTGCTGTGTGACCTTGGGCAAGTCACTTTACTTCTCCAGGCCTCAGTTGCCTCATCTGTAAAATGAGGATTGAGGCCGTGAGCCGCACGTGGGACAGGGGACTGCGTCCAACCCGATTGGCTTGGATCCACCCCAACGCTTCGTACAGTGTCTGGCACGTAAGAAGCGCTTAGCAAATATCAGGGACTTACCTTTTTAAGTGCTGCCTCGCGGCAGGAAGCCTGGACATGTCTTCTTTCAGCAGGTATTTCTTGGTCCCGATGCAGTAGTTTTCAACGTACTCAAACCAGTCCAGCTTGCGCACGTCGAAATTGAATAGCTGAAACGACGGATGCGATCGACAGAATTTGTTGCGATTCGGAACCAGATCACGGCAGGTTATTATTTGGCATCAGGCGATCCACGCCAGCCGGTACCACCGAGCCCTTACCGGTGAACTGGAAGCGACTCGAGGAAAGGTTGTAGATTTGCGTGGCTTAGCGGAAAGAGCCCGGGCTGGGGAGTCCGAGGACGTGGGTTCTAATCCCGGCTCTGCCACTTCTCCGCTGTGTGACCTTGGGCGAGTCACTTCACTTCTCTGTGCCTCACTATCCTCATCTGTAATATGAGGACTGAGACTGTGAGTCCCACGCGGGACAACCCGATTACCTCGAATCTACCCCGGCGCCTTAGAACAGAGCTCAGCACGTAGTAAGAGCTTAACAAATACCGTAATTATTATTATTATCTGTGTCACCCAAGAGGAGCTTGAAATGATTTAGGGTGGCTAGGACTGATTTCTCCCTCTTCTTTCAAAATTGGGTAACCAAGGTGGGGAGGGTGGGCAAATAAACTAAAGCTTTTATATTAATAACACAAAGGAGCTGTATGAATTTCTTAAAATTGCCAGTTTTAGCCAACCATCTATCTGGACACCCAGGAGGTTCCAATTAAATAGGAGCAGCACAGCCTAGTGGATAGAACCCAGGCCTTGGAGTCAGAAAGAATAATAATCTTGGTATTTGTTAAGCGCTTACTATGTGCAGAGCACTGTTCTAAGCACTGGAGTAGATACAGGGTAATCAGGTTGTCCCATGTGGGGCTCACAGTCTTAATCCCCATTTTACAGATGAGGGAACTGAGGCACAGAGAAGTGAAGTGACTTGCCCACAGTCACACAGCTGACAAGGGACAGAGCCGGAATTTGAACTCATGACCTCTGACTCCCAAGCTCGGGCTCTTTCCACTGATCTAAGAGCAGTAGGGCCCCATTAAGTTGGAGCAGTGTGGTCCAGTGGCTAGAACACAGGCCTGGGGTTAGAAGGACCTGGGTTCTAATTCATTCATTCAATAGTATTTATTGAGCACTTACTATGTGCAGAGCACTGGACTAAGCGCTTGGAATGGACAATTCGGCAACCGAGACCATCCCTGCCCAATAACGGGCTCACGGTCTAATCCAAGCTATAATAATGTTGGTATTTGTTAAGCGCTTACTATGGGCAGAGCACTGTTCTAAGCGCTGGGATAGATACAGGGCAATCGGGTTGCCCCATGTGAGGCTCCCAGTCTTCATCCCCATTTTGCAGATGAGGGAACTGAGGCACAGAGAAGTGAAGTGACTTGCCCACGGTCACACAGCTGACAAGTGGCAGAGCCGGGAATCAAACCCATGACCTCTGACTCCCAAGCCCGGGCTCTTGCCACTGAGCCACGCTGCTTCTCTAAGAATAAAAAAGAATAAAATTAAAAGAATGAAAGGCCACTCCTCCAGGACTTTTAGAGGTTGCCTAGTGGACTCCGGGCCCGGGAGTCAGAAGGCCGTGGGTTCTAATCCACTCTCTGCCACTTCGCCACTTCTCTGCTGTGCGAAGTCACTTAACTTTTCTGTGCCTCATTTCCATCATCTGTAAAATGGGGATTAAGAGTGTGAGCCCCATGTGGGACAGGGACCGTGCCCAACCCGATTAATAATGTTGGTATCTGTTAAGCGCTTACTATGTGCAGAGCACTGTTCTAAGCGCTGGGGTAGATGCACGGTAATCAGGTCGTCCCACGTGAGGCTCACTGTTAATGCCCATTTTACAGATGAGATAACTGAGGCCCAGAGAAGTGAAGTGACCTGCCCAATGTCACACAGCTGACAAGTGGCAGAGCCGGGAGTCGAACTCATCACCTCTGACTCCGAAGCCCGGGCTCTTTTCCACTGAGCCACGCTGCTTGATTAGCTTGTATCTACCCCGGCGCTTAACAAATACCAAAATCATTAATTACCATTATTATTATCCACCTTCATATCAAACAGACACTCCTTACCATTGGCTTTAAAGCACTCAATCAGCCCACCCCCTTCCTATCTTACTTTCTATTCACCCCTCCCTCCCCCCCCCAGACCGTAAACTCGTTATGGGCTTGTACATTCCAAGCGCTTAGTAAGTGCTCTGCACATAGTAAGCGCTCAGTAAATACTGTCGAGTGAATGAATGGACGTGTCTGCTACTTCTGTGGTATTGGGCTCTCCCAAGCGCTTAGCAAGTGCTCCGCACACTGTAAGTGCTCGGTAAATGCCATCGACCGACCGCCCGATTTGCTGCTCACCTCGCTGATCTCCCGCTACCTCCCAGCCCACCCAGTTCACTCCTCTAATACCAAGCTAATCGCTCGATCTTGTCCGTCTTGCTGCCGACCCATCGTCCAACATCCTCCCTGTGGCCTGGAACTCCCTCCCCCTTCCAATACGACCACTCTTTCCCCCTTCAGAGCCTTATTGAAATCCCGTCTCCACCAAGAGGCCTTCCTCAACTAAATCCTCTCCCTTCTGCTCCGCCTAAGCATTTGGATCCGTCCCCGCCCTTCGGGCACTCGATATTCACCCCGTCTTCGTCCCCTACGGCCCTACTGTACAGAAAGAACTGCAATTTCCTTTAATGTCTGTCTTCCCCTCTAGACTATAAACTCCTCGTGAGCAGGGAATGGGTCTACTATCTCTGCCCCTTCATTCAATCGTATTTTTTAATGATAACAGAAATAATAATTATGGTATTTGTTAAGCGTTTACCATGTTCCAAGTCCCGTTCTAAGCGCTGGAGTAATAATAATAATAATGTTGGCGTTTGTTAAGCGCTTACTATGTGCAGAACACTGTTCTAAGCGCTGGGGGAGATACGGGGGAACGAGGTCGTCCCACGTGAGGCTCACGGTCTTCATCCCCATTTTACAGATGAGGGAACTGAGGCCCAGAGAAGTGAAGTGACTTGCCCACAGTCACACAGCTGACAAGGGGCAGAGTCGGGATTAGAACCCACATCCACCGACTCCCAAGCCCGGGCTCTTTCCACTAAGCCACACCCCTTCTCCACGTTTACTGTTTGCAAAGCACTGTACTGAGCGCTTGGGAGAGTACAGTCCAACAACGGACGGATACGTTCCCACCCACAGTGAGCTCACGGCCTAGAGGGGGAGACAGACGCTAATGTAAATTAATAAATAGATGAATAAATGTATAAATTACAACTATATACAGATCTATACCTATGTGCTGTGGGGATCGGGGGGAGGATGAATGAAGGAGCAAGTCAGAGCGGTGCAGGAGGGAGTGGAGGGCTTAGTCAGGGAAGGCTTCTCGGAGGAGCCTTGTCCATTCAATCATCATCATAATGATAATGTTGGTATTTGTTAAGCGCTTACTGTGGGCAGAGCACTGTTCTGAGCACCGGGGTGGATACAGGGTAATCAGGTCGTCCCACGTGAGGCTCACGGTTAATCCCCATTTTCCAGATGAGGTAACTGAGGCCCAGAGAAGTGAAGTGGCTCGCCCACGGTCACACAGCTGACAAGTGGCAGAGGAGGGAGTCGAACTCATGACCTCTGACTCCGAAGCCCAGGCTCTTTCCACTGAGCCACGCTGCTTCTCTAGGATATATGATATGATATGATATGCTTCCCTAATATATTTAGTGAGCGCTTACTGTGTGCAAAGCACTGTACTAAGCGCTTGGAATGTACAATTCGGCTACAGATAGAGACAATCCCTGCCCTTCAACGGGATCGCAGCCTCAAAGCGGGAGACAGATGGCAAAACAAGTCCTCTCCCGAGCACTTAGTAGATTGCTCTTCACATAGAAAGTGCTCGGTAAATCGACGAGCAGCGGCAGGAGCGATGTTGCCTAGTGGATAGAGCACAGGCCCGGGAGTCAGAGGACCTGGGTTCTAAACCCCGCTCTGCCATATATCTGCTGGGTGACCTTGAGCCAGTTATTAAATTTCTCCGTGCCTCAGTTCCCTCGTCTGCAAAATGAGGGGTCAATACCCGTTCCTTTCCTACTTTGACCATGAGCCCCACGTGGGACTTGATTATCTTTCGTCTACCCCAGTGCTTAGTACAGTGTTTTCCATATAGTAAGTGCTTCACAGATACCATACATAATTATTATTGTCATTATTATGATGAGAAAAGGCAAGTCGTTCTGAAGAGCTTTAATTCAGCATAATGAGAAGCAGCGTGGCTCTAGTGGAAAGAGCCCGGGCTTTGGAGTCAGAGGTCATGGGTTTGAATCCTGGCTCGGCCACTTGTCAGCTGTGTGACTTTGGGCAAGTCACTTCACTTCTCGGTGCCTCAGTTACCTCATCTGTAAAACGGGGATTAAGACTGTGAGCCCCACGTGGGACCACCTGATTCCCCTGTGTCTCCCCCAGCGCTTAGAACGGTGCTCGGCCCAGAGTAAGCGCTTAGCAAATACCAACATTATTATTATTATTATTAATAATAGTAATACTTATGGTATTAAGTGCTTTCTTTGTGCCAGGCACTGTAATAAGCACTGGGGTCGGGGGGAGGAGGGGACATACTAGCGAGTCGGGTTGGACACCGTTCCTGCCCCACATGGGGCTCACAGTCTCAATCCCCATTTTATAGATGAGATAACTGAAGCCCAGAGAAGTGAAATGACCCCCGCCCTAGGTCACACAGCAGACAATAATGATAATGATGGTATTTGTTAAGCGCTTACTATGTGCTAAGCACTGTTCCATGCGCTGAAGCCCTGTTCTAAGCACTGACAAATGGAGGAGCAAGGATTAGAACCCATGACCTTCCGACTCCCAGCCTCGTGCTCTATCCTCTACACAACCAGGTTTATCTCGTGGCTCAGTGGAACGAGCCCGGGTTTGGGAGTCAGAGGTCATAGGTTCGAATTCCTGGCTCTGCCACCTGTCAGCTGTGTGACGGTGGGCAAGTTGCTTCGCTTCTCTGGGCCTCGGTTCCCTCATCTGTAAAATGGGGATTAAGACCGTGAGCCTCAGGTGGGACAACCTGATTACCCTGTATCTACCGCAGCGCTTAGAACAGTGCTCTGCACACAGTAAGCGCTTAACAAATACCAACAGTGTTATTATTATTATCTCGTGGCTCAGAGGAAAGAGCCCGGACTTGGGAGTCAGAGGTCATGGGTTCGACTCCCGGCTCTGCCACTTGTCAGCTGTGTGATTGTGGGCAAGTCACTTAACTACTCTGTGCCTCAGTGACCTCATCTGTAAAATGGGGATTAACTGTGAGCCTCACGTGAGACAACCTGATTACCCTGTATCTACCCCAGTGCTTAGAACAGTGCTCTGCACATAGTAAGCGCTTAACAAATTCCAACATTATTAACTAGGAGCCCATGCTCTCTCAAGATTTAATTCTGCCTTTTCTAAACCTAAGACTTGGAACTTCTCTTGCCCCTGAAGACTCAGAGGCCGTTCTGAAGATTTTAAGGCACTTAGCACAGTGGCTGGGCACATAGTAAGTGCAGCGTGGCTCAGTGGAAAGAGCCCGGGCTTGGGAGTCAGAAGTCATGGGTTCGAATGCTTGGCAGCTGTGTGACCGTGGGCAAGTCACTTCACTTCTCTGGGCCTCAGTTACCTCATCTGTAAAATGGGGATTAAGACTGTGAGCCTCATGTGGGACCAACTGATGACCCTGTATCTCCCCCAGAACTTAGAACAGTGCTCGGCACGTAGTAAGCGCTTAACAAATACCAACATTATTATTAACACGTACCCTTAAAAAATTCATTTGGCCTATCTAAAGTAAAACAGCTTAATAAGAGGAAGTCTAGCTTCATGAACAAACACCACCCATGAAATACAGGAACTTAAATTGTCCTCTTCTTTGGTCTTAAAAATCTCTTGTACGTTTTGGACGGGTTTGGATCAGGAAACGTAAGGAGAAGCTAAACTCCAGTGCTGTCAGTTCGTTGGGGGCAGGGAGTGTGTATATCGTTAAATCCTAGAACGAGTCGTCTACAATCGATGCTTAGAATTCCTTAACTCCCATTCTCTCCTAGACCCCCTCCGATCTGGCTTCCTTCCCCTCCACTCTACCGAGACCGCTCTCTCTAAGGTCACCCGTGGCCTCCTTCTTGCCAAATCCGACGGCTCCTACTCCATTCTGATCCTCCTCGACCTCTCTGCTGCCTTTGACACCGTCGACCGTCCCCTCCTCCTCCACACCTCATCTCACCTCGGCTTCACGGACTCCGTCCTCTCCCGGTTCTCCTCTCACCTCTCTGGCCGGTCGTTCTCGGTCTCCTTCGCCGGCGCCTCCTCCCCCTCCCATCCTTTAACCGTCGGAGTTCCTCGAGGGTCAGTTCTCGGCCCTCTTCCGTTCTCCATCTACACTCACTCCCTCGGTGAACGCATTCGCTCTCACGGCTTCGACTACCATCTCTACGCAGATGACACGCGGATCTACATCTCCGCCCCTGTCCTCTCCCCCTCCCTTCGGGCTCGCGTCTCCTCCCGCCTCCGGGACGTCTCCGCCTGGACATGTCGGCCCGCCACCTAAAACTCGACATGAGCGAGACCGAGCTCCTCATCTTCCCTCCCGAACCCGGTCCTCTTCCAGACTTCTCTATCATCGTGGATGGCACGACCGTCCTTCCCGTCTCTCGGGCCCGTGATCTCGGTGTCATCCTCGACTCGTCTCTCTCGTTCGCCCCACGCATCCTATCCGTTACCGAGACCTGCCGGTTTCACCTTTACAATATCGCCAAGATCCACCCTTTCCTCTCCACCCAGACGGCTACCTTACCGCTACGGGCTCTCGTTATATCCCGGCTAGACTACCGTGTCGGCCTTCTCTCCGACCTCCCTTCCTCCTCTCTCGCCCCGCTCCCAGTCTATTCTTCACTCCGCCGCCCGGCTCATCTTCCCACAGAAACGATCTGGGCGTGTCACTCCCCTTCTTAAACAACTCCAGTGGTTGCCCGTCGACCTCCGCTCCAAACAAAAACTCCTCACTCTAGGCTTCAAGGCTCTCCATCACCTTGCCCCTTCCTACCTCTCCTCCCTTCTCTCTTTCTACCGCCCACCCCGCACGCTCCGCTCCTCCGCCGCCCACCTCCTCGCCGTCCCTCGGTCTCGCCCGTCCCGCCGTCGACCCCCGGGCCGCGTCCTCCCGCGGTCCCGGAACGCCCTCCCTCCTCACCTCCGCCAAACCGATTCTCTTCCCCTCTTCGAAACCCTACTTAAAACTCACCTCCTCCGAGAGGCCTTCCCAGACCAAGCTCCTCTTCCCCCTCTACTCCCTCTGCCATCCTCCCTTTACCTCTCCGCAGCTAAACCCTCTTTTTCTCCTTTTCCCTCCGCTCCTCCACCTCTCCCTTCCCATCCCCACAGCACCGTACTCGTCCACTCGACTATATATATTTCCGTTACCCTATTTATTTTGTTAATGAATTGTACATCGCCTCGATTCTATTTCGTTGCCATCGTTTTTACGAGACGTTCTTCCCCTCGACTCTATTTATCGCCATCGTTCTCGTCCGTCCGTCTCCCCCGATCAGACCGTGAGCCCGTCGAACGGCAGGGACCGTCTCTATCTGTTGCCGACTTGTTCGTCCCAAGCGCTTAGTACAGTGCTCTGCACAAAGTAAGCGCTCAATAAATACTATTGAATGAATGAATGAACGTTATGTCGTGCTCTCCCAGGCGAGCGGTCCAGTGCTCTGCACACAATTAATACATAAATATAGATGAGAAATATATGATTTATCAATAAATACGATTGAATGAATGAGTGATGTTCACGGGGGCAACTTCCATACTGACAGAGCAAACCACAGCTCGACAGAGAGCGAGATAGGTCATCTAATTCAGCAGCATACTTACTTTTTGGTCTTCAGGAGTAAGCTGCCCCATTAACATTTCCGTATTGTACGTACTCCATTCCCAGCTCCGATTGATGAAATACTCCATCAGGGAAAGGGACTTGAGCAGTCGGTTGACCAGCTTTGTCATTCTGAAGTCGAGAAGGGGAGAGACGCCACCGTGAGTTTACTCTGAAAAAGCGGCACAGTGTTTAAATTCGTTTTTAAGGCGACAACCAACGTGTAAGCGCGTCGAAGGGCAGGGACCGTCTCTATCTCTTGCCGATTTGTCCAGTCCAAGCGCTTAGTCCAGTGCTCTGCACATAGTAAGCGCTCAATAAATGCTATTGAATGAATGACAACAACGGTGTGAATTTATTTCCCTCTCTGCTCTGTGTTTCAGATGTGCTCCTGCTCCCCAGAAAGCCCTGCCTTTCTACTTAACAATATCCCAAGTAATTGCCTTAAATTGTAAGCTCCTTGTGGGCAGGGAACAAGTCGATTAACTCAATTATATTGTACTCTCCCAAGCGCTTATTACGGGGATCTGCAAACAGTAAGTGTTGGATAAATTTTTATTATTATTAAGTGCTGTCGAGTCATTTCCGATTCATAGCGGCTCCCTGGATATACTCTCTCCGGAACGTCCCGTCCTCTGCCTTAATCCGTAACCTTTCTAGCGGTTCTTCCGTTATCGTCGTTACGGTCTCTAGCCGTCTAGCCGCCGGTCTGCCCCTTCCATGTTTCCCTGGACTTTTCCTAGTATTAGTGACTTCTCCAGAGAATCAGTCCTCCTGATGATGTGTCCAAAATCTGCTCATCTTAAGTCGAGTCATTTGGCCTTCCAAAGACCACTTTGACTTAATTTGCTCTAAAACCCATTTGTTTGTCTTTCGGGCAGTCCGTGGTAGTCGCAAAAGCCTTCTCCGACACCACATTTCCAAAGAATCGATGTTCTTTCTATCTGTTTTTTTCACTGTCCAGCTTTCTGATAATAATAATAACGTTGGCATTTGTTAAGCGCTTACTATGTGCAGAGCACCGCTCTAAGCGCCGGGGTAGATACAGGGTAATTGGGTCGTCCCACGTGAGGCTCACAGTTAATCCCCATTTGACAGACGAGGGAACTGAGGCACAGAGAAGTGAAGCGACTCGCCCACAGTCACACAGCTGACGAGTGGTAGAGCCGGGAGTCGAACCCGTGACCTCTGACTCCCAAGCCCGGGCTCTTTCCACTGAGCCACGCTGCTTCCCAACAGTGTCACTGGAAACACCATAGAATAGACAATTTGTAGTTTTATGCAACCGTTACATCAATAAATACCATTGATTAATTGATTGAGTCAACCTCTTAGAAGAGAAAAAAATCACCCTTGATTAAGACATCATGTTATTATGTTATGATGGTATGGTGTGATGTTACTGTGTTATAATAGTCTATTGCATTTTCCCAAGTGCTTAATACAGTACAATGCAAGCGGTAAGCACTCAATAAAATTGATCAATTGATTGATTGATTGACTGGAGAGTCTGTGCTTTTAGCGTATGTCGGTTCCCCACGGGACGAGGAACCTCACTTGGTTCCGGAACAAGTTTATTGAACACTTATTGTGTGCAGAACACAGTAATAATAATAATAATAATTATACTAAAGTACTAAGCACTTGGGAGCACTTGGGAGAGTAATAATAATAATAATAATAATAAGAATGTTTATGGTATTTGTTAAGCACTTACTTTGTGCCAAACACTGTTCTAAGTGCTGAGGTAGATATAGTGTAATCAGGTTGCCCCACGTGGGGTTCACACTTTTACTCCCCATTTTACAGATGAGGTAACTGAGGCCCAGAGAAGTTAAGTGACTTGCCCAAGGTCCCAAAGCAGACAAGTTTAGACTGTGAGCCCCTTACTGGGCAGAGATCGTCCCTATCTGTTGCCAAATTGTACATTCCAAGCACTTAGTAGAGTGCTCTGCACATAGTAAGCGCTCAATAAATACTATTGAATGAATGAATGACCAGTGGCGGGGCTGGATTAGAACCCATGCCCTCTGACCCCCAAGCCCAGGCTCTTTCCAGTAAGCTACAGTTGGTAGACACATTCCCTGGCCACAATGATTTGAATGTTTCCTTTGCTTCGGACTTGGGGATTTATTCTCTCTGAAGATGAGGGGCATAGAATGCTCGGGACATTCAACTGACACATTTCATCCCCACCAAAATGACACCCCCAAAACAGAGAAGCAGTGTGGCTCGGTGGAAAGAGCCCTGGCTTGGGAGTCATAGGGCATGGGTTCGAATCCCGGCTCTGCCGCTTGCCAGCTGTGTGACTTTGGGCAAGTCACTTCACTTCTCTGTGCCTCAGTTCCCTCATCTGTAAAATGGGCATGAAGACCGTGAGCCCCACGTGGGACCACCTGATCACCTTGTATCCCCCAGCGCTTAGAACAGTGCTTGGCACACAGTAAGTGCTTAACAAATACCAAAATACTCAAGGGAGACACAATATCCTCCTTCCCTTCCAAATAATCTTAGTAACTGTAGTATTTGTTAAGTATTTACTATGTGCCAGGCACTGTACTAAGCGCTGGGGTGGATCCAACAAATCGGGTTGGACGTAGTCCCTGTCTTGCATGGGACTCACAGTCTTAATCCCCATTTGCCAGATGAGGGAACTGAGGCGAAGAGAAGTGAAGTGGCTTGCCCAAGGCCACCCAGCAGACATGAAACTAAAATGATGATGGTGCAATTGGAACATCAACTGTTTCTCCAAATGGCAAAAAACCCAGGAACTACAACTCTGTGTCTACACATAGCAGGGCGGAGCGGATAGAGCCCGGGCCCGGGAGTCAGAAGGTCCTGGGTTCTAGTCCTGCCTCTGCCACTTGTCTGCTGTGTGACTTTGGCCAAGTCACCTCACTTCTGGAGGAGCAGAATGGCCTAGTGGACAGAGCCCGGGCTTGGGAGTCGGAAGTCGTGGGTTTGAACCCCAGATCTGCCACTTGGCAGCTGTGTGACTGTGGGCAAGTCACTTCACTTCCCTGGGCCTCAGTTCCCTCATCTGTAAACTGGGGATGAAGACTTCGAGCCCCACGTGGGACAACCTGATTACTTTGTATCTACCCCAGCGTTTAGAGCAGCGCTTGGCACATAGTAAGCGCCTAACAAATACCAACTTTATTTATTTTATTATTCTCTGAGCCTCGCTCACCTCATCTGGAAAATGGGGATCGGGCCCCTGAGCAGTGCTTAGTACAGTGTCTGGCACACAGTAAGCGCTTGACAAGTACCGCAGTGATTGTTATCATTCAGTGGTCAAGACCCTCTTTAAGGTGTCTTCAAAGTCACTCATCCAACTGTGCTGTAGCATGGGTCAGTGGAAAGAGCCCGGGCTTGGGAGTCAGAGGTCACGGGTTCGAATCCCAGCTCCATCACTTGTCAGCTGTATGACCTTGGGCATGTCACTTCACTTCTCTGTGCCTCAGTGACCTCATCTGTCAAATGGGGATTCATTCATTCATTCAATAGTATTTAATGAGCTCTTACTATGTGCAGAGCACTGTACTAAGCGCTTGGAATGTATAAATTGGCAACAGAGAGAGACGGTCCCTGCCCACTGACGGGATGAAGACTGTGAGCCCCACCTGGGACAACCTGACGACCCCGTATCTCCCCCAGCGCTTAGAACAGTGCTTGGCACATAGTAAGCGTTTAACAAATACCAACATTATTATTATGCCCCACTGGGTTCTGGGAATCTTTGTCTCTGTAGATAACCCAGTTAATAATAATGATAATAATAATGTCGGTATTTGTTAAGCGCTTCCTATGTGCATAGCGCTGTTCTGAGCGTTGGGGTAGAGACAGGGTAATGAGGTTGTCTCACGTGAGGCTCAGCCGTCTTCATCCCCCTTTTACAGATGAGGTCACCGAGGCCCAGAGAAGTGAGGTGACTCGCCCACAGTCACCCAGCTGACGAGGGGCGGAGCCGGGACTGGAACCCGTGACCTCTGACTCCCAAGCCCGCGCTTTCCACGGAGCCACGCTGCCTCCCGAAGCCTCGGGGGCTTCGCCGTCCCTGGCTCAGCCAGGGGGACCCACCCGCTCCCCCCCCCCCACCGACCCCCTCTGTGCCCTGGGACGCTTGGCACCTGGGCTTCCTTCCCGTGATCCTCAGGTAGAAGTCGTAGAGGACGGCCGGGCCTACGTGGCTGACGGCGTTCCAGTAGTGAGCCGTGATGCTGCTTGAAATGAAGTCAGTGCAGGGTCTCCTGAAGGCTTTCTCCAGGGGCGACTCTTGGAAAGTCTTCAGGACGTGGTACCCTAGGAGACGATGTCGGGAAGAGCCGCCGTTCGTCCCGACAGCCTGTCCGTCTCCCCCGACCGGACCGTAAGCCCGTCAGAGGGCAGGGACCGTCTCTATCCGTTGCCGATCTGTACATGCCAAGCGCTTAGTACAGTGCTCTGCGCGTAGTAAGCGCTCAATAAATACTACTGAATGAATGAATAAAAACCCATTATTGTTAGTCATTCAATCGTATTTACCGAGCGCTTACCGATTAGGCTGTGAGCCCGTCAGCGGGCAGGGACCGTCTCTGTCCGTTGCCGATCTGTACATGCCAAGCGCTTAGTACAGTGCTCTGCACGTAGTAAGCGCTCAATAAATACTATTGAATGAATGAATGTGTACAGAGCACTAATCATAATGACAGTAATAATCATAGTAGTTGTTAAGCACCTACTATGTGCCAAACACTGGAATAATAATAATAATGATGATGGTATTTGTTAAGCACTCACTATGTGCCAAGCACTGTTCTAAGCGCTGGGGGAGATACAAGGTTATCAGGTTGTCCCAGGTGGGGCTCATGGTCTTCACCCCCATTTTACAGATGAGGCAACTGAAGCCCAGAGAAGTTGTGACTTGCCCCAAGTCGCACAGCCGACAAGTGGCGGAGCACTGTACTGAGTGCCGGACTCTCCCAAGCGCTTAGTACAGTGCTGTGCACATGGTAAGTGCTCACTAAATACGACTGAATGATGAATGAAAGGATGCATACGAGCAAATCGGGCTGGACGCGGTCCCCGTCCCACGGGGGGCTCACGGTCTCGATCGCCGCCGTACAGATGAGGCAACTGAGGCACAGAGAAGTGAAGTAACTTGCCCAAGGTCACACGATCAGACAAGTGGCAGAGCGGGGATTAGAACCCATGGCCTTCTGACTCCCAGGCCCGTGGTTTATCCACTGTGCCACGAGGCCTTTCCTCCCGAGTGTCTAGAACAGTGCTCTGCACACGGTATTGCTATTGTTCTTGTCTGCCCGTCTCCCCCGATTAGACCGTAAGCCCGTCGAAGGGCCGGGACTGTCTCTGTTACCCATTTGTCCATTCCAAGCGCTTAGTACAGTGCTCTCCACATAGTAAGCGCTCGATAAATACTATCGAATGAATAAGCGATCAATAGATACGATTGAATGAATGAATGAAAACCTGGTGGGGTCATCCAGCTAAAAACTCATTAATCGATCTATTTATTGAGTGCTTACTGGGTGCAGAGCACTGTACTAAGTGCATGGGAGGCTATAGTAGACGAGTATAAAAGAACTGCTAGACACGTTCCCTGCCCACAAGGAGCTTACAGTCTAGAAGGAGAGACAGACTTGTTTTCTTTTCTTTTCTTTTTCCCCCCATTTAATAATGTTGGTATTTGTTAAGCGCTTACTATGCGCAGAGCACCGTTCTAAGCGCTGGGGCTGTGAGCCCATTGTTGGGTAGGGATCGTCTCTATCTGTTGCCGAACTGTACTTTCCAAGCGCTTAGTACAGTGTTCTGCACACAGTAAGCGCTCAATGAAGACGATTGAATGAATAAGCAGAAATAAAAAAATACGGATTGGACCTTAGTGCTGTGAGCTGAGGGAGGGATTAATAAAGGGAGAAAATCAGGTTGACCCAGAAGGGATTGGGAAAAAAGGAAATGAGAGCTCAGTCAGGCAGTCAATCATACTTATTGAGTGCTTATCGTGTGTAAAGCACCGTACTAAGAGCTTGGGAGAGTTTACTATAATAATGTTGGTGTTTGTTAAGCGCTTACTATGTGCAGAGCACCGTTCTAAGCGCTGGAGTAGATACAGGGTAATCAGGTTGTCCCACGTGAGGCTCACAGTTAATCCTCATTTTACAGAGGAGGTAACTGAGGCACAGAGAAGCGAAGTGACTCGCCCACAGTCACACAGCTGACAAGTGGCAGAGCCGGGAGTCGAACCCATGACCTCCGACTTCCAAGCCCGGGCTCTTTCCACTGAGCCACGCTGCTTCCCCTATGTATATATGAAGATAATATGAAGATATAACAGACACTTTCCCTGCCCACAATGAGCTTTCGGTCTAGAGGGGGAGACAGATGTTAATAATATAACCCAGTGCTTAGAACAGTGCTTGGCACATAGTAAGCACTTAAATACTATTATTATTATTATTATTATTATTCTAAAATAGGTAGGGAAGGCCTCTTGGAGGAAATGTGCCTTCAGTAAGGCTTACTCTGTGCCAAGCACTCTGTTAAGGGCTGTGGTGTTGGCATCGTGGCTTAGTGGAAAGTGCCCGGGGTTGGGAGTCAGAGGTCGTGGGTTCCAATTCCGACTCTGCCACTTGTCGGCTGTGTGACTTTAGGCACGCCACTTACCTTCTCTGTGCCTCAGTGACCTCATCTGTAAAAGGGGGATGAAGACTGTGAGCCCCACGAGGGACAACCTGATTACCTCGTATCCACCCCAGTGCTTAGAACAGCGTCTCCCCCGTTTAGACTGCGAGCCCGTCGCTGGGCGGGGATCGTCTCTATCTGTTGCCGAATTGTACATCCCAAGCGCTTAGTACAGCGCCCTGCACGCAGTAAGCACTCGATAAATACGATTGAATGAATGAATGAATGCTTGGCACATAGCAAGGGCGTGATACATACCATTATCATCATTACATTCCCAGACTCAATGCATTAATCATCAGAGTAATAGTGTTCATTAAGTGCTTAACGGTGGGCAGAGCGCTGTGCTAAGTGACAGCTGGGAGAGAATACACAGACGGGAATTAAACAAGGGAGCGGAAATCTTCTTTTTCCCTTGATGCTGCTCTCTCCGGCACTTCTGTGATTTAGTGATTCTATTAACGTCCGTCTCCCCCTCTAAACCGTAGGCTCGTCGTGGATGGGGAACGTGTCTCTTACAGTGTTCTAATAATAATAATAACGTTGGTGTTTGTTAAGCGCTTCCTGTGTGCCGAGCCCTGTTCTAAGCGCTGGGGGAGACACGGGGGAATCAGGTTGTCCCACGTGGGGCTCACAGTCTTAATCCCCGTTTTACAGATGAGGGAACTGAGGCACCGAGGAGTGAAGGGACTTGCCCAAAGTCACACAGCTGACGAGTGGCCGAGCTGGGATTTGAACCCATGACCTCCGAGTGCTCTTTCCACTGAGCCGCGCTGTTCTAGGAGGTCAAGGAGTCATGAGATTTGGTGAAGAAGAAAGAATTGCCGAATCGACCTTGGAAAGCCACGTAGACACTGGGAAAAACAGCCTACCTGGCTTAGTGGAAAGAGGCCGGGCCCGGGAGTCAGAGGGCCTGGGTTCCGATCACGCTTCTGTCGCTTGTCTGCTGTGTGACCTTGAGGAAGTCACTTCATTTCTCTGGGCCTCAGTCACCTCACTTATAAAATGGGGATTAAAGCCGATGAGCCCCACGCGTCCACTCCGTCCTGATTATCCTGTATCTAATCCCAGCGCTTAGTACAGTGCCTGGCACATGATAGATACTTTACCACTACTATTCAAAAAAGACTTCATCTATATTCCCAAATTATGAAAAAGACAGTGGAAAAAGGAAAGCAGCGTGGCCCACTGGAAAAACCACAGGCCCAGGAGGCAGAGGACCTGGGTTCTAATCTCAGGCCACTACTGGCCTGCTGTATGACCTTGGATAAGTCAATAAACTTTTTTATGGTATTTAAGCACTTACTATGTAGCAAACACTGTTCTAGGCGCTGGGGAAGTTAATTAGTTCAAAGTCCCTGTCCCTCCTGAGACACACATTCATTCATTCAATAGTATTTATTGAGCGTTTACTATTCATTCATTCATTCAATAGTATTTATTGAGCACTTACTATGTGCAGAGCACTCTACTAAGCACTTGGAAGGTACAAATCGGCAACAGATAGAGACAATCACTGCCCATCGACGGGCTCACGGTCTAATCGGGGGAGACGGACAAAAACAAGACAACTTAATCACGATAAATAGAATCAAGGGGATGGACACCTCATTAATAAGATAAATAGGGTAAAGTCTAAGTAGTAGGGAGAATAGGTATTACATCCCCATTTTACAGTTGAGGAAACTGAGGCACAGGGAAATGAGGTTACTCGCCCAAGTTCACACAGCAAACAATCGGCAGGGCTGGGATTTCGAACTCAGGTCCTCGGACTCCCGGCCCAGTCCCCGTCCCCAGTGGGGCTCGCGGTCTAAGAGGGAGGCAGAATGGGTAATTCAATCCCTGTTTCACAAATGAGGAGACCGAGGCACAGAGCGGTTGAAGTAACATGCCCAAAGTCACCCAGCCCTGCCAACTGCTCGCCTTGTGACCCTGGGCAGGTCGCCTAACCTCTCTGTGCCTCAGTTCTCCCGTTCTTCCTCCTACTTAGACTGTAAACCCCAGGCGGGACAGGGACTGCGTCCAACCCAAATTAACTTGTATCGACCTTCCGGCGCTCAGAACAGCGTTTGATCGCAGAGGAAGTGCTTCGTGGATCCCGTATAAAAACGACGACGACAAAGAGACACGGTGTCAACGTGGGAAGAAGCCTAGGTTTGGAGTTTCTTTAATGGGATTTTGTGGAATTGCTCAAGGTCGGGTGGGTGTGACTTCCATTCCCGGAAAGGAGAAGAGTTGGGAAGGTTGTTTTTTGATTTTGGTCTTGTGAGACACTTACCTAGCATTCCCCAGGGGAAAGGGTTGAGGTTGCCCGTTGTGCAGTGGTATATCAGAGTTGATTTGGGCCTGGAAAATGAGATAGACAAGTGTGAGGCAGCGGGCAGAGCACCGAGGAATCGGTCGGCCTTTTTTTGCACTAGGCCTCAGTTTCCCCGGTCCCCGGTCTCCCTCCCCCTCGGACCTGGATTCCCGTGTGGGACGGGGACCGTGTCCGACCCGATTATCTTGTATCTATCCCAGCACCGTCCAGAGTGCTTAGCACAGACGGAGCCCTTTGTCACTCTAGCCCTCAGTTTCCCCGCTCCCCGGTCTCCCCCCAACACCGGACCTGGATTCCCGTGTGGGACGGGGACTGTGTCCGACCCGATTATCTTGTATTTTTCCCAGCACTGTGCACAGAGCTTAGCGCAGACAGAGCCCTTTTTTGCTCTAGGCCTCAGTTTCCCCACTCCCCGGTCTCCCTCAGACCGCCATATCCATGTGGGATGGCTGTGTCCGACCTGATTATCTTGCCTCTACCCCAGCGCGGTGCTCGGTGCTTAGCACAGACAAAGCCCTTTTATGCTCTAGGCCTCAGTTTCCCTGGTCCCCGGTCTCCCTCCCCTCCACTCAGACCGGGAGCCCCGTGTGGGATGGGGACTGTGTCCAACCTGAATCTTTTTTTTTAAAATGGTATTTGTTAATAATATCGATGATACCTGTTAAACGCTTACTATGTGCCGAGCACTGTTCTAAGCGCTGGGGTAGATACAAGTTAATCGGGTTGGACACAGTCCCCGTCCCACATGGGGCTCGCACTCTTAATCCCCATGTTTTTAGAGATGAGGGAACCGAGGCCCAGAGAAGCGAAGCCAAAGGATTCGCCGGTGGGGCCGGATGAGGCCGTCCCGGTAGTTCTCGGTAACATAATAAGAATAATGATAATAATGATGATGGTATTTGTTAAGCGCTTACTATGTGCCGAGCACTGTTCTAAGCACTGAGGTAGATAGAGGGTTATCAGGTTGTCCCCCACGGGGCTCACGGTCTTACTCTCCATTTTACAGATGAGGCAACCGAAACACAGAGAAGGGAGGTGACTTGCCCTAGGCCCCACAGCAGACAATTGGTGGAGCCGGGATTAGAACCCATGACCTTTCGACTCCCAGGCCCGGGCTCTAGCCACGAAGCCATGCTCCTTCCCTAGAGACCTGCCCCCTCATCCCTATTCATTCAATTCATTCAATCGTATTTATTGAGCACTTACTATGTGCAGAGCACTGTACTAAGCGCTTGGGATGAACAGGTTGGCAACAGATAGAGACGGTCCCTGCCGTTTGAGGGGCTTACTTTGAGTGTTTACTGCGTGCAGGGCACTGTACTAAAGGTTTGGGAGAGTACAGTATAACAATAAGCAATGAGAAGCAGCGTGGCTTAGTGGATGAAGCAGGGGCCTGGGAGTCAGAAGGACCTGGGTTCTAATTCCGGCTCCTCCACATGTATGCTGTGTGACTTCGGGCAAGTCACTTCACTTCTCTGGGCCTCAGTTACCACATCCGTAAAATGGAGTTAAGAGCGTGAGCCCCATGTGGGACAGGGACTGTGTCCAACCCGATTAAGTTGCAACCACCCCAGCCCTTAGTACAGTAGAAGCAGCGTGGCTCAGTGGAAAGAGCCTGGGCTTCGGAGTCAGAGGTCATGAGTTCGACTCCCGGCTCTGCCACTTGGCAGCCGTGTGACCGTGGGCAAGTCATTTAACTTCTCTGTGCCTCAGTTACCTCATCTGTAAAATGGGGATTAACTGTGAGCCTCAAGTGGGACAACCTGATTCCCCTGTATCTACCCCAGCGCTTAGAACAGCGCTCTGCACGTAGTAAGCGCTTAACAAATACCGACATTATTATTACAGTGCCTGGCACGCAGGAAGCTCTTAACAAATACCATAATAATAATAATAATTCTTATTATAAGCAGACACATTCCCTGCCCACAGCGAGGTTCCCGTCTAGAGGGAGGGAGAGACATTAATATGAATAAATAAATTGCTGCTATGCCCCTTCCCTGGAGATCCGGCCTCTTCCCAAATGACCCGGCCTCCTTCTAAGAAATCTCCCCGTCTTCAGAGAGAGAACCAACTTTTTAGACATCATCCTCCCCCATCCTTAGAGAACTGCCCCTTTCCCCAGAGATTTGCCCCTTCCCTAGTGATCAGCTCCTTCTCTATAAATAATAATAATAATAATTGGGGTATTTGTCAAGTGCTTACTATGTGCCAGGCACTGTACTAAGTGCTGAGGCACTGTACAAAGGTTCGGAGACCTGTCCCTTCACCCCCACCCCCATTCCTAGGGACCCGTGAACCCATATTTGTTGTTGTATTGTACTCTCCCAAGCGCTTAGTACAGAGCTTCGCTCCCCATAGTCCATAAATACGATAGATGAATGACTCCGGCCCGGCGCAACCTGCCGGATCCCACGGTGAAGCTCCGGGGCGAGTCAGATCATTACTGTAAGGTTTTGGGTGCGGATTTAGGTCTGGGTGGGTCATTGGGCGGTCGGTCAGTCAGTCGTATTTATTAATAATGTTGGTATCTGTTAAGCGCTTACTATGTGCAGAGCACCGTTCTAAGCGCTGGGGGAGATACAGGGTCATCAGGTTGTCCCACGTGAGGCTCACAGTTAATCCCCATTTTACAGATGAGGTAACTGAGGCACAGAGCCGTTAAGTGACTTGCCCACGGTCACACGGCTGCCAAGTGGCAGAGCCGGGAGACGAACTCATGACCTCTGACTCCGAAGCTTCAGTTACTGTGCACAGAGCACTGTACCAAGCACTTGGGAGAGTCCAGTAGAACAATCGAACAGACACATTCCCTGCCCACTATGAATTCAAAGTCCAGAGGTGGGTTAAAGTGGGCGGGCACTGGTGCACCCGAGGAAAATCATCAGGTCTGTTATCATGAGACGCTGTTTTCCCTTCTTTCCCCATTTCCCTCTACCCTGGCTCTGGTCCCAACCAACCCCTGCCTGGTAATAATAATAATAATGATGATGGTATTTTTTAAGTGCTTACTGTGTGCCAAGCACTGTTCTGTGTGCTGGGGTAGAGGTGAGGTAATCAGGTTGTCCCATGTGGGGCTCACAATCTTAATCCCCACTTTAGAGATGAGGTAACAGAAGTTAAGTGGGCACACAGGGGACAAGTGGCAGGATTAGAACCCATGTCCTCTGACTCCCAAGCCTGGACTCTTTCCACTAAGCCGCGCTGCACAACTCTGCTCTTAGAGCAGGAGGGCGGGGAGAGCGCCGAGTCCAACCGCAGGGGCCGGAGACCCCCGCCGGGACCTCGTGTCACCCCCAAAACTCACCCTGCCGCCTAAGACCACCCACCCGGACCCTTTCCCGAACCCGCGAAGAGAATCTTCACCCCTGAATCCGCCCGGCCCGTGTCTTTCTTTGGCGGCCCAGGGGCAGCTGGGACGAGGGGGTTCTGGGGGTGAAGGCCGGCAGGTGCCGGGGTGACTTTTGGCTGCACGGAATCCTTATGTGCCCATTTAGGACCCTGCCCCAGCCCCCCCGGAGACCCCCAGCAGCTCTGGATGCGGGAGACAACTCTGATTCCCTGACCTAGGGGATAGGGCCCGGGCCCGGGAGTCAGAGGGGCCTGGCTTCTATTCCCAGCTCCGCCCCTCGTCAGCTGTGTGACCTTGGCCAAGTCACTTCTCTGGGCCTCAGTTCCCTCATCTGGAAAATGGGGATTGAGATTGTGATCCCCATGTGGGACAGGGACTGGGTTCAACCTGATCAGCTTCTATCTACCCCGGTGCTTAGTACAGTGCCCGGTACGGAGGGCTCCTCGAGAGGGCTCTCTGTCTCTTCCCCACCCCGCACCCCCCAATTGCAGGGGCGAGGAGGACCGGACCTTCTCTCCGAAGGGTGAGTCAGGGCGGGGGAGTACCCCTCCAGCACAGAGGGGGGGTGTAACCCCAGCCTCAGTTTCCCCCCCACCCCAGAGGGACCCCAGCCTAGATAAAAGGAGGTCCAGTTGAATGCTCTGTATCTGTCGGTGCTGCTACCGACAGGATGTCTGTCTCCCTCCACCTAATAATAATAATAATAATGACGTTGGTATTTGTTAAGCGCTTACTATGTGCCGAGCACCGTTCTAAGCGCTGGGGTAGACACAGGGGAATCAGGTTGACCCACGTGGGGCTCACAGTCTTAATCCCCATTTTACAGATGAGGTAACCGAGGCACAGAGAAGTTAAGTGACTTGCCCACAGTCACACAGCTGACAACCCATGACCTCCGACTCCAAAGCCCGTGCTCTTTCCACTGAGCCACGAATAATAATTATGGTATTGGTTAAACACTTATTATGTGCCAGGCACTGTACCAAGTGTTGGGGTGAATAGACTGCGAGCTCGTTGAAGGCAGGTATTGTCTTTCTTTATTGCTGCATCGTCCTTTCCCAAGTGCTTAATACAGTGTTCTGCACACAGTAAGCGCTTAATAAATACGATCGAATGAATGAAGCGCTTAAGAAGTACCACTCTTATTACAAGCGGCATCTCTCGGGTCTGGAATGCAGGTCCGGACACCTCCTGAGAGAGTCCCACGGAAATTCTCCCAAGCTCCCGAATCGCTCCGGCGGTGGGCTCCTACCTAATAATCTAATCATAATTATAGTATTTGTTAAACGCTTACTACGTACCAGGCACCTTACTAGGCGCCGGGGTGGACACCAGCAAATCAGGGTGGGCACAGTCCCCGTCCTAACGTGGGGCTCCCGGTCCCAATCCCATTTTAAAGATGAGGGAACTGAGGGAAGGGAAGTGACTTGTCCAAGGTCACCCAGCGGACGAGCGGCGGGGTTGGGATTAGAACCCGGGTCCGAAGTACTTCCAGGCCCGGGCTGTAGCCACTAGGCGAGGCCGCCTCTTACCTGTGGACGGCCGTGTACCATCCCACCGCCAGGGTCAGGTTGATGACGATGTCCACCGGGACCACGTCGGCTACAGCGTCGGGGGTGGCCTTGATGACCCGCAGGATGCCTTTCCCGGCCTAGGAGACGGACGAGAAGACGTTGGCTTCGGGAGGACGCCGGGAGTCCCTCGGTCGGCCAATCGTATTTATTGAGCGGTTACCGTGGACGGAGCGCTGTACTAAACACTTGAGAGGACGCTAGAACGGACACAGAGAGAAGCAGCGGGCCGTAGTGGAGAGAACCCGGGCCTGGGAGTCATCCCTCCATTCATTCATGCAGTCGTATTCATTGAGCGCTTACTGCGCGCAGAGCACCGTACTAAGCGCTTGGAAAGTACAATTCGGCAACAGATAGAGGCAATCCCTGCCCACGGTGGGCTCACAGTTAGAAGGGGGAGTCGGAAGGTCATGGGTTCTAATCCAAACTCCGCCTCTTCATTCAGTCATGTTTATTGAGCGCTTACTGTGTGCAGAGCACTGGACTAAGCGCTTGGAAAGTACAATTCAGAGACAAAGAGAAACAGTCTTAGCCCACATCGGGCTCACACTCGGCTGTGTGACTTTGGGCAATTCACTTCACTTCTCTGGGCCTCAGTTCCCTCATCTGTAAAATGGGGATGGAGACCGTGAGCCCCACCTGGGACGGGGACTTACTATGTGCTAAGCACTGTTCTAAGCACCAGGCCTCCCCTGTTTCCTTTCCAGCCCACCCCTTACACATACCGCAACCATGAGGCCACTAGGTCCATTTAAGGAATCAATCCAGCCCTGAAAGACAAAAAAAAAAGTTTTTTTTCCACTACACAGCTCAGAAAAAAGCAGTGACTTCAAACCACCGACGACCAAATCATACTATAACTTCAGGATATTCACAAGGGAAGTTCAACTCCCCACGTCTCAGGTTTCTTGAAAATATCAATGGCCGAAGAATCAGCTACCTTAAGAAATAACTTGACAGACTCAATTCACCACGGTAAAGCTCCTCGTGGCTTCGCGGTCCTTCCTTGCCTCGCTTCTTGTGGTCAGGGAACCCACGGCTTTCAATAAGAATAATAATTGTGGTGTTTGTTAAGTGCTTACTATGTGCCAAACGCTGTTCTAAGCGCTGGGGTAGATACAGGGTTGTCCCACGTAGGGCTCAGAGTTTCAATCCCCATTTTACAGGTGAGGTAACTGAAGCACAGAGAAGCTAAGTCACTTGCCCAAAGTCACACGGCTGACAAGCGGCGGAGCCGGGATTAGAACCCATGACCTCTGACTCCCGAGTCCGGGCTCTTTCCACTGAGCCACGCTGCTTCTCTCGTGCCCATGTCTCCCCCATCCTAAATAAAACCTCCCTTGACCCCACAGTTCCCTCCAGTTATCACCCCATCTCCTTCCAACCATTCCTCTCCAGACTCCTTGAGCGAGTTGTCTACACCCCCTGTCTCAAATTCCTCTCCTCCAAATCTCTCCTGGACCATCTCCAATCTGTCCTCTTCCCTCCACATTCATTTCATTCATTCAATCGTATTTATTGAGCGCTTACTGTGTGCAGAGCACTGTCCTAAGCGCTTGGAATGTACAGTTTGGCAACAGATAGGGACAATCCCTGCCCAACAATGGGCTCACAGCCTAAAAGGGGGAGACAGACAGCAAAACATAAGTAGTCAGGCATCAATACCATCAAAATGAATAAATAGAATCATAAACAGGCCTCTCAAAGGTCACCAGTGATCTCCTTCTTGCCTAAAGGCCTCTACTCCATCCTAATCCTCCTTGACCTCTCAGCTGCCATTGATACTGTCGACCATCTACTTCTCCTCAACACGTTATCCAGCCTTGGCTTCACCGACTCTGTCCTCTCCCGGTTCTCCTCTTCTCTCTCTGGCAGTCCGGTCTCCTCAGAGGGCTCCTCCGCTCCCTCCCATCCCCTAACTGTAGGAGTTCCTCAAGGTTCAGTTCTGGGTCCTCTTCTATCCTCCATCTACACCCATCCCTTGGTGAACATATTCGCTCCCACGGCTTCAACTATCACCAATATGCAGATGAATCCCCAAATCTACATCTCCAGCCCTGATCTCTCTCCCTCTCTCCGGTCTTGTATCTCCTCCTGCCTTCCAGACATCTCTACTTGGATGTCCTCCCTTCACCTCCAATTTAACATGTCCAAAACAGAGCTCCTTATCTTCCCACCCAATCCCATCCTACCCCTGACGTTCCCATCGCTGTAGACGGCACCACCAGAGCCCATAATCTTGATGTCATCCTTGACTCCTCTCTGTCATTCAACCCACATATTCAATCTGTCACTAAATCCTGTCTGTCCCACCGTCACAACATCGCTAAAATCCTCCTTTTCCTCTCTATCCAAACTGTTACCGTGCTTATACAATCATTCCTCCTATCCCGCCTGGAATCCTACATCAGCCTTCGTGCTGACCTCCCAGCCTCCTGTCTCTCCCCACTCCAGCCCATACTTCGCTCTGCTGCCAGGATCATTTTTCTACATAAAGTTTCAGGACAGGTCACCCCCCTCCTCAAAAAACTCCAGTGGTTGCCTATCTGCCTCCACATCAAACAAAAACTCCTCACCATTGGCTTCTCACCGTGCCTCCATCTCGCCTTTCTCGCCGCCGACCCCTGGACCATGTCCTGCCTCTGGCCTGGAAAGCCCTTCCTCTTCAAAGCCTTACTGAAGGCTCACCTCCTCCAAGAGGCCTTCCCAGACTAAGCCCCACTTTTCCTCATCTCCCACTCCCTTCTGTGTCTCCCCGACTTGCTCCCTTTGCTCTTCCCTGCCCCCTCCCCTCACTCCTCCCAGCCCCACAACACTTACATATGTGTCTGTCATTTTATTTATTTGTACTGATGTCTGTCTCCCCTTTTCTAGACTGTAAGCTCGTTGGGGCAGGGAATGAGACTTTTTACTGTTGTATTGTACTCTCCCAAGTACTTAATAACGTGTTCTGCACATAGTAAGCACTCAATAAATACAACTGAATGAATGAATATCAACTTCGTTGGATTGTACTCTCTCAAGCACGTAGTACAGTGCTCTGCACCCAGTAGACACTCAGTACATACTATGGATTGATCATAATGATGGTATTTGTTAAGCACTTACTCTATGCCAATCATTGTTTTAAGTACTGGGGTAGATACAAGCTAGTCAGGTTGGACGCAGTCCCTGTCCCAAATGGGCTCACAGCCTTAATTCCCCATTTTCCAGAGGAGGTATCTGAGGCCCAGAGAAGTGAAGTGACTTGCCCAAGATCACACAGCAGACGCGCGGCGGAGCGCGGGATCAGAACCCACGATCTTCTGACTCCCAGGCCCGGGCTCTATCCCCTTCGCCGTGCTGCTTCTCAATCGTTCAATCGATAAGCCGCTACATTAGACCTTGACTTATACTTTGTTTCCCCGGGTAGAATGTAAGCTCCCTGTGGGAAGGCAACATGTCGCTTTGTAATTCTGTATTTCCCAAAGGCCTAGTAAAATGTACCACAATCAATCGATGATACTTATTGAGTGCTTACCGTGTGCAGGGCACTCTACTAAACACTAAGGATAGTACACTACAGGAGAGTCAGTAGGTATGATCTCTGCTCTCGAGGAGCTTCAATCTAATGGGGGAGACGGACATTAACAGAAATTACAGGGAGGGGAAGCATCGGAGTAGAGGGATCTGAACATAACTGCTTTGGGGAGGAAATGCGTATCAAAGTACTCAGGGACTCACTCATTCGATCGTATCTACCGAGCGCTTACCGTGTGCAGAGCACTGTAGTGAGTTTGGGAGAATATAACGATACAGACACATTCTCTGCCCACGACGAGCTTTCAGTCTAGATTCAATCCAATCCGTCACCAAAACCTGCCGGTCTCACCTTCACAACATCGCCAAGCTCCACCCTTTCATTCTCTGCCCACGACGAGCTTTCAGTCTAGATTCAATCCAATCCGTCACCAAAACCTGCCGGTCTCACCTTCACAACATCGCCAAGCTCCACCCTTTCCTCTCCATCCAAACCGCTACCTCTTCAATGCAATCATTCATCTTATCCCGCCTGGATGACCGCATCAGCCTCCTTTCTCATCTCCCATCCTCCCGTCTCTCCCCGCTTCAGTCTATAGTTCACTCTGCTGTGCGGATTATCTACAAAAACGCTCCGGGCATGTCACCCCCTTCCTCAAATATCTCCAGTGGTTGCATATCAACCTCTGTATCAAACAACAACTCCTCATTATTGGCTTCAAAGCTGTCTATCCCCTTGCCTCCTCCTACCTCACTCACCTCCCTTCTCTCTGTCTGCATCCCAGCCCACACACCCTGCTCCTCTGCCGCCCCTAACCTCCTCACGGTGCCCCGTTCTCTCCCGTCCCGCCGTCGACCCCGGCCCAAGTCCTACCTCTGACCTGGAACGCCCTCCCTCCTCACGTCCGCCAAACTAGCACAGTTCCCCCCTTCAAAGCCCTATTGAGGGCGCCCCTCCTCCAGGAGGCCTTCCCAGACTAAGCCCCCTTTTCCCTTCCACGTCACCTCGACTCGCTCCCTTTGCCCTCCCTGCCCCCCGTCCCACAGCACTTAAGTATATAGATAGAAATTCTATTTAATAATGTTGGTATTTGTTAAGCGCTTTCTCTGTGCCGAGCGCTGTTCTAAGCGCTGGGGTAGATACAAGGCAATCAGGTTGTCCCACATAGGGCTCACAGACTTCATCCCCATTTTACAGAGGAGGGAACTGAGGCACAGAGAAGTTAAGTGACTTGCCCAACGTCACACAGATGACAAGTGGCAGAGCCGGGATTCGAACCCAGGACCTCTGACTCCCAAGCCCGGGCTCTTTCCACTGAGCCACGCTGCTTCTCTATTTATTTACAGTGATGCCTCTTTACTCGTTTTGATGTCTGTCTCCCCGCCCCGTCTAGACTGTAAGCCTGGTGTGGGCAGGGATTCTCTCTCTATATTGCTGAATTGTACTTTTCAAGCGCTCAGTACAGTACTTTGCACACAGTAAGTGCTCAGTGAATACGATTGAATGAATGAATGAATGAAAATTCAAGTGCGTAGGTGATGTGGAAGGTACAAGGGATAGGGTGGGGAGATCAGGCAGAGGAGGTTTCCAGGAGGAGGTATGATTTTAGTAGGGCTTGGAAGGTGGGGCAGGTGGATTCTCAAAAAATTACGTTTATTGATATATTTAGATATTTATTTATCATTTTTAATGGTGTTAGGCCTTTACTAGACGTCAAACACTATAGTAAGCACTGTAGGGACAAGTTTATCAGGTCGGATACAGTCTCTGTCTTGCGTGGCGTTCACAGTCTAAGTAGGAAGGAGAACAGGAGAACTGAGGCACAGAGAAGTAAGTGGCTTGCCCAAGGTCACAAGCAAGCAGTTGCTAGAGCCAGTATTAGAACTCAGGTCCTCTGACTCCCGGGACCTTGCTCTTTCCAGTAGGCTATGCTGCTTCCCAAGCACTTTACTGAGCGCTTACTGTGTGCAGAGCATCATACCGAGCACTTGGGAGAGCACAACATAACAGAGTCGGTGGACGTGTTCCCCGCCCACCACGGATTTACGGCCTCCATATATATCTCTGCTATTACTACTGTTAATAATGATAACGGTACTTGTTAAGCACTTACTACGTGCCAAGCACTGTTCTAAGCACTGGGGTAGATACCAGCTTATCAGGTTTTCCCACGTGGAGCTCACGGCCTTAATCCCCATTTTACAGATGAGGTAACTGAGGCTCAGCGAAGCGAAGTGACTTGCCCCAAGTCACATAGCTGACAAGCAGTGGAGGCGGGATTAGAACTCACGACCTCCGACTCCCAAGCCTATGCTCTTTCCACCAAGCCACACTGCTTCTCGTGGTACTTTCGACCATGTGTCGAACGCTGTTCTAAACTCGGGGGAGGGTGCAAATTAATTAGGTCGGACACAATCCCCGTCCCACATGGAGCTCACAGTCTAAGCAGGAGAGAGAACAGGTATCCCCTGGTTTACATTTAGGAAACTGAGGCCCGGAGAAGGTTAATGACTTGCTCGAGATCACCCAGAAAGGAGTTAGCAGAGCCGGGATTAGAACCCAGGGCTTTCTGCCTCCCAGGCCTGTGCCCTACCCGTTCGGCCACACTGCTCTGCTTGTTAATTATAAGTTCTGCAAAGCAAGTCACGACCCCGGGCCTTAACGAGGGTCTTGTAAGCAACACCCACAAAGGCCACATCTATGTCACAGTACGTAGCCTCTGATTGTGTCTTAGAGAGTCGACGAAGTTACAACCCCCCCGCCCCCCCGAGTCACCTGGCCCCCTCCGACCTCACCTCCCTTCTCTCCTTCTCCAACCACCCCGCACACTTGGCTCCTCTGCCGCCGCTCGCCTCCTCACTGGGCCTCGTTCTCGCCCGCCCCGCCGTCGACCCCCGGCCCCCGTCCTCCCGCCGTCCCGGAACGCCCTCCCTCCTCACCTCCGCCAAACTCTCTTCCCCTCTTCAAAGCTCTACTGAGAGCTCACCTCCTCCAGGAGGCCTTCCCAGACTGTACCCTTCCTTTCCCTCTGCCCCTCCTGCCCTCCCCATCGCCCCATCTCCTTCCCTCTGCTCTACCCCCTTCCCCTCCCCACAGCACTTGTAATAATAATAATGGTGGTATTTGTTAAGCGCTTACTATGTGCAAAGCACTCTTCTAAGGGCTGGGGTAGATACATGGTAATCAGGTTGTTCCACCTGAGGCTCACAGTTAATCCCCACTTTACAGATGAGGTAACTGAGGCCCAGAGAAGTGAAGTGACTTGCCCACAGTCACACAGCTGACAAGTGGTGGAGTGGGGATTAGAACCCATGACCTCTGACTCCCAAGCCTGGGCTCTTTTCATTGAGCCATGCTGCTTCTCTATATATTTGTATATATTATTTATCACTCTATTTTATTAATTATGTGCATTTATCTATGGTTCTATTTATCTATTTTGATGGCAGTGAGGCCTGTCTACTTGTTTTGCTTGTTGCCTGTCTCCCTCTTCTAGACCGTGAGCCCGTTGCCGTTATTGGGTAGGGATTGCCCCTATCTGTGGCCGAACTGTACTTTCCAAGCGCTTAGTACAGTGCTCTGCACACAGTAAGCGCTCAATAAATACGATTGAATGAATGAATGAATGAATGAGTGTTCAAGCTGATCAGCTCATCGAGGACAAAAAAGCCTCTATTATTTGAACGCTTCTTCCTCCTATTATACAATTATTTCACCTCTGTCCCCCACATTAGTTTGTAAGCTCCTTGAAGACAGGGATCATGCCTTCTAATAATAATAATGTTGGTATTTGTTAAGTGCTTACTATGTGCAGAGCACTGTTCTAAGCGCTGGGGTAGATACAGGGTAATCAAGTTGTCCCACATGAGGCTCACAGTGAATCCCCATTTTACAGATGAGGTAACTGAGGCACAGAGAAGTGAAGTGACTTGCCCACAGTCACACAGCTGCCGAGTGGCAGAGCCGGGAGTCGAACCCATGACCTCTGACTCCCAAGCCCAGGCTCTGTCCACTGAGCCACGCTGCTTCTACCTCTGTTGGGCTCTCCCAAGTGCTTAGAAGAGGGTCCTTCGCCCAACTGGCGCCCAATAAATGTCACTCATCAATCAATCAATCAATTGCATTTGAGTGCTTTATTGAGTGCTGACTGCAGAGCACTGTACTAATCACTTGATTAATGCATTGGAAGACGTCCGCTAATTCTGTTTATTGTAGTCTCCCAAACGCTTAGTACAATGCTTAGAACATAGTAAGAGCTCCAGAAATCAGCATGAGTCAGTGAGAATCAGCGTGGCTTAGTGGAAAGGGCACGAGCTTGGGAGTCAGAGGTCATGGGTTCTAATCCCACCTATATCACTTGTCAGCTGTGTGACTTTGGGCAAGTGACAACTTCTCTGCGCCTCAGTTATCTCATCTGTAAAAAGGAGATTAAGACCGTGAGCCCCACATGGGACAAACCTGATAACCTCGTATCTATCCCGGCACTTAGAACAGTGCTTGGCACATAGTAAGTGCTTAACAAATGTCATTATCATTATTATTATTATCATAAATACCACTGATCGATTGATCCAGCTCTGTGATTCATTCATTCATATTTATTGAACGCTTAGTCTGTGCCGAGCACTGTACTAAGCACTGGGAAAGTACAGTCCTGCAACAGATAGAGACGATCCCTACCCAACAACGGGCTCGCAGTCTAGAAGGGGGAGACGGACAACAAAACAAAACAAGTAGTCAGGCATCAATAGCATCAAAATAGATAAATAGATTTATAGATAGACATCATTAATAAAATAAATAGAATAATAAATATGTACAAATATATGAGAAGCAGCGTGGCTCACTGGAAAGAGCACGGGCTTTGGAGTCAGAGGTCATGGGTTCAAACCCCGGCTCTGCCACTTGCCAGCTGTGTGACTTTGGGCAAGTCACTTAACTTCTCGGTGCCTCAGTTCCCTCATCTGTAAAATGGGGATTAAGACTGTGAGCCCCACGTGGGACAACCTGATTCCCCTGTGTCTACCCCAGCGCTTAGAACAGTGCTCGGCACATAGTAAGCGCTTAACAAATACCAACATTATTAAGCGGCGTGGCTCAGTGGAAAGAGCACGGGTTTGGGAGTCAGAGGTCATGGGTTCGAATCCCCACTCCGCCACTTGTCAGCTGTGTGACTGTGGGCAAGTCACTTCACTTCTCGGTGCCTCAGTTAACTCATCTGGCAAATGGGGATTAAGACTGTGAGCCTCTCGTGGGACAACCCGATGACCCTGTATCTCCCCCGGCGCTTAGAACAGTGCTCGGCACACAGTAAACGCTTAACAAATACCAACATTATTATTCTCTGGGCCTCAGTGACCTCATCTGGAAAATGGGGATGAAGACTGTGAGCCCCACGTGGGGCAACCTGATTACCTTGTATCAACCCCAGCGCTTAGAAGAGTGCTTGGCACATAGTAAGTGCTTAACGAATACCATAATTATTGTTATCGCACAAGCGCTACGGGGAAGGGGGTAGAGCAGAGGACGCGAGTGGGGGCGATGGGGAGGGGAGGAGCAGCAGAGGAAAAGGGGGGGGCCCGGTCTGGGAAGGCCTCCTGGAGGAGGTGAGCTCTCAGGAGGGCTTTGAAGATTGGGAGCCAGTGCTGCGCAAATATGATGATGAAAGAAAAAGGAGGAGATGAGGGGAGGGGGAGTTTATACTCACCGGGAAAGGCTCTTTCCAACTGGCTCCCACAATGGACGGTCGGATGATGGCGATGTTCAGGTTTCCTTTCTCTTGCTCCACCACGGTCTCCCCTAAGGCCTTGGTGAACGTGTAGGTGTTGGGCCTGTCGCCAATCAGTTTGGGAGTGATCTCTTCCACAATCGTGTCATCTAGCCACCTGGAAGAGAAACCGATGGACCGACCGATCGATCGGCGGTACTCATCGAGCCCTTACTAGGTGCCGAGCACGGTACTAGGCCCTTGGGAGAGGATGGGGGGACGTGCCCGCTGACCCCATTGTGTCGCACTCTCCCAAGCGCCTAGTACAGTGCTCTGCACAAAGTGAGCGCTCGACGAATACCGTTGATTGATCGATTCCAATACGACAGAATTAGCAGGCAGGCTCCCTGCCCGTAACAGAGTTCGGGTCTAGAGGGGGAGGCAGACGTTAATATGAATGAATAAGGAATTTATAAAATCTCATTCAAAGACATGTAGTGGATAGAGCCAGGCGCGGGAGTCAGAGGACGTGGGTTCTAATCCTGGCTATGCCACTTGTCTGCTGCGTGGTCCTGGGCAGGTCACTTCACTGCTCTGGGCCTCAGTTACCTCATCTGGAAAATGGGGAATGAGATTGGGAACCGCATGCGGGACGGCGACTGTGTCCAACCCATTTACATGTATCCACCCCAGCGTTTAGGATAGTGACCGGCACCATAGTAAGCGCTTTGCAAACACCAGTTATTATCACATGAGCGCTCTGCGGTTGGGGCGTATAAGAGCAGAGCCAAAACAAGGGTGAGACCGTGAACCGAGCGGGCGGTGGGTGAAGCGGATAGACCTTCCAGGGAATGCCTCCTGAAGGCCCAAATTAACAGTGGTCTCAAGATAGCGAGGGCCCAGTGTGAAACTCAATCCTACCATACCCACTGCTGATGCCACCGTGAAAAAGGGAAAATATAATAATAATAATAATGCTGGTATTTGTTAAGCGCTTACTATGTGCCAAGCACCGTTCTAAGCACGGCGGTAGATTCAGGGTAATGAGGTTGTCCCACGTGGAGCTCAGAGTCTTAATCCCCATTTTACAGATGAGGTAACTGAGGCACCGAGAAGTTAAGCGACTAGCCCAAAGTCATACAGCTGACAAGTGACGGAGCTGGGATTAGAACCCATGACCCAAATGCTTCTTCCACTAAGCCACACTCTTTCTCCTAATATCAATCCATCAATCATATTTATTCATTAATTTATGTTTTACCTTTTAATGTATTTATCTTCTGTCTTTTGTCATTGTTAATAATAATAATAATGATAATAATAAAATTATAGTATTGGTTAAGCCCTTACTATGTGTCAAGCACTGTTCTAAGCGTTGGGGTACGTACAAGGAAAGCAAGTTGTGCCACATGGGGCTCATAGTCTTAATCGCACACAGTAAGCGCTTGACGAAGGCCATCGTTATTATCATTTTACAGATGAGGTAACTGAGGCCCAGAGAAATGAAGGGACTTGTCCAAAGTCACAAAGCAGACAAGTGGCGGAGCCGGGATTAGAACCCATGACCTTCTGACTCCCAGTCCCGTGTCCTATCCACTACGCTATGCTGTTCCTCTTTCAATAATGTTGGTATTTGTTAAGCACTTACAATGTGCCGAGCACTGTTCTAAGCTCTGGGGTAGATACAGGGGAATCAGGTTGTCCCACGTGAGGCTCACGGTTAATCCCCATTTTACAGATGAGGTAACTGAGGCCCCAGAGAAGTGAAGAGACTTGCCCACAGTCACACGGCTGACAAGTGGCAGAGCCGGCAGTCGAACCCGTGACCTCTGACTCCCAAGCCCGGGCTCTTTCCGCTGAACCACGCCGCTTCTCCTCTTTTGTATATATGGTATTTGTTAAGCGCTTACTATGTACCGGGCACTGTTCTAAATGATAGAGTCTACTCAGGTTGGACACAGTCCATGTCCCGACCCGGGGCTAACACTCTTAATTCCCATTTTCCAGATGAGGCAGCTGAGGCACAGAGGAGTGAAGTGACTCGCCCAAGGTCACCCAGCAGATATGTGACATTTAGACTGTGAGCCCGTCATTGCACAGAGATTGTCTCTATCTGTTGCCAAATTTTACATTCCAAGCGCTTAGTACAGTGCTCTGCACATAGTAAGCGCTCGATAAATACTACTGAATGAATGGCAGAGATGGGATTAGTACCCATGTCCTCCTTCACTTCTCTAGGCCTCAGTTCCTTCATCTGGAAACTGGGGAATGAGACTGTGAGCCCCACGTGGGACAGGGAGTGGCTCCAACCTGATTACCTGGTATTTACCCCAGTACTCAGAACACTGCTCGGCACATAGTAAGCGCTTAAATACCATAGTAATAATAACTGATTCTATTTTTTTGATTCTTGATTCTGTCTATTGCTATTGTTCTCGTCTGCCCGCCTCCCCCGATTACACCGTAAGCCCGTCAAAGGGCAGGGAGTGTCTCTATCTGTTACCGATTCGTCCATTCCAAGCGCTTAGTACAGTGTTCTGCACATAGTAAGCGCTCAATAAATACTACTGAATGAATGAATGAATAATAACAGGAGGAGATGGGTGAGGTGAGGTAGGAGGGGCCGAGATGTCTGATAAAGCTGATGGCAAGGAGCCTGCAGTGCCTGCAAACCCATTCCCAAGTTGTCTTGCTTCTTGCCCCCCTTCCTGTCCTCCCCGCCGCCCTCCATGGGGTAAGGGGCAGGGCACAGCGGGGTGGATCAGGGTGCGAAGGAAGCGTCCCGAAAGAGAACCCCTTAATCGGCCGGTGGGGACAACTGGGAAGAGGAGAGAAGAAAGCTCGGTCCGGGCCAACTTACTCCACGGAGTCGATGAGCTTCTTGGGCTCCACGGGGGCCGGGTAGATGATTTCGTCGATGTGCTTCAGGTTGCAGTTGGAGAAGGCGGTGGAGAAGTGGATGAAGGCTTCCAGTTTGGACATCTGGCTGGCGATGAGCAGGAGCTGCTGGGTGGCCAGGACGTTCAGCTGCAAGGCGTGTCTGGGGGACAGACGGACCATCACTCTCCCCGCCTTCAAAAGCCCGGCCGAAGGCCCAGCTCCTCCAAGAGGCCTTCCCTCGCTAAGCTCTCTTTGCCTCTTCATTCATTCCTTCAGTGGTATTTATCGAGCGCTCACTACGTGCAGAGCACTGTACTAAGCGCTTGGAATGAACCAGTCGGCAACAGATAGAGACGGTCCCTGCCGTTTGACGGGCTCACGGTCTAATCGACGGGCTCACACCTCTTCTCCCGCTCCTTTCAGCATCACCCTGCTCCCTTTATTCATCCCCCCTCCCCAGCCCCTCAGCACTTATACCCATATCTGCCATTTATTTATTTCTATTAATATCTGCCCCTCTCTCTAGACCGTAAGCTCGTTATGGGCGGGAAATGTGTCCGTTATATTGCTAAACGATAATAACGATGATGCTATTTGTTAAGGGCTTACTATGTGCCAAGCACAGAGGTCATGGGTTCTAATCCCGGCTCCGCCACCTGTCAGCTGTGTGACTTTGGGCAAGTCATTTCACTTCCCGGTGCCTCAGTTACCCTATCTGTAAAATGGGGATGAAGACTGTGAGCCTCACGTGGGACAACCTGATCGCCCTGTATCTACCCCAGCGCTTAGAACGGTGCTCGGCACCTAGTGAGCGCTCAACAAATACTAACGTTATTAGATACAGGCTAATCAGGTGATCCCACATGGGGCTCACGGTCTTAATCCCCATTTTACAGATGAGGGAACTGCGGCCCAGAGAAGTGAAGTGACTTGCCCAAGGTCACACAGCAGACAAGTGGCAGAGGCGGGATTAGAACCCAGGTCCTTCTGACTCCCAAGCCCATGCTATATCCACTAGGCCTCGCTGCCTCCCATCAGAAGAGTGTGTGGACTAGATTGTAATAGGAGAGAAGCGAGGAGAGAGCTGATTGGGTACCTTAAAACGGATGGGTTGGAGTTTCCGCTTGATGCGGAGATCTATTCAATCGTTTTTATTCAGATGTCACTGTGTGCAAAACGCTGTACTAAGCGCTTGGACCCAGGACCTTCTGTGTGTAAAGTTACCACCACTTTGTACCTTCAAGGTCTTACTCAGCTGCCCTAAATCATGGCAGAGTGGATAGAGCTCGGGCCTGGGAGCCAGGAGGTCACGGATTCTAATTCCGACTCCATCATTTGTCTGCTGTGTGACCTTGGGCAAGTCACTTCTCTGCCACTGGAGGCTTCTGAGGAGCGGGAAGAACTGCTCAGAATGATTTTTTAGAAAAAAAGATCCGGGCAGAAGAGCGAAGAACGCCCTGTAGAGGAGAAAGCAGCACGGCTAGTGGGCAGAGCAGAAGCCGGGGAGTCAGAAGGACCTGGGTTCTAATCCCGGATCCACCGCTTGTCTGCTGGGTGACCTTGGGCAACTCACTCCGCTTCTCTGGGCTTCGGTTAACTCATCCGCAACATGGAGATAAAGACCGTGAGACCCACCTGGGACGGGGCTGTCTCCAACGCGATAGGCTTGTTTTTTGACTGTGGGCGTGTTGTGGGCAGGGAATGGGTTTGATAATAATGTTGGTATTTGTTAAGCGCTTCCTATGTGCAGAGCACTGTTCTAAGCGCTGGGGTAGATACAGGGGAATGTTGATGTTATAGTGTACTCTCCCAAGCTCTTCGTTCAGTGCTTTGCACACAGTAAATGCTCAATAAATACAATTAATACTAATAAATCTACCCAGCTCTCAGTACGGTGTCTTGCATGTAGTAAGCGCTTAACAAAAACCATAAAAAGAGAAAATAAAATTAAGGGGTGGTTAGTGAGGAGGTTAACATCCTCCCCTCCCTGCCCTTGCTTCGGGATATTTCCCAGGTGTAAAGCCAGCGTGCCATCGTTCGTTTATAACCCCAGTGATTGGAATGTCTGCAAAAGCAGCTCTTAAAATACACCCCCAGTTTCCGGGTGGAGTCAGACCTTTAATTCCCAATAAAACATTGCTCCAGGAAAATTGCGCACCTTTGATGCAAATGCCCTTTCCTTATTCTCAACGATAGATAAAAGCATCCTGGCCCAAAGTTAAGCATTAACAAATACCAGAAAAAGAGCAGCATGGCCTAGTGGAAAGAACACAGACCCGAGAGACAGAGGGCCTGGGTTCTAATCCTGGCTCCGCCAATTGCCTGCCGTGTGACCTTGGACAAGTCACGTAACTTCTCTAAAGCCTCAGTTCTCTTGTTTTCCCTCCTTCTTAGACTGTGAGCCCCATGCAGGACAGGGACTGTGTCCAATCTAATTAACTTGTATCTACCCCAGGGTTTTAAAAAAGTGTTTGACCCACAGTAGGCACTTAGCAAATACCACAAAAATTAAAAATGAAGCCAAAACAAAAAAAGGTTCTAATGATGGGAGGTTCTACCAAAGCATTTGGGAAGCAGCAAAGCCTAGTGGATAGAGCCCGGGCCTGGGAGTCAGAAGGACCTGGGTTCTAATCCCGAATCCTCCACTGCTTAGAACAGCGCTCTGCACATAGTAAGCGCTTAACAAATACCAACATTATTATTACTGTCTGCTTTGTGACCTTGGGCAAGCCATTTGGCTCCTCAGTGCTTCAGTGACCTCATCGTACACTGGGGATTAAGACTGTGAGCCCCGTGTGGGACGGGGACTGTGTCCAGTCCCATTTGTTTGTAGCTACCCGTTTGGCACATGGTAATCACTTAACGTTTAATATTATCATTATTATATTCTGGTTCTCAGGTTACATGTCACGCAGAGGCTTTATTCATTCATTCGGACGTATTTATTGAGTCCTTACTGTGTGCCGAGCCCTGTCCTAAGGGCTCGGGAGAGTAAAATAGAACAGTAAACAGACAGAGCCTGTTGACATGCCCTATTTAATATTCACTTCCGGACAACAGTCCTTGGCTTCGGCCAAATTAGCTTGGCCTAAACTTTGGAATCCGGGAACGGATTAGAGCCAATAAAGCTGAACGTCTCCCTCCCATTACAGGGAGAGAGGGTCGATAATTACTCCTTTGTATTGTACTTTCCCAAGTGTTTAGTACAGTGCTCTGCATGCTGCAAGTGCTCAAGAAATACCATGGATTGACTGACTGACGGATGGATGGATGGATGGATGTTGGGCCTGGCAGTGTTTGCAAATGATGGCTTTGAGCCTGTTTCCCCCAACTTCATACCTGACAGACAATTCCTCTCCCTCCCTTCAAAGCCTTATTGCAGGCCCATCTCCTCCAAGAAGCCTTCCCAGACTAAGCCTCATTTCCTCTTCTCCCACTCCCTTCTGCATCACCCCGATTCGCTCCCCTTTACTCACCCCTCCCTCAGCCCCACGACGCTTACGTGTGTGTCGGTAATTTATGTATTTATATTAATGTCTAGACCGTCTACAGGGGGAGACAGACATTAATATAAATACACAAATTACAGACACGTACCTAATCAATCAGTCATGTTTATTAAGTGCTTACTCTGTGCAGATCACTGTACTAGGTGCCTGGGAGTGTACGATTTAATAGAAGCAGCGTGGCTCGGTGGAAAGGGCCTGGGCTTGGGAGTCAGAGGTCGTGGGTTCTAATCCTGGCTCCACCACTTATCAGCTGTGTTACTCTGGGCAAGTCACTTAACTTCTCTGTGCCTCAGTTACCTCATCTCTAAAATGGAGATTAAGACTGATTACCTTGTGTCTACCCCAGTGCTTAGAATAGTGCTTGGCACATAGTAAGCACTTAACAAATACCATTATTATTATTATTATCATTATTATTAACAGAGTTGGTAGACATGCTCCCTGCCCACAACAAGTTTACAATCCAGAGGGAGAGACTGACTTTAATATAACTACATAAATTACAGATTTGGACATGATCAATCAGCCATATTTATTGAGCGCTTACTATGTGCAGAGCACTGTACTAGGCACTTGGGAGGGTACAATTTAACAGAGTCGGTAGGCACTTTCCCTGCCCACAATTAGCTTACAGCCCAGAGGGAGAGACAGACTTAATCTGAATAAATAAATTACGGATATGTACATGATTAATGAGTCATATTTGCTGAGGACTTACTGTGGGCAGAGCATTGTGCTACACGGTTGGGAGAGGACGATATAACAGCATTGGTAGACAGACAACATAGTGGCCCACAGAGAGATCCCAACCTAGAGCAGCCTCCTGTTAGCACTTATTGATTGATTGATTTATTATTTATTTTGATTAAATGTCCGTCTCTCCCTCTAGACTGTAAGCTCGTTGTGGACAGGGAATGGGTCAGTTTAGTGCTCTGTTCTACTCTCCCAAGCACTCAGTACAGTGCTCTGCACCCAGTAAACGCTCAATAAATTTGATAGAATGAATAAAAATGGGGCCTCTGACTTGGCCACTTGACCCCTCCAAGGCCCCAAGCGGGAAACGTAAGTGCTTAGTACAGTGCTCTGCACACAGTAAACACTCAATAAATACGATTAAATGAATGAATGACTGAAAAGCGGGAACTTACCTCAATGGGTCATCGAAGCGAACAGTGGCGGCACAGTGGAAGATGATGTTGATGCACCCCAGGAGTTCCTGCAAGTTCTCTTTGCTGATGGCCAGATCCCCCTGCTTGAGGTCGGCGTAAATGGGTTTGATCTTCTCCTTGATGTTGGGACAGGTTTCTTTGACTTTGTCGAAGAGCTGAAACCCAAGCGGACCCTCCGATCATTGAGTGACAGCAAAATCTCACGGTGTCTTAAGGGGCGGAGGGGAAAACCATCAGTCGATCGCATGTATTGATCACTTGCTATGTGCAGAGCGGTGTACTGAGCGCTTGGGAGAGCATTCATTCACTAGATCGTATTTATTGAACGAATGCTACGTACAGAGCAGTGTACTAGGTACTTGGGAGAGTATTCATTCATTCAACTGTACTTATTGTGCGCTTGCTATGTGCAGAGCAGTGTACTAAGAATTTGGGAGAGTATTCATTCACTCAGTTGTATTTATTGAGCGCTTGCTATATGCAGAGCAGTGTACTAAGTACTCGGGAGAGCATTCATTCAGTTGTATTTATTGAGCACTTGATATGTGCCGAGCAGTTTACCAAGAATTTGGGAGAGCATTCATTCAACTGTATTTATTGAGCGCTTGCTATGTGCAGAGCCGTGTACTAAGAATTTGGGAGAGCATTCATTCAATTGTATTTATTGAGCGCTTGGTCTGTGCAGAGCAGTGTACTAAGAATTTGGGAGAGTATTCATTCACTCGGTTCTATTTATTGAGCGCTTGCTATATGCAGAAGAGTGTCCTAAGTACTTGGGAGAGTATTCATCATTCAATTGTATTTACTGAGCGCTTGCTATGTGCAGAGCACTGTACTGAACTCTTGGGAGAGAAATCATCTATTCAGTTGTATTGATTGAGTGCTTAGGGTATGCAGAACATTGTACTAAGCACTTGAAGAGTGTATTAAGCACTTGAGTACAATGCAACAGAATTAGCAAACACATTCCCTGCCCATAACAAACTTACACTCTGGGTTGGGAGAACGAGGAAACATTTTAGGGCAGAAATAGGAAAACTACATCTCACTAACGTCTTTGTATACGGCCCATTTCATTAGGGAAGGAAAAGTAAATCTAACTGTAGTTAATATCTAAACCAATTTAGGCACCTTCTCTATATAATAATGTTGGTATTTGTTAAGCGCTTACTATGTGCCGAGCACTGTTCTAAGCTCTGGGGTAGACACTGACCTCCCTTCCTTCTCTCTGACCTCCCTTCCTCCTCTCTCGCCCCGCTCCGGTCTATTCTTCACTCCGCCGCCCGGCTCATCTTCCTGCAGAAACGATCTGGGCCTGTCACTCCCCTTCTTAAGCAACTCCAGTGGTTGCCTATCGACCTCCGCTCCAGACAAAAACTCCTCGCTCTAGGCTTCGAGGCTCTCCATCACCTTGCCCCTTCCTACCTCTCCTCCCTTCTCTCTTTCCACCGCCCACCCCGCACGCTCCGCTCCTCCACCGCCCACCTCCTCGCCGTCCCTCGGTCTCGCCCGTCCCGCCGTCGACCCCCGGGTCGCGTCCTCCCGCGGTCCCGGAACGCCCTCCCTCCTCACCTCCGCCAAACTGATTCTCTTTCCCTCTTCAAAACCCTACTTAAACTCACCTTCTCCGAGAGGCCTTCTCAGACTGAGCTCCTCTTCTCCCTCTACTCCCTCTGCCATCCCCCCTTTACCCTTCCGCAGCTAAACCCTCTTTTTCCCCTTTTCCCTCTGCTCCTCCACCTCTCCCTTCCCATCCCCACAGCACTGTACTCGTCCGCTCAACTGTATATATTTTCGTTACCCTATTTATTTTGTTAATGAATTGTACATCGCCTCGATTCTATTTAGTTGCCATCGTTTTTACGAGACGTTCTTCCCCTCGACTCTATTCATCGCCATCGTTCTCGTCCGTCCGTCTCCCCCGATCAGACCGTAAGCCCGTCGAACGGCAGGGACCGTCTCTATCTGTTGCCAACTTGTTCATTCCAAGCGCTTAGTACAGTGCTCTGCACATAGTAAGCGCTCAATAAATACTATTGAATGAATGAATGAAAGGTTGTCCCACGTGGGGCTCACAGTCTGCATCCCCATTTTACAGATGAGGTAACTGAGGCAGCGAGAAGTTAAGTGACTTGCCCAAAGTCACACAGCTGACAAGTGACCGAGCCGGGATTCAAACCCATGACCTCTGACTCCAAAGCCCGTGCTCTTTCCACTGAGCCACGCTGCTTCTCTATAACCCCAAATAACTTCAGAAATGTATAGGTGACAGGCATACGGACACGCATGCATGCGTGCAAAAAATAATCAGAATAATTAGGATTAATACATTTGGTTAACTTTGGTTTTGATTCTTACTGGAGAGAAGATAAAGATGATCTTTCAAGACCTCTTCCCAATCTATGATTCTGATGTTTTCTTTTTTATTATCATATCTATTAAGCGTTTGTACTATGTTCTAAGCCATGGGGTAGATACAGACTAATCAGCTTGGACACAGTCCATGTTCCAGGTGGCGCTTATGGTCTTAATTCCCATTTTACTGATGAAGTAACTGAGGCCCAGAAAAGTGAAGTGACTTGCCCAAGGTCACACAGCAGACAAGGGGCAGAGCCAGGATTAGAAACAGGTCTTTATGGATTCCAGGATGGTGCTATAGCCCTATGGCCATGCTTCTTCTCTATTTGTATATCATGGCATTCACCCCCTCAAAGAGGAAATGGGTCCAAAATGTAAACTAAATCTTAAATCCATTGAGAAGTCAGAAAATAAAGCAATGCTTCCGTATGAGGGGGCTGATATCTTAGCATTAAGAGCTATTCGTCTTTGTCTCAGAAAGGGAGACAGAAAGGAGACACTCCGAGCAATCTAAATTACCGCCTGGAGCCAGACAACCCTGCAGATTCCTTCTAGAAATTCTACCTTAAGGAGAAAGTAATGATAATGATGGCATTTGTTAAGCACTTACCATGTGCCAGGCACTGTTCTAAGTGCTGGGTTAGATACAAAGAAAGATAAGCAGATGTTGTTAGTTTTTGGATAACCCAAGTTAATGATCAGTACCAGACTAGGATCCCTCTCAGGTTGGCACCTGGAGAGTTTCCAGTCCTCTACCAAGTCTCAACTACGGGAGGGAGAGTGGAGCGGAGGCCTGTCTGTTCCGTTCCTAGCTCGGGCGGCGGCTAGCGAGCGGCGGGCCGTCGGCTACGGGTCGAAACTCCCCCGTGCTGGGCGGCGGGGGCACGGGAGAGAGTTGAAGGTGGAGACTCAAGTTGACTATGTGGAAGGCGGCAATGGTTCAACCGCTTCCGGATTTTGACCAGGAAAACTCTCCAGATCCACTACCGGAACGATGGCAGACGGAGAGCGGGCGTTCCGGGAGAGATGTGTCTGTGGTGTCGCTATGGGTCGGAAACGACTCGACGGCATAAGGCAAAACCAGACTAGGGGTAACTCAAGATTTTGATTTAAGGCATATTTTGCTTATGGGCTGTGAGTGTGAATACTCTCTGCTAAAGGAGACTTAAGTATTTGACTTTGATACCTCCATGTATATTTATAGAGAAGTATATGAAGGTATATATACATACAAGTATCAAAGTCACAAAAAGTCTCCATATATGTAAAGTATACAGTATATGGTCAATTCTTGTACTTCCCTTTCTCTGAAGAGAGGTGTGTGTGAATAACAATAATAATTATGGCATTTGTTAAGAGCTTACTATGTGAAGCTCACCTTCCCAATATTGCCAAGATCCACTCCTTCTTCTCCATCCAAACTGTTACCTTGCTGGTACAAGCTCTCATAATATCCCAACTAGATTAATGTGTCAATCTCCTCTCTGATCTCCCTTCCTCCTGCGTCTCCCCACTCCAGTCTATTCTTCTTTCCGCTGCCCAGATTATCTTTCTACAGAAACGATTTGGGCATGTCACTCCCCTCCTCAGAAACCTCCAGTGGTTGTCTATCAACCTTTGAAAGAATCAAAAACTCCTCACTCTTGGCTTCAAAGCTCTCCATCATCTGGCCCCCTCCTACCTCACCTCCCTTCTTTGCTTCTCCATCCCAGCTGGTACAATCCACTCCTCTGCCGCCGCTCAGCTCCTCAATGGGCCTCGCTCTCGCCCGTCCCGCCGTCGACCCCCGGCCCACGTCCTACCGCTGTCCCGGAACGCCCTCCCTCCTCACCTCCGCCAAATTCTCTTCCCCTCTTCGAAGCCCTACTGACAGCTCCCCTCCTCCAGGAGGCCTTCCCACACTGAGCTCTCCCTTGCCCTCTGCTCTTCCCCCTCCCTTCCCCTCAGCACTGTGCTCATTTGCATACATTATTTATTACCCTATTTATTTTGTTAATGAGGTGTATAGCTCCTTGATTCTATTTATCTTCATGATGAACAGTTTTGTTCTGTTCTGCTTTGCTGTCTGTCTCCCCCGTTTAGACTGTGAGCCCGTTTTGGGCAGGGATTGTCTCTATCTGTTGCCAAATTGTACATTCAAAGCACTTAGTACAGTGCTCTGCACATAGTAAGCGCTCAATAAATACTGTTGAATGAATGAATGAATCCCCATTTTACAGATGAGGTAACTGAGGCTGAGAAGTTAAGTGACTTGTCCAAAGTCACACAGCTGACAAGAGGAGGAGTCAAGATTAGAACTCATGACCTCTGACTTCCAAGCCTGGGCTCTTTCCACTGAGCCACACTGCTTCTCAAGCAGAAGGAGAGAAGCTAGGAGAGGTAGGAGGGGGTAAGGGGATGGAGAGCTTTAAAGCCAATGGTGAGGAGTTTTTGTTTGAGATGGAGGTGGATGGGCAACCACTGGAGATTTTTGAGAAGCAGGGTGACATGTCCTGAACGTTTTTGTTGAAAAATGATCCTGTCAGCAGAGTGAGGTATCTGGCTTGATTAACTTGTCTCTATCCCAGCACTTAGAGCAGTGTTTGAGAACAGTGTGTGCCAAATTGTACATTCCAAGCGCTGAGTACAGTGCTCTGCACACAGTAAGTGCTCAATAAATACAATAAATACGAATATAAAATAATCAATAATAACAACTCACCTTGCACTTGAGCATCTCGGTTACTCTCTGCTGCATCGACTGTCCAGACTTGGGCCTGACGAGGATGTAGATGGCTTTGAGGTCAGGACTCGTGCGTAAAAGTTTCTCCACCAGCACTTTGCCCATGAACCCCGTGGCTCCCGTGATGAGGATCGATTTCTCGTTGTAGAAGGCTGCGATGGTAGACATGGCGACCCCCTCGTTTTCTTTTCTTACCGGCTTCTGGAAGAAGATCTCTAAGAGGAAGCATAAAAATCGCAGCATTATGAGCCCCAAATCTTGCAGGATCCGTGTAACTGGAAATACGGGTGGGAGGTTCCTAAAATAATAATAGTAACAATATGATTTAAGTGCTTACTATGTGCCAGGCATTGTAATAATAATACTGATAATTATGGTATTTAAGTGCTTAACTATGTGCCAGGCACTCTACTAAGCACCGGGGCGGATACAAGGAGATGGGGTTGGACACAGTTCCCGTCCCACACGGAGCTCACAGCCTCCATCCCCATTTTAAAGATGAGGTAACAGACTCAGAGAAGTGAAGTGGTTTTCCCCATGTCGCACAGCGGACACATCCCACATGATGCTAGGTTGGAATGTTTGGAACGTCAAGGCAGCCCGAAAAGGAGGAGAAACATTGCTCCACTGAAGATTAGCGGACCATTGTCCACGTTCTTTCACCCGTAGTTCAGTCAGTCAATCAAGCAATGGTATTTATTGAGCGCTTACTATGTGCAGGGCTTGGGAGAGTACAATACAACCGAGTTGGTAGACAAGCTCATTGCCCACAGTGAGCTTACCGTCTAGTTGTACATTCCAAGCGCTTAGTACAGTGCTCCGCGCATAGTAAGCGCTCAATAAATACTACTGAATTGAATGGATGAATAGTTGAGGCAAAGGGGCTCCGCGGGTTCATTCATTCATTCAATCGTATTTTTTAAGAGCTTTACTGGGTGCAGAGCACTATATGAAATGTTTAGAAAAGTTCAATACAACAATAAACATCCCAACAAGCTCACGTTCTAGGGGGGAAAGGCAGAAATCAGCATAAAGTAATAAAATTAGAGATAAGGACATAAGTGCTGTGGGGCTGGGAGGTGGGGAGAGCAAAGGGAGCAAGTCAGGGTGATGCAGAAGGGAGTGGGAGAAGAGGAAAAGGGGGGCTCAGTCTGGGAAGGCCTCCTGGAGGAGATGGGCCTTCAGTAAAGCTTTGAAGTCGGGGAGAGTCACTGGCTGGTGGAGGTGAGGAGGGAGGGCGTTCCGGGTCGGCGGGAGGACGTGGGCCGGGGGTCGCCGGCGGGATGGGCGAGGACGAGGCCCCGTGAGGAGGTGAGCGGCGGCAGAGGAGAGGAGCCTGCGGGCTGGGCTGGAGGAGGAGAGAAGGGAGGGGAGGTAGGAGGGGGTGAGGTGAGGGACAGCTTTAAAGCCAATGATGAGGGTTACTTGGCTAACCCCAAGAGGGTTACTATGTGCCAGACACTACACTAAGCACTGGGGTGGATACAAGCAAATTGGGCTGGGCACAGTCCCTGTCCTGTGTAGGGCTCACAGTACCAATCCCCACTTCACAGATGAGGGAACTGAGGCCCAGAGAAGTGAAGTGACTTCCCCAAGGTCACACAGCAGACAAGTGGTGGAGCCGGCATTCGAACCCATGACCTTCTGACTCCCAGGCCCGGGCTCCGCCCACGAGGCCAGGCTACCATAATGACTGTGCTATTTCCAAAGCCCACTCTTGGTGCTAAGCGTAGGGTTGAGACAAAGCTAAGAGATCAGACTCAGTCCATGATCCACCCAGGGTTCGCAACCAGTCTCATCCCCGTTTTACAGATATGGAAACTGAGGCCCAGAGGAATTAAGTGGCTTGTCCGGGGCCACACAGTAGTTACATTTTATTAAGCACGTACCTTGCACAGAGCACTGTACTAAGGGCTTGGAAAGAGAATATAGGGAATTAGAGATAGATTAGTTTATTTATTAGCTGGATTATCTCATTTTGGACATGTCATCATTCATTCATTCATTCAATAGTATTTATTGAGCGATTACTATGTGCACAGCACTGTACTAAGCGCGACTGATTCTCTGTAGAAGACACTAACACTAGGAAAAGTCTGGGTAAAATGGGGAAGAAGCAGCCCGGCGGCTAGACGGATAGAGACCGATTAGACCGTAAGCCCGTCAAAGGGCAGGGACTGTCTCTGTTACCGATTTGTACATTCCAAGCGCTTAGTACAGTGCTCTGCACATAGTGAGCGCTCAATAAATACTATTGAATGAAAAATGAAAGAAAAGACCGTAGCAGTGGTAAAGGAAGAACCATTAGCAAGGTGACAGATTATGGTAGAAGATAAGATGTTCTGGAGAAAATATATCTACAGAGTCGCTATGAATCGGAAACAACTTGACGGCATTTAATAATAATAATGATAATAATAATAGTAATACTATGTCACTGGTACAGCTCACAACCTATGTAGTTCAGCAGAATAGCTGAGGGTAAAATGTCCAGACTCTCGGGCCATGCTGCCTCCACAAAAAAAGTACCTATTGACACCTGAGCATATTCAAGAGAAACAGCGTGACTTAGTGGAAAGAGCCTGGGCTTGGGAGTCAGAGATCGTGGGTTCTAAACCCGACTCCACCACTTGTCTGCTGTGTGACTTTGGGCAAGTCACTCAACTTCTCTGTGCCTCAGGTCCCTCATCTGTAAAATGGGGATGAGAACTGTGAGCCCCGCATGGGACAACCTGATTACCTTGTATCTCCCCAGTGCTTAGGACAGGGCTTGGCACATAGTAAGCCCTTAACAAATACCATCAATATTATTATTATTATTTTTATTATTATTCAACTCGGCCAATCAGTGTGTGAGACTCTTGGTTTGCCCTGTGAGTCCCTTTCTGTTTATTTTTATTTCTCTTGATGTTGAACCATCCATCAAGCAACCAATCAGTGGTATTTATTGAGTGTTTACCGTGTGCAGAGCACTATGGTAATTATAGTAATCATAGTAATGGTATTTATGAAGAGCTTACTGTTTGCCAAGCACAGTACTAAATGCTGGGGTAGATATCGGATCATCAGATCCCACATGGGGCTCACAATTTAAGTAGGAGGGAGCTCAGGAAATAATAATAATAATTTGTGATTATGGTGTTTGTTTAATACTTCCTAGGTGCCAAGCACTGTTCTAAGCACTGGGGTAGATACAAGATAATCAGGTTGTCCCATGTAGGGCTCACAGTCTTCATCCCCATTTTATAGATGAGGCAACTGAGGCACAGAGAGGTTAAGTGGCTTGCCCAAAGTCACAGAGCAGACCAGTGGCGGAGGCGGAATTAGAACCCACGACCTCTGACTCTCAAGCCCAGGCTCCTTCCACTAAGCCACGCTATTTCTCTTGAATATGCTCCGTTGTCAATAGGTACATTTTTTTGTGGAGGCAACATGGCCCGAGAGACTGGACATTTTACCCTCAGCTATTCCACTGAACTGAATAGACTGTGAGCCCTTCCAGTGACATATTATTATTATTATTATTAATAAATGCAGTCAAGTCGTTTCCAATTCATAGCGACTTTACGGATATATTTTCTCCAAAGGATCTTATTTTCTGCCATAAATCGTAACCTCGCTGACTGTTCTTCCTTTACCATTGTTACGGTCTCCATCTATCTTGCTGCCGGTCCGTCTCTTCCACGGTTTCCTTGGACTTTCCCTGGAACATTAAGCCACGCTGCAGATGAGGGAACTGAGGCACAGAGCGTTGTGGGCAGGGAATGGGTCTGTTTATTGTTCTATTCTTCTCCCAAAACCCTTTGCACACAGTGAGCACTCAATAAACACGATCGACTGATTGACCTATCAATAATGATATAACAATATACATTAATTAGAGAATGCTTTAGAGAAGCAGCGTGGCTCAGTGGCAAGAGCCCGGGCTTGGGAGTCAGAGGTCATGGGTTCGAATCCCGGCTCTGCCACTTGGGAGCTGCGTGACTGTGGGCAAGTCACTTCACTTCTCCGTGCCTCAGTTCCCTCATCTGTAAAATGGGAATGAAGACCGTGAGCCTCACGTGGGACAACCTGATTACCCTATGTCTACCCCAGCGCTTAGAACAGTGCTTTGCACATAGTAAGCGCTTAACAAATAAAGAAAAAAAATTAATGATAATTATTATGATACTTGTTAAGTGCTTACTATGGGCCAGGCGCTGGGGTGGATACAAGCAAATCGGGTCGGTCACAGTCCCAGTCCTACAAGGCGCTCATAGTCTCAGTCCCCATTTTACACATGGGGCAACTGAGGACCAGAGAAGAGAAGTGACTTGCCAAAGGTCACACGGCAGACAAGTGGCGGAACCAGGATGAGAACCCATAATAATAATGCTGGTATTTGTTAAGCGCTTACTATGTGCCGAGCACTGTTAAGCGCTGGGGGAGACACAGGGGAATCAGGTTGTCCCACGTGGGGCTCACAGTCTTAATCCCCATTTTACAGATGAGGTCACTGAGGCACCGAGAACCCACGACCTTCTGACTCCCAGGCCCGGGCTCTACCCACTAGTCTGTGCTGCTTCTAGACTTTGAAGGGGAGGGGAGGAAGAGGGGGTCTGACCTATATGGAGGGGGAGAAAGTTCCAGGCCCGAGGGTGGTTGTCGGACGGGTGTCGGTGGAGAGACAAATTAAATCAGGGCAAAGCCAGCAAGCTGGTCCAGGAGGGTGAAATGTGTGGGCTGGACTGTAGTAGGAGATCAGTGAAATACGCTGGGAGGAGGCGGGTTGTGTGAGAGCTTTAGGGTCGATCAGAGATGGAGGGCAATCACCGGAGGCCCTTGAGGAGTGGGGAATAGTGGATTGTACTTCTTTTTAGGAAAGCGAGCCGGGCAACAGATTGAAGTATGGACTGGAGTGGGGAGAGACAGGAGGCCGGGAGGTCAGCGAGGAGGCTGATGCGGTAATAATAATAATAATAATGATGTTGGTATTTGTTAAGCACTTACTATGTGCAGAGCACTGTTCTAAGCTCTGGGGTAGATACAAGGTAATCAGGTTGTCCCACGTGAGGCTCACAGTTAATCCCCATTTTATAGATGAGGTAACTGAGGCCCAGAGAAGTGAAGTGACTCGCCCACAGTCACACAGCTGACAAGGGGCAGAGCCGGGAGTCGAACCCGTGACCTCTGACTCCGAAGCCCGGGCTCTTTCCACTGAGCCACGCCGCTTCTCCAAGTCAAGGTGGGTTAGGATAAGTGCTTGGGTGAGCAGAGTAGTAGTTTGGATGGAGAGGAAAGGGTGGGTTTTAGCGATGGAAGACAGAGCCTGAGTGGAAATCAATAGGAAAGAAGAACTCCAGGAAAACGAGAGAGTAAAAGATGTGTCACGGAAGAATCACTGCTGCAATAGCTCACCAGCCTGACGGCTGAAAGCAAGCGGCGCGTTTGGCTGGAGGAATTTCACAGTAGGTTCATAAAAGGGATGGCAAATAAATGTATTCGTTCTATTTTTTACATCATTTACTTTTAGGGTAATTAGTTTTGTCACGTTCGTTGATCCTAATATTCATTTCGAGTATAGATTTTTGGATTACATGTATTTATAAAAAAGGACCGGTCGTAATAAGGGAAGTACTGGGGCGATGAGCTTAGTGGATCAATCAACGGCATTCCTGGGCGCTCCCTGTGCGCAAAGCATTATACGAAGCAGTTGGGAAAGTACAGTAGAACGGAGGTGGTGGTCGTGGATCAATTAAGAATGGTATGTACTGAGTGCTTACTATGTGCAGAGCACTGTACTAGGCATTTAGGAGAGTACAACATAAACTCTAAACAGTAAGCTTGTCTCTAGACCGTAAGCTCGTTGTGGACAGGGAATGTGTCCGTTTATTGTTCTCCCAAGCGCTTAGTACAGTGCTCTGGACGTACTCAATAAAGAAGCCTAGTGGATAGACCATGGGCCTGGGAATCGGAAGGAACTGGATTCTCATCCCGGTGCTCCGCTTGCCTGGTCATGTGACCTTAGGTAAGTCGTTTCACTTCTCTGTGCCTCATTTACTTCATCTGTATAATGGGAATTAAGACTGTGAGTCCCATGTGGGACAGGGACTGCGTCCAATCTGATTAGCTTGTATCGACCCCGGTGCTTAGTCCTGTGCCTGGCACATAGTAAATGCTGAAAAAATACCACTAAAAATAAACAGATACGATTGCAAAAACAGTTAAAATGACTTTGCTTAAAATAGGGGATCCTGTGTAATTCAGAGTGTTCCTTCTTAGACTTGGGTTCTAATTCTGGCGCAGTTTCATGCCTGCTGTGTGACTTTAGGGCGGAAGCTTAAACTTCCCTGCGCCTCAGTTTCCTCATCGTTAAAATGGAGATTCGATACCTGTCCTGCTCCCCATAGATCGTGACCCTCACGTGAGGTATCTATCCCAGCGCCTAGAACATAGTAAGCACTTCAGATCTACCACAATTATTATAATTATTGCCTGAAATCTTGAAAGGTCCTGGCCCCAGGCAGGAATTTCCCTGAAAGACTCATGTCAGAACGTGAAATGTGCAGATGACGGGGCAACTCTTTTGCCAAGCACTTTAATGAAGCAGAAGCTTTGCTACAGTGAATGCATCTCTGGGAAAAAAAAAGAGCAGGAAGTTAGGCAAGAGTTATAAAGGAGCCAAGTAGCCCTCAGATCTTTTTATGGCTGAATTTTACCGAGACTCACCACACACTCATTATCACAATAAACTCATTGAAACCCCAAGGTTCAGAGAGCACAGTTCCGATATTTCAACTGTAAATTCCAGTTGGTTCAAAGCTCAGTGCCTCCCGAAGTGCTGGAATTTTGAGGAAAAAAAGGTGATTTTGGCTAAATAATAATAATTACTGTATTTGTCAAGCTCTTATTACGTGCTGAGCTCTGTTCTAAGGCGCTAGGGTAGATACAAGGTAATCAACTTGTCCCACGTGGGGCTCACAGTCTCAGTCCTCATATTACAGTTGAGGGAACTGAGGCACAGAGAAGTGAAGTGGCTTGCCCAAGGTCACATAGCGGACAAGTGGCGGCATTAGAACCCACGACCTCTGACTCCCAAGCCCGGGCTCTTTCCACTGAGCCAAGCTGCTTCTCTAGTGACTTTCCCAAGGTCACACAGCAGGCAGGTGGCAGAGCCTAGAGTAGACACCAGGTATTCAGGCTCCCAGGCCTGTGCTCTTTCCACGGGCCCACACTGCTTCTTCCTTGACTATGAATTTGGGCAAGTCTCCACCTGGTTTATCTAACTTGACACACTGTAGGCAGCGTGGCTCACTGGAAAGAGCCCGGGCTTGGGAGTCAGAGGTCATGGGTTCGTATCCCGACTCTGCCGCTTGTCAGCTGTGTGACTGTGGGCAAGTCGCTTCTCTGTGCCTCAGTTCCCTCATCTGTAAAATGGGGCTTAAAACTGTCAGCCCCTCATGGAACAACCTGATCTCCTTGTATCCCCCAGCGCTTAGAACAGTGCTTTGCACATAGTAAGCGCTTAACAAATACCACCATTTTTTTTTAATCCCACGAGAAGCAGTGTGGCTCAGCGGCAAGAGCCCGGGCTCGGGAGTCAGAGGTCGTGGGTTCTAATCCCAGCTTCCCCACTTGTCAGCTGTGTGACTTTGGGCAAGTCACAGCTTCAACTACCATCTCTACAGGGATGACACCCAAATCTACATCTCCTCCCTTGTTCTCTCTTCCTCTCTCCAGGCTCACATCCCCTCCCGCCTTCAGGACATCCCTACTTAATAATGTTGGTATTTGTTAAGCGCTTACTATGTGCAGAGCACTGTTCTAAGCGCTGGGGTAGATACAGGGTAATCAGGTTGTCCCACGTGAGGCTCACAGTTAATCCCCATTTTACAAATGAGGGAACTGTGGCACAGAGAAGTTAAGTGACTTGCCCACAGTCACACAGCTGACAAGTGGCAGAGCCGGGAGTCGAACTCATGACTTCTGACTCCGAAGCCCAGGCTCTTTTCCACTGAGCCACGCTGCTACCCCTACTTGGAGGTCCTCCTGCCACCTCTAACTCAACATGTCTAAAACAGAGCTCCTTTTATTCCCACTCAAATCCTATTCTCTCCCGGACTTTCCCGTTACTGTAGATGGCACCACCATCCTTCCCATCTCACGAGTCCATAACCTTGGCATTATCCTCAACTCTGCTCTCTCATTCCACCCACATATCCAATCCTTGCCAAATCCCGTCGTTCTCACCTCCACAACATCACTAAAATCCACCTTTTCCTCTCCATCAAACCACTACCATATTAGTTCAGTCTCTCATCCTCTTCCCCCTAAATTACTGCATCGGCCTCCTTTCTGACCTCCCAACTTCCTGTCTCTCCCCACTCCAGTCCGTACTTCATTCCGCTGCCCAGATTATCTTTCTACAGAAACGTTCAGGGCACGTCACCCCCCCACCTCAAAAATCTCCAGTTGTTGCCTATCCACCTCCGTATCTTACAAAAACTCCTCACCACTGGCTTTAAAGCTCTCCATCACCTTGCCCCCTTCTACCTCAGCCCCCTTTTCTCTAACCCAGTCCGCACGCTTCGCTCCTCCGGTGCTAAACTTCTCACTAGGCTTCCATCTCTCCTGTCTCGCTGCCAGCTCCTGGCCCACGTCCTGCCTCTGGCCTGGAACGCCCTCCCTCCTCAAATGCACCAGACGACCACTCTTCTCCCGCTTCAAAGCCTTACTGGAGGCCCGTCTCCTCCTAGAGGTCTTCCCAGACTAAGCCTCGCTTTTCCTCATCTCCCACTCTCTTCTGTGTCATTCTGACTCACACCCTTTGCTCTTCCCACCCCTCTCCCCACCCCACAGCACTTATATATCTGTCATTTTACTTATTTATATTAATGTCTGTTTACTTGCACTGATGTCTGCCTCCCCCCCCAAGACTGTGAGCTCACTGTGGGCAGGGATTGTCTACACTGCTGTGTTGTACTTTCCCAAGCACTTAGTACAGTGCTCTGCACACAGTAAGCAGTCATTAAATACGATTGAATGAATGAATGAATGAAGCACTGGAGTTTCTTGAGGAGTGGGGAGACGTGGACTGAACGTTGTTGAAAAATGATCCAGCAGCAGAGTGAAGTATGGTTTGGAGTGGGGAAAGAGGGAGATGAGGAAGTCCGCATGGAAGCAAATACAACAGTCAAGGCGGGATAGGATAAATGCTTGAATCAGCACCGGAACAGTTTGGATGGACAGGAAAGGGTGAAATTAGCAATTTCAACATCCTCATTTTTAGAGCCGCCCTGCATCTCTTTCTCTCAGTCGAGGGATGGGAAGGAGAGAGAAGCACCAAAGAATTCAGAAATAGTGGCAAGAACACGGGTTTGGGAAACAGAGGACGTGGGTTTCAATCCCTACTCCACTATTTAATAATAATAATTGTAGCGTTTGTTAAGGGCTTACTATGTGCCAGGCACTGTAGCTAAGCGCTGAGGTAGATACGAGCAAATACGGTTGGACACAGTCCATGTCCCACATGGGGCTCACAGTCTCAATCCCCATTTTACAGATGAGGTAATAGACACAGAGAAGTAAAGTGACTTGCCCAAGGTCATACAGCAGACAAGTGGCAGAGCCAGGGTTAGAACCAGGGACCTTCTTACGTCCAGGCCCGTGCTCTATCCACTAAAGCCTACAGCCACCTGTCTGCTGCCTGTTTGGGAGAGTATAACAATATAACAGACACATTTGAATCAAACTGGTATTACGTAGTCTAAGCCTGGTTCTGTTATAATTAATGATTAATAATAATTAGAGTACTGGTTAAGCACTTACTATGTACTAATCACTGTTCTAAGCTCTGGGGTAGATACAAGTTAAGCAGGTTGAACACAGTCCCTGTCCCACATGGGGCGCACACTCTTAATCCCCATTTTACAGATGAAGCGACTGAAGCTCAGAGAAGTGAGGTGACTTGAACAAGGTCACACAGGAGACACGTGACAGAGCCGGGATTAGAACCCAGATCCTTCTGACTCCCAGGCCCAAATTCTAGCTACTGCGCCACGCTGCTGATGGAAGGTTTGGGGAAATGGCAGGAATCAGATCGTAAGCTTCTTGTGGGCAGGGAATGTCACTGTTTATTGTTGTATTGTACTTTTCCAAGCGCTTAGTACAGTGCCCTGCACGCAGTAAACACTCAATAAATGCGACTGAATGAATGAAATGCTTCAGAATTCTGTAAGAGCTTCCCAGTATTCCAGCCACTGTGGTTTCACTTAGGAGAGCGTGGCCTGGTGTCTAGAGCACGAGCCAGGGAGTCAGAAGGACGTGGGTTCTAATCCCCACTCGGCCTTTTGTCTGCTTCTTGACCCTGGGCAAGTCACTTCATTCTCTGGGCCTCAGTTACCCCATCTGTAAAATGGGGATTAAGACTGTGAGCTCCATGTGGGACAGGGACTGTGTCCAACCCGATTTGCCCGTATCTACCCCAGTGCTTAGTACAGCGCCTGGCCCATAGTAAGCTGTTAACAAATGCCATTAACAAAAAACAAAACAACACTTAACGTATACCACGATGATAATAATAATCACAATTTTTATTATTCCCTAAACAAAATTGGAAATAGCTTATCCTCCAAGGGTGCTCTCACTTTGTTCTTTGAGTGCAGATCAAAGATAATCTGTTTTAAAAACCAAACAACTGAAACCCCAGGCTACACGGAAGTACACTCCGTGCTTAAACAAATTGAAGACAAAAGAGCATATAGTGATATTTGACTCATTAACTGTCACTAAAAAGAAGAAATGGGTTTGCCAGGTGCTGTTGAAATATTCCAGGGAAGTGCTCAAATGCAAACAAACAAAAAAATGCCTTTCAACCCTTCCTCCTCCCTAGCGAGCGTCTGACTTTATCATCCCTGGGTTCGCCCAAACCCCAACTCCACCTATTTTCGGTGTCTCTCTGTGTGGTTCGAGAAGCCCTGGCAACAGGGTAGTTGAAACTGTGAGCTCGTTGGAGGCACGGAATGTTCCATTTATTGTTCTACTGTACTCTCCCAAAGCGCTTAGTACAGTGCTCTGCACACAGTAAGGGTTCAATAAAGCCGACTGAATGAACGAATGACTGCCGAGAATGATTTTTTACCAATGGTTTTAGTCCTGGCTTCACTGCTTGTCTGCTGCGTGACCTTGGGCAAGTCAGTTCAGTGTGGCTCGGTGGAAAGAGCCCGGGCTTGGGAGTCAGAGGTGGTGAGTTCTAATCCCGACTTCGCATTTACCGCGTGTTTGGGCAAGTCACTTAACTTCTCTGTGCCTCAGTTATCTCATCTGTAAAATGGGGATTAAAACCGTGAGCCCCACGTGGGACAACCTGATCACCTTGTATCCCCTCACGCTTAGAACAGTGCTTTGCACATAGTAAGCGCTTAACAAATACCACCATTTATTTTTTATTTGTTCTCAGTGCCTCCTTTACCTCATCAATAAAATGGAGATTAAAACCGCGAGCCCCATGTGGGCCCTGGACTGTGGCCAACCTGATTAGCTCGTATCCACCTCAGCACTTAGTACAGTGGCTGGAGTAGAGTAAGCACTTAAAAGATACCATCCCCCAGAAAAGTTGACAGCATCCATGGGTGTTTCTGCCTTTGCTTCCTTGTCCCTCTTTCCTTCCGAAGGTTTTGTTTAGAGAGAGCCGCTCCCTTCTCGTTGGCAGTTTGCCACGCTGATCTATGCTCGGCAACTGCCATGATTTGCGGTCACCTAGCTCCTCTTTCTCCTGCGAGGTTAAAACATTTCATTTGCCTTGTTTTCGGTGTCCTAATTTCAGCTCTTATCCAGCCACTCTTCGGGTCTACCACTGTCCCTCACTCTCCTCACGAGGCTCACCCAAGCATAGCTGGGTTAAGGCGAGCACGGCTTTGCAGCTAGGATGGATATTAACATTTGCGATCAGGTCTTATTAATAATAATAATAATAATAATTATAGCACTTGTTAAGTGCTTAGTATGTGCCAAGCGCTTCTAAGTGCAGGGATATTGTCTTATGCCGTCGAGTCGTCTCCGACCCATAACAAATAATAATGATGGCATTTGTTAAGCGCTTATTATGTACCAAGCACTGTTCTAAGTGCTGGACGGGGGTGGGGAATATAAGGTGTTCAGGTTGTCCCATGTGGGGCTCGCAGTCTTAATCCCCATTTTACAGATGAGGGAACAGAGGCACAGAGAAGTTAAGCGACTTGCCCAAACTCACACAGCAGACAAGTAGCGGAGCCGGGATTAGAACCCATGACCTCTGACTCCCAAGCCCGGGCTGTTTCCACTGAGCCACGCTGCTTCTCTGTGACACCAAGGCCACCACAACACACGCCTCTCCCGGAACACCCCGCTCTCCATCTGCAATCGTTCTGGTAGTGGATCCGGAGAGTTTTCTTAGTAAAAATCCAGATGTGGTGGGATAGGTACAAGTTAATCAGGTAGGACACAGCCCCTTGTCCCACATGGGGCTCCTGCTCTTATTCCCGTTTTGCAGATGAGGTAACTGAGGCACAGAGAAGTTTAAGTGACTTGCTCAAGGTCACCCAGCAGACACGTGGCAGAGCCAGGATAAGAATCCAGGTCCTTCTGACTCCCAGGCCCAGGCTCTATCCACTATACCGTGCTGCTTCTCGATCAATCCTATTTGTTGAGCGCTTACTGAGTGCATAAAGCCTGGCTCCACCACTTATCAGCTCTGTGTCTTTGGGTAAGTCACTTAACTTCTCTGTGCCTCAGTTACCTCATCTGTAAAATGGAGATTAAGACTGTGACCCATAAGTGGGGCAACCTGATTACCTTGTATCCACCCCAGAGCTTAGAATAGCTCTTGGCACATAGTAAGTGCTTAACAAATACCATCATTATTATTATAATGCCACGCTAAGCCCCTGAGAGAGGTCATGGGTTCGAATCCCCGCTCTGCCACTTGTCAGCTGTGCGATTGTGGGCAAGTCACTTAACTTCTCTGTGCCTCAGTTCCCTCATCTGTAAAATGGGAATGAAGACTGTGAGCCTCATGTGGGACAACCTGATTACCCCAGTGCTTAGAACAGTGCTCGGCACATAGTAAGCACTTAACAAATACCAACATTATTATTATTATTAAAATATAACAGACTGGGTTAGGCATGTTCCCTGGCCACAACAAGCTTATGGTCTTGATGTGGAAAACCATCTGATATTGAACAAGTTTCTTCTGGTCTCCTGTTCTCCCTCCTTCTTTGGTTGTGAGCCCCATGCAGGGACTATGTTCAATCTACAAATATTAATAATAATAATAATTATTATTATAGTATTTGTTAAGCACCTATGCAAGCCAATCAGGCTGAACACCCTCCCTGACTCACAAGGGACAGTGTTAATCTACCCCAGAGCTTAGAACAATGTTTGACACATAGTAAGCACTTAACAAATACCTTAAAAAAAATGTGGCTGGTACGTTATTTATCGAACTCCCATTTGGTGCAGAGCACTGTACTAGTCAGTTGTATTTATTGAGCTCTTACTCTGTGAAGAGCACTGTATTGAGTGCTTGGGAGAGTTTTCCTGTGTCCCTTGCTTCTTAGTGACGTCGGCTGCGTCTTAACGGCTGTGCGGAAGACAATTTCACAGAGAAATGCCCCCGGATTAGTTTTAGTGCAGACACTGTTCAGTGTTTTGCATTCCCACCAGTCTACTCATTTTTTACATTCATTTTTGCCTCTGTATGTGACACTAACACACAACTAAATTCCCCAAGCATTTCCTCATCCCTAAAATCCAGGAGGTCTATCGGTCATTCTGGACGGGAGATAGCATCATGATCTTCATCACCCTCATTTAGTGGCTTGAACGCATCCAGAGTTTCTTTCGTCGATTTGGTGAACTACAGATAGGTTTATTGATCCCAAGCTAAAATTCAGCCCATTTGCTGAACAGGAGTTTAGCAACGTCGTAAGGTCAGGTGACTTCTGGCTTCTCTAACCCTGTGACTATTGAAATCACCAAAAGAGTCTTATGTCAACTTTTGTAGAAACTTTTTGTTTCTGAGGTAAGTGGGAGGTCATCAGTAACTTTAGGTCCTTGGGGCAGATTTGGAAAGGCTGAGACTAATAATTGCCTTAAAGCACTTAAAGCCACCCCTTGTGAGCCTGATGTGGGCAAGAAGGAAGAAAATACAAAAGAAAGAGAGTACCGACCTTACTACCTTTCCACTCAGAAATCACCCAGATGTAGTTAATGGACTGCTCATATTTCCATGAGGCCCCCATAGAGAAAAAGAACAATAATAATAATAATGGTATTTAAGTGCTTACTATGTGCCAAGGATTGTTCTGAGCGCTAGGGTGATTCCAAGAAAATTGGGTTGGATACGGGCCCTGTCCCATGTGGGGCTCCCAGTCTCAATCTTCATTTTACAGATGAGGTAACCGAAGCCCAGAGAAGTGAAGTAACCTTCCCATGAAGCAAAAACTCCTCACTACTGGCTTCAAAGCTGTCCATCCCCCGGCCCCCTCCTACTTCACCTCCCTTCTCTCCTTCTACAGCCTGGCCTGCACACTCCGCTCCTCTGCCACCGCTCACCTCCTCACTGGGCCTCGTTCTCGCCTGTCCCACATCCTACTGCTGACCCGGAATGCCCTCCCTCCTCACCTCTGCCAAACTAACTCTCTTCCCCTCTTCAAAGCCCTACCGAGGGCTCACCTCCTCCAGGAGGCCTTCCCGCACTGAGCCCCCCTTTCCCTCTGCTCCTCCTCCCCTCACCATCACCCCGACTCCCTCCCTCTGCTCTACCCCCTTCACCGCCCCACAGCATTTGTATATATTATTTATTACTCTGTTCTATTAATGATGTATATATCTCTATAATTCTATTCATCTCTTTTGATGGCACTGATGCCTGTCTACTTGTTTTGTTTTGTTGTCTGTCTCCCCCTTCTAGACTGTGAGCCCATTGTTGGGTAGGGATTGTCTCAATCTGTTGCCAAATTGTACTTTCCAAGAACTTAGTACAGTGCTCTGCACACAGTAAGTTCTCAATAAATCAACTGAATGAAAGAATGAAGTGACTTGCCGAAGGTCACCTAGCAGACATGTGGCAGAGTCCGGATTAGAACCCATGACCTTCTGCCTCCCAGCCCTGTGCTATATGTGACACGGAGAGCGGGGCACGCTAGAAGAACCTGCTAAAGATGGAGCACGTCTTTCCTTTGCTCCGCAGCCATTCCAAAGATCATGCAGTTCGTGATGTTAACTTCCCTGGAAGAAGCCCTAGTTATTTAAAGGAAAATCCCGACTCCACCAGTAGTGTGCTGTGTGACCGTGGGCAAGTCACTTCACTTCTCTGTGCCTCAGTTACTTCATCTGTAAAATGGGGATTGAGACTGTGAGTCCCACGTGGGACAGGGATCGAGTCCAACTTGATTATCTTGTATCTACCCCAGTCCTTAGAACCGTTCCTGGCACATAGCAAAAGCTTAACAAATACCATAAAAATTAAATCCACCCACTGCCCTTGAATCCAAAACAGTGATCGATTTTTAGCCAAGGAAATATGGAAACAGAAAGGAACTTTTTGACTTTTAATGGATCACGGACAATTTCTTTTGTGGACAGGAAACGTGTCCTCCAACTCTGTTGTACTCTCCCAAGTGCTTAGTACAGTCCTCTGCACACAGTAAGTGCTCAATAAAATGAATACCATTGAGTGCTTCTTTAAGAGCACTCTTATTGTTGCTGTTGCTTATACTGTTTAAGCGCTATGTGCCAAACACTGTACTAAGCACGGGGATAGGTATAAGATAACTAGGTCAAACACAGTTCTGTCCCGTATGGGCTCACACTCTATCTATAGATGAGGAAACTGAGGCACATTGAAGTCAAGTGACTTGACCAATGTCAAACAGCAGGCAAGTGGAGGAGGCAGAATTAGAACCCAGGTCCCTTGGCTCCCAGGCTTGTGCTTTTCCCACTAGACCATGCTCCTCTAGATTGTAAATTTGTTGTGGGCAGGGAATGTGTCTGTTTAATGTTGTATCGCACTCTCCCAAGCGCTTAGTACAGTCTTCCGCACACAGCTATCTCCAAACAGTGTGACTTTGTGGAAAGAGTCCGGGCTTGGGAGTCAGAGGTCGCGGTTTCTAATCCCTGCTCTGCTACTTGTCAACTGTGTGACTTTTGGCAAGTCATTTAACTTCTCTGTGCCTCTGTTACCTCATCTGGAAAATGGGGATTAAGACTGTGACCCCCTACAACGGGACAACTTGATGACCTTGTATCTACCCTTATAGAAGCAGCGTGGCTCAGTGGAAAGAGTGGAAAGAGCCCGGGCTTGGGAGTCAGAGGTCATGGGTTCTAATCCCGCTTCTCCACTTGTCAGCTGTGTGACTTTGGGCAGGTCACTTCACTTCTCTGTGCTTCAGTTACCTCCTCTGTAAAATGGGGTTGAAGACTGTGAGCCCCATGTAGGACAACCCGATTACCTTGTTACCCGCCACCCCCACCCCCAGCACTTAGAACAGTGCTTGGCACATAGTAAGCGCTTAAAAATGCCACCATTATTACTACCCTAGCACTTAGAACAGTGTTTGACACATAGTAAGAGCTTAACAAATACCATCATTATTATTCCCCTCCTAGACTGTAAGCCCAGTGTGGGCAGGGATTGCCTCTCTTTATTGCCGAATTGTACTTTCCAAGTGCTTAGTACAGTGCTCTGTACACAGTAAGCGCTCACTAAATACGATTGAATGAATGAATGCTTCTCACTGGTTTTCCATTTTCCCCATAATGGGAGGGAATATGATACTGGCCTTCCCTGAGCTCTTTGCTATTTTAGGGGAAGTTTCCTCCAATCCTCGAGAATACAGGTTTCAGTCCATTTTTAAAAAAATTCAAAACTCATCACCAAAGGTGGCAATAAAATCACTCATCCACTCCAAGTTTCAGCGGCTTGGAAATGGAACGATTCTTTGGGCAAGTCTTTTCTAAGAAAGGATCCAGGGCATTCGAAGCACTTTACACGGACCCAAGCTGTTCGAAAGAGAATGGGAGAGTCCTCCTGTCCTCAAAATTCTTCCTCTGGTGTCTTCCCACAACCCCTCGTTTCTATCGTCCTTCAAAATTCACTCTTTGGAGTGAAATCGGAGGCTCAACTTTCTACTCAGGATAAAAAGATCAAAAGTCCATCTAGCAGGTTGACCACGGATTGCAAAGAATCACTGCCCGAACAGCTCGCGAGTATAAATCGAACAGTTCAACATAGTATTAGCATGCATTTACCCAAGTGCACGTTGATGTGTTTGAAAGCAAATGTTTTATTCATAGTCTCTCTCTCACACACACATGCTCTTAGAATTTATATTGCTTCTCAAAGTTGGAGAGAGAACTTGCCACGATAGTAAACTAACGTGTCTGTAAGTGTGTTTGTGTTTCCTTTGATTTCCAAGATGTCTTAGTACAGTGCTCTGCACATAGTAAGTGCTCAGTAAATACGATTGAATGAATAATGGCTCCTCTCCAGACTGTGAGCTCACTGTGGGCAAGGAAAGTCAGTCAGTCAATTGTATTTACTGAGCTCTAACTGTGCGCAGAGCACTGTACTAAGCACTTGGGAGAGTACAATACAACAATACAACAGACATATTCCCTGCCCACAACAAGCTCAGAGTGCAAAATGTCTATCAACTAACTCTGCTGTACTGTATTCTCCCAAATCTTTAGTACAGTGCTCTGCACACAGTAACTGTTCAATAAATACCACTGATAATAATAATAATAATAATGTTGGTATTTGTTAAGCGCTTACTATGTGCCGAGCACCGTTCTAAGCGCTGGGGCAGATACAAGGTCATCACGTTGTCCCACATGGGGCTCACAGTCTCAATCCCCATTTTACAGATGGGGGTAACAGGCACAGAGGAGTTAAGTGACTTGCCCAAGGTCACACAGCTGATAAATGGCAAAGCTGGGATTGGAACCCATGACCTCTGACTCCCAAGTCCAAGCTCTTTCCTCTGAGCCATGCTGCAACGCTGATGATGTTGAGTCACAGCCTGGCCTAGTGGAAAGAGCAGGGGCCTGGAATCAGAGGACTGGGTTCTGATCCCGGATCTGCTACTTCATTCATTCAATCGTATTTATTGAGCGTTTATTGTGTGCAAAGCACTGTACTAAGCACTTGGGTAATAACCAACAGACACATTCCTGCCCACAGCGATCTTACAGGCTAGAGGTAATAATGTAATAATGTTGGTATTTGTTAAGCGCTTACTATGTGCAGAGCACTGTTCTAAGCGCTGAGGGAGACACAAGGGAATCAGGTTGTCCCACGTGGGGCTCACAGTCTTAATCTCCATTTTTACAGATGAGGGAACTGAGGCCCAGAGAAGTGAAGTGACATGCCCACAGTCACACAGCTGACAAGTGGCAGAGCCGGGATTCGAACCCATGAGCTCTGACTCCAAAGCCCGGGCTCTTTCCACTGAGCCACGCTGCTTCAATGGACATTAATATGAATAAATAAATAAAATGATACATAAATAAATTACAGATATATACATATGTGCCGTGGGCATGGGAGAGAGGACGAATGAAGGAGTAAGGAAGAGCGGCGCAGAAGGGAGTGGGAGAAGGGGAGAGGAAGGCTTAGTCAGGGAAGGCTTCTTGGAGGAGATGGGCCTGCTACTTGTCTGCTGGATGACCTTGGGCATGTCACTTCACTTCTCTGAGCTTCAGTTCCCTCATCTATAAAATGAGGATGAAGACCACGAGCCCCACACGAGACATGTCCAAAATGATTACCTTGTATCTGCCCCAGCACTTAGTACAGTGCCCAGCACATAGTAAGCACTTAACAAATACCATTAAAAAAAAAGATGCTAACCACGGATGTAAGTGTGACTGAAGCTGCAATATCTAACAGTTTGGGCTCAGAATAATCGAGTGATTTCCAATCTAGATCATGGCACATTTTCCAATAGCTTCCCTCTTTGCCCTATTCACCCTTCCTTCTATATCACCTCTACACTTGGATTGTACCCCTTAAACACAAACGCTTGGCACTTACACATTCATTCAATGTATTTATTGAGCGCTTACTGTGTGCAGAGCACCATACTAAGCGCTTGGAATGTACAATTCGACAACAGATAGACAATCCCTGCCCAACAATGTGTTCACAGTCTAAAAGGGGGCTCACAGTCTACTCTTATACTCCTCCATTTCCCCTCTCCCTAATTTATTTCAACATCTATCTTTCCCTCAAAACTGTTGACTACTTAATAATAATAATAATAATGTTGGTATTTATTAAGCGCTTACTATGTGCCGAGCACTGTTCTAAGCGCTGGGGTAGACACAGGGGAATCAGGATGTCCCACGTGGGGCTCACAGTCTTAATCCCCATTTTACAGATGAGGGAACTGAGGCACAGAGAAGTGAAGTGACTTGCCCACAGTCACACAGCTGACAAGTGGCAGATCTGGGATTCGAACTCATGACCTCTGACTCCAAAGCCCATGCTCTTTCCACTGAGCCACGCTGCTTCTACACTTGTGAGCAGGAATCATGCCTACCCACTCTCTTGTACAGTGCCAAACTCTTAGTACAGCGCTCTGAATCCAGTAACCACTCAGTAAAAAACACTGGTTGAGGGGTCACTTCCAAGCCCCCAAATTGCACCCCCCCACCATAACATTACCAACAGAGTCACCGCTTGCAACATTGAGAACATGGAGAGGCAGCTCAGCCTAGTGGAAAGAGCACAGTCCTGGAAGTCCAGTGATCTGAGTTCTGATCCTGGCTCTGCCAATTGCTCTCTGTGTGACCTTGGGCAAGTCACTTCATTTCTCTTTGCCTCAGTTTCCTTCTCTATAACAATAATTATGGTATTTGCTGACCGCTTAGTATGTGCTCAGCACTGGTCTAAGCGCTGGAGTAAATACAAAGTAATCAGGTTGTTCCATGTGAGGCTCATAGTCTCAATCCCCATTTTACAGATTTTATCAAATCCCCATTTTAAGTGACTTGACCCTGGGCAGCCACTTAACTTCTCTGTGCCTCAGTTACTTTCCATTTTCCATTGAGGCACAGGGAAGTTAAGTAACTTGCCCAAGGTCACACAGCAGACAAGTAGCAGAGACGGGATTAGAACCCGCGTTATCTGACTCCCAAGCCCGGGCTCTTGCCACTAAACTACGCTCTTTCTCTGTACAATGGGGATTAGCTCCCACTCCCTCTACTTAGACTTTGAGCTCCATGTGGGACAGGGACACTGTCCAACCTGATAAATTTCTCTCTCTCCTCAGAGCTTAGACTAGTGCTCGACTCTCTGTAAGCCTTAAAAAATACCATAAAAAAGGTGATCTAATAAAACAGCCACCTGGAATTAGCCTGTGTGAGTGAGTATTTTAGAGATTAAAGGGGACGTTGCCTTTTAAATAGCAGGAGAGGAGGAGAGAGGAGTACTAACTGAAAAGAAGTCTGCAAATTTCAGATGGTTCTTTTAAATCTCAGTCACACTGCTGGCTACTCAGGCAGGTGTCAGTTTATTCCCCTTTCCTGGGTTAGTGATTAACTATCCTTTCATCTCTTCCCTGCCCCTAATTCTTCATCTCCCAGAAGGGATCTTTTTGACTGAATTAGTTGGGAGAGGTCACCCTTATGATGGGGAATAGGAAAGGGAAAAGCATATTTGATGTTGAAGTTGCTTAAAGGTCACGCTTGCTGGTGGGTGTTTATGGGGTGCATGGGGTATGTCCAACTGCCTTGCTGGGTCATTTTGCCCCTCCATCGTCTCTCTCCTTTCCCTCTCCAGCCCCCCAGGAGAAAAGTCAGGGTAAAATGTGTAGAGGAGGAGGGGAGGAAAGGCAGATCAGCAAACACCACAAGGTCACAGCACGACCCTGACTCCAGGCTCTCTTTTCCTAATAATAATCATAATAATAACTACTCTGGTCTTTGTTAGGCACTTACTATGGGCCAAGCATTGTTCTAAGCGCTGGAGTGGATACCAAGGTAATCAGGTTGGACACAGTCCCTGTCCCACGTGGAGCTCACAGTCTTCATTCCCATTTTACAGATGAGGGAACTGAGGCTCAGTGAAGTGATGTGAGTAGCCCAAGGTCACACAGCAGACAAGTGGCAGAGCAGGGATTAGAACTCATGATTTTCTGACTCTCAGGCCTGTGCTCTGACTACTACTCCATGTTGCTTCTTCCCTCCCGCTTCCCCGTTCCCTGAACTTCCCCTCAGAAAAAAGGCCACCTACATTTCCCCTACATCTCTGCTTCACTCTGGAAGGTAGCCTCTAATGACAACATTGAGGGTCTTATTATTATTATTATAATATTTGTTAAGTTCTTTACTATGAGCCAGGGACTGTGCTAAATTCTAGGGTAGATCATTCATTCATGTATTCAATGGTATTTATTGAGTGCTTACTGCATGCAGAGTACCTTACTAAGTGCTTGGGAGAATACAATGTAACAATAAATAGACACATTCCCTGCCCACAACAAGCTTAGAGTCTAGAGGGTGGGAGACAGACATCGGTATGAATAAATGACATAATTATACAAGTGCTGTGGGGCTTGGAGAGATGAAGAACAAAGGGAGCAAGTCGGGGCGATACAGAAGGGAGTGGGAGAAGAGAAAAGGGGGCCTTAGTCAGGGAAGACTTCCTGGCGGAGATGTGCCTTCAATAAGGAGGGGAGAGTCATTGCCTGTCAGATTTGAGGAGGGAGGGCTTTCTAGGCCAAAGGCAGGAGTGAGCGAAGGATCGACAGGGAGATAGGCGAGATGGAGGCACAGTGACAAGGTCAGCATTAGAGGAGCAAAGTGTGAGGGCTGGGTTGGAATAGGAGAATAGCAAGGTGAGGTAGGAGGGGGTGAACAGGTCACACAACGGACAAATGGCAGAGCTGGGATTAGAACCCGGGTCCTCTGATGCCCATGCTCGGGCCCTATCCACTAGACACCCTGCTCCTCAGGGTCATGGGGCGGGGTGGGGAAGGAAGAAAGGACACCATCCTTCCTGTCTCACAAGCTCCTAACCTTGGCATTGAAATTGATGGCTCTCTCTCATTCAATCCCCGGGGTGGGGGTTGGGGGCCAGCCCAGTGTCCCAACTTTTCTTAATGGAGCCTTGCACAAAGGTAGCCTTTCAACTCCAGCTTACTGCTCCCTTGGAAATTTTACCAAGATCCAGAGCCTGGGCATAAGAGATAGGTGGACTAGAAGCTGGGGAGTAATCCAAAAATCAATTTGGAAAAGAATCCTTGCCTTTCCCCGCCACACAGTCTTACTTGAAAAACTCTGTCAAATTAGTACCAGGTTATTAGTATCAGGAGTAGGGGAGGATGTCACCTTAGGATCGATTGACCCTAATTGAATGCGACACATTTTAGGGAATTGTGACAATACAAAAAAAAAAATAAAATATCTAAGTCACAAAATTTTCAGATCAAAAGTTTTAGACGGCATGACCGTTTAGTGGAAATAATAATTGTGGTATTTGTTAAGTGCTTACTGTATGCCACATACTATTTGTTAAGTGCTTACCACGTGCCACATACTGTACAAAGTGCCGGGGTAGACACAAGCAAATCGGGTTGGATCTAGCCCCTGCCCCATGTGGGGCTCACAGTCTTAATCCCCATTTTACAGATGAGGTAACTGAGGCCCAGAGAAATGAAGTGACTTGTCCAAGGCCATTCAGCAAACACACTTGAGATTTATAGGATCTGGATCCTAACCCCAGCTCTGCCACTCATCTGCTGTGTGATTAGACTGTAAGCCCGTCAAACGGCAGGGACTGTCTCTATCTGTTGCTGACTTGTTCATTCCAAGCACTTAGTACAGTGCTCTGCACATAGTAAGTGCTCAATAAATACTATTGAATGAATAATCACTTAGTATTCTTTGTGCTTTGGTTTCCTCACCTACAAAATGGGGCTGGGACAAGAGACTGATAGTTCATTCAATATATTCGATAGTCTTGTACCTAACCTAGCGTCTTGTCTTAGGCTGTCGAGTCGTCTCCGACCGATAGCGACACCATGGACGCATCTCTCCCAGAACGTTCTACCTCCATCTGCCATCATTCTGGTAGTGGATCCATAAAGTCTTCTTGGAAAAAATCCGAAAGTGGTTGACCATCACCTCCTTCCACGCAGTCAACTCGAGTCTCTGCCCTCGACTCTCTCCCGTGCCGCTGCTGCCCAGCATGGGGGAATTTTGACTTGTAGCCGATGGCCTGCCACTCACTAGCCACTGCCCAAGCTAGGAATGGAATGGACAGGCCTCTGCCTGACTCTCCCTTCCATAGCCAAGGCTGGTAGAGTACTAGAAACTCTCCAAGTGCAACTTTGAGAGGGTCACCATCTAATTCAGTGTAGTAAGTGCTTAACAGTTTCACAATTATTAATATTATTATCATTACCATTGGAAGCTACATAGGTACTTTCGAATTGAAATTTGTGCCCTATAAATTACATGAATGTTTCAGTAAAGTGAATGATCTGTTAGAATTCCTTACTTGACTGCAGTTCCAAAATGAGTACTCAAGGCAGAATCTTTTAAAAATGAGAAGACAAAAGCTGAATGGAGATCAATCTATAAAATGTGTCTCAGAAAAGCAGTAGAACTCCAGGCTCAAGTGAAACTATTCATTGATCTCTTTCAACATCACTTTGTTGAAAGGGAGGTGAGGCCTTTTACAGTGCAAATATCCAAGGCAGTTCATAGACAGAACTTCTTATCTTCCCACCCAAACCCTGACCTTCCCCGGACTTTCCCGCCACTGTAGACAACACCACCATCCTTCCTGTCTCACAAGCCCATAACCTTGGCGTTAAACTTGACGACTCTCATTCAACCTATTTATTCAATCCGTCACTAAATCCTGTGGGTTCCACCTTCACAACCTCACTAAAGTCTTTCCTTTCCTCTAATGCTACCACACGAATCCAATCAGTTATCCTATCCTGCCTTGATTACCGTATCAGCCTTCTTGCCGACCTCCCCGCCTCCTGTCTTCCCCCACTGCAGTCCGCACCTCACTCTGCTGCCCGGATCATTTTTCGACAAAAATGTTCAGGACACGTTTCCTCTCTCCTCAAGAACCTCCAGTGGTTGCCCATCCATCTCCGCATCAATCAAAAACTCCTCACCATTGGCTTTAAAGCGCTCTTACAACAGCCCAGCTCGCGCACTTCACTCCTCTAATGCCAACATTCCCACCGTACTCGATCTCGTCTATCTCACTGCCGATCTCTTGCCCACATCCTGCCTCTGGCCTGGAATGCCTTCCCTCCTATCAGACAGATAATTGCTCTGCCCGACTTCAAAGCCTTATTGAAGGCCCATCTTCTTCAAGACGCCTCCCTGGACTAAGCCCTCCTCTCCTCCCACTCCCTTCTGCGCCACCCTCACTTACTCCTTCATTCATCCGCCCTCCCTTCCCCACAAGTACATATGTGTGTGCCTGTAATCTATCTATTTATTTATTTCTACTGATGTCTCTCTCCCCATCCAGACTGTGAGCTCATTGTGGGCAGGAATGTGTCCGTTGTTATATGGTACTCTCCCAAGCGCTTAGTACAGTGCCTCAGTTAACCTCATCTGTAAAATGGGGATGAAGACCGTGAGCCTCACGTGGGACAACCTGATTACTCCTGTATCTCCCCCAGTGCTTAGAACAGGGCTCTGCACATGGTAAGTGCTTAACAAATACCAACATTGTTATTAGTATTACAGTGCTTTGCACACAGTAAGCCCTCAATAAATACAACTGAGTGAATGAACGAATGAATGCTCTGCACATAGTAAGCGCTCAAAAAATCCCATTGATAGATTGATGACATTCAGCACCTTCCAAGTGAAGATTGCCTCCATTTGACTCCAAGAAGCTCTTCAAATGAAAAAGCAAGGCCAGGTTTGACTATGGAAGCAGATAGCCCAAACACATCAAGTCAGATAGTGAAATAAAAAGAATAAAAATAAAGTTGTCCCGCGCCTGAAACTTACCCGACTTGGGACGGACCTGCCGAAAAGCATATCGTTAGTTATCAATCTGAGGAAAGTCATGTCCCAGAGGATAGAGCCTGGGATAGAACAGTCAGAAGGACTTGGGTTCTAATCCCGGCTCTACCACTTGTCCGCTCTGTGACCTTGGGTGAGTCACTTCTCTGTGCCTCAGTTACCTCATCCGTAAAATGGGGTTTAAGGCTGTGAGCCCCATGTGGGACAGGGACTGTGTCCAACTCGATTTGCTTGTATCCACCCCCCTGCTTAGTACAGAGCCTGGCACATAGTAAGCCCTTAATGATTACCATTATTATTACTATTATTATGTGGGACAGGGACTGTGTCCCACCTGATTACTCTGTAACTACCCCAGCGCTTGGTACAAGTGCCTGGCATATAAGTAGTGCTTAACAAATACTATTAAAAAAAACAAAATGAGATGGCTGAGTATAGGAGGTAGGTGTCCCTGAAGGCCTGGTGCTCTAGATGGACACAGGAGATTCAATCTGGGCGGCAAATATTCAGGAGATGAACATGTGGACCTTTTTGACTGGACTCTAGCTCCAGACTCTATGAACTATAATCAAACAATTCCAACTACTGCCTCACATTGCATCAGACTTCACCATTAGCCATTTCCTTTTGGTATGCCAATAGATCGCCTTTCCATTACCCCATTAAACATCCCTCTTTCCCCAAAGTATTTACTCCCACCAGAAAAAGAGTTATTTATATCTCCTTTAGTGCCCCATTTGGACTCTACCTATTCCCTTCGACAGTAATTAATTATTAAGTTCAGCACTTATTCATCCGCTGTTTCTTGAAGTCTCTTTTACCTACGAGCGTCTGTTCCTTTTCAAGGGCCCGGTTGCAGAGTCAGAGAAGAAGAGGTCTTAGGAGGGTCAAACCGGACGACTAATGCATCACTTTCTTCTCCATGATGTCGCACTTCCTCAGCTCCCCTAATCACAGGTCGACGTCAAAGTCCAAAGACACGATGCTTTGCCAAGACCCCCAACATAGGGAAAATTCTAAGCGAGCAGAAGGTCTACTTATCCCTCTGTGGTTTTCCCCTGGATAATTTGCTTTTCAGTCGCTAAAACATGTCTTTATGGAATCTCTGATTTCAGTCGGTCCCTTCTTTTGTGTTGCCAGGTATTTTATCTATATGGAAGGTGGTCCTGTATTGTATTTAATAATAATAATAATGGTATTTGTTACGGCGCTTACTACGTGCCAGGCACTATATTAAGGGCTGGGGTGGATACAAGCAAATCAGGTTGGACACAGTCCCTGTCCCACACGGGACTCACAGTCTCAATCCCCGTTTTACAGATGAGGTGACTGAGGCCCAGAGAAGTGAAGCGACTTGCCCGAGGTCACAGAGCAAACAAGTGGTGGAGCCGGGATTAGAACCCATGATCTTCCGACTCCTTGACCCCTGCTCTATCCACTACGACGTGCCGCTCATTGCTTTGTTCCATTTTCCCAAAACTGTCTGAGAGGAAGGGACACAGAAATGGCCCAGATCTGACAGGTCATCGCGTGGATCAGCCTTTGGCAGTAGCACACAAAAACAAAGAGTAAATGCATCACTTCAAACTTTTTTTTAACGACATTTGTTAAGCGCTTACAACTTTTCTTAACACTGGGGTAGAAGTTTAGACTGTGAGCCCATTATTGGGCAGGGATGTCTCTATCTGTTGCTGAATTGTACATTCCAAGCACTTAGTACAGTGCTCTGCATATAGTAAGCTCTCTATTAATACTACTGAATGGATGAATAGAAAACTGTTCAGACTATGAGCCCGTTACTGGGCAGGGATTGTCTCTATCTGTTGCCGAGTAGTACACTCCAAGTGCTTAGTACAGTGCTCTGCACATAGTAAGCGCTCAATAAATACCGTTGAATGAATGAATGAATACAAGGTTATCAGGTTGGACACAGTCCCTGTCCCTTATGGAGCTTGCAGTCTAGATAGAAGCCAGTAGGATTTAATCCTCATCTTACAGAAGAGGAAACTGAGGCTCAGAGAAGTGAAGAAATAATAATAATAACTATGGTATTTCTTAAATACTTACTATGTTCCAGGCACTGTACAAAGCACTGGCGTGGATATGAGCAAGTCAGGTTGAACACAGTCCCTGTCCTGCATGGGGCTCACAGTCTTAATTCCCATTTTACAGATGAGGTAACAGAGGCACAGAGAAGTAATAATAATGTTGGTATTTGTTAAGCGCTTACTATGTGCCGAGACTGTTCTAAGCGCTGGGGTAGACATAGGGGAATCAGGTTGTCCCACGTGGGGCTCACAGTCTTAATCCCCATTTTACAGATGAGGGAACTGAGGCACAGAGAAGTTAAGTGACTTGCCCACAGTCACACAGCCACCAAGTGGCAGAGCTGGGATTCGAACTCATGAGCCCTGACTCCAAAGCCCGTGCTCTTTCCACGGAGCCACGGTGAGCTGACTGCCTTAAGGCCACACAGCAGACAAGTGGCAGAGTCGAGATTATAACCCCCTCTGACTCCCAGGCCTGTGCTTTATCCATTATGCCAGGGACTTGCCCAAGGTCACATGGCAGACAAGTGGCAGAATCAGGAAAAGAATCAGGTCCTCTGACTTCCAGGCCCGTACCCTTTCCACTAGGCCATGCAGCGTCCTGCTTGTTTTTCACCCCTCACTCCCTCTCAAGTCACTTAAAATCCTCAGATAATCTAGTAAACCTCCTACTACCATTCAGAAGCAAAGATGATTTACCTCAGAATTGAGGAAATCGAGGCAGGGGGGTATGCAAAATGTCTTGGAACTTTTTAAGAACAAGTTTGCCGTTCTGAAATCTCTAAATCCTGCTGAGATGCCTTTTCTCAGGCCAGACACAGCTTTAGATTTTTTTAATGGTGCTTGTTGAGGACTTACTGTGTGCCAGGCACTGTACTGAGTGCTGGTGTAGACACAGGCTAACCAGGTTGGACACAGTCCACTTCCCACATGGGACTCATGCTCTTAATCCCCATTTTCCAGATGATGTCCCTGAGGCACAGAGAAGTGAAGCGACTCGTCTAGGGTCACACAGCAGGCAGTGGCAGAGCCAGGATTAGAACCCAGGTCCTTCTGACTCCCAGGCCCGCGCTCTAGCCATTAGGCCACGCCGCTTCCAGGAAATGAGACAAAGCAATAAATTGGGTGCTCAATTCACCTAACAGTCTTAACCTAACTTTTACAGAGACATCAAAGTTACCACAAGCATGGAGAGGGATTAGACACTTTTAAGAAGCAAAATGTAAAAGTTTCTTTTCACTCGAGGGCAGGTTCAGACTGTCCATGAATTTGCTGGAAACATGAATAGGTCTTTACTCGACGTGACCAGGCTTATGACATATTTTCTTAAATAGGAGGCTGCTTTTGATTTTTTTTTTAAATCAGTGAAGCTTAAGGAATAAAACAAACACCAGCCACATTGCCTTCAAAAAATTCAACGCTTTATACTGAATATCCTTATCCAGGGAAAAAGAGATACTTCTTCCTCCCAAGCAATTAGCGCAGTACTTGCACACAGTAAACGCTCAATAAATATCATTGATTGATTGATCGATTTTCAGCTCTTTGTGGACAGGGAACATGTGTACCAACTCTGTTGTACTGTACTCTCCCCAGTGCTTGGTAAATACCATTTACCATCAGTAAATACCATCGATTGATCGACTGATTACTCCGTACAGTGGCTGCACTCAATAAGAGCTCAATAAATACCTTTGATTGATTGATTGATTGATTCTTCCATCTAGGCAAGTCCTCCAACTCAAGCTAGGAATCATCGGCACTTCTAAATTAAACATGTTTTAACGAATATATTTTTTTAATAAAGATAAAATGGTGAGAGGGAAACGCTGGAATATTCAAGATTACTTTTTGGTGAGAGAAAGGAAATTGCTTTTTCAAGGAAAGAGTTAAAAATCAGTTTTATGGCATGGAGTTAAACTTACCTGCTTATTCAAGCTAATCTACCTTTGGTTTGATCACTGTGTTAAATTGGACATGGAACATATGGAGAAATCGAGCATAGAGAGGAACAAACACCATCCTTGAAGGTTACAAAGATAATTTTTCTTGGAGTCAATATTATTTAAATATTGGTACCTGTTGATTATCTACTTGGTGCATGGCATTTTACTAGGCATCTGAGAACATTCGGGAAACTTTACCTGAAGACACTTAATTCCCTCAGACAACTCCCAATTTGAAATCTCTTTTGAAATCAATTGCTTCTGCCAAAGAAAACGATTGGCACAGAAATATGGGGTTTGTTTGGGTCCCCAGAAGTGGGAGCTGAATCATCCTGGGGAGAAAGCTATATAATAATGTTGGTATCTGTTAAGCGCTTACTATGTGCCGAGCACTGTTCTAAGCGCTAGGGTAGATACAGGGTAATCAGGTTGTCCCTCGTGACGCTCACAGTTAATCCCCATTTTACAGATGAGGTAACTGAGGCACGGAGAAGTGAAGTGACTTGCCCACAGTCACACAGCTGACAAGTGGCAGAGCTGGGTTTCGAACCCATGACCTCTGACTCCCAAGCCCAGGCTCTTTCCACTGATCTGAGGAGTATTTCCAGTCCCTCTAGACTTCAAGTCGCAGAAAAACAGTTCAGACTTCTACATCGTTAATGGCAAGCGACCGTCGTTTTTTTTTTATCCCTCAAGTATCCAAAGGGAGTGGTTATTAACTTTTCCCAGAAGGTTCGATGGTACAGTGAGACCACACAAAGAAGGTAACTTGGATCCAAGGGCTTTTTACCAAGGATTTGGGGAATGTACGTTTCCCTGGAGCCCGGAATAGCTCCTTGTGGACAGGGAACATATCTACCACCTCCTTTCATTCATTCAATAGCATTTATTGAGCGCTTACTATGTGCAGAGCACTGGACTAAGCGCTTGAATACCTCCTTTGTATTGTACTCTGTCAAGCACTTAGTAAAAGCTCAATTAGAAGAGAAGCGGTGTGGCCCAGTGGAAAGAACACGGACCTGGGAATCGGATGACCTGGGTCCTAATCCACCGCTTCTGTATGACTTTGGGCAAGTCGTTTAAGTTCTATAAGCTTCAGTTTTCTCATCCGTAAAATGGGGATTAAGACCTTGAGCCCATGAGGGACGGGGGTTGGGTCCAACTTGATTATTTTGTATCAACCTTAGAGCTTAGAACAGTGCCTGGAACGTAGTAAATGTCTAACAAATACCATTAAAAATAACTAATGATATTGACTGATGGATCAAGGTAAGTGAGGCAAGTTCTCTTTGCTATCTGGCGGAAATGGACATGGACAAGACTGAGTCTTTAGATGTTGAATATTATGCTGTTGCAGTGTGGACTAGTGGATGGAGCCTGGGCCTGGGAAGCAGAAGGACCTGGGTTCTAATCCTGACTCTGCCGCTTGCTTGCTGCGCCCTTGGGGAAGTCACTTTTCTTCTCCGGGCCTCAGTTCTCTTACCTGTAAAATGGGGATTAAGAGCGTAAACCCCATGTGGGACAGGGACTGGGTCCAACCTTATTAGGTTATATCTACCCAAACGCTTAGAACAGTGCTTGACACATAGTCAGCGCTTAACAAATATTATTATTGGTGCAATGGCACTGAAAAGATTCCTACCGCTAATCAGTCAGTCGATCATATTTATTGAGCAGAGCACTGTATTAAGCGCTTGGGAGAGTACATTTGAACAATGAAAAGTCCCATTCCCTCCTCACAACTACCAGCTTCTCAAAGCTGTCCCCTATTACACGATTTCCCCAGACTCCTGTCACCTTTCCTTCACTTACACTGTGCTGTAACCTAAACTCAACGATCCCCTGGAGCCAATATTGGATTTCTGGGAACGGATGACCTGCCAGATCCAGAGCACCTTGCTACCCCAGTGGGCAGGGACCATCTCTGTTTATTCTTGCACTGTAATAATAATAATAATAATGATAATAATTAGGGTATTTGTTAAGCACTTATTATGTGCCAAGCACTGTTCTAAGCCCTGGGGTAGATACAAGGTAATCAGGTCGTCCCAGGTGGGGCTCACAGTCTTCATCTCCATTTTCCAGATGAGGTCACTGAAGCACAGAGACGTTAAGTGATTTGCCCAAACTCACACAGCTGACAAGCAGCGTACTCTCCCAAGCATTAGTACAGTGCTCCGCCCCCAGTGAGAGTTCAATAAATAGGATTGAATGAATGCTGGAGAATAGAACAATAATAATAATCATAATACTGATGGTATTTGTTAAGGGCTTACTATGTGCCAAGCTCTGTTCTAAGCGCTGGGGTAGACACAAGGTAATCAGCTTGCCCCACATGGGGCTAAGAGTCTTCATCCCCATTTTCCAGGTGAGGTCACTGAGGCCCAGAGAAGTGAAGTGACTTGCCCAAGGTCACACAGCAGACAAGCGGCAGAGCTGGGATTAAAACCCGCGGCTTCTGACTCCCAAGCCGTGCTCCTGCTATTAGACCATGCTGCGTCCCTAACAAGAAAAAATAATAATAATTACGATATTTGTTAAGCGCTTACTAGATGCCAAGCACTGTTCTAAGCACTGAGGTAGATATGAGGTAATCAGGTTGTCCCACATGTGGCTCACAGTCTTTATCCCCATTTTCCAGATGAGGTCACTGAGGCCTAGAGAAGTGAAGTGACTTGTCCAAGGTCACACAGCCAACGGCAGAGGAGCCGGGATTAGAACCTATGACCTCTGACTCCCAAGCCCGGGATCTGGCCGCTAGGCCACGCTGCTTCTCTAACAAGAGAAGAAGAACAAGCTTGACCCCTTGCGCGTCCCGTGGTGGCTTGGGTGACTCGTGGGCCAAGGAATTGGGGACGGGCAACTGACGGCTGAGGGGCAAGAGGTACAGAGGGTGGGAGGTTGCCATGTTCCTGGTGACTGGTGGTTCTGGAATTCCCTTCCCTTTAGCATCATCCATCCATCCATCCATCCATCCATCCAACCATCCATCCATCCATCCATCCATCCATCCATCCATCCATCCATCCATCCATCCATCCATCCATCCATATTTATTGAGCGCATATTCATTCATTCATTCAGTCAGTCAGTCAGTCAGTCATATTTATTGAGTGCTTGCTATGTGCCGAGCACTATACTAAGCATTTGGAAATGACAATTCAGCAACAAAGAGAGACAATCCGTGCCTACATCGGGCTCACAGTCTAGAAGCGGGGAGACAGACATCAAAACAAGTAAACGGCATCAATAGCATCAACAGAAATAAATAGAATTAGAGATAAATATACACATCAAAATAAGTAAACAGCCCTCCTACCTAGGTTGTGAACCAGTATGAGGAAGGGACTAAGCCCGATGACTTTATACCTAGCCCAGTGCTTAGCACATGTTAAGTGCTTAACAAATGACACAATAATGATTAGCTGTGAGAAGCAGCGAGGTCTAGTGGGGATGATGACGATGGTATTTGTTAAGTGCTTACTATATGCCAAGCACTGTTGCAGATACAAGGTTATCAGGTTGTCCCATGTGGGGCTTACAGGCTCAATCCCCATTTTACAGATGAGGTAACCGAGGCACCGAGAAGTGAAGAGACTTGACCAAAGTCACGAAACTGACAAGTGGCGGAGCCGGGATTAGACTCTGCCACTTGTCTGACTCCCGGGCCCGGGCTTTTTCCACCAAGTAATGCTGCTTCTCGATTAGTAGAAAGAGCACGGGCCTGGGACTCAGAGGACCTGGGTTCTAATCCCCGGCCTGCTAGTTATCTGCTGCGTGACCTTGGACAAATCACTTTACTTCTCTGTGCCTCATTTACCTCATCTGCAAAATGGGGATTGAGCCTGTGAGCCCCACATGGAACAGGAACGGTGTCCAACCTGATCACCTTGTATCTACCCCAGCGCTTAGAACGGTGCTTGACACATAGTAAGCACTTTCCAAATACCATAATAATAATTATGACTATCATAACAATATTGTTAATAATGATAATGACAATTATTACTATAAGAGTCACAAGGTTGGGAAATCAAGTCAAGATTTGGCAAACCCAATTCCAAATTATTTCCAGTGGACTGTTTTGAATGTGTCTTGGGGGAAGCAGTAGATTCATTCAACAGTATTTATTGAGCGCTTACTATGTGAAGAGCACCGTACTAAGCGCTTGGAATGTACAATTCGGCAACAGATAGAGACAATCTCTGTCCGATGACGGACTCACAGTCTAGTATTAGCGAATCAAGGGCATTTATTGCGGGCTTACTAAGTGCCGAACACTGTACCAAGCATTTGGGAGTGTACAATACAGCAGAGCGATGCTTCCAAATAACATGGAAGAATAAGGCCCATGAGGTAATCGCCTGCCCATGTGAACGGCCTGTGAGGTTGAAAACAGTCCCTGTCCCCCAAGGGGCTCACAGTCCTAATCCCCATTTTCCAGATGAGGTAAATGGGACACAGAGAAGTGAAGGGACTCACCCGAGGTCACACAGCAGACAGGTCCAATTCAACTCTGGAAAGAAACACTGGACTAATACAAAGAAAGGATTGCGTTCTACATCCAGGCACGCACCGCCAAATCCTTAGGACCAGACAAAGCCTTTGGGCCTTCGGCCTCTCCCGGTTGCCTTTCCCATGACACGGGGACCTGAAATCCGTAACCGGGTGGAGAAATCGGGGAGGGGTGGCGTTTGAATTATAGTCCTAATCCACAGTTGAGCAAAGGTTGGGCAACTCTGTTCTCCAGGAGAGTTTGAAACGTTGCTTTATATTCATTTATTTTAATGTCGGCCTTCCCCTCTGGACTATAAACTCACCGTGAGCAGGTAGCAAGACTACCAACTCTTATAGTGTATTCTCCCAAGCGTTCAGTACAGTGTTGTGCACAAGGTAAGCGCTCAATAAATACCACTGATGGATTGACTGTAAACTTGTGGTAAGCACTTAACATGTCTACCAGCTCTGTTATACTGTACTCTCCCAAGCACCCAGTACAGGGCTCCGCACCTAGTAAGTGCTCAGTAAATACCACCGATGGATTGATTGGTCGAAGCAGCATGGCATAATGGATAAAGCATCAGCCTGGGAGTGAAAAGGTCATGGGTTCTAATCCCGGCTCCGCCACTTGTCTGCTGTGTGACCCTGGGCAAGTCACTTCACTTCTCCGGGCCTCAGTTACCTCATCTGTAAAATGAGGATTGAGACACATGGGGCAGGGACTGTGTCCATCCCAATCTGCCTGCATCCACCCCAGCACTTGGTACAGAGCCTGGCAGATAGAAAGTGCAAATGCCATAATTATTAATGTTATTATTATCATTTAACCTTTCATTAAAGTTTCTTTTCTAGACTCCACAGCAGCTACCTCTCACGTTACCCATGGCAGCTAGAAAAAGCCAAAGCCACTGTAGACATAGCTATGATCCAGGTGGCAGTGGAGATCATGGCTACCGATCAATCGGTCAATCGATAAGTGGTATTTACTGAGTGCTTACTGTCAGTCAGTCAGTTGTATTCACCGAGCGCTTCCCGTGTGCAGAGCACTGAACTAAGCGCTTGGGAGAGGACAATATAACAATATAACAGATATTCCTTGCCCACAATGACTTACTGTCTAGAGGGGGAGATGGACATTAATATAAATACATTGTAGATATGGACTTAAATGCTGTGGGGCTGGGAGCGGGGATGAATAAAGGGAGAAAGTCAGAGCGACGTAAAAGGGAGTGGAAGTGCTCCACTCTGTGCCGAGCACTGTACTAACTGAATGGGAGAGTACGATACAACCGAGTTGTAAGACACTCTCCCCGCCCACAACAAGCTTATAGTCTAGAGGGGGAGAGTTCCTTCAACCGAAACTCCTTTTGTAGAAATATTAGCTCGTTGTGGGCAGGGAATGTGTCTTTCTTCTTGTATTGTAATAATAATAACAATGTTGGTGTTTGTTAAGCGCTTACTATGGGCAGAGCACTGTTCTAAGTGCTGAGGTAGATACAGGGTAATCAGGTTGTCCCACCTGAGGCTCACAGTTAATCCCCATTTTACAGATGAGGGGACTGAGGCACAGAAAAATTTAAGGGACTTGCCCACAGTCACACAGCTGACAAGTGGCAGAATTGGGATTCGAACCCATGACCTCTGACTCCCAAGCCCGGGCTCTTTCCACTGAGCCACGCTGCTTCTCCGCACCCTCCCAAGCGCTTAGTACAGTGCTCTGCACATTGTAAGCTCTTGATAAATGCAATGGAATGAATGAGTGAATGAAATGTGGATTGTTGGCTATGTCACCTAACCAACATTTAAGCAGCTCTCCCTCCCGAACTCCTGAATGACTGTGTCCTTGGGTCCTTGGGACTAATGTAATCCCTCTGCGATCAAAATGCTCTAACTAAAATGTCTGGTGAAACTGAGCTCTAGAATAACTTAGTAGTATCAAGTTGAAGAATCAAAAAGGGCTTTTCCAATCTCATTTCAGCCTAGAACATTCCTAGTGAGAGGGAAAAATGATGTTCTGCATTTTCTGGGAATAAGCAAACTGAGGTATAGATGAGTTCAATTTTGCTGGGAAAAAAGAGCCAGAAGCCTCAGGCTCCCTTTTTGAAGAATTAGAGCACACACTTTCCCAACTTGGAGTCAAGAGGCTTTAAAAGAAAAGAACTCCTGATCCCAGAAAAAATAACTAATAAATGACAGTGTACAAGCAAAGCAGTGGAGGTGAGAATGAATTTCATTTTAATATTTCCAAAATGACCCAGAAAAGAATGATAAGGAACATATCTACCAACTCTGGTGTACTGCACTCTCCCAACCACTTAGTACCTTGCTCTGCACACAGTAAGCGCTCAGTAAATACGATTGACGGAGAAAAACAATGAAAACAACAAATTCTGCTTTAGGGCAGTGTACCCCTCACTGTCCCAGCGATTAGAACGGAGCTTGGCATATAATAAGCATTTAACAAATACCTTAATCAACATATTTTCCTCTAACTCCTCTTACGGTCAATAAGTAGAACTTCTGATAAAAAATTAGAAACTACCGAGCAAAGGCAACTATCAGCCATTACGCACTTCCAGTAAATACACCTTTATTTCTAAGCTTTCAAAGCTTCTGCACAGCTATGCTCTTTTCACCAATGCCTTGCTAAAGATTTCTCCTCGCTCGGAAATCTGGCATTTTTACCGAGCTGATGTCATGAGATACAAAGTCAACTGAGCCCCTTTGCTGAATACTTTGGACGTTGGCTCCCTTCTCCCGCTTAGACACGTTTCCACCTTCCACCTCCCTTCTTCTCCCCTTCTTCCCCCTGGCTACCGGTTAAAAGCGTTTCTCTTCATTCATTCATTGAGTCAGTCATATTTTTTGAGCGCTTACTGTGTGCAGAGCACTCGGTGGAAAGAGCCCAGGCTTGGGAGTCGAATCCCAACTCTGCCACTTGCCAGCTGTGTGACCGTGGGCAAGTCGCTTCACTTCTCTGTGCCTCAGTTCCCTCATCTGTAAAATGGGGATTCAGACTGCGAGCCTCACGTGGGACAACCTGATTACCCTATAACTACCCCAGCGCTTAGAACCGTGCTCTGCACGTAGTAAGCGCTTAACAAATACCAACATTATTATTCATTCATTCAATAGTATTTATTGAGCGCTTACTATGTGCAGAGCACTGTACTAAGCGCTTGGAATGTACAAATCGGTAACAGATAGAGACAGTCCCTGCCCTTTGACGGGTTTAGGGTCTAATCGGGGGAGACGGACAGACAAAAACAATAGCAGTAAATAGAATCAAGGGGACGAACATCTCATTAAAACAATATTATTAAGCACTTGGGAGAGTTTAATATAACAACAATCAGACCCATTCCCTGCCCACAGCGAGCTTACAGTCTAGAGTCTTACCTTGTCACCGTTTCCCTTGGGTGTCTCAAGGAAGGGGGTGGAAAGGGGAGCTTCAGATGATGTAGGGGAAGCGAAGCCTCGTGGCAGGCCAGGACGTTCAGGATGGCTCCGACTCCACCCGGGGCGTGGTGCCTTGAGGCTTGCCCGTTCCTGGCGCGTGACCCCATTCTGTGCCCTCTCCCCTCTGCCCAGCTGGCTACGTGCTGGGATCTGCGGCCTCCGGGGGTTTGACCCTCCCACAGGACCCGCAATCCGCTCTGCTTTATGCAACAGTTGGGGTTCCAACCCCCAGGTCTTTCAGTCCGTTGCCAACGGTGTCCTTCAGTAGGGCGGATTTGGAAACCCGCTGTGTCACGGTTGCTACAGCTCGCCTTGCCCAATGGTGGGAAAAAGGAAGAGGGATGCTCGGGAAGGGTCGAAGAAAACTTCACAGACTCTGCGGGACGATCAAGGGGGTAGTGGCCTAGTGGATAGAGCGTGGGCCCGGGAGTCAGAAGGTCACAGGTTCTAATTCCGGCCCCTCCACTTGTCGGCTGGGTGGCCTAGGGCAAGTCGCTTCACCTCTGTGAGCCTCAGTTGCCTTATCTGGAAAATGGGATCCCCTCCTCGCCATCGATTAGACTGTAAGCCCGTCAAAGGGCAGGGACCGTCTCTATCTGTTACCGATTTGTACATTCCAAGCGCTTAGTACAGTGGTCTGCACATAGTAAGCGCTCAATAAATACTATTGAATGAATGAATGAATGAAAATGGGGATTGATACTGTGAACCCCATGTGGGACAGCACTGGGTCCCACCCCATTTGCTCGTATCCACCCCAACGCTTAGTACAGTATCTGTTGCCGACTTGTTCAATCCAAGCGCTTAGTACAGTGCCCTGCACATAGTAAACGCTCAATAAATACTATTGAATGAATGAATGAATACCGTGCCTGGCACATAGTAAGCGCTTAACAAATACCACGATTATTCTTATTATTATTATTCTACTAGTAGAATAATAGTAAACTGTGAGCTCCATGTGGGACAGGGACTGTGTCCAATCTGATTAGTTTGTATTTACCCCAGCGCTTAGAACACTCCTTGACACATAGTAAGTGCCTAAAAACCACCATCATTATAGAGGTCAGGTGGGCAAAAGTCACTGCTAATCAGGTCAAAGGTGCTGACCTGGCTAAGGAAGAATCAGTTCCATTCTGCCACAAGAATTCGATACCTTAAGTTCGTTGTGGATGGGAGATGTGTCTGTTCTAGGGTTGTACTGTACTCTCCCAAGCGCTTAGTACAGTCCTCCGCTCCAGTAAGTGCTCAATAAATACGTTTGACTGACTGACATACCAAGCTCCCCGATAAGGCGATATTTGGACAGGATGAGACAAAGGAGGGGAAGATATGTGATGTGTCTGCTTTGAGTACATAATAATATTAATAATTGTGGCATTTGTTAAGGGTTTACCATGCGCCAGGCACTGTACTAAACGCTGGGGTGAATACAAGCAAATTAGGTTGGGCAAAGTCCCTGACCCACATGGGACTCACAGTCTTCATCTCCATTTTACAGAGACGGTAAGCTCGTCGTGGGCAGGGAATGTGTCTCTTTGTTGTTATATCGTACTTTCCCAAGAGCTTAATACAGTGCTCTGCACCCAGTGAGCACTCAATGAATATAGAAAGAATGAATAACTGAGGCTCAAAAAAGTGAAGTGACTTGTCCAAGGTCACACAGCAGACAAGTGACAGAGCGGGATTAGGAGCCAAGTCCTTCTGACTCCCAGGCCCGTGCTGTACCCACTAGGCCAAGTTGGCCAGACAAAATGGAGTCCAGGCCTAAAAGCCCATGACACTCCATCCCTAGGTATTCTACCACTCTTTGGGACTCTGGTTAACGGAGTTACTCTTGTTCACTTAAAAAAGACGGTGAGGAGACGATCAAGAGAGTTTAGAGGCAAAACAGCTCAAAAGGGATGCTCTGAAGAGAAGAGATAACAGCAGAGCCCAGACCACTGAGGGTACTAAAAATGGTAGTATTTGAAAAGCGTTAACTACGTGCCAAGCACTGTGGCAGATACAAAATCATCAGGTTGGACGCAGTTCCTGTCCCCCATGGGGCTTTCACTCTAAGTAGGAAGAACAGGAATTTCTGAAAACAGAGGAGGAGTGATTTGCCCAAGGTTCCACGACAGGCAAGTGGCAGAGCCGGGATTAGATCCATGACTAGGAGTGGAGATGGGGCCATGGAAGCGGAAGATTGGATCGATAATTGATTGCCTGAGCAAACCTGAGGATGACAGTTCCTCACCTGGATCCTGATGGGCTAAAGGAGAGTTTCAGGCACCCACTAATTCATTAGCTACTTATGACCAAAGAAAGAAGCTCCACAAGTATCTTGGTTCAGGTTGACCAGAAGGTGTTGCTTACTGGCCTTGTAGGCCATTGAGCAATTCTCAGAAGAAGGGATTTTACACACCGTGGAAGAGAGAACTCTTAGGTACCTGAGAGTTATTATACGAGTATATAATATTATATTAGAGAAGCAGTTTGGCCCATTGGAAAAAGCACCAGGACTAATCCCGCCTCTGCCACAAAATAATAATTAATAATGATGGTTTTTGTTAAGTGCTTACTATGTGCCAAGCACTGTTCTAAGCGCTGAGGTAGATACAAGGTAATGAGATTGTCCTACATGGTGCTCACAGTCTTAATCCCCATTTTCCAGATGAGGGAACTGAGGTATAGAGAAGTTAAGGGATTTGCCCAAGGTCACAGAGCAGACAAGTGCGGAGCCGGGATTAGAACCTACGTCCTCTGACTCCCAAGCCTGTACTCTTGTCACTAGGTCATGTTAAGCACTTACTATGTGCCAAGCACTGTCCTAAGCTCTGGGGTAGATACAAGTTAAATAATAATAATAATAATAATGTTGGTATTTATTAAGCACTTACTATGTGCAGAGCACTGTTCTAAGCGCTGGGGTAGATACAGGGTAATCAGGTTCTTGTCTGTCCGTCTCCCCCGATTAGACTGTAAGCCCGTCAAACGGCAGGGACTGGCTCTATCTGTTGCCGACTTGTTCATCCCAAGCGCTTAGTACAGTGCTCTGCACATAGTAAGCGCTCAATAAATACTATTGAATGAATGAATGAAAGGTTGCCCACATGAGGCTCACAGTCTTAATCCCCATTTTGCAGATGAGGTAACTGAGGCACAGAGAAGTGAAGTGACTTGCCCACAGTCACACAGCTGACAAGTGGCAGAGTTGGGATTTGAACGCATGACCTCTGACTCCCAAGCCCGGGCTCTTTCCACTGAGGCTTAGACTGTGAGCTCCATATGGTACAGAGACTGTGTCTGACCTAATTAATGTGTACTTAGAACGGCGTTTGACTCATAGAAGCACTTATAACAAATGCCATAAAAAAAGATAAGTAAAGATTATTTCTCTGAATGAGTTATTCCCATTCTTGTTAATGACCTGAGTTCAGGTCATTCAGTCAGTCAGTGGTATTTACTGAGCACTTAGTGTGTGCACTGAGACACTGCTTCTCTATGTTAAACAGGTTGGACCCTTCTCTGCTGTGTGAACTTGGGCAAGTCGCTTCACTTCTTTGTGCCTCAGTTTCCTCAGCTGTAAACACGGGGACTCAATACCCGTTCTCCCTCCTACTTAGACTGTGAGCCGCACGTGGGACAGGGGTTGTGTCTGACCTGTTCAAACTGTATCTATTCCAGTGGTTAGAACAGTGCTTAACCCACAGTAAGTGCTTAACCAATACCGTAATTATCGTAACCATTATTAAGAGCCGGATTATTGCTGTGGGTTTAAACACTAAATGACAGAAAATAGGCCCAAGTCCTTAAAGCAGCGAGACTGTAATGATTTATGTTAGTCTGAGGGAAGGAAAGGGAAAGGGGAAGGAAAAAGGAAAGGGAAAAGGAGAGAGAGAAGAGGGAGAGGGAAAGGAAAAAAAGGAATCTTTGGTGGAATACTTAGGCCCAGACAATTGTCCCCCAGCTAAATAATAATCATAATCACAGTCATAATGATGATGGCATTTGTTAGGTGCTTACTATGTGCCAAGCACTGTTCTAAGCATTGAGGTAGATAGAAGGCAAGCAGGTTGTCCCAATCCCCATTTGACAGATGAGGTAACTGAGGCTCAGAGAAGTTAAAGTGAATAATTAATTGTGATATTTGTCAAGCACTCACCGTGCACTTAACACTATACTCTCTCTGGGGTCAATACAAGATAAGCAAGTCAGGCAGAGTCCCTGTCCCACAAGGGATTCTCAGTCCAGGAGCGAGAAGAGGCATTGAATTCCCATTTTAAAGATGAAGAATCTGAAGCACAGAAAAGTGACTTGCCCAGTGTCGCACAGCAGAGCCAGGAATGAAACCCAGATCCTCTGACCCCCCAGGCCTGTGGTCTTTCCACTAGGCCTCGCTCATCCCTAACAGGTTTACGGAGAAATGATATTCATCAGTATCTGTGGTGAGTTTGGGGTCAATAAGCCATTATATCTGATATGATATCTTGACTGGAAGCTCCTTGAGGCAGGGATCACTCTGTTGTATTGTCTTCTCCTCAGCACTTAGTACAGTGTTCTGCACACACTAAGTGCTCAGTAAATACCACTGACTGACTGAATGACCTGAACTCAGGTCATTAACAAGAATGGGAATAACTCATTCAGAGAAATAATCTTTACTTATCTTTTTTTTTCTGGCATTTGTTATAAGTGCTGCTATGAGTCAAACACCGTTCTAAGTACACGTTAATTAGGTCAGACACAGTCCCTGTGCCATATGGAGCTCACAGTCTAAGTAGGAGGGAGAATAGGTATAATAATGGTGGTATTTGTTAAGCATTTACTATGTGCAAAGCACTGTTCTAAGCGCTGGGGGGGGATACAAGGCAATCAGGTTGTCCCACGGGGGGGCCTCACAGTTTTTAATCCCCAATGGGGATTAAATTTAATCCCCAATGTAATCCCCCAATGGGTATTTAATCCCCATTTTACTGCCGAGAAAACTGAGGCACGGAGGAGTGAAGTGGCTTGCCCAACCAAGGTCTCACAGCAAGTGATTGGAGGAGTAATTAAAACCCATGTCTGTTCTCTTTTCACTAGGCCACCCTGAGTCCCCTACAAGTTTGCTACAATTAGAAGCAAAATGTGACTTTCAGATCTCTGGAGAACTACTGGGGATGGAAAGAGTTTAAGCATGTCCCTGAAAGAGGATCAAATCCACGACTGAGGGCTCAGGCATTCGGGAAGCAGCGTGGCTCAGTGGAAAGAGCCTGGGCTTCGGAGTCAGAGGTCATGGGTTCGACTCCCGGCTCTGCCACTTGTCAGCTGTGTGACTGTGGGCAAGTCACTTCACTTCTCTGTGCCTCAGTTACCTCATCTGTAAAATGGGGATTCACTGTGAGCCTCACGTGGGACAACCTGATGACCCCGTATCTCCCCCAGGTTTTAGAACAGTGCTCTGCACATAGTAAGCGCTTAACAAATACCAACATTATCATTATTACTTCCTGATGTTCTACTCGTGTTTCCCGATACACATTCTATAGGCCTTATCTCTGTCTCACAAAGTAGCCTAAATAAAGACTGTATGGCTTAATTTGGTCTATAGACAGAATTACCAGTTCAACTACGTTTCACTTCCAGGAGAAATTCACAGAGCAAAGCCTTGCCTTAGAAAGAAAATGTAACTCATTTGAATGCCTCTCTTCATTCTGTAAGCTTGTTGTGGGCAGAGAACATATTGTGGTATTTGTTAAGAGCTTAGTCTGTGCCAGGCACTGAAATAAAAATAATAGTAATAATAATGATGGTATTGGTTAAGCGCTTACTATGTGGCAAGCACTGTGCTAAGCACAGGGGTAGATACAAGATAATAAGGTTGTCCCACGTGGGGCTCACAGTCTTAATCCTCATTTTACAGATGAGGGAACCGAGGTCCAGAGAAGTGAAGAGACTTGACCGAGGTCACACAGCAGACGAGTGGCAGAGCCTGGATGAGAACCCATGACCTTCTGACTCCCAGGCCCGGGCTCTAGCCACCACGCCACGTTGCTTCCCAACATACCTACCGACTCTATTGTACTGAACTTTCCCAACGGTTTGCACACAGTAAGCGCTCAATAAATACAATCGGATGAATGAATAATAATGTTGGTATTTGTTAAATGCTTACTATGTGCACAACACTGTTTTAAGCGTAGGGGAAGATACAGGGTAATCAGGTTGACCCATGTGAGGCTCACAGTTAATCCCCTTTTTATAGACGAGGTAACTGAGGCGCAGAGAAGTGACTTGCCCACAGTCACACAGCTGACAAGTGGCAGAATTGGGATTCGAACCCATGTCCTCTGACTCCCAAGCCCGGGCTCTTTCTCCTGAGCCACGCTGGTTAGTACCTTTCAGAGTTCACTTGTCTGAGTCCCTTTCCCTTAGATTGTAAACTCCTTGAGGACAGGGATAATGTCCACTAACTAGTGTCTTTGCCCAAGCACTTAGTACAGTGCTCTGCACAGAGTAAGAGCTCAGTAAATACTGCGGATCGATTCGTTTCATACTTGACTGATACTGCATGGCGTTGCCGCCCAGCAACTTTTCTAAACATAACCAGAAACATTTCTGAGATTAGGGAAATAATTTCCATATGCTAAGAGTACAAAACAGCCCTGGAATTGACTCCTGGTCATTTGAAAGGAATTTCTGAAGAGGAAAGATAAATGAGAATCACCAATTTGCTTATCCAATTCAAAGGGAGGCAGTGTCACATTTTTCCACTTATCCATTTTCTTCGTGCTCACCTAGATTCTCCTTTCTTGCTCGTTTGTTGTTTTTATGGTGTTTGTGAATCACTCTCTGTGTGCCAAGCACACAGTAGATACGAGTTCATCAAATTGTACATTCCAAAGAGCACGGGCTTTGGAGTCAGGGCTCATGAGTTCGAATCCCAGCTCTGCCACTTGTCAGCTGTGTGACTGTGGGCGAGTCACTTAACTTCTCTGTGCCTCAGTTCCCTCATCTGTAAAATGGGGATTAAGACTGTGAGCCCCACGTGGGACAACCTGATTCCCCTGTGTCTACCCCAGCGCTTAGAACAGTGCTCTGCACATAGTAAGCGCTTAACAAATACCAACATTATTATTATTATTATTAAATTGGCCACAGTCTCTGTCCCACAGGGAACGGACAATCCTACTCCCTACTTTGCAGATGAGGTAAGTGAAGCACAGAGAAGTTAAGAGACTTACCCAAGGTCACTCAGCAGACAAGTGGCAGAGCCAGGATTAAACTGACTCCCCGGCCCTTGCTCTTTCCACTAGACCATGCTGCTTCTCCTCTGTTTTACTCTCTAATACGATGAAAGTAGCAATTATCTTTAGGGTGATTACTGAAACCAAAGGCCTGAACTGAGTGCTTCTGTTGAGAAGCAGTGTTGCCTAATGGACAGAGCACAGGCCCGGGAGTCAGAAGGACCTGGGTTCTAGTTTCGTTTCCGCTACTGGTCTGCTCTAGGACCTCGGACAAGTTACTTGACTTCTCTGAGCCTCAGTTACCTCATTTGTAAAATGGGGGTTAAGACCGTGAGCCCCGTGTGGGACATGGACTATGTCCAACCTGATTACCTTCTAACAGAATTTAAAGATATTAGGATATAAGTTCTAGGGAAGAATGGGGGACGGCAAAGAGGCAGTGAGTACTGTGGGGAAAAAAGTTGGAACAGTGCTTGGCACGTAGTAAGTGCTTAACAAATACCATGATTATTATTATGATAGGGCAATGAGAGATACAGTGAGAGAGGCCTGACCCATCATTGACCCCTGGACCTGGAAAGCCCTCCCTCCTCACATCTGCCAAACTAACTCCCTTCCCCTCTTCAAAGACCTACTGAGAGCTCACCTCCTCCAGGAGGCCTTCCCAGACTGAGCCTCCTCCCCTCCCCATTCCCCCTACTCCCTCCCTCTGCTCTACCCCCTTCCCCTCCCCACAGCACTTGGGCATATTTATATTATTTATTACTCGATTTTATTAATGATGTATGTATATCTATGATTCTATTTATCTATTTTGATGGTAATTGACGCCTGACTACTTGTTTTGCCGTCTGCCTCCCCCTTTCAGACTGTGAGCCCGTTGTTGGGCAGGGATGGTCTCTATCTGTTGTGGAATTGTACATTCCAAGTGCTTAGTACAGTGCTCTGCACATAGTAAGTGCTCAATAAATACGACTGAATGAATACAAGAAGCATATCTAATCCCCTCTTTCGTATTCTTTCGCAGCATTCTGAACACAGTAAGTGCTTAATACATACTCTTAATAGTACTACTAATAAGTCAAGAAATCTGGCAGAGGATAACTAGATATTTAATTCATTCGTTCATTCATTCGATCATATTTATTGAGCGGTTATTCTGTGCAGAGCACTGTATTAAGCACTTGGAAAGAACAATTCAGTAATAAAGAGCGACAATCCCTGCCCACACCGGTCTTATAGTCTAAAACAGGGAAGACAAGACCTTGAAACAAGTAAACAGGCATCAGTATAAATATAATTATAAATATACACACATCAAAACAAGTAAACAGTCATCCATATAAATAAATAGAATTATAGATATATACCTAAGTGTTGCTTGGGCAGAAGAGCAAAGGGAGTGAGTTGAGGTGACGTGGAAGGGAGGGGGAGCTGAGGAAAAGTGAGGATTAGTTTGGGAAGGCCTCTGGGAGGGAGCGGGAAGAATGATTGTTTGGTGGATGTGAGGATGGAGGGCATTCCAGGCCAGAGGTAGGATGTACGTCGATGGCAGGACAGGTGAAATGGAGACACAGTGAGGGGGTTGAGAAGGAGCATGAATTAGTGGAAAGAGCCTGGGCCTGGGAGTCAAGTGACCTGGTTTTTAATTCCAACTCTGCCAATTGCTTGCCATGTGACTTTGGACGAGTCGCTTAAATTCTCTGGGCCTCGGTTCCCTCAGCTGTAAAATGGGGATCCAATAGCTGTTCTTCCTCCTACTAAGGCTGTGAGCCTCATGCGGGAGGGGAACTGTGTCTAACCTAAGTTGTATTTACTCCAGGGCTCAGATCATTTTTAGACTCATAATAAGTGCCTAACAAATATGACAATAATAATAATAATAATGATAACAATAATAATAATGAAAATATTTGGTTGAGGTGGATCAAAAAAGAAAACATTACAGAGAGAAAATGGAAATCCCATTACACTGAATAAAATAATGACCTGCATTTGGGGCAGTTGGGATCTAATAGAGAGGTAGTTCGGCCTAGAGAAAAATATACAGAGTTGGGAATTAGGAGTGGTGTGGCCTAACCAATTTAGCATGAACCTGGGTTTTAAGCCCAGCGTCACCACTTATCTTCTATGTGACCTTGGGCAAGTCACAACAGCTCTGTGCCTCAGTTTCCTCATCTGAAAAATGGGGATTTAATACCTGTCGTTCCTCCTGCTTAGACTGTGAGCCCCATGTGGGACAGGGATTGTGTATGACCTGATTAGCTTGCATCTAGCCCAGTGCTTAGAAAAGTGCTGGTCACATAGCCAGCCCTCAACAAATACCATTAAAAAAAAATAGGCTGGCCAAGGCTAGAGTTTCAGAACTGCCAATGGCCTTCCCTATCACATGGGGAAATACAGTAACTTTCTGTGCCTCAGTGTCCTAGTCTGTAAAATGGGAATTACTACCCCATCTCGCCTTCCCTCTCAGATTGTTCTCGGGCTAAAATGAGAAAATTTGTTGGGAAAATTATCTGGCAAAAATGAAAGCTTTATGCCTATTCAAGATGTTGCTAAGGTCACGGGATCTAATCCCCGCTCTGCCACTTTGCTGTCAGACCTTGGCCAAGTCATTTCACTTCTCTGGCCCTCATTTGCCTCATCTGGAAAATGCTGTTGAGACTCTGATTCCCACATGAGAAGGGTCTGTGTCCAACCCGATTTGCTTGTACCCATCCCAGCGCTTACTACAGTGCCTGACAAATAGTAAGAGCTTAACAAATACAATAATCATTATTATAATTATCATTATTATTATTTGGAAAGAAAGTCTTTCTGCTGCAATAGCTATAATGGTTTTGCATTACTGCATTATATCAAAAGGAATTCAAGAATCTCCAAAGAAGCAGCATGCACAGTTGATGAATAAGAACAACAACCCGCCGATCAGTTTAAGGTGTGTAACAAAGAAGACAAAAGTGATTTTGAAATCAGGTACGATAGAAAATGTGAAAACAAATGACTCTAGTCCAGATAGAACTTCAAAGCTAGCACTAGATGGAATTTTTGCTTGACACAGACATCCACATATATTGTGGCAAATTATATAGTTTTTTTTTGATTTGATGTTATTTATTAAGAGTTTACTAGGTGCCACACCCTGGATTTAGCAATGGGGTAGACAGAGGTAATCAGCTTGGACACAGTCCATGTCCCACATGGGGCTCACACTCTTAAACTCCATTTTACAGATGAGGTAACTGAGGTAATTATATTGGACTCTCCCGAGGCGCTTCGTACAGTTTTCTGCACACACTACACACAATAAATACGATTGATTGATCTTTAGCGATAAGACTAAGGTTACTCAAAGGACTTTATATTTCAACTATGGGTTCTTCCGATCCCGGAGCACAAATTCAAAATATGATGGCATTTTAAAATTAAAGTTAGGGGGAGTAGTGAAACGTAGAAATGTGGAAAAGTAGTGAAACTTTTCAAAACGTGGAGGAGGCAGACCAGCGCTAGATGGATAAAAACCATTAGCAAGGTTACAGATTATGGCAGAAGACAGGTCGTTCTGGAGAAAATGTATCCGTAGAGTCGCTCTGACTTGCCAGCACTTGATGATAATAATAACAGTAATAACAATAAGGGGAGTAATGTGGTACTTGTCGAATTAGCAGGGGCACTGCTTGGGTTAATTCACAATCAATCAAATATTTAATGATATTTATTGAGAGCTAGCTGTATGCAGAGAAACAGCGTGGCATAGTGGAAATTACACAGGCTTGGGAGTCAGAGGTCATGGGTTCTAATTCCGACTCCACCACTTAATAATAATAATAATAATAATAATGTTGGGATTTGTTAAGCGCTTACTATGTGCAGAACACTGTTCTAAGCGCTGGGGAAGATACAGGGTAATCAGGTTGTCCCACGTGGGGCTCACAGTTAATCCCCATTTTACAGATGAGGTAACTGAGGCCCAGAGAAGTGAAGTGACTTGCCCACAGTCACACAGCTGACAAGTGGCAGAGCCGGGAGTCGAACCCATGACCCCTGACTCCGAAGCCCAGGCTCTTTCCACTGAGCCACGTTGCTTCCCCACTTGTCATCTATGTGACTTTGGGCAAGTCACTTAACTTGTCTGTGCTTCAGTTACCTCATCTGTAAAATGGGGATGAAGACTGTGAACCCCAACTGGGACAACCTGATAACGTTGTATCTATCCAAGTGCTCAGAATAGAGCTTGGCACATAGTGAGCGCTTAACAAATACCATCATTATTATTCTTATGCAGTAGTAAGCACATGATAGAGCAGGTACAAATGTTTTCTACCATCTAGAAAGGGGACAGAAATTAAAATAAATTATGGATATGTACACAAATGCTTTGGGGCTGGGTTTGGGGTGAATATCAAGTGCTTAAGAAGTAGGGATGTGCCACTTGGAATAGAAAGTAGTTAACTGTGGACTTTAGAAACAAAGAGGCATTTGAGGGCACAGGAAAATTACCTACCCACTAGAAAATTGAGATCAAGATTGCACTCCCATAATGTTCTCAGAAGGAATGTATTATTAACCTAAGAGAAAAATTAAGAATACGAATGCAAGATACATTAGAAATGTAGAAAAAAGACATAGAAAACGAACAAGCCGATAGTACAATCTTATAATAGAAAAACAGGGAGAATTGTGAAAATTGGTTTAGATTCAAAGGAAATGAAAAAGCATATTGAGAGAACATTTTTTAAAAAGGAAAACACTTTGTATAAGAGGAATCAAGCATTTGGCATTGAATCACTCCCTATAGGAAAGCTTGCATGATTTGGGTATATTCATAGGCTTTTAGTTCATAATGGGCTATTGAAGGGGGAAGATTAGGGATGTTTAAAGATATTATAATAACAATAATGATAATAGTATTTGTTAAATGCTTTCTGTGTGCCAAGGCTGTACTAAGCACTGGGGAACTTTAAAGAGAATCAGGACAGACCCAATCCCTGTCCCACTTGGGGTTCACAGTCTAATGGGGAGGGAGGTGGAATAACAATAATTATAGTAGTTGTTAAGCATTTACTATATGCCAGGCCCTATATTAAGCGCTGGGGTGGATACAAGCAAATCGAGTTGGACACAGTCCCTGTTCCATGTGGGGCTCACAGTTTGAATCCCCATTTTACGGATGAGGTCTCTGAGGCCCAGAGAAGTGAAGTGACTTGTCCAAGGTCACGTAGCAGACAAGTGGCGGTAGCATGATTAGAACCATCACTTTCTGACTCCCAGGACTCCACTAGACCACGCCCAGGTAGACCCTTTCCCTGCCCACAGTGGACTTACATTCTAGAGGGGGAGAGAGAAATTCAGGTATGTAAATGGATTACGGATACGAATATAAGCGGATATGGATATGTGGAGGTTGAGGGAGGGTGAAGAAATAGGGCAAAACTCAATGCCAGGGCGACGCAGAAGGGAGTAGGAGAAGAGGAAAGGAGGGCTTAGTCAGGGAAGGCCTCTTGGAGGAGGAAGGCCTTCAATTAATTTTTTTAATGAGGCGTCCATCCCCTTGATTCTATTTATTGCGATTAAGTTGTCTTGTTTTTGTCCGTCTGTCTCCCCCGATTAGACTGTCGCTGGGCAGGGATTGTCTCTATCTGTTGCCGAACTGTACATCCCAAACGCTTAGTACAGTGCTCTGCACATAGTAAGCGCTCAATAAATATGAATGAATGAATGAATAAGGCTGAAACGGGGAAGAGTCATGGTCTGTCGGATATGAGGAGGGAGGGCGTTCCAGACCAGAGAAAAGATGTGGGCCAGGGGTCGGCGGCGAGGTAGACGAGATGGCGGTACGATGAGAGAGTTAGCATTAGAGGGGAGAAGTGTGAGGGCCAGGTTGTAGTAGGAGAGTAGTGAGATGAGGTAGAACAGAGACAATGGTATTGGTGTCTGTCTCCCCTCCTCTAGACTGTGAGCCCTTTGTGGGCAGGGGTTGTCTCTATTGTTGTATCCTACTTTCCCAAGTGCTTATTAGAGTGCTCTAGACACAATAAATACAAGTGAATGAATGACAAGGGGCAGAGCCGCCCTGCTGGTTCTCTCTTTGACCCCTCACGGGATCCAAGAGGAGGCTCAAGATAAGCCAAAAAGGTTGGTGGAGGGGGGAGAAGGGGAGAGGCGATGTCCTTGAAGTACTGGACACTAAACAAAAGTGAAATTATCTGACTATCCTCTATATAATAATACCAGTGATGACATTTGTTAAGCGCTTACTACGTGCCAAGAACTAAGCGCTGCGGGGGATACAAGGTAATCAGGTTGCCCCATGTGGTGCTCACATTCTTCATCCCCATTTTCCAGATGAGGTAACTGAGGCCCAGAGAAGTGAAGTGACTTGCCCAAAGTCACACATCTGACAAGTGGCGGGGCCGGGATTAGAACCCAAGACCCCTGACTCCCAAGCCCAGGCTCTTTCCACTGAGCCACGCTGCTTATCCCGTTTGAGGGGATTAATAATTATGGTACTTGTTAACTGATGACTATGCACCAGGCACTGTTCTAAGCGCTAGGGTAGACACAAGATAATGAGGTTGGACACTGTCCCTGTCCCACATGGGGCTCACAGTCTAGGTAGAAGTGTTGAGGGTTTAATCCTCATTTTACAGTTGAGCAAACTGTCCAAATCACAATCCATCTCCCACATAGGTTTCACAGTCTTAATTCTCATTTAACAGATGAGATAACAGAGGCACAGAGGAAGTGAAGTGACTTGCCCAAGGTCACACAGCAGGCAAATGGCAGTGGTGGGATTAGAACCCAGGTCCTCTGCCTGCCAGGCCCATGAAACAGTGTGGCTTAGTGGAAAGAACACATGTTTGGGAGTCAGAGGACGTGGACCAGACTGCTGTGTGGGCAAACCATTTAACCTCTCTGTGCCTCAGTTCCCTCACCTGTAAAATGGGGATTAAGGCTGTAAGCCTCATTTGGGACAACCTGCTTACCTGGTATCTACCCCAGCATTTAGAACAGTGCTTGGCACATTGTAAGCACTTAACAAATATCATCATTATTATTATTATTACTACTATCCACTAGGCCACGCAATCAATACCATCCTTATTCTTATATTTGGCCAAAAGATGAGGTAGTGGTGACTTCAAACTACTGCCTGCGGCACTGCTTAATCAATGGATTTATTGAGTGCTGACTGTGGGCAGAGCACTATACTCAAGGTTCAGGAGAATTAGAATTAGAACTAGCCGACATTAAGTAGGATTCAACCACGACTATCAATTTTCACATTTTGGCGTTGGCTCCATCTGTCCCATGAAGCTTTAACAGAATGGTATTGACACATTACTTCTGTTTCAGAGAGATACAGCATCATTCGACGGTCATTAATATCACACCCGTGGACATTCAATGAACACTACTCATTTTTAGGGCTCTAGGCATCACAGGACCTTGATAGTCCTAAAATTAAATGGAAGGTGACATTTCCTAGTTTGAAATGACATTTTCTCCAACCAGAGACATTTTTCATTCCCAATGATCCAGTAATTCTCCTTTCACACACACATAAAAAAAGTCAGGGCAATTTTTTTCTACTTAGGGAAAGAAGAAGTCCCATGCATCAACCATCTCTTGACTGAATTAACATCATCTTTCTTAGGCAAGCAAAATTGGTGGCTTTCTCTTAAAGGACCTTCTGTTAAAATCTTTCTAGCTGGCTCTAAATTTGTTTTTTCCATCTTTCCCCACTGGCATTCAAGAAGGAAAAACAAAGATTTTATTCTAGTTTCTAATTTCATGAAAAAGGAAAAACCCTGCCATTTCCTGGTTATAAGCTTTATAATGGAATTAATTTTACATTGAAGGATCCGCTTTATTAAACCACACCCACACATACTATATAATGAGGAATTTTGCCTCCTTTGGATACTTCTCTTTTTTTTTTCTAATTAATGGTACTCGTTAGCCATTTCCTACGTGCCAAACACTAGGGTAGATACACGATAATCAGGTCAGACAGACATAGGGCATACAGTCAAATAGGAGGGAGTAAAATTTAATCCCCATTTTACACATGAGGTCACTGAGGTACAGAAAGGTTAAGTGACTTGACCAAGGGCACACAACAGACACATGGCAGAGCTGGGATTACATAGCATTTCCTCTGCCTCTTCTGACGAGAAATTGGCCAAAACTGTACTAGAAGGAATTTCTTTTCCCACCGGAGAGAACTGGGAAAGCAGCCCTGAACTTAAATGGTAGCACATTCACCCCACCCCCAACACCACGGCACTTATGTACAGATCTTTAAATTATGTTATATCCATTACTCATTTATAAAATGGGGATTAACTGTGACCCTCACGTGGGACAACCTGATTACCCTGTATCTACCCCAGCGCTTAGAACAGTGCTCTGCACATAGTAAGCGCTTAAATACCAACATCATTATTATTATTAGACTGTAAGCTCATTATGGGTAGGGAACATGTTCACTAACTGTGTTGTATTTTACTCTCAAGCACTTCATTCATTCAATTCATTCAATAGTATTTATTGAGCGCTTACTATGTGCAGAGCACTGTACTAAGCGCTTGGGATGAACAAGTCGGCAACAGATAGAGACAGTCCCTGCCGTTTGACGGGCTTACAGCACTTAGTACACTCTGCTGCCCGGATCAGTTTTCTACAAAAATGTTCAGGCTGTATTACGCCACTCCTCAAGAACCTCCAGTGGTTGCCCAACCGCCTCTGTGTCAAACAAAAACTCCTCACCATCGGCCTTTGCTTTTAAGCAGTCACCTTCCCCCTTTCTTCCTCACTTCCCCGATTTCCTACTACAACCCAGCTCACATATTTCTAATCTAGTCCCCGATTAGACTGTAAGCCCGTCAAACGGCAGGGACTGTCTCTATCTGTTGCCGACTTGTTCATCCCAAGCGCTTAGTACAGTGCTCTGCACATAGTAAGCGCTCAATAAATACTATTGAATGAATGAATGAATATTTTGCTCCTCTAATGCTAACCCTGTACCTCGATCTTGTCTCTCTTGCCACTGACCTCTCGCCCATGTCCTGCCTCTGGCCTGGAGTGCCCTCACAGCCAACAGACTATCACTCTCCCCACCTTTGAAGCCTGATTAAAAGCACATCTCCTCCAAGAGGCCTTCCCTGACTAAACTTTCATTTCCTCTTCTCCCTCTCCTTTCTGTTTTGGCTTGGAACTTGGATGTCCCCCTTTATTCTTCTCTCAGCTCCACAGCATTCAGGTTCATATCCATAGTGTAGTTATTCGTATTGGTTCCTGTCTCCCTCTCAAGTCTATAAGCTCACTGTGGGCAGCGAACTTGTCTAACGACTCTATTCAATTGTACTGGCTCAAGCGTTTAGTACAGTGCTGTGCACACAGTAAGCGCTCAATAAATATGACTGATTCATGGCCTAGTGGATAGAGCACTGACCTGGTAGGCGGAAGGTCATAGGTACTAAACACTGTTCCATCACTTCTCTGCTCTGTGGCCTCGGGCAACTAATTTAACTTCTATATGCCTCAGTTACCTCATCTGCAAAATGGGGATTATGACTGTGAGCCTCATGTGGGACAAGGATTATGTCCAACCCAATTCACTTGTATCCACCCCAGCACTTAGTATGGTGCCTGGCACAAAGTAAGCGCTTAACTAATATCATAATTATCATTATTATCACTGATACAGATTCAAATGCATAGGTGACCCAGAAGAAAGAGTGAATAGGGCCTCTTGGAGGAAATATGATTTTCTGAAGCCTTGACAGGTGGGGATCTGACAGATATGAAGGGGGAGGGAGATCAAGGCCAAAGGAAGGCTATGGACAAAAAGTCGGCAGAGAGATGGACAAGCTTGATGTACAGTGACAAGGTTGGCATTTGAGGAGCAGAGTGCATGGGCTGGGTTGTAGTAGGAAAGTAGCGAGGTGAAGTAGGAGGGGACAAGGTGATTGAGGGCTATAAAGCTTATGGGAAGGAGTTTCTCTTTGATTCGAAGGTGGAAGGGTAACTCCTCGGAGATTCTCGAGGAGTGAGGAGATAACAATGATAATAATAATAATGATGGCATTTGTTAAGCACTTTTAACATTTAGCATTTGTTAAGCACTGTTCTAAGCTCTGGGGGAGTTACAAGGTAATCAGGTTGTCCCACGTGGGGCTCACAGTCTTAATCCCCATTTTACAGATGAGGTAACTGAGGCACAGAGAAGTTAAGTGACTTGCCCAAAGTCACACAGCTGACAAGTGGCAGAGCCTGGATTAGAACCCACAACCACGATTAGATGTGGACCGACCTTTGCTTTAGAAAAATGACCCGGGCAGCAGAGTGAATTATGGACCGGAGAGGGACGAGACAGAAACCAGGGAGGTCAGCAAGAAGATTGATGCGGTAATCAAGGTGGGATAGAAGTATTTAGATCAGTTTAATAGCAGTTTGGATCCAAGGAAAGGAGAGGATTTGAGAGGTGTCGGGCGGGTAGAACTGACAGGATTTGGTGACATACTGGATATGTGGATTGAATGAGAGGGATGAGCCGAGGATAATGGCAAGGTTACGGTCTTGTGAGACAGGGAGGAGTCATTCATTCAATCGTAGGATGGTGGTGCTATCTACAGTGGTGGAAAGATAAAGAGAGTTCTTTTTTGGACACTGTTCAGTCTGGGGTGTCGGCGGGGCATCTAATTAGGGGTGTCGTGAAAGCAGCTGGAAATGTGAAACAGGAGAGAAACGCTTGGAGTTAGGGAGAGAAAGATTTGGGTATCATCCATGTAGAGATGGCAGTTGAAGCCACGGAAGCGAATGAGTTCTCCAAGAGAGTGGGCCTAGATGGAGAACATATAACCCTGCTCATGGATCACTCTGAAGCTGCACCCGTGTGCTAGGTAAATGGCAGAGAAGGAGCTCAAACCTAAATTCAAAGGGAGGCAGCATGGCCTAGTGGATAGAGCACAGGTTTGGGAGTCAGAAGGACGTGGGTTCTAATCCTGACTCCACTACTTGTCTGCTGTATGATCTTGGGCAAGTCTCTTCTCTATGCTTCAGTTATCTCATCTGTAAAATGGAGGTTAAGACTGTGAGCACCATGTGAGACAGACTATGATTACCTTGGATATACCCCAGTGCTTAGTACAGTGCCAGGCACATAAGTGCTTAACAAACACCGTAAAAATATATATATTTTTAAATAATGGGTGTCAACTTGAAGTCTCTCCAGATTTTGCCACATAACTGTCATTGACTGAAATCCAGTAGACTGTCTATACAGCAGACAAAAATGCAGACATCCTGCTTTAAGGAGTTTCTGGTATTTCTATCTGGGTAAACTATCATAAATGTAATTTCGGGAATGGCAACCTCGATTCAATTAAGAGAAGCAGCGTGGCTCAGTGGAAAGAGTCCGGGCTTGGGAGTCACAGGTTGTGGGTTTTAATCCCGGCTCCGCCACTTTTCAGCAGTGTGACTTTGGGCAAGTCACTTCACTTCTCAAGGCCTCAGTTACCTCATCTGCAAAAGAGGGATTAAGACCGTGAGCCCCACGTGGGACAACCTGATTACCTTGTATTTTCCCCAGTGCTTAGGACAGTGCTAGGCACATAGTAAGTGCATAACAAATGCCATCTTTTTTTTTAAAAAGTTACAAAGCTAATGCTGAACTGAAAAAAGAAGCAGAATGGCCTAGTGGAAAGAGCACAAGCCTGGGAGTCCGAGGACCTGGGTTCTAATCCCACCACGTAATAATAATTGTAATAATAACGGTGGCATTTGTTGAACACCAGGCACTGTACTAAGCGCTGGGGAGGATGCAAGCAAACTGTGTTGGACACAGTCCCCGTCCCTTATGGAGCTCACAGTCTCGATCCCCATTTTACTGATGAGGTCACTGGGGCACAGAGAGGCAAAATGACTTGCCCAAGGTCACACAGTTGCCAAGTAGCAAAGCTGGGATTAGAACCCTTGAACTTCTGACTCCCAGGACCATGCTCTATCCACTATGCTGTGCTGCTTGTCCTGCGCTGTGTTCTAGGCTAATCAACTCTTTGATAATTTTTGCATGCAAACAGCTTTCAAGCACTCCCATCTGGGCTACATCATGTCACGTTCTCAGGCTTATTCCCCATTTTACAGATGAGGGACCTGAGGTCCAGGGAAGTGAAGAGACTTGCCCAAGGTTACACAGATTCTGATTCCCAAGCCCGTGCTCTATCCACTGCATGATGCTGCTTCTCACTTGCTTTCTGAGTGATTTTAGGCAAGTCATTTCATCTCTGTGTCTGTTTCCTCATCTGTAAAATGTGGATGAAATATGTTTTCTACCTCCCCGCTGGACTTGAAGTATTATGATGGTTGGGGACTGGGTGGTCTGATCTGGTTTTATCTACTCCAGTGCTTAGCACATTTTAAGCACTTAAATAGCATGACTATTAAATGGGTTAAGGAGCTCAGCTGTTCAATCTGGGGAAGATTCTTCACTCTTTAAATGCTCAGTTATCTGTAGTTTGTCACTATCATTCACAAACAGCTGGTGGTAGTTGAAGTCAGGGTCTACAGCCAGCAGTTCTCCTGCCTTCTCAGTGTTGTCTTGTGGGTCTCAGAAAGCCTTTCCAGATTTCACATCCGCCGTGAAGTGGGTTTCCTCCTTTTGTTTAGGAAAGGTGGGGGAGGAACCTATTCGAAAAGTGCCTGCAATGCTAATTCTGTGTACATATGGCAAGAATTTACAAAGGCAGTCTCAGTGGAGACGGGTAACTAGAAAGGAAGGAAGCAGTGAGGCCTGGTGGAAACAGGACAGGATTGGGAGTCAGGTGTTTTAGGTTCTAATTCCAGCTTCCCACTACTTGTTTGCTGGGTGACCTTGGGCAAGTCACTTAATTTCTTTGTGCTTCAGTTTCCTCATCTGTAAAATGGGATATAAATACCTGATCCCCCTCCTCGTTAGGCTGGGATTCCCATGTGGGACAGAACCATCTGTCTTTTTTTTTTCTAATGGTTTTTGTTTAGTGCTTACTATACACCAGGCACTTATCTAAGAGCTGGGGTAGATACAAGCTAATCCCTGTGCCACACAGGGCTCCCAGTCTTAATCCCCATTTTACAGATGAGGTACTGAGGCACAGAGAAGTAAAGTGACTTGCCCAAGATCACACAGCAGACAAGTGGTAGAGCCAGGATTAGAATGCCTGTCCTCCCCAAGACTCTCAGGTCCATGTTCTATCCACTAGACCATGTTGCTTCTCTGATTATGTTTACCCCAGGGTTTAGTACAGTGCTTGGCACCTAGTAAGCATTTAACAAAAGCCACAATTATTAAATCTCTCTGTTCCGTGACTTGATGGCCCTCTCCTAGTCACATCACTGAATTTTTAGTTTTCTGGGCACAAGTAGCCTGATTTCTTTCTCCACCTCCTAACGAAGCTTTGCAAACCTTCACATCCTGTCATTTCACCAGCGAAGAGGAAAGGCAGTGGATTGATTTCAGAAATGGTTTCAGTTGCTTTTAAGATCTTGTGGTTGTTACAACGGAAGAGCCCCAGTCTTGCTTAAAATCCTCCCTCAATAGGAAATGCAGAATCAGAAATGGCAGAAAATGCAAGAAACAGAGAAAAGTTACAGGCTGGAGAGGGGAGGGGTTAGAGGCGTGGAGGTCTGTGAGAAGGCTGATGCAGTAGTCAAGGAGGGGGTATTAGAGGGGCTTTGGATCAGCAGTGGCAGTTTGGATGGAGAGGAAAGGGGACAGATATTAGAGATGAAGTGGAGGTAGAATGGACAGAGTTTGGTGACAGACTAGATATGTGCATTGAGAGAGAGAGAAAGGAACCAAGCTAAACACTTTGCACACAGTGAGAGCTCAGTATATATGACTGATGGAAGAATAAAGCCAACCTCAGCAGACTTGGGAGAAAGTTAGCTAGAGCAGAGGATTTAGGAGAGAAGTTTTGGAAGTTTCAGTATGGGACAGATTGAGCTTCAGGTCCCAATGGGAAATTCATGAAGTCCTCAATGAATATTTTCAATAAACGGATAGGATGGATCCTATCCTATCCTATTCTATTAGGATGGATCCTAAACCCTCTTCTCCCCCCTTCCCCTCTGCTCCTCCCCCTCTCCCGTCCCATCCACTGTACTCGTCTGCTCAACTGTATATATCTTGTAAGCCCATCAAAAGGCAGGGACTGTCTCTATCTGTTACTGATTTGTACATTTCAAGTGCTTAGTACAGTGCTCTGCACATAGTAAGCACTCAATAAATACTATTGAATGAATGAATGAATATCTTCATTACCCTATTTATTTTGTTAATGAGATGTACATCACCTTGATTCTATTTATTTGCTATTGTTTTAATGAGATGCTCTTCCCCTTGATTCTGTTTATTGCCATTGTTCTTGTCTGTCCGTCTCCCCTTAGACCGTAAGCCCCGTCAAAGGGAAGGGACTGTCTCTATCTGTTACCAATTTGTACATTCCAAGCACTTAGTACAGTGCTCTGCACATAGTAAGCGCTCAATAAATACTATTGAATGAATGAATGAATTTTGCCCTCAACTGGAAAAATGAGGACAGATGTGTGTTCAAACATCCTCTTTCCAGATAGTCTTTTCCCTTAGAAATAATTTCCTTTTTACAGCTTGTCTTGCACTGATTCCAACCCCCCAAGAAGCTGCAAAGGAAGCCAGTAGAGAAATTGGAAACTCCATGCAAAAGAACATTCTTTATATGAAATTATAGTTCGCTGTGCTTTAATCACCTGGGATTGCACATATTTGCAGCTCAGTAACCATGCTAATTCAGTGCACATATATATCCCTTAGTGTTTAAAGAGCAGACACACTAGAAGACTGTCTAGAAATGCCCAAAGAAAATGCCATTTGGTAGGAAGACTGAGGATTTACAGTGACAACAGTTTTGAGCTCTTCCTTCAGTGGTCGCTTTGATTATCCGTTCATTCACTTGATTGATCGTATTTATTGAGCGCTTACTGTGTGCAGACTTCTGTACTAAGTACTTGGGAAGGTACAAGAAGTGCAAGAGAAGCAGCGTGGCTCAGTGGAAAGAGCCAGGGCTTGGGAATCAGAGAATGTGGGTTCTAATCCCGGCTCCGCCACTTGTCTGCTGTGTGACTTTGGGCAAGTCACAACTTCTCTGTGCCTCAGTTACCTCATCTGTCAAATGGGGATTAAGACGGTGAGCCTCACGTGGAACAACCTGTGATTACCTCCTAGCTACCCCAGCTCTTAGAATGGTGCTCGGCCCATAGTAAGCGCTTAACAAATAAAATAATATAACGATATTAAAAATAGATACATTTCTGTACGCAACGAGCTTATAGTCTAGGGCAGGGGAAGGCAGACATTAATATAAATAAACGACTGTTGCGTACATAAGTGTTGTGGGGCTGGGAGACGGGATGAAGAACAGGAGCAAGTCAGGGTGATGTCGAGGGGAGTGGGGGAAGAGAAAAGGGAGGCTGAGTTGGGGAAGGCCTCTTGGAGCAGCTATGCCTTCAATAAGGCTTTGAAGCCGGGGAGAGTCATTGTCCGACAGATTTGAGGAGGGAGGGGGTTCTAGGCCAGAAGCAGGACGCGGGCGAGGGGTCATTGGCGAGAACGAGGCATAGTGAGAAGATTAGCACTGGAGGATGTGAGTGTTCGGGCTGGGTTGTAGAAGGAGAGGAGTGAAGTGAGGTAGGAGGGGGCAAGGTGGTGGATTGCTTTAAAGCCGACTTGAGAATTTTCTGTTCCGTGCAGAGGTGGATGGGTAACCACTGGAGTTTTGGAGGAGTGGGGAAACATGGTCCGAACGTTTCTGTAGAAAAATGATCCTGGCAGCAGAGTGAAATATGGTCTAGAGTGGGGAGATACAGGAGGCTGGGAGGTCAGCAAAAAGGCTGATGCAGAAATCTAGGATAGGATGAGTGACTGTATTAACGTGGTAGGAGAGGAAAGAGTGGATTTTACCAAGGTCATGAAGGTGGGAACAACAGCATAGAGTGATGGATTGAATATGGGGGTTGAGTAGTAGGCCCAGGTTTTATTGACAGTAATAATTATTGGCATTTGTTAAACACTTACTATGATGCCAAGTACTATATTAAGCACTGGGGTAGATACAAGATAATCAGGTCCCATATGAGGCTCACAGTCTAAGTGGGAAGGAGAATGGGTTTTGAATCCCCATTTTGCAGATGGGGGAACCGAGGCACAGCAAATTTAAGTGATTTGCCCCAAGTCACATAGCAGGTTATGAGGCAGAGCTGGAATTAAAAACCAGGTCCTCTGACTCCCAGGCCCAGGATCTTCCCACTAGGACAAGGCATTTGTTAAGCACTTACTATGTGCCAGGCACTGTATTAAGCACTAAGGTAGATACAAACTAATCAGGTTGGACACCATCCATGTCCCTCATGAAGCTCACATTTTTAATCCCCCTTTTACAGATGAGGGAATCGAGGGACAGTGAAGTGAACTGAGTTGACCCAGGTCACAAAGCAGACAAGTGGTGGAGTTGAGACCTCCTCCAAGAGGCCTTCCCAGACTGAGCTCCCCCTTTTCCCTCTGCTCCCTCTCTGCCCCCCACTTCACCTCCCCTCAGCTAATCCCCCTTTTCCCCCCTTTTCCCTCTGCTCCTCCCCCTCTCCCTTCCCCTCCCCTCAGCACCGTGCTCATCCGCTTATTTGTATATATTCTTATTACCCTATTTATTTTGTTAATGAGATGTACATCCCCTTGATTCCATTTATTGCTATTGTTTTTGTCTGTCTGTCTCCCCCATTTAGACTGTAAGCCCATCACTGGGCAGGGACTGTCTCTATCTGTTGCCAAATTGTACATTCCAAGCGCTTAGTACAGTGCTCTGCACATAGTAAGCGCTCAATAAATACTATTGAATGAATGAATGAATTAGAACCCAGGTCCTTCTAACTCTCAGGGCTGTGTGCTATCCACTAGGCCACGCTGCTTCTCATGATCTTTACCAGCTCCTAGAGATAATTATTCATTTCAGAAGGAAGATGATGGAGTAAAGGGATGAGAGTCACCAGTCCGATGGAAAGCTGGATTCAAACTGGTTGTTGGAAAATTTACAGAAAGGTTTCTCAACCAAACACAGTTCAGACGAGCTCAGGATGGCAGATAAACATCCCCTGGCTTGCGGCAGATGGAAGCCTTATCTTTTATGGTATGCCCAGCCCTGCTTTATTGGAGCAATTGAGCAAGGTCTTAGCCTGTCACAGAGAGACCTGAAATCTGGGCCCTGGGATGGTAATGAGCTTCTGCAATTCGGCACAAAGGTGGACGGCTGTTACAGTCTCACTTAAACCGGGAATAGTAAAGAGGGAGCTCAGTCTATCAACCATGAGCATTTATTGAGCGCTCACTGGGGGCATGAGGCTGACCTAAGAGTTTAGGTGTGTACTACAGAGGAAAGAGACATCATTTCATTCCTCAAAGTGCTCACGTGTAATGACCGGATGCCGTCAGGCATGATTCTTGTGTTGCAGGGTAGAATTATTCTCGTCCGTCTAAGAGAACCTTGATCTTGGGGGCTTGAGAGCACTCAATCAATAATATTTATTTAGTGCATTTTTGTCAGTCAGTGGTATTTATTGAGCATTTACTGTGTGCAAAGCACTGTACTAAGCATTAGGGAGAGTACATTATATTCATTCAATAGTATTTATTGAGCGCTTACTATGTGCAGAGCGCTGTACTAAGCGCTTGGAATAGACAATTCGGCAACAGATAGAGACCATCTCTGCCCCATGACGGGCTCAGAGTCTAATCAGGGGAGATGGACGGACAAAAACGAGACAACATAATCACAATAAGTGTTGTGGGGCTGGGGCGGGGGGAGAGAAAAGGGAGGAAGTCAGGGTGACACAGAAGGGAGCGGGAGATGAGGAAAAGTGGGGCTTATCTGGGAAGGCCTCTTGGAGGAGATGGGACTTCAAGAGGGCTTTGTAGAGGGGACGAGTCATTGTCTGTGGGATTTGAGGGGGGAAGGCGATCCAGACCAGGGGCAGGACGTGGGCCAGGGGTCGGTGGTGACATTGGCAAGATCGAGGAACAGTGAGAAGGTTAGCGGCACCGGAGGAGCACAGTGTGCGGGCTGGGTTGTAGGAGAGAAGCGAGGTGAGGTATGAGGGGGCAAGGTGATGGACTGCTTTAAAAGCCAATCAATGCTGAGGAGTTTTTGTTTAATTCGGAGGTGGATGGGCAACCAGGAGGTGGATGGAGACACACTCCTTGACCGCAATCTTGGGCTGTGCTTTCTGGTCTCCTGATGCTATTTCCCTCAATCCCACTGAACATGGTCAGAAGCAGCATGGTCTAGTGGAAAGAGCAGAGGCCTGGGATTCAGAGGACCTGGGTTCTAATCCCAGCTCCAACACGTGCCTACTGTGTGAACTCGAGCAAGTCGATTCACTTCTCTGTGCCTCAGTTGCCTCATTTGGAAAATGGAGATTAAAGCCTCCTCCCTCTAATTAAGACTGTGAGCCCCATGAGAGACAGGGAGAGACTGTATCCGACTTGGTAAACATGTATCTATTCCAGCACTTAGAACAGGACTTGACACACAGTAAACTCTTAATAAATACCTTAATAGTATTTATTAAAAAATCCAAAAAGTGAGGAGTGTGGTCTAGTGGAATGATTGTCTCCACTCTGGCACTTAACCCAGTGCCTGGAGCAGAGTAAGCATGTAACAAATAGCATAGTTACTCAAAAAGTTAGGGAACAAGCAGCTCCATATGGGGAATAATAATAATAATTATTATGGCACTTATTAAGTGCTTACTATGTGCCAAGCACTGTTCTAAGCGCTGGGGTAAATACAAGATAATCAGGTTGTCCCACGTCGGGCTCAAAGTCTTAATCCCCATTTAACAGATGAGGTAACTGAGGCACAGAGAAGTTAAGTGACTTGCACATAGCCACACAGCTGATAAGTGCCTGAGCCGGGATTAGATCCCACATTCTCTGACTCCCAAGCCTGTGCTCTTTCCACTAAGCCACGCTGCTTCAGTGCAGTTCTTTCATTTGATTGCATTTATTAAGTGCTTACTGTGTGCAGAGAACTGTAATAAGCAACTGGGAGACTATGATATAAAAATAAACAGACCCATTCTCTGGACACCACAGTTCTTCTTCAATCATTAAACCACTTGGGTTTCTATCTACTGGTGGGCATGGAACGTGTCTACCAACTCTGTTATATTGTACCCTCCTTAGATTACGACTCGACTTACATTAGCGTATTTTGGACACATAATCAGGGGGACTAAATCTCTGGAGAAGACACTAATGATAGGAAAAGTCCAGGGGAAACGTGGAGGAGGCAGACCGGCGGCTAGAGACCGTAACAATGATAACGGAAGAACCGTTAGAAAGGTTGCGGAATATGGCAGAGGACAGCACGTTCTGGAGAAAGTATATCCATGGAGTCGCTAGGAATCGGAAATGACTCAACTGCACTTAATAATAATAATTAACCCTCCCAAGCATTTAGTCCAGTGTTCTGCGCACACTATGCATTCAATAAACATCATTAGTTGACTGATTGACAGTATCCATTTCTAGCAGAATGGGTCTGCTATATTACTGGGTTATACTCTCCCAAGAGCTTAGTACAGTGTCCTGCACACAGTAAGTACTCAATAAGTACGTGGCTCAGTGGAAGGAGCCCGGGCTTGGGAGTCAGAGGTCATGGGTTCGAATCCCAGCTCTGCCACTTGTCAGCTGTGTGACCGTGGGTGGGCAAGTCACTTAACTTCTCTGTGCCTCAGTTACCTCATCTGTAAAATGGGGATTAACTGTGAGCCTCACGTGGGACAACCTGATTACCCTGTATCTCCCCCAGTGCTTAGAACAGTGCTCCGCACATAGTAAGCACTTAAATACCAACACTATAAGTACGACATTGAAATAGCAGTGTAAAGATAGTAAGCAACGGGGAAAAAAATCTGCTTATGTGAAGAATAGAATTAAGGAAATGTTTACTTCATCCACTCCCTTTATATACACCTTCCTTTAGCTCTCTTTGCCAGTAACATTTTGAATTTTAATGCTGGTACTCCTTACGGTACTCTTTCAAAATAGCTATAAAATTTGCTTTGGCTTGAGCATGTTCCTTCTTCTCCCTTTAAAGCACCATGACTGCCTTGATAAAATGATCCCAGTTCATATCAATTTAACATAGATAATGACAGACCTGCTTAGCATTGATAACTGTAGAGCCGTTAGTACAAAGTTCCTGTTTGTTGACTAGGATATGAGAGATTAAACTGAAAACTAAATACCAAGTCTATATAGGTTCACTAAATTCTAATTCAAAATATTTCATCAAACATATTAACATCGTTTTGGGGTCACATAATAATAGTTATCATGTATCACTTCAAAAATGTATGTGTATTGTTTGGGCCACTTTTTGGGATGTTGGGAAGGTTTGTAATGGTCAGGGAACGTGTTTACCGACTCTGGTTTATAAATAAATGTTAGACACATTCCCTGCTCATGACGAGTCATTTCATATCTCTGGGCCTCAGTTTCCTCAAATGCAAACTGGGGATTAATTCCTACTCCCTCCTACTTAGACTGTGAGCTTCATGTGGGACAGAGAGTGTGTCTTAGCTGATAAACTTGTATCTACCGTAGCATTTTTCAAATAGCATTTGTGAAGTGCAGGAGACATATACTGCTATATATAATATAAATATTAAATAAAGCTTTATTCTCTGTTTTAACTTAGATCTATTTTTCAATTATCCATCACCCTCAGTCCACAAAACTGTCTCAAGTTTCCCTTATTGACCCTGAACTCTACAGAATGCGAACTCTATCTCCTCATTCAGATTTCACAGAAGAGCATCACATTGTGCTTAGAACCACTTAGTACAGTGCTTTGCACACAGAAAGCGCTCAGTAAATACGATTGAATCAATGGTGTGAGGAGATAAAAGTCACTTTCGAAGTCTGAATTTCTGGGGTGTTTGTTTTTTTAATCTCTCTGGTTCTGGACTAAATCTCAACTCTCACTCGTATTTCTACCTCTCAACTCAAAAGGTGCTACTGATGAAATGCAAAGATGCGCTGACCTGCCAAGACAACCTTCACTGCTGGATTCAAGCACCAACAACAGGTGTGAAACCTGATGATTTTCACACTTGTTAACTATTTATGTAAGGGCAGGGATCGAGAGCACTCTTCTAGTGTGCTCTCCCAAGCACTTGGCACAGTGTTTTGCCCAAAGTAATTAATCATTGGTAGATACTAAGGGCCTACAGCGTGCAGAGCAGCATGGCCGAGTGGAGAGAGCACAGGGTTGGGAGTCAGAGGATCTGGATTCTAATCTTGACTCCTCCCCTTACCTGCTGTGTGACCCTGTGCAAGTCACTTCACTTCTCCGGGCCTCAGTTCCCTCATCTGCAAAATGTGGACTTTTTTTCATTCATTCATTCCTATTTATGAAGTACTTACTGTGTGCAGAGCCCTGTACTAAGCACTTGGGAGAGTGCAATACGACAGTCTCTGCTCCCTATGAGTTCTCTCTCCTATTTAGACCGTCAGCCCTATGTGAGACCTGATATATTTGTCCCAGCACTTAGTACAGTCCTTGGCACTTTGTAAATGCTTAACAAATACCACAATAATAATAGCAATAATAACAATATCATTATTACGATTATTACTAGGTGCTTGGGAGAGTAAAATTCAACAGAATTAACAGACACTTTCCTTGCCCACAAGAAGTTTTTTACTCTCAAAAAATGCTCTTGACTGACTGCCTGATGTGGTCGTTGAATTGACCAATCTTTTACTGCAGGGCTAATGGAGATAATAATGATAATAATAATGATAGTTTCTTTAATCACTTACTAGGTGGCAAACACTATACTAAGCATGGCCAGTTACCCGATTGGAAATGCTAATCTTCATTTCAGTTATAGCAAGCAGGGACCGAGTAGAAACCACTGATCTTTGTGCTTTGAGAAAGGAGTCCAAGGGAAAGACGTTGGGGCAGATGGAGAGGATTCAGAGGAGGTGGTGGTGGTAACAGGTGGGGGTGATTGATTTATCCAAGTCACGCTTAATTGTGACGAAAAGTCCTAAAGTATCAACCGATCAAGAGTATGCACCGAGCGCTTGCTGTGTCCAGGGCTTGGGAAAAGGCAAAAAAAATAGAGTTTCTATCTGTGATCCCTACCCACAAGGAGCCTACAGTCTATCAGGGATGACCATTAGGAAAATAAAATATAAATAGGGGAAATAATAGGGTATATCAGTGCTGTGGGGCTTGGGTGAGTAGCCGAGAGCCTAAGGGATAGACGGCCCAGTGCGTGGTCGACAGACTGTAAGCCCGTCAAAGGGCAGGGACTGTCTCTATCTGTTACCGATTTGTACATTCCAAGCGCTTAGTACAGTGCTCTGCACATAGTAAGCGCTCAATAAATACTATTGAATGAATGAAATAGAGGAAAAGGTGGTTAGGAGAAATAAAAGCTTACGTGTCAAACCTCTAAGGTTCATCGACTAGTGAGTCAGGTCATGCCTACACCCTCTAGACTGTAAGTTCATTGTGAGCAGACAGTGTGTTCTTGGGGTAAGTCACTTTACTTCTCTGTGCCTCAGTGACCTCATCTGTAAAATGGGGATTGAGACTGTGAGCCTCACATGGGACAAGGGACTATGTCCATCCCAACTTACTTGTATCTACCTCAGCACTCAGTACAGTGCCTGGCACAAAGTAAGCGCTTAACAAAAGCCATAATTATGACTATTATTAATAATTGATATACGGTACTCTCTGGAGAAGCAGCATAGTGTAGTGGATAGAGCCCAGCCCTGGGTGTCAGAAGGTCATGGGTTCTAATCCCTGCTCTGCCACTTCTCTGCTGGGTGACTTTGGGCAAGTCACTTTACTTCTCTGGAACTCAGTTACCTTATCTGTAAAATGGGGATTTAGACTGTGAGCCCCATGTGGGACAGGGACTGTGTCCAACCTGGTTACTTTATATCTACCCCAGAGCTTAGTACAGTACCTGGCACATAGTAAGTGCTTAACAGATACCATAATGATAATAGTGCTCTCCAAGTGCCTAGTACAGTGCTCTGCACATAGTAAGTGCTCAATAAATACGATTGAAAGAATGAACTATTAGAAGGCAGGATCCAACTTGTATCTACCCCAGCCCTTAGATCAGTACTTGACACAAAGTAAGTGACTAACAAATCAAAGTAGAGAAGCAGTGTGGTCTGGTGGATGGAGCACGGGCCTGGGAGTCAGAAGGACCTGAGTTCAAATTCCACCTCCGCCACTTGTCTGCTGTGACCTTGGGGAAGTCACTTCACTACTCTTTGCCTCAGTCACCTCATCTGAAAAATGGGGATTAAGACTGTGAGCTCCAGGTGGGACAGGGACTGTGTCCAACCTGATTAGCTTGTCTCTACCCTAGCGCTTAAAACAGTGCCTGGCACATACTAAGTGCTTAGCAAATACCATTACTATTAACAAATAGCATGAAATTAATCTGGGAACACAGCGTGGCTTCAAAATATCTGGTCCAGTTCCACGGTACTGGATAGTCAATACTGGGAGACAGATCATGGTGCTGATTTAAATGAAGTAGCATGTCTTAGTGGAAAGAACATGGGTCTGGGAGTCAGAGAAGCTGGTTTCAGATCCCGGCTCTGCCACTTGTCCTCCGAATGACCCTAGGCAAGTCACTTCACTTCTCTGGGCCTCAGTTACCTCATCTGTAAAATGGGTCTTAAAACCCTTCTCCTTCTGACTTAGAATATTTATCCCCGGTAAGACAGGGACTGGGTCCAACCTGATTATCTTCTATCCACCCCTGCGCTTAGTACAGTGCCTACTACACAGTAGGTGCTTAACAAGTACCCAATAAGCACTCAATAAATACGATTGAATGAAGTACCATAACAAAAAATGAATTAAAAAGCCCCACTGCGCCAATGGATAACTCATTAGCAATTGAAAGTCACGAGGATGCTTCCTATTTAATTTTTTAGGCATAACGATTGGATTTGAAGATACCTTCCCTAAAGCATTCTCCTTCACGGCATTCTTACTTCAGGACTTTCCCAAAAGCCCTATTGGATTTTAAGACGGTATTGCTTGCAAAACTCTCACTCTGAGGTAACGGCTACAAAGTTCACTTTGCTTTAAGCACTTCCCCCCACGCCCTCCCTGGGAAATATTTCAACTGATTTGAACAGAGTAAATATAGCCCTTTTCCACCAAGCCAAGATAATGACGTCCCTTTAGAGTAGAATGCAGCTCGACTCACTTAGCACCCTCTACGCTGTGAGTTCGCCGTGGGCAGGAATGTGTCTATTATATTGTACTCTCCCAAATGCTTAGAAAGTGCTTTGCACACTGTAAGCGCTCAGCGTGGCTCAGTGGAAAGAGCACAGGCTTGCGAGTCAGAGGTCATGGGTTCGATTCCCGGCTCTGCCACTTGTCAGCTGGGTGACTGTGGGCAAGTCACTTAACTTCTCTGGGCCTCAGTTACCTCGTCTGTAAAATGGGGATTAAGACTGTGAGCCTCATGTGGGACAACTTGATTACCCTGAATCTCCCCCAGCGCTTAGAACAGTGCTCTGCACATAGTAAGTGCTTAACAAATATCAACATTATTAATAAATACGATTGAATGAATGAATAAAAGTATGCTAAGTCTATGAAATTTGGAAATTAAGTCGAGCATCTAAATTCAAATTTTTCACCGTTGGTATATGCAGTGCTACTGGATTGGGTAACTATATTGTGTTTTCATAATTATAATAATGGCATTTGTTAAGCACTTACTATGTGTAAAGCACTGTTCTAAACTCTGGGGAGGATACAAGGTGATCAGGTTGCCCCACGTGGGGCTCACAGTCTTAATCCCCATTTTACAGATGAGGGAACCGAGGCCCGGAGAAGTGAAGTGACTTGCCCAAAGTCACTCAGCTGACAAGTGGCTGAGCCGGCATTTGAACTCATGATCTCTGACTCCCAAGCCCGGGCTCTTTCCACTGAGCCACGCTGCTTCTCAATGCTTTTCATCATTTTAAAAAATATATTTAAGTAGTTTAGGTCTTTTCGGGGGGATTTGGAGAATGCATTAATGTATTTTATATTATTTCCTATGAGATGCTATGTGCAGGTCTGTTTTACTTGGCACTCTGTTGTCATAAGAAGCAGTGTGACCTAGTGGATAGCGCACAGGCCTGGGAGTCAGAAGGACCTGCGTTCTCATCCTGGCTCTGCCACTTGTCTTCTGTGTGACCTAGGGCGTCACTTCACTTCTCCGGGCCTCGGTTCCCTCATCTGTAAAATGGGGGTGAAGATTGTGCCAGACACATGATGTAGCCTGGGGGGGATGCTCGGAAGCCTTTTACATTCAAAAACTATGAAGGAGTTGAATCGCCTAGAACACAGGACAGACAGATGGTCTTTGGGAAGCAGCATGGCGTAAGCGGATGGACCCTGAGCCTGGGAGTCAGAATGTCATGGGTCCTAATCCCGGCTCCTGCACTTGTCTGCTCTGTGGCCTTGGGCAACTCAGTTCACTTCTCTGTGCCTCAGTTAGCTCTTCTGTAAAATGGGGATGAAGACTGTGAGAGGCATATAGTAAGCGCTTACCAAATACAGTAATTAATATTACAGGGACTGTGTCCAACCCAATTTGCTTGTAACCACACCAGCCGTTAGTACAGTGCCTGGCACATAGTAAGCGCTTAACAAATACCACAGTTAGTATTATAATTTAAAAGGCAATTCGTTCATTCATGCCTCTATTCATTCCAAAAGAAAAGCAGACCGGCATCCTGATCAATGCACTAAACTTCTCAGTCTCCTTTTACAAAAGGGTTAGTAGGAAATTAGTCTGAGGACTTCCACCAAAATCTCAGGAAAATGGGGATGAGAGGATGCAGCAGAGATGGGAGTCGATGGGGAAGCAGCATGGCCGAATGGAAAGAGCAAGGGCCTATGGGTCAGAAGGTGTGATTTCTAATCCTGATTCTGCCACTTTCCTCCTGGATGATATCGGGAGAGTCCCTTAACTTTTCTGGTCCTCAGTTTCCTCCTCTGCAAAATGGGGATCCAGTGTCACCTTGAAGTGTGAGCCCCATGTGGGACAGGGACTGTGTTCAACCTGATAAGCTTTTATCTACCCCAATGCTTAGTACAGCCCTCAGCACATGGTAAAAGCTTAACAGATAGTACAGTTATTAACATACCACAGTTATTATTCTAACTATTAGGAAGGAGGGAAATCCGGCAAAGGTGTGCCCAGCGGTTAGTACAGTGACTGGCACATAGTAAGTGCTTTGAAATACCATATTTATTACTATTATTCAGTTGTGGAGGGAGGAAAGGGGAAACAATGGCAGAGGCAGTGGAAAAGAGCTTAAAGGGAAGAGGTGCAAAATCCCTTAGGCCTGGTTCCCCAGCAGCAGCCTTCCTACAGACTCCACGTTTAGCCAAGTGTTTCCCATAGAAACCAACATCTTTGCTGGATTAAGGAAAGAGGAAATGACGGTGAAGAGTTCCGTATTTTAATCACTGGCACGAACAGTTTTTATCAAAGTAAACTTCCCTGTAAACACGTTTTCCTTTCCCTGAGTTTCAGATATACTCAAGTGCTGCAGTCAAGAGGGAAAGGGTCTTGCCTACCAACTCTATCATATCAATCAATGGTATTTATTGAGCGCTTACTGTATGCAGAGTACTGTACTAACCATTTGGGAGAGTATAAAATAACAGAGTTGTTGGACACGTTCCCCACCCACAGTGAGCTTACAGTCTAGAGGAACTAATAGTTTGTTGACGTTACTCTCTCAAGGACTAAAGTGCTCTGCACAGAGCGACACAATTAATACCATCACTGACTGAGTGATTGCACAGATGATGATGAGGGTATTTGTTAAGCACTTACTATGTGCCAGGCACTGTAGTAAGCACTGGGCTGGATACAAGCAAATGAAGTTGGACACAGTCCTTGTCCCATGAGGGACTCTCAGTCTCAATCCCTATTTTACAGAAGAGGGAACTGAGGCAAAGAGAAGTAGTGACTTACCCTAGGTCACGCAGCAGAGGAATGGCAGAGCTGGAATTAGAACCCATGACCTTCCGACTCCCAGGCCCGTGTTCTATCTATTACAGCATGCTGCTTCCAGCATGGTAAGTAGATAAACAGTGGATAGATAGATAATAGGTAGATGTAAATAGATGAGCAGTGGAGTAAACAATCTACTTAATCTCCTTGAAGATTATTACTTCAGACGTCATTGATCGTATCCCTGGGTTATCTAGAGAGATACTTTTAAGGTCAATGAGAATTGCACTGTATTAGTTTTAGGTTTGTATGGAAGCTATAGAAGACAATAATTGGGCTTCTTCCGTTTAGTTTAACTCTATTCTTTACTGAACACTTACTCTGTGCAGAACACTGTACTAAGTTCTTGGGAGAATACAATAGGCTTGGTAGATATTAACCCTGCCCTCAAGGGCCTTATAATTAAGAGGGGCGATAGATGTTTAAATAATAATAATAATAACTGTGGTTTTTGTTAAGCACTTACTAGTTGCTAGGCACTATATTAAGTGCTGGGTGGATAAAGTAAACCGAGTTGGATACAGTCCCTGTCCCGCATGGGGCTCACTGTCTTAATCTCCATTTTCAGATAAGGGAACTGAAGCCCAGAGAAGTGGAGTGACTTGCCCAAGGCCACACAAGCAGACAAGTGGTGGAGCCAGAATTAGAACCCATGACCGTCTGACTTCCAGGCCCATGCTCTTTTCATTAAGCCGTGCTGCTAGGGGAAGCCACAGGCACAAGGATATGTACCTAAGTGCTGGGCAGGTGGGGTGAGTATCAAAGTTCTTGGCAAGAAAGGACCCAAGTAAAGAGCCGACACAGAAGGAAGGGAGATTAATGTGAGGGGATGAGAGGTTGGTCAGGAAAGACTTCTTGAAGAAAATGTGAACAACTTAGTTGCGATAAGCACTAAGTACAGTGCTCTGCACAGAGTAAGCGCTCAATAAATATGATTGAATGAATGAATAACCTTCAGGTGTCCATTGGATACTTTCTTTCTGTTTTTCTGTCTGCCTTCTGAGTTTCTTTCTTTCCTTCCTCTTTTAAAATGGTATTTTTTTAAACATTTATAATGTACGAAGGACAGGGGTAGATACAAAATAATCAGGTTGGACACAGTACATGGCCCGCATGTGCTCATAGTCTTAATCCCCATTTTACTGATGAGGTAACTGAGGCCCCGGGCAGCTAAGCGACCTGCCCAATGTCACTGAGCAGAGAAGTGGCCAACCTCACATTAGAACCCTGGTCCCTCTGACTCCCAGGCCCGTGCTCTATCAGCAGGCGACACTGCATTTACTGAGCACTTACTGTGCGTAGAACACTGTATTAAACACTTAGGAGAGTATAATACAACAGAATTGTAGACACCTTCAGTGCTGACAACGGGCTTACCAGTCTCCATGTGAAGAGACGGGAGCTAGCAAAAAACACATTAATATTTTGTGAATTGGAACATGAACCCTACCTTCATTCTTGCATTTGATCGTATTTACTGAGCGATTAGTGTGAGCAAAGCTGAAAACTAACCCCTAATTACAAAAATGGGAAACAGAGCAGGAGCTGTAACAAGTAGCTGTTGAACCTGATTTTAGTAGGCAGGTGTACAACAGCTCGCTACCGTGTAGACCTCCCTCCTTTCTGTCATATCTCACACTTCGAGGTAATCGTGCTCTTGACCCTTCACCTGCTATTAAATCTAAAGCCAACAAAACCATCTGTCGGAGACTGAGCAAAGGCAAAATCTGGATTGTGGTTATTTTTCATTTATTGGACAATACCTTTATTATGCACTTATGTTTTCTAATAAAACAATAGGAAAGATGAGAATTTACAAAAAAAAAAACAACACCTGGAAATCAGTCAGCATAAAATGAAGGAAGTGGCAATATGGTGAAGGCCCTTATTTACTTGAAAGAAGCAACATGTTTGGATGTATTGTTTAAAGCCCAAATTAATGCCGCTACAATATCCAGTCTCTTCCGTAGGGAACAAATACAGCTTTGAAGGGACTTTAGCTCTCTCCTTTAGAATAGCAAGCAGATTCATTTCTTATTTTGCACTTCTCGTTTCAATTTTTTTTCCTTTTAAGTGCAATTTAATCATTTTGAAATACTACTATAGTCCCCTTTGACAAACACAAATTAGATGTGATAGTTTATTAGGGCATTGCTCCGGTTGAACAATTAAACAAATAAAAGTCAAGTTTCAGTGACAAGCAATTTTAACTGGGTCAACTAGCACACGTATAGCATCAGCAATTAACAGTGTCTCCTCAATCAAGCGTTGCAGCTCAGTGGATAGAGCACGGACCTGGGAGTCGGAAGGATGTGGGTTCTAATCCCAGCTCCGCCATTTATCTGCTGTGAGATCTCGGGAAAGTACAGTTCAATAATAATAATAATAATAATAATGTTGGAATTTGTTAAGGGCTTACTATGTGCAGAGCACTGTTCTAAGCATTGGGGTAGATACAGGGTAATCAGGTCGTCCCACGTGAGGCTCACAGTTAACCCCCATTTTACAGATGCGGTAACTGAGGCACAGAGAAGTGAAGTGACTTGCCCACAGTCACACAGCTGACAAGTGGCAGAGCCGGGAGTCGAACTCCTGACCTCTGACTCCGAAGCTCAGGCTCTTTCCACTGAGCCACGCTGCTTCCTGTAGACACGTTCCCCTCCCACAACAAGTTTACAGTCTAGAGGGACTTATAGTATATTGAATATTGCCTTCTCAAGGCCTTAAGTGTTCTGCACGAAGCCAACACTCAATAAATATCATCAACTTCTCTGTTACCTCATCTATGAGATGGAGATTAAGACTACGAGCCCCATCTGGGATATGGATTGTGTCCACGATTCGCACCTATTTTAAATTTAAATGAAGCAATGAGAAGCAGAGTGGCCTAGTGGATAGAGCCTGGGTGCGGGACGCAAAAGGACCTGGGTTCTAATCATGGCTCCGCCAAATGTCTGCCGTGTGACCTTAGGCAAATCACTTCTCCGTGCTTCAGTTATCTCACTTTAAAATGAGGATTAAGAGTGTGAGGCACATGTGGGACATGGACTGTGTCCAACCTGTTTAGCTTGTATCTACCCCAGGGCTTAGCACAGTGCCTGGCACGTGGTAAGCCCTTCCAGATACCATTTAAAAAAAAAAAAGGGAGGCATTCACCCAAATGGTAAGAAATACTTTTGCACTTATTTAATTTATCAGTTTTGAAAGGGTGTCTACCTACTTCAGTAGCTCAACCTTTTCTGCTACATTGCCGACCCTCTTCAATTTACAACATTTCCAGTTCAGACTAATGGAGCTTCAAAAGTTTAAAAATGTACATCCAGTTTTAGTTTTACAACCTATCGGTTTTGACTTTATGACAGGAGTCTGATTTACTGCATACAGTACTGTGCTTCAATTAGAGCCTGGGGTAGGAGGGAGAGCGCACTGGATGTTTGAGGAAATAGGGAAACAGTGTTAAAGTCCAAGATGGCTGGGGGGAGATCTGTAGAACTTGTTGGGTGGAGTAGGTGAAGGCAAGAAGTAGCGAAGCAGTGTGGCTTAGTGAAAAGAGCACAGGCTTGGGAGTCAGAGGTCATGGGTTCTACTTCTGGCTCCGCTGCTTATCAGCTGTGTGACTCTGGGCAAGTCACTTAATTTCTCTGGCCCTCAGTTACCTCATCTGTAAAATGGGGATGAAGACTGTGGGCCCCCAGTGGGACAATCTGATTACCTTGCATGCACCGCAGCACTTAGAACAGTGCTTGGTAAATAGTAAGTGCTTATTCATTCAATTCATTCAATAGTATTTATTAAGCGCTTACTATGTGCAGAGAGCACTGTACTAAGCGCTTGGGATGAACAAGTCGGCAACAGAGACAGTCCCTGCCCTTTGACGGGCTTCCGGTCTAATCGGGGGAGACGGACGGACGAGAACAATGGCGATAAATAGAGTCGAGGGAAAGAACATCTCGTAAAAACAATGGCAACTAAATAGAATCGAGGCGATGTACATTTCACTAACAAAATAAATAGGGTAATGAAAATATATACAGTTGAGCAGACGAGTACAGTGTTGAGGGTTGGGGAGAGGGGGAGGAGCAGAGGGAGATGGGGGGAAAAGAGGGTTAAGCTGCGGAGAGGTAAAGGGGGGATGGCAGAGGGAGTAGAGGGAGAAGGGGAGCTCGGTCTGGGAAGGCCTCTCGGAGGAGGTGAGTTTTAAGTAGGGTTTCGAAGAGGGGAAGAGAATCGGTTTGGCGGAGGTGAGGAGGGAGGGCGTTCCGGGACCGCGGGAGGACGTGGCCCGGGGGTCGACGGCGGGACAGGCGAGACCGAGGGACGGCGAGGAGGCGGGCGGCGGAGGAGCGGAGCGTGCGGGGTGGGTGGTAGAAAGAGAGAAGGGAGGAGAGGTAGGAAGGGGCGAGGTGACGGAGAGCCTCGAAGCCTAGAGTGAGGAGTTTCTGTTTGGAGCGGAGGTCGATGGGCAACCACTGGAGGTGTTTAAGAAGAGGAGTGACAGGCCCAGAGCGTTTCTGCGGGAAGATGAGCCGGGCGGCGAAGTGAAGAATAGACCGGAGCGGGGCGAGAGAGGAGGAAGGGAGATCAGAGAGAAGGCTGACACGGTAGTCTAGCCGGGATATAACGAGAGCTAACATCGTTATTATTATTATTAAGTAGAGGTTACTTTGGTCATCAATGTGTCCATTTTATTTCCAGTGAAGTGAAAGTGGACTCTCCTCTCATGGAACTCCTTTGATTCAAAATAAATAGAAGCAGCAAGGCCTAAATAGAAACAGCATGGGTCTGGGAGTCAGAGGACCTGGCTTCTGATTCCATCTCCACCCTTGTCTGCTTTGTGATCTTGGGCAAGTCACTTCACTTCTCTGTTTCCTCAACTGTAAAATGGGGATTCAGTTCCCTGTACTCCCTCCTCTTAAAAAGTTAGCACTGTATGGGACAAGGACCGTCCCCAACCCAATTAACTTGTATCTACCCCAGTGTTTAAAACAGTGCTTGAAACACATTAAGTGCTTATCAAATGCCACAATAATAAAATGTTATTAAGTATATGCATGGCTCAGTGGAAAGAGCCCGGGTTTGGGAGTCAGCGGTCATGGGTTTGAATTCAGGCTCTGCCACTTGTCAGCTGTGTGACTGTGGGCAAGTTACTTCACTTCTCTGTGCCTCAGTTACCTCATCTGTAAAAGGGGATTAACTGTGAGCCTCATGTGGGACAACGCTTACCTTGAATCTACCCCAGCGCTTAGAACAGTGCTCTGCACATAGTAAGTGCTTAAATACCAACATTATTGTTATTATTATATGGCTATATGCACATTTTGGGGTAATTTTGGTTAAGATAGACTTTATCCAATGTTGATTCAGGAATCCATTCTCCATCTCCAATGGCACTTCTGATGAGAAAATTGTTCTCACATTTGGACTTCAAATGCTATTTTCAGGTTCTATGCCCCTAAACTACCTTTATTCAAATTTTATTGGCCCCACACTTTCATAAAGCTGGTACTTAAATCCAGCTCACTGCTGCAAATGTTGCACAGTGTTACACTCGGACTGATGCCACTCTTGGCTAAGATTCACAGAAGTCACTATACTCATAATACCTTGTAGGAGATTGGGCGGTGAAGGCAACTAAAAAGACTATTCCTTTTGGTGTCAACATTTCCATGATTTCCACATATTTTAAATTTAAATGAAGTAGTGAGAAGCCAAGTGGCCTAGTGAATAGAGCATGGGGCTGGAAGACAAAATGACTTGGGTTCTAATCCCACCTATGCCACTTGTCTGCCATGTGACCCTAGTCATTTCACTTCTCCGTACTTCAGTTACCTCATCATAAAATGGGTATTAAAACCACGAGGGCCATGTTGGACATGGACTGTATCCAACCTGATTAGCTTGTATCTACCGCAGGGCTTAGTACTGTGCCTGACACATAGTAAGCACTTAAATACCATTAAAAAAAAACAAGAACAAGGAAGTGCTTAGTTCAGTGCTTTGCACATAGTTAATGCTCAATAAATACCATTGATTGAAGTCACCGCCGTTCTGGAGAATATGAACTTTACTAGGGTAGAGTGGGAGGTCTTGAGATGTGCTCCTAAAAATGTGATGCTAACAGCTCAGGGACAAGGGTACACCATGGATTCTGGGAATCACAGGTGGTTGGAGGAAAGAAGGCGACAAGTTCTATTAACTGCCAACCATCAGTGGAAATTCTAATCATGTCAATTACCCCCCTACCAGAAAGAAGAGAAAGAGAGAGCTGGGTCCAGGAATGCAGAGAGGGATGCGGGGGAGGAATTTAGCGATCCACAAAAGCATCATACAATAGGAAAGAGAGGAAATGAATAGTTTCATTAGTTGAAGGAAACATGAGAATGATTTATGGGAGCGTTAGCAAGGAAAATTTAAGCAAAGACAACAGCTAGAAGAAAAATTAAGCAATAGAAAATGTGGCAGGGAGGCAGGGAAACTGTGTTCTGTTATAAACATTTGTGAATAATGGAATCAATTTTGTAAAGAAGCAAAAGAAGCACGAATTTTTCAAAAAAAAAAAGGAAAAGGGACCAAGCTAGGATTATAAACTGGTTAATGTCACCTCCATTCCTGAAAAACACTACCATACCTCTTCCTAAATTCAGATTGTGAAAACACAGAACAGGAGCTGGGCAGAAGAACTCGGTTGGTTGACAGCAAGGGATAAAAGTATAATCCCGGCAAGCAAGAGTGGACTAGTGAAAAAAAGCATAGGCCTGGGTGTCGGAGGACCTGGCTTCTAATCCTGGTCCCACCGCTCGTCTGTTGTGTGACCTTGGGCAGCTCACTCCACTTCTCTGTGCCTCAGTCACCTCATATGGGAAATGGAGATTAAAGCTGTGAGCCCCATGGGGCACGTGGACTGTTCCCAATCTGATGATCTTGTAATTACCCCAGCGCTTAGTACAGTGCCTGGTATTTAGCAAATGTCTTCTAGGGCTCTGAAAGTGGAGGGCCTAGAGCCAGACTGCTCTGAGATGGGAAGGGAGGCAATAGCAGCAGAAGAAAGGAGAGGGGAGAATGGAGTCGGTTTCAGCGACCTCCCCTGCCTCAAGTGACTTGTCCAGTGTCACATTGGATGCATGTGGCAGAGTCGGGATTAGAACTCAGGTCCGTCTGACTCCCAGGCCCGTGCTCTATCCACTAGGCCATGCTGCTTCTAAAGTCCTTCTTAACCAAACTTGGGCCAGATCAGAGAAATCAAGAGAACTCAGTTTTCCAAACTGCATAGAGAACCAGCCACTGACAGCACACACGATCTAACTTCCCCAGAGATGAACCAGAAACTTGTATGGGACATAAAAGTGGGAGGTAAGAACTCTTATTTTTATTTTTGTTAAGCACTTACTATGTGCCAGGCACTGTTCTAAGAGCTGGGGTAGATACAAGGTAACAAAGTTGGACACAGTCTGTGTCTCACATGGGGCTCACAGTCTTAATCCCCATATTCTAGATGAGATAACTGAGGCCCAGAGAAGTCAAGTGACTGGCCCAACGTCACACAGCAGACAGGTGGCAGAGCCAGGACTAAAAGCAAGGCCCTTCTGACACCCATGTCCATGTTTTATCTGCTAGGCCGCACTGCTTCTCAGTGACTTGTTTCTGCTGTGATTCTGTGCGATGCGAACTGGATAAAGTTGACATCTCTCTTATTAGATTTTGAAGAGTGATGATTGTGATTCATTCATTCAATTGTATTTCTTGAGCGCTTACTGTGTGCACAGCACTGTACAATTTGGCAACAGATAGAGACAATCCCTATTGCTCTTGGTCTTGTTTGAAAGAATGCCTTCATGGATTTTGAGAGACGAGATAGGGAAGTTATTAAAGTACAGCTTTATTTGGAAACAGTATTATGGCCTTGTTGTATGATACCCTCTTATGTACATAGTTTAGTGCTCTGTAAGCATTCAATTAGTCAATCGTGTTTATTGAGCACTTGCTGTGTGCCGAACACTGTACTAAGCACTTGGGAGAGTGAAATATAACAATATAAAAGATACATTCCCTGCCCACCATGAGTTTACTGTCTAGAGGGAGCTTACAGTCCATAAATGATAACACTATAACTACTAATAATAATGGTATTTGTTAAGCAATTACTATGTGTCAAGCACTGTTCTAAGCCCTGGGGTAGATACAAGAAAATCAGGGTGGACACAGTCCCTGTCCCACATGGGGCTCACAGCCTTAATGCCCTTTTTACAGATGAAACAACAGAGGTCCAGAGAAGTGAAGTGACTTGCCCGAGGTCACACAACAGACGAGTGGTGGAGCCGGGATCAGAACCCAGGTCCTTCTGACTCCCAGACCCGAGCTCCATCCACTAGGCCTCGCTGCTACTACGGATTGATTGGAAGGGGAAAAATAGGGGCAGCCTCTAATTATGGAGTATTCTCAGTCTTCCTCCTGAAAGCGTATTAATAATAATAATAATAATGTTGGTATTTGTTAAGCGCTTACTATGTGCAGAGCACTGTTCTAAGCGCTGGGGTAGATACAGGGTAATCAGGTTGTCCCACGTGAGGCTCACAGTTAATCCCCCTTTTACAGATGAGGTAACTGAGGCCCAGAGAAGTGAAGTGACTTGCCCACAGTCACACAGCTGACAAGTGGCAGATCCGGGATTCGAACCCATGACCTCTGAGTCCCAAGCCCGGGCTTTTTCCACTGAGCCACATAACGGTCTGGCTTTTAAAGTTGGAATTCTTTATTATTGTCTGTGACTCCTGAACCCTTGGAATTTCACAGACACTGCACATTAGGTAATTAATGAAGAATTAACTGACCTTTAGATTTTTAATAATGTAATAATGTTGGTATTTGTTAAGCGCTTACTATGTGCCGAGCACCGTTCTAAGCGCTGGGGTAGACATAGGGGAATCAGGTTGTCCCACGTGGGGCTCACAGTCTTCATCCCCATTTTACAGATGAGGGAACTGAGGCCCAGAGAAGTGAAGTGACTTGCCCACAGTCACACAGCCGACAAGTGGCAGAGCTGGGATTCGAACTCATGAGCCCTGACTCCAAAGCCCATGCTCTTTCCACTGAGCCACGCTACTTTAGGCATTTCAACTGACCTTTAAGGACTTCGAGAGTTGGAGGTTTTTGGTGTGCGTTTGGCCCCTCCCGGTAGGCAAGTAAAACGGCGCTTGTCCTAATTATCGAGAAAGTCAGCGGAGCAGTTAGAGCCATGAAAAATGGCAGCCCACTTGGTCCTGATTGTGTATCCACTGAGATCTACAAACCGACAGGGGGACGGGAGTAGTCAGTCGAGGAGCAGCGTGGCTCAGCGGAAAGAGCCTGGGCTTGGGAGTCGGAGGCTCTGTCACTTGTCAGCTGTTGACTTTGGGCAAGTCATTTCACTTCTCTGTGCCTCAATGACCTCATCTGTAAAATGAGGATTAATACTGTGAGCCCCACATGGGACAACCTGATTACCCTGTATCTCCCCCAGTGCTTAGACCAGTGCTTGGAACATTGTAAGCGCTTAAGAAATACCATCATCGTTATGATTTATCGAGGGCTTACCTTGTGAAGAGCACTGTACTAAGCGCTTGGGAGAGTACAATATAACAATAGAGCAGGTACATTCCCTGCCCGCAACAAGCAACAATCTAGAGGGGGAGACAGGAAATAATGTATATAAATGAAGTAAAATGACACGTCTCATAAAATGAGTGGTTCTAAGACAGTCATCTGTCAGTTAAATGTTTCAAGTAATGTTTCAAGTAATTCCTCAACATATGAAACACTGAAGACATAACACAAGATCTCAGGTGTAATGGCATTTGTTAAGCGCTTATTATGTACCCAGCACTGTTCTAAGCTTTGGGGCAGATACAAGGTAATATCATAATAATAATGTAATAATGTTGGTATTTGTTAAGCGCTTACTATGTGCCGAGCACTGTTCTAAGCGCTGGGGTAGACATAGGGGAATCAGGTTGTCCCACGTGGGGCTCACAGTCTTAATCCCCATTTTACAGATGAGGGAACTGAGGCCCAGAGAAGTTAAGTGACTCGCCCACAGTCACACAGCCGACAAGTGGCAGAGCTGGGATTCGAACTCATGAGCCCTGACTCCAAAGCCCGTGCTCTTTCCACTGCGCCACGCTGCTTCTCTGCCTATATCAGGCAGAGAAGGCAGGCAGGATATCTGCCTATATCTGCCTATATCAGGTTGGACATAGTCCCCGTCCATTATTAGCTTCCAAAAGAAATATGAAAGATTAAAATATGGCCACTATAGAGGCAACTCAATCCTCTCCATTATTTTATGGTACTTGTTAAGCATGTATATGTGTCAAACATTGTAAATGCTGGGGTAGATCCTCCCCGCTTCAGTCTATACTTCACTCCGCTGCCGGGATTATCTTGCTACAGAAACGCTCTGGGCATGTCATCCCCCTCCTCAAAAACCTCCAGTGGTTGCCTATCAACCTTCGCATCAAGCAAAAATTCCTCACTCTTGGCTTCAAAGCTGTCCAATCCCTCGCCTCCTCCTACCTCTCCTCCCTTCTCTCCTCCTCCAGCCCAGCCCGCACACTCCGCTCCTCTGCCGCCGCTAACCTCCTCAGTGGGCCTCATTCTCGCCTGGCCCACGTCCTACCTCTGGCCTGGAACGCCCTCCCTCCTCACATCTGCCGAACTAGCTCACTTCCCCCCTTCAAAGCCCTCCTGAGAGCTCACCTCCTCCAGGAAGCCTTCCCAGACTGACCCCCCCTTTTCCTCTGCTCCTCCTCCCCTCCCCATCACCCCTACTCCCTCCCTCTGCTCTACTCCCTTCCCGCCCCACTGCACTTGTATATATTTGTTCATATCTATTATTCTATTTATATTATTAATGAAATGTATATATCTATAATTCTATTTATCTATTTTGATGCTATTGATGCCTACTTGTTTTGTTGTCTGTCTCCCCACCTAGACTGTGAGACCATTGTAGGGTAGCGATTGCCTCCATCTGTAGCCCAGTTGTACCTTCCAAGCTCTTAGTACAGTGCTCTGCACACAGTAAGCACATAATAAATACGACTGAATGAATTGAATGAATGAATCAAGATAATCAGGTTGGACACAGTCTCTGTCCCACCTGGGGCTCACATTCTTAGTTGGAGGGAAGCACTTAGAACAGTGCTTGGCACGTAGTAAGCGCTCAAAGAGTACCATCATTATTATTATTAAATCCCCTTTTCCCAGATGAGACAACTGAGGCCCAGAGAAGTGAAGTGACTTGTCCAAGGTCTCACAGCAGACAAGTCGCAGAATCGGGATTAGAAGCAGCATGGCACAGTGGAAATAGCTCGGTGGAAAGTGGTATTTGTTAAGCGCTTACTATGTGCCAAGCACTAAACACTTACTCTTTGCCAGGCTCTCTACTAAACGCTGGGTAGGGTACAAGCCAATCAGGTTGGACACAGTCCCCATCCCACCTGGGGCTCCCAGTCTCAATCCCCATTTTACAGATGAGGTAACTGAGGTACAGAGAAGTGAAGTGACTTGTCCAAGGTCACACTGCAGACAAGTGGCAGAGCCGGGAGTAGAACCCATGACCTTCTGAATCCTAGGCCCGTGCTCTATCCTCTATGCCATTCTGCTTTTAAGATTGTGAGCCTCACGTGGGACATGGACTGTGTCTAACCTGATTAGCTTGTACCTACCCCAGCATTTAGTAGAGAGCCTGACAAAGAGTGTTTAATGCTTGGCACATAGTAAGCGCTTAACAAATACCAAATACCACAATTATTATTATTATTAAGCACTGACTGTGTGCAGAGCACTGTACTAAGTGCTTGGGAGAGTACACTATAACGGAGTTGGTAGACATGTACTAAGTGCTGGGGTAGATTCAAGATGAATCTTGTTCTTGTGTCACCTGCGGCTCACACTTTCAGTGGGAGGGAGAACTGTGAGCCACAGGTGACACAGGAACAAGATTATCCCCATTTTACAGATGAGGGAACTGAGGCACAGAGAATGAGAGAAAGGAGGTGAGGTAGGAGGGGCCAAGGTGATGGAGAGCTTTAAAGCCAATGGTGAGGAGTTCTTGTTTGATACGGAGGTGGATAGGCAACAACTGGAGATTTTTGAGGAGGAGGGTGACACGCTCAGAGACTTTCTGTAGAGAGATAATCCAGGCAGCAGAGAGAAATACGGACGGAAGCGGGGACGATCTACACTGCATATACCAGGGAAGCAGCATGGCTTAGTGGATAGAAACCGGGCCTGGGAGTCAGAAAGACCTGGGTTCTGATCCCGACTCCTCCATGTGTCGGCTGTGTGACCTTGGGCAAGTCACTTCATTTCCCTGTGCTTCAGGTACCTCACCTGTAAAATGGGAATTAAGACCGTGAGCCCATTAGGGGTTAGGGACTGTGTCCAACTTAATAATCTTATATCTGCTCCGGCGTATAGAACAGTGCCTGGCACATAGTAAGCACTCAAATACCACAATTATTATTATTAGTGCATACAACCATACTCCAGGAGCCACAAATACCAAACATAGCAACACAACGATTAGCACAGTGTCACCGTTAGCTCAGAAATAATAACAACATAATTATGAGAAACATAAAACCACCAAGGAGCCCTACTAAGAGTAATTATGGTGTTCAGAAACTGCTTACCAGGAGCTTATGCTGAGATAAATATAAGGCAACCAGCTCCAAGTCAAAACTCTCCCGTGCCGGGAAGCAGCGGCATGGGTGAGAGTCGAGCGTGGAGAGTCAAGTTTTCTGCACGGAAGGAGGCAGTGGTAACCACTTCTGGATTTTGACCAAGAAAACTCTATAATATTAATAATAATAATAAAGGTATTTGTTAAGCACTTACTATGTTCCAGACAGTGTACACTACCAGAACGATGCAGGTGGAGGTGGGGCATTTTGGGAGAGATGTGACCATGGAGTTGCTATGGGCCGAAAATGACCCACCAGCCTAAGAAAGACAAGAAGTACAAAGGACAAGATAGATTGGGTGTACAGGAGGGGACTAGGACTAAGAAGCAAATAACTTTAAGCCATTTTACAGAAGAAGAAACCAAAGTACACAGAGGTTAAACTTGTCCAAAATCCACACAGAAGGCGGTGGCACATAATCTGAAAATCTTGATTTTGTCATGAGTTTCAACCTCCTTCACCAACATATTAACATATGTTAACAAGTTACAAAATTAAGAAATAAGGTTATTCCTTCTTTTGCTTCCTCTGCCCTCTCTTTCTTGGAGGAGTAAATGAGTGGTGAAATGGCCCAAAGATGGGGTAATGACAAAAAAAATTTCAAAAAAAACATAATCAGCCCTGAGTAACTGAGAATGGGTGGCACACGTTATATTGCTTCATATATTTCACTTGTATATCAATATATTAAAGCAATCTCTCTAAGCGCTAATGGAAACTGTGGTGTATTTTAAAAAGTGGGCAATTGTGGAAATCCAATGACTATTTAATAGTCAGCAGTATTCATACCTGCCAAGTTTCCAGTTTTCAGTGCACTCTATTCATTGCTTTAGTGAAACTCCATTTTCCTAGAATACCAAATAAGCTGTTTTTGAAATAATGTTTCCATTATCAGATTTAATGCCATTTTAACAAAACTAATGCAAACATCACTGAAAATTGTTATTTAGCTTTTCTGCTTCTGTTTCCCTTAAATGACTGGGTCTTCAGTTGTTGCTTCATGTAATATTCAACAACATCTAATTCAAATTACTGGTTTATCAGATAGATCTGTTCATATACTCAATAAGTCTGAAAACACAAATGCATGTCCTAATATGCAAGCCAAATGAGAAAAAAAAAAAAACCTTGGATGTCAGCATTGTTTGAATGCCAACATCTACAGCAATCAAAAATTAGCAATAGTCTCCTTTGTTTCATCACAAGCTTTAAAACGTTTTCATGTTCCTGTCTTTATTTAGGCAAACACAGATGTGGGAAACTGGACAGGAAAAATCTGTTCTCTAATCAAAACTTTTTACCACAGTCTTCAGGGTCCCATTTTCTACAAAAAAAAAAAAAATCCTAACACTGGACTGAAAAAAAAACCCCACAACAAACAGAGGTTTTTAAAAGCTGGGATAGAAGAGCTGGAACATCACATGCTAAGATTCGGATATTTTGTGAAGTTTTCACTCAAGCCCTCTTGTGAAATGGAGGCAAAATTATTGTCAGATAGAGTTTGAATGACTTCCTCTCATTTCCTCCTCTAACGGTCTTCTTTGGCAATACTCTATAGCGGCATCTCAACACTTATACACATCAGCAGGTCTCAGAGAGTTGGGGGGTGAAAAAGATCTTTAATGTCCATTTCTGGACACACTGCAATCAAATCTTTACAAGCACAAAGTCTAGGGACACGATCATGGTAATCTGATACTTTCAAATGGCATCCATGTGTGTAACACCAGTGCTCTTCCAGAAATCTCAACAATTGCACGTCTAATCTCCAAAACTAAGAGTTCTCTCTCTCCACCCCGCTTCTCTGCTTTTATAGAAGAGAAACCCTTACTTGTCAAGTTCAATCTCTCTCATCTTTCCCCATATTTTGATCCTTCACAATAAAGCTGAAAGCATTTTTTCTACCGTGGCCAACTAACTGATGTTGAAGTAATTTCATCTGTTTCCACTCATGACTGTCACTTCCACTTGTGTAATCAATCAATAGTATTTCTTGAGTGCTTACTCTGTGCAGAGCACTGTACTAAGCACTTGGAACAGTACAATATATTCTTTCATTCAGTCATATTTATTGAGTGCTTACTGTGTGCAGAACACTCTACTAACCTCCTGGGAGAGAATAGAATAATAAGCAGACATGTTCTCTGACCACAGAGAGATTGTCTCCCCCATCCTAAAAAAACCCTCCCTTGATCCCACAGCCCCCTCAGTTACCGCACCATGTCCCTCCTACCTTTCCTCTCCAAACTCCTTGAGCGAGTCTTCTATACTCGCTGCTTCAAATTCCCCTCCTTCAGTTCTCTTCTGGCCTCCCTCCAATCTGGCTTCTGTCCCCTTCACTCCACTGAAACCACCCTCTCAAAGGTCACCAATGTTTTCCTTCTTGCCAAATCCAATGGCTCTTACTCCATCCTACTCTTCCTCGACTGCTCAGCTGCTTTTGACCCTGTGGACCACCCCCTTCTCCTGGATCCTATATCCGACTTCGGCTTCACTGACTCCTGTTTCTCCTCTTATCTTTCTGGCCGTTCATTCTCAGGCTCCTTCACGGGCTCCTCCTCCCCCTCCCATTTCCTAACTGTGGGGGTCCCTCAAGTTTCAGTTCTTTGTCCCCTTCTATTCTCCATCTACACTCACTCCCTTGGAGAACTCATTTGTTCGTTCACATAGCCTCAACTACCAACTCTATGCAGGTGATACCCAAATCTCTCTCTCCCAACCTGGTCTCTCTCCCTCCCTCCAGGCTCTCATCTCCTCCTGCCTTCAGGACATCTCTACTTGGATGTCCTCCAGCCACCTCAACCACAACATATTCAAAACACAGCTCCTTATCTTCCCTCACAAGCACTGTTCTCTCCCTGACTTTCCCGTTACCGTGGACGGCACAACCATCCTTTCCGTCTCACAAGCCCGTAAACGTGGCATTATTCTTGACCTCGCTCTCTCATTCACCCCCTATATCCAATCAGTAGCAAATCCTGTCCCCTTCACCTTCACCACATCTCCAAGATCCACACCAACCTCTCCATCCAAACCACTACTTGTTAGTACAATCACTCATCCTATCCCGCCTAGATGACTGCATCGGCCTCCTTTCTGACCTCCCTACCTCCTGCCTCTCCCCACTTCAGTCCATACTTCACTCCACTGCCCAGATTATCTTTCTACAGAAACATTCAGGACATGTCACCCCCCTCCTCTTCAAAAATCTCTAGTAGTTTCCTACCTACCTCCGTATCAAACAAAAACTCCTCACCATTGGCTTTAAAGCTCTCCATCACCTTGCCCCATCCTAATAATAATAATGATGGTATTTGTTAAGTGCTTACTATATGCCAAGCACTGTTCTAAATGCTGGGGGGGGGGGAATTCAAGGTAATCAGGTTGTCCCACGTGGGGCTCACAGTCTTAATCCCCATTTTACAGATGAGGGAATTGAGGCACAGAGAAGAAGTGACTTGCCCAAAGTCACAAAGCTGACAAGTGGCAGAGCTGGGATAAGAACCCATGACCTCTGACTCCCAAGCCCGTGTTTTTTCCACCGAGCCATGCTGCTTCCTACGTCACCTTCTTTCTCTCCTTCTATATCCCAGCCCGCACACGCCGCTCCCCTGGTGCTAACCTTCTCACTGGGTCTCCGTCTCCCATCTTGCCGCTGATCCCTGGCCTACCTCTGCTCTGGAAGGCCCTCATTCCTCAAATCTGCCAGACAATCGGTCTCCCCATTTCAAAGCCTTACTCAAGGTACCCCTCCTCCAAGAGGCCTTCCCAGACTAAGCCCCATTTTTCCTTAGCTCCCCCACCCTTCTGCGTCACCCTGACTCGCTCCCTTTGCTCTTCCCCTTCCTCCCTGCCCCACAGCACTTATATATATATGTATCTATAATTCTATTTATTTAAATAGATGCCCATTTACTTGTATTGATGCCTGTCTCCCCCACTCTAGACTGCGAGCCTGTTGTGGGCAGGGTTGTCTCTTTATTGCTGTATTGTACTTTTCAAGCATTTAGTACAGTACACAGTAAGCCCTCAATGAATATGATTGAAAAAATGAATGAGCTTGCAGTCTACAGGGGGAGATAGACAGTAATATAAATAAATAACTGACAGAAATGGATATACGTGCTGTGGAGCTGGGACGGGGGATGAATAAAGAGAGAAATTCAGGGTGATGCAAAAGGGAGGGGGAGAAGAGGAAAGGAAAGCTTCCCCTGCTCAAAAGGAGCTTACACTCTAGAAGTAAATAGGCAAGTTGGGAAGCAGGAATGGTGTCTTTTGCACATTCTACAGATTTTTTTAGATTTTAGATTTAGATTTTTATTGTTATAATTCTTTCGTCACTTTTTACCATGTCTTTTGTTTTAAAGGTGTGTAGCAAAAGTCTATATCTAAATTATAAATTGGGCTAAGCCTATGGGTAGCTTACGATTGGTCTCGAGTCATAAAAATACTTGTTCAATCCATAAATTAAAACAGTAAACAACCCTGCTCTAAAGTAGCAAATTATGCTCCAAATCAGTGTTTTTAATCGAACCCTTTAGTTTTAGGTCTCTTTCACTGGTCTTCCTCTGCCTCCCACTTCCCAACTGTGGGTCTCACTCCTGGCTCACTTCTGGGTCCCCTTCCATTCTCCATCCGCTCTCTTGGAGATCTTATCTGCCCTCGTGGCTTCAACTCCCACCTCTACCCAGATGATTGAAGCAGCGTGGCTTCAGTGGAAAGAGTACGGGCTTGGAAGTCGAGATCATGGGTTCGAATCCCGACTCTGCCACTTGTCAGCTGTGTGACTGTGGGCAAGTCACTTAACCTCTCTGTACTTAAGTGACCTCATCTGTATAATGGGGATTCAGACTGTGAGCCTCACGTGGGACAACCCGATTACCCTGTATCTCCCCCAGAGCTTAGAACAGTGCTCTGCACATAGTAAGCGCTTAACAAATACCAACATTAATTAATTAATTAATGATTCCCAAAACTAGCTCACCGACCCTGATGTCTCTCACTCTGCAATCCAGGACAGTGCGATATATCCGAAACTAAAATCCTCATATACCTCCCAAATCTTCTGCTCCTCACCTTCACAGCACTCTCATCATCCTGTCTTTCAAGCCCACAATCATGGCACTATCCTTCCCTCTTTCTACCATTTTCAGTTCTTTCTTCAATCATTCAGTGATATTTATTGAGCGCTTACTGTGTGCAGAGCACTGTACTTAGCACTCTACTAACAATACCTTTTCAACATCTCCTTCTCCCTGCAAAGTGGCATCCCTGTGGTCCCAGCGGCATGAGAAGCAGCTCGGTTTAGTAGACAGAGCACGGGCCTGGGAGTCAGAAGGACATGGGTTCTAATCCCGCCTCCGTCTCTTCTCTACTGCGTGACCTTGGGCAAGTCATTTCACTTCTCTGGACCTCGGTTTCTTCATAGGTAAAATGGAGATTAAGACTGTGAGCCCCACGTGAGACAGGGACAGTGCCTAACCTGAATAATTTGTATCTACCCTAGAACAGTGCTTGACACATTGTGTTTTAATGCCATTATTAATATTATTATTGGAGGAATGTCACTGCATCTGTCTTTGCCAGTGGTGTGAGAGTAGGGGAGATAGAGAATTATCCCCTAACCCATGCCTTGGTTACCAAACTGGACTCTGCAAGTCAGTGAATGCATCCTCCTCTTGGAGCCCTAATAACAACAACAATCATCATAATAAAAATAACAATTATAATAATGGTATTTGTTAAACACTTACTAAGTGCCAAGCACTGTACTAAGCACTGGGGTAGATACAAGATAATCAGGCCCCACATGGGGCTTGCAGTCTAAATAGGAAGGAGAATAGGGATTGAAACCCCATTTTGCAGATGAGGGAACTAAGGCCCAGAGAAGTTTAGTGACTTGCTCAAGGTCATAAAGCAGACAATCCACTAAGCATCGGTGTTTGTTAAGCGCTTACTATGTGTGAGGCACTGTACTAAGCACTGGGGTGGGTACAAGCAAATTGGGTTGGACACAGTCAGTCCCTGTCCCATGTGGGGTTCACAATCTCAAACCCCATTTTACAGATGAGGTAACTGAGGTCCAGAGAAGTGAAGTGACTTCTCCAAGGTTACACAGCAGACTTGTGGTAGAGCTGGGATTAGAACCCATGACCTTCTGGCTCCCACACCTCTGCTCTGTCCAAAACAGAGAAATGTTTCTCCCAATTCTGTGATATTGTACTCTCCCAAATACTAAGTACATTACTCACCACATACAGAAAACACTCAACAGATGTGATTCATCGACTGTCTTCTGAGTTCTGAAAGACCAATCGATGGTATTTATTGAGCGTTTACTCTATGCAGAGCACTGTAGTAAGTGCTTGGGAGAATACAATATAACAGAATAGATAGACACATTACCTGCCCACAGTGAACTTACAGCCTAGAGGGCCTTGGTTTAGCCAAGTGAAAATACTCCTGGCTCAGCAGATTGCGAGCCCCTCGAGAGACATACTGTAAACTCGTTGTGGGCAGGGAACTTAATTATCGACTTTGTTATATACTTGACAATTTTTTCTCCGGGGATTGATAATAATAAAGGAAATAATAGCCAAAAAATGCACCAAAGATTAATGTTAGGAAGAGTTGCTCTGAAGAGCCTGGAAAAAGTCATGAAATGTGCTGTTGTAACTATTGCCACACAAATACAAATTGTCAACTCTATGGTGTTTCCAGGGACAGTGTTTGGATCTGAAAACAGGACAGTTAAAAAACAGGATAGAAAGAACAGCGATTCTTAATAATAATAATAATGTTGGTATTTGTTAAGCGCTTACTATGTGCCGAGCACTGTTCTAAGCGCTGGGGTAGACATAGGGGATTCTTTTAAAGTGTGGTGTTGAAGAAGGCTTTTGTGAATACCATGGCCTGCCGGAAAGACAAACAAATGGATTTTAGAGCAAATTGAACCAAAGTGGTCTTTGGAAGGCCAAATGACTCGATTTAGATTAGCAGATTTTGGACACAATCAGGAGGGCTAATTCTCTGGAGAAGACACTAATGCTAGGAAAAGTCCAGGGAAAACGTGGAAGAGGCAGATGGGCGGCTAGATGGTTAGCGACTGTAACAGTGATAACAGAAGAACCGTTAGAAAGGTTGCAGATTATGGCAGAGGACAGGATGTTCTCGAGAAAGTATATCCATGGAGTCGCTGTGAATCGGAAGCTACTTTTTGGCACTTAATAACAATAACCCTCCCAAGCATTTAGTACAGTGCTCTGCACACACTATTTGCTTAATAAGCATTAGTTGATTGATTGACAGTGTCCTTTTCTAATTTCCACTTGTATACTCTTAGTACAGTACTCTGCACACAGAAAGCACTTAAAGAGAAAACTATTATTACTCCTGCCACTCAACTGAAATAAATTTCAGAGTCTCTGTTCCTTCCAAAACTTAAATGATGTCCCTGGCACCATAATCTGTCAGTAGGTTGATTCACTGGCTAACAAAATGGCTTGTAATGAACTTACCAGAACATTTAAACTTTCCAGTAGAGAAGGACAGAAAACATAAAGTTTGAAAATATGAAGCTCTGGCACACGCTTCAACCATTTCCAAATGAAATTCATCAACAGAAGCAAAGCTTACTGTGGGCAGGGAAGGTGTCTACTGTTATATTGTACTCTCCCAAGCGCTCAGTACTGTGCTCTGCACCCCATAAGTGCTCAATACAACTGAATGAATGAATGAATCCTGGGTTGCACTTAGATCAATGGTATTTAAGCACTCAATAAAAATGACTGACTGAATGAATGAATGGTATTTGAGCACTCACTATGTGCAGAACACTGGACTAAGAACTTGGGAGAAAACAATGCAGCAGAATAAGCAGACACGATAATAACGTTGGTATTTGTTAAGCACTTACTGTGTGCAGAGCACTGTTCTAAGCGCTGGGATAGACACAGGGGAATCAGGTTGTCCCACGTGGGGCTCACAGTCTTAATCCCCATTTTACAGATGAGGGAACTGAGGCACAGAGAAGTTAAGTGACTTGCCCACAGTCACACAGCTGACAAGTGGCAGAGGTGGGATTAGAACCCATGACCAGAACAAGTCTCCATTGTGCCAACAAAGCGATGTTGTGATGAATTATAGAGAAAGGATTTGAGAAAAGGAGGGAGTAAAGGTCTGGAGAGTAGTTGGTGGGGGCTGTGGGAAAAGCAGAATTGGGAAAAGCTGAAGAAAAGGCAGGGTTATCACATGGCGTCGGAGGTAAATTCATCCTCTAGACTGTAAGCTTATTGTGGGCAGGGAAAGTGTCCGTTTACTGTTATACTGTAGTCTCCCAAGTGCTTAATACAGTGTTCTGCACACAGTAAGCATTCAATAGATACAAGTGAATGAATGAACACAAAGTGAAAAAAGTTGGCCTGGCTTCCGGATTTCCAGCAATGGTTTTCAGCAGCCCCAAGGGCAGAGGGAAAGAGAGCTAGTGCTGAGGGGATGGTCTTGGTCCCGGGGGGTTACGGAAGCAAGATTGACCAGTGAGACAGGAGGGAAAGGAAGTGTGGTTCAGTCGAGATGGTATGTTTGAGCCTGTGGTCATTGTATTAATGGAGGGGCAAAATGTTTGGTTTGAAAGTTTGGTGGCACACTTGCTTTAGATAGTGTACAGGTTCTAGTACAGCTTCTTAGCTGCTGGGAAAATGTACAAATCCCAAGGCAGGAGACAGTTGATATTTGATTCTGTGCAGATCAGAGATTATGGAAATAACAGTGACAATAATTATGCTATTTGTCAAGGGCTTACTATGTGCCAGGCACTGTAGGACTATGTCCAACTCAATTTGCTCGTATAATAATGTTGGTATTTGTTAAGCGCTTACTATGTGCAGAGCAGTGTTCTAAGCGCTGGGGTAGATACAGGGTAATCAGGTTGTCCCACGTGAGGCTCACAGTTAATCCCCATTTTACAGATGAGGCAACTGAGGCACAGAGAAGTGAAGTGACTTGCCCACAGTCACACAGCTGACAGGTGGCAGAGCTGGGATTCGAACCCATGACCTCTGACTCCCAAGCCCGGGCTCTTCCCACTGAGCCACGCTGCTTCTCTCTACCCCAGTGCTTGTATCTACCTCAGTGCTTAGTACGGTGCCTGGCTCATAGTAAGCTCTTAACAAATACCAGAATTATTACTAAGCAATGGGGTAGATGCAAGCAAATCGGATTAGACACAGTCCCACTTCCACATGGGGCTCATAGTCTCAATCCCCATTTTCCAGATGAGGTAAGTGAGGCTCAGAGAAGTGGAGAGACTTGACCAAGGTCACCCAGCAGACGAGTGGCAGAGCCGGGATTACAACCCATGACCTTCTGACTCCCAGGCCGTGCTCTATCCACTACACCAGGTTAAGACTTAGTATGGGCCAAGCACTATAATTAGCACTAGGGCAGGTACAAGATAAAAAAAAAATGTTGGTATTTGTTAAGCGCTTACTATGTGCAGAGCACTGTTCTGAGCGCTGGGGTAGATACAGGATGATTAGGTTATCCCACATGAGGCTCACAGTCTTAATCCCCATTTTACAGATGAGGTAACTGAGGCACAGAGAAGTTAAGTGACCTGCCCACAGTCACACAGCTGACAGGTGGCAGAGCCGGGATTCGAACCCATGACCTCTGACTCCCAAGCCCGGGCCCTTTCCACTGAGCCACGCTGCAGGTCCCACATGGGGCTGACAGTCAAAGAAGGAGCAAGAACAGGCATTCATTCATTCAGTCATATTTATTGAGCACTTACTCATTCATTCATTCAATAGTATTTGTTGAGCGCTTACTATGTGCAGAGCACTGTACTAAGCGCTTGGAATGAACAAGTCGGCAACAGATAGAGACGGTCCCTGCCGTTTGACGGGCTTACGGTCTGATCGGGGGAGACAGACAAGAGCAGAGCACTGTACTAAGTGTTTGGGAGAGTACACTACCACAATAAACAGTCACATTCCCTGCCCACAGTGAGCTTACGGTCTAGAGGTGGAGAAACAGACATCAATGCAAAGAAATAAAATAGATATAGACACAAGTGCTGTGGGGATGGGATGAAGGAAGAGCAAAGGGAGCAAGTCAGGGCAACGCAAAACGGAGTGAGAAATGAGAAAAAGTGGGGTTTAGTCTGGGAAGGCCTCTTGGAGGAGATGGGCCTTCAGTAAGGCTCTGAACTGGGGGGTGAGGGAGACTAATTGTCCTTCGGATTTGAGAAGGGAGAGCATTCCAGGCCAGAGGCAGGATGTGGTCTGGGAGTCAGCAGCGAGATAGGTGAGATGGAGGTACAGTGAAAAGATTAGCACTAGAAGAGCCAAGTGTGCCGGCTGGGTTATAGGTTAGGTAACTGAGGCGGAGAAAACTTACTTGACTAGCCCAAGGTCACCACAGCAGATACGTGGAAGCGGAATTAGAACCCAGAACCTCTGGCTCCCAAGCCAGTGCTCTTTGCACGAAGCCACACTGCTTCTCAAAATGCAAATTAAATCCCTATTTTGCAGATAAGGGAACTGAGACAGAGAGCAGCTGGGAGACTTATTTCTGCCCCAACAGAACCCGAGAACTCCATGACTACGAAACCCCTGATGAAATCCTGCTATCGGTCGTTCAAACACGGTAAATGCAATAGCCTTTGTGTCAGGATTGACTCAGAGGGAAAAAAGGTACACTAGAGAGGGGCGGAAGAACGGGAAGGTTAGAAGAAAGGGCTTGGGCGTCAGAGGATCTGGGTTCTAATTCCTCTCTGCCACTTGTCTGCTGTGTGAACTTGGACTAGTCATCTAACTTTTCTGTGCCTCTGTTACCCAACCTGTAAAATGGGGAGTCAATGCCTGTTCTCCCTCCTACTTAGACTGTGGGCTCCACGTGGGACGGAAGAAGTGCTTACCAAATACCACAATTAGTTATTATGATTATTAATGCCAGAATCAGCTCCAACTAGGGAATCTAGTAATAACAATATGATAATTGTGGTATTTGTTAAGGGCTTAGTCTGACAATCTGACAAACAGGTCAGACACAATATCTGTCCTCTGAGTAGGAGGGAGAACAGATATTGATTCTAAGCTCGATCACTAGATCGTAAGCTTGTTGTGGGCAGGGAACGTGTCTATCAACTCTGTTCTATTGTCCTCTTCCAAGTGCTTAGTAGAGTGCTCTGCGCACAGTAAGCGCTCAGTGGATACGACTGATCGATTGATTCCCATTTTACAGATGAGGTAACTGGAGCACAGAGAAGCTAAATGATTCACCCCAGGCAGCTGGGGGAGTTAGGATTAGGACCCAGGTCCTCTTGACTCCCAGGACCATACTCCTTGGGAAAGTAGCGTGGCTCAGTGGAAAGAGCTTGGGCTTCGGAGTCAGAGGTCATGGGTTCGACTCCCTGCTCTGCCACTTGTCAGCTGTGTGACTGTGGGCAAGTCACTTCACTTCTCTGTGCCCCAGTTACCTCATCTGTAAAATGGGGATTAACTGTGAGCCTCACGTGGGACGACCTGATGACCCTGCGTCTCCCCCAGCGCTTAGAACAGTGCTCTGCACACAGTAAGCGCTTAACAAATACCAACGTTATTATTAACATTATTATTATAAATGCGAGCTTTTGGGGCTCATTTTTGAGAAGCAGCAAGTTGTTTATTTAGGATAATAACCTTCTCATTCATTAAATTCCGTTTAATGCTTTATTAGAGGTGATTGCAGTAAACTGATCTTAATTGCCTTAAAAAACCTTTTTTTTCTGTAAGAGAGGGATTTATTCCATCCTCAATATGAATGGTACGTTACCGTGAGGGATGACTTTCCCATATTCTATAAGGTCCTTGTGAGCAGGGAACCTGTCTGCCAACTCTGTTCTGTTATACTCTCTCAAGAGCTTAGGACAGTGCTCTGCACACATTAAATGCTCAAAAACTACTACTGATTGATTGTTCTATTGTACTCCCCCAAGTAATGATAATAATAATAATAATAATGGTAGTATTTGTTGAGCACTTACAGTATGCCAGGCATTGTACTAAGCACTGGGATGGATACAAGCAAATCGGGCTGGACAAAATCTCTGTCCCGGGGCCCACAATCTCAATGCCATCTTATAGGTGAGGTAACTGAGGCCCAGAGAAGTAAAGTGCCTTGCCCAAGGTCACACAGCGGATAAGTTGTGGAACCAGGATCAGAACCCGTGATCTTCTGACACCCAGACCATGCTCAATCCACTATACCAATGCTTAATGCAGTGCTCTGCTCACAGTAAGTGCTCAATAAATACCATTTTTTGCTTGGCCAGTGGTAGTCGTACGATAGATGCGTAGCAGTGGCAATACCCAGTTGCCTCAGAAGATAGAAATTTCAAAATACCTTGAATACAATTAGAATACAATTAAATTTAGAAAAAAAACCCCAATAGTTGCAACTCAAATCTAAACAAATATAAGGGGTAGCCCAAGGTTTCTCTCACAGAGTAGTGGTAATAGTATTACGCGCTTACTATGTGCAGAACACTGTACTAAGCACTGGAAGAGAATACACAGGAATAAGACACGGACTCCATCTTCCAAGCAGCTCACAATCTAATAATAATAATGTTGGTATTTGTTAAGCGCTTACTACGTGCCGAGCACTGTTCTAAGCGCTGGGGGAGATACAGGGTAATCAGGTCGTCCCACGTGAGGCTCACAGTTAATCCCCATTTTACAGATGAGGGAACTGAGGCACAGAGAAGTGAAGTGACTCGCCCACAGTCACACAGCTGACAAAGGGCAGAGCCGGGAGTCGAACTCATGACCTCTGACTCCGAAGCCCAGTCTCTTTTCCACTAAGCCACGCTGCTTCCTAAAACTGAGTCTTCGTAAGTGGGGAGGAAATTACATAGATGGCTCATTTTTTTGTCCAGCAGAAGGTCTAAAGTAGAGGCTGTAGATATTATTATATTGATAATAATAATGATATTTGTTAAGCACTTACTGTAAGCCCATGATTAGACTGTAAGCCCGTGATTAGACTGTAAGCCCGTGATTAGACTGTAAGCTGCTCAAAGGGCAGTGACTGTCTCTATCTGTTACCGATTTGTACATTCCAAGCGCTTAGTACAGTGCTCTGCACATAGTAAGCGCTCAATAAATACTATTGAACGAATGTGCCAGGCACTGGGGTAGATACAAGCAAATCGGGTTGGACACAGTCCCTATCCCACAAAGGGCTCACAGTCTCAATCTCCGTTTTACAGATGAGGGAACTGAGGTACAGAGAAGTGATGTGACCCGCCCAAGGTCACCCAGCAGACAAGTGGAGGAGCATGGGATTAGAATCCGTGACTTTCTGACTAAAGCCCATGAGCTATCCTCTACACCATGTTATGCTCATTACGAAGGAAACAAACCACTTTGTAAACGGCAGCATACAGGTACTTTGGTTTCTGTGCTTTACGTCACTTCTCTGAAAACCAGATCAATCCCATATTTCCCTGCCATGATTTAAGTGTCTGGAATGCTTTTGGTTTAGTTCAATGATTTAAGAATCAGTCTTTAATGATTTAAGGGTTTGTTTTTTTCCTTTTCAGACCACCAAATATTTCACTCCTGGATAGGACTGACGTTCCGAGAAACTGGTTTTACTCCATCCCTAGAAATCAACACCTTTACTCCCAGCTGTATTTAAAAATGGCATTTAAGTGCTTACTATGTGCCACGCACAATGCTAAGCCCTGGGATAGATACGAGCTAATCAGGTTGGATGCGGTCCACGTTCATTCATTCATTCGATTGTATTTATTGAGCATTTACTGAGTGCAGAGCACTGTACTAAGCGCTTGGGAGAGGACAACATAATAAGCAGACATGTTCACTACCTACAACCAGCTTAGTCTAGAGAAGCAGCGTGGCTTAGTGGATGGAGCCCGGGCTTGGGAATAAGAGGGCGTGGGTTCTAATCCCTGCTCTGCCACTTGTCAGCTGTGTGACCTTGAGCAAGCCACTTCACTTCTCTGTTACCTCATCTGCAAAATGGGGATGAAGACTGTGAGCCCTATGTGGGACAACTTGATGACCTGGTATCTCCCCCAGTGCTTAGAACAGTGCTTGGCACATAATAAGTGCTTAACACCATTATTATTATTTTTATTATCATTAGAGCACAAGCTCCCACCTGGGGCTCACAGTATTAACCCTCCACTTTACAGATTGTTGTACTTTCCAAGTGCTTACTACAATACTCTGAACACAGTAAGCGCTCAATAAATACAATTGAACAAACGAACGAGTGAGGGAACTGAGGCACAGAGAAATTAAGTGAAATGGTCAAGTTCATACAACCGACAAACCGGGGAGGAGGGATTAGAACCCAGGGCCTTCTGGCCACTAGACACACGGCTTCTCTCTGCGTTAATTGCCATCCTGTCACTATTCAGCTGACAAACCAATAGATTTCTAATTCTATGTTCCCTGACACTTCTTGATCCTCCTTCTTCCTCCTTGCAATTTAGACGCTCAACAATTAGAGGCTTCTCAGATGAAATATAGGGGCTGTTTTAAAAGCTCTGCAACACTGAGCTAGTGAGATACAGAATTGTATTAGCTTTAATATCTCTGTTCCTGGAGAGCCAAATGCTTTCAAGACTTCCCTAAGCCTCAGGGCTCTGACTTAGCAAAGGATTGATTGTTAATATCCAATAACAGACTGGTCTGTGTACAATGTGTCTCAGCTACTAAATCCTCCTGTTATTTGCTCCGTCAAGAAACCCAAATGGCTCTTAGCCTTGTTAGGAAATCCTGAATGTTACTGAAACTAGCTATTAAGACCTCACCCAAAGCTTTCTCAAATTTTCATAGCTCCTTTAAATTCACTCCACTTATAAAATGTATTTGTGTCTGCTAATTCTGTTGTTTTCTAATAATAATGATAATAATTTTGGTATTTGTTAAGCACTTACTATATGCCAAGCTCTGTACTAAGCACTAGGGTAAGTTCAAGAAGATCAGGTTGGACACAGTCCCTGTCCCACATGAGGCTCACAGTACTCTCCCAAGCGCTTAGTAAAGTGCTGTGCACATAGTAATCGCTCAGTAAATACCCTTGATTGATTGATCAGTGGCATATCCTTTGACTTCTGAACTAATCACGATTAAAAAGTCTTCCCAGTGAATCCCTCAGGCCTGCTCTTCGGCCTTTAAACCTGCTCCTGAACACAACTGAATTCTCCTCACCAAAGCCACGGTTATCATTAATATCATTTATTATATTACAATGATACATGCCAAGTACTGTAGTAAGCTCTGGGGTATACACAAGGTGGTCAGTTTGGACAAATCTCCATCCCACCCGGGGCTCACGGTTTAAGTAGGGAAGAGTGGGATTTAGTCTTTATTTTATAGCCGAGGAAACTGAGGCACAGACAAGTTAAGTGACTTGCCCGAGGTCGTACAGTAGACACGTTGTCAGAGCTTGGATTAGAACCCAGGTCTTCTAACTTCCAGCCCCGTGCTCTTTCCACTCGCAGAGAACTACCGCTTCTCTGTCTAACTAATGCCAAGCTTCCCATCTGTCAAGGGCTGGGCAGGGGCCTGGAAGACAGACTGGAGAAATCCAGGGGACGATGGAGGCCGATTCCTCAGTCCCTCACTTTCTGCGAGGCCTTAAGTAAACCAATTCCGAAATACTAATTAGTGTTTTCTACCTCCCAATCCAAAAAATAAATTACAGTTATTTATCGTGAAAGCTCTGTAATAGATTGTACACTCCCAATGGGCAGAAACTGGATCTTTGATCGTCCTCTCCCTCGTGCTTAGAACAAAACTTTGCACTCGGTGGGAGCTTAATCACTGTAATCGACATAGAGCTACTGTGGGATGTATTTTCCTCGAGGGACGGTAAAAATGATAAAGAAATAGATTAGTTTTGGCTGACAGAACACCGTGACAATTGCATTTCCACTGTCCCTAAAGGTAACTGGATTTTCTTCTCTATCCATTTGCTTAGGATGAAACCGATAGCTGAGAAAACACAGTGGTAATGAAAATGAAGATCTCTGCTCCTGGCAAATGCTCTGTGAACACCGGACTGGTGATTAGAGCAGCTAAGGGTTGCTCCCCAGGTCTTCTTGGACTCCATCCCCGCTGAGTCTTTAGCTTCTTTTATATCTATCAGTTTGTGTTTTAATGTTTCATCAACCTGGATGTGTCTGTCTCCAATCCCCTCTCCCCACTTTAACTCCTGGTCTGTGAGACCCCCCTCAGTACCTAACCCCTCTCCTCTCTCCCAGCTCTTAGTTGACTGCCTTTATTTGTTGCTGAATTGTACTTTCCAAGCGCTTAGTACAGTGCTCTTCACACAGTAACCGCTCAAATACGACTGAATAGTACACACCGTAATAATAAGAATAATTGTGGTATTTGTTCAGCGCTTACTATGTGCCAACCGCTGTTGTAAGCACTGGGGTGGATACAAGCTAATCGGGTTGGACACGGTCTCTGTCCCATATGGGGCTCACATTCTTAATTTCCATTTTGCAGGCAAGGGAACTGAGGCAGCGAGAAGTGACGTAACTTGTCCAAGTACAGAGCAGGCACGTGGCAGAGCTGGGATTAGAACCCGGATCCTTCTGAATCTGTGTGTAGCGCACTGTACTAAGCGCTGGGGAAAGTACAAGGCAACGATAGAGTGACAATCCCTGTCCACAACAGAGCTCACAGTCCAGAGGGGGGAAGATAGACATCAAAAAATAAACAGATAAATACTATTATGATTATTACTACTTTTAGGAGTTAACGGGAGCTCTTTGAGTCAGAAATCGTGTCGACCAACTCTCTTGTACTCTCCCAGCTCATAGTAAAGTGCTCTGCACACAGTAAGCGCTTAATACTATAACCATTACTTCTAGGAGCTGATAGGAGCTCTCTGTGGTCAGAGGTGATGTCGACCAACTCTATCGTACTCTCCCAAGCGCTTGGGAAGCCTGGGATAAAGCACGGGCCTGGGAGTCCGAAGGTCATGGGTTCTAATCCCCGCTCCACCACTGGTCTGCTGGGTGGCCTTGGACGAGCCGCTTCACTTCTCCGGGCCTCAGATACCTCACCTAGAAATGGGAATTAAAACCGTGAGCCCCATGCGGGACCGGGACTGCGTCCAACTCGATTTGCTTTTATCTAGCGCTTAGTACAGTACCTGGCATATAGTAAGTGCTTAACAAAAACCACATTATTATTAGTTCTTAATGGCGATGAAAACTAAAAGAGTGCCGGGCCAGTTTGTCTTTTGAGTGTGGCCGGTGACTTCCTTACTGTGAACTGGAAGCAGCTGAACATTGCAAGATGGAGGAAGGTTATTTTCAATAGCCTTGAGCCCATTCAACTCTGCCCACAAATTAATAGAACCGTCCTGAGATTCAAGGTTGATGCTCTGCAGCAGGATCGCATCCATAAGTAAGCGTCACTGGGAGAGAATTTCCACATTGCATCCGTTAAAATATAATAGGGTACTTTATCTGACCTCTTGCCTTTTCAGGGTGAGTATATTAAGAGTGTTTTAATTGTGTTATTTGCTAAATTCTTACGACTACTACTAATGATAATTACAGTACTTGTTAAGCATTTACTATATGCCAAGCACTGTGCTAAGCACTAGGGTAGGTACAAGTTAATTGGGTTGCACGCAGTCCCTGTCCCATATGAGCCTCACACTCTTCATCCCCATTTTACAGATGAGGGAAATGAGGCCCAGAGAATAATAATGTTGGTAGTGGTTAAGCGCTTACTATGTGCAGAGCGCTGTTGTAAGCTCCGGGGTAGATACAGGGTAATCAGGTTGTCCGACGCGGGGGGCTCACACCTTTAATTTCCATTTTCCAGATGAGGTTACTGAGGCACAGAGAAGTGAAGTGACTTGCCCACAGTCACACAGCTGACAAGTGGCAGATCTGGGATTCGAACCCATGACCTCTCACTCCCAAGCCCGGGCTCTTTCCATTGAGCTGACTTGCCCAAAGTCACACAGGGGTAGATTGTGTCAGACACAGTCCTTGTCCCGCATGGGACTCCCAGTGTAAAAGGGAGGGAAAACAAGTATCGAATCCTCCCATTTTCCAGGTGAGGAAACTGAGGCTCAGAGAAGTTAAGTGACAGAGCACATAAAAGGCAGAGCTGGGATTAGTTCTGGCCTCTAGACTGCAAGCTCAATGTGGGCAGGGAGTGTGTCGGTTGATTTTTACAACGGACTCTCCGAAGCGCTTAGTCCAGTACTCTGCGCTCGAAGAGTGCCCAATAAATCCGATCGAATGAATACCACTGAAGGGAACCGTTGTTTTGTAAGGATGCAGCTGCAAGAGATCAAACGAGACGAGGAAGAGATTCAAAGGTGGCAGGCTTCGCTTAATAGAACTTTAGATTGGGGGAACGGCGTTAAAAGATATCTCCTCCGCCACCAGCCGATCCAGTCCACGGGTTGTTTTTGCAGGGGTGGCGATGATTCCGAAATGAATAAAATGGAGGGCAGGATAAGAAGGAAACAGACCAGAAGATGAGGGAGGGGGCTTCAAAAGGGAAGCTAGAGACTTCCCTCAGGATTATCAGTTCCTAAAAATGAAGTGTTGGCTGCAGAGGAATGCACTTTTTTAACGGTATCTGTGAAGAACTTCCTCTGTTCCGGTCACTGTACTAAGCGCTGGGGGAGATACACGCTAGTCAGGTTGGACACCACCCTTGTCCCACAAGGGGCTCGCCGTCGGAATCCCCATTTTACAGAGGAGGCGGCCGAGGTCCAGAGAAGCGAAGTGACCTGCCCATGGTCGGCAGACAAATGGCGGAGCTGGGGTTAGAACCCAGTTCCTCCGGAGTCCCGGGCCGGTGCCCCATCCGCTAGGCCACGGCGCCTTAATGATCGAGGATGGGAAATACCCCGTCGGCAGCTGTTAAGAACACACGGGAACACGGGACTGGGTGTGGTGACTGAAGATGGGGTCGGGAATCCATCAGTGGGTAGTTAGAGGGCTTACTGCGTGCAGAGCACTGTGCTAAGTGCCTGGGAGAGTGCAATGATAATAACTATGATACTCGGTAAGCGCTCACTACCCCACAGGGCAGGGGATCTCCTCTACTGACTCTGTACTGTACTATTGAGAAGCAGCGTGGCTAAGCGGCTAGAGCATGGGCCTGGGAGTCAGCAGGACCTGGGTTCTGATCCCGTCTCTACCACATACCTGCTGTGTGACCTTGGGCAAGTCGCTGTGCTTCTCTGGGCCTCAGTTAACTCATCTGTAAAATGGGGATTGAGACTGTGAGCCCCGCGTGGGACAGGAACTGCGTCCAACCCACTTTGCTTGTATCCGCCCCAGGGCTTAGTATAGTGCCTGGCACATAGTAAACTCTTAAAATACCACAGTAATAATTCATGTGGCCCCGAGACCCCCATCCACCCACCCCCACCAACCCCAGAGCACGGGCTTGGGAGTCAGAGGTCGTGAGTTCTAATCCCCCCTCTGCCGCTTGTCGGCTGTGTGACCTTGGGCAAGCCATTTAACTTCTCTGGACCTCAGTAATCTCATCTGTTAAATGGGGATTAAGATCAGGCCCACACAGTCCAACCTGTTTACCTCCCGTCTACCCCAGCGCTTAGAACAGCGCTTGGCACTAAGTAACCACTTAACTACCAGAATGATGATTATTATTATTGTTACGATTGTGATCCGGAGACGCCGCAGCCCCTTGCTGGGCAAGGGGTGTCCCAGTGCTCCTTTTGGGGGGCCTGGGGGTGGGATGAAGCCCTGCCGGTGGGGGAGGGGTTGTTCTGGCTCAGATGGCCTTTCCTTGGGCTTTGGTGGCCAACTGCTTAGTACAGTGCTCTGCACACACAGTAAGCGCTCAATAAATGCGATTGAACGAACCTGGAGGGATCGCTGGGGAAGGAGAGGAGGGGGAAGGGGAGGGAAAGAAGGGGAAGGTCCTGGGGAGAGATTGGGGGGGCTGCCTCGGTCCCAGGGGTGCAGGAAGGGGGTGTGGCACGGTAGGGAGTCCGGCTCGGGGGTCTCCCCTCTCTTCTACCCCCCAAACAGCAGCTGGACCCGGACCCAGGCTCCTTCCAGCCCCCCTCCATCCCCGCCTACGCCCCCTCTTTAAAGCTGGGGGGTCGCGGGATGGAGCAGAGAAGCCTCCACGCCCCCTCCCGCCCCCCAAACACCCAGAATTAGGGGAAGGGGGAAATCCTCGACCCAGGAAAAAACAAACGCGAAACTTTGACACTTTGCTGTAGGGGCGGATCACCAGCCTCAGTTTCCCCGATCGCTCCAGACCAAAATCGGGGCGGGGGTCGGGGAGCGCGTGTTCTTACCCTGAATTTGAGATAAGGGCGGATCAGCAGCCTCAGTTTACCCGATCCCCGCAGACCAAATTCGGGCGGGGGCGCGTGCTTTTACCCTGCAATTTGGAGTGGGGGCGGATCACCAGCCTCAGTTTACCCCATCGTTGCAAAACCAAAACCGGGGCGGGGGCCGGGAGAGGGGGGAAGTTTGCTCTCACCTTGCAATTGGAGGAAAGGCGGCCCACCGGCCTCAGTTTACCCCATCCCTCCGGGCCAAAACCGGGGCGGGGGGCGCGTGTTTTTACCCTGCAATTTGGGGTAGGGGCGGACCCCCGGCCTCAGTTTACCCCATCCCCGCAGACCAAAGTTGGGTCGGGAGGTGCTCGCTCTCACTCTGCAATTTGGGGTAGGGGCGGATCAGCAGCCTCGGTTTACCCCCATCCCTGCAGACCCAAACTGGGGCGGGGAACGGGACGGGGACGCGCGTTTTTACGCTGCATTTTGAAGTAGGGGCGGATCGGCAGCCTCAGTTTACCCCACCCCTGCGGACCCAAACTGGGGCGGAGGGCGAGGGCTCTTACCCTGCAGTCTGAGGGAGGGGCGGAGCGGCAGCCTCAGTTTACCCCATCCTTGCCAGGCCAAAATTGGGGCGGGGGCGGGGGGGGGGGGGCACTTACCCTGCATGCGGGGCTTCGAAGGGGTCCGGACCTGCCGAGCACCGATGGAGGCGTCCAGCATGTGCCGCTGGGTACCCGCCGAGGAGGAGGAGGAGGAGGAGGAGGAGGATTATTATCATCATCAACATCATCATCATCATCCCGCTGCTGCTTCTGTACTGCAATAGCGCCTCCCTCTGACTCTTTCCCCCCTCCCCCTTCTGGCTTTCAACCCAAACCTGTAGCCCATCAGGCCCCCGATTCCCTGATCAATCAATGCAATCAATCAATCGATCGATGGAATCTATTGAGCCCCTACTATTACCGCTAATCATCCTGGTATTTGTTAAGCGCTTACTCTGTGCCAGGCACTGCTTTCTCAGCGCTGATAATGATGATGATGGCATTTCAGAAGCAGCGTGGCTCCGTGGAAAGAGGCCCGGGCTTGGGAGTCAGAGGTCATGGGTTCGAATCCCGGCTCTGCCGCTTGTCAGCTGTGTGACCTTGGGCGAGTCGCTTCACTTCTCGGTGCCTCGGTTACCTCATCTGTAAAATGGGGATGAAGACTGGGAGCCCCACGTGGGACCACCTGATTCCCTTGTGTCTACCCCTGCGCTTAGAACAGTGCTCGGCACAGAGTAAGCGCTTAACCAATACCAACATTATCATTAACTTCTCTGGGCCTCAGTTACCTCATCTGGAAAATGGGGATGAAGACTGTGAGCCCTACATGGGACAACCTGATTACCTTGTAACTACCCCAGCGCTTAGAACAGTGCTTGGCACAGAGTAAGCGCTTAACAAATACCAACATTATTAAGCGCTTACTCTGTGCCAGGCACTGTTCTAAGCGCTGATAATAATGATGATGGCATTGGTTAAGCGCTTACTCTGTACCAGGCACCGTTCTAAGCGTTGATATAATGATGATGGCATTGGTTAAGCTCTCACTCTGTGCCAGGCACTGTTTTCAGGGCTGATAATAATGATGATGGCATTGGTTAAGCGCTTACTCTGTGCCAGGCACTGTTTTCAGCACTGATAATAATGATGATGGTATTGGTTAAGCGCTTACTCTGTGCCAGGCACTACTCTAAGAGCTGATAATAATGATGATGGTATTGGTTAAGCGCTTACTCTGTGCCAGGCACTGCTCTAAGCGCTGGGGAAGATAGAAGGTAATCAAGTTGTCCCACGTGGGGCTCACAGTCAGAATCCCCATTTGACGGATGAGGTCAATGAGGCCCAGAGAAGTCGAGTGACTTGCCCAAAGTTACACAGCTGTCGGTGGTGGAGTTGGGATTAGAACCCACCACTTCTGACTCTCAAACGCGGGCTCTTTCCACTAAGCCACTCTACTGTGTGAAGGGCGCGCAGCACGTACTTGTGAGCCCGTTGTGGGCAGGGATTGTCTCTCTTTTTGCTGAATTTTACTTTCCAAGTGCTTAGTTCAGTGCCCTGCACACAGTGAGTGCTCAATAAATACAAATGAGTGAACGTATCTGTAATTTATTTATTAAGGTATTTATTGAACACTTCTATGTGCAGAGCGCAGTACTAAGCGCTTGGAAAGTTCAATTCAGCAACAGAGAGAGACAATCCTTACCCAACAAGGGGCTCATATTTGTAGCAGTGTCTGTCTCCCTCTAACCCTATGAGCTTGTGTGAGCAGGGATTGTCTCTATTGTTGAATTGTACTGTCCCAAGCGCTTAGTACAGTGCTCTGCACACAATAAGTACTCGACAAATATAATTGAATGAATGAGTAAATGCAGTTGAATGAATGAATAGACTAAGCACCTGGGAGAGTAGATGAACAATATAATAGTAATGATGGTATTCATTAAGCGCTTACTACATGCCAGGCACTGTACTAAGCACTGGGGTGGATACAAGCTAATCGGGTTGGACACAGTCCCCTGTCCCACGTGGGCCTCGCAGAATCGATCCTCATTTTACAAAGGAGGGAATTGAAGCGCAGAGAAGGGAAGCGAACGCCGGAGGTCACACAGCAGACGAGTGGCAGAGACGGGATTAGAACCCAGGACCTTGGGACTCCCAGGCCCGTGCTCCATCCGCTAGGCCATGCTGCTTATTCTCAACCAAGGGGAAAAGCAGAAGCAGAGTGGCCTAGTGGATAGAGCCCAGATTTGGGAATCAGAAGGACCTGGATTTTAATCCTGGCTCTACCCCTTGTCAGCTGTGTGACCTCAGGAAATTCACTTCACTTCTCTGGGCCTTGGGTACCTCATCTTTAAAACGAGGAGGAGGGGATTGATTAAGACTATGAGCCCCAGCACGTAGTAAGCGCTTAACAAATGCCATAAAAAATAAAAAGGCAGCAGGCAGGATGTGATTTTTAAACACCCCCAAATTATCAGTTGAGTTTTTGCCAAGAAAGTCTCCTACTTAAAATTCACTGTCATTTTAACAGCTGATGCAATTTTTAATGCTCCTCATTTAAGAAAGAAACCAGGGTTTTCCTTGCTTGGAAAGCCAGTTTTCTTCTGATGGGGTGAATGACTGGCTGGGGTTCACAAAAGCGAGTTGCATCGGTTTCATGATGTCACTTACTGTTATCCCTCTCAGCTTCAGTATTAACACTTTAAAAACCCAATCCCGCCAAGTTACGCGAAGCCACCCGTCCCCCCGCCCCAACCACATTTAGGAACAGATAATGATGATAATAATAACGGGATTTTTAAGCATTTACTATGTGCCAAGCTCTGGGTAGATACAAGTTGATCGGGTTGTTGTGGGCTCGCACTCTTAATCCCCATTTAACAGATGAGGGAACTGAGGCCCAGAGAAATGAAGTGACTTGCGCAAGCTCATAGGGCAGACACGTGGCGGAGGGAGGATTTGAACCCAGGTCCTTCTGTCTCCCGGGCCCTGTGCCCCAACAAATGTACTTGACCCTTTCTTCCACGGTGTAAGTCCCCCTGACGTTAACTGCACTTTGGCTAGATTCTCTATTTAACCAGAAAACATTCTCCAGTCTTTGTCTCTTTTTACTGTCCTTTTTATTTCTGTCACTATTGAATAGGTTATTACTATTACATGACAGAATAAAAGGATTCTTTCAAAATCTTTGCCTCCATTTCTATTTAAAGGATGAATAGGACTAGATGTCAAGATCTCTTAACTAGAACGGTCTTAGACATCATGATTTAGCTGTATTTATCACTTGTCAGGTAAATCTCCCAACACTCAGTCAGCTTGGGAAATATTATCACAACTTCATTTACATGCACCAACTTTTCTGCCAAAGACGCTACATTCAAGCAAGCAAATAGCCCCGGGGGGATATTTGAAATCATCAGAACAGGAGTATATGCGGCAAAAAAACCTCTACACCCACCTGAAGTGGTAGAGCTCTTACCCCTCCCATTCATTCATTCATTCGATAGTATTTATTGAGCGCTTACTATGTGCAGAGCACTGTACTAAGCACTTGGAATGTACAAGTCGGCAACTTTCACTTTTTCTTAAGGTACTTGTTAAGCGTTTACTATATGTCAAATAGTGTTTGAAGCGCTGGGGTTAATAAGTTAATTAGGTTGGACACAGTGATTCATTCAGTAGTATTTATTCTGTGCAGCGCACTGTGCTAAGTGTTTGGGAGAGTACAATACAACAATAAACCGTCACATCTCCTGCCCACAATGAGCATACAGTTTTTGGGGGGGAGACGTTAACTATGGGACGTGGGACAACCTGATGACCCTGTATCTACCCCAGCGCTTAGAACAGTGCTCTGCACATAGTAAGTGCTTAACAAATACCAACATTATTATATAAATAAATGACAGTTATGGACATAATTGCTGTGGGGTTAGAACGGGGGAAGAACAAAGGGAGCAAGTCAGGGTGATGGTTTACAGTCTAACTAGCAGGGAGAACAAGCATTTATTCCCCATTTTATACTTGAAGGAACTGAGGTGTTGCAAATTTAAGTGACTTGACCAAGATCACACAGAAGCAATTGGTAAAGCGGGATTAGAACCTAGGTCTAATTGCTCTCACCCTTTTCAAGGCCTTATTGAAGGCACATGTCCTTCCCTGGCTAAGCCCTCCTCTCCTCTTCACCCACTGGCCCGTCTCTGTCACCCTGATTTGCTCCCTTCATTCATCTTCCCTCCCATCTCCATAGCACATTTATATGCCTATTTCTTTATTTATGGATGCATATTCATCCAATTGTATTTATTGAGTGCTTACTGTGTGCAAAGCACTATACTAAGCACTTAATAACTGCGGTATCTGTTGAGCCTTTACTAACAAATACCACAACTGTGGTATTTGTTGAGCCTTTACTAACAGATACCACCATTTTTTATTTTATGTGCCAAGCACTGTGCTCAGCACCGGCATGGGATACAAGCAATTAGGGTTGGACACGGTCCCTCTCCTCCCTGGGGCTCTCAATCTTAATCCCCATTTTCCCAACGAGGTAACTGAGGCAGTTAAGTGATTCGCCCAGGGCCACAAGAGCAGACAAGTAGCAGAGTCCGAATTAGAACCCATGACCTTCTGACTCTCGGGCCCGGGCTTTATCCACTCTGGCAAGCCGCTTCCTTAATTTAATGTCTGTCTCCCCTTGTAGACTGTGAGCTCCTTGTGAGCAGGGAATCTGTCCATGGATTGTTGTAGTGTACTCTCCCATGCGCTTAGTACGATACTTTGCACACAGGAATCGCTCAATAAATACGATTTAATTACCGAATGAAGGTTCTCTGAGTTCACTATATGACAGTTAATGGAGAGGAGGTTCCATGACTTATATGGTCTTAGGTATGGGCTGATTGTGGGTGAGGGATCTGGTTTCCTACAGATTGGACTGTAAACTCAGCACTCTAGACTGTAAACTCCTTGTGGGCAGGGAAGGCGACTCATATTGTTATAGTGTACTCTCCCAAGTGCTCAGTACAGTGCTCTGCAGACGGTAAGCATGCCATAAAAATGATTAACCCACCCAAAGTGCTTGGAACAAAGGCTCCGGTGACTATTACGTCACACCGGGCATTCACTCTCCTCTCATAGACTTGGCCAGATGAGTCCCAGCTCCTGCCCGACTGACCCTCTCGGTCCTAGAATGGGACAGATTTTACCCCAACAGACTCTAAACTCCTTGTAGGCAGGGATCATGTCTACACACTCGACCGTTTTGTATTTTCCCTAGTGCTTAGTACAGTGCTCGGCACACACTAAGAGCTCAGTAAATACCGTAGTGGCCAGAGCACCGGCCTGGAAGTCAGAAGGACGTGAGTTCTAATCCCGTTCTGCCACTTGCGGGCTGGGTGCCTTTGGGCAAGTCACTTCACGTCTCTGGGCCTCAGTTACCTCATCTGGAAAATGGGGATTGAAAATGTGAGCCTCACGTGGGACAGGGACTATGTCCAACCTGATTTGCTAACCAGCGCTTAGTACGGTGCCTGCCACATAGTAAGCACTTAACAAATGCCATAATCATTATTATTACTGATTATGGATGATCTGAGTTTTCTAGACTGTAAACTCCTTGTGGGCAGAAAATGTGTCTGTTTATTGTTAGATTGTACTCTCCCAAGCGCTTAGTTACAGTGCACTGCACACAGTAAGGGCTCAATAAATACGACTGAATGATCAGCTCACCAATCTGTTCTCCGGCCTTTGACCTGGCTCAAATGCTTTTGGAAGTAACAATGGGAAAGAGGAGTTAACTCAATTTTCACAATCCTTCCCTTTATCATTTCCAGTCCCTTTCCTGATTGAACTTACTTTTTACTTTCCCTAATTCCTTCCCTACCTATTTCCAACCCAACCCCTGAAACAAGGCCATCCTTTCTTAAGTACTTGCTCTCCAGAAATGAATAAATCTCTCCCTCCTCCAAATCCAGTCAGCACTTAAGGAAGCCATTTGGCTCTTTTCATGGTAAATTAATTTGTCCATTCCCTTCTCTTCTCTAAAATAACATAAATAGAAAGATAGAGATGCACTTGAGAAAGTGCCCAGATTTGAAGAGAGCAAAGAAACATCTTACTATGTTACTCCAGCTGCAGTCCTAGGGGATAGCCTATGCATTTCTAACTACTACATCTATATAGGAGAGGGATTTTTCAGATTAAAGGGAATTTAGGTAATCGTAAGGTTTTATCGCCTTTACTTAAACGGGGGGTAGATTTAGGGTTATATTTTGCATAATTTGCAATAATTTTAAATCTTTCAGATTTCATTTTAGCTTCAAAATGACTCCTTGGATCCAGAGCTTCCGGAAAATGTTCCGTGGAGGTGATCCAGAGCTGCAGATAAGTGGTACGAGATTGACGGAAGGACGAAGCAGCGTGGCTCAGTGGAAAGAGCCTGGGCTTCGGAGTCAGAGGTCACGGGTTCGACTCCCGGCTCTGCCACTTGTCAGCTGTGGGACTGTGGGCAAGTCACTTCACTTCTCTGGGCCTCAGTTACCTCATCTGGAAAATGGGGATGAAGACTGTGAGCCCCACGTGGGACAACTTGATTCCCCTGTGTCTACCCCAGCGCTTAGAACAGTGGTCTACACATAGTAAGCGCTTAACAAATACCAACATTATTATAAGGGAATGAGGGAAAAGCAGTGTGGCCTAGTGGATAGAGAGCACGTGTGACCTTGGGCGGCTCACTTCACTTCTCTATGCCTCAGTTACCTCATCTGTAAAATGGGGATGAAGACTGTGAGCCCCATGTGGGTTACGGACCGTGTACAACCTGATTAGCTTATATCTACTCCAGCGCTTAGTAGAGTACCTGGCATATATTAAGCACCTCACATATACTAGAAGAAGAAGGAAATTAAAATCAGTGGAGAGGGTAGAGTTGAGGACATGGGTTTGTGCATCAAGAGATGGTAGATTGGCTGTGGAGATGGGATAGGGTGTGATGATTTGAAAAGGGTCAAGAGATTAGCGGTCGCTGTGGGGGGATGAGATAGTTTTTCAGGGAGGGCGTGTGTGGGAAAGAAAGCAGATGAAGGGGTTGTGGTCAGAGAGCCAGTGGGATTTCAGAGTTGATGAGGTTAGAGACTGTATGGGGAAGCAGCATGGGGTAGTGGATCGAGTATAATAATAATAATAATGTTGGTATTTGTTAAGCGCTTACTATGTGCCGAGCACTGTTCTAAGCGCTGGGGTAGACATAGGGGAATCAGGTTGTCCCACGTGGGGCTCACAGTCTTAATCCCCATTTTACAGATGAGGGAACTGAGGCACAGAGAAGTTAAGTGACTTGCCCACAGTCACACAGCCGACAAGTGGCAGAGCTGGGATTCGAACTCATGAGCCCTGACTCCAAAGCCCGTGCTCTTTCCACTGACGGAGTATGGCCGTGGAAGCCAGAGGTCATGGGTTCTAATCCTGCTCTGCCACTTGTCTGCTGTGTGGGCAAGTCACTTCACTCCTTTGGGCCTCAGTTACCTCATCTGGAAAATGGGGATTGAGATGTGAGCCCCACGTGGGACAGGGGCTGGGCCCAACCCGATTTGCTTGTATCCACCCCAGCGCTTAATACAGTACCCGGCACAGAATAATTCACAAACACTGGAAATATCACTATTATTATGTGTCCAGGTTGGTGAATGGGTGCGGTGGGGTGGAGCAGGAGGTCCGTGGAGATGAGGAATGGAAAGGGGAGGTTGTGTGGAACGTCCATCTGGATATTGAAATACACAAAGATCGGTGTAGGAAGTGAGAATGAGAGGAGTGAGTGAAAAACATCAAAATATTTCAGAAGTTGGGAAGGAACCTAGAGGGTGATTGATGATAGCAAATAGTAACTGGAATGGGTGGTAGAGGCGATCTGAATTGTACTTTCCAAGCGCTTAGTACAGTGCTGTGCACTCAGTAAGCACTCAATAATAATAATAATGATGATGGCATTTTTTAAGTGCTAAGTGCAAAGCACTGTTCTAAGTGCTGGGGGGATAGAAGGTGATCAGGTGGTCCTACGTGGGGATCACAGTCTTAATCCCTATTTTACAGATGAAGCAACTGAGGTACAGAGAGGTTAAGTGACTTTCCCAAAGTCACACAGCAGATAAGTGGCAAAGCTGGGTTTCGAACCCATGTCCTCTGACTCCCAAGCCCGTCTCTTTCCACTGAGCCACGTTGCTTCTCTCAGTAAATATGATTGAATGACAGAGGCTTCACAGGTCATAACTGTAGTATTTTGCTAAGTGGCTACTAGGTGCCAGGCACCGTACTAAACTCTGGGTTAGATACGAGGTAATCAGGTTGGACCCAATCCCCGTCCCCATGGGGCTCACAGTCTCAATCCCCATTTTCCAGATGAGGGAACTGAGGCCCAGAGACTTACCCAAGCTCACAGAGCAGGCAAGTAGCAGAGCCGGGAACTCATGACCTTCTGACTCCTAGCCCCATGCTCTATCCCGCCGTCGGCCCCCGGGCCACGTCCTCCCGCGGTCCCGGAACGCCCTCCCTCCTCACCTCCGCCAAACTCATTCTCTTCCCCTCTTCCAAACCCTACTTAAAACTCACCTCCTCCAAGAGGCCTTCCCACACTGAGCTCCCCTTCTCCCTCTACTCCCTCCCCGCCCCCCCTTCATCTCTCCACAGCTTAACCCTCTTCTCCCCCCATCTCCCTCTGCTCCTCCCCCTCTCCCTTCCCGTCCCTTCAGCACTGTACTCGTCCGCTCGACTGAATATATTTTCATTACCCTATTTATTTTGTTAACGAGATGTACATCGCCTCGATTCTATTTAGTCGCCATCGGTTTTTACGAGACGTTCTTCCCCTCGACTCTATTTATCGCCATCGTTCTCGTCCGTCCGTCTCCCCCGATCAGACCGTGAGCCCGTCAAACGGCAGGGACCGTCTCTATCTGTTGCCGACTTGTTCGTTCCAAGCGCTTAGTAGAGTGCTCTGCACATAGTAAGTGCTAAATAAATACTATTGAATGAATGAATATCCACTGAATTCTTAAGTAGCACACATTTGTTTATTTATTTCGACTGTTTATTCTAAAAGCACCAAGTAGTGCAAACTGAGGCAAGAAGTCACAGCAAGGGACAGGTTTTCTGTGTGCACAAGACAAGTGTGGTCAGAACCATGGATCTCACACTGAGCTTTCCATCCACTCATGCCTACGCTTTGGAGAATCTCATCATATACGTGTCTTCTTCCAATTTGGAGTCCCACTTTGGGAGAGAAAAATAAATCAGAGTTGGTAGACCACGAGGAGTTTATGGCGTAGTGGGTAGGGCACAGGCTTGTGATTCAGCTCAGTCTGGCTCAGACACCTCTCTGCTGCTTGACCTTGGGCAAGTCACTTCACTTCTCTGGTCCTCAGTTCCCTCATCTGTAAAATGGATTAAAGCTGACAAGTGGCAGAGGCGGGATTAGAACCCACGCCCTTCGGCTCCCAAACCCGGGCCCTTTCCACTAAGCCACACTGCTTCTAAGTTAAGTGACTTGCCCAAAGTCACACAGCTGACAATGTGCAAACCATCCGTATTCCCTATCCACAATATATGCCATTAAATTATTCCTTTGTGCTCCTAAAGGATCATTAAGTGCCAAAGCACTTAATTCATCACTGTTCTTCACAACAGCTGTATAATAATAATAATAATAATGATGTTGGCCTTTGTAAAGCGCTTACTATGTGCAGAGCACTGTTCTAAGCGCTGGGGAAGTTACAGGGTAATCAGCTTGTCCCACGTGAGGCTCACAGTTAATCCCCATTTTACAGATGAGATAACTGAGGCCCAGAGAAGTAAAGTGACTTGCCCACAGTCACACAGCTGACAAGTGGCAGAGCAGGGATTCAACACCTTGACCTCTGACTCCCAAGCCCGGGCTCTTGCCACTGAGCCACACTGCTTCTCTAGGGGATCATCTTAAGGTTGTATAGTCCGCGATAGATCCAGAAAAGTAATCAAACAATTAATGAGTGGGATTTATTGAATGCTCACTTTGTACAGAGCATTCCATTAAGGATTAAGGAGAGTACTCTAGAATAAATAGAAATGATCCCTGCCAACAAGGACCCTACAATTCAGATATAGTGAGGCAGACACTAGAATAAATTGCTGAGAAGTTAAATGATACGGTGAATTAGAAAAGTGAAACTTTTGTTACTAAATGTCCAGGACTCGTACAAATTATCCTAACTCGATATCAAAATCCCAACAAATGAAGAAAAATCCAAGTCGCCAAACTTCGAGGTTCCTCCTTGAATTCCAGTATTGAATTCCACTGTGGTATTCGTTAGATGCTCACTATGTGCCAGACACTGTATTAAGCACCGGGGCGGACACGAGCAAATCGGGTTGGACATAGTCCCTGTCCCATGTAGGGCTCACAGTCTCAATCCCCATTTTTCAGATGAGGTAAGCGATGCCCAGAGAAGTGAAGTGACTTAATAATGTTGGCATTTGCTAAGCACTTACTATGTGCAGAGCACTGTTCTAAGCGCTGGGGTTGATACAGGGTCATCAGGTTGTCCCACCTGAGGCTCACAGTCTTAATCCCCATTTTACAGATGAGGGAACTGAGGCACAGAGAAGTGAAGTCACTTGCCCAAGGTCATACAGCAGACAGGTGGCGGAGCTGGGATTAGAACCCATGACCTTCTGACTCCCAGGCCCGGGCTCTATCCACTCATTCTTTCATTAATCGTATTTATTGAGCACTTACTGTGTGCAGAGCACTGTACTAAGCACTTGGAAAATATAATTCAGCAACAAATAGAGACAATCCCTGCCCACGACAGGCTCACAGGGGGGAGACAGGCAGCAGAACAAGAAAATCGGCATCTATAGCATTAATTACAAATAAAGAGAATTATAGATATATAGGCATCATTAATATAAATAGAATTATAAATATGTACATGTATACACAAGTGCTGTCAGGGGGAGGGGGATAGAGCAAAGGAAGTGAGTCGGGGTGATGGGGATGGGAGGGGGAGCAGGGGAAAAGGGGGGTTTAGTTTGGGAAGGCCTCCTGGAGGAGGTGAGCCTTCAGTAGGGCTTTGAGTGGTGGAAGTGTGATTGTTTGGCCATGCTGCTTCTCCCAAACCAGGCGTTTTGGAAAATTAAACTTCCTTAACATAAGTTAAGAACCTCCCTACCTGCTGGTTTCACCTGAGGCTGTGTAATAGGGTGGGGAATTTGATTAGAAGATGGTAGGAAGTAAAATACTTCCTGTTCAAACAAAAAAGGGCAGACCCACCTGTTAGATCCCAGGTTCTTCAAGAGGTCTCCGATCAAGGTGCAAAGCCATGGGAATGAACTCGTTCTCCAAGTAGGTAGCCAGAGGGAAATTCAAACAATTCAAATTTCAGATGCAAGTTCAGGCACAGACCGAATATTCAACTCGACCCTTACTGATAAGTCAGTGGTATTGAATGAGTGCTTACTATGCACAGAGCACTGTACTAAGTGCTTGGGAGCATACAATATATCAGAATTAGCAGACACGTTCCCTGCCCATAGAGGGATTACAGTCTAGGAGGACTGTAAACTCTCACAGTCCTCAGGGATCATTTCTATCAATTTCATTGCATTACAATCTCTCAAGCAGAGCGGCAACTTCTCAAACAGCAGTCATTCATTCATTCAATCCTAATTTTTGTGCAAAGTTCTGAAATAAGCACTTGGGAGAGGACAATATAACAACAAATAGGCACATTTCCCACCTATAACAAGCTCACTGTCTAGATCATCAGTCAGAAATTCTTTACCGTGGGCTTTAAAGCAGTCAATCACCTTTCCCCCTCCTACCTCACCTCACTGCTCTCTTACTACAACTCAACTCAGTGGAAAAAGCCTGGACTTCGGAGTCAGAGGTCATGAGTTTGACTCCCGGCTCTGCCACTTGTCAGCTGTGTGACCGTGGGCGAGTCACTTAACTTCTCTGGGCCTCAGTTCCCTCAGATGGAAAATGGGGATTAACTGTGAGCCTCACGTGGGACAACCTGATGACCCTGTATCTACCCCAGCGCTTAGAACGGTGCTCTGCACATAGTAAGCGCTTAACAAATACCAACATTATTATTATTATTATTATTATTTCGCTCCTCTAATGCCAACCTACTCACTGTACCTCCATCTCTTCTACCTCACAGCCCACCTCTCACCCACATCCTACCTCTGCCCTGGAACGCCTTCCCTCTTTTTATTTGACAGACAGTGACTCTCCCTGCCCTCAAAGTCTTATTGAAAGCATATCTCCTCCATATCTCCTCACCCCACCTACCTCACCTCGCTACTCTCCCTCTAACCAGTTTTCACACTTCGCTCCTCTAATGATAACCTTCTCACTGGGCCTCCATCTCGACTATTTCTCCACCGACCTCTGGCTCACGTCCTGCCTCTGGCCTGGAACGCCCTCCCTCCTCAAACCCAACGGAAAATTACTCTCCCCCCGTTCAAAGCCTTGTTCCTGCTGTGTGACTTAGGGCAAGTCACTTAACTTCCCTGTGCCTCTTTCCTAATCTGTAAAAAAGAGATTAAATTATCATTCTCCCTCCCTCCTAGACTGTGATCTTTAAAAAGAATAGGGGTTATGTAGAGAAGCAGTGTGGCTCAGTGGAAAGAGCCCGGGCTTGGGAGTCAGAGGTCATGAGTCCTAATCCTGATTCTGCCACTTGTCAGCTGTGTGACTGTGGGCAAGTCACTTCACTTCTCTGGGCCTCAGTTACCTCATCTACAAAATGGGGATTAAGATTGTGAGCCCCACCTAGGACAACCTGATTACCTCGTATCTACCCCAGCACTTAGAACTGTGCTCGGCACATAGTAAACCCTTAATAAATAGCTTCATAATTATTATTATTATTACCCCAATACATAGTACTTTGCCTGGCTCCTAATAAGCACTTATCAACAATGATTACTCCTATTACTACTCTTATTATTACCGACGAACTGCCTTCACAAGATCACTTTTTGGTTAGAGTAATACATTTTCAAAAGGGAAGTCTCCATTTCGCTGCTCTAGATAGTAAACTCACTGCGGGCAGGGAACATGTCTACCAACTCCGTTCTCTCTTACTTTCCCTAGCGCTTCGTACAGTGCTCTGCACGCAGTAAGTGCTCAATAAATACGACCGATCATTCGCTTGATCGAGTGCCTTTCTCCTCCCCCATCTTCAACTCAAGCTTCTTTCTGAAGCGGTGATTCTATCTAGGGAAACGTGAGGTTAATGAGGGAGCCCTATTAATGGAAAATATTGAGAGCAGAGAGCAAAACTAGGTTGATTATTTCTGGATGTACAGTGACCCTCCTCTCTCTTCTGACTGGATGTTCGCTAAAAGATATTCCAGATGCCTGGGACAGAGTTACCGGCTCCGCAGCAAATACCCCGATCCATAGGGAGCCAGTTCAGGGTTATGGAAAGGCTAGAGAGAAGATATATTTTCCTAGAAAAAAGGGAGCGGTTGGGCGGGGAGGAGGGAAAAAGTGTGGAAGAAATTGGTGAAAGCCAATGTGTGACTCAGAATCAGTCACAGCTCTAACTTCATTCCTTCGAATCGGTTGGTACTTGGTACAGGAAACTGCTTGTGGTTTAGTACTCTAGTACATTTAGTACTCTAGAAGAAACTTTTGAAATATTTTGCAACGTTTACTGTCCTTTTTATGGTATTTGTTAATTAATGATATTTATTGAGAGTTTACTGTGTGCAGAGTCGATACAGGCTAATGAGGTTGAACACAGTCCCCATCCCACATGGGCCTCACAGTCTTAATCCCCATTTTCCAGATGAGGGAACTGAGGCCCAGAGAAGAGAAGTGACTTGCCCAAGTTCACACAGCAGGCAAGTGGCGGAGTCAGAATTAGAACCCAGGGCCTTCTGACTCCCAGCTCCATGCTCTGTAATAATCATAATGATGATTGCATTTGTTAAGCACTTACTATGTGCTGAGCACTGTTCTAAGCACTCTATCTACTAGGCCACACTGTTTCTCTGTTTCTATTTGGTGCTTTTCCTGCCAAAGCTCCTTACATTAATGATTTGGGTTTACTCCCCGCAGCACTCCTGCAAGGTAGGGATTCATGTATTATCAACCCCTTTTATAGGTAGAAAAGCAGCATGACCTAGAGAAACATGGCCTAGAAAACGGGTATGGGAGTCAGAAGATCATGGGTTCCAATCCCGTCCCCGCCACTTAATAATAATAATAATGATAAGTATAATAGTGTTGGTATTTGTTAAGCACTTACTATGTGCCGAGCACTGTTCTAAGCGCTGGGGTAGATACAGGGTAATCAGGTCGGCCCACGTGAGGCTCACAGTTAATCCCCATTTTCCAGATGAGGTAACTGAGGCCCAGAGAAGTGAAGTGACTTGCCCACAGTCCCACAGCTGACGAGTGGTAGAGCCGGGAGTCGAACTCATGACCTCTGACTCCGAAGCCCGGGCTCTTTCCACTGAGCCACGCTGCTTCCCCCTAATTCCCCGCTGGCTAATGACACCGCCTAGACAATAAGCTCATGGTGGGCAGGGAATGTACCTGTTACAGTTCTATATCGTACTCTCCCAAGCGCTTAGTACGGTGCTCTGCACACAATAACCGCTCAGCAAATATGATTGACTGACTAACTGACTCCCCCTTTCTCATAAAGACGTGACAATACTTGGGGAAAAACAAAGTGTAACCCAAATTCTAAAAATCTCTCAAGTATATCTATCGGGCCCACATGCTTAACTTCTGGCAAGAGAGCAGCTAAGGTTTCCGAGTCAGTGAAAAATCTAAATAGTCTAAAATTGTCTAGGATGTCTAAAAGTCTCAAGGAAACATGATTCTGCAGCCTAAACCAGGCTTGCACCACTTTCACAGCTTAGTCGGCTAACCATCTGCTTTACCTTTTACACATATTTTATCTTTAATATACAGCACGTTATGCAGACGAGTGATTCAAAGAGGGGAACAAGGAACGGAAATGAGGTTTGGTGTAGACACGTTCTAAAGCAGTTCTGGAAGACAAGACAAAATGTTTTTCCTTGGGAAGTTCAATCTAGCCACGGCCTGACTTTCTTACTAAAAAGCCCAGTGTTGTGGCCTGAGGGATATTAAGAAATACGATGGACGGGGAAAAAAAAATGAAGAGGAAGAGGGCACTTAGTTTTAAGATGCCATTAGCTCTTTGAGAGATGACAGAGATAGATGTGTGACTTTAAAATCTGCTTACTTTCCTACCAGTTTTTGATTTAATTAAACTGGGCTTCCTGATTAGTCCTCATTAGACAATCCATCCATTTCTATCTGCCAGGAGACACTGAACAGGTGTTTTTTTTATCAGCAATTATCGAGGCACCATTCATCCCTCAGCCTGTATCCGATTATTGTCTTTAGAAAAGACAGGCAGATTTCACAGAGAAGGCCAGAGACCTAGAAAAGACCTGGGAAATCTGCCTTTTTGCAAAGCAAGAAAGTTCAGCAATCAATCAGCAGTGTTTATTAAGTGTGTACCGTGTGCTGATCACTGCACTAAGCACTTGGAGAGAGAGAGTTTAGTAATAATAGTAATAATGGCAGTTGTTAAGCGCTTACCACCCGACACTCACTGTGCTAAGCCCTGGGGTGGATACAAGCAAATTGGGTTGGACACAGTCGCTGTTCCAAATGGGGCTGAGAGTCTTAATCCCCATTTTACAGATGAGGTAACTGAAGCCCAGAGAAGTGAAATGACTTGCCCATGGTCACCCAGCAGACAAGTGACAGAGGCAGGATTAGAACCCCTGACCTTCTGACTCCCAGGCCTTTGCTCTATCCACTAATAATAATGTTGGGATTTGTTAAACGCTTACTATGTGCAGAACACCGTTCTAAGCGCTGGGGTAGATACAGGGTCATCAGGTTGTCCCAGGTGAGGCTCACAGTCTTCATCCCCATTTTACAGATGGGGTAACTGAGGCACAGAGAAGTGAAGTGACTTGCTCACAGTCACGCAGCTGACAAGTGGCGGAGCCAGGATTCAAACCCATGACCTCTGACTCCCAAGCCCAGGCTCTTTCCACTGAGCCACGCTGCCTCTCTAGGCATCACTAGGCGACGCTCCTTCTCTATTAGAATGAATAGTCATGATCCCTGCTTTCAGAGAGCTTATACTCTCATGTGTGACCTTGGGCAAGTCAGTGAATTTCTCTGGGCCTCAATTACCTCATCTGTAAAGTGGGGATAAGATTGGGAGTCCCATGTGGGACAGGAACTCTGTCCAAACCTATTTCCTTGTACCCACCGCAGTGCTTAGTATAGTTCCTGACATGTAGTAAGTGCTTAACAAATTCCATATTATTATTAGTAGTAGTAGTATTAAAGCGACTTTGTTGGTATTTGTTAAGCGCTTACTATGTGCCGAGCACTGTTCTAAGCGCTGGGGTAGACACGGGGGAATCAGGTTGTCCCAGGTGGGGCTCACAGTCTTAGTCCCCATTTTACAGATGAGGTAACTGAGGCACCGAGAAGTGAAGTGACTCGCCCACAGTCACACAGCTGACAAATGGCCGAGCCGGGATTTGAACCCATGACCTCTGACTCCAAAGCCCGTGCTCGTCCACTGAGCCACGCTGCTTCTCTGTGCCAAGCAATGTGTTAAGTACTGGGGTAGAAACAAGATAATTAGATCTCACAAGGGGCTCACAGTCTAAGAGGAAGAACAGGTGTCAAATCCCTATTTTGCAGATGAGGGAATTGAGGCACAGAAAAGTTAGGCGACTTGCCCAAGGTCACACAGCAGGTAGATGGTGGAGTCGGGATTAATAATGTTGATATTTGTTAAGCGCTTACTATGTGCAGAGCACTGTTCTAAGCGCTGGGGTAGATACAGGGTATTCAGGTTGTCCCACGTGAGGTTCACAGTTAATCCCCATTTTACAGATGAGGGAACTGAGGCAAAGAGAAGTTAAGTGACTTGCCCACAGTCACACAGCTGACAAGTGACAGATCGGGGATTCGAACCCATGACCTCTGACTCCCAAGCCCAGGCTCTTTCCACTGAGCCACCCATCCTAGGTGCACACTCTTTCCAGTAAGCTATTCTGCTTCCTTCCTGGGACATTTGGATCAGGAATCAGAAGGGCATTACTATTATTACTATTATGGTCTTTGATAAGCGCTCACTATGTGTCAAGCACTGTACTAAGCAGAAGGTATCTACAAACTAATCAAGTCTGACACAGTCCCTGTCCTACTGGGCTCACAGTATTTAATCCCCATTTTACAGATGAGGAAACTGAGGCACTGAGAAGTTAAAGGAAGAATCCAGCTATGAGATTGTGCCTTGAAAACCGGGTAAGTGCACGCAGAAGCAGCGTGACCTTGTAGAAAGAGCCCAGGCCCGGGAGTTGGAGGACCTGGGTTCTAATCCCAGCTAAACTACCTGTCCGCTGTGGGAATTTGGGCAAGTAATAATAATAATGATAATTATGGTACTTGTTAAGTGCTTACTACGTGCCAAGCACTGTTCTAAGTGCTGGGGCAGGTACAAGTTAATCAGATTAGACATAGTCCCTGTCCCACATGGAGCTCACAGTCTTAATCCTCATTCTTTGCAGATGAGGTAACTGAGGCACCGAGAAGTTAAGTGACTTGCCCAAGGTCATGCAGCGGGTGTGGAAGAGTCAGGATTAGAACTCAGGTCCTTCTCACTCGCAGTCCTGTGCTCTATCCACCGAGCCAAAATGCTTCTCAGGTATTTGTTAAGCACTTACTATGTGCCGGCCACTGATCTGAACACTTGGGTAGATACCAGATACTGAATATCACTTAATTTCCCTGTGTCTCAGTTACCTCTTATGTGAAATGGGTATTAAAGCTGTGAGCCCCATGTGGGACATGGGCTGTGGCCAAATAATTTAACTCGTATCTACCCCAGTGCTTAGTACAGTGCCTGGCACATAATCAATGCTTAAAAAAAACCATTAAAAAACAAATCTGCTTGGCAAAATGAGGGAAGAGCCTTTTCAGCTCAGGGATAATTTATTTGAGTTAGTGCTTTCATCCTACCCCAAGGATTTTTCAAGGATGCTTGGCTATTTTGCGTGTCATTTCCTCTTGAGAAAGCAGGTGCTATCTCCACCAGAGAAGCTTTGCAAATATCTCCATTCGTTTGTCACTCTATGTGTTTGTAAAGCATGTGACTACAAAATGGATAGCCATTATTTTTAAAGTGGTATTCATTAAGTGCTTACTATGTGCCAGGCACAAGCTAATCAAGTTGAGTTCAGTCCCTTAAAATAATAATAATAATGATAATTGGGCTACTTGTTAAGCATTTACTGTCCCAGACACTGTACTAAGCACTGGGTTGGATACAAGCAAGTCAGGTTGGACACAGTCCCTGTCCCATGTAGGGCTCGCAGTCTTAATCCCCATTTTACAGATGAGGTAACTGAGGCCCAGAGAAGTTAAGAGTCTTGCCCAGGGTCACGGCGTAGACATGCGGTGGAGCCAGGATTAGTACCGTTATTAGCATTTAGAGAGCTTATCCTGTGCAGAGCACTAGACCAAGCACTTGGGAGAGAGGATAAAAATAATGATGATAATGGTGGTATTTGTTAAGCACTTACTATGTGCAAAGCACTGTTGTAAGCGCTGGGAGAATACAAGGTGATCAGGTTGTCCCATGTGGGGCTCACAGTTTTAATCCCTATTTTACACATGAGGTAACTGAGGCGCAGAGAAGTTAAGTGACTTGCCCAAAGTCACACAGCTGGCAAATGGCAGAGCCAGGATTAGAACCCATGACCTCTAGACTCCCAAGCCCGGCCTCTTTCCATTGAGCCACGCTGCTTCTGTAAGGCAGAGGCAGTAGACGCGACCTTTGTCCTCAAGATTATAATAATGATAATAATGTTGGTATCTGTTAAGCCCTTCCTATGTGCAGAGCACCGTTCTAAATGCTGGGGGAGATACAGGGTAATCGGGTTGTCCCACGTGAGGCTCACAGTTAATCCCCATTTTACAGATGAGGTAACCGAGGTACAGAGAAGTTAAGTGACTTGCCCACAGTCACACAGCTGGCAAATGGCGGAGCCAGGATTTGAACCCATGATCTCTGACTCCCAAGCCCGGGCTCTTTCCAGTGAGTCACGCTGCTTCTCTGAGGCAGCCTTCCCCACTAGATCGCAGACTCCTTGAGGGCCTAGATCCTGCGTACTAATTTTATTGTACCCTGCTGTGCAGGTAATTGGACACAACATAGACTAGAGATTGGCCGATTAGTAGAGGTTTAATAAATGCCACTGAATGAGTGATTTGTGGGATTAGATGCCCTCTGGAGTCCATCCTGCCATCCCTGCCTTGGCAACATCCCCCATCCCCCCCGCCCCACCTCCTGTCAGTTCTTCATCAATTTCTGTCATTTTCCTCTTGGATCACTGTCTGCCTTGCCTTGCTTTCCGGTTTTACATTCCCTTCCCTCTTCTCCCAACTCTTAATAATAATAATAATAATAATGCTGGTATTTGTTAAGCGCTTACTATGTGCAGAGCAAAAAAAAAATGTTGGTATTTGTTAAGCGCTTACTATGTGCAGGGCACTGTTCTAAGCGCTGGGGTAGACACAGGGGAATCAGGTTGTCCCACGTGGGGCTCACAGTCTTAATCCCCATTTTACAGATGAGGGAACTGAGGCACAGAGAAGTGAAGTGACTTCACTTGCCCACAGTCACACAGCCGACAAGTGGCAGAGCTGGGATTCGAACTCATGAGCCCTGACTCCAAAGCCCGGGCTCTTTCCACTGCGCCACGCTGCTTCGGCGCTGGGGGAGAGACAGGGTAATCAGGTTGTCCCACGTGAGGCTCCCAGTCTTCATTCCCATTTTACAGATGAGGGAACGGAGGCATAGAGAAGTGAAGCGACTCGCCCGCAGTCACACAGCTGACAAGGGGCAGAGCCGGGATTCAAACCCATGACCTCTGCCTCCCAAGCCCGGGCTCTTTCCGCTGAGCCACGCTACTCTCCTCCTTGCTGTATTTCCCCCTCGATGATCTAACGGTCAGGGATTTCCCCCCAAACCCCTGTGAATTAAGGTGAGTTTCAGTAACTGTTTTAAGGGTGAGGAAGAAGAGCACAGTGGCCTTTCTACTTGTTACTTTCTATTCTGATCCAGTCAGACCAGATTAGGTCCAGATGCCTAGAGAAGTGAACGCTGTCAGCCTAATCCTAATCTCTGCTCTCAGGGTGGCACCTGGAGAGTTTCCAGTCCTCTACCGGTCTCGGCTACGGGAGGGAGAGTCGAGCGGAGGCCCGTCCGTTCCATTCCCGGCTCGGCCGGTGGCTAGCGAGCGGCGGCCCCTCGGCTACTAATCGAAGAAGGCAACAGTCAACCACTTCCGGATTTCGACCGAGAAAACCCTGTGGATCCACTACCGGAACGACTGCAGATGGAGTTTCTGGGAGAGACCGTGTCCCTGGGGTCGCTAGGGGTCGGAAACGACTCGACGGCATAGAACGAGGCAACCCTAACCTGCAGGAGATGTCAGTGACGTTAAGCTGGACTCTTAACCAGTTCGAGGTTGTACCTCATTGCATTTGTACCTGATCCTACCGTTGAAAATGCCCCTGGGGTCAGTGGAGCAGCTCAGGGAGCTCTTGAGCCAAACATCAGGAAAGTCACAAGAGTGGGACCGCAAGAAAACCCTCCGACATAGAGGCCCCAGCACTGCATCTTTCTCTACCGTGAGCTTTGAACAGAGTATCGCACTCAGTAAATACTCATATCGTCACATTATAGGGAAGAAGCCCGGCTCCGCCACTTTGGACTAATCACTGCACTTTTCTGTGCCTCAATTACCTTATCCGTAAAATGGGGATTAAGGCTGTGAGCCCTATGTGGGACAGGGACCGTGACCAGGGAGATCTGCTTGTAATAATAATAATAATAGTAATGTTGGTATTTGTTAGGTGCTTAGTATGTGCAGAGCACTGTTCTAAGCGCTGGGGTAGATAGAGGGCAATCAGGTTGTCCCACGTGAGGCTCACAGTTAATCCCCATTTTACGGATGAGGTAACTGAGGCAAAGAGAAGTGAAGTGACTCGCCCACAGTCACGCAGCTGACAAGTGGCAGAGCCGGGAATCGAACCCACGACCTCTGACTCCCAAGCCCAGGCTCTTTCCACTCCACCCCAGTGCTTGGTACAATGCCTGGCACATAGTAAGCGCTTAATAAATACCTTAATTATTAGTACCCAGGTCCTTCTGACTCCCAGATCTTTGCTCTTTCCTTTAAGCTAAGCTGTTTCTCACGTGCTTCTTTTGGTCTGCTAACGTCCTGCTCGTTTGAGATTTTGTGTTGCTGGTTAAGGCTCACCCAGACATGAGCCTCCAGTTGTGCAAGGAAGCTATTTTTCTAGAGACCCTTTTCGCAATCCCCAATTCCCCATGTAGAGCGAGCCAACATACTCTGAAATCAGAAAGCTCAGATCCAGTCAGAGCTCTGACTACCGGCAAACTCCTCTGGGGGAGAAAAGCCATCTGTAAAAGGCTTCCTGATAACATCGCCCTCTGAGCGAGGAACCTACACCTGGTCATCGCCGTGCTCACCGAAGGGTGGTCTTTTGAAAACCCCCTTCTACCAAGAAGCCACTACCTGTTAAGACACAGTAGCAGGCCTGGTTTGACGCGCATGTCACCAAGATGAAAACCCAGCTGGCTGTCACCTGTCCTGACCACGAATTCCACATCTGACTTTGAGAGACGTCCCGTCAACGTTGCTTTATTCCTTCATTCATTCAACCACATTTATTGAGGGCTTACCGTGTGCAGAACACTGTACTAAGCGCTTGGGAGAGTACGATATGAACATAGCGTGGCTCAGTGGAAAGAGCATGGGCTCTGGAGTCAGGGCTCATGAGTTCGAATCCCAGCTCTGCCACTTGTCGGCTGTGTGACCGTGGGCGAGTCACTTCACTTCTCTGTGCCTCAGTTCCCTCATCTGTAAAATGGGGATTAAGACTGGGAGCCCCACGTGGGACGACCTGATTCCCCTATGTCTACCCCAGCGCTTAGAACAATGCTCGGCACATAGTAAGCGCTTAACAAATACCAACATTATTATTATTATTATTATAGACGCATTCCCCGCCCACAGAGAGCTTACAGTCTACATGCCAGACTTACCATGCGGTGGAAATGCACAGGAGAGGAAGTCCTGAAACGCAGTCGGGCTGCAAACGTTGAAAAGACGCTCACGGCGGACGGTTGCTCCTTTAAGGCAGCGCGGCTTAGTGGAAAGAGCTCGGGCTTGGGATTCGGGGGTCGAGGGTTCTCATCCCGGCTCCACCGCTTGTCAGCTGTGTGACTTCGGGCAACTCACTTCCCTTCTCTGCGCCTCGGTGACCTCATCTGGAAAATGGGGATTAAGACTGTGAGGCCCACGTGGGACAACCTGATTGCTTTGTATCTACCCCAGCACTTAGAATGGTGCGTGGCACATAGTAAACGCTTCACAGATACCATTATTATTATTAAGATGAATGGGAAAGGGCAGAATCACTAAACACCCACTTTATGATGAACCGAAGGGGGGAAAATTGTACTCGCAGGTGGCAGAAGAAACCCTTTAAAGACACAATGAGCAATCCCCTCCAACTATGTGGTGTGATTGTTTATAGTTGAAAAACAGAGGCAGAAGACAGACAGGGCAGGTGTTCAGCAACAAGAAATGGGGCAACTCTCTTCAAACACAGGCTTTGGGAAGACGAACATACCAACGGAAAGAAACATAAACGGGGTCAGACACCCAGGGTAAAAAAACCCCACCAAAAACGGCACAGAACCACTGAAGGCAATCTGAACCATCCATCGGTCATTGACATTTATTTATTGAGCCCTTACTGTGTGCAGAGCACTGTACCAAATGCTTGGGAAAATACAGTATAATAGAGGAGGTACTCATATTCCCTGCCCACAAGGAGTTTACTGTCTAGACTATATGTTAATCTATACTGTACTATAAAAATTGCTAATCTGATTATAAAGAGTCACTGTTCCCTGAGAGGCTCACTGCCTACTAGGAGGGTCAACAGGGATTGAACACCCATTTCCCATCTGATGAAACTGAGGACAAAGATGCAAGTGAAGGAGCCCAGAATTGAATCCAGATCTCCTGACTGGACACTCCCAACTGCTTAGTACAGCACTTAGAACAGTTCAGCACTTAGAACAGTGCTTGGCACATACTAAGCGCATAACAAATACCGTCATTATTATTATTACAGTGCTTGGCACATAGTAAGTGCTTAACAAATACCATAATTATTATTATTCTTACAGCAGTCTGCACACATTAAGCGCTCAGTAAATATAATTGACAGTGCTTGGCGCATAGTAAGTGCTTAACAAATACCATAATTATTATTATTATTACAGCGGTCTGCACACATTAAGCGCTCAGTAAATATAATTGACAGTGCTTGGCACATAGTAAGTGCTTAACAAATACCATAATTATTATTATTCTTACAGCGGTCTGCACACATTAAGCGCTCAGTAAATATAATTGACAGTGCTTGGCACATAGTAAGTGCTTAACAAATACCATAATTATTATTATTATTACAGCGGTCTGCACACATTAAGCGCTCAGTAAATATAATTGATTACTTGACTTCCAGCCCTCTGCTCTTTCCAGTAGACCGTGCAGCTTCTCTAATGCACATCAGCCATCTACACTTTCTCCATTAATCTCTCTTTCCATCAACCAGCTCAGCTTGTCTCCTGGTTGGAGAAGGGAGAGAATGATCCCCTACTCGGCCGGGCCCAAAATCTATTGTTTTCAGTAGTCTCTCCCCATAACACCTCATCCGTAAAAATGGGGATTAACTGTGAGCCTCACGTGGGACAACCTGATTACCCTGTATCTACCCCAGCGCTCAGAACAGTGCTTTGCACATAGTAAATGCTTAAAAAATACCAACATTATTATTATAACACCCAGGCCCTTCCTCCTATCAATTGATTGATTATGAATATGTAATCATTACCGTGGGAAAGTATAATAGAACAGAGTTGGTAGATGAAACAAGCAGCATGGCCTAGCGGATAGAACAAATGTATGTATATAGCTGTATATATTATGTATAGATCTGTCTATATCTGATTTATTTCTCTATTCATTTATTTATTTAATGTCTGTCTCCCCGCTCTGGATCTTGAGTTCACTGTGGGCAGGAAGGTGTCTGTTTGTTGGTATAGTCTCCCAAGTGCTAAGTACAGTTCTTGGCACGCAGTAAGCGCTCAATAAATACGATTGAATGAATGAAACTGGCCTGGGAGTCAGAAGGACCTGGGTACTAACCCCGGCTCAGCCACTTGCCTGCTCTGTGACCTTGGGTAAGTCACTTAACTTCACTGTGCTTCACTTTGCTCCTGTAAAATGGCATTAAGACCGTGAGCCCCACGTGGAACAGAGACTGTGTCCAGCCTGATTAGCTTGCATAGCCCCGCGCTTCGTACAGTGCGTGGCACGTAGTAAGCGCTTAACAAATACCATTAAAACAACAGTGAAGCAGCGTGGACTAGAGGATACAGGTCAGGCCAGGGATACAGAAGGACTTTAGTTCTAACCCCGGCTCTGCCACTTGCCCGCTGTGTGACCTTGAGCAAGTCACTTAAATTCTCTGTGCCTCGTTCCCTCATCTGTAAAATGGGGATGAAGACTGTGAACTCCATGTGGGATATGGACTGTGTCCAACCCGATTAGCTTGAATCTATCCCAGCGCTTTGGTACAGTGCCTGGCACATTGGGAGAGTTTAACAAATACCCTAAAAAAACCAAAAAAACAAGTTCCCTTCCCCAAAGAGCTTGCACTCTAGAGGGACTGCCCTCTAAGTTTCCTGACCTCTAGGTCCCTTATCCCCAGGAAAATAAATTTATTTGGGAATTGTGGGGGATCAGGCTGGGTTAATCTGTACCAAAGATCCAGATTTTTGAAATTGCAAAATTCCCAGTATATGGAGCGAGTAAATTGTGTATAGAGGACATCTAGTGGTAGTTGGTGAGAGTATTTCCTTCCCTTCTTTGCCAATTAAAAGAAAAAATAAACATTTTGTCCTGCATGATTATTTGTGCCGCTTTATACTTCTCCAGAGTCACTTATTCATTCATTCAATTCAATTCATTCAATAGTATGACAGACAAGAACAGTGGCAATAAATAGAGTCGAGGGGAAGAACATCTCGTAAAAACAATGGCAACTAAATAGAATCGAGGCGATGTACATTTCATTAACAAAATAAATAGGGTAATGGGCCTACCAACATCCCTCTCCCCCGTTTAGACCGTAAGCCCGTCAAAGGGCAGGGACCGTCTCTATCTGTTGCCGACTTGTTCGTTCCAAGCGCTTAGTACAGTGCTCTGCACCTAGTAAGCGCTCAATAAATACTATTGAATGAATGAATGCCCAAAAGAAAAAGAAAATGGTTTAGTTCTGAGAACTATTAGATTGCTACTGAGGTCGACGTGGGCAGCGGATGTATCTGTTTATTGTTGTATTGGATTCTCCCAAGTGCTTAGTATTCGATAGTATTTATTTATTCAGTAGTATTTATTGAGCGCTTACTATGTGCAGAGCACTGTACTAAGCGCTTGGAATGTGCAAATCGGTAACAGATAGAGACGGTCCCTGCCCTTTGACGGGTTTACGGTCTAATCGACTAGTAGTACCGTGCTCTACAGTAAGCACTCAATAAATACCACTGACTCAAATGAAGAAACAGTGAAAGAGATGGAAGCAGTGTGGTCTGACGGAAAGAGCCCAGGCCTGGCAGTCGGAGGACCCGGGTTCTAATGCCGACTTTGCCAATTGCTTGCTGGGTGACCTTGGAGGAGTCACTTAACTTCTCCGACTCTCAGTTTCCTCAACTGTAAAATGGGGATTCAATACCTGTTCTGCCTCCTAGTTGGACTGTGAGCTTCCTGTTTGATCTGATTGTCTTGTACCTACCCGAGTGCCGAGTACGGTGCTTGACCTATAATAATAATATCGATTAATAATAACTGTGGTATTTGGTGAGACCTTATTATGTGCCGGGTATTGTCCTGTGTGCTGGACTGAAAACAAGCAAATCGAGTTAACCACAGTCCCTGTCCCACCTGGGGCTCGCAGTCTTAATCCCCATTTTACAGATGAGAAAGTGAGGGCACACAGAAGTGAAGTGACCTGCCCAAGGTCACACAGCAGACAAGTGGCAGAGCTGGGATTAGAACCCATGACCTTCCGACTCCCGGGCACGTGCTCTATCCACTACACTAAGCTGCCTCTTATCAGTATGTGCTTTATAAATACCATAATAAAAATAATAATCATCATACAGCAGGTGGAGTGAAAGTTTCTCTCTTTTTCCAGAAACTTGCAGCTGCGGAAGAGGTAGGCGAAGATAGCCTTGGAAATCTGCATTTGTCAGCCCACAGGTGTCATCGTATAACCATCAGTGGTATTTATTGAGCACTTACTGTGTACAGAGCACTGTACTAAGCGCTTGAGAGTGTAGAATACAACAGAGTTGGTCATTACTTTCCCTGCTATCCCTGACCATTTAGATCTAAGGCTCCCTTGCTGCTTTCCTGATTATGCCACCAGAAATCCACTCAGGGCTTGGCTCAGTGTAAGCTCTCAATAAAATAATACTGATTGATTGACTGACAGATGAAGGACACAAATTATTGCTGGAAAACAAACAGCAGCTAGACGAAAAATTTGGAACCCCCCCAAGATTGTTAATGTTAAAGTGAATATGAAAAATTATGAAAGCTGGGGGCACTCAATCAATAAAGAGTATTTATTGAGTGCCTATTGTGTTCAGTAGCAATGTATCAAGCAGTGGTATTTATTGAGCACTTACTTAATGCAGAGCACTGTACTAAGTGCTTGGCAAAGTACAAAAGGGTTTGTAGAAGTGATCCTAAAGTCCACTGAACAATGGATATTTTGAGGAAAATATGTTAATGGAGGGGGGCGGTAAGCTTTGTGTGATTTGATCTATTTTTTCCTTTCTGGGGTCCTGAGATTACATGTGATTGAATCTGCACTGAGCCTGCACCATCGGCCACTTGTCTGCTGTGTGACCGTGGCCAAGTCACTTCACTTCCCTGTGCCTCAGTTACCTCATCTGTAAAACGGGGATGAAGACTGTGAGCCCGACGTGGGACGACCTGATTGTCTTTCATCTGCCCCAGAGCTTAGAACAGTAACCATTATTGTTATTATTATTATGTCCACATATATTAGTATAGGTCTGCTTAGTACATGGTCTGCCCACAGTAAGCATTCAATAAATAGGATTGATTAATATGTGTTCAAGCCTGGGATCTTGTAGAGTGCCTTCCCATATTTTACCGCTATGATCCCTATGAAATCTCTTCAATTGATTTTATTTTTAAAATATTTATTATAACAGAATGTGTCTGTGATATTATTATATTGTACTCTCCCAAGCACTTAGTACAGTGCTCGACTGAGTGACTGACTTGATTTGAATTCTTCGACTTCATTCGTCCTGGGCAGGGAAACTCACTGTTTATTGTTGTATTGTACTTTCCAACGTATTTAGTACAGTGCTCTGCACACAGTAAGCGCTTCACAAATACGGATGAATGAATGAATTTAAATACCATCTAATAAATCCAGGGTGAAATTTGCTTTTTAATAATGTTGGTATTTGTTAAGCGCTTACTATGTGCCGAGCACTGTTTTAAAATTTGTCCAGCGCCACCATAAAATCAGTTTGCTATTCAGCTCCCAAATCCTGTTGCCTTTGCCCTCAGTGCTTGGTGAAGGAATTTTTCTCCATAAGAGCAACCGTAGTGAATTGGCAGCGCAGCGGGCTAAGAGCCGGAGGATCCGGATCTGAGTTCGGGTTGTACTGCTAACTTGCCGGGTGACTGTGGGTGAGTCACTTGACTGCTTTGTGTCTCAGTTTCCCCATCTGTAAAATGGGGACGATAATACCTGCCTTCTCCCCCTTCCTCGCAGGGTGGTTGTGAGGCTGAAATGAACTAATTTGTGTAAGAGCGCTTTGGCAATAAAAGCAATATAGAAAGCAATATGCGGCCCACCTAGATCGTAAGATTGTTGTGGGCAGGGAATATGTCTGTTATATTTTACTCTCCCAAGTGCTTAGTACAGGGTTCTGCACACAGCGCTCAATAAATAAGATTCCTCGATTGATTTGTTATGGGGAGGGAACACGTCTACCGGCTCTTCTACTGTACTCTCTCAGGTGCTTAGTACAGTGTTCTGAACATTTTCAGTGCTCAGTATATATGATTGATTCATTGTGGGCAGGGAACATGTCTACCAACTCTGTTATATTGTCCGCTCCCAAGAGCTTAGAACAGTGTGCCGCACAGCGAAAGAGCTCAGTAATGAATTAATGGGCTGGTCACGTCTACCCACTTTTATATTGTATTCTCCCAAGTGCTTAGGACAGGGCTCTGCACACGGTAAGTGTTCAATAAATAGGAGTGATCAATCGATTTATTGATTAAAAATTCCATGTCTCTCTCGTGTTCAGGACCAAGTTGGAATGAACTGGGCAATCTGCTCTTGGGATACCTCCGACAGTGAAAAAAAATTCAGTCAAGTAAAGAGGCACTTTTTGTTTTTTATTATTATATTTGTTAAGCACTTACTATGTGTCGAGCACTGTTCTAAACGCCGGGGTAGATACAAGTTAATCAAGTTGGATCCTGACCCACATGGGGCTCAGAGTCTATGTAGGATGGAGAACAGATATTGAATCACCATTTTGCGGTTGAGGAAACTGAGGCACAGAGAAGAGAAGTGACTTAGCCGAGGTCACAGAGCAGGCACGTGGCGGGGCCGAGATTAGAAAGAACCCAGGTCCTCCGCTTCCCAGGCCTGTGCTTTATCCACTAGGCCATGCTCCTTCCCTATCAATCTGAGGAAGAGCTCCGTCCAGAGATCATCGCTGATGGCGGAGTCTTCGGCTGCACGGATCAAAACAAGCTATTTAGCGCCGAATCTAATGGAAGGATGATATGTTGCTCGACTTCAAGCCTGCGGTTATATTTTGGGCATAGTCTCTTTTCCTAGACAAAGAAAATGGGGCCTGCTGAAAGATGGACCCCAGACATTGACTTGTCACCAACCTCGCTTGCCTGCAGCAATCGCTCCCAGACTCTGAGCTTCTTGGCCTGGAATCTCCCCGGTGGCTTCCAGCAGAAGGGGTGGAGGTGGCTCTTAATAACAGTAATAATAATAGTGATGATGGTGGTATTTGTAAAGTGCTACGTGCCAAGCACTCTTCTAAGTGCTGGGGTAGATACGAGGTAATCAGGTTGTCCCAAATGGGGCTCACAGTCTTAATCCCCATTTTACAGATGAGAGAACTGAGGCACAGAGAGGTGAAGTGACATGCCCAAGATCACACAGCAGACATGGCGGTGCTGGGATTAGAACCCACGACCTCTGACTCCCAAGCCCGGGCTCTTTCCACTGAGCCACGCTCGAAGAAGTGTCTTCCGTGGCATCCGTGTCGTAGATACAGCACGTGCTCGTAAGACAGAAGGGCCTGAGTTCTAATCCCAGCTCCTCTACGTGTCTGCTGTGTGACCTTGGGCAAATCACCTGACTTCACTGGGCCTCAGTTACCTCATCTGTAAAATGGGGATTGCGACTGCGAGCCTCACGTGGGACAGGGAATGTGTCCAACACGATGGGCTTGTATCCGCCCCAACGCTTAATACAGTTCCTGGCATATAGCAAGTCCTTGACGCATACCATCATCATCATCTTCGTCATCATCGAGACAAATCCGCTCATCCAAGATCACCAGACCTTTAACGGAAAGGCTGCATTTTGAGAAACAGAACTATGAAATAAAGGTTATGGAGACTGTAGACCAGACTGTAAGGCTCGTCGTGGGCAGGGACTGTATCTGCTTACTTTCACACTGTGCTCTCCTGAGTGCTAAGTACAGTGCTCTGCACATGAAAAGCACTCAATAAATACGACCGAACTAACGAATGAATGATTGGAAAAGGCAGGCATTCAATCTACGGTATTTGAGTGCTTTGAGAAGCAGCGTGGCCTCGTGGCAAAGAGCCCGGGCTTGGGAGTCAGAGGACAAGACTTCTAATCGCAGCTCTGCCCCTCGTCTGCTGCGTGATCTTGGGCAAGTCACTTCACTTCTCTGTGGTTCAGTTACCTCGTCTGTTAAAAGGGGATTAAGACTGTGAGCCCTATGTGGGACTGTGTCCAACCTGATTATCGTTTTTATACCCCAAGGTTTAGAGCAGTGCTTGACACATAGTGAGCACTTCACAAATATCATTATTATCATTATTATTATTAATGTTGCTATTTGTTAAGCGCTTATTATGTGCTGAGCACTGTTCTAAGCGCTGGGGTAGACACAGGGGAATCAGGTTGTCCCACGTGGGGCTCACAGTCTTAATCCCCATTTTACAGATGAGGTAACTGAGGCACAGAGAAGTTAAGTGATTTGCCCACAGTCCCATTATTATTACTTGGTGCAGGGAACCTGGGGGCATATGATACAGTTGGTAGACATGATAGCGGGTCGAATGAATTCTGTTCCCCATCAGGAGTCTCTAACAAGGCAAGCTCACTGTGGGCGGAGAATGTGTTTGCCTAACCCTAACCTTAATTAGTTATATTGTCTGCTCTGCCACTTGTCAGCTGTGTGACTGTGGGCAAGTCACAACTTCTCTGTGCCTCAGTTCCCTCATCTGTAAAATGGGGATTAACCGTGAGCCTCACGTGGAACAACCTGATTACCCTTTATCTACTCCAGCGCTTAGAACAGTGCTCGGCACATAGTAAGTGCTTAACAAATACCAACATTATTATTATACTGTACTCTTCCAAAAGCTTAATACAGTTGTCTGCACTCAGTGAACGCTCAGTAAATATGATTGACGGCCCATCCTTTTGGCCTTCTCGGGCCGTCTGGGTTCTTGGCTTCCACAGAGAAGAGGCAGGTGGGAGGCCCAGCAAATGTACATTCCGATTGTAGACATTCTTATCAACGATGTGAATGACCTCTTGTTTTGTCTTATGCTATCGAGTCGTCTCTGACCTAAAGGGATTCCATGGACGCATCTCTCCCAGAACGTCCAAACTGCAACCGCAATCATTCCGGTAGTGGATCCAGAGAGTTTTCTTGGTCAAAGGTTGGAAGTGGTTGACCATAGTCGCCTTCCGCGCAGTCAACCTGACTCTCCGCCCTCGACTCCCTCCCGTGCCGCCGCTGCTCAGCACGGGGGAGTTTTGACTCGTAGCAGATGGCCCGCCGCTCGCTAGCCACTGGCCAAGCTAGGAGTGAAATGGACAGGCCTCTGCTTGACTCTCCTTCGTGAAGTAGAGACTAGTAGAGGATTGGAAACTCTCCAGGTGTAACTGGCAAGGTCAATCAAAACCTACCTAACACTATAAGACTATCACGACAATAACTGGGCAAATCTTAGAAGGTAAGTGCCGTAACGTTGATGGAACTGACTAGGCACTTATGTACCTGACACTGTGCTGAACTCTGGGGTAGATGCAAGATCATCGGATCAGAGACAGTCCATGCCCTGCATGGGGGTCACGGTCTAGAGGTAGGAAGTCTAGACGTAGAGGTGTGGAAGCTAAAGCCCAGAAAGATTAAGTGACTTGTTCAAGGTCACAAAGCCAGGAAGTGTCGGAGCTTGGACTTGAACCCGGGTTTCAAGATTCCCAGAGCCAAGTTTCGCCAGGTCAGGTGACCGCTTTAGAGATTGTGTCCGGTCAGAAACTCGAACAATATCTCTCATTTTCCCACCCTTTTCTCCCATTTATTGATTCAATCAATCGATTGAGCACTGGGTGCAGAACACTGTACTAAGCGCTTGGGAGAGTACAATATAAAAAAGTTGGAAAACACGTTTCCTTCCCACAGTGAACTTATGGTCTAGGAGACAATCTTACACCTATACTCTGGAGCTCTTTCCACCAAGCATTTTGCTGGAGCCCGTTGTTGGGTAGGGATTGTCTCTATTTGTTGCTGAATTGTACTTTCCAAGTGTTTAGTACAGTGCTCTGCACACAGTAAGCGCTCAATAAATACGATTGAATTGAATATACCTTAGGTACGTAACCTTACCCATTGTTGCTCCTCCTACCTATAATTTATTGTAACATAATACTAATTATGGTATCTGTTAAATGAGCTTACTATGCGCCAGACACTGTTCTAAGCTCTGGGATAGATATGAGGTAATTGGGTTTGACGTAGTCCCTGTCCCACACAGGGGTCACAGTCTTAAACCCCATTTTCCAGATGAGGGAGCTGAGGCCCAGAGAAGTTAAGTGACCTGCCCGAGGTCCACACGGTGGACAAGAGGCAGAGCTGGGATTAGAACCCATGACCTTCTGGCTCCCAGGCCCGGGCTCTCTCCACTAGTCCATGTTGTCTCTCCTGCCAGACTGTAAGCTTCCTGTGGGCAAGGAACATGCCTACTAACTCTATCATACTCTCCCAACCACTTCGCACTGCGCAGAGAAAGCGTTCGTTAAACACCCTTGATTGACTGACTACACTTATCTCCCTGCTTACTATTCATTCACTGATTCAATCGTATTTATTGAGCACTTACTGTGTGCAAAGCACTGTACTAAATGCTTGGGAGAGTACAACATAATAATGTTGGTATTCGTTAAGTGCTTACTCTGTGTAGAGCACTATTCTAAGCGCTGGGGTAGATACGGGGTAATGAGGTTGTCCCACGTGAGGCTCACAGTTCATCCCCATTTTACACTTCAAGAGAAGTGAAGTGACTTGCCCACAGTCACAAGCTGACAAATGGCAGAGTCAGGATTCAAACCCATGACCTCTGACTCCCAAGCCCGGGCTCTTTCCACTGAGCCACGCTGCTTCTCTCAACGTAACGATTAACAGACACATTCCCTGCCCGCAATGAGCTTCAAGTAAGCATTTAATGCATGTCATAATTACCAGTAATCATTATTGATAATTCTGAGAGATTTTAGTCCTTGGGACTCAGCTTCTGCTCTGGGTCCCTTTCTGGCCTCCCCACCTTCTGTTCCCCCCACTTGCTGGTAGTGTTTTGAGTTCCTTTTGGGAATCGGTGGGGAGAGGTTGCTGATATTTTGGTGACAGATCAAACACCTTAGTTCCACTAGACCGTAAGCTCCTTGAGGGTAGTGTGGTGGGGCGGCTAGACCCTGGGCCTGGGAGTTAGAAAGACCTGGGTTCTAATCCCACCCCCACCATTCATCTGCTGGGAGACCCCTGCAAGTCACTTTACTTCTCTGGGCCTCAGGTCCCTCATCTATAAAATGTGGAATGAGACTGTGAGCCCCACAAGAGACAGAGACTGTATTCAACCTTATTTGCTTGTATGCACCCCAGCGCTTAGTATAGTGCCTGGCACATAATAATAATAATAATAATGTTGGTATTTGTTAAGTGCTTACTATGTGCAGAACACTGTTCTCAACGCTGGAGTAGATACAGGGTAATCGGGTCGTCCCACGTGAGGCTCACAGTTAATCCCCATTTTACAGATGAGGTAACTGAGGCCCAGAGAAGTGAAGTGACTTGCCCACAGTCACACAGCTGACAAGTGGCAGAGCCGGGATTCAAATCCATGACCTCTGACTCTGAAGCCTGGGCTCCTTCCACTGCATCACGCTGCTTAAGCGCTTAACAAATATCATACTAATAATAATGTTGGTATTTGTGAAACACTTACTATGTGCAGAGCACTGTTCTAAGCGCTGGGGTAGACACAGGGTAATCAGCTTGTCCCACGTGAGGCTCGCAGTCTTCATCCCCCATTTTCCAGATGAGGTAAATGAGGCACAGAGAGGTTAAGTGACTTGCCCACAGTCACACAGCTGACAAGTGGCAGAGCCGGGAATTATTATTATTAGGGGCAAAGGGAAACAATGGTAGCCCAGGGGGGAATTATCTGTGTGGCATTTTTCCCGCTTATCAAATTGCCCTATTGATTCTGATGACAATTCATCTGTCATCTCCCCAGGAAGCAAAATGGGTCTCAATAAGACTATCATAACTCTCCACTTGAGGGAGAATGATGAGGTCGGGATTTCTTCGACCCTGTTTGTCACAGCGGGATGTGTGCGTTGGATAAATGGCATCGGAGGTAACTGATTCAGAGTTTCAGGCCCGGTTCTGCCACAGCTTATTTGCTGTATTGGCTTGTCTCATCTCTCTAAACTTCTTAACCACGGAGCACATAATAACGTTCTCTCCCGACATGGCTCATTAAAAACTTAAACAAAGCAGATGGTTCCATTCCCGTGTCCAAACCTGTTTGGTTTTGAGCATCTCTGCTGATGAAAAGCCATTTAAGGGATTGGGAGTATTTTAAAACAGAGAAATGAGAACATGTGGAAGAATAAAAGAGAGGAAAAGCCTAGGCTTTGTTGCCATTGTATCTGAAAAAGGGCTGGAAATGATTGCTTTGCAAGCTGAAACCGTGAAAAATGTTGGAAAAGCATAAAGAGGCTCAAAAATGACTCTTCAAGGGGCTGGAACAGGAAAGAACAGTATTAATCTCTTGTTAATCATCTCCTATTAATCATCCCCACATCAAGCAGAAACTCCTGATGGTCGGCTTTAAGGCATTCAATCAGCTTTTTTCCCTCCTTATTTATCCTCCCTCCTCTATCAGTCCACCCCAGCTCTCACCATTTGTTCCTCTATTTATTAATTCATTCATTCAGTCGTATGTATTGGGTGCAGAGCACTGTACTGAGCTCTTGGGAAAGTACAATTCAACAATAAACAGACACATTCCCTACCCATAGAGTCTGGGGTGGGGTGGAAATGCCAATTTACGTTGGCGTTCTCATTATGCCTCATTCTTGTCTCTCTTGCAGTTGGTGCCTTCCTGGTTCCCTCCTTCCTGCTTTCACACCCATCAGACCTCTATTCTTTCCGTCTTCAAAGACGTTCTGAAATCACATCTCCTCCAGAAAGCCTTCCCTGGCTAATCTCTCATCCGTCCCTCTAATCCCTCCCCACATTCTTTCCCATATCTGTGATTTATTTCTTTGTATTGATGTCTGTCTCCCCCCATCTAGACTGTAAGCTCGTTGTGGGCAGGGAATGTGTCTGTTTATTGTTGTAGTGTACTCTCCCTAGCTGATAGTACAGTGCTCTGCACACAGTAAGCGCTCAGTTAATTCGACTGACTGAATGAATGAATCTGTAATTTATTTTAATGTCTGTCTCCCACATTGGATTATAAGCTCCTTGAGAGCCGGGAACATCTTCTCTCTCCATCGTACTGCAAGCTCTCGAGAATTTGAGTATACAGTGCTTGAGCAAGGACTCAAACGATACGATTAAGAGATCGAGTGACGTGTCCGGAATATTTTAAGAACTTATCTTTTCTTCAAATCCATAAGCTCAAGAAATTCCACATATGGTAAGGGATGAGTAAATGCCACCGACTACAAAACGGAGGCCTTTCCATTATGTTCCAGATGAAGCTGTGTGGATATCCGTGTTCGCTGGAGTCTGTTGAGGTTTGTAGATTCTCTTGTCTAGAGCTGCAGAGACACCTCACAGCGGGATGGGAACAATAATTTGCAGTGCTTTAATCCATCAATGGATCGGTCATATTTATTGAGCATTTGTTGCGTGCAGCACCCTGTACCAAGCACTCGATGGAGTATAGTTTAGGAGTTAGGAGACACTTTCTCTGCCCTCAACGAGTTTTCTTTAAATGTCTATCTCTCCCTCTAGACCGTGAGGCAGAGGTGACAGAGAACACGTCTACCAACTCTGTTGCCTCGTATTCAGTCATATTTATTGAGCGCTGTCTGTGCTCAGAGCACCGTCCTAAGCACTGGGGAAAGTACGATACAACAATAAACGGTGATATTCCCTGCCCGCAACGAGCTCGCAGTCTAGAGTGGGGGAGACAGACATCAATACAAATCAATAAAAGGGTAGATATGTACATAAATGCTGTGGGGCTGGGAGAGGGGAAGAGCAAAGGGAGCAAGTCAGGGCGACGCGGAAGGGAGTGGGAGATGAGGAAAAATGGGGCTTAGTCTGGGAAAGTCTCTTGGAGGAGATGGGCCTTCAATAGGGCACATCATTCGTACTCTCTCCGACACTTAGGTCAGTGTTCTGTGCACAGTAAGTGCTCAATAAATACTAGCAGTGTCAAAGTACGGTGTCAATCCTCCTGACTCCACCTCCTGTGCCCCAGGGAAGCCATTTTAATACTTTTTTTTTGGCTCATCTTCCTTGGCTCTTTCCTCACTGACCCCCACCTTCCTTTAAACCTTTAAATTTTCATTCTTGGTCTCCACCCCTTCCAACAGACTCCAGTGTAACCCTCTTCTCTGTGGCTCCCTTGATAAAGCACGGGCCTGGAAGTCAGAAGGTCATGGGTTCTAATGCTGGCTCCACCATTTGCCTGCTGCCTGGCCTTGGGTGAGTCACTTCACTTCTAGACTGTAAGCCCGGTATGGGCAGGGATTGCTTCTCTTGTTTGCTGAATTGTACTTTCCAGGTGCTTAGTACAGTCCTCTGCACACAATAAGAGCTCAATAAATACAATCGAATGAATGAATTTCTCTGTGTCTCAGTTTTCTCATCTGTAAAATGGGGATTAAGACCGTAAGCCCTGTGTGGGACAGGGACTGGGTCCAACCCGACTTGCTCGTATCCATCCCAGTGCTTAGTACAGTGCCTGGCACATAGTAAGTGTTTAACAAAAAAACATTATTATTACTAGTTGGTTTTTTTTTTCCCTTAAAGTTTCCCAGACTAGATTCAGGGCGCCAGTATTGGCCTGTAAAGTCATTCATTCTTTCAATTGTATTTATTGAGCGCTACTGTATGCAGAGTACTCTACTAAGGGCTTGAGAGAGTACAATGTAACAATAGACAGACACATTCCCTACCCACAATGAGTTTACAGTCTAGAGGATAGGAGTGGGTAGAATGAGTTGGGAGGGGTGTTGGGGGAGAATTTCAGCTGGTCTTTTTTGGCATTCCGTGGCATTTGTTAAGCTCTTACTATATGTAAAGAACTATACTAAGGGCTGGGATGGATACATGCTAATCAGTTGGATAGAGTCCCTGTCCCATATGCAGTTCACCGTCGAAATTGGAGGGAGGAGGATTTAATCCCCATTTTATAGAAGAGGTAATTGAAGTGTAAAGAAGCGAAGCGACTTGCTCAAGCTCACACAGCAAACACTTGGTCACAATATTGTGTGAGCAAACACTTGGCAGAGCTTGGATTAGAACCCAGGTCTTCTGACTCCCAGTCTCTTGCTCTTTCCACTAGGCCACGCTGCTTCGGTCCCAGATCTATCCATACATCCCCAATCCTACCAATCAATCAATCAATGGTATTGAGTGCAAGTTTACTGTGTGCCAAAAATTGTATTAAGTACTTGGGAGAGTAAGCACAATAGAGTTGGTAGATGGGATCCCTCCCCCAAAGGAGCTAATTCCCATTTAGGCTTCTCCTTTTTTTTTCAATGGTATTTGTAAAGCACTTACTATGTGATGGGCTCTTTTATTTGCTATTGTTTTAATGAGATGTTCATCACCTTGACTGTATTTATTGCTATTGTTCTTGTCTGTCCGTTCTCCTCCGATTAGACCGTAAGCCCGTCAAAGGGGAGGGACTGTCTCTATCTGTTACCCATTTGTCTATTCCAAGCGCTTAGTACAGTGCTCTGCACATAGTAAGCACTCAAAAAATACTATGGAATGAATGAATGAATGCGCTGGGGTAGATACAAGCTAATCGGGTTGGACATAGTCTGTGTCCCTTATGGGACTCATAGCATTAATCCCCAAGACTGTAAACTCACTGTGGGCAGGGATTGTCTCTCTATTGCCATATTGTATTTTCCCAAGCGCTTAGTAGAGTGGTCTGCGCAGAGTAAGCGCTCATTAAATACAATTGAATGAATTTCGATGTTGTCGAGTCATCTTCGATCCTTAGAGACTCCATAATAATAATAATAATAATGTTGGTGTTTGCTAGGTGCTTATTATATGCAGAACACTGTTCTAAGCACTGGGGTAGATACAGGATAATGAGGTGGTCCCACGTGAGGCTCACAGTCTTAATCCCCATTTTACAGATGAGGTAACTGAGGCACAGAGAAGTTCAATGACTTGCCCACAGTCACACAGCTGACAAGTGGCAGAGCCGGGATTCAAACCCGTGACCTCTGACTCCCAAGCCCGTGCTCGTTCCACTGAGCCACGGGACACATCTCTCCCAGAACGCCCCGCTCTCCATCTGCAATCGTTCTGGTAGCGGATCCAGAAAGTGGGTAAAAATCACGAAGTGGTTGACCGTGTAGGCAACTTGAGACTCCACCCTTCACTCGCTCCCATGCAGCTGCTGCCCAGCACAGGTGAGTTTTGACTTGTAGCAGTTTGCCTTCCACTCGCTCATCACTGGCCAAGTTAGGAATGGAACGGACAGGCCTCTGCTTGACTCTCCCTCACGTAGCAGAGACTGGTAGAGGACTGGACACTCTCCAGGTGCCATCCTGAGAGGGGAAAATCCCCATTTTACAAATGCTATAACTGAGGCCCAGAGAATAACAATAATATTAATAATAATATTGATTGTGGTATTTGTTAAGTGCTCACTCTGTGCCAGGCACCATACTAAGCGCTGGGGCACATACGAGCAATTTGGGTTGGACACAGTCCCCGTCCCACGTGGGGCTCACAGTCTCAATCCCCATTTTACAGATGAGGGAACAGAGGGCCAGAGAAGCAGAGAGACTCACCCAAGGTCACACAGCAGACAAGTGGAGGAGTCGGGATTAAAACCTAGGTCTTTCTGACTCGTTATCACCACTGGGGTTGGATGTAAATGCTGGGGGAGGGGGGCTGGGGGTGGTGCAAAAATTCGGTGATGGAAGGGGATTGATCCAAGTGGAAGGGCGATGCAGGAGGGAGAGGGAGTCGGGGAACGAGGGCTTAGTCAGGAAAGGCCTCTGGCTGAGTTCATTTCTGGGTTAGAGTCACGGTGGTCCCAAAGAAATACAGATGCTAGGGTGGCCAGAACCACCGAGGCAAAGCAGATGTTGATTGCGGTGCCGGACGGATATATTCGTGATGGGATGTGTAGTCTACTGCTTCGAGGAAAAATGTAGGACACACCTCTAAGCTGTCGCAATTACATTTAAAATAGTTAAAACTGGAGTTCTTCCAAGGTCTAGAAACCAGTCAGAAGGAATAAATTTTGACTGCCTGTCAGAAAAAAAAATTCTCAGCTTTTCTTTAATGCGAATTCAAATGAATTTGCTCAAATTACCAGCCCTACTTTGTCTCGCTCCATGAGAGAGAAACAGCCCTGTAGTTTATGTTCTAGATGAGGTCAGGCAAGAGGCAAGCTTTGGAGAAGAATTCAGGCTGTTTTGAGAAGAAATATGGCCTAGTGGGCCTAGCGGGCCTGGGAGTCAGAAGGATCTGGGTTCTAATCCCAATCTGTCACTTGTCTGCTGTCTGACCTAGTACAAGTCACTTAACTTGCCTGGATTCAGTTACCTCATCTGTAAAATGGGGATTAAGGCTGTGAGCCCCAGTGGGATATGGACTGAGTCCAATCTGTTTAGTTTACGACTACCCCAGCGTTCAGTACAGTGCCTGGCACGTAGTAAGCAATTAACAGACACCATTACAAAAAAGACTTAGGATTTTCTGTTCTTTCCAGGTTCATGGTTCCTTTGCTGTCATCTTAGTGGGAGCTAACAATTCAGAGAGATCTTGTGAAATAATAATACTGTAATAATAATGTTCGTATTTGTTAAGCGCTTACTATTCATTCAATAGTATTTATTGAGCGCTTACTATGTGCAGAGCACTGTACTAAGCGCTTGGGATGAACAAGTCGGCAACAGACAGAGACGGTCCCTGCCGTTTGACGGGCTTACAGTCTAATCGGGGGAGACGGACAGACAAGAACAATGGCACTAAACAGCGTCAAGGGGAAGAACATCTCGTAAAAACCGATGGCAACTAAATAGAATCGAGGCGATGTACAATTCATTAACAAAATAAATAGGGTAACGAAAATATATACAGTCGAGCGGACGAGTACGGTGCTGTGGGGATGGGAAGGGAGAGGTGGAGGAGCAGAGGGAAAAGGGGAAAATGAGGCTTTAGCTGCGGAGAGGTAAAGGGGGGATGGCAGAGGGAGTAGATGGGGAAGAGGAGCTCAGTCTGGGAAGGCCTCTTGGAGGAGGTGATTTTTAAGTAAGGTTTTGAAGAGGGAAAGAGAATCAGTTTGGCGGAGGTGAGGAGGGAGGGCGTTCCGGGACCGCGGGAGGACGTGACCCGGGGGTCGACGGCGGGATAGGCGAGACCGAGGGACGGCGAGGAGGTGGGCGGCAGAGGAGCGGAGCGTGCGGGGTGGGCGGTAGAAAGAGAGAAGGGAGGAGAGGTACTATGTGCAGAGCACTGTTCTAAGCGCTGGGGTAAACACAGGGGAATCAGGTTGTCCCACGTGGGGCTCACAGTCTTAATCCCCATTTTACAGATGAGGGAACTGAGGCACAGAGAAGTTAAGTGACTTGCCCACAGTCACACAGCTGACAAGTGGCAGAGCTGGGATTCGAACTCATGAGCCCTGTATTTGTTGAGCGCTTGCTATGTGCCAGGCACTGTAATAATAATAATAATGTTGGTATTTGTTAAGCGCTTACTATGTGCAGAGCACTGTTCTAAGCGCTGGGGTAGATACAGGGTCATCAGGTTGTCCCACATGAGGCTCACAGTCTTTCATCCCCATTTTCCAGATGAGGGAACGGAGGCCCAGTGAAGTGACTTGCCCATAGTCACGCAGCTGATAAGCGGCGGAGCCGGGATTCAAACCCATGACCTCTGACTCCCAAGCCCGGCCTCTTTCCACTGAGCCACGCTGCCTCCCCACTGAACTAAGCGCTGGGGTGGATACAAGCAAATGGGGTTGGACACAGTCCCTGTCCCGGGTACTTCTTCCAGGGGCAGAGAAACTACAGCCAGAGACAAAGCGATGAGCCACTCGAATACCTCACTCTGAACTCATCCAGCTCCTAATGGGACTAAAGGTGCCGGCAACAGAATCCACTTGGGTGGAAGCCGAATGCAGGGTTTCCAACCGACTCCTTCTGTCTCTGCGTTCACTCCATCTTCAACTTGAGTGGGAAAGAGAGGCGTTGAAATAACCAATTGTAAAGATCCCTTTGGCAGCTCAGCAAGGATGCTTGGTGTGGGTTTCAAGTAAGCGGTTATTCTTTAAGCTTTTTTTAAAAAAATAAGTATCATCTTTTCCATTTTGCTGGCCCTGCCCTTGTGAACAATCTGGTTTCCTGAAAATTCTACTCTGAGGGAATATCGGAATTTAGGATCGAATTAGGGATGAGCCTTCCATTTTATTTTTTTCCCTCACTTTTTATTTTAAAGACCTTAAGCTAATGGGTCACGTGGATGCTCTGGTCTATGCAGTCCAGAATTCCATTTCAATCCATTTCATTTCCATGGCTATTAGTGAAGCAGCATAGAGTAATGGATAGAGCACGGGCCTGGGAGTCAGAAGGACCTGGATCCCGGTCCCTCCTTGGCCACTTGCCTGCTGTGCGATCTGGGGCGAGTCGTTTCACTTTTCTGGGCTTCAGTGACCTCATCTGTAAAATGGGGATTGAGAATGTGAGCCCCATGTGGGACAGGGACTGTGTTCAACTCCATTTGCTTCTATCCACCCCAGCGCTTAGTACAGCGCCTGGTACATAGTAAGCTCTTGAAAGTTCATTCATTCATTCAATAGTATTTATTGAGCGCTTACTATGTGCAGAGCACTGTACCAAGCGCTTGGGATGAACAGGTCGGCAACAGATAGAGACAGTCCCTGCCGTTTGAAGGGCTTACAGTCTAATCTTTAGCACAGTCATTATCATTATGATGCTCAAAGGAGACATACACTGATTGCCATTCTTGACTTTGATCCTCCCTTTTATTGTTGGATTACCAAACGGTGATAGCTCTTCTCTTTCTACCTCCATTTTTCTCTGTCTTGTCTTAAGCCGTTGAGTCATTTTCGATCCATAGCAACTCCATAGACACATCTCTCCCAGAACGCCCCACTTCCATCTGCCATCGTTCTGCTAATGGATCCAGAGAGTTTTCTTGGGAAAAATACGGAAGAGGTTGATCGTTGCTTCCTTCTGCACAGTCAGCTTGAGTCTTTGCCCTTGATTCTCTCCCACGCCACTGCTGCCCAGCCCGGGTGAGTTTTGACTTGTAGCAGATTGCCTTCCACCTGCTAGCCACTGGCCAAGTTAGGAATGGAATAGATAGGCCTCAACCGGACTCTCCCTCTTGTAACTGAGACTGGTAGAGTACTGGGAACTCCCCAGCGGTGACCCTGAGAGGAGCATTTTTCTCCTTATTAATCCATTTTTGTCACTTGACCGTGGATTTATCCAAACTCCTCATGAATTTGCTGTTACCTTTAGCCTGCCCAACTTCCTCGGGGAATGAAATCCAAAAGCTTAACAACCTGGATCTCGGTATGAAAGAGAAAAGTCCATCTTTCAGTTGCTTTTTCCAATTAAGTTGATCAACAAAAGAGCAGCATCTTTGCCGTCGAATGATAAGTCGCTTCTATTACTATCTAACCTAAAGTCATTAAAGCATCCGATTTAGAGTAACCATATCTGCTCGGCTATTTTTGAAATAAAATATTTACAACAATAGTGATGATAATGGTATGTGTCTATGCACCCAGCACTGTACTAAGCACTGGGGTGGGTACAAGCAAATCGGTTGGACAAAGTCCCTGTCCCATTTGGGGCTCACAGTCTCAATCCCCATTTTACAGATGAGGTAACTGAGGAACGGAGAAGTGAAATGACTTGCCCAAGGTCACACAGCAGACATGTGGTGGAGTCAGGATTAGAAGCCGTGACCTTCTGACTCACAGGCCTGTGCTCTATCCATTACACCATGCTGCTTCTCAAAATAATTCCTCAAATAATAATTCATTCCTCCAATGCTAACCTTCTCACCGTACCTCAATCTCGTCTATCTCTCCTGCGACACCCTCCCTCCTCATATCAGACAGAAAAAATTGCTCTCCCCACTTCCAAACCTTATTAAAAAGGCCCATCTCCTCCAAGAAGCTTTCCCTGACTAAGCCCTCCTCTCCTCTTTTCCCACTCCCTTCTACACTGCTCTGACTTGCTCCTTCATTCATCCTCCCTCCCATCCCCACAGCACATATGAATATACCTGGAATTTATTTATTTGTCTATTTATTTATCTTAATGTTTGTCTCCCCTTCTAGACTCATCGTGGGCAGGAATGTTTCTGTTGTATTGCTCTCTTCCAAGGGCTTATTTCAGTGCTTTGCACACAGTAAGCGCTCAATAAATATGATTGGATGAATAATGATATTAGTAATGATGGTATTTATGAAGCACTTACTCTATGCCAAGCACTGGGACAAGCACTGGGGTGAATACCAGCTATATCCAATCGCACCCAACACTTAGTCTCACAGCTCTAATGTACATCCCCGTAATTTGTTTTAATGACTGTCTCCCTCTCCAGACCGTAAGCTTCTTGTGGGCAGGGAACACGTCTACCAAATCTGTTATATTGTTCTCTCCCAGAAGAAGGTATGAAGTCTTGGTAATAACAATAATAATAATAATAATGTTGGTATTTGTTAAGCACTTACTGGGTGCCAAACACCGTTCTAAGCTCTGGGGTAGATACAAGGTAATCAGGTTGTCCCACGTGGAGCTCAGAGTCTTCATCCCCATTTTCCAGATGAGGTAACTGAGGCCCAGAGAATAATAATAATAATAAATGTTGGTATCTGTTAAGCGCTTACTACGTGCAGAGCACTGTTCTAAGCGCTGGGGTAGATACAAGGTAATCAGGTTGTCCCACATAGGGCTCACAGTCTTCATCCCCGTTTTACAGATGAGGTAACTGAGGCACAGGGAAGTTAAGTGGCTTGCCCAAGTCACACAGCTGACAAGCAGCAGAGTCAGGATTAGAACCCATTACCTCTGACTCCCAAGCCTGGGCTCTTTCTATTGAGCCACGCTGCTTCTCTTCGTCTCTGCAGCTTAGCAAAGTCAGTCAGTCAATCTTATTTATTGTGTTCAGGGCACTGTACTAAGCGCTTGGGAGAGTACAGTATAATAATATAACAGACACATTCCCTGCCTACCACAGGCTTACTGTCTAAAGACATCACAGACCAAGAATAATAATAATAATTATAGATTTGTTAAGCACTTACTATGTGCCAGGCACTGTACTAAGAGCTAGAATCCGGCTTGTGTTCTAAATCTGTCTCCCCCTTAGACTTTAAGCTCAGGTTGGACAACCTGATTACCTTGTATCTACCCCAGAGCTTAGAACGGTGTTTGGCACCCAGTAAGTGCTTAACAAATACCAACATTATTATTATTATTATTATTACCAAGACTTCATACCTTCTTTTGGGAGAGAACAATATAACAGATTTGGTAGACGTGTTCCCTGCCCACATAAACATAATAATAATAATAATGTTGCTATCTGTTAAGCGCTTACTACGTGCAGAGCACTGTTCTAAGCGCTGGGGTAGATACAGGGGAATGAGGTTGTCCCACATGAGGCTCACAGTCTTCATCCCCATTTTACAGATGAGGGAACTGAGGCCCAGAGAAGTGAAGTGACTTGCCCACAGTCACACAGCTGACAAGGGGCAGAGCCGGGATACCAACTCTGTTATATTGGACTCTCCCAAGTGCTTACTTCAGTGCTCTACACACAGTAAGTGCTCAGCAAATATTATTGATCGATTGAAATAAACCCTCCTCCCTCTTCCCCGCCTCCCCCAGCCTCGAACTCCATCCCCTTTCAAATTCATTCATTCAGTAGTATTCATTGAGCGCTTACTATGTGCGGAGCACTGTACTAAGCGCTTGGAATGAACAAGTCGGCAACAGATAGAGACGGTCCCTGCCGTTTGACGGGCTTACAGTCTAACGCACCCATCTGCAGCTCTCCCTAGGTCCAAAGGTCTCTCAAAAGTCCACCTCCTCCAGGAAGCTTTCCCTGATTAATCCTCCCGCCTCCAAGCAGTGCCAAATAATAGCCTCATGTAGTCATTTACATTTGACCTCATCTTCAGGTTTGAATCGAACACCTGGGTCATCCTTAGGGTAGAAAGAGCAGGAGGATCGATAGGGGTTTGGATCAAATCATAGACAAGAGAAGGTCATGTTTGTAGAGAGAAGCAGCGTGGCTCAGTGGAAAGAGCCTGGGCTTGGGAGTCAGAGGTCACGGGTTCGAATTCCAGCTCCGCCGCATGTCAGCTGTGTGACTGTGGGCAAGTCACTTCACTTCTCTGTGCCTCAGTGACCTCATCTGTAAAATGGGGATTAACCGTGAGCCTCATGTGGGACAACCTGATGACCCTGTAATGATCGCTTAGAACAGCGCTTAGAACAGTGCTCTGCACATAGTAAGCGCTTAAACAAATACCAACATTATTATCATTAGAGAGGGATGCTAGCAGGGGTTAAATGGCATATTCCAAAATGCTAGGATAAATATCAATAAGTGGGATCATCACATGGCTCCTCCAGATCTCCAAACCCTATCCTTCCCCTGACTTTCCCATCACTGTAGACAACACCACTGCCCTCTCAGACTCACAAGCCTGCAGAGGCAAGTTTATATATGTAGAGCCGAAGGTTTGGGGGGTTAAATGGCATATTCCAAAATGCTAGGATGAATATTATAATGGGCTCATCACATGCCTCCTACCTTTCCAATCCCTGCTCCCTGAATTCTCCATCACAGTAGACAACACCACCACCACCACCCTGATCTCACCAGCCCACAGAGAGAAGTTTATGCATGTAGAGAGGAAATTTTTGGAGGTTAAATCGCATATTCCAAAATGCTAGGATGAATAGCAAAGTGGGCCCATCATGGGGTTCCTACAAGTCTCCAAATCCTGTCCCCCGCCCCCCCCCCCCAGTGTAGACAACACAACTATTCTCCCGATCTCACAGGCCTGCAACCTTCACATTATCCCCAGCTCATCTCTCTCATTCAACTGTCTATTCAGTCTGTCACCAGATCCGGTTATCTCTTCTTTTAAAAAATGGTATTTCTGAAGTGGTTACTCTGTATCGAGCATTGTTCTAAAATGCAAATTAATCCGGTCACACAGAGTTTTCCCATCCCCTAAGGGCCCCAAAGTCTAAGTAGGAGGGAGAACAGATATTCATCCCTCTCTACGTACATAAAGGTCCCACTAAATCACACAGAGAAGTGAAGTGACTTGTCCAAGGTCACACAGCAGCCGAGGATCAGAGCTGGGATTCGAATGCAGGTCCTCGGACACCCACACCGGTGTTTTTCCACTAGAACATGCTGGTTTCCAACATTTTTCTTCACCACGTGTTGATAATCCTCCCCTTTCTCCCCATCCAAACCGCCACTATGCTGGGAAATAGCATGGCTCAGTGGCTAGAACATGGGCGGGGGAGTCAGAAGGTCAAGGGTTCTAGTCCTGGCTCTGCCGCTTGTCTGTTGTGTGATGTTGGGCAAGTCACTTCACTTCTCTGTGCCTCAGTGACCTCATCTGTCAAATGGGGATTAAGACTGTAAGCCCACGTGGGACAACCTGATTACCTTGCATCTACCCCAGCGCTTAGGACGGTGCTTGGCACGTAGTAAGCGCTTAACAAATACCATCATGATTATTGTTAGTAATGCACCAGCCTCCTTGCTGACCTCTTTTCCACAGTCTTCCCTCTACTACCCTGTTCAATTTTCTAAGAAGAAATTTCTGCACAGGTCTTCTCGCTCCTCCCAACCCTCAGAGTTTGCCCAAACAGAGACCTGGGTTCTAATCAGCGTGGCTCAGTGGAAAGAGCACGGGCTTTGGCGTCAGAGGTCATGGGTTCGAATGCCGGTGCTGCCACTTGTCAGCTGTGTGACTGTAAGCAAGTCACTTAACTTCTCTGTGCCTCAGTTACCTCATCTGGAAAATGGGGATGAAGACTGTAAGCCCCACGTGGGACAACTTGATTCCCCTCAGTCTACCCCAGCGCTTGAAACAGTGCTCTGCACATAGTAAGCGCTTAACAAATACCAACATTATTATTATTATTATTATTAATCCGGCTCTGCCACCTGTCTGCTGTGGGAACTTGGACAAATCAATTCACTTCTCTGGTCCTCAGTTCCCTCATCTGTAAAATGGGGATTGAGTCCATGAGCCCTACATGGGACTGGGTCTGTGTCCAACCGGATTACCCTGTATCCGCCTCAATGCTTAGTACAGCACCTGGCACAGAGTAAGTGCTTAACAAATACCACAGTTGTTAGCATTAGCAAGAAGAGCATAAAAGCAGCTGCAGCACAGGTCCGATTTTGTTTAAAGATCTGCAGTTCTAGCCTCTGGTGGGACGTCTTCATTTCTGGCGGAAGGATGCACTGGTGAAATCTTAGGAGGGGGCGAAAAAGGTAATGAACTACCCTATTCCCATTCCAACCGTCTACCTGGAATTTCGCAAGTTTGGTCTCCATGATCCCTATTGGATCTTCACTCCTCTTGGAAAAACCCTGGATTACCCTAGTTGCTAATTCTTACCTGCTACTGACTGTGAGCCCTACGTGGGATAGTTACTGTGTCCAACTTGATTAGCTTGTATCTACCCCAGCGCTTAGTATAGTGCCTGGTACATAGTAACCGCTTAATACCGCAAAAGAATATAAACAAACAAATAAAACTTGCCGGCTGTGTGACCTGGAGCAAGTCACACTGTCTGTGCCTGAGTTTTCTCATTTAAAAATGAGAATGGGATGCCTGTTCTCCTTAATAATAATAATAATAATAATGATGGTATTTCTAAAGTGCTTACTATGTGATGAGCAGTGTTCTAAGCGCTGGGGTAGATACAAGGAAATCAGGTTGTCCCACGTGGGGCTCACAGTCTTCATCCCCATTTTCCAGATGAGGTAACTGGGGCACAGAGAAGTAAGTGACTTGCCCACAGTCACACAGCTGATAAGTGGTGGAGCTGGGATTAGAACCCATGACCTCTGACTCCCAAGGCCATGCTCTTTCCACTGAGCCACGCTGCTTCTCTAGGACCGTGAGCCCCATGTGGGACAGGGACTGTGTCCAACCCAGTGATCCTGCACCTACCACAGTGCTTGGCATATAGTAAGCACTTAACAAATGCCACAGTTACTATAATAATAATAATAATGTTGGTATTTGTCAAGCGCTTACTATGTGCAGAACACTGTTCTAAGCACTGGGGTAGATACAGGGTAATCGGGTTCTCGCACGTGAGGCTTACAGTTAATCCCCATTTTCCAGATGAGGTAACTGAGGCACAGAGAAATGAAGTGACTTACCCACAGTCACACAGCTGACAAGATAATCATTACCAAACGATATAGGGCCTTGTGATGCTTTGTACGGTGAAGAGAGACAGCAACCATGTCTAATCTGATTGCATTCTCCCTACTGCTTAGTTCATAGTAAGAGTTCAAAAAATACCACAGTCATCAGTGTCATTCTCCAAAAAGATCACTATTTGGAGATTTTTTTTTCATCTTTCATTCACATTGATCTGAGGGCTGGGGGTGGGTGTGTTTGTGTGTATGTCTGTTTTTTCCCTAGATTTACCTACCAAAAGCCTCAAAAGAGAAAGTATACAGGTATGAGGGTGGGGATACTTGTGGAAGCTAGGAGCATGAAGTTGGGAATCAGGAAACCCGGGTTCTAATTCTGGTTCTGCCATTTGCCTGCTGTGTGATATTGGCCAAATCACATAACTTCTCTGTGCCTCAGTTCCCTCATTTGCAAAATGGAGATCAAATCCATGTTCTCCCTCAGACTGTGAGATCTGTAAGGGACGGGGACTGTGTCTCAACTGATTATTCTGTCTACCTCAATACTCGGCACACAGTAAGCACTTAAATACCGTGATTATTGTTATCGTGTTCATTATTATTATAATTATTATTATTATCATATTTATTAAGCACTCACTATGTGCCAGGCACTGTTCTAAGCAATGGAGTAGATTCAAGTTAATCAAGTTGGACACAGTCCCTGTCCAACGTGGGGCAAACATTCTAAGGAGGAGGGAGTAGGAGTCAGAAGGACAGGGGTCCTAATCCCGAATTGTCTACTGTGTGACCTTGGGCAAGTCACTTCACTTCTCTGTGCCTCGGTTGGCTCATCTGGAAAATGGGGATTGAGATAATGAGCCCCATGTTGGACAGGGACTGTGTCCAACCTGATAATCTTGGGTCAACCCCAGAGGTCAGAACAGTGACATGCACAGTGACATGCCCAGAAACCCTCTGGCCATGTCACTCTCCTCCTCAAAAACCTCCAGTGGTTGCCTATAAACCTTCGCATGAAGCAAAAACTCTTTACTCTTGGCTCCAAAACTCTCCATCCCCTTGCCCCCTCCTACCTCACCTCCCTTCTCTCCTTCTCCAGCCCAGCCCGCACGCTCTGCTCTTCTGCAGCCGCTCACCTCCTCACCGTCCCCCGTTCTCACCTGTCCCACCATCGACCCCTGGCCCGCATCCTCCCTCTGGCCCGGAACGCCCTCCCTCCTCACCTCCGCCAAACTAATTCTCTTCCCCTCTTCAAAGTCTTACTGAGAGCTCACCTCCTCCAGGAGGCCTTCCCAGACTGAGCCCTCCCTTTTTCTCTGCCTCCTTCCCCGTTACCCCGACTCCCTCCCTCTGCTCCTCCCACTTCCCCTCCCCACAGCACTTTTGTATATTTGTATATATTATTTATTTCTCTACTAACGATGTGTAGATACCTATGATTCTATTTATCCTGATGGTATTGATGCCTGAATACTTGTTTTATTTTGGTCTGTCTCCCCCGCTTAGACTGTGAACTCGTTGTTGGGCAGGGATCGTCTCTATCTGTTGCCAGATTATGCATTCCAAGTGCTTATTACAGTGCTCTGCACACAGTAAGCAATCAATAAATACGATTGAATGAACAGTGCTTGACACATAGTAAGGGTTTAACTAATGTCATTATTATCATTATTATTATTAACCCATTGCTATTGTTTGGTGCCCTGCACAGAATAAGCACTCAATAAATACAATTGAATGAATGAATGACTAAAGTCAGGTGGAAATTTTTTTTGAGGGGATAATTATTAAGACCACTTATAGCTGAGGTTCAGTGAGGTTCAAGAAGGCATCATTTATTCATTCAATTCAATACTTGAATTCTCATCTCTTTCTGCAGAGAAGGATGACATTTTTCAGTCGATCGGTGTCATTTATTGATTAGTGGTATTTATTTACCGCGTGCAGAGCACTGTACTAAGCGCTAGGGAGAGTACAATATAACAGAGTCAGTAGATTCGTTCCTTGCCAGCTTTGGTGAAGACTGACAAAGGAGCTAACGGCTTTCATGGAAGTAATCTATCTGAAGTTCAAATATATTTTAACAAAGCAACAATTCAAGCAGGGGACAGTTCCTGGTAAAGCAGGAAATAAAGTGGTCTGGTGGAAAAAGCACAAACCTGGGAATCAGAGGACCTGAGTTCTAAACCCCACTCTGCCATTTGTCTGCTGTGTGACCTTGGGCAAATCGTTAAACTTCTTCATTCATTCATTCAATAGTATTTATTGAGCGCTTACTATGTGCAGAGCACTGTACTAAGCGCTTGGGATGAACAAGTCGGCAACAGATAGAGACAGTCCCTGCCGTTTGACGGGCTTACGGTCTAATCGGGGGAGACGGACAGACGAGAACAATGGCAATGCCTCAGTTACCTCATCTGCAAAATGGGCGATTAAGAATGTGAGTCAGAAGAGAGTCAGACTTCTCTTCAGTTGGGAGTCAGAAGGACCTGGGTTCTAATCCTCACTCTGCCATTTGTCTGCTGTGTGATCTTGGCCAATTTGTCGAGCTTCTCTGTGCCTCAGTTACCTCATCTGCAAAACGGGGATTAAGACTGTGAATCCCATGTGGGACTTGGACTGTATTCAACCTGATTAGACTGTAAGCCCATGAAAGGGCAGGGACTGTCTCTATCTGTTACCGATTTGTACATTGCGAGTGCTTAGTACAGTGCTCTGCACATAGTAAGTGTTCAATAAATACTATTGAATGAATGAATGATTAGCTTCTATCTCAGCACTTAGTTCAGGGCCTGGAACATAGTAAGCATGTAACAAATACCATTAAAATGATTAAAATCTTCAGTTAGGGCAATCAGAGGACAATGAGTTTTGAAGTAGATGCATAATAATGCATCTCTGATAGCCTCAGTCTGTGTGAACAATCCATTAATGATATTAATGTGTGCAAAGCTTGGGAAAATACAATATAACAGAGTTGCTAGATGCATTCCCAGGCCACAAGGAGCTTACAGGTTACAGCAGTGTGGGCTAGTGGATAATGTACTGATTTGGGAGTCAGGAGGACCTGGGTTCTAATCCTGACTCTGCCACTTGGCTGCTATCTGATCTTGGGTGTGTCACAACTTCCCTATGCCTCAGTTACCTGATCCATAAAACGGGGATTAAGACTGTGAGCCCTATGTGACACAGGGATTTCTCCAAACTGATTAATTTGTATCTACCCCAGCACTTAGAACAGTGCTCGACAAATAGCAAGGGCATAACTAATACCATCATCATCATTAGGGGGGGAGACAGACATGAAAATAAATGACGGCTATGTACGTGAGTTCTGCGGAGTTTAGGGTCGGGTGAATAAAGGATGCTGATCCAAGTTCAAAAGTGACACAAAAGAGAAAGGGAGTAGGAGAAAGGAGGGTTTAGTCAGAGAAGGCCTCGTGGCGGAGAGGTGATTTTAATATGATGCCATCTCTGCAAAAGAGCTATTTTGGCCAAGCACTCTACTTCGCCCTATAAAATTATTTGTGGCTCTTCATCTATTGGAGTGCGCCTGATGTTCTGAACGCAGATATCATTGCTGAAATAAAAGATTTATTTGCCTTTCCGCATATTTACAATTCACACTGAGAGCCGACGCTCTGCGCTCGAACAAGCGTCATTTTCTAACTCGCCGTAGAACGCCCGATAATAAATTACACTACCAGGCGGCACCGAGACATCGTGATTTGAGTGTGAAAGAAGAGATGCGTGAGACAGGGAGCCCTTGTTTTAGACAAATGGTTAAGAAGTGTTGAAATTGATGCTCTGCTACAGTGTAGGTCGAGGCAAAAAGCTTTCATTGTCCAAAAGTGGAAAAAGGTACGTAGAATGAAATTTAAAAAAAAAAATCTTTCCTGCTGAGAGGTTAAGAGGAAACATTTCTTCACCCAGTGGGTGGCAAGCATATGAAATTCAAATCCACAGGAAGCCACGCAGGCGAATATATCTCTACATTCAAGAGGGACTTGGATAAATTTGTGGTCGAGCAGTAGAAGCCACGTAGCTGAGTGGCAAGAGCATGATTTTGGGAGTCAGAGGTTGTGGATTCTAATCCTGGCTCCTCCCTGGCTTCCCATTTCCACTGGCTTTCTCTGTTGTAATTCCCTATCTCCAGTGGTTGCCCACGCACCTCCGCACCCAACAAGAACTCCTTAAAGTTGGCATGAAATCACTCAGTCATCTTCCCCCCTCTTACCTTACCGCTCTCATTTCCTACTACAACCCAGCCCCCACACATGGGTCCTGGCAGAGAATGTGTGTTTACTGTTCTTTTAAACACTCCCAAGTGTTTGGTACAGTCTCTGAACGGAGTAGGCGCTCAATAAATACGATTGAATGAATCTGTATTTCAATCTCATCTATCTCGCCGCTGACCACTAGACCACTTCCTATCTCTGGCCTCAAACTCCCTCCCTCCTCATGTCTAACAGAAGATCACTCTCCCCACCTCCAAAGTCTTGTTAAATCCCATCTCCTCCAAGAGGCCTTCCCCGACTAAGCCCTCATTTCCTCTTCTCCCACTCCTTTATCACCCTTACATTTAGATCTGCACCTTTTAATTCACCCCAAAGCACACACCCATAATTTATCTATACTCATGCCTGTCTCTCCCTCTAATAATCATAATGATGGTATCTGTCAAGTGCTTACCATGTGCCGAGCACTGTTCTAAACGCTGGCGTAGATGCAAGGTAATTACTGTCCCACGTGGGGCTCACAGTCTTAATCCCCATTTTATAAATGAGGGAACTGAGGCACAGAGAAGTTAAGTGACTTGCCCAAGGTCACATAGCAGACAAGTGGCAGAGCTGAGATTAGAACCCATGATCTCTGACTCCCAAGCCCGTGGTCTTTCCTCTGAGCCACGCTGTTTCTCTAAGCTGTAAGTTCCTTGTGAGTTAGGGAACATGTCTAATAATAATAATGGTATCTGTTAAGTGTTTAACTATGTGCCAGGCACTGTTACTAAGCGCTGGGATGGATACAAGAAAATCGGGATGGACACAGTCCCTATCCCACATGGGGCTCACGGTCTCAATCCCCATTTTACAGATGAGGAAACATATGAGCAGAGAAGTAAAGTGTTTTGTCCAAGGTCACACAGCAGACAAATGGCAGAGACAGGATTAGAACCCATGACCTTTTGACTCCCAGGCCCGGGCTCTAGCCACTACACCATCCTGCTTCTCACTACGCCATGCTGCTTCTCCCCATCTCTCTTATATTGTACTCTCCCAAGCAAGTGCTCCATAAATGCAAGAGATTGATTGCTCGATTAAACTGTAAGTTCCTTTCTATTGTCGATCACTTCCTAACTCTCAGTTCAGTGTCTGGTACCCAGTAGCCACTCAATGAATATCGCTGGTTGGGGTTTTTAGTCCGGAGAAGAGATCCTCTAGACGGTCAGCTCACCGTGGGCGGGGAACGTGTCTGATGTTATATTGTGCTCTCCCGAGAGGTTAGTACAGTGCTTTGCACAAAATAAGTGCTCGGTAATATGATCGAATGAATGAATTTCATCTCTAACCTGATTAACCTGTGTCCACCCCAGCGCTTAGAATGGTGCTTTATGCCTAATAAGCGCTTAACAATGGTCTGGGTGAGCCTAAAGATGAATTCGTGCCCTTGGTATCCATCGGACAGCTTGGGAACCGACTCCTCAGGGTATCCCAGATCCTTGCATTTTGGAAACACATACACACATATATACACACACACCTCTCTCTCTCTCCCTCCCTCCCTTGGGTTAGAGCTGGAGCCCCTCATCTTGGTCAGAGAACAACACAACTATGCTAAGCTCTATTTTACCGCATTGACTCTTCACCCTCTTTCCACTCTTTCACTCAGTCTGCCATTAAATCCCAATAATTTTTCTCCGAAATATTTCTCTGCCTCACACTTTCCATCTGAACGCCCACCATTCACTCAGTAGATCAGTGAGTGGGAAACATGTCTACCAACTCTGTTGCATTGTAATCTCTCAACCACTTAGAACAGAGCTCTGTACACAGTAAGTGCTCAGTAAATACCATTATTATTAGCAAAAACTCCTCACTATTGGCTTCAAAGCTCTCCATCACCTCGTTCCCTTCTTACCTCACCTCCCTTCTGTCCTTCTCCAGTCCAGTCCGCACACTCCGCTCCTCTGCCGACGCTCACCTCCTCACTGGGCCTCATCCTTGCCCGTCCCACCGTCGACCCCTGGCCCACGTCCTACCACTGACCTGGAATGCCCTCCCTCCTCATATCTGCCAAACTAGCTTTCTTCCCCCCTTCAAAGCCCTACTGAAGACTCACCTCCTCCAGGAGGCCTTCCCAGTCTAGCTCCCCCTTTTTCTTTGCTCCTCCCCTCCCTAACACCCCGACTCGCTCCCTTTATTCAGGAAGCAAGCTCTATGTATTCACTTCTTCTCGAACACAGAATACGTTCTTGCTGAAACACCTCTGTTCTTCCCCTTGATTCTATTTATTGCCATTGTTCTCGTCCGTCCGTCTCCCCCGATTAGACCGTAAGCCCGTCAAAGGGCAGGGACCGTCTCTATCTGTTACCGATTTGTACGTTCCAAGCGCTTAGTACACTGCTCTGCACATAGTAAGGGCTCAATAAATACTATTGAATGAATGAATGAAACCTCTTTAAGGAAAATTCCCATCATAGTATGTGCAGCCTTGACCACAAACTCCATATAACATAATAGGGTCAAAATAACACACATAAAAGGCTCTATGTGTACATTCAGAGAATGCCTGTAGTTGCAATCATGTTACTAGAGGGTCCTCAGTCAGTCAGTCACATTTATCAAGCTCTTACTGTGTGCAGAGCACTGTACTAAGCACTTGGGAGAGTACGATATAGCAATAACAAACACATTTCCTGCTCACGAGTATACAGTCAACAGGAGAGACAGACATTAATATAAACAAATAAATTACAGATGTGGACATTACCAGAGCTAGGCCATTTCTCCCCGAGATCCTTCCCAGCCTTAGGTGGGTGCCTGGTAATCACTTTCTTACTGGATAATCTGGTTTTCATCCGGGCTGTCCTCTGACAGGTACAGAAACTCAACAGGAACTCCTTCCCACCGGATTTAAACTACTAACTCCATTTTGGCATAGTGGATAGAGCACGGGCCTGCTGGTGGGTTCTAATCCCAGCTCCGCCACTTATCTGCTCTGTGACTTTGGGCAAGTCACTTTACTTTTGTGGGCCTCTGTTACCTCATCTTTAAAATGGGGATTGAGACTGGGAGCCCCACATGGGACAGGGACCGCGTCTGACCCGATCTGCCTGTGTCTACCCCAGTGCTTAGTATTCATTCATACAATTGTATCCGCTGAGCGCTTACGGTGTGCGGAGCACTGTACTAAGCGCTCGGAAAGTATAATTTGTGCCTGGCACCCAGTAAGCGCTTAACAAATTCCATGCTTATTATTACTATTATTATTTTATCCTTCCTACTTTACCTCACTGCCCTCCTACTTCAACCTAACCTGCACACTTCACTCCTCTAACACCCACCTACTCACCGCCGATCCTTCGGCTGCTTCCTTCCTCCGGCCTGGACCTCTCTCCCCCTTCATAGTTGGCAGGCCACCTCTCTCCTCACCTTCATAGCCCTCCGAGAGGTCTTCCCCTACTAAGGCCTCATTTCCCTTCCTCCCTCTCCCTTCTGTTTCACCTGTGCACTTGGGAACTGTTTCCTCTAAGCACTTGAGGTCCTCCCACCCTCAGCCCCACTGTGCTTATAATAATAATAACAATGATGATGGTATTCGTTGAGTACATAGTAAGCTGCGCCTCTGAATGCATAGGAAGGCCTTTGGCGGGACTCCTGGATTGAGATTCCCCCTTGCCATTTTCCACCAGGGTGGGCTTCTTCTCTCAGCACCACTCTCGGATGCTGTAGAGACCGGCGTGCAACACCGTCCCTCCTCTAATGATGATAATAATAATGTTGGTATTTGTTAAGCGTTTATTATGTGCCAAGCTCTGTTGGCAAGCTCAAGTTCTAAGATCTGGGGTAGATACAAGGTAAGCCGATTGTGCCACGTGGGGCTCACGGTTTTTATCCCCATTTTTCAGATGAGGCAACTGAGGCCCAGAGAAGTGAAGTGACTTGCCCAAAGTCACACAGCAGACAAGTGGCAGAGACGAGATTAGAGCCCGCTACCTCTAACTCCCAAGCTGAGGCTCTTTCCACTAAGCCACGCTGCTTCTCTAATAACGATGACATTTGTTAAGCACTTACTATGTGCCAAGCACTGTTCTAAGCACTGGGAAACATACAAGGTAATCAGAGTGTCCCACGTGGGGCTCACAGGCTTCATCCCCATTTTACAGATGAGGTCACTGAGGTCCAGAGAAGTTAAGCGACTTGCCGAAAGTCACACAGCTGACATGTGGCAGAGCTGGAATTAGAACTCAAGACCTCCGACTCACAATCCCGTGCTCTTTCCACTAAACCACTCTGCTTCTCTGGAGCAAACTGTACATAATTGTATTTACTGAACACAATGTGTGCAGAGCTCTGTCCTAAGTGCTTAGGGAAGTACAATATAACAATAAACACGCATATTTCTTCCTCACAATGAGCTTGAGTCTAGATAAGAGTTTACATCGTCTCCCCCTTTAGATCGCAAGCTCCCTGTGGGCAGAGAACACGTCTACCAACTCCGTCGTATTGCACTCGCTCTGCACACACAGTAAGCTCTCAAAAACTACCGTCGATTGCTAAGCACTGTCGATTGGTACCTCAGTCTCCTCTCTGACCTCCCCATCTTCACGACATCCCCTCTCCGGTCCGTATTTCACTCTGCTTCCCGGATCGCTTCACTAAATCCTCATCAGGGGCACACCTCTCCCCTCCTTAAATAGCCCCAATGGTTGTCCATCTACCTCCCCTTCAAGGAGAAACCCTTAACCCTTTGCATTAATCCGCTCTCTCCCCGCTTCTCGTCCTCGCTCTTCTTCCTCTCCAACCCAGCCTCCCTGCTTCCCCTTTTTAACACCAACCTCATTATGTGGCCTCGCTCTCCTCTCTCACGCTGAGAAGCAGCTTGGTTTAGTGGATAGCGCACGAGCCTGGGAGTCAGAAGGATCTGGGTTCTAACTCCCAGGCCTGTGCTCTTTCCACTAGGCCACACTGCTCATAGAGCGCCTAAAAGTCAAGTCTCGGCAGTTTCTTCTTGAGGCGGAGAGGAATGGGCAACCTCTGGTCTTGGAATGTCCTCCCTCCTCACGTCTGCCCAACTTCCCCCCTTCAAAGCCCTACTGAAAGCTCACCTACTCCAGGAGGCCTTCCCGGATTGAGCCCCCCTTTTCCGCTGCTCCTCCTCCCGTCCCCGTTCCCCCAACTCCCTCCCTCTGCTCTATCCCCTCCCCGCCCCAGAGAACTTGTGTATATATGTACATATTTATAATTCTATTTATTTTATTAATGCTGTGTATATAGCTATAATTCTATTTCTGTTGGCATTACCGATGCTTGTCTACTTGTTTTGTTGTCTAGACGTCTCCCCCTTTCTAGACTGTGAGCCCGTTGTCGGGTAGGGATTGTCTCTGTTGCCAAATTGTATTTTCCAAGTGCTTAGTGCAGTGCTCTGCACAGAGTAAGCACTCAATTGATACGATCAAATGAATGAATGGATGAATGGAGATATTTGAGGAGTGGGGAGAAGTTTAACCAAGGCTCTCCTCCGAAAAGCAGGGCACTGTGAGGGATTAGCTCTCACTCCGTTGGGTACATTGGCCCAGCCCATTCCTCTGCCCACTGGTCTCACCACCACGGCCAACCTCTAGAGCATCTTCCCTCCTCCAAGCCGACCAGATGTAGACATGAAAGATGGGAGGGGAGGAAGAGGCTATCGGGACCTAGTGGATAGAGCCCGGGCCTGGGATTCAGAAGGACCTGGGTTCTAAACCCAGCTGTGCCACTTGTCCTTTGTGTCAGGCAAGTCACTTTCCTTCTCTAGGACTCAGTTTCCTCAGCTGCCGTGTGGGAGAGGAATTGGGTCCAATCAACTTGTATCTAGAGAAGCAGCGCGGCTCAGTGGAAAGAGCACGGGCTTGGGGGTCGGAGGTCATGAGTTCCAATCCTGGCTCTGCCACTTGTCAGGTGTGACTGTGGGCAAGTCACTTCACTTCTCTGTGCCTCATTTACCTCAACTGTAAAATGGGGATTAATTGTGAGCCTCATGTGGGACGACCTGATTACCCTGTATCTCCCCCAGTGCTTAGAATCGTGCTCAGCACATAGTAAGCGCTTAACAAATACCGACATTATTATTGTTATTATCTTAGCACTTGGAACAGTGCTTGACACATAGCAGGCACTTAATAAATACCATCAGTATTAATAATCTCAGCTACTACCGGCACTGAGTACCTTGAAGTCTCTGCTTCCATTGGGCCAAAATCTTATTTTCAACACATTCTACTCTAGGCTGCCAAAACATAAATGTTCCGTTCTGCTTAAATCATGCTGAGGAGAAGGAAAGGGCACGTGGGAATGTGTTATCGCGACCATATTTTACCTGTTCAGTCGTCGGAGGATGAGGTGTTGTACCCGGTTCAGGGGAGAACGGAGAAAAAAAGGAAGGAGTTATGGGAAAATTACCTCTAGATATCTGGCTCTGGGCAACATATTGGACCTCAATGCCCAGCTTCCTTCATCTGTAAAATGGCCACAGCGGCTCTCGCTTCTCCATTCCTCGGAGGGCTGTTGGGAGAGAAAAAGTCAGGTAACGTGAAAAGTTAAAAAAAAGTCCCAACTGAAGTTTCAATATCGGTTCCAGAGCACGGACACCGAATGAGCTGACCACCCACCGGGACTGGAGTTCTGCACATATGGATGGCGTTCGCCTCACACAGACCAAGACAGGACCCCCTCCAAGACAAAACTACAACTAAAGAACTCTTCATGAATACCGTTCTCTGTTCCTGAAAAGTTACTTTTCTCCTACCTTCCTCTCTCGCCGCCTTCGATTCTTGGCCTCCGTCCCGCTCTAAAAATCCTCCTAGAGAGGTCTTTATGTGGGAGCGGAGGGCAACTTTCATGATTCCCGAAGCTCTCTGTGCATCGTGCAAGATGTTACCTAGGGTTAGTGTCTCTCTTCTTGTGGAACCGCTGCTGTAGCAAAACGCACACAGCTGGCCTGTTGTAGTGACAAGCGACAGATTCAAAGTATCGCTTTGCTTCAGGGATTGAAGAAGACGTGAGTTTGTTGTAAGTTCTGCTTCAAACAGAGGGTAATGTTTATTAAAACCCCCATTTTAAAGAATTAAATGAATCAATCTCTCAGTGGCGTTTACTGAAAATTGATTGCATGCAGAGCACCGTTCTAAGCGCTCGGGAGAGCATCGTATCTACCAACTGTAGATACCCTGTACCCTCACAAGCATTTAGTACAGTGCTCGGCACACAGTAAGTGCTCAATAATGTGAATGATCGATTGACTGATTGACTGGGAAAACCTAAACCATTTTCATCAGGCTTTATTACTTTAATCTATCAATCGATCCATCGGGCATCTACTAGGTGCAGGACACAGTGCTTGGGAGAGTAATAATAATAAGGATAATAATAGTATGTTAAGGACTTACTCTGTGCCAAGCACTGTACTAAGTGCTGGGGTAGATACAAGATCATCAGGTCCCACATGGGACTCACAATCTTAATCTGAAGGTTACAGATGAAGAAACTGAGGCACAGAGAGGTTAAGGGACTTGCCTGAGGTCACACAGCAGACAAGTCTTGGAGATGGGATTAGAACACAGGTCCTTCTGACTCTAGGGCACACTGCTTAGTGTTCATAAAGTGCTCATTCTGCAAAAAGCACTGTATTAACCTCTGGGAACAAATATCTGGGGGAGAATTAGACAAGATCCCTTCCTTAAATGAGTTTACAATTTAAGAATAAGGTATGAAGGGGGCTGGTGACTAACACATACAGAAAAAACAAACGATCAATAAAGAAATCGGCATCAGAGAAGAGCTCATGGATAAGTATAAAATGATGACTATCAGACTATTTTCATTATCATTATTATTCGTCGTAATAGTATTGTCAGTGTCATTATTAAGGCTGGTTTAAGGTTTCGGCCAGTACAACAGTGAGCAGGGGCAAATAATCTAAACACAAAGTAGCACAAGAGAGAGTAAGAGGAATGAGGTGAAAGGCAGTTCCTATGGGTTGGTTGTCCAAAAGTTGTGATAAAATTCCTGGGGTAAATTTAGGTCCTCATTTCCTCTTCTCCCAATCCCGTCTGCATTGCCCTTGAACTTGGATTTCTACCCTTTATTCACCCCTACAGCAATGATGTTCATATCCGTAATTTATTCATTTATACTAACGTCTGTCTCCCCTCGAAGCAGCGTGGCTCAGTGGAAAGAGCCTGGGCTTCGGAGTCAGAGGTCATGGGTTCGACTCCCGGCTCTGCCACTTGTCAGCTGGGTGACTGTGGGCAAGTCGCTTCACTTCTCTGGGCCTGTTACCTCATCTGTAAAATGGGGATTAACTGTGAGCCTCACGTGGGACAACCTGATTACCCTGTATCTCCCCCAGTGCTTAGAACAGTGCTCTGCACATAGTAAGCGCTTAACAAATACCAACATTATTATTATTATTATTATTATTAAGCTCCTTGTGGGGAGGGAATGTTTGTACCAACTCAGTTATAGTCCACCCTCCCAAGCCTAGAGAAGAAGCATGGTATGAGCAGCAGCACGGTGTAGTGGATAGAGAACAGGCCTAGGAGTCAGAAGGTCATGGGTTCTAATTTCGGCTCCACCGCTTCTCTGCTGTGTGATCTTGGCCAAATAATGTGACTTCTCTGGGTCTTGGTTACTCATCTGTAAAATGGGGATAGAGACTATGAGCCCAAGTAGGCCAGGGACTGTGTTCCACCTAATTTGCTTGTATCCATCCCAGCGCTTAGAACAGCACGTAGTAAGCGCTTAACAAATGCCACAATTAGTATCATTATTATTAGCAGAACGGTATAGGCCCAAGGCAAACTCTCACTGAGAGAGAAATGACCGTCAAGTCCAAGTTCCCCAGAAGAGGTGAGTCGGGGTGTGGGGAGGGAGCGGGTGGAGAGCAGGAGGGGAGCACTGCCCTTTGATAATAATCATAATAATAGTAATAATAATAATAATAATGATATTTCTTAAGCACTTACTATGTGCCAGGCACTGTACTAAGCACTGGTCTGGAGACAAACAAATTGGGTTGGACACAGTCCCTGTCCCATGTGGGGCTCACAGTCTCAAACCCCATTTTCCAGAGGAGGTCACCGAGGCCTAGAGGAAGTGAAGTGACTTGCCCAAGGTCACACAGCAGACAAGTGGCAGAGCCAGGATTAGAACCCAGGCCCTCCCGACTGTCAGGCCCATGCTCTATCCATTAGGCCATGGTGCTTCTCTGTATTAACTCCAGCGCTTAGTACAGTGCCTGACACATAGTAAGGGCTTAACAAATGCCACAATTATTATTAATTAATAATCATTATAATGATAGCAACAATACTTATGACTATAGTTATGATAATTTTAGTCTTTGTTGAGCATTTACTATGAGAAGCAGTGTGGTTTAGTGGATAGAGCAGGGGCTTGGGGGCAGAAAGATCTTGGTCTAATCCCTGCTCTGCTGCTAGTGTGCTGTGTGACTGTGGGCAAGTCACTTCACTTCTCTGTGCCCCAGTTACCTCATCTGTAAAGTGAGGATTAAGACTGTGAGCTCCATGTGGGACGGAGTCTGAGTTCAAACTGATGAACTTGTATCTACCCCAAAGCTTAATACAGTCAAGCAAATAATAATAATTATTATTTATCCAGTACCATGAAAAATGTCCTAAGCACTCTAGTAAATGCTGGTGTGGACACAAGATAATCATGTCAGGCACAGTCCTTGTCCCAAATGAGGCTAACGGTCTCAATAGATAGACAAGCAGCGTGGCTCACTGGAAAGAGCCCGGGCTTGGGAGCCAGGGGTCATGGGTTCGAATCCCAGCTCTGCCACCTGTCAGCTGTGTGACTGTAGGCAAGTCCCTTTACTTCTCTGTGCCTCAGTTCCCTCATCTGTAAAACGGGGATGAAGACTGTGAGCCTCGTGTGGGACGACCTGATTACCCTGTACCTACCCCAGCTCTTAGAACAGTGCTCTGCACATAGTAAGCGCTTAACAAATACCAACATTATTATTCATAGATAGGAGAACAGGGATTGAATTCCTGTTTTAAAGCAGATGAAACTTCTCAGATATTGTCTCCTCCTTTGCTAATTCTTCCCTCCGAGGAGTCTCAGCTTCACTACTTCACACCTTCCCTTTGAAAACCTAGGTGTGTTTTAGTTTTTGGTGCCTCTTCAGGGCTCCTTGTGAACTCAGGAGGAAATACAATGTTGGAAATTTCATTTAGATTTGAGCCGGCCTGTAGGAAACTCGGTTTTCAAACTGGAAAAGGCTCAGAATTGCTAAAAGCCACCAGAGGGCCCCCTGGTTTAAACTTAAATTTAAACCGAATAACCGAGATGCTCTGGACCTCGGACATTATCTGGGCTGGTAGCCTTCAGACTCAATCTATCGCTCCTCGAAGGAAAGGAATAATAATAATAATGTTGGTATTTGTTAAGCGCTTACTATGTGCAGAGCACTGTTCTAAGCGCTGGGGTAGATACAGAACGTGAGGCTCACAGTTAATTCCCATTTTCCAGATGAGGTACCTGAGGCCCAGAGAAGTGACTTGCCCACAGTCACCCAGCTGACGAGTGGCAGAGCCGGGAGTCGAACCCATGACCCCTGACTCCGAAGCCCAGGCTCTTTCCACTGAGCCACGCTGCTTCAAGAAGACTCCTTGACTAGTGTGAGGCTTCTAGACATTCCTGGGCAGGTAACAGACAAGCCGCAATATTTTCCACCTGGCTCCGTTTGCACACCAGAGGCCTAAGCACACCCGATTCACCCTCTAGACCGTAAACTTGTTGTGGGCAGGGGCTGTGTCTGTTTATTGTTATATTGTATTCGCCCAAGTACTCTCCCAATATTACTATAAACACAGTCTCTCCCAGGTAGAGGATGCGATCCTGTAGGCTCCGGAGGGACCGAGCGGGCTTGTCCGTGGTGGACGGTCTCCTCTCCAGAGCACGGCCCCTCCTGGATACAGAACAGTCTCCAATCTTCTCCATGAAAAGCTTGCCGGGTGGGTCAAGGTTGTGTTGGCGTGTATTAGCTGATGTCCGTTTACTTGCTTCGTTTTGTTTTTTGTCTCTCTCCCCCCTCCTAGACTGTGAGCCTGTTGTTGAGGAGGGATTTGTCGCTGAATCTTAGTACGGTGCCCTGCACGCAGTAAGCGCTCAATAAATATGCTGGAGTGAATGAATGGATCGAAAGTTGATGCTATTCACCACTTCAGCTCTAGAATTACTCTGACCCCTTGAAACATTTAATTGATAGACGACTGCCTTAGAACCACTCATTTTACGAGACAAGGGTCACCTCGCTGAAGTAATTCATTTATATTGATGTCTGTCTCCGCCTCTAGACCGCTGCTTGTCGTGGGCAGGGCATGTAGCTGTTATATTGTACCCTCCCAAACGCTTAGTACAGTGCACTGCACACAGTCATGATAATAATAATGATTACGGTACTTATTAAGCGCTTACTGTGCCCAACACTTTTCTAAATGCTAAATTAATCAGGTTGGACAAAGTCCCTCATATTCTTAACCCCCATTTTCCAGATGAGGTAATTGAGACAAAGAGAAGTGAAGTGACTTGCCCAAGGTCACCCAGCAGATATGTGGCAGAGCTGGGATGAGAACCCAGTCCTTCTGACTCCCGGTCCGTGCTCCACCCACTAAGCCACGCTGCTTCTCTGGCCACACCGCCAGAGAAGCGGCGCTCAATAAATATGCTCAGTAAATAATAAGGTTGGTATTTAAGCGCTTACTACGTGCAGAGCACTGTTCTAAGCGCTGGGGTAGATACAGGGGAATGAGGTTGTCCCACGTGAGGCTCACAGTCTTCATCCCCATTTTACAGATGAGATTGACCTACTGGCCTGTCCGTGGTGGACAGTTTCCCGCTCCAGAGCGCAGCCCTTTCTGGATAGAGAGCGTCCTTCATGGAGCTCCGGAGGAACCCTGAGGGCTTGTCTGAGTTGGACAGGGCAGTTTACTCTCCAGAGCACAGCCTCTCCCGGATACGATCTATTCCCCCGTCTGATCTGGAGGGACAGTGCAAGGTCAGAGTAAAAATACTAATTATTATTAAGCTTACTATGTGCTAATCATCCTCTCAGGGTCGCGCCTGGAGTTTCCAGTCCTCTCTCTACCAGTCTCGGCTACGGGAGGGAGAGTCAGGCAGGGTCTTACCCATTCCATTCCTAGCTTGGCCAGGGGCTTGCGGGTGGCAGGAAATCTGCCCCAAGTCAAAACTCACCCGTGCTGGGCAGCAGTGGCTTAGGAGAGAGTCAAGGGCAGAGACTCTACTGCGTGGAAGGAGGCAGTGGTCAACCACTTCTGGATTTTGACCCAGAAAACTCTCTGGATCCACTACCAGAACGATTGCAGAGGAAAGCGGAACCTTCTGGGAGAGTTGTGTCCCAGCTCCATCACGTGCCTGCTTGCATGGCCTCGGGCAAGTCGGTTACCTTATCTGGGCTTCAGTTACCTCATCTGTAGCAGCGGGGCTCAGTGGAAAGAGCCCGGGCTTGGGAGGCAGTGGTCATGGGTTCGAATCCCGGCTCGGCCACCTGTCAGCTGTGTGACTGTGGGCAAGTCGCTTCACTCTGCCTCAGTTACCTCTTCTGTAAAATGGGCATTAACTGTGAATCTCAGGTGGGACAACTTGATTACCCTGTATCTACCCCAGCACTTAGAACAGTGCTCTGCACATAGGAAGCGCTTAACAAATACCAACATTATTATCATTATTATTCTTATCTGTAAAATGAGGATTCAATACCTGCTCTAATTCCTACTTAGACTGTGAGCCCTGTGTGGGACAGGGACTGTGTCTGACCTGAAATCTTGTATCTTCCCCAGCTCTTAGAACAGCGTTTGACACATAGTAAGCACTTTAGAAATACCACAGTCATTATTATTATCACTATTATCATCACTGATGGCCTAGCCTCAGATGTCATTGCCTTTCTGGACTGCTTGCTGATACAGGTCTAGAAGCCAGGGCTTTTGATGCCCAGAGCTGAACTTCTGTTCTGGTTTATCAGCAGGGTTGTGGTAAAAAAAAATAATAAATCGTGGTATTTGTTAAGCGCTTACTATGTGCAAAGCACTGTTCTAAGCGCTGGGGGATACAAGGTGATCAGGTTGTCCCACGTGGGGCTCAGTTTCAATCCCCATTTGACCGATGAGGTTACTGAGGCACAGAGAAGTTAAGCGACTTGCCCAAGGTCACACAGCTGACTAGCGGCGGAGCCAGGATTAGAACCCGTGACCTCTGACTCCCAAGCCCGCGCTCTTTCCACTGAGCCACGCTGCTCAGACCAAGACTCCAGGTTGAACTGACGTTGAAAGCTAGGGGACGTACTCAGACATCCAGAATGCCTGTGGACTCTTGTAGGCTAAATCCTTCCAATCCTGTGACTAAACCGGGCCTAAGAGTCAGAAGGACCTGGGTTCTAATCCTGGCTCCGCCGCTTATCTGCTGTGTGAACTTGGGCAAGTTACTTCACTTCTCTGGGCCTCACTTTCCTCGTCTGGAAAAGGGGCTGAAGACTGCGAGCCTCATGTGGGACAGGGACTGTGTCCAAGCTGATTAGCTTGTACCTACCCCAGTGCTTATTAAAGTGCCTGGCACAGAGGAAGCGCTTAACAAGTACTATTAAAAAATGAAAGAAATGTTCCTGGTGGAAGGGGAAGCAGCGGAATATAGAAGACGGAGAGCCTCGGCTTTTCCATCTGAAATCCGGAATCGTCGGTCCGATTCCGTGCCAGCGTGGAGCTGGAATTCACGGGAGGCACTGAGTGCTAAAACGTGGGAGCCGGAGACAGGACTTGTCTTATCTGTTGAGTCATTTCCAAACCACAGCGATTCCATGGATAGATCTCTCCCAGAACGCCGCACCTCCATCAGCCATCGCTCTGGAAGTGGATCCAGAGAGTTTTCTCGGTCCAGATCCAGAAGCGGTTGCTCACTGCCTCCTTCCACACGGTCAACTTGAGTCTCCAGTCTCGACTCTCTCCCGTGCCGCTGCTGCCCAGCACAGGTGAGTTTTGACTTGCCTTCCGCTCGCTGGCCGCCGGCCGAGCTAGGAATGGAATGGGTAGTCCTCTGCTATCCGTTGCCGACCTGTACGTTCCAAGCGCTTAGTGCAGTGCTCTGCACATAGTAAGCGCTCAATAAATACTATTGAATGAATGAATCGCCCTCCCGTAGCTGAGACCGGTAGAGGACTGGAAACTCCCCAGGTGCCATCCTGAGAGGGTAGAGGCAGGACTAGGATAATAATGATAATTAAAACCTACAATTTGTGCTATTTGTTAAGCGTTTTGTACGAAGTGCTCTGCTAACCAGTGGGGCGGATATGATAATGAGGTTGGATGCAGTCACTGTCCCACACTGGACTCACAGTCTAAAGCAGAAGAAAAGGTGTTGGTAAGTAAGAGTTTAGACGTATAGATGGTGAACTTGTCTCTAGACTGTAAGCTTGTTGTGGGCAGGGACTGCGGATACCAACTCTATTGTACTGCCAAATGCTTGAAACAGTGTTTTGCACAAAGTAACACTCAGTAGATACCACTGAGGATGAGAGTAAGTGCTTAACAAATACCATATAAATAAGGCATCAAATGCCCACTTTTCAAAGAAGAAAACTGAGGCAAAGAGAAATTAAATAACTCCCCCAGCAGGTTGCCTGACTCCCTAACCCATGCTCTTTCTACTAGGCCACTCTGCCTCATTTGACTCAGCTGTGTGACTGTGGGTAAGTCACTTAACTTCTCTGTGCCTCCGTTACCTCATCTGTAAAATGGGGATGAAGACTGTGAGCCCCACGTGGAACAACCTGATTCCCTTGTGTCTACCCCAGCGCTTAGAACAGTACTCTGCACAGAGTAAGTGCTTAACAAATACCAACATTATTGACTAAGACTGGACTGAAGGGAAATTGGACAAATGTCAGGTATCTTACTTCTGGGGTAGATGGAGGATTGGCTGAAGTAGCCATGGGTGGCTAAAGAGATCTGCTCCAATGTCAGTCCAAACTCTGACCTCAGCGTCGCCTCACTGATCTCGGGGGGCTCTGTTGCCAGACGCCTCAGCCGGCAGCATGACGTCACGGGAATTTTCCCAGCTGGTTGAACACTCACCACTGTGATCCTTAAATGGCTAAAGGTAGGAAGCCGAGAGAGAAGGGAAAGAAGAAGAAGAAGGAAGAAGGAAAAGAAGAAAGAAGAGCATTTGTTAAGTGCTTACGATGTGTCAAGTACCGTTCTAAGCACTGGGGTGGGTACAAGCGAATCAGGTTGGACATAGTCGCTGCCCCACATGGGGCTCACAGTCTCAATCCCCATTTTTCAGATGAGATCACTGAGGAACAGAGAAGTGAAGTGACGTGCCCAAGGTGACACGGCAGACAAGTGGTGGAGCCAGGATTAGAATCCAGGTTCTTCTGACTTCCAGGCCCTTGCCCTCTCCATCAGACCATGCTGCCTTAGGCCACCTGCACTCCAACACGGGTGCTTGTTTGAGAGTGCCTCTGCCACTTACCTGCTGCCAGGCGCTTAGTACAGTGCTCTGCACACAGTAAGCGCTCAATAAATGCCACTGAATGAATGAATGAACGACCTGGGCCAAATCCCTTAACTTCTCTGTGCTTCAACTTCTGTAGACAGGCATCACTACCATCAAAATAGATAAATAGAACCATAGATAAATGCATATAATTAATAAAACAGAGTAATAAATAATATAGACAAATATATAGAGAAGCAGCGTGGCTCAGTGGAAAGACCCTGGGTTTAGGAGTCAGAGGTCCCGGGGTTTGATCCCAGCTCCGCCGCTTGTCAGGTGTGTGACTTTGGGCAAGTCACTTCACTTCTCGGTGCCTCAGTAACCTCATCTGTAAAATGGGGATGAAGACTGTGAGCCCCACGTGGGACAACCTGATCACCTTGTATCCCCCCAGTGCTTAGGACAGTGCTTTGCACATAGTAAGCGCTTAACAAATACCACCATTATTATTATTATTATTATTATTATACAGCTAACTGGGGGTAGGGAATGTGATTCCCAAGCTTTTAATATAGTGCTCTGCAAAGTCTAGGGACTCGACAAATACCACGGATGGATTTCCACTTCTGTAAAATGGGGATTCCCTACTTCTCCCTTTTACTTAAACTGTGAGCTCCACGAGGGACAGAGACTGTGCCTGACCTGATTATCTTGTATCTACCGACAAGTAGTACAGCACCTGGAAATCAGTGGTAAGAAACTCCCTACCACTGGCTTCAAAGCATTTAATCACCTTGACCTCTCCTATCTTAACGTGAGCTCATTACGGGCGTGGTCTGTGTCTGTTTATTGTTGCAGTGTACTCTTCCAAAAGCTTAGTAAGTGCTCAGTAAATATGATTGATTGAATGAATGAATCTTTTGCCCCTTGTTTATACAGTGGTATAAACGAGTGGTATTTACTGAGCACTGACTATGCCCAAAGCACTGTTCTCAGTGCTTGGGAGAGTACAACACAAGAGAATCAGCAGACACGTTCCCTACCCATAATGAATTTACACTCACCCACTTTCCCTCCCTCACTGCTATCTTTAACTGGTCACTCTCCTATGGCTCCTTTCCCTCTCCTTTAAAACACATCCATGTATCTCCTAAGATTAAAAACTCCTCTCTGGACCCTACTGACCTTCCAGATGGTAATCAATTAATCAGTGGTATTTATTGAGCACTTATTGTGTGCAGAGCTCTGTACTAAGTGCTTGGGAGAGTTCAATATAACAGACTTGGTAGGCACATTCCCTGCCCACAGATTTACAGCCTAGAGGGATTTACCCTATCTCCCCCCAACCATTTTTTTAATGGTATTTATTAAGGGGTTACTATGTGCCAAGCACTGTACTAAGTCCTGGAGTAGATACCACATAATCAGGTTGGGCACAATTCACATGCCATGTGGGGCTCATAGTCTTAATCCCCATTTTCCGGGTGAGGTAATTGAGACCCAGGGAAGTGAAGTGACTTGCTCAAGGTCACACAGCAGACAAACGGTGGAGCTGAGTCAGGCCCACTGACTCTCAGGCCTGTGCTCTTTCCGTTAGGCCACTCTGCTTCTCATAAGCCTCGCTGCCTTGAAAGAATCGTTCGCTCCTCCTGCCTCCGCTTCTTTTCTTCCACCTCCCTTCTTGACCCCTGCCATCTGGCTCCCGCCCCCTCCACTCCACGGAAACGGGTCTTTCCAAAATCAACAGCGACTCCTCTTTGGCAAATCCAACGGCTTCTCCTCCATCCTAATCCTCCTTGACCTCTCAGTTGCCTTTGACACAGCAGACCACCCCTTTCTCCTGAAAACAGTCAGATCTTTGCTGACACTGTTCCCTCCCTGTTCTTCTCCTGCCTCTCTGGCCGTTTCTTTTCCGGGCCTTTCTCCGGCTCCCCCCCTGCCTCCCACCGCCTAACTTTGGGGGGGTGTCTCAGGGATGATTCCGGGTCCGCTTCATTCTCCATTACACCCACTCCCATGAGGAGCTCACCTGCTCGCACAGCTTCACCTATCATCTTTACTCCAAGGGCTTCCAAATCCACCTCTCTAGCCGTAGCCTCTCTCTCCTGTAGATTGTAAATTCCTTGTGGGCAGGGAATGTCTGTTTATTGTTACATTGTACTCTCCCAATCACTTAGGACAGTGCTCTGCACGTGGTAAGTGCTCAGTAAATATGATTGACTTGACTGATCTCTCTGATTTCTTACTACAACCCAGCACACTCACTTCACTCCTCCAAAACCAACCTCCTCCCTATATTCATTCATTCAATCGTACTTATTGAGGGCTTACTGCGTGTAGAGCACTGTACTAAGAACTTGGAAAGTACCATTAGACAACAAATAGACACAATCCCTACCCAACAACGGGTTCACGGTCTAGAAGGGGGAGACACACAACAAAACAAAACAAGTAGACAGGCATCACCGACACCTCGTCCACATCCTGCCTCTGGCCTGGAACTCCCTCCTCCTTCATAGCACAGATCATCTCTCTACCCTACCTTTAAAACCTCATTAAAGTCATATTTCCTCCAAGAGTCCTTCTGTGATTAAAGCTTCATTTCCCCTACTACCTCTGCCTTCTGCACCGCCCTTGGATTTGTATCCCATAGTACTTAAGTGCATATCCATAATTCCTTTTAATGTCTGTCTCCCCATCTAGATAGTAAGCTCCTTGTAGGCAGAGAAATGACTACCAACTCTTTCATACTCTCCCAAGCACTTAGAAGTGTCCTCTGCACAAAATAAAAGCTCAATAAATAGGATTGGTTGGCACAAAGGCTTCACATATAGCACAGTTTTTAATAATGAGCCGTTTTTAATAACGAGCCTTCAAAAGCGCAGACTGTCTTGTTCCGCCACCGAGTTCAATTTAAGCCCATCACCAGATTGTCTGGAAAATGGACAGGAGGCTTTTTTTTTTCAAGCAAATAACCTGCCCAAACCATGATAGTTCTGTGTTGTTTGGCAAGAATATCACAGCCCCTTCAAAAGAGGACTTTGATTAGTATTCTGACGTTCCGAAGAAAGGAAAGAGCAAATGTTCCAGTGGAAATGAGTCTGGATTTAAAATAAATAATAATAATTGAGGTGTTTGTTAAGCGCTTCCTGTGTGCCAGGCTCTGTTCTGAGCTCTGGGGTCGATACAAGCAAATAGGGTCTGACACAGTCCCTGTAAAAGAACCCAAGACTGAACCTCACCCTAATAATAATAATTATGGTATTTGTTAAGCGCTTACTATGTGCATAGCACTGTTCTAAGCGCTGGGGTAGATACGGGGTAATGAGATTGTCCCATGTGGGGCTCACACTTTTAAATCCCCATTTCTACAGATGAAGTAACTGAGGCACCGAGAAATTAAGTGACTTGTCCAAGGTCACAAAGCAGACGAGAGGTGGAGCCGGGATTAGAACCCACGACCTCTGACTCCCAAGCCCGGGCTCTTTCCACTGAGCCATGCCGCTTCTCAATCTTCCTAATCTTCCTCGAACTGCTGAATGTCACAGTCTGGGAAATGTAGAGAAAGAAGTGGAAAATAAAAGGAAAAAATGGCTACAGAGCACGTTTTAAAAAGATTGGAAAGTTGGGGAAAGACTAAAGAGAAGAGAACAGATACAATCTTTTTTTGGACCGTTTAGTCGTTCACCTGCCGGAAGGCAGGGGACTGACTTTAGAAGAGCTCTGGGTGTTCTGAAGCTTGGGGATTCTAGGACTCAGTTATCAGGTCAGTGAATCCACAAGGGTGGAATGGATCGGGGTTGAAGGCGTGGCTCAGTGGAAAGAGCCCAGCTTGGGAGTTAGAGGTCATGGGTTCAAATCCCGGATCTTCCACTTGTCAGTTGTGTGACTGTGGGCAAGTCACTTCACTTCTCTGTGCCTCAGTTCCCTCATCTGTAAAATGGGGATGAAGACTGTAGGCCTCTCGTGGGACAACCTGATTACCCTGTATCTACCCCAGCGCTTAGAACAGTGCTCTGCACGTAGTAAGTACTTAACAAATACCAACATTATTATTATTGGGCTCTGAATATTCTGTGTAATCTTGGGGTGAGCAGGAAACCTGGCAGGCTTTGCCATTTCCATTAGTAGGTATTTTTGCTTCATTCATCCTGGATCACCAATCCCCCATTTAGACTGTGAGCCCATCACTGTGCAGGGACTGTCTCTATCTGTTGCCAAATTGTACATTCCAAGCGCTTAGTACAGTGCTCTGCGCATAGTAAGCACTCAATAAATACAATTGAATGAATGAATGAATGAATGAATGAATCCACCTCCAGAAGCAGCATGGCTCAGTGGAAAGAGCTTGGAGTCAGAGGTCGTGAGTTCGACTCCCGGCTCTGCCACTTGTCAGCTGTGTGACTGTGGGCAAGTCACTTCGCTTCTCTGTGCCTCACTTATCTCATCTGTAAAATGGGGATTAACTGTGAGCCTCACGTGGGACAACCTGACGACCCTGGATCTCCCCCGGCGTTTAGAACAGTGCTCTGCACAGAGCAAGCGCTTAACAAATGCCAACATTATTATTAACATTTCCTCTAAACAAGCCTCAAGTTAAGTGGTCTGATCCAACTAAATGCCCACTAAGCAAGGTCATGGTAGTGAGGACGTTGGGTAGGGGAGTGCAACGGAAAAAACAAAATGACATTTCTCTTTTCCTGCTGTTTAGCGAGGCGAGAGACGGCTGCTTGTTCTTGGACTATTTTTCTTGGATTTTTGCATCTCAAATCCATTATCTCAGCATCCCAACTGGGTAGTAGTAGTAATGATTGTAATATGGCAATGATCTCCCCTCCTCAGGATGGCAGCTGGAGAGTTTCCAGTCCTCTACCAGTCTCAGTTACTGGGGGAAGAGCCAAGCAGAGGCCTGTCCGTTCCATTCCCAGCTCGGCCGGTGGCGAGCGAGCGGCGGGCCGTCGGCTACGAGTCAAAACTCCCCCGTGCTGGGCGGCGGCGGCACGGGAGTCGAGGGCGAAAGACTCGAGTTGACGGCGCCGAAGGAGGCAGCGGTCAACAACTTCTGGATTTTGACCAAGAAAACTCAGCGGATCCACTACCGGAACGATGGCAGAGGGAGGTGGGGCTTTCTGGGAGAGACGTGTCCGTGGCGTCGCTAGGGATCAGAGACGACTCGATGGCATAAGACAAAAACAATAGTAATAATAATCATAGTAGTAAAAGTAGTAGAAATAATAGTAATAGTAGAATAATAGCAGCTCCAGCAGTAAGATTAATAATAATGATAAAGGATTTGTTAGGTGCTTACTCTTTTCCAGGCACTGTACTAAGCGCTGGGGTGGATACAAGCAAAACCTGGGTTGGTCACAGTCCCTGTCCCACGTGGGGCTCACAGTCTCCATCCCCATTTTGCGGAGGAGGTTGTTGAGGGAGAGAGAAGTGAAGTAAGCACTGGGGCAGATGCAAGTTAGTCAGGGTGGATGCAGCCCCCGTCCCACGAGGAGCTCACTCTCTTAATCTCCATTTTACGGATGAAGTAACTGAGGCCCGGAGAAGTGGAATGACTTGCCTAAGGTCATACAACAGAGAAGTGGCGGCGCCGGAATTAGAACCCATGACCTTCTGACTCCCAGACCTGTGCTCTATCCCAGTGCTCAAGGTCCCCCGGCGTGGCTTAGTGGAAAGACCACAGGTTTGGGAGTCAGAGGACATGGGTTCTAGTTCCGACTCTGCCACTTGTCTGCTGGGTGAACTTGGGCAAGTCACTTAAATTCTCTGTGCCTCAGTTATCTCACCTGTAAAATGGGGATTGAGACCGTGAACCACAGGTGGGACAACCTGATTACCTTGTATCTGCCCTATTGCTGTTGTTCTTGTCCGTCTCCCCCGATCAGACCGTAAGCCCGTCGAAGGGCAGAGACTGTCTCTATCTGTTACCGATTTGTACATTCCAAGCGCTTAGTACAGTGCTCTCCACATAGTAAGCGTTCAATAAATACTATTGAATGAATGAATGAACAGTGCTCGGCACATAGTAAGCGCTTAACAAATGCCATAATGGTAATCATTATTATGATTATTATTATTAAGTGGCAGAGCCGGGATTAGAACCCATGACCTTCTGACTCCCAGGCCTGTGTAGAAATAGTCATGTCTTGTCTTATGCCATCGAGGCATCTCTGACCCACAGTGACTCTATAATAATAATAATGATAATGTTGGTATTTGTTAAGCGCTTACTAGGTGCCGAGCACCGTTCTAAGCGCTGGGGGAGATAAGGGTAATCAGGTTGTCCCACGTGGGGCTCACACGCTTTTAATCCCCATTTTACAGACGAGGGAACTGAGGCACAGAGAAGTTAGGTGGCACGCCCACAGTCACACAGCTGACAAGTGGCAGAGCCGGGAGTCGAACTCATGACCTCTGACTCCGAAGCCCAGGATCTTTCCACTGAGCCACGCTCCCCTATCTCCATCTGCATTCGTTCAGATGGTGGATCCAGAGTTTTCTTGGTCAAAATACAGAAGCGATTGACCTTTTCCTCCGTCCGCTCAGTCCATCTGAGTCTCCGCCCCCGACTCTCTCCCGCGCCACCGCCGCCCAGCACGGGGGAGTTTTGACTCGTAGCCGACGGCCCGCCGCTCGCTAGCCACCGGCCGGGCTAGGAATGGAACGGACAGGCCTCTGCTCGACTCTCCCTCCCGTAGCCGAGACTGGTAGAGGACCGGAAACTGTCCGTGTCCGATCCTAAGAGGGGTCAGTAATAATAGTAGACTGTAAACTCGTTCTGGTCAGAGAAGATGTCTACCAACTCTGTTGCACTGTACGCTCCCGAGCACTTAGTACAGTGGTTTGCACACAGTAAGCACCCAAGAACTACCGCTGAGTGACTGATCGACTGATTGACACTCAAGAGGAACGGGCTCCAAGCTGTCATCAAATTTCATCGGTCACAGGGGAGATAGTGCTCGTGGATAGAGCACAGGCCTGGGAGTCAGAAGGTCATGGGTTCTAATTCCGGCGCCGCCACTTCTCTGTTGTATGACCTTAGGCAAGTCATTCCACTTCTCCGGGCCTCAGTTACTTCATCCTTAAAATGGAGATTAAGAGAGTGAGCCCTTTGTGGGACGGGGGCTGCATCCACCCTGCCTAACTTGTATCTGCCCCAGTGCTTAAAACACTGCTTGGCACATAATAAATGCTTAGTAAGTGACATAAATATTACCTCTATTATTATTATAAATAATAACATAACCTAATGTAAATATTACTTCTATTATTATTATATTCTAAAATATTACTTATATTATTGAGAAGCAGCATGGCTCAGTGGAAAGAGCACGGGCTTGGGAGTCAGAGGTTATGGGTTCAAATCCCGGATCTGCCACTTGTCAGCTGTGTGACTCTGGGCAAGCCACTTAACTTCTCTGTGCCTCAGTTACCTCATCTGTAAAATGGGGATTAAGACTGTGAGCCTCACGTGGGACAACCTGTTTACCCTGTATCTACCCCAGCGCTTAGAACAAGGCTCTGCACATAGTAAGCGCTTAACAAATACCAATATTATTATTATTATTATTACTTCCACCCCTTCTACTAGGGAGTGTGGTAGATTTATTAGGAAGCCTGGACATATTCATTATTCAAATACCTCAAGCAAATAATAATAATTTTGGGCTTGCAGTCTTAATCCTCATTTTACAAATGAGGGCCCAGAGAAGTGAAGTGACAGGTCCAAGGTTACACCGCAGACAAGTGGCAAAGTCCCGATTAGAACGCAGGTCCTTCTGACTCCCAGGCCTGTGCTCTTTCCCCTAGGGCATGCTGGAATGGGCCGCTTCCCGATGGACAATCCTGCTCTCCCGGCCCCTTTGGGATACAGACCTGCTACAAACCACTCCTGATCACTTTGAAGGATTTTGCCTGATTAACGTGCCACGGTTCCCAAAAGGCCCACCTGTCGTGTGGGGAACTGCGGACTTCCCAGCTCACCTGTTCTCCCAGAACTTCAGGTGGGCACACTTCAGCTCTCACCCGCCAGGGCTGGCTGCATCTGGGATCTTCTAGATTGTGATCCCGTTGTTGGGTAGGGATTATCTCTATTTATTGCTGAATTGTACTCTCCCAAGCGCTTAGTACAGTGCTGTGCACACAGTAAGTGTTCAATAAATACCTAAACCCATCAAAGGGCAGGGACTGTCTCTATCTGTTACCGATTTGTACATTCCAAGTGCTTAGTACAGTGCTCTGCACATAGTAAGCGCTCAATAAATACTATTGAATGAATGAATGAACGATCGAATGAATGAATCAAGGCTCCAGGTCAGAGAACCAACCAGTATGTCTCATGTGGTGAGAAGGTAATGATAATAATAACAATCGTGTTATTTGTTAAGTGCTTGACTACGTCCCAGGCACTGTACTAAGTGCTGGAGTGGATACAAGCAAATCGGGTTGGACACGGTCCTTGTCCGACGTGGGGCTCACACTCTCAATCCCCATTTTACAGACGAGGCAACTGAGGCCCTGAGAAAGCAAGTGACTTGCCCAAGGAAACCCAGCAGACAAGTGGTGGGGCCGGAATTAGAACCCATGACACCCAGGTCCGTGCTCTATCCACAACCCAGGCTCCCACCTGAGTCCTAAACCATAGCAGATAGTCGCCACGGTGACCCTAGCAACCCGATCGCTGCTCCTCACCACGACAGCAAGGCATCATCACTAAGCTGTGCCCCTCTTTGGCCTTAAATGTTTTGGGTGCATAAACATCTTGCACAATGTGTTGCTCCTCCTGCGGCCTACTTGCTCGTGGCAGTAATTGTGATGGTATTTGGTAAACGCTTACAGAGCACTGTATTAAGCGCTGGGAGAGACTACAAAAATGGGAATTAGCTTATGAGCTTATGATCTCCAGACTATAAGCTCGTTATGGACGGGGAACATGTCGTTTACTTCTTTTGTCCTCTCCCAAGTGCTTAGTACGGAGAAATACCACCGACTGATGGATGGATCAATGGTACCCATTTCCCCACTGAGATCCTGGCGGGCAGGGACAAGAGAATGTATTGAGCGTTGAGCAGACCTACTTTCAATTCCTGGGGTTGGTTCTGAGAGTCCCAAAGTCTTCGTGCCTGGACCGGGTTCTCGCATTTAGTGGACGGGCCGTGGGCCTGGAATCAGAAGGACCTGGGTTCTATTTCTAGCTCCACCACTTGTCTGCTGTGTGACCTTGAGCAAGTCACTTCACTCCTCTGGGCCTCAGTTACCTCATCTGTAAAAGGGGGATGAAGACGGTGGCAGTGTCCCATGTGGGACAGGGACTGTGTCTAATCCGATTTGCTTGTATCCACCCCAGTGCTTAGAACAGCGTGCATTGCATAGTAAATGCTTAACAAATGTCACAGTTATTATTATCACGTCACTGATGGGGGAATCCGTCATCATCCCTGGCTTTAAGACCCAGCAAGGCAAAGCTTCCATCTTTTAATAATGATAATAATAATAATAATGATGATAGTATTTGTTAAGTGCTTACTATGTGCCAAGCACTGTTCTAAGCACTGAGACAGATACAAGTTTATGAGGATGTCCCACGTTAGTCTCACAGGCTTCACCCTCATTTTACAGATGAGGGAACTGAGGCAAAGAGAAGTTAAGTGACTTGCCCAAAGTCACAGAACTGACAAGTAGTGGAGCAGGGATTAAAATCCACGTCCTCTGACTCCCAAGTCTGGGGTCTTTCCACCAAGTCACGCTGTTTCTCCGTCTTTTGGAGGGAGTCTACTGAAGAGATCCGCCAAGTAAATCTGCACTGGAGAATCCTAGCTCCAGCGCTCCGCAACCCCCCCTTCAAGTAGATTATAATAATTGAGGTACTTACTCAATCTCTCACTATGTGCTAAGCGCTTGGTGGAGAAGCCATTATCGGAACCCAGGGCCTCTGACCGCCAGGCCCATGCTCTGCCCACTAGGCCATGCTTCCGTCTTGTTTTATGCTGCCAAGTAGTTTCCGACCCACTGCAAAACCTTGGACACATCTCTCCCACGACGACCCACTTCCGTGTGCAGTCGTTCTGGTAGTGGATCCACAGAGCTTTCTAGGGCAAAATCCGGAAGTGGCTGACCGTTGCCTTCTTCCACGCAGTCGAGTCTCCGCCCCGGACTCTCTCCCGTGCCGCCGCTGCCCAGCACGGGGGAGTTTTGACTCGTAGCCGACGGCCTGCCGCTCGCTAGCCACCGGCCGAGCTAGGAATGGAATGGACAGGCCTCTGCTTGGCTCTCCCTCCTGTCCCCGAGACTGGCAGAGCACTGGAAACTCTCCAGGTGCAATCGTGAGAGGGGGGCCGTTTCGTAATGGAGGTTAAATACCTTTTCTTCCTCCGGCTTTCACTGAAGGCCTTTTGTGGGACAGGGACTGCTTCCAATCACAGAAGTAGCATGGCCTAGTGGATAGAACACGGGTCCGAGAAGGATTTGGTAACCCAGGCTCCGCATCTTGTCTGCTATGTGACCCTGGGGAAGTCACCTCACTATTCTGTGCCTCGGTTACCTCATCTATAAAATGGGAATTAAGATTTTGACCCACTAGGCCACACTGCTTAGGCAGAGAAGAGAGCTGCAGCATCTCTGAACAGACCCAGAGGCCAAATCATAATAATAACAAAGGAGTTGAGGGGAAATAAAACCCCTCTTCCTGTAGCTGAAAACTTCTGAAGTTAAAATTGAAACTCCTGGCCTTGATTTTCACTTAGGGCTTCCCGGCAGTTCAGTACCCTTGGCTGAAAGCTTTCGCTTTCTGTATTTGAAAATGTGGAATTATGAGCAAAGGGAGGTCCATGATTTACCAGACCCATTAAATAATCCAGTCCGCCCAAGGGCACGGATCAAGCTGAGATTGTCCTACAATGGGGGGCTGTGGCCTTTCCATAAACTGTTCTTTCATGTGTGGAGTTACTGGCTTTTGGGACTTTTACTGAATGTGTTTTACACCCTGTCTTCTAGTGGCTATAAGGGTTAGGGAGCATTAAGATTAAGATGGTTTTGGGGAGGCCAGAGTAGAATCCATTTAAGGGTACTCGGCTTCCAAAGTGTGCTAGCTGTAGAACCCCCTCCAAACCTGTGGGTTTGGCCTCTGAGATCAAATTCCAAACTTTTGATTGGTGCGAGTTCTTTTAACTCTTGGCAAACGGGCAGCTTCCTGTTTCTAAGAAAAAAGGCTTTTCAAAAGTCCCATTAAAGGGACCCCTGAGGAGCCCTGGACATTGTGTGGCTTTTGCAAAACAATATTTTGATGAGTTAAGTGTAAATGAATCAGAAACATATGGATTAAATTTCCCTTGAAATACACACGGGTTTAAAAATTGAGGGAAAATATGCCGGCCCGATGCTCTCGGGGATTTGCCGAACCCGGAGCGTTTGAAAAGTAGTTTGAGGTGTCTGACGAACTATGAATGTGTATATGCGGGCCCACCCACACCCATAACGGCAACAACAATCTCCAGCAAATTACTCCCCAGCACCCCTGATATTTCTGTCAGGGCAGTAGCGTTGCTCTCGATGTACCCAGCTTTTGGAAACCAAGAAATAAACTCCATCCAAACCCAGAGGGTCTAAGTTGTGCTGAACCAGCGTTGCCTAGTGGCTAGAGCACAGGCCTGGGAGTCGTAAAGGCTCTCGAGCAAGTCATTTCACTTCTCTTTGCTTCAGTTCCCTCATCTATAAAATGATGATGATGATGTTGATAGTATTTGCTAAGGGCTTACTATGTGCCTAGCACTGTTCTAAGGGCTTGGGTAGATACAAGGTAATCAGGTTGTCCCAGGTGGGGCTCACAGTCTTACACCCCATTTTACAGATTAGGTAACTGAGGGACAGAGCAGTGAAGTGACTTGCCCAAAGTCACAAAGCTGACCAGTAGCAGAGCCAGGATTAGAACCCATGACCTCTGACTCCCAAGTCTGGGTTCTTTCCACTAAGCCACACTGTTTCTGACTGTGAGCCCCATATGGGACAGGGACTGTGTCTGAAATGATTAGCTAGTGTGGACCCCAGAGCTTAGTACAGTGCTTAGCACAAAGTAAGCGCTTAACAGACACCATTAAAAAAATGCTGTAATGTACTATCAGTCGTGCTCCATCCTGAGGGGGAGGGAAGAAAGACACTAGCATTTTTTAATCGGTCCATGCTTATGAAGTACATCCTTTAGGACAGAATCAGGTCAGTTACTCAAGAGTAGTGACCTACCTGAAGCAGTCTGGGGCCTAGTTGGAGGACCTGAGTTCTAATCCCACCTGGTCATGGGTTCAACTCCTGGCTCTGCAATCTGTCAGCTGTGTGACTGTGGGCAAGTCACTTAACTTCTCTGTGCCTCAGTTACCTCATCTGTAAAATGGGGATTAACTGTGAGCCTCATGTGGGACAACCTGATGACCCTGTATCTCCCCCAGCGCTTAGAACAGTGCTTAACAAATACCATAATTATAATTATTATGATTACTGTGTGCAGGACACTGTACTAAGCTCCTCCCCCTCTCCCTTCCCCTCCCCTCAGCACTGTACTCATCCGCTCAACTGTATATATTTTAATTACCCTATTTATTTTGTTAAGGAGATGTACATCGCCTCGATTCTATTTATTTGCTATTGCTTTAATGAGATGTTCATCCATCTCCTTGATTCTATTTATTGCTATTGTTCTTGTCTGTCCGTCTCCCCCATTAGACTGTAAGTCCGTCAAAGGGCAGGGATTGTCTCTATCTGTTACCGATTTGTACCTTCCAAGCGGTTAGTACAGTGCTCTGCACATAGTAAGCACTCAATAAATACTATTGAATGAATACAACAGAGCTGGTAGACATGTTCCCTTCTCCACCATGAGTTTAGAAAGTAGGATGCGAAAGATTCCCAGTCTAATTATGCAGAGTTTCAAGCTTGAACATGTTTCCTGGAACAATTCACTCAGGACCCTTAGTTTTAATGCAAGTGAATACATAAATAGCCCCCTCAGAGTTCATCTCCTGGCTAAGGTGGCTTTGGTGACTGATTGCAGAAGAAAATCATTTCCGGGACGCAGATATAAATGTCCTAGGAATCAGGAGACCTGGGTTCTAATCCTGACTCTGCCACCTGCCTGCTGGGTAACCTTGGGAAAATTACTTGGGAAAGTCTCTCCCCATTTTAGACTGTGAGCCCGTTGTTGGGCAGAGATTGTCTCTATCTGTTGCTGAATTGTACATTCCAAACATTTACTACAGTGCTCTTCATAATAAATTAAGATAAGTTAATTAAGATAATTAAGATAACTTAATAAATGACAATGAATGAATGAGGTGATCTGGAGAAGGCACTAGGGCTCAGACACACTCCATACCACTGGAATCTCTTTGAGGGCAAGGGTCATGACTCTTACCTCCATTAAACTCTCATGAATTCCTAGCACAGTGCCGTGAGCAAAGTCGGTGCTCAGTTTGTTTGGAGAGCGGGAAGGCCGTGAAGCGGCATGGCCTAGTGGATCGAGCAAGGGCCTGGGCGTCAAGAGGACCTGGTTTCTAATCTTGACTCCGCCATTTGACTGCCATGTGACCTTGGCAGATCACTTCACTTTTCCGTGCTTCGGTTCCCTCAGTTGTAAAATGGGGATGAAGATTGTGATCCCCATGTGGGAGAGGGACTGTGTTCAATGTGACTAGCTTGGGTCTACTCCAGCACTTAGAACCTGGCATATAGTAAGCGCCTAACCAATACCATTTAAAAAAATGTGGAGAGTAGAGAAAGGGTTACAGGAAGACTGTGGGAGTTCACTCTGTAAGCCCACTGTGGGCCTGGAATGCGTCTGTTATATTGTTATATTGTACTTTCCAGAGCACTTAGTACAGTGCTTTGCACAGAGTACGTGCTCAGTGAATATGAATGATTGAGTGACTGTGGCGGAGAAGAAAATTGTCAAGACAGTCGGTCTAACAGTGTCCCATCTAATTAGAAGATGCTTTGTTTTTACGAGTCACATGTTTCTTACACTGAAATCCCTCACAACCATTTTTATGCAATACCAGAAAGTTTTCACAAAAAGGAGTCTCTCTTCCCCTTGTGATGAGGTATTTCACAGAAAGGTTTTGCCCTGTCAGTTAATTAGGGTGCAAGCTTTTTTTTCCAATTAATTAATCGATCTGTGATATTTATTGAGCGCTTATTGTGCACACAGCCGTGTATTAAGTGCTTGGGAGAGTACAACACCACAATACAACAGACACATTCCCAGGCCACAGGAGTTTACAGCCTAGTGGGGGAGACAGGCATTCATATAAATAAATAAATTCCGAATACGGACACGAGTCCTGAGGGCTGGGGAGGGGTGAGCTACTTTCTGAACTCTGCATGAATTCAGCTGCTGGCTGGCTCGGCCACTCGTCTGTTGCACGGCCTTGAGAAAGTCACTTGATTTCTCTGTTCCTCAGTTCTCTCATCTGTAAAATGGGGATTGCGAACGTGAGACCCATGTGGGACAGGGACTGTGTCCAACCCAATTTGTTTGACTCCCTGCCAGTGCTTAGTACAGTGCCTAACACACAGTAAGCACTTAACGAATACCAAAATTATATAATTATTATTATTATCATTATTATTATTGTTATTATCATCTGACCTAGGGGGTCCCCACTCAGGGTCACACCTAGAGAGTTTCCACTACTCTATCAGTCTTGACTATGGGAGGGAGAGTCAAACAGAAGCAAATCCATTCCATTTTCAGTTTGGGCAGGGGCTAGCCAGTGGCAGGCAGTCTTTTACAAGTCAAAACTCACCTGTGCTGGGCAGCAGCGGCATGGGGGAAGAGTCAAGGGCAGAGACTGGAGTTTACCTCATGGAAGGAGGCAGTGGTAAACAAGTTCCGTATTTTTACCAAGAAAACTCTATGGATCCACTACCAGAATGATTGCAGAGGAGGTGGGGAGTGCTGGGAGAGATGTGTCCATGCCATCGCTATGGGTCAGAGACGACTCGAAGGCATAAGACAAGACCTAGGAGTTAATTGGGAAAGGGATGAAAAATCACCACGCCTGAATAGTTGACACTCTTCTGGTCACAAAACTCTGGAGACGTAAGTATTATTACCCTCTCGTTGATCCCTTCTGATTTCATAGAATATTTGGACTTGTTTTTCTTGACGGTTTTGCCTCACCATTTATCTATGAAACATTCTGAAGTCATTATCACCGAATAGGATGACATCTATTAAGTAGGTGAGCTGATCAAATGCAGACTCTATCCCTTGCTCTGGCCAATAAGACCCTAGAGACCCGGGCGAATGCTCCAACTTTTAGATCATTTCATTGTTTTTCTCCAGGAGATTCCAATAACAGAAACAATCGAGTGGCTGAACAGGCTGGACTGGAAATTGGAAGCCAACTTGGCTAGTGGGATTCTGGGCTTCAGCCTGTTTTGACCTGGGGGTGGATAACAATGATCTAATAGGTCTTTTCCATCTCAGATTTCTCTGAACCATTGTTCATGGGAATACATGATTCAGGAGGTTAATACATATTTTTGTTTGCCTGTTCTACTGTTTCCTCTATTTGTTATATTTTACTTGGTTACTCTGAGAAGACAAATACATTATGCAAGTCGAAGGGCACGGAAAGGTCACAAACTCAACAGAACAGGGCCTCGTTTGAGGTAATGCAGTTAAGAAAGACTGAAGTGGTGACAGCCATAGCTCAAGAATAATGAACTGAAGACTCTTGAGGAGAAGTTGGGGGAAAACAAAAGGCCACCAGAGTTGTCTTTTGAACCCAGAGCTGTGCCGGTTGTTAGACTTTCAACATGCGATGGCTATGAGTGTAAGGGAGTGAAATACCAAAATATGGTAAGAAGAAATCAAGGAACTAGACAGTAGCTTCCTAGACGTTTTGAAGAGCAAGGGAAATTAAAGGTACCAGGTCAAAGGAGTTTAGTTTTATTTAAGCAGTGTGTGAGGAAGGTTAATTGAAGTGTGTTAACTCACTCCCAGATGTAGTTACCTTATCTGTAAAATGGGGATTAAGACTGTGAGCCCCACGTGGGACAACCTGATTCCCCTGTGTCTACCCCAGCGCTTAGAACAGTGCTCGGCACATAGTAAGCGCTTAACGAATACCGACATTATTAGTATCGGAGTGATTAGTATCTTTCTTTTGTCATGTTTAATGTAATCAATCATCTAGCCTTAAAGGCTGGGGTGTGAGAAACTCTGAGAAACTATAATGGTGACCAGAACTTGCCTAAAACCTTTAAGCCTTAGTGCGAATGGAAAACTTTGGGCTTATCAGCCAAGCCAGGATATTTATAATCTCCACTCCAAATATCAACCGCCCCCCTTGAAAAAAAATGAATTATTATGAGAAGAGGATGAATAATAAAAATAAGGAAAAATAATTTTAAAAAGTGTGATCATTTCAAGTGAGAGATACAGGCTTTAGCAACATTCATCTCTTAGCTATAGTAGCAAAAATCTGCCTCACTATTCTTAAAGTTTCAGAAGATGGTAGACTGTTATCCATACTTACTCAAATTCAAGGTTGATTCTGTTATCCTAAAAGTGAAAAAAGTTAAACTATTAAAAGAGGACTCTACTCTATAGATGTCCTTAAGAAAGTCCATTGGTTGCCCATCCACCTCCACAATAAACAAAAACGCGGCTTCAAAGCAGTCAATTACCTTTTCCCCCACTACCTCACCTCGTTATTCTCCTACTACAACCTAGCCTGCACATTTTGGTCTTTTAATGTTAACCTTGTCACTGTTCCTGGATCTCATCTATCTCACCTCCAATCCCTCATTCAAGTCCTGCCTCTGGCCTGGAATGCCCTCCCTCCTCAAATGGACAGACAATGACTCTCCCCTCCCTTCAAAGTCTTAAATTAGGACACAACTCCTCCAAGAGGCCTTCCCTGACTAAGCCCCCCTTTCCTCTTCTTCTACTCCCTTCGGTAGAGCCCTGACGTGTTGCCTTTATTCACTCCCCCTCACAGCCCCATGACACTCATGTCATTTACTTATAAATGACATGAAATGCCATTTATGAATGACATAAATGCCATTTATGAAAGGGAGTGAAATACCAAATATGGTAAGAAGAGATCAGGAACTAAATAGTAGCTTCCTAGTCATTTTATAGAGCAAGGGAAATTAAAGGTACCAGGTCAAGGGAGCTTAGTTTTATTTAAGCAGTCTGTGAGGAAGGTTAATTGAAGTGTATTAACTCACTCCCAGATGTGGTATAGGAGTGATTAGTATCTTTCTTTTGTCATGTTTAATGTAATCAATCATGTAGCCTTAAAGGCTGGGGTGTGAGAAACTCTGAGAAACTATAATGATGACCAGAACTTGCCTAAAACCTTTAAGTCTGTCATTTATTTATATCAATATCTGTCTCCCCCAATAGAACTGTAAGCTCATTGTAGGCAGGGAATGTGTCTGCTTATTATTATATTGTACTTTCCCAAGAACTCAGTACACTGCTCTGCAGCCAGTAAGCGCTCAGAAAATACGATCGAGTGAATGCATGCATGAATGAAAATGCATCCAAAACTTAGTATATAGAAGGGAAGGAGAAGGCACAGGAAAGGGGAAGGGGAAGGGAAAGGAATCCCCTTCTGTGTACAGGAAACGTGGTTGAATTGTTTTTAGCCATAGTGGTGATGACTGGTGTTGAATTATCCACCGGGTCTGATATCCCGGAACAGACTGGAAGCTCACTGTGGGCCTGGAATGTGTCTACTAACTCAGTTATATTGTGCTCTCCCAAACTCTTAGTGCTCAATAAGTATCATGGATTGATGGATGGAACAGACCACCTCTGTGAGACCTCATCGACATCCTGGCTTGATAAAATCTACAGCTAAAGTCACTTCTCAGTCAACCCACATTCAGGTTTATTAGCAGGTCAGGAAGTACTGATGCTTGCTTCCATGACAGGGCGGGGCATTTCAGATAAGGGTGTCAGGGAAGATCATAATCCAGTCAGATGAAGTTTAATAATGATGGTATTTGTTAAGCGCTTACCATGTGCCAAGCACTGTTCTAAAGGCAGGTCAGTACACACCCCCATTGTGTACCTCTATGAATCATACATATCCTACCGGGGCAGCTTTCAATGGAACAATAAAACTCTTCCTGTAGGCCAAATAATTATGCCCTTCTGGTCTGGATGAGTGAGAATGGGTCAGGCAAGAACCTGCCCAACTCTTAATTGAGCACTGTTTAGCATTTTACCCTTTAAAAGGGATTTTGAGAAATTGGAAAAGTTTCATAGGACCATGAATATGGTTAAAGGGCTGGAAAACAGACCTTGAAAGGAAAAACTGAGGAGCGTGGGCTGAGGGGTATATATCTATGATTCTATTAATCTCTTTTGATTGTATTGATGCCTGACTACTTTTTTTGTTTTGCTGTCTGTCTCCCCCTTTTAGACTGTGAGCCCATTGTTGGGCAGGGATTGTCTCTATCTGTTGCCAAATCTTACATTCCATGCACATAGTACAGTGCTCTGCACACAGTAAGTGCTCAATAAATATGATTGAAGAATGAGTGAATACTTGTCCAGGGCAAAGGAGGTTAAAATACAGAACAAAGATCACAATTATTAATATTTTTTTAGAAATTGGGAGGAATGAGGAGTGTGAGCTGAGGGAAAGTGGGAAAGAGAGACTATAAGTAAGAGGGAAAATGTTGGGAAAGAGTTCACAATCTTAATCCCCATATGACAGATATGGTAACTGAGGCACAGAGAAGTGAAGTGACTTGCCCAAGGTCACCCAGCAGACAAGTAGCGGAGCCGTGATTAGACCCTGAGAAGTAGCGTGGCTTAGAGGATAGAGCATGGGCCGGGAAGTCAGAAGGACCTGGGTTCTAATCCTGCCTCTGCCACTGGTCTGCTGTGTGACCTCGGACAAGTCACTTCACTTATCTTTGACTCAGTTTCCTCATCTGAAAAATGGAGATTAAGACTGTGAACCCAATGTGAGAAATAGACTGTGTCCGACCTGTTTAGCTTGTGTCTGCCCCAGTGCTTAGTACAGTGCCGGGTACATAGTAAAAGCTTAACGAATACCATCACAAAAGGTCCTTCTGACTTTCAGGCCCATGCTCTATCCACTAGGCCACGCTGCTTCTCTCCATAACAAACAAGTGTTGGGTGTGAGGAGAAATGGTGATCCACTGAATGCTTGTCACAAGGGAAGTGATGAATTCTGAGTAGTGCTTTAGGAAGATGCTTCTTGGCCGCTGGGGTAAGATAGGCTTGAATCAGGGACAACGGTAAGGAGATTGATGCAGTAATCCAGTTGGGAGATGATGAAATCACGAGGGGTTGAATCACAGTCGAGGCCAAAAGGGTGGAGAGAAAGGGGAGGATCTGGGAAATATTTTGGAAGAAAGAACAGCAGGATTTAGAGGCAGACTGGATGTGGGGGCGTGAAAAATGACACCAAGATTGGGAATTTCTGGGACACAGAGGATCAATAAATCAATAAATCAACTGATTAAGCATCTAGTGCTTGGCACATAGTAAGCGCTTAACAAATACCATTATTATCACTATTATTATTATTGTCTATTGTTTGCAGATCACTATACTGCCTTCCGGACATCTCTACTTGAATGACCCACAGACATCTCAAACTTAAAATGTCCAAATAGAATTCCTCATCTTCTCACCGAAATTCTATTCTTCCATTGACTTTCCCATCACTGTAGACAACACCACCATCCTCCCCTCTCACAAGCCCATAACCTTGGCATTATTCTTCACTCATCTTTCTCATTCAACCCATATATTCAATCTGTTACTAAATCCCGTCAGTTCTAGCTTTGCAACTTGTCTGGAATCCACCCTTTCCTCTCCATCCTTACTGTTCCCATCTATCATAAACTCACCATCTCCAAGCACTTACTGTATATCACTTTGACTATCACCTCAGCCTCCTTACTGACCTCCCTGGCTCCTTTCCCCACTCCGGTCCATACTTCACTCTGTTGCTAGGATCATTTTCCTAAAAAACATACAGCCCCTATCTTCCCATGCCCTAAAATCCTCCGGTGGTCACCCATCCACCTCTGCATTAAACAGAAACTACTCACCGTACCTCAGTCTCGTCTATCTCACTGCCAAGTCCTTGCTCTCCTCTCATCTCTGGTCGGAAACTCCCTCCCCCGTCATATTCGACAGAGCACTATTCTCCTCACCCTCGAAGTCACCCTAAAATCACATCTTCTCCAAGAAGTCTTCCTCCATCAAGTCCTTATTTCTTCTATTCCTGTTCCTTCCTATGTCACCTATGCACTCGGATCTATATTTTTTTAAACATTTGCTAGTCACCTCACCCGCAACCCCAAAGCATCCATGAACATATCAGTCAGTGCTCTGCACATAGTAAGCACTCAATAAATATGATTGAATGAATGAACGAATGAATGAATGAATGAATCAAGCAATCAGTGGTATTTATTGAGCGGTTTTTATATGCATGGAATCGTAATAAGTGCTTGAGAGAATATAATACACCAGAGTTGGTAGATGCATTTCCTGTCCACAAGAAGCTTAGAGTCAAAAAGGGGAGACAAACATTAATATAATAAATTACGGGCATATATGTAAGTACTGTGGGTTGAGGGTGGGGTGAATAGCAAGTGCTCAAAGGCTGGCTTCTGTTTTGCCTTGGCTTGCTCCCTTCGGTCTTCCCCCCTCCCAGCCGCACACTTATAATAACAATGATAATTATGGCATTTGTTAAGCACTTACTATGTGCCGAGCACTGTTCTAAGAGCTGGGGTAGATACAAGGTAATCAGGTTGTCCCACGTGGGGCTCACAGTCTCAATCCCCATTTTTCAGATGAGGTAACTGAGGCACAGAGAAGTTAAGCGGTTTGCCCAAGGTCACACAGCAGACAGGTGGCAGAGCTAGGATTAGAACCCACGTCCTCTGACTCCCAAATCCACTCTCTTTCCACTAAGACATGCTGCTTCTCATGTACATATCTGTCATTTATTTGTATTGACGTGTGTCTCCCCACCTCAATACCGTCAGCTCGTTGCGGGCAGGGAATGGATCTGTTTATTGTTGCATCGTACTCTCCCAAGAGCTTAGTACAGTGCTGTGCGTAAAGTAAGCGTTCAGTAAATAAGATCGAACGAATGAATGAATGGAGACAGATCCAAGTGCAGAAGTGATGCAGGAGAGAGAGGGAGTTGGGGAAGAGAGGGCATAATCGGGGAAGACCTCTTGGAGAAGATGTGACCTTATAAGACTTTGAAGCCGAGGAGTGTGGTGGTGTCGTATTTGAAGGATGGGGGAGTTTTAGGCCAGAGGGAGGATGTGGGAAAAGGGTCAACGGCGAGATAAATGAGATTGAGGTACTTTGAGGAAGCTAGAGTTAGAAAATCGAAATGTTTGGGCTGGACTCTAGTAGGAAATCACTGAGGTAAGGCAGTTCACCAGTCTGTCATTTATTTCAATGTCTGTCTCCCCCACTAGATTGTAGAAGCAGCGTGGCTTAGTGGAAAGAGCCCGGGCTTGGGAGTCAGAGGTCACGGGTTCTAATCCCGCCTCCACCGCTTGTCAGTTGTGTGACCTTGGGCAAGTCACTTAAGAGCACGGGCTTTGGAGTCAGAGGTCATGGGTTCGAATGCCGGCTCGGCCACTTGTCAGCTGTGTGACTTTGCGCAAGTCACTCAACTTCTCGGTGCCTCAGTTACCTCATCTGTAAAATGGGGATTAAGACTGTGAGCCCCACGTGGGACAACCTGATTCCCCTGTGTCTACCCCACTGCTTAGAACAGTGCTCTGCACATAGTAAGCGCTTAACAAATACCAACATTATTATTATTATTATTATTAAGCTGTTTGTGGGTAAGGATTGTGTCTACCGACTCTATCGTATTGAGAAGCAGCATGGCTGAGTGGAAAGAGCCCGGGCTTGGGAGTCAGAGGTCATGGGTTCGCATGCCAGCTCTGCCACTTGTCAGCTGTGTGACTGTGGGCAAGTCACTTAACTTCTCTGTGCCTCAGTTACCTCATCTGTAAAATGGGGATTAAGACTGTGAGCCCCGTGTTGGACAATCTGATTACCCTGTATCTACCGCAGCACTTAGAACAGTGCTCTGCACATAGTAAGCGCTTAACAAATACCCACATATTTATTACCCCATATTATACGTTACTCTCCAAAGTGCTTAGGACAATGCTCTGCACACAGTAAATTCTCAAAAAATACCAGTGAACGATTGATTGAGAGAGGTCCATAGAATTAATATTAATTCATCCCTGTCTTCAAGAATCTTACACCCTAATGGGAAAGACAGACACAAAAATAAATTCCAGAATGTCTAAGTGCTATGGGGATTGAAAGTACTTGAGTGCTTAGTCGGCATGGAAGTCTGAAGTAGAAATTAGTGGGGCTGGAAAATGCGGGAATAAGAAATTATGTGGGGAAAGCCTCCTGGAGGAGACGTAATTTCAAAAGGGGTTTGGAGAGGGGAAAGTTGTGATCCGTTGGCTATGAAGGGGGTGGGAGTTCCAGGATTGTGTGTGTGTGTGTCAGAGAGTGCACAGCGAGTAAGGCTTTTAAATTTTTAATGGTGTTAAGTACTTACTATGTGCCAGCCACTGTTCTAAGCGCTGGCGTAGATACAAGGTAATCAGGTTGGACACAGTCCATGTCCCACTGGCAGCTCACAGACCCAATCCCCATTTTACAGATGAGGGAACTGAGGCACAGAGAGGTGAAGTGACTGCCCAAGGTCACACAGAAGACAAGTGGCGGAGACAGATTTAGGACCCTTCTGACTCCCGGGCTCGTGCTTTAACAACTAGGCCAAGCCCAAGTTGGGCTATAGCGGGAAAAGGGAATGAATACTTAAGAAGAGAAAAATTGACAGAGTGCCTTAAAGCCAATGACCCGGAGTTGCTGTTTGATGGGGTGATGGATGCGTAGTCACTGGAAGTTTTTGAGGAGTGGAGAGACGTGTACAGAAAGTAATGGTTTTTAGAAAAATGATCTAGGCGGCGGAGTGAAGTACGAACTGGAGAGGGGAGAGAAAAGAGGCAGGAAGGTCAATGAGGAGGCTGATGCAGTAGTCAGGGTGGGATAGGATACGTGTATAGTCCGGCATGGTGGTTGTTTGGGAACTCCCTCCCTGCCCAAATCTGACAGACCGCAGCTCTCCCCGCAGTCCAAACCCTTCTTCCATCCGACCTCCTCCAATAAATCTTTCCCTGATGAATTTCCCAGTACCCTAAGCCACGCAGACCCGTCGGCCATCTTGGAGAGTTGTAATTTGAATCCAGTGGTGCTTCGGGTGGGAGTTTAAAGCAACGGAGGTGGAGGGAGAGCCATCTGGTAACGATGAGCTCCAGAAGGCTGATAGGGATGTAAGACGGTGCTTTTCCAGGGTAATCAAGAATGGCAAAGAAAAAGTCCCCGCAGACTCATTCCAACACTTGGTACATCTGGGTCTAATTGTGGTTCGGGTCCCGGAGGGTCTGACTGTGGTAGGGTCTGTTCAGATCCAAATGGGACAAAAGCCAGGACACCGAAGTTGGATTCTTTAGAGGAGAGTTGGGGAGAGGGAGGCGAGGCGAGTAGCTTCTCCTATCGACTCTCCCCTCTACGTCACCTTGTACTCGGCCATGTAACCCTCAAGCACTTGGATACCCACCCCGGCCCCACATTCCTGAATTCCGTATCCTTATACACTAGTGCTTCCCTGCCTGGCTCCCCCTCTAGACTGTAAGGCCGGGAATGTGTCTACCAACTCTGTTCCATTGTATTCTTCCAAGAGCTTACGACAGTGCCCTCCTCCCCCGTTTAGACCGTGAGCCCGGTATTGGGCAGGGATTGTCTCTGTTGCCGAATTGTACATTCCAAGGGCTGAGTTCAGTGCTCTGCACGTAGTAAGTGCTCAAGAAATACGATTGAATGAATGAATGCTCACAGTAAGCGCTCAATGAATGCAATTTTTTAAAATGGTATTTGTTAAGCACTTCCTGTGTGCCAAAACTTGTTCTAAGTCCTGAAGTGGGTACTAATTAATTAGGTCACTTAATCAGACCCCTATACCCCATGGAGCTCACAGTCTAAGTAGGAGAGAGAACAGGTATGCCGATTAGACAGTTGAGGGAAACTGAGTCACAGAGCAGTGAAGTTACTTGCCCGAGGTCACACAGCAAGCAATTGGCAGAGCCGGGATTAGAACCCAGGTCTTTCTGACTCCCAGGCCCACGCTCTATCCACTAGACAACACTGCCTCTTGATTGATGATTGACTGATGATATTTAGGATGAGGGAGTATTATGATTTAATATAGTGCCAAAACTCTGTTTTTCATGTTGTTTTCTACCTTCTTCCTGAGAAGGTCCAGGATATGACACTGGAGCAAAGTTCTCCAGTAGCTACCCCAAGAAGAATTGATGACTCCAGGTTTCTCTGGTTCTGACTGAGTGCTCTCCAGGACAAGAGGCCAAATCATAAAAATAATAACAATAATACTAATAATGATGATGATGATGGTATTTGTAAAGCAGTTACTTTGTGCCAGACACTGCACTAACAGTCTTCCAAGGCAGGAGGAAGGGCTAAACCTGTTTTGTTAGGGTCAGAACACCTTGGTCCAAAGAGTCTCTCTTTTTTGTGTGTGATATTTAAGTGCTTACTATGTGCCAGATGTTGTTCATTCATTCTTTCATTCATTCTTTCAGTTGCATTTATTGAGTGCTTACTAAGTGTTCTAAGCACTTGGAAAGTACAGTTCAGCAATAAAGAGAGACAATCACGGCCCACAACAGGTTTACAGTCTAGACGGGGGAAGACAGACATCAAAACAAGTAAGCAGGCATCAATATAAATAAATAGAATTACAGATGTATATACACATCAAAACAGATAAACGGGCATTAATGGAAATAAATAGAATGTAGATATGTACATATAAGCACAAGTGCTCTGGGGCTCAGGGGGTAGAGCAAAGGAAGTGAATCGGGGCAACACAGAGGGGAGGGGAAACTGAGGAAAGGGAGGCTTAATCTGGGATGGCCTCTTGGAGGAGGTGAGCCTTCAGGAAGGCTTTGAAGGGGGGAAGTGGGATTGTTTGGTGGATTTGAGGAGGGAGGGCATTCCGTGGGCCTAGGGTCGATCACGGGACAGGCAAGAACGACACACACTGAGGAGGTTAGCAGCAGAGGAGAGGAGTGTGCGGGCTGGGATGTAGAAGGAGAGAAGAGAGGTGAGGTAAGAGGGAGCAAGGTGATGGAGAGCTTTGAAACCAATAGCGAGGAGTTTTTGCTTGATTCAGAGGTTGATAGGCAACCACTGGAGATTTTTGAGGAGGGGGTTGACATGCCCAGAACATTTCTGTAGAAAGATAATCCAGGCAGCAGAGTGAAGTGGGGAGAGCATGGGAGGCCAGAAAGGAGACTGATGTAGTAATTCATCCTGGATAGGATGAGTGATTATAATAACATGGTAGCGGTTTGGATGGAGAGGAAAGGGCGGATCTTGGCGATGTTGTGAAGGTGAGACCGGCAGGCTTTGGCGATAGCTTGGATGTGTGGGGTGAATGAGAGAATGGAATCAAGGATGACACCAAGGTTATGGGCTTGTGAGACGGGAAGGATGGTTGTGCCACCTACAGTGACAGGAAAGTCAGGGAGAGGACAGGGTTTGGGAGGGAAAATAAGGAATTCTCTGGACGTGTTGAGTTTGAGGTGGTGGGAGGGCATCCGGGTGGAAATGTCCTGAAGGCAGGAGGAGATGCGAGCCTGGAGGGAGGGAGAGAGAATTAGGGAGGAGATATTGATGTGGATGTCATCCTCGTAGAGGTGATAACTGAAGCCTTGGGAGCAAATGAGTTCTAAACACTGTCTTAAATTCTAAGCACTGGGGTAGATACAAGCTGATCAGTTGGACACAGTCCATGTTCTACATTCATTCATTCAATCATATTTATTGAGTACTTGCTGGGTGCAGAGCACTGTACTAAGCGCTTGGGAGTGTACAATACAGTACATTTTCTGCCCACAACAAACTCATGAATCTCACAATCTTAAACCCCATTTTACAGAGGAGGCCTTGAGAAGTGAAATGAATTGCCCGAGGTCATGCAGCAGACCAATGGCAGAGCTGGGATTCAAACCCAGATTCATTTATTCATTCATTCAATCATATTTACTGAGCGCTTACTGTGTGCAGAGCACTGTAGTAAGTGCTTGCAATGTACAATTCGGCAACAGATAGAGACAGTCCCTGCCCAACAGTGGGCTCACAGTCTAAAGCGGGAGACAGACAGCAAAACAAAACAAGTAGACAGGCATCAATACCATCAAAATAGATAAATAATAATAATAATAATAACGTTAGTATTTGTTAAGCACTTACTATGTGCCGAGCACTGTTCTAAGCGCTGGGGTAGACACAAGGGAATCAGGTTGTCCTACGTGGGGCTCACAGTCTTAATCCCCATTTTACAGATGAGGTAACTGAGGGACCGAGAAGTTAAGTGACTTGCCCGAAGTCCCACAGCTGACAAGTGGCCGAGGTGGGATTCGAACCCATGAGCTCTGACTCCAAAGCCTGTGCTCTTTCCACTGAGCCACGCTGCTTCTCTATGATTCTAAATAGAATCACAGATAAATACGCATCATTAATTAAATAGACTAATAAATAATATATACAAATATACACAAGTGCTGTGGGGAGGGGAAGGGGGCAGAGCAGAGGGAGGGAATACGGGGAATGGGGTGGGGGGCGCAGAGGGAAAGGGAGGGCACAATCTGGGAATGCCTTCTGGAGGAGGTGAGCTCTCAGTAGGGATTTGAGGAGGGAAAGAGAGTTAGTTTGGCGGATTTGAGGAGGGTCGGTGGTAGGATGTGGGCCGGGGTCGACGGCAGGAGAGGCGAGAACGAGGCCCAGTGAGGAGGTGAGCGGCGGCAGAGGAGCGGAGCGTACGGGCTGGACTGGAGGAGAGAAGGGAGGTGAGGGAGGAGCGGGCACGCTGCTTCTCATGTCTCCCTTCCACTTAGACTGAGCTCCTCAAGGGACGGGGACTGTGTCCGACCTAAATATCTTGCACCTACCCCAGCACTTACCACAGTGCTTGGTATAGAGTGAATGCTTAATCAGTGCTATATTGATCATTCATTCATTCATTTTTCATTCATTCAATTGCATTTATTGAGGACTTACTGTGTGCCAAGCACTGTACTAAGGGCTTGAGAGAGTACAACAAAACAATCAACAGATAGATTCCCTGCCCACAACAAGCTTACAGTCTAGATAAAGAGCACGGGCTTTGGAGTCAGAGGTCATGGGTTCGAACCCCGGCTCTGCCACTTGCCAGCTGTGGGACTTTGGGCAAGTCATTTCACTTCTCGGTGCCTCAGTTCCCTCATCTGGAAAATGGGGATTAAGACTGTGAGCCCCACGTGGGACAACCTGATTCCCCTGTGTCTACCGCAGCACTTAGAACAGTGCTCGGCACATAGTAAGCGCTTAACAAATACCAACATTATTATTATTATTAGTCTAATAATCCGACATGACGCTTAGCATCTTCATGTCGATTTGCCTCCTTTCAGCGGGTGATCCATTGTGTTGACAATTGACCAGAGTCTTAAAACAGCCACTGTGGCGATAACGATATGCATTTGAGCACTGAGCACATTAAAGGAGCAGTGTGGCTCAATGGACAGGCCTGGGAGTCAGAAAGTCTTGGGTCTCTACCACTTGTCTGCTGCGTGACCTTGTGCAAGTCACTTCACTTCTCTGCACCTCAGCGACCTCTGTAAAATGGGGATTGAGACTGTGAGTGCTGTGCGCAGAGCACTGTGTCCGATTGACTTGTACCCACCCAAACGCTTAGTAAAGTGCCTGGCACGTAGTAAGCACTTAATAATGTTGGTAGTTGTTAAGCGCTTACTATGTGTAGAGCGCTGTTCTAAGCGCTGGGGGAGATACAGGGTAATCGGGTGGTCCCACGTGAGGCTCACAGTTAATCCCCATTTGACAGATGAGGGAACTGAGGCACAGAGAAGTTAAGTGACTTGCCCACAGTCACACAGCTGACAGGTGGCAGAGCGGGGAGTCGAACCCATGACCTCTGACTCCGAAGCCCGTGCTCTTTCCCCTGAGTCACGCTGTTTCTCTATGATTCTAAATAGAATCACAGATATAGACGCATCATTAATTAAATAGACTAATAAATAATATATATAAATATACACAAGTGATGTGGGGAGGGGAAGGGGGCAGAGCAGAAGGAGGGAATTTGGGGGATGGGGTGGGGGGGCAGAGGGAAAGGGAGGGCACAATCTGGGAAGGTGCTTAAGTGCTATTTCACTTAACAAATACCACAATTATTGTGAATGGCTAGAGATATCAAGCAGGGCCCTGGGAGTCAGAAGATCGTGGGTTCTAATCCCGGCTTTGCCTCATGTCTGCTGTGTGACCTTGGGCAAGTCCTTTCACTTCTCTGGGCCTCATTTACCCCCTCCGGAAAATGGAGATTGAGAATGTGAGCGCCACGTGGGACGGGGACTGTGTCCAACCCAGTTTTTGCTTGTATCCACCCCAGCGCTTAGTACAGTGCCCGGTCTATAGTAAGTGCTGAACAAATACCGTTATTATTATTTTCATGAACTAATGTTAGCACTCCCCTTTCCAGCTGGCCAGCAGAACCCAGTGCGGCCTTTGAGCGGAGAAGGAGCCAAGTCACCCCAGTGGCCAACCGGGCGCCCAGAGTGGGATCCTTTAAGCGAAATTCCTTCAGCTAAGACTCAAACCAAGGTTTTTCTGATCCCAACTCAGCTCTCCCTAAAAAGGGATCCTTCTCTATACCGCTTGAGCTGGATTGATGTGTGTTCAACTTGTTTCAGATTTGTTCTTTCTTTCTTTATTTTTTAAAAAGTGTTATGCTAGTTATGAGAAAGTGGCTTAGGGAGGTTTGGATCTGTTATTGCTAAATATGACTCACTGTTTCACAGGCTTAAAGAGAGAAGCCTGGGTCATGGTGGGTGGTGGAGACTAGGAGGATGACTGTGAGGCTGGGGGATTGCTGAGGGGCTAGGAGGAGGTCTATGAGGCTAGAGGAGGTGCTGAGGGGCTGCAGAGAGTGCTGAGGGGGCTAAGGGGAGTGCTGAGGCGTTACGGGGAGTGCTGAAGGACCTAAGGGGAGTGCCGAGGGGCTAGGAGGATTGCTGAAGGGGCTAAGGGGTGTGCCGAGAGGACTGGGATTGCTGAGAGGCTAAGAGGGAGTGCTGTGAGGCTAGGGGAAGTGCTGAGGGGCTAGGGAGATTGCTGAGGGGCTAGGAGGATTGCTGAAGGGGCTAAGGGGAGTGCTGAAGGGGCTAAGGGGAGTGCTGAGAGGACTGGGATTGCTGAGGGGCTAAGAGGGAGTGCTGTGAGGCTAGGGGAAGTGCTGAGGGGCTAGGGAGATTGCTGAGGGGCTAGGGGGAGTTCTATGAGGCTAGGGGAAGTGCTGAGGGGCTACGGAGAGTGCTGAAGGGGCTAAGGGGAGTGCTGAGGGCCTGGGAGGATTGCTGAAGGGGCTAAGGGGAATCCCGAGAGAACTGGGGTTGCTGAGGGGCTAAGAGGGAGTGCTGTGAGGCTAGGGGATGTGCTGAGGGGCTAGGGAGATTGCCGAGGGGCTAAGGAGAGTGCTGAGAAGAGTAACAAAGGGGACTGCTGAAGAAACTGGGGGAGTGCTGAGGGATCTAGGGAGGGTGTTGAGGGAACTAGCAGGCAGGATGAAGAGGCTAGGAGGATTTTTAAGGGGGCTAGGACAAGTGCTGAAGGGGCTGGGAGAGTGGTGAGGGGACTAGGGGGAGCGCTTAGGAGCCTACTGGGAGAGCTGAGGGAATTAGGGGGCGTGCTGAGGGGGCTAGAAAATGGCTGAAGGGACCGGGTGACGTTCTGAGGGAACTACGGGGAATACTGAGGGCAATGGGGCAGTGTTGAGGGGCCTGGGGGAGAGCTGAGGGGACTGAGGGGGAGAGCTGATGGGGCTAGAGGAGTGTGGATGAGGTCAGGGGAAGTGCTGAGGGGGCTACGGGAAGTGCTGAAAGGGCTGGAAAATGGCCGAAGAGACTCCGGAAAATTCTGAGGGAACTAGGGAAGCAGCGTGGCTCAGTGGAAAGAGCCCGGGCTTGAGACGCAGAGGTCATGGGTTCGAATCCCAGTTCTGCCACTTGTCAGCTGTGTGACTGTGGGCAAGTCACTTCACTTCTCTGGACCTCAGTTACTTCATCTGTAAAATGGGGATGAAGACTGTGAGCCCCATGTGGGACAGCCTGATCACCTTGTATCCCCTAGCGCTTAGAAAAGTGCTCTGCATGTAGTAAGCGCTTAACAAATACCAACGTTATTATTATTATTAGGGGGAGTACTTAGAACAGAGCCCAGGGCTTAGAACAGTGCCCAGCACTTAGAACAGTGTCTGGCACGTAGTAAGTGCTTAACAAATATCATAATTGTTATTACTGAGGGGAGTGGGGGGGTGCTGAGTGGACTAGAGGGAGTGCTGAGAGGGCTGGAAAATGTTGAACCTTCGAATCAAGCAAAAGCTCCTCACGATTGGCTTCAAAGCTTTCCATCACTCTGCCCCCTCCTCCCTCACCTCTTTTCTCTCCTCCTGCCCAGCCCACACACTCCGCTCCTCTGCCGCCGCTAACCTCCTCAGTGGGCTTCGTTCTCACCGGTCCCACCGTCGACCCCTGGCCCACATCCTCCCTCCCTCCTCACATCCTCCAAATTAGCACACTTCCCCCCTTCAGAGTCCAACTGAAAGCTCAGCTCTTCCAGGAGGCCTTCCCAGACTGAGCCCCCCTTTCCTCTGCTCCTCCTTTTCTCCCCATCGCCCCTATTTCCTCCCTCTTCTCTACCCCTACTCCTTGCCCCACAGCACTTGTGGATACAGGTACATATTTATTATTCTATTCATTTTATTAATTATATATCTATAATTCCATTTCTTTACATTGATCCTACTGATTCCAGTCCACTTGCTTTGTTTTGTCCTGTAGTCTGTCTCCCCCCTTCTAGACCGTGAGCCCGTTGGGTTGGGATGGTCTCTATTTGTTGCCAAATTGTACTTGGACAGTGCTCTGCACACATGGCTCAGTGGAAGGAGCACGAGCTTGGGAGTCATAGAGGGATTAGAACCCATGACCTCCGCCGCTTGTCAGCTGTGTGACTTTGGGCAAGTCACTTCACTTCTCTGCACCTCAGTTACCTCATCTGTAAAATGGGGATTAAGACTGTGAGTCCCATGTGGCTCAGTCTGAAAACACTATATCCCCCAGCAGCACTTAGAACGGTGCTTTGCACATAGTAAGCGCTTAACGAATACCATCGTTATTAATAATAATAAACACGATTGAATAAATATGATTGAATAATGCCGAAGGGTCTGGGGAAAGTTCTGTGGGAACTAGGGGGAGTACCGAGGGGACTGGGGGGGTGCTGAGGGGGGTCTATGGGGAGAGCTGAGGGGCCTAAGGAGAGAGCTGAAGGGATAGGGTGGGAGGGGGAGTGCTGAGGGGCCTGGGGGAAAACTGAGGGGACTAGAGGGAGTGTGGAAGACGTCAGGGGGAGTGTGGAAGACGTCAGGGAGAGTGCTGAGGGGATTAGAGAAATTGCTGAGGGAACTAGGGGAATTGCTGAGGGAAATCTGTTTGGCACCATCACACAGATGAATCTAGACTTATTAGTTTGGTGGCCTAGATACATTTACTGCTGCTGTTTCAGAAACTGTGGGATAGTGAATAGTTATACTATAATAATAATAATAATGTTGGTATTTGTTAAGCGCTTACTATGTGCAGGGCACTGTTCTAAGCGCTGGAGTGGATACAGGGTGATCAGGTTGTCCCACGTGAGGCTCATAGTCTTAATCCACGGAGAAGCAGCGTGGCTCAGTGGAAAGAGCATGGGCTTTGGAGTCAGAGGTCATGGGTTCGAATCTCGGCTCGGCCACTTGTCAGCTGTGTGACTGTGGGCAAGTCACTTTACTTCTCGGTGCCTCAGTGACCTCATCTGTAAAATGGGGATTAAGACTGTGAGCCCCACGTGGGACAACCTGATTCCCCTCTGTCTACCCCAGAGCTTAGAACAGGGCTCGGCCCATAGTAAGCGCTTAACAAATACCAACGTTATTATTATTATTATTAATCCCATTTTACAGATGAGGGAACTGAGGACAGAGAAGTCAAGTGACTTGCCCACAGTCACACAGCTAACAAGTGCCAAAGTTGGGATTCGAACCCATGACCTTTGACTTCCAAGCCCGGGCTCTTTCCACTGAGCCACGCTGCTACTGCTGATAACAACAACAACAATAATAATAATGACAGTTGTTAAGTGCCCACTATGGGCTAAGCATTCTACAAAGCACTGGATTAATTCAAGATAATCAAGTCCTACATGGGGCTCATAGTCTAAGTAGGAGGGAGAACAGGCATTAAATCACCATTCTAGAGATGGGAAAACTGAGGCACAGAGGCATTGAGAAGGAGGGCGGCTTAGTGGAAAGAGTAAGGACTTGGGAGTCAGAGGTCTTGGGTTCTAACCCCGGCTCCGCCACTTAATAATAATAATGTTGGTATTTGTTAAGCGCTTACTATGTGCAGAGCACTGTTCTAAGCACTGGGGGAGACACAGGAGAATCAGGTTGTCTCACGTGGGGCACACAGTCTTAATCTCCATTTTACAGATGAGGTAACTGAGGCACAGAGAAGTTAAGTGACTTGCCCACAGTCACACAGCTGGCAAGTGGCAGAGCTGGGATTCGAACTCAGGACCTCTGACTCCAAAGCCCGTGCTCTTTCCACTGAGCCACGCTGCTTCTCCTGTGTGACCTTGGGCAAGTTACTTAACTTCTCTGTGCCTCAATCACCTCATCTGTAAAAATGGGGATCAAAAAAAAAAATGTGAGCCCCACGTGGGACAATCTGATCACCCTGTATCCAACCCAGCACTTAGAACAGTGCTCTGCACATAGTAAGCGCTTAACAAATACCATAATTATTATCATTATTATTAAGAGAATTGCTCAAGGTGACACGACAGGCAAGAACTGGGGTCAGAACCCCGGATTGTGAGAGATGCTTTGAAAGCAGTCAAGACCAAAACCTTAATGGTGCTTGGGATTCTATCATACAGGAGAGAAACTTCAGTGTGGGGAAAACAGTCCCGGTAATAACTAACACAACTGAGAAATAATTGAGGAAGCAATGTTTCCGGTCACGGTCAGTGTCCAACCTGATTATCTTCTAACTACCCCAAAAGTTAACACAGTGCTTGATACAGGAAATACTTTTTATAACTTAATGAAAAGCAAGGTTGGGTTATTTCTGTAAAGAAATTCATTCATTCATTCAATCACATTTATTGAGCGCTTACTGTGTGCAGAGCACTGTAATAAGGGCTTGGAAAGTACAATTTGGCAACAGATGGAGATAATCCCTATCCAACAACAAGCCTATAGTCTAGAAGGAGGAGACAGACAACAAAACAAAACAAGTAGACAGGCATCAGTAGCATCAAAATAGATAAATAGAAGTATAGATATATACTCATCATTAATAAAATAAATAGAATAATAAATAAGTATAGATATAGACAAGTGCTGTGGGGCAGGGAAGGAGGTAGAGCAGAAGGAGAGAGTAGGGTATTGGGGAGGGGAGGAGGAGCAGAGGAAAAGGGGGGCTCAGTCTGGGAGGGCCTCCTGGAGGAGGTGAGCTCTCACTAGGGCTTTGAAGGGGAGAAGAGAGCTAGAAGTCGGAATCCTAATATTGCAGTGAGCTATAAACCCATTTATTTTCAACTGACCAAGAGTGAGCTCCTTCTTTTCTCCTGTTTTCTTCTTTTAGTGTTTTGGCCACTTGGAAAATGAACAAGAAATGATTTTGTATTAGTGCTATAAATGATAGTAGTAGGCATTGTGGCAATAATAGAGTTTGCCGAATGCCCACCTGGTGCAATACATGGTGCTAAATGTTTGGGAAGTACAGGGTAAAGAAGTAACACATTCCTTGCCCAGAAGTAGAGAAGCAGAGCAGTCTAGTGGATAGAGTACGGGCCTGGGAGTCAGAAGGACCTGGTTTCTCATCCCGGCTCCATCGCTTGTCCGCTGTATGACCTAGGGCGAGTCACTTCACTTCTCTGTGACTCAGTTATCTCTTCTGTAAAATTGGATGAAGACTGTGAACTCCATGGGGGACAGGGATTATAGCTTGCCTGATTTACTTGTATCTGTCACAGTGCTTAGAATGGTGCTTGACACATAATAAGCTCTTCATAAATACTGTGGAAAAAGTAGCTAACAGTCTAGAGGGGGAGATGGATGTTAAAAACACTTCTGGGTATGGTTATGTGCGGTGGGGCTGAAGGTGGAGGGAATGAAGGTCCAAATGCAATGGCAACACAGGAGTGGGAGAAGAGGAAATGAGGGATTAGTCAGAGAAGGCCTCTTGGAGGAGATGGCGTTGAAGATGGGAAGAGTGATCGTCTGTTGGCCAAGAAAGGGGAGAGAGGAGAGGGGAACTCCAGGCCAGAAGTGGGGGAGTTCCAGACTAGAGGGAGGAAGTGGAGGAGGGAGTTTCAGGCCAGAGGGATAATGTGGAAGAGAGAATTCCAGGCCAGAGGGATGACATATTTGCTAAGTGCTTACCACATGCCAGACACTGTTCTAAGTGCTGGGATAGACACAAGGTAATCAAAGTGGACACAGACCATGTCCCACATGGGGCTCACAGTCTTAATCACCATTTTACAGATAAGGTAAGTGAGGAACAGAGAAGTATGTGACCTCTTGCCCAAGGTCACACTGCTGAGAAGTGGTGAAGCTGGGATTGGAGCCCAGATCCTTCTGACTCCCAGGCCCATGCTTGGAGGATGTGGAGGACAGACTTCCAGGGAAGAGGGAGGATGTGGAGGAGGGAGTTCCAGGGAAGATGTGGAGGAGGGAGTTCCAGGCCAGAAGGAGAAGTGGAGGAGAGAGTGCAAGGCCAGAGGGAGAAACAGTATTACTTAGTGGATAGAACAGGGTTCTAATCCCGGCCTCACCACTTTGCAGCACTGTGACGTTGGGCAAGTCACTTCCCTTTCTCTGTCCCTCAATTACCTCATCTGTAAAGTGGGGATTAAGACTGTGAGTCCCGTGATTAGCGTGTATCAACCCCAGTGCTTAGAAAAATGCCTGGCACATAGTAAGTGCTTAACAAATGACATAAAAAAGGAGGGAGTTATAAGCCAGATGGGAGGGGGGTTAGCGGCCTCCTAGAGTGTAAGTGAGAGCTGAGGAGTCCTCCCGGAGAACTCAGCAAATCATGCCCCAGAGGTACGCCCCATCACTTCAAATGTAAAAATTAAAAAAAATGAATAAACACAAATAAAAAAGTGGTATTTGTTAAGCACTTACGATGTGCTAAGCACTCTACTAAGCCCTGGGTCATTATAGGCAAATCAGGTTGGACGCAGTCCTCGTCTCATGTGGAGCTCACAGTCTCAATCCCCGTTTTCCAGATGAGGCAACTGAGGCCCAGAGAAGTGGCTTGCCCAAGATCACACAGCGGACAGGTGGCGGAGCGGGATTAGAACCCATGACCTTCTGACTCCCAGGTCCGTGCACTATCCACTACACCACGCTAGCCGGGGGTGGCAGTCTTGCAGGGAGGAACCTGTCACCCAAATATTCACACCCTCAGTCCTAATTTTCCGTGAAAAATGTTCCATTTCCCTCCTGAACAGGGAACTGTTTGAGAGCCAACCAGTCGGGCCAAAACCCCTCGAGGGTCTCGCTTGCCCTTGTCAGAGCTCTTCTGCCCACCCATTGGCTGCGGAGTCTGGTTTTCTTCTCAGTCCCCGGTGGTCTTGGCCGAATCCCTCGCAGGTTCCTGTGGAACACACCCACGGAGGAGATCGAAGGGTTTCAGTGAGCAGTTCCAGCCAACGAGCCAGACGAATCTTGGGTTTTCGTCTCAGCCGAGCCACTCAGCTCTCTGACCTGGGAGGTGAGTCACTTGAATTCCCTGGACTGAGCTGGAGATTTTTGGGGGCAAATACAGACACCTCCTCCGAAGACCAGATGATGTTTTCGAGCTCGGCTTTCCCAGATCAAAAACAAACACAAAAACAGTTTGCTACTCCCAGAGGAAAAGTGTTATGCACCCCAGATGCCTTTGCGGCCAGTGGACGCTGAAATAAGTTCTTGTTTTGTCTAAAAGCATTTGAGTCTATCAAAATAAATAAAAAAATAAATATCTGGAGTCACAGATTTCAAAGACTGGGAAAATTGCTAGTCTTATAGCATTAACTCACGGCTCACCAGTTAGGCATTCCTCTCAGAGGTAGATGGTAGCAGATTCAGCCTTTCTAAAGGAAATTACTAATTCACAAAGGCAATCTGTTCTCCTCCTCCTCCTCATCGTCAACAGCAATGGTATTCCTTGAGCGCTTACTATGTGCAGAGCACTGAACTAAGGTCTTGGGAGAGTTCAATACAACAGAGTTGTCAGACGTGTTGGTAATAATAGAGAAGCAGCGTGGCTCAGTGGAAAGAGCCCGGGCTTGGGAGTCAGAGGTCATGGGTTCGAATCCTGGCTCTTCCACTTGTCAGCTGCGTGACTGTGGGCAAGTCACTTCACTTCTCTGGGCCTCAGTTCCCTCATCTGTAAAATGGGGATGAAGACTGTGAGCCTCACGTGATTACCCTGTGAATATCCCAGTGCTTAGAACAGTACTCTGCACATAGTAAGCGCTTAACAAATACCAACATTATTATTAATAATAATAATTATGATATTTGTTAAGCGCTTGCTATGTGCCAGGCACTGGACAGGTCTCCTGCCCATAACAAGCTATCAGTTTAGAAGAGGGATTAATCAGGGAAGCCCTCTTGGAGGAGCTGTGACCTTAACAAGGCTTTGAAGGTGGAGAGAGTGGTGGTCTGGCCTATTTGGAGGGGGAGGGAGTTCCAGGCTGGGGGAGGATGTGGGATCGGGGTCAGCGGTGAGATAGACGAGATGATGGCCCAGTGAGTAAGCTGGTGCTAGAGGAGCCGAGTGTGCGGGCTGGGCTGGAGCAGGAGATTGGTGAGGTAAGTAGGGAGGGGTGAACTGACTGAGGTCTTTAAAGCCAATGGTAAAGAGTTTCTGTTTGATGTGGAGGTGAAAGGGCAACGTTGGAAGTCCTTGAGGAGTAGGGAGACGTGGACTGAACATTTTTCCTCCATCCTGTGAGATGGAGAGATTTAAGAAGAAAATGCTTTTCCCAACAATTACTACCAGACTAGAGAAGCAGCGTGGCCTACTGGAATAGAGCACAGACCTGGGAGTCAGTGGACCTGGGTTCTAATCCCAGACTTACCACATGTCTGTTGTGTGACTTGGGGCAAATCACTTAAGCTCTCTGTACCTCAATTACCTCATCTGAAAAATGGGAATTGAGACTGTGAGCCTCACCTGGGATATAGATTGTGTCCAGCCCGATTGGCTTGTATCAACTGTGCCTGGCACATAGTAAGCACTCGAGAAATCCCTTTAAAAATCGCATACACTCACAAATGGCTACTGCCTAGCGGCCTGTAGAGGTAGCCAACATTTTTGCAAAAGATTATGTTGTATTGTACCCTCCTAAGCACTTAATACAGTGCTCTGGACACAGTAATCACTCAGTAAGCACTTACTGATGAAGCAGTGTGGCCAAATGCTTAACTTCTCCATGCCTCAGTTCGTTCAACTGTAAAATGGGGATTAAATACCTGTTCTTCCTCTTACTTGACTGTAAGCCCCATGTAGAAGAGTAACTGTGTCCCACCTGATTAACTTGTATCTACCCCACGCTTAGAGCAATGCTTGACACACAGTGAGCACTTAGCAAGTACCATTTTAAAAAATAAATATTAGATATTAGATATTGATTGACTGACTGAGTTGTGTCTTCTGATTCCATTATACTCTCTCAAGTGCTTGATAGATTCTTCTGTTCACAGTGAGTTCCTCTGATTGATGGCAGAAGTGAATCAGGAGTAAGGAGGAAAGATAAAGGAAGAATAAGGAGAAGAGAGAGGTTTAAGGGTTCGAGAGACGAGAGGACTGAGAAGGGAGGTGGAGGAAGAAAAGGAAAGAGAATAAGGATGGAGGATAGGAAGGAGTGTAGAGCTATGAAACTCTGTCTCCCTTGATCTATTAATAAATCACTGCTATTCACTGAGCACTTAAAAAGTGCAGTACACTGCACTAAACACTTGGGAGAATACAATCAAATTAAGTAGACATGATCCCCCGAGGAGATTATGGTCTAGTCGGGGAGACGGGTACTAAAATAAATTACAGGTTAAAGGAAGAAGGAAAAGCATATGTATACACGAGTGAGTGCTTTAATAATAGGGTATGTAAGATATGTGCAAGAATCAGCAGTTGGAGACACGAGATCGAGACGTGGTGGGTAAGTCTGTTCGAGAGGAAAAATGCTTGTGAGCTGGGTTGTAGTGGAAGAGAAACAGGATATAAATGGGGAGGGGAGGGAGGGAAGGGAGGGAGAAAGCTGAGTGCCCTAAAACCCAGTAGGATCTGTTTGATGAGAAGAGGAATGTGGAATCATCCAGTGGAGCTTTCTGAGGAGAGGGAAGATGTTCACAGATGATGCTTTAGAAAAATGACTTGGGCTAGGGTGAAGCATGGACAGGAGAAGGAGGAAACTGGAAGTGGGGAAATCAGTGAGCAGGGAGAAGGTTTTTTTGGGGTTTTTTTTTAAATGGTATTTGATAAGCACTTACTATGAATCAGGTACTGTACTAAACACTGGGGTAGATAGAAGGTAATCAGGTTGAACACAGTCCATGTCCCACATGGAGCTCACGGTCTTAATCCCCATTTTACAGATGAGGTAACTGAGGCACAGAGAAGTGAAGTGACTTGCCCAAGGTCATACAGCAGAGCTGGGATTAGAAACCAGGTGCTGTGAATCCCAGGCCCAGGCTCTTTCCTCTAGGTCATGCTGCTTCTCAAGAAGGTTGATGCATTAGCCTGGAGCAGTTTGAATGTTGAAGAAGAGGTGTGGATTCTGCAAATGTTTTAGAGGAAAAACTGACAGGGTTTGGCAAGTAGACTTAGGACTTAAATCCCATTTCTTCTAGGAAACTGCCCTTGATTAAAGGAAGGAATGTATTATGCACAGTCAGCAAGGGACTGCCTTTCATAAAAGCATAAACGAATGAAGGAAACACACCTCAAAAATAAATTGTTAAAGACTAATAATTGCTCTTTCCCCTCTATTATGTATGTCTGCCTGTTGCCCTTTTTTAGGACCCGAGATGCATAATAGTCAGGATTTTGGCTTGTTTATACATTCTATTCAATGTCTCGCTCTTTGATGTTCAATTCCATTTGGTGGTGATGATTGTAGGTTTCAACTGCCACTTCTACATGGATGATTCCCAAATCTACTTCTCTGCTCCAAGCTCTCTCCTTCTCTACAGTCTCACATTTCCTCTTGCCTTCAGGGCAGCTCTACTTGGATGCCCCACCAACACCTCAAACTTAAAATGTCCTCCTCCACCTGGAAGCATAATTTATCCACTCTTATCCCATGTGTCCTGCCCACACAGTTTCAGAAGTTTAAGTCTTCCTCAAATCCTCTGCCCCCTCACCATCTCTTTCCCCAAATGACCTGGTCTCTGCTCCTCTCCATTTCCTTCCTCCTCCTACCCCTTCATCAACTCTTCCATGTTTCCCCAGCAGTATCTCAAGAGATCGCCCGTCTCCTTTCAAATTTCACCCCTTCCACCTGTGCCTCCGACTCCACCCTCACACCTTGTCAAAATACTTAATATTGATAATGATAATAATGATGATTTTTGTGAAGTGCTTACAGTATGTCAAGCCCTGTTCTACGTTCTGGGATGGATACAAGGTAATCAGGTTGGACACAGTCCCTCTCCCTCCTGGGGCTCATAATTTTCATCCCCGTTTTACAGATGAGGGTACTGAGGCCCAGGGAAGTGAAGTGAGTTAGTTGCTCAAGGTCACTCAGCAGACAAATGGCAGAGCTAGAATTAGAACCCACGTCCTTCTGACTTCCAGGCCGGTGCTCTATCCACTAAGCCATGCTACTTCCCTACTAATCCTCTCCCTTCCTCCCTCCCCGACTTTCACCTTCAACTGTCCACTTTCCAGTGGCTTCTTCCCCACTGCTTTCAACATGCTCACGTCTCCCCCATCCTAAAATAACCCTCCTTTGTCCCCATGGCTCCCTCCAGTTACCAACTCCATCCCCTTCCTACCATCCCTTTCCAAACTCCTGTTTACACCCATGGCCTCCACTTCCTCTCCTACAATTAATTCTCTTCTTTGACCCCCGCCTCCAATATGGCTTCCTTCCTCTTCATTCTGCACAAACGTATTTCTCCAAGGTCAGCAGTGAACTTCTTGCCAAATCCAATGGTCTCTGCTTCATCCTCATCCTTCTTGGCATCTCAGCTGCCTTTAACCTCTGGAAACATCTAACCTTGGCTTCGCTGAGACTATCCTCTCCTGGTTGTCCTCCTATCTCTCTGGCTGTTCATTCTCAGTATTTTTTGTAGTTTCCTCCTCTGCCTCCCACCCCCTAACTGTGGGGGTACCTCAGGGTTCGGTTCTGGATCTCCTCCTATTCTCCATTTACACCCACTCCTTCGGAGACCTCATTCGCTCCCATGGCTTCAGTTGCCACCTCTGTGTGGATAATTCCCAAATCTACCTCTCCAGCCCTGATCTCTCTCCTTCTCTGCCGTCTTGCATTTGCTCCTACCTTCAGGACATCTCTATTTGGTTCTTCTGCCAACACTTCCAACTAAACATGTCCAAAAGAGAACTCCTTAAAATAATGATGGTTTTAGTTAAATGCTTACTATGTGTTAAGCACTTCTAAGTGTTGGGGTAGATACAAAGTAATCAGGTTGTCCCATGTAGGGCTCACAGTCTTCATCCCCATTCTACAGATGGGGTACCTGAGACACAGAGAAGTTAAGGGATTGCCCACAGTCACACAGCTGATAAGTGGTGGAGCGGGGATTAGAACCCATGACCTCTGACTCCCAAGTCCATGCTCTTTGCATGAAGCCAGGCTGTCCCTAAAGTTCCCAGAACTGTAGATGGCACCATCATCCTCCCTGTCTTACCAGCCTGTAACCTTGGCATCATCCTCAAGGGAAACAGTGTGGCCTAGTGGAAAGATTACTCGCCTCAGAGTCGGAGGACCTGAGTTCTAATCCCGCATCTACCCTCATCATCTTTGAGACATTAGTCAAGTCACTAACTGCTCTGAGCCTCAGGTTCCTCATCTATAAAATGGGGATTCAAAGCCTGTTCTTCCTCCTACTTGGACTGTGAACCCCACAAGGAAAAGGGACTCTGTCCAACCTGATTAATCTGTATCTTCCGCAGCACTTAGTACAGTGCTTGGTACATAGTAAGTACTTAGCAGACACTATAGAAAACAAACAAAAAACTCATCTCTCTCAGTTAACCCGCATATTTGGTCACCATATCCTGTCAGTTCTACCTTCCCAACATTGTTAAAATCTGTCCTTTCCTCTCCATCGATGAAGCTACCATGCTGATCCAAAGACATATCCCTGCCTTGACTACTGCAACAGTCTCCTCACTGACCTCCCTGCCTCCTGTCTCTCCCCACTCCTGTCCATCATACTTCACTCTGCTGCCTGGATCATTTTTCTAAAAAAAATAATAATAATAATAATAATGTGGGTATTTGTTAAGTGCTTACTATGTGCCTAGCTCTGTTCTAAGTGCTGGGATAGATACAAGGTAATCAGGTTGTCCCACATAGGGCTCACAGTCCTCATCCCCATTTTTACAGATGAGGGAACTGAGGCACAGAGAAGTGAAGTGACTTGCCCAAGGTCACACAGCTGACAAGCGGCAGAGCGGGGATTAGAACCCATGACCTCTGACTCCCAAGCCCGTGCTCTTTCCACTAAGCCACGCTGAATCTCATCAGTAAAAAAAATCAGTTCACATCTCCCCACTCCTAAAGAACCTTGATTCTATTTATTGCTATTGTTCTCGTCTGTCCGTCTCCCCCGATTAGACTCTAAGCCCGTCAAAGGGCAGGGACTGTCTCTATCTGTTACCGATTTGTACATTCCAAGCGCTTAGTACAATGCTCTGCACATAGTAAGCGCTCAATAAATACTACTGAATGAATGAATGAATGAACCTCCAGTGTTTGCCCATTCAGCCCTGCATCAAACAGAATCTCCTTACCATTGGCTCAATCAGCTCCACCCCTCCTATCTTAACTTCCATTTCCTACTACACTTTGTTCCTCTAGTGCCCACCTACTACTCACTGTGCCTCTATCTTGTCCATCTTGCTGCTGACTCCTTGATTCTGGCCTGGAACTTCCTCCCACTTCATACATGACAGACCACCACTCTCCTGACCTTCAAAGCCTTATTAAAAATCACAATTTCTCCAAAAGAACTTCCCCCATTAAGCCCTCATCTCCCCCTACTCCCTCTCCCTTCCTCATCCCCTGCACACATGGGTCTGTACCTTTTAAGCATCTTTTATTCACCCCATCCTCAGCCCTATAGCACTCATGAACATACCTGTAGATAATTTTTATGTCTGTCTCTCCCTCTCTACTGTAAGCTCCTTGGGGACAGGAAATTTGTCTACCAACTCTGATATATTGCACTCTCCCAAATGCTTAGTACAGTACTCGGTAGACATTAGACACTAAATAAATACCATCGATCTCTTGTTTGATTATTAATTTGGACGGGAGTGTAGATTTGGCAAATTTAGGAGGAAGATGAGAGAAGCCAAGTAAGCCGAAACAGTTTAGTAGCTTTCAGTCTTCTCCTTGACTGAAAATATGTTTAGTTTATATTTTTCTTTTAGAAAATATCCATGTGTGATCACACACATACTCATAAAACCAGTGTCTCACCAAAGTGAGAAGCAGTGTAGTCTAGGGGATAGAGAACGGGCCTGGGAGTCAGAAGGGTTTGGGTTCGAATCCCAGCTCCGCCGCTTGTCTGCTGTGTGACCTTGGGTAAGGCACTTCACTTCTCTGTGCCTCATTTATCTCAACTGTAAAGTGAGCCAGGCCTGTGTCCAAACCTGATTAGTTTGTATCTGCCCCAGAGTTTAGTACAGTGCCTGACACATAGTAAGTACTTAACAAATACCATAATAATAATGATGATTTGGGTATGCCAGAGGGAAATATGAGGAGAATGAATGGCTAGAGGATTCCCAAACAACTGTGGTAAAAATAGCTAAAATTGGGGCACCGAAAGAAAGGAAAAGAGACCAGTATTAAAGATAGAGTAATTGAGAGACAATTATGCTTTTCAGCTGAAAACTGTGAGGCACTTACCTGTTTAGCAGTGTGGCTCAGTGGAAAGAGCCCGGGCTTGGGAATCAGGGGTCATGGGTTCGTATCTCAGCTCTTCCACTTTCAGCTGTGTGACTGAGGGCAAGTCACTTCGTTCTCTCTGTGCCTCAGTTACCTCATCTGTAAAATGGGGATGAAGACTGTGAGCTTCACGTGGGACAATCTGATGACCCTGTATCTCCCCCAGCACTTAGAACAGTGCTCTGCACATAGTAAGCGCTTAACAAATACCAACATCATTATTACATTATTATTTAGCATGCCGCCATCAAGAAAGGACCTATTCTGTTCGAGCAAAAGTTTCTTGAGGAATGAGAAAACAAGGAACCAAAAGACAAAACAGCACCAGGAATTGCAAACATTCAACATGACACCATGATAAGGGATGACCTTTTTTTCTGCACAATCATATTTATTGAGTGCTTACTATGTGCAGAGCAATGCCAAGCCAATATAATAATAATAATAATGGTATTTGTTAAGCCCTTACTATGTGCAGAGTACTGTTCTAAGCTCTGTGGAGAATACAAAGTGATCAGGTTGTCCCACCTGGGGGCTCACAGTCTTAATGCCCATTTTAATGATGAGGTAATTGAGGCACAGAGAAGTTAAGTGACTTGCTCAAAGGCACACAGCTGACAAGCGGCGGAGCCAGGATTTGAACCCATGGTCTCTGACTCCCCAGCCCATGCTCTTTCCCCTGAGCCACACTGCTTCTCCAGGATAACAGAACCACTGCCTGCCCACGATGAGTGCACAGTCTACAGCTTTTAATTTCAGCCATGTTCAATATGACCTTTCAATTACACATGGTCATGAGTAATAATAACTGTGGTAAGTTTTCCAAAAAAATCTCATTCAGTCCTCATTTTCCCACTCCTCAAGAACCTCCAGTGGCTACCCATCCATCTCCACAAACAGAAACTCCTTACCATGGGCTTTGAAGTACTCAATCAACTTGCCCCTCCCAACCTCACCTGGCTACTCTCCTACTACAACTCAGCCTACACACTTGACTCCCCTAATGCCAACCTATTCACTGCATCAAAATCCCATCTATCTCACCACCATCCCCTTGTCCACATCCTGCCTCTGGCCTGGAACACCCTCCCCCTTCACATCTGCCAGACGATCGCTCTCCTCAACTCCAAAGCCTTACTAAAATCATGTCCCCTTCAAGAGCTTTCCCTGATTAAGCCCTCATTTCCTCTTCTCCCACTCCCCTCCGCATCACCCTCACACTTGAATTTGTCTGCTTTAATCATCCCACCCTCAGCCCCACAGAACCTATTTAGGGAAGCAGCGTAGCTCAGTGGAAAGAGCCCGGGCTTCGGAGTCAGAGATCATGGGTTCGACTTCTGGCTCTGCCACTTGTCAGCTGTGTGACTGTGGTCGAGTCACTTTACTTCTCTGTGCCTCAGTTACCTCATCTGTAAAATGGAGATTAACCGTGGGATGACCTGATGACCCTGTATCTCCCCCAGCTCTTAGAACAGTGCTCTGCACATAGTAAGCGCTTAACAAATACCAATATTATTATTATTATTATGTACATATTCGCAATTTATTTATATTAATATCTGTCCCCCCCTCTAGATTGCAAGCTCCTTTTGGGCAGGGAAGTTGTTCTTGAACTCTTTTTTATTGTACACTCCAAAGTGCTTAATATTCATTCATTCATTCATTCATTCATTCATTCACTCATTTATTGAGCACTTACTGTGTGCAGAACACTGTACTAAACGCTTAGAAAGTACAATTCTGCAACAAATAGACAATTCCTGCCCAACAATGGGCTTAATTCAACATACAGTAAGCACTCAATAAATATGATTGATTGCCAAGCACTGGGGTAGATATAAGATAATTAAGTCAGATTCCCTGTCCCACATGAGGCTCAGATCTAAGTAGGAGGGAAAACAAGTGTGGAATCCCCATCCTACAGTGGAAGAAACTGAGGAACAGAGAAGTTAAGTGACTGGTCCAAGGTCACGTGGCAGGCAAATGGTGAGGCCAGGATTAAAACCCAGGGCTTTTGAGTTCTTTGTGGCCCCACTGCTTTATGTGGGCAAATTTCCCTATCAGGCTTAAGAAGCCACCTTGGGCAACTACATAAACACATATACATATCGACATATAAAGATGGGAACTCTTTTCTCTGTTGGTAAAGCTGATAGCTCTTCTTACCCCCAATATTTTTTTGTTTGTCTCCCTCAAACAGGTCCTTTTGGGGTCTGAACACGTCACTTCTTTCTGACAAACCATCCCAGGTGCTTAGTCTAATATAGTGATCCGAGTGAGTGTTCAATGAAGACCATTACTAGCATTAGCACCACTTCTTCTTCTATCAAAGACCAGAAACTCACCAAAGTCCTTCTGAAAGTGATAGAGATAAGGTGACCAGAAAGAATCAAGGACAGGGTGGCAGGAGGAAGTGAGATAGGAGTGAAGGGATGGACTGGAATTGAGGGTTTGGTTGCAATCTCTTTCCATCTTTCTCCAATTTTGACTCTCTACCACTATGTTTTTGAGGATCCCCGTCTTTATCCCCTGTCCCTGAATGATTGCCAGCGGTCTCACATTGGGCAGGAACTCTAGTGAGGCAGCAAAATGGATAAAAATTCATACAAAAGGAGAGCAGAGTCATTTTTTTTCAGAGAATGGAAAAGCACATTCCTTTGAGTAAAACACGTTCGAGAGACAGATAAAAAGAGAGAGGGTTATGAAAGAGGAAAAAGAAAGAAGAGAGGGGAAGATGATGAGAAGGGAGAAAGAAGATGTGAGAGTTCACTATCAGCAGCATTTTGCCGAGCGCTTACTCTGCAGAGCCCTGCGTTAGCCATTTGCAAAGTATTCGGAAGTACAAACCAGCCCTTGCCCCGAAATGATTATTTTGAATTATCAACCATGGTTGGTTTTGAGAAGCTTCGGCCAAAAAAACCCCAAAAAACTGTGACTAGATTTATTTTCCCCCAAATATCCAAAATAATTGATATTTTATATTTGAGCTGGGTGAAATTAAACCCCCAAAACATCATTAGCATTGCAATCCTTGAAGCTTGTTGACACAGAAAAGATCTGTTCAACTCGCAGAAATCCTCAGCCTTTCATCAGTTTTTCCCCAGAAGAGGGAGGTGATATTCCTAGAGACGAGGTTATTTTTTTAATGGGTATCTGTTAAGCACTTACTATGTGTCAAAGACCGTTCTAAGCGCCGAGATAGGTAAAAGTTAATTAGGTCAGACACAGTCCTTGAGACGCAAGGGATGCATAGTCTAAGTAGGAGGGAAAACAGATCGTGATTCCCCGTTTTACAGTTGAGGAGACTGAGTCACGGAGAAGTGAAGTAACTTGCCCAATGTCACACAGCAAGCAATTGCCAATGCAAGGATTAGAACCCAGGTCTTTCTGACTCCCAGAGCTATGCTCTCTCCACTAGGCCATGCTGCTTCTCATTTTTGTTGTACTGAATGTGGATGATTTTGTTTTATCCCTAAACTAGGAGGAAAAGATTCTATTTCATGTTTTTCATTCAAAGATTCCGAATTAAACCTCATAAAAATAATGCCAATAATAATTTTCATATTTGTTAAGTGCTCACTACATGCCAGACTCTGTTCTAAGCAATGGGGGAGATACAAGCAAATCGGGTCGGACACAGTCCCTGTCCCAAATGGGGCTCCCAGTCTTATACCCCATTTCACAGGTAAGGGGACTGAGGCACAGAGAAGTGGAGTGACTTGCCTAAGGTCACACAGCAGACAAGTGAGAGAGCTGGGATTAGAACCCAGGTCCTTTTGACTCTCAGGCCCGCACTGTATCCATCAGGCCACAGTTCTCCTGAGCTGTAGCTGTGGTTATGGCAGACTGGTGTATAACTCAGCCTTCTTCGGATTAATCGTAGACCCACAGGACACGGCTGATTTAGAATGGAGGTTTCTAATGGTGTAATAATAATAATAATGTTGGTATTTGTTCATTCATTCGTTTAATAGTATTTATTGAGCGCTTACTATGTGCAGAGCACTGTACTAAGCGCTTGCAATGAACAAGTCGGCAACAGATAGAGACAGTCCCTGCCGTTTGACGGGCTTACGGTCTAACCGGGGGAGACGGGCAGACAAGAACAATGGCAATAAATAGAGTTAAGGGGAAGAACATCTCGTAAAAAAAAGCGCTTACTTTGTGCAGATACAGGGTCATCAGGTTGTCCCTCATGAGGGTCACAGTTAATCCCCATTTTACAGATGAGGTAACTGAAGCACAGAGAAGTGAAGTGACTTGCCCACAGTCACAAGGATGACAAAACAGGACACGGCAATCAGAAGTTGATTGGTTCTTTCCCCAGCTCTGCCACTTGTCTGCTGGGTGACCCTGGGCAAGTCACTTCATTCTCTGTGCCTCAGTTACCTCATCTGTGAAGTGGGGAGTGAGACTGTGAGCCCCAAGTGGGACAAGGACTGTGTCCAACCTGATTTCCTTGCATCCACTCCAACACTTAATACAGTTCCTGAAACATAGTAGTCGCTTAACAAATACCACAATTATTCTTATCTTGTCAGCTCATCCTCTAGACAGTAAAGTCATTGCTGTCAGGGAATGTGTCTGTTTATTGTTGTATTGTGCTCGCCCAAGTGCTTAGTACAGTGTTCTGCACACAGTAAGTGCTCAATAAATACCACTGAATATTCATCAACAGGTCGTACTGTGTGGTTGCCTCCAGAGCATATCTAGAAAGACGTGTGGCTCAGTGGAAAGAGCACGTGCTTAGGAGTCAGAGGTCATGGGTTCTAATCCCGGCTCTGCCACCTGTCAACTGTGTGACTTTGGGCAAGTCGCTTCACTTCTCGGTGCCTCAGTTACCTCATCTGGAAAATGGGAATAGATGATGATGCAGGTATTTGTTAAGCGCTCACTATGTGCAGAGCACTGTTCTAAGTGCTGGGGTAGATAAAGGGTAATCAGGTTGCCCCACTTGAGGCTCGCAGTCTTCATGCCCATTTTCCAGATGAGGTAACTGAGGCACAGAGAAGTTAAGTGACTTGCCTACAGTCACACAGCTGACAAATAGCAGAGCTGGGATTAGAACCCACGACCTCTGACTCCCAAGATGAAGACTCTGAGCCTCACATGGAACTACCTGATTCCCCTGTATCTACCCCAGGGCTTAGAACAGTGCTCTGCACATAGTAAGCACTTAACAAATACCAACATTATTATTATTGTTATCTTTGTAGGTAATAAAAATAATAACAATAATAATAATGGCACTTGTGAAGTGCTTATTATTTGTCAAGCACTGTTCTAGGGGCTAGGGTGGGTACAAAATAATCAGGTTCATGGATTCATTCAATCATATTTACTGAGTGCTTACTATGTGCAGAGCACTGTACTAAGCACTTGGAAGAGTACAGGTACATCAACTGAGATGTACATCACCTTGATTCTATTTATTTGTTATTGTCTTGATGAGATGTTCATCCCCTTGAGTCTAATTATTGCTATGGTTCTTGTCTGTCCGTCTCCCCCGATTAGACTATAAGCCCGTCATAGGGCAGGGACTGTCTCTATCCGATACCGATTTGTTCATTCATTCATTCATTCATTCATTCATTAGTATTTACTGAGCGCTTACTATGTGCAGAGCACTGTACTAAGTGCTTGGAATGTACAAATCGGTAACAGATAGAGACAGTCCCTGCCCTTTGATGGGCTTACGGTCTAACTGAGGGAGACGGACAGACAAGAACAATGGCAATAAAACAATGGCAAATAAATAGAATCAGGGTGATGTACATCTCATTACAAAATAAATAGGGTGATGAAGTTATATACACTCGAGCGGACGAGTACAGTGCCGAGGGGGTGGGACGGGAGAGGGGGAGGAGGAGAGGGAAAGGGGGGAGGAGGGGGTTTAGCTGCGGAGAGGTGAAGGGAGGGGGTAGAGGGAGCAGAGGGAAAAAGGGGGGAGCTCAGTCTGGGAAGGCCTTTTGGAGGAGGTGAGATTTGTTCATTCCAAGCGCTTAGTACAGTGCTCTGCACATAGTAAGCGCTCAATAAATACTATTGAATGAATGAATGAACGAGTACAATACAATGATAAACAGTCACATTCTCTGCCCACAACGAGCTTACGGTCGAGAGGGGAAGAGACAGATATCAATACAGATAAATGAAATGACAGATATAGACATGAGTACTTTGGTGCTGCAGACGGGGGGGGGGGAGCACAGGGCGTAAGTCAGGGCAATGTAGAAGCGAGTGGGAGCTGAGGAAAAGTGGCCCTTAGTCTGGGAAGGTCTCTTGGAGGAGATGGGCCTTCAATAAGGCTTTGAAGAGGGAGAGAGGAATTGTCTGTTGGATTTGAGGAGGGAGGGCGTTCCAGGCCAGAGGCAGCATGCGGGCGAGGGGTCTGCCGTGAGATAGATGAGATGGAGGCCCAGTGAGGTTAGCACCAGAGGAGCAGAGTGTAGTTCGAGTTGTAGGAGGAGAGAAGGGAGGTGAGGTAGGAGGGGGCAAGCTGGACTGCTTTAAAGCCACGTGAGGAGTTTTTGTTTGAGGCGGAGGTGGATGGACAACCACCGGAATTTTTGAAGGATGGCAGGGTGACATATTCCGAACATTTTTGGACACAGTTGGATACAGTCCCCGTCCCACGTGGTGCTCACAACCTAAGTGTGTCAATCTGCTTGAAGATGCAACAGGGAATCTGGGGGGATTGTAACACAAGGCCGAACAAAATTATTTGAAGGGAATTAAATAAAAATAGCTTGTCTTACTGAGAAGACCACATACCTTTCAGTTGACATTCTCCTAGTAATGGTAGCATTGAGGATTCAAGTGATATTCTTATTCAGCCTACGAAGAGTAGGGGGAAAAATAGAACCGGAAGCAACATGGTCTAGTGAACAGGCGATGGCCCGGGAGTCAGAAGACCTGGGTTCTAATTCTGTCTCCCCCAGTTGCAGGGCTGCGTGACCTTGGGCGAATCACCTGACTTCCCTGTGTCTCAGTTTGATCATTTCTAAAATAAAGTCTAAATATCTGCCCTCATTCCTACTTAGACTGTGAGCCCCAAATCCCAAACGCTTAGTACAGTGCTTTGCACACAGTAAATGTTCAATAAATATGATTGAATGAATGAATGTGAGTCCATCCTGATTATCTCGTATTCACCCCAGCACTAAGGACAGTATCTGACACAGAGTAAGCATTTACAAATACCACATTTATGTTGCCTATCATTGTTGTCCTTGAGGGCAAGGAACGTCTACCAAGTCTGTTGTATCTTCCCAAGTGCTTAGTACAGCACTCCACTTAGTAAACGTTCAATAAATACCACTGATGATGATAGTACGGGTTAAGTGCTCACCATATGCCAAGCACCGTATTAAGTGGGTACCAGATAATCAGGTCAGAAAGAGTCTCTCTCAGTCTAAGAAGGATGAAGATCATTTACTGAATCCCCATTTTACCAATAATAATGTTGGTATTTGTTAGGCGCTTACTATGTGCAGAGCACAGTTCTAAGCGCTGGGGTAGACACAGGTTCATCAGGTTGTCCCACGTGAGGCTCACAGTCTCAATCCCCATTTTACAGATGAGGGAACTGAGGCACAGGGAAGTGAAGTGACTTGCCCACGGTCACACAGCGGCCAAGTGGCAGAGCCGGTATCCGAACCCATGACCTCTGACTCCCAAGCCCGGGCTCTTTCCACTGAGCCCCGCTGCTTCCCACGCTGCTTCCCACAATGAGGTAACTGAGGCACAGAGAAGTTAAATGATTAAAGTATCTAGTATCTGGCTAAATTGTGGCGATCATTCCCTCAGCAGCCCCAACACACGAACCCTCTCATATAATCTCATATAAAAACTCGACACCCTGAGGGGAAAACATAGAGAAGCAGTGTGACCTAGTGAATAGAGCATGGGCCTGGTAGCCAGAAGGATCTGGGTTCTAATTTCTGCTCTTCTATTTGCCTGCTGTGTGACAAGTTCACTTCTCTGGGACTCAGTTACCTCATCTATAAAATGGAGATTGAGACCGTGAGCCCCATGCAGAACACGGACTGTGTCCAACCCGATCATTTTATATCTACCCAGTGCTTAATACTGTGCCTGGAACATAGTAAGCGCTTAAGAAATACCATCAAAAAACAAACAAGCGAGGGATCGCAGTGGGGTGTTTTCCCCGTCCTGTAAAACAAACAAATAAACAAGGGGTTTGGGGAGGGGGAGAGGAGAGTCTCCCCCCCACGTAGTGACTGGCCAGAGACGTGGCCGCAGAATCCGTCGTGCCCATTTCGAGGCACGGCCTGATGCCAGCCCAACTGGCGAAACCATCCCTTTCCAGGAGGGAAACTCCCTCTCTCTACCTTGGCGGAGGGCAAAGGTCCAGTTCTCATCCCCCGTCTCCTTCCAGAAAACAAGAATCTTTCAGTCCGTGTTTACGAGAAGATCGCCGCTTTCACTCCAGCTGGAGAAGGAAAAAAATAATGTCACCTTCTTCTCAGACACATCGAGCCCTTGATACTTCTCCAGTGGTGGGCCTCTCGGGGGGCTTGGAGGAGTTCTTTCTTCTTGATGCGTGTGTGTGGTGCGTGTGTGTGTCTTTGGGGGACTGCGTTGAAGGGCCGGCGGTCTCCGCCGGAGACGATTCCTCGGCTGGGGGGGTCCTAGCTGTCCCTGACACACCCAGAGGGAGGCTTCCTTTCGAATCGCCCTTAGAACGGCCGCCGACAGATCCATCGCTTGGGTCCTCTCGGCTCAAGCCTCCCTGTTGATCTCCGTCTCTCCGGGGGCCGGTGGAGGGGAGGTGGGAGAGTGGGGATGGGGGGAAATATTGATCTCAGGAACCCCCTGGCTTCGGACGAGCCCTCAGCCGGAGGTCGCAGAAGAACGTGGTGGCCCAAATTCAATCTGCCGAGAGGCTGCCGCGGCCAAGCAGGCTCTGGGGCCTATCGGGTCTTGGATCCTTTGGCTGGGGTGATCTCGGCTTCACCCTGATTCCCTCTCCTGTATCTGGTTGTACTGATGACTGGGACAGCTACCTTCTCCCAAGGGCTTAATAGAGTGCTCTGTGACCAGTAAGCGCTCAATAAATAGAGGAATAAATAATAGATGAGCAGCGTGGCTCAGTGGAAAGAGCCTGGGCTTGGGAGTCAGAGATCATGGGTTCAAATTCTGTCTGGCTCAGCTGCTTGTCAGCTGGGTGACTTTGGGCAAGTCACTTCACTTCTCTGTGCCTCAGTTACCCCATCTGTAAAAGCAGCGTGGCTCAGTGGAAAGAGCCTGGGCTTGGGAGCCAGAGGTCATGGGTTCGAATCCCAGCTCTGCCACTTGTCAGCTGGGTGACTGTAGGCAAGTCACTCCACTTCTCTGTGCCTCAGTTCCCTTATCTGTAAAATGGGGATTAACTGTGAGCCTCACGTGGGACAACCTGATTACCCTGTATCTCCCCCAGCGCTTAGAACAGTGCGCTGCACATAGTAAGCGCTTAACAAATACCAACATTATTATCATTATTAAGGTGGGGATTAAGACAGTGCGCCCCACGTGGGACAACCGGATCCCCTTGTATCCTCCCCAGCGCTTAGAACAGTGCTTTGTACATAGTAAGTGCTTAACAAATGCAATAAAGAAATAAATAAACGTTACTGATTGACTACAGGAAAATCGCGGTTGATGGAAAGGGAATAAGATAGGATAGTAGTTTCAAGGTCAACCTCAAACTCCAGCTTCCTCCTCATCTTTATGTTCTTCCTCCCTCTCCTTCTAATCCTTTCGCTCCTCTCCTTATCTTCCTCCTCTTCCTTTTTTTCTCCTCTTCTCACTCCTCTTCCTCTGTCTCCTCCTCCTCCTTCACCTTTTTCTCCTCAACCCTCTTCTCTTCTCCCTCCTCCTCTTCCTTCTTGTGTTCCTCCCGCTCTCCTCCTCCTCTCTCCCTTTCCATCCTCTCCCACCTCTTCCTCCTGCTCACTCTCCTCTCCCTCCTCCTGCTCCTCCTCTTCCTCCTCTCCCTTTCCTTCAGCTAGTCCCTCCTCCCCCTCTTCCTCCTCCTCCTCGTCCCCCCGCTCCTCCTCTCCCTCCTCTTTTTCCTCCCCCTCTTCCTCCTTTTCATCATTCTTCTCTTCCCACATCCCTGCTCTGAGATAGAGGGAAGGACGAAAGAACAGACATGGTGGGAGTAGGTGAGGGAGACTGGTGTGGTTGACCACTGATGCCCAGGAGCAAGCTGGGATTGAACCCTCATGTCCACTGGCTCCGCGCTCTGCTGTCTGATCTACAAAATTCTCTCCAGTGTGCCGAGCCCCTCGCCCAGCCCTCGACGACCCCTCACTCCCCAAGAGAAGAGAGAGCTTTTGTTCGAGGGCCCCTTGTCCACAGTCCAGGATGGGTGGGGAGTGGGATTTCTCCTCTGATCTCAACTTGTATAAGAAATACGTCTCCGTGTACCCGCTTCACGATCCTCCGTTCTGCCAAGCCGAGAGTAGGGGGGCATTTTGGGGGGGAAAAGAGGGCGAGGGGGGAGAGGATGCAATACAAAACAATGATAGAATCCCCAATACTGAAGGTAATTGGCATTTCTCACTGCTCTGCTACTGTAGCTCAGGCTTGGCTCTCTTCCTGGGCTTGGCACACACGATCCACTTCATCTCCTGCTTCTCCTGTTGGCGGGAATCCCAACCCCTTCTTGGCTCCCACCACTGAACTCCTAGCTGGCTGCACTAATCCCACATAATATTTCACGCAAATTTATATGAAACCCGTTACAAAGCTTAGCAAGGAGGCACTGTTTCTTTTTCTTGATACAATTCATCATTTGTAACCCTGCTCTGAGGGTTCGCCAGTCACGGAGGAGCAGGGGGATCCAGTTCTTCTCCCATGAGGGAGGGAATTGCAAACACTCCGACGGCTCTCCCAGAAAGGGCTCCCCGGTTTCCTTCTCTGCTCTCTACCCCACACGGTGAGAGGGATGTAACTCTCCCTGGATTCCTTTATTGGGGTTGCCCGGTCATCTCAAGTCACTCCGTTCACTTACTCCACTGAGTTCTTTAGCTCCTTGAAGGACAGATTTCAGACATTTGATTCCTTCTCTACATCTTATTAATCCAAAGTAGCAAGCTTGTACTCGCCCAAGCTCTTAGTACGGTGAGCTGCAAATAGTAAATGCTCAATAAATACCAGTGATCGATTGATTGATAGCAGATCAGCTATCTCGTGGCTCAGTGGAGAGATCCCGGGCTTGGGAGTCAGAGGTCACGGGTTTGAATCCCGGCTCTGCCGCTGGCCAGCTGTGTGACTGTGGGCAAGTCACTTCACTTCTCTGGGCCTCAGTTACCTCGTCTGTAAAATGGGGATTAAGACTGTGAGCCCCGCGTGGGACAACCTGATGATTCTGTATCTACCCCAGCATTTAGAACAGTGCTCTGTGCCCTAGTTGAAAGAACACAAGACTTGCAGTAAGGAGTCCTGGGTTCTCATCCTGGCTCTGCCGGTTCCCTGTTGTCTGACCTTGGACAAGTTACTTAACTTCCCTATGCCCCCGTTTCCTCACCTGTAAAATGGCGATAAAAGATCTGATCCCCCTTCACTTACTTAGACTGTGAGCCCCATGGAGACAAGGCACTGGCTAATCTGATCTGATTAATAGGATTTAATCGGTGCTAAGCACTTGGGAGAGTACAATATTGTATCCACCCCAGTGTTTGGCACATAGAAAGTGCTTAAAAAATACCACAATTATTACGGTTATTCTGATTCTTCTTCTTATATTTGTTAAGCACTTAGTGTGTGTCAAGCACCATTTTAAGTGCTGGGGTAGATACCTGAAAATCAGGTCGGACATAATCCCTGTCCCACAAGGACCTCAAAGTCTAAGTTGCGGGGAGGAAAGCAGTGCTTAGAACAGTGCTTGGCACATAGTAAGCGCTTAACCAATACCATCATTTCTATTAAATTCACATTTTACAGTTGAGGAAACTGAGACCCAGAAAAGTTAAGTGACTTGCCCAAGGTCACACAGCATAGTGTGGTATATGGTAAGCGCTAGAGCGGGAATTAGAACGCAGGTCCTCTAACTCCCGGGCTCGTGCTAGACCATACTGCTTCCCTATCATTATTATTAATAATGACAGTGATAATATTTGTAATGATTATATTACAGCAGGTCACTGGTCTGCTGTGTGACCTTGGGCAAGGCACTTAAATTCTCTGTACCTCAGTTTTCTTTATGTGTAAAAGGGGGATTAAGACTGTGAGCCCCATGTGGAACAGGGACTGTGTCCAACCCAAATAACTTGCATCGACCCCATTGTTTAGTACAGTGCCTGGCCCATAGCACTTAACAAACGCCATTAAAAATTTAAAAAAAGACTTGACGATGATGGATATCACTGGTACTATCTCCTTTCCCCAGAAGACACGTCACCAGATTTTTACTTGGAACTCCGGGGCCTGGGCTCTTATCTTAATGGTACCGGCCTGTTAAACTTCAGGATGCTCAATGTTTTTGCTCAAATTCGAAATGATGACTAGTAGACCGAACTCTCCAGGGAGCAGAAAGAGGCTGGATGGCCCAGCGGCCACCCCCAGTTTCATTTCATACAGCAGCTGTATCCAAAAATAAATTGCATGGGAAAAGGCAGAGAAGGATTGAACGGGCCAATCGATCGATCCAGTCATCTTTACTGAGCACTTGCTGTGTGCAGAGCACTGTATTCATGCTTGGGCGAGACGTGTTCTCTGCCCGTAGAAGCCTACAGTCTAGAGGCCACTGCACTGTCCATGAGAAAGTGACCTAATTAATAATAATAATGATGGCATGTCTGAAGTGCTGACTGTGCATCAAGCACTGTTCATTCATTCATTCAGTAGTATTTATTGAGCGCTTACTATGTGCAGAGCACTGTACTAAGCGCTTGGAATGAACAAGTCGGCAACAGATAGAGACGGTCCCTGCCGTTTGACGGGCTTACGGTCTAACTGGGGGAGACAGGCAGACAAAAAGCGCTGGACTAGATACAACCTAATCAGGTTATTTTGTTAATGAGATATACATCACCTTGATTCTATTTATTTGCTATTGTTTTAATGAGATGTTCATCCCCTTGATTCTATTTATTGCTATTGTTCTCGTCTGTCCGTCTCCCCCGATTAGACTCTAAGCCCGTCAAAGGGCAGGGACTGTCTCTGTTACCGATTTGTACATTCCAAGCGCTTAGTACAGTGCGGTGCACGTAGTAAGTGCTCAATAAATACTATTGCATGAATGAATGAATGAATACAGTCCCTGTCCCACATGAGGCTCCCAATGTAATCCCCATTTTATAGAAGAGGTAAATGAGGCCCAGAGGAGTGAAGTGACTTGCCCAAGGTCACACAACAGACAAGTGGTGACGCTGGGATTAGAACCCAGGACCTCCTGACTTCAAGGCCCGGGCTTAATCCACTACACCATGCTGCTTCTTCTCTCCATCTCTACCGTAAATCCATTATGGGCAAGTTATGTGCCTGCTAATTCGGTTGTACTGTAATAATAATAATGTTGGTATTTGTTAAGCGCTTACTATGTGCAGAGCACTGTTCTAAGCGCTGGGGTGGATACAGGGTGATCAGGTTGTCCCACGTGGGGCTCACAGTTTTAATCCCCATTTTACAGATGAGGTAACTGAGGCACAGAGAAGTTACGTGACTTGCCCACAGTTACACAGCTGACCGGTGGCAGAGTCGGGATTCGAACCCATGACCTCTGACTCCCAAGCCCGTGCTCTTTCCATTGAGCCACGCTGCTTCTCTATTGTACTTATATGCCTGCTAATTCGGTGGTATTGTACTTGCCCAAGCTCTTAGTACTATGAGCTGCAAATAGTAAATGCTCAATAAATACCAATGATCGATTGATTGATAGCAGATCAGCTATCTCGTGGCTCAGTGGAAAGAACCCAGGCTTGGGAGTCAGAGGTCACGGGTTTGAATCCCGGCTCTGCCACCGGTCAGCTGTGTGACTTTGGGAAAGTCACTTCACTTCTCTTTGCCTCAGTTACCTCATCTGGAAAATGGGGATTAAGACTGTGAGCCCCACGTGGGACAACCTGATGATTCTGTATCTACCCCAGCGTTTAGAACAGTGCTCGGCACATGGTAAGTGCTTAACAAATACCAACGTTATTATTATTATTGATAGCAATAACAGTAATAGCAGGATTAGCAGCGCTTATTGAGCTCCCATCAATCAATCAATCATTCATATTCATTCAATCGTATTTACTGAGCGCTTACTGTGTGCAGAGCACTGTATTAAGCGCTTGGGAAGTACAATAAAACCGGCTTGGTAGACGGGATCCTTGTTCTCAAGAGGCTTGCAGTCAATCAGCCAATGGTATCTATTGAGCGTTTGTTATGTGCAGAGCACGGTACTAAGCACTAAGTGCAGTACACAGAATTAGCAGACACCCTGCCCATAATGAGCTTCCCATCTAGAGGAACGCCACTTGGCTTCGTGCACTGTACTAGGCACTTGGGAAGTGGAAAATAATGAAGCGATGCACTCCCTGCTCTCCAGGAGTTTACACTCTAGCCGAGGAGACAAATCATCAGCAATTGCTATGGTACCAGCAGAGAAGTGTCCTGCGAATTGGATAGAACCGAGGCCTGGGAATTAGAAAGTCATGGGCTCTAATCCCGGCTCCACCACTTGTCTGCTGTGTGACCTTGGGTAGGTCACTTTACTTCTCTGGGCCTCATTTACCTCATGTGTAAAATGGGGATTGAGACTGGGAAACCCACGTGGGACAGGGACTGTGTCCAACCTGATTTACTTTATATCCACGCCAGGGCTCAGAAATCCTTCCTGTCTCACAAGCCCATAAACTTGGCATTATCCTTGGCTCTTCTCTGTCATTCAACGCACATATCAGAGCCATTACTAAATCCGTTCGTTTCTACCTTCACGACTCCGCTAAAATCCTCCCCATCCTCTCTATCCAAACTGCTACGACATTAATACAAACCTCCACACAAAACAAAAACTTCTCACTCTAGGCTTCAAGGCTCTCCATCCTCTTGCCCCCTCCTACCTCTCCTCCCTTCTCTCTTTCCGCCGCCCACCTCCTCACGGTCCCTCGGTCTCGCCCATCCCGCCGTCGACCCCCGGGCCGCGTCCTCCCGCGGTCCCGGAACGCCCTCCCTCCTCACCTCCGCCAAACTCATTCTCTTCCCCTCTTCGAAACCCTACTTAAAGCTCACCTCCTCCGAGAGGCCTTCCCCAGACTGAGCTCCCCTTTTCCCTCTACTCTCTCTACCCCCTCCCTTCACCCCTCTGCAGCTAAACCCTCTTCTCCCCCCCTTTCCCTCTGCTCCTCCCCCCCCTTTCCCCTCCCCTCAGCACTGTACTCATCCGCTCAACTGCATATAGTTTCATTACCCTATTTATTTTGTTAATGAGATGTACATCGCCTTGATTCTATTTATCTGCTATTGTTTTAATGAGGTGTTCATCCCCTCGATTCTGTTTATTGCTATCGTTCTTGTCTGTCCGTCTCCCCCGATTAGACCGTAAGCCCGTCAAAGGGCAGGGATTGTCTCTGTCACCGATCTGTACATTCCAAGCGCTTAGTACAGTGCTCTGCACATAGTAAGCGTTCAATAAATAAATACTATTGAATTATCCTATTCCGCCTTGATTATTGCATCTGCTTCTTTGCTGACCTCCCCGCCTCCTGTCTTTCCCCACTCCAGTCCATACTTACCTCTGTTGCCTGGATCATTTTCCTTCAGAAATGTTTAGACCATGTTTCCCCCCTCCTCTAGAAACTTAGGGTTGCCCATCCAACTCTGCATCAAACAAAAACTCCTAACTTTAAGGTCCTACCTTACCTCGCTACTCTCTGTTTACACATTTCATTCCTCTATTGCTAACCTTCCTTCTCACTGTACCTTGCCACCTCTTGCCCACACCCTTTCTCTGGTCTGGAACGTCCTTATATCAGTCAGATAATTGCTCTCCCCCACTTCAAAGCCTTTTTGAAAGCCCATCTCCTCCTAGAAGCCTTCCCTAACTCAAGCTTCCTCTCCTCTTCCCCCACTCCCTTCTGCATCACCCTAATTTGTTCCCTTCATTCATTCTCCCTCCCAGACCAACAGCACAAATGTATAGATCCATAATTTATTTATTTGTTTATATTAATGCCTGGATCCCCCTCTAGACTGTGAGCTCATTCTGGGCAGGGAATATGTCTGTTTGTTGTTGTATTGTACTCTCCCAAGTGCTTAGTACAGTCCTTTGTCCATAGTAAGCGTTAAATAAATACGACCGAATCCAGCCCTGGCACGTAGTTAGAACTTTACGGATACTACTATTATTATTATTATCAATGATGCAGGTTCAGAACAGGTATCTTGCTGCAATCATTCTTCAGTTGGCACCCCTTGTGCCCTGTGGCCCCCGCTCCTACTTTTTGATTTTCTCAATTTCACCAATATGGCCTCGAGAAACAGGGTGGCATATATTGCTCTGCCACTTGTCGGCTGTGTCACTGTGGGCAAGTCACTTCACTTCTCTGTGCCTCATTTACCTCATCTGGAAAATGGGGATTAACTGTGAGCCTCACGTGGGACAACCTGATTACCCTGTATCTCCCCCAGCGCTGGAACAGTGTTCGGCACATAGTAAGCGCTTAAGAAATACCAACATTATTATTATTATTATTATTGAAGAGGGCATGGATCTGGAAATCAGAAGGATCTGGGTTCTAATCCCAGCTCCACCACTTGTCTGCTGTGTGACCCTGGGCCAGTCACTTCACTTCTTTGTGCCTTAGTTACCTCTTCTGTCAACTGGGGATTAAGACTTTGAGTCCTATGTGGGACAGGGACCGTGTCCAACCTGATTAGCATGTATCTACCCCAGAGTTTAACACAGTGCCTGTCACATAGTAAGTTCTTAACGAATACCATTACAGACAAGAAAACCGACAAACAAAAAATGCACCTCACTCTTGACTCTTCTGTCTTGGACCCACTGCACACACCCTTCCCCTCCTGCCTGGTAATCTCTCTGCCTTCGCGTCGACCAGACCACATCCCTCCCATTTTCAAAGTCCTCCTAAAGAGAGACTTTTTCCAAGATTCACTCCCCAGTGGATTTCCACTACTCCAGGATTCACGTCTCCCCAGTCCCCCCATAGACAGAACTAGATAGTGATTCATTCATAAACTCCACGTATTTCATCACTTTAAAATATATTTTTCCAGACCTTGGCTGATATCAGTTGAATCTGTATTTTTCCTCTCACGCCCCCCCGGAGGAACGCAAATTTTGGTCGCCCCGTGTCCTCCGTGGCATCGCCATCTCGATTCTCTTACTTCTTCCTCCTGGTGCCCTCTCCCAAGCCCCTAGTGCCTTGCTCTGAATGATGGTATTAAGCGTTTACTATGTGCCAGGGACTGTATTAAACTATTGCTTAGGATAATATTTACACCATTGAATGAGCTGCCTCTGGGAATTCTATCCACAGGAATTTGGCTGGCCCATGCAGCCAGATCGAGAGAAGCCCGCTTGGGAAGACCGAAGGAAAGGATGAGATGCTTGCTCAGTGAAATTGGGAAGTAAAGATCATGGAGAACTTGGATGATGAGGTGTCTCTCTGCCTTGGGAGTTCTGAGAGGAAGAAAATTCAGATGATTTAGAGGATAGTTAGTTACGGTGTGGTAGTTATGACAGAGAAGCGGCACGGCTCAGTGGAAAGAGCCCGGGCTTCGGAGCCAGAGGTCGTGGGTTCTAGTCTTGGCTCCGCCGCTTGTCAGCTGTGTGACTTCGGGCAAGCCGCTTAACTTACTGTGCCTCAGTTACCTCATCTCTCAAATGGAGATTAAGACTGTGAGCCTCACGTGGGACAACCTGGTAACCTTGCATCTACCCCAGTGCTTAGAACTGTGCTTGGCAAATAGAAAGCACTTAACAAACACCATCATTATTATTATTATTATTATTAATTGAGCACTTGGTTATCAAGCATTTTTTAAAATTATAGGGAAGATATAAGCTAATCACATCTGACACCGTCCCTCTCTGTTACCTTGAAGCCAATTGACTTTATGGACAGAGATTCTCCTGTTTGACAAATTCCTCAAAGATTGAATATTTTCAAAATGGCTCATCAAAGTGACTACTCTCTCACTGTGGGCAGGGAATGTACCTTTTATAATGTCATACCGTATTCTCCCCAAGCACCTAGTACAGTGCTCCGAACAAAGCTGGTGTTCAATAAGTACCATTGACTGTCTGGCTGTCAAGCATCCTCAGGCTTGGTTTGAGCACTGCAAGCGAAGAGGAGGCAGGGAAGGACTTCCTCCACATCCAGGTGTGTTTGTTGTGTTTGTTAAGTGCTTACTATAGTAATAACAATAATAATAATAATAATGATGGTATTTGTTAAGTGCTCACTATATGGCAGACACTGAACTAAGCACTGAGGTGGTTACAAGCAAATAAGTCTGGACACAGTGCTTGTCCCACATGGGGCTCACAGTCTCAATCCCCATTTGACAGATGAGGGAACTGAGGCCCACAGAAGTGAAGTGACTGGCCCAAGGTCACCCAACAGGCAGGTGGCAGAGCCGGAATTAGAACTCATGACCTTCTGACTTCCAGGCCTGTGCTCTACCCACTACACCATGTTGTCAGGGGTGGGCCAAGGGGGGATTCACGTCTCCGTTCATTCATTCATGTAGTCATTCAATTGTATTTATTGAGCGCTTACTTTGTGCAGAGCATTGTACTAAGCACTTGGGAAAGTACAACTACAAACAGATACATTCCCTGCCCTGCTCACAGTCTACAGCTCCTCCATAAGGCCCCCCTGGCTTCTGGACTTGCTCCCCCCTCTCCCTTCACACCCCACTGAGGCTGGGGACAGAGCCTGGCTATGGTTTGGGGTGGGGAGTATACATCATGGCACAGTGGAAGAAGCAGGGGCTGGGAAGTCGGAAGGTCATGGGTTCTAATCACAGCTCTGCCATTTGCTTGCTGGGTGACCTTGGGTAAATCACTTCACTTCCCTGGACCTCAGTTTCCTCAAATGTAAAACAGAGATTAAATACCTGTTCTCCCTCCTATCATGAGCCCCACCCAGGGATCGTTCCCCTACAGTATCAGGCGCTCGACCTACAAGCCCTTAACCGTGGATTTGACTTCCTTATTAATGCGGGAGCTCATGTTACATGTTACAGAAACTAAAACCAAAAACCACCCTTAGAGAGGGAGGTTTTATTTGATATTAAAATAGGGGTTAGGAGCACATGCACATCCACACAAACACAAACACATAAAGCACAACACCTATAGTTACCAATCCAACTAGTTTTCCCCAAGTCTTGGTGAAGATGATCTCACGCTGGAGGAGTTTCAAGGTGTCTGACGGCCCGCACCCCGTCGCCGTCTTGGTTCAAGTCTTAGGTGCTGGGCCGTGGGAGCAGCGTGGCTCAGTGGAAAGAGCCAGGGCTTCGGAGTCAGAGGTCAGGGGTTTGAATCCCGGCTCCGCCACTTGTCAGCTGTGTGACTGTGGGCAAGTCACTTCACTTCTCTGTGCCTCAGTTACCTCATCTGTAAAACGGGGATGAAGACCGTGAGCCTCACGTGGGACAACCTGATGACCCTGTATCTACCCCAGCGCTTAGAACAGTGCTCGGCACATAGTAAGCGCTTAACAAATACCAACATTATTAGGTGTCTTAGTGAATGGCTTAGGTGGTTCCATGCCGGGCTGGGCAAATTGGGCAAAGAGGGCCAGTTCTTTCCCTCTTTTATCCATTGTTCTCGGGGGGACTGCAGAGGGGGGCTGCTCAGGATTGCCTGCTATCTTTAGCTCCTTACGGGTAAGCCAGAGGGGAAGGCGACCGCTCCCACTGGGTTTATTCCCCTGCAGGTAGAGCCCCATCCAACCGTCTTTATCCTGCCCAGCAGAGTATCAGGTTGTCCCACGTGGGGCTCACAGTCTTAATCCCCACTTTACAGATGAGGTAACTGAGGCACAGAGAAGTTACGTGACTTGCCCACAGTCACACAGCTGACAAGTGGCCGAGCTGGGATTCGAACTCATGACCTCTGACTCCAAAGCCCGTGTTCTTTTCCACTGAGCCATGCTGCTTCTCAATTCAGGTCCTCAAACTCCTCAGTAGGATCCTTAGGTTCTCCTCTAAATTTTCCTTTGACCTTGTTGCACACGGGGTCAAATAATACAAGATGGAGTCACTTTTGGCCTTGTTGCTCCCGGGGTCAAATAGAACACGATGGAGTCACCCCCGCTCCCCACACCTCCTACTTAGACTGTGAGCTCCATGTGGGACAGGGACTGTGTTCGAACTAATTAACCTGTATCTACCCAAGTGCTTAGAACAGTGTTTGAAATATGGTAAGCACTTAACAAATACCAAAAATAAAAGCATGAAAAAACAGAATACATTTGTTATTCTCCACCATTTTCTCTTCTTCCTCTGTGGTTCCAAGAAAATTGACCTCCAGGGGTGACTATTCATTGATTCATTCATGCATTTACTCCATTGTATTTATTGAGCACTTACTGTTTACCGAGCACTGTACTAAGCACCTGGGAAAGTACAACATAACAACAAACAGACCCATTCCCTGCCTACAGCGAGCTCACAGTCTAGACTAGCTGAAGGACCTTTGAAGACAAAGAGGCCATTTTACATGCTATTTTGTGCTCCACTCATCTCTTGGACAGCAGATTAAGAAAGAGACCTGATAACCTTTCGTGCCACCAACTGGACTGTTCCCCTTCACCCCGGAATATTCTCCGGGAGACCACAGGGCCATCAATTCCTTGGCAGATGAACCTGAAAACCTCACGTCTCCGTGACTCAGACCGAGAGGCAGTGGAAAGAGGATTTAAGAGAGGAAAAGACAGATCAAACAAAACAAAATCTGTCATGTCCCTTTTGGTCTGTTAATCAGATTTTCCCCCTTGTTGCTGTGGGCTTTGTGGAATACAGCATTTTCTTTCCCATCTCCTGGCCAAAGCTCATTAGGCTCAAACACTGTAGATCCCAGCAGAGCATCCAAGGGAACTTTATTTCCTTTGTTTGCAGAGTGAGCTGGGGGTGAGGGGGAAGAGGGGAAAGGCCAAGGACGTTGATGAGAACGAGCACGTGATCCCCTGAGATGGTGGCGGGGTTGGTCGAAGATGAAGCCTAACTGTAGTGGAGGTAATAGTAATAATAATAATAATGGTATTTGTTGAGCACTTACTACGTTCATTCATTAGTTCAATAGTATGTATTGAGTGCTTACTACGTGCAGAGCATCGTACTAAGTGCTTGGAATGTACAATTCGGCAGCGGATAGAGACAATCGCTGCCCAGTGATGGGCTCAAAGTCTAAACGGGGGAGACAGACAAACAGAACAAAACAAAAAGAGGACATCCTCATTGAGATAAAGAGAATCAAGGGGATGTACACCTCATTAACAAAATAAATAGAGTAATAAATAATATATACAAATGAGCACAGTGCTGAGGGGAGGGGAACGGGGAGGAGCAGAGGGTGGGGGAGGAGGAGAGGGGAGAGGGAGCAGAGGGAAAGGAGGGCTCGGTCTGGGAAGTGAGCTCTCAGTAGGGCTTTGAAGAGGGGAAGAGAGTTAGTTTGGCAGAGGTGAGGAGGGAGGACGTTCCAGGACCGCGGCAGGACGTGGGCCAGAGGTCGACGGCGGGATAGGCGTGAACGGGGGACAGTGAGCGGCAGATGAGTGGAGTGTACGGGGTGGGCAGTAGAAAGAGAGAAGGGAGGTGAGGTAGGAGAGGGCAAGGGGATGGAGAGATTTGAAGCCAAGAGTGAGGAGTTTTGGTTTCGTGGGAAGGTTGATAGGCAACCACTGGAGGTTTTTGAGGAGGGGAGTGACAGGTCCAGAGCGTTCCCGTAGGAAGATGATGCGGGCAGCGGATTGAAGAATAGACTGGAGTGGGGAGAGACAGAAGGAAGGGAGATCAGAGGGGAGGCTGACACAATAATCCAGTCGGGATACCAGGATGTCGCACGCCACCACCTCTGCCCTGTTACACGAGCTGTGCCAAGATGGAGACCGCAGGAGTGGGCAAAAGAGTAACAACTGCTGAAGCCACCCACGAACTCACTGTGGAGGGAGGTGGAAGAGCTTGCTACTGGCTAAGGGGCAGCGTGACACATCAGTAGACTACTGGCACTATACTAAGCACCGGAGGGAGTACAAGCAAATTCGACTGGACAAAGTCCCCGTCCTACATGGGGCTCACAGTCTCAAACCCCTTTGTACAGACGGGGTGACTGAGGCCCAGAAGAGCCAAGTGACTTCCCAAGCGGACACGTGACGGTACCCTCGGGGGGCGCTGGAAAATTGTGGGGAGGAAGAGTGGGAGCAAAGAGGAGCAAAGTCACGGCAAGAGTGGCAGGCAGTGAAGTGGCGTGGGGTGGGGAGGATGACGAGATCTGGCTATAAAGGATAAGGGACATCCCAGAAGTGGGACTGAAAGAGTGGCTTTGGCAGGAGGTGAGTCTGCAGAGGGTTTGTGGGAGCCAAGAGGTTGGGCCGTGAGGTTCACAGCTCCACTATCCTCCCCCCGGGTGGTTCTCCACATTTGGCTCTCTCCTCCGCCTCATTGCAGTGCCGCTGTTTTCTCTGAGGGAGGAGGCCGAAAATCTCTTGGTTCAAACTTTCTGACTTTTGCCGGAGTTTCTGACAACTAGCTAACACCTTGGCTGGGAAATCTAATGGAAGAATTCGGTTCTCTGCCTAAGAGTCACTGACAGAGAAGAGGGTGGTGATAATTCTAATGATTGTGTGTGTGTGTGTGTGTGTGTTAAATGCTTATTATGTGCCAGGCACTGTACTAAAGCGGTGTGGCTCAGTGGAAAGAGCCCGGGCTTCGGAGTCAGAGGTCATGGGTTCGACTCCCAACTCTGCCACTTGTCAGCTGTGTGACTGTGGGCAAGTCACTTAACTTCTCTGTACCTCAGTTACCTCATCTGGAAAATGGGGATTAACCGTGAGCCTCACGTGGGACAACCTGATGACCCTGTATCTACCCTAGCGCTTAGAACAGTGCTCTGAACATAGTAAGCGCTTAACAAATACCAACATTATCATTATTAAATGTTGGGATAGATACAAGTCAACAGGGTTGGACACAGTCCCTGTCCCACGTGGGACTCACGGCCTTAAACCGCATTTCCCAAATGAATTACCTTGGGCACAGACAAGTGAAGTGACGTGTCCAAGGTCACACAGCAAACGAGTGGCAGAACCAGAATTAGAACCCATGACCTTCTGACTTCCAGGCCCATGCTCTATCCACTACACCATGGTGGACTAGCACTTTGGCTGTGAAATGTAATGAAGACTTCGGTACCGTATCTGATATTCATTTTTCTATTTGTTTTTATTACTGTTATATTTGTTAAGCACTCTATATCGAGCACTGTGATAAGCGCTGGGATAGATACAAGTTAATCGGGTCAGACACAGTCCCTCTCCCACATGGAGCTTACAGTCTAAGTATGAGGAAGGACAGGTATTGAATCCCCATTTTACAGTTGAGGAAACTCAGGTTCAGAGAAGTTAAGCAACTTGCCCATGGTCACTGCAATAGGCAAGTGGAGGAGCTGGGATTAGAACCCAGCTCTTCTGACTCCCAGACCCATGCCTCTTTCCACTAGGCCACAAAAGCATCCTTTTTCTACAAAAACATTTAGTCACTTTTCCCCGCTCCTTGAGAAACTCTAGTGGTTGCCCATCCATCTCCACATCGAACAGAAACTCCTCACTTTAAAGCCCTTAATTCATTCATTCATTCATTCATTCAATGATACTTATTGAGCGCTTACTATGTGCAGAACATTGTACTAAGTGCTTGGAATGTACAACTCGGCAACAGATAGAGACAATCCCTGCCCAATGACGGGCTTACAGTCTAATCGGGGGAGACGGACGGGACAAAAAAAGACAACATAATCACGATAAAATCACCTTGCAGCCTCCTACCTCACCTTGCTACTCTCCTATTACAACTCAGCTCACACACTTTGCTCCTCTAATGCTAACATTCTCATTGTACCTCAACCTCAAACTCGTCTATCTCACCACCAACCTCTCGCCCACATCCTGCCTCTGGCCTGAAATGCCCTCCCTCCTCATATCCAGCAGACAGTGACTCTTTTCCACTTTAAAACCTTACTGAAGGCACATCTCCTCCAAGACGTCTTCCCTGACTAAGCCTTCCTTTCCTCTTCCCCCATTCCTTTCTTTGTCTCCCTGACTTGCCCCCTGTATTCATCCTCCCCTCCCACCCCCGCAGTATTTATGTCCATATCCGTCAATTATTTATTTATATTAATGTCTGTCTTCCCCTCTAGACTGTATGATCACTGTGAGCAGGGAATGTGTCTATTTTTATATTGTACTCTCCCAAGCATTCGGTACAGAGCTCTGTACATAGGAAGCACTCAATAAATACAATTACCGTTTCACAAGTAAACAATCAATCAATCCGATTTATTCAGTGCTTACTATGTGCAGAACACTGTACTAAGCACTTGGGAGAGTATAACAGAGATGGTAGATAAGTAGGATTAGTGGTTATAGTGGGTATGTTATAGGGCTGTGCCTTTCTAATCTATAACTCCTTTCTCACTGAATAGCTTCCGTGCAACTTTTGTATTTCTACGTCCTGCTTCTAAAACATTGGTTTATCAGTCCTCCTACCCCTTTCTTGGATTGATTCCCCCAGGCAGGCTCTGAGTGGTGAGAAAATCTACCAGTTGAGTCCCCAGCACTGCTGACTCGATCCCCTCTCGTCGAGCACAGCATGGCGTAGCGGATAGAGCACGGGCCCGGAAGACGGAAGATTATGGGTCCTAATCCCGGCTCCGCCACTTGTCTGCTGTGCGACCTTGGGCAGGTCGCTTCAGGTCTCTGTGCCTCAGTTACCTCATCTGTAAAATGGGGATCGAGACTGTGAGCCCCACTGTGGGACAGGAGCTTTATAAAATCCGATTTGCTTGGATCCACCCCAGCATTCAGTAAGGTGCTGGGAACATAGGAAGTGCTCAGCGAATACCCCAGTGGTCGTTACTATTACTAGGTGACGTGGCGGAAGAGGCCAAGGCGGGGGTGGCCGGGCTGCTTATTCCAGGCCTCCGGCCGTTCCTTCTCTCGTGTCCTTTAGAGGCCACTTTCACAGACTGTTAGCCCAAACCACAGACAAATTCGCTCCCTCGGACACACATCCCGGGACAATGCCCTCTATTGCACCCACTAACCACTCTATCTACTCCATCCTTCCCCGAGTCTATGTCTCACGTGGTGATCACAGTCCTAATCCACGTTTTACAGATGAGGTAACTGAAGCACAGAGAAGTGAAATAACTCACCCAAGATCACCCAACAGACATGACAGAGTCTTGAACCCAATCCTTCTGACTCTCAGGCCCGTGCTTTATCCATTAGACCACGCTGTTTCCTCCTTCTCTGTTCCTCCTCTCTCTCTCTTTCCACCCCCTCCGCCTTGATCCCTCCCCACGTCCCCAGAGTCACAGTGTCATTGCTACACACGAGGCACAGGACTTTCCAGAGGAGGTTACCGCTTTCCATCTGAGTCCCCCCAAAAGCAGCCCCATCGGCTGGGAGCCGACCCAGGGCGAATCGTGTTCCTCAGTGTGTGTGGGGTGGGGGTGGGAGAATTTGGGGCAGGAGGGCCCCGGGTCTTCTGGGAGAAAGGTTTCTCCAGGGTCCACGGGGACCTCACAATGTCTCATACCATCTGAGTCAAACCGTTCAAGTGGCAAGCTATCAAAGCAATCTTAACAGGCTAAAATAACATGTGGTTTAGTCCTTGTGATTTTCCCGCCAGCTGCCAATCTCAGTGGGCTGCTCCAATGGGGCCTCAATGAACAGCTCCAGTGATGGTGGAGCCAGGGGACCAGAAAGTGGTTTCGGTGTGCGTGGTCCAAGGAACTACCCTAAACACAGAGTAAACGGGGAGGGGAAGAGGGGAATGCATAAACCCAGATGAAAAACACCTTCGCTCTGCGATTTTTTTTTTCTTCCAAGACGCCTCTTGGTTTCGTGCCTTTTGGGCGAATTATAGCCCAGATTTGGAAATCTTTCCAGGGCCATAACTTCCATTTCTGAAACCTGGACGTGGGGGAGGGATGGAGGACAGAAAGGGAATCTTCTGACACGGCTCTGGTACAATGCTACCGGCTCAGCTGCTTTCATGGAAATTCTGGCTTCGCGACCGTATTAACCTTGGCCGAGACCCGAGGCTATTTTCAGAAGCCTTTACCCGTTTTCAGGAAGTACGTTTCCTTTTTTATTTATCTACGGTGTTATTGTTATTTCTATAGAACACACAAACAAATAGAAAGGCTTATTTTCCTTCCCCGAGGATTCGTGTTTATTGCTCCACTCTTGAACACACACAGACATACGCATTCACACCTTCCAGGTAGAACTAGCTTTTCTTCTCCCCTTTTTTCGTAGTATTAATTATATCGAGCTCGTTGCGGGCAGGGGACGTGTCTACCAGCTCTGCCGTTGCGCCCTCTCCCAAGTGCTCACTACGCTCCGCACGGAGTAAGCGCTCAATAAATACCATTGATTCGTAAGGAACAAGAAAATACTCCTCCTCAAAGAGGTGTCAGTGCTCAGCCCGAATGTTCTTTCCCGGGAACCTGGTCAGGCTGCAGAGGGAACGGTGGCAAGATCAACAAACACATAAAACCGAGGAAAATCAAGACCGAGGAGTCCACGGGGACGTGGGTCTCGCCGTCTCTTTCATGAGCCGTGAATGTGCAGACCGCACGGACTTGGACGGTTTTGGTCCTCCCAAACCCCCTGCGGACTTTCAGACAGGTTGACTGAGAGATGATAGGAGCCTGCTGGTGGCATCGGGGAATCGACGCAGACGGGGGTTCTAGCGGAGAGAATGAAGGTTTTTGTCAGCTCCGGTGCACGGGGCTGGGAGTGGGGTGAAAAGCGAATGTGTGAACAGAGCTCGCCTTTGCTCTGAAAGGAGACAGTGTGAGCTTGTCCTCTGTACTGAGCCCCCACCACCTCCGGCAGACAATTGCTCTCCCTCCCTTTAAAGCCTTATTGAGGGGACGTCTCCTCCAAGAGACGTCACCCCGGCTTGGGTCCCTCTATTCATCTTCCCTCCCAGGCCCACACCACTTATATCCGTGTCTCTCCCCCCTTTTTCCCTCTGCTCACTTCTCCGCAGCTAAACCCTCTTCTCCCCTCTTTCCCTCTCCTGTCCCACCCCCTCAGCACCGTACTCGTCCGCTGTATGTATCTTTATCGCCCTATTTATTTTGTTTATTTTGTTTACATCACCCGGATTCTATTTAGCTGCCGTTGTTTTTACGAGATGTCCTTCCCCTCGACTCTATTTATCGCCATCGTCCTCGTCTGCCCGTCTCCCCCGATTAGACCGTGAGCCCGTCAGAGGGCAGGGACTGTCTCTATCTGTTGCCGGCTTGTCCGTTCCAAGCGCTCAGTACAGTGCTCTGCACATAGTAAGCGCTCAATAAATACTATTAATGAATGAATGTCTGTCAGTTATTTACTTATATTAACGTCTGTCTCTTCCTCTAGACTGCAAGCTTGTCGTGGGCAGGGAATGTATCTGTTATGTTGTTAAACTGTACTCTCCCAATCAACTAATACAACGCTCTGCACGCGGTAGAGATGTAGCACGGCTTAGTGGATGGATCCCGGGCCTGGGAGTCAGAAGGTCATGGCTTCTAATCCTGGCTCCGCCAGCTGTCTGCTGTGTGACCTTGGGCAAGTCCCTTCACTTCTCTGGGCCTCAGTTACCTCATCTTTAAAATGATAATAATAATAATGTTGGTGTTTGTTAAGCGCTTACTATGTGCGGAGCACCGCTCTAAGCGCTGAGGTAGATACCGGGCAATCAGGTTGTCCCACATAAGGCTCACAGTCTTAATCCCCATTCTACAGATGAGGTAACTGAGGCACGGAGAAGTGAATTGACTTGCCCACAGTCACTCAGCTGACATAATGGCAGAGCTGGAATTGGAACCCGCGATCTCTGACTCCCAAGCCCGGGCTCTTTCCACTGAGCCACGCTGCTTCAGTGGGGATTGAGACTGTGAGCCCCATATGGGACAAGGACTGCATCCAACCCGATTTGCTTGTACCCACCCCAGCGCTTAGTACAGTGCCTGGCATATAGTAAATGTTTTATAAATATTATTATTATTTTTTATCATCATTTTTATTGTTAATAAGCGCTCATTAAATACAATTGACTGAGTGACTGAATAACTCCCTCTGAGGGATCCTGAAGCAAGAGGATGGAGGCTTTAAACTTAGTGTGCCTACATCTCTACCGACTCTGTTATACAATACTCTCCCAAGCATTTAGTACAGTGTTCTGCACACGGTAATGATGTGGGTGTTCGTTAAGCGCTTACTATGTGCAGAGCGCTGTTCTAAGCACTGGGGTAGACACAGGGGAAGCAGGCTGTCCCTCGGGAGGCTCGCAGTTAATCCCCATTTTACAGATGAGGTCACTGAGGCCCAGAGAAGTGAAGGGACTGGCCCACGGTCACACAGCTGACAGGTGGCGGGGCCGGGACTCGAACCCATGACCTCTGACTCCCAAGCCCGGGCTCTTTCCACTGAGCCACGCTGCTTCTTCTTCTTATAATTATTATTACTACTAAGGGCCGGGGCACTCATCCAGGACCATGGATTAATTGATTGACCATCTGGCACTTATTCAATTCACTCAGTCATTCATTCAATCATATTTATGTAGCGCTTACTGTGTGCTAAGTGCTTCGGAGAGCACCGTACGACAGTAAACAGCTACATTCGCTGCCCACAACTAGTTTACAGTCTAGAGTGAGTCAGGGAGACAGATCTAACAGCGTGGCTCAGTGGAAAGAGCCCGGGCTTGGGAGTCAGAGGTCAGAAGTTCTAATCCCGACTCCTCCACTTGTCAGCTGTGTGACTTTGGGCAAGTCACTTAACTTCTCTCTGCCTCAGTTACCTCCTCTGTAAAATGGCGATTAAGACCGTGAGCCCCACGTGGGACAACCTGATTACTCTGTATCTACCCAGCGCTTAGAACAGTGCTTGGCACATAGTAAGCACTTAACAGATAGCAAATTATTTTATTGATATGAATGAATAAATCACGGATATGTACAGAAGTGCCGTGGGGCTGGGAAGGAGGGTGAACAGAGGGAGCAAGTCAGGGCAAGACAGAAGAGAGTGGGAAAAGAGGAAAGGGGGGAATAATCAGGGAAGGCCTCTTGGAGGTGTGCCTTCAGTAAAGCTTTGAATGGCGGGGAAAATCGTTGTCTGGCAGATTAATAATAATAATAATAATGTTGGTATTTGTTAAGCGCTTACTATGTGCAGAGCACTGTTCTAAGCGCTGGGGTAGATACAGGGTCATCAGGTTGTCCCACGTGAGCCTCACCGTCTCCATCCCCGTTTTACAGATGAAGTAACTGAGGCACAGAGAAGTGAAGTGACTTACCCACAGTCACAGAGCTGACAAACGGCAGAGCCTGGATTCGAACCCATGACCTCTGACTCCCAAACCCGTGCTCTTTCCACTGAGCCACGCTGCTCCTGTTCCTGGCCAGAGGCAGGATGTGGGGGTCGGCAGAGAGGCGGACAAGATCGAGGCCAGTGAGAAGGTTGTCATTAGAAGAGCGAAGTGGAGGGGTTGGGTTGGGGGAGGAGAGTAGCAAGGCGAGGTCTGAGGGGACAAGGTACTGGAGTGCTTTGAAGACATCGGGGAGGAGTTTTTGTTTGATGCGGAGGTAGATGGGCAACGATTGGAGATATTCGAGGAGGGGATTGACGTGTCCTGAACGTCCTGTCCTGAAAGATGATCCAGGCAGTGGAGTGAAGTATGGAGTGGAGACAGGAGGCTGGGAGGTCAGCAAGGAAGCTGATGCAGTAATTCAGGAAGGATAGGAGGAGTGGTTGTATTAACATGGCAGCACTCTGGATAGAGCGAAGAGGACATATTTTAGCGAAGTGAAGATGAAACCGTCAGGATTTAGTGACGGATTGAATATGTGGGTTGAATGAGAGAGAGGAGTCAAGGATAACACCCAGGTTAGGGGCTTGGGGGACGGAAGGATGGAGGTGCCGTCTACAGTGAGGGGAAAATCAAGGGGAGGACAGGGTTTGGGTGGGAAGGTAAGGACCTCTGTTGCGGGCATGTTAAGCTTGAGGTGACGGCGGGACATTCAACTAGAGATATCTTGAAAGCAGGAGGAAATGTGAGACTGCGGAGAGGGAGAGAGATCAGGGCTGGAGATGGAGATTTAGGGATCATCCGCATAGAGGTGGTAGCCGCAGCCGAGGGAGCAAACGAGGTCTCCGAGGGAGTGGATGTAGATGGCGAATTGAAGGGGACACAGAACTGAACCTTGGGGGACCCCCGGCGATTCAGGGGTGGGAGGCAGAGGAGGAGCTTATGAAGGAGACTGAGAATGGATGGCCAGAGAGATAAGAGGAGAACCAGGAGAGGACAATGTCAGTGAGGCCAAGGCTGGATAACGTTTCCAGGAGAAGGGGGTGGTCCACAGAGCCGAAACCAGCTGAGGGGTCGAAGAGGATCAGGATGGAGTAGAGGCCGTTGGGTATGGCAAGAAGGGGATCATTGGTGACCCCAATGAGGATGGTTTCTGTGGAGTGAAGGGGACAGAAGCCAAACCAGAAGGGAGGAGAGGAAGAGAGACAGCTGGTGTAGAAAATTCAGTCAAGGAATTTAGAGAGGAAAGGTAGGAGGGGGAGAAGCATACGTAATAACGATAATAGTTAAGGTTTTTGTTAAGCGCTTACTATGTGCCAAGCACTGTACCAAGCACTGGGTTGGATACAAGCAAATCGGGTCGGAGGCAGTCCCCGTCCCGCATGGGGCTCACGGTCTTAATCCCCATTTTACAAATGAGGTAAAACTGAGGTCCAGAGAAGTGAAGCGACTTGCTCGAGGCCACACGGTAGACAAGTGATAATAATAATGTTGGTATTTGTTAAGCGCTTACTATATGCCGAGCACTGTTCTAAGCGCTGGGGTAGTCACAGGGGAGTCAGGTTGTCCCACGTGGGGCTCACAGTCTTCATCCCCATTTTACAGATGAGGTCACTGAGGCACAGAGAAGTGAAGTGACTCGCCCAAAGTCACACAGCTGACAAGTGGCCGAGCTGGGATTCGAACCCATGAACTCTGACTCCAAAGCCCCGTGCTCTTTCCACTGAGCCACGCTGCTTCTCTAGCGGTGGAGTCAGGAGTAGAACCCGGGACCTTTGGACTCCCAGGTCCAATCTACTAATTAAGAGAGCAGGAGAAAGAAGACCTCTACAGCTGTAAATAGCAGGAATAGAAAAAACCTTTCCCGACTAAGCCCTCGTTTCCTTTTCACCCACTGCCTTCTGCATCACCTTGACTCGCTCCCTTTATTAACCACCCCCTCCGCCCCTCGAAAGCCCCACAGCACGTATGTCCATATCCGTAATTTATTTATTTCAACTGATGCCTGTCTCGTCCTCTAGACTACAAGCTCGTTGTGGACAGGAAATACGTCTTTATTGTTATAATGTACTCTCCCAAGAGCTTAGTAGAGTGCTTTGCACACAGTAAGCGTTCAATAAATACATTTGAATGAATGAACCGATCAATCGATCATTATTTATTGAGCACTTACTGTGTGCAGGGCACTGTATTAAGCGCTTGAGCGAGTTATTGGACCTGCGTCCTTTGGGCATTTGATATTCACCCAACTCTCAACCCCAAGGCATTTAACATTTATATCTTTAAATTATATTTTATAAATTATTTATTTATACCACCCCCTGTCATCCCCTCCAATCTGTAAACAAATTCTGTTGTACTCTCCCGAGCATTTAGTACAGTGCTCTGCACATAGTAAGGACTCAATTCTCTGGGCCTCAGTTCCTTCATCTGTAAAATGGGGGCAAAGACTGTGAGCCTCACGTGGGACAACCCGATGACCCTGTAAATAATAATGTCGGTATTTATTAAGCGCTTACTATGTGGAGAGCACTGTTCTAAGCGCTGGGGGAGATACAGGGTAATCAGGTCGCCCCACGTGAGGCTCACGGTTAATCCCCATTTTACAGTTGAGGTAACTGAAGCACAGAGAAGTGAAGTGACTCGCCCACAGTCACACAGCTGACAAGTGGCAGAGCCGGGAGTGGAACCGATGACCTCTGACTCCGAAGCCCGGGCTCTTTCCACTGAGCCACGCCCCCAGCGCTCTGCACATAGTAAGCGCTTAACAGATACCAACATTTATTTTTTTAAATTGTTTTCAATGAATACTATTTAGCTTAGTGCCTGACTCCTCTGACAAACTATAAACTCATCAAGGCCGTGGATGGTGCTTCCTCCCTACTCCAGGTGCCTTGTGGGCAGGGAACGTGTCTACCAACTTTGTACTTACTCAAATACTTAGTACAGCGCTCTGCACACAGTATGCGCTCAGTATCAATCAGCGGTATTTATTGAGTGCTTACCATGTGCAAAGCACTCTACTGAGCTCTAGGGAGGGTACAATATATCAATATGATAGAGTTGGTAGATATGGTCCCTGCCCACAGACAGCTTAAAATAAATACCACTGATTGATTGATGACAGTCTCCCAAGTTGTAGACGCCCAAGCGTTTAGTACAGCGCTCTGCCCGGCTTGAGGGTTCAATAAATAGCATCGATTGATTGATTAGCTCACGAGAGCCTGCAGGGTCTGAGGGCAAACACCACGTTGACGGTTGAGAGTTAGGAGGCCTTCCCAGACCGAGCCCTCCCTTTCCTTCTGCTCCTCCTCCCCTCCCCATCCCCCTACTCCCTCCCTCTGCTCTACCCTCTTCCCGTCCGCTCAGCACTTGTGTATATTTGTCCATATTTATTGCTCTATTAATTTAATTAATGATATATATAATGGTAGATGCCCGTCTACTTGTTTTGTTTTGTTGTCTGTCTCCCCCTTCTAGACTGCGATTCCGTTGTTGGGTAGGGATCGTCTCTATCTGTTGCCGAATTGCACTTTCCAAGCGCTTAGTACAGTGCTCCGCACACAGTAAGTGCTCAATTAGTACGACTGAATGAATGAACAAATGACCTTTTAAGAAGGTCAGTGAGTCAGCGGCCCCCCAAAGGCTGCAGAGCAGTGGTCAAGCGCTTAGCACAGTGCTCTGCACATAGTAAGTGCTCAATAAATACAATTGAATGAATGGTCAAGCCAGTGCTGGACGAATCTCGGTTCTCTCCCAACAGGCTTCCAGGATCCTCTCAGCCTCCCGAAGGGCCCCAGCCTGTCCGAGTCATTTACATAAGGAAAAGTCTTAGCTGGCTTCTTATGGTTTGGGAAATAATAATAGCAGTAATAATAATAATAATAATGGTATTTGTTAAGTGTTTACTATGTGCCAAGCAGGTCCTTTTCCACCAGGCTTCCAGCATCATCTCAGCCTCGCTGAAGGATCCCAACCTGACTGAGTCATTTACGTAAGGAAAAGTCTTAGCGGGCTGCTTGTGGTTCAGAAGTTAACACTACTACTAAAATAATGGTATTTGTTAAGCGCTGACTATATGCCAAGCACTGTTCTAAGCACTGGGGGAGATACACAGCGTGGCTCAGTGGAAAGAGCACGGGCTTTGGAGTCAGAGGTCAGGGGTTCGAATCCCGGCTCTGCAACCTGTCAGGTTTGTGACTGTGGGCAAGTGACTTCACTTCTCTGTGCCTCAGTTACCTCATCTGTAAAATGGGGATTAAGACTGTGAGCCCCACGTGGGACAACCTGATTCCCCGGTGTCTACTCCAGTGCTTAGAACAGTGTTCTGCACATAGTAAGCGCTTAACAAATACCAGCATTATTATTATTATTATTATTACAAGGTTATCAGGTTGTCCCTCGTGGGGCTCACAGTCTTAATCGCCATTTTACAGATGAGGGAACTGAGGCACAGAGAAGTGAGGTGACTTGCCCAAAGTTATCAGGTTGCCCCACGTGGGGCTCACGGTCTTAATCCCCATCCTACAGATGAGGGAACTGAGGCACAGAGAAGTGAAGTGACTTGCCCACAGTCACACAGCTGACAAGTGGCGGAGCTGGGATTAGAACCCATGACCTTTGACTCCCAAGCCTGTGCTCTTTCCACTCAGCCACGCTGCTTCTCAGAGTTTTCCGTGAGGCCTTGACTTGGAGAAGGAAACGATTGTGGAGGAATCTCAGTACTTTCCCACTGGACCTCCAGGATCCCCTCAGCTTCCAGAAATTTTAACTGGATTAGAACCCAGATTCTTCTGATTCCCAGGCCCGTGCTCTATCCACTAGGCCACGTTGCTACGGGCAGGGAGTGTGTCTACCAACTCTGCTATATTGTACTCTTCCAAACACTTACTTCAGTGCTCTGCGCATAGTAAGCACTCAATAAATACCACTGATTGATTCAGTGCTTATTATGGACCAGGTACCGCAGTATCCAGTAGGGTAAATCCCAGATAATCAGTTAGCAATTCTGCTATATTGTACTCTCCCAAACGCTTAGTTCAGTGCTCTGCCCCTCGTAAGCACTCAATAAATACCACTGATTGATTCAGTGCTTGTTATGGACCAGGTACCGCAGTATCCAGTAGGGTAAATCCCAGATAATCACATAGCAATTCTGTTATATTGTACTCTCCCAAACGCTTAGTTCAGTGCTCTGCCCATAGTAAGCACTCAATAAATATCACTGATTGATTCAGTGCTTATTATGTACCAGGCACTGCGGTAACCACTGAGGTAAATCCAAGATAATCAGATTGGACAGAGTCGAGGTCCTACGGGGCTCAAGGTTTAAGTAGGTGGCAGGTACCAGCAAATACATGGTTCATCTTGAAACCTGGAACAACTTGGGCAGTAAGAGCTAAGTTTGCACCGCCAAAGTCACACCAATAATTCCAGAGGATTTCCTATTCTGCTTTGAGAATTTCAAATGAGAAGCGGCAAGGCCTAGTAGAAAGAACAGGCCTAGGAGTCAGAAGACCTGGGTTTTAGTTCCACATCCACCAGATGCTTGCCGTGTGACCTCGGTCAAGTCATCTAACTTCTCCGACCCTCAGTTCCTTCATCTGTAAATTTGGGATTAAATCCGTGAGCCCGTTTAGGACCTGGACTATGTCTAGCCTGATTATCTGTTTCTACCCTACTGCTTAGTGTACTGGTACATAATAATAATAATAATAATAATAACGGTGGTATTTGTTAAGCGCTTACTATGTGCAGAGCACTGTTCTAAGCACTGGGGTAGACACAGGGGAATCAGGTTGTCCCACGTGGGGCTCACAGTCTTCATCCCCATTTTCCAGATGAGGTGACTGAAGCACAGAGAAGTTAGGTGACTTGCCCACAGTCACACAGCTGACAAGTGGCAGAGCTGGGATTTGAACTCATGACCTCTGACTCCAAAGCCCGTGCTCTTTCCACTGAGCCACGCTGCTTCTCTATGAGAAGCGGCACGGCCTAGTCGCAAGAACACGGGTTTAGGATTCAGACATCGTGGGTTCTAATCCCGCCTCCACCACTTGTCTGCTGTGTGACCTTGGGCAAGTCACTTAACTTCTCTTTTATTTTACTTTACTAAACAGGTGCTTACTAAGAGCTTAGCAAATACCTTAATTATTATTGTTATTATTTATTTCACTCAATGACCAACAGGGCGTACAGAGTTTAAAACAGGGGAGGCAGCGTGGCGCAGTGGAAAGAGCCTGGGCTTCGGAGTTAGAGGTCATGGGTTCGACTCCCGGCTATACCACTTGTCAGTTGTGTGACTGTGGGCGAGTCACTTCACTTCTCTGGGCCTCAGTTACCTCATCTGTAAAATGGGGATTAACCGTGAGCCTCACGTGGGACAACCCGATGACCCTATATCTCCCCCAGCGCTTAGAACGGTGCTCTGCACATAGGAAGCGCTTAACAAATACCGACATTAAAACAGCACAATTTTTTGGATTTTAAATGGCATTAGTTTTGCGCTTACCATGTGCCAAGAACTGAGCACTGGAATATTTCCAAGCAAATGGACACAGTTTCATATCTCACATGGGGCTCACAGTCTTAATCCCCATTTCACAGATGGGGGAACTGAAGCACAGAGAAGAGAAGTGTTCTTGCCCAGGGTCACACGGCAGACAGGTAGCACAGTTAGAATCAGAACCCAGGTCCTCTGACTCCCAGGCCCGTGCTCTATCCAAAAGGCCATTCACCCGGATTCTGGCAATGTCGTGTAGCACCCAGGATGAAGTGAGACGCTCAGGAGGAAAAAAAGAAAAAACAAAACAACCTAGGACCAGACGGGAAGTGGAATTTTCTGGGCTTTGGGGGGGATTTGTTTTTTTCCCTAAATTATCCAGGTGGTAAGAGATGACTTTAAAGACTGCTATCGTAGTACAGGTGTCTTTGCAGCTGTATTTTCCACTCTACAGAGCCCACCAAGGTGCTGAGAAGTGACGCAGCTGCTGCTCTTACAGATAACATCTCCTCTTATAGGGCGAGCATCGCCTTCTGCCCAAACGACACCCTTCCAGAACTGAGAAACAGCATGGCCTGGCAGATGGCGCCTGGGCCTGGGAGTCAGAAGAAATGGGTTCTAATCCCCGCTCTGCCACTTGTCTGCTGGGTGACCTTGGCCAAGTCACTTCGCTCCTCTGCGCCTCAGTTTCCTCAGCTGTAAAGTGATCGGACCGTGAGCCCGTCAAACGGCAGGGACCGTCTCTTATCTGTTGCCGACTTGTTCAGTCCAAGCGCTTAGTACAGTGCTCTGCACATAGTAAGCGCTCAATAAATACTATCGAATGAAAGAATAAAATGGGGATTTGTTATCTCTTCTTTCCTTATATTTAGACTGCAAGCTCCAGGTGGGATAGGGACTGTGTCAGTGTAATTAACTTGTACCTACCCCCGAGTTTAGTACATTCGTTCATTCGTTCATTCATTCAATAGTGTTTATTGAGCGCTTACTATGTGCAGAGCACTGTTCTAAGAGCTTGGAATATACAAATCGGTAACAGATAGAGACAGTCACAGCGTTCGGCACATGGTAAGCACTTACTTTCCAAGCGTTCAGCACAGTGCTCTGCACACAGAAAGCGCTCGATAAATACGACTGAATGAACGAAGCCGTCCGTGGGCCACGGGTGACAGACTGTCAGCTCACCGTGGGCAGGGAATGTGTCCGTTTATTGCCCTATTGTCCTCTCCCAGTCGCTTAGTACAGTGCTCTGCGCACCATTAAGTGCTCAGTCGATACCACTGATCGACAGATGTGATCAACTGATTAAGAGTTTCGTAGCTAGCTTGTACCGATGACCGTCTCCCCTTTAATTAATTTATTATTTATTCATTTCGGTCAATGTCCGTCTCTCCCTCTAGACTGTCAGCTCGTCGTGGGCGGGGAATGTCGCCGTTTATTGTTGCATCGTACTCTCCCAAATGCTTAGTACGGTGCTCTGCACACTATAAGCTCTCAGGAAATACCACTGACCGGTTTAACAAATGCCATAAGGAAGACAGCTACGGGAGGGGGCTCCTAACCTTTTTTATCCTAACAGATATTTTCTGGGAGACGAATGGCAATTTCCCCATCCCCTTCACGGCAGGAACCGTGAGGATGCATTCATGCTCTCTAAATTACTACATGCCATGACTGGTTAAAGATTTCTAGGTTCGATTCAACTTTTCGTTTTGTTTTTTGAATTTTCACACGAGTATTTTCAGTGGATTCAATTAGAATGAAAAGTCGACTGATTTACGTTGTAATTTACAAATCCCTTGGCCACACCTTTAACGACAGAACCTGTTTCTTTTTTTTCCGCTGAAGCAGAGTTTTCCATGACCACCCTGCAGCTGCTCCATTAGCCAAGCACTCGCCATCTCAAACATCGCTGGAAGGTTCCAGTTCTACTTGGAAGCTGTTTCGATTACATATTTAGAACTGTTTTCATATAGAAAAAAGCCTTCTTGCACTCTTTATAAATAGCTACCAGTCCTTGCTTTCTCTCTGTAAATGGAAGGAAGTTGCTTGTTCCCGCGGAGTCACTTTGAAAAGGGCAGAAATCGGGGAGGACAAATATTATCATTATTTGTTAAGTGCTTACCGTCGTGTCAAGCAGCTTTCCAAGCGCTGGGGTAGATACGAGTTAATCTGGTCCGAGACAGTCCCTGGCCCACTTGGGGATCGCTGTTTAAGTAGGACGGAGAATAGGGATTGATTCTCCATTTTGCAGATGAGGAAATTGAGGCACAGAGAAGGAAAGGGACTTGCCCAGGATCTCACAGCGGGCAAGTGGTGGAGCCGGGATTTGAACCCAGGTCCTCTGATCCTCGGGCTTGTGCTCCGGCCAGTAGGCCAACAGATTCTCGTGCTGTTTTGTGGGAAAGGGTTTGCTGAATGCCCCCGTGCATCTCCCCCTCTAGACTGTAAGTTCTTTGTGGACAGGGAACATGCAGACCAACTCTTCATTCGGTCGTATTTATTTAGCTCTTACTGTATGCAGGGCACTGTGCTAAATGATTGGAAAGGTACAGTCTAACAGCAACAGACACATTCCCTGCCCACAGCGAGCTTAAACCGTTATAGCGTACTCGCCCAAGCGCTTTGTATGATAATGTTGGTATTTGTAAAGCGCTTACTACGTGCCGAGCACCGTTCTAAGCGCTGGGGGAGATCCGGGGTCATCGGGTTGTCCCACGTGAGGCTCACAGTCTTCATCCCCATTTTACAGATGAGGGAACTGAGGCACCGAGAAGTGAAGTGACTCGCCCACAGTCACACAGCTGACAGGTGGCGGAGCAGGGATTAGAACCCATGACTTCTGACTCCTGAGCCCGTGATCTTTCCACTGAGCCACGCCGCTTCTCTAAAGCGCTATATATATAGCGCTCTGCACACAGCGCTCAATAAGCCCATTGACTGAGGGATCTAGAAGAGACTGGGGATGATGATTTCAGCCTTTGCCCAGGTCCCGGGCCTGGATCTAAGCTACATCCCGTAAAAGTGGCACTCCTGATTTCTCCTGTTGGAAAATCAAGTACATACGTGGGATGTACAAAAGTGAGGAGGGAGGACGATTCTAGCTATCGGGAATGACTAATCGATCGATTAATCGTATATACTGAGAGCTGACTCTACAAAAGACCGTGCTGAGCATTTGGAGGAGTACGATCGAGTGAGTAGATGTGATTGCCGTAGTCAAGGAATTTATAACCTAACAGAGGCAATGTGACGTTCTTATCCCACGGCGGCACCACGGACACATCTCTCCCACAACGCCCAGCTCTCCCTCTGCAATCGTTCCGGTAGTGGATCCGGAGAATTCTCTCGGTAGAAATCCGGAAGCGGTTGACCATCGCCGCCTTCCGCGCATCAGGTCTCCGCCCCGGACCCTCTCCCGCGCCGCCGCCGCCCAGCACGGGGGTGTCTTGACTCGTAGCCGCCGGCCCGCCGCTCGCTAGCCACCGGCCGAGCCGGGATCGGAACGGACGGGCCTCCGCTCGACTCGCCTTCCCGTAGCCGAGACTGGTAGAGGACTGGAAACTCTCCAGGTGCCGGTCTGAGAGGGGACATGTGATGTTACTCGCCACGGATTCAGAAGTTAGAAAGGGCACGGCCTAGTGGATAGAGCACAGGCCTGGGAAGGATACGGGTTCTAATCTCCGCCCTGCCATCTGTGTGCTGAGTGACCTTGGGCGAGTCACTCGACTTCCCCGGGCCTCAGTCACCTCATCTGTAAAACGGAGATTAGGATTTTGAGCCACATGTGGGACAGTGACTGTATCCACCCTGATCACCTTGTATCTACCCCAGCCCTTAGTACGATGCCTGGCACACAGTAAGCACTTCACAAATATCATAATTATTATTAGGGTCTCCTAGGGTTACCCGGGCTTCGATACTCCATTTCCTTTCGTTGTCAAGCTACCGACAACAGAGCTGTCCCTGTAGTCTCAAAAAAGTCTTCAAGAGAAAAGGATTCTACAGTCTCCTTAGTAACCTCCGCTAGTATCTTAACGATTCTTACCATCTGGAAGCTTTTCTTTTTGTCTAACTTAAATACCTCCGGATTTTCGGGAATTTTAGACTCCCCACAGTCCGGTCACAGCATTTTTCAAACCCTAAATTCATTAAAAAAAATTACAAAAATGACTTTAGAAGTCCAAAATTGATCCTGTCGGGAAGGGAACGAATCAAATACTTATTCTAGAAATAGGAACAATGGAGAAATATTGTCTTTTGAGTTTTCTGGGCTCAGAATCCGTAGGAACGATTAATCACCCGTTGTCAGTGCTGAGAGCCCCGGAGGCGTACCATCTGTGCAGAACGTTAGAGAAATCCTCTCCCGAGTAAGTGGTCCGATCCCACTCTGTCCGCCCCCGGGTGTTAACGTTTAACTCGTCTGCCTCGGTCTACCCAGCCACTTCTCCAATCACAGGTTACTGTAGATCAGTGGGTGGTATTATTGATCGCTTGCTGTGTGCAGAGCGCTGTATCACGCACTTGGGAGAGTACGATACAGCGGAGTTGGTAGGCACATTCCCTCTCCAAAACTAACTTAGGGTCTAGAGAGGCAGACAGGCATTTAAATCCATTATGGATGAGAACGTAAGTCTGCTGGACTGATACGAAGCAGCCCACACACTTTGCTCCTCTTACGCTCACCTTCTCACTGCGCCTCCATCTCGTCTATCTCACCGCTGACTCCTTGCCCACGTCCTGCCTCTGCCTTGGAAGACCCTCCCTCCTCAAATCCAACAGACAATTACTCTCCACGCCCATTTAAAGCCTTATCGAAGGCCCATTTCCTCCAAGAGGCCCTCTCTCACGAAGCCCCCCTTTCCTCTTCTTCGACTCCCCTTCTGCACCACCCTGACTTGCTCCCTTTGTCCTTCCCTCCTCCCAGTCCCACGGCACTTCCGTACACAGCTCTCGCTCTATTCCCAGAGTGGCTCAGTGGAAAAGAGCCTGGGCTTCGGAGGCAGGGGTCATGGGTTCGACTCCCGGCTCTGCCACCTGCCGGCCGTGTGACTGTGGGCGAGTCACTTCACTTCTCTGGGCCTCAGTGACCTCATCTGGAAAATGGGGATGAAGACCGTGAGCCCCACGTGGGACAACCTGATTCCCCTGTATCTACCCCAGCGCTTAGAACAGCGCTCTGCACATAGTAAGCGCTTAACAAATACCAACATTATTAATGGAGGGAGCACAGGCTTGGGAGTCAGAAGGCCCTGGGTTCTAAGCCACTCTCTGCCACACGTCTGCTGTGTGACTTGGGGAAAGTCGCTTGACGTCTCTGTGCCTCAGTTACCTCATCTGTAAAATGGGGATTGCTGATGTGAGCCCCACGTGAGATAGGGACTGTGTCCAACTGGACTGGCTTGTCTCCATCCCAGTGCTTAGTAAAGTGACTGGAATATAGTAAGTGCCGGACAAATGCCGCACATAAAAAAAAATACCGCTATATTCATTCATTCAATAGTATTTATTGAGCGCTTGCTATGTGCAGAGCACTGCACTAAGCGCTTGGAATGGACAAATCGGTAACAGGTAGAGACGGTCCCTGCCCTTTGACGGGTTTACGGTCTAATCGGGGGAGACGGACGGACGAGAACAGTGGCAATAAATGTGGATGACTGCCTCCAAAAGTTAGTCTACCCAAGCGACACGAGTGTAAATCATTTTTCTGAATCAACCAAGTAAAATGGGCCGAAGATCATCACATTTACTGAGTACTTCCCGTGTGCAGAGCACTGTTCTCAGCCCTTGGGAGAGTACAATCTATCAGAACGGTAGACACGCTCCCTGACCGCAACAAATCGAGTCAACGAGTCACAAGGACTCGTGTTCTTATCCCTGCTCTGCCACTTGTCTGCTGTGTGACCTTTGGCAAGTCACTTCTCTGTGCCTTGTAGCTCATCTGTAAAATGGGGATTAAGACAATGAGCCCCATGTGGGTCTTAGACTGTGTCCCACCTGATTAGCTTGTATCTACCCCGGTGCTCAGTACGGTGCAGCGGGGCTCAGTGGAAAGAGCCCGGGCTTGGGAGTCAGAGGTCGCGGGTTCTAATCCCGGGTCCTCCGCTTGCCAGCTGTGTGGCTTTGGGCAAGTCACTTAACTTCTCCGTGCCTCTGTTGTCTCATCTGTAAAATGGGGATTAAAACTGTGAGCCCCACGCGGGACAACCTGATCACCTTGTATCCCCCAGCACTTAGAACAGTGCTTTGCACATAGTAAGCACCTAACAAATACCACCATTTTATATAATATGCACTTAACAAATACCGTAAAAAAATAGCATACATTCTAGGGGAAAATAGAGAATGCGGGCATAAGTCTATAGAAAACTACAGTGATGGAACAGCTGGCATCCATACCACTGATCGACTGATTGAATGATTGCTAGCCTCCTCGATGAGACGAGACCTAAAGAAGCAGCATGGCATAGTGGATAGAGCACGGGCCCGGGAGTCAGAGGGCACGGGTTCAAATCCCGGCTCTGCCACTTGTCAGCTGTGTGACTGTGGGCGAGTCACTTCACTTCTCTGTGCTTCAGTGACCTCTTCTGTAAAATGGGGATTAAGACTGTGAGCCCCACGTGAGACGGGGACTGCGTTCAACCCAATTTGCTTGAACCCACCCCAGCGCTTAGTACAGTGCCCGGCACGTCGGAAGCGCTTAACACATCCCATGGTTATTATTGTTATTATTAAGACCTGCAAGGACTCCCCTAGCCCAGAGCGCTGCACCCCTTAAAGCCACTGCGTTCATCTTGGATCAGTCATTCTGTCGAGGGTATTTACTGAGCGTTTACTCTGTTCAGAGCACTGTAGTAAGTGCTTGGGAGAGTACAATCTAACAGAGTTGCTAGACATGTTCTCTGTCCACAACAAGCTTACAGTCTAGAGTGTGAGCGGTATGGCATGTCAGCTGAAAGCTAGGAAGCAGTTGCAAGATTAGATAGACCAACAAAGCGAATTGTAATCCAGAAAATAGTAGGGTCATAATGGGATTCATTGAGCACCCACTGAATAATGATAATGTTGGTATTTGTTAAGCACTTACTATGTGCAGAGCACTGTTCTAAGCGCTGGGGTAGACACAGGGGAATCAGGTTGTCCCACGTGGGGCTCCCAGTCTTCATCCCCATTTTACAGAAGAGGTCACTGAAGCACAGAGAAGTGAAGTGACTTGCCCACCGTCACACAGCTGACAAGTGGCAGAGCCGGGATTTGAACCCGTGACCTCTGACTCCAAAGCCCGTGCTCTATCCACTGTGCCATGCTGCTTCTTTAGGTCTCGGCTCATCGAGGAGGCTAGCAATCATTCAATCAATCGATCAGTGCTATGGATGCCAGCTGTTAAATTCATATCATTTAATGCACCAAGCACTTGGGAAGGAAAAGTGGAAAGGAGGATCGCTTTTCGAGCAGAAGCTCTGGGATGAGAGGCAGCGAGAAGCAGTGTGGTCTAGTTGGACGAGCAGGGTCCTGGGAGTCAGAAGGACAGGGGTTCTAATCCTGGCTCTGCCAATTGTCTGCTGTGTGACCACGGGCAAATCACTTCACTTCTCTGCGTCTCAGTTGCCTCGTCTGTGAAATGGGAATTCAATCCTACTCTCTTCTACGTGGGCAGGGAATGTGTCCCTGAGTTATACTGTCATATTGTAATGAAAATAATGATCATTCTGGTATTTGTTAAATGCTTACCATATGCCAGGCACTGTACTAAGTGCCAGGGTGGATATAAGCAAATTGTACTCTTCCAAACACTCTGTACAGTGCTTGGCACAGCGTATGCACGAAATAAATGTGCTTGACTGCCTAACTAGACTGTGAGCCCCATGTGGGACAGAGACCGAGTCTAACCTTATTACCCTGGATCAACTCCCGCACTTAGTAATAACAACAATGATAATGACATTTAAGCACTTACTATGTGCCAAATACTGTACTAAGTGCTGGGGTAATAATAATGATAATAATAATAATTATGGTATTTGTTAAGCACTTACTATGTGCCAAGCACTGTTCTAAGTCCTGGGGTAGATACTAGATAATCAGATCGTCCCAGGTGGTGCTCACATTTTTAATCCCCATTTTACAGATGAGGTAATTGAGGCCTAGAGAAGTGAAGTGATTTGCCCAAAGTCACCCAGCTGACAAGTGGAGGAGCTGGGATTAGAACCCACGACCTCTGACTCCCAAACCCAGGGTCTTTCCACTAAGCTATGCTGCTCCTCCAAGCTTGGCACACAGAAATCACTTAAGTACCATATTAATAAAAGCAGGAATGATTGAATGAATGAATGAATGGAGCATCCTATCAATAGGTTAGTGGATCGGTGGCATTAACTGAAGGTTTACAGTGCGCAGAGCACTCAACTAAGCATTTGGGAGAGTAAGATTTAATAAACAAGGAGTTTACGCTTGAGGCGGGGATTGACACCCATATCCATTGCCCTCGCCAGTTGTTGCAGACATTTAACTCCCTCCTCAGGCTCCCTGTTCCCCTCCTCTCCCCATCCCTTGCTCCCAATAATGTGGCCATCTAATTCATTAAGAAAATTTACACAATCAGGTCTGAGCTCCCCCAAATCTCCCCTCGCCCTCCTCCATCCTGCCTCCTCTCGGCCCCCTTTCTACTTTCCTTCCCAGCAGTATCTCCAGAGGAGATCTCCTCCCTCCTCTCAAGTGCCGCCCTCTCCACATTTGCATCGGACCCCCATTCCTTCTCCCCTTATAAAAACTCTCTCCCCTTCCCTCCTTAACTACCATCTTTTCATTCATTCATTCATTCATTCATTCAATAGTATTTATTGAGCGCTTACTATGTGCAGAGCACTGTAATAAGCGCTTGCAACGGACAAATCGGTAACAGATACAGTCCCTGCCCTTTGACGGGCTCACGGTCTAATCGGGGGAGACGAACAGATAAAAACAATAGCGATCAATAGAATCGAGGGGATGAACATCTCATTAAAACGATAGCAAATAAATAGAATCAAGATGATGTACATCTCATTAACAAAATAATAGAATCAAGGTGATGTACATCTTATTAACAAAATGAATAAGGTAATGAAAATATATACAGTTGAGCGGATGAGTAGGTGCTGAGGGGAGGGGAAGGGAGAGGGGGAGGAGCAGAGGGAAAGGGGGGAGAAGAGGGTTTAGCTGCGGAGAGGTGAAGGGGGGTAGAGGGGAGCTCAGTGTGGGAAGGCCTCTCGGAGGAGGTGAGCTCTAAGTAGGGTTTGGAAGAGGGGAAGAGAATCAGTCTGGCGGAGGTGAGGAGGGAGGGCGTTCCGGGACCGCGGGAGGACGCGGGCCGGGGGTCGACGGCGGGACGGGCGAGACCGGGGGACGGCGAGGAGGTGGGCGGCGGAGGAGCGGAGCGTGCGGGTGGGCGGTGGAAAGAGAGAAGGGAGGAGAGGTAGGAGGGGGCGAGGGGATGGAGAGCCTTGAAGCTGCTCACTCCCCAGTGGCTTCTTCCCCACTGCTTTCAAACATGCTCTCACCTCCCCCAACCTATAAAAACCCTCCTTTGAGCCCCCTCCAGTTATCGCCCCATCTCCCTCCTAGCCTTCCTTTCCAAACTCCTCGAGCGAGTCATCTATACTCACTGCCTCAGATTCTTCTCCTCCAACTCTCTCCTGGACCTCCTCCAATCTGGCTTCGGCCTGCTTCACTCCACTGAAACCGCCGCCTAAAAGGTCACCGCTGACCTCCTTCTGGCCAAATCCAACAGCTCCTACTCCATCCTAATCCTCCTCAACCTCTCAGCAGCTGCCTTTGACATTGTGGATCACCCCCTTCTCCTCCACATGTTATCCAACCTTGACTTCACTGACTCTGTCCTCTCCCGGTTCCCCTCTTATCTCTTTGGCCATTCATTCTCGGTCAATTTCACGGGCTCTTCCTCCCCCTCTCATCCCCTAACTGTAGGGGTTCCTCAAGGGTCAGTTCTTGATCCCCTTCTGTTCTCCACCTACAGGCACTGTCTTGGAGAACTCGTTCTCTCCCACAGCTTCGACTATCATCTCTGTGTGGACGACACCCAAATCTACATCTCCTCCACCGTTCTCTCTCCCACCCTCCAGGCTCTCATCTCCTGCCTCCAGGACATCTCTACCTGGATGTCTTCCCGCCAGCTAAAACTCAACATGTCCAAGACAGAGCTCCTTATCTTCCCTCCCAAACTCTATCCTCTTCCGAACTTTCCCCTTAATGCAGACGGTACCCCCATCCTTTCCGTCTCACAAGCCCGCAACCTTGGCGTCGTCCTTGACTCTGCTCTCTCATTCACCCCACACATCCAATCCGTCCCCAGCTCCCGCCGGTCTCACCTTCGCGACATGGCCAAGATCCGCCCTTTCCTCTCCATTCAAACTGCTCCCGCGCTCACTCATCCTACCTCAACTGGATGACTGCATCAGCCTCCTTTCTGACCTCCCAACCTCCTGTCTCTCCCCACTTCATTCTACACTTCACTCCGCTGCCCGGATTATCTTTCTACAGAAATGTTCTGGGCCTGTCACCCCCTCCTCCAAAATCTCCAGGGGTTGCCCATCCACCTCCGTATCAAACAAAAACTCCTCACTATTGGCTTTAAAACCCTCCAACGCCTTGCCCCTTCTTACCCCACTTCCCTTCTCTCCTTCTACCTCCCAGCCGGCACACTCCGCTCCTCTGGTGCCGCTAACCTTCTCACTGGGCCTCCATCTCGCCTGGCTGGCCACTGACCCCTTGGCCCACATCCTACCTGTGGCCTGAAATGCCCTCCCTCCTCGAATCCGCCAAACGGTCACTCTTTCCCTCCTCAAAGCTCTACTGAAGGTTCACCTCCTCCAAGAAGACTTCCCAGACTAAGTCCCCCTTTCCTCAGCTACCCCTCCCTTCCTCCTCGCCCTGATGCAGTCACTTTGCTCTTCCCCCCGACCGTACAGTACTTATGTATATATGTATATATCTATAACTCTACTTATTTTGATGCCTTTTTGCTTGTTTTGATGTCTGTCTCCCACCCTCCCCCCAGACTGTAAACCCACTGTGGTCAGGGATTATCTCTTTTCATTTCTGTATTGTACTTTCCAAGCACTTAGTACAGTGCTCTGCACACAGTAAGTGCTCAGTAAATTCATTCATTCGATAGTATTTATTGAGCGCTTACTATGTGCAGAGCCCTGGACTAAGCGCTTGGATGAATGAATGAGAAAGACTTTAAAATAAATTACAGATGGGTATGGACAGCCTCCTCACTCTAGGCTTCAAGGCTGTCCATCCCCTCGCCCCTTCCTACCTCTCCTCCCTTCTCTCTTTCCACCGCCCACCCCGCACGCTCCGCTCCTCCGCCGCCCGCCTCCTCGCCGTCCCTCAGGTCTCGCCCGTCCCGCCGTCGACCCCCGGGCCGCGTCCTCCCGCGGGCCCGGAACGCCCTCCCTCCTCACCTCCGACAATCTAATTCTCTTCCCCTCTTCAAATCCCTACTTAAAGCTCACCTCCTCCGAGAGGCCTTCCCACACTGAGCTCCCCCCTTTTTCCCTCTGCTCCCTCTAACCCCCTTCACCTCTCCGCAGCTAAACCCTCTTCTCCCCCCTTTCCCTCTCCTCCTCCCCCCTCCCATCCCACCCCCTCGGCACCGTACTCGTCCGCTCGACTGTATAGATCTTTATCACCCTATTTCTTTTGCTTATTTTGTTTAATGAGAGGTACATCACCCTGATTCTATTTAGTTGCCATTGTTTTTATGAGACGTTCTTCCCCTCGACTCTATTTATCGCCATCGTTCCCGTCTGCCCGTCTCCCCCGATCAGACCGTAGCCCGTCAAACGGCAGGGACCGTCTCTATCTGTTGCCGACTTGTTCATTCCAAGCGCTTAGTACGGTGCTCTGCACATAGTAAGCGCTCAATAAATACTATCGAATGAGTGAATGAAGTGGTGTGGGATGGAGGACGGGTGAATATCAAAGTGTTTAAGGGATATAGACCCAACTGTATAGGTAGTAATGATAATAACGATAACGTTATTATTATGAATAATAATAATTATAATAGCAATAATATTTCTTCAGTCCTTACTATGTGCCAATCGCTGTACTGGGGGAGATACAAGATAATCAGGTTGGACTTATTCCCTCCTCCTCCTGGTACAACACAGATAAGAGGGCTTAGAAAGAGAAGGGAAGGTTTAGTCAAGGCGGGCTCCTCGGAGGAGCTGTGATTTTTCCTAACAAGAACAAAAAAAGAGCCTCAGTCTTCCCGTCCATTACCCTTCCTGGATAGAAGGGAATCAATGTGATTCATCAAATAAAAAGAAATTCATTTTTCCCTGTAGCATTTTTTAAGAGGTGAATGCCCCATCTCCACCTCAAGATAGAACGGCATTTAATGCGTAAGGAAGGTGGAATTGTTCCGACAAACAATGCTTTCAAGTGATTTCCCTGGAGCCGTCTGTGATGCTGAAACACAAGGCTGAAAGGATTTCAGTTGTTTCCCAGCCATGTAGGCATGCTCATACACATATTCTCTCTCACCTCTCTTTCCCTCCCTCCAATACGAACACACAGAAGCCAAGGTTTTCAGTGGAACAAATGAAAATTGGTTGACAAAACAAGATAATCATAATAATGACGCTATTCGTTAAGCGCTTACTACGTGCCAAATACCGTTCTAAATGCTGGGGTAGATACAAGGGAGTCAGGTTGTCCCACGTGGGGCTCACAGTCTTCCTCCCCATTTTACAGGTGAGGTAACTGAGGCCCAGAGAAGTGAAGTGACTTGCCCAAAGTCGCACAGCTGACAAGTGGCGGAGGCGGGATTCGAACCCACGACCTCTGACTCCCAAGCCCGGGCTCTTTCCACTAAGTCACGCTGTTTCCCTAAGATGTGTGCCGTGCTGACGAGATAGCAAGAGAGTTGCTCTCAGGGGTTTAGTCCAGCGCTCCCGGTAAGTGCTCAATACATAGTATGGATCGATTCTGTAAAATGGGGATTCAGATTCTGGCCACAACATCTCTCCCGTGCCAATGGAGTATTCTCCCCAGTTTGCCCAGTTTCCGTTACATGGATGAGCCCTGGGAGGAAAGGGAAACAGGTGTTGTCCACGGAAAGGGAATCTCTCGGTTCCAGGAAGGCGGAAGCTAACACTGATTCGATTCACTCGTATTCACTGAGTGCTTAGTGGGTGCAGAGCACTGTATTAACTACTTGGGAGAGTCCGGTACAACAATAAAGGCACGTTCGATGCCCAGAACGAAAGAGCGGCATTTCACGGTCTGTCCTACCTCTCCCCTTCCAAGGGTGAATCCCCAATCGCTTGGGTCTCGCTGTCCTCGGTGTAAATCCTTAAGCTACAGAGAGAGATCGGAATTATTTGAGGGGCACAACAACGACTTCCTTAGCCGAGAATAGAAAGAGGGTGTATCCATATTTCAATTATTTTCATTCATTCAATAGTATCCACTGAGCGCTTACTGTGTCTAGAGCACTGCACTAAGCGCTTGGAATGGACAAATCGGCCACAGATAGAGACGGTCCCTGCCCTCTGACGGGTTTACGGTCTAATCGGGGGAGACGGACAAGAACGACGGCAATAAATAGGATCAAGGGGAGGAACATCTCATTAAAACAATAGCAAATAAATAGAATCCGGGTGATGCCCGTCTCATTAACAGAATAAATAGGGTAGGGAAACTATATACAGTTGAGCGGACGAGTACGGCGCTGAGGGGAGGGGAAGGGAGAGGGGGAGGAGCAGAGGGATGGGGGGGAAAGAGGGATTTTAACCCATGTTCATTAGGTGCTTACTACGTGCCGGACTCCGCCCTAAAAACTGGGCAGAAATGAAAAGAAATCAGTAGAGATTCCTGGCTCACAAGAGTTCACAGTCTAAATGGGGAAGGGTGGCAATCCATCAGCCTATTTATTGGGCACTTACTCTGTGCAGAGCACTGTACTAAGCGGTTGGGAGAGTACGACAGAAGACCGGTCCCACGCTGGGCTCAAGAGGGGACGGGCCTCTAGACTGTGAGCTCATTGTGAGTAGGGAATGTGACTGTTCTTTCGTACTCCCCCAGTGCTTTGCACACAGTAGGGGCTCAATAAATACGACTGAATGAATCGAACGGAAGACAGCGGTCGTGGGTCCTAATCCCGGCTCCACCTCTTGTCTGCCGTGTGACCTTGGGCAAGCCACGCTGCTTCTACGTGGTCTAGGAGAAAGGAGATGGCCCCGGGAGGACTTACCTTCTCCGCTCTGCTAATGCCTGCTGTGTGACCCTGGATAAGTCACTTCACTTCCCTGGGCCTCGGTCACCTCCTCTGTCAACCGGGGAATGAGACTGTGAGCCCCATATGGGACAGGGACTGGGTCCCACCCGTTTGGCTGGTGTCCACCCCTTCGCTAAGTACAGTGCCTGGCACGTGGAAAGTGCTCAACAAATTCCACAATTATTATGACTATTACTAAAGGGAAAACCAGAGTTTGAATCCCCATTTTACCGATGAGGAAACCGAGGCGCAGAGAAGCTAAGCGACTTGTCCAGGGTCACACAGCAGGCAATGATTACAAGGTAAGTCCTCCCAGGGCCAACTGCTTTCTCCTAGATCATGTAGAAGTAGGGCGGCTTAGTGGCCAGAGCACGGGCTTGGGCTTGGGAGTCAGAGGACGAGGGTCTTAATACCGGCTCCGCCATCTGTCTGCTGTGTGACCTTGGGCAAGCCGCTTGACTTCTCTGTGCCTCAGTTACCTCATCGGTAAAATGGGGATTAGAACCATGAGCCCTACATGGGACAACCTGATAACCTTGTTTGTATCTACGGCGGTGCTTAGAACAGTGCTTGGCACACAATACGTGCTTAACAAATAATACCATCATTTTTATCATTATCATTATTATTATTTTCCAGTGCCCTGAACCGGCCTTGCCTTCAGCCCTACTGGTCGAGACCCCCTTTTTTTCTGGAAACAGCTCAGAGCTGAACTGGGGACCCTCACCCCTCTTTTGATTCCAAGGAGTCATTCATTCATTCATTCATTCATTCGTATTTATTAAGCGCTTACTGTGTGCAAAGCACTGTACTAACCTCTTGGAATGTACAACTGGGCAACAGATAGAGACAATCTCTGCCCAACAGTGGGCTTACAGTTTAAAAAGGGGAGACAAAACAAAACCAAAAACAAAACGGAGGCAGTGGATTCTAATCCCGGCTCCACCCCTTGTCCGCTGGGTGACCTTGGACAAGTCACTTCACTTCTCCGGGCCTCAGTTAACTCCTCTGGAAAATGGGGATTGAGATTGTGAGCCCCATTCTCTCATTCATTCATTCATTCATTCATTCAATCGTATTTATTGAGCACTTACTGTGTGCAGAACACTGTACTAAGCCCTTGGAAAAGTACAATATGGCAATGACGAGAGACAGTCCCTGCCCACAGCGAGCTCACGGAAGAACACGGGAATGGGAGTCAGAGGACGTGGGTTTGCCCGGGCTTGGGAGTCAGAGGACGTGGGCTCTAGTCCCAGCTCCCGCACTTGCCTGCTGTGTGACCTTGGGCAAGCCACTTAACTTCTCTGTGACTCATTTACCTCATCTATAAAATGGGGATTAAGACTGTGAGCCCCATGGGGAAGAACCTGATTACCCCTGCATCTACCCCAGAGCTTAGAACGGTGCCGGGCACACAGCGAGCGCTTAACAAATACCGTCGTTATCGTTATTTCTATTATTATTATTACCAGGCCCTGTTTTCCAGGCCTCCTAACTACCATTCCCGTGCTCTTTCCACCGCAAAAGCAAAAATCTGGGGCAAGACATATCGGAAGTTGCAGCAGGCAGGTGGGGGGGGAAATAGTTTGGATGGGTGACTGGAAGGAAGTCCGAGCCAAGCCATACTTTCTCAGGAACCAGACAGCTCCAGGAAAATGAGATGGCAAATGGGTGGTCTCTGAGCCGCTGAGAGTTTTCCTGGAAGCGTTTCTCCCACTCCCCATCAATCCCCGTGAAAAGTCCAGGCAGGACCCGGGTCCACCTTGCTTCCTCCCCCGCTTCACTCCCTCTTCGCTAGCCGTGCCGAAACGGAGCCTTAGAAACACCCGAGGAAGGGAATAATAATAACGTCGGTGTGTGTTTAGCGTTTACTATGTGCCGAGTCCTGTTCTGAGCGCTGGGGTAGACACCGGGGAATCAGGTTGTCCCACGTGGGGCTCACAGTCTTCATCCCCGTTTTCCAGATGAGGTAACTGAGGCACAGAGAAGTGAAGCGACTTGCCCACAGTCACGCAGCCGACAAGTGGCAGAGCTGAGATCCGAACTCGTGACCTCTGACTCCGAAGCCCGAGCTCTTTCCACTGAGCCACGCTGCTTAGTCACCTTCCCCTCCGCCTTGCCAGAAAATAAGGTCGAAAGTGAGGAGACCGCGTCACGAGGGTCATCATCAACACGCCGGGGGAAGCAGCGTGGCTCAGTGGAAAGAGCTTGGGCTTCGGAGTCAGAGGTCACGGGTTCGACTCCCGGCTCTGCCACTCGGCAGCCGTGTGACCGTGGGCGAGTCACTCCGCTTCTCTGGGCCTCAGTGACCTCATCTGGAAAATGGGGATTAACCGTGAGCCTCGCGTGGGACGACCCGGTGACCCTGCGTCTCCCCCAGCGCTTAGAACAGTGCTCTGCACATAGTAAGCGCTTAACAAATACCAACATTATCATCAACAAGGTTGTTGCTGTCGGGCGCTGTGCTGAGCGTCTCCGGGATGAAGAACACTGTACCGAGTATCTACCGATAAGGAGCATGGCCTAGAGGAGAGAGCCCGGAGCTGGGAGCTAGAGGACCTGGGTGCGATCCCGGCTCAGCCACTTGTCCGCTGTGGGACCTTGGTCAGGTCACTTCACTCTTCTGTGCCTCATTTCACTCATCTGCAAAGTGGGGACTCAGTTCCCGGTCTCCCTCCTTCCTGACCCCATAACTCTGTGGAGTATCTAGACTGTAAGCTCGCCGTGGGCGGGGAACGTCCGCTGATTCCGTCGTATTCTCCCAAGCGCTTAGCACAGTGTTCTGTCCATAGTGAGTGCCAAGTAATGATTGAGCCTGCTTCCACTCTTGGCTGCTGATCGACAGGATCCGACTTCAGGAAATCCTGCGGGGCTCAAGACAATAATAATAATAATGATAATGTTGCTATTTGTGAGGCGCTTGTCGCTCGTCCCGGGGGAATCAGACTGTCCCACGTGGGGCTCACAGTCTTCATCCCCATTTGACAGATGAGGGAACTGAGGCACGGAGAAGTGAAGTGATTTTGATTTGACAACGGGTGGTTTGACAAATAGGTGGTTTGATTTGACAACTTCCCTTTGAAATCGCCCCGGGGCTACCTAAGGCTAACGAGACCAAAATTTGAGCCAACGTAAGTGGGACAGATCGGTCGCTCAGTCGCATCCGCTGAGCGCTTACTGTGTGGGGACCACTAAGTGCTTGGGAGGATACCATATTCGAAGGGAGCAAGGTGCGAGAGAGAAAATAGGGAGCAGAGAGAGAGGGGTAATGGGAAATGAGAAGAATCATGGCTTAATGGTAAGAGCACGGGCTTGGGAGTCAGAGGTTGTGGGTTCTAATCCCTGCTCCGCCACCTGTCACTCTTCCATGTACTCAGCACGGAGTATAGGCTCAAGAAAGACCGACGACTGATTGCATCAGTCTAAGATTCAGCCGATGGGGTTCGGTGGAAAGAGCCCGGGCTTGGGAGTCAGAGGTCATGGGTTCGAATCCCGGCTCTGCCACTTGGCAGCTGTGTGACTGTGGGCAAGTCACTTCACTTCTCTGGGCCTCAGTGACCTCATCTGGAAAATGGGGATCAACCGTGAGCCTCACGTGGGACAGTCTGATTACACCGTATCGCCCCCAGCGCTTAGAACAGTGCTCTGCACCTAGTAAGCGCTTAACAAATACCGACATTATTATATGTACCATAGTCCATATAATTATCAATTCATTCAATCGTATTTATTGAGTACTTACTACGTGCGGAGCACTGGAATCTGAATTATGAATGGGAATTCTTATGTTTGGTCAATTCCCCGAGATGGAGCATTTTTAAGGCAATCAATCAAGTGCATCTGTTGAGCACTTACTGTGGGCAGGGCACTGTATTAAGCTCCTGGGAGAGTCTAATACAACGTTACAACAGACCCATTCCCTGCCCACAGTGAGCTTACAGTCTAGAAGGGGAGACAGACATTAATACCGAGAAGCAGCGGCGTCTAGTGGACAGAGCACGGGCCAGGGTGTCAGAAGGACCTGGGTTCTAATCCCAGCTCCGCCACTTGTCTGCTGCATGACCTCGGGCAAGTCACTTCACTTCTCGGGGGCCTCAGTTACCTCATCTATCAAATGGGGATGAAGACTGGGAGCCCCATGTGACAAAATAGACCCTGTCCCACCTGATTAGTTTGTATCTAAGGGAAGCAGCGTGGCTCTGTGGAAAGAGCCCGGGCTTGGGAGTCAGAGGCCATAGGTTCGAATGTCAGCTGCGTGACTGTGGGCAAGTCACTTCACTTCTCTGTGCCTCAGTGACCTCATCTGTCAAATGGGGATGAAGACTGTGAGCCTCACGTGGGACAACCTGATTACGCTGTATCTACCCCAGCGCTTAGAACGGCGCTCTGCGCGTAGTAAGCGCTTAACAAATACCAACTTTATTATCTGCCCCAGTACTTTGTAAAGTGTCTGGCACGCACTAAGCGCTTAACAAATACCATAAAAAATAAAGATCAGACTCCATCACTGTCCCATATGGGACTTCCACTCTAAAGGGGAAGGAGAACAGGTAACCACCTATAGACAGGTGAGGAAACTGAGGCAAAGGGATGTTGAGTGACTTGCCCAAGGTCACACAGCAGTTCAGCCCCTTTTGGGCAGGGAATGTGTTGACCAATTATAATATACTGTCCTCTTCCAATCGTTTAGAACAGTGCTCTTCATACAGTAGATGAAGAAACTGAGGCACAGGGACGTTAGGTGACTTGATCAAGGTCCCACCGCAGTTAAGCTCCTTTTGGGCCGGGAATCTGTCGACCAGTTATATTCAATCATACTCTCCCAAGTGTTCAGTACAGTGTTCTTCATAATAATAATAATAATGTCGGTTTTTGTTAAGCGCTTACTATGTGCCGAGCACGGTTCTAAGCGCTGGGGTGGATACGGGATAATCAGGTTGTCCCACGTGAGGCTCACAGTCTTCATCCCCATTTTACAGAGGAGGGAACTGAGGCACAGAGAAGTGAAGCGACTTGCCCACAGTCCCACAGCCGACAAGTGGCCGAGCCGGGATTCGAACCCGTGACCTCTGACTCCAAAGCCCGGGCTCTTTCCACTGAGCCATGCTGCTTCCTTGATGGACTGTTTGATTGAGTGGCGGAGATGATATTAGTAATAATAATGACGGTATTTGTTAAGTGCTTACTATGTGCCAAACACTGTTTTAAGCGCTGGGGTAATAATAATGATAATGTTGGTATTTATTAAGCGCTTACTATGTGCCGAGCACTGTTCTAAGCGCTGGGGTAGATGCAGAGGGATCAGGTTGTCCCACGTGAGGCTCACCGTCTTAATCCCCATTTTACAGAGGAGGGAACTGGGGCACAGAGAAGTGAAGTGACTTGCCCACAGTCACGCAGCTGATAAAGTGGCAGGGCCGGAATTAGAATTCACGACTTCTGACTCCTAAACCCGGGCTCTTTCCACTAAGCCATCAGGGTCTCTTGACTCAGACCGGTGTGCTTTCCACTAGGCTACTTAAACAAATAGCAAATTCCCAAGGATGGAGGCACCAAGAAAGGGATATATATTGCGAAAATCACTTGTCGTTCGACCTCTGTGAGGCAGTGGGATAATAAAGCAGCAGCAGCGTGGCTCAGTGGAAAGAGCCCGGGCTTTGGAGCCAGAGGTCATGGGTTCGAATCCCGGCTCGGCCACTTGTCAGCTGTGTGACTTTGGGCGAGTCACTTCACTTCTCGGTGCCTCAGTCACCTCATCTGTCAAATGGGGATTAAGACTGTGAGCCCCACGTGGGACGACCTGATTCCCTTGCGTCTACCCCAGCGCTTAGAACAGTGCTTGGCACATAGTAAGCGCTTAACAAATACCATCATTATTAGTGAGGGGAAAGAGGCTCCTGTTCCCTCATGTTTTGAGAATAATAATGATCATGACACTTGTCAAGCACTTACTACGTGCCAAGCCCCGCTCTAAGCACTGGGGTAGACACAAGTTAATTGGGTTGGACACATCCCCGTCCTGCGTGGGGCTCACACTCTTAATCCCCATTTTGCAGATGAGGCAGCTGAGGCCCAGAGAAGTGAAGCGACTCGTCTAAGGTCACCGGAGATGTGTCACAGAGGCAGGATTAGAACCCAGCTTCTTCTGACTCCCAGGCCCGGGCTCTATCCGCTAAGCCAGTGAAGCCTCTTGATTTTGAAGAAGTACAATTACGGGGCGACCTTGGAGCAAACCAACTGTAAAAGAGGCCTGAATTGTACTTGTATCTGAGGGAAATGAATCCATCGATCGATGATACTGATCGATTTCCTTACCGTGTTCAGGGCACTTGGGAGAGTACGATACGACAGAGCTGGTGGACATACTCCCTGGCCGAAAAGAGCTCACGGGGAAACTGAGAGTCCTTGCGTTCTCCGGATTTCTTGCCTATGGTCTAGGTTCTTGACTCGTACATCTAGAGCTCGGGTTCAGCCCACGCTAAGACACGTATCCAATTTAAAAGCAAACGCTCCCGGAATGAAGATTAGCCAGGATCGTCTGCTCGGATTCTGAGAGCGAAGGGATTCATTCATTCAATGGTATTTATCGAGCGCTTACTGTGTGCAGAGCACCGTACTAGGCGCTTGGAACGAGCATGTCGGCAACAGACAGAGACGGTCCCTGCCGTCCGCCGGGCTCACGGTCCGATCGGGGGAGACGGACGGACGAGAACGATGGCGATGAATAGAGTCGGGGGGAAGAACGTCTCGTAAAAACCGATGGCGACTAAATAGAATCGAGGCGACGTACATTTCGTTAACAAAATAAATAGGGTAATGAAAATATGTCTCTGTTGCCGAATCGTACTTTCCAAGCACTTAGTACAGTGCTCTGCGCACAGTAAGCGCTCAGTAAATATGACTGAATAATAATAATAATAACGTTGGTATTTGTTAAGCGCTTACTATGTGCAGAGCACTGTTCTAAGCGCTGGGGTACACAGGGTAATCAGATTGTCCCACATGAGGCTCACGGTCTTCATCCCCATTTTACAGAGGAGGTAACTGAGGCCCAGAGAAGTGAAGTGACTCGCCCACAGTCACACAGCTGACCAGTGGCAGAGCTGGGATGAATGAATGAATGAATGAATGAATGAATGAATGCTGAGACGTTTAGCTCCCTGCATCCTCTAAAATGAGGGTTGTTCCCCCCTTACTGTTTTCCCTCAACAGTCGGGAATGGCGAAGCGGTATCCTCATGACGTAGTGGATAGAGCCCGGGCCCGCGAGTCAGAAGGTCATGGGTTCGAATCCCGGCTCCGCCACTTATCTACTGGGTGACCTTGGGCAAGTCGCTTCGCTTCTCTGGGCCTCAGTTCCCTCATCTGTAAAATCGGGATTGAAACTGAGAGCCCCATGTAGCGTCCAATCCGATTTGCTTGCCTCCACCCCACGCTTGGTCCAATGCCTGGCACGTAGTAAGCGCTTAACAAATACCATAGTTATTAGAATGATAATTAGAGAAGCGGCATGGCTTAATGGAAAGAGCCCGGGCTTGGGAGTCCAAAGCTGTGGGTTCTAATTCCGGCTCTGCCACTAGTCAGCTGTGTGACTTGGGGCGAGTCGCTTAACTTCTCTGGGGCTCACGGTCTTCATCCCCATTCTCCCGATGAGGTAACTGAGGGCCGGAGAAGTCACCTCATCTGGAAAATAGGGATGAAGACAATGAGCCCCACGTGGCACAACCTGATAACCTTGTATCTCCCCCAGAGCTTAGAACAGTGCTCGGCACATAGTGAGCACTTAACAAATACCGTCGTCATCATCGTTATCATAATACTCCCCCTTGTCGGTCAACTCCTAGCTGCCCTTCAACTAAATTCAAAGAACTCCACTGGAACCAGCTAACAGGCGTCAAAAGCATCCTCGGGAAGGAGATCACTTTTATTTCCCATGTGGAATTTGCCAGCGCAGGTTTTTTACCTACCCGCCTCTTCCCTACATAAAACCTACCGTCGCGTGAACATCTGCAGCTGAGCGTGCTGTTGCTGTGACAACCTCATCCCACCCTGAAATCACCGGCGATTGGAGAAACGGGACGTCAGCTCCAAGTACCTCTTTGCCGTTCTGCCGTCCATCGGAGAGGGAGGGAAACGAGACGACCCTCTTTTGAGAGGACAAGGGTGATTTCTTATGATATTTACGACGATGATATATTTGCTTCTCTCGAGAAAACATTAGAGGGCAGTACTTTATTCCCCCAAGCACGCACATCCGAGGCCCGGCGAAGGATCGTTGCCACTTAAACCTTTTGAAAATAATATGGTTTCTGTTCCTCTAGAAAAGATGCATGTCGGGGAGAAAAATGAGAGTGGATACTCGAGGAAGTAGTGGGAATTAATTGAGCTGGAGAGCTCTTTGTATTTCAGGGTTAAGGGCGATTTTACAGAAAATGGAAAAATGCCTCATCCTGGGAAATTATCGATTTGAACGCGTTATTCTCGTAAAAGCACGGACACAGCTCACACGGCAACTGATTTCAAGTAACTGCTTTGGCCCGAGGGAGCCCTAAAAACATAGGGTGAGCGATACGAAGCGTGCCATAAAATTTGGAAGCCGGTACGGGCCAGCGTAAACAGGGTGCGTTTGTGCATGTTGGAGAACGAATACCGGAGAGGGGCAGTGCTTGTTTGTGAGAAGGTTTGTGTGGAAAGAGTGAGAGCGAGATGACGAGGATGATAAAGAGTGTGGGAGAGCAGGTGAGGGGGAGGAATCCAGCTGCAGGAATGAATGACTACGAAGATCGGGTTGTGCATTTCGACAGCGGAGGGATGCTAAGACTGCCTAGGAGTTCCGGGAAGAAAAATGCAAGTGCAAATGAGTGAATGATAGTATTTGTTAAGCTCCTACTAGGTAACAAGCACCGCTCTACACCCTGGCGTGGATACAAACTAAGGTTGGACACGGTCCCTGTCCCACATGAGGCTCACACCCTCGATCCCTGTTTTACAGATGAGGGAACGGAGGCCCAGAGGAGTGAAGTGACTTGCCCAAGGTCACTCAGCAGATACGTGATGGAGCCAGATTAGAACCCGGGTCCTCCTGACTGCCAGGTCTGTGCCTGGGTTAGGTCACGATGCCTTTCCCAATAGACACGAGTTTAGCTTTTGTGTCTGGTGTATGAACGCGTCTCTTGTGTGATCCTGGACAAGCCACTTCGCTTCTCTCTGCCTCAGTTACCTCATCTGTAAAATGGGGAATACTATCGTGAGCCCCATGTGGGACAAGGACTTTGTCTAACTTAATTAGCTTGTATCTACCTCAGTGCTTAGAGCACTGCCTAGTACACAGCGAGTGCTTAATGAATGCCATTAAAAAAATGGCGAATGGCGGCACAGTCCGTCAATCAGCCTTTAAATCTTCCTCTTCGAAACCCAGCTGGTTCAATGGCTTCAGGCCCCTTCCTCTTCTTCCTCATAGTCAATCAGCGGTATTTATTGATCGCTTACTGAGTTCACTGTACTGAGTGCTTAGGAGAGGGCAATATCGAAGTGCAGAGTCAAAGGGCAGGTTCCCTGCCCTCAAGAAACTTACAATCTAGAGGAATCATTTGATGGATTTAATTAATAATATCGGTATTTATTAAGTGCTTACTATGTGCCGAGCACCGTTCTAAGCGCTGGGGTAGATACAGGGTAAGCAGGTTGTCCCACGTGAGGCTTACAGTCTTAATCCCCATTTTACAGATGAGGTAACTGAGGCACAGAGAGGTGAAGCGACTTGCCCACAGTCACACAGCTGACAAGTGGAGGAGCTGGGATTAATTAAGTTGATTAATTTATTAAATCCATCAGTGGTATTTTCTGAGCGGCTACTGAATCCACAACAGTCAACCAATCGTGCATTCAATATTCATTCAATAGCATTTACTGAGCACTTACTATGTGCAGAGCACTGTACTAAGCGCTTGGAATGGACAATTCTGCAACAGACACAATCCCTGTCCAATAACGGGCTCACGGTCTAAATGGGGGAGACAGACAGCAAAGCAAAACAGAACCAAACAACATCAGCAAGAGAAATAGAATAATGGAGATATACACCTCATTAACAAAATTAATAGGTTAATGAATGATATTTACAAATACGCACAGTGCTGAGGGGAGGGGAAGGGGGAAGAGCAGAGGGCGGGAGAGGGGAGAAGAGGAAGGGAGGAAGAGCAGAGGGAAAGGGGGGGGGCTCAGTGTGGGAAGGCCTCCCGGAGGAGGTGAGCTCTCGGTAGGGCTTTGAAGAGGGGAAGAGAGTCGGTTGGGCGGAGGCGAGGAGGGAGGGCGTTCCGGGACCGCGGGAGGACGCGGCCCGGGGGTCGACGGCGGGACGGGCGAGGACGGGGGACGGCGAGGAGGTGGGCGGCGGAGGAGCGGAGCGTGCGGGGTGGGCGGTGGAAAGAGAGAAGGGAGGTGGTCATCTCCTACCGCTGCACTATCTCCTCCCTCACCGACTCTGAAATCCCTCTCTCTGACCATAACCTTCTCACCTGCCTCATCTCTCACACTCCCTCCCCCTGCAAATCTTCGCTACTGCCCCACAGAGACCTCCGCTCTCTCGATCCCATCCGTCTTTCCAATAGCATCTCGCCTCACCTCGCCGCCCTGTCCTCTCTTCCCACTCTCGACGAGCGGGTCTCCGCTCTCGACTCCACCCTCTCTACTCATCTCGACTCTCTCGCCCCCCTTTCCCTCCGCCGCTGTCGCTCCACTAACCCACGGCCCCGGATCACCTCCTCCGTCCGCCTCCTACGCTCCTATGCTCGAGCCGCCGAGCGCTGCTGGCGAAAGTCCAAGCACCGAGCCGACCTCACACACTTCAAATTTATCCTTTCCTGCCTTAACTCTGCCCTCTCCTCCGCCAGGCAAAGCTTCTTCTCCTCCCTCATCGACACCCATGCCCGTCACCCCCGCCGATTGTTCCGGACCTTTAACTCTCTCCTTAGGCCCCCTGTTCCTCCCCCTCTCCCATCTCTCACCCCCGATGATCTGGCCACCTATTTCCTCACAAAAATCAACACGATCAGGTCTGAGCTCCCCAAAGTCACCCCTCCGCCTCTCCCCTCCCCCCCAACGACCCCCTCCCCTACTTTCCCATCCTTCCCTGCAGTATCCTCAGAGGAGATCTCCTCCCTCCTCGCAAGTGCCACCCCCTCCGCCTGCGCCTCGGACCCCATTCCCTCTCACCTTCTTAAAACCGTCGCCCCTGCCCTCCTCCCTTCCTTAACTTCTATTTTTAACCACTCGATCTCCAAGGGCTCCTTCCCCTCTGCCTTCAAACATGCCCACGTCTCCCCCATCCTAAAAAAACCCGCTCTCGACCCCACTTCCCCCTCCAGTTATCGTCCTATCTCCCTACTACCCTTCCTTTCCAAAATCCTAGAACGAGTCGTCTACGATCGATGCCTAGAATTCCTTAACTCCCATTCTCTCCTAGACCCCCTCCGATCTGGCTTCCGTCCCCTCCGCTCTACCGAGACCGCTCTCTCTAAGGTCACCCGTGACCTCCTTCTTGCCAAATCCGATGGCTCCTACTCCATTCTGATCCTCCTTGACCTCTCTGCTGCCTTTGACGCTGTCGACCGTCCCCTCCTCCTCCATACCTTATCTCACCTTGGCTTCACGGACTCTGTCCTCTCCCGGTTCTCCTCTCACCTCTCTGGCCGATCATTCTCGGTCTCCTACGCCGGAGCCTCCTCCCCCTCCCATCCTTTAACCGTCGGAGTTCCTCGAGGGTCAGTTCTCGGCCCTCTTCTGTTCTCCATCTACACTCACTCCCTCGGTGAACTCATCCGCTCTCACGGCTTCGACTACCATCTCTACGCAGATGACACGCAGATCTACATCTCCGCCCCTGTCCTCTCCCCCTCCCTTCGGGCTCGCGTCTCCTCCCGCTTCCGGGACGTCTCCACCTGGATGACGGCCCGCCACCTAAAACTCAACGTGAGCGAGACTGAGCTCCTCATCTTCCCTCCCAAACCCGGTCCGCTCCCAGACTTCTCTATCACCGTGGATGGCACGACCATCCTTCCCGTCCCGCAGGCCCGCAATCTCGGTGTCATCCTTGACTCGTCCCTCTCGTTCGCCCCACACATCCTATCCGTTACCGAGACCTGCCGGTTTCACCTCTACAATATCGCCAAGATCCGCCCTTTCCTCTCCACCCAGATGGCTACCTTACTATTACGAGCTCTCGTTATATCCCGGCTAGACTACCGTGTCGGCCTTCTCTCTGACCTCCCTTCCTCCTCTCTCGCCCCGCTCCGGTCTATTCTTCACTCCGCTGCCCGGCTCATCTTCCCGCAGAAACGATCTGGGCGTGTCACTCCCCTTCTTAAACAACTCCAGTGGTTGCCCATCGACCTCCGCTCCAAACAAAAACTCCTCACTCTAGGCTTCGAGGCTGTCCATCACCTTGCCCCTTCCTACCTCTCCTCCCTTCTCTCTTTCCACCGCCCACCCCGCACGCTCCGCTCCTCCGCCGCCCACCTCCTCGCCGTCCCTCGGTCTCGCCCGTCCCGCCGTCGACCCCCGGGTCGCGTCCTCCCGCGGTCCCGGAACGCCCTCCCTCCTCACCTCCGCCAAACTGATTCTCTTTCCCTCTTCAAAACCTTACTTAAAAATCACCTCCTCCAAGAGGCGTTCCCAGACCGAGCTCCTCTTCCCCCTCTACTCCCTCTGCCATCCCCCCTTTACCTCTCCGCAGCTAAAGCCTCATTTTCCCCTTTTCCCTCCGCTCCTCCACCTCTCCCTTCCCAGCCCCACGGCACCGTACTCGTCCCCTCGACTGTATATATTTTCGTTACCCTATTTATTTTGTTAATGAATTGTACATCGCCTCGATTCTATTTAGTCGCCATCGGTTTTTACGAGATGTTCTTCCCCTCGACGCTGTTTAGTGCCATCGTTCTCGTCTGTCCGTCTCCCCCGATCAGACCGTAAGCCCGTCAAACGGCAGGGACTGTCTCTATCTGTTGCCGACTTGTTCATCCCAAGCGCTTAGTACAGTGCTCTGCACATAGTAAGCGCTCAATAAATACTATTGAATGAATGAATAGGCGCGGGGAAGGCGATGGAGCAATAATTGTATTTATTGAGCGCTTACTGTGTGTAGAGTACTATACCAAGCACCGGGGAGAGTACAGAACAACAATAAACAGATACATTCCCTGCCTACAAAGAGTCTAAAGGGAGCTAAGAGCTTATGAAAATAGAGCAGTAACAAAATATGTATTCTCTGCTTTCGACGAACTTAGAACTTAGAAGTTCATGACTGAAAGAGACAGCCAAACACTGACACAACTGATAATGATAATCATAATTATGGTATTTGTTAAGTGCCTATTATGGACCAAGCACAGTTCTAAGCGCTGAGGTAATCAGGTTGTCCCAGTGGGGGGTCACAATCTTAATCCCCATTTTACAGATGAGGGAAGTGAGGCCCAGAGAAGTGAAGTGACTCGCCCAGGGTCATACAGCAGACAAGTGGCAGATCCGGGATTAGAACCCATGACCTTCAGACTCCCAAGCCTGTGCTCTATCCTCTATACCATGCTGCTCGTGGGGACAGGAGGAATAATGAGAATAAAGTAACGAATAGCACAAGTGTGTCTTGTTGCAATAGCTGAATAAATAATTGCATATACAAATCAACGATCAGTAGTATTCATAAATATGCCATTTGTGTGCTGAGGTTAGTCTTCCAAAGTGCTGACTGCAGTGGCTAAATTAATCCTCATTCATTCATTCATTCAATAGTATTTATTGAGCGCTTACTATATGCAGAGCACTGTACTAAGCGCTTGGAATGAACAAGTCGGCAACAGATAGAGACGGTCCCTGCCACTGGGCGGGCTCACGGTCTAATCGGGGGAGACGGACAGACGGGAACGATGGCGATGAATAGAGTCGAGGGGAAGAACATCTCGTAAAAAAACAATGGCAGCTAAATAGAGTGTTGTAAATAATTATCTTCCTAGTTCCCTCATCTAGGGAACTCACGTGGGACAACCTCATTCCCCTGTATCTCCCCCAGCGCTGAGAACAGTGCTCTGCCCGTAGTACGCGCTTAACAAATACCAACATTATCATTATTATTAGTAACGATGACATTAATTAAGTGCTTCCTATGTGTAAAACGCTCTCCTAAGCCTGGTACAGAAGTTTACTAATGAAATATAGACATGGTCCCTGCCTCCCAGAGGGCCTTCACAGGGCTCATAATCTAGGAATAATGACGAGCCGCACATGAGGAAAGGCGAACAATAATATAGCATTCCCTCCTCCTCCTGTTCACACTCTCCCTCGTCCGGATGGTTCCATGAAAGATGAGCATCGTTTTGAACTATGACCCGTATCTCAAGCAAAGATGACCCGATAAGCAGCAGCGTGGCTCAGTGGAAAGAGCCCGGGCTTGGGAGTCAGAGGTCATGGGTTCTAATCCCGGCTCTGCCTCTCGGCAGCCGTGTGACTGTGGGCGAGTCACTTCGCTTCTCTGGGCCTCAGTTCCCTCGTCTGGAAAATCGGGATTGACTGTGAGCCTCACGTGGGACAACCCGATGACCCTGTATCTCCCCCGGTGCTTAGAACAGTGCTCTGCACATAGTAAGCGCTTAACAAATATCAACATTATTATTATTATTATTATTATCTTGATGGATCATCAGTGGTCCAGTGTCTGGCCTAAAGAGAAGCAGCGTGGCTCAGTGGAAAGAGCACGGGCTTTGGAGTCAGAGGTCATGAGTTTGACTCCCGGCCCTGCCCCTTGTCAGCTGTGTGACTGTGGGCGAGTCACTTCACTTCTCTGGGCCTCAGTTCCCTCATCTGTAAAATGGGGATGAAGACTAGGAGCCCCACGTGGGACGACCTGATTCCCCTGTGTCTACCCCAGCGCTTAGAACAGTGCTCTGCACGTAGTAAGCGCTTAACAAATACCAACATCATCATCGTCACCTAAAGTCACAGGGGAGGAGCTGAGGAAGAAGGACGGGGGCCATTTCAACGATCTCCACTTCTCTGCCAAGTGGCTCGGTGGTCTGTCCCTCACCTCTGTCCGTCACTGGGGTGAGCAGGGACGCAAGGTTTTGACGCTCGAAGGTGCGTGTGAGGCTGGATGGGACAAACGCCCCCGTGACCAACGTATGTTCCAGATGAATCAGACGCTACCAGCAGAAACCAATCAGACCTCACTAGCAGGTCGTAAATCCACCCCTCTACCTTGGTGGAGGACATGGAGATAGGGATGCCCAGGCACGTCCGTAATCCAATCAAACGTACCTCAGGGAATTAACACCACTGTCGTGGACCCATCTGGTTTCATGCCACTCCAACAGCCCAGCCCTTGTAGTTAATTAATCATAACTGTGGTATTTTGGCTTAGTGGAAAGAGCACAGGCTTGGAAGCCAAGCTTGGGTTCCAATCCCGCCTCCGCCACTAGTCAGCTGTGTGATTTTGGGCCAGTCACCTGACTTCCCCGTGCCTCAGTTACCTCCACGGGGGACGGCCTGCTTACCTTGTATCTACCGCAGAGATTAGAACGAAGCTTGGCACGTAGTGAGCGCTTAACAAATACCATCGTTATCATTATTAGAGAAGCAGCGTGGCTCAGTGGAAAGAGCCCGGGAGTCACAGGTCATGGGACCGAATCCCGGCTCTGCCACTTGTCAGCTGTGTGACTGTGGGCAAGGCACTTCACTTCTCTGGGCCTCAGTGACCTCATCTGGAAAACGGGGATGAAGACTGTGAGCCTCACGTGGGACAACCTCATTCCCCCGTATCTCCCCCAGCGCTTAGAACAGTGCTCTGCACGTAGTAGGCGCTTAACAAATACCAACATTATTATTATTATTGTCATTATTCGTTAAGCGTTTGCCATGTGCCTCGCACTGTTCTAAGCACTGGGGTGGATGCCAGCAAATCGGGTTGGATTGATTGATTGATGATGGAAATTGTTAAGCACTTACTATGTGCCAAGCACCGTTCTAAGCGCTGGGATAGATACAAGGACATCAGGTTGTTCCATATGGGACTCACAGTCTTAATCCCCATTTTACAGATGAGCTAAATGAGGCGCAGAAAAGTGAAGTGACTTGCCTAAAGTCACACAGCTGATGAGTGGCGGAGCTGGGATTAGAACCCATGACCTGTGACTCCCAAAACCGGGTTCTTTCCACTAAACCCTGTCCCACAGGGGCCTCACAATCTTAATCCCCATTTGACAGATGAGGTAACTGAGGAACAGAGAAGTGAAGCGACTTGACCAAATGACACAGCAGGTGTGGTGGAGACAGGATTGGAACCCAGATCTTGCTGCCTCCCGGTCCAGTGCCCTATCCACTAGGCCATGTTGCAATCATTGCCTGAGAGCTTTCTTCAGGAATGTCAGTATATTAATCACAGACAACTACTAATTTATGTCTACACGTGAGAAAGCATCATCATAAAGCTCATTTCCTTTGATTTTCTGACTGCTCAGTTCTGCATCCCCTTCTATTCTTCAGCTCCGCCCACTCTCTCGAAGAACTCATTTGCTCTCATGGCTTTAACCTTGATCTCCATGCAGAGGAGTCCCAAATCCACATTTCCGGCCGTGATCTTTCCCCTTCTTTGCAATTTTGTAATTGCTTCTCCCTTCAGGACATCTCTATTTGGATGTCCTGCTGAAACCTCAAACTTTAATGTGCAAAACCGAACTCATCATCTTCCCAATCAAACCCTGTCGTCCTCCTGACTTTCCCATCATTTTTGCATCCTCTCCCAAGCTTGTGACCTTGGCATCATTCTTGCCCATCTCACTGTGGACCCCTGGCCCACATCCTACCTCTGGCCTGGATCGCCCTCCCTCCTCAAACCCGCCAGACGATGACTGTCTCCTCCTTCAAAGCCTTACGGAAGGCCCGGCTCCTCCAAGAGGCCTTCCCAGCCTAAGCCCCACTTTTCCTCATCTCCCACTCCCTTCTGCGTCACCCCGACTTGCTCCCTTTGCTTCCCCCCCCCCCCCCGCCCCCCCACGGCACTTCTTTGGTATATAGCTGTAATTGTATTTACTTGTATTGATGAATGTTTATTTGTATTGAAGTCTCTTCCCCCCCAACTGCTTGACGGTGAGCTCACTGTAGGGTGGGATTGTCTGTCTTTATTGCTGTATTGTACTTTCCCAAGCTCTTAGTACAGTGCTCTGCACACAGTAAAAGCTCAGTTTAAAAAATCGAATGATAGAATGACTCATTTCTCTCATTCAACCCACATATTAACATCTGTCACCAAATCCTGTTGGTTTTGCCTTCACTTTCCTTTTCAGTCAAACTCCTACTACGCTGATCCAAGCACTTGTCCCATCCCGCTTCGACTCTGCATCTGCCTTCTTGTTGACCCCCCCCGACTCCTCCCTCTCCCCACTCCAGTCCATACTTCACCCTAGATCATTTTCTAAGACACCCATCCGTCCATGGTTCCCTGCTCCTCGAGAACCTCCAGTGGGTGCCCATCCGCCTTCGCATCCAACAGAAACACCTCAGCGTTGGCATTGAAGTGCTCAATCCCCTTGCCCCCTCCTATCTTACCTCACTGATGTCTTCCTACAAGCCGGCAAGTTCACCTCGTTCTTCTAATGTCAACCTGCTCACTGTACCACCATCATGTCTATCTCACTGTCAACCCCTCGCCTGGAAGTCCCTCCCCCTTCAAATACTTCAGACCACCACTCTCCCCACCTTACAAGCCTAATTAAAATTATATCTCCTCCAAGAGGCCTTCCCTAAATGCTGACTGTCCCAATTTCCTCACCCTCTGTGTCACTTAACAATAATAACAATGATGATAACATGTGTTAAGCGCTTACCTATGTGTCAAGCACTGGTCTAAGAGCCGGGGTAGATACAAGGTAATCAGGTTGTCCCGCGTGGAGCTCACAGCCTTAATTCCCATTTTCCAGATGAGGAAACCGAGGCACAGAGGAACAGAGTGGCTTGCCCAGGGTCACACAGCAGACGAGTGGTGGAGTTGGGATTAGAACCCACTTCCTCTGACTCCCAAGACCATGCTCTTACCACTAAGCGACATTTGGATTTGTAGAGAAGCAGCGTGGCTCGGTGGAAAGAGCCTGGGCTTGGGAGTCAGAGGTCATGGGTTTGAATCCCGACCCTGCCACCTGTCAGCTGTGTGACTGTGGGCGAGTCACTTCACTTCTCCGGGCCTCAGTTAACTCATCTGTAAAATGGGGATTAAAACTGTGAGCCTCACATGGGACAACCTGATTACCCCGTATCTACCCCAGCGCTTAGAACAGTGCTCTGCACGTAGTAAGCGCTTAACAAATACCAACATTGTTATTATCATTACCCTTTACTCACCCCACCCTCAGCCCCACAGCACTTATAAATATAGCTGTAATTTATTTTTATGCCCGTCTCCCCCTCAAGAATGTAAGCCCCTTAATGGGCAGGGAACATATCTACCAACTCTGTTATATTGTACTCTTCCTCTCCCAAGCACTTAATAACGTAAATGATCGATAAATATAATCGATTGATGACCTACTGCCTGCAGCTGGGAGGAATTAGCGGTCACTTTCGGCTTTTCAGTATCCCACACAGCATCTCTCAGAGGCACGATTAGATTGCTGCTTGAGCTGTGGTTCTTTCAAAATGGGAGGAGGAAGAGGAGGACAAATATAAGAGGAGAAGGAGGAAGAAGAGGAGGAAGAGAGGAGGAGGAGGAGGAAACATAGAAAGGAGTAGAGAGAAAAGGAGAGAGGAGTAGAAGGAACTTCTCTCTTTCTACAGCCCAGCCCACGCACTTTGCTCCTCTAGTGCTGATTTCATTCATTCATTCAATTGTCGTATTTACTGAGCGCTTACTGTGTGCAGAGCACTGTACCTAAGCAGAAAGTACAATTAGGCAACAGATAGAGATAATCCCTACCCAACAACGGGCTCACAGTCCAGAAGGGGGACAGACAACAAAACAAAACAAGAGGACCGGCAATCTTCTCACCTTTTAACCTTCTCACTCTGGCCCAGTCTCACCTGTCTCACCGCTGACCCCTAACTCATATCCTGCCTCTGGCCTGGGAGGCCTTCCCACCTCAAATTCAACAGACAATGACTCTCCCCCTCTTCAAAGCCTTATTGAAGACACATCTCCTCCAAGAAGCCTTCCCAGACTAAGCCCCGTATTTCCTCATCTCCCACTTCCTTCTGCATCGCCCTGACTTGCTCCCTTTTGACTTGCTCCCTTTGTTCTCCCCCCTCCGCCATCCAGCCCCACAGCACTTACGTACCTATCTGTGATTTCATTCATTTGTATTGCCTTCTATATAAGCTACAGTTATGTAATACAGTTTTCAAGTCAAAAAGACATCTGTGAAACTAGCCCCCTCGGCGAGCTTGTAAATTTGTAGATTCAGTTGTTTTTGACTACTCGTGCTCAATAAAAACACATTCCCATTTAGACCGTGAGCCCATTATTGGGCAGGGGTTGTCTCTATCTGTTGCCGGATTGTACGTTCCAAGAGCTTAGTACAGTGCTCTGCACATAGTAAGCGCTCAAGAAATACTACTGAATGAATGAATGTCTCCCCGGGCCCCAACCCCTCTCCTCCCGCCCCACCCCCGGCCCACCAGATTGTGAGCTCATTGTGGGCAGAGAATGTCATCGTTTATTGTTGTAGTGTTCTTTCCCAAGTGCTCAGTACCGTGCTCTGCACACAGTGAACACTTAATAATACATTTGAAGGAATGAATGAATGAATTGAGAAGAAGGAGGAGGTGGAGGAAGAGAAGAAGGAGAAGAGGAAGAAGAGCGAGAACCAGAATAATCAAGATTCTTCCAGAATTAATGACCAAATACATGTGTGAAGGAAAGTCACAGAGACCATTCCCCGTTTTGAAGGCTAGTTTGAAAAGGATGGAAAAGGAGTGGCGGAGTGCAAAAGACGTAGTATCGGGACAAAAGGAACTGAGCCTGGACCTGCGTGAGAGAAACGTACGTGTCTGAGAGAAATCTTTTGTCCTGAACACAGATAAAAATCACCTACCTGCCCGTGGATATAAATCTGATTGAGAAAGAGCATGTGTAGATGATTAGGTCCAGAAGTATTCAAGTCCCTGAAAGTGACCTGATGAGACAACATCCGAGAACGAGGTCGGTTGTCACACCCTGAACTTTTACAGTATTGTAAGGCGATTTCACTCACTGAAGTCATAATACAGAAGTTATTAAACATTTAAACAATACTCATAACATTCTGTTCCCATGCATTCCACTTTTCACAACTCCCCTCGGGGGCCAGGTTTCAGCATCATTACGGAGAAACATGTCATAGATCTGATCCTTCCCCTTTCACCATCACGGCCGAATTCCCCTCACAGATCCGGTCCCACTGTCGGTCTTCGAGTATGAAGATGAAATGATTCCGAGTGAAGATTTTGTCAACGTGAGAGGGTGTGGCTGATAAAACCAATGCGGGACGGATAATCCCTTCCGCGTCGTGGGTGCGTAAAGATTGCCCTTTGATGCACTGTTTCCTTCGTTACCCTCGTATTTTGCACTGTTTCCATTCCAAACAGTGCTTATCAGATACCACCATCATCTTTTGGGTGACGCGATCTTCCCGCGGCTTTTTCTCCAAGAGAGTTATCGCACTTCTTCAGCCTCCGAGCCAAGCTATTTCATCTTTCGCTTCTCTCTCTCCCCTGTCCGCTGCTCTGTCAGACTGTTTGAGGATTTGCTTAATTTTGTCTTCACAGCACTTCTTCTTCTTCTATGAAAAGCCATTTTAGGTCACCGTAGAGCCATTTTTGGGGGATCCTGCTTGTTACCTATTCTCTTCACATACCCTGCCCAGCAAAAGTACCCATTAAGTAGGAGTACCCATTAAGTACCCATTAAGAGGAGCAGCGTGGATCAGTGGAAAGGGTACGGGCTTGGGAGTCAGCGGTCATAGGTTCGAATCCCAGCTCTGCCACTCGTCAGCTGTGTGACTGTGGGCAGGTCACTTCACTTCTCTGTGCCTCAGTTACCTCATCTGTACAATGGGGATTAAGACCGTGAGCCCCTCGTGGGGCAACCTGATTCCCCTGTGTCTACCCCAGCGCTTAGAACAGTGCTCGGCACATAGTAAACGCTTAACAGATACCGACATTATTATTAAGTGCTGCTTTGATGCTGATTACCTGTCTATATGCTAGGCTCTCGATGCGACCCTTTCTTTTCACACAATCTTAAGGAATTGCACTTATCTAAAAGGCAACTCTAGCATCTGTGGAAAGTTCAGGTCGCACAGTTTTGAAACGATCTGCACACAGCAATTGCCTCGTCATCTCTCGGTTGGTCTGAATCTTGATTCTATCTTGGTGCCGGTGTCTTTGAGCCTCTTAAAATGGGCTTCTAAATTCCATTCTAATTCCTAATTTATCCTTGCATCATTGGGCAGCGCGGCTCAGTGGAAAGAGCCTGGGCTTCGGAGACAGAGGTCACGAGTTCAACTCCCAGCTCTGCCACTCGTCAGCTGTGTGACTGTGGGCGAGTCGCTTCACTTCTCTGAGCCTCAGTTCCCTCATCTGTAAAATGGGGATTAACCGTGAGCCTCACGTAAATACTATTGAATGAATGATGACCCTGTGTCTCCCCCAGCGCTTAGAACAGTGCTCTGCACATAGTAAGCGCTTAACAAATACCAACATTATTATTACTGGGCAATGTGTGATTCAGTCCTCTAGACTGTAAACTCATTTTGGGCAGGGAACATGTCTGCTCATTCCGTTGTACTGTACTCTCCCCAAGTGCTCAGTAAAGTGCTCGGCACATAGTAAGCACTCAATAAATACCACTGATAGATTCAGGTAACATAATTCAGAAACGACGCTCAACTAAGCACCATGGCTTAGTGGAAAGAGCACAGGCTTGGGAATCAGAGGGTGTGGGTTCTAACCCCCGGCTCTGCCACTTGTCTACCGTGTGACCTTGGGCAAGCCACTTAATTCCTCCGTACCTCAGTTATCTCATCTGTAAAATGAGGATTAAGACTGTGAGTCCCAAGTGGGACGACCTGATTACCTTGTATCTACCCCAGCACTTAGAACAGTACTCGGCACAGAGTAGACTTTTAGACTGTGAGCCCGTTGTTGGGCAGGGATTGTCTCTGTCGCCGAACTGTACATTCCAAGTGCTCAGTACAGTGCTCTGCATGAAGTAAGTGCTCAATAAATACAATTGAATGAATGAATGACATAGTAAGCGCTTAACAAACACCAAAATTATTATTGGAGATATTTGGTGGTTTATAGGATTCACTCTGTGGGGTGTGTGTGTGTGTGTGTGTGTGTGTGTGTGTGTGTAGCTGTCCTTTGTTTCCAAAGACAATACCACAGATGGTAGGCGTGTGAGTTGGCTGAAAAGATTTGCCCACTCCTTTGTCTCTTCATTAGTTTTCTATTTGTTATTACACTGTAAGATTAAAGTTCACCAGGTGCGCTCCTTTGGCAGTCAATCTGGAGTTTGGTAGGGTAGGAAATTTTTAGGAGACCAAAATTATTACAGAGAAGGTGCTACCAACTGGTACCACAGGGTCTTCATTCATTCAATAGTATTTATTGAGCGCTTACTATATGCAGAGCACTGTACTAAGCACTTGGAATGGACAAATCGGTAGCAGAGACAGTCCCTGCCCTCCGACGGGCTTACAGTCTAATCGGGGGAGACGGACAGACAAGAACAATGGCAATAAATAGAATCGAGGGGAAGAACATCTCATTAAAACGATAGCAGATAAATAGAATCAGGGTGATGTACATCTCATTAACAACGTAAATAGGGTAATGAAGATATATACAGTCGAGCGGATGAGTACAGTGTCGAGGGGAGGGGACGGGAGAGGGGGAGGAGCAGAGGGAAAGGGGGGAGAAGAGGGTTTAGCTATGGAGAGGTGAAGGGGAGTAGAGGGAGCAGAGGGAAAAGGGGAGCTCAGTCTGGGAAGGCCTCTCGGAGGAGGTGAGTTTTAAGTAGGGTTTTGAAGAGGGGAAGAGAATTAGCCTGGCGGAGGTGAGGAGGGAGGGCGTTCCGGGACCGTGGGAGGACGTGGCCCAGGGTCAACGGCGGGATGGGCGAGACCCAGGGACGGTGAGGAGGTGGGCGGCGGAGGAGCGGAGCGTGCGGGGTGGGTAGTGGAAAGAGAGAAGGGAGGAGAGGTAGGAAGGGGTAGGTAGGGGATGGAGAGCCTCGAAGCCTAGAGTGAGAAGTTTTTGTTTCGTGTGGAGGTCGATGGGCAACCACTGGAGGTGTTTAAGAAGGGGAGTGACAGCCCCAGAGCGTTTCTGCGGGAAGATGAGCCGGGCGGCGGAGTGAAGAATAGACCGGAGCGGGGAGAGAGAGGAGGAAGGGAGATCGGAGAGGAGGCTGACACAGTAGTCCAGCCGGGATATGACGAGAGCCCGTAGCGGTAAGGTAGCCGTTTGGGTGGAGAGGAAAGGGCGGATCTTGGCGATATTATAAAGGTGAGACCGGCAGGTTTTGGTAACGGATCGGATGTGTGGGGTGAACGAGAGAGACGAGTCAAAGATGACACCGAGGTCGGGGGCCCGAAAGACGGGAAGGATGGTCGTACCATCCACGGTGATGGGGAAGTCAGGGAGAGGACAGGGCTTGGGAGGGAACATGAGGAGCTCAGTTTTGGGCAGCAACCGAACCACCGATGCCCTACCACACTTAATAATAATATTCATAATGTTGGTATTTGCTAAGCGCTTACTATGTGCAGAGCACTGTTCTACGCACTGGGGTAGATACAGGGTAATCGGGTTGTCCCACGTGGGGCTCACAGTCTTCATCCCCATTTTACAGGTGAGGTAACTGAGGCACAGAGAAGTTAACTGACTTGCCCACAGTCACACAGTTGACAGATGGCAGAGCCGGGATTCGAGCCTCTGACTCCCAAGCCCGGGCTCTTTCCACTGAGCCACGCTGCTTCTCATAGGCGTGAAGCTGGTCACCTTGTTTTGTTTTGCTGTCCGTCTCTCCCTTCTAGACCGTGAGCCCGTTGTTGGGTAGGGATTGACTCTATTGCCGTACAGTACCTTCCAAGCACTTAATACAGTGCTCTGCACACAGTAAGCGCTCGGTAAATACAATCGAATGAATACAATTGAATGAATGAATGAAGCTTAGATTTTTCCCACCGCCCAGTGGAGACGAACTTGGGTGGTTTTTCCATTACTGGTGATGGTTTATACTGAGCTCTGCACACGCTCTCTTCCATTCCCTCTCTAACCGACGGCATTTATTCCAAGGCGGTTGGTTAGAGGCGCTGCCTGGACATTTGGAATAGTGTGCTTCTGGCTGCTTGCCTCAGAAGTCGGCACTGCTTACGTTATTGCTGAGAGAGATGCTCTCTCCCACCAATTTGTGCCGGCCAGGATTTTCAATAGTGGTGAACTGAGGAATCTGGCCATGTGGACTCACGGATAGAGAATGAACCTGGGAGTCAGAAGGACCCGGGTTAATTAATTGATGTTGGCATCTGTGAAGCGCTTACTATGTGCAGAGCACGGTTCTAAGCGCCGGGGGAGATACAGGGTCATCGGGTTGTCCCACGTGAGGCTCACGGTCTTAATCCCCATTTTACAGATGAGGTAACTGAGGCCCAGAGAAGCGAAGTGACTCGCCCACGGTCACAAAGCTGCCGAGTGGCAGAGCCGGCATCGAACCCACGACCTCTGACTCCCAAGCCCGGGCTCTTTCCGCTGAGCCACGCTGCTTAGATTTTGACAACTCTACCTTCTTCCTCACTGGACCCGCAAACATTCCCCTAATTCCACCCATTCTAGTCACACCGGACCTGAACCCAAATCCGTCCGGTGGCTTCCCGTCACTTATGGACCGGGTTCGCATTCCTAGCCATGAATTCTCCCTGCCTTCTGACTTGCATTTATTTCATATAATCAGCGTGCAGAACAGTGCTTGGCACATAGTAAGCGCTTAACAAACACCATCATTGCTATTATATAATCCACTTTATTCTCCGCCCATAATCAGAGCAGTGAATTAAGCAGCAAGGAAACAGCATGGCCTCGCGGATAGAGCAGCGAGCCTGAGAGTCAGGACGTGGGTTCTAATCCCGGCTCTGTCACTTGTCTGCTGTGTGACCTTGGGTGAGTTACTTTACTTCTCTGGGTCTTGGAAATGGGGATGAAGACTGTGAGCCTCATGTGAGATAGGGACTGTGTCCAACCTGATTAGCTTCTATCCACCCAGCTCTTCAAGAGTGCTTGATACATAGTAAGTGCTTAACAACTACAATTATTATTATTATTATTATTATTATTATTCTGCGCTAGAGAGAGTACAATACAACAGAATCTCTAGGATGTAAACTTGTGGACAGGGAACCCATCTACCAAATCTGTTGTATTGTACTCACCCAAGCTCACAGAGCTTGGCACACAGTAAGCACTTAATAATAATAATAATATTCAATCGTTCATTCAATAGTATTTATTGAGCGCTTACTATGTGCAGAGCACTGTACTAAGCGCTTGGAATGTGCAAATCGGTAACAGATAGAGACAGGCCCTGCCCTCTGACGGGCTCACGGTCTAATCGGGGGAGACGGGCGGACGAGAACGATGGCGATAAATAGAGTCGAGGGGAAGGACGTCTCGTAAAAACCGATGGCAACTAAATAGAATCAGGGTGATGTACATCTCATTCAACAAAATAAATAGGGTGATGAAGATCTAGACAGTCGAGCGGACGGGTACGGTGCCGAAGGGGTGGGACGGGAGAGGGGGAGGAGCAGAGGGAAAGGGGGGAGAAGAGGGTTCAGCTGCGGAGAGGTGAAGGGGGGGTGTAGAGGGAGCAGAGGGAAAAAGGGGGGGAGCTCAGTGTGGGAAGGCCTCTCGGAGGAGGTGAGCTTTAAGTAGGGATTCGAAGAGGGGAAGAGAATGAGTCTGGCGGAGGTGAGGAGGGAGGGCGTTCCGGGACCGCGGGAGGACGCGGCCCGGGGGTCGACGGCGGGACGGGCGAGACCGAGGGACGGCGAGGAGGCGGGCGGCGGAGGAGCGGAGCGTGCGCGGTGGGCGGTAGAAAGAGAGAATGATGATGGTATTTGGTATTTGTTAATAATGATGATGGTATTACTATGTGCCAAGCACCGTTCTAAGCGTTGGGGTCGATACAGTGTTACCAGGTTGTCCCACGGGGGGGGGCCCACAGTCTTAACCCCCATTTTACCAGATGAGGCAACTGAGGCCCCGAGAAGTTAAGTAGCTTGCCCGAGGTCACCCAGCAGACAAGTGGCAGAGCTGGGATTAGAATCCACGTCCTCTTACTCCCAAGCTCGGGCTCTTACCATAGTAATTATGGTATTTGTTAAGTGTTTACTATGTGCCAAACACTGTTCTAAGTGCTGGGGTGGATACAAGGTAATCAGAATGCCCCACGTGAGGCTCACCGTCTTATTTTCCAGATGAGGCACAGGAAAGGTAAAGGACTTGCTCAAGGTCACGTAGCAGACCAGCGGCGGAGCCGGGATTAGAACCCACGTCCTCTGACCCCCAGGCCCGGGCTCTTTCCACTGCGCACAGGAAGCGCTCAATAAATACTATGGGATGAATGAATGAACAGAGCCACGCCGCTTCTCCCAGTAAATATGATTGATTGATTATCCGCTTATTCCTTATTCCAGCCTTGTTCGTGGAGATTCTTACTCATTTCTGAAACGAATTGTTTCGTCGACCAATCATTGGTATTCACTGAGAACTTACCGTGGGCAGAGCACAGTACTAAGCACTTGGGCAAACATTTCTGCCCCCCTCTCCTTCCAATCTATTTAACTGGATTTCAAATCTATCTCTCTTAAGAAGCCTTCACTGAACACTCACTGAATGAATCAATCAGTGGTACTGAGCGCTACTGTGTGCGGAGTGCACATTAATAATAATGTTAGTATTTGTTAAGCGCTTACTGTGCGCGGAGCACTGTTCTAAGCGCTGGGGGAGATCCAGGGGAATCAGGTTGTCCCACGTGAGGCTCACGGTCTTAATCGCCATTTTACAGATGAGGTAACTGAGGCCCAGAGAAGTGAAGCGACTCGCCCACAGTCACACAGCTGCCAAGCGGCAGAGCCGGCATTCGAACCCCTGACCTCTGACTCCCAAGCCCGGGCTCTTTCCACTGAGCCACGCTGCTTCTCTAAGCGCTTGCGAGAGCACAGCAATAATGATCATCATAACGCTGGCATTTGTTAAGCGTTTACTATATGCCGAGCACTGGGGATCCAAGGTGATCAGGTTGTCCCACGTGGGGCTCACAGTCTTCATCCCCATTTTACAGATGGGGGAAGTGAGGCACAGAGAAGTTAAGTGACTTGACCAAAGTCACCCAGCAAGCGGCGGATCAGGGATTCGAACCCACGACCCCTGACTCCCAAGCCCGGGCTCTTTCCGCTGAGCCACGCTGCTTCTCACAATAGAGTTGGTAGACAGGATCTCTGAAATGATCCCCATGTAGGCTTGTATCTACCCAGAGCTTAGAACGGTGCTCGACACATAGTAAGCGCTTAACAAACGCCACCATTATTAAGGAATTTACGATCGAGACATTAAAAGAAATTAGAAAGAGGGGCAGAATGATGATGGCATTTGTTAAGCGCTTACGATGTGCCAAGCACTGTTCTAAGCACTCAGAGTATTCAGGTTGTCCCACAAGGGGCTCACAGTCTTAATCTCCATTTCCCAGATGAGGTAATTGAGGCACAGAGAGGTTAAGTGACCTGTCCAGAGTCACCCAGCAGACAAGTGCCAGAGGTGGGAAGTGCTGCCGGGTTGGGAATGGGGCTGGATATGAAATTGCTTAAGACCCAATTGTATAGAGGATGGCAAAGAGAAACATCATGATATAGTGGCTAGAGCATGGGCCCAGGAGTCAGAAGGACACGGGTTCTAATCCTGACTCCACAATTCGCTCATTCATTCGCATTAATTGAGCGCTCACTGTGTGCAGAACACTGTACTGAGCACTTGGAAAGTACAATTCAGCAATAAAAAGAGACAATCCCTGCCCACACCGGGTTTGCAGTCTAGAAGAGGGGAAACTGTGGTATCTGTTAAGCGCTTACTATGTGCCGAGCACTGTCCTAAGCACTGGGGGAGAAAAAGAGTAATCAGGTGGTCCCACGTGAAGCTCAAAGACTCGATCCCCATTTTACAGATGAGGAAAAACAGAGAGAAGACAGTGTTTGGGTGTCTGCGAGTTACAGTCCTCACTCTCTAGCCGTTCGACTGTTGTCCTCTCCAGGATGGTAGGAATTACAATCCGATGAAATTACAGGCTGTCCGTAGGACCTAACGCGGTGCTCGACAGTTCGGGATTTAAGGACAGTGACTCGGTTCGAATCACTTGAACTGCGAGCGGGAAACGGGGACCGTGGCTACGGAGCTACAGACTGGAAGCACGGCACTTCATCATTTATTCCTTTATATCAATATCTGTATCCCTCCTGGAGGTGGCAATGATCGAACGGCTAGAGAGTGAGGATTGTAACTCGCCAACACCCAGACACTGTCTTCTCTCCGTTTTTCCTCATCTGTAAAATGGGGATTGAGTCTGTGAGCCCCATGTGGGACAACCTGATTACCTTTTGTCTCCCCCGGGGTTTAGAACAGTGCTCGGCACACAGTAAGCACTTAACAAATACCATAATAACTATCTTCGCTGATAATAATGTTGCTATTTGCTAAGCGCTTACTATGTGCAGAGCACTGGTCTAAGCACCGGGGGAGACACGGGGTCATCGGGTTGCGCCACGTGAAGCTCACAGTTAATCCCCATTTTCCAGACGAGGGAACTGAGGCCCGGAGAAGTGAAGCGACTCGCCCACAGTCACACAGCTGACGAGCGGCAGAGCCGGGAGTCGAACCCATGACCTCTGACTCCGAAGAAGACTCTGAGCCCCACACGGGGCAGGGACTGTGTCCATCCCGCTTTGCCTGAATCCAAATGCGGTGCCTGGAACACGGTAGGCGCTTAACGAATGTCACGGTTATTACTCTCCCAAGAGCTTAATACAGTTGACGGGTTCGACTCCCGGCTCTGCCGCCCGTCAGCTGGGTGACTGTGGGCGAGTCGCTTCACTTCTCTGGGCCTCAGTTCCCTCGTCCGTAAAATGGGGATCGACCGTGAGTCTCCCGTGGGACGACCCGATTCCCCTGTATCTCCCCCAGCGCTTAGAACAGTGCTCTGCACGTAGTAAGCGCTTAACAAATACCAACATCCTTCTCCGCGCACAGTAAGCTCTCCATAAATACGACCGACTGATCTACGGATGCCAGTCACCCTAGTCTTTTGGGTTTCTCTCATCGTTCCGCGACTTGACGTTCTCCTCTCTCCGCTTCCCGCACTGGGTCTCGTTCAGCAGAGCTGACGGTCGGGTCCCTTTCGTTTCGTTTATTTTCGACTCCGGTTTTTCAAATTCCCTCTCCTCCCCGCCCGGCCCCCGTTTTATTCCGAACCGCCGCCGATGCCGCCCCGTGGGATCGGAGACCACCTCGTGCCAGACACAACCCCAAATTCATTAAGTTGCCATTCTCTCCCTTCTGGATGGGCCTCAACCTTCAAGCGTCTAAATGAACTCAGTGTTTAACCAACGTTGGGCGGAGACCAAGAGAAACAGAAACAGAAGGAGGGAGGCGAGGGGAGGGAGGGGAAAATGCGGGTGGGGTTGGAGGAACTTTGGAAAAGTCATTCTTTGGGATCTCATAACAACACGCATCCTGCCAAGAGTATCCTGTCGAGTGACTCAGGGTCTGGTATTTGAGCAGGGAAGATCTTGAGAGCCCTCACACCCCGGACAACAAGGGATGGAAATAATAATAACAATAATACTAATGATAATGGTGGTATTTGTTAAGCGCTCACTATGTGCAGAGCACCGCTCTAAGCGCCGGGGTAGATACAGGGGAATCATGTCGTCCCACGTGAGGCTCACGGTTAATCCCCATTTTCCAGAGGAGGTAACTGAGGCCCAGAGAAGCGAAGTGACTCGCCCACAGTCACACAGCTGACGAGTGGCAGAGCCGGGAGTCGAACTCATGACCCCTGACTCCGAAGCCCAGGCTCTTTTCCACTGAGCCACGCTGGAAATCAGAATCGACTTCTGTGAGGCAAATGAATAATAACGATGATGTTGGTATTTGTTAAGCGCTTACTATGTGCCGAGCACTGTTCTAAGCGCTGGGGGAGACACAGGGGAAGCCGGTTGTCCCACGTGGGGCTCACGGTCTTCATCCCATTTTACGGATGAGGTAACCGAGGCCCAAAGAAGTGAAGTGACTCGCCCACAGTCACACAGCTGACGAGTGGCAGAGCTGGGATTCGAACTCACGGTCTCCGACTCCAAAGCCCGGGCTCTTTCCACCGAGCCACGCTGCTTCTAGCGATCTCGGCTTGCCTCTCCGGAGACGCAGGGAAAGCAGGTCGTCCCACGTGGGGCTCCCGGTCTTAATCCCCCTTTTCCGGATGAGGTAACCGAGGCACCGAGAAGAGAAATGAAGAGTGATCTCGGCTCGGCTCTCCGGAGAGTTAGCGACCCTCTGAATCGCAACCCGATCCCGGGTGATTGGCCGTGGTCGGCAGCCGCGGGGCTCGGGAGAAGGCCCAGCGACGAGCAACCGCGAGGAGTCGATCTTCTGCGAAAGAAAGGGGGTCCCGAGCGACGGGGCAACGCAGAGGATATCCGGGCGGGGAGGGAAGACGGTGATCCGGCCGGCTTACGTGACCCCTGCTTAATCAGACGACGGAGGCTTTAGTGGCCCGACCTTCCCGTAACCTTCCGACAAAAGAAAACTGAAGAGAGGTGGATGGAGGTGTTTGGAGTGGTCGGCGAGGTCAAGTTTCGATTCGTCGCCGGAGACGTCCCCCACAGTCGGGCTTCCTTTTCTCATCTGCCGTTTAACTGCCTCGACTTGGCCGATGGGGGCCGTGACGGGAGACGTTCTTAAGACGGACGAATCTCTTCTTTCACCCTCGTTAGCTGCGAAGTAACGACGACGATAATATTATTTGGCAAGCTCTACGTGTCAGGAGCCTTTCTACGCCCTGGGGTCGATGCGAGATGATCAGGTCGGGGACAGGCCCGTCCCACGTGAGGCTCACGGTCTTAATCCCCATTAGAGCGCGGGCTTGGGAGTCGGAGGTCACGGGTTCTAATCCCGGCTCCACCGTTAGCTGTGTGACCCTGGGCAAGTCACAACGTCTCTGTGCCTCAGTTACCTCATCTGTCAAAGGGGGATTAAAACCGTGAGCCCCACGCGGGACAACCTGATCACCTTGTATCCCCCAGCGCTTAGAACAGTGCTTTGCACGGAGGAAGCGCTTGACGAATACCGCGGTATATATTTTACAGATGAGGAAACTGAGGCGGAGGGGGGGTTAAGTGACTTGTCCGAGGTCACGCGGCACATGAGTGGGGGAGTCGAGATTAGAACCCGAGTCCTACTCCGAGAGCTGTGCTCTATCCCCGAGGCCTTGCTGCTTCTCTGAACTGACCTCCAGACTTACCCCCTGCTCACCGCGTCTCCCTCGGCTTTCCCACGTCGGCTCCCCTGCTCGTGCCTCACCACGGACCTCCCCTCCCACCTTCCGATCTACCGGACCGCAGCTCTCCCCATCTTCTCTATCAGACCTGAAGTCCTTCCTCTATCACCAGCTTTCCCTGACTGTTTCCACCACCCGGGGATCTGAGTTCTAATCCTAGCGCCACCGCTTGTTTGCTGTGAGAACGTGGGCCAGTCGCTTGGCTTCTCCGTGCCTCAGTTGACTCATCCGAGAATCGGCGTGGCTCAGTGGAAAGAGCCCGGGCTTCGGAGTCAGAGGTCATGGGTTCGAAACTCGGCTCCGCCACTAGTCAGCTGCGTGACTGAGGGCAAGTGACTTCACTCCTCCGTGCCTCAGTTCCCTCATCTGTAAAATGGGGATGAAGACTGTGAGCCCCACGTGGGACAACCTGATGAGCCTGTATCTCCCCCAGTGCTTAGAACGGTGCTCTGCACATAGTAAGCGCTTAACAGATACCAACATTATTATTATTATTATCTGTAAAATGGGGATTTTATTGTCAACCCCATCTGGGACAGGGAATATGTCCAGCCCAATTTGCCTGTATCCATTCCAGTGCTTAATACAGTGTCTGGCACATAATAAGCGCTTAACAAACACCACAGTTATCATTATTATCAATGCAACATCTTCCTTAATACTTGGGTATAGGCAGTCATCCTTACCATTCATGTATATGTCGATTCTCACGCTCGACTCTTTTATCATCTTTATATCTTTATAAACTCCTGCCACGACCGACTTTCTCTTAGTTCCTACTCTCCCTCCCGCCACTGGTAAACAGTATTTCCTCTCACATTAAATTGAAATCTTTTTGAGGGCAGGACTGAGTGTTTTTCTCCTATCGTAATAATGATAATAATAACGTTGGTATTTGTTGAGCGCTTACTACGCGCAGAGCACCGTTCTAAGCGCTGGGGGAGATACAGGGGAAGCGGGTCGTCCCACGTGAGGCTCCCGGTTAATCCCCATTTTACGGATGAGGTAACTGAGGCACAGAGAAGTGAAGCGACTCGCCCACAGTCACCCAGCTGACGAGTGGCAGAGCCGGGAGTCGAACCCATGACCTCTGACCCCCGAGCCCGGCCTCTTTCCACTGAGCCACGCCGCTTCCTACTCTTCCATGTACTTAGCATAGAGTATAGGCTCAAGAAAGACCGACGACCGATTGCGTTAGTCTAAGATTCGGCCAAATTCCATCCAAACTTGACTGCTCGGACCCTGTCGTCCATTGGTTCTCCCCGAATCTCTCTGACTGCAACTTCTCTGTCTCTTTTAATAATAATGATGCTGGCATCTGTTGAGCGCTCACTATATCCCAAACACCGTTCTAACGCTGGGGTAGACACAAGGTGATCAGCCCGTCCGACGTGGGGCTCGTAGAGAAGCAGCGTGGCTTAGTGGAAAGAGCCCGGGCTTGGGAGGCAGAGGTCGTGGATTCTAATCCCGGCTCCGCCACCTGTCTGCTGTGTGACCTCGGGCAAGTCACTTCACTTCTCTGGGCCTCAGTCACCTCATCCGCAAAAATGGGGATTCAAAAATGTGAGCCCCACGTGGGACAATCTGATTATCCTGTATCCGCCCCGGGGCTCTGCACATAGTCCGCGCTTAACAGATGCCATGATTGTTATTGATCCCCATTTTACAGATGAGGTAACTGAGGCCCAGTGAAGTGACTTGCCCAAAGTCACACACCGGAGAAGTGGAGGAGCTGAGATTAGAACCCACGACCTCTGCCTCCCAAACCCTGATCTTTCCACTAAACCTCGTTATATCCCGGCTAGACTACCGTGTCGGCCTTCTCTCCGACCTCCCTTCCTCCTCTCTCGCCCCGCTCCGGTCTATTCTTCACTCCGCCGCCCGGCTCGTCTTCCCGCAGAGACGATCTGGGCCCGTCACTCCCCTTCTTAAACACCTCCAGTGGTTGCCCGTCGACCTCCGCTCCAAACAAAAACTCCTCACTCTAGGCTTCGAGGCTCTCCGGCACCTCGCCCCTTCCTCCCTCTCCTCCCTTCTCTCTTTCCACCGCCCACCCCGCACGCTCCGCTCCTCCGCCGCCCGCCTCCTCGCCGTCCCCCGGTCTCGCCCGTCCCGCCGTCGACCCCCGGGCCGCGTCCTCCCGCGGTCCCGGAACGCCCTCCCTCCTCCCCTCCGCCCAACCGATTCTCTTTCCCTCTTCGAAACCCTACTTAAAACTCACCTCCTCCGAGACGCATTCCCAGACCGAGCTCCTCTTCCCCCTCTACTCCCTCTGCCATCCCCCCTTTACCTCTCCGCAGCTAAAGCCTCATTTTCCCCTTTTCCCTCCGCTCCTCCACCTCTCCCTTCCCATCCCCACGGCACCGTACTCGTCCGCTCGACTGTATATATTTCCGTCACCCTATTTATTTTGTCAATGAATTGTACATCGCCTCGATTCTATTTAGTCGCCATCGGTTTTTACGAGACGTTCTTCCCCTCGACTCCGTTCATCGCCATCGTTCTCGTCCGTCCGTCTCCCCCGATCGGACCGTGAGCCCGTCGAACGGCGGGGGCCGTCTCTATCTGTTGCCGACTTGTTCGTCCCAAGCGCTTAGTACAGTGCTCTGCACATAGTAAGCGCTCAATAAATACTATTGAATGAATGAATGAATGGAGTGACTTGCCCCAGGTCACACAGCTGACGGGCGGCGGAGTCGGGATTTAGAACCCGTGACCTCCGACTTCCAAGCCCGGGCTCTTTCCACGAAGCCGTGCTGCTTCTTATGCATTTAAACACCGGAATTATTATTTACCATTATCACTAGAGCCCTCGCCACGGGGGACCGAGGAGGAGGCGGAGAAACCGGGGAGAAGGTGAGGGACAGTGACATTCCAGAAGGTAACTCCGGGTTGCCGGGAGGCAGGGTTGAGTCGGCCATCTCTGGGCTCTTGGCGATATCGTGCTGTGCCAAGCCCGGGACCTGAACCTAATTCTCCCACTTCTCCAAAATACCTCCTAGCTAATTCCCCAACTTTCCGGTCCGCGGAGTTGACGTAAACCTCTCGCCCTTTGGGCGATCCCGGAGACCTGTCCGGGCCGCTCCTCTGCTTCTTGTTCCCCGGTGGGTGGACGGAATTCCTCTCGAGGCCGGGAGGCCGGGGCGGAGCTCCTTTGACCCCAGATTTCACGGCCCCGTGGAAATCATGACAATGTCGGTATCTGTCAAGCGCTCACTACGTGCGGAGCCCCGTTCTAAGCGCCGGGGGAGATACGGGGTCGGCGGGTCGGCCCACGTGAGGCTCCCGGTCTTCATCCCCTTTTTACAGAGGAGGTCACTGAGGCCCGGGGAAGCGAAGTGACTCGCCCACAGTCACCCAGCTGCCGAGTGGCGGAGCCGGGATTAGAACTCATGACCCCTGACTCCCAAGCCCGGGCTTTTCCCACTGAGCCACGCTAATGAGGGTATTTGTTAAGCGCTCACTATGGGTCAAGCACCGGTCTGAGCACTGGGGAAGATACGAGCTGATCGGGTTGGACACGGTCCGAGTCCCACAGGGAGCTCGGAGTCTTAATCCCCATTTTACAGATGAGGGAACTGAGGCACAGAGAAGTGAAGTGACTTGACCAGAGTCACACAGCAGACATACGGCAGCACTTGGAATTAGAACCCACGTCCTTCTGTCTCCCAGGTCCAGGCTCTAACCATTAGGCTACGCCCTTCCCAAAGGAGCCTGGGCCTGGGAGTCAGAGGACCTGGGTTCTAATTCCCGCTCTCCCTCTTGTCGGCCATGTGATGTTGGGCAAGTCTCTTCCCTTCTCTGTGCCTCAGATCCTTCATCTCCAAAATGATACTAATAACTGTGGTATTTATTAAGCACCTACTATGTGCCAGGCACTGTACTGATCGCTGGGATTGATAACGGTCCCCGTCTCACCTGGGGCCCATAGTCTTAATCCCCATTCTACAGATGAGGTGAGGACCGGAGGAAGTGAAGTGACTCGCCCAAGGTCACACAGCGGACGAGTGGTGAAGCAGCACGGCGTAGTGAATGGAACATGTGCCCGAGAGGCAGGAGATCATGGGTTCTAACCCCGGCTCCGCCACTTGTCTGCTGTGTGACCTTGGGCGAGTCACTTAACTTCTCTGTGCCTCAGTGACCTCATCTGTAAAATGGGGATTAAGAGAAGCAGCGTGGCTCAGTGGGAAGAGCACGGGCTTTGGAGTCAGAGGTCATGAGTTCGAATCCCCGCTCCGCCACTTGTCAGCTGTGTGACTGTGGGCAAGACACTTCACTTCTCTGTGCCTCAGTGACCTCATCTGTAAAGTGGGGATTAAGACCGTGAGCCCCCCGTGGGACAACCTGATTCCCCTGTGTCTACCCCAGCGCTTAGAACAGTGCTCGGCACATAGTAAGCGCTTAATAAATACCAACATTATTATTATTATTCACTCCTTTGAGCCTCAGTGACCTCATCTGTAAAATGGGGATTTGAGACTGTGAGTCCCACGTGGGACAGGGACTGCGCCCAACATGATTTGTTTGTGTGCACCCCGGAACTCAGTACAGTAGCTGCAACATAGTAAGCGCTTAATAAACACCGTTAAAAAAAAAATCAGTGGTGGAGCCGGGATTAGAACCCAGATCCTTCTGACTCTCAGGCCCATTCTCTCTCTACTAGGCCCCGCTGCTTCCTGTTCTCCCTTCTATTTGGATCGTGAGCGCCATGTGGGACCCGATTACCTTTCATCTACCCCTGTGCTTGTCACAGTGCCTGGCACAGGGTAAGTGCTTAACCAATACCACAATTATCATTATTATTAGGACCCTAATCGGCAAAGCCGGAGGGTCCCACCCCACCCTCGGTGAGTATTCCGGGCCTCTGAAGTCCTAAATTCAGACTTCCTAGAGAGAGAGGTCCTTCCCCTCTCGAGGGAGCTCCGAGACCGCACCTGATATTTGTTAAGCGCTCACTACGTAGCCGGCACTGGGGGGAGATCGATCAACCCGTCGATTAATCTTACTTTCTGAGCACTGACTATGTGCAAAATAATAATGATAATAATGATCATGTGGCTCGGTGGAGAGAGCCCGGGCTCGGGAGTCGGAGGTCATGGGTACGAATCCCCGCTCTGCCGCTTGTCAGCTGTGTGACTTTGGGCAAGTCACTTCCCTTCTCTGTGCCTCAGTGACCTCATCCGTAAAATGGGGATTAAGACTGCGAGCCTCACGTGGGACGACCTGATTCCCCTGTATCTACCCCAGCGCTTAGAGCAGTGCTCGGCACATAGTGAGCGCTTAACAAATACCAACGTTATTATTATTATTATTATTATTATTATGTAAGTGCTAAGCGCTGGGGTGGATAGAAGCAAATCGGGTTGGACCCAGTCTTTGTCCCATATGGGACTCACGATCTTAACCCCTATTTTACAGATGAGGTAACTGAGGCCTAGAGCAGTGACGTGACTTGTCCGAGGTCACACAGCAGGTCACCCACTGTACTAAGTGCTTGGGAGAATACAATATAGCGATATAACAATATAACACTTGCTCCCCACAGTGAGTTTACAGCGTAGTTTACAGTCTAGACTATCTTGTACCTAGAGTCATGGGTTCGTGGTCATGGGTTCGAATCCCGGCTCCGCCAGTTGTCAGCTGTGTGACCGTGGGCAAGTCACTTCACTTCTCTGGGCCTCAGTGACCTCATCTGTAAAATGGGGGTGAAGACTGGGAGCCTCACGTGGGACAACCTCATTCCCCTGTATCTACCCCAGCGCTTAGAACGGTGCTCTGCACGTAGTAAGCGCTGAACAAACACCAACATTATTATTAAACAGACGAGAGATACGGTGTCGTAATAATGATGATGGTAATCGAGGTACCTGGGAAACATTTGCTCCGTGAAGCGGCATGGCCTCGTCTACGAAGCACCGGCTTGGGAGTCAGGAGGTCGTGGGTTCTAATTCTGGCTCCGCCGTGCGTCTGCTGTGTGACCTTGCGCAAGTCACTTCACTTCTCTGAGTGTCAGTTACCTCATCTGGAAAACGGGGATTGAGACTGTGAGGCCCACATGGGACAGGGACTGTCCAACCTGATTCCCCTGTACCGACCACAGCGCTTAGTACAGTGCCTGGCACAAAGTAAGCACTTAAAGAAATATCACAATTATTATTATATGTGGGGGTACACGTCACCAAGCCTCAGTTTCCCCCATCTGTAAAGTGGGAGTCCAATCCCTGTTCCTCCTTCCTACTTAGACTGGGAGACCCAGATGGGGCCTGATTACAGTAATAGTAACGATAATAATAATGATGGTGGTGTTTGTTAAGTGCTCACTATGTGCAAAGCACTGTTCTAAGCATTCATTCATTCAATAGTATTTATCGAGCGCTTACTATGCGCAGAGCACTGTACCGAGCGCTTGGAATGGACAAATGGGTAACAGACAGAGACGGTCCCTGCCCTCTGACGGGCTCGCGGTCCAATCGGGGGAGACGGACGGACGAGAGCAATAGCAATGATAACGGGCGATCAGGTTGTCCCACGTGGGGCTCACACTCTTAATCGCCATTTTACAGGTGAGCTAACTGAGGCCCAGAGAAGTGAAGTGACTTGCCCAAAGTCACACAGCCGGCAAGCGGTGGAGCTGGGATGAGAACCCACGACCTCTGACTCCTAAGCCCGGGCTCTTTCCACTGAGCCACACGTTATCTTGCCTCTACCCCCAACGCTCAGTACAACGCTTAGCCTATAGCACTTAACAAAGAATATTATCACTATCATTATCATTATTTCGATTTTTATTGCTCAACACAGATGGGACACAGTCTTTATCCCACCCGAAGGCTTGCCGATCAAACAGGAGGGAGAACAGACGTCTCCCTTCTAGACCATAAGCCCGGTGCGGGCGGGGTTTTTTTCTATTGCTGATTGGTACTTTCCAAGCGCTCAGTACAGCGCTCTGCACGAAGCAAACACTCAATTGAGACGATCGGATGAATGAACGGACAGCTTTCACTCCCCATTTTACGGAGCGGAAACTGAAGCACTGCGTGGTGACTTGCCCAGTGTCACACGGTGGACCACGAAATGAATTGATTGGTCGCTATTCGCCGAGTGCTCACAGTATGAAGTGCTTGAGTACAACAGAACCGGTTGACAAATTCCCTGCCCACAAGGAGTTTACGGTCTAGAGAGGAAGATAGACATTAAAATAAATACCTAAATTACGGAGAGGTACACAAGTGCTTTGGGGCTGAGGATGAGGTGAATGTCAAGGGCTTAAAGGGTAAAGATCCAAGTGCGTAAGTGACCCGGAAGGGAGAGAGGCTGGGGGAAGAGTGGGCTGAATCGGGGAAGATTTCTTGGAGAAAATGTGATTTTTCGATAAGACTTTGAAGGCGTGACTAGACCCGTGACTCTCCTGACCCTCACTCCTGTGCCCTTTCCAATAGACTATGCTGCCTTAAGGTTTAGCAGAACAGCAGAGCGAACAGAGCTAGGGCCTGGGAGTCAGAAGGTCTTGGGTTCTGATCCTGGCTCTACCACTTGTCCGCTGTGAGCCTCACGTGGGACAACCTGATTACCTTGTATCTACCTCAGCGCTTAGAACAGTGTTCCGCACATAGTAAGCGCTTAACAAATACCAACGTTATTATCCCTTTGCCGCCGTCCACGCAGTAAACGGGTCCCTGCCCTCGACTCTCTCCCGCGCCGCCGCTCTCCAGCACAGGGGAGTTTTGACTCAAGCAGACGGCCCGCCGCTCGCTAGCCACTGGGCGGGCTAGGAATGGAACGGACGGGCCTCTGCTTGACCCTCCCTCCCGTAGTTGAGACTGGTAGAGGACTGGAAACTCTCCAGGTGCCACCCTGAAAGGAGTGACTTAGAAGGCCCTGGGTTCTAATCCTGCTTCTACCACTTATCCGCTATGTGACCTTGGGCAAGTCACTGCACCCTGGGCCTCAGTTTTGTCATCTGTAAAAAAACAGGGATCAGGATTGTGAGCCCCATGTGGGACAGGGACTCTGTCCAAGCCGATTTAAAGCTCACCTCCTCCAAGAGGCCTTCCCAGACTGAGCTCCCCGCCCTTTTCCCTCTGCTCCCTCTACCCCCCTCTTCACCTCTCCGCAGCTGAACCCTCTTCTCCCCCCATCTCCCTCTGCTCCTCCCCCCTCCCGTCCCACCCCCTCGGCACCGTCCTCGTCCGCTCGACTGTCTAGATCTTCATCACCCTATTTATTTTGTTAATGAGATGTACATCACCCTGATTCTATTTAGTTGCCATTGTTTTTATGAGATGCTCTTCCCCTCGACTCTGCTTATTGCCACCGTTCTCGTCTGCCCGCCTCCCCCGATCAGACCGTAAGCCCGTCAGAGGGCAGGGACCGTCTCTGTTGCCGACCTGTACGTTCCAAGCGCTTAGTACGGTGCTCTGCACATAGTAAGGGCTCAATAAATACTATTGAATGAATTAGCTCGATTCTACCCCAACGCTTAGTACGGTGCCTGACATATAGTAAGCGCTGAACAGCACTTGCTTTGTCTTATGACGTCGATTCATCTCTGACCCATAGTGACTCCATGGCCGCGTCTCTCCCTGAAGGCCCCGCCTCCGTCTGCAATCGTTCCGGTAGTGGATCCAAAGAGTTTTCTGGGTCAAAATCCAGAAGTGGTTGACCAGGGCCTCCTCCCGCGCGGTCAACTCGAGTCTCTGCCCTCGTCTCTCTCCCGTGCTATCGCCGCCCCGCGCGGGAGAGTTTTGACTTGTAGCAGATTTCCAGCCACTGGTTAGCCACTGGCCAAGCCGGGAATGGAACGGGCAGGCCTCTGCTTGACTCTCCCTCCCGTAGCCGAGACCGGTAGAGGACTGGAAACTCTCCAACTGCAATCCTGAGAGGGGGCTTAACAGCTATCAATAAAATATATATATATATATATGAATCTAGAGGGTAGTGGTAGGTGTCGAGGGTTTATGCGGCTTAAGTCGAGCAGAGAGCATGGAAAAATGGTTGTCGCTGCTACGTACAGAGCATTTTGTGAGGTTACAGTCTGGAGCCTTGGCGAGACAGCTGAAGACCAAAGCAGAGTGGTCTAATGGAATGAACTTGGGCCCACGAGTCAAATAATTTAGGTTATAATCCCGGCTCTGCCACTTACCTGCTGTGTTACCTTGGGCGTGTCACTTTAATGATAATAATAATAATGTTGGTATTTGTTAAGCGCTTACTATGTGCCGAGCACTGTTCTAAGCGCTGGGGTCTCCGTTCCCTTATCTGATAAATGGGGATACAAAGTTCGTTCTCTTACTTAGAATGTGAGTCCCACGTGGGACCCGATTATCTCATCTCTGCCCCAGCGCTTAGCAGATTTCTTGACACGTAGCACTTAAAATGTGCCACAGTGATTATCACTATTATTATTATTAAGACGTTGGCCTTCAAGGGTCAATTATCCTTAGAACCCAACACAAGAAAATAAATCAAACTCCTCCAGATTCCACTTAGCTTTTATTTAGATTTTACTTCTGAGCCTCATGTGGACAAGGACTGTGTCCAACCTAATTAACTGGTTTCTAACCCCAGCAGCCCAGAGAAGTGACTCGCTCACAGTCACACAGCAGACACGCGGTGGAGTCGGGAATAGGGCCCACGATCTTCTGATTCACAGAAACATGTTCTATCCACTAAATCATGCTGCTTCAAGCTCACCGGGTTGGACACGGCGCCGAATCAACGTTTAACAAATATCGGAATAATTTCAGCGAGGACCCCCGTGCCACGGGAAGACATTAAGAAATCCCGCCTCAATCGGGGCCTTCGATCTCACCGTGTTTCTCCGAAGAAATGGTTTTCCCCACCAAACGTTGATTTCCCCTATGGTTCTTACGATACTAATTCACCGGGCACCTGACACAGTCATGTTAGCGACAGGCTCGCCGAGGAGTTGGAAAGAGACGCTATCAAGGTTTGTAAACAAAGGAAAGACAACGACTGATGCGACGTGAATCTGTTCACGCTTGAGAGTGCCGGCCCCTCTTTTTTTTTTTGGAAAATTACGAGGCTGATCTGGGTGATAATTGAGATTTGGACCCTGGATGCCCCTGATTTTCAATTATTCATAGTAAACCAGGGCCGAGTCACTCAGCACAGGTGTGCATGACGTGAATATAAACATGCCCGTGATGACAGGTTCTTATTCTGTTCATGCATGTGAGATTATACAAGATTGGGAGCAGACTTTGGAGTCTCCTTAATCAGTTGTTGGATCGATTGTTTTTATCGGGCAGCAGAAGCAGCGTGGCTCAGAGGAAAGAGCCCGGGCTCAGAAGTCAGAGGTCATGGGTTCTAAGCCCGGCTCCGCCACTTGTCGGCTGTGTGGCTCTGGGCAAGCCGCTTCTCGGTGCCTCAGTTACCTCATCTGTAAAATGGAGATGAAGACTGTGAGCCTCACGTGGGGCCACCTGATTACCCGGTATCCACCCCAGCGCTTAGAACAGTGCTCGGCCCACAGTAAGAGCTTAACAAATGCCAACATTATTATTATTATTATCGGGTACCTGTTTTGTGCAGAGCACTGTCCTGAAACCTTGGGAGAGTACAATATAACAGGTTTGACAGATACATTCCCTGTACACAATTCATTCAATCGTATTTCATTCAATTGAATTTACTGAGCGCTTCCGGCATGCAGAGCACTGTACCGAGCGCTTGAAAAGTACAGTTCGGGCAACACATAGAGACAATCCCGACCCTACAGAAGCTTCACAGTCTAAAAGTCGCAGTCACAATGGGCTTTCAGTCTCGAGAGGAGACAGAAATTAATGTCACTAAATAAATTGTGGATTTTTTCATTTTTACTGTTTATTTGAATTGAATCCTCCCCAACGCTGGCGATGGGACAACAGCTACATGTTGCGAGGAGATTGCCATGCCACGGCCAGGTTTGTTCACTCTGAGATCTACTAGGATGGAGGGAGATCCCGGGCACCTGCTGTGCTGAGCACTTTACTAAACACCTAGTACTTCACAACAGCAACGGTAGACATATTCCCTGCCCATAAGGAACTCACAGTATAAAGAAGTGATATCTTTATTTGTAAAAATATTTACGAGTGTTGTCAAAATAAACTTAAAAAAAATATACCCAAGGGTGCTGAGGATGGGGATAAACCCGTTCTTAAGTGCTCCAGTGGGTTGGTGGGTTTATGGGGCTTAAAGTGCCGGGAATTTAACTGGGGATAGTTTGTTGGAGGAGATGGGATTTTAGGGGGGCTTAGTGTGTGGGGAGAGTTGTGGCTTGTTGAAATTTGGGAGGAAGGGAGTTCCAAACCGTGAGAATGGAGGGAGTAAGAGGGCAGGGGTGGGAGAGTCGAGAAGGAGGTAGAGAAATAGGAGAGCCTAGGGGGGAAGTACTGTGGTTTAGTGGAAATAATAATAATAATACTATAATGATGGCATTTGTTAAGCGCTTACGATGTGCCAACACCGTTTTAAGCACAGGGGCGATACAAGGTAATCAGGTTGTCCCACATGGGGATCCCAATCTCAATCCCCATTTTCCAAATGAGGTAACTGAGGCACAGAAAAGTTAAGTGACTGGCCCAAAGTCACACAGCTGCCTAGCGGCGGAGCCGGGATTAGAAGCCGTGACTTCCGGCTCCCAAGCCCGGGTTCTTTCCATTGAATCACGCCGCTTCTCCAAGAGCACGGGCTTGGGAGTCAGAGGATGAGGGTTCTAATCCCAGTTCCGCCACTTGTCTGCTGTGAGAGCTTGGGCAAGCCGCTTAACTTCTCTGTGCCTCCGTTGCCTCAGCTGTAAAATGGGGATTGAAACCATGAGCCCACGATAGGCCGAGCTTATTGCTTTATATCTACTCCCGTGCTTAGAAGAGTGCTCGGCACATAGTAAGTGCTTAAGAAATGCCATAATAATTATTATTAGTGGAGAGCACGCAGGCAAGCGAGTTAGAAGACCTGGGCTCTAGGTCTGCTGACTTGTCTGCTGCTTGGCCCAGGCAGGTCACTTCACTTCTCTGTGCCTTAGTTTCTTCATCTGTAAAATGGGGAATAAATCCTACTCCCTCCTACTTACACTCGGAGCCCCAAGTGGACAGGCACTATGTCCAACCTAATTATCTTGCACCTACCCCGGGGCTTACAGTGCTTGTGACACGGTGAGCTCTTAACAAATACCACTAATATTCGCTCATTCAGTAGTATTTATTGAGCGCTTACTGTGTGCAGAGCACTGTACCAAGAGCTTGGAATGTACACATCGGTAACAGATAGAGACGGTCCCTGCCCGTTGACGGGCTTACGGTCTAATCGGGGGAGACGGACGGACAAGAACACTATCGTCATTATTATTATACAGCTGCAAGGTGGATTTGGGAAGAATGAAGGAAACGAGGAGGAGAAGAGGGGGTGAAGGCGGCAGACGGATGTGGTGGGGTGCATTGATGGAGAGCCTCGAAAAGGGGTAGTGAGGAGTTTTGATCCAGAGAGAACAGGAAGCCAGAGGGGGGTTTCTGAGGAGAGACGGGGACCGAGAGATGCTTCCGGGAGATGATCCGTGCGGCAGTGTGCAGAACGGATTGGAGTGGGGAGACGATGAGGCGATGGTCTAGCCGGGATAAGAGCAGAGCTTCGTCCAGGGAGGCAACGGGATGGATGGGAGGAAGTGGCAAATCTGGGAAAATGTTGTATCGGTGACAGGATTTGGCAGAAAATAGCATATTAGAGTTGAAAGGCAGAGTCGAGGATGACACAGAGGCTGTGGGCATCCGAGACAGGGAAGATGGTGGCGTTCGTTCAATCAGCAGTACTTACTGAGCGCTCACCCTGTGCTGTACTGAGCGCTTGCGAGGATACAGTACAATAGAGTTGGTGGACACGATTCCAGCTCTCAAACTTAGCCGTCTAGTGGTGGTGTTGGCTCGTGTGGGAAAGTTGGGGAGAAAGTTGGATTTAGAGGGAAATTATCCTCTGTTAATTGCCCTTAGTGTCTTGAAAACTTCTATTGGATTTTCTCATCCACTTCTTTCCTCGGTCCCGTTTGCTCTCTTCTCTGTTCTCGGGCTAATCTTCTGATTGTTCCTCGCTCTCCTCTCTCCCCACTTTTTACAGCTGAAAGGTTGATTTGGGAAGAATGAAGGAAACCAGGAGGCAGATAGGTGGTGAAGAGAGCAGACGGATAGAGCGGGGTGCGTTGGTGGAGAGACTAGAAGATAGAGACAGTCCCTGCCCTTTGACGGGCTTACTGAGGTGACTTGCTCAAGGTCACACAATGGACCAGCGGCAGAGCTGGGATCAGAACCTAGGTCCCTCTGACTCCTGAGCCCATGATCTTTAATAATGATAACGATGATGATGATAGTATTTGTTAAGCACTTACTATATGCCAAGCACTGTCCTATGAGCTAGGGTAGATACAAGGTAATCAGGTTCTCCCACATGGGGCTCACAGTCTCAATGCCCATTTTACAGATGAGGTAACTGATGTGACATGCCCAAGGACACACAAAAGACAAGTGGCGGCGCCGGGATTATAACTCATGACCTTCTGACTACTAGGCACATGCTCTACCCGCCTCGCCCTGCTGCTTCTCATACCTCAAGAGGCCCTACTCACCGATGGAAGCTAATCAGGTCAGACACAGTCCCTGTTCCACATGGAGCTAGTGGGAGGAGAGAGAAGATGGATTGAATTCCCATTTTACCACTGAAGTGACTGAGACCCAAGGAATTGAAGTGACTTGCCCAAGGTCCCACAGACAAGTGGTGGAGCTGGGATTAGAACACAGGCTCTGTGACTCCCAAATCTGTGCTATTACCCACTAGGCCACAATACTCCAGATCTTCTTTACCCAGTGTCTCTCATTTCCATGTTTTAATCAGGGATTGCATTTTAAATTTCAATCAGAAGAAAGATGGCCCCTCCTGGTTAATTGATTTTCACCTCTGGCATCAGGGTAGGTATTAAAACTCAACATGAGCAAGACTGAGCTCCTCATCTTCCCTCCCAAACCCGGTCCTCTCCCAGACTTCTCTATCACCGTCGATGGCACGACCGTCCTTCCCGTCTCTCGGGCCCGCGATCTCGGTGTCGTCCTTGACTCGTCTCTCTCGTTCACCCCACGCGTCCTATCCGTTACCGAGACCTGCCGGTTTCACCTCTACGATATCGCCGAGATCCGCCCTTTCCTCTCCACCCAGACGGCTACCTTACCGTTACGGGCTCTCGTTATATCCCGGCTAGACTACTGTGTCAGCCTTCTCTCTGACCTCCCTTCCTCCTCTCTCGCCCCGCTCCGGTCTATTCTTCACTCCGCGGCCCGGCTCATCTTCCCGCAGAAACGATCTGGGCGTGTCACTCCCCTTCTTAAACAACTCCAGTGGTTGCCCATCGACCTCCGCTCCAAACAAAAACTCCTCACTCTAGGCTTCGAGGCTCTCCATCACCTCGCCCCTTCCTACCTCTCCTCCCTTCTCTCTTTCCACCGCCCACCCCGCACGCTCCGCTCCTCCGCCGCCCGCCTCCTCGCCGTCCCCCGGTCTCGCCCGTCCCGCCGTCGACCCCCGGGTCGCGTCCTCCCGCGGTCCCGGAACGCCCTCCCTCCTCACCTCCGCCAAACCGATTCTCTTTCCCTCTTCAAAACCCTACTTAAAACTCACCTCCTCCGAGAGACGTTCCCAGACCGAGCTCCTCTTCTCCCTCTACTCCCTCTGCCATCCCCCCTTTACCTCTCCGCAGCTAAAGCCTCATTTTCCCCTTTTCCCTCCGCTCCTCCACCTCTCCCTTCCCATCCCCACGGCACCGTACTCGTCCGCTCGACTGTATATATTTTCGTTACCCTATTTATTTTGTCAATGAATTGTACATCGCCTCGATTCTATTTAGTCGCCATCGGTTTTTACGAGATGTTCTTCCCCTCGACTCTGTTTATCGCCATCGTTCTCGTCTGTCCGTCTCCCCCGATCAGACCGTAAGCCCATCAAACGGCAGGGACCGTCTCTATCTGTTGCCGACTTGTTCATCCCAAGCGCTTAGTACAGTGCTCTGCACATAGTAAGCGCTCAATAAATACTATTGAATGAATGAATGAATACTTAGAAAGCTCTGAGTCAGGGAAAACATTGATGTCCGTCTCTGGGGTATTTAGTTCAGGATGCCAGAAAATAGGACTTTACCAGTGTGTAGAGCAATACAATACTAATATACCTAGAAGCAGACATATTCTCTGCCCACAATGAGTTTACAGTCTAGGGGAGGAGGCAGACATTAATATAAAGAAATGACAGATATGGATGTAAGTGCTGTGGGGCTGGGAGGGGGGTGAATAAAGGGAGCAAGTCAGGGAGACCTAGAAAGGAGTGGGAGAAGGGGAACGGAAGACTTAGTCAGGGAAGACCTTTCGGAGGAGATGTGAGCCCGTTTTGGGCACGGATTGTCTCTCTTTATTGCTGTATTGTACTTTCCAAGTGCTTAGTACAGTGTTCTGCACCCAGCAAGCGCTCAATCAATATGACTGAATAAATGAATATGTCTTCAGTAAGGCTTTGAAGCTGGGGAGAATAATTGTCTGTTGGATATGAGGAGGGAGAACCATTCCAGGCCAGGGGCAGGACATAGGCGAGGGGTCAGTGGTGAGATAGATGAGATCAAAGCAGAGAGAAGGTTGGCATTAGAGGAACGAAGTGTGCTGGGTGGGTTGGAGTAGGAGAGTAGTGAAGCGAGGTAGGAGGGGGCAAGGTGATGGAGGGCTTTAAAGCCAAGGTGAGGAGTTTCTATCTGATGCGGAGGCGGATGGGCAATCACTAGAAGTTCTCGAGGAGAAGGAAAACATGGTCTGAACATTTTGGTGGGAAAATGATCAAGGTAACAGAGTGAATTATGGACTGGGGTCGGTAGAGACAGGTGGCAGGGAGGTGAACAAGGAGGCTGATACTGTAATCGGAGTGGGATAGGATAAACGTTTGGATTAACACGGTAGCATTTGGGATGGATAGGAAAAGGCAGATTTTAGCCATGTTGTGAAGGTGGGACCAGCGGTGATGGACTGAATATGTGGATTGAATGACCGAGAGGAGTCAAGGGTAGCACCAAGGTTGTGGGCCTGTGAGACGGGGAGGATGGGGGTGCCGTCTACGGTGATGGGAAAGTCAGGGGGAGCACAGGGTTTGGGTGGAAAGATGAGAAGTCTTGAAGGCAGGAGGAAATGCGAGACTGCAGAGGGGGAGAGAGATCAGGGCTGTCGATTTAGATTTGGGTATCATCTGCATGGGGGGGTAGTTGAAGCTATATGAGCGAACGTGTTCTCCAAGGGAGTGGGTGTAGATGGAAAACAGAAGGGGACCCAGAACTGAACCTTGAGGGCCCCCCGAAGTTGGGGGGTGGGAGGAAGAGGAAGAGCCTGTGAAAGAGACCAAGTGGCTAGAGAGCCAGGAGAACTAGGAAAGGACAGAATCAGTGAAGCCAAGCATTTCCAGGAGAAGGGGGTGGACCACAGTGTCCAAGGCAGCTAATAATAATAATTATGGTATTTGTTAAGCCCTTACTATGTGCCAAGCACTGTTCTAAGCGCTAGGCACTGTTCTAAGCTCTGGGAAGTCAAGGAGGATTAGGATTTAGGATTGAGCCTCTGACTTTCACTGAAACTTCCCCAACCTTTGGGAACAGGGAATCACTAGATTCACTCCCACAGTTCACTAAGGATTATCTGCAATGGATAGCATTTCCAGGAGAAGGGGGTGGACCACAGTGTCCAAGGCAGCCGAGAATAATAATGATTATTATGGTATTTGTTAAGGGCTTACTATATGCCAACCACTGTTCAAAGCGCTAGGCACTGTTCTAAACTCTGGGAAGTCAAGGAGGATTAGGAATTAGGATTAAACCTCTGCCATTCACTGAAACTTCCCCAACCTATGGGAACAGGGAATCACTAGATTCACCCCCACAATTCTCTGAGGATTATCTGCGAAGGTTTGTGTTTTGGTAATGCACAGTGGAAAAACTGAGCAGCCCCGAAAAGCCCTAGAGTAGAACAACCTCTAATTAGGATTCTGCCCTGCTGAGATCTTGTTTATTCTTGTTTGTTTTCCATCAGAATTGACAGTTTGGCTATAGGGTGGGTGGAGAGGGGGTCAGGGGCTGGTGAGAACTGATCTTCGTTGTGCAACGGGTGAAATTGAATGAATCTGAGCTCCTCCTTCCTCCTGCCCTCTCTCTTAGAGATCAGGGGCCTGCAGAGCCTCAAGGCTGAAGAAGCCCCAAGGTGATGTTCCAGCCCAGCCCGTTACAGAGAGATTCGAGTAAGGTCCAGGGCCGCTCCGATCGGAGAAATCCAAGGAGTTAGGGCTGATCTGGAGGCAATCCATCAATCAAGCAGCATGGCCCAGTGGAAGGGGCAGGGGCCTGAGAGTCTGAGGATGTGGGTTCTAATCCTGACTCTTCCAAATGCTAGTGGGCAAGTCACTCAACATCTCTGTGCCTCATTTCTCCTCTTCTCTCTCCTACTTAGACTGTGAGCCCCATGCGGGACAGGGACTGTGTCCGACTTAATCAACTCATATCTATGCCAGTGCTTAGAACCTAGAAGGCGCTTAACTAATGCCATGAAAATCAATCAATACATCAGTCGTAATTATCGAGAGTTTACTGTATGCAGAGCACAGTACTAAGCACTTGGGAGAGTACTAATAGAATAATATAACAGTTAGTAGATTCACTCCCTGCCCACAACTAGCTTACAGTCTAGAGAGGGGGATAGACATTAATATAAATAAATAAATCAGGGATTTGGACGTAAGTGCTGCGGGGCTGAGGGAGGGGTGAATAGAGAGAGCAGATTGAACTTCAAGGGAAGCAAAGAAGCCAGTTAATTCTGTTATATCATAATCTGCCAAGCACTTAGTACAGTGTTCTGCCCATAGTGAGCCCTCAGTATATATGACTGATTGATTAATTGATTGATTGAAGAGGAAATAGAGGCCTAATCAAGGAAGACCTCTTGGAGGGGATATTTCTTCAATATAGCTTGGAAGGTGGGGAGAGAATTTGTCTGAAGGAAATGAAAAGGGAGGGTATTCCACGTTAATGGCTCCAGGTTGGAGTGAGTTTCTCTGAGTCCCGTCTGACCCACATCCACCAGGACAGGCTAGAGGTCGGACTGGCTTCTAAAATGGGATGGCTTACTGCTGAGCAAGACCTTGCTTCACCTCCTTTGGGATTCCACTGCCGGAAAAGGGAAGTTCAAAAGCGGACTGATACAATAAGATAAAAGGATTTCAATAGTCACGGTGTGGCTGGGCTTAAAGATCAGTGAGAAACACTGTGCTCTGTCCTGTGATCTGACCCTTTTCTTCTTTACCCCTTTGTACTCATCCAGGGCCCCCTTTCAGGGGCCCATGTGGAGAGTTTCCAGTCCTCTACCAGTCTCGGCTAAGGGAGGGAGAGTCGGGCAGAGGCCTGTCCGTTCCATTCCTAGCTTGGCCAGTGGCTAGCGAGTGGAAGGCAATCTGCTTTAAGTTAAAACTCACCCGTGCTGAGCAGTGGTTGCACGGGAGAGAGTCGAGGGTGGAGACTCGAGTTGACTACACGGAAGGAGGCGGTGGTCAACCACTTCTGGATTTTGCCCCAGAAAATTCTCTGGATCCACTACCGGAACGACTGCAGATGGAGGTGGGGTGTTCCGGGAGAGATGTGTCCTTGGTGTCTCTGTGGATCGGAGATGACTCGACAGCATAAGACAAGACTCATCCAGGTATTGGGGTCTGTGCCCCCATCTTGCCTACCTCTCTGCCGACCTCCTTCCCACACCCTCCCCCTAGCCTGGAACTCCCTCCCCATCTATATCATAATGATAATGGTATGTGCCTAGCACTGTTCTAAGCGCTGGGGTAGATACAAGGTAAAAGATACAAGGTAATCAGGTTGTCCCACGTGGGCCTCACAGTCTTAATTCCCATTTTACAGATGAGGTAACTGATCTATATATGCCAGACCACCACCCTCTCCACCTTCACAGCATTATTATTGTCACATTTCCTCCAAGAGGCCTTCTCCCATTAAATTCTCTTTTCCCCAGCCCACTCTCCCTTCTGCATCGTCTATGCACTGGCTCTATGGCAATCTAGACCGTGAGCTCGCTGTGAGCAGCGAATGTGTCTATTCATTATTATATTTTACTCACACAAGCGCGTAGTACAGTGCTTTACACACAGTAAGTGCCGCTTTACACACAGTAAGCGCTCGAAGTACACGATTGTATGAATGAATATTCACCCTACCCCCAAACCCCACAGTAGTCCTTAATGTACATAGTTTGAAAAATAATTATGGTACTTTTTAATTGTTTACGATGAGGCCGGCACTGTACTCAGCCCCGGGAAGGATACGAGCAAATCGGATTGGACACAGTCCCTGTCCCACGTGGGGCTCACAGTCTCAATCCTCATTTTAGAGATGAGGTAACTGAGGCACAGAGAAGTGATTTGCCCAAGGTCACAGAGCAGACAAGTGGCAGAGCTGGGATTAGAACCCATGACCTTTTGACTCCCAGGACCATGCTTTATCCACTATGCCATGCTGCTTCCCAAATTATGTATCATAAATTACTTATTTATTCATAGGTATATCTGTTTCCCCCTCTAGACTGTAAACCTATTATGGACAGGGAAAGTGTCTGCTTATTCGGTTGTAATGTACTCTCCCAAGTGCTCAGTACAATGCTCTGCACATAGTAAGCGCTCAATAAATGTCACTGGATTGTTTGGAGTTCAATAAACAATGATGATGACGATGAAGTTTATTGTAAGTTTCTTCAGAGCATTTCTACTTAGTCGATTGTACTCTCCCGAGTGCTTAGATTGTGCTGTGCAACCAGTACATGCTCAATAAATACCACTGATCGACAGATCTTTGCACTTCTACTGGAAGTGGAAAAAAGTGCTCAAGTGGCCAGGGAGAGACAATTGTTCAGGTCGTTAATGGAAAAGGACATTGCACTTAAAAAGAGATTCTAAAGCTGACTCAGAAGTCAGGCAGGAGACAGCACGATCAAACCCTTTCATTCCCAATTTTCTCAGATCGTCAGTCATCCCAGACAGGATCAACATTTGCGTTTTGAAAAGCGGTTTCACCAAGAGAGATTGGATTTGATTTGAAAACATCATATCTCATGGTGAAAGAGTCATCTAGGAAGGAGCCAGGCTCTCACAAAACCTTTTCCCCTGTTTACCTCCCTTTTATTTCCCTTTTCTCCCCCCCTTTAATAGTAATAATAGTAATGATCTAGAATGTCAAAGAAAGCATTACGGAAAGCCTGCTATTCCCATTAATGCAGCTTGCCAGGAATGAAATTTTCAAAGGCTCGGTTGGGTCATCTAATTGATGATTTTGCTTTGAGGACGAGCTGCAAATATACGTTTAATGCCCACTATCGAACTGAGGAAAAGCAGTGGGGAGGGTCTAGTGCTTCTCCCTAAAGGCATTCAAGAAACACCACTGATGAAGATGATGAGGCTGAGAGAAGACGGGAACATGGCATCTTCCCATCTAGACACGGGTGGGCAACAGCTCAGTCATCTCTCAGCTCAGAACTGGTGGAGGTGGGAATACTATCCCCCGGAGGTGGCTGGGCCGTGTCAGAGATTCCTGGAAGAGCTTGAGGGAAACTGTCTTTCATAACAATAATAATAATAATACTTGGAAAGTGCTTACTATGTGCCAAGCTAATAACAATAATAATAATAATGTTGGTATTTGTTGAGCACTTACTATGTGCAGAGCACTGTTCTAAGCACTGGGGTAGATACAGGGTAATCAGGTTGTCCTACGTGAGGCTCACAGTTAATCCCCGTTTTACAGATGAGGGAACTGAGGCACAGAGAAGTGAAGTGACTTGCCCACAGGCACACAGCTGACAAGGGGCAGAGTCAGGAGTCAAACCCACGACCTCTGACTCCCAAGCCCGTGCCCTTTCCACTAAGCCACGCTGCTTCAGGAGAATGTGTCTATTGTTGTATCATATTCTCCCAAGGGTTGAGTTCAGGGCTCTGCACACAGTAAACGCTCAATAAATACGATCGAATGAATGAAAGAAAAAGGTAGCCGTGGACGGGGAATATGTCTGTTTATGGTCATATTGTACTCTCCCAAGCGCTTAATACAGTGCTCTGTACACAGTAAGCGCTCAGGAAATACAACTGATTGATAGATTGCCCACTGCAGTCTGGAGATGAGCTTATAGTCTAGAGACAAGTTTACGGTCTCGAATAAACATTTAATCCACGTTGCCATTGATTGATTGACGATTAAAACAGTGTGGTTCACTGACAGCCTCTTGTGAGGCTTCAGTAGGCTTCAATCCCTTTCAGTGAGACAAAATAGAACAGTTTCCCAGAGCTGAACTGATTCCTGTGTTTAAAAAAACCACTACCGGCTCGGTCGCTCACCCCAGATAACTCCGACCCGGAGCACTCGATTCCTGTCTTAGAGACGTGGGCCTCAGCCGCGAAACCGCTAGGAATTGGTTTCAGAAGACCACATTATTTCGCGACCGCAAGCCACGAAACAGCTGTCCGACTGTGGCACTTGGTCAACGCTGACACGTTTGGCAACCGGTGAAGATGATGTTTCCAAATGAGCGTTGGCCGTGAGAACTTCCAAGAAAATATCACTGACACAGTCTGGATCCCATCTGGTGACCAAAGATGAAAAGATCCCGTTACTTACTGACGAACCCACCCCCTGTCCTCTCGCCAACTTCCAGTGGAACTCGATTCGTTCTTACATGCGTTTAGAAGTTTTCGGTCGATATCTCGGGGATTTCCCAAATAAAAGTTTTCTCCGTCTCAGCCAGAAGTCAATCCCCCCCTCTGCGAGTCAAAGTCTCACACCCAACACCGGGCCTTTTTGAGGAGCTGTGTGAAAAAGCTCGGGCCTGGGAGTCAGAAGGACTGGGTTCTAATCCCTGCTTTGCCACTTGCCTGCTGTGCGACCTTGGGCGACTCGATTCACTTCTCTGGGTCCCAGTTTCCTCATCAACATACTGGGGATTCAGTGCCTGTTTCCCTCTTCTCTGGGTCTCAGGTTCCTCATCAATGTAATGGGGATTCAGTGCCTGTTCCCCTCTTGGTCTCAGTTTCCTCATCAGTGTAATGGGAATTTACTGTCTGTTCCCCTGTTCTCTGGGTCTCAGTTTCCTCATCAACATAATGGGGATTCAGTGCCTGTTCCCCTCTTCTCTGGGTGTCAGTTTCCTCATCAAAGTAATGGGGATTCGGTGCTTGCTCTCCCTTTTTTTTAGACTGCGAGCCCCGTGTGGGCCAGGGATTGGCTAGCTTCCCCGGTGATAGACGTAGAGTAAGCCCTTAAAGGTGATAGTCACCATCATCGTCATCAGAATGATAATAATGATAAAATAGTCATTTATTTCATTTCAAGCAAGGAAATGGGACCGCCAAGAAGATTCTTTTACACTAATGTGAAATTGGTTGGACCTTCCCGATTACAACAACAATTAGGGAAGTCAGAGTAGAAGTAGTATATATCAAGCACCTATTGTGTGTCGAGCACTGTACCGAGCGCTGGGAGAAAATACACAGTTGGGAATTAGACACCAGTCCATTGGAATGATCCTATTGACCCACTCTACTCTATGAATGCAAGCATTTATCCTCTCCCGCCTTGATTAATGTATCAGGCTCCTTGTCGACCTCCCCGCCTCCTGCCTCTCCCCACTCCAGTCCATACTTCACTCTGCTGCCTGGATCATTTTTCTACAGAAATGTTCAGGACATGTCACTCCCCTCCTCGAAAGACTCCAGTAGTTGCCCGTCCACCTCAGCATCAAACAAAAACTCCTCACCATTGGCTTTAAAGCAGTCCACCAACTTGCTCCCTCCTATCTCACCTCTCTAGTCTCTTTCAACAACCCAGCCCGCACACTTGGTTCTGCTGGTGCTAGAAGCAGCGTGGCCCAGTGGAAAGAGCCCGGGCTTTGGAGTCAGAGGTCATGAGTTCCAATCCCAGCTCTGCCACTTGTCAGCGGTGTGACTGTGGGCAAGTCACTTCACTTCTCTGGGCCTCAGTTCCCTCATCTGGAAAATGGAGATGAAGACTTGAGCCCCACGTGGGACAACCTGATTCCCCTGTATCTCCCCCAGCGCTTAGAACAGTGCTCTGCACATAGTAAGCGCTTAACAAATACCAACATTATTATTATTATTCTTAACCTTCTCACTGTACCTTAATCTTGTCTATCCCACCACCGACCTCTTGCCCACATCCTACCTCTGGCCTGGAACGCCCTCCTTCCTCATATCAGACAGATAATTGCCCTCCCCCACTTCAAAACCTTATTGAAGGCCCATCTCCTCCAAGAAGAATTCCCCGACTAAGCCCTCCTCTCCTCTTCTCCCACTCCCTTCTGTGCCGCTCTTCCTTGCTCCTTCATTCATCCCCCCTCCCATCTCCACAGCACATATGTATAGATCTGTTTATAACTGTAATTTATGCATTTATTTATCTATTTATTTATCTTAATGTCTGTCTCCCCCTCTAGACTGGTGCTTCTCCTGGGCAGGAATGTGTCGATTTGTTAATAATAATAATGTTGGTATTCGTTAAGCGCTTACTATGTGCCGAGCACTGTTCTAAGCGCTGGGGTAGACATAGGGGAATCAGGTTGTCCCACGTGGGGCTCACAATCTTAATCCCCATTTTACAGATGAGGGAACTGAGGCACAGAGAAGTGAAGTGACTTGCCCACAGTCACACAGCCAACAAGTGGCAGAGCTGGGATTCGAACTCATGAGCCCTGACTCCAAAGCCCGTGCTCTTTCCACTGAGCCACGCTGCTTCTCCTATGATTTGTTGTTACGGTACACTCTTCCAAGCACTTAGTACAGTAAGTGATCAATATACGCAATCGAATGAATACCGTATAGTATTGCTGAGATGCATAATACGTGCTCCGCACACAATAAATGTTCAAATAATACCCTTGAATGTCGATGGTTAAAACAGTTAAAACACCCAAGAGTCTGCAGGAAACACAATCGATTGTTTAGGAGGGAGAGGAGAGGGTCAGGAAAGAGGAACATGGATGGTAGGTAAGAAAAGAGAAATATTAAGGGGAAAGCCTGGAAGTGCGATATCACGGTGACAACCTAATGTTCTGTCTGGAGCAATTGTGTGATGATGGTACTTCGCTTAGAACAGTGCTTTGTACATAGTAAGCGCTTAACAAATACCAACATTATTCAAAGATTTAGAGTCATTAGTATTTACTGAACGCCTACTGTGCACCAAGTACTGTATTTCATTTCATTCATTCATTCAATCAATCGTATTTACTGAGTATTTACTTACCGAGGGCAGAGCACTGTACTAAGTGCTTGAAAAGTACAATTCGACAACAGATAGAGACAATCTCTACCCAACAACGGGCTCACAGTCTAGAAGGGGGAAGACAGACAACAAAACAAAACAAGTAGACAGACACCAATAGCATCAAACTGTATCAGTAGCATCCAAAGACATCGATAACATCAAAATGTATGGGATATGGATGGATCAAAGTGTACTGCAATTTTGATTTTACCATTGTTGTGTTAGTTCTCTTGTTTTCAGTGCATGTGTATGATCTGTAACTGCGGCTCCTCCATTAGATTGTAAACTCCTCTGGGACAGAGAACATGGCATCTACTTTTACTCCCAAGTGGTTATCATGTTACTCTACAACAGGTAGACCCTCAGTATATTATTATATTAAATTACTGTACAAATTTTTTAGAGAAGCAGCGTGGCTTAGTGGAAGGAACACGGGCTTGGGAGTCAGAGGACACGGGTTCTAATCCCAGCTCAGCACTGTCTGCGGTGTGACCTTGGGCAAGTCACTTAACTTCTCTGTGCCTCAGTTACCTCATCTATAAAACAGGGGTTAAGACTGTGAGCCCCACATGGGACAACCTGATTACTTTGTATCTACCCCAGTGCTTAGAACAGTGCTTGGCACATAATGATAATAATAATAATGTTGGTATTTGTTAAGTGCTTACTATGTGCAGAGCACTGTTCTAAGCGCTGGGGGAGAGACAGAGTAATCAGGTTGTCCCACATGAGGCTCACAGTTAATCCCCATTTTACAGATGAGGTAACTGAGGCACAGAGAAGTGACTTGCCCACAGTCACACAGCTGACAGGTGGCAGAGCCACATAGTAAGTGCCCAACAAATACCCTAATTATTATAATTATTATTATTACGCCGGGTGGGTCCCAGGAGAGAGTGGGTAGACATGATTCCCTTCCTCATTCCCTCAAGGAGCTTACAACTTACTGGGGAGAAAGACATTAAAATCATAGGTAAAGTCACTGAATATGGACAGTACCAGAGAGGTGTGCGTGAATTGGATTGTACTCTCTCAAATGCTTAGCACAGTGCTCTGCACACAGTAAGCATTCATTCCCTCATTCAATCACATCTATTGAGTGCTTACTGTGTGCGGGGCACTGAAATAAGCACTTGGGAGAGGACAATATAATGACCGGACACATTCCCTGATCACATCGAGCTTACAGTCTAGAGGCAGATACAGACATTAATAGAAATAAATAAATGACAGATATGGACATAAGAGCTGTGGGGCTGGGAGGGGGGATGAATGAAGGGAGGATGTCGGGGCTTCGCAGAAGGGAGTGGGAGAAGAGGAAAGGGGGGCTCAGTCAAGCAAGACCTCTTGGAGGAGAGTAAGCACTCAATAATAATAATAATTGTGGTTTTTGTTAAGCACTTGCTTTGCTCCAGCCACTGTACTAAGCGCTGGGGTGGATACAAGCAAATAAGATTGGATATACAGTCCCTGTCCTGGATGGGGCTCAACAGTCTTGATCCGTATTTTACAGATGAGGCAACTGAGGCAGAGAGAAGTGAAATGACCTCCTCAGTGCTACACAGCAGACAAGAGGCAGAGCCGGGGATTCGAGTGGCTGACTGATTGACTGAGTTAGGGAATGCCTCCAAGAGGAGATGGGATTTTAGATGGACTTTGAAGGAAGGAAGAACAGAATAAAATGCCCGAGAGGAGGAGATGCTATTTAAACACTACTTGAATTAAATAACACTGAAAAAGGTCTTAATGCTACTATATAGATATGGAAATGCATGAGGCGACTTTTCAGTCTGGAAGATGAGATGAAATGTTTTCTAATTTTTCCCGCAAGGGTTTTTTTTTTTTTCTGAACCACAGTGTCTTGAAGGAGGGGGTTGAGCTGCTTAGTGGGAGAGAAGAGAATAGAAAATTTGGAAAGATTTATTCAGTCATATTTATTGAGCACTAACCACACTTGCAGAGTTCTGTATTAAGCGCTTGGGAGAGTACAATACAATAACACATTCCCTGCCCACAGTGAGCTTACAGTTGTTCGATACGGAGATGGCTGGGCAACTGTTGGAAATCTTCGAGGCCCGGGGAGACTTATGCAGAACAGTGTTTTAGGATGACGGATCGATCAGCGGAATGAAGTTTAGATTGAAGAAGGGAGAGGCTGGAGGCCGGAAGATCTGTGAGGAGGCTGATGCAGTAGGCAAGCTGGGTTTCGACAAGTCCCTGGATGAGTGTGGTGGATAGAGAGAAAGGGACATATTCTGGAATTGCTGGGGAGGGAAAATCGACAGGATTTGGTGACAAACCAAATGTGGGAGTTAAAAGAGAGGAAAGAGTTGAGAATAATGGTTGTAAACTGGATTGAAGGAAAGGGCGTAGTGGATATAGAATGGGCATGGGAGTCAGAAGGTCATGGATTCCTCTACTTGCCTGCTGTGTGTTCCCTCCTCTCAAATATGGGGTTTGAGACTGTGAGCTCCACGTGGGACAGGGACTGTGTCCTACCCAAATTATCCTATCCAAATTTCCTTGTATCCACCCCAGAATTTAGTACAGTGCTTGGCACAGAGGAAGAGCTTAACAAATTCCACATTTATTATTATATTATTATTATCATCATCATCAAAGAGTGAAGGGAAAGTGAGGTGGAGAAGTAGAACTAAGGGGGATGATGAGTTTAAACCATATTGTGGGTGACGGGTCAAGGATCCATTTGCCCGGATACGTTCTGGAGGTAGGTGGAATCGTGAAAATGCAGCAAAGGAGAGAGGTAGGGGTTAGTGAGAGGGATTCGGGAAGCATGTGCACTGAAGTGATAATTTTAACAATGGAGCAAGGTTCCTCAAGACAGTAAGGGTAAACTGAGAAGAGAAAGGGATCCAGAAGTTGTCTTGAGGGACACCCATAAATAGATGGTGAGAAGCACAGGAAGAGTTAATAAAAGGATCAGCAAGAGAGTAGGTAGCTAGTGGTTCCGGGAGAAAGGAGTGACCCATCGTGTCAAAGGCAGCTGAGAGGTAGAGGAGGATTATGACAAAATGGAGTCTGTTGGATTTGGTAAGAAGATAATTGATAATAATAACAATAATGATAATTGTGGTATTTGTTAAGCACTTATTTTGTGTCAGGCACTGTACTAAGCACTAGGGCGGATACAAGCAAATCAGGTTGAACACAGTCCTTTTCCCACACGGGGCTCACGGTCTTTCCCCGTTTAACAGATGAGGTAACTGAGGCCCAGAGAAGTCACGTTAATTACCCAGGTCCGCACAGCCGACAAGTGGCAGAGTCGGGATTAGGATACATCACCGTCTGACTTCTAGCCCATGCTCTATCCACTAGGCTATGTTGCTCTTCACTGGTGATCTTGGAGAAGGCAGTCTCAGTGGAGTGAAGAACCGGACAGAACCCAATAGGAGGGGGTCAAGAAAGAGAGGAAGTGGAGGCGGCAGGTTTATACAACCCATTCAGAGAGTTTGGACAGGAATGGGGAAAAGGAAGAGCTATTCTCTTCTGTCCAAAGGAGATATTGATAATAATAACGATAATGTTGGTATTTGTTAAACGCGTTTAGTACGTGCAGAGCTCTGTTCTAAGCGCTGGGGTAGATACAGGGGAATGAGGTTGTCCCATGTGAGGCTCACAGTCTTCATCCCCATTTTACAGTTGAGGGAACTGAGGCACAGAGAAGTGAAGTGACTTGCCCACAGTCACACAGCTGACAAGATAATGCCCTCCTCTCGTGACCTCATAGGGATGTTGTGAGGATCAAATGAGGTCATCGGTGGGAAAGCACTTTGGAAACACCAAAGCGCTCTGCCAATTCAAGGTATGATTATACTTCATTCCTGTTCAGTGAATCAAAAATGCCAGTAATTTGAAGGAGAGATTCGGCGTCCACCTGCAGGGAAAGCAGTGGAAAACTCTCATAGACAATCTAGGTATTGTCATACTTCAGAAAGAAATATTCTTAATACTGGAGAAGGGAAATGAAAAGTTCACCAAATAGAATGTAATTATCATTAATAATAATATTATCATGGTACTTATTAAATGCTTACTACATGCCAAGCACTTTTCTAAGCACTGGGATAGATACAAGTCAATTAGGTTGGACACAGTCCCTGTCCCACATGGAGCTCACAGTCTTAATCACCATTTTTTATAGATGAAATGAGGCCCAGAGAAGTGAAATGACTTGCCCAGGGTCACACAGCAGACACGTGATGGAGCCGGGATTAGAACCCATGACCTTCTGACTCCCTGGCCCTTGCTCTAGCCAGTACACCATGCTGCTTCTCACCGTTAAGCACAAAGTGTTGTACAAAACCCTCTATTCTCCCAGGAATTTACAGAGGGCAGAATTCCGATTCTTTGATTATGTCAGTGTGGGAGAACAAATGAAAGGATATACCTAGAAACACTTACCTGTACCTAAACTCTCTGCTCTGTGACCTTGGGCAAGTCACTAAACTTTTCTGTGTCTCGCTTTCTTCATCTGTAAAATGGAGATTAAATATCTGCTTTCCCTCCCCTTTAGACTGAGACACCAATGAGGGATAGGGATTGCTTCCAAACTGGTTTGCCTGGTACCTATCCTAGTGTTTAGTCCAGTGTTCGGTACAGAGTAAATAATGGACAAATAACAATATTCTGTACAAAACTAATATAAGCCAGAATTTCTGAGTATATTTAAGTTTTCAGGCTTAACGGGGTATATTTAGTACCCAGACTTCAAATGTCGTAAACAGAACTCAAGCCATCCAAAAGAATTGATTTGCAGGTGAGACATTAAGGTCTTTCACAGAGAAACACTGGAGTGTGGGTCTATGGGAGGTAGACAGTATTAAACTTATTATGGACAGGGAATGTGTCTACTAATTCTGCTGCACTGGACTCCCCCAGGTTCTCAGTACAATGCTCTACACAGAGTAAGCATTCAATAAATATCACTGGTCGATCGACTGATGGGTGGAAGGGAAATGAAAGGAAATTTTGGGGAAAGATAAAACGGGGCCAAAACAGGAATGAAATGAAAGAACTGTTTGTATTGGGAAGGGAAACCATTTTGTAAGAGTTGGGTTTTGGACCTTGAAGTGTTTTTTGGGTTTTTTTAATTGTTATTTATTAAGCGCTTATTATGTGCCAGACTAAACAATAGGGTAGATAAAAACTCCCCTCTCAGGGTCACACCTGGAGAGTTTCCAGTCCTCCACCGGTCTTGACTACGGTCGGAAGAGTCAAGGAGCGGCCTGTCCATTCCATTCCTAGCTTGGGCCGTGGCTAGCGAGCGGCAGGCCGTCTGCTACAAGTCAAAACTGCCCTGTGCTAGGCAGCAGTGGCACGGCAGGGAGACGAGGGTGGAGACTCAAGTTGACCGCAAGGAAGGAGGCGACGGTCAACCACTTTTGGATTTGTACCAAGAAAACTCTATGGATATACTACCAGAACAACTGCAGATGGAGAGTGCGGCATTCTGGAAGAGCTGTGTCCGTGATATCGCTATGGGTCGGAGACGACTCGACAGCATAAGACAAGACGAGATTCATTCATTCATCCAATCGTATTTATTGAGCACTAACTGTGTGCAGAGCACTATACTAAGCGCTTGGAAAGTACAATTTGGCCACAGATAGAGACAATCCCTACCCAACAACTGGCTTAGGGTCTAGAAGGGGGGGGAGACAGACAACAAAACAAAACAAGTAGACAGGCACCAATAGCTCAAGATAAAAGCTAATCAAGTTGGAAACAGTCTATGTCCCACATGCGGCTCACGTTCTTAATCACTGTTTAACAGATGAGGTAACTGAGGCACAGAGAAGTGAAGCGACTTGCCCAAGATCTTATGGCGGAGAAGTGGCAGAGCTGGGATTAGAACCCAGTTCCTTCTGATGTATAGAGAAGCAGCGTGGCTCAGTGGAAAGAGCACGGGCTTGGGAGTCAGAGGGCAGGGGTTCAAATCCCGGCTCTGCCACTTGTCAGCTGTGTGACTGTGGGCAAGTCACTTCACTTCTCTGTGCCTCAGTTACCTCATCGGTAAAATGGGGATGAAGACGGTGAGCCTCACGTGGGACAACCTGATTACCCTATATCTATTCCAGCGCTTAGAACAGTGCTCTGCACCTAGTAAGCGCTTAACAAATACCAACATTGTTATTATTATTATTGATATTATAGCCACTGGCAATGCTGCTTCTCAAAGGAAGCAAATACTAGAAAGACAATGCAAAATTAAAAGGAAGTTGAGAGACTCAAGGATCTGCACTCGAATCTACTGTCTTTATTCACCTCTCCCTTAGCCCCACAGTACTTATGTCTGTACCTGCATTTTATACATTTATAGTAATACTATTAATAATAAGAATAGTGTTGGTAATTGTTAAGCGCTTACTATGCGGCAAGCACTGTTCTACGAGCTGGGGTAGATACAAGGTAATCAGGTTGTCCCTTGCCAGACACTCTTTTAAGTGCTGGGTTAGATGCAAGCAGATCAGTTTGGACTCGGTCCCTGTTCCACATGAGGCTCACAGTCTTAATCCCCATTTTACAGATGAGGTAACTGAGGCAAAGAGAAGTTAACTGACTTGCCCGAAGTCGCTCAGCTGATAAGTGGCGGAGCAGGGATTAGAACCCAGGACCTCTGACTCCCAAACCGGCGCTCCCGAGATCTGTCTCCCCCATAGACTGTAAGCTCGCTGTGGGCAGGGAACGTGTCTACCAACTCTCCTACTGTTTTACTGTACTCTCCCAAGCACTTAGGACAGTGTTCTAACACGCTAAGTGCGTGACTGATTGATGGAAGGCTCTCCCCGAAATCAGTGGAAGTCACGCCTGAAATCCTGGTTTTGAGAAGAGAAGAAGAAACGACGAGAGGACGTCTTTGGCAGTGTGACCCTATCAGACTAACCCAGGACTATCAATCGATGATAATTTTTGATTTCTTACTGTGTGCTTAGCCCTTGAGAAAGTAAACTGGAAGAGGCTTGGTAGACCAGATCCCTGCCCACAGTAGCTTATGGTCTAAAGGGGGAAATACATATGGAAATAAATTACAAATAGGGGAAAGGGGAGAGCATAAGGATATGCTGCAGCGTGGCTCAGTGGAAAGAACCCGGGCTAGGGAGTCAGAGTTCACGGATTCGAATCCCGGCTCTGCCACTTGTCAGCTGTGTGACTGTGGGCGAGTCACTTGACTTCTCTGTGCCTCAGTTCCCTCATCTGTAAAATGGGGATTAACTGTGAGCCCCACCTGATGATCCTGAATCTACCCCAGCGCTTAGAACAGTGCTCGGCACAGAGTAAGCGCTTAACAAATACCAACATTATTATTATATGTATAGAGTGCTCTGAGGTTGGGGATAAGTTGAATATCAAATGCTTCAGGGGTGCAGACCCAAGTACGTAGGCAAAGCAGAAGGAAGGCTATGAAAAGCTGAGTGGCTACGTGGTTAGAGCATGGACTCAGTCAGAAAGACCTGGGTTCTAATCCTGCTCTGCCACTTGTCTGCTGGGTGACCTTGGCAAGTCTTCTAGACTCTTCTAGACTGTGACCCATTGTGGGCAGGGATTGTCTCTATCTGTTGCTGAATTGTACTACCCAAGATCTTAGTACAGTGCTCTGCACATGGTAAACACTCAATAAATACAATTGAATGAATGAATAAAAAGTCACTTCATTTCTCCGTGACTCAATTCCCTCATTGGTAAAATGGGGAATTAAGCCTGTGAACCCCGTGGTGTCCAACCTGATTGACTTATATCTACCCTAGCACTTTGAACAGTGTCTGGCACACAGTAAGCTCTGAACAAATACTAAAGAAATAAACTGAGGAAACGAGGGCTTAATCAAATAAGGCTTCTTAGAGGAGTTGCCATTTAAGATTAAATAGTAAAAATCTGATAACAGTGATTATAACCACACTAAAAAGAAAATAACTGCTGATAAGTGACAGAAGGATTCCCCCAAAGCAGATAGCCATGAGACATTTTCACTGCCCGATAAATTTGCCCTGGAACTCGTCTAGGAAGTCACTTTCCCCATCAGGAAAATATCACTCAGAACTGGATTTCTGTTGTAACCGAACCTTCGTGCATTAAAACATCCTAGACTTTCTTTTGATTTCATGACAAATTTTCATCATACGCAAATCCTGTGTCTCGGGTGGCTCTGACAGTTCAGAACCACCAGTGGGAACTTTATTGATTTGGAATGAATGTTTTTAATATTCCAAATCCCAAGAGAGGATGATTTCTGAATTGCTTCTGTACACTTTCCCTCCATTTTCTCTCTCTCTCTCTCTCTCTCACACACACACACACACACACACACCACACAAACACCATGGGAAAAAATTTGGGAGGAAATTTGGTTCCCAGCTCTTCAGTGAATAAGCGGTAATAAGTCTAATTACATTATTCAGGAAAATGATTTCATTCTTGTTCATCTCCTAAAAATCTGCCACCTCATTAATGTTGATAAATTTTTTCCATACCGAACAAGATACTTCTAGTCTTATCCCAACTCCCCTTGCTGAATCCACACGAAAGGACCTACCTGGATGAACGGTTCAATTTCAGATGCTGTTTTTTCCAAATGTACCAAGACCTGACATGTTTCTTCATTTTGTGTATCACCCCAGATGATGATTGAAAGTAAGAAAGAAAGAATTCAATTTAATCAATCCCCAGACATGTGAGATTTCAGAACTGGCAGATGCATCCGGGGACTCTCAAATCCAAGGAAGGAATATGATGATAGAGTGAATTCCACCCCTTAATGATCTTTGTATGTTCACATATGATCGAGTGTCAAGTTTAGTAATCTTTTACTGCTTCTCTAATCCTTCTTAATCCCAGCTGGGCCTTGGAAGCCACAAACCGAAACTGAGTTTCTAACAAGTGTTTCAATCAAAAGGTTGTTCCACAGGCTGCTTTATGTTGTCTTTCCACAGCAGAAAGCCAACTCCATCCTTGCTCTTAGCATCCATCTTCTCATTCAGTGACGAATGAATAATAATAATAATGATTATGGCATTTGTTAAGTGCTTTCTATGTGCCAAGCACTGTTCTAAGCACTGGGGTAAATACAAGGTAATCAGGTTGTCTCATGTGAGGCTTACAGTCTTAATCCCCATTTTACAGATGCGGGAACTGAGGCCCAGAGAAATGAAGTAACTTGCCCAAAGTCACACAGCTGACAAGTGGCAGAGCGGGGATTAGAACCCACGACTTCTGACTCCCAAGCCCGTGCTCTTTCCACTAAGCTATGCTGCTTCTCTAAAGCATTTGTTAAGACCTTACTACGTGCCAAGCACTATTCTAAGCGCTGGGGAAGATACAACATAATCAGGTTGTCCCATGTGGGACTCAAGTCTTAATCCCCATTTTACAGATGAGGTAGCCGAGGCCCAGAGAAGCGAAGCGACTTGCCCAAAGTCACACAGCAGACAAGAGGCGGAGCCGGGATTAGCACCCACGACCTCGGACTCCCAAGCCCGGGTTCTTTCCACTGAACCACGCTGCTTCTCCGAGCGTCTAAAAGCCTCAGCACATTGCAGAAGTCACCTCAAACACAGCTGATAGCTCGATGCCAAGACCCAGTTGATCTCGTTTCGGTATCACTTCGCTCCCCAAATTCCTCGTCAGCTAACTTGGTCTGTCCCTTTTCATCCTTGGAGAAGATAATTGTGACTCACGTGATCCGTAGCAAGGCACTGTGGCTGCTCAAATCTTCACCTCTGCCGTCCGCGCCCCAGTTTCCACAACTTCTGGGGAATTCCAAGAGCTAGGACTCGGTCCTGAATGTGGAATAGTGTTCACGTCACAAACTCCCTTTAGGGAAGTTTGTACTCCTGAAAATATTTTCTGGGGAATTCCAAGAGCTAGGACACGGTCCTGAATGTGGAATATTGTTCACGTCACAAACTCCCTTTAGGGAAGTTCGTACACCTGAAAATATTTACTAGAATTAACAGGGTCAAATCTACCTGTGCCATTTTTTTAAAAATGAGATTTAAGTGCTTACTCTGTGCCAGGCACTGTTCTAAGCCCTGGGGTAGACCCAAGCTAATCAGCTTGGACACGGTCTATGTCCCATAAAAGGCTCACGGTCATAATACCCATTTTACAGATGAGGGAACTGAGGCACAGAGAATTGAAATGGACTTGCCCAAGTTCACCCGGCATTTTTTTATTATAGGATTCGTTAAGCACTTACTATGTGCCAGGCACTGTTCTAAGCGCTGGGGTAGACCCAAGCTAATCAGGTTGGACACAGTCCCTGCCCCACATGGGGCTCACAGTCTTCATTGCCATTTTACAGATGAGGTAACTGAGGCATAGAAAAATGAAATGACTTGCCCAAGGTCACACAGCAGACGAATGGCGGAGCTGAGATTAGAACCCAGGTCCTTCTGACTCCCAGATCTCTGCTCTAGCCACTAGGCCAAGCTGTTTCCCTATGGGAAAGATCATTCATGTGAAGTAAGAATAGATTTGAAAATGGATTTTTGATTTTGGGGAATATTCAGAATCCAACAGAGGCCAGAAGCAGAAGACCAAGAATATCCACTTAAATTACGTGTACCAGTCTCACTACAACGTCACCCCGGCTATAACAACACAAACAGGGTTCTGCTATTGTTCTGTTGTTCTTGTCTGTCCGTCTCCCCCGACTAGACCGTGAGCCCGTCAAAGGGCAGGGACCGTCTCTATCTGTTACCGATTTGTCCATTCCAAGCGCTTAGTACAGTGCTCTGCACATAGTAAGCGCTCAATAAATACTATTGAATGAATGCTGTGCCAGAAATACAAGAATAATAAGATGGTATTTGTTAAGCACCTACTATGTGTCAAGAACTGTTTTAAGTGGTGGGGTTTTAAGTGCTGGGGGTAGAGACATGATCATCAATTTGGATACAGTCTCTGGCCCACGTGGGGCTCACGATCTTAAACCCCTTTGCGCAGATGAGGTAACTGAGGCACAGAGAAGTGAAATGACTTGCCCAGGGTCACACGGCAGACGAGTGGCAGAGCTGGGATTAGAACCCAGGTCCTTCTGACTCCCAGGCCCGTCTTCTATCCACTAGCTCATGCTGCTTTCCCCGCTGGGAAGCACTTAAAGTTTCCCATTCTGGGGCATCAATGTTGCTAAGAATGTTGAAAAAAAAAAAAGACTGTCCGCCAAATATTTATTCCTCATCTGGAGGAAAGAAATGTTAACTCGGATAGTCCATAGTAATCTGTGTTTCCTGAAGGTTGCCCTCAACCTTCTCTTTAGGGGAAAGGAGTCGGGCAGGGTGAAGGGTGACAGAACGATAACGCCTCCTGTTTTCACTTTTTCATGGTATTTGTTAAGTACTTACTATGTGCCAAGCCCTTTGATAAGCACTGGGGTAGTTAATCAAGTTGGAAACAGTCCCTGTCCCACATGGGACTCACAGTCTGAATCCCCATTTTAAAGATGAGGGAACAGAGGTCCAGAAAAGTGCAATGACTAGACTAAGGTCACACAGTAGGCAAGTGGCTCTTTTCCCTGCATAGTTGTTCCTCCTCCCAGATTGTGGCTTGGCTACCAGAGCCTTTCCCATAGATAGGCAGGGAATATGTCTGTTTATTATTATATTTTATCCTCCCAAACCACACCTGCCTGCCACATGTCTGCTGTGTAACCTTGGGCAAGTGACTTAACTTCTCTGAGTCCCGGTTACTTCATCCCAACTCTGCCACTTGTCAGCTGTGTGACTGTGGGCAAGTCACTTCACTTCTCTGTGCCTCAGTTACCTCATCTGTCAAATGGGGATTAACTGTGAGCCTCACGTGGGACAACCCGATGACCCCGTATCTCCCCCAGCGCTTAGAACACTGCTCTGCACATAGTAAGCGCTTAACAAATACCAACATTATTATCTGTAAAATGGGGATTAAGAGTCTGAGCCCCATATGAGACAGGGACTGTATCCCAGCTAAGATCCCCAGCTCTTAGAACAGCGTTTGTCACATAGTAAGCACTTAGCAGGTACCATAAATATTTTTAAACCCGGCTCCGCCACTTGTCCGCTGTGTGACCTTGGGAAAATCACAGCATGGCTCTGTGGAAAGAGCACGGGCTTGGGAGTCAGAGGTCATGGATTCAAATACCGTTTCAGCCGCTTGTCAGCTGTGTGACTTTGGGCAAGTCACTTAACGTCTCTGTGCCTCAGTTACCTCATCTGTAAAATGGGAATTAAGACTGTGAGCCTCACTTAGGACAACCCGATCACCTTGTATCCTCCCCAGCGCTTAGAACAGTGCTTGGCACATAATAAGCGCTTAACAAATGCCATTATTATTAACTTCTGTGTGACTCAGTGACCTCATCTGTAAAATGGTAATTAAAAGTGTGAGCCTCATGTGGGACAACCTGATTATCCTGTATCCACCCCGGTGCTTAGAACAGTGCTTGGCACGTAGTAAGGACTTAACATATAGCATTATTATTAGTATTAGTAGTAGTAGTAGAGTGCTTTGGAGGCAGTTAGCACTCAGTAAATCCAACTGAATGAATATGTGTGCTGAGCAGTTTAGCACCCTCCTGCCCAACCTCCTCCCTTGGGTAAAATTCCCCCTGGGAAATCTGCCGATCCCAGAATCGCTCCGTAGCTATTCCTCCTCTGCCCCTTGGCCTTGGTATTCCACGTTCTGCTTAATGGGAACAGGAGAAAGCCCTGGGAAGGAAATGCTATTGCAATCCTGCAGGGAAGAGAATGCGGAAGGGCGAGCGTGGCGAAGGAGAAGGAATGAAGGTGGGGTGAGAGGAAGAGGAAGAGGAGAAATTCCAACACCGCTAATATAATAATCATGATAATAATAATAATATATAATGGTGGCATTTGTTAAGCAGTCATTATTTGTCAAGCACTGTACCAGGCGCTGGGGAAGGTGCAACCAAATCAGATCAGACACGGTCCCTGTGCCATATGGGGATAATAACGTTGGTATTTGTTAAACGCTTACTATGTGCAGAGCACTGTTCTCAGCGCTGGGGTAGATACAGGGTAATCAGGTTGTCCCACTTGAGGCTCACAGTTAATCCCCATTTTACAGAGGAGGGAACTGAGGCCCAGAGAAGTGAAGTGACTCGCCCACAGTCACACAGCTGACGAGTGGCAGAGCCGGGATGTGAACCCATGACCTCTGACTCCCAAGCCCGGGCTCTTTCCACTGCGTCAGGCTAAGAAGGAGTCTCCTCTAGACTGTAAACTCTCTGTGGGCGGGTATAGTGCCTACCAACTCTCCTATACTGTATTATTATAATTATTAAGTGCCGACGAGTCGTTTCCGATTCATAGCGACCCCGTGGATATACTTTCTCCAGAACGTCCCGTCCTCCGCCATAATCCGCAACCTTTCTAACGGTTCTTCCGTTATCGTCCTTACGTCTCTATCCGTCTAGCTGCGGGTCTGCCTCGTCCACCTTTCCTCTGGACTTTTCCTAGCTTTAGCATCTTCTCCAGACACTCAGTCCCCCTGATTATGTGACCAAGGTATGCTAATCTAAATCGAGTTATTTGGCCTTCCAAAGACCACTTTGGCTCCATTTGCTCCAAAATCCATTTGTTTGTCTTTCAGGCAATCCGGGGTATTTCGTTCAATCGTAATTACCCTGTTTTTTCCCTGTCCGGTTTACGGATCCGTACATTGTCACTGGAAACCCCATAGAGTTGACGATTTGTATTTTTGTGGCGTTACTGTACTCTCTGTTATACTGTAGCGAAGCACATGGCTTAGTGGATATAGCTCGAGCCTGGAAGTCACAGGGACCTGGATTCTAATCCCACCTCTGCCACATGTCTACTGTGTAACCGTGGGCAAGTGACTTAACGTCTCTGGGCTTCAGTCACCTCATCTGAAAAATGGGGATTAAGACCGTGAGCCCCATGGGAGACCAATCTGTGTCCAACCTGATTAACTTGTCTCTACCCCAGCATTTAGAACAGTGTTTGTCACATAGTAAGCTCTACCCCCTTCTCCTCCCCACAGCACTTGTGTATATTTCTATATATTATTTATTACTCTTATGAATGATGCGTATATATCTATGATTCTATTTATCATGACGGTATTGGTGCCTACTTGTTCTGTTTTGTTGTCTGTCTCCCCCTTTTAGACTGTGAGCCCGTTGTTGGGGAGGAACTGTCTCTGCCTCTTGCCCAGTTGTACATTCCAAGTGTTAGTACAGCTCTCTGCACACAGTAAGCGCTCAATAAATACAACTGAATAAAAGAATGAATCTTCAAAGTCCTACTAAGATCGTATCGCCTTCTAAAGGCCTTCCTTGACTAAGCTCTCTTTACCCTAAATGTTTTTCTTTCCATATCACCTAGCATGGAGTAGTGGAGAGAGCACAGGCAGGGGAGTCAGAAGGTCATAGGTTCTAATCCTGGCTCCTCACTTGTCTGCTGTGTGACCTTGGGCATGTTGCTTCACTTCTCTGAACCCCTCTTTTCCTCTACTCCTCCTCCCCTCCCCATTTCCCCAACTCCCTCCCTCTGCTCTACCCCCCTCCCCGCCCACACATTATAGAGAAGCAGCGTGGCTCAGTGGAAAGAGCACGGGCTTTGGAGTCAGGGCTCATGAGTTCGAATCCCAGCTCTGCCACTTGTCGGCTGTATGACTGTGGGCAAGTCACTTAACTTCTCGGTGCCTCAGTTCCCTCATCTGTAAAATGGGGATTAAGACTGTGAGCCCCACGTGGGACAACCTGATTCCCCTATGTCTACCCCAGCGCTTAGAACAGTGCTCGGCACATAGTAAGCGCTTAACAAATACCAACATTATTATATTTCTACATATTTATTATTCTATTTTAGTAATGATGTGTATATATCTATAATTCTATTTATTTTGATGCAATTGATGTCCACCTACATGTTTTGTTGCCTGTCTCCCCCTTCTAGACTGTGTGTTTATTGTTGGCTTAATCGCTGCAATTGCTGAATTGCACTTTCCAAGCGCTTAGTACAGTGCTCTGCACACAGTAAGCACTAAATAAATACGATTGAATGAATGAATTCTCTGGACCTCAGTTACCTCATCTGTAAAATGGGAATTAAGACTGTGAGCCTCACATGGGACAGCCTGACTACCTTGTATCTACCCCAGTGCTTAGAAAAGTGCTTGGTACATATTGAGCATTTAATAAAAAACATAATTATTATAATAATAATTACTATTACCTAGGCATTTTGGGCTGTACCCACCCCAATTACAAGTCACTTTTATCACCTACTCTTTATGCACACTGATATTCACCACAGCCCCGACCCCACAACACTTACATTATCTCGCTTCTTCTATCTGCAATTTATCTTCATGTCTGTCTCTCCCACTAGATTGTAAGCTCTTTGAGGGTAGGGATGATGTCTACAAATCTGTCGTACTCTCAGAGTAATCAGGCCAGAGCTTGGGATACCCTAAGTGCTCATTAAGTACGATTGATTGACTGATTTTCCTTTTGAAACCAGAGAATGAGTCACGTAACCACTTGGGCCTTGATGATAACCACTTGGGCCTTGATGAGCCTTCTTGGGCCAGGAAACATATCCCTCTAGACTGTAAGTTCTTCGTGGATAGGGAAAACGTTCTGTTGTACTCTCCCAATCGCTCTGTACAGTGCTCCGCACACAGCAAGTGCTCAGAAAATACCATCGATTGAGAAAGAATCAATTTACCATTTGGGATCTCTGGGGCCTTGGGATAGAGTGCTTTCCCAAATAATCCTTGGGAAAGTGCCATCTCTTCATTTCCAAAACCAAAATGATTGGGACCACTCTTGCAGGAGCAAATAATTCACTGAAAATGTGGCAGGAGGGGATGGGAGGCCTTTAACGGCCAAGAATCCAACGGCAATCGACCATTTCGGGAAGGGATATGGAATCGCCAGAATCGATACGGCCACTGACACTCGCTGACCTGTCCCAGAGGAAAGAAACAATTACTGGGAGAGAAGAAAGGAAAAAGGAATCCATTCAGTTCACCGTCAAAGGAAAGCACCGTAGGCCCAGAGTAGAGGCTGACCCGGAGACTGCTTTCCGCACCCCGAACTAACCCGCTGGAACTGTTTCTAAAGGACCACCGACTCGACCATCTGATATGAAGGATCTCCCTTTTAATGGGAAATCTGCATTTCATCAGCAAGATGAAACACAATCTCTTTGGCTTAGTTATCCTCCGGAGAAGCAGACTCTTTTTGATACTTATCCTTAGCACATAGTAAAGACACAGCTTGAAGCAGATTTATTTTGGGCATCCTTACGCGCGTACCGAGGGCCGTTAAAGAGTCGGGCACAGAGCGAGCACATAAAGAAGACTCTCGGGGGAATCGGCGCTAGTTTCCTGTTCCACTACCAGCAGTTTGGGAGGATAGGACGACTTAAATGAGAAACAGTTTTCGAGTGAGTGATTGATGGGATTAAACCTGTGGGTAAAGAAGGTCTCAGTTATCAAAGGGCAAGAAAGTCAGCCACAGATTTAAGTACTGAAACAGTGCACCGTGGGGTGTTTTTCTTGAATTCTTGCTAGCGTTGGGAAAGTCTGATGTGCTACTCAAAGAGCATCTTTATTCCACAGGAACAAGAGCCCAGTTACAAAAAAAGGTGAAGGAATAAATTCCCGTGCAACTCTCACTTATAAAAAGAATAGGGAACCGTCAGTCGATCGACTGCATTTATTGAGCGCTTACTGGGTGCAGAGCACTGCACTAAGCGCTAACTGTATAGTTATTTGTTGAGTAAGCCCTCCTTTAGAGAAGCAGCATGGCACAGTGGAGAGTTCATGGGTTTGAATCCCGGCTCTGCCGCTTGCCAGCTGTGTGACTTTGGGCAAGTCACTTCACTCCTCTGTGCCTCAGTCACCTCATCTGTAAAATGGGGATTAAAACTGTGAGCCCCACGTGGGACAACCTGATCTCCTTGTATCCCCCAGCGCTTAGAACAGTGCTCTGCACAGAGTAAGCGCTTAACAAATACCATCATTTATTTATTAATCACTGAAACACTTACCCACCATCTGTCACATCCCACTGACCATATAAATGCAGCACCAGGAGTTTAATTGAGTGTTCTCTCCCATCTTCAGAGTCCAAAAATCACATCCCCTCCAAGAAGCCTTCCTTGACTAGTCTGTCATTCTCCCTCCTTGTTTTCCCTCCCTACTACATCCCCAAACTGTTACCATGCTGATCCAAGTGCTTATTCCATCCTGCCATGAGTTACTACATCAGGACAAGCAGATGCCAAAGCAGCACGGCTCATGAGCAAGAACCCGGGCTAGGGAGTCAGAAGATGTGGGTTCTAATCCCGGCTCCGCCACTTGTATGCTGTGTGACCTTGGGCAGGCACTTAACTTCTCTGTGCCTCAGTGACCTCATCCGTAAAATGGAGATTAAGACTATGAGCCTCACGTGGGACAACCTGATTACCCTCAGTGCTTAGAACGGTGCTCTGCACATAGTAAGCGCTTAACAAATACCCACCCTTACAACAGTGTTTGACACATAGTAAGTGCTTAACGAATACCCAAATTATTATTATTGTCGTATCAGCCTTTTCGCTGACCTTCCTGCTTCCTGTCTCTGCTCACCCGAGTCCGTACTTCACTCAGCTGCCTGAATCTTTTATCTGAAAAGAAAAAATGCTCAGCCTGTGTCTCCCCCACTCATCAAGAACCCTTAATGGTTGCCCCTCCAACCCTGTATATCCACCCGAACTAGTTAGGGTTAGTTAAACATGCCTTACCAACAGCTTTAAAGGCACTCACTCAGCTGTCCCTCTGTTACCTCACCTCACTGATCTATCACAACCCAATCTGCACCCTTTGCTCCCTTACTTTCAGCCTACTCGCTGTTCCTCAATTTTTTTTTCTAATAGCATTTGTTAAGCACTTCCTATATGCCAGGCACCGTAGGAAAAGCTGGGATAGATACAAGGTAACAGCTTGGACACAGTCCACATCTCATGTAGGGCTCAGAGTCTTAATCTCTATTTTACAGAAGAGGGAACTGAGTCACAGAGAAGTGACTTCATTCATTCATTCAGTAGTATTTATCGAGCGCTTACTGTGTGCAGAGCAACTGTACTAAGTGCTTGGAAAGTTTAATTCGGCCACAGATAGAGACAATCCCTATTCAACAACGGCCTCGCAGTCTAGACTTGTCCCAGGTCACCCAGCAGACAGGCGGCAGAGCTGGGCTTCTGACTCTCAGGCCCGTTCTCTAGCCACTAGGCCACCCCGCTTCTCTCTCATCTGTCTAGGGACCAACCCCTTGCCCACATCTTCCTTTAGGCCCGAAACTCCTCTCCCCCCCACCATTCTCCCTTCTGCCTAAGCTCTTCTAAAAAATCCCATCTCCTCCAAGAGGCCTTCCCTGACTAAAGCCTTATTTCCCTTCTTCATTCATTCATTTCATTCATTCAATAGTATTTATTGAGCACTTACTATAATAACGTTGGTATTTGTTAAGCGCTTACTATGTGCAGAGCACTGTTCTAAGCACTGGGGTAGATACAGGGTAATCAGATTGTCCTATGTGGGGCTCACAGACTTAATCCCCATTTTACAGATGAGGCCCAGAGAAGTTAAGTGACTTGCCCACAGTCACACAGCCGGGATTCGAACCCATGACCTCTGACTCCCAAGCCCAGGCTCTTTCCACTGAGCCACGCTACTATGTGCAGAGCACTCTACTAAGCGCTTGGAATGTACAATTCGGCAACAGATAGAGACAATCCCTGCCCAATGACAGTCTCACAGTCTAATCGGGGGAGGCAGACGGACAAAAACAAGACAACGTAATCACGATAAACAGAATCAAGGGGATGTATGCCTCATTAACAAAATAAATAGGGCAATAAAAGTCTATACAAATGAGCACAGTGCTGGGGGCGGGGAAGGGAGGGGGGAGGAGTAGAGGGAAAGGGGGCTTAGCTGAGGGGAGGTGAAGGAGGGAAGAAGGAGGGAGGAGGGTGGAGGGGGAGCGGAGAGGGAGCAGAGAGGGAGCAGAGGGAGCAGAGGGAAAAGGGGTAGCTCAGTCTGGGAAGGCCTCTTGGAGGAGGTGAGCTCTCAGTAGGGCCTTCCCTTCACCTTCTCTTCTACAACACCTTTGAGGGTGGATCTGTACCCCTTACCACCTTATGGCTATAAAGACATATAACCTTATACTCTTTCATTTTCCTGTATGTAATTCATTGTCTGTCTCCTCTTCCAGACTGCAAGCGCCTCTTGGCCTGGAACTGTCTACCAAACTCCATTCAACTCTCCTAAGAGTTTAGTGCAATGCTCTGCACACAGTAAGCACTTAAAAGTACCACTGATTGATCGACTGATCACCTAGTCAATTGAGTAAAGATGCCCACCATCTGCCACACTGCACTCACATATATAGATATATATATATTCAACTGACTGTTACTTTCCCTGTCTGGAATTTATTTTAATGTCTACTTTCCCTCCTCAAGCACAGAGGACTGGGATTATGTCTGTTTACTTTTCTGTACTCTCCCAAGCACTTAGTACAGCACTCTGCACACAGTAAGCACTCAGTAAATAGCACTGATCAATGGTATTGAGAGTGGCGTTTTTTCCATTTCGATTGACAAGATTCAAGGAATAAAACCGATATCCACCCAGAAATAGCGGCAAATGTCACAGACTCCATTTTGAATCTGGTGCTAAAGATATGAAAGAAGAGTTAGGGGGTCATCTGATCATTAGGAATTTTAATACCCCTTTGCTTATTTCAAGAGAATGGACATCAACCCTGAACACTCTAGGACTACAGGCAGCTCTCTTTCATTTTGGAAGGTGATGCTACTGTTGGAAAAAGCGTGACTGAAAGGAGTGCTGTTTGACTAGCTTTTCCTTCCATATCGTCTGCCTGTAGAGAATGATACCTGCATTTTTGAATCTCCCACTTGGCGTCTCAATGAAGTTCCAATCAGGGAGAGCGACTGCTGTTTTGAGAACTGGCTATCGGGTCGGTTGATCCACTATCCTTTTCCCGGAAATATTATCTAATCTCAGCTTCGCTGGCACTGTCCTTCCTGGTTCCCCTCCCATCTCTCTGCCCGCTGATTCTCAGTCTCCTTCCAAGGCTCCTCCTCAGAGTCCCACCCCCTAAATGTGGGTGTCCCTCAGGGCTCAATTCTGGGTCCCCTTCTGTTCTCCATCTACACCCACTCCCTTGGAGAACTCATTCGTTCACATGGCTTCAACTACCACCTCTCTGCAGATGATTCCCAAATCATCCAGTCCTGATCTCTAAATCTCCAGTCCTGATGTCTCCTTCTCTGCAGTCTCCCATCTCCCTCCTGCCTTCAAAACATCTCTACTTGGATGTCTTACCATTACTTCAAACTTAACATGTCCAAAACAGACAGTAAACACTCAGTAAGCAGCACTGATCAGTGATATCACTACTGACTGTGTGTCTTATCTTTTCACACTAACCTTGTCCTCTGTGACTTTCCCATCCCTGTAGACAGCACCACCATCCTTCCTGTCTCACAAGCCCATAACCTGGACATTATCCTTGATCCTCTCTCTTATTCAACCCACATTTTCAATCTACCACTAAATCTTGTTGGTCCCACCTTCACAACATCACTAAAATCCACCCTCTCCCCTCCATCCAAATCGCTACCACGTTAATACAGTCACTCATCCTATCCCTCTTGGATTACCGGATCAACCTCTTTGCTGACGTCCCTGCCTCCCGTCTCTCCCCATTCCAGTCCACACTTCGCTCTGCCGCATGGATCATTTTTCTACAGAAATGTTCAGTCCGTGTTTCTCCACTTCTCAAGAACCTCCGAGTGTTGCCCATTCACCTCTGAATGAAACAGAAACTCCACACCATCATCTTTAAAAGCAGTCAATCACCTCATCCCCTCCTATCTCACCTGGCTACTCTCCTACTACAACCCAGCCCGCGAACTTTGCTCCTCCGATGCCAACCTACTCACTGTTCCTTAGGCTCGTCTATCTCACCACCGATCCCTCTCCCATCTCCTGTCTCTGGCCTGTAGCACCCTTCCGCTTCATAGCTGACCGACGATGGCTCTCCCCACCTGCAGAGCCTTAGAGAAAGCCCATCTCCTCCAAGAGGCCTTCCCTGACTAAACCTTCATTCCTTTTCCCCCACTCCCTTTATTCCCTCTTCCCAGCCCAACAGCATTTATGTACATATCTGTCATTTATTTATTTATATTAATGATAGACTGTAAGCTCCTTGCGGACAGGGAATGCATCTGTTATATTGTACTCTCCCAAGCATTTAGTACAGAGCTCTGCACACAGTAAGGGCTCAATAGGTATGGTTGATTGGTTGAGTGATAGACTTCATTATATACTGAAATGCTTTATTCTGTTTTTCTATCACAGAGGTGCTTCACCGGTCAGACTTTAATTATTCATTCATTCAATAGTATTCATTGAGCGCTTGCTCCGTGCAGAGCATCGTACTAAGCATTTGGAATATACAAATCGGTAACAGATAGAGACGGTCCCTGCCCTTTGACGGGCTTATTAATTGAGTGGCCCAGCTCGACTGACACTGCATCATTCCTCGCATTAGACTGAAAGCTCCTTGAGGGCAGAGATCTTGTCTACCACCTTTATCGCACCGCATTCTCCGAAGCCCTTAGAGAAGCAGGGTGACCTAGTGGGAAAGAGCATGGGACTGGGAGTCAGAGGATCTGCGTTCTAATCCCAGTTTCTCCACTTGTCTGCTGGGTGAGCTTGGGCAAGTCAAAACCTCCAGTGGTTGCCCATCAACTTTGGCATGAAATAAAAACTCCTCATTCTTGGCTTCATAGCTCTCCATCACCTAGCCCCCTCCTACCTCACCTCCCTTCTCTCCTTCTACAGCCCAGCCCGCACACTCTGCTCCTCTGCTGCCGCTCACCTTCTTAGGGTCCCCCATTCTCACCTGTCCCGCCATCGACCCCTGGCCCACGTCCTGCCACTGACCTGGAATGCCCTCCCTCCTCATATTCATTCATTTATTCATCCATCCATTCAATAGTATTTATTGAGCACTTACTATGTGCAGAGCACTGTACTAAGTGCTTGGAATGTACAAATTGGTAACAGAGACAGTCTCTGCCCTTTGACGGGCTTACAGTTTAATTGGGGGAGACGGACAGACGAGAACAATAGCAATACATAGAATCAAGGGGATGAACATCTCATTAAAACAATAGCGAATAAATAGAATCAAGGCGATGTACATCTCATTAACAAAATAAATAGGGTAATGAAGATATATACAGTTGAGCGGACGAGTACGGTGCTGAGGGGATGGGATGGAAGAGGGGGAGGAGCAGAGGGAAAGGGGGGAGAAGAGGGTTTAGCTGCAGAGAGGTGAAGGGGGTGGTAGAGGGAGCAGAGGGAAAAGAGAAGCTCAGTCTGGGAAGGCCTCTTGGAGGAGGTGAGCTCTAAGTAGGGTTTTGAAGAGGGGAGGAGAATTAATTTGGCGGAGGTGAGGAGGAAGGGCGTTCCAGGACCGTGGGAGGACGTGGCCCGGGGGTCGACGGCGGGATAGGCGAGTACGGGGGACGGTGAGGAGGTGGGCGGCAGAGGAGCGGAGCGTGCGGGGTGAGCGGTGGAAAGAGAGAAAGGAGGAGAGCCGCCAAACTAACTCTCTTCCCTTCTTCAAAGCCCTACTAAGAGCTCACCTCCTCCAGGAGGCCTTCCCACACTGAGCCTTCCCTTTCTGTCTGCTCCCCCCCCCCCCCATTCCCTCCCCACTGCACTTGTGCATATTTGTATATATTGTTTATTTTTCTACTTATTTGATTAAATATGTGTATATATCTATGATTCCATTTATCTTGTTGGTATTGACGCCTGACCACTTGTTTTGTTTTTAGACCGTGAGCCCGTTGTTGGGCAGGATTTGTCTCTATCTGTTGCTGAATTGTACATTCCAAGTGCTTAGTACTATGTGCTCTGCACATAGTAAGCGCTCAATAAATGCGATTGAATGAATAAAGAGTCACTTAACTTCTCTGTGATTCAGTGTCCTCATCTGTAAAATGGGGATTGAGACCGTGAGCCCCATGTAGAACGTGGACTGCGCTTACTAAATACCACAATTGCTATTATTATTATGGCTACTTTTTTCCAGGCACTGCAATAATTCCTGGGGTGAATACAAGCTAATTGGGTTGGACACAGTCCCTGTCTCACGTGGGGTTCGCAGTCTCCATCCCCATTTTACAGTTGAGTTAACTGAGACCCAGAGAAGTGAAGAGACTTTCCCAAGGTCACCGAGCAGACAAATGGTGGAGCTGGGATTAGAACCCATGACCTTCCGACTCTTAGGCCCGTGCTCTATCCATTACGCCACGCCGCTTCCCCATCATTCTTTAGAATAATTATTCTTCTTTAGAATTATAGAAGAATTATTATTCTTTATAATAATTAGTTCATTATTTGCGGCAGGAGCAGCACAAACTTTTAAGTAGACAATCTTCCACCAGAGTGGGTTTCATTTTGGACACCAGATCAAAGTCTAGGTCCCAGAGCACTTACTGTGCAACACGATGCAGAATTCAAACCTAATTCAATAGTCGGATATTTCAAAATATTTCTTAAACAGTGCATTTTCGAGCACTGTTCTCGTCTGTCTCCCCCGATTAGACCGTAAGCCCGTCAAAGGGCAGGGACTGTCTCTGTTACCGAATTGTACATTCCAAGCGCTTAGTCCAGTGCTCTGCACCTAGTAAGCGCTCAATAAATACTATTGAATGAGTGAATGAGGGGTGGATCTAGGTTCTCAGACAACGGAAACCTCAAAAGTAGAGTCAAGAAAGGTTACGGAAGTGCCGCGGGGAAATCACACCTTGGTTTTCAAAGGAAAGCAAGGACACAGTGCTAAGGAAATTGCACAGGGTGGGAACACATACATAGCTGTGTTATTCCTACCCATACGCCCCTGGTTTGCCCCACCCAGGGGCCCGGTCAAATGGCAGGCAGTTGTTTCTTCCTACAAGGTCCAGGTCGAGACGAAACCTTGCACCCGAGACCTAGAAGAACCAGAACCTCGGTCAGGCCAACTGAAGCAGCACTCAGCAAGCAGCATGGCCTAATGGATAGAGCCCAGGCCTGGGAGTCAGAAGGCCCTGGGTTCTAATCCCGACTCTGTCACTCATCTGCTGTTGTGACCTCGGGCAATTCACTTCCCTTCTCTGGGCCTCGGTTCCCTCAGTTGTCAAATGGGGATTAAGACTGTGAGCCCCATGTGGGAAAAGGACTATGTCCAACCTGATTACCTGGTATCTACCCAAGCGCTTAGAACAGTGGCTGGCACATAGAAAGAACTTAACCGAAACCATTAAAAAAAAAAGAACCTTGGGTTTGGAGGTCCAAATTGAAGACTCCAGACTCCAGGTGGCAGGTCCCCCCGAAACAACCCCTGGAGTCAATATGATTTTTGCCTGAAAGCCCTTAATAAATACCATTATTATTACTATTATTATTATGAGGCTGTGATCGTTTTCCAGAATTATCCTATCCCCAAGGGAAGGTGCCTTATTGTCTCTCCCCACCCGAGCCCCTCGGTAGCATCCTTCTCTGTGGTGTGACCTTGGGCAAGTCATTTCACTTCTCTGGGTTACCTCATCTGTAAAATGGGGATGAAGGTCTGAGCTCATGTAAGATGTAGACTTTGTGCAACATGATTAGTCTGTATATACCCCGGCACTTAGAACAGTGCTTGGCACATAGTAAACATTTAAATACCACAGTTATTATTATATTATTCTTGGGTATCTGGCTTAGTGGACAGAGCATGGGCTTGGGAGTCGGAGGACATGAGTTCTAATCGCTGCTCCACAACTTGTCAGCTGGGTGACTTCGGGCAAGTCACTTCACTTCTCTGTGCCTCAGTTACCTCATCTGTAAAATGGGGATTGAGATTGTGAGCTCCATACAGGATAGGGTCCGGGTCCAACCTGATTACCTTGTACCTTCCTCAGCGCTTAGAATAGTACTTGGCACGTAGTAAGTGCTTAACAAACACGATAATTATTATTATTATTATAGTGTTTGGCATATAATAAGTGCTTACCAAATGCTGTAAAAAAATGAGGGAATGGAGGCAGGAAAATTAAGTGTAAGGCTCAGTTAAAAAGTTGGGATTGAGTGCGATGAAGACAATTAGATAGGGAATAGTGGGTGAAGAGAACAGTTAGGTAAGGTGGGATCTAGACTGTGAGCCCGTTGTGGGCAGGGATTGTCTCTATTTGTTGCTGAATTGTACTTTTCAAGCGCTTAGTACAGTGCTCTGCGCACGGTAAGCACTCAGTAAATACTATTGAATGAATGAATGAATGGATGAGGAACAGGAGATAAAAGGTGAAATGTAATCAATGGATGGAATTTATTAAGCACTTACTACATGCAGAACACTGTCCTAAGTGCTCGGGAGAGTACAATACACCAGAATTAGCAGCCACTTCCCTGCCTATAACGAGCTTACCGTCTAGATTGGGAGACATCTGTCTCCTCTGTGACCTTGGGCAAGTCGCTTGACTTCTCCGTGCATCAGTTAACCTCATCTGTAAAACGGGGATTCGGACTGAGCCCCATGTGGGACATGGAGTTTGTCCAACGTGGCTATTTTGCCTCTACCCCCACGCTTAGAACAGCGCGTGACACGAAGTAAGCGTTTAACAGATCCCATCATCGTCATTATTATTAACGCACTTCGTTCCAGAGAAGAGATCTTCCGTCCTCGTCAGTGAACGGTACGGTTGAGCGAGAGGTTCAGCCAATGGCCATCTGCATTACGATAATGCCGAAAAAGTCACAGTCTGTGCTTTCCCACTCAGCGGAACCGACTGCCAGAGGGTCAGTGTTTGAGGATTTTCAGAGACGCTTCCTCCTCCAGTGTCCAGGTGGCTTCAGACAGAGACTTCCCCTCCTTCCTTTCCTCTTCGCTCACTCCCATCTGCGTCAGCCTGACTTGCTCCCTTTATTCATCTCCCCCAACTCGACCTCTCGGCACTTAGGTCCGTATCTGTCATTTATTTATTTCTATTCTTGTGTCCCCCTCTAGACTGTGAGCTCGTTGTGGGCAGGGAATGTGCCTGGTTTTGCCATATTGCACTCTCCCGAGTGCTTAGTACAGCGTTCTGCACACAGGAAGCACTCAGTAAATATGATTGAATGAATGACTGACTGATTGATTTTCACTCAGTAATACGGAACGCAGACTTCTGGAGAAAATTTCTGTTACTCTCATTCTTGGCTTATTGTGGGCCCAGAATATGTCTATCATCTCTGCTATATTGTAATAATAATAATAAGGGTACTCATTAAACACCTACTATGCTACCATTCTAAGCGCTGGAATAGACACAAGCTAAGCAGGTTGGACACAATCCCTGTCCTACATGGGGCTCACGGTCTTAATCCCCATTTTACAGATGAGATAGCTGAGGCCCAGAGAAGTGAAACGACTTGGTCAAGGCCACCCAGCAGACAAGTGGCAGAGCTGGGATTAGAATCCATGACCTTCTGTCTCCCAGGCCCGTGCTCTACCCACCGCACCACACTGCGTATGACTGGGGCATTCTGGGGCAATAATTAACTGGTTCATTTTTACATGTGTGAATATTAAATAACCGAGGCCTCGGAAACAGGCCCTTTTTTTCGTTTTTACTCTTCTAACGTGCTTTACCGACTGCTGTTTTATGTTCTTAACCCCTGGGGGCTAAGTTTCAAAGGCAACCACCCAAATTTGTGTTCTCCAAAGAGGTAATTATGTGTCTAAGTGGTCACTGGCACACACAGTTCAACATTCTGCAAAGGCAGGCTCCGAGGAGGGGAAGAGCTTTATCTTTTTCCTTTCAGGCTCTGCCATCCACCCTCCTCCCTAAATTAAGCCCTTTTGCTTTTAATGCCTGACTCTCTTAAACACCATTTTGAAACAATGACTGCAATCTTCCTCGGTTCAAAGATCCAGATGGTCCCATTTACCAGGGAGATGGGTTTCAATCCCTGCTTCTCCACAGGAACGGTCTCGGGGGTTTATACCGGGGTTCCGGACCTGGACCTCCCCAAGCCTAACGACCATTTTGGGTGGAGCCCAGGCTCCCGGGGGACAGATAGGCCCTGGAAGTTACAAGGAAGCTTTTTGAGTGCTGGCGGGTGTTTTCATTACTCAACGTTCTGAAATGAACTGGTTGTTGCTTTACTCCCGCCTGACCTCCACCCCCCAGCTCCCCTCGAATAAATCTGGACGATTTCAGCTGAGCGGATTTCCCACAGATCATTTCTCGTTACCGGAGACCCTCGGTGACCAGGACAGCGGGAGGGAAGGAAAAAAGGGATTTTAAAAATGACACGACAATAATGATAATTGTGGTATTTTTTAAGCGCTTACTATGTGCCGAGCACTGTTCTAAGAGCTGGGGTCGATCCAAGCCAATCAGGTTGGACACAGTCCCTGGCCCAGTGGGGCTCATAGTCTCCATCCTCATTTTACAGATGAGGTAACTGAGGTACAGAGAAGTTTAGTGACTTCCCCGAGGTCACACAGCAGACAAGCGGCAGATCTGAGATTAGACCTCTGACTCCCAAGTCCGTGCTCTTGCCGCTAGGCCTTGCTGAACTCAGCTACATAGCCTGACTGGAGCATTTTGTCAGGAAACTTTTACGGTGGCATTATTACTTCTCACAGTTTTTTGTTTTCTTTTGGTATTTGATAAGCGCCTTTTATGTTCCAGACACTGTTCTAAGCACTGGGGTAGATTCAAGACAATATGGGGCTGTCCCATATGGGGCTCACACTCTTTTTTCTTTTCCCTACCATTCACCCCGTTTCAATGTTTCAGCCCATTTTTCTGATGAGGAAACTGAGGCACAGAGAAGAGAAGTGGCTTGTCCAAGGTCACACAGCAGACATATGGCGGAGCCAGGATTAGAACCCAGGTTCTTCTGGCCCCCGGGCCAGTCCTCTAGCCGCTAAGTGATTCTGTTTCTCCAGCTTTCTAGTTAGACGAGACCCTTAGCGAGCCAAAGGAGACCAGGAGGAAAGAAAAAGAGGGATTTTTAAAAATGACATGTCATCCCTGCCCTCTATTCAGTTACTTAGTGTGACATAAGGCATTTTGTCAGCGAATTTTTACGGTGGCATTGTAAACTCTGACAGTGTTAGTCTTCCTCTGAAAGGTATTTTACTCTTCGGCCCTTGTAATTTAGAGAGATAAAAAGATGGATCAGAAGATGGGTCATTTTAGTATTTGGACTACGCTTTGCAAAGAACACAGAATTTAAAAGCAGTGATGCTAGGAAGAATTTCTAGCTTAATACCCTCTAAAATGATGATGATGACATGATTTAGAGACAATCAATTTCCATAAACGGCCGTTTCGGACTTGAAAACGAAAGGTGTTTCATAGTGCCGACTATCGGTTCAGTAGAAATTTTATAAATGAAAAGGGTCCGATTTATGGTTGAAGCAAGGCTTGCTAACTTGCAGATATGGGAGGGAGGCAATAAAGCCTAGTGGGAAGAGCCTGGAGGTCCTAGGTTCTGGTCACAGCGTGGGTCCTTGGGCAAGTCCGGAGAAGCAGGCGTGGCTCCGTGGAAAGAGCACGGGCTTTGGAGTCAGAGTTCATGGGTTCGAATCCCGGCTCGGCCACTTGTCAGCTGTGTGACTTTGGGCAAGTCGCTTAACTTCTCTGTGCCTCAGTTACCTCATCTGTAAAATGGGGATTAAGACTGTGAGCCCCACCTGGGACAACCTGATTCCCCTGTGTCTACCCCAGCGCTTAGAACAGGGCTCGGCACATAGTAAGCGCTTAACAAATACCAACATTATCATTATTAAGTCACTTAGCCTCTCTGCAACTCGGTTACCAAGTCTGTAAAATGGGGATAAAATGCTTGCCATCCCTCCCTCTTGGGCTGTGAGCTCCATGTGGAAAGAGTCCCCTCCTACCTCACCTCCCTTCTCTCCTTCTCCAGCCCAGCCCGCACACGCGGCTCCTCTGCCGCTCACCTCCTCACGGTCCCTAATTCTCGCCTGTCCCTCCATCGATCCCTGACCCCCGTCCTCCGGCTGTCCCGGAACGCCCTCCCTCCTCACATCTGCCAAACTAACTCTCTTCCTCTCTTCAGAGCCCTACCGAGAGCTCCCCTCCTCCAGGAAGCCTTCCCTGACCGAGCCCCCGCTTTCCCTCTTCCCCTCCTCCCCTCCCCATTCCCCCTATTCCCTCTCTCTGCTCTTCCTCCTTCCCCTCCCCACAGCACTTGTGCATATTTGTATATTATTTCTCTATTTTATTGATAATGTGTAGATACCTTTGATTCTATTTATCTCGAGGGCATTAATGCCTGACCATTTGTTTCGTTCTGTTGTTTGTCTCCCCCGTTTAGACTCTGAGCCCGCTGTTGGGCAGGGATTGTCTCTATCTTTGCCGAACTGTACATTCCAAGAGCTTAGTACAGTGCTCCGCACATAGTAAGTGCTCAGTAAATACGATTGAATGAATGAACAAAAGGAAATGTGCCCAATCTGATCATTTTGTATTTACTCCAATGCTTGGCATATAGGATGAACTTTTGGTGATTTGAGAGAAGTAATAAAGTCTCATGACCGGTGGGGCTTAGTGGATAGAGCCCGGGCCTGCGAGTCAGAAGGACCTGGGTTCTAATCCCTGCTCGGTCATCTGTCTGCTGTGTGACCTTGGGCAAGTCGCTTCACTTCTCTGGGACTCCGCTCTTTAATCTGTAAAATTAGGACTAAGAGTGAGAGCCCCAGGACTGTGTCCAAACTCGCAAACTCGCATCCACCCCAGTGCTTAGAACACTGCTCTGTTCTAAGTGCACATAGTAAGCACTCAACAAGTACCGTAATTATTATTATTAATGACACTAAAAATGAGCACAGGTATATACTGAAGAAAATATTATTTAGAGAATGATGTCTGTGGCCAGCGAACTGAACATCGCAGAAGCAGCGTTGCTCAGTGGAAAGAGCCCGGGCTTGGAAGTCAGAGGTCATGGGTTCGACTCCCGGCTCTGCCACTTGTCAGCCGTGGGACTGTGGGCAAGTCACTTCACTTCTCTGTGCCTCAGTTCCCTCATCTGTAAAATGAGGATTAACTGTGAGCCTCACGTGGGACGACCTGATGACCCTGTATCTTCCCCAGCGCTTAGAACAGTGCTCTGCCCATAGTAAGCACTCAACAAATACCAACATTATTATATTCATTCGCTCATTCGATTGCATTTATTGAGTGCTTACTGTGTGCAGAGCACCGGACTAAGTGGTCGGAAGAGTACAAGACAACGATTAAACAGGCACATTCCCTGTCCACAGCGAGCTTACATACGTGATGATGACACACAGTGACAATGTCAGGAGTAAATATCTCTTGATCACTGTGGCCCAGAGAAGCAGCCGGTTTCTGCGGCTTTGCTTCCCTGTGCAGTGTCAGCCGCCCTCCCATCCCGACAGAGGTCAGGTGAACTGTCTGCCCACCCCACTCCCCTCAGCCCCTGGTCCCAGCACGGTGTCTCCCTGGGAACCATTACCGGCCCCCTTCCTCACTTTAGAGGAGACCCGCACCCACCTCTTGCTTTCCCAAACCCTGGCGGGAAAGAGAACAGTACCTGCAAGATGAGGCCCCGGTTCGAATCCCGGCTCCGCCAATTGGCAGCTGTGTGACTGAGGGCGAGTCACTTCACTTCTCGGTGTCTCAGTTACCTCATCTGTAAAATGGGTATTCAGAATGTGAGCCCCACGAGGGACAATCTGATTCCCCTGTGTCCACCCCAGCGCTTAGAACAGTGCTCTGCACATAATAAGCGCTTAACAAATACCAACATTGTTAAATACCGACATTATTGTTCTGAAGGCTCGAGAAACAGCGTGGCTCAGTTAAAGAGTCCGGGCTTAGGAGACAGAGGACATGGGTTCTAATCCCAGCTCCGCCACCTGTCTGCTGGATGACTTTAGGCAAGTCACTTAACTTCTCGGTGCCTCAGTTACCTCACCTGTAAAATGAGGATTAAGACTGTGCGCCTCAGGTGGGACAATCTGATTACCTTGTATCTACCCCAGTGATTAGAACAGTGCTCAGAACACAGTAAGTGCTTAACAAATACCAAATACCGACTCATGACTAAGGTAGCTTGGGAGTGTACAATACAACAATTCCCTGCTCACAGTGACTGAAGGCCCCCCTAGTTGGTATTTGTTAAGCGCTTACTAGGTGCCGAGCACTGTTCTAAGCGCTGGGGGAGATACGGGGTAATCAGGTGGTCCCACGTGGGGCTCACACACTTTTAATCCCCATTTTACAGATGAGGGAACTGAGGCACAGAGAAGTTAAGTGACACGCCCACAGTCACACAGCTGACAAGTGGCAGAGCCGGGAGTCGAACTCATGACCTCTGACTCCGAAGACCGGGCTCTTTCCACTGAGCCACGCTGCTTCCCATAAGGAGGAGTTTCTTAGTAATAATAATAACAATGTTGGTATTTGTTAAGCGCTTACTATGTGCCGAGCACGGTTCTAAGCGCTGGGGTGGACACAGGGGAATCAGATTGTCCCACGTGGGGCTCACAATCTGAATACCCATTTTACAGATGAGGTAACTGAGACACCGAGAAGTGAAGTGACTTGCCCACAGTCACACAGCTGACAAGTGGCAGAGCCGGAATTTGAACCCATGACCTCTGACTCCAAAGCCCGTGCTCTTTCCATGCTTCTATCCCCTCTGTTGCACTGTGCATTCTCAAGTTCTTAGTACAGTACTCTGCACATAGTAAGCGCTCAAAAATAGTATTCGGTGATTAAGCCCGTCAAACGGCAGGGACCGTCTCTATCTGTTGCCAACTTGTTCATTCCAAGCGCTTAGTACAGTGCTCTGCACACAGTAAGCGCTCAATCAATACTATTGAATGAATGAATGGTAGATTGAATTTGTCCAAGTGCCATTTAACAATAATAGCCTTCTTCTTGTCTTCCTGGAGCTCCTTGTAATCTGAACATCAATCAGCGGTATTTACTGAACACTTACTATGCGTAAACCACTGTTGTAAGCACTTGGGAGATTACCGTGGGAGAGCTTACAGTCTAGAAGGGTAGACAGGCATTAATATGAATAATTTCTAATGAATAATTTAGATATGTACATAAGTACTGTGGGGTTGGGGGCGGGGTGAATAGAAAATGTCCAAAGGTCACAGATCCAAGTGCATAGATGATGCGGAAGGGAGAGCGAGCCGGGGAAAAGAGGGCTTAATCGAGGAAGGCCTCTTGGAGGAGATGTGATCGTGGAAAGAGCACGGGCTTTGGAGTCAGAGGTCATGGGTTCAAATCCCGGCTCGGCCACTTGTCAGCTGTGTGACTTTGGGCAAGTCACTTAACTTCTCGGTGCCTCAGTTACCTCATCTGTAAAATGGGGATTAAGACTGTGAGCCCCACGTGGGACAATCTGATTCCCCTGTGTCAACCCCAGCGCTTAGAACAGTGCTCGGCACATAGTAAGCACTTAACAAATACCAACATTATTATTATTATTGTTATGTTGTACTCTCCCCCGTGCTTAGTACAGCCTTATGCACACAGTAGGCACTCAATAAATACTACTGATTGATTAATTCTCTGCTGCCTGTTTGGAACATGAAGGGAGTCGGGAGATCTGGGTTCTAATTACCTCTCTGCCACCTGTCTGCTGTGTGACATTGGGGAAGTCACATCACTTCTCTGGGCCTCAGTTGCCTCTTCTGTAAAATGGGGTTTAAGACTGCGAGCCCCACGAAGGACAGGGATTTGTCCAACCTGATTACGTTCTATCTACCCCAGGGCTTAGAACAATGCTTGGCACATAATAAGTGCTTAAAAAGACCATTATTATCCAGCTCTTAGAACAGGGCTTGGCACATAGCAGCGTGGCTCAGTGGAAAGAGCACGGGCTTTGGAGTCAGAGATCATGGGTTCGAATCCCAGCTCTGCCACTTGTCAGCTGTGTGACTTTGGGCAAGTCACTTCACTTCTCTGTGCCTCAGTTCCCTCATCTGTAAAATGGGGTTTAAGACTGTGAGCCCCACATGGGACAACCTGATTCCCTTGTGTCTACCCCAGCGCTTAGAACAGTGCTCGGCACATAGTAAGCGCTTAACAACTACCAACATTATTATAGCAAGTGCTTAACAAATACCATCATTATTTTATAATGTTATCCTTGACCTATCCTTCATTCAGTTGTATTTATTGAGCACTTACTGGCTGCACAGCACTGTACTAAGTGCTTGACCCAATCACGTGTTTCTCCTTGCCATCACTGAAAGCTTGTTCTCCCCAGATGACACGGTCTCTCCTGCTGCTCTCTCCAGAGGGGTCATCTCCTCCCATTCCCCCAGACTCTCTGGGAAAGGGGGAGGAATTTTTTCCTTCTTGCCCCCATGATACTTCTCACTCGAATCACTTGTCACAGTTATTAACCACCGACAACTTACTGAGCCATTCTGTTCCCCTTTCCCAGTTAATGTCTTCTCGCCTACACTATAGGTAGGGGACTTCAACATAATAATAATAATAATTTTCATATTTGTTAAGCACTTACTACGTGTCAACTAAGCACTGGGGTGGATACAAGCAAATCGGGGTTGGATAAAGTCTCTGTTCTATGAGGGGCTCACAGTCTCAATCCCCATTTTACAGATGAGGTAACTGAAGCACAGAGAAATGAAAGGACTTGTCCAAGGTCACACAGCACTGAAGTGACATCCAAGTGAATGCTCCCAGTGACCTTTTATTCTGCTCTCTACCTCTCGCTTCTCAATTCCACTGACCTTCCGATCCACCCTACCTCACCCACTCCCAACCTGGCCACACACTCAAACTCATCATCGCTACTCACTGTACAATCTCCATCATCAGTAATGAGGGAAGCAGCATGGTGTAGTGGGTAGAGCGTGGGCCTGGGAGTCAAATTTCATGGGTTCTAATTCTGACTCCACTACTTGTCTGCTGCGTGACTTCACTTCTCTGGGCCTCCATTCCCTCGTCTGTAAAATGGGGATTTAGACCGTGAACCCCATGTGGGACAGGAAATGTGTCCAACCTGGTTAGCTTGAATATACCCTAGAGCTCGACAGTAAACACTTAACAGATACCATCACAGAGAAAAAGTGTGGCTTAGTGGATAGAGCATGGGCCTGGGAGTCAGAAGGTCACGGGTTCTTAACCTGGCTCCGCCGCTTGTCTGCTGTGTGACCTTGGGCAAGTCACTTCATTTCTCTGTGCCTCCATTATCTCTTCTGTAAAATGGGGTTGAGACTGTGAGCCCCATATGGGACAGGGGACTGTGTCCTACCTGATTTGCTTGTATCCTCCCCAGTGCTTAGTACAATGTCTGCCACATTGTAAGCGCTTAACGAAAACCATAATTATCATTATTAAAATTCTACTCTTTGACCATAACCTCCTGACCTGCGTTTTTTTCCCCACCCACCCCCTCTCCCCATATCTGTCCTGTTTCCCCCATAGAGACCGCCAATCTTTTAAACTCCTCCAATTTTCTAAAGTCATCTTTCATTCAATCGAATTTATTGAGTGCTTACGGGGTTCAGAGCACTGTATTAAGCTCTTGGAAAGTACAATTCAGCAACAAATAGAGACAATCCCTGACCACAACGGGCCCACATGATATCCATACCTCATTTATACTCTCTTGAAGCACATTTCCACACCTTTGATACAGCCCTCCGTACTGGACTGAACGCCCTCGCTGCCCTGTTCCTACGTTGATCTCTTACCAACTCACAACTCTGGATCACTTCCACAGTCTACTTCGTCTGCACGAGCTGCAGAGCACTGCTGGTGAAAATCCAGACAGAAGGCCACCCTCTTCTATATCAAATTCATCCTCACCTTATTTAACTCTGCCCCGTCTTCCATCTGGCAACAATACTTTATCCCATGCCTATCTTTCAGATGTTTAACTCTCTCTTCAAACCTTCTGTCCCCCTGATATCCTAACTCTTGTCCCTAATGACCATACCACGTATCTCATCGATAAAATTGAAACCATTAGGTGTGATGTCCCTAAAATCTTCCCTGCTCCTCTCCTGTCCCTGTCTCCTCCTGCCTCCTCTTCACCTTCCCCATCTTTCCCAGAATTATCTCAAGAGGAGATCTCCTGCTTGTTCCTCAGATTCTAGAGAAGAGTATGGTGTAGTGAAGAAAGCACTAAAGCTAGAGAAGAGCATGGCGTAGTGGATAGTAGGACAGAGTTCCCGGCTCTCCTACTTGTCTGCTGTGTGTCCTTGGGAAAGTCACTTCACTTCACTGGGCCTCAGTTACCTCATCTGTAAAAGGGGGATTAAGACTGTGAGTCCCATGAGGGACAGAGACTGTATCCAACCTGTTTGTTTTGACCCCAATGTTCAGTGCAGTCCCTGATATATAGTAAGCGCTTAACAAATATCACAGTTATTATTATTATTACCCCCCTACCTGTGTTTAATTCATTCATTTAATCGTATTTACTGAGCGCTTATTGTGTGCAGAGCACTGTACTAAGCACTTAGAAAGTACAATTTGGCAACAGATAGAGACAGTTCCTACCCAATGACGGGTTCACAGTCTAGAAGGAGGACACAGACAACGAAAAAAAACAGTTCCATTTCCCAACCCTATCCGCTTTATCGAAAAAATTATGCCCCTCTTCTTCCCTCCCTGACCGACATCTTCGACTGCTCACTTTCCAGTGGCTTCTTTCCTCACTCTTTTTAAAGATTCCCATGTAACCCCACATCCTAAAAACAACCTCACTCAGTAATTCGTTTAAATGTCTGTCTCCTTCAATAGACTCTAAGTGGACAGGAATCATATCTACCACCCCCAAAAGAGGGTTAGGGATCTTAGTGGTAAATAAACTCTACAGAAGATACTCAGGCCTGTAAAGTCATTATGGTGGAACTGGCTAATCCTTTCTGCACCCTTCCAAACTTACTCTTCCTTCTCTTCAACAGGTGAAACAATAAAAATATCCAGCAAAGAAACCCATCTGATTCTGAAGAATTGGACCACGTTAAAGCAAATAAATCTGCACAGCTCTTTTGGCAGGGTTGTTGGCTAGTGTTTAAGAATCTGTTTTTAATAGCCGTAGTATATGGTCTGGCTGTAGACACGGAGGGTAATGTAGGACCAAATAGAAGCAGCATGATGAAGCGGACAGAGCAAGGGCCTGGGAGTCAGAAGGTCATGGGTTCTAAACCTGGCTCTGCCACTTGTCTGCTGTGTGACCTTGGGCAAGTCATTTCACTTCTCTGGACATCAGGTACCTTATCGGGAAAATGGGGATTATTGACACCGTGAGCCGTGCGTGGGACAGGGACCGTGTCCAATCTGATTTGCTTGTACTGATTCCGGTTTTTACTCAGTAAGGTAACTGACACATAGTAAGCACTTTACAGACATCACAATTATTATTATTATTATTAATGGGGATTGAGATTGTGAGCCCTACATGGGACAGGGACTGTGTCCTATCTAATTTGCTTGTCTTCACCCCAGCAGTCAGTATAGTATCTGACACATAGTAGATGCTTAACAAATATCAAATTTTTTATTATTATTAGAAATAGTGAAAAGTGTGTCTGGGAGACAAGAACTCTCTGGTCTTGACTCTCCACTTCTTCTCCCTCTTCGGCAATAAGCTGGTTGTGGGCAGGGAATATCTGTCATATTTTACTCTCCCAAATGCTTAGTACAGTGCTCTGCACACAGTAAGCACTAAATAAATATGACTGATTAATTGATTGTTTGAATCAGTACTAGGGCAGGGAGTGTGAAAGCAAAATGGCTTAGTGTATAGAGCATGGGTCTAGGAGTCAGAAGGTTACGAGTTCCAGTCCCGGATCCCCCACTTGTCTGCTGGGTGACTTTGGGTAAGTCACTTTACTTCTCTGTGCCTCAGTTCCCTCATCTATAAAATGGGGATTGAAACTGTGAGCTCCAAATGGGACAGGGACCATGTCCACCCTGATTTGCTTGTATCCACCCCAGCGTTTAATACAGTGCCTGGCACACAGTAAGGTAATTGACAAATACCATAGTAATTGACAAACACTACGATTATTATTAAAGCCTGTGGCACTTGGGTTTTGGAACTCCTGTTAGAATCATCCTCTCCCTTTGATTGGGAATCTGCTGAATAGAGAAATTGGATGAATATGACCCAGAAATGATGGCTCCATCCTCTTGCTGGCCAACTTGCTCGTAAATGAGGTTTGATGACCTTCAGAGCATTTCTGGGCTAACGGCACTTAAAGAATCTACAATCCGATAGATTGTATGCTGGGATGTGGCACTGTCTAGTGGAAAGAACACAGGTCTGGGAGTCTGAGGTCCTGGTTTCTTAAACCCAACTTCACCTCTGATCTTGGGCAAGTCACTTCACTTGGTATTTGTTTAGCTGTTACTATATCCCAGCCCCTGTACTAAATGATGGTGTAGATAGTAGCTAATCGGGTTGGCTACAGTCCCCCTCCCATATGGAGCTCGCAGTCTTAATCCCCATTCTACAGATGAGGCAACTGAGGCACAGAGAAGTGAAGCGACTTGCCCATGGTCAGACAGCAGACAAGTGTCTGACTCCCAGACCCATGTTCTATCCACTAGGCCACGCAGCTTCTCTGATCCAAAGGGATCGTGAATGCTCTTGGGAGTTTTCATTCATTCATATTTACTGAGAGCTTACTGTGTGCAGAGCACTGTACTAAGCACTTGGAAAGTACAATACACCAATAGACAATCCCTACCCACAGTGAGCTTATAGTCCACTTTAACTGTCCCCAGAATAATCCAATGCAGGGTAGATGGTCAAGAGAGCTCAAATTTTTTATCTGACTCAAACTCTTAGTGTGAGGCTTTTGAATAAGTCACTTGTGTGCTGTTTAGCTCTGGATAATATCCGTGGCAGAATAGTCAGACATTCACCCTGGCCCGACCCAGTGAGTCTTCCCGGAGAAAACAAGCCAGGGCTAAAGTTTTCTGGAATTGTACTCGGTGTTCTTTTGCCTCTCCTGTGAATTTCTACTGGTTCAGGAGGTTATTCAATCCTTTCTCACAAAACAAAATGGACAGTTCACCTTGACCCCGAAGAAAAGCCCAATCTGATTATATAATGCAGGTCCATTCCATTCCATTCACTCATTCATATCTACTGAGCACTGATCTGAGTACTTGGGAGAGTAAAATGCAATGATAAACAGATTCCCTGCCCACAGTAACCTTACAGTCTAGAGGGGGAGATACACAATACAGATTACATCACGGGTACACTATCCAGATAAAAATGAAATTTTTCTTTATTTTTTAAAATAGTCCTTCACTGATATAAATGCATAAAACCAATATTACATTAAAATACCTTGTAATGCAGTTTTATCTATTTCTAATGATGATAATTGTGGTGTTTGTTTTGTGTTTGCTCTGTATGTGCCAAGCACTGATTTAAGCAACGGGGTATAAGCACAAGTTAATCAGGTGGGACACAATCCATACTGAACTGATAATAATAATTATGGCATTTGTTAAGCTCTGGGGTGGATACGAGTAACTTGGGTTGGACAATGTCCCTGCCCCACGTGGGGCTCACAGTCTCAATCCCCATTTTCCAGATGAGGTCACAGAAGTTCAGAGAAGTGAAGTGACTTGCCCAAAGTCACACAGCAGACATGTGGCAGAACCAGGTTTAGAACTCATGACCTGACTCTTAGGCCTATGCTCTGTCCACCGTGCCATGCTGCTTCTGCAGACCGATCTCCCAGTCTACGCAGGAGGTAGAACAGCTATTTAATCTCCATGTGATGAAACGGAGGCACACAGAAGTGATTTGCCCATGGTCACTCAGTAAGAAAACTGCAGAGACAGAATTAGAACCCAGGTCCTTTGACCTTGTGACCCAAGCTCTTTCCACTAGGTCTCTCCTGCTATTTTGTCAGCTCCTTGAGGGCAGGGATCATGTCTACTAGCTCTATTTCTACTCTTCCAAGCCCTTAGTACAGAGCTCCGCACAGAGTGAGAGCTCAATATAATAATTACGATATTTGTTCAGCACTTACTATGTGCCAGGCACTACAATACATACTTCTGATTGATTACTTATCTTCTCATGGCCCCTAAAAGAGTCTGCAGTCCTTGTTTCTCACAAACATTGGTACCAGGAGGAAACTTTAGTTATAGATCATATTTTTACCATTTTCAAAGCATCATATAATCTTTATCATATTTTAAAATCTCCCTCTTTGAGCCAACCAACTCCTTGGCCCGAGTCATTCTTCTTCAGCCCCTTGGCAGTCTGATATCTCCTGTTCCTTGGTTTTTATCTCCTCACAACCTATTCTTAGGCCACATTTATCTTTCCTGCCCCAACCCCATATTTACTCTCACTTTTGATTTTCCATGCAGTCAAGCCATACCACATCCTTCGGTTTAAAGCATAACGGGCCTGAAAGAATCTTAGGCAATACATAACAGGCATATAAAAATATTGGAATTAAAAATCGCTTGATCAGCTTCACTCCGGTTTCAAGAGATAATTTCCACAATTCCTATGGCTTTCTTTGAGGTGATGTTGGAGCTTTAATGGGGGGAGAGGTGAATACGGTCGGTTACGATAGCACTTACTACGTGTTAATCATTATGGTAGATAGAAGCTTATCAGGTAGGAAGTAGGTCCTGGCTCACAAAGAGCTCGCCATCTATTTTATCCTCATTTTTCAGAGAGAAGCCCTTCCAGTTTTACTCCCCAGTTTTCCTTGGCGGCTTCTCACAGCCACAAAGGGGAGTCCTAAATTTTAACCAGTCCTCCTTCTTGAGATGCAGCGGGGCTCACTGAAAAGAGCATGGGCTCGGGAGTTGGAGGATGTGGGTTCTCATCCCGGCTCCGCCGCTTGTCTGCGGTATGACCTTGGGCAAGCCATTTAACTTCTCTGGGCCTCAGCTACCTCATCTGTTAAATGGGGATGAAGACTGTGAGCCCCACGTGGGACAACCTGATTCCCTTCTACCTCAGCACTTAGAACAGTGCTTGGCACATAGCAAGCGCTTAATAAATACCGTGATTATTTCGGGTGAGAAGCAGCATGGCCTAGTGGAGAGGGCATGAGCACGGAGCTGGGTTCTAATCCCGGCTCTGCCCCGCGTCTTCTGCGTGACCTTGGGAAGTCCGTTTCACTTCTCTGGGCCTCCTGCTACCTCATCTGTGAAATGAGGATTAAAACTGTGAGCCTCATGTGGGGCAGGGACTGTGTCCAACCTGTTTAGCTTGTATCTACTCCAGTGCTTAGAAAAGACAGTGCTTGACACATAATAAATATCATCATCATTATTATTATTCTGGGTAGCCACCCTCTCAGCCTTTGAATTCAGCATTTTTTTCCTCCTCTTTGCCTCTGAGAGATTTGGGTTTTCATACATTTTTTTTTTAATTGGCAGTTGTTAAGCACTTACTATGTATCGCTGTACTAAGCGCTGGAGTATATACAAGGTAATTGGGTTGGCTACAGTCCCTGCCCTACATAGGGCTCACAATCTTCATCCCCACTTTACAGATGAGTTACCTGAGGCACCCTGAAGTGAAATGACTTGCCCGAGGTCACACAGCAGACAAACATCAGAGCCGGGATGAGAACCCAGGTCCTTCTGACTCCCAGGCCCGTGCTGTATCCGCTAGGCCACGCGGCTTCCCACGCAAATGATAACCCATAAAAATAAAATTAAAAATCTCCTTCTAGCACAGTATTTCCCCTCTCAGGATGGCACCGGAGAGTTTCCGGTTCTCTATCAGCCTCGGCTATGGGAGGGAGAGTCAAACAGTGGCCTACTCATTCCATTCCTAGCTTGGCCAGGGGTTAGCAAGTGGCAGGCCAAATGTTACAAATCAAAACTCTCCTGTTCTTTCATTCAATAGTATTTACTGAGCGCTTACTATGTGCAGAGCACTGGACTAAGCGCTTGGAATGAACAAGTCGGCAACAGATAGAGACGGTCCCCGCCGTTTGACGGGCTTCCGGTCTGATCGGGGGAGACGGACGGACGAGAACGATGGCGATAAATAGAGTCGAGGGGAAGAACGTCTCGTAAAAACCGATGGCGACTAAATAGAATCGAGGCGATGTACAATTCATTAACAAAATTAATAGGGTAACGGAAATATATACAGTCGAGCGGACGAGTACGGTGCTGTGGGGATGGGAAGGGAGAGGTGGAGGAGCAGAGGGAAAGAGGGAAAGAGGGTTTAGCTGCGGAGAGGTAAAGGGGGGTGGCAGAGGGAGTAGAGGGAGAAGAGGAGCTCAGTCTGGGAAGGCCTCTTGGAGGAGGTGAGTTTTAAGTAGGGTTTCGAAGAGGGGAAGAGAATCAGTTTGGCGGAGGTGAGGAGGGAGGGCGTTCCGGGACCGCGGGAGGACGCGACCCGGGGGTCGACGGCGGGACGGGCGAGACCGAGGGACGGCGAGGAGGCGGGCGGCGGAGGAGCGGAGCGTGCGGGGTGGGCGGTGGAAAGGGAGAAGGGAGGAGAGGTAGGAAGGGGCGAGGTGACGGAGAGCCTCGAAGCCTAGAGTGAGGAGTTTCTGTTTGGAGCGGAGGTCGATGGGCAACCACTGGAGTTGTTTAAGAAGGGGAGTGACAGGCCCAGATCGTTTCTGCGGGAAGATGAGCAGCAGCAGCATGGGAGAGGGTCTAGGGAGGAGACTCAAGTTTACTGCGCGGAAGGAAGCAATGGTCAACCGCTTCTGGATTTTTACCAAGAAAACTCTCTGGATCTGCTACCAGAATGATGACAGGTGGAGGTGGGAAGTTCTGGGAGAGATGTGTCCATAGAGTCGTTATGGGTAGGAGACGACTCGACTTCATAAGACAAGACAAGCACTGTATTCTCTTTTCTGGATTACTCTCTGCTTGCAGTGATGCAACCGTTCAGATTCAGTTTAAACTTTAGTTAGCTTAGTTGAGTTTGGTTTAAACAAAAATCTACTGAGACAAATTGAATGATAATGATAACGTTGGTATTTGTTAAGCGCTTACTATGTGCAGAGCACTGTTCTAAGCGCTGGGGGAGATAAAGGGGAGATATAGAGAAGCAGCATGGCTCAGTGGAAAGAGCTTTGGAGTCAGAGGTCATGAGTTTGAATCCCAGCTCTGCCTCTTGTTAACTGTGTGACTGTGGGCAAGTCACTTCACTTCTCTGTGCCTCAGTTACCTCATCTGTAAAATGGGGATGAAGACTGTGAGCCCCACGTGGGACAACCTGATTCCCCTGTGTCTACCCCAGTGCTTAGAACAGTGCTCTGCACATAGTAAGCACTTAACAAATACCAACATTATTAGAAAGGTTCTTCAGGTTGGCCCACATGAGGCTCACAGTCTTCATCCCCATTTTACAGATGAGGGAACTGAGGCACAGAGAGGTCAAGTGACTTGCCCACAGTCACAGAGCTGACAGGTGGCAGAGCCGGGATCGAGCCCATGACCTCTGGCTCCCAAGCCCGTGCTCTTTCCACTGAGCCACGGTGCTTCTCTGTTCCCATTTCCCATTTGCTTAACTGGAGATGGGGTAAAAAAAGCCATGGATGAAAGTCTCCATCCATCTCTTTTTCCAAAATAAAAAGAAAGACGGAAAGTATTTGTGTCAGAATTCCCGTTGAGTCTGGTCTAAGAAATTAAAGTCAAACCCAGGGGAATTCTGGGTGAAGTGCCTTCTGCTACATATTCACTTTAGTGAGATCAGAATGTAGCACAGAAATGCAGCTATATCTTCATATAATAATAATTGTGGTATTTATTGAGTGCTACGGACCAGCCGCTGTACTAAACGCTTGGGTGGATACAAGCAAATCGGGTTGGACACGGTGCTCGTCCCGTGTGGGATTCACAGTCACAGTTTTCATTTTACAGATGAGCTAACTGAGGCCCAGAGAAGTGAAGTGGCTTGCCCAAGGGCACACAGCAGAGAAGTGGCAGAGCTGGGACTGGAACCCACAACCTATGGACTCCCAGGCTCCTGCTCTATCCACTACGTCCCACTGCTTTTCTGTGGGCAAGGAAAGTGTCTACCAACTCTGTTATACTGTATCCTTCCCACGGGCTTGGTACAGTTCTCTGTACACAGCAAGTGCTCAAAAAATATGATTGATTGATCTGTATTTTCTTTGAATGTCCATATTCCCCACAAGATTTTAAAATGCTTGAGGGGAGGGATCATGTCTACTATTGCTCCAAGGCACTCGATACAGTGCTCTGCACTCGATAAGCGCTGAGTACCATTGATTGATGAAATGACAGAGGGATAGACAACCAAATTGGAAAGGAAATCTATAAAGAGCCACGCCAAGGCAAGAAAATCGCTTGGTGTTTTTAAAAAACACACAAAAATAATCGTGAACTTCTGAACCATTTCAAGATTTTTTTTTTCCGTGAAATACTCAATTTAACGGGGGAAAAATACAGTTACTAAATAAAGTCTTCCCCTAGTACGGCATTTTTCAACTTGCCAAACTAAACTAACCAAAACTTTTGTTTCTCTGGCACTCTCCCGTCCCAAGAAAAATACACCTGCGAGATTCAGAGGTTTTCCCCACCCTTCAGTAATTGTTTACATCCTGAGGTCCATTACAGGGCTCTTCCGCGTTGTGATATGTTCATTATAAAGTGGGAGAGGGAAGAAAGTTCATGATAAGCCTATCAAATCACTCCACTTTTCTAAGCAGGATTAATTGCACCTAGTAGACACCTAAATCATAATAATATTTTAAATGTTAAATGTAAAATTAATATTTATTCATGTTTGCATATTAATGCCTCTCTCCCCCTCTAGACTGTATCCATTTACTGTTGTATTGTACTCTCCCAAGCATTCGGTACAGTGCTTTGCACACAGTAAGCGCTCAATAAATACGATTGAATGAATGAATAATAGTATTCGTTCAGCGCTTACTATGTTCCAAGTGCTGTTCTAAACACTGAACTACCCAAAAGCTAATTAGATTGGACAGAGTCCCCGTCCCACATGGGGCCCACACTCTTTATCCCCATTTTACAGACGAGGTAACCGAGGCCCGGAGAAACCAAGTGACTCGCCCCAGGTCGCGCAGCAGACGAGTGACGGTGCCAGGATTCGAACCCAAGTCCTTCTGACTCCCAGGCCGGGGCTGTATCCACTAGACTATGCTGCTTCCCATACCACCTCTTCCTGGGCTGAGGTGGCTTAAAGTTTATTCCAACACTCTAAAAGTAAAGCGATTCTTAACAGCTTAGGCCCAGTAACTAGGACGCTAAGGAAAGTTGCGATACCATACTGCTGTCTAGCCTCCTCTGCGGTCGCGGTTATTTATCGAGGACTTACCATGTGAAGAGCACTATGCTAAACACTTGGGAGAGTGCAGTATAAAAGAGTTGGTAGACGCCTTCCCCTCTCAGGGTGGCACCTAGAGAGTTTCCAGTCCTCTACCCGTCTCGGCTACGGGAGGGAGAGTCGAGCGGAGGCCCGTCCGTTCCATTCCCGGCTCGGCCGGTGGCTAGCGGGCGGCGGCCCGTCGGCTACGAGTCAGAACTCCCCCGTGCCGGGCGGCGGCGGCGCGGGAGAGAGTCGAGGGCAGATAATTGAGTTTACTGCGTGAAAGGAAGCGGTCGTCAACCGCTTCTGGATTTTAATCAAAAAGACTCTCACGATCCACTACCGAAACGCTTGCACATGAAGAGCGGGGCGTTCTTGGAGAGATGTGTTCATGGAGTCACTACGGGTTGGAAACGACCCAACGGCATAAGACGAGACGACGTGTTCCCTGCCCACGAGGAGCTTGCGGTCTAGAGAGGAAGACAGATGTTCAAATAAATTATGGATTTGTACATAAGTACCAGGGGGCTGAAGGTGGGGTGAATGAAGGATGCAAATGCAGTAGAGATAGAGAAGGGAGAGAGACTAGGGGAAATCAGAATTAGTCAAGGGAGGCTTCTTGGGGGACGTGTGATTTTATATAAGGCTTTGAAGGTGGGGAGACCGATGGTCAGGCAGATATGAATGGGGACTATTTTCCAGGCCAGAGCCAGGATTCATTCATTCAATCGTATTTACCGAGTACTTACAGTGTGCTAAGCACTTGGGAGAGTACGATATAACAATTCCCTGTCCACAACGAGGGGAGACGGGCCGCAGCCTGGACTAGGAGATGGAGCACAGGCCTGGAAGTCAGAGGACTTGAGTTTTAATCCCAGCTCCTCCGCTTGCCTGCTGTGTGACCCTGGGCAAGTCATTTAACTTCTCTATGCCTCAGTTACATCATCTGTAAAATGGAGATCAAGACTGTGAACTCTATGTAGGACAGGAACTCTGTCCAACCTGATTATCTTGTTTCTACCCCAGCATTTAGTACAGTGCCTGCACATAGTGAGCACTTCAAAAATACCATTAAAAAAAAATGACTTAGATTTTCTCCAGAGTGATTTTCAGCCTATAGAGCATTGTGATAAATCTGTGAAAGGGTCCTGAATCATTTGCATTTCTTCTTGTCCTTGAGCCTCTAGACCTCAGTTGTCCAGCGCTTAGAACAACGTCTGGCACATAGTAAGCGCTTAACAAATACCATCATTATTGTTATAATGATTATCTGCATCTGGCAAATCTATGATGTTCCACCTTTTAATTGACCAGGAGACCTAGACTTACCAGAGAAGACACATCCAGTTCCCAGAACAGTTTCAGCAGCTTCACTTACCACCCATCTTCCTCTCTAAATGGCTGGACAGGATTGCCAACAGGCAGACCTGGAATGATTATCAGCTCACCGCAACTCATCAGGTGTGAGGTCTTGCTCACAGCAGCCCATATTTACTAGACCGAGTGAGTGAAAGTGAGAGGAGAAGAAGAGAGAGTGTGCGTGTGTGTGTGTGTGTAATGGATAACAGCTGGATACCGAAGGCACTCATGAACCCTCTTCTCCCCCGTCTCCCTCTGCTCCTCCCCCTCTCCCGTCCCACCCCCTCAGCACCGTCCTCGTCCGCTCAACTGTCTATATCTTCATCACCCTATTTATTTTGTTTACTGAGATGTGCGTCACCCTGATTCTATTTATTTGCCATTGTTTTAATGAGATGTTCTTCCCCTCGACTCTATTTATTGCCATTGTTCTCGTCTGTCCGTCTCCCCCGATTAGACTGTGAGCCCGTCAAAGGGCAGGGACTGTCTCTGTTACCGATTTGTCCATTCCAAGTGCTTAGTACAGTGCTCTGCACATAGTAAGCGCTCAATAAGTACTAATGAATGAATGATGGTATTTTTAAAGTGCTTCCTGTGTGCCAAGCACTGTTCTAAACTCTGGGGTACCTAAAAGCTAATTAGGTTGGACACAGGTCCCGTCCCACATCGGACTCACCATCTCAATCCCCATTTTACAGATGAGGCAACTGAGGCCCAGAGAAGTGAAGGGACTCAGCCAAGGTCATACAGCAGACAAGCGGCAGAGTGGGGATTAGAACACGTGACCTTCTGACTCCCAGGCCCATGCTCTACCCTCTGCATCGTGCTTTAAAGGCTATTTGTGCAATCAGAATGAGAAGCAGCGTGGCCTAAGGGATACTTCATGGGCCTGGGAGTCAGAAGAACCTGGGTTCTAATCCTGGCTCTGCCACTTGTCTGCTGTGGGACCTGGGGCAAGTCCCTTCACTCCTTTGGCCCTCAGTTACCTCATCTGTCAAATGGGGATTAAGAGTGTGAGCCCCGTGTGGGACTTGGAATGTATTCAACCTGATTAGCTTGTATCTCTCTCAGAGCTTAGTACAGCACCAGGCACATAGTAAGCACTTAAAAATACCATTACAAAAAGGTAGAAACAAATGTTAACCCAAATCTCCAGGAGGTCTTCCCTACTTTCTTTCTGGTCACCATCCCAGCTCACGTCTCCAGGGGATCGATCAAGTGCTCAATAAATACGAATCCCTGCCCACCCACCAGATCCCACCAGAGGAAAGAGAAAGAATGTATTGCCGCCTGCGTTCTTCTTCAAACCACCATCCCACAGCTGGGCTCACGGTCTTATTGCTTGCAGTTATTCAATCAATCAATCAATCAATCAGTGGTATTTATTGAGTACTTGCCATGTGTAAAGCACTGTATTAAGCACTTGAGAGGGGACAATACAATCCATCAATGGTATTGATTTAGTACTTTCTCTTTGCAGAGCACTGTATTAAGCCCTTGGATGAGGACAATATAATCATTTAGTGGCATTTATTCCAGGCTAGTGGAAAGAGCACGGGCCTGGGGATCAGAGGACATGGGTTCTAATCCTCCCTCTGCCACAGAATAATAATAATAATTCTGATATTTGTTAAGTGCTTACTATGTCCCAAATACTGTTCTAAGGGCTAAGCACTGTTCAAAGCACTGAATATGTGCTGAGTGACCTTGGGCAAGTCACTTCACTTCTCTGGACTTCAGTTCCCTCATCTGTAAGATGGGGATTAAGTCCGTGAGCCCTATATGGGACAGGGCCTGTGTCAGACTGGAATTTCAGAAGCCCAAATAGCTTCTGCGTGGTAACCATCTGGGAGCTGGAAATGGAAACATGGGGAACAGAGGAAGCAATCCCAGAATACGGAGAAATGACATCTCAAACTTTCATGGCATCGGAGTTGAGCCTCTTCTGTGGGCTCTTCCCATCCCTTTGGCTTTCTAAAACCGGGGGGGCCCCTCAAGACTCAGTTCTGGGTCCCCTTCCATCTGCACCCACTCTTGGAGAGCCCCTTCACTCCCACTTCAACTCTATCAGTCAAAAAATTAGTCATTCGTATTCACTGAATGCTTATTAATAATAATGTTGGTATTTGTTAAGCGCTTACTATGTGCAGAGCACTGTTCTAAGCGCTGGGGGAGATAGAGGGTAATGAGGTGGTCCCACGCGAGGCTCCCAGTCTTCATCCCCATTTTACAGATGAGGGAACTGAGGCCCAGAGAAGTGAAGTGACTTGCCCACAGTCACACAGCTGACAAGTGGCAGAGCCTGGATTCGAACCCATGACCTCTGACTCCCAAGCCCGGGCTCTTTCCACTGAGCCATGCTGCTTCTCCATTTATTGTGTGCAGAGCACTGCACTATGTGCTTGGGAGAGTACAACACAACAATATAACAGACTTATTCCCTACCCACAGTGGATAATTCACCGATTAACCTCTCCAGGCCTGTTTCTCTCGCCTCAGAAGTCTCTCATTTCCTCCTGACTTCAGGACATCCCACTGACACTTCAAACTAAAGGTCTTCCAAGCACTTAGTACAGCGCTCTGCATGTAGCAAGCGTTCAATAAATACCATTGATTTATTGATTAATACATCCCAAACAGAGCTCCTCATCTTCCCACTCAAACCCTGTCCTGTCTTTCCCACCACTGTAGACAACACCATTATCCTGCCCGTCTCACAAGCCATAACCTTGACATTATCCTTGACTCATCCCTCTCATTCAATCTTTTACAATATCCTGCCTCTTCTGGCTTCACAACATTGCTAAAATCCACCCTTTCTTCTCCATCCAGACCACTACTATGCTGATGCATCCATTCATTCAAAGGTATTAATTGAGCGCTCACTGTGTACAGAGCCCTGTACTAAACAATAAACAGACGCATTCCCTGCCCACAGTGAGTTTACAGTCTAAAGTGGGGGAGGCAGGCATCAACAGAAAATGAATAAAATTATATATCCAAGAACTTATCCTATTCCACCTTGATTATTTCATCTGCCTCCTCGCTGACCTCCCTGCCTCCTGTCTCTCCCCACTCCAGTCCATACTTCACTCTACATCTCTCCACTCCTCAAGGATCTTCAGTGGTTGCCCATCCATCCATTCATTCATTCAATAGTATTTATTCAGCGCTTACTACGTGCAGAGAACGTACAAATCGGTAACAGATAGAGACAGTCCCTGCCCTTTGACGGGCTTCCGGTCTAATCGGGGGAGACGGACAGACGAGAACAATGGCAATAAATAGGATCGAGGGGATGGACATCTCATTAAAACAATAGTAAATAAATAGGATCAAGGTGATGTACATCGCATTAACAAAATAAATAAGGTAATGAAAATATATACAATTGAGCGGATGAGTTCGGTGCTGAGGGGAGGGGAAGGGAGAGGGGGAGGAGCAGAGGGAAAGGGGGGAAAAGAGGGCTTAGCTGAGGGGAGGTGAAGGGGGTGGGTAGAGAGAGCAGAGGGAAAAGGGGAGCTCAGTCTGGGAATCTCCACATCAAACAGGAATTCCATACACTTGGCTTTAAACATTCCTTCAGTTTGCCCCCTCTTACCTTACCTCCGTGTTTTTCTACTACAACCCAGCCTGCACATTTTGCTCCTCTAATGCCAACCTACTCACTGTATTTTGATCTCACATGTCTGACCCCTTTCCCCTTGACCACATCCTCCCTCTGGCCCATTACTTCCACCCCCTTTAGATCCAACAGACCTCCACTCTTCCCACCTTCGAAGCCTTCTTAAAATCACATCTCCTCCACGAGGTTATAAGCCCACTTTAATCTTTTTTATTGCATTTTTAAGTGCTTACCATGTGCCAGGCACTATAGTAAGAGCCCGGGTGGATACAAGGTTGGACACGGTCCATGTCCTACGTGGAGCTCACGTTCTCAATCCCCATTTTACGGATGAGGTAACTGAGGCTCAGAGAATTGATTTGCCCAAGGTCACCCAGCAGAAGAGTAGAGGAGTCGGGATTAGAACACAGGTCCTTCTGACTCCCAGGCCCATGCTCTATCCACTAGGCCACACTGCTTCTTCTTCCTCTCCCTTCGGTACTATCTATGCACTGGGGTTTATACCTTTTAAGCACTTGCTACTCACCCCACCTTTAACCTCCCAACAGTTATGTACATATTCAAAATGTATTTATTTTACGCTTGTCCACCTCTCTAAACTGTAAGCTCCTTGTCTGCAGGGAATTTGTCTACCAGTTCTACCCAGCGTACTCTTTCGAGCGCTTAATACAGTGCTCTGCATCCAGTCGGAGCTCAAGAGAAGCAGCGTGACTTAGTGCAAAGAGCACGGGCTTGGGAGTCAGAGGACGTGGGTTCTAATCCCGGCTCTGCCACTCGTCTGCTTGGGCGAGTCACTTAACTTCTCTGTGCCTCAGTGATCCCATATGTAAAATGGGGATTAAGACCGTGAGCCCCACGTGGGACAACTTGATTATCTTGTAACTACTCCAGCGCTTAGAACAGTGCTTGGCACATAGTAAGCACTTTACAAATACCATTATTTAAGTGCTTAGTACAGTGCTCTGCACACAGTAAGTGCTCAATAAATACGATTGAATGAATAAATGATATTGCCTGAGTGAGCGTGGAAGGGAGATATGAAAATTTCAATTTCAGAGATTTGGATGAAATTATTTCCGAGGATTACCTTTGTCTTGAGTCTATCATCTTGTTCGATTTGGGTTGCCAGTTTCATGTCAATTATCTTCAGGTTATAATGGAATAAAACCAACTAATTTGGGTTGGAAACACATTCAACATACCACTTGATTCTCAGTGATAAAGCTTCTCTGCCGTCAAAGGAGATCAATAAACTGTTCTTGCATGTGCAATTTGTTAATCAGGGTTAATTTAAGTGTCTGGCCCTATCCACTTGGATACCAAACCTTTCATTTCTTTAGGCGTCTGACTGAAAATGAGGGGAGGCGGCTGAGATAAAGAACGTCTGTTCAGTTACTGTTCATTGTTAAACTCTAAATTTTCTGAAGGTTTAGCAGTGTGACTCATGTAACTTCCAAAGCCCGCACAACACTAGAAAATTAGAGGAAGGGAAACGTCTCCTCCCCGTTTAAATTTTTTAAAAATCCAAATTTGTGGTTGAATCCCTAAAATGGAAAGTGTGAACTTTCATTTTCCATTGAGGCCTTTGTAAGTGATAGGCTCATTTTCCAAGGAAAAAAATCTAAGAGCAGATCGTAAATGCACTTCAGAGATAATCCGTCCAGATAATTCAGTTCTCCATCTGCGAGATCTCATATGAGACCAGTGGATATGGTATTTAAGGGAGATTCAAATTCATTGTAATTTCATTAAATCCAGCATGAATGCTAAATCAGTCAGTCAATCTTATTTACTTAGCACTTACTATGTGCAGAACACTGAACTAAGCATTTGGGAGAGTACGATAGAACAATTTAACAAACACATTCTCTAGGCTGTAAACTCACTGTGGGCAGGGAATGTGTTAACTGTTCTGTGTCCTCTCCCAAGTGCTTAGTACAGTGCTTTGCACACAGAAAGTGCTCGATAAATGCAACTGAACTGAATGCCCTGCCTTCAGCGAGCTTAGAGTACACGTAGAGTACAGAGGGAAGGAGTTCCTTATGATGAGTCCTTCAAAGACTTAGCTTTTAAACTTGCCCATATCTCCCCATCCTAAAAAAAATCCCTCCCCGAATCATACAACTCCCTCCAGATATTACCCCATCTCCCTCCTACCTTTCCTCTCCAAACTCCTTGAGTGAGTTGTCTACCCTCACTGCCTCAAGTTCCTCTCCCCCAGTTTTCTCCTTGAACCCCTCCAATCAGGCTTCCGTCCCCTTCACAGAAACTATCCTCTCAGAGGTCACTCCTCCTCACCAAATCCAACAGCCTCTACTCCATCCTCATCCTCCTCGACCGCTCAGCTGCCTTCGATATTGTCAACCACCCCTTTCTCCTGGAAACACGAGAAGCAGCGTGGCTCAATGGAAAGAGCCCGGGCTTTGGAGTCAGAGGTCATGGGTTCGAATCCCAGCTCTGCCACTTGTCAGCTGTGTGACTGTGGGCAGGTCACTTCACTTCCCTGGGCCTCAGTTACCTCATCTGTAAAATGGGATTAAGACTGTGAGCCCCACGTGGGACAACCTGATTCCCCTGTGTCTACCCCAGTGCTTATAACAGTGCTCTGCACATACTAAAGGCTTAACAAATACCAACATTATTATTATTATTATTATTAATCCACCTCGATTTCACTAACACTGTCCTCTCCTGGTTCTCCTCCTAGCTCTCTGGCCGCTCATTCTCAGTCTCTTTCACGGGCTCTTCCTCTGCCTCCCATCCCCTTATTGCGGGTATCCCTCAAGGTTCAGTTCTGAGTCCCCTTCTTTTCTCCATCTACACCCTCTCCCTTGGAAAACTCATTCACTCACACAGGTTCACCTATCATCTCTATGCCGATGACACCCAAATCTACATCTCCAGCCCTGATCTCTCTCCCTCTCTGCAGTTTATTTATTATTATTTATTTATGACTGTTCTATTTATTTATATTGATGCTACTGATGCCTGTCCACTTGCTTTGTTTTGTTTCGTTGTCTGCCTCCCCCCCTGAAAGACTGTGAGTCCGTTGGATGGGGATGGACTCTGTTACTGAACTGTACTTTCCAAGCACTTAGTACAGTGCTCTGCACACAGTAAGTGCTCAATAAATACGATCGAATGAATGAATGCAGTCTCGCATTTCCTCCTGACTTCGAGACATCATTACTTGGATGTCCTCCCTTCACCTCAAACTTTATACGGCTAAAACTGAGCTTCCTATCTTCCCACCGAAGCCCTACCCTTCTGCTCTCTTTCCCATCACTGTTGACGACACCATCATCCTTCCTGTCTCATAAGCCCGTAACCTTAGCATTATCCTTGAATCCTCTCTCTTGCTCCACCCACATATTCAAGCCATCACTAAATCCTGTCAGTTCTACCTTCACATCATCGCCCAAATCCTCCCCTTCCTCTCTGTCCCAACTACTAACACTTATCTTGTACCGCCTTGATTATTTTCTCAGCCTCCTTGATGACCTCTACCTGCCCTCTGTCTCTCCCTACTCCAGTCCATACTCCATTCTGCTGTTTTCCTTCAAAAATATTCAGACCAGGTGTCCCCACTCTTCAGGAAACTCCAGCGGTTGTCCATCCTCCTCCACATCCAACAAAAACTCCTCACTAGTGGCTTTAAAGCACTTAATCCCCTTGCCCCCTCCTACCTCACCCGGCTACTCTCCTACTACAACCCTGCCCACACAATTCGTTTTCACCGTACCTTGAGCTCATCTATCTCACTGCGGACCACTCACCCACGTCCTGCCTCTGGCCTGGAATGCCCTCCCTCCTCATATCAGACAGATAATTGCTCTGCCCCACTTCAAAACCTTATTCGTTCGTTCATTCATTCATTCAATCATATTGATTGAGCACTTACTGTGTGCAGAGCACTGTACTAAGCACTTGGAAAGTACAATTTGGCACCAGATAGAGACACTCCCAACCCAACAGCGAGCTCACGTACTAGAAGACGGGCACGCAGTCTAGAAGAGGCCCATCTCCTCCAAGAAGCCTTCCCTGACTAAGCCCTCCTCTCCTCCCTTCTGCGCCACTCTGGCTTGCTCCTTCATTCATCCTCTCTCCCATCCCCACAGAACTTATGTATAGATTTGTCATTTATTTATCTCTTTATTTACTTAGACTGTGTCTTCACTGTGGGCAGGAATGTGTCTGTTTTTCTGTTATATTGCACTCTCCCAAGTGCTTAGTACAGTGCTCTGCACACAGTAAGCGCTCAAGAAATACGATTGAATGAATGAATGAACTTTGCAATGGGACCGGGACCATGTCCAACCCAATTATCTTCTGTCTATCCCAGTGCTTAGTTCAGTGCCTAGCACATAGTAGGCGCTTAACAAATACCACAATCAGTGGCTCAGTGGAAAGAGCACGGGCTTGGGAGTCAGAGGTCATGGGTTCGAATTCCGACTCTGCCACTTGTCAGCTGGTGACTGTGGGCAAGTCACTTAACTTCTCTGTGCCTCAGTTACCTCATCTGTAAAATGGGGATTAACTGTGAGCCTCACGTGGGACAACCTGATCACCCTGTATCTACCCAGCGCTTAGAACAGTGCTCTGCACATAGTAAGCGCTTAACAAATGCCAAAGTCATTATTTTATGTCCTGTAAACATTTCCAACTACCTCTTTGTTCTTCCTCCTGCTTGCACGATTTGTAAATAATTTCTTCCTGTAACTGTATAAACTCTTTGAGAGCAGGGACCACGTGTTTCTATTCTACCCTTCCAAGTACCTATTACAGTGTTTTGCACATTGTGGGTGCTGAAGAAATGCCATTGTTGATTATGATGAGAGGGGCTTTATTGTAAGAAGGATCTTGCCATCAGCGATTCTGTGTGAATGCCTCAGTGCTCTATACACTATACGTGCTTATTATTAATAGCAATAATAATGCCTAATAGGAATACAGGAACTACACATTTACCATGACATTTTCTATCACTGTTATTTTTTAATAGTACGGGTGAAGGGCTTACTAGGTTTCAAGCACTGTTCTAAACACCAGGGGAGAAACAAGTTCATCAGGTTGGATATAATCCCTGTTCAACATGGGGCTCACAGGATAAATAGGAAGAAGAGTTTGTATTTGATCCCCATTTTACAGTTGAGGTAACTGAAGCACTGAGAAATGAAGTGACTTATCCAAGGTCTCACAACGGGCAAGTGGTGGAGCTGGGGTTACAAGTCAGGTCGTCATACTCCCGGGCCCGTGTTCTTTCCAGCAGGCCAGGCTGCTTTCCAGACACTTGCTGCTGATGAATGCCTGATGTGTATATACGTCAGCCCCATCTTATGACCCAGGTAGGTTGGCAGACAGGTAGGAGTTGGAATTTCTGGGGGGGGCGTCGAGAGAATTTAGATGGGATGAAAAGCCTAGGAAGAAGCAATCCACTAAAACGTACAGTTAGAACATAAGTTCCAATCAAGCAACCAAGCAATCAAGCTCTTTGGACAGTAGACACTTAAGCACTTAGTACAGTGCTCTGCACATAGTAAGAGCTCAATAAATACGACTGAATGAAGATAAGTGCTTGGTTTTAGCTCCCTCTCTCCAGTAAATCTGTATTCCTGCGAATGTTTTTCTATCGTTCTTCCATTATTGGCCACCACATATCTTTACCCAGACCTTACCTAGTTTGTACCTGTTATTGATTTATCCTGCAGGATGCTACTTCCCTACTGTCAGTCAGTGTTAATCATATTTATTGAGCGCTTACTGTGTGCAGAGCACTGTACTACGCATTTGGGACAATATAATATAACAAAAATTAGCAGACACATTCCCTGTCCACAACAAGCTTACAGTCTCGAGACTTACTGTATGCTTATTAATAATAATGATGATAATGGCATTTGTTAAGTGTTTACTATGTGCCAAGCATTGTTCTAAGCGCTGGGGGAGATACAAGGTAATCAGGATGTCCCACGTGGGTCTCAGTTTTAACCCCCATTTTACAAATGAGGTAACTGAGGCACAGAGGCACTTGCCCAAAGTCACAAAGCTGACAAGTGTGTGTGTGGGGTCAGAATTAGAACCCACAACCTCTGATTCCCAAGCCCTGGGTTTTCCACTATGCTTCTTGTGTGAGCCTGGGCAAGTCACTAATTTACTCTGTGCCTCAGTTTCCTCATCTGTCAAATAGTGATTCAAAACCTGTTCTCTTTCTCTCTGTTAGTCTGTGAGCCCCATGTGGGTCAGAGACTGTCTGACGTGCTTAATGTGTATCTACCCCAGGGTTTAGTACAGTGCTTGGCACGTAGTATGGGCTTAACAAATACAACGATTAAAAACAAATTGCTTTGGGTTCAGCTTGGATGGTCAGAACTTGAGTGTGAGCATTATTAGAGCAGCGAACCACTAGATGATAGGAGAGGACCGAACGGCAGGATCAACGAATGATTTGCTCTTCGGAATCCTACCCAGAATAGAACTAAAAGACAATTCTAAAAGCTTTCCCGGGATTCAGCACCTGTAAGTCACCCACTAGATCCCGCAGAGGGGAAAGTATTCTCTGGGTCCTCTTGTTTCTGGTCTCTAAAGGATGCTGGCTTTATGAAAAAATTACAAATGATAAAGCAAAAGTGATCATGTTTTGGAATAACAACCCCAGGTTGAATGCAGCTCTTCGTTCGGTGAACGAGGCGGATGGTTAAAAGCCACATGCTCGGGGGGTTTCCCACTTTTCTCCCCGCTGGCATACTCGCAACCACTTTCGATGCCCGTGGTTTGAAATCTGCTTCTCTAACTCACCCCGATTAGGAGTTGAGTCGTTCCGTGTCATCGTACTGAGCGGGAAGAGGGAATAAGAATAATTATGGCATTTGTTAAGCACTTTCTGCATGCCAAGCCCTGTTCTGAGCTCTGGAGTAGATACAGGTTGGACACAGTCCCCGTCCCACATGGGGCTCCCAGTCTTAATCCCCATTTTTCAGATCAGGTAACTGAGGAACAGAAGAGCAAACTGACTTGCCCGAGGTCACACAGCCAGACAAGTGTCAGAGCCGGGATTAGAACCCACTTCCTCTGATACCCAAGGCCGTGCTCTTGTCGCTAGGCCACGCTGCTTCCCCAGGGAAGAAGGAGATGGAAGTGGATCCATATGGGGAGGGCGTATCATGTACCAAAAAGAAAAGGAATTCGAAGGGTTTTTTTTTTTCTTTTTTGGTCAAGTTTGGGAGCCCAAGTGCAATTCCCTCCGGTCAGCTGAATATTCAAAAATGGGAAAACAAATAAAGGCTTCACTGTTATGGGAGGTCACCGATGTCCGGGATCACAGGGCAGGGTGGAGTTGCGGCCAGAGACGGACAGGAGAACTGCAAAGAATATCTCCCCTTTTCCGTCTGTAAAGGGCGTAGGTCAAAGCTCATTAATGACGGCAACATCCTGTCTGGTTACTAAAAAGCCCACTTGTTTCAGCTGGGCGTCTAATCTCACAGTTTCCTGGTGTTACGAACCTGGAAAAAATTCCTCCTCCTCCTCCTCTTTTCTCTTTTTTCCCAGGCGAACTGGTGCACCATAATTGTGGTGGATGACCTAAATCAGGCTCCGGGTGACTTACGTTTTTGAAAGTAACCTACTGAACCCTTCATTTTTAGGATTCCGCATGGGAAGAGTATGCCCAGAGTGCTGGAAGTTGTAAAGGCATTTGTCTCCAGTTTTTCACGTCCTGAAGCAAATCTAAAAGCTGCACTGGCTCCTACCTCAGATGGGAGTTTCTTCACCGTTGGGGGACCGATCTTAGCCTTCTCCAAAATCTGCTTTACAGAATTCCCAGAAGTGGTCTGGATTCAAAGCTTCTCTATGAGGACGGGTGTGATTATATTATTTTCTAACTCAAACCGGTCATTCTCACCGCAGCATGACCCTTCTCTTAGCCAGCTGTCTTTTCCTCCTTCCCATATCTCCACTGTATTTCTAGATTTTTCTTCCAAAGCCTCCTTTCCTTTGGCAGCATCGTGGCTTAGTGGAAAGAGCACAGGCTTGGGAGTCAGGGGTCGTGGGTTCTCATCCTAGCTCTGCCACCTGTCAGCTGTGTGACTTTGGGCGAGTCACTTAACTTCTCTGTTTCTCAATTACCTCATCTAAAAAATGGGGTTTAAGACATTGAGCCCCAAGTGGGGCAACCTGTATCTACCCCAGTGTTCAGAACAGTGCTTGGGACATAGTAAGCGATGAACAGATACCATCATCATCATCATCTACTAAGACTTAATCTTTAAGAAATCCTTCTTGACCTACCCAGAATACACTAATTTGGGGAAGCCTGTTTACTTGTTTTGATGTGTGTCTCCCCCCTTTTAGGCTCTGAGCCCGTTGTGGGCAGGGATTGCCTCTACTGGTTGCTGAATTGTACTTTCCTAGCGCTTAGTACAGTGGTCTGCACTCAGTAAGCTCTCGGTAAATACGATTGAATGAACGAATTAATGAATGACAACAGAAATTGCACAGGCCTGGGAGTCAGAAGAAGCGGGCTCTAATCCTCGCTGACCTTGGACAAATCACTTCACTTCTCTGGGCCTCGGTTACCTCATCTGTAAAATGGAGACTAGGAGTGCGAGTCACTCGTGACAGGTACTGTGTCCAACCTGTTAACAATGTATCTATCCGAGGTTTTAGTACAGTGCCTTCAACATCATAGCACTTAACAAATACTATTTAAAAAAAGAAGGAAAATCCAAAGTGAGACACCCAAAGCAGAGAGACAAGCAGATCATCCTATCTCCAGCCCCTCACCTCCACACAAAACACACGCTTGTTTCCCTCTTCCACCTACAAGGAGTTTCTGTTTCATTTGGAAATGGACGGGCAACTACTGGAGGTTCTTGAGGAGTGAGGAAACATGGACTGAAAGCTTTCTTAGGAAAACGATTGGGGCAGCAGAGTGATGTATGGACTGGAGTGGGGAGAGACGGGAGGCAGGGAGGTCAGCAAGGAGGCTGATGCAGGAATCAAGGAAGGATAAGATAAGTGCTCGAATTAACAGTTTGAATGGAGAGGAAAGGGAGGGTTTTAGTGACGTTGTGAAGGTTGAACTGACAGGATTAGAATATAAGGGTTGAATGAGATAGAGAAAATAAGAATAATGCCAAGGTTACAGGCTTGTGCGGTAGAGAAGATGGTGGTGCTGTCTACAGTGACGAGAATGTCAGGGGGAGAACGAGCTTTGGGTGAGAAGGTGAGGAGTTCTATTTTGGACAATGATTTGGTGTCAGCTGGACATCCAGATAGAGATGCCTTGAAGGCAGGAGGGAATCTGTGTGCCTCAGTTACCTCTTCTGTAAAATGGGAAACAAGAGCGCGAGCCCCGTGTCGGACAGGGACGCTGTCGAACCTGATGATCTCATATCCAGCCCAGCGCTCGTCTCAGCGCCTGGCATGTAGTAAGTGCACAGATATCATACGAGGTTGCAGATAAGGAGAGCGATCAGGGCTGGAGACGGAGATGTGGGAATCATGTGCACAGAAATGGCAGTTGTTCTTTCCAAGTGCTTAGTACGGTGCTCTGCACACAGTAAGCGCTCAATAGATACGATTGAACGAAGTGGACACAAAAGAAACAAACACAGAACTGAGCTCTGAGGGACTCTCACAACTGGGACTCTACAACTGGCGGGGAGGAGGAGGAAGGAGAGGAGAATGAGTCAGGAAGAGACAGGAGGAGAATTGGAAGAGGACAGTGTCAGTGAAAGCAAAGTTGGATAAAGTTTCCAGGAGAAAGGGGTGGTGGAGAGTGTCGAAGGTAGCTGAGAGGTCGAGGAGGATTAGGATAAAATAGAAGCTGTTGGTTTTGGCAAGAAGGAGATCAGTGGTGATCTTCGAGAGGAGACGTGAGGTGGAGTGAAATGGATGGAAACTAGATTGGAGGGAGTTAGGAGAGAATCGGAGCAGAGGAAGTAGAGGCGGCATGTGTAAACAACCTGGTCAAGGAGTTTGGAGAGGGATAATAGAAGGGAGACGGGGTGAGAACTGAAGGAAGCCGTGGGAGTCAAGGGGTTTTTTAGAATAGAGGAGGCATGAACATGTTCGAAAGCAGCGGAGAAGAAGCCACTGGGAGAGTGAATAGTTGAAAATGGCAGTCAGGGCGGGAAGAGCAACAAAGGACAGATGAAATGATAATAATAAAAAAATCCAAAACAACGTGACAAACAACAGGTTCACAGAATAAGACACAGAAAGCAGTAGGGCCCTGTGGCGAGAAGAACAGTGGCTACAGTGGCCACCATTGCCTTACTGAGAGAAGCAGAAGCAGCGTGGCTCAGTGGAAGGAGCCCGGGCTTGGGAGTCAGAGGTCAGAGGTCATGGGTTGGAATCCCGGCTCTGCCCCTTGTCAGCTGTGTGGCTGTGGGCAAGTCACTTCACTTCTCTGTGCCTCAGTTCCCTCATCTGTAAAATGGGGGTGAATTGTGAGCCTCACGTGGGACAGCCTGATTACCCTGTATCTGCCCCAGCGCTTAGAACAGTGCTCTGCACATAGTAAGCGCTTATTAACAAATAACAACATTATTATTACCCACCTTCTAGGCTTCGTGGAGACCAACTGTTGCCTTTGTCCTTCCCACTGCAAATTTTCAAGGCATCATGGGAACGAGAGGCAGTGTGACCGAGTAGATAGGGCACAAACCCGAGAGTCAAATACCAAATTAACAAATACCAACATTATCATTATTATAATCATTATGGGGATTGAGACTGCGAGCCCCATGTGGGACAGGGACTGTGTCCAAACCAATTATCATAGGATGGTGTAATGAATAGAGCACAGGCCTGGGAGTCAGAAGGTCATGGGTTCTAATCCCCCTCTGCCACCTGTCTGCTGGGCACCCTTGGACAACTCACTTCACTTCTCTGGGTCTCAGTTCCCTCATCTGTAAAATGGGGATAGAGACTGTGAGCCCCATGTGGGACCGGGACTATGTCCAACCTGATAATGCTTGTATCCACCCCTGCTCTTGATACAATACCTGCCACACAGTAGATGTTTGATAAACCCCACCATTATTATTATTGTTATTAACCTGATTAACTTGTATCTACCTTAGTGCTTTGCACAGTGTCTGGTACATAGTAAACTTTAACAGATACCATAAAAAAATGAGTCCCTGGGGTGGATGGAGGGGCTCAACTTGGGGTGTGGGGAGAGCCTCGCTGTCTGGAGGGGTGCGACCCCGGCAACGTGCTGCTGTTGCTACTGGTGTTGTGGCACAGCGTCAACGTCTTCCAAATCTCCTTGAGCCAAAAGCCGATTTATTATTTTAATGCCATCGAGACGTTTGCGACCCATAACGACGCCATGGACACAGCTCTCCCAGCACCCCCACCTCCATCTGCAATCGTTCCGGTGGTGCATCCGGTGGTAAAATTACGGATGAGGTTGACCGTTGTCCCCTTCCACACAGCAGACTGGAGTCTCCACCCTCGATTCTCTCCCCCACGCCACTGCTGCCCAGCACGGGTGAGTTTTGACTCGTAGCAGACGGCCTTCCACTGGCTAGCCACTGGCCAAGCTAGGAATGGAACGGCCAGGCCTCTGCTTGACTCTCCCTCCTGTAGCCGAGACTGGTAGAGGACCGGAAACTCTACACTTGCCACCCTGAGAGGCGTCACATGCTAATTGGACGGGGATTATTTCAAAAAATTAGCCCTAGGCACCAGAGTAGTATATTAGTATAATTAGTATGATATAGTACGTTATCACTAAAAGAAAATTCGTGAAGAATTGATTAAAGACATTTCCTGTTTTCAACAGAAAGTATGTCAGTCAACCGTATTTAGGATTTCAAGTACCATCTCTCCTTGTCTATGACTAGACAATTACTCCCATTATGATAGGTTGGTTTTTATATAGCACTTTTATTCCAAAGCATTCTCCTATTACTTATTTTATTTTTGCCCCAACGATAACTCTGTGAGGCAGATATTATGATCCCCATTTTGCAGATGAGAAAGCTGAGTCCCAGCAAGGTTAAGTTAATCACACAGCAGGCCGGGGGCGGAGCCGATGATCAAACCCCGGGTTCTCTGGTTTCTAGACTGGTAGTCTTTCACGACATTAGATGGTATTTATTAAGTGCTTACTGTGTGCAGAGCACTGTTCTAAGCGCTTAGGCACTGTACAAAGACATGTTGCATCCCTGGTCTGAGCTTGACCCCACAGAAGCAGCTCTGAAGTTACTTACAGGCCTTTAATGATGACTACAGGAAGAATCTTCTTAAGGTTTGGGGTTGTTTTTTTTTAATGGTTTTTATTAAGCGATTACTATGTGCCAGACACTGTTCTAAGTGCTGGAGTAGATACATAATCCGGTTGAACTCGGGCCCTGTCCCACAGTCTTAATCCCCACTTTACAGGTGACATAATGAGGCAAAGAGAAGTTAAGTGACTGACCCAAGTTCACACAGCAAAGTGGTGGAGCTGCGTGGCTCAGTGGAAAGAGCCCGGGCTTTGGAGTCAGAGGTCATGGGTTCGAATGCCGGCTAGGCCACTTGTCAGCTGTGTGACCGTGGGCAAGTCACTTCACTTCTCGGTGCCTCAGTTACCTCATCTGTAAAATGGGGATTAAGACTTTGAGCCCCACGTGGGACGACCTGATTCCCCTGTGTCTATCCCAGCGCTTAGAACAGTGCTCGGCACATAGTAAGCGCTTAACAAATACCAACATTATTAGAACCCAGTTCCTTTATACTCCCCGGCCTGTGCTATAAACTCTAGGCAACAGGCTTCTTCCATGATCGCATGTACTCTAAACATGGGAACCCAATGCACCCCAACTCAGTTTCAGTGAATAATTACAATAATGACAACAATTATGGTATTTGTTAAATTCTTACTATGCGCCAGGCACTATACTAAGAACTGGGGTGGATACAAGCAAAGCGGGTTGGACACGGTCCCTGTCCCACATAGGGCTCACAGTCTCAATCCCCATTTTGCAGATGAGGGAACTGAGGCTCAGAGAAGTGAAGTGACTTGCCGAACATCACACAGCAGGCAAGTGGTGGAGCCGGGATTAGAACTCATGAACCTTCTGACTCTTAGGCCTGTGCTCTACCCACTGAGTCCAGCATCTTCTCTTAGTTTCACCTAGTGAAAAAATGAGCAAAGTGCCATGCTATTATTTTTATTTTTCTTCTTATCATTCTTCTTCTTATTATCACTGTGTTTATTAAGCACTTACTATATAATGTTGGTATTTGTTGAGCTCTTACTACTTGCAGAGCACTGTTCTAAGCGCTGGGGTAGATACAGGGAAATCAGGTCGTCCCATGTGAGGCTCACAGTCTGAATCACCATTTTACAGACGAGGTAACTGAGACACAGAGAAGTGAAGTGACTTGTCCGCAGTCACACAGATGACAGGTGGCCGAGGCTGGATTCGAACCCATGACCTCTGACTCCCAAGCCCGGACTCTTTCCATTGAGCCACGCTGCTTCTCTAATGACTACTGTATGTCAACCCAGTTCTAAGTGATGGGGTAGATACATATTAAGCAGGTCAGAGACCGCCATTCTCCCTCACAGTCGAAGCCTAATATTAGGTGGGAGCACATGTATTGATTCCCCATTTTACAGACGGGGGAACTGAGGCACAGAGCAGTGAAACGACTTGCCCCAGGTCACCCAGCAAATGACAGAGACGGGATACGACCCAGGTCCTCTGTCTCGCCGGCCCGGCCTCTTTCCTCTAGGTCAAACTCTTTCTCAGGCAGCCAAATTCTGCCTGCTTTTCTCTGGGGTTGGGTTTGGGTGAGTCAGTCAAACCTATTTCTTGAGCGCTTACTGTGTGCCACGCACTGTACTAGTCACTTGGGAGAGCACAGTTGGACAATAAACAGACACATTCCCTGCCCTCAGCGAGCCTGCAGTCTAGAGGAGATGAGAAAGAAGGGTTTGAGTTAGGTGAACAGAAAAAATAAGCAGGGAGCCGTCTTCCTTCCTGTCCCTCATTGCCATGGAGAATATTTATTTCCATGGAAGCAGACGAGGATAGGCGCTACCTTTGGAAGATTTGGATCAGGGTGGGAATTCCTAGAGGGCTCCTGCCTGAAGCAATAAGGAACCTATGGGCCTTTCTCTCCCAGGAGAACTGAATTACTACTTTTGCAGCAGCGTGGTTCAGTGGAAAGAGCCTGGGCTTGGGAGGTAGAGGTCATGGTTCGAATCCCTGCTCTGCCACTTGTCAGCCGTGTGACTGTGGACAAGTCACTTCACTTCTCTGGGCCTCAGTTCCCTCATCTGGAAAATGAGGATGAAGACTGTGAGCCTCACGTGGGACAACCTGATCACCCTGTATCTACCCCAGCGCTTAGAACAGTGCTCTGCACCTAGTAAGCGCTTAACAAATACCAACATTATTATTTTTATTATTATTACTTCATTGTTGGTTTGGGAATTCACCCTATTACGCTCTCCTTGTATTATATCAACATCCTTGAACCTTTTCTGACAGGGCGGTGTGTGATTCTATTTACTTGCCATTGTTTTTACGAGATGTTCTTCCCCTTGACTGTATTTATTGCCATCGTTCTTGTCTGCCCGTCTCCCCCGATTAGACCGTAAGCCCGTCAAGCGGCAGGGACCGTCTCTATCTGTTGCCGACTTGTTCATTCCAAGCGCTTAGTACAGTGCTCTGCACATAGTAAGCGCTCAATGCATACTATTGAATGAATGAATATTATGAGCATGCACTAAATATCATTACTATTCAGAGAGGGGTTAGCTGACAATGAGTCGATTCCAGGAAGGGAATGGGTCAATTCCAGGTGGTTGGAGACAGGGTCAAGAAGAAAAGGAGTCTGGGAGATGAGTGTTACTACTGACTGAGGCATGACAGAAAATTCCTTTCACAATGTGTTTATATAAAGATAGTGCCTTGTGGTGAAGCAGCGTAGCCTAGTGGAAAGTTCATGGCCTCGGAATCAGGGGATCTGGGTTCTAATCCCGACTCTGCCGCTTACCCGTTGTGTGACCTTGGGTAAATCATTTCACTTCCTCTATGCCTCAGTTTCCTCATGTGCAGACTGGGGATTCGATACCTGTTCTCCCTCCGACCTGTGAGCCCTGTTTGGGATGGGAATTATGTATACCCTATCTTCTATATACCCCAGAACTTAGTAAGATGCTTGGCACGTAGTAAGCGCTGAAATATTATTATTATTAATGGGCTTTTAGGTTCATCTCCCTGATGACGGGAGCTGTGTCTTTTACTTTCCCAACTTCAGTACAACGCTCTGGACAGAACAGGCATTCATTAAATAGCATTGCATGAATGAAAGAATTGATTATATAATAATAATGATTATTATATGAATGCAATAATAATACTGTCCAACCCTTAGCTTGTATCTACCCAAGCGCTTAAGACAGTACTTAACAGTGCTTGGCCAGAAGCGGGGACATGGGCAAGGAGTCAGTGTCAAGAAAGATGAGATTGAGGTACATCTAGAAGGTTGACATTAGAGGAGCAAAGTACAGGTTGGGTCGTAGTAGGAAATCGGTGAGACAAGATTGAAGGGGGAGAACTGATTGAGTGCCTTACATCGATCAGTCCATCACTAGTATTTATTGAGTGATTACTGTGTGCTGAACACTGGAACAAGGGCCATGCACAGCCCTTAGTTCAGACAGTTTCTACTTCTTGAGCATCTATGGTGTTAGTATGAGTTAATTTTGTAGTACGTATTGTTGAAATAACATAGAGAACTAAAGAGCTAATAAGACGATTATTAAACTGTGGTCATGAAAATGTAAGAGTTCTTCTATAATGGGAGAGGTTGCATCTTGGAATCCTAATTGAAGACTGTAGGCTGAACACTGGAAGTGTTTGAGTGTTTGGAAAAATACAACAGAGCAGAGTCGGTAGACACATTCCCTGTTCATAGTGAGCTTACACTCTAGAGGGGGAGAAAGACAATGATATGAATAAAGAAATTAGGGATATGTATCTAAGTGTCTTTGGGCTGAGGGAGGATTGAATACAGGGTACAACTCCAATTGCAGGGACAATGCAGAAGGGAGAGGGAGAAGAGGAAATGAGGATTTAGTCAGGGAAGGCTTCTTGGAGGAGGTGGGTCTTCACTAAGGCTTTAATGGTAGGGAGAGTCACTGTCGGATAAGGAGAGGGAGGGCGTTCTAGGCCAGAGGCGGGACGTGGGCGAGAAGTCGGCAGTGAGATAAACGAGATCGAGGCACAGTGAGCAGGCTGGGTCTAGATTAAATTTCTTTTCAAAGCTGATGATATAATGTTGGTATTTGTTAAGCGCTTACTATGTGCAGAGCACGGTTCTAAGCGCTGGGGTAGACACAGGGGAATCAGGTGGTCCCACGTGGGGCTCACAGTCTTAATCCCCATTTCACAGATGAGGTAACTGAGGCCCAGAGAAGTGAAGTGACTTGCCCACAGTCACACAGCTGACAAGTGGCAGAGCTGGGAGTCGAACCCATGACCTCTGACTCCCAAACCCGGGCTCTTTCCACTGAGCCACGCTGCAAATGACCCTGCTTGATAGAGCCGTGGATGGACAACCATTGAAGGTTTTTGAGGGAGAGGAGCGATGTGTATCGGACAGCTTTTTTAGAAATAGGATCTGGGCAGCAGAGTGAATAATGACTGAAGAGGGAAGGATAGGAGATAGAGAGGTCTTCTAGGAAGCTGATGCAGTAGTGAGAGAAGGGATATAGTAAGTGCTTGGATCAGCACGATAGCAGTTTGGATGCAGAGGAAGGGTTGGATTCTAGAGATGTCGTGAAGGAAGGACAAAAAGGCTTTGGTGACAGACAGGATATGTGGAAATTAAACTGGAATTCACTCCTCATTTTATAGATGAAGAAAGTGAGGTACAGAGAAGTTGAGTGACTTGGCCAAAACAATTCGACAAGCAAATGGTAGAGTTGGCATAAGAACTCAGGTCTTGACTTGCCCAAGGCCACTCGACTGGCATGTGGTAGAGTCGGAATTAGAATCGGGGTCTTCGGACTTTGGAATTTAGAATCTTGTGCTTTTTCCTCCCCTTGTGGGCAGGGAACATTTCTACCAACTCGCTTGTACTCTCCCAAATGCTTAGTACAGTGTTCTGCACACAGTAAGAGCTCATTAAATGCCATCAATTGATTGATCGATTGATTCTCACCAAGCCACTCTGCTTCCACGCCTTCCTCTTAGGAAAACATATTCACCTCATTTTATGTCTTAATCCTCCTCTGAGCCATCTTCTTAAATCCCAGCTCAAGCGCATTTTAGGCGGAAGGCCAAAATCCATGATCTTACACATACCAAGAAATATAACCCCTTTGCTCTCTTTTTAATTCCAGGAGAGAGTTCAAAATTGCTCTTCCAGAAAACAACACACACACTCCTCCACAAATTCTTTCCAGCTTGATTTATGATCTTTCCATTCTAATTCTCTTTCAACTTAGATATTCGGTTCTGAAGTAAGACCAAAATTTCTGAAAAATAAGCATCTCCCCTAATCCTACTTCAAAAACCTTTCCTGACTAAGTATAACTTCCACCCTTTAAATTGGTTTATAATTGACTGTATAAAATATCACAGAGCCTAAAAATACCTTTTCAGGCGAAGCACATCTATCACACTTAGTGTATGGACTTCCAGTGCTGACCGTGAAAAGTCCTGTATATGAAATGTCTTTCTTTGCTCTTTCCTTCCTCGCCCATTTGCTCTCCGATTCCCCATTGTCCCCAAACTCTGTGAATCTCCCAGAAGCCGTGCTGAAATTTTTATTCTACTTTTTACTTCTTTGACTCTCCGTGCATCGTTGGGTAGTGCGCTGCCAAGGTAGTGTAATTCAGAGATATTATTCCATTCTGTGTTACATTTCCTGAGCGTAGGCTGGAATGAATTTTCAGCTTTCTTCATGCATGTTAGTAATCCCATAGATGACAGTTCTGGGAAGCATTCTGTAATAATTTGCAACTTTTCTTCATTTGTCTCAAAAGCAAGACTGCCAGCATGAAAAGGGGCCTGTTTGGCTCTCATAAAGGGTTTTGATGGGAGTTGTCTTCTCTTGAGCAAATTTCCTGATGGGTTAATAATATTTTCTGACTGTCCTTCATTAAAGCTGAACCACAGAGACCGGCTTTACTTTGACAATGATGGGGAAAGGTAAGGTACGTTCAACTCGGCTTGGCCTAACCATACTTTCACCTATAGATTAGCCTAAGGAGCCCAGTGAATTTTTCAGGGTAGCTGATCATAACTAGTTTGACTAGTTAAATATACCCAAAACCTTGGACTGTAGGTGGGGTCACCTGTTTTTGAAAGATTTCTGGAAACAGTATAAATATCTTGGTATCGCAAGCTGAACTTTTCTGATATTTGGATAGAGTTTGAGACGGGGAGTGAGGAGAGCTGGATTCTAATCTCAGCTCTGCCACTTGCCTGCTGTGTGACCTTGGGCAAGTCACTTAACTTCTCTGTGCCTCGATTTCCTTAATCTCCCTCCCCCTTAGCCCGTTAACCCCCAGTGGAACAGGAACTGTATGGAATGCGGTCAGCTCCCTAGCATTAAAGCAATACTCACAGCTATTTAGTTCCACTGGACAGGATATAGGAGGAGAAAGGATGACAGCAAGATACCTGAGCGGCTCGTGCTAGGAAAGATGAGGATAGTCACACGCAAGCAGGGAGATGGCCTCCTCCAAGAGGCCTTCCCAGACTGAGCTCCCCTTCTCCCTCTACTCCATCTACCACCCCCCCTTCACCTCTCCGCAGCTTTTCCCCTCATCTCCCTCTGCTCCTCCCCCTCTCCCTTGTCATCCCCTCAGCACTGTACTCGTCCGCTCGACTGTATATATTTTCATTACCCTATTTATTTTGTTAATGAGATGTACATCGCCTCGATTCTATTTAGTCGCCATCGGTTTTTACGAGACGTTCTTCCCCTCGACTCTATTTATCACCATCGTTCTCGTCCGTCCGTCTCCCCCGATCAGACCGTGAGCCCTTCAAACGGCAGGGACCGTCTCTATCCGTTGCCGACTTGTTCGTTCCAAGCACTTAGTACAGTGCTCCGCACATAGTAAGCGCTCAATAAATACTACTGAATGAATAGAACAAGCGCAGTAGAGTCACATAGCAGACAAGTGGAAGAGCCAGGAATAGAAACCAGGTTCTCTGACTCCCAGCCCTGTGCTCTTAAGACTAGGCCAAACCATGGAGCCAACGGAGCTGTCTCTACTGTTCCCACTGTGTCTTTCAGGCCACAGCAGCATGGTGTAGTGGCTAGAGCACGGGCCCGGGAGTCAGAAGGTCATGGGTTCTAATCCCAACTCCGCCACTTGTCGGCTGCGTGAGCACTGTGAGCCTCAGTTACCTCATCTATAAGAAGGGGATTAAGACCGTGAGCCTCATGTGGGTCAGGGACTGTTTCCAACCTGATTAACCTGTATCTACCCCAGTGCTTAGAACCGCACTTGGCACGTAGTAAGTGCTTAACAAGTACCATAATTATTATTATTATTAAACAGGCACTACTTTGAGAAGGAGCTGGTCTTTGAACAGCTCCCAGCCACTCCGTCGGTTCAGCAGGCATTTCTGCCTCTTTTTTCTTCTACGTTCAGGTCCAGAAGTAGCCCGACTTCTGTTTACGGTAGGAGGAAGCAAGGGAAAGGCCCGAGAGAAAAAGAACAGAGTAAAGGAACAGGCCTCACCAGTCCAAACTAATCTGTCCGGTGCCAAAGCGGTACCCATTAGCATACTCCATCTTGTAGAGGAGGATTGGATTTCCGAGCAAGGCAGTTTTGAATTTTCGTCTGTGCCCAATTTAAAAGTGCAAATTGTACAGAAAGTTTCCATCTCAGTCCACATCCCAGCACAAGACGGACATTTTCAGTTCTGTTTGCTCTAGGCCAGTGGGTGGCTTTAATTCGGTTTCCCCTCGCTTCCCCAACTCCCCACTCATGCCAAGAGAAAAGAAGGAAAAAGTCGCAGGAGCTTCTACTCCCGGGCCGATTTGGGAAGCCATCCGATATGGGTTCGGTTCCCCGGCTCCTCACCCCCCCGCTCCGTTCTGCGGATCGCTCTCACGCCCCTTCTAATGGCTCCCTCGGATGTTCCAACCTGCCGGAGCGGGAAAATAGGCACGAAAAGATACAGCGAGAAGTCTGCAGGCTGCACAGAGGGGCCATTCTTCGGTAACGGAGGAGGAAAGGCAATCATAAAATTTTGAAAAATTATGCAACGACTTTGTACTTATTGCCCATCTGTATTCATTACAATGATCTACTTCATAGACGTATAAATAGAACTGGCACGCAACAACTATGCAGTTTGCTTCCAGACGGGGCCCCGGACTCCAGGAACTGAAATTCAATTACAGGCCCTAATAAAGAAAGAACACAAAAATGCTCACAGCATCTGTCAATACATTTGTCCAATGTGCCGCCACATTTCTCCTTTCGCTCTCCTCCGAACACCTTTTTTTTTTTCCACAGACTTCTCCTGGAAATAAGGTTACCGGGTTGATCATCTTGGGATGTTGGGTAATTCCAACAGGCTTACACTCTGCCTGCTCTGTAAGCATTAAGCCCTATAAATCACACCTTCTGAATATGCCCTGGCCTTAATGCTCTCCAAATGCAAGACCCACACAAACTAAGACCATAAAATACCACTGAAAAGAGAAGGTTTTAAAACATGCTTTCAGCTCAAGGGGACGTAGAGCGTTTTTCATCACGCTTGGATAGGGGAGGTCTCTCCGATTCGACGGCCGGTGTTCTGTTTTTGTTTTGGTAATGGCAGTTGTGGAATTTGACAAGTGCTTATTATGTGCCAGGTACTGTACTAAGCACTGGGGTGGATGCAAGCAAATTGGGGTTGGGCACAGTCCCCGTCCCACGTGGGGCTCACGGTCTCAATCCCCATTTTACAGATGAGGTCGCTGAAGCACCGAGAAGTGAAATTATTGAGTGCTTACTATGTGCAGAGCCCTGTACTAAGCACTTGGAATGTACAATTCGGCAAGAGATAGAGACAATCCCTGCCCAGTGACGGGCTTACAGTCTAATCGGGACTGGACCAAGGTCACAGAGTAGAAAAGTGGAAGATCCAGGATTAGAACTCACGACCTCTGACTTCCAGGCCCTTGCTCTATCCACTACATTGGCAAACCTCTCTTCAGCTCCTTGAGATGAAGAAGCCAACCGAGTGAGGCAATGAGCCATTCCATTTCCTTCTGTAATTACAATAATAATAATAATTATGATATTTGTTAATCGCTTACCATGAGCTAGGCACTGCACTAAACACTGGGGTGGATTCAAGCAAACTGGGTTGTTCACAGTCTCTTGTCCCACGTGGGGCTCACGGTCTCAGTCTTCATTTTATAGATGAGGGAACTGGGCCCAGAAGTGAAGTGACGTGCCCAAGGTCACACAGCAGACAAGTGGAGGAACCGGGATTAGAACCCATGACCTGCTGACTCCCAAGCCCATACTCTATCCATTACACCATGCTGCCTCTGCATGTAATCAAGTAAATAGCATGTAATCAAGTAAATACACCGACTGAGGAGGTCTTTCTCCTAAAATTCTCCTAAGAGAAGCAGTGTGGCTTAGTGGATAGAGCACAGCCCTGGGAGTCAGAAGGACCTGGGTTCTAATCCCAGCTCCACCACGTGTCTGCTGTGTGCCCTGGGGCAAAGTCACTTCACTTCTCTGGGCCTCAGTTACCTCATCTGTAAAATGAGGATTAAGAGTGTAAGCTCCATGTGAGACCGGGACCGTGTCCAACCTGATTAACTTGTGTCTACCCTAGTGCTTAGAACAGTGCTTGACATTAAGTAAGTGCTTAAGTACCATTATTATTATTTTTATGACATCAGTACATTCCCAGGCCCATTTGCGATTGGGCCTGCTCATCGGGAAAGCATTTAGAAAACACAGCAGCTGAAAATGTACCGAGGGATAGCTATTTCCCATCAAAATATTCCCCCAATGAAATTCTTCTGACCGACGTCTGTTACTGCTTTGGAAAGTTCGGTGTCAAATATTCGGCCTTACTCATTTGAAAATCACATGCAGGTTCTTGGGGAGAGTGCTTTCCAGGCTGGGACCTGCCTCAGAAGCCCTGGGAGTGAAGGTGTGTGGGTGGAAGAAGAGAAACGTGCTCCTCCCGGGACCCGCTCTCATCCGAGCGGAAAAGAGCAGAGCCGCACGGGAATCCTTCTCGTGAGGCCCCTCAGGACCCCTGGGCCCAGAGACCAATCTCTAGACTAACCTGGCCTCTTGAAACTCCCACCCTCCTCCAAAAGCTACCAATGACGGGATGGTCTTCGGGATGTCGGACGTTGGTCGTGGAGCAAAAAGGGCGGAAAAGAGGCGTAAAAGGAGGATTCGGCTTCTATCTGCTACAGAATTTTTTTTTCTTTCTAGAGCAAAATAAACAAGGGATTTACATAATCAGTAAAGCATGTTAACCAATTGAAGTTATGAGGGCATTATACAGTATGTTTCTTAAGCCTATAAACCACAATGAAAAAAACAGCGTGCTATTGAATAATCACTAAGGGTCTGACAGAAACCCACAAAAATCCAGGAAATATAGTTAAGGCTGAAACTGTGTCCTTAACTCACCTCAGATTTAGCAAGGGGGGGGGGAGAAAAAAAATCACAGCATGTGTGTGATTAACTGCTGTTTGGAGGTCTCAGCACAACATGTAACCATCAAGCCAATTAGCAAAGGGGCTTGAAATCTTGACTCCATTTCCTGGTTTGATGGATTTTAAGTGAGATTCCTGGACGGTTATTAAAAGGAAAGGAAAAACCAACCCAAAAAGACAAAAACCCACCATTTCTCATAAACTCTCGAGGGCTATGACAGGCTCAGAATGTAGCAGCTCTTCATGTCCATGCATGAGTATGTTTGCCGTTCTGCCGCAATATATTTCAACGCGCACCGACTCAAAATAGAAGCCATTAGAGTTTATGGACCCATTTTAAAAACATCTTTGAAATGTATTTCTCAATAGGTAGCCAATATTTTAGTGCCATTTTAACCTGTTGAGTGAGTCTTATTAAGTCCTCTTTAAAAGTCATTCTCCCTAGAGTATCTTTGATGACCTTCCTGGAGCTAATGAATACCATTTTCTCACTTCCCGCCCCTTTAAAAATCATTGAAAGCAAATGTGAAGGTTTTAAGAGTTGGATTGTGCGTCTCCGAAGCTTAAGTTTCTATTTAACCGACTCGCAAGGTAGGAGGAAAAGCTGTTACATTGCCTTGGCCCCTCTTCCCCCGAAATGGTCCCATTAGGTAGGTCGGGATCGTGAATTAATTTAAATGTGTAAATGACTATGTTCGACTCCTGTAATTAGGAGTTAATAAAGTCCATAAAGGAAATCATAACTCAGCCCCGGGAATGTAGAGGCGGCATTAACGGTGGGAGGTTTGGCTTCCGAGCCGGTCTTCGGAGGACTAAGAATTTTCTTTAAGGGCAGAGGCCTGGGGTCCCCTTTCTCCTGGCCTGTTGGCCACCCCGATTTGCTCCTTTAATAGAGTAACAGCCGCTGGTTTTGTTCTAGATGGTCGGGGGAATGACTACTCAAAAATCCGGAATCACCTTGGCTCCGGAAGCCGTGCCTGGAGTCTTCCATGATTCTAGTCCTCTAGACGGTAGGCTCTGCATGGGCTTGGAACGTGTCCACTAATTCTGTTCTACTATACTCAACCAAGTGCTTAGTACAGTGCTCTGCCCATAGGTAGCGTTCGATAAATACCCTTTGATTGATTCCATGTAGGTTTCCAGAAGATACGCGGAGTCACTTGCAGGATTCGATCATTTTCCCTCCAACGATTCCCACCACACACAAAGGTAGCATTCGTTCATATAGAGGAACAGCGTGGCCTAGTGACAAGAGCCCGGGCTTGGGAGTCAGAGGATGTGGCTTCTAATCCCGCTCCGCCTCTTGTCTGCTGTGTGACCTTGGGCAAGTCACTTCATTTCTCTGGGCCTCAGTTACCTCCTCTGTAAAATGGGGATTTAAATGGTGAGCCCCAAGTGGGACAACCTGATTACCTTGTATCTACCGCAGTGCTGAGAACAGTGCTTAGCACATAGGAAGCGCTTAACAAATACCATAATTATCAATTCTTATTATTCTCCAACATCTGTGGCATTAAGACACACAGTAAGTATTTTCTGTGAACACATAGGCAAATGTGTGCATATATGTGACTATATTTTTGTCTGAGGTTGTTTCATTGAAATTGTTTCACAATTTCCCTTAAATTGTTTCTTCTGTCCTCCTTGCTCTTGGTTTTCCATCTTTAGTATTGTTGTTATTCTCGTATAGCACTTGCTAAGTGCTTAATATGTATCCTACTAAGATACAAGTTAATCGGGTCAGATACAGTCTCTGTCCCACCGGGGGTTTAAATTCTAAGTCAGATGGATGGAGAGCAGGTATCAGCCCCTCATTTTACATAAGAGGAAACTGAGGCACTGTGAGATGAAGTGACTTGCCCAAAGTCACACAACAGACAAGAGACGGAGCTGGAATTAGAACCCTGGTGCTTCCGACCCCCAGGCCCGTGCTCTACACACTAGGCGACGCTGCTTCTCACATAAATCCGTGTAAATAACCCCCTTTTTATTTTATTATCATTCTTGCTCAAACAAGTCTCTACCTATGGTGAAATTTACCCACGGGTGCACTTGTGGCTGAAATAGCCAAGTGTGAGTCCCAGTCCCAGCCACACTTAGGATATACGGATTCTCTCTCGACTTCTGCAGTTTTTAGTGTTTGCAGGCCTGATGGTGTTTTCCCTTTCCCTTCCTTGTTTTACAATCCCTACAGGGTTCCTGCTTGAAGGGAGTAGCTCCTTTCTTGTTTGCGGTATCCTATCTGTTAAATCAACTCCTAGTTTTTAACTGGGAGGCAGTATTGTCTGAAATTCTGTTTTACTGTTTCCCTTAAAGGGCTTCTTCTGCCCTCCTTGCTGTTTTCCCTTTCGCTTCCTTGTTTTACAACTTCTACAGGGTTCCTGCTTGAACGGAGTAACTCCTTTCTCCTTTGCAGTATCCTATCTGTGAAATCAAAGCCTAACTTTTAACAGGGAGGCAGCGTGGTCTGAAGTCATGTTTTACTGTTTCCCTTAAATCACTTCCTCTGTCCTCCTTGCTCTCAGTTTTTCAACTTCAGCAGTAGAACTAATAATTAATAATTATGGTATTTGTTAAGCGCTTAGTAAGTGCCGTGCACAGTTCTAACCACTGGGTTGGATTCAAGTTACCTTCTCTATCCCACTCGGGGTTCGCAATTTAAATAGGAGAGGGAGCAGGTATCTCCTTCCATCCCCACAGCACATATGTACATAACTGCATATATTTCATTCATTCAATTATATTTATTGAGCGCTTACTGTGGGCAGAGCACTGTAATTTATTTATTTATATTAACGCCGGTGTCCCGCTCTAGACTTTGAGCTTGTTGTGGGCGGGAATATGTCCATTTGTTATTATACTGTACACTCCCAAGCACTTAGGATGGTGTTTGCACACAGTAAGCGCTCAATAAATGCGATTGAATGATTGAATTGAATCCTCATTTTTCAGTTGAGGAAACTGAAGAACTGAGAAGTGGGGTGACTAGCCCAAGGTCGCAGAGCAAGCTAGCGGCAGAGCAGGGTTTAGAATCCTAGTCCTCTGGTTCCCAAGCAAGTTAGTTAGACCATGCTGTTTCCTTAGTGGTGGTAATAGTGATATGATTTTAGTTATATAAAGGTATATGTTAAGCACTATGTGCCAGGCTCTAAGTGCTGGGGTAGATACAAGCTAATCACTTTGAACACCGTCCCTGTCCCACGTGAGGCTCAGCATCTTCATCCCCATTTTACAGATGAAGGAACTGAGGCCCAGAGAAGCGAAGTAATAATGATTGTGGCATTTGTTAAGCACTTACTATGTGCCAAGCACTGTTCTAAGCGCTGGGATAGATACAAGGCAATCAGGTTGTCCCACGTGGGGCTCACGGTCTCAATCCCCATTTTCCAGATGAGGTAACGGAGGCACAGAGAAGTTTAACACCTTGCCCAAGGTCGCGCAGTAGATAAGTGGCGGAGCTGGGTTTAGAATCCAGGTCCTTCTGACTCCCAGGCCTGGGCTCTATTCTCCAGGTTACTCTATACCACATGAGAAGCAGCACAGTGTAGTGGAAAGAGCACAGACCTGGGCGACAGAAGGTCATGGGTTCTAATCCTGACTCTGCCACTGCTCCGATGTGTGAACTTGGGCAAGTCACTTCACTTCTCTGGGCCGCAGTTGCCTCATCTGTAAAATGGTGACGACTGTGAGCCTCACGCGGGACAACCTGATTACCTTGTATCTCCCCCGGCGTTTAGAACAGTGCTTGGTATATACTAAGCGCTTAACAAATAGCATAATTATCATTATTATTATTGTTATTATTAGGCATCAGCCTGTCACAATATCCAGAAGGGCTGCCAATTGCACCCTGGTAGTAATAGGAGTAATATTAGCACGGAGGAAGAGGAAGAGAAGGAGGAGGAATAATAATAATTATGGTTCTTGTTAAGTGCTTGCTATGCGCCCAACACTGTATTAAGCACTGGCACAGATTCAAGATAATCTGGTCCCACATGGGTTTCGCAGTCTAAGTAGGAGGAAGCAGAGGTATCGCGTCCCCATTTTGCAGATGAGGGAACTCAGATTTGCAGATAAATTAAATGACTTGCCCTAGGTGTCAAAGTAGGCAAGAGGCAGAGCCGGAATTAAAATAAGGATCCTCTGACACCCAGGCTTCTAGTCTTTAGTAGTGATAGAGAAGCAACGTGGTTTAGCTGATAGAGCAAAGGTCTGGGAGTCAAAATGACCTGGCTACTAATCCCGGCTCAGCCACGTGTCTGCTGGGTGACCTTGGGTAAGTCGCTTAACTCCTCTGGGCCTCTGTTACCTCATTTGTAAAATGGGAGTTAAGAGCGTGAGCCCCATGTGAGACAGGGACTGTGTCCAGCTGATTCACTTGGATCTACCCCAGCGCTTAGAATGGGGCTTGGCGCAAAGTAAGTGCTTAACAAGTACCATAATATAATAATAATGATAGTAGCTGTTGGTAGTAGGCAGTCTTATAAGCAGGGAGTCAAGTCAAATTACTTAGGATGCTAAGCAGTGGACTGGACCATATCATCCAAAGAGCCGACTTTCCTCTTCATCAGTATAAAGGAAGGTTTGACTTCCCTCAGAATTCTCAACCAAGAAATCATACAACGCTGCCTCCGCCCTGTAGGAACATGCAGTCCTCGAACATGATGTACTTATAATGAAAATGATAATGATGACATTTGTTAAGCGCTTACTCTGTGTTGGGGTGGATATGAGCTAATCGGGTCGGACGCGGTCCCTGTTCCATGTCGGGCTCACAGTCTCAATCCCCGTTTTACAGATGAGGAAACTGAGGTCCAGAGAAGTGAAGCGACTTGTCCAAGGTCACGCAGCAAAGTGGCAGAGCAGGGATTAGAACCCACGACCTTCTGATTCCCAGGCCCGTGCTCTATCCGCTACTCTATTCCCCCTCACCAGAGGTGAAGGGAGATTGGCTCATTCGCTGTAAATAACCCGCTTGTGCAGAGCTCTCTTTCGGCCGACGCTAACATAAATGCCTCCTAGATATACAACCTCTCCTGTTTATCTTGCTCCAGGTAGAGATAATTGAGATTCTGCAAATCACAAGAGATTCATTCAACCGTATTTATTGAGCGCGTACTGAATGCAGAGCACTGTAGTAAGCTCTTAAGAGATGCTTGGGGATTGGCAAATGAGCTGCAAATCACATCGGGGCAGATTCTCCCCCGATTAGACCGTGAGCCCGTCAGAGGCCAGGGACCGTCTCTATCTGTTACTGATTTGTCCATTCCCAGCGCTTAGTACAGTGCTCTGCACGTAGTAAGTGCTCAATAAATACTATTGAATGAAAGAATGAATTCTCCTGCGACAGTCTGCAAGCTTTGGGGCTTCATGCAGGAAATATGGCAGGAATAGCTTCTTGCGGTATGTCTTGTCTGGCCAAATCCAGGAAGTACTGAACTTATTAACATTTAGAAACCAAGCCTTTTTTATTTTTTCACTTTCATTCAAGCCGTATTAAGGGTAGAGGTTTGAATTTTCTTCTCATTTGATCTGAGCCCATACCCCAGAAAGTTATTTTTGTAGAGTCGCCCAAATGGGCTACATCCTTAGAATGGGGCTCCTGACAATCGTCAAATTTAGCCCGGACTCAGGGCCTGAAGGAAACCCCTCCCTTTTCCTTACAATTTATCATTTTGCTGTGTTTCCGTGGGAGTCTGCATTTATGGGTGTGATTTGTAAGCTCCTCTCAGGAATGTAAGCTCATTAGGAGCGGGGAATGTATCTGTTTATTGTTGTATTGCACTCTCCCAAGCGCTGAGTATAGTGTTTTGCATACGGTACGTGCTCAATAAATATGATTGAATGAATGAATGGATTTGAGGGGAGTCCAACACGTAGAAGAATTGAGCAGAATGAATAGAAGTGTTCGTCCCACCCTGCTCTCCCCCAGAAGGACTGGTTCTGATCCACTCTGGACAAGCATGGGAGAAACAGCATGCTGTGATGGGTAGAGAATGGGCCTGGGAGACAGAAAGTCATGGGTTCTAAACCTGTCTCCACGACTTGTCTGCTGTGTGACTTTGGACAAGCCACTTCACTTCTCTGGGCTTCAGTTCCCTCACCTGTAAAATGCAGATTGAGACTGTGAGCCCCATGTGGGACAGGGACTGTGTCCAACCCGATTTGCTCATACCTACCCCAATACTTAGCACATAGGAAGCACTTAATAAATACCATAAAAAAAAGAAACATATGCAACAGGAGGAGAGATGGAGGAGGGAGGTGAGGGGAAGGAATTTGACCCTCGTCGATAGTTCAGGATTTGTTTTACATACTCCCCGGATCTTAGTACGGTGGCTGGTGCTTAGCAGAGGTTTAAATACCGCAGTTCTTATCAATTATTATCCTCAGTCATATCAATCAGTGGTATCCACAAGGAGCTTACAATCTAAAGGGGGAGACGGTCTGGAGGAATCAGGATTTCCTTGACTGGTCTGTAGGAGACACATGTCTATGGGAGAAGCAGCGCGTCGTAGTCGAAAGAGCCCGGGCTTGGGAGCCAGAAGGTCATGGGTTCTGATCCTGGCTCCGCCCTTTGTCCGCTCTGTGACCTTGGGCAATGACTTCACTTCTCTGGCCCTCACTTACATCATCTGAAAAATGGGGATTGAGACTGCGAGCCCCATGTGAGACAGGAACTGTATCCAGCCCAATTTGTTTCTATCCCCCCCAGCCTTAGTACGGTACCTGGCACAAAGTAAGCCCTCAACAAATACCGTAATTATTATCATTATCATATCTGGAGAGTGGTGTAATCTCACCAGAGCCTCACCCACTGCGGACTCATTCATTCAGTCAATTTACTGAATCCTTACTGTGTGTGGAGAAACTGAACTAAGCGCTTGGGAGAAAGTGATATAACAACAATTTGACACATTCCCTGCCCACATCAGCTTACAGTGTAGAGGACCGATCCAGACCATCTGGAATCTTCCATGGATTTCCAGCGTGGCTCAGTGGAAAGAGCCCGGGCTTCAGAGTCAGAGCTCATGAGTTCGACTCCCGGCTCTGCCACTTGTCAGCTGTGTGACTGTGGGCGAGTCACTTCACTTCTCTGTGCTCAGTTACCTCATCTGTAAAATGGGGTTGAAGACCGTGAGCCTCACGTGGGTTGACCTGATGACCCCGTATCTCCCCCAGCACTTAGAACGGTGCTCTGCACATAGTAAGCGCTTAACAAATACCAACATTATCTCCCTTTCCACCCCAGACCAACACTCACTGGCCCGTGCCATGAAGACCAACACTCACTGGCCCGTGCCATGATCAGACTGGCTTTGGGAAAGAGTCATTGGGCCATGAAGTGAAAGGTCATTCACCTGGTCCCTTTAGCTGGTAAGAATTAACGATGATGATTGTGGTATTTAAGTCCTTACTATAACAGTAATAGTAATAATAATGGTATTTGTTAAGTGCTTACCTTGCACCAGGCACTGTTCTAAGCACTGGGGTAGATACAAGCTAATCAGGTTGGACACAGTCCCTGTCCCACATGGGGCTCCAAGTCTTAATCCCCATTTTACAGATGAGGTAACTGAGGCCCAGAGAAGTGAAGCGACTTGTCCAAGGTCACCCGGCAGACAAGCGGCAGAGCTGGGATCAGAACCCCTGACCTTCTTAGTCCCAGGTCTGTGTTCTATCCAGTATGCCATGTTCCCTCTCTATGAATCACATGATAATGCAGATACAGTACAATCTGATTAGTAATAATAATAATAATAATGTTGGTATTTATTAAGCGCTTACTATGTGCAGAGCACTGTTCTAAGCGCTGGGGGAGATACAGGGTAATCAGGTTGTCCCACATGAAGCTCACAGTCTTAATCCCCATTTTTACAGATGAGGTAACTGAGGCACAGAGAAGTGAAGTGACCTGCCCACAGTCACACAGCTGACAAGTGGCAAAGTCAGAATTCGAACCCATGACCTCTGACTCCCAAGCCCGGCTCTTTCCACTGAGCCACGCTGCTTCTCCTAGATACAGTGTCTGTCCTACGTGGAGTTCACAGTCTAAAGAGGAGGGAGAACAAGTGTTTAACGCGTCTGCCTACTCTGTTGTGTTGTACTTGAGCCAGACACTTAACTTCTCGGTGCCTCAGTTACCTTATCTGTAAAACGGGGATTGAGACTAGTTGCCTTGTGTGGAACAAGGGACTATGTACAGTAACCCGATTTGTTTTTCATTCATTCATTCAATAGTATTTATTGAGCGCTTACTATGTGCAGAGCACTGTACTAAGCGCTTGGAATGAACAAGTCGGCAACAGATAGGGACGGTCCCTGCCCTTTGACGGGCTCACGGTCTGATCGCGGGAGACGGGCAGACGAGAACGATGGCGATAAATAGAGTCGAGGGGAAGAACACCTCATAAAAACGATGGCAACTAAATAGAATCAGGGTGATGTACATCTCATTAAACAAAATAAACAAAATGAATAGGGTGATAAAGATTTATTCAGTTGAGCGGACGAGTACAGTGCTGAGGGGGTGGGACGGGACAGGGAAAGGGGGAAAAGAGGGTTTAGCTGCGGAGAGGTAAAGGGGGGGTGGCAGAGGGAGTAGAGGGAGAAGAGGAGCTCAGTCTGGGAACGCCTCTCGGAGGAGGTGAGTTTTAAGTAGGGTTTCGAAGAGGGGAAGAGAATCGGTTTGGCGGAGGTGAGGAGGGAGGGCATTCCGGGCCCGCGGGAGGACGCGGCCCGGGGGTCGACGGCGGGACGGGCGAGACCGGGGGACGGCGAGGAGGTGGGCGGCGGAGGAGCGGAGCGTGCGGGGTGGGCGGTGGAAAGAGAGAAGATCTTAGTACAATCCACGGCCCATAGTAAGCACTTAACAAATACCAGAATTATCATTATTACTCTCCCAAGTGCTAAGTACAGTGCTCTGCACATAGTAAGTGCTCAATAAATACCACTGATGATGATGCCATATAATTTCATACTACTCGTCAACCAGTAGAACTTTTGCTCATTCAATTAGGTGGGCACAATTAGCAGTTTATTCATTCCTTCATACTTAGTCATTCGATAGTATTTATGGAGCGCTTACTCTGTGCAGAGCACCGTACTAAGCGCTTGGGATGTACAAATCGGCAACAGATAGAGACAGTCCCTGCCCTTTGACGGGCTTACAGTCGTGCGCTTATTGTGTGCAAAGCACTGTCTTAAGCGCTGGGGAGAGTACAATATAACAACAAACAGACAAATTCCCCGCCCACGACGAGCTTACAGTCTATATCGGAGCTTCTGTACAAGTGACTCAAGGACTCTTGATGGGACTCAGCTTGTTGAATCAAGTTTATCAAAGGATCTCAATCGCAGCGTGGCTCAGTGGAATGAGCACGGGCTTTGGAGTCGCAGGTCATGGGTTCGAATCCCGGCTCGGCCACTTGTCAGGTGTGGGACTTTGGGCAAGTCACTTAACTTCTCGGTGCCACAGTTCCCTCCTCTGTAAGATGGGGATTGAGATTGTGAGCCCCACGTGGGACCACCTGATTCCCCTGTGTCTACCCCAGCGCTTAGAACAGTGCTCGGCCCATAGTGAGTGCTTAACAAATACCAACATTATTATTATTCTGACCACCAGCTTCGCATGATCGTATACCATGTTGGGCTAGCCTAGGATACAGCTCAGTTTTCCTCCTTTGCCGATGGTGAAGGTACTCAGTAATGCCTCTGCATTTCTGGCATGATGTACTAGATAGAACACAGGCCTGGGAGTCAGAAGGTCATGGGTTCTAATTCTGACCCCGCCACTTGTCTGCCGTGCGTCCGTGGGATCGCTGTGGGTCGGAAACGACTAGCCAGCGTAAGACAGGACACAGTGTTGAGGAAGGGTAAAAATCAATCCATAAATGCTAGAGTGGGATTTTAGGAGGGCCTCGACTGAAGATGGGGTGAGCTCTGATCTGTGATTTTTGGTGATGGGGAAAATTCCAGGATTGGGGAACGGAATTAGTGAAGGAATGAGGGTGGGAGAGTTGGGAGAAGCAGGATAACTAGAGGAAAGTACAGTCAGAACAGCTGCCTGGAAGAGAAGCAGCGTGGCATAGTGGCTAGAGCAAGGGCCCGGGAGTCAGAAGGTCATGGGTTCTAACCCTGACTCTTAGTCACTTCACTTCTCTGTGCCTCAGTTACCGCCTCTGGAAAATGGGGATCGAGACGGTGAGCTCCATGTGGGACAGGGCTGAGTCTAACCTGATTTGTTTATATCCACCCCAGCGCTTAGTACAGTGCCTGGCACATAGTAAGCCCTTAACAAATACCATAATTATTATTATTATCATTATCAATAAGGAAGAAAGACAGTGAACTGGATAGTAGCTAGTAAAAAGAGTCAGTATACCACACTGGAAGAGTTGGCAGAGAGCAGGGAAGCCGATTGTGAGGAGTTTTTATTTATCGAGCCCTCTCTGCATGTGGAATGCTAATTAGGTTTAAGGATATTCTTCCTACCCTCTTAGTTCCCCCACTATCGGGGGAACCCCAGGCCCAGACCGGAATCGCTTGTTGTACCGGTACCATGTTATAAGCTCGTTGTGCGCAGGGAACGTGTCTGTTTTTTGTTCTATTGTACTCTCCCTAGCGATTAGAACAGGGCTTTGCGCACAGTGAGCGCTCAAAAAATACAATCGAATGAATGAATGAGTTTTGTCTGATGTGGAGGAAATTGGAAAGCGAATGGAGGTTTCCGAGGAGGGGAAGAATGTGTCCCAAGAAACACAAATAGTAATAATAACAATAATAATAAGATAATAATAGAAGTAGCATGGCCTAGTGGATAGATCCCAGGTCTGGAAGCCGGAAGGACCTGGGGTCTAATCTTGGCTCTGCTAAGTATCTGTCATATGACTTTGGATAATTCGCTTCACTTCTCTGGTCCTCAGTTGCCTCATCTGGAAAATGGACATTAAGATGATTGAACCCTAGGTGGGACAGAGACTGCGTCCAAGCGAATTAACTTGTACCCACCCCATCGCTTAGTATGGTGCCGAGCACATAGTAAGCACTTTATGAATACAATTCAAAATAATAACGCTAATAACAAGTGTAGTGTTTGTGAAGCGCTTATTACGTACCAAGTCTCTGCATTGACCACTGGATAAGACACAAGGTCACACACGGTCCCCAACTCAAATGGGGCTCAGAGTCTTAGGGGGCCTATGAGGAAATTGAGGCACCGAGAAATTAAGTAAGTGGTGGAGCGGGGTCCCCTGAGTCCCTTATCCATGGTCCCTCCACTAGGCAAGACTGCTTCCCCGTGTGATGGAGAGAGAGACGCTTTTCCTCTGAGATCAGAACCGGCACCAGCTTCCTGCTTTCAGGACATCTTTACCTGGATGTCCCACTGACACTTCAAACTCAACGTATCCAAAACCGAGCACCTCATCTTCCTACTGAAACTCTGTCTTCCCCATGTCTTTTCCATGTATTGATTTATATTGACGCCTGCCTCCCCCTCAAGATTGTAAACTCATTGTGGGCCGGGAATGTGGCAGTTTATTGCTATATTTAACTCTCCCAACCACTTAGTACAGTGCTCCGCACACGGTAAGGTCTCCGTAGATACAATTGAATGAAGGAATCGCTATAGACGGAATCACCATCCCTCCTGACTCACAAATCCGCAACCTTGGCATTATCGTCAATTCATCTCTCTCATTCGACCCACCTATCACCAAATCCTGTCAGTTCTATCTTCAAAATCTTGCTAAAATCTGACCTTTCCTCTCCAACTGAACTTTCCTCCCCATCTTAGTTCTCTTGGAGTACTACCCCAGCCTCCTTGCTGGTCTCCCTTTCTCCTATCCTTCCCACTTCAGTCTATTACTTCATTCAGCTGCCTGGATCATTTTCCTAAAAAATGTTCAGTCTCCGTTTCCCCCCATCAAGAATCTCCAGTGGTTGACCAGCATGGCTCAGGGGGAAGAGCACAGGCTGGGGAGTCCGAGGTCATGGATCCGACTCCCGGCTCTGCCACTTGTCAGCTGGGTGACTATGGGCAAGTCACTTAACTTCTCTGTGCTTCAGATACCTTATCTGTAAAATGGGGATTAAGACTGTGAGCCTCACGTGGGACAACCTGATGACCCTGTATCTACCCCAGAGCTTATAACAGTGCTCTGCACATAGTAAGCGCTTATCAAATACCAACATTATTATTATTTCCTGTTTTTAATGGAATGAGTTAAGCACTCGCTGTTTACCAAGCACTGTACTGAGCAATACGGTTGATAAAGTTATTCAGATTGGACATAACGCGTGATTCACACGGGACTTACAGTTTTAGTCCCCATTTAACAGATGAGGTAACTGAGGCACAGATAATTTAAGTGACTCGCCCAAGGTCACATATCCGAAACGTGGCAGAGCCGAGATTAGAACCCAGGTCTTTTGATTCCCGGGCCCTTGCTCTTTCCACTAGGTCTTGCTGCTTTCCCACCCTCATCCCCAGAGCACCCACATAGGTACGTAGCCATAATTTATTTTATTTTCTGCCTTCTCCAATAGACTGTAAGCATCTAGTGGACGGGGAACATGTTTATCAACTCCGATATACAGTGTTCTATACATAGTCGGCGCTCATTAAACATGATTAATTGGTTGATTGATTAACTCTTTGAATTCTTGGAAATCACCAAAGGGCCCCTTCATTTCAGAAACGAATTGCTGCACTGTAGTTTGGCAGGACAATAAAAATGATGATAATAATGATAATCATAATAATTACAATTGTTAAGTGCTTACTACGCCTCAAGCACCGTTCTCAGCCCTGGGTTAGATACAAGGTTATCGGGTTGCCTCACATGGGGCTCACAGTCTTATTCCCCATGTTGCAGATGGGGTAACTGAGGCACAGAGAAGTGAAGCGACTTGCCCAAAGTCACACAGCTGACAAGGTGGCAGGAGTAGAACTAAGCGGGTATAGCATTTATTCTTGAAGCAGATCAGCAGCACGGCCTAGTGGATAGAGCATGGGCCTGGGAGTCCGCTAGGGCTGGATCCGAGCCCCGCCCCACCCCCCGTCTGTTGTGCGACCTCGGGCAAATCACTTGACTTCTCTGTGCCTTAGTAGCCCCATCTGTAAAATGGGGATGAAGACTGTGAGTCCCATGTGGGACACGGACGGTGTCCAACCTGTTGACCTTGTATCTACCCCGAGGCTTAAAACAGTTCCTGGCACATAGTAAGCGCTTAACAAGTACCATTAAAAAACAAAAACCCTCCCAAGCAATTAGTACTTGGTTTTGCCTCCGGCAAGAACTCAGCGTGACTGTTGATTGATTAAACGTAATTGATTGAGAAAATAAACTTCAGTGGGAGTGTTCCAAGGTGTTCTTATTTGAGATCCCGAGAAGAAGCTGCGTGATCTAGTAGAAAGAGCGGAGTCCTGGAATCCAGAAGACCTGGATTCTAATCCCGGCTCAGCCACTTAACCAATCTATCAATCATATTTATTGAGTGCTTACCGTTTGCAGAGTATCGTACTTATTGTTTGGAAGAGTGCAGCACAACAATATACCAGTACATTCCCCACCCACAGTGAGCTCACACCCATTTTCCTGCTGTGTGACCTAAGGCAAGGCATTTAACGTCTCTGTGCCTCAGCTACCTCGTCTGAAAAATGAAGATTATTCATTCAGTCGTATTTATAGCCTACTCCTTCCTACCTAGACTGTTAGCCCCATGTGGGACAGAGAATGTGTCGAACTTGATTATCTTGAAGCTACCCCAGAGCTTCAGTCGGTGCTTGGCACATGTATGTGCTTAATAAATGTCATAAATTAAAAAAAAAAAATCCTCAGGGAAGGAAGAAGTCAGCATAAAAAAGGAGTATGAACTTTGGAAACAGAAACTGTGACGGTGAGCCCCCGAGGGACACCTGCGTCTCTGTCCCAATGTTCGGTACGGTGTTCCGCACACGGTAAGGGCTTAAAAAAGGCGTTTACTACTATAAAATATTAACAAATTGAGGACCGTAAGGATCCAGGAGAAAAATAGCTTATAAGCGTTCTCCTCCTGCTCCGCTGCTTCTAGCAACTGTCCTAGAAGCCACTGATCACCTCACAGTGGCTACCCAACATCTTGCAGACCACGACTCTAATATATTAGATCTGAGAGGATGACCCCAGTAATTATAGAGCCGTCGGCTTAACATAGTTATCCGGAGGAAACCAGAACCACTCCTTAAACCATCAATTTCCATCCATCTAGAAGAACCTACGATACCAGTGATCAACCAACTAGGCTCGATGAAAGGCAGATCAGGTCAAACAAATAATATCTTCAATATAAAAAACGAAAGGCAAGATAGAAAGTAGAGAAGCCATAGACGCGCTTCGCTGAGGTCATCAAGGCTTTGACTTAGTCGCGTCATATATTCTCGGTGACCAATTAGAGAAGTAAGTCTTCGACCAGATTTCTGTTTCCTTATCAACGGTTTGCCTACGGGAAGCAGCGTGGCTCAGTGGCTAGAGCCTGGGCTCGGGAGTCAGAGGTCATGGGTTCGACTCCCGGCTCTGCCACTCGTCAGCTGTGTGACTGTGGGCGAGTCACTTCACTTCTCTGGGCCTCAGTTACCTCATCCGTAAAATGGGGATTATTAACCGTGAGCCTCACGTGGGACGACCTGATTACCCTGGATCTCCCCCAGCGCTTAGAACAGTGTTCTGCACATAGTAAGCGCTTAACAAATACCAACATTATTATTATTTACTTGTTTTGATGTCTGTCTCCCCCACTTGTAGATTGTGAGCCCGTTATGGGCAGGGATTGTCTCTCTTTTCTGCTGAATTGTACTTTCCAAGCGGTTAGTACAGTGCTCTGCATACAGTAAGCGTTCAATAAATACGATTGAATGAACGAGTGAATGAATTTCTTGCACTGCTGCTGTTGTTGGTGGTATATCATGGCCTAGTGGCAAGAGAACGGGTTTAGAAGTCAGAGGACATGTGTTCTAATCCTGACTCTGCTACTTGCCGACTGTGTGACCTTGGGCGGGTCACTTAACTTCTCTGGGCCTCAGTTGCCTCATCTGCTAAATGGGGATTAAGACTGTGAGACACACGTGGACCAGGGATGTGTCCAACTTGATTACCTTGTATCTACCCCAGCGCGTAGAACGGTGCTCGGCAGTCTCGCATTTCCTCTTGCCCTCAGGTCATCTCTTCTTGGATGTTCTCCCGTCGCCTCAAACGTAACATGTCCAAAAATAAACTCTGTATCTTCCCACCTAAGCCCTGTCGTGCCTGACTTTTCCATCACTCTAGACAGGACCATCATCCTTCCCGTCTCACAAGCCCATAACCTTAGTGTCAACCTTGCCCCTGCGCTCTCATTCAACCCGCCTATTCAATCCGTCGCTAAATCTTATCAGTCCCACTTTCACAACATGGCTAAAATCCGCCCTTTCCTCTCCGTCCAAACTGTTACCCGTTTATCCAATCACTCATCCCATCCCACCTGGATTCCTGCACCGGCCTCCCTGTGGACCTCCCAGCCTCCCGTCTCTCCCCACTCCAGTCCATACTTGGCTGCCAGGATCATTTTTCCACAGAGACATTCAGGACATGTCATCGGCGCGGCTCAGTGGAAAGAGCAGGGGCTGGGGAGTCACAGGTCATGGGTTCAAATCCCGGCTCTGTCGCTTGTCGGCTGTGTCGCTTTGGGCAAGTCGCTTAACTTCTCTGAGCCTCAGTTACCTCATCTGTAAAATGGGATTTGAAACTGTGAGCCCCACGTGGGACAGCCTGATCACCTTGTATCCTCCCCAGTGCTTAGAACAGTGCTTGGCACGTAGTAAGCGCTTAACAAATGCCATCGTTATTATCTCACTTCTCAGAAATCTCCAGTGAACGGGGCGGGACAGGGTGCGTTCTTTCCTTCCACAAAATCACCCTCACCACATCACTAGCGTCGAGAGCTGTCGGTAACTTATTTTCACGTCTGTCTCCCCCTTTAGTCTACAGCTCTCCAACACTGCTGAACGAAACGTCTGTGGTAATCGCTACCTTTCCTCGCACAACTGAGGGTCTCCGCCCCGCCGTGCTCCGTATACGTCGGGCCATGGATAATAATTTCTCCTGGAAAGTCGCCGACTCTTCCATCGCCACCGAGAAAAGCACCGAGGAAACCACCGTCTTCCCTCCCACCACTGAGGGTCCTCACTTTCGGCCGCTCCGTGCACGCCAATAGTAATGATAACAGCTGTGATATTTGTTAAGCGCTTACTATCTGCCGAGCACTGTTCTGAGCGCTGGGGTAGATAATAAGAATGATCAAAATTATTATAATAATTACGGTATCTGTTAAGCTCTTACTCTTTGCCTGGCACTATGCTAAACGCTGGGACGGATACGAGCAAAGCAGGTTGAACACAGTCCCTGGCCCATGGGGGGGGCTCATAGTTTAAATCCCCATTTTACAGAGGAGGTAACTGAGGCCCAGAGAAGTGAAGTGACTTGCCCGAGGCCACGCAGCAGACAAGTGGCAGAGCCGGGAGTCGAACCCATGGCCTTCTGACACCCAGGCCTGTGGTCTAACCCCTGGGCCATGCTGTTTCTACTTGTAAGCAAGTAAATAACCCATCGAGGAGATTTTCCTCCTAGAGTGCTCCTAAGAGAAGCAGCAGGGCTTAGTGGATAGAGCATGGGCCTGGGAGTCAGAAGGACCTGGGTTCTAATCCCGCATCTGCTGCGTATCTGCTATGTGCCCTGGGGCCAAGTCACTTCACTTCTCTGTGCCTCAATTCCCTCATCTGTGACATGGGGATGGAGACTGTGAGCCCCACATGGGATGGGGACTGTGTTCAACCCAATTTGCTTCTATCCATCCCAGCGCTTAGTATAGTGCCCGGCACATAGTAAACACTTGACAGATGTGATCATTATTATCGTTAGTATCATTACAGGAGGAAATGTGAGCCCCACATAGGACGGGGACTGTGTTCAACCCAATTTGCTTCTATCCACCCCAGCTCTTAGTATAGTGCCTGGCACATAGTAAGCGCTTACCAACTATGATAATTATTGTTGTTGTTATCATTACAGGAGGAAATCAAATGGCTCACTGGCTATTTCTTTTGGTTTTTTCATCACAAAGAGCCAAAGAGAGGTGCCCCAGTGTAGTGGATATGAGGGGACAACAGCTATCGAATCCCCATTTTATACATGAGGGAACTGAGGCAGAGAGAAGATAAGTGATCTGCCCCAGGTCACACAGCAGACAAATGACGGAGCCAGGACTAGAACTCAGGCTCTCTGAATTTCAGGTCCATGCTCTTTCCACTAGGCCACACTGCTTACCATTACTCCTTTTAATATTGCTAGCGTCAAACGTGGCCCAGTGGGAAGACCACGGGCCTGGAAATCAGAGAACATGGGTTCTAATCCCAGCCCTGCCACATGTCTGTTGTGTGAACTTGGGCGAGTCACTTATCGTCTCTGTGCCTCAGTTACCTCATGGGCCAGGGACGGTGTTCAACTCGATATGCTCGTATCCACCCCGGTGCTTAGTACGGTGCCTGGAAAACAGGAAGCACTTAACAAATACCGTCATTATTATGATGATGATAATTATTATTATCTACCCCAGCGCTTAAAACAGTGCTTGGCACATAGTAGGTGCTTAACAAATACCACAATTATCATCATTACTATTAGCATGCATGGAGCAACCGGATGTGAGGACCCTAAGTGGTGGGAAGGAAGCCGGTGGTTTCTACGGTGGCGATGGAAGAATCCGCCTCTGCCCGGGAGAAATTATTATCCCTGGCATTGTACGTATGTACAGTGGGGATTAAGACTGTGCGCCCCATGAGGGACAGGGACTGTGTCTGATGTGATTACCTTGTATCTACCCCAGTGCTTCGAACAGTGCCATGCACGTAGTAAGTACTTAACAAATACCAAAATTATCACTGTTATTATTATTACAGGCAGAGATTGTGTCTACGTCCTCTATCGTAGTATGGTGTGGTGGATAGAGCACGAGCCCGGGAGTCAGAAAGTCATGGGTTCCATTCTCAGTTCTGCCACTTGTCTGCTTTGTGACCGTGGGTAAGCCGTTTCACTTCTCTGGGCCTCAGTTCCCTCATCTGGAAAATGGGGATTGAGACTGTGAGCCCCACATGGGCCAGGGACTGTGTCCAACTCAATTTGCTTGTATCCACCCCAGCGCTTAGTACAGTGCCTGACACAGAGTAAGCGTTTAACAAATACCAGATTCATAATTATGATTATTGCTCTCTCAAGTGTTTAGTATGCTCAGAAAATGCTCAATAGATAGCATCGATTGACCGATGGATCGGATGGCCCAGCAACCGAAAAATTCCAGCCATTATTTTTGGTTGAAAGACACAGGTACCATCTATTGTGGAATAAGCCCCTGCTCAGCATGAAAAAAACCCCACCAATCCCACGCAGCACATTCTCAAATAATTCTTTGTCTTTTCAGATCTTTCAGGATTCCAAACCCTTGGTTTAATGAAGTCACGTGGGGGCTTACCCAGATTGTCATACCATTTTCCTGGCAAGGATGGGGGGTCATTAACCCAGGTGTGCAAATCTAAACTTTGACATTAACTCCTGTAGCTTGTTTATCCCTCCAGGGATGTCGCAACCAGTTGCCAGGAGGGATTTATATTTTCAGAAATACTTTACCATTATCACCTGCTTGTTGTGCAATACGCAATCATTAGAAGTAAAAATATCAGACATTCGGTCTTATAAAAGGCCCTGCATTGTCTGCATCTACAGCGTGTTACCGAAAAGAGGTATGAATAGATGATATGCATGAATATAGTTTATATTTTATTATATTTAATAGAAATAAATTTAAGTAAAAGTCTTTCATCAGGAGTGGAAAAAATAAGTGCATTTCTCTAATGGATTTCCAAGCAGATTTACCCAGCTAGGGATACGCTATCATAAAAGAAAAGAAAATTCCTTCTCTAGAATGCTCCAGGTAATTTATTTCCTGGAACGTAACCATTTTATGATGGATGTATTAGAATTCTAATGAGCCAAGCCTCTGAGGAGATTAAAACAGCAAGAATGAACCAGTAAACGGCATGAGTTCTCATTGTTTCCACTTTTTAGCATTTTTTAAAAATGGTATTTGTTAAATGCTTACAATATGCCAGGTATTGTACTAAGAGCTGGTGTAGATATAAGATAATCAGGTTGGGACCAGTCCCTGTCCCCCGTGGGGCTCATAGCCTAAGTGAAAGAACAAAATAATAGTGATAATAGTGCTATTTGTTAAGCACTTACTACGTGCCAAGCACTATACTGAGCTCTGGAGCAGATACGTTGGACACAGGTTCTACTTCACATGAGACTCACCGTATAAGTAGAGAGAGTAGGATTTTATCCCTAAATCACAGATGAGGAAACTGAAGCACAGAAAAGTGAAGTAACTCAAAGTCACACAGCAGACAAGTGGCGGAGAGGGGATTCATTCATTCATTCATATCTATTGAGTGCTTACTGTGTGCAGGGCACTGTACTAAGCGCTTGGAAAGTACAATTCGGCAACAGATGGAGACAATCCCCGCCCAACGACGGGCTCACGGTCTAGAAGGGGGAGACGGACGACATAACGAAACGAGTAGACGGGCACCTGGCATGGAGAGCATGTTTGTGTCGACTACTGAGATGGAGAAGATAGGAGAAGGAAGAGGAGGAGATGTAGGGAGAAAGATGAGGCTTTCGGGTTTCAATAATAATAATAATAACTGTGGTATCGTGGCTCAGTGGAAAGAGCACGGGCTTGGGAGTCAGAGGTCATGGGTTCAAATCCCGGCTCCGCCACTTGTCAGCTGTGTGACTGTAGGCAAGCCACTTAACTTCTCTGTGCCTCAGTTACCTCATCTGTAAAATGGGGATGTGAACCTCATATGGGACAACTTAATTACCCTGTATACCCCAGCGCTTAGAACAGCGCTCTGCCCATAGTAAGCACTTAACAAATAGCAACATTATTATTATGAGCCACGCACTGTACTAAGCACTGGAATGGGTACAAGCAAATAGGGTTGGACAAGGTCTCTGTCCCCCAGGGGGCTCATGATCTCGCTCCTCATTTTACGGACGAGGTAACAGAGGGACAGAGAAGGAAGTGGCTTGCCCAAGGTCACACAGCAGACAAGTGGCAGATCCGAGATTAGAACCCATGACCTTCTGACTCCCAGGCCCCTGCTCTATCTACTACACCACACTGCCTCTCTAGATTTTTGAGTCTGAGGTGCCGGCAGGACATCCAAGCGGAGATGTCCGGGAAGCAAGAGGAAATACGGCTTGCACATCAGATCAAGGGTAGGGGCTAGAGAGATTTAGGAATCATCCACATAGAGGTGGAAGTTGAAGCTGATGAGCAGGTAAACTGTCCAAGAAAGCGGATGTTAAACGAGAAAGGAGGATAAGGAACACCCAGTGTAGGAGGATGTGATGCTGCCTCACAAATTTGTTGGAAAAAAAAAGGATGAAAACATTTATAAAACAAGATTCTCCTCTCCGGAATCTTTAGATTGAATTCTTCCAGTTTTTTTTTTTTTTAAATGAAAAGCATTCATACCCAAACGTGACATTTTAAAGCCGGTTTGGATCAGAAGCCGGGTCCTCGGATTCCCTGGCCCATGCTCTTTCCACTAGGCCACACCGCTTCCAGCGTCTCACATCCAACATGGTGACGGCTGAAGCCCCTGAGAAGGACGGTGTTAGGGTTTGCTCACAAAGAGGTCTGTCTCTGTTTCACGGGTGAAGCCTGGCAACTGGGTGTGGAAACGGTGGAAAACAGTGAACAGATGACCAAGACAGCTCTTCCGTTGCCTATAGTTAGGCCAAAGATGGCTCTAGTTGTCATTTATTTGCAAAAATGGAGCAACAGGTGGAAGTCAGAGTCCTGGATTCATTCATTCATTCAATAGTATTTATTGAGCGCTTCCTACGCGCAGAGCACTGTACTAAGCGCTCGGATCTGCCTCTTGTCTGCTGTGTGACCATGGGTAAGTCTCTGTGCCGCCGTTCCCTCACCGGTAAATCAGAGATTAAGACTGCGAGCCCCATATGGGACACGGACGGTGTCCAACCTGATTAGCCCTTATCTACCCCAGCACTTAGTAAAGTGCCTGGCACACAGTAAGAGCTTAACAGCGTGACTCAGTGGAAAGAGCCCGGGCTTGGGAGTCAGACGTCATGGGTTCGAATCCCAGCTCTGCCACTCGTCAGCTGGGTGACTGTGGGCGAGTCACTTCCCTTCTCTGGGCCTCAGTTACCTCATCTGGAAAATGGGGATTAACTGTGAGCCTCACGTGGGACAACCTGATTACCCTGTACCTACCCCAGTGCTTAGAACAGTACTCTGCACATAGTAAGTGCTTAACAGATACCAACATTATTATTATTATTGTTAACAGATACCATAAAAAATCGCCACATATGGTGAGCCCTTTCCCTGAAGTGAATGTGGCTTGAAAGATAAGTGCATGACCCGCCGAACTGTTTGCGATCATCGATTCATTTATTCATGCAGTGATATTTATCAAGTGCCTAGTGGGTACTATAAGCTGGGGAAGAACGCAAAGAAGGATGACTTAAACTGGAACCCTAGTCCTCGGAAGACTCACAGTCTTAAATCGTAGTAATATTACTACTAATGATATTTGTTAAGCACTTAGTATGTACCGGGCACTGTATTGAGCGCCGTGGTAGACACAAGCTCCCCCGATCAGACCGTAAGCCCGTCAAACGGCAGGGACCGTCTCTATCCGTTGCCGACTTGTTCATTCCAAGCGCTTAGTACGGTGCTCTGCACGTAGTAAGCGCTCAATAAATACTATTGAATGAATTGAATGAATGAATACAAGCAAATCGAGCGGCTCACAGTCCCAATTCCCATTTTCCAGATGTGGTAAGTGTGGCCCAGAGAAGTGAAGTGACTTGCCCCAGGTCACACAGCAGACAGGTGGCGGAGCTGGGAGTGCTGGGAGATTGGGGATGACCATATGAGGAAAGACAGAATTCATTAAAATTGCATGGAGAAACATCATGTCCTAGTGGAAGGAGCACGGGCCTGGAAGTGAGAGGACCTGGGTTCTGATCCCCACTCTGCCAACTGCTAGCTGTGTGACCTTGAGCAAGTCACAGCGATGTTGATTCGAACAGTTATCAGGTTCCCCGCCCCGTAGTTGGGTTCCAAATGGGCATCTCCCACAAGGTACCACCGCCAGTTCTCAAACTGGGGTCCTTTTGGTCAGAAATCAGCTCTGACACTGTGGACTCACCCACACCGAAAACAAAGGAAATTAATTAGCTAGAAGGAATTTTGCGGAGATATTTTCCTCCTCCTCCTTATGCCAAATAAAAAAATAACAGCCCTTTATCAACCCTCCACTGGTCTTGGGACTCTTCTCCCCCTATCATTCATTCATTTAATCGTATTTATTGAGCGCTTACTCTGTGCAGCTTGGGAGAGTACTTGAAAACAATAAATAGCTACATTCCCTGTCCACACTGAGCTTACGGTCTGGGCCCGGGGAAGACAGACATTAGTAAAAATAAACAAATAGCTATGTACATAAGTGGTGTGGGGCCGGGAAGGAGGATGAATAAAGGGAGCAAGTCAGGGTGAGCCAGAAGGGAGAGGGAGACGAGGAAAGGGAGGCTTAGGCAGGGAAGGCCTCTTGGAGGAGACGTGCCTTCAGGAAGGCTTTGAAGCGACTGAGATTTTGGTTTCTTAGGTGCAGAGCTCGATTGCTAGAAATGACCCCATAGAGAGATTGGTAGGAGCTTTCCCCGAATTTGTCAAGTGAGTCTAGGATTGAGTAAAAAGAAAATTTGAGGAATTTTAGGCTGGGTGCGGAGAGTTTTGCAAGAAAGGTGATGATCGCTATAGGTCTGAAGAGTTACGAACTGCCATCATCTTCTGTTTTATGGAACAGCTCAGCGTGGCCTGAATCTGGATATGGCCTTAAATTCTCTGAGGATGTTATTCATAAATGCTCAGTTAATCAAACTCAGACCTCTCTTCAGAATCCTACTCTACAGGCCAAACTAATTGCCAGAAGAACCCAGGTGCCAAACCAGAGAAGGTAAGCTAAAATCTGTGTGTCCTGGCTCACGGAATCATGGAGTTTCAAGCTCTGGAAAAAAAAAGAAGGATTTCTTTACATTTGTTAAATGGATGTTTTTCCATCCCAAGAATTAGAACTTTGTATTTCTCCAAGGATTTACACGCTGCATAAGTCGATAGACTTTAAAAGAAAGTCAGCAGAAGCAGAGAAAGCTCTCCCACTCTCTTCGAAGGGAGAGTGAATTAGAAAGGTTGTGTGCCAGAATCATTTCTGGCTAGGGTTCCCGATTACCATGCTGAAACAGAAGACGGTTTTCTGGGTGAAATGGCTCAACACCAGATGCTAGATGCATCCTGAAGTCATGCCAAGGTCTGTGAAAATTTTTATGTCTCTCCTGCCATCACAAACAGGAATTTTATATCTTTCAGATGAGGAACTGGCACCTTCCCCATTGATTACACCCCTATTTCTGAGGTGAATGATTTTCTTTATTCTTTGCATATGGAAACTCCTCAACCAGATTAGTGTCATTGAATTTTTAACTGGGCAGGACACCCTATCCAGCCCAGAATGATGAAAGCTGCAAAAGAGTCCTTCTTTGTTCTTTCCCTTGAGGTGCTGGAAGGTGGGTTTTACTCCTTTTTTACGGTGTTTGTTGAGCACTTACTCTACTACACGGTAAGCTCATTGTGGACAGGGAATATGTCCGCTTACTGTTGGATCGTGCTCTGCACGCGGTAAGTGCTCAATAAATACAATCGGATGAATGAATGTGCCAGGCACTGTACTAGGAGGCCTTCCCAGACTGAGCCCCCCTTTTCCTCTGCTCCTCCTCCCCTCCCCGTCACCCCGACTCCTTCACTCCGCTCTACCCCTCTCCCCACCCCACAGCACTTGTGTATATACGCACATATTTATTATTCTATTGATTTTATTAATGACGTGCCTATATCTATAATTCTATTTTATATTGACGCTATTGATGCCTGTCTACTTGTTTGGTTTTGTTGTCTGTCTCCCCCCCCCGTAGACCGTGAGCCCGCTGACGGGTAGGAATTCTCTCCATTTGTCGCCAAATTGTACTTTCCAAGTGCACACAGTAAGTGCTCAATAAATATGATTGAATGAATGAATGAATAAGCATTGGGGTAAATACAAGGTAGTCAGCTTGGATCCAGTCTCTGTCTCAAATAGGGCTCACAGTTGGAATCCCCATTTTACAGATGAGATAATTGAGGCACAGAGGAATTAAGTGACTTGTCCAAGGTCACAAAGTAGACAAGCGAGAGAGCTCGGATTAGAACCCAGGTCCTCCTGAGTCCCAGGCCCATGCTCTAGCCACTAGGCCATGCTGCTTTTTCCACTAGACTAAGTGTTATCATCCCTCACCGTCCCTCGTTCACGCCTATCCCGCCGCCGACCCCGGCCCACGTCCTCCCGCGGTCCCGGAACGCCCTCCCTCCTCACGTCCGCCAAACCAACTCTCTTCCCCTCTTCAAAGCCCTACTGAGAGCTCACCTCCTCCAGGAGGCCTTCCCACACTGAGCCCCTCTTTCCCTCTGCTCCCCCTTCCACCCCCCACCCTCTGCTCCCCCTTCCCACCCCCCCACCCTCTGCTCTTCCCCCTTCCCCTCCCCTCAGCAATGTGCTCATTTGTATATATTATTTATTACTCTATTTTGTTAATGAGGTGTTTATCTCCTTGATTCTATTTATCCTGACGATAGTGTCTTGTTTCGTTTTGTGCTGTTTTGCTTTGCCGCCTGTCTCCCCCGTTTAGACTGTGAATCCGTCACTGGGCAGGGATTGTCTCTATCCGTTGCCGAACTGTACATTCCAAGCGTTTAGTACAGTGTTCTGCACATAGTAAGCCCTCAATAAACACTATGGAATGAATGAATGAATCCTCCTGAGTGACTTAGTTCAACTCTTACCCTTCAGCTCAACAACAAATCCTGGCCCCGTAGTTCATGAAATCCATTGCCCAGTAAAACAGGTTGCTTTGACGAAACTAATTCCCTGAAGAGAAGGAAACTGAGGCGGTAAAATGGGACTGAGAGAGCAGCGCCAGATCCCATGGCCAGGAGGTGGAATAGCTGGCAGAAGAATTCAATCTCCCTGGTTCCACACTGCTTTGAGCCACGCAGGCCAGTGATTGCAAGAGATGTTTCTTTTTGACCTGGGCGAAGATAATGATAATGACAACAGTATCAGAGAAGCAGCATGGTGTAGTGAATAGAGCAGGGGCCTGGGAGTCAGGAGGTCATGGGTTCTAATCCTGACTCCACTACTTGTCTGCTGCATGACCTTGGATAAGTCACTTCACTTCTCTGGATTCAGTTATCTCATCTGTAAAATGGGGATCGAGACTGTGAGCCCCACATAGGACAGGGACTGTGTCCAATCCCGATTTGCTTGTATCCACCTCAGTTCTTAGTAAGGTGCCTGGCACATAGTAAGCGCTTAACAAATGCAATTATTATGATTATTATTATCATTACCGTTAAGAGTATTTGTTAAGCGCCTCACCGGAGGCCAAGCACTGTAGCTAAGGGCTGGGGTAGATATAAAATAATCAGGCCTCCTTAGGAGGTCACAGTCTAAGTAGGAGGGAGAACAGGTATCAAATCGCAAGTGACTTTTCTAAGGCCATACAACACGTGGTGTCAGGATTAGAACCCAATACTCTGACTCCCTCGATGACACTCTCTCTCCTCGTTAGATGCCGGGATGGGGACGTGGTCCCCGGGGCAGCAATGGCCATGAGGAATGAATGATGGGAGGACCGGAGGGTCATTTGCAGATGTGGACGTCTAAACTATGGAGCGTCTCTGCTCACTGACCCAGATCCTGCCTAGGAAGAAACCCCTTGCTTGGACTACGTGAGATGGATCTGCTCTTGCAGCCAGGGTGAATGACCCTAGAGACATTGAGCATGTGGCAGGTGCTTTATTCATTTATTTATTCATTTATTAAATTGTATTGAGTACTTACTGTGTGCAGACCACTGTCCTAAGCGCTTGAGAGAATACAGTGCAACGATGAACAGAGATATTCCCTGCCCACAACGAGTTTACGGTCTAGATGGGGGGCGACTGACGTTAATATAAGTAAATGACAGTTATATCCATAAGTGCTGCGGGGCTGGCGGCGGGGGGGATGAAAAAGGGAGCAGGTCAGGGCGATGCAGAAGGGAGTGGGAGGAGAAGAAAGGGGGGTCGCTTCATCAGGGAAGGCTTCTTGGAGGAGATGCGCCCTCAGTAACGATTTGAAGAGGGGGAGCGTCATTATCGGATTTGAAGGGGGAGGGTGTTCCAAGCCAGAGTAGGACATGGGCAAGGGGTCAGCGACGAGATAAGGTATGTATAAAGCGTGTCTTATATAAGGGTTCTATTTCCCCTGAAATGGAAGTCGATACTTAGAAAATGTCCATCCTAGGAGATATCCACTGACAGGGATTGCCAGGGGAAAAGAGAGGAAGGGAATGGCGAGAAGCAGGCAGAGCACCTGGAGACAAATGCCCGAAGGAGGTAAAATAGTATTTTTCATATTCAGGGTTGATACGGGGAAGGTAGGGACCCGATAGGGGATTTCCCTCCTTCTGAAGTCCTTCAGGATGAAAATTCCATCCTAACTACCGGCCTTTCAGAAGCATTAATCCCCTGAACACCCTGAGGAAAAGATTAAGCAGCATTCTCCCATTTTCCATTTGGGGAAACTGAGACGGAACCCTCTGCGTAAAAGGGGTTGCCCGAGGCTGGAGAAGAAGAGCCAGTGTCAGAACTCCAGACTTTCTGCGGCTTCCTGCTCCCTAGGCCAGTATGCCATTCACAAAGTAAAAAAGATCTGTTTCCTGTGATGACCTACTTGCCTCAAGCAGTAGAAATCTTGGGTCCTGGCCTCTAAGCTATTCCTGGGTAATTATTTCATTAAAACTAGAAAGAAAAATCCTTCCCATTAGAGAGGAAATTTTAGCCATCTCCAAACATAGAAGAGAGCAGCCAGCAGGTTTTCTTACTCTGAAGGATTTGCAGAGGATTCAGGGGCCGGTTCCTACTGGAACCGAGCAATTCCAAAGACGTTCAGCCTCTAGCAAGTCATTAAGTCACAGCTAGTTAAACTATTTGCACTAACATTGGCTTATCTAGATTTCCCAAATTTTATTCTCCAGGCACTGTGGGTGGTGTCCACCAATTTCTAAGTAAATCAGCTTTCCCGACTCTTATCCCGACTCTAATGTTCTCCTGTGGCTCTCTGGTAACGCTATGTGGGTTGGAATAGAAGTGTGGCCCGGTGGATAGAGCACGGGACTGGGAGTCAGCAGGCGATGCTAATGTTGTTATTCGTTAAGCGCTTCCTATGTGCCGAGCACTGTTCTAAGCGCTGGGGAGGATACAAGGTCATCAGGTTGTCCCACGTGGGGCTTACAGTCTTCATCCCCTTTTTACAGATGAGGGAACTGAGGCCCAGAGAAGTGAAGCGAACGGCCCAAGGTCACCTGGCTGACAAGTGGCGGAGCCGGGATTAGAACCCACGACCTCCAACTCCCAAGCCCGGGCTCTTTCCACTGAGCCACGCTGCTTCTAGAGAAAGCGTGGAAAGAGCACGGGCTTTGGAGTCAGGGCTCGTGAGTTCGAATCCCAGCTCTGCCACTTGTCGGCTGTGTGACTGTGGGCGAGTCACTTCACTTCTCTGTGCCTCAGTTCCTTCATCTGTAAAATGGGGATTAAGACTGTGAGCCCCACGTGGGACAACCTGATTCCCCTATGTCTACCCCAGAACTTAGAACAGTGCTCGGCACATAGTAAGCGTTTAACAAATACCAACATTATTATTTATTATTATTATTCTAGGTGATGGGTTCTAATCTCCGCTCTACCACTTGTCTGCTGTGCGATCTTGGGCACGTTACTTCACTTCTCTGTGCCTCAGTTACCTCATCTGCACAATGGGGATTAAGACTATGAGCCCCATATGAGACAGGGACTGTGTCCAATTAGGGACTGATTAGTTTGTATCTCCCCCAGTGCTTAGTACAGTGCCTGGCACAAAGTAAGCCTTGACACATATCATAATTATCATTCTATTTTGGATTCCCCCGCTCATCCTGAGTAGGCAAGGGAACTAAAAAAAGTCCTTAGAAATAGCCTACCTCGATCAATCGTTCACCCGAATGGTATCTTCTGGACATCTGCCGATCACCTAGTACTGTGCTAAACGTTTGGAAAAGTACAACAGAAGAAAGATGCACGTTCCCTGCCCCGAATAAGCTTACAATCTAGGTTCACTGGAGGACCGTAATACGAAACCAACTAATCAATAGTATTTATTGAGCACTCCATCTGTGCAGACCACTGAGCTAAGCGCTTGGGAGAGTTCAGTAGAGTTAGTGGACTTGAACTCTGTTCTCCAGGAGCATACAATTTAATGGACACGAAAAGAAATTACTATGGAGTATAGAGATATGGTTATAGAGATATATATGTTGGTATTTGTTAAGCGCTTACTATGTGCAGAGCACTGTTCTAAGCGCTGGGGGAGATCCAGGGTAATCAGGATGTCCCATGTGAGGCTCACAGTTGATCCCCATTTTCAGGTAACCGAGACACAGAGAAGTGAAGTGACTCGCCCACAGTCACACAGCTGACAAGTGGCAGAGCCCGGAATCAAACCCATGACCTCTGACTCCGAAGCCCGGGCTCTTTCCACTGAGCCACGCTGCTTCCCCTAGAAGCGATATGATCATTTCTCTTCAAAAACTTTCAGAACTTGTCTTTCCACTCCTCAAAAGACTCCAGTGGTTGCCCATCCACTGCCACATCAAATGAAAACTCCTCACCATTAGCTTTAAAGCTCTCCATCCCCTTGCTCCTCCCTACCTCATCTCACTCCTCTCTTTCTGTATCCCAGGCCGCGCACTTCATTCCTCTAGCGCTGACCTTCTCACTGTGCCTCGATATCCTCTATCTCTCTGCCGACCCCTCACCCACATCCCGCCTCTGGCCCGAACGCCCTCCTTCCTCCGATCCAACGGACGATTACTCTCCCCATCTACAAAGCCTTATGGAAGGCACATCTCCTCCAAGAGGCCTTCCCTGCTTAAACTCCTCCCTTTCTTCCTCTCTCACTCCCTTCCGGGTCACCTTGATTTGCTCCCTTTGTTCTTCTCCTTTCCCAGCCCCACGGCAATTATGTATGTATCCATAATTTGTTTACTTATATTCATGTCTGTCTCCTCCACTCGTGACTGTAAGCTCATCGCGGGCAGGGAATGTGTCTGTTTATTATTATACTCTCTCAAGCGCTTAGTACAATGCTCTGTACACAGTAAGCGCTCAATAAATAGAGAAGCCGCGTGGCGCGGTGGAAAGAGCACGGGCTTTGGAGTCGGAGGTCATGAGTTCGAATCCCGGCTCTGCCACTTGTCAGCTGGGTGACTGTGGGCGAGTCACTTCACTTCTCTGTGCCTCAGTTACCTCATCTGTAAAATGGGGATTAAGACTGTGAGCCCCACGTGGGGCATCCTGATTCCCCTGTGTCTACTCCAGCGCTTAGAACAGTCCTCGGCACATAGTAAGCGCTTAACAAATACCAACATTATTATTATTATTAATAAATACGATTGAATAAGAGAGGTGCTATGGAGTTGGGAGGATTTTGCATACCCAAATGTTTAGGTGACATAGTAATACTGGAATGACAGTGCGAGAGCTAGATTAGGGAGATGAGGAATTAATCAGGGAAGGAATTAATCACTAAGCAGGGAAGAACATGGGCCCGCGAGTCAGAGGACCAGACCCATATTATAAGCAACTATTTCGCCTCGTCTTGTCTTATGGGGTCTTGTTGTCTCCGACCCATAGCGATACCAAGGACACGGGTCTCCCAGATCACCCCACCTCCATCTGCAATCGTTCTGGTAATGGATCCGGAGAGTTTTCTGGGTAAAAATCCAGAAGTGATTGACCACTGCCTCCTTCCGTGCGGTCAACTTGAATCTCCACCCTCGACTCTCTCCTGTGCCGCCGCTGCCCAGCACAGGTGAGTTTTGACTTGTAGCAGATGGCCTGCCGCTTGCCAGCCACTGGCCGAGCTAGGAATGGAATGGGTATGCCTCTGCTCTCTTAGTTGAGATCGGTAGAATACTGGAAACTCTCCAGGTGCGACCTTGAGAGGGGACTATTTCCTCTATCTGAAGTTTATTTCAGTGTCTGTTCCCCCATAGCCTGTAATTGCCTCTACCAACTCCAGTGCATTTGATTTACTCAACTTCCTAGTAGAAAGTTTTGCGTATAATAAGTACTCCATAAAATATGATTGATTGATGGATTGATTTGTTAAGCTCTCACTGTGTGTCAGGAACTGTACTACGCACTGGGGTAGATATAGGATAATCAGGATGGACACAGTCCCTGACCCCAAATGAAGATCATAGTCTAGGAAGGAGAGAGAACAAGTAAGGAATCCCCTCTGGATTAGGATATAGAGACAGAGAGAAAGTAAGTGACTTACCCAAGGTCACACAGCAGGCCAGCGGTTTCCAGGAATTAGAATACGAGCCTCCCGATTCCCAGGCCCGTGCTCTTTCCACTGTGCCTCGTTGCTTCTCCGACTTTGATTTCACTTTTAGTCGAATCATTTTCTGGTTTTGTGTTTCTAATTTAAAACATGATTTTTAGCGCAGTCAATCAACAGCGTTGACTGTTCATCGACTATATATTGAGCAACTAATGCACTAAGCACTTGGAAGAGTGTAATAGACTAGACACCATCCCTGTCCTCAAAAAATTTCAAGTCTTTCAGGAGATAGACACTAAAATAATCTAAAGATCGAAGGAAAAAGAAAAAGCAACATTGATAGATGGGTAAGTGATTAAGTAATAGGACACGTAAGTCAATATATATACATCAGTGGTTTGAAGTACAATGGTTAGAAGAAGCAGCTTGACTTAGTGGATAGAGAACGGGCCTGGAAGTCAGAAGGACCTGGGTTCCAATCCCAACTCTGACAGTTGTCTGCTGTGTGACCTTGGGAAAGTCACTTAATTTCTCTGGGCTTCTCTTAGCTGAACTGTAAAATGGGCACGAAGGCTGTGAGTCCCATGTGGGACAGAGACTTTGTCCAAACTGATTAACTTGTATCTACCCCAGTTCTTTGAAAAGTGCTTAGTAAATAGCAAGAGTTTAACGAGTACCGTAATTGTTATGAATAATATGTTGGTACTTATGATAACAGTAATGTTGGTATTTGTTAGGCGCTTACTATGTACAGAGCACTGTTCTAAGCGCTGGGTTAGATACAGGGTAATCAAGTTGTCCCACACGAGGCTCACAGTCTTAATCCCCATTTTACAGATGAGGGAACTGAGGCACCGAGAAGTGAAGTGACTCACCCAAAGTCACACAGCTGACAAGTGGCAGAGCCGGGATTCTAACCCATGACCTCTGACTCCCAAGCCCGGGCTCTCTCCACTGAGCCACGCTGCTTCTCTACTTATCACAAGTATGATGTCCTGGAAGTTTGGGGATATAAGGTATGGAATTTAGAAACCAACGGGGGAAACATTACTGGAGGAGACGTGATATCAGCAGAGTTTTGAAGGTGGGGAAGGCTTTGATCCGATGGAGATGAAGGAGGGGAGCGGTCCGGGTAGGAAGGAAGACATGAGCAAGAGGTCAGAGGTCAAAGCGTTGAAAAAAGGTTCTTCCGACGGATTTTCTTCTGCTCCTCTATGATTTCATGTTTATCAATCCCTTAAAATAATTTATATACATTTTCTTCAGATGGTTTTGGGATTAAAAAAGCTCCCCACAGTCAATTTCAGGTTTGAGTGTGGCATCTGACGATCATCAAAATCTCTTCTGCAGTGTTAACTATGAGATTAATTCAGGAACTCTAGGCAAATCTGTTGTTTCTAGAGAAATTTATAATGCAACCTGCAGATGAACAAAAATAAAATTAGAGAGGTTTGGAAACTACAAATTAGATCGTGAGGGTTTTCTTTGGTTTCGTTCTGTATTAACTGTGGCTCGATTGTATCTCGTTCTCGCAATGAATAAGTTGGGTCTTCTGCGTAGCAGAGGGAAGAAAAGAGCTTAATTTAGAAATTGTTTTAGTGAAAGTTGATATTCAGACATGTGGCGATGTTAAATTAAGAGGATTATATTTTGCTTTCTCTGACTGAGCCTAAACTCAATTAAAATATCGCAGAATCACTTGATAGCTTGCGCAACAACCTTGACCAAGCCAAAACCAAAGCAGGAGCTCAGATGTATAACAGATTTTGGGAATCAGGTCATTTTCAAGTCACTGGCGAGTATGAAAACCTTGCCAAATGCAAAGAAAATTGAAGGGGTTACCTGGCAGGATTAGAGTTCGGGTTACATAAAGTTCGGGGTGTTACATAAAGTTTAGAAGGTCTTAAAATGAAAAATTGTCCAGAACGTTCGCTCAGGCACCTGATTAAAGGAGAGATTTTCCTAGAAAAACAGCAGAGTCTTTTGGACTAAATATCCGACTGACATCAAACTGGCAGTATTTTTCTTTTTAAATGATATTTTACTAATCTCTGATCCCTGTTGTTTGGATGGGATGTGAGGATGTGTATAAAGCCTTTAGGTGAATTATTAATATTAAAGAGATTTACTAATGCTGTTTTATGAAAACCCGATGAGTACGTACATTTGAAGGTTTGACATATGCATAATAAAAAAAAAATTGTAAGTGCGCTTTGAAAGGGCCATTCGTATTTTTTTATAGCATCACTGGAATCATAAATAAGCCAGACACCTGAATTGTCCAATTTCTCTATCAGATCTATGGCCTAGGCCTTCAAAGAGAAGACTGAAGCTGAAGTTAGCTGAACTGAAATCACTAGCAGTAGTGGGGGAAAAAGAATTTAATTTCAGTGAGACCTCATAATTCCCATCTATAGTAATAATAATAGCAGTATTGGTTAAGCGCTTATTATGCAACAAGCTCTGTACTAAGCGTTGGGGTGGATACAAGCAAATCTGATTGGACACAGTCCCTGTCCCACATGGGGCTCACAGTCTCAATCCCTATTTTCCAGGTGAAGTAACTGAGGCCCAGAGAAGTGAAGTGACTTGCCCAAGTTTATAGCAGACGTGTGGCGGAGGCAGGATTAGAACCCATGACCTTCTGACTCCCAGGCCCGTGCTCTATCCACTATGCCGTCTGCTACGAGAATAATTCATAGTTTTGTCATATCCTATTAAGATCAAGTGTTATTTGGTAATTATTTTGAAAGTTGCACAAGGATTCTATGAACACCCTGCATTTTAAGCTGATCAGAAATATTGTCGTTATTATTAGTTTATTAATTAATTCGTTCACTCAGTAGTATTTATTGAGCACTTACTATGTGCAGAGCACTGTACTAACCTCTTGGAATGTACAATTTAGCAACAGATAGAGACAACCCTGCCCAATAACGGGCTCAAAGTCTAAATGGGGGAGACGGGCAGCGAAGCAAAACAGAACAAAACCAAACAACATCATTAAGATAAATAGAATCATAGAGCTATACGCATCATTAAGAAAATAAATAGAGTAAACAATAATATATACAAATATGCACATTGCTGAGGGGAGGGGAAGGGGGAAGAGCAGAGGGCGGGAGGCGGGGAATGGGGAGGGGAGGAGGAGGAGAGGAAAAAGGGGGGTTCAGTCTGGGAAAGCGTATTACATTATTATTATTATTAATAATAATACTAATGATTGCTAAGCACTTGCTATGTGCCAAGCACTGGGGTTGACACGGATAATCGCGTTGGAAACCAGTCCCTAACGTAAATGGGGTTCACATTCATTCATTCATTCAATCATATTTATCGAGCCTCTACTGTGTTCAAATCACTGTCCTAAGTGCCGGGGAGAGTATAACAACAAACATACATTCCTGCCCAGATTGAGCTCACAGTCTGGGGGGGGAGACAGGTATTAATATAAATAAATAGATAAATGAATAAATTACAGATACACACAGATACGAACGTATGTGCTGTGGGGATGGGAGGGAGAATGAAGGAGCAAGTAAGAGCAGTGAGGAAGGGAGTGGGAGCAAAGGAGACAAGGGCTTAGTCAGGGAAGGCTTCTTGGAGGAGAAGGGCCTTCAGTAAGACTTTGAAGTCGGGGGAGGGGGGAGAACAGGGAAGGTAATTGATGCCCACTGTACAGATGAGGGAACTGAGGCACCGAGCAGTTCATTCATTCCATCGTATTTATCGAGCGCTTACCGAGTGCACAGCTCTGTACTTAGCACTTGGAAAGTATAATTCAGCAACGGATAGGGACGATCCCTACCAGACAGCGTGGCTTGGCTACTATCGCGTAGCAAAACAGCGTCGGGGGCAGAATGAGAACCCAGATCCTTGGACTCTAGGCCTGTGCTCTTTCCCCAGGGGCAGTCATCGTGCACGCTGTTAGCAGGTCAAGATTGTTTAATGTCCATCTGTCCCACTGGCCCCGAAATATTCCCCAGGCACCGCATGGACTCGCCGACGGTCTGCAGCACTGCCGAGAGAAGCCGCGGAGATGAAGAAATCATCCCTTCCCCGGCACGAGAGGCAGTACGGCCCGGTGGAAAGAGCGCGGGCCTGGGAGTCCGGGGACCAGGATGCTAATCCCCGGTTGCCATTTTCTAGCTGTGTGACCTTGGGAAGGTCACTTAACTTGTCCGTGCCTCTGTTCCCTTAAAATGGGGATTAAATATTTGTCCTCTCTTCTACTTAGACTGCGAGCCCAATGCAGGCCGGAGACGGCATCCAACCTAACTGACTTGAGCCCACCCCATTTCTTAGAGCCATGTCTGACGCGTAGTAGATCCTTAATAAATACCTAGTGGATAGAGCAAGGGCCCGGGACTCAGGTCATGGATTCTAATCCTGACTCCGCCACTTGTCTGCTGTGAAGCAGAGTGGCTCGGTGGAAAGAGCCCGGGCTTGGGAGTCAGAGGTCACGGGGTCGAATCCCAGATCCGCCACTTGTCAGCCGTGTGACTGTGGGCAGGTCACTTCACTTCTCTGTGTCTCAGTGACCTCATCTGTAAAATGGGGATTAACTGTGAGTCTCACGTGGGACCAGCTGATTCCCCTGTATCTCCCCCAGCGCTTAGAACGGTGCTCTGCACATAGTAAGCGCTTAACAAATACCAACATTATTAACCCTAGGCAAGTCACTGCGTGGCTTAGCGGAAAGTACATCGGCTCGGGAGTCAGAGGACATGGGTTCTAACCCCGGCTCTGTCACTTGTCTGCTGTGTGACCGTGGGCAAGCCACTTAACTTCCCTGGGCCTCAGTCATCTCATCTGTAAAATGGGGATTAAGACTGTGAACCCGATGTGGGACAACCTGATTGCCTTTTATCTACCCCAGCGCTTAGAACAGAGCTTGGCACACAGTAAGCACTCAACAAATAACTCCGTTAGCATCATTCCTGTGATAGGGTCCGGTCTCCCGGCCCTGAAGAAGATCGCACGGTGTGATTACTTTCTAGATCTTTCATCGGTCTGAATCTTGGCAGGGCTCCCTTATCAGCTTAACAGTTGTAGCAGAGGAAGAGAAGCCTTGGATAAAGTGCTGGATAAAGTACAAAAGAAGCAGTGTGGCCCAGTGGAAAGAGCACGGGCTTAGGAGTCAGAGGTCACGGGTTCTAATCCCAGCTCCGCCACCTGTCAGCTGTGTGACTGTGGACAAGTCACTTCGCTTCTCTGTCCCAAGTGGGGTTCACCACCTTAATCCTCAATTCCAGATAAAGAAACTGAGGCCCAGATAAGTGAGGTGTATTTGATCGGGGTCTCAGAGCAGATACGTGACAGAATTCGAATCCAGGTCTTCTGTCTCCCAGGCTCATGCTCTTTCTTGAGGCCACGTTGCTCTAATCCCGGCTCGGCCACTCGCCTGCTGCCTGATCTTGGGCAAGTCACTTCTCTTCTCTGTGCCTCAGTTAGGAAGCGGCAGGGCTCAGTGGAAAGAGCCCGGGCTTGGGAGTCGGAGGTCATGGGTTCGAATCCCGGCTCCGCCACTTGGCAGCTGCGTGACTGTGGGCATGTCACTTCACTTCTCTGGGCCTCAGTTATCTGTAAAATGGGGAGGAAGCCTGTGAGCCTCACGTGGGACACCCCGATTACCCTGTATCTACCCCGGAGTTTAGAACAGTGCTCTGCACATAGTAAGCGCTTAACAAATACCAACTTTATCAGTATTATTACCTCATCTGGAAAATGGGGATCAAAACTATGAGCAGCATGTGGGACAGGGACTAAGTCCAAATTAATTCGCTTCTATCTATCCCAGTGGGTGCCGATGGAGAACAGAAGGGGACACAGAATGGAAGCTTGGGGGACTCAAGAGACAGAGGAGGAGCCCACGAAGTAGATTGAGAATGAACCTCCAGAGAAATGAGGAGAACCAGGAGAGGACAGTATCAGCGAAGCCAAGGTTGGATCACCGTTTCCAGAGGAAGAGGGTGGTCCAAAGTGTCGAAGGCAGCTTAGACGTTGAGGAGGATTAGGACGGAGTAGAGGCCGTTGGATTTGGCAAGAAGGAGATCACTGGTGACCTTTGAGAGGACGGTTTCTGTGGAGTGAAAGGGACAGATGCCAGATTGGAGGGGATCCAGGAGAGGGTTGGAAGAGAGGAACTTGAGACGCCAGGTGTAGACAACTCGCTGAAGGATTTTGGAGAGGAATGGTAGGAGGGAGATGGGGCGATAACTGGAGAAGGGGGTGGGAGAAGAAGCAATGCGGGCTTAGTCAGGGAAGTCCTCTTGGAGGAGATGTGCTTCTCATAAGGCTTTTAATTCAGAAGAAAGCCAAAATAACGAACCAGGCTGGACCAGGGAAATCCTCCACACCAACGAGCATCGTCCTTGGCAACAGATTTCTAAACTGCCCCCTCAAGACTGTAAGCTTGTTGTGGGCGGGGAAGGTGTCTATTATTTTGTTGTATTTTAATACTAATAATAATGATGGCATTTGTTAAGCGCTGAATATATGCCAAGCGCTATTCTAAACAGTGGGATATATACAAGGATATCAGTTTGTCCCATGTGGGACTCACAGTCTTGATCCCCATTTTACAGATGAGGTAACTGAGGCACAGAGAAGTTAATAATAATAATAATGTTGGCATTTGTTAAGCGCTTACAATGTGCCGAGCACTGTTCTAAGCGCTGGGGGAGATACAGGGTGATCAGGTTGTCCCCCGTGAGGCTCATTTTACAGATTGATCCCCATTTTACAGATGAGGTAACTGAAGTTAATAATAATAATAATAACGTTGGTATTTGTTAAGCGCTTACTATGTGCCGAGCACTGTTCTAAGCGCTGGGGTAGACACAGGGGAATCAGGTTGTCCCACGTGGGGCTCACAGTCTTCATCCCCATTTTACAGATGAGGGAACTGAGGCACCGAGAAGTGAAGTGACTCGCCCAAAGTCACGCAGCTGACGAGTGGCGGAGCCGGGATTCGAACCCCTGCCCTCCGACTCCAAAGCCCGTGCTCTTTCCACTGAGCCATGCTTGCCCGAAGTCACACTGCTGACAAGTGGCAGAGCCGGGATTAGAACCCATGACCTCAATACCAAGCCTGTACTCTTTCCACTAAACCACACTGCTTCTCCCAAGCTGCTTAGTACAGTGCTCGGCACACAGTAACGACTCCATAAATACAGTTGACTCACTGGCTGAACGCTATCTCAGAATTCTCTTACCCAAGGGGGGCGGGAGGAGGGCGCATTGGCTAACGATGCCCTCCAAGACCCAGAAGTGGAAAACCAAATCAAGAATCCCAGCATATTCTTTGGGAGATGGATAGATTTTGAGTCGCAGAGTTCCGGCAGGAGATCTCAGATCAAATTAAAGATCAGCAGAACTTCGGTGTCACGCAGCTCTCCCTTTGGGAATGAGCCGTGAACATCTCTCCCACAGATGCTAGCTTCAACTCCTGAAGTTTGATTTTTTTTTTTAAATGGTATTTGTTAAGCGCTTACTATGAGCCAGGTAATAATCATCATCATAATAATAATGTTGGATTTCTTAAGCTCTTACTATGTGCCCAGTTCTGTTCTAAGCGCTGGGGTAATCAGGTCGTGCCACGTGAGGCTCACAGTCTTAATCCCCCTTTTGCTGATAATAATAATAAGGTTGGTGTCTGTTAAGCGCTTAGTACGTACAGAGCACATTTCTAAGCGCTGGGGTAGATACGGGGGAATGAGGTTGTCCCACGTCGGGCTCACAATCTTCATCCCCATTTTACAGATGAGGGAAATGAGGCCCAGAGAAGTGAAGTGACTCGCCCACAGTCACACAGCTGACAAGCGGCAGAGCCGGGAGTCGAACCCGTGACCTCTGACTCCTAAGCCTGTGCTCTTCCCACTGAGCCATGCTGCACTAAGCACCGGGGTAGAGAGAAGCTATCTGGTTGGAAACAGACAATGTTCCACATGAGGCTCACAGTCTTGATCCCCATTTTTAATCCTCTTGCCCCCATCCTGCCTCCGTCCTGGAACACCCTCCCTCCGCATATCCGAGAGACAGTGACGCTCCCGTGCTTCAAAGCCTTATCCGAGGCCTGCCTCCCCCATGAGGCCTTCCCTGACTGAGCCCTCCTTTCCTCTTCTCCCGCTCCCTTCTGTGTCACCCCGACTTGCTCCCTTTATTCATCGCCTCCCCCAGCCCCACAACCCTTGAGTACCTATTTCTAAATTATTCATTTATGTTTTATTCCTATTAACACCTGCCCCCCCCTCTAGACTGTAAGCTCGTTTTGGGTAGGGAATGTGCCCGTGCATTTTCACATTGTACTCGCTCAAGCGCTTAGTACAGAGCTTTGCAAAAGGTAAGCGCTCGATAAATACGATTGAATGAATGACTAGATGAATTTTACAGATGAGGGAACTGAGGCACTGAGAAGAGAAGTGACTTACCCAAGGTCACACAGCAGACAAGCGGCAGAGCCTGGATTAATGATGATGATGGTGTCTGTTAAGCACTTACTACGTGCCAAGCACTGTTCTAAGCGCTGAGGTAGATACGAGGTTATCAGGTTATCCCACATGGGACTCACAGTCTCAATCCTCATTTTAGCAGCGTGGCTCAGTGGAAAGAGCACGGGCTTTAGAGTCAGAGATCATGGGTTCGAATCCCGGCTCCGCCGCTTGTCAGCTGGGTGACTTTGGGCAAGTCACTTCACTTCTCTGTGCCTCAGTTCCCTCATCTGGAAAATGGGCATGAAGATTGTGAGCCCCACGTGGGACGACCTGATTCCCTTGTGTCTACCCCAGCGCTTAGAACAGTGCTCTGCACATAGTAAGCGCTTAACAAATACCAACATTATTATTATTATTACAGATGAGGTAACTGAGGCACAGAGAGGGTAAGTGGCTTGTCCAAAGTCACAGAGTGGACAAGGGGAGGTGCCGGGATTAGAACCCACATCCTCTGACTCCCAAGCTCGGGCTCTTCCCACTAAGCCTCGCTGCTGAGCGTGACTTTATGGACCATATTTACGTATACTGAGAAGGGCCACAAACAAGAAAATCCTAGAAAGGAGACAGTAATTATCAAGCCGTGCTTTTTGAGATGGAAGCAGTGTGGCCTAGTGGAAAACGCACAGGACTTACAGTCAAGAGACCTGGTTCTAAAAATGGTTCCGCCACATAACAGCCGTGTGACTCTGTGGACAAGTCACTTAAATTCTCAGTGCCTCGATTCCCTCATCTGTAAAATGGGGATTGAATACCCGTTCTCCCTTCTACTTAGATTGCGAGCCCTTATGTGGGTTTGGATTACCTTGTATGTACCCCAGCGCTTACTACAGTGCTTGACTCGTAGTAAGCACTTAATTATTATCATCATTATTGTCATTAGATCATCATCATCATTATATTTGCTGTCATTATTATCAATAAATAGTGTTCATTATTGTGACGTGGAAAGGTTGGGAGCAGTACCATATCTAACAGTGGATTCTGAGGTCGAATCTTCTAATACTTTTAAATTTGGAAACTGGCTTTAATTCCTACAGGCAAAAAGGATAAAAAAAATCATTTAACATTTTGGAGGCATCTCGCCAATATTTCTCATTACCTAATCCCTCTTCTTTACCGATCCAGGAAGACGAGGAGAGTCATTTTTCCAAGTCAGGAATTCTGGTATAGAAAATCTGATCATTTTTAATAGTATTTGTTAATGATATTTATAAAGCACTTAGTCAGCGATGGGGTAGATACGAGACGATCGGGTTGGACAGAGTCCACGTCCCAAACGGGCCTCGGTTTTAATCCCCGTTATGCAGACGAGGTAACTGAAGCATAGAGAAGTTAAGTGACACGCTTCTGTGGTTAATTAAATCCATCTGCACCCACCCTATGTGCCCACATTTAGGAAAACGCGCGTCCACCCCTTTCGGCACTTACAACAGTCCTCAGTTCTTAGAACGGTGCTTGGCACATAGTAAGCGCTTAGGAAATGCCATCATCATTATTTTAGTCAAAGATGGGACATTACGCGACAGGAGCCAGGAAATCCCCACAGAGAATTATCGACTGGTCACTGCACTTCTGGGATTTTTATCCGACAATGGGCTGAGTCAGCGGGTAGGGTGTCGACCTTTATTTCCCGGCTTTTGTCTGTCCCCGACATGACCATTAGTGTGAAGGAAAGTTCTCATGCATCTAACGCTCTTGTTTTTCTGACGATTTCAAAAGAAAACACATTCCGGCGAGGGAGTGGTGAGAACGGGAGATGGAGAAGGTCACCAGCGAATTCTCTGATCCCCACTCAGCGCTCGGACAGAAGGATGGCGCTACTTGTCTCTGAGCCTCGGGAAATAGCAAAGGAATCGCATTTTGGCCTAACTAGATATAGTAGCACGTGGTCCGGAAGCAGCTTGGCCTAGCGGAAAGAGCACGGGCCTGCGAGTCGGAGGAACTTGGTTCTAACTTGGTTCTCCAGAGCTTGTCCGCTGTGGATGTTGAGCAAGTCATTTAACTTCTCTGTACTTCAGTTACCTCATCTGTAAAATGGGGATTAAGACTGGGAGATCCAATCTGGGACACAGACTGCGCCCAACCTCATTATCTTGATTCTATTTATTGCCATTGTTCTCGTCTGCCCGTCTCCCCCGATTAGACCGTAAGCCCGTCAGAGGGCAGGGACTGTCTCTATCTGTTACCGATTTGTACATTCCAAGCGCATAGTACAGTGCTCTGCACATAGTAAGCGCTCAGTAAATATTATTGAATGAATCTATTTGCAGCGGTTAGTTCAGTGTCCGGTATGCAGTAAACGCCTAAACATACCATAAAAAAGGTATATTAAAGCACTTTATAAATCAGAATAGTAAAAACCCCATTAAAACGAACTTCTTATCATTAAAACCACTATAAACCATTTCATTTTTTTCCGTGGCCCCTGGCAAGGACTTGTACAGATCCCATTACTTCTTTGCAAAGCCTAAGTAAAACAAAAAAAAAGCCATACCTCAAAATTCCCAGGAATTGGAAATTTCCTTTGTGTTATAAGAGTACTTCGTAGACTAGTACTTCAGAGTGACCTGCCCGAGACGATGTGGCGGGTAAGGAGTAGAAGGGACTGAACGAATGTTCTGAAATCCCTGGAGGAAGTTTCCCAGGAGCCTGGAGGGAGCCAAAAAATATTTACGTCTTGGTCACAGAACTCTATCGCCATTTCAGTTCTCTCCACCTGTAAAACTCCTCCAGGTGCTCTCAAAGCACAATAGAAGTCCTGGTCCGTATGTAATGGGATCTGTGTCTGCTAAAGTGGTTAGGTATTCCTTCGGGAGGGTCTCCCTTTGAAGCCCGGGGGGGCGGGAAATGACTTCGGTTTGTTCGTAAATACGGGCCGCAGAGGTTTATGGGAGCCAATTAAGGCATCCCACTCCGGCTTGCCCAATTTGCACGGCCGAATTTAATTTTGTTTGCTTTACGTTTCAACCCCAACGCTATGAGGTAACATGTCAAGTCTCAGCTGGGTGGGGAGTTCTTTTTTTCATTTATTTTAATAACTCCCCTAAAAGTAGCGCGTGAGATTCATTAGGGCCCTGTGTGCTCACTCTGACTTAGGCTACAAAATGACCTCACATCACAGCAGGTAAGATCAGGGCCTCTTTGCTGTCTAGAAATGCTTCTCAATTGTAATTTTCTTTTGCAAGGTAAGTGGTTCCAGGACTCTCCATCTCCTCCCCCGTAGACCCCTCAATCATCCTTTGTTCAGGTCAGGACAGAAACACTCTACCCCCGGGTTCCCACTCGAACTTTAATAACTGGGACCCCGAGACTCAGCCCGTCGAACGCTCCCCTTCATGCTTTTGAACGAACGTCTTAAATAACTCAAACGAGCTTTTAAAAGGATGAGGTAACTTCCCCGAAATAGCTCTTTCACGTAAAAAGCTCAGTGTGAAGGTACTTCTGCTAATCTGACATCAGGGAAAACTCGAGTTCAAATTTCGCGCTTTGGAAAGCATTAAGCATTTCCCGCTCTGGAAACGAAGAGTCGAGCGGGGAAAGCCGGCGTGGGAAGCGTGGCAAGGGCAGGGCGACAGAATGCGCGACGGCCTCTGAGATTGAAATGGCTGTCCTGAGGACGCCCTGAGAGGGCCCTCAATGAAAGGCACTGTCACCACAAGGCAACTGTGAGCTCTGGGCACCCAAAATGATTCATTTGTGTCATCCCCAGAGCTTAGAACAGTGACCCATAGTAAGTGCTTAATAAATACCTCTCCATCCCAACCGCTGCCATATCAGTACAATCGCTCATCATATCCCGCCCGGATTACTCTGTCAGCCTCCTTTCTGATCTCCCAACCTCCTGTCTCTCGCCACTTGGGTCTATACTTCACTCTGCTGCCCGGGATTATCTTTCTACAGAAACGTTCTGGACCTGTCACTCCCCTCCTCAAAAATCTCCAGTGGTAGCCTGTCAACCTCTTATCAAGCAGAAACTCCTCACTCTTGGCTTCAGAGCTCTCCATCCCCTCGCCCCTTCCTACCTCACCTCCCTTCTCTCCTTCTCCAGCCCAGCTCGCACACTCCGCTCCTCTAGCTCTAACCTTCTCGCTGTGCCTCGCTCTCACCTGTCCGGCCGTCGACTCCTGGCCCACGTCCTGCCTCTGGCCTGGGTCGCCCTCCCTCCTCACATCCGCCGAACCAGCACGCTTCCCCCCTTCAAAGCCCTACTGAAAGCTCACCTCCTCCAGGAGGCCTTCCCGGACTGAGCCCCCCTTTTCCTCTGCTCCTCCTTCCCTCCCCCATCACCCCGACTCCCTCCCTTTGCTCTACCCCCTCCCCGCCCCACAGCACTTGTGTATATATGCACATATCTGTAATTATTATTCTATTCATTTTTAATGATAATGATGGGTCTATATCTATAATACCTTTGAACTGATGCCTGTTTACTTGATTTGATGTCTGTCTCCCCCCTTCTAGACTGTGAGAAGCAGCACGGCTCAGTGGAAAGAGCCTGGGCTTGGGACTCAGAGGTCATGGGTTCGAATCCCAGCTCTACCACTTGTCAGCTGTGTGACTGTGGGCGAGTCACTTCACTTCTCTGGGCCTCAGTTACCTCATCTGTAAAATGGGGATTAAGACCGTGAGCCTCACGTGGGACAACCTGATTCCCCTGTGTCTCCCCCAGCGCTTAGAACAGTGCTCTGCACATAGTAAGCGCTTAACAAATCCCAACATAATTATTATTGCTATTACTGTGAATCCATTGTGGGCAGGGATTGTCTCTATTTGTTGCCCAAATATACTCCCAAGGGCTTAGTAGAGCTCTCTGCACTCAGAAAGCACTCAATAAATACGACTGAACTGAATTGAAAAAAATAACCACTGATGAAGCCCAGGAGCGATGGTCAGCCCCATTCTCCTAGACCTAAAGACAGGAACCAAAGCAACATTCAAGCACCTGTTCGCTGAGCTCTGAGATAACTCCGGGTCACATTTCAGCCAGAGGGCTTTTCGTTTTCCTTCCCGTGGCCGGGATCGGTAGGGGAATGCGGCTGCTTTGCCAGAAGGGCTCAGTCAGTGGAGTTTCCAACTCGGCCTCAGTACACTCGAGAGGGACGGATTGTTTTGGAAAGGTTTCTGGACTTGGAAGGATTCCTATGTATCCGGCACTAATTGAACATTGGACTAGTAGGAAGGACGCAGAATGGGACCCAAAACTCACCTGAACGTTGTTGACTGGAGTCGTGAGGACAGTCAGCACTCCCCAGGCCACCGACTGTTTTCCTACATATTTCAACGGTGGTGTTGCAAACGGTCGAATGTTGAACGGCTTGTTGTTTCAATCAGTTGATCGACGGTATTAATGGAGCTCCTCCCGTGAGCAGAGCACTGTGCTAAATGCTTGGGGGGGAGCACAATGCATCAGAGTTGGTAGACCTAATCCCTGACACCCTCCCTCCTCACCTCCACCAAACTAATTCTCTTCCCCTCTTCAAAACCCTACTTAAAGCTCACCTCCTCCAAGAGGCCTTCCCAGACTGAGCTCCCCTTTTCCCTCTGCTCCCTCTTCTCCCCCTTCACCTCTCCGCAGCTAAACCCTCTTCTCCCCCCTTTCCCTCTGCTCCTCCCCCCTCCCTTCCCATCCCCTCGGCACTGTACTCGTCCACTCGACTGTCTATATCTTCATTACCCTATTTACTTTGTTAATGAGATGTACATCACCTTGATTCTATTTATTTGCTATTGTCTTAATGAGATGTTCTTCCCCTTGACTCTATTTATTGCTATCGTTCTTGTCTGTCCGAACCCCCCGATTAGACCGTAAGCCCGTCGAAGGGCAGGGACCGTCTCTATCTGTTACCGATTTGTCCATTCCAAGCGCTTAGTACAGTGCTCTGCACATAGTAAGCGCTCAATAAATACTATTGAATGAATGAATGAGAAGCTTGCTTATGGTCTAGTGGGGAGACAGATATTGAAATTCATTCCAGATATTATTCTTTAACTTTCTTCTTCATATAGATTTGTTCCCATTATGGGCAGAGGCGCTTGTCTGGTCTGCTTACCGTGTATTTATGCCACCACTTACTATAGCAGGCTACTTAGAGGGTAATATACACACAATATAAATCATTAGTAACTAACTAATAGTCATGACTCTTAATGTGGGAAAGTAATCACCTAAATTCCAGGGAAATAAGGATGACAATTATGGTATAACCTTGGCTGGTTATTGGAAATGAAACATTTCCGGGAACAAAGAGGCTTCTGGCAAAATAAAGTAATCTTGGATAGATCACTAGATCTTTCAATATATGTTTTTTCCTATAAAAAAACCGACATGAAACAAAGCAGAGCTTAGTTGTGAGGTTGTCAGGAGGGGTTAGAATAATCATACTAATAATGACAATAATAATAATAATGGCATTTGTTAAGTGCTTACTGTGTGCCAGGCACTGTACTATATGAGCAGATGAGATTGGACTCAGTCCCTGTCCCACATGGAGCTCACAGTCTCAACCCCCATTTTCCAGATGAGGTAACTGAGGCCTAGAGAAGTGAAGTGACTTGCCCCAGGTCACCCAGCAGACAAGTGGCAGAGCCGCCATGAGAACCCATGATCTTCTAACTTCATTATGCCATGCTGCCTCTTGATCTACTGCCCAGATCTCCCTCTTTGGATGCTGGCATCAATATTATTGAGGAATATTTTCTATCTGAAACTTTTTTCCTTCCTACTTAGACCGTGAGCCCCATGTGGGAAAGGGACTGTGTCCCACCTGGTGACCTTTTATCTACTCCAGCCCTTAGAACTGCACTTGGCACATAGTAAGCACTTCACAGATACCATCATCATCATTATTATTATCAGATGACAACGAGCCACCGGGTCGCCCACTGCTCTCAGTTTCCCCACGGCAAAATGCCAGGCAGGAAGAAGAGAGTGTGAGTAGCCCCACCCAAACCACCAACGCTAACCCCAGCAGCAGGACCGATCACAGGGAATGGGTCTGGGAAGCATGATGGTGTAGTGGCTAGAGCCCGAGATTGGGAGTCAGGAGGTCACAGGTTCTAATCCCAGCTCCGCCACTTGTCTGCTGTGTGACCTTAGACAAGTCACTTTACTTCTCTGTGCCTCGGTTACCTCATCTGTAAAATGGGGATTGAGACCCTGAGCCCCATGTGGGACAGGGACTGTGTCCAACCTGAATTTCCTTGTAACTACCCCAGTGCCTGGTACATGGAAAGCACTTAATAAATACCATTATTATTGTTTATTGTTTTATTGTACTCTTCCAAGTGCTTAGTAAAGTGCTCTGCACAAAGTAAGCGCTCAGTAAATACCATTGAATGAATGAATGAATGATCGATCTCTTCCTACCACTTTTTCCATGGCTCCGTCACTTGTTTGCAGTGTGACCTTGGGTGAGACGCTTCGCTTCTCTGGGCCTCAGTTCTCTCCTCTGTCAAATGGGGATGAAGACTGTGAGCCCCATGTGGAACAGGGACTGTATCCATCCCAATCGTCTTGTATCTACCCCGGCGCTTAGAACAGTGCTTGCCACATAGTAAGTGCTTAAGAAACACTGTAATTATTAATTAATTATTATTATTACCATTCCTATGGGTGGACATATTGGAGTCCCTGCACTGGCCCATTTCACCTTTCCCAAGGGGAGAGTTAGGGGGTGCGCCCAATCCCCCTGGAATGTGATTACGGTGTTCACGGAGGATGCAGGGAGGGTGTCAGACCTGATTATTTCGTATCCACCCCAGTGCTTAGTACAGTGCCTGGCACATAATAAATACTTAACAAGTTCCATGGGTATTCTTCCAATTATAGAACAAGGTAACTGAGGTACAGAGAAGTTAGGCACGTTGCTCAGGGTCACACAGCAGACGAGTGGCAGAGCAGGATTAGAACCCAGGTCCTTTTGACTCCCAGGCCCTATCCCCTGGGCCACGCTGCCTCTCAGAGGAGTCCCTGTCCCTCTGGCCCTCCCGCAGCTGGATGAAAATACACACAGGGAAGGGAAATGGAAAGTCAAATGACTCTTTAAAACAATGTTTACCCAGCAACACACTCACGCTCTCTTTCACACATGCTCCCATATACTTGAGCACACATTCGGATCCCTATCTGAAAGCCACAGATGTTGGCTTTGGATACCGCAATTATTAATTATTATTACGGTGATGATGATGATGGTATTCGTTAGGTGCTTACTAAGTGCCAGGCACTGTACTAAGCCCTGGGGTGGATATAAGCGAATCTACTTGGACACTGGCCCTGTCCCATGTGGGGCTCACAGACTCAATCTCCATTTTCCAGATGAGGTCACTGAGGCCCAGAGAAGTGAAGTGATTTGCCCAAGGTCCACACAGCAGACAAGTGGCGGATCTGGGATTAGAACCCGTGACCTTCTGGCTCCCAGACTCCGTCTCTATCCACCACACCATGCCGCTTCAATTCTCTCCCAGTAAGAGCGACCCTAATGAGTTGAAGAAGCCTCTGGAGGCCCGTAAATTGGGAAAAAAATCTCAGACCTTAGAATGCCACACCTATTCCCTGTTGATGGTGGAAATAAATCAAAAGCAGACTCCCAGAGAAAAACTCACTGCTGAAGCCCCCATTTGCCAGTTTCCCCAGGGTGCCAGACCCAAATGTCTTGAGCATTTCCCTGTATGTTTTGGCTTCTGGAGGCTCGATTTTTCAATTAAGGATCCAAAAAAAAAAAACACAAAACACACACCCAAAAACCTTTGGGTAAATCTGCCCACCAAGACAACGAGGCTCTTGTTCTTCACGAAGAATGTTATTTATCCAAGCTCTACGTTTGTGTTCGGATTGACTTTTGAAACAGTGTTGGATATGGAGCAGAGCCAGCTGGTGTTTACACAGAAATTTAGATTGTGAATAGAGTCGGCCACTTGTCTGCTGTGTGACTTCCCTGCCTCAAACGGATTTGCTTGTAATGATAATGAGAATGATAATAATAATGTTGGTATTTGTTAAGCGCTTACTATGTGCCGAGCACTGTTCTAAGCGCTGGGGGAGACACAGGGGAATCAGGTGGTCCCACGTGAAGCTCACAGTCTTCATCCTCATTTTACAGATGAGGTAACTGAGGCACAGAGAAGTTGAGTGACTTGCCCACAGTCACACGGCTGACAAGTGGCAGAGCCGGGATTCGAACTCATGACCTCTGACTCCAAAGCCCGTGCTCTTTCCGCTGAGCCACGCCGCTTCTTGTATCCATCCCAGCGCGTAGAACAGTCCCCGGCACAAAGTAAGCGCTTAACAAATACCATAATTATTATTCTTCCAGAGCACTATCAAATCTGCCTACTCTCTTAAACAGCTACCAACTAAAAAACAGGTGCCTGCCAACACCGAAGGTCCAAAGCGCTGACTGGAGAAGTCAGCTGCTTCAAAAACCTCCCTTGCAACCTCTAAGGCCTGGAATTTGAAAATAATGTTGGTATTGGTTAAGCGCTTGCTATGTGCGGAGCACTGTTCTAAGCGCTGGGGTAGATACAGGGGGAATCAGGTCGCCCCACGTGAGGCTCACGGTTAATCCCCATTTTCCAGATGAGGTAACTGAGGCCCAGAGAAGTGAAGTGACTCGCCCACAGTCACCCAGCTGACAAGTGGCAGAGCCGGAAGTCGAACCCATGACCTCTGACTCCGAAGCCCGGGCTCTTTCCACCGAGCCACGCTGAAAATAACTTGTTAGCGAAGGAGCAGTAAATGCCCACCAAGTATTGCAAGGAGGATGCGCGCTTCAAGAATGATGGTAATAACTGGAGTCTTTTCAAAGCATTCACTATATGCCGAGCCCCGTACTAAGCGCTGGGGTAGCAGCGTGGTGCAGTGGAAAGAGCACGGGCTTTGGAGTCAGGACTCATGAGTTTGAATCCCGTCTCTGCCACTTGTCAGCTGTGTGACTGTGGGCGAGTCACTTAACTTCTCTGGGCCTCAGTTCCCTCAGCTGCAAAATGGGGATTAAGACTGTGAGCCCCACGTGGGACAACCTGATTCCCCTGTGTCTACCCCAGCGCTTAGAACAGTGCTCTGCACATAGTAAGCGCTTAACAAATACCAACATTATTATTATACAAGATAATCAGCTTGGATCCCCACAATTCCTGTCCCACGTGAGGTTTCTCCAGTCTAAGAAGGAGGGAAAACAGTATTTTACAGACGACGAAACTGTGCAGCAGAGCAGTGACTTGTCCAAAGACCCGGATGGGGCAAGTGCAAGGGGAACAGTGTGGCCTAGTGGAAAGCGCTCAGGGTGTCAGAGGATCTAGGTTCTAATCTCAGCTCCGCCATTTACCTGCTGAGTGACCTTGGGCAAGTTACTTAAGTTCTCTGTGCCTCAGTTTCCTCACCTGCGAAATGGCGATCCAATACCTGTTCTCCCTTCTACTTAGAATGGCAGCCCCAAGTGGAACCGTATTATCTTCTAAGTAACCCCAGAGTTTAGTACAGTGCTTGGCAGATAGTAAGCACTTAACAAATACTACAATTATTATTACTGTGTAGCAGGCAGGGATTAGAACCCAGGTTCTCTAATCGCCAGGCCCATGCCCTTTCCACTAGGTCACGCTGTTGAATGCTGTTTGCATTTCTTACTATTTTGTTCTAGAAAACGTTTCATTTCCACACTTGCAGCAAATTGCTTGGAAGGATATAACATTTTGAATTGCGATACTAAATAACTAAACAATTTTTCAACTAAGTGTCTACAGTCCAAGTCTGCGTATTACCAATGACACCCAAAGAGACATTACTAGTTATTAGTGGGAAAGGGTGATGATAATACACTCAGTGAGAGAAATGACTATTTGTTTGTTATTACAGCCCGGGAATATAATTATAATGGTTTATCCCTTCATTCAAGGATCAGAAAAAGATAATGAAGTAATTATTTTGCCGGTTGTGTCCTCATTCTACGTACAGGGCAGTTGAAGCTGACCGCCTCAGGAAAACCAAGAATATAAAACAGAGATGGTATGGGGAAAACCGTCAAGATAGAACAAAAGCATTGGGATACACAGAAAAAGATCCTCGTCACAAAAGAGGCAAACCGGTTTCAATTATTTTGAAGGAATATATATTGCCTGTATCCCGTGTAAATACGGTAGGAGCAGCAACTTCAGAAGAGAAACCAATGTTTGTCATTAGTAATATTAAATTGAATTATTTGAGAAAAAATTGGAATTACTGTTACTCAAAGAGAAGTGAAAATGAAACCCACTTTTCCATAGATTTGCCCTAGAAACTAATGCCGCAGTATTCATTTCTGTGGTTTTATTCATAAACCAAACCACGAAAATCTGAGATAAAAAAATGTTTAATTTCCCTAACCGTTTTTCCACTATATGAACCCCAGAAAAAGCTTAGTTTTGTCTAGTTATGGGACTGTGTGAACATGTAGAGGTTTTTTGCTTCAAATTCTAATTTCTAATTGGCATGGGCATGTTTATTATTATTTATGATATATACATGTATATGTCAGGATGTCTATCTCCTAGATATCTACAAATATCTTTGTCCTTTGGGCTTAAATAGAGCACTATTGAGGGTGTGATCTCTGTCCAGGAAGTGTATGCCAGTGATCAAGCTTGGGAGTCAGAGGTCATGGGTTCTAATCACGGCTCCTCCACTGATCAGCTGTGTGACTTTGGGCAAGTCATTTAGCTTCTCTGTGCCTCAGTTACCTCATCTGTAAAATGGGGATTAAGACTGCGGGACAACCTGATTACCTTGTATCTACCCCAGCGTTTAGAACAGTGCTTGGCACATAGTAAGCGCTTAACAAATACCATCATTATTATTATCATTAGTATGTACGTGTGCCCCGGATTTCCTCTGGTAGCATTTTCCTAGATTAATAACCTCTCGATGTAGAGCAGCACAATGGCGATACTGATGACACACTATCCTACAGTCTTTGCTATGGATATACTAGCTTTCTTGATTGGATTTTCTGCCTATTTGTCTAATAATAATATCTAACCCAGCACTTAGTAAAGGGCCTGGTACATAGTAAGTGCTTAATAATAATAATAATGATGATGGCATTTGTTAAGCGCTTACTATGTGCAAAGCACTGTTTTAAGTGCTGGGGTAGACACAGAAGAATCAGGTTGTCCCACGTGGGGCTCACGGTCTTCATCCCCATTTTACAGATGAGGTAACCGAGGCACAGAGATGTTAAGTGACTCGCCCAAAGTCACACAGCTGACAAGTGGCAGAGACGGGATTAGAACTCATGTCCTCTGATTCCTAAACCCGGGCTCTTTCCACTGAGCCACGCTGCACTTGCCCGTGTGTGACCTGCACAAATCTTAACAAATATCTTAAAGAGCTTAACAAATATCACAAAAAAATCTGATTCTCTTGGATCTATCCCAGCATCTAGTACATAGTAAGCCCTTAACAAATACATCGGAATTTAGCAGAGTGCTTGACATCTAGTAAGTATTTAATAAATCTACAAATTATAGGACCCAGGGTGACCCGTTTGAACTTTTACAATTTGTTCTCGGAGTGCTCTGTGCTGAGGAAGAGGCTTTTTGAGTAACTGAGAAGAATATCCCCACCTTGTTTGTTCAAGTTAGCAGTTATTTTTGCCAAAACCAGGCATGGCAACTCTTTTCTTTTATGGTATTTGTTAAGTGCTTACTGTGAGCCAGGCAGCAAGAGCCGTGGTGGTTATAAGTAAATCGTGCTGGACACAGTCCCTTTCCCACACGGGGCTCACAGTCTCGATCCCCATTTTACAGATAAGGAACTGAGCCCTAGAGAAGTGAAGTGACTTGCCCAGAGTCACACAGCAGACAAGTGGCGGAGCTGGGATTAGAAGCCATGACCCTCTGACTCCCAGGCCCATTCTCTATCCACTAAGCTTTGCTGTTTTCTTCAAAAGATGGTTCAAATGTCATGCCTTTAGATGTGGACCGGCCTTGTAAATTGACACCCACCCCCCCAATGATCTGGCCACCTACTTCATCACAAAAATCAACACAATCAGGTCTGAGCTCCCCAAAGTCACCCCTCCCCCTCTCCCTTCCCCCCCACCGACCCCCTCCCCTACTTTCCCATCCTTCCCTGCGGTATCCTCAGAGGAGATCTCCTCCCTCCTCGCAAGTGCCACCCCCTCCGCCTGCGCCTCGGACCCCATTCCCGCTCACCTTATAAAAACCATCGCCCCCGCCCTCCTCCCTTCCTTAACTTCTATCTTTAACCACTCGATCTCCAAGGGCTCCTTCCCCTCTGCCTTCAAACATGCCCACGTCTCCCCCATCCTAAAAAAACCCTCTCTCGACCCCACTTCCCCTTCCGGTTATCGCCCTATCTCCCTCCTACCCTTCCTTTCCAAAATCCTAGAACGAGTAGTCTACACTCGCTCCTTAGAATTCCTTAACTCCCATTCTCTCCCGGTCCCCCTCCGATCTGGCTTCCGTCCCCTCCACTCTACCGAGACTGCTCTCTCTAAGGTCACCCGTGGCCTCCTTCTTGTCAAATCCAGCGGCTCCTACTCCATTCTAATCCTCCTCGACCTCTCTGCTGCCTTTGACACCGTCGACCGTCCCCTCCTCCTCCACACCTTATCTCACCTCGGCTTCACGGACTCCGTCCCTCTCCTCTCTGGCCAGTCATTCTTGGTCTCCTTCGCAGGCGCCTCCTCCCCCTCCCATCCTTTAACCGTTGGAGTTCCTCAAGGGTCAGTTCTCGACCCTCTTCCGTTCTCCATTTACACTCACTCCCTCGGTGAACTCATTCGCTCTCACGGCTTCGACTACCATCTCTACGCAGATGACACGCGGATCTACATCTCCGCCCCGTCCTCTCCCCCTCCCTTCGGGCTCGCGTCTCCTCCCGCCTCCGGGACGTCTCCACCTGGATGTCTGCCCGTCACCTAAAACTCAACATGAGCGAGACTGAGCTCCTCACCTTGCCTCCCAAGCCCGGTCCTCTCCCAGACTTCCCCATCACTGTGGTCCTACCTCTCCTCCCTTCTCTCTTTCTACCAGCCACCCCGCACGCTCCGCTCCTCCGTCGCCCACCTCCTCACTGTCCCTCGGTCTCGCCTATCCCGCCGTCGACCCCTGGGCCACGTCCCTCCTTCCTCACCTCCGCCAAACTGATTCTCTTCCCCGCTTCAAAACCCTACTTAAAACTCACCTCCTCCAAGAGGCCTTCCCAGACTGAGCTCCTCTTCTCCCTCTACTCCCTCTGCCACCCCCCCTTTACCTCTCCGCAGCTAAACCCTCTTTTCCCCCTTTCCCTCTGCTCCTCCACCTCTCCCTTCCCCTCCCCACAGCACCGTACTCGTCCGCTCGACTGTATATATTTCCATTACCCTATTTATTTTGTTAATGAATTGTACATCGCCTCGATTCTATTTAGTTGCCATTGTTTTTCGAGATGTTCTTCCCCTTGACTTCCCCTTATTGCCATTGTTCTCGTCTGCCCGTCTCCCCCGATTAGACCGTAAGCCCATCAAACGGCAGGGACCGTCTCTATCTGTTGCCGACTTGTTCATTCCAAGCGCTTAGTACAGTGCTCTGCACATAGTAAGCGCTCAATAAATACTATTGAATGACCATCCTTCCCGTCTCTCGGACCTGCGACCTCGGTGTCATCTTTGACTCGTCTCTCTCGTTCACCCCACACATCCGATCCGTTACCCAGACCTACCAGTCTCACCTTTACAATATCGCTAAGATCCACCCTTTCCTCTCCACCCAGACGGCTCCCTTACCGCTACGGGCTCTCGTTATATCCCGGCTAGACTACCGTGTCACCCTTCTCTCTGATCTCCCTTCCTCCTCTCTCGCCCCGCTCCGGTCTGTTCTTCACTCCGCTGCCCGGCTCATCTTCCCGCAGAAATGCTCTGGACCTGTCACTCCCCTTCTTAAACACCTCCAGTGGTTGCCTATCGACCTCCGCTCCAAACAGAAACTCCTCACTCTAGGCTTCGAGGCTCTCCGTCACCTTGCCCCTTCTTACCTCTCCTCCCTTCTCTCTTTCCACCGCCCACCCCGAACGCTCCGCTCCTCCGCCGCCCACCTTCTCACCGTGCCCCGGTCTCACCCATCCCGCCGTCGACCCCCGGGCCGCGTCCTCCCACGGTCCCGGAATGCCCTCCATCCTCACCCCTGACAATCTAATTCTCTTCCCCTCTTCAAAGCCCTACTGAGAGCTCACCTCCTCCAAGAGGCCTTCCCACACTGAGCTCCCCCCTTTTTTTTCCCTCTGCTCCCTCTAGCCCCCCCTTCACCTCTCTGAAGCTAAACCCTCTTCTCCCCCTTTTCCCTCTCCTCCTCCCCCTCTCCCATCCCACCCCCTCAGCACTGTACTCGTCCGCTCAACTGTATATTCATTCATTCATTCATTCATTCATTCATTCAATAGTATTTATTGAGCGCTTACTATGTGCAGAGCACTGTACTAAGCGCTTGCGATGAACAAGTCGGCAACAGATAGAGACAGTCCCTGCCGTTTGACGGGCTTACAGTCTAATCGGGGGAGACGGACAGACAAGAACAATGGCAATAAATAGAGTCAAGGGGAAGAACGTCTCGTAAAAACAATGGCAACTAAATAGAATCAAGGCGATGTACAATTCATTAACAAAATAAATAGGGTAATGAAAATATATACAGTATATATCTTCATCACCCTATTTATTTTGTTTATTTTGTTTAATGAGATGTACATCACCCTGATTCTATTTAGTTGCCATTGTTTTTATGAGATGTTCTTCCCCTCGACTCTGTTTATCGCCACTGTTCTCGTCTGCCCGTCTCCCCCGATTAGACCGTAAGCCCATCAAAGGGCAGGGACCGTCTCTATCTGTTGCCGACTTGTACATTCCAAGCGCTTAGTACAGTGCTCTGCACATAGTAAGCGCTCAATAAATACTATTGAATGAATGAATCCTGAATGTGCCATCCTCAATGAGAAAGGTGTCAAGGAGTTCGTGTCAGAGTTCTTACCTTCTCTTTCAGTTGCCCCCCTCTTCGTCTAGCTCAAATTATCTCTACTCATCTGTAGTACGGTGTTTCTGCCGAGAATTGAACTATACGGAAGAAGCAGAAGAAAGATCGTGACCCTAGAAGTCGGACGACTTGGGTTCTAATCCCAGCTTTGCCGAAAACTTGCCGTGTGGCCTTCGGCAAGTCATTTAACTTCTCTGTACCTCGGTTCTCTCTCGTACTTAGACTTCGAGCCACATGTGGGACAGGGTCTGTGACCAACCTAATTCACTTGTATCCACCCCAGTGTTTAGAGCAATGTTTGACACACAGTAAGTGCTTAATAATAGCATAAGTATATACATATGGTTGTGTTTATTCATTTTTATAAAATATATCCTCATATGCAATCTTCAGAGCTCCCTATAGGTCTTAAGTTTGGTTTCGATCTCCCTAACCTTGGAATATGTGGGCAGGGGCATGCCACCATTCGTCATACGTGTCCCCCTAGATTGTAAAGTCATTGTGGGCACGGAGCATGTCTAGTCAACTCTGTTATATTGTACTCTCCCAAGCTCTTAGCACAATGCTCTGCACACAGTAAGTGCTCAATAGATACCACGGATTAACTGATTGGTTGATTCCCTTCCCGGTTTAATCCAGAACTGAGGATCCAGTAAACATACATTCTTTCATTTAATCATATTTTTTGAGCGCTTACTGCGTGCAAAGCACTGTACTAAGCACTTGGGAGAGTACAGTATAACAACAAACGGACGTATTCCCTCCCACAACGAGCTCACCATCTAGACAGGGGAAGCAGTTTGGTGTAATGGATAGAGCACGGGCCTGGGAGTCAGAAGGTTGTGTGTTCTAATTACTGCTCTGCCATTTGCCTGCTGTGTGACCGTGGGTAAATCGCTTCATTTCTCTGCGCCTCAGTTTCCTAATCTGTAAAATGGGGATTAAGACTGTGAGCCTCATGTGGGACAGGGACTGTGTCCAACCTGATTTGCTTCGTAGAGTGCTTAGTAGAGTGACTGTGTGCAGAGAACTGTACTGAACACTTCTCCGTAGGAACCCGGAAGTTGACAGGCGACCGCACCTGGAACACAGGCAAATCACAGGCCAGGACCGGGAAAAGAGGAAGGTGTTAGTTAAACGGGAAGAATCCTCGCTGCCATTTTAAGCGAGGACGTGGTATTGAGCGACCCTGAGGACAGAACGGAAGAGGAAGAGTTCTCCAGATTGAGCTCCCCAGGCTAGGGTCCCTGAAGAGTTCGACTCTTGCCTTGGAGTAGGGGAAAAAAAAAATTGTACGTATAATTCGGTTTTCCCTTGACATCTGAAAATTCTGGGAGAAAGATTCAGATGGAGGGGCAGTGCTGAAATCTGGGGTTCCCTGCATGAGGCTACGGGGAACGAGCCAGAGGAACCCGTACGCCAGGCTGCCTGAAGGAGAGTAGAAAGATTCCTGGAGAGGGGATCGTTTGCAGGAAAGGGGAAGGCATTTTCAGGATTGGAGGTTTATCATATTTGCCAACTGACTCTTTAAAAATTGTTGCAATTTTTCATTTCAAACTCCGGTTAGAGGTCTCACCTGCATGTCCATTAGAAAGGGAATCTCAGAGCTTAGCACAGTGCCTGGCACGCAGTTAAGTGCCTAACAAATACCTCTATTATTATTATTGTTACTTCTTCACTCCCAGTTTTGCACAGAGGTCGATTTTTCTCTAAAACCATCCTCTTCACCTACCCAGAAATACCCCGCTCCCACCACCGTCTCAATGCTCTTGAGAAACGCAATTATGGGGTAAATGATCCGTGCCATCTCTGAGACTCTCACCAAGCTAATTTGGCAGCGGAGGCCTCGCTGAAAGTAAAAATTGGCGAAGAGGGAATTTTGACTTCAAAAGTGTTTGGTAAAAATACTGCGGCCTGTTTTCTCCGCGCGTTTGTTTTCTCAGTTATAAATCAGATGGAGAATTTCTTTGGAGTTTTCCCGAGTGAGTCATAGGAAGAGCTTCAGGTGACAAAAGAGCCGGCAGAGCGGACACCCGGAAGAATGCGCTCGGATGTTCCCGCTCATGGTACGCGGAACGTGGTACACAGATCCCTTCGCTTGACCACCCGGCCCTGGCTTGACACAAAGCAGGCCTTATTTTGGCAATCAAGAGGCACGTGTTAATTATCCCTAGCTTTCCTGAGTGGACCACCACCGGGCTGAAGGGTTTAACCAAGCTGTGAAAACACTGTGGACTCAAATGAAACTCTTATTTAGAAAGAAAAAAAAAATGGAATTCTCCATTGAGTCTCACCCCCCGTGTGAGTTCTTCTGTTTATCTACACCATTTCAGTCATCACAGGTCTTTTCCTGATCGTTTTACGTGTTCAACGCAGAGTTGCTTCATTCGAGACCTCGCCTGTGCTATAGCCTGGCCTTGTGGATAGAGCACGGGCCTGGGTTCTAATCACGGCTCTGCTACTCATCTGCTGTGTGACCTTGGGCAAGTCACTTCACTTCTCGGAGCCTCAGTTCCCTCATCTGTAAAATGGGGATTAAGAATGTGAGGCCCACGTGGGACAGGGACTGTGTCTACCCCAGCACTTAGTACACTGCCTGACAACATAGTAAATGCTGAACAAATACCATAAAAAAATCCAGTTTTCTCAAACTCTGCTTTAGAGTTTGTCTCTAGATTTAAGCGCATTATGGGCAGGGAACGTGTCAGGTTATTATGTTGTAGTGTACTCTCCCAAAAGCTTATTATAGTGCTCTGCACACAGTAAGTGCTCAGTAAATACCCTCGATTGATCGATTAATTGAGTAGAGCAACTAAAGTAACAGGAAAAAAAAGTGAAGCACAGAAGCCTTCCTCTTGGACTGTGGCTTCTTCAGATTTGACGACTAGGTCAAGTGCTATCGCTGAAGCAAATTGAGTAGAGCAACTAAAGTAACAGGAAAAAAAAGTGAAGCACGAAAGCCTTCCTCTTGGACTGTGGCTTCTTCAGATTTGACGACTAGGTCAAGGGCTATCGCTGAAGCAGGGTTGAATGGGAAATCGAGTTTTCTTCATGAATCGATTGGTCTGTTTTCCACTGTTGGATGCTAATAATGGTGTGCCTGAATTCCTTTTGGGAGAGAAGGATGGAGGAGCTGAGAAGAAGGGATTCCTGGATGGAATCAATCAATCAATTAATCAATCAATGGCATTTTGTACGTGCTTACTGTGTCTGGAGCGCTGTACTAATACTTGGTAAAGTCCAGAACAATAGGGTTAGTAGATATGATCCGTGTCCACATGGTGCTGACAATCTAGTGGAAAGAATAATGCAGTGCTGATAATTATGATAAGGATTATATTTGGTAAGTGCTTATTAGGTGACAAGCACTACATGTGAGTACATCCGATTTGTACATTCCAAGCGCTTAGTACAGTGCTCTGCACATAGTAAGCGCTCAACAAATACTATTGAATGAATGAATGGATGCGAGGCGGGGTAGATACAGGATAAGTAGATTGGACACAGTTCCTGTCTCACACGGGGCTCACAGTCGAAGAGGGAAGGAGGATAGGTAAATTATCCCCATTTTACAGCTGAGGTAACTGAGGCCCAGAGAACTTAAGTGACTTGTCCAAGATCACACAGCAAGCAAAAAGCAGAGCTGGGATTATTCCAGATCTGGCAACTGGGGAAGTAATTAATACCATTCATCATCCCAACACAGAATCACTTCCTTTTAAGTGAAAGAAATTTAGAAGGATTATTTCCTTCTTTGCAAATTCTGTTGCCTTCACAAGCATTCCGCACCTCGACCACCGCATTTCTTTTCTGCCTCTTTCTTTCTCAGCAACCCCGAACCCCATCTCTTCTCATTACTGCCCCAGCTGACGCCCTTCCTTTTAAGTCGACTCTCGGCTCTGGTCCATCGAACTTCTCCCTTGGATCCTGACTTGAAAAGAATTTGATTCCAATTAGAAAACAACTCTCTGCTGTTGCAAGTCTGAGAAGAAAGGGGCGGGATATTCATCTGGCCTGAAGCCTTGACTGTTTAGAAAGCTGTCCTGTATTCACTGAAATACAGAAATATGAATAACAGTGAGTCTAACATGGAAAAGGTTCCGTAACCTGTTGATCTTTTCCCCAAACCTTCCTTGGCCCCCGACCGATTACTTTTGTAGGAGTTCAGTCAACCAGGCAATTCCCAAGTTATAATCCTCCCGAGGGTCAGTCAATTATATTTATGGAGTGCTTACTGTGTTCAGAGCACTGTACTAAGCACTTGGGAAAGCATGATGGCATAGCGGATACAGCACGGGCCTGGGAGTCAGGAGATCAGGGGTTCTAATCCCATCTCCGCCTCGTCTGCTGCATGACCTTGGGCAAGTAACTTCGCTTCTCCGGACCTCAGTTACCTCATCTGTAAAATGGGGATAAGAATGTGAGCCCCATGTGGGACAGGGACTGTGTCCAACCCGATTTACTTGTATTCATCCCAGCTCGTAGTACAGTGCCCGACACACAGTTAGCACTTAACAAATACCACAGTTATTATTATTACAGTAGAACAATAAAGAGACGCATTCCCTGCCGGCAACGAGTTTACAGGCTAGAGGATTTCCTCTTATGATAGGAATGGGGCGATTGGCTGGGAATCTCCTGCAGAGATCCCCCCCACCTTCCTCCAATTTTGAACAATTCCATTTTGGTCACCTCCGCCTCCCTCAGCTGGAGATACCCCAAGCCCCCCACCTCAGCTGAGTCAATGAACGGGGGTTGCAGCCCCTGTCAGGTGGACCCTGGGCCCGAGACCGTAAGTGCAGAGAGACTGTGAGTCTCACTCCCTCTTCCTCCCGGTCACGGATCCGTCTGGACCTCAGTTCTGCTCCCTTCCATCCCAAACGGATAGATGAGTGGCTTAGTAAATAAAAGAGGGGTTCGTCTAAGAAAGATAATTAAAGAGGAAAAGAATCCCAAGTGCCTGCTCAATGACGGTGACTATTACTGCTTCAATTCCTACTAATACAATTACTATATATTACTACTTACCCCAGCTCAGGGTGGCACCTGGAGAGTTTCCAGTCCTCTCCCAGTCGCGACTACAGGAGGGAGAGTCAAGCAGAGGCCTCTTCATTCCATTCCTAGCTTGGCCAGTGGCTAGTGAATGGCAGGCCATCTGCTACAGATCAAAAATCACCCATGCTGGGCAGCAGCGGCATGGGAGAGAGTCGAGAGCGGAGACTCGTCTATTGAACAGAAGGAGACGATGGTCAACCGCTCCGGATTTTGACCCAGAAAACTCTCCGGATCCGCTCCCGGAATGATTGCGGATGGAAGTAGGGCATTCTGGGAGAGATGTGTCCGTGGCGTCGCTACGGGTCGGACACACGACTCGCCGGCATAAGACGATAACTACTCCTTACGGGAAGCAGCGTGGACTAGTGGCAAGAGCATGGGTTTGGGTTCTAATTCCAGCTCCACCCCTTGTCTGCTCTATGGCCTTGGACAAGTCACTTCATTTCTCTGTGCCTCAGTTACCTCATCTGTAAAATGGAGATTAAGAATGTGAGCCTCAGGGATTGTGTCCAACCTGGTTACCTTGTATCTACTCTTGTGCTTAGAACAATGGTTAGCACATAACAAGCGCTTGACAAATACCTAATCATTATTATGATCATAACTTCACTCCTGCTACTGTTAAAACTACCCAACTACCATATAATAATGAGGGTATTTGTTAAGCGCTTACTATGTGCCAACCGCCGTTTTAAGCTCTGGGATAGATAGAAGGTAATCAGGTTGTCCTACGCTGGGCTCACAGATTTAACCTCCAATTTCCAGATGAGGTAACCGAGGCCCAGAGAAATGAAGTGACCTGCCAAAAGTCACACAGCCGACAAGCGGCGGAGCCGGGATTAGAAGCCACGACCTCTGATTCCCAAGCCCGGGCTCTTTCCACTAAGCCACCCTGCTTCTTGTGACTTAGTAGTAGCATTATAGGAATTACTATGATTATTTCTACTCCTCTTACCAATACAACTATTTCTCCTTCTATTATTACTACTACTAACTCCCAGAACCAAGGCCTTTCCACTAGGCCATGCGGGATCCTTATTCTCTCTTCTCTCTAGAGTGTGTGCTCACTGTGGAAAAGGAATGTCACTGTTTACTGTTCCCAAAAGTGAAGTGCAGTGCTCTGCACACAATAAGCTCTCCATAAATACGATTCGATGAGCGAAAGAAGGAATCACTCCTGTTCACACCAAGTCCTCACCATCCCAGTAAAAATCCCAGGTCTTTTTTCACCCTTCATTCAATCAATCATATTTATTGAGCGCTTCCTGAGAGAAGCTCTGTGGCTCAGTGGAACGAGTCCGGGCTTGGGAGTCAGAGGTCATGGATTCGAATCCCGGCTCTGCCCCTTGTCAGCTGTGTGACTGTGGGCGAGTCACTTCACTTCTCTGGGCCTCAGTTACCCCATCTGTAAAATGGGGATTAACTGTGAGCCTCACGTGGGACAACCTGATCACCCTGTAAATACCCCAGCGCTTAGAACAGTGCTCTGCACATAGTAAGCGCTTAACAAATACCAACGTTATTATTATTTATTCCTGTGTGCAGAGCACTGTAAATATAAGCCCTTGGGAAGTGCCATTCAGCAACAGATAGAGACAATCCCTACCCAACAACGGGCTCACGGTCTAGAAGGGGGAGACAGACGACCAAAGGTGAAACGTTGGCTGCCGTGGACACCCCCACCCCTAAAATGGGTCCCAGTTTAGAGGGGCAATTTCATGGATCTTTCCTCTTAAGAATCACTCTGCGCTTTACAGCTTCTCACCCAGAGAATGTATGGAGCCTTTCAAATCTTGAACATTCTCTGAGTTCTCCTTAAAATTTTCTGAATAGCCAAAGGGGGAAGTTTGGGCTTCTTGGAAGAAAGTCACAAGATAGATTCAAGATGTTTTCGCAACTAATATGACAACAACATCACAGAAGGGTTCATTTCGCATCAACATCACCGATACTGTTGTTTTTTAAGATTCATACTAGTGATTATGTTGTATTTACTTCAGCAATTAGGCCAGAGTTTGGCCAATGGTAAGCACTTGATAAATAGCATCATCATTATCATTGATGTGGCCTTTCCGCTTTTCAAAATATGTTAGCCAAGAGCATTATAATGAACCGTTGTTCAGACATAAAACAATGTTCTGATTATAATGACACGAAGTCAGGCGTACGAACTTCTGAGTTGGACCCTGCTTTCATCGAAAGGCCGGTTCTTCGCTTTGTTTAACTAGCTAACGCAAAACCGGCCCCGTTGCTCTGATTATAATTACCTTACTTTGCTGTTCTTCAGCTTCCACATTTGTCTCAGCTCCCCTGCCAGACCAACACATTTATTTATCTTCTCTTCATACGTTCTTGAGATATTTCTGCCTCAGGGAACGGCAAAATCAATAAGCTCCACTGTTTTATTAAGTTTATCAAGCAGCAGAATGTCTGGTCTGAAGGCCAAGATATGTTGGTAGGTTATCATGGCTCTGCCCCAATAAGTCTTATTTAGGCTGATGGTTTTAAGCACATTATTAAATACAGCTGTCCTTCATTTTAGACAATGACCCCGCTGACAGCGACATCCCATCTCACTCATGCGAGTGGAGCTGAGAAGATGGATGTGTGCCTAGCACTCTCTTCCACACCATGTGAAAAGAGAGGTCTATGTCGGGCTAATGGGTCTGATATCCTGTCTTTGCTTTCAAACTTGCCTCTTGCGTTTTACAGACCCTTTGGTAGGAAGAACAATCCGTCCCATGATTTCTGTCTTCCTGACTGCTCTTTCTACTGTGGTCGTCTTGTGACGGTCCATAGCCGAGCAGTGGAGCATGACAAAGTGAATAGAGCATGGGCCTGGAAGTCAGAAGGTCATGGATTCTATTTCCAGATCTTCCACTTCCCTGCTGTGTGACCCTGGGCCAGTCACTTCACTTCTTTGTGCCTCAGTTACCTCATCTATAAAATGGGGAATGAGACTGTGAGCCCCTTCTAAGGACAGAGACTATGTCCAAACTCTATTTCCTCGTATCCACCTCAGGACTTAATGCAGTGCCTGGTTATAAATACCACAATTACTATTATTATTGTTATTAATAATACAATTGCTACACGGGCATCTTACTTTCATCCATTCTCCTCACATCTCCTACCCAGCAGAGTGGTCTTGTAAGTAGTGCTTTATTGCTCAGTGAGTTCCAGGACTTTATTATTGGTTATCTGTCTTTCTATTTGATTATGTATATTGTGAGTAAGTGAAACTAACAATCATAGTCAGCAGAACAAGGGAAGAAAGGTCTACTGCCAAAAGGAGAAAGATACGGTGGGTTCGGAGTGCCCATTGTACCAATCTCCTGGGTTCAAATTCAGAGGGGATTGTGGCACAGAGGAGTCAACAGGCAGATTTTCCCACCAATCAGGTCCTGCCTGGGAGAAGCAATCAGAGGAGGGGGTGGGGAGGGGTAGATCACAAACCGTAATTTTACCTGGAGGAATCCAAACAACGAAGATTTCCCGGAAGCCTATCTTCGTCATGGGAGTTATATAGTTTAGTAAGCTGCAAATCTATCGTGAACCAGATAAATTTTACCCCAGAAGCTAAATACTTCTAATACTTCTCCTGTAGTAGGTCTTACAACCAAATAGAAGATCAGCTACCAGGACGGCATAATCGACTTGGCATAGCGCTCAGTGGCCCAATGTCACCATGTACTGTTTCGCAATTCCCCCAGCAGAAGCTTCTTTCAGACCTCCATGCGTCCATCCTCTCTACCTTCCAGTCTATGCTTCACTCCACTGCCTGGATTATTATTTTTTAAACATCATTTCGTGGACATCTTCCCCTCTTCAAGAACCTCCAACCGTTACCTGTTCCTCTTCCATCAAACAGAAACCCTCAATCACCAGCTTGCAGAAACTCAATCACCATCTCCTCTTACTCATCCACCCTAACTGCAAGCGTTGTACCTCGCAAATCAACCTGTCGATCGTATCTCATTCCTGTCTCTCTTGCTGCTGATCTCCGGCTCGCAGCTTCCTTTTTACCTTGTTCTCCCTTTCCTTTTGAGCCCAGCAGACCGCCGCTCTTCCTTATGAAATCATACCTCCTCCAGGAGGCCGTCAGTCATTCGTTCAATAGTATCTATTGAGTGTTTACTATGCGCAAAGCACTCACTGATTCATCTTTCATCTCCCCACCCTATATCCCTGCCAACTGCCATATCGGCACCTCTGGATCTCCTGAGTACTTGGACATTCCATCCCATTCCAAGGCAGCTATGTACATATCTTTAGACTTATTCATCACCATCATCATCATCATCATCACATTATCATCATCAGTGGTATTTATTGAGCACTTACTGGGTGCAAAAGCACAGTACTTAGTGCTTGGGAGAGTACAGTACAACAGAGTTGGTAGCCACGTTCCCTGTCCACAATGAGTTTATTAATAATAGTAATAATGTTATTTGTCAAGTGCTTACTATGTTCCAAGCACTGTTCTAAGCGCTAAGGTAGATACAAGGTAATCAGGATGTCCCACCCGGGGGTCTCAGCCTTAAACCCCATTTTACGGATGAGGTGACTGAGGCATGGAGAATTTAAGTGGCTTGCCCAAGGTCACACAGCAGACAAGTGGTGGAGCCGGGATTAGAAACCACATCCTTTCATTCGATCATATTTATTGAGCGCTTACTGTGTGCAGAGCACTGTACTAAGCGCCTGGGATGGTACGATACAGCAATAAAGAGTGACATTCTCTGCCCACAGTGAGCTCACAGTCTAGAGGCGGGGAGACAGACACTGATACAAATAAACAGACATCAATATAAATAAATAAAATGACAGATATGGACATAAGTGTGGTGGGGTGGGGAGAAGAGAAAAAGGAGCAAGTCAGGGCAATGTAGAATGGAGTGGGAGTTGAGGAAAAGTGGGGCTTAGTCTGGGAAGGCCTCTTGGAGGAGATGCACCTTCAGGCTTCGAAGGGGGAGAGAGTAGTTATCTGGCAGATTTGAGGAGGGACAGCATTCCAGGCCAGAGGCAGGATGTGGGCCAGGGGTCGGCGGAAAGACAGGTGAGATCAAGGCACAGTGAGGAGGGTCGCACCGCAGGACCGAAGTGTGTGGGCTGGGTTGTAGTAGGAGAGTAGCGAGGTGAGGTAGGAGGAGACAAGCTGATTAAGTGCTGTAAAGAACCTTGTTTGGTTCCAGAGATGGATAGGCAACCACTGGAGATTTTTGCGGAATGGGGTGACACGTCCTGAACATTTCTGTAGAAATATAATCATGTCGGTATTTGTTAAGCGCTTACTCTGTGCCGAGCACGGTTCTAAGCGCTGGGGTAGACACAGGGGAATCAGGTGGTCCCACGTGGGGCTCACAGTCTTAATCTCCATTTTACAGATGAGGGAACTGAGGCACCGAGAAGTGAAGTGACCCGCCCAAAGTCACCCAGCTGACAAGCGGCCGAGCCGGGATTCGAACCCATGACCTCTGACTCCAGAGCCCGTGCTCTTTCCACTGAGCCACGCCGCTTCTCATGATTCGGGCAGCGGAGTGACGTATGGACTCGAGTGGGAAGAGGTAGGAGGTTGGGAGGTCAAAAAGGAGGCTGATATGGTGATCTAGGTGGGAGAGGATGGGTGATTGCATTAGCGCTTAGTACAGTGCTCTGCACATAGTAAGCGCTCAATAAATACTATTGAATGAATTAGCGTGGCTCAGTGGAAAAGAGACTGGGCTTCGGAGTCAGAGCTCATGAGTTCGACTCCCGGCTCTGCCGCTTGTCGGCTGTGTGACTGTGGGCGAGTCACTTCACTTCTCTGGGCCTCAGTTCCCTCATCTGTAAAATGGGGATTAACCGTGACCCTCACGTGGGACAACCTGATTACCCCGTATCTCCCCCAGCGCTCAGAACGGTGCTCGGCACATAGTAAGCGCTTAACAAATACCAACATTATTATTATTATCATTAATACGATGGCAGGTTGGATGGAGAGGAAAGGGTGGATTTTAGCTATGTCGTGAAGGCGGGGCGGACCGGATTTGGTGACGGATTGAATGTGTCGGTTGAACGAGAGAGCGGAGTGGAGAATAACGCCAAGGTTATGGGCCTGTGAGACGGGAAGGATGGTGGTGCCATCTACGGTGACGGGAAACTCTGGGAGTGGACGGGGTTTGGGTGGGAAGATAAGAAGCTCTGACTCCCAAGCCCGTGCTTCTTCCACTAAACCACATTGCTTCTAGAGGGGGAAGACAGACATTAATTGAAATAATCGATTTATTGTTTAAACACTTCACCCTGAGTCTCACAGCACTTGTGTACGTAATTTAGGTATTTACGTATTCATCTCTTCGTTTATCTGTGTCCCTCTTGAATGGAAACTCCTTGTGAGCGGGGAATGGGTTTTCCAACTCTTTTGGATTACACTTTCCCAAGTAGTCAGTACAATGTTCTGCCACGAGGAATCACTCTGTCCATCACTGTACTACGTGCTGAAGTAGATACAAGCTAATCAGATCAGACACTGTCCCACAACTGGCTCACAGCCTAAGGGTGATAATAATGTAATGTCGGTATTTGTTAAGCGCTTACTATGTGCAGAGCACCGTTCTAAGCGCCGGGGTAGATACAGGGTCATCAGGTTGGCCCACGTGAGGCTCACAGTCAATCCCCATTTTACAGATGAGGTCACTGAGGCCCAGAGAAGTCAAGTGACTTGCCCACAGTCACACAGCTGACAAGTGGTAGAGCCGGGATTCGAACCCATGACCTCGGACTCCCAAGCCCGGGCTCTTTCCACAGTGGCACGCTGCTTCTCTAGAGGCGGCGAGGGAGAAGAAGCAAAGCCTACAGGAAAGAGCATAGGCCTTGGAGTCAGAGGCCCCGGATCCTAACTGCATTGCTATGTGACCTTGGTTTCCCCTGTGCCTCAGTTTCCTCACCTGTAAAAATGGGGATTTAATACCTGTTCTCCTTCCTATGTAGACTTTGAGGCCCTTCTGGCTCAGGGACTGTGTCCCACCTGATTAATTTTTATCTCCCCCGGGCTTACAAGAGTACTTGACATAGTAAATATTGAATAAATGCTCTTACTATTATTATTGAATCTCCCTTTTATACATGAAGAAAGTGAGGCTGTTAATAGCCATGTCAAGGTCACCTCAAGATGGCATTTGTTAAGCGCTTACTATGTGCCAAACACTGTTCTAAGCATAGACACAAGGTAATCGGGCTGGACCCAGTCCCTGTCCCACATGGGGTTCGTAGTCTTAATCTCTATTTTACAGATGAGGTAACTGAGGCTCAGAGAAGTGAAGTGACTTGCCCAAGGTCACACAGCAGACAAATGTCAGGGCTGGGATTAGAACCCAGGTCCTTCTGGCTCCCAGACCCGTGCTCTATTCCCTATGCCATGCTGTTTCTCACAGGAGTGAGGGAGAAGTGCACTGGGAGGTCACATAATATCTAGTGGTGAGTTAGGATTAAATCTCAGGCCTCCTGACTCCAAACTCCCTGTTCTTTTGACTAGGCCACCTTGCTTCTTGAAGAGGAAACTTGTTTGCCTAAAATGTCCATATTTCTGGTTTTAATGGTATCTGTTAAGCACATACTATGTTTCCATCACCGTTCTAGGAGCTGGGAGAGAAACAAATCGATCAGGTTTGACACAGTCCTGCCCCACAGAGGGCTCACCATCTAAGCAGGTAGGAGTACAGGCGTTGAATCCCCATTTTACAGTTGAGGAAACCAGCACAGAGAAGTCAAGTGACTTGTCCAAGGTCACACAGTGGACAACCAGCAGAGCCATCAGAATTAGAACCCAGGCCCTCTGATTTCCAGATCTGTGTTCTCTCCTCTAAACAACAAGGCCACCATCTGTGGCAGGTGTCAAGAGACCCCAGCCGTCCCTACTGAACAGAAGTGCATCCTTCATCCTTCATCCCCATCGTCTCATCCACCTCCTACCTCCGGCCTGGAACGCCCTCCCTCCTCACATCAGACAAATAATTGCTCTCCCCCACTTCAAAGCCTTACTGAAGGCACATCTCCTCCGGGAAGACTTCCCTGAATGAGCCTTCCTCTCCTCTCCTCCCACTCCCTTCTGCACCACTCATAATTGCTCCTTCATTCTTCCATCCCTTCCCTACAGCACATATTTATATAACCGTCTTTTATTTAATTTTCCATTTATTTATCTATTTAGATTAATGTCTGTCTCCCCCTCTAGACTGTGAGCTCACTGTGGGCAGGGAATGTGTCTGATGTTATTTTGTACTCTCCCAGTTGCTTAGTACGGTGCTGTGCACACAGTAAGCGCGCGATAAATACTACTAGAGAAGCAGCGCGGCTCAGTGGAAAGAGCACGGGCTTGGGGGTCACAGGTCATGAGTTGGAATCCCGGCTCTGCCCCTTGTCAGCTGTGTGACTGTGGGCAAGTCACTTCACTTATCTGGGCCTCAGTTACCCCATCTGTAAAATGGGGATTAACTGTGAGCCTCACGTGGGACAACCTGATTACCCTGTATCTACCCCAGTGCTTAGAACGGTGCTCGGCACATAGTAAGCACTTAACAAATACTTTTTTTTTTTTTTTTTAACTGAAGAACTGAATGAAGGAACATTTAGGATCGGACGACCGGGTGTATTCTCCAGGACCTAAGGTCCGCGGCGGGGATGCTTTTAATGGCTTGAATGAATACGTACTGCAATCGTCCCTGTGGTTTGCTTCCTCCCTACCGTGACTCTCGAAATGACTCTCCTTCTTAGATGACAGGAGCAACATCAAACACTCAGCTAGCTAATCCTCCCAAAAAGATTGGTTACTGAAGCTGGGGAAAGGTCAATTCTGATTGATTGATTGATCGATTGATCGATCCCTGCCACGATCAATGCTCCGCTCCTCCGCCGCCCACCTCCTCACCGTCCCTCGGTCTCGCCCGTCCCGCCGTCGACCCCCGGGCCGCGTCCTCCCGCGGTCCCGGAACGCCCTCCCTCCTCACCTCCCCGACAAACCGATTCTCTTCCCCTCTTCAAAACCCTACTTAAAGCTCACCTCCTCCGAGAGGCCTTCCCACACTGAGCTCCCCTTCTCCCTCTACTCCCTCTACCGCCCCACCTCTCCGCAGCTTAACCCTCTTGTCCCCCCCATCTCCCTCTGCTCCTCCCCCTCTCCCTTCCCATCCCCTCGGCACCGTACTCGTCCGCTCGACTGTATATATTTTCATTACCCTATTTATTTTGTTAACGAGATGTACATCGCCTCGATTCTATCTAGTCGCCATCGGTTTTTACGAGACGTTCTTCCCCTCGACTCTATTTATCGCCATCGTTCTCGTCCGTCCGTCTCCCCCGATCAGACCGTGAGCCCGTCGAACGGCAGGGGCCGTCTCTATCTGTTGCCGACTTGTTCGTTCCAAGCGCTTAGTACCGTGCTCTGCACATAGTAAGTGCTCAATAAATACTATCGAATGAATGAACAACAAACCACACATATGCCCACATATACACACGCACTTTCACACACCCACACACAAATACACACCTAACATCCCTCTGGTCATCAAGAGACGGCCGGTATTTATTTACCTAAAGATTTAACAAGAACATTAGTCACACAGCAGATTTGGAAGCAAATCTGGGAATAATTATCACTCTCTCTGATTCTAGGATTATCGCTCGCTTCACTGAGGAGGAAATAGTCTTCCCCAGAAGTCACTAGATTCCTTGTAAGAAGCTCTTCAGAGGAACGGCACGTCCACAGTTCGTCTGGGGACGTTTGTCTGTCTGGCATCCTCGTTGGTCTATCCTAGTGATATAATGGAATCCTTGCTCCCAGATCCTTCCCTCTGGACCCTGCAATGGAGAACTGACCCTCTGTATTATATGTTTTGGAAAGCTGATCCCCAAATTAAGTCTAAAATCACTCAGAGAAAGATGATTTAGGGATAGAGCACGGGCCTGGGAGTCAGAAGGTCATGGGTTGAAATGTTGGTTCGCCACTCGTCTGCTGGGTGACCTTGGGCAAGTTCCTTCACTTCTTTGGGCCCCGGTTACGTGGCTTAGTGGCAAGAGCACGGGCTTGGGAGTCAGAGGTCGTGGGTTCTAATCCCGGCTCCGCCACTTGTCTGCTGTGTGACCTTGGGCAAGTCACCTAACTTCTCTGTGCCTCAGTTACCTCATCTGTAAAAACGGGGATTAAAAAACGTGAGCGCCACGAGGGACAATCTGATTACCCTGTATCTACCCCAGCGCTTAGAAGAGTGCTCTGCACATAGTAAGCGCTTAACAAATACTATAATCATTACTATTATCATCTGGAAAGTGGGGAGAGTTACCTCATCTGGAAAGATTGTGAGGCCCACTTGGGACGGTGACTGTGTCCAACCCAACTACCTTGTAAGTCCTTGCTATGTGCCAGGCACTGCACTAAGCACTGAGGTAATTGAGAGATGCACGTATATCTTCTCCACAGTATGTGTATGTATTTGTATATATATGTACATGTGTATGTGTATGAATATATATATAAATTTATATATTTGCATGTATGTGTAAATAGATATATGTGATGGCTACGTAAAACACATATTCAACTTGAATATATGTGTGCATATATATATATATATATGTATATAAATCTACATTCAAATATTTATGTTGCATACGGCACACACCTTTTTATATAGATTTTCATCTACATATGTATATATGTGTAAAAATATATTTATCATCTAAATGCATGAATCCACACACAGTCATATATTTTTTACACACTCACATGAACGCCCCCAGATTCACACAAACGACTTACGGTGTGGCATCACTGATTTGATTCAACTCTTGTTCCATTTTCCCACCGCTGATTTCTCGGGCCTCTTTTTTGCTCTCTTTCTCAGCGCCTTCAGAGAGGAAGATAGAGAACAAATATAGCTACATATCATATTAACTTACTTTCTTAGCTCTGGTGATAAGGGTCAGAAAAGGGGCTTTCTCAATCCCCAGAGATTTCATCTTGCCATCCTTCAGCTCCATTACGAATGACGCGATTTTTCAAGAATAAGACAGGAAGTCTCCCGACTCGGGTTATAGCCCCGAATCCACCACTTGCTTGCTGTGTGACTTAGTGTGGCACTTGACTTCTCTGTGCCTCGATTTCCTCATTTGTAAAATGGGCATAAAATTCATTCAGTAGTATTTATTGAGCGCTTACTATGTGCAGAGCACTGTACTAAGCGCTTGGAATGGACAAATGGGTAACAGATAGAGACAGTCCCTGCCCTTTGACGGGCTTTAGATCGTATTTATTGAGAGCTTACGGTGTGCAAAGCACTCTATTAAGCTCTTGGGAGAGTACAGTGTAACAACAGACACATTCCTGCCCACAGTGAGGTCACAGTTCGAGGCGGGGGACAGACATGAATATAAATAAAATAAATAAATAGGTAGATGGATAAATATATAGATGATTAAATAAGTATATACAGATCTAAACAGATGTCCTGTGGGGAAGGGAGAGAGAATCAGTGAAGGGAGCAAGTCAGGGCGTGGGAGTGGGAGAAGAGGAGAGGAGGGCTTAGTCCGGGAAGGCCTCTTGGAGGAGATGGGCCTTCTTCTTGTAATGAGAGCTCTATGTGAAACATGGATGGCTGATCTAATTATCTTATATCTATCCCAGGTCTTACCAACGTGCTTTGTACATAGTAAGTGCTTAAAAATACTATTATTATCAATAATGCTACTGTTACTGCTGATAATAATGATATTAGTTAATGTGGCGTATGAATCCAATTTGCCACCAGTTATCACTTCTGCCCCCACATGTGTAATTACCATTTTGGGCAATACTGTTGCGTATGTCCAGCAGCGTGGCTCAGTGGAAAGAGCCCGGGCTTGGGAGTCAGAGGTCATGAGTTCGATTCCCGGCCCCGCCGCTTGCCAGCTGGGTGACTTTGGGCAAGTCCCTTAACTTCTCTGTGCCTCAGTTACCTCATCTGTAAAATGGGGATTAAGACTGGGAGCCCCACGTGGGGCAACCTGATCACCTTGCATCCCCCCAGCGCTTAGAACAGTGCTTTGCACATAGTAAGCGCTTAACAAATACCCCCATTATTATTATTATTACTTGACACCTGTTTTCTTTCCAACCCTTATGACAACTGTTGAATTTGTCAGGTGCTTACTATGGCCCAAGCCCTGGAGAAGATACAGGATAATTGGGTCAGACATAGTCCTTATCCCACGTGGGGCTCACAGTCTAGATAGGAGGGAGAGTGGTTATTCTTCCCCATTTTCCAGATGAGGAAACAGAGGCTCAGAGAAGTTAATGACTTTCCCCAGGTCACACAGCAGGCAAATGGCAGAGCTGGAATGAAGTGGTTTTTTATTTGTACTGAGGCCTATCTCCCCAGCTCTAGACTGTGAGCTCAACGTGGGCAGGGATTAATAATGATGTTGGTATTTGTTAAGTGCTTACTGTGTGCCAAGCACTGTTCTAAGCGTTGAGGTAGACATAGGGGAATCAGGTGGTTCCAACGTGGGGCTCACAGTCTTAATCCCCATTTGACAGATGAGGTAACTGAGGCACTGAGAGGTTAAGTGACTTGTCCAAAGTCACACAGCTGACAAGTGGCCGAGCCGGGATTCGAACCCATGACCTCTGACTGCCAATCCCGTGCTCTTTCCACTGAGCCACGCTGCAAGTGCCAGAGCTGGGATTAGAACCCAGGTCCTTCGGACTCCCAGGCCTGCGGTCTATCCAGCAGACCGTGATGCTGCTTCTCTTTATTGCTGCATTGCACTTTCCAAAGCGCTTAGCGCAGTGCTCTTCACACAGTAAGCCTTAATGAATACGGTTGAATGAATGAATGAACTCAGGTCCTCTGGTTCCCAGGCCGGTGGGATTTTCACTGTGATGCTTCCTCCCTCTTCATTTTGGGATTCTTATGGCAGTTTCAGGAGTCTCCTGTGACAGCATCATGGTCTGGTGGATAGACCGCGGGCCTGGGAGTCCAAAGGACCTGGGTTCTAATCCCAGCTCTGGCACTTGCAGCATGGCTCAGTGGAAAGAGCACGGGATTGGCAGTCAGAGGTCATGGGTTCGAATCCCGGCTCGGCCACTTGTCAGCTGGGTGACTGTGGGCTAGTCACTTCACTTCTCTGGGCCTCATTTACCTCACCTGTAAAATGGGGATTAAGAACGTGAGCCTCACGTGGGAGAATCTGCTTACCCTGTATCTACTTCACTCCTCTGTGCCTCAGTTCCCTGATCTGTAAAATGGGGATGAAGACTGTGAGCCTCACGTGGGACAACCTCATTCCCCTGAATCTACCCCAGCGCTTAGAACAGTGCTCTGCACGTAGTAAGCGCTTAACAAATACCAACATTATTATTATTACCCCAGTGCTTAGAACAGTGCTCTGCACATAGTAAGCGCTTAACAAATACCAACATTATTATTATTACCCCAGCGCTTAGAACAGTGCTCTTCACATAGTAAGCGCTTAACAAATAACAACATTATTATTACTTGTCTGTTGTGTGACCTGAGGCAAATCATTTCACTTCTCCGTACCTCCTTTACCTCATCTGTAAAACGGGGATTAAGATCGCGAGCCCTATGTAAAACACAGACTGTATCTAACCCGATTAGTTTAAATCTACCCCAGTGTTGTCTACCCCTCGGTACGGGGCGTGGCACGTAGTAAGTGTTTAACAAATACCTTTTAAAAAAAAGTAGACACCATATTTCTGATTCCTGCTCATTAGCCTCATCTGTTTTCTGCTATCTCTTCCGCCCATCTGCAGCTATGTTTCTTCACCTGGCACTTCCTTCATTGAGTCTTTAATGCGCTGATTTTTGTCTACACCATTTTCAATTTCCTATTTCCACTCCCACTGCGCATGAAGTGACAGCTTAACAGATCTCGGTACTTTGCCGTCCCCATGATGGAAGGTTTGCTAACCCGAATGGTGCGTCCTTTAGACTGGAAGCTGGTTGAGGGCAGGAAATGTATTTACCATCTGTGTAGTATTGGGCAAGGAACATATTTACCAATTCTGTTCTATTTTTACATTGCAGTCTCCCAAGCTCGTCTCCCAAGCTCTTTACAGTGCTCTGCACGCAGTAAATTTTCAATAAACACAACCGTAGGATTGTGTTGTACTTCCCAAGCGCTAAATATGGTGATCTACACCTAGTAGGTGCTTAATAAATACCATTAATAATAATAATGTTGGTATTTGTTAAGCGCTTACTATGAGTAGAGCACTGTTCTAAGCGCTGGGGTAGATACAGGGTAATCAGGTCGTCCCACGTGAGGCTCACGGTTTATCCCCATTTTACAGATGAGGTAAGTGAGGCACAGAGAAGTCAAGTGACTTGCCCTCAGTCACACAGCTGACCAGTGGCAGAGCCGGGAGTCGAACCCATGCCCTCTGACTCCGAAGCCCACGCTCTTTCCACTGAGCCACGCTGCTTCCCATTATTTGATTGATTGTTGATATGAGATGTGTTTATGTGTTTCTGGCTTGGCAGAGATATCTTAGAGACATCTTATCAAAGTTTCCCCCTCAAAGTCTCACCTCCGATCCTCACATCGCGGAAGGTTTGGATTGCTATCATGCTGGTCCAAGCACTTGTCATATCCCTCTTCTCCTTCTGTATCAGCCTCTTTGCTGACCTCCCTGCCTCCAGCCTCGCCAGGACTCCAGTTCGTACTTCACTCTGCCGCTCAAATCGTTCTTCAGAAAATTGTTCCGCACATATCTCCCCATGTCTTAAAAATCTCCATCATGATTAAAGCAATCCGCTCTCCTCCTTCTAACTCATCTTGCTCCTCTACCTCCCAAACTCCCACCCAATACCCTACAACCCACCCCACACTCTGCTCCTCTAAAGCCAGCCTACTCACTGAATATCAAGCTCATCTATCTTTCAATAGTATTTATTGAGCGCTTACTATGTGCAGAGCACTGTACTAAGCACTTGGAATGTACAAATCGGTAACAGATAGAGACAATCCCTGCCCTTCGATGGGCTTACAGTCGAATCGGGGGAGACGGACGGACAAAAACAATAGCAATAAATAGAATCAAGATAAATAAAACCAAGATAAATAGAATCAATTCTTCTATTCTATTCTTATTCACGTCCTTTCTCCTCCCTGGAACTCCCTCCCCCTTTATATCTGACAGACCACCACTCTCCCCACCTCCAAACCCTGCTATTAACACATCTCCGGGAAATCTTCCCAGACTAATCTCTCACTTCCACACCCTAGTCTCCCTCCCTCCAATGTCAAGCTCTTATTACAGTGCTTTGCTTACAGCAAGCATGCAGTAAATACACGCATATAATAAATACAATTGAATGAATATGCTGCCTATGCAGTTGGATCCGTATCCCTTAACCACACTGATACTCACCCAACCTTCAGTCCTGTGTACTTATTAATGATAATGATAATTATCATTATTATTATGGTATTTGCTAAGCACTTACTATGCATCAAGCGTTGTTCTAAGTGCTGGAGTAGATACAAGTCAATCAGGCAGGGCACAGTCCCTGTCCCACATGGGGCTCACACTCATAATCCCCATTTTTACAGACGAGGTAACTGAGGCCTAAAGAAATCAAATGACTTGCCCAAGGTCACAATGCGGACATGTGGCGGAACCGGGATTAGAACCTGATTAGAACCTCATGGGCTTTTACTCTGCCATTTCCCCATCTGTAATTAATTTTCACATCTGTCTCCTCTTCCTAGAGGGAGGAAGAAGCCAGGACAGTCGCCTCACGGTGCTTCTTCCTGAGGGAAATAGAAATACTTAAAGCAGCCAAACAGAGAGAAGGATTGGGAGAAGAAGTTGGGAGTCAGAGAGTTGGAGAGGGAGACCCTCCGCCACCTTGGAGGTGAGGAGTGGAAAGCTGAATTCTTGGGAAAGTTTTAAGTTCACTGTGGGCAGGGAATGTGTCTATTGCTATATTCTACTCTCCCGAGCGCTTAGTACATCCCGGAGGGGGATGTTGGGCCGGTAGCCGATGACCCCCTACTCCTTCAAGGAGACGCTTGGTCTTCAGTTGAAGGATGGTGGCAGTTATAGGGGGGCAGAGATTTGTGGAGCTCTGTCAGGACACCCCCAAAACCTGCAACAGAACCAAAGAACCGAAGGGCTCTAAACCCCAGCAGACTGAGAGTTGTCTGGAGGAGGTTTCTAAAATCACTCCAGGCTTCTTCTGACAGGATTTAGGGCTGAAAATTCCCAGTAACATCACGTGTGGTGGCACTGATTTTGGGAGCTCTGATTTTCAGGTTCATGAAGTTTCAGAAGCCTGAAATAAGGAAACTCAAAATTAGAGACCTAAGTTCTTCTGGAGATGATGAAGTCAGCACACTGTCAGAAACAGCCGCTGGGAGCAGTGGAGAACCTAAAGGAAAAAGGAAAAATAAAAACCAGATATTTTTCCCCTTCTAAAAAATTAATTCTCACATAGTGTTCCTCAGAGTTTTTCAGTCGGACTCCTTTTTTTTGTTGTTGTTAAACCAGACAGACATTTTTCCCCTTCTATAAAATTAATTCTCACGTAGTGTTCCTCAGAGTTTTTCAGTTGGACACCGTTTTTGTTGTTGTTGTTAATCGGATATCAAGCCTTTTTAAAGAGTTTGAATTTGGTAAGGGACAGATAGGTCGTCTCTGGACTGAAAGATCGTTGTGGGCATGGACTGTATCTGTTTATTGTTATATATATTGTTTCAGATAGATAGACAGACAGACAGACAGACAGACAGATAGATAGATAGATAGATAGATAGATAGATAGATAGATAGATAGATAGATAGATAGTTCTTTAGGAGAAAGAGCATGGCATAATGCATAGAGCCCAGGCCTGGGAGTCAGAAGGTCATGGTTTCTAATCCCAGATCTGCCACATGTCTTTTGTGTGACTTTGGGGAAGTCACTTCACTGTTTTGAGCCTGAGGTTACTGAAAAATGAAAATTGAGACTGTGAGCCCCACTTGGGGCAGGGACTGTGTCCAGATCGATTGTCTTGCATCCAGCACAGCATTCAGTACAGTGCCTGGCACATAGTAAGCGCTTAGTAAATACCATCATTAATTAATCAACTGTAGTCTCCCAAGCCCTTAGTACAGTACTCTGCACACTGTAGGCACTCAATAAATACAGATGAATGGAGTTTTTAGTCAGGCTGATCCTCAGAGTACCTAAGAAACCAGGAGAGCCCATTCTCTATGTGATGAGACCCCATAATTGATGTTGGTTTAAGCTAAGGCATCCGGACGGAGGAAAAGGATGTCCATCAAATGAAGCAAACTCGCCCATCTATTGTACCGAGAAAGAGAAATCGGTGGCAGCTTCAGACCTGATGGTCGTGCGGGTTTCACGGAAGACCATTAAGGCCCCGGTGATTTGGTCGAGGAAAACGTGTACTGGAGAAGAAGATGAGGGCCAAGGGTTTGGAGTCTCCGAGATGGACACAGGCGAGGTGTAATAACCGCTGCAAGGGAGGAGCAGCGTGATCTAGTGGATAAACATGGGCCTGGGAGTCAGAAGGACCTGGGTTCTGGTCCCAGCCCCCTTACCTGTCTGTTGTGTGACCTGGGGCAAGTCACTTTACTTCTCTGGGCCTCAGTTGCCTCATTTGTAAAATGGGGATTAAGAGTGTGAGCCCCATGTGGGACAGGGACTGTGTTTATCTACCCCAGTGTTTAGAACAGTGCCTGGCACATAGGAAGTGCTTAACAAATACCAAAACAAAGAAACAAAAAAAAAGCTGGAGAGAACACAGGATATGTGGCAGTCTAGATGGGAGGCCAATGAGGGCATCTTGTGATTGCTTGAAGATGGATTCAATAATTCAATCCTATTTATTGGGGGCTTACTGTGGGCAGAGCACCGTACCAAGGTTTGGGAGAGTACAACACATACAACACAATAATAATCAGTGACAATCCCCGCCCACAACGAGCTCACCGTCTAGGTGGGGGGAGACAAACCTCAGTATAAATATATATATAAAGTTACACATGTGTACATCAGTGCTGTGGGGCTGGGACAGGGGGAAGAGCAAAGAGTGCAAGTCAGGGTGGTGCAGAAGGATTGGGAGCTGAGGAAAAGTGGGGCTTAGTCTGGGAAGGCCTCTTGGAGGATACGGGCTTTTTTATAAGGTTGTGAAGAGAGTAACTGTTTCTGGTGACCTGGTTCTGGCCAAAGGAACCAACGGGGGAGCTAAGATGAATTTATCTCATCTACCTCACCACCAACCTCTCGCCCCCATCCTACTTCTGGCCTGGAACTCCCACCCTCCTCGAATCTGACAATTTCTGTCTTCCCCTTCAAAGCCTTACTGATAGCACATCTCCTCTGAGAGGCCTTCCCTGACTAAGCCTTTCCTCTTCTCACTCTCCCATCCTCATCATCCTGACTTGTTCCCTTCATTCCCTCCTCCAGCCCCATAGCACCTACATCTATATCCATAATTCATTCATTTATATTAATGTCCATCTCCCCATCTAGACTGCAAGCTCCATGTGGGCAGGGAATGTGTCTATTTTTGCACCGAACTCTCCCAAGTGCTTAGTACAGTGGTCTGCAAACCCAAGTACTCAATAAATACGATTGAATGAAGGAATGAAGAGCTGTCCCCACCAGCTACTAAAGAAGGGCTCAAGATCCAATTCCCTGAGAGAAGGGGTTACACGAAGCGTAGGGTCAGGATGAGAATATCATACAGTCAGAGTCGATAATAATAAATATGGCATTTGTTAACTCCTTACTATGTGCCAAGCACTGATCTAAATGCTGGGGTAGATAATCAGTTGGACACAGTCTCTGCCCCACATTGGGCTCAAAGTCTTGATCCCCATTTTACAGATGAGAGAACCGAGGCACAGAGAAGTCATGCGACTTACGAAAGTTCACACAGTAGACGTGTGATTAGAACCCACCTCTTCTTAGTCCCGGGCCCGGGCTCTTTCCACTAGTCAATCAATTAGGGCACAGTCCCTGTACCACATCGGGCTCTTAATCCCCATTTTACAGATCAGATAATTTCTCTGAGAGAAATTATGCGACTTGCCAAAGGTCACACAGCAGATGTGGCAGAGCTGGGATTAGAACTCAGATCCTCTGACTCCACTAGGCCATGCTGCCTCAGCACTGGGGGAGACCTTAGTATGCAGCGAGGTGAACACCAGGCCCCTCATGCTCACCAGACTCCATGAGCTCCTCGTGGGCAGGGGAATGTGTCTACCAACTCTGTTGTATCATACTCTCCCTAGCACAGTGCTCTGCACAGAGTAGGTGCTCCAACCTGTCTTATGCTGTCGAGTCGCCTCTTACCCGAAGTGACGCCATGGACACATCTCTCCCGGAATGCCCCACCTCCATCTGCGACCAATCTGGTAGTGGATCCAGAGAGTTTTCTGGCTAAAAATCTGAAAGTGGTTGACCATTGTCGCTTTCCACGCACTCAAATCGAGTCTCCGCCCTCGACCCTCTCCCGTGCCGCCGCTGCCCGGCACGGGGGAGTTTCGACTCGTAGCAGGTTGCCTGCCACTCACTAGCCGCTGGCCAAGCTGGGAATGGAATGGGTAGGCCTCCGTTGGACTCTCCCTCCCGTAGTCAAGACTAGTAGAGGACTGGCGCTTCTTCAGGAGCGACCCCGAGAGGGGTAAGTACTCAATAAATACCACTGATTGACAGATCCAACACCATCTCTACCCTACCTGGTGCTCCTTTACGCTTCGGTCGGGAGAAGGGGCCAGAAGCCAGTTTCCAGGATCCTGACACCTGTCTACACAGTCCGCGAGACCACCAACCCATTTCACCTCAGGCCACCTTCACAGTCTTGAGTCAGCGGGAGATTTTGCTCCTTCCACCCACCTAGGCTCAGTTCCCATTAGCAGCCGGCGGACGGGAAGTTCTGAATCTCATTACTCCCCGCCCGGCCATCTCTCCCGCTAGGGCGGGTTCTTTTTAACCTCCGATGACGGCATAGACAACGCACCCCTGTCTTTAAATCGGGAATCGGACATTTTATTTTTGAACAACAACAACAACAACAACAAAAATCTCCTCTCGGTGTGGGTCACGCATGCCAGCAGTGGATAAGACATTTGCCAAAACCTACAGGCTCCTGGCTCTGAAATGCTGTTTCTTCCAGCTGAGAAGTAATAATTTGACACCTCCGAAGCAGCAGGACCTCATAGCCTGACAACTGCAGCCTTGTTCTACAAGCCTGAGCCATTCAAACACGTTACAAAAATCACAGTCAGCAACAGCCATACTGGATTTTTTTCCCACCTTAGCAGTTCTTTCTCCTCTCTGATGTGGGCTTGAAGATATACTCTGTGGTATCACTGTTAAGTTTTTCATTTATTTTTCCACGCTTACCTACACAGAATAAAACACTCCCTTTTAGACGCCAGTCCAAACGATTGGAGAATACTTTTGACGGCCGCCAAGTAATTTCGAACGATACCTTCTTAACACCTTCTCAAAACAGACCCGGCAACTCAGAGGAGAAACGTATTACTTTTCGGAACCATTCTAAAAATGCTGAATTCGACTAAGACTATTCATTTCACTGGGATGCTTTTTAATTTTTTCTAGGCTCACGAAGGGGCTTCATGTCGCTTTGGATCGTAAGGCACATCGTCGTTCACAAAGACCCTCAGTCCCCTCCATTTCCCTCCCGCATTACCTTGGCTGATGCGTTTTTTCATGCAGCGTTTCATCAAGGTATATTTTTCATGCATGTGGATAGTGCGGGAGTTTCAAAGACGGGATCTTAAAATTCCCTCTGAAAACATTCTACTACAATGGCAGGTGAAATCCGTGAAAATGCATCGGTCGATTGATTTGACTGATGAAAACACAGAAACGTGACATTCATTTTTCTCAGATAAGCTCTAAGATTTCCTAGATAGGCATATCTCTCTCTCTCTCGGAGCGATAAAGAGGTAGAGGTAACGGTGATAATAATAATAATAATTTGATATTTGGTAAGCACTTCCAATGGGCCAGTCACTCTACTAAGCACTGGGGTGGATACAAGCAAATCAGGTCGGACACAGTCCCTGTCCCACATGAGGCTCCCAATCTTAATCCCCATCTTCCAGATGAGGAAACTGAGGTACAGCGGAGGGAAGTGGCTTGCCCAATATCACACAGTAGACAGTTGGTGGAGTCGGGATTAGAACCCAGGGCCTTCTAACTCCCAGGCCTGTGCTCTATCTACTAAACCAGGCTATATGCCCATCGAGGGAGGCTTAGAGTTTCTCAGTCCCTGGGAAGGCTAAAAGAAAGATGAAGGAATGAATACATGACAACTTTCTATCTATCTGTGACTTAAGTGACTTTGGGCAAGTCACTTAACTTCTCTGTGCCTCAGTTACCTCCAACTGTAAAATGGGGATTAAGACTGTGAGCCCCATATGGGACAATCTGACTACCTTGTATCCCCTCAGCGCTTAGAACAGTGCTTGGCACGTAGTAAGCGCTTAACAGATGCCTTCATTATTATCTACGGATAGATGCATACATACACGTGTACTTTAAATAAAAAACACATGTACTTTAATAATGTTGGTATTTGTTAAGCGCTTACTATGGGCAGAGCACTGTTCTAAGCGCTGGGGTAGATACAGGGTCATCAGGTCGTCCCACGTGAGGCTCACAGTCTTCATCTCCATTTTACAGAGGAGGGAACTGAGGCACCGAGAAGTGAAGTGACTCGCCCACAGTCACACAGCCGACAAGTGGCAGAGCGGGGATTCGAACCCATGACCTCAGACTCCCAAGCCCGGGCTCTTTCCCCTGAGCACGCTGCTACTTTAGGGAGGCGGATCGGCCTAGGGAATAGAGCAGGGGGCCTGGGAGTGTATGGGCTTGGGTTCTAATCCCAGCTCTGCCACTAATAGTCCCTCCCTTTAGGGAAAGGCTGTCTGTTGTTCTTTGGTTGGCTTTTCCAGGACCTTTATTTAGTCAATTTGCTGCCTCATGCTTTTAGCGGGGACTGGAAGTAAGAGTGCCTGCTGTATTATCTTGGGCAAGTCACATAATCTCTCTGGGCCTCACCTCCCTTCTCTGTAAATGGAGGTAGGACTGTGCCACCCTCTGGACTGAAACCTCTTTTTAGACAGGGAACAGATCTACAAATTCTGTGTTGTAGTCTCCCAAGTTCTTAGTACAGCGCTCCGCACATTGTAAGCACTCAAATAATCAGTAACTTATTAGCATTTACTTTATGCAGAGCACTGTACTAAACACCTGGGAGAGTACTTGTCAGCTGTGTGACTTTGGGCAAGTCACTTAACTTCTCGGTGCCTCGGTTACCTCATCTGTAAAATGGGGATTAAGACTGTGAACCCCACGTGGGACAACCTGATTCCCCTGTGTCTACCCCAGCGCTTAGAACAGTGCTCGGCACATAGTAAGCGCTTAACAAATACCAACATTATTATTATTATTATTGTCTGCTGGGTGACCTTGGCCAAGTCACTTCACTTCTCTGGGCCTCAGTTACCTCATCTGTACGATGGGGATTACGTCTGTGAGCCTTATGTGGGCCGTGGACTGGGTTCAATCTGATCACTTGGTATCTATCCCCATGCTTAATACAGTGCCTGGCACTTAGTAAACTCTTAAGGAATAACACACACACACACACACACACACACACGCGATCACAACACATAAATAGATCACTGACATTTATATTTGAAAAAAGCCCCCCACCCCTGACGGTGAACTTCAGTTTGAGTAATTTCACCCCCAAATGTGTCACATGTTGTGTTGTGGCTGTGTCGTTGTGCTAAATGTTTGCAGGGCCCGGCGCTCCTTGCCCTTTTGCCCTTTGGTCTCTCTTTCCACATGGAGCTTTTGTTCAGAAAGAGCCAGCCATTCTCTTCCTTTTCGGCATCACTCCTCTCCTATAAGAGGCCTCGCCTGTCTGAGCCTTCATTTCTCCGGCTCCCTTTCCCTTTTGCTTCATCCTTACAACTGGATCTGTATCCTTCAGTCACCCCAAGTCCTCCTTTCCTCTTCGCCCACTCCCTTCCACGTCACCCTGACTTGCTCTCCCGTTATTCATCCCCCCCCTCCCGGGTCCACAGCACGTATGTCCATATCCGTCATTTATTTATTTCTATTGATGTCTGCCTCTCCCTCTAGACTGTAAGCTCCTTGTCGTCAGGGGATGGGTTGTTTAGAGGTGCATTGTACCCTCCCAAGTGCTTAGTACAGTGCTCGGCACCCAGTGAGCGCTCAATAAATGCAACCGAACGACTAAACGAATGAATGAACCCAGGTCATTCTGACTCCCAGGCCCGTGCGCCACGCTGCTTCTGACCTCAGTCTCCAGAGTCACCTCCTCACTGGGCCATATTTATTAAGCGCTTACTATGTGCAGAGCACGGTTCCATAATAATAATAATGTCGGTATTTGTTAAGCGCTTACTATGTGCAGAGCACTGTTCTAAGCGCTGGGGTAGATACAGGATAATCAGGTCGTCCCACGTGAGGCTCACAGTTAATCCCCATTTTACAGATGAGGGGACTGAGGCACAGAGAAGTTGTGACTTGCCCACAGTCACACAGCTGACAAGTAGCAGAGCTGGGATTCGAACCCATGAACTCTGACTCCCAAGCCCAGACTCTTTCCACGTGTAACCAAGAAGCAGTATTACCTAGTAGAAAGAGCATGGACCTGGAAGTCAGAAGGAACTGAGTTCTAATCCTGGCTTTACTGCTTGTTTGGTGGGTGGCCTTAGGCAAGTCACTTCACGGGGCCTCAGTCACCTCATCTGTAAAATGGGGATTAAGACTGCTTAGACTCACCTTGCGACAACCTGATACCTTGTGTCTTCCCCAGCATTTAGAACAGCACTTGGTACGTAGTAAGGGCTTAACAAATACCATTATTATTATTATTATTATTACTATTGTTCTTAACTTGTATCTACCCCGGTTTAGTAGGGTGTCTGGCACAGAGTAAGAGGAAAGAGCCTGGGCTTCGGAGTCAGAGGTCACGAGTTCGACTCCCGGCTCTGCCGCTTGTCAGCTGTGTGACTGTGGGCGAGTCACTTAACCTCTCGGTGCCTCGGTTACCTCATCTGTAAAATGGGGATTAACCGTGAGCCTCACGTGGGACGACCCGATTACCCTGTATCTACCCCAGCGCTTAGAACAGTGCTCTGCACATAGTAAGCGCTTAACAGATACCAACATTATTATTATTATTATTATTATTACCACTCGAAAAAACAAAACAAAAACTCTTTTTCATATACTACACTATCAAGGGAACTTCAGGAAGCCATTCTATTGTACAAAACAGAGCCTCGGGGAAAGAACCGACAGTCGAGAGCAGCACGATCTAGTGGAAAGAAGGACCTGGGTTCTAATCCCTGCTCTGCCACTTGTCTGCTGTGCGACCTTGGGAAAATCACAACTTCTCTGCGCCTCAGTTACCTCACCTGTAAAATGGGGATTAAGACTGTGTCCAACCTGCTTATCTTGTATCCATCCCGGTACTTAGAACAGTGCCCGGTACATAGTAAGTGCTTAACAAATATCTTAAAAAAACCCCGGAATTGCATGATCCTTTTGTGCAAAACACAAGCCTGGCTTTCAAGTTCACTTCAGAATCAAACCTCAAACTCTTCGATGGTTTGTAAATGTGTTTAACTTGTGGTTTTTCCCTTCCCACCTTTTTGACAACTCTTTTGGTAAGGACTACACTTAGTTATAACCAAAACCTTTGGCTCTCCGTGGGGAGGGAATATGTCTCCTAACTCTATAGTACCGTACTCTCCCAAGCGACTAATACGGTGCTCTGCAGTCAATCAGTCAATCAATCCGCACAAAGTGCTCAAAAATACCACTGATGGCCATCTCTGGCTGACCTTCTATTGATGATTAATAATAAGTGCAGTAATTGCTAAGCGCTTACTATGTGCCAGGCACTGTACTAAGCGCCAGGGTGGATAGCTGTTGCCGGACTGTACATTCCAAGCACTTAGTACGGTGCTCTGCACATAGCAAGCGCTCAAGCAGCCTGGCTCAGTGGAGTCAGAGGGCATGGGTTCGACACCCGGCTCTGCCACTTGTCAGCTGCGTGACTGTGGGCGAGTCACTTCACTTCTCTGGGCCTCAGTTGCCTCATCTGTAAAATGGGGATTAACTGTGAGCGTCACGTGGGACGACCCGATTACGCTGTATCTCCCCCAGCGCTTAGGACAGTGCTCTGCACATAGTAAGCGCTTAACAAATACCAACATTATTATTATTGTTGAATGAATACAAGCAAATCGAGGTTGGACCCTGTCTCTGTCCCGCATGGGGTAGATGGTCTTAAGCCCCTTTTGGCAGATGTGGAAACTGAGGCCCAGAGAAGTGAAGTGACCGGTCCAAGATCATACAGCAGACAAAGCGGCAGTGTGGGGATTAGAACCCATGACCCTCTGTCTCCCAGCCCCGTGCTCTAACCATTCTGCCATGCTGCTTCTCCTAAGCAGCAGGAAACTATCCTCATGAGATTTGAAGGCTGGTGAGCCCAATCGATTTTGTTTCGTTCCCAGCAGGTTTTTCAAAGAATGAAGTGCCGAAGGTCAATCGCTGCTACACTGTCTCCTATAATAAAAAATGAGACATTTGTTTAGCACTTACTATGTGCCAAGCACTGTACTAAATCCTGGGGTAGACACAAGATAATCAGGTCAGACACAGTCCCTGTCCCATACGGGAGTCCTAAGGGAAAGAGAACAGGTACTGAGTCCCCATTTTGTAATAATAATTAAGACATTTGTTAAGTGCTTACTATGTAATGTTGGTATTTGTTAAGCGCTTACTATGTGCAGAGCACTGTTCTAAGCGCTGGGGTAGACACAGGGGAATCAGGTTGTCCCACGTGGGGCTCACAGTCTTAATCCCCATTTTACAGATGAGGGAACTGAGGCCCAGAGAAGTGAAGTGACTTGCCCACAGTCACACAGCCGACAAGTGGCAGAGCTGGGATTCGAACTCATGAGCCCTGACTCCAAAGCCCGTGCTCTTTCCACTGCGCCACGCTGCTTCTCAAGCACTATGTGCCAAGCACTGTTCATTCATTCATTCATTCATTCATTCATTCATTCATTCATTCATTCATTCATTCGTATTTATTGAGCGCTTATATGTGCAGAGCACTGTACTAAGCGCTTGGAACGAACAAGTCGGCAACGGATAGAGACGGTCCCTGCCGTTTGACGGGCTTACGGTCTGATCGGGGGAGACGGACGGACGAGAACCATGGCGATAAATAGAGTCGAAGGGAAGAACATCTCGTAAAAAAACCACTGTTCTAAGCGCTGAGCACTGTTCTAAGCGCTGAGCACTCCCAAGTTCTTAGTTCAGTAGTCTGCATACCGTGTGGGTTCAATAAATACCGCCGATGATGACTTTACAGATGAGGAAACTGAAACATGGAGAAGTGAAGTGACTTGCTCAAGGTTACATGGTAGGCCGAGGGGCAGAGCCAGAATTTGAAGCCAGGTCCTCTGACTTCCGGGCCCCTGCTCCTTCCATCAGGCCAAGCTGCTTATCCTAATTGAAAGCAACAAACATGCGTGTAATAATAATTATGAATATTATTATTACCCTGACAATATAATTATGAAACCTATCATTCCTAAAATATAATAATAATATAACTAAATTATATTGTTATTTATATTACTATGGTACCTATGTGCTTACTACATGCCAAGCACTGTTTTAAGCACTCAGGTAGATATAAATTCATTTGGTTGGACACAGTCCCCGTCCCACACGGGGCTCACACTCTTAATCTCCATTTTACAGATGAGGCAACTGAGACCCAGAGAAGTGAAGTGACTGGCCAACGGTCACATAGCAGACATATGGCAGAGCTGGGATTGGAACCCAGGTCCTACTGACTCCTAGGCCTGGGCTCTAGCCACTAAGCCATGTCTGTGTCACGTTGGCGATGGCAGAAGCCTCGTGTCTCAGGAGAAAATGCATTTCTTCGTCAATGGAGCTCCTTACCAAGCCCCATTGCCGGATTCACCACCTGCCCACCTTTGCCGCTTCTTGATTAACAGTTCCAAAATGGGACCGATGAAGGGCTTCGCACACAGTGAGCGCTCAATAAGCACGATTGAATCAACTGAGGATGCTTCGACTCTCCCCGCATCTTTCTCTGGCAACCCCCATTTCAGATACTCCAGAACCGAAGAGCCGATCGAAGTGATAAACCCAATTCCCACATCCTGCATCTTCTCCTCGCTGCATCTGCTTCCGCTGCCTGTGGAAATCGAGATAAAGGTCTCATTGTTAAGGGCCTTCGATCCCACCCATCCCACCCCAATCTTATCAGTGCTCAGAGTCCAGTCTTTCTGAAACACCTCAAGACATCCTAAGTCGGTTTCCTGTCTCCTAGATGGAAACTTGCATAATGTCATCCGGGATAAGCGCTCTCTGATGTCAGCCAGAGGAAGCCAACGGGAAAATGAGACGGAGATATTTTCAAAGCGGTTTTCGTTTTACAGTGTAACTACCGAGCCCAGAGAGACAAACAGGACTGTAACAAGACAGGATATCAACCCGGGTCTTTTTTAATCGCTGACTTCCTATATTAACCTCGCCTCTGTAACTAAGCTACCGCAGGCTTCCCCCCCAGACACGGTCGCAAGAAACCAACCGTATGATTTACTACGAAAGCATCGCGTTGCAGTTTAGCCGGAGGACACATCCGTCGGGGGATGAATCTACCGCGTCTGTTGTATCGCACCCTTCCGAGCGCTCAGCGCAGGGCTCCGTGCAAAGGAAGCACTCGATAAATACCTACCGATTGACTAATTAAAGCGTAATCTTCAAACGCAAACAGCCACTCCATTTTAAAGTATCATCTATTAGTTGAAAACGGTGATTGAGATAACCCGACAGATGCAGGCTTCCACATATAATAATAATAATGATAACAATAATAATGTGTTACTTGTTGAGCGCTTACTATGTGCCGAGCACTGTTCTAAGCGCTGGGGTAGATACAAGGTCATCAGGTTGTCCCACGTGGGGCTGGCAGTTTTCATCTATGAGGGAACTGAGGCCCAGAGAAGTGAAGTGACTCGCCCAAAGTCACACAGCTGACCAGTGGCGGAGCCGGGATTAGAACCCACGACCTCTGACTCCCAAGCCCGGGCTCTGGCCACTAAGCCACGCTGCTTCGTTGAAGTACTTACTGTGTGCCACACACTGCCCTAACCACTGGGATACGTACGGGACACAATCCTTGTCCCACAAGGGTTCCACAGTCTAAGGAGGAGGGAGAACAAGTGTTTTTCAGATGAGAAAGTGGAGGCACAGAGAAGTTAAGTGATTTGCTCAAGATCACAGAGCAGAAGTGTGGCAGACATGCAGCGTGGCTTAGCGGAAAGAGTCTGGGCTAGGGAGTCAGAGGTCATGGGTTCTAATCCCAGCTCTGCCAATTGTCTGCTGTGTGACCTTGGACAAGCCGCTTAACTTCTCTGTGCCTCAGTTCCCTCATCTGTGAAATGGGGATTAAGACTATGAGCCCCATGTGGGACAACCTGATTACCCTGTATCTACCCCAGCCCTTGGAACAGTGCTTATCACATAGTCAGCACTCAGTGGAAAAGAGCCTGGGCTTCGGAGTCAGAGGTCATGAGTTCGACTCCCGGCTCTGCCACTTGTCAGCTGTGTGACTGTGGCCGAGTCGTTTCACTTCTCTGTGCCTCAGTTACCTCGTCTGTAAAATGGGGATTAATTGTGAGCCTCCCGTGGGACAACCTGATGACCCTGTATCTACCCCAGCTCTTAGAACAGTGCTCTGCACGTAGTAAGCGCTTAACCAGTGCCAACATTATTATTATTATAAACGTCATAATAATAATTAATAATTAAGGGGGGGAGAACAGGTCTTTTACAGATGAGAAAGTGGAGGCACAGGGAAGTTAAGTGATTGGCCCGAGGTCACACAGCAGAAATGTGGCAGAGATGAGATTAGAAACCAGGTCCTCAGTCTCCCAGACTTATGCTGGCTCCACTAGGCCACACTGCTTATCACACATTTTCCCTTGTAAGCCCTTTGTGGGACAGGGATTGGGCAAGAAATGGAGTCTGAGGACCCGGGATCTTATTCCGATTCCCCCATTTGCCTCAGTTTCCTCATCTGTAAAATGGGAATTAAATACATATTCTCCTTCCCCTGTAGACTGTGAGTTCCCTGTGAGACAGGGACTGTGTCCCATCTTATCTGGAATCTCCTCCAGTGCTTTACATTGCTTGGCACAAAGTAGAGAAGCAGCAAGGTTTAGTGGAAAGAGCCTGGGCTGAAGAGTCAGAGGTCATGGGTTCTAATCCCGGCTTTGCCACTTATCAGCTGTGTGACCTCGGGCAAGTCACTTCTCTGGGCCTCAGTTCGCTCGTCTGTAAAATGGGGATTGAGACTGTGAGCCCCGCATGAGCCCCACGTGGGACAACCTGATTTCCTTGTATCTACCCCAGCGCTTAGAGCAGTGCCTGGCACATCATAAGCGCTTAACTAATACCATCGTCATCATCATCAAAATAAGTGCTTAACAAATACCATCACAATTTTCATTATTTTGCCCTGAGAACAGATGTGTCGAAAAGCATTCCCCAGACAACCCAAACAGCTGAATGTTCAGCTCCTAGAGAAGGAAGGCATCTGCACACAGAGCGTGGCTCAGTGGAAAGAGCCCGGGTTCTGGAGTCAGAGGTCTTGGGTTCGAATCCCGGCTCGGCCACTTCTCAACTGTGTGACTTCGGGCAAGTCACTTCACTTCTCGGTGCCTCAGTTCCCTCATCTGTAAAATGGGGATTAAGACTGTGAGGCCCCACGTGGAACAACCTGATTCCCCTGCGTCTACCCCAGCGCTTAGAACAGTGCTCGGCAAGTAGTGAGCGCTTAACAAATACCAACATTATCATTGTTAATATCACAAAACCTTGGTTGAAATGACTATATTAAATCACAATCCACAACCGAAGGGCATTTCTAAGAGACGCTGTATCCCAGTGAAAGTAAACGTCACCAGGACAGGTTCATTCATTCACTCATTCATTCATTCATTCAATCGCATATATTGAGCGCTAACTGTGTGCAGAGGACTGGAGGAAGCACTCGGGAAAGTACAGTACAACAATAAATAGGCACATTCGCGGCTCACGGTGAGCTTACAGTCTAGACGGGGAGATAGACGTGAGTAGAAATGTGACAGTTATGGACATGAGGGTCGTGAAGCCGGGAGGGAGGATGGACAACGGGAGGAAGTCAGGATGATGCGGAAGGGAGTGGGAGAAGAGGAAAGAGGGGCCTTAGGGAAGGTCTCTTGAAGAAAATGTGCCTTCACTAAGGCTTTGAAGCCGGGGAGAGTCGTTGTCTGTGGGATTCGAGAAGGGAGGGCGATCCAGGCCAGAGGCAGGACGTGGGCGAGGGGTCGGCGGGGAGATGGACGAGATGGAGGCCCAGTGAGAAGGTTACCACTAGAGGAGCGAAGTGTGTGGGCTGGGGTGTACAGGAGAGTAGCGAGGTGATGTAGGAGGGGGCAAGGGGATTGAGTCCTTTAAAGCCACTGATGAGGAGTTTTTGTTCGATGTGGAGGTGAATGGGCGCCCACCGGAGGTTTTTGAAGAGGGGAAACAAGTCCTGAACGTTTTGGTAGAAAAATGGTCCAGGCAGCAGAGTGAAGTAAGGACTGGGGTGGGGAAAGGCAGGAGGCTGACATCGGCAAAGGAGGCCGATGCAGTAATGGTAATAACAACGTCGGTATCTGTTAAGCGCTTACTCTGTGCGGATCACTGTTCTAAGCGCCGGGGTAGATACAGGGTAATCGGGTTGTCCGACGTGGGGTTCACACTCTTCAACCCCGTTTTACGGATGAAGTAACTGAGGCCCAGAGAAGTGAAGTGACTGGCCCACAGTCACGCAGCAGAGCCGGGATTCAAACCCATGACCTCTGACTCCCAAGCCCGGGCTCTTTCCACTGAGCCACGCTGCTTCTCTAATTCAGTAATCCAGGTGAGATAGGATGGCTCAACTCAAACGGCCGGGAAATACAGATTTATTGGCTAGAAAACATCTACTGTAACAGCAGCCCCTCAAAGCACCCAAGAACTCAGGCAGGAGTGTGGCATTCGGAAAGGCCCGACGCAAATGAAATTAAGAAACGTACACAACGAGTGAAGGAATGTCAGAGCAGAAGAAATCCAGGATTATGCAGGCTGCCAGAATGTTAATAACTAGGGTATTTGTGAAGCACTGTAGAAGATAACCAGATAAATCAGGTCAGACATAGTCCCGGTCCCAAACAAGGCTCAAAGTCTAAGTAGGAGGGGGAACAGCGTGGCTCGGTGGCAAGACCCCGGGCTTTGGAGTCAGAGTTCTTGGGTTCGAATCCCGGCTCTGCCACTCGTCAGCTGTGTGACCGTGGGCGAGTCGCTTCACTTCTCTGGGCCTCAGTGACCTCGTCTGTAAAATGGAGATTAACCGTGAGCCTCACGTGGGACAATCTGATGACCCTGTATCTCCCCCAGCGCTTAGAACAGCGCTCTGCTCATAGTAAGCGCTTAACAAATACCAACCTTGACAAGAACTGAATCCCCATCTGACAGATGAAGGTACTGAGGCACCGAGAAGTTAAACGACTTGCCCGAGGTTACGTGGCCGGAACGAGGCCGAGCTGGGATTAGAACCCAGGTTCTCTGATTCCCAGGCCCATGCTCTTTTCACTAGGCCATGCTGCCGTGTAAACTGTCCCGGATCAATCAGCCCATCGACCGGTTGTATTTACTGAGCCCTTAATGGGAGCAGAGCACTGTATTAAGTGCTTGGGAGAGTACAATCTAACGAATTGGCAAACCCATTCTCTGCCCATAAAAGGCTTTACAGTCTAGAAGACTGTGGGGAAGATGTTGGGGAAGTCACTGTAGCAATAAGAGACAGGAAATATTGTGTCCAGTGGCTGAGATCTACAAACCGAGAGGAGGAATCTCTGCTTAAACTTACACAAGCCCTTCCCCAATTTATAATAACGTTGGTATTTGTTAAGCGCTTACGATGTGCAGAGTTCTAAGCGCTGGGGTAGATACAGGGTAATGGGGTTGTCCCACGTGAGGCTCACAGTCTTCATCCCCATTTTACAGGTGAGGGAACTGAGGCATCGAGAAGTAAAGTGACTTGCCCGCAGTCACACAGCTGACAGGTGGCAGAGCCGGGATTCGAACCCATGACCCCTGGCTCCCATGCCCGTGCTTTTCCCACTGAGCCACGCTGCTTCTCTGTGGGAAAGGAGTGTTGCCTAGTGGATGGAACCTGGACCTGATAATCAGAAGGACCTGGGTTCTAATCCCAGCTCTGCCACTTGCCTGCTGTGTGACCTTGGGCAAGTCTTTTCACTTCTCTGTCCCTCAATTGCCTCACCTGCAAAATGGGGATTAAGACCATGACCCCATGTGGGTCATGGACTGTATTCAATCTGATTTACCTATATCTACCCCAGTATTTTGTATAGTGTCTGGCATATAGTAAGTGCCTAATAAATGTCACAATTATTATTATTAATTGGGAGAAACAGTGTGGCTTAGTGGCAGGAACCCGGGCTTGGGAGTCAGAGGCTGTGAGTTCTAATCCCTGCTCCGCTGCTTATCAGCTGTGTGACTTGGGGCAAGTCACATAACCTCTCTGTGCCTCAGTTACCTCATCTGTAAAATGAGTATTAAGACTGCGAGCCCCGCGTGGGACAACCTGATTACCTTGTATCTCCCCCAGCGTTTAAAACAACCTTGGGACGTAGGTTAAGCGCTTAAAAATACAATCATTATTATTATTTATGGATCCTGGAGAAATCCCACAGGATTTCCAAAACACACTATCAGAATCACCATCTTCAAGAAGATGTTTCCTCATCTGCAAAATGGAGATTAAATCCCTGTTCTCCTTCATACTTCAACTGTGAGCCCCATGCGGGTCCTGATCATCTTCTATCCTATATCCTGGTGCTCAGTACGTTGCTCGGCCAATAGGAAGACCCTAACGAACACCATCATTGTTATCTGTACTACCATTATCATTTTTATTATCAAAGCCAAAAAATCAGATTGGACAATTATCGAGAGATCTTCTTACTCTCCACTGTCAGCAGAGTCATAGCCAGGGGATTCCTGAATATGTTACCGACGAGTATGGTCAACTGAATTCTCCCAGACTCACAACGTGGCTTCAAATCCTAACGTCCCGAGAGGGCAGAATCTTTGCTGAGGGCCAGATACAGGTAAGATACAGAGAACGGCACCAAGAATTCCCCGTGGTTTTCAAAGATTTTTTGCAAGTATTAGACAGCCCCTATAGCTCTGATCAATTGAAATTAATTAGCACGCCTGGCTGTTGGGAAAAGTTCGTCAGGGTCTGACAATACCTTATAACGGTTATAATAATAACAACGGTATTTGTAAAGTGCTTCCTATGTACGAGGCACTGCACTAAGCGCTGGGATGGATACAAGCAAATCGGGTTGGACACAGTCTCTTGCCCCGTGAGGCTATCTCGATCTCCATTTTACAGATGAGGTAACTGAGGCCCAGAGAAGAGAAGCGACTTGCCCAAGGTCCCACAGCAGACAAGAGACAGAGTTGGGATTAGAACCCATGACCTTCTGACGCCCAGGCCCGGGCTCTATCACCTTATGCCGTGCTGCTTCTGTTATGGTTGGTGGGGCAGAGCTAAGGTGTCCTATCCATTTCATTTAGCTAACACTTAGTACAGTTAATGTTGGTATTTGTTAAGCGCTTACTATGTGCCGAGCACTGTTCTAAGCGCTGGGGGAGACACAGGGGAATCAGGTTGTCCCCCGTGGGGTTCACAGTCTTAATCCCCATTTTACAGATGAGGTAACTGAGGCACCGAGAAGTGAAGTAACTTGCCCAAAGTCACCCAGCTGACAAGTGGCCGAGCCGGGATTCGAACCCATGACCTCTGACTCCAAAGCCCGTGCTCTTTCCACTGAGCCACGTTGCTACAGCTCTCTAGGCTATAAGGCCATCCTCTAATGATAACAATAATAACAATGTTGGCGTTTGTTAAGCACTCACTATGTGCCAAGCACCGTTCTAAGCGCTGGGGTAGATACAAGGTAATCGGGACGTCCCACTTAGGGCTCACAGTCTTCATCTCCATTTTACGGATGAGGTAACTGAGGCCCAGAGAAGTGAAGTGACTTGCCCAAGGTCACACAGCTGACAAGCGGCGGAGACGGGATTAGAACCCATGACCTCTGACTCCCAAGCCCCTGGTCTTTCCAACTAAGCCATGCTGCTTCTCGACTGCAAGCTCGTTGCGGGCAGGGAATGGGTCTGTTCACTGCTGAATTGTACTCTCCCAAATGTTTAGGACAGTGCTCTTCACCCAGTAAGCACTCAATAAATACGATTGAATGAATGAAGGAATACAACAGCGCTCTGCACAAAGTAGGCACTCTTTCTCAGTCTCTCTTGCAGCCTTCTCTTCTGCATCCCAAACCTCCGACAACAGCGGACCCTCAAGGCTCAGTTCTAGGTCCTCTTTTATTCTCCCTCCATTCCCAACCCCTTAGAGGATTCCTTCGCTCCCGTGGCTTCAATTACCATTTCTAAGCAGACGATTCTCAAATTTACTTCTCTAGCCCTGACCTCTCTCCTCGCCTGCGGTCCCGCATTTCCTCCTGCCTTCAACACGCACCTACTGGCATGACCCGCCGAAACCTGAAATTAAACGTGTCCAAAACTGAACTCTTTATAAAAAGAATAAGAATGTTGGTATTCGTTGAGCGCTTACTATGTGCCGAGCACTGTGCTAAGCGCTGGGGTAGAAGCAGGGTAATCAGGTTGTCCCACGTAAGGCCTACGTGAGGCTCCCAGTCTTAATCCCCATTTTCCAGATGAGGTCACCGAGGCACCGAGAAGTGAAGCCACTTGCCCAGAGTCACCCAGCTGACAGGTGGCGGAGCCGGGATTAGAACCCATGACCTCCGACTCCTAAACCCGTGCCCTTTCCACTGAGCCACACTGCTTATCTTCTGACCCAAACCCTGTCCTCCTCTTGTCTTTACCATCAGGGTAATAAAAATAACTGGGTTATTTCTTAAGCGTTTATTAGGTGCCAAACGCAGTTCTAAAGAGCAGGGGTGTATAGAAGGTGATGAGGCGGGACAGAGTCCTTGTCCCTCATGGGGCTCCCCAGATGAGGGAACCGAGGCGCCGAGAAGTGAAGTGACTTGGCCAAGGCCACACAGCAGACATGTGGCAGAGCTGGAATTAGAACCCACATCTTCTGACTCCCAGGCCTATGCTCTTTGCCCTAGGCCACGCTGGACTGTAGACGACACTATTATCCTCCCTGCTTCACTTAACCTCTAATCTTGGCATTGTCCTCGACCCCTTCTCTATCATGCCGCCCACCTATTCAATCCGTCACCGAATCCTGGCGCTTTTACCTTCGCCGGATCGCTAAAACCCACCCTTTCCTCTCCATTCAAACAGCTACGATGCCGATCCAAGCACTTATCCTACCCCTCCTTGACTGCTGCATCTGACCTCCCGGCCTCTTGTCTCTCCCCGCTCCAGTCCATACCTCGCTCTGCCCATCCACCTCCGCATCAAAGAGAAACTCGTTACCATTGGCGTCGGAGCACTCCGCCAGCTCTACCTCGCCTCCCTAATCTCCTGCTACAGCCCAGCCCGCACGCTCCACTCCTCTAGTGTCAGCTGAAGCCCAGAGGAAGTGAAATGACTTGCCCAGGGTCACGCGGCGGACAAGTGGTGGAAGGAGGATGAAAACCCATGACCTCTGATCCCCAGGCCCGTGCCCTATCCGCTACGCCGTGTTGCTTCTTTAGCCCCAGAGAGAGTAAGCCTGTGGCATTCGTTCATTCGATGGTATTTATTGAGCGCTTGCTGTGAACAGAGCACTGTACTAAGCGCTTGGAACGGACAAGTCGGCAACAGATAGAGACGGTCCCTGCCCTCTGAAGGGCTCACGGTCTAATCGGGGAAGACGGGCAGACGAGAACGATGGCGATAAATAGAGTCGAGGGAAGAACATCTCATAAAAACAATGGCAAATAAATAGAATCAGGGTGATGTACATCTCATTAAACAAAATAAACAGGGTGATGAAGATATCACCGGCAGACACTCCTGTGGCTCATCTGCTAAATCGAACACAAGTCGAAGAGACAATTAGGGAGAAAATACCTAGTTAATGTGCTCAGGACAGCCCTAAATAATAATAATGTTGGTATTTGTTAAGCGCTTACTGTGTGCAGAGCACCGTTCTAAGCGCTGGGGGAGATACAGGGTAATCAGGTTGTCCCACGTGAGGCTCACGGTTAATCCCCATTTGGCAGATGAGGTAACTGAGGCCCAGAGAAGTGAAGTGACTCGCCCACAGTCACACAGCTGACAAGCGGCAGAGCCGGGAGTCGAACCCATGAGCTCTGACTCCGAAGCCCAGGCTCTTTCCACTGATACAAGCTAATCAGTTGGGCACGGTCCCTGTCCCACATCGGGCTCGGGGTCTTAATCCCCATTTTTTCAGCGGAGGTAATCGAGGCCCAGAGAAGTGAAGTGACTGGTCCGAGGTCACCCAACAGACAAATGGCGGAGCCAGGATTAGAACCCAGGTCCTTCCGTCTCCCAGGCCCGTGCTCCATTCACTGCGCCATGATGCCTTCTCCCCCGTTCTCTTGAACTCTCCCAATTCCTCATTTAATATAGTTATCCAAACTTTTCTTTTAATAAGCATAACTAGCCCTGATCACTGGTTCGGATCACCGATTGTCCAGATGGATTTAATTTAGAGAACCAGCTCTTCTCAGGCCTCTGACTCTAGAGGATAACGATTAGAAGAGGCTTGCAGCCTGTTTTCAAAATACACAGCCCCCAAATAGGATTTATAACCCATTGGTGTTTGGAATACTTTAACCTGATGGATTCTTTGGTGAAATGACCCAAATCCATTCATTATCATCCTCTCGTGTCGTCAAATCCTACTGCCCTGGCTATCTCAAGGATTTGGTTAGCAACAGATGCAAGCTTAGCCAAAGTTTACTCAAAGTTAAGTGAAACTCTCAGGGTTAGAAATTAAATGGGGACTGCTTCCTTCATGAGATTTCCAGCGCGTTTTGGCTTTGCAAAGCTGGAAATGCAACAAGAATAGCTTTTCTTGTGGTATTTCGGTTTCTGCTCTCAACCAAAACCAGGAAGGGCAAAGATGCACAGAAATTGAAATAAAGGGGAAAAAGTTAACTCAACTTTTTGAACCTCCAACGTGATTCAGGTTCAATTTCGGTTTAAGGCAAAGGTTCAAGGAAGTTCGTACTTTATCCAAACCACTTGGACCTTCTGTTGTAATGACTAGAAGATTCGCATCCAGAATCATGTTCCACTCTCAGGAGTATGTCTCAACTGGGAGTTTTGTGGCTTCATCAGCTCTTCAGAAATGCAGAGGATTATTAAAATAGCCGTGGGAGTGATAGAAGGAGAGAGGAGAAAGAGAAGGGTCAGTCTTAGCTGAGCCCAGGAATCCGGATACATTCCTGAAATGATTACTTATCATTCTCCCGTTTATTATTTATTTATTGTTTATTATTTCCCCGCTGAGCACATTTTTCCCCAGCTCCTTCTCCCTTCTGCATCGTCTGTGCACTTTGATCCGTCTCCTTTGGACACCTGATATTCACCCCAAGTCCTCCAATCACACAGCGATTATGTACACATCTTTGAATTATATATTGGACATGATTTATTAATTCACCTTCATGTCTGTCTCCCCCTCTAGACTAAACTCGTTATAAACAGGAAACGTGTCTGCTAATTCTGTCGTATTGTACTCTCCCAAGTGTTTAGTAGAGTGCCTGACACAGAGTAGGAGCTCAACAAATACCGCGATTATGGGAGGCAGTCGTCATCGTAGTAATAGTAAGATTAGTAGCATAGTGGTCTCCACATAGTAAGCACTCAGTAAATATGATTGCGTGATTGATTATGAGATTCGTTATGCGCGTACTATGTGACGAGCACTGAGGTAGATACAGGTAAATTAGGCCTAATACAGTCCCCGTCCCACGTGGGGCTCGCGGTCTAAATAGGAGGGAGAACAGGTTTTGCATCCCCACTTTTACAACGAAGGAAACTGAAGCAAAAAGGAGTTAAGTGACTTACCCGAGGTCACACTGGAAACTGGCAGGGCCAGGATTAGAACCCAGGGCCTCTGGCTCCCAGGCCTATGGTGTTTCCACTAAGCCACGCCGCTTCCCGGAATGGTAAGGGCTTGCAGGTACTGACTGTTCTTCACCACCCCTCTCTGGAAAAGTGCCTAAAATGCAGCTTATTTCCCAAGCCATCCGGCTTAAGGACCAACATCTTCTGGCCGTCCCTGACCTTTGAAAAGAGAAATAAATAACGGGGAAAGAAAGTAGATCTCTTCAGTTAACCTCATGAAGGAAAACCTCCTCTAGGCTACTTTTCTGAAATGGTGCCGTTTTCCGATCTAGCGTCAACGGTGTCTTCTTCAAATGATCATAAAAAAAAAAACCGGTGGTATTAGGTGCTTACTCTTGGCCAAACACTAAAATAAGTGTTGGGGTAGAAATGATTACATCAGAGATCTTGCCCCCATGTCTGCCCTCTGGCCCGGAAATCCTGTCCCCTTTATAACCGATAGGCCAACTTTTCCCGCTTCTAGTGCCTTCGTGAAATCACATCTGCTCCAAGAGGACTTCTCAGTCTAATCCCTTTATTTTTCCTTTCTGCCTTCTCCTCTCCGTCGAATAGGCACCTTGATACTCACCCCAGCCCCACAGCACTTATAATAATGTTGGTATTCGTTAAGCGCTTACTCTGTGCCGAGCACTGTTCTAAGCGCCGGGGTAGACACAGGGGAATCAGGTTGTCCCACGTGGGGCTCCCCGTCTCAATCCCCATTTTACAGATGAGGGAACCGAGGCACAGAGAAGTGAAGTGACTTGCCCACAGTCACCCAGCTGACAAGTGGTATTCATGTCCTTATATTCTCCTATTTCCCCTGGCTGTACTAAGCTCAGGGGTGGATAGAAGCAAATCGGGTTGGACACAGTCCCTGTCCCACCTTCGAAGCTTCATTGAAATCTCCAAGAGACCTTCCCAACTGAGTCTTTCTGTCCTCTTCTGCCACTCCCTTCTGCGTCGCCTTGACTTGCTCCCTTGATTCATCCCCCCCATCCCAGCCCCACGGCACTTAGGTCCGTACCTGTAACTTTATTTTATTAGTGTCTGCCTCCCCTCCAGACTGTGAGATCGTTGCGGGCAGGGAGTGTGTCTGTTCTATTGTATTTTCCGGTGTTCTGCACGTAGGAAGCGCTCAAAACAAGTGATGGATCGAATTGATTCCAACACGATCTAGAAGTGTGTATCGAGAGCACTCGAAACCACTTTTTCATGCTATTTGTTAAGCGCTTACTATGTGCCAGGCGCACGTACACCGGTCCGTACATGCTGGACCCGGTCCATGGCCCCATCTTAATAATAATAATAATAATAATTACGGTATTTGCTAAACGTTATGTCATGAGCCTGTCGCTGGGGATTTACTTATTATCACATGCTCAATCTATGAGCTCCTCGGAGGGGATTTATCTTCCCCTGATATCAGGTGCTCAGGGACAAGTCCAAAGTGAAACCCAGCCACCACTCTACACAGCAGAAAGTTTTAATTCCATGGTTAGTCTAAATAGTCTAAACAGATACCCACATACACTCTACTACATTCAGTAGTATTTATTGAGCGCTTACTATGAGCAGAGCACCGTACATAGTACCCGCAATAAACAGTGTACCTACAATAAACGTAGGTACCCGTCTGACTGTTTCATTCATTCATTTGTATTTATTGAGGGCTTACTGCGTGCAGAGCACTCTACTAAGCGTTTGGAAAGTACCATTCGGCCACGGAGACGATCCCCACCCGACATCGGGCTCCCAGTCTAGAAGCGGGGAGACGGACGACCAAACAAAACAAGTAGACAGGCATCAATAGCATCAGTGTAAATAAATAGAATTACAGACATAGACACGTTATTAATAAAATGAATAGAATAATAAAAATGTACATATATACGCAAGTGCAGTGGGGAGGGGAGGGGGGTAGAGCAGAGGGAGGGAATTGGGGCGACGGGGAGGGGAGGAGGAGCAGAGGAAAACGGGGGCTCCGGCTGGGAAGGCCTCCCGGAGGAGGTGAGCTCTCGGTAGGGCTTGGAAGAGGGGAAGAGAGTCAGTCGGGCGGAGGTGAGGAGGGAGGGCGCGCCGGGACGGCGGGAGGACGTGGGCCGGGGGTCGACGGCGGGACGGGCCAGAACGAGGCCCACTGAGGAGGTGAGAGGGGGCAGAGGAGCGGAGCGTGCGGGCTGGGCTGGAGGAGGAGAGAATTGAGGGGAGGTAGGAGGGGGCGAGGGGAGGGACAGCTTTGAAACCAGTAGCGAAGAGTTGGTCCAGATGCCTCACATTGGAGGAGTTCAGGAAGTTCAGCTGCTCGCAGCAAGGCATCCTGCTAAGAGTCTTGGTTCCTGGCGGCCAGGCAGTAGTAATAATTTTAATAATAATGTTGGTATCTGTTAAGCGCTTACTATGTGCAGGGCACTGTTCTAAGCGCTGGGGTGGATACAGGGTAATCGGGTTGTCCCACGTGAGGCTCACAGTTAATCCCCATTTGACAGATGAGGTAACTGAGGCTCAGATAAGTTAAGTGATTTGCCCCCAGTCACACGGCTGACAGGTGGCAGAGCTGGGATTCGAACTCAGGAACTCACGAACTCATTCGAACTCAGTAAGCTTCTTGGCTTAGGTAGTTTCACCACCGTGGGGGGAGACCACTTCTTTCCCCCTTTTGTCTACTCATGGCAATTGTTTCTGGGGGTGTCGCAGCAGAGGATACTGATTCGCTGCTCCTACTGCCTGTCGTCTCAAGCTTGTGACCGCGTAAAGCTAGTGGGGACGGCCACCTCTCCGCGAGCGCCTACCCCGCAGACTATCTTTGCAAGAGATAACCAGCATATCTACCCTACAGCGAGGCAATTCAGTTCCTCCTCAAACTCCTCTGCAAGACCATTCCCTTTCTCCTATAACTCCTCAACAATTCGAGTTCTCCTCCAACTTCCCCTGGGTCTACCCCGGCGCTTAGAACAGTGCTCGGCACATAGGAAGCGCTTAACAAATACCAACATTGTTATTATTATTATTACTTCTTAGCAAGACGATTCAGCTTCTCCTCAAATTCCTTTTGATATTGTTACTTGCGAGGTCAAAGAATAGTCTCTTATGAAGTGGCTTCTGCGTTCCAAGATGGATTCACTCCTGCTCACCACACTTACTACGTGCCGGGCACTGTACTAAGCGCTGGGGTGTAGACAAGCAAATTGGATTGGCCACGAGCCCTGTCCCGTGTCTCGATCCCTATTTTACATTTGAGATAACTGAGGCACGGAGAAGTGAGGTGACTTGCCCAAGGTCACACAGCAGACAAGTGGAGGAGCTGGGATTAGAACCCATGACCTTCTGACTCCCAGGCCCGTGCTCTATCCAGGAGGCCTTGATGCTCATCTTACAGATGAGGTAACTGAGAAGTGAAGTGATTTGCCCAAGTCACACAGCAGGTAGTTGGCAGAGCCGGGATTAGAACCCGGGTCCTCTGACTCCAAGGCCTGTGCTCTGTCCACCAGGCCGCACTGCTTCTCACTTCCCTCCCAAGCTCTCGGTCTTTCCTCCCGGGAAGCAGTCCTCGGAGTTGTGGTCTTTACTTCTTCTGTGCTGGAGAGCAGTGGTAACCCACCCCGTCCACCATTTTGTCATCAGCCTGGGAGACCAGTAGGTGCTAAACCCAGCAGAATCCACCTGGAAGATTCATGGACCCATGCATGATCCCCCAGCTACCCTTCAACTATTTGGGGAGCATTAATAATAATAATGTTGGTATTTGTTAAGCACTTACTACGTGCCGAGCACTGTTCTAAGCACTGGGGTAGATACAGGGGAATGAGGTTGTCCCACGTGAGGGTCACGGTCTTCATCCCCATTTTACAGATGAGGGAACTGAGGCACAGCGAAATGAAGTGACTTGCCCACAGTCATTTAGATTTTCCTATATTCAAACCTTGCTCATCAATCAATCAATCAATCAATCAATCAGTGCTATTTACTGAGCACTTATTTTGTGCAGAGCACTGTACTAAGAAATGGGGAGAGTCCAATACAGTGGAGTTGTAAAACATGCCCCCTGCCCACAGAGATCTCACACTGTGGCCCTACCGTCAGGAGAAAGGGATCGAACCAATGCCAGCTTCTACGGAAACAGCAAGATTCAAACTTTTGTGGATAATTGGTTGCATGCGAAGGATTTTCATTTCAGAACAATTAATTGCCTGTTACTGGAAAAACAAAGAAACCTATCTGATAAATGCCAACGGAAACAAATTACAGCTGTATTTCTCAGAATCACATCCCTAAACAAAATACTCCAGTCTCGGTGAACAGAATTGGAGTCCTAGGAAGTTCTTTGAAATTCCTACTCACTTGGACGAGTACTGATGGAAACGCAAAGCTGTTCATCAGAATTTTACCTGTCGCATCCGAAACGGCTACATCTTCACCTCACCCGGTGGCTTAAAATAATAATAATAATAATCCGTGGTATTTTTAAGCGCTTACTATGTGCCAGGCACTGTGCTCACTGAATTCATTTTCTTGAAATATTTCTAGTATTTCCCCCGGTCCAGTCTGGCCCTTAAACGGACGCAGAAGTGTCTTAGGACTTCCATAAGGAGCTGATTGCAATCCTTGTGCCGTCTCCCTTTCTGCTTGGGTTCCTCTCCACACGTCACTCCATCACCGAGCTCAGCATCTGTGGCAGCTGCCGCATTTCCTCCCGCCTCCCCGCTGCCAGCATGCTTTGGACGCACCGGGCCAGGGATGAAATAATAATAATAATAACGTTGGTATTTGTTAGGCGCTTACTATGTGCTCTGCTCTGTACCTCGGTTCCCTCATCTGTAAAATGGGAATTAACCGTGAGCCTCACGTGGGACAACCTGATGACCCTGCCTCTACCCCAGCGCTTAGAACGGTAGATCCAGGGTCATCAGGTTGTCCCGCGTGAGGCTCCCGGTTAATTCCCATTTTACAGATGAGGGAACCGAGGCACCGAGAGGTTAGGTGACTCGCTCACGGTCACACGGCCGACAAGGGGCAGAGCCGGGAGTCGAACTCATGACCTCCGACTCCGAAGCCCAGGCTCTTTCCACTGAGCCACGCTGCTTCCCATGAGGAGGGGTTTCTTGGTAATAATAATAACAGTGCCGGTACTTGTTCAGCGCTTACTAGGTGCAGAGCACTGTTCTAAGCGCTGGGGTAGATACGGGGTCATCAGGTTGTCCCACGTGAGGCTCACAATCTAAATGCCCAATTTACAGATGAGGTAACTGAGGCCAGAGAAGTGAAGCGACTCGCCCACGGTCACACAGCTGACAAGTGGCCGAGGCGGGATTCGAACCCGTGACCTCTGACTCCCAAGCCAGTGCTCCTTCCACTGAGCCACGCTGCTTCTCTAGAAGTCAGTCAGTCAATCACATTTACTGAACGCTTACTGTGTGCAGAGCACTGAACTAAGTGCTTGAGAGAGTGCAACACAACAATAAAGACGTTCCCTGCCCAAAACGAGTTTACGGTCTAGATGGTCTCGGCAACCCCGGCCCCCAGACAGCCACCGCTCCGCCTCTCCGGGAACGAACATCGTCTCCCCTCTGTGCCACCAAAGAGAATCCATCCCACCCAGTCTTCCACCTCGTTGGCAGGAAAGAGAAGAATGTCCACAGCCCGAGGCCTCCAAAATATTTCCGAAAGACTGTTGAGGATGATGATGAGGTATCTGTTAAGCGCTTACTATGTGCCGAGCACTGTTCTAAGCGCTGGGGTAGACACGGGGGAATCAGGTTGTCCCACGTGGGGCTCACAGTCTTCATCCCCATTTTCCAGATGAGGGAACTGAGGCACCGAGAAGTGAAGTGACTTGCCCACAGTCACACAGCTGACAGGTGGCCGAGCCGGGATTCGAACCCATGACCTCTGACTCCCAAGCCCGGGCTCTTTCCACTGAGCCATGCTGCTTCTGCTTCAGTAGCTACAGCTATAGTTGAGCCTTGGATTCTGAACTGCTATGAACCGATTTTATGTTCCTGTACCAATAATAATAATAACTGTGGTATTCAGTGGAAAGAGCATGGGCTTTGGAGTCAGAGGTCATGAGTTCGAATGCCGCCTCATTGAAGCTGTGTGACTGTGGGCAAGTCACTTCACTTCTCTGTGTCTCAGTTACCTCATCTGGAAAATGGGGATTAAGACTGTGAGCCCCACGTGGGACAACCTGATGACCCCGTATCTACCCCACCGCTTAGAACACTGCTCTGCACGTGGTAAGCGCTTAACAAACGCCAACATTATTATTATTATTACTTGATAAGTGCTTACTATGTGCCAGACACTGTTCCAAGGGCTGGGGTACATTCAAAGTAATCGGGCTGGACACAGTCCCTGTCCCACGTGGGGCTCACAGTCTTATTCCCCATTTTACAGATGAGGGAACTAAAGCACAGAGAAGCTGTGACTTGCCTGAGGTCACACAGCTGACAAGTAGCGGAACCAGGATTAGAATCCAGGTCCTTCTGACTCCCAGCCCCCTGCTCTATCCATGAGGCCATGCTGTTTTAACCACAGCTCCCTGCTGATTTTGTTCTTATTTGGTGCATTTGTGTCTGTGGTGTTTTATGTCTCTCACCAATCCTTTCTCACCGCAGATTCCTTTAGACTCTGAGGCCCCCCAAGGGACAGGAACCATGCCAAATTCCCATCACTAAATCATTTCCCACTATAAGGTTTTGCACTCAGCAAACACGTAATGAATAATAACAATAATAAATAACCATCACAATTATAATGGTATTTGTTCAACGCTTGCTATGTGCCGAGCACTGTTCTAAGCAATGGGGTAGTTACAAGGTAATCAGGTGGTACCACGTGGAGCTCACAGTCTTAATCCCCATTTTACAGATGAGGGAACTGAGGCACAGAGAAGTGAAGTAATAATGATAATAATGATGGTATTTGTTAAGCGCTTACTGTGTGCCAAGCGTGACTCGCCCAAGGTCACACAGCAGACAAGTGGCGGAGCCGGGATTAGAACCCAGGATCTCTGACTTCCAAGCGACTGCAACTGCTATGACTATTTTAGCCCCAACCCAGGCTGACAATCTTAATCAGATAAATTCTATCACTAACTTGTCAAGCAGCATGGCCCCGGAGTCAGAAGGACCTAGGTCTTAATCCCAGTTGCACCACTTATCTGCCGTGCGACCTTGGACAAGTCACTTCACTTCTCTGGGCCTCAGTTACCTCATCCGTACGATGGGAATTAAGACCGAGAGCCCCATGTGGACTGTGTCCAACCCGATTGCCTTGCATCTACCCCAGCGCTTAATACAGTACCTGGCACGTAGTGAGCGTTTAACAAATACCATAAAAATAAAACTTACTCTCAAAAACGTTTATTAACTGTTACAGAGCCACTAGGATGCAAACTTTGCTTTCTCAAATCTTGGACATGTCAGTAAACGGGTTCCCAGAAGGGAATGTCATTCTAGACCCCTCTAGTCTCTGTGAGGAAGAAGGGGCCGCCCAGGAATCTGCTGTTTCCTGATTTCAACTTACAGGTGTTTCTATTTATTTATTATTCATTTCTCTGATGTGCTTATTATTTTAATGTTGTCTCCCAATCCTTTTAATATAGACTAACCACACATGTAAATGGACGAAAATTCCTCTATACCAGAAGCTCACTGTGGGCAGGGAATGTTTCTGTTCTATGGTTACGCTGTACTTACCTAAGTCCCCTCTCAGGGCGACACCTGGAGAGTTTCCAGTCGTCTACCGGTCTCGGCTACGGGAGGGAGAGTGAAGCAGAAGCCCGCCCGTTCCATTCCCGGCTCGGCCGGCGGCTAGCGAGCGGCGGGCCGGCGGCTACGAGTCAAAACTCCCCCGTGCCGGGCGGCGGCGGCACGGGGGGAGAGGCGAGGGCGGAGACTCGGGTTTACTGCGCGGAATGAGACCACGGTCAACCGCTTCTGGATTTTGACCGAGAAAACTCTCCGGATATGCTACCGGAACGATTGCAGATGGAGGTGGGGCATTATGGGAGAGATGTGTCCATGGTGTTGCTTCGGGTCAGACACGACTCAACAGCGAAAGACAGTAACAGTAGGCCAAGCACTGTTCTAAGCAGGGGAGTGCATAGAAGATAATCAAATTCCACTTGGGTTTCACGTTCTGAGGAGGAGAGAGAACATTTTCGAAAATGAAGGAACTGAGGCACAAGAAGTCAAGTGACTTCCTCAAGGTCTACACACCCAAATCTACATCCGGGCCCGATCTCTCTCACTCTCTCCAGTCTCGCAACTCCTCCTGCCTTCAAGACATCTCTACTTGGATGTCCACCCGTCACCCCAAACTTAACGTGTCCAAAACAGAGCTCCTTATCTTCCCACCCAAACCCTGTTCTCCCCTCAACTTTCCTCTTACTGTAGATGACACCACCATCCTTTCATTCATTCATTTATTCATTCGATAGTATTTATTGAGCGCTTACTATGTGCCGCAGAATGTACAAAGCAGCAACAGATAGAGACAGCCCCTGCCCATTGACGGGCTTACAGTCTAATCGGCGGAGACAGACAGACAGAAACAATAGCAATAGATAGAATCAAGGGGATGGACATCTCATTAAAACAATAGCAATAAATAGAATCAGGGTGATGTACATCTCATTAACAAAATAAATCGGGTAATTAAAAATATATACAATTGAGCGGACGAGCACGGTGCTGGGGGGGGGGGGGGGGGGAAGGGAGGGGGGAGGAACGGAGGGAAAGGGGGGGAAAAGGAGCTTAGCTGAGGGGAGGTGAAGGGGGGGGGTAGAGGGGCAGCAGAGGGAACAGAGGGAAAAGGGGAAGCTCAGTTCTGGGAAGGCCTCTTGGAGGCCTTTCTGTCTCTTAAGCCCGTAACCTTGGTGTTATCCGTAACTCCTCTCTCTTATTCGATCCTCATATTCAATCTGTCACCAAATTCTTTCAGTCCCACCTTCACCGCATCGCTAAAATCCACCCTTTCCTCTCCATCTAAATTGCTAGCATGTTAATTATCCCCCCAGATTACTGCATCAGCCTCCTTGCTGAACTCCCAGACTCCTGTCTCTCCCCACTCCAGTCCACACTTCACTCTGCTGCCTGGATCATTTTACTACCAGAATTTCGGGACCCGTCGCCCCGCTTCTCAAAAACCTCCAGTGGTTGCCCATCCACCTCCATATCAAACAAAAACTCCTCACCATTGGCTTTAAAGCAGCCCATCAACCTGCCCCCGCCTACCTCCCCTCACTTCTCTCCTTCTCCAACCCAGCCAGCACACTCCGCTCCTCTGCCGCTAACTCGCCGTTGACCCCTCGCCCGCATCCTGGGAAACCTGTGACCGGCCGGAGCAGAGGGAAACCTGAAAACTCCCTTTCAGTTCCAAGGCACTGTTACTTTTGAGGTTGCTTTTGTTCTTGAGTTATTATTTCTGCTTTCTGCAAGTAACTTATTTCCTTGAGAGTGTGGTATCATCCTATGCCCCCAACAACATACACCTTTCTTTTTTTCTGGTATATGTTAAGCACTTACCGTGTCCTAGGCTCTGTATTAAGCACTGGGTAAATACAAGGTAATCAGGTTGGTCACGGTCCATGTCCATATGGGGCTTACAGTGTTTATCTCGATTTTACAGATGGGATACCTGAGGCCCAGAGAAGTGACTTGCCCAAGGTCATATAGCAGACAGATAGCGGGGCCAGGATTAGAACCCAGGTCCTTCCGACGCTCAGGCCCAGGCTCTTTCCACTAGGCTACCCTGTTTCTCATTTGTGGCTTGGCCTAACAGATTTACTTGTCAATTTTGAGGAAGTAACTCTTGCCGTAATAGGCACAAAAAATAAGAAAGCACTGAGAGCTGATGGCATCTCTGCCGAAATCGATCAGTAAGGAGGTACCTAAGCCTCGGAAATCTGCCTGCCTTTAATCCGAACACATGGAACACTGAGGAGATCCTCCAGGATTTCCAAGATGGTCCCAGAGTCCCCATTTTCAAAAAGGAAGGGGACAGAGCTGACATGGAAGCTGCTGGGATAAATCCTCGCTTTCCCTTGTTTGCCAGAGTCACTTGGAGCCACTGGAAAATTTTTCCAACTCAATTTTTCCAGACTACAAGCATTATTATTATCATCGCTATTAGTATCGTACTTAATAAGCACTTTGTAATGGTATTAAGAAGTGCCTTCTTTGTGCCAGGTACTTTACTAAGCGCGGGGGTAGAAACAAGCTAATCAGGTTGGACACTACCCCTGTCATTCATTCAGTCGCATTTATTGAGCGCTTACCATGTGCAGAGCCCTGTTCTAAGTGCTTGGAAAGTGCAACCCCATGTAGGGTTCAGTCTTAATCCCCATTTTACAGACGAGATAACTGAGGCACAGAGAACCGAAGCGGCTTGCCCAAGGTCAGATCAGGGAACTGAGGCACAGAGGAGTGAAGTAGATACAGGGTAAGCAGATTGTCCCACGTGAGGCTCATAGTCTTAATCCCCATTTTACAGGTGAGGTAAATGAGGCCCAGAGAAGTGAAGGCTTAGAACAGTGCTCGGCACATAGTAAGCGCTTAACAAATGCCAACATTATTATTATTAAGTGGCAGAGATAGGAGTAGAACCCAGGTCCTTCTAACTCCCAGGCCCTTGCTCTAACCAGTGGGCCACGCTGCTTCTCATGGCCTATAAAAGTAAAACTGTCCGTGTGGCGTTTATAATCTAATGGGGTAGGCCAGAAAGCACAAGCCCTGTTCATGGAGTGGTTTCAGGAAGAAAAATACAGATGCAGTGGGTGAAAGCAAATGTAAAGAGAATGATTAAACGAATAAATAAAGTGACATATAAATCAGTGCTAAGGTTGCTTATCATGACCTTACAGGCATCGGTTTTCAAGATGACAAGGGATACGGTCTGGTAGATTCAAATGGAAAGGAAATTCTAGACAGAGAAAACGAGCGTGACCTACGGATCGAAGACAAGAAAATCAGGAACAAGATACAGCAAGGTGGTTGACATGTGAGGAAGGAAGAGTGTGAGCTGAGGTACAGTGGTGAAAAGAGCAGAATCTGAGAAGGTTAAAACTTGAAACCAACGGCCAGGAGTTTCTCATTCGATTTGGGAAAACATGGATATCACCGGCATCTTTGTGGACTACTATAACATGTCCTGAGGGATGTTTTAGAAAATGAGCTGGGCACACAGAGGGTGAGGCAGATTACGGACCGAGGAGGAACGCGCAGAGAGGGAGGAAGAGATCCAGAAGTCTAAAATGTCAGTGAAAGCAAGTGTCGGGAAAGACTTTCTAGAAGAAAGGAGCAGTCGACGGTGTTGAAAACGTTCACGAGGTTAAGAGTAATCAGAGTGGAGTAGCGCCGTTGGAATTGGCCAAGCCAGGTCCTTGGAGACCTGGGCGAGCACTGTCTCAGCGGAGTGAAAAGGCCAAAATGCAAGATTACAGTGAGTCGATAAGAGCTGCAGGAGCCCCTTTCATGAGCAGACTTTCTAGAAGAAAGGAGCGGCCGACAGTGTTGAAAATGTTCACGAGGTTAAGGATAATCAGAGTGGAGTAGCACCACTGGAATTGGCCAAGCCAGGTCCTCGGAGACCTGGGCGAGTACTGTCTCAGCAGAGTGAAAAGGCCAAAAAGCAAGATTACAGTGAGTGATGAGTCGCAGGAGCCCCTTTTATGAGCCGAGATAGGGATGAGAACGAGGAAATGGAGCAATAGCTGGAGAGGCAGAGGGTAGAGGAGAAGGGATTTTTAGTTTAGGAAAGACTTAAGCATGCTTGAACTAAAAATGATAATAATGGTAATTGTTAGGTTCTCACTATGTGCCGGGCACAGTTTGAAGCGCCGAGGCATAGGGGAAGGAGCCAGAGGAGACAAAAAAGTTGGAGGGTTAGATGTAAGGAACAGGTGGGAGATTGACTCTTGAGAGAAACGTTATATTGCACTCTACCAGATGTTTAGTATAGTGCTCTGCACATGGTAAGCGCTCAATAAATTCGATTGATTTTGATTGCTTGAAAGACAGTTGGAAAGGAGCAAAGTGTGGACCTGAGAGCAGGAGAGGATTGGAGAAGTTCGGGCTGGCATTTGAAGCTTTCACTGGGATGGTCTTTGTCTAGCTGATGAAGTATTTAACGAAATCATCATTAGTTAGAAAAGCAGGAGATGGGGGATAGGCAATCATCCAAGCCGTAAGCATCGAGGCCTAGGGGAAAGGCCACAGTCTTGAGAGTCAAAGGTTCTGAGCTCGAATCCTGCCTCTGCCACTTGACTGCTGTGTGACCTTGGGAATGTCACTTTGCTTCTCTGGGCCTCAGTTTCCTAATAGGTAAAATTGAGATAAAATACCCGTTCTCCCTCTCCCTTCAACTATAGACTCTATGTAAGACAGGGACACATCTGTTCAGCCTATATGGTGTCTACCTCGGCACCCGGCAATAGAAAGTGCTTAACCAAATACCCTTCTTATCATTATTAAGGTTATTGTCATTTGGAGTGCTGATGGCTAAGATCATGAGGTACACATTCAAAGAAACCAGGCGAGGCTAGCCCTTGACAACTCCTTCACCTTCGGGAAAACGTCCGGGCTTCGGTCAAAGAATGACGACATCATAGGGCTGCGGGAACTCGGGTACATTGAACACAAGGCCCCCAAACTTGCGATTAAAGAATGGGAGAAGCGGAGGACTTTAGGACTCAGCAGAGGTTAACTGGGGTCCCGATGTTACTGAAGTGACTTTGGAGATCTTTCGTGAGCATCCCCAGTTGCATCACACATCTATATATAAGATTCCTTCTGATCCATCTCCCTGAGGTTTTCCTCTAGGACCGATGTCTCATCTCAGTCGCGTTTGACTATCCCCAAATGATAAAACTGCTTGGAATTTCTAATCAGAGGCCTCAGTGATGAGATGGGTTATATATCAATTGATCAATCAACATTTATTGAGAGTATTTACTCGGAGCTTCCGTGTGCAGTGCACTGTACTAAACGCTGGCCTCAGTGATGAGATGGGATATATATCAATTGATCAATCAACATTTATTGAGAGTATTTACTCGGAGCTTCCGTGTGCAGTGTACTGTACTAAACGCTTGGGAGAGTGCCATAGAACAATATGACGGACATTTAGCTGAACGGCTATTGCAATCTGCAGAGCACATGCTTCTAAAGCTGACTTCCCCTAATGACTCTAGATAGCATCAAGACAAAATTGAAGAAAGATTAATTTCTCCTGGGGCTGCTTATAGGTTAAATAATATAATCCCTCATATGGGAAGCACTTGACAAATACCACCACAAATCAATTAATTAATTAATCTTAAAGAACATCTTAGGGAGACCAAATTAACTAAATCTCTTTCCAGACTCCAAAATTATTAATGGTTCCAAATGTCTGTGAAGGGTCTATTAAAAACCCCGTAGAGGCCGTGCTGCTCTTCTCAGCACCGCTTCTGTATCTGTCCTGCAAGGCGGCATCCACCATCTCTAAATGAAGGCTTTTTTAAAGTGGTATTTATGGTGCCAATAGGGGATAAATTTACCATTATGGGGCAAATACAAGCCAATCAGGCTGGTCACGGTCCATGGCCCACGTGACGCTCACTGTTCCAATTCCCACTCTACAGATGAAGTTCCCGAGGCACAGAGAAGTTAAGCGTCTTGTCCAAGGTCACACAGAAGTCGAGAGGTAGAACTGGAATTAGAAATCAGCACCTCCGGTTCCCAGGCCCATGTTATATCAACTAAGCCATGCTGCTCCCCATGTTCCTCCCGTGATCTAAGGGGTGTTCATCTGCAGTGGGAAGAGAAGGACAGATCTGAACATAGATTTTAAAACGCAGTTTTACATCATACGTACACATTAATTCCGAGCCATGCATTTGAACTTTAACTTTTAGAGGCTCGAGAAGGAGCTTGGCCTAGTGGAGAAAGCACGGACTTGGAAGTCAGAAGGAGCTGGGTTCTAATCCTGGCTCCGCCACTTGTCCGCTGTGTGACCTGGGGCAAGTCACTTCACTTCTCTGTGCCTCGGTTACCTCACTTGTCAAATGGGGTAGTTTGTATCTACCTCAGTGCATAATATAGTACCTGATGCATATTAATGCTTAACGAATACCATAAAGAGAAGACAAAAGGAGCTAACGCATATAAAGTATTGGGTGGTATGGTGAATCCTCTTTAAAATATAACAGATGAAACGTTAACTTTTATCCACCCGGAGCGTTTAAAACAGTGCTTGACAAACGGTAAGCGCTTAGTAAATACCATTAAAAAATCAGTTTGGATTCAGGTTCAACATTTAGAGATGTTGTGGTCTTTTTTGTTTCGTTATCCTCCTATCTCAACAGATCACCCAATCTGGAAACAAGCCCTCTTCTCATTACCAAGCAGAATGAATTCCTCCTCATTCCCATGACCTGTCACCTCAATATAACATAGACTGTGAGCCTGTCATTGGGCAGGGATTGCCTCTATCTGTTGCCGAGTTGTACATTCCAAGCACTCAGTACAGCGCTCTGCACATAGTAAGTACTTAATAAATACTACTGAATGAATATCAGGTTGCTGGTTAATAATAATAATGTTGGTATTTGTTAAGCGCTTACTATGTGCAGAGCACCGTTCTAAGCGCTGGGGTAGATACAGGGTAATCGGGTTGTCCCACGTGAGGCTCGCAGTTAATCCCCATTTTACAGACGAGGGAACTGAGGCGCAGAGAAGTGAATTGACTTGCCCACAGTCACACAGCTGACAAGTGGCAGAGCCGGGATTCGAACCCATGACCTCTGACTCCCAGTCCCGAACTTTTTCCACTGAGCCACGCTGCTTCTCTAATACCCAGTGTGTTAGGAGTAAAAGAAGTAGCACAGCATAGCGGATAGAACACGGATCTGGTGGTCAGAAGGTCATGGTTTCTAATCCTGGCTCCGCCACGTGTCTGCTGGGTGACCTTGGGCAAGCCACTTCACTTCTTTGTGCCTCAGGTATCTCATCTGTAAAATGGGGGTTGAGACTGTGAGCCCCCCATGGGACAGGGACTGTGTCCAACTTGATTTACTTGTATCCGCCCCAGCGCTTACTACAGGGCCTGGCACATATTACTGCTATTATTATCATTATTCAACAGGGGAGAGAGAAAGCCCGTCCAATCTCGATCCCCTCCCCAATTCAGCAATGGTCATGAGCCTCACGTAGGACAGGGACCGTATCCGATTTGATTCTCTTGTATCTACCCCCCCTTCTAGCCTAGTGCTTGGCACATAGACATCGCTTAACTAAAATTGAAATTATTATTATGCAGCCTGGTAACTGCCCATCTCCCCTCTTATGGCCGCCTCTGAAGAGCTTCCAGTACTCTACCAACCTCGTCTAAAAGAGAGTCAAGCGGAGGCCTACCCATTCCATTCTTAGCTTGGCCAGTGGCTTGCGAGGGGCAGGCAATCTGCTACAAGGCAAAAATCACCCGTGCTGGGCAGCAGCGGCACGGGAGAGAGTCGAGAGTGGAGACTCGAGTTGACTGCCCCGAAGGAGGCAATGGTCAACCACTTCCAGATTTTTACCAAGAAAACTATGGATATACAACTAGAACGACTGCCGAGGGAGGTGGGGCGTTCTGGGAAAGAGGTGTTCATGTCATCGTTATGGGTTAGAGTTGACTCGACAGCATAAGACAGGCAAGAACGGCCCAACAGCTAACATTTGCATTGATATCACAATCAGACGCAATTCTCTGTCATGTCCCGAACCGCCCCAGCTTATGGCTTAATCAGTCCAAATCAATCAGAGGTATTTATTGAGTGGTTACTATGGGCTGAGAACTTCCATAGCTCACCTTGTCCCCTCCTACCTCTCCTCCCTTCTCTCTTTCCACCGCCCACCCCGCACACTCCGCTCCTGCGCCGCCCACCTCCTCGCCGTCCCTCGGTCTCGCCCATCCCGCCGTCGACCCCCGGGCCGCGTCTTCCCGCGGTCCCGGAACGCCCTCCCTCCTCACCTCCGCCAAACCGATTCTCTTCCCCTCTTCAAAACCCTACTTAAAGCTCACCTCCTCCGAGAGGCCTTCCCACACTGAGCTCCCCTTTTCCCTCTGCTCCCTCTACCCCCCACTTCACCTCTCCGCAGCTAAACCCTCTTTTCCCCCCTTTCCCTCTGTTGCTCCTCCTCTCCCTTCCCGCCCCCTCAGCACTGTACCCATCCGCTCAACTGTATATATTTTCATTACCGTACTTATTTAGTTAATAAGATGTACATCACCTTGATTCTATTTATTTGCTACTGTCTTGATGAGATGTTCATCCCCTCCAGTCTATTTATTGCTATTGTTCTTGTCTGTCCGTCTCCCCCGATTAGACTGTAAGCCCGTCATGGGGCAGGGACTGTCTCTATTTGTTACCGATTTGTACAATCCAAGCGCTTAGTACAGTGCTCTGCACATAGTAAGCGCTCAATAAATACTATTGAACGAACGAATGAATGAATAGCTCATCAAAAACTCTATTGGAGCTCTGAAGCCTTTATGATCTTGGACCTGTTCCCTTTGGGCTCTTGAAATTCACTTCACCCTTAGTCCCACAGCATTCGAGTACATACCCCTGATTTATTGATTTCTATTAATGTCTCTCTCTCCCTTTAGATGGTGAGCTCCTTATGGTCAGGGAATGTGTCTACCAGATCTGTCGTATTACACTCTCCCAATAATAATAATAATAATGATGATGGTGTTTGTTAAGCGCTTACTATGTGCTGAGCACTGACCTAAGTGCTGGGGTAGATACAGGGAAATCAGATTGTCCCACGTGGGGCTCACATTTTTTAATCCCCATTTTTACAGATGAGATAACTGAGGCACAGAGGAGTGAAGTGACTTATCCAAGGACACACAGCAGACAAGTGGCCGAGCCGGGATTAGAACCCACAACCTCTGATGCCACGCTGCATCGCCCAAAAGCTTAGTACCGTGCTGTGCACAGACTAAGTGCTCAGTAAAGACCACTGGTCGATCGATGGAACTCGATATGATTTGCTAGCCAAAAAATCATCGGAGGGAAAACCCCAGGGCCTCTCACCAACCAACCAATCAATCAATGGTATTTATTGAGCGCTTATTATGTGCACAACACTGTACCAAATGCTTGGGAGAGTACAATAAAACAGAATAAGCAGACACATTCCCCGCCCATGAAGAGTTTTCAGTCTAGAAGATAGATATTTATATGAATGCCCCTAGTGAATGGCGAGGAGCCTCTCAAGAGGCTCGCATTGACTCCAAATCCATTCTATCATGAAATGGCACTGCCCAGTCTCCAAAGCAGCTGGGATTCGGGGTGGAAACGGAAAGTAGACCTTTAGCAGAACCGTACAAAGTGCCAGGTGAAGAGACTGCCAAACCTTTCAAGGAAAGTGGATTTCCCTTGTGTGTTCTGGCTTACGGAGCTTGTCTCTTTCATTTTAGGAATAAAATCGTCGCACCTTCAAAACGGCAAGAAGAAGCCAAGTCCAACAATCAAAGCCTTGTTTGTCTGTGAATTACTTTGGCCAGTCTTGGAAAAAGAAAAAAATTATATATAAATAAAAAGCAAAGGATTAGATCCCGTATAACAGACAACGGTCATCACGCCTGATAATCGTCTTCCTCTATCGTGAAGGTTTAGATTTAAAACGCCATTATGCAGTAGGAGTTGCAGCCTAGGGTTCGAACATCTTCCCCTCTATTTGCAGGTCAAAGGTTAGAGAGGAAATAGCATTGAAAATGTTCCCAAAAATCTTTCTCTCTCTCCACCTCTCAAGAAGTGAAAACAAATCTCAATTCTTTATAAACAATGAGCCTCTAGCTGTACTGACAGCTCTAACTTAACGGTGATGTTTTTTCAAGGCTCACACTCATCGGAGAAGTGGCCAAAATAGCAGCTCCATCCCCCAAGATTTGCCAGAACAGTACAAGGCAATCACTCTCCCAGGAACTTGAACCGGTGACTGAGACAGGAAAAGAAAACCTAAGTCAACCAGAGTCTTGTGAAAAGAGGCTTCTGGGGTTGACTTCTGAAGGAGTTAAGTTACCTTAGAAGTTAATGAAACCATGTAAATCAGCCCACCTGCAAATGAAAGACTTCACATATATTGACATTCCGCTCTATTTACTCAATTTGGCGTGTTAATATTATTCTACATTTCGTAGCAGGGGGATCAGTTGTTTCTTGCTGTCATCTGGCGACTTCACGGGGGGAAGGGGGATGAGGCAGAGGAAATAAATGGGTTCTGAAGGGAAAGGGTGAAAAGGGTATGAGAGAGCCTTAATGTGACTTGCCAACACAACTTCATTTTCTCCGTTAGTAACTGGCAAATGTGAAGAGTGTGTGTTTGTGTGTGCGTGTGTGTGTGTGAGGTGGGGGTGGTGGATAGGAAGGGGGTGTGTATGATCAGTTTACTAAGAGAAAAAACACATATAGTGCTCTTTTCATTGCAGGGACAGAGAATGAAACAGAGGTAAAGACTGTAAGCTCCTTGTGGGTAGGGAACGTGACTACCAACACTTTAGTACTGTAATAATAATAATGATTATTATTATTATTGTATTTGTTAAGTGCTTACTCTGGGCCCATCAATCACTCAATCATATTTATTAAACAATTACTGTACTTACTGAGTACTTGGGAGACTCGGTCGACGTGTTTCCTGCCGGCAAGGAGCTTTAGTCTAGAGGGGACCTCACTGTTTTAACTGCTGGGGTAGATGATAATAATGTTGGTATTTGTTAAGCGCTTACTATGTGCAGAGCACTGTTCTAAGCGCTAGGGTAGGTACAGGGTAATCAGGTTGTCCCACGTGAGGCTCACAGTCTTAATCCCCATTTTACAGAGGAGGGAACTGAGGCTCAGAGAAGTCAAGTGACTTGCCCGCAGTCACACAGCTGACAAGTGGCAGAGCCGGCATTCGAGCCCATGATCTCTGACTCCCACGCCCGGGCTCTTTCCACTGAGCCACAGTCCCCGTCCCGTATGGAGCTCACAGTCTAAGAAGGAGGGAGGTGAGGTATTGATTCCCCAATTTGCAATTGAGCAAACTGAGGCACAGAAAAGTTAAGTGACCTGCTCAAGGTCACACAGCAAGACTGTAAAATCATTGTGGGCAGTGAATGTGTCTGTTGATTGTCCCCAGTGCTTAAAACAGTGCTTGGCACATAGTAAGCACTTAACAAATGCCATTATTATTATTACTATTCTACCGTACTCTCCCAAGTGCTTAATACAGTGCTCTGTACCCAGTAAACACTCCATAAGTATTACTGAATGAATGAAAGGCAAGTGGCAGAGCCAAGACGTGAACCCAGCTTCTCTGACTCCCAGGCCCAAACTCTTTCCATTAATCTACTCTGCTTCATTCATTCATTCAATAGTACTTATTGAACTCTTACTATGTGCAGAGCACTGTACTAAGCGCTTGGAACGGACAAATCGGCAACAGATAGAGACAGTCCCTGCCCATTGACGGGCTTGACTGACTGATAAAGCATGGGAAGCGGCCATGAGGGCTGATGGTCGCATCCATCGATCAGTGGGTTTTATTCAGTCAATCAGTGGTATTTATTGAGTGCTCACTGAGGGCAGATCCCTGTTCCAAGCATCTGGGAAAGTGCAGTAGAGTTTGGTAAAATGAGGTCCCCGACCATAAAGAGCTTACAGTCTAGAGGGGGAGACGGACATTATTAAAAATAGATTAGGGATGTGGTAAATGGTAGAGCTTAAGAATATAAGACCCCTTCTCATGGTCGTACCTGGAAAGTTCCAACTACGGGAGGGAGGGTCAAGCAGAGGCCTGTCCATTCCATTCCCAGCTCGGCCAGTGGCTAGCGAGTGGCAGGCCGTCGGCTGCGAGTCAAAATTCCCCTGTGCCGGGCAGCGGTGGCATGGGAGAGAATCCAGGGCCAAGACTCTAGTTTACTGCACGGAAACCACTTCTGGATTTTTACCGAGAAAACTCTACGGATCCACTTCCAGAACGATTGCAGATGGAGAGTGGGGCATTCCGGGAGAGATGTGTCCGTGGAGTCGCTGTGGGTCAGACGGCATAAGACAAGACAAGAATATAAGAACGTGGGGCTGGGGTGGGTATCAGAGTGCTTAAGGGATATACGGTCTGTCCGTCAGTCTGTCAATCAGTGGTATTTATTGAACACTGTACTAAGCGTTGGGGATAATACAATATAACGCACAGCCAAGTGCATAGTAGACACATAGGGGGAGGGAGGATAAGGGAAATAAAAGTTTAGATCTCTTGAAAATGTCATTTTAGGAGGGTTTTGAAGATGGCGAGAGTGATCGACTGTCATATATGAGGAGAAGCGATGTGGCCTAATGGCTAGGGCACAGTCCTGGGAGTCAGAGGTTCCTGGTTTCTAATCCCCGGCTCTGCCACTTGCCTGCTGAGGGAACTTGGGCAAGTCGCTTAACTTTTCTATACCTCAGTTACCTCATCTGTAAAATGGGGATTAAGACTGTGAGCCTCACGTGGGACAACCTGATTACCCTGTATCTACCCCAGCGCTTAGAACAGTGCTCTGCACATAGTAAGCTCAACAAATACCAACATTAGTACACTATTATTGGACCCAATAGCATAAATATTGCTTACGCTGCTTTGAGAGATCCCCTATCAACCAGGAACTCCAAAGACTGTGTGCAACCCGATTAACGTGTACCTGCCCTAGCGTTTAGTACAGTGCCCGGCATAGTAAGCGCTTAACAAATATCGTAAAAAAAGTTTCATTACCATGTCGGCTGGAGGAAAATACTGCTCCTCGGTCATGAAATAGTGACCACCACCCAATAACAGTGTAATTAGATGTGTTTTGTTTTGTTTCAGTGCCAGAGAAATGAACCTGCTGTGTACAAAATATCTTTGTGATGGTTTCCCTCGCCGTCAAAACCTATGTTTTTAAGACTAATCGTCGAGTCTGGGATCCACTCCTTTCTCGTTCTTGCAGGCTCCAAATCTTCTGCCACCCTAATCCACCATCCCTGCGATGAATCATAAAATCTCACACCTCCTATTCCCCTGACCTTTTCAACAGACTTCATCCATGGCTGTCACCCTTCTCCGCTACTCCAGATCCTGTTTTTCTTGTTTCTACCCCAGCGTTTAATGCAGTGACACCTCATTCTCCCTACTTTCTCTCCCTTCTGAAATGCCTATGCGTTTAGATTTATACCCTTTAAGCACTTGATTTTCACCCCACCTTCAGTCCCTTAGCACTTATATACACTAAACTAACTGTCTTCCCCTCTTCAAAGCCCTACTGAGCGCTCACCTCCTCCAGGAGGCCTTCCCAGACTGAGCCTTCCCTTTCCCCTGCTCCTCCTCCCCTCCCCGTCGCCCCGACTCCCCCCCTCTGCTCTACCCCCTTCCCCTCCCCACAGCACTTGTATGTATTTGTACATATTTATTGCTCTATTTATTTTGTTCATGATATGCATTCATCTATGGTTCTATTTATCTATTTTGATGGTAGTGCTGCCTGTCTACTTGTTTTGTTTTGTTGTCTGTCTCCCCCTTTTAGACTGTGAGCCTGTTTTTGGGTAGGGATTGTCTCTGTTGCCGATCTGTACTTCCCAAGTGCTTAGTACAGTGCTCTGCACACAGTAAGCGCTCAATAAATATGATTGACTGAATTAATACATGAATGAATATCCGTAGTTTCCTGTAAAGGCCGTCCCGCCCCTCTAAGTTGGAAGCTCTCTGTGGGCAGGGATCTTGTCTAACAACTCTGTTACATTGTACTCTCCCAACTGCTTAGCACAGTGCTCTGCACACAGTCAGTACTCAATGAATGCCGCTGACTGATTAGAGTTAACCTGTGGCAAAGGTTTGGCAGGCTTGAGTTTTTAACACTTCATCACATGATGTTCTAGAGCTTTATACACCTCCTTAAATCATGAGTGGATTTTTTTTTTCTGTCTTTAAATGTAGAAAAATATGGAGCTGGTAAACCTACACCACCCTCAAAGCAGGAGGAAGTCTGTTGCAATCCTGAGCAATTTACTCTAATCATAGACACTTAAATGAAATTTATATTCTCATTACGAACTGCACCGTGGGAGTGATTCTTTCAAGCCTATAGCTACTCAAGCCACAGTCGTGGCAGAACAAAGTTTTCAGCACCAAAATAAATTGCGCTAGGTTTTCCCTTACAGAGACGCACGGCTCCTATAGCAGCCCTCCTGCCTCCTGGTTTCTTCTTTCTCCTTTTTTTTCTCTTTTTTCCTCCCAAACCCATAGGGTTTGACTCCACGGATGGCAATGAAAATCATTCTGAGAATGAGAAGTTGTTGTCTGTGGCTAAAAATAGCGGGGGAGCAGGAGAGCGGGACTCGATTCAGGAGCTTTGTACAACAAAGATGACCTCTTTGTCAGATTCGGGCTGCAGCGGGTTGGTGTGGTCTACTTTAAACCTGCTCGAAAATAAACATCCCGCTCCTCTGGCTGGCCTCCCCTACCAAACACAGGCGTGGAACATTCCGTACCAAATAGTCCTTGAACAGCCAGGACTCATCGATGGATCCAACGTGTGCTAATGGAGAAGAGCAACTGAAAAACAGTGCGGCCTAGTGGAATAATAATAACAATTATACTAACGTTGGTATTCGTTAAGCGCTTACTTACTTAGAACCAAGCACCGTTCTAAGCGATGGGGTAGATACGAGGTAATCAGGTTGTCCCACGCAGGGCTCACAGTCTTCATCCCCATTTTACAGACGAGGGAAATGAGGCACAGAGAGGTGAAGTGACTCGCCCAAGATCACAGAGCTGTCAAGCGACGGAGCAGGGATTAGAACCCATGACCTCTGACTTCCAAGCCCGGACCCTTTCCACTGAGCGTGGGTTCTAATCCCGGCTCTGCCAATTGCCTGCTGGGTGACTCTGGGCAAGTCACTTAACTTTTATCTATGCCAGGGCTTAGAATGGTGCTTGGCACGAAGTAGGCGCTTAACAAATATGATATTCATTCATTCGATTGTATTTATTGAGCATTTACTGTGTGCAGAGCGCTATACTAAGCACTTGAGAGAGTACAATACAACAATAAACAGACACATTGGGGAAGCAGCGTGGCTCAGTGGAAAGAGCCTGGGCTTCGGAGTCAGGGGTCATGCGTTCGACTCCCCGCTCTGCCACTTGTCAGCTGTGTGACTGTGGGCAAGTAACTTAACTTTTCTGTGCCTCAGTTACCTCATCTGTAAAATGGAGATTAACTGTGAGCTTCACGTGGGACAACCTGACGACCCCGTATCTATCCTGCATCTACCCCAGCACTTAGAACAGTGCTCTGCACATAGTAAGTGCTTAACAAATACCAACACATTCCCTGCCCTTGATGAGCTTATAGTCTAGAGTGTAATTATTAATTATTATTATTCTCTATTCCTCAATTCTGTTTTCCCCCCAACTTGGACTGTGAGCCCCGTGTGGGACGGGGACTGTGTCCAACCTATTTGACTTGTATCTACCCCAGCGCTTAGGACAGTTTCTGTTGCAGAATAAAAGCTTAACAAGTACTGTAAAAAAAAAAAAAGCACTAAGCTGGTCTCTGAGCACTAATGTATCGGGTGACTCCAAGCTGGAGAATTCTGGATAATCGAGGATCAAGGGGTTTCTTTCTTCTTTTTCCTTTCCAACACGCAGTCCTGAATCAACTTCCCCCTCCCCTGTGGAATCTGTCTTCTGTCAGAATCCTGGGAGCTTGGTAGCACGTTACGAGGTGTCGAGGGATGCGGGAAGTGAGGAATGATTTGAAAGGGGAAGAGAGAGGCAAATGAAAAGAGCCTGTTTTAGTGTCAACTGCATCTTCTACGGTGGTGGCGGAACTTGGTGAGAGTAAACCACCTCCCACGTTCGACAGGTCAGCCCGAGAGAGTGGATTTTCATCACCGGAATCCTCTCCCGCGGCAGCCTCCGGCCCGCTGGCCTCGATTGAATCCGACCGAGTTGCCGAGGCAGCTCATCTCTAGACGGTGAACTCGATGTGGGCAAGGAAAGTGTCATTCATTATATTGGTCTATCGGACTCTCCCACGCGCTCAGTAGAGTGATCTGCCCCCAGTAAGAGTTCAGTAAATACGAATGATCGATTAAAGCAGCAGCGCGGGAACCTGGCCGGGAGACGTTGGAGGTGAACGGAGGTTCTGAAATAAACACTCTCGTATGAGATTCAGTGTTTGTAATAGCTCAGCAGGGGTGGGCTCGTCTAGGACAGAGGGCCTGACTGTGAGCAGACGCTCGGTCTCGCGGCCTTGAGCACACATCCTTCCCCCCGACACCCCCGCTCCCGACTTCCCACCGTTTGTGTGGTCTGCGAGGGTTCCTGGCCCGGGGTTCAAGAGCGGATCCCTCCCCCAGGCGATTTTCACGGAACCAACTAGAAGCAATCCAAGCTACTGATGGCTTCTCTAACTTTATGAATTTTCTTCATTTCACGGTTACAATGAACTTTAGCGTCATAATGATTACGGTACTCGTTTCGCGCTTCGCTCTGCTGCCCGGTTCATTTTTCTGCAAAAACGTTAGGGACGGGTCACCCCGCTCCTTCAAAACCTCTAGTGCTGGCCCATTCACCCCCATATCAAACAAAAACTCCTCTCCATTGGCTTTTAGCAGTCCGTCCCTGGCCCCCTCCTTACATCTCAACTGTATATATCTTCATCACCTTACTTATTTTGTTTAATGAGATGTACATCACCCTGATTCTATTTATTTGCTATTGTTTTAATGAGACGTTCTTCCCCTCGACTCTATTTATCGCCATCGTCCTCGTCTGTCCGTCTCCCCCGATTAGACCGTAAGCCCGTCAGAGGGCAGGGACTGTCTCTATCTGTTGCCGATTTGTACATTCCAAGCGCTTAGTACAGTGCTCTGCACGTAGTAAGCGCTCAATGAATACTATTGAATGAATGAATGAATCATAACAAATACCATAATTATTATTGTTATTATCATTCTTACAATACTACTAAAGTGGTAGACAAGTAATCTGCTCACAGTGAAGCAGCATGACCTAGTGGATAAAGCCCGGGCCTGGGAGCCAGAGGACTTGAGTTCCTATCCTGGCTCCTTGCCAGTTGAGTGACTTGGGCGAGTCACTTCATGTCCCCCTGCCTCAGTTTCCTCAACTACAAAATGGGGATTCAATCCCTGTTCTCCTCCTACTTGTACTGTGAGCCCCATGTGGGATAGGGTCTGTATCTGGACTAATTAACCAACATTTAAAACAGTGCTTGTCACATAGTAAACACTTAATGAATACCATTAAAAATATGTATATCTATCTATATATATGTAAAGAAAAATCACTCTTCCCCAGTAACCAAATGACCAAGTAACTAGAGGAAAATAAGTCAACGGGGCTTTCAGGGACTCCAAAAACCAGAAGCTCTTTCCAATTCTACATGATGAAGAACTGGAGAAAAACATGTGGTAGAATTGAGAATCCGAGACAGTTACAGGTAAAATCCCTGGCCTCTTCACAGCTAACAAAAAAGGGGAAAACTTTAGATTAGTAGTATTCAGCTACAAAAAGGACCGTTTCCAAAGGGGAGCTTTGGTGCTCGATTTATAACTCCAAAAATCTCTCAAAAATTTCAACAGAGCCTGTCAGTGACTTCTCAGAGATTGGATTCTTCTCCTCGTGGGTCATGGAACCCGCAGAAATGTTTCTGCCTCTAGTAACGTTTTGGAAATACTTCAGTTTTCTAAAAAGAAATTCATCACTCCATTCCCCATTGTTCCCGAAGAAGGTAGCCTGAGGCTGGTTGGGGGGGGGGGGGGAGGAAAGGAGAAAATTGCTAAAGATAAGTCCCGTTTTGTCCCTATTTGGACTAAAGCACTAACACCCCAAATATGGCCCATGGAAACTCACTGGGAACAACATGAGACGTTCCAAGAGGGAACCGAGACCGAGAGGTAAAATATTTTGGCTGAAAATAAGAAGCAGCGTGCTCTAGTTGAAAGAGCGCGGTCCTGGGAGTCGGAGGACTTGGGTTCTGATCCCGCCTCTGCAATTGCTTACTGTGTGACCTTGGGCTTGACCTTAACTTCCCTGTGCCTCGGTTCTACTGTTTTCCCTGCTTATTAATGTGTGTCTCTCCCTCTAGACTGTAAGCTCGTTGTGGGCAGGGAATGCGCCTGCTGTTATTTTGTACTTTCCCAAGCACTTAGTACAGTACTCTGCACACAGTAAGCGCTCAATAAATACGATGGGATGAATTGAATGAATACTTAGGCCGTGAGCCTCATGTGGGGCTGAGACTGTGTCCAACCAAATTGACTCGTAATGATGATAATGATGATATTTGTTAAGCACTTACTATATAATAATAATGATGATGATGGTATTTGTAAGTACTTACTATATGCCAAGCACTGGTCTAAGCGCTGGGGTAGATACAAGATAATCGGTTGTCCCACTTGGGGCTCAAAGTCTTCACCCTCATTTTACAGATGAGCTGAGGCAGAGAGAAGTTAAGTGTCTTGCCCAGTCACACGGCTGACAAGTGGCAGAGCCGGAATTAGAACCCACGACCTCTGGCTCCCAAGCCCTTGCTCTTTCCACTAAGTCACGCTGCTTCCGTCCCTACCCCAGTGCTTCGAACAGTGTTTGACACACAGTGAGAGCTTAAAAAATGCCATAATAGAACATGAAGCTTGAAGTACGATCAAACTGTAGGAAAAAAGTCCACCCGCAAGCACTTTAATTAATACAGGTTCGAGGGCAGGGACGGCCTATCTTTCCCTTCGGCTCTCTTTCCCCAAGGGCCAAACAAGAGCAGACAGCAGGAGCGTGATCGATACGGATGATGACGGTGGTAATGATGGAGTCCCACGTTATGGACTAATTAGGGCTCTTTCTCTTCAGAATTCACATTAGCCAAGTGAAAGAGCCAGCCCAGGTGCTTTTAACGTCTTTCGGATACCGTTGCCTAATCCCAGAGATTGTCATCCGGAAAAAAAAATCCTTCACCGACTTCAAATTCCGCTGCTATATTTCAAAGGGTGCCGGCCACGGCAACGGGGGAGTGCGGCTTGGATGATGATTGTGGCAATCATTCATTCATTCAATCATATTTATAAGAATAATAATGTTGGTATTTGTTAAGCGCTTACTATGTGCGGACCACTGTTCTAAGCGCTGGGGTAGACACAGGGGAATCAGGTTGTCCCACGTGGGGCTCACGGTCTTCATCCCCATTTTACAGATGAGGGAACTGAGGCCCAGAGAAGTGAAGTGACCTGCCCACAGTCACCCAGCTTACAAGTGACAGAGCTGGGATTCGAACTCATGGCCTCTGACTCCAGAGCCCGTGCTCTTTCCACTGAGCCACGCTGCTTCTATTCATTGGGCTCAGAGCACTGTACTAAGCGTTTGGAAAGTACAATTCGGCAACAAATAGAGACAATCCCTACCCAACAACGGGTCTGTGAGTAGAATCGGGGGGAGTTCAAGTGAGATCGTCACCTGAGGGGGACCCCAGCAGAAATGGTTTACTGGGTGGAGGGGCGAGCATGGAGAGAGATGAAGTGCAAATGATTTTAATGATATTAATAATTATGGCATTTCTTAAGCGCTATGCGGCAGGCACTGTACTAAGCACTGGGGTGGGTACAAGGAAATTGGGTTGGACGCAGACCCTGACCCACATGGGGCTCACAGCCTCAACCCCCATTTTACAGATGAGGCAACTGAGGCACAGAAAAGGGAATCGACTTGCCCAAGGCCACACAACCAACAAGTGGAAGATCTGGATTAGACCCCATGACCTTCTGACTCCCAGGCCCGTGCTCTATCCAATCAATAAATCAATGCAGGGAATATGTCTGCCGACTCTGCTATTTTGTACTCTTCCAAGTGCTTAGTACAGTGTTCTGCACACAGGAAACGGTCAATCAGTACAGTCGGTTGATTGCTTTTTTTCTAAGTGCTTACTGTGTACAGAGCACTGTACTAAATGCTTGGGAGAGTACAATAGAGTTGCCAAACACGTTCCCTGCCCGTAATGGCTTTGCCGCAATTATCTTACTTCTGCTGAAAGCTGGAATTCACCAGTGTGATCTTCTGCCTCTCAGGACAAACTCCTCATCACTGCATCCATGACGTAATCGATTAATAATTCTGCTATTTCTTTGGTGCTCACTACGTGCCCAGCACTTTACTAAGAGCTGAGGTAAATACAAGAGGCTCACAGAATGAGTAGGAGGGAGAACAGGTATTGAATCCCCATTTTGCAGATGAGGGAACTGAGACCCAGAGATGTCACGCGACTTACCCAAGACTCCACACAGCGGGTCAAACAGGGATTAGAACCCAGGTCCTCTGCCTTCCAGGCTTCTGCTCATTCCACTAGGCCACACTGCTTATATCTTAATCAATCAATGGTAATAATAGGGTGTTTACTACGTGCAGAGCACTGTGTTAAGTGCTTGGGAAAATTCAGTTCAACTGAGTTGGTACCCACAAGGAGCTTACAGTCTTCAAGAGGAGGCAGACATTAAAATAATTCTAAGCACTGTGTTCAGAAGTACTTTCATTCATTTACTCCTGCATTCATTCATTGGATCGTAGTTACTGAGCGCTTACTGTGTGCAGAGCACTCTACTAAGCACTTGGGAGAGTAAGCACTTGGGAAGCAGCGTGGCTCAGTGAAGAGCCTGGGCTTCGGAGTCAGAGGTCATGGGTTCGACTCCCGGCTCTGCCACTTGTCAGCTGTGTGACTGTGGGCAAGTCACTTCACTTCTCTGGGCCTCAGTTCCCTCATCTGTAAAATGGGGATTAACCGGGAGCCTCACGTGGGACAACCTGATGACCCTGTATCTCCCCCAGCGCTTAGAACAGTGCTCGGCACATAGTAAGCGCTTAACAAATGCCAACATTATTAAAACGGACACATGCCCTGCCCACAGTGAGCTTACAGTCTAGAGGGGGAGACGGGCATTAATGTAAATAATAATAATAATGTTGGTATTTGTTCAGCGCTTGCTATGTGCCGAGCACTGTTCTAAGCGCTGGAGTAGACACAGGGGAATCCGGTTGTCCCACGTGGGGCTCACCGTCTTCATCCCCATTTTACAGCTGAGGTAACTGAGCCACAGAGAAGTGAAGTGACTTGCCCACAGTCACACAGCTGACAAGTGGCAGAGCCGGGATAATATAAATGAGAAATGTGTATATATATAAGTGCTGTGAGGCTGGAGGGGGGAAGAACCAAGTCAGGGCGACTCAGAAGGGAGTGGGAGAAGCGGAAAGGGGGGGTTTAGTCAGGGAAGACCTCTTGGAGGAGATGGGCCTTCAATAAGTTTTTGAAGTCGGGGAGAGTCATTATCTTTCGGATTTGAGGAGGGAGGGCGCTCCGGGCCAGAGGCGGGACTTGGGCCGGGGGTCGGCGGCGAGATGGATGAGACGGAGGCACAGGGCGAAGATTAGCAATAGTCTCCGTGGAAAGGATTTGAGGCATCCACTGAAGCTAAGCCGGGGCTACTTATTCGGCACCAAAGCTAAGTGGATTGAAATCGGAGTGAGGATCACCTCATTATTCAGGTAATACCTTTGTATTCTCACCCAGAGTTTAGTTATATTGCTCCGCACACAGTTAGGGCTTGAAAAATACCATTACTATTATCACTGCAGCTAGAATCTATTCCCCTCTCAGGGTGGCACCCGGACAGCTTCCAGTCCCCTACCAGTCTCGACTACGGGAGGGAGAGTCGAGCGGAGGCCCGTCCGTTCCGTTCCCGGCTCGGCCGGTGGCTAGCGGGCGACGGGCCGTCGGCTACGAGTCAGAACTCCCCCCGTGCTGGGCGGCGGCGGCCCGGGAGAGAGTCGGGGGCGGAGACTCGAGTCGACTGGGCGCAAGGAAGCGATGGCCAACTCCTTCCAGATTTTTACCAAGAAAGCTCTCTGGATCCACCACCAGAACGACTGCAGATGGAGGTGGGGCCTTGTGGGAGAGATGTGTCCACGGGGTCGCTCTGGGTCGGAGACGACTCGACGGCGAAAGAGAAGAGTGGCGGGGATGATGTCTACTAACTATTGTAAGCATAGTGCTCTGCGGAAAGTGAGTGCGCAATAAATACCGTTGATTGATGGATGGTCGTGCAACACACATCGCACTCATCATCCATAGCCTCTGAAAACAGAGACGGCTCTAAACTCCCGTGAGTTATTTTACCTTCCAGTGAAACTCACCCTTCTATCGCTTCCAAGGTGATGTCGTAATCCTCATTTTATCTAGAATCTGTAGAGTATGCCATTAGTCATTCGGTCGACCGTATTTATTGAGCGCTTACTGGTCGCAAAGCGCTGTACTAAGCACTGGGGAGAATACGGTGTAATAATAATAATAACGGCGGTGTTTGTTAAGCGCTTACTGTGTGCACTGCACGAGACGCTCGGGTGGATACAAGCAACTCAGGTTGGCCGTCGTCTCTGTCGCACGTGGGGCTCGCGATCCCCGTCGTACAGATGAGGTAACTGAGGCACAGAGAAGTGAGGTGACCTGCCCGAGGTCACACAGCAGACGAGTGGCAGAGCTGGGAATGGAACCCGGGACCTTTGGATTCCTAGGCCCGTGCTCTCTCCACTGCGCCATGCTGCTTCCGTTCTAACAATATAACAGATTCACTCCGGTCCCCAGTGAGCTTACAGTCTAGAAGGGGAGGCAGACATTAATGTAAATAAATAAACTACCTAATTAATTCTATCCAGCAGGCTTGGTTCAGACCAGTGCTAGGTTAAGTCAGCTCCGTTCCAGAAAATTGGTAAGCAATAGGCGGCTCATAAGCGCCGGCCTGGATCTCTGAAATAACCTCCTGGGAGGCTGGTATTTGAGCCGGCAGGTCGGATTTAATTCCCCATCAAAGGTTTTCAGGGAGAACAGAAATCTGGAAAAACTGCGACCAACCCGGGTCAATTAAACTCTTACCAGGCTCCTCCCTAGTCTGAAAACAATGGATTCATTCACCTTCAGTTCTCAGGGCCAGTGAAAAAACATTTGCAGCACTAAACGCTTAAATACGGTGCTCTGAAAACAGCCAGCTCTCAATGAATATTGATTAATCGATCGAGTCCACCTAGTTCCTCTCTAGTCGTGAAGCAGCGTGGCGCAGTGGAAAGAGCACGGGCTTTGGAGTCAGGGCTCATGAGTTCGAATCCCAGCTCTGCCACTTGTCGGCCGTGGGACCGTGGGCGAGTCACTTCACTTCTCTCTGCCTCAGTTCCCTCATCTGTAAAATGGGGATGAAGACCGTGAGCCCCACGTGGGACAACCTGATTCCCCTGTGTCTCCCCCAGCGCTTAGAACAGTGCTCTGCACATAGTAAGTGCTTAACAAATACCAACATTATTATTATTATTATCAGTCAGGGAGTAACTGGCCGGAAAGTGAGATACGCCCATGGCAAGGGGGTGGGGACTGTTGTGCAAGTCTTCCGTCAGCTCAGCTGCCGGAGCGGAGCTCTCTAGAAATAATAATGTTGGTATTTGTTAAGCGCTTACTATGTGCAGAGCACCGTTCTAAGCGCCGGGGTAGATACAGGGCGATCAGGTTGTCCCACGTGAGGATCGCAGTCTTAATCCTCATTTTCCAGATGAGGTGACTGAGGCACAGAGAAGGGAAGTGACTTCCCCACGGTCTCACGGCTGACAGGCGGCAGAGCCGGGAATCGAACCCACGACCTCTGACTCCCATGCCCGGGCTCTTTCCACTGAGCCATGTTGCTTCTCAAATTGAAGGTGCGGAGAGAAAAATCGCCACGGTGACCTGAGCGGGGGAGGGACGTCCTGGCTCCGCAGGGGGACGACCAGCTCTCAACCCTTTCCTCAGTCGCACCCCTTGGCGGAGGCCCGATCCCTCCTCCGCTGGAGAGGCGACGGGGCCTAGTGGGGAGCCGTCGGGGCCGGGACGGAGGAGAGCCGGGTAGGGGAGCGGCGTGGCCTAGCGGTTCGACCGCGGGCCTGGGAGGTCAGAAGAATCCGGGTTCTAATCCCGTCTCTGTCACGTGTCTGCTGGGGGACCTTGAGCAAGTCACTTCACTTCTCTGGGCCTCAGTGGCCTCATCTGGAAAATAATAATAATAACGTTGGTATTTGTTAAGCGCTTACTATGTGCAGAGCACTGTTCTGAGCGCCGGGGGAGATACAGGGTCATCAGGTTGTCCCACGTGAGGCTCACAGTCTTAATCCCCATTTTACAGATGAGGGAACTGAGGCACAGAGATGTTAAGTGAGGAAAATGGGGATTAAGACTGTGAGCCCCATGTGGGACAGGGTCTGTGGCCAACCCGATTAACTTGTGTCTACCCCAGAGCTTAATACAGTGCCTGACACATAGTAAGCACTTAGCAAATGCCCCAATTGTTATCGTTATCATCATCATCATCATCATCATCATCATCATCATTAGATTATGAGAAGCAGCGTGGCTCAGCGGAAAAGAGCACGGGCTTCGGAGTCAGAGGTCATGAGTTCGAATGCCGGCTCGGCCACTTGTCTGCTGTGTGACCTTGGGCGAGTCACTTCACTTCTCTGGGCCTCAGTTCCCTCATCTGGGAAAATGGGGATGAAGACCGTGAGCCTCACGTGGGACCACCTGATTACCCTGTCTCTACCCCAGCGCTTAGAACAGTGCTCTGCACATAGTGAGCACTTAACAGATACCAACATTATTATTATTATCATTATTATTGTGGTTTGAGTCCTGGTTCTGCCTCTTGCCTGTTGTGTGACCTTGGGCGTGTCACTTAACCTCCCTGGGCCTCAATTTTCTTCTTGGTAAAATGGCGGGGAAATTCACACTCCCCATCTCTTTCAGGCTGTGCATTGCAGGTGTGACGGGCACTGGGTCTGATTTGTCCTTGTGCTTAGTAGAGTGCTTGGCACAAATTAAGCAGTTAAGACATACAGTTAGGAAGTTGTGGGTAGGGAATGTAATAATAATAATAACGTTGGTATCTGTTAAGCGCTTACTATGTGCCGAGCACAGTTCTAAGCGCTGGGGTAGACACAGGGGAATCAGGTTGTCCCACGTGGGGCTCACGGTCTTAATCCCCATTTTACAGACGAGGGAACTGAGGCAGCGAGAAGTGAAGTGACTCGCCCAAAGTCACACAGCTGACGAGTGGCCGAGCCGGGATTCGAACCCATGACCTCTGACTCCAAAGCCCGTGCTCTTTCCACTGAGCCACGCCGCTTCTCCATGTGTCTGTCTGTCAGTCAATGTGTCTGTCGCTTGTTGTATTGTACTCTCCTAAGTGCTTAGTTCAGTGCTCTGCACATGTGCCTCAGTTACCTCGTCTGTAAAATGGGGATGAAAACTGTGAGCCCCACGTGGGACAACCTGATCACCTTGTATCCCCCCCCAGAGTGCTTAGAACAGTGCCGTGCACATAGTAAGCGAAGTGGTATGACCTAATTCATTCATTCAGTCGTATTTATATAGCACTTACTGTGTGCAGAGCACTCTACTAAGTACTTGGGAAAGTTCAGAGAAGCAGCGTGGCTCAGTGGAAGGAGCGTGGGCTTGGGAGTCGGAGGTCATGAGTTCGAATCCCAGCTCTGCCACTTGTCAGCTGTGTGGCTGTGGGCGGGTCACTTCACTTCTCTGTGCCTCAGTTCCCTCATCTGTAAAATGGGGATGAAGACGGGGAGCCCCACCTGATGATCCTGTATCTAACCCAGCGCTTAGAACAGTGCTCGGCACAGAGTAAGCGCTTAACAAATACCAACATTATTATTAAAATGGGGATTAAGCCGGTGAGCCCCACGCGTCTACCCCAGCGCTCAGAACAGTGCTCTGCACATAGTAAGGGCTTAACAAATGCCAACATTATTATTATTATTATTAAAATGGGGATTAAGACCGTGAGCCCCACGTGGGGCAACCTGATTTCCCCTGTGTCTACCCCAGCACCTAGAACGGTGCTCGGCACATAGTAAGCGCTTAACAAATACCAACATCATTATTACAATACAGCAACAAAGAGAGTCAATCGCTCCTCAAAACAAGCTCACAGTCTAGACCTTGGCGGAGTAGAGCACGAGGTCATGGATAGCGCCTGGGCCTGGGAGTCAGCAGACCTGGGTACTAATTCCAGCTCTGCCATCTATCTGCTGTGTGACCTCGGGCGAGTCATTTTACTTCTCTATGCCTCAGTTAACTCCTCCGTAAAGTTGGTATTTAAGACTACCAGCCCCACATGGGACATGGACTGGGTCCAACTCGATTTGCTTGCGTCTATCCCACAGCTTAGAACGGGGCCTGTCATAGTGTAACCACTTAAATATCACAATTATCAGCGGAAAGCGCGTGGGCCTGGGAGTCGGAGGACCTGAATTCCACCGCTTGTCGGCGAGTCACTTCTCTGTGCCTCGTTGACCTCTTCTGGAAAAAGGAGATTAAGACTGTGACCCCCACGTGGGACAGGGATCGTGTCCAACCTGATTAAACTTGTATCTACCTCACGACGTAGTACAGCGCCCGACTCCTAGTAAGTGCTCAACGGAGATCATGAAAAAATACATACGATCATCATTATTCTTCTTCTTCTGAGCTGGCATGGAGGTGAAAGCGGGAAGGACATATGTCTCTTTGCATTTCCCTGAGACAGCTCTGTCATGGTATTTGACTTGGAAAAGTTAAGGAAGTTTGCAGACTTAGGATTCTTGTGTTTTATCAGACAACGTCTGAGATAGCTGGGAGAGAATATTCAAAGTATGGCTAGAATTCACATTAAATTCTTTCACTGCTCACTCCCAAGATGGGACACACACAGACTTTGTTTAAGAAACACCATCGTTTTCAGGATGATGGCATCTGGAGTTACGATGACATGTTTATATCTCGCAGTGGAATGATTAGATGAGAAGCGAAATACCGCATTTTTTTCCCCTCAAAAACTACTGTTTTGGTTTACGCATTGAGCGAAGGCTCTCGGGACTGCTTCGCCCTTCTCGGCTCTTTCTTTCCACAGTTTGGTCTGATTTCCGAGCTGTTTACATCCCGGCTAATTTCGGCTAGCGGAATGTCCGGTGAGCTCATCGCTCGCTCGCTCTCGTGGGGAGGGAACACGGCGGCGTGAAGGATGGCGCTCCCCTGAATCATCCGAAAACGCGTTCCGAGGCAAGGTTAAAGGGTGCCCTCTCGCAGCTACCTAATCTAAGTACGTTTTTCAGGCTCTTGCCCGATTATGGAAGGGATGACAAAAGTGGGGCGAGACTCTTAGAAGGCAAACCCTGATCTCTTCGAAGCCCATCTCCAGAAAATAACACGGTAACGGCTGCCCACCGAATAAACATTAAAGACGCGAACAAAGAGGACCAGTGTTCTGGTTGAGCAACCGGTCGAAACCGCGGAACTTACTAAGGTAAGACAATTAGGATGGGGCTCCGATCCAAGCTATTTGCGAAAGCTGCAGGCTAGGAAAAGGAAGTCAGTGAAAAAATCGGAGAACGGTAAAATGGTTCAGAACCCTCTGCAGCGAAAGGGGAAATCATCATCATCAGTGGTGTTCTTTGAGCCTCAACTGTGTGCAGAGCATAATAATGTTGGTATCTGTTAAGCGCTCACTCTGTGCAGAGCGCTGTTCTAAGCGCTGGGGTAGACACACGGGAATCAGGTCGTCCCACGGTGGGGCTCACAGTTTTCATCCCCATTTTCCAGATGAGGGAACTGAGGCACAGAGAAGTTAAGTGACTTGCCCGCAGTCACACAGCTGACAAGTGGCAGAGCTGGGATTCGAACTCATGACCTCTGACTCCGAAGCCCAGGCTCTTTCCACTGAGCCACGCTGCTGTACTAAGCACTTGGAAGAGTATAACGGAGTTAATAATAATAATCATCATTATTATGATTGTGGTACTTGTTAAGCACTTAGTAGGTGCCAAGCACTGTTCTAAGAACTGGGAATGATACGAGTTAGTCGGGTTGGACACAGACCCTGTCCCACGCGGAGCTCACACTCTTATAGTCCCCTTTTACGGACGAGGTAACTAATACTGACGATAACGTTGGCGTTTGTTAAGCGCTTACTATGTGCACAGCTCCGTTCTAAGCGCTGGGGTTGATCAGGTTGTCCCACGTGAGGCTCACCGTCGATCCCCATTTTCCAGATGAGGCCACTGAGGCCCAGAGAAGTGAAGTGACTTGCTCAAGGTCCCCCAGCAGACACGTGACAGAGACGGGATTAGAACCCGGATTCTTCTGACCTCCCAGGCCCGCGGTCGAACCGCTAGGCCACGCCGCTCCCCTACCCGGCTCTCCTCCGTCCCGGCCCCGACGGCTCCCCACTAGGCCCCGTCGCCTCTCCAGCGGAGGAGGGATCGGGCCTCCGCCAAGGGGTGCGACTGAGGAAAGGGTTGAGAGCTGGTCGTCCCCCTGCGGAGCCAGGACGTCCCTCCCCAGCTCAGGTCACCGTGGCGAGTTTTCTCTCCGCACCTTCCCTCCACAGCAAGCTCTGCCCTGGTAGCTGGGCTGACAGAAGACTTGCACAACAGTTCCCATCCCCTTGCCGAGGGAGTATCTGATTTCCTGGCCAGTTCCTCCCCGAACAGGAAGGGTTGCTCACAGATATCACACCCCACTGGGTGAGGCTCTGAATTTCTGACCAGCTCCTCCCCGAGCACGAAGGGTAGCTCGCGGAGCTCTCCCCTTTGGGTGGGAGTGGGGCGGGTGGAGTCTGGCTACTTGGACAGCTACTGCTCGAGAGGAGGCGTCTCTTCGGATTGCAGGAGAACGCATCCGGGAAGAAGCGCTGTGGGCTAGTGGAGAGAGCACGGGCCTGGGAGTCAGAAAGACCCTGGTTTTGAAACCGGCTTGGGAAGGTCACTTCCCTTTTCTGTGCCTCAGTTACCTCATCTGGAAAATGGGGATTAGGACTGTGAGCCCCATGCGGGACAGAGAGTGTGTCCAACCTGATTAGGACGTACCTACCCCAGTGCTTCGAACAGAGGTTGACGCAGAGAGCCCGCCTCCTCCATGAGAGCTCACCTCCTCCGAGAGGCCTTCCCAGACTGAGCTTCCCCTTTTCCCTCTGCTCCCTCTCTGCCTCCCCCTTCACCTCCCCTCAGCTGAGCCCCCTTCCCCTCCCCCCCGTTTCCCTCTGCTCCTCCCCCTCTCCCTTCCCCTCCCCTCAGCACTGTGCATTTGCATATATTTTTATTACCCTGTTTATTTTGTTAATGAAGTATACATCCCCTTGATTCTACTTATTGCGATTAAGTTGTCTTGTTCTTGTCCATCCGTCTCCCCCGATTAGACCGTAAGCCCGTCGATGGGCGGGGATTGTCTCCATCCGTTGCCGACCTGTCCATTCCAAGCGCTTAGTACAGTGCTCTGCACAGAGTAAGCGCCCAATAAATACTATTGAATGAATGAATGAACAAAGTCAGTGCTTAACAAATACCATTAGCATCAATATGATTATTATTATTTTATTTTCAGGTCAGAATGTCATAACTGCTTTCTGACTGCCTTTCTGCCATCGTTCTCGTCCGTCCGTCTCCCCCGCTCGGACCGTAAGCCCGTCAGACGGCAGGGACCGTCTCTCTCCGTTGCCGACTTGTTCATTCCAAGCGCTTAGTCCAGTGCTCTGCACATAGTAAGCGCTCATTAAATACTATTGAATAAATACTATTGAATGAACCGCCCGGGCGCCCTAATAATAATTGTGCTTACAGTCTAGAGGTTCAATCAATCAATAATATTTATCAGGCATTCCTTGGGGTGTAGGGCACTGATGACTGGGCTTTTGAGGTACTAGAATTTATGAAAATGTTTCTGAATTGGTAACAAAGTCAGCAGAGTGCTGTGGATTGTCACTGAATCAGGTGAATATACATATACCTATCTGTAAGTGGTTTATCCTACATTAATGATTACTATTAATGTCTGCCCCACCCAGAGTGCAAGCTCACTGGAGGCAGGGAATCGTGCCGGGGTCCGTGAGTCCGCGGTACCGACTCAGTTGCGCCGTACTCTCCTAATCGTTTCGTACAGTGCTCTGTACACTGTAGGCGCCCAGTGAATACCATCGGTGATGATGAAGGTGGAGATCATCGGCTGAGGTGTACACAGAAATCCCTGAACGGAAACAGAAGTCTTGTCGGCAACCCCAAACTTCATTCCGGCCCTGAATTCCGCTACCTAGGTGGAACACTCGCCAATAGTCAATCAATTAATCCATAGCATTCGTTAAGCGCTTACTCCCTGCAGAGCAGGGCACCGAACAAGCCCCGGGAAGAACACAGCCGAATCATTCAATCGACTGTATTTGTTGGATGCTCACTGCGTTAATGGATGGGGAGGGAGTTTCAAACCGGAGCAAAGACAGGAGGAAACGATCAACAGGTCATCAGCGAGGCGGACGGGATCAAAGTACAGAGACCGTTCAGTACTGGAAGACTGAAGCATGCAGAAGGGCCTATTGCGGGAGATGAGCTACGTTAGGTGGGAAGGGGAGAGCCGACTGGATTCCTTAAAGCTTGTGGTTATCGGCCTATTGCCCTTCTAGCATTCCTCCCCAAACTCCCCGGGCGAGTTGCCTACACTCCCATCTCCACTTCCTCCCTGCCAGTTCTCTCCTCGAACCCATCCGATTTGGGTTCCTCCCCTTTCACTCCACCGAGAGGTCGCCAGTGACCGACTTCTCGTCAAAATCCGTGGCCTCTATTCCACCCGAATCCCCCTCGACCTCTCAGCCGCCTTCGGCGCTAACAATAACGTTGGTATCTGTTAAGCGCTTACTATGCGCGGAGCACCGTTCTAAGCGCTGGGGGAGATAGAGGGCGATCAGGCGGTCCCACGTGAGGCTCGCAGTCTTCATCCCCATTTGACAGATGAGGGAACCGAGGCCCAGAGAAGTGAAGTGACTCGCCCACAGTCACACAGCTGCCAAGTGGCGGAGCCGGGATACGAACCCATGACCTCTGCCGCCCGGGCTCTTTCCACTGAGCCACGCTGCCCCCCGCTTCTCCTGGAAATATTATCCAACAGGGGCTTTGCTGAAACCTTCTTCTGGTCCTCCTCCTTTTTCTCTCAACTCTCCTTCTCGGTCCCTTTCACGGGCTCCTCTTCTGCCTCCCACCCTCTAACTGGGGGAGCCCCTCAAGCCTTCTATTCAGTCGAGCAGTTGCAGCGATCGAGTGCTTACTGTGTGCAGTGCACTCTTCCAAGCGCCGGGGAGAGTATAATATAACAGAGTTGGTTGGCTCCCTGCCCACAAGGAGCTTACAGTCTAGAGGAGGGTTACAGACGATAATATAAATAAATAAATTATGCGTATGTACGTAAGTGATGTAGGGCTGAGGGAGGGGTGGATCAAGGGTGCAGATCCCACTGCAAGGTGCCACAGACGTGGGTGGCAGAAGAGGAGATGAGGGCTTAGTCGGGGAAGGCCTCTTGGAGGGGACGGGCTTTCAGCTAGGCTTTGAAGGTGGGGAGAGTCATTGTCAACGTTAATAACAATATTACGTGCAGAGCGCCGTTCTAAGCGCTGGGGGAGACCCAGGGGAATCAGGTTGTCCCACGTGAGGCTCACGGCCTTAATCCCCATTTTCCAGATGAGGTACCTGAGGCCCAGAGAAGTGAAGTGACTCGCCCACAGTCACACAGCTGCCAAGCGGCGGAGCCGGGATTCAAACCCATGACCTCTGCCTCCCAAGCCCGGGCTCTTTCCACTGAGCCACGCTGCCGGGCTTTAGGCGTGTCAAATTTGAGGCGTCGGCGGGACATCCACGTAAGGATGTATTTTCCGTCTACACTCATTCACTCTCGCGGCTTCAGCTACCATCTCTGTGCCGACGATTCCCAAATCTACCTTTTTCAGACCCGATCTCTCTCCTCCTCAGTCTTGGATTTTCTCTTGCCTTCAGGACATCTCTGCTCGGATGTCCCACTGACACCTCGAACTTAACATATCCACAACAGATATCCTTGTCTTCCCACCCAAATCCTGTCCTCCCCTAGACGCTCCCATGGCTGTAGGTGACACTAACGTCCTGTCTGTCTCACAGATCTGTAACCTAGGCATCATCCGCCACGTATCTCTTTCACTCACTGCACCTATTTAAACTATCACCAAATCATGTCACTTCTGTAAGCCCGTCAAAGGGCGGGGACCGTATCTGTTACCGATCTGTCCGTTCCAAGCGCTTAGTACAGTGCTCTGCACATAGTAAGCGCTCCACAAATACTAAAATCAACCCTTTCCTCTCCACCCAAACTGCTCCCACATCGATCTAAGCACTTATCCCATCCCACCTTGATTCCTGCCGTGTGGCTCGGTGGAGAGAGCCCGGGCTTTGGAGTCACGGGTTCCAATTCCGGCTCTGCCACTTGTCAGCTGTGGGACTGTGGCCAAGTCACCTAACTTCTCTGGGCCTCAGTTCCCTCATCTGGAAAACGGAGATTAACGGTGAGCCTCGCGTGGGACGACCTGATTGCCCTGTATCCGCTCCAGCCCTTAGAACAGAGCTCTGCACAAAGTAAGCGCTTAACAAATACCAGCATTATTATCGTTACCATTACTGCATCAACCTCCTTGCTGACCTCCCTGCCTCCAGGCTCTCCCGACGCCAGTTTATATTTCGCTCTGCTGCCTGGATCATTTCTCTAAAAAAACTGTTCAGTCCACGTTGCCCCACGCCTCAAGAACCTCCCACGGTCGCCCATCCACCTCCACCCTTCGGCTTTAAAGCGCTCAATCCCCTTGCCCCCTCCTATTTTACCTCCCTGATTTCCTACTCCAACCCAGGGCAACCCTAATGCCAAACAACCCGCTCTAGCTCGATCTTGTCCGTCTCTCCACTGACCCTCACCCGCGTCCTGCTTCAGGCCTGCCGCATCTTCGCCCTTCATATCTGACAGACCGTCACCCTCCCCACCTTCCAAGCCTTATTGAAGTCCCACCTCCTCCAAGAGGCCTTCCCCGACTAAGACCTCATTCCCCCAACCCCCTCTTCCTTTGGTATTTCCGATACGTTTAATAACGGTGGTATTCGTTAAGCGCTTACTATGTGCAGAGCACCGTTCTAAGCGCTGGGGGGATACAAGGTGATCAGGCGGTCCCGCGTGGGGCTCCCAGTCTTCATCCCCATTTTACAGACCAGGTCACTGAGGCCCAGAGAAGTGAAGCGACTTGCCCAAAGTCACACAGCTGACAAGCCGTACTGTAGATACAAGGCAACCAGGTTGTCTCGCGTGGGGCCTCACGGTCTTCGTCCCCATTTTACAGATGAGGTCACTGAGGCCCAGAGAAGTGAAGCGGCTCGCCCAGGGTCAAACCAGCACATTTGGATCTGTACCCTTCAAGCACTGGATATTCACCTCGCTCTCAGCGCCACGGCATTTACGTTTCTCTCACTGTCCATCTCCCCTTCTAGAACTCTAATCTCGTCGCGGGTGGGAAATACATCTCCCGATTTTTAGCCTTTGGAGAAGCGTGTGGCTTAATGGATCGAGCGTGGGCCGGGGAGTCAGAAGGACCTGGGTTCTAATCCCGGCCCCGCCAGCAGCAGCACGGCCTAGTGGAAATAGCCTGGGGTCGGGGGGTCAGATGACGCGGTTTCGATCCCAAGCTCCGCCATGTGTCCGCTGTGTGTCCGTGGACGAGTCACCTGACTTCTCTGGGCCTCAGTTACATTATCTGTGAAATGGGGATTAAGACTGTGAGCCCCAAGGGGGACAACCCGATTACCTTGTATCTACTCCAGCGCTTAGTACGGTGCTGGGCACGTAGTAAGCGCTTAACAAATATCGTAATCATTAGGAGCAGCGTGACTTAATGGAAAGAGCATGGGCGCGGGAGTCAGAGGACACGGGTTCTAATCCCAACTACACCGCTTGTCTGCTGTGTGACCTTGGGCAAGTCACTTAACTTCTCTGTGCCTCAGTTAGCTCTTCTGTAAAATGGGGACTAAGAACCCCACATGCAACAACCTGATTACCTTCCGTCTGGGGTGGATACCCAGCACTTGGCACGTAGTAAGCGCTTAACAAATATCATCATCATCATCATCATCATCGCATACCTGCTGGGCGACCTTGGGCAACTCACTTCCCTTTTCTGGGCCTCAGTTCCCTATCTGTAAAACGGGGATTAAGAGGGTGAGCCCCATGTGGAACGGGGGCAGGGTCCACCTCGATTAACTAGGCTCTACCTCAGTGCTTAGAACCGTGCTTGGCACGCGGTAAGCGCTTTACGGGTACTGTAATTATGCATTATCAGATCGTACTCTCCCAAGACCCTAGTACAGTGTTCTGCCCACAGGAAGCACCCAATAAATATGATCGAGGGATCGACTGATTGACATGCCTCTTGAGACGCCACGCGAGGAAAAAAAGTTTTTAAATGTCCCTCTCACTCACTGGAAAGTCCCCGCTATCCAGATACTGGGACATTTATCCAATTTCAAAGAAAGAGAGTGTTCGGCTCCCAAGCCACTGGCTCGTGGTCAGGACAGTGAGCGCCTCTGTAATCTATTGACAGAAACCCACACGTGAGTGTGGGGTTTTAAAACCCACAAGCAGGATGCATTCTGTTCCCCCGACCACCTGACCCACCAACCCGGTTCTAAAATGCAGTTTTCAACGTGCGAACCTTTATCGGGTTTTCTACTCTCTCCTTGAAGGTCCTTAAATGATTTCCTCGTGCGTTTTCGGATTCCCATCTTCCCTCGGTGAAAGTTTCGGATGGCTTAAACCTCTCTGAGAACCTGCCGCGCTGCTCGGGGTGGAGATCCACCTCTGCGGGAGTTAAAACGCTTCAACACCAAGCGCATGAACGGCTCTACAGTTTCACCCGAAAACTTGGTCTCGTTCAAAAACAGCCCATCTGTAAATCCTAACGTGTGTGTGCTCCCGCCTATGCGTATGTGTGCGTTTCTGTGTCCGGTCTGTTTGGAGAAGTTGGCAGTCGGAGCCGGCGGAGGCATCACCCCAATACCACCCACCCTGCCTCAAAGCAGAAGGGATTCTGAGCCTCCCGCCCCCCTCACCTGGAAGTGAATTTACCCTGCTTCGGCTCGTCTCCCTTCAAAACGCGATTCAGAAGTCACTGAAGGAAACCACACGCCGGTAAGACTAAACATTCTTGAGTAAGCCTCGGTTACGGCCAGTTCTGCAGCACTGGCCGTCGAGAGCGCGGTTACCGAAATTTTCCAAATGAATAAGGCCGACGAGTCACTCCGGGAGGACATTCGCATGTATATGATTTATAATATCGGGAGCGGGTCCATCGAGGCAGGATGAACTCGGTGAAACCGGAGGGGCCCGGGGGGCCGCCCGCCGGCCTGCGGCCTCCGGGCTACTGATGCCCCGGCGCGGCCGTCCGGGGAGGGGGAGGGAGGCCCCGTCTTCCGACCGAGGACCTCTCTGTTACCGGAGAGGACGGGCTTCCCGCGGCGTCGGGCCGTTCCCGTCGACCGGCCCCCGACGTGGGTTCGTATTAACGGGGGGCGAGAAATATAGGGATCCTATTTACGGCCTTCTGGCAGCAGGTAGGTAGAGAAGAGAAGCGAAAAAGAACGCACCCCTCCAAAATCAATGTTTGCTTTTCTGAGGGCCTCCTTTAGGTGTACATTGGAAACAGTTGGGTCTGTCTGCCACAGCTAAGTCACCCTGCAGCTCCCACTGCCAGCCAGGAATGCCACACTTTCCAGAATCAACAGGTAGAGCTGCCGCTGAGCAAATCCAGACCGCAGGGCCCCAGAAGGCGATGGAAAATGTTCCCCGTGACGGGGCACCTGATGAACGACGGTGATAACGAGCAGAAATCGTTATTGGTGCCGGGGAGGGGAGCGGGGGCGGGGGGGAGACGCCTCCTCCTGGGAAGTGATGCGAGTAGGCCCTCCTGGGTTTCCTCTCCGGGACCCCACGGCTTCTTCGTTCATTCCTTCCAACGGATTTAGTGAGCGCTTACCGTGTGCAGAGCACTGTGCTATGCAGTGCCGCTCCCCCTCGCCCCGACTGCCTCCCTCTGCCCTACCCCCCCTCCCCGCAGCACTTGTACATATTTATTATTCTACTGATTTTATTAATGATGTGTATGTACCTATACGTTTATTCCACCGAGAAGCAGCGTGGCTCAGCGGAAAGAGCACGGGTTGGGGAGTCAGGGGTCATGGGTTCTAATCTCGGCTCCGCCGCTCGTCAGCTGGGCGACTTTGGGCAGGTCACTTAATTTCTCTGGGCCTCGGTTACCTCGTCTGTAAAATGGCCACGAAGACTGTGAGCCCCACGTGGGACAACCTGATCGCCCTTCTCTCCCCCAGGGCTTAGAACAGTGCTCTGGACATAGCAAGCGCTTAACGAATACCATCGTTACTATTATTATTTATTGATTTATATTGATGCTGTTTATGCCCGTCCACTTGGTTGGTTTCGTTTTGCTGTCTGACTCCCCCGTTCTAGACTGTGAGCCCATCGTTGGGCGGGGACTGTCTCTAGCTGTTGCTGAATTCTACTTCCCGAGGACTCGGTACGGTGCTCTGCCCACAGTAGGCACTCAATAAATACTACTGAATGAATGAATGAACAGTTAACAATGACATTCCCTGCCCACACCCACGTCTGCCCCGAATTCGAAATGCAGGGGTGGTGGCGAGTGTGCGCATGTGTGTTTGTGAGACCACACCAGTGCCCTAAATATGTGAGAGTGTGTGTGTGTGTGTGTGTGTGCCTGCGTGCATGTAAGCAGGTGTGGGAGGGTGTACGTTCATTCATTCATTCATTCATTCAATCGTATTTATTAAGCGCTTACTCTGTGCCGAGCACTGTACTAAGCACTTTGGAAAGAACAGTACAACAATAAACAGTGACATTCCCTGCCCGCATTGAGCTCACAGTCGAGAGATATGTGGGAGTCGGGTGTGGCGAGGAGGTGCACGAGAATGTGTGTGTATCAGAGTGTGATTGTGTAAGCTCACTGTTGGCCGAGAATGTGTCTGTTTATTGTACTGTACTCTATCAAGCCCTCGGTACAGTGCTCTGCACACGGTAAGTGCTCAATAAATACGATCGAATAAACAACGGAATGAATATGTGACCGCATTATCATTATTACTACCAAGTGCCGTCGAATCGTTTCCGATTCACAGCGACTCTTTGGATCGACATTCTCCAGAACGCTCGGTCCTCTGCCATAATCCGCGACCTTTCTAACGGTTCTTCCGTTCTCGTCGTCACGGTCCCTCTCCGTCTAGCCGCCGGTCTGCCTCTTCCACGTTTTCCCTGGACTTTTCCTCGCATTAGCGTCTTCTCCAGAGAATCAGTCCTCCTGATTCCGTGTCCAAAATCTGCTCATCTAAGTCGAGTCTCGGCCTTCCGAAGACTACTTCGGATTACTTTGCTCCGAAATCCATTTTGTCTGCTTTTCGGGCAGTCCACGGTATGTGAATGTAGGGGCGTGTTATTGGATCGGTGTGTGAATGTGGTTATGTACGAGAGTGCGTTGGTGTTGACTGTTTGTGAATGTGTGGGGGTGAACGTTCATTCAAACGTATTTATTAAGCACTTACTGCGTGCGGAGCACTGTCCTAAGCGCTTGGAAAGGACGATACAACAATAGAGAGTGACAAACTCTGCCTGCCACGAGCTCGCAGTCTAGAAGCGGGGAGAAGGACCTCAGTGCAAATAAATAAAATGACAGATACATACATCAGTGCTGTGGGGCTGGGAGAGGGGGGAAGAGCAAAGGGAGCGAGTCAGGGAGATGTAGAAAAGGGTGGGAGACGAGGAAAAGTGGGCGTGAAGGCGTGAGTGGGTGCGTGGGGAGGTAACTGTAAGGCAGTGTGTGTGGCAGAGAGTAACCGTGTGTGTTTCTATGTGTGTGGGTGTGTATTTAGAGGTCCATAAGATCCCTCAGTATTCTTTCTGTGTGGCTACATTCACGTAAACTCCCGCTCACGCGTAGGATTCAGCAGTAGGGCACGAGGAGGGCACGAATCGGGTCGGATCAGATTACCTCGGCTGTGTTGTTAGGCATCAAGCCGAAGGCTGGGCTCCCTCCGTGCGACTCGGCGTGAATCAATACTACACGATTATTCAATTTCAGGCTCTTACTCAGATTAGGAAGTATTATGGAATGTTCACTTGGGGAAAAAATACTTATGCATTTTCTTCGCAGGTTCCAAGCCCAGTGAACTTCCCAAATGGACAGTTCTTGGAATTTTTAATCAGTAAATCATAGGGAGCAATTTCTGCTATCACACTTTCTGACAACTGTCAAGACTCGGGAATTTCTAAGCTTTAGATCATTCTCTATTATCGGCCTCGCTTTCTTGCATCATCATTCGGCTTATAAAGATCCATGAATAGGCATGCAAACCTGTGCTAGGCACCAAGAGTACCGTCTCTGGAGAGTGTTCAAGAGGGACCGCTAAAAGCATCTCGGTACATTTTAACTGATTCTTCGAATGCTCCTTCTCGAAGATCACCTTTTTCTTTCTCAGAAAGGCAAAGAACCATCGGCATTCCAATTAGATATTCATAAAGAGGGTAAGGACAGTGAAAAAGAAAATGATGGGAGGAAGTCTCGGTGAAGACCACCATAGTTTGCTAGAATTTGGAGATCACTGGATCAAGGAGAGGAATGGGGATCATAAAGATGGAAGCAAACATCAACAGGCTGAAGGGGCCATGGGGGAATATTGCTAAAATGCAGACCTAGTGGAAATGACCGAGACTACAGAAGAGTCTCTGAAAGTGGAATGTAGCTCACGGGGACAATATTAAGGACACAGAAAGAAAAGAAAAAATCCTAAAGGGGAAGAGATAAGGGGGTAGAATAAACCGAGTTGACTGAACAAAGCTGTGACAAGGCCAAAGACGTAAACCGGAATCTAAGCCCAATTTAACAAGGAGGAAAGCAAAGAAATTGCAAGTGCTTCATCATCATCAATCATCGGTCATATTGAGTGTTCACTATATGCAGAGCACTGTACTGAGAGTTTGGGAGAGCAAAATACCACAGCATTAGCAGACACGTTTCTGGCCCGTATGAGTTTGTAGTCTAGACGGGGAGCCGAGCATCTGTGGAGGTAAAATCAGATAAATAGAATAGATTCAATTTTCAAGAAACTGTGGGGTAAAAAATCAGGCTTAGACTTAGGTTTTAAATATGCTGGACATGGGGGAATCGGGAAAATGTACATTTCTTTGGAGAGAATGCTCTACACATGTAAATGATTTTATGGGTGGACTCTCCATTAGATGATAAAGTTCAGGTAACTAACATGTTATTTTCTTTTTTTGTACTCCCAAAATGCTTAGTGCTGTGCACTGCATCGAGTTTGGGCTCAGGAAATTCTGCTAATGCTCCTATTGCTATCAATCAATGGATAGAGATATTGAAATTTTCTTTGCATCTCTCCATGGAAGATGTCATCTAGGATCGCTCAAATAGTTCCCCGGGAAAGGAGCTAGTTAAAGGTTCTATGGTCAGAGATCATGGACCTGAGCTTCAGGAGGCCCGTGTTCTAATCCTGGCTCCACCACTTGCCTGCTGTGAGATCTCGGGCAAGTCACTTCATTTCTCTGCACCTCAGTTTCCTCAGGGGTTAAATGGGGATTGAATAACTGTCCTCCCTTCCCCTTTAGACTATGAGCTCCATGTGGGTCAAGGATTTTGTCCAAACTGATTATCTTGGGCCTATCCCTGCGCTTAATACAGCACTCGGTGCAAATACTACCATTAATAATAATGATCTTTGTTATTATTATGGCTTCATTAAGCACATATTATGTGCCAGGCACTGTACTAAGCGCTCGGGTGTATACGATTAATCCAGGTGGGACACAGTCCCTTGTCCCATGGGGACTCACAGTCTCAATCCCCCATTTTACAAATGAGATAATCAAGGCACACAGCAGACAAGTGGCGGGGTCAGGATTAGAACTCATGACCTGACGCCCGGGCCCGTGCTCTAACCACTACAGCGTGCCGATTCTATTCCCAGTAGTCAAACTACGGGACTGGGGAGTAGCGCTTTGTGAACGTATCAGAAAGCTCAAGAAAAACAGTTAAGATTAGCAAGCTAGCATGTAAACTTCTCGAAGGTAGAGATCATGTCTGCCACTACTTGGAACAGCATTCTGCACAAAAGAAGTGCTCAAGAAATAACAATAACGATGACGAGGATAGCATGTATTAAGCCCTTACTGTGTGCCAAGCACTGTTCTAAGCACTGGGGTAATAATAATAATGATGTTGGTATCTGTTAAGCACTCACTATGTGCCGAGCCCTGTTCTAAGCGCTGGGGTAGACACAGGGGAATCAGGTTGTCCCACGTGGGGCTCACGGTCTTCATCCCCCTTTTACAGATGAGGGAACTGAGGCACCGAGAAGTGAAGTGCCTTGCCCAAACTGAGACAAAGAGAAGTTGAGTGACTCGCCCAAAGTCACACGGCGGACAAGCAGAAGAGTCGGGATTTGAACCCAAGACCGCCGACTCCCCAGCCCACGCTCTTTCCACTGAGCCATGCTGCTTACCATTGATCAATCGATGGAAAGTCCCTGGAGAAAGAAAAAGGGTAAAGGGGGAAGGGAGTGGAAGGGAAGACCAAGCCACTTGTCAGCTGTGTGACTGCGGGCGAGTCACTTCACTTCTCTGTGCCTCAGTTACCTCATCTGTAAAATGGGGATTAACTGTGAGCCCCACGTGGGACGACCTGATTCCCCTGTATCTCCCCCAGCGCTTAGAACAGTGCTCGGCACATAGTAAGCGCTTAACAAATAACATTATTATTATTATGATTATTATTATTAAACCAGTTAGCTTCCTGATTTTTATAGCCTGTTCTTATCTCTCCTGCCTTCAGCCTTCCTCACAAAGGGTCTGAACCTGCCTCCCTCCCTCCCATGGAAGTCCTTCCTTGACTAAATCTGACAGGGCACAGCACTCCCCACCCCTGAAGCTTTCCTAAATGTCTGGATCATTCCACAAACTTTTCCTGATTAATTCCTTAAATCCCAAGTCGAATCAACCCAATTTCCACCTCTCAGACTGATGTGTTTGTTTATTTTTACACAACCCCAGTATGATGTGTGCGTGTATACATATATATCTGAACATTTAATAATTTATTCTGACTCCCTGAACCGTCCATATTTTTACGTCACCCCCATGCGTGAGCTCTTTGGGGGGGCGGGGAACCTGTCTTATACATTTTATTAATGATGTGTTTTATCTATAATTCTATTGATTCATATTGATGCTACTGATCCCTGTCTACTTGTTTTGTTTTTGTGTCTGTCACCCCCCCTTCTAGACCGTGAGCCTGTTGTTGGGTAGGGATTGTCTCCATCTGTTGCCGAATTGTACTTTCCAAGCGCTTAGTACAGTGCTCTGCACACAGTAAGAGCTCAATAAATATGATTGAACGAATGAATGAATTCTGTTTAATTTTCCCATGCGTTCAATACAACATACGGCACTAAACGGATCCTCTATGAGGATCCAATACCTTTTCTCGCTCTTATTTTGGACTTTGAGCCGCACGTGGGACAGGGACTGTGCCCAACCTTATCGACTGTATCTACCCCAGGGTTTAGAAAGGTGTTTGACACATAGTAAGTGTTTAAAAAAATGCCATAAAACAAATAAACCTCCCCAAATCACATCTCTTCCAAGCGGCTTCCCTGACTACGGTTTCTTTTCCCCTGCTCACCCTCCCTTCTGCTTTACTACCTCGGCTTAGGAGTCAGAGGTCCTGGGTTCTAATCTCAGCTCCGCCGCTTGTCCGCTGTGTGACTGTGGGCAAGTCACTTCACCTCTCGGTGGCTCAGTCTGTAAAATGGGGATGAAGACCGTGAGCCCCACGTGGGACACCCTGATCCCCTTGTATCCCCCCCAGCGCTTAGAACAGTGCTTTGCACAGAGGAAGCGCTTACCAAATACCGCCCATCATTATTCCCTCAACGTGTGAAAGTCTAAGCGCTTGATACGTCCCCATCCTCAGCCACATAGCACCTATAATATCCTGCCTTGACCACCGCGTCCGTCTCCTCGCTGACCTCTCTAGCCCACGTTCTCCTCCCGGCCTGGAATTCCCTCCCTGCTCATACAAGAGACGCAGTTTGGCCAATTGGATAAAGTCCGGCCCTGGGAATCAGAAGGACCTGGGTTCTAAACCCAGCTCCGTCACTTGTCTGCTGCGTGACCCGGAGCAAGTCACTTTCACAATAATGTTGGTATTTGTTAAGCGCTTACTCTATGCGGAGCGCTGTTCTAAGCGCCGGGGGAGATACAGGGTGATCGGGTCGTCCCACGTGAGGCTCACGGTCTTAATCCCCATTTTACAGGTGAGGTAACTGAGGCACAGAGAAGTGAAGTGACTTGCCCACAGTCACACAGCTGACAAGTGGCAGAGCTGGGATTTGAACCCATGACCTCGGATTCCCAAGCCGTGCTCTTTCCACTGAGCCACGCTGCTTCTACTTCTCTGTCCCTTAACTACCTCACCTGCAAAATGGGGATTGAGACTGTGAGCCCTACATGGGATTAACCGTGAGCCTCACGTGGGACCACCTGATTCCCCCGTATCTCCCCCGGCGCTTAGAACGGTGCTCTGCACGTAGGAAGCGCTTAACAAATGCCAACGTTATTATTACTCAACTAAATTTGCTTGTACCTGCCCCGGCATTAAGTGCACATAGGAAGCGCTTAACAAATACCATAAATATTATTATTATTCTTCACTTCTCTGTGCCTCAGTTGCCTCATCTGTAAATGGGGAATAAAGACTGTGAGCCCCATGTGGGACTGCGTCCAATCTGATAAACTGGTACCTACCCTAGGGCTTACTACGTTACCTGGCCCATAGTAAGCGCTTAACAAATACCATCAAAAAAACTGCGCCCGGCCACCACTGTCCTCCCCACTGTCCACCACTGAGGCCGTCCCCGACTCAACCTTCACTCCCCCCCATCCTTCTCCCTTATGCGTCACCCCCAGTGCACTTGGTCTGTCCCCGCTGAAAACGTTTGATACTCACCCCACCCTCAGCCCCCAAAACACTCCTACACACCCAGAGCCTTAATTTATTTTAATGGTTTTCTCCCCATCTCGACTGTAAACCCGTGGCTCGGTGGAAAGAGAACGGGCTTCGGAGTCACGGGTCATGGGTTCGACTCCCGGCTCTGCCACTCGTCAGCTGGGTGACTGTGGGCGAGCCACTTCACTTCCCTGGGCCTCAGTTCCCTCATCCGGAAAACGGGGATGAAGACCGGGAGCCCCACGTGGGACGACCTGATTCCCCTGGGTCTCCCCCAGCGCTCAGAACAGTGCTCTGCACATAGTAAGCGCTTAACAAATAGCGACGTTAATTAATTAAACTCCTTGAGGACGAGGAGTGTGTCTACAGGGCGAGGTGGATAGAACAAAGGCCTGGGAGACAGAGGTCATGGGTTCTAATCCTGGCTCCGCCCCTTGTCAGCTGGGTGACTTTGAGCCAGTCACTTCACTTCCGTCTCAGTTACCTCATCCGTAAAATGGGGACTGAGACTGTGAGCCCCACTTGACATAGGGGCTCTGTCCAACCCGATTTGTTTATTGCTATTGTTTTCGTCTGTCCGTCTCCCCCGATTAGCCCGTAGGCCCGTCAGAGGGCAGGGATTGTCTCTGTTACCGATTTGTCCGTTCCAAGCGCTTAGTACAGTGCTCTGCCCATAGTAAGCGCTCAATAAAGACTATTGAATTTGTATCAACCCCAGTGCTTAGTATAATGCTTGGCTCATAGTAAGTGCTTGACACATACCGTAATTATTATCATTATTTTTATCATCACCAACTCAGTCGTACTCTCCCGGGTACTCTGTTCAGGACTCTGTACATACTGAATATTCAATATAACAATAATGACGGTATTTGTTAAGCGCTTACTAAGGTACCAAGTACTGGTCTGCGCACTGGGATAGATACAAGGTTAACGGGTTGTTCCACGTGGGGTTCACAGTTTGAACCCCCATTTTACAGATGAGATCAATGAGGCACAGAGAAGTGGCTTGCCCAAGGTCACACAGCAGACAAGTGGCAGAGCCGGGATTAGAACCCACATCCTCCGATTCTCAAGCCCGTGCTCTTTCCACTAAGCCACGTCGCTCGGCCCAGGTCACACAGCAGACAAGCGGATCGCCGGGGATTAGAACCCATCACTTTCTAACTCCCGGGATGCAAAACACTGCGCTAAGCGCTTGGGAGAATGCAACGGAACAGAGGGGGTAGAGACGCTTCCTGCCGCCCAAAAAGCTTACGTTTGAGAGAGGAATTTATGGTCTAGAGTTGAAACAACCGACGCTGATATGGAAAAACAGATAGAGGACTTCCTGATATGCACCCATCTAAACGACTACCGTCTCGTATCCGCCTCGTCTGCCGTGTGACCTTGGGCCAGTCACGTAACTTCTCTGTGCCTCCAGGATCTCATCTGTAAAATGGGGATTAAGATTATAAACTCCATGAGGAACATGGACTGTGTCCAAACCTGATCACCTCGTATCTACCCCGGCACTTAGAACGGTGCCTGGCACGCAGTAGGCGCTTTAACCGATACGATTAAAAAAATACGTGAATTGACATTAGAGATGAGACCGCAAGCCCGTCAGTAGGCAGGGATTGTCTCCATATGTTGCCAAATTGTAATAATGTTGGTATTTGTTAAGCGCTCACTATGTGCGGAGCACTGTTCTAAGCGTTGGGGTAGACACAGGGGAATCAGGTCGTCCCACGTGGGGCTCCCGGTCTTCATCCCCATTTTACAGATGAGGGAACTGAGGCCCAGAGAAGTGAAGTGACTCGCCCACAGTCACACAGCTAAGTGACAGAGCCGGCTATAAAAATGTCTTCGATATTCTACTGAAACCCCATCTCCTCCGGGAAGCTTTCCCCAACTAATTTCTCATCTACCCACCGTCGTCTCCCTTCTTTCTGCAAATAACCCACGTTCAGGGGTCCATACGCCCTAATCGATTCGATACTCACTCCCACCCCCCGAGCCCGTGAGTATATATTTTTATTCCCTGTGGCTTTCCTTATCTGTAATTTATTGTGACATCGGTGTCCCCTAGTAGATTGTAAGCTCCTTGAAGGCAGATATCGTGCCTACCCACACTATATTACTCTTCTAAGAGCTCAGTACAGCACTCTGCACATAGTGAGCACTCAATAGATGTCATCGGTCGAGTGACTGACTGATTTGTGGTATTTATCGAGTGCTTACTATATACCCCGAATCTACCCCGGCGCTTAGAACGGTGCTCTGCACATAGTGAGCGCTTAACAAATACCAACATCATTATACGCAGAGCACTCTACTAAGAATCTGGGCAAACAAAATACAACAGAATCAGTGGAAACGTTCACTACCCATAACGAGCTTACAGAATAGAGGAGGAGTTGGATATTAATAGAAATAAATAATGCGTAATACATAGCCTGTTATGGGTAGGGAATGTGTCTGCCACATTCATTCGTTCAGTCGTATTTACTGAGCGCTTGCTGTGCGCAGAGCACTGCACTAAGCTCTCGGAAAGTACGATTCGGCAACAGATGGAGACAATAATAATAATAATAATGTTGGTATCTGTTAAGCGCTTACTGTGTGCCGAGCACCGTTCTAAGCGCTGGGGTAGACGCAGGGGAATCAGGTTGTCCCACGTGGGGCTCACGGTCTTAATCCCCATTTTACAGATGAGGGAACTGAGGCACGGAGAAGCCAAGCGACTTGCCCACAGTCACAATCCCTACCCGGCAACGGGCTCACAGTAAAGAAAAGGTCTAGAAGAAGGTTTAGTGTTTTGGTGCACTCTCCCATGCGTTCCGCACAGAGTAAGCGCTCGACAAATGTAATCGATCGACTGACGTACTCGAAAGATACGGACATAAATGTTGTGGGGTTGGGGTGAAAATCAAACATCCAGAGGTCACCAATCCTGGTGCACAGATGATGCAGAAAGAAGACGGAGAGCTGGGAAGAAGAAGGCTTAATCCGGGAAGGCCTCTTGGAGGAGACGTGACCTAAATGAGCCCGTCAAACGGCGGGGACCGTCTCTATCTGTTGCCGACTTCTTCATTCCAAGCGCTTAGTACGGTGCTCTGCGCATAGTAAGCGCTCAATAAATACTACTGAAATAAGATTTTGAAGGTGGAGAGAGCGGCGGTCTGGCGCACATGGAGCGGGAGGGAGCTCCAAGCTAGGAGGAGGACGAGGGAAAGGGGTCGGCGGCGAAATAGACAAGATCGGGGCAGAGGGGGGTATACATTCAGTAGTATTTACTGAGCGCTTACTATGTGCTGAGCACTGTACTAAGCGCTCGGAATGAACAAGTCGGCAACAGATAGAGACGGTCCCCGCTGGCGCTAGAGGAGAGAGGAGTGTGTGGGCTGGGCAGGAGTGGATTGGTGAGGAAGGATAGAGGAGACCACAGCCTGGAGTCGCCGCAAGAAGTAGACTGATAATAATAATAAGGTTGGTATTCGTTAAGCGCTTACTATGTGCCGAGCACTGTTCTAAGCGCTGGGGGAGATACAGGGGAATCGGGTCGACCCACGTGAGGCCCACGGTTAATCCCCATTTTACGGATGCCGGAGCCGCCGCCGAGACTGTTCGACTCTGACTCACGGGGAGCCTGAAATTCTGCTCCTCGAGTCACTGAACGGCACGGCTCCGTTGGTTTTAATTTTCCAGAGTTATCCTTGTCCTCGTCTTTGGGGTTGTTTCGTGTTTTCATTTTCATCTCTCCCGATGGGCGTGTTGTCGGTCTCCTCTCCCTTCCTTGTTCTTAGCCTCTGAACTTCTCTGGGGTCAGAGAGTGTTGAATTGTCCTCAGCGGAGCCCGGTGGAAAGAGCGCCGGCCTGACAGTCTACGGATCTGGGTTCCAATGCCAGCTCCATCACTTTGGGCGAGTGGGTCTGGCAATCAAATTGATTGAGCGCTTACTGCGTGCGCAGAGCACTGTGCTAAGTGTTTCGGAGAGGACAGTAGAACAAAATAGACACATCCCCGCCCACAGGTTTAGAGCCTCGGTGGGGGGGGATAGACATTAGTCACTTAACTTCTCTGGGCCTCAGTTCCCTCAAGCAGCATGGCTCGGTGGAAACAGCGCGGGCTTGGGAGTCGGAGGTCATGAGTTCGAATCCCAGATCTGCCACTTAGCTGTGTGACTGCGGGCGAGTCACTTCACTTCTCTGGGCCTCAGTTCCCTCATCTGTAAAATGGGGATTAAGACCGGGAGCCCCACGTGGGACGACCTGATTCCCCTGTGTCTACCCCAGCGCTTAGAACAGTGCTCTGCACACAGTAAGCGCTTAACAGATCCCAACGTCATTAACAGTATTAGGTCGTGAGTTCTAATCCCAGTTCCACCACTTGTCAGCGGTGTGACCGTGGGCAAGTCACTTCACTGCTCTGTGCCTCCGTTACCTCATCTGGAAAATGGGGATTAAGGCTGTGAGCCCCTCGTGGGACAACCCGATAACCTCGTATCTATCCCAGCGCGTAGAGCAGTGCGTGGCACATAGTAAGCGCATAACAAATGCCACCATTATTATTATTACAAAAGTATTAAACAGCCTGATTAATTTGCGTTTAGCCCAGCACTTAGTTCAGTGTTTAACACATAGCAAGCCCTTAACAAATACTCTTAAAATGAAATTGTACTCCCTCAAGCTTTAGTACTGTGCTCTCTACACCGTAAGTGCTCAATAAATACCACTGATTAACTGATTGAATGATCGATCGATAGGTTCGGAGCCTCGAAGAGAGCCTTTGCGGAAGCTGACGAGAGCTCTATACCGTGATGACTTCCGGCTTACCGCCACAGACGGAGTGAGGTAACGATAGCGCATCCCAGGGTCGTACTGATTCAAGGTCTGCGAAGCAGCGTGGCCTACTAGTTGGACCGTGGAAGTCAGAAGGCCCTGGGTTCTAATCCCGGCTCCGCCACTTGTCTGCTGTGTGACCTTGGGTAAGTCACTTCACTTTTAGTTACCGCAACTGGAAAGATGGGGATTAAGAATGTGAGCCCCACACGGGACAACCTGATTACTTTGTATCTACCCCAGTGCTTAGAACAGTGCTTGGCACATAGGGAAAAAAAGGGTCCACAGCACAGCAACATTCTGGTAGTGCCAAACATTTCTAGTTCCGTGCGATCCAGAAGGCCACAGAAGGCAGGTCTTTTGCTCAGTTCCCCCTCCCTTCCGCGTCACCTCGACTTGCTCCCTTTGCTCCTCCACCCTCTCTCCGCCCCGCAGCACTTAGGTATATATTCATTCAGTCGTGCAGACCACCGTACTAAGCGCTTGGGAAGTGCGATTCGGCAAGAAATAGAGACAATCCCTGCCCGCAACGGGCTCACGGTCTAGAACGAAAATATACATAATTCTATTTATTTATATTGGTGCCTGTTTACTTGTTTTGATGTCTGTCGTCCCCCCACCGCTAGATTAGAAGGCCGGCGTGGGCAGGGATTGTCTCTCTGCACCGCCGAACTGTCCTTTCCAAGTGCTTAATGCGGTGGTCTGCACACAGTAAGCGCTCCGTAAATATGAGTGAATGACTGAATCAACTTATTGAGCGCTTACTGTGTGCAGAGCCCTGTACTAAGGATAATTGGTAATTATATTTAATGATCGATTAAGCTGTTGTTATTAAATGAATAATAAATTTATTCTTTATAATATAAATAAATGATTATTAAATAAATTAAGTTAAATAAATAATCAAGTAATTAATTGACTAATACTAATTTATACTAATACTAATACCAATACTCCCCCCGATTAGACCGTGAGCCCATCAAAGGGCAGGGACCGTCTCTATCTGTTACCGATTTGTCCAAACCAAGCGCTTAGCACGGTGCTCTGCACATAGTAAGCGCTCAATAAATACTATTGAATGAATGAATGAATACTAATCACTTGAAACCCAGCCTTAGACCCCAGCCTCAGAATCCTTTCATCCCTTTTCGTGTCATCGGCTTAGTGCTTATTTTGTACCGACACTGTACTAACTGCTCAAAGACCGGCCTTGATAATAATAACGATGGCATCTATTGAGCGCTTACTATGTGCCAAGCACTGTTTTAAGCACTTGGGTAGATACAAGGTAATCAGGTTGTCCCACGTGGGGCTCACAGTCTTAGTTCCCCTTTGACAGAAGCGGGAACTAAGGCATAGAGAGCCGAAGTAACTTGCCCAAAGTCACCCAGCTGACAAGTGGCGGAGCCAGGATTAGAACCCACGACCTCTGACTCCCAAGCCCGGGCTCTTTCCACCAAGGCGCGCTGGTTTCAGTTAAGCATTTACTCTGTGTCGAGCCCTGTTCTAGGCTCTGGGGGAGACCCAAGTTAATCAGGTTGGACACAGTCCCTGTCCCACCTGGGACTCACAGTCTAAGTAGGAGGGAGAAGAGGGATTGGATTCCCATTTCACAGATGAGAAACGTGTGACAGAGACTTGCCCGAGTTGCTTCAGATCACGCAGCAAGAAATTAACAGAGCCGGGACGATGACCTAAAGTCCTCCGACTCCCAGTGCTGGGTTTCTGGGCCCTACTGGAGTTCCAACCCCTCTCAGAATGGCACCCGGAGAGTTCCCAGTCCTCTACCAGTCTCGGCTACGGGCGGGAGAGTCGAGCGGAGGCCCGTCCGGCCCATTCCCGGCTCGGCCGGTGGCTAGCGAGGGGCAGGCCGTCGGCCACGGGTCAAAACCCCCCCGTGCTGGGCGGCGGCGGCCCGGGAGAGAGTCGAGGGCGGAGACGCGGATTGCGCGGAAGGAGGAAAAGGTCGACCTCTTCCGTATTTTTCCCAAGAAAACTCTATGGATCCACTACCAGAACGACCGCAGATGGAGATGAGAAGAGATCCCGGGAGAGACGCGTCCATGGGGTAGCTATGGGTCGGAGATGACTCGAATTCGCCGGAGAAAGCTAAAATTCCGGCCCGACTAAAGTCACATCTCCTCCAGGAGGCCTTCCCAGATTAACCGCCTCTCATATCCCCATCTCGTCTCTCTTCAGGGTCGCCTAAGCACGCGGGACCCTAAACCCTTAACTGGTTGTCCCGCCTCCTTTCCCCACCCCTTCCCTCTCAGCGCCCCTTCGATGCTCCTAACTGAGTGTCCCGAGGGACCCTCAAACATGTCCACACGTCCGATTAGACGGTAATCATGTAATCAAACGTGTCCCATTAGACCGTAAGCCCGTCAAAGGGCAGGGACTGTCTCTATCTGCTAGCGATTTGTCCATTCCAAGCGCTTAGTCCAGTGCTCTGCACATAGTAAGCGCTCAATCAATACTATTGAATGAACGAATACCAATTCTGTTACGTTTTGCTCTGCCGAACGCTCAGTACATTGCTCCGCATGCAGTAAGCGCTTCAGGGGAAGCAGCGCGGCTCAGTGGAAAAGAGCCTGGGTTTCGGTGTCAGAGGTCATGAGTTCGACTCCCGCCTCTGCCACTTGGCAGCTGTGGGACTGTGGGCGAGTCACTTCACTTCTCCGGGCCTCACTTAGCTCATCTGTAAAAGGGGGATTAACTGTGAGCCTCACGCGGGACCACCTGATGACCCCCGTATCTACCCCGGCGCTTAGGACGGCGCTCTGCACACAGTAAGCGCTTAACAGACACCAACGTTATTAAAGCACTCAATACGTAACACTTCTCCTATCTGTGATTTGCTTTAAGGTCTGTCTTCTCCACTAGAGTGTAATTTCCCTGGAAGGCGGAGACGATATCCGCCAGCTCTATTGTACCGTACTCCGGCAGGCGTTCAGTACCGTGATCTGCACACGGTAAGCGCTCGATTAATAGGACCGATGGATCGATTCATCTCCGGTCCCTGAGTTGACCGGCGTTTTGCTCAAGAAGAACCAGTCCGTTTCAGTTTTCCTCCGGGAACAGTCTGTTCACCCTGATTTCCACCGACGCCTCATCGGTGCCACGTTTGATTTGGTCTTCAAGGCGTTCCTTCTGCCCTGCCGATAAACCCAGCGAGCCTTTACGCTAGACTATTTTCACCGGACAAGGGAATACAGAAACAGCGAGGTAATCCTCTCTCTCAACTCCACATTCGTCTGGCCTTTCTCAGAGTACTGTGTCCGGCTTCGAGCACGAGATCTCAGAGAGGCGTGGAGAATTCGAAAATCCGGCGATGAAATGATGATGAGATTGGACAGAGACCATTGGAAAGACTGAAGAAGTTGTAATTGTTTACCCTGGAGAAGAAAACAACGCTGACAGGAGACTTAATGGCATTCTTTAAGAAAATAGATATTATAAAGGGAAGACTGATGCGCGGCTATTTTCTACTCAGGCTGAGATTAGGTCCGAAAAGAACGAGTTTTAAATGACAACAAGGGGGTTTGGAAATTAAGAACTTCCTGCTTGGAGAGCATGAGGCTCTGGAAAACTTTAATAAAGGCAGTTGCGGAATCCGCTTCTATTAACCTCAATCAATCACGGAGATTTCTCACGATAGACCCCTCCGGCTCGGGTCTACATGGGGGAGATAGGTTTTCTGATGGGGCTTCTTCAACCAGCACGTGGGTTTGGTCTGAATCCGCCCGGCGGCAATCCTAACTTTGGCTTCCTAATAAGCGCCTAATGAGTAGCGGAGTTGTTATTCTCATTTTGCTGTTAAAAAACTCTCGGGTTTGGGGTTTTGTGCCGGGTTTGAGCCCTATACAAAGTCGGCTTTTATTCATTCACTCATTCAATGGTATTTATTGAGCGCTTACTATGTGCAGAGCACTGTACTAAGCGCTTGGAATGTACAAGTCGGCAACAGATAGAGACGGTCCCCGCCCTTTGACGGGCTTACGGTCTAATCGGAGAAGCAGCGCGGCTCAGTGAGAAGAGCGTGGGCTTCGGAATCAGAGGTCATGGGTTCGGCTTCCGGCTCTGCCTCTTGTCAGCTGTGTGACTGTGGGCGAGTCCCTTCACTTCTCTGTGCCTCAGTCACCTCATCTGTAAAATGAGGATTATCTGTGAGCCCCACGTGGGACAAACCGATGACCCTGGATCTGCCCCAGCGCTCAGAACAGCGCTCTGCGCATAGTAAGCGCTTAACGAATGCCAACATTATTAAACGGGGGAGACAGGCAGACAAGAACAATGGCAATAAATAGAGTCAAGGGGAAGAACGTCTCGTGAAAACAATGGCAAATATATAGAATCAGGGTGACGTACATCTCATTCAACAAAATAAATAGGGCGATGAAGATCTATACAGTCGAGCGGACGAGTACGGTGCCGAAGGGGTGGGACGGGAGAGGGGGAGGAGCAGAGGGAAAGGGGGGAGAAGAGGGTTCAGCTGCGGAGAGGTGAAGGCCGGGGGGATTTCTGTGGTGTTTAAGGTAGAACCTTGCCCAGCTGCAGAAGGATGGATTAAGAGAGCTCTTGAGGCGGGTTCCAGGGAGAGAATTCTTCTGCTCGAGAGAACTGTCCAATCTCGATTCTCCTGCTCAATCCGCTTGCTCACTTTGCCTACGCTGTGTGACTCCGGGCAAGTCACTTAACTTCTCTGTGCCTCAGTTCCCTCATCTGTAAAATGGGGATGAAGATGGTGAGCCCCACGTGGGACCACCTGATTCCCCTGCGTCATCCCCAGCGCTTAGAACAGTGCTCTGCACATAGTGAGCGCTCAACAAATACCACCATCATTATTGTTATTATTACTCCTGGAAGCGGGAAAAGTCCAGAGCAAAAGCGATTCGCAGAGAAGCCCCGGGAGACGGAAGCAGCGTGGCGTAGTGGATAGAGCCCGGGCCTGGGAGTCGCAAGGTCACGGGTTCTGATCCCAGCCCTGGCACGCGAATGCCGTGTGACCTTGGGCGAGTCACTTTACTTCTCGGTGCCTCAGTTTACTCATCTGTAAAATGGGGATTGAGACGGGGAGCCCCACGTGGGACGGGGAATGTGTCCAACCCGATTTGCCTGTATCCATCCCAACGCTTAGAAGACTCCCTGGCACACAGTCAGTGCTAAACAAATATCACAATTATTATTATTATTATTATTATTCTGGAATTCTTAGGAGACAGGGGTAGGCAGAGCTGGGGAAATGAGAAGCTTGAACAAGCCGCTTTAAGCGGGTGCTCAGATGAGGGAGGCCATCCATTTGGCCTCAAAATAAGTTAATCTGGTCAACTGATTTGGAAATATTGGGAGCAGGGAAGGAGGATTACGCTAAGAGCAGTCACTTAGGTTGAAATTCCTTGTCTTTGCTTTGAAGCTCTAGCTAAACCTTGAGCCGCTCGTGGGCTTTCTGGATTTTCCGGAATTTGTGGTGGCCCTGCATCTTTGCCTCTCAGTTAATTTTTTGTAATGCATTTCTTAGGTCTTTGCCACCTCTGTGCCAAGCCCCGTGCTAAGCACCGGGATCAATTCAAGATCCTCGGGCCACACACAGAGTCCCTCTTCCACACAGGGCTCAAGATCCAAGAGGAAGACTAAACGCATTATTTATCCCTGTTTTCCAGATGAGGAAAACCGAAACGCAGAGCGGTTAAGTGACTCAGCAGGGGAGAGGCAGAGTCGGACCGCACTGGCCATCGTTTCCTGACTCGAGCCCATCAGTCGATTGTATTTATCGAGCTCCTTCTGTGGGCAGAACATTTTACTGAGCAGTTGGGAGGGTGCATGAGAAGAATATAATAGAGGTGGTAGACCCAGCCTCTTCCTCGCAATGAGCTTATCGGTCATATTTATTGAGCGCTCACCGTGTGCAGGGCACCGTTCTACGTGCTTGGGGGAGTTCATTATAACAATATAACAGACACATTCCCTGCCCACAACTTGCTTACAGTCCAGAGAGGGAGATGGATATGAATGTACATGAATCAAGTACAGATTTGGACCCTCCCAGTCCTGTTCTCTCTCCGCCCGACCGCGTGACGCCCTCATCGGCCCACTGCTGTCAAGGAAAGGTACCTCTCCCTAAAAACGACTCATAAACCCGGCACCTTCCCCGGGTTCCACAAACACAGCCGGCACATCACCGACACCCGACGGAAAAGCCCCGGCCACTCCCCAGAGCGGTTTCCTCCAAAGACAACTTCCCGACCCGGAGTCCTTTCTGCCCTCCCTCGGGCTGTAGATCGGTTGGGACCAAAGAAGAAGTCAGCGGAGCAAAGGAGAACTTTAAGACCCATCAGAAAAAGCGCTTTCGAGCGAAAATCCCTCAGACTTTACCCTTCCCTCTGCCCTAGACGGACAGAGATGATCACAGATCCTGCATCGAGCCGGTCTTCGGGCTGTTTGTGCGATTGTCGGCCCCCCGGCCCCGTGCGTGCTTTAAAGCTGCTCTGAATAAACATTCCTTTTTCTGAGTAGAGACGGTCCGGCTCCCCCGCCCTCCGGCCCCCGCTACCCTCCCCGAGCTTTGGGGAGAGCCGGGCCTCGCAAACAACCTAAGCCCGGGGCTCGCTGTTCTGCCAGGCCGTCGGCCCTTCCAGGACTTGGTTTGCACACTTGGCTCTCACTTCAATGAGCCACACTGGAGCGGGCAGCGAGAAGGCTTTCGCTCCTGAAAAATATTAGAGCGCTTTGTTGTCGGGCGTCGAGCTGAGACGTCGGGGTTCCCGGTCGTGAGACGGAATAACTGACCGGATTGGAACGGCCGTTTATCGGGTCGTGATTTAAACCCCCCCCTCACACCCACACACACCGACACCCCCGGGCCCTAAGTACGATAGGGCCATCACCTCTCTCGAATTTTGCTTTGGTAAATAATCTGCCATGTTGCCGTGATTCATCAAACCCCCTTTTGCCGCGCATAACCGGTCGGCTCTTGTTTACACATCGCCACGGCGCATAACTCTTAATGGGCCAAAGAAAAGACACAGAGCTAACATTTACTCATTACATCCACACACGGTGTACAAAGAAAAACAGCCTGCCCACCCCTCAGAAAGGAGGACACATAAATTTTGACAGGAAAAAATATTTCAGGGGGAGGTTCGCTTTTTTTTTCAATGGCTGGCGACAATGGCGATTTTATCTAATCATCCCCCTTTTCGACTTATCGCCATTCCGTCCCCTCCTTCCTACCGCCCCCTGAGAACTGTGACTAGGTTGAATCCTTCTGAAGGGAAGGTTTATCCTTGATAAGGAGGCTTAGTTTGCTTCTAGGTGGGGAGGATGTTTGGTGGCCATTTGGTTTTCGAGGGAGAGATAGGAGACGCTGTGAAATCGGAGTCTTTGGAATGGTGAGGAAGGGATAAGAAACTCCACCCGAAATCGGCTGAGACGCACTGCCCCGAAGTAACATCTTCGTCTTCACTCTATCGCCTCCTCAATGGATTTCCAAGTGTTTTGTCACCGCCCCCGGAGAGGTAGATAACGCAAAAAGAATTTTATCAGTTTTGCGGCCATGGCTTCCGCTTCCTCCTCCGAGGGGTCGGCTTCGGCCTCGGACATTTGAAGGGCGGAGGAAAAGCCGTCACCCCTTCCTGTTCGCCGTCACCCCATTGTGCAATGGGACCATCATCTTCCTTCCCTGGAAACTTGTTAACGTTGGCACCGGGCACTTCAAAATGTCAAAAACGCGTGTCGTTTACGTAGCGTCATAGCCTAGTGGAAAGAGCGCGGGCCTGGGAGTCCGAGGCCCTGGGTTCTAATGCGGGCTCCGACTCTCGTCTGCTGTGTGACTTTGGGCAAGTCGCTTGACTTCCCTGTGCCTCAGCTCCCTCATCTATAAAATGGGGATTAAGATATGATTCTCCAAGTGGGACAGGGACTGGGTCCTACCTAATTAGCTTGTATCTACTCCAGTGCTTAGGACAATGCTCAGAAATTAGTAAGTGCTTAAAAATACCATAAAAATACATATATTTATACCTATATAAATATATGTAGATGGGAAACAGAAGAGCACCTGGGAAGCAGCATCGTGTAGTGGATACAGCATGGGCCTGGGAATCAGAAGGTCGCTCACCGTGGTCAGGGATTGTCCCTCTTTATTGCTGTCCCGTACTTTCCCAAGTGCTTAGTACAGCGCTCTGCACCCAGTAAGCGCTTAATAAATACCACTGAATGAATGAATGTGTTCTAATCCTGACACTGCCACGTGTCTGCTGTGCGACCTTGGGCAAGTCACTTCACCTCTCTGGGCCTCAGTTACTTCATCTGTAAAACGGGGATTAAGACTGGGAGCCCCAGGTTCATTCATTCAATTCATTCGATCATATTTACTGAGCGCTAACCGTATGCAGAGCACTGTACTAAGCGCTCGGGAAGTACAATTAGGCAACAGAGACATCCCTACCCAACGACGGCCTCACAAACTAGAAGGGGGGAGACAGACAACGAAACGAGTAAACAGACATCAATAGCATCAATATAAATGAATACAATTACAGATACATACACACCATTAATAAAATAAATAGAACAATAAATATGTGCATATATACACAAGTGCTGTGGGACAGGGAGGGTGGGGTAGACTGGGCCCAGCCCGGCCAGGAACCTAGACGCCACCCAACCCTGCAGATCCAAAAAGCTCTTACTCGTCTGTGTGCATAGCACTGTACTAAGTGTATGGGAGAGTATAACAGGCATGGTAATAATAATAATAAATTGTGGTATTTGTTATACACTTCCTATGTGCCAGGCTCTGTTCTAAGCGCTGGGGTGGATACAAGCAAATTGAGGTGGATACAAACCCTATCCCTTGCGAGGCTAACAGTTTCAATCCTCCTTTTCCAGGACTGAGGCCCAGAGAAGTGAAGTGACTCGCGCAAGGACGCCCAGCACACTAGTGGTGGAGCCAGAATTAGAACCCAGGCCTGTCTGACTCTCTGGCCTGTGCTCTAATCAGTAGGTAGACATATTCCTTGCCCACAGTGAGCTTAAAGCCGAGAGGGAGAGATGGACATTAAGGGAAATAAATTATTTTTGCAAAGAAGGGGTCACGTGCAGCCAGTAATTCCCGCCACTCCACCCCAAGGACAATCACTTGTCCTAAACTCCTGCCCGCCCCCATCGACACCCAAACTCTGAAGCCAATTGCACTTATTGAGCACTTCCTGTACGCTATACACTGTACTAAGGGCTTGGGAGAGTACAATGGAACAATGAACACACACACGCCCTGCCCTCAACGAGCTTGCAGTCTGGAGGGGGAGACAGGCATTAATATAAATGAATATATCAATATATTGAATATATTGAACATATCAATATATCGAATTGGCTCAACTGTATATGTTTTCATTACCCTATTTATTTTGTTAATGAAATGTACATCGCCTTGATTCTATTTATTTGCCATCGTTTTAATGAGACGTTCATCCCCTCGATTCTATTTATCGCCATCGTTCTCGTCCGTCCGTCTCCCCCGATCAGACCGTGAGCCCGTCAGAGGGCGGGGACCGTCTCTATCTGTTACCGATTTGTCCATTCCAAGCGCTTAGTACAGTGCTCTGCACATAGTAAGCGTTCGATAAATACTAGTGAATGAATATATCGTATCTGTGTCACTCGCCTCAAGTCCGCACAATTCAGAGGGAAGGGGCCGAGATCCACGGGATCGAATTTGGTCAACGAGCTCCACGTTAAACAAAGTCTTCTACTATTTCTTCTCCTTTCTGGACTGTTCTGACAAGAGCACGATTTTTACCGCTAGCATAATTCTGACAGTTGCAGCTCGAGAGGCCTGGCCTCAGATAGGTATTCAAACGCCGACACCGCCTCCGCTGTAGGAATGTACGCTATGCAATTTTCAAAGCCTAAATGGAACCAAAGTGATGAGAAGCACTGTGGCCTCGTGGACAGAGCACGGGGCTGGGAGTCACAAGGACCTGGGTTCTAATTGCCGCTCTTCCACTTGCCTGCCGTGTGACCTTGGGCAAATCACTTCACTTCTCTGGGCCGCAGTGGCCTCGTCTGAAAAATCAGGATAATGACTGTGTGCCCCATTTGGGATAAGGACCGTGTCCAATCTATCTACCCCAGAGCTTAGAACAGTGCCTGGCACGTAATAAGTGCTTACAAATACCTTTTTTTAAAAAAAGAAAAAAAAAATTCACTTCTACCAAGTCAAAATGATCCAACTCTTGTTCCATGACTTCCCATTACAGGAGTGAGGTTGTCTGCCTCAAAACATTCTTGGAACGCACCGTCTCTTCATCTAGCAAATGCCTCGCCTTTATAATAGTATTAAATGTCTCCCCGAAAGCCACTTTGACAGACCCTACTCTTCCATAAATATTATCTGTTAGTTTAAAGCGAAGAGTAATCTTGTTCAACCCTCAGCTTTTAATCTGATTCATATTTATAATCTGACACATGGAAGATGAAGAGGTCTTGTTCTTAAGCAACCCAAATTGCATTCATCAAATAGCCTTTACATTCTTAGAATGCTTTAATGTTGGCTATCTGCAGTAAGTTAGCTATTACCGTGGAATTCTTACTACACAATGTAATGTTACTTCTACGTTAAACCCTTGAGGGCAGCAGTGCAGTATATATATATATAAATATATATATATATATTTGTATATGACCGGTGGTGCAGCCTAAAGCCCCAAAATGTAGAAAAGAGGGGCCCTTGATCCTCTAAAAATGTGGCTTGGGGGAGATTCTTGCCAGCAGGTTTTTATTCATTCAATAGTATTTACTGAGCGCATACTATGTGCAGAGCACTGTACTAAGCGCTTGGAATGGACAAATCGGCAACAGATAGAGACGGTCCCTGCCCTCCGACGGGCTTACGGTCTAATCGGGCTGTTTTAGCGGAACAGGTCGGTGTAGGGGGATACTAACAAATGATGCAAATGATGCAATGTAAGAAAAAAATAATAATAATAACCGTGGTATTTGTTAAGTGCTTACTGTGTGCCAGGCACTATACTAAGCGCCGGGGTGGATCCAAGCAAATCGGGATGGATACAGTCCCTGTCCCACGTGGGGCTCCGGTTCTCAATCCCTATTTTCTAGAGAAGGGAACTAAGGCCCAGGTGGAAAGTCATGGGTTCTAATCCCAGCTCTGCCACTTGTCTGCTGTGTGGCCTTGAGAAATTCACTTTTCTGGGCATCTGTTCCCTCATCTGCGAAATGGGGAGGAAGACGGTGAACCTTATGTGGAACAGGGTCTGTGTTCAACTGGATTTACTTGTAATTATAATGATGGTATTTGTTAAGTTCTTACTATGCGCCAGGCACCGTACTAAACACTGGGGTGGGTCCAAGCAAATCAAGTTGGACTCATTCCCTGTCCCACGCGGAGCTCACAGTCTCAGTCCCCATTTTACAGATGAGGGAACTGAGGCACAGAGAAGTCAAGTGCCCAAGGTCACAGGAGACAAGTGGCGGAACCGGGCTTAGAACCCGGCCTGCCAGGCCTGTGCCGTGTCTGCCGCACCATGCTGCTTCTCATATCCATCCCAGGGCTTAGTACAGTCCCTGGAACATAGTAAGTGCCTAACGAATACCATAATTATTATTCTCATTGCAGCTGTAAGACTTGGATCACAACGAAAATCCCCAAACCTGATCCTTGAGCAGCTCCACCAGAAACCATCTGTGGGCCATAGTCAGTAATCAATTGAAGGCGTTTACTGAGCACTGACGGTGTGCAGAGCAATGTACTAACCACAGAGAACGGCACAATAAAACAGAATTGGTAGACACCTTCCCGGCTCGCAACAAACCTGCAGTCTGGAGGGTCAGATGGCAAGACGGGATTATGAACGGTGAAGTTCTGGAGTGTAGGCGGTGAAGCTCTGCGTGGGACATTCATTCAGTCATATTTATTGAGCATTTCCCGAGTGCAGAGCGTTGGACTAAACCCTTGGGAGAGTACGACGTAACAACCCTTGGGACAGTACGTTACGGCCTAACGTATCCCGCCTCTGCCACCCGTCAGCTGTGGGACTGTGGCAGGTCACTTAACCTCTCTGTGCCTCAGTTCTGTAAAATGGGGACTGAGACTGTGAGCCTCACGTGGGACAACCTGATTAACCTGTATCTCCCCCAGCGCTTAGGACGGTGCTCTGCACATAGTAACAAATACCAATTTACCAGCTTACCAGCTTAAATACCAACATTATTATTATTATTATTCTCCGTGCCTCAGTTACCTCATCTGTAAAATGGGGATAAAGCTTGTGAGCCTCACATGGGACAACCCGGTTACCCTGTAAATCTACCCCAGTACTTAGAACAGTGCTCTGCACAGAGTAGGCACTTAAATACCAAACAAATACCAACATAATAAACGGACACATTCCCTGTCCACGAATGAGAGGGGAATGAAAGGCCGCGGGATAAGCAAACAATGGCTGAAATTGGGAAACTGAAGCAAGAAAGGCAGCTGAAATGTTTTAAGGACATAGTAAACTCACGTATCGGGCGATGTTGCAGTCCGGTTGAAAGCAGGGAGTCATCTGATGAGGTCAGACCATCGTGATGCACTGCTGGCAAGAAAGGAGTTTTGGAGTGTTTGGGTTTCGTTGTTGTTGTTGTTGTTGTTGTGTTTGAGCTAAAGCTTTGTAAAGAACAAGACCAAACTAGCTCATTTCCCCCCTTCAAAGCCCTTCCGAAAGCTCACCTCCTCCAGGAGGTCTTCCCAGACTAAGCCTCCCTTTTCCTCTGCTCCCCATTCCCTCCCCATCGCCCTGACTCCCTCCCTCTGCTTTACCCCCCTTCCTCTCTCCACAGCATTTGTACATAGATGTACATACTTATCATTCCATTTATTTTATTAATGATGTGTATATATCTATAATTCTATTTATTTATATTGATGCTATCGATGTCTGTGTACTTGTATCGACGTCTGCCTAGATCGTGAGCCCGTTGTTGGGTAGGGATTGTCCCTGTCTGTCGCCGAACTGTTCTCAGAGGCAAGAGCCCGGGCTTGGGAGTCACAAGTCATGGGTTCAAATCCCAGCTCAGCCACTTGTCAGCTGCGTGACTGAGGGCAAGTCACTTCACTGGGCCTCAGTTACCTCATCTGGAAAATGGGGGTTAAGACTGTGAGCCTCACGTGGGACAACCTGATCACCCTGTATCCACCCCGGCGCTCAGAACGGTGCTCCGCACATGGTAAGCACTTAAATACCAACGCTATTATTAGTACAGTGCTCTGCACACAGTGAGCACTCAGTATATAGGATTGAATGAAAGGTCCCTACAAGGAGCAGAGAAAGGAGGGCTCCAGCTCTCTACATCTCCTCCAAGAAGCCTTCCATGACTAAGCCCTCAATTCCTCTTCTCCCACTCCCGTCCGTGTTGCTCTTGCGTTGGATTTGCCCTCTTTTTTCACCCTTCCCTCAGCCCCACAGCCCTTATGTCCATATCCATAATTTATTTAGTCATATTATTGTCCCCCTCTAGACTGAAACACGTTGCGGGCATGGAACCTCTCTACCAACTGTTACATTGTACTCTCCCAAGCCCTTTAGTACAGTCTCTGCACACTGTAAGCACTCAGTGAATACCATGGATTGATTGAGTGATTGATTCTGGAGGAACGGTGGGTAGGAAACTATACAGGTGGTGTTGGGTGGAGAGATAGAGAGAGGGAGGGAAGAAAAAGGGAAATGCTTAATACAGTTCCTGGCACGTAGTAAACACTTAACTACCATAAAATTATTATTATTATTGTCATTAAAAAGAGAAAAAGGAGCCATCTGGCAATACCAGGTCCTTGGAAGACCGGGTTGCTCTGGCCTTTTTCCATAGCTTGAATCGTTCATTCATAATAATGTTGGTATCTGTTAAGCGCTTAACTATGTGCGGAGCACTGTTCTAAGCGCTGGGGTAGACACAGGGGAATCAGGTTGTCCCACGTGGGGCTCACGGTCTTCATCCTCATTTTACAGATGAGGGAACTGAGGCACAGAGAAGTTAAGTGACTTGCCCACAGTCACACAGTCACACAGCTGAGAAGTGGCAGAGCTGGGATTCATTCATTCATTCATTCATTCATTTGATCGTATAGAGAAGCAGCGTGGCTCAGTGGAAAGAGCCCGGGCTTGGGAGTCAGAGGTCATGAGTTCGAATCCCAGCTCTGCCACTTGGCAGCTGGGTGACCGTGGGCAAGTCACTTCACTTCTCTGGGCCTCAGTTCCCTCATCTGTAAAATGGGGGATTAAGACTGTGAGCCCCACGTGGGACAAGCCGATTCCCCTCTGTCTATCCCAGCGCTTGGAACAGTGCTCGGCACATAGTAAGCGCTTAACAAATACCAACATTATTATTATTATTATTAAAATCCCTGCGACACCACTTGTCTGCTGTATGACCTCGGGCAAGTCACTGTTGTGCAACTTCTCTGGGCCTCGGTTCCCTCATCTGTAAAAGAATGAGCTCCACGTGGGACATGGCCTGTGTCTAACCTGATTAGCTTATATCTACCCCAGCGCTTTTCCTCTCAGGGTGGCACCTAAAGAGTTTCCAGTCCTCTACCGGTCTCGACCACGGGAGGGAGAGTCAGGCAGAGGCCCGTCCGTTCCATTCCTAGCTTGGGCCGTGGCTAGCGAGTGGCGGGCCGTCGGCTACGAGTCGAAACTCCCCCGTGCCGGGCAGCGGCGACACGGGAGAGGCACGAGGGCAGAGACTCAGGTTTCCTACGTGGAAGAGGGCAATGGTCAACCACTTCTGGATTTTGACCAAGAAAACTCTGTAGATCCACTACCATCAACGATTGCCTATGGAGAGCGGGGCGTTCTGGGGGAGACGTATCCCCGGAGTCGCTACGGCTCGGACCCAACTCGACAGCGTAAGACAACGACAGCAACCCCAGCGCTTACTACAGCTCCTGGAACGTAGTGAGCGCTTAAATTCCATTTTAAAACAAAATTCTAGTTTTCCTAGAGGGTGGGAAGTGAAGGATAAGAAGCACATTCCCTGCCTACAAAGAGCTTAGGCTTGCTTTAAAATATCTAGTCCTGATTAATTTGTATGTATCCCAGCACTTATAGTGCTTGGCACATAATAAGTGCTCAACACATATTCATGCGTCCGTTTAAATGTATTTATTAAGCACTTACTGTGTGTAGAGCAGTGTACTAAGCGCTTGGGAGAGTACCATACGACAATAAACGGTGACATTCCCCGCCCACAGCAAGCTCACAGTCTAGAATAATCATTTGTGAAGATGGCACTTCTGATTATACTCTCCCAAGCTTTTTAATACAGTGTTTAATGCGATAAGCGTTTGATACAACCCAATATCTGTTAGATTGATGAGAGCCTATCCAGGCTGCCAAGATCACCGAGTGGCTGATATTCCCTCCCACATCATTTGCCCCCAAACTAAGCTTCTGCCCGAGGCAGAGCCCGTTCTTCCCCGGCTCACCTCCTGGAATCGCGATATCCCAAACGTTCAATCGATGGTATTTATCGAGAATTTATTATGTAGAGAGCACTGTACTAGGCGTTTGGGACAATGCAATACGACAGATTTGGTAGACATATATTCCCCGCCCACGACGAGCATACGGTCGAGAGGGCTCTGCGTTCTGGATTTACTATCAAAGGCACAGCATCGTGAGCAGTTTCAGTTTAGGGAGATGTTTGGAAAGCGGCACGACCTAGTGAAATGGTTGCTAGTCAGAGGACCTGGATTCATTCATTCAAAAGTATAGTATAGGTCATGGGTTCGAATCCCCGCTCTGTCACTTGTCAGCTGTGTGACTGTGGGCTAGTCACTTCACTTCTCTGTGCCTCAGTTCCCTCATCTGTAAAATGGGGATGAAGACTGTGAGCCTCACGTGGGACAACCTGATTACCCTGTATCTCCCCCAGCGCTTAGAACAGTGCTCTGCACATAGTGAGCGCTTAACAAATATCAACATTATTATTTTCAATAGTATTTATTGAGAGCTTACTATGTACAGAGCACTGTACTGAGCGCTTGGAATGGACAAATCGGTAACAGATAGAGACGGTCCCTGCCCTTTGACGGGCTCACGGTCTGATCGGGGGAGACGGACGGACGAGAACGATGGCGATAAATAGAATCGAGGGGGTGGATGAACATCTCATTAAAACAATAGCAAATAAATAGAATCAAGTTTAAAACAATAGCAAACTTGCTCTGCATCTTTCTTCATCTGTCAAATGGGGATTCAATTCATGTTCTTTCTCTCCCTCAGCGCGTGAGTGGGACAGGGACTGTGCCCCATCTGCTAATAGTGTATCTATTGAAGCATTCAGCACAGTGCTCGGCACACAGTGTGCACTCACCAAATACCACAGTTATGATTAGGGAGGACAGGTGGTTTGGAAGTGGCAATAGAGGAGGCGGAGGGCGGGAGATGGGAGGGGCAAATTCCTCCATATTCATCCTCGTCTTTTACGCCCTTTTGGTGTTTTACTGTTACATTTCCTCTCATGTGTCTGTTGCCAATCCCCTCTCCCCCTTTTTATTTTGAAAAATAAAAACTGTGTTATTTAAGTGATTACTATGTGCAAGCCACGTTGTTAAGCACCGGGGTAAATGCAAGATAATCAGATCCCACATGGAGTTCACATCGCCAGCCCCGATCCCTCTCCTTCTCCGCCACCTCACATTTCCTCCTGCCTTCGGAACATCTCCACTGGGATGTCCCACCGACACCTTAAACTTAACATGTCCAAAACAGAGCTCCTTATCTCCACACCTAAACCCCATCCTCCCCCTCACTTTTCTGTCACTGTGGACAGGACCACCACCGTCCCTATCTCATAATCCCTATTTGTCGCTGATTCTATTTATCGCCATCGTTCTCGTCCGGCCGTCTCCCCCGATCGGCCCGTAAGCCCGTCAGAGGGCAGGGACCGTCTCTATCTGTTACCGATTTGTACGTTCCAAGCGCTTGGTACGGTGCTCTGCACATAGTAAGCGCTCAATAAATACCATCGAATGAATCAATAAGCCCATAAGCATTATCCTTGATCCTCTCTCTCATTCGACCCACATATCCAATATCACTAAATCCTGTCAGTTCACTCTTCCCAACGTGGCTCAGTGGAAAAAGCACGGACTTTGGAGTCAGAGCTCATGGGTTCGAATCCCCGCTCGGCCACTTGTCAGCTGGGTGACTTTGGGAAAGTCACTCAATTTCTCGGTGCCTCAGTTACCTCATCTATAAAATGGGGATGGAGACCGTGAGCCCCACACAGGGGACAACCCGATTCCCCTGTGTCTACCCCAGCGCTTAGAACAGTGCTCGGCACATAGTAAGCGCTTAACAAATACCAACGTAAATAAAATCTGCCCTTTCCTCTCCATCCAAACTGCTACTTATCCTATCCAAGAGGCCTCACCGGACTTAGTCCCCCTTTTCCTCAGTTCCTCCTCTCAGTTATTCCCGACCCGCTCCCCACAACACTTGTGTATATATGTACATATCTATAATTCTATTTATACTAATGCCTGATTAGTTGTTTTTATATGTATCTGTGGCTCAGCTTCTTCATCTTAGAGAAGCAGCGTGGCTCAGTGGAAAGAGCCCGGGCTTGGGAGTCGGAGGTCATGGGTTCGAATCCTGGGGCTCTGCCACTTGGCAGCTGTGTGACTGTGGGCGAGTCACCTCACTTTTCTGTGCCTCAGCGACCTCATCTGTAAAATGGGGATGAAGACTGTGAGCCTCACTTGGGACAACCCGATGGCCCCGTATCTACCCCAGCCCTTACAGCAGTGCTCTGCACATAGTAAGTGCGTAACAAATATCAACGTTATCATTATTATTATTATAATTATTCATCTCTAAAATGGGGATTCAATTCCTTTTTCTCCTATCCATCAATTAATCACATTTATTGAGCATTTATTTTGTGCAGAGCATTTTATTAAGCACTTAGGAGAGTACACTACAACAGAATTGGTAGACCTGTTCCCTGCCCACGGCGAACTTGCCGTCTAGAAGTAGAGGCATTCTGTTTATTTGTTTTGATGTCTGTCTCTCCCCTTCTAGATTGTAAGCCTGGTGTGGGCAGGGATCGTCTCTCTGTTACTGAAATGTACTTTCCAAGCGCTTAGTACAGTGCTCTGCACACAATAAGCGCTCAAATTCATACGATCGAACGAATGAATGACTATCCTGCCTAGCTTACCTCCTCGTCTCCTGTCTTTCCGCACTTCACTCTGCTGCCCGGATCCAAAAGGTTCAGACAATCTTTCCTCACTCCTGAAAAACTTTCAGTGTTTGTCCATCCACCTCTGCATCAAACAGAAACCCCACACCTTTGGTTTTAAAACACTCAAACACCTTGCCCGCCCCCTCACCTTACCCCTCTGATTTCCTACCACAACCCAACTTGCACACTTCCCTCCTCTAATGCCAACCTACTCACTGTATCTCATCTCATCTATCTCACCACTGACCTCTCACCCTTCCTGGAACACCCTCCCTCTTCATATCCTGCGGATGACCTCTCTCCCCACCTCCAAGAGGCCTTCCCTGACCAGGCCCTCACATCCGCTTCTCCCACTCCCTTCTGCATCACTCGTGTGTTTCGATTTGCACCCTTTATTCGCCCTTCCCTCAGCCCGCGGGACTTCTGTATATAACCATAATCAATTCATTTATTAACCAATTTATTTAAGCAATTCATTGTTTCAATCATATTTATTGAACACTTACTGTGTACAGTGCACTGTACTAAGCGCTTGGAATGTACAACTTGGCAACAGATAGAGACAATCCCTGCTGAACGGGCTCACAGTCTAAACAGGGAAACGGACAACGAAACAAAATTATCCGTATTAGTAATGTTGGTATTTGTTAAGCGCTTACTATGTGCGGAGCACTGTTCTAAGCGCTGGGGTGGACACAGGGGAATCGGGTTGTCCCACGTGGGGCTCACAGTCTTAACGCCCATTTGACAGATGAGGTAACTGAGGCCCAGAGAAGTGAAGTGACTTGCCCACAGTCACACAGCTGACAGGTGGCCGAGCCGGGATTCGAACCCATGACCTCTGACCCCAAAACCCGTGCTCCTTCCACGGAGCCATGCTGCTTCTCTATATTGCGAGCCCCATGGGGGTCAGGAAACTTTTCTGATTCTCACCTTACATATCTGTAATGTATTTATATCAATGTCTCTTTCCCGCTCTAGACTAGAATCTTGTTGTGGGCAGGGAATGGGCCTATCGTTACGCTGTACTCTCCCAAGTGCTTAGAACGGTGCTCTGCACACAGTAGGCGCTCGATAAATAGGGCTGACCGACCGACTAACCTGTGTATCTTTCCCAGTGCTTAGTAATAGTAATGTTGGTGTTTGTTAAGCGCTTACTATGTGCAGAGCACCGTTCTAAGCGCTGGGGTAGACACAGGGGAATCAGGTCGTCCCACGTGGGGCTCACAGTCTTCATCCCCATTTCCCAGATGAGGTAACTGAGGCCCAGAGAAGTGAAGTGACCCGCCCACAGTCACACGGCTGACAAGGGGCAGAGCCGGGATCGTTCTGCTCACAGCGACCATTTACTACATACTGTTATTAGTGCTAGAAGAGTGGGGCAGGATGGGATTGGGTGGTGGGATTGGATCAGGGTTGTCAGTTGCTGAGGAAATGTTTCTAGACTCCTCCGGGAATAATGATGTCGGTATTTGTTAAGCGCTTACTATGTGCAGAGCGCTGTTCTAAGCGCCGGGGGAGATACAGGGGAATCAGGTCGGCCCACGTGAGGCTCACGGTTAATCCCCATTTTACAGATGAGGTGACTGTCACAGAGAAGTGAAGCGACTCGCCCACAGTCACCCAGCTGACGAGTGGCAGAGCCGGGAGTCGAACCCATGACCTCCGACTCCGAAGCCCGGGCTCTTTCCACTGAGCCACGCTGCTTCCCTGCGGCTGCAGCCGGGAATCCCGCCTCAATACCTACAACTGCTCTCCGCCAATTTTAATCTGTCGATGGAAACATCTTCAAGTCAGTCGTTTTTATTTAAAACGGCTTGTAAAAATCACCTTCGGCCGTGGGCACTCGTAATGATTAACCGGATGTAGTTCAAGATATACAGGTCCCGAGAAAATCCATCTGATTTTTCAGGGCCGTTTTCTAATCTGTCCGAAGCCTGGAGCCCATCCATCAATCAGTGGTATTTATTGAGTGCTTAATGTGTAAAGAGAACTGTACTAAGCGCTTGGGAGAGTACAATATAACAGTGTAACAGAGTTGGCATATATTTTCATTACCCTTTTTGTTAATGAGATGTCCATCCCCTTGATTCTATTTATTGCTATTGTTTTAATGAGATGTTCATCCCCTCGATTCTATTTATTGCTATTGTTTTTGTTTCTGTCCGTCTCCCCCGATTAGACTGTAAGCCCGTCAGTGGGCAGGGACTGTCTATCTGTTGCCGATTTGTCCATTCCAAGCGCTTAGTACAGTGCTCTGCACATAGTGAGCGCTCAATAAATACTATTGAATGAATGAATGAATGAATTCCCTGCCCACGACAAGCTAACAGTCTAGAGGAGACAGACATCAATATAAATAAATCAATTATGGATAGGGGCATAAGTTCAGTGGGGCTGAGGGAGGGATAAACAAAGGGAGTAAATTCAAGGGCAAAGGTGATGCCTTGGGAATGATCCCAGAGAACTGGAATCTGGAGATCCAACCCCTCATTCCCCTCCGTAGTCCCAGGGTTCGGCTCGGAACGGAACATGTTGGTATGAAGACCAGACAGAGATAAATTCTGGGAATTCCTTCGTGGGGAGCGGAGGGGTTTGTGAAATAATTCGTAGACACTGATAGAATGAATGCCAAAGCAACAAGTCATCAGACAGTTACTGCAGATAAGGAAGATACGTGGAAACCGGATTTTAGAAAGTGTGTCAAAATGCCGTAGGTGTCCTTGTTCACGTCGGAGATGCTACCGAGAAGAAGATGCACAGCTTTCCCATGGCTTATATGGAAAGATGACATGTAATGCAAGGTTCTTTTTGATTATCTAATCACTTTCTCATATTCCAGTCCAGAGGTGGCATTTTAGTTACCCGGGAAAACGCTATATCTCTGGAGGGTTGGGGGAGAGGCTTTCCGTGGCTTCTATCAAAGGATGTTGGGGGAGGTCTTGTGGCCTAGTGGATAGAGAAAGGACCTGGGACTTAGAGGATCTGGGTTCTAATCTCAGCTCTGACATTTGTAGGCTGGGTGACCTGGGGTAAGTCCCAATTTCTCTGGGCCTGAGTTTCCTCATCTATAAAATGGGGGATTTAATCCTAATCCCTCCTTCTTAGTCTGTGAGCCCCATATTATAATAATGATGGTATTTGTTAAACGCTTACTATGTGCCAAGCGCTGAGGTAGATACGATGTAATCAGGTTGTCCCATATGCGGCTCACAGTCTTGATCCTCATTTTATAGACGAGGTAACTGAAACACTGAGAAGCTAAATGACCTCCGCAAGGCACACAGCTGACGAGTGGCAGGACCGAGACCGAAACTCAGGTCCATCTGACTCCCAGGCTCTATTACTATACTTTCCCAGGCGCTTAGTACACTGTTCTGCCCACAGTTAGGAGCCCAATAAATACCACTGATCGATCGATTGACTGATGGATTCCCAGTCACCCCGTCGGATCACCAGCAGACCTGGGTCTGCCCAACAGCACAGGTGGTCAACCACGTTGTGATGAGAAGCAGCGTGGCTCAGTGGAAAGAGCATGGGCTTGGGAGTCAGAGGTCATGGGTTCGAATCTTGGCTCCACCACTTGTCAGCGGTGTGACTTCGGGCAAGTCACTTCACTTCTCTGAGCCTCAGTTACCTCATCTGTAAAATGGGGATCAAGACTGTGAGCCCCACGTGGGACAACCTGATCACTTTGTATCCCCCAGCGCTTAGAACAGTGCTTTGCACATAGTAAGCGCTTAACAAATGCCATCATCATCATCTATTTTAAGAATCAATCCATCAGTGGAATTTATTAGCTATTGGCATGGGTGGTTCCTTTCCTTTTAAATAAAGTCAACCCCCAAAAATAAATTGCTCACTGCCAGGAATCCACAACCGGCCCCAGGAACCCCAAAAAACCCAAGGGGAAAAAGAAAGCACAGGATGAAAAAAAAAAAATTGGTGGCAAAGAAGCTAATCCCAGAGGCTCCAAAGAATCATTATAAATAATAGCGACGACATGCTTTGTTAAATCCAGAAAAAATAGCCCTTCAGTGTTGGTAACTATTTTCCAAAGGAAGTCTCATGGCCTACTGAACTAAATTTTGGATCTGGAGTCAGGAACTTCTAATTCACAACTGGCTCTGCCCCTGAGTGGCTGTTTGGCCTTGGGTGAGCTGGTTACCCTCTCGGTGTCTCCTCATTTTTCTGAGAGGATAATTTAATCCCGATCGACTACTCCGAGGGGCTGTTCCACAGACCGATGAATTAGCGATTTCAAAGTCCTTTGGAAAGGCTAAGTACCACATACCCGCTCAGGATGACTTCCAAACGATCCTTTTCAAACCGGGGTAATCAAATTTATCGGATGCATTTTTCAAATCGAATCCCTCAAACGGGCAATTCGGGATGTCACTTGTCAACACCGTGCTTGTCTGAGTCTCCCCAGATCTCTGGAAGACTTCCAGCCAAGGGTCAGATATTCTCCGGCACAGAAATCTTTACAGATGGAAATGGTGGACTGCCATTTCGGGAGAGGGAGGAAATGGAAGCGCCATCCAGGCGGCCCAGAGGCTCCGTACGGCCCAGTGGGTTAAAGGGGGTATGTTGGAATTGCCCCCGAGCTGGGCAACCTCTATCCCTCCGCTCCGCACCGAGGAGCCAAGCCTTCCCCCCTCAATCGGTGTGGCCTAGTGGCTAGAGCCCGGGCCTGGAAGCCAGAAGGACCTGGGTTCTAATCTCGGCTCCACCCCTTTTCTGCTTGGGCAGGTCACTTCACTTCTCTGGGCCTCCGTTAGTTCATCTGACATAACTGTAGGGAAGCAAGAGAAGCAAACTGTACAGAAGCAAGAGAACTAAAGGGAAGAGTAGAGAAGCCGCGTGGCTCAGTGGAAAAGAGCCCGGGCTTGGGAGTCAGAGGTCATGGGTTCAAATCCCTCCTCTGCCACTTGTCAGCTATGTGAATGTGGGCAAGTCACTTCACTTCTCTGTGCCTCAGTTCCCTCATCTGTCAAATGGGGATTAAGACTGTGAGCCTCACGTGGGACAACCTAATCACCCTGTATCTACCCCAGTGCTTAGAACAGTGCTCTGACCACAGTAAGCACTTAACAAATACCAACATTATTATTATACGTACAATGGAGATTAAGAGTATGAGGGACAGGAACTATAATAATAATAATAATTATGGTATCTGTTAAGCACTTACTATGTGCCAGGCACCGTACCAACCCCAGTGCTTAGAACATGTTTGGCACAAGGTACACGCTTAACCACCAATTATTATTATTGAAGGATGGGAGGCAGGGCAGAATTTGACTTAACTTTTAGCACTTAGTACAGTGGTCTGCAGATAGTAAGCGCTCAAACCGTCGATCGATTGCACAAGCAACAAATACCATTTAAAATAAGAGTACCACGGAGTTGGCAGATATGAGAACCCTCCCCACAAAACGCTTCAGTCTACAGGAGGAAGGGAACATTAAAATGGATTAGGGATAAAGGAAATAGTAGAGGATACAGTAAGCACTCAGTCGATACCTTCGATTGATGAAGACCTGGAGGGAAATTCTTCCAAACAGCTCTGGGAATCTCTTTTCTACCTAGCGGCTCAATCGTGAGGAATTCTACAATGGAAACTCATCTCTAGGCTCAAAGAGCTCGTTGTGGACAGGTAACGCATTTACCAAACCTGTTATACTTTTCCAAGCACCTAGAACAGTGCTCTGCGCAGAGTAAATGCTCAATAAGTATCATTGCTTTGCTATATTGTACTCTCACGAGCCCTGAGTGTGGTGCTCCGCCCACAGTAAGCGCTCAATAAATAGGATTGATTGATTGATTGATTGATTAACTGGGGCTGTGGCAGAGTTCCAATCAGAACCGATTCCCCAGAGCTGTTAGGTACCGGGAGCGGCTTAGACTAGAGTCAGAGGACCCGGGTTCTAATGCCGGCTCTGCCTGCTGTGTGACCTTGGGCAAATCACTTAATCTCGCTTTGCCTCTATTTCCTCATCTGTAAAAGGGGGATGAAATATCCGTCCTCCCACCCTTTTAGGCTGTGAGCACCATGTGGGGCGGGTACTGTCTCCAATCTGATTATTCTGCATCTTCCTCTGTTCTTACTATTGTACTTGGCCTCTAATAAGCACAGAAAGGATACCCAAACTACCATGAGTTCATTGGAATAGTTAAGGTCTGCTCCCGCTGACACGTTTTAATGCCGATCCTTTAGATTCTTGACATTTCACTTTAGTACATGCTTGTTTGGATTATATTCTTAAAGAGATAACAATAAAAATTGTGGTATTTGTGAAGTGCTTATTTTGTGCCAAGCACTGTTCTAAGAGCTGGGGTATATACAATGTAATCCCACCCTTACAATAGTGCTTTGTACATAGTACATATTGCTATTGTTATTGCTATTGTTCTCGTCTGTCCGTCTCCCCCGATTAGACCGTAAGCCCGTCAAAGGGCAGGGACCGTCTCTATCTGTTGCCGATTTGTACATTCCAAGCGCTTAGTACAGTGCTCTGCACATAGTGAGCGCTCAATAAATACTATTGAATGAATAGTAAGCACTTAACAAATACCATTATTATTATTATTATTATTATTATTATTAATAATCTGTTTGAAAACAATCCCCGCCCCACATGGGGCTCACAGTCTTGATCCCCATTTTACAGATGAGGTAACCGAAGCACAGAGAAGTTAAGCGACTTGCCCAAGGTCACAGAGCAGACAAGGGGAGGAGCCGGGACTAAAACCCACGTTCTCGATCTCCCAGGCCCAGACCCTTTCCGCTAGGCCACCCTGCTTGTTATTTTTCCATACTTACATGGAATGGACCATATTTAAATTGATTTTCCTCTACTTTGGCCAGCATTTCAACCGGTTAATATACATTACTCTTAAAACGCATAGCAAGATTGATTCTTTGCAACTGGGTTGTACCTTTCTAATCACTTAAAAGGTATTATCACATTCATCTTCACATATTCTGTGGGAGCCTGAAGAGAGAGAATTTATCCACTGTCACCGTTATTCGTATTTATATAGCACCTTGTCTGTGCGGGCATTTGAGAACGAATAATAATGAGAAGCAGTGGGGCCTATTGGAAAGAGAAAAGGCCTAGGAGTCAGAGGAGTCTGAGTTTTAATCCGGGCTTTACTGTTCGCCTGCTGTGTGACTCAGGGCAAGTAGTTGATCATCTCTGTGCTTTTGTTTCTTCATGTGCAGGGTGGGGATTAAGTACCTGTTCTCCCTCCCCTCCTTAACCACCGAGTCCCTTGTCGAGCAGAGACTTGATCATAGAGTATCTATCCCGGTGCTTGTCATAAAGAAAATGCTTAATAGTCATTCATTCATTCATTCGATCGTATTTATTGAGCGCATACTGTGTGCAAAGCACTGTATATCCCACAGACACCCACAAAAAAAATATGGCTCCATTTCTCGGTAAAGGGTGGGTTTAAGCGGGACTAAGAAATGGCTCCAGCGGTGGTAAAAGCAGGGGAATGGGTTTGTGTGCTTTTTGCAGAAAAACCTACCCAATATTCAATCCCCGTGAGGTATCGCTCAGAAATTACTGCTACTGTGCAGTGAAAAGGGTTTTCTTTTTGTAAAAGCCCAAAGCAGACTTGTAAAACAAGAACTATTTCACTTTATGGCTCACAATAACTTTCCTTACCTACCTCATATATTTGCAAAATCGACTGCATAATTCTTCATGACCGAGCCAAAACGTGAAATTGAGTCTGCCCAGATCTGTTCTGAAGAAATTTGCTGGAGTCCTTCATCAATCGATGGCATTTATTAAGAAGTGCTTACTGTATGCAGGGCACTGTGCTTAGAACTTGGGAGATCAAAGACAGAGCTTGGCCTAGTGGAAAGAGCCCAGTCCTGGGAGTCAGTGGACCTGGTTTCTAATCTTGCCTCCTCTCTTATCTGCTGTGTGACCATGGTCAAGTTACTTAACTTCTCTGTGCTTCAGTTACCTCATCTGTAAAATGGGGTTAAATCCTTCTCCCTCCATTTTAGCCCAGGGATTCTGTGCAATCCTATTTCCTTGTAGGCCGGGACCATTTCTACCAACTCTGTTATAGAGTACTCTCCCAAACGTCTAGACACTGCTCTGCACCCGGTCCCTGCTCAATAAGTGCCATCTACCCCAGGGTTTAGATCGGTGTTCGACACAAAATAGCTCTTAACGAATACCATTAAAATAAAAAAGTGGATAGATGTCTTTTGAGTTTCCCAAATCTTATGACAGTTGGTTACCATTAAGCTCTCCCTCTGAAACATTAACTCCTAGGGGGAAAGGGAAACATTTAATCCTCACGTAATCTCTATCCTACGCAACCAGTGGCCACTCATCCAGTGCTGGTATTTGACTGACACTGAAATGATTGAAGAGCTATCAACAGTAGCAGGGGCCTCTCCTCATTAAGATCTTTTACGGTTTAACATAATTTTCAGAGAAGCATCAACTCATTCGTAATCGTTCCGGCAAAACCTCTCCCCCTCCCCTCCTTGAATGAGCTACCGTAGGGCATCACTGCTGCTATCATTAGGAGATAATTGCTTAACATTTTCTAGAGGTAATTAACCTCGCCTCTGAAGCGAAGAAATCCTTAAATTAAGAGCGTGATGAAAGTCGTTCTTTCCAGTACTTTAGACTCATCCTCCAATATCGACTATTAACACCAAGCAATTCTAGCTCAGAGGCCCTGCGCAGCTGAAGAGGGAGCGCGAGTTGTGAGCAGAACTATTGCGGTCTCAGACTGAAAATCCTTTCTCCTCTATGTAATAACGGTGATAATTGTGGTTGTTAAGTGGTTACTTTGTGCCAGGAACTGTACTGAACGCTGGGATGGATACCAGCAAATCGGGTTGGATGCAGTTACTGTCCCAGGTGGGGGTCGCAATCTCAATCCCCATTTTACACACAGAGGCACAGAGAAGTGAAATGAGTCGCCCAAGGTCACACGGCAGATGAATGGTGGAGCTGGGATTAGAACCCACGACCTTCTGACGCCCAGGCCCCTGCTCTAACCACTACACCATCCTGCTTCCATACGGCAGCACAGCTCAGTACAGGCCCACCTCCTCCAAGAGGCCTTCCTTGACTAAGCCCTCCTTTCCTCTTCTCCCTCTCCCTTCTGCATCACTCCTGCGCTTGGGTTTTCACCCTTTATTCCCGCTTCCACCTCCGCAGAACTTATGTCCATATCTGTCATCTATTTAATAATAATAATAATAATAACGTTGGTATTTGTTAAGCGCTTACTATGTGCAGAGCACTGTTCTAAGCACTGGGGTAGATACAGGGTAATCGGGTTGTCCCACCTGAGGCTCACAGTTAATCCCCATTTTACAGACGAGGGAACTGAGGCACAGAGAAGTGAACTGACTTGCCAACAGTCACACAGCTGACAAGTGGCAGAGCTGGGATTCGAACCCGTGACCTCTGACTCCCAAGCCCGTGTTCTTTCCACTGAGCCATGCTGCTCCATTTACTTATATTAATGCGTGTCTCCACCTAGATTGTTAGCTCACTGTGGCCAGGGAACAGGTCTACCAACTCTTTTATCTTGAACTTTCCCAAGTATGTAGTAATAATAAATAATAATGATGGTATTTGTTAAGCGCTCACTATGTGCCAGGCACTGTACTAGAACCGGGGTGGATACAAGCAAGTGGGGTTGGACACAGTCCCTGTCCCACGTGGGGCTCACGGTCTCCATCTCTATTTTACAGATGAGGCACAGAGAAGTAAGACGACTTGCCCAAGGTCACACAGCAGGTAAGTGGCAGATCCGGGATTAGAACCCTTGACCTTCTGACTCCCAAGCCCATGTTCTATCCACTACGCCGTGCTCTGCACAAAGTAAGCACTCAATAAATCTGATTGATCGATTGATTGATTGACTAAGTTTGATTCTCCAATCTTGGGCTTCTTTTTTTTAATGGTATAGTGAGGTAGTGAGGACTCACTATGTGCCCTGGATCCAAGCTCATCAGGTTCGACACAGTCCATGTCCCACATGGGGCTCACGGTCTTAATCCCCATTTTCCAGATGAGGGAACTGAGCCAAAGAAGTAGTGTAATGACTTGCCCAAGGTCACACAGCGGACAAGCGGCAGAGCCGGGATTAGAACCGAGATCCTTCCGCTCTACCCATTAGGCCACACCGCTACCTGTTCTTCCTCCCGCTTGGACTGGGAGCCCCATGTGGGACCTGAATAGAGAAGCAGCGTGGCTCAGTGGAAAGAGCCCAGGCTTGGGCGTCAGAGGTCGTGGGTTTTAATTCCTGCTCCGCCACTTATTAGCTGTGTGACTTTGGGCAAGTCACCTCACTTCTCTGGGCCTCAGTTCCCCCATCTATAAAATGGGGATTAAGACTGTGAGCCCCACGTGGGACAATCTGATTACCTTCTATCTACCCCAGTGCTTAGAACAGTGCTCGGCACATAGTAAGCACTTAACAAATACCATCATTATTGTAATTATTATTATCATTATCTAGTATCTATCCCAGTGCTTAGTGCAATGCTTGGCATATAGTAAGTGCTTTACAAACACCAAAATTATCATTATTATCATTGGCAGTCGTAGTAATAATAATAGGAATGATGATGGTATTTGTTAAGCGCTTACTATGTGCCGAGCACTGTTCTAAGGGCTGGGGGGGATACAAGGTGATCAGGTTGTCCCGCATGAGGCTCACAGTCTTCATCCCCGTCTGACAGATGAGGGAACTGAGGTTCGGAGAAGTGAAGTGACTTGCCCACAGTCACACAGCTGACAAGCGGAGGAGCCGGGATTTGAACCCATGACCTCTGACTCCCAAGCCCGGGCTCTTTCCGCTGAGCCACGCCGCTTAATAATAGTGATGGTAGTGGGACTAGCCTTTATCCCAGGGCTTAGAACAGGGCCTGGTACCTATTAAGGATTTAACAAATATCATTAGCCACCTCTCCACCAAAAAAACCAAAACCAAATAAAAGTCTGGCACAGCTCTGAGCAGTGCCCGCGATTGACGGCCTCTCTCAATTTCTATTTCAGTGCCAGCAAAAAACAGCTAGACCGCCAGCGAGGAGCAGAGATGGATTGAGAAACTCGTATGAAACGCCAGTACGCAATATACTTTCCCGTTAAACCTCCCCCAAATTCCTCTCCTCCGTGCGTTAGAAGATCAGGTGCGGAAACGGTGTAACGGGAACAGTGTCAAAGTTCTCATCTTAGAGTTTGTGAATCCCGTCTCCCTGAATCGTTACTGCTCTTGTGGGCTTTGAGTGTGGGCAGGGAATGTGGCTACCAACTCTGTTGGATTGTACTCTCCCAAGGGCTTAGTACAGTGCTCTGCAAAGAGTAAGCGCTCAATAAATGGCATCGGTTGATTAATAAATGCCATCGATTGATCGCTCTTCGGGGTCACCTTGAGCAGGCCAGAATAAGGATCATGTCTGAGCTTTTATCCTTGTGAATGTGCAGGAGAAGGAAGGAAGTAGAGAGGAATGAAAGGGACGGGAGCAGGGTTGCCTAGTAGAAAGAGCGCTGACCTGGAAGTCAGAGGATCCGGGTTCTAATCCCACTCTGCCAGTTGCCTGCTGTGTGGCCTTGGGCAAGTTCATTCATTCATTCAAGTATTTACTGAGCGCTTACTATGAGCAGAGCACTGTACTAAGCGCTTGGAACGAACACGTCGGCAACAGATAGAGACAATCCCTGCCGTCTGACGGGCTCACGGTCTGATCGGGGGAGACGGACAGACGAGAACCATGGCGATGAATAGAGTCGAGGGGAAGAACGTCACGTAAAAACCGATGGCGACTAGATAGAACCGAGGCGATGTCCATCTCATTAACAAAATAAATAGGGTGATGAAAATATATACAGTCGAGCGGACGAATACAGTGCCGAGGGGATGGGAAGGGAGAGGGGGAGGAGCGGAGGGAGATGGGGGGAAAGAGTGTTAAGCTGCGGAGAGGTGAAGGGGGGGGCGGTAGAGGGAGTAGAGGGAGAAGGGGAGCTCAGTGTGGGAAGGCCTCTTGGAGGAGGTGAGTTTTAAGTAGGGTTTGGAAGAGGGGAAGAGAATTAGCCTGGCGGAGGTGAGGAGGGAGGGCGTTCCGGGACCACGGGAGGACGCGGCCCGGGGGTCGACGGCGGGACGGGCGAGAACGGGGGACGGCGAGGAGGTGGGCGGCGGAGGAGCGGAGCGTGCGGGCTGGGTGGTGGAAAGAGAGAAGGGAGGAGAGGTAGGAAGGGGCGAGGTGACGGAGAGCCTCGAAGCTTAGAGTGAGGAGTTTCTGTTTGGAGCGGAGGTCGATGGGCAACCACTGGAGGTGTTTAAGAAGGGGAGTGACGGGCCCAGATCGTTTCTGCGGGAAGATGAGCCGGGCGGCGGAGTGAAGAATAGACTGGGAGCGGGGCGAGAGAGGAGGAAGGGAGATCGGAGAGAAGGCCGACACGGTAATCTAGCTGGAATATAACGAGAGCCCGTAGCGGTAAGGTAGCCGTCTGGGTGGAGAGGAAAGGGCGGATCTCGGCGATATCGTAGAGGTGAGACCGGCAGGTCTCGGTGACGGATAGGACGCGTGGGGTGAACGAGAGAGACGAATCGAGGATGACACCTAGATCGTGGGCCCGGGAGACGGGAAGGATGATCGTGCCGTGCACGGTGATAGGGAAGTCTGGGAGAGGACCAGGCTCGGGAGGGAAGATGAGGAGCTCAGTGTCACTCACGTTGAGTTTTAGGCGGCGGGCCGACATCCAGGCGGAGACGTCCCGGAGGCGGGAGGAGACGCGAGCCCGAAGGGAGGGGGAGAGGACGGGGCGGAGATGTAGATCCGCGTGTCATCTGCGTAGAGATGGTAGTCGAAGCCGTGAGAGCGGATGAGTTCACCGAGGGAGTGAGTGTAGATGGAGAACGGAAGAGGGCCGAGAACTGACCCTCGGGGAACTCCGACGGTTAAAGGATGGGAGGGGGAGGAGGCGCCCGCGAAGGAGACCGAGAAGGACCGGCCAGAGAGATGAGAGGAGAACCGGGAGAGGACGGAGTCCGTGAAGCCGAGGTGAGATAAGGTGTGGAGGAGGAGGGGATGGTCGACAGTGTCAAAGGCAGCAGAGAGGTCGAGGAGGATCAGGATGGAGTAGGAGCCGTCGGATTTGGCAAGAAGGAGGTCACGGGTGACCTTAGAGAGAACATTTCACTTCTCTGTGCCTCAGTCTCCTCATCTGTAAAATGGGGATTCAATGGCTCCTACTTTGTCTTTGAACCTCACATGGCAGAGGGACTGTCTTCGACCGCATTGACTTGTATCTACCCCGGTAGATCAATCAGTCAGTGGAATTTACTGCGTGATCACCATGTGCAGAACGTTGTACTAAATGTTTGGGAGTTGGAGGGTTGGTGGACATGCTCCCGGGCCAATCAATTGATCAATCGATGGTATTTATTGAGTGCTTACTATGGGCTTGGGAGAGTCCAATACAACGGAATTAAGCAGTCACGTTCCCTACCCCTAATGAGTTTCCAAAAAGGGCCTGTAGTCTAGAGGGGGAGATGGAAATGAATCTAAATTATGGCTATGTACGTAAGTGCTGTGGGGCTGAGGGTGAGGTGACTACCTCGGGACTTAAAACAGTATTTGACGCGTAGTAAGTGTTTACCGTGGACATGATAACAATAATAATAATGATGAAAATAATAATAAAATTGAGCATTTAGTATGCGCCGAGCAATGTACTTACCATTTGGATAGCACAGTACAACAGAACAGCGTGGCTTAGTGGATAGAAGGTCATGGGTTCTAATGCTTATTATCGTCTGCTTGTCAGCTCTGTGACCTTGGGTAAGTCACTTCACTTTTCTGTGTCTCGGTTCCCCCATCTGTAAAATGGGGATTAAGACTGTGAACCCTATTAGGGACATGGACTGTGTCCAACCTGATTACTTTGTCTGTCCTCCAGTGCTCAGGACAGATCCTGGCGAGAGCTTAAAAATACCAGAAATACAAACAAACAAAACAAAAAAAACCTTCCTTCCCTCTCTAGCATGTGCCTCCTACAAACACAAATATCTGATTTTTTGAGAGTGACTCGATTAACCAGCACATTTAGCTGTCTCTGTGTTGGGCAAGGGAGAGAGTTGGGAAGACTTTAACTTTTTTATTTAAAAGTAAGCACCCACACTAATGACCTTCTCTGGGTGCATGAAGGGAAAGAAATTCCTCCATCCGAATATAAGGCCCTTTATTTGACTAGAATTCAAAACAGATCTACTACAAGAATAAGAAACATTAGCCATAATATGAGCCACAGTGATAATAATTTCCTGGAGAATTGGCGGGTAAGAAACGTTTGCTGTAGAGCCCTTTTCAAGGAGCGCTAACTGTCAAATTGTTTAAAATTCCATTGGAAAAATTTGGACCGGCGCAAAAATGTTTACGCTTTACTCCGTTCCTATGTCTATTGGATTACTCATGGAGGACAATGGAAAGAATCTGAGAAATGCTGTTTTTAGCAGCTATTTCGACTTCATTTCAGAAATGCTGTAGACTATGTAAACCGGTGAGGTTCCTTGACGCATATTAAGATAGCTCTAATATCACGGGCATCTGTGGAAGCCATGAAGCCACGAGTGAGCGCCAGAGTTATCGGTGGATATGAGGCTTCCCGACAAATGACGCGACAAGTAGAAAAAAATGTACCAGACGAGCTAGCGGAAGAAAAAGACCATCACTGCTCTCTCTCTCTCTTTTCCTAGGCAGCCCTGGAGGTTCATGAGCCTTGCAAAGTCCCAGCACATTAAAAAGAATGATGATAATAATCATGATAATTTTGGCATTTGTGAAGCACTTACTACGTGCCACGCATCGTACTAAGCACTGAGTTGGGGATACAAGCTAATCGGGTTGGACACAGTCCCTGTCCCATGTGGGGCTCACAGTCTCGATCCCCGTTTTACCGATAAGAGAACTGAAGCCCGGAGAAATGAAGTGACTTAATAATAATGATAATGTTGGCATTTGTTAAGCGCTTACTATGTGCAGAGCACTGTTCTAAGCGCTGGGGAAAACACAAGGGAATCAGGTTGTCCCACGTGGGGCTCACGGTCTTAATCCCCATTTTCCAGATGAGGGAACTGAGGCCCAGAGAAGTGAAGTGACTTGCCCACAGTCACACAGCTGACAAGTGGCAGAGCCGGCATTCGAACCCATGATCTCTGACTCCAAAGCCCGGGCTCTTTCCAAGGTCACACGGCAGACAAGTGGTGGAGCCAGGATTAGAACTCATGATCTTCTCTCACTGGCAGTCTCGGACTCTATCCACCATGCCATTCTTACGCTCGTTTTGAAAGTAATATCAGCGACCCCCCCCACCCTCTGCCATTTCGTTGTCTGTCTCCCCACTTCTAGACTGTGAGTTCGTTGTTGGGTAGGGATTGTTTCTTTCTGCTGCAGAATTGGACTTTCCAAAGGCTTAGCACAGTGCTCTGCACACAGTAAGCGCTCAATAAATACCACTGAATGAATGAAGTGCAATTTTCTCCGTTAGGGCAACAGAGACGGCGAAAGGTCCAGTTGTTCCCAGCCAATTGGCAACCACTCTACTAGGCTACTGCCGCTCCGAAGGAGAGGGCCGAGGGAGAGAGTCCGTTGTAGCTGTAGGGATCCGGTCCAAGTGCAGTGGAATTTATAATTAATTGATCAGTTACAGATTTCTTTGTTCTTTCTCCACTCCCACTGCTTCACTTGACTAGTCTTGGGAGAAGCAGCGTGGCTCAGCGGAAAGAACCCGGCTCTGGGAGCCAGAGGTCATGGGTTCTAATCCCGGCTCTGCCGCTTGTCCGCTCTGTGACTTTGGGCAAGTCAGTTCACTTCGCTGTGCCTCAGTTACCTCATCTGGACAATGGGGAATAAGACTGTGGCTCCATATGGGATAATCTGATCACCCCCAGCGCTTAGAACAGTGCTTGCACAGAGTAAGCGCTGCTTAACGAATACCAGCATTATTATAAGCGCTTAGTGCAGTGCAAGCACTCAGTACAGTGCTCTGCACATAGTAAGCACTCGGTAAATACGACTGAATGAATCAACCAAGGGTTGTTGCCGTCCCTGGAGGGCAGCATGGCATAATGGGTAGAGCCTGGGCTTGGGAGTCAGTAGGTCATGGGTCCTAATCCCAGCTCCACCACTTGTCTGCTGTGTGACCTTGGGTAAGTCACTTCTCTGGGCCTCAGTTACCTCATCTGGAAAATGGGGTTTGAGACTGTGAGCCCCATATGAGACAGGGAGTGGGTCCAACCTGATTCGCCTGCACCCACCCTAGCGTTTAGTATAGTGCCTGGCACATTGTAACCCCTTAACTCATATCTCAGTTATGATTATTATTATTGTCATACCTGATTCTCACCCTCCATGTAATGTGCCCTGAATAATAATGATGGCACTCATTTAGTGCCACTGTGTGCCAAGCACTGTTCTAAGCGCTAGGATAGATACTAGGTAATCAAGTTGTCCCATGAGGGGCTCACAGTCTTAATCCTCATTTTGAAGATGAGGCAGAGAGACGTGAAGCGAGTTGCCCAAAGTCATACAGCTGTTAAGTGCCGGGGTCAGGATTAGAACCCACGACCTCTGACTCTCAAGCCCAGGCTCTTTCCACGCTGCTTCTACTCCTGGAAGAATCACTCAATCGCTGGTATTTATCGAGTGCTTTTTTAAGGTATCTGTTAAGCACTTACTGTGTCCCAGGCACTGTACTCACCCCAGGGGTAGATAAAAATTGTAATAATTTGAGTCGCCAGTCAATTGTATTGACTGAGCGCTTACTGCGTGGAGAGCACTGCATTAAGCACCTGGGGGAGTATAACATAACAATCGACAGACACATTCCCTAACTATAAATAGCGTAAAATCCAGTGCAATTGAAGAGGATTTTGCAAGCAATACCTGTCCACCCTGTACCCACACCAAGAGAATAAGTGAGGCCTTGTGAAAAGAGCACAGGTTTGGGGAGCCGAGGGGCCTGAGTTCTTAACCCAGCTTGGCTGCTGCGTGACCTTGGGCAAGTCATTCATCTAGCCTGGAAGCTCCTTGTGGGCAGGGAGGGTGTCTACTAATCCTGTTGTATCACTCTCCCCCTAGGACCTAGTACAGTGCTCCGTACCCAGGAAGCACTCAAGAAAAACCACTGACTGAGCCTCAATTTCTTCATCTGTAAAATGGCAGTTAAATGCCTGTTCTCCCTCCCTCTTAGACTGCGAGGACCACGTCCGACCTGATTATCTTGTATTTACCTTTGCGCTTAGCACAGTTCTTAATAATGATGTCAGTAATTATTATGGTATCTGTTAAGCGCCTACTCTCTGCCAGGCACTCTTCTAAGCCCTGGGGTAGATACAAGACAATGGGGTTGGACACGGTCCCCGTCCCACGTGGGGCTAACAGTCTTACCCCCACTTTACGGATGAGGGAAATGAGGCCCAGGGAAGTGAAGTGACTTGCCCAGGGTCACCCGGCAGATGTGGTGGAGTCGGGATTAGAACCCATGACTCTCTGACTTCCAGGTGCTTGCTCTCTCCACTAGACCACGCTGCCTCCCCTTCTTGGCATATAGTAAGCGTTTAATAAATACCACCCACTTAGAACATGAGCTTTGAAGGCTCCAGGGACTAAGTTTTGCACATATAATCTTAAACATGAAGTGGTAAGACAAGATCATAAACCAAGTAGGTTATGTTGTAAGCTCCTTGTGGACAGCGCTGTCCATGTCTTCTTCTACTGTGCTCTCCCAAACGCTCCAAAAAGTGCTCTGTAATAATAATGAAGCGTGGCTTCATTAATAATCAATAATAATGGAGAAGCAGCGTGGCTCAGTGGAAAGAGCATGGGCTTTGGAGTCAGGGCTCATGAGTTCAAATCCCAGCTCTGCCATTTGTCGGCTGTGTGACTGTGGGCAAGTCGCTTCACTTCTCTGGGCCTCAGTTCCCTCATCTGTAAAATGGGGATTAAGACTGTGAGCCCCACGTGGGACAACCTGATTCCCCTATGTCTACCCCAGCGCTTAGAACAGTGCTCGGCACATAGTAAGCGCCTAACAAATACCAACATTATTATTATTATTATAATGATAATGATGGCATTTGTGAAGCACTTACTATGTGCGAAGCACTGTTCCACATGGTAGGCCCTTGGGAAGCTGTGTGTCCTACTGGTTGGAGCTTGGGCCTGGGAGTCAGAGGCTCTGGGTTTGAATTCCCGCTCCGCCCCCTGTCTACTCTGTGACCTTGGGCAAATCACTTAACTTCTCTCTGCCTCAGTTCCCTCTTCTGCATAATGGAGATCTAATCCCTGTTCTTTCATTCATTCAGTAGTATTTATTGAGCGCTTCCTATAGAAGAGCACTGTACTAAGCGCTTGGAATGGACAATTCGGTGACAGAGGCAGTCCCTGCCCCTTGACGGGCTTACGGTCCAATCGGGGGAGACGGACAGACGAGAACAATGGCAGTGAATAGAATCGAGGGGATGAACATCTCATGTTCTCCCTCCTCCTTAGACTGTGAGCCCTCTGTGGGACCTGATTACCTATCCTGTACCTATCCCAGTGTTTATCCAAGTGTTTGGCAGATGATGGTAAGAGCTTAGCAAATGCCACAATCCTGGCTCCGTCAGTTGTCTGCTAGGTGACCTTGGACAAGTCACTTCACTTTTCTGAGCCTCGGTTACCTTGTCTGTAAAATGGGAATGAAGGTTGTGAGCCCCACGTGGGACAACCTGAATACCTTGTATCTATCCCAGTACTTAGAGTACTTAGAGTACTTAGAGTAGCAGCGTGGCTCAGTGGGAAAAGCACGGGCTTTGGAGTCAGAGGTCATGAGTTCGAATCCCAGCTCTGCCACTTGTCAGCTGTGTGACTGTGGGCAAGTCACTTAACTTCTCTGTGCCTCAGTTACCTCATCTGTAAAAATGGGGATGAAAACTGTGAGCCCCACGTGGGACAACCCGATTCCCCTGTGTCTACCCCAGCGCTTAGAACGGTGCTCTGCACCTAGTAAGCGCTTAACAAATACCAACATTATTATTACTTAGAACGATGCTTGGCACATAGTAAGCACTTAACAAATACCATTATTAATATTATTATTATATTATGATTACTCGCTATGAAGAGGCTGGAAAAAGTCGTGAGATGTGCTGAGGCAACAATCGCCACAAAATTACAAATTGTCAACTCTCTGGTGTTTCCAGTGACCATGTTTGGGCCTGAAAGCCGGGCAGTCAAAAAACCAGACAGACAGAACGTCGATTCTTTGGAAATGTGGTGTTGGAGAAGGCTGCTGTGACTATCACAGACTGCCCGAAAGACAAACAAATGAATTTTGGAGCAAATTAAACCAAAGTGGTCTTTGGAAGGCCAGATGACTCGGCGAAGATGAGCATATTTTGGACTCATAATCAGGAGGACTGATTCTCCGGAAAAGTCCAGGGAAAACGTGGAAGAGGCAGACCGGCAGCTAGCCGGATAGAGACCGTAACAACGATAACGGAAGAACTGTTAGAGAGGATGCAGATTATGGCAGAGGACAGGACGCTCGGGAGAAAGTAGATCCATGGACTCACTATGAATCAGAAACGACTCAACGGCACTTAACGATGATGATAACCATTTGACATCCCTCACCTCATCTCTTTCATTCAATCCATATATTCAAAATCTCTAAATCCTGTCAGTTCTACCTTCACGACATCACTAACCTCCACCCTTTCCTTTCCACTTAAACCGCTATCACATCCGTACAAACTCTTATCCTCTCCCACTTTGATTACTGCATCAGCCTCCAGGCTGACCTCCCTGCCTCCTGTCTCTCCCAATCTATCAATCAATCTATTCATTTATTGAGTGCTCAGTATGTGCAGAGCACCGTACTAAACACTAGGAGGGTCAAATACAATAGAGTTGGTAAATATGAACCTTGCCAATTGAGGAGCTTATGCTCTACAAGGGAAGGCAGACATTCAGTAAAATAATTAAAATAAATTACAGAGGGAGTGGCAGAGTTTTACAAGATGTACCTAGGTTTCATCTATGTATCTAGGTTTCATGAGGCTGGTGGAATCAAGTCCTTAGCGTAGCTCAGTGGAAAGAGCCCGGGCTTCGGAGTCAGAGGTCATGAGTTCGAATCCCGGCTCTGCCACTTGTCAGCTGTGTGACCGTGGGTAAGTCACTTCACTTCTCTGGGCCTCAGTTCCCTCATCTGTAAAATGGGGATTAAGTGTGAGCCTCACGTGGGACAACCTGATTACCCTCTATCTACCCCAGCGCTTAGAACAATGCTCGGCACATAGTAAGCCCTTAACAAATACCAACGTTATTATTATTAAAGTGCTTACAGGACACAGATCCAAGATAATAATAATAATACTGATGGTATTTGTTAAGCACTTACTATGTGCCGAGCACTGTTCGAAACGCTGGGGTAGATACGAGGTTATCAGGTTGTCCCACGTGGGACTCACAGTCTTCATCCCCATTTTACAGATGAGGTAACTGAGGCACAGAGAAATTAAGTGACTTGCCCACAGTCACACAGCAGACAAGTGGAGAGGCAGGGATTAGAACTCATGACCTCTGACTCCCAGTCCCGGGCTCTTTCCCCTAAACCAGATAATCGTCATTTTCATTTTCATTATGTTGTACCAACTCTGTTTCATTGTACTGTCTCAAATGCTAAGTTCAGTGCACTGTACATAGTGAGTATTAAGTGAATTAATTGATTAGTTGACTGATTGAAGTAAATACATCAATATATCTGTCCCTCTATAAGTAGGAAGGCAGCATGGCCTAGCAGATACAGCTAGGGCCTGGGAGTCAAAGGATCAGAGTTCAGTCACACGTGTACTCAAAAGTAAACCTTGCTGTCAGTGGCGTTTAGTAATAATGGTAATAATAATAATAATGGCATTTGTTAAGCGCTTACTATGTGCCAGGCACCGTACTAAATGCTGGGGCAGTTACAAGCAAATCAGGTTGGACACAATCCCTGTCCCTCATGGGGCTCACAGTCTCCAGCCCAATTTTACAGATGAGGTAACTGAGGCCCGGAGAAGGGAAGTGACTTGCCCATGGTCACACAGCAGACAAGTGGCGGGGCCAGGATTAGAACCCATGACCTTCTGCCTCCCAGGCCCGGGCTTTAACCACCACACCGTGTACACTGAAAGCCCATCGATGGATAAGGATCGTCTCTGTTGCCCGAACTGTACCTTCCAAGCGCTTAGTACAGTGCTCTGCACATAGTAAGCGCTCAATAAATGCTATTGAATATATATACTACCACCACTAACCATTCTCACCTATTCAGTGTCCGTTGTTAGTAGATGCATAGCGAATGACCGATATCCGTATCAGCAGTTAATCTGGGGAATTTTATCCTAGTTCTCGATTTTCCCGGCTACGGATTAGGCAGGGCTTCGGATTCTCCTCCGTCCTCCGGCCGTCACTTGGCCGTTATCCTCTTGTGACCGCCACCAGGATGTGGACGCGGCCTGAAAAGAAGACGGACGCAACTTCCAACCGGCTCGCCTTTAGTCCTCATCAACGGCTCCGGTGAAAAAGTTGTTCGGGGACGAGATCGAACCTACTAGCTCTTGGCTCTTACGGATTTTGATTTTCCACGTTTATCCCTTCTGAGCCAAGGCAGCGTGGCTCAGTGGAAAGAGCCCGGGCTTCGGAGTCAGAGGTCGTGGGTTCGACTCCCGGCTCCGCCGCTTGTCAGCTGTGTGACTGTGGGCGAGTCACTTCACTTCTCTGGGCCTCAGTTACCTCATCTGGAAAATGGGGATTAACGGCGAGCCTCACGTGGGACGACCTGATGACCCTGTATCTCCCCCAGCGCTTAGAACACTGCTCTGCACATAGGAAGTGCTTAACAAATACCAACATTATTATTATTATTAGGAAAACCCCTAAGTTTGAGCCTAAAGATCGCAACAAGTCAGGGGTCACACGGGAGTCGAGGACCCCTGAACTGACTCTTGCTTGATTTTTCCATGTTTCCCTAGTCAACGAGAAATTCCCGAGGGAGGGGAGAGGGGAGAGAGGAGCCTGTCGTTTTCCAGTTGCCACTCTAGTGTGTAAGCTCGTTGTGGACAGGCAACGTGACTACCAACTCTGTGGTACTGTACTCTCCCCAGTGCTTAGTACAGTGCTCTGCACGCAGCCAGCACTCAATAAATATCATGTATCGATTGGAGAGGGGTGAAATGCCTCCATTTGGCCCGAAGTACCCTCAGTCCTCCTATTGTACTTTCCCAACTGCTTAGTACAGTGCTCAGCACATAGTAAGTGCTTAATGAATACCACTGTTTGATTGATTCTCTCCACTCCAGTCCATACTCCAATCTGCCGCCCGGATCATTTTTTCTTCGGAAACGTTCAGACCGTGTCACGCTCCTTTACTCAAAAATCTCCAGTGGTTGCCCACCCACCTCTACATCAAACAGAAACTCCTCACAATGGGCTTTAAAGCTTTCCATCCCCTTGCCCCCTCCTACCTCACCTTACTGCTCTCTTTGTACATCCCAGCCCACACACTTGGCTCCTCTAATGCTCACCTTCTCACTGGGCCTCCATCTCATTTATTCATTCGATAGTATTCACTGAGCGCTTACTATGTGCGGAGCACTGTTCTAAGCGCTTGGAATGAACAAGTCGGCAACAGATAGAGACGGTCCCTGCCGTTTGACGGGCTTACGGTCTGATCGGGGGATTAGACTAATTTATCACACCACCGACCTCCGGCCCACGTCCTGCCTCTGACCTGGAATGCCCTCCCTCCTCCGATCAGACAGATGATTGCTCTCCCCAACTTCAAAGCCTGATCGAAGACACATCTCCTCCAAAAGGCCTTCCCTGACTAAGCCCTCCTCTCCTCTTCTCCCACTCCCTTCTGCTTCTCCCTGACTTGCTCCCTTCATTCATTCTCCCTCCCATCCCCGAAGCACATATGTAGAGATCTATAATTTATTCATTCATCTATTTATTTATTTCTCCTAATGTCTGTCTCCCCTTCTGGACTGTGAGCTCTTTGTGGGCAGGGAATGTGTCTGTTTGTTGTTATATTGTACTCTCCCAAGTGTTTAGTACAGAGCTTTGCACACAGTAAGCGCTCAATAAATACAACTGAATGAATGGATGAGTACTGTACCGTCTGCATCCTTTACATACCTCAGCGTAAGAAAACCTCACACTGTAGCTTTCGCTACAAAAGAGCATTTTCTAATTCTGCCACCTTGGTCCGGGCAATGCGGTAAATAAATACTCTCCTTTCTGCAGGGACGTTGAGAAATCTTGAAGTCATTGAGCTGCTACCATCCAACCTTAGGGGACCTTAGGGGACGAGTGGGTGGAAATGTCGAGACTGTATGGACGCTTCTTCCGGTACCTTCCCAACGTACAAGAAGCATTTATTCCTAACTCCTCTCTCTAGTCACCGGGCACCCCCAGAAACCCCCCAGGGCCTCACTCTCAGATATTTTTTCTCTGGGAACTCTGCGATTTCATTTGTTAAATTAGAATTAAAAAGTCCCTCTTTGGCAAAGAGCTAGAATTAATAATGGCACTAGGTAAAAGTAACAATTCCCAGGGTTTTGTTAATCCCTCCCTAATCGCACTGCCTTAAACCCCAAACTCCCTGAGCCTCGGATTCAATCAGATTTTTTGAGTGCTTACTCTGTGCAGAGCACTGTACTAAGCGCTTGGAAAATGAAATCTGGCAAGGGATAGAGACAATCCCTACCCAACAATGGGCTCATAGTCTAGGAGGGGGGAGACAGAAAAACAAAACAACTAGACAGGATTCAATAGCATCAAGATAAATAGAATTATAGATATATACACATTATTAATAAAAAGACTGATAAATATGTAGAAATATATAGGTGTTGTGGGGCGGGGAAGAGGGGTAGAGCAGGGGGAGGGAGCCGGGGCAATGGGGGGGGGAGGAGGAGCAGAGGAAAAGGGGGCCTTAGTGTGGGAAGGCCTCCTGGAGGAGGTGAGCTCTCAGCAGGGCTTTGAAGAGAACTAGTTTGGCGGATGTGACGAAGGAGGGCATTCCAGGCCGGAGTTAGGACGTTGGCAAGGGGTCAACGGCGGGACAGGGGAGGACGAGGCACAGCAGTGTGGTGGAAGCCCCTCCATCTGGCTCCATGCCCTCTGACCCCAGGAAACCAATCCTCCACATACACATGGTAGTGAAGGCACACTTTGTTCTGATCAAACCATTCTTCTTTCTCCGAGTTTGGGCACAGCCAGGCTATTGGCGGTAACCTCATCTTCTAGACTGTAAGTTCGTTTTGAGCAGGGAACGTGTCCACGGAAAGTGCTGTATTCTACTCTCTCAAGTGCTTAGTAAAGTGCTCTGCACAGAAAGAAGCGCTCAATAAGTCCCACTGATGGGTTGATTCGGTGACATTCCTCCACAGTTGATGGGGCAGAGGCAGAAGAAGCTAGTTCTAATAATAATAATGGTAATCATTCATTCATTCATTCAAAAGTATTTATTGAGCGCTTACTATGTGCAGAGCACTGTACTAAGCGCTTGGAATGGACAAATCGGTAACAGATAGAGACGGTCTCTGCCCTTTGACGGGCTTACGGTCTAATCGGGGGAGACGGATAATTGTGTTTTTTTTAAGCATATACTATGCCAGGCACTATACTAGTCACTGGGGTGGACACAAGTAAACTGGGTTGGACACCGTCCCTGTCCCACATGGGGCTCACAGTTTCAATCCCCATTTTCCAGTTGAGGTAACTGAGGCCCAGAGAAGTGAAGTGACCTGCCCAAGGTCACACAGCGCACAAGTGACGGAGCTAGGATTAGAACCCATGACCTTCTGACCCCCAGGCTTGCGCTCTTTCCACTGGGCCACCCTGTTATCCAGTGTAGTTAGGTTTTTCCAAAGACAAGCTAAGGCCATGAGGGAGCTCCGGAGAGTCCAATGGGGTTAGTAGACATGTTCCTTGCCCACAGGAAGTTACAGTCTAGAGAGGAAGATGAGCATTAGTATAAATCAATCAATCAATCAATCAATTCCCGGATATGGATATGGCTCAGTGGAAAGAGCACGGGCTTGGGAGTCAGAGGTCATGGGTTCGAAACCCGGCTCTGCCACTTGTCAGCCGTGTGACTGTGGGCAAGTCACTTCACTTCTCTGGGCCTCAATTACCTCACCTGTAAAATGGGGATTAACTGTGAGCCTCAGGTGGGACAACCTGATGACCCTGTATCTACCCCTCAGAACAGTGCTCGGCACATAGTAAGCGCTTAACAAATACCAACATTATTATTATTAGGTAATATCACATTGATTCCGAAGGAATCGGATAGATATGAAATTCTCACACAGACTCAAAGATAAATGGAAGACCCTCAACAAAGATCAAGATTGGGGGCTAATCTATGAGGCTGAGGGAGTGGTCACTAAACAATAATAATAATAATATCGTATTTGTTAAGCACTTACTATGTACAAGGCACTGTACTAAGCACTGGGGTGAATCCGAGCAGTCCCTGTCCCACACAAGGTTTACAGTCTTAATCCCCATTTTACAGACGAGGGAACTGAGGCCCAGGAAAGTGAAGCGACTTGCCCACCGTCACACAGCAGGGAAGTGGTGAAGCTGAGATTAGAACCCAAAACCTTCTCACTCCCAGGCCCGGGGTCTATCCACTAGCCCAAGCTTCTGCTCACTGCACGGTAGTGTTGCAACGCGGAGAAATAATCGATGAATCGATCAAATGCACTTACTGAGCACCTTCTGTGTTGAGAGCACCGTACTGAGCAGTTGCGAAGAGTCCAGTTCAAGAGAGTTGGTCGACACGTTCCCTTGCCCTCAGTGAGCTCACAGTCTAGAGGGCAGACAACGTCGAGACAAGATGTTTGCAGTCCACGGCGCTTCTGCAGACAGACCCTGAGGAAATCAATTAGGTCACCGACGAGGATGTTTTAATAGGCTTTAATCACAGCGTGCTGCAAAACCACATCTCTTTCCTCATTTCCATTTGTACTTCAAGCGGGGGGAGAGTTGTGCAACCACCAGATGGTACAGAGTGATCAAAATGATGCAGGCCATATTGTTCTTTTCCTGTAAATGAGATCCAACTTCTTAGGAAAGAAAAGTCCTGGGCAATAATTCCCACCCAGAGTAAGATTCCTGGTGGACTTAGCCCTGCCTCGGACTCTGTGTTCTGCCCCCCCCCCCCCGTATTTTGGTTAGGCTACGCCATTTATTGACAGGAGCTGCTGTAATGGGTGGAAAACTCCCATACAATATGCAAAAATCCTTCATTCTAGGGCGGAAGAGGGGAAGGGAGGAAACCTTCTTATCCACGTGAAGAGAGTGGTGAGCAGGAGCATCCTAAAAGTCACCGCAATTAAATCAGAGCAGGCTGCAATTCCTCTGGAAATATAAAAAAAGCCCCAAGAAAATGCCCCCAAATGCTGTCTTTCTTCTTTCTTCAAATGCCGTCGAGTCGTTTCTGACCCACAGCGACTCCATGGACACGTCTTCTTCAGAATGAGTCTTCTTTTGTCTTAAATTTGTTCTGGTATGTGTGTCCATAGAGTTTTCTCGGTAATAATAATAATAATGTTGGTATTTGTTAAGCGCTTACTATGTGCAGAGCACTCTTTTAAGCGCAGGGGGAGATACAGGGTAATCAGGTTGTCCCACATGAGGCTTACAGTTAATCCCCATTTTACAGATGAGGGAACTGAGGCCCAGAGAAGTGAAGTGACTTGCCCACAGTCACACAGCTGACAAGTGGCAGAGCTGGGAGTCGAACCCATGACCCCTGACCCCGAAGCCCAGGCTCTTTCCACTGAGCCACGCGGCTTCCCCCCGAGATCCGTTAGAGATCCGGAAGCGGTTTAACATCGCCTTCTTCTGCACAGTAAAACCTTAAGTCTCTGCCCTTGTCTTTGAAAAATGTTTCGATCACCCGATCATCCGTCTGTGACTTTCCCAAGCTGCTGCTGCCCGGCGCAGGTGAATCGACTTTGTCTGATGCTTCGGCTTAGACTTCTCCATTACGGGTAATCCTATGTGACATAGCTCTATGCTTCATCGGCCTACGTAAACTCTCCTGCCGTGATAAGCCGTCGATTCCTAGGAGAAGACCAAAGTATCGCTCACGTTGATTCCGAAGGAATTGGACAGATATGAAATTCTCACACGGACTCAAAGATAAATGGAAGACCGTCAACAAAGATCAAGACTGGGGGCTAATCGAATGAAGAGCCGTGACATGGCTGGGCTATTCTTGATTTGTTGTGGGCAGGAAATGTGTTTGTTTATTATCGCATTGTACTCTCCCAAGTGCTTACTACAGTGCTCTGCACACATTAAGCTCTCAATAACTACGAATGAATGAATGGTTCCACCATTGGCTGAGTGGATGAACTTTGGCCTGGCCCATCTCTCAGGGACTCTGCCTTCCATCCGTAAAACAGAGCAGAAAGACACTCCTCCTTAGTCGGTCAGTTAGTCAGTTGTATTTATTGAGCAAAGCAAAGCGCGGGAGAATACAATATAACAATATGAGTTTTAACTTTGTGGGTCATTGTCCGCAATGGTAAGTTACTTGCTTCTTATCCATCTGTCCCTCAGTAGCACTGCTGAGCACATTCCCTGTGCACAGCTCTGGACTAAGCGTTTGGGAGAATCCGATCAATCAATCAATTGTAATTATTGACCGCTTAATGTGTGCAGGGCACCGTCATCATCATCAATAGTATTGAGTGCTTACTGCGTGCAGAACAATATACTAAACAGTCAATCAATCAAGCATATTTTGGGAGCACTCACTGTGTACAGAGCGCTGTACTAAGGCGTGAAATACGCCTGGACCATAGGACCCAGAGCACTAGAATGAAGAGCAAGAGCACAGCGAAGAATATGTTACCTGCCCACAATGAGCTGACAGTCTAGAGGGGGAGACAGAAATGAATATACATCGCTAAATTATGGATAGGTGCTGTGATGCGGAGAAGCAGCGTGGCTCAGTGGAAAGAACCCGGGCCTGGGAGTCAGAGGTCATGGGTTCGACTCCCGGCTCTGCCGCTTGTCAGCTGTGTGACTGTGGGCAAGTCACTTAACTTCTCTGGGCCTCAGGTACCTCAAGTGTAAAATGGTGATTAACTTTGAGCCTCGCGTGGGACAACCTGATTACCCTGTATCTACCCCAGCGCTCAGCACAAATACCAACATTATTATTATTATTATTTGAGGTGGACACAAGTGCTGTGAGGATGAGGGGTGTGAATGAAGGAAGTAAATCAGGGTGACGCTGAAGGGAGTGGGAGAAGAGGAAATGACGGCCTAGTCAGGGAAGGCCTCTTGGAGGAGATGGGCCTTCAATAAGGCTTTGAAGGTCATTGTCTGTCAGACTCTGATCTTAGTAGGCCAGTCAGGAGATGGCCAAGGTGGCAGAGAGATAGATGAAACATGAGTAGGTTGGCACTAGAGGAGCTAAATGTGTGGTCTAAGTTTGTTAGAGTGAAGGGGACAGAAGTCAGATTGGAAGGGGATCAGAGAGAGAAATGGAGGCGAGGCATTGGAGACGGTGGGTGTAATAATAATAATAATAATAACGGCATTTTTCAAGTCTTTACTATGTGCCAGGCCCTTCACGAAGCACTGCGGTGGATACACGCGAATCAGGTCAGATCCCTGCCCCACGTGGGGCTCACAGTCTCCATCCCCATATTACAGACGAGGTAACCGAGGCCCAGAGAAGTGAAATAACTTGCCCAACAGGTCACACAGCAGACAGGTGTCAGAGCCGGGATTAGAACCCGTGATCTTCTGACTCCCAGGCCTGTGCTCTAGCCACTATGCCATGCTGCTTCTCAACTCATCCTAGGAACTTGGAGAGGAAAAGTAGGTGGGAGATGGGGTGATAAATGGAGGGAGCCATGGGGCCAGGGGACTTTTTTTAGGAGAGGGAAGACACGTGCATGTTTAAAAGCAGTGGGGGAAAATGCCATTGGAGAATAAACAGTTGAAGATGACAGTCCAGGAGGGATGATAGGAGCGCTTTGCATGTCCCAAACTGAAAGCCTAATCTTCGCACCAAAACCCTGTCCTCGACCTGACTTTCCCATCGCTATAGCCAGCACCACCATCCGCCTGTCTCACAAGCCTGTAGCCAAGGCGTTATCCTCGACTCCTCATTCAATCCACATACTCAATCCATCACTAAATCCTGTCGGTCCCACCTTCACAACATCACTATAATCCATCCTTCTCCAATCCAAACTGCTACCAGTTAATAAAGTCGCTCATCCTATTCTGCCCGGATTACCGCGTCAGCCTCCTTGCTGACCTCCCAGCCTCCTGTCTCTCCCCACTCCAGTCCATACTTCACTCTGCTGCCTCGATCATTTTCTAGAAGAACATTCAGGACACGTCACCCTGCTCCTCAAAATACTCCAGCGGTTACCCATCCACCTCCACATCTAACAAAAACTCCTCACTATTGGTTTTAAAGCATGCCACTACCTTGTCCCCTCTTACCTCACCTCGCTACTCTCCTTCTACGATCCAGCTCACTCACTTCACTCCTCTAATACTAACCTTTTCATTGTGTCTCATTCTCACCTGTCTTGCCTCCAACCCCTGGCCCTCATCCCGCCTCCGGTCTGGAATGCCCTCCCTCCTCCGATTCAACAGACAATGACTCTCCCCTACTTCAAAGCCTTATTAAAGGCTTGGCCTTCCTCTTCTCCCACTCCCTTCCACTTCACCCTGACTTGCTCTCTTTTTTCTCCCCCCGCCCCCAACCTCACAGGACTTATGTCCCTATCTGACATTTATCTATTTTTATTGAAGTCCGTCTCCCACCTCTAGACTGTAATCTCAATGTGGGATGGGAATGTGTCTGTTTATTGTTGTTGTAGTTTCCCAAGTGCTTAGTATAGTTTCCCAAGCGCTTAGTATAGCACTCTGCACATGGTAAGTGCTTAATAAATACGAACAAATGAATGAATGAATGAGTGACAAGTAGATTTTGAGGGTAATCGGGAGATCTCCTCTTGAGGTACTGCTGGGAAAGATAGGAGAGTGAAAGATGGAGGGGGAGAGGAGCAAGAGAGATTTTTGAGAGATCACACCTGATGATTTCTATTTCCTCAGTAAAGTAGGTTGCCAGGTCATCAAAGGAAAGAGACAGGGGAGGTGCAGGGTTTGAAGAGGGAGTTTAACATCTGAAACAACTGGAGAGGTCAATGGGCCTAGGAGTCAATAAAGATGGAGAAATAATATTGCCGAACAGAGGTAAAGTACAGAAGGATGAATTTGAAGTGCACAAGGTCGGCCTGATATCTAGATTTCTGCCAGCATCGCTCTGTGACTTGAGCATAGGAGAGAAGGAAGTAGACTGGAGGCGATATAGGGCTGTGGGCTTTTTATTTAAATGCTATTTGTTGAGCACTTGCTTTGTGACGGACACTATTCTAAGCACTGGGGTAGATGCAAAATAATCAGGTTGGACACAGTTCCTGTCCCATAAGGGGTTCACAGTCTTACCCGGTATTTTACAAATGAGGTCACTGAGGCCCAGAGAAGTGAAGTGACTCGCCTATGGTCACACAGCAGACAAAGTGGCGGAGTCAGGATTAGAATCCAGGCCCTTCCAACTCCCAGGCCTGGGCTCTATCCACTAGGCCGGGCTGCCACACTGTTTCGCTTCCCTCTTAGACTGTGGGACAGGGACTTGATCCAATCTGATTTTCTTGTCTCTTCCGCACTGCTTATCATAGAATAAACTCATAATATCATTTGGATTAACATGATCATCAATATTAAAGAAAGGGGTTGGGTAAACCCAAGATATTTTTGGAAGAGAGAGAAGTAAGATCTTTTTTTTAATACAGCAGCATTTTTTTTTCCAGTGGAGAGATTCACAGGGTAATAGGACTGAGTTGGCAAGAGTTTTGGCTTTTATGGCCTTATTCATGATCCATAAAAACGTATACACAGCATTTAAAGGAAATTTACAGAGGTATTATAACCAATGAAGACAAAACTAACCCAACCAAGATGAGAGTCAACAAAGTTGTCCCGAAAACAAACTACGAAACCTAGGTAAATCAGTGAGGGAGTTCGATCCCAAAAGTAAGAATGCCCCCCAAATCCCACGAGCAGTAGGAAGATGCAAAGGAAATATCAATTTTCATTATGACCCGAATACCACTCTGGACCTTGCAAATGACCGTTTTCATTCAGATGGGGCTATTAGCCAAACGCTCAGTTTCTGTTTGGGCACTGAGGCAAAGGAGAAAACTGCTTGGAGGCATCTAGCTAATTGAATTCAAAATGGTGAATAGATTAGACTCCTGGGAAGTTGAACGAAGAAGTAGGAAGATGAATTTGCGAATAAGAAAGAGAAATGATATTAGGCAGTTTTAGAAGCTTGAGGCATAAACAAGGAGGTGAAGTATTTCTGAAGCCCGTTGCAATTTATGGAAAGAATTTTGAGTAAGCAAAATTGCTAGGTTCTGGCATCACCCCCAAAGAAGGTGGTAGAAGCTTTTTGCTCCCCGGGACATTTGATCTCTTCCGATCAAAGACTTAATGTTTCCTGAACTGGATCTCAAGAAATGGAAGAGCCCACGTGGCATTGTTTGTCCTGTTCAAAATTGCTGTCTGACCTGATTTCTCCGTAAATGTGTGACTAGACAGAACATCATTTTTAAAGGCATAACTCAGAAGAAAATACAGATGGGAGGAAGGTTTCAGAGACAATCGGATGTCCAAATAAACAGACAACCACCCTAAATAGACATTGGTGACTAAACAAATGAAGATTTTAAAAGATGGCTCACTAAGCCCTCCTTCCCTCTTCTCCCATTTCCTTCTGCGTCGCCCAGACTTGCTCCCATTAATCATCCTCCCCCTGTTAGCCCCATTATGTCCATATCCATCTTTTACTTATTTACATTAATGTCTGTCTCCCCCTCTAGACTGTGAGCTCGCTGTGGACAGGGAATGTGTCTATTATTGTATCGTACTCTCCTAAGTGGTTAGTACAGTTCTCCGCACACAGTAAGCGCTCAATAAATAAGATTGACTGGTTGACTGACTGGGACGGTTTTATGGTTCTGCAGTTTGTTTCTAATACAAAGCCAACAATTTCACTGAACCATGATGATCGTACCCAATATGAATCTATGTTAAAGCAGCGGGGGTCAGTGGAAGGAGCCTGGGCTTGGGAGTCAGAGGTCATGGGTTCGAATTCTGGCTCTGCCACTTGTCAGCTGTGTGACTGTGGGCAAGTCACTTAACTTCTCTGGGCCTCAGTTACGTCATCTGTAAAATGGGGATTAACTGTGAGCCTCACGTGGGACAACCTGATCACCCTGTATCTACCCCAGAGCTTAGAACGGTGCTCCGCACATACTAAGCGCTTAACAAATACCAACATTAATTAATTGAAATCAGAATCCAAATTCACCAATAAGGAGAATCAAAAACTTCTGAACGTCCAACACACGTCGGGGTAAGTTATGCGTTCGGAGTCTTAATATACATTAGAGAAGTGGCTTGCAAGTATCAAAAGGTGTTGATCTTCTCTGCAAGAAGCAACAGCATCACACTTTACCAACATCGGTGGTATTTTCTGAGCACTAACTATGTGCAGAGCAGTATCCTAAACAAATCTGGGAGCATGAGAGCAGGGAACGTGTCAACCAGCTCTGTTCTACTGTACTCTCCCAAGCACCCAGTACAGTGCTCTGCACTCAGTAAGCTCTCCATAAATATGATCGATTGATTATCATACGACATTGTTGGAAAACACCTTCTCTGCTCAATGGGCTAAAAAAAAAACTGCCTTGGCAGGCAAACCCAAAAACTATTCAGCCAGTTGATTTTCAAAACTTTTCATATATATGAATTGAGTCTATTGTTCTATGAAAAATAATCACATACTTATCCTAGATATTATGCGTAATCTCGAGGGCTTTCCTCCAAAAGGTATTTTTCCTTCCCAGATTTTCCGACTACATTTTTCTCTGGTGTAAATCCTAGAGATTAACTTAGCCCTCGTCTCTCCTTCAGCTAAGAACTTGGAGGGCTGTCTTGGGTTTAAAAGAGTTCAAGGAGCCTGCCGTCACAATGACTCATTGTCTGACCTTCAAGACATCACTTAACCTCTTTGTTTTGAATTTATCCATCTGTATTACTGTCCTAATCCCCAGGGGGTTATTAGTTTGTCGGGATCACTCAGCGCAGTGCCTGGGTGGGAAGAAATGAAAAATGACCTAATAGCATAAATCGAGTTCTAAAATCAGGAGACGCAGTTTCTTGCTGTAATGTTTTTTACTCTTTTTTACTTAGAATCCCTGGCTGTAGAGATCATGACGGATAGAGTAGTAGAGGTTGTTCTCTCAGGGACCGTCCGAACGCATTAAAATCATTATTATCATTGTACTCGTGAAGCGCTTACTATGTGCCAAGCACTGTACTAGGTGGTGGAGTAGACATAAGTCAGACAGGGTGGACACAGTTCCTGTCCCACATGGGGGTCACAATTTTAATCCTCATTTTTACTGATGAGGTAATTGAGGCCCAGAGAAGTGATGGCACTTGCCCAAGATCACACAGCAGACATGTGGCGGAGCCAAGATTAGAACCCAGATCCTTCTGACTCCCAGGCCGGTGTTCTAACCACTAAGACACGCTGCTTCTCTCGTAATAATGCAGAGAGGCAGCAGAATGGATTAAATGACTTCTTGGACTCCCCGACTGGCCTGAGATTCTGGGTTTTTCCACTCTGTGCCTCGAGATGGATATGAATGGGAGTCAATCGATCAATCAGTAGTATTAATTGAGCGCTTACTGTGTGCAGAGAACTGTACTAAGCACTTGGGAGAGTACAATACAACAGAGTTGGTAGACATGTTCCCTGCCCACAACGACCTTACGGTCTAGAGGAGGACACAGACATTGATATAAATAAATAAATTATGGATGTGGACCTAAGTACCGTGGGGTTGAGGGAAGGGAGAATAAAGGGAGACAGTCCAAATGCAAACCCAGTCAAAATATATTCCATAAATCCATCGGTCATTCAATACCGTGGCGATTTGATGATCACCTTAAACTGAGCTAGCCAGTTCATGAATAAGAGGCCTAGGGATCAAGGGTTATAGAAAAGTTGGCAGGGTTTGCTTCAGGGTTGTGTTCAAGAAACAATTTCCTCTCTGTCTCCCTGTTCCTTAAACACGGGATTGGATCCCGTCCAAATCCCCAATCCTGTTGCATTCCAACTGAAGTCTAGTTAAGATCTCCCGCTGACACTGAGAAGCAGACAGTTAATTCGCCAGTTTTGCTTTGTGCAGCTGGTCGGACGCAGTTCCTGTCCCACAGAGGGCTCACGGTCTCAACTCCCATTTTACAGATGAGGTAACTGAGGCACAGAAAAGTGAAATGACTTGCCAAGGTCACCAGGGCAGACAACTGGGGAGAGTCACTTACCGGTGTCATGTCTGAAGATGTATTCTTATTTGCAAATTAGCATGAAAAGAGGTGTGGATGAGGGAATCATTTACGCACTAAATAAAGGCTAGGAAGCACATATCCGTGTTTATTTATTTATTTAATTATATGCGTTAGTGCCTGTCTCCCCCTCTAAACTGTAAGCTCATTGTGAACGGGGAATGTGTCTGGTTTTAGGTATAACGCTTCCTGCCGAGCACTTAGTACAGTGTTTTGCACACAGACCATTGAACGAATGGATGAATGAAAGGAAGAAGTGTGACCTAGTGGATAGACCCCGGGCCTGGGAGCCAGAGGAACGACTTTCCTCTTGTGTGACCTTGGGCGAATCACTTAATTTCTCTAGGTCTCCCTTCTCTCATCTGTAAAATGGGGAATAAATTCCCCTTCTCCCTCCTACTTAAACTGTGAGCCCCATAGGTGACATGGATTGCGTCTGACTTGATTAATTGGTATCTACCCCAGTTCAAAGAACAGTGCTTGACATGTAATAAGCACTTAACCAATACCATATCTATTACTATAATTAGTATTTATTATTTCTGCATAACAAGTGTTTTCATGACATGATGGATGTATTAGAGAACATACTTTCCTACAAGAGTCTGTCCTGGGTACAACGCTACTTCCAAAGTGACACGAGGCGATTCGAGGCAGGAAGAAATACTGGGGCGCGCTTGTGTGATGTTAGTCTAAGGGGGAGAACGCTACGTTTCCTCATCGATTGTATCTATTGAGCGCTTCTTGTGTGCCAAACACTGCACTAAGCACTTGGGAGGCTCCAATCCAGCAGAGTGGCAGACACGTTTCCCTACCAACAATTAGCTTGCCGTCTGGACGGCTAGAGAGATGTTACTATAAATAATTTATGATTATATAATTTAATGATGTATACATATCTTTATGCATGCTTCCTACCGTCCTTTCATTCATTCATTCGATCGTATTTATTGAGTGCTTACTGTGTGCACAGCACTGTACTAAGCGCTTGGGAGAATACAATATAAAACAAACAGGCACATTCCCTGCCCACAACGAGCTCTCAGTGTACATGGGGAGCCAGACATGAATATAAATAAATAGACAGATACGTGAATAAATTACAGATATATACATTTGTGATGTGGGGATGGGAGAGAAGATGAATGAAGGAGCAAGTAAGAGAGGAGCAGAAGGGAGTGGGAGAAGAGGAGAAGAGGGCTTAGTCAGGGAAGGCTTCTTGGAGGAGATGGGCCTTCAATAAGGTTTTAAAGCGGGGGAGAGCAATTATCTGCCTGATATGAAGAGGGAGGGTGTTCCAGGCCAGAGATATAGGTGTGCATTTACTTCTCTAGACCGTAATCTCCTTGTGGCCAGGGAATGTGTCTACCAACTCCTTTTTTATTCTACCAAGTGCTTAGTACACTATTCTGCACATAGTAAGCGCTCAATAAATACCACCGATTGATTGTTTATGAAGAAAAGATACAAGAAATCCAGTAAAACATTTTAAAATCCTAACAAATAACTAATATTGGGAAATGAATATAAACCAGTAAAAGAAAAAAATACTTTATTTCACAGCTACAAGACACACTATAAGTTTTTTTAATATCACTTTAGTCTAGAAAATAAAGATGATTTATACGATTACTTGAGATCTAAGTCCTCATTTTCCCAAAACTGTACACTTTGTCCCTCACAACATATATTTTAGAAGTATAAAATGAAACAAGGTACTGATTTGAATAACTTGCCCAATGTGTTCTAGTACAATCAATATTAAACAAAACAGGATGACATTTTGGTTTCAAATTCTCACTCTAAAAGTGCATTTAGTCATCTTCAGTGAATAGGAACAAAAAACAATTTCTTCAGCCAATCTCTTATATTTAATGAGCCCATATGGTGTGCTGAACACTATATTAAGTGCTTGGGAAAGTACAAAATGATGGAGTCGGTAGACACATTCTTGTTCCAAATTAGGGGTGTTGAATTATGAAATATGAGGTAAAGTCAGAGAATGGTTTTTGAATTAAAGTCCCTAACAAGTAATTATTATTTAATTAGTATTTAATCCTTCATTATTTCATCAAATTTCCATTTCTCTTTTCTGAATCAGAAAATTTTTCATCACCGAATAGAGCCAAACCCAAATCTCAGAAAGATTTCTGTGACACTACAAACTATAATTCACGTGAAACACAGACTTTGGTTATTTTAGGTTAATATCTGTTATGATAAATTGCTTTCCTCTTCAATCAGAAATGGTTTCTCCCTGAAGAAAAGAAGTAGGTTTTGAGGTTGACCATCAGAAATTTTCTCTTGGCTATTTTTTAAACTTGTATTGGTTAAAACCTACCACCGGTCTTATGTAATCCAGCCCACGACTTGAGTCTTTCTGTCTTGCCTCATCTGGGTTGTAGATGTTTAGGAAATAGTGCCCATGTTGGGCTTGGATCTGTGAAGTTATGCAAAAAAGCCTACATTCAGTTCTACTCACCCCAGAGCTTTCAATGAATAAATAGTAATAATAACTGTGGCTTTTGTTAAGCGCTTAATATGTGCCAGGCACTGTACTAAGTGCTGGGAGGGATACAAGCAAATCGGGTTGGTCACTGCCCGTCTCACATGGGGCTCACCGTCTCAACCCCCTTTTTACAGATGAGGTAACGGAGGCCCAGAGAAGTGAAGTGACTTGCCCGAGGTCACACAGCAGACAAGAAGCGAAGCCAGGATCAGAACCCATGAGTTTCTGACTCCCAGGCCCGGCCTCTATCCACAACGCCATGCTACTTCTTAAAATAAACATTCCTTGGTGATGCTGGGCTGTATGTCCATGTCTTTATACTTAGTGGCTGCCCCTATCTATTGTCCATTATCTATTTCCCCATCTGGATGGCAAGTTCCTTTTTTTTTTCCAGTTGTATTTGTTAAGCACTTACTATGTGCCAGACACTGTACTAAACGCCGGGGTAGATACAATACATGCAGATTGGGCACAGATTCCCTCCTTGTGGTCAGGGATCATGCCTACCTACTTACTGTATTCTTCCAAATGCTTAGTACAGCACTCTGAATGCAAGCAGCACTCAGTAAATACCACCGATTGATTGAGTGATAGGAATTAATTAAAGCTGTAGAAAAGGAGCTGTAGAGAAGCAGCGTGGCTCAGTGGAAAGAGCCCGGGCTTGGGAGTCAGAGGTCATGGGTTCGAATTCCAGCTCTGCCACTTGTCAGCTGCGTGACTGTGGGCAAGTCACTTCACTTCTCTGGGCCTCAGTTCCCTCATCTGTAAAATGGGGATTAAGACTGTGAGCCCCACGTGGGACAACCTGATTCCCCTGTGTCTACCCCAGCGCTTAGAACAGTGCTCTGCACATAGTAAGCGCTTAACAAATACCAACATTATTATTATTATTATTATTATTAACCAGAATGCTTGGGTCTTCTATGTGGTTCTGCTGTTCATTCTGATTTTCGAGCTTTGGAAAATCATCTTTCTCCTCAGAACTTCAATTGCAATCCCTACACAGAAGCAGACATCACTTGTCACTCCACAGAACTGGTGTCATCCCAGAGGAGTTCCCATGTACGGAAGGTTTTGCGTTCGTTCGGAGAAAGCACCAGAGAAAAGCAAATGCTTGTCTCAGTGCAAGACCAGAGAAATGGAGAATTGCTGCTCCGGAATTCTAAAAAAAATGATAGTCATTGTTGCCTAGTGGAGAGAGCGCGGGCCTGGAACTCAGAAGGACCTGGGTTCTAATCCCGTCTCTGCTACTTGTCTGCCGTGCGATCTCGAGCAAGTCACTTCACTTCTCTGAACCTCAGTTACCTCATCTGTAAAATGGGAATTAAGATTTTGAGCCCCCCGTAAGGACAGGGACTGTGTCCAAACTGATTTGCTTATATCCATCCCAGGGCTTAGTATAGTATTATTATTATGATTAGTATATTTCCTAAGTGCTTTCTATGCATCAAGCACCATACTATTCATTCATTCAATAGTATTTATTGAGCGCTTACTAGGTGCAGAGCACCGTACTAAGCGCTTGGAATGGACAAATCGGCAACAGATACAGTCCCTGCCCTTTGATGGGCTTACGGTCTAATCGGGGGAGACAGGAAGACAAGAACGATGGCAATAAATAGGGTCAAGGGGAAGAACATCTCATGAAAACAATGGCAGATAAATAGAATCAGGGTGATGTACATCTCATTAAATAAAATAAATAGGGTGATGAAGGCATATACGGTCGAGCGGACGAGTACCGTGCCGAGGGGGTGGGACGGGAGAGGGGAAGGAGGAGAGGGAAAGGGGGGAGAAGAGGGTTCAGCTGCGGAGAGGTGAAGGGGGGCGTAGAGGGAGCAGAGGGAAAAAAGGGGGGAGCTCAGTCTGGGAAGGCCTCTTGGAGGAGGTTTGAAGTAGGGATTCGAAGAGGGGAAGAGAATTAGATTGTCGGAGGTGAAGCATCGGGGTAGATAGAAGATAATAATAATAAAAATAATAATGATAATGGTATGTGTTAAGCACTTATTATGTTCCAGGCACTTTACTAAGCACTAAGGTGGATGCAAGCAAATCATGTTGGACACAGTCCCTGTCTCATGTGCAGCTCGCAGTCTCAGTCCTCATGTTAAAGACGTAACTGAGGCCCAGAGAAGTGAAGCGAATTCCCCTAGGTCACACAACAGACAGGGTCACACTACCATCCTTCCCATCTCACAAGCCCGCATCCTTGGTGTCATCCCTGACTCCGCTCTCTCATTCACCCCGCACATCCAATCCGTCACCAAAACCTGCCGTTCTCACCTTCACGACGTCGCCAAGATCCGCCCTTTCCTCCCCATCCAAACTGCTACCTCGTTGGTAGAATCTCTCATCGTCTCCCGTCTGGATGACTGCTTCAGCATCCTTGCTGATCTCCCAACCTCCTGTTTCTCCCAACTTCGGTCTATATTTCACTCTGCTGCCCGGATTATCTTTCTACAGAATTATTCTAGGCATCGCACGCCCCTCCTCAAAAAAACCTCCGGTGGCTGCCTCTCAACCTCAGTATCAAGTAAAAACTCCTCACTCTTGGCTTCAAAGCTGTCCATCACCCGGCCCCCTCCTACCTCACCTCGCTTCTCTCCTTCACCAGCCCAGCCCGCACACTCCGCTCCTCTGCCGCCGCCGCTAATCTCCTCGCTGGGCCTCGTTCTCACCCGTCCCGCCATCGACCCCTGGCCCACATCCTGCCTCTGGCCTGGAATGCCCTCCCTCCTCAAATCCGCCAAACCTCCCCCCTTCAAAGCCCTACTGAAAGTGCACCTCCTCCAGGAGGCCTTCCCAGACTAAGCCCCCTTTTCCTCTGCTCCTCATCGCCCCCACTCGCTCTCTCTGCTCTACCCCCTCCCTGCCCCACAGCACTTGTGTGCCTATATGTACATATTTATAATTCTATTTGTGTCACTAATGATGTGCATATATCTATAATTCTATTTATATTGATGCAACTGATGCCTGTTTACTTATTTTGTCTCCCCCTTCTAGACTCTGAGCCCACTGTGGGCAGGGATTGTCTATTTGTTGCTGAATTGGAATAATGATAATAATAATGATGTTGGTATTTGTTAAGTGCCTACTATGTGCCGAGCACTGTTCTAAGCGCTGGGGTAGACAGAGGGGAATCAGGTTGGCCCGCGTGGGGCTCACGGTCTTCATCCCCATTTCACAGATGAGGTAACTGAGGCACCGAGAAGTGAAGTGACTTGCCCAAAGTCACACAGCTGACAAGTGGCCGAGCCGGGATTCGAACCCATGACCTCAGACTCCAAAGCCCGTGCTCTTTCCACAGAGCCACGCTGCTTCTCTTGTACTTTCCCAGCTCTCAGGACAGTGCTGTGCACACAGTAAGCGCTCAATAAATATGACTGAATGAAATGGCAGAGCCGGAATTAGAACCTACGACCTTCTGACTCCCAGGCTCCTGCTCTATGCTGTTTCTCATCCCTTTCTTGTCTTTCCCTTCACAGTAAATCTGTGGGTCCTGCAAGAACAGCAGCCTTAATTTCTGCCTGGGCCGTGGAAGGGAAATTCCACCCGGACCGGTAGAGATCAGTAAGGAAACAGAATTTGGTTGGAAGGGGAGTTACTTTCTCATAAGCATGCCTCATCGCATGCTCATCAAAGATGAGCCCCCAGGGCTGCAGGATGGGATCAGTACTTGGAAAGTCAGAAACACCTTGGGCCTGGAGAAGCCATCTGACATCGCTGTAGCCCAGGCAACGAGATGGCAACTGGAAATCCCCCTGCTCCAAAACATCTTGCTTCCCTCCATTCTGTCCTTAAATCTCACATCTGCTGCGGAGGTGCCCAAAGTCAGTCAATCAATGGAATTGATCGAGCGATTACTGTATGCCGAGCGCTGTACGAGGTGGTTGGGAGAGGACGAGGGACTGCAAGCTCGTCGTGGGCAGGAAACGTATCCATTTATTGTTGTGTTGTACTCTCCCAAGTACTTAGCACAGTGTTCTCCTCACAGTAAGCGCTCAATAAATATGACTGAATGAATGAAGGGAAGTTGAGGGATAGCAGCGTAGCCTAGTGGATAGAGCCCGGACCTGGGAGTCAGCAGGGTCTGCTGTGTGACCTTGAGCAAGTCATATTATTTTTCTGTACCTCAGTTACCTTGTCTGTAAAATGGGGATTGAGATCATGAGCCCCACACGGGATAGGGACTGTATCCAACCTGATTAGCTTGTATCTACCGCTTAGTACAACCCTCGGCACCAGTAAGTGCTTAACAAACGCCATTATCATTATTATTATAAAGGTCTCACAGTCGAGAAGGGGAAATAGACATTACTGATGGGGGAATGGGAGAGTATAAGGATATAATGATGTCACCTTCCAAAAGTCAAGATTGGTTGCTTCTGTACATTCTTGCCTCGTTAATAAGAACTTGAGTTTATCCCTATTTTTTCTTTATCATCCAGGTGCTAAATTTAGAATCTGGACACAAAGGGCTGGTATTATAACAGATTCTGTCTAAATCGCCTAACACAGACTTGCAAAGAAATACAAAAACAGGGCTATCCCCCCATTTTTTTAATTAGCTCCCGACTAGGACAAGTAAAATCGACAATTTGTTTCATCCGCCCATCGCATAAAATCATTAACCAATCTGGAAATGTGACTAAATGACCGATTTCATAATGAATCATTTTTTAAGACCTGAACTGCAATATGCTGTTGGCATTTAGTAACATCTCAATCTACTTTTTAAAAATTTGGGCCATTAGGATGATAACATCTCTTTAGCGCAATCAGGATCCACTTTATGTCTGCTGACGCACGAGCGGTCGCGAGGAGCAAGAGAGGCAGCGTGCTCTGGTGGATAGAGCCTGGGTGTCAGAAGATCTGGGTTCTAATCTTTGCTCTGCCACTTTCCTGCCCTGTAACTTTGGGTAAGTCACTTTGCTTCTCTGTGCTTCAGTTATCTCATCTGTAAAATGGGGGTTAAGACCGTGAGCCCCATGTGGGACAGACGTCTGTGTCCAACCTGATTATCTTGTATCTATCCCAGTGCTTAGAATGGTGCTTGACACATAGTAAGCGCTTAACGAATACCATTATTATTATTGTTATAATTTCCATCTCTGCATTAAACAGAATCCGCTCTCAGGATGGCGCCCGGAGAGTTTCCAGCCCTCTACCGGTCTCAGCTACGGGAGGGAGAGTCAAGCAGAGGCCTGTCCGTCCCATTCCCGGCTTGGCCGGTGGCTAGCGAGTGGCAGACAATCTGCTACAAGTCAAAACTCCCCCGTGCCGGGCAGCGGCGGCACGGGAGAGAATCGAGGGAGGAGACTCGAGTTGACCGCGTGGAAGGCGGCAGTGGTCGACCACTTCCGGATTTTGACCAAGAAAACTGTACGGATCCACTACCGGAAAGTTTGCAGATGGAGGTGGGGCGTTCCGGAAGAGATCTGTCTACGGAGTTGCTATGGGTCCTAGTCGACTCGCCAGTACAAGACAAGATCAAGCGGAGACTCCGCCACATTGGATTGCCGACACCCATGCAGCTTTCTCCCCCTTACTTCTCCCTCACCCCTCTTTCTCTACAACATAGCCCGTGCACCATTCCCTTAACACCACCCTAATCACCCTCACTCTTGCTCTGCTCAGTCTTGATCCCTTGGTCTTGCCCTCCTTCCTGAGTAGAACTCCTCCCCCGCAGGTAGAACGCCTATCCCCCAAGTATGGTACTTCGTTCATTCATTCAGTAGTATTTATTGAGCGCTTACTATGTGCGGAGCGCTGTACTAGGCGCTTGGAATGGACAAATCGGTAACAGAGACAGTCCCTGCCCTTTGACGGGCTTACAGTCTAGTCGACGGGCTTGCAGTCTAATGGATCGTATTTATTGAGCGTTTACAGCGTGCAGAGCACTGTACTAGGCGCTTGGAATGTACAATTAGGCAACAGATCGAGACAAACCCTGTCCAACAAAGGGATCACAGTCTAAAAGGGGAGACAGACAGCAAAACAAAACAAGTAGCCAGGCATCAAAACCATCAAAAATAAGCACGTTACGAATGTTAAATATATTAAGTGTGCCGAGCTGCTATGTGCCAAGCACTGTTCTAAGCCCTGGGGTAGATACAAGGTAATCAAGTCAAACACAGTCCTCGTCCCCCTCGGGGTTCATGCGCTTAATCCCCATTTTACAGATGAAGCAACTGAGGCATAGAGAGGTGAAGCGACTCACCCAAGTTCACACAGCAGACAAGTGGAGGAGCCGGGATTAGAACCCAGGTCCTTCTGACTCCCAGGCTCTATCCACTGAGCCATGCTGCTTCCCCTCCCCATCCTACAGACCACCACCACTCTCCCCATCGTCAAAGGGAAAGTTACTGAAATCGTAGCCTCCTCTAGGAAGCCTCCTCTAGGAAGCTCTCATTGCCCCCATCCTATTCTCCCTCCCTCCCGGCTCACCCGTCAACCAGAGCTATTTACAAAACACTCTCCGCTTGCCGAGAATTGCGATAATAATAATGGCATTTGTTAAGCACTTACTATGTTCCCTGAGGCACTGAGGTGGATACAAGCAAATCGGGGTGGATACAGTCCCTGTACCACGTGCGGCTCACAGTCTCAATCCCCATTTTACAGATGAGGCCCAGAGATGTAAAGTGATTTGCTCAGGGTCACATAGGTGGCGGAGGAGAGATTTGAACCCGTGACCTAAGGGCTTGTACTAAACACTTAGAAAAGTACAACAGAATCAGTAGAGATGCTTCTTGTGCACTTTATCTCTCCTCCTAAGTACTTAGATTCTCATTCCACTCCCATGGAACTGGTGTACAAATCCTTCCACTCAAGGTTGCCTCCTTTACCTGTAATGTGATGTCATGTAAGGTGAGAGGTCACCTCCTCCAAGAGGCCTTCCCCAACTGCTCCCTCCCTTTCCCTCTGCTCCTCGCCGCCATCGTCCTTACTCCCTCCCTTTGCTCTACCCACTTCCCCTCCCCACAGCACCTGTGTATACTTGTACATATTTCTTAATCCATTCATTTTATTAATGATGTATTTATATCTAAGATTCTATTTTTTTTTTGATGGTACTGCCTACTTGTTTCGTTGTCTGTCTCCCCCTTCGAGACTGTAAGCCCGCTGTGGGCAGGGATTGTCTCCGTTGCCGAATTGTACTTTGCAAGCGCTTAGTGTACTTGGAGCACAGAGCATGCACTCAATAAATACGATTGAATGAACGAATGAATAATGTATTTTAATATCTGTCTCTTCCACTAGAGTGTAAGGACCCTAAGGGCAGGGATGTTGTCTATTTGTTATACTCCCCCGAGCATTTGGTACTGTGCTGTCGGAGCACGTGCTCAATAAATACCATCGCCTGATTTCAATTTTTAATGGAATTTCTTCAGCACTTACTACATACCAGGCACTGTACTCAGCACCGGAATAGATATAAGTCAATCAGGTTGGACACAGCCCACATCCCAAGAAGGGCTCACAGTCTTAATGCCCATTTTAAGGATGGGGTAACTGAGGCACAGAGAAGAGCGGTAACTTGTACAGGTCACACAGCAGATATGGGGTGGAGGCAGATTAGAACCCAAATCCTCTGATTTCTGGGCCGCTCTGTCCACTAGGTCAGGCTGCTGCTCAATTGATTACTGGCTGGGTTAGGCCACTTTAGAGACTGTTTCAGGTGGATTAAGACTCTGCTTTCTCCCACTCCTTTCTTCTCCCTGCTCAGAGACAGAAGTGTAGCCCTTTGTTGGGGAAATAAAAAAGAACCGGGTGCCTCAACTCCAATCCAACTCAGGAAGAACATCCTACTTCATTGTCTCCAGGCCCACTGAAACTCAGGCCTCGGGTAATAATAATAATGATAATTACGGTACGTGTTACGCGCTATGTGTTAAGCATTGTTCTAAGCTGGGGTAGATATAAGTTGATCAGGTTGGACACAGTCCCCGGACCACATCGAGCTCACTGTCTTCATCCCCATTTTCCAGATGAGGTCACTGAGGCCCAGAGAAGTGAAGTGAACTTGCCCAAGGTCATATAACAGACACGAGATTAGAACTCGGGTCCTTCCGACTTCCAGGGCGGCGCTCTATCCACTAAAGTTACGCTGCTTCTCAACAGAACTCACCCCGCACCAATTCAAACCCTTCCTGGGGACAAATCGAATGGTTGATTAATCAGTCAGCGCTTTTGTACGTATTCCTAATTTATTTACTTATATTGATATCTATCTCCCCCTCTAGACTGTAAGCTCATTTTTAACAGGGAATGCGTCTAGCAATCCTGTTATATCGTACGCTCCCATTAGCTTGGTTCAGTGCTCTGCACACAGTAAGCACTCAGTAAGTACAATTGATTGACTGAGTGCTTACTATGTGCAGAGCACTATACTAAACTCTTGGGACGGTACAACCGATTTGGGAGACGCATTCTCTGCCCACAGTGAGCTTACAGTCTGAGCGCAGGCCCGGGAGTCAGAAGGTTATGAGTTCTAATCCTGGCTCTGCCTCCTGTCCACCGTATGACTTTGGGCAAGTCACTTCACTTCTCTGTGCCGCAGTTCCCTCATCTAAAAAATGAGGATTGAGACTGTGAGTCCCGTGTGGGACATGGGCTGCGTCCAACCCGATTTGGTTGTATCCATCCCAGCGTTTAGTACGGTGCCAGGCACACGGCTTAAAAAATACCATGATTATTATTATTATCACTAGAGGGGGAGAGATATTAATAAAAATAAATAATTTGTAATCTAGAATTTACAGATATCTTCCTAAGTGCTGTGGGGCGGAATGAGAATATAATCTTTCTTTTTTTGTTTTTTGGAAAGCCTTAGCCATTTCTCAAGGACCCGGTCTCTAAGCGATTGCTGGCCAGAATGCCCGAAGGCCTCTTGCAGCAGTACAGGACTGGTTGAGAAACGGTAGGAATGACAGTCTCGATATTGTTATCGTTTGGTAGCTCCAGGGCTAGAAGCAGCACATCTTCTAAATCAAGTACCACAGTATCGCCCCCAGGGTTATCATCCCCACATCAAATCCCGAGAGTAACGACCCGAGAGGATTTGGACAGAGGATGAAGGGCAGGTAGGCATGCGGCTTCTTGTTCACAGAATTTCACCTTGGGAGGTGAAACCAGGGTGTTTCTCCTGGCTTGTAAACAGAAAGATAGAGGAAATGTGCTTTGATCCGACTCACCTTGGTTTCTTGGCATTTTAAAAATATGTTCCAGGTGTTTACAGAAGGATCTTTCCCCAGAGGATTTACCAGTTAGATTCTATCACTTTTTTTTTTTCCAAGAGGATAATCTGTTTCTTCCTTTGGAAACACCTGGAGAGTTGGACTGGGTTTCCAGATCCTGTCCACTGTAGCTCACAGGTGTAGAAGAAGCCAGAGGAAAGGAGGGGAAAGTCATAATCACAGATTCCTTATTTGTTCTGTGAATAGCACCATCGTTCATTCAATAGTATTTATTGAGCGCTCACTATGTGCAGAGCACTGTACTAAGCGCTTGGAATGTACAAATCGGCAACAGATGGAGACAGTCCCTGCCCTCTGACGGGCTTACGGTCTAATCGGGGGAGACGGGCAGACAAGAACAGTGGCAACAAATAGAGTCAAGGGGAAGAACATCTCATAGAAACAATGGCAAATAAATAGAATCGGGGTGATGTACATCTCATTAAACCATCAGTAGAGGCAGCCAGTGAGTAGAGGACGTGGGTTCTAATCCCATGTCTGCCGTGTGCCTGCTGTGTGACCTTAGGTAAGTCACTTCAGTTCTCTGGGCCTCAGTTACCTCCTCTGTAAAATGGGGATTGATACTAACGTTGGTATTTGTTAAGCACTTACTATGTGCAGAACACCGTTCTAAGCGCTGGGGGAGATACAGGGTAATCAGGTCGTCCCATGTGAGGCTCACCGTTAATCCCCATTTTACAGAGGAGGTAACTGAGGCACAGAGAAGTGAAGTGACTTGCCCACAGTCACACAGCTGACGAGCGGCAGAGCCGGGAGTCGAACTCATGCCCTCTGACTCCGAAGCCCAGGCTCTTTCCACTGAGCCACGAGACGGTTAGCCTCATGTGGGACAGGGACAGTGTCCAACCTGATTTACTTGAATCCACCCTAGTGTTTGGTACAGTGGTTGACACATAATAAGCACTTAACAAATGACACAATTATTATCATTAATATAGCACACTGCACACACTAAGCACTTAATAAATACAATTGATTGGTTGATTCACTTCATTTCCCCCCCCCCATATATCTTAGAAAGAAATATATAACCACATACAGATCTTTCCAGCTAGATCCTATATCTATCCCAGCACCTAGAACAGTGCTTGTCACATAGTAAGCACTTCACAAATGCCAGAATTATTAATGATTATTGAGAAATATAATAATAATGGTATTTGTTAAGCACTTACTATGTGCAGAGCACTGTTCTAAGCCCTGGGGTGGATACAGGGTAATCAGACTGTCCCACGTGGAGCTCACATTTTTTAATCCCCATTTTTACAGATGGGGTAACTGAGGCATAGAGAAGTTAAGTGACTAGCAAAACCAGTGTATCAACTCTAGGGAAGCAAGTTATCTTAGAATGACTGTGTGGGATAAATGCTTCAGAGAATTTTCCTTTTTATGAAGGAATAGCCTTTTCCATTGATGGTGAAGCTATAAAAGTCCCTCAAGACACACTTTCCAACAAGAGTGGCTAACTAGTTAGCACGCAGCTTGCAATTTTCCTCTCATGATTTTCCGCTCACCTTTGTTTTTGAAGCACCTGGCAAATTGCAGAGGAAGGTGTAGAGCATAAGCAGGTCCCCCACACTCCATTTTGCTCAGGAAATGTCTATCTTTTCAGTACATCCACCCTCATTATCCCATTCGAACACTTCAGACTCCCATAATACACTCCCAGGAGGTGTAAAAAAAAATCTAGCCATGCCTCCCTTTACACTATGACTGCTCAGCTCAAACTTAACTAGTCCAAAATGGAACTCCTTATTTTCCCACCTAAATCCTGTTTTTCTCCTGATTTCCCCATCACTGTAGACGCCATCACTATCCTCCCTGTCTCAGAAGCCCATAACCTCAGAATTAGCCTCGACTCCTCTTTCTCATTCAACCCCTTTATTTGATCTATCACTAAATCCTGTCAGTTCAACCTTCAAAACATTGCTTTCCTCTCCATTCAAACTGCTCTCACATTAAACCAAGCACTTAATCTTTTCCACCTTGATTACTGTATCAGCCTCCTTGCTGACCTCCCTCCTTCACATTTCACTCTGCTGCCCTGATCATTTTTCTACAGAAACATTCAGGCCACGTTTCCCCACTCCTTAAGATCCTCCAGGGATTGCCCATCCACTTGCCCCTCAAACAGAAAACCTCATTGGTGGCTTTAAAGCCCTCAATCACCTCGCTCCTTCCTACCTCACCTCGCTTCTCTCCTAATACACCCCAGCCCGCACACTTTGCTCCTCTAATGCCAACCTACTCACTGTACCTCGATCTCATCTATCTCACCGCCGACCTCTCGCCCACGTCCCGCCTCTGGCCTGGAATGTCCCCACTCTTTATATCCTACAGACAATCACGCTCCAAACTTTCAAAGCCTCACTGAAGCACATCTCCATCAACAGGCCTTCCCTAAACCCCACTTTTCCTCATCTCCCACTCCCTTCCGCGTCACCCTGACTTGCTCCCTTTCCTCTGCCCTCCTCCCAGCCCCACAGCACTTATGTCCGTATCTGTCATTTATTCATTTACATGAATGTCTCTCTCCCTCTTTAGACTATAAGTTCATTATAGGCAGGGAACATGTCTGTTATAATGTACTCTCCCTTCAACTCTCCCAAGCGCTTAATAGAGTGCTATGCACGCAGTTTTGTGCTCCATAAATACAACTGATTATTTGATTGATTGATGGGGAAGCTGGGTGGCCACGTGGAAAGAGCATGGGCTCAGAGGACCTGGATGGACTCTAATTCTGCCTCCGCCACTGACCTACTGTGTGACCTTGTATAGGTCACTTAGCTTCTCTATGCCTCAGTTCCCTCACCAGCAACAAAATGGGCATGAAATACCTGTCCTCTCTCCTGCTTAAACTGTGATGCGGGACTTGATTATCTTGTTAATACCCTTATTTACCTCAGTACCTAGTACAGTGCTTGACACATAGTAAGTGCTTAACAAATGCCACGATGATTATTATTAGAATCACTTTCTGGCGGCAATGGCCTGGTTAGCAGGTCTTATTGCTCCTGAGGTATCGATCGGTCAGTCAATCTTACTAAGCGACTGTAAGCCCGTCAATGGGCAGGTATTGTCTTTATCTGTTGCCGAACTGTACATTCCAAGCACTTAGTAGAGCGCTCCGCACATAGTAAGCGCTCAATAAATACTACTGAATGAATGAAAAGAGTCTTGTCTTATGCCATCGAGTCGGTTCCAAACCATAGAGACTCCATGGATGTGTCTCTCCCATAATCTCCCATCTCCATCTGCAATCATTATAGTAGTGGATCCAGAGAGTTTTCTTGGCAATTAGCAAAAAGTAATTTACCTACCACTGCCTTCTTCCACATAGTCAATTTGAGTCTCCAACCCTCGACTCTCTCCCTGACTTGTAGCAGACGGCCTTCCACCGGCTAGCGATTAGACTGTAAGCCCGTCGATTAGACCGTAAGCCCGTCGAACGGCAGGGACCGTCTCTAACTGTTGCCGACTTGTTCATCCCAAGCGCTTAGTACAGTGCTCTGCACATAGTAAGCGCTCAATAAATACTATTGAATGAATAACAACAAACATTCCCTGCCCAGCACAAGCTTGTATTTATAACTCAGAGTCGGAGCAGGATGGCAGCAGCGTCCTAGGTAAAATCACCGGGAGTAGATACTTACTACTGCTACTAATAATAATAATCGTGGCATTTGTTAAGTGCTTACTATGTGCCAGGCTCTGTACTAAGTGCTGAGGTGAACATAAGCAAATCAGGTTGGACACAGTCCCTGTCCCACGTTGGGCCCCTAGTCTCAATCCCCATTTTTCAGATGAGGGAACTGAGGTCCGGAGAAGTATAATGACTTGTCTAAGGTCACCCAGCAGACAAGTGGCCGAGCTGGGTTTAGAACTCATGACTTTCTGACTCTCGGGCCTGTGCTCTATCCACTCTGCCATGTTCCCCAGCGAGCACACTCTGTCGTTGTGTCATATAACCCCAGTGTGGATGTGGGAAGCAGTGCGGCTCCGTGGAAAGAGCCCGGGCTTGGGAGTCAGAGGACATGGGTTCTAATCCCAGCTCTGCCGTTTGTCAGCTGTGTGACTTTGGGTAAGTCACTTCACTTCTCTGTGCCTCAGTTACCTCATCTGTCAAATGGGGATTAAGACTGTCAGCCTCATGTGGGACAATCTGATTACCTTACATCCCCTCCAGCACTTAGAACAGTGCTTTTCACATAGTAATATACCATTATTATTATTATGTATCATCCCTTTCACTACTAACCCAAAGACTACTATGATTCAGAGAGAGTTTTCCTCCCACAGGATTAAGCTGGGGCCAGCTTTCCTTTATATAGCATCGAATATTGCCCGCCCTAAATTTGACACCACCCACGCCCAGTAGATACGCTATGCACTACAGGTGCTGCATCAGTGACCGAGACTGACCCAAATTCCCATATAATAATAATAATGATGTTGTTATTTGTGAAGCGCATACTATATGCAGAGCACCGTTCTGAGCGCTGGGGTAGATACAGGGTAATCAGATTGCCCCACGTGAGGCTCACAGCCTTAATCCCCATTTTACGGATGAGGGAACTGAGGCACAGAGAAGTGAAGTGACCTGCCCACAGTCACACAGCCGACAGGTGGCAGAGCCGGGAGTCGAACCCATGACCTCTGACTCCCAAGCCCGGGCTCTTTCCACTGAGCCGCGCTGCTTCTCTGCCACATCTCATATGAGGCGTGTCAGAGTGTATTTTCAGCTCCCGTTCAAGGCTTCATGTACTTGATATTCACTCCACCGTCAGCCCCGCTGCACTTATGTAACTAACGGTAATTTATTTTAATATCCGCCTCTAGACTGTAAGCTCCTTTGGCCAGGGAACATGTCTACCTAATGCACTGTATTGTGCTCTCCCAAACGGTATGGTACTCTGCGTGCGCATAGTAACCGCTCAATAAATACCATTGACTGATTAATTAAGACCGTCAGTCAGACCGGAAATCTTATGACAGGAATACGTAGTTTGGCCATGCACTGCCTGAGAGCTCTGCTTGGGAAAATAAAAAAACTAAGAAGCAGAGTTTAGACTATATTTCAGTCTAATTCAGCTTCTAATTCAGCCTGCAACCAAATGGAACTCAAAATTCAGCTTGTAACCAAATGCACCCACATCCCACAAGAGCCTGGGCTTGGGAGTCAGAGGTCATGCGTTCGAATGCCGGCTCTGCCACTTGTCAGCTGTGTGACTGTGGGCAAGTCACTTCACTTCTCTTTGCCTCAGTTACCGCATCTGTAAAATGGGGATTAAGACTGTGAGCCTCACGTGGGACCACCTGATTACCCTGCATCTACCCCGGCGCTTAGAACAGTGCTCTGCACACAGTAAGCGCTTAACAAATACCAACATTATTAAGTATTATCAGTACAGTGCACTGCACACAGTAAGCGCTCAGTAAGTGCAATCGATTGGTTCATTGACCTCATCTGTTTTTCGTTTTAACCCCAGGTCTATCTTAGATCCCCCCCTCAGGGTCTACACCTGGAGAGTTTCCAGTCCTCTACTAGTTTCTGCTACGGGAGGGAGAGTCAAGCCGAGGCCTGTCCATTCCATTTCTAGCTTGGGCAGTGGCTAGCGAGCGGAGAAGCAGCGTGGCTCAGTGGAAAGAGCATGGGCTTTGGAGTCAGAGGTCATGGGTTCGAATCCCCGCTCGGCCACATGTCAGCTGTGAGACTTTGGGCAAGTCACTTAACTTCTCGGTGCCTCATCTGTAAAATGGGGCTGAAGACCGTGAGCCCCACGTGGGACAACCCGATTCCCCTGTGTCTACCCCAGCGCTTAGAACAGTGCTCGGCACATAGTGAGCGCTTAACAGATACCGACATTAACATTAATTAGCGAGTGGCAGGCCATCGGCCACGAGTCAAAAGTCACCCATGTCGGGCAGCAGCGGCACGGGAGAGAGTCGAGGACAGAGACTCGGGTTTATTACGTGGAAGGAGGCAACGGTCAACCATTTCCAGATTTTTACCAAGAAAACTCTCCGGATCCACTACCGGAACGATTGCAGATGGAGACCGGGGCGTTCTCTGGGACAGAAGTGTCCGCGGTGTCTCTATGGGTCAGAAACGACTCGATGGCATAAGACAAGACAATATCTTAGAGAGAAATGAATAACCACACACAGCTCTTTCCAGCTAGATCTCTAGGGCAGAAGAATACTACGGTCCATTAACCATCAGCTTCCAAACTGCAAACCTTCCTTCCTTCAGCCCCCAGAAGAACTAAACTCTGCTTAGTGTCCTCACCCTCTATTATTATCATCGAGTGCAGCGTGGCTCAGTGGAAAGAGCCCGGGCTTGGGAGTCAGAGGTCATGAGTTCGAATCCCGGCTCTGCCGCTTGTCAGCTGTGTGACTGTGGGCGAGTCATTTAACTTCTCTGTGCCTCAGTTACCTCATCTGTAAAATGAGGATTAACTGTGAGCCCCACGTGGGACAAGCCGATTCCCCTGTGTCTACGCCAGTGCTTAAAACAGTGCTCTGCACATAGTAAGCGCTTAACAAATACCAACATCATTATCATTATTATTAACCTTGCTGACGAGTTTTCCATGATCACTGTTATGGTATCTATCCATCTAGCGGCCGTCTGCTCTTCCACGTTTTCCCTGGACTTTTCCTAGCATTAGAGTCTTCTCCAGAGAATTGGTCCTCCTGATGATGAGTCCAAAATACACTAATCTAAATCGAATCATTTGGCCTTCTACTAAAGACCACTTGGCTTAATTTGCTCCAAAACCCACTTGTTTGTCTTTTTGTTTGTCTTTCCGGTAGCCCGTGTCATTTGCAGAAGCCTTGTCCGACACCACATTTTATCCTGTTTTTTCACTATCCAGCTTTTGGATCCATATATTGTCACTGGAAATACCATAGAAGTGATAATTTGTATTTTTGTGGTAATTGTTACATCAGCACATTTCGTGATTTTTTTTCCAGGTTTTTCAAAGCAAATCCTCCTAACATTAATCTTCAGCATATTTCTTGACTACCAGCTCTTTCGTTATTGATGATGATAGATCCCGGGAGAGGAACAACCGCCAACAATTTCAATCTTCTCTCCAGACGCTATAAATGTATTAAAACGTCCGGTTGTTCCGATCTTTGTTTCCTTGACATTCAAATGCAGGCCCGTCTTTTTGCTCGGCTCCTTAAATTTTAATAAAAAGCCCTTCAAATTTTCTTTGATTCTTCACTTTCTGCCGCTAAGTTAGTATCATCGGCAAAATGAAGGTTATTCCTATTCCTCCCTCCAAATCCTCGTTCGACTTCATCCAATCCGGCTTCTCTCATTATATATTCGGCATAAAGGATGAGCAGATTCAGCGATAAGATGGATCCTTGTCTTACACCCTTACCTCACCCTCTAGGAATAGTAAAACAATAATTGTGGCTTTTATTAAGCACTTACTATGCTCCAAGCAATCTTCTCTCTCAGGGTGGCAGCTGGAGAGTTTCCAGTCCTCTACCAGTCTCGGCTAAGGGAGGGAGAGTCGAGCCGAGGCCCGTCCGTTCCATTCCCAGCTCGGCCGGTGGCTAGCGAGCGGCGGGCCGTCGGCTACGAGTCAAATCTCCCCCGTGCTGGGCGGCGGCGGCCACATGGGAGAGAATCGAGGGCGGAGACTCAACTTGACCGCGTGGAAGGAGGCTTCCGGATTTTTACCGAGAAAACTCTGTGATTACAGTACCAGAAAGATTGCAGATGGCGAATGGGGTGTTCCGGGAAAGCTGTATCCACTAGACGCCAAGGGTCGGAGATGACTGAGAAGCAGCGTGGCTCAGTGGAAAGAGCCCGGGCTTGGGAGTCAGAGGTCATGGGTTCCAATCCCGATTCCACCACTTGTCAGCTGTGTGACTTCGGGCAAGTCACTTCACTTCTCTGGGCCTCGGTTCCCTCAGCTGGAAGATGGGGATTAAGACTGTGAGCCCCACTTGGGACAACCTGATGACCTTGTATCGCCCCCCCCCCCCCCCCCAGCGCTTAGAACAGTGCTTTGCGTATAGTAAGCGCTTAACAAATAACAAATACCAGGACTCGACAGCTTAAGACGAGACAGTGTTCTAAGCACTGTACCACGCACTGAGTCAATCCGTCACTCATCCGCTGTGTGATGTTGGGCAAGTGACTTCACTTCTCGGGGCCTCAGTTACCTCATCTATAAATTGAGGATTGAGACTGTGTGCTCCACGTCGAACAAGGACTGTGTCCAGCCCAATTTGCTTGCCTCCATCCCACTGCTTAGTACAGTGCTTGGCACATAGTAAGTGCTTAACAGATAGCATAATTATTATTATTATTATAATATCCCTGTCCCTCACGGGACTCACAGTCTACGTGGGAGAGAGGACAGGTATTTAATCCCCATTTTACAGGTGAGGAAACTGAGGCACAGAGAAGTGAAATGACTTGCCCAGGGCCACGCAGAAGGCACAGACAGGGATCTTCCTAACTGACTCCGGGAAGTCGATTGGGAGCTAATTCAATTTCTGAAGCACCAGAATGAGGGAGCCAGCTAATAGTATAAGAAATACTATTAGTATTTCACACTTTTTGACACAACAGCTGTTACTTGTTGCCTGGGAGGTTGAACTGCTGCAGTGTTTCTTTTCCCAGAGGAGAGGAGGTCGTCATCCTCCTGCTTTTTGACCAATTTTAAATACTAAAAATTGAGAGCTCTGTGTGTGACAGAGACTGTATTTGACCTGAAATCATCTTCTTGTCTCTTTCCCGGTGCTCGAAATGGTGCTCGATGCATTGTAAGCCCTTAATAAATACCACAATTATTAATTAATTCATTCATTCATTCAATAGTATTTATTGAGCGCTTACTATGTGCAGAGCACTGTACTAGGCGCTTGGAATGTACAAATCGGTAACAGATAGAGACAGTCCCTGCCCTTTGACGGGCTTACGGTCTAATCGGGAGACTTACAGTCTACAATTATATATTTTTAAGGAATTACTGTTCAATTTGACTCTGCCCCACTAAGTGTTATTTTAGACTTCCATTCTGGGTCATCAACTGATCGTTTTATTTCCACAAGAGGGTCTGTGGTGGTCCAGGGTACAAGCCTTTTTGTACCCCGAGAAGCAGCTTGGCACAGGGGAGAGAGCACAGGCCTGGGAGTCAGAAGGTCATGGGTTCTAATCCCAGCTATGCCACTTGCCTGCTGTGTGACCTTGGGCAAGGCATTTCACTTCTCTGTGCCTCAGTTACCTCATCTGGAAAATGGGGATTAAGACCGTGAGCCCCATGTGGGACAGGGACTGTCTCCAACACGATTACTGTGTATCTACCTCAGTGCTGAGAACAGTGTTGAACACATAGTAAGTGCTTATTATCTCTTAAGTTCTGAAAAGAGTGTGTCTACGGAGTGGCTATGGGTCAGAACTGACTCGACAGCGTTTGAAGAAGATGGTAAACCCTGAGATCACAGGGCAAGACCCCCACCACATTCATTTCCTTGCCCCGTCCCTGTTCCATTGCCGCCAAATCTCCTGAATTGTTCTTTTGTACTCTCCCAAGCACTTAGTACTCTGCTCTGCACACGGTAACTGCTCAATATATATCACTGATTGATTGACCTGAACAGCAGCACATCAGATTTCCTCTGATCCAAACTCTACCCAAGCAGGCTTTGAGAAACTGCAGAACAGCGCCATCAGGATCAGAGAAGAAGAAAACAGCCACATCCTCTTAAATTTTGGCATTAATAATAATAATGATGACGTTGGTATTTGTTAAGTGCTTACTATGTGCCAAGCGCCGTTCTAAGCGCTGGGGGAGATACAGGGGAATGAGGTCGTGCCATGTGGGGCTCACAGTCTTACATCTGACAGATGAGGGAACTGAGGCCCAGAGAAGCGAAGCGACTTGCCCAAAGTCACCCAGCTGACAGGTGGCAGAGCCGGGATTAGAACCCATGGCCCCTGACTCCTAAGCCCGGGCTCTTTCCACCGAGCTATGCTGCTTCCCTATGCTTCGTGCACACTGTTTCGTACAGTGTCTTGTACATAGTAAGGTTCAATCAAAGCTTACCATTCATTACACTGAATTCTCATGTGGTAGAGCTAAATCAATCCATCGATCAGTGATATTTACTATTTACTATGTGCAGAGTAAATGACTCGACTTAGATGAGCATATTTTGGACATATAATCGGGGAGATTAATTCTCCGGAGAAGACACTAATGCTAGGAAAAGTCCAGGGAAAACGTGGAAGAGGCAGACCGGCGGCTAGACGGATAGAGACCGTAACGACGATAACGGAAGAAGCGTTAGAAAGGTTGCGGATTACGGCGGAGGACGGGACGTTCTGGAAAAAGTATATCCGTGGAGTCGGTATGAATCGGAGACGACTCGACGGCACTTAATGATAATAAAACCGAACTAAGCAGTTGGGAGAGTGCAATATGACAGAGTTAGCAGACACGTAAATAAGTCCTCGATGATCTTACAGTCCGAAGGGGGAGATAGTCATTAATATGAATAGTTGAGTAATTTATAATATATACATAAGTGCTGTGGGCTTGGGGGTGGGGTGAATATCAGATGCCCCAAAGTCACAGATCCAAGTAAGCTGACGATGCAGAAGGGAGAGAGAGCCAGGGGAAAGAGGGCTTAATCAGGGAAGGCTTCTTGGAGGAGATGCGACCCAAATAATTCTTTGAAGGTGGTGGAGAGAGCAGTGGCCTGGCATAGATGGAGGAGGAGGGAATTTCAGGCTGGGGGGGGAGGAGGTGGGAAAAGGGTCATCTGTGAGATCGGGGCACAGGATAAGCTGACTCGAGAGAAGCGGAGTGTGCGGGCTGGGCTGAGGTGAGGACATCGTCGAGGTGAGGTAGGAGGGGGAAATCCGATTGAATACTTGAAATTTAGCTGGTCTTGGTTTTGAGTCGCCATCTTTTTGGATTTGGAAGGGGAGCCTAAGAAATTGAGTAAAGTTAAAATACAGGCAATCGTTCGTTCGAGCGTATTTACTGAGCACTTACTGTGTGCAGAGCATTGAACTAAGCACTTGGGAGAGTACAACAATAAACAGTCACATTCCCTACCCATAACGGGCTTACAGTCTAGAGTAATAAAAACTGTGGCATTTGTTAAGTGCCTACTATGCGCCGGGCACTATTCTAAGCGCTGGCAGCGTGGCTCAGTGGAAAGAGCCCGGGCTTGGGAGTCAGAGGTCATGGGTTCGAATCCCGACTCTGCCACTTGGCAGCTGTGTGGCTGTGGGCGAGTCACTTCACTTCTCGGTGCCTCAGTTCCCTCATCTGTCAAATGGGGATTAAGACTGTGAGCCTCATGTGGGACAACCTGCTTACCCTGTATACCCCAGTGCTTAGAACAGGGCTCTGCACATAGTAAGCTCTTAACAAACACCAACATTATTATTATTATTATAAGCAAATCAGGTTGGACGCAGACCAAGTCCCACATGGGGCTCACAGCTTTAATCCTCATGTTCATTTTAATTGAGGTCATTTAATTGAGGTCCAGAGAAGTGAAGTGACTTGACCAAGGTCACCCGGAAGACAAGCGGTTGAGCTGGGATGAGAACCCGGCTCTCCCCCACCCGCCCCCAGATTGTGCGCTCGTTGTGGGCAGGCATTGTTACTCTTTATTGCTGTATCGTACTTTTCCATGTACTCAGTACAGTGCTCTGCCCACACATAGTAAGCGCTCACTAAATACGACTGAATGAATGAATGAACTCAGGTCCTTCTGATTCCTAGGCCCTTAACCATTAGACCACACTGCTTATTCACCTTGAGGCCTTGACTCCGGACTACCTGAAAAAACAGAAGGGGAAATTACACACATACTACCCACGTACTCTTTTCCGATCTTTTTATTGCTTTGCAAAAGCTCAGTATATAGAAAAGTTGAAGATGTCCAGTAAGAAAAAAAAAATCAACACAAATCACAACGGCAAAACCAGTCACTGATAAATATTGATGAAGTGTTCAATCTAGCCCACTAAGGCACGTGCCTATTCTCCATGAGTTACTGAGTTCTATCTGAAGTATGGAGGAAGTTATTAATACATTCAGTATTCTTCTTTAGTTTTACACATGAAATCTTAAGCAATTACATTCATCTTCTTCCTGAAGTTCGAGTATAGAGGAGCTCCATGGAAAAGACCGATTTCACACTCTGAAGCGATTTTTAAGAAGTGAAAGAGGTAAGAACTTTCTAGCCCTGGAATGGCTCTTCACCACAGAGGCCATCTCTTGCCTGAAAGCATTTCCGAGAGAACGGCCTCGCTCTAGCAAAGAGAGGAACATTAGTAAAGCGTTGCAAAAAGCATTTAGCAATAACCAGGAAACTCGGAATTGTTATCTGTATTTTCTATCCGAACTCTATGGGGATATTGCAATCCTGGCCTCCTCGTACGTCAAAAGAAGGAATAAATTATTTGACTACATGCTGGCATCGTTCATAGTGATACAGTGAGGCAATAAGTAATAACATCCATCACCGTTGCCAAAACAGCCGATAACAGGCCACAGAGATTATAAAGGTTACAACATAAGCAGAGTTTTGATTATATGATTTTTTTCAATGACTTTCTTAGGTCTAATGCTTTAAAGGTGAGCAAATTATTAAAGAAAACACAAATGAGGTCTGCTGGGATTTCTTCAAACATTGTTGTCAGTTCTTTCAGTTCTACAGTCCCCCCTATTTTGAAATTAAATGAAAAATATCTTTGTCATTCATGCCATCTAGATGAAGGGTAGAATATTTCAACCACCGTCACTGTGGGTCAGGTAGGTCTTCCTCTTTTTGCGCTGGACCAACTTGTTCTGCAGATATTAAAGAATGCAATTGTTTCTGGGCACAGGAAAGGAATAATTCCAAACTCGAGAGGCTTCGCTGGCGAGTGACTTGATCAAGCTGGAGGGGGGACGGGATGGGGGAGAGAGGGAAGGAGAAAGAGAGACAATGAATGAGAACACAATTATCACTCCGCAAACGTGAAATGAACAACTCCTGGGAAAAGAGAAGAAAAAATACAGGCATTTTACGCTGAAAGCCACTGGAAAAATCACAAGGTATGTTTGAATATTACAGGAAACCAAATGAAAACAGAGTTCACGTATTCGGCTGGAAGCCTAAAGGATTGGGAACTGGATATGACTGTGTAATCTAGGCAAGAGTTCAGCTGTCAATCGGTCAATCAAAAGTACTTATTGAGCGTCATCTATGTGTAGAACGTTGTACTGAGTGCTTAGGAGAGTACAATAAAGTAAGTAGATCGAATGCCTATCTAGCTGTTGGAGAAAAGCTTGCAAGGCAAGAAGGAAAACATGAAATAATCTCAGAAACATAGATTTCTAATAATGAAAATGCCAGTACTACATTTAAGTAAATAAGTGTCTCCTCGGTGTAAGGAACCGTCCTGGGCCCCGTACGGGTCATGGGTTCTAATCCAGGATTCATCACTTATCTGTTGTGTGACCTTGGGTGATTCGGTTCACTTCTCTGTGACTCAGTTGCCTCATCTGTAAAGTGGGGATTAAAACTGTGAACCCCATGTGGGTCAGGGACTGTGTTCACCCTGATGACCTTGTAGCTAATCCAATGCTTAAAACGGTGCATGTCACATAGTAAGTGCTTAAAAAATACCACACCTATAAGTGTTATTATAATATATTATTATTGCATATATATACATATGTATACTTACAATTCCATTTACTTTTATTAATGATGTACATATATCTATAATTCTTATTATTTATAATAATGCTACTGATGCCTATTTACTTGTTTTAATGTCTGTCTCCCTGATTCTACACTGTGACCCCATTGTGGGCAGGGATCGTCTCTCTTTGTTGCCGAATTGTACTTCGCAGGTGGCTTAGTGGAAAGAGCCTGGGCTTGGAAGTCAGAGGTCGTGGGTTCTAATCCCGGCTCCGCCACTTGTCAGCTAGGTGTCTTTGGGTAAGTCATTTAACTTCTCCAGGCCTCAGTTACCTCATCTGTAAAATGGGGATCGAGACTGTGAGCGCCTCGTGGGACAACCTGATGACCTTGTATCTACCCCAGCACTTAGAACAGTGCTTGGCACATAGTAAGCGCTTAACAAATACCATAATCGTTATTATTATTATTATAGTACAGTGCTCTGTACACGTTAAGGGCTCAATAAATACGATTGAATGAGTGAATTAGCATTACAGTTTAAAACAGATTGTGGGGCAGGGGGCAAATGAATAGAAGGATATAGGCACTCATCAAAGGGATGATTCCCCTTGATTCTATTTATTGCTATCGTTCTCGTCTGTCCGCCTCCCCCGATTAGACCGTAAGCCCGTCAGAGGGCAGGGACTGTCTCTATCTGTTACCGATTTGTCCATTCCAAGCGCTTAGTACAGTGCTCTGCACATAGTAAGCGCTCAATAAATACTATTGAATGAATGAATCAAAGCAATCGATCAACTAATCATTGATATCTACTGAGTGCTTACTTCATACAGCGCCCTGTTCGAAGCACCGGGAGATGTACGATACAGCACAATGTGCAGAAACAATTCTTGCCCTCAAAGAGTTTACAGTCTAGTGGGAAGAAGCAGCAGCCAGGCTTGGTGGGAAAAGCACGGGCCTAGGAGTCAGAGGACCCGGGTTCTAATCCCAGCTCCGCCCCCTGTCTGCTTTGTATCCTCGGACAAGTCACTTCACTCCTCTCTGCCTCAGTTACCTCATCTATAAAATGGGCATTAAGATGGTGAGGCCCACGCGGGACATGGACTGCATTCGGTCTGACAAACCTGTGTCTCCCCCAGCTCTCTGTAGCGTGTCTGCTGCATAGTAAGCCCTTAACTAATTCCCTAAAAATAAAATTTAAAAAAGAAGGCAAATGGTGGGAGGGGAAAAATTCTCCATTTCTCTCTACTCACCAAAGGAAGTTTTTTGGAAGATGTGGCCTTTAGGGAATCTCTTTACTCACCAAAGGAAGATTTTGGGAAGATGTGGCCTTCAGGGAACACAGACTATTGTCTTAACTCACTGATCTCTGTGGCAATAGAGGCATTTGTTCATTTTCAAAAAGCTCATTAACTCTCTTAGACCACCATGTTGTCATCAGAAGTTTCTTCTTCCAGTTTACTCCGTGGGGTTACTGAGTAAAACTTGAAAAAACTTGAGGAAATATCTTTAAATTTCAGCCATTTTACTGGGGCAGGGCCACATGAGCCTGAATAAGCGACAAATGGAGAACTCATGTGACTTGCCTGGTATCCCTGTGAGTCAGTGGCAAAATTGGGTTTATACTACTGTTCTAACACTTCATTACAAGTAAATCCCACTAATTTCTTTCCTATGGACAGAGCCTCATTCATTCTCTAGGCATTTGACTATAGACCAAAAAAATATAGAAATCAGATTTTGAAACTGCAAGCTTCCCCTCATAATCATCCAGATCATTTACGGAACTTCTATAGTGGGCGTGACACGAAAATTAGGCACTGGGGGATAAACAAAGAAAAATGGAATTGAAGTTGTTGCTGCCTTAAAGGAGCTCCAGAGAAGCAATTAATCCGGAGAAGCAATTAAACCTTAAAAGCGACATCATCCAGTAAATAATTGCTACTAGGCAAGTCTGCATAGGGGAACATAACATGCTCTCCTGTTTCTCCACCCGCTGCTCCCCCCCACCGGCCCTTTCCATCCTGTAGCGGAAAACTACAAAATCAGTTATAAAGTTGACCCATCCACCCATTGAGGACTGCCAATATTTCACTTTAAGTGTCTGTATGAATTTGGGATGGGCTGCTAGGGGGTGGAGGTGGAAAAACATAAGAAGGAGCGACACACCCAAAGTGGGAAGGTGGATACGTACACACTCCTCCCCCCAAACCACACACGCTCTTCCTCACTCTCTGGAGGGGAAATGCAGGAAAAGTAGTTGGAGGTGAGCAGAGAGTTTATTCGTTCCGTTCATTCCGGCAATGGTATTTATTGAGCACTTACTTTACGCAGAGCTCTGTACTAAGCACTTAGGAGAGTACAATACAGAAATAAACCGACACATTCCCGTTCAGGAGCTTATGGTCTGGCGGGGGGAGATGCCTATGAATATAAATAAATAAATTCCAGATATGTAGTCTGGGACCAGTAGGGATTGGCGCTTCCCTTCCCGTCTCAAGGCCAGGACTCAATCGATCAGTCGACGTTATGAGTCCCAGACGATTAGTACAGTGATTTGCCCACAGTATTCATTCATTCATTCAAGAGTATTTATTGAGCACTTACTATGTGCAGAGCACTGTACTAAGCGCTTGGAATGGACAAGTCGGCAACAGATACAGTTCCTGCCCTTCGAAGGGCTTACGGTCTAATCGGGGGAGACAGGCAGACGAGAACGATGGCGATAAATAGAGTCGAGGGGAAGGACGTCTCATAAAAACAATGGCAGATAAATAGAATCAGGGTGATGTACATCTCGTTAAACAAAATAAATAGGGTGATGAAGATCTAGACAGTCGAGCGGACGAGGACGGTGCCGAAGGGGTGGGACGGGAGAGGGGGAGGAGGAGAGGGAAAGGGGGGAGAAGAGGGTTCAGCTGAGGAGAGGTGAAGGGGGGGTAGAAGGAGCAGAGGGACAAAGGGGGGAGCTCAGACTGGGAAGCCCTCTTGGAGGAGGTGAGCTTAAAGTAGGGATTAAGTAGGGCTTTAAGCAAGTGATCAATGAATACAATTGAATGAACGATTGAATGAACGAATGAAATGAGCCAAACTTCCCCCTTCCAGCCACCCCCGGCGTACTGCAGGCTGGATAAGTAGCCCGGAAGGCTGTCAATCAATCAATCGTATTTACTGAGCGCTTACCGTGAGCAGAGAACTGGACCGATAGTACAACGGACTGGATCTATACATTCCCTGCCCACAAGGAGTTTACCGTCTAGAGGGGAAACAGACACTGCTATAAATAAATAAATGGCAGATACGTACATCGGTGCTGTGGGGCTGAGGGACGGGCGAATAAGGGATGCAAATCCACATGCAAGGGCGACGCGGAAGGGAGAGGAAATGTGGGCGTAGTCGGGGAAGGCCTCTTGGAGGAGGCAAACCTAATAGCTTCAGATACCTCCATCTCATCTATCTTGCCGCCGACCTCTCGCTCACAACTTGCTTTTGGCCGGGAACGCCCTCCCTCCTCATATCAGACAGAAAATTGCTCTCCCCCTGCTTCCAATCCTTAGTGAAGGCCCATCTCCTCCAAGAGGCCTTCCCTGACTAAGCCCCCCTTTTCCTCATCTCCCACCCCCTTCCGCATCGCTCTGACTCGCTCCCTTCATTCATCCCCACTCCCAGTCCCACGCCACTTATGTCCACATCTGTCATTTAATTATTTATGGATATTGGCTGTCTCCCCCTCTAGACTGTGAGTTTGTTGCGGGCAGGGAATGAGCCTGTCCGTTGCTCTATTATATTCTCCCACGTGCTTAGGACAGTGCTTTGCATACAGTAAGCACTCAGTAAATGAGTGAATGAATGAATACCCAATCCCTTGCGGGTGATAACCCCTATAATTCCCCCTACCTGCCGCCGGGCCCCGATACTGGCAGACCATCTCCACCATTCCTGTGGGATTGCCTTCAGGCATTCAGAAAACAAAGCATTTTTTGTCCCTCTGGAAGTCAACAGCACGTCCTGTACCTGAGATGCTTTCACCGGAGGAATTTATTCCACCGTTCAATTCTGCCCGGCAAATAGCCACTTTTCCAACCCACGGGCATCTTTCAGGAGCAGAGGCTAGCACCTTTCTTACCCCACTCTTCTTTCCCAGAAACCTGGCGGTCACACTCCCCACGAGTGCTCAGTGACAGGAAATACTGTACTCTCCCAAGCACTTAGTAAAGTGCTTTTAATAAGCACTCAGTAGATACGATTAAATGAAACGAATGAACGACTGAAAGGATTTTAACGTTTATTTGCAAGGTGGCGTGGTGGATACAACCCGGGCCTGGGAGTCAGAAGGAACTGGCTTCTAATCCCGGCCCCGCCAGATTTCTGCTATTTGTGAAGCGCTTACTATGTGCAGAGCACTGTTCTAAGCGCTGGGGTATACAGGGTGATCAGGTTGTCCCACATGAGGCTCACAGTCTTAATCCCCATTTTACAGATGAGGGAACTGAGGCACAGAGAAGTTAAGTGTGACCTTGGGCGAGTTGCTTCACTTCTCTGAACCTCAGTTACCTCGCCTGTAAAATGGGGATTAAGTGTGTGAGCCCCACGCGGGACGGGGACCGTGTCCAACCTGATTCACTTGTATTTACCCCAGAGCTTAGAACAGTGCTTGGCACATAGCAATTAATAAGTACCATTATCATCATTATTATTATCATTCACAGATAGCCCAACTACATGTTAGTCATCACATCTTTCTTCAATGAATTATGCTGGTCAACAAAGAAACCTTTTGGGATTCTTTTTTCTATAATATCATTGTTTCTTAGAATGCCATAGGTGTGTATTCTGACGGTGCTGAAGTTAGATTTTTCTTCTTAGGGCAATTATCTAAGATAGAGTACTCCAAGGTTAATGGGAATAACATCATAACATTCTCCCCCCTTTCCCTCTGCTCCTCCCCCTCTCCCGTCCCACCCCCTCAGCACTGTCCTCGTCCGCTCGACTGTATATATCTTTATCACCCTATTTATTTTGTTTAATGAGATGTACATCACTCTGATTCTATTTATCTGCCATTGTTTTTACGAGACGTTCTTCCCCTCGACTCTATTTATCGCCATCGTTCTCGTCTGTCCGTCTCCCCCGATTAGACCGTGAGCCCGTCAAAGGTCAGGGACTGTCTCTATCTGTTGCCGATTTGTCCGTTCCAAGCGCTTAGTACAGTGCTCTGCACATAGTAAGCGCTCAATAAATACTATTGAATGAATGAATCATAGAGGATGAAAAAATGTTTTTAGCTCTAAGAACCTGGATGTCAAGGGTGTTGATTTTTCATCAGGAACAGTAATTTTGTAGGTAGTAAAAATATTTTCTGCATATTGCAATTGGAACATGCAACATCCAGACTTTAGAGTAAGTGATGGTAGATGAGTAAACCAGTAAAGGTCAAAGATGAGACATCGGTTTCCAGTTCCATTTAAGATCGCTGAGGCACTTAGGGCCGGACAATCAGCCTCTCTGTGCCTTTGCTCCTCCATAATAATAATAATAATAATTATGGTGGCATTTGTTAAGCGCTTACTATGTGCCAAGCACTGTTCTAAATGCTGGGTAAATACAAGGTGATCAGGTTGTCCCACTTGGGGCTCACAGTCTTAATCCCCATTTTCCAGATGAGGTAACTGGGGCACAGAGAAGTGAAATGACTTGCCCAAAGTCACAGAGCTGACAAGTGGCGGAGCCAGGATTAGAACCCACGACCTCTGACTCCCAAACGCGGGCTCTTTCCACTAAGCCAGGCTCCTCCATCTACAGTAACAATTATGGTCATAATTATGGTACTTGTTAAGCGCGTACTATGTGCCAAGCACTGTTCTAAGTGCTGGGTTAGATACAAATTTATCACGCTGGATACAGTACCTGTCCCACAAGGAGCTCGCGGTCTAAGTTGGAGCTCCCAACTTAGCTGACTTCATTCATTCATTCATTCATTCATTCATTCAATCGTATTTACTGAGCGCTTACTATGTGCAGAGCACTGTACTAAGCACTTGGAATGAACAAGTCGGCCACAGATAGAGACAGTCCCTGCCGTTTGACAGGCAGCCCCATTTTACCGACGAGGCAACAGAGACCCAGAGTGATTTGCCGAAGGCCACGCAGCAGACGTGTGGCAGAGCCGGGATTAGAACCCAGGTCCTTCTGAGTCCCAGGCCTGTTCTCTCTCCACTAAAGCAGCGTCGCTCAGTGGAAGGAGCACGGGCTTAGGAGTCGGAGGTCATGGGTTCTAATCCCGCCTCTGCCACCTGTCAGCTGGGTCACTTTGGGCAAGCTACTTAACTTCTCTGTGCCTCAGTTATCTCATCTGTAAAACGGGGATTAGGACTTTGGGCCTCACATGGGACGACCCGATTACCCTGTATCTACCCCAGCGCTTAGAACGGTGCTCAGCACATAGTAAGCGCTTAACAAATACCAACATTGTTATAATTATTCTTATTATTATTAAAGCCCCCCTGAAGATCTGCTCCATACAATAAGCACCTGCTCTAGACTGTTAGTCCGTTACGGGCAGGGAACATTTCTGCTAATTCTGTTGCATTGGACTCTCCCAGTGCTTAGAACAGTGCCCCGTACTGATTAATTGATTGATTGATTGATCTGAATGCTCAGCAAGTTTCTCCTCATTTTAACATGATATTTCACACTTTGCTCTTATTTCTGGCTGATCTTCTTTCTCACACCCTGTCACGACCCTCCTCCCGTTTCCCATCTACAGGCAATGTCGGGGAGATGACTCCTGTTATGGGAATTGAGTTGAGTTCATTCATTTATTTTTCCTTTAAAGGTGTTTGTGAATTACCTACTATGTGCCAGGCACTGTACTAAGCACTGGGGTAGATACAAGTTACACCGTCTTAATCACCAGTTTACAGATGAGGGAAATGAAGCACAGAGATGTGAAGTGACTTGACCAAGGTCTCGCAGCACACGAGCTTCTTCGGGCTCGTGTTTCCTTCCCCAACGAGACGGTTGATTGACATGTGTCTGTTGACTTGAACCTGTTCACTTGTTTACTTGTACCTGTTGTGTTTTGTTGTCAGTCTCGCATTTCTAGACTGTGAACCCATTGTTGGGTCGGGACTGTCTCTTGCTAAATTGTACTTTCCAAGCGCTTAGTACAGTGCTCTGCCCCCAGTAAGCGCTCAATAAATACGATCGAATGAATGAATGTGTCCGTCTTTGAATTCTCAAGGCAATAGGGCTCTTCGAAGCTCAGGGACCTCGAGCATTTTTAAGGACTGAATCACGGAGAAGAGAGAGGGTCAACCAAACCCTCAGTGAAGACGCTAACTCTCTTTCAAGGTCAACGTTGTTTTTTTCTAGCATATTGCATTTAGTCTTAATGGTTATAGAAGGCTGAAGAAAAACTCTTGCGCATAAAGTCATTATGGGAGGTTAGGACCTCGAACTCCTTACCTCAGAGGAGCAGCATGGCCTAAATGGAAAAATCACACTCCTCGCAGTCAGGAGAACTGGATTTTCATCCAAAATCCGCCACCTGCCTGCTGTGTGACCTTGGGGAGGTCATGTACCTTCTCTGGGTCTCCGTTTCCTCATCTGTAAAATGGGGATTCAATCCCTGATCTCCTTTTTTTAATGGTATTTGTTGAGCGCTTTCTCCGTGTCACACATTATACTAAACACTGGGATAAATAGAAGGTAATCTGGTCGACACAGTCCCTGTCCCACGTGGGGCTCACGGTCTTAATCCCCGTTTTACAGATGAGGGAACTGAGGCACAGAGAAGTGAAGCGGGTTGCCCAAGGTCACACAGCAGACAAGTGGCGGAGTCGGGATTAGAACCTAGGTCCTTCTGACTCCCAGGCCTGTGCTCTACCCACTAGGCCACACTGCTACTTCTTACTTCCACTGTTAGCCCCATGTGGTTCAGGGACCGTCAACATGATGACTTTGAATCTACCCCGGCGTAAACTCTATTAGGCCCTTGGGAGAGTGAAGTGCAACAGATTTTAAAGACGAGTTCCCTGCCCATAAGGAGCTTACTAACGGGGCTGGAATTAAACAGTTCCCATTGTGACAAAATCCGCTGGAGCTTTAATTGCCCCCCCGATGTTGCGGAAATCCTGGGAAACTGCGGAACAAACCGACGCATATGGCTTTTGGTGCGATACCTAATACCTTCTCAGTATTATGTAAGGAAGTGTGGAAAATCATTTTCTGAAGCTGTATACAAGGTCAACTCATATTTCCTAAGTGGGATAGAGATTTTGGCCAACAAATATTTCCTCAGTGGGACAAAGATCTTTTGGGTTTCATCTAATTTTACCCTGATGCCTATCCCCGGGGCCGAACTCCGTCTCTGGAGCTGCCGGCGGCTTTGCTTTGATAGAGCGATTTACGCCCCACGCTACTGCTCTCGCTTCCTTGATCCTTCTCACTCCTTCCTCCATCCCATAAAAATAACGATACCACTAAGAAATATAACATTATCGAACCTACTTATCGAGCACTTCCTGGGGGCAGAGCACTGTACTGAGCACTAGGGAGAGTACGCTATAACAGAGTTGGTAGACACATTCGCTGCCCACAGTGAGCTGACACTCTAGAGGACTGTAATGATGATGATAACAATAATAATTAATATTAATAATAGGATGATAATGATAACGTCGGTATCTGTTAAGCGCTTACTATGTGCAGGGCACTGTTCTAAGCACTGGGGGAGATACAGGGTAATCCGGTTGTCCCACGTGAAGCTCACAGTCTTAATCCCCATTTTTCAGATAGGGTATAAAATAGAAAGTATAATCCGGCGTTTAGGCGTTCGGTTTGGTTTCCTCATCGAGCAGTGACGATTAATAATGATGTTGGTATTTGTTAAGCGCTTACTATGTGCAGAGCACTGTTCTGAGCGCTGGGGGAGACACAGGGGAATCAGGTTGTCCCACCTGGGGCTCACAGTCTTAATCCCCATTTTACAGATGAGGGAACTGAGGCCCAGAGAAGTGAAGTGACCCGCCCACAGTCACACAGCTGACAAGTGGCAGAGCTGGGATTCGAACTCATGACCTCCGACTCCTAAGCCCGTGCTCTTTCCACTGAGCCAGGTAGTTTCAGATAAGATATAATATATAATTAGTTCAACTGCGCTAAAGGCTGAGGGAATTGAGGCACAGAGAAGTTAAGTCACTTGCCCACGGTCACACAGCTGACAAGTGGCAGAACTGGGATGCGGCATCTGTTAAGAGCTTACTATGTGTCAAGCACTGTGGTAGACACAAGATAAGCAGGTCCTACTGGGCTCAGAGTCTACGTTAAAAGGAGAATAGAGAGATTGAATCTGCATTCCGCAGACGAGGGAACTGAGGCCCGCTCTCAGTCTCGTGGAAAGAGAACGGGCCCGGAGGTCAGGAGGTCACGGGTTCTGATCCCAGGTCTGCCACTTCTCTGCTGTGTGACCTTGGGAAGTCACTTCACTCCTCTGTGCCTCAGTTACCTCATCTGTATGAATAATGTCGGTATTTGTTAAGCACTTACCACGTGCAAAGCACTGTTCTAAGTGCTGGAGAGGATACAAAGTGATCAGGTCGTCCCACGTGGGGCTCGCAGTCTTCATCTCCGTTTTACAGATGAGGTAACAGGGGCCCAGAGAAGTGAAGTGACTCGCCCACAGTCACACAGCTGACAAGTGGCAGAGCGGCGATTCGAACCCATGACCTCTGACTCCCAAGCCCGGGCTCTTTCCACTGAGCCACGCTGCTTCTCTGACAGCGGGGCTTTAGATTGTGAGTCCTACGTGGGACAGGGACTGTGTCCAACCGGACTAGCTTGTATCTACCCCGGCGCCTATTACAGTGCCTGGCCCCTAGTACACGCTTGGCAAATACCGCAATTATCATTATTATTAGCTCATAACCCTACCACCTTGGAGTCGGCTATCTGCCGAGGATCCTGGTTCTCCTTCGCTCTTCTAAAAAAATGGCACTCCCGATTCCAAACTCCGTGAAATAAATGAGAGACGAGGAAGATACGAACCAGGCCGGGCCGGAAGATAAACGTCCAAACCGAGTGTGTCCTTTCCATGCACGCAACATAAGATCATGTCTGTGAAGGAGAACACTTGGAACCTTTCTCTTCTGTGGCCGTTAGATTCCCCTCGCCGTACCCGGCACATCAGACTGATGTTCTTGGCAAATACGTGGATTTCAACAGTTTCTATTTTATTACGCATGACTTTATTATCCTTCTTTTGAGGCAGGAAGGGTTTTGGCAAAACGTTCCGCTATTTTTCTCCTTGTAATTTGGGCTCGGTTCTGTGTCTGTGGCTTTCTTTTCAGAGCACATCAAAGAGGCTCTTCAGATTTGTGTCCTGTGACACAGTGCTGTCGAATAACTAATCCCAAACTGGTGGAGCATGAGAAAAAATTCAGATTCCGGGCCGTTTTGCCTTGAGACCGATCCTGTGGTAAATTTGTTCTTTTATTCCTTAATTTTCTGTTGTTACAGCTGGGAGCTGGCTCGTGGACGTATACCTGAATCCTGGAGGTGGGAACCTGGGTTCCAAAGCCACGTGGCCTGATTTTTATTCTGTTTTTATGGCATTTGTCAAGTGCTTTCTATCTGCCGGGCCCCGTACTGAGCACTGGGGTAGATACTTGGGTTGTGAGCTCCATACGGCATAGGGTCCATAACACAATAAAGACCCGCTGGGCCTCAAAATGGCACATTTCCTATTCAATCGATTGATGGCATAAAATTGAGCACTGACTATGTGCAGAGCACTGTACTAAGCACTTGGGAGAGAACGGGGAGTCAGAGGTCGTGAGTTCTAATACCAGCTCCGTCACTTGTCAGCTGTGTGAACTTGAGCAAGTCACTTCACTTCTCTGTACCTCATTTGGAAAATGGGGATTAAGACCGTGAGCCCCACCTGATCCATTCATTCCATAGTATTTCTTGAGCGCTTACTCTGTGCCGAGCACTGTACTGAGCGCTCGGAAGGGACAACCTGATGACCTTGAATCTATCCAGAGCTTAGAACGGTGCTCTGCACAGAGTAAGTGCTCAAGAAATACGATCGAAGGAATTAGCAAACATGTCCCCTGCCCCCAACCTGCTTACATAACACAGAGGGTGGACTGGTTCTCCTAATGGATCCGCTGGTTACAACCCTCCCTACTTCTCGCGACTTTCACCGCTTGAAAGGCTGTTGAATGAAATGTTTTCGATGTGGGCCGACAGACATCGTGTCGTTCGTCCTTTCAACACCTCTGCACTTCTGCCATCACAATACACCGTGACAAGTGAAAATACGCAAGTCTGTCATTATCAAGGCTGTTTTTCCAACCTGTATATTTTTAACTTTCTGCCCACACGACGATCTCACTTTTCAAATAAGCCTAAACGGACACCTGGCAAATCCTCTTGGAATTTTGATAGTTATTATGACGGTATTTGTTTAGCACTTATTGTTCTAAGCACTGGGGAAGACGCAATTGATCAGGTTGGACACAGTCCTCGTCCCACTTGAGGCTCAGAGATTAAGTAGAGGGAGGACTCGTTTCGACACGTAACGTCTTACGGTTGAGGAGACCGAGGCAGAGAAGTTAAGTGACTTGCCCAGGGTCACAAATGAAGCAAGTGGCAGAGCAGGGATTAGAACCCAGGTTTTCCGACTCCCACAACCGTGTTCTTTCCACTGGGCCACTCTGCTTCCCAGTGACCAGAATGCGATAAAAATCAGGTGAACGACAGTAATAAGTCTAACTCTTCCAGTGCTTAGGGAGAGGACAACCCGGAAATAATAACGTTGGTATTTGTTAAGCGCTCACTATGTGCCGAGCACTGTTCTAAGCGCTGGGGCAGATACAGGGTCATCAGGTTGGCCCACGTGAGGCTCACAGTTAATCCCCACTTACAGATGAGGTAACTGAGGCACAGAGAAGTGAAGTGACTCGCCCACAGTCACACAGCTGCCAAGTGGCAGAGCCGGGATTCGAACCCATGACCTCTGACTCCCAAGCCCGGGCTCTTTCCACTGAGTCACGCTGCTTCTCTACAGAGACTTTCACTCGTGTACTTTCCAAGGATGTACTCGTGCTAAAGCTCCCTGTGGGCAGGGAGTGGATCTGTTCAACTCTCCCAAGTGCTTTGCACACGGTAAGCGCTCAATAAATACTACAGAGACTTTCACTGGTGTACTTTCCCTGGATGCACTCGTGCTAATATTGGTATTTGTTAAGCGCTTACTAGGTGCAGAGCACTGTTCTAAGCACTGGGGGAGATACAGGGTGATCAGGTCGTCCCACGTGAGGCTCACAGTCTTCATCCCCATTTTACAGATGAGGGAACTGAGGCAGAGAGAAGTTACGTGACTCGCCCACAGTCCCACAGCTGACAAGTGGCAGAGCGGGGATTCGAACCCATGACCTCTGACTCCCAAGCCCGGGCTCCTGCCCCTGAGCCACGCGGTGGGTCTGTTCAATGCTATATTGTCCTCTCCCAAGCGCTTAGTATAGTGCTCTGCACACAGTAAGCGCTCAGTAAATACGATCGAATGAATGAGCTAAAGGAAAACAGGTTCCTGCCTGAGGAATCCCCTCAGAGCCCCTTGAGAAGAAGCCACACTACTTCAGGGTGAAGATTTACGCCCTTGATATTCACCCCACCCTCAGCCCCCACGGACCTTAGGTACATATCCCTACCTTATTTATAATAATAATAACAATAACGTTGGTATCTGTTAAGCGCTTACTATGTGCAGAGCACCGTTCTAAGCGCTGGAGGAGATACAGGGTCATCAGGTTGTCCCACGTGAGGCTCACAGTCTTCATCCCCGTTTTCCAGATGAGGGAACTGAGGCACAGAGAAGTGACGTGACTTCCCCATAGTCACACAGCTGACAAGTGGCCGAGCGGGGATTCGAACCCATGACCTCTGACTCCCAAGCCCATGCTCTTTCTCTCTCCCCCTCTAAGTCAACCTGTGCCCAACCTGACTAGCATCGATCCACCCCGGTGCTCATTACATAGTAAACGCTTAACAAATCCCAGAAAAAGATGTTAATAGTGTCAGACGGCTTCCCGAGCCCACATTTGGAAGGGCAGGTAGTTAGATGTTTGAGGTTTTACTAGGATAGGGCTCGTTATCATAATGGCCAGCACCTTTTGACTGTAAACTCCTTATGGGCAGGGAAGAAGCAACGTGGCTCGGTGGAAAGAGCCCGGGCTTGGGAGTCAGAGGTCATGGGTTCGAATCCCTGCTCTGCGACTTGTCAGCTGTGGGACTGTGGGCGAGTCACTTCACTTATCTGGGGCCTCGGTGACCTCATTTGTAAAACGGGGAATAAGACTGAGAGCCTCACATGTGACAACCTGATTAGCCTGTATCTACCCCAGAGCTTAGAACAGTGCTCTGCACATAGTAAGTGCTGACCAAACACCAACATTATTATTATCCTTACTTTCCTGAGTGCTTAGTACAGTGTGCAGCGGGTCTCACAGGCCCGCAACCTTGGTGTCATCCTTGACCCAGCTCTCTCATTCACCCCACACATCCGATCCGTCACCTGCCGGTCTCACCTGCAAAATATCGCCAACATCCGCCATTTCCTCTCCATCTAAACTGCTATCGTGCTGGTACAGGTTCTCCTAATATCCCGACTAGACTACTGTGTCAGCCTCCTCTCAGATCTCCCTTCCTCTTGTCTCTCCCCACTCCAGACTATTCTTCATTCCACTGCCCGGATCATCTTCCTGCAGAGACACTCTGGGCCCGTCACTCGCCTCCTCAAAAACCTCCAGTGGTTGCCTCTCGACCTCCGCGCGAAACAAAAACTCCTCACTCTTGGCTTCAGAGCTCTCCGTCCCCTCGCTCTCTCCTACCTCACCTCCCTTCTCTCTTTCCACCGCCCACCCCGCACGCTCCGCTCCCCCGCCGCCCACCTCCTCACCGTCCCCCGTCCTCGCCTATCCCGCCGTCCACCCCCGGTCCACGTCCTCCCGCTGTCCCGGCACGCCCTCCCTCCTCACCTCCGCCAAATTAACTCTCTTCCCCTCTTCAAAGCCCTACTGAGCTTTGAATGAATACGAATATTCATATGAAACATGCATACTACTGAATGAATGAATACAGTGCTCTATACACAGTAGGTGCTCAATAAATACCATTGATTGAGTGAATGAGATTTAACCGTAAATGCAGTAATGGCTCAATAAATACCATCGATCGATTGAATGAGATTTAATCATAACTGCAGGAAGTGCTCCATAAATACCACTGATGGATTGATTGAATGAGATTTAACCATAATTACAGTAAGTGCTCAATAAATACCAGTGATCGACTGAAGGAGATTTAACAGTAACTGCAGTAAGTGCTCAAAACATGCCACCGATTGATTGATCGAAGGAGATTTAACAGTAACTGCAGTAAGAGCTAATTACCACCGATTGATTGATTGAGATTTAACAGTAACTGCAGTTAAGCACTCAATAAATACCACTGACTGACTAAATGAGATTTAACGGTAACTGTTTGGACAGACATTGCACAATCCTGTAATTACCCTGCCCCTTACAGTGTAAACTCTTTGTCGTCAGGAAATGTGTCACTTCTTTATTTAGTACTCGAGAAGAGCCTGGCAATAGCACTAAGTAGAATGATAATAATAATCCATTATAGTATTTGTTAAGCATTTACTCCGTGTCAAGTACTATATGGAGTGCTGCAGTCCATAGAAGACCATCAGATGAATTTCCCAAGGCTAGTCAGCGGGCAAGTGGCCCATCAGAGCCCAGAACTGAACTCTTTAGACTCCCAGGCTTGAGCTATTTTGACTAGGCCACGCTGTTTCCATTTTTTCTTTTAATGGTATTTGTTAAGCACTTTCTAATGCACAAGATGCCGTAATAATGTTGGTATCTGTTAAGCGCTTACTATGTGCAGAGCACTTTTCTAAGCGCTGGGGGAGATACAGGGTCATCGGGTTGTCCCACGTGAGGCTCACAGTTAACCCCCATTTTACAGATGAGGGAACTGAGGCCCAGAGAAGTGAAGTGAGTTGCCCACAGTCACACAGCTGACAAGTGGCAGAGCTGGGATTCAAACTCATGACCTCTGACTCCCCAGCCCAGGCTCTTTCCACTAAGCCACGCTGCTTCTCTCGTGCTGGGTAGATACAGGATGAGAAATTTAGACGCAAACCATATCCCACATGGGGCTCACAATCTTATTCCCCGTTTTACAGATGCCAGAACTGAGGCACGGAGAATTGAAAGGACTTATCCAAGGTCACCCGGCGGTCAAACGGCCCAGCCGGGGTTAGAACCCGGGCACTGGGCCGCACCGCTTCTCAAAGCACTGCACTGGGAAGGCACTCAATAAATACCGCGGCTACCGTCCTTCAGTAGCCTGTCTGAATACTGCTCTGCACAGAGTAAGAGCTCAATAAATAGCACTGACTGATGATGATGATGATCCTACTCCGAGTGGCCCTGATTTGGGAGGAATGCTACCCATTCAGAGACCCAGGATGACTGGGCTCAGAAAGCAGGGTGGCTTGGGATTCCTCTCTCCCCTTATTTTATGGTATGTGTTAAGAACTTATTATGCGCCAGGCACCCTCAAAGCACTGGGATAGACACACGTTTATCAGGTTGGACACGGCCCCTGTCCCACATGAGGCTCACGGTTTTAATCCCCATTTTACCGATGAGGGAACTGAGGCCCAGAGAAGTGAAGTGACTTGCCCAAGGTGACACAGCAGCCAAGTGGGAGAGCCGGGACTAGAGCCTAATCATCACAATGATAATTATGGTATTTAGTAAGTGCTTACTATGTGCCAGGCACTGTTCTAAGCGTGGGGGTGGATACAGGCATATTGGGTTGGATACAGTCCCTTGTCAGCTGTGTGACTGTGGGCAAGTCACTTCGCTTCTCTGTGCCTCAGTTCCCTCATCTGTAAAATGGGGATGAAGACTGTGAGCCTCACGTGGGACGACCTCTTTCCCCTGTATCTCCCCCAGCGCTTAGAACAGTGCTCTGCACGTAGTAAGCGCTGAACAAATACCAACATTATTATTATTATTGTCTTACGTGGGGCTTACAGTCTCAATCCTCATTCTACAGATAAGGGAACTGAGGTCTGGAGAAGGGAAGTGACTTGCCCAAGGTCACAGAGCGGACACGTGGCAGAGCCGGGACTAGAACCCATTTACTTCTCAGGCCTGTGCCCTATCCCCTAGGCCCCGCTACTTCACGCTGCCTTGAGCCCCTTTACCATTTTTCCAATCACCCAGATGATGACGATGACGACTGAGGTATCTTACTCTGTGCCAGGCACTGTACTAAGCGCTGGGGTAGATACAAGATAATTAGGTTGGACACAGTCTCTGTCCCACACAGGTCTCGAGGTCTTAACCTCCATTTTACGTTCATACATTCATTCATTCAATCGTATTTACTGAGCACTTACCGTCTACAAAGCACTGTACTAAGCGCTTGGGAGAGTACAATACAATAAGAAACAGACACATTCCCTGTCCACAATGAGCTTACAGCTTTTCACTTCCTCGGAAGCCCATTATCGTCAGCTGGCGCAACTGAAGCACACAGAAGTGAGGTGACGCGACTGAGGCACCCAGAAGTGACGTGACGTGAGGACCCACCTCTGGATCCCAGGCTCGGGCTTCTTCCTCTAGGTCCCACCCCAGAGTGTTTGCCCTAAGGTTTTTCTTCCACACCCCCTGCTTTAGAAACGAATACGCTGGGAATGGCCGCCATCTGAGGGAGTCTCCCGGGAGCCACTCTTTATGTTCCTCACGCAGAGCGCCTAGTGAAACTCCTGAATGCGATCATTCGGTCGAGGAGGAGGACGGGCAACTCGAAGCAGGTTCAAGTCCTGCCTGAGCAATGCCTATTTCCACTGGGACTTCGGGGAGTTTTGAAGACGGCATCGTTTTTCTTTCCAGACCCTTCTCAGCAACACTTCAACCATTCCCCTGGGTGATCCTGACTCCCTGCACGCCTCACTTCTTGACATCTATTAGGAACAATAATGATTCACAAGGATATTAATAATGGCATTTGTTAAGCACTTACTACGCGTCAAGCACTGATCTAGATAAAGGCTAATCGAGTCGGACATTCCCCCGGGAAGAAAAATCTCACCTTGCTGGGAAAACGGCCCCGGCTCCACAAATTAAGGGTCTTATAACCGCATTCTATCGAAGGGCAACATTTCACAAGCCTTTTCTTTCAAAATAGTCTTTGCATCACGCTTACAGATAAATAAAGCAGATTCCATCCTGAAAGAGAGTCCTGCTCATACCCAAAACTCGAAATTTCGACATGGAAACCTCACAGAGGAGATAAAACCAAGTCACTCTCGTAAATCAAGTCGAAGGAAACTTTGAACCACTTTCACGGGAACAGCGTTACGAAAAACGCCTGTTTAGAATAACTCCTACTCTAAAACGTCCCGATCCAATACAGCCTCAGCAGCGGTTGGAATTAAAGCTCTGCCAGTCACCTCAATCCTGCACATCAGAGAATTCGGAGTTACCCACTTCACCAAAACATTCACAGGCCATCATTCATCGCCATAAAGGTTTCGCGTCCACGATTCGCATTCTCTCCTCCTCTCAATAACGTCTCTTTCGAATCTGTCTTACTACTTAGATGGTTCAAAAACGTCAACACGTAAAGCTGCGCAACTTTCCGGCGTGCACAAGATGAAATACAGATGCCCTTTTAAGAGTCAGTGAAAAGACAAGGAAAATAATGGCATAATGGCTCGGACAGCTTTAGTGGCATTAACCGAAAAACAGGAATCGAAAGAAGACTCCGTTCTCTAGGCTTCTGGGTCGCCTAAACAATAAATTTCACAGTTGGGAACCTGGTCTTTTTGATCCTGAACTAGGATAGCATCCTTTGGGAAATGGAAGACACAAAATATCTTGGCAAGAAGCACCCGCTTTGAGTTAGAGATGAATGCACGGTGGTGTTGGAGGAGAGTAGCCTATTTCTGTCTGCAGGACTACAGGCATATAAAATTTATGGTACTTGCCGTGGAGTGGAAGTTTAGCAAACTGACGCTATTAAGGTACGCGGAAATTTTCACTCCCTTATAACGTTTCCACCGAACTGTGAGCCCCGTGTGGGACGGGGACTGTGTCTGAACTAATTAACTTGTAGCTACCCCAGTGCTTAGAACTGTGTTCGACAAAGAGCGCTTCACAAATCATATTGAAAAAATTCTACCAAGGCCATGTGATCTATAGGCGCAACCCGAACGGAAGCTGTGAGAAAACATTTGGGGGCCACGGTTGAAAGAAAAATGATGGAAACGTCCAAGTGATTTAACTTTTCTCCTAGATGGTTACGCAGCTCATTCATTTGGAAATGGGGGCATTTTAATGATGATAACAGTGGTATTTGTTAAGCACGTAGTACTATGTGCCAAGCACTGCACTGACTGCTGGGGTAGATAGAAGATAATAATAATGTTGGTATTTGTTAAGCGCTTACTATGTGCACAGCACTGTTCTAAGTGCTGGGGGAGATTCAGGGTAATCAGGTTGTCCCACGTGAGGCTCACAGTTAATGCCCATTTTAATAATAATAATGTTGGTATTTGTTAAGCGCTTACTATGTGCAGAGCACGGTTCTAAGCGCTGGGGTAGACACAAGCGAATCAAGTTGTCCCACGTGGGGCTCACAGTCTTCATCCCCATTTTACAGATGAGATCACTGAGGCCCAGAGAAGTGAAGTGACTTGCCCACAGTCACACAGCTGACAAGTGGCAGAGCTGGGATTCAAACCCATGACCTCTGACTCCAAAGCCCGTGCTCTTTCCACTGAGCCACGCTGCTTCCCCTGATCGGGTCCAACATGGGGCTCACCATCAAGTAGGCGGGAAAAGAGCTTTTGAATCCCCATTTTGAAAATGAGGCACAGAGAAATGAAGCGACTTGCCCAAGGCCACCCAGCAGACAGGTGGCGGAGCCAGGATCCGAACCCAGGTCCTCCGACGGCCAGGCCTCTGCTTTTTTCACGAGGCCACGTTGCTTCCCTTAATTAAGAAGGCTGAATTTTGCAAGCGGCTGTTCCTCTAGGCGAAAAAGCACACCTCGAATTGCAATATTCAAAACGATCCAGGCGATGACCCACGTTGAACTGCAAGGTTGCGGAAGGCACGAGGAGAGTGAGCAAGGGAGTGTACTCGAGTGACTGTACTCGGGCCAAGGGATGTGATAATAATAATAATAATAACGTTGGTATCTGTTAAGCGCTTACTATGTGCAGAGCACTGTTCTAAGCGCTGGAGGAGATACAGGGTCATCAGGTTGCCCCACGTGAGGCTCACAGTCTTCATCCCCATTTGACAGATGAGGTAACTGAGGCACAGAGAAGTGAAGTGACTTGCCCACAGTCACACAGCTGACAAGTGGCAGAGTTGGGATTCAAACTCATGACCTCTGACTCCCAAACCCGTGATAATTGCAGAGTTACCCAGGGAAGCAGCGTGGCTCAGTGGAAAAAAACCCGGGCTTGGGAGTCAGCGGACATGGGTTCCAAACCCGGCTCCGCCACTTGTCTGCTCTGTGACCTTGGGCAAGCCACTTCACTGCTCTGTGCCTCAGTTACCTCATCTGGAAAATGGGGATTAAGACCGTGAGCGTCGAGTGGGACAAGCTGATTACGTCGTATCTACCCCAGTGCTTAGAACAGTGCTCGGCACATAGTAAGCCTTTAATAAATACAACCCAGTGGGAAATTCTATCAACAAGCCCTCGCCCTAGCGAGAAAACTCCCCTTCTAGACTGTAAGCTCGTTGCGGACAGGGAACGTGTCTCCCAGCTCTGGTCGAGCACTTAGAATGGTCCCAATGTTGAGTACAGTGCTTTGCCCAGAGCAAGCACTCGACAAATACGATGAAGTGCTCACTGGTTTTATTGTTATATTCTACTCTTCCAAGCGCTTACACGGCACTCGATAAATATCACTGACCAACTGACTGCTTGATGAGTAAACTTAAACTTTTATATCGGTCGAAACGTTATAAGGGAGTGAAACTTTGTTTATTGTTTAAACAATAAACTTGATGCTTGCAAAGTATAGAATAAAGAAGTGACACATTCCCTGCTCACTAGAGGCTTGATCTCCCCTGCTCGTTGCATTGAGGAAATTAAGCAGACATACACTTTCCAGTTTCTTCTGAGCAGATAAGTCACATCACATCTCTAATTTTACATATTTATATTGCTGTTTACTTGTATTGATCACTGCCTCCCCGCCTCTTGACCGTGAGCTTGTTTGGGGGCAGGCATTGACTCTCTTTATTGCCATTCTGTACTTTCTCAAACACTTAGTACGGTGCTCTGCACACAGTTAGCGCTTGATAGATGATGATGATGGCATTTGTTGAGCACTCACTCCGTGCCAAGCACTGTTCTAAGCGCTGGGGTAGATACGGGGTGATTAGGTTGTCCCACGTGAGGCTCACAGTCTTAATCCCCATTTTACAGATGAGGTAACTGAGGCCCATAGAAGTGAAGTGACTTGACCAAAGTCACTTTGGCGGAGTTAGAACCCACGACCTCTGACTCCCCAGCCCGTGCTCTTGCCGCTAAGCCACGCTGTTCCTCTAGCCACGCTGCCAATACGATTGAATGAATTGAACGATCTGAAATCCATCAACCAGTGGCATTTGTTGACCATTTACTGTGGGCCGAGTAATAATAATGATACTGATGTTGGTATTTGTTAAGCGCTTACTTTGTGCAGAGCACTGTTCTAAGCGCTGGGGGAGGTACAGGGGAATCAGGTTGGCCCACGTGAGGCTCACAGCCTTCATCCCCATTTGACAGAGGAGGTAACTTAGGCCCAGAGAAGTGAAGTGACGCCCACAGTCACAGAGCTGACAAGTGGCAGAGCTGCGATTCGAACCCCTGACCCCTGACTCCCAGGTCCGGGCTCTTTCCACGTGAGTACTGAATTAAGTGCCTGGGGGAGGCCAATATAGCAATACTCCCTGCCCACACTGAGCTTACAGTCTTGAGAAGCGGCACCTTCAAGCGTTCTTCCCCAACGTTACTCTCTTTCCATCTAATTGCAACTAATTTCTCCAGAAACACACGTTGAAGGGTCTCCATAAAGGAGAAAAACCTGGAGAGGTAGCACGGCCTAGTGGAGAGAGCCCAGGCCTGGGAGTCAAAAGGACCTGGGTTCTCATCCCGGCTCCGCCCCTTGTCTGCTCTGTGACCTTGGGCAAGTCTCTTCACTTCTCTGTAGCTCAGTTACCTCATCTGGAAAATGGGTTTTACAGATGCTTATAAAATGGGTTTTACGGACTGAGAACCCAGATGAGACAGGGATCGTGGCCTGCTTGGTAGGTAGTAAGCGCTTAACGAGTTCCATAAAAAAGCAAACCAATGCAATTAATCTAATAACTGCATTATTGTCTGTGCTCTGTTGTAAAGGTTAAAGAACAGTCACTGCCTCTTTTTCTCCTCCACTTCCATCTTGCGTAAACTAAGTCTACAGTCCTTCTATTTTTATTTGTAACAGCATAATTTGTGGTACGTTGCTTTGGTGAAAACAGGGTAATAATAACACTGGTGGCTTCCGTTCACCATTTACAATGTGCCAAGCACTGCACTAACTGCTGGGGAAGGTTGGAGGTAACGAGATCAGACATAGGGGCTGACGGTTTAAGGACGGCGTCACCGTACGATGCCTAACTGGAAATATAATAATGATAATAATGTTGGTATTTGTTAAGCGCTTACTATGTGCGGAGCACCGTTCTAAGCGCTGGGGTAGACACAGGGGAATCAGGTCGTCCCACGCGAGACTCACAGTCTTAATCCCCATTTACAGATGAGGTAACTGAGGCCCAGAGAAGTGAAGTGACTCGCCCACGGTCACACAGCTGACAAGTGGCAGGGCCGGCATCCGAACCCATGACCTCGGACTCCAAAGCCCGGGCTCTTTCCCCTGAGCCACGCCGCTTCTCCGAAATATCTTGAACTCTTCACCGGCATCGTTTTCCCCCAAGGACTCTCTAACACTTCACAGACGTTGATACTTGAATTTTCCCAAATTCATACAAGAGGGCAAAAGGGAGGTTTCATTTGTCTCATTTTCTTCAAGAACTGAAGGGTAAAAACAATTCTCCTACCACTTAAATCTAGTAGGTTCTGAAGCCCTCATTACCTCACCAAGTCCTGTTCATCCGCTACGGTTATCACCATCATCATCATCATCCTCATCATCAATCGTATTTATTAATGGCGTACTCTGTGCGAAACACCGTCCTAAGCACTTGGGGAAGTTCAATATAACGGACTTGGTAGACACATTCCCTTTCCACAATGAGTCTACAGGCTAGAGGGCAATGAGATGGCAGCGTTTAGTACAGTGCCTGGCACAGAGTAAGCGCTTAACGAATGCCGCAATTATTATCATAACTATTATCATTGGAGATTAACTCATTCATTCATTCAATCGTATTTATTGCATGCTTACTATGTGCAGAGCACTGTACTAAGCGCTTGGAATGGACAATGCGGCAACAGATAGAGACAATCCCTGCCCAATAATGGGCTCACAGAAGCAGCGTGGCTCTGTGGAAAGAGCCTGGGCTTCGGAGACAGAGGTCATGGGTTCGACTCCCTGCTCTGCCACTTGTCAGCTGGGTGACTGTGGGCGAGTCGCTTCACTTCTCTGGGCCTCAGCTACCTTATCTGTAAAATGGGGATTCACTGTGAGCCTCACGTGGGACAACCTGATTGCCCTGTATCTACCCCAGCGCTTAGACCAGTGCTCTGCACATAGTAAGCGCTTAACAGATACCAACATCATTATTAAAAGGGGGAGACAGCAAAACAAAACAAGTAGTCGGGCATCAATACCACCAATGATAACAAACCCAACTCTTGTAAACCTCTATACTTCTAACTACCTGCCCTTCTAACTGAGGGCGCTGGAAGCTGTCTGACTATATTAACGTCAATTTACGGTATTTTTTAAGCGCTTACTATATACCAGGCACTGTACTAAGCAGTGGGGTAGAAACGGGCTAATCGGGTTGGACGCAGTCCCTATCCCACGTGGGGCTCACAGTCTTCACCCCCATTTTACAGATTAGGTAACTGAGGCACGGAGATGTTAAGTGTCTCGCCTGTGGTCACACAGCAGACAAGTGGTGGTTTTGGAATTAGAAACTGACTCCCAGACCCACGCTCTATCGACTAGGCCACGTGGTTCCCTCCCCATTCAACAGATGGGCTTAAAAAAAAGAAAACCTGGCATATTAAGTCCAGAATATGAGAAATTACCTCCTCCAGGAGTCTGTAAATCTTGGGAGGTGAATGAGAAAACAATAAGCTACCTCCTTCCAGGCCCAAAATGAACAAAACGGGAAAGAGATTCAAACCGCACACGGGGGCTGCAGACTTAACTTTGTGGTTTTCCCCCTCTAGACTGTGAACTCATTGTGGGCAGGGAGTGCATCTGTTTTTTGTTCTGTTGTCCTCTCCCGAGCGCTAAGTACAGCACTCCGCACACGGTAAGCGCTCAGTAAATACGACTGAATACGGAATGGATAGTAATTCTCCCTTATATTTGTCTGTTCAGCTGCAAACTTTCATCGCCGATAATGTCAGTCCGCCCCATCTGAGCACGGTGTTGCCCAGCTGCAATCCACACCCGCTCTCCAAAAGAAAATCCTGAGTCTTCCCGAGCTGAACCAACTGGACAAAGCACCATTTAATCAAGTGTTTCTCCATATGAGTATATTTCTTCCATCTTAAATAAATAACATTGCCCCTCTTCAGCCTTAAGCATTTTACGATGTGCATTTGACCACTGGAGCTTTAAAACACGAAAATATCCTATGTCTAGAACATCTTTAAAACAGCTTTACTCCAGATTGGGAAAATGGTGGAAAACACGGTGCTCGTCCTCGAAGAATCCCTGCTGCTTCCCAGCTGGTCCTGGGAATGGCAAAATAACCCACTAACCTTCCTCCTTCACACAAACGAGACAAGGGGATTTGCCCTCAGTTTGGGAAGTCGGAACGAAGGTCACCACGCAACTAAAAATTGGCAGCCGCACCTGCCTAAGGTGGCTGAGAAAGGGTGAAATGAGCTAAATTTTTAACAGTGAAAGGAAAAAAATGTAAACACCCCACAGGGGAAGATATTAGCAGTGGGGACAAACCTTTTCATTGAAAGTTGCCACTGCTTCCACAGACAGAGAACCTCTATTCTCTTAGGTGCCAGTTTAGGTACCCGGGTGTTCACAAATGAAGCAATAATCCCAGAATGAAAAATGGAGATTTTTGGTTGAAAAGCTCTGACTGTAATTGAATCTGGCAATGAGGCTCAATGATCTGTTAAGGGAAGACTACAACTCTAAGGAACTCTAACACTTCCACATCCACACCCTCATCCTTTTTTGCCACCTGCCTCTCTCTCTACCTTGGACTGCCCTCTGTTTTATTTTTTTGTTAGGGTATTTAAGTGCTTACCGTGTGCCAGGCACTGCTCTAAGCGCTGGAATAAACGCAAGCTAATCAGTGTGGCTTAGTGGAAAGAGCACAGGCTTGGGAGTCAGAGGACACGGCTTCTAATCCTGCCTCTGCCACTTGTCTGCTCGGTGACCCTGGACAAGCTGCTTAACTTCTCTGTGCCTCGGTTACCTCATCTGTAAAATGGGGACTAAATCTATGAGCCCCACATGGGACAACCTGATTACCTTGTTATCTACTCCAGTGCTTAGAACAGTTCTTGGCACATAATAAGTGCTTAACAAATACCATTATTATTATATTAATCCACTTCATTCTATGCAGGAGAAAAATCTGGAGGAGTATCTGGTTAAAGGACCTCAAAATCGTTTCATCCACATTTTCTAAATTGTAAGTCTAATAATTCAGATTTTCGTGGACCGTTGCTGGAAATGACGATTACTGGGGCAGAAAAAAAAGTTCACGTCTATTTGGGTTTTTGGGTTTTCCCTAACTGCAAATGATCGCCCCAGATAGAGCTAAATGAATCAGCTGCACAAATCCCAAAGGACCTGGTGTTAATCTATGAAACACCATACTTTCCCAAGGATCAAATTAATCAAGGTAATGTGGTCAGTATAGTGCAAATGGTGTTTTTCTTTTCCTGTGTTTAAACGTAAACAAATGACATTATCCGAGGGCATGGAAGAATCGAGTCATCCGACTGATGAATAAACTTCGGCCATAACTGTAAAGAAATTCCACAGGAATGAAATACCCCAGTGACTCACCACCTCATTTGCTCAATGGGTATCACGACGCCTAGATGGAAAGCAAAGAGTAAAGATAGTATGGCTGATTTATTTTCATATTTCCTATAAAACAAGAAAGGCTGGAGAATCTAAATATTCCTCAGAAAATATATGCCAGGAAAAGCAAATATTACCATATACATGAAAACTGGCTAATTCTCACCTTGTCAATTTGAAAACCTCATTCATCTTCCCCCGAAAATCGGGTGACTTCATTTCCGTCGGAGCAAAAGACGGTCGGAGCCAAGAGAGCAGTACTGAGGACTAATATTAAGTTTTCGATTCTTTTTAACAACAGCTGAAAATACATTGAGTTTTTGGTGTGAAACATCGGAGACACTTTCGATTAAACTACCTGTTTCCAAAAGGACCCTGGGCATTATGGTAGGCCGGGCTTACGGCTTAAATAGATAAAGCAGTACGGTCTAGTGGATAGAGCAGGGGCCTAAGGAGTCAGAAGGTCAAGGGTTTTAATCCCCGCTGTGCCACTTGTCTGCTGAGTGACCTGGGGCAAGTCACTTCACCTCTCTGGGCCTCAGTTCCCTCATCTGGAAAATGGGGATTGAGACTGTGAGCCCCCTGTGGGGCAAGGGACTATATCCATCCGGATTTGCTTATATTCACCGCAGCGCTTAGTACAGTGCCTGGCACATAGGAAGTGCTTATTTGTCTGAGAGAGGGGATTCACTTTGGAATAACAGGCCTGGTTGACCTCCTCATCAATCCCTTAATAATAACAATAATGATACTTGTGAAGCGCTTACTATGTGCCAAGCACTGTTCTAAGAACTGGGGTAGAATCAAGTTAATCAGGTCGGACACAGTCCCTGTCCCACATTGGGCTCACACTCTGAATCCCCATTTGCAGACGAGGTAACTGAGGCCCAGAGAAGTTAAGTGACGTGCTCTAGGTCGCACAGCAGATATGTGGCAGAACAGGATTAGAACCCAGGGCCTTCTGACTCCCAGGCCCGGGCTCTATCCATTAAACCACGTTGCTTCTCACCCATGTGAAATGAATATCCACTCGAGCTTGAACAAGTTGAGCACAGATGTCTAAAGAGAGGAGAGCATTATTAGGTCACGTAAGAGAGAGTCTGAAGAAGATTGGGAAGGAAAGTGCGGTTACTTACACAGTTTCTTTGTTGTTGTTTCTATTATTCATTAAGTCCTTAGTAGGTGCTAGGCACTGTACTAAGCGCTGGAGAAGATACGACCTAATCGGGTAGAACACAATCCACGTCCACATGGGGTTCACAGTCTTCACCCCGATTTTACAGGTGAATTAACTGAGGCCCAGCGAAGTGAAGTGATTTGCCCAAAGTCACCCAGCAGGCAATAATAATAATCATAATCATTACTGTATTGGTTAAGTGCTTACTATGTGTCAGGCCCTGTGCTAAGGGCTGGGGTGGATGTAAGCATGTCGGGTTGGACACAGTCCCCGTCCCACGTGGGGCTCCCAGTCTCGATCCCCATTGTACAGATGAGGGAACTGAGGTCCAGAGAAGTGAAGAGACTTGCCCAAGGTCACCCAGTGGCAGAGCCGGGATCAGAACCCAGGTCTTTCTGACTCCCAGCCCACTGGGTTTCCCAAGCTGGGTGGTCTTGTCATTACCATTAGGTAAGAGTTGACAAGAATCCCCAGATTGGGTTTGAGAGCCCCCGTGTCACTTTTCATTTCAGATGTCAACAGACCTGGAGCGTTCCTTGGTCAAACCCCGTCGTTCTATGCTACAAGCCTAACGTCTCCAGTGCAACCACCAGACGACTTATCTCCAGCAGATGGAAATGCTTTTTAGAGATGAAGAACAATGAGGTTTCTTAGTCTTAATGCACTCTAGGATTTTTCAAAATCTCTGTAACGAGCGTAACAAAATAACCCCTTGCCTTGTATTCCATGGAAAGATTATGAATGTCATTAAAAACCCATATGTCTGTGACTAGACAGATTTCGGAACCAAACATCTTGTGTTAATCTGATTTCCTTGAAAAATCCAACTCCCGGCTCTTCCAGTTTAGCCGGGACCACCCGGAATCGAGTTTCTCGGTTGCCGTCTGTCTGAAAATAAAATGTACCGAACCCATTTTAGCCTGTGTTCCCCACATATTTATTCCCTAGAGCCACGGGAACGCGTTTATCCAATGCAGTGCAACAGGGCAAGTTCATCGAGGTAGATTCTAGACTGCGAACTCCTTGTGGGCAGGGAATGTGTCTACCAACTCTGTTATACTCTCCCAAGTTCTTTAGTACAGTGCTTTGCACACGGTAAATGCTGGATAAATACGACCGATTGATTGCCTTTGAACTCTTAAGAATTCTGCCTTTCTTTGGTTCCATTCATTCATTCATTCAATAGTATTTATTGAGTGCTTACTATGTGCAGAGCACTGGACTAAGCGCTTGGAATGTACATATCGGCAACAGGTAGAGACAGTCCCTGCCCACTGACGGGCTTACGGTCTAATCGGGGGAGACAGACAAAAACAATAGCAATAAATAGAATCGAGGGGATGTACATCTCATTAACAAAATAAATAAGGTAATAAAAATATATACAAATGAGCAGATGAGCCCAGTGCTGAGGGGAGGGGAAGGGAGAGGGGGAGGAGCAGAGGGAAAGGGGGGGAAAAGGGGGCTCAGATGAGGGGAGGTGAAGGGGGGCATAGAGAGGCAGCAGAGGGAGCAGAGGGAAAGGGGAAGCTCAGTGTGGGAAGGCCTCTTGGAGGAAGTGAGCTCTCAGTTGGGCTTTGAAGAGGGGAAGAGAATGAGTTTGGCGGAGGTGAGGAGGGAGGGCGTGCCGGGACCGCGGGAGGACGCGGCCCGGGGGTCGACGGCGGGACGGGCGAGACCGAGGGACGGCGAGGAGGCGGGCGGCGGAGGAGCGGAGCGTGCGGGGTGGGCGGCGGAAAGAGAGAAGGGAGGAGAGGCAGGAAGGGGCGAGGTGACGGAGAGCCTCGAAGCCTAGAGTGAGGAGTTTCTGTTTGGAGCGGAAGTCGATAGGCAACCACTGGAGTTGTTCAAGAAGGGGAGTGACATGCCCAGATCGTCTCTGCGGGAAGATGAGCCGGGCGGCGGAGTGAAGAATAGACCGGAGCGGGGCGAGAGAGGAGGAAGGGAGGTCAGAGAGAAGGCCGACACGGTAGTCTAGCCGGGATAAAACGAGAGCCCGTAACGGTAAGGTAGCCGTTTGGGTGGAGAGGAAAGGGCGGATCTTGGCGATATTATACATCTTGGCTTCACACGGAGTGGAGAACCGTCTTTGATGATCCGTTATACCAAGTTTCTAGACCCCCAGCTTGACTTGGACCTTTAGTTCCAGGGGTGGAAGTGGATCGAGAGATATAATAATAATAATAAAAATAATGGTACTTGTTAAATAACCTCCCAGGGTGGCATCTGCAGAGTTTCCAGTCCTCTGCCAATCTCAACTACGGGAGGGAGAGTCAAGCAGAGGCCCGTCCGTTCCATTCCTAGCTTGGGTCGTGGCTAGCGAGCGGCAGGCCGTCTGCTACGAGTCAAAACTCCCCCGTGCCGGGCAGCAACGGCACGAGGGCGAGTCGAGGGCGGAGACTCAAGTTCACTGCAAGGAAGAAGGCCTTCCTCTTCCATATTTTACCAAGAGAACTCTCTGGATCCACTACCAGAACGACTGCAGAGGGAGGTGGGGCGCTCTGGGACAGATGTGTCCGAGGCCTGGCTACGGGTCGGACACGACTCGACGGCATAAGATAAGACTTGTTGGGTGTTTACTATACGCCAAGCACTGTTCTACGTGCCGGGACAGATTCAACCAGCAGGTTGGACACAGGGGGCTCACAGTCTTCATCCCCATTTTACAGATGAGGGAACGGAGGCGGAGAGAAGTGACTCATCCAAGGTCACACAGCAGGCAAGGGGCAGAGCTGGGATAAGAACCCAGGTCCTTCTGAGTCCCAGGCCCGGGCTCTACCCACTAAGCCATCATGCTTCTCTAACAATGTACAGGAGTTTTTAGAGACTGACTTTTCTGGGTTCTCTTACTTTCTGATAATATAAGAAAAGGTTGGAGGGATTTTTCAGCACTGGACAGGATCGTTTTTTCTCTGGAGAAATGAGGGTATTAATTCTCACTATCAAGCGCGGTTATACACAAGAATATACATTCACCTCCAAATCTATACACACAAATATAAAATGTATTTTAAGAAACAACCCTGAAAGGATCTAATAATAACGATGATGACAACAATAATAGTAATTGCGGCATTGGCCAAGCACTGCACTAAGTACTGGGGTAGAGAAGCAGCGTGGCTCAGTGGAAAAAGCACGGGCTGGGGAGTCAGAGGTCATGGGTTCAAATCCCGGCTCTGCCGCTCGTCAGCTGTGTGACTTTGGGCGAGTCACTTCACTTCTCTGTGCTTCAGTTACTTCATCTGTAAAATGGGCATTATGACTGTGAGCCCCACGTGGGACAACCCGATCACCTTGTATCCTCCCCATTGCTTAGAACAGTGCTTAGTTCATAGTAAGTTCTTAGCAAATGCCATTATTATTATTATTATTATTATCATTATAATTACAAGATCATCACGCCCCTAATGGGGCTCACAATTTAAGCCGGAAGGAAAACAGGTATTGAATTCCCATTTTGCAGATGAGGGAATTGAGGCACAGAGAAGTTTCATGACTTGCCCAAGATCACCCAGCAGGCAAGTTGCAGAATCAGGATTAGAACCCTAGTCCTCGGCATACAGTAAGTGCTCAGTAACTCTAATCGACTGAGTGATCGACTCAGAGTCCCGGGTCTGTGCTTTTTCCACTAAGCCACGATGCTTCTCTAGTTTTATTTTCTGTTCTCATTCTCCTTTAGATGCTCTTTCCCAAGAATACTATTGAGTTTGAATGTTAGTGTTTCTGACAGCGTGCTCACAGTGCGAGACAACGCTCCGGTTTTATAGATCCAACAAACACCTTTCTTCCTTTCCTCTCAACCTTGGAAGCAATCCAACTTATGTAGACTATTTTGCCCTCCTTCTAAAGCTAAAAATATGCCTTATATTTTTCCGTTGATCAAGATGTGAAATGTGGGAATTGCTGCTTTCACCTAACACCGTTTTCTTTGAACTAATTTAGAGTGTTTACTTCAGTGAGAAGGACCCGAGTGGTAGTCCCGCTCCACCTCTTGCTTGCTCTGTGACTTTGGGCAAGTCAATTAACCTCTCTGGGCCTCGGTTTCCTCCTCTGTAAAATGGGGATTCAATTCCTGTTCCTCATTCCCCATAGACTGACGGTAAGCTCCATGTTGAACAGGGACTGTCTCAGATCTGATTATTTTATAACTAGCTAGTGCTTAGGATAGGGCTTGGCACATCGTAAGCACTTGAGAAATACCACAAGTGTGCGGACCTTCATTCATTCAATCGTATTTATTAAGCGCTGACTGTGTGCAGAGCACTGTACTAAGCGCTTGGTAGAGTACACTACAACAATAAACAGATAAATTCCCAGCCCAAGACATTCATTAGGTCATTCAATCGTATTTATTGAGCACTTACTGTTTGTAGACCATTGTACTAAGTGCTTGGAAAGTACAAATCGGCAACAAATAGTGACAATCCCTACCCAACAATGGGCTCACAGTCTAGAAGGAGGTGGGGGACGGACAACAAAACAAAGCAAATAAAAAGCAACAACCCCCTCTTCAAACAAAACAGAATACAAGGATGAAACTATAGTCTCCATCTGCCTAAAGCCAGGTAGGAGTATTTCGGGTCGATGACATTTCAGGGCAAAAATTTCCCCTCTTGGGCCAAGTCCGTAGTATTCATCTCAGTGCTTACTCTACAAAGATACCGTACTAAGCACTTAGGAAAGGATAATACAACAGAGTGTGTAGACTTGTTCCCTGCCCACAAGGAGTGGAGACACGGACATTAAAATTGGAATACATCCAGTGCTTAGAACGGTGCTTTGCACATAGTAAGTGCTGAACAAATACAATAATAATAATAATAATAATCATCACAATGATAATAAGGACTGCAGGATTGAGGGTGGAGTGAATATCAAGTGCTTAGAGGTACAGATCTAAGTGTAGAGGCAATGAAGGAAGAAGAAATGAGGGAAATAAGGCCTTAGTAGGAAAAGACCTCTAGGAGAGAGTGGACATATTGGATAGAGCCCGGGTCTGGGAGTCAGAAGGTCACGGGTTCTAATCCCAGCCCTGCCACTTGTCTGCTTTGTGGCCTTGGGCAAGTCACTTCACTTCCCTGTGCCTCGGTGACCTCATCTGGAGAATGGGGATGAAGCCTGTGAGCCCCACGTGGGACATGAACTGTGTCCAACCTGATTTGCTTATAATAATGATAATGTTGTTACTTGTTAAGCGCTTACTATGTGCAGAGCACTGTTCTAAGCACTGGGGTAGACACAGGGGACTCAGGTTGTCCCACGTGAGGCTCACAGTCTTCATCCCCATTTTACAGATGAGGTAACTGAGGCACAGAGAAGTTAAGTGACTTGCCCACGGTCACACAGCTGAGAAGCGGCAGAGCCGGGAGTCGAACCCATGACCTCTGACTCCAAAGCCCGTGCTCTCCACCTCAAGTGCTTAGTACAGTACCTGGCACATACAAAATGCTTAACAAATACCATAATGAGAGTTATTATTATTAGAATGTTCCGAAGGTGGGGAGATTAGTGGTCTGTCATATATGAAGGCATAGGGAGCTCCACCTGGAGAAAGGACGTTGGCAAAATGTCGGCGGCAGGACGGATGTGATCGAGCAGGTTGCCATTAAAGGAGTGTAGAGCGCAAAGCCGTGCTGAAGTAGGTAATCGGTGATTGTACACTCCCAAGAGCTTAGTACATGGCTCTACACACGTAACCTCCCCCTCTAGACTGTGGGCTCTTTGTGGGAGGATATGTGTCTGCTTATTGTTATATTATGCTCTCCCAAGTGCTTAGTACAGTGCTCTGCGCACAGTAAGCGCTCAATAAATACGACTGAATTGAATAGTGCTCAATAAATACCACTGATCAATCAATGGTATTTATTGAGCACTATTCAATTCAATCGCATTTATTGAGCGCTTACTGTATGCAGAGCACTGTATTAAGTGCTTGGGAGAGTAAATAAATTATGGTATTTGTTAAGTGCTTACTATGTGCAAAGCACTGTTCTAAGCGCTGGGGGATACAAGGTGAAAAGGTTGTCCCACGTGGGGCTCACAGTTTTAATCCCCATTTGACAGATGAGGCAACTGAGGCACGGAGAAGTTAAGTGACTTGCCCAAAGTCACCTAGAGTACAATATAACAGAATCAGCAGTCGTGATCCCCATCCATAACGTGCTTACAGTCTAGCGGGGGAGAGAGACGTTAATATGAATAAAAAAGTAATTTATGATAGGTAATTTAAAGCTATGTACATGAGTGCCGTGGCGTTGGGATGGGGAGGATATCAGAGTCCAAAGGTCACAGATTTAAGTTCAGAGGCGACGCAGAAGGGAGAGCGAGCCGGAGAAAAGAAGGCTTCATAGGGGAAGGCCTCTTGGAAGAGATGTGACCTTAGCCAGGCTTTCAGGACTTTGCCGTAAATATACAGCATTTATCAAGCGGGCTGTTAGACATTTTAAAATGTCATCTGAAGATTTGTATTTTTTTTTAAGACAATGTTGGAAATATTTGGATTCAACACCATTCCTTCATCTAGAAAGCCAGACATCTCTGAAAGAAATCCACGACTCCTTGAATTTGACAGGCTGAAATTCTTCGAAAAAACCCAGCCGAAAACCAAACTAATTGAGGTACAGCTCCATCTGGTAATCCCATCCCAATAAGCCCGAGAGAGACGAACTGGAGAAGAAGATCGGAAAGTTGAGCCGTGACTAGAAGAGTGTTTTTCTGGCCCGTAAAAATGGCTTCAGTGTTCGTTTGCCCCTTAAAGAGCAACATCTTATGCTTTTCAGAAGCCAACAGTCAGTTCGCCCTTTAGACGAATGTCCAAACTGTTCGTAAGTGAGAATTTCCTAATTTTCGATTGACTCAAGTGCAGATATTTTGGAGACTGTTAGCTCACTGTGGGCAGGGAATGTGGCTGTTATACTGTATTCTCCCAAGAGCTTAATATCAGTACTCTACACACAGTAAGTGCTCAGTAAATACCATCGATGAAGATGATGACGCCACTGATGTGAACCCTCCAGACCGTAAGCTTATTGTGGGCAGGGAACGTGCCTACCAACTCTGTTATATTGCACTCCCCCAAGCGCTTAGCACAGTGCTCTGCACACAGCGAGTGCTCAGTAAATACAACTGATGATGATGATGACGATGATGCGGACCCTCCGGACTGTAAGCGCGTTATGGGCAGGGAACGTACCTGCCAGATCTGTTGTGCTGTACTCTCTCAGGCGCTTAGCACAATGCTCTGCACACAGTGAGCTCTCAATAAAAACCAATGATTGGTTGTTTGATTAATTTGCAACGTAAGGGCTTTCAGGGAACCTTAGCCATGTTGAGGTGATAGGTTTACCTTTGAAGACAAGCCATTTAAGGGCATCTGGGTTTTTTAAAAAGATAAAAAATGACACGATGGCTCCCTTCAAAACCTCTTCGAATCAGTATTTTCTGGGTCCTTCTACGAAATCAATTCTGTTCTGCTTCAGCCACGGAGGCCTCCAAACAGACATACTATTCCTCCTCTTGGTTATATAATTATTTACATTTCAACTGATTGATAAAGGGGTGTCATGTCCGCTTCATCTCTCGGATTTCTGACCAGCTCATAAACTCCTCCTTCGAGGTCGAGCGCCTTCCCGATATCGTCGAAGGAACTCCAGAGAGAAGAGAATATTCTCAGTGCCCAAGTTTGGGCAAACGAAAAGTTCACGACGAAGAAACCCAATCTACGTAACTTACAACATGTGGCCATTCCTGGCAGAGCTGCATAAATCAAGCTAACTTGACGTGACGAATGAATGAAAAGGAAACTCTTCTGAGCGAAGCGATATTTTCCGTCCTCCTATTGTTTCGAGGTGCTTTCCAGATCGACTTTCCTTAGCTTATACAACAGAGGAGAGCGTGGGTTTCCCCCGCGATGGTTTCGATGCTTATATTTTTAATTACTTATATGCTGAGGTTAGACTCAGAAAATCCAAATAACCGGTTTTCAAGTATCTCAAAGGTCCTGCATCTCTGAGCATCTCTGAGCTTTTCCCCATTTTAGTTTTTCTTCTCGTTTTTCCTGCCTTAGATGCTTTAAAGTTACTTACAGCACAAAAGGGCATCATTACCATTCTTCTTCCCAAATGTTTGGTTTGGCGCCTGATGTGAGGCCTCAATTGCAGGCTGAAATGCCAGCAGCTCAAGCCGAAAACAAGACTGCGGTGGGCAGACTTGAGATTTAATTTCAGAAAGAGTGTTTCTCTTTTCCCAGGGGCCCCATTAATGGAAGGCCAAGCCCCACAGGTTACCACCGGCCCATTGCAACGGGCCCGTTCGCTCCGTGTTTTCAAGGGCAGAAATGACAGTTATTTGGTGTGAAGCTGGTCTGAAACTTCTTCGAAAGTATCCCGGCAGAAATGGCCTGTTTTCTCACCCTTTCCCCTAGATCCCCGAACTTTCAAAGTAGGGGCAGCCGAGGACGCAGAAGCCGGAGAGACCGGACTGCAAATTTTTCATTATTAGCTCTAAGTCTCTTTGAGTAATAATAATCACGGTATTTGTTAAGTGCTTACTTTGTGCCAGGCACTGTACTAAGCGCTGGGGTGGATACAAGAAGATGGGGTTGGACACAGTCCCCGTCCCATGTGGGGCTCACGGTCTCAATCTCCATTTTACAGATGAGGTCACCGACGCCTGGAGAGGTGAAGTGATTTGCCCAAAGTCACATAGAAGACACGTGGCAGAGGCGGGATTAGAACCCACGATCTTCTGACTCCCAGGCCCGTCCACTACACCATGCAACACTTTCCCATCGCCTATTACCCTCCAAACTTGGTTTAGTTTTTTGGATCGCTATTTTCCCACAGAGAATTGATGCCAGAGGGTTTGCAGGCTGCCATAATAGTCCATTTATTCATTCAGTTGTATTTATTCAGTACTTATTGTGTACTGTACTGCACTGTACTAAGCGTTTGGGAGAGGATGATATAACGATAAGCAGACACATCCCCTGCCCACGACAAACTCATACCTACAACCTGTGGCAAAAGAATTCAGTGCTTTTTAAGCAGCAGGAGTGAGCACCACTCTTAAGCCCGTCAAACGGCAGGGACCGTCTCTATCTGTTGCCGACTTGTGCATTCCAAGCGCTTAGTAGAGTGCTCTGCACATAGTAAGCGCTCAATAAATACTGCTGAATGAATGAATGAATGAAGAAGAGTAAAAAAATAAAGGAGATGAGGGAATGGCAGTGACTGCCGAAATGAAATTGGGAAGGAGAGTGTGGATGGCTCTGTGGAAAGCATCACCACTACTGGAAATACAATATCTATTATTGTATTTATTATAAATAAAACGTTTATTAAGCACTTACTGTGTACAAAGCACTGTACCAACAGCTTGGGAAAGTACAAAACCACAATAAACAGTGACATTCCCTGCCCACAACGAGCTCGTAGACTCATCATCATCATTATCAATAGTACTTATTGAGCACTTATTGAACACTGTACATTCAATAGTATTTGCTGAGCGCTTACTATGTGCAGGGCACTGTACTAAGCGCTTGGAATGAACAAGTCGGCAACAGATAGAGACGGTCCCTGCCCTTTGACGGGCTCGGGAGGGCACAACAGAATAGTGTTGGTAGCTAATTTCAAGGAGGGTTCAGATCAGCTTCACCCCAACGTACTTTCATTTCTCTTCTCTTTTTTGGTATTTGTTAAGTGCTTACTACCTGCTAGGCACTGTACTAAGCCCTGGAGTACATAATAATGTTGGTATTTTGTTGAGCGCTTACTATGTGCCGAGCACTGTTCTAAGCGCTGGGGTAGACACAGGGGAATCAGGTTGCCCAGGTGGGGCTCACAGTCTTCATCCCCATTTTACAGATGAGGGAACTGAGGCACCGAGAAGTGAAGTGACTCGCCCAAAGTCCCACAGCTGCCAAGCGGCCGAGCTGGAATTCGAACCCGTGACCTCTGACTCCAAAGCCCGTGCTCTTTCCACTGAGCCACGCTGCTTCTCTTGAGCCACACTGCTTCTCTCCATACAAGCTAATTGGGTTGGACACAATTCCCGTACCACCTAGGGTTCACTGTCTCACTGATGAGGGAACTGAGGCCCAGAGAAGTGAAGTCACTTGCTCAAAGTCACACAGCAGACAAGTGGTGGAGCCCACATTAGAATCCAGGTCCTTAATAAAAATAATACTACTAATAATTACGGTGTTAGTTAAGTGCTCACTATGTGCAGACCACTGTTCTAAGCGCCGGGGTAGATTCAAGTTAACCAGGTTGGACCCAATCTCTGTCCCACATGGGGCTCACACTCTTAATCCCCACTTTTTACAGACGAGGTAACTGAGGCCTAGAGAAGTGAAGTGACTTGCTCAAGATCACACAGCAGACAGGCGGTGGACCCGGGATTAGAACCCATGACCTTCGAGACTCCCAGAAGTCCCCGTGCCCTATCCACTAGGCCCCGCGACCTCTCTCATTCCTTTTTGTGTTACTCTTGAGAACACAAAGTGACTGCCCTGCCCACAGCGTGCTCGCAGCCTGGAGGGTGAGCTGACCGTCTAGGCCCAAAACTCACGTTCCGCCGAGCGATAGATTCCTCTTTCCCAACCCTAAACACGAGTTCTCCGCAAGCGGGAGCGCCGGGATGTTGGTTGTTCAAGCCCCAGTGCGGCAGCGGTGACACGGGAGAAGCAACGCGGCGTGGTCCAGAGACCCCGGGCCCGGGAGTCCGAAGCTCATGGCTTCTAATCCCGGTTCCCCCACCCGTCGGCCGTGGGACCTTGGGAATGTCCCTTCACTTCTCCGGGCCTCAGTTACTTCACCTTTAAAACGGGGATCGAGACCGCGAGCCTTACGCGGGACGAGGACCGTGTCCAACCCGATTTGCTCCTATCCACCCCAGAGTACGGTGCCTGGAACGGAGTGAGCGTTTCACAGATATCACAATTACTGTGCGGGGAGATGCTCTCCTCGCTCAGACTGGAGAAAAGGAGGAAAAGGAAAAACGACCTCTTAGCTGCCCCCGAAGTCGCACCCATTTTTCCATTTCGGCATCTGCTCTGAGTGCCAAGCTGAGTTCCCTTCTAACCATTGTTCCAAAGGTTGGGCATTCTGACCCATCCTCCCGGTGAACACGGGATCACCTAAACCGGTGCCAAGACCGACGGCGGGGTCCGGGTCAGCTCGGGTTCTTTAAGCTCAGTTTCCTGCTCGTTCAGCTGGGCGTGTTTTGTGGCTCGAATAAGATTAAAGAAACACCGACACCGAGGCTACGGGAGCATTTTCACGCCGCTCTTTCGCTCCGCTCAAAGAGCAGAATAAACTTCAGGGATTAAGGGGGGGATTTAGGTAGAGCTGTGGTGTAAGGTGAGTTGGTGCACCTGGATCTCACCTTTGGGAGGAGAAAAAGAGACAGTCGCAGCGTGGCTCGCTGGAAAGAGCCCGGGCTTTGGAGTCAGAGGTCATGGGTTCGAATCCCAGCTCTGCCGCTTGTCAGCCGTGTGACTTTGGGCAAGTCACTTCACTTCTCTGTGCCTCCGTTACCTCATCTGGAAAATGGGGATTAAGACTGTGGGCCCCACCTGATTCCCTTGTGTCCACCCCAGCGCTTAGAACAGTGCAGAGCACATAGTAAGCGCTTAACGAATACCAACGTTATCATTATTAGTAGTAGTATTTATGGAGCGCTTACGGTGTGCAGAGCAGCGTACTGAGCGCTTGGGAGAGCCCAATACACCAGAGTTGGTAGTCGTGTCCCCCGCTCACAAAGACCTTACAGTCTAGAGGGAGGAGACGCAACGTGGCCTAGTGGGTAGAGCCCGGGCCCGGGAGTCAGAAGGTCGGGGGTTCTAATCCGGCCTCCACCACTTTTCTGCCGTGTGACCTTCGGCGAGTCACTTCGCTTCTCTGGGCCTCAATTCCCTCTTCTGTAAAATGGGGATTAAGACTGGGAGCCCCATGTTTTAATGAGATGTTCATCCCCTGGATTCTATTCATTGCTATCGCTCTCGTCCGTCCGTCTCCCCCGATTAGACCGTGAGCCCGTCAGAGGGCGGGGACCGTCTCTATCTGTTACCGATCTGTACATCCCAAGCGGTTAGTACGGTGCTCTGCCCATAGTAAGCGCTCAATCGATACTATTGAATGAATGAATGCGGGGCAGGGAATGTATCCAATCGGAGTTGCTTGTATTCTCCCCCAGCGCTTAGTACAGTGACTGACCCATAAGAATAATAATAATAATTATGGTATTTGTTAAGCGCTTACTATGTGTCTAGCACTGTTCTAAGCACTGAGGTAGATACACAGTAAATAGGTGGTCCCACGTAGGGCTCATACTAAGCACTTAGCAAATACCATAATAATGAAAACTATAATGATGATGATAATAATAATAATAATAGTCGGTAAGCCCAGGGCTCACACTTTTGCAGACACATTGAGAACTAAAAGCCCAAGGGGTTCGAGTGCATTACACTTTGAAAAATGATTAATTAACAACTGCGGTGTTGGTTAAGTGCTTACTATGTACCAAGAACAGTTTTAAGTGCTGGGTTAGATACAAGGTAATCAGATTAGACACAGTTCTTGTCCCACATGAGGCTCACACTTTTAATCTCCATTTTCCAGAAGAGGTAAACTGAGGCACACAGAAGCGAGGCGACTTGCCCGAGGTCGCGTAGCAGACATGTGGCAGAACCGGGATGGGAAGCAGCGTGGCTCAGTGGAAACAGCCCGGGCTTGGGAGTCAGAGGTGATGAGTTCGAATCCCGGCTCTGCCACTCGTCAGCTGTGCGACTGTGGGCAAGTCGCTTAACTTCTCAGTGCCTCAGTTACCTCATCTGTCAAATGGGGATTAACTGCGAGCCTCACTGGGACAACCCGATGACCCTGCATCTACCCCAGTGCTTAGAACAGTGCTCTGCACATAGTAAGCACTTAACGAACACCGTCATCATCGTCATCAAAACCCACTTCTTCCGACTCCGAGACCTGTGTTTTTTCCACTAGGCCACACTGCTCCTACTCTCCCCATAGCTACTTCCTTCCTTCGAAGTGCAAGAGCCACCTGCAACATTCTGAACTTTGAGAATGCGCTTCCTTTTTAAGCTTTGATGGCCCAGGTTGACAACAACATTTTTCAATGTCTACCTTGAATTTACATCAGTGAACCTTAAAGATGATTTTGCAGCCGATTTACAAACTCACTGAACAAAACCCACTTCCTGTCCGCTTGCCCGCTTCTAATTATGGCGTCGGTGGGGTTTTCAAATATTTTCACTGAGGCTCCACCCGGCTTCCCTGTTCCAATGGGCCAGTTTGGGATCACTGTGCTGGACTGGTCAGATTCAGAAATTGACACCTGTGGCCTCTAAATGGGAGGCAAGTAGCCAAAGCCAGCAGATGTCAACTGGGCTGGAATTTGCCCTCTTACGGGCGGGGAAGGTGTCTGTTAATTCCGCTGTATTGTCAGTCAACCTTATTCACTGAGCCCATACTTACGCGCTTGGGAGTGTACGGTATAACAGTAAACAGTCTCTCAACTACTTAGTACAGTGCTCAATAAGCGCTCAATAAATACCATTGATTGATGGATCGATTTTACTCTTGTCATATGGGGGTTCAGGGGCATGTGGGAAACAGGAGACCCATGTTTAGAAAAAAAAATAAGCTGTTCCCCATAGTTTTTTGGGGGCTGTATCCAGTGTTCCCTCCTTTAGAACCAGAAGGTAATGGGTTCTAATACCAACTCCGCTCTATGCCTGCTGCGTGACCTTGGGCAAGTGACTTAACTTCGCTGGGTCTCAGTTCCCTCATCTGGAAAATGGGCATGGAGACTTTGAGCCCCATGTAGGACAGGGGCTCAAACTGATGGGCTTGTATCCACCCTAGTGTTTAGTACAGTGCTTGGCACAAAGTAAGTGCTTCACAAATACCACAGTTATCATTATTATGAGGTACAACTGTGTCTGGAGGCAGGGGGCTGGACCAGATGACCTGAAAAGTTCCAGCAGAGCCAAGACCTAGCTTAGGTTCTATCACCACTTGTGACTGACTCTTACTCAGTGAAATACATTTCTGGTCAACTCGTCCACATAAATGTAGTGTGTACTTTACTGGATACTGAAGAAAAAGCATAAAGAATAAACCAAAAAAACCCTTCCAAATATATTTCTATTGGGAAATGCAATTCTCCCGTTCTTTTCAGAAGAGGAAACCAGGCCTGGAAGCCCCCCTTGCCAGAGGGGAGATGCAGAAAAACTCTTCAGAGCCTTCCACGTGCCTCTCTGTTGAATAAGGATTTGATTGAAAATGTTTTCATTCTCTTGAGAGCAATCGATCGATGATATTTGAGTGCTTCCTGTGTGCAGAACACTGAACTAAGCGCTTGGGAGAGTACAATACAACAGAGTTGCGTTGCCTACAGCAATCTTTCATTCTTGATGGGGAGACAGACGTTACTATAAATAAATTATATAACTGTACATAGCAGTGACATTAACCTGAACCCGGGAAGCAAAAATCCTGCCTGATAGAACAAGAAATGTGTCCTAAAATCCTGGGCTTTTCCTTTCCTTTTTTTTTTTTGGCAAATACTAATAATAATTGCGGTATTTGTTAAGCGCTGCGTCAGGTACAAGATAATTGGGGTGGACATAGTCGCAGTCCCACATAAGGCTCACTGTCTCAATCTCCGTTTTACAGATGTTGCAACTGAGGGACAGAGAAGTGAAGTGACTTGCCCAGAGTCACACAGCAGACAAGTGGCAGAGCTGGGATTCGAATCCAGGTTCTTCTGACTCCCAGGTCCGGGCTCTATCCACTAGGCCAGGCTGCGGTTGTTAGATTCATTCCCTACTAACCAATACAGGGAACGAATGACTGCATAGACTACGGACAGGAGCATTAATGCCTGATTTCAATGTGCATGTGCAATAATGATGCCAAAACATGCAGAAAAATTATTAGACAATATGAGATCATTAAACCAAAAAAAAAACTTATTTCTCACCAGAGGTGTCTTAAGTTACTTTAGAACTGCCTACAGAGCTTTGTTCTTATCAAATCAGAAAAAAACTACTGAATAATAATAATAATAATAATAACAATGTTGGTAAACGCTTACTATGTGACAAGCACTGTTCTAAGCACTGGGGTATATTATTGTTGGTATTTGTTAAGCACCCACTATGTGCAGAGCACTGTTCTAAGCACTGGGGGAGATACAGGGTCATCAGGTTGTCCCACGTGAGGCTCACAGTCTTCACCCCCGTTTTACAGATGAGGTCACTGAGGCACAGAGAAGCTAAGTGACTCGCCCACAGTCACACAGCTGACACGTGGCAGAGCCGGCATTCGAACCCATGACCCCTGACTGCCAAGCCCGGGCTCTTTCCACTGAGCCACGCTGCTCCTCGAAGATACAAGGTAGATCAAGGGGTAGATACAAGGTAATCAGGTCCGTCCCAGGTGGGGCTCACAGTCTTCACCCCTATTTTACAGATGAGGTAACGGAGGTACAGAGAAGTTGAGTGTCTTGCCCAAGGTCACACAGCTAAGGGGCAGAGGCAGGATTAGAACCCACGACCTCGGACTCCCAAGCCCGGGCTCTTTGCACTAAGCCACGCTGCTTCTTGGCACTGCTACTGAAGGCTTCCAGGTTCCACGAAATGGCTCCTCATCATTTATATCACCAACCCACGTTCAGACTTGAATAATGCACACATCCCCTCCCTGCCGCTATGAGTGGCACTGAATGCGAGACTGATCACTGCTTGGAATAATAATAGGAATAATCCATATTCTGGTATTTGTTAAGCGTTTACTATGTGCCAGGCACTGTACACTATACTAAGCACCGGGGTGGATAGAAGCAAATCAGACAGGACACAATCCCTGTCCCACATCGGGCTCACAGTCCCAAATCAATCCCCATTTTACAGATGAGGAAACTGAGCCCTAGAGAAGTGAAGTGACCTGCCCAGGATCACACAGCAGATATGGGGCAGAGCCAGCATCGGAACCCGTGACCTTCTGACTCCCAGGCCTGCGCTCTACCCAGCACACCAGGCTCCATCTCTAAAGCAACGTGGCCGAGCGGAAAGAGCATAGGCCTGGAGTCAGAGGACCTGGGTTCTAATCCCAGCCCTGCCGGTGGCCTGCTGCGGTTCTTGGGCAAGTCACTGCAATTTTCCGTGCTTCAGCGTCTTCATACGATAATAACGTTGGTATTTGTTAAGCGCTTACTAGGTGCCGAGCACTGTTCTAAGCGCTGGGGGAGATACAGGGTCATCGGGTTGTCCCACGTGAGGCTCACAGTTAATCCCCGTTTTCCAGATGAGGTAACTGAGGCCCAGAGAAGGGAAGTGACTTGCCCACAGTCCCACAGCTGACAAGTGGCAGATCCGGGAGTTGAACTCATGACCTCTGACCCCCAAGCCCGTGCTCTTTCCACTGAGCCACGCTGGCAATTCCTACTGGTTGACGTTCGTTCATTCAGTCGCATCCGTTGAGGGCTTACTGTGTGCCAAACACTGCACTGAGCGCTTGGGAGAATACAGTATCACAGCAAACAGACCCGTTCCTGCCCACAGTGAGCTCACGGTCTAGAGGGGGAGACAGACATTGGTAGAAGTTAATTAATAAATAAACGACAGACCTAATCCAGATCCATCCACATGCGCTGTGGGGCTGGGAGGGAGGAAGAATGAAGGAGCGCGTAAGAGCGGCGCAGAAGGGAGTGGGAGGAGAGGAGGGCTTAGTCGGGGAAGGCTTCTTGGAGGAGATGGGCCTTCGCTGAGGTTCTGAAGTGGAGGAGAGCAATTATCTGTCTGATATGAAGAGGGAGGGGGTTCCAGGCCAGAGGTAGGATGTGCGTGAGGGGTCGGGGGCGAGATAGACAAGATGGAGGGGCAGTGAGAAGGTTGGCATTAAAGGAGCGAAGTGTGCGGGCTGGGTTGTAATAGGAGAGTAGCGAGGTGAAGTAGGAGAGGGCGAGGGGATTAAAATGCTTTCAAGCCAGGAGGCATTGTGGTCCAGTGTTCTGAGCACGCGCCTGGAGCTCAGAAGAGTCAGAGAGCCTGGGTTCTAATCCGCTTTTCGGTTGCCTGACCTCGGGCGAGTCACTTAACCACTCTGTGCCTCCGTTTCCTCCTCTGTAAAATGGGGATTAAATCCTATATCTTCCTATTTCAAATGTAAGCCCCACAGGGGATATGGACTGAGTCCAACCTGATCATCTTGTACCTGCCCCAGCGTTCAGTTCAGTGCTTGGCACATTGGAAGTGCTTTATGAGTACTATTATTATTGTTGTTATTATTAGAATCACGAAGCCAGGATCCACACAATTTAGGGAAGTCTAAGGACAGTGGATTTGAACAACTTCCCCGCTATTCTACTTGAATTTGGACGGGCTGAAATATTTAGACTTTAAACACAGAAGCAGTGTCGCCCAATGACTCAGAGCCCAGGCCTGGTTCTCAGGAGATCATGGGTTCAAATCCTGGCTCTGCCACTTGACTGCTCTGTGACCTCGGGCAAGTCGATTCGCTTTTCTGCGCCTCAGCCCCCTCATCTGCAAAATGGGGAACGAGACTGCGAGCCCCACGTGGGGCAGGAACTGCGTCCAACGTGATTAGCCTGTGTCGACCCCAGAGCCCGGTGCGTAGGAACTTCTTATCAAACACCGCTGAAGAAAAGAAGGGTCTTCTCGCATGATTTTTCTTTTTCTCCCGCGTCCACTAGCTGAGAGTTGGGGGTCTCCTCTGGCTGTTCCGGGGGGGCTCGCCTTCCCAAGGAAGTCACCCACCTCGCGACTGACTCTCACCCCAGCCCTTTCCTTCTCTTCGTATTTAGCCCCTCAGCCCGACAAACTTTTTTTTATCTCTTTCTGGGACGTTAAAGGCAGCTGCACAGCCAGCAAGTTATACATGCCTTTCCAGGCCTTGCGTGATCCAGAGGGTCAGATGATTTTGGCTGGAAAGAGCCTCAAAAGTTCAAGAAGGAAACATTTACTAAGGTATTTTCTTAAGGAAAAGTTAAGAACCTACAGCAAATGTTTTGCACTGAAATGGAAGTGTGTTTTTTCAGGAGGTTGGTGTATATCTTGATGTTCATTGGAAACGGTTCCCCTGTCGCCCGTGAGCTCCGGAGACGACTGCTTAGGCACACACGGACACACATTCACACACACAGAAATCCACCCAGAGACCACCTGTGTTCAAAGACCACCTGCCCCGAAATACAAATATTTTTAGATGAAACTGCAGCGGGTCTCCTTAAGCAGGTGTTACTGAGGTTGCTCTCTGTTAATAATCGTAATAACTTTGGTATTTGTTAAGCGCTCACTATGTGCCGAGCACCGTTCTAAGCGCTGGGGGAGATGCAGGGTCATCGGGTCGTCCCGCGTGAGGCTCACAGTTAATCCCCGTTTTACAGATGAGGTCACTGAGGCACAGAGAAGTGAAGTGACCTGCCCACGGTCCCACGGCTGACGAGTGGCAGAGCCGGGATTCGAATCCATGATCTCCGACTCCCAAGGCCGGGCGCTTTCCACTAAGCACGCTGCTTCTCTTGTCGGCTGTGTGACCTTGGGCAAATCACTTCACTTCTCCGTGCCTCGGTGACCTCATCTTTCAAATGGAGGATGACGATTACGAGCCCCACGTGAGACAGCCCGATGACCCTGTATCTCCCCCGGCGCTTAGAACAGTGCTCGGCACATAGTAAGCACTTAACGAAAGCCATCGGCATTATTATTATTACGGATGTCTATCTCCCTCTCTGGTCTGTAAGCACCTTGTAGGTAAGGATCTCGTCTACCGACTCTATCGCATTGAACTCTCCGGAGTGCTTATTACAGCGTTTTTGGCTTTAAAGAAAAAAACTGCAAAGTGAATTTCGTGGGGATGCACTGATTCACCCCCGGGGGGAAAGGGTGGATCTCGGAGAAATTAGCTTAGAAGAGTCGAAGTTCCTTCTGAAAGCATGAAAGGATTCGTTGGTCTGGCATCCACGGTAGACGTCTCGGTCCAGAAGCAGCGTGCCTTCGCGGATAGACGACGGGCCTGGGAACCAGAGGGACCTGGGTTCTAATCCTGGCTCTGCCACGTGTCTGCTGTGTGACCTTGGGCAAGTCACTTCACTTCCTTGGGCCTCAGTTACCTCATCTGCAATTTGGGGATGAAGACTGTGACTGTATCCAACCTGAATAACTCGTAACTAACCCAGTGCTTAGCGCTCTGCTCGGCACATAGTAAACGCTTAACGAGTACCGTAATTATTAGTATTCATTATCAGTCCGGATTAGTTCCACGAGTGGGCAGACTCTATGAGCAAACCTCACTTCAGTGCAGGCGGATGGCTGGGTGAGAAGTCGGCGGAAAAGAGACAAAGAGATAGAGATGAGAGAGATGGAAAGTTACGGGAAGCAGAGAGCGTGGGCCGATTCAACCGGAATGAGAGAGAAGGGATGAGCAGTAGTAGACAGAGCAAAAAGATGGGCCTATATTTAAATGTCAAGAAAACAACCATCGGGACATCTGGAAGTTTTATCACATCTACAGTCGACGGAGGAAGACTGAAACGGTTGACGGCTTTTCTCTCCTGGAATCGATAATCAGTAATAAAGGAACAGGTAGCCAAGAAACACGCCAAATGGTAACGTTAGGAAAATTTGCTATGAAGAGCCTGGAAAAAGTCATGAAATGTGCTTATGTGATCATCGCCACAAAAATACAAAGTGTCAACCGGGTGGTGTCTCCGGTGACCGTCTATGGATCCGAAAGCTGGACAGTGAACAAACGGGATGGAAAGAGCATCGACGTTCATCACCACAAAAATACAAACTGTCAACCCAGTGGTGTTTCCAGTGACCGTCTATGGATCCGAAAGCTGGACAGTGAACAAACGGGATGGAAAGAGCATCGACTTTCATCACCACAAAAATACAAACTGTCAACCCAGTGGTGTTTCCAGTGACCGTCTATGGATTCGAAAGCTGGACAGTGAACAAACGGGATGGAAAGAGCATCGATTTTTTGAAATGTGATGTAGGAGAAGGCTTTTGCAAATACCATAGACTGTCCAAAAAACAAACAAATAGATTTTGGAGCCAATTAAACCAAAGTGTTCCTTGGAAGGCCAAACGACTCAACTTAGATGAGCAGATTTTGGACACATAATCAGGAGGACTGATTCTCTGGAGAAGACGTTAATGCTAGGAAAGGTCCAGGGAAAACGTGAAAGAGGCAGACGGGCGGCTAGACGGATAGAGACCGTAACAGTAACGGAAGAACCGTTAGAAAGGTTGCGGATTATGACAGAGGACAAGCTGTTCTGGAGACAGCACATTAATGGAGTCGCTATGAATCGGAAAGGACTCGATAGCACTTAATGATACGGATAATAATGAACAGTGCCCCGACTCCCCTCTCAGAATGGCACCCGGAGGGTTTCCAGTCCTCTACCAGTCTCGGCTACGGGAGGGAGAGTCGAGCGGAGGCCCGCCCGTTCCGGTCCCGGCTCGGCCGGTGGCTAGCGAGCGGCGGGCCGGCGGCCGCTAATCGAAACCCACCCGGGTCGGGCAGAAGCGGCACGGGAGAGAGTCGAAGGCGGAGACTCAAGTTGACCGGGAGGAAGAAGGCAACAGTCAACCACCTCCGGATTTCGACCGAGAAAACCCTGTGGATCCACTACCGGAACGATTGCAGATGGAGGCGGGGCCTTCTGGGAGAGAGGCGTCCGTGGCGTCGCTACGGGTCGGAGACGACTCGAAGGCGTAAGACAAGACTACAGTGCGCTGGACTACCGTAAGAGTTCAACCGCCCGTGAAGGACTTATCTTTCGATGAAGGAGGCAGAGGTAAAAATATTTACGGGGTATTCAGAATACATCACGGAATTTCCAAATTGATACGCTTCTTTGCACGAACACTGGGGATGGGAGAGAGCTGGGGACAAGCAGGAGGCGGAGGCAGAAGGAACGGGCGCTTGGAGAAGCAGCGTGGCTCGGTGGAAAGAGCCCGGGCTTTGGAGTCAGAGGTCATGGGTTCGAATGCCGGATCGGCCACTTAGCTGTGTGACTGTGGGCGAGTCACTTCACTTCTGTGGGCCTCAGTTCCCTCCTCTGTCAAATGGGGATGAAGACTGTGAGCCCCACGTGGGACAACCTGATTCCCCTGAGTCTACCCCAGCGCTTAGAACAGTGCTCTGCACAGAGTAAGCGCTTAACAAATACCAACATTATTATTGGAGAGTCAAAAAGGGAGAGGCACAGAAGGTGACGAGAAGAGAAGAGTCAGTGTGGGCGGGCTTGTCTGTGGGAAGAAGGGGAGGCTGTTACTAAATGGTTTGGGATCTGGACCCAACCTTTAGAGCAGGAGGTCGAGGGGAGAGAGAAGAGAGGGATCCCAGCTCCAGCCACCCCGACGAGGGCCGACCGGAAGCAGTCGGGCCCAGGAATCGGAAGGACCTGGCTTCTAATCCCGGCTTCACCACTGATCTCCTGTGTGACCTTGGACAAGTCACTTCACTGGGCCTCAGTTTCCTCATCTTCAACATGGGGGTTAATAATAATAATGATAATGTTGGTATCTGTTAAGCGCTTCCTATGTGCAGAGCACTGTTCTAAGCGCTGGGGGAGATACAGGGTCATCAGGCCGTCCCACGTGAGACTCACAGTTAATCCCCATTTTACAGATGAGGGAACTGAGGCACAGAGAATAATAATGATCATTTGGTATTTGTTAAGCGCTTACTACGTGCAGAGCACTGTTCTAAGCGCTGGGGTAGATGCAGGGTCATCGGGCTGTCCCACGTGAGGCTCACGGTTAATCCCCATTTGACAGATGAGGTCACTGAGGCCCAGAGAAGTGAAGTGACTCGCCCACAGTCACCCGGCTGACGAGCGGCGGAGCTGGGATTCGAACCCATGACCTCTGACTCCCAAGCCCGGGCTCTTTCCACTGAGCCACAGGATTAAGGCAGGGATTAAGATGTGGGACAGGGACCGTGTCCAACCTGATTAGCTCTTCTCTACCCCGGCGCTTAGTAGAGTGCCTGGTGAATAGTAAGTGCCCTAAACGTACCACCGGGAAAGAAGAGGTTCTGTTCAACCTACCGCTTGATGCTGGGTTGCCAGCATGAGGGATTAAGGAAAGAGGAAGAGCGGATCCCAGTCCTAGCCACCGCTGGGAGAAAGAACGTAGTATGCTCTATTACAGTGGCTTAAATGTGTGTGCGTGTATTGTGGTAATAATGGTAATGACAATAATAATGATAATTTGGGTATTTGTTAAGCGCTTCCTATGTGCAGAGCACTGTTCTAAGCGCTGGGGTAGACACAGGGGAATCAGGTGGTCCCACGTGGGCTCACAGTCTTAATCCCCATTTTACAGATGAGGGAACTGAGGCCCAGAGAAGTGAAGTGACTCGCCCACAGTCACCCGGCTGCCGAGTGGCAGAGCCGGCATTCGAACCCATGATCTCTGACTCCCAAGCCCGGGCTCTTTCCACTGAGCCACGCTGCATTTTTTAAGCACTTTACTATGTGCCAAGCACTGTACTAAGCTCTGGGGTGGGTACAGGCAAATCAGGTTGGACACAGACCTTGTCCTACATTCATTCATTCATTCAATCGTGCTTATTGAGCACTTACCGTGTACAGAGCACTGTACTAAGCGCTTGGAAAGTACAATTCGGCAACAGATAGAGACGATCCCTACCCAACAACGGGCTCACGGTCTAGAAGTGGGGGGGGGGACGACTCACAGTCTCAATCCCCATTTTCCAGAAGAGGGACCTGTGGCCCAGAGAAGTGAAGTGACTTCCCCAAGGTCACACAGCGGTCACGTGGTGGACCCTGGATTAGAACCCATGACCTTCAGACTCCCAGGCCCGTTGCTCTTTCCACTCTGCCATGCCGCTTCCCTGTTTTGTACTCTCCCAAGTGCTTAGTAGAGTGCTCTGCACAAAGCAGCGTGGCTCACTGGAAAGAGCCCGGGCTTGGGAGTCAGAGGTCATGGGTTCGAATCCCGGCTCTGCCGCTTGCTAGCTGTGGGACTTCGGGCAAGTCGCTTCACTTCTCTGTGCCTCGGATACCTCATCTGGAAAATGGGGATTAAAACTGTGAGGCCCCACGTGGGACGATCTGATCCCCTTGTATCCCCCCCACCCGCCCGGCGCTTAGAACGGCGCTTTGCGTATAGTAAGCGCTTAACGGATACCGCCATCGTTACAGTAAGCACTCGATACGACTGAATGAATGACGGAAAGACGGGCCCCTCGATCCTACCCGCTGACAGTCCCGTCCTCCGCCGTAATCCGTCAACCTTTCTAACGGTTCTTCCCTTATCGTCGTTCCGGTCCCTGTCCGTCTAGCCGCGGGTCTGCCTCGTCCGCGGTTTCCCCGGACCTTTCCTAGCCGTTAGTGTCGTCTCTCAGATAGGCGGCCCAACCGTCGTGTCTGCTTGCGGTCAGATGCCGCGAGCTCCCAGCCATCACCTCTACACTCTAAGCTCCTTGTGGGCGGGGAATGTGTCTGTTACTTTCTTCTCTTTTACTCTAATAATAATAATAATGTTGGTATCTGTTAAGCGCTTACTATGTGCAGAGCACTGTTCTAAGCACTGGGGGAGAGACAGGGGAATCAGGTCGTCCCACGTGAGGCTCACGGTTGATCCCCATTTTCCAGATGAGGGAACGGAGGCCCAGAGAAGTGAAGCGACTCGCCCACGGTCACACGGCTGACGAGTGGCAGAGCCGGGAGTCGAACCCGTGACCTCTGACTCCGAAGCCCGGGCTCTTCCCACCGAGCCACGCTGCTCTACCGAGCACTTAATACGATGCTCTGAAAGCAGTAAGCTGGTGGTGGGCAGGGAATGTGTCTGCTACGTCGTCGCGCTGTAGTCTCCCAAGCGCTCAGCACAGCGCTCTGCACATAGTAAGCTTGTTGTGAGGAGGGAATGGGTCTGTTTTATTGTAACGCTGTACTCTCTCAAGTGCTTAGAGCGCTCTGCCCCCAGTAAGCTGGTAGCGGGCAGGGAATATTTCTAGTGAGAAGCAGCGTGGCTCAGTGGAAAGAGCCCGGGCTTAGGAGTCAGAGGTCATGGGTTCGAATCCCGGCCCCGCCGCCTGTCAGCTGTGTGACTTTGGGCAAATCACTTCTCGGTGCCTCAGTGACCCCATCTGGAAAATGGGGATGAAGACCGGGAGCCCCACGTGGGACAACCCGATCACCCCGTATCTCCCCCGGCGCTTAGAACAGTGCTCGGCACAGAGTAGGCGCTTCACGGATGCCAGCGTTGTCATCGCGGCACTGGTACACGGTACTCTCCGAAGGGCTTAGTACAGTGCTCTGCGCACAGTGAAACGCTCGATGAGTACAACCGACCGACCGACCTCCGTAGCCCACTGACGCTGGGGCTACGGTCCCGTGGAAATGGAACCTCTGACCCCGTGAAAAGATCCTTCAGCTGGATCTGGAACACGGCCAGGACCCAACAGAGGTGAAGAATCGGGACTGGGCGTGGAAACGTCCCAGAGGAGCCGGGACGAAACGGCTCCAGAGCATCCAACCGAGCGGAGAATTGATCTCGGGACGGTAAGATCGTTATGGGCAGGGAGCGTGTCTGCTGATTCTGTGGCACTGTACTCTCCCGAGCCCGTAATACAGTGCTCTGCCCAGAGTAAGTGCTCGGCGTATAGGGAAGCAGCATGGCCTCGGAGGCAGAGGTCACGGGTTCTAATCCCGGCTCCGCCATGTATCCGCTGTGTGATCTTCGGCAGGTCACGTCACTTCTGTGTGCCTCAGTTACCTCAGCTGTAAAATGGGGAATAAGACCGTGAGCCCTATGTGTCCAACCCGATTTGCTTGTCTCCACCCCAGGGCTTAGTACAGTGCCGGGCACGTGGTAGGTGCTTAACAGATGTCATTGTTATTAATCAATTATAGAGAAGCAGCGTGGCTCAGTGGAGAGAGCACGGGCTCTGGAGTCAGAGGTCATGGGTTCGAAACCCGGCTCAGTCACTTGTCAGCTGTGTGACTTTGGGCGAGTCACTTCACTTCTCGGTGCCTCAGTTCCCTCATCTGTAAAATGGGGATTAAGACCGTGAGCCCCACGTGGGACAACCCGATTCCCCTGTGTCCACCCCAGCGCTTAGAACAGTGCTCGGCACATAGTAAGCGCTTAACAAATACCAACATCATTATTATTATTATTATCAATGATTAGAGACGCAGCGTGGCTCAGGGGAGAGAGCCCGGGCTTCGGAGTCAGAGGTCACGGGTTCGACTCCCGGCTCTGCCACTTGCCAGCCGGGTGACCGTGGGCGAGTCACTTCACTTCTCTGGGCCTCAGTTCCCTCATCTGCAAAATGGGGATCAACCGCGAGCCTCACGTGGGACGACCTGATTACCCTGGATCTCCCGCAGCGCTTAGAACGGTGTTCTGTACGTAGTAAGCGCTTAACAACTACCAACGTTAATAATAATAACAATAATACAATACCATTGATTGATCGATTTCACAAGTGGCCACAGTTCTTTGATAAAACAAATCGACCCTCCCCAGATAGCGCGGAACCCAACCGGCTAGGAAAGTCTCTCCCCTGTGGCCTCCTCCTGAAGGTTCATCTCCCTTCGCAGCCGACTGTTTTGCGACTCTAGACTTTATGGAAATGTCAAGCATATTGGTTTTAAAGGATTCCACCATTATTTTGGTCTCTGCTGCCCAGAATTCTTCCAGGAAAAATATTTTAAGAGATCTATTTGGCCCCTCAAGTGGCAGCTAGACATTTCCAACATTATGTCTTGCAGAAATAACCTAATTTATAATACAATTCCAGATGTGATCAATTCTTTTAGCAGAGACACTTTAAACCAATAATGTAATTCTGTCAGCAAATCTATTTTTGGTTCGGGAACAGGGTAGGACCAAAGTACACTTATTTCTACCATGAAGCCCAATGTAAATTTTCTCGAGTTTACAGCTGCCCCTAATCACGTAATCACGCCACTCCTCGCGGTGTTTTTCTAAGCCGGACGTCCCCCGCTTCTTCAAGCAACTCCCTAGATCCAATCCCCTTCCCCTCGGAGGCACGCTCCGGGCGCCCAAATTACATTTAAAAATCCAGAGGATTTCGAGGATCCTCTGCAAACCCAAACTCCTACTGGCTTCAGTCGCTCACAGTTAATCAATTCACTCATTCGATAGTATGTATCGAGCGTTTACTATGTGCAGAGCAATGTACTAAGCTTAGAACAGTGCTTGATACATAGTAAGCGCTTAACGAATACCATAATTATTATTATGTGTCAGTCACTGTACTAAGCGCTGGGGGAGAAGACAAGCAACTCGGATTGGATACATTCCCTGCCCCGCATTCATTCATTCAATGGTATCGACTGAACGCTTACTATGGGCAGAGCACCGTACTAAGCGCTTGGGATGTACAGATCGGTAACAGATAGAGACGGTCCCCGCCCTCTGACGGGCTCACGGTCTGATCGGGGGAGACGGACGGACGAGAACGATGGCGATAAATAGAATCAAGAATTGATCTAACGGAGCTCCGTACTTACATATGAAAGTAATAACGATGATGATAATTACGGTACTTGTTAAGCGCCTACTATGCGCCGAGCACCGTTCTGAGCGCTGGGGTAGATACAGGTTGATCGGGGTTGGACGCGGTCCCTGTCCCAAACGGGGTTCACGGCCTTAATCCTTATTTTACAGATGAGGTAACTGAGGCCCAGAGAAGTGAAGTGAAATGCCCAAGGTCACACGGCAGACACGTGGCAGAGCCGGAATTAGAACTCAGGTCCTTCTGACTCCCGGGCCCGTGCTTCAATCAACTAAACCATGCTGCTTCTCACATATTTAAGTATCTTGAATTTGAATTTGATTGAATGTCAATCCAGGATTATTGCTACAAAAAGAAATCCGGATTAGACTGTGAGCCCCACGTGGGACAGGGACTGTGTCAGGCCTGTGTAGTTTTGTATCCACCCTAGTGCTTAGAACGGTGCTTAACCCATAGCAACTGTTAAAACTATAAAAAAAAGAGAGGACAATGCCCTATTCACTACTGAAATGTGACATTCGATGGAGTCATAACGGGCAAGTATTAATAAGGTGATCCGAATCGTCCTCCTATATAATATTTACAGATTTAGAGCTTCTCGACCAGTTCACTGAGATCGTTCCTTTGAACACGCACACATCACATCCCCCCTCGGGCTTCTAGTCGCTTTTCGATATAACGGCTGGATTTTCAGTAAATGCTACCGTATAATAATAACGGCATTTGTTAAGCGCTTGCTATGTGCAAAGCACTGTTCTAAGCGCTGGGAGGGATACGAGGTGATGGGGTTGTCCCACGTGGGGTTCACGGTCTTCATCCCCATTTTCCAGATGAGGTCACTGAGGCACAGAGAAGCGAAGCGACTCGCCCAAAGTCACACTGCTGACAAGCGGCGGGGCCGGGATTCGAACCCGTGACCTCTGACTCCCAAGCCCCGGATCCTTCCACTGAGCCACGCCGCTTCTCGATCATCTGGATCACCTGTGCAGGTCGACCTGTTCAAAGCGGTCAGAGATCTTTCACCACCACGAGAGGGGGGCGAGAGGGATTTGTTCTCAAAAAGCAGTTGGGAGCCAGAAGGTCGTGGGCGCTAATCCCGCTTTTGCCCCTTGTCTGCTCTGTGACCTTGGTCAAACCCCTTCACTTCTCCGGGCCTCAGTGACCTCATCTATAAAATGGGGATTAAGACTGTGAGGCCCAAGTGAGACAGGGGCTGGGTCAAACCTGATTTGCTTGCCCCAGCCCCAGCGCTTAGTAGAGTGCCTGGCGCATAGGAAGCGCTTAACAAATACCACAACGATAATTATCATTACCGTTCTCGGCCTCCTCCCGTACGACACCATCACGTTAAGCTGCATGCGTAGAGAAGCAGCGTGGCTCCGTGGAAAGAGCACGGGCTTGGGAGTCAGAGGACATGGGTGCGAATCCCGGCTCTGCCGCTTGTCAGCGGTGTCACCGTGGGCAAGCCACTTCACTTCTCTGGGCCTCAGTTACCCCATCTGGAAAATGGGGATGAAGACCGTGAGCCTCCCGTGGGACAACCTGATCACCCTGTATCTACCCCGGCGCTTAGAACAGTGCTCTGCACGTAGTAAGCGCTTAACAGATACCAACATTGTCATCATTCTGCATGCCTGCATGATGTGATGATGTCATACATGACATTTCACGGATGTTCATCTGCAGACAGTTTCTCGGCGGCCCTCGCTAGGACCTGGGCACTTGACGGGACGGCGGCGTCCATCCCTCTGACGCGTCGCCTCCGGGGGTCTAGCGTGGCACGCAATCCGTCGGCCTTTACGGCGGAGGGGCCCGTAGCCTCTGACTACACTACGCGGCTGAAGATCAGCACCTTCGACCCTGTGACCCTGTCACCCACCCCGCACTTCCCTTTCTCGCACCGGGCCCCGAGGTGACCACCTCATTCGCTCACCCTCTTGCCTTGTCTCACGCCGCTGACCGACCCGTAGCGACGCCACGGACGCGTCTCTCCCGGAAAGCCCCGCCGCCATCTGCGATCGTTCCGCTAGTGGATCCGTAGAGTTTCTGGGGGAGTGGTTGACCGTCGCCTCCCTCCGAGTAGAAAACCCGAGTCTCCGCCCTCGCCTCTCTCCCGGGCCGCCGCCCAGCACGGGGGAAGTTTTGACTCGCGGCCGACGGCCCGCCGCTCGCTAGCCACCGGCCGAGCCGGGAACGGAACGGACGGGCCTCTCCTCGACTCTCCCTCCCGTTGCCTAGACTGGTATTGTCCCAGAAACTCTCCAGGTGCCACCCTGAGAGGGGTGCTTACCCTCAGAGGCTGATAATAAAATAATAATAGTAACGATTGATTCTATTTATTTGCTATTGTTTCAATGAGATGTTCATCCCCTCGATTCCATTCACTGCTATCGTTCTCGTCCGTCCGTCTCCCCCGATCAGACCGTGAGCCCGTCAGAGGGCGGGGACCGTCTCTCTCCGTTACCGATCTGTACATTCCAAGCGCTTAGTACGGTGCTCTGCACATAGTAAGCGCTCAATAAATACTATGGAACGAACGAATGATAATAACGGGTGTCATCTGTTAAGTGCTAACTATGTGCCAAGCCTTACTACCACTATTATTAATAATTGTGGTATTCGTTAAGTGCTTACAATATTCCAGGCTCTGTACTAAGCGCTGGAGTGGATACAGATGAATAAAGGTGGAGTCCCTGTCCCACACGCAGCACACAGACTTAATCCCTATTTTACGGAGGAGGGAATGGAGGGAAGGAGAAGTGAAGTGACTCGCCCGAGGTCACTCAGCAGGCAAGTGCAGTGTAGCGGAGAGAGCACGGGTCTGGGAGTCGAGTCAGGAGTTCTAATCCCAGCTCTGCCACTTTGCTGTGTGGCCTTGGTGAAATCACTTCACTTCTCCGTGCCTCTGCTAGCTCATCTGTAAAATGGGGATGAAGACCGGGAGCCCCGTGTGGGACACGGGCTGTGTCCAACCCGATTAGCTTATTTCTACCCCAGTTCTTAGTACAGAGCCCGGCACATAGAAAGCACTTTGCAAATACCAGTAAAAAGTAGAGTTAATAGGGATTCTCCCTCCTCTCTAAGAGCTTAAAATTACTACAATCGATTTGACTGGCGCAATCGATTTGATTAATTGATTGATTTTGCAACTCTGCCATGTTCTTTAAATCTATGCTTCTCTCTCCCTCTCTTTCTTTCTGCCTCTCTCTAACTCCCAACCCTCTCCTCTCTCCTTTGTGGCATAAATGGTGACTCTACAGATAGATTTCTCTCTAAATAGAGATAACTAGCAAGTCTTGTTGGAAAGAGGACAAACTCATCGAATACAACCTCTCCTTGAAGACTGTACATGGTCACGAGGCGATCTATAAGAATTCTTAAACCGATTAATTTATTACGTTTAAACCCGGAGAGTAATAATAAGGATGTTGGTATTTGTTAAGTGCCGAGCACTGTTCTAAGCGCTGGGGTAGACACAGGGGAATCAGGTTGTCCCACGTGGGGCTCACAGTCTTAATCCCCATTTTACAGATGAGGTCACTGAGGCACAGAGAAGTGAAGGGACTTGCCCACAGTCACACAGCCGACAAGTGGCAGAGCTGGGATTCGAACTCATGACCTCGGACTCCTAAGCCTGTGCTCTTTCCACTGAGCCACTCTGCTTCTCTAAGAAGAATAATTCATCTTAGGTTTTAGGCCTCTATAGGTAGGCCACAAAGATGACCACTTTGGACCTAGACTTCATGTACCAATGATAACAATGACGGTATTTGTTAAGCACTTACTATGTGCCAAGCACTGTTCTAAGCACTAGGGTGGATACAAGGTAATCAGCTTGTCCTACGTGGGGCTCGCAGTCTTCATCCCCATTTGACAGATGAGGTAACTGAGGCCCAGAGAAATTCAGTGACCTGCCCAGCGGACAAGTGGAGGAGCCAAAATTAGAACCCACGTCTTTTGCCTCCCAAGCGCGGGCTCGTTCCACTAAGCCACGACGTACCGGTAAAGATAATGATAATAATGATGTTGGTATTCGTTAAGTGCTTTCCATGTGCAGAGCACTGTTTTAAGCGCTGGGAGGGCTACCAGGTGATCAGATTGTCCCACGTGGGGCTCCCAGTCTTCATCCCCATTTTACAGATGAGGTAACGGAGGCACAGAGAAGTTAAGCGACTTGCCCACAGTCACGCAGCTGACAGGCGGCAGGGCCGGGATGTTGGCTTGACGGCCCAAAGGCCGGAATTTTCCATCAACCTGAAGAAGCAGCAAGGTAAATTTCACCCACGTTTCCCCTACATCAACCAATAAATCAAAGGTTTATTATTTATTTATTTAACCCTTAGTGTGTTCTCTCACCGTAGTAAGAACCTGGAAGAGTACCATAAAAAGAGGACGTAGACAGGATCCCCGCTCTAAATGAGTTTATAGACGCAAGGGGAAAAGGAGAGACAGAAGTTAGAGGGTCAGGAAGTCCAAATGGGCAACAAGTGCAGGAGACCAGAGCGAAAGAGTCGAAGGGTCATTCTCCTGCTCCCCAATGGCATGGATAATAATGTTGGTATTTGTTAAGCGCTTACTAAGGGCAGAGCACCGTTCTAAGCGCTGGGGGAGATCCAGGGTCATCAGCTTGTCCCACGTGAGGCTTACGGTCTTCATCCCCATTTTCCAGATGAGGTCACTGAGGCACGGAGAAGTGAAGTGACCCGCCCGAGGTCACACAGCTGACAAGTGGCAGAGCCGGGATTAGAACTCACGACCTCCGACTCCCAAGCCCGGGCTCTTTCCACCGAGTCACGGAGCGCACACTATACGCAGAGCCTTCTACTAAGCCCTTGGGAGAAAACGAAACATCCAAGTTGGCAAACAAGTTCCTTGCCCACAACAAGCTTACAGTCTAGAGGAGGGAGGCAGAAATGAATATAAATGACTAATTCGTAATATACAATTTACAGATATGTACGGTAGTGCTGTGGGCCTCAGGGGTGGAGGGAATAGCGGATGTCCCCCTCTAGACCGTAAGCTCGTCGTGGGCAGGGAATGTGTCTGTTTAGGGCTTAGTGAGCACGCGACGAATGCCACTGAATGAAAGAAATGCCCAAAGGTCGCAGATCCAAGTTCATAAAGGACGCAGAAGGGAGAGGGAGCTGAGGTAGAGCTCAGCAGCATAATGGACGTCTGCTAACCTAATGGACGCCCGCTAAGGCATTCTTCTAGCTATAGCACAAGGTGAGAGATCCTTTTAATTCTCCACGCTCGGGGTCGAAAACCCACGCTGACTTGGAATTTCCTTTAGGGCTTCTCTTTATAAGCATATATTTCTAGTCTGTTAAGCTGAAAGTACATTTTCCGTTGCCTCAGTAAACAGGGCAATGAGGTCATCTTCTTAAAACTATTTGGATAAGAAGATGAACAACTTTAATAAAAATGGAAAGAGTTCTAGGACTTTACATGGTTCCCCATCCAGTAGGCGGTGCGTTTTTATAATCTGCCACTTTCTCTTCTGCCTGGAGAAATCACTCTTAGGAGGAATGGGAGAGAAGGAGAATGGGTTCCCTGATCATTATTATTTCATGATTAAAGTCCCCTCTCCCCCACTCAGGTCTGGTCATCTGAACTGGTATAATTAAAATGTTCTTCAGAAGAAGAAAAGTTAGAACTGGAACTTCAGAGACTCACGAGAGTGAGGTAAGACGGCGCTGGAAGACATCCTGACTTAGAAATCGCAACTTCTTCCAGGCTAGGTAGGGATGCCGGCCGGTAAGAGCACGGGTCTGGGAGTCAAAAGGCCTGGGTTCGAATCCCAGATCCGTCACGTGTACTGTGCGACCTTGGGCAAGACAGTCAAATTCTCTGTGCCTCGGTTTCCTCAACTGTAAAAATGGGGATTCAGTACCCGTTCTCCCTTCCTAAATAGACTGTGAGTCCATGTGGGACAGGGACTGTGTCTGACCTGATTAATTTAGAGCACTGCCGGACACATTGTAAGCACTGAACAAATACCACTATTTCGGGAATAGGACCATAATTAATAATAATAATAAACTTTAAGAGAACGTCACCAAGGCAACGTCACACATGCCTCCTGCTGCCGCTGCCGGGTACGGAATTAGGCGGTTGGATCTGCCGATCAATCAGTCAATCAATGGTATTTATCGAGCGCTTAATGTGCGGAGTCCCGGTCACGCCCAGTTACCCTGGAGTTAATTTAGGTCTCATCTATATGTCCTCAGCTCTCCGCTTCTGGGACCGCTGATCTACTGAGGCGTTCTTGCGGCTGGGCCCCTGAAAAAATGCTTCAAGAGGCTCTTTCTACACCGGTAAAGTGAAGTTCATTAATTTTGGAAAGAGCCGCTAAATGTGGTCTTCCCTACCCCGCCGCAGCCATTACGACTAGAGCCAGATGCCTTGGCAGCGAGAGCAGAAAGAGCCACAAGGTGAAGATGCCTCTTGTGCCTCCATAACCTAGATTCACCGGGGTAGAACATGCCAGGGGGAGGCAGATGCCAGGGGAGAGGCAGAGGATGCCAAGATGCAACCTCACACCCAAGTCTAGTATCCCTGGGTGGCCCCCGGGTGGCTAGGATTAAGGCGCACGGGAGGCTCTCGGCTCTGCGGATCCTAGGGTCCCTCCCGGTGTCACCGCCGCCGGCCGGCTTGACCGAGGGAATTCCCAGGAGCAAAATTCAACGGAGGCCCTGGGAATTCATTCATTCAACAGTATTTACGGAGCGCTTACTATGGGCAGAGCACTGTACTAAGCGCCTGGAATGAGCAAGTCGGCAACGGATAGAGGCGGTCCCTGCCGTGGAGAAGCCCGTTCTAACGCAACAAGTAGGCAGACTTGCCCCTGACTGTCCTGATGCTCAGCGTTGCCCTCTGGACGGGTGCTTCATAGGTAAAAAATACCGAAAGGCATCTCAGCAATCAATCAATCGATGGTATGTGCAGAGCACAGTAATAATGTTGGTATTTGTTAAGCGCTCACTATGTGCTGAGCACCGTTCTAAGCGCTGGGGGAGATACAGGGTCGTCAGGTTGGCCCACGTGAGGCTCACAATCTTCATCCCCATTTTACAGATGAGGTCACTGAGGCACAGAGAAGCGAAGTGACTTGCCCACAGTCACACAGCTGACAAGTGGCAGAGCTGAGATTCGAACCCCTGACCTCTGACTCCCAGGCACCAAGAGCTCGGGAGAGCACAATTCAACGGAACTAGCGGACGCGTACTCTGCCCATACGGAAGCCTCCCTGTCATCTTGCAAAAAAACCTGAAACGATAATTAGGGTATTTGTTAAGTGCTTAGTATGTGCCAGGCACTGTACTGGATCCAAGCAAATTGGGTCGGACACAGTTCCACATGGGGCTCGTGGTTTCCGTTCCCATTTTACAGATGAGGTAACTGAGACCCAGAGAAGTGAAGTGACTTGCCCAAGGTCACAGAGCAGACAGGTGGCAGCGCCGGGATTAGAACCCATGACCGTCTGACCCCCCCAGGCCCGGACTCTACCGACTATGCCATGCTGCTGAAAGAAACAAACCCCAATCTCTCTGCTTATTCTGTCTTCGGAAGAGAGGAAGAGGGGTTGATCGCATAGTCCCGATTGCACATAAACCTCGCATTTACCGTGCGGAAGTAGCACGGTCCAGTGGATAGAGCAAGGACCTGGGAGTCAGAAGGACCCGGGTTCAAACCGGCTCCTCCACTTGTCTGCTGTGCGACCTTGGGCAAGTCACCTCCCTTCTCCGAGCCTCAGTTACCTCATCTGCAAAATGGGGATGAAGAACGTGAACCCCACGTGGGACCGTGTCTGACCTGACTTGCTTGGATCGATCCCACCACTTAGTACGGTGCCCGGCACGTAGTCGGCGCTTAAAAGATACCACCACCACCATTATTAGTATTCTCGAATGTCTATTCTCCGGGTTTAATCTCATTTTTTTTTTAACCAACAGGCCCCAGAGCTGTTTCCTTTTCTGTGCAACCCCCTCAAGTCCCGCAGAGCCTCCCGTTGAGGAGCCTTGGCCGGTCAGAGATGCCCTCCTCTGTTTCCACATCTCTAGAGCAGTGTTTGACCCCGTACGTTTAATCCCATAGAACTTCCTCGCGTTGAAAGGGACGGGGCACATCTTCGGAAGAGAAGGAGATCAGGAAGCCTGGGGTTCCTTCGATTTTGATCACTAACGGTGACCTCGGAGACGACCCGAAGCCACGGTCTGACTCAGTTTTCCGTCCGTCAAGGGTGTGGGGGATGGTGACACATACAAAGAGGCAGGCTGTACATCAGAACTGTCACGGCCGTCAGCGTCCTTGGATGCCACAGGAGGCTCCGGGGCCAAAATATCTTGTGTGGAGAGTCTGGAATGGCTTCCATTGAGGTTCCTCTCTAGGGAAATCTCAGGATAAAATCCCAGAAGCAACATTTTTAAAAAATAAGGAGTAGTTCCAGATCAAATTTTTTTTTTTTTAAATCCTTCGAAGAATGAACACAGAAAAATGCTCCACGTGAGCCTCGTGTGGGGGCAGGGACTGTGTCTGGCCTGATTAACTTGTCGCTATCCCAGGCTTCGAACGGCGTCTGATGCATAGCGGGTGCTTACCGAATACCATCATTATTAATAGTATTGTTGCTAAATTCTTCCTTTATCTTCATCAGCAGAAGCGAGTCAACGTCGCAAACTTGGTGCTTGGTCCTAAAATGTCACTCGGTTTCCCCATGGCCTTCCTTACCCCCTTCAGTTAAGTCTCGCATCCATTTTAGGGGGATGCACAAGACCACGGGTTTGGGAGTCACGTGGGTTCTAATCCCGGCTCCACCACTTGTCTGTCGTGTGACCTCGGGCAAGTCACTTTACTTCTCTGAGCCTCAGTTACCTCATCTGTAAAATGGGGATTGAGACCATGAGCCCTATGTGAGACGGAGACTGCGTCCAACCCGATGACATTATATCTACCCCAGTGCTTAGAACAGTGCTTGGCAAAGGGTAAGCGCCTAACAAATACCATATATCTGGTGAAAAATCACATGGAGTCAAGAAATTTCAGCTCAAAGGAGGAAAGACCCAAATACCCAGCCCAATCACGATTCCCCCAATCAGAATCTTCAAAGGTTCCTCGTCTAAGTTTTCCTTTATACTTTTTTCTAGAGGAGAGCTCTTTTCCAAACCCTTTCATGAACCATTTAGCTGGGTCCATATCCAAGAATCTCAAGAGATACATTTCTCCACCACTAATTTCTCATTTCGAAGAAGTTTAAAGAATCCAGTCTCTGTGCTTTGAGACACTCTAGTCTACATCGTATCTCTGAGCACGATCTGCATTATTTGGAAGAATTTTCAATGGCTCAATCTCTGTGAGCCTCTGCTCTTTAATGGCATCTGCTCTAAATCCAGACGAGTTAAAAACCACAATATTGGTGTCTCCTCTTGTTTAGCTTACGTGTGAGTGTGGTTCCAACATTTCAGCTCCCAAACGGAGAACTTCTTTCTGCCTTTTACCATTTCCAACTGCTTTGCTACTCAGTCTCCTTGGGTTCGATACCTTTCTTACATGTTCATTCTCCACGGGGTTTTTTTAAACTTTGATTTAGAACTTTTGCCATTTTTTTTAAAAATTAAGACTTTAACGCTCTCACGGTAATTTTCAGTTAAATGGTGTAGGAGTTAGTTGCTTTCCCAAATCTCAGAACTTTATGTTGTGACTTTCCCGACATGGAAGTTTTAAAATTAATGAAGTATGACTTGCCGGCTATGGATACTTCTCTCTTTGGATTTTTTTGCTATCTGGAAAGTTTTACAGTAAAACTGATATGTAAAACAAAAATATATATATGAAAAAAGGTTTGGTTAACTTGTTTTTCAGCAAATTTACCACTGCGAGTCAGGGGAGAACCTGTCTGTTGGGTTCAGAGACACACCCCGGATGAGACATTTTCTTTTTAAACACATGAAACACAATAAAGGGAAAATCTGAACCACAGGAATGGAATAAATATTGAAGACAAAGCAGAGCGCTGAATACATTATACTCGTACTAAATCTTACATGAACCGAGTGTCCATAAACATAAAGGAAAAACCCAGCAACGGTTACTTAAAATGTCAAATGGCCCACATTCCGGCAACCTAGAGGAATAAAAGCAGACGTAAAAATTTCTTGTAACATAACAAAGGAAATATGATTAATCTATCCCCGGTCCAGGATAAAACACTAATCACATTATTTACTCAAAGAAATAATGAAAACTCCATGGTGACACAAATCTCAGATTTACAACCGAAATAAAATGCTAAGACGTTGGAAGCGATCCTCCCTCGTTTAGGGGAAGAGAGAGGCTGGGGTGAAATGTCGGGGGAGGGTTGCCCTCCGCCGACGCGCGGATGCGGGAGAGGATGTCTGTCTAGCGAGAGGGGGCAACGATGTGAGGGGATAGAGGAGGGGAAAGGTAAGGGGAGGACAGATTCTACATGTGGGGGATGACCACTCTGCCCTAATATTATAATAATAATAACTGTGGTATTTGCTAAGCGCTTACCATGTGCCAGGCACCGCTCTAAGAGTAGGGGTAGATACCAGATAATCATGTTGGACACAGTCCCTGTCCCACACAGGGCTCACACTCTTAATCCCCATTTTCCAGATGAGGGAATTGAGGTCCAGAGAATAATCAAAATACTGTTGGCATTTGTTAAGCGCTTACTACGTGCAAAGCACTGTTCTAAGCGTTGGGGAGGATACAAGGTGATCAGGTTGTCCCACGTGGGGCTCACAGTCTTAATCTTCATTTGACAGGTGAGGGAAGTGAGGTCCAGAGAAGTGAAGTGACTTACCCAAGGTGACACCGCCAGACAAGTGGCAGAGCTGGGATCAGAACCCAGGTCCTTGGTGTACTCTCCCCAGCTTTTAGAACAGTGCCCTGCCCACAGTAAGCACTCAATAAATACCACGTGGAGAGGCATCCAGAGATACACACCTTGATCTGCTCTAGCCATAGGGGTACATTGTAAGGGAGGGCCCCACGGGGTACCCCAAGATGGGGTGAGGAGTGGTCCTGGGATGCTTCCAGGCTTGGACATTTCCGTAGGGGTGATGTCGGGGGAGTGGGAGAAAAATAACATTCCTTGGACGACTCTCTGGAGAACAGGATCCTGGAACCCAAAATAAAGAGTTAAAGATGTTATGTTACTTGCTAGGCGTTCAGATGTGCCCAGCGCTGTACTACGAGATGGGGTAGATGAAGGATAATCAGATCGGCCGCTGTCCCTGTCCACACGAGACTCACAGTCTAAAAGGGAGGGAAAAGAGGTTTTTAATCTCCACTTTAGAGCTGAGGAAGTCCAGTGACGTCATGGTCAAATGGCAGGCACGTGGCAGAGTGGGGATTAGAACGTGGGTCCTAATCCCGGCTCCGCCACTTATCAGCTGTGTGTCTTTGGGCACGTCCCTTAATTCCCCTGTGCCTCAGTTGCCTCATCTGTAAAATGGGGTTTAAGACTGTGAGCCCCACGTGGGACAACCTGATTACCTTGTATCAATCCCAGTGCTTGGCACACAGTAAGCGCTTAACCAATACCATAATTATTATAGCTATTAGAGACAGGATTAGAACCCAGGTCTTCAGAATCCCAGGCCCGAGCTCTTTCCACGAGGAAACACTGCCGCTACATGTTGTTGTGGGAGCTCAACGAGGCCAGAGAGAATCCAATTCCTGGAGGTGCCGATTGATCAATCGATCGATCGAGATTTATCGAGAGCTTACTGCACTTGGGAGGTAAATCTGCTTTAGTAGGGGGGATCCCCTTGGTGGCTCTGGGGGTGTTCGTGGGGCTCCCTGGAGCTCTCACTAGGATACTGTGGGAGCGTACAGAGATTTAACCTGCCCCTGATGCTCAAATCAGAATCGAAAACACTCTTCTCCAAATATCCCGCTCCAACGACTAGCTATCGATTTTGACATGGGATGACATGTTGGGGATTCATTCGCTCATTCAATCGTATTTACTGAGTGCTCGCCGTGTGCTAGTACTAAGCGCTTGGGGGTGCACGATAGAAGACTAAACAGACACATTCCCTGTCCGCAATGCGCTTACAGTCTAGAGGGGGAGACAGAAATTTATATGAATAAAGAAATTACAGAGAGGTACGTAAATGCTGTGGGGCTGGGAGGGGGGATGAACAAAGGGAGAAAGTCAGTGTGATGCAGAAGATTCATTCATTCATTAGTATTTATTGAGCGTTCACTATGTGCAGAGCACTGTACTAAGCGCTTGGCATGTACAATTAGGCAACAGAGACGATCCCTGCCCAACGACGGACTCACAGGAAGGGAGGGCTTAGACAGGGAAGGCCTCTTGGAGGAGATGACAATCTCCAACACGGGCCTGGGAGTCAGAAGGGCCTGGGTTCTCATTCCAGCTCTACTCCCTGGCTACCGTGTGACCTTGGGCAAGTCGCTTCTCTGTGCCTCAGTTACCCCATCTAAAAAATGGGGATTAAGACTGTAAGCCCCATGTGAGGTCATGGACTGTGTCCAACCTGATTTATGTTGTATCTACCCAAGTGGTTAGCATAGTGCCTGGCACATAGAAAATGCTTAACAAATATGATTTAAAAAACACCCTGTTTCCATCAGTCGATCATATCTATTGAGGCTTACTGGGAGCAGAGCACTGGGAGAGTTCCAGAGAACAGAACTGGTAGTCACATTCCCCGCCTCCAGTGTCTAGAATGTTCTGACAACGTTAGGATGGTTCGTTGCCGCTCTGGAAAAGTCAGTTTAGGAATGAACCCCAAACTTCACATCCAGGAAACCCATTTGCCAAACCTCCTTAGCTACCCAGAGAAAACCGATGAAAAGATCGGGCAAGTTTCAAGGCGGGAAGATGTTTATCAATCAAGCAATCGATCATGGGTACTGAGCGTTTACTGTGCGCAGAGCACCGTGCTAAGTGTTTGGGAGAGTACAACAATATAACAGACTTTTAGTTGAATGGTTTTCACAAGCCGCAGAACACAGTCTTCTAAAGCTGACTTCCCATAGCCACTCTAGATACTCAGCCTCGGGACAAAACTTAAGAAAGATTAATTTCTCCTAGGGTTGCTTATAGGTCAAATTATTCATTCGATAGCATTTACTGAGCGCTTTACTATGAGAAGCAGCGTGGCTCCGTGGAAAGAGCCCGGTCTTCGGAGTCAGAGGTCATGGGTTCGACTCCTGGCTCTGTCAGTTGTCAGCTGTGTGACTGTGGGCAAGTCACTTAATGGGCAAGTCACTTCACTTCTCTGTGCCTCAGTTACCTCATCTATAAAATGGGGATTAACTGTGAGCCTCACGTGGGACAACTTGATTACCCTGTATCTACCCCAGTGTTTAGAACAGTGCTTGGCACGTAGTGCTCGGCACGAGCTTAATAAATACCAACATTATTATTATTATTATTACGTGCAGAGCACTGTACTAAGCGCTTGGAATATACAATGTAATCTGTCATTTAGGAAACATTTAATGGATACCTCCATTATTCAATTAATTAATCTTCATGCTTTTCTTAGGGTGGCCAAATTTACTAAATCCATTTCCAGACTGTGAAATTACTAATGGCTCTAAATGTCTGTGAAGGGTCTGTTAAAACCCCGGAGTGGCCGGGCTGCTATTCTCAGCACTGTTTCTGAATCTGTCCTGCTATTGTTCTTGATTTATTGCTATTGTTCTTGTACGTCTACTCCACTTAGACTGTAAGCCCGTCAAAGGGCAGGGACTGTTTCTATCTGTTACCGATTTGCACATTCCAAGAGCTTAGTACAGTGCTCTGCACATAGTAAGCGCTCAATAAATACTATTGAATGAATATACACCATCTCTAAACAAGGACTTTTTAAAAAAATGGTATTTCTTAAGCATTTACCATTTGCCAGGCACTGTACTAAGCCTCGGGGTAAATACAAACCAATCATGTTGGTCACAGTCCACGGCCCACGTTGGGCTCACTGTCTCAATCCCCATTTGACAGAGGAGGGAACTGAGGCCCAGAGAAGCTAAATGACTTGCCCAAGGTCATTTAACTCGCCTAATGTATGCAGCGGCCATTTGACGGACCTGGGATTAGAACCCAAGTCTTCTGACTCTTAGGCCTGCGCTTAGGGCCCACAGAAAGAGTTCGAATGCATGTCCGTGGGGTTGAAATGGTGGTGTTTCTAATGTGCCATAGAGAGCGTATAAAGAGCCTCCACGGAGGGTTTCCAAGACCCGAACTAAGAACTAATCAGTCCTATCTACTGAACACTTACTGTGTGCTGAGCACTAGTACTAAGTGCTTGGGAGAGGACAACATTACAGAGTTGGTAGACACGTCCCTGCCCACATCGGGCTTGCAGTCTAGAGGAGACAGCCACTTATAGAAATGAATCAGATACGGATATGGACGTAAGTGCTGTGGGGCTGAGGGTGGGGTGAATAGCCAGTGCCGAAAGCATAGAGATCCAAGTGCACAGGTGACTCAGAAGGCGGAGGGAGTAAGGGAAAATAATAATAATCATTATAGTAAGTACGATATTTGTGAAGCGCTTACTCCGTGCCAGGCACTGTACAAAGAGCTGGGGTGGATACAAGCAAATCAGGTTGGACACAGTCTCTGTCCCACATGGGGCTCACGGTCTCAATCCCCATTTTACAGATGAGGTAAATGAGGCCCAAGGACACCCAGCAAGTGATTTGCACAAGGCCACACAGCGGACAAGTGGAGGCGTCAGGATTAGAACCCATGACCATCTTACTCCCAGGCCCGTGCTCTATCCACTACGCGGCACTGCTTAGTCGGGGCACACAAGATCAGGACGTTGGTTGACGGAGGAGGTGACGTCTCCCTGGTATGTCACAGAGTTGGTAAGAGCCCCTTGAAGAAGGGCTCTGACCACTGTCTTGGAAAAATCATTGAAGAGATCAAGACAGAGGAACTTGGGATCCTCCAGATTGGTGGGGTACACAGATCTTCATGCTGACGACCACCTGTGCCATTCCCACTGCTCGACCCATCAATCCTATTTACTGAGCGCTTATCGTGCGCTCGTCGCGTGCGATCGCCAGCTCCTCCACCTGCCTGCCGTACGAACTGATACAAGTCAGTTAACTTTTCTGGGCCTCTGCTTCCTGATCTGTAAAATGGGGATTCGTAAAATGGATAGAATGTCAGCCCCATGTGGAAGCGGGACAGTGCCAGACTGGATTACCTTGGATTTTCCCTAGTGCTTAATACAGTGCTTGATGCGTACTAAGCGATTAACAAATACTGCAATTATTATTATTAGTAGCATTATGTACTATTGTATTGTACTCTCCCAAGGGCTTAGTACAGTGCTCCGTATACAGTAAGCACTCGATAAATGTTAATACGAATATTATTAATGTTCATATTATTGTTGTTATTACTCCGCAGTGCTGCCTGAAACAATATTTTTGTGTTTGTCCCATTAGAGTGTAAACTCCTTGTGGGCTCCTTCATTATTCTAGGAATAATGAAGCTTAGTAGTGCTTGGAAGAGTACAACCTAAGAATAGAGCAGGTACATTCCCCACCCACAAAAAATTCCCATTCCCATCCAAGCAATCAATGGTATTAACTGAGCACTTAACTGTGTGCAGAACACTATACAGACCACTCAGAAAAGTCTAATACAGCAGCTCTGGTAGTCACGCTCCCTGCCCGAAAGGGGCTTATAATCTAGAGGGGGAGACAAGCATTGATAGAAATAAATAAATGGCAGATATGTGTGAAAGTGCTTTGAATTGTCCTGGAAAGCTCGTTGAGAATCTGATCAATTTCCATTACCAATGGGGGAAAGAAATAAGTCCTGTTCAATTTATTCTTTGCGGCCGGGGCAAAAGATAGAACATGGGTGTCGGGATAGAGATTCTCTTCCAATCCTCCGTGAAACTCTATTAACTGAGCCGAGTACCGGTTTTAGAAATGATCATTCTGGAGTCACAGTGTCAATCCAGCCCGCCGACTGAAAATAAAGCTGAAGAAAGGCCCGGTGATTTATCCGAGAAACTATGCATATCAGAGTTCTTCACCGACTATTCAAGGAACTAACTGCTATCGGAGGATCTGCTACCTAGGCAGCGCACGAGTCAATGATGCAAAATGGAGGAACAAGTAGAATATAAAACCAAGAAATCTGCACATCCTCTGGGAAGAAATGGTAGGAAAACAGCATTTATAGATGCTCATTTAGTGCAATGCACTGTAATAGACACTTGGGAATAACAGAATGAAGGAGCCCACAAGAAGTTTAAACTCTAATGGGACAAACATGAAAATATTGTTTCAAACAGCATGCTAATAATAATGTTGGTATTTGTTAAGCGCTTACTATGTGCAGAGCACTGTTCTAAGCACTGGGGTAAATACAGGGTAATCAGGTTGTCCCACTTGGGGCTCACAGTCTTAATCCCCATTTTGCAGATGAGGTGACTGAGGCACAGAGAAGTTAAGTGACTCGTCCACAGTCACACAGCTGACAAGTGGGAGAGCCGGGCTGTAGCAAAAACAGTAATATGAACAATGATATTAATCCTACTATTATTACTAATATTAACAGTTCCAGTATTTGTTCATTGCTTAGTACCTGTCAAGCACTGTATTAAGCACTGGGGTAAATCCAAGATGTGGTCCTGCTTCTACATGGGGCTCACAGTCTACCTATTTTATGACTCTCCATTTTACAGATCAGGAAGCTGAGGCTCAGAGAAGTTAAAAGACTTGCACCAGGTCACACAGTAGGCAAGTGGAGGACCTGGCGATACTACGCGGGTCCGCTGACTCCCAGGACCATGTCCTTTCCATTAGGGCATGCTGCATCACAACTGAAAAGTGCGAGACATGGTGCTAGGCAGATTAATATGGATTACTACAATTTTTTTTTTTTTTTGCATACAGAAACTTCAAGAAAATCACAACACAATGAGGCCAAAGCCAAAACAGAGCCGGTTCCTGTAAATGACCATCATGACTGTAGCTAAACTCGAAGCTCACTGCGAGCAAGGGATGTGTCCACCAAGTCTGCTGTACTCTACCTCTCCAAGCGCTTAGTACAGTGTTCTGCACACGGTAAACACTCAGTAAATACCAGTGATGATATGATGACCATCCTAAGTGCTTAATGAATTCTTTTACTACTATTTCTAAGAGTTTAATTTCACCATCGGTGGGATTTCTTCAAGATATATGTGCGTGGGAAATTCGCTCACAGCCACAGGCCCTTTATGATTTCACATTTCCATTAGTTATTATGCATGTCCCCAAACTGTCTTTGGTTTCTATTTTCTCTGAATAATCCCAAGCCACTAAGCACAGTGTTATATACATAATATGTGCCCAATAAATACAAGTAATGTGAAAGTGAAGAATGAGAAACAGGGAGCCGCTTCAAAAGTAATGAAAGAGCGAGAGAAATGATTCTGAGCAGAAAATAATGTGGATATGGAAAATCTAGAGAATAAGAAATATAATAATAATAATAATGTTGGTATTTGTTAAGCGCTTATTGTATGCCAAGCACCGTTCTAAGCACTAGGGTAGAAACAAGGTCAGCAGGTTGTTCCACATGGGGCTCAAAGTCTTAATCCCCATTTTACAGATGAGGTAAGTGAGGGCACGGAGAAGTTAAGTGACTTGCCCAAAGTCACACAGCTGACGAGTGGCGGAGCCGGGATTAGAACCCACGCCCTCTGACTCCCAAGCGCTTTCCACTAAGCCACGCTAAAAAGCCACACCTTTAAGGTTAATAAGATATCTTGACATGGTGTGGTATTTGATGTTTCAATAGAATTACCGTTAGAAGAAGCAGCACGGCATAGTGGATAGACCACGGGCCCGGGAGTCAGAAGGTCATGGATTTTAATCCTGACTCCTCCACTTTACTGCTGTGTGACCTTGGACAAATCACTTCACTTCTCTGGGTCTCAATTCCCTCATCTATAAAATGGGGATTGAGACTGTGAGCCACAGTGGGACAGGGACTGGGTCCAGCCTGCTTTGCTTGCATCCACTCCAGCACTTAGTACCATAATTATTATTATTACTAATTCAGATCCTTAAATCAATCCATGGTATTTACTGAGCACTTATGTTCAGACCACTGGACTAAATGCTTGGGGGAGTTAAATAATAACAGTGGGTAGACATATTATCTGCTCACAACGAGCTTACAGTCTAGAGGAAGTTTACAGTCTAGAAGGGAACCAAGAGAGGATTTTGAAAAGTTACAAAATGGCAAAAACCACATGGGATAGCCTTCCCAGATGCGAAAATGGATGAGGAATCAACTGTGCCTTTAAAGAGCGAAAGGAAAACTGCACACGGGCTTCCCAGAGGACACGGGATCACGGAGAGGTCGCCCCGGTGCATATGAATCAGCAAATAGCAGAATGTCAAGATATTTTTCTATGTTTTTATAGGAGAAGAAAAACATCCCTTCACTTAGAGAATGATTTTGGTGCCGTCTCCAAGAAACCTCTGGTAACAAAGCTACGGTTGCTTCTTTTGGCTGAAAAAAAAAAAAGCCAAGAAAAAACCCGGAATCCTGGGAACCTGAAAGCGGACACCTCCTCGGAGGCTGAAGTCTTGGATTTTAATCCCGGCACTATCACCTGCCTGCTGCGTGACCTTGGGCAAGTCACTTAACTTCTCTGTGTCTCAGTTCGCTGATGAAGATTTCATACCTGCTCTCTCTCCATATGGAACAACAAGAATTGTGTCTGATCCACTTATATTGTATTTACCACATCTTAGCACATAGGAGGTGCTTTCCAAGTACCACGGTCATTATTTAAAAATAAGTATGCATATCAACTAAGTGCTAAAAAAACTTAATGAAGATCTAAATTCTTGACTGAAAATCCTGGAGGTCATGGGAAAATCTGGTAATCTGTGAGACTGTTCCAAAACCCCGCTTTGGGGTAATATATTTCTCAGTAGATCAAAGACAACCCTCTGGACTGTGAGCTCATTATAGGCAGAGAACGTGTCTGATGTTATATTATACGCTCCCGAGTGCTTAGTTCAGTGCTTTGCACACAGTTAGCCCTCAATAATTATGACTGAATGAACATCCACAATACTACAGCCTATTTGCAAATTAAAAATAATCGACAAAATAATTTCAGATGATGAGTTTGCTGTCGATGTCCCATTTCCCTTCCTCACAAATCGACCCTGTTGTCCCACCCCATTCCTTACCACCCTTTAAAATAATAACGATATCTATAATTCTATTTATTTATATTGATGCTATTGATGTCTGTTTGCCTGTTTTGATGTCTGTCTCCCCCCTTCTACACTGTAAGCCTGTTGTGGGCAGGGATTGTCTCTCCTTACTGCTGAACTGTACTTTCCAAGTGCTTAGTACAGTGTTCTTCACACAGTAAGAGCTCAATAAATACGATTGAATGAATGAATAGTGAGCATTCATTATTTCCTCCTATTTCCCAAACACCCAGCTAAATGCCGGGATACGTTCATGCATTCAGTCGTATTTACTGAGTGCTTACTGTTTGCAGAGCACTGTATTAAGCGTGTGGGAGAGTCCAACGCGACAATGAACGGAAACATTCCCTGCCCGCAATGAGTTTACAGTCTGGTGGGAATGGGGGAGACAAACATTAACATAAATAAATTACAGATCCATACATAAGTGCTCCTGCTGCTTATTAATGATAATAATGATCATTCAATAGTATTTATTGAGCGCTTACTATGGTCCCTGTTAAGTGCTTACTATGTGTCAAGCACTGTTCTGCTTATTAATGATAATGATTCATTCATTCATTCAATAGTATTTATTGAGCGCTTACTACGGTCCCTGTTAAGTGCTTATTATGTGTCAAGCACTGTTCTAAGCACTGGGCTCATCACTAGTCATGAGAGTGCAGGATGGTTGGATTTTCCTAGATATGAGTATCAGCTCCTGCTGTTCTATAATATTACTACTACTATTATCCCCACTCTGCCACTTGTCAGCTGTGTGACTGTGGGCAAGTCACTTCACCTCTCTGTGCCTCAGTTCCCTCATCTGTAAAATGGGGACTGTGAGCCTCACGTGGGACAACCTGATGACCCTGTATCTCCCCCAGCGCTTAGAACAGTGCTCTGCACATAGTGAGCGCTTAACAAATACCAACATTATTATGATTATTAATAATGACAATTATAGTACTTTTTAAGCTCTTACTGTGTGCTTAAACTAAGCCAAGCACTGTACTAAGTGTTGGAGCAGATACAGGTTAACCAGGTTGGACACAGTCCCTGCCCTGCTTTTGGCTTATAGTCTTAATCTCCATTTTTTACTGACGAGGTACCTGAGGCCCAGAGAAGTTAAGTGACTTGTCCAAGGTCACACAGCAGACTAGTGGTAGAGCCACCAACCCACCTCCCCGGTGACTTTAGAGCGCTCGATTACCTCGCCCCCTCCTATCTCACCTCACCCCTCTCCCATTACCGCCGAGCCCGCACATTTCGCTCCTCGAATGCTCACTTTCTCACCGTGCCTCCATCTCGTCTATCTCACTGCTGAGCTCTCGACCACATCCTGCCTCTGGCCCGGAACGCCCTCCCTCCTCAAATCCCCCAGACGATGACTCTCGCCCCTTCAAAGCCTTACTGAGGACCCATCTCCTCCAAGAGAACCTCCCTGACTAAGCCCCCCGTCTCCCACTCCCTTCTGCGTCGGCCTGACTCGCTCCCTTTGCTCTTCCCCGCTTCCACCCCTACAGCACTTATGTACAGATCTGCAATTTATATATTTATATTGTCTCCCCCATCCCCACCAGACCGTAAACTCACTGTGGGCAGGGAATGTTTCCGTTCATTGTCGCGTTGGACTCTCCCACACGCTTAATACAGTGCTCTGCGAACAGTAAGCGCTCAATAAATATGACTGAAAGAATCAGTGCTGTGCAACCTTTTGGCACGTCGCAACTTCTCGGTGCCTCTGTTACCTCATCTGCAAAATAGGGACTAAGATCCTGTCTCAAATGGGACAAGGACTCTATCCAACCTGGTTAGCTCGTCTCTTCCCCGGTGCTCAGTACGGTGTCTGGTACATAGTAAGGGCTTAACAAATAACATAAAAAAGCTTACAGTCTAGTTATCTTAATAGCTTCTAATAAAATGAACATTTTATCGTATCGCTTACAATTTGACATGTCGGGCTGGTTGTGCTACTGCTTAAGTCCTGGCAGAAGCTCTGCCCTACAGATGATTATATCTTTATTTTATCGTATCTTTAAGCTGCCCTCAAACACACCTGACCTTTTAAATTCATTTCCCTCCTTCTTTTCTTCCCTTCTCCTTTAATCCTCTCTCCATGGAATCATTTTCCAATCCTTTCCCCCTTCATCATGAATCTCTGGCCTCCCTTTTTTCAATTATCCCGTATCTAATTAAAAATGCAGCCAGTAAATTTGAACACAGTCCAGTATGAGGTTCTGACCGCTCCATTGATTAAGCGATCATGTTTATTGAGCACCCACTCTGTGTAAAGCACTGTACGACGCACTTGGGAGAGTACAATATAACGGAGTTGGTAGGTAGGATCCCTACCCAAAACAAGTTTACAGACTAGATAAATGTTGAAGGATTATTCTCGGTCTTTGGGGTGTTCATCCTGTGGTCAACCAGTGTGCCAAGCACTGTGCAAAGCACTGGGGTGGACACAGGGTCATCAGGTCCCACAGGGGGCTCACAATCACTCAGAGAAGCAGCGTGACTCAGTGGAAAGAGCACGGGCTTGGGAGTCAGAGGTCATGGGTTCGAATCCCGGATCTGCCACTTTTCAGCTGTGTGACTGTGGGCAAGTCACTTCACTTCTCTATGCCCCAGTTACCTCATCTGTAAAATGGGGATGAAGACTGTGCGCCTCACGTGGGACAACCTGATTCCCCTGTATCTACCCCAGTGCTTAGAACAGTGCTCTGCACCTAGTAAGCGCTTAACAAATACCAACATTATCATTATTACAATCAAGAAGAAGGGAGAACAGGTATTGAATCCTCATCTCGAAGATGAGGGAACCGAGGCTCAGAGAAGATTAGGGACTTTCCAAAAATTGTTCTCCTTCCATTCATTCATTCATGCATTCATTCAGTAGTATTTATTGAGGGCTTACTGTGTGCGGAGCACTGCACTAAGCACTTGGAAGAGTATAGTATAAAAATAAACAGACAAATTTCCTGTCCAGAATGAGCTTACTGTCTAGATGGGGAGACAGACATTAATCATAAAGAATAAATGACAGATATGGACATGAGCGCTGTAGGGTTGGAAGGGAGAGAGAGCGAATCGGGGGACAAAGAAGGGAGTTGGAGAAATGGAAAAGTGGGCTTAGTCACGGAAGGTCTCCTGGAGGAGTTGGGCCTTCAATAAAGCTTCGAATTGGGCGGGGGGGGGGAGGATCACTGTCTATCGGATTTGAGGAGGGAGGGCATTCCAGGCCAGAGATGAGGGCAAGAGGTCAGCAGCGACATAGATAAGATCGAGGTACAGTGAGGAGATTAGCATTAGAGGAGTGAAGTGTGTAGGTTGGGTTGTAGGAGGAGAATAGCGAGGTGAGGTAAGAGGGGGCGAGGGGATTGAGGACCTTAAAGACAACGGTGAAGAGTTTTTATTTGACGCGGAGGTGGAGGGACAATCACAGGAAGTTCTGGAGAGGGGAAACATGGCCCGAACATTTATGTAGAAAAATGATCCCAGCAGCAGAGTGAAGTATGGACTGGAGTGGGGGAAAGGCAGGAGGCTGGGGGGGTCAGAAAGGAGGCTGGCACAGTAATCCAGGTGGGATACGAGGGGCGACTGGATTAATGTCGTACCCGTTTGGACGGAGAGGAAAGGGCGGATTTTAGCGATGTTGCGAAGGTCGAACCGAGAGGATTTGGAGACGGACTGAATGTGAGGGTTAGGACTGGGGTTAGAGACTGGGAGCCCCACATGGGACAGGGACTGGGTTTCCAGCCCAATTTGCTTGGATCCACCCCGGAGCTGATACAGTGCCTGACACTTAGCAAGTGCCTAACAATTATGATGATTATTATTAATCATTTTACTTCTACAAACTCTGTTACACTGTACTTTCCCAAGTGTTTAGCAGAGTGCAAGCAAGCTTGAGAAAATCTTAAGAATGGATGATTAGCAAAGTGAAGGCCGAGTGGAAAGGGCAGGGTCCGGTAGTCAGCGGACCTGGGTTCTATTCCCACCCTGGGACTTGCCTTAACTTGTCTGTGCCTTAGCTCCTTCATTCTTTCTCCATCCTTTCCCTTCCTGCTTTCAAGACATCTCTACTTGGATTTCCTGCCAACGCCTCAAATTTAACATGATCAAATCAGAATTCCTCATCTTCCCACCCAAACCCCGTCCTCCCCCTGACTTTCCTATCACCACGAGCAGCTTCCCTCTCCTCCCTGTCTCCCAAGCCCATAATCTTGGCATTATCCTTGATTCATTTCTTTCATTCAACCCAAATATTCAATCTATTACCAAATCCTTTCCCGTTCCAGCTTCACAACACTGCTAAAATCCGCCCTTTCCTTTCCATCCAAAGTGCTACCACGTTGATCCAAGCCCTTATCCTACCCTACCCTGACTATTAGGTCAGGAGGAAGCAGCGTGGCTCAGTGGAAAAAGCCGGGGATTCGGAGTCGGGGGTCATGGGTTCGACTCCCGGCTCTGCCACTTGTCAGCTGTGTGACTGTGGGCGAGTCACTTCACTTCTCTGTGCCTCAGTTACTGCATCTGTAAAATGGGGATTAACTGCGAGCCTCACGTGGCTCACCGACATTATTATTATTAGAAGCAGCGTGGCTCAGTGGAAAGAGCCCGGGCTTGGGAGTCAGAGGTCATGGGTTCTTATCCCAGCTCTGCCGCTTGCCACCTGTGTGGCTTTGGGCAATTCACTTAACTTCTCTGTGCTTCAGTTACCTCATCTGTAAAATAAGGATTAAAACTCTGAGCCCCATGTGGGACAACCTGATCACCTTGTATCCCCCAGCGCTCAGAAAAGTCCTCTGCACATAGTAAGCGCTTAACAAATACCAACATTATTATTATTATTATTGTTATTATTATTACATCAGCCTCCTTCCTGACCTCTCAGCCGCCTCTCTCTCCCCATTCCGGTCTCAACTTCACTCTGCTGCCTGGATCATTTTTCGACAAAACCATCCAATCCATGTATTCCTAAGCCTCGAGAACCTTTAGTGGTTGGTTGCCCATCCACCTCCACCGCAAACAAAACTCCTTACCATTGGCTTTAAAGGACTCAATCACCTTCGTCCCTTCTATTTTACCTCACTGATTTCCCACTACAACCCATCACGTTCACTCGGCTCTTCTAACACCAACCTGTACCTCGATTTCATCTGTCATCTTGCCACTGATACCTTGCCCACATCCTGCCTCTGACGTGGAACTCCCTCCGCCTAAAAAAGCCAACGGTATAATAATAATAATGTTGGTATTTGTTAAGCGCTTACTATGTGCAGAGCGCCGTTCTAAGCGCTGGGGTAGACACGGGGTCATCGGGTTGTTCCACGTGAGGTTCACGGTTAATCACCATTTGACAGATGAGGTAACCGAGGCACAGAGAAGCGAAGTGACTCGCCCACAGTCACACAGCTGACAAGCGGCAGAGCCGGGAGTCGAACCCATGACCTCTGACTCCGAAGCCCAGGCTCTTTCCACTGAGCCACGCTAACTCTCCCCACTCCCAAAGCCCTACTAAAAGCATCTGTTCTCCAAGAGGCCTATCCCAACGACACCCTCATTTTCTCTACTCCTTCTCCCTTCTGTGCTCTGCCCTTGAACCTGGATCGTATCCTTTACTCACCCCACCCTCGGCCCCTCAGCACTTATATTCATATCCGTATTTTATTTTAATCTGTGACTCCCCTTCTGGACTGTAAGCTCTTTCTGGGTAGTGGACGTACCTACCAACTCTGTTATATCGTGCTTGGAAGACAATAAGCACTCAATAAATTTCAATTGATTGATTCAGCCTTAAAATGGGGACCTAATACTGATTCTCCCACCCCACCTTAGACTGTGGGTACAGGACTGCATCTGACCTGATTATCTTGGATCTACTCCAGTTCTTGGCACAGTGTGAGTCCTTAATACGAATTATTACAACTATTATCATCATCATCATCATCTTCATTTCCCTCTAAGTTTCCACTCAGGAAGTAGGGAATTTGCTTTGCGAGGAGCTTAACCTGATTTGGAAGAGCGGTGGTGTCTGGGAAATGCTTTTTGGCCAGTGCTGGGCACAGAGAAAGGGGTTAACATATATTATTATAACGATTACTGTTATCATCATCATCATCATCATTTCCCTCTATTTTTCCGCTAAGGAAGCAGCGATTTTGTTTTGCCTCCGCCCTCTCTCAAGAGTGACCAGAGGAGCTTAATCTGGTTGGAAATAGTGATGATTTGTGGAAGAAGCTTTTTGGCATGCTCTCCTATGCCCTGTGGCATACCGCTACCAACCTCCTGACACCCTGACCACGGACTCTCCCTCTTTCCATAGTCTCCGGGCACACGAGGCTAAGGCCTTCTGTCATTTCCAGAATCTGAGAATTACCTCAACCTGTAGGAAAGACCAGTCTCTCTTCCATCATTCAATTGCATTTATTGAGCGCTTTCTGTGTGCAGAGCACTGTAAGCACTTAGGAGAATACAATATAAGGAGTTAGCAGACCTATTCCCTGCCCACAGTGAGCCATTTTATGGAACACTGATTCTCTGGTGCACATAGGAGACGGGAGTAAAGATAATTATAATAATTGTGGTATTTGTTAAGTGCTTACTATGGGCCGACCACTCTTCTAAGCACTGGGGTAGAAAGCAGATAACTACGTTGGACCCAATCCCTGTCCACCAGAGGCTCAAAGTCTTAATCCCCATTTTACAGATGAGGTAACTGATGCACAGAGATGTGAAGGGACTTGACCGAGGTCACACAACAGACAAGTGGTGGAGACGGGATGGAACCCATGTCCTCTGACTCCCAGGCCCGTGCTTTTCCCAATAGGTCACAGAGTACATTTTAAGCCCCCGAAGGGCTTCAGATCTGTTGTTGATTGCTAGGAAGTACCAAAATTAAAAAGGCTTCCATGACCGGAGAGAGATAGCAGAATTCCATGAACTGTGCTTCCCGGTATTTCTGTAATGTCTTGCAACTTATTTGTTTTAGACAAACAAAAGAGGAATACATTCAGTGGGCCTTATTTTCTGAGAAATTGAATACTTCAGTTCCCACAGGTAAACTGGGTTATCACCCTCTATACTCCAGGTATGTCTCCATGTCCAGAGTTATTTCAAAAATATTCATCTATCAATCAGTCAGTGGTATTTATCGAGTGTTCTCTTCGTATTTGACACATTCTGGGCCTGTGCACTCATAAACGTAGTCTAGGCTACTCTAGTCTGTAAGCTTCTTGGGGAAGGGGACCATAACTACCCACTTTGTTGTTCTATACTCTTCCAAGCCATTAGTAAAGGGAAGCAGCATGGGCTTAGTGGATATAGCACGGGCCTGGGAGTCTGACGACTCTGGATTCTAATCCCGGCTCTGCCACTTGTCTCCTGTGTGACCTTGGAGAAGTCACTTCACTTCTCTGAGTCTGTTTCCTCATCTGTAAAATGGAGATGGAGACTGTGAGCTCCATTTCTGACAGGACCTGTGTCCAACCCGATTGCCTTGTATCTACCCAGAGCTTAGTACAGTGCCTGGAACATAGTAAGTGCTTAACAAATACCACAATAATTATTATTATAGCACTCTGTAATCCATCAGTAAAGCATATTTCTTGAGCACTTACTGTGTGCAGAGTACAGTATTAAGCACTTGAGAGACTACAGTGCAATAGAGTTGGTAGACACAATCTCTGCGTTCAAAGAACTTAGAGTCCAGGAAGCTAATACATTATTTTTGAACCATGTTCAAACCTTGTTTTTTGGCCATTTGATTGGCAAAATTATTTTTACTGACTGTTACTGAATTTATAGTTGGGGCACTGCTTTTCTTTGTGGAATTTATAACTTCATGAAGAAATGAGTGAATTAATAAAACAATAATTAGGATGAAATTTATCGATATTAAGAATTAATATACATATTAGATATTAATATACTATAAATGATCACTGACGATTCAGAGAAGATTGTTTTAATCTGCTTTCAAGGGGAATGATATTTGTATTGTCATTGTTCCTCGGGAAGAGTTCATAAGAGCTGTTACTGGGTTGTTGTTTCATAATTTTGATGTCTTCCCACTGATTAGTCCGACTCCAATCCAAAAGGATTATTTGTCTAGGAAGGTGAAGAGTATACGGATTGTCTGGAGAGTCGGTCCTCTCTGAATCACAGGTTTGAGGACGCCCAGACAACATAGATCAGTTTCCTTCCTCAGAGGGCGGCTTGGAAAGAGAGACCAGTTCCTGACTCCATCCGTCCTCCCACCGAGCTCTCAAAGTTCACAAAATGCGAAGATGCCTCTTCGTGTAAAAGTCACTCTCCAAGGGGCGGGGAGGTTCTCTTCTGCTTCTTGAGAGAAAAATCATATTTTATGACATTTGGATGGGATTTTCTTTTTTAAGAATCACTCCCTGGGTGTGAGCAGCTTATTCATCGTTAGATGTGATATGATTTGTGTATCCACCCTCAGAGCCAGGTCGCTTAGAATGGTCTCGGTTTGTGGGATGAGTCGGGAACCTCTCCTTCAAATCCAAGGGTCATAGGATCTTAAAAACCACAAATACTTCCTCCCTGGGGATGTGTCAAAGGATGTGGTCTTTTCTCTCCTGCTTTTTCCAAAATCAATCCATCCCGTGGCACGTCGTAACTAATACTGCATATGACAATAGGCATAATAAATAATACCGCAACTAGAGATAAATATGACACTCCACTTATTTTCTGAAATAGCTTCTCAGGGACTTGAACTGTTTAAAATGAGCCCTTGGGACAGATTTCAAAGACTAAAACTCGAAACCTAGAGAAAAGGAGGATCTCTCCCTTGTTATGGTATCTGTTAAGCGCTTCTTATGTGCCAGGCACTGTACTAGGTACTGGGGTAGATACAAGGTAATCAGGTCGGACACAGTCCATATCCCACATGGGGCTCATGATCTTCATCCCCATTTTATAGATGAGGGAACTGAGGCACAGAGAAGTAACGTGACTTGCCCACTTCCAGGCCTGTGCTCTTTCCACTAGGACACACTGCAACCATTTGTCTGATTTTGATGACCTAGAGTTTGAAGCAATAAAAGTGATTGTAAATCTTCCTGTAATGCAACAAATTGCGTTCCGTTCTCCTATTTAGTCAAAATGTAAGAGCATAATTTTTATGGCAATGCCATATATTATTATTATTATTCATTGTTATGTGGTATTTTTCCTCTCCACCCAAACGGCTATCTTACCGGTACAGGCTCTCATAATATCCCGGCTGGATTATTGTGTCAGCCTGCTCTCTGATCTCCCTTCCTCCTCTCTCGCCCCGCTCCGGTCCATTCTTCAGTCCGCCGCCCGGCTCATCTTCTTGCAGAAATGCTCTGGGCCTGTCACTCCCCTTCTTAAAAACCTCCAGCGGTTGCCTATCGACCTCCGCACGAAACAAAAACTTCTCACTCTGGGCTTAGAGGCTCTCCATCACCTCGCCCCTTCCTACCTCTCCTCCCTTCTCTCTTTCCACCGCCCACCCCGCACGCTCCGCTCCTCCGCCGCCCGCCTCCTCGCCGGCCCCCGTTCTCGCCCGTCCCGCCGTCGACCCCCGAGCCGCGTCCTCCCGCGGTCCCGGAACGCCCTCCCTCCTCACCTCCGACAATCTGATTCTCTTCCCCTCTTCAAAGCCCTACTGAGAGCTCACCTCCTCCGAGAGGCCTTCCCACAATGAGCTTCCCCTTTTCCCTCTGCTCCCTCTGCTGCCCCTCTGCCCACCCTCACCTCCTCTCAGCTAAGCCCCCTTTCCCCCCCTCTTTCCTTCTGCTCCTCCCCCTCTCCCTTCCCCTGCACTGTACTCATCTGCTCATTTGTATATATTTTTATTACCCTATTTATTTTGTTAGTGAAATGTACGTCCCCTTGATTCTATTTATTGCTACCGTTTTTGTCCGTCTCCCCCGATTAATAATAATAATAATGTTGGTATTTGTTAAGCGCTTACTATGTGCCGAGCACTGTTCTAAGCGCTGGGGTAGACATAGGGGAATCAGGTTGTCCCACGTGGGGCTCACAGTCTTAATCCCCATTTTACAGATGAGGGAACTGAGGCACAGAGAAGTTAAGTGACTTGCCCACGGTCACACAGCCGACAAGTGATTAGACTGTAAACCCATCAGTGGGCAGGGACTGTCTCTATCTGTGGCCGAATTATACATTCCAAGTGCTTAGTACAGTGCTCTGCACATAGTAAGCGCTCAATAAATACTATTCAATAAATGGTATGGTATGAATGCCATATATGTGACATTTTAATAATAATAATAATAATAATGATAATGCTATTTGTTAAGTGGTTACAATGTGTCAGGCACTGTTTTAAGCACTGGGGTGGATGCAAGCAAATCAGGTTGGACACAGTCCCCGTCTCATGTGGGGTTCAAAGTCTCAATCCCCACTTTACAGATGAGGTATCTGAGGCAGGAAGAAGTGAAGTGATTTGCCCAAGGTCACACAGCAGATGATAAGCGGCGGAGCCGGGATTAGATTCTTGATTCTATTTATTGCTACTGTTTTTGTCTGTCTCCCCCTATTAGACCGTAAGCCCATCGTTGGGCAGGGACGGTCTCTATCTGTTAGCGATCTGTACATTCCAAGCGCTTAGTACAGTGCTCTGCCCATAGTAAGTGCTCAATAAATACTATTGAGTGAATTAGAACCCATGACCTTCCGACTCCCGGGCCCCCACTATGCCTTGCTGCCTGGAGCTGCACAACAGGAGGTAGAAATCTTAGCTCTCATCCAAAGCGGGAAAGACCCTAGAGCCCCAGAGAGAGGAGAATGCAGAGTCCTCTATGAGTAACGACTGAAATACTGTAACTTTTGAAACTTCCTAAGGGCAGGGAATGTGTCTGTTTTAGTGTTAGACTGTACTCTCCCAAGCGCTTAGTACAGTGGTCTGCACACATTAAACCCACCGGAAATCTGACTATAAAGAGCTGTAGATGAATTCAGCTCACAAATAAACTATCTTGCAAATACATTCATTTTTAAAGTTGACGCTCTGCACTTTCTAGCAAACGGTCTCAGAGGGAGAACATTTTTCGATGGATATAAATTTCAGGGCACCTTGAAGGAAAGGACGCTAGCTTGTCTATTTCTGTCTTTAGACTGTAAGCTTTTTGAGGGCAGGAGGGATGTCAGAGAAGCAGCGTGGTACAGTGGAAAGAGCGCGGGCTTGGGAGTCAGAGTTCATGGGTTCGAATCCCGGCTCCGCCACTTGCCAGCTGTGTGACTTTGGGCAAGTCACTTCACTTCTCTGGGCCTCAGTTACCTCATCTGTAAAATGGGGATTAAAACTGTGAGCCCCACGTGGGACAACCTGATGACCCTGTATCTACCCCAGCGCTTAGAACGGTGCTTTACACATAGTAAGTGCTTAACAAATGCCACCATTTATTTATTTATGTCTCCTAATCCAAGACTGTGAGTCCCGTGGTGGGCAGGGACTTTCTCTATTTGTTGCTGAATTATACTTTCCAAGCGTTTAGTACAGTGCTCTGCCCACAATGAGCGCTCAATAAATATGATTGAATGAATGAATGAATACAACTACTGCTAATATTAATATTACTAATAATGATAATGGAACTTGCTAAGCGTTTACGATGTGCCAAGCACTCTTTTAAGTGCTGGACTGAATACAAGTTAATCAGGTTGGACACCGACCCTGTCCCACACGGGACTCCCAGTTTAAATAGGAGGGAGTGCGATTTAAACCTCATTTTACATATGAGGTAACTGAGGCACAGAGAAGGGACGTGGCATGCCCAAGGTCACACAGCGGACAAAGGGCAGCGGCGGGATTAGAACACAGGTCTCTCCGACTCCCAGGCCCGTGCTCTGTCCATGAGACCAATCGATCAATGAATCAATCAAGCTGCTTCTCTAAATAACGCCATAAAAATCGATACTAACTCAATTTTACTCTTCTAGGTGCTTAGAAGAGCATTCTTCCCAGAGTAACCTTGATCCCATCCGTCTTTCCAATAGCATCTCGCCTCACCTTGCCGCCCTGTCCTCTCTTCCCACTCTCGACGATCAGGTCTCCGCTCTCAACTCCACCCTCACTACTCATCTCGACTCTCTCGCCCCCCTTTCCCTCCGCCGCTCTCGCGCCACTAACCCACAGCCCCGGATCACCTCCTCCGTCCGCCTCCTACGCTCCTATGCTCGAGCTGCCGAGCGCCGCTGGCGAAAGTCCAAGCACCGAGCCGACCTCACACACTTCAAATTTATCCTTTCCTGCCTTAACTCTGCCCTCTCCTCCGCCAGGCAAAGCTTCTTCTCCTCCCTCATCGACACCCATGCCCGTCACCCCCGCCGATTGTTCCGGACCTTTAACTCTCTCCTTAGGCCCCCTGTTCCTCCCCCTCCCCCATCTCTCACCCCTAATGATCTGGCCACCTATTTCCTCACGAAAATCAACACGATCAGGTCTGAGCTCCCCAAAGTCACCCCTCCGCCTCTCCCCTCCCCCCCCAACAACCCCCTCCCCTACTTTCCCATCCTTCCCTGCAGTATCCTCAGAGGAGATCTCCTCCCTCCTCGCAAGTGCCACCCCCTCCGCCTGCGCCTCGGACCCCATTCCCTCTCACCTTCTTAAAACCATCGCCCCTGCCCTCCTCCCTTCCTTAACTTCTATTTTTAACCACTCAATCTCCAAGGGCTCCTTCCCCTCTGCCTTCAAACACGCCCACGTCTCCCCCATCCTAAAAAAACCCGCTCTCGACCCCACTTCCCCCTCCAGTTATCGTCCTATCTCCCTACTACCCTTCCTTTCCAAAATCTTAGAACGAGTCGTCTACGATCGATGCCTAGAATTCCTTAACTCCCATTCTCTCCTAGACCCCCTCCAATCTGGCTTCCGTCCCCTCCACTCTACCGAGACCGCTCTCTCTAAGGTCACCCGTGACCTCCTTCTTGCCAAATCCGATGGCTCCTACTCCATTCTGATCCTCCTTGACCTCTCTGCTGCCTTTGACACTGTCGACCATCCCCTCCTCCTCCGTACCTTATCTCACCTTGGCTTCACGGACTCTGTCCTCTCCTGGTTCTCCTCTTACCTCTCTGGCCGATCATTCTCGGTCTCCTACGCTGGAGCCTCCTCCCCCTCCCATCCTTTAACTGTTGGAGTTCCTCAAGGGTCAGTTCTCGGCCCTCTTCTGTTCTCCATTTACACTCACTCCCTCGGTGAACTCATTCGCTCTCACGGCTTTGACTACCATCTCTACGCAGATGACACGCAGATCTACATCTCCGCCCCTGTCCTCTCCCCCTCCCTTCAGGCTCGCATCTCCTCCCGCCTCCGGGACGTCTCCACCTGGATGTCTGCCCGCCACCTAAAACTCAACATGAGCGAGACTGAGCTCCTCATCTTCCCTCCCAAGCCCGGTCCGCTCCCAGACTTCTCCATCACCGTGGATGGCACGACCATCCTTCCCGTCCCGCAGGCCCGCAATCTCGGTGTCATCCTTGACTCGTCCCTCTCGTTCACCCCACACATCCTATCCGTTACCGAGACCTGCCGGTTTCACCTCTACAATATCGCCAAGATCCGCCCTTTCCTCTCCACCCAGACGGCTACCTTACTATTACGGGCTCTCGTTATATCCCGGCTAGACTACTGTGTCAGCCTTCTCTCTGACCTCCCTTCCTCCTCTCTCGCCCCGCTCCGGTCTATTCTTCACTCCGCTGCCCGGCTCATCTTCCTGCAGAAACGATCTGGGCATGTCACTCCCCTTCTTAAACAACTCCAGTGGTTGCCTATCGACCTCCGCTCCAAACAAAAACTCCTCACTCTAGGCTTCAAGGCTCTCCATCACCTTGCCCCTTCCTACCTCTCCTCCCTTCTCTCTTTCTACCGCCCACCCCGCACGCTCCGCTCCTCTGCCGCCCACCTCCTCGCCGTCCCTCGGTCTCGCCTATCCCGCCGTCGACCCCCGGGTCACGTCCTCCCGCGGTCCTGGAACGCCCTCCCTCCTCACCTCCACCAAACTGATTCTCTTTCCCTCTTCAAAACCTTACTTAAAAATCACCTCCTCCAAGAGGCCTTCCCAGACCGAGCTCCTCTTCCCCCTCTACTCCCTCTGCCATCCCCCCTTTACCTCTCCGCAGCTAAAGCCTCATTTTCCCCTTTTCCCTCTGCTCCTCCACCTCTCCCTTCCCATCCCCACAGCACCGTACCCGTCCGCTCGACTGTATATATTTTCGTCACCCTATTTATTTTGTTAATGAATTGTACATCGCCTTGATTCTATTTAGTTGCCATCGGTTTTTACGAGATGTTCTTCCCCTTGACGCTGTTTAGTGCCATTGTTCTCGTCTGTCCGTCTCCCCCGATTAGACTGTAAGCCCGTCAAACGGCAGGGACTGTCTCTATCTGTTGCCGACTTGTTCATCCCAAGCGCTTAGTACAGTGCTCTGCACATAGTAAGCGCTCAATAAATACTATTGAATGAATAAATGCTTGTTTATTCTTGAGAAAAAAGGGGATAATGACTTCTTTAACATTCACAGTCAATCGATCATATTTATCGAGTACTTACCGCACCAACCCGCTCTCTGTACCTTGATCTTGTCGGTCCTGCCACCGACCCTTGCCGTTTTTTAATTATTTTATTTATGTATTTTCAATTGGAATTTGTTAATCACTTACTATGTGCCGGGCACTGTTCTAAGCACTGGGGTAGGCACAAGATCATCAGGTTGGACACAGTCCGTGTCCCACAGGGGGCTCACAGTCCTCATCCCCATTTTACAGAGGCGGTAACTGAGGCCCGGAGAAGTTGAATGACTTGCCCGAGGACACACAGCGGACAGCGGTGGACCCCTTGCCCATGTTCTCCCTCCGTCCTGGAACTCCTTCACCCTTCATAGCTGACAGACTACCACTCTCCCCACCTTCAAAGCCTTATTAAAATCACACCTCTTCCAAGAGGACTTCCCGACTACGTCTTAAGTTCACCTTCTCCCTCTCCCTCTAAAGCCACCTACGTACTTGGATTTGCACTCTTTGGGCACTTGTTATTAACCCCCATCCTTCCCCACCGCGCTTACGTTTTTATCGGAAATTCATTTATTTATTTCCAGGTCTGTCTCCCTCTCTGGAATGCACGTTCCTTACCATCTCTGTTGCATTTTACTCTCCCAAGTGCTTAGTACAGTATTCTGCACACACTGAGTATTCAATACATCAATTGATCGATTGACAAAATCCCTACCTACGAGGCGCTTACAATCTAGTGAGGGAGGCGTTTCCTCCCATACAAAGCTATTATTTATAGGTGACAGGTTTTATTTGTAGCTCAATCGGCGTGACGTAGTGGAGAGAGCAAGGGCCTGGCAGTCGGGAGGCTGTGGGTTCGAATCCCTGCTCCGCCACTTGTCTGCTGTGTGAGCTTGAGCAAGTCACTTCATCTGGACCTCAGTTCCCTCATCTGGAAAATGAGGATTGAGACTGTGAGCCCCATGTAAGACAGGGACTGTGTCTGACTTGATTTGTCTGTATCCACCCCAGGGTTCGAAACAGTGCCTAGTAGATAGTAAGCACTTAACAAATAATAATGTTGGTATTTGTTAGCGCTTACTATGTGCAGAGCACTGTTCTAAACTCGGGCAGATACAGGGTCGTCAGGTTGTCCCACGTGAGGCTCACAGTCTTAATCCCCATTTTGCAGATGAGGGAACTGAGGCACAGGGAGGTTAAGTACCATTACTATTATTATTATCATCAGATTAAGGCCTGTTTACCTACCCTATTACTAATGACATTTCTGCAATTATTTGCAAAATTCATCAGCTCAGTGTTTTGGGTGACACACTGAGTTTTATTAAGTCGGTGATTCACACTAACTTCAAACATCTGGAGCCAATGAGAGAGAAGTCCACTTGCATATTTCTGTGACTCAAAGTCAGAAAAAACACTTGTTTGAAGTTTTCACCTAATCTCAGGGACAGTGAAGAATGGAATTAGTAAAGGGATGGGCAGAAGACTCCTCCACTATATTAGAATCTTTAGACTTTTCAAGAAATTCAGGAAAAATCTGAATGAATTTCTTCATTTCTAACTTTCAAAATTAGGTTCAGTCAATCAATCGTGTTCATTCATTCATTCATATTTATTGAGCGCTGACTGTGTGCAGAGCACTGTACTAAGTGCTTGGAATGTACAATTTGGCAACAGATAGAGACAAACCCTGCTCAACAACGGGCTCACAGTCTATTGAGCGCTTACTCATTACGGAGTTGGTAATCATGTTCCCTGCCCACAACAAGCTCGCCCCGCTCTGGTCTATTCTTCACTCCGCTGCCCGGCTCATCTTCCTGCAGAAACGCTCTGGGCTTGTCACTCCCCTTCTCAAACACCTCCAGTGGTTGCCTATCGACCTCCGCTCCAAACAAAAACTCCTCACTCTAGGCTTCGAGGCTCTCCGTCACCTCGCCCCTTCCTACCTCTCCTCCCTTCTCTCTTTCCACCGCCCACCCCGCACGCTCCGCTCCTCCGCCGCCCACCTCCTCGCCGTCCCTCGGTCTCGTCCGTCCCGCCGTCGACCCCCGGGCCGCGTCCTCCCGCGGTCCCGGAACGCCCTCCCTCCTCACCTCCGACAATCCGATTCTCTTCCCCTCTTCAAATCCCTACTTAAAGCTCACCTTCTCCAAGAGGCCTTCCCACACTGAGCTCCCCCCCTTTTATTCCCTCTGCTCCCTCTACCTCCCCCTTCACCTCTCCGCAGCTAAACCCTCTTCTCCCCCCTTTCCCTCTCTTCCTCCCCCTCTCCCGTCCCACCCCCTCAGCACTGTACTCGTCCGCTCGACTGCATATATCTTCATCACCCTAATTATTTTGTTTATTTTGTTTAATGAGATGTACATCACCCTGATTCTATTTATCTGCCATTGTTTTTATGAGCTGTTCTTCCCCTCGTCTCTGTTTATCGCCATCGTTCATGTCTGCCCGTCTCCCCCGATCAGACCGTAAGCCCGTCAAAGGGCAGGGACCGTCTCTATCTGTTGCCGACTTGTCCGTTCCAAGCGCTTAGTACAGTGCTCTGCACATAGTAAGTGCTCAATAAATACTATTGAATGAATGAATGAGAGGAGACAAACGTCAATATAACTAACTAAACAATGAATGAGGACGTAAGTGCTACGGGGCTGAGGGAGGGCAAAGGAAGCAAATCTAAATGCAAAGGTGACATAGAAGGGAGTAGGAGAAGAGGACATGAGGGTTTAGTCAGGGAAGTCCTCTTGGAGGTGATGTGATTTGAATGAGGCTTTGAAAGTGGGACGAATGATGGTCTTTTGGATATGACGAGGGAGGGCATTCCAGGCAAGAGGCAGGGTGAGGGTGAGGGGTGAGATAGATGAGACAGTTGGAGTGGGCTGGAATTAGAGGAGTGAAATGTGGTAGCCTGAGTTGCAAGAGAAAATCCGGGAGAGGAGGGGGCAAGGTGAATCAGTGGTTCAGAGCGTATAGAAAGGCATTTCTGTTCGATGAGGAGGTGGATGGGCAAGCTCTGGAGGTTCTTGAGGAGTGGGGCAACATGGACTGAATGGTTTTGTAGAAAAATGATCCAGGCAGCAGAGGGAAGTATGGCCCGGAGTGGGGAGAGACAAGAAACAGGGAGCTGAAGGAGGAGGCTGATAGAGTAATCAAGGTGCGATAGGATGAGCGCTTGGATGAACACGGTAGCGGGATGGATGGATTTTAGCTACGTTGTGATGGTTGAACTTAAATGATTTGGTGACAGTGAATATGTGGGTTGAATGACAGAGATGAGCGTAGGATTAACGCCAAGGTTACGGGCTTTGAGGGAGGGAGGAGAGTAGTGCTGTCTACAGCGATGGGACAAAGCAAGGGGAGGACAGGGTTTGGGAAGGAAGATAAGGAGTTCTGTTTTGGACGCATTATGTTGGAGTAATAATAATGTTGGTATTTAAGTGCTTACTATGTGCAGAGCGCTGTTCTAAGCGCTGGGGTAGACACAGGGTAATCACGTTGTCCCAGGTGAGGCTCACAGTCTTCATCCCCATTTTACAGATGAGGGAACTGAGCCACAGAGAAGTGAAGTGACTTGCCCACAGCCACACAGCTGCCAGGTGGCAGAGCCGGCATTCGAACCCATGACCTCTGACTCCCAAGCCCGTGGTCTTTCCACTGAGTCACGCTGAGGTGTTGGAAGGACATCTAAGTAAAGATGTCCTGAAGGCAGGAGGAAATGGGACACTCTGGAGAGGAGAGAGATCAGGGATGGAGGCTAAGGGAAGGAATCCTCTATTGGTAGATTTAAAGGGACATGGTTCTTTCAGTTCTTAACTTGGAGTCCTGTCTCATAAATTCTGCTTTGGTCAAGTTATTAAAAAGGGGCTGATTTAGCAGATGTGTACCCTTTCACACATGAATGTTCACGCCTAATGACTTTCACAAGGTCAAACCCTTAAACTACATTAATGCTATATAAAAACCAAAATTGCAGTTATTGGTCCACTGGTCCTGACACCCATTTTGACACCCGATATTTGGGGTGATCAAAGACCGGCAGATTTGAGCATCATAGATTCTTCGATCATTCTCTAGACTTTGAAGTGCATTTAACTAATTGTATTTGCTAAGTATTAAAAAAAATGCCTAAAGAGTAGGATGTTGTCAATAAGAATGATAGGCTATGGTGCAAAAAAACCCAAAACTCAGACAAAAGGTCTCGAAGTTGAAATTACCCAGCAATTGTCCAAGTTGAAAAATTGGAAAGAGGAAGGGAAAATTTTGGTTCTGGAAACCCTCCTTCCCTGGTGCAAAAGGAAATCCATCTTTCAAGAGAATGAGCAGAGACCAGTTGCCCTAATTCTGCCTACAGAGGATAGGAGTTTATGAATTTGTTGAAAACTTTTGTCTTTCTCACTATTATCTTATGGTTCTTATGATGTCCAGTTACTCTGAACAGCTTCCAGGCCCAAGCCTCTTCATAAAAATTGACTTGAACCTCTGAAATAAATTCTAGAATAAAAGATTATAAAACATCTTCATTTTTAGAAAGTTGTCTAAAAATGAGGATTGTTTGTATACTTATGCCTGAAGGTTGGATTCTTTTGTCCGTGTCATGGCTCACAAGATGTTGGATCCCAAGGATTGTTTAAAAATTGTTGTTTTCTACAAATGAAAATGGACCACCATAAATGTTCTTTAAAAAACCCAACAACATCGAATCCTGATCTGGAAATAACCGGGTTTCCTATTAAACCACTGTACAAAACTCATTTTGCAAAGAAAAATGATTATCAAATTATTTTAGTTATTTCACAAAAATGTTCATAACAGTTTCACAAACTCTAGAATTCTCATTGTAAAGGTCAGAGAATTGAACCGTTTTCATCTCTAGTTAATAAAAATCCTACAAATCTTTCCCTAAATTCCTGCAAGAATAAATTTTGGCTTTGTACTGGGATCTGAAACTCATGTGCATTGGCTATAGGGGTCTGTTCCAAAAATGTTTAAAACTCCATTTCTGGAAGGCATTTCCACACCAGCCTAAGGGTAATCAAGTTTACCAGCCTAAGATAAGACTTGGAACAGTACTCTACACACAGGAAATGCTGACGAAATACCACTGATTGACGATGCATATTTAATATACTACAGCATATTTATGAAATGGCACATTATACTTTCTTTTATTCTACCATTATTCACTCACCTTTCTCAGGTGAACAGTTTTTCCAATACATCCTTAAAATGCATTTCATTTGATGAAGAATCAGTTCAACTATTAAATTGCTCTTTTTTCAACTTTTTTTCAATTTTTTCCAACTCTTATTATGGACAAGATTACTAAATTTCTTCACCAAATTCTGGTCTCAAAACCATTCATCATTAGGTACTGAATTTACAATTTTTTTAAATGGTTTTTGTTAAGTGCTTACTATACATCAAGCATTGTACTGGGATAGATACAAGCTAATCAAGTTGGACACAGTTCCTGTTCCACGAGGGGCTCACCGTCTTAATCCCCATTTTCTTAAATTGGTATTTGTTAAGCACTTATTACATGTTAAGCACTGTTCTACGCACTGTAGTAGAAACAAGTTTATCAGTTTGGACACAATCCCTGTCCCCCACGGGTCTCACAGTCTAAATAAGTGGGAGTAGGTTTTAATCCCCACTTTATAGATGAGATACCTGAGGCACAGAGTAATGAAGTGGCTTGCCCGAGGTCCCACAGCAGACAAGTGGCAGAGCCATGATTAGAACTCAGGTCCTTCTGCCTTCCAGGCCTGGGCTCCCTTTACTAGTCCATGCTGCTTCTCGTAAAAAAATACATATTTACATCAGAGAAGGTATGCTCAAATTCACCTCAGGCACGTCACATTATGGACTTATCTACATGGCCAGCAACCTGGATAATTTCTTACAAATTTAAAAATTATCATTTGCGTCAAGATGCAAATAAGGATTTTTCAGAACACATTGTTTTCCAATTCACTAACCCTGATGCAGGTTTTGTGCTCTACAATTGAGGTAGTCCCTCAAGAAATCCATGAAAGGTTCAGGGTGGGAGTGCTGATGGAAAAGGTTCTGACAGGAATTATATAATGTGGTTGCTAAATTAATGGGGAAGCCAACTGGCAATACATTTATCTCTTTTGGTCAAATCTTCTACCCCTGGCAGTAGCAATAAAGCCACGTGGGAATTCTAAACTGTAAGCTCATTGTGGACGGGGAATACGTCTGCCAACTCTGTTGTACTGTACTCTCCTAACTGCTTAGTAAAGTGTTCCACACATAGAAAGTACTCAGTAGATATCATCGATGATAAGGAGGGGTGAGAATTCACTTTACATCCTATTTAATCTTCTACCTAGATGAGCAAAGTCTTGATTTTCCCCTCTTCTAGCTTTAGTCAGGTGCAAAATTGTACATTCCAAGCATCTGGTACAGTGCTCTGCACACAGTAAGCACTCAATAAATACAACTGAATGACCTGAATGAATGCAAAACAGAGGATGCCATTCAATACTGACCACCGACGAATCCTTCTGGACCCAAGTTCAGCTCAAACCCACTGGGCCAAATTCTACCTTAATCAGACAAGGACAGACACCGCCTCAAACAATCCTAAAAATAAAAATAACTGTGGTATTTGTTAAACACTTACTACATGCCAAACGCCGTTCTAAGCCATGGAGTAGAGTGCTCTGCACATAGTGAGCGCTCAATAAATACTACGGAATGAAAGGTACCACATGGGGCCCATGGTCTAAGTAGGAGGAGAAACAGGTTGCGAATCCCCATTTTGCAGATGAGGGAACTGAGGCACAAAAAGGGTAAGCGACTTCCCAGAGGTCACACAGCAGGTAAGCGGCAGGGCCGGGATTAGAACCCAGAATCTCTGACTCCCAGACCTGTACCCTTCCCGCTAGGCCACACTTCCCACGAGTCCGTGTCCATGAGTGAAACGCTAAACTATTCAATGTGCTGCCGGTAATGCTTTATTGGTACTTCAGAATGCTGTATTTGCTCGGTCCCTATAGACAAGATCTTCATTACCTAAATGTTTAACTGTTATTTTAATTCAGGTGAGAAGAACTTTATCTCCTTTCCAAGACTTTATTCTTGGAAGTAAAAGGTTAGTAACCAGGCATTTTCTCCCTATCGAACCTACTGAACCACAGTTCGAAACTCATTTTGCAAAGAGAAAAACCTATCAGATTATTTCAGCTATTTCACAAACAGGTAAATAACGGATTCACGAACTCTAGAATACTCCCTGAAAATGTTAGAGAAGACTGGGAGCCTGTTGTTGAGGAGGGATTGTCTCTATTGGTTGCCGAATGGTACTTTCTATGCGTTTAGTACAGTGCTCTGCACACAATAAGCGCTCAATAAATATGATTAATGAATGAATGAACCATATTCATCTCTGGTTAATGAGGTTAATAATAATGCTCCGTCTCACTATTCAACTCACTACCACCGACTTCCTGCTCCATGCCACTGCACCCACTCACTAATCAGGTCACGCGCTGGATTTGTCACCTCTCCTCTCCGTACAATCTTCAACCTCAACCTCATCAACTTGGAAATTCCACTCTCCGACCAAAAACCTCCTGACATACCTCCTTTCCCACATACCTCTTCCCTGCAGATCGGTCCTAATTCCCCCTTAGAGACTTCCAATCATGGTGTAGTGGCTAGAGCCCGGGCCTGGGAGTCAGAAGGTTATGGATTCTAATCCCGCTCCGCCACTTGTCTGCTCTGTGACCTTTGGTAAGTCCCTTCACTCCTCTGGGCCTCAGTTCCTTCATCTGGAAAATGGGGATTGAGACAGCCCCATGTGGGACAGGGACTGCGTCCAACCCGATTCGCTTATATCCACCCTAGCGCTTAGTACGGTGACTGGCACGTCGTAAGAGCTTGACGAATACCACGAGCGTCACCATCATCATTTCAATGTTTTGAAACCTTCCGATTTCCCAAAGCCATCTTGCTCCATTTCGTCTCCTTCCCAGTTTCTCTAATCGCAAATCCACACACACCACACCACTCACTCTACTGAACTCAATGCCCTCCTTCCCCTATCCCTCCGCTGATCTTGCACCATTGACCGACACCCTGGATCATCTCCATACCAACCTCCTCCTCCCCGGTGGAAGAGCTGCGGAGCGCTGCTGGAAGAAATCCAAACAACAAGCCAACCTCATCCAACTTCAACTCCTCCTCACCCGCTTTAACCCTGCCTTTTCCTCCACCGAGGAATAACATTTCCTTGTCTTCATTTACCCCCTCACCCCACGCCCACTGATTGTGCCAGCTGTTTCAGACTTTTAACTCCCTTTGCCCTGTCTCCCTATCTCTCCATCGCTTGCCCCAGTGACCTGGTTATACTCTGTTGATAAAATTGAAACCATCGGTTTTCTAACCACCTCCCTAAAATCTCCTCCAAACTCCCTTGCTTTCCTCCAGTCCCTTCATCCTCCTGACCTCTTTTCAACAATCCCATCCTTCCCAGCAGATTTCAAGAGATATCTCACCTTCTCTCATATTCTATTCCCTCCACCTGCATCTCTGACCTCATCCAAACTCTTGCCCCCTCCTCTCTCCCCTCCCTGTTTGCTTTCCAATGGTTCCTTCCTCACTGCTTTCAAACTTGTCCATGTATCTTCCTCTCGTAAAAAAGCCCGTCTCTGACCCAACGACAACCTCCAGTTACCATCCCACCGCCCTCCTACCATTCCTTTCAAAACTCCTTTAGGGAGTTGCCTACGGTCCATACCTTCACTTCCTTTCCTTCAACTGTCTCCTCAACCCCATGCAATCTGGCTTTCATCCCTTTCGCCCCATGGAAAAGGCAGGCCTTCTCTAAGATCGCTAATGACTTCCTTCGTGGCAAAGTCATTCATTTATTCATCCAATCGTATTTACGGAGTGCTTACTGTGTGCAGAGCACCGTACTGAGTGCTTGGAAAGTACAATTCGGCAACAGATAGAGACAATCCCTATCCAACAACGGGCTCACAGTCTAGAAGGGGGAGACAGACAACAAAACAAGTAGATGGCCTCTCTTTGACCGCTCTGCTGCCTTCGAAAGTGGACCACCCCCTTCTTCCAGAAACATTACTTAACCTCGGTTTTACTGACGCTGCCTTCTCCTCGTTCTCCTCTTTGACATCCTCTCTCGACTCACACATCCACAACAGTGCCCACTCTATTGAACTAAATTCCCTCTCTCCCCTATCCCTCTTTCGATCTTCTTCTGGCTGCTCGTATTTAGTCTCTATCACAGATTCCTCTTCTAGATGTGGGAGCCCCTCAAGGCTCACGTCTGGGTCCCCTCCTGCTCCCCATCTTCACCCGCTCCATGAGAGAACTCACTCTCTTTGAAGGCTTCAACTGCCATCTCCATGCAGACCGACGTCTCTCCTTCACTACACTTCCTTCGGCCTTCAGGATATCTCTCCTTGAACGTCCCACCAAAACCTCAAAGAAAATATGTCCCAAACAGAACTCCTCATCTTCTCACCCAAACCCTGTCCTTGTCTTTCCTGTCATTGAAGACAACATCACCATCCATGTCTCCTCCCTGTTTCTCAAGCCCATAACCATGATATTATTTTCCTCAACTGATCTCTCTCATTCAACCCACATATTCACCGTCACCAAGTCCTGTCGGTTTTAACTACACAACATCACTAAACTATGCCATTTCTTCCATCCAAACTGCTCCTATGCCGTTCCAAGCTCTTATCCTTTCCCACCTTATTTCATCAGCTTCTTTGTGGATCTCTCTGCCTCCTGTCTCTCCCCACTGCAGTCTATACTTCACTCTGCTGCCCGGATCATTTTTCTACAAAACCTTCAGTTCTCAACTTCCCATTCTCCAGAAACCTCTATCGGTGGTCGTTCCGGACCTCCGCGTCGGCCAGAAACTCCTCATCGTCGACTTTAAGCCGCTTAACCCGCTCCTACCTTACTTTGCTGTTCTCCTACTACAGCCCACCCCGCACCTATTACTCGTATATGCCAGTGTCTGTATCTCAATCTTTTCTATCCCACCACCAATCCCTTGCCCACATCCCTCTTCTGGCCTTGAACTCCCTCCCCGTTCACATCAAACAGACCACCATTCTCCCCACCTTCCGAGCCCTCCTAAAATCACCGCTCTTCCAGTCAGTTGCATTTATTAAGTGCAGTCTGTGAGCGGCCCCTCTCAGGATGGCATATGGAGAGTTTCCAGTCCTCTACCAGTCTCGACTACGGGAGGGAGAGTCAAGCGGAGGCCTGCCCGTTCCATTCCTAGCTCGACCGGTCGCTGGCGAACGGCAGGCCGTCTGCTACAACTCAAAACTCTCCCGGGTAGCAGCGGGACGGGAGAGAGTCGAGGGCGGAAACCCAAGATGATTGCACGGAAGAAGGCAATGGTCAACAACCTCCGGGTTAGGACCAAGAAATCTCCGTGGATCCACTACCAAAACGATTGCAGATGGAGAGTGGGGCGTCCTGGGAGAGACGTGTCCCTGGTGTCGCTGTGGGTCGGAGACGACTCGACAGCACAACACAAGACAAGACTGTGTGCAGAGCACTGTGTCCGGTAGAGCATAATAAACTGACACATTCCCTGCCCACGACGAGCTTAAGCGTTCCCTAAGCCCTCGTTCTCCCTACCCATCCTCAACTCGGTATCGTCTAAGCGCTCGGATTTTTCCATCTTAATCTTCTGATATCCACCCCACCCTCGGTCACCCAGCACTTACGTATATATATATATATATATATATATACGTATATAAAAGCAGCTCAGTGGAAAGAGCACGGGCTTTGGAGTCAGAGGTCATGGGTTCGAATCCCGGCTCCGCCACTCGTCAGCTGGGTGACTGTGGGCAAGTCACTTCACTTCTCTGTGCCTCAGTTACCTCATCTGTAAAATGGGGATTAAGACTGTGAGCCCCACGTGGGACAACCTGATTCCCCTGGGTCTACCCCAGCGCTTAGAACAGTGCTCTGCACATAGTAAGCGCTTAACAAATACCAACATTATCATTTTATTTATATATATATATATCTCCTTACACTTTGTCATTTCCCCTATCTGTAATGTACTTCAAATATCTGTCTCTGCCTCTAAACTACAAACCCCTTTGAATCCAGAGATTTTGTCCATCAACCCTTCCCTAGGACACTCTCCCAAATGTTGAGTGATGTGCTCTGCACACAGTGAGCCTTCAACAAACACCATGCATTTATGGTATCTGTTTAATGTTTACTATGTCCCAGGCACTGTACTGAGCACTGGGGTAGATTCCAGGAGAAGCAGCGTGGTTTAGTGGCAAGGGCACGGGCTTGGGACTCAGAGGTCGTGGGCTCGAATCCCGACTCCATCACTTATCAGCTGTGTGACACTGGGCAAGTCATTTCACTTCTCTGTCCCTCCGTTACCTCATCTGTAAAATGGGGATTAAGACTGTGAGCCCCACGTGGGACCACCTCATTACCTTGTATTTACCCCATGGCTTAGAACAGTGCTTGGCACATAGTAAGCGCTTAACAAATACCATCATTATTTATTATTATTACAAGCTAACCAGTCCTATACCACATGGGGCTCACAGTATCGATCCCCCTTTTCCATGAGGTAACTAAGACCCAGGGAAGTTAGGTGACTTGACCAAGGGCACACAGCAGAGAAGAGGCAGAGCTGGGATTAGAACTCAGGTTCCTTCTGACTTCCAAGTCCGCGCTCTAGCCACTAGACCACACTGCTTGCTAGAACACCCCGCTTCTCACTGATTGATTTTTATCAATCACTGATTAAATCCAACCAATGCTCAGCATTGACTTAACCTGTTTGGCCTACTGACATTAAGACTGTGAGTCCTATGTGGAACAGGGAATGTATCCAACTGGCTTTGCGTGGGTCTACCCCAGCGCTTAATACAGTGCCCGGTACATAGTAAGTGCTTAACGAGTACCACGGTTATCATTATTATTATTAAATCTTCACCACTGATGGCGGAGTCCCAGGGGGCAAACTAGGAATAGGACATTCATTCGTTCATTCAATTCATTCAATCGTATTTATTGAGTGCTCTTAACTCAACAGTGTATTATGCTCTTATTATTATTATTGTTATCATTACTGTTATATTTAAGTGCTTACTGCTCTAAGTGCCGGGGTGGGTACAAGCCCACCAGGTGGTACGCCGTCCCTGTCCCACACGTGGGGATCAAAGTCGAAGAAGGAAAAAGTGGGATTTCATCTCCATTTTACAGTGAGGAAACTGAGGCACAGAGAACTTAAGAGAAGCAGCGTGGCGCAGTGGAAAGAGCACGGGCTTTGGAGTCAGGGCTCATGAGTTCGAATCCCGGCTCTGCCACTCGTCAGCTGTGTGACCGTGGGCGAGTCACTTAACTTCTCTGTGCCTCAGTTCCCTCATCTGTAAAATGGGGATGAAGACTGTGAGCCCCACGTGGGACGACCTGATTCCCCTGTGTCTCCCCCAGCGCTCAGAACAGTGCTCGGCACATAGTAAGCGCTTAACAAATACCAACGTTATTATTATTATTAACTTAAGTGGGTTGCCCACAGGCGCCTACCAAGCAACTGGCAGAGGCAGGATTAGATCATAGGTCCTCTGACGCCCGGGGCCGTGTGCTATCCACTAGGCCACGCCGCTTCTCAAAGCTCTAGGGGATTGTAGCATTCACCGAACAGCACACACATTTTGCTCCTCTGCCGCCCACCTCCTCACCGTCCCCCGTTCTCCGTCATCCCGCCTTCGACCCCCGGTCCACGTCCTCCCTCTGTCCCGGAACGCCCTCCCTCCTCACCTCCGCCAAGCTAACTCTCTTCCCCTCTTCAAAGCCCTACTGAGAGCTCACCTCCTCCGAGAGGTCTTCCCAGACTAATCCACCTTTTCCTCATCTCCCTCTCCCTTCTGCGTCACCCTGACTCTCTCCCTTTGCCCTCCCCAAACTCTCCCTCACCCGCGGCACTTATATATATATATACGTATATATCTATAATTGCCTACAATTGAGAAGGAGCGTGGGTTAGTGGAAAGAGCATGGGCTTGGGAGTCAGAGGACGTGGGTTCTAATCCCGGCTCCACCACTTACTTGGGGTATGACCTTGGGCAAGCCGCTTAACTTCTCTGTCCCCGGTTACCTCATCTGTAAAATGGGGATTAAGACCGTGAGCTGCACGTGGGACAAGCTGATTACCTTGTATCTACCCCAGCGCTTAAAACAGTGCTTGGAACATAGTAAGCGCTTAACAAATACCATAATTATTCATTCAATAGTATTTATTGAGTGCTTACTATCTGCAGAGCACTGTACTCGATTAGACCGTAAGCCCGTCAAAGGGCGGGGACTGTATCTGTTGCCGACTTGTTCATTCCAAGCGCTTAGTACAGTGCTCTGCAGCATAGTAGACGCTCAATAAATACTATTGAACGAATACTAAGCACTTGGAATGTTCAATTCAGCAACAGGTAGAGACAATCCCTTCCCAGTGATGATGATTATCATTATTATCATTAATTCCATTAAGTTATATTAATGTCTGTTGACTTGTTTTGATGTCCGACTCCTCCGCCGCCCTCCCGGGCAGAGGTTTTCTCTCTTTATTGCTGAATTGTATTTCCAAGCACTCAGTACAGTGCTTTACACACAGTAAGCTCTCAATAAGTACAATTGAATGAATTGAATGAATGAATGAATGTCCTATTCCCAGTTTGCCCCCTGGGACTCCACCATCAGTGGTGAAGATTTAATGATAATAATGATAATGGTGGTACTGGTTAAGCACTTACTATGTACCGGTCACTGTACCCACGCGAATCCGGTTGGATACACGTAAGGCTCACGGTCTTAATCCTCATTCTACAGATGAGAGAACTGAGGCAAAGAGAAGTTAAGTGACTTGCCCAAGGTCACACAGCAGACAAGTGGCAGAGCTGGGCCTAGAACCCAGGTCCCCTTCTGACTCCCAAGTCCATGTTCTATCCGCCAGGCCGTGATCCAGCTCCTGGATTTCCCCACAAGATTTCATCACAAAGAACCAATTTCACCATAAGATTTCATCACAAAGAACCACCTAGGATGTTTGGCGAGGAGGATGGGCCCAGCCGGGATCATGGAAAACAGCTGTTTCAAGGACCGACACGTGGACTGTGACTCCACTTTCAGGAATCTCGGCACCACGGCACGACATCAGCGCTCCGCTGTGGTCACGTTGGACGATAATAAAAATCGGTACTCCGTTCAGGGCTCCGCACACAGCGAGAGCTCGACCAATAGCACCGATTGAGAAACGGCACGGCGTAGCGGCTAGAGCCCGGGCCTGGGAGTCAGAAGGTCATGGGTTCTAATCCCGGCCGCGCCACTTCTCCGCTGTGTGATCTCGGGCAAGTCCTTCGCTTCTCTGGGCCTCAGTCACCTCCTCTGGAAAATGGGGATGGAGAGTGGGAGCCCCACGCGGGATCAGGACTCTGTCCCACCTGATTTGTTTGTATCAGTACAGTGCCTGGCACTTACTAAACACTTAACAAATGCCACAGTAGTTATTATTATTATTATAAACCTTATTATCCATTTAGTAGCTCCCCTGCCCACTTACTTTCTAGACTGTGAGCTCGTGGTGGGTGTCCCAGGTGACCCTGGGGTACCGACCACCTCAAGGTCAAATGCTACCTCCTGAGCCAGCAGGCGCAACTCGGAAGGGAGGGTGGGACACGGCCCCCGCAACCCAAACTGCCAGATTGACAGCCCAAGCTGGGAATACAGAAGGTGCCCCTCGCCCCCGTGCCAATCAAATTAGGAATGGAGGAGGGGGGGAGGGCAGAGATTGGAGAAACCGAGGCCGGAAGCTGGAACGGCCTAAGGACACAGGTGATCGATACCTGCCGCCTCTCACCTTCCGGGCAGAGGAACGGGACCCGCAGCAGCCGGCTGCGGGTCGCCTCTGTCCGGAGCGCGAGAAGGCCGCTCTGCCCGCACCGCGTGAGGAGCCGTGGGATGGGTGAGTGTCCTCTCCCGCTGAGAGCTCGTGGGCTTGGAAGCCGGACGCCCCACCGTGGGTATGTAACGTTTAAAACGGATTTGATATCTAAGAGGGTGCCTCCCCAGGGGGACGTGACCCCGGGTGGGAGGTAGCCGCCTCACCGAGAGCGAGTGGCACATAAGTGGGTTTGATGTCTAAGTGGGTGCCTCCCGAGTGGGACGGGAAGAGGGTGGGAGCTAGCCGCCTCGCCCGGTGCCAGTAACCATAAGTGGGTAATGCATAAGTGGGTTTAAAGCCTAAGTGTACGTAACTCATTAGTGTTTAACGCATAAGTGTATTTAACGCAAAGGTGGATTCCCCCCGGGTGGGGCGCGCACACGGCGGGGGCCAGCCGCCTCGCCACGTTGCGAGTAAATCGTAAGTGGGCTCGGGCGTCCGCCCACACGCGAGTAACATACCAGTGTATTCCTCCCGTTAGGGAAGCTCTAACCCCATATTCCTCCCAGAGGGGAAGCTTTAACACCATGTTGCCCCCAAAAGGGAAGGCCGATTGTCACGTCTAAATAATTAAATTCAATCCTCCCCGCGGAATAAATTCTATACAAAAGTCAGGTTTTTCCATCCCCGGCCTCTCTCTCGCCGCACCGATTCCGAAAGAACCCGTCCCCGGCGACGGGTGACAGGTGGGCCAGGGAATGTGTCTGTTCACAGGCCTGGGAGTCAGAAGGACCCGGGTTCTAAGCCCTGTTCCTCCACTTGTCTGTGGTGTGACTCTGAGCCTCGGTTAATAATAATAATTACGGTATTTGTTAAGCCCTTACTATGTGCAGAGCACTGTTCTAGGTGTCGGGGTAGATAGAGGGTAATCAGATTGTCCCACGTGAGGCTCACAGTCTTCCTCCCCATTTTACAGATGAGGTGACTGAGGCACAGAGAAGTGAAGTGACTTGCCCAAGGTCACGCAGCAGACAAGTGGCGGAGTAGGGATTAGAACCCACGACCTCTGACTCCCAAGCCCGGGCTCATTCCACTAAGACACGCTGTTTCTCATCTGTAACATGGGGATGAAGAAAACTGTGAGCCCCTGTGTGGGACATGGAAGGTCCAACCTGATTACCTTGTACCTACTTCAGTGCTTAGAAGAGTGCTTAGCACATAGTAAGGCCTTAACAAATGCCCTTAATGTTAAAAAAAAAAAAAAAGAAAAGGGGCGGTCTACAGCATCAAAGGCAGCCGAGAGGTCGAGGAGGACTAGGATGATAATGTTGGTATTTGTTAAGCGCTTACTATGTGCAGAGCACTGTTCTAAGCGCGAGGGCAGATACCGGGACATCAGGTTGTCCCACGTGAGGCTCACAGTCTTCATCCCCATTTTGCAGATGAGGTAACTGAGGCCCAGAGAAGTGAAGTGACTTGCCCACAGTCACCCAGCTGACAAGTGGCGGAGCCGGGATTCGAACCCATGACCTCTGACTCCAGAGCCCGGGCTCTTTCCACTGAGCCACATTGGATCTGACAAAAAGGAGATCTTCCATCACCTTAGAGAGGCTGCATCACCTCTGAACCTGGATTTGCATCCTTTATTCGCCCCTCCCTCAGCCCCACGGCACTCAGAATTCATTTGTTTGTAACGACGTCCATCTCCCCCTCTAGGCTGAGCTGGCTGTGGCCAGCGCACACGTCTACCGACTCTGTTCTACTCTACCGTATTCTCCCAAGTGCTCAGTACAGTTCGCGGCAGACAATAAGCGCTCGGTAAAAATGATGGACTGTTTCCGCAGAGTGTAGGGGGCAGTCGTAGGTTCAGGGTTCCCCCTCTCCCCCCGCCCCGTTCTTGTTGGGAGACTCCACCAGGCCAACTCCAAATATCCCCTTGCCTTCAGAGATCAAAATCTCAGTACCTCACTGATGCACACGAATCGCACAATGGGTTCGCGAACTGAGGGAAGAACAAAACCGCCCTAAGGGAGTCGCAACTTGAGCAAAAAAATCCAATCGTCCTCCCGAGGAACTTGCTCATTATTCTCCTGATCGACCCTGGAGTTCAACCTGGGGGTACCGGGTTTAAATCATCCAACGTGGCTCTTTCATCTGTTGGCTTCTGATGGGAGTTTACATTTGCAGACATGGCTAATAGACTCTCACATTATACCAGAAAAATAATCCTGGAGAAGTTTTGCAAATTCAGACCGCAATGGCTACCTTAAGGGTTCTCCGTTCCTTTTTTTCCTGCATGTGAGCAAGTTTAAATTCGTTATAAAAACAGAAGCAGTCCAGGTCTGGAAGCATGAATTTAAGCCTCTGGGCACTATTATCTAAGAGCAGATCTTACCCTTTTCTGTTCTTTCACATACTCCATCAATTCCTCTCTTGTTCTTTCCACCGCCTCTTCCACAGCCTTTTCGCTTCGTCTTCTCTCTTCGGCTATTGCCGCTTTAACAGTTTCCTGTTCGTGAAAAGAGAGTTAAGTGTGGTGGATCGATGTATTTATTTACTCGTTCTTTTTACTGGGTCAACTAAAACTCCTCTCCGGTGGGTCGGGTATCATTCGGTGTCAATGAGAGTCTGTTAGCGGGAAAGAAAGCTCAGCCCCTGGAACCTTTAACGACGCAATAAAGGCATCCCCCGCTTTCGGCTTTATAAATTATGGAGAGAAGAAGAGGAGAAAAAGTAAGGAGTGTGTTGGATGGCGGGCAGGACCTCCAGACTTGAATGGCTTCCTTACCAGCCCTTCATTTGATGTTTACATGATTGATTGGCTTCCTGTACTTGGCACTGTCCGCATCAGACTTCCAGCTTTGATTTATTCTTCCAAGAACACCCTAATGCTCCGGTGGTTTTTACTCATTTATTTTAATTTCGTCGTCATACAATAATCGAGTGTGGTCCGGGTGGTAAAATTTACAGTTAGAACGAGTCTCCTCTGCCAGGTAGAGATGGTGAGAGCTGAATGCCGTGAAAGGGCCGTCCGGATTCCAACCGATCCGCCGACGGGTAAAGACCTGGGTGGGAGAATTCGGGAGGGAGAGGGGGACGGCGGTCGCGTCCGTTTCACTTCTGGTTTTGTTGTGCGGCGGGGAGCCGGGGGTGGCGTTGCCCCGTGCCGCGTTGCGCTGGGATATATCTACTGAGCGCCGATTGTGTGCGGAACACAGTACTAAGCGCTCGGGAGAGCACAATACGATAGAGTTGGTAGATACGCTCCCTGCCCACATGGAACTTACGGTCTAGACGGGGAAGGGGGCATTAAACTAGATTAGACACAGGGGAAACGGCGGAGCAGTGCCTGGCACACAGTTAAGCGCTTAACGGATACCATGATAATTATGATTAAGAGATTAATTCTAGTTTGGCTAAAAACGGGCCTTGTCCTCAGAATTGAATCCTATCTTCCGCCAATGTTATCGACGGCCATTAGGGAAGCGGAAAACCGTAACTGAGAAAAATGGTACCCTTCGCTGGTGAGAATTCACCATCCACCCAGGTGAAGAAGCATTATTTTTCCTCAGAAGAACATCTTTTGATCCTTGTGGGACGACCTGATGACCTTGTATCTACGCCAGTGCTTAGAACAGTGTTTGACGCATAGTGAGTGCTTAACAAATACCGACATCATCATTAAGTGTAGCAAGCCCCCGGTTCATTCATTCATTCATTCAATAGTATTTATTGAGCGCTTATTATGGGCAGAGCACTGTACTGAGCGCTTGGAATGGACAATTCGGCAACAGATAGAGACAATCCCTGCCCAGTGACGGGCTCACAGTCTAACTGGGGGAGACAGACGGATAAAAACAAGACAACTTGATCACGATAAATAGAATCAAGGGGATGTACACCTCATTAGCAAAATAAATAGGGTAATAAAAATATTTGCAAATGAGCACAGTGCTGAGGGGAAGGGAGAGGGGGAGGAGCAGAGGGAAAGGGAGGAAATTGGGCTTAGCTGAGGTTCACACCGACCAGGACCTTCCTGGACCGGGAAAGCCTCGTGACACGTAGTAAATAATGATCAATGAATAATAATTATGATCTTTGTTAAGCGCTTACCAAGTGCCAAGCACCGTTCAAGCCGCGCCTCTAATCACCGAGGTTGCCGTGAAAAGTTATTTGCTTAGCTTTTCCAATGGGCAAGGGACACATTTTCACTCCACTCCAAGAGTCCGGTACCAATCTACTGGTCACGAGCCCGTTCTGCCAACGCTGCTCCTCTCTGCTTCCAAGTGCCGCCGCCTTCTGCTTAGAAAAGCATCGCGGCTTAGTGGCAAGAGCCCGGGCTTGGGAGTCAGAGGTCGTGGGTTCGAATCCCGGCTCCGCCACTTGTCACTGTGTGACTGTGTAAGTCGCTTCACTTCTGGGTAAGTCGCGATTCCTCAAGCAAGTGTAATTTTCCTAGTAAAACGTGTCTGGTGTTATTTTGAATTGTTATAGGGGCTATTATAGAGAAGCAGCGTGACTCAGTGGAAAGAGCCCGCGGTTAGGAGTCAGAGGTCACGGGTTTTAACCCCAGCTCCGCCACCTGTCAGCTGTGTGACTTTGGGCGAGTCACTTCACTTCTCGGGGCCTCAGTGACCTCATCTGTACAATGGGGATGAAGACTGTGAGCCTCACGTGGGACAACCTGATTCCCCTGTATCTACCCCGGCGCTTAGAACAGTGCTCTGGACATAGTATGCGCTTATCAAATACCAACATCATTACTATCAATATTATTATTGTTCGGGTAGAATGGCACAGATGGATGAAATCTCCCAGTTAGATATATATGTGTGTGCATGAGTGTGTCTGGGCTGAATAACAAATAGTTGCCACCATTCATCAGCAGATAATAAAAAAGAAATGCCAGATTGCAGAAAGCTGTGAAAAACTCTTATCACTTGAAATAATTCATGGTTTAGAGATTTATCACTTTACTCTTGCCAGTACTATTAGGATTCTGTAAGGACTTGATAATAAAGGATAAGAAGAATGGTCTTGTGCCATTTTGTGGTCCAGTGGAAAGAGCATGGGCCTGGGAGACAGAGGACCTGGGTTCTAAACCCAGCTAGCCACGTATCTGCTGTGTGACCTTGGGCAACTCACTTCCCGACGTTTCAGTTCCCTCAGCTGCAAAATGGGGATACACTTTAAGCTCGTTGGGGGAGGGGGATGGATCAATTTTACTGCTGTGGTGTCCTCTCCAAAGCTCTTAGCACAGTGCTCTGCACAGAGTAAACACTCAAAAAACACAATCGATTGACTGATTCAATACCTAGTCTCCCTTCTACTGGGAATCCCTGTGGGACCTGATTAGGTTGTATAATAATGATGGTATTTGTTAAGCGCTTACTATGTGCCAAGCGCTGTTCTCAATACTGGGGGAGATAGAAAGTTATCAGGTTGTCCCTCGTGGGGCTCACAGTCTTAATCCCCATTTTCCAGATGAGGTCACTGAGGCCCAGAGAAGTGAAGTGACTGTGTAGGTCACACAGTGACAAGTGGCAGAGCCGGAATCAGAACCCACGACCTCTGACTCCCAAGCCCGGGCTCTTTCCGCTGAGCACTTAGTACAGTGCTCGACACAGAGTAAGCACTTAAATACCACTGTTATTATTTTCACGTGATCAATTCCCCCAATTTGCGAATTATTCCTGGATCGTTGGTCGAATATTTGCAGTTACCGTAAAGCTCAGCTTTATCAATCAAGCATTATATTTATTGAGCGCGTACTGGGTGCAGAGCGTTATATTGAACGTACTGGGTGCAGAGCATTATACTGAGTGCTTGGGAAAGTACAGTACAATGGATTTGGTTGGCGGATCCCTGCCCACGAGGAGTTTAGAGTCTATGCCATTTATATCTTCCCACTACCGCAGACAGACCCCGTAAAAAATGAATCCCAACGGAAGAGTGGTAAGGTCTCTCTGAAGCGCTCTACAAATAGTACAGTAAGAGTACTAGAGGAATTCATTCATTCATTCAATGGTATTTATTGAGCGCTTACTGTGTGCAGAGCAGTAGTAATAATAATCAAGCCGGGAAGCCGGCACGGTGTAGTGGAAAAGAGCCCCGGCCTGGGAGTCAGAAAGTCATGGGTTCTAATCCTGGCTCCGCCACTTGTCTGCTGTGTGACTGAGGGCAAGTCACTTCACTCCTCTGGGCCTCCGTTCCCTCATCTGGAAAGTGGGAATGAAGACTGGGAGCCCCAGCTGGGATAACCTGATTACCTTGTATCTACTCTGGCGCTTAGAACGGTGCTTGGCATATAGTATGTGCTTAATGAATGCCATAATTGTTATTAGTAGTAGAAATGATCGTAGTAATTGGTACTTATTGAGTTCCTACTGCAGGCGATGCACTGTTTTAAGTACTTGGAAAGTACCTTAGAAGTAAAAGATGTTTTTCCTTACACTCTAAGTTACAAGTTATTTTCAATAATGGAGGAAGGTAGAGAAGCAGCGAGGCCTAATGGGCCTGGGAGTCAGAGCACCTCGGTTCTACTAATCCCGGTGCTGCCCCTTGTCTGCTGTGCGACGTTGGACCCGCTTCTCGTCACTTGCCGGTGCCTCAGTTCCTTCACCTGTGAAACGGGGATTCAATATCAATTCTCCCCTCCTTTGTAAAAGGTGAGCCCCATGTGGGAACTGATGATCTTGTATCTACTCCGGCAGTTAGAACGGTGTTTAGTGTTGAAAGAATACCACAGTTATCATTATCATTATTAGTTTGAAGCGTAAGGGTGAGAGAGGGAGAAGAACAAATATGACAGGTGGGAATGTCAGAATAAATAATGCGACGCACAAACGAACGCTTGATACATACACAAGTGAAGAGGAGGTGTATACGTGAAACATAAGTGGTCGAGGTGGAAAGTGTACTGATCAGATTCGAGCCACTGCGTTAATCAGGAAACGCTTCTGGAATCAATCAATCGTATCTATTGAGCCCTCAGTATGTTCAATACACTGTACTAAGTGCCTGGGAGAATATAACACAACAGAACTAGCAGATCCACTCCCCTCCCATAATGAGCCTACAGCCTAAAGATGAATTTACAGTCTAGTCAGTCATTCAATAGTATTTATTGAGCGCTTACTGTGTGAAGAGTACTGTACTAAGTGCTTGGGAGAGTGCAATATAACAATATTACGGACATATTATCCACCCACAAGCTTACAGTCTAGAGGGGGAGACGGACATTGATATGAATAGATGAATATATATGACAGATGTGGACATAAGTGCCGTGGGGCTGGGAGGGGGGATAGATAAAGGGGCAAGTCAGAGGGAAGTAGAAGGGAGTTGAAGAGAAGGAAAAGAGGGCTTAGTCAGAAAAGGCCTCTTGGAGGAAAAGGGCCTTCAATAAGGTTCTGGGGAGTGGGGAGAGTCACCGTCTTTCAGATCTGACGAGGGAGGTCATTTCGGGTCGGAGGTAGGATGTGGGCGAGAGGTCGGCGGAGAGATAGGCGAGATCAGGGTACGATGAGAAGGTGAGTCCAGAGAGGTGGGATTTTAGGAGGGCTCTGCTGAAGGGGAGAGAAATCCTGGGCATTTGTGGGAGAAGGGTGTCTGTCCCGAGCCTGAGCGAGAGGACAGAGATGGATGAGTCAGGGGGTCTGGAAATGACGTCCTTGAAAGGAGCAAGAAGTGTGGATTTAATTCCGTAACACCGTCCTCTCCGGCTAACTCATGATTCATTCCTCGGCTCACCAGTGTCTGAGATCTTCCTGCCTTCATCTTCTATGTGTAATTTAATTTTGCTTTTGTGTCCCCCACCCCCAAAAAAAATTTTCATAATTTCAAAAAAACATAAACATTAATGATGAAAATATTCACCCTAGGCCAAAAGGATCTTTCAGATATTCATTATTTCTAATCAAATGGTCAAATCTGCCCGGGGCACGCACATTTTTAAATGGATTGCTTTTTACTGGAAATGCCGGATCCTGACCCAACTCCACGAGGCAGAGCTAAGTTTAGTTCCCAAGCCGACATGCGGGTGCGTGATCCCATACAGACCGGAGAAAGGAACTGAGCTATGCTTCTCTAAATCTGCTCTGGGACTCAATTAAAACTGAAGGACCCCTTCGGGATGAACCCCTCAGTGCCTCTGCTGTTCTACGCGATTCATGCGGGATTGGTGTGGGAGGCACTTCACCGGATGGTTAAATTCCCCACCTATCTCATTCCAAAAATATATATGTATATACACGCGGGATTTGTTCAGCACTTACTGTGTCAAACACTATTCTAAGTGCTGGGAAAGATACAAGTTAAGGGAGATGGAGTGAGTCCCTGCCCTGCATGGGGCTCCCAGTTAAAGTAGCAGAGTCCGAGAAGCAACGTGGCATAGTGATCGAAGCAGGGGCCTGAGAGTCAGAAGGTCAAGATCGGCCCTCTCCTCTCCATCCAAACCCGCTACCCTGTTAGTACAATCACTCATCATATCCCGACCGGATGACCGCATCAACGTCCTTTCTCATCTCCCAATCTCCTGCCTCTCCCCGCTTCAGTCTCTACTTCACTCTGTTGCCCCGATTATCTTTCTACAGAAACGTTCTGGGCATACCACCACCCTCCCCACCAGGGGTTGCCTATCGACCTTCGTATCAAGCAAAAACTCCTCACTCTTGGCTTCAAAGCTGTCCGTTCCCTTGCCCCCTCCTACCTCACCCCCTTTCTCTCCTCCTCCAGCTCAGCCCGTACACTTCGCTCCTCTGCCGCCGCTCACCCCCTCACGGGGCCTCGTCGTCACCCGCCCCGCCGTCGACTCCCGGCCCACGTCCTCCCGCTGTCCCGGAACGCCCTCCCTCCTCACCTCCGCCAAACTACCCCCCTCTCCCCCTCTTCCAAGCCCTACTGAGAGCTCACCTCCTCCGGGAGGCCTTCCCAGTCCGAGCCGCCCTTTTCCTCTGCTCCTCCTCCCCTCCCCATCATCCCTCCCTCTGCTCTACCCACCTCCCCGCTCCACAGCACTTGCATATATATATATGTACATATTTATCATTCTATTTATTTGATCGATGTGTATATATCTATAATTATATTTATTTATATCGATGCTATCGATGCCTGTTTACTTGTTTTGTTGTCTACCTCCCCCCTTCTAGACTGTGAGGCCACAGTTGGGCAGGGATCGTCTCTCTTTGTTGATGAATTGTACTCTCCAGGCACTTAGGACGGTGTTCTGCACACAGTAAGTGCTCAAAAAATCGACTGAAGGAATGAAGGTCATAGGTCTAATCTTGACTCTGCCACTTGTCTGCTGTGGGACCTTGGGCAAGTCACTTCACTTCTCTGGGCCTCAGTTACCTCACCGGTAAAACGGCGATTGAGACTGTGAGGCAGGGACTACGTCCAACCCAGTGGCCTAGTGGCAAAGGCCCGGGCTTGGGAGTCAGAGGACATGAGTTCTAATCCCAGCTCTGCCACTTGTCAGCTGTGTGACCTCAGACAAGTCACTTCACTCCTCTGTGCCTCAGTTACCTCAACTGTAAAATGGGGATTAAGACTGTGAGCCCCACGTGGGACAACCCGATGACCCTGTATCTACCCCAGGGCTTAGAACAATGCTTGGCACATAGTAAGCGCTTCACCAATACCAAAATTATCGTCAAGTAGGAGGGAGAACAGGTATCCCCATTTTACGGTTGAGGAAACTGAGGCACGGAGAAGTGAAGCAACTTGCTCAAGGTCACACGGAAAGCAACGAGCTGACCGGGGATTAGAACCCAGCTCCCCTGGCACACAGGCCCGTTTTCTACCCATCGCCACCATCGGCATTATTAAATTCAGGAGCACTGACTGCTCTTCCTTTATTCTCGACTTCCCGGATGATGGATGATAAAGCTTTTGTGGCAACTGACTCAATCGATCCAACCCAACACTGGTAAACTGTAAGCTCGTTGTGGGCTGGGTTCACGTCCACCGACTCTGTTCATAATTGTACTCTCCCAACCGTTTAGTACAGTGCTCTGCACACGGTAAGCGTTTAATAAATACAGCCGATTGGTTGATATTTATTGAGTTCTTGTCATACTGTACTACACTGGGCAGGGATTGTCTCTGTTGCTGAACTGTACATTCCAAGCGCTTAGTACAGTGCTCTGCACATAGTAAGCGCTCAGTAAATACTATTGAATGAATGAATGAATGAATTTGCTCCCTTTATTCACCCCTCACTCAGCCCTACTGCCTTTTTGCATCTATCTGTAATTGATCGATTTATAATAATATCCGCCTCCTCCTCTAGCCTGCAAGCTCTTTGCGGGGAGGGAATGTATCTGCGATAATGTACTCTACAAAGCCCTTAGTATAGTGCTCTGCACATAGTACTGCACAATAAATATGACTAATTGATTGATAATAATAATGTTGGTATTTGTCAAGCGCTTACTATGTGCAGAGCACTGTTCTAAGCGCTGGGGGAGATACAGGGTGATCAGGTTGTCCCACTTGGAGCTCACAGTTTTAATCCCCATTTTACAGATGAGGTCCCTGAGGCACAGAGAAGTTAAGTGAGTTGCCCACAGTCACACAGCTGACAAGCGGCGGAGCCGGCATTTGAACCCATGACCTCTGACTCCCAAGCCTTTGCTCTTTCCACTGAGCCACGCTGCTTCTCTATTGATCGACTGCTAGAGGTGTTGAGTGTCGGGGAGGATGGCAAGACCAAGAAACTTTTCTTTGTGAAGGGGATGGCACCTGGGGGAGCTAAAATTTGAGGAGAAAGGCATTCCAGGCAAGGAATAATAATAATGGTATTTAATAATAATGGTACTTGTTAAGCTCCTACTATGTGCAAAGCACTGTACCAAGCGCCTGGCAGGTACAATTCGGCAACAGATAGAGACAGTCCCTGCCCATTGACAGGCTTACAGTCTAATCGGGGGAGACGGACAGACAAAAACAATAGCAATAAATAGAATGGAGGGGATGAACAATTCCTTGAAACACACACACACACACACACACACACACAAGGCAGGGGCACTCGCCTGCCCAGCCGAGCGGGCTCCCCGAACCCAAACGTGGCTCAGTGGAAAGAGCCCGGGCTTCGGAGTCAGAGGTCATGGGTTCGAATCCCCACTCTGCCCCCCGCCAGCTGTGTGACTGCGGGCAAGCCACCTCACCTCTCCGGGCCCCAGTTCCCTCATCTGCAAAATGGGGATGAAGACTGTGAGCCTCACGTGGGACAAGCTGGTCACCCTGTATCTCCCCCAGCGCTTAGAACAGTGCTCCGCACAGAGTAGGCGCTTAACAAATACCAACGTTATTAAAGCGGGGGTCCTGCCGCCGGACACCTCGCCCTCCGCCCCCCGACAGGGACCCTTCTTGAGGGAAGCCGCCCCCGCCCACCTACCGTATAGGAAGGTGCAGCGGGTGGGAAGAGCTTCCCATCAGCTTTCAGGCACTCCAATCAGCTTTTTGCCCTTACGTTACCTCACCAATAATAATAATAATAATGATCACCACTATATTTGTTAAGCGCTGACTACGTGCCAGACACTGTACTAAGAGCTGGATCTCCTTCTGTCTCCATCCGCATACCTCACTCTAACTTACTCATTGTACCTGTGAGGTACGATCTTCCACCCCATAATAATAATAATGTTGGCACTTGTTAAACGCTTACTATGTGCAGAACACCGTCCTAAGCGCTGGGGTAGATACAGGGTAATCAGGTCGGCCCACGTGAGGCTCACAGTTGATCCCCATTTTACAGAGGAGGTAACCGAGGCACAGCGAAGTGAAGTGACTTGCCCAGGGTCACCCGCCGGACAGGTGGCGGAGCGAGGATTAGAACCCAGGCCCTTCTTTCTCCCAGGAATGTGCTCTCTCCGCTAGGCCACGCTGCTTCTCCTTCTATAAATGTTAAGGATGGTGTTGGGCAGATGCGACTGGGGGGTGCGTAAAAAAGATCGCAGGAAGCTTCTGGAAGAAGGTAGGATTTAGGAGAGCTTTGGAGCAGTGGGGTCTATTCATTCATTCATTCAATAGTATCTATTGAGCGCTTACTATGTGCAGAGCACCGTACTAAGCGCTTGGGACGAACAAGTCGGCAACGGATAGAGACGGTCCCCGCCGTTCGACGGGCTCACGGTCTGATCGGGGGAGACGGACGGACGAGAACGATGGCGATGAATAGAGTCGGGGGGAAGAACGTCTCGTAAAAACCGATGGCGACTAAATAGAATCGAGGCGATGTACAATTCATTAACAAAATAAATAGAGTAATGGAAATATATACAGTCGAGCGGACGAGTACGGTGCCGTGGGGATGGGAAGGGAGAGGTGGAGGAGCGGAGGGAAAAGGGGAAAAAGAGGGTTTAGCTGCGGAGAGGTGAAGGGGGAGTAGAGGGAGCAGGGGAAAAAGGGGGAGCTCACTGTGGGAAGGCCTCTTGGAGGAGGTGAGTTTTAAGTAGGGTTTCGAAGAGGGGAAGAGAATCGGTTTGGCGGAGGTGAGGAGGGAGGGCGTTCCGGGACCGCGGGAGGACGCGACCCGGGGGTCGACGGCGGGACGGGCGAGACCGAGGGACGGCGAGGAGGCGGGCGGCGGAGGAGCGGAGCGTGCGGGGTGGGCGGCGGAAAGAGAGAAGGGAGGAGAGGTAGGAAGGGGCGAGGTGACGGAGAGCCTCGAAGCCTAGAGTGAGGAGTTTCTGTTTGGAGCGGAGGTCGACGGGCAACCACTGGAGTTGTTTAAGAAGGGGAGTGACGGGCCCAGATCGTTTCTGCGGGAAGATGAGCCGGGCAGGGGAGTGAAGAATAGACCGGAGCGGGGCGAGAGAGGAGGAAGGGAGGTCAGAGAGAAGGCCGACACGGTAGTCTAGCCGGGATATAACGAGAGCCCGTAACGGTAAGGTAGCCGTCTGGGTGGAGAGGAAAGGGCGGATCTCGGCGATATCGTAGAGGTGAGACCGGCAGGTCTCGGTGACGGATAGGATGCGTGGGGTGAACGAGAGAGACGAGTCGAGGATGACACCGAGATCGCGGGCCCGAGAGACGGGAAGGATGGTCGTGCCGTCCACGGTGATAGGGAAGTCTGGGAGAGGACCGGGTTTGGGAGGGAAGATGAGGAGCTCGGTCTCGCTCACGTCGAGTTTTAGGCGGCAGGCCGACATCCAGGCGGAGACGTCCCGGAGGCGGGAGGAGACGCGAGCCCGAAGGGAGGGGGAGAGGACGGGGGCGGAGATGTAGATCCGCGTGTCATCTGCGTAGAGATGGTAGTCGAAACCGTGAGAGCGGATGAGTTCACCGAGGGAGTGAGTGTAGATGGAGAACGGAAGAGGGCCGAGAACTGACCCTCGAGGAACTGCAACGGTTAACGGATGGGAGGGGGAGGAGGCGCCCGCGAAGGAGACCGAGAAGGACCGGCCAGAGAGGTGAGAGGAGAAGCGGGAGAGGACGGAGTCCGTGAAGCCGAGGTGAGATAAGGTATGGAGGAGGAGGGGACGGTCGACGGTGTCAAAGGCAGCAGAGAGGTCGAGGAGGATCAGGATGGAGTAGGAGCCGTCGGATTTGGCAAGAAGGAGGTCACGGGTGACCTTAGAGAGAGCGGTCTCGGTAGAGTGGAGGGGACGGAAGCCAGATCGGAGAGGGTCCGGGAGAGAATGGGAGTTAAGGAATTCTAAGCATCGACCGTAGACGACTCGTTCTAGGATTTTGGAAAGGAAGGGTAGTAGGGAGATAGGGCGATAACTGGAGGGGGAAGTGGGGTCGAGAGCGGGTTTTTTTAGGATGGGGGAGACGTGGGCATGTTTGAAGGCAGAGGGGAAGGAGCCCTTGGAGATCGAGTGGTTAAAAATAGAAGTTAAGGAAGGGAGGAGGGCGGGGGCGACGGTTTTAAGAAGGTGAGAGGGAATGGGGTCCGAGGCGCAGGCGGAGGGGGTCTAGTAGAAAGCGCATGGGCCTGGGACTCATGGGACCTGGATTCTAATCCTTGCTCACTCAACTGCTTGCTGTGTGACCTTGGCCAAGTCATTTCACTTCCTTCATCTGCAAAATGGGGATAATAATAATAATAATAATAATGTTGGTATTTGTTCAGCGCTTACTATTTGCAGAGCACCGTCCTAAGCGCTGGGGGAGATACAGGGTCATCAGGTCGTCCCACGTGAGGCTCACAGTTAATCCCCATTTTACAGACGAGGTAACTGAGGCCCAGAGAGGTTAAGTGACTTGCCCACAGTCACACAGCTGACAAGTGGCAGAGCCGGGAGTCGAACCCATGACCTCTGACTCCGAAGCCCGGGCTCTTTCCGCTGAGCCACGCTGCCTCCCCTAATAGACACTGAATCCCTAGCACAAAGACTGCGAACCCCATGGGGGACCTGTAATAGCAACTCTGGTATTTGTTCATTCATTTAATCAAATTTATTGAGTGCTTACTGTGTGCAGAGCACTGTACTACTAATAATAATAATGTTGGTATTTGTTAAGCGCTTACTATGTGCCGAGCACTGTTCTAAGCACTGGGGTAGACACAGGGGAATCGGGTTGTCCCACGTGAGGCTCACAGTCTTAATCCCCATTTTACTAAGCGCTTAGAAAGTACAATTCCTCAATAGAGGCAGTATGGCTCGGTGGAAAGAGCCCGGGCTTGGGAGTCAGAGGTCGTGGGTTCATATCCCAGATCTGTCACTCGTCAGCTGTGTGACTGTGGGCGAGTCACTTCACTTCTCTGGGCCTCAGTTACCTCATCTGGAAAATGGGGATTAAGACCGTGAGCCCCACGTGGGACAACCTGATTCCCCTGTGTCTACCCCAGCGCTTAGAACGGTGCTCGGCACATAGTAAGCGCTTAACAAATACCAACATTATTGTTATTAACAGTGCTGTGCACATAGTAAGCGCTTAATAAATACCAACATTAACAGAGACAATCCCCGCCCACAAGGGGCTTAGAGTATAGAAGGGGGGATGTGCCAGGCATTATACTAAGCACTGTGGGTCGGGGGGTAATACAAGCAAATCAGGTTGGACACCGTCCTGTCCCACATCAGGCTCACAGACTTAATCCCCATTTTACAGATGAGTTAGCTGAGGGAAAGAGAATAGTAATTATTGTGGTATTTAAATAAAATAAAAATAAATTTTGGTATTTAAGCGCTTACTATGTGCAAAGCACTGTTCTAAGCGCTGGGGGATACAAGGTGATCAGGTTGTCCCACGTGGGGCTCACCGTCTTCATCCCCATTTTACAGATGAGGGAACTGAGGCACAGAGAAGTGAAGCGACTTGACCACAGTGACACAGCTGGCAAGCGACAGAGCCGGGATTAGAATCTGTGACCTCTGACTCTGAAGCCCGGGCTCTTGCCACTGAGTCACGCTGCCAGGCACTGTACTAAGCGCTGGGGTGGGTACAAGGAAATCAGGTTGGACACAGTCCCTGTCCCACAGGGGGCTCACAGTCTTAATCCCCATTTTACAGAGGGGGGAACTGAGGCGCAGAGAAGTGATGGGACTTGCTTAGAGACGCAGCGTGGCTTAGCGGAAAGAGCACAGGCTTGGGAGTCAGAGGTCGTGGGTTCTAGCCCCGCGCTGCCACTTGTCAGCTGTGTGACTTTGGGCAAGTCGCTTCACTTCTCTGTGCCTCAGTTCCCTCATCAGTAAAATGGGAATTAGGACTGGGAGCCCACGTGGGACAACCTGATGATCTCGTATCTACCCCAAAGTTCGGAACAGTGCTTGGCCCGTAGTAAGTGCTTAATAAACACCATTATTATTATTAAGGCCACACAGCAGAAAAGTGGCAGAATCGGGATTTGAACCCCTGACCTTCTGACTCCCAGGCCCGTGCTCTCCCCACTAGGTCATGCTGCTTTGACCTACTCCAGCGCTCAGTAGGGTGTCCGGCATTTACTAAGTGCTTAACAAATATCGCAATCATCATTATTATCATTATTAATCTGGGGAAAGGAGTGGTCTGACAGATTCCTGACGGACAGACTTGTCTGACAGACTTGGGGAGGGACCAAAACCTGCCGGTCTCACCTTGATAATATCGCCAAGATCCACCCTTTCCTCTCCACCCAAACGGCTACCTTACCGCTACGGGCTCTAGTAATATCCCAACTGGATTACTGCGTCAGCCTGCTCTCTCCTCTCCCTTCTTTCTCTCTCTCCCCGCTCCGGTCTATTCTTCACTCCGCCGCCCGGCTCATCTTCCCGCAGAAACGCTCTGGGCCTGTCACTCCCCTTCTTAAAAACTTCCAGCGGTTGCCCATCGACCTCCGCACGAAACAAAAAACTTCTCACTCTGGGCTTCGAGGCTCTCCGTCCCCTCTCCCCCTCCTACCTCTCCTCCCTTCTCTCTTTCCACCACCCACCCCGCACGCTCCGCTCCTCCGCCGCCCGCCTCCTCGCCGTCCCCCGTCCTCGCCCGTCCGGCCGTCGAACCCCGGGCCGCGTCCTCCCGCGGTCCCGGAACGCCCTCCCTCCTCACCTCCGCCAGACTCATTCTCTTCCCCTCTTCGAAACCCTACTTAAAGCCCACCTCCTCCGAGAGGCCTTCCCACACTGAGCTCCCCTTTGTCCCTCTGCTCCCTCTACCCGCCCCCTTCACCTCTCCTCAGCTGAACCTTCTTCTCCCCCCTTTCCCTCCGCTCCTCCCCCTCTCCCTTCCCACCCCCTCGGCACTGTACTCATCTGCTCAACTGTCTATATCTTCATCACCCTATTTGTTTTGTTTAATGAGATGTCCATCACCCTGATTCTATTTATTTTCTATCGCTTTAATGAGATGTCCTTCCCCTCGATTCTATTTATTGCCATCGTTCTCGTCCGTCCGTCTCCCCCGATTAGACCGTGAGCCCGTCAGAGGGCAGGGACTGTCTCTGTTGCCGACTTGTTCGTCCCAAGCGCTTAGTACAGTGCTCTGCTCAGAGTAAGCGCTCAATAAATACTATTGAATGAATGAATGAATCCCTGGCTGACGAGAGAGCAAGAGGGAAAGGTCGGAGGTAGGATGGAGGAGTGGGCGGTGCTGTCGGAAGCTGAGCTTGGGAGAAACGAAGAGCGTGAGCAGGAGACGAGAGCAGACGTACACGACCGAGAACTCTGGTGAAAGCGGATGAAGCTAATGCTATGTAGACTAAGCACCTAACAAATGCCATTATATACATTTATATCAATAAATCAATCGAATAAGTCATTCATTCACTCATTCAATCGTATTTATTGCATGCTGTGTGCAGAGAACTATACTAAGCACTTGGGAGCATAGTGGATAGACCATGGGCCTGGGAATCAGAAGGTCTTGAATTCTAATTCCAGCTTTACCACTTGTCTGCTGTGCGACCTTGGGCAAGTCACTTCACTTCTCTGGGGCTCACTTCCCTCAACTGTCGAGTGGGAAGCAGCGGGGCTCAGTGGAAAGAGCCCGGGCTCTGGAGGCAGAGGTCATGGGTTCGAATCCCGGCTCGGCCACTTGTCAGCCGGGTGACTCTGGGCAAGTCACTTCACTTCTCTGTGCCTCAGTTACCTCATCTGGAAAATGGGGAGTAAGACTGTGAGCCCCGCGTGGGACAACCTGTGTCTCCCCCAGCGCTTAGAACAGTGCTCTGCACAAAGTAAGCGCTTAACAAACACCAACATTATTATGAGACCGTGAGCCCCACCTGGGACAGGGACTATGTCCAACCCAATTTGCTTGTATCCACCCCAGTGCTTAGTCCAGTGCCTGGCACACAGTCAGCACTTTAAAAATCCCATAATTATATCATTATTACTATCATTAACAAAGAGACACATTCCCGCCCACAATGAGCTCACAGTCTAGAGGGGGAGATAGATTAAATAAATAACAGGTATAGAGAGATGTATTCATATGTGCCGTGGAGATGGGAGGGAGGTTGAATGAAGGAACAGGTAAGAGCGGCGCAGAAGGGAGTGGGAGGAGAGGAGGGCTTAGTCGGGGAAGGCTTCTTGGAGGAGATGGGCCTTCGCTGAGCACTTACTGTGGGCAGAGCACTGTACTCTAAGCCCTTGGGAGAGTACACCACGAGTTAGCAGACACGTTTCCTTCCCCCAATGAGCTTACAGTCCAGAGGGGATAAATACTATAACTCTTACTATAATTTCCTGGTTGGGGTAAGCCCCTGAGAAAACCCAGTGCCATCCAGCGGGGTATTAGTCATTCATTCATTCATTCAATAGTATTTATTGAGCGCTTACTATGTGCAGAGCACTGGACTAAGCGCTTGGAACGGACAAATCGGTAACAGAGACGGTCCCTGTCCTTCGACGGGCCTACGGTCTAATCGGGGGAGACGGACTGACGAGAACAGTGGCAATAAATAGAACCGAGGGGAAGAACATCTCATTAAAGGAATAGCAAATAAATAGAGGCAGGGTGATGGACATCTCATTAACAAAATAAATAGGGCAATGAAGACGTATACAGTTGAGCGGATGAGTATTATGCCCCGGGCAGGGCATGGCTACTGTTAGGAACTCAGTTGGCAGCCACGGCCTTCCTATGCAACTGACCCACAGTGCACTAATAATAATAATAATAATAATAATTACGGTATTTGTTAAGCACTTACTATGTACAAGGCACTGTGCTAAGTACTGGGGTAGACACAAGCAAATCGGGTTGGACCCAGTCCCTGTCCCACGTGGGGCTCACAGTCTCAACCTCCATTTTACTGACAAGGTAACGGAGGCAGAGAGGAGTAAAGTGACTTGCCCTAGGTCACACAGCAAATGAGTGGAGGAGCCAGGAGTCAATTGAATTTATTGAGTGCTTACTCTGTGCTGTACTAAGCACTGGGGACAGTACAATAAAACAACATAACAGACAGATCCCCTGTTCATATCGAGCTTACAATCTAGATGGGGACACAGGCAGAGAGACAGTCGGACACAGAAACAAACAGAGAGCAAGATCGACAGAGACACAGAGAAAAGAGACACAGAGAGAGATATACACCCAGAGCAAGAGACAGACAGAGAAGCAGTGTCGCCTAGTGGATAGCACACAAGGCCTGGGAGTCAGAAACATCTGGGTTCTAATCCCGGCCCTGACACATTCATTCATTCATTCAATCAATAGTATTTATTGAGCGCTTACCATGTGCAGAGCACTGGACTAAGCGCTTGGAATGGACAAATCGGTATCAGATAGAGACAGTCCCCGCCCTCTGACGGGTTTACAGTCTAATCGGGGGAGACGGACAGACAAGAACGATAGCAATAAATAGAATCGAGGGGATAAACATCTCATGAAAACAATAGCAAATAAATAACATCAAGACACATATCTGCTGGGTGACCTTGGGCAAGTCAGTTCACTTCTCTGGGCCTCAGTTACCTCATCTGGAATATGGGGATTAAGAGCGTGAGCCCCATGTGGGATGCAGAACGCGTCCAATCTAATTGCACTGGTGTTTAAGTGCTTCCAGTGTGCCAGGCACTGTAATAAGCGCCGGGGAGGATACAAATAAACCAGACTGGACAGAGTCCCTTTCCTGCATGAGGCTCACAGTCTCAATCTCTATTTTAGAGATGAGGCAACTGAGGCCCAGAGAAATGAAGTGCCTTGCCCAAGGCTACACAGCAGACAATAATAATAATGATGGTATTTGTTAAGCGCTTACTACGTGCCAAGCACTATTCTAAGCATTGAGGAGCTGGGATTAGAACCCATGACCTTTTGACTGCCAGGCCTGGGCTCTAGTCACTACGCCATGCTGAGGGCAGGGATCGAATCTACAAACTCTAAATACTGTACTCTTCCAAACGCTTAGTACAGTAATTCTCAGTAAATTTTACCGATTGAGAGAGGATGCTCAGGCCGCATGAGACTTTGGCATTCAGGCAGTCAAACCTTTACCCAGCCTTCGGCCAAATCATCTTTTACGGCCTAGTGGGTAGAGCACGGGCCTGGGAGTCAGAAAGACCTGGGTTCTAATCCAGCTCCGCTGCTTGTCTGCTGGATGATCTGGGGCAAGCCACTTCACTCCGCTCTGCCTCAGTTACCTCATCTGTAAAACGGGGATAAGAGCGTGAGCCCCACGTGGGACAGGGCCTGTGTCCAACCTGATGCTCCTGTATTTACTCCAGCACTAAGAAAAGTGCTGGGCACTAAGTAAGCACTTAACAAGAACCACTATTATCTCTAGACTGTAAACTCACTGTGGGGGGGGGGGAATCTATCTATCGTTCTTGTGTACTCCTCTGAGCGTTCAGTACAGTGCTCTGCACACAGTAAGCTTTCAGTAAATATGATTAAAGAAATAATGAAGAATAATGATAATGTTGGTATGTGTTAAGCGCTTACTACGTGCCGAGCACTGTTCTAAGCGCTGGGGTAGACGCAGGGGAATCAGGTTGTCCCATGTGGGGCTCACAGTCTCAATCCCCATTTTACAGATGAAGAAACTGAGGCACAGAGAAATGAAGTGACCAGACCAAATTCCCACAGGAGACAATTGGCCGAACTGGGATTAGAACCCATGACCTCTGACTCTAAAGCCCGTGCTCTTTCCACTGAGCCACGCTGCTTCTCATGAATGAAACAGAGAATTTGGGAAGTTGAGAGAAGGCCTATTTTTTTTTTCTCTCCTCTAACCTTTCCTTAGCTCCTTGGGGTCATCCCCCACAACACTATTTAGGCAGCCTTCACTGACTGTTGACCATTTGGAGATTGTTTTTCATTCGCACCACAAGGTCGCGAAGGGCAATTTGAAAGGACCGTACAAATATACAAAACGGTTTCCCAACAAAGCCGCGGGCAGGATTCCAGAAGTAGCTGATATTTGTACCCCCCAGTTCCCTGGCTAGGTATCTGCTTAGTGTCCCGGGCAGGATTTGCCTGAAAACGTGTACGTGTAGAATGTCATGCTGGGCTAGAAGTGTAGTCCGCACAGATCGTGGGCGCGTGCCACATGATCCCAGCTTGGGCAAGGCTTTCAGAAAGTTTGTTTTTGCCAGAACCAAATCCAAAGTGGCAGGAAGACAGCAAATGAATCCTCTGCGATTTATGGTCCGGCCAATTGTTCACAAGCAAATGATCCAGATTACGTGGGCCTCCAAATTTTATTTTGACCTCCAATTTCCTCTTATTTTAGGCCAAAGATGGATTTCGGCCCTGAAAACGTACCTAGATTACTGAGGCCTGAGCGGTTATCGGGATCGTTTCTAGTTTGGACCTGGTGCTTTTTTTGCGAATGTCCAGCGCTGATGAGACGGATGCAGTCCTGTAGTTCTTGTTGTTGTTGTTTTTTGTTTTTCCATAAAGGGTCCCACCCACAGGATGAAAAAGTCGCAGTGACGGTCCGCTTTGCATTGCAATAGTTCAAAGGACCGAAAACTAATAGAATCATCTCGGTCGCCTGAATTTGACCATGCAGTCTTGTTTATTGCATCTGGTAAACACCCTCTGAGGTAAACTGTTGACGGGAAATGGAAATCTCCCCCCCTCCCCCGACTATACTATAGCCTGTGGGATCGTAAGCCACAGTATCACGCGGTTGTTTGTTTCTCGGATCCAATCACGCGCCTTATTTCTTATTTTCATACTAGATGCGTGCCCTTCACCTCATTAAGCACCATGAAAGCACTGAAATTTGATAGAAAGAAAGCAATTTGGAAAAGGCCTAAGTGTAGACTGGAAAGACAGTTAACCCCAGAATTCAGACATCACGAGTTACTCATAATTGTGGTAGAAAGATCTCCTCCCGTTTGCAAATCACCCAGATTTTAATGATTTTTTTTTTCCTGATCTTTCCAAAAAACTCCTTCCAAATTTAGAACCAACCAATCACAGAGGGTACACCGCAAAGCAATAGGATCAGATGCTGCCAGTCACACAGGAAAACGAAGATAAACATTTTACCCCAATTCTGAACGTTATTCGCTTTTCGGGACCGTAGTCTTTCTGCTTACGTACACAGAGACAAATGAGGGATCGAGCAATTTCCTTTGAAACTTTCTGGAGTTCAACTGGCAACTGGTTTCCACGTCAACCCTGCTTTGTGGAGTTACCGGCGATTTTAAGAAAACTTGTTGGCCTGCTCTTAAAGTCACATTTCTGGCTATGCACAAATTTACAAAGAAATAATTATCATTTCAGGCAGTGTCCTTAAAGAGAAGAATTACATAATAGAAGAAATTTTCCAATTAATCCAGGTCGATTTAAATGCCTACCTCTAAAATATCGGCATATCTGAGGAGAGAGTGCATTTTTTAGCCTGAATAATCTAGATTTGCACATGAAGAAAGATCTTTGAGGCCTCTCTTCTTTAGACTTTGAACATCTTCAGGCAGAGATTTATCCAACTAGATAGACCAAAAAAACTCAAACTAGCCTCAGTTTCCCATAAACTCAAGTGAAATATCTATTTTATATATTCAGTCTACATTCACTCTCATCGGCTTCCCCTGGCTTCATCCACCCCTGCTGAATCCCAAATAATAATAATAATAATAATGTTGGTATTTGTTAAGCGCTTACTATGTGCCGAGCACTGTTCTAAGCGCTGGGGTAGACATAGGGGAATCAGGTTGTCCCACGTGGGGCTCACAGTCTTAATCCCCATTTTACAGACGAGGGAACTGAGGCACAGAGAAGTTAAGTGACTTGCCCACAGTCACACAGCTGACAAGTGGCAGAGCTGGGATTCGAACTCATGAGCCCTGACTCTAAAGCCCATGCTCTTTCCACAGAGCCACGCTGCTTCTACCATCCAATCTCATTTCTCCTTTAGCTTTCAAGATATCTCCACTTGGCCGGCCGCCATCACCTCAAACAAAGGGAAGCAGCGTGGCCTAGTGGAAAGAGCCCAGGCCTGGGAGTCAGAAGGACCCGGGTTCTAATCCCAGTTCTGCCAATTGTCTGCTGTGGGAATTTGGTCTAGTCACTTAATTTCTCTGTGCCTCAGTTTCTTCATCTGTAAAATGGGGATTGAGACTATGAGCCCGTTGGGGGGCGGGGACTGTGTCCAACCTGATTACCTTGTACCTATCCCAGCGCTTAGTACAGTGTCTGGCACGGAATAAGCGCTTAACAGACACCATTATTTTTATTATCATTGTTATTAACACAAAATGGCTGAAATGGAACTCCTTATATTCCCTCCTTCCTTCCGTATTTCTCATCATGGTTGACAACACCCCATCTTCAAATTTGCCATCTTGGCATTGGCTTCCTGCCCTCTTTAACCTCTCGCTTTAGACCTCTGCCAGGTTTTCCTGATTTACACCCTTTCTTCTCTTCTAGGGCCACTACGCTACTTCAAGTTCCTGTCACCACTCAACTAGATTACCGCACCATTCTTCACAACCGTCGCCTGGCTTCCAACACTCCCTCTTCTTCAATCTACACGACTCTCTGCTGCGCAGATTATTTTCCTAAAACTGCATTCTGAAAAACTCAGCCAGCTCCTCAAAAAATTCCAATGGCTTCCGACCTCCTTCTCCGTCAAAAGAAGCTCCTACCGATCGGCTTGATAAGAATGATGATAATTGTGGTATTCGTTAAGCGCTTACTATGTACGAAGCACCGTACCGAGCAGTGGGGTGGATTCAAAGTAATCGGGCCAGATACCGTCGCTGTCTGACACAGCCTATTAGGGGAGGGAGAACAGGTATTGAATTTCCATTTTGAATTTCCATTCTATCGAGGAGGAAACTGAGGTCCAGAGAACTTAAGTGACTGGTCCAAGGTCATCCAACAGACAAGTGCCATCGACCCCTGGCCCACGTCCTCCCGCTGTCCTGGAATGTCCTCCCTCCTCACCTCCGCCAAACTGTCTTCCCCTCTTCAAAGCCCTACTGAGAGTTCACCTGCTCCTCCTCACCTCCTCCACAATGAGCTTCCCCTTTTCCCTCTGCTCCCCCTCCGCCCTCTCCCTTCCCCCCACTCAGCTAAGCCTCCTTTCCCTCTGCTCCTCCCCCTCTCCCTCCCCCTCCCCTCAGCACTGTGCTCATTTGTATATATTTTTATTTCCCTATTTATTTTGCTAATGAGGTGTACGTCCCCTTGATGCTATTTATCGGGATTATGTTGTCTTGTTTTCGTCTGTCCGTCTCCCCAGATTAGACTGTGAGCTCGTCATTGGGCAGGGATTGACTCTATCTGTTGCGGAATTGTACATTCCAAGTGCTTAGTACAGTGCTCTCCACATACTAAGCGCTCAATAAATACTACTGAATGAAAAGTGCCTGAGGAGGGATTTGAATCCAGGTCCTCTGACTCCCAGGTCCGTGCTCTTTCCACTAGATCATGCTGATTGCTCCTCCTTAAAGCATTTCCCAACTATTCTCCATCAGAGTTGGTCATGCTAACAGACACCCTTAGAATCTGTGTGTATTTTGATTGATTTCACTTACTCATAAACTCATTTCATTTTTCCATACTCTTGATGCCGCCAATTTCATATACCTTTTTCCTCCGGCTTTCACAGCATTTCACTGTCTCCCTACTCCCTCTCATTAATTTGAAAGCTCTTCAAACAAAAATCAGGTGTTTTCCTTTAACTTTAATCTCCCAATTGTCAATTATAGTGTTCCCGCATATAGTAACCAGGTGCTCAAGAACTAGTATTAAAGGTGTTTGGCCAGAAATATCCCCATGGATTTAACGACTCGATACGTTCAGTGGAGTGGAGCACTTAGGCAATTATCCAGCTGATTTATTCCAAATAAACAACCGCAACAGATCAATCGAACCTCAGAGTGGATTTCTTGGCTATTTTACATGGAGCAAATTAGTCAAATAGCCATTCAATCCTTCAATTGGGCTGCACTGATCTAGTCAAAAAAAGTCCCAGTCCCAGTAAATACTTCTAAGTATAAATCCTTTTTACCAACCAAATCTTATTCATTCAAAGGCCCTGCTAACCGAGTAGACATTAAAGTTGAAGTGGGCTTCAATTTACCTTAATTCCGTTCAGGTTAAGGGGAAGAAATGGAGACAAAGATCTCCTTTGTGAGACAGAGCTCCCGGAAGTAGCAGAAAGTTACACATTACAGAAATATGTTGCGTACAAAACTAGAGAGCCACGCCAACTCGATTCATCCAAAGGCCCCAAAGACTGTTTAGTGTTACAATGGAAAAATGGCTATCCAAGAATCCATACTATTATCTTGACAATAAAACCCAGATGTGATAAGGCAATATATCTGATACGTAAAGAAAATCCAATGTGGCTCCATTGTTTAGAAGGCCCAAAGAAATAAGTTAAAGATGCTTATCCGCAATAATCTTGCTTTTTCTGCAACAAATCCTTGACGTGAAAAAACACACCCATGTGATGAAGGTGAAAAATGAAATAGAAACCACTGAAACGTAACTGCGTGAGTAAAAGGGATTCTCAGAGAGTACACCGGGTCAAAAACATGCCCAGGGAAGCATATACAAAACAAAGTTCACAACCTGAGAACCAAATTATGAAAAGCCAGGAATATGTCAAGCCTGAAAGTGGTTTGCAGAAAGCGATTTATTAAAATGAAATGGATGAGTATTATAAAAGAGGTCCAGTTCTTCTCAGCTCATTGTGCAACGGAATACATGTGTAAATAATTTAACGATATATAATGATTCTGCTGGATTGAAGGGAATAAGCCCCACTAACGTTAATGCTAGACTTGAGAGTGACTTAGGTTAATCACACTGGCAGTGACCAGCACAACCGCTCTAGCGAGCAATGGGATAACTGGAAAGCAGAACCATCATACCCTCCTGAAAAGTCCAATCATTGTGAAACCATTATTATTATTATTGCTATTACTAATGATATTTGGTAAGCATAGTAAATGGTTAGCAACTACCATGATTAAGTGCTGGGAACTGAACTAAGCGCCGAGGTGGATATGAGCAAATCGGGTTAGAGAAGCAGCGTGGCTCAGTGGAAAGAGCATGGGCTTGGGAGTCAGGGGTCATGGGTTCTAATCTCTGCTCCGCACTTGTCAGCTCTGTGACTTTGGGCAAGTCACGTCACTTCTCTGAGCCTCAGTTACCTCATCTGTAAAATGGGGATGAAGACCGTGAGCCCCACGTGGGACAGCCTGATCACCTTGTATCCCCCCAGCGCCTAGAACAGTGCTTTGCACATAGTAAGTGCTTAACAAATGCCATTATTATTATTATACAGTCCATAGCCCACATAGGGCTCACAGTCTTAATCCCCATTTTATAAAGTAACTGGGCCCAGAGAAGTGAAGCGTCTTGCCCAAGGACACACAGCAGAGGAGGGGTGGAGTCAGAATTAGAATCCGGACCCTTCCGACTCCCAGGCCTGTGTTCTATTCACTAGATTAAGCACTTACGAGGTGCCAGACACGATATTAGGACTTGGGGTAGAGAGAAGATAACTGGTTTGAAGACAGACCTTGTTCCACGTGGGGCTTACAGTCCATACTGTACATAAAGTGCAGCCGAGATGTCGATTCCTTGAAAAACGCCATTTTGCCTTCCTTTTCTATGGTACTTGTTAAGCACTTACTTAGCGTCAAGCACTGCACTGAGTGCAGGGGTAGAGAGAAGATAATAATAAGGATAATAATCATGTTGGTATTTGTTAAGCGCTCACTATGTGCAGAGCGCTGTTCTAAGTGCTGGGGTAGAGACAGGGTAATCAGGTTGTCCGACATGAGGCTCACACTCTTAATCCCCATTTTACGGTTGAGGTAACTGAGGCCCAGAGAAGTGAAGTGACTTGCCCAAAGTCACACAGCTGACAAGTGGCAGAGTCAGGAATCGAACCCATGACCTCTGACTCCCAAGCCCGGGCTCTTTCCCCTGAGCCACGCTGCTTCTGTTCCGGATGGACACAATCCCTTGTCCGCATGGGGCTCACGGTCTAAATAGGAGGGAGTAAAATTGAATCCTTATTTTTCAGCCGAGGAAACTAAGGCACAGAGACGGCAAGTGACTCACCCGTGGTCACACAGCCCACAGGTGGCCGAGCTGGGGTTCGAACAGGGAGAAGCCTAGGGAGATTTTTCTAAAGAGCTGCCCTTTCAGAGTCAAATAGTGTTGTAGTGATAATAGTTATAACGGTAAATGGGAAGCAGTGTGCTCTAAAGTGTAAGCTCGTCGTGGGCAGGGAATGAGTCCGTTTACTCTCGTGCTGCCCTCTCCAAAACGCTTAGTCCAATGTTCCGCACACGGTAAGCGCTCACCAAATAGGATGGATGAACGAATGAATCCTGTGGAAAGAGCACAGGTCTGGGAGTCAGAAGACCTGGGTTCTAATCCTGATCCGCCCCTTACCTTCCGTGTGACCTTGGGCAAGTTGCTTTGCTTCTCTGTGCCTCAGTTTCCTCTTCTGTAAAATGGGGATCAAATTCTACTCGCTCCCACTTAAGACCGTGAGCTTCGAGTGAGACAGGGCCTGTCCAACCTGATTACCTTCCACCTACCCTGGCACTTGCAGTGTTTAGCACATAGTAAGGCTTAACAAGTACCATTCCCCTTTCCACGGAGCCACGCTGCTTCCCTAGGCCCTGAAATGAACAGAGGTAGGGTCTGTGCTCCTCCCTTTACAGCGTGCATCCCAAAGGCAACTGGGAGATTTATTCAATAGTATTTATTGAGCGCTTACTATGTGCAGAGCACTGTACTAAGCACTTGCAATGTACAAATCTGCAACAGATAGAGACAGTTCCTGCCCGTCGACGGGCTTACAGTCTATAGACATCATGGACATCGTGGGCTTTAGAATCGATCGGAGAAATCGGTCTAGTCGAGCGACACTCTGCGCACAGGATCTACAAATGGCTGAAGACCACTCTGACCCTAATCCAAACCCGGGGATTTAACGTCAAGCCTTCCCAAATTCCCGAGCACTGGGGAGGGGCTTTGCTAGCTGCCTCGTTGCACTGGCTTGGAAATAATAACAATAAAAATTGTGGTGAGTCCACCACAAGCTGCCTTTCTAGTGACTGTCTTCCATCCCGCGGACAGCAACAAGGACTTTGCGAAGCCACTGATGGGCTTTACCTGATGGTGGGCCTGGAGCGTGGAGGGAGGCGTGACTTTCTCTCCCTCTTCTACGCAGTAACGGGCCCGCATCGCTCAATGACTTCCATTTAAAGCCCCAGCTGTGATGCAGATAAAAGGTGTTCTCCTTAAATTGCAAAGGGAGCAGCTGGAGGTAACGCACAGAGGAGAAGAAGAATACAGAGAAGAGACCATCCTGAAAGCAGAACTCAGAGGCAGCAGTCCTTAGATGCAGAAAGAAGAGACACTGGCAGAAGGGGCTCCTTTGTCTACAGACTGATATCGGACCCTTGGGTGTTGGAGTGAGTGAGAGTGTGAATATATGTCATCCCCTTGCATGCTGGTAAGGCTAAAGAAAAAGCTTTGCACAATAACCTTGGTGACTGGTTTGGTGGGGTTTGACTTTTATGATGTGTCACTGAGGCTCCCCCCACTCAGGAAGGTCCTGGTTGGTATGAGCTGGGGGCTTGTGACCAAAATAATAAACATTATGTTCCTTTCTCGGTGTTTACTAGGTGTTCATTCAGTCAGTAGTATTTATTGAGTGCTTACTACGTGCAGAGCACGGTACTAAGCACTTGGAATGTACAATTTGGGAACAGATAAAGACAACCCCTGCCCATTGATGGGCTTACAGTCTAACAGACAAAAACAATAGCAATGAAGAGAATCAAGGGGATGTACATCTCATTAACAAAATCAATAGGGTAATGAAACCATATACAAATGAGTGGATGAACACAGTGCTGAGGGGAAGGGAGAGGGGGAACAATGTTCTAAGTGCTGGGGTGATCATTAGAGAGGTGGCACACAGTCCCTGTCCCACATGGGGCTCACAGTCTAAATAGGGGGGAGTAGCAGTTAATCCCCATTCTACGGTGGAGGAAACTGAGTCAGAAGTGAAATGACTTGCCCAAGGTCACATGGTGGACCCGTGGTGGAGTCCAAATTAGAAGCCAGGTCTTCTGACTCCCAGAAGTGTGGTCTTTCCTTTGGACCACGTTGCTTCATTCCGATCGGCGCTCTAGCTAGTATTGGGGGCGTAAAAGATGGCTCCATAAAGCCCTCATTTCCCCTCTTCTCCCACTCCCTTCCACGTTCCCCCTTGCATTTGGATTTGCTCTCTTTATTCACCCCTCCCGCAGCCCCGTTGTACTTATGCCCATATTTTGTAATTTATTTCTGTCAATGCCCGTCTCCCTCTCTAGAATGTGAGCTCGTTGTAGGCAGGGAGCTTGCCTACAAACTCTGTTTTATTTTGCTTAAAATTGGTGTTTCACAAAAAGTAAGTACTCATGAAGTTTGAGTGCTGGAGGCCACTACCCCATGGTAACTATCCTAACACGTCGACGTCCGGATTTTGCCGCCAATTCCTGTCACTCCCAGTGATCTGTTCCAGTGCTCGCTAGACCATCTGTGGTGCCACAGACGACTTCCAAACTCCCCCAAAGAGCACGTTTACCGCTTGCGTATTTTGGTTGGGCATTACTTCCCAATTACTGGCGTCTCCATAAAGAGATGTGTTTCCTGTAGGACTTCAGAATGGCTCAAAAGATGATTCCAGTTCGTGGGAGGTCAGAGTAATTTTTTTTTTCCCAAACTCTAGTATCGAAAAGAAGCTAGTTAAACGTACTCTTATTTGAGCTTGAAACTGAAAAGTTACCACGGTATTGGAAATGAGCTGATTTTTTTAAAAAAAACTTAAAAGCAATTCCACGTCGAAGTTGTAAAAAACGGTTTCGGGTGAATTACCATGGTCAGTTTCTAAGACGTCTTTGAGAACTCGGAGTCCATCAGCAGGGTGAAAAAGGAGTTTACCAAAATCAAAGTAGTCTTTAAATGAGAAAATAAAAAGGGCCAAGCCTCTGGACAATATCGCATTCATACGCCGGGGCTAACTTTACATTCAGGACTAGTTTTTTCTCCAGAGGTGACGACTGAAACCAATTGACCCTAATTCTCCCCAGAGCTAAAAGACAGAATGATTCTGGCCTCCTTCGCTTGGCTTTCTGAGAGTTCACCAAACCCTGAGGTAACGGGATGACGTTATATTGTTCAAAAGCTCAAATGTTACAAGATCATTAGCACCTTAAAAGGGTTACGAAAATAAACTGAGTCTTCCTGTTTTTTTTAAAAGTCGCATAAGTTTTTCATTGTTTGGCAAATTAGTTTTTCTTGCCATGTGCCCAGGTTTACAGTGTACTTAATGAGCTAACGGTGAAAATAGTCCAATTCGGCTTCAAGGCATGGATCGATGAAATGCTGGATCTTAATCCTCTTTAGGCGTTCAATACATCAATCAATCATATCGAGCTTTTACTCTGTGCAGAGCAGTGTACTGAGCACTGGGGAGTTTACGATATGACAGGTTGGAAGACCCACAGAAGACACTAATGCTAGGAAAGGTCCAGGGAAAATTAGATGGAGACCATAACGACGATAACGGAAGAACCATTAAAAAGGTTGCAGATTAGGGCATAGGACGGGACGTACTGGAGAAAGCATATCCGTGGAGCTGCTATGGATCGGAAATGACTCGACGGCACTTATTAATAATAAAAAGACGCAGATCGAAAATGTATTTAAGGGGAGCGGAAACTATAACAAAACTAGATACGCATGCTGAAGATAAACTTTGAGCCACAGTAAAGAGTGCTATGATGAAATCAAAATCCTCCTCTGCTTTATATCCACTCTTGTCATAAACACGAGATTCCCTGTAGAACATAGAATGATTTCCCGGCATGATGTAATATTCCCATTCTTTTCCCTTTAATGTAAGGGCAAAATTAATACCATCTCTCCTAGAATTATTCATACATTTGGATTTCACAGATAAGTGCACACTGGAACCAACGAATGAAGATGCCAGTTCATTTGAACCTAAATTCCTGGTTAGGTCGAGTTCATTCGTTCATTCAATCGTATTTATTCAGTGTGTTTATTGAGTGCTTACTGTGTGCAAAGCACTGTACTAAGTGCTTGGGAGAGTACAATATATTCATTCATTCAATAGTATTTATTGAGCGCTTACTATGTGCAGAGCACTGTACTAAGCGCTTGGAATGGACAAATCGGTAACAGAGACGGTCCCTGCCCTTTGACGGGCTCACGGTCTGATCGGGGGAGACGGACGGACGAGAACGATGGCGATAAATAGAGTCGAGGGGAAGAGCATCTCACTGAAACAATAGCAGATAAATAGAATCAGGGTGATGTACATCTCATTAACAAAACAAATAGGGTGATGAAGATATAGACAGTGGAGAGGACGAATACAGTGCCGAGGGGATGGGACGGGAGAGGGGGAGGAGCAGAGGGAAAAGGGGGAGAAGAGGGTTTAGCTGCGGAGAGGTGAAGGGGGCGGGTAGAGGGAGCAGAGGGAAAAAGGGGGGAGCTCAGTGTGGGAAGGCCTCTTGGAGGAGGTGAGCTTTAAGTAGGGTTTTGAGGAGGGGAAGAGAGTCAGTTTGGCGGAGGTGAGGAAGGAGGGCGTTCCGGGACCGCGGGAGGACGTGGGCCAGGGGTCGACGGCGGGATAGGTGAGAACGGGGGACGGTGAGGAGGTGGGCGGCAGACAATATAGCAACAGACGCATTCCTGCCCACGACGAGCTCACGGTCTAGACTGTAATCCCGTTGTGGGCAGGGACTGCCTCTCTTTATAGCTGAATTGTACCTTCCAAGCACTTAGTACAGTGTTGTGCACAAAATAAGTGCTCAATAAATATAATTGAATGGAGTTTTTGTTGGAAGTAAGAAAAAGATCTGGCCTCGAGGGAGTTCTAGCTTCAAGTGTTTACTGAGTAACCCACCCTGTAGCACAATACTCTGTTGTTGTCTTTTGTGTGGTTATATAAATATCTGTCTTCAAAGGAAAAATAAGGGAGAGGAACAGTCTTCTCTAGTGGTTAGAGCCCAGGCCAAGGAGTCAGAAGGACTCGGGTTCTAATCCCGGTTCTGTACGCGCGTCTGCTGTGTGACCTTGGGTGAGCCACTTCACTTCTCTGTATCTGTTACCCCATCTGTAAAATGAGGATTAAGGCAGTGAGCCCTTGTGGGTCAAGGAGAGTATCCAACCTGACCAGCTTGTATCTACCCCAGTGACCTCAGTACTTAGTACAGAGCTTGGCACATAGTGAGCGCTTAACAAATACCTTAAAAAAAATCACTTTTATGCATAATCAAAGACCAGTGATTTTGCCACACGCAACCAGGGCTCTATTTCTATTTCAGAGAAGCGGCATGGCTCAGTGGAAAGAGCCCGGGCTTGGGAGTCAGAGGTCATGGGTTCGAATGCCGGCTCTGCCACTTGTCAGCTGCGTGACTGTGGGCAAGTCACTTCACTTCTCTGGGCCTCAGTTCCCTCATCTGTAAAATGGGGATTAACCGTGAGCCTCACGTGGGACAACCTGATTACCCTGTATCTACCCCAGTGCTTAGACCAGTGCTCTGCACATAGTTAGCGCTTAACAAATACCAACATTATTATTATCATAACAAGGCTTTTGGAATCCTGGTCATTCCAAAGAAGTAAGTGGAAAAACAATCAATCAATTGTATTTATTAAGCACTAACTGTGTGCAGAGCACTGTACTAAGCCAGGAAAAGGATAGAGAGAGGATTATTTCTTTAAAGAGCTGCCCTTTCAGAGACAGTGTTGTAAGAGTAAGAGGGAAGCAGCGTGCTCTAGTGGAAAGAGTACGGGTTTGGGAGTCAAGAAGCAGCGTGGCTCCGTGGGAAGAGCATGGGCTTTGGAGTCGGAGGTCATGGGTTCGAATCCCAGCTCTGCCGCTTGTCAGCTGCGTGACTCTGGGCAAGTCACTTCACTTCTCGGTGCCTCAGTTACCTCATCTGTAAAATGGGGATTAAGACCGTGAGCCCCACGTGGGACAACCTGATTCCCGTGTGTCTCCCCCAGCGCTTAGAACGGTGCTCGGCACATAGTGAGCGCTTAACAAATACCACCATTATTATTATTATCAAAGGACCTGCCTTCTAACCCCGGCCCTGCCGCTTATAAATTCTCTGTGCCTCAGCTTCCTAGACTGCAAAAGAAGGAATAGATCCTACTCGCCAGGTGAGACAAAGCCCGTGTCCAACCTGATTATCGTCTATTTACTCCGGTGCTTAGTCCAGTCCTTAGCACATAGTAAGCACTTAACAAGTGCCATAATTATTAATAGTATTTCTTTAGCTAAGAGGCATAGACAGGATCCCCGGCCGGTAAGGAACTCGCCATATACAAATAAGGTTGACGAGGAGCGTGGCGACAGGCGTATAAGGAAAAGCGAACGAAACCCTGAAAGACAGACTCTTCCCCGGCAGCAAACTCTGGACTCCCGTCAGTGTATTGAGCGGTTATTGTGTGCAGAGCACTGTGCTAAGGACTACGGGGAGAGCAAGATAACAATAGACGGACACATTTCCTGCCCGTAATAAGATTACAGTCTCCAGGATCAAGTTATTCAGGAATTGTCTCTCTCTCCCTCCCTGGATCCAAAGCCTGCTCATCCAGGGACTTTATTTTTTAGTAAAAAGACAGGACTGCAAGCAATGAATGCCACTAGGAATTTGATACGTAGGAGATAAGCTCGTTGTGGGCAGGGAATGTATCTGTTATATTTTTTTATACTGGAGTCTCTGCAGTGTTTAGTACAGTGCTCTGCACATAGTAAGCACTCAGTGAATAAGCTCGACTGACCGACTTGTCATAGCAGAAGGGATGAAAAAGGTCTGACGTTCAGGGCATTAGCAAATTTAAAGAATGATGATTTTGACATTCGGAACAATCAGGAATTGTTCACGCATGTCTGCTGTGTGACCGTGGGCAAATCATTTAACTTCTCCGTGCCTCATTACCTCCTTTGTAAAATGGGGATCAAGACTGCGTGCCCCATATGGGAAATGGATTATGTCCAACCAGATTATCTTGTATCTTCATTCAATCGTATTTACTGAGCACTTACCCCAGTGCTTCGTACAGTGCCTGACACATAGAAAGCTCTTAAATGATATTAAAAAAGGGGCAATGGAAATGAATTAAAAAGGGAGAGAAGTCTGGAAAAACAAACAGGCACTCGAAGATCATCTGAAGTTGAATCCACCACGGTGTTTGGAAATTATTAGTGACTGTCTAACCTCAAACTGGCTTGAAAGAATAAGTAGGAGGAATTTCAAGCATGTCCCTTTTTAATAATAATAATAATAATGTTGGTATTTGTTAAGCGCTTACTATGTGCAGAGCACTGTTCTAAGCGCTGGGGTAAACACAGGGGAATCAGGTTGTCCCACGTGGGGCTCACAGTCTTAATCCCCATTTTACAGATGAGGTAACTGAGGCCCAGAGAAGTGAAGTGACTCGCCCACAGTCACACAGCCGACAAGTGGCAGAGCTGGGATTCGAACTCATGAGCCCCGACTCCAAAGCCCGTGCTCTTTCCACTGCGCCACGCTGCTTCTCATGCAGACATGCCTCTCTATCACCGGTATTTACTGAGTGTTTATCGTTTGCAGTGCGCTGTACTAATTCCTACTACACTCTAGCCTAGATTAGACAGTGGAAACAAATGACCAAAAGCTCTGCTGTAAGTATAACCCAGAAAAGAGATTTTTCTTTTTTGTCCCCACCTGCCTTTATTAGCTACTTCTAGAAAACACCCATTTTCATTGTGCTGTAATGCTAGAGGACGAATCTCAACCTCTGGTTTAAGCCAAAGAAAAATTATAACAGAGACATGAGTCTATTTGGACGGCTAAACTAAAATGAAAATGTTAAGCGTACTATTATCTTGCCAAATTATAGGCAAATCTATCCTTCTCAATAGGAAGGGTCAGGTGGCGATGTTACATTTATTGAAGAAAATGCAACCACTGATTGCAATGTCTGTTTTATTTTTTTTTTTTGAACATAACCCCCAATTTCTTGTGGCTGTGGTTACAAACCATTTCCAACGTCAGAAATGGTTTAAGTGTCTGTATGCATTGGAGTCTCTTTGCGAGGCTTTGCCGGTACAGCAAAAATAATGTCTAATAATTGACTCCCTTCCCTCTGTAAGTCAGTCAGATAGGTGCTTTTCTTTCTTGGGCCAGACTATACAAGGGACACAGAATTCATATTGTACAGAAATCAAATTCCACAGACTCACAAGATTCACTTCTTAATTGCGGTAAGAGAAATATTTGAAGGTCGAAAATGAACTTTATGATTTAATCCTAATCTATCAACAAAGCCCAAATGAAAAAGTCACTCCCTCTCTTGATACCGCAGTTTTGAAAAGGAATTTGTCCACCTCATCTATCGATGCCAAAAGGGATCTTGACCAAGGAAAGCAATACTGGAAAAGCGGATTCCTTCCCCCCTCTGAGGAAAATTCCCTCCATAAGTGATTTTGGCTGTTCGAGTTTACATTAAGTCCATTTGTTTTGCCTTTCCCTCTAGCCTTTCCTCATTTTTATTGACTTTGTGGCATTGAGACCACAGAGAATTGAAGACTGTCAATTCCAAACTGTATGGATTCCAGCAGTTCTTTTCATTACACAATGCATTCAGTGGTGAGGAAGTTCTAGCAGGTTGGGGATTTGGAACTTTAGGGTCCCACAGGCATCTGATCCCAAAACATCCATTCCTTTTAATTTTTTTAAAATGTTATTAATAATAATATAGTATTTTAAAGTGCTTACTATGTGCCAAGCACTATACTAAGCACTGGGGTAGATACAAGATAATCGGGTGGGACACAGTCCCTGTCCCACATACAACTCAGTCTTAATCCCCGTTTTATAGATGAGGGAACCGAGGCACAGAGAAGTGAAGGGACTTGCCCAGGGTCCCATAGCAGACAAGTAGCAGAGCTAGGATTAGAACCCATGACCTGATTCTCAGTCCCGTGCTCTAACCACTAGGCCGTGCTGCTTCTCTAAGGTTGCTGTTTAGAGCCGTGAGTCGGTTTCCTCTAGCCATTTAAGATGCAGCGTGGCTCAGTGGAAAGAGCCCGGGCTTGGGAGGCAGAGGTCATGGGTTCTAATCCCGGATCCACCGTTTGCCAGCTGTGTGACTTTGGGCAAGTCACTTAACTTCTCTGTGCCTCAGTTACCTCATCTGTAAAACGGGGATTAAAACTGTGAGCCCCACATGGGACAGACAATCCGATCACTTTGTATCCCCCAGGGCTTAGAACAGTGCTTTGTACATAGTAAGCACTTAACAAATACCACCATTTAAAATGTAAAATAATGTTGATTTTGAGAATTCAAAAGTCGGTATGCTCATCTGACGTGACCGTGGCAGAAAGCCCATCTGTTTCCTTACTTAAAGGAAGCTGGCTTTTTATGATGATTGAGCTCTTACTAGGTGTCAGGCACTGAACTAAGTAGATACAAGTTTATCAGATTGGACAGAGTCCCTGGCCCACATGGGGCTCACTGTCTTAATCTCCATTTTACAGATGAGTTAACTGAGGCCCAGTGAAGTGACCTGCCCAGGGTCACTCGGCAGACAAATGGCAGAGCTGGGATTAGAACCCAGGTTTTCAGACTCCCAGCCCCGGGTTCCATCCGTTAAGCGACGCTACTATATACCGTCTCGTCTTGTTCTAGGCGGTTGCTTAGGCTCTCGCTGGAGGACTGATTTCTCCTTAGAATGGACTCCCAAAGACACGGCGATCCTTTTCGTCTGGAAATTTTAACGGGTCATAATGGATGATCAACATTCTCAACTGTTAGTGTTTCCATGGCATTTCCTAAAGAATTTTCCATAGACATTAAATATAAATCATAGCTCTTGCAAGATCCAAAACGCATAGATGAAACAACTGACAGGGTCGATACGTGGTGTGGCCAGAATTTCAATCTCGGATGATCGGGAAGCTCAAAGTGAAGCCTAGTATACTGGGAAGAGGAAGTTCTCAATCCTATTCCTAGCTTGGCCTCATGAGTGACTGTTGGTCAGTTAATCAATTGCATTTATTGAGCACTTATTGTTGGCATTCATTCAATAGCATTTATTGAGCACTTACTATGTGCTGAGCACTGTACTAAGCACTTACAATAACGATGGTATTTGTTTTAACTCTTACTATGTGCACAGCACTGTTCTAAGCGCTGGAGCGGATACGAGGTGATCAGGTTGTCCCACATGGGACTCAGTCTTAATCCCCATTTTACAGATGAGCGAACTGAGGCACCGAGAAGTGAAGTGACTTACCCAAAGTCACACAGCTGGCTAGCGGTACAGCTGGGATTTGAACCCATGACCTCCGACTCCCAAGTCCTTGCTTTTTCCACTGAGCCATGGATTTGGTAGAGACTGTACTAAGTACTTGAGATAGTACGCTATGGCAGAGTTGGTTAGACACGTTCCCTTCCCACCTTGACCTCACGGTCATTTTATGTTCGGCTCCCCTTGTTTTGTCTTATGCCATTGTCGTCTCTGCCCCATGGTGACACAATGGACACATCTCTCCCAGAAGGCCCCACTCTCCATCTACAATCACTCTCGTTGTAGATCCAGAGAGTTTTCTTGGTCAAAATCTGGGAGTGGTTGCCCATCGCCTCCTTCAGCGCAGTCAACTCAAGTCTCCGCCCTCGTCTCGCTCCCGTGCCGCCACTGCCCAGCACGGGGGAGTTTTGACTCGTAGCCGACGGCCCGTCGCTCGCTAGCCACCGGCCAAGCTAGGGAATGGAACGGACAGGCCTCTGCTCGACTCTCCCTCCAGTAGCCGAGACCGGTAGAGGACTGGAAGCGCTCCAGGTGCCAACCTGAGAAATGTGTCTCCCCTTAAATGGAGAAAACTGAAGACACAGTAACTGGAGTGAGATCTCCATGAGGACAGAGAACATGCCACTTTTCTATTCCACTCTTTCCAAGTGCCGAACATAAGGCACCATCCCAAATTCATTCATTCATTTATTGGGCACTTACTGTGAGCACAGCCCTGTACTGAGCACTTGGAAGAGTACTCTATAACAATAAGTGGACATACTCCCTCTCCACAGTCAGAGGCAGTGTGGTCTAGTGGCTAAAGAACAGACCTGGGAGTCAGAAGGACCTAGGTTCTAATTCCACTTCCATCACTTGTCTGCTGTGTGACCTGGGGCAAGTCACTTCACTTCTCTGGGCCTCAGTTCCCTCATTTGTGAAACAGTGATTAAGAGCGTGAGCCCCACATGGATTGTGCCTAACCTGACTACCTTATATCTACCTCAGCGCTTAGAACAGTGGCACACAGTAAGCTCCTAACCAACACCATTAAAAAAAAAAGTGGGTGTCTAAGAAATTCTAGGATTATCCTCTACTCCGGGTAATTTGCTTCTCCAGACTCAGCTGAACCATGAAACTACTTTGAAATTCCAGTGGAAAAGATGACAATACCAAGAATATTCTCCAAAATCGTCTACGAGCTATTTGGTTCCCTATGTCGCTTACTGAGAAGGTGGGCTTCATACTAGAATGTTTTTTTCAGTAAGAGGAACACTAACTTTATCAGTAAGGGGAACACAGACTTCCTGCAAAAAATTTCCTCCTCCTCTCCGCAAAAAAAACAAAAACCCACCCCCCGCAAAAACCTGCTTCTATCCATAAATCGCATCCCCAGAAAGAGTGCAAGCAAAGGTCTTCTTTTGACTACAAAAAGTTCCTTGTATAGATCCCATTGTCCACCTGGATAGCATATGGTTGAAAATCCTGGGAAGTCCTGGCCTACTCTGTTGAAAAAAATAACAAACAGGCTTTGGGACTTACTAATACCTTATATCCTCATGAGCTTTCGAGAACTCCTGACGTTCTGCTAGTGAAGTCATCTACCTGATCCATCTTTGTCAGCGTAGAGAGGCCTCAGCCGTAATATCTCCAATTTATATTGGATTTCACACTAGTCGTCTAGGGGGATATGCAAGGAGAGTTTCCTACCAGGGCTGCAGGCACTTCGGAAACAAAAGGCTGATTGCTATTACAGTTTCACTCGCCGGCCAAAACCAGGCTTACCTAAAATGTCAAAAACGAATCCGACAGACAAAAACAATGCCGTAAAAGGCAAATAAGGAATAGATTTGCTTTTAGAGATTAACGCTTAATGACGAGCAATGATAATGCAAACTAATTCTGCATTCTTCTGGATGGAAACATTTTCAAGAGTTAAATCTATATACCACCTTAAGAGGTAAGGATAAAAAAGCTGATTTTGGATTTTCTTATGACAAGTTCTTGCCTAGAGCTCTTTTTTGTTAAGTACTTACTCTGTGTCAAACACTACTCTAAGTGCTGGGGTAGGTACAAGTTAATTAGGTAGGACACAGTTCCTGTCCCACATGGGGCTCACAGTCTAAGCAGGAGGGAGACCAGGTATCCTCATTTTACAGTTGGGGAATCTGAGGCTCAGAGAAGTGAGGTGACTTGCCCAAGATCACGCAGGAAGTAAGTGGCAGAGCCAGAACTGGAACCCAGGTCCTTTTGATTCCCAGGCCGGTGCTCTTTCCACTGGGAAGCGGCACGGCGGAGTGGATGGAGCACGGGCCTGAGAGTCAGAAGGTCGTGGATTCTAATCCCAGCTCCGCCACACGTCTGCTGTGTGACTTTGGGCAAGTCACTTCATTTCTCTAGGCATCAGTTCCCTCATTTCTAAAATGGGGATAAGAGTGTGAGTCCCGTGTAGGACAGGGACTGTGTCCAACCTGATTAGCTTGTATCTATCCCAGAGCTTAGAACAGTGCTTGGCACAAAGTAAGCACTTAACAGGTATCATAATTATTATTATGATGATGACGATGAGGGTATTTGTGAAGCACTTACTATGTGCCAAGCACTGCTCTAAGTGCTGGGGGAGATACAAGGACATCAGGCTCTCCCATAGTAAGTGCTTCACAAATACCCTCAACCCCATTTTATAGATGAGGTAACTGAGGCACAGAGAAGATAAGTGACTTGCCTAAAGTCACACAGCTGACATGTAGAGGGCCAGGGATTAGAACCCACGACCTCTGACACCCAAGCCCGGGCTCTTTCCACTAAGCCATGCTATCATTATTATAATAACGATAGGTCACCAGTGAATCGATACTAATAGCAACTCAGCTCCGCTTGTCAGTCTCGTGCCAAGATGACAGATGACATCAGATGTCCAGAGTCGATGACAATGAAGAAGCAAGCTGAAGTGGCTCACCGGGCCAGAAAGACGGACAAAAAAGAAGCTGATTTTGGATTTCCTGATGACACGTTCTTGCCTAGAGCTCTTTTTGGTGGTGGTAAGAGCTTTCTGTATCGATACGGGAAGCAGCGTGGCTCAGTGGAAAGAGCCTGGGTTTCGGAGTCAGAGGTCGTGGGTTCGACTCCCGGCTCTGCCACTTGTCAGCTGTGGGACCGCGGGCGAGTCACTTAACTTCTCTGTGCCTCAGTTACCTCATCTGGAAAATGGGGATTAACTGTGAACCTCACGTGGGACAACCTGATTACCCTGTACTTACCCCAGCGCTTAGAACAGTGCTCTGCACATAGTAAGCGCCTAACAAATACCAACATTATTAAACATTGTTCTAAGTGCTGGGGTAGGTACAGAAGGAAGAAATACTACAAGGACCCACTGAAGCTCGATTTCTAGAGATACGGTCCAGCTGCCGCCTGTGAGATGTCACAGCGGCAGATGCAGCAAGCTGCTGCCATCAAATGGAGTCTAATAATTCATAATTATAATTCATAATAATTACGGTATTGGTTAAGCACTTACTATGTGCCAGGCACTGTATTAAATGCTGCGGCGGATACAAGCATATTGGATTGGACACGGTCCTTGTCACGGTCTTGATCCCCATTTTACAGATGAGGTAACTGAGACCCAGAGAATTGAAGTGACTTACCCGAGGTCCCACAATAGACAAGTGGCGGAGCTGGGAGTAGAACAAATGACCTTCTGACTTCCAGGTCCATGCTCTATCCGCTACGCCATGGTTCCTCTAGCAAAGCATTTGTTTCTTTTATGGTACTTGCTAAGCGCTTACTATGCGTCAAATACTGTTCTAAGCACTGGGGAAGTTAGGAACTAATTAGGTTGGACACAGTCCATGTTCCACATGGAGCTCGGTCTAAAGTAGGAGGGAGAAGAGGTATTGAATCCCCATTTTACGGTTGAGGGAACTGAGGCACAGAGAAGGTAAGTGGCTTGTCCGACCTCACACGGCAAGCAACTGTCAGAGCAGGGATTAGAACCCAGGTTCCCTGACTCCCAGATCCGTGGACTTTCCACTAAGCCACACTCCTTCTCTGTAAGTGTTCAATAAATATCCCTTATCGATTGGGTGGCTATTGTGGAATCAATCATTCTGAGAGAAAAGTTGGCTAATCTGGCAGGCACTAGCTAGAGACATTAAATTCAGGTAATAAGCTCCTTCTCTAGACCAGAAACTCATTTTGGCCAGGGAATGTGTCTACCAATTCAGTCGTAGCATGCTCTCCCAAGTGCTCTGTACAGTGCACTGCACAAATTAAGCACTCAATAAGTACCCCAACTGACTGGGTGGCTATTTTGGTACGATTCATTCCAAGAGAAAAGGTGAAAAGGAGCTAGAGACATTAGCCAAGGGTTAAATTAGGGTTATAAACTCATTCTCTAGACTGAAAGCTTGCTGTGGGCCGGGAACGTGCCTACCAACTCTGTTGTATCCTACTTTCCCAAGCATTTAGTAATAATGTTGGTATTAAGCGCTTACTATGTGAACAGCACTGTTCTAAGCGCTGGGGTAGATGCAGCGTAATCAGGTTGTCCCCCGTGAGGCTCACAGTCGTAATCCCCATTTTACAGATGAGGGAGCCGAGGCACAGAGAATTTAAGTGACTTGCCACACAGGTGACAAGTGGCAGAGCGGGGATTCGAACCCATGATCTCTGACTCCCAAGCCCGGGCTCTTTCCACTGAGCCACGCTGCTTCTCCAGTACAGTGCTCTGCACGCAGTAAGCGCTCAATAAATACGATTGAATGAATGAAATATCAACATCAAATTTTAGAAGATGTAGCGAGGAGGCCCCACTGAGTTGGATTCAATAAGCTCAAATTCACAGGCTGCACTTGCAGGTTTATAGTATCGACATTATTGAGTAATGATATATTGGGGAAAATGGAAGACAATGAAACACCAGAATGCTGAGTATAATGCAACTTATTTTCCAATAGATATTTTATTATTCTAAGAATTTCCTTTGAATTTGTTTTTGTTTTTTTTTCTCTCTGCCTCTATTGGTCATAAAAAAACATATGGAGATCGTACGGTTTGGGCATGGAAACGCTGTCTCGATTTCAGTTCTAGGGTTTCACAACATCAGTGACGTTCTCAATATTTGTCTTTGGACACTTCCTGCGTGCAGAACACTGTACTAAGCACTGTGGGAAGTACAATATGATAGCACCGGTAGTCACAGTCCCAGCTCAAAGAGAGTCAACGGTCTTCAGGGGGTTGTTATAGTGATATTCATCAAATGATAGTTGTTCGAGAGTCTCCACATCATTTGAAGATATTCAATAGCATTTATTCAATAGTATTTATTGAGCGCTTACATATTTGATTCTTGGCAGCTCACTGTGAGCAGGGAAAGTGTTTTTACCAACTTTGTCGTAGAGTACTCCCTCAAGCGTTTAGTACAGTGCTCTGGACACGGTATGCCCTCAATAAATAGGGGTGGTTGCTTTACAGTTCTAAGTTACTGACGAGGTACCTCACTAGGATTTAGGCGGGGTTGACCCCAGGTTGGCTGACCTAAGTCCTCGCCAAAGGAACGGCACATGTGCCGTGGCAAAGGTGACGATGTTTAAGTAGCCGGGGATGGGTGGAAATGGTCAAATGAGGTTTCTGTAACCCGCCAGTGGATACTAAGCCTGTGCAGTGGACGATGTGGGCAGAGAAGCAAGTGACCAACCGCTTATGACAATAAGCTCTCGATACACATGATCGACTGAATGAATGCTTCAGTTTGTGAGAGGAACTCATTCATTCAATAGTATTCATTGAGCGCTTACTATGTGCAGAGCGCTGTACTAAGCGCTTGGAATGTACAAGTCGGCAACAGATAGAGACAGTCCCTGCCCTCTGACGGGCTCAAGGTCTGATCGGGGGAGACGGGCAGACGAGAACGATGGCAATGAATAGAGTCGAGGGGAAGAACATCTCATAAAAACAATGGCAAACAAAGAGAATCAGGGTGATCCGGCCATGGGTGTGAGATAATAATTATGATAATAATAGTATCTAAGCGCTTACTATATGCCAAGCACTGTTCTAAACGCTGGAGTAGATCCAAGTTAATCAAGTTGGACACAGTCCCCGTCCCACGTGGGGCTCACGGTCTTATCCCCATTTTACGGATGAGGTACCTGAGGCCAGAGAAGGGAAGCGACTTATCCAACGTCACGCAGAAGACGTGTGGTAAAATGTGAGCCTGACTGTAAGGCAGGAGCTTTTGGGCTTCAGAGGATGTGGCTACCAACTCTATTGTATTGTAACTATCCCAAATGCTTAGTACAGTGCGCAGAAGGCACTCAATAAGTACCACTGATTGATTTAGGGATGTTTTGGGCCATGCGGAGAAGGTTGATTGGTTTAGGGGAAAAAGTCGTCTTCTGGGACAGTCATCACTTGTATTTATTGAGCACTTACGGTGTGCACTGAACTAAGCAGTAGGGAGAGTAATATATATTACAATAAACAGACACATTCCCTGCCCACAAGGAGCTTACAGCCTAGAGGAGGAGACAGACATTAATATAAAAAAATGACAGATCCATATCCATATTTATAAGCACCGGACATAAGTTCTGTGGGGCCGGGAGAGTGGATAAAGTCAGGGTGACGCAGGAGGGAATGGGAGAAGAATAATAATGCTGGTATTTGTTAAGCGCTTACTATGTGCAGAGCACTGTTCCAAGCGCTGGGGTAGATACGGGATAATCAGGTCGTCCCACGTGAGGCTCACGGTTAATCCCCATTTTACGACGAGGGAACTGAGGCACAGAGAAGTGAAGTGACTTGCCCACAGTCACACAGCTGACAAGTGGCAGAGCGGGGATTTGAACTCATGAACTCTGACTCCCAAGCCCGGACTCTAAAGGAGGGCCTTGACAGGGAAGGGCTTTTGGAGGAGAAAGGCCTCAGGAGTAGGTACAAGATAATCAGTTTGGATGCAGTCCTTGCCCCAGATGGAGCTCACTGTCTTGATCCCCATTTTACAGCTGAGGTAATAATAATAATGACGGCATTGGTTAAGCGCTTACTATGTGCCAAGCACTGTTCTAAGCGCCGGAACTGAGGCCCAGAGCGTGGTGAGAGTGTTACTCCGTTTTGTATTATTCAACCCCGGGAGCATCAAGGCAAAAGTGACTCCACCTTGTATTCTATAACACCAGGAGCAACAAGGTCAAAGGACGATTTAAAGGAGGAACTGTATTATTTCTCTGGGGAGTTTGGAGGAGCAGAACCGAATTGTCTTGCTGAGGGCTTAAGGAGGGGCTACATTGATTTGCTGGGTAGGGAAAGAACTGCCAGATGGGGCTAGGTCCCTGGGGGAATAAGCCAGGGGCGAGCAGTCACCTTCCTCTCTGGCTTACCAGGCAACGGGCTAATGAGCAGAAGCCAGCGGGCAATCCTGAGCAGCCCTGCTGCTGCAATCCCCTGAGAACAATGGATAAAAGGTGGAAAGAACTGGGCCGCTTTTCCCGGCCCCGGCATGGAACCACCTGAGCCATCCAATAAGACGTCTCCGGCTGCCACGGCCCAGCACCTGAGACTCGAACCGGGACGACGACGAGGTGCGGGCCCTCTGACTCCTTGAAACTCCTCCAACGTGGGATCGCCTTCACCAAGACTTGGGGAAAACCGGGACGATGACGAGTTGTGGGCGGCCCAAGTCCTTGAAACTATCATCTCCGCCAAGACTTGGGGCAAGGCAGTTGGATTGGTAACTATAGGTGTTTTGGTTTGTGTGTGCGGGGGGGGGGGTGTGCAAATGTGCCCAACTCCCGTTTTAGTTTAAAATAAAGCTTTCCACTGCAACGGCCTGGGCTTCATGGAAGTGGAAGCGGGAGCCGGGGACGACCTCGAGAGGGGCGGGGCCGGAGGAGGCCTGGCAGCCGTTCCCTGGAAGTGTCTTGGCCCCGGCCTGGATCGCCTCGCTGCAGAACGTGCCAGAGCTCCTAGGAGGACCACCTATATCTGGCCAAGATCCGAAAAGGGAACCACCATTACATCCCCCAAACCCAGTCCTCGGCTCATGGCAGCGGGAGAGGAGGAGGACGCCAGAAAATCAAAGCGTCTATCAGGAAATAAACTGAAACCTCAGTATCCTGGCACCTTCTGACGAGCAATAACTAAGGTTAGTTCCCACCCTGCTTGTCTCTAATAACTTCTCGAGTTACACGGAACCGAACATCATAGGGGAGAAAAGTAACTCCCTTCATGTCCATCCAAAAATCACGTTTGAGGAATGAATTACACTCATCGTTATCATCAAAACTGGTTCGTCTGTGTCAAAATCATGAGGTTCCACTTTTTGAAACCATCTGGCAGTTGATACCCCTTCGAGAGAGCTTGTGTGTTGGGGTAAAGGGCAGAATTGGGAAGTTATACATCTCGGTTTGTTCGCACGCTTTGGTAAATCAGTTCCGATTGGACTATTTGCAGTGACATTTTAGAGGGAAATGGTAAGTGAGAAGATTTTTATTTTTTTTTAAAGAGAAGAGAGGCTCCAGAAATATGAGAATATCAACATCAGAAAACCATTCTGCCATAATGAATCTATTCCAAGAGTTGGTGTAAACCGTCTAGATTTTTAATGAAAAGTACAGGACATGGATAATGACAAATGAAGGAAATTCACATTACCGACTACCAAAAATGTTTCCCATTCATAAAAAGTGCTAAAAAGTAAATATTAATGAATATCGATATGTTCATTTTTTTTTAAGGAGCAGAACCTATAATAGGAATTTTCTTCCAAGAAATCAGCACAATCAAAGCTGCCCGCGAGATGAAATTCACTAACCTGACTTAGTTTCCTTTGTTCTTGTATGGCTTCCTGAATTGCCCGAGAGATCGCGTCTTGATCTCTGGTATGCTCACTCTTCCACAACTCCCTTTCTTCCGCATGAACTTTTTCCAGATTTCTTCTTTCCTCTTCCACTGCTTGTAATACGGTATTTTTCATGATTTCTTTCTCAATCTATAAAATAAAGACAAAACCAAATCCCCTTAGGACAACTACTGGATGAAGAGAATGAGTAGTCTTGAAGTGGACACACTCTGCCTAATCTCTACTTGGTTCCAAACTGTAAATTTCTAATGCAATCATCCATCCATTCTTTCATTCAATCGTATTTATTGAGCGCCAATTGTGTGCAGAGCACTGTACTAAGCGCTTGGAAAGTACAATTCACAATAGAGACAATCCCTGCCCACATGGGCTTACAGTCTAGAAAGGGGAGATAGACAGCAAAACAAACAGGCATCAATATAAATAGAATTATAGATATTTACATATATACACAAGGGTTGTGGGGAGGGGGGGAAGGGGGTTGAGGAAAGGGAGCGAGTCAAGGCGACGCGGAGAAGAGGGAGAGATGAGGAAAAGGGGGGCTTAGTCTGGGAAGGCCTCCCGGAGGAGGTGAGCCTTCCCCAAGGCTTTGAAGGGGGGAAGTGGGATTGTCAGCGTTCTAGCCGATTGCATCTAATCCACAGTTTCCTGGCCTTATTCACCAATTCTGTTTTATTAAACTCTCCTAAGCACTTAGGACAGTGCCGTGCACTTTGTATGCGCTCGATAAATACCACTGTTCGATTGACCTGCAAACTGTGGGCACCGTGGGAATCGTAGGAAGAGATCAAGGATAATCTTCGAATATCAGACACCAGCCTCTCTTCCTCATGACGCAAGCAGCACAAGGGTGTGGAAAGAGGGAGCCTGCTTTGCACACAAGTAGACTATATTACAGGAGGCAGAGTATTTTTTAAATGAATTGTCCTCCACTTTAGGAATTCTTCTTCCGCCTCTCTATCTGTTACATCTGATTATGGGCCATTCCTAGGACTTGCAGGAAAGACCACCTCCACCAAGACCACTTTTCCAGACCATTTCCCATCTCCTCCTAAAGGCCTTCCTCAAATTAAGCCCTCTTTTCCTGAGCTCCCTTTCCCTTCTGTGCCATCTGTGTACTTGGATCTGTGACCTTAGGGCATTTGTTTCATTCATTAATTCATTCAATCGTATTTATTGAGTGCTTACCGTGTGCGGAGTACTGTACTAAGCACTTGGGAGAGTACAGTATAGTAACAGAGAGTCACATTTCCTGCCCACAACGGGCTTACAGTCTAGAGTGATATTTGTCAAACCCTCAACCCCACAGCCCTTATGAACTCATCTTTAGATTATATATTATAAATTATTTATTTATATTACACTCTGTCTTCCGCTCTAGACTGAAAGCTCACCGTGGGCTCTGCAAAAAGTCAGCACTCAATAAATACCACTGATAGACTGACTGACCAATGGAAGGGCAGAAGGAGATTAGCCTTGGCAAACATGATGTTCATTAACTTTCAAAAACCTGGAGAGCTCTGTGATTGTAAAAACTATGAAATGTAATGTAATGATGCCCAGAAGAGCAGGCTACAGACAGTTAGTCAGCAGAGGTCCTTTGGGGCTTGTTGACCAGCACAGATTAATTAATTAATTTATCGTTCCTTTAGACTGCAAGCTTGTGGGCAGGGAAACTCTCTTCTGACTCTGTTATAGTGTACTCTCCCAAGCATTTATTTGAAAACATTAGAATTTGACTTTAGTAGTTTCTATAAAAGACTGTTGAGCATGCAAACATATAAATGTATATATACACACACAAAACATATATATATATACACACACACTTAAGATACATGTAGAAATATGTACACACAAATATATATACACACTTATATTCATAGAGCCACATAGATGTAGAAATACATATTTCTACATTTCTACATCTATGTGTCTCTATGAATATGTGTGCACATATTTCTACATGTATCTAAGTGTGTGTGTTTAAGTGTGTGTGTGTGTGTGTATAGAAATATATACACACATATATATACACATATTCATAGAGACACATAGATGTAGAAATATATATTTCATATATATATACACAAATATATATATACACTTACATACGCGTGTATGTATAATATATATGATATATATATATATAAAATGATGGTATTTGTTAAGCACTTACTATGTCCCAAGCACTGTTCTAAGCACTGGAGATATGAATATATATATATATATATATATATATAGAAACACACATCATATTGTTGTTGGGCAGGGATTGTCTCTATCTGTAGCCCGAATTGTACAATCCAAGCACTTAGTCCAGTGTTCTGCACACAGTAAGCACTCAATTAATATGACTGAATGAATGAATCTATCTATATATCATTTCTTGAGGCATAACCGAGGTCACTGTCCTTCAGGTAAGAGGTGGATGTGCTGGATATTATGAATCAATAATATTTATTGAGCACTTACTATGTGCAGCGCACTGTACTAAGTGCTTGACAAAGTACAATATACCAGAATTAGCAGACAGTTTTCCTGCCCGTAACCAGTAAACAGTCTAGAGGGGAAGATGGGCTTCATTATGAAAAAATAAGTAATTTATAATATAAAATTTAAAGCTACGTCCATAGGCGCTGTGGGGTTGGGGGTGAGGTGAATATTAAGTGTCCAGAGGTGACAGATTAAAGTGCATAGATTTTGCAGATGGGAAAGAGAACCTAAGAGAGGGTTTAACCGGGTAAGGCCTCTTTGAAGAGACATGAATTTAAAAAGACTTTGAAGGTGGAGAGAGTGGTAGTTTGGCATATAGGGAAGGGGAGGGAGTTCCAGGATAGGTAGAGTGCAGAAGCAGCACGGCTTAACGGAAAAAGCCCGGGCTTGGGAGTCAGAGGTCGTGGGTTCTAATCCCAGCTCCTCCACTTATCAGCTGGGTGACTTTGGGCAAATCACTTCACTTCTCTGTGCCTCAGTTATCTCATCTGAAAAACGGGGATGAAGACCGTGAGCCCCACGTGGGACAACCTGATGACCTTGTATCTTCCTCCAGTGCTTAGAACAGTGCTTGGCACATGGTAAGCGCTCAACAAATGCCATTGTCATTATTATAAGGGAAAGTAGTCAGCAGGGAGATAGATGAAATTGGGGCACAGAGAGCAAGCTGGTACCAGAGGAGCACAATATGTGGCCTGGGCTGGAGTAGGAGATTAGTGAAGTGAGGTAGGGTGGGGTGAGCTGATTTACCGCTTTAAAGCCGATGGTCCAGAGTTTCTTTTCGACGCCGAGGTGGATGGGCAACCGTTGAAGGTTACTGAGGAGACATTTGACAAGAGACTTTTGGGGCCACAGGAGGAAAGTAAAAGAAAAGCGATCGCACTTCATGACAGATACCATAACCACCAAAATAGATTGATTGAAAAATACCTTTACAGCAGTTGATATTGCCTCTTTACTTCTTTCCCTTTCTTCTTCCAAATATTTTTCCAATATTTCCTGCAAATAATCGGTGAATTATAACCATTATTTAGGGAAACGGGCATCATTCCTTTCCAACACTGAGCATTTTAAAGCATTACCTTCTGTTCTTGAGATTGCTGAACCAAAGCTTCTTTTATTTTGTCTTTTAATAGTTCCTTCTCAGAATCCAAAATTTCAAGAAGCCTCTGATGCTATAAGGAAAGATGAATGAGTTATGATTATAGGTCAGAGGCAAGTAATCTACAAATAATGAGAGGAGTTGGGCAAGTCCAATTGCCTAGATTCATTTAACTCCAGGGATTGAAAGCTCGACTAGACAGAATTCTTGGATGTGCATGGCAAGAAGGCAAGAGTTTTTTAATGACAAGAAGAAACTACAGTGCTTCCCCCTAAAGCAACCGAACTCAACTTCTCCTCTCCTCCTCCCTGGGCCCACCAAATACCAATATCCATTTTTCTTTTTTTTTTTTTTGGTATTTGTTAAGCGCTTACTATGTGCCAGGCACTGTACTAAGTGCTGAGGTAGATACAAGTGGGAGACAGTCCCCGTCCCATAGAGTGGGTCCAGTCTTCATCCCCATTTTACAGATGAGGGAACTGAGGTACAGAGAAAGAAAGTGAATCGCCCAAGGTCACACAGCAGAAAATTGGCAGAACAGAGATTAGAACCCAGGTCCTTCTGACTCCCAGGCTCTTGCTCTATCCACTAGGCCATGCTACAATTTGAGAGGTTCTTCCCGGTTCAACCCCAGAAGAAATGGAAGGAAATGAATGGAATTGCCTAGAGGTAGTATTTTTTTTTTTTGGTATTTTTTAAGCGCTTACTACGTGCCAGGCACTGTACTAAGCGGTGAGGTAGGTACAGGCTAATCAGGTTGGACACAGTCCACGTCCCATATGGGGCTCACGGTCTTAGTTCCATTTTAGAAATGAAGGAACTAGGGCCCAGAGGAGTAAGGTGACTTGCTCAAGGTCACATAGTAAACAACTGGCAGAACCGGGATTAGAACCCAGGTCCTCGACTCCTAGACCTGTGCTCTATCCACTAGGCCAGGCTGCTGTTTTAGGAGCAGGGGCACGATACAGAAAGAATAGAGGTCATGGGTTCGACTCCCGGCTCTGCCATTTGTCAGCTGTGTGACTGTGGGCAGGTCACTTCACTTCTCTGTGCCTCAATTACCTCATCTGGAAAATGGGGATTAACTGTGACCCTCACGTGGGACGACCTGTATCTCCCCCAGTGCTTAGAACAGTGCTCTGCACGTAGTAAGCGCTGAACAAATACCAACGTTATTAATAAGTACGTCAAATGTCTGTGGATTAACAGCTCACAGCGAAGACAGTATTTAAATGGACTCAAGACAACTGCCAACTTTGACACACTTTTAGATTGTGAGCCCATTGTTGGACAGGGATTCTCTCTATCTGTTGCCAAATTGAACATTTCAAGAGCTTAGTACAGTGCTCTGCACACAGTAAGCACTCAGTAAATACGATTGAATGAATGAATGAATGAATGAATGAATGAATGAATGACAGAGAACTATCATTCCCATTCTTCATTTTTCTACTACAGCAAAGATACCAGAACTTCAGAGTGTCTTCTCACTAGGGTTTCTACAAAGTGGCCAAGGAACACGGTCCTCAGTGTTAGAGGGCACAGGTGTTAATAATAATAATAATAATGGTATTTGTTAAGTGCTTACTATGTGCCAAGCACTGTCCTAAGCGCTTGGGGCAGATACAAGGTAATCAGGTTGTCTCACTTGGGACTCACTGTCGTAATCCACATTTTACAGATGAGGTTACAGAGGCACAGAGAAGGTAGGAGACTTGCCCAAAGTCACCCAGCTGATGAGTGGCGGAGCTGGGATTAGAACCCACAAACTCGGACTCCCAGGCCTGGGCTCTTTCCACTAAGGCAGGTTGGTTTTTTTAATAGTATTTGTTAAGCCTGTTTTCAGGCAAGCGCTGGAATAGATACAAGCTAATCAGGTTGACAGTCCCTGTCCCACGAAAGGCTCATGGTCTTAATCACCATTTTCCAGATGAGGTAACTGAGGCACAGAGGACTGAAGCAGTGTGGCTCAGTGGGAAGAGCCCGGGCTTGGGAGTCAGAAGCCATGGGTTCGAATCCTGGCTCTGCCACTTGTCAGCTGTGTGACGCTGGGCAAGTTACTGCACTTCTCTGTGCCTCAGTTACCTCATCTGGAAAATGGGGATTAAGACTGTGAGCCTCATTCATTCGATAGTACTTATTGAGGGCTTACTATGTGCAGAGCACTGTACTAAGCGCTTGGAATGGACAAATCGGTAACAGATAGAGACAGTCCCTGCCCTCTGACGGGCTTACGGTCTAATCGGGGGGGATGGACAGACAAGAACGATGGCAATAAATAGAATCGAGGGGATGAACATCTAATTAAAACAATAGTAAATAAATAGAATCAAGGTGATGTACATCTCATTAACAAATAGGGTGATGAAGATAAAGACAGGTGAGCGGACGAGTACAGGGCTGAGGGGAAGGGAGAGGGGGAGGAGCAGAGGGAAAGGGGGGAGAAGAGGGTTTCGCTGCGGAGAGGTGAAGGGGGTGGGTAGAGGGAGCAGAGGGAAAAAGGGGGGAGCTCACTGTGGGAAGGCCTCTTGGAGGAGGTGAGCTTTAAGTAGGGTTTTGAAGAGAGGAAGAGAATCAGTCTGGTGGAGGTGAGGAGGAAGGGCGTTCCAGGACCGCGGGAGGACGTGGCCCGGGGGTCGACGGCGGGATAGACGAGTCCAGGGCACGGTGAGGAGGTGGGCGGCGGAGGAGCGGGGTGGGTGGTAGAAAGAGAGAAGGGAGGAGAGGTAGGAAGGGGCAAGGTGATGTAGACACTTGAAGCCTAGAGTGAGGAGTTTTTGTTTGGAGCGGAGGTCGATAGGCAACCACTGGATGTTTTTAAGTATCTCCCCCCAGCACTTAGAACAGTGCTCTGCATATAGTAAGCGCTTAAAAAATACCAACATTATTAAATGACTTGCCCAAGGTCACACAACAGGCAAGTGGCAGAGTCAGATTAGAATCCATGTCCTCTAACTCCCAGGCCTGTGCTCTTTCCACTAAGCCACATTTTTTTCCCAGTATGCTACAGAATCCAAGGTCAGTCAGGGCTGCACATTTCCACTATTAAAATCATGACACCCTGTGCTGTTGCTTTTAGGAATGGGAAGCAGCGTGGCTCAGTGGAAAGAGCCCGGGCTTCGGAGTCAGAGGTCATGGGTTCGACTCCCGGCTCTGCCACTTGTCGGCTGTGTGACTGCGGGCAAGTCACTTCACTTCTCTGTACCTCAGTGACCTCATCTGAAAAATGGAGATTAAGATTGTGAGCCTCCCGTGGGACAACCTGATGACCCTGTATCTACCCCAGCGCTTAGAACAGTGCTCTGCACAGAGTAAGCGCTTAACAAATACCAACATTATTATTATTATGAATTATTGCTCAACCATCAATGGTATTTATTGAGCACTTACTCTGTGCAGAGCACTGTACTAAGCAATTTGGAGAGGACACTGTAACAATAAACGGACATATTCCCTGTCCGCAATGAGCTGCTTATGATCTAGTGGGGTAGAGGGGCATTCATATAAATAAATAAATTACTGTACTTTACTAAACATGTGGGAGAGTGCAATATAACAGTGTAATAGGCACATTCGCTGTCCACAAACACATGAATAGTAAAGGGGTTTTTCTGGGCCATCAGCTTTAATATCCCCTGTTTAGCAACAAGGCTTTTATTTTGTCATGGAAAGCTAAACAAGAAAATAGATAGTCCTTTTCTTGAGTATTCTCCATTTTTCCACAAGCCTCAAATCTGCACATTTTCCTCAGATCTGCACATTTTTGGCAGACAAGATGCGGCGAATCGAAAAGTATAAAAAAAAGGACCTCCACTCAAATCCTTCTGTAAAGACACAATTATCTACGATAACCCTCGAGTGTTACAGAGATCAGAAAAATTGTGACCTTCTACAACTTTTTCTTATTAGAGTCTGCAACGTTTTTCAGGGACACAAGGCAACAGAATGGGGACTGAATAGCTTTCGTCTAGTTCGATAATCTACCAGTCACCACTGTTTCGCATTATAATCCTTTTTCCTATGTTTTGCAAGAAAATGAAAAAAGTGTGTGAGAGATTTGGTTCTGCCTTCCAAACAAATCCAAACTGTGATCTGTATCTCAAAAAAAAAAAAGAAAGATTATGGTAATTTATTGATGCCATTTACATTTGTCTAGCGAATGATCAAACCTTTCCAAATAATGTACGAATTAGGATAGAGGCTTTAGATCGCTCACAATGCACAAGTACATGGAGATTCACGTGGGATTTCAACGGCTCAAAACCTGAGTTTAATCCAATGTGAGAGAATGAACGTATGAATAGAGAAAACAAAATAAATGATGGGGTTGAGAAATCCAAAATACATTTTCCATATGGGGTACAAATGTTCAATCTGGACTTTTGAGAGGGCTAAACATATGGGAATAAACAATGCTGCATTGAGCACTGAAGATAGATGGAAAACAGGAATCTGAAATAAGGTTTAATGTAATAATATAATTCTCCCCCCTTCTAGACTATAAGCCCGGTGTGGGCAAGGGTTGTCTCACTTTACTGCTGTATTGTACTTTCCAAGCGCTTAGTACAGTGTTCTGCACAGTAAATGCTCAATAAATACGATTGAATGAATGAATAATTATGAAAAATTAATAATAATAATGTTGGTATTTGTTAAGCGCTTACTATGTGCCGAGCACTGTTCTAAGCGCTGGGGTAGACACGGGGGAATCAGGTTGTCCCACGTGAGGCTCACAGTCTTCACCCCCATTTTACAGATGAGGTAACTGAGGCACCGAGAAGTGAAGTGACTTGCCCGAAGTCACATAGCTGACAAGTGGCCGAGCCGGGATTCGAACCCATGACCTCTGACTCCAAAGCCCGGGCTCTTTCCACTGAGCCACGCTGCTTCTCTCCACTGGATAGGCAAACTCCCAAACTGCAAATGGCAAAAGGAAATTCATTCATTCAATCGTATTTATTGAGCGCTTACTGTTTGCCGAACACTGTGTTAAGTGCTTAATAATTAAATAAATTAATTAAAATAAATTTAACCATTTAATAGTAGTAATAGTACTTAGTAAGTGCTTTGGGCGGAGCATTTTACTGTATTAAATGTATAAAAAGCATTACGTGGCTCAGTGGAAAGAGCACGGGCTTTGGAGTCACAGGTCATGAGTTCGAATCCCAGCTCTGCCACTTGTCAGCTGTGTGACTGTGGGCAAGTCACTTGACTTCTCTGTGCCTCAGTTACCTCATCTGTAAAATGGGGATTAAGACTCTGAGCCCCACGTGGGACATCCTGATTCCCCTGTGTCTACCCCAGCGCTTAGAACAGTTCTCGGCACATAGTAAGCGCTTAACAAATACCAACATTATCATTATTAAATGGTCAAGTGGTATATCTGAAGGGAATTACCATATCTTTGCCATATTCAGAATATATCCTGGAAACTCTGAACACAGTACTCGTTAGTTATTTGTTAATACGGCAGTTGAGTCAAGGATTCCATGAATTCACACCAAACGATGAGCATACAGACCATTTAAATAATAATAATAATAATAATAATTATAAATAATTTCGGTATTCATTAAGCTCTTACTATGTGCCAAGCACTGTTCTAAGCACTGGGGAAGATACAAGGTAATCAGTTTGTCCCACCTGGGCGTTCACAGTCTCGATCCCCATTTTTACAGATGAGGTGACTGAGGCCCAGAGAAGTCAAGTGGCCCGCCCAAGGTCATACAGCAGACGAGTGGTGGAGCCGGAATTAGAACTCACGTCCTCTGACGCCCAAGCCTGGGCTCTTTCCACTAAGTCACGCTGCTTCCCCGAAGTGATCGGTCCAAGACAGTGTGAAGAAAAAGAACCAGCTGCTAGGGGCGTTTCAAAAGAAATTTGCCGAACATGGGCTATATCTCCGAAAATCTTAGAAGCGGTGTGGCCTAACGGAAAGAGCACGGGCCTGGGAGTCAGAAGCCCTGGGTCCTAATCCCGGCTCTATCACTTGCCTGCTGTGTGTGACCCTGGGCAAGTCACTTGGCTTTTCTGTGCCTCAGTTCCCTCCTCCGCAAAATGGGGATTCAATACCTAGTCTCCCTCCTACGTAGATCGTGAGCACCACGTGGGACCTGATGATTTTGTAACTGCCCCAGAACATAGTACAGTGCTCGGCACATAGTAAGCGCTTAACAGAAGCCATTATTATTATTATTTACACTATGATAGGGGAGATAAGATGATCAAACAACAACAGCAGCCACAAAAAAAAAAAAAAAAAACACCTTAAGAGAAGCAGCATGGCTCAGTGGAAAGAGCCCGGGCTTGGGAGTCAGAGGTCATAGGCTCGAATCCCGGCTGTGCCACTTGGCAGCTGTGTGACTGTGGGCAAGTCACTTCACTTCTCTGGGCCTCAGTTACCTCATCTGTAAAATGGGGATTAACTGTGTGCCTCATGAGGGGACCACCTGATTACCCTGTATCTACCCCAGCGCTGAGAATAGAGCTCTGCACCTAGTAAGAGCTTAATAAATACCAACATTATTATTATTATAATTAAGAAATGACACAGAGAAAAATTGTAGACATACAACCAGGGCTCAAATGAAAGTAGGTTTGTTTTCAGCAACGTTGACATTAATGGAGGCCCGCCTTCTTTGAATTGAAGAAATGATGTTAATAAACAATAGGCAACAGATAAGAAATTGTACTTAGGGAAAGAAAACAGCACTTCAACCCTCACCCATCAAAGTATACAGTTGAAACCTTTCAAATCGACGATCCTCGGCTCAGGTCCGTGTGAGTGTGGATGACTGCTTGTTATGGGCACGTGGCTTTTCTTGACATGGCAGTCATAAAATCTCACCTCATAACTGTGGTGAGCCGCGCAACGAGTTGCTTTCCAAGTGACTGTTTGCGCTCCCGAGGACAACGAAGAAAAAACTCGCGAAGGAACTAGGGTGCTCTAATTCGGGGCCGGGGCACGGAGGGAGATGTGGCCTTCTCTCTCTGCTCTACCCGGTAACGGGCCCGGACCGAATGACAACTGCCACGTAGAGTCACTGCCGTGACATCTAAGGCAGATAAAAGGCAGTTGCTTTGTAATGGCGGAGAAGGAGAGAGGACGCAGAGAGGGGAAGAAGAGAGGAAGCAACATTTGGAGGAAGCGGCGGGCGGAGGAGGCTTGCGGCATCAGCGCTCCGCTTCGCCAGGAACGTGTCCCAGCCTTCTGCCGCGGGATGGGCAGAACGGTCCCCCTTGACCACCAGACTGGTAGTGGACCCTTGGTGGACTGGAGTGAGTGGGAGTGTGTATGTGTCACTCCTTCGCACGTTGGTAAAAGAAAAATAACGAGTAAAACTTTCCCCAGTACCCTTGGTGGTTGGTAGTTTGGTTCGTCTCTACGAGCCACGGAGGCTCCCCCGATCCAGGAAAGCCCTGACTGGTAAGAGCCGGGGGCTGGTGGTAATACCATCGTCTTCCTAGAAAACAATAGTTCTTCCACAACAGCTGCTTTAAATCGGTCATATTTATTGAGCACCTACTATGTCCAGAACACTGCACGAAGAATTTGGGGGAGTCCAGTATAATAAAATGGATAAAGTCCGCTGCTCACAGCGAGCTTAGAGTCTTGATTCTATTTATTGCTACTGTTCTTGTCTGTCCGTCTCCCCCGATTAGACCGTAAGCCCGTCAAAGGGCAGGGACTGTCTCTATCTGTTACCGATTTGTCCATTCCAAGCGCTTAGTACAGTGCTCTGCACATGGTAAGCGCTCAATAAATACTACTGAATGAATGAAAGAGGTAGACACTAATACAAATAAATATTTTCACTGAGCATTTTGGTTAGTACATGAGAGCAGAGTGAGGAAACGTTCTCCTAGTCATTCAGTCGGTCAACTGTATTTAACGTGCGCTTTCTGTGTGCCGAGCACTGTACCGAGCACTGGGGAGAGGACAATATAACAATAAACCGACACATTTCCTGCCCTCCTAGCAAAGCGCTTCTACCTGATTAGAACACAATGTGTCTGACCCTCTACGCTCACGACGGGCAGGGAACGTGTCTACTCTTCCAAGCGCTTAGAATGGTGTTCTGCACAAAGTAAGCACTCAATTGATACCACGGATCGATTGATTGTCAGGAGAAATAGCCGCGTGCCTGCAGATGCCACCGGGCACAAGACACTACAACAAGGAGATGAGAAAAGTCAAGGATAAAGCCACGGTTACGGGCTTGAGAGAGGGAGAAAAGCGGTGTTTACAGGGATGGGAAAGACACGGGGAGGATAGGGTTTTGGTGGGAAGACGAGGAGCTCGGTTTGGAACATAGTACTAAATCTTTACTTCTAAATCTCATCCACTTTAGTAGTAATGCTCCTCTTCACTCAAGCTCCAATCTCATATGTTAGACTGGGAGATTGGAAAACCAATCTCAAGAAAACAAGAAATGCATCAACAACTCATTACAGAAAATCTGCTAAGCTACTCAGGGTGACTCGTTTGGATCATCACCCTGGAACTTCCTTCCGGCTCAATTCCCAGAGAGGGCAGCAACCTGCAGAACTCATGTCCAAGAGGTGCTCTTCCCCCATTCATTTATAAGAATGATTATAGTACCCGTTAAGCGATTACTAAGTGCCAAGCATTGTTCTAAATACTGGGGTAGATACTCCCTACTGAGAGCTCACCTCCTCCAAGAGGCCTTCCCAGACAGAGCTTCCCCTTTTTCCTCTGCTCCCTCTGCTGCCTCTCTGCCCCCCCTTCACCTCCCCTCAGCTAAGCCCCCTTTTCCCCCCTCTCCCTCTGCTCCTCCCTCTCTCCCTTCCCCTCCCCTCAGCACTGGGCTCATTTGCTCATTTGTAAATATTTTTATTACCCTATTTATTTTGTTCATGAGATGTACATCACCCTGATTCTATTTATTGCTACTGTCCGTCTCTCTCCCCCGATTAGACTGTAAGCCCATCGGTGGGCAGGGATTGTGTCTATCTGTTACCGAATTGTGCATTCCAAGCGCTCAGTACAGTGTTCTGCACATAGTAAGCGCCCAATAAATACTATTGAATGAATGAATGAATACAAGTTGATCAAGTTGGACACAGTCCCTGTCCCACATGATGCTCACACTCTTAATCTCCATTTACCAGATAAGGAAACTGAGGCCCAGAGAAGTTGAGTCACTTCAAGAGGGTCACACAGTAAACGTGGCGGAGTCAGGATTAGAACCCAGGTCCTTCCCACTCCCAGGTCCCTGCTCTATCCATTGAGCCACACTCCTTCACCAGGTTATTCAACTCCTCCGTGCACTTCTGATCCACCTATACAAAGATCTATCCTCAACCTCCCACAATAATTTTGTACCGAATTTCCATAACCTACTATTTAAGCACTAACATATCCTTTTTTCCTTCGTCCTCCTTTTGGTAGATTATTTAAGTTCTGGTTCCACATGCTAGACTTGTAAGGTTTTGGGGGATAGAGGTCATGCTGACTATACTGCACTCTCCCAAGTGCTTAGAACTATACACAATCACCGTTCAATATATCAATCAATCTATGGTATTTATTGAGCACACATTATGGGCAGAGCATTGAACTTAGCACTTGGGAGAGTACATTTCAACAGAATTAATAATGTTGGTATTTGTTAAGCGCTTACTATGTGCCGAGCACTGTTCTAAGCGCTGGGGGAGATACGGGGTAATCAGGCTGTCCCACGTGAGGCTCACAGTCTTAATCATTTTACAGATGAGTTAACTGAGGTACAGAGAAGTGAAGTGACTCGCCCACAGTCACACAGCTGACAAGCGGCAGAGCCGGCATTCGAACCCACGACCTCTGACTCCCAGGCCCATGCTCTTTCCACTGAGCCATGGACATATTCCATGCCCATAATGAATATAAACTACTGATAGATTGACAGGCTGACTGAGCTTCTGGAAATAGCTGCGACTGTGGAGGAGCATGGAAATCCACCGGAATGGCATTTGTGTAGAAATCTACACCCAGAAAGGGAACAAACCAGCAGATGATTACCTAAGTTCAACAGAGAGAAGCAGCATGGGCTCGTGGAAAGAGCAGGAGCTTGGGATTCAGAGGACCTGGATAGAAATCTCAGCCCCACCATCTGTCTGCTGTGTGACTTTGGGCGAGTCGCTTAACTTCTCTGTGCCTCAGTTACCTCATCTGTAAAATGGGGATTAAGACCTTGAGACCCGGGTGGAACACGGACTATCTCCAACCTTATTACCTTGCATCTAAGCAGCGTGGCTGTAGAAGCAGTGTGGCTTCGAGGAAAGAACCCGGGCTTTGGAGTCAGAGGAATGGATTCTAATCCCGGTTCCGTCACTTTTCTGCTGTGTGACCTTGGGCGAGTCACTTAACTTCTCTGTGCCTCAGTTCCCTCATCTGTAAAATGGGGATGAAGACTGTGAGCCCCAAGGGACACAAAGCAACCACTTAATACCATAAATTTTTTTTTTTAAATGCCTCAGTTACCTCATCTGTACAAATGGGGATTAAGTCTGTGAGCCCCAAGTGGGACATGGACTAAATCCAATATGATTAGATTGTATCTACCCCAGCACTTAGAACAATGCCTGGCACAAAGCAGCTACTCTCCTACTACAACCCAACCCACACACTTCACTCCTCTAATGCTAACCTTCTCACTGTGCCTCCATCTTGGCTATCTCGCCGCCGACCTCTCGCCCACATCCTACCTCTGGATGGAGTGACTTCTCTGCTCATATCAGACAAACAATTGCTCTCCCCCACTTCAGAGCCTCCAAGAAACCTTCCCTGACTAAGCTCTCCTCTTCTCCCACTCCCTTCTGCCTCACCCTGACCTGCTCCTTTCATTCATCCTCCCTCCCTGCCCCACAGCACTTATAATAATAATGATGTTGGTATTTGTTAAGCGCTTACTATGTGCCGAGAACTGTTCTAAGCGCTGGGGTAGACACAGGGGAATCAGGTCGTCCCACGTGGGGCTCACAGTCTTAATCCCCATTTTACAGATGAGGGAACCGAGGCACCGAGAAGTTAAGTGACTCGCCCAAAGTCACACAGCTGACAAGTGGCCGAGCCGGGATTCGAACCCATGACCTCTGACTCCAAAGCCCGTGCTCTTTCCACTGAGCCACGCTGCTTTGTATATATCTGTTATTTATTTATGTATGCATATTAATGTCCATCTCCCTTTTTAGACTATGAGCTTGTTGTGGGTAGGACTAGTGTCTGTTGTTGCATTATACTCTCCCAAGCTCTTAGTAGAGTGATTTGCACATGGTAAGTGCTCAATAAATACAATTAAATGAATGATTAGCAACCATCTTCTGATTCCCAGGCCTGTGCACTATCCACTGGGCCACGCACACCATAAAATAATTTTTAAAAGGAAATGATAAAAAGGCCCTCTCAGTGGCCTCCTTTTTGGTCTTCGGTGTACCTTCTCTCCGACGATGTTCCAAGTAGCCCCAGTCATCTTAGTTGGCTTCTTGCTTTTGATATATTGGAAGGATTTTTTGTTATTACATTTGGCATTCCTTGTAAAGTGCTCTTCAATTTCATTCTTGGCCCAACCTAATTTCCTGTTTGCGTCTGACCTGCCACTCTTTGTGAACTTTCCTATTCTCCTCATTTCTGTTCTCTCATCAAAACACTCCCTTGGACTTTGTTTCAAAGATCCCAAACTTTCCTAGTTCTCATCCTATCGCATTCTTTCCCAGTCTCTCTTTCGGAATCATTCTTCACTCATTCAAACGGTGGCATTCACGGAGTTCCTGCCGACACGAATCGTGGTGTTCGATAAGCGCTTACTCTATGCCGAGTGCTATACTATACTGCTGGGGTAGACAATCGGGTAGGACAACCGTCCCTGTCCCGTATGGGGCTCACACCCTAAATAGGTGGAAGGACGGGTGTTAATAATAATAATAATGTCGCTATTTGTTAAGCGCTTACTATGGGCCGAGCCCTGTTCTAAGCGCTGGGGTAGACAGAGGGGAATCAGGTCGTCCCACGTGGGGCTCACAGTCTTAATCCCCATTTTGCAGATGAGGTCACGGAGGCACCGAGAAGCGAAGTGACTCGCCCACGGTCACACAGCTGACAAGTGGCCGAGCCGGCATTCGAACCCATGACCTCTGACTCCAAAGCCCGTGCTCTTTCCACTGAGCCACGCCATTTTCTGGATGAGGAAGCCAAGCCATGGAAAGGTTAAGTGAGTTGTCTAAAGTCATTAGACACCAGATCCTCGAGCCCTCTTCTAATTAATGTTGCTATTTGTTAAGTGCTTACTATGTGCAGAGCACTGTTCTAAGCGCTGGGGGAGATACAGGGTAATCAGGTTGTCCCACGTGAGGCTCACAGTCTTAACTCCCATTTTCCAGATGAGGTAACTGAGGCACAGAGAAGCGAAGTGACTCGCCCACAGTCACACAGCTGACAGGTGGCAGAGCCGGGATTTGAACCCATGACCTCTGACTCCCGAGCCCGGGCTCTTTCCACTGAGCCACGCTGCTTCCCTAAGCAAACGGGAGCATATGACGGAAAGAAAACACATCCCCTGCCCTCAAGGACAGTCTTTTCTTGTCTTATGCCGTCGAGTCGTCTCCGACCCATAGCGACACCATCTCTGCCTGGACGCCCCGCCTCCATCTGCAATCGTGCTGGTAGTGGATCCATGGGGTTTTCTTGCTAAAAGTACAGAGGTGGTTGGTTTACCACTGCCTCCTTCCGCGTAGTGAACTTGAGTCTCCCCCCTCGACTCTCTCCCTCGCCTCTGCTGCCCAGCACGGGTGAGTTTTGGCTTGTGGCCGACGGCCTGCCACTCGCTACCCACGCCCCGAGCTAGGAATGGAACGGACAGGCCTCTGCTTCACTCTTCCTTCCGTAGTCAAGACTGGTACTAGAAACTCTCCAGGTGCCACCCCGAGAGGAATCAAGGAGGGTTCAATCTAGTCAACGGCCCTCAAAATATATGTCTGGCTTTAAATTCACTCTCTGAAGGGACATAACTGCTTTCACACCTTCCGAGGACATTGTCTAAATCAATACCCCAATGGTGCGTTTTTCCCTGCTTTCCAGCTTCGTACTTCACCAAGCCATCTCAACTTGTATGTCCCATCAACGCCGATCCATAATACAACAGAAACCGTACTCTACCACATCCTTCAGACTCTTGTCTACCTTCTCACTTACCGTCATTAGCATAACCACCCCATACATTTCAAACCGCGATGGGATCTTTGACTTCTTTCTTATTTTCCCTGAATTTCAATCATCGGTTACCGTGACCCACCAAAGCTCCCCCAGGAATATTCCATAACTCCATCCTCTCTCTCCTATCACATCCTCTCACAATACAGAATCACTTTTCTCAATGACTTCTTCCTTTTCTAGGCTACCTAAAGGTGATAACATGCACTGCAACTCCCAAAATGCTAAACCACTTGACTTCCATTCCTCAAAATCTTTCAGTGGTCTCCCCTCGCCGTATATCATCAGAATGGGTGGAAGATCTTCTGGGTGCAAAGCACTGTATTATGATCTTTGGAGCATATGGGCAGAGGAAAAGGAATTGTTTCTTCCTTTGAGGAGCCTGCGACGCTATAGAGATGACAGGAAAACCACATCTCTAAAAACCAGACAGACCTACTGAAAATCGTCATACTAATCATTAGCACTCGAACACCAGAAGAGTGAAGGGTAGTGGAATAGGCACTTGGGAAAAAATGAGAACTCAATCAATAAATCAGTTGCATTTATTGAGTGCTTACTCTATGCAGAGCACTGTTCTAAGCTTTTGGAAGAAGACAATACAATACAATTAGCAGACACATTCCCTGCCCATAATGTGCTTACAATTTAGAGGGGGAGACGGGAGTGTATATCAATAAATAATTATATTTAGTTTAAAAATATGTACATAAGTGTACTGGGGTTGGGGTGGGGTGAATATCAAGTGTCTCTTGCTCTCAAAATCTAATGGGAGGATCGGGTAATGATGATAATAATATAACAATAAAATTATTATTATTACTATTATGGTATTTTTTAAGAACTTACTGTGCACAAGACAAGGTAGATATCTTTATTCAAACTCCCTTCCAGCCTCGCAGCACTTCTGTACAGATCTGTAGTTTATTATTTTATAATAATGTCTGTTTCCCCACCTAGACTGTAAGCACTTCGTGGGCAGGGAATGTGTCTGTTTATTGTTATATTATACTCTCCCAAGCTCTCAGTACAGTGCCCTGCACACGGCAAGCGCTCAAAAAATACGACTGACTGCCTAGAGAGACGATAAACAGGTCGGACACAGTCCCTGTCTCCCATGGAGCTCACAGTCTACCGAAGCAGCGTGGCTCAGTGGAAAGAGCACAGGCTGGGGGGGTCAGAGGTCATGGGTTCAAATCCCAGCTCTGCCCCTTGTCAGCTGTGAGACTTTGGGCAAGTCACTTCACTTCTCTGTGCCTCAGTTACTCCATCTGTAAAAAGGGCATTAAGACTGTGAGCCCCACATGGGACAATCTGAGCACCCTGTATCCTCCCCAGCGCTTAGAACAGTGCTTTGCACATAGTGCTTAACAAATGCCATCATTATCATAAAGGGGAGATGAAGATACACAGTGACTTAGCCAAGATCACATAACAGACAAGTGGCAGAGCAAAATTAGAACCCAGGTCCGCGGACTCTTATGCTCTGGATCTTTCCACTAAGCTATGCTGCTTCTTCATAGTATATACAGGCTGACTCCGATTTGTGTTTTAGAGAGAGGAGGAGGAGAAGGAAAAGGGGAAATGTAGATGCATGAGTCATTAAATAATAGCCTACGTAAGACAATTTGTAGAGAAGCGTCCCACTAAGCAAGTTTGCAGAGGCCACAGATTTGCTGAGGTGGTAGTCAGGAGGGAGATGACAAAATTAATCCATCCTTTGAGAATGGGAAAAACTCTGGGCTGGTGGATTTTGAAGAGGGAGGGAGTTCCAGAGGGAAGACAGAAAGTAGGTGTTGGTTGCCGGGAGGGCCAAGGATGAGATAAAGTGAGATTAACTTGAGAGGAACAAAGAGCGTGAGCTGGAGGGTAATGGGAGGAGATTTTGATAAATAGGATGGAGCTGATGAAATGCCTTAAAGTGAATGATCAGGGGTTTCTGCTTGCTGCAGAGTGCCACGGAGAGCAGTGAAGGGGTTTGAGACACATGAAGAACATTTTAGAAAAATAACCCGGGCAGCGGAATGCTAATAATAATAACAGTTGTAAGAGTGGCATTTTTCAAGTGCTTACTCTGTGCCAGGCACTGTAATAATAATGATGGCATTTCTTATGTGCTCACTATGTGCCGAGCACCGTACTAAGCTCTGGGGTAGATAAAAGATAACTGGGTTGGACATTGTCCCTGTTCCACATGGGACTCACAGTCTGAATCCCCATTTTACAGATGTGGTAATTGAGGCCTTTAGAAGCAAAGTGACTTGCCCAAGGTCACAAAGCAGACAACTGAGGAAGCAGGGATCAGAAACCACAATAAAACATGTTAAAATACAGATGGAGAATGGGAGAAACTGGAGGCTGAAAAGGCAGATGCCGTAGTTAAGTCTAGTGGAAAGGGCACGGGCCTGGGAGTCAGAGGACCTGGGTTCAAATCACAGCCCAGCCATTTATCTGCTCTGTGACCTTAGGCAAGTCACTTCACTTCTAAAGGCCTCAGTTTCCTCAACTTTGCAATGGGGATTAAATCCAACAACCTCTTCCTTAAACTGTGACCCCGATGTGGGACAGGGATAGTGTCCAACCTGAGTGACCTGTACCTACCCCAGCGCTTACAACAGTGTTTGACACATAGCAAGCACTTAACAAATACCCTCAAAAAAAAAAAAAGGCAGGACACAAAAATTTCCTGGACCAAAGTGCCGGCCATTTGGATAGACTGGAAAAAGAGGATCCTGGACATGTTGAATATGAAAAGAAATGTACACGCTAAGCAAGGCCATTGGGAAACAACTTATCGGCCATCCCTCTAGACTGTCACCTCATTGCGGATAGGGAATGTGTCTACCGACTCTGTTATTTTGTACTCTCCAAAGAGCTTAGTACAGTGCTCTGCACACAGTAAGCGCTCAATAAATACCACTGATTGACTGAGCAATTTCCAAGTTCTCCACCCATTGGCTCTCTGCTATCTAATTCCTCCCTCTCACTGCCATTATATACTGGGGGGGTCACATAACTTCCAGTGGTGATCAGTTTCTTCACTTAATGCCACACAATTTATCTCTTTTCCGTATCATCTATGCAATTAATGATTGCGGTAGTTGCTAAGTGCTTATTATGTGCCAGGCAGTGTATTAAACACTGGGGTGAATACAAGTAAATTGGATTGGACATATTCCCTCTCCTATGCGGGGTTCACAGGCTCAATCCCCATTTTACAGATGAGGTCACTGAGGCCCAGAGAAGTGAAGTGACTTGCCCAAGGTCACGCAAGAGCAAGAGGTGGAGCTGGGAAGAGAACCCACGACCTTCTGATTTTCAAGCCTCTATTCTCTCCACTACATAATGCTGCTTTTCCAATTAAATCCGTACCCTCAAGCTCTTGATATTCATTCCACCCTCAGCCCCACAGGACTTATATACACTTTCTTATTCTCTCCCATTTACCTTATCGATAATTCATCTGAATGTCCGTCTCCCCATCTTTACTGCGAGCTACTTGTGGGAAGAGATTGGTCTACCAAACACAATCGTATTGTGTTCTCCCACTTATCAGTCAATCAGTGGCATTTAGTGAGGGCTAAGTGAGGCAGAGCACTGTAGTAAGCGCTTAGAAGAGTACAGTACAACAAGGTTGACAGATTGGACCCAGTCTCTGTCCCTCATGGGGCACATAGGATTAAACAAATGAGGTAAATGAGGCACAGAGAAGTGATGCGACTTGCTCAAGGTCACGCAGCAGAGAAGTGACTGAGCTGGGATTAGAATTCGGGTCCTTCCGATTCCCAGGCCCTGGCTCTATTCTCTCAGCCAGGCTGTTCTTCTACTTCTTTTACCATAATACAACCCCAATACCAATGTTCCCTCCCCACAGTCAAGCGCTTAGTACACAGATCCACAGGCCCCCTCCTACCTCTCCTCCCTTCTCTCTTTCCACCGCCCACCCCGCACGCTCCGCTCCTCCGCCGCCCACCTCAACGTCCCTCGGTCTCGCCCGTCCTGCCGTCGACCCCCGGGCCGCGTCCTCCCGCGGTCCCGGAACGCCCTCCCTCCTCACCTCCGCCAAACTCATTCTCTTCCCCTCTTTGAAACCCTACTTAAAGCTCACCTCCTCCAAGAGGCCTTCCCATACTGGGCTCCCCTTTTCCCTCTGCTCCCTCTGCTCCCCCTCTACCCCCCACTTCACCTCTCCTCAGCGAAGCCCTCTTCCCCCCTCCCCGCTCCTCCCCCCTCCCTTCCCCTCCCCTCGGCACTGTACTCGTCCACTCGACTGTATATATTTTCATTACCCTATTTATTTTGTTAATGAGATGTACATCACCTTGATTCTACTTATTTGCTATTGTTTTAATGAGATGTTCATCCACTCCTTTGATTCTATTTATTGCCACTGTTCTCGTCTGTCCGTCTCCCCCGATTAGACCGTGAGCCCGTCAAAGGGCAGGGACTGTCTCTATCTGTTGCCGATCTGTACATTCCAAGCGCTTAGTACAGTGCTCACTCAATAAATACTACTGAATGAATGAGCGCTCAATAAATAGCATTGATCGATAGATTGCTTGCTACCTGCAAGATGCAATAACTTTGCTGTTCTTTGAATGAAGGACATTCATAGATCTTCCTTGTAAGTCAGCGGTGAAGCTCTCTACCCTAGCCAAGAATAAATCCAGTTCCCAGAGCAGTGTGCTATTTCTTTAAGGATATTTGCTGGATGCTACCTCGGATTGCAATTCGCAATTCCCATACACCCATTATGTTTCTGTCTTTACTAAATCGAATCTTGACCCTGAAACATAAGCTTGATGGCTTTAACACCAGCCTCAAGAGGGTGTGTGTGTTTTATTCAGCTCCACTCATTTCCCATTACTTATTTCTTTTCAAATAATTTACGTAATTTAATATCTGGAAATTCTTTCATACACTGAAAAAGAAAACTTGCTGGTTAATGTAAACAGCGAAGCCAAATAAACTATTCGGTATGGTATTTCTCCAGCTCTAATACAAGAGAATGTGCTTTCTTGGGTTGTATGGACAGCTGTTACAACATTTGTGATGATCTATGAACTCCTGGAAGTTCAGATATAATGGTAACCTTTAATGTTAGTATTACTCCACATGAAAAAACATTTAGTGTGCATTAAAATCATTCAGGACAGAGAGGAAATGAACATCCACACAGCCTCTGTGGCCTTGACTTAACGACTCTACAAAAGCCAGCGTCTTTTCGTTATTCATTATGAGTGAGAATTGGCCAAAAAAACATTCCTTCGACTTTACAGTTCTAGTGGGGTGTTTCGCCTTTACCAGATACCATTAAGGCGTCATCACAATTACTGAGACCATTTGTTGAGTGTCTATTGATGCTGAATGTGACGAGTCAAACCGGTGAACGCTTGTCAGCGTTGAATGTGAAACCGTAAGCTTGTTGCGGGCAAGCAACGGATCTGTCGCCTCTCATTCATTCATTCAATAGTATTTATTGAGCGCTTAATATGTGCAGAGCACTGTACTAAGCGCTTGGGATGAACAAGTCGGCAACAGATAGAGACGGTCCCTGCCGTTTGACGGGCTTACGGTCTAATCGGGGGAGACGGACAGACGAGAACAATGGCACTAAACAGCGTCGAGGGGAAGAACGTCTCGTAAAAACCGATGGCAACTAAATAGAATCGAGGCGATGTACAATTCATTAACAAAATAAATAGGGTAACGAAAATATATACAGTCGAGCGGACGGGTACGGTGCCGTGGGGATGGGAAGGGAGAGGTGGAGGAGCGGAGGGAAAAGGGGAAAATGAGGCTTTAGCTGCGGAGAGGTAAAGGGGGGATGGCAGAGGGAGTAGAGGGGGAAGAGGAGCTCGGTCTGGGAACGCCTCTAGGAGGAGGTGATTTTTAAGTAAGGTTTCGAAGAGGGAAAGAGAATCAGTTTGGCGGAGGTGAGGAGGGAGGGCGTTCCGGGACCGCGGGAGGACGTGACCCGGGGGTCGACGGCGGGATAGGCGAGACCGAGGGACGGCGAGGAGGTGGGCGGCGGAGGAGCGGAGCGTGCGGGGTGGGCGGTGGAAAGAGAGAAGGGAGGAGAGGTAGGAAGGGGCAAGGTGATGGAGAGCCTTGAAGCCTAGAGTGAGGAGTGAGTGAGCCTCTAGAGTGAGCCTCTATTATACTTGTCCTCTCTCAAGTGCTTAGTACAGTGTTCTGCACTCAGTAAGCGCTCAATAAATTCAACTGATTGATACTATGTAGAGAACACTCCTATTACCTTTCAGCAGTCAACTTTGTACTCTACTCGAGAAATATCAAAAATTGCTGTCCACAATGCAGTGAAGGTATATATTCTTATTCCGTTTTGTTCCCACTATAAAATTTTGCATTGGACTTTTTAATGACTTTCAAGCTTCAGGGAGCTAAATGCTAAATGATTTTAGTTGAAGGACTTCCAGTGGTGAGTGCATTTTCTTAAATAGATGCTTTAAAAGACATAAAACTATTTTAGGGAATAATTCCTTACTAATCATACGCTACAGCGGCTCTAACTGATATAAATCAAACCAGAGTACACATCAAGCACCTATTATGTAAAGATCACTGCTCTGAGGAATTACTCCCTTCCTCCCCAAATCTGACAGACCCCGGGGCTACCCATATATTAATAAAAATAACAATAATAATAATAATGGCATTCATTAAATGTTTACTATGTCCCAAGCACTGTTTTAAGCACTGAGGTAGGTACGACATAATCAGGTTGTCCCACATAGGGCTCTCAGTCTTAATCCCCATTTTACAACGAGGTAACTGAGTAACAGAGAAGTTAAGTGACTTGCCCATATTAAAATGTCCTCCAAAATGCCTTGGGGTTTTTTTTGGTTTTTTGTGGGGGTTTTTGTTTATGGCATTTATTAAAAGTGTACTGTGTGCCAGGGACTGTACTACGTGCCGGGGTAGGTTAAGATAATCGGGTTGGACACAGTTCATGTCTCAGGAGGGGATCGTGTTCTTCACTGACATTTTCCAGATAAGGTAGCTGAGGCCTAATAATAATAATAATGTTGGTCTTTGTTAAGCGCTTACTATGTGCAGAGCACTGTTCCAAGCGCTGGGGTAGATACAGGGTGATCAGGTTGTCCCACGTGGGGCTCACAGTCTTCATCCCCATTTTACAGATGAGGGAACTGAGGCACAGAGAAGTGAGATGATTTGCCCAAGGCCACACAGCAGACAAGTGGCGGAGCCGGGATTAGAACCCATGACCTTCTGACTCCCAGGCACGTGCTCTACCCGCTAGGTTGTGCCGCTTCTCTATTTAACCCTCAGCAGTGTTCCAATCTATCAGCCATTAGTAGCACTAAATGATGATGATGGCATTTGTTAAGCGCTATGTGCCAAGCACTGTTCTAAGCACTGGATAACAATATTGATAGTATTTATTAAGTGCTTACTATGTGCCAGGCCGCTGGGGTGGATACAAGCAAATCGGGTTGGACACAGTGCAGGTCCCATGTGGGGAACACAGTCTTGTTCTCCATTTTACGGATGAGGCCACTAAGGCACGGAGACGTGAAGTGACTTCTTTAAGGTCACACAGCAGACAAGTGATGGAGTCGGGATTAGAACCCGTGGCCTTTTGACTCCCAGGCCCCGGCTCTACCCACTGCACTATGCTTCTTCCCCTACACTTACTTATACTTTTCCTAAGCACTTAGTTTATATGTTTAGTCAATTATTCCTTGTTATTACTCTGCCTGTAAATACTTTTACGCCTGCCTCCCCTCTCAGATTACTCTCACTGTACCTCGATCTCTTCTGTCTCACCGCCGCCGTCTCTCCCCCATCCGCCTCTGGCCTGGAACTTCCTCCCTCCTTATATCAGACAGATAATTGTTTTCCCCCACTTCAAAGCCTTATTGAAGGCTCATCTCTACCGAGAAGCCCCACCCGACTAAGCCCTCCTCTCCTCTTCTCCCACTCTCTTCTACGTCGCCCTGACTTGCTCCCTTCATTCATCCTCCTTCCCAGCCCCACACCACTTCTGTACATACCTGTAATTTTATTTCAGTTGATGTCTGTCTTCCCCTCTAGACTGGAAGCTCGTTGTGGGCAGGGAATGTATCTGTTTATTGTGGCAATGTACTCTCTCAAGCACTTAGTAGAGTGCTTTGCACAAAGTAAGCACTCGATAAATATGACTGAATGAATCAGAATACAAGCAGAAAATACACTTTTGCCTTGTTTTTAGTCTTTTATTTCCCAAATACTTAGAATAGGGAATTGCGCCCTTTGGGCACTCAAAAAATGTTATTTTGGAGGCCTGGGGGTAAAGGGTAGAGCTTAAAAAAAATAAAAGCCACAGCCCCTCCCCTCAAGGAGTTTACCGTCTACAGGCCTTTCTTCATGAGGTTTCACTTGCCTTTCTAACCTTAGTTTCTCTTGTGTCTTTCCACCTTTAATCGGGAAGAAAGAGAAGAGGAATAAAGGGAAGCCCGGGAAAATCCTACTGATAGCTCAATTCTTCCAGGAGGCCTTCCCTAAGTCCCCCTTTTCCTCTGCTTCCCTTCCCCTCCTCAAGGCCCTGACTTGCTCCCTTTGCCCTACCCTCCTCCCTGTCCCTCAACACTTGTGTATGTATATATGTACCTATAACTGTAACGGTACTTATTTTTATAATAATAATAATGTTGGTATTTGTTAAGCGCTTACTACGTGCAGAGCACTGTTCTAAGCACTGGGGTAGATACAGGGTCATCGGGTCGTCCCACGTGAGGCTCACAGTTAATCCCCATTTTACAGATGAGGTAACTGAGGCACGAAGAAGTGAAGTGACTCGCCCACAGTCACCCAGCTGCCAAGTGGCAGAGCCGGGAGTCGAACCCATGACCTCTGACTCCGAAGCCCAGGCTCTTTCCACTGAGCCACGCTGCTTCCTCCGCTGAGCCACGATGTGCAGGTATATCTATAATTCTATTTATTTATTGCTATTGATGACCATTGACTTGTTTCGATGTCTGTTTCCCCCCTTCTAGACTGTGAGCCCGCTGTGGGCAGGGATTGTCTCTTTCGTTGCTGAATTGTTACTTCCCAAGCGGTTAGTACAGTGCTCTGCACACAGTAAGTGCTCAATAAATATGATTGAATGAATGAATGAAAACACCCTGGGGAGTGGACAGAGCCGAAGAGAGGACAGAGGTGAAGAGGGGCTCTGGAGGAAAGGGAGGGTGAAAGGAGAAGAGGCAGAAAGTAGACGAAACTCCAGTGACCGGTCCTCCTCAGAGCAGCATTTCTCTCATGGATTTTCCACCTGGATTCAGAATGTTTTCTCTGTGGGTCAGTTAAATTAGACAAATGGATGTGAATCAAATGCCTGAATCCTGATCCAGGAAAGACATGTGTATTCAGAGTGACCCTTCCTGACCCTCCGTGAGGAGATACTCCCTCTCATTTCCCTCAAAGTTCTGCAATCCCGAAATATTTCTCGCACAGATTACTTCTGTGTTTCCGGATGCAGAAACTAGACCTATTTGCCTAAAGGTCAAGCCACCGGACAGTCTTAAAGTATTCATTCTCTCTCTCTCTTTCCCTCCTTCTTTTTCTCTCCCCTTAACTCTCTCTCAAGATAAAAATGATAATAATAATGATATCTGTTGAACACGTACTATGTGAGAAGTAGCGTGGCTTAGGGGAAAGAACCCGGGCTTGGGAGTTAGAGGACGTGGGTTCTAATCCCGGCTCTGCCACTTGTCTGCTGCGTGACCTCGGGCAAGGAACTTAACTTCTCGGTGCCTCGGTTACCTCATCTGTAAAATGCGGACGAAGACTGTGAGCCCCACGAGGGATAACCTAATTACCTTGTATTTACCCCGGTGCTTAGAACAGTGCATAACAAATACCGTAATTATTATTATTATTATGTGTCGAGTGACTGTTTTAAGCGCTGGGGTAGATACAAGCTAATCAGGTTGAACAGGCCCCTGTCCTACATGGGACTCACAGTCTTAATCCCCATTTTACAGATGAGAGAACTGAGGCAGAGAAGTTAAGTGACCTGCCCAAAGTCACACAGCAGACAGGTGATGCGGCCACCAGTAGAATTCATTAGAGTGAGTATAGACGGCCCCCGCCCCAGAGAACTATCAGTCGAGAAGGTGAGCAGACTCTAAAATAATTTACAGAGAGCAGGTAGAGCAAAAAGATATGAACATGAGTTAGGCTTGAAGAAATAGGATATCGCAGATATGTACATCAGGACTATGGAAGGTTGTGCTTAATCAATCGACGCATCAATCAATCTGTGGTATTTACTGAGCATCTACTACGTGCCGAGGAGCCCCACGCTAAGAGCTTGGGAGAGTGCGGTACGACAGAATCCGCAGACACGTTTCCGTTCCATCATTATTTGCAATTGTTTTAATGAGATGTTCATCCCCTTGATTCTATTTATTGCCACTGTTCTCGTCTGTCCGTCTCCCCGATTAGATCGTAAGCCCGTCAAACGGCAGGGACCGTCTCTATCTGTTGCCGATTTGTCCATTCCAAGCGCTTAGTGCAGTGCTCTGCACATAGTAAGCGCTCAATAAATACTATTGAATGAATGAATCACGAGCTGCTTCTGGTTAGGTTCCCAAGTGCTGAATTATCAGTCGGAGGCCAATAGCCCAGTGAGATTATAAATTAATCTGGAAAATGGTGCCACTGTCACCCTGCCCTGCTTAGATTACTATCATCCCTTAAGGACAAAAATGTTCATTTGCTTTAGGTAAAAATGACAGCATTTCCCTCGAAAAGATGTGGTAAAAATCCAACCAACTGCTTCATTTTTCCTATCAAATGAAATATGAAAATGCAAATGTACAGCATGTAAGTATTCATATGTAGTCTTCGTTTATAAAAAAGTACCATTCATTCTTCTTTATGAAATATTTCAGTTCTAATACTTCTAAAGGACAATGAGAAAAACAATCATCCTTCGGTAGAAACACTACTTTTTCCTAAAAGGTTCAGAAGAGAGGGATCAGAGGGTTTTTTTTTTTTTTTCTGAAATTTGGGATTCAACAAAAGGCGTTCAGAAATAGGTTATGTTTTTCCCCCCTACAAGTTCTTCCAAGTGAAAACGTTTGATGGGGATTCAAATGTAAATACAGAGGTCCTGCGGTTTTACTTGATTCCTGTAAAAAAGAAATAAAAAAAATCTCTTCTTTCCTGGAATGTGAGTCACAGGAGATATTGTAAACAGATTTAATCACAATCACAACGGAGGAGAATTTTTTTGCTAAGGAATCATGGGAGTTCACATAAAGGCATGTAATCATCTGAACAGAACAGGTTCACCAACTCCTTAATAGTAATAATAATAATGACGGTATTTGGTAAGCACTTACTATGTGCCAGGCACTGTACTAAGTGCTGGGATGGATACAAGCAAATGGGGTTGGACACAATCCCTGTTCCACGCGGGGCCCAAGGTCCATTTTAGAGATGAGGCAACTGAGGCCGAGTGAAGAGACTAGTCCAAGGTCACATAGCAGATAAGTGGCAGGGCTGGGATTAGAACCCATGACCTTGTGAATCCCAGGCCCACGGTCTGTCCACTACACAATGCTGCTTCTCATAACTCCTTTATCAGGTACAGAAACTCTACTTAGTTACCCCCATATCGGAGATCAAGCTACTTGATAGGGTCACCCAGCTCCGCCATTTCTTAAATTCAGCTCCTGACTCACCCAGCCTTCTCAATAATAATACTAATAATGGTGGTATTTGTTAAGCGCTTACTATGTGCAAAGCACTGCTCTAAGCCCCGAGGGGATACAAGGTGATCAGGTTGTCCCACGTGGGGCTCACGGTCTTCATCCCCATTTTACAGATGAGGTAACTGAGGCCCACAGAAGTGAAGTGACTTCTCCAAAGTCACACAGCTGGCAAGCGGCGGGGCCAGAATTCGAACCCATGACCTCCGACTCCCAAGCCCGGGCTCTCTCCACTGAGCCGCGCTGCTTCTCTCAAAGATCCTGCTCATCATTAGATACCCTTTTCAAAGCCCTGGGCCAGCCACCACGGTCAGCCATTGTTTCTTACAAGATTATCTCTGCACATCACCGTCGGAGACAATATTCATTCACTCAATTGTATTTAATCATGGTGGTACTGGTTAAGCGCTTACTACGTGCAAAGCACTGTTCTAAGCACTGGGGGGATACAAGCTGATCAGGTTACCCCACGTGGGGCTCCCAGTTTTAATCCCCATCTGACAGATGAGGGAACTGAGGCACAGAGATGTTAAGTGACTCGCCCAAAGTCACACAGCTGGCAAGTGGAGGAGCCGGCATTAGAACCCGTGACCTCTGACTCCCAAACCCGGGCTCTTTCCACTGAGCCACGCTTACTGAGCGCTTGCTTGCAAAGCACTGTAATAACCGATTGGGTGAGTACAATATAACAACAAAGAGACGTATTCCTGTCCACAACAAGCTCACAGTCTAGAGGGGGGAGACACACGTTAATAACCACTCAATCTCCAAGGGCTCCTTCCCCTCTGCCTTCAAACATGCCCACGTCTCCCCCATCCTAAAAAAACCCGCTCTTGACCCAACTTCCCCCTCCAGTTATCGTCCTATCTCCCTACTACCCTTCCTTTCCAAAATCCTAGAACGAGTCGTCTACGATCGATGCCTAGAATTCCTTAACTCCCATTCTCTCCTAGACCCCCTCCGATCTGGCTTCCGTCCCCTCCACTCTACCGAGACCGCTCTCTCTAAGGTCACCCGTGACCTCCTTCTTGCCAAATCCGACGGCTCCTACTCCATTCTGATCCTCCTTGACCTCTCTGCTGCCTTTGACACTGTCGACCGTCCCCTCCTCCTCCATACCTTATCTCACCTCGGCTTCACGGACTCCGTCCTCTCCCGGTTCTCCTCTCACCTCTCTGGCCGATCAGTCTCGGTCTCCTACGCTGGAGCCTCCTCCCCCTCCCATCCTTTAACCGTTGGAGTTCCTCAAGGGTCAGTTCTCGGCCCTCTTCCGTTCTCCATCTACACTCACTCCCTCGGTGAACTCATCCGCTCTCACGGCTTCGACTACCATCTCTACGCAGATGACACGCGGATCTACATCTCCGCCCCCGTCCTCTCCCCCTCCCTTCGGGCTCGCGTCTCCTCCCGCCTCCGGGACGTCTCCGCCTGGATGTCGGCCCGCCGCCTAAAACTCAACATGAGCGAGACCGAGCTCCTCATCTTCCCTCCCGAACCCGGTCCTCTCCCAGACTTCTCTATCACCGTGGATGGCACGACCATCCTTCCCGTCCCGCAGGCCCGCAATCTCGGTGTCATCCTTGACTCGTCCCTCTCGTTCACCCCACACATCCTATCCGTTACCGAGACCTGCCGGTCTCACCTCTACGATATCGCCAAGATCCGCCCTTTCCTCTCCACCCAGACGGCTACCTTACTATTACGGGCTCTCGTTATATCCCGGCTAGACTACCGTGTCGGCCTTCTCTCTGACCTCCCTTCCTCCTCTCTCGCCCCGCTCCGGTCTATTCTTCACTCCGCTGCCCGGCTCATCTTCCCGCAGAAACGATCTGGGCGTGTCACTCCCCTTCTTAAACAACTCCAGTGGTTGCCTATCGACCTCCGCTCCAAACAAAAACTCCTCACTCTAGGCTTCGAGGCTCTCCGTCACCTCGCCCCTTCCTACCTCTCCTCCCTTCTCTCTTTCCACCGCCCACCCCGCACGCTCCGCTCCTCCGCCGCCCGCCTCCTCGCCGTCCCTCGGTCTCGCCCATCCCGCCGTCGACCCCCGGGTCGCGTCCTCCCGCGGTCCCGGAACGCCCTCCCTCCTCACCTCCGCCAAACCGATTCTCTTTCCCTCTTCAAAACCTTACTTAAAAATCACCTCCTCCAAGAGGCGTTCCCAGACCGAGCTCCTCTTCCCCCTCTACTCCCTCTGCCATCCCCCCTTTACCTCTCCGCAGCTAAAGCCTCATTTTCCCCTTTTCCCTCTGCTCCTCCACCTCTCCCTTCCCATCCCCACGGCACCGTACTCGTCCGCTCGACTGTATATATTTTCGTTACCCTATTTATTTTGTTAATGAATTGTACATCGCCTCGATTCTATTTAGTCGCCATCGGTTTTTACGAGATGTTCTTCCCCTCGACGCTGTTTAGTGCCATCGTTCTCGTCCGTCCGTCTCCCCCGATCAGACCGTAAGCCCGTCAAACGGCAGGGACCGTCTCTATCTGTTGCCGACTTGTTCATCCCAAGCGCTTAGTACAGTGCTCTGCACATAGTAAGCGCTCAATAAATACTATTGAATGAATAAATGAATAAAGAGGTAAATAAATGAATAACTGACAGATAAATTTGGATATATAAATATGTGCTGTCTGGATGGGAGGGAGGATGATTGAAGGAAGAAGATAGGACGGCTTAGTCAGGGAAGGTTTCTTGGAGGAGATGAGCTTCCAACATAGCTCAGTGGAAATAGCACAGGCTTGGGAGTCAGAGGTCATGGGTTCGATTCCCAACTCTGCCACTTGTCATCTCTGTGACGGTGGGCAAGTCACTTACCTTCTCTGTGCCTCTGTTACCTCATCTGGAAAATGGGGATGAAGACTGTGAGCCTCACATGGGACAACCTGATGACCCTGTATCTATCCCAGCGCTTAGAACAGTGCCCTGCACATAGTAAGCGCTTCACAAATACCATTATTATCATTATCAGTCAGTCAGTCGATCAATAGGACTTACTGAGCGCTGGGGTACAGAGCACTGTACTAAGCACTTGGGAGAATATAGATGTTAGTACAGACGAGATCCCTACTCTCAGGGAGTTTACAGTCACGCGGGGAAGAGAGACGCTAAAGTATTTCACAAACGGGAAGAAAACGGAAACACGGTAAGCGCTCAAGGAATACGACTGAATGAAGGAATCACGGATTGATTGATTCAAAGCCTCCTTCGCCTACTCGATGAAGACTTCCAAGGAAGGGTTAACCTTAAATTGATCTTTAAAGAATTTCTGCCAAGATCCAGAGGCGTCGTTCTATAGTTTATTTAAAAACACGCTGATGCTTATTAATCTTTTTAAATGAAATCGTTCCAGTCATTCCTTCTGCACTGTGTCCAATACGATATCAAGCGCGGCTTTGTGGAAAGAGCACGGGCTTGGGAGTCGAAGGAGGTGAGTTCTAATCCCGGCTCCTCCACTTGTCCGCTGTGTGACCTTGCCACATTCATTCATTCATTGCTTCAATCGTTATTTACTGAGCGCTTACTGTGTGCAGAGCACTGTACTAAGCGCTTGGAAAGTAAGTGCTTAAAAATACCGTTATTACTTATTACATTTTCTTCACACACAGTTATCTTCAGTTCGCTGCCTGGATTTCGACTTAAAAATGATATTTTAGCAGAGCTAATATACCTTTCTTTTGACAATTTTCAAGTTGCTTATCTCTACCTGTATGAGAGAGGTAGAGACCACATTTTGAACTGAAAGCAAAAATCTAGGAAAGGAAACTTCTTTCCTGGAAAAACCTTTGGCCGCTTCTTTTCTAGCGCTTCTGATTGAGCGTTTTCAGGGGCGTGCCGGTGTCGAAAATAGTCTCGAATGACACGGACCATCGAAGACGATTGGAACTTAAAATGATTTCTCATGGAATACATGTTTGATGACATCACTAAAAGCTGGATCAGCTAGAAAAACAAACATTAGTACTAGGAGACAGAATTTAAAGCAACTAATCAAGGCGGCACCGCAGTGCCCACAATAGAATTTTAAATCATTTATGAGATGGACTTCGTTCTAGGTTATCCTGATATCGTGACTACATTGGGGTTGTGAGGATTTTTTATGGTATTTGTTAATGGATTAGAACCCATGACCTTCTGACTCCCAAACCTGTGCTCTTTCCAGTGCACTTCTGTGTGCTTTTATTTTTATTGTTGTTGTTGCTTTAATTAACTAAACAAGCAGCCCCTTTTAGGCATAGGGGGAAGAGATGCCAAGCACTGTACTAAACGTTCTGCTAGATATAAGCTAATCAGGTTGGACACGGTATGGCTGTCTTGACTATTCCACAGTTTGAGAGGTGTCTTTCAATGACAAAATTGAGTTCAGTTTGTATTTACTGCCTGCATCCAGTCACTTGACCATCCCATCTGGTTTCAGTCACTCAACTCGCCATTTTCACATCTTTATGCCTGCAGTCATTCTGTTAAAAACAAAGCTGAGCTCTACCAGTGTGGCTCAGTGGAAAGAGCACGGGCTTTGGAGTCGGAGGTCATGGGTTCGAATCCCGGCTCCGCCACTTGTCAGCTGTGTGACTTCGGGCAAGTCACTTCACTTCTCGGTGCCTCAGTTCCCTCATCTGCAAAACGGGGATTAAGACTGTGAGCCCCACGTGGGACAACCCGATTCCCCTGTGCCTACCCCAGCGTTTAGAACAGTGCTCGGCACATCGTAAGCGCTTAACAAATACCAACATTATTATTATTATTATTATTCTCTAATCGATGCCTATTTATCACATGATCATTGATCCAAAGGGTAAATAATAATAATAACGATGGTATTTAAGCACATACTATGCCCCAAGCACGGTTCTGAGCACTGGGGTAGATTTGAGGCAATCGGGTTGTCCCATGTGGGGCTCACAATCTCAACCCCCATTTTACAGATGAGGTTACTGAGGCACAGAGAGGTTAAGTGACTTGCCCAAAGTCACACAGCCGACAAGTGGCGGAGTCAGGATTAGAATCCATGACCTTCTGACTCCCAAACCTGTGCTCTTTTCATTGCCCTTCTGTGTTGCTTTTATTTTTATTGTTGTTGTTGTTTTAATTAAATAAACGAACAGCCCCTGTTAGGCAGAGGGGGAAGAGTTGAAAGCAAATGGAATGTATACTCAAACTATCTCTCACCCCAATAATAATAATAATAATTAATAGTACTATAATTGTGGCATTTGTTAAGCACTTACTATGTGCTGGCCACTGTACTAATTCCTGGAGTAGATCAGGTTGGACACATTCCACATCGCTAATCAGGTTGGACACATCCCACATCGGGTTCACAGTCTTAACGCCCATTTTATAGATAAGTAATAATAATAATAGCAATAATGATTACGGCATCTGTTAAGCATTTACTTTGTGCCGAGCACCGTTCTAAGCACTGGGGTAGATACAGGGTAAGCAGGTTGTCTCTCGTGGGACTCACACTTTCAATCCCCATTTTACAGATGAGGTAACTGAAGCCCAGAGAAGTTAAGTGACTTGTCCAAAGTCATACAGCAGACGCGTGGCGGAGTTGGGATTAGAACCTACATCTTCTGATCCCCAACCGCGTGCTCTTCCTACTAAGCCTCGCTGCTTCTCAATGAGGCCCAGAGAAGTGAAGTGACTTGTCCAGGGCCACAAAGCGGACAAGTGGCAGAGGAGGGATTAGAACTCAGTGGTAAGAGCCCTGGTTTGGGAGCCAGAGGTCATAGGTTCGAATCCCGACTCTGCCACTTGGCAGCTGTGACTTTGGATAAGTCACTTCACTTCTCGGTGCCTCAGTTCCCTCATCTGTAAAATGGGGATTAAGACCGTGAGCCTCACGTGGGACAACCTGATTACCCTGAAGGTACCCCAGTGCTTAGAACAGTGCTTTGAATCATAGTAAGCGCTTAAATACTAACATTATTCTGACTCCCAGGCCCGGGCTCTATCTACTACGCCATGCTGCTCCTCTGGCATATGAAAATAAATTTTTGAATCAGCTCCCACTAAATTATAAGCTTTTTGTGGACAGGCAGCATGATTACCAAATCCAGTGTATTCTCCCAACTGCTTAGTATAGCGCTCTGCACCCACTAAGCCCTCAACAGATGCCACTGGTTGGTTGATTCATGGATGGGATGAGGACCTGAATACTCACAACAATTTTAAACACGGGAATTTTCTAAAGTTGTGTGTCAAATGGTCACAGGAAAATTATAGCTCTGCTTTCATATCTCTTTTTTAGAGGAAAACATTCGCTCATCATCAAGAGTGTTAAGCATGTCCCTGATCTAAGGAAAACCAGCATCGTGAGTTCTTAAATGGTTAGGGTCATCGGCAAGTTTTAGATGAAGGATTCAGAACACTAGCATTCTCCATGGCGCAGTGGTAAGAGTATGGGGCTGGGAGTCGGAAGGTCATGGGTTCTAATGCCGCTCCACCTATTGTCTGCTGTGTGACGTTGGTCATGTCACTTGACTTTTCTGTGCTTCGGTTACCTGAGAAACGGGGATTGAGACCGTGAGCCTCATGTGGGACAGGGTCCGTGTCCAACCCAATTTGCTTGTATCAAACCCAGCGCTTAGAAGAGTGTGTGGCACATAGTAAGCACTTAACAAATCCCATTATCATATTATTAATTATTACTACTTCCAACTGTTACTCTTCCAGCCCTCCCATTTACCTTGCAAGCTCTCAGCAGGCGTCTATTATGCTGTCCTTCCCTTCATAAAAATCAAGATCACAGCAATCTGCTTTTAAGATTACTGCCTCTAATCACGTCTCTTCCCTTAAACGTTACCCCCTTACTTTAATATGGAAATAGCTGCCAAAACATTTGTTCAGAACACGAAGAGGACGACCCCTGAATGTCTGGACCTTCTGACGCTTCGAATCCAGCACACTGCTGCTAGTCTACCTACACGATCTTCTTCTGGAAACTTGTTAAATAATCCATATTCGAAACTGAACTATCAGATGATACAACTGATATCAAGTGATAGAGGAGCCCGTGGCTTAGCGGATAGAGCACAGGCCTGGGAGTCAGAAGGACCCGGGTTCTAATTCCGACTCCTCCGTGACTGCTGCCTGACCTTGGATAAGTCACTTTACTTCTCTGGGCCTCAGTCACCTCCTCTGTAAAATGGGGATTAAGAGTGTGAGCCCCATGTGGGAAGAGACTGTGTCCAACCTAAGCCCCTCTTTTCCTCTGCTCCCCCTCCCCCAGTGTCCTGACTTGTTCCCTTTTCTCTACCCCCTTCCCGCTCCACAGCACTTGTTTATATATGTACATATTTATAATTCGATTTATTTCTATTAATGATGTGTATATAAGTATAATTCTATTTATTTATATTGATACTATTGATGCCCTTGTACTTGTTTTGCTGTTTGTCTCCCCCCTTCTAGACTGTGAGCCCGTTGTGGGCAGGGATTGTCTCTGTTTGTTCCTGAATTGTATTTTCTGAGCTTTTAGTACAGTGCCCTGCGCACAGTAAGCGCTCAATAGATACGTCTGAACGAATGAATGAATGAACCTGCTTAACTTGTATCTACTTTAGCACTTAGAACAGTGCTCGGCACATGGGTAAGTGCTTAACAAGTTCCATAATTACCACTGTTAAGATCATTACTATAACTAGTGGAAGAGTGTAGCACAATGAAGTTAAATGATTATTCTGAGGGGAAATAAATAATACACCAATTCTGGACACATAGCCTCAGACATTGTATTGTGAAACAGGTTTCTAAAGGAATGGACCTATCGTTCCATGGAATGCCATCCTACAGAATCATGTATTCCCCGTTAAAAGGGCTAAAGAAAAGCCTTATCAGCTCGTCTGAAAATGGGGGAAACTGCCATTAAATAGCCGATTTTCAGATAGATGACGAATAACGTATCCTTCTCTCAGCTACGAAGCAAAAAATGGCAGCGGTCGCCTGAAAATTGTACACAAACATTATCGGTAAGCTTATTAAATAACCCTCCGAAGTGCAACTTGACCACTGTTTTAACAAGGTTACAGTTTAAACCACACCAATCATCTGGTTTACATGATTTCCTGCTGGACACCAACACCAACCACTCTTTAGATCCCAAACCACCTTGGGAAATAGCTGTGGCTAGGATTTACACAGACTTCTGATGGACTAAATTACTGGGGCAGTTATAAACCAGGTCAAAAGCACATATAACATGACAGAAACTGGAAGTTGTATTAAAAAAAAAAAAAATTACACGTCAGACTTCCAGCCCCACTCCTCAAACTTTACCAAAGAGGTTTTAGACCTTTAAACTTGCTGGATGGCCACAGAAACTTGTGGCCGTCCTCTCTCTCAAGGCTTGTAATTACGGATGAAGTACAAAATTAGAGAAACAACATTCTGGAATGATTTGGGTTCGTCTTGAACGCAAGATACACATGCGGTATTTACTTCTTCGCATTGCAAATACGTTGCCTTTAAGGACTGACATCCACTGAGGATCAACTTGGTTTTCCTTCATTGTCTTTCATCACAAAGTAATTTCCCAATTGTATCCAAAGGTGATCATGCTCACAGTAACACAACACCAATACATACTTGCAACCGTTCATCTGGAATAGAAATGGTCTCGGGGAAGTGTGGAGGGCATCCATGAAATCAACATCGGGCACAGAAGGGGTACTTAGGTCCCTGACTAAAGAACCTGGTGTGGTTAATGCCGTATTTCAAGAAAATACTTCAAGGGATTCTTAATGTAAAGCTTGTGAAGAGATAAGCCTACTCTTAAAATGAATTTAAAAATTAATCTCTTAATTAACATATTTTTATTGCATTCTCTGTGTCTCTGTCCATGTTTCTTTTTGGTTTGTTTGCTTTTAATGACATTTGTTAAACACTTGTTATATGCCAGGCATCCTACTGCGTGTTGGGTACAAGATAATCAGATTGGAGATGATCCGTGTCCCACATGGGGTTCACGGTCTTAATCCCCATTTTACAGATGAGGTAGCTAAAGCCCAGAGAAGTGCAGTGATTTGCCCAAGGTCACACAGCAGACCAGTGGTGCAGCCAGGATTAGAACTCTGATCCTTCTGACGCCCAGGCCCCTGCTCTATCTACTAGGCCAAGCTCCTTCCCGTTGTTGGGCAGGGATTGTCTCTATCTGCTGCCAAATTGTATATTCCCAGCGATTAGTACAGTGCTCTGCACATAGTAAGCGCTCAATAAATACGATCGAATGAATGTATTAAACCCATTCGACTGAACATGCTTTAGAGAACGAGAAGTCCGAGTCACTGTTCTAAAATGTCTTGATAGCCAGAAACCAACGTTTAGAGCACTAAGTCATTTAGCTTCAGCATAAATAATTATTTGAAGACACAAAAAGCACCATTTACCTGAAGCACAAAAGATGATATTAACGCATACAGCAAATAGGCAGGGCAGAAAATAAAGATAGATCAAGTTTCACTGAAAATTAATTCGGGGATTGATGTTCAGTAACTTTTTCCTGTGCGTTTGGAATTCCACCTCAATTGGAGAAAAACACAGGCAGAATTTTTTGCTTATAGTATTTTTTTTAAGTTTGCATATCATTTGAAATTCATTTCATATTTCTATCATCTTAAGTGTTCTAATTCTAAAGGCAGACCTACATCGATCAATCAATGGTAACGAGTCCTTGCTGCACTCAGCATTCGGGACACTAACAGTAATAATAATTATAGCATTTGCAAGCGCTTACCAAGCACTGTTCTAAGTGCTGGGGTAGATACAGGGTAATCAGATTGTCCCACGTGGGGGCTCACACTTTTAATCCCCATTTTCCAGATGAGGGAACTGAGGCCCAGAGAAGTGAAGTGACTTGCCCAAGGTCACACAACAGACAAGTGACGGAGCCGGGATTAGAACCCACGTCCTCTGACTCCCAAGCCCGGGCTCTTTCCTCCGAGCCACCCTGGGATGGTAGACAAGATCTCTTCCCACATGGAGCTTACAGTCTGCAGGGGGAGACAGTTATTATAATAAATCACAGATAGGGGAAATTAGTAGAGCATAAGAATATTCACATAATAATAATTTTGGTATTTGTCAAGCGCTTCTATGTGCCAAGCACTGTTCTAAGCGCTGGGTAGATAGAAGGTAATGAGGTTGTCCCACATGGGGCTCACAGTCTTCATCCCCATTTTCCAGATGAGATAACTAGGGCCCGGAGAAGTGAAGCGACTTGCCCAAAGTCACACAGCTGAAAAGTGGCGGAGCAGGGCTTAGAACCCATGACCTCCGACTCCCAAGCCCGGGGTCTTTCCACTGAGCCACACAGCTCTGTGCTAGGGATGAGAATCAATGGGCTTAAGAGGTCACAGAGAAGTGCAAAGGTGGGAGTGTGGCTCAGTGGAAAGAGCCTGGGCTTCGGAGTCAGAGGTCATGGGTTCGACTCCCGGCTCTGCCCCTTGTCAGCTGTGTGACTGTGGGCGAGTCACTTCACTTCTCTGGGCCTCAGTTACCTCATCTGGAAAAGGGGGATTAACCGTGAGCCTCACGTGGGACAACCTGATGACCCTGTATCTCCCTCAGCGCTTAGAACAGTGCTCTGCGCATAGCAAGCGCTTAACAAATACCAACGTTATTATTACTGTTATTATTATCCGTCGGATTCGCGGAGGGAGGGCGTTCTGGGCCAGGGGCAGGATGTGAGGGCCAGGGGGTCGGCGGCGAGACGGGTGAGATGGAGTCACGGTGAGAAGGTTAGCACTAGCGGTGTGAAGTGTGCGCTCCGGGCTGTAGAAGGAGAGAAGCCAGGTGAGGTAAGAGGGGGCAAGGCAAAGGACTGTTTTAAAGCCAATGGTGAGGAGCTTTCTTTGATGCAGAAGTAGATGAGCAAACAATGGAGTTTTTTGAGGAGCAGGGTGACGTGTTCTTAATATTTTGGTAGAAAAATGACCGGGCAGCAGAGTGAAGTATGGACTAGAGTGGGACAAGACAGGAGGCTGGGAGGTCAGCAAGGAGGCTGATGCAGTAATCCAGGACAGGATAGGATGAGGGATTGCATAAACGCGGTAGCCGTGACAACGGTGTCGATAAAATAGAATCAACGAATCTGGGCACATTCTTTGTACGACACAAATCTCTTCAGGTTTAACACAATCTCAAGTTGGCACAGGGGGATCTTGTATAGGAAGCAGTGATTGTCACACATGCAAAGGTGTGAGAGCGCGATCACTTCAATAATCCTTATTAAACCGGAGGGGGATCTAGTCCTCTTTTCACAGCCTCATTGAATTCCCATCTCCTTCATGAGGCCTTCCATGACTTAACCTCTTTTCCTTTACTTCAACTCCCTTCTGTCGCCTTGCCTTGCTCTCTTTATTCATCCTCCTCCCAGCCCCACAGCACTTATGTTCTCATCTATCATTTTTTTTTAATTAATGACTGTCTCCCTCTCTAGACTGCAAGCTGGCTGGGGCCTGTGTCCGCTATATTGCTATATTGTACTCTCCCAAGAACATACGGCTCAATAAATATCACTGATTGACTCATTAACTGAAAAGGACTCAAATTATTCTGCTATGACACGGGGTAAGTCAGTGTAATGGTGAGAAAAGCCACTCATTCATTCATTCAATTTATTTATTGAGTGCTTACTGTGTGCAGAGCACCGTACCAAACGGTTGGGAGAGTACACTATACACGACGAGCTTACAGTGCTGAGGAGACGGTTAGCACAGCATCTAATGCTGCTCATCTTGGACAGAGAACGCGTCTACCAGCTCTGGTATATTGTACTCTCCTAAATGTTTAGTACAGTGCTCCGCACACAGTAAGTGCTCAAGAAATATGATTAACTGATCGATATATTGTGTGTTTCTGTAAGTGGAAGGATGCAACTGAGGTCATTTTGGTTTTCTCTGACAATATATTTCCTTTTTTCCTCCAGAGTGGCCCAACTCCAGTTCTCTTGGACCAAAGGTATCTGAAAATCAATTGCTGAATTTAAATTTGTCTCTTTTACTCCACTTTTAAACACTGTAGACCCAAGGATATTTCAATCACCTCCCCTATCTTCGCTTGCTACTTTGCTATCTCTTTCTGTGGTTTACTTCACCAACGATCGTGTTTTTTCTCCAGCCGACGGTGCCAATGGTGAAGATTTAGCCTCCGTGCAATTTCTGTTTTGAGGTAAACCTGAATCGTGGGATAAACTGGCAACATAAATAGAGATCCTGCCAAGGGCACATTTAGAATATCGTTTCAAATGTGCCCAGAAGTCACTTGGATCTCACTGCCCCAACATTTCCTTAGTTTCAGGATCCCAGGGGCGAAACTATATTTCATCACACATTACACATCGAGAGGGTTTAAAAATGTCAAATGTGCCCAACTAGTTTCCACTTGGGGTTTTTTTAATACACTCTTTGTCTATGATCAGAAAACCCATTGAGCAGAGGGAACTTTTTCTTACTTCATATTTCACTCGAGACCGTTAAAGTCTGGAACCTTTTAGTATATGTTATTTTTATCATTTCCACGACCGAGAAATTTGGAGATAAGAAACAACGTTGCCTAGTGAAAAGATCAAGGGCCTGGGAGTGAGGGGCCCTGGGTGCCGAGTCCAGCTCCACCACTTGTCTGCTGTGTGACTTTGGAAAGTCACTTCACTTCTCTGTGCCCCAGTTACCTCCTCTGTAAAATGGGGTTTCAAACTGTGAGCCCCATGTGCAACATGGACTTTGTCCAACCTGACAGGCTAGGATCTACCGCAGCACTTTTGTACAGTGCCCGGCATATACTAAGCGCTTAACGAATGCCATGAAAGAGAAAATTAGCTTTCTTGAAGACTATTCTAAGTCAACAGGTACTAACAATAATAACGTTGGTATTTGTTAAGCGTTTACTATGTGCAGAGCACTGTTCTAAGCGCTGGGGTAGATACGGGGTAATCAGGTCGTCCCACGTGAGGCTCACAGTGAATCCCCATTTTCCAGATGAGGTAACTGAGGCACAGAGAAGTTAAGTGACTTGCCCACAGTCACACAGCTGACAAGTACTCTACTTTTTGACTGAATCATCCACTCTAACATCCTCTCTCAATTCCTTATTTTATCTCTAGACTTTAAGCTCGTCGCGGATGGGGAATGTGTCTGCTTATTGTTATACTGCACTCTCCCATGAGCTTAGTACAGTGTTTTGCACACAGTAAGCGCTCAATAAATATGACTGAACGAATGAACCTTGCTGAAATTAGAAGAGAGGACCTAAGGACATCAGTCACACCTAATCATTTCCCAGGTAGTCTGCCTCCTACCCAAAACATTTATGTTACCTATAACAAACTTGCTTAAGACAGTTTTTTCACTCTAGCTAGAGAAAGACATATCTGGGATAGTTCTACCAACATCAAATGTAAAGGGTAAAGAAAGAGACACAAGTTACTCACATTTAGAGAGAAAGAATGAAAACCCCAATCTAGCCCTTTTTATAGGCGGCTATCTATAACTATATCTATCTAGCTGTCTATATCTATGTATAGATATAATAATAATAATGCTGGTATTTGTTAAGTGCTTACTATGTACCGAGCACTGTTCTAAGCGCTGGGGTAGATACAGGGCCATCAGGTTGTCCCACGTGAGGCTCGCAGTCTTAATCCCCATTTTATAGATAAGGGAACTGAGGCACTGAGAAGTTAATGACTTGCCCAAAGTCACACAGCTGACGTGTGGCGGAGCCAGGAATAGAACCCATGACCCTTGACTTCTAAGCCCACTGAGCCACGCTGCTTCTATCTATAGACAGAATAGAAAGACGGTAATAGGGAAAAATGGTTTCTTTACTTTATTACATTTTTATCACATTTGAGAAGCAGCATGGCTTAGCGGAAAGAGCCCGGGCTTGGGAGTCAGAGGTTGTGGGTTCTAATCTCGGTTCCACCACTTGTCAGCTGTGTGACTTTGGCCAAGTCACTTCACTTCTCTGTGCCTCAGTTACCTCATCAGTAAACTGGGGACCAAGACTATGAGCCCCGGGTGGGACAACCTCATAACCTTGTGTCTATACCAGTGCTTAGAACAGTGCTTGGCACATAGTAGGCGCTTAACAAATACCGACATTATTATTATTATTTTCACGTACTTTCTTTAAAAAAAAACAAGCAACCTTATGCCCTAGCAGTCCATGTTCTGAGTATAAAATCATCGCTTTATTTCTGCACATTGTCAACTAACTGCGGAGTTTTAAATGAACAGAGTGGCAATTTTGATATTCTCATAATTCTGAACCGTAGGTTTTCAGGAGGCAAATGAAAATTGAATTCATTCACACACACCACAATCAATCAAATATTTTGAGTAGTTATTGGCTGCAGTACTAAGCACTGTACTAAGAGCACCATATAGGACACTTAGTACAACGCCTTGCACATAATGAGCACGTAACAGATACCATAATTATCGTGATTATCATGACAACGGAGTTGAATTGTACGAGGGTACAATTCGGTAGAAAGGAGCCCTGCCCAAAAGGAGCTTACAGTCTCCAGTTGGAGACAGGCATGAAGAAGAATTACAGATAGGGGAAATGGGACAGTATTAGGATACGTAAATAACCTGATTACCTTGTATCTACCCCAGTGCTTAGAACAGTGCTTGGCACACAGTAAGCCTTAACAAGTGCCATAATTATAATTATTATTGTTAATCATTATCAGAAGGGCTGCAGGGCTGGGATCGGGGTGACTATCAAGTGCTTAGAGGGTCCAGATCCAAAGGCGTAGCCAAAGTGAAAAGGAAGGCGAATAGGGGAAACGAGGGCTTAGTCAGGGTGGATTTCTTGGAGGAGATGGGATTTTAGTAGGTCTTAAAAATTTCAAAAAGCCCGCAAAAATGGCTGGCAAGCCCCTTTCATTGAAAACAGAAAAACCCATGTCAGCCAAAAGAAGCATTTGGGACAATAACTTATAATCATCTATAGCTCTATAGGCTGTATAAATGAAAAGAATGTACTTCTGCCAAATGTCTTCTCAGCAAACTCCACAGAGTGAGTTTAACATTTAAAGAAAAACACAAGGTGGATACACACACACACACACACACAATTTGTTCACGTTGTGTTTTCACCCTTTAGATTGTGAACTCGCCCTGTGACTAAATACATACATATCGGCACACTTGCCAATTCTCGCAACTTAAATAAAAGAAACTCTAATGCCAGATGTGAAACCTGGTTTTAGGGAAGGTGATCCTTCCTCCTCCGCACAAAACAAAAACTTCTCACTCTAGGCTTCGAGGCTCTCCATCACCTCGCCCCTTCCTACCTCTCCTCCCTTCTCTCTTTCCACCGCCCAGCCCGTACGCTCCGCTCCTCTGCCGCCCACCTCCTCGCCGTCCCCCCATCCCACCATCGACCTCTGGCCCACATTCTCCCGCTGTCCTGGAATTCCCTCCCTCCTCACCTCCGCCACACTAACTCTCTTCCCCCCTTCAAAGCCCTACTGAGAGCTCATCTCCTCCAAGACTCCAAGAGGCCTTCCCACACTGAGCTCCCCTTTTCCCTCTGCTCCCTCTACCCCTCACTTCACCTCTCCGCAGCTAAACCCTCTTCTCCCCCCTTTCCCTCTGCTCCTCCCCCTCTCCCTTCCCACCCCCTCAGCACTGTACTCGTCCGCTCAACTGTATATATCTTCATCACTCTATTTATTTTGTTAATGAGATGTACATCGCCTTGATTCTATTTATTTGCTATTGTCTTAATGAGATGTTCATCCCCTCGAGTCTATTTATTGCTATTCTTGTCTGTCCGTCTCCCCCGATTAGACCGTAAGCCCGTCATAGGGCAGGGACCGTCTCTATCTGTTACCAATTTGTTCATTCCAAGCGCTTAGTACAGTGCTCTGCACTTAGTAAGCGCTCAATAAATACGACTGAATGAAATACTATTGAATGAATGTTCACTCTACTGGCCTTTGAAGTTGTAGAAAGTATTCACTTTTCAAACACAAAGAACGAATATTATCAATCTTGATATTATTGGTATTTAAATTTACCTTTTTAGAGTCGTGAAAGGAACAGCCCTGCCTTGAATTAAAAATGGACAAGATGACCCTAATTGGTCAAATTTGTGTCAGAAACTTATCTGGGATATTTTTAGTAAGAATGTCACTTTCTTAACCTTTGATGAACTTTTGATTTGTTTTCTGATGAAAGTAACAAACGAACAAGAGAATTTTATATTTTGTGTCTAAGTATTACAGTAATATACCGTATTAGAAATGTATCTGCTCCATTTGAGATTTTGTTGTGCCACCCCTACTATGAAATTTTCTTATATTAAGATCCAAGAAATAACAAATCACTATGTTCAATTCAGTATTTCTGAAGTATGGTTCCCAGATAATTTTGTTCCTGAGATCCACCACTCTAAAATCTACTTTACAGAAGACGAAAACTGAGGCACTGAGAAGTCAAGTGACTTGCCCTGAGTGACACAGCAGGTAAGTGGCGAGTCTGGGATTACAATCAGGTCCCCTGATTTCCAGACCCCTTCTCTTTCCACCAGGCCATGCTGCTTCCCAATACTAAGCATGTGCACATACTAGATTTACCACTTACTCTGGTGCTTTTAAGATCACAGTAAAATTAATGAATTATCATTTATTTATGGACGAATTGTGTGATTTATAATGAATAATTGAACCCCACGTGGGACAACCTGATTAGCCTGTATCTACCCCAGCGCTTAGAATAGTGATCCGCACATAGTAAGAGCTTAACAATGGCCATCATCGTTATTATCATCCTAATATTTTAATAGTATTTGTTAAGCACTTACTTTGTGCCAGGCATTAAGTGCTGGGGTAGATACAAGATAATCAGTTTGGAGGCAATTCATGTCCCACATGGGACTGACAGTCTTAATCCCCATTGTTATTCATTCATTCATTCATTCATTCAATCGTATTTATTGAGCGCTTACTATGTGCAAAGCACTGTACTAAGCGCTTGGAATGTACAAATTATCTTCATCACCCTATTTATTTTGTTTATTTTGTTTAATGAGATGTACATCATCCTGATTCTATTTATTTGCCATTGCTTTTATGAGATGTTCTTCCCCTTGACTCTATTTATTGCCACTGTTCTTGTCCGCCCGTCTCCCCCGATTAGAACGTAAGCCCGTCAACGGGCAGGGACTGTCTCTATCTGTTGCCGACTTGTCCATTCCAAGCACTTAGTACAGTGCTCTGCACGTAGTAAGCGCTCAATAAATACTATTCAATGAATGAATGAATGAATATTGGCAACAGATCGAGACAGTCCCTGCCCATTGATGGGTTTAGAGTCTAATCGGTGTCCCGGGGCTGAGGTTGAGGAGACTATCAAGTGGTTGAAGGCAAGTTATTCGAGTGCATAGGTGACTCAGAACATATTTAATTCACACTGCAAATCACCTTCAAGTTTGTGAGTAATGAGGCTACCCAATGCCATCTCTCACCTAACACATTCTTTCAGTAATTGGAAGATTTAAAAAAAATCCGTTATTCCACATGGGAGAAGAAAAATGTATAACGGTGTGAACGGTCGTTAAAAAGAATATTTTCCGATTTGACAGAATATACCAGGGGACCTAAATATTACTCTGAATCTTGTTTTTGACACATAGAACATGCCCAGTTTGGATTTCCCTTCTTCTAGCTCTTAAAATAGAACGTTAATATCAAAATTTAAATGATTATGGACTAAAACCTTGCAATTTCTGGTCTGTGAAGTTGAGATGGAGAAGCCAAAAATTCTGATGAAAGGGTATGTGTTTGAATTTGGTTTAGCATAAGCACTTTTTCCTTTTTCCATTTGCTTATATATGAAAAATCAGATTTACTGCCAATGGGAATGTATTGATTCGTGAAGATTTTATTTTCCAGCATTAAGCACCTCTGGATTTATCCTGATACAATTTCTAAAGCGAGCACAGTCACACTCTTGCGGATTGTTTCTTCGGGAGAAAAAGGCTTCAACAAAGTAGTCTGTAAACCTGAGAATCGCTGTAAAGCCGGTTCAAAATAAATCAACAGTTGTTCTGACCAGCAAAAACTTCCCAATATAATAATGATAATATCAATAACAATACTACCAATAATAATTATACTGAGAAAAATAATTGCAGTAATTTTTAAGTGCTTACTTTGTGCCAGGCAGGCTGAAGTAGACACGAGTTAATTGAGTTGGACACAATCCCCGTCTCACTTAGGGCTCACCATCTCAATCCCCATTTTACAGATGAGGGAACTGAAGCGCGGAGAATTGAAGTGACTTGCCCAAGTTCATACTGCAGATAAGCGACAGAGCCGGGATTAGAATCCAGCTCCTTCTGACTCCCAGGCCCTTGCTCTATCCACTAGGCCATAGAGAAGCAGCGTGGCTCAGTGGAAAGAGCCCGGGCTTTGGAGTCAGAGGTCATGGGTTCGTATCCCGGCTCTGCCACTTGTCAGCTGGGTGACTGTGGGCAAGTCACTTCACTTCTCTGTGCCTCAGTTACCTCATCTGTAAAATGGGGATTGAGACCGTGAGTCCCACGTGGGACAACCTGATTCCCTTGTGTCTACCCCAGCGCTTAGAACAGTGCTCTACACATAGTAAGTGCTTAACAAATACCAACATTATTATTATTATTATGCTGCTTCATTAAAAGATCGTTCTCCACCACTTCCTACCAGGGATAGGACCGTTTCCCCAAATCTGTTATTCCCGAACGACTCCGGCCAACATCATACTACCGACTCAAACATTCCCCATGATCTTGACGTCTTGAACTCCGGCTGTTATTCCGCTCAGACCTACGGTGCACAGACCCGAGCCCTGACTGATCACTCAAGCAACGGAAGACAGGCACGGAATTAAATGGAGACTCTATAAGCAGAAGGGCCTAGGAGTCAGAAGGACGTGGATCCTAATCCCAGTTCTGTCTCTTTTCTGCTGTGTGACTTTGGGCAGGTCATTTCACTTCTCTGTGCCTCAGTTGCCTCGTCTGCAAAATGGGGAATGAAACTGTGAGCCCCACGTGGAACAGGGACTTTGTCCAACCCGATTTGCCGGTATCCACCCCAGTGCTTAGTACTGCGCTTAGTACATAATAAGTGCTTAAATATCCCAATTATTGTTATCATTCTTAAAATTATTATTCATTCATTCATTCATTCAATAGTATTTGAGTGCTTACTATGTGCAGAGCACTGTACTAAGCTCTTGGAATGGACAAATCGATAACAGATAGAGACAGTCCCTGCCCTTTGACGGGCTCACGGTCTGATCGGGGGAGACGGACGGACGAGAACGATGGCGATAAATAGAATCGAGGGGAAGAACATCTCATTAAAACAATAGCAGATAAATAGAATCAGGGTGATGGACATCTCATTAACAAAATAAATAGGGTGATGAAGATATAGACAGTCGAGCGGACGAGTACAGTGCCGAGGGGATGGGACGGGAGGGGGGAGGAGCAGAGGGAGATGGGGGGAGAGAGGTTCAGCTGTGGAGAGGTGAAGGGGGGAGCAGAGGGAGCAGAGGGAAAAGGGGAGCCCAGTGCTGGGAAGGCCTCTCGGAGGAGGTGAGCTTAAGTAGGATTTCGAAGAGGGGAAGAGAATGAGTTTGGCGGAGGTGAGGAGGGAGGGCGTTCCGGGACCGCGGGAGGACGTGGCCCCGGGGGTCGACGGCGGGATGGGCGAAAACGGGGGAAGGCGAGGAGGCGGGCGGCGGAGGAGCGGAGCGTGCGGGGTGGGCGGTGGAAAGAGAGACGGGAGGAGAGGTAGGAGGGGGCAAGGGGATGGAGAGCCTCGAAGCCTAGAGTGAGGAGTTTTTGTTTTCTGCGGAGGTCGATGGGCAACCACTGGAGGTTTTTAAGAAGGGGAGTGACGGGCCCAGAGCCTTTCTGCGGGAAGATGAGCCGGGCAGTGGAGTGAAGAATAGACTGGAGCGGGGAGAGAGAGGAGGAAGGGAGATCAGAGAGCAGGCTGGCACGGTAGTCTAGCCGGGATATTCCAAGAGCCTATAGCAGTAAGGTAGCCGTTTGGGTGGAGAGGAGAGGACGGATCTTGGCGATATTATAAATTATAAGCAAGTATGGGCATCACAGGTTCCAGATAATGAACTAGATAGTGCACTTTCCCTGATGACCAGCCTGTGGCCGAGGAAGACTGAAATGTGTAATTTCTAATTTCCAAGCTCCTTATGGACCAGAAATATGCCTACCAACTCCATTATGCTGTGCTTTCCCAAGCGCTTAGTGCCCACCGACTGACTGATCTCCCCCGTTTAGACTGTGAACCCATCGTTGGGCAGGGATCGTCTCTATCTGTTGCCAAAGTGTACATTCCAAGTACTTAGTACAGTGCTCTGCACATAGTAAGCACCCAGTAGATATTATTGAATGAATGAAATGAACGACTCTAATCATCGTACTACGCAGCGTGGCTTAGGGAATAGCACACGGACCTAGGAGTCTGAAGGTACTGAGCTCCACCACAAGTCTGCTGTGTGATCTTGGGCAAGCCACTTCACTTCGCAGTTGCCTCAGTTACCTCATCTTTAAAAGGGGGATTAAGAGTGTGAGTTCTAAGTGGGACTGGGACTATGTCCAACGTGGCTAACTTGTTTTTACCCCAGCACTTAGAACAGCGCTTGGCACATAGTAGGTTCTTAACGAGTACCATAATCATTATTATTATCATTGTTATTACTATATGATCCCATCAAGTTTAAATGGGAATGCACAAAAACTGACAAGACAATCAGATTGGACACGGTCCCTCTTCCACATAGGGCTCACAGCCTTACTCTCCATTTTAACAGCTACTTCAGCTGTTGACTCTCCAGTGGCTTCTTTCCCACTGCTTTCAAACCTGCTCACGTCTCCCCTTCCCTAAAGAAACCCTCGCTTGACCCCTCGGCTCCCTCCAGTTATTGCCCCATCTCCCTCTTCCCATTCCTCGCCAAACTCCTCGAGCAAGTCGTCTACACCCGCTGTCTCATTTCCTCCCCTCTGATTTCCTCCTTGACCCTCTCCCATCTGGTTTCTGTCCCCCTCACTTTGCAGAAACCACCCTCTAAAAGGTCACCGCTGATCTCCTTCTTGCCAAGTCCAGCCTCTACTCCAGCCTAATCCTCCCCGACCTCTCAGCTACCTTCGTCACTCTCGACCATCCCCTTCTCCAGGAAACATTATCCAACCTCGGCTTCACTGTCACTGTCCTCTCCTGGTTCTCCTCTTACCTCTCTGATGGTTCATGCTCAGTCTTTTGGGGGGGGCTCCTCCTCTGCCTCCGACCCCCTAAGTGTGGGGGTCTTTCAAGGCTCAGTTCTGGGTCCCCTTCTATTCTTCATCTCCATCTACTCCCTTGGAGAACTCTTTGCTCCCATGGCTTCAATAATAATAATAATGTTGGTATTGTTAAGCGCATACCATGTGCAGAGCACAGTTCTAAGCGCTGGGGTAGATACAGGGAAGACTGAGGCTCACAGTCTTCATCCCCATTTTACAGATGAAGGAACTGAGCACAGAGAAGTGAAGTGACTTGCCCACAGTCACACAGCTGACAAAGGGCAGAGTCGGGATTCGAACCCATGACCTCTGACTCTCAGGCCCGGGCTCTTTCCACTGAGCCATGCTGCTTCATCTCCCAACTCTATGCAGATGACACCCTACTCTACATCTCCAGCCCTGATTTTTCTTCTTCTCTGCAGTCTCGCATTTCCTCTTGCCTTCAAGACACATCTATTTGGATGTCCTCCCATCACCTCAAGCTTAACATGACCAAACAGAATTCCTTATTTTCCCTCCAAAACGAAGTCTTCTCCTTGGACTTTCCCATCACTGTAGACGGCACCACCCTCCTTCCTGTCTCACAGGTCCGTAACCTTGGTGTTATCCTTGATTCCTCGTTCTCATCCAACCCACATGTTCAATCCATCACTAGATCCCGTCGGTCTCACCTTCGTAACATCGTTCTCCGTCGAAATGGCTACCGCATTAATAAAATCACTTATGGCTCGCCCACCTAGATTACTGTTATCAGCCTCCTTGTTTGACTTCCCCGCCTCCTGGTCTCTCCCCACTCCAGTTCGTTCTTCACTCTGCTGCCCAGATTCATTTTTCTCCTAAAAGATTCAAGACGATTCCCGACTCCTCAAGGAACTCTTCGGTTGTCTTTGCACCTCCGCATCAAACAAAAGCTCCCTCACCATTGGCTTTAAAGCAGTCAATCACCTTGTCCCTTCTTATCTAACCTCGCTCCTCTTCTATTGCCACCCAGCCTGCACATTTTACTCCTCTAACGCTAACCTTCTCACCGTACCTCCATCTCGTGTATCTCGCCACTTGCTCCCTTGGGCCTGGAACGTCCTCCCTCCTCACATAATAATAATAACGTCGGTATTTGTTAAGCGCTTACTATGTGCCGAGCACTGTTCTAAGCGCTGGGGTAGTCACAGGGGAATCAGTTTGTCCCACGTGGGGCTCACAGTCTTAATCCCCATTTTTACAGATGAGGTAACTGAGGCCCAGAGAAGTGAAGTGACTTGCCCAAAGTCACATCCGACAGACAGTGACTCTCCCCTGCTTCAAAGCCTTATTGAAAGCCCATATTCTCCAAGAGACCTTCCCTGATTGAGCCTTCTTTTCCCTTTCTTTCAAGTCCCCTTCTTCGTCGCCTTTTACTCATCCCCCTCTCCCAGCCCCACGGCACTTAGAGAAGCAGCGTGGCTCAATGGGAAGAGCCCGGGCTTGGGTGTCAGAGGTCACGGGTTTCAAATGCCAGCTCGGCCACTTGTCAGCTGTGTGACTGTTGGCGAGTCGCTTTACTTCTCTGTGCCTCAGTTACCTCACCTGTAAAATGGGGATTACTGTGAGCCTCACCTGGGACAACCTGATGACCCTGTATTCTACCCCAGCGCTTAGAACAGTGCTCTGCACAGAGTAAGCGCTTAACAAATACCAACATTATTATTATATCTGTGATGTAATTTATTTATATTAATGTCTTTCTCGCCCTATAGATTGTTAAGCTCATTGTGGGCAAGGAATGTGTCTGTTCCTTGTTATACTGGATTCCTCCCTCGTGCCTTAGAACAGTGCTCTGCACCTAGCAATGCTCAACAAATATTGGCTGACCAATGAATTGAATGAGTTTTTACAGATGAGGGAACTGAGGCCCAGAGAAGTGAAGTGACTTGCCCGAGGTCACACAGCTAGACAAGTGGCGGAGCTGGGGATAAGAATCCAGGCCCTTCTGACTCCCAGGCCCACACTCTATCCCCTAGGCCATCCTTCTTCTACCCCTCCGGGTGTTATGGAGAAGAATCTTCTTTTTCAGAATATCCGCAGGGCCGCTTCAAAGCCTTAGCTGCAATCCATTTTGCCTTCTTATGTCCAAACTAAATAACGTTGCGACGGTTACACGCCCGAGGCTTTAGAACCTGGTATTAGTCAGCCATCCGTGTCTGTCACTTGCCGCAATTAATATTACTTGGACAGTCTCTAGTTGAATCTTCCCCACACAGCTTGTGGCAGCAAAGGATGGAAGAAGGCACCCGTCAATCACCTGCCTACCCCATCAGAATGCATCGTTTGTTCCATTCCTAACTCTTGATGTGTTACAGCCTGTTTTTTTCATTGTTACTAAGATTCAGGCATGGAACTTCTCACTCCTAGCGATTTAACAAAAATGCCACTTGACTCTGTTTCCATTCTCTTGCTCCGAGTTCTGAGGTCTGCTTTTCCCCCATCTGACAATTGCAAAGACCACAATGTTTTCCTGTTCGGCCCAAAACAGAACTAGAGTGGCTGTCTGTTCGCAATCTATCATTACCGATTTTCCTCTCAACGAAAGCAGGAAATTCTTGAAACATCCCCGTGAAATCTGCAGTTGTCAGGAATTGATACTCATCTTGGAAAGGCCAAATATGAATCAAATGCCTCTGTCACACAGGAAGGAGAATCATGTGAGGGGCTTGAGGAAGGCAGAAATAAATTACCCATCTTTGAATATAGATTGAATCCAGATTTTTTATTTTTATGGTCAGTACCGTTCAAGTACGAGAAAAAAAAAAAAAAAACCAAGGACATTCACAGGCTACATTTCAGAGTTCTAATTGCTCTTTTCAATGGCATTTTCCTCGGGTAACTTTAGCAAGGGTTATCTAAAATCCCTGAACTGCACTAAAGAATAGATCAAACGATAGGCAGAGCAGATCGCCGTTTTGAATTACGGAACGTCCTATTATTTTCCCAGTTCTCAGTTCCTTTTCCAGCAAGTCACTGGTTTAAAAGTTGTCTCTTATCAATCCCTTGCTCCAAAAAGCCTCTCTTTCAGACTCGACCTTTCTCCTGCTTGTCGGATTCCAAAGATGGTCTGTCTTTTATTAGTGGGTTCTCTTGTCTCCCAAACCTGTGCCTTTCAGGCCCCACCTCCTATTTCTTCGGTTAGCCAAGGCACCGTTGGAGAACGCTCTGCTCAGACGGCAGAATTCAAGGGCCCCAGAGAAAAAAGTGGCCGCCTGAAATTTCAAAGAGACCTCAGTTTACCTTCCAGCCATCTTTACTCTCATAACACATTCGGGTTCAAGGAGCAGAGTGAATTAAGTCATTCGCCGGAGTCACAACGGGAGTCAATGAGAAAGCCAAGAAAGTAGGTCACAGGACCCAGACTCAGCTCTGTAAATTTCACCTTAGAAGAAAGCCGAGCAACGATGATAATGATGATATATTTTAAGTAACTCACTATAGTCCGGGCACTGTACTGAGCGTTGGGTGGATTCTAGCTCATCGGTTGGACACAGTCCCGTTCCACATGGGCTCACGGTCTTAATCCCCATTTTCCAGCTGAGGTAACTGAGGCCCAGAGAAGTGACTCGACTTGTACAAGGTCGTGGAGCAGACATGTGGCAGAGCCAGGATTAGAACCCAGATCCTCCTGACTCCCAGCTAGGCCACGCTGCTGGGTTGAAGGGCTGTAATTTGGTACTTGGCCACCTTTGATATTACTAATCTTGATGACAATGATATGTACATCAGAAGCTGCGTGGCTCAGGGGAAAGAGCAGGGGCTTGAGAGTCAGAGGTCATGGGTTCTAATCCCGGCGTTGCCGTTTGTCAGCTGTGTGCCTTTGGGCCGGTCACTTAACTTCTCTGTGCCTCAGTTACCTCATCTGCAAAATGGGGATTAAGACTGTGAGCCCCAGATGGGACAATCTGATCACCTTGTATCCCCCCCAGCGCTTAGAACAGTGCTTTGCACATAGTAGGCGCATTAACAAAATTAGCATTATTAATAATCTAATACCATTATATATATATATATATATATATATAATACATATATATTATGGTATTTGTTAAGTGCTTATATTCATAATATTCATAATATTCATAATAAACATAACAAACATAACATAATATTGATAATAAACATAGTAAGCGCTTAACAAATAGCATTATTATTATTTAATACCATAATATACATTATATATGTATATCAGTGTGGCTCAGTGAAAAGAGCGTGGGGCTTCGGAATCAGAGGTCATGGGTTCCACTCCCGGCTCTGCCACCTGTCAGCTGGGTGACTGTGGGCGTGTCCCTTAACTTCTCTGTGCCTCAGTTACCTCATCTGTAAAATGGGGATTATCTGTGAGCCTCACGTGGGACAAACTGATTATCCTGTATCTGCCCCAGCGCTTAGAACAGTGCTCTGCACATAGTAAGCACTTAACAAATACCAACATTATTTATACTATATATTATTATATATATATATATAATGTTGGTATTTGTTATAAGCGCTTAACAAATACCAACATTAATATATATATATAAAATAATGTTTGGATTTGTTTAAGCATATATGTATATATATATCTTATTTAGATGTATACGTATATATCTATTTATATGAAATGGTAGCTGTTTAAGCGGCTTACTATGTGCCAGACAGCACACTAAGCATTTCCCACTCTACACCCTCCTCTCTTGGGAAGATCATCTGCTTTAGCTCCAACCTTTATGCGGGGAAAACTCCCAAATCTACCTCTCTAGCTCTGATCTCTCATCTAACCTGCAATTACACATTGTCTCTCACCTCCGAGACATCTCCATTTGAATGTTCCACCTTTACCTCCAACCTCTATCTACATACAAAGCCAAACTACTCATCATCCCTCCCAAATCTCCTCCTCCTCTGAACTTTTCTATCTCAGCCAATAAAAGGTCCCAGTCTTCCCTGTGTTCTCCATATGCTCTTCCTGGACTCCTCTCTGACCTCCGGTAACTCAATCAATCAATCGATGGTTTAGACTTGCGGCAGACTAATGAATTAAATAATAATCATAGTATCTGTTACGCGTTTACTATGTTTCAAGCACCGTTCTAAGCACTGGGGTAGATACAGGTAATCAGGTGGTCCCACAGGGGGCTCACAGTCTTAATCCTCATTTTACAGATGAGGAAACTGAGGACCAGATAAGCGAAGTGACTCACTAAAGTCACACAGCCGACAAGTGGCAGAGGCAGGATTAGAACCCATGACCTCTGACTCCCAAGCCTGTGCTCTTTCCACTAAGCCACGTTGCTTCTCCATGGGAGGGTGGAAAATGGCAAACAGACACTATCCTTGCCTTAAAGGAGATTATCCCATATCTACCAGTTGTCTTCTGTGTGGCCTTGGGCAAATCATTGACTTTTCTGGGCCTCCATTACCTCATCCGTAAAATGGGGATTGAGACTGGGACCCCCAGGTGGGCAGGGACTGTTTCCAACCTGATTTGCTTTTCTCCACTCCAGCGCTTACTACAGTGCCTGGCACATAGTAAGTGCTTAAGAAAATACCACAATTATTATTATTATCCTTACTAGCCTAGTGGATCAACCACAGGTCTGGAAGTCAGAAGGACCTGGGTTTTAATCCTGGCTCCGCCACTTGTCTGATGTGTGACCCTGGACATGTCACCTCACTTTATGCCTCAGTTCCCTCACTTGTTAAAACGGGAGATAGGGAATGTGTCCAACCTGATGTGTTTTGTATCGACATAATAATGATAATGTTGGTATGTGTTAAGCGGCTTACTATGTGCCTAGCACTGTTCTAAGCGCCGGGGTAGACAGAGGGGAATCAGGTTCGTCCCACGTGGGGCTCACGGTCTTAATCCCCATTTAACAGATGAGGTAACTGAGGCACCGAAGAACTGAAAGTGACTTGGCCCAAAGTCACACAGGTGACAAGTGGCCCGAGCCGGAATTCGAACCCATGACCTTTGACTCCAAAGCCCGTGCTCTTTCCACTGAGCCACGCTGCTTCTGGTGGAGCGTGAAGCGAGTAGGCTTTCCCCACTCCCTGGACAGCAGAACCTGGAAGGAGGAGTTCCTCAGCAGTTCTTAATAATAATAATAATAATAACGTTGGTATTTGTTAAATGCTTACTATGTGCCAGGCACTGTTCTAAGCGCTGGGGAGATGCAGGGGTAATCAGGTCGCCCCACGTGAGGCTCACACGTAATCCCCATTTTACAGATGAGGTAACTGAGGCACAGAGAATAAATGTTGGTATTTGTTAAGCGCTTACTACGTGCAAAGCACTGTTCTAAGCGCTGGGGGATACAAGGGATCAGGTTGCCCACGTGGGGCTCACAGTTTTAATCCCCATTTTACAGATGAGGTAACTGAGGCACAGAGAAGTGAAGTGACTTGCCCACAGTCACACAGCTGACAAGTGGCAGAGGCGCTGCCGTGGCCCGAGCCCTTCCTGGCCCCGCCGCCCTCAAATGCTGGGCTACAGAATCAGAAAAGCCAAAGCCCAAGCTGGGGAAAGAATAGGCGATGGCCTGGGGGGAGCTTGGTGAAGGAGGGTTTACTCCTCTTTTATTTCTAATGGTATAGGTTTAGTTGCTATGTATTAAGCTCTGGGGTAGATACGAGCTAGTCGGGTTGGAAACAGTCCAACTGAGCGCTTGGCAGAGGACAAAACAACAGAGTTGGTAGACAAGCTCCCTGCCCACAGTGAGCTGACACTCTAGTCTTCTCCTCAAGTCGATGATGACAACGGAAAAGCTATCACCTACAATTTCTTTCATTTGGTGAGCAACTGTCTGGGCAGTTACCAGGGGTCACCTGTGCAGCATTTCCCCGTAAAGCAAGAGAGTTTCCAAGATTTGTAGAGATCAGGCAGAACCCTTGGAGGTATTTCTGCTCCATCTTTTTTCCTTCCGTTCGCTTACCCTAGTTCCCACCTGATCTCAGTCCCCTTAATAATAATGTTGGTATTTGTTAAGCGCTTACTATGTGCCGAGCACTGTTCTAAGCGCTGGGGTAGACGCAGGGGAATCAGGTCGTCCCACATGGGGCTCACAGTCTTAATCCCCATTTTACAGATGAGGGAACTGAGGCACAGAGAAGTGAAGTGACTTGCCCGCAGTCACACAGCCGACAAGTGGCAGAGCTGGGATTCGAACTCACGAGCTCTGACTCCAAAGCCCGTGCTCTTTCCACTGAGCCACGCTGCTTCTCCAAGCTGCTTCTGCTATTCCCTTACAGGAAATTAGTAGTATTCCTCGTACTTAGTAAGTGCTCACTGTACGAATCAATCGTTTTAACTGAGCGCTACTATGTGCAGAGCACTGTACTGAGCACTTGGGAGAGTACGCTACAACAGAATTAGCAGACACATTCCCTGCCCACAGTGAGCTTATAGTCTAGAGGGGGAGACAGGCATTATCATGAATAGTAATTTATAATATATCATTTAGAAACTCACCTCCTCCGAGAGGCCTTCCCAGACTGAGCTCCCCTTCTCTCTCTACTCCCTCTACCGCTCCCCGTTCACCTCTCCGCAGCTTAACCCTCTTTTCCCCTCATCTCCCTCTGCTCCTCCCCCTCTCCCTTCCCATCCCCTCAGCACCGTACTCATCTGCTCGACTGTATATATTTACATCACCCTATTTATTTTGTTAACGAAATGCACATCGCCTCGATTCTATCTAGTCGCCATCGGTTTTCACGAGACGTTCTTCCCCTCGACTCTATTTATCGCCATCGTTCTCGTCCGTCCGTCTCCCCCGATCGGACCGTGAGCCCGTCAGACGGCGGGGACCGTCTCGATCCGTTGCCGACTTGTTCGTTCCAAGCGCTTAGTCCGGTGCTCTGCACATAGTAAGCGCTCAATAAATACTATTGAATGAATGAATGAAATGCAGACGCAGTAATGCGGGGTTGGTGGCGGGGCAAATATCAGAATTCCAAAGATCACAGCAAAGTCCACCGTGTTAAGTGCTGGGAAAGAATGCACACGTTGGAATTAAGCACAGCCCCTAATCTTTAAGGGGCTCACAATCCAAAAAAAAAAGCGGGGGGAGATTAAATGGGGAGATAAAAATGGGGAGAGGGAACGACATCTCCAGCAACCTGCCAATAAAGCAGAGCAAGCAAATGCAGAGTTGGACCAGCAACAATTTGTCAAGGAATCATTTCTAATCCCAATCCCCAGAATTCAAAAAAGACTTGGAAAAAGTAAACTCAAAAACAGATGGGGTAAAACTCTAACACCTAGCATCATGTGGTAAACCATATTTTGTTAGCACTTTTCTGAATCCAGATTTTGTGAGATATATATTGGGCAGAGAAAGAAATGATCAACCTGATTAGCGTCTGGAAGGGTAGAATGATTTTCTGCTTTTCTTGAATCGATCAATCAGTTGCATTTATTGCATTACTGCATTTACTGTGTGCAGAGCACAAGTACTAAGAGCTTAGGAGAGTAGAATATAACAGAGTTGGGTAGACACTTTTCCTGCCCATAATAATTTTGGGTTTGAGCTTCCATTTGTTAAAGGAGTTAGCAGGGCTAGTTTCCTACTCTGTGATTCATCAAATCTCTCCAGTGATCCAATTAAATTATTTGGGCCTCAGTTTCCTTATCTGTAAAATGGGAATTAAGACCGTGAGCCCTTTGTGGGACAGGGACTGTGTCCAACGCTTGTATCTAATCCAGTGTTTAACAAAAAAGCACTTACGAAATACTATAAAAAAGCTTGTCCATATCATTCATTCATTTATTCAATAGTATTTATTGAGCGCTTACTATGTGCAGAGCACTGTACTAAGCGCTTGGAATGGACAAATCGGCAACAGGTAGAGACAGTCCCTGCCCATCAGAGAAGCAGCATGGCAGAGTGGATACGGCGCAGGTCTGGAAGTCAGAGGGTCATGGATTCTGATCCGCTCTCTGCCACCTGTCTGCTGTGTGACCTTGGACAAGTCACTTAACTTCTCTGTGCCTCGGTTACCTCATCTGTCAAAGGGGGTTCGAGACTGTGAGCGACTCTGTCCAACCCGATTTGCTTATATCTGCCCCATTGCTTAGAACAGTGCCTGGCACATACCAAGCACTTAACAAATATCATAATAATGCTAATAATTCTCATTTTTAGCATTATTATGAACCATTTGATGAGAATCCTGTGAATTAATCCACGGTTAAAACAAGTCAACAATCATGGTTGAAAGGGGGTCATTTTTTCCAATTAAGTCACCTCAGGAACTGAAAACAGAAAAATGAGCCTACCAAATGTGAGTCACAGGCAAATGAAAAACAGAACAAAAAGAAATATCTCTTCTTATTCCAACAAGGAGAACATGTTCGGTTCTCTTTTGTGCTCTTTTAAAATCTCCTAAATTTTACAGATGTTTATCCATCGTTGAATAAATGCAATTCATTGAGCACACACCTCGGCGGGCAGCGAACGACACTAAAGCTTGGAGAGTTACCATACGATAAGTTATCTTCCTAAATTAAAACAGATGGACGTGATCCCTGCCCTCGAGTAGTTTAACTTTAGAAAGATCACCCAACACACAAATGCCACGCCTAACCCCCGCCCTCCGGCAGGGGCAGAGAGTGGGGGAAACCTCGCATCGCTCAATCAATCGATGGTATCTATTGAGCGATGACCATGGGCAGAGCACGAGAATAAGCACTCCAGAGAGTGTGAGGGGATTGTGCTCTGATTGCTGTAGGGATAAGGAAGGAAGTGGGAGTGGTTAGCTTTGAATTCGTTTTTGGTATTTGTTTCGTCTCCCTGGATCGCAAATTCTCTTTGGTCGATTTATGATTTACGCGTATTACCGAGCACCGAGGATGTCCTAGCCACAGAAAAGCTGCTCCGTACGCATTCATAATAGGAGTGATATTTCCGGGAGTTTATGAAGCCACACCAAAATATATTTCCAAATTAATACCAAGGCTAATTAACGTACATTGATCCCACAGAAGATATGATTGATATAATAGTCGATTCAAAGCACGAGTACATTTTATTTGACCCTAGTTAGGCTGCAATGCAGATCTCTCAGATAACTCTCTTGGGCTCATGATTAACTTTGATCATATGTTCAGCAGGGGCCTTTTTCCCAAAATGTTTACCAATGTCTCTCTCTCTCAAGACTGCCCTTAATCCTCTTCTTTATTTCTTTTTTGGACGCTCTCTTACCGAAAATGTTTTGCGAGAATACCACTTTCAAAAGAGTAAAAAAGTTTACCGTGTAAACTTGTTAAATCTAGGAACTCTACTTGAAGATTACTCTCTCACACACTCCCAGTAATGGGTCGATGAGTAAATTTAATCTCCAATCGAACATGCCCGAAGTAGAACTCTTCATCTTCCCACAGACCCTGGCTTCCCATTACTGTAGACAGCACCACCATCCTCCCTGAATCACAGGTCCATATCCTCGGCATCAGCCTCCGGTCACCTATCTCATTCAACCCGCATATTCAATCTGCCACCCAGTCGTGTCGGTTCAACATTTGCAACACGACAGAAACCGCCCTTAACACTTTCTTCTTCCAAAGTGTTACCGTGTTGATCCAAGCACTTATTCTACCCCGCCTTGATTACTCCATCAGCTTCCTTCCTGACGTCCTTGTCCCCTGCCTCTCCCCAATCCAGTTCATTTATCCATTCATTCATTCCATAGTATTTACTGAGCGCTTACTATGTGCAGAGCAGTGTACAAAGCGCTCGGAATGTACAATTCGGCAACAGACAGAGACAATCCCTGCCCAATGACGGGCTCACCATCTAAACGGGGGAGACAGATGGGCAAAGTAAAACAGAACAAAATAAAACAAGGCAGCATCATCAAGATAAACAGAATCAAGGAAATATACACCTCATTCACAAAATAAATAGGGTAATAAATAATATATACAAATGAGCACAGTGCTGAGGGGAAGGGACGGGGGAAGGGCAGAGGGGGGGAGGAGGGGAGGAGAGGGGAAGGTCCATACTTGACTCTACTTCCCGGATCATTTTTTCTGAGAAACCTTTCAGTCCATGGTTCCCCACTCATCAAGAACATCCAGTGATTGCCGATCCACCACTATATCAAGCAGAAACTACTCCCCATGGGCATTAAAGTCCTCACACTTCTTGTCCCCTCTTACCTTTCCTCGCTGATTTTCTACCACCACCTGGCATGTTTGCTACGCTCCTCTAATGCCAACTTACTTACGAGGGGAGAGAGAGGAATGGGGGGTGGGAGGTGCTGGGAAGGAAGGCTGAAAGAGGTTGATAAGACAGGGGATTGCGGGATATGGTGAAGAATATATCATAAAATACCAAATAGTTTGGTCATCCTGATACAGATTTACCTGTTGAGTTTCTCCCTTATAATGACACTCCATAATTATGGTATTTGTTAAGCGCTATGTGCCAGGCACTGTATTAAGCACTGAGGTGGAACAAGCAAATCGGGTTGAACACAATCCTGTCCCACTTGGGGTTCACGGTCTCAATCCCCATTTTATAGATGAGAAAACTGAGGCATAGAGAAGTGAAGCGACCTGCCCAAGGTCACATAGCAGGCAAGCGGCAGAGCTGGGATTAGAACCCATTACCTTCCAAATCCCAGGCCCATGCTCTATCCACTGCACCATGCTCCTTCTCCATCTTTAGCCTTACAATTACAAATTAAAATGGTGATGGTAAGTCACTGGTTTAGTCAAGAACCAGGGCTCAGAAAGAACTGAAATTTGATCGTTTTAGTGAAGGGTTTACATGCCTCATTCTAACTATTGAGATTTCCTCTCAGTGTGTAGCTTTTCTGGGACAAAGACTAAAACGCTTCCCCACTTATAAATGGGGGACGACATGGCTCATTATCGAATATCAAGTAGGCTGGCCACATCCCACATTATCTTCAGCGGATTCTCTCCTTCAGCTCGTTCAACAGGCCCGACTACCTACAGATGACAATGCCGACTCTCTCAAATTTCCTTTACCTCTCCCTGTCCCCGAAAAAGGCCCCAGGATTCCAGCTTCAGCTTCACCTCCAAGGCCTTTGTCATCATCTTCATTCTGTATTAATAATTGTTTCGTCTTATCCCTACCACTCTCCCTTCCATTAACAGGTATGAGTGGGAGATCCTGGACTGCCTTTTATAAAACAAACTTCCAAGGTGGAAGTAAAGGAAAGGTGGAAATGGCCACCATATTTGAAGGAAATAACAAGGTAAGCTTTTCAAAATACTGCTGGAAGGGCAATGAACCCACTATTCTCTTCTGCTGTAGTATTAGGGATAGTATTTATGAAACGCTTACTGTGCGCAGAGCACTGGATTCATTCATTCATTCAGTTGTATTTATTGAGCGCTTACTGTGTGCAGAGCTCTGTACTCATCACTTGGATGGTATAATTCGGCAACAAATAGAGACAATCCCCGCCCACGACGGGCTGACAGTCGAGAAGGGGGGATTGTACTATACGAAGTGCCGGGAGAAAATATACAGGCCGGAATCACCTGTGATGGTGAGACTTAAGTTATCAAATCTGAGCCGGCTTCACTATACCTGGCGGAATCTGCTCCACATAACTGCATTTTCTGGAATTCTACTGAAGAAGCCTCTTCGCTCTGTCTACTTAGAGTGTGAAAAGAGACATTAATATGGTGATTAAAAAATAAGGGTGCTATGGGAACTACCCTAAAGTTGACTTCAGAAGGCATAAAAGATTAAAAGAAGGATATTATGAAAAGGTGAGTTAATAAAAACTGAATCAATGCAACAGCTCAGCAAATACTGCTTGTCCAAATAACGAATAATTGATGCTTGGTGACTAATAAAAGAGACCATTTTCATTTAATTTACATTTCCCATACATCCTGGCAGTTTTGGTGGGCTGGTGATTTTTTTTATAAAGATATTTAATTTAAAGCTTGCCTTCAGGTATTTTCTGTAGAGAGCAATTCTCATGAGTCTCAATTAACATCCTTGTTATGTCACACGATGTGTAAATGGGACTTATTTTCCCAAAATCCTTACTCCTAAGATGAGCTATTACACAAAATAAATTATTTGCCACATAAAAATGTTTTTAACGTGAACCAAACCATCACCTCCATGTACGACATCAGGTCTCCATGAGGCTTTTGGTGAGCGCTAATGACGCGGTGGATTTTCCAGAGAAAGACCGTACATTTGCTAGCATTTTGTTTTTTAATAAGATGGTCCTATTTTACCTCCCTCCCCTCCGGCTGCCTATTCACCCTCGCTCTTCGGTTTTACGGCTCTGGCTCCCACCACCGGTTCCTCACATCTTCCAAAGGGAAGACGACTCCTCGGACGGAAGGAGAACTACTCTGACCAGTCCCGAGGCAAATCGAACTTCGGGTTCATCAGAGTTCAGGTCCGTGGCCTCGGCTGGTTTTCATACCGTTTCGCATTTCCCAGAGAAGGTCCTCGGAAAGAAACTAGAACTACGGCACTTCAAGCTTAAAAAAGGCATGAAAAATTTGACCAGGAGCTTATTTTCCCCCGAGATGCCCTAATTTTGAAAAAAGCCTGAGGGTACGTTTCGGGAAGCTAGAAGCAACTCTCTGGGCTTGATGAGGTTTCCATTACTAATGCGTCGGGGCACAGTGTATCAATCAACCAAGGGTAGCTGAGAAGGCACTGAGTCCACTTTCAGTTAAGGCCCCACCGGATGGCTCGTGTTTCAATATTTCTCTGTCCCGTTTCCAAGGATAAATTCATTGACCAAGTCGCCTTTTTTTCCAAGCTGTTGGGTATCTTTCCATTGTGCTGTTTACACAGATGACTCTGTTCGGAACCAAACTGTGGGTGTCTGTGCTCAGGTACCAGTCGACTACTCTCGTAAGGGAGGCAGTGCGGCTCGTTGAAAGAGGCCGGGTCCCAATCCAAGTCCGGCCCACTGGCCTGCTACGTGACTCCGGCCCAGTCGCGTAACTTCTCCAGGCCTCAGTTTCCTCATCTGTAAAAATGGGGCTGATATAGATGTCTCCGGCTTGATAACCTTAGAACAGTGCCTCAGTGCCTAGAACAGTCCCTCAGAGGTTAGAACAGTGCCTGGCACTTAGTAAGCACTTAACAAATATCATAATAATTATTATTATTATTGTTATAACCTGGCATTTATCCCAATGCCTAGCGAATAGGAAGTACTTAATCAATGCTATTATCATTATAATTTTTGTCACAACAACCAACTGCCAGCAACACTTCACACAAAGTCACCGACAGGTGACAACGCTACTGATATTCATTCATTCAAACGTATTTATTGAGTGCATAATTATTGAGATGCAAAGCACTGTACTAAGCCCTTGGGAGAGTACGATATAACAATGAACTGACACATTCCCTCTCCACAACAAACTTTTAGTCTAGAGGATGAGACAGACACTGATATGAATAAATAAATAAATAACAGATAAGTGGTAAGTGCTATGGATCTGGGAGAGGAGATGAAAAAAGGGAGCAAGTCAGAGTGGGAGAAGAGAGAAGGAGGGCTTCATCAGGGAAGGCTTCTTGGAGGAGATGTTTCAGTTGCTATTTAAACAGAGAAGGAAACCTAGGACCGAAACAGGATACTGCTTTTTGAAAAATTTTAAAAATTGAAGAGGTTGGCTCTTCTTTTCTATATCTTCTCCCTCGGTTAATGACCCCAGTGAGGTAAAAACCAGAGAGGCACTTTTGGGTCATAATTCCACTTTGGGGACATTTACATTACGTTCTAAGGATTCTGATGTAGACTATTATTAGATATATGAGATAGAAGCCCTTTGGGTCTTAATGCCACTTGAGGCTCTATGTATTACAATGCTAAGGGTTCTGTTGTAGGAATATTATATTGTTATTTGGGCTAAGCAAACTCGGTTCTCTCAAAATATTAACCAACCTAAATAACATATAAGAAAAATGTAGCCCCAGATGGAATGGACCATTTGATACCAGTATCGTGCTGGGGAAAATATCCTATGTGCATCATTCATTCATTCAATCATATTTATTGAGTGCTTACTGTGTGCAAAGCACTGTACTAAACACTTAGAAGAGTACAATATAACAATAAACAAATTCCCTGCTCACACAGAGCTCATAGTCTAGAGGGGGAGACAGACATTAATATACATAAATGAATAACAGATATAGATATAGATATATACACACAAGTGTTGTGGGGCAGGGAGGGGGAGATGAGTGAAGGGAGCAGGTCAGGGTGATGGAGAAGGGAGTGGGAGAAGAGGAGGGTTTAGGAAAGATTTCTGGGAAGAGATGTGTCTTCAATAAGGCTTTGAAGTGAGGGAGAGCAATTTTCTGTCTATGAGGAGGGAGGGCGTTCCAAGCCAAAGACAGAATGTGGGTGAGAGGGTAGAGGCAAGATAGATGAGATCGAGGTACAGGGAGAAGGTAAGCATTAGAGGACTGAAGTCTATGGGCTGGACTGTAGTAACAACAATAATGATAACGGTATTTGTTAAGCGCTTTCTATGTACCGGGCACTATACTAAGCACTGGTGGGTTGGACACAGCCCCTATGCCACGTGGAGCTCACACTCTCAATCCTCATTTTACAAATCAGGTAACTGAGGTCCAGAGAAGGGAAATGACTTGCCCAATATCACACAGCAGACAAGTGGTGGGGATAAATAGGAGAGGAGCAAAGTGAGGTAGGAGGGACCAAGGTGACTGAGTGCTTTAGAGCCAACAGTGCGTATGAGCGTACATTTTTTTATTACCTGAGTATTAAGCAAGTCTTCACACTTGTGTACTTGTTTCTCAATTGCGGATATATACTGTTTTTCAATGGCCTCCTCTTGCTGGCTAACTGTTGACTGCAGTAATGCCTGAAAACAGAATGAAAAGAAATTGGAATTTAGAAGACAAACCGGAATCGTACAGTTGGTACGGGTTTTCTGACAATCTACTTTTATCTAGGCTGCTTATCTGAAGTCCAATCGATCCATTAATCGGTGGTACGCACTGAGCGCTTACTGTGTGCCGAGCACTGCACTAACCGCTTGGGAGAGTGCAATGAGAGTAGGTAGACACGTCTCCTTTCCACAAGGAGCTACATTCTTCTGCCCCCACAGACTAAGCAGTGCTGAAGCACACTCACACAGAACTTTATTTTCAGCTTCTTGGCGATCTGTCTTCCTGAAGCCAGGATTACATTTTTTGGCTTGCACCCTCTCTACACACACCTTCTCCTTAGAAAAGAGCAACTCATAGAAGATAAAGAGGGTGAGTAGTCTTGTTACATATAAATTCAGTTTAGTGGGGACCACACAGGAGGAGAGGCAGAGGAAAGTTGCTTGCATAAAAAAAAAAAGCCAGACATATTTCACTGGCTGACAAACCTCCACATCCTCTCGGTACACTGTAATACCCCAAGGGCCAAGCATGATCTTCGCGACCACAAGTCAAGTAAAAGCAGATGGAAACTCTGAGTAATTCTGAACCCAAAAGGACTGCCCCCCAAGGAAGTTCACGCCCCTGAAGTGAAGAGGTGGAAGTCAGACCGGGGAAGTCAAAATCCCGACAGAATTGACCAAAAGTAATCAGGGACACTCGAGAGATACTTGACCGAGCCGCGTCAAGGTTCGCGTAAATGTCGGGGCACTATGAGAGTTTAGGAGGAGGGCCAAGTCGCCATTTGAAGATGTTACGCCCATCCGACTACTTCATGGAGAGGTGGAAGTTTTAAACACTTTTGTGACTTGAAAAAATAGAAACATTATGATCCCGATATTATACTGTAAGCTATTTATACATGGTATTTCCTTTCAAAATATGTGCTAAACTCTCTATATACATATATATATATATATATATATATATATATATATATATATGCACTATGGTAAATGTTCTATTTTTAAAAACATATCTGTTTAATAAAATCCTCATAATCATAATATTAAACTGAAACAGACATTCGTCTTATAGAAAACAGATCCCTGGCACATTTGAGCCGACAAAGAGAGGTGGCCAAATTTTCTAAATCACCTCTGTCTTGAAACTGAGATTTGCTTGTTGGGAAACAAAATCTATTAAGACGCTAAAGAAATGAGCTGCATTTTTCGTAAAACAGTGACAAAATCATTTTTAGAGCTTCTGAACGAAGCAGCCTCGTTTTGGGGTAATTAACCTTATTTTGGAAATATTAGTCCGTCTGAGGACGATACTCGCACTGGAATTCAGCAGCAGACAACCTAAAAGCTGCAGAAACCTTTACTCAGAAATTAGCAAAAGAAGAATTAGGTGCTGAATGAGATTTAATAAATGCCTATGGCTTGCGGGAATTGATTTGTCAGTGGGTTGAATTTGGTGTCTGATTTACAGACTGTCTTCCAAACGACTTACTTTCTAGACTTCCAGCTAGGCAGTCCCCAAAACCCGACACTCAAAATAGCCAACATCCAGAGAAAGTCTCCGAATTAACTTGGGTTGGGTTTATAATGCGTGTGTATCTCAGCCAGGCGAAGACATTGGTTGCACACTCTCCAGAGATGGGCAAAGCACGAGCTACTTAAAAACTTTCCTGGGGCTTTGAAAACCAGAGGCCATTTTTTTTTTTTGGCTTCCAAACTGCAGCCAATAGCACTGTTTCGGCCACGAACGGCACCGCTAAGCAGGTGAGCGACCGCGGGGTACAGAAGCCTATTTTCTGTACTCTGTATTTTCTGTACAAGTGGCTCTGCCACTTGTCAGCTGTGTGACTGCGGGCAAGTCACTTCACTTCTCTGTGCTTCAGTTCCCTCATCTGTAAAAATGGGGATTAAGACTGTGGGCCTCATGTGGGACACCCTCATTACCCTGTATCTACCCCAGCGCTTAGGACAGTGCTCTGCACATGGTAAGCGCTTAACAAATACCAACATTAGTATTTTCCCACGGCAGTCCAGATTTCTTTCACGAAAACATAAACGAACGAATCGGTCGGGAGCACTTATATATCCTCTACTCTGGGTCGAGCACAGTACTGTCTGGGAGAGTACGGTACGGTTAGTAGACGTGATCCCTGTCTTCAAGGAGCTTACGCTCTAAAAGGAGAAACAGACATAAACGTGATTTATGAACAAGTAGCGTGGCTTAGTGGCAGGAGACTGGGTTTGGGAGTCAGAGGTCATGGGATCGAATCCAGACTGTGCCGCCTGTCGGCTGTGTGACTTTGGGCAAGTCACTTAACTTCTCTGTGCCTCAGTTACCTCATCTGGAAAATGGGGATGAAGATCGTGAGCCCTACGTGGGACAACTTGAATACCTTGTATCTACCCCAGCACTTAGAACAGTGCTTGGCACAGAGTAAGTGCTTAACAAATACCAACATTATTATTATTATTAATAAGGGGAAGTAGGATAAGTGGATAGTTATGAGTGCTTCACTAAGCTCGCTGTGGGCAAGGAATGTGTCTGTTTATTGTTCATTCATTCATTCAATCGTATTTATTGAGCACTTACTGTGTGCAGAGCACTGTACTAAGTGCTTGGGAAGTACAATTCAGCAACAAATAGAGACAATCCCTGCCCAGAATGATGTCTGTCTAATCGGGAAGACAGACATCAAAGCAAGTGAGCAGGCATCAGTAGCATCATTATAAATACATGGAATTATAGATATATACAAATCATTAATAAAAATGAATAGAATTATAATTATAAATACGTACACATATACACAAGTGCTGTGGGGCAGGGAGTGGGTAGAGTAGAGGGAGCGAGTTGGGGAGATGGGGAGATAATGGGGAGCAGAGGAAAAGGGCGGGGGGCTTTATTTTGTACTTTCCCAAAGCATTGAAAACAGTGCTCTGTACAGAGTAAGTGCTCAATAAATACAATTGAATGAATCAATAGATAAATAAACTAGTAGGATAGATAAGTGATAATAACAATAATTATAATAATAATAATGTTGGTATTTGTTAAGCGCTTACTATGTGTACAGCACTGTTCTAAGCACTGGGTAGATACGGGGTAATCAGGCTGTCCCATGTGGGGCACAGTTTTCATCCCCATTTTACAGATGAGGTAACTGAGGCACGGAAAAGTTAAGTGACTTGCCCACAGTCACACAGCTAAGTGGCAGAGTTGGGATTCGAACCCATGACCTCTGACTCCCAAGCCCGTGCTCTTTCCACTGAGCCATGCACTTAGTATGTGCCAGGCACTGAGCTAAGCGCTGGGATGGATACAAGCAATTTGGGGTGGGCACAGTCTCTGTCCCATGTAGGGCTCACAGCCTCATTTCCCATTTTACAGATGAGGGAATTGAGGCCCAATGAAGTGACCTGACCAAGGAAACACAGCAGACATGTGGTGGAAACGGGATTAGAACCCGTGACCTTCCGACTCCCAGGCCCGGGCGCTATCCAATACAGGGACTACAGGTGATCGGTCACCCACTCCTGTCTGTTCTCAGTTCACAACCTCTCCAGACTCCACTCTTTTTTCCCCTGCGATCATATCAATCAATTATATTTACTAGCACTTACTGTAGGCAGGACTCCGTCCAAAGCACTCGGGAAAAATACAACCGATCTATCAAGCAATCAATCGGTCAGTTGGATTTACTGAGTGCCTACTGTGTGCAGAGCACTATACTGAGCATTCATTCGGTTGTATTTATTGAGCGCTTACTACGTGCAGAGCACTGTACTAAACGCTTGGAATGGACAATTCAGCAGCAGATAGAGACAATCTCTGCCCAACAACAGGCTCACAGTCTAAAAGATGGGCTCATGGTCTAAAATCACTTGGGAGAATACGATATAACAGAGTTGGTGAGCACGATTCCTGCCCACAATAAGCTTACCGTCTAGAGCGGGGGACGGACATTAATATGAATAAATGAATTACGGATATGAGCATAAGAGCTGTGGGGCTGAAGGTGGAGTGAATAAAAGGAAAAAAATTCAAGTGCAAAGGCAATCGATCAGTGGGAGTAATGAGGGCTCACTTCCCCCATTCTATCTCCCGAACTTCAGCATTAAGGACCTCACCTCTGCAGGTGCGTTCTCACCCACCCACACAATCAATCACAGATATTTATTGAGTGCTTACTCTGTGCACAGCACTGAACTAGGTGTTTAGGAAAGTACAATACGATAGTCGGTGGACACGTTTCTTGCCAACAACAAGCTTACAGTCTAGAGCAGCCTGGCTTAGTAGCAAGAGCACAGGCTTGGGAGTCAGAGGACACGGGTTAATAATAATGTTGGTATTTGTTAAGCACTTACTATGTGCAGAGCACTGTTCTAAGCGCTGGGGTAGATACAGGGTAATCAGGTTGTCCCACGTGAGGCGCACAGTTAATCCCCATTTTACAGATGAGGTAACTGAGGCACAGAGAAGTTAAGTGACTTGCCCACAGTGGCAGGGCCGGAATTCAAACTCAAGACCTCTGACTCCCAAGCCCGTGCTCTTTCCGCTGAGCCATCTGTCTGCTGTGTGATGCTGGGCAAGCCACTTAACTTCTCTGTGCCTCAGTTACCTCATCTGTAAAATGGGGATTAAGACTGTGAGCCCCATGTGGGACAGGGGCTATGTCCACCTCGATTCACCTGTATCCACTCCAGTGCTTAGTACAGTGGCTGGCACAAAGTAAGCACTTAAAAAATACCATCATTATTATTATTATCATTCTCCAGGCCTCAGTTTCCTCATCTGGAAAATGGGGATTAAGAATGTGAGCCCACTGTGGGACAGAGACTGTTTGCAATCTGATTGATTTGTATTTACCCCCGTGCTTAGAACAGTGCTTGGCACATAGCAAGGGCTTACCAAGTACCATACTTCATTAATTCCTAGTAAGGGACAGCTTCCTGGAGCAGAGGCACTTTCAGGAGGGCTTTACAGATGGGGAGGGCAAAATTTTGCAGACTTTGTCGGGGGGGAGAAGTAAGAGGAAAAGAAACTGAAGGATCAGAAGAGCAAGTCAATGGGGGAAGTGTCAACAGTGAGGTCGAGAAGAACGAAGAATGAGAGCTGTTGTGTAGTGGGAGAAAGGAGGGGATAAGTAGGAAAGAATTATCATTAGGGGAGGGGAGGAATGAGTGACTAATGCAGGTTTGTGAGGAGAAGGAAATTGCAAATAATGGCATTATCGAAAAATGAGCTACCCACAGAGTGAAGTATGCATTGGAGGGGAGAAACGGGAGACTAGTGAATCAGTAGTCAAACTGCGACATAATAACTTTGGTCCATCGATCAATTGTATTTATTGAGTGGTTACTGTACGCAGAGCACTGTGCTAGGCACTTGGTCCAGTTTGGCATCCGAAGATGGAAAGGACGGATTAGATCCTGGGACTGTTGTGGGGTAAAGACCGACAGAATTTAGCAACGGACTAAAGGTGATGATAATGTCTAGGCTGTGGGATTCAGAGATGGGGAAGATGGTGTTTTTGTCAACTTCCATAGGAAACTTAAGCACGGGAGACGATTTGGGACAGAAGATGAGGCGTTCGGTTTTAGATGTGTGGAGTTCATGGTGACAGGGTCGAATCGATGTGAAGATGACCTGGGTTAGAGTGGAAATGTGGTGATTACAGAGGGGGAGAGAAGATGGGCCTAAAGAAGAAAGGGTAGGAAATAGAAGTCAGAAAATTGAGAAGCTAATCCTGGCTCTGCTATTTGCCTGAGTGTGACTTTGGGCAGGTCGGTGCCGTGGACAGACCATGGGCTTGGGAGTCAGGAAAATGTTGATATTTGTTAAGCGCTTACTGTGTGCCGAGCAGAAGGTCATGGGTTCTAATCCTGGCTCTGTCATCGTCTGTTGTGTGACCTGGGGCAGGGCACTTCACTTCTCTGGGCCTCAGTTCCCTCATCTGTAAAATGGGGATTGAGACTGTGAGCTCTATGTGGACAGGGACTGTGTCCAACCTGATTAGCTTGTATCCACCCCGGCACTTAGTACAGAGCCTGGAACATAGTACGTGACTAACAAACACCGTAATTATTATTACTATCTCTTTGTGCCTCAGTTCCCTCGACTGTCCAGTGACGATTAAATATTCGAAAACCCCCTCACACCATAATTGTGAACTCTATCTCACCCTGGACCGGCACAGTGCTTGGCAAATGGTAAATGTTTGAATACCACTATGATCGTTAACAGATAAGTTAAGTGTACCCAAGGTCACACAGCAAGCAACTGACAGAGCCAGGATTGGAACCCAGATCCTCTGACTCCCAGACTCCTGCTCTTTCCACTAAGAGATGAACTGCTTTCCAATGAGAAGAGCAAGGTTATCCTTGGTGCCAGGTAGGTCAGGCCGATTGCCTGACATTGCCTGAGCAGGTCAAGTGAAGCTGAGAAGTGAGAGGAAACGGGCAGTGGAAAGGTTGGCGGGAACATTCGCGCGGAAGCTGAAGACCCCGAGGATCGGTGCAGGGATGGAGAAAGAGAGAAGGAATGTGAGAAAGCGATCATATACCCATGGGAACAGATGAGCTCCTCAAGGCAGTGGAGTGTGGAGTGAGAGGAGTAGGAGGCCCAAAGAGAGGCTTAAAATCCCACCCTTCTCTACAGGTTGGGGGTTAGAGGAAGAAGGAGAGCCAGCAAAAGAGACTTAGAAGAAGTAATGAGATTGAGAGGAAGTGAACCAGAAGAACCCTCTCAGAGTGGCACCTGGAGAGTTTCCAGTCCTCCACCAGTCTTGCCTACGGAAGGGAGAGTCAAGCAGAGGTCTACCTATTCCATTTCTAGCTTGGCCAGTGGCTGGCTAGCGGAAGACAATCTGCTACAGGTCACAACTCACTTATGTTGGGCACAGGCAGCACGGGAGAGAGCCGAAGGCTCAAGTTGACTTCACGGAAGGAGGCGATGGTCAGCCACTTCCAGATTATGACCAAGAAAACTCTCTGGATCCACTACCAGAACGATGGCAGACGCAGGTGGGGCTTTCCGGGAGAGATGTGTCCATGCAGTCGCTAAGGATCGGAAACGACTCGACAGCCTAAGACAAGAACCAGGAGAGCCCTGCTTTGGGAAAACCAAAAAGAAATCATTTTCCCAGAAAGGGATGGTGGGCCACAGTGCCAAAGAAGTTGAGAGATCAAAGACACTGAGGATAGAACCTCAGACAACTGACTTTTCAGAGATAGACAAGGCTTCGGGTACGTATTTTCATCTGCTACTGAAGACCTGCGTCCCCCAACATTGTACCGGAATATACAGAATGCTCCTTGTTTTCAAATACTGAAACTACTCAGAGAGTGTCGATGGGTAAAAACGCTTTAGTTTCCCAAAGGAAAAGGAAAAAATGATCTCCCTGCTTTTTTACACAGGTGCCAAAGTTGCAAAGGCATCCCGGTATCCTGGGGCTTATGCAGGGCTATCAAAACACTTAATTCCTCTATAACTTATTATAAACAGAAGTCTCAAGCTACTGAAAACAGAATTCGTGAATTCCTGGAACCCAGCAAGTATCGAGACTCTCACAATATAGAAAACAAAGTCTCCCCGTGGGCTTTAAAATGGAAAGAAAACAAAGAACTTGAAGGTTTTATCGGACTCGGCCTCAACTCTGCCAATGACTTACTTTAATTAATTATGGCATTTGCTAAGTACTTACTAAGTGTCAAGCGAAGTTCTACGCGCTGGGGTAAATACAAGTTGATCATATTGGACACAGTTCCTGTCCCACATGGGGTTCACAGTCTGACTAACTGAACTTGAGTCAATCAGACATTTTTTTACAGTGGGGGCTAACGTTTAACGTTTACTCACTTTCCAATCATCTGGTGGGGATAAACAGTGCTGTTTGTAAAGCGCTCTGAGTTCCTCGGACGAATGGCTTAACTTGAAAACCGAAGACGTCTCAAGAAGAAAGATCTAGAAGTTTGAATTGAAATATTGCTCGAGGCTTCCGGGCCTCAGTTTTCTAGGCTGTACTCCTTTCCTTCCAGGAGTGAGATGAGGATTATGATGATCGCAAAGCCCATGCAGCTGCGCTGGGCAGCAGTGGCCTGGGAAAGCGTCAAAGGCGGACGATCAAGTGATCGAAACGTTGATTAAAGTCAACGGCAGAGACTCACGTTTTTACTGTGTGGAAGAAGGCAATGGTAAACCACTTCCGTATCTTTACCCAGAAAACTCTATGGATACATTCATCAGAACGACTTTATGACAGAAGATGGGATGTTCTGAAGCAGGTGAGTCCGTGGAGTCGCTATGGACTCGATGACTTTTTAAGAAGGCCTGTTCTCCTTCCCTCCGCCTTGGGTCATAATCCAAGAGGGGTGATATTTCCAGAGTTGCTGAAACGTCCGATAAATATTACTAATTGGATGGGACTTTTTTATGGCTCATATTATCCTGGAATATTGGAATTTAGAGAGCGAAGCCTAGGGGCCAGCCGACTGTGAGCTCGCTGTGGGCAGGGAATGTCCCTGTTTATTATTGTGTTGTACCTTCCCAAGTGCTCAGTACAGTGCTCTGCACACAGTAAGCACTCAATAAATACGACTGAATGGACGTTCAATGGAGAAAACCAAGAACGAGAACACCCTGCCTCGGTTAAGAGAGAAGTCTGAATCCAACAGTCTGGTTTCAGCCCCAGTGCCCCTTTGACCACTAGCCAATTCATCTTGGGGCCTATATACTCCTCCATTTTCTAAGCCCCTATTGTGCCTGGAACACTGTCCTAGGAGTTTGGGAATACTCAGAAGTATTCCCAGGTTGAGGAATTTTAAATGTAGAGGGGGAGACAGACAATGAAAGCCGGAGAGAGAAAAAGGAAAGAGGTTTACACTTAATGAATAGGGTTATAGTCATTGTATACACTGTACATTCCAAGTGCTTAGTAGAGTGCCTGCGCATAGTAAGCGCTCAATAAATGCTATTGAATGAATAGGGTACGTACGATAGCGGAACCAGGAGATTGTGAATCCTCAGGAGCTACGGTAATGTAGAAATATCAAAGTGGCAGTTGGAGGTGGGGAGGATAGAAAGTGGGCAAATTAAAAAATAATCGGGGGCAAAAAAATGAACAGACAGATAAATGAAGGGGCGCTGAAGTAGGAGAGCACAGCTGAGAAAGTTGGGGCGCTCAATCAGGGAATGCTTTCTGGAAGAGGATGAGCCGGGACATGACAAGTTCCTCTTTTCCTTGTGGAGTCCTGAGGAAGGGAGAGAACGCTTGGGGGAAGTTGGAAGGGGCTCATCTTGCTGCTTTTTCAGGAAAAATCGATGGGTCCCAGGTCACCGGAGGAGCAGATGGCTCAGAGGAGTGTAAATTCTAGGCTGTAAGCTGGTTGGGGGAAGAGAATGTACCTGTTATAGTGAACTCTCCCAAGTGCTCGGTACAGTGTTCTGCACACAATAAGCATTCAATAAATATGGTGGATTGACTGAGCCCATTGTTGGGCAGGGATTGTCTCTCTCTGTTGCCAAACTGTATATTCCACGTGCTTAGTACAGTGCTCTACACAAAGTAAGCGCTCAATAAATACGATTGAATGAATGAATGAGTATATACACATGAGGACATAGGAGTCGCCGTCCACTGAGTATTGTCACAGTTACAAGAAGCAGCATGAGAAGCAGCATGGCTCAGTGGAAAGAACCCGGGCTTGGGAGCCAGAGGTCATGGGTTCGAATTCCGGCTCTGCCACTTGTCAGCTGTGTGACTGTGGGCAAGTACTTAACTTCTCTGTGCTTCAGTCACCTCATCTGTAAAATGGGATGAAGACTGTGAGCCATACGTGGGACAACCTGATTACCCTGTATTATCCCAGCGCTTAGAACGGTGCTCTGCACATAGTAAGCACTTAACAAATACCAACATTATTATTATTATTATTATTATACCAGAGGGAGATAAATGTGCAAAACGTGAAAGAATGTGCTGGAGAATGGGAGAGGGAAATTAGCGTATTTGTAGGCTCCCGGTGATGCAATAATGCTCTTCCAAGTGCTCAGTACTGTGCTCTGCACATTAGTAAGTGCTCAATAAAGACCACTGATAGAATGACTAATATTAATAGTAAAAATAATGATAATAACAATCATGATACTAATCATAATGGTGTTTCTAAGCACTTGCTATGCACCAACCACTTATTGTAAGCACTGGAATAGATACGAGATAATCAGGTCAGGCACAGTTCTCGTCCCACATGCGGGTCACAGTCTAGGTAGGTGGGAGAACAGGTATTTCTTTCACTCATTCAGTTGTATTTATTGAGCACCTTACTGTGTGCAAAGCACCGTATTAAGTGCTTGGGAGAGTACAGTATAACAATAAGCAGATACATTCCCTGTCCACAGTGAGCTTGCAGTCTAAAGGGGGAGAGAGACATAAGGTGCTCATTACAGATACGGACATAAATGCTGTGGGGCTGGGAGGGGGATAAATACAGAGAATAATTCAGAGCTACACAGGAGGGAGAGGGAGAAGAGGAAAGGAGGGCTTAGTCAGGGAAGACCTCTTGGAGATCTTGACCTCCTTCTTGCCAAATCCAATGGCTCCTACTCCATTCCGATCCTCCCTGACCTCTCTGCTGCCTTTGACACTGTCGACCATCCCCTCCTCCTCCATACCTTATCTCACCTTGGCTTCACGGACTCCGTCCTCTCCCGGTTCTCCTCTTACCTCTCTGGCCGATCAGTCTCGGTCTCCTACGCCGGAGCCTCCTCCCCCTCCCATCCTTTAACCGTTGGAGTTCCTCAAGGGTCAGTTCTCGGCCCTCTTCCGTTCTCCATTTACACTCACTCCCTCGGTGAACTCATCCGCTCTCACGGCTTTGACTACCATCTCTACGCAGATGACACGCAGATCTACATCTCCGCCCCGTCCTCTCCCCCTCCCTTCGGGCTCGCATCTCCTCCCGCCTCCGGGACGTCTCCACCTGGATGTCGGCCCGCCGCCTAAAACTCAACATGAGCGAGACTGAGCTCCTCATCTTCCCTCCCAAGCCCGGTCCGCTCCCAGACTTCTCCATCACCGTGGATGGCACGACCATCCTTCCCGTCCCGCAGGCCCGCGATCTCGGTGTCATCCTTGACTCGTCCCTCTCGTTCACCCCACACATCCTATCCGTTACCGGGACCTCCCGGTTTCACCTCTACAATATCGCCAAGATCCGCCCTTTCCTCTCCACCCAAACGGCTACCTTACTGTTACGGGCTCTCGTTATATCCCGGCTAGACTACTGTGTCAGCCTTCTCTCTGACCTCCCTTCCTCCTCTCTCGCCCCGCTCCGGTCTATTCTTCACTCCGCTGCCCGGCTCATCTTCCCGCAGAAACGATCTGGGCGTGTCACTCCCCTTCTTAAACAACTCCAGTGGTTGCCTATCGACCTCCGCTCCAAACAAAAACTCCTCACTCTAGGCTTCGAGGCTCTCCATCACCTCGCCCCTTCCTACCTCTCCTCCCTTCTCTCTTTCTACCGCCCACCCCGCACGCTCCGCTCCTCCGCCGCCCACCTCCTCGCCGTCCCTCGGTCTCGCCTATCCCGCCGTCGACCCCCGGGTCGCGTCCTCCCGTGGTCCTGGAACGCCCTCCCTCCTCACCTCCGCCAAACCGATTCTCTTTCCCTCTTCAAAACCTTACTTAAAAATCACCTCCTCCAAGAGGCGTTCCCAGACTAAGCTCCTCTTCCCCCTCTACTCCCTCTGCCATCCCCCCTTTACCTCTCCGCAGCTAAAGCCTCATTTTCCCCTTTTCCCTCCGCTCCTCCACCTCTCCCTTCCCGTCCCCACGGCACCGTACCCGTCCGCTCGACTGTATATATTTTCGTTACCCTATTTATTTTGTTAATGAATTGTACATCGCCTCGATTCTATTTAGTCGCCATCGGTTTTTACGAGATGTTCTTCCCCTCGACGCTGTTTAGTGCCATCGTTCTCGTCTGTCCGTCTCCCCCGATTAGACCGTAAGCCCGTCAAACGGCAGGGACCGTCTCTATCTGTTGCCGACTTGTTCATCCCAAGCGCTTAGTACAGTGCTCTGCACATAGTAAGCGCTCAATAAATACTATTGAATGAATGAATGAATGAATGAGATGAGGTGCCTTCAATAAGGCTTTGAAGAGCTGGGGAGAGAAATTGTCTGTGAGATTAGAGGGAGGGCGATCCAGGCCAGAGGCAGGACACGAGCAGGGGTCAATGGCGAGATAGACGAGATGGAGACACAGTGAGAAGGTTAGGATTAGAGAAGCGACGTGTGCGGCCTGGGTTGTAGTAGGAGAGTAGAGAGGTGGAGGTAGGAAGAGGCGAGGTGACTGACTGCTTTGAAGCCAATGGTGAGGAGTTTTTGATGCGGAAGTGGATGGGCAACCACTGGAGTTCTCGAGGCGTGGGGAAACAGATCCTGAACGTTTCTGTAGAAAAAATGATTCGGGCAGCCAAATGAAGTATGGACTGGACTGGGGAGAGACAGAAGGATGGGAGGTCGGCACCAATATGGTACCAAGTACCAAGCGCCAAGGTGGGAGAGGATAAAGAACAGCAGTTTGGTTGAAGAGGAAAGGGCGGATTTTGATGCTGCTGTGAAGTTGGAATTGACAGGATTCAGTAATGGGTTGAATATGAGGGTTGAATGAGAGAGAGGAAGAAAGGATAAAGCCAAGGTTACAGGCTTGAGAGACAGGAAGGATTGGGGTGTGGTTACGGTAGTGGAAAAATCAGGGAGAGGTCAGGGTTTGGGTGGGAAGATGAGGAGCTCTGTTGTTAACATGTTAAACTTGAAGTGACAGGAGGACAACCAAGTAGAGTTATCTTGAAGGCAGGAGGAAATGTAAGACTGCAGAGAGGGAGAGAGATCAGGATGGGAGATGGAGATTTGGGGATCATCTGCATAGAGATGGTAGTCGAAGCCATGGGGTCGAACGAGTTCTCCAAGGGAGTAGATGGAGATGGAGAATAGAAAGGGACCCAGAACAACATCGCTAAAATCTGCTCCTATTTCTCCGTCCAACCTGCTACCACGATAATGCAGTCACTCATCCTATCCCACCTGGATGACTGCTTCAGCGTCCTGGCTGACCCCCCAACCTCCTGTCTCTCCCCACTCCAGTCCATACTTCTCTCTGCTGCCCGGATCATCTTTCTACAAAAACGTTCAGGACACATCATCCCCGTCTTCGAAAATCCCCAGGGGTTGCCCATCCACCTCTGTAGCAACCAAAAACTCTTCACCATTGGCTTTAAAGCTCTCCATCATCTTGCCCCCTCCTACCTCACTTCACTTCACTCCTTCTATGACCCAGCCCGCACGTTTCGTTCCTCTAGCGCCAAGCTGCTCATTACGACTCAATCTCGCCTGCCTCTCCACCGACCCCTGGCCCACGTTCTGCCTCTGGCCTGGAACGTCCTCCCTCCTCAAATCTGCCAGAAAACTACCGTCCCTCCTGTTGAAAGCCTTTTTGAAGGCCCATCTCCTCCAAGAGGCCTTCCCAGATCAAGCCCCACTTTTCCTCATCTCCCACTCCCTTTTACATTGCCTTGACTTGCTCTCTTTGCTCTCCCCTCGCCCCCAGCTCCACAGCACTTATGTATATATCTGTCATTTTATTCATTTCTACTGATGCTTGTCTCCCCCCACTCGATTCATTCATTCATTTGTATTTATTGAGCACTTACTGTATGCAGACTGCTGTACTAAGCGCATGGACAGTACAATATACGAGAGCTCGTTGTGGGTAGGGAATGTCACTGTTTGTTGTTGTATTTTACCAAGTGCTTAGTGGAGTGCTCTGAACGTGATCAGCGCCTAACAAATATGATCAAATGAATGAAATGAACCTTGAGGGACCTCCACAGTTAGGGGTGGGAGGTAGAAGAGGAGACTGAGAAAGGGACTGAGAATGAGCGGCCAGAGAGATCAGAGGAGAACCAGGAGAGGACAGGGCAGGGATTGTCTCTATCTGTTGCCAAACTGTACTTTCCAAGCACTTAGTACAGTGCTCTGCACATAGTAAGTGCTCAATAAATACGACTGAATGAATGAATGAAGGCATTTAATCCCCATATTGCGCATAAGGAAACCTGAGGGATAGAGAAATCCGATGACTTGCCCAAGGTCAAACAGCAGGCAAGTGACTGGGCCAAGATGCACTTTCGACTTCCTAGGAAGGGAGGGCCATTAAAAATTCCAAGAACTGATTATCACCTGGTTCTCAGGAAACAAGACAATGGGGCCAATAATGTCTTTGTTCCTCCCGGTCAAAGTGGCGCATTTTGAACACTGCCCCAGAAATCAAAGGCACAGCGGCATTAACGGTGAAAACTGGAGGAGGACAGAGGATAGCTGAGCCAAGAGCATGGCACGGATGGCACTCGTGCCAGAATCAACCCCTTTCCATCCCTGATGCCGACGATGGCCCTCAGCCGATAACTGAGCCGAGAGCCAGATGTACGTATCTGTCATTGGTTTATTTGGTCTCTAAGTTTTCATCCCGATTTTACAGATGAGACAACTGAGGCCCGGGAATTTTAAGTGACTTACAGAAGGTCACACAGCAGACAAGTGGCAGAGCCGGGATTAGAATCCAGGGCTTTGCGACTCCCATGCCTGTGCTCTATCCACTAGGCCATGCTCCTTCTTGCTTCTGTGGAATATTTAAAATCTTTAAAGTTCTGTGCAAACCAGTGACATTCCTGTCTAACCCAATTAGTAAAAAATATACTGAGCTGCACTGGTGCCTATGAATAATGATAATAATAATAATGTTGGTATTTGTTAAGTGCTTACTATGTGCCGAGCACTGTTCTAAGCACTGGGGTAGACACAAGGGAATCAGGTTGTCCCACGAGAGGCTCACAGTCTTAATCCCCATTTTACAGATGAGGTAACTGAGGCACCGAGAAGTTAAGTGACTTGCCCAAAGTCACACAGCGGACAAATGGCCGAGCCGGGATTTGAACCCATGACCTCTGACTCCAAAGCCCGTGCTCTTTCCACTGAGCCACGCTGCTTCTCAATAATGATAATGATGATAATTGTGGTATTGCTTAAGCACTTACTATGTGCCAGGCACTTTACTAAGCGCTAGGGTAGGTATAGGGTGGGCTAGGGGAGGGTAGATATATGGTAGAGAAGCAGCGTGGCTTAGTGGAAAGAGAACGGGCTTGGGAGTCAGAAGTCGTGGGTTCCAATCCCGGCTCCACCGCTTGTCAGCTGTGTGACTTTGGGCAAGTCATTTCACTTCTCTGTGCCTCAGTCACCTCATATGGAAAATGGGGATTTAGACTGCGAGGCCCACGTGGGACAACCTGATTATCTTGTATCTACCCCAGGGCTTAGAACAGCGCTTGACAAATAGTAAATGCTTAACAAATACAATCATTATTATTAATATAAGCTACTCAAGTTGGATACAATCCCTGACCCCATGGGGCTCCCATTCTTTATCCCCATTTTACAGATGTGATAACTGAGACCCAGAGAAGTGAAGTGACTTGCCCAAGGTCACAAGCAACGGAGCCGGGTTTAGAACTCAGGAACTCCCGACTTCCAGGCCCATGTTCTGTCCTCAAGGCCATGTTTCTTCTCTTTCTCTTTTAAAGGTATTGAGGCCAACGGTCTATAGATTACTTGCAATACCTAGACCTTTTGGGAACATATAAGAGGAGGATAAGACTTGATCCAGGCCCTTTAGGAATTTACATTTTTATTGGAAACTCAATTTGAACTTGGCTCCTCCCTTAATTACTTCTACCAATAACCCTAACTCAGTTCTCACCCCATTTGCATAGAGTCAACGTTAGCCTCTTTCAGTCACCAATCAAAAGATCCACGTGATGAAAAATGCCCTGAAATAGTTCTCTGATCAAAAACCAGGAGGCACATGAGAATGAAAATACGTTGCTAAGCTTGCTACACGTTAAAAACCTTGAGTAAAAAAAAAAAAAAAAAAAAAAGATGCTCATTTTAGCCCATGACCAAAGGAGGGATGCAATTAGCTTTTGGTTACAGTGATCCAATCAATCAGTGGTATTTATTAGGTGCTCCTGACATGCAGAAGACTGTACTAAGTGCTTAGCAGAGTACAACACAGCTACACCCACATTCCCTGCTCACAAGTTTATAGTCTAGAAGGGGAGAGAGACATTAATATAAACAAATAATTTATATATGTGTACATAAAAACTCCTCAATATTGACTTCAAAGCTGTCCATCCCCTTGCCCCTTCCTACCTCACCTCCCTCCACTCCTTCTCCATTCCGGCCCACAGACTCCGCTCCCCTGGTGCTTACCTTCTCAATGGGCCTTGTTCTCGCCTGTCCCACTGTCGACCCCTGGGCCATGTCCTACCTCTCGCCTGGAACGCCCTCCCTCCTCACCTCCGCCAAACTCACTCTCTTCCCCTCTTCAAAGCCCTACCGAGAGCTCACCTCCTCCAGGAGGCCTTCCCAGACCGAGCCCTCCCTTTCCCTCTGCTCCTCCTCCCCTCCCCATCGCCCTGACTCCCTCCCTCTGCTCTACCCCCCTTCCCGCCCCATGGCACTTATTTTTATATGTACATATTTATAATTCTGTTTATTTTATTAATGATGTGTATATACCTATAATTTTATTCATTTATATTGATGCTATCGATGCCTGTTCACTTGTTTTGATGTCTGTCTCTTTCCTTCTAGACTGTGAGCCCGTTGTGGGCAGGGACTGTCTCGATTTGTTGCTGAATTGTACCTTCCAAGCACTTAGTACCGTGCTCTGCATGCAGTAGGGGCTCAATAAATACGACTGAATGAACTGAATGAACGAATGAATGCCGTGCGGATGACTCTAGTTGTGACTGACCAGTGATCAAACACACTGCCTTGAATTTCATTTTGGGCACTCTGTCTACTAACCCTGAATTCTTCCACAACACTCACATTCTCCATTTTATCATAACTAGACTGGGCAAAAAATAAAGACGGAGAAAAATGAAGAATTAGTCTCCAAATTGATGGTGGCTGAGTAGATTTGGCTCTGGAGGTGGATGTCGGTTTCCAACTTGGCTTAATCTTCAATAACTTTGCTGGCTAATCAGCGATGATTCTTAGCCAACTTTTAGGTCTGAGACATCAATCTATAGCTTTGCTGGCTCGTTGATCAGAAAGAGAATCTGATAGCTTGATTTGTTTTTTGATAAAAAAAGGACTCTCTGATCAATAGGCCCGGAACGCAATGGATACAAATGTAGTTGGGTTGGTTCCGTTCGGAATGAGACGCTTATCCACCTACCGGTGATATTTATTGCACACCATATTTATTGTGTGCGGGGCACTGTACTAAGCAGTTGGGAGAGTACAAGATAACAGAGTTGGTAGACACGTTCCCTGCCCACAACGGGCTTTCAGTCTGGAGGGAGAAATGTGAAAAATGCGAATTTGTCATGGGAGAGAGGGTGTTGCCAGGCTTAAAGACTACTTCCAGAGTCCCAGCTTAGAACACAGCTTTCAGCAATCACTGCGTGGAATTTCCAGCAGGATAAGGAGGCCACAGGATTAGAACCAATAATCCACCCAGAAGGTTCAAGCGGAGTGTGACCACTCTATGGAGCACAAACGATTCTCTGAAGGGAGCACTGGTTTGACCTCTAGGCTTTCATTTGTTCAAGGGATGGGAAGCAGCGTGGCCTAGTGGAAAGAGAATGGGCTTGGGAGTCCGAAGACCTGGGTTCTAATCCTGGATCCGCCTCTTCTCTGTTGTTTGACCACGCTCGAGTCGCTTAACTTCTCTGGGCCTCAGTTACCTCATTAGTAAAATGGGGATTAAGGCCGTGAGCCCCACGTGGGACAGGGAATGTGTCCAACCTGATTAAGAAGCAGCATGGTGTAGCGGAGAGAGCAGGGCCTGGGAGTCAGAAGGTCACGGGTCCTAATCTCATCTCCAGCACTTGTGTGCTGTTTGAACTTGCTCAAGTCACTTCACTTCGCTGTGCTTCAGTTCCCTCATCTTTAAAATGGGAATTGACACTGTGAGCCCCACGTGGGACAGGGACTGTGTCCAACCCGATTTCTTTGGATCCAACCCGGAACTTAGTACAGTGCCCGGCACAAAGTAAGTGCTTAACAAACACCACAGTTATCATTATTATTGTTATTATTGTTATCATTATCTGCCCCAGCACTTAGTAGGGTGCCTGGCACATAGTAAGCGCTAAACAAATACCATAAAAAAGAAAAAGGATGATATAGGCTCAGGTCCAGACTCCAGCTCGATTGATTGAGGTGCGGAGCTCTACCGACTCAATGAGCTCAACCTCTGAGAAAAAGGTTCATGTTTCTCAATGGCAAAATCCTCCAGATTCTTGGGGAGAGATGTCTCATGGATTGGATCCCACTTCTCTTTGGGAAGTAGGAACATGGTGGTTACCTAGGATCTCAAAAGGATAGAAAGGGAGAATTTCTTCCTTTCCACCCCCCCCAAAATAAAAATAAATAAATAAAAATAAGGAAAGGTCAAGCGGAGGCTGTAGAAATAACCCAGTTTCTGCTCTCAGTCATTCTGGGTTGCACTGTTCCCCGGGTCTTTCTGTGTGCTTGAGTTACAGCTCGGTGGAACTATACCATTCGAAATGAAAAATGTCAAATTGTGGGTGTAGATTGAAACATGGAAATTCAATATAGTCTAGCCATGCTATAAAGTGCTTATGAGGCTCTGGAAGCCAAAGAAAATCTTCAGGATAGAGGGAAGAGTTCCTGCTGGCCTTGTTGTTGAGGGATTCTAGTAACATAAGAGTTGTTACCTCAAACACCGCAAACTTCTCCCAGTGAAAATGCCTTTTGTGCCATGGACAACATATTAAAATTAAGATGTTTCGCAAATTGAGCCCAGCACATAGGCGTTTCACCTCCAGCGTTCTGCAGCTCCAACGTGTGGAAAGGTCTCCCTCCCCACCATGAGAATAGGTTATTCCCCCCGGGATACCCCAATGTTGTGCCTTGTGACCCAGAGCAGAGCTACGGCTCCGGTTAAAAATGAAAAGATCCAGACTAGAACACGGCCTGTCATTCCAGTAGCAATATCCGAGCTGGCGGTGAGACACTGAGAGGCCTGTGCTTCTCGTTTTCAGGATTTTGAAAACAGAGAACATGGAAAGAAAGAAACTCATTTAAACGTCAGAAATATTTTGGCTTAAGCAAATATGTATTAACTTTCCAAGGAGACGGTGTGCTTTCTTAAAGAGAACCCTGGATTGGGCTCTGGGAAGCCAGACTTTTATTCACAACTTTCCCTCTGGTCGGTTGGGTGTCACGGGGAAGCCGACTACACTTTCTACACCTCACTTCCTGCATCGATAAATGGGGGGAAAATGGGGCTTATTTCAACTTAATTTCTTTATCGTCATCAGCAACACCTTCATCGTCCTCGCCGTCTAGAGCGGTTGATGTGAGTCTGTTCGTGAAACGCTTTGCTATGTTCTCGGGAATATAAGACTGTGAGCCCCATGTGGGACAGGGATCGTGTCCAAACCGATTATCTTGTATCTACCCCAGCGTTTAGAACAGTGCCTGACACATAGGAAGCACTTAACAAACACACAATTATTATATACCACATAGCAAGCGCTTAACAAATGCCATCATCATTATTATTATTATATACGAGAAGTAGACGTCGTCGTCCCTGACCTCTAAGACACGAGGACGCCCGCTGCCAAACACAGTCTGTTAAAAAAGGAAGAGAATGGATGCAAGTGAGGAAATCCCATCCTCCCACCTCTGACCCCTCACTCACGACCCCGTCTCCATTTTGGAAATCTCCGCAGTTCACCTCAACAGCGAAGTTCTTCCAAAACCACACTTCCTCCAGGAAGCGTAACCGGATTAATTTCTGCGACCAATGTCATTAGAATCCATTAGGTTTTGTCAGGAAGGGGATCGTGGGGATTCGGAGAACAGGTGGTCAGTGGTCTGAGGAGGATGGATCTCTGGAAATAGGAGGGGCAAGAATTGAGGTCCCTTTACCTGTTACTCTCAGCTCTCTTTCTTCCTCCCAAGCCCATCTTCTGGCTGAATCTCTCTTTTGACTGTCCCGGCTCTTCTTTTACTTTCAGACTTTTCATTCGTTCACTCAATCGTATTTACTGAGCATTTACTGTGTGCAGAGCACTGTACTAAACACTTGGAAAGTACAATGCGGCATCAAATAGAGACAATCACTACCCAACAACGGGCTCACAGTCTAGAACAGGGGAATACTCGAAGGGGGGAATACTAGAAGAATACTCTATCCCCAACATGAAATTCCCTGAACCCCTTAACCTGACAGACCACAGCTCTCCCCATGTTCAAGAGCCTCCTGAAATCCCACCTACTCCAACAGGCCCATCCCAATTTAACTCGCAACACCTCAAGCCACATCTAGCACATATTTATTATTTATAGTCTTCCACAGCACTTACATTCACATGGAGTACACAGGCCCATTAATCTGACTAGCCTATCTGCGAATATTTTTATTTGTCTCCCTACCCCATTAGAATGTAAGTTCCTTGTTGGCAGGGAACGCGCGATGTACTTTTATAGTATTTTCCCCAGTGTTTAGTAAACTGAAATACACCCAAGGGGCACTCGAAAAATGTCATTACTACCATCAACATCTGAAATGAGGCAGATTTTCCCAAGGTCCGAGATTCCTTCATTTTATTTTTTCCATTTTAAATTCGAACCAGTTAGGGGGGTGAGTCAGCAGCCGAATCTGATGCTGCATTTTTTTGAAGTCTTCACCCAGTATGAGGGGTTTTTTTGTTTTGTTTTGTTTTTTTACGGCATTGGTTAAGCGCTTACTATGTGCCAGGCACTCTGCTGAGAACTGGCGTAGACAAGAGGCAGTCAGGTTGGACACAGTCTCTGTCCCACATAGGGTTCACGGTCTTAATCCCCATTTTACAGATAAGGTAACTGATGCCCAGAGAAGTGAAGTGACTTACCCGAAGTCACAGAGCAGACAAGTGGCGGAGCCGGGATTAGAACCCCGGTCCTTCCGACTGCCAGGCCTGTGCTCAATCCACTTCCAAATGCACATACTTCCACCACCAGTCCAGGCCAACTCAATTTACCACTTGGTCCGTGATGTTATCCCCAAGGAACCAAGGTGTCTGCTGGAGAAGCTTTGGAAAACTGGAATTTTAGGTGGCCACAAATGCACCTTCCTTCCTCGATGCTTTCTTGGTGGGGAAATATCGTGGGAATTTTCACGGGTTTCTTGTTAGAAGCAAATTGTGTTCCCCGGGAAAGTGAACACCTGGGCAAGAGAAATCAGCCAATGCTTTGAACTCCATATCAAAATAGACTGTCCTCCGCCATCTTACTCCTAGTCTGCAGCGGTGTGATTTAGTGGATACAGCACGGGCCTGGAATCAGAAGGACCTGAGTTCTAATTCGGGGTCCACAATTTATAATAATAGTAATAATGTTGGTATTTGTTAAGTGCTTACTATGTGCAGAACACTGTTCTAAGCGCTGGGGGAGACACAGGGGAATCAGGTTGTCTCACGTGGGGCTCACAGTCTTAATCCCCATTTTACAGATGAGGTAACTGAGGCACAGAGAAGTTAAGTGACTTGCCCACAGTCCCACAGCTGACAAGTGGTGGAGCCGGGATTCGAACCCATGACCGCTGACTCCAAAGCCCGTGCTCTTTCCACTGAGCCAGCTGAGTGACCTAAAGCAACTCACTTCACTTCTCTAGGCCTCAGTTACCTCATCTGGAAAATGGGAATTAAGACTGTGAGTCACCCGTGGAACAGGGACTGTGTCCAACCTAACTTGTTTCTACCCCAGTACTTAGGGTAGTGCTTAGAAAATAGAGAGCGCTTAACAAGTACCATAATAATAATCATTATTACGAGTATTCAATTCACACTACTAAACAAATGATTGGTAAACGCAGCTCTTCGGATTGAACAAAGGACATCATTACTCTCGAGGTACGTGGCCAGACTTCGGTTTGAAAATGCAGGCAGAGCCGCGGGACAACCGAGAGACAGTCCTCAAAAATGTGGGTGTACCACGGAGTATGTTCTACCATAATGATAATAATAATTGTAGTATTTGTGAATTGCTTACTCTGTGCCAGGCACTCTATGAAGTGCTGGGGTAGATACAAGATAGAAGTCAGACCCAGACTGTAGGCTCATCTCTAGACTGTAGCCTCACCTCTAGATTTCAAGCCCACTGTGGGCAGGGAATGAGTCTATTTATAGTTATATTGGACGCTCCCGAGCACTTAGTACAGTGCTCTGCACACAGTAAGTGCTCAATAAATATGATGGAATGATTTTGCATGATAATTGCTTTGTTCCAGAACCAGTTCTTACATGCTACCCCTCTCCCCAGCCACCTCACACCCCTTAATTTACCTTATTACCCTAAGAGATAACTGTCGCTGACCTTAGCTATAGCTGTCCCTCCACTGAGCCTCAACACCCCAGCCCCAACAGCGGCAGTGGAATTACTATGGACTAATGAATTTGAGACATTAAATGTCCCCTTCTGAATTTCATTTTGTAATCTTTCTTCGTCCCGAAGTTAAAAAAAAAAAAAAAAGGGGAAGCGCACCGATATTTAGTGCACGCTTACTGAGTGGAGAGCTCGTGGATAGACCACTGGCCTGGGAGTCAGAAGGTCATGGATCCTAATCCCAGCTCCGCCGCTCGCCTTCTGTGCGACGTTGGAAAAGTCATTTCAGTTTTCTGGGCCTCAGTGACCTCATCTGTGAACTGGGGATTGAGACTATGAGCCCCACAAGGGACAGGGACTGTGTCCGACCCGATCTGTTAGTATCCACCCCAGTGCTTAGTAGCGTGTCTAGCACACTCTAAGCACTTAACCAATACCACGATTATCATTGTCGTACTACGTTTGGGAAAGTACGATCCAAAAGAGTTAATAGACGTGATCTCTACCCACGAGAAGCTCTTCCACTTTGACAGCCACTCCATGGATTTTGGATTCTTTAACCTTATAACCAGAATAAATTTTACCTTTGCCTCCAATCTGGAGGTCCCGTCCCTTCCACACCTTCCGTATCCTGGACAGAAGTGTCAGAGAAAAGCTAGGCAGGGAAGGTTTGGAGATGAAAGAGGTAGAACATCACGTCCCTACCCACCTACCAACACCTCCGTTCTCCGTAGTCTCTCCAACTCGACCGTCTCTAGAGACGTAGTGTGGCTTAGTGGATAAAGCACGGTCTGGGGAGTCAGAAGGACCCGGCTCCACCACGTCTACCGTATATATGTACATATCTATAATTCTATTTATATATACTGATGTATGTTTATTTATTTTGATGTCTTTCTCCCCCCTTCCAGACTGTAAGCCCAGTGTGGTCAGGGATTGCCTCTCTTTATTGCTGAATTGTACTTTCCAAGTGCTTAGTACAGTTCTCTGCACACAGTAAGCACTCAAAAAATATGATTGAATGAATGAATAATAATAATGTTGGCATTTGTTAAGCGCTTACTATGTGCAGAGCACTGTTCTAAGCGCTGGGGTAGACGCAGGGGAATCAGGTTGTCCCACGTGGGGCTCACAGTCTTCATCCTCATTTTACAGATGAGGTAACTGAGGCCCAGAGAAGTTAAGTGACTTGCCCACAGTCACACAGCTGACAGGTGGCAGAGCTGGGATTCGAACTCATGAGCTCTGACTCCAAAGCCCAGGCTCTTTCCACTGAGCCACGCTGCTTCTCACTGCTATGAATGAATGCTATGTGACCTTGGGCAAGTCACTTCACTTCTCTGGGCCTCAGTTACCTCAAATATAAAATGGCTTTTAAGAGTGTGAGCCCTTTTGTGGGACAGGGACTGCGTCCGACCTAACTCATATGGACCCCAGCACTTAGAACAGTGTTTGGCACATAGGAAGCATTTAAGCACCATAATTAAAATTATTATTCTCTCCAATAGTCCAACATGGGGCTTTCTATTCATTCATTCAACTGTATTTATTGAGCGCTTACTTTGTGCAGAGCACTGTACTAAGTGCTTGGAAACTACAATACAACAATTAGAGACAATCCCTGCCCACAGTGAGCTCACAGTCTGTGGGGCGGGGGCAAGAGACAGACATCGATATGAGTAAACAGACATCTATATAAATAAATAAAATTATAGATATATACAGATGATTCAGATATTGAGTTATTCTACAGAATCATGCCTCAATGCCCAATAATCAACTGCATTTGCTCAGGTAAGAATATGTAGACGATGATCTTCGTAGGCCTGAGAAGTAGCACGGCCACGTGGAAAGGACAAGGACGTGAGAGCCTGAGGCCCTGGGTTCTAAATCCGGCTCTGCCACTCACCTACTGTGTGACCTCGAGCAAGTCACTTAACTCCTCCGTGACTCAATTTTCCCAGCTGTAAATGGGAGAATCAATTCCTGTCCTTCCTCCTTTTTAGACTGAGACCTCCATGTGGGATACACACAGTTTCCAACTTGAATGATTTCTACTTCAACACTTAGTACAGTGCTTGGCAGCTAGTAAGTACTTAACAAATACCACAATTATCATCATCATCATCATCATTATGATTAGTCTTAACAGTACTGTGTGACTGAGCGATAAGAGGAGATGCAAACTCAGTGTGGTGCAGGGACAAGTCTGGGGAGAGGTGTGACTAGAAGTATTTCAAAATCCCATTCAAAATGCAGATTTGATGCATCTTGTGTGGCCAAATATTTATTCTCTTCCAATTTTAAAAAATAGGTACATATTTTTTCTTACTTTGGGTTTTCCTTTCAGGTTTCTAACTGAACGTTAACTACCACATAAAAACCTGGCCTCCACTTTCTCCTTGACTAACCGGCTCCCGCTCTGAAAACATAAAATGCGGCTTGAAGCCATATAAGAATGAACTCTCTTACAGAGTCTCCAGTACTTCTCGGTGCTGGCCAGGCTGAAAATACCACAAGAATAGCCTTGCATGCAAAATCCTGGCCTAGCCCAAGAAACGCAATTGCACACTGAGCCTGTTCTCGACTACCGAACCTTTGTCAACCCTCCACAGAGGTTACGTTTGGTGGAAAAGAAAGGAGGGAGGGAGAGAGGAGGGAGAGAGGGAGGAGGAAGACAGGGAGGGAGAGAACGAGGGAAAGGGCAGGTCAGGTCGGGCGAGTTCCAAATCCGGTCACCGGCATCTAGTGCTCAGTGAGGCTGGGCTCCGCTGGCAATGGAAAACGTTTGTGTTTGTCCAGGAAAAATCCGATCACATGAGCGAAGGATGGAATTTATGAGAATCCTTATTTCAATCAAATAACTGCAACACTAATTTTATTTCTATCCCCCCAGGAGGAGCAAAATGGTAGGATTCAAGTTCAGGAAGGCTGCCAGGACACAAACGCACACACACACACCTTCTTCTTCCACTCCTCTCCTCTTCTCCTCTCTCCCGTGCTCTTATGCAAAAACTTATCAAAATCTAATCATGGGAAAGAAGATAAAAGAGAGGGAGGGCAAAGAGCGGGCTGCCTCTCCCGCCCCTCCTTGCAGCAGAATATTATACAAGTAACTCTAAACCCTGGGAAAAGTTGGTCTCCTACTTGCAAAAAATAACCCCCTTTCAAAGACTGAATGAAACAATTCAAGAGTTCAAATGAAATCCTAGTGATGTGGGTGCTTTCTGAAGCCAGACGACACGTCCTAAGAGATGCTCCAAGCTGACGTGTCGAAAAACGTATATGTCATTGAAAAGCAAAGTGAAAAACACATGAAAACACCTAGGGCCTCCAAAAGCACATCCAGGTTTTCCAGTCTGTCCCCTGAGTTTAAGCACTGTGAAAAGAGACCTTGGAGTGGAAAGAGCCTTTTAGGTAATCAAGAGAAGCTAGAAAATCCCGCTCCTAATTCAGGAATGTCTCTCCTGCTTTCCCAACAAGCTAACGGTTTACCCAGACCGGGTACTAAACAAAACATACATCTGGGTGTGAGAGGCAGGAGATAGAGAGTCTAATCCCAGGTTTGCCACTTGCCTGCTTCCTGTCTCTCTGATTTCACTCTGCTGCCTGGGTTATTTTCCTAAAGAGAGCTTAGTCTACGTCTCACCACTTCTCAAACACCTCCAGTGGTTACTCATCCACCTCCACATTAAATAGAAACGCGTCACCATCACCTTTAAGGGGCTCAGCTCTCTCTCCTTCCTAACCTCGTTGATCTCCTCCTACAACCCAACACCAGACTACTCGCTATACCTCAATCTCATCACTGATTCCTTGCTCCCATCCTATCTCTGGCTTCACCGACACTACCCTCTCCTGGTTCTCCTTCTGTCTCTCTGGCCCCTCATTCTCAGTCTCTTTCGCGGGCTCCTCCTCTCCCTCCCGGTCCCTAACCTTAGGGGTCCCTCGAGGTTCAGTTCTGGGACCTCTTTTTGTCTCCATCTACACCCACTCCCTTGGAAAACTCATTCACTCACAAGGCTGCAACTATCACATCTACACTGAAGATTCCCAGATCTCCATCTCCAGCCCTGATCTCTCTCCCTCTCTGCAGTCTCGCAGCTCCTCCTGCCTTCAAGACATCTCTACTTGGATGTCTTCCCGTCACCTCAAACTTAATATGACTAAAACTGAACTTCTTATCTCCCCCCACCCCAAACCCTATCTTCCTGCTTGCTTTCCCATCACTGTTGATCGCAGCACCATCCTTCCTGTCTCGCAAGCCCGAAACCTCGGCATCATCCTTAGACAGATAATTGCTCTCCCTGACTTTAAAGCCTTAATGAAGGCACGTCTCCGCCAAAAATCCTTCCCTGACTATTCCCCCCGTCCTCTTCTCCCATTCCCTTCTGTGTCGCCCTGACTTGCTCCCTTCATTCATCCTCCCTCCCATCCCCACAGCCCAAATGAGAAGCAGCGTGGCTCAGTGGAGAGAGCCTGGCCTTGGGAGTCAGAGGTCATGGGTTCGAATCCCGGCTCTGCCACTTGGCAGCTGTGTGACTTTGGGCAAGTCACTTCACTTCTCTGTACCTCAGTTCCCTCACCTGTAAAATGGGGATTAAGACTGTGAGCCTCACGTGGGACAACCTGATTACCCCGTATCTCCCCCAGCGCTTAGAACAGTGCTCTGCACATAGTAAGCGCTTAACAAATACCAACATTATTATTATTATCTGTAATTTATTTATGTTAATGTGTGCCTATGTGTTGCTCTATATCTGTCATTTATTCATTTATTTATGTATGTATATTAAGGGCCGTCTCCCACTCCAGACTCTGAACCCCCTGGGCAGGGAGTGTGTCTATTATTATATCTTATTCTCCCAAGCGCTTAGTAGAGTAAGAGCTCAATAAATACAAATGAAAGAATGAAGTGAAGTGACTTGGTCTAGGTCATATAGCAGACAGGTGGGGGGCCAGGGTTAGAACCCATGACTTTCTGACTCCAGGCCTGTGCTCTATCCACTATGCCTAGATCCCTGCCCACAAGGAACTTACAATCTACAGTGGTGAACAGATGGTAAAATAAATTACAGCAAGGGGAAATAGAGTTTAAGGATACTTACAGAAGTTTTGTGTGGCTGGTGGGACTGCTGAGGGGGTATACAGCCAAATGCACGGGTTGATGCAGGGAGGAGGAAGGATAGGGTACATGAGGGTTTAGTCAAAGAAGGCCTTTGAAGGAGGTGTGTTTTTAGGAGGATTTTAAAGGTAGGGAGAGGATTTTAAAGATAGACACTGTCCGATAGGAAGGGGGAGGGAGTATCAGGCCCAAGAGAGGATTTGGACTAAGGGGCGACAGTGGGATAGATGAGACTGAGGTATGGAAAGTAGATCGGTGTTTGAGTAGGTTGGGTTGTAGGATGGATAGAGAAGCAGGATGGCCTAGTGGTCAGGAGAACCTGGGTTCTAATCCTGGTGCCGTCACTTGTCTGTTGTGTGACCTTGGGGAAGTCACTTCACTTCTCCTGGCCTCAGTTGTCTCAACTGTACAATGGGCATTAAGACTGTGAGCCCCATGTGGGATGTGGAATATGTGCAACCTGATCAGCTTGCATCCTCTCCAAGAATTAGTACAGTGCCTGGCACATGAAAAGCGCTTAACAAGTACCATAAAAAAAAAAAGCATGACCAGGAATCTATTTTCCCACCAATAAGTCATTGGCACTCAAATGTGAGGTTCTGCCTGGCTGGCTTATAACATGAAGAATTTGAATTATGCATGCTTTCACATATACATTCCAATTTATAAAAATCCGACTCGACAAAAACAAAAAGGATTTTCAAGCTGTCATTTCAGAAGAATGTGTTTATCTCATGCCCTCAAGAAAAGCCCAGGAACTGAATGAAGGGCACAGAACAAAACTCAAATTCACTAGCTGCTAGCCTGGCTTGGGCCTCCTACCTGGAGTTTGAGCCAAGACATTCTTTAAAAATGTCACATTTGGCAATTTTGCCAAAGACACATGTCAGAAAATCAATGACAATATTTCCATGCCATTTTTTCAGGGAGGTGTAATGAGCATTGTTTCAAAATGCCTAGGGCTTCAATCCCTCCCCTCCCCCAAATAAGATGAAAGTGAAGTTTTCTTTGATGTGACATTAGGGGAACCAAAACAAAACCAGAAAAAAAAAAGCTTGTGAAAATCATTTTAGAGGAAAATCATTCATTCATTCAATAGCATTTATTGAGCGCTTAGTATGTGCAGAGCACTGTACTAAGCGCTTGGAATGTACAAATCGGCAACAGATGGGGACAATCCCTGCCCATTGACGGGCTCACAGTCTAATCGGGGGAGACAGACAAAGACAATAGTAATAAATAGAATCAAGGGGATGAAAAAATCACCAAGTTCTCAGACACGGTGACTTCAAAACCTCTGGTCTTCTGACCCCTCTCTTCCTTAGATTAATCCATCAGTGAGGAATACTGAAGGCACATCTCCTCCATGAGGCCTTCCCTGACTAAGCCCTCTTTTCCTCTCCCTTCTGTTTCACCCTGACTTGTTCCCTTGGTTCATTCCCCATTTCAACCCCACAGCACTTATGTCCATATTTGTAAATTATTTATTCATATCAATGTTTTTCTCCCCCTCTAAACTGCCAGCTCACTGTGGGCAGGGAATGTGCCCATTTATTGTAGCACTGTGCCTCCCGAGTACGAATGAATGAATGAATGAGGCGGGAAAAAAATCAGCATGCCCAGTTCACTTCAAGGCAAGGCAAAAAGAGATTTACTGAACAGCAACATGGGGGTTTTAACCAAAAAATATCTTTAAATCATATTTGTTTCAAGTTGGTGTTTTTAATGAACTGGACTCAAAGAGCAATAAAATGGAAACAACATGTCGAATTTAATTTCTTGAACTGTTTCCACCCACCGTTCTAGCATGCTAGCAAAAACTTGTGCAAAGTTCCGGCTTTGAACTTTCTACACACTGATTAAGTCAACGGATCCTTCCTTTGGAAAATTCTTCTCCAAAATGATGCAGGACATAAAGGAGATATATTTGAAAACGGATCAGGATTTTGAAAAGTAACCATGGATCCAGCTCAAGTACTTTGAGATGGTGTGTTGTAGCTCTAACATCAAAGGTATAGAGAGATCTTTTTTAAGAGATGAATTGTCTTGTCAGATAATGATAAATAAGGAACATTTCACCCAGTGGAAAGTTTAAGTTGGGAGCTAGGGGGAAAACTTAGTGGAAAATCGCACTTTGACCCAAAGAGCTTCATTGATATTTCTGTACTAAGGTATCTGTTTTCTAGTTTCATTAATTTTCAATTCAACTAAGTTGATCAGACAAGATTTTTGTTATCAGAAGCACTCTACTACTCATTTATTTCACCCTGAGAAGCTACTTTTTGCTCTCTATGATGTGACTTGATTTATTCTATTTCATTGAAAGAATAAAACCTGCTACACTGTAAATTTAACAGCAAGAGAAAAATCACTATATTTTAGACTCCAATGACAACCAAAACCACCTAAAACATCTGCTATTTCCCTGCAACTTGCCAAAACAGGTAGCGACTTCCCATTCATCTTGGCTATTTTGGTTTTTCTGATACAAATCTCTCTACCTCCAACTCTCAGGGGTCAGAATTTCCCCAGAGGTGTTCTAGTAGACCCAAAGCAGAAACATTTTTCTCCAAAAGCATGCACTCTTGGGTTATCCACTGAAACGAGTGACGGCTGCAGGCTAAAAGGGATTAAGCAGAGCTTTAGTGACAGATAAAACCAGAGGAGGAAGAGACACTGGCTAAATGAAATCTCCCTGTGGCCAGAACAAATCCCAACCCAATGCACCTGCCTGCCACCTCAAACCATTTTTAATTTAATCCATCACCCCCCAGTGCTTTTTCTAGATAAGCCAAAGAATTTGACAATCTCAGAACAAAAGCCTGATTAAATAAGCAAAGGAGAATTGCTTAGGTGGCTTGTAGTAAACAATTTTAGATGTGGCAGGATCCCTTCCAAGACTCATGCTTACTCTCCAGTTAATTATCAAGGATAAAAGTTTAAAAAAATAATGACATGAAAGACAGAAATTAAACAAAATTAGGTAAACATCACAGGGGAAACTTGGCACAAGTAGCCCATTTGGTTGGGTTTGGGTTTGTTTTCTCCTGGACTTTAACAGAAATTTCACATGTTCTTTCCTCAATAGGTTGCAGAACTATTTATTTTCAGAAGTGGAGAGACCCAAAGCTACCGAGTCCACAGTTTCTCTCTCTGGGTGTGCACGTGTGTATGTGCATGTGTGTACCAGAGAGGGAGAGAGAGGTATTTCTGAAAGGGTGGAAATTCAAAATTTATCATTTAACATTTAACTTGACAGTATTGTTAATACACTCTTCCAGCCAATGAAGAATGCTTTCCAGCTCTCGTATATTATCCCTGAAGATGAAATCAGAAGAGAAGAGCTTCGGGTGCCACAAAGAAGGTTTGTGGTACATACACACAGCTTCTTGGATGTTTGGGTTCTGCCGGTAAAGGCAGAATTTCTTGCTTTAGGGAGACATTGTTTTGAATGGGATGAATTCAGTTTTATCTACAGACAAACGATTAATTAAATCCAAGGATCTGCATCAGGAGGCTGAGGTAGGAATTGCACAAATGGGGGAGAGGAACTTTATTTATCCCAAGTGCTTTTCAGCTCCAGTAATGCTGTTGGCCAAGCACCATTCATTGATGACATAAGATCTTTTTTTATGGTATTTGTTACATGCTCACTATGTACCAGACACTGTTTCTAAGCACTGGGTTAGGTACAAGGTAATCAGGTTGGACACAATCCCTGTCCCACAGGGGGCTCACAGCCTTAACCCCCATTTTTCAGATGAGGTAACTGAGGCCCAGAGAAGTGAAGTGACTTGCCCAAGCTCACACAGCAGACAAGTGGAGGAGCCGGGATTAGAACCCAGGTCCTTTTGATTCCCAGGCCCGTACTCTATCAAAGCACTCCGCCAGAGCCACTGTGAATTTCCCTCCCGGGGTCCTGCTGGGGGAATATTCTGCTACGGGAGACTTTTTTCACACTCTCACTCTCCTCTGCATCGCCCTGACTTGCTCCCTTTGCTCTTCCTGCCCCGTCCCAGCCCAGCACTTATGTACAGATCTGTAATGTATTCATTTGTATTGATGTCTGTCTCCCCGCCTCTAGACTGTAAGCTCGCTGTGGGCAGGGATGGTGTCTCTTCATTGTTGTACTCTCCCAAGGGTTTAATACAGTGCTCTGCACACAATAAGTGCTCAAAAAATACAATTGAATAATAATAATAGTGGTATTTCTTAAACGCTTATTATGTGTCAAGCACTGTTCTAAGTATTGGGGTAGATATAAGGTCATCAGATCGTCTCACATGGGGCTCCCAGTCTTCATCTCTAGTTAACGGATGAGGTAACTGAGGCACAGAGAAGTGAAGCGACTTGCCCAAAGTCACACAGCTGCTAAGTGGCGGAGCCGGGATGAGAACCCACGACCCTGACTCCCAAGCCCGGGCTCTTTCCACTATGCCACGCTGCTTCATTATAAATGGATGAAGGTCGGGGGGCCCAAACTTGCAAAGCCCTGATGATTCTTCAGGTACGTGAATTCGTGGAACTCGAGTGATTTTCCAAGTTTAAAAAGGACAAAAGTCATAGTTACATCATTGGCACTATTCGTGGGGGACTTCAGATCAAAGAGAAGGAGACGTGTGGCTTCCCAGTATCTCTGCGACTATCTTTACCAGGCAGAGATTCTGTTTACGGGAACCTAACTTCACCTGGAGGGGTGACCTGAACTTCCAAAGACCTGATGGTTCTTCAGTCACATGGACCTCTGGAACTGAAGTGATCGGCCGAGTTTAAAAAGGACCCACTCCGCTCCTGATTATCACCGAATCTCCCTTTCAAAGGTACCCAGTGAAAGCACGAATCGGCATTAAATCTAAAGACTGAGATCCGCTGATGAGACATAATGAGGTAAGCTAACATCTCAGTGGCTAAGGGTTAAAGAGAAATTTATGGAAGTTGGAGAACATTGTTGATCACAGACCAACCGTTCTTAAAAATAAAGACCAGATGTAGCTGAATAAATAGCCAATATTCTAAATCACATAAAACGTTAGGGCGGAATGAGGAGCAGAAGACATTAAAATCGGACTTTTTGTTAAATGAGCATATGGTGGACCCACAGTTACACTAAAAGATTCATATCCTTAAAACATATTACGAATCGGTCAACATTGGGCTCGGCTGCGAACTGCGAGAACCCCTTTGTCATAGCAAATTGTCAGAGTTTTTTCCTCTACTTCTGTTCTGCATAATTTTTGCCTGAAATTACGGGTGTACTGAATTAAGCTGATGGATAGGCTGGCAGTCTCCGCAACTTCGAACCGCCCTTTCGAATTCCTTGTTCATTTGCAAACAAACCAGTTCTAACCAACCGTGCTTTCAAGCATAAAGAGGTGGAAGAGAATTTCTCGGGGCTGAAAAGATGTCAGAAGTCCTTATTGCTAGAAGAGAGGCTTCTAGAATAGTCCGATACGAAGAGAAAGAGCAGCAGGGAACGACTTCGGTGTGCATATCGTGTGGGAGAGGCTGTGAGTATAGAAACAACCAAACTCACAAATGTGTTGGAAATATCAGGGAAGCAGCATGGCCTGGTGGAAGGAGCACCGGCCTGGGAGTCAGGTTCTAATCCTGGCTCTGCCACTTGTCTGCTGCGTGACCTTGGGCAAGTCGCTGAACTTCTCTGATCCTCAGTTATCTCCCTTCTAAAATGGTGATTCAGACTCTGAGCCTCATGTGGGGCAAGAGATGTGGCCAACCCGATTAAGTTGCATCTACTCCAGTGCTTAGTAAAATGCCTGGCATAGAGTAAGTGCTTAACAAATACCATAAAAAAGAATATTTGAATAATGCCATGCTGGCACCCAAAGGACATCTCTCAGGTTCATTCCTTCAAATGGTATTTACTGAGCACCTACTGAGTGCAGACCACTGTCCTAAGCGCTAGGGAGAGTACGGTGTAACAATGAAGAGACACATTTCCTGCCCCCAGTGAGCTTGCAGTGTAGAGGACAGGCTTACAGGGTGGCTCAGTGGAAAGAGCCCGGGCTCGGGAGGCAGAGGTCATGGGTGTGAATCCCGGCTCTGCCGCTTGTCAGCTGTGTGACCGTGGCAAGTCACTTCACTTCTCTGTGCCTCAGTGACCTCATCTGTAAAATGGGGATGAAGACTGGGAGCCTCACGTGGGACAGCCTGATTGCCCTGTATCTACCCCAGCGCCTAGAACAGTGCTCTGCACAGAGTGAGCGCTCAACAAATACCAACATTATTATTAATAATGATGATAGGAATAATACTGGTATTTTTAGGCACTTATTCTGTGCCAGGCACTGTTCTAAGCGCTGGGGTGGATACGAGAATCGGGTTCGGTACAGTCCCTGTCTCTGGCTCACATGGATTCAGAGACTTCATCCCCATTTTACAGATGAGGTAACTGAGGCCTAGAGAAGTGAAGTGACTTGCCCGAGGTCACAAAGGAAACAAGTGGTGGACCCGGGATTGGAACTATGACCTTCTGACTTTCAGGCCCATGCTCTTTCCACTAGGCCATGCTGCTTCTCTAACCTAAGGGTCTACTTGGTCATAATCCATACAAGTTCACTGCAGGCAGGGAACATGTCTACCAACTCTGCCGTACTGTACTTTCCCAAATGCTTAGTACAGTGCTCTGCCCACAGTAAGCGCTCAATAAATACCACTGACTGACTGATCCATCGATCGCCCCAACAATGGGTGCCTGTCTGGAATTGGTGTCTTCTGGTGTCGAAAAATTATGTGGGCAGCCTGAAAACAGGCAAGTACAATAATACACATTTTCTTTACTCTTTTTGGAAGAATGAGTGGGTTTTGAAAGAATGTATCCCCAAACTTGAGGAGAAAACGGTGCATTTTTACTGTTGAAGTGTAGTGATGATGTATTTATTATCCATAGAGAAGTGAGTTCCCATTCAACACACTGAAGTGTGTGTAGAAGACACAATGAATGACAATCAGAGCGTTTGGAAGACAACTAATAACAAACCTGACTCTTTGGGTTCTATGTGAGCACACCAGTTTATTATCTTAAAGGTAATAATTGTGTCTCTCAGTAAATGATCTCCCGACATATATTTTTCTTCACGTAACAGAGAAGAAACATATAATTAATTGAACGTATCATGGGCATGGCCTTACTAGCTAGTGCTCTAAATTGGGGAAGCAGGGTGGCTCAGTGGAAAAGAGCCTGGGCTTCGGAGTCAGAGGTCATGGGTTCGACTCCCGGCTCTGCCACTTGTCAGCTGTGTGTCTGTGGGCAAGTCACTTCTCTGTGCCTCAGTTACCTCATCTGTAAAATGGGGATTAATTGTGAGCCTCAGGTGGGACAACCTGATTACCCTGCATCTCCCCCAGCGCTTAGAACAGTGCTTTGCACATAATGAGCGCTTAACAAATAGCAACATTATTATTATTAAATTGGGCTCATGAAAAGAGTATATTAAGGAAAACTGTGCTAAAGAAAGTAAGTTTTCCATATACCCTAGAAGCGAAAACATAACCGAAATAACATGAATGTATTAAAAATCAGTATTAAAAAAAAACACAACGGGTGTAGATACATGATGGCAAAGTAAATAGGAACTGGAAAGACATTCTGACTTCAGTGTTTTTTTGGTTTACATATGTAAATCCAGAACACTAGTTTCTGCCACACTGCCAGTTTAAAATATGCATTTTGGCTAGACAGCTGTTAGGTGATTAGGAAATGTTCTCCTTTCACTGCAAGCCTGTTTGGGCTAGATGTACCATGGTAGGAAAAGAAAAACTTCTGCTTACGGTTGCAGGATCAGAATGGGTAGTTGATGTCATTTTCCTTAATATCAGGTTATAAAAGCGGAACTGGATAAATTTAATTCTCAGGGTCATCTTTCACCTTGCGTTAACATACCTGCCTTAATTTGTTCTACGTACTTGCCTAGACTGTAAACTCGTCGTGGGCAGGGAATATGTCCTTTCATTGTTATATCGAACTCTCCGAAGCGCTTAGCACAATGCTCTGCACACAGTAAGTGCTCGATAAATATGACTGAATGAATGCCTGAATGAATGAACACTTGGCTTAGTGGAAAGAGCCTGGGCTTGGGAGTCAGAGGTCAGGAGTTCGAATCCCAGCTCTGCCACTTGTCAGCTCTGTGACTGTGGGCAAGTCACTTCACTGTGCCTCAGTTCCCTCATCTGTAAAATGGGGACTATGACTGTGAGCCTCACGTGGGACAACCTGATGACCCTGTATCTACCCCAGCGCTTAGAACAGTGCTCCGCACATGGTAAGCGCTTAACAAATACCAACATTATTATGAGTAAGGCCCATTCTGTTGTCCACCAGACACAAACTGGTTTGCCAGTAGCGCCTTACGGTTAGGGAACATGTTAGTTTGTGTTGTATTGCACTCTCCCAAGCGCTTAGTACAGGGCTCTGCACATTGTTTAATGCATGGTTTAATATAAAACACTGTACCCACGGTACGAATTGCTGGAATATTCACCGGGCAACAGGGTGGGGTCTCTGACCATAAAATATAATGATAATAATGGCACTTGTTAAGTGATGACTCTCCCATCTCAGAGTCGCACCTGGGGAGTTTCCAGTCCTCTACCGGTCTCGGCTCCGGGAGGGAGAGTCAAGCAGAGGCCTGTCCGTTCCATTCCTAGCTTGGCCGGTGGCCTGCGAGCGGCGGGCCGTCTGCTACGAGTCAAAACTCCCCTGTGCTGAGCAGCAGCGTCATGAGAGAGTCAAAGGTGGAGACTCAGGTTTACTGTGCTTCTACAATGGTCAACCACTTCCGGACTTTTCCCAAGAAAACTCTACGGATCCACTATCAGAACGATGGCAGATGGAAGTGGGGCGTTCTGGGAGAGATGTGTCCGTGGTGTCGCTATGGGTCGGAGATGACTCGACGGCATAAGACAAGAGCTTACTCTATTCATTCAGTAGTATTTATTGAGCGCTTACTATGTGCAGGGCACTGTACTAAGCGCTTGGAATCGGTAACAGATAGAGACAGTCCCTGCCCTTTGACGGGCTTACAGTCTAATCTATGCCAAACACTGTACTAACCGCTGGAGTGAATACAAGCAAATTGGGTTGGACACGGTCCCTGTCCCACATGGGGCTCACAGTTTCTATCCCCATATTACAGTTGAGGTAACTGAGTCACAAAGAAGTGAGACTTGCCCAAGGTCACACAGCAGACAAGTGACAGTCCGTGCTCTATCCACTCCGCCGCGCTGCGGCTCATAATATAGTAACACGATGCGTTCTTCTCAGCTGCGGGCCTTCCTGTGCCCTCATCTGCTTTTAGAAACTTATTTAGTCACACACTTCCATACACCGTACCAAGTGTCACTGGCTTTACAGAGCTGTGGCGTTCAGAAAGGGCCTGATAGGGAAGCGCCAAGTGTAATAATAATAATAATCATAATAATGGTGTTTTTTAAACACTCACTAAGGGCCAGTCACTGTACTAAGCGCCCACTTAATAGACACTTGTAGACACTGGCCTTCTTGCCGGCCTCCTGTCTATGTCCAAAGCAGGCCTCTTGCCCTTCCTCAAACCTGGCCCAACCTTGAATCCCACAACCCCTTCTCCAGTGTAAATCCCAAAGTAATAATAATAATTACGGTATTTGTTAAGCGCTTACTATAGGCAAACCACTGTCCTAAGCGCTGGGGTAGATACAGGGTAATCAGGTTGTCCCATGTGGGGTTGACAATTTTAATCCCCACTTTACAGATGAGGTAACTGAGGCACAGAGAAGTTAAGCGACTTGCCCAAGGTCACAGAGCAGACAAATGGTGGAGGTGGGATTAGGACCTATGTTCTCTGACTCCCAAGCCCGTGCTCTCTCCACTGAGCCACAGTGCTTCTCTAAATGATAATCATAATAATTGCGGTATTTGTTACGCACTTACAATGTGCCCAGCACTATACTAAACATTGGGGTAGATACAAGGTATACAAGTTGGACGCAGACCCTGTCCTACATTGGGCCCACAGTCTTAATCCCCATTTTTTCCAGATAAGGGAACTGGGCACAAAGAAGTAAAGTGACTTGCCCAATGTCACGCAGCAGACATGTTGCAGAGCCGGGATTAGAACCTGGATTAATTCGACCTGATTAGGGATTAGGTCCTCCCGACTCCCAAGCCCAGGCTCTAACCAGTAGGCCACGCTGCTTCTCCGAAGACAAACCCAACGTAGAAAACACAAAGACAAATTCACACCTTGGATCGCATGTGCCAAAAACCTAGGGAAAGGAAAACTACACTTTCGCAGAAGCCTCCTTCCTCTGGAACAAACCAGACAAAAGACATCGTGGGTGAATAATCACGGGAATACGAAGGAAGAAGAAAAAATGGCTTACTGGAATCTAAAGAGTTAATATAGCTCCGAAAATCACACATAATTTATTTCCTTCTTGCCCATAACATCAGGCCCAATTTCTTACAATCTATGCAAGAATGTTGGCTATACCCAGTCCCACAATTGGGATTTAAGCAATCCATTGCTAGGCAACAGCAGAGCAATGGAAAGCTCAGATCCACGTTAATTTTTTTCTCACTAATATTGTAACAAGTGACAGATGAGGCCATTAAAGGATGAAGACAGGGCAGTACAGATAAGCCCCCACAGGTCAGAGAGTTCAGACAATCAATAATTCGTGGCATTAAGCGGAGGCGGCGAAGTCTCCAATTCTACAGAAGACAAGTTCAGCCAATCTTACTATTCGATTACAATAATTCCACAAAGAGTTTGGATACCTCCAGGAAAGTTTCCAGAAAAGAGCTCATCACACTGATTGTGCTTTCTTACTGGGGACTTGTTTATGGTCACTGCTTTGGCATTGGGTTATTCACTGAACAGAAAGATCAAGCTATCTGGGTAGTTTAACCAAATCGCGTGTCAAATAACTTCGCCGGGTAGTAAATTTCTCTTTGAAAAATGAAAAACCTAATTGCCGCCCACATTTTTCATATTTTTAGCTCTTGCTAAAAGGTTAATCACGTACCCTCATGTCAGAAGCCATTTATGCACACTTGAAGAAGGAATTCATTTGATATTTAAAATTAATATGCTTTGTAGGAAGCCCATTATTCCTTGATCTACACCACAAGCAAAACATTTTGAAAAACAACATTCTCCACAGAGAGTGTTGATAGCTATGCTATCCAGGGCAGTGTCTACAGTGCCTGGCACATAGTATTCATTCATTCAATCGTATTTATTGAGTGCTTACTGTGTGCAGAGCACTGTACTATGCTGTCCTATATATAGTGTGTGCTTAAAAGATACCACAATTATTATTATTACATTTAGGTTCCACGGGGATGAAGCTAACATGACCGAGAATCAGTAATCATCCAAATGCACGTGAAAAGTTAGGATCGTTTTGAATGTATAATAATAATAATGGTGGTACGTGTTAAGTGCTTACTATGTGCAAAGCACTGTTCTAAGCGCCGGAGTGGGTACGAGGTGATCTGGTTGTCCCATGTGGTGCTCACAGCCTTCATCCCCATTTTACAGATGAGGTCACTGAGGCCCAGAGAAGTGAAGCGACTTGCCTAAAGTCACACAGCTGACAAGCGGCGGAGCGGGGATTAGAACCCATGACCTCCGTCTCCCAAGCCCATGCTCTTTCCACTGAGCCACGCTGCTTCTCCATATATAGAGAAGACGATGCATCTATGTATAGAGAGACGATGTACCAGGGAAAGCCTATCACAGAGAACAGCTTAGGTAGACATTTCAAGTAACCATACTGACCAAACGATTTCCCCGAAGATACTTCCATTTTTAAGGAGTGCAAACGTTTTGCCTCAGAAAACCTCACTTTGCTACTCTCCTACAACAACCCAGCCCGCAAACCTCGCTCCTCTAATGCCAACCTGCTCACCGCACCTCGATCTCGTCCATCTCACTGCCGGCCTCTCATCCACGTCCTGACTTTGGCACGGAACGCCCTCCCTCTTCACATCTGACATAGAATTACTCTCTCTATCTACAAAGCCTTAATGAAGGCACATCCCCTCCAAGAGGCCTTCCCTAAATCCTCCTTTCCTCTTCTCCCTCTCCCTTCTGTGTTGCACAGATTTGCTCCCTTCCCCCCCCCAACCTCAGCCCCACGGCACTTATGAAGATACCATAATTTACTTATTTATATTAATGTCCGTCTTCCCCTCGAGATTGTACTCCCGTTGTAGGCAGTGAATGTGTCTATTTTATTGATACGCTGTACTTTCCCAAGCACTTAGTAGGGTGCTCTGTACACGATAATCACTCAATAAATGTGATTGATTGATCGGCTGATCAGAATTGTGTCTATTTCTCCATGGCATGGAGAGTAATAATGATGTTGGTATTTGTTAAGCGCTTACTATGTGCAGAGCACTGTTCTAAGCGCTGGGGTAGATACAGGGTAATCGGGTTGTCCCACGTGAGGCTCACAGTTAATCCCCATTTTACAGATGAGGGAACTGAGGCACAGAGAAGTTAAGTGACTTGCCCAAAGTCACACAGCTGACAAGTGGCAAAGCCGGGCTTAGGAATCCTGCACTCCTATAGCTTGGACTTCCTAACTCTGAAGAGGTACTACAAGAGCCAAACATCTCTAACAATCTGTTTTTTGAATAAAAACAAAATACTTGTGGGTATGTCAGCATTTTTAGACTCTTTACCTTATATTCTTCCACAATAATACTCAGAGCTTCATGGCCGGCTTTCCTCATATCTTCTAGTTCATGCTTATGTTTATCCTGTAAGGAGAGAAGAAATTTCAGATTTTTAGAATAGTAGTTACTGAACGGCCCCCAAACCAAGATAAACCTCCCAACCCGTTTTTTTTTTTTTAATAGAAACTACAAGAGGGATTGTTTAAATACCATGGACCACAACTCACAAAGCATTAAGTGGGATTAGGGAACTCCACCTTCCCAGAAGGAAATGAAGCTAAGCTATTATTGTTTCCAAAAATTACTCTGAGGCCATCATCACCTGAGGGAAAACCCCCCAGAAACATATCCGAAGGCCAGAAAAGGCCCCGTGGAAGGGAAAACCTTTCTTCCTCTTCACACCACTGACGATTATTTTCTCTTCCATGTAGCAGGATGATTTAGATTCTTCTGTGTGGGTTTACCAGGAGATGGTCATAACCTAAAAGTGCCTAAAGCAATTGCAATTTCTCCTAAAAGGTGGGTGACAATCTACTGAGTTTATAAACAATGTCTCCCTCCCTCGGACCAACCTTCTTCCTTTGTGTTTGAATAATAATAGTAACAGTAGTTGTTAAGTCCTTACTGTGTGCCAAGCACCTTTCTAAGCGCTCGAGTAGACACAAGATAATCATGTTGGACACAGTCCCTGTCCCACATGATGACGATGATGGTTTTTGTAAAGCGCTTATTATGTGCCAATCATTGTTCTAAGCACCCGGCTCTGCCACTTGTCAGCTGTGTGACTGTGGGCAAGTCACTTCACCTCTCTGTGCCTCCGGTACCTCATCTGTAAAATGGGGATTAAGACTGTGAGCCTCATGTGGGACAATCTGATGACCCTGAATCTACCCCAGTGCTTAGAACAGTGCTCTGCACATAGTAAGCGCTTAACAAATACCAACATTATTATTACAAGGTTATCAGGTTGCCCCATGTGGGGCTCACAGCCTTAATCCCCATTAACAGATGAGGTAACTGAGAGCCAGAGAAGTGAAGTGAGTTGCCCAGGGTCACCCGGCAGACAAGTGGCAGAGCCGGGAGGCGAACCCAGGTCCTTCTGGCTTCCGGACCCATGTTCTATCCACTAAGCCACACTGCTCCGTGGTGAAGCCTAGATTACCAAGAAGCTCAAGGGTGAATATAAGCAGATCTTACTAGGATGGTTAAAGCTGTAAAGTTCCTAAGATTTCGAATCACTTAGGTAATTCAGGCCCAAGGGCATGGAGAAGCCCAGAGGAGGGAGAGAGGGCAGGGCTACCAAATGTTCTTGATGGAAGCCCTTGATCTCTTCAGCTTCTTAAATTGGTAGAGAGCCCAGAACTACTTGGATCCAAGCCCAGATTCACGTGGTCAGAGTGAGTGACCCTTAAAGACTCTTATTCTCTCCCAACCCACCAGAGAACTCGCCAAATACCTTGTCTTTTAGGGTGCAATCCACAATAGTAGCCACTGGACTAGTTTGCTCTCCTCACATCCACTTCATGATTAGGAATGGGCTCCCATATTTTTTCCCGCCTTGCCAATGAATCTAACCAAAATCTTCTTCAGTCTTCTAGCAGCCCTTAATAATTCCCACTAATTACTCGCTATTGACCTCTTAACCCTGACTTTATCTCTTCTCTTCTGATTGCTAATGATATTGTTGGCCTCTCGCCTTCCTGTTAATCATATCAGCATACCAAAGGCATCAAAGTCAAATTTGATAAATGCGTACCACCCACCGTGGAAATATCAGTTTCATTAGGTCTGTTCTGAAGCCACCATCAATTATTAATTTATATTAGTCATTCCTCCAATCGTATTTATTGAGCGCTTACTGTGTGCAGAGCACTGGACTAAGCACTTGGAAATACAATTCGGCAACAGAGAGAGACAATCCCTACCCACAATGGGCTCACAGTCTAGAAACGGGCCTCACAATATTAATGTCTGTCTACCCCCCGTAGACTTTAAGCGCGTTGTGGGCAAGGAATGTGTTTATTTTTATATTATACTCTCCCCAGTGCTTCGTACACTGCTTTGCACATAGTGAGCGCTCAATAAATACGATTGAATGAATGAATCAAGAGGTAACTCCACCCAGACCTGTGTGTGATTGATGAACAAGTCCACGTCTGCCCTATTCACCTTTAGATTAACAATTGTTAAGCGCTTACAACATGCTAAACAGTGTACTAAGTCCTGAAGAAAATGCAAGTCAATCCGGTCCCACGTGGCGCTCACAGTAGAAGTAGGAGGGAGAACCAATATTGAACCCCCATTTTGCAGATGAGGGAACTGAGGCACAGAGAAGTCAAAGTGAGCCAGACTAAGCCCCCCTTTTCCTCTGCTCCTCCTCCCCTCCCCATCGCCCCGACTTCCTCCCTCTCCTCACCCCCCTCCCCGTCCCACAGCACTTGTGTATATATGTACCTATCTATTACATTAATGTGCATATATATCTATAATTCTGTTTATTGCTACTGATGCCTATTTACTTGTATTGATGTCTGTCTACCCCTTCTAGACTGTGAGCCCATTGTTGGGTAGGGAAGCAGCGTGGCTCAGTGGAAAGAGCCCGGGCTTCGGAGTCAGAGGTCATGGGTTCGACTTCCGGCTCTGCCATGTGTCAGCTGTGTGACTGTGGGCAAGTCACTTAACTTCTCTGTGCCTCAGTGACCTCATCTGTAAAATGGGGATTAATTAACTGTGAGCCTCATGTGGGACGACCTGATTACCCTGTATCTACCCTAGCGCTTAGGACAATGCTCTGCACATAGTAAGCGCTTAACAAATACCAACATTATCGTCTCTATTGGTTGTTGAATTGTACTTTCCAAGCACTTAGTAAGCGCTCTGCACACAGTGAGCGCTCAATAAATACAACTGAATGAATGAATGAACTTGCCCACGGTCACAAGGCAGGTACATGGCAGAGCCAAGAATAGAATCCAGGTTTTCTGACTCCAAGGACCATGCTCTTCCCATGAGGTCATGCTAACGTTTAAAACATGCTTGCTCTCGCTCTTGTCTACACTGATTGCCCTTATCCTTTTAATTGATCTTCATGTCAAAGTACCCCCATTTCCCAGAGCACAGGCCTGGGAGTCAGAAGCTCACGGGTTCTAATCCTGGCTCTACCACTTGTCTGCTCTGGTGACTTGGACAAGTCACTGTGCTTCTCTGTGCCTCAGTTACCTCATCTGGAAAATGGGGATTGAGACCGTGGGCCCCACGTGGGCCAGGGAACGCGTCCAACCCGATTTGCTTGAATCCACCCCGGAGATTAGTATAGTGCCTGGCACAGAGTAAGCACTTAACAAATACCCAGATCACTTTAGTTGCCATTTCCAAATTAGAATGATACCTAAATAAAAATGATATTCCACTGCAGGTCATTCTGTAATGATAATAAAAATGGTATTTGTAAAGCACTTACTATGTTCCGGGCATTGTACTAAGCGCTGGGGTGGATACAAGCAAATCGGGTTGGATGCAGTCTCCTGTCCCACGTGGGGCCCACGGTCTCAATCCCCCTTTTACAGATGAGGGAACTGAGGCTCAGTGAAGTGACTTGCCGGCGGTCACGTAGCCGACAACCGGCAGAGCCAGGATTAGAACTTTCTGACTCTCAGGCCCTTGCTCTATCCACTACGCCATTAATGGACCAGATGAGCCCAAAGTAAATTATACGGTGGAAAAGGCCCGAAATTATATTTTAAAGCAACTCCCCGATCGGTGCAGTGTAAACAAGAATGCCTTATCCATTTGCAGCCTGCTTCCCCCAATTCCCACTACCAAAGGGCAGCTCCTCAATCTCCTTAATTAATAAAGCCTCCCTCTGCCCTCACGCCCCTCCTCAAGCCTACTCTCCCCACATGTACCTCTAATTGGCTGCCTGCGGTGATCTTAATGTTGTTGGCCTTCTCTTTAATCTGTCCACCTGACATTGTAACTAGCAGAACCGCCTGAGGCTGCCAGCCCTCTCTGCTCGAGCAAAATTCCCAAAATATACTTCTAAAACACAAAATGAAATGCCTTTTGGGAGCTTATAAAGTTCATAGCATATAATCAACTTCATAAAGAGTATATTAATCTTTGTTTTTACATTATGGACTTTTACCTCAAAGCTTCCTTCAACCACTTCCCCTTTCTAAAAAGTGTGATTTTGCATAGAGACTTCAAATATTTCTAAAACAATCATGCCCCGTCTGGTTTCTCCCAACACTCCGATAATTGCAAGAGTAGCCTCTCTAATTAACACGGGATTTTTCGCTTGTCATCATCTTTACTGCCATAAAATATCCATTTTGTAAGGAAATGATATCCTTCCTGATTCACAGAATATAGCACACGGTATTCTCGTAGAGGGAGGTATAGAGAACGAAAATGTTTTATTCAGTTCTAGTAAGCCCGTTGTGGGCAGGGATTGTCTCTCTTTACTGATGCATTGTAATGATAATAATAATGTTGGTATTTGTTAAGTGCTTACTATGTGCAGAGCACTGGTCTAAGCACTGGGGTTGATACAGGGTAATCGGGTTGTCCCATGTGAGGCTCACAGTTAATCCCCATTTTACAGATGAGATAACTGAGGCACAGAGAAGTGAAGTGACTTGCCCACAGTCACACAGCTGACAAGTGGCAGAGCCGGGAGTCGAACCCATGACCTCTGACTCCAAAGCCCAGGTTCTTTTCCACTGAGCCACGCGTGCTTAGTACAGTGCTCTGCACACAGTAAGTACTCAATAAATACGATTGAATGAATATCCCTTCATATCGTGTAATATACGGCTTTTAAATAAATACGGTATACCTTGTCTGACTACTTAGTAGAAGACTGAAAACTGGGAGGATGGCTTCTTAACTTCATACCCACTAATTCCGTAGAAATACACGACTAGGCATTTCCACACAGGTAATTCAGGATTAGAATGCAAACAGGTCAGGAGTTCTGTTTTATTTAATTTGAACATGACAACTCAGGCCCAAAATAAATAATCCCTTTTAGCCTAACCAGAATTAATCACATACCATAGTTACTGCTTAAATTTGACATGATTTCGGGTTGATACTGAAGGAGTGTTCTGTTAAATTATAATTGCTTGACTATACAAATTGCTTTACTGCAAGTAACATTTAGACATTACAGAAATGAATATATCTTGGGACGCCCAACTGATAAAATGGCTAAAATCGAGGTGAGGATTCCTCTTCTTTGAACACCATCTAAGACAGATTGAAGAAGAATGGACTCTTAAAATGATGACAGAAACAATAAACCACAGCTAGCAGAATCCGTTAGACAGCTAACTCATCACCAACGTTGTGAGTTGTTAAAAAAAAGCCTTTACACTGGCATGGCTGAAACCTAGTGACAAAATTGCAGGGAATCAAAGGGCCAAAAAGACTGATTTGCTCCCCAGAAACCAGTGGGACATTCTAGGAGGTGTTTCCCTCCTCTGCCAATCAATCAATTAATCAATCAATCAATGCTTTGAAGCATTCAATTACCTCACCTCATCCTATCCACACCGCACACCGGGCTCCTCTAGAGCCGGTTTATTCACCGTGCCTCGATCTCGTCTATCTCGCCGCCGACTCCTTTCTCATTTTCTCGCCCTCCCTCTCCATATTCATTCATTCATTTGTATTTATTGAGCGTTTACTGCGTGCATGAGACCATACTAAGTGCTTGGAAAGAACAATTAGGCAACAGAGAGAGACAATCCCACCCAACAACGGGCTCACAGGCTAGAAAGGGGAGACAGACAACGAAACAAAATGAGTAGACAGGCATCAATAGCATCAAAAAAGATCAACAGAATTACAGATATATACACATCATTAATATAAATAAATAGATTAATAAATATGTACAAATATACACAAGTGCTGTGGGGTGGGGAAGGGGGTAGAGCAGAGTCATTCTCTCTACCTTCAAATCATTATTAAGGTCACATCTCTTCTGAGAGGACTTCTGTGATTGAACCGCCCTTTTCTCCGGCTTGCGTTCCCTTCTGTCTCGTCTGCGCACTTTGGTCTGTGATCTTTTGACATTTGATATTCGCCCCACCCCCAGTCCCACAGCACAGCGCAGTACATGCTTTCGCTATATATATATATATTCAATATATATATTGAATCATTTATTCATATTTGACTATCTCCCCCTCTAGACTGTAAGCCGATTGTGGGTAGGGGGTGTGGCTGCTAATTCTTTTGTATTGTACTCTCCCAAGAGCTTAGTACAATGCTTTGCATGTAGTCGGTACTCAATAATCAATAACCACTGATTGAGTGATTGGTATTTATTACCCAGGGCTCAGAACAGTGCTCGGCCCATAGTAAGCGCTTAAACGCCATCATCATTATTATTATTATTATTACTGAGCATTTAACGGGTGCAGAGAACACTGGATTAAGTGCTTGGGAGACTATAACTCAATCAGGTCGGTAGACATGTTCCTTCCCTATCCACAAAGAGCTTACGGTCTAGAGGGGGAGACAGACATTGCTATAAACACTGCTCTGCACACAGGTGCTCAGTAAATACGACCGAATGAGTAAAGAAATTACCAATATGTAAATAAGTGCTGTGGGGCTGAGGGAGGGATGACTATCAAGTGCACAGATCCAAGAGTACAAGCGAAGCGGAAGGGAGAGAGAGTAGGGAAAACGGGGGTTTAGTCGAGGAAGGCCCCTTGGAGAAGATGTGATTCTGATAAGGCTTTGAGGGTGGGGAGAGTGGTGTTCTGTGGGATACGAAGCAGACGGGAAGTTCTGAACCAGAGGCAGGATGCGGGCGAGGAGTGAGCAGTGGGAAAGACAAAAATTGAGATACGGTGAGAAGGATGGCATTAGAGGAGAGGAGTGTGCGGGCTGGATGGTAGTAGGAAATCACTGAGGTAACATAGGAGGGCATGAAGTGACTGCTTCAAAGTCTATGGTGAAGCATTTCTATTTGATATGGAGGAGCTTGGACAACCATTGAAGTTTGTGAGATATGGGGAGACCAGGACTGCATGTCTTCTTAGAAATTGGATGCGGGCAGGAGAGTGGAGTGTGGGCCGGAGTGGGGAGAGATAGAAAGCTGGGAGGTCATCTCACTTCATCATCATCATCATTCCTCTCAGAGACTGATGCAGTAGTCAAAGCAGGAGAACGTCGCCCCGAGTTGCTCCCTTTATTCAACCACCCCCGCCCCCAGCCCCATGAGCATTTATGTACATATCCCTACTATATTCATATGTGTCTGTCTCCCTCTCGAGACTGTAAGCTCCTTGTGGGCAGGGAATGTGTCGTCTCATTACACTGTACTCACGCAAGGGCTTAGTACAGTGCTCTGAACACAGTAAGCGCTCAATAAATAAGATCGAATGACTAGACGATAGGATAAGTGCTTGGATCAACGAGGCAGTAGTTTGGCTGGAGAGGAAAGGGTGGAATTTTAGTGATGCCGTAAAGATGAAACGGAGTGGATCCGGTGACACGCTGAACGTTTGGGTTGAATGAGAGAGAAGAGTCGAGTATAATGCCGAGGCTCGTGAGGCAGGGAGGACAGTGGCGCTTTACAGTGACGGGAAAATCAGAGGGAGCCCAGGGCTTGGCTTGGAGGATGAGGAGTCGTGTTTAATTTGAGGTGCCAGTGGGGAATCCAAGCAGAGATGTCTTGAAGGCAGCAGGAAGAGCGAGGCTGTGAAGCAGGAGAGAGGTCGGGGTTGGAGAGGTAGAATTGGGAATCGTCCAAAGGGGTGGTGATTCAAGCCACGGAGGCGAACGAGGTCTCCAAGGGAGTGGGCTTAGCTGGAGACCCAAAACTGAGCCTGGCGGGACCCCCACAGTAAGAGGCGGGGGAGGCACCGGAGGAGCCCGTGAAAGGGACTGAGAAGGAGCGGTCAGAGAGACGGCAGGAAAACCAGGAAAGGACAGTGACGGTGAAGCCACGTTTAGCTAAGGTTTCCACGAGGAGGGGATGGTCCACAGGGTCGAAGGCAGTTGAGAAGACGGGGAGGAGACTGTGAGCCCGTCACTGGACAGAGATTGTCTCGATCTGTTGCCGAATAATTGTATATTCCAAGCGCTTAGTACGGTGCTCTGCACATAGTAAGCGCTCAATAAATATTATTGAATGAATTATGGTAGAGGCAACTGAATTTGGCAAGAAGGTCACTGGTGACTTTAGGGAAGGCAATTTCTGGGGAGTGAATAGGGCAAAAGCCATATTGGAGGGAATAAAGGAGAAAACTAGAGGAGGGGAAGTGGAGACAGCTGATGTAGATAACTCGCTTAAGGAGTTTGAAAGGGAACAATAATAATAATTATGGTATTTGTTAAGCGCTTACTACTGTACTAAGCGCTGGGATGAATACAAGCAAATTGGGTTGGACACAGTCTCTGTATCATGTGGGGCTCACACGCAATTCCCATTTTCCAGATGAGGTAACTGAGGCACAGAGAATTGAAGTGACTTGCCCAAGGTCAGACTGCAGAGATGTGGTGGAGCCAGAATTAGAACTCAGATCCTTCTTACTCCCAGGCCTGAGCTCAATCCACTATAACCAGATAGAAGCAGTCCCTCTCCCATGTGGGGTTCACAATCTTAGTAGGAAAATGAATGGGTATTTCATCCTCACTTTAAACTTGAGGAAAATGAGGCGCAGAGAAGTTAACTGACTTCTCCGAGGTCACACAGTGGACACGTGGCAGAATCGGAAAGATAACCCAGATTCTCTGATTCCCAGGCATGTGCTCATTCCACGAGGCCTAGCTGCTCTGGAAATCAAGCAATAAAGTTTTGATTCACAGCTTTGAACCTCAGCTGTTTTAAATATCATTTTATAAACCTCGGAAATTATATCTCATTAGGATTTCTTAAACCTTGACTTTGTCTATCATTTGATTTGGGAAATTAGTTCGACCGTGATTACTGGGACTTCTGTGGAATTAGCAGATATCTTTTCTAAATATCCTGCTCCCTCGTTTCCCCTGGATTATTCTGAATATAGGGGGATCCAAATTTTTCATCTTTGTTCTGTGTAATTCAGACAGGTGGCCTTAATCTCTCAGTAGAGCTCTGCGTACACTGAGAGCTCAATAAATACCATCGATTGATTCTAAGTCTAACAGTTTCACAAAGAAAGCTGCTGAAAACATTTTTGGAATATGCCAAAATGGCTAGTTTCCTAATGCCATATGAAATCCTGACTAAAGAAAGAGGGCAGACTGAATTGATGGAGATATATTTACACACACACATTTATATATGTATATATGCATATATCATAACATTTAAATATATACATACATACACACACACATATATATATATATGCATATTCCCCCTACTCCCTCCCTCTGCTCTACCCCCTTCCCCTCCCCACAGCACTTGTGTGTATTTGTACAGATTATTTATTACTCTATTTTATTAATGATGTGTACATATCTATGATTCTATTTATCTATTTTGATGGTATTGATGCCTGACTAGTTTTGTTTTGCTGTCTGTCTTCCCCTTTTACAATTTTAGACTGTGAGCCCATTGTTGGGCGGGGATTCTCTCTTTCTGTTGCCAAATTGTACATTCCAAGTGCTTAGTACAGCGTTCTGCACACAGTAAGTGCTCAATAAATACGATTGAATGAATGAAAGGATATAGAAATGCATATATATATAAATAATCATACTCTCCCAAGAACATATGTGTGTGTATGTGTTCTTGGGAGAGTATAATTGAAGAGAAAGATTCAGTTCCTACTCCCCAAGGTATTTACTGATTTCATTTTGAAAAATACAAATGTATATTTATATATGTGGCTATATGAATGCGTTTTTAAAAAGGAAGTCTGTAAATACCTTGGGGAGTAGCTACTTTGTCTTTCTCTTTAATTCTACTTTCCCAAGAACATAATACAGTACTTTGACATTGCTACTGAGTTTTCAAAAACCGTTACTGTCATTCACTCAATAGCAAAGAAGCAGCGTGGCTCAGTAGAAAGAGCACGGGATTGGGAGTCAGAGGTCACGGGTTCTAATCCCCGCTCTGCTGCTAGTCAGCTGTGTGACCTTGGGCAAGTCACTTAACTTCTCTGTGCCTCAGTTACCTCATCTGCCAAATGGGGATTAAAACTGTGAGCCCCACATGGGACAACCTGATCACCTTGTATCCTCCAGCGCTTAGAACAGTGCTTTGCACATAGTAAGTGTTTAACAAATACCACAATTTATTTTATTTAATTTATTTATATATACATACATATATACACATATGTGTACAGCTGTTTTTTTTTGCAGGCGGTGGTATTTGTTCAGACCTTACTATATGTCAGGCAGTGATTTCAGGAAGGTTTTGATGGTGGGAAGAACTGTGATAATTGTAATGGATTGTTCATTCATTCAATAGTATTTATTGAGCGCTTACTATGTGCAGAGCACTGTACTAAGCGCTTGGAATGTACAAATCGCTAACAGAGACAGTGCCTGCCCTTTGATGGGCTTACAGTCTAATAGGGAGAGACGGACTGACAAGAACGATGGCAACAAACAGAATCGAGGGGAAGAACATCTCATTAAAACAATAGCAGATAAATAGAATCGAGGCGATGTACATCTCATTAACAAAATAAATAGGGTGATGAAGATATATACAGTCGAGCGGACGAGTACGGTGCCGAGGGGATGGGACGGGAGAGGGGGAGGAGCAGCGGGAAAGTGGGGAGAAGAGGGTTTAGCTGAGGAGAGGTGAAGGGGGTTTAGGGGGAGCAGAGGGAAAAGGGGAGCTCAGTCTGGGAAGGCCTCTTGGAGGAGGTGAGCTTTAAGTAGGGTTTTGAAGAGGGGAAGAGAATCCGTTTGGCGGAGGTGAGGAGGGAGGCCGTTTCGGGATCACGGGAGGACGCGGCCCCGGGGTCGACGGTGGGATAGGCGAGACCGAGGGACGGCGAGGAGGTGGACGGCAGAGGAGCGGAGCGTGCCGGGGGGCAGTGGAAAGAGAGAAGGGAGGAGAGGTAGGAAGGGGCAAGGTGACGGACAGCCTCGAAGCCTCGAGTGAGGAGTTTTTGTTTCGTGCGGAGGTCGATAGGCCACCACTGGAGGTTTTTGAGAAGGGGGGTGACAGGCCCAGAGCAATTCTGCGGGAAGATGAGCCGGGCAGCGGAGTGAAGAATAGACTGGAGCGGGGAGAGAGAGGAGGAAGGGAGATCAGAGAGAAGGCTGACACGGTAGTCTAGCCGGGATATTACGAGAAGGTTCCTTCTTTGTGAGGAGGGTGATGCCTTGAGCCCCGTGTGGGACAGGGATGTGTCCAACCTTTTCATTCATTCATTCGATCGTTTTTATTGAGCACTTACTGTGCGCAGAGCACTGTACTAACCTCTTGGAAAGTGCAACTGGGCAACAGAGACAATCCCTAGCCAATAACGGGTTCACAGTCTAGAAGGGGGGAGACAGACGACAAAACAAACTGTATCTACCCCAGCGTTTAGAATAGAGCTTGGCACATAGTAAGTGCTTAAAAAATGCCATTATCATTATTATCCTTGTACTGGAATTACTCTAAATCCCACAACAGATGTTTCCATAACCATCTATTAGATCTATTAGATACGCTTGGCTGACTGACACGGAGCAAGGATGAAACAGGATACTCTTAAGAATAGGGACCATCTTACTCTTCAGAGTCTTATTCTTATTCTAAACAGTCCTACTGGTTTCTCCAGGGAGAAACCCACTTTTTTAGGGGTGGCCTAGAATCAAGAACTGGTAATGCCTTTGAGAGGGTAAAATAGGCAGTTAAATAATCCCCCGAGGCTGCTCACTCAGCACAGTTGCCCCCAGGCACAGTGTTCCAAATTACCCAAGGCTGCTACGACATAGACGCCAAGCAAGAATTCATAATAATAATGGCATTTTTAAGCACTTACTCTGGGCCAAGTGCTGTTCTAAGCACTGGAGGAGATACAAAGTAATCGGGTTGTCCCACGTGGGGCTCACAGTCTTAATCCCCATTTTACAGGTGAGGGAACTGAGGAACAGAGAAGTAGCGTCGCTCAGTGCAAAGAGCCCGGGCTTGGGAGTCAGAGGTCGTGGGTTCGAATCCCGGCTCTGCCGCTTGTCAGCTGTGTGACTGTGGGCAAGTCACTTCGCTTCTCTGTGCCTCAGTTACCTCATCTGTAAAATGGGGGTTAAGACCGTGAGCCTCACATGGGACAACCTGACTATCCTGTATCTCCCCCAGTGCTTAGAACAGTCCTCTGCACATAGTAAGCGCTTAACAAATACCATCATTATTATTAAGTGAGTTACCTAAAGTCACACAACTGATGGATGGTGGAGCTGGGATTAGAACCCACGACCTCTGGCTCCCAAGCCCGGGCTCCTTCCACTAAGTCACGCTGCTCCTCCAAAATACATGATTTTGAGAGATGAGTTACAGGCGCTGCGATTTGGGTTTTCACCTTTTATTCAACTCTCCCTCAGGCCCGCATCACTGTCGTCCAGATCTGTCATTTACTGACTGATATTAATGTCAGTCAGTCAATTGTATTTACTGAGTGCTTACTGTGTGCAGAGCACTGTTCTAAGGGCTTGGGAGAGTACGAGGTTAGACACATTCCCTGCCCACAACAGGCTTACAGTGTAGAATGGCAGCTTCCTGCCTCCTCGATCTGTGTGTCTCCCCGTCTAGTCTGTAAGATCCTTGTTCATTCATTCATTCATTCACTCATTCATTCATTCAATAGTATTTATTGAGCGCTTACTATGTGCAGAGCACTGTACTAAGCGCTTGGGATGAACAAGTCGGCAACAGATCGAGACGGTCCCTGCCGTTTGACGGGCTTACGGTGGTCTGATCGGGGGAGATGGACAGACAAGAACAATGACAAATGCCTTGTGGGCAGGGACCGTGTCTACCCACTCTGTTCTACTGTGCTCTCCCAAGCGCTTAGTACAGTGCTCTGCACATAGTCGGTGCTCAATAAATACCACTGATTGATGGACAGAGAAGCAGTGGGGCCTAGTGGCAAAAGCACAGGCTTGGGAGTAAGAGGACATGGGATAATAATGTTGGTATTTGTTAAGCGCTTACTATGTGCAGAGCACTGTTCTAATCACTGGGGTAGATACAGGGGAATCAGGTTGTCCCAAGTGGGGCTCACAGTCTTAATCCCCATTTTACAGATGAGGTAACTGAGGCACAGAGAAGTGAAGTGGCTTGCTCAAGGTCACACAGATGACAAGTGGCAGAGCCAGGATTCGAACCCATGATCTAATCCCGGGTCCATCACTTGTCTGCTCTGTGACCTTGGGCAAATCATTTCACTTCTCTGGGCTTCAGTTACCTCATCTGGAAAATGGGGATTAAGACTTTGAGCCCCACATGGGACCATCTGCTTACCTTGTGTCTACTCCGGCGCTTAGAATGGTGCTTGGCACATAGGAAGCGCTTGACAAATACCATAATTATTATTACGGTATTAGAGAAGCAGCATGGCTCAGTGGAAAGAGCCCGGGCTTGGGAGTCAGAGGTCATGGGTTTGAGTCCCGGCTCTGCGACCTGTCAGCTGTGTGACTGTGGGCGAGTCACTTCACTTCTCTGCGCCTCAGTTCCCTCTTCTGTAAAATGGGGATTAACTGTGAGCCTCACGTGGGACGACCTGATGACCCTGTATCTGCCCCAGTGCTTAGAACAGTGCTCTGCACATAGTAAGCGCTTAACAAATACCAACATTAAATTATTATTATTATTGATATCAGATCTAAGCTACCTTAGGACAGGGCTGTATTTTTTCCAATGTGTTTTCTAAATAGTATAATGCTCTGCACCTGGTAAGTGCCTAATAAATACCACTGTTTGAAATAGAAACAGAATGAGTCACATATGAATTCCCAATAATCATCATTATATTTCTGGTACCAGAACCTCTGGGGTCTTTAATTCCAATTTTACGGCATGGTGCAACAGATAGAGCACGGGCCTGAGAGTTAGAAGGTCATGGGTTCCAATCCCTTCTCCTGTGGGAACTTGGGCAAGTCCCTTTACTTCTCTGGGCCTCAGTTACCTCATCTGGAAATTGGGAATCGAGACTGTGAGCCCCATGTGGGATAGGGACTGTGTCATTCATTCGTTCAGTAGTATTTATTGAGCACTTACTATGTGCAGAGCACTGTACCAAGCGCTTGGAATGGACAATTCGGCAACAGATAGAGACAATCCCTGCCCATCGACGGGCAGGGACGGGTCTAATCGGGGTCCCACCTGATTTGCTTGTATGCATCCCAGTACTTAGTAGAGTGTCTGGCACATAGTAAGTGCTTAAGAAATACCGTCATTATTATTATTATTTTACAGCTGGGTATAGTGCAATGTTTCCTGAGCTCAATTAAACGCATCACTAAGGAAAGAAGCCCAGTCTGTCCAGTATACTGAAGGGAATATATGGACCCTCATCATGACAGGAAATTGTTCTCCAGGACAGCAGGTGTTCACAGCCTTTGGCAGAAAATGCATTGTAAACTATTTGATAACAGCTGGTACACAGACTAGGTAACGTCATAAGCCTCGGCTACCTGTATTTATTGATTTTGAGCCAGGATCTGATGAATCAACCTCATAATTACTTCCACGTTACCTATTCCCGTCTCTAGCATGCCTGACTTGTGAGGCACGCCGCCGTTTAAGATTTGACAGTTGCCTTCCTTAAATGCACACATTTTTTCGGTGACAAAGTCACCTGAGGAAAAGGGAAAGTATTTGAATTTCAAGAACCTTTTTCCTGTTGAAATCCAGCATTCCGTTTGGCCTAGTTTTATCGGGCTTCTCCAATCATGTGATACAACGGAGTGCCCCTGAAATGCTAACTCAGCTGTTCTGAAAACACTTGATACGCTGAGAACTGACCTTTGATATTTTCTTCTTTTTCTTAGTTCAAAAGAAAAGCCCCATTTATGGAAACGAGCCTATACGGTACGGTGTGTGATATCCCGAACTCCATATCATTATAAATTAAATGAGCTGAGAGGAATGAACATGGGGAAAATGCAAAAGGCAGACCTTTCCAAACGAAAGACCCTGGAGTCAGGAAAGAAAAAGACGTCTAATTTACCAAGCAATCGTTTTTCAGTCGGTTAATCGTTTTTACCGTTTACTGTGTGTAGAGCACCGTACTGAGCGTTTGGGAGAGTACAATATAAAAGACGCAGTCCCTGCCCACAACAAGCTCACAGTCTAGAGGGGGAGACAGGCATTAATATCAATAAATAAATCCACGTGTTAGGGCGATGCAGAAGGGAAAGGGAGTAGGGGAATGTAGAGCCTACTTGGGGAAGAGCACTGCGTGGCTCAGTGGAAAGAGCCGGAGCTTGGGAGTCAGAGGTCACGGGTTCGATTCCCGGCTCTGCCACTTGTCAGCTGTGTGACTGTGAGCAAGTCACTTCACTTCTCTGTGCCCCAGTTCCCTCATCCGTAAAATGGGGATTAACTGTGAGCCTCACGTGGGACAACTTGATTACCCTGTATCTACCTCAGGGCTTAGACAGTGCTCTGCACATAGTAAGCGCTTAACAAATACCAGCATTATTACTGTGTGCAGAGCACTCTATTTAGGGCTTGGGAGAGTACACTATAACAGAGTGGATAGACACTTTCCGAGTTTAAGATTCTAAGTGGTGGATTCTTATTTATATACACAAGCAACTCTCCTACTTGAGGAAACACTTGACAGGATCAGTTAAGAAAACATTTCCCAAGTATACTGGAGTAGGGATTTTGTACGGCACTGCTTTTTGTTTCCTTTTCCACATCTATTAATGATAGCGATAATAATAATGGTATTTGTTAAGCACTTATAGTGTCCCAGGCACTGTTCTAAGAGCTGGGGTAGATGCAAAGTAATCAGGTTGGACACAGTCCCCGCCCCACTTGGGGCTCGCAATGTCAACCCCCTTTTTACAGATGAGGGAACTGAGACCCATTCATTCATTCAATAGTATTTATCGAGCGCTTACTATGTGCAGTGCACTGTACTAACCGCTTGGAATGTACAATTCAGAGAAGTGAAGTGACTTGCCCTAGGTCACACAGCAGACAAGTGGCAGAGCTGGGATTAGAACCCGTGACCTTCTGACTCCCAGGCCTGTGATCTATGATTCATTCATTCATTCAACAGTATTTATCGAGCGCTTACTGTGTGCAGTGCACTGTACTGAGTGCTTGGAATGTACAATTCAGAGAAGTGAAGTGACTTGCCCTAGGTCACACAGCAGACAAGTGGCAGAGCTGGGATTGGAACCCATGACCTTCTGACTCCCAGGCCTGTGATCTATTTCTCTATCGTGCTGTGCCTTGTGAGCCCCTCCTGAGACAGGGATTCATCTGTTGATAGTGCTAGGCAAATACCATGATCACCGCCTGGAGAGACTAATAAAGTTCTAATCAATCAATAAATGGTACTATTGAGCACTCACGATGTGCAGAACGCTGCACTAAGCAATTAAGAGAGTACAACAGCGTTAGTCATTCCATCAATCACACTTATGAAGCGCTTAAAGTGTCCAGAGCGCCGAACTAAGCGACTGGGAGAGTATAATACAACAAAAACCAAACCTGTTCCCTGCCCACAACAAATTTAGGAACACGATTCTTGTGTGCACGAATCACGGTGATTTTTACTGTTGTTGAGGACCCACAGCTAATCTATTCTTTGACTGCATATACGTGTGTGTACGAATCCCCGCGATTTCTAGAGTTGTTGAGATCTTCTAAGCATTCTTTTCTGTGACATCGTATGTGTGTGTTAGAGAGAGAAATAGAGAAAATCCCAGTGAATTTTGCAGCTGCTGAGATCTCAAACTTTCTATCCCGCGACTGCGCATTTCCCCCTCTGGACTGGGAGCTCGTTAGGGGCAGGGGATGTGCCTGTTTGTCGTTCTATTGTCCTCCCCCAAGCCTTAGCACAATGTTTTGCCCACAGCAAGGGCTCCATAATTATGATTGAATGAGGAAATGATTGCGTGTGAATCCCAGTGAATCCAGCTCTTGAGTTCACCGCTGTTGTATTTTGGGATGTGTGCGTGTGTGTGTGTGTGTGTGCATGAATCCCTGTGAATTTTACAGCTCTTGAGGTGTCACAGCTATTGGAATCTGTGGGTGAAGGTGTTTGTGTGTGTGAATCCCAGTTAATTTTTCCAGCTGCGGAGGGCTCACAGCTAGTGTCTTCGGCCACTGTACACGTGTGTGTGAGGATCCTAGTGATTTTTACAGCAGTTAAGGGGTCCCCACTGTTCTATGAGGTGCTCAGTAAATACACCTGAATGAAGGAACGAATTCTACGACCGAGCATGTGTGTATGAATCCCAGTCATTTCGCCAGCTGTTGAGGGCTCACAGGTATTGTAGTCTGTGACTGCAGGTTTGTGTGTTTGTGTATGTGTGTGTATGAATCCCAGGGATTTTTACAGGGACACGATTCTTGTGCGCATGAATCACAGTGATTTTTACTCTTGTTGAGGGCTCACAGCTATTCTCTCCTGACTGCACATGTCTTTATATGTGTATGCGTGAGCATGAATCCCAGTGATTTTCCCAGTCTCACTGGTATTGTATTTTGTGACCTCATGTTTGGGCGCACGTGTGGGGGGGTGTCTATGTGAGAATCACAACACTTTTTCCAGCTACCGAGGGCTCACGGCTATTCTATTCTGTGTGTGTACATGTGGGTGTGCTTGAATCCCGGGGATTTTTCCAGCTTTCCAAGTCTCACGGGTATTGCATGCTGTGATCTTGTGTTCATTCATTCAATAGTATTTATTGAGCGCTTACTATGTGCAGAGCACTGTACTAAGCGCTTGGAATGAACAAGTCGGCAACAGAGACAGTCCCTGCCGTTTGACGGGCTTACAGTTGTGTGTGTGCGCATGCATGAATCCCAGTAATTTTTCCAACTATTCTACTCTGTGACTGCACATACGTGTATGTTTATGTGAGTGCATGAATTCTGGTGGGATTTTTCCAGCTGTTGAGGTCTCACGGGTACTGTATTTTGGGACCTCATATGGGTGCACACTCCTGTGTGTGTGTGTGTGTGTGTGTGTGTGAATCCTAGTGATTTTTCCAGCCGTTGAGGGCTCACAGCTATTTTCTTTCGTGACTGCACGTGTGTGGATGTGGATGTGTGTGCATGAATCCCAGTGATTTTTCCAGCTGTTTGAGGCCTCAGGGGTATCGTATTCTGTGACCTCGTGTGTGTGCGAGTGTGTGAATCCCAGTGATTTTTCCAGCTGTTGAGGGCTCACAGCTATTCTCTTCTGGGACTGCACATGGCAGCCATTCTCTCCACCAGCCACCTCTCAAGGTATCGGCCTGGGGCCGGGGGTACCGGGGGCCGGAGAATGGGGATGGCTCAGCGTAAACCATCACCATGACAACGAAAAACCGTTCAAGTGTCCATCCCGCTGGCAGAAGGTCAAATCTTCCCCCTCTTACTCACTGCTGTCTGACGACCACCTCTCCCCCTCCCCAGAGAGGGAATGTGTCTGTTTATTGCTGTATTATATTCTCCCAAGCGCTCTGCGCATAGTAAGCACTCAATAAATGGGATTGAACGAGTGAATGAACGACCAGTAGATGAAGGCAAAGGGGCAGAAAAGGTTGACCATTGCATTTTCATGCACGAAGCTTGTAAGTGGACACGAAATTTTCTTGCAAAGATACTCACGCTCACTGAAGGAATCCTCAACCCCAGTCCCACAGCACTTATATAAATATCGATTAGACCGGAAGCCCGTCAGAGGGCAGGGACCGTCTCTATCTGCTACCGATTTGTACATTCCAAGGGCTTAGTACAGTGCTCTGCACATAGTAAGCGCTCAATAGACACTATTGAATGAATATCCGTGTGTGAAAAGTCTGCTGTATTATATCTTCCCAAGCGCTTAATACAGCTTCGCGCTCAATAAATACCACTGATTGATTGATATTCATAATTTACGTGAACGTCTCTCTTCCGCTCTACACTATAAGCTCATTGTGGGAAGGGAACAACGTCTTCCACCTCCATTATATTGTACTCTTTCAAATGCTTAGTACGATGATCACTCTGCACTCAGTAAGCGTTCAGTAAATACCACCGAACAATTAATTGATATTTGGAATTTATGTGAATGTCTCTCTCCTCTTCTAGACTGTAAGCTCTCTGCGGGCAGGGAACGTGTCTTCCAATTGTTATATTCTAAGTCCCCAAGTGCTTAGCACAGTGCTCTGCACATAGTAAGCGTGCAACAAATACGGCTGATTGATAAAGCGGAAAAGCAGCATGGTGTAGTGGATAGATCACGGGCCTGGGCGTCTGAAAGTCATGGGTTAATACTAATGTTGGTATTTGTTAAGTGCTGACTATGTGCCGAGCACTGTTCTAAGCGCTGGGGTAGATACAGAGTAATCAGGTTGTCCCACGTGAGGCTCACAGTCTTCATCCCCATTTTACAGATGAGGAAACTGAGGCACAGAGAAGTTAAGTGACTCGCCCACAGTCACACAGCTGACAAGTGGCAGATCCGGGATTTGAACCCATGACCTCTGACTCCCAAGCCCGGGATCTTTCCACTAAGCCACGCTGCTGCCCCCAGCTCCACCACATGCCTGTGGCGTGACCCTGGGCAAGTCACTTCACTTTGCTGAGCCTCAGTTCCCTCATCTGTAAAACGGGGATTAAGACTGTGAGGCCCACATGGGACAGGGACTCTCTCCAACCCTATTTGCTTGTATCCACCCAACGGCTTAGTACCAGTGACCGGCCCCTAGTAAGCGTTTAATAAATACCGTCATCGTCATCATTATGACCTCACCACCGTAAATTCAAAAACCCAGCCTATTTACTGATGGACTTGAGCAGAGCGGCAGAACCTCCTTTGCTGCCTCCAGAGCTTCTGATGACAAGCAGACAACCGCACTCTAATACCCCAGCCCTTCCAGTTGCCAGAAAGAAAACTCTGAGAAGAAACCAAGAATTCTTCAATGCCAAAAAAAGCGTTTGTAACCCTTCAAAGCAGCTCATAACAGAGACACGCAGAGAGGGAAAAAGCGCCCACACAGGCTGATGCCAATGTCCGAGCAACGACGGGCAACTCCTGAGGAGAAGCGGCGTGGTTTACTGGATGGAGCACGGACCTGGGATTGAGGATTGGGAACGGAGGCTGTGGGACAGGGACAGGGTCCAACCTGATGTGCCTGTATCTGCCCCAGCGCTTAGCACGGTGCCTGGCACATAGTGCTTCACAAACACCATCATTATTATTATTATCGCTAACTGAGTCGGACACAGTTCCTGTCCCTCAGAGGACTCTAAGTAGGAGGGAGAACGGGTTTTGATCGAATCGCCATTTTCCAACTGAAGAAGGGCACGGATGCTTCTGCGGGGCCACTTTTAGGACCTCTAAAAACCCTTCATTTCTGTCAGACTAATACTTACATATGTACGTATCTTTAAATCTCATGTACAGATCTTTACCTCGTATGCACGCGTCTTTAAATCGTAATAATAATTGCGGTATTCAGTAAATATTTACTGTATGTCAGGCGGTCTAGTAGTGCTGGGGTGGATATGAGGGAATCAGGGCAACGGTCCCTGTCCCGCATGGGCCTCACACTCTTAATAATAATTACAATGATAATGATATTTGTTAAGCACTTACTAGGTGCACTGTTCTCAGCGCCTCAGGTTGTCTCACGGCGAGGCTCACACTTTTACTCCCCACTTTACAGATGAGGTAACCGAGGCGCAGAGAAGTTAAGTGAGTTGCTCCAGGTCACACAGCTGATGAGTGGCGGGGGTGGTGTTAGAAGGCACATTCATTCATTCATTCATTCAATAGTATCTATCGAGCGCTTACTATGTGCAGAGCACTGTACTAGGCACTTGGAATGTACAAATCGGCAACAGATACAGTCCCTACCCATTGACGGGCTTACAGTCTAAGGAACGCACATCCTTTTAATCCCCTGATTTTATAGATGAGGTTACCAAGGCACAGAGACGTGAAATAATTAGCCCAAGTTCACACAGCAGACAAGCGGTGGAGCCGGGATTAGAACCCATGACCTTCTGACTCCCAGGCCCGGGCTCTAACCACTATGCCATGCTATGGACTAATCTTTAAACTTTAGGTATGCATCTTCAAATCTTATGTACCTATCTTTACATTATATGTTCTCAAATGCTTATTTATTCATATTAATGTCTGTCTCCTCCTCTAGACTGTAAACTTGCTGTGGGCAGGGAAAGTGCCTACAAATTCTGTGGCACCGTGCTTTCCCACACACTTAATACAGTGCTCTGCACATAGTAAGTGCTCAATAAATACAACTGATGGATTGCCAATATGCCGATCTGGCCTTGGCATCTCTTCCACGTAATAATAATAATAATAATGTTGGTATTTGTTAAGCGCTTACTATGTGCAGAGCACTGTGTGATCTTGGGCAAGTCACTTAACTTCTCTGGGCCTTACTTACCTCATCTGTAAAATGGAGATTAAGAATGGAAGCCCCATGTGGGACAGGGACTCTGCCCAACCTGATTAATTTGTAATTAATTTGTATCTCATCCCTTCGATTCTATTTATTGTTACTGTTCTTGTCTGTCTGTCTCCCCCGATTAGACTGTAAGCCCGTCAAAGGGCAGGGAATGTATCTGTTACCGATTTGTCCATTCCAAGCGCTTAGTACAGTGCTCTGCATATAGTAAGCGCTCAATAAATACTATTGAATGAATAGAAAGCCTGGTCCAGGGTCCCAGCTGATGCTGTCGTCCCAAGCACTGAGCTACACTCTAACAACGTCTGCTCACTCTGTTGTATTCTGCCAAGCGCTCAGTACAATCAATCTACCATCAATCAGTGGTATTTATTGATTGCTTCTCCCTCTCAGGGTGACACCCGGAGAGTTTCCAGTCCTCTTCCAGTCTCGGCGACGGGAGGGAGAGTCAAGCAGAGGCCCGTCCGTTCCATTCCTAGCTCGGGCAGTGGCTAGCGAGCGGCAGGCCGTCGGCTACTAGTCAAAACTCTCCCGGGCCGGGCAGCGGCGGCGCGGGAGAGAGTCGAGGGCGGAGACTTAAGTTGATGGCGCGGAAGAGGCAGAGGTCAACCATATCCGGATTTTGACCAGGAAAACTTTCTGGATCCACTACTGAATGATTGCAGATGGAGGTGGGGCGTTCCGGTGAGATACGTGCGTGGGGTTGTTTTGGGTTGGAGACGACACGACAGCATGAGACAAGATTGAGTGCTTACGGTGTGCAGAGCACTCTACCAGGCGCTTGGGAGTGCACAGGATAAAAGGGTTGGTAGACAGAGTAGGCGCGCAGTAAAAACCAGTGATGGATCGACTAACACGGGTGTTGCCTGGCTCGGGGTCCGTCACCGGTCAGGCACGAACGATGACGCGATGCAGCTCCCCACCCCTTCCCACGGCAAATCTGGCCATTGCCCAAAGAGGGGGAGGCCCGAGACAGGAGGAAAAAGGTCAGGGGAGAGAGTGGTGGAAATGGCAACTCTTAGGAGGGTACTGAGAAGCAGCATGGCAGAGCGGATAGAGAACGGGCCCGAGACTCAGAGGGCCTGGGTTCTAATCCCACCTCCGTCGTTTGTCTGCTTGGTGGCCTTGGGCAAGTCACCTCGCTTCTCTAGGCCTCAGTTACCTCACCTGGAAAAGGGGAATTAATACCGTGAGCCCTACGAGGGACAGGGACCGGGTCCGACCAGATTAGCTTTTATCTATTCCGGCTTTTAGTACGGTGCCTGGCACGTAGTAAGCGGTTAACCAGTACCACGATAGTTATTAGTAAGTGCTCAATGAATACTATTGAATGAATGAATATTATTATTATTAATTATTAGCGATGAGGTCAGGGGAGAGAGTGCTGGAAATGGCAATCCGTAGGAGGGTATTTGTCCGTCTCTTCCACAAGAGACCCAAAATCCTCTTGCACATGTTTCCAAACCAAACCGAGGACCATCACCGACGACGCCCCGCTTTTCTAGACCTCCTACAGAAGGCCCGAAATTACCTACACTTTTAACTAATCCCAGACCACCCAGGCACCGCCTCAGGCCCCACCGCCATATCGTCGGCAATCGATTCCATTCTTCATCATCTTCTCGATGGTCAAAACCCGCCTTAAAGTCTGCCCGGTGGAAAGCAGCGGGTCATCTCCCCGCCAAATTCCTTGGTCAAGAGTCAACCTATAATTAGTCCCCCAGCATATGATTAGCAAAGACCATTAGGTGGAGGAAGGGTTTTGGGCGATTCCCAAATGGGATTCGTGGTCATTTTCTTTGAAGTTGGAAGACTGCATCCCTCTCCCAACGACAACTCAACTATATTGGATAAGGCAGCCATAAACACCTCCAGATATTCCAAAAGGAAATTTGCTGGGCAAGGGCTCAAGATGCGGAGAGTGGGCCAAAGACCAGCGAATACGCTGAACGGTTCTGACTCAGAAACGAAGAGAAATCCCCTCAGTAACCGACAGATCTGGGACACCAAACTTGATAATTACGGACCGTCGGGGGAGCCGGGCAGAGGTTGACTGTCCCTCAAGCACCCGATCTAGTCCTCGAAAAACCGACATAACTCACCACTTCTCCGCCGACACCATCTTGAACGGCTGCTGAAAGGACGAATGGACTGTCAACGGGCCTGAGGAACAGCTGGGTGGTTTCTTGAAGAAATCACCGTCCTTGCAAAACCGTTCTATTTCACAGACCTGGCACGGTTCAGATGGAAGTAGAGGTGATTGTGTCAGCGGGACGGGCCCTTCTGAGCACGTGTTCCACCTCCACCTCCTCTCTATTCTCCTACGTCACTCCTTCGGGGACCCCCAAGGATCAAACAGCGGACACCCAGGCCCGGGCTCTTTCCTTTCCTTTCCTTTCCTTTCCTTTCCTTTCCTTTCCTTTCCTTTCCTTTCCTTTCCTTTCCTTTCCTTTCCTTTCCTTTCCTTTCCTTTCCTTGCCTTTCCTTGCCTTTCCTTTCCTTTCCTTGCCTTTCCTTGCCTTTCCTTTCCTTTCCTTTCCTTTCCTTGCCTTTCCTTTCCTTTCCTTTCCTTTCCTTTCCTTTCCTTTCCTTTCCTTTCCTTTCCTTTCCCTTCCTTTCCTTTCCTGCCTTTCCTGCCTTCCTTCCTGCAGAGCACTGGACTAAGTGCTTGAAATGGACAATTCGACAACAGATAGAGACAATCCCTGCCCAGAAATGGACTCACAGTCTTAACGGGGGAGACAAGCAAAACGGAACAAAACAAGTAGTCTGGCGTCAGTACCATCAAGATAAATAGAATCATAGATATATACACATCATTAACGAAATAGAGTAATAAATAATATATACAAATATAATAACAATAATGTTGGTATTTGTTAAGCGCTTACTATGTGCAGAGCACTGTTCTAAGCGCTGGGGTAGATACAAGGTAATCAGGTTGTCCCACGTGAGGCTCACAGTCTTAATCCCCATTTTACAGATGAGGGGACTGAGGCACAGAGAAGTGAGGTGACTTGCCCACAGTCTCACAGCTGACGAGTGGCAGAGCCGGGTATCGAGCCCATGACCTCTGAGTCCCAAGCCCGGGCTCTTTCCACTGAGCCACGCTGCTTCTCTAATAGGCACAAGTGCTTTTAGGAGGGCAAGGGGGAAGAGCAGAGGGAGGGAATAGGGGGAATGGGGAGAGGAGGAGGAGCAGAGGGAGAGGGAGGGCTCAGTCTGGGAAGGCCTCCTGGAGGAGGGGAGCTCTCAGTAGGGCTTTGAAGAGGGGAAGAGAGTTAATTTGGCGGCTGGGAGGAGGGAGGGCGTTCCAGGTCAGCGGTAGGACGTGGGCCGGGGGTCGACGGCGGGACGGGCGAGGATGAGGCACCGTGAGGAGTTTAGTGGCGGCGGAGGAGCGGAGTGTGTGGGCTGGGCTGGAGAAGGAAAGAAGGGAGGTGAGGTAGGAGGGGGCTAGGTGATGGACAGCTTTGAAAACAAGAGTGAGGAGTTTTTTTTTTCATGCAAAGGATGATAGGCAAACCACTGGAGGTTCTTGAGGAAGGGGAGTGACATGCCCAGAGCGTTTCTGTAGCGAGATAATCCGGGCAGCGGAGTGTAGACCGAAGCGGGGAGAGGCAGGACGACGGGAGATCAGAAAGGAGGCTGATGAAGTCATCCAGTCGGGATATCATGAGAACTTGTACCAGCAAGGTAGCAGTTCGGATGGAGAGGAAAGGAGGGATCTTGGCCACGCGGTGAAGGTGAAACCGGCAGATTCTGATGATGGATTGGATGTGTGGGGTGAACGTGTGGGGCTCCTCTACTTCGAACCTTCTCACTGTGGCTCCATCTCGTCCACCTCGTTGCTGACTCCTCGCCCACGTCCTGCCTCTGGCCTGGAACGCCCTCCGTCCTCAAATCCGACAACTAATGACTCTCCCCCACTTCAAAAACTTATCGAAAGCGCGTCTCCTCCAAGAGCCCTTCCCTGACTAAGCCCTCCTTTCCTCTTCCCCCACTCCCTTCTGCGTCGCCCTTATTTGCTCCCTTTATTCACCTCTCCCTCAGCCCTACAGCACTTATGTCATCTGTCATTCATTTATTTCTATTAATAATAATAATAATAATGACAATGTTGGTATTTGTTAAGCGCTTACTATGTGCAGAGCACTGTTCTAAGCGCTGGGGGAGAAACAGGGTAATCGGGTTGTCCCACGTGAGGCTCACAGCTAATCCCCATTTGACAGATGAGGTAACTGAGGCACAGAGAAGTGAAGCGACTTGCCCACAGTCACACAGCTGACAAGGGGCAGAGCCGGGATTCAAACTCATGACCTCTGACTCCCAAGCCCGTGCTCTTTCCACTGAGCCACGCTGCTTCTATTCATTTCTGTCTCCCCCTGAAGACTGTAAGCTCAGCGTGGGCAGGGAATGTGTCTATTATTATTATTATTATTATTGCCATCGTTCTCGTCCGTCCGTCTCCCCCGATCAGACCGTGAGCCCGTCAAACGGCAGGGACCGTCTCTATCTGTTGCCCACTTGTTCATCCCAAGCGCTTAGTACAGTGCTCTGCACATAGTAAGCGCTCAATAAATGCTATTGAATGAATATTATTATACTGTACTTTCCCAAGTGCTTAGTATAGTGCTCTGCACACAATAAACGCTCGATAAATACGATCGAATGGATGATTGAATCTATGGCAGAGTTATACACCAAATAAAATATTTTACGGAAAACCTATAGAGAAGCAAGACTCATTCTCGCAGAAGCTCTCGTGATCTCACACTCCGTGATACTCTGAACTGTCACAGAATAAATGTGAAATGTCGAAAAAGCCGGCTGTCCACCTGGCAGGAATAATAACTGATAACCGGTGATAAAAACTGTGATATTTGTTAAGCGCTTACTACGTGCCAGGCACCGTACTGAGTGCTGTGGTGGATACCAGGAAATCAAGTGGGGGACGGTCCCTTTCCCACGTGGGGCTCCCAGTCTCAATCACCATTATATGGATGAGGTAACTGACACCCAGAGAAGTGAAGTGACTTGCCCAGGGTCACACAGCAGAGAAGCAGCCAGAAGCAGCATGGCCTAGCGGCAAGAGCCCCGGCTTGGGAGCCAGAGGACGTGGGGGTACTAATCCCAGCCCTGCCACCTGTCTGCTGTGTGACCTTGGGCAAGTCACTGCCCTGCTCTGTGCCTCAGTCACCTCACCTGTAAAATGGGGATTGAGACTGTGAGCCCCACGTGGGACAGGGATTGTGTTCAACTTGATTTGCTTGTATCCACACCAGCACTTAGTACGGTGCTTGGCACACAGTAAGCGCTTAACCACTACCACAATTATCATTATCATTATTCTCTGTGCCTCAGTTACCTCATCTATAAAATGGGAATGAAGACTGTGAGCACCATGTAGGACAGAAACTGTTTAACCGGATTGATCTGTGTCTACTCCAGTGCTTAGATCAGTACTTGACAGACAGTAAGCACTTAACAAATACCATAACTGAATTCAGTAATAATAATAATAATAACGTTAGTATTTGTTAAGGACTTACTATGTGCAGAGCACTGTTCTAAGCGCTGGGGGAGATACAGGGTCATCAGATTGTCCCACGTGAGGCTAATCCCCATTTTACAGATGAGGTAACTGAGGCACAGAGAAGTGAAGTGACTCGCCCACAGTCACACAGCTGACAAGTGGAAGAGCCGGGAGTCGAACCCGTGACCTCTGACTCCGAAGCCCGGGCCCTTTCCACTGAGCCACGATTCAATTAAGTGACAGAATCAGAACTCATGACCTTCTGACTCCCAGGCCCCTGCACTTGCTTCTCATTCTGCTTCTTCAGCTGAAGACGGCCCCGGCTCATAAAAGGTTCAAGTTTAGGATACAGCCTCTTCTCGGGCCCGGCTGCCTTGACATGTTCAGCGAACTACGAGGATTCTTGCACGGGCATTCTTCCAAAACACTCAACAGACCCTCTCCTAGCACACCCTGAAATCCTCCCGACCAAGATGAGATTAGCTCGGCAAACTCCTCTGGGAATTCCCCGGCCGTAGGCGGTGAAAACACTGGTTTGGAAGAGCCTGGTCATGACCCCCACCCCAGTAAAGAAGCAGCACGGCCCAGTGGATAAAGCCCGGGCCTGGGAGTCAGAAGGTCATGGGTTCTAATCCCGGCTCTGCCACTTGTCTCCTGTGTGACCTTGGGCCAGTCACTTCTCTGTGCCTCCGTTCTCTCATCCGTAAAATTTATTTATTAACCGCTTACTCTGTGCAAAGCACCGTTCTAAGCGCCGGGGGGATACAAGGCAATCAGGTTGTCCCACGTGGGGCTCACAGTTTTTAATCCCATTTTACAGATGAGGTAACTGGGGCACAGAGAAGCGAAGTGACTTGCCCTAAGTCACACAGCTGGCAGGTGGCGGCGCCGGGATCCGAACCCATGACCTCTGACTCCCAAGCCCGGTCTCTTTACACTGAGCCACGCTGCTTCTCTGTAAAATGAGGATTAAGACCGCGAGTCCCACCATAGGTCAGGGACAGTGTCCAACCCCATTACCTCGTATCTATTCCAGTGTTTAGAACATTGCCTGGCATATAGTAATAATGTCATATAGTCATATGTCATAATGTCATATAGTGATAAAAAAGAGTCGAATCCCGACTCTGCCCCTTGTCAGCTGTGTGACTGCGGGCAAGTCACTTCACTTCTCTGGGCCTCAGTTCCCTCATCTGTAAAATGGGGGTGAAGACTGTGAGCCTCACGTGGGACAACCTCATTCCCCTGTATCGCCCCCAGCGCTTAGAACAGTAGGCGCTTAACCAATACCAACATTATTATAGTAAGTGCTTAACAAATCCGTAATTATCATTATTATCACTTTTATCATTCGAGATGTTTCGATCGCATTCATGGATGAAATGCTGAAAAACCCAGAGCTTCGGTATGGGTGGCTCATAAGACAGAACTCAAACGGTCATCCGACCACGTAGATTTCTACGCCGTGCTCTACTTGCAACCGACTCTCTAGGGTAATGGGCGAGAGTGACCGTTGGTTTACAAGATTCTGTTTATTGCCCTGCGCCTTATCCCCTAGTGGGCAGTTACACAACAAATTGAGAATTGGGCCCAACTATTCCGGAGGTCTCTTGCTAAACGCCCGCTGCAGTGTGGCTGAATGGAAAGAGCCCGGGCTTGGGAGGCAGAAGTCGTGGGTTCTAATCCCGGCTCTGCCACGAGTCAGCTGTGTGACCTTGGGCAAGTCGCTTCACTTCTCTGGGCCTCAGTTACCTCATCTGGAAAATGGGGATGAAGACTGTGAGCCCCAGGTGGGACAACCTGATGACCTTGTATCTACCCCAGCGCTTAGAACAGTGCTTGGCACATAATAATAATGTTGGTATTTGTTAAGCGCTTACTATGTGCAGAGCACTGTTCTAAGCGCTGGGGTGAATACAGGGTAATTAGGTTGTCCCACTTGGGGCTCACAGTCTTAATCCCCATTTTACAGATGAGGCAACTGAGGCCCAGAGACCTTAAGTGACTCGCCCACAGTCACACAGCTGACAAGTGGCAGAGCCGGGATTCAAACCCATGACCTCTGACTCCCAAGCCCAGACTCTTTCCACTGAGCCACGCTGCTTTTCTGTAAGCACTTAACAAATACCAACAGTATTATTTTCTTGGTTTAGTTGTTGAATTGCTCAGCCTATTCCAACCTCCCTTTCATTTCCACTCCGCCCAAAGAAGGTGATCTGCAGTCCTTTTCCAAAAGGAACGAGTTCCCATCTTCCCGGCGTCCCGTGGCTTTTTCCAACTAGTCTCCCATTTCCTCTTCTCCCTCTCCCTTCTGCGTCACGGTCGCACATGGATTTGCTCCCTTTATTCCTCAGCCCCACTGCCCTTATATCCTTATCCGCAATTTATTCATTTATACGAATGTCCGTTCTCCATTCTAGACTACAAGCTCACTGTGAGCAGGGCATGTGTCTACCCACTCCGTTATCTACCCACTCTGTTACACTGCATCTTCCCAAGCACTTAGTACGGCGCCCCGCACACAGTAAGCGCTCGATAAATACGATCGAATGAATGAATGAGTGCTCTGTACACAGTAAATGCTCGATAAATACCAGTCGGGCAATCAGTAGATCATAGTTATTGAGCGTTTACTGTGTGCAGAGCACTGTACTAAGCGACTGGGAGAGGACAATAGGACAATGAACAGGCACATTCCCTGCCCACGCCAAGCTTACATTCTAGAGGGGGAGATAATGATAATAATAATAATAATAATAATGACATTATAAATGAATAAATTACAGATATATAACATATCATGTACCACGATTTGTATCTACCAGTGACCGATTGAAATAATCTCCTGCTCTGCAGCAGTATTCGGAACAAGGGGCTCTGGGAAGGAGGTGTCTCCGTCCATACTGTAATAATAATAATCATGGCATTTGTTAAGCGCTTACTATGTGCCAGGCACCGTACTCAGCGCTGGGGTGGATAGAAGCAAATCCAACTGGACCCGGTCCCCGTTCCACATGAGGCTCACAGCCTCAATCCCCATTTTACAGTTGAGGTCACTGAGGCCCAGAGAAGTGAAGTGACTTACGCAAGGTCACAGAGCAGACAAGTGGCGGGGCCGGGATGAGAACCCAAGACCTTCTGACTCCCAGGCCTGTGCTCTCTCCACTACGCCATGTTGCTTCCCCCCAAGCATTTAGTACAGTTTTCTGCACCCAGTAAGAACTCAATGAATACGATTGAATGAGTGAATGTCTTAGGGGAGAAAAGCACCACCCCTACGGGTTCAGAATCCAGAAGAGAACCTTCGAAACACTCCCTTTTGAGTACAGTGCTTGGTAGAGTGCTTTACACATAGTCAGCGCTCATAAATACGACTGAATGAAAACAGCACTTCAGGAAAATTGGCTGTCAGGTGCCAGAGTTAGGGAGCCCTGCTTAAAACCCCACCTCCGTTTCCCATTCTAATCCTAGCCACAAAGGCCGCTGGAGAAAATCAAATTCTACGGACAGCTGTAAAGGCAAAGGAGACAGAAAGAACATCCGTTGGCTTTTAAATGCCCCGGTCGACGGGGGGAAGTCGGAATTTCTAATTTTCGACTCAAAACTCAATTTGTGTTATCCGATGGCTCCATCATGTACGATCGCATAACCGGTCCCAGACACAGAAAGAGAGCTCGAGACAACATCCAATCAATCAGTGGCATTTGAGAGATTACTGTGTGCAGCGCACTCTACTAAGCGCTCGGTAAAGTACGACAGAGTTGGTAGGCAGAAAGATGATCATTTTTGTTGTCCTGGAAATGGACATATATTTCCATTTAATTTAACTTCAACACAACTCAAAGTGTGTGTGTGTGTGTTTGTGTGTCAGAAAGAGAGAGAGAGAGAGAAGAACCCAAAACAAAAATAATTCCATTTCATCCAACCATCTGAGCATTCCCCTGCCTTGGGCAATTTACAAGCCCCAAAAAGCAAGTTGCTTAAAAAGAGCAGTTTTAGGGGAAATTTTCACTTAGTCTGCCTGGGCCGCATGACACGGAGGCTGAAAAAGATCAAAATGAAAATTAAAAAGAAGATGTGTTAGAGCAAGATTCCTGTGAATCTTTAAACTCCAAATTGACAGGCTCAAAGGAAATACGCTTCTTTCTTATGTGTCTCCTAAAATTAGATTCCACTATTTTCTGCGTGTGTCCTAACTAGCAGTAGAATTTGGAGATTTCACAACATATCCATGGTACTTAAAAAATAACACTACTGTTTGGTGCACGTTTCTGGAGGTTAAAGAAGTTACCAAGCTTGTTGTGGGCCGGGAACGTATCTACCAATTCTATTATACTGTACTCTCCTAAGTGCTTAGTACAGTGCTCTGCACACAATAAATGCTCAATAAATATCACGCTTTGGGAATGAACTATCAAAAATAATTTCCTACTAGACTGTTGAAATGCTTCCCGGGGAGATAGAATTCCATTGGAGTAGAGTGTTAAAAGTGAATTTGTCCGCTATGAAAACCGTATCTGCTTGAATGTATATTGTAGCGAAAGGATTTTATTCATATCAAAATGCCAAGGTTTCATGCTGGATTTCACCCACCAGTCAAACACACCCCTTGATTCCCTTCCAGAATTCTGCATTTCAGTTTGCATTTGTAAAAGTAGTAGTTTGGAGGTTCCAAACATGATCACCCCTAGACCACAAGCTCCTTTTGGGGTTTTTTGTATGGGATTTGATAAGGCTCTTACTACGTGCCAGGCACTGTACTGAGCTCTGGGGTAGATGGAAGGTAATCAGGTTGGACAATGCCCACATCCCATGTTCTGATCTCCATTTTACAGATGAGGAAACTGAAGCCCAAAGAAGGGAAATGACAAGCCCAAGGTCACCAGTGAAACTCGGGTCCTTCTGGCTCCCGGGCCTGTACTCTATCCACTTGGCCACACTGTTATAATATACTCTCCCCAAGGCTTAGTATAGTGTTCTGTACATAGCAAGCTTTGTTTTGTTTTATTGTCTGTCTCCCCCCTTCTAGACTGTGAGCGTCTTGCTGGGTACGGATTGTCTCTATTTGCTGCTGAACTGTACTTTCCTGTGTGCTCTACACACAGTAAGCGCTCAATAAATACGATTGAATGACAGCATTCAATAAATGCCATTGATGATGAAGAGGATGGTGAGAGTGACCCAAGGCCCCCGGAGTTGGGGGACGATCAGGGTCGGGGGATTAAGTACAAAGCGGGAGTGGATGGTTAGACAGTTTAAGCGTAAGAAGTTCCGGGAACACTGTCCACAGAACGATGTGGGATTCCACAAGGCCAAAGCCAGAAAACGCTCTTGATTTGGTTCAAATAATAATGATCATTATAATTCTGGTATTTGTTAATTATATTATTAAACAAAAACTCCTCACTCTAGGCTTCAAGGCTGTCCATCACCTTGGCACCCCCTACCTCTCCTCCCTTCTCTCTTTGCACCGCCCACCCCGCACGCTCCGCTCCTCCGCCGCCCACTTCCTCACCGTCCCCCGTTTTCGCCCGTCCCGCCGCCGACCCCCAGGCCACGTCCTCCCGCGGTCCTGGAACGTCCTCCCTCCTCACCTCCGCCAAACTCTCGCCCCCTCTTCAAAACCCTACTTAAAGCTCACCTCCTCCAAGAGGACTTCCCACACCGAGCTCTCCTTTTCCCTCTGCTCCCTCTACCCTCCCCCTTCACCTCTCCGCAGCTAAACCCTCTTCTCCCCCCTTTCCCTCTGCTCCTCCCCCTCTCCCTTCCCCTCCCCTCAGCCCTGTACTCGTCCTCTCAACTGTATATATTTTCATCACCCTATTTATTTTGTTAATGAGATGTACATCGCCTCGATTCTATTTATTTGCTATTGTTTTCATGACATGTTCATCCCCTCGATTTTATTTATTGCTATCGTTCTTGTCTGTCCATCTCCCCAGATTAGACCGTAAGCCCGTCAAAGGGCAGGGACTGTCTCTATCGGTTACCGATTTGTCCATCCCAAGCACTTAGTATAGTGTTCTGCACATAGTAAGCGCCCAATAAATATTATTGAATAATGATAATTCTGGCCTAATTCTGGATTGCCCTCTCCTGGTTCTCCTCCTATCTCTCTGGCTGCTCCTTTTCAGTGTCTTTCACGGGCTCCTCCTCTGTCTCCCACCCTCTGACAGTGGAGATCCCTTAAGGTTCAGTTCCAGGTCCCCTTCTGGTCTCCATCCACTCTCACCCCCTTGGAGAACTCATTCCCTCTCAGGGCTTTAATTACCAACCCTATGCAGATCATAATCATAATTGTGGTAATTGTTAAGTGCTTACTATGTGCCATACACTATACGAAGCGCTGGGGTGGATACAGGCCAGTCGGGTTGGACCCAGTCCTTGATCCACATGGGGCTCTCAGTCTCGATCCCCATTTTCCAGATGAGGGAAATGAGGCACAGAAAAGTGAAGTGACTTGCCCAAGGTCACACAGCAGACAAGTGGCAGAGCCGGGATTAGAACCCATGACCTTCTGACTCCCAGGCCTGGAATCTAACCACTATGTCATGCGAATCCCGACTCTGTCCCTTGTCAGCTGTGTGACTGTGGGCAAGTCACTTCACTTCTCTGTGCCTCAGTTCCCTCATCTGGAAAATAGGGATGAAGACAGTGAGCCTCACGTAGGGCAACCTCATTTCCCTGTATCTCCCCCAGCGCTTAGAACAGTGCTCCGCACATAGTAAGCGCTTAACAAATACCAACATTATTATTATTATCTACATCTCTAGCCCTCCGAGTCTCCTTCACTGAAATCTCGCATTTCCTCCTGCCCTCAAACAACTCTACCTGAATGTCCTGCTGACACTTCAAAACTGAACTCATTCATTCAATAGTATTTATTGAGCACTTACTATGTGCAGAGCACTGTACTAAGTGCTTTGAATGTACAATTTGGCAACAGAGAGAGACAATCCCTGCCCAAGGACAGGCTCACAGTCTTGGGTGCAGAGCACCGTACTCAGCGCTTGAAAGAGTACAATAGAGAAGCAGCACAGCTTAGTGGTTAGAGCGCAGGCCCGAGAGTCGGAAGGTCATGGGTTCTAATCCCAGCTCCGCCACTTGTCTGATGTGTGACCTTGGGTAAGTCACCTCACTTCTTCGGGCCTCAGTTACCTCATCTGGAAAGTGGGGATTGAGACTTATCTTCCCGCCCAAACCCTGTCCTCCCTGAGTCCTTCCCAACACTATAGACAACACCACTTTCCTCCCTATCTCTCATGCCTGTAATCTTGGCATTATCCTCGACTCACCTCTCATTCCCACCCAAGTATTCCATCTGTCGCCAAACCCTGTGGGTTCTACCTTCACGACGGCACGGCCCAGTGGAGAGACCACGGGGCTGGGAGTCAGGAGGACATGAGTTCTAAACCCGGCTCTGCCTCTTGTCAGCTGTGTGACTTTGGGCAAGTCATTTATCTTCTCTGTGCCTCAGTTACCTCAAAGGCATTAATACCAACGTTATTGTTATTATTATATGGCTATGGGGAGGATGTGGAAAGGGGTCAGCGACAAGATGGATGAGATCGGGACCCACTGAGTAAGCGGGAGCTAGAGGAGCGTGTCTCCCTAGCCCGTGCTCTTTCCACTGAGCCACGCCAGACCGCCAATCTCTCCCCCTTCAAAACATTATTAAGGTCACATCTCCTCCAAGAGGTCTTCCCTGATTAATCCCCCTTTTCCCCCCCTCTCCCTTCTGCTTCATCTGCGCACTTTGTACTGTGACCCTTGGGCATTTGGTATTCGCTGCACCCAACCCCATAGCACTTATGTACACAGCACTCAATTATATCTTATAAATTACTGATTTATTTTCATGGATGCAAGCTGTAAGCTCTACCTGCTAATTCTGTTACATTATACTCTCCTAAGTGCTCAGTACAGTGCTCTGCACATAATAAGTGTTCAATAAATACCACTGATATATGTATACATATACGATGAGAACAATCACTCTTCAAAACGCGAGTAAGTCTGGAGTGAAAGTAGCTAAGTTTCACATTTATATGCGTGAGTGTGTATTCATGTATATGTAAATAGGATTTCCTTTATATTATATGTGTGTGTGTGTGCAGGTATATGTAGCAACATAGACCTAGGTACATATCTGTAATTTTGTTATTTGTACCGACGTCCGTCTCCCCTCCTCTACACTCTAAGCTCGGTGTAGGCTGGGAATGTATGTCTTTTGTTCTCCTGTACTCTCCTAAGCGCTTAGTACAGTGCTCTGCATTCAATAAGCGCTCAATAAATATGACCGAATGAATGAAAGAATACATTATACGTTGTACATATCTGTAGAAAAGTAGGCATATATCTATTACAGTTTATATAATATATAACATATATAATTATATATTACAATCTGGAGGACTATATATATATACATGTATAGTGTGTTCTGTGTCCACTAGACTGCGATATATTATAATAGGCAATATGCATATATTATATTATGATATCATATACAATGTTTTGTGTATGTATTATATTATAATAGAGAGTGAGTGTGTTTGCGTGTGTGTCCCTTCTACCGGGGATGTGTCCGCTTACTGTTGTAATGATAATAATAATGTTGGTATTTGTTAAGCGCTTACTATGTGCCGAGCACCGTTCTAAGCTCTGGGGTAGACACAGGGGAATCAGGTTGTCCCACGTGGGGCTCACGGTCTTAATCCCCATTTTACAGATCAGGTAACTGAGGCACCGAGAAGTGAAGTGACTCGCCCAAAGTCACCCAGCTGACAAGTGGCCGAGCAGGGATTTGAACCCATGACCTCCGACTTCAAAGCCCGTGCTCTTTCCACTGAGCCACGCTGCTTCACGTCGTACCGTCCTCTCCCATGCGCTTAGTACAGTGTTGTGTACCGAGTGTTGTGTACAGTGCCGTGTACAGTACAGCACGGAGTAAGCGCTCAATAACGGACTGACTGAACGAACACAGATAGGAGGCAACCCCACAGACCCAAGCAGGAAAGGGAGAAGGCGGAAGCGAACGTTAGAGATCCCCGTAACTGGGCGGGCCTGCGTGATCTGGGGGGCCAAGAGGCCGCGGCCAATGGAGGCCAGCGGCCCCGAGCGGGTCAGGGAGCCCGCCCCAGACTTCTAAACCCTCTCGGTTCATCTTGAAAGAGCTCTGGACACCGTCAACGGGCCAAGGCTTCGGCCCGCCTCAGCCAATTTGGCTGCCTCAACAACTTCATCTAACCTCCTCCGGCAAGACTAGGGCCAGTCGATCGAGCCAGAGTCGGGCGTGCTCTCCGCCGACGCTGAGGCACGGTGGGGCTCGGGGGAACGCCTGCATTCATTCCTTCGGATCGACTGGGCATCCACCGTGCGCGGAGCGCTGTACTGAGCGCTTGGGAGAGTGCGGTGCAACAATAAGCCGACACATTCCCCGCCCACAGTGAGCTTATACTCCTCGGCCCAGCCACTGTGGTAGAGAGGGTGCTGGGAGAGCCAGAAGCTGGTTTCAGATGATGCTTCTAACTTGCGGGGACACACTTCGGTCGATCGATCGGGCGTATTTACTGAGCGCTTGCTGTGGGCATAGCAGTGTGGTAAGCGTCTGGGAGACTTCCAGCTCGCAAGGCTGCAAACAGGACGCAAAGGCTTGGAGACTCTCTTTCAGGTGCTTTGGAAGGTACCCAGTTTACGGGCAGGATCCTTCTCACCCAAACCAAGATTTTAACAAGCAATGCAGAACGTGATACTGTAATTTAAGGCTCTCACTAAGCAGTTCATGAGCCATCGGTACAGGGACCAACTACTCATCCTTCTTTGTCCCTTCCAGAACCCAGCTTTATAATAATAATAATAATAATAAGCGCTTATTATGTATTAAGCGCTGGGGTAGAGACAAGAGAATCGGGTTGGACGCAGTCCCCGTCCCACGAGGGGCTAACAGTCTCAATCCCCATTTTACAGATGAGATCCCTGAGGCGCAGTGAAGTAAAGTGATTTGCCCCAGGTCACACGAGCAGACGAGAGGCGGAGGCGGGATTAGAATCCATGATCCTCTGACTCCCAGGCCCGTGCTTCATCCACAGCGCCACGCGGTTATTTCTGAATTTGTTCCTCTCAGGACTTTTCAGGATTGTAAACTCTCCAAAGGACAGGGATTGAATCTGATTGCCACCTGTGTACTCTCTTTCGGCACTTAATACATTGCTCTGCACACAGTGAGGTCTCAATAAATACTCTTACATAATTTATGTACGTATTTGTACTTTATTCATATTAAGCTCAGTCTCCCCGCTTCAAGAATAAGTTCAATGTGGGCGGGGAATGTGTCTGTTTATTGCTGTAATGTACTCACCCAAGTGCTTAGCATAGTGCTCTGCACACGGTAAGCGCTCAGTAAAAACAACTGAACGAATGAATACTACTACTACCATTACTACTATTATTATTAGAGAAGCAGCATGGCTCAGTGGAAAGAGCCCGGGCTTGGGAGTCAGAGGTCGTGGGTTCGAATCCCCGCTCTGCCGCTTGTCAGCCGGGTGACTGTGGGCAAGTCACTTCACTTCTCTGGGCCTCAGTTCCCTCATCTGTAAAATGGGGATGAAGACTGTGAGCCCCACGTGGGACAACCTGATTCCCTTGTGTCTACCCCAGCGCTTAGAACAGTGCTCGGCACATAGTAAGCGCTTAATAAATACCAACTTCTCTGGGCCTCAGTTACCTCATCTGTAAAATGGGGATTCAGACTGTGAGCTTCACGTGGGACAACCTGATTACCCTGTATCTACCCCAGCGCGTAGAACAGTGCTCTGCACATAGTAAGCGCTTAACCAATACCAACATATATACTATCCCAGCCCCACAGCACTCATGTACACATCCTCATACCCGGTTATTTCCACAACTGTAATTTATTTTGACATCTGTCTCCCTCTATAATCTGCAAGCTCCTTGTGAGCAGAAATCATTCATTCATTCATTCAATAGTATTTATTGAGCGCTTACTATGGGCAGAGCACTGTACTAAGCGCTTGGAATGGACAAATCGGCGACAGATAGAGACGGTCCCTGCCCTTTGACGGGCTTACGGTCTAATCGGGGGAGACGGACAGACGAGAACAATGGCAATAAATCAGATACTGTGTCTACCAACTCTATTGTACTGTACTCAACGTAACGCTTTGCACACAGTAAGTGCTCAATGAACGCAAGCGATAGATTGGTTGATATCAAGGAGGCTATTGAGTATTGGACGGGCAGGACATCGAGGTCCGTACCTTGGTTCAAACAAGCAACGTGGCGTAGTGGCTAGAGCACGGGCCAGGGAATCAGAAGGTCGTGGGTTCTAATCCCGGCTCTGCCGCTTGTCTGCTGGGTGACTTTGGGCAAGTCACTTCACTTCTCTGGGCCTCAGTTCCCTCATCTGGAAAATGGGGATTAAGAAGTGAGCCCTATGCGGGATAGGGACTGCGTCCAATTCGATTTGCTTGTATCCACCCCAGAGTTTAGTATAGCGACTGGCACAAAGTAAGCATTTAACAAATGCTGCAATTATTGTTGTTATTATTGTTATTGTTACCGTTGTTAAGTTGTTGTTGTTACTGTAATTATTGTATAATTATTATTATACAAAATTAAAGCTGTTATGAGGTTCAGCCATCTAGATCGAGCGGAGCCCTGCACTTACCACAGAATGATAAAAATATGGGTATCTGTTGAGCACTTACCTCGTGTTGAGCATTCATTCAATCATTCAGTCGTATTTATTGAGCTCTTACTGTGCGCGGACCACTTTACTAAGCGCTTGAGATAGTACAACACAACAACAAACAGACACTCTCCCACTCATAACAAGCTCAGAGTCTAGAGGGAACCGTTCTAAGCACGGAGGTAGCTACGAAGCAAATCAGGTTGGACACGGTCCCTGTTCCATGGGGGGTTCACACTCTTAATCCCCATTTCACAGATGGGGGAAGTGAGGTCCAGAGAAGTGAAGTGACTTGCCCAAGGTCACACAGGAGGACAAGTTAGTACAACTAGTACAATCCCTAGTACAATCCCTCATCCTATCCCGACTGGATGACTGCATCAGTCTCCTTTCTGACCTTCCAACTCCTGTCTCTCCCTACTTCAGTTTATACTTCACTCTGCTGCCCAGATTATCTTTCTGCAGAAACGCTGAGGGCATGTCAACCCCCTCCTCAAAAATCTCCAGTGGTCGCCTATATACCTCTGTATCAAACAAAATTCCTCACCATTGGCTTTAAAGCTGTCCATCCCCTTGCCCCTTCTTACCTCACCTTCCTTCTCTCCTTCTCCAGCCCAGCGCGCACACTCCGCTCCTCTGCCGCCGCTAACCTCCTCACTAGACCTCCTTCTCCCCTGTCCCGCCATCGACCCTTGGCCCACGTCCTACCTCTGGCCTGAAATGCCCTCCCTCCTCACATCCGCCAAACTAGCTCTCTTCCCCCCTTGAGAGCCCTACTAAAGGCGCACCTCCTCCAAGAGGCCTTCCCAAACTAAGCCCCACTTTTCTTCAGCTCCCCCCGTTCCATGTCACCACATCTCGCTCCCTTTGCTCTTACATTCATTCATTCAGTAGAATTTATTGAGCACTTACTATGTGCAGAGCATTCATTCATTCATTCAATAGTATTTATTGAACGCTTACTATGGGCAGAGCACTGTACTAAGCGCTTGGAATGGACAAATCGGCGACAGATAGAGACGGTCCCTGCCCTTTGACGGGCTTACGGTCTAATCGGGGGGGACGGGCAGACGAGAACGATGGCAATAAATAGAGTCGAGGGGAAGAACATCTCGTAAAAACCGATGGCAGATAAATTGAATCGGAGTGATGTACATCTCATTAAACAAAACAAATAGGGTGATGAAGATATTTACAGTCGAGCGGACGAGTACGGTGCCGAGGGGGTGGGACGGGAGAGGGGGAGGAGCAGAGGGAAAGGGGGGAGAAGAGGGTTTGGCAGCGGAGAGGTGAAGGGGGGGTAGAGGGAGCAGAGGGAAAAAGGGGGGAGCTCAGTGTGGGCAGGCCTCTTGGAGGAGGTGAGCTTTACGTAGGGATTTGAAGAGGGGAAGAGAATCAGATTGTCGGAGGTGAGGAGGGAGGGAGTTCCCGGACCGCGGGAGGACGCGGCCCGGGGGTCGACGACGGGACGGGCGAGACCGAGGGACGGCGAGGAGGTGGGCGGCGGAGGAGCGGAGCGTGCGGGGTGGGTGGTGGAAAGAGAGAAGGGAGGAGAGGTAGGAAGGGGCAAGGTGACGGAGAGCCTCGAAGCCTAGAGTGAGGAGTTTTTGTTTTGAGCGGAGGTCGACGGGCAACCACTGGAGGTTTTTAAGAAGGGGAGTGACAGGCCCAGATCGTTTCTGCGGGAAGATGAGCCGGGCAGCGGAGTGAAGAACAGACCGGAGCGGGGCGAGAGAGGAGGAAGGGAGCACTGTAATAAGCGTTTGGAATGTACAATTCGGCAACAGATAGAGACAATCCCTGCCCATTGACAGGCTTACAGTCGAATTCGACTGTAAGCCTAATCGGGGACCCTTCCCCCCTCTCCCACCCTTATGTACGTGTTTATATAGCTATAATTCTATTTCTTTATATTGATGCCTGTTTATTTGTACTGATGTCTGCCTCCCCTCTCTCTAGACTGTGAGCCCGTTGTAGGCAGGGATTGTCTCTCTTTATTGCTGTATTGGACTTTCCAAGCAGTTAGGACAGTGCTCTGCACACAGTAAGCGCTCAATAAATACGACTGACTGAAAAAAAAAATCCCCTTCCCAAGTAAAGGAGAGCTAGGTGCATATAGAGCCGAATGCATATTTGCGCAGAACATTTATTTATCCAGCTGTGGTTTATTCATGCTATGCTATGTGGGTCAATTGTTCAGAAGAGGTTGGCTTCAAATTACCGAACATAATTTCCCTGACTCATTTTTTTATTGACCTGTAGCCTAATCAAAGTGGTTTTGCCAGAAAAATGACACAACACCAGGGTTTTGAAACTATATACAGTACAAATAGACTTTAATGAGTTGGGTGGGCCGAAATTCAAGCAGCATCTGTGATTTTCGATTATCCGGGTGTTTTTTTCCTCAGTTATTTTGGTCAGCTGGGCCTTCGGCTGAACCAGATAATCGAGAGCGTTCTGTGTGAAAGAACGACAACAAGCTGCCAAACTAATGAAATGGGGAAAGGAAACTAAGTTCTTTTAACAAGCGATTCCATGATACACTTGAAAGCTCAGGGGAATAATTTAAAATCAAGTTAGTGAAAGCAGACTCTTGTAAAATTAACTCACTTGTTGGGGCAAATTAAAAATTGAACTGAAATCTTACATTTTGAAATCATTTTCATTGTTAAAAGCCAAAAATGCTTTGTATTCACCACCACCCAAAACTGGTTTCGGGAAGGAGCCAAGTCAGGTCCTTGGAGAAAGTCTTCGTTTCTCCAGAAACAGAATTCCCACTAAAGGCCCTTTGCCTCTGCAACCTTCAGATTAATGGACCTGGCCCCGGACGAGGTGAAAACGGATCCAATTTGAACCTGCTTGGGATTCTTTTTTTCTGACACCGATGGACTTTTGAGCCAAGCATGCTGCCGACCTTTTCCGTAGCTTTCAACAAGCATTCTTCTGAAGCAGAACAGGTAAAAGACAAAGGTTAAGTTCTGTCTCCTCAACTCAGATGAATACCGGCAGGTCTGCAACCACATATCATGGGCACGTATCCACTCAATAAAGCATGCGAAATGTTGACACACAATCGTCGTCAACTTCTTTCATGCTTGGAAAATAAACCCCCTGTTCTTCCCGAAGGGAAAAAGAATCTTTATGGCAATGGAAAAAAAAATTCCAAGCAAAGTTCCTGCTCTGAATGATATTCCTCACACTTCTCGCTCTATATGACCACAAGGATTATTGCTATGCAAGAGGATGTCTCTTCCAATATGTGTTTGTCGAGCGGCACACAGCAAAGCCAAAGGAGCTGAGAGAATAAAGAGAAACAGTCAAGTCCATTCAGTCTGCTCCACCACACTAATTCGCGAAACTTAATTATGGCTAAAGGTGAAGAGAATAGGGTGAACAATAACAAAAAACTTTGCCTTGAATGAATTTTGCCTTGTGAAATCATTTCTGAAAATGATCTTTCATGAAGGGCAAATTCATTTTCTTAAAAGTTTACTCTGTCGCATTTGTGTTTTCCTCCTTTATGTATCTCCGGTACCTCGGGAAAAAAGCATACGTTGCCGTTTTGTTTGAATCGAAAGTCTCTTCAATGGGACAGGAAAATAGAACAAAAAAATAAACCGTAGAAAGGATAATATGTGATCGAAAATAAAATTTCCATAATTCAGAGGGTGAACTTTGGTTTTCTTTACCAATGTGGGCAAAGATAGGTTAGATGGAAGTCAATACCCTCTCTTGTTGTTAAAAGGGCTGAAAAAGGTTTCAGGAAAAATATTCAAAAATGATGTCAAGTTCACTAAAAAGAAAAATTAGACCATAGGGTTACCACTGCAACAGGCATTCTAACCCAAATGGTCGAAAACAAATTAGCAAAAGGTAAGGGAGTCTCCACATACTTTACGGGATCATAAGATGGTAGGTGACGGATGAACAGACTGAAAAATTAAAGCCGTGTTGACATAGATTTTAGAGAATCTATTTTCAGGCCAAGAAAAAATAGTTGAGCATGAAAAGTAAGTGGGAAAAGTCAACCTTCACTCTGTCTGAAGGAGAAAACCTAGGTGTAGGTACCAAAATCTTTACTGATTTTGAATACTACAACTGAAGATAAAGCTATCTCATTTATTAGCCAATGAACAGTACGAAGTAGATTGTTGTGATAAAGTAGTGTGACCTAGTGGATTGAGCACGGACATGGGAGTCAGAAAGACCTGGGTTCTAATCTCCGTTCCGCCAGAGCGGTTTGACTTTGGTCAAGTTACTTTACTTCTCTGTGCCTCGGATACCTCATCTGTAAAATGGGGATTAAGACTGAGAGCCCCATGTAAGACAGGGACTGCGTCCAACTCAATTTTCTTACATCTACCCCAGTGCTTAGTACAGCATTTAACAGATACCATCATTAATATAATGATTATTATTAATATCATTGAATTTGTTAAGCATTTACTTGTCTTAAACACCGTTTAAAGCTCTGGGATATATATCACAGTTCCTACCCCAAATGGGTCTCACAGTCTAAAGCAAACAGATATTCTATTGTGATGTGATAGAAATATTTTGGAAAGAATTCAACACGGAAGAACTGAAAAAAAGGTTACGAAAGGCAGGCAGTTTTGCTCCTTCAGTTACCCGTTCTGATTAGTAGAAGTAATAATATTATAATTATAATAATGATAATAACAATAATAGAAGCTGCATAGGAAAGTGCACGGGCCTGGGAGTTAGAGGACCTGGGTTCTATTGCTGGTTCCCCACTTGACTGCTGTGTGACCTTGGAAAAGTCACTTAACTTCTCTGTGCTTCAGTGGACGGTCTGAAAAATGGAGATTCACTATCTGTTCTGCCCTCTTGCTGTGACCGTGAACCCCATGTGGGAACCTGAGTATCTCGTATCTACCCTGGCACTTAATACAATGCTTGACACACAGTAAACATGCAACAAGCACCACAATTATTATTGTCCGCTTGTACCAAACACCCACTTAGTGTCATGCACTGTACTAAGCGGTTGGGTAGTACGAAGCAAAAGTGTGACACATTCAAGGCTCAGGAGGAGCTCGTCCTCAAGGTGCACCATCAACGGCTCAAGCTCCTCATGTTCAGTTTTGAACTCATCATCTTCCCTCCCAGAGCCGCCCTTCCCTTGAACTTTCTAATTCACTGGTGAGAACACCACTATCCTACCCATCTCTCAACCTAAGCCATCAGGTATGAGCTCCCTAAATTCTCCCCAGCTCCTCTCCTCTCCTAGCTTTCCCAGAATTCCCAGATTCCCCAACTCACCTCAAAATCTACCCCCTTCACCTGCGCCTCCAACACCAACCCTTCACATCTTATCAAAGCCCCTTCTCTTTTGGGGCTTTGAAGACTCCCGTCTTCAACTGTTCACTCTTCAATAGCTTCTTCCCTATGCTTAACACGCACCTGTCTCCTCTTATCCTCCCCACAAAAGACCAAAAAAAACCTCGCTTGGCCCCACGGCTCCCTCCAGTTATTACCCCAACTCCCCCCCATCATTCCTCTCCAAACTCCGCTTCTTCCACTTCCTCTCCTCCAATTCTCTCCTCGACCTCTTCCAATCTGGCTTCCGGCCATCTCACTCCCCGGAAACCTCCCTCTCAAAGGTCACCGATGACCAACGGCCACCTCACCATCCTAATCCTCCTCAACCTTTACGCTGCCTTTGACTCTGCGGACCACCGTTCTCCTGAAAATGATATCTAACAATGGTTTCGTCGACACTGTTCTCTCTTGGTTCTCCTCCTCTCTCTCTCTCTTCTCAGTCTCTTTCTCCAGCTACTCCTTAGCCTCCCACCCTCTGACAGTCGGGGTGCATCAAGATTCAGTTCTAGGTCCCCTTCTTTTCCCTATCAACACCCACTCCCTTGAAGAACTCATTCACTCCCCTGACTTCGACTATCATTTCTACAGGGAAGATTCCCAAAACTAACCCTTCACCCCTGCCTGACTGACCTCTCTGCTCCTCTGCAGTCTCGAATTTCCTCCGGTGTTCAGGACATCTCTATTTCGACGACTCACCAACATCTCAAACATGTCCGAACAGAACTCCTCATCTTCCCACCCAGACCTTGTCCTCCCGTTGAATTTCCGTCACTGTAGACAACACCGCCATCCCCTCTGTCTCACAAGCCCGCAACCTTGGCTTTATCCTTGACTTTTCTCTCCCGTTCACCCTTCGATTTCAGCGTCACCCGTCGGTTCTACCTTCACCACATCACTAAAATCCGCCTTTTCCTCTCCCTCCAAATAGCTACTCGGTTGATCCAAGGACTTTCCCTACCGTTGAATACTGCATCGGCCTTCTTACTGACCCTCCCTGCCTCCTGTCTCTCCCAACTCCAGTTCTCATTTCTTTCCACTGACTGGATCATTTTTCTAAAAAATGTTCAGCCCGTGTTTCCCCACTCATCAAGAACCACCAGTTTTTGCCCACCCACCTCCACATCGAAAGAGAACTCCTTACCATTGGGTTTAAAGGACTCAATCCCCTTGGCCCCTCCTATTTTACCTCGCTGATTTCCCACTACTGCCCAGCACACTTCAGTCCTCTAATGCCAACCTACTCACTGTACCTCGATTTTGTCTACCTCTCTGCCAACCCCTCACCCACGTCCTGCCTCCGGCCGCCCACTTCATATCTGACGCCCGCCACTCTCCCTACCTTCCAAGCCTTATTAAAATTACATCTCCACGAGGCCTTCCCTGACTAAAACTTCATTTCCCCTAGTCCCTCTCCCTTCTGAATCACCCTTGCACTCGGGTTTGTACCCTTTATTCACCTCACCTTTGGTCTCCTAGCACTTACTTACAAAATATTTTTCTTGTCTATCTACCCCTCTAGATGGTAAGTTCCTTGTGGGCTGGGAATATGTCTACTGACTCTGCTGTACTGTCCTCTCCCAAGCGTTCAGTACAGTGCTCTGCACACAGTCAGTGTGGAAAGAGCCGGGGCTTGGGCATGGGTTCGTATCCCGACTCTGCCCCTTGTCAGCTGTGTGACTGTGGGCAAGTCACTTCACTTCTCTGTGCCTCGGTTCCCTCATCTGTAAAATGGGGATGAAGACTGTGAGCCTCACGTGGGACAACCTCATTCCCCTGTATCTACCCCAGCGCTTAGAACAGTGCTCTGCACATAGTAAGCGCTTAACAAATGCCAACATTATTTTTATTATTATAAATTCCACTGACTGATATTCAGTCAGTTACCAAACCCTGTCGATTATCCCTTCACAACATCTCTAGAATCTTCCTCGCCATCCAAACTGCCATCACACTCTGATCCAAGTACTCACCTTGACTTCTGCATCTGCCTCCCCGCCTCCTTTCTGTCCCGTCTCCGGCCCTTATTTCATTCCGTTGCCTGGATCGTTTTTGGAAAACAATGTTTTGCACACATCCCCTCGGTCCTCAGAATCTCCCAGTGGCTGTCATTCCTCTCCATGACAAGCCTAGATTTTAATCAATCAATCAATGGTACTAATTGGCTGCTTGCTATGTGCCGAGCACTGTACTAAGCGCTCAGGAGAATATGATACAACAGAATTAGGAAAACATTTCCTTGCCCATAATGATTTTAGGAGACTCAATCAACTCCCTGTTTCTTATCCTTGTTCTCCACTCAGCTCACACACTTTGTTCCTCCACGTCAGTCTTCTCACTGGGCCTTGCTCTCATCTCTCTTGCCACTGACCTCTAGATCACACCCTCACTCCTGCTTGGACACTGGGCACGAGAAGCAGCACGGTCTAATGGAGAGAGCAGGGGCCTGGGAGTCAGAAGGGTGACCTTGTTGGTTGGAGTCATTTCACTTCTTTGGGCCTCAGTTCCCTCATCTGCAAAATGGGGATGAAGCCCATGAACCCTAAACGAGACAGGGACCGTGCCCAACCCGATTTGCCTGGATCCATCCCAGCACTTAATACAGTGCCTGGCACATAGAAAGTGCTTAACGAATGTCATTTTGAGTTATTATTAATGCTACTTCTCTCCTCATTTTCAGAGCCCTACTAAAATCCCATCTCTTCCAGGAGGCTTGCCCTGATTAATATCTCCTCTCCCCACCTCACTATCCTCTCTTCTGCATCACCTATGAAATCTGAGTCCTCACCCTCTAGCACTTCTGTCCACACTTCCCCATCTCCGCTGACAGACCTTGTGCACAGATCCTTAACCTCCATTACATTCCCCCTTGTCTTGTCTCTTCCTGTCGTGTCACTTCCGACCCACAGAGACACCACGGACACATCCCTCCCAGAACGCCCCGCCTCCACCTGCGATTGTTCTGGTAGCGGATCCAGAGGATTTTCTTAGTAAAAATCCAGACGTGGTTTATCGTTGCTTTTTCCCACAAAGTAAACCTTGAGTCTCTGCCCTCGACTCTCTCCCATGCCACTGCTGCCCAGCACAGGTGATTTTTGACTAGTAGCAGACGGCCTGCCACTCGCTAGACACTGGCCTTGCCAGGAATGGAACGGACAGGCCTCTGCTCGACTCTCCCTCCCATAGCCGAGACTGGTAGAGTCCCGGAACTCCCAAAGTGCCTTCCTGAAAGGGATACATTCCCCCTAGATAGGATTTATTTCAGTGTCTGACTTCCTCTCTAGATTGTACAGACGTTGAAGGCAAGAATCCTGTCTACTCACTCCACTGTACGTGCCTGGTACAGAAAACACTTCCTCACCGTCCCCCGTTCTCGCCTATCCCGTCGACCGCTGGCCCACGTCCCCCCGCTGTCCCGGAACCTCCTCCCTCCTCACCTCGGCCAAACTAACTCTCTTCCCCTCCTCAAAACCCTACTGAGAGCTCACCTTCCCCAGGAGGCCTTCCCACACTGAGCTCCTCTTTTCTTCTGCCCCCCCCCCCCCATATTTCCAACTCATTCCCTCTGCTCTACCCACCTCCCCACCGCACAGCACTTGTGTATGTATGTACGTATTTAAAACTCCAATTATATTTATTTTTATTAATGATGTGCATATATCTATAATTCTATTTCATCGTAATGATGCCACTGATGCCTGTTCACTTGTTTTGATGTCTGGTTCCCCCCTTCTAGACTGTGAGCCCCTTGTGAGCAGGGATTGTCACTGTTGCTGACTTGTACTGCCCAAGCACTTAGTACAGTGCTCTGCACACGGCAAGTACTCAATAAACACGATTGAATGACTGAATCTCTCTGAAATTCATCTCCTCCCTGTGCCTCCATCTCAGCTTTCCCTTTTCTGCCCCTGGTCTTCTGAGATCCAGCTCCTCCCAGGTTTGCCTTGAATGATTTTTCTCCTCACCGAGCCATAACTCCCAACGACTCACTCAACACTTATCTCCTAGCCACAATTCATGACGCTCGGTAAGCACAGCGACTTAGAGTCATCATTATTTAAGCACTTCTCTAGTCTCGCTCTCTCTCTGTTCTCTCCTTTCAGGAAATTTTCTGCCTCCGACCTTTGCCAGATCATAAATTCCTCGAGGGCTGGAAGCTCATCTTCAACGGCTACTGCACTTTCCCAAATGCAGTCAATGACTTTTATTCAGCGCTTACTGTGTGCGGAGCACTGTTCCAAGCGCTGGGGTAGGTACAGGTTAATATAGCTAGACACAGATCCTGTCCCACATCGGGGCTCACGCTCTTAGTCCCCGTTTTACAGCCTACTTTGAGCTTACAGTCTAATAATAGCAGCGTGGCTCAGTGGAAAATGCCCGGGCTTGGGAGTCAGAAGTCATGGGTTCGAATCCCAGCTCTGCCACTTGTCAGCTGCATGACTGTGGGCAAGTCACTTCACTTCTCTGGGCCTCAGTTACCTCATCTGTAAAATGATTAAGACCGTGAGCCCAGGCTTGGGAGTCAGAGGTCATGGGTTTGAATCCCGGCTCCGCGACTTGTCGGCTGTGTGACTGTGGGCAACTCACTTAACTTCTCTGTGCCTCAGTGACCTCATCTGGAAAATGGGGATTAAAACTGTGAGCCTCACGTGGGACAACCTGATTACCCTGTATCTACCCCAGCGCTTAGAACAGTGCTTGGCACACAGTAAGAGCTTAAATACCAACATTATTAATAATAACATTATTCATTATAGTAGTTGTTAAGCACTTACTGTGTGCCAAGCACTGTTCCAAGCGCTGGGGTAGATACAAGTTAATCTGGTTTGACACAGAGCCCTGTCCCGCACTGGGGCTCACACTCTTAGTCCCCGTTTTACACATGAGGTAACCGAGGCACGGAGAAGTTAAGTGACTAGCCCAAGGTAATAATAATAATAATGTTGGTATTTGTTAAGCGCTTACTATGTGCAGAACACTGTTCTAAGCGCTGGGCTAGACACAGGGGAATCAGGTTGTCCCACGTGGGGCTCACAGTCTTCATCCCCATTTTACAGATGAGGTAACTGAGGCCCAGAGAAGTTAAGGGACCTGCCCACAGTCACACAGCTGACAAGTGGCCGAGCCAGGATTCGAACCCATGACCTCTGACTCCAAAGCCCGGGCTCTTTCCACCGAGCCAAGGTCACCCAGCATACATGTGGCGGAGCTGGGATTAGAACCCACGACCTTCTGACTCCCAGGCCCGTGCTCTAGCCACTACGACATGCCGCTTCCTGCCTGGTAGGTGTTTGACAATTACTATTGATTGATTGATTGATTTTCTCTAGACTGTAAGCATCTACTCTACATGCTCTAGGTGGGTAGGGATCATGTCTACCGACTCCGTTGTACTATGTCTTTCCAATGTTCAGTACAGTGCTCTGCACACAAAAAGTGCTCAATAAATACCACTGGCTGATTGATTTTGCTCAGCAGACAGCCAGGGACAGAATTCAGATTTCCTTAGATGTTCAGAGTTCTGTAAGTTTTAGACCGCACAGGTTAGACTGGAAGAGACTGTAAGCTACAGACTGAAATAATAAGGATGGTATTTGTTAAGCGCTTACTACGTGCCAAGCACTGTTCTAAGGACGGGGGTAGATACAAGGTAATCAGGTTGTCCCATGTGGTGCTCACAGTCTAAGTCCCCATTTTACAGATGAGGCAACTGAGGCGCAGAGAAGTTAAGTGACTTGCCCAAAGTCACACAGCTGATGAGTGGCAGAGCCAGGAATAGAATCCACAACCTCTGACTCCCAAGCCCGGGCTCTTTCCATTAAGCCACGTCGCTTGCGGGCAGGGAATGTGTCTACCAACTCTGCTATACTGAACTTCCCCAAGCCTTCGGTACAACGCTCTGCACACAGTAAGCGCTCAATAAATACAACTAACTGCTTGAATAGTGGATACATTCACATTGCCTTTAGACATCCCAACATACCCCTGCGGTATATAAGAAATAAGAACCTGAACTTCACGGAGCTTCTGAGTGAAAAGTAATTCATTTCTCATTAATTTCCACAAATGGTGATAGGTGAGATTTTTTTCCGGGGCTCAGTAATTCTCTCACATTTTTGAAGGAAATATTCAGATAAGGATCCTTTGCTCCATTTTGCTGAGGAATTTACCTTTATATGACTTACCCAAGATTTAACCGTTAGTGGCAGGTTAAAAGCTCAAAGTGACATCTCAGAATGCTAGATCTCTAGCCTAGCCTACACTTCCCAACTTCTTGTGTCTTCCTGTTTTAAACCCTCCCTCCTCACCCTACTTCCATATTCCCCACCCCCTCCACCAGGACTTGTGTCCACAGCTTTAAGCTTGACGCTTCCCCAACCTGAAAACTATTTCAGTGCCTCGGCCACTAGATGGTTTGTAAGATCTTGGAGGGCTGAGATGGAATCTACCATCAATATTGTCCTCTCCCAAGTGCTTGGCACAGTGCTCCGCTGGCAGTAAATGCTTGATTGAAAAAGCAAAACAGAAACTATTGCCGGGATGCTATTCTGGAGCAGAAATGGATCCGTTTCAGCAATTAAGCACTCCTTCTCACTTCACACTTTGAAAAAAGTGAGCCCAAATTGCAGAAAATATAGGGTCATATATGGGGGAGAGGGGAAACGGGAGAGAGGAGAGAGGGGATATGGGACAGAGGAGAGAGGGGAAATGGGGGAGAGGAGAGACGGGGGAGAGGGGAGAGAGGTACTGTACTGAATGCTTGGGGGAGTACCATACCAATATCACACCACAGGGTTAGCAGATATGTTCCCTGCCCACAGTGACCTTACAAGTCTCGAAGGCGAGACAGACATTGACATAAATGATTAATTTAAAGACATGCACCTAAGTGCCGTGGGGTTGTGGCAAATATCAAATGCTCAAAGGTCACAGATCCAAGTGCATTCAGACACAGAAGAGAGCCTGCACCATAGAGCGATTCCAATGGAATGAAGATTGCTTGTGTTTCATACTCTTATGAGTGTCTGGTGTTAACATTTTCATTCTGGGGTTAGAAAGAAATTTCCCCACAAAGCGCGTTGGCAGAAAGCACGGAGTTCTTTTTTGTCTTCCCTCATTGCCTTGAGCGGGGATAATTCAGTAGATCAGGTGGGTGTATCTGACATAATTAAGCAGTGGTAGAACTTAACTAACACTCCCTATTATTCGGTCTTCTCTTTTCCTCATAATCACCCTCAAGAGTTGTACTTCAATTTTCAGATACCTTAGATCTTCTTGTTTTCTGTCAGAAATCTCTTAGTCGCCCAACAGCATTCTTCAAGTTTTAGAAAAAGATAACAGGGTTTCCGGCGGACCGAGTATAGGTGAGGCAAAAGTATAGGTGAGGCACATTTTTATGGGCGTTACGAGCCCCTCAGAACAATCTTCTAATGGAATCTTGACTACCCCAGAACTGGTGGAGTCCAGCGGTCATTGCTTCACTCGAGGACGGGTTAAGGAGTTAGCAGGACTGCGCACTGACTTTTTAAAAACCCCAGCCGTATGGATAAAGTGAGAACGTGTGGCAAAAAACACGTTCCTTTCCAGCAATTCCTTTGGATTCCGGGATTTCCTTTGGAGATCCTCCGGGTTCCAAACGTTTAGCACATTGGATTGCCCCCCACCCCCCCCCCCCCGCCCCCGCCTCCAATTTTCCAATAACTGATATTCTGATTAGTTCAATATTACATGTATGAATCAGATTCTTGGTACAGGCGTATCTTTCCAGCCCTGCCCTCAATTGCTAATAATTCTCCTAATAGCTATCCAGGCAAGACCCGAGTAAAATATTCCAACCAATTCTATCCTGGGAGGATCCCAGGCTTTGAGTTAAGGCCCTAGTGACTGGGAGTTGACTGTTTATTTTTCTCCATTTATTACTAAGAAATTAGATAAAATGATCTATTTGTGGTTTCTTTGGTGGGGGGAGAGACAGGAAAAGGTTATGTGTGCTTTTATTAAAAGCAGGATCCCCTTTAAGATGGCCCATACTTTGCCGCTTAATAATAATCCCATGCCCGATGCACAGATCCGAGAGAAAAAAGCCATATATCTTTTTTCCTGACAAAGCTCTCCACAATCTGCTCGGGGTGCAGCGTTCATTCATTCAGTCGCATTTATCGAGTGCTCACTTACTGTGTGCAAAGCACCGTTCTAAGCGGCCGGGAGAGTACAATATAACAAAAAATAGACGCTGAGATTGAGCCATCACAGGCGGTCAATCAAAAGAGCTGATTTTTTGTGGCCCTTGGGACCCGTGGGCCGCTGTGAGGATTGGGTGGGCCCAGAGCGGCGGGAGTTAGAGGCGATCCCAACCCAGGCCAAATTTATTCCTCACCCTAATCCTTAGAGCTCACACGTGACCCCGTCTGCTCAAACTCTACCATCCCCAGAATCGCTGAGTATTTCTTTTTCTAATGGTATTTGTTATGTGCTTACTAAGTGCCAGGAAGTATACTAAGCATTGGAGTAATAATAATAATGATAATAATAATAATAATTATGGTAATTTTCAAGCATTTACTGGGTGCCAGCCACTGTAGTAAGCTCTAGAGAAGCAGCATGGCTCAGTGAAAAGAGCACGGGTTTGGGAGCCAGGGGTCATGGGTTCATATCCCGACTCATCCGCTTGTCAGCTGTGTGACTTTGGGCAAGTCACTTAACTGCTCTGTGCCCTCACTTACCTCATCTGCAAAATGGGGATTAAGTCTGTGAGCCCCATGTAGGACAACCTGATCATCTTGCATCCTCTCCAGTGCTTAGAAAAGTGCTTTGCACATTGTATGTGCTTAACAAATGTCATCATTAGTATTATTATTATTATTACAAGCAAACCGGGTTGGATTTTTTGAGTATTGAGTAATCCCTGATCACAGTTGTAATCTCCCTTCTACAGATAATAATAATAATAATAATAATAATGGCATTTGTTAAGCAATCACTATTTGCAGAGCACTTTTCTAGGCGCTGGGTTAGATACAAGGTAATCAGTGTGTCCCACGTAGGGCTCACAGACTTCATCCTCATTTTACAGATGAGGGAACTGAGGCCCAGAGAAGTGAAGTGACTTGCCCAAAGTCACGCAGCATATAAGCGGCGGAACCGGGATTAGAACGCAGGTCCTTCAGATTCCCAGGCCCGTGCTCTTGTTTCGAATGGGCACTGTCACTTGAGTGGATAAGGCTGAGGCAGATTCTTCAAACTGCCTCAAAGGGCAACTCAAAACGGCCTCCATTAGATGCCGTTGGCCGCCCGAGGGAACTCATCCATTCATTCATTCAATCGTATTTATCGAGTGCTTACTGTGTGCAGAGCACTGTACTAAGCACTTGGAAAGCACAATACAGCATAATAATAATAATAATAATAATAATAACGTTAGTATTTGTTACGTGCTTTCTATGTGCAGAGCACTGTTCTAAGCGCTGGGGGAGATACAGGGTCACCGGGTTGTCCCACGTGGGGCTCACAGTCTTCATCCCCATTTTACAGATGAGGTCACCGAGGCCCAGAGAAGTGAAGTGACTTGCCCACGGTCACACAGCTGACAAGTGGCAGAGCCGGGACTCGAACCCATGACCTCTGATTCCCAAGCCCGGGCTCTTTCCACTGAGCCACGCAGACACGTTCCTGGGCACAGTTACATGGACAGAGAGTTGCAGTCTGACTCTCGCAACAAAGCAGTGGACGAAATGGCAACCGGTGTCCGTATCTTTATCCTTTAGTACATTCCTTTCTTCCTTCCTGAACCAAAACAAGCCCATTTAAGAGGGTTACTTAGAACTCATGCCCGGACTGCAAGCTTGTCGTGTCTATTGTTGTATTGTACTCTCCCAAGTGCTTAGAACAGTGCTCTGCACCCAGTAGGTGCTCAAGAAATACAATTGAATGAATGAGTGAAAACAGAACTCCTCAACTTCTCCCTCAAACCCTGACCTCCCACAGAATTTACCATTACCCTATTTATTCTGCCAATACCCTATTTATTTTGTTAATGAAATGTACATCGCCTCGATTCTATTTATTTGCTATTGTTTTAATGAGATGTTCATCCCCTCGATCCTATTTATTGCCATCGTTCTCGTCTGTCCGTCTCCCCCGATTAGACCGTGCGCCCGTCAAAGGGCAGGGACTGTCTCTATCTGTTACCGATTTGTACAATCCAAGCGCTTAGTACAGTGTTCTGCACATAGTAAGCGCTCAATAAATACTATTGAATGAATTAATGAATGAATGACTTTCCCATCACCGCTAACGGCACCACTAGCCTTCCTGTCTCACAAGCCCATCACCTTGGTGTTATCCCCGACCCAACTCATCAGGTCAACCCATATATTCCATCTGTCAGCAAATCCCGTCGCTTCCACCTTCACAACATCGCTAAAACCTACGCTTTCCCCTCTGTCCAAACTATTACCCTTGATCCTAGCAGTTCTCCTACCCTGCCTTGATGACCGCATCAGCCTCCTTGCTGATCTTCCTGCCTCCTGTCCCTCCCCTCTCCAGCCCATACTTTGCTCCGTGGCCTCGATCTTTTTTTCTCAGAAACTCCTCCATCCCTGTCTCTTTACTCCTCAAAACTACCAATGCGACTGATCCTCCAGACCATAAGCTCGTTAGGGGCCGGGAACGTGTCGGCTAATTTTGTTCGATTGAACTCTCCCAAGCTCCTAGTACCCCTAATTACTCAAGCACAGTTACTCTCCTCCTCCTCACACCTTATTGAAGGCACATCTCCAAGAGGTCTTCCTGGGCTGAGCCCCCTTTTTCCTCATCGCCCACTCCCTTCTGCGGTCGCCCTGAATCGCTCCCTTCGTGCTTCGCCCGTCCCAGCCCCACAGCACTTATGTCCATAAGTGTCATTTATTTATTTATATGAATATCTGTCTCCTCTCCTATTCCTGTGAGGAGGGAATGTGTCTTTTTATTGTTGTGTTGTATTCTCCTAAGTGCTTAGTACAGTGTTCTGCACACTGTTCAATAAATGCTCAATAAGTGCTCAACAAATACAACGGAATGAACTGAATGAAGTGCTCAATAAATACCACTAATTGAATGATCCACCTCCAAAGGACAGAAGACACTTAATCTACTCTCCCCCTCCTACTTTATCTTGCTGATCTACTATAACCCAACCCACACACTTCGCTCCCCTAATGCCAACCCCCTCACTGAACCTCGACCTGGTTTATTTTGCCCAAAACCCCTTGCCCAAATCCTCTCTCTGACCTGGAACTCCCTCCCCATTCTTCTTCTTTTGTTTAAATTTGTTTAGTATTTATTATGTGCCAGTTCACTTTACTAAGCATTAATCTCTATACAAGCTTGTCAGGTTGGACATAGTCCATGTCCCAGATGAGGCTCACAGTCTTCATCCCCACTTTACAGATGAGATAACTGAGGACCGAGAAGTTACGTGACCGGCCCAAAGTCCAACAGCAGACGAGTGGCAGAGCCGGGATTAGAACCCGGGTCCTTCTGACTCCCGGGCCTGTGCTATAGCCACTGGGCCATACTGCTTCTCCCTCATATCCAAATCTATCGCTCTCCCCATCTTCAAAGTCCTGCCAAAATCATATCCCCTCCAAGAGGTCTTCCCTGATTAAGCTCTCACTAACCCTGTTTGGACTCACTTCTAAGTCATACGCCTTGATTTGCACCCTAACCTCACAGCACTTATATACAAATCCATCCGTACTTTAACGTTGGTATTTGTTAAGCGCGTACTGTGTGCAGAGCGCCGTTCTAAGCGCTGGGGGAGATACAGGATAATCAGGTTGTCCCACGTGAGGCTCACAGTTAAACCCCGTTTTACAGATGAGGGAACTGAGGCACCGAGAAGTTAAGTGACTTGCCCAAAGTCACACAGCTGACAAGTGGCAGAGCCGGGGTTCGAACCCATGACCTCTGACTCCGAAGCCCGTGCTCTTTCCAGTGAGCCACGCTGCTTCCCCACTCTTTCCACTTTCCACTGAGCCACTATACTAAGAGCTTGGGAGAGTACAATATAACAGACACATTCCCTGCTCACAACAAGCTTACAGTCTAAAGGAGTCAGGAAGTCAGTCAATCAGACAACTGTACTTATTGAGTACTTACGTCGTGAAGGGTACTAAACACTTGGGAGGGTATGACAGCACGGCTCAGTGGAAAGAGCCTGGGCTTCGGAGTCAGAGGTCATGGGTTCGACTCCCGGCTCTGCCACTTGTCAGCTGGGTGACTGTGGGCGAGTCACTTCACTTCTCTCTACCTCAGTGACCTCATCTGTAAAATGGGATTAAGACTGTGAGCCCCACGAGGGGCAACCTGATTCCCCTGTGTCTACCCCAGCGCTTAGAACAGTGCTCTGCACATAGTAAATGCTTAACAAATACCAACATTATTATCATTATTATTCTCTGGGCCTCAGTTACCTCATCTGTAAAATGGGGATTAACTGTGAGCCGCACGTGGGACGACCTGATTACCCTGTATCTCCCCCAGTGCTTAAAACAGTGCTCTGCACATAGTAAGTGCTTAACAAATGGCAACGTTATCATTATTACCGATATAACAATAAACAGACACATTGCCTGCCTACAACAAGCTCACAGTCTAGATGGTGGTGGAGACAGGCAATATAAATAAAGAAAATTACAACTATGTACTAATCTGCTGAGGAGCTGGGGGTGGGGGTGGGGGGGTATGACGAAGGGAGCGAGTCAGGGCGACGCAGAAGGGAGTGGGAGAAGAGGAAAGGAGAGTTTAGTCAGGAGAGGCCTCTTGGAGGAGATGGGCCTTCAACAAGGCTTTGAAGGGGGAGAGAATAATTTTCTGCCGGATATGAGGTGGGAGGGCGTTCCTTCAGCCTTTCCCAAAATGCCCTACTTCCCTTACTTTCCTTTGCCCCTCCCTTCCCTGCTCGCAACATAGAAAGGGAAAACCAGGCACGACGCTCTAATAATGGCTTGCTAAATGACAAGAAGAGCAGAAGGCTCTCAGTGTTAAGTCATAGTTCTGTTAATATGTCCCCAGGCTCATGTTAGGTTTTTAAATAACAGCACTCCACTGCTGACTCATACTCCGCGTGTGTTCTAGTAGAACTCGCCGGCCTTATTCTCAATCGTAAGAACGACGGTATCTGTTAAGCGCTTACTGTGTGTCAGGCACTGTTCTAAGTGCTGGGGTAGATACAAGCTAATCAAAACTCACCTCCTCCAAGAGGCCTTCCCAGACCGAGCTCCCCTTCTCCCTCTACTCCCTCTACCGCTCCCCCTTCACCTCTCCGCAGCTCAACCCTCTTTTCCCCCCATTTCCCCCCGCTCCTCCCCTTCTCCCCTCCCATCTCCTCAGCACTGTACTCGTCCGCTCAACCGTATATATTTTCATCACCCTATTTATTTTGTTAATGAAATGGACATCGCCTCGATTCTATCTAGTTGCCATTGTTTTTACGAGATGTTCTTCCCCTCGACTCTATTTATTACTTTTGTTCTCGTCCGTCCGTCTCCCCCGATTAGACCGCAAACCCGTCAGACGGCAGGGACCGTCTCTATCTGTTGCCGACTTGTTCGTTCCAAGCGCTTAGTACAGTGCTCTGCACAAAGTAAGCGCTCAATAAATACTATTGAATGAATGAATGAATGGGACACGGTCCGTGTCCCACATGGGGCTCACAGTCTAAATAGAAGGAAGGACAGGAACTGAATCCCCATTTTACAGATGAGGAAACTGCGGCCCCCAAAAGTAGTGACTTGCCCCAGGTCACACCGCCAGTTAATGATGGTATTTGTTAAGCGCTTACTATGTGCCTAAGCGCCGTTCTAAGCACCGGGGTAGAAACAAGGTCATCGACACAGTCCCCGTCCCACGTGGGCTCATGGATTTAATCCCCTTTTTTCAGATGAGGTAACAGGCACAGAGAAGGGAAGTGACTCGCCCAGTCACACGGCAGACAAGTCGCTGAGCCGGGATTAGAACCCAGGTCCTCCGGCTCCCAGGCCCGTGCTCTTTCCGCTAGACCACGCCGCTTCTCCATTTGTGCTCACCAATCTTTTGCAATCTCATATTTTTATAGGCTGTTAGACTCTGGCCCCAGATATAGGATTTCTTTGATCCTCTAACTTGGAGTTTCCTCCACCCGCCGATTTCTAGTTTTTATCCATCGAGACCAAATCGAGGCGAGGATTTACTCTGGTTGATCCCTCCATCCTCTATGCACACTCCCAGGATCTTCTTTGATGCCCTGTAATTTCATCCAGAAGATGACCGGGTAAAGAAGCAGCGTGGCGTAGTGGATAGAGCCCGGGCCTGGGAGTCAGAAGGTCATGAGTTCTAATCCCAGCTCCCCCACTTTTCTGCTGGGTGACCTTGGGCAAGTCATTTCTCTGGGCCTCGGTGACCTCATCTGGAAAACGCGGATTGAGATTGTGAGTCCCACGTGGGACAGGGACCGTGTCCGACCCGATTTGCTTCTATCCCACCCAGTGCTTAAGACAGCGCCTGGCACATAGTTAAGCGCTTAACGGATACCATAATCATTATTATTAGAGCGTCCCTGATGCAGAGTCTAACTTTAGTGCCCCCTGGGTCTTCTTCCCTCCCCGCGAGTAGTGGCCCGTTTACCACGTGAAACTGGCGATTAATAGTACGAGGAACTGGCTTCAGTCGCGGGGAATCTGAGCCCGGAGATTTGAACTGAAATGCCCTTGTAGCTCTAGATTGCCAGATCCGCCTTGATTGCTCTAGCATCTGTGGAGGGCGGTGATATTCAGACGGCAGGGTGTGTCCATCCCGGGGATCGCTAGTATACTTGGTTGACCTAGCTCGGCCGGGTGCCAGACACGCTGCTTCGTGCTGGGAGCGGCGTAGTGGGTGGAACGCGGGCCTGCGAGTCAGAAGGTCACGGGTTCTAATCCCGGCTCCGCCGCCTGCCTGTTGCGTGACCTGGGGTGAGTCACTTCGCTTCTCTGGGCCTCAGTCACCTCACCTGGAACATGGGGACGGAGACCGTGAGCCCCGCGTGGGACGGGGGCCGTGTCCTGCTTGTATTCGTCGCAACGCTTAGTACGATGCCCGGCCCATAGTAGGAGTTTAACGAATACCATCGTTATCATTATTATTCCTGAGATCCTAGTGACGGTTGACGCTGCATTTATTGAGCCCGGAGAATCTGCAAAAGGAAGAGGAATATAGGGAGTTGAAGGGGGGAAAGGGTGGTGGTGTCAAAGGTAAGGGGAGCAGGGAATGGTAGTAATAACGTTGGTATTTGTTAAGCGCTTACTATGTGCAGAGCACTGTTCTAAGCGCTGGGGGAGATACAGGGTCATCAGGTTGTCCCACATGAGGCTCACAGTCTTAATCCCCATTTTACAGATGAGGTAACCGAGGCACAGAGAAGTTAAGTGACTTGCCCAAGGTCACACAGCTGACAAGCGTTGGAGCCGGGATAATAATAATAACGGTGGTATCTGTTAAGTGCTTAGTGTGTGCCAAGCACCGCAATAATAATAATAATAATAATAAGCATAATAATAATGATGGTATTTGTTACGCACTTACTCTGTGTCAAGCACCGTTCTAGGCACTAGGGTAGATACAAGATAATCAGTTTGGATAAAGTCCCTGTCCCACACGGGGCTCACAGTCTTAATCTCCATTTCACAGACGAGGTACCCGAGGCCCAGAGAAATAAAGCGACTTGCCCAAGGTCATGCGGGGGACCAGTGACGGAACCAGGATTGGAACCCAGGTACTAAGCATTGGGGCCGATACAAGATAATCAGATCCCACCTGGGGCTCGAGGTCTGAGTAGGGGGGAGACCGGATATTGAATGAGCATTTTGCAGATGAGGGAACTGAGGCACAGAAAAGTGAAGCGATTTACACAAGGTCACACAGCAGACAAGTGCTGGGGTTGGAAATAGAACCCAGGCCCTCTGACTCCCAGACCGGGGCTCTTTCCACTAGGCCACACCGCTTCCCAGTCTCTTCTCTTGGGTGTGGGGACTTGGGGTTGCCTTCGCCCAACTTTCAAGGCCGAGGAAAGCGGGCCGTGCGGGCTTCCGGTTTCTGCCTGTCCAATCTCCGTCCGCCCGGCCCCCTCCTCCTCCAAATATTACTTGGTTGGCACAGGGGCGAGTGACATCTTCTGTATTCCTGGCCCGGGATGGCTATCTAGCCATTTGGGATGCAAGGGCGGTGTTCCGGCCACGCTTCCGAGGCGCGCTTCGCTGGCTCGGGCAGTCACCAGAGAGCCTTTGGCCTTTCAGTCATTCATTCATTCATTCATTCATTCATTCATTCATATTTATGAAGCACTTACTGTTTGGAAAGCACTGTGCTAAGCCCTTGGGGAAGGTCAATACAACAATAAAGAGTGACAATCTTTGAGACGTTGGGTGCGTCGGTTAACTTGGGAACAGGGAGGCAGGAGCGAGGAGGGGAACCGAAAGAGGAATCGCTAGTACGCTATTAGGTTGAGCGAACATAGCAGGGCGCCAGACATGCTGGATCATTTCTGATAATAATAATGTTGGTATTTGTTAAGCGCTTACTATGTGCAGAGCACTGTTCTAAGCACTGGGGTAGGTACGGGGTAATCAGATTGTCCCACATGAGGCTCACAGTCTTCATCCCCATTTTAATGTTGGTATTTGTTAAGCGCTTACTATGTGCCGAGCACTGTTCTAAGCGCTGGGGTAGACACAGGGGAATCAGGTCGTCCCACGTGGGGCTCACAGTCTTAATCCCCATTTTACAGATGAGGTAACTGAGGCACAGAGAAGTGAAGTGACTTGCCCACAGTCACACAGCTGACAAGTGGCGGAGCTGGGATTCGAACTCATGACCTCTGACTCCCAAGCTCGTGCTCCTTCCACTGAGCCACGCTGCTATGTGACAGGTACTGTGTTAAGCACTGGAGTAGGTGGAAGATAATTAGGTTGGACACAGTCCATGTCCCACATGGGGCTCACAGTCTCCATCCCCATTTTCCAAGATGAGGTAACCGAGGCCCAGAGAAGTGAAGTGAACAAGACAATTTAATCACGGTAAATAGAATCAAGATTCTATTAAATGCTTGGGAGAGTGCACCAGAATTAAAAGATGATAATAATAATAATAATGTTGGTATCTGTTAAGCGCTTACTATGTGCAGAGCACTGTTCTAAGCGCTGGGGTAGATACAGGGTAATCAGGTTGTCCTACATGGGGCTCACAGTCTTAATCCCCATTTTACAGATGAGGGAACTGAGGCCCAGAGAGGTTAAGTGACTGGCCCACAGTCACACAGCTGACAAGTGGCAGAGGCCGGGATTCCAACCCACGACCTCTGACTCCCAAGCCCGGGCTCCTTCCACTGAGCCACGCTGCTTCTCTGGTGGATTCCCTTCCCCTGCCACTTTCACAAAGATAACTCCCAAATCTGAGCCCGTCACTGGCCAGGGATTGTCTCTATCTGTTCCCGAATTGTACATTCCAAGCGCTTAGTACAGTGCTCTGCACATAGTAAGCGCTCAATGAATACTATTGAATGAATGAATGAATCTACATCTGCAGGCTAGGCCTCTTTCCTGCTATTCCATCTTACATTTCCTCCTGACTCTACAAAACTCTCCCCCTGCTTCCCTCACTGGCACCACAAAGTCACGTGGTCCAAAAATGAAATTTTCATTGTTCCTCTGAGACCCTCCTTCCCTCCTCCTCGTAGTGGCAAGAGCACCGGCCTGGGAGTCGAAAGGTCACAGGTTCTAATCCTGGCTCTGCCACTTGTCTTCTGTGTGACCATGAATAGGTCACTTCACTTCTCTCAGCCTCAGTTGCTTCATCTGTAAATGGGGACTGAAACTTCGAGCCCCACAAGGGACAGGGACTGCATCCAACTCGATGTGCCTGTATCCACCCCAGTGCTTAGTAATAATAATGTTGGTATTTGTTAAGCGCTTACTATGTGCAGAGCACTGTTCTAAGTGCTGGGGTAGATACAGGGTCATCAGGTTGTCCCAAGTGGCGCTCACAGTCTTAATCCCCATTTTACAGATGAGGGAACTGAGGCACGGAGAAGTCAAGTGACTTGACCAAAGTCTCACAGCTGATAGGTGGCGGGGCCGGAATTAGAACCCATGACCTCTGACTCCTAAACTGGGATTAGAACCCATGACCTCTGACTCTTAAAGTAGGATTAGAACCCATGACCTCTGACTCCTAAGTCCATGCTCTTTCCACTGAGCCCTGCTGCTTGCCTGACTCATAGCAAGCACTTAACAAATACCATAATTATTATCATTATTATTTCCAATTGAAGATGATGATGATGATGATGATGATGATGATGATGCTATTTGCTAAGCGCTTACTACGTGGCGAGCACTGTATCAACGTGCTGGGGTGAATACAAGCAAATTGGGTTGGACACAGTCCCTTTCCCATATGGGGCTCACAGTCTTATTCCCCATTTGACAGATGAGATCACTGAGGCCAAGAGAAGTGAAGGAACTTGCCCAAGATCACACAGCAGACAAGTGGCAGAGCATCAGACCAAGCTCTTGGGAGAGTAAAATAAAAAATAAATAAATTGTGGTATTTGTTAAGCGCTTACTACGGGCAAAGCGCTGTTCTAAGCGCTGGGGGATACAAGGTGATGAGGTTGTCCCAAGTGGGGCTCACAGTTTTAATCCCCATTTGACAGAGGAGGTAACTGAGGCACAGAGAAGTTAAGTGACTTGCCCAAGGTCACACGGCTGACCAGCGGCAGAGCCGGGATTAGAACCCGTGACCTCTGACTCCCAAGCTCTTTCCACTGAGCCACGCTGCTTCTCTACAACAGAACAGGATTAGCCAACACGTTCCCTGTCCATAACGAACTTACAGTCTAGAGGGGGAGACGGACGTTAATATGAAAAAATAATTTCTACTGTACAATTGTATATATATTTGAAAGACATGTACATAAGTGCCACCCTGTCCAGTACCTGCTCAGGGAAGACAACCAATCTAAAAATCCTTAGCTACGTGGAGGAGAACAGTTCCTTTATCTTCAGGGCCTGCTTCACCAACCAATCAAGCAATGGCACTGATTGAGCGCTTACCACACGCAGAGCACTGTGCGACGCACTTGGCATCACCAATCAATCCCCTCACAATCAGCTCATTGTCTCTTTTTTGGCAAGCTCCATAGGTGATCGTCGTATCTTAACCACGGACGGCGGAAGAGCGAATACACGGTTTTTCCATCCAACCACGCGAAAACGACCAAGAGTTTCACGCGGAAACGCCCGACAGGTGGAGAGCTGGGCGTTTATTTACTTCATCCTGTCTACGGCCAGCAAGCAGGCGACTGTATTCCGTCCCGCTGAAGAGTGAGGGCAAAGAGCCGGCCGGCGGAAGAGGGTTCGGTGAGGATGTGACGCTCTTTGACCCTACCCTCCGTAATGGTTTCCTCACTAGATCTGCTCTTGCCAGGGAAAGCGTGAACTCAATGGTACTCCCGGAGGTTTCCTGTCAAAGTTTCTCCCTACTGCTTATGAGGTAGCGTCTTTGATTTTATGAGGCGGATATGTAATTCCAGAAGAATATGTCATTCCACAATCTACTAAAAGACTGTAAACATAATATTTCCTTACATTTTTTCTATAACGAGAGCCTTTAACTCTTTGTTATCTCCATCCCCTCCCCGCCCCAATCCCTACCTCTGAAATTTCTGCACTAGCCTGTTTCTCCTGCCACAGTGTCTTTTCCCAGAGAGCAAATTCCACCCAGGGACAAAAGTGAACCACAAAAAGGAATTTTTTCAATGGATCTCTCCGGCAGTAAAGAATCCCTTCATTTCCCACAAGAAAGCAATTCGCTCCGAGGGAGGTGCTTGCCCTCCCCGAGAGTCGGGCTCAAATTAATGCTTCTGAGAGTGCTTCTATAGTGAAAATCCCCTAATTAATAATTATCAGATTGAAATGAGAGTCTATCTCTCCCTCTCATCTCATGCCTCTTTTAGTGGAAAGGGGAGCGGCAGAGGCGAGAGGGGCGACGTTATTTTGGACGGTTTCCTAGCTGAGAATGAAGAAGGGTACCGCATAAAGCCAGTTTGTTAGAAATAGCCTTTAATTCCTGGCTAATTAATAGTTACCGGGTTCGAGGTAAACTAAATCCTCAAACTGCTTCGGGGCCTAAAAGAAAATCATACGCCCGGCCTCGTGGAATTTCCAGAACCTCTCGCGGATTATTTTCCGAAATGACCGGGGACCAAAATTCTGGACGGCTCGGTCATCCGCAGAGAACATTCACCATGTTTCCTGCTCTTCTGTCCTCAGTGCAACCCTCTTACCGGCTAAGCCTCAGGCTGACCTTCCGCTGGTTCTCTTCCGTCTGATTTATTTGGGGGTAGCGTCTTTTGTCAGCCGGACAACCGGGCCGGCTGCAGACCGTTCACCCAGAAGTATTCATCCCGGAGATTACCGACAACATGCCAGCCGCAGACGTCGAGACGGGATTTTACGATGGGATTTCGACGTGGGCTTTGGATTCTCGGCTCACACGCCAGGTACGCAGATGGTCTGAGGTGGCCGGATCAGAAGGAGCGGGTATTTGCACATGAACCCATCAATGGCGTTATTAAGGGGTTACTGTGTGCAGGCCACTGTAAATGTCAATCAGTTCCCTGGGAAATCGGCATAGCTCCTCTTCTTACTTGAAAATGCCCATCTGAGAATAAAGGAAGCAAGCAGCGTGGCTTAGTGGCTAGAGCACGGGCCCGAGAGTCGGAAGGACCTGGGTTCTAATTCCGACTCCACCTCTTGTCTGCTGTGTGACCTTGAGCAGGTCACTTCACTTCTCTGTGCCTCAGACACTTCATCTATAGAATGGGGACTAAGACTGCCCATGTGGGACAAGGGCTGTGTCCAACCTGATGATCTTTTATCTACCCTAGTGCTTAATATAGTACCTGGTACATAATAAGCTCTTTACAGTTGTCGTAAAAAAAACTGCTGAAGTACCCACCAATCTCTACAGATTTTCCTAAGGCTCCCAGATTTGGTTATTGTCATGAAATGTGAAAATAAATTCAGTTCCTAGGATTACTTAACATTAGAAGTAACCTGGCCTAGTGGATAGAGCCCCCGGCCGGGGCAGCAGAAGGCCCTGGGTTCTAATCCCGGATCCGTCACTTGTCTGCTATGTGACTTGGGCAAGTCACCTGATTCCTGATTCCCCTGTGTCTACCCCAGCGCTTAGAACAGTGCTCTGCACATAGTAAGCGCTTAACAAATACCAACATTATTATTCTCTTTGCCTCAATTACCTCATCTGTAAAACGGAGATGAAGACTGGGAGTCCCATGGGGGACGTGCATTGTTCCCAACTTGATTATCTTGTATTTCTCCCAGTGTTTAGTACAGTTCCTGGCACCCAGTAAATGTTTAGTACCTTTAGAAACAAAAAAATTATTCAACACCTACGATCTGCAAAACACTGTACTAAGTGTTGGAGTAATTAAAAAAAAAAAGGAAATTGAGCCACAGTCTTCAGCCGATAACTGGATATTATTATTAATAATAATGATAAAAATAATAGTGTTTGTTAAGTGCTTACTATGTGCCAAGCACTGTTCTGATAATAATAATTATAATAATGTTGGCATTTGGTAAGCGCTTACTATGTGCAGAGCACTGTTCTAAGCGCTGGGGTCGATACAGGGTAATCAGGTCGTCCCACGTGAGGCTCCCAGTCTTCATCCCCATTTTACAGATGAGGTAACTGAGGCCCAGAGAAGTGAAGTGACTCGCCCACAGTCACCCAGCTGACAAGTGGCAGTGCCGGGATTCGAACCCATGACCTCTGACTCCCAAGCCCGGGCCCTTGCCACTGAGCCACGCTGCTTCGATACAAGGTCATCAGGTTGTCTCATATGGGGCTTATGGTCTTAATTGCCATTTTACAGTGGAACTAACGGGGGCACAGAGAAGTTAAGTGACTTGCCCAACCTACTGATGCCTGTTGACTTGTTTTGATGTCTGTCTTCCCCCTTCTAGACTGGGAGCCCATTGTGGGCAGGGATTGTCTCTCTTTGTTGCTGAATTGTACTTTCCAAACAATCAGCACAGTGCTCTGCACACAGTAAGCGCTCGATAAATACAACTGAATGAATGAATGAACTGGCCTTCAATTTCTACGAATTTAGACAATCATTTGACACACTCTTCAACACCGTTCACCGGCTTCCCATCTCCCTCCCTATTAATTAGAAACTCATCACAGGTAGCTTTGAAGCCTTCTACCACCTCCCTCCCTTTACAAATCTTTCTTAATAATAATAACTGTGGTATTTATTAAGTACTTACTGTGTACGGGGCACTGTACTAAGCGCTGAGGTGGATACAAGCTAATGAGGTTGGATGCGTTCTCTGTCCCTCAGGCTCACAGTCTCAATCCCCATTCTACAGATGATGTCCCCGCGGCCCGGAGAAGTGACGTGACCTGGCCAAGGTCACACAGCAGACAAGTGGCAGAGCCGGGATTAGAACCCATGACCTTGGGATTCCCAGGCCCGTGCTCTATCCACTATGCCATGCTGCTTCTCTTCACCCGCTATCTGCCAGGGCATTCACTTTGTTCTTTTAAAGTCAACCTTCTCCATGCCCTTTGCTCTAGACTTTCCTGCTTCGGTCTTCTCCCTCAGGCACCTCCTCCCCAAAATCCCTCAGGACACAGCTGTCACCCTATTCAAAGTCCTCTTAAAAATAATAATAACAATACTTTTGGTATTTGTTAAGCGCGATGTGCCAAACACTGTTCTAAGCGCTGGGGCAGATACAATAATAATAATGATAATGTTGGTATTTGTTAAGCGCTTACTATGTGCAGAGCACTGTTCAAAGTGCTGGGGTAGATACAGGGTGATCAGGTTGTCCCACGTGGGGCTCACAGTTTTAATCCCCATTTGACAGATGAGGTCACTGAGGCACAGAGAAGTTAAGTGACTTGCCCAAGGTCACACGGCTGACAAGTGGCGGAGCCGGGATACGAACCCATGACCTCTGACTCCCAAGCAAGGGCTCTTTCCACTGAGCCACGCTGCTTCAATCAGGTTTTCCCACGTGGGGCTCACAGTCTCAGTCCCCATTCAGATGAGGTAACTGAGGCACAGAGAAGTGAAGTGACTTGCCCAGGGTCACGCAGCAGACACGTGGAGGAGGAGCTGTAAAATCTCACCACTTCCTACAGGCCTCCTTGACGACAGGACTGACTCTGTCAAATGTGCTATTTCAGAAATTCTCTATTGTCTTTTTAAGCAAAATGAGAATTAAGGATGTGTCCTTCTCTAAGGAGACTGTACATTTCTCCCTACATAGGTCACCGATTAAAAATGGTTTTAGAAGACGATATTATAACAATTAAGTCATTAAGTCGGCATAAAAATACAATGGGATTTACTGAAATCAAGCATGGTTCAGGCAAAATCCCTAGATTCTCTATCGAGTTTGATCTTGCTCACAGAGGAATGGTTCGGCTCATCGCTATGAGTTGGTTTGAGTCATGGCCACGTCTCACAATTGAAGGGGAAGAAAAAAATCGAAGCGCGTTAGACTGACTTGAATTTTAATTCTAAACGGTATTTAAGCCTCGATTTCCTAATGGCACATAAAGAGCAGAATAACGAAGAGACCAGTGGAAAGAAATCGTCACCATCGCTACCACGATACTTTAGACGGGGGGAGGTGAATCACAGGGCTCCGTCTGCTCACGGATTCTAAAGCTATCAACATGTGAGAGGAATGAATGCTTGGGCCTTCGTTACCTAGCTCTGTTACCTATTGATATTGACATTGGAAATGAGGGAAAATATTGATAGCTAAGTCTCCGGGGGATAGGGTATGCAGATAGCCTGCTTTTAACCTCGCTCGGGCCTCTTATGGAAACAAAATTGGATTGTCTCTACAATTTTTTAAAATGGAAAATTTAACAAGCGCGAATCATTCTCATTTTTAGAGAAATGTTTTTGAATGCCATGTTCACCCTCAATATTATGAGTTGAGGGACATCCCGGTTTTTTTATTGGGATAATGGGATACGGTCATAGAAAACCCTGGCTTCAGTTAATTACAAAGATGTTTTTTGTCTCATTGCAATCCATGCGATGCCTTTCTTGTTTGATAGGATAATAACGTTGGCATTTGTTAAGCGCTTACTATGTGCAGAGTATTGTTCTAAGAGCTGGGGGGTGATACAGGATAATCAGGATGTCTCACGTGAGGCTCACAGTCTTAATCCCCATTTTCCAGATGAGGTAACTGAGGCCCAGAGAAGTGAAGTGACTTGCCCACAGTCACGCAGCTGGCAGGTGGAGGAGCTGGGATTCGAACCCATGACCTCTGACTCCCAAGCCTGTGCTCTTTCCACTGAACCACGCTGCTTCTCAATCTCAAAATCAGGATAGATTTACTGATTGATCATGGTATTCTACTATTATTATTATCAAGTGCCATCGAGTCCTCTCCCACTCATAGCGACTCTACGGATATATTTTCTCCAGAATGTTCAGTTTTCTGCCATAGGTATTCTACTAGCCTGAAAGTATTAGTAAACTCCTCCCCAACACATTCTCAGAGCATAGTTTCCCATCAGGTGAAACCTGGCACTTTTGTTAGTCAGTCAGTCAATCGTATTTAATAATAATAATTATTATTATTATGGTATTTGTTGAGTGCTTACTATTTGCCAAGCACTGTTCTAAGCACTGGGGTAAATACAAGGTAATCGGATTGTCCCACATGGGGCTCACAATCTCAACCCCCATTTTACAGATGAGGTCACTGAGGCACAGAGAAGTTAAGTGACTCACCCAAGGTCACTCAGCAGACAAGTGGCGAAATCAGGATTAGATCCCACAACCTCTGACTCCCAAGCCCGTACTCTTGCCACTAGACCATGCTGCTCTTCTAAGCATTTATTGAGCGCTCATTAAGTGCAGAGCACTGTACTAAGTGCTCGGGAGAGTACAGTGCAACTTTATAACAGACACATTCCCCGCCCACAACGTAAACAGCAGACAGGAAACTTGAATGTACCCAGTGTTTAGAACAGTGTTTGACACATAGTAAGCCTCTAACGGATGCCATTTAAAAAAAGGGATGAAGTTGATATTTAAGTAGGACCGCTCAGATGTACAGGTTGTCACCCATCCTCAAAACTAGGATGAGCTCCTCAAAATTAAAACGGCCAGCCCTACGGGCTCGGGGACTTTTGTGGGATATTGGAAACACCTCCCACCACCTCAAACTCAACATGTCCAAGACCGAGCTCCTTATCTTCCCTCCCAAACCCTGTCCTCTCCCAAACTTTCCCGTCACCGTGGACGGCCAACCACCTTTCCCGTCTCACAGGCCCGCGACCTTGGTGTCATCCTACCCGCCGTTCTCTCATTCACCCCACACATCTAATCCGTTACCAAATCCTGCTGGTCTCGCTTCCACAACATCGCCAAGATCCGCCCTTTCCTCTCCATCCAAGCCGCTATCATATTAGTATAATCCCCGATCCTGTCCCGACTGGATGACTGCATCAGCTTCCTTTCTGATCTCCCAAACTCCAGTCCATACTTCACTCCGCTGCCCAGATCACCTTTCTACAGAAACGTTCAGGGCACCCCCCTCTTTAAAAATCTCCAGGGACTGCCTGTATACCTCCTCACTCTTGCCTTCAAAGCTGTCCATCACCTGGGCCCCTCCTACCTCACCTCCCTTCTCTCCTCCTCCAGCCCAGCCCGCACACTACGCTCCGCTGCGGCCGCAAACCGTCTAACTGGGCCTCGTTCTCGTCTGTCGTGCCATCGACCCCCCCCGGTCCACGTCCTACCTCTGGCCTGGAATGCCCTCCCTCCTCAAATCCGCCAATCACTCTTCCCCCCTTCAAAGCCCTACTGAAAGCTCACCTCCTCCAAGGGGCCTTCCCAGACTAAGCCCCCTTTTCCTCAGTTCCCCCTCCCTTGTGCGTCACCTCTACTCGCTCCCTTTGCTCTTTGCCCCCTCTCCCGACCCGATAGCACTTATGTGGTATGTATATATATTTATTTATATATATACATATATGTGTGTGTATATATATATGTGTGTGTATATATATATATATAAGTGTGCATATATCTATAATTCTATTTACTTATATTGATGCCTGTTTCCTGGTTTTGATGTCTGTCTTCTCCCCTCTATACTGTAAGCCCGTTGTGGGCAGGGATTGTCTCTCTTGATTGCTATGTGGTACTTTCCAAGCCACATTCTCACGGTCGCATCAGGAGAGTTTCCAGTCCTCTACCAGTCTCGACTATGGGAGGGAGGGTTAAGCAGATGCCTGTCCATTCCATTCCTAGCTTGCCCAGTGGGTAACCAGTGGAAGGCCATCGGCTACTCATCTATGCTGGGCAGCAGCGGCATGGGAGAGAGTCGAGGGAGGAGACTCATTTACTGCGCGGAAGGAAGCAATCATTTCCATATTTTGACCAAGAAAACTCTATGGATTCGCTACCAGAAAACTGCAGATGGAAGTGGAGCGTTCTGGAAGAGATGTGTCCATGGAGTCACTGGTGGTCGGGTATGACTCGACAGCAAAAGATAACGACAACCTTCCAAGCGCCCAGTAAGTGCTCTGCACACAGTAAGCGCTCCAATAAATACGATTGAATGAATGAATATGCCTTGTGTCATGCTGGATAAACAAATAAAGTTTGGAGAGTACAACTTCCTGTCAGCAATTTTCTTTTAAGGAAATGAATTTAAGTGCTAGATAGCTATAAATTCCAAACGACCTGATTAAAGACCTATCATCCGTGAATTTACCTAAATCCCTCATGAGCCTTTTAACATTTCTACCTGAAGCCATAAAAATGGATCCAAACTCTTCTTGCACTAATCAGGATTTTCTGATATATATCAGTGTCTGTAACCCCTCACAGTCTTGTGAACTCGTTGTGAGCAGGAAATGTGTCCATCTGTTGTTATATTGCTATCTCCCAATTGATTGGTGCAGTGCTTTGCACACCGTAAGAGGTCAGTAAATACAACTGAATGAGTGAATAAATGAAAGATTGCACAGTGTCCTGAGATAACCAGTTCCATACCTTCTTGTCCTTACTACATGTCCTTTTTTTGTACGTTTGACTACCAATGGATGGCCCTCATGTTAATAATAATTATGGAATTTGTTAAGAGCTTACTATGTGCCAGTAAATGCTAAAGTGGATACAAGCAAATCGGGTCGGACACAGTCCCTGTGCCACGTGGAGCTCTCAGTCTCGATCTCCATTTGACAGAGAAGGGAAGTGAAGCCCAGAGAAGTAAGGTGTCTTGTCCAAGGTCACGCAGCAGACAAGTGGCAGAATCAAGATTAGAATTCATGACCTTCTGACTTCCAAGTCCATGCTTTGTCCACTAAGTCATGCTGCTTCACTTCTCTGGGCCTCATTTCTCTCATCTATTGAATGGGGATGAAGACTGTGAGCCCCATGTAGACCAGAGACCCCAGCGCTGCGAACAGGGCCTGGCACATAGTAAGCGCTTAACAATTACCACAAAAACAACACCAAAAAGCACTTGGATTAACACGGTAGCAGCTTGGATGGAGAGGAAAGGGCAGATGTTGGCGATGTTGTGAAGGTTGAACCGACAGGATTTAGTGACAATCTATCACAGGAATATCACAGGAACACAAAACCCTTGACCACTGAATGGTAAAAAAAAAAAAGTCCAAAATGACTCACTCATGTGTGAGAAAGAGACTAGAGTGGAAAGAGTAAATGATTAAAATCTCCAAAATCTGAAAGGCGAAAAAGGAAAAGAAAAAAAGAGAGACTCTCATGTGAGGTCCTTGGTGAATTCTTCCAGCCGAGGCTGGGGCTCTTGCCACATACATAAATACCTTTCAGCAAAAAGTGAGGTTAGTGTCTGCCATGAAGCCTGCCTTTTTTTAGATTCTGTAGCTTTCACACTGCTCCATAATTTCGAACCCTGCTACGACCTGTGAAAATTCCTGGAATCTACCATATAATTTTACTTGCAGGTAAAGGAGGTGACTTTTTTTTTTTAACACCTATTTTCCATTATTAGTATTCCGTCTCCTCTATGTCTGCACCTGAAACCAACCTAAATATTTTGTTAGAAGATGGTATTTAACAGGATACGAGTCACATATGAGTTTGGAAGAAAACATACATCTTCTAGTACTCCAGCCACAAAAAGTTTATCCAGGACCTGCTTCGGTCTTCCGCGGATATCTTTCGTAGCTTCGTGACGTGAAGGTTTCACCCCGGCTCTTTTTAGTGCCAATCCATCTGAAGTTTTCTATCACCGCATTTTTCAAACTCGGGATCGAGAATCAAAGAACTTGGGAAGAGTGTAAAGGAAAGTCCAGCCCTTAGTATAAGAGAGTGAGATTCTGTAGGCTACGCATTCAAAGGGACTCTTTATTCTCCCCGTCTACCTCTATCCCCACATCTCTCTGTGTCTCCCTGCCTCTCTCAACCTTCATTACCCTATTTATTTTATTAATGAGATGTACATCACCTTGATTCTATTTATTCGCTATTGTTTTAATGAGATGCTCTTCCCCTCGATTCTGTTTATTGCCATTGTTCTTGTCTGTCCGTCTCCCCCGATTAGACTGTAAGCCCGTCAAAGGGCAGGGACTGTCTCTATCTGTTGCCGATTTGTCCATTCCAAGCACTTAGTACAGTGCTCTGCGCATAGTAAGCGCTCAATAAATACTATCGAATGAATGAATGAACCTAGTTCCTTCAGGTGAAGAGTTACGGTCACTGAATTCCTTTCCGTCTGTCTCTGATTTTTCAATTTGATCCACAGATGGGGGAGAAAGAAAAGATGTGACAGGAGAAGAGAAAGAACCAATGGGGAGCCATCACAATTAGTCTGGTGATGATCGATCATCAGTCGTATTTATTAAGCGCTTACTGTGTGCAGAGCAATGTATTTAACGCTTGGGAGAGTACTATATAGCCGTATAAAAGATACATTCCCTGCCCACAACGAGCTTACGGTCTACAGGGGGAGACAGATATTAATACAGACAGAAATAAAATTACACATATGTACACAAACGCTGTGGAGCCGGGAGGGGAGATGAATAAAGGGAGCAAGTCAGGGCGATGCAGAAGGTAGTGGAAGAAAAGGAAAAGAGGGCTTAGTCTGGGAAGGCCTCTTGGAGGAGATATTCCTTTAATAAGGCTTTGAAGAGAGGAGAATAATCGTCTTTCGCATAGGAAGGGGGAAAGGCGTTCCTGGCCAGAGGCAGGCTGTGGGCGAGAAGTCGGCGGTGAGGTAGACGAGATGGGGGAACGGTGAGGAGTCAGAGAATGGCCCTGAACTCCTTTCCATCTGTCTCTGATTTTTCAATTCGATCCACAGCTTGGGGGAGAAAGGGGTAGGAGAAGAGAAAGAAGGTGATGGAGAGCCATCACGATTAGCCTTGAGTGAAAATCAATCATTGCGTGCTTACTGTGTGCACAGGTACTAAGCCCGTGAAAGAGCACAACATAGCAGAGTCAGTAGACCCACTCCCTGCCCACAGTTGAGTTTATAGTCTAGAGGATGAGACTTAGAGTAATGATTAGAGCATTTGCTAAGCGCTGACTATGTGTCAAGTACAGTTTTAAGCCCTGGAGCAATCCACCAATAAAGAGAACCTCTGAACAGACTGAAAAAACTCAAAAACAACAAAAAAATCCAGAAAAGGAACAAACAGGCAACTTGATTCAAAGCAGGAGCAAATATTCCAGAATCCTATTATCCCACCTGAATCTGAAACCTGGAGGGCCAACCTAACCAGCAGGTGATCCCAATCAATCAATCAGCATTATTGAGCACTTACTTTGTGCATTTATTGTGCTTACTATGTGCAGAGCACTGTACTAAGCGCTTGGGAGAGCACAATACAATGGAATTAGCGGACAGGTTCCCTGCCCGTAACGAGCTTACAGTCTAGAGGAGGACGATGAGGATAATAATAATAATAATAATAATGATAGAGAAGCAGCGTGGCTCAGTGGAAAGAGCCTGGACTTGGGAGGCAGAGGTTATGGGTTCTAATTCTTACTTCTCCACCTGTCAGCTGTGTGACTTTGGACAAGGCACTTAACTTCTCTGTGTCTCAGTTACCTCATCTGGAAAATGTGGACGAAGACCGTGAGCCCCACGTGGGACAACCTGATGACCTTGTATCCCTCCCAGCACTTAGAACATTGCTTTGCACACAGTAAGCGCTTAACAAATACCATCATCACTATTATTATAATTCATTACAACATTTGTTAAGTGCTGAATATGCATCAAGCACTGTTTTAAGCAGTGGAGCAATCCACCAATAAAGAGAACTTAATAATGTTAATAATGTTCATTCATTCATTCAATAGTATTTATTGAGCGCTTACTATGTGCAGAGCACTGTACTAAGCGCTTGGGATGAACAGGTCGGCAACAGATAGAGACAGTCCCTGCCGTTTGACGGGCTTACAGTCTAATCGGGGGAGACAGGCAGACAAGAACAATGGCAATAAATACAGTCAAGGGGAAGAACATCTCATAAAAACAATGGCAACTAAATAGAATCAAGGTGATGTACAATTCATTAACAAAATAAATAGGGTAACGAAAATATATACAGTCGAGCGGACGGGTACGGTGCTGTGGGGAGGGGAAGGGAGAGGTGGAGGAGCAGAGGGAAAAGGGGAAAATGAGGCTTTAGCTGCGGAGAGGTAAAGGGGGGATGGCAGAGGGAGTAGAGGGGGAAGAGGAGCTCAGTCTGGGAAGGCCTCTTGGAGGAGGTGATTTTTAAGTAGGTTTTTGAAGAGGGAAAGAGAATCAGTTTGGCGGAGGTGAGGAGGGAGGGCGTTCCGGGACCGCGGGGGGACGTGACCCGGGGGTCGACGGCGGGATAGGCAAGACCGAGGGACGGCGAGGAGGTGGGCGGCGGAGGAGCGGAGCGTGCGGGGTGGGCGGTGGAAAGAGAGAAGGGAGGAGAGGTAGGAAGGGGCGAGGTGACGGAGAGCCTCGAAGCCTAGAGTGAGGAGTTTTTGTTTGGAGCGGAGGTCGATAGGCAACCACTGGAGTTGTTTAAGAAGGGGAGTGACATGCCCAGATCGTTTCTGCGGGAAGATGAGCCGGGCGGCGGAGTGAAGAATAGACCGGAGCGGGGCGAGAGAGGAGGAAGGGAGGTCAGAGAGAAGGCTGACACGGTAGTCTAGCCGGGATATAACGAGAGCCCGTAATAGTAAGGTAGCCGTCTGGGTGGAGAGGAAAGGGCGGATCTTGGCGATATTGTAGAGGTGAAACCGGCAGGTCTCGGTAACGGATAGGATGTGTGGGGTGAACGAGAGGGACGAGTCAAGGATGACACCGAGATTGCGGGCCTGCGGGACGGGAAGGATGGTCGTGCCATCCACGGTGATGGAGAAGTCTGGGAGCGGACCGGGCTTGGGAGGGAAGATGAGGAGCTCAGTCTTGCTCATGTTGAGTTTTAGGTGGCGGGCCGACATCCAGGTGGAGACGTCCCGGAGGCGGGAGGAGATGCGAGCCCGAAGGGAGGGGGAGAGGACGGGGGCAGAGATGTAGATCCGCGTGTCATCTGCGTAGAGATGGTAGTCGAAGCCGTGAGAGCGGATGAGTTCACCGAGGGAGTGAGTGTAGATGGAGAACGGAAGAGGGCCGAGAACTGACCCTTGAGGAACTCCGACGGTTAAAGGATGGGAGGGGGAGGAGGCTCCGGCGTAGGAGACCGAGAATGATCGGCCAGAGAGGTAAGAGGAGAACCGGGAGAGGACAGAGTCCGTGAAGCCGAGGTGAGATAATGTTGGTATTTGTTAAGCGCTTACTATGTGCCGAGCACTGTTCTAAGCGCTGGGGTAGATACAGGGTAAACAGGTGGTCCCACGTGGGGCTCACAGTCTTAATCCCCATTTTACAGATGAGGGAACTGAGGCACAGAGAAGTTAAGTGACTTGCTCAGAGTCACACAGCTGACAAGCGACAGAGCCGGGAATCTGAACCCCCGACCTCTGGCTCCCAAGCCCGTGCTCTTTCCACCGAGCCACGGTGCTTCTGAACAGGCCAAAAACAGCCAAAACCCAAAACCAACAAAAACCCTAGAAAGGGCACAAACAGGCAGCTTGACTCACAACAGCAAATATTCCCGAATTTTATTGCCCCACCTTAACTTGAAATCTGGAGTGCCATCCTGATTGGCAGGTGATCTCAATCAATCAGCGGTATTCACTGAGGGTTTCCAGAGCACTGTGCTAAGCGCTTGAGAGTGTACAATCCAACAGAATCAGCGGACAAGTTCCCTGCCCATAACGAGTTTCCAGGCTGTGGCCTAGTCTTGCCCAGCCTACACGGAGCTTTCAGTCTAGAGGTGGGGACGGACATTAACAGAAATAAATAAGTGACAGATAATGGACATAAGTGCTGTGGGGCTGGGAACCGGGGATGAATAAAGGGAGCAAGTCGCGGTGATGCGGGAGGAAGTGGGAGAAGAGGAAAGGAGGGCTTAGTCGCACAGCCTGGGGCTCCACAGCTAAACCCCAAGGAGAGCATCAGATTCCATGAAATTAAAACGGGCCTGTTCTCGGGTGGCTAAGCTTGCTCCAGTGTTGTCTTTCCTTCTTGATGAGAATTTCCCTAAAAAGTAGATCTGCCCCCTAAAGCTCCCCCAAATTCTCACTTCCTGGTCTCTAAAATACTGCAAAATTGCACTGACTGAGCATTTACAGTGTGCTTGAGAGTACAACAGAGTTGGTGGATGCATTCCCCGCCCACAGTGAGCTTACAGTCTAGAGAGGGAGACAGACATTTAGGGGAATGGAGCGCTTGGTTGGGGATGTGATGTTGACGAGGCACCTAATGAAAATATCAAAACGCCCTCATCCACACACCTACACGACCAATGGCCATGTTAATAATTGTGGTATTTGTTAAGCACTTACCATGTGTCAGGCACTGTACTAAGTGCTGCGGTGGATAAAATAATAATAATAACGGTGGTATTGTTAAGCGCTATGTGCCAAACACTGTTCTAAGTGCTGGGGGGGATACAAGGCCATCAGGTTGTCCGGCATGGGGCTCACAGTTTTAATCCCTATTTTATGAGGTAACTGAGGCACAGAGAAGTTAAGAGACTTGCCCAAAGTCACACAGCTGGCAAGCAGCGGAGCCGGGATTAGAACCCATGACCTCTGACTCCCAAGCGCGGGTTCTTTCCACTGAGCCATGCTGCTTCTCTACTGAGCCACGCTGCTACAAGCAAATCGGACTGGACAGGGTCTGCCCAGCACGGATTCCCCGAAACGGCTCACAGCTCACGCATCTCCCCTCTGGGAGTCGGAAGGTCATGAGTTCTAATCCGGACTCCGCCACTTATCTGCCGTGTGACCTTGGGCAAATCACTTCACTTCTCATTACCTCATCTGTAAAATGAGGATTAAGACTGTGAGCCCTAGGTGGGACAGGGACTGTATCCAACCTGATTATCTTGTATCTACCCCAGTGCTTAGAACCGTGCGTGGCGCAGAGTGAGAGCTTAGCAAGTACTATAATAATCATTATTATCACTATGACTCAAAAATATGTGTAGGGGAAGCTACGTTAGGTGAGAAGTGGCGGTGAGGGGCCAGAGTTCAACACGGAAGCCGGTCACCTAAATAGATTTCAGCATCAAAGGACATTTTGTCCACAATTTGATGTGAACTGGAGATGCCATAAGTCATCCCCAAGATACAGGTCAAATTATTATTATCAAATTCTTCTTCTAATTATGGTATTTGTTAAGCGCTTACTATGGGCCAGGCACTGTGCTAAGCACTGGGGTGGATACAAGCAAATTGAGCCCGGGCTCTATCCACTACTCTGTGCTGCTTCTGTAATGGAAATGATGATGATCCTGAACTATTTTGGGCGTCGTCAGGAGGGTGCAATAGTCAGGGAAGACTGGAAGCTCATTGTGGGCAGGAAATATGTCCGTCTATTGTTATATGGTACTCTCCCAAGCGCTTAGTTCAGTGCTGTGCACACAGTGAGTGTTCAATAAATATAATTGAATGAATGAATGACTAAGCTTTTTTTCTGGTTTCTTTCTGGACCGATGGCTTTATCCTCCTTATTTTTAACACTGTTTGAATCACGTACACCTCATTTGTCCAAAATGGCTGAAAGTGAATCCAGTAATTTTGGCTCCATTACTCTCAAACCGCAGTCAACATTGAGTTCTGGGTCATCTTGTGAAGAAACTGTGGGTGGAGAGAGGAACATGGGGAGAGAAAAAGATGCAAAAAAGAAACAAAAGAAAAAAAAAGCCACCAGAGAAATGTGTACTGTTGAGAGACCAAAAAATACAGCCAATGGTAATGATTATTGAAATTGTTTTACTAGCTTTCGGGGGGGGAATTTTCAATTGCTTTCAGGTTGGGCTCTTCGTTTTAGCATCACTAAGATGATCTCTGAGTGGGAATGATATCATGAATACCGTATGGGCTCATTTTTTGAAAAACCATCTGCTATGAAATAAACTACCCAAAAATCTAATGGCAATGGCAGCCCCACCCGATTACTAATTCATTGGTAAATGAAAAGAAAACATATTCCCATGTAATTACTTGTTCTTTTCCATGTGTTTGCAAACACGAGGCTTTTTCGCAGCATGGTTGATTTGATTTACACGATCCAAGGCCCGAGGAGGGATATCATCCAAAAAGTGATCGTCGAAGTATTTTTTTCTTACAATTCTGTGTTGAGGTTTGCGTACTATATCTCCTTAAAATTTCAAAATAAAATTATTATGCGAAGATGACCCAGGTAATACTTTGTTAGAAAGTGGGGTGACAGGCAAAGCGGGGTGTAAACTCGTGGTGGGCAGAGAACGTGTTTACCGATCTCTATGACATTGTACGCTCCCAAATGCTTAGTACAGTGCTCTGCACACAGTAGGCGCTCAATAAATATGATTGGCTACAAAACAGGCCCGGCTGAAGAAATGCAAGAAAGAAAGCAGAATATACACTCATTGTACATTGTATATACACTCCGTATTGAAGACCCATCTCGTCCAAGGAACCTTCCCCGACTAAGCCCTCATCTCCTCTTCTCCCACTCCCTTCTGCGCTGCTCTGACTTGCTCCTTCATTCACCCTCCCTCCATCCCCACAGCATGTATATATCTCTATATATCTGTAATTCATTTATTTGTTCATCTATTTATTTATATTAACGTCCGTCTCCCCCTTTAAAACGTGAGCTCGCTGTGGGCAGGAATGTGTCTGTCGGTTGTTATATTGTAACAAGTGCTTAGTAATTGCAATGGATTGTTTTATAGTTTTAGCAGTTCACTTAGAGAAACAGCATGGCTCAGTGGAAAGAGCCCGGGCTTGGGAGTCAGAGGTCACGCGTTCGAATCCCGGCCCTGCCACTTGTCAGCTGTGTGACTGTGGGCAAGTCACTTCACTTCTCTGTGCCTCAGTTCCCTCATCTGTAAAATGGGGATTAAGACCGTGAGCCCCAGGTGGGACCACCTGATGACCCTGCATCTACCCCAGCGCTTAGAACAGTGCTCTGCACATAGTAAGCGCTTAACAAATACCAACATTATTGGTACAGTGCTTTGCACGCAGTAAGCACTCAATAAATACGACTGAACGAATGAATTTTGGGCAGGGGAATGTTTTTACCAACTCTGTGGTAATGTACTCTCCCAAGGGCTTAGTACAGTACTCATTCATTCATTCACTGTGCATACAATAAGCTCTCAATCAATATCGTTGATGATAATCCTCTCTCAGTCATACTTATTGAGTGCTTTCTATGTGCAGAGCACTGTACTAAGCGTTTGGGAGAGTACAATACAACAGAATTAGCAGACTCGTTCCCTAGGCTGGAGAATCTCTGTAGACAGGAAATGTGTTTACCAATTTTATTTTAAGTGGCATTTTTTAAATGCTTACTATGTGCCAGGCACTGTACTAAGACTGGGGTAGATATAAGCTAATCAGCTTGCACGCAGTGGATGTCCCCATTTTACAGATAAAGTAAGTGAAGTGACTTGCCCAAGATCACACAACAGCCAAGTGATGGAGTCAGGATTGCGACTCTGTTGTACTGAACTCTCCCAAGGACTTAGTACGGTGCTCTGCACATAGTAAGTGCTCACTAAAGACCAGTGACGGATAGATCATCTGCGGGGGGAAACTGGCTCCTCTGCTAATACTGGGAAAGGCCTCCCTCCTCCAGAGGCTTGGAGCCTCAGGGAGAACGTGGAGAAAGGGTTGAACTTGCCGAAAAAGTCACATTCGCATCTTTCCGCGCTGCTGTCCTGGGTCCTTCTGATCAGTCCCTGGTCTAGACCGGACTAGAAGTGTCCTAATACTAGTACTAATAATATTTATGAAGCACTTGTTGTTTGAACAGCAGACTGGTAAATGCTGGAAGAGACTATACAGGAGTGAATGAAACGATCCCTGTCTCTAAAGGTGGAGGGGAGTGAGGAGAGGAGAAGCAGGATGGTATAGTGGCCAGAGCACGAGACTGGAAGGCAGAAGGTCACGGGTTCTAATCCCGGACTCTGGCATTTCTCTGCTGTTGGACCTTTCGCCCGTCACTTCACTTCTCCGTGCCTCAGTCACCTCATCTGCAAAATGGGGTTTGAGACTGTGAGCCCCACGTGGGAGAGAGACTGTGTCCAGCTAGTTTTGTCTGTCTCCACCCCAGCGCTTCACACAGTGCCTGGCACAGAGAAGCGCTTAACAAATGTCACTATTATTATCATCATTATTATTAATCTACGAGTTCCACGGTATAACTATTTCTCTCTTCTTAAGTTAGACAGTCAGTCGGTCGAATTTACTGTGCGCTTACCGCGTGCAGGCTAACCTCAAGGAGAATACAATACAACAATGCGTGTCCGTGCCCACAGCGAGCTTACAGTCTAGAGAGGGAGGCGGACAATGAATGTAAACAAATTACAGATGTGCACATAAGCGCTGTCGGGCAGGGAGGGACGATGAATAAAGGGAGCAAGTCAGGGTGACACGGGAGGGAGTGGCAGAAGGGGAAAGGAGGGCTTAGTCAGGGAAGGCCTCTTGGAGGAGGTGGGCTTCAAATAATAGTCTGAAGCTGAGGGAGAGTCATTGACCGGAGGATTATGAGGAGGGAGGGTGTTCCAGGTGAGCGGGAAAGAGGGAAAGGGAAACTAGGGTGAGCTAAATTGGGGTTATTATTAGGGTCATTTTTAATCTAAACCCTTTTTCCTGTCACATCCCACAGGCCTCTAGACTGTCAGTTCTCTTCTAGATCGTAGGCTTCTCGAGATTATAAACTCCTGTGGGAAGGCAACATGTCTACCTACTCTACTGTATACTATCCTCTCAAGCACTTAGCACAGTGCTCTGCACACAGGAAGTGCTAGGCTGTAAGCTCGTTGTGGGCAGGGAATCTTTCTGTTTATTGTTGCACTGTACTCTCCGAAGCGCTTAGTACAGGGATCTGCACACAGTAAGCGCTCGATAATGAATATTGAGCTGAATGAATAAATGTTGTTGATTGATTGATATCACAAAGCCTTAAGGCGGCCCTGGTGATAGGATTCAGGCACAATATCATTGTAAGCAGCGTGGCTCAGTGGAAAGAGCCCGGGCTTGGGAGTCAGAGGTCATGGGTTCGAAACCCGGCTCTGCCACTTGTCAGCCGTGTGACTGTGGGCAAGTCACTTCACTTCTCTGTGCCTCAGTGACCTCATCTGTAAAATGGGGATCAAGACTGTGAGCCTCATGAGGGACAACCTGATGACCCCGTATCTACTCTAGCGCGTAGAACAGTGCTCTGCACATAGTAAGCGCTGAACAAATACCAACATTATTACAGTACAATCCCTTCCCCAAACGAGTTTACTGTCTACAGAGGAGTTTAAGAGAATCTGACATCATTCTTAATTGGCTCCATGAAAACAGTGTGTTCAGCGAAAGAGAGCCTAAAGTACAGCTCCCAAGAGCTAAAAATTTGACCCAAACAATATCAATGATAATAAATGATTAAACACGCAAATTACACAATCAAATAGCAATGGGAGGCAGAGGAGGAATCTATTAAGGAAACCGAGAAGGCGCAGCCCACGAGGTAGGAGGATGCTGATATTTTCTCTCGAGTATTACAACAGCATTAGGTCTGATTTCCTGCTCACTCTGTGGGTCATGGTACAGTCAAAAATGAAAGAAAAGAAACCATGGCACCGTCATCCTAAATGTTATTTGAAGTGAAATCATATTCTCTAAATTAAACCATTTTATTTGTGACTTTTTAATCAGAGTCAGAATATTGTTGACAAAAAGAGTGGAATGAAGCCACTGAAATAAACAAGTTCTAAAATCATTTCCTAAAAAAAAAAAAGAAAGGCAAATCCCATCAAAGTTTGCAAAGAACTGTGAATTTGTTTTTGAAGAATGAAACACACACACGCACACACAAAATAAAGCTACGAAAAATCAGGCCTCACCAGGGTAAAAAAGGGAGGGCTAGTCAATGTTTTAGAAAGGGTTCGTGATTGAGAATTGCAATTATGCATTTTTTCCCTGGCAAGAAGGCTGAAATCATTTTGGAAAAAGGTTGTGTGGTAAATCAAAGTAATAACAGAGGGGAACAACTCACACTTTAAACTGAATCATCTAATTCTGTCATCCCACTTAGACAAAACGCAAAAAGTTATATCAAGTAAATAAACCTATCAATCCCAAGAACTCGGTTTCTACTTTAGGATTTCAAAGTCCACTATTATACAAACATGAACCATAAACCTCATTTCTTTCCAAAAGAAGCCGCACATTTTATTTGCTGACAAGTGTCAGTCCTTCCGGGTCTTAGTAAGTGCCAGGTTTCTTAAATCTCACGGCTATAACTTCTTGATCTTCCTCTGAAGGAAAGGAGAGGGAGATACAGATAAAAGAAAATGTTGAGACTAAATGAGCACTGAAGAGAGAAAAAACGGAGACATGGAAAGAGAAGGTAGAGCAAGGGAAAACGGGAGAAAACGAAGGAGAGAGAAGGAAAAGAAGAGGCAGGAATAGGAGTGAGGGGATGAAGAAAGGAAAAAGAAAGGAGAAAGAGAACATGAATTTTCCTTTAACTTCTAATTCTTGTGGATGGGACTGAAAAGACTGACAACCACCATTCCTGTCCATAAAGTTTAGAGGAATTCCTCGGCAGCAACCGAATCATTTACTAGCATTTGCGAATCATTTGCCAGCGGCAGTATCTACAGCTGTCTCCTAAGTTGTCTCTTAAGCAATCAATCAATCAAAGGTATTTATTGAACACTTACTGTACTGTACTGAGCACTTAGGAAGAGTACAACAGAACTAATAATAATTATGGCATATTTTAAGCCCTTTCTATATGCAGGCACTGTAGTTACCTCATCTGTAAAATGGGGATTAACTGTGAGCCTCATGTGGGACAACCTGATTCCCCCGTATCTCCCCCAGCGCTTAGAACGGTGCTCTGCACATAGTAAGCGCTTAACAAATACCGATATTATTATTATTACCACGATCCCGGCCCACATGGAAACATTCATTCAGACTTCCATTCCTTCATTCAATCATATTTATCTATTGAGTACTTATTGTGTGCAAAGCGCTGTACTAAGTGCTTGGGAGAGTACGATATAACAACAAACCGACACATTCCTGCCCACAACAAGCTCACAGTCCAGAGGGGGAGAGGGCTCCGCCGCTTGTCAGCTGTGTGACTTTGGACAAGTCACTTAACCTCTCTGTGCCTCAGTTACCCCGTCTGTAAAATGGGGATTAAAACTGTGAGCCCCGCGTGGGACAACCTCATCACCGTGTATCCCCCAGCGCTTCATACAGTGCCTTGCACATAGTAAATGCTTAACCAATACCACCACCATCATCATCATAAATAGACAAATGAATAAGTGACAGATAAATACAGATATATATCATACGTGCTGTGGAGATGGGATGGAGGTTGAATGAAGGAGCAAGTCCGAGCGGCACAGCAGGGAGTGGGAGAGGAGGAGAGGAGGGCTTAGTCAGGGAAGGCTTCTTGGAGGAGATGGGCCTGCAATAAGGCTTTAAAGGTAGGGGACAGCAATTTTCCGTCTGATATGAGGAGGGAAGGCGTTGCCGGCCAGAGGTAGGATGTGGAAAGCGTTCCTGGCCAGCGGTAGGATGTGGACCAGAGGTCGGCGGCGAGATAGATGAGACTGAGGTAGAGTGAGAAGGTTAGCATTAGAAGACCGAAGCGTGCGGGCTGGGTTGGAGTAGGAGAGAAGCGAGGTGAGGTAGGAAGGGGTGAGGTGATGGAGAGCTTTAAAGCCAATGGTGAGGAGGTGGATGCGCAACCACTGGAGTTTCTTGAAGAGTGGAGAAACGCTAACTGAACTGACATTAAAATGAATTACAGATAATGGAAATGGGAGAGGGTTGGACTCTGGGCAGATGTGCTGTGAGTAGAGTGAATATCAAGTGCTTCAGGGGGTGCAAACCCAAGCGCACAGGATCATTCATTCCTTCAGTCACATTTCTTGAGCGCTTACTGTGTGCAGAGCACTGTTCTAAGCGCTTAGGAGAGTACAATACAACAATAAACAGAAGCATTCCCTGTTCCCAGTGAGCTTCCAGGTGACACAGATGGTTGGGCGAAGAGAAGGGAAGATAAATAGGACAGATGAGGGGTTAGTCATGGAGGGCTTCTTGGAGGAGATGTGATTTGAATAAGGCATTGAAGAGAGCAGGGGTCTGTCAGAAAAGGAGAGGGAATTTCAGGCCACAGGGAGGAAGTGGGAAAGGGGTGAGCAGTGAGACAGACAAGATCAAAGTACAATAACTACAATAACAACTACGATATTTGTTACGCTCTTACTATGAGCCAGGGACTGTATTAAGCACTGGAGTGGATAAAAGCAAATCGGGTTGGACACAGCCCCTGTCCCACCTAGGGCTCACAGTCTCCATCCCCGTTTTTACAGATGAGGTTACTGAGGCCCAGAGAAGTGAAGGGACTTGCCTGAGGTCACACGGCAGACACGGGGCAGAGCCGGGATTAGAATCCAGGTCCTTCTGACTCCCGGGCCCGGGATCTATTCTCTAAGCCACGCTGCTTCTCAAGAAAGTACAGAAAGTATGTTGGTGTTGGTGTTACGGGTGTTAGAGGAGCAAAAACTGTGATGGGGGCTGTGGTAGATCAGCAAGATGAGGTAGGAGGGGGACGACAAGACTTCTCGATCTTCCTGCACCCTGTGTTTCAGGAGTAAAGCTCTTGTTCTGCCTGTGAGTACCACGCTGGTTTACCGGTTGTGACTGACAGTCTGGGAGCACCATGTGGGACAGGGACTGGATCCAACCTCTTTATCTTGTATGTACCCCCGCGCTTAGTACATAACTAATGCTAGATTGTGAGCTAATCGTGGGCCGGGAACATAACCTCTGCCGTTTTCCCCAAGCCTTTCTTGGGGGTGTCCCTTTACCCTATCGCTACGACTTCGTTAAATGTTCTAAACGTCTTCCTTTGTCCTTAGAAGTAAGCGAATCAAAGACCGAACCTAAATTTTTGCACTCTCGGTACATCAAAATGTCAATGAAGCATTTGTTTTTTAATTCAGTTGCTATAATGGCTAAGATGAAAACAGCAGGCTTTTAACAAAGTCGAGTTAGAGTGAACACGAATTCAAGGAAGTCACTGAAGCTCCTTTGCAGCCACCACCTATTTTTTTTTTTTTTAACAGAGCTGTAATGTAACTCTAGGAAAGTTTCCCTCCTGTCTCCCTCCCTTTACCTTCTGAATACACAGGAAGATGTAGTTCAGCGTACTCTCCCGAGCACTTAGTGCAGCGCTCTGCACCCAGGAAGCACTCAATAGATATCACTGATGGATTGATTTGAAGAGTTAAAAAGCAAACAAAAAAAGAGATACCTGTTCCCCAAGAAACCTTGCCCCAAACAAACCCCAGCAAGGGCAATGCTTTCCCAAGGACTTCGTTGTGGTTAGGGAATCATCCTATTGTTGTATTGTTCCTTCCCAAGCGCTTAGTACAGCTTAATAAATGACTGAATGGAGTGCTCCACACACAGTAAGTGCTTGAGCAATACATTTGATTGATTAACATATACCACAATTATTACTGAGTTCTCTGCTCTATCCGATCACTGAAGGTGGTATTTCATTCCTTTTTTTTTTTTAAATATCTATTCTGGCCTCTCTACTTTGGTTTGCCACACTTCAGCTTATCATATGAAAGTTGCCAGGTCACCTAGCGATCAGTCTCTCTCCCCCCGGGATCCCACCCGGTGAAGTTGAGCGGCAAACGGCACTGCCGAAACGTTGGTTGACTATTCCAGGATCCGACTGCTGGTCATCTGCTTCGTCATGTGCTGTTAAGGCCTGCGGGGAAGCAGTGTGGCCTAGCAGATGGAGCGCCGTTTGGGGAGTCAAAAGGACCTGGGTTCTCATCCTGGCTCCGCCCCTCGTCTGCTGCGTGAACTTGGGCAAACGCTTCACTTCTCTGGGCCTAAGTTTACCCCATCTGTAAAACAATGGGGATAGAGACTGTGAACCCTTTGTGGGACAGGGACTGTATTCAGTGGGATTAACTTGTGCTTAGTTCAGTGCTTAGCTCAGTGGCTGGCACACAGTAAGCGCTTAATAAATACTATAAGAAAGATGAGTTATAAGTGACGTTAACGGAGCTACTCGAGAAATCAAGGCATCCAAGTCCCTTGGGGACAGAGACCATATCGTGGCTCGGTGGAAAGAGCCTGGGCTGCGGAGTCAGAGGTCATGGGTTCGACTCCCGGCTCTGCCACTTGTCAGCTGTGTGACCTTGGGCGAGTCACTTCACTTCTCTGGGCCTCAGTTACCTCATCTGTAAAATGGGGATTAACCGTGAGCCTCACGTGGGACACCCTGATTACCCTGTATCTCCCCCAGCGCTTAGAACAGTGCTCTGCACATAGTAAGCGCTTAACAAATACCAACATTATTATTATTATTATTATTATTATCTTTTCATTCTGGTGCACTCTCCCAAGCATTTAATAGAATCTTGATTCTATTTACCGTGATTAAATTGTCTTGTTTTTGTCCGTCCGTCTCCCCCGATCAGACTGTGAACCCGTCACTGGGCAGGGACTGTCTCTATCTGTGGCCGAATTGTCCATTCCAAGTGCTTAGTACAGTGCTCTGCACATAGTAAGCGCTCGATAAATACTATTGAACGAATGAATGAATTCAATACACCGCTCTCCACTCAGTAGGTGCTCAGTAAATATCCTTAATACTGATGATCACTTCAGAACTGGGCCAAAATCCCAATTCTAAGAGAAGGTTGGAAACTACCACACCTCTGTACACGTGAGAAGCAGCATGGCCTAGTGGAGACAGCATTGACCTGGGAGTCAGAAGGGCCTGGGTTCTAATTCCAGCTTCGCCACTTGTCTGCAGTGTGACCTTGGGCAAGTCACTTAATTTCTCTGTGCTTCACTTACCTCATCTGGAAAATGGGGATTAAGACTGGGAGCCCCATGTGGGACAGGGACTGTGTCCAACCTAATTAACCTGGATCTACCCCAGCGTTTAATACAGTTCCTGGAACGTAGTAAGTACTTGACAAATAGCATTTTTATAAAAAAAAAAAAGAACATGCAGTTTGGTGTTGAGTTTGGGGTGAATTGTAATACTATAAACAAACTCTGTCAATCTCCCAGAGACTGTGGTGGCCTTCTCGATACCATTTTTTACTTCTTCATCTACCCGTGCATTATCACGGGGCATTGCCCGGGTGAACGAATTAGGTGTCCCGATTCAGCCGGGCTGCCGGTGAAAATCTGGGAGAGCGCGCGAGGTTTTCCTGGTGCAGGCTGGGGCATGAGCTAAATCTTCCTTGGGCTTGTCCTCATGATAGATCCTTGAATCATCTTTGAAAGAAAGTGAGTTTACAGAAAATGTCACAACGACTTTCAGCCCCACCCCAGAAGATCACTTTCGTGGCTCGTATTATTTCGGCACCACTCAAATTAGGAGGAATTCTGCTTTAGAAAAGGAAAAGTGAACTCCGAAAGACTCTGAAAGGCCTAGCCTATTATTCTGTGACCTAGACTTTTGCCCTTTGCAACTCCATGGGAACATATTTGAAGCAGCACGCAAAAAACACCAGGAAGGAGAATAATAACCCTTAGCGTCGGAGCGGTTCAAGTCCCGAAACGTGGGTGGTAACCTAGGTAGTACAAGTCAATTTATGAAGTAAACAGGGCCATCTGAAACAAAGCGTTTTCGCATGAGACGGCCTGGGATCTGGATCCCGTTAAGTGTTCACGCTGGACCGGATTCTCCCCCAGAATAAGCAAACTCTCATAACCGAGAGGCGAAACAATGGGAAACAGCATTTGGGAGGAGTGAACCTCTCCAGCAAAGGCTTATCCTGAGAGTTCCCGAAACAATCCACAATCACCGATACAGCTGCCGATAAAGCCGTCCAAGGCAACCGCCTAATAGACTGCTGTTCCTTCCGGGCGGGGGAGAGACGGCTGAACGGTCTGACATCTGTCCTCTCTTGCTGCCAAGTTAGCGCAACTCGGTGTGCGCTCACAGGTGGTGACCTTGCTGGCCGCGGAAGCCAGAGGGCGGAGACACAAGGGCCTCGCATAATAATGATAACGTTCAGCCCTTGCTAAGTGCCGAACACTGTTGCAAGCACTGGGGTAGATACGGGTTAATCGGGTTGGACCCAATCCCTGTCTCATATGGAGTTCACACTCTTAACCCCTTGAGTCTATTTATTGCTACTGTTCTCGTCTGTCCGTCTCCCCCGATTAGACCGTAAGCCCGTCACAGGGCAGGGACTGTCTCCATCTGTTACCGATTTGTTCATTCCAAGCGCTTAGTACAGTGTTCTGCACATAGTGAGCGCTCAATAAATACTACAGAATGAATGAACCCCCATTTTCCAGTTGAGGTAACTGAAGCCCAGAGAAGTGAAGTGACTCATCTAAGGTCACCCAGCAGACAAGGGGTGGAGTCATGATTAGAACTCACAACCTCCTGACTCCCAGGCCCATGCTCTATCTACTAAGCCATGAGAGAAGCAGCGTGGCTCAGTGGAAAGAGCCCGGGCTTGGGAGTCAGAGGTCATGGGTTCCAATCCCGGCTCTGCCGCTTGCCAGCTGTGCGACTGTAGGCAAGTCACTTAACTTCTCTGTGCCTCAGTTCCCTCATCTGTAAAGTGGGGATGAAAACTTTGAGCCCCACGTGGGACAACCTGATCACCTTGTATCCCCCCAGGGCTTAGAACAGTGCTTGGCACATAGTAAGCGCTTAACAAATACCACCATTATTATTATTATTATTATTATTATTAACAGGAGGTGTTCCTAGATTCAGGTTACATGAAACTCCACTGAACGGTGACTTCCTGCAAGTACCTCATGAAAACCTTTTCTTCCATTTTGCAGATTAACAGGTACACCACAGGAAGAGGAGTTAGAGAATCAGTAAAACATCGTGTCAGATTCATTCATGGCCCTTAATAGGCCATAAACCCTTCTTCCACCCTGCTAATAAATAATAAAAATAATGCTAATTATGGCACTTGTTAAGCACTTACTATGTGCCAAGCACTGTTTTAAGAGCTGGGGTAAATAATGTCCCGCCGTCGACCCCTGGCCCATGTCCTACCTCTGGCCTGGAATACCCTCCTTCCTCACATTCGCCAAATTAGTTCTCTTCCCCCCTTCAAAGCCCTAGTGAGAGCTCACCTCCTCCAGGAGGCCTTCCCAGACTGAGCCCCCCTTTTTTCCTCAGCTCCTCCTCCCATCGCCATCGCCCCGACTCGCTCCCTTTTCCTCTGCCCCCTTCCCTCCGCCCCACAGCACTTGTGTGTATATGTACATATCTATAATTGTATTTATAATTCATGTCTGTTTACTCACTTTGATGTGTAAATAGCCATAATTCTATTTATTTATATTGATGCTATGTGGCCTATTTATTTGTTTTGTTGTCTGCCTCCCCACTTCGAGACTGTGAGCCAGTTCTGGGCAGGGATTGCCTCTCTTTGTTGCTGAATTGTACTTTCCAAGCACTTACTACAGTGCTCTGCACACAGTAAGCGCTCAATAAATACGACTGAATGAATAATAATGAGTGTGGTATTTGTTAAGCGCTTACTGTGTGCCAGGCACTGTACTAAGCGCTGGGGTGGATACAAGCAAATCAGGGTGGACAGTCCCTGTTCCACTTGAGGCTCACGGTCTCAATCCCCATTTTAGAGCTGAGGGAACTGAGGCACAGAGAAGTGAGGTCATTTGCCTAAGGTCACCCAGCAGACGTGTGGCAGACCTAGGATTAGAACCCAGGTCACTCTAACTCCCAGGTCCGTGCTCTGCCCTTAAACCACGCTGTTTCTCATGCTGCGCTACAGCTGTGTCATAGTCAATTACCCGATCGATCCGTCGATGCTATTTATTGTGCGCTTACTGTGTGCCGAGCCTCCCGCGGGGGTAAGTCTCACATCCAAGTGGCTGAATACAGTAGGCAATTAATAAATCCCGACGCCGCTGCTAATGATGTTGATTCCTGCTGGCCAGCAAGCGTTCAGGGCACTTCCAAAGGGTTTTCCAAACTAGTGCTTGTTTTGGCCTGCTGGAGTCTTGATCACATTAATAGACGGGTTCTTTTCTCAAATGCTGCAATTTGCTGAAAAGGGGAAGGTCTTCATCCAAATAGTTTGACTCAGAAAAAAATAGATTTAGACAGATACGACAACGGACTTCTCAAGCTTTTTTTTTTTTTTAGGTCAAATCCTTCAAGTTCAAATAGCTATATTTTTTGCTTTAAGATTGATTTTATTCAGAGGGGCAACGAAAGGGATTATCGTTAAAATCATCAATCTTGGATAAAAGCCAAAACAACATTCATTGCCTTGTCACTAAATGTTGTCACCATTTAAGTTAAATAGACTTGTAAAATAATACATCTCGACCACCTCGTGAAAAGTTCTGGAAAACAAGAACCCAAGTGTGTAAGAAAGATGTGTGGCTTCTTCCCATCCGATTCTAAAAGTATCCAAGGATTCTGGGGCTTTAATTCAACTCCCTTTTAATGTATAGAGCAACTTCCCAAACTACGTTCAACAAGCAGGCCTTCAAATGCAAATACCTTTTTCCCGATAGTGAAATATTTTGAAAATACCAGGGGACTAGGGAGTAATACACGTGTTTGTTGATGATTTACTTCTCAACCACTTTCTGTACTAGGCTGAAGAAAGAATTGTGACAGAATGCATAAGGAGGAGTGTGGCATTCTTTAAGCGCTTACCATGTGCCGGGCACTGTATTAAGCGCTGTGGTGGGTACAAGCAAATAGGGTTGGACACAGTCTCTGTGCCACATGGGGCTCACGATTAATCCCCATTTTACAGATGAGGTAACAGAGGCCCAGAGAAATGAAGGGACTTGTCCAACGTCACACGGCAGACAAGTGGCGGAGCTAGAACTAGAAGCCCGGTCCTTCTGACTTCCAGGCCCACGTTCTAAGCACGAGGCTGAGCTGCTTCTCTTCATAATAATAATAATAATAATGTTGGTATTTGTTAAGCGCTTACTATGTGCCGAGCACTGTTCTAAGCGCTGGGGTAGACACAGGGGAATCAGGTTGTCCCACGTGGGGCTCACAGTCTTAATCCCTATTTTACAGATGAGGTAACTGAGGCACACAGAAGTGAAGTGACTTGCCCACAGTCACACAGCTGACAAGTGGCAGAGTGGGGATTCGAACCCATGACCTCTGACTCCGAAGCCCGGGCTCTTTCCACTGAGCCACGCTGCTGCTCCGAACACTGGGTCAAGAACTTTACCTATCCTGCCTCGACTACTGCGTCAGCCTCCTCACTGACCTCCCTGCCTCCAGTGTCTCCCCACTCCAGTCCATACTCCACTCTGTTGCCGGGGCGGTGTTCCAAACCATCAATCATTCAATCGTATTAATTGAGCACTTACTATGTGCAGAGCACTGTACTAAGTGCTTGGAAGCACAATTCAACAACAAATAGAGACCATCCCTATCCAACAAGGGGCTCACAGTCTAGAAGGGGGGAGGCAGACGACAAAACAAAACAAGTAGACAGGCATCAACAGCATCAATATAAATAGAATTATAGATATATACACATGATTAATAAAATAAATAGAATAATAAATAGGTACATATATGCACAATTGCTGTGGGGAGGGGAAGGGGGAAGAGCAGAGGGAGTAGGGGCGAACGGGGAGGGGAGGAGGAGCAGAGGGAAAGGGAGGGCCCAGTCTGGGAAGGCTTCCTGGAGGAGGTGAGCTCTCAGTAGGGCTTTGAAGAGGGGAAGAGAGTTAGTTTGGCAGAGGCGAGGAGGGAGGGCGTTCCGGGACGGCGGGAGGACGTGGACCAGAGGTCGACGACGGGAACGAGGCCCTGTGAGGAGGTGAGCAGTGGCAGAGGAGTGGAGTGTACGGGGTGGCCTGGAGAATAATAATAATAATGACGATGGCATTTGTTAAGCGCTTACTACATGCAAAGCACTGTTCTAAGCTCTGGGGGGATACAAGGTGATCAGGTTGTCCCACGTGGGGCTCACAGTCTTCATCCCCATTTTACAGATGAGGTAACCTAGGCTCGGAGAAATTAAGTGACTTGCCCAACGTCACACGGCAGGTAAGTGGCGGAGCCGGGATTAGAACCCATGACCTCTGACTCCCAAGCCCGGCCTCTTTCCGCTGAGCCACACTGCTTCTCTGAGAAGGATAGAAGGGAGGTGAGGTAGGAGGGGGTGAGGGGATGGACAGCTTCCCATCAGTTTCCCATTACCGTCCTCATCCTCAGAGAATAATAATAATATTAATTGTGGTTTTTGTTAAGTGCTTACTTTGGGCAAGTCACTTCACTTCTCGGTGCCTCAGTGACCTCATCTGTAAAATGGGGATTAAGATTGTGAGCCCCCAGTGGGACAACCTGATTCCCCTTTGTCTACCCCAGCGCTTAGAACAGTGCTCGGCACATGGTAAGCGCTTAACAAATACCAACATTATTATTATTATTATTATGTGCCAGGCTGGCATTGAGGCCTAATGGAAAGACCGTTATTAGGAAGGGATTGTCTCTATCTGTTCCTGAATTGTACACTCCAAGCAGTTAGTACAGTGCTCTGCCCATAGTAAGCACTCAATAAATACTATCGAATGAATGAAAGAGCTCAGGTGTAGGAATCAAAGGTCCTGGGTTCTAACCCTGGCTCTGCCACCCGCCTTCTGTGTGACCTTAGGCAAATCACTTAACAGCTCTGTGTCACGGTTATCTCATCAGGAAAATGGGAATTGATACGGTGAGCCCCATGTGGGACACGGACAGTGGCCGATCTGATCAGCTCGCATCTAGCCCAGCGCTTAGTAGAGTGCCTGGCACAAAGCAAGCGATTACTATATAATACCAGAATTAATATCATAATTACGAATCACTGGGGAAACCACACCAATCACATTCATTCTTTCATTCATTCATTCATTCATTCAATAGTATCTATTGAGCACTTACTACGTGCAGAGCACTGTACTAAGCGCTTGGAATGTACAAATCTGCAACAGATAGAGACGATCCCTGCCCATCGACGGGCTCACAGTCTAATCGGGGGAGACGGACAGACAAAAACAATAGCAATAAATAGAATCAAGGGGATGAACATCTCATTAAAACAATAGCAATAAATAGAATCAAGGTGATATACATCTCATTAACAAAATAAATAGGGGAATGAAAATATATACAGTTGAGCGGACGAGCACGGTGCCGAGGGGAGGGGAAGGGAGAGAGGGAGGAGCAGAGGGAAAGGGGGGAGAAGAGGGCTTAGCTGAGGGGAGGTGAAGGGGGGTAGAGGGGGAGCACAGGGAGCAGAAGGAAAAGGGGAAACTCAGTCTGGGAAGGCCTCTTGGAGGAGGCGAGCTCTAAGTAGGGTTTTGAAGAGGGGAAGAGAATCAGTCTGACGGAGGTGAGGAGGGAGGGCGTTCCGGGACAGCGGGAGGACGTGGGCCGGGGGTCGACGGCGGGACGGGTGAGAACGGGGGACGGTGAGGAGGTGGGCGGCAGAGGTCTGCCTTAGATACTTCATAGATTCAATTGCATTTATTGAGCGCTTACTGTGAGAAAAGCACTGTCCTAAGCACTTGGGAGACTACAATAGAACAATACCCTGCCCACAACGAGCTTACAGTCTCCACTGATGTGTATCCATAACCTCTGGAGGTACTCAGTGATTGAATGATTTGAATGTACACTCCAGACTGTAAGCTCCATGTGGGCTGGGAACGTGTCTGTTTATTGTCGTACTGTACTCTCCCAAGCGCTTAGTTCAGTGCTCTGCACACAGTAAGCGCTCAATACAAATGAATACCATAATTATCATCCTCCACTCCAGACAGTAAACTCGTTTTTGCGAATACCATATATTGCCCGAAAGACAAACAAATGGATTTTGGAGCAAACTAAACCCAAGTGGTCTTTGGAAGCCCAAATGACTCGACCTAGATTAGCGTAATTTGGACACGTAATCAGGAGGACTGATTCTCTGGAGAAGACACTAATGCTGGGAAAAGTGCCGGGAAAATGTAGAAGAGGCAGCCCGGCGGCTAGGCGGAGAGAGAACGTAACGGCGATAGAAGAAGCCTTAGAAAGGCTGCGGATTATGGCAGAGGACGGGACGCTCTGGAGAAAGTATATCTGTGGAGTCGCTAGGAATCAGAAACGGCTAATAATAATAATGATAAGCACTCAGTACAGTGCTCTGCACAGAGTAAGCGCCCAATAAATACAACTGAATGAACGAATGGATCAAGTGGCTAATAGGCAGGCAGGGAGAGTCCAGCAAGGGCTGACGAATCCTAACGGGCCCTCACTGTCCATTTGCTTTCCAGTGTGAATCGAACGACTGCCTGCTGGATTCTGGATTCTGGATTCTGTGAGCTGGATTCTAGATCTACCCGGCTCCTTCCCCTTTCTCCTTATAAAACCCGATGACCCAATTACAATCAGACAGTGTGCCCCTACTGACTTATGCCAAATTCCTTCTCCAAATAACTAGAGCTAGAGAGTTGGGGTTTTTTTTTTGTCTTCTTTTTAATGAGAACCCTGATACACTGCAGTACATTCTAAACTGAAAAATGCCCCTTTTTAAATCTCCTATATGCTGATTTTAGTAGATTCATTCACTCAATCATATATATTGGGTGCTTACTGTGTGCACAGCACTGTACTGAGCGCTTGGGAGAGTATGACACGGTAACGAATGGACATTTTCCCCGCCCAAAATGAGTTTACACAGGCTGGTTAAGGTGGCTCTGTTTTACGGTTTAAATTAAATACGATTTTTGAGTAGCACTTTTATCGCAAAAGGTGTGATTCTATAAATCTCCGAATGATTTTTACCATCTGCCTAAATGAATCATACCTGTAGTTCCTTATATCGATTCTGATGGGTGAGCACTTCATTCTCTTTGTCCTTCAGAAAATCACTTTCAGAGAACCTGTGCTTTTCCATTAACTTTTCCAAATCCTAAAAAATATGCAATTCAAAAACGTGCATCAGCGTTCCAGAAAATTCAACATTAACACACATACGTAGTCCACATCAAAAGCACAATACAACCTGGTCTGAGAGAACCAGCAGATAAGAAGAAGTCAACTTAGTGGTGGTCTGGGAATTAAACCAAATATTAAGCGATCAGTGGTATACTAGGGAGAGTATATTAAAACAGACTTGGTAGTCACGAGAGGCAGCTTGGCGTAGTGGATAGAGCATTCGCCTGGGAGTCCGAAAGTCATGGGTTTTAATCCCGACTTTGCCACTTGTCTGCCGTGTGACCCTAGACAAGTCGTTTCACTTCTCTGGGCCTCAGTTACCACATCTTTCAAATGGGGATTGAGACTGGGAGCCCCACGTGGAACAGGGTCTGTGTCCAACTTGAATTGCTTGTATCCATCCCCGTGCTGAGTACAGTGCCTGGCACGTAGTCAGCACTTAACAAATACCATTCTTATGGTTATCATTTTTTAATTATTATTATTATAATCACATTCCCGGCCCAAAAGGAGTTTACAGGCTAGTCTAAAGCACTGAATACTGCCGCTCGTTTTTATAGGCCTCAACTCCCTCCAAGATACTGATCTGACATATTCCAGGGCACTGGAATCGTGGGAATGAGTCAAAGACTGTGTCCCCGAGACCGAACTATCACCTTGCCTTGGTTTGCTTTTTAATCACTGTTTGTGCTCTAACTCTCCTCGAGCTTTCCAGTATATGCATTTCACATATTTACATTTGTGGGAAATGGCAAACCTTCTTAATCCTCTGGTTTTCTTCTTCAGAGGCCTTGAGCTGAATCTCCAGATCTGTAACTTTGTGTTGTAACTGCAGATTTGAACCCCCGGCCTCCAGCTCCGGAGCATCGTCTTCGACGGTGGCTGTTTCGCAACTCGGCTCCTCTGGTAAGGCCCGAGGAGTTTTTGTCGAGAGTTGAACCTGATCCGGTTCAAGGAAGCCAAAAAGGAGGAGAATGAATATATCAAAAGTAAAAGGCAAAACAAAACCAAAAACATTACCGGACATCAGTCAGTCGGTCAGTGGTATTTATCGAGCGCTTATGTGTGCGACGTAAGAACAGGCTATGACTCTGTATAGAGTATATCGACACTCTACTGAGTACATGGGAGAGTATGATATAACAATAAACAGATATATTTCCTGGCCACAACTAGCTTATAGCCTAGTTACAACAATAGAAGCATTTGAAAAGAACACATGGAAATTTGGAAAAAACATTTCGAAATTCAGCTGCAGAGAAGGTTCTGAATCCTGTGGACTACAAGCTCTCTGTACACTGTTAGCCCCTGATGGGATGAGATCGTATCTAAGCACAGAGGATAGAATACGGGCCTGGGAGTCAGAAGGTCATGGGTTCTAATCCCGGCTCCGCCACTCGTCTGCTGTGTGGCCTTGGGCCAGTCACTTTGCTTCTCTGTGCCTCAATTACCTCATCTGTAAAATGGGACTGTGAGCCCAACGTGGGACAGGGACTGTGTCCATCCCAATTAGCTTGTAGAATGCCCAAGTGCCTGGCTCGTAATAGGCGCTCAACAAATACAATTATTATTGTACTTTTCCAAGCATTTAGTACAGTGCTCTGCACTACTAAGCCCTGGGTAAGTACCATTGTTTGCTCTCTTTCACCTTTCACGTAGATTAATAAAAGTCCGAAAAAGGCACCCAGACTCCACCCAGGTCTTCGCAAGACAAGGAGAATTGAGATTTTTCAAGTGTAAAATTTTCAAGGCACTAAAATAGGACATAAGCTTTCTCTGGGCTTGGAAATGAGGGTTAGAACCACTAGCTGTTTATAGTCATTCATTCAATCGTATTTTTTGAGCGCTTACTGTATGCAGAGGACTGTACTAAGCGCTGGGGAGAATAGAATATCACAACAAACAGAGAAGTTGCCCGTCCACTTTTATCTAGGTACAGGGACAATTGAACCTCATCTGTATTTGCCTCCATATTTATAGTCAACAACGTTCTCCGAACACTTACGATCTTTTGGCAACAGAATGTCCACAGAAGTCTTTAGCCAGACTAGTCCGGTTCTAAGCGACTGAGCCCCTCTATTCAATAGTATTTATTGAGCGCTTACTATGTGCAGAGCACTGTACTAAGCACTTGGAATGTACAAATCGGTAACAGATAGAGACAGTCCCTGCCCTCTGACGAGCTTACAGTCGGGATGGACAGACAAGAGCAATAGCAATAAAATGAATCAAGGGGATGAACATCGCATTAAAACAATAGCAAATGTTCCATTTTTCATTTAAAAACAGAGGGGTACGCACGAGACCACTCATCATCATGGAGATATTATTTGAAATAAGTTAACTATGCATTTGGATCCTGAGAAATTGCAAATTAAGGGTCAATTAAGAATTAGGAGAGCTATTTCCCCAGAATCCTAAACTGCTCGAAATACGAGTCTAGCTCCATTTGAACAACTGAAACACACAAGCAGAATCTATGTAAATACATCTGGTCTATGAACTATTTGAAAACCTCCCCCGGCAAAAAGAGCAACTGCCTTCTGGAAAGAATGCTTTTGTCTTGGAAAATTCGTTCTCCACCAAGTCTGAGGACATTTAAGGTAAAGTAGTATTAGTTGGGGGTTTTTTAATCTCTCACCAGGCATTGGACTTTTTTCAGATTATTTCATTTTTATGAATTCAAGGTTCTAACCTTCACATGTAAGTCAGATAACATTACTAATGTCATAATAATAATAATGGTGGAATCTGGTAAGGGCTTACTAAGTGCCAGGCACCGTTTTAAGTGCTGAGCACTGTTCTAAGCACTGAGCACTGTTCTTGTCTATTAAACATTGTCTTACTAAATTAATCTATGTTTATGAGAAAAGCTACAGTGCTGTTTTCATGGATGCAGAATTTACAGATGGGCCTAGTGGATAAAGCACGGGCCTGGAAGTCAGAAGGGCCTGGGTTCTAATGCCAGCTCTGTCACTTGTCTGCTGTGTGACCTTGGGCAAGTCACTTCACTTCTCCGGGCCTCAGTTACCTCATCTGTAAAATGGGGATGAAGCCTGGGAGCCCCTTGTGGGACAGGGACGGTGTCCAACGTGATTAGCTGGGATCCATCCCGGCACTTAGAACAGTGCCTGATACACAGGAAGCCGAAATCACCCAAATCCACCCCTTCCTCTCCATCGAAACCACTACGACATTAATGCAATCACTTACCTTATCCCACCTTGATTATTCCAACAGCCTCCTTGTTGACCTCCCTGCATCCTGTCTCTCCCCACTCCAGTCCATTCTCCTCTCTCCTGCCTAATTAATTTTCCTTCAAAACTGTTCAGTCCTTGTTACCCCGCTCCTCAAGAAACTTCAGTGGTGGCCCATCCACCTCTGCATCAGACAAAAACTCCTCACCGTTGGCTTTAAAGTACTTAATCACCGTGCCCCCTCCTACCTCACCTTACTACTCCCCTACGACAACCCAGCCCGCACACTTTGTTCCTCTGGAGCCGCTAACCTTCTCGCTGTCCCTCCAGCTCGTCTGTCTCGCCGCCGACCTCTCGCTCACATCGTACTTCTGGCCTGGTACATCCTCCTTCCTCACATCAGACAGATAATTGCTCTTCCTCCACTTCAAAACCTTATTGTAGGCCCATCTCCTCCAAGAAGCCTTCCCTGACTAAGCCCTCCTCTTCTCTTCTCCCATTCCCTTCCTCACTGCTCTGACTTGCTCCTTGATTCCTCCCATCCCCACAGCACGTATGTAGATAGCTGTAATTTATCTATTCATTTATTTATTTGGATTAATGTCTGTCTCCCCCTCTAGACTGTGAGCTCACTGTGGGCAGGATCATGTTCGTTGTTATAGTATACTCTCACAAATACTTAGTACACTAACATTTTGTAGCCGCTTGTTTCTGGGCGTAGGGGCTCCCTAGCTTTGGGAAAACACAGAGTAGAAAAGCACGGCCAGCTAACTTTTGAGCCGGCCGAGGACCCCAGTGGAAAGCAGAATTGGAGAAGAGAGGAATGCCACGGTTTTGTGTGGCCAAGAGCCGGGATCTGGATTTGTACCAAAGTTTAATGTTTAAATTTAATGTATCTGAAGTCTTGCCGTGCTCCGATAGCTAATTTAGAGAGTGTCTGTCTCCTCCTCTAGACTGTGAACTCACTGTGAGCAGGAAGGTGTTCGTTCTTATATTATACCTCCCGAACACTTAGCACAGTGCTTTAAACACAGTAAGCGCCCAATAAGTACGGCTGAATGAATGAATGACATCAGCGCTTAACAAACAGCATCATTATTCTTAAACACAACCGGGTTTTCACCTGGTCTCTGAGAGCCGCTGGATTCCCAATACGGTCGGCCAGCTGGGGCCTTAACGGCGAGTCGTCACCGGAAGAAGTAAATGAGTTCGAAGAGAGGAGGCTGGCGGAAGGCAAGCGCCGTTCCTGAGGGACGACGGGAGAAGCGCTTGGTGAAACATGGATCCCCAGCGCTGGTACTGAGGACGATTGGAAAAAAGACATCAATCACTCAACTTGAAATGACCCCGGATCTGTTCATCACCGATGACCTTCTGAAATCCATCAGGAGGGAAACAGTCACACTTCCCCCGCTTCAAAGCCCTACTGAGAGCTCACCTCCTCCAGGAGGCCTTCCCAGAATGAGCCCCCGTTTCTTCTGCCCCTCATTCCCTCCCCATCACCCCGACTCCGTCCCTTTGCTCTATTCCCCTCCCCGCCCCACAGCACTGGTGTAGATATGTACACATTTATAATCCTAGCTTTTCATATTAATGCCTATTTACTTGTTTTGATGTGCATATTATAGTGATGCTATTGACGCCTGTCTACTCGTTTTGTTGTCTGTCTCCCCACCTCTAGACAGTGAGCTCTTGTTGGGCAGGGATTGTCTCTATTTGTTGCCAAATTGTACTTTCCAAGTGCTTAGTACAGTGCTCTGCACACAGTAAGTGCTCAATAAACACAACTGAATGAATGAATGAATCTATAATTCCATTTATTTATATTGATGCCTGTTTACTCGCTCTGATGTGTATCTCCCCCCTTCTAATAATAATAATAATAATAATAATAATAATAATAATGTTGGTATTTGTTAAGCGCTTACTATGTGCCGAGCACTGTTCTAAGCGCTGGGGTAGACATAGGGGAATCAGGTTGTCCCACGTGGGGCTCACAATCTTAATCCCCATTTTACAGATGAGGGAACTGAGGCCCAGAGAAGTTAAGTGACTTGCCCACAGTCACACAGCCGACAAGTGGCAGAGCTGGGATTCGAACTCATGAGCCCTGACTCCAAAGCCCGTGCTCTTTCCACTGAGCCACGCTGCTTCTAGACCGTGAGCCCGTTGGGGGCAGGGATTGTCTCTCTTTGTTGCTGAATTGTACTTTCCAAGCGCTTAGTACAGCGCTCTGCCCACAGTAAGCGCCCGATTAGACTGCAAGCCCGTCGATTAGACTGTAAGCCCATCAGTGGGCAGGGACTGTTTCTATCTGCTGCCGAATTGTACATTCCAAGTGCTTAGTACAGTGCTCTGCACATGGTAAGCGCTCAATAAATACTACTGAATAAATATGACTGAATGATTGAATGAATGATTCATGTGAAGTTTTGGTAGGAAACCCAAAGTGTCAAACACCCTGACAGTGGAGGTCGAGTCTTTCAGTTCAATTTGAAAAATTCTATTTTCAAAACACAGAAAGCTTTCTGATACAGCCTGTGTAAATCTCCTCAACGGACGTCATCCCGTCTGTCTCCCCCTCTAGACTGTAAGTTTGTCGTGGGCAGGGACTGGGTCTAACGACTCTGTTACATTGTTATGTTGCATTCTTCCAAGCGCTTAGTACAGTGCTCAATAAATACAATTGACGGACTGATCCCTCTGGGGATTGAGCTGAACGTTCAATAGCTGAGATTTGATATAATATCGTTCAGCCGGCCTATCATCTTTTATAGTAAATTGTAACTTTAATTCCACCGCAAAAATACCAATAGGCCGGGATCAGTATTTTAGGGTTCCAAAACCGTCTTTAACTGAAGGTCAAGGTGAGAAGCAGCACGGCGTAGGGAATACGGCTCAGGCCTGAGAGTCAGAAGGTCATGGGTTCTAATCCCGGCTCCGCCACTTGTCTGCTGTGTGAGCCTACACAAGTCACTTCATTTCTCTGGGCCTCAGTTCCTTCATCTGTAGAACGGGGATTGAGACTGGGAGCCCCACGTGGGACAGGGACTGCGTCCAACCTGATTTGCCAGCGCTTAGTACAGTGCCTGGCACATAGGAAGCGTTTTTAAAAATTCCATAATTATTATTATTATAGGCTGTCACAATCCTCGCTCCCACTCCTGGAAGCTTTCTGGGCTACTCAGTTTGATCATCTCTTTGTCATGTTGCAAAGCGCACAATAAAGTAAAATGGGAAAAATCAGCAAAATGCTCAGTACAAGGATTCTCAATAGGCTCTGTAAGATTTTGGATGGTTTTTGAAATACACACAGTAATCAATCAATCAATCAATCAATCAGTGATATTGATGCCTGTCTACTTGTTTTGTTGTTTGTCTCCCCCTTCTAGAGAAGCAGAGTGGCTCAGTGGAAAGAGCCCGGGCTTTGGAGTCAGAGGTCATGCATTCGAATCCCAGCTCTGCCACTTGTCAGCTGTGTGACTCTGGGCGAGTCACTTCACTTCTCTGTGCCTCAGTTACCTCATCTGTAAAATGGGGATGAAGACTGTGGGCCCCACATAAGACAACCTGATTCCCCTGTGTCTACCCCAGCGCTTAGAACAGTGCTCTGCACATAGTAAGCGCTTAACAAATGCCAACATTATTATTATTAGACTGTGAGCCCATTGTAGGATAGGGATTGTCTCTATCTGTTGCCCAATTGTACTTTCCAAGTGCTTAGTACAGTGTTCTGCCCACAGTAAGCACTCGATAAATACGATTGAATGAATAAATGAATGCTTACTGTATGCAGAGCACTGACCTAAGCACTTGGGAGAATACAACAAAATTAGCAGACATGTTCCCTGCCTGTAATGAGCTCACTCAACTAATACCATGAAAAATGTTCATAAATATTGAACTGTTATCATAAATAACAATTGTTATCATAAATAATTATCATAAATAATTGTTATTGGATGCCTCGATAATATTCCCAATATTCCAATAATATTGGATGCCTTTAATAATATTAAAGATATGGAAGAGATATCAGAGGAAACTGCAAAATTTCAGTTTCATCTTGCTTGGATTGTTCAGCTCTGCTGAATTTCAAATTTGTTCACTTATAGGTTTTTGGGGGGCTCCCCTAAGGAAAAAAGTTGGCTTATCACAACATGCTAACAATAATATGCCATCACAGACAGGTATCTAAGCACGGCTATATTTTATCCTGCAATGAAAACAGAGTTTGACCTATGTTGAAGTGGGCAACTCATTTCTTTTACACCAAAATGCTGAGAAATAACCAAAATTTTCGCCATCAAAATGAATCTTCATTTAATCCAGGAATGTTTGAGACCATTTCCCAAAGGAAGGGGTTAAAAGGTTTCAAGTCTGCGGTTTGGGTCAGATAAACCTCACTCAGAAACATCAATTCCCTTGAAAACCAAACCGAAGTGTGGAAAAAGAAAAAAAAAGGCACAGTTTATTCAATTTCTTTCTTTTAGGCACATCAGAGGAGTCACCATAGGCCTTATATCGCTGAACATGGGCTCATCATGTACGAGGAAGATACGAATTATAAATCTTTGTTTCTTGTAGGTTACAACCTCTTCTCTGGGACTTTAATGTTGACCAGAAGGGTAATTACTTGAAGTTCCCCCATCTTTAACTTTTCAAATGCAATTAGCAAAAAAGCCATTCAGGCCGATCATCTTTCATTCTAAACTCCAAACTCCAAAAAATCCTGATGACGTCAGAACAGTCAAGAAAGAAAAGGAGCACCAAGCTGGCAAAACCCTGGGCAATTTTCTTTCCAGTAATTTGGCTTGTGGTCAACCCTGTTTTACTTCTCTCCTATACAAGGGCTCGTGTAACTCTAAACCAGAAACAGGTGCGAATGCGCCATAAGCAATTTTTCTGTACCGTGACGAAAGAATAAAAGTTACACGAAGGTCTACGATGATACCGGAAGCGAGATTGATCAAATAAAGGAGAGGGAACAAGTTAAGATGGCACTTCTTCATCTTCAAAAAACAGGGAAAACATTATGGGAAGCAGCAGGGCCTAGTGGCAGGAGCACGGCCCTGGGAGTCAAAGGTTGTGGGTTCTAATCCCATCTCCGCCATTTTTCTGCTGTATGACCTTGGGCAAGGTCCCTTCCCCTCTCTGTGCCTCAGTTACCTCATCTGTGAAATGGGGATGGAGACTGGGAGCCCCACGAGAAGCAGCGTGGCTCAGTGGAAAGAGCCCGGGTTTGGGAGTCAGAGGTCATGGGTTCGATTTCAGACTCTGCCACTTGTCAGCTGCGTGACTGTGGGCAAGTCACTTCACTTCTCGGTGCCTCAGGTGCCTCATCTGTAAAATGGGGATGAAGACTGTGAGCCTCACGTGGGACAACCTGATTACCCTGTGTCTACCTCAGCGCTTAGAACAGTGCCCTGCACACAGTAAGCGCTTAACAAATACCAACATTATTATTATTACCCCAGCACTTAGAACAGTGCTCTGCACCTAGTAAGCACTTAACAAATACCAACATTATTGTTATTATCATTACTATTATTATTATGTGTCCAACCTGATTAGCTTTTATCTACCCCAGCGCATAGAAGAGTGCTTGGCACACAGTAAGCACATAACAAATACCATCATTACTGTTATTAGTCACACCATCAAATCCAGGTGATGCAGGCGATAATGGAATCAAAGAAAAAAGGGAAATATCCAGGTCAAAGAAGGGTTGAGGACCGAACTGAATATTTGGTAGTAATAATAATGATAATGATGGTGTCTATAAGTCAATAATAGTTTGAGATGTTCAAATAATACTAGTACAGTGAGCTCCCTCTAGACTGTAAGCTCACTGTGGGCAGGGAAGGTGTCTGTTTTTTGTTCTGTTGTACACTCCCAAGTGCTTAGTACAGTGTTTTGCACGCAGTAAGATCTCAATAGATACGGTGAAATGAATGAATGAATGAATGAATAGTATTTCAGGGAATGAAGCCGTGAATAGAAAACAAGGGTAAGACTTAGATGAGGTCATTTACATTTCTTATTATTAATCATACTTATTGAGCACTTACTACGTGCAGAGCAGAGCACTGTAGTAAGTGCTTGGAAGGGTATAATATAACATCAGACACATTCCCTGCCCACAGTGAGCTCAGAGTCTAGGGGGGAGACAGACATTAATATAAATACATTCCAAGCGCTTAGTACAGTGCTCTGCACACAGTAAGTGCTCGATAAATATGACTGACAATAAATGAATAAATAAATAAATGAATAGATAAATACAGATATATACATATGTCTTGTGGGGATGGGACAGAGGGACAACTGAGGAAAAAGATGCTCTATTAATAATGTTGGTATTTAAGTGCTTACTACGTACCAAGCACTGTTCTAAGTGCTGGGGTCGACACAAGGTATTTAGGTTGTCCCATGGGGGGGGGGGGCTCACAATCTTAATCCCCATTTTCCAGATGAGGTAACTGAGGCAAAGAGAAGTTAAAAGTGACTTGCCCAAAACCTTTGAAAGTCATTGAAATGACGGTTTCCGCCCAGTTGCCTTCCCCATATGATACTGAGAGAAGCAGCGTGGCTCAGTGGAAAGAGCCCGGGCTTGAGAGTCAGAGGTCATGGGTTCGAATCCCGGCTCTGCCGCTTGTCAGCTGTGTGACTGTGGGCAAGTCACTTCACTTCTCTGGGCCTCAGTTACCTCATCTGCAAAATGGGGATGGAGACTGTGAGCTTCTCGTGGGACAACCCGATTACCCCGTATACCCCAGCGCTTAGAACAGTGCTCTGCACATAGTAAGCGCTTAACAAATGCCAACATTATCATTATTATTACTGTAAACACCTGGAGGCCAGAAATCATGACTAGCAAATCTACCGTACTGTACTCCCCCAAGTGCTTAGCATTCTGCACAAAGTAAGCTCTCGATAAATACTACCGAATGATAACTGGGGGATAAAATATCCCAACTTGTATTTGACCATCAAGGCTGACGCTAACTGTAAGCAATCTCAAGTTCAAAAACTCTTAAAGGAAACAGAATTTCGGATCATCCCAAATCAGGCTCGATAAATAGTTTTCATTTGAGGTGAAAAAAGGGGTGATTACGTTGCAAAGATTATCGATCGTATGCTTTCAAAATGAAACACGAGAAGAGTTATGATTCGGGGGGGACAGACTAAATTAGAGCTATCAGAGGAAAACAGTGGCAAGAAGAAGCAAAAATACAGCAAGAATAAAAAAAAAAATACTAGAGAACGATGACAACTCAAAAGAGGTTAAGGACCCAGATGTATTTTTAAAGCGATAAGACGGTAATAGGAGTTACTGTTCTCCGAGTTATTACAAGCCAAAGGGGGAAAATAGGCATTACAAGCCAGTGTACATATATAGTAATTTAACAAAGCTAATTAAAAATATAAAACAAAACCACCAGTCCTCTATAAACTCTTAACTACATATTACGGCCAGTGGAAAACTACGTTTAATGAAGTCGAACAAAGCTTTTTCAAAGCCCCCCTTCTCCGCTCGCCCGGCTAATCGTGGAGCAGCAGGGGAAGTGCTTGATCCAGAGTTGAAATGCTGGAAAAATGAAACTCATCATTACAAATGGAAATATTAATTAGCGTTCGGGGCAAGAGGGAACTGGGGAGGAAGGTACGGCAAGATACAATCTGACAACCAGTGGGTCTTCACAGAGGCCGGCTGTGTTTCAGGCGTTCGAGTACAGGGAAGCAGCATGGAGTGGTGGCTAGAGCCCGGGCCTGGGAGTCAGAGGGTCACGGGTTCTAATCTCCGCTCCGCCACTCGTCTGCTGGGCGGCCTCGGGCAGGTCGCTTCTCTGAGCATGGGCCTGGGAGTCAGAAGGTCATAAATTCTAATCCAGGCTCCTCCACTCTTCTGCTGTGTGACTCTGTGTAAGTCGATTCACTTCTCTGTGCCTCAGAGACGGTGAGGCCCCGGTGGGACAGGAACTGTGTCCAATACGATTTGCTTGTATCCACCTAGTGCTTAGCGTAGTGTCTGGCACATAGTAAGCGTTTAACAAATGCCATAACTATTCATTATTATTCTCTGTGGCTCAGTAACCTCACCTGTAAAACAGGAGTGGAGACTGTGAACCCCACATGGGGCAGGGACCGTACCCAACCTGATTTGCTTGGATCCTCTCTAGTGCTTAATACAGTGTCTAGCACACTGTAAGTGCTTTCCAAACACCACATTCTTGGGGATTGTTTCTCTCTTTTTTTTTTTTTTTAAGGTTACAAAGCAGACACTGAGGAGCATCTACACCAGCCCCGCGAACTTGCTAACGATTAAATCTAGCATCTTAACTTGCAGTCATAGACACAAGCATTTTTCTCCGCCCCAGACCACACAAAACAACAAAATCGCTGAGGCCGACGCAATGTTTCCATGACAGCAGATTCTCATCCCTTTTGCAGTCCCCAAATCCCAACTGCGGACTTCGGGCTGCTCAAGTAAAGGGCCCCAGAGAGCTTCCACTATAACTGTCAAAGAAAGAAGGCCCTGAGTTGTTCACCGGAGGGGACTGTTCTGAACTCCCCCGAGTCACCTTGCTCTTCTTTTTAATGGCATTTATAAAGCCCTTACTATGTCCCAGGCACTGTCCTAAGCACTGGGGTAGATAGAAGCGAATCAGATTGGACAGAGTTCATGCCCCACCAGGAGCTCGCCGCTTTAAAACCCATTTTACAGTTGAGGCCCAGAGAAGTGAAGTGACTCATCCAAGGTCATCCAGCAGACAAGTGGCAGAGCCGAGATTAGAACCCAGGTCCTTCAGACTCCCAGGCCCGGGCTCTAAGAATAATAATTACGGTACTTGTTCATTCATTCAGTTGTACCTATTGAGAGTTTACTGTGTGCAGAGCACTGTACTAAGCGCTTGTTAAGTGATTACTACGGGCCAAGCACTGTTCTAAGCAATGAGATGAATGCATGTTAATCAGATGGGACACAGCCTCTGTCCCATACGGGGCTCACTCTCTTATCCCCATTTTACCGATGAGGTAACTGAGGAACAGAAAAGTGAAGTAAGTTGGCCAAGGTCACACAGCTGATATGGGGAAGAGTAGAGATTATTCATCCATTCATTCCATCGCATTTATTGAGCGCTTACTGTGTTCACAGCGCTGTTCTGGCACTTGGAAAGTATAATTCAGCATCAAATCCCTGCCCAACAACGGGCTCACAGTTTAGAATGGGGGAGACAGACATCAAAACAAGTAAACAGGCATCAGTAACGTCGATGGAAATCAATAGAATTATAGATAGATACACATCATCAACAAAATAAAGAGGATAATAAATATGCACACACGTGCACATATATATACACAAGTGCTGTGGGACGGGGAGCGGGGGTAGAGCAGAGGGAGGGAGTCGGGGCGATGGGGAGGGGAGGAGGAGCGGAGGAAAAGGGGGGGCTTGGTCTGGGAAGGCCTCCCGGAGGAGGTGAGCTCTCAGTAGGGGACCCCAGGTCCTCCAGTCTCGCCGGCCCCTGCTCTACCCACTGGGCTACGCAGCTCTCGACGTCTTTCGGCGGCGGTCTCCGGGACAATCGGAGACTTCCTCGCTCACCAGTCAGAGGAAATAGAAGCAACTGAAGAAATGCATAACCGGTGAAAAATGACCCTCCCGCCATTCTGCAGCCAGGATGGGTTGAAAAAAAACAACCAACAGAAAACCAAAAACCCCATTTCTGCTGCCATCACCTATGACGGGGATGAATGATTTGGCACAGTGAGTTCAGGTTTCCTGTGGCCTTCTACAGTTATATGCACTTGCAAATTGGCAAGAGATTAAAATGCGCTCGCTTTCATAAATTCGGCAAGAAGCACCACATCATCGCCTTACACAATGAATTGTCTTTGGTGCCAATTTGTAGAGTGCTTTTAAAAGAACGATCTGCAAGCTGAAAGTATGTCTTGGGTGATCTACTAGCCTCCTTTTCTGGGTCATGTCTTCAGCGGAGGCCTCTCTCCCAGATGAAGACCATTAAAGGGAGGCTGTGGAATCTTTTGATGATGCTGCCAATGCCCATTAGAAAACTGAAGTTAGAAGGAATAGTCGGGGCACCATTTTATTAACGTTCAGCCCACCCAAAGAACTGAGGCACGGTAACCCCACTTGAAAAATAGTTCCATGCCAGATAGACAGCCAAACTCTCTTAAATAAGGTAACTTGAAACAAAGTGATTTTCTATGCTGCAACAAATAATGCACATTTACAAGATGTTGAGCAATTAACCATAAAAGATCAGACTGCATACTTTTGCACTTCAGCTAATAAAATACCACAAGTTGAACCCATCTTGCAAAACAGGGAATGTTCTTCTAGTACTAAGACACCCTGTACTTAAAAAAAAAAAAAGTTATGCAACCGTCTGAAATGTCTCTCGACTTGCTCATGCATAGGTAAGAAGACCAATTTGTGCTCTCAAACGGTAATTAGATAAACTTTAATGAAATACAGAATTTTCTTCCTCAGCTTGACTCGTTTCCCATTTCTGCAATTACGAACAGAAAAGTCACATCTAAGCGCACTTTGGCAAAACGTGCAAAATTCCATCTGATTAGGGCCCGGCTGCCTACTCAACTCCTGCTTTTCTCACAGTGTAACCCGAATACCCAGTAGGCTATAAGTTTGGTTGGGGTTTTTTTTTTTTTCTTTTAATAGAATCAACACTTCCAGTTTCAGTATTTCTGCTGTCACAGTTTATTAGACAACGTTACAGCTCATTCAAGTGAGATGGGCAGCATCCTGAAAAGAGTCTGCACTTGGGGGGGGGCCCAACGGACGTTCGCTTATAGGGCCGATGTTTTCTTCCTCTGCAGAAGGTCTGAATTTCATGAGGGGATGAATAATTAGTTCCAAATGAGAAACGTATGTCTGTGGTCACCAAACTTTCTCACGTCACATGGGTAGGCCTTCCTCCCTGCCCGGTTGGCAGCCGATTCCGGTCAGAGGGATTAATGGCCAACATCTGAAAGGCAGGCTTGTGGCCTGCATATCTTGTGCAAGCCAGGACAGGAAGGTGCGAGGAATTACCGAGGCAAAATAGTTGCCCATTTCCTGAAACTTTCAGAAGCAGGAGTCGAGGGGGTAGATAATAATAATCATGATAATTATGGTATTTCTTAAGCCCTTACTATGTGCCAGGCACTGTATCGAGCAATGCAGTGGACGCAAGCAAATCGGGTTGGACAGAATCTCTGTCCCACGTGGGGCTCACAGTCTCAAAGGATGAGGTAACTGAGCCCAGTGACTTGCGCAAGGTCATACATGGATTTAGGATAATAATAATAATAATAATGTTGGTATTTGTTAAGCGCTTACTATGTGCAGAGCACCGTTCTAAGCGCTGGGGGAGATACAGGGTGATCAGGTTGTCCCACCTGAGGCTCACAGTTAATCCCCATTTTCCAGATGAGGTCACTGAGGCACAGAGAAGTGAAGTGACTTGCCCACAGTCTCACGGCTGCCAAGTGGCAGAGCCGGGAGTCGAACCCATGACCCCTGACTCCGAAGCCCAGGCTCTTTCCACCGAGCCACGCTGTAACCACTTTGCGGCAGTGTGCTCTACTAGACACCTGGAAAGTACATAATCCAAACATATTTACTGAGCATTTACTGTGTACAGAGCACTGTACTAAGCGCTTGGGAGAGTACAATAACCAGACCCATTCCCTGCCTTTAATGAGCTTATAGTCTAGAGTGTATAAATCTATACCCTCAAGTATAAAAACATAATTACTGCTTTGTACATAAGTGCTGTGGGAGGGGAGGTGAACCAAGTCGGGGCGATGCAGAAGGGAGTGGGAGAAGAGGAAAGTGGGGTTTAGTCAGGGAAGGCTTCTTGGAGGAGAGGGGCATTTATTGAAGGCTTTGAAGAGGGGGGAGAGTCAGTGTCAGTCGGATTTGAGGCGGGAGGTTGTTCCAGGCCAGAGGCAGGATGTGGGTGCGGGGTCACTGGTGAGATAGATATACTACAGAAGTGACATATTCCCTGCCCACAAGAAGCTTACGCTCCAGCAGGGAACACAGACATAAAAATACGTACAGTGAGAGTGGTCAAAATAAGTTACTGATTAAACAAAAAAAAATTTCGTTCTGGGAGCAGCCATAGCGATATTCGGGAATGCGTTAAAGGACGCTGATGGAATTAACAACCCATCTGGTTTTTGAAGCAGTGTGGCTTAGTGGAGAGATCCCGGGCTTGGGAGTCAGAGGACGTAGGTTCTCATCCCGGCTCTGCTGTGTGTGACCACTTAACTCCTCTGTGCCTCAGTTCCCTCATCTGTAAAATGAGGATTAAGACCGTGAGCCCCACGTGGGACAACCTGATTACCTTGTTTCTCCCCTCAGTGCTTAGAACGGTGCTTGACACATAGTAAGCGCTTAACAAATACCATCATTATTATTATTTATTGAGCACTTACTATGTGCAGAGCACTACGCGCTTGGGGGACACGTTCCCTGCCCACACTGAGCTACCCACATTGGGAAGCAGCATGGCTCAGGGGAAAGAGCCCGGGCTTGGGAGTCAGAGGCCATGGGTTCGAATCCTGGCTCTGCCACTCGTCAGCTGGGTGACTGTGGGCAAGTCACTTCATTTCTCTGTGCCTCAGTGACCTCATCTGGAAAATGGGGATTAAGACTGGGAGCCTCACGTGGGACAATCTGATTACCCTGTATTTACCCCAGCACTTAGAACAGTGCTCTGCGCATAGTAAGTGCTTAACAAATATTATTATTGTTACGGTCTATATAGGGAGACAGACATCATTAGAAACAAAATAGATATGTACCTAAGTGCTGTGGGGCTGGGGCGTTGAATAAAGGGAGCAAGTCAGGGTGGCGCAGAAGGGAGTGGGAGAAGAGGAGAGGAGGGCTTAGTCACGGAAGGCTTCTTGGAGGAGATGGGCCTTCAAATGAGGCTATGAACTGGGGGGAGAGTAGTTGTCTGTGGGATCAGTTTGGGAAGAGAGGAAGCGGGGGATCTGAGGAGAGGTGGCGGAAGAAGAACCAACACGGTTTGACAAGAGGCTAAATGCTAGAGCTGAACAATCACAACAACAACAACAATAGCACAGAACCAGGACAACAGGTTTTGGACTTCTAGGTGCAGGTTGCTGATACTTATTGAAGGGAAGAGGGGGCCTGGGGGAAAAAATGAAAAGTTGTCTTTTAAAAACAACTTCCCGAATGAAACGAACCTTACGACTCCTCCTGTAGGGAGATGCCTAGCTCGAGATTTTCTGGGGACGCTACTTCATCACAGTGAATCAAAGGAATGAATTATAATAATAACAATGATAACAATATATGGTATTTATTAAGCAACTTCGACGTGCCAGGAACTGGACTAAATGCTCGGGTAGATACAAGCAAATCAGGTTGGACACCGTCCCTGTCCCACACGGGGCTCACAGTCTCAATCTCCATTTTGCAGATGAGGGGACTGAGGCACAAAGAAGTGAAGTGACGTGCCCAAGGTCACACAGCAGACAAGAGACGGAGCCAGGTCCTTTTGACTCCCAGGCCCGTGCTCCATCCACTAGGCCAGGCTGCTTCTCATCATGGCATTTGTTAAGTGTTGACTACGTGCCAAGCACTGTACTAAGCACTGTACTAAGCACTGGAGTGGATTCAAGCAAACTGGGTTGCACAGAGCCCACCGTGTGCTGAGCATTTTGGACGGTATAGTAAAATCAAGTTAGTAGACGTGATTCCAGTCCACAAAGGGTTTACAGTCTGGGCGGGGGAAACATTCACTTTTTAACGGATTAGCTCAGAGAGGGATATCTTTCCATGACAAGCAGCTTAGTGTATAGAGGACAGGTCTGGCAGTCAGAAGGACCCGAGTTCTAATTCCGACTCTGCCACATGCCTGTTGTGTGACCGTGGGCGAGTCACTTCCCTTCTCTGGGCCTCACTTCCCTCATCCGTAAAATGGGGATTAAGAGTGTGAACTCCATAGGGGACAGGGTCTGTGTCCAACCCGATTAACCTGTATCTACCCCAGTACTTACAACAGTGCTCGGCACATTAACAAGTACCATAATTATTAATTCACTCACTCAATTGTATTTATCAAGTGATTGCTGTGCAGGGCACTGTATCAAGTGCTTGGGAAAGTACAATACAAAAATAAACAGTGACAATCCCTGCCCACAGTGAGCTTATAGAGGAGGAGACAGACATCAGTAAAAATAAATAAAATTACAGACGTATACACGAGTACTGTAGGGCTGGGAGGAGGGGAGGAAAAAGCAAAGGGAGCCAATCAGAGTGATGCAGAAGGGAGTGGGAGATGAGGAAAAGCAGGGATTAATCTGGAAAGGCCTCTTGGAGGAGATTATGGTGCCTTCGAGAAGGGTCTGAAGGCAGGGAGAGTCATTGTCTGGCAGATTTACAGTGCCTGGTACATAGGAAGCACTTAACAAATACCATCATCATCATCATCATTATTATTATTAGTTGAGGAGGGAGGGCGTTCCAGGCCAGAGGTAGGAATTGGGCCAGGGGTGGGTGGTAAAACAGGTGAGATGAAGGCACAGTGAGAAGGTTAGCACCAGCGGAGCGAAGTGTGTGGGCTGGGCTGGAGAAGGAGAGAAGGGAGGTCAAGTAGGAGGGGGCAAGGGGATGGACTGCTTTGAAGCCAAGAGTGAGGAGTTTTTGTTCGAGAGATGGATAGGTGGGTAGGCAACCACTGGAGATTTTTGAGGAGGGGGGTGACAGGTCCTGAACGCGTTTGTAGAAAGATGATCTGGGCAGCGGAGTGGGGAGAGATAGGAGGTTGGGAGGTTAGAAAGTAGGCTGATGCAGTAATGTAGCTGGGATAGGATGAGGCACTGTACTATCGCGGTAGCCGTTTGGATGGAAAGGAAAGGGCAGAGTCTTCTCAACAGTCTTTATTCCTAGGCTTAGAACAGACAACAAGTCATTTCAAGACGAGTAAATTACTTCGCCTCACCATTGCCATATCCTCTCATTTCTCCCCACTTTCCAGAGATCCCACTTCCAACTAGAATCTTTCCCAGACTAATCAGAAAAAGCACCATTACCATCCACCGCACAACTCCATCTTTAATCGCTACCCCGTTAATGGAGCTTTACTGTTTGGCCATTTCTCTACTTCATTCAATTGTATTTATTGAACACTTACTCTATGGAGAGCACTGTACTGAGCGCTTATGCTGGTGCCTAGTTTAGTCTGTAAATTCCTCGAAGGCAGTTCCCCTATCAAACTTTCACTAAAATGCCACAGGAGAACACGGTCATAACGAAGGCTCTGGATGATGCGTTTCCTGAAACTAAATATAGATAACGGGATTTCTTAAACACTTACTGTGCGTCAAGCACTGTCTTTAGTGCTGGGGAAGCTATAAGCTAATCAGGTTGGACACAGTCCCTGTCCCACATGGGGCTCGCACTCTTAATCCCCATTTTCCGGATGAGGGAACCGAGGCCCTGAGAAGTTGATTGACTTGCCTAAGGTCACACAGCAAGACAAGCGGCAGAGCTGGGATTGGAACCCATGATCTTCTGCCTCCAGGCTGGTACTAGGAAACCTCAGCATTCTCAATGACTCTTTTCCAGACAAACAATCCTTACATCTACAAGGAAAGATCAATAGCTTAGATTTTGTTCCGAATAATCGACAGGATGGGGTGAAGGATGAATATGTGAAAGTGCTACTCTGGAGAAGAATGAGCAAATGGCAGGTTGTAACGTGCCAAAATTCCGACACGAGGAGCTCCCGTGTTTAAAATGGGAATCGTGATCAGATGTGGTCTTACTTGGGTAAAAGTTCTCGGTGTATCTAAAGAGCAAATAGTTCAGAAGAAGCTCAAGCCCATGTTAATAATGATAATGATCATAGGTAATGATATTTGTTAGATGCTTACTATGTATCAAGCACTGTTCTAAGTGCTGAGGTAGATAAAAGTTAATCAGATTGGCCCCAATCCCTTTCCTACAAGGGGCTCAGGTCTAAATAAGAAGAAGAACAGGTATCATATCCCCATTTTTACAGTTGAGGAAGCTGTGGGGCAGAGAAAGTAAGTGACTTGCCTAAAGTCACAAAACAAGCACGTGGTGGAGCTGGAAACAGAACCCAGGCCTAGTGACTCCCAGGAGAGTGCCCTATCCAAAAGGACACGCTACTTAAATCATCAAATGAAGGCTAGGTCAGGCTTTGGTTACAGAATATTAGGAAGCCAGGGATAATGATAATAATGATAATGAGGGTATTTGTGAAGCACTTATAATGGGCCAAGCGCTGTTCTAAGCGCCGCAGTGATAGTGATGCATACCTGAAGGCACTTGCACTTATAGTGCCTGACTTCTCCTGCTCACTCACTGATCAAGTCGAGGTTTCAACCTCTGGAGACTCCTTTAGCCCCTCTCAGGATGGCCCCTGGAGAGTTTCCAGTCCTCTACCAGTCTCGACTATGGGAGGGAGAGTCAAGCAGAGGCCTGTCCGGTCCACTCCTAGCTTGGCCGGCGGCTGGCGAGCGGCGGGCCGTCTGCTACGAGTCAGAATACTCCCGTGCCGGGCAGCGGCGGCACGGGAGAGAGTCGAGGGCGGAGACTCGAGTCGACCGTGCGGAAGGAGGCGGTGGTCCACCGCTTTTGGATTTTTACCAAGAAAACTCTATGGATCCACTACCGGAACCATTACAGATAGAGATGGGGCATTAAGGGAGAGATGTGTCCATGGAGTCGTTACGGGTCGGAGGCGACTCGACGGCATAAGACAGGACAGGCTCCTTTAACAGTGATGATGATGGTGTTTGTTAAGTGCTCACTACGTGCCAGTCACTGTACTGAGTGGTGGGTGGATAGAAGCCAATCAGGTTGGACACAGGCCCTGTCCCACGTGGGCTCACAGTCTCGATCCCCATTTTACAGATGAGGTAATTGCGGCACAGAGAAGTCAAGTGACTTGCCCAGGGTAGAGTCGGGATTAGAACCCAGGATCTCTGACTCCCAGGCCCAAACTCTATCCACTATGCCATGCTGCTTTCACCCCCCTCCCTGCCCCAAAGCGTTTCTATCCACATCTGTTATTTATTCATTTCTATTAACGTCCGCCTCCCTGCAAGAAAGTTTGTTATGGGCCGAAAGCGTGACTGTTACAAGTTATATTTTACTCTCCCAAGCGCTTAGTACAGTGTTCTGCACATAGTAAGCGCTCAATACAAATGACTGACTGACTGACCGTAAGCTCAACGTGGGCAGGGAACATTTCTGCCAACTCTTTTGTACAGTAATAATAATAATTGTTGCATTTGGCAACTGCTTACTATGTGCCATGCACTGTACTAAGCACTGGGTTAGAGACAAGATAAACATGTCTCACATGGGCCTCAAACTCTAAGTAGGAGGGAACCGAGGTACAGCGAAGTTGAGTGACTTGCCCAAGGTCACACAGCAGACAAGTGGCAGAGCTGGGATTAGAACCGGGGAAGCAGCGTGGCTCAGTGGAAAGAGCCTGGGCTGGGGAGTCGGAGGTCACGGGTTCGACTCCCGGGCTCTGCCACTTGTCAGCTGTGTGACTGTGGGCAAGTCACTTGACTTCTCTGGGCCTCAGTTCCCTCATCTGTAAAATGGGGATTAACTGTGAGCTTCACGTGGGACAACCTGATTACCCTGTATCTACCCCAGCGCTTAGAACGGTGCTCTGCACATAGTAAGCACTTAACAAATACCAACATTATTATTATTATTTTTAACTCAGCTCCTTCTGTCTCCCCAGCCCATGTTCTTTCCACATGTCCATATTGTTTCTCATTGCACTTTCCCAAGCGCTTAGTACAGTGCTCTGCATACAGTAAGCGCTTAATAAATATGATTGCTTAACCGATTCATCGGGGGGTGGGAGGGTAGGTAGGGGAGCCCTGGTTTCCTCTCCTTAACCTTTCCAAAAGTATTGAGTCATTATAATAATGATGATGGCATTTGCTAAGCGCTTACTATGTGCCAAGCACTGTACTGTGTGCAGAACCGTTTAGACTGCGAGCCCGTTACTGGGCAGGCATTGTCTTTATCTGTTGCCGAACTGCACGTTCCAAGCGCTTAGTACAGTGCTCTGCACATAGTAAGCGCTCAATAAATACTATTAAATGAATGAATGAATAGTATGTGCTCAAGAGAGTATTCAAAAAAAAACAATAAAAGACCGGTGAATCCTGATTCTTAATTTCCATGAATAATTTGACGTGGTAATTCTAATATATGAACTTTTCTCCATTATAGATTTTCATTATCCCAAACCCTGCCTCTTTTTTGGACCCAAGGCACCCTGAAGCGGTCTTTGTTTCAAATCACTCTAGTTCCTCTGCGTATCCTTCAGGAATTATTTACTAAACAATAAGTGGGGCAGTGAAACAATCTGCTTCACTCGTCCTGACTTCCAAAGGGTCAATCCGATTCCCGGGAAGGGACACGTTCCATAGTTAGTTTTAACACGGTACGACTAGTGCCGCAGAAGGTTGCGACAGAGGTTAAATGAAAAGCTAATCCATCAGACTTGAAACTCCTTGAATAAGGTAACTGTCTTACTCTTCCCTGCAATACCCAAGTCGGCACAGCGTCGGCATCCAATTAATACTTCTGAGGTGAAGATTAAAGACGCTTTTATCTCCGGGAGCTGACGATCTAATGAGGGAGTCAGACACATGAGCACGTGTAACTACATTTTAGAATCAAGGGCCTTAATAAGTACTTGAGCCATAAAGAACGTGAAAATATCGAAGTGCGTAACCTTCAAGGAGATTAGCCCCAGAGCGTTTCTCACAGGGAGCACTTCTAGTCTGGAGTTTTTCCCACCGCTCCCAATATTTTCCCAAAATACAATAAAAGCATACGTCTTGTATTGGATCACAATCACAAAAGGACTATGGCATTTCACGAGTGAAATTTCCGAGAGACCCATGAGATTAGCATTTTTGCAAGGCCTGGTTATGTAGTGATGATGATGGAAATTTAAATGATATACATCTAACTAATGCTCAGATAATACTGGGTAAACTACTGTTGGTAAAATACCCAACAACTGTTTACACAATAATATGTGATTAGACTGTAAGCCCGTCAAACGGCAGGGACCGTCTCTATCTGTTGCCGACTTGTTCATCCCAAGCGCTTAGTACAGTGCTCTGCACATAGTAAGCGCTCAATAAATACTATTGAATGAATATATTAAGTTGGAGCTACAGATTTCACATTCGATATTTGGGCCCGACTGTGCCACGAAAAGGAGAATGAAGAGATTTTAATTTCTTTATTTCAAAATGAATGACAAGTAATTCCTATTCACATACACAAATAACATCAAAATAAATTAGGACCAGCCAAAGTGCCATGAAAATCATTAATTATTATAGGAAAAACAGACGAGCACGATGTTTCTAATTCTCTCTCCTTTGGCTAGGTCTGTTTTTGTATGAAATTCGAATCATTCTTAGTTGATATATAGGTTTACATCTCCTTTCCCCTTACTTGATCTTTCATGGCCATTTCATTTTAAAGTCAAATTAAATTATAGTACTTAAAATTAGTGTAAAGGAAGCCCAGTGTTTTCCCCAAGGTCTCTTAGCAGAGTTTTGAATTGGGGTTTTCATTTTCCTTGCTTTTATTATTTTTTTTAATGGTCTCTGTTAAGCACTTACCGTACGCTGGGCACTGTACTAAGCACGCACTGGGGTAGCTACAAGGTAGTCAGGTCAGACACAGTCCCTCTGCCCCGCAGACGGTCCCTCTTCGCCTCTAGACTGTAAGCTCATCGTAGGCAGGGAATGCGTCTGCTTCTTGCTATATTTTACTCACCCGAGCACATAGTACAGTGCTCCGCACACAGTAAGCGCTCAGTAAATACAACTGAAAGTCCCACATGGGGCTCCCAGTTTTAATCCCCATTATGCAGATGAGGTAATGGAGGCCCAGGAGAGTGAAGTGACTTGCCCAAGGTCATACAGCAGACACGCGATGGAGCCGGAATTAGAACCCAGGGCTTTCTGACTCACAGGTCCTTACCCTTTCTGCTATGCCAAGTGAGAAATTATTTGGGGTAAGAAAGGAAAACTGTCTGGAAACAATTATAAATTCTTCTGGAACCAACTGAACCATATCCTCTGCCTGGCCAAATGTCGCCTACTAAATTATCCCCCAGGGCGGGTAGCAGATGTGTGATAATCCCACGAGATGTAATTTTTATTTTTACAGGCCAAGAGGCGGCCAAGGATCAAACCGGGGCAACTCTGGACCCTGGAGTTAGGGATTTAGCACTTACCGTGTGCAGAGCACTGTACTAAGCGCTTGAGAGAGTAGAGCACAACAGATTTGGTAGACACAGTCCCCGCCCACAAGGAGTTTACGGTCTAGAGGGACCGTAGCTTACAGGCGAGAGGACGGAGAAGAGGGGGATGAATCGATCAATCGATGGTGTCTATTGAGCGCTTACTGGGTAAAGAACACTGTACTAAACACCTGGGAGGATACAGAATAACAGAATTGGTAGACGTGCTCCCTACCCACGAGGAGCTTACAGTCTAGAGGGAGAGACGAACATTAACATAAGCAAATAAATGTCGGATATGGACATAAGTGGCGTGGGGTTGAGGAGGGGAGTGAACATCAAGGGCTTAACAGGAATAGACCCAAGTGCATAAGAGATGCTTAAATATACATATAAAAGGAAAAATTGATTCGTCTCAAGGAGAAAGCAGAAAACTATGAAAAGGGTAGCAGCGTGGCTCAGTGGAAAGAGCCTGGGCTTCGGAGTCAGAGGTCACGAGTTCGACTCCCGGCTCTGCCACTCGTCAGCTGTGTGACTGTGGGCAGGTCACTTCACTTCTCCGGGCCTCAGTTACCTCATCTGGAAAATGGGGATTAACCGTGAGCCTCACGTGGGACGACCTGATGACCCTGTACCTACCCCAGCGCTCAGAACAGTGCTCTGCACATAGTAAGCGCTTAACAAATACCAACATTATTATTATTATTATTATTATAACCGTTATGGTATTTGTTAGGTGCTGACTAAGAGCCGGATACTTTACTAAGCACTGGGGTAGATTCAAGCATACTGGGTTGGACACAGTCCATGTCTCACATGGGATTCACAGTCTTAATCCCCATTTTACAGATGAGGTTAGTGAGGCACAGAGAAGTGAAGTGACTTCCCCAAGGTCACACAGCAGACAAGTGATGGAGCTGGGTTTAGAACCCATAACCTTCTGATTTCCAGGCCCACGCTCTATCCAGTGCACCGTGCTGCTTCTCTTGCCAAGATCCGCCCTTTCCTCCCCGCACGCTCCGCTCCTCCGCCGCCCACCTCCTCGCCGTCCCTCGGTCTCGCCCGTCCCGCCGTCGACCCCCGGGTCGCGTCCTCCCGCGGTCCCGGAACGCCCTCCCTCCTCACCTCCGCCAAACCGATTCTCTTTCCCTCTTCAAAACCTTACTTAAAAATCACCTCCTCCAAGAGGCGTTCCCAGACCGAGCTCCTCTTCCCCCTCTACTCCCTCTGCCATCCCCCCTTTACCTCTCCGCAGCTAAAGCCTCATTTTCCCCTTTTCCCTCCGCTCCTCCACCTCTCCCTTCCCATCCCCACGGCACCGTACCCGTCCGCTCGACTGTATATATTTTCGTTACCCTATTTATTTTGTTAATGAATTGTACATCGCCTCGATTCTATTTAGTCGCCATCGGTTTTTACGAGATGTTCTTCCCCTCGACGCTGTTTAGTGCCATCGTTCTCGTCTGTCCGTCTCCCCCGATTAGACCGTAAGCCCGTCAAACGGCAGGGACCGTCTCTATCTGTTGCCGACTTGTTCATCCCAAGCGCTTAGTACAGTGCTCTGCACATAGTAAGCGCTCAATAAATACTATTGAATTAATGAATGAATGAATTCTATCCCGCGATTGACCCCTTGTCCACGTTCACCACTGGAATTCCTTTTCCCTTCCTGAACCTGACAGATCACCGCCTCTCCCCTCCTTCAAAACCCTCTTTAATTCCCATCTCTTCCCGGGAGGCCTATCCATACCAACTCCTGAATCCCCCTACCTGTTCCGCGCTCTCCATCAACTGTGAAACTGACCGGGTACCCCTTAACCATTTTTGATACGCACCCCAAAATACTTTTGAAAATAGTCTTTACACGCTACTCTTTCCCCTATTCCTAATTCATTCCATCATACGTATTGAGTGCTTACTGTGTGCAAAGCACTGTACTAAGCGCTTGGAAAGCACAATTCAGCAATAAAGCGACCATCCCTGCCCTCACCAGGCTTACGGTCTAATCCATTTTAATATAATAATGTTGGTATTTGTTAAGCGCTTACTATGTGCAGAGCACTGTTCTAAGCGCTGGGGTAGATACGGGGTCATCAGGTCGTCCCATGTGGGGCTCACAGTTAATCCCCATTTTACAGGTGAGGGAACTGAGGCACAGAGAGGTGAAGTGACTCGCCCACAGTCACCCAGCTGACGAGTGGCAGAGCCGGGAGTCGAACCCATGACCTCTGACTCCGAAGCCCGGGCTCTTTCCACTAAGTCTCTCCCTGTGACCTGCAAGCTCCGTACGGTCAGGGAACGTGTCTACCGACTCTGTTATATTTACCTTCCCAAGCGCTTAGTACAGTGCCCAGCATATAATACCCAGTTAATAAATACCAACGATTTGATTGGTATTTGCCATCAATCAATGATTGATTGATGATAAAAGTAGGCAAGAGAACCGCAGAAAATAATTATAGGCTGTTCAGATGTAACAAAATGTGCATTTAGAAAGGATATGACGTTTTTTATGAATATATGAGTCCAATAAAATTAGAAAATAGCACAATTGAAAATTTTAATGTGCATATAAAGGCTTTTATTTATAAAGAAAAATCGGTAAAATCAACTAGAAGAATGATTAGACTATGTGCAATGGAGTCAGTGAAACAGAATTCTGAAATATATTAGGGTGCTTAAGGGAATTGATTTCTTTTTCTTTAGTGTGTTCAAATGTCTTAATTCAATGGACAGAACAATCAGTACAAAAAAATCTCTGGGGATGGATAACATTTATGATGCCCTTGAGTCTTCTCTGAAACAAAGCGCTCATCAATTACGATGATGGTTTGATGAGCTGGTAAAATTCCCAGATGGAGGTGCAACCCACAGAGTAACTCGAAGGAGATTTCAGAAAATCCCAAGAAGCAATACGGCCTAATGGATAGAGCCCAGGCCTGGGAGTCAGAAGGACCTGAGTTCTAATCCCTCCGCCGCCGCTTGTCTGCTGCCTGACCTTGAGCAAACCACTTCACTTCTCTGAGCCTCAGTTCCCTCATCTGTAAAATGGGGATTAAGCCCGTGAGCCCTATGTGGGACAGGGACTGTGTCCAACCTCGTTAGCTTGTAGGACAAAGCGGCTCGGTCTAGTGCATAGAGCTGGGCCTGAGAGCCAGAAGGACCTGGGTTCGAATCTGCGTCTGCCACATGTCTGCTGTGTGACCTCGGCAAGTCGTTTCGCATCTCTGGGCCTCGGTTACCTGTAAAATGGGGATAAGAGTCTGAGCCCCACGAGGGAAAGGGTCCAACCTGATTAACTTGTATCAGTGGAAAGGGCCCGGGCTTGGGAGTCAGAGGTCATGGGTTCGAGTCCCGACTCTGACACTTGATAGCTGTGTGACTGTGGGCAAGTCACTTCATCGTGGCTCAGCGGAAGGAGCACGGGCTCTGGAGTCAGGGGTCATGGGTTCGAATTCCGGCTCGGCCACTTGTCAGCTGTGTGACTTTGGGCGAGTCACTTAACTTCTCGGTGCCTCAGTTCCCCCATCTGTAAAATGGAGATTAAGACCGTGAGCCCCACGTGGGACGACCTGATTCCCCTGTGTCTACCCCAGCGCTTAGAACGGTGCTCGGCACATAGTAAGCGCTTAACAAATACCAACATTATCATTATTATAACTTCACTTCTCTGGCACCTAGTGAGCACTTAACAAATACCATCATCATCATTGGTAAAGGAGCCTGTCCTGTCTTATGCCGTCGAGTCGTCTCCGACCCGTAACGACTCCATGTCCATGGTTCGACTCCCGGCTCTGCCACTTGTCAGCTGGGTGACGATGGACGAGTCACTTAACTTCTCTGTGCCTCAGTTACCTCATCTGTAAAAGGGGGATTAACCGTGAGCCTCACGTGGGACGACCTGATTACCCCGTATCTCCCCCAGCGCTTAGAACAGTGCTCTGCACAGAGTAAGCGCTTAACAAATACCAACATTATTATTATTATTACTGTCTAAACACGAGTCCTCACTTGTGTTGTATACCCCGTTATACCTCAGAATTTCCCCTTCATTTTACCCATCTGCAAAATGGGGATTGAGACTGAGCCCCACGTGGGACCACCTGATGACCCCGTATCTCCCGCAGCGCTTCGAACAGTGCTCTGCACATAGTAAGCGCTTAACAAATACCAACATTATTATTATTATTATTATTACCCCAGCGATTAGAACAGTGCTTGGCACACAGATAGTACTTAACAAATTCCATAATCACTATTATTACATCCTCCCGCTGACCGTCTCCCTGCATACATGTCACACTGCCAATCTCCCCACTTCAAAGCCTTATTCAAGTCACATCTCCACGAAGAAGGCTTCCCCGATTATGGCCTTTCCCCGGCTCACTCTCCCTCCTCTGTTGTCCCTTCGTATGGACCTGTGGCCTTTGGGCATTTGATATTCGACCCACCCTCAACCCCACAGCATCGATTCATTCATTCAGTCGTACTGATTGAGCGCTTGGAAAATCCAATTCAGCATCGAGGAACATATCTTCAAAGGATACATTCTTCATTATTCATTTAAATTAATTAATTTCATCATTCATCATTTAAACTGAACGTCGGTTTTGGGCGGGGAATGTGCCTGCCGACTGTCGTACTTTCCCCAGAGCTCAGTACAGTGCGCTGCACAGAGTGAGCGCTCAACAGATACCGCTGATTGAGTCTGAGTTAATCGGCAAAAAATGGCACATAAAACTTTAATCTGGGGAACGTTGCACAGCAAAGAGGGGTTTTAGCCTTCCGATGGCATTTTCTGCTAAGTGCATTTTTTATTTCCTAAGAACGTATAAAAAATGAGGTGTAAGCTTGCTCAGATTTTGAGGTGGCGTTAATTTTAGCCTCGGTGACCTCTGGAGACATCTGGACAAACCTGTCAGGAACAACTGTGCAGTCCTCACAGAACACAATCTAAAGGAAATGGAAATGGCCAAAACGAACAGATTCTTGTCTTAAATATTTTGCAAGATGCTAAGTGATCCTGGGCAGGACACTTAACTTCTCTGTGCCTCAGTTTCCTCACCTGTAACATGGGGAATAAATTTCCCGTTCTCCCTTCCCCCTCGAGCCCCATGTGGACGGGGACTGCGTCCGATCTGATTGCAATGTGTCGAACCCAGAGCTTATCATAGTGCTTGATACATAGTGAGTACCAAAGAAATACCAAGCAATCAATAAATGGCATCTATTGAGTATTTGCTGGGTGCAGAGCACTGTACTAAGCAATCGGGAGAGTTCAAAAGAATACAGTTGGTGAATATGATTCCTGCTAACAAGGATCTTACTATCTAGTGAATTGTTATGAGTGTCATCAATAATGTTGGCATCTGTTAAGCGCTTACTATGTGCAGAGCACTGTTCTAAGAGCTAGGGTAGACACAGGGGAATCAGGTTGTCCCACGTGGGGTTCACTAATCCCCATTTTATAGGTGAGGTAACTGAGGCCCAGAGAAGTGAAGTGACTTGCCCACAGTCACACAGCTGACAAGTGGCGGAGTCAGGATTCGAACCTATGACCTCTGACTCCAAAGCCCAGGCTCCTTCCACTGAGCCACGCTGATTCTCTATTGTTATGGTTATTGTTCAGGTAAGTTATGAGACAAATTGACCGTTTTATAGGAAAATGAATCAATGAATGAATGGTATTCAAGTCCTTGGAGTGTGCTGATCTAGTAAAAAGAGCACGGGCCTGGGAACCAGGCGATGCGGGTTCTAATCCCGCCTCCAACCCCAAGTCTGCTGTGTGACTCTGGACAAGTCGCTTAACTTCTCTGTGCCTCAGTCCTCTCATGCCTAAAATGGGGGGCTAAGACTGAATCCCCCATGTGGGACAGCGCTTAACAAATACCACAATTATTATAATCATTATGCTCACCACTGTAGTAAGCACTCGGGAGAGAGAACAGTACGTCAGAGTTGGTAGACACATTCCCTGCCCCAGAGGAGCTTAGAGTCCAGAGGGAGAGACAGACAATGACTATAAATAAATTACAGATATGTTCATAAATTCTGGGTGGCTTAGGGTGGGGTGAATATTGAGTGCTCACAGGATACTTATCCAAGTGCAGAGGTGACGCAGACAGGAGAGGGTGGAGGAGGAATGAGGGCTTAATCAGAGAAGGCATCTTGGGCGAGAGGTGATATTAATAAGGCTTAGAAAAAAAAAATGATGGCATTTGTTAAGCGCTTACTACGTGCCCAGCACCGTCCTAAGCGCCGGGGGGGAATAAGAGGCGATCGGGTTGCCCCACACGGGGTTTACAGTCTTCATCCCCGTTTTACAGATGAGGGAACTGAGGTACAGAGAAGTGAAGTGACTTGCCCAAGGTCACACAGCTGACTAGTGGCAGAGCCGGGATTAGAACCCCCGACTTCTGACTCCCAAGCCCGGGCTCTTTCCACTGAGCCACGTTGCTTCTCTGGAAGGTAGGGAGAGTGATGGTCTATCAAAATATGGAGGGGAGGGAGTTCCAGGCCAGAGAGAGGACAGGGACAAGGCGTCAACGGTGAGACAGACGAAACCGAGATACAGTGAGTAGAATGGTTTTAAAGGAAGGAGGTGAATTCATTTTTTTACTGACACTGCAATCTGTGTAGGCATTGTTTTATTTAGTAAGGTAATTCCAAGTCCCCTTTACTGTCTTTCTACTCCCTCAGATGAGAAAGCGAGAAAAAGATACTGAAAGAGAGTGATTGTGGTTAGGGAGGGGTGGATAAAGAGAGAGAAGATAAAGATACAGTCACCCCTTGTAGATGGTAAACTCGTCATAAGCAGGGAATGTGCCTGCTAATTCTGCTATACCGTAACCTCCCAAATGCTTAGTACGGTGCTCTGCAAATAGTACGTACTCAATAAAAACCCGATGGATCGACTGATAAAGAGAGAACCATTTTCCCAAACTTCCATCCCTGGGAAGTGAGATCCTTTAACAGATCTTGCCATGTAGCATCTGGCGACATTTACAACTTCTTTCCAAACACGTCGTCCTTCAAGGTTCACCAGAAGGAGAAGAATTGGGACTGAGCCTCTGTATTGGGACACTGAACGCAAGAATACCGACGAACCGATCCGCCGGAATTACGCCTCCGTCAGCAGCAAACGTCAGTGGTTTAGAAAGCTTTATAAATGACATTTGCAGGAGGCGGATCGACAAACTGGGCTGAAACAATTCGCATTACCTACAAGTGCACCTGTAACTCCCGCTACTTCCTTTCATCTACACGCTGGAAAACGCTGCTTCTCGGGATAAAATGAAGGGGAAATTCTGAGGTATAACGGGGTATACGACACAAGTGAGGATTCGTGTTTAGACAGATGATAAAGTAATAATAATGTTGGTGTTTGTTAAGCGCTTACTATGTGCAGAGCACTGTTCTAAGCGCTGGGGGAGATACGGGGTAATCAGGTCGTCCCACGTGAGGCTGACAGTTAATCCCCATTTTCCAGATGAGGTAACTGAGGCACAGAGAAGTTAAGTGACCTGTCCACAGTCACCCAGCTGACGAGTGGCAGAGCCGGGAGTCGAACCCATGACCTCTGACTCCGAAGCCCAGGCTCTTTCCACTAAGTCTCTCCCTGTAACCTGCAAGCTCCTTATGGTCAGGGAACGTGTCCCACGTGGGGCTCACAGTTAATCCCCATTTTCCAGATGAGGTAACTGAGGCACAGAGAAGTTAAGTGACCTGTCCACAGTCACCCAGCTGACGAGTGGCAGAGCCGGGAGTCGAACCCATGACCTCTGACTCCCAAGCCCAGGCTCTTTCCATTGAGCCATGCTGCTTCCCAAGGAAGATACCAAGGAAGATGAGCACTAGAGATATTTTGCCCCTATCTCCATTTCCAATCCTGTGGGTTGGAAACCTTGGAATGTTTATAGTAGAAAATAGTCTATTGCCAACAAATAGCCTATACTCTTGAAGAGCCAGAAAGGGTGAGTGTATATATTCAAAGCTGAAACCGAGTGCCTTCCCAGTCTGAGCCCCCATTTCCCTCTGCTCCTCCTCCCCTCCCCCTCGCCCCCACTCCTGCCCTCTGCTCTACCCCCCTCCCCACCCCACAGCACTTGTGTATATGTGTACACATTCATTCTTCTATTCATTTTATTAATGATGTGTACATATCCGCAATTCTATTGATTCATATTGATGCTATTGATGCCTCTTTACTTCTTTTGATGTCTGTCTCCCCACTTCTAGACCGTGAGCCCGTTGTCGGGCAAGGAGTGTCTCTATTTGCTGCCACAGTGAACTTTCCAGGCCCTCAGTACAGTGCTCTGCCCACAGTCAGCGCTCAGTAAATACGCTTGAATGAATACAATTGAATGAATTCAAGAATTAATGAAAAATGATCTGGGCAGCAGATGATGATGGTATTTGTTAAGCGCTTTCTCAGCACTGAGGGTGATACAAGGCAATCAGGTCATCCCACGTGGGGCTCACAGTCTTAATCCCCATTTTACAGATGAGGGAACTGAGGCACAGAAGTTAAGTGACTTGCCCGAAGTCACACAGCAGACAAGTGACAGATCCGGGATTAGAACTCATGACCTCTGACTCCCAAGCCCTGGCTCCTTCCATTGGGCCAGGCTGCAGGGACTGAAATGAGCAGAGACAGGAGGCTGGGCCTTTAGTGAGGAATAGTCAAGGCAGGATAAGATAAATGCTTGGAACTGTGTAGTAGGAGTTTGGATGGAAAGGAAAGGGTAGAATTTAAAGACATTGCAGAAGGAGGATTGACAAGACTGGCTGACGTCCAAAATGTGTGTTGAACGAGAGAGATGAATCTTGGATAACGCCAACGATACAGGGTGGCGAGCTAAGGTGGAGAGTGGTGTGGTTTACAAGGGTCGGAAAGATGTCGGGGAGGGCAGAATTTGGGTGGGACGAAGAGGAGTTCTGTTTTGGACATGTCGGCGTGACATCTGGGGAGCGATGTTCTGAAGGCAGGAGGAAATGTGAAACCGCAGAAGAGGAGAGAGGTCAGGGCTGGAGAGATGGATTTGGAAAGTAGTCACGCAGACACGGCAGTTGAAGTCGTGGGAGTGAATAAGAGTGGTAGGAACCAGAGGAAGAGGACCAGAGGAGGACGGTGTGAGTGAAGCCAAAGTGGGATAACGTTTCCAGGAAAAGGGGGCGGTCCACAGTGTCCAAGGCAGTCGAGAGGTCAAGGAGGATTAAGATGCGACTAAATGCCGTTGGATTTGGCAAGAAGAAGCTTACTGGTGATCTTAGAGAGGGGAGAAAATAAAATCCAGGACCTTTAATATTCATCCAATGTCGTGAACTGCCAAAGTCCAAAAAGGGAGCCCACCGCAATCAGCTACTGCCTGACCCACGGCAGGGAAGGCTGAGAATAGGCAGTTGAAAGCTTGATAAAATGCTGGTTAAACGAGGGAAATAAAAAGCTGTGTCATTCATGTGAGTAGATGACCTCTAAACACAGAAAACAAGAGCAGGCAGGGGTAAACAACACTGGACGTCCACTCCTTTACATCAAATGGATTATTTCTTTTTCAGGGGGGAGGGAGGCGGTGTGAGAGTGAGAGAGAGGGAGAAAGAATAAGAAATCTGTTTTATAATTCTGTTTGCCTAGAACATAGAAATGCATCCATTTAATGGTATTTATTGAGCACTTCCTGTGTGCAGAGCACTGTACTAAGCGCTTGGAATGTACAATTCGGCAACAGATAGAGACGGTCCCTACCCAACAACGGGCTCACAGTCTCAGAGGGGGAGACGGACAGCAAAACAAGACAAGGAGTCAGGCATCGATACCGTGCTCTGTACACGGTAAGCACCTAATGAATATGATCGATGGATTGATTGATGGATTCAGACGGTTAACGGGCATGAGCTACCGACTTTCTTTAACCTGGAATAAAACTGCTAATTTATCAATGGTATATCGTTTAGAATTGAGGCTGGCTTCTGGGTTGAAGGATCTTTTTTGCCTGTGTTTCTTGGACATTAGCCCCTCGACTAAGGAACTGCATGAAAACAACTTATCTTCACAATTCTCCATTAGCTGTTTAACTTCTCTGTATGTACATCATACGTAGAGCGTTGGCAAATTTTGGTTTGTTATTTTCAATGCCAAATAGATGTCAGTTGGCTACTGTTCTAGGATAATGGGCATGTGAATCACAGCTTCCCAAATTCAACTTCTTGACAGTAGCTGTGTGCCACAATTCCACTTTGCCAAGACTGATGAATACCCTAAGTCATAAATGGAGGGAAGCAGCATGGTCTAGTGAATAGAGCAAAGGCCTGGGAATCAGAAGGACCTGGGTTCTAATCCTGGCTCTGCCACTTGTCTGCTGAGAGACCTTGGATAAGTCACTTCACTTCCTCTGGGCTTCAGTCTGTAAAATGGAGATTAAGGCTGTGAGCCCCATGTGGGACAGGGATTGTGTCCAACCCGACTGCCTTGTATCTACCCCATTCTTTAGTACGGTGCTCGGCGCATAGAAGGCGCTTAACAAATATCGCAATTATTATCGTTAATGTATTCACGAATCATCATACCACCACTTTGGTATTTACTGAGCGCTTACTGTGTTCAGACCACTGTACAACTCAGCCGAGTTTGTAGGCACGTTTCCTGCCCATAAAGAGCTTACAGTCTGGAGGGGAGACAGACATTAATATTCATAATTTAGGGACAAGAGAACTCAGGCTTTAACTCAATGGCCTCAGATTGAAGGGTCACTCTCCAAATGGCCTGCGTCGTTTCTCCCTGCCTAATAGTGAACCACCTTTTCGAATGTAGGCAGGGAATGTGTCTATCATTCTATTGTACTCTCCCAAACGCTTAGTACAGTGCTCTGCATACAGTAAGGAATAATTATAGTATGTGTCAAGCCAACTGGCATCTATTTAGCATTGAAAATAACAAACCAAAATTTGCCGACACTTTTAGTATAATGTACATACAGAGAGGTCAAACAGCTAATGGAGAACTGTGAAGATAAATTGTTTTCATGCCGTTCCTTAGTTGAGGGGATAGCGTCCAAGAAACAAAGGAAAAAAAGTTCCTTTAACCCAGAAGGCAGCCTCAATTTTATACAATATACCATAGATAAACTAGCAGTTTTATTCCAGGTTAAAGAACCTCATTAACTCATGCCCATTAACCATCTGAATCCATCAGTCGCAATTACTATGTACCAAACACTGTTCTAAGAACTGGGGTAGATACAAGGTAATCACCTTGTCCCACACGGGGCTCACAGTCATAATCCCCATTTGACAGATGAGGTAACTGAGGCACAGAGAAGTGAAGTGACTTGCCCAAGGTCACACGGCAGACAAGTGGCGGAGCCGGAATTAGAACCCAGGTCCTCTGACTTCCAAGCCCGGAGAATTGCATCGGGCCATGCTGCTTCTTGCAGCATGCACAGTAACTGCTTAATAAAAATGATTGAATTAATAAATGAATGAATGGTCATTATGCAACCGGAAATCAAGTCAATTCATTCAATCAATTGTATTTATTGAGCGCTTACTGTGTGCAGAGCACTGTACTAAGCGCTTGGAATATACGATTAGGCCACAGATAGAGACAATCCCTACCAATGGGCTCACAGCCTAGAGGAGGAGACAGACAACGAAGCAAAACAAGTAGACAGGCATCAGGAGCATCAGAATGGATAAACAGAATTATAGATATATACGCATCAAGTGCTGCGTGATGGGGAAAGGAGTAAAGCAGAGGGAGGGAGTCGGCGTGATGGGGAGGGGAGGAGGAGCAGAGGCAAAGGAGGGCTCGGTCTGGGAAGGCCTCCTGGAGGAGGTGAGCTCTCAGTAGGACTTTGAGGGGGGGAAGAGAGTTAGTTTGGCGGAGGTGAGGAGGGAGGGCATTCCAGGGCAGAGGGAGGACGTGGGCCAGGGTTCAACAGCGGGACGGGCGAGAACGAGGCTCAGTGAGGAGCTGGCAGAGGAGTGGAGTGTGCAGGCTGCGCTGTAGAAGGTCACTTGCAACCTCTGGTCTGATCCCCAAACCTCGAGCCAACTGTCCATTTGCCAAGGCTGTCCTGGGGAACTCTTCTGAGACACTCGTGAGGGACCCATTCCAATCAACCCATCGATCAATCACCGCAGCTAATAGATTGATTTTCTGACGCCCGTGACAGGACCAAGCTGAAAGTCACGCCGGTCTTTCCTAGTCTACACAATTTGAGGGGGTCGGGAAGTTCTAAGCGTCTCTAGAGGGGTCCGCATAAAATTTTCACCGAGGATTCTCACATTCGTCAGCATTTTGCGGCCTGAGAGATCATTCCGTCCTTTCCCCTGAGCAGACGTGCATCAGGAGCTCTCTGGGTTGGGAGTCTCTAAATTACAGGTGCAGTTACTTCTCACATAAAACACTTCCCAAGGAAGGTGTGTGGTCCTACAGGGCCATTCTCGGTTTGATCAAACCCCTAGGGCAATTCCAAGGTGGTTGAGATTTTCACGGGGCGGGGTGGCTAATAACGGCTCAGCAACAAATTTCTGATCTCGTACCACGAACCGCAGCCCAGGATAACCTCCACGATCCGTTTCCTCCACTCCTGCGCGTGAGCCGCAGGGCGCTGTGGGCAGAAATCCAAAGATCGGGTCGACCTTCCCATCTCAAATTTCATCCTCGCCTGCTTTAACTCTGCCAGTTCCTCATCACTTCACACCCTATCAAAACATTTGCCCCCTTCCTTCTTTCCTCCTTAATAATGATGGTATTTGAGTGCTTACTATGTGCCAAGCACCGTTCTAAGCGCTGGGTTAGATGCAAGGTCATCAGGTTGTCCCAAGTGCAGCTCACCATCTTGATCCCAAATTTACAGATGAGGGAACTGAGGCACAGAGAAGTTAAGTGACAGGCCCAAAGTCACACAGCTGAGAGGTGGCGGGGCCGGGATTAGAACCCACAGCCTCTGACTCCCAAGCCCGGCTCTTTCCGCTACGTTACGCTGCTTCTCCATATGCTCCTTGACCACCCTCTTTAACTGCTCACCCTCCCCATCCTAAAAAAAAAAACCCCTCCCTTGACCCCACGGCTCCATCCAGTTATCACCCCATCTCCCGCCTACCATCTCCTCTCCAAACTCCTATCGCTATGTGCTAAGCACCGTTCTAAGCGCTGGGGTAGATACAAGGTTATCAAGTAGTCCCATGTGGGGCTCGCAGTCTTAATCCCCATTTTACAGATAAGGCAACTGAGGCACAGAGAAGTGAAGTGACTTCACACAGCTGACAAGTGGCAGAACCGGGAATAGAACCCACGACCTCTGACTCCCAAGCCCGGGCTCTTTTCCACTAAGACAGGCTGCTTCTCACTCTTAAATCTGATCAACAACAGACAGCCAAAATGGGTAATTCCGGGTAAAAGAAAACCTCTTAGGGATCTAATCTACCTAACTTTCCTGCCCACATTTCACCAATTAACTGAATACTTGCCAATTCCCTATTTCATTTCCTATAATAAATCGGCACATTTCCTACCTTTCAAAGAAATATATTTTTTAGCTTGAATATGACACAAAAATGGGTTTTTGCTGGACAATTTCATGGAAAAGGGACAGTAGGGTGAAGGGGAGAAGTATTGCCTACTGTATGCATGGGTTAACAAGAGTGGTGGAGCGATTTTCCAAAAGACCATAGTTCATAAGGAGGAAGGTAAGGAGGCGTGGCCTAGTGGATAGAGCACGGGCCTGGAAGTCAGAAGGTCCTGGGTTCTAAGGTGCACGTCGCCTTGCTTCTCTGTGCCTCAGTTACCTCATCTGTAAAATGGAGATTAAAGACTGTGAGCCCCATGTGGGACGGGGACTGTGTCCAAACCGATTTGCTTGTATTCACCCCAGCGTTTAGTACAGTGCCTTGCACATACCAAGCACTAAAGCAAATACCATTATTATTATTATTATTATTATTATTATTTTACAGTTGGATGTGGAAAAAAAGCAGTGGCTAGTGCTTTGAGGGTGAATTTGGGGGCAAAAAAACTATTTTATTTCCACAAGACTTTCCGGAGTTGTTCCAAATTCAACACTGACTGAATTAGTTATAAAAAGAAAACTCAAGGGCAGCTCACAAATGCTGAATGAATTCCCATTAAAGAATATCAAATAATGCATCTTTAAGACTAGTTCAAAACTGAACAAAATTCTGCCTCAAAGATAGCTCTTCCTCTCCCCTTGCAAAACAGTTGGTTTGGGTAAAAAGGGAAGGGAGATTTGATTGTTTTTTAACAGAATTCATTAACACAAACTAATCACTTCAATCAGAGTTAGGCTCAAGTATATATTTGTGTGTGTGTGTGTGTGTGTATACATATATATATATATATATATATATATATATATATATATGTGTAAAAAAATAAATCTAGTACTGCTAGTCATGAGCTTGCAAAATTTTCAAGTTTTTCCTATTCCATTCCCCAATGTGTCACTACTACAGACAAAATTTATTTTTATTTTTATTATTATTATTAATAGTAATAATGCCTACGGTTTTTGTTAAGTGCTTACTAAGTGCCAGATACTTTACTAAGCAATGAGGTAGATACAAGCGAATGCACGGATTAACACAGTCCGTGTCGCACGTGGGGCTCACAGTCTTAATCCCCATGTCTAGAGGAGGTAACTGAGGGCCAGAGAAGTAAAATGACTTACCCAAGGTCACGCAGCAGACACTTGGCAGAGCAGGGACTAGAACCCAGGACCTTCTGACTCCCAGGCCTGTGCTCTATACACTAAGCCAAGCGCTTACTATGTGCCAGGCCCTTGAGAAATGCTAATTATCATAATATAATAACTGATGTGCTATTTATTACGCACTTACTCTCTGCTAAGCACTGGGATAGACACAAGATAATTAGATCAGACGCGGTCCCTGTCCCAGATAGTGCTCACATTCTAAGAAGGAGGGAGAACAATCACTGAATCCCCCTTTTACAGAGGAAGAGACCAAGATACATAAAATTAAGGTACACAGACTGTGAGCTCGTTATGGGAGGAAATTGGGTCCGTTTGTTGCTATATTGTGCTCTCCCAAGAGCTTAGTTCAATGCTTCGCACGCAGTAAGCACTCAATAAATACAATTGAATGAATGAATGATTGAAATTAAAGCATTTGCCTCAGGTCACACAGGAGGCAAGAGGCAGTGCCCAAATCAGAACCCACGTCCTGTGACTCCAAGGTCCAAACAGTTACCGGTCATGCGGTCCTCCCCTCTTTAACGTCCATCTTCAACCGCTCACCCTCCGTTGCCTCCTTCCCCTCTGCCTTCAAACATGGCGTCTTCCCCATCCTAAAAAAACCCCTCCCTTGATCCCACAGCCCCCTCCAGTTATCGTCCCATCTCCCTCCTACCCTTCCTTTCCAAACGCCTGGAGCAAGTCATCTTCACTCGCTACCTCCAAATCTTCTCCCCCATCTCTCTCCTGGACCTCCTCCAATTTGGCTTCCACCCCCTCCACTCCATTTAAACCGCCCTTTCAAAGGTCACCACTTATCTCCTGCTTGCCAAATCCAACGGCTTCTACTCCCTCCTCATCCTCCTCGACCTCTCATCTGCCCTGTGGACCATCCCCGTCTCCTCAACACGTTATCCGGCCTTGGCTTCACGGGCTCCGTCCTCTCCTGGTTCTCCTCTTATCTATCTGGCCGTAGAGAAGCAGCGTGGCTCAGTGGAAAGAGCCCGGGCTTGGGAGTCAGAAGTCATGGGTTCATATCCCGACTCTGGCCCTTGTCAGCTGCGTGACTGTGGGCGAGTCACTTCACTTCTCTGGGCCTCAGTTCCCTCATCTGTAAAATGGGGATGAAGACTGTGAGACTCACGTGGGACAACCTCATTCCACTATATCTACCCCAGCGCTTAGAACAGTGCTCTGCACGTAGTAAGCGCTTAACCAATACCAACATTACTATTATTATTCTCGGTCTCCTTCACGGATTCCCCTTCCCCCTCCCACCCCCTGACTGTGGGGGGTCCCTCAAGGGTCAGTTCTTGGTCCCCTTCTGTTCTCCATCTACACTCACCCTCTTGGAAAACTCATTCGCTCCCGCGGCTTCAACTATCATCTCTATATTCCTGACACCCAAATCTACATCTCCTCCCCTGTTCTCTCCGCATCCCTCCAGGCTCGTATCTCCTCCTACCTTCGGGACATCTCCACCTGGATGTCCGTCCGCCACCTAAAACTCAACATGTCCAAGATTGAGCTCCTTATCTTCCTTCCCAAACCCTGTCCTCACCCTGACTTTCCCGTCACCGTGGAGAGCACTACGATCCTTCCTGTCTCACAAGTCCGCAACCTGGGTGTCGTCCTTGACTCGGCTCTCTCATTCACCCCACAGCGGTCACCGAAACCTGCCCATCTCACCCTCACAACATCGCCAAGATCCGCCCTTTCCTCTCCATCCAAACCGCTCCCTTGTTAATACAGACTGAGCTCCTCTTCTCCCTCTACTCCCTCTACCACCCCCCCTTCACCTCTCCGCAGCTGAACCCTCTTCTCCCCCCATCTCCCTCTGCTCCTCCCCCTCTCCCTTCCCATCCCCTCAGCAGGTACTCGTCCGCTCGACTGTATATATTTTCATCACCCTATTTATTTTCTTAATGAAATGTACATCGCCTCGATTCTATCAAGTTGCCATCGGTTTTTACGAGCTGCTCTTCCCCTCGACTCTATTTATCGCCATCGTTCTCGTCCGTCCGTCTCCCCCGATCGGACCGTGAGCCCGTCAGACGGCGGGGACCGTCTCTCTCCGTTGCCGACTTGTTCATTCCAAGCGCTTAGTACAGTGCTCTGCACATAGTAAGGGCTCAATAAATACTATTGAATGAACGAATGAATAACACAGTCACTCATCCTCTCCCGCCTAGATTACTGCATCAGTCTCCTTTCTGACCTCCCAACCACCCGTCTCTCCCCACTTCAGTCTACACTTCACTCTGCTGCCCGGATTATCTTTCTACAGAAACGCTCTGGGCATGTCACCCCCCTCTTCAAAAATCTCCAGTGGCTGCCCACTAACCTCCGTACCAAACAAAAACTCCTCACCATTGGCTTTAAAGCTGTCCATCACCTCGCGCCCTCCTACCTCACCTCGCTACTCTCCTTCTAGACCCCAGCCTGCAAACCCTGCTCTTCTGGTGCTAACATTCTCTCTGTGCCCCGTTCTTGCCTAACCCACCGTCGACGCCTGTCCCCCGTCCTACCCGCTGGCCTGGAATGCCCTCCCCCCTCAAATCTACCAAACAATCACTCTTCCCCCCTTCAAAGCCCTACTGAAGGCTCACCTCCTCCAAGAGGCCTTCCCAGACGCGGTAGTAGTATTTAGTATTTATTGAGCGCTTACTATGCGCAGAGCGCCGTACTAAGCGCTTGGAATGTACACATCGGTAACAGATAGAGACGGTCCCGTACTTTGACGGGCTTACGGTCTGATCGGGGGAGACGGACGGACAAGAACGATGGCAATAGTTCCCCCTCCGTTATGCGTCGCCCCGACCTACTCCCTTTGCTCTACCCTCCTCCCCCCACCCCAAAGCACTTGTGTATAGATTTACATAACCATAATTCTATTTATTTTTATTAATGCTTGCTTACTTGTTTTGATATTTATCTCCGCCCTTCTAGACACTAAGCGCGGTACGAGCAGGGATTGTCTCTCTTTATTGCTGAATTGCACTTTCCAAGCGCTTAGTACGGTGCCCTGCACACAGTAAGCACTCAATAAATATGACGGAATGAACGAATTGTATTTACTGAGCGCTAACTGCGTGCAGAGCATCGCACTAAACGCTCACAACCAACAGACACATTCCCTGCCCACACTCACCACGCTGCTTCCATTATGGATCATATTTTCTTAAGCAGCTTACTGATTTATCATATCAAGAACAAGTATCCAATGAATTCACGAATATTCCGTGCTCCGGTAAGATGACTTATAACATGGGGAGAGGGAAGAAGAAGAGAGGGTCAAATAATTCAGACAAATAATTGAGAAGTCGTCTGTCCCGGTGGATAGAGCACGGGCTTAAGTATCGGAACAACCTAGGATCTCATTCCGACTCTGCCACTTGTCTGCTCTGTGACCCTGGGCAGGTCACTTCACCACTCTGTGTCTCATACCTCATTTGTAAAATGGGGATTGATAATGCTGGTATTTGTTCAGCGCTTACTATGTGCCGAGCACTGTTCTAAGCGCTGGGGGAGATATACAGGGTCATCGGGTCGTCCCACGTGAGGCTCACAGTCTTAATCCCCATTTTACAGATGAGGGAACTGAGGCACAGAAAAGTGAAGTGACTTGCCCACGGTCACACAGCTGCCAAGTGGCGGAGCCGGAATTCAAACCCATGACCTCTGACTCCCAAGCCCGTACTTTTTCTACTGAGCCACGCTGGATTAAGACTATGAGCGCTATCTGGGGCAGAGACCGTGTGCCACCACACTGACTTGTATCTACCCCGGTGTTTAGTACGGTGCCTGGAACACAGTGAGCATTTAACACATCCTATAAGAAATAATAATACCATTGACTGACTGGCTTTCTCTGCAAAATCGCATTTCCTCCTACCGTCACGATATTTCTATTCCTGCCTTCGCTTCCAAGTAACTACGGCCGCAACCGCAGTTTTCGCCTTTTCTCCGGCCGACCTTCCCGTCGCTGTGGACCGTCCTTTCCGCCTCATGGGCCCGCGCCCTCGGCCTTCCCCTCGACTCCCCGCTCCCTTTTAACCCGCGCACTCCTTGGGTCACTGAGACCGGCCGCTTTCGACTCTACGGGAGCTTCCCGACGCGGTCCTTCCCTCCGCCCCAACTGCTACCGGCCCGAGTTCCCTCACCGATCCTTTCCCAACCCGACGACCGCCTCGGCCTCCTCACCCGTCACCCCGCCTCCGGCCTCTGGCCTCAAGCCTCTCCGGGTCACACCTCGCTCTGCGGCCCGGACCGTTTCGGTAAAAAAAAATCGTTCCGGGCCTGTCTCCCCACTCCTCGAGTGGCTCCGGGGCCTTCCCATCCACTGCGCATCAAGCAGAAACTCTTCAGCTCTGGGTTCAAGGCACTCGATCAGCTCCCTCCCCTTTACTTCCCCTCTCCCCTCTCCTACGACATCCCAGTCCGCCCAGTTTGCTTCTCTACTCTGCGCAGGGAACGCATCTGCTGATCGCTCTAGCGGACTCTCCCAAGCGCTTAGTACCGTGCTTTGCACACAGTAAGCGCTCAATAAATACGACCGATTAATAATTCAGTTAAATCTCCATTGGGCAAGCTCTCAGAGCGGAGCAGCTTTTTGATGCACAGATGATAAAAGACATCTGTCAAATCTAGCCCACTGCTCAGCACAGTGCTTTGGTACATACTGAGCACTTAATAAATATCGTAAATACTTTTGCTATGGTGTTCCCTTTAAAAAAAAATCCGCTGCGGATAATTCACAAAATAAAAAAGTCCAAAATAATTGAGAGTTGAGTGGAGTTTATTTAAGAAAATGGATACGGATGTATCGGAGAGAAGCAACGTGGCCTAAGAGATAAATGCAGTGCACCGGGAGTCGGAGGACCTGGGTTCTAATTCCACTCCACCACTTGTTTGCTATGTGACCGTGGGCAAGTCACTTCACTTCTCTGTGGTTCACCGTTTCCTCCTCTGCAAAATGGGAAATTGGATACCTGGTTTCCCTCCTACTTAGACGTTGGGCCCTCTTGTGGGACTTTATTGTCTCGTATCTACCCCAGAGCTTAGCACAGTGCTTGGTACACGGTAACAACTTAACAAATACCACAATTATTATTTAGTCTCCTTAAAAACAGCTCCTTCAAAGGACACGATAGTTCAAATTGAATGAATGCATTCTGGACCACTGCGTGGCTCAGTGGAAAGAGCACGGGTTTTGGAGTCAGAGGTCACGGGTTCGAATCCCAGATCTGCCACTTGTCAGCTGTGTGACTATGGGCAAGTCACGTCACTTCTCTGTGCCTCAGTGACCTCATCTGTAAAATGGGGATTAAGACTGTGAGCCCCACCTGAGACAACCTGATTCCCCTGTGCTACCCCAGCGCTTAGACGAGTGCTCTGCACATAGTAAGCGCTTAACAAATACCAACGTTATTATTATTACAGTACCCCTGACAAGGATTTTTAGTAAACAAAAGGAATCAGAGAACTTGCCAAAGAGAGACTCAGGGTCAGCTATTTTCAACAAAAACCTTTCCAGCACAGCATCTTTTTCTGTCTTCGATATTTTTGACTTTTCGTTGGGTAGAATTCTAGAGAACTTGGGAGAATGAAGGAAGCAGGGAGAGAGGCGGTTTCCTGTAGATTAGAGGAAAAAAGGTTCTCGATGCTTCTGGGGGAATCCAGTCTGAGTTTTGCCTTTCCCCTCTCAACTGTGATTCCGGAGCCCAGATCGCCCAAAGAGCAATGAAAGGAAAGAATCCTTTCGCCTCTTTGCTGCACTGTTAAACTCACAGAAAAAGGTTGCAAGCTTTTGGAACCTAGGTAGGGCTCAGCCGGAGAGAAATGGTACTATTAAAATTGTACTATTGTTATTAGTGTAATTATATTTTTATCATCATTATTATGACAACTGGAGGAGCACCGTGGCCTAGTGGATAGAGAACAGGCCTCGGGAGTCAGAAGGACCTGGGTTCTAGTCTCAGCTCCACCACTTGTCTGCTGTGTGACCTTAGGCAGGTCACTTCACGTCTCTGGGCCTCGGTTACCTCATCTTGGAAAATGGGGATGGAGACTGTGAGCCCCATGTGGGACATGGACTGTGTCCAACCTAAATATCTTCCACCTACTCCAGTGCTTAACACAGTACCTGTCACATAGCAGCGTGGCTCAGTGGAAAGAGCCCGGGCTTGGGAGTCAGAGGTCATGGGTTCTAATCCCAGCTCCGCCGTTTGCCAGCTGTGTGACTTTGGGCAAGTCACTTCACTTCTCTGGGCCTCAGTTCCCTCATCTGTAAAATGGGGATGAAGACTGTGAGCCCCACGTGGGACAACCTGATCACCTTGTATCTCCCCAGCGCTTAGAACAGTGCTTTGCACATAGTAAGCATTTAACAAATACCACCATATTTATTATTATTGTTATTATTAAATACCATAAAGAAAAATAGTAATACCTGTTCTCCCTCCTACTTAAGACTGTGATTCCCATTGTTCTTGTCTGCCCGTCTCCCCCGATTAGACCGTAAGCCCAACAAAGGGCAGGGACCGTCTCGATCTGTTGCCGACTTGTACATTCCAAGCGCTTAGTACAGTGCTCTGCGCATAGTAAGCGCTCAATAAAGACTACTGAATGAATGAATGAATTCCAATGAATCACAGCCAACTGTGTCCCATCAGTTGACATTATATCTACCCCGCTGCTTAGTACCATGCTTGGCAAAAAGAGTTTAACAAATAAAATCACAACAATAACGATAATGACAATAATTGGGCCAAGCACTGCACTAAGCACTGGGTTAGATGATACAAGATTATCAAGTTGGACAGTCCCTGTCCCACAAGAAGCTCACAAAGTAGAATAATAATGTTGGTATGTGTTAAGCGCTTACTATGTGCAGAGCACTGTTCTAAGCGCTGGAGCAGATACAGGATAATCAGTTTGTCCCACGGGAGGCTCACAGATAATCCCCATTTTCCAGATGAGGTAACTGAGGCACAGAGAAGTTAAGTGACTTGCCCACAGTCACACAGCTGAGTGGCAGCGCCGGGAGTGGAACCCATGACCTCTGATTCCGAAGCCCACGCTCTTTTCACTGAGCCACGCTGCCATTTTACTGATGGCGCAGACAAGTGAAGTGACTTGTCCAAGGTCACACAGCAGACAAGTGGTGGAGCCGGGATTAGGATCCAGATGCCCTGACTCCCAGTCCTGCTCGGGTTCTTTCCCCTAGGTCACGCCGCTGAGCATTATTTCGCATGGCAACATCCAGTCACGCTACTCCAAACACAGCCTAGTGTTTCTCAGATTCAATACCTGGGAAACCGCGCTAAGATTTTACAGCTTCAGCCAGTCGATCATATTAATTGAGCACTTACTGTGTGCAGAGCACTTTAATAAGGGCTTGAGAGAGTGCAATATACACGGCTCAGTGGACAGAGCACGGGGCTGGGAGGCAGAAGGTCATGAGTTCCAATCCCGGCCCCGCCACTTGGGCGAGTCACTTAATTCTCCGTCCCTCCCGGTTACCTCACGTGTAAAACAGGGATGGAGACGTGAGCCCCACCGTGAGCCACGGAACTGACTTGTTTGAATCTACCCCACCGCTCAGTACAGTGCCCGGCATATAGTAAGCACTTAACATATACCATAATCAGAGAAGCAGCGTGGCTCAGTGGAAAGAGCCCGGGCTTGGGACTCGGAGGTCAGGGGTTCTAATCCCGGCTCTGCCACTTGTCAGCTGTGTGACTGCGGGCAAGTCACTTCACTTCTCTGAGCCTCAGTTCCCTCATCTGGAAAATGGGGATGAAGACTGTGAGCCTCACGTGGGACAACCTGTATCTACCCCAGCGCTTAGAACAGTGCTCGGCACATAGTAGGCGCTTAACAAATACCAAATTATAATCGGTAATAAACCGACACATTCCCTGCCCACAAAAAGCTTACGGCTTCAAGGGGAGACGGCTTTGAGTTTATACCGTGGGAAGGTCATGTGAGCCTTCGGTGGTGGCCACGGGCATCCTGAATCCAGCAGGATTCAATCAAACAATCGTATTTACTGAGCACTCACTGTGTGCAGAGCATTCTACTTATCACTTGGGAGAGTACAATATAAGAGTTTAACAATAATGTTGATATTTGTTAAGTGCTTACTATGTGCAGAGCACTGTTCTAAGAGCTGGGGTAGATACAGGGTAAGCAGGAGGTCCCACGTGGAGCTCACAGTTAATCCCCATTTTGCAGATGAGGTAACTGAGGCACAGAGAAGTTAAGTGACCTGCCCACAGTCACACAGCTGAGAAGGGGCAGAGCCGGGAATCGAACCCGTGACCTCCGACTCCCAAACCCGGGATCTTTCCACTGAGCCACGCTGCAGTAATCATGTTCCCTGCCTACAAGGAGCTGACAGCCTAAATCAGGGTGGCATGGAATAATGGCTAGAGCATGGGCCAAGGAGGCAGAAGATCACGGGTTCTAATCCTGGCTCTGCCACTTGTCTGCTGTGTGTCCTTGGGCAGGTCGTTTCACTTCTCTGGGCCTCAGTTACATTATCCGTAAAATGGAGATTGAGACTGTGAGTCCCATGTGGGACAGGGACTGTGTCCAACGTGATTTGCTTGAATCCACCCCAGTGCTTAGTACAGTGCCTGGCACCTAGTAAGTGCTTAACTAGTACTATAATTATTATTATTAATGAGGACCCCGATCCTCAGCCCACCCTTCATCCCCATAGTATTGATGGTAGAGAGAAGCAGTGTGGCCCAGTGGAAAGATCCCGGGCTTAAGAGTCAGCGGTCATGGGTTCTAATCTCAGCTCCGCCACCTGTCAGCTGTGTGACTTTGGGCAAGTCACTTATCTTCTCGGTGCCTCAGTGACCTCATCTGTAAAATGGGGATTCAGGCCGTGAGCCTCACGTGGGACAACCCGATTCCCCTGTGTCTCCCCCAGCGCTTAGAACAGTGCTCGGCACATAGTAAGCGCTTAACAAATACCAACATTATTATTAGTAGTATTGCACTTTTATGGGGGCAAAACAGCTTGGGAATATTTTACTCTTGGGAATATAAATATCGGGGTCAGCTTGCTTTCAAGAGTCTAAGTTTAAAAAAGACTTATTTGTGTCCAAACACATGCAAAGAACATGTAAACGTTCTTACAGAGCGATATCACCGATCCTATAAAATCCCACTCATAACAACGAATTAGGGTATTTGTGAGATATCTGTCCGTCCAATTGACTGGAAATGCGTGCAATTACCATAGAAAAAGTGGAGTTGGTGGTTTCAAACTGTAATGCTATACTTGAACGCAAGGCTTTTTCAGTTCTACAACGTTTATTAATTTTAAGTGTCCACTTTAAACTCTCCCATGAGCTCCCACAGAAATGTTTATATTGCTTACCAAACCTGTAAATATATTTAATAGAAAGGTATAGCTTTGCAGCATATGGTTTAGCTTAGACTTCTGAAAATGGATACCATACCTCTGAAATTCAATTTCCCCAAAATCTTAGCAGGTAAGTAAAACATAATCATAAAAATTGAAATCTAAAACAAAAGCTGAAATTTCTCTCAATGACATGTGCAGTGACTCTGTATATCGACTTTGAAAATATACATATAAATTACACCGGGCTCATATTAGAAACGTTACAATATGAACATTTTGATATGAGTCAAAATCTGCAAAAAATACGAACTACCGTCATTTAAAAGTGCCAAATTAACAAAGAACCTGCCTAAACTGAAGTCCACTGCTTGTTCACGGCTATTTAAACACATTTTGTCCTCCAATGGAGCTTTAATTCAAGAGCTGCAAATTGCTGTGTTTCTAGAGATGCATCGACTTTCATGCCACATGGACAGCATTCTTTTCCCTGTGAGAAGAAAATTAAGTGGCTCAATGTGGTCTGCAAGACAACCTCTGGAAAACCTCTATAAAGTGAATTTACTCCTTTTTAACGCTATAGGAACAAGCCTATCAAATGCCCACCAGGGTCAGTAAATCCTTGTTAGGACGACTGAGGTCAACTCTCTTTTACTTAGAAAAACGGGGTCACCCAGAGAGTTTGCAGAATTCAAGTCTTGTCCCCATACAATGTAACCTTCTCATTCCAAAGACGTAATAGGCCAAGAAAAACGCTGGATCGAGAATAAAGTAGCTCCATCTGATAACAATAATAATAATAGTATTTGTTAAGTGCTCATTACGTGCCAAGCACTGTTCTAAGCACTGGGGTAAAAACAAGGTAATCAGGTAGTCCCACGTGGGGCTCACAGTCCTCATCCCCATTTTCCAGATGATAACTGAGGCACAGAGAAGGGAAGAGACTTGCCTCAAGTCACACAGCGGACAAGTGGCAGAGTTGGGATTAGAACCTGCGACCTCTGATTCCCAAACCCGGGCTCTTTCCACTAAGCCACACAGCTTCTCTATCTGCTCTACCTTCTCCATCTGTCAAAGAGATATCAACTGTCTTCCGACTTCACGGCTTCCACGACCGCATGCTTCAAAACTCACTCCCTACCCCTCTGTTTCTCAATAGACTTTCACCAACCAGGTATTAATCTGTGAAATGCACAGAAAAAGGATTCTCAAAGAATCAACAATACATCCTGTCGAATAACTCTCGTTCACAGAAAATCCCCACCTGTTTAAATCTTTCCCACCCAAACATAAAGCTAGCGTTTCTCATTTTGTCTTAAAAAAGATGGTCCTCACTCTGTTGTCCATCATTCTTCCCGGTTAGGCTTCCTTCCCGGTCAGATTTAGCTAGGGGAGGCCCAGATCTGTCACACTGTCCTGGGCAATTCTTAAAAGAATCAGAAAATAATAAAATGATATTCTCAGAATTGGGACAGTCCTGACTGAACAGATCAACTAAGCTTGTGCCAACTTCCAACTGTTTTGCTCTCTGTAAATATTCTTCAAGCGCTTACTAGTTTTCAGTTTAGTCGTCACATGATTCTGAGACTTGGTGTGTGGACACAGAAGAATGTTAAGGGACAACAATAGCAAGTCCTCTCTCTCTCTCTCTCTCTCTCTCTCTTTCCCACCACCTCTTTCTTTTTATTGATTTTCTCCTTCTTTCCTCTCACAATATTATAATCCCCACCAAGGGATAGAATTCGTATCTGATTCCCACTTGAATATTTTTTCAGTGCTTAATATTCATTCATTCAATAGTATTTATTGAGCGCTTACTATGTGCAGAGCACCGTACTAAGCGCTTGGAATGTACAAATCGGTAACAGATAGAGACGGTCCCTGCCCTTTGACGGGCTTACGGTCTGATCGGGGGAGACAGACAAGAACAATGGCAATGAATAGAATCGAGGGGATGAACATCTCATTAAAACAATAGCAAATAAATAGAATCAAGGTGATGTACATCTCATTAACAAAATGAATAGGGTGATGAAGATATATACAGTCGAGTGGACGAGTACAGTGCCGAGGGGATGGGACGGGAGAGGAGGAGGAGCAGAGGGAAAGGGGGAGAAGAGGGTTTAGCTGCGGAGAGGTGAAGGGGGGGGGGTAGAGGGAGCAGAGGGAAAAGGGGAGCTCGGTCAGGGAAGGCCTCTTGGAGGAGGTGAGCTTTAAGTAGGGATCTGAAGAGGGGAAGGGACCTCGGGAGGACGTGGCCCGGGGGTCGATGGCGGGATAGGCGAGAACGGGGGACGGCGAGGAGGCGGGCGGCGGAGGAGCGGAGCGTGCGGGGTGGGCGGCGGAAAGAGAGAAGGGAGGAGAGGTAGGAGGGGGCGAGGGGATGGAGAGCCTCGAAACCCAGAGTGAGAAGTTTTTGTTTCGTGCGGAGGTCGAGAGGCAACCACTGGAGGTTTTTAAGAAGGGGAGTGACGGGCCCAGAGCGTTTCTGTGGGAAGATGAGCCGGCCAGCGGAGTGAGAATAGACTGGAGAGGGGAGAGAGTGGAGGAAGGGAGATCAGAGAGCAGGCTGACACAGTAATCTAGTCGGGATATTACGAGAGCCCGTACCAGTAAGGTAGCCGTTTGGGTGGAGAGGAAAGGGCGGATCTTGGCAAAATTATAAAGGTGAGACTGGCAGGTTTGGGTGACGGAAACCTGCGTGGGGTGAACGAGAGAGCCGAATTCAAAGATGACATTGAGGTGGCGGACCTGAGAGACGGGAAGGATGGTCGTACTGTCCACGGTGATAGGGAAGTCAGGGAGAGGACAGGGCTTGGGAGGGAAGATGAGGAGCTCGGTTTTGGTCATGTCGAATTTTAGGTGGAGGGCCGACATCCAGGTGGAGACGTCCCAGAGGCGGGAGGTGATACGAGCCTGAAAGGAAGGGGAGAGGACAGGGGCGGAGATGTAGATCCGCGTGTCATCTGCGCAGAGATGGCAGTCGAAGCCGTGAGAGCGGATGAGTTCACCGAGGGAGTGAGTGTAGATGGAGAACGGAAGAGGGCCGAGAACTGACCCTTGAGGAACCCCAACAGTTAGAGGATGGGAGGGGGAGGAGGAGCCCGCGTAGGAGACCGAGAATGACCGGCCAGAGAGATGAGAGGAGAACCGGGAGAGGACGGGGTCCGTGAAGCCGAGGTGAGATAAGGTGTGGAGGAGAAGGGGACGGTCGACGGTGTCAAAGGCAGCTGAGAGGTCGAGGAGGATCAGAATAGAGTAGGAGCCATCGGATTTGGCAAGAAGGAGGTCACGGGTGACCTTAGAGAGAGCGGTCTCGGTAGAGTGGAGGGGACGGAAGCCAGATTGGAGGAGGTCCAGTGCTTTGAACACAAGAGTGAGCACAGGGTGAGTGCTTAACAAATGCCACAGTTATTATTATTTAGCACCCACAAAAAGGAAAGGAACTCAACTTTGGGATAATGCCCCTAATTTGAAATAATATGGAGGCCTATTTAATTATAAGGAGATGATGACTTTTTCAGCTACTTTCATTCATTCAATAGTATTTATTGAGTGCCTACTATGTGCAGAGCACTGTACTAAGTGCTTGGAATGGACAATTCGGCAACAGATAGAGACAATCCCTGCCCATTGACGGATTTACTTTCCAAAGTACTAAAGAAATTCCCGCATTTATATCCTCGTTAACATCTTCACCCCACCGCACCCCCACAAAAAACTGCCCAAATGCCTTCCAACGTTTCCAAATACCATACTTCATTAGGCAGCCCTAATGAAGTGGTATTTTTTGAGCACTTGTGTGGAGAACACTGTACTAAGCACTTGAGGAGTACAATACAGCAGAGCTGGTAGACACATTCCCCGCCAACAACGAGCTTGCAGTCTAGAGAGACCGTAGCTTACAGATGGGAGGAAAGAGAAGGGGGGATGAATCAATCAGAGCACTTTATCAATAAATCAGAGATTTATTGAGCACTTACTGTGTGCAGAGCACTGTAATGTTTGGGAGAGCACAATACAATAGAATTGACACGTTCCCTGGTCACGACAAGCCTACAGTCTAGAGGAACTATAGCTTAAAGACGGGAAGAAGGAGAAGAGAGGGGATGAATCAATCAGAGGTATAGATTGAGCGCTTAGTGTGTTCAGAGCCCTGTACTAAACGCTTGGGAGAGTAAAATGTAACAGAGTTGGTCAACACATTCCCTGCCCAAGATGGGCTTACAATTTAGAGTCCTACATCCCCTGGCCTTCCCAACGATGTGGCCTGAAAGACTTCCCAGAAATATGGAGCCAAACAAACCCCGTAAACCACATCAGCATTAAGGGTTCATATTGATGCTAAGGAAGGAGAAAATACAAAATGTTTTCAATCGAAGTTTCAAAAAGGGAATTTTCTGCGATTCAGATCCTGAAAAGAAAATGCTGTTTCTGCCCTTCAGCGATTTTTAATAACAGAGGCGATGTATGATGCACCCTGGTTGCTAGCCAATAGAAGAGTACAAGTCAATTCAGAAACTGAACTGTGCTTAAGGAGGGATTTGTAGAAGCAAAACAGGTACACCGAAACTATAGGGGACTTCAGAGCTATAATTAGTGGACGTGAATTAGTCAGGAAAATACCATAATCATAGATGGAAACCTTCAGTTTCTGATGCAAAAATTATATGCCTTTCCAAAATGTGGCCAAATACTATTTCCCATCCTTTGATTCAGGAGAAATGAATAAAAAAAAATTAAACTTAAATACTTTCAAACTCTAAAATCAAATGGTCGGGCTTACTTAAATATGCCACGCTACTGCTAATTTTTCTGGGGCTCTAATCCGGTGACAGCTATTCGAGTCTACGTAAATTCTTACCTTGAATTAAGAGAGACTTCCCAAGCTGATAAAAAATGGGTGCTTTTCCTCAGCCTGTATAAAAATTCCCTATATGAGATTGATAATAATAATCATCGTGGTATCTGTTAAGGGCTTATTGTGTGCCGGGCACCGTACTAAGCGCTGGGGTGGAGCTGTGAGCACACTGTGGGTCGGGACTGTCTCAATTTGCTGCTGAATTGTACTTCCCAAGTGCTCAGTACAGTGCCGGCACACAGTAAGTGCTCAATAAATACGACTGAATGAATGGTTACAGGCAAATCGGGTTGGACCCAATCCCTGTCCCACATGGAGCTCCCCGTCTCAATCCCCATTTTAGAGATGAGGTAGCTGAGGCACAGAGAACTAAAGTGACTTGCCCAAGGTCACACAGCAGACAAGCGGCAGAGCCGGGATCAGAACCCATGACCTCCTGAAGCTACTCGTCAATATAATGAAGGCCGAGAAGCTCGCCCGCCAACTACTTCTAGTCCCGTAGGCAGGCAGACGGCTGGCTGGCTTTCAACAATCCGTCTACGTAAACAGAGAAGCCGCAAATTAGTCCAAACAGCCCCCGAATTATAACAACTTTGTTCCTATATGTTTACATGAATTCTAAAGTGATGTAAAGATATCAGCCGGGGTACCGAATCCCCCTCCCTCGATCTTTCCGTCTCCCTCCCCTTCCTTTCCAAACTCCTTGAACGAGTTCACACCAATTCCCTCCAGCTCCTCTCCTCCAGTTTTCTCTTCGACCCCCGTTCAGTGTGGTTTCTACCCCCTCCACTCCAAGGAAACTTTCCCAAGGTCAAAAATGGCCTCCCTCTCGCTCAGTCGAACAACTCGACTCGATCCGCAGTAAGCCCTCGATCAGGATCATCGAGGAAGTGATAATCCAGGCCGGATCTTCGACATTAGGGACCATCCACTTCTCCTGGAAACCCTCTCTAACCTTGGCTTCGCTGTCACTGTCCTCTCCTAGTTCTTCAATCATTTATTCATTCATTCAATCGATCGTATTTACTGGGTATTTAATCAAGCACCTACTGTGTGCAGAGCACTGTACTAAGTGCTTGGGAAGTACAATTCGGGAAACAGATAGAGACAATCCCAACCCACACGGGTTCACAGTCTAGAAGGGGAAAGACAGGCAACAAAACAAAACAAGTAGACGGGCATCACTACCATGAAATAGAACCATAGATGAATAGAACCATAGATAAATGTCCGTCATTAATAAAATAAATAGAGCAATAAATATGTGCAAATATATACAAGTGCTGTGGGGAGGGGAAGGGGGTAGAGAAGAGCGAGGAAGTAGGGGCTATGGGGGAGGAGGAGTGGAGGGAAAGGGAGCGCTGAGTCTGGGAAGGCCTCCTGGAGGAGGTGAGCGCTCAGTAGGGCTTTGAAGAGGGGAAGAGAGTCAGTTTGGCGGAGGTGAGGAGGGAGGGCGTTCCGGGACCGCGGGAGGACGTGGGCCGGGGGTCGACGGCGGGATAGGCGAGACCGAGGGACGGTGAGGAGGTGGGCGGCGGAGGAGCGGCGGAGGAGCGGAGGAGCGGGCTGAGCTGGAGGAGGAGAGAAGGGAGGTGAGGTAGAAGGGGGCAAGGCCTAAATAAGCGCTTAACAAACACCATAATTATTAATTATTATTATGAGTCTGTATCCCTCAAACACTCGGTCCCCTCAGCACTTCTGTCCATATCTGTAATTTATGGATTTAGATTTATTTTTTATTTTATCATTTGTATTTTATTTATATTTCTCCTGTCTCCCCCTCTAGATGGTAAGCTCGCTGTGGCCAAGGAATTTGTCTGTTTACTGTTCTATTGTACTTTCTCAAGCGCTTAGAACACAGGAAGCACTCAATAAATATAGCTGAATGAACCTGTCACTCATTCATTTGTTCGTTCAATAGTACTTTCTGAGCACTTACTGTGTGCAGAGCACTGTACTAGGCGATTGGCAAGTACAACTCAGCAACAAATAGAGACAATCCCTGCCCACAACAGGCTCACAATCTAGAAGGGGGGAGACAGGCATCAAAACAAGTAAACAGGCAACAAAAGCATCGATATAAATAAATAGAAGTATAAATATACACTCACCACACCCTAGCAAACGCCAGGGCGTTGAGACACCTATCCTTATAGCCTGCTCCTTCCCTCAGAGAAGCAGCGTGGCTTAGTGGAAAAAGCCCAGGCTTCGGAGTCAGAGGTTGTGGGTTCTAATCTCGACTCTGCCACTTGTCAGCTGTGTGACTTTGGGCAAGTCACTTCACTTCTCTGTGCCTCACTTCCCTCATCTGTAAAATAGGGATGAAGACTGTGAGCCCCACGTGGGACCACCTGATTATCTTGAATCTATCCCAGTGCTTAGAACAGTGCTTGGCATATAGTAAGCACTTAACAAATGCTATCATTATTATTATTCCCTTCTGTGTAAGCTATTTTACTGTCTGTTCCACCCATTATATTGTGGAACTCCTCAAGGGCAGGGATCAGGTTTAACAACTCGATTGCACTGTGCTCTCCTAAGTACTCGGTATGATTCTCTCCACAGAGTAAGCGCTCAATAAATATGGCAGTCCGACCGCTTGAATATCAACCTGCCCACACTTTATCCAGCTGGAAGAAAACCCCATCTTCTCAGGAACTTTGAGAAAATACATAAAGGTAAATAATGATAGAAAACTGTGAATATGGACAGGTGGTTTAACGAAACATCCTGGTTGGCGTTCCTTTGTGATATAAGTCACTAAAGGGTAGAAATTTTTCCTTCCATTTAGGCGACGTGAACACACGAAGAGGAGAAAGATGCTAAAGATCGTAGCAGTATGACCACAGTGCTGACTTTTCATTCAGTCGTATTTATTGAATGCTTACTGTGTGCAGAACACTTTTCTAAGCGCTTGGGAGAGTGCAATATAATAATGATGATGATTACGGTATTTGTTAATAATAATAACTACGGCATTTGTTAAGCGCTCATTATGGTCAAGGCACTACAGTAAGTACTGGGTGGAGACCAGCAAATCGGGTTGGTTACAGTCCCTGTCCCATGTGGGGCTCACAGTCTCAACCCCCTTTTACAGATGAGAAAACTGAGGCCCAAAGAAATGAAGCGACTTGCCCAAGGCCACACAGCAGACAAGTGGAGGAACCGGGATTCAAACCCATGACCTTCTGACTCCCAGACCCGTACTCTAACCACTATGTATGCTCAGCACTTAAGTGTTTGTTAAGCGCATACTATGTGCCGAGCACTGTCCTAAGAGCTGGGGTAGATACGAGGTAATCGGGTTCGTTACAGTCCCTGTCCCTCACGAGGCTCACGGTCTCAATCCCCGTTTTACAGATGAGGGTACTGAAGCCCAGAGAAGTGAAGTGACTCGCCCAAGGTCACACAGCAGACAAGTGGCAGAGCCGGGATTACAACCCACGACTTTCTGACTCCTAGGTCCGTGCTCTATCCGCTGGGCCACCCTCTTTCTCAGTAACAGTAGGACAGACACATTCCCTGCCCACAACCAGACACTTTTCCGGCCTCATGACCCAGAGATTTAGTGGTGCGGGAGGCCACCGCAGCCAATCAACTGATCAAAGCTATTTACTGAGCGCTACCTGGGTGCAGAACACTGTACTAAGCGTTTGGTAGAGAATAATACGAAAAAGTTGGTAGGCGTGTTCTCTGCCCATAAGGAGCTTACAGTCCAGAGGGGGAGGCACACATTAAAATAAATAACAAATAAGTGCTCTGTGATGTGGGGACGAATATCAAGCGCTTTGAAGGCACGGATCCAAGTCCAGGCAACGCAGAAGGAAAAAGGTGGAGTGAATAATAATAATAATAATAATAATAATGTTGGTATTTGTTAAGCGCTTACTATAATAATAATGTTGGTATTTGTTAAGCGCTTACTATGTGCCGAGCACTGTTCTAAGCGCTGGGATAGATACAGGGTAATTAGGTTGTCCCACATGAGGCTCACAGTCTTAATCCCCATTTTCCAGATGAGGTAACTGAGGCCCAGAGAAGTGAAGTGACTTGCCCACAATCACACAGCTGACAGGTGGCAGAGCTGGGATTCGAACCCATGACCTCTGGCTCCCAAGCCCAGGCTCTTTCCACTGAGCCATGCTGCTTCTCGCCCAGAATATACAGGCCTAGTCAAGAAAGGCCCCTCGGAGAAGATTTCATTCATTCAGTCGTATTTAGTCAGCGCTTACCGTGTGCAAAGCACTGTATTAAGCGCTTGGGAGAGCACCACATAACAATAAACAGACACATTCCCTGCCCGCAACGAGCCTGCAGCCTAGAGGGGGAGACGGAAACTAATATGTATGAATAAATGAATAATTTCCCAATATTATACGGAAGGAAATACAGAAGGAGGGAAGGAGAGAGCGGACAGAGGAGGGAGGGAGAAAGGTCAATGGACGGTACCATTTCGGTTCCAGACGCGAACTATTTTACACTGAGCTTGTCTGCTTCTCTTCATCTTCCTGCTCACGTACAGGAGGACCAAGGGAATACGTGAAAGAGAGGAGGTGGAGAAGAGAGCTAAGTGCTGTGGGGCTGGGAGCGGGGGATGAATAAAGGGAGCAAGTCAGGGAGTGGGAGAAGAGGAAAGGAGGGGCTGAGTCAGGGAAGCCCCCGTGGAGGAGACGGGCCTTTAATATTTGATTTTTAGCAGGGCTCTGAAGGTGGAGAGAGTGGCGGTCTGGGGCATATAAAGGGGGAGGGAGCTCCCGGCCGGGGGGAGGTTGCGGGCGAGGACTCGGCGGAGACACAGATGATTCCGTGGTCCGGCGAGTAGGTCGGTGGCGGGGGAGGCAAGGGCGAGTGCCGGTAAGGTCAGACCGGAGGGGGAAAACCGACTGAGTGCCTTCAAGCCGCCGGCAAGGACTCCCCGCCCGACGCGGCCGTGGATGGGCAACCGCCGGCGGGTCTTCGAGCGGCGGACGCGACCCCGCTTTTCCGAAAGCCAACGCTAAGCCAGGCGGCGTGAAGTCGAACCCGTCTCCAAGTGCAGGTAGTCGGACAGCGAGGGCAAACCAGGATGACGGTGGGCAGTAATGGGACGTTAATAAGATAGCCGATTTGTTATCCCAGGCTTTCCTGGCCGGGAGACCGAGGGTGGAAAAGCTGAAGAATGAAATCGAAAAGGCATCTGTCTTCCAGACTTCCTTCTGCCAAAGTCTTGAGAAAAATGTTTGAACTTTCCTGTTGGCTTTGTTCACAAACAGATCCAGATGCACCAGGAACCACATCTGGGTTATTTGGTTCAACATCTGTTGGCCCAATTCTCATTACCTCTCGGGAGGCTCTGTCTGCTCTGCCAATCTGACAGACAGTATAGTTTGTCCTCTACATAAGTCGTTTGGAAGGACATAATTTGGATTAAAGTTTCTCTCTGGCCCTCTTCTTTTTTTGTTTTTCGTTTTTTTTTTTTTCCCTTTGATGGTCAACTTGCTCTACCGTGGTCTGGGTCCTGCTAAAATATACCGAAAAACAGTTTGGGGAGAACTGCATTTGCCTCCCACCTTGATTTATAGATAATGTATGTTTATTCAGTTCAAAAAAGGCCAAGCGCATTTAAAATAGAACCACCCACACACTGTACCTTGGACTCTACTGGGTTGAAGAGTTTACACATTTTATTCCCTGCCAAAAAATTTCTTTCACTAGAACTTCTATTGCAGACTATAGGTACGGTCACTTCAGAGACTGACGACCTATCCTAAAATCACATTCGCCGAAAGGCCCGGGTCGGTTGTGTCACGACGTGACATCCTTTTGAATAACAATGATAATATCGATACATGTTAAGCACTATGTGGCAAACACTGTTCTAAGTGGTGGGGTAGGTACTAGTTAAATAGGTTGGACACCGTCCCTGTCCCACATGGGGCTCACAGTTTTAATCCCCATTTGACAGATGAGGGAACCGAGGCTCAGAGAAGTGAAGTGACTTGCCCAAGGTCATGCAGCAGATGCACAGCAGAGCCGGGATTAGAACCCAGGCCCTCTGCCATCCGGGACTGTTCTCTTTCCGCTTCTCGGGAAAAGGAAGGGCTCTGCTCCTCAAAGCTTCTTGAATCTCAGTCTGTCGAAATTAGAAGAAGCAGGGTGGCATAGTGGATAGAGGACGGTTCAGGGAGACAGAAGGACCTGGGTTCTAATCCTGCCTCCACTAGTCTGCTGTGTGACTTTGGGCAGGTCACTTCGCTTCTCTGGGCTTCAGTTACCTCAACTGGAAAATGGGGATTAAGAGTGTGAGCCCCGTGTGGGACAGGGACTGTGCCCAACCTGATTAACTTGGATCTACCCCAGTGCTTACAACTATGTGTGACACACAGTAAGCACACTGCAAGTACCATAATCATTATTATTATCATTATTTAGGGGTCTAGATCAGAAACACAGGATCAGGCTGCCACGGCGCAAATTTCACAGCTCGTGAAAAGCCGACGGGGGAGGTCGCCTACTGCAGATTTCGCTGGGAAAGCGCCCGGAGAAACCCAGAAACCAGACTAGAGCCATTCATTTGGATAGGTTGATTGGTTGAGTGAAGAAACCGTGCACGCTATGGCTCTAGCAAAAGAGCAGAAGTCAGGCTATGTAAACATTTATCAGATCTGATAAGGGCAGAGGATTGTCTGGAAGAAAAAGACCATTCCATGCATTCATTCATTCATTCAATCGTATCTGTTGAGCACTTACCGCGTACTTGGGAAAATACAACAGAACAACAAACAGACACATTCCTGCCTACATCGAGCTCACACCCTAGAGAGGAAGACAGATACTAATATGAACAAATAAATTCTCCGGCTACAGGGAGGCTTCTCCTTTGTCGTGATTAAAAAAGAAAAACCAAGCAGAGACTAATTCAGGATAATAAATGTCCCCGATATTACACAGGCCACAGAATTTGGCTGAACGTCTTCTTGGACTAGGACTAGAGCAGGGCGGAAGAAAGAAGGTTAGGGGGTGGTAGAAGGGGGGGAAATCAATTAATCAACTGCAGTTACTGAGCGCTTATTGTGTGCAGAGCACCGTGCTAAGCGTTTGGGAGAGTGCGATACAATGGAGGTGGTAGACGGTCCCCGCCCACCACGAGAAAAATGGCAGGAGAAAAAGAGAGAGGGAGGAGCGGAGGGAAATACACGAGGGAAGGAGAGAGCGGTCAGAGGAGGGAGTGAGAAAGGGCAATGGACGCTACCATTTCGGTTCCAGACGCGAACTATTTTGCACTGGGCTTGTCTGCTTCTCTTCATCTTCCTGCTCACGTACAGAAGGACCAAGGGAATACGTGAAAGAGAGGAGATGGAGAAGAGAGCTGCGGTCTCTCTATGGTAACATGGTTTGTGTCTTATTATTTCCAGACTCATTTGTCTGAAATGGACCTGACCCAAGAGGCGAAAGCCCAAAAACAGTTTAACCGGGCCCTGAGGGAAACTGATTCCAAGCCAGCTTCAAGTCATTGTCTAAGATTACTGTTTTGTTAACGGAGGGTTTCATAGAGCCTCCCTTTGATTTGGGCTGTGAAGAGAAATCCCTCCTGACCCTAAAGGAGGAGAAAGGATCAGAAAGGTGTGTCGGTGGGACGAAGGCTGCTAATCTCTCCTGCGGAGCCCATACTTATACTGGCTTCCAGTGGCCTCCTGAAATTTGCCTTGGGTGGGAAAGCTTTATCAAGGGAGTCACCAGATAGGGGCAACTTGGGAGTCAGAGGTCGGCCTTGGGAGTCAGAGGTCACGGGTTCGATTCCCGGCTCTGCCACACTTGTCAGCTGTGTGACCGTGGGCAAGTCGCTTCCCTTCTCTGGGCCTCAGTTCCCTCATCTGTAAAATGGGCATGAAGACTGTGAGCCCCATGTGGGACAACCTCATTCCCCTATATCTACCCCAGCGCTTAGAACAGTGGTATGCCCGTAGTAAGCGCTTAACAAATACCAACATTATTAACCTGCCGGATTTATGGACATCTCCTTCATTTATTCACTTATATTAATGTCCGTCTCCCCTTCTGCACCGTAAGAGCGCTGTGGGCAGGGAACCGTGTCTTCCAACATGTCCAAACTCCAAACTCAACATGGAAAACTCAACATGTCCAAAACTGAGCTCGCTTAGTACAGTGCTCTGCACATAGTAAGCGCTCAATAAATACTATTGAATGAATGAATACTAACTCTGTTCTACTGGACTCTCCTAAGTGCAGTGCTCCTGAATCCAGTGCTCTGCACACATTTAGCGCTCAATCGCTAGAGAAGCAGCATGGCCTAGTGATAGAGCACGGGCCTGGGGTCAGAAGAACCCGGGTTCTCAGCCCGGCTCCGCCGCTTGTCCGCTCTGTGACCCTGGGCAAGTCGCTTCCTTTCTCTGGGCCTCTGTTACCTCTTATCTCAAATGGGAATTAAGACTGTGAATGCTTTGGACACAGTAAGCGCTCAATAAATACAATTGAACGAATGAATGTGTGGGACACGGACTGGGTCTGACCTGATTATCCTGTATTATTTAATGAAATGTACCTCTCCTTGATTCTATTTATCGCTATTGTTCTCGTCTGTCCGTCTCCCCCGATTAGACCGTAAGCCCGTCGAAGGGCAGGGACCGTCTCTATCTGTTACCGATTTGTACATTCCAAGCGCTTAGTACAGTGCTCTGCACATAGTAAGCGCTCAATAAATACTATTGAATGAATGAATGTATCCACCCCAGCGTTTACAACAGCGCCTGGCACGAATCCCCATTCCGCCACTCGTCAGCTGTGTGACTCTGGGCAAGGCGGTTCACTTTTCTGTGGCTCAGTTACCTCATCTGCAAAATGGGGATCCAAACAACCCGATTTGCTTGTTTTCCCCGCCAGAGCTCAGTACAGTGCCTAGCACATCACCTTGTATCCCCCCAGTGCTTAGAACAGTGCTTTGCACATAGTAAGCGCTTAACGAATACCAAAATCTATTTTTATTTAACAAACACCACCATTACAAGGGCTCAGTGTCAATCCAGTGGACTAGAGAAGGAACCAGGTGAGTTATCTTCGATATTTTCACAGAAAAGAGAATAGACCGATCCAGTTCTCAGGTAACGTTGAATTGGGTGGAACTGCTAAGCAAGACAAAATCTAGAAATAATCATAATTGTGGTATTTGTCAGGCGCTTCACTACGTGTCAGGCACCGAATTAAGCACGGGGGTAGATACAGGGTAACTGGGCTGGAAGCAGTCCTTGTCCCAGGTGGGGCTCACAGTCTTAATCCCCACTTTAACAATAATAATAAGAATAATGTTGGTATTTGTTAAGCGCTTACTATGTGCAGAGCACTGTTCTAAATGCTGGGGTAGACACGGGGTCATCAGGTTGTCCCACATGAGGCTCACAATCTTAATCCCCATTTTACAGAAGAGGTAACTGAGGCACAGACGAGTTAAGTGACTTGCCCACAGTCACACAGTTGACAAGCGGCAGAGCCAACCGAGGCACAAAGAAGTAATCAATGGATAGTGTTTACTGAGCACTTCCTATGCGCGGAGCACTGTCCCGAGCGCTTGGGAGGGTACGATACAAGAAAAAGCAGCCGCTTTGTTCCCTCCCCATAATGAGCTGAGAGTCTAGAGGGGCAAGAACAAATCGATTAATCAATGGCATTAACTGAATGCCTATTAGGGGACGAGCGCTGTACTGAGCACCCGGCAGGACGCAATACAACAGGGTTAGTAGATATAATCGCCACCCACAAGCCTGCAGGACATCTCGATTTGGACGTCCAACAGGCACGTGTTCAGAAGCGGAATCTCCCCTCCCAAACCCTGTCCTCCCCTGACCTGCCCATCACTGCGACAACACTGCCATTACGCTACGGCATTATCCTCGACTCCTCTCTCTCTCCTCCAACCCACACAATCCTTCTGTCACCACATCGATCAGTCGATGTACTGAAGAAAAACTCCCTTCTTCCACATGGAATGGGAGATTTTGTGGCTAGAGAAGCAGCGTGGCTCAGTGGAAAGAGCCCGGGCTTGGGAGTCAGAGGTCACGGGTTCGAATCCCGGCTCTGCCACCTGTCAGCTGGTTGACTGTGGGCGAGCCACTTCACTTCTCTGGGCCTCAGTGACCTCATCCGTAAAACGGGGATTAACTGTGAGCCTCACGTGGGACGACGTGATGACCCTGTATCTACCCCGGCGCTTAGAACAGTGCTCTGCACATAGTAAGCGCTTAACAAATACCAACATTATTAAATTAACAGCACAGTGGACCTCTCCTCGGGAATGCTCGAGCCCCAGAGGAGCCCCGTGGCCCGAAGGAAAGAACAGGGGCCTGGAATCACAGGACCTGGATTCTTATAATAATGATGGTAGTTTTTAAGTGCTTACTATGTGCAAAGCACTGTTCTAGGCACTGGGGGGATACAAGGTGATCAGGAAGTCCCACGCGGGGCTCACAGTCTTCATCCCCATTTTCCGGATGAGGGAACTGAGGCACAGAGAAGTGAAGTGGCTCGCCTAAAGTCACACGGCTGACAAGTGGCGGAGCCGGCATTAGAACCCGTGCCCTCTGATTCCCAAGATGGGGCTCTGTCCCCTGAGCCACGCTGCTTCAGCTCTGCCCGTTGCCTGGTGTGTGACCTTGGGCAAGTCACTTCTCCTCACTGGGCCTCAGTTCCCCAGTCTGTAAAAAGGGGATTCAATGTCTGTTCTCCCTCATGTTTAGACTGTGAGCTCTAGGTGGGATAAGGATTGTGTCCAGTGTAAATACCTGTATCCACCCCAGTACTTAGAACGGTACTTAAAAGCGCTTAAAAATATATATTGACAATAACGATAATGAGATTTATAGGACTAACCATGTGCAGAACAATCATTCATTCATTCGAACGCATATATTGAGCGCTTACTATGTGCAGACCACTGTACTAAGAGCTTGGGAGAGGACAATACAATAGAGTTGGTACACATATTTCCAGCCCAGTGGGAGCTTACAGTAGAGAGGGGGCACTTTAATAATAATGACAATAATGTTGGTATTTGTTAAGCGCTTACTGTGTGCAGAGCACCGTTCTAAGCGCCGGGGTAGATACAGGGTCATCAGGTTGTCCCACGTGAGGCTCACAGTTAATCCCCATTTTACGGAGGAGGGAACTGAGGCACAGAGAAGTGAGGTGACTCGCCCACAGTCACACAGCCGACAAGTGGCAGAGCGGGAGTCGAACCCATGACCTCTGACTCCCAAGCCCGGGCTCTTTCCACCGAGCCACGCTGCTTCCCTAGTGCTTCCAGCTTAGTGATCCTGACAGCTCTAAACTCACATCCCTACTACAATCCACCCTTTCCTCTTCATCCAAACCGCTATCATCATTCATTGATTCAATAGTATTCATTGAGCACTTACTATGTGCAGAGCACTGTACTAAGCGCTTGGAATGGACAAATCGGTAACAGATAGAGACGGTCCCTGCCCTTTGACGGGCTTACGGTCTGATCGGGGGAGACGGACAGACGAGAACAATGGCGATAAATAGAATCGAGGGGAAGGACATCTCATTAAAACGACAGCAAATAAATAGAATCAGGGTGATGTACATCTCATTAATAAAATAATGATCAAATCATGATCAAATCATGATCAAAGCACTTATAAAACAAAGGACTCATAATAACGTTGGCATTTATAGATAAGCAGCGTGGCTCAGCCGACAGAGCCTGAAGTTGGGCAGTCAGAGGAGGTGGGTTCTAATCCCGGTTCCGCCACTTGTCTGCTGTGGGACCTTCGGCAAGCCACTTAACTTCTCTGTGCCTCAGTGACCTCATCTGTAAAATGGGGATGAAGACTGTGAGCCCCAAGTGGGACGACCTGATTACCTTGTATCTACCGCAGCCCTTAGAACAGTGCTAGGCACATAGCGCTTAACGAATACCGTCATTATTATTATTATTATAATACCCCGCCTTTCCTTCAATCGCATTTATTGAGTGCTTACTGTGTGCAAAGCACTGTCCTAAGCACTTGGGAGAGTACAGCATAATAACAGACAGACACATTCCTGCCCACAGAGAACGCACAGTCAAGAGGGGAGGACAGACGTTAATATACATATATTAATAAACAGACAAATAAATGAACAAATTAATAATTACAAATCCATACGGATCTTTACGTATGTGCTGTGGGGACGGGAGGGAGGATGAATGAAGGAGCAGGTATGAGTGGTGGAGAAGGGAGTGGGAGAAGAGGAGAGGAGGCTTAGTCAGGGAAGGCTTCTTGGGGGAGATGGGCTTTCAATAAGATTTTGAAAAGGGGGACAGCAATACCTCACCAGCCTCCTTGCTGACCTCCCTGCCTCCGTTCTCTCCCCTCTCCAGTCCAGATTTCCGTCTGCGTCCCGGATCATTTTCCTCAAAAACCGTTCAGTCTTCACACCTCTGGAACCGCCAATGGCGGCGTGCGAGAGAATCCACTTTGAAACGGTATAAAAAACGTCCCCCCGACAGAGGCGGGGGGGGGCGAACAGACTAGCCAGTCCACTGTTCGTATTACCGTGTGCGGAGTACGGTACGAAGCGCTTGGGACAGCACAACAGAACAAAATAACAGACACGTGTCCTGCCCCAAGCGAGTGTAGAGTTTAGAGGGGGAGACAGACATTAATAAAAGTGGCTAAATTACAGATATGGACGGAGTACACTCACGCTCGGTCGAATCGGGTGTGGCGATCCATGCGAGTTAACGGCGACCTGAATAAATCGCCGGGGGGAGGGTTATGAAAAAAGCCAGCACGGGGCAGAGATGAAACTGCCACTGGGGTGACCTGTTAAGGCTGGGATTAGAAACCACGACCTCTGACTCTCAAGCCCACTCTCTTGCCACTAGGCCGGAGTGCTCAGTACAGTGCTCTGCACGCAGTAAGTGCTCAATCAACACAACCGATGGACTGATCGATCGAACGCCGGCTGTTGCAAGAACGCAACCCCGTTTTCTAGGGGAACCGGGGAGGAGGTCAACATTTCTTCCTCCAAACCTGCGGGCCAATAACCCTATAGCCATATCGATTTTGCGGTCAAGGGAGGGACCGCACCCGGTTATTTTGGAATGGGACGCAGTCTTGACCAGGCCACCGATAAAAATTTATCTGGCACACTTCCTTCTCAATAATTACGACAAATTAAGGAATAGGATTCGTACTGTAACTGCATTTAAAGTTCATTAGGTCATTTTGAAGCATCGCACCTGCAGGCCCCATTGCATAACATTCTCTGAAGCAATAAGTACGGGTGAGGGAATCAATTCCAGCCTCCCGTATATGCCCTTTTCTCACCTGAAATATAATAATAATAATCATTGTGGTGTTTCTTAAGGGTTTACCACGTGTCAGAGACTGTACTAAGCGCCACGACGGATAAAAGCAAATTGGACAGAGTCCCTGTCCCACATGGGGCTCACGGTCTCAATCCCCATTTTCCAGATGAGGTAACTGAGGCCCAGAGAACTGAAGCAATAACACTAATAATAATGAGGATATTTGTGAATTGCTTATTATGTGCCAAGCACTGTTCTAAGCACTGCGGTGGATACAAGGTAATCAGGTTGTCCCACGTGGGGCTCACAGTCTTAATCCCCATTTACAGATGAGGTAACCGAGGTACGGAGAAGTTAAGTGACTTGCCACGGCTGAACAAGCGGCAGGGCCGGGATTAGAACCCACAACCTCTGACTCCCAAGCCTGGGATGTTGCCAATAGGCCACGCTGCTCCTGCTGCGTGATTTACCCAAGGGCACGCAGCAGACAAGTGGTGGAGCCGGGATTAGAACCCATGAACTCCTGACTCCCGGGCCCGGGTTCTAGCCAGTTCGCCAGGCTGCTTCTGGAGATGAGGTCGTGGTTTCCGGAGAGAAGGCGGATGTGCTAAAGGAAAAGGAGATTCCCGGAGGCGGAATGTCATTACCTGAGGGAAACGCTGCCCAGGGAATAGCAGGAGATGTGGTTTGGGTCTCACCGGTTCCACCGTCGAACGTCTCGGCGGCCTGGAAACAGAACAGAGGTGATTTCTTAAGACATAAAACGAGAAACTTTCCCCTTCATTCATCTCACGTTCTGAGATTTCACTTCTGCAAGCTCACTGTGTGCAAGCTCATGTGACTTCATTGTTGTATCGCACTCTTCCGAGCGCTCAGCACAGTGCTCTGCACACAGTAAGCGCTCAATAAATACAACTGACTGATTGAACATCACCATCTGCATTACCCTAGGCTCTTCCACGTATTTCTGCACCTCTCCTTCTCAAACTTTTTCGTTGCGCGACTGTCCATCCTTTAAAGCTGGGACGGAGTCTAAACCGTTAGCTCGTTGTGGACAGCGCTTAGTACAGGGTTCTGCACACAGTAAGTGCTCAATAATTACCACTGATCGATCGATTGAAAGAAATGGGGTCCCCAGGTAAGAACATATGATTTTAGCTTGCGGTGGCTCTAAGTTATTTTTTTATGGTATTGGTTAAGGGCTTGCTATGTGTCAGACACCGTGCTAAGCTCTGGGGTAGATACAAGATGATCAGATTGGACTTAGTCTCCGTCTCACGTGGGGCTCACGCTCTCCCCCATTTTCCAGGATGAAGGAACTGAGGCCCAGAGAAGTGAATCGACCTGCCCAGGGTCACACAGCAGGCACGTGACGGAATCGGGATTATAACCCAGGTCCTTCTGACTCGCAGGCCCGGGCTCGATCCGCTAGGCCTCGCCGCTTGGCCGGAGAGCCAAGTGATGCGTCGAAACACGGGATGGACACCAACCCGGATCTTCCACTCGAATGGGAAGCCAGCAATGGCTCCAGTGGGGCAGTTTGCCACGGAAGCCGTTGGACAGAGGGAAATACGGTAGCCACCGTCTTCTGGACTCGGAAAAGCGAATGGGTTTGATGAAACCAGACACGGAGTCCGTCCGTAATCTCCAAGGGGATGTGGAAAAGAGGAAACCCGATAGCCGGGATTAAACTGTAATGACTAGTTAACATCGCAACATCCCTAATGGTGAATGGGCTGGGTCGATGGAATACGACAGCGAAGTTGTTACTCCCAGAAAATTAGGCCCCCCGTTTGTCTTCCTCTAGACTGGAAGCTCCTTTCAATCATTAATTCATTCGATCGTCCGTTACTGTTTGCAAAAGGACTGTACTGAATGCTTGGGAGAGTCCAGTACAGCAACGAAACGGACACATTCCCTGCCCACAACAAGCTCACCGTCTGGGGGGGGGGGGGAGCCAGACATTAATTTACATAAATAAACTCATTCAATCGTATTTATTGAGCGCTTACTGTGTGCAGAGCACTGTACTAAGCGCTTGGGAAAGTACAGTTCGGCAACAGATAGAGACAATCCCTGACGATGAATGACTCAATAAATAAATGACAGATATATACGTATTATTGGATTTTAGCTTGCAGTGACTCTAAGTGTTGTTTTTTTTTTACGGCATTGGTTAAGGGCTTACTGTGTCCCAGAAAATGTTCTAAGCTCTGGAGTAGATACAAGATCATCAGGTTGGACTCAGTCCCTGTCCCACGTGGGGCTCACACTCTCAATCCCCATTTTCCAGGAGGAGGGAACTGAGGCCCAGAGAAGTGAATCGACCTGCCCAGGGTCACACACACACACACACACACACATAAAACTCAGTTCCCTCATCCGTAAAATGGGGATGAAGTCTGTGAGCCCTACGTGGGACAACCTGATTGCCTTGTATCTACCCCGGCGCTTAGAACAGCGCCTGGCCCATAGTAAGCGCTTAACAAATACCGACATTATTATTATGACCATATAACTGATGTGTGTGTGCTGTGGGGCAGGGAGGGAGGGTGAATGAAGGGAGCAAGCCAGACCGATGCAGAAAGGAGTGGGGGAAGTCGAGAGTTTAGTCAGGGAAGGCTTCTCGGAGGAGATGTGCCTTCCGTAAGACTTCGGAGTGCGGGAGAGCAAGTATCTGTCTGATAAGAGGAGGGCGGGCCTTCCAGGCCAGAGGCAGGATGTGGGCGAGAGGTCGGCGCGAGACGGACGATAGCTTCTTGCGGGCAGGGAACATGTCTCCCAACTCTCTTTTAACGTATCAATCCTATTTATTGCGCGCTTACCGTGCGCAGAACATTGTACTTGCACTTGAACATTGCACTTAGGAGAGCACGCTATAACAGTGGGTAGACACGATCCCTGCCCACAATGAGCTACTCTCGTTCAGTAAAATAAATGAATTGTGGTATTTGTTAAGCACCTACTATGTGCAAAGCACTGTTCTAAGCGCCGGGGGATACAAGGTGATCGGGTTGTCTCACGAGGGGCTCACAGTTTTAATCCCCATTTGACAGATGAGGTAACTGAGGCACAGAGAAGTTCAGTAAGTGCTCAATAAGCACTCAGAATAAGCACTCAGTAAGCTTACCTCCTCCAGGCCTTCCCAGACTGAGCCCCCCTTTCCCTCTGCTCCTCCTCCCCTCCCCTTGCCCCCCTCTCCTGCCCTCTGCTCTTCCCCCTTCCCTTCCCCTTAGCACTGGGCATATTTGTCTATATTATTTATTGCCCTATTTATTTTGTTAATATCTCCATGATTCTATTTATCTTGATGAGGATGTTTTGTTTTATTTTGTTAAGTTTTGCTTTGCTGTCTGTCTCCCAGGTTTAGACTGTGAGCCCGTCACTGGGCAGGGATTGTCTCTATCTGTTGCCGAAATGTACTCTCCAAGCGCTTAGTACAGCGCTCTGCGCATAGCAAATGCTCAATGAATACGATTGAATGAATAAATACCACCGGTTGATTTTCTACTGGTAGAATAGATCGAGTGTGCTTTCAATAACCCCGAGACGATGTTAAGAGCCACCTTTCCAGTGATTCACAAGTTACAAACAATGAAAAACATCGCAAGTGTCTGAAACTTATTTCTTTCCTCAAAGGGCATAAAAACCCAGGGATTTAAATGCTCTGCTTCAAGCATATAAATAAAATTCAATTGCCAAAAGAAACCCAAATTTAGTGAGGAAAAGATGTAAAAAAATATCTCGGAAGGGATGCCGAGATTCTTCCTGCAAATTAACTATGGGAAGCGTACTCAGAGATAGTTGGGTGTTCTTAATCATCAAAATCATACTATAATTCTGATAACAACAATAATGAAGGCACTTGTTAAACGCTTACTCTGTGCCAAGCACTGTACTAAGCTCAGGACAAATACAGGATAATCAGGTTGGACACAGGTCCAGTTCATTCATTCGTTCGTTCAGTAGTATTTATTGAGCGCTTACTGTGTCCAGAGCACTGTACTAAGCACTTGGAAAGTACATTTCGGCCCTGTCCTACATGGCGCTCACAGTTTTAATCCCCATTGTACAGATGAGGGAACTGAGGCCCGGAGAAGTGACGAGACTTGCCCCAGTTCACACAACAGACAAGTGATGGAGCCAGGATTAGAACATAGATATTGACGCCGGACTACTTGTTTTGTTTTGTTTTGTGTCGTTGTCTGTCTCCCCCATTTAGACTGTGCGCCCTTTGTCGGGCAGGGATTATCTCTATCTGTTCCTGAATTGTACATTCCAAGCGCTTGATACAGTGCTCTGCACGTAGTAAGCGCTCAATAAATACGACTGAATGAATGAACACAGGTCCTCTGACTCCCAGGCCCGGGCTTCTGAATTGCTAAGAGCTGATGACTGCTTAAATGCCACACATTAAAATCCAGAGGAGGCAGAAATTAGCAATGATGATAACGCTGGCTGGGTAGCATCTTCCGTCAAGACACTTAGAGATTTATGTCAAATGATCAGCTCAGAGAATACCTCGTTAAACCACACCCCCAAAAAATCGCTGTAATCCATCCGCCGGGATCTCACGGCAGGTAGAACCATGACAATATGGGGCCGAATCTTCAACTCACTGCACCAAATCCCATTTATTTGAGGACTGATAAGGATACAGTCCAGGACGACGATCACCTGACAATTTTTCAAACACCCATTTTATAAAGAATCTGAGAGCAGCCCTTGGTTTTCTCATCTCACATCTTTCCCACGGTCAAGACAAAATGCCCAAGGGTAATAAATCAGATTGGGCATTTTAGCGAGAGTGAAAATATTCCTTCATTCATTTGTATTTATTGAGTGCTCACTGCGTGCAGAGCGCTGTACTAAGCGCTTGGGAGAGGGCAACATAATAAACGGACACATTCCCTGCCCACAGTGAGCTTACGGTCTAGAGGGGGAGACAGACATCAATAAAAATAGATATGGACATAAGGGCAACGGGGTCGGGAGGGGGGAAGAATGGTTTTGGGTTTTTTGGGGGGTTTTTTTACCCTACAGCACCTATGTACATATTGGTAATTTATTTATTCGCATTGTCTGTCTCCCCATCTATGCTAGGAGCTTGATGCGGGAAGGGAACGTGTCTACCAACTCTGTTGTATTGTCTTCTCCTAAACAGTTAGTACAGTGCACTGCACACCGTAAGCATTCAGTACGATGGATTGATTTTCATAGAACAGTGCTTTGCGCATAGTAGGCGCTTAACAAATGCCATTATTATTATCATTTTAATTTCTGTAGTCCAAAGTGGGACCTAAAGTTAAGGAAATAATAATAATAATAATAACCATGTTGGTATTAAGCGCTTACTATGTGCAGAGCACTGTTCTAAGCGCTGGGGTAGACACGGGGTAATCAGGTTGTCCCACATGGGGCTCACAGTCTTAATCCCCATTTTACAGATGAGGTCACTGAGGCCCAGAGAAGTTAAGTGACTTGCCCACAGTCACCCAGCTGACAAGTGGCAGAGCTGGGATTCGAACCCATGACCTCTGACTCCCAAGCCCGGGCTCTTCCCACTGAGCCACGCTGAAGCAATTTGACAACTCAAGTCACATGTTTTCAAAATACCCAAATCATTCTATAATCAACCTTTTTCTTTTAAAAAAATCAGGGGAGCGGTATTACATACCTCAAATCCACCAAATTCATCATCATCCATTTTCAAGTCGAATCTAAAAAACAATGAAACATGGAAATTAGCTGTTTTTAAAAAAAAAAGAAAAAGGAACACCTCAATGTGAGGAATCCACCAGTCCATCAGGGGTATTTCCTGAGCGCTTACTGTGTGCAGAGCACTATAGTAACGTGGCTCAGTGGAAAGAGCCTGGGCTTCGGAGTCAGAGGTCATGGATTCGACTCCCGGCTCTGCCATTGTCAGCTGTGTGACTGTGGGCAAGTCACTTCACTTCTCTGTGCCTCAGTTACCTCCTCTGTAAAATGGGGATTAACTGTGAGCCTCACATGGGACGACCTGGTGACCCTGTATCTCCCCCAGCGCTTAGAACAGTGCTCTGCACATAGTAAGCGTTTAACAAATACCAACATTATTAACAATGACAAGTGTGGTATTTGTTAAGCGCTTACTATGTGCCTGGCACCGTACTAAGCGCTGGAGAAGAACACAAGATCATTCATTCAATCAATCGTATTTATTGAGCATTTACTGTGTGCAGAGCACTGTACTAAGCGCTTGGAAAGTACAATTTGACAACAGAGACAATCCCTTCCCTCACGTTCTCGGGTTGGACAGAGTCCCTGTTCCACACAGAGCTCACCATCTTCATCCCCATTTTCCAGATGAGGGAACTGAGGCCCAGAGAAGTGAAAGTGGCTTGCCCAAGGTCACACGGCAGGGACGTGGCAGAGCCGGGATTAGAACCCAGATCCTTCTGACTCCCGGGTCCGATTTCTATCCGCTAGACGACACTGCCTCTCAGGGAACGGTCCAGGAGAGTCGGTAGACGTGTTCCCTCCCTACAGGGAGCTTACGGAAAGCCAACTCAGACGATACGCATACATTTTGATGTACGTCTTGCAGCCGTGTCGAGTGTGATGAGGCATTTCTCCCTTCACCGTGATCTGTGTCGGGTTTGAACGCAAAGAGAGGGAGATAATCGGCTTTGATCTTCTGGCCGAATTTGACATTTCTCTACTTCTGCGACCACGTATTTTTGAAGTTTCCAGCTGAGAAGCCGGGAGTGGAAAAAAATCTTCTTCTTCATTTCAGTTTGCTTTTTTCCCAAATTGGCACCGGGGCTCAATTTAATTATGCTTCCTGCTTTCTGCATCTATCCCCCAGTCGTCTGGCAACTTCAGCACAAACTCCAGTTTACAACAGGGCCTTGCGGTGAATTTTTTGGAAATCTGTCTTCCACCACAAAGGTCCTTCCCTAGGTTTCATGGCAGGGGTTGATTTAGATTTTCAAAATTAATCAGCATTTTTGAGTTGTGGCCACAACTTCTGGAGCATTTCGATACGTGTATTTTTAGCTGAAAGTGCTTTGCACTTTGGGAAAATGTGGCGCAAGTTACTGTGTTGCTCAAGATAAATCGAGACATGTAGGACCGTTCACGAGAGGGGAAGACGGAGAAAAACAAGGAAAAATGGCTCACGTTCCTCCCTCCCTTCCCCCTTTAGAAGTGGATTCATTATCATTACTATCATTATTATTAAGAGCCCTTTCCGATCCGTAACGACTCCATGGATACACTTTCTCCAGAACGTCCTGCCTCCCGCCGTAATCCGTAACCTTTCTAACGGTTCCTCCGTCATCGGTGTTAGGGTCTCTATCCGTCTAGCCGCTGGTCTGCCTCTTCCACGATTCCCCGGGAGCCACTCTCAAACTCAAACCGGTAGTCAGCGACGACAAAAGAAATGACCGGTTTGAACGGCTGGCTCTTGGGTAATTTGGGTATTTATTGAGCGCTTCCTATACGTCAAGCAACGTCCTAAGCACTGGGCTAAACACAAGATAACCCGGTCGGACACGGCCCGTGTCCTAACACGGGGCGGACAGCGAAGGTGTCCAGTGACTTACCCAAGGTGACCCAGCAGGCAATGAAGAAGCCAGGATTAATAATAATAATAATAATGTTGGCATTTGTTAAGCGCTTACTACGCGCAGAGCACCGTTCTAAGCGCTGGGGGAGATACAGGGTCATCGGGTCGTCCCACGTGAGGCTCACAGTTAATCCCCACTTTACGGGTGAGGTAACTGAGGCACAGGGAAGTGAAGTGACTTGCCCACAGTCACACGGCTGACAAGGGGCAGAGCCGGGATTAGAACCCACATCCCCGGACTCCCAGAACCATGTTCTTTCCACTAGGCGTCAATGCTTATAATAATGATACCCATTCTAAAAATAGTAACCATTATGGTATTTGTCAAGCAGCTACTACGCGTCAAACGGCGTACTAAGTGCCGGGGTCCGATCCTGTGCTGTCGTCTCTGACCCACAGCGACGCCATGGACGCGTCTCTCCCAGAAGGCCCCACCTCCATCTGCCATCGTTCTGGTGGGTGGATCCAGAGAGTTTTCTTGGGGAAATCCAGAGGGGGTGGACCATGGCCCCCTTCCGTGTGGTAAACTCGAGTCTCCGCCCTCGACTCGCTCCCGGGCCGCCGCCGCCCGGCACGGGGGAGATCTGACTCGTAGCCGCCGGCCCGCCGCCCGCTAGCCGCCGGCCGAGCCGGGAACGGAACGGACGGGCCTCCGCTCGACTCTCCCTCCCGTAGCCGAGACTGGTAGAGGACTGGGAACTCTCCGGGTGCCACCGTCAGAGGGGAGATGCTGGGTAGACACAAGATAATCAGGTCCAAAACGGGGCTCACGTTCTATAAGTAGCGGGGAGCACAGGTATTGAACCCCATTTTGCAGAGGAGGGAACTGAGGCATGGAAGTGAAGTGACTTGCCCTCGATCCCACAGCATGTAAATGGCAGAGCTGGGATTAGAACCCACGTCTTCTGACTCCACTGACTTCTGAGACTTCTGACCTCTGACTCCACTGACTTCCGAGAAGCAGCGTGGCTCAGTGGAAAGAGCGCGGGCTTGGGAGTCAGAGATCACGGGTTCTAATCCCGGCTCCGCCGCTGGTCAGCTGTGTGACTGGGGGCAAGTCACTTCACTTCTCTGTGCCTCAGTTACCTCATGTGTCAAATGGGGATTAAAACCGGGAGCCCCACGTGGGACAAACCGATCACCTTGTATCCCCCAGCGCTTAGAACAGTGCTTTGCACATAGTAAGCGCTTAACGAATACCACAATTCATTTATTTATTTATGGGGAAGGACCGGTAAGGGTAAGTAGCTTTAAAGGACTATAATGGGCGAGTTGGGTATAACCTCTAGACTGTAAACTCATGGTGGGCAGGGAATGTGACCGTTTATTGTTATACTGTATTCTCCCAAGCGCTTAGCCCAGTGTCCTGCAAATAGTAAGCGCTCGATAAATAAGACCGACTCACCGACTAAAATGTTCAAAATAGAAAAAGCCCTTGCCTCGGGCCAGCCGGTAACAATCAGGGTAAGGGTACTAAGCAGTGTGGCCTAGTGGAAGGAGCACGGGTCTGGAAGTCGGAGGACCTGGGTTCGAATCCCAGCTCCACCACTTTTCTCTTGTGTGACCTCGGGCGAGTCACTTCCTCTCTCTGGGTCTCAGTTACCACTTCTGTAAAATGGGGATTGAGACCGCGAACCCCACAAGGGACAGGGATTGAGTCCAACCCGATTTGCTCGGACCCACCCCGGCGCTTAGTACATTGCTTGGCTCATACCAAGTGCTTAACAAATACCACATTTATCACTGTTATTACTATTATTATTAACATTATTAATAACTGCCTAGTGGGTTTGCCTCCAGGGACGAGCCAGGATGAGTGTTAACCAAAAATTACATCTGAAGCAGAAAGTAGGTGCTTAATATCGGCTGGAATCGATTAAATAAGGGGAACACTGCCCGATTTCCATGTGAGTTCTTTGAAACTAAACTGAACTCTTTAGGACTCCTACAGTCTTCGGTGGCATAAATCCCAGACGGCTTATTTCTACCGAAGTCAGGCCTAAGGGATCGAACTACGGCAGCACCCACCCACGGCTTGCCTGTACCGTTAAATCAGCACTAGTTGCGTGATTGAAAATAATGAATAATTAGGATATATTTGTTAAGCGCTCACTATGTGCCAGCACTGTACTAACCACTGGGGTGGATACAAGCAAATCGGGTTGGACACACTCCCTGCCCCACACGGGGCTCGCAGTCTCAATCCCCGTTTTCCAGATGAGGGAACTGAGGCCCAGGGAAGTGAAGCGACTCTCCCGAGTTCACGCGACGCGTAGGTGACGGCGCCGGGATTATGACCCGTGACCCTCTGACTCTCGGGCCCGGGCTCTATCCACTGTGCCGTGCTTTAACATAGTGTACAGAAATTTTTTTAAAAAAAAAAGCAATGAGAAACATTTCTCTTCAGATGGAGAGGGAAGTTTTAGTTGTCATACTAGGTGAAGTTGTTGACTTTACACAGAACATGATATGAAATGATACAAAAGGAAAATATGTAGACAGGAACCCATTCTCGAAGGGAAGGGTAACAGACTAAATCAACCGACACAAGAATTGTCACCAGTACACACAACTTAATTTGATGAAAAAAAAATAGGCGCACTCAAAAAGGAAAACCAAGCAACCCATCCACAAACAGTCCTCAAAAATATATAAACCAGACTTTTCGAAACTTTTTTACGAAGGTTAGCTTGAAATGGAATTCGCATGAATTGTGTGTTGCAAGGAGCAAATTTTTGTGAAGGCAAACAGAAAGCTGTATGTGATTAGATGTTTTATGAATAAATCATGGCAGAGGAGCACTATGGATACCGAGACTTAACCAAGTCAAGATAGTCTGTCTTTTCCACATACATCCCACAAATCCCAGGAGACGATCAAAACCCCTATTTTTAGCTTCCACGAATGTTGGATCCAAAGTGACGCTGTTTCGCCCAAACGGAATTTGGAGAGGAATAGTGTGTGTCTACGTGTGTGTGTGTGTGTGTGTGTGTGTGTGTGTGTGTGTACGCACGCGTTCTTTAAATCACGTAAACAAATTATTTGTAAAATACCAGAAAAACTCCCGGGGACAAAAAGCCAAAACACCAACGCCTGACAATCATTTCAGCTCGCTTGGCTTCGGAATGTACAGAACACCATCCGTCTCCTCCGTCCTGATTTGGCCATACTAAAAGAACCATTTAGTGACCACTGACATTTTCCATACCCGGCTGCTCTCACGCACTAAAATGTGGACGATGGTATCGTCTCCCCTACTCACAGGACAGAAGCCACCCTGACGGGCCTAAGAAGGGGCAACTGTGGGTGCCGACCTTTCTTTCAGTGGTATTTATTGAGCGCTTACCGTGTGCAAAGCACGGTACTAAGTACGTCTGTAGCGAGCGCTTGTAAGATCTTTGTAAGACGGCATCCAAAGAATGAAATATCGTTACGCGGAGGTTTAAAATAAAGAAAAGGTTCCCTCTGTCCTCTCGTGAAAGCTTCAGGTTCCAGTGGCGTGCTTGGAATAGAAGAAGATGAACGGCTATCGGTTCAATCTTCCCTGAAGCTCCATTTTGGTGACCTCTGAACTAAAGAACGGTAGGCCTCGAGGTACCTCGAGGGCTTAACTTGTCTCTAACCTTGCGCACGGCTAAAATTACACGTCCACGGACTCGGACAGAACCGCACGAGGCTGATCATCTCACGGGGGCAGTGGAAACAATCCACATCCTAGCTCTCCCGGCTGGACGACTGGATTTAGAGAAGCAGCGTGGCTCGGCGGAAAGAGCCCGGGCTTAGGAGTCAGAGGTCGTGGGTTCTAATCCCGGCCCCGCCACCTGTCAGCTGTGTGGGCAAGTCATCATTTCACTTCTCGGGGCCTCAGTTCCCTCATCTGTAAAATGGGGATTAGGACGGTGAGCCTCACGTGGGACGATAATAATAACGTTGCTATTTGTTAAGCGCTCACTATGTGCCGAGTACTGTTCTAAGCGCTGGGGTAGACACTGGGGGATCAGGTCGTCCCAGGTGGGGCTCACCGCCTTAATCCCCATTTTACAGATGAGGCACCGAGAAGTGAACTGACCTGCTGACAAGTGGCTGGCCGGGATTCGAACCCCTGACCTCTGACTCCAAAGCCCGTGCTCTTTCCACTGAGCCACGCTGCTTCTCGATCTGATAGAACTGTATCTATCCCAGCGCTTAGAACAGTGCTCGGCACATAGTAAGCGCTTACCAGATAACACAATCATTACTATTACAATATAATAGAGTTGGAAGACACATTCCCTACACACAGTGCGCTTACAGTCTAGAGACAAACGTGGAATCATTCTCATCTAGAGAGGTCAGGAGGGAGAAAATCAGTCATAATTACCAAGCGCTGTGTGCAGAGCACTGTACTAAGCGCTTGGGACAGCGCAATACGACAATAAAACGGACACATTCCCTGCCCACGACGAGCTCACAGTCTAGAGGGAGCTCACCGTCCAGTGGGAGCATAAGGGCCAGGTCCTGAGAAATTAATGAATCAATCCTATCTACTGAGCACCCGCCGGGCGCGGAGCACACTGGACTGAGTAGTTGAGAGAGCAGTGGGAAAGTCTGTGGAAGAAGGTGGTCTCTCAGAGGCGGGGAGGGAGGGACCTTCCCAGGTGGGCGAAAGTGTGGGTCAGGAGATGGAGGTGAAAGAGTAAAGCGCAAGGTACAGGGAGAAGGTAAGGTTGACGGGGGGAAGCGGGGAGAACAAAGAGAGAAAGTTGGGGAATAGCGGGTGAAGAGAGCGGAGAGATAGAGAAGATGGGGGTCAATGAATGGAATAAGCAGAGAAGCAGCGTGGCTCAGTAGACAGAGCCCGGGCTTGGGAGTCAGAGGTCGTGGGTTCGAATCCCCGCTCGGCCACTTGGCGGCTGGGTGACCGTGGAGAAGTCACTTCACTTCTCTGTGCCTCCGTGACCTCATCTGCAAAATGGGGATTAAGACTGTGAGCCTCAAGTGGGACAACCTGATCACCCTGTATCCACCCAGCGCTTAGAATAGTGCTCTGCACACAGTAAGCGATTAACATATGCCGACATCATTATTATTATTATTATTATTATAAGCACTCAATAAATACAATTGAATGAATGAATGAGAATCTCGAGGGTGACTGTGGAGAGTTTTCATACGATAATAATAATAACGACTACGCTCTGTGCCATGCTAAACGCTGGGGCGGACACACGCAGATCGGTTGGACACCGCCCCTGTCCCGCATGGGGTTCACAGTCTTAATCCCCGTTTTCCAGATGAGGTAACTGAGGCCCAGAGAAGTGAAGTGACCTACGCAGGGCCACACAGCAGGCAAGTAGAGGAGCTGGGATTAGAACCCATGACCTTCTGGCTCCCAGGAGCGTGCTCTGTCCGTTACGCCCTGAGGGTGCTCTTTCGAGGAGATTTGGGGATTGAGCAATGCTTCACATTATTCCATCGTATTTGTTGAGCGTTTACTACGTGCAGAGCACTGTACTAAGCACTTGGACTGTACAATTCGGCAACACGTAGAGACCATCCCTGCCCAAGGCGGGCTCACAGTCTAAACGGGGGAGACAGACAGCAAAACGGAACAGAACAGAACAAGTAGTGTGGCGTAAATATCATCAAGATAAATAGAATCACAGATACGTACGAATCATCAACAAAATAAATAGAGTAATAAATAATATATACAAATACGCACAGTGCTATGGGGAGGGGAAGGGGAGCAGGACAGAGGTGAAATTGGAGGATGGAGGCAGGGAGGTTCGCAAGGAGGCCGATGCAGCGGTCTAATAGTCTGACCAGAGCTTGTACCGTGGTTAGAGCCGTTTGGGTGGAGAGGAAAAGGCAGACCCAAGACATTTAGACCGTGAGTCCGGCGTTGGGCAGGGATTGCCTCTATCTGTTGCCAAACTGTACACTCCAAGCGCTTAGTACAGGGCTCTGCACATAGTAAGCGCTCAATAAATACGACTGAATGAATGAATGAATGAATGAATGGAAGCCCTGACGGAATTCGGCGGTAGGTTGAATGTGAGCATTAAAAGCCAGCAGAGAGGGCTATGGCTTCTAGAACAGGAAGGATGGCCTTAATGGATAGAGCACGGGCCTGGGTGGGACCTGGGTTCTAATCCTGGCTCCACCACTTGTCTGCGGTGTGACCTTGGGCAAGTCACTTCACTTCTCGGTCACCTCATCTGGAAAATGGGGACTAAGACTGTGAGCCCCACTTGGGACACAAGCAGCGCGGCTCAGCGGAGAGAGCACGGGCTTGGGAGACAGAGGTCATGGGTTCCGATCCCGACTCCGCCACTTTTCAGCTGTGTGACCTTGGGCAAGCCACTTCACTTCTCTTCGCCTGTTACCTCATCTGTAAAATGGGGATTAAGACCGTGAGCCCCACGTGGGACAACCTGATTACCTTGTATTCGTCCCAGTGCTTCGAACAGTGCTTGGCCCATGGTAAGCGCTTAACCAATACCTCAATTATTATCATTATCCAACCTAAGTACCTGGCATCTACTTTAGTGTTTAGTACAGCAACTGGCACATAGTAAGTGCTTGGCAAATACCATGACCAAAAAAATCACCTGAGAAGAGAGAAGAGGAAGACTGGGTTTAGAGGGGCAAAACAATAGCCTGGGCCAGGGTAGTGGCCATCTGGGTTGGGAAGCAGGTGGAAAGGGAAGATTCCGTACAGGTCGAGGTGGAAAAATCATGAATATCTGACACCGGTCTGAATTCATGGGTTGAAAGAGAGGGACGAGTCCAGGACAACGCTAAGATCGTAAGCTTCAGATACGCTGAGGATGGTGGTGGTGTCAACCAGAGTGGGAAAGTCAGGTGGGAGAAAGGATTTGGAGAGAATACGAGGAGTCAATTTTGGAAATAATAATGATAATAATGAAAATAATAAGTGACTTGCCCAAGGTCACACTGCAGACAGGTGGAGGAGCCAGGATTGGAACCCATGACCTTCTGACTCCCGGGCCCATGCTCTAGTCACTGTGTCACTCTGCTTCTTCATCTCACGAAGTCTGGTCCCTACCCTGTTCACCATGTTTCCCCATACGCCAAGTTAAGCTTCAGAAGTAACGGCTCCCTCCACAAGCCATAACAGGAATAATAATAATAATAACATTTATGGTATTTGTTAAGTGTTTACTAGGTACCAAGCGCTACTCTAACCACTGGAGTAGATTTAAATTAATCAGGTTGGACACAGCTCCCGCCTCACATGTAACTCTCACTCTTGATTCGTATTTTCCTTATGAGGAACTGAGGCCCAGAGAAGTGAGGTGACTTGCCCAAGATCACACAGCAGTCATGTGGAGGAGCTGGGATCAGAACCCCCTTCTAGACCCTGAGCCTGTTTTTGGGTAGGGATCGTCTCTATTTGTTGCCGAACTGTACTCTCCAAGCGCTCAGTAGAGTGCTCTGCACACGGTAAGCGCTCAATAAATACGACTGAATGAACGAAAGAACCCATGACCTTCCGACTCCCAGGCCCGTGCTCTATCCTTTAAGCCACACTGCTTCTTGAGAAAACTGTGCGACGTTGGGAAAGTCACTTCACTTCTCTGGGCCTCAGTTCCCTCATCTGGAAAACGGGGATTAATACTAATGATGGCATTTATTAAGCACTTACTATGGGCAAAGCACTGTTCTACGCGCTGGGAGGATACAAGATGATCAGGTTGTCCCACATGGGGCTTCACAGTCTTAATGCCCATTTTACAGTTGAGGGAACTGAGGCACAAAGTCACAGAGCTGACAAGCGGCGGAGCCGGGATTAGAATCCACGACCTCTGACTCCCAAGCCCGGGCTCTTTCCACTGAGCCACGCTGCCTCTCTAATACTGTGAGCCCCAGCTGAGCCACGGACGGTGTCCAACCGGATCACCTCGTGCTTGCCCTAGTGCTTAAGACGGTACCTGGCCCATAGTAATTCACTAAATTCAATTATTCAAATTAAATTAAATTCATTCAATAAATACTATTGAATGAATGAATAGGAATTGCTTAATAAATAGCCATTCCAAACAAAACGAAACAAAGAGCCTCGTTAAGTGAAAAGGACAAGCACAGAGGGCTGAAAGAAATCAAGACCGCAGTAGTAATAGTAATAGTCGATCGTATTTATTGAGCGCTTACTGTGTGCAGAGCACTGGACTAGGCGCTTGGAACGGACAATTCGGCAACAGATAGGGACAATCCCTGCCCAGTGACGGGCTTCCGGTCTACACGAATGGTATTCACTACATGCCTGAGTCCAAAACTTTGTACCGGGCATCTAGCTGAAGTACGGCAGAAGCAAAAAGATACATTCTCTACCAAGTAGCGCCTCTAACTTGAATGAAAAAGAAACTACAGAATCAGGCAGAGAAAATGCAAACAAAACATAAAAAATCTAGAGTGGAACTGTCCTTTAGGCTACAGACGTTCCCCACTATCAGATGTCTCACCGCTCTGCCTAGTAGGGGTAGAAAATCTGGGTAAACAACACGCATCTGGGCAAAAATCCTGCAGGCCTTAAGATGCCTCAATCCTATCCGTGAGGCGGAAATACGGATTTCCGGCCTGAACCAAACCAAGGCAGCTTTGGGCTGCAGACGCACTTCGCTATCCCTCCAGGCGATAAACGCCCGACTGCCTGAGACGCAGAAATAACCCGTCGTAGTTTTCCAGAGCCAGCTAAGCCCCGAAATCAACAGCGATGATGGAACCCCAGCCTGCCCCCCGAGTCGGGTCTGAAAACGTCGACTGGGTCTAATTCGTGGAGTGATGATGATGATGACGGCATTTGTTAAGCGCTTACTCTGTGCCGAGCACTGTTCTAAGCACTGGGATAGTGACGGGGTAATCAGGCTGTACCACGTGGGGCTCAGTCTTAATCTCCATTTTCCGGATGAGGCAACTGAGGCACGGAGAAGTGAAGCGACTTGCCCAGGCGCTGGGGTAGATTAGACCGTAAGCCCGTCAATGGGCAGGGACCGTCTCTATCTGTTGCCGATTTGTCCATTCCAAGCGCTTAGTACGGTGCTCTGCACATAGTAAGCGCTCAGTAGATACTATTGAATGAATGAATACAAGATGCTCAGGTTGTCCCAGGTGAGGCTCACAGTCTTCATCCCCATTTTCCAGATGAGGTAACTGAGGCCCAGAAGTGAGGTGACTCGCCCAAAGTCACCCGGCTGATAAGTGGTGGAGCTGGGATTAGAACCCATGATCTCTGACTCCCAGGAATAGAATTATAGATATGTACACATCATTAGGAAAATAAATAGAATAATAAATCTGTACAAATATATACAAGTGCGATGGGGCGGGGAAGGGGGTAGAGCAGAGGGAGAGAGTCGGGGCGACGGGGAGGCGAGAAGGAGCGGAGGAAAACGGGGGCTCGGTCTGAGAAGCTTACACAGATATCTGCGCCTTCATTCATTCATTCATTCAATCATAACGACTAAGCGCTTATCGTGTGACAGAGCACTGTATTAAGCGCTTGGGAAAATACAATCCGATAATAAACACTGACAATCCCTGCCTATGGTGAACTCACAGTGTAGAGTGAGTTGTCACACTTGTCAGCTGTGTGACTGTGGGCAAGTCACTTCGCTTCTCTGTGCCTCAGTTCCCTCATCTGTCAAATGGGGATGAAGACCGTGAGCCTCACGTGGGACGACCCGATGACCCCGTATCTACCCCAGCGCTTAGACCAGTGCTCCGCACGTAGCGAGCGCTTAACAAATACCAACATCACTATTATTAGAAGAGAGGAAACAGACTTTAATACAAATACCCCACGAGCAAGCCCTCTCCCATATGTTACGATCAGGGGAGCAATCCCGCTCAGTGAAACGGCTTACGGAGGCTCAGAAAGCCCCTAGGGTTTTGGCAGGGCAAACAGTACGGCAGTGTTCAGGGAGTTGGACGGAGCGCTTTAATAACGAGGGGCGGGATACGTCACCAAAATGGCCCCCTTCCTCACGGTGCCGTAAATGAAGATCTACGAAGCAGGAAGGAAGGTGCTCAGAATGCCCATCGAGGAAGTCCAAGTTAAGCCGCGGCTGGCGGGCGCAGGGAGGACTCGAAATGCCGCCGCGGAGGCTGGGTCTCAAGCAGGGAGCCCCTGTCTTTCCGTCTTTCTGACGGCGGCCAGGGGAGTTATATCCTGAAAATGTGATCGCGGGCAGGTTAGCGTAACTGGACCCCTTTTAGTAGTGTGATTTCTAATAACGCCTGGTTTCCAAACCCACCGGACCCACCGGCGTTGCATTTGGCAGATGGGAAAAGCTGGTGCCCAAATTTGATCTCTTTTTATTCTTAGGGTCTTTGTTAGGCGTTGACTCTGTGTCGGGAACTTTTCTCAGCGCTGGGGGAGAGACAAGTTCATTCATTCACTCATTCAATAGTATTTATTGAGCGCTTACTATGTGCAGGGCACTGAACTAAGCGCTTGGAACGGACAAATCGGTAACAGATAGGGACGGTCCCTGCCCTTTGACGGGCTTACGGTCTGATCGGGGGAGACGGGCAGAGGAGAACAATGGCAATAAATAGAATCGAGGGGATGAACATCTCATTAGAACGATAGCAAATAAATAGAAACGGGGCGATGTACATTTCATTAACAAAATAAATAGGGTGATGAAAATATATACAGTTGAGCGGACGAGTACGGTGCTGAGGGGGAGGAGCGGAGGGAAATGGGGGGAAAAGAGGGTTTAGCTGCGGAGAGGTGAAGGGGGGATGGCAGAGGGACTAGAGGGAGATCGGACACGGTCCCCGACCCGCTTGGGGCTCACAGTCTAAATAAGAGGGGGGGGTAGGTATTCTCCGTTTTATAAATGAGGAAACTGAGGTCCAGAGAAGTCAAGTCAGTCGGTCAAGCGTATTCATGGAGTACTTACAGTGTGCAGAGCCCCGCACTGGAATGTACAATTCGCCATGGGGCTCCCAGTCTCACTGCCCATTTTGCAGATGAGGTACCTAAGGCCCAGAGAAGTGAAGTCACTCGCCCAAGGACACGGAGCAGAGATGCGGCGGAGCTGGGATTAGAACCCACGTCCTTCTGGCTCCCAGGCCCGGGTCCAAGCCACTAAGCCGTGCTGCTTCTCTGTGTTCTGTCTCTAGACTGGAAACTCGCTGTGGGCAGGGACCACGTGCTTGAGGGTCAGAAGTTCATGGATTCTAATCCCGGCTCCACCGCTTGTCTGCTGCGTGACCTTGGGCAAATCACTTTATTACTCTGTGCCTCAGTTACCCCATCTGTAAAATGGGCTTTAAGACTGTGAGCCCCATGCGGGACAGGGACTGTGTCTAAACCACTTGACTTAAATCCACCCCAGCGCTTAGTACATAGCACTTAACGAATACCACAATTATGATTATTATTTTTCTATGGTTGAGTTACGTTCTCCCGAGAGCCTAGTAAAGTGCCCTGCACCAGTACGCGCTCAATAAATACGATCGATCGATCCGTTCGATGGGCCAAAGGCCAATCTTTTTCTCTTTTCCCATCTGCCAAATGCAATACTGGTGGGTTTGGTGGATTTGGAAACCAAGCCTTCCCCTGCTGAAACCTTGAGTCAAAATCACAAACGCAGAGCCAAGGAGTAGAGTTTGGAACAAGAATTTTACTACTTGAAACAGAAGTGATGAGAGTGAAATTTCCTGCTCCCAAATGTAATTCCCACATGCAAATTTGGGCTTGGAAAACTTCTTCCAGAACGATATTTCGACAAAGGACTTAAAAGGCAATGATCGTTCTGATTGAGCCAAAAAGAAAATTGCGGGAATGATGAGAAAACCTGAAGGAGAGGAGAAAACCTGTTTCTCCCTAATTTAGATCAAACGGACAGCGTTTCACGTCCCAAAACCCCCTTGCTGGTGGCTTAAAGCTAACCGGGTATGATGACTCGAGTTTCGATTTCAGGATTTATACTGATGATAATAATGATGGCATTTGTTAAGCGCTCACTATGTGCCAAGCACTGTTTGAAGAGCTGGGGGAGATACAAGGTAAGCAGGTTGTCCCGCGGGGGGCTCCCAGTCTTCATCCCCATTTTCCAGATGAGGGAACTGAGGCCCAGAGAAGTGAAGCGACTCGCCCAAGGTCACACAGCTGACAAGTGGCGGAGGCGGGATTAGAACCCACAACCTCCGCCTCCCAAGCCCGGGCTCTTTCCCCCGAGCCCCGCGGCTTCTACTGTCACCCGTGGTGCCATTCCGCTAATTTTGATCTTCGTCAAAATTACGGTTTGCAGAGCACAGAATTGTACGCTCGGTGCTTACAACAGTGCTTGGCACCTAGTAAGTGCTTAACAAATGCCATTATTAGACTGGGAGCCCGGCGTCGGACCGGGATCGTCTCTACGTGTTGCCGAATTGTCCATTCCAAGCGCTTAGTACAGTGCTCCGCACCTAGTAAGCGCTCAATAAATACGATCAAATGAACGAATATCGTTATTACTATACTGGAGAGAAACGGAGACCACAGGAGATGGCTTGGCCTGACACCGATACGGTCGCGAGGTAGAGAGGGCGAGGGGGCGAGGCGCCGAAAGAAAAACACGTCAGAAAATGTTCCGGAATTTCCAAGAATTCAGAAAAGTAGCCGGTGTAAAAACCGGCCGACGGTTCGATGGTGAAACGCGACCCTCTCCGGGCCACGATGAGGGTCCCCACTTGAGTTAAAACTTTATATCGTCCCGATCTTTCAAATATCCAAAATGTGGTGAAGGTCCTCTTCTCCCAGTGTCCTTAATTAGGGAAGCAGCCCGGGGCCGGGAGTCAGAAGGACCTGGCTTCTAGTCCCGCCTCCGCCGTTTGTCCGTTGTGTGACCTCGGGCAAGTCACTTCACTTCTCCGGGCCTCAGTTCCCTCGTCTGTAAAACGGGAAATAAGACGGTGAGCCCCGCGTGGGACAGGGACTGTGTCCCACCTGATTACTCTGTATCTACCGTAGCGCTTAGAGCAGCGCTTAGAATTCATCATTACTATTATTACCGCAAGGTTCGCTGGACGGGACAGGTGACAATGTTAGTTAGTGTCTGTTAAGCGCTCACTATGTGCCGAGCACTGTTCTAAGCACTGGGGGAGATACAAGGGAGTGAGGTTGTCCCACGTGGGGCTCACACTCTTCATCCCCATTTTACAGATGAGGGAACTGAGGCCCAGAGAAGTTCAGTGGCTCGCCCCAGGTCACACAGCTGACAAGTGGCGGAGCCGGGATTAGAACACACGACCTCTGACGCCCAAGCTCAGGCTCTTTCCACTGAGCCACGCCGCTCCACAAGAGAAGAACAACTGACACGGGGTAGCCAAACAGCTCCCACGTGGCGCGTTGAAAGTGGGAATCCCAAGGCGGTGAGAATAGAGGAAATGTTTTAAGGGCGGGGAAGAACAAAGTCTCAGCCAAAGCCGCACTCCAGATGAGAAGTGGGAGTCGATTCCGTCGGTGGGTAAAGATCATCTCTCTGTGTTGCCAGGTGTACTTTCAAGCACTTTGCACACGGTAAGCGCTCAATAAATACTACTGAATGAGGACAGATATTCATGGCGCACTGCCGTCCAGAAGAGAATGACTTCTTCTGACCCAAAGGGACATAGGGAACGAAAGGCAAGAGGGAAAATGGACACCGTTCATTCATTCAATTGCATTTAGTGAGCGCTTACTGTGTGCAGAGCACTGTACTAAGCGCTCGGAAAGTACAATTCAGCAATATAGACAGACAATCGCTGCCCACCACGGGACATCACTCGTTCAGTGGTTTCTGAGCGCTCACCGCGTGCAAAGCACCGGACGAAGCACTTGGGAGAGTACAACACGCTAGAGGCGTTAAGCGGGAGAGGCAGGGTGGCTTTGCGGATACAGCATCGGCCTGGGAGTCGGGGCTGTGTGACCTTGGGCAAGTCACTTAATTTCTCTGCGCCTCAATTACTTCACCTGTAAAAGGGGGATAAGAGGGTGGGCCCCATGTGGGACGGGGACCGCGCCCAACCTGATTAACATCTATCTACCCCAGGGCTTAGGACGGGGCTTGGCAAATAGTAGCCGCTTAATAAGTACCATTATTAATATTATTATTAGTCTTATCAAAAGGGCATCCCTTTCAATAAGATTAACAACAATGTTGGTATTTGTTAAGCGCTTACTATGTGCAGAGCACTGTTCTAAGCGCCGGGGCAGACAGAGAAAGAGCCTGGGCTTCGGAGTCAGAGGTCACGGGTTCGACTCCCGGCTCTGCCACTTGTCAGCTGCGTGACGGTGGGCAAGTCGCTTCACTTCTCTGGGCCTCGGTTCCCTCATCTGTAAAATGGGGATTAACCGTGAGCCTGACGCGGGCCAACCTGATTCCCCTGTATCTCCCCCAGCGCTTAGAACAGTGCTCTGCACACAGTAAGCGCTTAACAAATACCAACATTATTATTACTACAGGGTAATCGGGTGGGCCCACGTGAGGCTCACAGTCTTCATCCCCATTTTCCAGATGAGGGAACTGAGGCCCAGAGAAGTGAAGTGACTTGCCCACGGTCACGCAGCTGACAAGTGGCAGGGCTGGGATACGACCCCATGACCTCTGACTCCCAAACCCGGGCTCTTTCCACTGAGCCACGCTGCTTTGGGTACACAGAAACTCGGAGTGTCACCATCGCGGTTACGTCTTCTACGAATACGAAGGAGAAGTACATATTTTAATCTTAGACAGGCGTAGTGTACCAGGAATTTGGTAAAACACACTAGTAGTAATGAGCATTTAGTAATAGTTGCCCCTGTAGACTGTCAACTCACGGTGGGCAAGGAATGTGGACTCCCCCAAGCGTGTAGTACAGTGTTCTGCACACAGTAGGCGCTTAATAAATACGACGGACTGATTGACAGTAAGTCCCTACTATGTGCAGAGCACTGTACTAAGCCTTGAGAAGCACTGTGGCCCGGTGGTTAGGACACGGGCCTGGGAGTGGGAAAGTCGCAGGTTCTTATGCTGGTTCCGCCACTTGCCCGCTGGTGAACCTGGGCAAATCACTTCATTTCTCTGTGCCTCAGTTCCCTCATCTGTAAAATGGGGATTGACAACACGAATCCCGTGTGAGACAGGGTCTGCATCCAATCTGATTTGCCTGTATCCACTCCAACGCTTAGTACGGCGCCTGGCACAGAGTGAGCGCTTAACAAATATCAGTTAAAGAAAAAAAAACCCCAGTAGAATTTGACAGGAGACTGAACACGAGTATCTCACGATAGCAAAAAAACGGAAGCTGACGTCCAGCGACAAATTTCCGGGACCTGAAAGGCGGTGGCGATTTGGGCTGAGGCGGGAGATGAGTGGCTTGGGGGGCAGAAGGTCGTGGGTTCTAACCCCGGCTCCATCGCGTGCCTGCTGTGTGACCTTGGGCAAGTCACTTCACTGGGCCTCAGTCACCTCAGCTGGAAAATGGGGATTTAGACCGTGAGCCCCGCCTGAGACAGGGACTGTGTCCAACCTGACTGACTTGTATCTACCCCAGTGTTTAGAATGGTGGTGGGCACACCGTAAGCGCTCGACAAGTACCAACGTCATTATTATTATTATTATTGTTATTTACAGGGAAACTGCCCTTAGGCCAGATCCACGCAGAGTAATAATGATAACAACGATAATGATTACGGCATCTGTTAAGCGATTCCTAGGTGCCAGGCACCGCACTAAGCGCTGGGGTGGATACGAGCAAATCGGGTTGGACACTCTGTCCCTCGCGGGTCTGGATCCCCGTTTTACAGATGAGGCGCCTGAGGCCCAGAGAAGCGAAGCGACTAACCCGAGGCCACCCAGCAGACAAGTGGCGGAGCCAGGATTAGAACCCACGACCTCCTGACTCCCAGGCCCGGGCTCTGTCCACCACGCCACGCCCCTTCGAGAGTACTCGGCAGACCCCACAGGTAAACCACTACCCGACGCTAGCATCTTCGATCGGCGTCTGCTTTTAGAAAGAAATGAGTAGGCAGAACAGGTGTCTTCTGGAGACTAAAAGAGAAGCAAAACTTTCACTTTTAAAGATCACTCGTAAGGTCAGCGTGGGAGAATGCCATCTCTGAACGTCGGGCAGGTACAGTTAGTGCCAAACCCCTAAGCGTGTAACCATGTATGGGTTTCTGCTCAAGGAAAATGTCCTATCACGTGGTTCGTGCCAGCCGCCCTATCCAGAATAGGGCCCTCAGTCATTCCGTGACCCAACGCGGCGGATGGGAATAGGCCATGACCTCAGCTCGAGAAGAAAATAATCGTTGGCCGTTACTGTACTCTCCAAATAACTAAGCTGCCGCGTGGAAGAGCGGAATACAAAACGCACACTCCTAGGGGAGATTTGGCTCACAGAGTTACAAGATGAAGGGGAGAATTCATTCAGTCGTATCGACTGAGCGCTTCCTGTCTGCAGAGCACCGTTCTCAGCCCCGGTTTGAGTTCTAAACCAAAGTATTTAGTTTGTCCCACGCGGGGCTCACGGTCTTAAATCCCTATTTTCCAGAGAAATGAAGTGACTTGCCCAAGGTCGCGCAGCAGAACGGCGGAGCTGGGATTAGAACCCACATCCTCCGACTCCCAAGCCCGGGCTCCCGCCACTGAGCCACGCCGCTCCGCATCTGGGTTCTAATCTCCGTTCCGCCACGTTTCTGCTGGATGACCTTGGCCAAGTCGCTTTTCTTCTCTGGGCCTCGATCACCTCATCTGTAAAATGGGGATTAAATCCTACGCCCTCCTACTTGGCCCGTGAGCCCCATGTGAGATAGGTATTGTGCTCAACCTTATCGACTTGTACCTAAGCCGGCGCTTAGAACAGTGCTTGGCACGGAGTAAGCGCTTAACAAATGCCATTAATATCAACCGATCAATCAACCGTATCTATTGAGCGCTCACGGTGTGCAGAGCGCTGCCTTAAGCACTTGGAAGAGTACCACAGACTCGTTCCGTGTTCATCATTATCATTATAATGATTATCATTATGGCTCTATTATACTACAGGTTTCAAGGGCTTTTTCAAAGCAACCGACTACTGATGTGAGAAGGATAACCGGATTCAGCCATCGTCGTGTCCGTCCGCCGAGCCGCCGCCTCCCTGTTCGTTCTAACCGGCAAAGGTCCCCGGTGATCCGCCCGGAGAACACGAAGGCAGGAAACCTGGGGCTGCAACCACACTGCTCGTGACTTGTGATAGCACAGTTCATGCCCTTTGCTAGAATCTCTGGGGACGGGAGGGAGGGAGGGAATGAAAGAAGGGAGGGAGGGAGGGATGGAATGAAGGAAGAAAGGGAGGGAGGGAGGGAGGGAGGGAGGGAGGGAATGAAGGAAGGGAGGACGGAAGGGGAAGGGAAGGGAAGGGAAGGGAAGGGAAGGGAAGGGAAGGGAAGGGAAGGGAAGGGAAGGGAAGGGAAGGGAAGGGAAGGGAAGGGAAGGGAAGGGAAGGGAAGGGAAGGGAAGGGAAGGGAAGGGAAGGGAAGGGAAGGGAAGGGAAGGGAAGGGAAGGGAAGGGAAGGGAAGGGAAGGGGGAAGGGAAGGGAAGGGAAGGGAAGGGGGAAGGGAAGGGGGAAGGGAAGGGGGACGGGAAGGGGAAGGGGAAGGGGAAGGGGAAAGGGAAAGGGAAAGGGAAGGGGAAGGGAAGGAAAGGAATGAGGGAAGGGAAGGGAAGGAATGAGGGAAGGAAAGGAATGAGGGAAGGGAAGGGAAGGGAAGGAATGAGGGAAGGGAAGGAATGAGGGAAGGGAAGGAAGGTAGGAAGGGAGTGAGGGAGGGAATGAAGGAAGAAAGGAAAGTAGGAAGGAAGGAAGGGAGGGAGAAAGGGAAGGAAAGGGAGGGAGGGAGGGAGGGAGGGAGGCAGTCTCTCCCCCACATGAGGCTCACAGTCAATTCAATTCAAGCGTATTTATCGAGGGCTTACTGTGTGCAAAGCACTTTACTAAGAGCTTGACCGTATAAGTCAAAGTAGAAGGGAGAAAGGCATCGAAGCCCCATTATACAGACACGGAAACCGAGGAACAGAGAAGTTAAGAGGCTTGTTCAAGGTCACATAGGAGGCAACGGGCAACGCTGGGATTAAATTAATCCTTTTTATTTATACCCAATCCAGGCCTTATGTATTTATACCCAATCCAGGCCTTTAAAGAACTAAGACATAGCAAGAGATCACTTCTTCTGCCAGCTTAAGAGTACAGTGATATTTGGCATTTCACAGGCTTGAAGATAACCGCTATTCTCCATAAGAGCACCCCCGTGTCGGAGATTTATTTTGACGTCCGTCTCCTCCTCTAGATTATCAGGGCTTTGTGGGTGGGGATAGCACCTATCAACTCTACTGCATCCATATTCTGCCCGGTACTCAGTACACTGCTCTGTCAAGCGCACAGTACAGTGCTCTCCACGTTGGACACGCTCGCTAAATACCAAAGATGGACTGATTTTAAAACAGGAAGCGAAGTGCTATGAATTAATCAAATTTTCCGGAAATGAAAATGTCTATAGCTCTAATTCAATAGGGCTCTCTAGAATGACCCTCCAAGGGTTTAGTCCAGTGCTCTGCACACAGTAAGCGCTCAATAAATACAACTGAATGAATGTAGCAGGTTTTTTTCTATTGGTGAGAAACAATGAGTCTCGTTGTGTGGAGGTTCTATCACCTTAATGGAAAAAGCAAAGAGAGCTCCGTATCGGTTTTCAAAGTCAATTTTTCTCGATCGGCTTTGAATGGAAAGGCCTTTCGCATTTCTAAAACTTAAATTTGATTATTCGCCGTTTAAAATGTTCTTCCCAGGTAAGAAATACGCTACGTTCATCCAAAGTCAAGGAATAAAACCTGTAAGGGGGCGGCCGGGGGAGAGACAGAAAAAAGAGGGAGAAGAGACAGAGAGAAGGATTGTTTTTTTGGAAAAAGGAGACTATTCTCTTAATTTCAGCATTTCCAGCAGCTTTATAAAAAGTCACTTTGAACAAATTTTCACAAGACTTCCCTTAACAACTTCTGAACCTGTGCCAAAATGAGACCCATAAAGCAAGGAAATGAGGTGAATTATTTCCTGATAGTCCAAACTTTTCTCCTAGTAAGAAATATGGTTCTTGAAATGGAGAGCTCCTCACTAATGCATTTTGGAGAGGCTGCAATTTTGAAAATAAGATACCTGTAAAAGATATAACTGCAGCCAAAGTTAAACATCGTAAAATCTCTTTTGAAAAAAGGGCAGAATGCAAAGCAAAGCTTTTTATCATTTTTGGAAACCTAGTCAAGGGAGATCTAGACCTGGAAATTAAATCATTGCTTCAAATTTCAGAGTTTACATTTTCTTTTCCGTTTTTTTTTTTTTTACAATTTTCCTGCAGAGCTTTTTCCATCAGGACCAAAGGCATGGGGTTTTCAAGCCTTAACAAAGAAAGCATTAGGGATTGTTGCTCTCTGATACTGGTGCTCTCCTGAGGCCGGCTCTAAATTGCGATTTTAGAATACATTAATAAAAGTATTGGGCAGGTCACTTCACTTCTCTGGGCCTCACATCCGTACAATGGAGATTGAGACTGTGAGCCCCATGTGGGACAAGGGCTGTGTCCAACTCCATCTGCCCGTATCCCCCCCCCCCCCAGTGCTCTTAACGAATCCCATTATTATTAGTATTATTTATTAAAACCACTGATAGATCCCAGCTCTGCCACTTGGCAGCTGTGTGACTGTGGGCAAGTCACTTCACTTCTCTGGGCCTCAGTTCCCTCATCTGTAAAATGGGGATTAACTGTGAGCCTCACGTGGGACGACCTGATCACCCTGTATCTACCCCGGCGCTTAGAACGGTGCTCTGCACAGAGTAAGCGCTTAACAAATACTAGCAAACACTAACATTATTATACCAGGGTTTTGTGTCAGATATAGTAGGACACTGACATTTCTCTCCTTCTCCAACGCAGCCCGCCCACTTCACTCCTCCCGTTCTTCTAGTGCTAACTTTCTCGCTGGGCCTCCACCTCGGTCCCTGTCCCACAGTCTTCAACCCCATTTTACAGATGAGGAAACTGAGGCACAACAAAGTGCCTTTCTCTGTCCTAGCTGAACTTCTTCATGCCTAATAACAATAATAATAACGTTGGTATTTGTTCAGCGCTTACTATGTGCCGAGCACTGTTCTAAGCGCTGGGGGAGACACAGAGGAATCAGGTCGTCCCACGGGGGGTTCACAGTCTTCATCCCCATTTTACAGATGAGGGAACTGAGGCACCGAGAAGTGAAGTGACTTGCCCACAGTCACACAGCTGACAAGTGGCCGAGCCGGGATTCGAACCCATGATCTCTGACTCCAAAGCCCGTGCTCTTTCCGCCGAGCCACGCTGCTCCTCCTTTACATTCAGTTGCTTACCTAGTCCTTTGCGGGACATGCTCACCCTCCAAATGCGTGGAGGTGACTTCTCTCCCAAACGCGCTTAACCCAGTTAATAATAACAATGACGACGGTATCTGTTAAGCACTTACTACGTGCCGAGTACTGCTCTAAGGGTTAGGGTAGATACGAGGTAGTCAGGTTGTCCCTCATGGGGCTCTCAGTCTTAATCCCCATTTTACAGATGAGGGAACTGAAGCACAGAGAAGTGAAGTGACTGGCCCAAGGTCACCCAGCTGGTAAGTGGGGGAGACGGGATTAAAACCCACGAGCTCTGACTCTCAAGCCCGGGCTCTTGCCACTAAGCCCCGCTGCTGTGTGGAAGTGACTTTTCTCCCAAATCTGCCTGGTCAAGATGGGTGCAGGTGACTTCTCTCCAAAACCTGCTTAGCCCGAACGTGTGGAAATCGCCCCCACACTTGCTTAACAGAGCAAGGCCAGATCGAGCAATTCTTCGGTCAGAGCTCAAGAAAACATCATCCATCATTCGTACTTAGCGAACGAGAAGCAGCGTGGCTCAGTGGAAAGAGCCCGGGCTTGGGAGTCGGAGTTCAGGGGTTCGAATCTCGGCTCGGCCGCCTGTCAGCTGTGTGACTGTGGGCAAGTCACTTCACTTCTCTGGGCCTCTGTTACCTCATCTGGAAAATGGGGAGGAAGACTGAGAGCCTCACGTGGGACAACCTGATGACCCTGTATCTACCCCAGTACTTAGAACAGTGCTCTACACATAGTAACTGCTTAACAAATACCAACATCGTTATTATTATTAGCACGCGGGGACCACTGTACTGAGCGCTTGGGAGAGTACAATATAACCAAGTTGGTACATAGGTTCCCTGTCCACAACAACCTTCAGAGGCCAGTTAAATACTAAAAGATATCCATTTCACACCCACGATTACCAGTTATGGGTAGCTGGAGAGAGCACTTTAATATATACACAACATGACAAAACTCCGGCAGTATGGCACAGTGGCTAGAGCACAGGCCTGGGAGTCAAGGGGCCATGGGTTCTAATCCTGGCTCTGCCGTTTGTCTGTGTGACCTTGGGCAAGTCACTTCACTTCTCTGGACCTCACTTCCCCCATCTTTAATAATAATAATAATGTTGGTATTTGTTAAGCACTTCCTAGGTGCAGAGCACTGTTCTAAGCGCCGGGGGAGATACGGGGTAATCGGGTTGCCCCACGTGAGGCTCTCAGTCTTCATCCCCATTTTCCAGATGAGGTAACAGAGGCACAGAGAAGTTGAGTGACTTGCCCAAGGTCACACAGCTGCCAAGTGGCAGAGCGGCATTCGAACCCATGACCTCTGACTCCCAAACCCGGGCTCTTTTCACCGAGCCATCTTTAAAATGGGGATTGAGAAGGTGAGTCCCACGTGGGTCGGGGACTGTGCCCAACCTGATTAGCTTGCATCTACACCAGCACTTAGAACAGTGCTTGGCACATCATTATCATCATCATTATTATTATTATCATCATCATTAAGTACATAGGCACGGTGAGATGTGATTTATGGACGCCACCCACCGCGACACGGAACACGATCTTATACACGATTATACACGAATATACCTCTTAAGAACCCCTGGGTTTAAAAACTGGCTTTTAGGAAAGTACCTTTGCAATAAGAGGTTTCCTAAGCAGGTTTCACTTTCCAATTAAAAAAAATAGCATATATACATGTGGCTTTCCAGTACTCGGGTCTCTGAGACCATGAGCTTTCATTACATGCTTTGGATAGAAAAGCGCGGCAGAAATAGGGAAGATCTGGGGGACATCACATGTTGCAAAAGGCAGTGCTCAGAGAAACAGTTGTGTGTCTGAGGCATGTTGTCATCACATTCAGGGTGAATGCTAAAACCTACATGGAACAAGCTGGGTCTCAGACGGTCGTTGAATTATAATAACGATAATGAGGCTATTTCTTAGGTGCTCACTAGGTCGCATGCAACGGGTGAGAGAATACATATTGAATACCCCTTTTACAGCTACAGAAACAGGCCCCGAGAAGTGGTGACAGGCACGAGGTCACCCAGCAGGCAAATGACGGAGCCAGGATCAGAACCTGGGTCCTCTGACTCCCAGGCCCACGCTCTTTCCGCTAGGCCATGCTGCCTGCTAACCATATACCCTTTAAACCGAAAAATAAAAAGTCTCCATTGGATTTTTTCCGTGCAGTGCAACTTGCCGAAACAGGTTCCAGGGGTTGAAGGAGGAGTATGTTCTAGAGAAGTTGCCATACCAGTAGTAAAACCTGGAGAAGTTACTCTAGCAGGGATAAATTCTGGAGAAGTTAATCTAGCAGTAGTAAAAGTAAGTAGAGGTCATGGGTTCGAATCCCGGCTCTGCCAACTGGCAGCTGTGTGATTGTGGGCAAGTCACTTCACTTCTCTGTGCCTCAGTTCCCTCATCTGTAAAATGGGGATTAAGACGGTGAGCCCCACGTGGATTCCCCCGTGTCTCCCCCAGCGCTCAGAACAGTGCTCGGCACATAGTAAGCGCTTAACAGATACCAACATTATTAAACTCAGGAGAAATTAGTCTAGCGGTAGTACATTCTGGAGAAGTTACTGTAGCAGAGGTAAATTCTGGAGAAGTTACTCTATTGAAATAGGACCTGTTTTACGCCCGGCTTCATAACTTAGCTTCATGTGACGTTGAGTCGAGATACTTCGCCTGGGTAAGCGAAGCGTTCTGAATAAAAGCAAGGCCATTTACTCTTGCTTTTTACACCAGAATTCTAATCGAACCTCACCGAAGGTCAGTGTCACTGAATTGCGCAGACTGAATAATAGTAATAACAATGTTGGTATCCGTTAAGCGCTTACTACGTACTGAGCACCGTTCTAAGCGCTGGGGCAGGTACAGCGTAATCGGGTTGTCCCCTGTGGGCTCACACTTTTAATCCCCATTTTACAGATGAGGTAACTGAGGCACCGAGAAGTGACGTGACTTGCCCCAAGTCACACGGCTGACAAGTGGCGGAGCCGGGATTAGAACCCATGACCTCCGACTCCTAAGCCCGGGCTCCTTCCACTGAGCCACGCTGCTTCTAAATTTCCCAAATACTTTCCGATCACAGAAATCGGGGCGTCACACCTCCCGGTCGCCTCACGGAACTCCTAAGCCCAAGATTTCCGCCACCAAACCGCCTTCTCGTCTAGATGTGCCGGGAATTGCCCCACACTTCCTTCCGCGAATGCTCCCCGCCGTGAAGGCCCTGAAGCCTCGTCGCCGCGGACCGCTCGGGTCAACCCTCCCCCTAAACGATCGGAGAGACCACGGCTACGCAACGCATCTCCTCGTAAACGGGCTAAAACTAGAACGCTGTCAAGGGAGAGTCTCGAGGAAATTTGGCACTGAGTGAATCACTGCATATCTCCACGCCCACATTACTCCAGTGCCCACCCAGAAAAGGACCTTCGGTATAATAATAACGATGAGGGCATTTGTTAAGCTCTTACTATGTGCCAAGCCCTGTTCTAAGAGCTGTATGAAGCATTTTTCGAAGGTATAAAAAGCCCCAAGCTCGCACCGTTTGGTTCGGATCACATGGAAGTCATATCACAACCTCAGGTTTTTATTAGGTTTACGCGGCTTGAATCTAAAGATAGAAGAGTCATTTGGGGGGCTTGGGAAGAAAACCTAGACTCCGAGCTCCGTGTGACCCAGGGACCGCTTCCAACAGGATTCCCAAAACTGTACTAAGCACCTGAAGCAGCGCAGTGTAACGGCTAGAGCCCGGGCCTGGGAGTCAGAAGATCATGGGTTCTAATCCCGGCTCCGCCCCTCGTCCGCTGCGTGACCCTGGGCAGGTCACTTCGATCCTCTGGGCCTCAGGGACCTCATCTGTAAAATAGGGATTGAGACTGTGAGCCCGCTGTGTGTCCAACCTTGGATCTACCCCGAGGACAGCTGGCACGTCATAAGCGCTTAGCAAATACCATCATCATTATCATTGTTATTAACAAGTATCATAATAATGATAATAATAAGAGCAAGCATAATCGAGTGGGTGGACACGCTCCCCGAGCCACCAGGAAAGTGGAAGAAATGCTCTCGGGATGGGCTGAATCATGATTTGAAGCCGCAAAGCCCGGCCACAGTTGGGAAATCGCAGCGGGGGGGCGGGCGATGGGGACGGTGGGGGGGGGGACTGGTCACCCTGCGATTGTTTCGGGGAAGGCACGGGAAACAGGATTCGGGGCCACAAACCCCAAATGGCCCCCACGGACAAAGATTCCACCGGGAGGAAGCCTCAAATCAGAAGTCTCGTGGCTCAGTGGAAAGAGCACGGGCTTTGGAGTCAGGGCTCATGAGTTCGAATCCCGGCTCTGCCACTTGTCGGCTGTGTGACTGTGGGCGAGTCACTTCACTTCTCCGCGCCTCAGTTCCCTCATCTGTAAAATGGGGATTAAGACCGTGAGCCCCACGTGGGACAACCTGATTCCCCTGTGTCTACCCCAGCGCTTAGAACGGTGCTCGGCACATAGTAAGCGCTTAACAAATACCAACATTATTATTATTATTATTAAGTCGGGTTCCGTACACACTCGACGTGCGGCGGACGCGCGCCTTGTTCCCTCCCAGTGGCATATTGATTCATTCGTTCCTTCGATCGGATTTACTGAGCGCTTACCGGGTGCGGGGCACTGTACTGCGCGCTTGGAAAGTACAATCTGGCAACAGATAGAGACCATCCCTACCCAACGAGGGGTTCTCAGTCTACAAGTGGGGAGACAGAAGACAAAACAAAACAAGTAGACAGGAATCGACGGCATCGATATAAATGGAATTATATTTACACATCATTAATAAATCCTAATAGGCGCACTAACGGCAGCTGTGTTTTCCGATATCAGACACCGTGATCCACACAGCGATATCTCCACGGACCAAGGTGACCGATCAATCAGTCGTATTTATTGAGCGCTTCCGGTGTGCGGAGCGCTGTACTGACCGTTTAGGAGGGTACAGTGTAAGAGAGTTGGCAGACACGCTCCCTGCCCACCACTCGTTTACGGTCTAGAAGACGAGACAGACATTGCTATATATAAATTATGAAGGATTCATCCTTTCAATGGTATTTACTGAGCATTTACTGCGTGCAGAGCACTGGACTAAGTGCTTGAAAAGTACAATACGGAAAGATTCAGACAGATAAAAGGTTTAGAAAGCAATCGCACCACGAGACCGGACCCTAACACGGGAATGATGTTAATGGTGGTATTTGTTAAGCATCTACTATGTGCCAAGCACTGTTCTAAAAGCTGGGGTAGATACAGGGTCATCAGGTTGGACACAGACCCTGTCCCATGTGAGGCTCACACTCTCAATCTCCATTTTACAGAGGAGGTCGCTGAGGCCCAGAGAAGGTCATTCATTCATTCATTCATTCAATAGTATTTCTTGAGCGCTTACTATGTGCAGACTGTACTAAGCGCTTGGAATGAACAAGTCGGCAACAGATAGAGACAGTCCCTGCCGTTTGCCGGGCTTACGGTCTGATCGGGGGAGACGGCCGGACGAGGACAATGGCGATAGAGTCAAGGGGAAGAATGACCTCACGCTCTCAATCTCCATTTTCCAGATGAGGTCACCGAGGCCCAGAGAAGTGAAGTGACTTGCCCAAGGTCACGCAGCTGATAAGCGACGGAGCCGGGACTGACCGCTTTAAAGCCTGTGGTAGGGAGTTTCTGTTTAAACTGAGGGTGAGTGAGAAACTACTAGAGGTTCTCGAGGAGCGGGGAAAGAAGATACACGGTAATTCGGTTCAACGAAAGCAGAGAATGGGAACGGGAACCGCGTAGGTCTCTTGGACACCTTATCATTAGAATCACGGTAGTTGTTAAGAGTGTAATTGAGGCACTCGTTCGTTGAGGCAGATGCTTGGACCCAGTCCCCGTCCCACATGGGGCTCGCAGTTTTAATCCCCATTTTCCAGGTGAGGGAGCTGAGGCATGGAAATGTGAAACGGCTTGCCCCAGGTGACACAGCGGACAAGTAGCAGATCCAGGATTATGTTATGTTGGTATTTGTTTAGCGCTTACTACGTGCAGAGCACTGTTCTAAGCGCTGGGGTAGATACAGGGTCATCAGGTGGTCCCACGTGAGGCTCACAGTCTTCATCCCCATTTTACAGATGAGGTCACTGAGGCCCAGAGAAGTGAAGTGACTCGCCCACAGTCACCCAGCTGACAAGGGGCAGAGCCGAAATTCGAACCCATGACCTCTGACTCCCAAGTCCGGGCTCTTTCCACTGAGCCACGCTGCTTCTCCTGGACCCCAGGTCCTCTGACTCCCAGGCTGCTTTTTCACTTGAGAAGCAGCATGGCATATTGGATAGAGTACGGACCTAATAGTAATAATAATGTTGGCATTTGTGAAGCGCTTCCTATGTGCAGAGCACTGTTCTAAGCGCTGGGGGAGATACAGGGTCAGCAGGTTGTCCCACGTGAGGCTCACAGTTAATCCCCATTTGACAGATGAGGTAACTGAGTCAGCGAGAAGCCAAGTGACTCGCCCACAGTCACACAGCTGACAAGTGGCAGAGCCGGGATTCGAAGCCATGACCTCTGACTCCCAAGCCCGGGCTCTTTCCACTGAGCCACAAGTCAGAAGGTCATGGGTTCTAAGCCCAGCTCCCCCACTGATCTGCTGTGTGACCTCGGGCAAGTCATTTCTCACTTCTCTGGGCCTCAGTTACCTCATCTGTAAAATGAGCATTAAGACTGTGAGCCCCATGTGGGACAGGGACTGTGCCCAACCTAATTAGCTTATATCTACCCCAGCGCTTAGAACAGTGCTTGACACATAGTAAGAGCTTAACAAACGCCATCATTTGATAGTATTATTATTATTATCAGTGCTTAGTAGGGTGCCTGGAATATAGTAAGCACTTAACCAAAGGACAGTATCAGGCAGATTAACAAATACCACTTAAAAAAAGGGCCATTAAAAAAAATAAATGCTATCGATTGGACTCCTCCAATGAGTCTTGCAGAAGATCAAGGGAACCTCTCCCTTCAGTGGCCACTGGTTCGAACCCCAGCTCTGCCACTCGTCAGCTGTGCGACTGTGGGCAAGTCACTTCACTTCTCTGGGCCTCGGTTACCGTATCTGTAAAATGGGGATTAAGACTGTGAGCCTCACGTGGGAACGACCTGATTCCCCTGTATCTACCCCAGCGCTTAGAACAGTGCTCTGCACATAGTAAGCGCTTAACAAATACCAACATTATTATTCCTTAGTGGCTAGAATGTCTTAAAATGTTACTCTAGCCCCATGTGGGATATGGACTGTACCCAACCTGATTATCTTTTATCTATCCCAGTGCTTAGCAGAGTGTCTGGCCCACAGTAAGCGCTTAACAAATACCATTAATAGCATGTATCTCCTCAGAGCTCAGTATAGTGCCTGGCTTATAGTTAGTGCTTAACAAATACCATAAATTTTTTAAAAAATGGGTTGCTTGGATCAAGATAGCTATTCATTTGCCCTGAAGGGCCTGGCCTTCTATTCCACACAAAGTATTAAACGTAACACTTTTGTGGCTTTGGAAACCTGGCCATTAGACACTCCCACCACTCGAATTAGAAAAATTGAATAATAGTCCTGTTTAACAGAAGTTTCCATTTTCCACGATTTGTCTTAAAAACCAAATTCCAAGAATTCTATCGACCCAGTTCATATACTTGAAAAATGTAAAAACCTCACAGGCTTTCTAACAATCGAAACAATGAAAAAGCCTGTTCCACTGAGGCACGACGCAAGCGTAATTCTCCTGTTACTAAGTGAACTGCTCAATTGCTGGCCGAGTGATGCAAGTAAAATAACCAAAAAAGGTACGCTGAACGTTCAGCACATACTTGTCTGAAAATCGCCTCCTTAATCTCTATGACTCAAACACATATCGATCAATCAGTGGTGACAATGAAAAAGGTCTGTTCCACTGAGGCACGACGCAAGCATAATTCTCCTGTTACTAAGTGAACTGCTCAATTGCTGGCTAAGTGATGCAAGTAAAATAACCAAAAAAGGTACGCTGAACGTTCAGCACATACTTGTCTGCAAATCGCCTCCCTAGCTTCTATGACTCGAACACATATCGATCAATCAGCGGTGCTTATGATGTGCAGGGCACTGTACTAAGCGCTTGGGAGAGTACAATACAACCAAACTGGCAGACCCGTTCCCTGCCCGTAACGAGCTCAGGAGGCAGACATTAATATGAACGAATATTTCATTTATAATATATAATTTAAAGAAGACTAAATAGGCGCTGTGGGGTTGGGAGTGGGGCAAATATCAAATGTCAAAAGGTCACAGATGGAAGTGCATAGATGACACAGAAAGGAGCTCGTCTGGGCAGGAATGTGTCTGTCTGTTCTTATATTGTACTCTCCCAAGCGCTTACTACAGTGCTTAGAGAAACAGCGTGGTTAGTGGAAAGAGGGCGGACTTGGGAGTCGGAGGACGTGGGTTCTAATCCCAGCCCTGCCACTCGTCTGCTGTGTGACCTTGGACAAGCCGCTTCACTTCTCGGTGCCTCAGTTCCCTCATCTGTAAAACGGGGATTAAGACTGTGAGCCCCACGTGGGACAACCTGACTACCATGTATCTACCCCAGAACACAGAACAGTGCTTGGCACATAGTAAGTGCTTTACAAATATCATTATTACATTTGCTTTGCACACAGTAGGCGCTCAATTAATTTGATTACATTCATTCATTCATTCAATAGTATTTATTGAGTGCTTATACTATGTGCAGAGCACCGTACTAAGCGCTTGGAATGTACAATTAAATGAATGATGAAGGAATACGATTGAACCAGAGAAAAGAGGGGTCAAGGATGAGAAGTCAGGTCCTAAAGACACCCAGGTCACATCAAACAGTAGGCTCCGCAGGGGAGGGAAGCCACTTGAATTCTTTCTGAAATCTTCATGCACCCAATATAGCATTCTGAGCAGTAGACGCTCAATAAATACCGTGGAAAAGAGGATGATGATGAAGACACAGTCAGCACCTCTCTTCTTCTCCCCTCCCTACACTGTGGGAGATGAGCCTTTTTTTTTGGCGGGGGGGGGGGGATGTCCAGACTTCAAATTCCTGCCATGAACGCAAAATAGTTTCTTTGGCGTTGAGATACAAGTACCAAAACCTGAAGAGTAACTGCAAGCGGAGAGATCACATCCCTACCTCTGATTCTTATCATTTACATTCGCTCCCAAAGTCGTCAAAACAACATAAACCTCCTACAGTGGCCATTTAATAATAATACTACTGATGATAATGTCCATATTTGTTAAGCGCTTACTACGTGTCACGCACTGTTCATTCATTCATTCAACAGTATTTATTGAGCGCTTACTCTGTGCAGAGCACCGTACTAAGTGCTTGGAATGTACAAATCGGTAACAGACAGAGACAGTCCCTGCCCTTCGATGGGCTTACAGTTTAATCGGGGGAGACGGACGGACGAGAACGATGGCAATAGACAGAATCAAGGGGAAGAACATCTCATTAAAACAATAGCAAATAAATAGAATCAAGGTGATGTACATCTCACTAACAAAATAAATAGGGTAATGAAGATATATACAGTTGAACAGAATATATACTGTTCTAAGCGCTGGGGTAGATACAAGGTATCAGGTTGCCCCAGATGGGGCTCACAGTCCTAATCCCCATTTTACAGATGAGGGAACTGAGGCACCGAGAAGTGAAGTGACTTGCCCAAAGTCACACAGCTGACATGTGAGGGAGCCGGAATTAGAGCCCATGACCTCCGACTCCCAAGCCCAGGCTGTTACCTCCAAGCCACGCTGCTTCCGGTATTTGTTAAGCGCTTACTATGTTCCAGGCACCGTACAAGCACAGGGGTGGTAAATAGGGTTGGACATAGTGCCTGTCCCACATGGGAGTCACGGTCTTAATCCCCATTGTACAGATGAGGTAACTGAGGCACAGAGAAGCGAAGTGACATTCCCAAGGTGACACAGCAGAGGAGCGGCAGGGCCGGGACTTGAAGCCGGGTCCATCTGGCTCCCGGTCCTGTGCTCTATTCCTTAGGCTGCACTGTTTCTCTAAAATAAATGACCTGTATGGGGATTTCATTTATTCGCTCATTCGATCATATTTACTGAGCGCTTACGGTAATAAGAGCTTGAGAGAGTACAACATAATAATAAACAGATTCCCTGCCCACAGCAAGCGAACAGTCTAGAGAGCGGGGACACAGATGTCAACAGAAATAAATAAATAAATGACAGATATGGACATAAGTGCTGGGGGGCTGGAGGGGTGAGGGGAGAAAAAAGGGAGCGAGTCAAGGGTGAGGCAGAAGGGAGCAGGGGAAAAGGAAAGGAGGGCTTAGTCAGGGAAGGCCTCTTGGCGGAGATGGGCCTGAAATAAGGATTCGAAGGGGGCAGGGAGAGTCTCTGTCTGTCGGATTTGAGGAGGGCGGACGTTCCAGGCCAGAGGCAGGACGTGAGCGAGGGGTCGGCACCGAGAAAGACAAGACTGAGGCGTAGTGAGAAGGTTAGCGCTAGAGGACCGAAGTCTGCGGGCTGGGTTGAGGTAGGAGAGTAGTGCTCTGAGGTAAAAAGGGCAAGATGAGGGAATGCTTTAAATAACAACGATAAAGTTGGTATTTGTTAAGCGCTTACTACATGCAGAGCACCGTTCTAAGCGCTGGGGTAGTTACAGGGTAATCAGGTTGTCCCACGTGAGGCTCTGCGTTACCTCATTTTACAGATGAGGTAACTGAGGCACAGAGAGGTTAACTGGGGTAGTTACAGGGTAATCAGGTTGTCCCAGAGGAGGCTCACAGTCTTAATCCCCATTTTACAGATGAGGTAACTGAGGCACAGAGAAGTGACTTGCCCACAGTCACACAGCTGCCAAGTGGCAGAGCCGGGATTCGAACGCTTGACCTGTGACTCCCAAGCCCGGGCGCGTTCCACTGAGCCACGCGGCTTCGGCGAGGAGTTTCTGTTTGATGTGGAGGTGGATGGGCAAAAACACCGGAGGTTCTCAAGGAGCGGGGTGACACGTCCTGACTGTTTTTGTAGAAAAATGATCCGGGCGGCAGAGTGAAGTACCTACTGGAGTGGGGAGAGACAGGAGGCGGGGAGGTCAGCGAGGAGGCCGATACGGGAATCCAGGATAGGATAGCATGAGGGATTGAATTAACTTGGTAGCAGTGTGGATGGAGAGGAAAGGGAGGATTTTAACGATGTTGTGAAGGTGACAAAGGCAGAATTTAGTGATGGATTGAATACGTGGGTTGAACGAGAGAGCGGAGTCAAGGATAATGTCTAGGTTAAGGACTCGTGAGGCAGGAAGGACGGTGGTGACGTCTACAGGGATGGAAAAGTCCGGGAGAGGACGGGGTTTGGGTGGGAAGATAGGGAGGACGTGTTAGGTTTGAGGTGACGGGAGGACATCCAGGTAGAGATTCATTCATTCAATCGTATTTGTTGAACGCTTACTGCGTGCAGAGCACTGTACTAAGCGCTCGGGAAGTACGATTCGGCAACAGATGTCCTGAAGGCAAGACCTCGGCGTTATCAGCACCAGGCTCTAACCGACTCCTTCGGCGCAGAAGGCTGCTTAGTTCAACAAGAACATTAACATACGTGACCACATCGCATTAAGACCCACCGCCCCAGTCGATCCACTCAACGGTATTTTTGAATGCTTCCCGAGTGCACAGCACTGTACTAATCCCTTGGGAGAGTACATGCAGTAGAATTGGTAAAAATAATATCTGTGGCATTTATTAAGCACTTAGTAAACGCCAAGCACTGTATTATGCCCTGAGGTAAAAATAATAACAATTATGGTATTCGTTAAGCGCTTACCGTGCGCCAAGCACTGTTCTAAGTGCTGCTTTAGATGATATGAAGGAATCAGGTTGTCCCACGTGGGGCTCACAGCTTTAATTCCCATTTTACAGATGAGGTAACTGAGGCACAGAGAAGTTCAGTGGCTTGCCCAAATTCCCAGAGCAGGCGAATGGCGGAGCGGGGATTCGAACCCATGACCTCTGACTCCCGAGCCCGGGCTCTTTCCACTAAGCCACGTTGCTTCTCTTTAATAATACCTGTGTTTTTACAAGGAGGTTTTATTACCAAAGCGCCTTTCATTCATTCATTCAATAGTATTTATTGAGCGCTTACTATGTGCAGAGCACTGTACTAAGCGCTTGGAATGTACCAATCGGTAACAGAGACGGTCCCCGCCCTCTGACGGGCTCACGGTCTAATCGGGGGAGACGGACGGGCGAGAACAATAGCAATAAATAGAATCGAGGGGATGAACATCTCATTTAGCTCCAGAATCAAGATAGCCAGATCACACCCAGTCCCTGCCCGACGTGGGGATTCCAGTCTAAGAGGGAGGGAGTGGGAGACCCGACGTTTAAATGAATTTGCGAGGAGAAATAGAAGAGAACGGGCTGGGGTGAGTATCCAAGTCCTTAAGGGCTACACGGCCAAGTGAACAGGAGAGTCCGGGGGGAGAGGAAATAAGGTTTTAGCCGGGGATGATCTCCCTCAGGTTCTATCGCCCGAAAGGAACGTTACCGAAAGACTTCTTCATTCATCACCCAGGGGCACACAACGGACCATTCTGTAGTTTCGAACCGCTATTTTCCAACGGCAAATCCGCTGTCTGAACCACTTGCACGGAGAAATCACACAAATCATTAAAAGTCGGCTTAAAACACCCAAACGAGAAGCCTCCGCTTCTTCTCGATAGGTCGAATTCATTGGAACGTAGGGCCTTCCGAGTCCAAAATGTTACCCTGCCCCGTTTTAATGAGAGCGACTCCCACTGTAGTCCGAACGTCTGTCACCGGGATACCCGATGGAAGTAGGACCCTTGCCAAAAGATCAAAACGAAAATCAAACGCGCGCATGGTCGGGGCTTTCTCTTTGCCTTCTTTTTTTATTTTTTATGATGTGGTTCTGTAACTCAAACCTAATGGGGGAACAAGGTCTGGATTAATAAGTAGGAATTACACAGTAGCCCCTACTGTGATTAGAGTGACTGCCAGCATTCTCTCGTTCATCCGTTTTACTCGCTCCAGATGTTTTACCCTCATTAACAGTTTGACCCGGTTAAAAATAGATTTGGGACTTCTTCCGCGGGACCCAAGGTGGACGTTCATCAAAAACGTTTTCGAGCTTTTTAAAAATAAAAAAATATAAAACGCCATTAATAGCACAGGACATTTAAGGCAGGGACTTTCACTCCCCCTTGGCGGCATGAACAAACTCACCGTTTGTGAATCGGGAAGAGAGCGGAGAGATTACAAATGCCCGCGGAGGTCCCTTTTTACACGAAGGCTTTTTTGGGGGGTCATTTCATCAGCTGCTCGATCTCTGTGGGCAAAGTATTTCTGTAACAGAAGGGGAGAAAAAGAGAGATGGCAATGTGCATTTTGTTCATTTTCATTTTCGTGTTCATTTTCTCTTTCCTGATTCAGGGTCCTGAGGGGCCCATAGGGAACTCTAGAAACCGGATCATCTTTGAGGCGCAGTTCACTCAATGATTTCCCCCTCTAGACTGTAAGCTGGCTGTGGGCAGGGAATGTCACCGTTTTCCGTCGTGTTGTACGGTCCCAAGAACTTAGTACAGTGCTCTGCACACGGTAAGTGCTTAAGAAGTGCCAGTTCTTTCAAGACCCTCCGCATCCCTCACCGACGGACGCTCCTAAGGAGAAGCCGTACGGCCTGGTGGGGAGAACGCGGGCCTGAGAGTCAGAGGACCTGGGTTCGCATTCCGGCTCCGCCACTTCATTCAGTCGTATTTATTGAGCGCTTCCTGTGTGCAGAGCACTGTACTGAGCGCTTGGAAAGTAGAATCCAGCCACAAACTGAGACGATCCCCACCCACAGCGGGCTCGCAGTCTAGACGGGGACTTTAGGCAAGTCACTCCACTTCTCTGGGCCTCGGTCACCTCATCGGTAAAAGGGGGATGAGGACGGTGACCCCCCCCATGAGAGACACGGACTGTGTTCGACCTGATTAGCTTGTCTCTACACCAGTCCTCAGTACAGTGCCTGGCACAAAGTCTTCCCTGATTAAACCCCCCCTTTCCTCTTCTCCCGCTCCCTTCCGCATCGCCCTGACTTGCTCCCTTTGTTCATCCCCCATCCCGGTCCCACCGCATCTGCATACATCTTGTAATTTATTTATTTCTATTAATGTCTACTTCCCCCTCTAGACCATAAGCTCACTGTTGGCAGGGAATGTGCCCGTTTACTCTTCTACTGTCCTCTCCCAAGCGCTTAAAATAGTGCCCTGCATGAAGTAAGCGCTCAATAAATATGATCGAATTGAACGAATGAATAAAGGCTTAACAAATATTTAAAAAAATAGGAAGCAGTGCGGCCCGGGTGTCAAAGGATCCGGGTTCTAATCCCGGCTCCACCGTCTGTCTGCTGCGTGACCTCGGGCAAGTCGCTTCACTCCTCTGGGCCTCAGTTTCCTCGGGTGCAGAATGGGAATGAAATCCCACTCCCTCCATCTTAGACCGTAAGCCCCACGTGGGTCAGGGATTGCATCCATCTTGACATCCCTGTATCTAACCCAGCGTTCACAACTTATGTGCTTGACACGTAAGTAAACTCTGAACGCCATAAATAAAAAAAGGAGACAAACAAAAGCTGAAGAAAATCGGAGACGGCTTCCTTTCCAAACCGAAAATCGGTCCTTCCGAGCAGGCGGGGGAACGGCAGACAAGCAACCATAGATGCTTGCACAGCTGCAGTCCAGAATGGGCTACCTTGTCAATAAACACAGGCCCACTTCCAAAGCTTAGAATGAAGAAGCCAAGGATATGAGTAACCCAAAATTTGTTGGCCAAAAACCAGTCTCCCACCTCCCAGAAGGCCACCAACATGGAAAGGAAAGGCAAATCAAGAAAACGTCCCTTACCTGCTATCGCTTCAAACACTGGATTTACCTAAGATCTCTCCCACTTCTTTGCAGATTTTTGGCCGTATGAAGATAGGGGATGGGGCTATTGCAGCGTGGCTCAGTGGGAAGGGCCCGGGCTTCGGAGTCAGAGGTCATGAGTTCGACGCCCGGCTCTGCCACTTGTCAGCTGTGTGACTGTGGGCAAGTCGCTTCACTTCTCTGTACCTCGGTCCCTCAACTGTAAAATGGGGATTAAAACTGTGAGTCTCACATGGGACAACCTGATGACCCTGGATCTACCCCAGTGCTTAGAACAGTGCTCTGCGCACAGTAAGCGCTTAACAAACACCAACGTTATCATTATTACAAGGGGTCATATAAGAATTCAACTCGGCAGCGGAGGAAAGGTGCGGAGAAAAGGAGCGAAGGAAGATAAAAAAAGTCATCTGAGACTGCCTGTCTCTCCCAAGCGTTAACGTCCCCACCTCGGCTGGCACTCCATCAATCGATGGTATTTACTGAGTGCTTACTGTGGCGCAGATCACTGTAGTGAGCGCTTGGGAGAGCACACAATCCATCGGAGTCGGTAGACACGTTCCCTGCCCGCAGTCAGCTTGATTTCCATATCCCCACTGCAATTGAGCTGAATAACGCCCCCCTCCACCCACCAATCTCCATTTATGAGGGTAAAAAAAAATGGTGGTATTTGTTAAGCGCTTACTATGTGCAAAGCACCCTTCTAAGCACTGGGGGATACAAGGTGATCAGGTTGTCCCACGTGGGGCTCACGGTTTTAATCCCCATCATCCAGATGAGGTAACTGAGGCACAGAGAAGTGAAGTAACTTGCCCAAAGTCACACAGCTGGCAAGCGGCAGAGCCAGGATTAGAACCCACGACCTGGACTCCCGAGCCCGGGCTCTTTCCCCTGAGCCGCGCTGCTTCCCGAGGGTAAACACATCTCATCCTCCGCCCATGCTCTTCTCTACGTGGGACACGATCTCCCGGATACTATTTTCCATAATCTTCCCCTCCTTTTCAACAGCGCTTAGGACAGCGCTCGGCACGAAGTAAGCGCTTACCGAATACCAACATCATTATTATCATCATTAAGCGCTATGTGCGGAGCACTGTTCCAAGCGCGGGGGAAGATACAAGGTAATCAAGCTGTCCCACGCGTGGCTCACTTTCTTAATCCCCATTTTACCGACGAGGGAACTGAGGCATCGAGAAGAGAAGTGACTTTCCCGAAGTCCACAGCTGACAGGCGGCGGGGCCGGGATTAGAACCCATGATCTCTGACTCCTAAGCCCGGGCTCTTTCCACTGAGCCACGCTGCTTCTCGGTAACAATAAAACCATCGATATTATTATTCATTCGATCGTATTTGTTGAGCGCTTACCGTGTGCAGAGCGCCGCCCAAAGTGCTTCCTAAAAACCCTCCTCTTTCTAAAAAGCTCTACCTGTCTCCTGCCTTCCCCCGTTATCTGTAACCCACTCGATGTTTTTAATCGTATTTGCTAAGCGCTCATTACGTCCCAGGCACCGTACTAAGCACGGTACCTAGTCAGGTCGGACGCACACGGCTCCCAGTCTTAATCCCCATTTTACAGATGAGGTAACTGAGGCGGAGAGAAGTGAAGTGACTTGCCTAAGGTCACACACGGCATATAAGTGGTAGAACCGGGATCAGAACCCAGGTCCTTCTGACTCCCAGGCCTGGGCTCTATCCACTGGACCTCATTATGCCCATCTGACAAAAACAATAGCAATACATAGAAGCGAGGGGATGAACATCTCAATAAAACAATAGCAAATAAATAGAATCAAGGTGACGTACATCTCATTAACAAAATAAATAGGGCTCTATCCACTGGACCTCGTTATGCCGATCTGTGTGGTTGAAGATAGATTTACACATGCCTAAATGCATAAATATACATTACATGTTACTTATTTAGTTATATAGTAAGCACTTAACAAATAATCATAATAATGATGGTATAAATAAATAAATAAATAAATGAAATGAAATGAAATGAAAATATATACAGTCGAGCGGACGAGTACGGTGCCGAGGGGAGGGGAAGGGAGAGGGGGAGGAGGAGAGGGAAAGGGGGGAGAAGAGGGTTCAGCTGCGGAGAGGTGAAGGGGGGGGGGGTAGAGGGAGCAGCGGGAAAAGGGGGGAGCTCAGTGTGGGAAGGCCTCTCGGAGGAGGTGAGCTTTACGTAGGGTTTCGAAGAGGGGAAGAGAATGAGTCTGGCGGAGGTGAGGAGGGAGGGCGTTCCGGGACCGCGGGAGGACGCGGCCCGGGGTTCGACGGCCGGACGGGCGAGACCGGGGGACGGCGAGGAGGCGGGCGGCGGAGGAGCGGAGCGTGCGGGGTGGGCGGCGGAAAGGGAGAAGGGAGGAGAGGTGGGAGGGGGCGAGGTGACGGAGAGCCTCGAAGCCTAGAGTGAGAATACCTATATAACAAGAAGAAGAAGAAGAATGATAGTATTTGTAAGCACTTACTATGTGTCAGGCACACTACTAAGAGCTGGGGTGGATACAAGCAAATCGACCTGGACACAGTGCTTGTCCCACATGAGGCTCACTGTCTCGATCCCCAATTTACAGATGAGGGGACCGAGACCCACAGAAGTAAAGTGTCTTGCCTAAGGTCACACAGCAGACAGGTTGTGGAGCTGGGATTAGAATAATAATAATAACGATGATGGCGTTTGTTAAGAGCTTAGAGAAGCAGCGTGGCTCGGTGGAAAGAGCACGGACTTTGGAGTCGGAGGTCATGGGTTCGTAATCCCGGCTCAGACACTTATCAGCTGTGTGACTTTGGGCGAGTCACTTCACTTCTCGGTGCCTCGGTTACCTCATCTGTAAAATGGGGACGAAGACTGTGAGCCCCACGTGGGACGACCTGATTCCCCTGCGTCTACCCCAGCGCTTGGAACAGTGCTCGGCACATAGTAGGCGCTTAACAAATACCAACGTTATTATTACTATTATTGCTAAGCGCTGGGGCAGATACAAGGTCATCAGGTGGGGCTCACAGTCCTCATCCCCATTTTCCAGATGAAGTAACTGTGGCACAGAGACGTCAAGCGACTCGTCCCAAGTCACGCTGCTGACAAGTAGCGGAGTCGGGAATTTGAACCCACGTCCTCTGAGTCCCAAGCCCGGGCTCTTTCCACTAAGCCACGCCGCTTCTCTAGAACCCATGACCTCCCGACTCCAGGCCCACGCTCCCTCCGCGACACCAGGCGGCTTCTTCCGCTTGTACAGAGATACGTGGCCCGCGGATATTCCGGCACTATTGAAACAGGAATGGATAGATGAAACCTGAACCTCCTATTCGGGGCAGGCTATGAAGAAGGAATTCCAAGGGTTCGCACCCAACACCCTTGTCCCCCGCCATTCATTCGTGCATTCGATAGTATCTATTGAGCGCTTACTATGTGCGGAGCACTGTACTAAGCGCTTGGAATGGACAAATCGGCAACAGATAGAGACGGTCCCTGCCCTCTGACGGGCTCACGGTCTAATCGGGGGAGACGGACGGACGAGAACGATGGCACCGACGCAGGTCATCAATCAGCCAGTCAAACCTATTTACTGAGCGCTTCCCGTGTGCAGAGCACCGTCCGAAACGCTCGGGAGAGCACGGCAGAACAGACACATTACCTGGCCGATCCCTAAGCCTCTCCAAAGGTGCAAAGGGAGGGTGAAGCGGGCCTGGGACCTTCACAGATCAATCCATCCATCCGTGAAATTTATTCACTGTGGTATTTGTTAAGCGCTTACTATGTACAAAGCACTGTTCTAAGCGCCGGGGGATACAAGGTGATCAGGTTGCCCCACGTGGGGCTCACAGTTTCAATCCCCATTTGACAGATGAGGTAACTGGGGCACAGAGAAGTCAAGTGACTTGCCCCAGGTCACACGGCTGACTGGCGGCGGAGCCGGGATTAGAACCCATGACCTCTGACTCCCAGGCCCAAGCTCTTTCCACTGAGCCATGCTGCTTCTCTATTTATTGAGCACTAACTACGTGCAGGGCACTGTACTAAGCGCTTGGGAGGGGACAATACAACAGAATTCCCTGTCCACAACGTTCCTGGTCCCCCTCTAGATCGTGACCCCATTGTGAGCAGGGAATGTGTATTTTTGTTGCTCTACTGTCCTCTCCCAAGCGCTTAGTACAGTCCTCTGCACACAGTAAGCGCTCAGTAAATACGACTGAATGAATGAATGAGCCTGCGGTCTCTAGGAGGTGACAGACTGAAATATGAATAAGTAATTTATGATATATAATTTATAAAGATTTATATAATTTATAAAGACAGGTACAGAAGTGCTCTAGGGTTGGGAGCAAATAGCCAATGGTCACAGATTTGGCAGTTTCTCCGTTCCCTGGACTGAGAACGGAGAAGAAGAGAGGGAAAGAGAGGACACGCATTCATTCGTTCGTATTTACTGAGCGCTTACTGCGCGCAGAGCACTGTACTGAACCCCGCAGGGCTCACGCGCATTCCTACAAAGGATACTTTTTGCCTGATTTCTATTCATGTCTGCCTTTCCCTCTAGCCCGTCAACTCGTCGTGGGTGGGGACGACGGCCACCAGCTCTGCTATCCTCTACCCACAAGCAGCGTGGCTCAGTGGAAAGAGCCCGGGCTGGGGAGTCAGAGGTCATGGGTTCGAATCCAGGCTCCGCCACTTGTCATCTTAGTGACTGTGGGCAAGTCACTTCACATCTCTGTGCCTCAGTTACCTCGTCTGTAAAAGGGGGATTAAGATTGTGGGCTTCACGTGGAACAACCTGATGACCCTGTATCCACCCCAGCGCTTAGAACTCTGCGCAGAGTAAGCGCTTAACAAATGCCAACATTATTATCAAATACTCAATAAACCGCTCTGCCCGCAGTACACGCTCACTGATGATAATGATACTAATTACGGTACTTAAGCACTTATTACGGGCCAAGCACCGTTCTAAGCGCTGGGGTAGATATGAGTTAATCAGACCGGACCCAGTCCCTGTCCATATGGTTCGCACCCTCTTCGTCCCCATTTTCCAGATGAGGGAACTGAGGCACAGAGAAGGATACGGCAGACAAGGGGCGGAGCCGGGATTAGAACCCACGTCCTCTGACTCCCAGGCCCGGGCTCTTGCCTCTAGGCCACGCTATCTCCCCCTCTAGACCGGATGAGCGATCGACGGATCGATTGGTGGGGCCGGCTTGACTAGAGAAGCCATGTGGCTCAGTGGAAAGAGCCCGGGCTTGGGAGTCAGAGATCATGGGTTCGAAGCTGGGTGACTGTGGGCGAGTCACTTCACTTCTCTGTGCCTCAGTTCCCTCATCTGGAAAATGGGGATGAAGACCGTGAGCCTCACGTGGGACAACCCGATGACCCCGTATCTCCCCCAGCGCTTAGAACGGTGCTCTGTACATAGTAAGGGCTTAACAAATACCAACATTATCATCATTATGCCGGATATGGCCGCAAGTGTTGCGGGGCTGAGGGAGGGGTGATTTAAGGGTGCCGATCCGGCGCCCGTCCCTCATCTATCTCTAAATAACGACTTCTCCCTTGGGGCCTCTGTCAGAGTAGCCTTGGGGAATACGATCGATTGACAGATTCCACCCTAAAACGCTTAGTCTAACAGCGCTCCTCCTCCCCACCCCATCGCCCCGACTCCTTCCCTCGGTTCTACCCCCCCCCCCCGCCCCACAGCACTCGTGTATATATGTACCTATTTATTATTCTATTTATTTTATTAATGATGTGCATATATTCATTCATTCATTCAATAGTATTTATTGAGCGCTTACTATGTGCAGAGCACTGTACTAAGCGCCTGGAATGTACAGATCGGTAACAGATAGAGACGGTCCCTGCCCTCTGACGGGCTTACGGTCTAATCGGGGGAGATGCACAGACGAGAACGATGGCAATAAATAGAATCGAGGGGAAGGACATCTCATTAAAACGATAGCAGATAAATAGAGGCGATGTACATCTCATTAACAAAATAAATAGGGCGATGAAGATATATACAGTCGAGCGGACGAGTACGGTGCCGAGGGGATGGGAAGGGAGAAGGGGAGGAGCAGAGGGAGATGCGGGGAGAAGAGGGTTTAGCTGCGGAGAGGTGAAGGGGGAGTAGAGGGAGCAGAGGGAAAAAGGGGGAGCTCAGTCTGGGAAGGCCTCTCGGAGGAGGTGAGCTTTAAGTAGGGTTTTGAAGAGGGGAAGATAATGAGTCTGGCGGAAGTGGGGGGGGGGGGGGGGCGTTCCGGGACCGCGGGAGGACGCGGCCCGGGGGTCGACGGCGGGACGGGCGAGACCGGGGGACGGCGAGGAGGCGGGCGGCGGAGGAGCGGAGCGCGCGGGGTGGGAGGTGGAAAGAGAGAAGGGAGGAGAGGTAGGAGGGGGCGAGGGGATGGAGAGCCTCGAATCCTAGAGTGAGAAGTTTCTGTTTGGTGCGGAGGTCGATAGGCAACCACTGGAGGTTTTTAAGAAGAGGAGTGACATGTCCGGAGCATTTCTGAGGGAAGATGAGCCGGGCGGCGGAGCGAAGAACAGACCGGAGCGGGGCGAGAGAGGAGGAAGGGAGATCGGAGAGCAGGCCGACGCGGTAGTCTAGCCGGGATGTTACGAGCGCCCGTAGCGGTAAGGGAGCCGTTTGGGTGGAGAGGAGAGGGCAGATCTTGGCCATATTATAAATATATATCTCTAATTCTATCTATTTCTAGTGATGCGATTGATGCCTGTTTACTCGTTTTGATGTCTGTCTAGACGGCGAGCCCGACGCTGGGCAGGGGTTTTCTCTCTTTGTTGCCGAATTATACTTTCCAAGCGCTTAGCCTTCCGCACACAGTAAGCGCTCCGTAAATACGACCGAGCGAATGAAAACGCGCCCGAGTTCGTCACCGGCAATAAACAACTAAACGATCTAACGTAAAAGTACGAGGAGATCTCTCCCAGGGAGAACCCCGACTCCGCGAAACCAGATCAAACTGTGCTGAATAAATAGATTTGGGCTAACCGGGCCTTTTCAGAATATCGAGTCCCGCTTCTTCACCTCAGAACTCTGGCCTAAAAACCCCTTTACAAGTGCACGGGAACATGCCGTGCTGAGGTTACCGTGTATCGTGGATGTTTCCGCCTCTGTTTGCTTTAAACCGGCTCCCCGTTCGCTACCGGGCGGCTAACAAAACTAAACGCGGATTGCCCGTCACCCGTGTGGGACGTCGAAATAACCCCGGCTTTGTCCGGTACGGAATCCGCACCCCTCGGAAAGTCGCTTTCGAGGCCGAACTGGCAAGTGCCGACTGAAACATGTTGTTTCCCTTCAAAGGCCGCACCGAACTCCAACCCACAGAGACAGGATTTCCAGTTTATTCCTCACTACCCACATGTACGAAACCCAAAATTACAACATAACAGACTGTTGTTAAAAATCTGCAGTAACCCTAAGTTTAAAGCAAAGACGTCTCCTGGAGATCTCTCGGTCCGCAGAGATAAAAAATAAAAATAAAAAAACGTAAACATCCACAGCTCGGTGGCCTCAACATGTGACCCTTTCACGGTGAAATTCAACACTTTACACGTAAAACACACCTGTGTTAGAGCGATAAAGATGCCCCTGGATTTTGTTTTTTAATGGCATCTGTGAAACGCTCACTATGTGCCAAGCACTGGTCTACGTGCTGGGATAAGGTCAAGATAATCGGGTCCCACGTGGAGCTCACAGTCTAAGTGGGAGGGAGAACGAGGGAACTGAGGCACAAAGATGAGTGACTCGCCCAAGATCACACAGCGGACAAGTGGCGGAACCGGAATTAGAACCCAGGTCCTCTGGCTCCCAGGCCCGCGCTCTTGCCGCCAGGCCACGCTACTTCTCTTGGAAGGGATTCCCCAGGGCCAGAAATATAAATACGTTGCCAACTTACTGTCTACTTACTAAATATATTTCAGGTGTTAATTTGATTTTACTACAAACTTCAAATGCCTTAATAAAAGGCTAGATGCATCTTCGGAGGGAAATCCACAAGGCGGGACGAGACGGGAAAATGACAAGTTCCCCAACCACTCTAAAATTTAATATAAAAGCAGGGTGAACCTAAATGAGGAAGAAAATGGAAATCAAACCTCATTGGAAATTCTGGAACACCAGTCTCTGAAAGAAAAGCACATTTCTTTTTTTTAACCAGGTGAGAAATGTGAAAAATACTGAGCATTCCCCCGCCCCCCAAAGCCAAACCTAGCTTAATTAAATGAAAATCTCATGGACTTCCCATTTCATTCTGCTTAGTATGAAGAAAAAAGTTGGGGGTGGAAATCAACATTCCAGAGGCAGCCTGGTGAGAGTGAGAAGGGAAAAGAAACCATGACCATCGTTTTGGGGAACTTCGGTTGAAAAGATTGGAAATTCTGGAACACCAGTCTCTGACAGAAAAGCAGATTTTTATTTTTTTTTAACCAGGGTGAGAAATGTGAAAAATAGTATTTTCCCCCCCCAAAAGCCAAACCCTGCTTAATTAAATGAAAATCTCATGGACTTCCCCTTTCATTCTTTCATTTTCATCACAGTACGATTAAAAAAGTGGGGAAAAAAAAATCAGTATTCCGGAGGCAGGCGGGAAAGGAAACCATGACCATTGTTTTGGGGAACTTCGGTTGAAAAGATTCCGTCAGACCATTCATAAAACCATACGGGATGACGATGGAGAAAACCGACGATTTGGGGCCGCTCCGTTATGTCCCGAGGTTGGCTCCCTCCGGGATTATTAACAATAATGACAAATACATACATGGGATGCAAACGGTGGCCAGGAAAAATTGCACGCTCTGAATCCACTTTTCAAGGAACCAACTACCCTCAGAAACCACACGGATTCTAAATGGAGCGGTTTGGGTTATTGGTTTCGAGAGCACTCGGAGATCTCGATACGGCGACGTAACCTCTCCGGGTCAGTTTCTGCAGGCCCCGAGTGAATTTTCCAAGCTGCGGGATCCCCAAATAGCCCACGTTATCGGACCGGTTTGCGTCTCGAAGCAGGGTGGCCTAGCGGATAGAGCCCGGGCCCGGAGAGAGAAGGATCTGGGTTCAAATCGCGGCTCTGTCACTCGTCGGCTGGGTGGCCCCGGACGGGTCACTTCACTTTTCTGTCCCTCGGTTCTCCCGTCTGTAAAATGGGAGAAAGACTGCGAGTCCCACGTGGGACAGGGACCGGGTTCAGCCTCATTAGCTCGGATCTACCCCGGCGCTTAGAACCAGCGGTGCCCGGCGCATGGTCAGCACTGGACAAATACCAGAAGAGAGAAGAGAACTCCCCGCCAAAAGCGGAAAGCAGTGTTGCCTAGTGGATGGAGCGCGGGCCTGGGAGTCGGAAGGACCTGGGTTCTAATCCCAGCTCGCCCTGGGGCAAGTCGCTTCCCTTCTCCGGGCCTCAGTCACCTCCTCTGGAAAATGGGGATTATGACTGTGAGCCCCATGTGGGACAGGGACTGTGTGCAACCTGATGAAGTGCATTTACCAGCGTTTTGAACAGTGCCCGGCACACTGTAAGTGCTTAATAACATTTTTAAAAAGGGGAGGGGAAGGGGAGGGGAGTGATTTTCTTCCCTGTGGCATCTCCTGGCACCCTCACAACTTTGAGCTCACTGTGGACAGAAAATGTGTCCGTTACCTTGATCTACTGTGATAATAATAATAATGATGACGATTTATACTTGTTAAGCGCTTACTATGTACCAGGCACTGTACTAAGCATTGGGGTGGATACCAGCAAATCGGGTAGGACACAGTCTCTGTCCCACATGGGGCTCGCGGTCGCAATTTCCCCCCCTTTCCCTCTGCTCCTCCCCCCTCCCTTCCCCTCCCCTCAGTCCTGTGCTCGTCCCCTCATTTGCATATATATTAATTACCCTATTTATTTTAACGAGACGTACATCCCTTGATTCTATTAATTGCTATTGTTCTCGTCCGTCCGTCTCCCCCGATTAGACCGTGAGCCCGTCACTGGGCAGGGACCGTCTCTATCTGTTGCCGAATTGTACATTCCAAGCGCTCAGTACAGTGCTCTGCACATAGTAAACGCTCAATAAATACTACTGAATGAATGAATTTTACAGATGAAGTCAGTGAATAATCATTACGGTATCTGTTAAGCGCTTATCAAGTATCAGGCATTGTACTAAGCGCTGAGGCACCGTACTAAGCGCTGAGGCACCGTATTAAGCGCTAAAGTGACTTGCCCAAGGTCACACAGCAGACAAGTGGCGAAGCCAGGATAGGAACCCACGACCTTCTGCCTCCCAGGACCGTGCTCTATCCATTATGCCACGTTGCTTCTCTCTCCCAAGCGCTTAGTACAGTGCTCTGCACACAGGAAGCGCTCAATAAAGAAGCCTTCCCTCAGCCCTCCTCTCCTCTTCTCCCACTCCCTTCTGGGTCACCCTGATTTAATGTTGGTATTTGTTAAGCGCTTACTCCGTGCAGGGCACCGTTCTAAGCGCTGGGGTAGATACAGGGTCATCAGGTCGGCCCACGTGAGGCTCACAGTTTTAATCCCCATTTTACAGTTGAGGGACTGAGGTACAGAGAAGCGAAGTGACTCGCCCACAGTCACCCAGCTGACAAGTGGCAGAGCCGGGATTCGAACCCATGACCTCTGACTCCCAAGCCCGGGCTCTTTCCACTTCAAGCATCGCCCCCCTCCCGGCCCCACAACACTTATGTCCTTATCTGTCATTTATTTAATTTCTATTAATGTCTTTCTCCCCCTCTAGACCGTGAGTTTATTCTGAGTAGGGAATGTGTCCGCTGTCGTAGTGTACTCTCCCAAGCGTCTAGCACAGTGCTTTGCACGCAGTAAGGGCTCAATAAATATGACTGAGTGAATGAACAAAAATGACCCGCAGAGTGACTGACGGCACGACCTGGGGAGCCCAGCTGAGGATTCATGCATTCATTCAATCGAATGATGGATAATATTATTATTATCATTATGGTATTCGTTAAGCGCTTACTATGTGCCACGCATTGTTCTAAGCGCGGGGCAGGTGGTGGAGCAAGATCAGAACCTTCCGATTCCCGGGCTGTGCTCTATCCACAGTGGGGAAGCAGCGCGGCTCAGCGGAAAGAGCCCGGGCTTGGGAGTCCGAGGTCGTGGGTTCGAATCCCGGCCTCTGCCACTTGGCAGCTGTGTGACTGTGGGCGAGTCACTTCACTTCTCTGGGCCTCAGTTCCCTCATCTGTCAAATGGGGATTAAGACTGTGAGCCTCACGTGGGACGACCCGATTACCCTGCGTATCTCTCCCGGCGCTTAGAACAGTGCTCTGCACATAGGAAGCGCTTAACAGATACCAACATTATCGATTAGACCGTAAGCCCGTCAAACGGCAGGGACCGTCTCTATCTGTTGCCCACTTGTTCATGCCAAGCGCTTAGTACAGTGCTCTGCGCATAGTAAGCGCTCAATAGATACTATCGAATGGATGAATGAATGGGCCACACCGCTTCTACCCGAAGTATTCATTCATTCGATGGTATTTGCTGAGCGCTCACTACGTGCAGAGCACCAGGTAGGTGAGGCGCGGCCTCGGCCCGCCCGATTCCCGACAAGCCCTTCGCCCGCCGCTCGCCGACTCGTGAAGTAACCTGCCTCCTCCCTCCCGGCCCCACGGCACTTACATAAACGTCTGTAATTTTATTTCTATCCGTGTCCATCTCCCGCTCTAGACCGTAAGCTCGTTGTGGGCAGGGAATGGGGCCTGTTTCTGGCTAGATCGTCATCTCTCAAGCGCTCAGTACAGTGCCCTGCGCGCAGTAAGTGCCCGATAAGGACGACGGATGGACCGCTCGACTATTCTCCCATGGGGTACGGTGGTCTGTTCCCCACAGGCAGTCAGCCCCTTGTGGGCCGGGATTGAGCTCACCAAGTACCACGGTTCAGTGGAAGGAGCCCGGGCTCGGGAGTCAGAGGTCATGGGTTCGAATCCCAGCTCTCCCCCTTATAATAATCTTGGTATTTGTTAAAGCGCTTACTACGGGCGGAACACTGTTCTAAGCGCTGGGGGATACAAGGTGATCAGGTCGTCCCACGTGGGGGCCCGCAATCAATCCCCATTTTACGGATGCGGTAACTGAGGCACAGAGAAGTGAAGCGACTTGCCCAAAGTCACACGGCTGGCAAGTGGCCGAGCCGGGATTCAAACCCATGACCTCCGACTCCCAAGCCCGAGCTCTCTCCACCGAGACACGTCATTACGCTCGCTAAATTGGCCCCCAGTAATAGTGATCCGATTCACTTTTCATTCAATAGTATTTATTGAGCGCTGGCTATGTGCAGAGCACCGTACTGAGCGCTCGGAACGAACAAGTCGGCAACGGATCGAGACGGTCCCCGCCGTCTGACGGGCTCACGGTCCGATCGGGGGAGACGGGCGGACGAGAACGATGGCGATCAATAGAGTCGAGGGGAAGGACGTCTCGTAAAAACCGATGGCGACTAAATAGAATCAGGGTGATGTACATCTCATTCAACAAAATAAATAGGGTGATGAAGATCTAGACAGTCGAGCGGACGGGTACGGTGCCGAGGGGATGGGAAGGGAGAGGAGCAGAGGGAGATGGGGGGACAAGAGGGTTAAGCTGCGGAGAGGTGAAGGGGGGTGGTAGAGGGAGTAGAGGGAGATGGGGAGCTCGGTCTGGGAAGGCCTCTCGGAGGAGGTGAGTTTGAAGTAGGGTTTCGAAGAGGGGAAGAGAATCGGTTTGGCGGAGGCGAGGAGGGAGGGCGTTCCGGGACCGCGGGAGGACGCGGCCCGGGGGTCGACGGCGGGACGGGCGAGACCGGGGGACGGCGAGGAGGCGGGCGGCGGAGGAGCGGAGCGTGCGGGGGTGGGCGGCGGAAAGAGAGAAGGGGGGAGAGGTGGGAGGGGGCGAGGGGACGGAGAGCCTCGAAGCCCAGAGTGAGGAGTTTCTGTTCGGAGCGGAGGTCGATAGGCCACCGCCGGAGGTGTTCGAGAAGGGGAGTGACAGGCCCGGAGCGTTTCCGCGGGAAGACGAGCCGGGCGGCGGAGCGAAGGATGGACCGGAGCGGGGCGAGAGAGGAGGAAGGGAGATCGGAGAGAAGGCCGACGCGGTAGTCCGGCCGGGATATAACGAGAGCCCGTAGCGGTAAGGGAGCCGTCGTGTGACTGTGGGCAAGGTGCCTCAGTTCCCTCATCTGTAAAATGGGGATGAAGCCCGTGAGCCCCGCGTGGGACGACCTGATGACCCCGTATCTCCCCCAGCGCTTAGAACGGTACTCTGCGCACAGTAAGTGCTTAACAAATACCATCGTCATTATATCAAACTTCCCTAAATACAGAGCTCTGCACACAGTAAGAGCTCAATAAATCCCACTCACCGATTGATTTAGATTAATATCTGTCTCCCCCTCATTCATTTGATCGTATTTACTGAGCGCTCACTGTGGGCAGAGCACTGTTCTAAGCACTGAAGTACAATTCGGCAACAGATGGAGACAATCCCGGCCCTTAGCGGGCTCACGGTCTAGAATGATAATTTTGGTATTTGTTAAGCGCTTACTATGTGCAGAGCACTGTTCTAAGCGCTGGGGGAGACACAGATAATAATAACTTAATAACAATTTTGGTATGCGTTAAGCGCTTACTATGTGCAGAGCACTGTTCTAAGCGCTGGGGGAGACACAGGGTCATCAGGTCGGCCCACGTGAGGCTCCCAGTTAATCCCCATTTTCCAGATGAGGTCACTGAGGCACAGAGAAGTGAAGTGACTTGCCCACAGTCACACAGCTGACAAGGGGCAGAGCCGGGATTCGAACTCCTGACCTCTGACTCCCAAGCCCTGGCTCTTGCCACTGAGCCACGCTGCTTCTTAGAAGGGGGGGGGGGGGGGGGGCGGACGGACATCAAAACAAGTAGCGTCATTATGAATAAATAAATAAAGGCATCAGTGGCATCATTATAAATAAATAGAATTATAGGTATATATATACACACACCATTAATAAAAACAAAAAGAAAGACAATGATCAATACGTACATATATACACACACAAGTGCTGTGGGGCGGGGAGGGGGGTAGCTCGGCCACGAGTCGCCGCGGGCGGGGAATGGGCCGACTCCCCTTTTATTGTCCAATCCCAAGTGGTTAATACAGTGCTCTGAGCACAGTAAGCGTTCAATAAACACCACTGTCTGATTGAGGGGTCGGTCACAGAGGTACAGAGTCCCGCTGGCGGACGCCCCAAGAGACCCTGACGCAGCCCGTCGCACTGTCGCAGGCGGAGCGTTGCGCTTTCGGAAGCGGGACGGCGCAGCCGACGGGCCACGGGCCTGGGAGTCAGCAGGTCACGGCTCCCGATCCCGGCTTCACCGCTTGCCTGCTGTGCGGCCTTGGACAGGTCGCTTGGCTTCTCTGGGCCTCGGTCACTTCATCTGTAAAATGGGGATTGAGACCGTGAGCCCCACGGGGGAGAGGGATGGTGTCCCACCCGATCTGCTCATATCCACCTTAATGCAGTGCCTGACACACAGGAAGCGCTTAACAAGTAGTATTATTATTATTATTATATATGCTCTCTTTCCTCTGGAAAACCCTTCCTACTCCACAGGCTTCATCTGACAGGCTAAGGATTTCAAGAATAGCCACAAGCAGGTGAGTGGACCTGAGAGGCGATCGATTCGATTCGATTGTATTTACCGAGCGCTTACTGTGCGCAGAGCACTCTACTAAGCGCTTGGAAAGCGCGATTCGGCAACGGAGAGAGACGATCCCCGCCCACGACGGACTCACGGTCCACTGAGGCGAAGCTACGGGGACGCAGATGTCGGACGTCCGAAGCCCGGGCCCGGTGTCGGTGGACCTGGCTCCGCCACCTGTCCGCTGCGTGACCTCGGCCAAGCCCCTTCGCCTCTCTGAGGCTCAGGGACCTCGTCTGTAAAACGGGGGCGAAGACTGTGAGCCCCGTGTGGGGCGGGGACGGCGTCCAATCTGATTTACATGTACCTCGGTGCTGAGAACGGTGTCCGCCATATCGCAAGCACTTGGCAAATACCAGAAAACCAAAAAAGTCTAATGAAAACCCTACATGACCTATTGGGAAGTCACGCGTATCGATCCATCGATGGTATTAACTGAACGCTTACTGTGTGCGGAGCACTGTACTAATAAATATTAGTATATTTATAGCATATTAGTATATTAGTAAGTAGTATATTAGTGGTATTATTATGATTATCAATAAATGAATACTGATGTTGGTATTCGTTAAGCGCTTACTACTTGCAGAGCACTGTTCTAAGCGCCGGGGGAGATGCGGGGGAATCAGGTCGTCCCACGTGAGGCTCACAGTTAAGCCCCGTTTTCCAGATGAGGGAACTGAGGCACAGAGAAGCGAAGCGACTCGCCCACAGTCACCCGGCCGCCAAGTGGCAGAGCCGGGAGTCGAACCCATGACCTCCGACCCCGAAGCCCGGGCTCTTTCCACTGAGCCACGCTGTATTCGTTAGGCGCTCACGGTGTGTCAAACCCCGTTCTAAGCGCTGGGGTGGACACCAGATGATCAGGTTGGACACAGTCCCCGTCCCACTTGCGGCTCACGCTCTCAATCCCAGATGAGGGAACCGAGGCCCGGGGAGGCAAAGCGACTCGCCCGAGGTCGAACGGCAGACAGGTGGCGGAGCCGGGATCAGAACCCACGACCTCTGACTCCCGGGCCAAGGTTCTCACCCACCAGGCCGGGCAGAGCGTGGGAGGACACAACGCGACCGAGTCGGCAGACGCGGAACCGAAACTGTACGGCGGCGAGCCGGAGCCAAATACGGTCGCGGAATCCCGTTCCTCAGACCGGCTCGCTCGCCGAAGATGCCGCGACGGACGAGGGAGCGGGGAAAAAAACCAGGGACCACGGAGGTCAGGGTCCCCCCCGGGAGCCCATCAAAATGAGTGTGGTGACGATGTGGCATTATGGCCCGGGCCAAACTAAAGTTCTAAGGAACCGTGGTCCTGTCCGCCCGGTTTTACAAACCGGGACAGCTGGATCCCCCGCAGATGCCACGTCCAACTCCGCGAACCCATCTATTAGCGTCCTTCTGAGCTACAATCATCTCGATGGGCAGGGATCGTCTCCATCTGTTGCCGAATTGTACACCCCAAGCGCTTAGTACGGCGCTCTGCACTCGGTAGGCGCTCGGTAAATACGGCTGAATGAATGAATCTTTTCGTGGAAAAAGCGTGGCTTAGTGGCAAGAGCCCAAGGCTTGGGAGTCGGGGGTCGTGGGTTCTCATCCCGGCTCCGCCACTTGTCGGCTGGGTGACTCCGGGCGAGTCACTTCGCTTCTCTGTGCCTCAGGCACCTCGTCTGTAAAACGGGGATGGAGACGGTGAACCCCACCTGGGACAACCCGATTACCTGGTATAATAACGTTGGTATTTGTTAAGCGCTCACTAGGTGCAAAACACTGTTCTAAGCGCCGGGGGGATACAAGGTGATCAGGTGTTCCCATGTCGGGCTCCTAGTCTTCATCCCGCTCTGCCACTTGTCAGCTGACTGTGGGCGGGTCACTTCACTTCTCTGCGCCTCAGTTCCCTCATCTCTAAAATGGGGACGAAGACCGTGAGCCTCACGTGGGACGACCCGATGACCCCGTATCTCCGCCAGCGCTTAGAACGGTGCTCGGCGCACAGTAAGCGCTTAACAAATACCAACATTATTATTTCCCAGATGAGGGAAGTGAGGCCCAGAGAAGGGAAGCGACTTGCCCAAAGTCACACGGCTGGGATTCGAACCCATGACCTCTGAGTCCCAAGCCCGGGCTCTCTCCACTGAGCCACCACCTGATGAGCTCGTATCTACCCCGGCGCTTGCAACAGTGCTTGACACATGGTAAGCGCTTCGCAAATACCGTTAACTGTTCGTCATTAACAAAGCCACGCTGTTGATCATGGCTTTCCCTAGCCGGCCCGTCCCCCCGGGTCCTTCCCGGCTCACCGGCCGGCTCCATCCACGCTCCTCCCGGCGAACGGCAGCTTCCCACTTCCCTCTTCCTTCCTTGGGAAGCCCGGGATCGGCGCTGCGGTTTCCCCGCCACCCCCTTCCCCAAGTCCTCCCCCTTGCTCCGGTCGATATCACCCGGCGAGGGATCGCCATCCCGTGCCGAGCAGCCTTCCCTCTGAAAGAGGGCCAGGTGGGAGCGTCTTCCTTGTTCTCCCAAGCGCCGCTATCCCCTCCCGTGCATTTCCAGCAGCGCTCCGCACGTAGTAAGCGCTCGGGAGACACCGCTGATCGTCCTGGAAATCTCTGCGTCTTTCCCGCTTTTCTACGCAGGGCTTAGCTTGGCTGAGACCGTCAAACCACCACGGACACCTTGGCCCTCTCCGATCTCCCTTCCTCCCCTCTCGCCCCGCTCCGGTCCATCCTTCGCTCCGCCGCCCGGCTCGTCTTCCCGCAGAAACGCTCCGGGCCCGCCACGCCCCTTCTTAAAAACCTCCGGCGGTTGCCTATCGACTTCCACACGAAACAAAAACTCCTCACTCTGGGCTTCGAGGGTCTCCGTCCCCTCGCCCCCTCCCACCTCTCCCCCCTTCTCTCTTTCCGCCGCCCACCCCGCACGCTCCGCTCCTCCGCCGCCCGCCTCCTCGCCGTCCCCCGGTCTCGCCCGTCCCGCCGTCGACCCCCGGGCCGCGTCCTCCCGCGGTCCCGGAACGCCCTCCCTCCTCGCCTCCGCCAAACCGATTCTCTTCCCCTCTTCGAAACCAAACTTAAAGCTCACCTCCTCCGAGAGGCCTTCCCACCCTGAGCTCCCCCCTTTGTCCCTCTGCTCCCTCTACCCCCCCTTCACCCCTCCGCAGCTTAACCCTCTTCTCCCCCCTTTCCCTCTCCTCCTCCCCCTCTCCCGTCCCACCCCCTCGGCACCGTCCTCGTCCGCTCGACCGTCTAGATCTTCATCACCCTATTTATTTTATTTTGTTGAATGAGATGTACATCACCCTGATTCTATTTATCTGCCATCGGTTTTTACGAGACGTCCTTCCCCTCGACTCTATTCATCGCCATCGTTCTCGTCCGCCCGTCTCCCCCGATCGGACCGTGAGCCCGTCAGAGGGCGGGGACCGTCTCTATCCGTTGCCGACTTGTCCGTTCCGAGCGCTCGGTACGGTGCTCTGCACATAGGAAGCGCTCGATAAATACTACGGAATGAATGAATGAACTTCACTTCTCTTGGAAAATGGGGAATGAGACCGTGAGCTCAATGCGGGACAGGGACCGTGTCCAACCTGATGGATTAGCGCTTAGAACAGTGCCTGGCACATAGTAAGCACTTAAAAAAAAACCCACAAAAAAAGCAGTCGGCCCATTCCTCTCCATAGATCGGGTCGCCCGGTTGGCGCTCAATAATCACAATTGAACGAATTTATTCACATTTCCGTCTGCCTCCCCTTCTAGACTGTAAACGCGTTACGGACGGGGAGCTTTTCCGTTCATTCTGTTGTACCGTACTTTCCCGAGAGCTTAGTACGGTGCTCTGCACATAGTAAGCGCTCAATAAATACAACTGGTTGCTCCCAGAGCCAGTGCCAAATTCATTCACTTTTCTGTCTGCCTCCCCTTTTAGACTGTAAACGCGTTACGGACGGGGAGCTTTTCTGTTCATTCTGTTGTACTGTACTTTCCCAAGAGCTAGAGAAGCAGCGTGGCTCAGTGGGAAGAGCCCGGGCTTGGGAGTCAGAGGTCATGAGTTCGAATCCCGGCTCTGCCACTCGTCAGCTGTGTGACTGTGGGCCAGTCACTTCACTTCTCTGGGCCTCAGTTCCCTCATCTGTAAAATGGGGATTAACCGTGAGCCTCACGTGGGACGACCCGATGACCCCGTATCCACCCCGGCGCTTAGAACGGTGCTCTGCACATAGTAAGCGCTCGATAAATACAACTGGTTGATCCGAGAGCCAGGAACGAATTTATTCACATTTCTGTCATGCTTCCCCTTCTAGACTGTAAACGCCTTATGGTCGGGGAACTTTTCTGTTCATTCTGTTCTACTGTATTCATTCATTCATTCATTCAATAGTATTTATTGAGCGCTTACTACGTGCAGAGCACCGGACTAAGCGCTCGGAATGAACCAGTCGGCAACAGACAGAGACGGTCCCTGCCGTTTGACGGGCTTACGGTCTGATCTGTACTTTCCCAAGAGCTTAGTGCAGTGCTCTGCACGTAGTAAGCGCTCAATAAATACAACCGGTTGATCCCAGGGCCAGCGCCGAATTTGTTCACATTTCCGTCTGCCTCCCCTTCTGGACTGTAAACGCGTTACGGACCGGGGAGCTTCTCTGTTCATTCTGTCGTACCGTACCTTCCCGAGAGCTCAGTGCGGTGCTCCGCACATAGCAAGCGCCCAATAAATACAACCGGTTGATCCCAGAGCCAGTCAGCGGCCCCGTGTTTGGTTCGGGCTCCCCGTCAAACGCATACTAGGTGTCAGACACGGCTCTGAGCGCTGAGGTTAGCGCACAGGTCTCACGGTGTCAAGTGGGAGGGAGACCGGGTACTGAGGCCCCATTTGGCAGGTGAGGAAACGGAGGCCCAGGGAAGTGAAGCGACTTGCCCAAGGTCACCCGGCTAGCACGTGGCAGAGCAACGGGGAGAGCCGGGTTGAGAAAACCAGGTCTTGATTCCCAGGCCCGTGCCGCGGGCAGCGGCGTGCCTCGGTGGCAAGAGCCCGGGCTCGGGAGTCAGGGGCCGTGGGGTCTAATCCCGGCTCGTCCGCTGTGTGACCTAGGGCAAGCCACCTCACTCTGTGCCTCAGGTATCTCGTCTGGAAAATGGGGATTAAGACTGTGAGCCCCATGTGGGACGACCTGGTTACTCTGGATCTATCCCAGCGCTTAGAACGATGTGTGGAACATAGTAAACGCTTGACAAATACCATCATCATTATTATTATTAGCATTTCCACTAGGCCACGCTGCTTCCCTGGGGGCGAGAAGGTATCTGTTGGGCTCCATGCGCCCGACACCGTACTAAGCACTGGGGTGGATGCCAGAGAATTGGGTTGGACACGGTCCCCGTCCCGCACGGAGCTCACAGTCTTAATCCCCATTTTCCAGACGAAGTAACCGAGGCCCAGAGAAGTGAAGCGACTTGCCCACGGTCACCCAGCAGACGAAGCGGCGGAGCTGGGATTAGAACCCATGACCCATCTGACTCCCAGGTCGGTGCTCTGGCCCCTAAGCCACGGGGGCAAACCAGCAGCGCGGCAGGCGACCCGGAGCAGGGCATCCGTTAGTCGCCGGCTGCTTCCTCGGAAGCCAGGCCCGGATTCCCAACCTCGCCAGAATTTCCAATAATGACCCGGTGGCTCTTTAAAACGGCGGCGGTCTTTTATTGACTTCCCCTAATCGCTCCCGAAATACCAGCCAAAGCCACGAAGCGCTTCCAGCTTGTGAAATCAACGGGGGCGTCTCCCCCCGACCCTCCATCCGGGACGTTCTTTTAAACAGGAGAGGGAACAGAGACACCGGAGAATCCCTAGTTGACGGGCCGGGACCGAAGCTGCAACCTTTCCCCTCGCCGTGACCCCTCCGCCGAGAACGGTCGAGGAAAAGACTCCCGGGCTCCGTCGCGGTTTGGGGAACGTGACCCGCCTTCCTCCTCGATACACACCGAAACCACCAGTTCCACGATGAGGGTCGCCGAGAATCCGGCCCTAGCGTTGGGACCCAAATCGCCCGGGCTCCGGTTTCATCCCGCGACTTCTAGTAAAGTCCCAGGGCCGGCCGGGGCGCGTGGCCCTGCGGCGGGGATGAAGATTCGCCCGGCGCGGAGGGGGATGGCGCGTCTCCAAGGCGGAGAGTAACGATAAAAATAATGTTGATGTCTGATAAGTGCTCACCGTTCTAAGCGCCGGGGGAGATACGGGGTCATCAGGTCGCCCCACGTGAGGCTCACAGTCAATCCCCATTTTCCAGATGAGGTCACCGAGGCCCAGAGAAGCGAAGCGACTCGCCCACGGTCACGCGGCTGACGAGCGGCCGAGCCGGCATTCGAACCCATGACCTCCGACTCCCAAGCAAGGGCTCTTTCCACCGAGCCACGCGGAGACGCGGGCCTTGCCCGCCGCGTCATCCGACATCGGAGAGGGACGGGGCGAATTCTGCGGGGAGTCCGGCGAAAGCGAGCGCTCGGAGACGATCCGGATGCTTCCAGACCTCGGCCTAGCCACACGGTCACAACGGAAAGAATCTGTGGGAAATGACCGGCCGTAACTCCCGGGAGTAGCCCAACGGCCATCCGTTCTTTCGGGAAAAGTGTTCTCGCACAAGGCGAGGTCCTACGGTTTTCACGACGACTTCGTCGACGGGCTTAACCATCCCCCCCCCCCCCACCCAAAAATCACCGACGGCAAATGGTCGTTTTCTTTTTAAGAGGTCGAAAACGTATCTAGCCCAGCGCTTAGAACAGTGCTCCGCACATAGTAAGCGCTTAACAGATACCAACATTATTATTATTAAGAAATACCGTAACTACTATTCTTTACACATCCACAAATTTTACGTTGCGCTTTTCCAAGTGCTTAGTATACAGGGCCGGGCGCACCGGGAGGTGAGCGTTCAGTAAATACGACCGACTGGCCTCAAAGCTTTCAGGGTCGGGGATGAGCACCGCATATTGTTCCTTTAGTGGGACAAACGTCAGGTCAACATTCGTGATAACAGAACTATTATTTGCATCGCTATTGCTTTCGGGCGGGCGGTCAGTCGTATTTATCGAGCGCTTACGGGGGGAAGAGCACGTACCATACTAAGTGCTGTACAAGCTACTCCACTTCTCTGGGCCTCAGTTCCCTCATCTGTAAAATGGGGATGGAGACTGTGAGCCTCACGTGGGATAACCCGATGACCCTGTATCTCCCCCAGCGCTTAGGACAGTGCTCTGCACATAGTAAGTGCTTGACAGATACCGACATTATCATCATCATTATTATTATTATTATTATTTGAGGAAGGGGGTGACATGCCCAGACGCTTTCTGTAGAGAGATAAGCCAGGCTGGGCTGGAGAAGGAGAGAAGGGATAATAATAATAATGTCGGTATCTGTTGAGTGCTTACTATGTGCAGAGCACTGTTCTAAGCGCCGGGGCAGACACAGGGGAATGAGGTCGTCCCACGTGAGGCTCACAGTTAATCCCCATTTTCCGGATGAGGTCACCGAGGCCCAGAGAAGCGAAGCGGCTCGCCCACGGTCACGCGGCTGACGAGCGGCAGAGCCGGGAGTCGAACTCACGACCTCTGACTCCCAAGCCCGGGCTCTTTCCGGCGAGCCTCGCCGGATACTGACCCACCCTCGATACGGAGGTGGAGGGGAAATCGGCGGACGTTCTTAAGGAGAGGGGAAACACGGCCCGAACGTTTCGGGTCGGGAACCCATCCGGGCGGGGGAGTGAAGTGGGGACCCGAGTGGGGAGAAGACAGGAGGCCGGGAGGTCAGCGAGGAGGCTGATGCGGTCACCCGAGCGGGATAGGATAAGCGCTTGCGTTCCGGGGCGGCACTTAAGCGGGGATTTGAGCCAATCCGTCGAGGCCGAACCAACGGGATTTAGCCATTCGGTTTATAGCTCGCCTGGAAATGGACGGCTCAAAGGCCATTCTTGAGACACTAAAAAAAAAACCCAACCCTAAAGCTGTGAAGTCCAAGGCACTCAAGCTGTCTTGCCTGATTTCACCCCTGGGTCTCTTAGTAACGTGATTCATGTTGTCATTCCTTCCTTTACCGCCGTGGCCGGCCACTACACCGCGAGACGGAGGTGATTCTTATCATTCGCTCGAGTCCGGATAGGAGGCACTTAGTACGAGGTCACCGTTCGCAGAACACCGGACTGGGCGTTTGGGAGCGCAAAGTTTAACGGGTAGACACGTTCCCTGCTCACACAGGAACTCGCGGTCCCTACAGAAACGAACAAGGAAACCTTTCCGAATTTAACAATAACAGTGATCTCGGTATTTGTTAAGCGCTTACTACGTTCTCAGCGTGGGGGGGATACACGGTGATCGGGCTGTCCCACGTGGGGCTCGCAATCAACCCCCATTTTCCGGATGAGGTAACTGAGGCACAGAGAAGTGAAGCGGCTTGCCCGAAGTCACACGGCTGGCAAGTGGCGGAGCCGGGATTCGAACCCACGACCTCCGACTCCCCAGCCCGAGCTCTTTCCACGCCATTCCGCTCGCTAAACTGGCCCCCGGTAATACCGATCCGATTCGTTCATTCATTCGACGGCATTTGTTGGGTGCTTACTGTGTGCGGAGCACTGTACTAAGCACTTGGGAGAGTACGATACAACGGCTTCCGTGTTACGCTACGGTGGGCCCGAGGCCAGAGGTCCCGTTAGGTGGGTTTCCTCTTTCCTTTTCTTTTCTTTCACGGTATTTGAGCGCTTACCAAACGCCAGGTACTGTACCGGGTGCTGCAACAGATACAAGCTGATCGGGTTGGACCCAGTCCCTGTCCCGCACGGGGCTCGCCGTCTTAATCCCCCTTTCACGGAGGAAGGAACTGAAGCGTAAAAAGTTAAATAATAATATTAACAGTAATGATAAGCGCTAAGGGCTTCCTATGTGCCAGGCACTGTATTAAGCGCTGGGGTGGACACAAGCAGATCGGGTCGGACTGAGTCCCCGCCCCACGTGGGGCTCACCGTCTTAATCCCATTTTAGAGGGGAGGGAACCGAGGCCCAGAGAAGGCACGTGACTCGGCCAGGGTCACACGGCGGACAAGTGGTGGACAGGTTCTACCCCCAGGCCCGTGCTCTTTCCACTGGGCCACACTGCTTTCCCGGGCAGAACACCGTACAGACGACAGTCCCGGCCCCTTCGGAAGCAGCGGGGCTCAGTGGGAGGAGCCTGGGCTTCGGAGCGGGAGGTCACGGGTTCGACTCCCGGCTCTGCCGCTTGTCAGCTGGGTGACTGCGGGCAAGTCACTGCACTTCTCTGGGCCTCAGTTTCCTCCTCTGTCAAATGGGGATGAAGACCGTGAGCCTCACGTGGGGCGACCCGATGAGCCCGTCTCTCCCCCGGCGCTCAGAACGGTGCTCGGCACATGGTAAGCGCTTAACCAATACCGACATTATTATTGTCATCTCTCGTCGGGCACCCTGCTTGTCTTTTCTCTCCCTCTCTTTCATTCCAAGCCACTCGTGTCGTCAAGACGGCCGCAATCCAGTCTATCAGACAGCTGCCCCTCGGTTGGTATTTCCGATTTCCGACGCGATGCGACGGCCACCGACAGATTAGCTTGGAAAAGCCGCGTGCCTAGTGGATAGAACACGGACCTAACGGTCACGAGGTCACGGGTTCTAATAACAATGCCGGTATCTGTTAAGCGCTTACTATGTGCAGAGCACCGTTCTGAGCGCTGGGGGAGACACGGGGTCATCGGGTTGGCCCCACGGGAGGCTCACGGTTAATCCCCGTTTTGCAGATGAGGGAACCGAGGCCCAGAGAAGCGAAGCGACTCGCCCGCGGTCACGCGGCTGACAAACGGCGGAGCCGGGATTCAAACCCATGACTTCTGACTCCCAAGCCCGGGCTCTTTCCACTGAGCCACGCTGCTTCCGGCTCCGCCTTGCACCTGCTCCGCGACCTCGGCCAGATCGCTTGACTCCTCTGTGGCGGAACGTGGGGATCGGGAACGGGAGCCCCATGTTGGTTCACTCATCCGGTCGCATTTATTGAGCGCCCGCCGTGTGCAGAGCACTGTACTAAGCCCTTGGAACGTACAATTCGGCAGCAGTTAGAGACGATCCCTACCCGACGACGGGCTCGCAGTCTAGAAGGGGGAGACGGACAACGAAACGAAAGCAGCAGACGGGCATCAATGCCATTAAAATAAACTCGATCCGTTCGTCTCCACCCCAGCGTTCATTACAGTGCCTGGCGCACACTGCGCGCTTAACAAATACCACAGTTGCTAAAAGGCAGTCATGTGGACGGTGTAAAGCAAGATAAAGAGTTGTGAGTGCAATTTTCTTCAAGACCTGGGGTCATCTGGATGTAACATCCTCCCTCAGCCCATCACCCCGCCGGGGACGTCGATGAAGCAGCGTGGCTCAGCGGAAAGAGCCCGGGCTTCGGAGTCAGAGGTCACGGGTCCGACTCCCGGCTCTGCCGCTTGTCAGCTGTGTGACCGTGGGCGAGTCGCTTCACTTCTCTGGGCCTCGGTTCCCTCATCTGTCAAATGGGGATGAAAGGTGGGTGAGCCCCACGTGGGACGACCTGATTACCCTGTATCCCCCCCGCCCCCCAGCGCTTAGAACAGTGCTCGGCACCTAGTGAGCGCTTAACAAATACCACCATTATTAATGACAATTTGTTAGGCACTTACTATGTGACCAACCACATCGTCTCCATCATCTGAATCACCTTGTGCCGAGAGGATCCGGTCAGACGCAGCCTCTGCCTCACACGGGGCTCCCGGTCTAACTGGGAGGGAGAATGGGAGACTCCGGTCCCGACTATACAGATGGGCAAACTGAGGCGCGGAGAAGTCAGGAGACTTGGCCAAGGTGACACGGCAGGCAACGGATGACATGTGAGTGCTTAAAGTGCTCCGGCCGTTACATTAGCGGCTCGGGCGAGTGAAATTCATTCATTCACTCCATAGTACTTATTGAGCGCTCACTCGGTGCAGAGCACTGTACTAAGCGCTTGGAATGGACGAATCGGTAACAGATAGAGACGGTCCCTGCCCTCTGACGGGCTCACGGTCCGATCGGGGGAGACGGGCGGACGAGAACAATAGCGATATGCGATCCCGCCTATCGGGGACTCTCATTCTAGAGGGGGGGGGGAGACATGACGATATCGCAGGTAGGGGAAATAATAATTAAAATGATCATGGATCTAATAATAGTAATAACTGCGCTATCTGATAAGCGCTTGCTAGGTACCCAGGTGGGAATCCGACGTGGTCCGCTGTTTAGACATTGTCTGAGAGCACATCGACTGGACCACGGATCGGTGGGGTTAGATGAGCGCTTGCTACGTGCCCAGCACCGAACTAAGCGTTGGAGAGAGTCCAGGGTTGGCAGAAGGGTTCCCTTGATTGTCACCTCCTTTCCCTCCCTCCGCCTAGTCGCCGGGAGAAGTGTCGACGGGCGGTGGAAAACCCAAAGAGCCGCACCGAGAAACGAAGATAAGGAGGGCCGGGCGGCGGGATGACGCAAAACTGACACCCCCGGCTCCGTTTTCTCTTCACCTGCCCCTCTCGCTACTTTCTTTTTCTCTAAGCAACTTGAAAAGCTTTCCCCGGGGCCAAATCTACAACCGATAAGAGCGGGGCTCGCGTCCCCACGGATGGACAACAGCCCCCGTCGAGAACACCGAGCAAAGAGAAAGCGCGCGTCTGTTCGAGACTTACGGGTCTTCTCCCCTCTCCGCCCCGCTCGTGAGATACTCTCCTACAAATGTGCGGGCGATTATAACATCCGTGACTTGAGAACACAAATCGTCCCAAATGCCAGGTAGAGGATTTTATTTGTCCGTAAAGTTTTCCCCGTTTAACTCTCGGAGGGAAAGGGGTCATGAAACGATATTTGGAAACCGGCCCCGAGTACCCCTCGGAAGAGAAGCGCGGCCCGCCACGGTCGCGTCGACGGCTTAGGGGGCCGATCGTCGGCGCCCGATTCCGGCGGCCGTCGTGTGTCTTTCCTTCCCTTGCCGTCAAATGCCGCAGAGGTGGGCGCTACGAGCGCTCTAAAATGCCCCGGGAAGCGACTTCAACGGTCCGAGAAAGAAACTGAGTCTGTCAGAGGAATCCCCGGCGACAGAAACAGACGGTCCCTTGGACTAACGCGGCAGCTTCAAACATACGTGATGGACTGATATCCATCTTTATTCAAATCACGCTTCCTCCGAGGGGCCTCTCCCAACTAAGCCGTCACTTCCCCTCCTCCCTCTCCCTTCTGCGTCGGCTCCGTATTCGGATCTTTACCCGTTGTTGATTAATGGGGGTATTTGATAATAACGATTATGGTATCTGTAGGGTATTTAACAATAATAATAATAATAATAATAATTATGGTATCTGTTAAGCGCTCACCTACGCGCCGGGCACCGTGCTAAGCGCTGGATACGAGGGAAAGAGCCCGGGCTTGGGAGTCGGAGGTCGTGGGTTCTAATCCCGGCTCCGCCACTCGTCTGCTGTGTGACCTTGGGCAAGCCACTTAACGTCTCTGTGCCTCAGTCACCTCACCTGTAAACATGGGGATTTAAAAAAAAAAAAAAAAAACGTGAGCCCCACCCGGGACGATCTGATGACCCTGCATCTCCCCCGGCACTTAGAACGGTGCTCAGCGCATAGTAAGCGCTTAACAAATACCATAACTATCGTTACGCAAGCAGATCGGGTTGGACGCGGTCCCCGTCCCTCGTGGGGCTCACGGTCTCCATCCCCATTTTACAGATGAGGTAACTGAGGCCCAGAGAAGTGAAGCGACCGGTCCAAGGTCACACAGCCGACGAGCGTCGGAGCCGGGGCTAGAACCCGCGACCTTCTGACTCCCAGGCCCGGGCTCTGGCTGCCTCTCGGCCCCACAGCACTTACGTCCACGTCCATCATTCATTTTCACGTCTGCCTCCCCCTCCGTTCATTCCACCGTATTTACTGAGCGCTCACTGGGTGCAGAGCGCTGTACTGAGCGCGCTCAGCCCCGAGACCGGAAGCTCCTCGCGGGCAAGGAACGCGTCAACCGACTCTAGTTTACTGCGCTCACTCGATAAATACCACCGATTAATCCGTCGACAAACGAGCTCGCATCCCCCCCGAAGATACTCCCTGGCGAGGGCAACGCAGAAGAGACGAGCCCCGCTGAAAAGGCCCTAAAGATGAAATCGCTAAAACGACCCTCGAGGGCGACGGCGAAGTGTCGCCATCAACCTTCCGGGCAAACTTTCATCCCGCGAAACGTGAAACAGGTACGCGACGTTGCTAAACCCCTCTGAGTCGGGGTGGCCCATTTCTGCGGCTCTCGACGGATCCGTTTTAACTCCGCCTCGTGCCCGAGCGGAGCGAGGCCTCGGCTTTTATGAGGAAGGGTGATTCGGCTCACCGTGGAAATCATGAATTTTAATTTCCCCTTTCATTTGATCGCCCCTTCAATCCTCGCCTTTTTACGGGCGTCGAAACGCGCCGTTGGGCGGCCGTCCTCACGTCGGGCCGTGTCTCCGCTAGACGAATCCCCCCCGCCTTGGCTTGCCGGACAGGGTGTGAACGCGTAGCCTTCTCTCTGCCTACAGGGCCGTGTTTCCCCACTCCTCGAGAAACTCCCGTGGTTGCCGCGGTGGGCAGGGAATGAACGGTTCTGCTCATTACTAAACTATACTCTCCCACGCGCTCAGTACAGTGCCCCGCACACGGTACGCGCTCGATAGATACGACTAAATGAACGAATCGACGAACGAATCCGCCTCCGCAGCGAACCAAAACTCCCCACCATTGGCTTCGGAGGTTCTCCGTCCCCTTGCCCCTTCCCGCCTCCTCTCCCTCCTCTCCTTCTCCAGCCCAGCCCGCGGTGGAACGAGCCCGGGCTTGGGAGTCGGCGGTCACGGGTTCGAATCCCGGCTCCGCCACCTGTCAGCTGCGGGACCGTGGGCACGTCACTTCGCTTCTCTGGGCCTCGGCCTCCTCATCTGTAAAAAACGGGGAGGAAGACGGTGAGCCTCACGTGGGACGACCCGACGACCCCGTACCTCCCCCAGCGCTTAGAACAGCGCTCGGCACATAGGAAGCGCTTAACCGATACCAAGGTTATTATTATAATTATTGTTATCCTCTGCCGCCGTTCGCCTCCCCACTGGGCCTCCACCTCACCTGTCCCGCCGTCGACCCCCGGTCCACGTCCCGCCACTGACCTGGAACGCCCTCCCTCCTCAAATCCGACGCACAGGGATCTCCCCCGCTTCACGGCCTCGTTTGAAGGCCCACCTCCTCCAAGAAGAATAATCACGTTGGTATCGGTTAAGCTCTTACTACGTGCGGGGCACCGTTCCAAGCGCTGGAGGAGAAGAAGGGTCATCGGGCTGTCCCACGTGAGGCTCACGGTCTTCATCCCCATTTTAAAGACGTCACCCAGAGACTCGCCCACGGTCGCACGGCTGACGAGCGGCAGAGCCGGGATCCGAACCCGTGACGCCTTCCCTAAGCCCTCCTCTCCTCCTCTCCCGCTCCCTTCTGCAGCGCCCAGACCGGCTCCCTCTATTCATCCTCCCGCCCAGCCCCGCTGCACTTATGTCTGCGTCTGTCACCGAGTTATTTCTATTAACATCTGTCTCCCCTCTAGACTGTGACAATAATAATAATGTTGGTATTTGTTAAGCGCTTACTAGGTGCACAGCACTGTTCTAAGCGCTGGGGGAGGGAGATACAGGGGAATCAGGTTGCTCCACGTGAGGCTCACAGTCTTCATCCCCATCTTCCAGATGAGGTCACTGAGGCCCAGAGAAGCGAGGCCGCCCGCCCACGGTCACACGGCTGACGAGCGGCAGAGCCGGGAGTCGAACCCGTGACCTCTGACGCCGAAGCCCGGGCTCCTTCCACCGAGCCACGCCGCGATCGTGGGCGGGGAACGCGTCTGTTTGTTGTTGTACTGTACTCTCCCAACCGCTGAGTACAGCGCTCAATAAACACGATCGAGTGAAGGAATGAGAGAAGGTGTCACCGATGCCCAAGGTGCGGGATACTGTCGAGGGCGGGTCAAGCCACAGTTTTCTAGAGAACTCGCGACCCTACCTCTGAAGGCCACGCAGTCCAAAGGGGCGCTTTCCAATATCCCCTCCGCAACGTCTCGCTCGGGACAAGAACGCCAGCGTGGGCTTTAATAATACTGGTACGTGGTAAGCGCTTACTGTGTGCAGAGCACTGTTCCAAGCGCTGGGGTAGACACGGGGTCATCGGGTCGCCCCCCCCCCCCCCCGGCTCCCAGTTAATCCCCATTTGACGGATGAGGGAACTGAGGCCCAGAGAAGTGAAGTGACTCGCCCACAGTCACACAGCTGACAGGTGGCGGAGGCGGGATTCGAACCCGCGACCTCCGACTCCCAAGCCCGGGCTGTCGCTGTCCGGTGGTGGTTTCCACAGTCCTCCGTCAACTTCGGACCCTTCCTTTAGCGTTCCCCCCCAGATCGCTTAGGCTTACGATTAGACCGTGAGCCCGTCAGAGGGCAGGGACCGTCTCTATCCGTTACCGATTCGTCCATTCCAAGCGCTCAGTACGGTGCTCTGCACGTAGTGAGCGCTCAACAGAGACTACCGAATGAAAACACCAGCGAATGAAACCGCTTCCAGGCAAACCGTCTCCCGCTTTGGCCCCTTCGGTCACCGACTCGGGGTGGACGGTAAACGTTCAGCTCCACCGTCAAGACACCCGACGCGACCCAGGAAATTCCGTACGGAGGCGAACCGGGAGGGACGGCCGGGAGGAGTCTCCGCGGAACCGTCCGCTTTCTCTCCGGCGGCTGTTCCCGGCCCGAGGGGTCACGAGCCCCCTCCCCGGCGCCCGAGAACGTCCGAACCCTAGAAAAGGGTTTCATCGCAAACGCAGAGACAAGGGAGGGGAGGGTGACGACGAGAGAGGCGTACGCGTACAAGGGCAAATGACAGCGAGGGGCTCGTGTTCTACGGACGGAAAGCCTTCCTAAGCCGAAGCGTCTATCTGTCCCTTTAGACCGTAAGCTCGCCGCGGGCGGGGAACGCGTCTTTTCTTTTGGACTCTCCCGAGCGTTCGGGTCAGTGCTCTGCACGCGGTAAGCGCTCAATCGGTACCACTGACTGACAGCCGGTCAGAGACCGCCTTCCGAGATCCCTTCCCGGAGAGAGGAGGCGTCCATCGGATGGGCCACGCTCATCTGTCTTCTCGGCTCCGGGGAGCCGACCATCTCTGACTGTGAGCCCGTCAGTGGGCAGGGATCGTCTCTGTCGGTTGCCGATTTGTCCAAGCGCTCAGTACAGTGCTCTGCGCATAGTAAGCGCCCAGTGAACACTACTGAATGAACGAATCAATAGATTCTTCCTTATGTACGTTCCTTGTGGGCAGGGAACGTGTCTATCCAATCTGGTAGTGGACTCTCCCAAGCGCTTAGCACAGTGATCTACCCAAGGTGAGTCCTCCAATACCACCGGTTGATTTAAATAAGATGCCCGGAGACGGCCGCTCCTCCCCCCGGCCTGGGATTCAGAGAAGCAGCGTGGCTCAGCGGAAAGAGCTTGGGCTTGGGCGTCGGAGGTCATGGGTTCGAATCCCGCCTCTGCCACTTGTCAGCTGTGCGACCGTGGGCGAGTCACTTCACTTCTCTGGGCCTCAGTTACCTCATCTGGAAAATGGGGATTAACCGTGAGCCTCACGGGGGGGGGGGGGGGGGGGCGCGACCTGATTCCCCTGTATCTCCCCCAGCGCTTAGAACAGGGCTCTGCACATAGTAAGCGCTTAACAAATACCAACGTTATCATTATTATTATTATTATTCAGAAGGTCATGAGTTCTAATCCAGGCCCTGCCTCTTGTCCGCTGAGTGACCTCGGGCAAGTCGCTTCACTTCCCTGGGCCTCGGTTAGCTCATCTGTAAATGGGGGATTGAGACCGTGAGCCCCACGGGGGACGCGGACCGTGTCCAACCCCATCTGCTCGTATCCACCCCAGACCTCAGTACGTACTGAGTGCTCAGCAAATATCGCCGTTACTCTTATTACTCCCAGTAGAAAAGACAGCATCTTGGCACTTCTACCTTTGATCGGAATAATGACGTAATCCAACAACTGGGGAGAAAAATAATAATAATAATAATAATCATGTTGGTATTTGTTAAGCGCTTACTACGTGCAGAGCACTGTTCTAAGCGCTGGGGTAGACACGGGGGAATCAGGTCGTCCCACGTGGGGCTCACGGTCTTCATCCCCATTTTACAGATGAGGGAACTGAGGCACAGAGAAGTGAAGTGACTTGCCCACAGTCACACAGCTGACAAGTGGAAAAAAAAGCTTCCATCGACCTCCTAAGATGGAAAACACCTTTTAACTGGTTGATTCCATTCAACACATTGATGCCGTAGTCAAATCAGCAACATAATACCGCCTTTTCCTTTTCTCTTTGGGGATAAATACGACGTCGTGTTCCTCTACTGATCTGACCCCGATTTTTGCCGCCCGGATGACCGAACCGAAACACAAAACAAAAAGGCCTTCTCAAGTTTGGACTTCCAGAGCAGGGTACTTCATTCCTCTAATGAAAAAAAAAAAAGAAAAAGCGGCGAGTTGCAAGTTTTCATCACTTACGTACCGCCCCTGTTTATTCCATTTGGCTCCCAGCGTCGCCAAGAAACCGGCTCATCGTAAGATCTCTCAGCCCCCGGAGCGGCCTCCGGACCGGACTCCCGGTCATCAAACCCCGTAACCGGGACCGTCGTTAGCCACGCGGTTCACCGCTCAGCCGAGACCAGAGTCCAAGGCCCCGCGCCAGCCGGCCCCTTTGGCCCGAAAGGTACCCGGCCGGAGAAGAGATCACGGTCCGGGCCGGCCGGACGAGGTCGGACGCCGGACTCCCCGGCCGCACCGACGCCGCCGGACTCCCGTTAAACCCTTCCCCCCTCGCGCGGACCGAGCCGGGGAGACGGAGGGCCGGGGTGCCCGGGGCTCTCCGAAGGCCGCCCTCGGCCTGCGGCCTCGATCGACATTCCGAGAGGACGGTGGCACCCGTATCCGCTCGGTGGGGAGGGAGAGGGAAGGAAAGAGGAGGAGGAAGAGGAGGAAAAGCGTCCGCGTGGGGCCGCCGAGTCACCTCCAGCTGTGGACGAGGCTTCTGCCCTCCAGGAAACCAGGCTCTGCCCCAGCTCTCCTCGGGGAAACGCTCGTCGCCCGCTCACGCCCGCCGCGCACGGACACGCAAACCCTCTGTGCTTTTTCGAGAGCCGCCTCTCCTTCGCGCGAAACCCGAAATAGGATTTTCATTCATTCGTTCACGTCGACGGAGCGCTTACTCTGTGCAGAGCACCGAACCGAGCGCTTGGAAAGTACAGTTGGGCGACCAAGAGGGACAATCCCCGCCCAAGCCGGGCTCACAGTCTAGAAGGGGGGAGACAGACATCAAAACGAGTAAGCACACATCAATATAAATGGAATCATAGATATATACTTATATCCTCTCCAGGACCTCCCCATCGCCGTGGACGGTACGACCATCCTTCCCGTCTCTCGGGTCCGCGATCTCGGTGTCGTCTTCGACTCGTCTCTCTCGTTCGCCCCCCACATCCGATCCGTCACCGAGACCCGCCGGTCTCACCTTTGCGACATCGCCAAGATGCGCCCTCTCCTCTCCGCCCGGACGGCTCCCTTACCGCTACGGGCTCTCGTTATACCCCGGCCGGACTACCGCGTCGGCCTTCTCTCCGACCTCCCTTCCTCCTCTCTCGCCCCGCTCCGGTCTATTCTTCGCTCCGCCGCCCGGCTCGTCTTCTGGCTCCGGGCCTGTCACTCCCCTTCTCGAACACCTCCGGCGGTGGCCTGTCGACCTCCGCTCCGAACAGAAACTCCTCACTCTGGGCTTCGAGGCTCTCCGTCCCCTCGCCCCTTCCCACCTCTCCTCCCTTCTCTCTTTCCGCCGCCCACCCCGCACGCTCCGCTCCTCCGCCGCCCGCCTCCTCGCCGTCCCCCGGTCTCGCCCGTCCCGCCGTCGACCCCCGGGACGCCCTCCCTCCTCGCCTCCGCCAAACCGACTCTCTTCCCTCTTCGAAACCCTACCGAGAGCTCACCTCCTCCAGGAGGCCTTCCCACACTGAGCCCCAACTTTCCCTCCGCTCCTCCTCCCCTCCCCATCTCCCCGACTCCCTCCCTCTGCTCTACCCCCTTCCCCACCCCACAGCACTTGTGTATATTTGTACATACTTATTATCCTATTTATTTTATTAATGACGTGTATATAGCTATAATTATATTCATCTATTCCGATATTATCGATGCCCGTCTACTCATTTCGTCGTCTGTCTCCCCCTTCTACACTGTGAGCCCATTGTCGGGTAGGGATCGTCTCTACGTGTTGCCGAATTATACTTTCCAAGCGCTTAGTACAGTGCTCTGTACCCAGCAAACGCTCAATAAATACGATTGAATGAAGTGAATGAATGCACGGCAGCATGGTGAAGTGGTTAGAGCCCGGGCCTGGGAGTCAGAAATAATGATAGTGTCTGTGCCGAGCACTGTTCTAAGCACTGGGATGGATATGAAGAAATAATAATAATAATGATGGCATCTAAGTGCTCGCTATGTGCCGAGCACTGGTCTAAGCACTGGGGTGGATGCGAAGAAATGATAATGATAATAACGACGGCATCTGCTACGCGCTTACTATGTGGCGAGCACTGTTCTAAGCACTGGGGTGGATACGAAGAAATAATAATAACAATAATAATAATAATAATGATGGCATCTGTTAAGCGCTTACTATGTGGCGAGCACTGTTCTAAGCGCTGGGAGGTGGCGGGGAGGAGATACAAGGTAATCAGGTTGACCCACACTGGGCCGACACATCAGGTTGGACAAAGTCCCTTTCCCACGTAATATCTGGGCATTTGTTACGCATTTCCCGTGCGCCAGCACTTGACACACAGTACTAAGCACCGGGGTGGATACAAGAAAATCAGATTGGACACTGTCCTTGTCCCGTGTGGGGCTCACCGTCTCAATCCCCCTTCTCCAGATGAGGTGACTGAGGCGCAGAGAAGTGAAATGACTTGCCCGAGGTCACAGGGCAGACAAGCGGCAGAGCTGGGATTCGAACCCATGACCTCCGGACTCCCCGGCTGGTGCCATGCTGCTTCTCTTGACAATAACCGTGGCATTTGTTACCGTGTGCCAGGCACCGATGTAAGCACTGGGATAGACACAAAGTCCTCAGGTTGGACACGGTCCCTCTCCCACACGAGGATCACGCTCTTAATCAATATTGTTTTTTCTCAAAGGCTCAGCACAGTGCTCTGTGCATAGTAAGTGCTTAATAAACACGACCGAACGAATGAAAGAAATGAAGAGGCAAAGAATGAAAGGTAGAGAGAACGAACGAAAGGAAGAAAGGATGAAAGTTAGAAAGGGAGGAAGAATGAAAGGTAGAAAGGAAGCAAGAACAGATGAAAGGTTGAAAGAATTAATGAAGGGAAGAAAGAATGAAAGAAATGGAGAAAGAAAGGAAGGATGAATTAATGGAAGGGTGAAAGGTCAAAAGAAAGAATGAATAAATGGAAGGAATGAAGGAATGAAAGAAGGAAAGGTCAAAAGAATTAATGAAAGGAAAAAAGAAAGAAAGGAAGAATGAATGAATGAAAGAATGAATGAATGGAAGAAAGAATGAATAAAAGGAAGGCAGAATGAATGAATGAATGGAAGAATAATAAACTTGAAATAATTAATGAAATAAATAAGAAGGAAGGTGGGATGAATGAATGGAAGAATGCCAGGTCAAAAGAAAGAACGAATGAATGGAAGAAAGAAGGAAGGCAAGAGAGAAAGCGAGAGGGAAGGAAAGAAAAAAGGAAGGAAGGAAGAGAAGGGAAGGAAGGGAGGAAGGAAGAAAGAAAAGAAGGAAGGAAGGAAGGAAGGAAGGAAGGAAGGAAGGAAGGAAGGAAGGAAGGAAGGAAGGAAGGAAGGAAGGAAGGAAGGAAGGAAGGAAGGAAGGAAGGGAGGAAGGAAGGAAGGAAGGAAGGGAGGAAGGGAGGGAGGGAGAAAGAAAGAAAGAAAGAAAGAAAGAAAGAAAGAAAGAAAGAAAGAAAGAAAGAAAGAAAGAAAGAAAGAAAGAAAGAAAAGAGAAAGGAAGGGAGGGAGGGAGGGAGGGAGGGAGGGAGGGAGGAAGAAGAAAGAAAGAAAGAAAGAAAGAAAGAAAGAAAGAAAGAAAGAAAGAAAGAAAGAAAGAAAGAAAGAAAGAAAGAAAGAAAGAAAGAAAGGAGGAAGAGAGAAAGAAGGAAAGAAAGAAAGAAAGAGAAAGAAAGGAGGAAGAGAGAAAGAAGGAAAGAAAAGAGGAAAGAAAGGAGGGAGGGAGGAAGAAAGAAAGAAAAGAGAAAGGAAGGAAAGAAGGAAGGGAGGGAGGGAGGAAGAAAGAAAAGAGGAAGGAAGGAAGAAAAGAGGAAGGAAGGGAGGAAGAACAAGAAAGAAAAGATGAAGGAAAGGAGGGAGGGAATGAAGTAAGGAAGGATGGATGAATGGAAGGATGCGAATGAATGAATGAATGGAAGAATATGAATGAATGAATGAACGAACGAGTGAATGAACGAAGCAACCAACCAATGGCGGGCGGGGGCGGGGCGCGCCCCCCGCGCTCGCCCAATGAGGAGGCCGGGCCCGCCTCCCGCCCCGCCCCCCGGCCCGCCCCCCGGCCCCGGGGGGAGGGGGCCCCGCGGGCGGGGGGGGGGGGGGGGAGGGTCCCAGGGGTTCCCGGCCTCCCCCCCATCCCCCCTGCGCGCGCCCCCCCCCGCCCTCCGCGGTACCTGCGCCTGCGCCGCGGCCGGGGGCTCCACCAGCTCCGCCGACGCCAGGCCGCGCGCCCGCGCCCCGCGCGCCCACCCGCCGCGCGCCCGTCACCTCTGAGCCCGGAACTGCCTGTCGGCCCCGCCCCCGCCTCACGTGGGGCCCGAGGGGGGGGGGGAGGGGACTTCCGCCTCACCCACCGACCTGCCCCTCCCCTCCCCCCCCCCGGGGCCGCCCCCACCGGCCCCCCGTTGCCCGGGGCCCAAGCATCACTGCCCCATGGCCCTTAAGTGACCGTGGGCAAGTCACATCTTCTCTGGGCCTCAGTTCCCTCGTCTGGAAAATGGGGATGAAGACGGGGAGCCCCACGGGGGACCACCTGATTCCCCCGGGTCTACCCCAGTGCAGTGCGCTGCACATAGTAAGCGCTTAACAAGTACCAACGTTAACACCTCAGCCCCAAACATCACTGCCCCACCTCAACTCCCGCCTCGGGCCCAACCATCACTGGCCCAGTGTCGATTCCCACCTCGGGCCCGAACATCGCTGCGCCATTTTCGACTCCCGCCTCGGGCCCGGTCATCACTGTGCCACGTCCACTCCCGCCTCGGGCCCGGCCATCACTGCGCCATTTTCGACTCCCGCCTCGGGCCCAGTAATCACTGCCCAGTGTCGATTCCCGCCTCGGGCCCAAACATCGTTGCGCCATTTTCGACTCCCGCCTCGGGCCCGGCCATCGCTGCGCCATTTTCGACTCCCGCCTCGGGCCCGGCCATCACTGCCCATGTCGACTTCCGCCTCGGGCCCGGCCATCGCCGCCCCACGTCGATTCCCGCCTCGGGCCCGGCCATCGCCGCCCCACGTCGACTCCCGGCTCGGGCCCGGCCATCACCGCGCCATTTTCAACTTCCGCCTCGGGCCCGGCCATCGCCGCCCCACGTCGATTCCCACCTCGGGCCCAAACATCGCCGCCCCACGTCGACTCCCGGCTCGGGCCCGGCCATCGCTGCGCCATTTTCGACTCCCGCCTCGGGCCCAATCATCGCTGTGCCACGTCCGCTCCCGCCCCGGGCCCAAACATCACTGCCCCACGTCGATTCCCACCTCAGACCCAAACATCGCCGCCCCACGTCGACTCCCGCCTCAAGCCCGGCCATCACTGCCCCGTGTCGATTCCCGCCTCGGGCCCAAACATCACAGTGCCGTTTTCAATTCCCGCCTCGGGCCCAAACATCACTGCGCCGTTTTCGACTCCCGCCTCGGGCCCAATCATCGCTGTGCCACGTCCGCTCCCGCCCCGGGCCCAAACATCACTGCCCCACGTCGACTCCCGTCTCGGGCCCAACCATCACTGCGCCACGTGGACTCCCGCCTCGGGCCCAAACATCGCTGCCCCACGTCAACCCCCGCCTCAGGGCCAAACATCACTGCCCCATGTCGATTCCCGCCTCAGGCCCTAACATCGCTGCGCCATTTTCGACTCCCGCCTCAGACCCGACCGTCACTGCCCCACGTCGACTCCCGCCTCGGGCCCGACCATCCCTGCCCCACGTCGCCTCCGGCTTCAGGCCCAAACATCGCCGCCCCATGTCAGTTCCCGCCTGAGGCCCAACCATCACCATGTTGGGTGGCCTCCCACCTCAGATCCGGCCATCACTGCCCTGAATTGACCCTCGCCCCAGGTCCGGGCATCGCTCTCCCAGGTTGACCCCCGCCTCAGGCCTGGCCGTTACCGCTCCATGTCGACTCCCGCCTCAGGCCCCAACATCGCCACGCCATGTCAACTCCCTCCTCAGGCCCAGCCGTCACTGCTCCATGTTGACTCCCTCCCTAGGCCCAACCATCACTGCAGAGAGGCAGCGCGGCTCGGTGGAAAGAGCCCCGGCCTGGGAGACAGAACCTGTGGGTTCTCATCCCAGCCCTGCCCCTTATCAGCTGTGTGACTTTGGTCAAGTCACTTCCCTTCTCCGGGCCTCAGTTCCCTCATCTGTAAAATGGGGATGAAGACTGTCAGCCCCACCGGGGACAACCTGATTACTTTGTTTCTACCTCAGCGCTCAGAACAGTGCTTGGCACATAGTAAGCGCTCAACCAACATCATCGTCGTCATCGTCATCATCACTGTCTTGGATTGACTTCCGCCTCAGGCTCGTCCATCACTGCCCCACGTCAAATCCCGCCTCAGGACCAAACGTCACTGTCCCGTACAGTCGATTAGACCGTAAGCCCGTCGGACGGCAGGGACCGTCTCTGTCTGTTGCCGACTTGTTCATTCCAAGCGCTCAGGACAGTGCTCCGCACATAGTAAGCGCTCAATAAATACTACTGAGTGTATCTACTCCTTCCCCGGTCCCGGTCGCCGCTGTCCTGCGTTACTATCATGATTATATAAATATCGTACATTATTATACTTATTATAATAAATGGTAGCAACAATAATGATCATGGTATTTGTTAAGTGCCGACTACGTGCCAGACGCTGTTCTAAATGCTGGGGTCGACGCCAGATATTCGGGTTGGACACGGTCCCCCTCCTACATCGGGCTCACGGTCTTAATCCCCATTTTACAGATGAGGGAACGGAGACCCAGAGAAGTGATCTGCCCAGGGTCACACAGCAAATGTAAAAATTATTTAGCAAATCATTTCTCCCTCGGCTGCAGGTCATGTTTTAATCTCCCAGTTGTTCCCACGAGGCCAATCTGGGTGGAACTGCCTCAGTCTCAGTGAAGGCCAGGCAGATGCTCGGTCAGACAGTCAGTCAGTGGTATTTATTGAGCGCTTACTGTGTGCAAACCGTTGGACTAAGCTCTTGGGAGAGTACGCGGTAACATCAAACACATTCCCTGCCCACAAGGAGCTCACGGTCTAGAGGGGGGAGACAGACATTAATTGAAATAAATGACACTTATATAGAGATTATACATCTGTGGCGTGGGGGAGAGAGGATGAATGAAGGAGCAAGTACGAGCGGCGCAGAAGAGGGCGGGAGGAGAGGAGGGCTCAGTCAGGGAAGGCTTCCTGGAGGAGACCCGCCTTCAATTAGACTTTGAAGGGAGGGAGAGCTTCCACCTTAGGCTTGGCCATCCTTCAAACAATCGTATTTATTGAGCGCTTACTGTGCGCAGAGCACTGTAACTAAGCGCTTGGGGAAGTACAACACAACGATCAAGAGTGACAATCCCCGCCCACCACGAGCTCACAGCCTTATCCATTCATTCGATCGTATTTATTGAGCGCTTACCGCGTGCAGAGCACCGTACTGATAATGTTGGTATTTGTTAAGCGCTTACTCTGTGCAGGGCACTGTTCTAAGCGCTGGGTAGATAGAGGGTAATGGGGTGGTCCCACGTGAGGCTCACAGTCTTCATCCCCATTTTCCAGAGGAGGGAACTGAGGCCCGGAGAAGTGAAGCGACTTGCCCACAGTCACACGGCTGCCAAGCGGGGGAGCCGGGATTCGAACCCATGCCCTCTGACTCCCAAGCCCGGGCTCTTTCCACTGAGCCACGCTGCTTCTCTTGGAGCGAACGATCCGGCAACAGACGGAGACAATCCCTGCCCAGCGACGGGCTCCCGGTCTAGAAGGGGGAGACAGACAGCAAAACAAAACAAGTGGTCAGGCGTCGATACCATCAAGATAAATAGAATCACGGATGTGTACGCATCATTAATAAAATAGAGTAATAAATAATCTACACAGATATGCACGGGTGCTGTGGGGGGGGGGGGGCGGGGTAGGGGGGATGGGGAGGGGAGAAGGGGCAGAGGGAAAGGGAGGGCTGAGTCTGGGAAGGCCTCCGGGAGGAGGTGAGCGCTCAGTAGGGCTTCGAAGGGGGGAAGAGAGTCAGTTTGGCGGAGGCGAGGAGGGAGGGCGTTCCGGGACCGCGGGAGGACGCGGGCCGGGGGTCGACGGCGGGAAGGGCGAGGACGGGGGACGGCGAGGAGGCGGACGGCGGAGGAGCGGAGCGTGACCCTCTCCCCCCCACCATAAACCCCAATCCCCCCGCCCCACGCTTGCCGTCTCCGTCTTGCCGGCCGTCGTCCGGCGGTTAATCAGTGATATTTTTAGAGGGCTGGCCGCGCGCTGAGCACCGTACTAGGTGCTCGGCAGAGAACAATACGGGTGAAACGACGGATAGATCCCCTGCCCTCGAGGAGCTCACAGTGCGGAGGGGGAGGCAGATGCTAAAATAAATCACCGATGGGGATACGGGAGATTTAAGGACCCAGGGGCTGTGGGGCCGGGAGAGGGGTGAAGAGCTTAAGGGCTTAAGGGCCCCCGTCTCACAGGGATCTCACAATCTAAAATGACGGCGAGAAGTGGGTAGAGGGAAGAAGCGTAGCCGCGTGGGGTATTTTCGATGTCCCGGGTTAGGGTGAAGTTTAACAATAATAATAATAATAATAATAACGACCATGGGCCATTCCCAAGTACAGAGGGGATGCAGAAAGGAGGGTGAATAGAAGAAAGGACGGGAGAGTTGAAGAGGGGGAGGGAGTGAAGAGGGGCAGGGGAAACTTTAGGGAAACACGTCCGACGGTTTGAATTTTTTTCAACGGATCGGCCAGACCAGACGGGTCGAAAGCAGTCGATCCCTAACTTCCACCGAGCGCTTATTGGGCGCGCACCCCCGTATCCGGCACTTGGGAGAATACGCCGCAGTGGAGCCGACGGATAGATTCCTCCCCGCGAAACGGCCGGCTCGGGCGGGGGGCCCCGGGGGGCCCGGAGGAAGGAGAAGTATTGCGGCTGAGCGGAAGAGAGGGCCCGGTCAGAGCGGGAGAGGATGAGGTCAGCCGTGACCTTGGCGAGGGCAGTTTCCGTGGAGCGGAGGCGGCGGAAGCCAGATCGCCGAGGGAGTCAAGGAGGGAAATGGAAGAGAGGAAGCGGAGGCGGTGGGAGTCGCGGCGTGACTCCTTGCAAGGATCCCGGGCTGGGGAGTCAGAGGCCGTGGGTTCTAATCCCGGCTCCGCCACTCGTCTGCTGCGTGACCTTGGCCGAGTCACTTCGCTTCTCTGGGCCTCATTCATTCGTTAGTTTTTATCGAGCACTTACTATGGGCAGCGCACTTTACTAAGCGCTTGGAATGTACAGATCGCTAACAGAGACAGTCTATCCGTTCGCCTCGGGTCCCTCATCTGCAAAAATGGGGATTAAAAAACGGGAGCCCCACGTGGGGCAAGCTGAGTATCCTGAATCTAGCCCAGCGCTTAGAACAGAGCTCTGCTCTGTAGTAGGCGCTTAACACCCGCCCCGATTAGACTGTAAGCCCATCAAGGGGCAGGAATTGTCTCTATCTGACACCGAATTGTACACTCCAAGCGCTCAGTACAGTGCTCTGCACATAGTTAAGCGCTCAATAAATACTTTCGAATGAATGAGTTTGGAAAAGACGGTAGGAGGCCGGTGGGGCACTAACAGGAGTCAAGTAAGGTGTCCAGTAAGTAAGTGAAGTAAACCAGCTGGAAGCAGGAGCATGGCAGAGTGGAGAGAGCACGGGCCTGGGAGTCAGAAGGGCATTCGGTCCGTCGTATTTATTGAGCGCTACCGTCTGCAGAGCACTGTACTCCGCACACTGTAGGTCACGGGTTCTGATTCCGGCACCGCCACTCAGCTGCTGCGTGACCTCGGGCATATCACTTCACTTAGAACAGTGCCTGGCACATAGTAAAGGCTTAAGAAATAGCATCATCATCATCATCGTTCATTCATTCAATTCAATAGTATTTATTGAGCGCTTCCTATGTGCAGAGCACCGTACTGAGCGCTCGGAACGAACAAGTCGGCAACAGGTAGAGACGGTCCCGGCCGTCCGACGGGCTCGCGGTCCGATCGGGGGGACACGGACGGACGAGAACGATGGCAAGAAATAGAGTCGAGGGGGAGAACATCTCGTAAAAACAATAGGTCATCATCGTGACTTCACTCCGGGCCTCAGTTCTCTCGTCAGGAAAATGGGGATTGAGACTGCGAATAATAACGTTGGTATCTGTTAAGCACTTACTACGTGCAGAGCACCGTTCTAAGCGCTGGGGGAGATACGGGGTCATCAGGTCGTCCCACGCGAGGCTCACGGTCTTCACCCCCGTTTTACAGGTGAGGTAACTGAGGCACTGAGAAGTGAAGTGACTTGCCCTCAGTCACACAGTGAGCCCCACAAGGGACAAGGGACTCGGTCCAAAATGATTTGCTTCTATCCACCCCAGCGCTCAGTACAGTGTCCGGCACATAGCAGGTGCTTAACGAATACCGTCGTTATTAAGTAAGGTTTGTTATTTTGTTTAAGATAGGGGATTCGTGGGCTTGTTGGAAAGCACTGGGAGGGACATTTTGGAAATGGATCAGATTCCCGAACTATCTTGCCCCTCTGGCTGTGCCCGTCTTGGAAAGGACCACTTCCTTATCCTGAACCTTGGGAGGATTTTTGTTTTTTTAATGGCATTTGTTAATCGCTTACTACGTGCCAGGCATCGTCCTGAGCACTGGAGTAGATCTAAGAGAACAGGGTTCATTCATTCGTTCAACAGTATTTATTGAGCGCTTACTGTGTGCAGAGCACTGTACTAAGCGCTTGGGATGAACAAGTCGGCAACAGATAGAGACGGGCCCTGCCGTTTGACGGGCTTACGGTCTGATCGGGGGGGTTTGACACAGTCCACGTCCCCGTGGGGCTCACAAGTCTTAATCCTCATTTTACAGATGAGGTAACTGAGGCACAGAGAAGTTAAGTGATTTGGCCATTGTCACACAGCAGACGCGTGGTGGGTTCCAAACCTACCATTTAGAGTGGCCAGGTGGCCGGTATCGGACAGTTGGTTGTCAACTGGCCTGGTTCTTGGCCAATTCCAACAGAGTATCGGGCATTTTCGTCCGTTTCCGTTGTGGTTTTTCCGCACCGATCCTTCCTCCAGCCGCGGTTCCGGATGTCACGTCGGGCGGCTTCAACGATGAGAACCATCGTGGCATTCGTTAAGTGCTTACTCTGTGCCAGGCCCCGTACTGAGCACTGGGGTGGACACAAGCAAACCGGGTTGGACAGAGTCCCTGTCCCGTGTGGAGCTCACGGCCTCGATCCCCATTTTACGGATGAGGTATCTGAGGCCCGGAGACGTGAAGTGACTTGCCCACGGTCACACAGCAGACAGGTTGCAGCCCCGGGATTAGAACCCCTGACCTTCTGCCTCGCAGGCCCGTGCTCTGTCCGCTACGCCACGCGGCTTTTCAGGCAGCGTGGCCGGGCCTGGAGGTCTGAGGTCATGGGTTCGAATCCCGGCTCCGTCACTTGCCAGCTGTGTGACCGTGGGCAGGTCGCTTCACTTCTCTGTGCCTCAGTGACCGCATCTGGAAAATGGGGATTAACTGTGAGCCTCACGGGGGACAACCTGACTACCCTGTATCTACCCTAGCGCTTAGAACAGTGTTCTGCACATAGTAAGCGCCTAACAAATACCAACGTTATCAGAGCACGGGCCCGGGAATCAGAAGGACCTGAGTTCCGATCCAGCCTCCTCCACTCGCCGGCTGTGCGGCCTTCGCTTCTCTGTGCTTCGGTTCCCCCGTCTGTACAATGGGGGTTGAGACCGTGAGTCTCGGGTGGGACGGGGACTGTGTCCGACCCGATTAGCTTGTATCTACCCTTCCGCTTAGTACAGTGCCTGGCCTATAGTAAGCGCTTGACAGATACTATCATCATTATCATTATCACGTTAGACTTCACCCTAACCCGGAGCAGTGAAAATTTCACAGGCGGCTATGCTTCTTCCCTTCACCCACTTCTCGCCGTCATTTCAGACCGTGAGATCCTTGTGAACGAGGGATCGTTTCCGAACCATCCTCGTACCTTTTTCAGTGCTTAGTTCCTTCGGGTTTCGTGGGGGTCTTCAAGGTACTCGTTGAGCACACGCTATGGGCCGGGCAGCGTGGCTCAGTGGAGGGAGTCCGGGCTTGGGAGTCAGAGGTCGTGGGTTCGAATCCCGGCTCGGCCGCTCGTCAGCTGCGGGACCGTGGGCGGGTCACTTCACTTCTCGGTGCCTCGGTGACCTCATCCGTATGGGGATGGAGACCGTGAGCCCCACGTGGGACAACCTCTTTCCCCTGTGTCTCCCCCAGCGCTTAGAACAGTGCTCTGCACATAGTAAGCGCTTAACAAATACCGACATTATTAAAATTAAGAGCCGGAGCAGATACAAGCGCATCAGGTTGGCCACGGTCTTTGTCCCACCACGGGGGAGTTTCGACTTGCAGCCAATCGCCTTCCCCTCGCTAGCCGCTGACCGAGCTAGGAAGGGAAAGGATACGCTTCTGCTCGACTCTCCCTCCTTAAGTTAAGTGACTTATCCAAAGTCCCACAGCTGACAGGCGGCGGAGCGGAGATTAGAACCCACGACCTCTGACTCCAAAGCCCGGGCTCTTTCCACCGAGCCACGCTGCTTCGTCATCTCATCTTACGCTGTCGCGTCGTCTCCGACCCGCGGCGACGCCCTGGACGCCTCTCACCCAGAAGGCCCCGCTCTCCCTCTGCCGTCGTTCCGGTAGTGGATTCGGAGAGTTGCGTGGCTCAAAATCCAGAAGCGGTTGACCGTCGTCTCCTTCTGCGCGGCCAGCTCGAGTCTCCGCCCTCGACCCTCTCCCAGCACGGGGGAGTTCTGACTCGTAGCTGATTTCCCGCCGCTCGCTCGCCCCCGTCCAAGCTAGGAACGGAACGGCCAGGCCTCCGCTTCACTCTCCCTCCCGTAGTCGAGACTGGAAACTCTTCAGGCCTTTAGGGGGGATTCGTAGTAATAGTCACCCTCGCAGGGTCGCACCTCAAGAGTTTCCCGTCCTCTACCGGTCTCGGCTACGGGCGGGAGAGTCGAGCGGAGGCCTGTCCGTTCCGTTCCCGGCCGGCGGCCGGCGAGCGGCGGGCCGGCGGCTACGAGCCGAAACTCCCCCGTGCCGGGCGGCGGCGGCCCGGGAGCGAGTCGACGGCGCGGAAGGAGGCCGCGGTCGACCGCTTCCGGACCTTCACCGAGAAAACTCTCCGGATCCGCTCCCGGAACGATGGCAGATGGAGGCGGGACGTTCCGGGAGAGACGCGTCCGGGGCGTCGCTGTGGGTCGGAAGCGACCCGACGGCACTGGACAAGTAGTAATAGTGCTTATTAAATACTCTGTGCAGCTACTGTACTAATTCCAAGTGCTTAGTATTCAATAAATACTATTGAATGAAATAAATGCTACCGAACAGAAAGAATCGCACGGATCATCTTCATCAGTGGTATTTATTGAACCCTCACGGGGCGCAGACCTCTGCGCTAAGCGTTCGGGAGGGTAAGCCACGACAGAGTCAGTAGATGCGTCTCCTGCCCGCAACCAGCTTACAGTCTAGAAGCCTACGGTCCCGTGACCCTGTATCTCCCCCAGCGCTCAGAACGGTGCTCGGCACGTAGTAAGCGCTTAACAAATACCAACGTTATTAGAACGGGAGAGACGCGGTCCTTGGCCCAGAGGGAGCTCGCGATCATTCGATCAGTGCTATTTACGGAGCGCTTTCTGTGTGCAGAGCACCGTACTAAGGGCTCGGGAGAGCACGGTCGGTAAGACACGTTGTCTGCAAACCAGGAGCTCACAGTCCCGAGGGGAAGACAGACATCAACGTAAATAACTGCTCCTCCTCCCCTACTCCCACCTTCTGCTCTACCCCCTTCCCCTCCCCACAGCGCTTGTATATATTATTTCTTACCGTATTTATTTCATTAAGGATGTGTATATAGCTAGAATTCTATTCATCTCTTTTGAGGCTATCGATGCCTGTCTACTTGTTTCGTTTTGCTGTCCGTCTCCCCCTTCTAGACCGTGAGCCCGCTGTTGGGTAGGGATCGTCTCTGTCTGTTGCCGAACTGTACTTTCCAAGCGCTTAGTACAGTGCTCGCCACGCAGTAAGCGCTTAATAAATACGAGTAAATAAATGAATACATTTAGGGACAGAAGTGCTGTGGGGATGGGGGGCGGGCGGTGAATATCAAGTAAGAGTAAGAATAATAGTAACAATGTTGGTATTTGTTAAGCGCTTACTATGTGCCGAACACTGTTCTAAGCGCTGGGGTAGGTACCGGGTCATCGGGTTGTCCCACGTGAGGCTCACAGTCTTCATCCCCATTTTAATAATCATAACGTCGGTATTTGTTAAGCGCTCACTCTGTGCAGAGCACTAAGCGCTGGGGTAGATACAGGGCCATCGGGTCGTCCCACGTGAGGCTCACGGTTAATCCCCATTTGACAGACGAGGTCGCTGAGGCCCAGAGAAGTGAAGCGACCTGCCCACAGTCACCCGGCTGACAAGCGGCGGGGCCGGCATTCGAACCCATGACTCCGACTCCCAAGCCCGGGCTCTTTCCACTGAGCCACGCCGAGTACAGATCCAGGCGTAATAATCTAAGAGCGAGATGGGAAGCGGGGGTGGGGGGGCTCCGTCGGGCTTCGGTGCCGCTGCGCTGAGTCTGTCCAGAATTTGTCAGGCTGTAGATTTAGTTGATGGAGTTAGAGCAGACGTATCGATAAGAGCGGCAAGATGCTTGCGTTCGAGGGGAAAGTATGAGGTCGGTTATCGGTTAGATGCGTCTTTCTGCCCCCTGGGGAGATTGAGAAAGCCCAAGAGAAAGGATTATCTGATGGCCGATCCGACGGCCCGAAGGCTGCTCCCTGATGAGGGAAGACCCGGCCCGGTGCTGGATCTGAAACCTGTGTCTGGGAACTGTCCCTCATCAAGAAGTCTGGTTTAACTCAACTCCAGGAGGTCAATTCCCCAACCGGCCAGTTTTCACACACCTCCCGGGTCACTGACATGGAACAAGAAGCCGCTTGGCTCGGCGGAAGGGGCCCCGGCTTGGGAGTCGGAGACCTTGGGTTCTAGACCGTGAGCCCGTCAAACGGCAGGGACCGTCTCTATCTGCTACCGACTGGTTCATTCCAAGCGCTTAGTACAGTGCTCCGAACACGGTCAGCGCTCGATAAATACTACTGAATGAATAATCCCGGCTCCACCACTTGTCGGCTGTGTGACCTCGGCCAAGTCACTTCACTTCTCTGGGCCTCAGTGACCTCATCTGGAAAATGGGGATGAAGACTGGGAGCCTCAAGAGGGACAACCCGGTTGCCTCGTACCTACCCCAGCGCTCAGAACAGTGCTCTGCACATAGTAAGCGCTTAACGAATACCAACATTATTATCATCATCATTTACTTGACGGAGGACATACGCACACTCACACAGACACGCAAGCGTACACCCGCACACACGAGTAATATTCTCCCATCGAAGAACACAACTTTCTTAGTTCCCTAAAGGCAATGGAAAATCGTCAACCCGCATTTAGGAGATTTGGACTTTCAGAAGCCATTTAATAAATCGTTTTCCACTCCGGCTTAGTTCTGAAATCCGCGATCCTTTCGTAGGACTATCTCAATGCCGTATCTCTTGTTGCTGGGCGGTATTTTTTTTTTCCATCGAGTGTGTCTAGATAGCGAGATGAGCAGTTTGGCCTCTTTATTCAGCTATCATTTCGTTTCTCTAGGGCCCGTTCGGTTGATTTTGCGGATGGAAGGAGCAATTCTCTGGGCAAGAATCCGACCGACGGGACCGACGGTTAAGTCGCATTCAGTTTGAACTAACTTCTAGAAACCCTAATGTACCTCTCCGGTGCACTGCGAAATTAATTCATCATGTGAAAACTCTGAAGTTAGCAATGTGGAGTCTGAGACAACCTGGCTACGTAGAATTCTCTTGAGGGTTTAATTACTTTATTTTGTTTCATTTCAGAAACCTGCCGAAATTAAATCCGGCATATCTCTAAACGGAGGGGAGTTCTATTTCAGAGAACTATTAATCTTTCCCTCGCTTTCAAATACAAATAACAATTGGCCTTTAGATATTTAAGAATTGAATCTCATTATACTGTTGTCATCTCAAATGGGGGGGTTTTTTTCCATCTTTTCAATAACCTGAAAGAAATGTCACTCCCGGGTAGAGACTGTAGCTCTGTCATAGCCCGCATGGAGAATAATATGATATACTCAATATATTCTCGTTGAGAATAATATGATATACTCAGGGGAAGCAGCGTGGCTCGGTGGAAAGAGCCCGGGCTTCGGAGTCAGAGGTCACGGGTTCGACTCCCGGCTCTGCCACTTGGGCAGCTGTGGGACTGTGGGCGGGTCACTTCACTTCTCTGTGCCTCAGTGACCTCATCTGTAAAATGGGGATTCACCGTGAGCCTCACGTGGGACCACCCGTTGACCCTCTATCTACCCCAGCGCTTAGAACGGTGCTCGGCACGTAGTAAGCGCTTAACAAATACCAACATTATCATTGTCATTATACTCCCAGTTCTCCCATGAATAAAGCAAGATTGCGTTCTTCGCTTAACCCTCGTTCCCTCTACCCCCTCTCCCTTCTGCTTTGCCCACGCACGTGGATCTAAACTCCCAAAATACTCGATAACTGCTCCAGCCCCAGCCCCACCGCCCTCGCGCACATATTTTTCTTCTCTCCCATTTCCCCTATCTGCGATTTGTTTTAATGTTCTCCTCCTCCTCCAGAACCTAAGTTCCTTCAGGACAGCGATCGTGACTACCGACTCTGTTACGTCTACTCGCCCAAGTCGTTATTACGACGCTTTGGGAAGCAGCGTGGCTCAGTGGAGAGAGCCCGGGCTTGGGAGTCAGAGGACATGGGTTCTAATCCGGGTTCCGTCGCTTGTGTGCTGTGTGATCTTGGGCAGGCTCTAAACCTCTCTGTGCCTCAGTTACCTCAGCTGTAAGATGGGGATGAAGAGTGTGAGCCCCATCTGGGACAAACCGGATACTGTCTATCTACCCCAGTGCTTAGAACAGTGGTTGGCAACATTATCCCATTACCCTATTTATTTTGTTAATGAGATGTACACCCCCTTGGTTCTATTTATCGTGATTAAGTTGTCTTGTTTTTATCCGTCTCTCTCCCCCGATTAGACCGTAAGCCCGTCAGTGGGCAGGGACTGTCTCTATCTGTTGTCGAATTGTACGTTCCAAGCGCTCAGTACAGTGTTCTGCACATAGTAAGCACTCAATAAATAGTATCGAATGAATGCATTAACAAATATCATCATCATTCTTATTATTAAAGGCTCAAAACTCACCAGCGATCGACTGATTGATAGATTCTTTTAAAAAATCACGCTGTAGAATTAATCCACTGTGACGCCACCGGCCTATGAATGCAAAGATTTTTGTCGATTACATGGCTCACGTCACCCAAACATTCCCTAATTCCCTAATGACATTCTAGCCAGCATGAATTTTAAAAACCTCACATTATGGCCCATTTTACAGGTGAGGGAACTGAGGCCCAGAGAAGTGAAGCGACTTGTCCAAGGTCACACAACAGACGAGTGGCAAGGCCGGGGTTAGAATCCATACCTTCTGATGCCCAGGCCTGTGCCCTGTGCACTAAGCCAAGCTGCTTCTTCTAATAACAATAATAATACTATTTATTAAGTGCTTATTCTGAGTTGAGCACATTCTAAGCCCTGGGGTGGATAAAATGAATCAGGCTGGTTGAAGTTCCCGCCCAACATGGGGTCCACAGTCTAGGAGGGAGAACAGGTATGGAATCCCCATTTCATAGCTGAGGAAACTGAGGAACAAAGAAGGGAAGTGACACGTTCAGGATCACACGGGAGCTGTGCGCCCCATGCGGGACGGGGACGGTGTCCACCCGATGACCTTGTCTCTACCCCAACGCTCAGAACGGCGCTTGACCCAGAGTAAGCGCTTAACGAATGCAGAGCCGGGATTAGCAGAACGGCGTAGTGAATAGAGCAAGGGCCTGGGAGACAGAAGGACCCGGGTTCGAATCCCGGCTCCGCCACTCGTCTGCCATATGACCTTGGGCGAGTCACTTCACTTCTCTGGGCCTCAGTTCATCTTTAAAATCTGGATTAGGACTGTGAGCCCCATACGGGACGGAGACGGCGTCCAGCCCGACTTGCGCGTATCCACCCCGGTGCTCAGTACAGTGCCCGGCTCATATTAAGCGCTTAACAAATGCCACCGTCGTTATCATTAGTATGAACTCGGGTCTTTTGAGAGACACGCCTGTGCTCTTTCCACTAGGCCACGTGGAGATGCAAGCTGAGGATTTCATCCTCTGTTTCTGCAGTGCTCAGGTAATTAGCTGCCAAGTTTTCTCACCGCCTTCTCGCTTCGCTTCTGAAATTGCACTTCGCTTTCCTCTAAGCAGTGGGAAAGTCGGCGTAGCAGAAAAATCAATAAAAGCAAAAAGGAGAGTTCCCCAGCCTGCCTAAGGCCACTCCACAAGGATTAGTGAACACACACACAGGGGTTTTCTCCATCCAGCCCAGCTCCCCTGTGCTGCCCAAACAGCACAAAAGAGCAATCTCTACCCGAGGTGTAAGAAACCTGGTCCCGGTTCAGGCCCGCTTGCATTCTCTCTTGCTAATTTTCTAGCTAAATTCATTCATTTATTAATTCAATCACATTTATCAGTGCCTACGGTGTGCAGAGCACTGTACTGAGCACTTGGGCGAGCACAATAGAACAATAAACAGACACATTCCCTTCCCACAACAAGCTTATAGTGCAGAGGGGGAGATGGACTTCAACAGAAATAAAGAAATGACGCAAAGGAGAAGCAGCGTGCCTAGTGGATAGAGCATGGGCCTGGGAGTCAGAAGGTCACGGATTCAAATCCTGCCTCTTTCACTTGTCTGCTGTATGACCTTGGGCAAGTCACTGCCCTTCTCCGGGCCCTAACTCCCTCGTCTGTAAAATGAGGATTAAGACCGTGAGCTCTGTGCGATACAGGGACTGCGTCCAACCTGATCAGCTTCTAATAACAATGTAATGTTGGTATTCGTTAAGCGCTTGCTATGTGCAGAGCACTGTTCTAAGCGCTGGGGAAGATACAGGGGAATCAGGCTGTCCCAGGTGAGGCTCACAGTTAATCCCCATTTTACAGATGAGGTCACTGAGGCACAGAGAAGTGAAGTCTCGCCCACAGTCACACAGCTGAGAAGTGGCGGAACCGGGAGTCGAACGCGTGACCTCTGACTCCGAAGCCCAGGCTCTTAACGCTGAGCCACGCTGCTTCCCCAAGCTTGCAGCTACCCCAGCGCTTAGAACAGTGCCCGGCACACAGTATTATTATTAATTATTATTATTATGTGCACATAAGTGCTGTGGGGCTGGGGTGGGGGATGAATAAAGGGAGCAAATCAGGGTGATGCAGAATCTGACAGGGCCTATCCTCCTCCCCTCAAACCCCACCACGAAATTCCCAATTCCACTTGCTCCTTTAATGGCACAACTTTGTCGGCTCCCATTTCACCCCCATCGAAAAGATACCGCCAGTGGATTCAATCAAAATTCTGCGGAAACTCTGCATCTCAGAATCTGCTGCAGACCATGGATGGGAGACCGGGTGGACTAGTGGTCTGGGCAAGTGAGACGGCGCGCTTCTGATGGGCTCAGGATCCGATTTAATAATAATAATAATGATGATGATGATAATGTCGGTATCTGTTAAGCGCTTACTATGTACCGAGCACCGTTCTAAGCGCTGGGGTAGATACAGGGTCATCAGGTTGGCCCACGTGAGGCTCACAGTCTTCATCCCCATTTTCCAGATGAGGTCACTGAGGCCCAGAGAAGTGAAGTGACTTGGCCCCAGTCACACAGCTGACAGGTGGCAGAGCCGGCATTCGAACCCGTGACCTCTGACTCTGGAGCCCGGGCTCTTTCCACAATGAGCCACGCTGACCTGATCGACTACCAGGCACCTTGGCGGGGGGAGGGGATGCTCTCAGGACGCATTCATTCATTCAATCATATTTATTGAGCGATTACTACGTGCAGAGACCACTGTACTAAGCGCTTGGGAGAGTGCAATAGAACAATAAACGGACACGATCCTGTTCCCTCCCTTGACCCGCTCCCCGGACCCTACTTACCCGTGTCCCGGATCCTGAACGTGACGGCCAACTCTCTCATAGTGTGACGATGATGACGATGGTGATGTTGGTATTTGTTAAGCGCTACTATGTGCCAAGCGTTGTTCTGAACACCGGGGTAGATACAAGACAATCAGGTTGTCCCACGGGGGGGGGGGCTCACGGCCTTAATCCCCATTTTACGGAGGCGCTAACTGAGGCCCAGAGAAGTGAAGTGGTTTGCCCAAGGTCGCTCAGCAGAAAAATGGTGGAACCGGGATTAGAACCCATGTCATCTTACTCCCTGGCCTGTGCTCTTTCCATTAGGCCGCGCTTCGCTCTCCCAACCACCTAAGACAGCGCTCCGCACACACTGAATGCTCGAGAGAAGCAGCGTGGCTCAGTGGAAAGAGCCCGGGCTCGGGAGTCGGAGGTCATGGGTTCGAATCCCGGCTCCGCCGCTTGTCAGCTGTGTGACTTCGGGCAAGTCACTTCACTTCTCTGGGCCTCGCTTCCCCCATCTGTCAAATGGGGATGAAGACTGTGAGCCCCACGTGGGACAACCTGATCACCTTGTATCCCCCCAGCGCTTAGAACAGTGTTTTGCACATAGTGAGCGCTTAACCAATACCAACGTTATTATTATAAGAGAGACCAGCGATCGATAGATAGTGGTAAGCTCGCTGTGGGCAGGGAATGGATCTGTCAGCTCTGGTGTATTGTACTCTCCCAACCACTTAGTACAGCGCTCTGCACACGGTGAATGCTCAATAAGCGCCTCTGATCGAGTGACTGTAAGCTCAACGTGAGCCGGGAACACGTCCGCCCACTCTATCGTATTGAACTCCCCCGAGCGCTTAGGACAGTGCCCTGCAGCCCAGTGAGCATTTAATAGATAGCAGAGGTTGACTTTAAGATAGCTGTGGGTAGAGATTGTGTCTATAATAATAATAATAACGTTGGTATTTGTTAAACGTTGCCTACGTGCAGAGCACTGTTCTAAGCGCTGGGGTAGAGACAAGGTCATCAGGTTGTCCCGCGTGAGGCTCACAGTCTTCACCCCCATTTTCCAGATGAGGGAACTGGGGCCCAGAGAAGTGAAGTGACTTGCCCACAGTCACGCAGCTGCCAAGTGGCAGGGCCACGATTCGAACCCGTGACCTCTGACTCCCAAGCCCGGGCTCTTTCAGTGTTGGTATTTGTTACGCGCTTACTCTGTGCCGAGCCCCGTTCTAAGCGCTGGGGTAGACACAGGGGAATCCGGTCGTCCCACGTGGGGCTCACGGTCTTAATCCCCGTTTTACAGATGAGGTAACAGGCACAGAGAAGTGAAGTGACCTGCCCAAAGTCACACAGCTGACAAGTGGCAGAGCAGAGATTCGAACCCATGGTCTCGGACTCCAAAGCCCAGGCTCTTTCCGCGGAGCCCCGCTGCTTCTATCGATTCGGGAATGACGTACTCTCTCCGAAGTGCTTAGTACAGCTTAGCTGGCCTCCGCTAGCCTCTCAGCTAAGCCCGGACTCTCCCAAGCGCTTAGTACAGTGTCCTGCACGCAGTAAGCGCTCAATAAATCCGACTCTACCTGTTTAGGGGAAACAGCGTAGCCAAAGGGAAAGAGTGTGGGCCTGAGGGTGAGAGGACCTGGGTTCCTAGCCCCACTCTGCCGAGCGCTTGCTGGGTGACCTGGGGCAAGGCACTTGGTTTCCCTGTGCCTCAGTTTCCTCACCCGGAAAATGGGGATCCCATACCTGTTCGCCCTCCTACTTAGATTGGGAGCCCCATGAGGGATAGGGACTGGGTCCAACCTTATCAAAATGCACCTGCCCCAGCGCTTAGAACAGTGTTCGTCACAGCGTGACGAACAAATACCATAAAAGATCACTTTGAGTGTAAGTCGTACAGTATATATGTAAGTGTGTGCATCTATCTATCTATCTATCTATCTATCTATCTATCTATCTATCTATCTATCTATCTATCTATCTATATCTATCTTATCTATCTATCTCTATCTATCTATCTAATCTAGGTGCATATATGTATAAGCGTATATTTCTATCTAGCGGATAGAGCGCAGGCCTGGGTGTCTGACGGACCCGGGTTCTAATCCCGGCCCCGCCACTTGTCTGCTGTGTGACTCTGGGCAAGTCACTTCACTTCTCTGGCCCTCAGTTCCCTCATCTGTATAATGGGGATAAGCGTGCGAGCCCCACGTGGGACAGGGACTGTGTCCAACCCGATTTGCTGGGTTAGTACAGTGCCAAGCGCAGAGTAAGTGCTTGACAAATACCATAATTATCATTATTTACTGTTCGGTACCAAGGTCACGCAGCAGACCGGGGGCAGAGTTGGGATTAAGAACCCAGGGCCTTCTGACTCCCAGGCCTGTGCTCTACCCACTGAGCCATGCCACCTCCCAGTAAATTCATTCATTCAGTCAAGTCAGTCGGATTTAATGAGCGCTTACCGTGCGCAGAGCGCTGTACCGAGCGCTTGGAAACTACCAATCAGCCGCAAATGCTACGGCGACCGCCGGTTTCCGCCATCGGGGATGACTTCGCGGGGAGAGAATTAGAAAAGGGGACAAGTTGAAGTCGGCGAGGAGCAGCTAACGAACCTCCCCGTTCGGTAGTCCGGGTTATCAAGTTGCCTCCCGGAGAGTGAGGCCTGAAGCGTCTCGGGTCTCTCCTGGCCCTCTCTCCTCCCGATTTAGCCACGGCCACATATTTTCATTAACCTATTCATTTCGTTAATGAGACGCACATCGCCTCGACTCTACTCAGCCGCCACTGCTTTGACGAGACGTTCTTCCCCTCGACTCTATTCGTCGCCACCGTTCTCGTCCGCCCGTCTCCCCCGATCGGACCGCGAGCCCGTCAGAGGGCGGGCGCCGTCTCTATCTGTTGCCGACGTGTCCGTTCCGAGCGCTCAGCACGCTGCTCTGCACATAGGAAGCGCTCAATAAATACTGTTGATCGAATGAATGAATAGATCAGGTGGTTGTGAAGAAGCGGGTAGTATCGCCCGGCAAAATGGCAAGTTCTGAGCGTGGTCCTCAGCCAGCCACACTTGAGGGGCTTCCGGATCAAACAGTGCTTCTCACGTTATTGGATGGGAGATTCGTTTTTTGACCTTCGCTTTTTGAGTAATGAGAAAGCTCTGTGGAAGACGTATTAAGTAGGACTTGTTTACGTGGACGTAGGAGGATCCGGCAGCCGGCACCGCAAGGGTGAGCGCGCCGAGACCACTTAGCTCCCCCAGGAGCGGACGACCATTTTGGCGGCAGGAGCGAAGGGAATCGGGGCCGCCTCGCCGTCGGGAAATGTAGGGCACGCCTGGCTGAGTCCTGTCCCTCTGGGGAGCGGCCTGTAATAATGACACCGATGGCATTTGTTAAGCGCTTACTATGTGCCGAGCACTGTACTAAGCGGTGGGGGGGATGCGAGGCTATTAGGTGGTCCCAGGTGGGGCTCGCAGTCTCAATCCCCGTTTTCCAGATGAGGGAACTGAGGCACGGTGACCTGCCCAAAGTCACCCAGCTGACAAGTGGCGGAGGCAGGATTAGAACCCGTGACCTCTGACTCCCAAGTCCGGGCTCTTTCCACTGAGCCGCGTTGCTTCTCTAATAGTTTTAACCGACTAGAAACTAGGCTCTAACTAAATCTTCCTCTGAAGTGTAAACTCTCTTCGGGCAGGAATCTCGTCTGCCAACTCTATTTCACGGTGGGAAGCAGCGCGGCTCGGTGGAAAGAGCCCGGGCTTGGGAGTCAGAGGTCATGGGTTCGACTCCCGGCTCTGCCACTCGTCGGCTGTGTGACCGTGGGCAAGTCACTTCACTTCTCTGGGCCTCAGTTACCTCATCTGTAAAATGGGGATTAACTCTGAGCCTCACGTGGGACGACCCGATTACCCTGCATCTTCCCCAGCGGCTAGAACAGCGCTCGGCACACAGTAAGCGCTTAACGAACGGCAACCTTATTCGATTAGACTGTAAACCCATCAGTGGGCGGGGACCGTCTCTATCCGTTGCCGACCTGTACATTCCAAGCGCTTAGTACGGTGCGCTGCACATAGTAAGCGCTCAATAGATACTATTGAATGAAGGCTTTCCCAAGTGCTTACTATACTGCTCTGCTTAGAGAAAGTGCTCAGTAAATACTATTGTTTGACTTTTTGTATTCGGTTACGTCCCCAAGTTGTAAGTTACTTTAGTGTCTGCCTCCCCCCGACTAAATCATAAACTCCTCGCGGACAGAGATCTCATCTCCCGCTCCATTATATCGTGCTCTTCCAATTGATGTGTCGATCAGGATCAGTTGATTGTATTTACTGAGCGCTTACTGAGCGCAGAGAGTGGCTCAGTGGAAAGAGCACGGGACTGGGAGTCAGAGGTCATGGGTTCGAATCCCGGCTCCGCCACTTGTCGGCCGTGGGACCGTGGGCAAGTCACTTCACTTCTCTGGGCCTCAGTTCCCTCATCTGTAAAATGGGGATCAAGACCGTGAGCCTCACGTGGAACAACCCGATGACCCTGTGTCTCCCCCGGCACTCAGAACGGTGCTCGGCACATAGTAAGCGCTTAACAAATACCAACACCATCATTGTTGTTATTATTATTGTTTTAAGCGCTTGGTAAGCCACGTGGCCCAGTGGAAAGAGCCCAGGCCTGGGAGTCAGAGGACCTGGGTTCTAATCCCCGTTCTGCCGACTGCGTGCTGGGTGACCTTGGGCAAGTCACATAAGTTTTCTGGGCCTCATTTTCCTCATCTGTAAAATGGGGATGAAATCCTACGCCCTCCTACTTAGACTGTGAGCCCTAGATGGGACAGGGACTGTGTAAACGTGGATCTACCCCCGCCACTTAGAACACTGATTGGCACACGACAAGCTTCTGACAAACACCATCCCGACTCCGCCACTTGTCTGCTGTGTGACCTTGGGCGAGTCACTTCACTTCTCTGGGCCTCGGTTCCCTCATCTGTAAAATGGCGATTAAGACTTGGAGCCCCACATGGAACAACCTGATCACCTTCTATCCCCCCCAAGGGCTCAGAACAGTTCTTCGCACATAGTGAGCGCTTAACAAATACCATCATCATTATTATTATATCGTATATTATATATATGATAATAATAATATTTGTGGTGTTTGTTAAGCGTTTACTAGCAGCATGGCATAGCGGATAGAGCCCGGGCCTGGGACTCAGAAGATCACGGGTTCTAATCCAGGCTCCACCACTTGTCTGCTGTGTGACCTCGGGTAAGTCACTTCACTTCCCTGGGCCTCAGTGACCTCATCTGCAAAATGGGGATTGAGACCGTGAGGCCTATGTGGGACGGGGATTGCGTCCAACCCGATTTCCCTGTATTCACCCCAGCGCTTAGCACAGTGCTTGGAACATAGTCAGGGCTTAACAAATACCACAGCTATTATTATTATTAGACCAAGCTCCTCTGCATTCAGCTCCTTCACTGATCCTTCCTTCTGCGTCACTGATGAACTTGGGTCTGTACCCCTTAATAATAATGTTGGTATTTGTAAAGCGCTTACTACGTGCAGAGCACTGTCCTAAGCGCTGGGGTAGATAGAGGGTCATCAGGTCGCCCCCCCCCCGTGAGGCTCACAGTTAATCCCCATTGTCCAGATGAGGGAACTGAGGCCCAGAGAAGTGAAGTGACTCGCCCACAGTCACAGAGCTGACAAGTGGCAGAGCCGGGATTCGAACCCATGACCTCTGACTCCCAAGCCCGGGCTCTTTCAACTGAGCCACGCTTATTTCATTTCAATGTCTGTCTCGCCCCCTTAGACTGTGAACTCCTTGAAGGCAGGGAACATGTCTACCGGCTCCATTTTATGATACTCTCTCAAGAACGTAGCTCAACGCTCTACACCCAGTAAGTGCCCAATAAATACCATTAATTGATCGACAAGCATCCAGCCACCGAAAAGTCGATCTCCTGAAACAGGGGTGGTCAGGGACGCTATCACTTCACTTCTCGGTGCCTCAGTTCCCTCATCTGTAAAATGGGGATGAAGACCGTGAGCCCCACGTGGGACAACCTGATTCCCCTGCGTCTACCGCAGCGCTTAGAACAGTGCTCGGCACATAGTAAGCGCTTAACAGATACCAACATTATTATCATTATTACTTTGTCCTTACTTCAAAAGCCTTTTCTTTTCCTCTCGAGGAATTCGTGGGTTTGATTGAAAGGAGTCAACATGGTCTTTGCGAAAATATATTCAATCAATCAATCAAACGATGATATTCACTACGATAACTATAATGATAAGGATGATGATTGAGCAGCGTGGCTTAGTGGAAAGAGCCCGGGCTTGGGAGTCAGAGGTCGTGGGTTCTAATCCCGACTCCGGCACTTGTCTGTTGTGTGACCTCGGACGAGTCACTTAACTTCTCTGTGCCTCGGTTACCTCATCTGTAAAAATGGGGATTAAAAAATGTGAGCCCCACGTGGGACAACCTGACGACCCCGTATCTCCCCCAGCGCTTAGAACAGTGCTCTGCACATAGTAAGCGCTTAACAAATACCAACATTATCATTATTATTAACCCATCACCAATCTGAGCAAGTATATCATGAAAAGAATTCCTTAAATGTTTTGGAAATGAAATGACGACAAATAATGAAAAATTACAGAGCGGGTCTTACCTTGTCTTACGCCGTCGAGTCGTCTCCGACCCACGGAGGCGCCACGGACACATCTCTCCCAGAAGGCCTCGCCTCCCTCTGCCATCGTTCCGGTAGTGGATCCGGAGAGTTTGCTTGGTCAAAATCCGAAAGCGGTTGACCGTCGCCTCCTTCCGCACGGTCGACTCGAGTCTCCGCCCTCGATTCTCTCCCGTGCCGCCGCTGCCCAGCACGGGGGAGTTACGACTTGTAGCAGATGGACCGCCGCTCGCTAGCTACTGCCCACGAAGCGGTGTGATTGAGTGGAAAGAGCACAGGCTTGGGAGTCAGAGGACGTGGGTTCAAATCCCAGCTCTGCCACTCATCTGCTGTGTGACCTTGGGGAAGCCACTTCACCTCTCTGTGCCTCAGTGACCTCATCTGTACAGTGGGGATTAAGACTGTGAGCCCCACGTGGGACAGGCTGATCACCTTGTATCTAACCCAGTGCTTAGAACAGGTCTCGGCACATAGTAAGCGCCTAACCAATACCATAATTATTAATTATTGTTATTATATGTCTCTGCTTGACTCGCTCTCCTGTAGTCTAGACTGGTAGAGTCCTGGAAAGTCTCTAGGTGAGACCCTGAGAGGGGATATGTGAGCCCCCGTTTAGACCGTGAGCCCATCACTGGGCAGGGATTGTCTCTATCTGCTGCCGAATTGTACATTCCAAGCGCTTAGCACAGTGCTCTGCACATAGAGTAGCAGCGTGGCTCAGTGGAAAGAGCCCGGGCTTGGGAGTCAGAGGTCATGGGTTTGAATCCCGGCTCTGCCACCTGTCAGCTGTGTGACTGTGGGCGAGTCACTTCACTTCTCTGGGCCTCAGTGACCTCATCTGTAAAATGGGGATTAACTGTGAGCCTCACGTGGGACGACCTGATTACGCTGTATCTACCTCAGCGCTTAGGACAGTGCTCTGCACGTAGTAAGCACTTAACAAATGCCAACATTATTATCATCATTAGTAAGCGCTCAATAAATACGAATGAATGAATGAATGAATGAATGAATGAATGATAGGGCCGGTAGAAAATCTTAATCGAAATCTCTTTAAAGTAAGAAGACTTTTTTTCTCTTAGTCTCACGTTATCTTGTATCAGGACTTGGATACTTTCACCCCTCAACCATAGCACTTACATACATAGGTTTAAACTCTGTTGCCTCCTTCTACTTCTCCTTATTAGATCACTAAGAGAAACAACATGGCCTAGTGGAGAGAACACGGGCCTGACGGTCAGAGGGCTTGGGTTCTAATCCGCCTCTTCCATTTGCTTGCTGTGTGACCATGGACAAATCATTTAACTTCTCTCTTCCTCAGTTTCTCCAACTGTAAAATGCTCCTCCCCCTCTCCCTTCCCATCCCCTCAGCACTGTACTCGTCCGCTCAACCGTATATATTTTCATTACCCTATTTATTTTGTTCATGAAATGTACATCGCCTCGATTCTATTTAGTCGCCATCGCTTTTACGAGACGTTCTGCCCCTCGACTCTATTTATCGCCATCGTTCTCGTCTGCCCGTCTCCCCCCGATCGGACCGTGAGCCCGTCAAACGGCAGGGACCGTCTCTATCTGTTGCCGACTTGTTCGTTCCGAGCGCTCGGTACGGTGCTCTGCACATAGTAAGGGCGCAATAAATACTATTGAATGAATGAATGAAAATGGGGATTCGATAGCCGTTCTCGCTCTTACTCAGATTGGGAGCCCCATATGGAGCGGTGATCATACTGAACCCAATTACCTTGTACCTAACCCAGTGCTTAGAACAGTACTTGACTCATAGTATGCTCTTTACGGGCAGTGAATATTTCTGCTCATTTTGTTGCATTGTACTCACCCAAGTGTTTGGAACGGCATTCTGCACATAGTAAGTGCTCAAAAAATACCACTGATTACTTGATTTATCAGTAGTAAGGGCTTATCAGATACCTTAAAAAAATTACGGGGTTGTCTGTTTCTCTACTAGATTTTAAGCTGCCTTTTCTTGCCTTATGCCATCGAGTCATTTCCGACCCGTAGCGACACCGCGGACACGTCTCTCCCAGAACGCCCGGCTCTCCATCTGCAATCCTTCCAGTAGTGGATCCAAAGAGTTTTCTTGGTAAAAATCCAGAAAGTGTTGACCACTGCCTCCTCCTGTACTGTAAACTCAAGTCTCCACCCTCAACTTTCTCCCGGGCCGCTGCTGCCCGGCACGGGGGTGTTTTGACTTGTAGCGGATTGGCCTCCACTCGCTAGCCACTGGCCAAGCTAGGAATGGAACGGACAGGCCTCCGCTTGACTCTCCCTCCCGTAGCCGAGACTGGTAGAGGACCGGAAACTCTCCAGGTGCCACCCTGAGAGGCGATTTAAACTACCATTTTAGTCTAAATAGGAAGGAGAACGGGTATTCAATCTCCATTTTATAGGTGAGGAAACTGATGACCGCAGAAGTCAAGCGACTTGCTTGAGATCACACAGCAAGTAATTGTCAGAGCCGGGATTAGAACACACAGGTCCTCTAACTCCCAGTCCCATGCTCTTTCCACTGCTTTTATTATTATTATTCTTAGCATTTAGAACGGTGCTCGGGGCTTAGAATAGTGTTTGACCCATAGTAAGGGTTAACCCACATTATTATTATTATTGTGATTATCATCATCATCATTATTGCACGCAGACCCCCTTTAACTGAGTCCAGCAGGAAAAGCCACCTTCCGATGAATGAATGGATGGATGAATGAATGAACTCAGGATCAACTGAGTTGAGTTTTATTACAGCCTGAGTGGGAATTGCCCAATGAGGACTTTCTAAAATTACCAGCAGTTTGCTTTAGGAAGCCCCAATTTCACTGCTGTGGCTGCAGATATTTCCAATTCTCCGACCTCTAATCCAATCACAGGTCTGGTCCCGCAAAGACCTAACCTGTTTCTCTTCTAAATTCTCCATAAGGATTTTCAAACCAGGGGAGCAGCAGACCTTAGAGGATCATTCCGACTTCAATGCCCTCCTGTAGGCGCATATGAAATAAAAATAAAAACTTTCAATCATTTGAAACCTCTTCTATGAATTCACCCCCGGAGACCGGGATGGAGCGTCATTTGCTCCATCCCCTTGCAATATTTTCCCCCCCCCACAACTGGATGGCGGTTACAAAAACCAGAAGCCTAGCTGGGAAAGAAATGTTTCCAGTTGGAGCATCTGGTTCCTTGGCAGAGGGTCCCAAAAATTATATAGGAAGCTTTGATGTTCTCGCCGGGTCCCTCAGAGAGGCGATCTGATCATATTACACATGTGTGACCTGATCATATTACACATGTGTGACCTGGACTCTCTCCTTCGCCACAAAAAAGAAAAAAAAACCCAGTAGCAAGTTCATCTCATATGAACAGGACTTCTAACCCCGTCTTCCTCTCTCGGGCCTCCAGACGGTCATCTTAAGGTCTAGAGATGCACTTAATTACGGGGAGGATTCTTTAGAACTGGTAGCGTGGCCTTCCGGAAGCTCTGCTGAGCTGGGCTTCTGTGACTTCTATTCACCTAATGATAGTAACTGTGGTATTTATATATTTATTTACGTTCATGTCCGTCACCCCTCTAGACTGTGAGGCCAAGGTAGGTGGGGAATGTGTCCGCTTGTTGTTGTGTTGTACTCCCCTAAGCACTTAGGATAGGGCTTTGCACACAGTAAGTGCTCAATAAATATGAATGAATGAATGAATGAATGAATGAAGGGCCACCTTCAACCATTCGCTCTCCGATGGCTTCTTCCCCGGTGCTTTCAAATATGCCCATGTCTCCCCTCTCTTAAAAAAAAAACCCCTCCCTGTGAGCCCACTGCTTCCTCCAGTTATCGCCCCATCTCCCTCCCACCTACCATTCCACTCCAAACTCCTTGAGCAAATTGTCTACACTCACATCATCCACTTCCTCTCCTCCGATCCTCTCCCTGACCCGCTCCAATCAGGCTTCCATCCCCTTCATCCCACAGAAATCGCCATCTCAAGGGTCACCAGTGATTTTCTTCTTGCCAAATCCAACGGCCTCTACTTCATCCTAATTCTCCCCGACCTCTCAGATGCCTTTGATACTGTGCAACACCCCCTTCTCCTGGAAACAGTATCCAACCTGGGTTTAACTGACACTGTCCACTCCTGTTTCTCCTCTTATCTCTCTGGCCTCTCATTCTCATCTCTCTCATGGGCTCCTGCTCTGCTTTCCACCCCCTAACTGTGGGAGTCCCTCAAGGTTCAGTTCTGGGTCCCCTTCTAGTCTCTTTTGGCAAAAAAACTTTCAGGCCATGTTTCCCCACTCCTGAAGAACTTCCATGATTGTCCATCAGTCAGCAACTCCTCCCCATTGGCTTTCAAGTATTCAGTCATCTTGCCCCTTCTGCCTCAGATCACTTTGCACATTTCACTCCTCTGATGTTAATCACGATAGTATTCGTTAAACGCTTACTATGTGCCGAGCACTGTTCTAAGCACTGGGATAGATACGAGGTTATCAGGTCGTCGAATGTGGGGCTCACAGTTTTAATCCCCATTTTACAGAAGAGGTAACTGAGGCCCAGGGAAGTTAAGTGACTTGACCAAAGTCACACGGCTGACAAGTGGCAGAGCCGGGATTAGGACCCACGTCCTCTGACTCCCAAGCCCGGGCTCTTTCCACTGAGCCTCGCCGTTAATCTTCTCACTGTACCTCAGTCTCATCTATCTCATCGCGATCCTTTCACCCACTTCCTGCCTCTGGTCCGGAACACCCTCCTTCCTCGTATCCCACAGACAGTTACTCTCCCCCTGCTTCCAATCCTTAGTGAAGGCCCATCTCCTCCAGGAGGCCTTCCCAGACTAAGCTCCCACCCTTTCCTCTTCTCCCACTCCCTTCTGCGTCCCCCTGACTTGCTCCCTTTATTCATCCCCCCTCCCAGCCACACAGCACTTATGTACATAGCTGTCATTTATTTATATTAAAGTCTGTCTCTCCCGCTAGACTGCAAGTTCATCACGGGCAGAGAATGTGTCTTTTTATTGTTATATTGTACTCTTTCTCAATTCATTCAGTCATATTCATTGAGCACTTAGAGCAGAGCTAGAGAAGCAGCGTGGCTCAGTGGAAAGAGCCCGGGCTTGGGAGTCAGAGGTCACGGATTCGAATCCCCGCTCCGCCACTTGTCAGCTGTGTGACTGTGGGCGAGTCACTTCATTTCTCTGGGCCTCAGTTCCCTCATCTGTAAAATGGGGATTAACTGTGAGCCTCACGTGGGGCAACCTGATGACCCTGTATCTACCCCAGCACTTAGAGCAGTGCTCTGCACATAGTAAGTGCTTAACAAATACCGACATTACTACTAAGCACTTAGGAAAGTACAGTAGAACATTAAATAATGACATTCCCCGCCCACAACGAAATCACAGTCTAGAGTGGGGGGAGACAGACATCAAAACAAATAAATAAAAGGACAGATATGTAGATAAGTGGTGTGGGGCTGGGAGAGGAGACGCGCAAAGGGAGCTAGTCAGGGTGATGCAGAAGAGAGTGGGAGATGAGGCAAAGTGGGGCTTAGTCCGGGAAGGCCTCTTGGAGGAGATGGGCCCGCGATAAGGCTTCGAAGCGGGGAAGAATAATTGTCTGTTGGATTGAAGGAGGGAGGACGTTCCAGGACGGAGGCAGAATGCGGGCCGGGGTCAGCAGCAAGACAGATGAGATGGAGGCCCAGAGAGAAGGTTAGCGGCACCAGAGGAGCAGAGTGTGAGGGCTGGGTTGGAGAAGGAGAGAACAGAGCAGAGGTAGGAGGGGGCAAGGAGAGGGGCTAAGTGCTTAATGCAGCGCTTTGCACACAGAAGGCACTCAATAAATACGATTGAATGAATGATCACTTAGTACGGTGATCCGCACATAGTAACCACTCGATAAATACGATCGATTAATTGATATTTGTTAAGTGCATACTACGTGCAATATAAGCACACTGGACACAGTCCAATCACAAATGGTTTGACAGGGAAAAATAAAAATAATAATGATAACTGTGGTATTTACTAAACGCTTACTATGTGCGTTTAGTACCGATCACTATTACTACTACTAATAATAATGTTGGTATTTGTTAAGCGCTTACTATGTGCCGAGCACTGTTCTAAGCGCTGGGGTAGACACAGGGGAATCAGGTTGTCCCACGTGGGGCTCACGATCTTAATCCCCATTTTACAGATGAGGTGACTGAGGCACCGAGAAGTGAAGTGACTTGCCCAGAGTCACACAGCTGACAAGTGGCCGAGCCGGGATTCGAACCCATGACCTCTGACTCCAAAGCCCGTGCTCTTTCCACTGAGCCACGCTGCTTCTCTAATCACCGTACTAAGCAGCAAATCAGATCAGGAGCAGTCCCTGTCCCACATGAGGCTCACAGTCTCCATCCCCATTTTAGAGATGAGGTCACTGAGGCCTAGAGAAGTGAAGTGATTTGTCCAAGGTCACACAGCGGACAAGTGGCGGAACAGGGGTAGACTACGTTAGGGGCTGCGGTTAACCCACCTGTCCAATACACCCCCAAGGGCTGTGAGCAGAGCAGACCGTGCCCCTGAGAAGGTAGATTCCATCTGTTTCAAGAGGCTCGGAAGGTCTGTACCTACAATTCATTCATTCTTCCATTCGATTGTATTTATTGAGCGCTTACTGTGTGCAGAGCACCGTTTTAATCGGTTGGGAAAGTACAATGCAACAATTTACAGTGACATTCCCTACCCACAACGAGCTCACAATCCAGGGCATGGGGAGACAGACATCGATCCAAATTGCGTTGTTCGGACACAGCTCAAGGAGACGCAGGGAGATCCGATTCAGTCTAAAATGATCTACAACCTCTACTCACCTGCCTCACACAGGATGTGGAAGGGAATTGGCTCAGTGGAAAGAGCCTGGGCTTCGGAGTCAGAGGTCGTGGGTTCGACTCCCGGCTCTGCCACTTGTCAGCTGTGTGACCGTGGGCAAGTCACTTAACTTCTCTGTGCCTCAGTTACCTCCTCTGTAAAATGGGGATTAAGCGTGAGTCTCACGTGGGACAACCTGATTCCCCTGTGTCTACCCCAGGGCTTAGAACGGTGCTCTGCACACGGTAAGCGCTTAACCAATACCAACATTATTATTATTAGAACTCAGTTCCCCAGACACCCGGGCCCGTGCTTTATCCACTAGGTCTCTCTGCCTCCTTTGTGCGTGGATAGAAAATTGATGTCAGGAGCTTCATCTGTGAACAACTTTATAGTGCTCTGGACCCAGAGAAAGCTTAACGCTATTTCTACTAATTCTATACGTGTGGCCGACCTTCCTTTTTGAAGATGACGCTTCAGCCAGTGAGATTGTTTTCCAAGTGCAGATGAAGCTGTAAAGACCACTGTGCGGTGGAGAATCTCTCCCGCGTCGTGGGCTTGTAAATATTTGCACTGCTTACCCACTGCTCCGAGTGCACGCTTTACTTCTTCCTCTTGGTGCTACGGATCTCTTGAAGTCTCAGATTTACGGACTGCTTGATGGTAGGCCGATAGGTCTTCCGCAGCCATCCCCCGGCCGTCCACCATGATGCAATGCCATTTGAGGATTTTCTTCATGAAAAAGAATGACGTTTCTTGATGACCGTCATGGCCTCCTGGAAAGAGCAAAGGCCTGGGAATCAGACGGCTTGGGTTCGAAACCCGCTCCGTGTGTGGGCAAGTCGCTTCACTTGAGCAGGGAATATGTCTACCAACTCTGTTGGGTTGTACTCTCCTAAGAGCTTAGCGTATTGCTCAGAACCCTGTCTCTCCCCGCTCCAATCTATTCTTCATTCCGCTGCCCGGCTCATCTTCCTATAGAGACGCTCTGGGCCTGTCACTCCCCTCCTCAAAAACCTCCAGTGGTTGCCTATCGACCTTCACACGAAACAAAAACTCCTCACTCTTGGCTTCAAAGCTCTCCATCCCCTCGCCCCTTCCTACCTCTCCTCCCTTCTCTCTTTCCACCGCCCACCCCGCACGCTCCGCTCCTCCGCCGCCCGCCTCCTCGCCGTCCCCCGTCCTCGCCCGTCCGGCCGTCGACCCCTGGCCCACGTCCTCCCGCCGTCCCGGAACGCCCTCCTTCCTCACGTCCTCCAAACTAACTCTCTTCCCCTCTTCAAAGCCCTACTGAGAGCTCACCTCCTCCAGGAGGCCTTCCCAGACGGAACCTGCTCTCAGTGTTACCTTTCACAGTCTAGTCAATGAGGAGGCACCTTGTACTAACGGATGTCTAGAGAAGCAGCATGGCGTAGTGGCTAGAACCCGGGCCTGGGAGTCAGAAGGTCATGGGGCTCTAATCCCGCTCCACCCCTCGCCTGCTGTGTGACCTTGGGCAAGACACTTCACTTCTCTGTGCCTCGGTGACCTCATCTGTAAAATGGGGATCGAGTCTGTGAGCCCCAAGGGGGGCGGGGGCCTGGGTCCAACCCGATTAGCTTGTATCCACCCCAGTGCTTAGTACGGTGCCTGGAACATAGTAAGCGCTTAACAAATACCATTATTAATATTATTATTACTATATACTACCCGAGGCCACACAGTGCAAGCTTTTGGTGATGAATTTTTTTACCAAACGTATATTTATAAGGTCTCCGCCGCTACCTCCGTGCCCACATGTTTCCCTTGGCAAAAGAAGCCGGTCACCAACGCAGTCAGTTTTGGTAACAATCGTTCATTGACGGGCTTTTCCCCCTGAAGTGGGTACATTCAGAGCATTAATCCACGATATTACGACCTTTTGCATCATCATAGCTGTAAAAACGCCAGTAGGAGTTGCAACAAATTACTGTAGGCAACTGCCGAGTTGTCGGGAACACCTGGGTTGGCTTGAAATCTAACAACCAGAAGTGTGGCGTTACCAGATGTTTCTGGAACAATTTATGCATCTATGGAAAATGTACGGCCCCGCTAAAGCAGTGGAAACATCTGCTTCATGAAGACATGAGTGAATTAATTAATGAGGATGTATTTGAGGAAAAATATATTAAGATTAGCATGGCCGTTCATGACAATCTTGAATTGAAGCTGCAAATTCTTTTTAAAATGCGGGACACGTATTAAACGCAAGTCTGTACAAACCACGCAGACACGAGCAAATGAATACTATTGCTTCGTTTTTTACCGTGATGAGCGAAGAGAGAGAACTCTTGAAAGTGTACGTTTATATTCAGCATTAAAAGTCTACGAATGTATCTTCAATTTCTTATGCTCCTTTCTACTCCTAATGCTTTGCTGAGTTTGCTTTATTCCTATTGTATCGTGGCTCAGTGGCAAGAGCCCGGGCTTGGGAGTCAGAGGTCAAGAGTTCGAATGCCGGCTCTGCCACTTGTCAGCTGTGTGACTGTGGGCGAGTCACTTAACTTCTCTGTGCCTCAGTTCCCTCATCTGTAAAAGGGGGATGAAGACTTGTGAGCCTCATGTGGGACAACCTGATCCCCCTGTATCTCCCCCAGCGCTTAGAACAGTGCTCTGCACATAGTAAGCGCTTAACATATACCAACGTTATTAATGTTAAAGGCCTTCATTTTTTCCAGGATTAGCATCATGCTTATAATTCATTCTGGAGATTTTTAGCAGTCCTTTGAATTATAATAAAGTTAGCTTACCTTTTAGAAAAAGAAATATACCAGAACAGCCATTTTTCATGACTTTACCGATGAAACTGAAAAACTAAATCAATCTATGCCCTGCGCTAAAAAAGACATTCCCTGAACACTCGTCTGTTTAGGTAATACTCATTTCTAATTTCATTACTTTTCACAATCCCCTAAAATTATAATTCACTAAAGTGTCATTCCCCTCTCAGGGTCGCACTTGGAGAGTTTCCGTACTCTACCAGTCTCGCCTACGGGAGGGAGAGTCAAGCGAGGCCTGTCCATTCCGTTCCCGGCTTGTTCAGTGGCTAGCGAGCGGCAGGCCGTCTGCTACGAGTCAAAACTCCCCCGTGCTGGGCAGCGGCGGCAAGGGAGAGATTCGAGGGCGGAGACTCGAGTTGACTGCGCGGAAGGCGGCGACGGTCAACCGCTTCCGGATTTTTACCATGAAAACTCTGTAGGATCCACTACCGGAACGATTGCAGATGGGAAGTGGGGCACTTGGGGAGAGATGTGTCCTTGGTGTCGCTATGGGTCGGAAACGACTCGATGGCCTAAGACAGAAAGTGTCATTACAACAGAGTAAATTCTGCCCCGATTATCTTGAAGGAAAACTAGGCATTACGATTCATTCGATCGTATTTATTGAGCCCTTACTGTGTGCAGAGCACTGTACTAAGCGTTTGATCTATCAACCTTACTTTGCCCTCCCATTGAAAGAGAATGACACGACTGAGAATATATTTTCCTGAAGCTAGGGAACCACAAGAATTGATGATTTAAATATTTGAAACAATATTACAAAAATATTCAATTGTTTGAGAATATAATTTAGAGAAAATGGTTTTAAAATTTTGCAATTGCTAGAATTTGATGAAATCCAGGATTATCTGATAGGGAGAGGGGCCCTAAATAAACCCTCCTTTTAAAAATTTTGAAATATAGAATTTCCAAAACTGTGAAGTCTTTGGAAATGCATTTCTTATATTCAGCGGATTGATTTTTGTCGTCGTTTTACAATATCCTTGACTCAGTAGTACTTATTGAAAGCTAACCGTATTTAGCCCTTGTGGGATAATACCATAGTGACTTGGGTTGGCTTTGGAGAGTTTACAGTCTACTGAGGGAGACAGACAGAGAAACAGATTTCAAGGAGGAGGAAACGATGACATATAGAAGTGTATACTTAAGGGCAATAGGGCCTTGTGAATATCCAAGTGTGTGGGTGACGCGGAAGTGCTGTGGGTGGGATGGTGGGATGGAAGAGGACAGATAAATGAAGGAAAGACCCTTGAAGGGGTTGCCGTTTGTAAATTATAAACTCCTTGTGGACTTGGGACGTATCAACTAACTCCATTGTATTGTACTTTCAGAAGCACATAACAAGCGCTCCATAAATAGTCTTGATGGATCGATTGATTTTTCACCAGAGATCAGAGACTATTATCATTATTAAAATCATTAAGTGTGGTCGAGTTGTTTCCAATTCCTAGCGACTCCATGGATGTGCTTTCTCCAGAATGTCCTGTCCTCTGCCAGAATCCGCAAACTTTCTAATGGTTCTTCCCTCATCACTGTTACGATCTCTATCCGACTAGCCGTCGGCCTGCCTCGTCCACGTTTTCCCTGGACTTTTCCTAGCATTAGTGTCTTCTCCAGAGAATCAGTCCTCCTCATTATGTGTCCAAAATACGTTCACCTAAGTCGAGTCATTTGACCTTCCAAAGACCGCTTGTGTTTAATTTGCTCCAAAATCCATTTGTTTGTTTTTCGGGCAGTCCACGGTAATAGCAAAAACTTTCTCCTACACCACACTTCAGAAGAATGGATGCTCTTTCTACCCTGTTTTTTCACTGTACGGCTTTCGAATCCGTAGATTGCAACTGTAAACACCACAGAGTTGACAGTTTATATTTTTGTGTCAATTGTTGCTGCAAAATCAACCTTTTCTCTAACAGCGACAGAACCGAAGTGCCGGAATCAAACCCCCGGTGTAGCGTGAAAAAATAGCTTTAGATGAAAGCTTTGAGGATTTTACGCTCGACTGTCTGGTGTTTTATTTAACGCCCTCCCGCCCCACCCGGCCCCTCGGTGACGTTCCCTCAGTTCCACGGCGGTTCTGTTTCTTCTCCCCTTCCCACCTGGGTTAGTCCACCTCATCCTTCTCACATCTGGAGAATGTTTCTGGCAGCCACACCGCCTGAAGTGCTGGATGGCACCGAACGGAGGCATTTCTGAGAAGCGGCGTGGTCTAGTGGAAAGAGCGAGGGCCTGGGAGTCAGAAGATCCGAGTTCTAATCCTGCCTCTACCACTGGGTGACCTTGGCAAGTCACTCAAATTCTCTGTGCCTCAGTTTCCTCACCTCTCAAATGGGGAAAAGAGTATAAAACTAAATCTTACTCCCTTCTACTTACAACTGTGAGCTCCATGTGGGACAGGGACCGTGTCCAACCTGATTAACTTGTATCTACCCCAGGGCATCGAACAGTGTTGGACACATAGCAAACATTTAACGGATACCATAATAATAAAAGTTATAATAATGGAAACAATCTCTGCAGTAGTTGAGAGGGATAAAGAGGTAAAGGGACAGGAAGTGGGGTAAACAGGGGTATTCTGTGGCAACAAAGCCTTGGAGAAACTATACCTTGTGTGAGGAGTCTTAGTAATTTCAGCGACACTCTTCAAAGGCACTCTAGAGAAGCAGCACGGCCTAGTGGAAAGAACATGGGCCTGGGAGTCAGAGGTCGTGGGTTCTAATCCCGGCTCTGCCACATGTGTGCTGTGTAACCTGGGGTAAGTCACTTAACTTCTCTGTGCCTCAGTTACCTCATCTGTAAAAGGGGGATCAAGACTGCGAGCCCTGTGAGGGACATGGACTGTGTCCAAACTGATTACCTTGTAACTCCCCCAGCACTTAGAACAGTGCGTGGCACTTAGTAGGCGCTTAACAAATACCACAATTAATATTATTATTATTACTGCTCAGCTTAGTCCCATCGGGACGTAGGAAATTGAGAGAACATATGATTTAACTTCTAATGTCAAGGGCTGAGATGAGTTTTGGTGTTCACAAAATTAACCTCCAAGTATCTTCAAATCGCCACCCTATGTGGGTGGTAGCTTCGGGAGGGAACATGACACGACGCAAGGGTCCAAAATGGCCATTCCCCTTAGGTGAAGCAGCGTGGCCTTGTGGATAGCGCACGGACTGGGAGTCAGAAAGACCTGGGTTCTAATCCCAGCTCTGCCACATGTCTGCTGTGTGACCTTGGACAAGTCACTTCACTTCTCTGAGACTCAGTGACGTCATCTATAAAAGGGTGTGACTGTGGGCAAGTCACTTCACTTCTCTGTGCCTCAGTTACCTCATCTGTAAAATGGGGATTAACTGTGAGCCTCACGTGGTTCGACCTGATTACCCTGTATCTACCCCAGCGCTTAGAACAGTGCTCTGCACATAGTCAGCGCTTAACAAATACCAACATTATTATTATTATTACTGCAAGCCCTATGTGGGACAGGGACTGTGTCCATCCCGATTATCTTGTATCTCCTCCAGCTTTTAGAACAGTGCCTGGAACCTGTTCCAATGGGTTCGAATCCCAGCGCTGCCATTTGTCAGCTGGGTGACTGTGGACAAGTCACTTCACTTCTCGGTGCCTCAGTTACCTCATCTGTAAAATGGGGATTGACTGTGAGCCTCACGTGGGACAACCTGATCCCCCTGTATCTAGCCCAGCGCTTAGAACAGTGCTCTGTACATAGTAGGCGCTTAACAAATACCAACATTATTATTATAACCTAGTAAGTCCTTAACAAATACCAGAAGTAATTATTATTAGGTGACCTGATAATGTCAGATGGTGTGGGCTGTGTAATGGAATAGCATTACCCCACCCAAAAACCTAGAAGCAGAGACTTGTATTTCAGGAGACAGTGTGAAGGAGGAGAGGGGAGGGAGACTCACTCAACAAGGGAACCAAGATGGCTGCCGGGCATGAGCGACGCCAGAGGGGCGACAGCAAGGACTGGGGGTGCTTGGTGGCCAGCTTGGCGAGGGCTCCGGGAGGGCCCCATTTTGTCCCTCCCAAGAGATGGCTTCCGTGAATAATAATAATAATAATAATAATAATAACGATGGCATTTGTTGAGCGCTTATTATGTGCCAAGCACCGTTCTCAGCACTGGAATGCGTCAGCATAGGCCCCACCACCCCTGCCATTTGCCACCCTGAGGTGACCGCTGTCTATGTTTACTGTCTAAACCCACTCCTCACTACTATGTTCGAAAGAAACTTCCTGAGCGCAATTCGGTTGGCGCCTTTTAAACTTTTTCTTTGGACATTTTTATTGCTCTCCTTAAACGGAAGAAGTAATGACAAAGGATATTAAGCGGCAAAAAAAGCTGACCTAAATATATAAAATAAAGGAAAAGCATGTTTGGGGTTAGAACTCAGTCAGTCATTAACCCCTCTTTAGTATTTAAGGTATTATATTTATGATACACTGGACCACTGCGACTCTTAGTCTACCGATTCTTTTCAGCAGCAAGGAAGAAATTGGCAAGTGCCCCTGGTCATATGTAAATCTCTTATTCATTCAATAGTATTTATTGAGCGCTTACTATGTGCAGAGCACTGTACTAAGTGCTTGAAATGGACAATTCGGCAACAGACAGAGACAATCCCTGCCCAATGACGGGCTCACCGTCTAAACGGGGGAGACAGCAAAGCAAAAGAGAAAAAGCAAGACAAAACATCATCAAGATAAATAGGATCACGGAGATATGCACCCCATTAACAAAATAAATAGGGTAATAAATAAAATATACAAATATGCACAGTGCTGAGGGGAGGGGAAGGGGGAAAAGCAGAGGGCGGTGGGGAAGGGGAGGGGAGGAGGAGCAGAGGGAAAGGAGGGGCTTATGTCTGACTGCCTTTCACTGTCTTCGTTAGGGACCGTAAGGACCAGGATCTTTGACTTTCTGAGGTCTACAGTTTCTCAACTCCGAAGAAAATCCTTGAACCCTCACATGCGCAGAAGAAGAAATCCCGCATTCTTTGACATGAAGTGGCCATGCTAGCAAAAGCAACAAGAGATCCTCTATTAAACTGAAAGACTCAGGATTAGATTCCAGGTCTTCTCCTCTCATGCCCTACCTCTTGCCTGGGACTCCCTCTCCCTTCATGGCAGCACGGCCTAGTGGCTAGAGCCCGGGCCTGGGAGTCCTAAGGTCATGGGTTCTAATCCCGCCCCGTCACTTGTCTGTTGTGTGACCTTGGGAAAGTCCCTTTGCTTCTCTGGGCCTCAGTTGATAAAGTGGGGATTGAGATTGTGAGCCCCACATGAAACAGGGACTGTGTCCAACCGGATCTGCTTGTATCTACTCCACCACTTAGTACAGTTCCTGGCACATAGTAAGTGCTTAAAAAAATACTATCATTATTATTTTTATAATTATTATATCCAAGGGACCACCACTCTCCTCATCTAAAAAGCCCACTACTAAATCGCATTTGCTCCGGGAGGCCTTCTCTGACTAACTGCTCATCTTCTGCCCTATTCCCTGCCTTCTTCTGGATTACCTATGGATGTAATGATAGTGATAATAATAATAACTGTATCTGTTCATGCTTCCTATGTACCAGGCACTATACTAAGCGCTGGGGTAGATACAAGGCATTTGGGGTGGGCACAGTCCCTGTACCACATTGGGCTCACAGTTTTCATCCCCATTTTCCAGATGAGGCAACTGAGGCACAGAGAATTGAGGTGACTTGCCCAAGGTCACCCGGCAGACAAGTGGCAGACCCAGGGATTAGAACCCAGGACCTTCTGACTCCCGGGCCAGTGCTCTATCCACCAGACGACGCTACTTAAGTTTGTGCTCCCTAAGTATTTTGACACTCACCACCCTCTCCCCACAACCTCCAGAGTTCTTATAGATATATGCCTACACTTTGTTGCTCCTCCATTTACAATTTATTTTAATGTCTCTCTCCCCCACCAAGGAATCATATCTACATCCTACACTGTACTTTCCCAGGCTCTTAAAGTTACTGGTAGAAAACACTTAAGACCATTCAGACCTGAGGAAAATCAATCAATCGATCGTATTGACTGAGCGCTTACGGTGTGTTCAGCCTGTACTAACAGCTTGGGAGAGAATGATATGGCAATACAACAGAGTGGATACACATCCCTGCCCACAAGGAGCTTACAGTCTAGAAGGGGAGACGCACGTTAATATTCATAAATAAATTACAGATATGTCCATAAAAACCACGGGGCTGAGGCGAGGCGGTGTTTTAAGGGAGCAAATCGGGGCAAAGCAGAAGGGAGTGGGAGACAAGGAGAGGAGGGCTTAGCCAGGGAAGGCCTCTCGGAGGAGATGGGCTTTCAATAAGCCTTTGAAGGAGAGTGATTGTCAGATATGAAGAGGGAGGGCGGTCCAGGCCACAGACAGAACTTGAGGGAGAGGTCGGTGGACAGAAAGAGGAGGTGGAGATACAGGGAGCACGCTGTGAATTGTGAGGAAAAAGTCACTGGAGCTCAACGTTCCCAATCTCCCCGTGCTTAGGCACCTTTGGAAGCTGCATGGACTCTTTCAGGCCACTAAGGGAATCGATGGCTTTTCTTCCGCAGAGTCCTTCATGCAGCTGGTTATCTGTAAGAACTGACTCTACTTCTAACCAAGGCCCAGCCTAGACGTTGGGAGAATCTGCCCCGGGTGAGCCACCTATTCCTAGAAGAATTTGCACTCCACAACCAGAGGATGTTTCTCTAGCTAATGATAATAATTACTGTGGCATCTGTTAAGCAGCTACTACTAGCCAAGCGTCACTCTAAGCACTGGGGTAAATACAAAATGCTCAGGTCGGACCCAATCCCTGCTCCACACTGGAACTCACTGTCTAAGGGGGACGGAGAACGGATAGTAAATCCTCATTGTACAGATGAGGAGACTGAGGCCCAGAGAAGTTAAGTCACTAATCCAAGATCCCCAGAGCAGGTAAATTACAGAGCGGTCCCCTGACTTCCTCCCCCTCATGGTGGCACCTGGAGAGTTTCCAGGACTCTACCGGTCTTGACTATGAGAGGTAGAGTCAACCAGAAGCATATCCCTGATTTTCTATTTATTGCTACTGTTCTTGTCTGTCCGTCTCCCCCGATTAGACTGTAAGCCTGTCAAAGCGCAGGGACTGTCTCTAGCTGTTGCCGATTTGTACATTCCAAGCGCTTAGTACAGTGCTCTGCACATAGTAAGCGCTCAATAAATATTATTGAATATAAATACTATTGAATATCCATTCCATTCCTAGCTTGAGCAGTGGCTAGCGAGCAGCAGGCCGTCTGCTACGAGTCAAAACTCCCCCGTGCTGGGCAGCGGCGGCACGGGAGAGAGTCGAGGGCGGAGACTCGAGTTGACTGCGTGGAAGGTGGCAATGGTCAACCACTTCTGGATTTTTACCAAGAAAATTCTCCGGATCCACTACTGGAATGATGGCAGATGGAGATCGGGGCTTTCTGGGAGAGACGTGTCTGTGGCGCCGCTATGGGTCGGAGACGACTCGACGGTATAAGACAGGACCCCATAAGGCAGGACCCCTGTCTTTTGAGCTCATGCTGTTTCCACTGGGCAACGTTGTTTCTCCTCACTCCCTTTCCCTCCCAATTTTTAGAACTGCTTCTCCCTCTCTCATTCACACCTGGAAGTCGGGCCAGGTTTCTCTATGGTCCGGCATTTGCCCAACAAGCAGGAATGCTGGAGGGAAATTTTAGGGATATAAGATGGTTCGATCATAACGTCGGACGGATGAAGACTGACAGGGGTTATCACATGGTTATATTGTACTCCCGCAAGTATTTAGTAATAATAAGAACGGTATTCGTTAAGTGCTTACTATGTGCCAAGCACAGTTCTAAACACTGGGGTATTCATTCATTCATTCAATAGTATTTATTGAGCGCTTACTATGTGCAGAGCACTGTACTAAGCGCTTGGGATGAACAAGTCGGCAACAGATAGAGACGGTCCCTGCCGTTTGACGGGCTTACGGTCTAATCGGGGGAGACGGACAGACGAGAACGATGGCACTAAACAGCGTCGAGGGGAAGAACATCTCGTAAAAACCGATGGCGACTAAATAGAATCGAGGCGATGTACAATTCATTAACAAAATAAATAGGGTAACGAAAATATATACAGTCGAGCGGACGAGTACGGTGCCGTGGGGATGGGAAGGGAGAGGTGGAGGAGCAGAGGGAAAGGGGGAAAATGAGGCTTTAGCTGCGGAGAGGTAAAGGGGGGATGGCAGAGGGAGTAGAGGGGGAAGAGGAGCTCAGTCTGGGAAGGCCTCTTGGACGAGGTGATTTTTAAGTAAGGTTTTGAAGAGGGAAAGAGAATCAGTTTGGCGGAGGTGAGGAGGGAGGGCGTTCCGGGACCGCGGGAGGACGTGACCCGGGGGTCGACGGCGGGATAGGCGAGACCGAGGGACGGCGAGGAGGCGGGCGGCAGAGGAGCGGAGCGTGCGGGGTGGGCGGTAGAAAGAGAGAAGGGAGGAGAGGTAGGAAGGGGCAAGGTGACGGAGAGCCTCGAAGCCTAGAGTGAGGAGTTTTTGTTTGGAGCGGAGGTCGACAGGCAACCACTGGAGTTGTTTAAGAAGGGGAGTGACATGCCCAGATCGTTTCTGCAGGAAGATGAGCCGGGCAGCGGAGTGAAGAATAGACCGGAGCGGGGCGAGAGAGGAGGAAGGGAGGTCCGAGAGAAGGCTGACACGGTAGTCTAGCCGGGATATAACGAGAGCCCGTAATAGTAAGGTAGCCGTCTGGGTGGAGAGGAAAGGGCGGATCTTGGCGATATTGTAGAGGTGAAACCGGCAGGTCTCGGTAACGGATAGGATGTGTGGGGTGAACGAGAGGGACGAGTCAAGGATGACACCGAGATTGCGGGCCTGCGGGACGGGAAGGATGGTCGTGCCATCCACGGTGATGGAGAAGTCTGGGAGCGGACCGGGCTTGGGAGGGAAGATGAGGAGCTCAGTCTCGCTCATGTTGAGTTTTAGGTGGCGGGCCGACATCCAAGTGGAGACGTCCCGGAGGCGGGAGGAGATGCGAGCCCGAAGGGAGGGGGAGAGGACAGGGGCGGAGATGTAGATCCGCGTGTCATCTGCGTAGAGATGGTAGTCAAAGCCGTGAGAGCGGATGAGTTCACCGAGGGAGTGAGTGTAAATGGAGAACGGAAGAGGGCCGAGAACTGACCCTCGAGGAACTCCAACAGTTAAAGGATGGGAGGGGGAGGAGGCTCCAGCGTAGGAGACCGAGAATGATCGGCCAGAGAGGTAAGAGGATAACCGGGAGAGGACGGAGTCCGTGAAGCCAAGGTGAGATAAGGTATGGAGGAGGAGGGGACGGTCGACAGTGTCAAAGGCAGCAGAGAGGTCAAGGAGGATCAGAATGGAGTAGGAGCCATCGGATTTGGCAAGAAGGAGGTCACGGGTGACCTTAGAGAGAGCAGTCTCGGTAGAGTGGAGGGGACGGAAGCCAGATCGGAGGGGGTCTAGGAGAGAATGGGAGTTAAGGAATTCTAGGCATCGATCGTAGACGACTCGTTCTAAGATTTTGGAAAGGAAGGGTAGTAGGGAGATAGGACGATAACTGGAGGGGGAAGTGGGGTCAAGAGCGGGTTTTTTTAGGATGGGGGAGACGTGGGCGTGTTTGAAGGCAGAGGGGAAGGAGCCCTTGGAGATTGAGTGGTTAAAAATAGAAGTTAAGGAAGGGAGGAGGGCAGGGGCGACGGTTTTAAGAAGGTGAGAGGGAATGGGGTCCGAGGCGCAGGTGGAGGGGGTGGCACTTGCGAGGAGGGAGGAGATCTCCTCTGAGGATACTGCAGGGAAGGATGGGAAAGTAGGGGAGGGGGTCGTTGGGGGGGAGGGGAGAGGCGGAGGGGTGACTTTGGGGAGCTCAGACCTGATCGTGTTGATTTTCGTGAGGAAATAGGTGGCCAGATCATTAGGGGTGAGAGATGGGGGAGGGGGAGGAACAGGGGGCCTAAGGAGAGAGTTAAAGGTCCGGAACAATCGGCGGGGGTGACGGGCATGGGTGTCGATGAGGGAGGAGAAGAAGCTTTGCCTGGCGGAGGAGAGGGCAGAGTTAAGGCAGGAAAGGATAAATTTGAAGTGTGTGAGGTCGGCTCGGTGCTTGGACTTTCGCCAGCGGCGCTCGGCGGCTCGAGCATAGGAGCGTAGGAGGCGGACGGAGGAGGTGATCCGGGGCCGTGGGTTAGTGGCGCGAGAGCGGCGGAGGGAAAGGGGGGCGAGAGAGTCGAGATGAGTAGAGAGGGTGGAGTCGAGAGCGGAGACCCGCTCGTCGAGAGTGGGAAGAGAGGACAGGGCGGCAAGGTGAGGCGAGATGCTATTGGAAAGACGGATGGGATCGAGAGAGCGGAGGTCTCTGTGGGGCAGTAGCGAAGATTTGCAGGGGGAGGGAGTGTGAGAGATGAGGCAGGTGAGAAGGTTATGGTCCGAGAGAGGGATTTCAGAGTCGGTTAGTGAGGAGATAGTGCAGCGGTAGGAGATGACGAGATCGAGGGTGTGACCGAGTCGGTGAGTGGGCGCGGTATGGTGGAGGAGGAGGTCGGCAGAGTCGAGGAGGGATAGCGGGCGGGCGGCAGAGGAGTCGTCGGGTACATCCGTATGGATGTTGAAGTCTCCGAGGATCAGAGCGGGCAGAGAGAAGGAGAGGAGGAAGGTGAGAAAGGGGTCAAGGTGGTCGAAGAAGTCGGAGGTGGGACCGGGAGGGCGGTAGATGACGGCGACAAGTAACTGGAGGGGGTGGTAGAGGCGAACGATATGGGCTTCGAAGGAGGGGAAGGAGAGAGAGGGGGGAGGAGGGATAGTGCGGAAGCGGCATCGGGGCGAGAGGAGGAAGCCGACGCCTCCTCCCTTACCGGTGAGTCTGGGGGAGTGGGAGAAGGAGAGGCCTCCGCCGGAGAGAGCGGCGGCGGAGACCGTGTCTTCGGGAGAGAGCCACGTTTCCGAAAGGGCGAGGAGGAGGAGAGAGCGGGAGAGGAAAAGGTCACGGATGAAAGGTAGCTTGCCTGTAATAGAGCGGGGGTTCCAGAGGCCACACTTGAAAGTAGCTGTGGGTGCAAGGGGAGGAGGGGGGGAAGGGCGGGGGGAGGGGAGGGTTTGGATGGGAAGGAGGTGGCGGGGCCCTGGACGAGGAGAGGGGGATGAGGGGTGGCGGTGGGACGAGAGGACTGGGATGGGGCATGGGTGGGGAAGAGAGAAGGGGGGAGGGGGTGAAGAGGGGGTTTGGTGGGGGGAAGAGTAGGGGGAGGGGGAAGAGGGGTAGCGCTGGTAAAGTGGGGTTCTAGGGCGGGAGAGAGGATGGGGGGAGGAGACAGAGGAGAGAGCGGGAAAGAGCTGAGCGAGAGAGGGGAAGGGGAAGGGGAAGGGGAGGATAGGAAGGGGCGGGAGGGGGGAGGGGGGGAGGAGGGACATGGCGAGGCCAGAGAGGTGGGTGGCAGCACTGACAACAATAAACAGTAATAAACGAAATCGGTAATATAGCAACATGATACAATATGATGCAATACAGTGGTGCTAATATAGCAACATGATACAGTATGATACAATATAGTCGTGTTAATAAAAGGGGTGATGACCAGGGTCGGGGGTAGACTCGATTAAGGGGCGACCTGATCAGATTCAAAATCTGACGACAATAAACAATAAAAAGCGAGATCGCAAATATAGCAACATGCTACAGTAAGGCACACTACAATAGTGTTAATAAGCGGGCGATGACCAGGGTCGGGGGACGAGCCGACCCTACCCGATCAGACTCAAAGTCAAGCGGCCAGCGGCCGAGAGAGTCCCAGAGCTCATGACCAAATAACCCTGTGGCGGCGGGGGGGCCCTGAGGTTGTCCGGGGTGCGTGGCGGCCGTGGGCGGCGGCTAAGGTAAGGTAACATGGTGAGAACAAGGACGTCGTCGCCCGGGGAGGGGGCGGGAGAGATGAATCACCTCAAGAGGGAAGAGGGAGTGAGGCCTTCCCAAAATGGCCACCTCGGGCGGAGTGGGGGAGCGGTTGGGGAGCACAATGTTGGGGTAGATACAAGCTTATAAGGTTGTCCCACGTGGGGCTCACAGTCTTAATCCCCATTTTACCGGGAACTGAGGCACAGAGAAGTGAAGTGACTTGGCCAAAGTCACACAGCCGACAAGTGGCGGAGCCGGGATTAAACCCACGATCTCTGACTCCCAAGCCCGGGCTCTTGCCACTAAGCCACGCTACTTCTCGCCCACATTAAGGGCTCGATAAATACAACGGATTGATTGTTTGGTACCTCCAAGCACCTTCTTGTCTTTGTGAGAGAAAGAACACCGGAATGGCGGAAGACCGTATTATGCACCCTGTAAGCCCTTGCTATTCACCCCCACGGTACGTCTGTATAGATCCATAATTCATTTTAATAACTTTCTTCCCCGTTAGACTGTAAGCTCCTTGTGGGCAGGGAACATGGCTACCAACTCTGCCGTACTGTCCTTTCCAATGCTCTGCACAAAGAAAGTGCTCAATAAACACCACTGATTGATCGATTGACCCCGAGATCGGTCAGTCCACGTTTCCAACGTGGACTTCAGAAAGCCAAGTGACTCGATTTAGATTAACATATTTTGGACACATCATCAGGAGGGCTGATTCTCTGGTGAAGACACCAATACTACGAAAAGTCCAAGGAAAATGAGGAAGAGGCCAACCGGCAGCTAGGTGGACAGAAACCGCGACAGTGATACCGGAAGAGCTGTTAGCGAGGTTACGGATTAGGGCCGAGGGCAGGACGTTCCGGGGAAAATAGGTCCATAGAGTCAGCGTGGATCGGAAACCACTCGATGGCATTTGAGATCGGGGTAAATGTCTTCGGTGGTAGTTTTAGCAGGCACTACTCCCCCTCTGGTTGTCACCACTGGTCGACCGATCGATTGATTGGTTAGCAGTCACGGCATCGTGGCTCCACCCACCCTCATCTCCATCCCGCTTTTAGTTCCCGGAGAATTCCAGAGTTGGGATGGAGTTTTGCTCCTTTATTCTGTATTTTTTGGAGGGAGAGGTTCAGGATACTACCTAATGCCCGGTAGGCAATCAAATACCACTGATTTAATGAATGATCCAAAGACGAGAAAGAAATGACAGCATCTTGACCTCCAATCCTTCAAGAATTCACGTGCCCTTAATACACTCAGCTCTTCAGACCTCGCGAGCCGGAGAACTGAAGCAATTCCCCAGTGTTTTTCAGAAGTTCTCTTTTTCTACTGAAAACGTGATTCCTCCCCTACAGAAGCATTGTAAAGAGAACATATACCTCAAGTGACTCCATGCAGAAGGGCACAGTGAAATTTGAACGGGCTGAAGGAAAAATGTTTCCACTTCCACCGGACATTAAAGGATTTGGGCATCTTTTCATATTTTTCCTCTTTAGTACTGTAATCGGAAACATCTGTGATGAATTAGTATAAATTAGATGCATTACAACAACGAATGAAAGAGTTTGTAATGAATATGACACGAAATATCCATCAGTTGTCTGTTCTTCTCTTGTCAGGAAAGATGGCCAGGTTGGTAGACCACGAATTCCAAGCTGGACTGCATGGCTTGGCCCCAAACATTCCGCTTAGCTTCCCATCCCTTTCATGTCCTTTGTCTGCTTAAAAATCGATCAGTCGATCGATCGCATTTATGGAGTGCTTCCTGTGTGCAGGGCACTGTACTGAACGCTTGGGAGAGTATGCCACAAGAATATGACAAGCACATTCGTGTCAGGATCTTAACCGTTGCAAAAAAACCCACGAATCTTACGTAGACTTAAGTTGAAAAAAATCATTTAAAAACAAATGTGAAATGAAGGTGGATGTTTAGGCATGGCTGAGTCTATCGATTTATTCCCTGTCAAAATGTGTGTTGCCATGGAATCCTGGTCAGCGACTGGATAGTTACGGGCAAAGTATCTGAATGCTACAAATCCCCTTTGGCTTGAATTATGTGCGCTATCAGGAAGGGCTGGTCAAATACTAGATAATTGCTGGCAAAATCCGTGGATACTACAATTATTCTTTGGCCTCAGTTCCCCCACAGTTTTCATTTAGGATTCACTGGACATCTTCAGAAGGATCCTCTGTTCAGCCCCACTGCACCAAAGATTCATTCATTCATTCAATCGTATTTATTGAGCGCTTACCGTGTGCAGAGCACTGTACTAAGCCCTTGAAAAGTACAATTCAGCAATAAAGAGAGACAATCCCATCCGAGATGTCCAGCGAAACTGGATGAAGCAAATATGGATCAAAGCGGTTCTCAGAGAAATGAGCCACGTGCAGTACATATCAAAAATATAAAACTTTGACACCTACAACTGGTTGCAAAGAATACAAACATGAACACACGCACAAGCACTGGGGTAAATACAACATACTTGGATTGGAGGCAGTCTCTATCCCACACGGGGCTCCCGGTCTTAATCTCCATTTTACAGACGAGGGAAGCTAAGTGATTTGCCCAACGTCACACGGCGGACAAGTGGCGGACCGGGGATTAGAACCCATGACCTTCTGACTTCCAAACTTATGATCTATCCACTAGGCCATGCTGTTTCCCTCCAGGACAAGAGGTAGTAAGTGTATTTCAGCTCAGACACCCTCCGGCTCACTTCCAAACTGGCACCGGGAGTCAAGTGGTAGATTTCCCCCTCAGTTAGACCATGGCAAACAACTCATTTTATTGAAGGCCCATCTCCTCCAAGAGGCCTTCCCTGCCTAAACTTTCATTTCTTTTTCTTCAACTCCCTTCTGCATCACCCTGACTTGCTCCCTTTAACATTTCCCTTCCCAAACCCAAAGCACTAATGCCTGTCTATAACTGTCATTTATTTATTTCTATTAATGCCTGTCTCCCCATCCAGCCTGTAAGCTCCCTGTGGACAGGGAATGTGTCTGTCCTATTATTATATCGTACTCTTCCGAGCGCTTAGTACAGTGTTCTGCATTCAGTAAGTGCTCAGTGAATATGATTGAGTAACTCAACAGGCAATAACCATCAGGATATTCTGATAAAGAAGCAGTGTGGACAAGTGGATAGAGCACGGGCTCGGGAGTCAGAAGGAGCTGGATTCTAATCCCAGTTTTGCGACTCGTCTGCTCTGTGACCTTGGGCAAGTCACGTCACTTCTCTGGGCCTCCGTTCTCTCATCTAGAGGAGCAGCGTGGCTCAGTGGAAAGATGCCGGGCTTTGAAGTCGGAGGTCATGGGTTCGAATCCCGGCTCGGCCACTTGTCAGCTGTGTGACTTCGGGCAAGTCACTTCGCTTCTCGGTGCCTCTGTTCCCTCATCTGTAAAATGGGGATGAAGACTGTGAGCCCCACGTGGGACGACCTGATTCCCCTGTGTCTACCCCAGCGCTTAGAACGGTGCTCGGCACATAGTAAGCGCTTAACAAATACCAACATTATTATTATTATTATTATTATCATCTGGAAAATGGGGATTAAGACAGGGAGCCCCACGTAGGACAGGGACAGTGTCCAACCTGATTAACTTGTATCTACCCCAGAGTTTTGTGCAGTGCCTGGCACAGAGTAAGCACTTAACAAATGCCATAAAAAATATTCCAGGCTGGAAGAATGCAGCGGCTTTAAGGGCCACAGCCCAGAGTCCCAGATTAAAATGGGGAATACCCTTAAATCCACAGCTGTCTACGTGTGCTCATTAAGCTGAGGGATACACTGAACTCCATAGCGTATACGCGTGCTCATTAATTGCACCTACCAACCCTATTATACTGTAGCATGGCCTAGAGAAACAGCGTGACTCAGTGGAAAGAGCCCGGGCTTGGGAGTCAGAGGTCAGGGGTTCTAATCCAGGCTCCACCGCTTGTCAGCTGTGTGACTTTGGGCAGAGTCACTTCATTTCTCTGTGCCTCAGTTCCCTCATCTGGAAAATGGAGATTAAGACTGGGAGCCCCACGTGGGACAACCCGATCACCTTGTATCCCCCCCAGCGCTTAGAACAGTGCTTTGTGCATAGTAAGCACTTAGCAAATACCATCATTATTACTATTAGTGGACAGAGCACAGGAGTGGGAATCGGAGGACCTGGATGATAAAGCCTGGCTCTTCCACTTGTTTGCTGTGTGACCTGTGCCCGTCACTTAACTTCTCTGAGCCTCAGTTCCCTCATCCGTACTAAGGGGAGTAAATGCCTGTTCTCCCTCCTACTTAGACTCTGAGCCCCATATGGGACCCGATTATCTTTTATTTACCCCGCTGCTTAGTACAGTGCTTTGCACATAGTAAGTGCTTAACAGAAACCCCAATTTTCATTATTATTCTCCCGAGGGTTTACTGTGCACACAGTAAACTCTCGGTAAATGCCACTGATCGATCGATTGAGCGTAAAGCTACGATCCAATGCTTAGAACAGTGCTGGGCACATAGTAAGCGCTTAACAAATACCATCATCATTATTATTACTCTCCCAAGTGCTTGGCATGATGCCCTGCACGTAGTGAATACTCAAAACACTGCTCGGTTGATTGATTGAATCGCTTATTACGGTGCTCTGCAAATAGCAAGTGCTCAGTAAATACCATTGATTGATTGATTCATTAAAAGCAGGTTAAACATAACATTATACGCCTCGATGCCAGAATTGCAATCATTCCTTTTATCCATAAAGAAAAACCCTTGCATAAGAGGGTCCCACAGAATCTATGGGTTCCCAAATCCACAGGAAACTAATCTGGGATCAGATGATACTCTGCAGCTGGGTGGCAGCCATTTGGATAGAGAGGAAGATGTGGATCTGGGAAATGAGGAGCGAAGGTTGGCAGAATTTAGCCAACGGGATTGTTGAAAGGCAGCCAGGAGTCAAGAATAATAGTCCACACCTTCCAGATTTTGACAATTTTGACACTTAGATTAAAGCCCTTAGGCGCTGACTTTCCCACACGGTACCACGCAGCGCGAAAAGTCAGGGACCACGTTACTCACATTCCTGCTAAAGCAGTGATTCTACCAAGTGAACTATAGAAACAGTGCAGCTTAGTGGATAGAGCACAGGCCTGGCAGTCTAAAGACCTGGGTTCTCACCCTGACTCTACCACTTGTCTGCTGTGTGACCTAGGGTAAGTCACTTCACTTCTCTGGGCCTCAGTTCCCTTATCTGTAAAATGGGGAATAAGAGTGTGATCCCCATGTGGGACAGGGAGTCTGTCTAACCTGATTAACTTGATTCTACTCTAGTGCTTAGAAGAGGGCTTGGCACATAGTAAACACTAAGTACTATTATTATTATTATTACTAACAATTTTCCATTTTCTAAAAACGTTATTTGTTACGCATTTACTATATGTCGGGCATTTGTACTAAGTGCTGGAGTAGATAGAAGGTCATCGGGTTAGACACAGTCCCTGTCCCACATGGGACTCAGTCTTAACCCCATTTTAGAGATGAGGGAACTGAGGCACAGAGAAGTTAAGTGACCTGCCCCAGGTCATACAGCAGACAAGTGGTGGAGTCAGGATTAGAACCCAGGTCTTTCTGACTCCCAGGCCCATGCTCTATCCACTAGGCCATGCGGCTTCTATGCTGCTTCATCCCTCAATCAATCAATCATATTTACTGAGCACTGACCATGCGCAGAGCACTGTAGTAAGCGCTTGGGGGTGTACGAGAGGGCTTCCCTTCTTCCTCTTCTCCCACTCCCTTCTGCATCACCCTTGCCCTGGGATTTGCCCATTTTATTCGTCCCTCTCTTAGCCCCACAGCACTTACATACAAATCCATAATTTATTTATTTCTATTAGCGTCTGCCTCCCCTTCTAGACTGTGGGCAGGGAATGTATAATCAATAGGGAATATATAATACTAACTGTATTATATAGTACTCTCCAAAATGCTTAGTACAGTGCCCTGCACACAGTAAGCGCTCAATAAATGCAACTGAATGATTGATGGAAGAGTTGGTAAACACATTCTCTACCCACACCCTGCCCGTGAACTCCTCTATTGCCAACTTACTCACCGTACCTCCATCTCGTCTCTCTCACCACCGACGTCTCGCCCACATCCCGCCTCTGGCCTGGAACGCCCTCCCTCTTCCTATCTGACAGAAGATCGCTCTCCCCACCTACAGAGCCTTACTGAAAGCACATCTCCTCCAAGAGGCCTTCCCCTACTGAGCCCTCGTTTCCTCTTCTCCTACTCCTCCCTGGGTCCCGTTTGCCTTAGATTTGCATCCTTTATTCGCCCCTCCCAAAGGCCCACCAGCATTAATATTATCTTGTCTCATAGGCTGCCAAGTCGTCTCTGACCCACAGCGATGCCAAGGACATATTTATCCCAGAAGGCCCCACCTCCATCTGCCATCGTTCCGGTAATGGATCCACAGAGTTTTCTTGGTAAAAATCCCGAAGTGGTTGCCCATTGTCTCCTTCCGCACAGTCAACTCGAGTCTCCGCCCTCGACTCTCTCCCGGGCCGCCGCTGCCCAGCACGGGGGAGTTTTGACTCGTAGCAGATGGCCTGCCGCTCGCTAGCCGCTGGCCGAGCTAGGAATGGAATGGACAGGCCTCAGCATGACTCTCTTGCCCAAAGCCGAGACTGGTAGAGGACTGGAAACTCTCCAGGTGCCACCCTGAGAGGGGCTTAGCACTTATACATGTCCATAATTTACCCTTTTATATTATTGTTTGTCTCCCCTTCTAGACTATAAGTTCCTTGCGGTCAGGGAACATGTCTACCGACTCTGTTATATTGTTCCCTCCCACGTCCTTAGTACGGCGCTCAATAAATGATCGATCGATAGGTTGACTGGGACAAAAAGCTCATAGTAATTGTGGTATTTTCTAAATGATTGCCATATGCCAAACACTGTGCTAAGCCCTGCAAAACGATCAGAATCACCATCACCTCCAAGACGCCTCATTTCCCCGACTCCCTCTCCCTTCTACGTCACTTATGTGCTTGGATCTGTACTCTTTAAGCCCTTGATATTCACCCCGCTCTCAGCCTCAAAGCACGTATGTACATATCCGTAATTTAGTTATTTATTTTAATGTCTAGATCCCCCTCTAGACTGCAAGTTCCCTGTGGGCAGGGCATGTGACAGGTCTACCTACTCTGCTGTGCTCCACTCTCCCAAATGCTTCATGCAGTACTTTACACACAGTAAGCATTCAGTGGATTCCACTGATGGATCATTTTTATTGATTAAACTCTAGAATAGGTAAAATGAAATCGGTTGAGGCAGAGTCCCTGTTCCCCATGGGGCTCAGAGTCTATTATCCTATCCCATTTCACTACTGGCCTACTGCAACCGAGCCCACACACTTCCCTCCTCTGGTGCTCTTCTCACGCCGCCTCCATCTCGTCCATCCCCTGGCCGACCCCTTGCCCACGTCTCCCACGTCCTGCCTCTGGCCTGGAATGCCCTCCCTCCTCCGATCCGCCAAACAATGACTCTCCCCGGCTTTAAAGCCCTAGTAAAATTCCATCTCCTCCAAGAGGCCTTCCCTGACTAAGCTCCCACTTTCCTCTTCTCCCCCTCCCTTCTGCATCACCCTGACTTGCTCCCTTTGTTATCCCCTCACTCAGCCCCAAAGCACTTTTGTCCATATCCGACATTTTTTTTTCTATTAATGTCTGCCTTCCCCTCTAGACTGTAAGCTCATTGTGGGCAGGGAACGTGTCTGTTTATTGCTGTATTGCACTCTCCCAAGCGCTCAGTAAAGTGTTCTCCACACAGTAAGCACTCAGTAAATGCAATTGAATTAAGGAAGTAGGAGAAGGGGGGTGTATTCTCCCTGTGTAATCCGCCCCTTCCTCTCCAACCAAACTGCTACTCCTTTAATGCAATACTTATCCCGCCGCCCAAATTACTTTCCTTCAAAAACGTTCAGACCAGGTCTCCACACTCCTCAAGAAACTCCAGTGGTTGCCCATCCACCTTCACATCAAACAGAAACTCCTCACCATTGGCTTCAGAGCAGTCATTCGCCTTGCCCCCTCTTACTTCATCTCACTATTCTCCTACGACAACCCAGTCTGCATACTTCGCTCCTCTGGTGCCGCTAACCTTCTCACTCTACCTCCGTCTCGCTTAACTCACCACCCCCGTCTCGCCCGCATCCTACCTCTGGCCTGCAATGTCCTCCCTCCTCACATCAGACAGACAATTATTCTCCCCCACTTCACAGCCTTATTGAAGGCCCATTTCCTCCAGGAAGCCTTCCCTGACTGAGTCCTCCTCTCCTCTTCGCCCACTCCCTTCTGCATCGCTCATATTTGCACGGCACATATGTATATATCTGTCATTGACTGATTGATTTATCTATATATATCAAGGTCTGTCTCCCCCTCTAGACCGTGAGCTCGTTACGGGAAGGGAACGTCTTCGGTGTTATATTGTACTCTCCCAAGCTCTTAGTACAGTGTTTTGCACACAGTAAGCACTCGATAAATGTGATAAATAATAACAATTATTATAATTTTCCAGGTAAGGGAATTGAGACCAGGGAAGTTAAGTGACTTGCCCAGGACCACATTGCAGGTAAGTGGCAGAGATGGAATTAGAACCCAGATATCCGGATTCTCTGGGTTGAGCTCCTTCTGTTAGGCCACCGATTCCCTGGTAGTTTCCCTAATAATAATAAAGATGGTATTTGTTAACCAGTTACTCTGTGCCAGGCACTGTACTAACCTCTGGAGTGGATACAAGTAAATCGAGTCGGACACAGTCCCCGTCCCACGAGGGGCTCACAGTCTCAATCCCCATTTTCCAGATGAGGTAAATGAGGCCCTGAGAACCGAAGCGATTTATCCGAGGTCATACAGCAGACAAGTGGTAGAGCTAGGATTAGAACCCACGACCTAGCCAAGAGGAGGTGTAACCGTAAGACAGGTATAGTCATTAAGATGTCAAAATCCTAGCCTGCACCGGGGGAGGAGGAGGACCAGGGGTCACAGCTCCTAAATAATAATCAATCAATCAACCAATCATACTTATTGAGAGGCTACTGTGCACAGAGCACGGTACTAGGTGCTTAGGAAAGTCAAATATAATGGAGTTGGCAGATATGTTCCCCAGCAATAATGTACTTACAGTCTAGATGAGTTTACAATCCAGAGAAGTTTGCAGTCCAGAAGAGTTTACAGTCTAGAGGAACTTAATAATAATAATAATAATAATGTTGGCATTTGTTAAGCGCTAACTATGTGCAGAGCACTGTTCTAAGCGCTGGGGTAGATACAGGGGAATCAGGTTGTCCCACGTGGGGCTCACAGTCTTATTCCCCATTTTACAGATGAGGGAACTGAGGCACAGAGAAGTTAAGTGACTTGCCCACAGTCCCACAGCTGACAAGTGGCCGAGCCGGGATTCGAATCTATGACCTCTGACTCCAAAGCCCGTGCTCTTTCCACTGAGCCACGCTGCAGTCTAGAGGAACTCAGAACCCAGTGGAGCTTACAGTTTAGAGGAACTTTCCGTCTAGAGGAGCTTGCAGTCTCGAGGAATTTACAATCTGGGGAGCTTGCAGTCTAGAGGAGCTTACAGTTTAGAGGATCTTACAGTCGAGAAGAGTCTACATGCTGGAGGAGTTTCCAGCCTAGAGGAGTTTACCATCTAGAGGAGTTTACAGCCTAGAGGAGTTTACAGCCTAGAGGAATTTGTAATCTAGAGGATTTTGTAGTCTAGAGGATTTTACTGGCGAGAGGAACTTGAAGGCTACAGGAGTGTACAGTCTGCAGGAGCTTGCAATCTAAAGCAGTTTACATTCTAGAGGAGTTTACAGCCTGGAGGAGTTTACGGTCTGGAGAAGCTTGCAATGTAGAGGAGTTTACAGACTGGAGGAGCTTGCAATCTAGAGGAGTTTACCGTCAAGAGGAGTTTATAGCCTAGAAGAGGTTACACCCTAGAGGAGTTTACAGCCTAGAGGAACTTGTAGTCTAGAGGATTTTACAGTCTAGAGGAGGTTACACCCTGCAGGAGTTTACAGCCTAGAGGAATTTGTAGTCTAGAGGATTTTACAGTCTAGAGGAGGTTACACCCTACAGGAGTTTACAGCCTAGAGGAATTTGTAGTCTAGAGGATTTTACAGCTGAGAGGAGCTTACGTGAAGAGGATCTTACAGACTAGAGGAGTTTGCAATGTAGAGGAGGTTAGAATCAAAAGGAGCCCTTGTCTGTCCAGGTCTCTTCTTGGGAGCATCTTGGGATTTGTGTTTTACTTCTTTCAGAGTCTGGTCAAAATGTCCAGACCAAATATCTGACCCCATGCAAATCCCACCACTGATTCGAGAGACCTGAATTATTTTTTTTTAGCTGCTTTTACCCATTCACCACATCATATTTGGCAAATGACTCTATTCCCAGCTAAGGGACCGTCTTTCGTGGTCTCAGGTTCTTCACCTGTAAAATGGAGGAAATGATATAATAATAATGATAGTTTTTGTAAATCATTTAACACGTACCAAGCACTGTCCTACATGGTGGGATAGATACAAGATCATCAGGTCTAACATAGGGTTCAGAGACTAAGTAGGAAGGAGAACAGACATCGAATCTCCATTTTGCAGATAAGGGAACTGAAGCACAAAGAAGTGAAGCGACTTGCCCAAGGTCAAACAGCAGGAAAGCGGCAGAGACCGGATTAGAACCCAGGTCTTCTGATTCCAGGGACCCTTGCTGTTTTCCACTAGGCCACATTGCTTGGCACTAAGCCTCATTCTATTCTTTCCCTCCCCACAGCATGGCGTGAAGTCAGGGAAAATTTTTAGAATGAAAAACGTGGGAGGAAAAGATCTAAGGTTCTCAGAAACAAGTCCCATGAAAATTCAGAGAACCGTTACCTGATTTTCTTTTCCAAGTATAAGATGCTTGAGGACTTGGGCCTCGTTAACTGTTCAGCGTGCTGTCAACAGTATACTCGGTAGGGAGCTTGGAACCATTCTCCGGTGAAAGTGCCTAATTTACATTTGGACACAAAGGTCACAGGACCGTCAATGTCTTAGGAAATAAAGGCAAACAGTTGACTTTCCTTGGCATTGAAGATTCATACTTCGGGTCAAAGGGAAAAAAAACTCATTCGAGATTCCTGTGTATGATGAATATCGCACACGCATTCAGTGGAGGGGATTTGTAACTGGCCTGTTGGTTTCCTCTTTTCTTAGTAATTCTGCTTGGTGATTTCAGTCGACGCTCATCGTTGTCACGTCAGAGGCTGGGAGCCCGAGTTGGCCGCCGAATGGAGGGTGAAGGGGGAGGGATGAGAATAGTCACGGTTCCAAAATACTCTCTCTGAGATGACCCTAAAGTAAATGCATGGAGGAAAAATCTAGCTGACAGGTAAAGGATATGACCATTTAGGACCCTTCTGTGTCACCGTGACTTGCTCCCTTTATTCATCCCCCCTCCCAGCCCCACAGCACTCATGTGCATATCTGTCATTTATTTATTTATGTCGATGTCTGTCTCCCCCACTAGACTGTAAGCTCACTGTGGGCAGGGAATGTGTCTGTTTATTGTTATATTGTACTCTCCCAAGAGCATAGCACTCAGCAGTCAGTAAGCTCTTAATAAATACGATTGAATGAATGAATGATTTAAAATAACAATAATAATAATAAAATAATATTTTGGTATTTGTTAGGCATTTACTATATTCCGGGCACCCTTCTAAGCGCGGGGGTGGAAATGAGAAAATCAGCACAGAGCTGTTAACTTGCCCAAGATCACAGAAGTCATTTAACAACTTAAAAAGAAGCAGTGTGGTTCAGTGGAAAGAGCATGAGCACGAGAGTCAGAGGGCAGGGGTTCTTATCTCAGCTCTGCCACTTGTCTGCCGTGTGACCTTGGGCAAGCCACTTTCCTTCTCTGTAATTCAGTTACCTCATCTGTAAAATGGGGATGAAGACTGGGAGCCCCACGTGGGACAACGGGATTACCTTCTATCTACCCCAACACTTAGTGTTTGGCACACAGTAAGCGCTTAACAAATATCATCATCATTATTATTATGATCATTATTATTATTATTATTATTATCTGGGCCAAGGTCAAGCAGCAGACAAGCAGAAGAGCCAGCATTAGAACTCAGGTCCTTCCTGACTCTCAGGCCTGGGCTCTATGCACTGAAAAGCTCTCGTGATGGAAACGGGTGAAATTTGGGCAGTGCAACTTGATTTTCCCGAGGTTAATTCACCCATTAGGAATGTGGGAAGAGAGTGATCACCAATCTTCCAGCCCATGGTGGGGGGGAGGGTCAATCCCGCCCAGAGAGATGTGGACACGCGTTACCACACGCCTTGCAAAATCGGCAAGCAGACTTGCACCTACATGAGTCTCACTGACTTCACACGGTACCGTACGTGACAATAAACACGCCAGCTTTAGGATCAGACAGTGAGGTCAGAGAGAGAAGCTTCTGACTTCAAGTGGGCAGGAGATGAGGCTCCGAGGCGAGATAAGGACTCAGGAGACACGAGCGAAGGGGCCAGGTTTTGCATGCTTAATGCAAATAAGGGACGAGGAAATCGGAATATACAAAATATTTCTCGTACAAAAGTTACCGGGCCTTGATCTTGTCTCTTTCTCTTTTTTAATGGTACGTGTCAAGCGCCGCTCTAAGCTCTGGGGTAGAGACAAGTTAATCAGATGGGACACAGTCCCTGTCCCACATGGGGCCCACAGTCAACGTATGATTCTCTCGCCATCAACCTATTCTGTTCTATTGTCCTCTCCCAAGCTCTTAGTACAGTGCTCTGCACATAGTAAATGCTCAGTAAATAATAAAATAATAATTATGGTTTTGTTATGCACTCACTATGTACCAAGCACCGTTCTAAGCGCTGGGATAATAATAATAACGTTGGTATTTGTTAAGCGCTTACTATGTGCCGAGCACTGTTCTAAGCGCTGGGGTAGATACAGGGTAATCAGGTTGTCTCACGTGAGGCTCACAATCTTAATCCCCATTTTGCAGATGAGGTAACTGAGGCACCGAGAAGCTAAGCGACTTGCCCGAAGTCACACGGCTGACAAGTGGCGGAGCCGGGATTAGAACCCATGACCTCTGACTCCTAAGCCCATGCTCTTTCCACTGAGCCACGCTGCTTCTCTAAGTAGATAGAAGGTAGCCAGGTTGTCCCACGTGGGGTTCACAGTCTTTATCCCCATTTTCCAGATGAGGGAACTGAGGCCCAGAGAAGCGAAGCGACTTGCCCAAGGTCCCACAGCAGATAAGTGGAGGAGCAGAGATTAGAACCCATGACCTTCTGATTCCCAGGCCTTGGCTCTAGCCCCTAGACCATGCTGCTTAAATACGACCGGCTGACTGACGGCCTGACTCTTGCTCCCCCTCCAGCCTGGAGTTCCCTGCCACTTCACGTCTCACAGACCACCACTTTCTCCCCCTTCCGCGTCTTACCGAACTCACATCTCCTCCAGGAAACCTCCCCTGACCGATCTCTCATAGCTCCGCCCTATTCGCCCTCCTTTCTGCATCTGACTGTACACTTGGATCGATCGTTTTTAATCAGTGGCCTCACTGAGCGCTTACGGTATGCAGAGCACTGTACTAAGCGTTTGGGAGAGTACAACAGATCAGAGCTGGTGGACACGTTCCCCGCCCACAGCGAGCTTTCGATCTAGAGGGTCTGCATCGCCATCATCATCGGCCCGTCGTGGGTCGGGAACGTGTCTGTTTATTACACTGTACTCTCCCAAGTGCTTAGTACAGTGCTTCGCACAGAGTAAGCACTCGGTAAGAACAATTGAATGAATGAATAAATGAATGAATGAATGACTCTTCATTGCTTGTATCCACCCAGTGCTGAGAACAGTGTTCATTCATTCAATAGAATTTATTGAGCGCTTACTATGTGCAGAGCACTGTACTAAGCGCTTGGAATGGACAGTTCGGCAACACAACAGTGTCTGGCACATAGTAAGCACTTTACAAATACCCCCAATTATTATTCTTATTATCATCATCCTCCTCGATGGTATTTACTGAGTGTTTACTATGCGCAGAGCCCTGTACTTGGGCAGGGAACCAGGCCACCCTAGTTTTCATTAGGAGATTTTTTTTGCACACACAGAAAATTTACTCAATTTCCCAGCAAATAACATTGGTAACCAATTTTCATCAGCATTCCTGACCGTGATTATCCGCTTCGCCGTCCACTAAAAGGACCCGAAATCTACTACTCGACTGGGTCACTGCTTTCACCCAGCTACTTGATGCCCTGGTTACATAATCGGGACAATAGTTCTCATAGTATTGACAAGCCATCCCCTTTTAACGTTGAATTATTCTAAGCATAACTCTCATTTTTACTGAGAACTTACCGTGTGCAGAGCGCTGTGCGATGGGCTCGGAAGCGCTTGGAATGTACCATTCGGCAACAGATAGAGACAATCCCTGCCCAATAATGGTCTCACAGTCTAAATGGGGGAAAGAGACAGCAAAACGAAACAGAACAAAACTCTCCACACAGTCAGCACCCGATAAATACCACTGACGACGGCGATAAGGATAATAACTGTCCAGTAGCTCTTGTGAACAGATAATAATAATAATGGTGGTATCTGTTAAGCACTTGCTATGTGCAGAGCACCGTTCTAAGCGCTGGGGGAGATACAGGGTCATCAGGTTGTCCCACGTGAGGCTCACTGTCTGCAAGTCACTTCATCCCTGTAAAATGGGGATGAAGACTGTGAGCCTCACGAGGGACAACCTGATGACCCCGCATCTCCCCCAGCGCTTAGAATAGTGTGTGGCTCAGTGGAAAGAGGCCGGGCTTGGGAGTCAGAGGTCATGGGTTTGAATTCCGGCTCTGCCACTTGTCAACTGTGTGACTGCGGGCAAGTCACTTCACTTCTCTGTGCCTCAGTGACCTCATCTGTAAAAGGGGATTAACTGTGAGCCTCACGTGGGACAACCTGATTACCCTGTATCTACCCCAGCGCTTAGAACGGTGCTCTGCACCTAGTAAGCGCTTAAAAATTACCATTATTATTATCATTATTCATCCCCATTTGACAAATGAGGTAACTGAGGCACAGAGAAGCGAAGTGACTTGCCCCCAGTCACACAGCTGACAAGTGGCAGAGCCAGGATTCGAACCCATGACCATGATGTGTACAGTGCGCTGCCCACATTAAGTGGTCAGTAAATACCATGCATTGATTGATGGCTCTGTTGAAATTGAAATAGGAGAAGGTTCCAGAAGTCACTGTGCAGTGATGAAACTTCCTCTCTTCCAAGATTCTTACACACCTCCCTTCTTTCTATCATGCATTTTTCCCCTCCCAAATGGCTCTGCAGTCTTTCAAGCATTTAATACAGTGCTCTGCAAAGATTAAGTGCCCAATAAATGCCACTGAATAGTTTCTTCGACTTTTAAGGAGGACAGAATATTGGTGCTCCAGTCACAAACTGGGTCAGAGTCCTAATCGATGCAGAGGAGTCATCATCTCTGCTTCAATTCCAAAAGCAACACCAAACCGACTGAATCAGATATGAGAGTAGCCAGAAGTGCATGGAAAGGGTTATTTCTTAAGAAGGAGGTGTTCTTAAGAAGCAGTGTGGTCTCGTGGTTAGAGCACGGTTCTGGGAGTCAGAGGACCTGGGTTCAAATCCCGCACTGCCACTTGTCTGCTGTGTGACACGAGTGAAAAGTGTTATTTCTTAAGAAGGAGGTGCTCTTAAGAAGCAGTGTGGTCTAGTGGTTAGAGCACGGTTCTGGGAGTCAGAGGACCTGGGTTCAAATCCCACACTGCCACTTGTCTGCTGTGTGACACAAGTGGCAGTGCGGGATTCAAGTTAAGTAAGTCACTTAACTTCTCTGTGCCTCAGTGTCCCAGTATTTGCTCTCTCATTCACACCACATATCCAATTGATCACCAAAGCCTGCTGGTCTCACCCTCGTCACCAAGATCAGCCCTTTCCTCTCCATCCAAAGCTCTACCTTGTTAGTACAATCTCTCATCCTATCCCGACTGGATGACTGCATCAGCCTCCTCTCTGACCTCCCAACCTCCTGCCTCTCCCCACTTCAGTCCATAATAGAGAAGCAGCGTGGCTCAGTGGAAAGAGCACAGGCTTTGGAGTCAGAGATCATGAGTTCGAATACCGGCTCGGCCACTTGTCAGCTGTGTGACTGTGGGCAAGTCACTTAACTTCTCTGGGCCTCAGTTACCTCATCTGTAAAATGGGGATTAAGACTGTGAGCCCCATGTGGGACAATCTGATTCCCCTATGTCTACCCCAGTGCTTAGAACAGTGCTCGGCACATAGTAGGCGCTTAACAAATACCAACATTATTATTATTATTATTATACTTCACTCTGCTGTCCGGATTTTCTTTCTACAGAAACGCTCCGGGCATGTCCCTCCCCTCCTCAAAAAATTGCCAGTCGTTGCCTACCCATCTCTGTAGCAAGCTAAAACTCCTCACCATTGGCTTCAAAGTTGTCCATCCCCTTGCCCCTTCCTATCTCACCTCCCTTCTCTCCTTCTCCAGCCCAGCGCGTACACTCCGCTCCTCTGCCGCCGCTCACCTCCTCACTGGGCCCCGTTCTCGCCTGTCCCGCTGTCGACCCCTGGCCCCCGTCCTACCTCTGGCCTGGAACGCCCTCCCTCCTCAAATCCACCAAACACTCTTCCCCCCTTCAAAGCCCTACCGAAGGCTCACCTCCTCCGAGAGGCTTTCCCAGACTAAGCCCCCCTTTCCTCAGCTCCCCCTCCCTTCCACATCACCTCTACTCGCTCCCTTTGCCCTGCTCCACCTCTCCCTGCCCCACAGAACTTGTGTATATATGTATCTATAATTCTATATATTTATATCGACGCCTGTTTACTTGTTTTGATGTCCGTCTCCTCCCTTCTAGATTGTCAGCCCAATGTGGGCAGGGATTGTCTCTCTTTACTGCTGAATTGTACTTTCCAAGCACGTAGTCCAGTGCTCCGCACACAGTAAGTGCTCAATAAATACGATCAAATGAATGGCTATCCATCCTCCTCCATAAAACGGGGATTCAATCCCTGTTCTCCCTCCTCCTTAGACTGTGAGGCTAGCCTGTGTGATTAGTCCAGTACTTGGTACATACTACGCATTTTAAAAATATCACAATTATTGCTATTCTCTTTTTAACTGATTATTCTATTTGATTTTCAGCTACGTACTGAGCAGCTATTCTGAACTATTTTTGTCAGGAAGAGTGCATTTGGGAAGGTGTGTGGAGAAAAGTGTGGTGGAGTGGATAGAGCCTGGGCCTGAGAGTCATAAGGTCATGGGTTCTAATCCCGGCTCCGCCACTTGCCTTCCATGTGACCTTGGGCAAGTGTCTCCACTTCTCTGGGCCTCAGTTCCCTCATGGGTAAAATGGGAATTAAGACTGTGAGCCCCATGCGGGGCGAGGACTGTGTCCAAACCGATGAACTTCTATCTACCTCAGTGCTTAGAACAGGGCTTGGCACCTAGTAAGCGCTTAACAAATACATAATAATCATTATTAAGAACTATAATTATTATTATCATTGGAAGGCTAAATCATTCCTTCATTAGCACCTTGGGTTTTAGGCAGGAGAGTTTGAGGATTTGAAGATTACTCTTCTTGCAGATCATTCTATTTCCCCATCTTAATTTATTTTCACATCTGGCTCTTCCTCTAGACTGGAAATGCTTCGTGGACAGGGATTGTGTCCATTAACTCTATTGTGTTTTATCAATCAAGTCTACGGCATTTAGCGAGCACAAACTATGTGCCGAGCACTGTACCGAGCACTTGGGAGAATACCATATAAACAGAGGTGGCAGGAAAGTTCACTGCGTTTACTTTCTCGTGTGTTTAATACAGTGGTCCTGCTCACAGTAAGTGATCGGTAAATATTATGGCTTGATTGAAGAGAGCTACAAGGCCACCGGGGAAAGGAGATTTTCATCTTCACCAATTAGAAATTTAAGAATTGTTTGACTTGCATAATATTCTAGTCTTAATATGAGTGCTCATTAGGGAAATCACCAGAATAAACAAAAGTGTGAGCAGAGAAGGCATATTTTCCGTTTACTGTTGGCTTTTGATTCACTATTCTTTAAAAATCCAAATACAGTTTTTCTCTAATAATGTTCATCTGTTCCTAATTTTCTCAATTTTATTCTGCCCCTTTAATTTCCTCCTCTAAACACAGAGCTATGATGGCAGGCGTACATATTTCATAGATCCATGAGTTGGGTTACAAAATCTGAGTTTTTACTAGCCATCCTTGAGTCATTTACCTGTTTTAAATGGATTAAGCCCACTGTGGGAAGACAGGTTTGGGAAGAAAAGTCTGAAAATTCCTCCGGACCCAGAGTTGATGGTGCAGTGGATGAATCAAGAGCTTGTATGTCAGGGTTCTAATTCCGGCTCCACCGCTTGTCTGCCGTGTGACTTTGGGCAAGTAACTTCACTTCTCTGTGCCTCATTTATTTCCTCTGTGAAAATTGGTGAGCCCCAAGTGGGGCAGGGACTCCGTCCAACCTGATTAACTTGTACCTACCTCAGGGCTTATAAGAGTGCTTGGCACATAATAAGCACTTAACAAATACCATAATTATTATTTGCTCCCTACACTTTTTTTCACGTGTTCCACATCCAACTCTCTACGCACACTAGGCTGTCTAAACGTTGTTGGTACCAAAACAACTTCTGCTCCGACCCCGTGCAGGGAAAGCCGAAAATTAAGCACTTAAAAATGCTCGTCCCTTCTTAGAATGGCACCTGGAGAGTTTCCAGTCCTCTACCGGTCTCGGCTACGGGAGGGAGAGTCAAGCAGAGGCCTGTCCGTTCCGTTCCTAGAACGGGCAGTGGCTAGCGAGTGGCGGGCCGTCTGATACGAGTCAAAACTCACCTGGGCTGGGCAGCGGCGGCACGGGAGAGAGTCGAGGGCAGAGTCTCGAGTTGACTGCGTGGAAGAAGGCAGTGGTCAACCACTTTCGGATTTTTACCACGAAAACTCTGTGGATCCACTACCAGAATGATTGCAGATGGAGAGAGGGGCGTTCTGGGAGAGACGTGTCCATGGCATCGCTGTGGGTTGGAGACGACTCGACGGTATAAGACAAGAGTGTTTATATGAAAGGCAGTAAACTGTGAAGATAAGGTCAACTTGTCCCCCCGAAATCTGGCATCTTCTTCACTGACAAGTCGTGTTTCTGACTTTCCCAGGCTCCCAGAGTGTCTTACACTGCCTTCTCACTGGGTCCTCAAGGCAACTCTCAAATTCAGAGAGAGGGACAGCGTGACTGGTAAGCCTGAAAAAAACAGCACCTTCAGGCAGTAGCTGTCAATCAAGAAGACACCTTGACCAGTTAGGGGGCACCGAGAACCCACGGACCCAACCTCTACCCAAGCTGACCAATGGCTTTTGTTTTTTTTTTTTATGGTACTTTTTTAAGTGCTTACTACGTTCCAGACACTGTACTATGAGCTGGGGTTGGATACAAGCAAACCGGGTTGAATACGGTCCACGTTCCACATGGGGCCCACAGTCTTAATCTCCCTTTTACAGATGTGGTAACTGAGGCACAGAGAATTTTAAGTGACTAGCCCAAGGTCGCACAGCAAACAAGTGGCAGAACTAGGATTAGAACCCCGGTCCTTCTGACTTCTAGATCAAGGCTCTATCCACTAAGCCATGCTGCTTCTCTCTGGTTTGCCCTCTAAAATTCATCATCATCACAGTAATAATAACGATGGCATTTTTTAAACGCTCACTATGTGCCACGCACAGTTTTAATTAGTTAAGCACTTACTATGTGCCCATCACTGGTCTAAGCGCTGAGGTGGACACAATGAAATCGGGTTGGACACAGTCTCTGGCCCACGTGGGGCTCACAGTCTCAATCCCCATTTTCCAGATGAGGTAACTGAGGTCCAGAGAAGCGAAGTGACTGGGCCAAGGTCACACAGCCGAGAAGTGGCCGAGTCGAGATTAGAACCCATGACCTTCCGACTCCCAGGCCCGTGCTCTACCCACTGCACCATGCTGCTTCCCTGCTTCCCTTCGCATCATCATCAGTGGCATTTATCGTTCTGACTCCCAGGCCCGTGCTCTATCCACTAGACCATGCTGCTTCTCTCTGGTCTGTCCCCTAAATCACAATCATCATCATCATCATCATCATCATCACCAAGTTATTTCTGGAGTGCTAACTGTGAGCAGAGCACTGTACTAACATTTTGCAAGAGTTCAGTACAACCGAGTAGCTAGATACATTCCCTGCCCTTGGTGAGCTTAAAGTTTAAGAGCCAAGCAAACCTAAAATAGCTCCCCATCAGCCTCTCTATAATGAGCAATAAACTCTTTTAGACTTGAGATGAAGAAAATAAATCGGGAAACGACTCACGGAAGACCTGGACTTTCAAGAGGGCTGTAAAGATTGAAAGGTACATTCTAAGCACTTAGTACATGGCTCTGCACGTCGTAAGCGCTCAATAAATACGATTGAATGAATACTCCGGGAAGTCGACAACACCGCCGACCGCCACGCGGTACCGGGCCGACGACTCGGCTCATCCGCCGTGTCTCCGTGTTTCTCCCTTCGGGAACCTGAGAAGAGTAATCCTTCCTGAGCGCCTCCCAGAGACAGTCGCAAGGGCGGTAAGCTCATGTTCCTGGAAGGCTTGGAAATAAACAGCCCGGATTCGGGACAGAGCAGGGCCCAGCCGACCCAGCGCGGCAGTCCCAGAAGCCTCCTCTGTAAGAACAGTGGCCACCTCTTGCCAAACCCTCCACCAACTGCGATTTCCACTCCCGCATCCAGCGCGAAGCTCCCACACATGAATTCCCACGGCAGGAGGCCGGCAAACGGCGCGGCGGTCGGAGGAGGGAGAAAGGACTCAATCCGCGGAGCCGCGTCGGGGTCTTAGGCAGGACCCTGCCGGCTGCAGGAGCGGCGGCGAGCCCCGCTGTCGGGAGCGTTTCCGCCGACTGTCTCTATTTTCCCATTTTTGCTTCATTTCTCATTTCCATCCAGTAATAAATCCACGTAACACCCGCACGGCCCGTCCTGCCAGACCACATCGAGCCGGTTGTCGGCGACAATTACAGGTTAGATATTTCCAACGGGCTCGGCTCTACCTAAGATCATAAGCGGTATTCATTTTTGATCGGCAATGCGTGTGGATGCTGTCTGTATTCCGTGGCTCGTCTCCAAGGCCTTATTACGTTGCAGCCAAACCAAGAACTGCCACATCACATCACGACGACCTACCTCGACTTGCTCTTATAGAACGCTTCGGTGCTCTGCACGGATTTACTCTTTATCTGGCAAGCGGTTACGTGTGCTGCAGGGATCTATTATTTATTACACTGTCGTCTCCATTCCCAGTTAGCTGCACCCCTGGGCACACGAGGGAACAGAACAGAACCGGAGGGGAAACCGAGGTAACAGGGGAGTCAAGGAAGAGGGTCCAAATGTCATCGAGATGGTATTTTTAAGCGCTTACTATGTGTCAAGTACTGTTCTAAATGCTGGGGTAGATATAAGCTAATCAAGTCGGACACAGTCCCTGTCCCACGTGGGGCTCACAAACTTAATCCCCATCTTGCAGATGAGGTAACTGAGGCCCAAAGAAATGAAGTGATTTGCCCAAGGTGACACAGCAGATAAATGGCGGAACTGGGATTAGAACCCAGGTCCTTCTGACTCGGGCCTGGGTTCTATCCGCAAGGCCATGCTGCTTCCGGCATTAGGGCTCACCCCTTCAAATTCCCATCTCTGGCCCGAATATGCTTAGTTTTTGTTTTTTAATGGTATTTGTTAAGTGCTTATCACGTGCCAGGTACTGGGGGAGAATCAAGCTAATGAGGTTAGACACAATCCCTTGTCCCGCATAGAGTTCACAGACGTCTTCCCCATTTAACAGATGAAGTCACTGAGGCACCCGTGGGAAAGCAACTTGGCCTAGTGGATGGAGCACAGGCCTGGGAATCAGAAGGACTTGGGTTCTAATTCTGACTCCACCACTTGCCAGCCGTATGACCTCGGACAAGTCACTTTGCTTCTCAGGGCCTCAGTTCCCTCATATGTAAAATGGGGATTAAGACTGTGAGCCCTGTGTGGGACGGGGACTGTGACCAAACTGATAACCTTGTATCTATCCCAGGGTTTAGAACAGTGCTTGACACACAGTAAGCGCTTAATGAATACCATCATCATTCTCACTCTAGGTCACAGAGCAGACAAGCGTCAGAGGTGGGATTAGAACCCAGGTCCTTCTGACTCCCAGGCTCAAGCTCAATCCCCTAGGACATGCTGGTCCTTTAGGTCCAAGCTTTCTCGAGATTTTATGGCAAACATGCCTCCGACTAATAATGAATACGGTGCTACTTATTGAGCATTATTGTGTGCTGAGCATTGTACTAAGTCCTGGGATATACAAGATAATAATAATTATCTTAACTGTTAAGTGCTTACTATGTGCCAAGCACTGTTCTAAGTGCTGGGGTAAATACAAGGTAATCAGATTGTCCCACGTGGGACTCACAGTCTCAATCCTTTCAAGTGTGGCCTCTGGAACCCCCGCTCCATTACAGGTAAACTACCTTTCATCCATGACCTTTTCCTCTCCCGCTCTCTCCTCCTCCTCGCCCTTTCGGAAACGTGGCTCACTCCCGAAGACACGGTCTCCGCCGCCGCTCTCTCCGGCGATGGCCTCCCCTTCTCCCACTCCCCCAGACTAACCGCTAAGGGAGGAGGCGTCGACTTCCTCCTCTCGCCCCGTTGCCGCTTCCGCACTATCCCTCCTCCCCCTCCCTCTCCTTCCCCTCCTTCGAAGCCCATATCGTTCGCCTCTACCACCCCCTCCGGATACTTGTCGCCGTCATCTACCGCCCTCCCGGTCCCACCTCCGACTTCTTCAATCACCTAGACCCCTTCCTCACCTTCCTACTCTCCTTCTCTCTCCCCGCTCTGATCCTCGGAGACTTCAACATCCACATGGATGTACCCGACGACTCCTCTGCCGCCCGCCCGCTACCCCTCCTCGACTCTGCCGACCTCCTGCTCCACCGTACCTCGCCCACTCACCGACTCGGTCGCACCCTCGATCTCGTCATCTCCTACCGCTGCACTATCTCCTCCCTCGCCGACTCTGAAATCCCTCTCTCTGACCATAACCTTCTCTCCTGCCTCATCTCACACACTCCCTCCCCCTGCAGATCTTCGCTACTGCCCCACAGAGACCTCCGCTCTCGCGAACCCATCCGTCTTTCCAAAAGCATCTCTCCCCACCTTTGTCGCCCTGTCCTAACTTCCCACTCTCGACGATCGGGTCTCCGCTCTCGACTCCACCCTCTCTACTCATCTCGACTCTCTCGCCCCCCTTTCCCTCCGCCGCTCTCGCTCCACTAACCCACGGCCCCGGATCACCTCCTCTCTCTGCCTCCTACGCTCCTATGCTCGAGCTGCCGGGCGCTGCTGGCGAAAGTCCAAGCACCGAGCCGACCTCGTACATTTCAAATTTATCCTTTCCTGCCTTAACTCTGCCCTCTCCTCCGCCAGGCAAAACTTCTTCTCCTCCCTCATCGACACCCATGCCCGTCACCCCCGCCGATTGTTCCGGACCTTTAACTCTCTCCTTAGGGCCCCTGTTCCTCTCCCTCCCCCATCTATCACCCCCAATGATCTGGCCACCTACTTCATCACAAAAGTCAACACGATCAGGTCTGAGCTCCCCAAAGTCACCCCTCCCCATTTCCCTTTCCCCCACCAACCCTCTCCCCTACCTTCCCATCCTTCCCTGCAGTTTCCTCAGAGGAGATCTCCTCCCTCCTCGCAAGTGCCACCCCCTCCACCTGCGCCTCGGACCCCATTCCCGCTCACCTTATAAAAACCATCACCCCTGCCCTCCTCCCTTCCTTAACTTCTATCTTTAACCACTCTTTAACCACTCAATCTCCAATGGCTCCTTCCCCTCTGCCTTCAAACATGCCCACGTCTCCCCCATCCTAAAAAACACCCTCTCTCGACCCCACTTCCCCTTCCAGTTATCGCCCTATCTCCCTATTACCCTTCCTTTCCAAAATCCTAGAACGAGTCATCTACACTCGCTGCTTAGAATTCCTTAACTCCCATTCTCTCCCGGACCCCTTCCGATCTGGCTTCCGTCCCCTCCACTCTACCGAGACTGCTCTCTCTAAAGTCACCCGTGACCTCCTTCTTGCCAAATCCGATGGCTCCTACTCCATTCCGATCCTCCTCGACCTCTCAGCTGCCTTCGACACTGTCGACCGTCCCCTCCTCCTCCACCTTATCTCACCTCGGCTTCACGGACTCCGTCCTCTCCCGGTTCTCCTCTCATCTCTCTGGCCGGTCATTCTCGGTCTCCTTCACGGGCTCCTCCTCCCCGTCCCATCCTTTAACTGTTGGAGTTCCTCAGGGATCAGTTCTCGGCCCTCTTCCGTTCTCCATTTACACTCACTCCCTCGGTGAACTCATTCGCTCTCACGGCTTTGACTACCATCTCTACATAGATGACACGCAGATGTACATCTCCGGCCCTGTCCTCTCCCCCTCCCTTCGGGCTCGCATCTCCTCCCGCCTCCGGGACGTCTCCACCTGGATGTCGGCCCGCCACCTAAAACTCAACATGAGCAAGACTGAGCTCCTCATCTTCCCTCCCAAGCTCGGTCCTCCCCCAGACTTCCCCATCACCGTGGATGGTACAACCATCCCTCCCGTCTCTCGGGCCCGCGACCTCCGTGTCATCTTTGACTCATCTCTCTCGTTCACCCCACACATCCGATCTGTTACCGAGACCTGCCGGTCTCACCTTTACCATATCGCTAAGATCCACCCTTTCCTCTCCACCCAAACGGCTCCCTTACTGCTACGGGCTCTCATTATATCCCGGCTAGACTACCGTGTCAGCCTTCTCTCGGACCTCCCTTCCGCCTCTCTCGCCCCGCTCCGGTCTATTCTTCACTCTGCTGCCCGGCTCATCTTCCTGCAAAAACGCTCTGGGCATGTCACTCCCCTTCTTAAACACCTCCGGTGGTTGCCTGTCGACCTCCGCTCCAAACAAAAACTCCTCACTCTAGGCTTCGAGGCTGTCCGTCCCCTCGCCCCCTCCTACCTCTCCTCCCTTCTCTCTTTCTACCGCCCACCCCGCACGCTCCGCTCCTCCGCCGCCCACCTCCTCACCGTCCCTCTGTCTCGCCTATCCCGCCGTCGACCCCCGGGCCACGTCCTCCCGCGGTCCCTCCTCACCTCCGTCAATCTAATTCTCTTCCTCTCTTCAAAACCCTACTTAAAGCTCACCTCCTCCAAGAGGCCTTCCCACACTGAGCTCCCCCCTTTTTCCCTCTGCTCCCTCTACCCCCCTTCACCTCTCCGCAGCTAAACCCTCTTCTCCCCACTTTCCCTCTCCTCCCCCTCTCCCGTCCCACCCCCTCAGGACTGTACTCGTCCGCTCGACTATATATATCTTCATCACCCTATTTATTTTGTTTATTTTGTTTAATGAGATGTACATCACCCCGATTCTATTTACTTGCTATTGTTTTTATGAGATGTTCTTCCCCTTGACTCTATTTATTTCCATTGTTCTCGTCTGCCCGTCTCCCCCGATTAGACCGTAAGCCCGTCAAAGGGCAGGGACTGACTCTATCTGTTGCCGATTTGTCCATTCCAAGCGCTTAGCACAGTGGTCTGCACATAATAAGCGCTCAATAAATACTGTTGAATGAATGAATGAATCCCCATTTTCCGGATGAGGTAACTGAGGCACAGAGAAGTTAAGTGGCCTGCCCAAGCTCACCCAGCAGACAAGTGGCGGGATTAGAACTCACGACCTCTGACTCCCCAGCCCGGGCTCTTGCCACTAGGCCATGCAGCTCCTCAAGCCCGACTCAACCACATGGGGCTCAAAGTCTAAGTGGGAGGGAGAACAGGTCTCGATGAGGGCACCGAGATCCAGAGAATGAAATGACTTGCTTAAGGTCACACAGCGGACAAGTGGAATAGCTGGGTTTAGAACCCAGGTCCCCCGCCTCTCAGTCCCGCGCTCTTTCCACTAATCCGTGCTGCTCCTCAACCCCCTTCCAGCTACGATTTGCGGACACCGTTTCTGGAAACGAGAGAACTTTTCAACCCCTCACTAAACATGCCGGCGATTTTCCCAAAATACTCCGGGGAATGGTTGGCAGCTTCAAACTGCGGAGGAGTAGGGGGAAAAGAGAGGGGGAGAGAGGCTGGTGGATGATTTGAAGAACAATTCCTTGGTATGCCTTTCCCAGAAGGAGTAGCATCAGCATCAGTATTTGTTAAACACCACGTTGTTAAGCAACACACAACATACAAGAGAAATAAAGATATGGTCCCTGCCCTTGAGGAATTTCCCACTCAGGATGAGCGACAGGCAGATACACGGTGAGTCACACGATTCACACAGAAGAAGATCCTAGGTGCAGAGAAGCAGAGTGATTAGAGCCCGGGCCTGGGGGTTCGAAAGACCTGGGTTCTAATCCCGACCCCGTCATATAATAATAATGTTGGTATCTGTTAAGCGTTTACTATGTGCCGAGCACTGTTCTAAGCGCTGGGGTAGACACAGGGGAATCAGGTCGTCCCACGTGGGGCTCACGGTCTTAATCCCCATTTTACAGAGGAGGGAACTGAGGCACCGAGAAGTGAAGTGACTTGCCCAAAGGCACACAGCTGACAAGTGGCCGAGCCGGAATTCGAACCCATGACCTCTGACTCCAAAGCCCGTGCTCTTTCCACTGCTGTGGCCAAGTCACTCCACTTCTCAGGGCCTCATTACCTCATCTGGAAAATGGGGATTACAACTGTGAGCCCCAAGTGGGACAGGGACGGTGTCCAACCTGATTACCTTAGATCTACCGCAGCGCTTAGAACAGTGCCTGGCACATAGAAAGTGCTTAACAAATATCATTAAAAAGAAAACAAAACTTGGCCAAGTCACTTAACTTCTCTGGGCCTCAGTTACCTCATCTGGAAAATGGAGATTAAGAGTGTCCCTTGTGGGACGGGGACTGTGTCTAACCTGATTAACTCATATCTACCAGTGCTCAGAACAGTGCTCTGCACATAATAAGTGCTTTACAAGTACCATAATTATTAATTATTTTTATTAAATGATCAAAACCAAAGCGGTCAATTAACCAACTAGTTAACTAGATAACGAGATAACCAACTAATCAACTGCTCTGCTCAAAGTAAGCACTCAGTACACACCACATGAGTGAGAAAAGTTGGCAAATGGGATGACATGACTTGGGAAGTGAAGATTAGCCCAAAGGACTTTGGGGGAAGATAATAATAATAATAATAATAATAATAATTGTATCTGTTAAGCCTGGAGAAGCAGCGTGGCTCAGTGGAGAGAGCCCAGGCTCGGAAGTCAGAGGTCATGGGTTCAAATCCTCAGTTCAGCCGCTTGTTAGCTGTGTGACTTTGGGCAAGTCACTTAACTACTCTGAGCTTCAGTAACCTCATCTGTAAAATGGGGATTAAGACTGTGAGCCCCACATGGGACAACCTGATCACAGCATGGCTCAGTGGAAAGAGCCTGGGCTCGGGAGTCAGAGGCCATGGGTTCGAATCCCAGCCCTGCCGCTTGCCAGCTGTGTGATTGTGGGCAAGTCACTTCACTTCTCTGTGCCTCAGTTCCCTCATCCGTAAAATGGGGATTAAGTGTGAGCCTCACATGGGACAAGCTGATGACCCTGTATCTACCCCAGTGCTTAGAACAGTGCTTTGCACATAGTAGGCACTTAACAAATGCCATTATTATTATTATTTGCCAAGCACTGTACTAAGCACTGGGGTAGATACGAGACAATCAGGTCCCACAAGGACCTAGACTGGACTGGGAGCTTGGTGTGGGCAGGGAATGTGACTGTTTCTTGTTCTACTGTACTCTCCCAAGCGCTCAGTACAGTGTTTTGCACACAGTAAGCTCTCAATAAATACGATTGAATAAATGAACGAACATAGGGCTCAAAGTCTAAGTAGAAGGAAGAACGGGTCTTGTTCCCTAGTCTACAGATGAAGGAACTGAGGCCCAGAGAAGTGAAGTGACTTGCCCACGGTCACACAGCAGATAGGTGGCAGAGCCGAGATTAAAATCCAGGTCTTCTGATTTATTCATTCATTCAATAGTATTTATTGAGCGCTTACTATGTGCAGAGCACTGTACTAAGCGCTTGGAATGGACAAATCGGCAACAGATAGAGACGGTCCCTGCCCATCGACGGGCTCACGGTCTAATCGGGGGAGGCGGACGGACAAGAACAGTAGCAATAAAAAGAATCAAGGGGATGAACATCTCATTAAAACAATAGCAATAAATAGAATCAAGGGGATGTACATCTCATTAACAAAATAAATAGGGCAATAAAAATATATACAATTGAGCGGACGAGCACAGTGCTGTGGGGAGGGGGAGGGAGAGGGGGAGGAGAAGAGGGAAAGGGGGGAAAAGAGGGCTCAGCTGAGGGGAGGTGAAGGCGAGGTAGAGGGGGAGCAGAGAGAGCAGAGGGGAAAGGGATTAGAACCCGGGTCCTCTGACTCCCAGACCCTTGCTCTTTCCACTAGGTCTTACTGATTCTGGTGCAGCAGGAGAGAGAACAGATACGTAAGAAGCAACTGGCAGGAGTTATAAAACCAATGGCCCGGCTTTTTATTTAATGGGGAGAAACGAGTAGCCACTGTAAGTTTTTGAGGTGAGGAGAGGGGTATTTTCCGTCTGTAAATTTTGTTTCATTATTCTTTCAATCCTGTCATTACAGAAACGTATTTTACCTCATCATTCCTAAGTTCAGCTATTAAGAAGATGGATTCCCTTTATAAATCTAAGTGATAATTACGTTTCTTTTTTCCAATAACTTAGTTTGAGTGCCTAGTTATTATAGTAGGAGTCATCATAGTATTTATTAAGGGCTTATTATGTGCAGAGCACTGTACTAAGTGATGGGGAAAAATACCCAGTCTCCCAATCAAAGAATGTAAGGTGGGTGGGCAGGAGAAGACTGGTGACAGAGAGATAAGGAGAGAACAAAACAGAAGGATAGCATAGAGAGGTGGGCAGATAAAAATAATGGTGATTATGGCATTTGTTAAGCACTTACTACGTGCCGGGCACTGTGCTAACTGCTCGGGGTGGATACAAGCAAATCGGCTTGGACCCAATCCCTGTCCCACGTGCGGACTCACAGTCTCAATCTCCGTTTTCCAGATGAGGTAACTGAGGCCCAGGGAAGTGAACTGACTTGCCCAAGGTCGCCCAGCAGAGAAGTGGAGGAGCCGGGATTAGAACCCATGACCTTCTGACTCCCAGGCCCGAGCGCCATCCACTACTCCGCGCTGTTACACGAAGTACAGAGAAAGAGGAGTAGGGTGCTGTCGCTAGAGGTGCAGAATCTCAGGCTCCTCACGGCTCGGAATCCACGGTGACCGCCGCGGCCCAAGGTGACCGCCCCAGTCACAACCTCCCTGGTCTCCCCAAGGTTTAGCGGAGGAGTCGCTCCTCTGCCGCTCTGCTTTGCTCTGTACCACCGGAGTGGTGCCGGGAAGCTCGGGACCGAGATTCCTCGATGACACCGAGGAGCCGGCGTGGGGGTCCCGCTTGGGGAGGCGATCCGGTAGCGGAGGACGCCGGGGGGTCCTGGGAAGGAGGGAGTGTTCCCGGTGGATTCGCTCATCTGTGCCGGAGAGAGGCAGGGAGCTCGTTGCGGGCAGGTGTGTGTCTGTTTCTTGTTATACCGGACTCTCCCAAGTGCTCAGTAATGATAATAATGATAATGTTGGTATTTGTTAAGCGCTTACTACGTGCAGAGCACCGTTCTAAGCGCTGGGGGAGATACAGGGTTATCAGGTCGTCCCACGTGAGGCTCACAGTCTTCATCCCCATTTTCCAGATGAGGGAACTGAGGCACAGAGAAGTGAAGCGACTCGCCCACAGTCACACAGCTGACAAGTGGCAGAGCTGGGATGCGAACTCATGACCTCTGACTCCCAAGCCCGTGCTCTTTCCACTGAGCCACGCTGCTTCTATAGTGTTCTGCGCACTCTAAACACTCAGTAAATACGACTGAGAGGGAGGGTGCAATAATTCAGCTAAGATTCCCCTGGGCCAGCACATAGGAGGCAAGATGGGAGCAGGGCCTCAAGGGGTGAGGGATAATAATAATAATAGAAACGTTGGTATTTGTTAAGCGCTTACTACGTACAGAGCACCGTTCTAAGCGCTGGGGTAGATACAGGGTAATCAGGTTGTCCCACGTGGGGCTCACAGTCTTCATTCCCATTTTACATATGAGGTCACTGAGGCACAGAGAAGTGAAGTGACTCGCCCACAGTCACACAACTGACAAGTGGCGGAGCTGGCAGTCGAACCCATGACCTCTGAAAGCCCAGGCTCTTTCCACTGAGCCACGCTGTTTCCCCAAGAGGGATGAGGAGGCAGCTACTGGCCAGCCCTAGTGGGCAGAGAATGTATCTAATGACCCTGCTATAATGTTATAGCGCACTCTCCCAAGCGCTTAGTACAGTGTCCTACACAGAGGAAGCGCTAGAGAAGCAGCGTGGCTCAGTGGAAAGAGCCCGGGCTTGGGAGTCAGAGGTCATGGGTTCGAATCTGGGCTCTGCCACTCGTCAGCTGCGTGACTGTGGGCGAGTCACGTAACTCCTCTGTGCCTCAGTTCCCTCATCTGTAAAATGGGGATTAACTGTGAGCCTCACGTGGGACGACCTGATTCCCCTGCACCTCCCCCAGCGCTTAAAACAGTGCTCTGCACATAGTAAGCACTTAACGAATACCAACATTATGATTATTATCATTATTAAATACCACCCACTGACTGATAGTGGCTTCAGAAGTACTGAAACTCCAACGTGGGGGGATGAAGAGGCTTTAAGGATAAAAGGGCTTCAGTGGAATGAAACCAAGGGAGCGACTTCAGTACGAGTCTAGGTGACCTGACTTTCCAAAGATCCAGAGGTTCCCTCCCTTGGGCCCGTCTATAAATTAGAGAAGGGTGTTGTGCCCAGGCCCAGTGTCTGCTTAACTCTGTCCCTTCCCCGTCCACATACGCCAGATCACCACTCTCTCCACCTTCGAATAATAATAATCACGATAAGTACTGCGGTCCTTGTTAAGCCCTTACTACGTGGCCAGCACTGTTCTAAGCGCTGGGGTAGATACAAGCTAACCAGGTTGGACGCAGTCCCTGTCCCACTTGGGGCTCCCAATCTCAATCCCCATTTTCCTCATGAGGTAACCTAGGCCCAGAGAGGTGAAGTGATTTACCCAAGGCTGCACAGCAGACAAATAGGAGAGCAGAGATTAGAACCCATGCCCTATCCGCTTCGCCGAGCTGCGTGGCCTCGATGACTGAAATCACTCAATCAGTGGTAGCTATTGAGCACTACTGTGTGCAGAGCGCTGTACTAAGCACTCAGGAGAGTACAATACAGCCGAATTAGCAGACACGTTCGCCATCCATAACAAGCTTACAGTCTAGAGGGGGAGACAAAGCGTTTTTAAGGGTGGATCTCCTCCGAGAGCCCTACTTTCCCCATTTCCTTCTCTGTTCCTCATCATCCCTGCACTCGGATCTGTGATTTCTGGGCGTTTGCTATCTCTCCCACCCTCAACCCCACGGCATTTGTGTATACAACTTTATATAGTATAAATTATTTATTTCTATTCATGTCTGTCTCGCCCTCTCGACTGTAAACTCACTGCGGGCAGGAGAGGCGTCTGCTAATTCGCATGAACTGTCATAGTACCGTAGCAGCATGGCCTAGTGGGTAGAGACCAGGCCTTGGAGTTAGAGGACCTGGGTCCTAATTCCGGCTCTGCCACTCGTCTGCTCGGTGACCTTGGGCAAGTCACTCTGCTTCTCTGGGCCTCAGTTCCCTTGTCTGTAAAATGGGGATTCGATCCCTGTTTCCCCCTCCTACATAGATTGTGAGCTCTGGATGGGATAGGGACTTCTAGACTGTGAGTCCGTTGTTGGGTAGGAATTGTCTCCGTTGCTGAATTGTACTTTCCAAGCGCCTAGTACAGTGCTCTGCACACAGTAAGCGCTCAATACATACTACTGAATGAATGAAGTTCATTTATTATCACGTATCTCCCCCAGTGCTTAGAACAGTGCTTGGCACATAATAAGTGCTTAAAAATACCGTTACTTTTATTACTATTATTGTACCCTCCAAAGTGCTTAGTACAGTGTTCTGCACATAAGTACGATTGATTGATTGCTCAAAAAAGTATGGAAAGAGCATGGGTCTGGGACGCAGGAAACCCAAGATCTGATCCCAGCTCCGCCACTTCCAGGCTATGTGATATTAGGCAAGTCACTTCGCTTCTCTGTACCTCAGTTTCCTCATCTGTAAAATGGGGGTTCAATACCTGCTCTCCCCCCTAGACAAGGACTGTTTCTGACCTCATTAACTTGTATCTACCCCAGCGCTTAGCAGAGTGCTTGACATATGTTAAGAGCTTGACAAATAAATATACCCTTGATCGATTATTGTTCTAATTAAGATTATATATTATTCATTCATTCAATCGTAATTATTGAGTGCTTACTGTGTGCAGAACACTGTACTAAGCACTTGGAAAGTACAATGTAGCCATAAGGGGAGACAATCCCCGTCCACAATGGGTTTAAATTATAAATAGCAATGAATGGAAGCAGACCCTGATAGTTCTCTTGACATTAGGAACCCTTTCTGTTCGCTGTCTCGCGAATTTATTACTTGGAGGAAAACAAAAATAAAGACCTCCTGCCCTGGGGCAGGTACTGTGTGTACAGCCTGAAATATTCTTGGAGAAGCCTGTTTAAAAACGTTTGCCTCCTTTCTCCGGTGGTGCAATCTTCCTCCCCGGGCTCTGGGAGGATAGAACATCCTAAATGTGATTTACCTTTTAAAGAAAAATGAAAAAGTGAGTGGTTTTAGTGTGAGTGCAAATTAGAAAAGAATATCCCTCTTAATCCAGGCTAAGCACGATCCGATACTGTGTGATATTCCCACGCACGGCTTCCCTGGGCCACCTCGGTCCTGACCTGCAGCACCCCGGATTTGGATGGCAATTGGAGAGGCATGCCAGTCACACCCAGTGATTCCAAAAGGTAGCAACGCTTTAATGATAAGAATAATAATCACAGTATTTGCTAAGTGCTTACTATGTACCGTGCACCCTACTAAACACTTGAAGGGTAATACAAGAAAATCAGGCTGGACACTGTTCCAATCCTACAACAGGTTCACGGTCTTCATACCCATTTTATAATAATAATAATAATGTTGGTATCTGTTAAGCGCTTACTATGTGCCGAGCACTGTTCTAAGCACTGGGGTAGACACAGGGGAATCAGGTCGTCCCACGTGGGGCTCACGGTCTTAATCCCCATTTTACAGATGAGGTAACCGAGACACAGAGAAGTGAAGTGACTTGCCCAAAGGCACACAGCTGACAAGTGGCCGAGCCGGAATTTGAACCCATGACCTCTGCCTCCAAAGCCCATGCTCTTTCCACTGAGCCACGCTGCTTCTCCTTATGGATGCTTATAGATGAGGTAACCGAGACATAGAGAAGTGAAGTGACTTGCCCAAGGTCACACAGCAGATAAGTGGTGGAGCTGAGATTAGATCTTGGATTTCCTGAGTCCCAGACCCCTGCTCTTTCCATACGTTTTTGAGCCGATGACCTCCTGACTCCCAGGCCCGGGCCAAAGGGAAGCTTTGAAGGCTGTGTCACTGAAGCTCGATTTGCATTATGGCTTTAATGATTTCAAAAGAGCCAGAGAGTAAGAGTTAAAATGTCACTCCGTCACCATCTCCACCAAATTATCAACCTCTCGATCAATCGTAGCTACTGAGTGCTTACTGTGTGCAGATCACTGTACTGAGCGCTCGGGAGAGGACATTATCACAGAGTCGGTAGACACATTCCCTGCCCATAATGAATTTACAGCTAGGGAGAATTAGTTTAAGATGAATTTCCTCAGGGGTGTAAGAAGGAATGAGAAGTAGCATGGCTTAATGGGTAGAGGCTGAGCCTGAGAGTCAGAAGGACCTGGGTTCTAATCCCAGCTCTGCCACATGTCTGCTGTATGACCAGGGGCAGTCATTTAACTTCCCTGTGCCTCAGTTCCCTCATCTGTAAAATGGAGATTAAGAATGTGAGCCCCACGTGGGACAGGGATTGTGTCCAACCTGATTAGCTTGTATCTATTCCAGCACCTAGTACAGAGCCGGGATTTAAAAGTAGAATTTGAAAGGAGAAACATGGGTTTTGCAGATTACCCTAGGGTCTTCTCTCTTTCCTGGCCTTCTCCAAACATCGAGGGAAATTTTCAGGGGCTCAATGACACCCTCCCCTTCAATAAAATAAATTAAAATAAAAAGGGACTTTTTGTCCTTTGACATCTCAATTAATTTACTTCCCAGCTGGCAACATGGCTTCTCTTTGGCAGAGGCAACAGAAGGCTCATGGCTCCAACCGGGATTTGGTCTCTCAAATAATAATAATAATAATTATGGTATCTGTTAAGCATATACTATGTGCCAAGCACCGTTCAAATCATTTAGTGGACTCTCAATCACCTATCACCTGTCCAAGCGAGACTGGAAACAGAACAGATCATTAGGGCCTGGACTGATATGGCGTGAGTGTTCTGGGCTAGCACGAGGCTAAATCTCCAAACTGAATCATGGAGACCTTCTGCTCTTTACAATACGATGAGACAGGGGAAATATAGAAAAAGGATATGAAATGTTACTAAAACATCTTTATGTTGGAACTATCATTCCCATTTTACAATAATAATGATTATGGTATTTAAGTGTTTATTATGTCCAAAGCACTGGAGTATATACAAGCCAATTGGGTTGGACACAGTCCTTGTCTCACGTATAATAATAATAATTAATAGTTATGGTATTTGTTAAGCGCTTACTATGTGCCAAGCACTCTTCTAAGCGCTGGGTATCCAAGGTAATCAGGTTGTCCCACGTGGGGCTCACAGTCTTAATCCCCATTTTACAGATGAGGGAACTGAGGCACAGAGAAGTTCAGTGGCTTGCCCATGGTCACACAGCAGATACGTGGCAGAATTTATTGCTATTGTTCTCGTCTGTCCGTCTCCCCCGATTAGACCGTAAGCCCGTCAAAGGCAGGGACCGTCTCTATCTGATTACCGATTTGTACTTTCCCAAGCGCTTAGTACAGTGCTCTGCACATAGTAAGCGCTCAATAAATACCACTGAATGAACGAATCCTCTGACTCCCAAGCCTGTGCTCTTTCCACTAAGCGGGGCAGCTTCTCAGCACAGGGCTCACAGTCTTCATCCCCATTTGACAGATGAGGTCACTGAGGCACAGAGAAGTGAAGTGACTTGCCCGAGTCCTCCCAGAAGACGAGAACCCATGACCTTCTGACTCCCATGCAGGTGAGGAGATGGCGGCCCGGAGAGGTAAGGTGACTTGCTCAAGGACAGTGCCAGAGCTGGATCTCTCGGAGCTAATTCCTTTCATGAAACCACCCTGCCTCTCGTAGTTGCCTTTAAAAGTCCCAAATGACTACTGAATTTTGCACAGGTATCCAAATAATAATAATGATAATAGTGGTCTTTGTTGCGTGCTTACTATGTGTCAGGCACTGTTCTAAGCGCTGGAGTAGATAGAAGCTAATCGGGTTGGACACAGTCCCTGTCCCACGTAGGGCTACTAGTCTTCAATCCCATTTTATAGATGAAGGAACTGAGGCACAGGGAAGTGAAGTGAATCGCCCAACCTCGCAGACAAATGGCAGAGCGGGGATTAGGACCCAGCTCCTTCCGACTCCCAGGCCCGGGTTCAATCCCCTAGACCGTGGTGCTTCCCTGAAATGGAGAGTCCCACCCGCGTGGCTCAGTGGAAAGAGCCCGGGCCTGAGAGTCAGGGGTCATGGGTTCGAACCCCGGCTCTGCCACTTGTCAGCTGTGGGACTGTGGGCGAGTCACTTCACGTCTCTGGGCCTCAGTGACCTCATCTGTCAAATGGGGATGAAGACTGTGAGCCTCACGTGGGACCACCTGATGACCCTGTATCTACCCCAGCGCTTAGTACAGTGCTCTGCACATAGTAAGCACTTAATACCAACATTATTATTATTATACAGGCTATAACTGGCCTAGGAAAAATTGAGAGGTGACTGAAATTCACTGCCTTCCAAGACGACTTTAAAGACACCAAGTCCAGGCAACACCATATAAAGCTATCCTTTTTTCCTCTTTTTAAGAATCCTGTTTTAAAATGACTCCTGGATGAGTCGAAGTTGCAAAGCAACCTTCGACATCAACTACCGACCTGGTGCTCCGTGGCTCGTAGATAAGATAAAAATTTGAAAAAGCGGCAAACGCGTCAGAAGCTAGACACAGCAGCTTTCTCTTTCTGCATCCAAGAAAATCACCAGATTCCTTCTCCTCTAAAGATTCCGCATTACCTATGTGGAAAAGTGGTGTCATGGACATAATAACAGATAAGGCCAGGACATTCCCCGCAAATATGTCAGTCCATCACGGCAGAGAAAGACTTTTATCTACATCCCCACCGTCCAGCCCGACCCATCTAAAGAGATTTGTTCTTTCAATATTGCTCTTTCTGTCCAATGCCCTCATTGGGTCTCTTGAATATCTTGAAATATTTGAACACCAAGGGCTCCCGGAACTGTTTAAGTAATGGAACTGTCAATATCTGGCTCTGATGCAAGACACGGTGGCTAAAGTCAGGGCCTGGGAGTCAGAAGGTCATGGGACAGAGAAGCAGCGTGGCTCAATGGAAAGTGTCCGGGCTTGGGAGTCACAGTTCATGGGTTCGAATCCCGACTCTGCTACTTGTCAGCTGTGTGACTGTGGGCAATCACTTAACTTCTCTGTGCCTCAGTTCCCTAATCTGTAAAATGGGGATTAACTGTGAGTCTCACGTGGGACAACCTGATTCCCCTGTGTCTACCCCAGCGCTTAGAACAGTGCTCTGCACATAGTAAGCGCTTAACAAAAACCAACATTATTATTATTATTATTATTATGGGTTCTAATCCCAGCTCCGCCATTTGCCTGCTGTGTGGCCTTGGGCAAGGCCCTTCACTTCTCGGTGCCTTAGTTCCCTTAACTGTAAATGGGGATTGAGACTGTGAGCCCCACGTGGGACGGGGACTGGGTCCAACATGATTTGCTTGTAACCAGCCCAGCGCTTAATGCAGTGTACGGCACATAGTAAGCTCTTAACAAATATCACAATTAGTATTATTACTTTTTAGGTTCTGGAATGTCAATATCTGGGTCTGAGGCACGGCAGGGTGGATAGAGTCCGGGCCTGGGAGTCAAAAGGGCATGACTTCTAATCCCGGCTCCACCGCTTGTCTGCTGTGTGGCCACGGGCAAGCCCCTTTATTTCTCTGTGCCTCAGTTACCTCATCTGCAAAATGAGGATTTAAAACGGTGAGCCCCTCGTGGGACAGGGATTGTGTCCAACCCAGTTTGCTTGTACCCACCAAGTAAGTGCTTAACAAATACCATAATCATTAGTATCATTATTCTAAGAGAGCAAGAGATATGCAGGAGCTAAGGAAGGTGAAAAGCGGAGGTGAGGGATGGGATATGGGGAACGGACGAAAGAAGCAAAAGCTCCTTGAGGGCAGAAATACTGCCTACCAACTCGTTTGTATTGCACTGCTCTCCCGAGTGCTTAGTACAGGGTTTCACACACAAAAAGTGTCCCAAAATCCTACTGATTGCCTAATTGATTGATTGGTGGATGGTAGGGATCCCGTCAACTCCATCCCCGCCCACTGGATACTATTGATGGACTGGATAGAGAGCGGGAATCAGATGACCCGGGTTCTAATCCTGGTTCTGCAACTCACCTTCTATATTGACCTTAGGCGGGTCACTTTGTTTCTCTGAGCCTCTGTAAAATGGGGATGAAATATTTAATCTCCCTCCTACTTAGACTGTGAGTTTCGTGGAGGACAGGGCTATCTGACTCGATTACCTTGTATCTACCCCGGCGCTTAGTACGATGTTTGGCACAGAGTGAATGCTTAATTAATACCGCAATTATCCTTCTCGTTCTCTTTTGTCATCTCTTCCTCTGCTTCCCGGTATGATATAGCGGAGAAGCAGCATAGCGTAGTGGATAGAGCCCCAGCCTGGGTTTCAGAGGGTCACGGGTTCTAATGCTGGCTCCGCCACTTCTGTGGCCCTGGGCAAATCACTTCACTTCTCTGGGGCCTCAGTTACCTCAACTGTAAAATGGGGATTAAGACTCGGAGCCCCACGTGGGACAACCTGACTACCTTGCATCTTCCCCAGAGCTTAGAACAGTGTTTGGCACACAGTAAGCTCTTAACAAATACCATAATTATTATTAGTAATAGTATTCCCACTGTCTAATGGTGAGGGTTTCTCAACATTCTGTTCCGGCTCCCCTTCTATTTTCAATCAGCACACATTCTCTGGGCCACTTCATTCCCTTCCACAACTTCAACTATCATCTCTCTGCAGATGATTCCCAAATCTACCTTGGGAACCCTGACCTGTCCCTTGTATAATCTCCCCTTTTCTCCCACCGCCAGGACATGTCCACCTGGGGGTTCCACCAGCATCTCAAGCTCATATGTCCAAAACTGAACTCCTCATCTTTTCTCCCGATTCCTTTCCTCCTCCTAACCTTTCCAACTCAGCTGACAAAAAAACCCTCCTCCCTGCCTCTCAAACCCATCATCTCCGCATTGATCCTTGACTCCTTCACGCTTTTCCACCTCCATATTCAGTCTGTTGCCAAATCAGATATTCCTCCCTAGCCTATAAGTTTTTGTTTTATTTTGTTTTCAGGTGGTATTGGTGAAGTGCTTACTATGCGCCCGGCACTGCACTAAACACTGGGGTAGATTCAGACTAATCAGTTTGGACACAGTCCCTGTCCCACATGGGGCTCACAGTCTGAATCACAGAAGAGAAAAATTGAAGCAGAGAAGCGAAGTGACTTGCCCAAGTTCCCACAGCAAGCAAGTGGTGGAGCTGGGATTAGAACCCAGGTCCTTCCGACTCCCAGGCCCACACTGTTCCACCTACTAGGCCACGCTTCTTCTCTTCTACTTCTCTTGTCCAACTCTGTAGGTCACACAGCCGACAGGTCGCAGACCCGGGATTCGAACCAGGACCTCTGACTCCTCACAAGCTCTAGCAAGCGCTTAATACAGTGCTCTGCGCATAGTAAGCACTCAGTAATACCACTGATTGAGTGAACGATTGATTCCTCCACAACATTCCTTCGATCAGCTCCCTTCTTTCCTTCCAAACAGCTTCTCCACTGGTCCAAACACTTGTCATATGCTGCTTTGACAAAAGCATCAGCCTCCTCACTGACCTTCCTTGCCTCCAGACTCCAAATTATTTGTAGGTGGGGAACATGTCAACTAACTCTGCCGTACTGTTTCAATAACAATAATAATTATGGTATTTGTTAGGCGTCTCACTACGTGTCCCCTTCCCCCCTTTCCCTGTCCTCCTCCCCCGCTCCCGTCCCACCCCCTCAGCACTGTCCTCGTCCGCTCAACGGTATAAACCTTCATCACCCTATTTACTTTGTTTAATGAGATGTACATCACCCTGATTCTATTTATCTGCCATTGCTTTTACGAGACGTTCTTCCCCTCGACTCTATTTATCGCCATCGTTCTCGTCCGCCCGTCTCCCCCGATCGGACCGTGAGCCCGTCAGAGGGCGGGGACCGTCTCTATCTGTCGCCGACTTGTCCGTTCCGAGCGCTCAGTACGGTGCTCTGCACATAGTAAGCGCTCAATAAATACTATTGAATGAACGAATGAATGCATGCCAAGCACTGTTCTAAACACTGGGGTAGGTAGAAGGTAAACAGGTTAGACACGGTCCCTGTCCTTAATCCTGGCCCCGCCACTTGTCTGCTGTGTGACCTTGGGTAAATCATTTCACTTCCCTGTCCCAGAGCTGAGGGTGGACTCAAGGAGCCAGAGCCGGGGGTTGGAGAGACAGGGGCTGTACTCTTCCAAGTGTTTAGTACAGTGTACTGCACACAGTAAGTGCTCAATAAATACCACTGGTTTGTTTTGTTTTGTTTATGGTATTTGTTCTGTGCTTCCTATGTGCCGGGAACTGTTCTAAGCAATGAGGTAGATACAAACTAAGGAGGTCCCTGTCCCACATGGGGCTCACAGTCTTACTCCCCATTTTACAGAGGAGGTAAATGAGGCCCAGAGAAGAGACTTGCCCAAGGCCATGCAGCAGATAAATGGCAGAGCCGGGATTAGAACCAGGTCCTTCTGACTCCCAGACCCGGGCTCTAGCCACTAGACCACGCTGATTCATTCTCTCCCTTCTCCAGTCCAAACTTTACTCCGCTGACCAGATCATTATTTCTAAAATATCGGTTTGCGCACATCTCTGTATTCCTCAAAACCACTCCAATGGTTACCTAAGGAGAAGGGTAAGGGTAAGATTTTGGTTGCCGAGGAGACAAAAATGAAGTGCAAATAAATTAACCAACTCCTACTCCTATGGGAAGCAGCGTGGCTCAGTGGAAAGAGCCCAGGCTTAGGAGTCAGAAGTCACGGGTTCGAATCCCGGCTCTGCCCCTTGTCAGCTGTGTGACTACAGGCAAGTCACTTCACTTCTCTGTGCCTCAGTTACCTTATCTGTAAAATGGGGATTAAGCCTGTGAGCCTCACGTGGGACAACCTGATTCCCCTGTGTCTACCCCAGCTCTTAGAACAGTGCTCTGCACATAGTAAGCGCTTAACAAATACCAACATTGTTACTATTATTATTACTTGGGAGGAGCCAAGGGTGACAGGAGGTAATGGAGAAGAAAACGGAGAATAAGGAAAGGAAGTAGTTGATAGAGAGCCTTAAAACCAATGCTTAGAAGTTCCTTTTTCCTGCACAGAAGAGTTGGTAACTATTGGAGGTTTTTGTGAGAGTGGGAGAAGAAAAATGATCTTCTTGGAAAAATGATCTCACCCGCAGAGTGAAATATGGACTAGAAAGGGGCAAGATTGAAGGCAGGGAGATCAAATAATAATCTCATCTGCAGTAATTGTTGTGTTTACTTTATGCCAAGCACTATAGTAAGCTCTGGAATAGGTAATCAAATGAGATACGGCCCCCTCTCCCATATAGTGCCTCGCAGTCAGAGAAGGAGAGAGAACTGGTATTGAATTCCCATTTTCCAGATGAGGAAACTGAGTCACGGAGAAGTGAAAAGGCACATGGCAGAGCCAGAATTAGAACCCAGGGCCTCTGACTCCCAGGTCTCTGCTCCTTTCCCTAGGCCAGGCTGCTTCTCCATAGTATCCCAGCTCCACCACTTGTCTGCTGTGTGGCCATGGGCAAGTCACTTCAGTTCTCTGTAGCTCAGTTTCCTCATCTGGAAAAAGAGGACTGAAACTGTGAGCTCCAGGTGGGACAGGATTGCGTCCAACCCGATTTTCTCGTGTCTACCCCAGCGCCTAGTACAGTGTCTGACATATAGTAAGCACTTAACAAATACAATTATTATTAGTAGTAGTAGTTACCAAACACTTAGAGAAGCAGCGTGGCTCAGTGAAAAGAGCACGGGCTTGGGAGTCAGAGGACATGGGTTCTAATCCCGGCTCCGCCACTTGTCAGCTGGGTGACCTTGGGCAAGTCACTTCACTTCTCTGTGCCCCAGTTCCCTCATCTGTAAAATGGGGATGAAGACTGTGAGCCTCACGTGGGACAACCTGATGACCTTGTATCTACCCCAGCGCTTAGAACAGTGCTTGGCACATAGTAAGCGCTTAACAAATATCAACATTTATTTTATTTTTTAAAGAGCACTGCTGAGACCTTGGGAGAGTACAATACAATCAGTAAATGGGCCCCCTTCCCTCAAGGAGATTAAAATTAAAAAGGAGGGGTAGACAGACACTAAATTAAATTACAAGGAGGGGGAAGCTCCCCTCTCAGGGTCTCACCTGGAGAGTTTCCAATACTCTACCAGTCATGACTACGGGAGGGAGAGTCAAGCAGAGGCCTGTCCGTTCCATTCCTAGTTTGGCCAGTGGCTAGCGAGTGGCAGGCCATCGGCCACAAGCGGAAACTCACCCGTGCTGGACAGCAGCGGCACAGGAGAGAGTCGAGGGCCGAGGCTCGTTTACTGCACGGAAGGAGGCAGTGGTCAACCGCTTCCAGATTTTTAACTAAGAAAACCCTACGAATCCACTACCAGAATGATTGCAGATGGAAGTGGGGCATCGCGGGAGAGATGTGTCTATGGAGTCACTGTGGGTCGAACACGACTCGACAGCATAAAACGACACAGGAGAAAGCTACAGAGTTTCAAGATATGAACATAAGTACTCTATCTTCAAAGTCTTATTAAAATACAATATCTGCCAAGAGGTCTTCCCTGATTAAACCCTCAATTTATATGCTTTCCCTTCTGGGTCACCTCTGAACTTGGATCTGTATCCTTTAACCACTTAATAATCATCCAAGCTCAACCCCACAGCACTTCTAGATGAGGTAACTGAGGCCCAGAGAAGTGAACTGATTTGACCAAGGTCACACAGCAGACAAGGGGCAGAGCGGGGATTAGAACCAGGTCCTTCTGACTCGCAGGCCCGGGCACTAGCTACTAGGCAACACTGATCTATTCCAAATTTTGCTTACCAGATCAGTATTTCTAAAATATTAGTCTGTGTCAAAATAAGCAAATCAGGTTGGACACAGTCCGTTGTCCCAAGTGAGGCTAATAGTCTCAATCCCCATTTTACAGAGGAGGGAACTGAGGCACAGAGAAGGTAAGTGACTTGCCCACAGTCACACAGCTGACATGTGGTAGTGCTGGGCTAGGGAAAGGAGGAGGGATCCTGGAAATGTTGAGGAGGAAAAACCAAGGAAGGATTGGAGCTGAGAGCGATGGTTAGGAAGTGGGCTTTGAGGACGGGTAGAGTGTCGTTAACTCTGACGGGAAAGTTAGGTGGAGAAAAGGATTTTCTTTTGGGTCAAGGGTTCCAGATGAGGTGAGCCAACTGGTGTAAGTGAGTTTTGACAGGATGCCATTTAAGCAAAGATATTTATTGATTCCTTACCCTGTGCAGATCACTGTATTAAGGCCTTGGGAGAGTATAATTCAAAACAGTTAGTAGACACATTCCCTGCCCTCAAGGAGCCTTCGATCTAGTGGTGAAGATGGACATTGAAATAAATTACAGATAGGGTGAAGCAGCAGGGTCTTCGGATGCGGACATAAGGGCTGTGGAGATGGAGGTGGGGAATGTACCTAAGGGCTTAAGGGGACAGACTCAAGGACATAGGTGAATACAATGGTTTATGAGAGGTTAATCAGGGAAGACTTTCATTCATTCATTCAATAGTATTTACTGAGCTCTTACTATGTGCAGAGCACTGTACTAAGCGCTTGGAACGAACAAGTCGGCAACAGATAGAGACAGTCCCTGCCGTTTGACGGGCTTACGGTCTAATCGGGGGAGACGGACAGACGAGAACGATGGCGATAAATAAAGTCAAGGGGAAGAACATCTCGTAAAAACAATGGCGACTAAATAGAATCGGGGCGATGTACATTTCATTAACAAAATCAATAGGGTGATGAAAATATATACAGTTGAGCGGACGAGTACAGTGCCGAGGGGATGGGAAGGGAGAGGGGGAGGAGCAGAGGGAGATGGGGGGAAAAGAGGGTTAAGAGGGTTAAGTAGGGTTTTGAAGAGGGGAAGAGAATGAGTTTGGCGGAGGTGAGGAGGGAGGGCGTTCCGGGACCGTGGGAGGACGCGGCCCGGGGGTCGACGGCGGGATGGGCGAGACCGAGGGACGGCGAGGAGGTGGGCGGCGGAGGAGTGGAGCGTGCGGGGTGGGCGGTGGAAAGAGAGAGCGAGGAGAGGTAGGAAGGGGCGAGGGGACGGACAGCCTCGAAGCCTAGAGTGAGGAGTTTTTGTTTGGAGCGGAGGTTGATAGGCAACCACCGGAGGTGTTTAAGAAGGGGAGTGACATGCCCAGAGCGTTTCTGCAGGAAAATGAGCCGGGCAGCGGAGTGAAGAATAGACCGGAGCGGGGCGAGAGAGGAGGAAGGGAGGTCAGAGAGAAGGCCGACACGGTAGTCTAGCCGAGATATAACGAGAGCCCGTAGCAGTAAGGGAGCCGTTTGGGTGGAGAGGAAAGGGCGGATCTTGGCGATTTTGTAAAGGTGAAACCGGCAGGTCTCGGTGACGGATAGGACGCGTGGGGTGAACGAGAGAGACGAGTCAAGGATGACACCGAGATCGCGGGCCCGAGAGACGGGAAGGATGGTCGTGCCATCCACGGTGATAGGGAAGTCTGGGAGAGGACCGGGTTTGGGAGGGAAGATGAGGAGCTCGGTCTCGCTCATGTTGAGTTTTAGGTAGCGGGCCGACATGAAGGTGGAGACATCCCGGAGGCGGGAGGAGATGCGAGCCCGAAGGGAGGGGGAGAGGACGGGGGAGGAGATGTAGATCCGCGTGTCATCTGCGTAGAGATGGTAGTCAAAGCCGTGAGAGCGGATGAGTTCACCGAGGGAGTGAGTGTAGATGGAGAACGGAAGAGGGCCGAGAACTGACCCTCGAGGAACTCCGACGGTTAAAGGATGGGAGGGGGAGGAGGCGCCGGTGAAGGAGACCGAGAATGACCGGCCAGAGAGATGAGAGGAGAACCGGGAGAGGACGGAGTCCGTGAAGCCAAGGTGAGATAAGGTGTGGAGGAGGAGGGGATGGTCGACAGTGTCAAAGGCAGCAGAGAGGTCAAGAAGGATTAGAATGGAGTAGGAGCCATTGGATTTGGCAAGAAGGAGGTCATTGGTGAGGAGATACAGTTTTAGTAGGGCTTGGCAAGGGGGAGATTGATGGTCTGTAGGATAATAAGGGGGAGGGAGTTTAATTATGCTTAAAAAGTCCACCTCTTCCTCTTCCTTCCTCTTTAAGCTCTCCATAGAGCTTAAAGTGATTCCCTGGAAATGTAGGGAGGACCACTGCAGCATATACCACTTGCAGTATACACTACTGCAATATATACTGAGGCAGACAGTGAAGGGTCAAACTAGACAAACTCATAGTTCTCGGAACAATTGATCCAAGATCCAACTGGACCTTGTGACCCAATCCCTCTTTGACAGGTAGATGCTCCGGTCAACGTTCTGTTATCTTCCCTGGGTTGGTTTCTGTACTTTTGATTGACCAATCAATGGTACTGAGCACTTACTGTGTGCCAAGCATGGTACTAGGCACTTTGGAAAATGCATTACTTTGTCAAGGTTCTCTCTGCTTACTTCTCCTGGAAAGCAGAATCTGTGAAAATGTCATCTTGCAAAATCCTATCGGACTGCTGGGACAGAGGAGGAAAAGGTGGTCTTTTGGACATGGGTCCCTCTCCTTTCCTGAGTAGCTTTTTTTCACTCCTTCTCTGTTTTCCAATTTCCACCACCCTTTTCGCCGTCCCTCAGATTTGTACTTTCAACAAGCTCTCCATATATGGATCCTTTCATTTTTCCCAAGATCCTTCTCCACATTCCTTTGATTCTGCCTTCTCCTGAACTTCGTCCAGCTCATCCACAACTTTCTGGCATTCTTGAACACAAATCTCTGTTTTTCCATGATAATCGTGACCTCTTTGCAGACAGGCAAAAATAGGAGTGGCTTTTTAAAGCACAGTTTCATTTCAAATTTCCCGTCTTCTATTACCCTCAGGTTTCTTTCAGAATGTTTCTTTCCTGGCATTTTTTCCTCCGTTAATAATTGTATTTGGCTAGTTGCCCTCTGCAGCGTGCAAGTTTATCTTTTTCCACGTTGGATCCGATGTTATTTACGGGCCCCTTTTCTTACCTCTTTGAGTTCATTTCGACCTTGTGGAACAGGGCTAAGATGTTCCAGCCAACCTCTTCGAGATGTCGAGCGGCCGAGTGGGAGCAATGAAATGCATCAATAATCACGTTGGGCATCACAGAACAAAACATTAAGAAGGAACTCAACTCTCCAGGAACTTCAAGTGATTCCCTGGAAATGTAGGGAGGATCCTCGGAAGAGATCACTTCGTCAGACCACTGGGGGAACCACAACAGTATATACCACTTGCAATATATACTATATACTATAATATACACACCACTGCAATATATACTAAGGCACACAGTGATCTTTGCATTGAATCTGGATCTATGACCTCTGGGCATTTGGTATTCACCCCATCCTCAACTCCACAGCACTTGATGTACTTATCTTTAAATTGTATATTATAAATCATTCACTTGTATTTATGTCTGTTTCCCCCTCAAGTCTCTAAGCTCGTTGTGGGCAGGGAACATGTCAAACCAACTCTGAGGTATTGTACTCTCCCAAGTGGGCGGGGAATGTGTCTGTTGTAGTGTTATATTTTACTCTCCAGGGCGCTTAGTACACTGTAAACACTCAATAAATACGATTGACTGACTGCTTAGTATAGTCCTCTGCACACGGTGAGTGCTCGGTGAATACCGAATACCACCGATCCATCGACTGATCGATATCCACGTGACATGATGCAATTTACGAAACTGCCTCCTGGTATTGGTTTGAATAAAGGAGGGCTCCTCCCAAAGTGACTAGCAGGAAGTAACTTTAGACGCTGGGAAGATATGGCTCAAAATATATATAATAATTATGGCATTTGTTAAATGCTCACTATGTGCCGAGCACCGTTCGAAGCGTTGGATGCCAGCATGGCTTTTTTTTTCTAGGAACCCCCCGCCACCACTATTAATGGAGGAGTAGAAAACCCCGGAATGAGAACTCAAAAGTGCCAGCTGTGAAGAGCAGGAACCACAGAGTCCAGCCCAGGAAAAGATAAGTAGAGACAAGAGGCTGTTTAAAGAACCACACCACCACACATCATACACACATACACAAACACACATACCACACACCACACACCAAACAGCTGCTTTCTCCCGTATCAGAAACCAGCAGTGTTAAGATAGCCAGGGAAGGGTGAAATGGGGTAAATCACAACATCTCCCTGGGCCTCAGTTTTCACATCTCTAAATAGGGAGACCGATGCCTCGGGGAGATTTGTGAGGATGAAGATGAGCTGAGTAATGTGGAGATGCTCTGGAAAATAGAAGGGCTTTACAAATTCAAGGGATCAGCAGGAAAAATATTAGAAAAGACTGGATGTGACCACCTGGCCCCTGGGGCTTGTTACTAGGTCGTGCCCCAGGACCGTACCACGTTGCCGAACTGGTTTGTGACCTTACGAGATATTCAGGCTGGACTCAGTCCCTGACCAAATGGGGCTCACAGTCTAAGCAGGAAGGAGTAGGCTTGAATCTCTATTTTACAGATGAGGAAACTGAGACACAGAGAAGCTAAGGGGCTTGCCTAAGGTCACCCAGCAGGGAAGTGGTGACCTTCCCAAATCCAGTGGCCTCTAGGCCATCTTGACCTGTCCTCCTTGACCTGTCAGCGCCTTTGACACTGTGGACCACCCCCTTCTCCTGGAAACACCATCCAACCTCGGCTTCACTGACACTGTCCTCTCCTGATTCTCCTCCTAGCGCTCTGGGGGCTCATTCTCCATCTTTTTCATGGGCTCTTCCTCTGACTCCCAACCCTAAACTGGGCGCGTCCCTCGAGGTTCAGGTCTGGGTCCTCTTTTATTTTCCATGTACATCCATTCCCTTGGAGAACATTCAGGCCTTGTTTCCCCTCTCCTCCAGAAACTCCAGTTGTTGCCCATCTTCCTCCTTCAAAAAAGAACTCCTCACCATTGGCTTCAAAGCACTAAATCCCCTTGCCCCCTCCTACCTCACTTCCCTACTCTCCTACTACAACCCAACCCACACACTTCAATCCTCTAATGCCAACCTTCTCACTGCACCTCATCTATCTCCCTGTTGACCTCTCGCCCACATCCTGCCTACGGCCTGGAACGCCCTCCCTCCTCATATCTGACAGACAATTACTCTCCCCTCCTTCAAAGCCTTATTGAAGGCACCTGTCCTCGAAGAGGCCTTCCCTGACTAAACTCCTTTTTAGACACTTCTCCCACTCCCTTCTCTGTCACTCTGAGTTGCTCCCTTTATTCATCCCCACTCTCAGTCCCACAACATTTCTGCCCATGTCTGTAATTTATTTCATTTCTATTAATGTATGTCTCCCCCTCTAGACTGTAAGCTCATTGTGGGCAGGGAATGTGTCTTTTTATTGCTATGGGGTACTCTCCCAAGTGCTCAGTGCAGTGCTCTGCACACAGTAAATGCTCAATAAATACAGTTGATTGAATGAATGAATGAAGAAAAGAACTCATTTGCTTATATGCCTTCAACTATAACCTCTATATGGATGATTATCAAATCTCCATCTCCAGCCCTGATCTCTCTCCCTCTCTGCTGTTTCGCATTTCCTCCTGCCTTCAAGACACGGATGACCCGCCGCCACCCCAAACTTAACATGTCAGAAACAGAACTCCTTATCTTGGCACGCAAAGCCTGTCCTTCCCCTCACCTTCTCATCACTGTAGATAACACCACCGTCCTTCCTGCTTCACAAGCCCGTAACCTTGGCGTTATCCTCGACTCTTCTCATTCAACCCACATATTCATTCGATCATTAAATCCTGTCAGTTCTACCTCACGGCATCACTAATATCTGTCTTTTCCTCTCTATCCAAAATGCTACCATGCCAAACTGTACATTTCAAGCGCTTAGTACCGTGCTCTGCGCATAGTAAGCGCTCAATAAATACTATTGAATGAATGAATAATACAAACCTTGATCCCAGCCCGCCTTGATTATTGTAACAGCTGCCTTGCAGACCTCCCTGCCTCCTGCCTCTCTCCACTTCAGTCCACTGAAGCAGCGTGGCTCAGTGGAAAGAGCCCGGGCTTTGGAGTCCGAGGTCATGGGTTCGAATCCCGGCTCTGCCACTTGTCAGCTGTGTGACTGTGGGCAGGTCACTTCACTTCTCTGGGCCTCAGTTACCTCATCTGGAAAATGGGGATCAAGACTGTGAGCCCCACGTGGGACAACCTGATTCCCCCGTGTCTACCCGAGCGCTTAGAACAGTGCTCTGCACATAGTAAGCGCTTAACAAATACCAACATGATTATTATTATTATTATACTTTGCTCTGCTGCCCCGATCATTTTTTAACAAAAACATTCAGTCTACATTTCCCCACTCCTCAAGTACAACCAGTGGTTTCCCATCCACCTCCACATGGAACAGAAAGTCCTGACCACTGTCTTTAAAGCACTCAATCATCTTGCCCCCTCCTCTTACCTCACCTCGCTCCTCTAATGCCAACCTTCTCACTGTACCTCCATCTCATCTGCCTCACCACCAACCACTTGACCATGTCCTGCCTCTGGCCTGGAATCCCCTCCCTCTTCATAACCCACAGGCAATTACTCTCCCCACACTTCAAACCCTTAAGGAAGGCACGTCTTCTCCCTTCCCACACTAAGCCCTCTTTTCCTTTTCTTCCACTCCTTTCTGAGTCACCCTGACTTGCCCCCTTTATTCATCCTCACTCCCAACCCCACAGCACTTATGCACATATTTCCTAATTTTTTTTATTTATACTAATGTCTGTCTCCCCCTCAAGACTGTAAACTCGATGTGGGCAGGAAACTGTGTCACAGTTTTTATATTGTACCCTCCCAAGCACTTAGTACAGGGCTCTGAACGCAGGAGGTGCTCAATAAATATAACTGATTAGGCATTAGGATGTAGGTCTCTGACAGGCCTATTGCCGTCTCCACTAGGCCACCTTCTTCTCCCCACTTTACTGCCCCCTTTTCATACCACTTTCTAATTTCTGCTACTCTGATCTAGAAATACCTTCCGATCCTCCTCCGAGTTTAGCTTTTCCTTCTCGCGGAAGTTCTGCCTCTCTCCTTTACCTGAAATTAGCTGTGTCTGATTTTAGTTACGTACACTTGTACCACTATAAATTGGAATAGTTATTGTTGTGTATTACTAGGACCAGGAGCAGAGCAAAGAAATAGACGTTATAATCTCCATTTACTAATCTCAATATAATATACAATAGAACATAATCTCAATAGCTCTTCCTGTCATCTTATGCTGTCGAGTCGTGTCCGACCCAAAGCGATTCCATAGACACATCTCACCCAGAATGCCCCACCTCCATCTGCAATGCCTTAATAAATTCCAGGTTCCCTCAGGGTGGTAAATAGAGCTTGTATTATCCTGATTTAGCAGTCTCTGAGGAGGGTAGAAATTCATGTACAGTTGCGTTATTTCTAAGTCACTCGCCGTTCGTTTTCACCTCAACTTTTTCACTTTGGCTTATCTCATCTGTTCTCCTAAATCAAATGAGTAATATGGCCTGAAGCGCTACAACCTCACAGCTCAACCTTGCCAGATTACCTATTTTAAGGTGGTAATCTGGCCCGGTCAGGCCCGGTCATCTCCGGACTGGGCTATAGAACACATTTCTAGTAAGACTCGCAAGGCTCTGACAGTATGAAATAGGAATGGTGTTGATTAAGTGAAATCTCCAACACTACTCGCTGACTCAGAACTATTAAGGTGTTTCGGAGCTCTCTCAATTTACAAATTGCTTGCAACCATTTCTAATTGGAGTTCATAAACCCACTCTGAGATAGGTGTTCAGCTACAACATTTTAGTCAATCAGTTGTATTTACTGAGCAATTACTGTGCGCAGAGCACTGTACTAGCTGCTTGGGAGAGTTTAATACAATGATAAAAAGACACATTCCCTGCCCACAGGGAGCTTACAGTCTAGAGACGGAGCCAGACGCTAATATAAATAACATATATATATGTTCATAAGTGCTGTGGGGCTGGGAGGGGGGGATGAATAAAGGGAGCAAGTCAGAGGGAAGCAGAAGGGAGTGGGAGAAGAAGAAAGGGGAGCTTAGTCAGGGAAGGCCTCATGGAGGAGATGGGCCTTCGGTAAGGCTTTGAAGACGGGGAGACATTGTCAGATTTGAAGAGGGAGGGAGGGAGTTCCAGGCCAGAGGGAGGATTCGGGTGAGGGGTCGGAGGCGAAATAGACGAGATCAAGATACAGAGAGAAGGTTATCATTAGAGGAGGGAAGTGTGAGGGCTGAGTAGGAGAGAAGGAGACTAGTGAGTGCTTATTAATAGTCCTTATTAATGGTGCTTAGGCTTCACTCTAAACACCGAGGTAAGATTCGAGGTAACCAGGTCGGATTGAACCCGTGTCCCACACTGGGCTGGCAGACTAAATAGGAGGGAGGAATGGTGTCAAGTTCTCATTTTACCGATGGAGAAACTGAGGCACAGAGAAGTGAAGTGACTTGTTCAAGGTCCCGCAGCTGGCAAGTGGCAGAAGGAGGATGGGAACCTGGATCCTCTTGATTCTATTTATTGCTATTGTTCTTGTCCGTCCGTCTCCCCCGATTAGACTGTGAGCCCGTCCGAGGGCGGGGACTGTCTCTATCTCTTACCCATTTGTACATTCCAAGCGCTTAGTACAGTGCTCCGCACATAGTAGGCGCTCAGTAAATACTATTGAATGAATCCTCTGACCCCAAGGCCTGTACTCATTCCACTAGGCCATGCTGGTTCCCCAGAAACCCCACGGTCCCAGGCAGATTCTCCCCAAAGACAGAATGGCCTATCCTGGCTGACACAAGCCGAAGACTCCAGCAGGGAACCGACATGGAGGTTGGCCCTGAATGGGCAAAGGGGAAAATGTGCTTAGGATAATAATCATGATAATGATTATTATCATTATTATCATGGCATTTGTGATTCATAATAATGATAATAGCATTTTTTAAGCACTTACTTTGTGCCAGGCATTGTACTAAGCCCTGGAGTGGATACAAGCCAATCTGGTTAGACACAGTCCCTGTCCCACATGGGTCTCATAGTCTTAATCTGCATTTTACAGTTGAGGAAACTGAGGCACAGAGACGTTCACACCGCAGACAAGTGGAGGAGCTGGGAGTAGAACCCAGATTCTTCTGACTTCCAGGCCCCTGCTCTAACCACTACGCCATGCTGCTTCTATGTTAAGCGCTTATTATGTGCCAGGCGATGTACTAAACACTGAGTGATGCTAGATTGTAAACACCTTGAGGACAGCGAATGTGTAACTAATATTGCATTGTATTCTTCCAAGCATATATTTCAATGTTCTGCACCAAAAAAAACCAAAACAAAAGCAAAAAAATCCCTCTCCATGAATACTATCGACCGAGTGATTGACAGCACTATTCCTTTCAGGTTCTAACCATCTCAAATAATATTTCTAAATCCTGGGCCAAAACTGGAGTATAGAATAGTAATAATAATAATAATAATAATTTTTTTAAGCACTTACTATGTACCAAGTGTTCTAAGAACTGGGGTAGATACCATATAATCAGTTTGTCCCATGTGGACCTCACAGTCTTCATCCCCATATTCCAGATGAGGTAACTGAGGCCCAGAGAAGTGAAGTGACTTGCCCAAGGTCACACAGCAGACGAGTGGCGGAGACGGCATTAGAACCCACGTCTTCTGACTCCCAAGCCCGTGCTTTCATTCCAGACAAGTTGGATTTTTGTGACAGTGGGAGTGCGTTGCAGTTTATGCATTAATTTAGAACGCCCTAAAAGATGAAAGGTGCTGGAGAAACACAAAGCCATTGTTACTGTAACATGAACCGTTCTCTGCTTTTCCACACTTGCAATCACTTGTTCGGTTCTAGCGAAAGGCAGATGTTGAGGGCCGAGAGGTGGAATACATACATATATATGTACACCAAGGTTTGCCTTTTCACATTCCTGTTTTTGTTTTATCCTCTGCAATCTTTTCCAGATTTAGTGAAATCAGAGGAAGTAGTAACCTGCCTTTTAGGTGCGGTAATAATAGCAATGATAATAATGATCATTGTTATTATTTATTTATATTAATGTCTGTCTCCCCCTTAAGACTGTCTGCTCGTTGTGGGCAGGGAATGTGTCTGTTTAGTGTTGCTTTGCACACTCTCAAGCGCTGAGTACACTGCTCTGTGGACAATGAGTGCTTAATAAATAAAATTGAATGAATGGATGTCTGGGAGATTTCCTGGAGATATATGGGAAGCAGCGAGGCATAGTGGATAGAGCCCGGGCCTGGGAATCAGAAGGTCGTGGCTTCTAATCCTGGCTCCGCCACTTGTCTACTGTGTGACCATGGGCATGTCACTTCCCATCTCTGGGCCTCAGTTACCTCATCTGTAAAATGAGGATTGAGGCTGTGAGCCCCACGTGGGACAGAGACCAACCCGGTTTGCTTGTATCCACTCCAGCGCTTAGTACAGTGCCTGGCATATAGTCAGCACTGAATAAATACCATCATGATTATTATTATTATTATAATTATCATTACTTCAGTTGACAAAAAGCACATGCTCTGCTGCCCAGATTATCTTTCTATAGAAACGTTCTGGGCGTGTCACCACTCCCGGCCAAAAATCTCCAGTGGTTGCCTACCAACCTCTGCATCAAGCAAAAACTCCTCACTCTTGGCTTCAAAGCTCTCCATCACCTTCTACCTCACCTCCCTTCTGTCCTTCTCCAGCCCAGCCCGCACACTCCGCTCCTCTCCGCCACTGACTTCCTCGTGGACCTCGTTCTCGCCTGTTCTGCCATCAGCCTCTGGCCCACGTCCTACCTCTGGCCTGCAATGCCTTCTCTCCTCAAATCCGCCAGACAATCCCTTGTTCAAAGCCCTACTGAAGGCACACCTCCAAGAGGCCTTCCCAGACTAAGCCCCCCTTAACCTCAGTTTCCCCTCCCTTCCGCGTCACCTCGACTCGCTCCCTTTGCTCTAACCCCCCGCCCCACAGCATTTAAGTATATATTTATATATCTATTATTCCATTTATTTATATTGATGCCTGTTTACTTGTTTTGATGTCTGTCTCCCCCTTCTAGACCGTAAGCCCGGTGTGGGCAGGGATTGTCTCTCTTTACGGCGAATTGTACGTTCCAAGCACTTAGAACAGTACTCTGTACACATGAAATGCTCAATAAATATGATCGAATGAATGATTATGGAGTTCAAATGCTGAAACCTTTTTATGATCCACTGATGAGAACATTTTTCCACAGTAACCTGCACATGACTATTAGAATAGAGCAAATCAGTCGAGGGTATTTATTGAGTGATTACTGAACGAAGAGCACCGTACTTGGGAGAGTACAATAGACACATCACTTGCCTTCAAGAAACTTTCAGTCACATGGAGGAGTTTGCAATCTAGGAATACTAGGGAAGTCTGAACATGCTAAACCACAAACTACAGCTCGTGCAGAGGATTTGGCCAATGAGACCTCATCGATCAGTCAATTAAAAGTATTTATTGAGCGCTTACTGGGGGCAGAGCACCGTACTAAGTACTTGGGAAGTGTACAGTTCAACAGAGTTGATAGGTATTTTCCTGCCCATCAGGAGTTTACCTTCTAGAGGGAGAAGAATCTAGTGTACCACTGCAAACACCTCAGCATTGATAAATCAATCAATTGTATTTATTAAGCATTTACTGTGGGCAGGGCACTGTACTAAGCAGTTGGGAGAGTACAACGCAAAATATAACCGACGCATTCTCAGCCCACAGTGAGTTTGCTGTCTAGAGGAGGAGACAAACATGAAGATAAATAAATTACAGATATAGACATCAGTGCTGTGGGGCTGGGAGTATGACAACAATAAACACAACGAGCCCACAACGAGCTTACCAGTCTAGAGGGGGAGGCAGATATTAATATAAATAAAGAAATGACAGCTATGTACATACGTGCGGCGAGGCTGGAGGGGGGAGAACAAAGGAAGTGAGTCAGGGCGACACAGAAGGGAGTGGGAGAAGAGGAAAGGAGGGCTTAGTCTGGGAAGGCCTCTTGGAGGAGATGGGCCTTCAGTGAGGCTTTGAAGCGAGGGAGAGTCACTGTCTGACGGATTCGAGGAGGGAGGGCGTTCCAGGACGGAGGTGGGATGTGAGCTTGAGGTCGGCTTGTACCTACCCCGGCACTTAGTACAGTGCCTAACATATAGCAAGTGCTTAACAAATACTACATATTCAAAAAAGGAAAGTGCACCCTATGATACAGCCATTCACGACAATCACATTTTCAAGGAACGCTAATCCGTTGAATGAAAGAGAATGTTGTGCTGGTTGGCAGGACGTTGGTTTGAAACCCAGTGGCATTCTATTTGCGTTTTTTGTTACAATATCCTTACCTCTAGCTCAGTGGAAAGACTCCGGGCTTGGGAGTCAGAGGTCATGGGCTCGATTCCCGGCTCTGCCGCCTGTCAGCTGTGTGACTGTGGGCGAGTCACTTCACTTCTCTGTGCCTCAGTGACCTCATCTGGAAAATGGGGATTAACTGTGAGCCTCACGTGGGACAACCCGATGACCCTGTATCTCCCCCAGCGCTTAGAACAGTGCTCTGCACATAGGAAGCGCTTAACAAATACCAACATTATTATTATTAGTACTAATAATAATACCACATAATAATAATGCTGGTATTTGTTAAGCTCTTACTACGTGCCAGGCACTGTACTAAGCTCTGGGGTGGATGCAGGCGAATCAGGTTGGACACAGTGAGCCATCTTGCACTGTAGAGAGCCTACATTTCCTAAGAATCTATACGGGCAGGGAACTAGTCTGCTAATTCAGTTGTATTGTACTCACCCAAGTGCTTAGTACACTGCTCTGCACAAATTAAATGCTCAGTAAATGCATTCGACTGATCGACTGATAATTTCATGATCACCATTGAGCTATTCCTCTACCACGTTTTTAAGGAAACGTAAATTTTGGTCTTTAGAGATTTCTCGAGTAAAGACACCGTAAACTACAACGTAGTTAGAAAACACCCGTGGCCCGGGTAATCCCGCAGAATTCACACCCTTCACACAGTGGAAGGATTGTGCTCCTTGTTGCATTTTCCGTAGCGAATGAAACTTCCAAGCACCCTTTTGATTCTTTTCATTGGGGAACTTGGATTTTTCTTCTCGTCCTTCTGTATTAAATGAGAGATTAGGAAACCAGTTCGGGTAGGGACAGCCGCCAAACAAATACTCTCAATATCCAAGCAAAGGAACCCAATAAATGATGCGTCGGGTTTTTCAAACAAAACTCTCGGTCACTCTCTGTTTTGAACAATAGTGACATTGTTGAAATTCCTCTGTAAAGCGGCAGCATTAACTTAAAACTCATCATAGACTATTCATTGGAGGCCCGGCACTCTGAAAGCCTCCACAAACCAGATGTTTTGTTTTGTTCTGTTTATTCTGGAGTGGGTGCATCATATGAGTATGTATTTTTTCAATTGTGAGGCATAAAAAGTATCAGAGAGGGCTTGCCGTTATCAGAAAACATCTTAATATGAAGGAAGAAGGTTAGACGTAGAAAACATTTTTTGGAAGAAGAATAAACAAGTCGTGCTAGTTACAGCAAGCTAAGGAATTTAGAACTATAATATTTGTAATGTTATTAGTCAATTAAAAAAACTGCAACCCACAAACCTGAAGTATATCAGACCATCATCGGAAGGTTATGTTTTCAATTAACTGGGCAATTTGTGCCTTGGCCAGTTGATATTCCACAACACAAGGGAAGTGGCTTGGTCTAGTGACTCCCAGACCCAGAGGACCTGCGTTCTAATCCCGGCTCTGCCACTCGTCTGCTGTGTGACCTTGAGCAAGTCACTTCACTTCTGCGGGCCTCAGTTCCCTCATCGGTAAAATGGGGACTAAGACCGTGAGTCCCATGTGGGGCAGGGACTGTGTCCATCTTGATTTGCTTGTATCCACCCCAGCGTTTAGTAGAGTGCAGGGCTCATAGTAGACACTTAAATGCTTTTATTATGATCAATAATAATAATGACAATGTTGGTATTTGTTAAGCGCTTACTATGTGCAGAGCACTGTTCTAAGCGCTGGGGGAGATACAGGGTGATCAGGTTGTCCCACGTGAGGCTCACAGGTAATCCTCATTTTACAGATGAGGGAACTGAGGCACAGAGAAGTGAAGTGACTTGCCCACAGTCACACAGCTGACAAGTGGCAGAGCCAGGATTCGAAGCCGCGACCTCTGACTCCCAAGCCCAGGCTCTTTCCACTGAGCCACGCTGCTTCATTCAGTTGTATTTATTGAGTGCTTACTGTGTGCAGAGCACTGTACTAAGAGCTTGGAAAGTACAATTCAGTAACAAAGAGAGACAATCCCTACCCAACATCGGGCTCACAGTCTAGAATTTATTAGCTACTCCAGCGCTTAGTACAGTACCTAGCCCAGACTAAGCACTTAACAAATAACATTCAAAAAACACCATATGGGTGTTTACATGTAGAATTAATAATAATACTAATAGTAATAATAATGTTGGTATTTGTAAAGCGGTTACCATGTGCAGAGCACTGTTCTAAGCGCTGGGGTAGACACAGGGGAATCAGGTTGTCCCGTGTGGGGCTCAGAGTCTTCATCCCCATTTTAAAGATGAGGGGACTGAGGCACAGAGAAGTGAAGTGACTTGCCCACAGTCACACAGCTGACAAGTGGCAGAGCTGGGATTCAAACTCATGACCTCTGACTCCAAAGCCCGTGCTCTTTCCTCTGAGCCACGCTGCTTCATCTTTAGACTGTGAGCTCATTGTGGGCAGGGCGTGTCTTTATTGCTGTACCGTTCTTTCCCAAGTGCTTAGTACATTGCTCTGCACACAGTAAGCGCTTAATAAAAACAACTGAATGAATCAGTGTATTCGGTTTCACATTCAAGGGCCACAGGTCCAATCTTGGACCTGGGTGTCGGGAAAACTTTGATCTAATTCCCCATCAGTTACTAATTTGCTCGTGTCTACTGGGTAAAATCACTGACCCTCTCGGGATCTTATTTTGGTCTTCTCTAAATAGGTGTGACAGTAAAGAAACCCGCCTCTCACAGACTCACGGGGATGTTTGGGAGGATCAATAAATCAATCGATCAAGGGTAGTGATTGAGTATTATGCATTTGGGCAAGGATGATGGAGTTGATGGGCATGATTCCTGCTCTCAGGGAGTTCATAATCCAGCTGGGGAGACAGATAATAAATAATGATGGCATTTGTTAAGCGCTTACTATATGCCAAGCACTTTTCTAAGTGCTGGGGTAGATCACTAATCAGGTTGTCCCACGCGGGGCTCTCATTCTTAATTCTCATTTTACAGATGAGGAAACTGAGGCACGGAGAATGCTAAGTGGCTTGCCCTAGGTCACACGGTAGACAGGTGGCGGAGCCGGAATTAGAACTCAGGTCTCCGTCTCCCACGCCCGAGCTCTTTCCAGTAAGCCACGTTGCTTCTCGGGAAATGGGAAGAAATGAGAAATGTGAAATGACAGATGAAAATGAATTAGAGATAGGGGAAGCGACAGGGCCTGAGGATGTAGATCTGGGTTGCCTGTGAGAGTTTGGTTGGGTGACTCTGTACAGACGCCACAGAGGGGACAGAGGATAGGATGGAAGATTAGAAGTTTAATCAGGGAAGACTTCCTGGAGGAGATCGGATAACTGATGAAAGTGCTTTTAAAATACCATTAGCATTATTTACTAATTTCCTGCCGTAGATCCCCGATCGGCTACATCTGCTGGAGAGTCCAACCCTCAGTCAACTTTACTGCGTAGTGTAGTAAGCGCTTGGGAGAGTTGAATATGACAGAGTAGGTAGGCACATTCCCTGCCCACAGCGAGCCTGTAGTCTAAAGAGGGAGACAGACATTGATAAAAATAAATACATCACAGATATAATAATAATATATGTTATTTCTATCAAACATTCTATGTGCCAGGCGCTGTGCTAAGCTCTGAGGTAGATAGAAGCAAATCAGGTTGGACACAATCCCTGTCCCACGTGGGGCTTACAGTCTTAATCCCCATTTTACAGGTGAGGTAACTGAGGCCCACAGAAGTGAAGTGACTTGCCCAAGGTCACTCAGCAGACAAAGTGGCAGGGCAGGGATTAGAACCCATGACCTCTGAGTCCCAGGCCCGTGCTCTGTCCACTACGCCGTGCCGATTCTCTGTACATAAATGCTGTGGGGCTAAGAACGGGGTGACTAAAGCAAATCTAACGATAAAATGCTATCGATATTGGAAAATATTTCCTGCTGATCCCATATTAAATGCCCGCCTCCCCCTCTAGACCGCGAGTACGTTGTGGGCCGGCGATATGTCTGTTATTGTACTCTCCCAAGTGCCCAGTACAGTGCTTTGCACACAGTAAACGCTCAATAAATAGGACTGAATTAGAACTGAATTGAATTTGTTGGTTTGGTTACTCATCAAGGGTCCGCAGATCTCGACGAGTGAGCAACGAAGAGGTAAAATTCTGTCGAACTCTTTCAAGCACCGACTGGAACTTTCTGCACTCAGGAGGCATTCAGTAAATGTTACTAAAAGGTTGAATGAACGAGTGAACGAAGGAAGGAATAAATGAATGGTCTGGTCTGTGGCACTCACTGCGTGTTCCTAGTAGTGGATTCCTTTAACAATTAAAACCTCATTCTGTAAAGTGGATTCATGGAAACAATGCCTCCCTAAAGAATTACTGTGATGGTTTCTGCCCTTTCTTATGCATTTTTCTTTTTAAATTAAAAATTCCCTAAATATTTTCAATCTCTATGAATTTCTTTCATCTTGGATTTTTCCCGATGAGTTAATTTCATGGTTTCAGTGTTTCATGCTGGGACCCTTTCTGTATTTTGATGTTTTTTTTCCTACTAATTTAATTTCATTTTAGCTTCTCATTACTTTGTAATTACTTGTTTTTCCTCTTTCCTTTTTATTAGCAGAGCTAACTTGTTCCTTTCCGACTTCCATACCCAAAATTGCTCTGCAAAAAGAGGGAGACGTGGCCCAGTGCAAAAGTTCATCATCATCATCGTCGATGGTACTTGCAGAGCACCAAATTAGGTGTTTAGGGGAATGTAGTACAGAGCGCATCGTGGATTTAGGTCCTTTTGTGTTGTCTTAACGCCGTTGAGTCGTCTTTGACCCATAGCGACATTCCCAGAATGTCCCAACTTCATCTGCCATCGTTTTGATAGTGGATCCAGTGGGTTTTCTTGGATTTCCTCCTTCCACGCAGTCAACTCGCGTCTCCATCCTCAACCATCTCTCACGCTGCTGCTGCCCAGCGCTGGTGAGTTTTGACCTGTAGCCGATTGCCTTCCCCTGGCTAGCCACCGGCCAAGCTAGGAATGGAACGGACAGGCCTCCGCTTCACTCTCCCTCCCCTAGTCAAGACCGGTAGAGTCCTGGAAACTCTCCTTGGTGCGACCCTGACCTCCTAGAAAACTAGGACAAAATTGGCCCTGTTCATTCCTGATCAGGCATGGGAAAAACTGACATGAGAAATAATCAAAACAACTGCAAATCAATAATAATAATAATAATAGCTGTGGTGTTTGTTAAGCACTTACTAGGTGCCAAGCATGGGGTAGATCGGAGATAATCAGGTCCATTTGGGAGCTCACAGGCTCAGTAGGAGGGAGGATGGGTATTGATCCCCATTTTTGCAGATGAAGAATCTGAGTCATAAAGAAGTAAAGTGACTTGCCCGAGGTCACACAGCAGACAAGTGGCAGAGCCAGAATTAGAAAGCGGTTCTGACTCCCAGGCCCCTGTTTTTTCCACTAGGCCGTGCCGCCATTAAAATGGATCAGTTCTGTCCGTCTTCCAAGTTATCTTAGGTGGGTAGGGATGGGTTCTAATATAGGCTCCTCCACTTGTCTGTTGTGTGACCTTGGGCAAGTCACTTCCCTTCCCCGTGCCTCAGTTCCCTCATCTGTAAAATAGGGGTCAAAACTCTGAGCCCCCTGTGGGATGGGGACTGGGTTCAGCCTGATTATCTTATATCCACTACTCTGCCGGGTACAGTGGCTGGCACATAGTAAGCGTTTAACAAATATCGTTTTTAAAAAAGAAAAATCAAGTGGAACTGTGAACAGGACTTAGGATCGGGGAGGGAAGGGACAGGTCAGACCAGGCCAGCATCTGGAGCTGGTTTGTGCTAAGCAGGGACTCAGTGAGACCATTTACTTTATTTACTTATATTAATGCCTGTCTCCCCTTCTAGACTGCAAACTCCTTGCGGGCAGGGAACGTGCCTACCCGCTCTGTTGTATTGGACTCTCCCAAACGCTTAGTACAGGGCTGTGCACAGAGTAAGCGCTCCATCAATACCACTGACTGACCGATTCACCAGAATTCATCTTGGACTTGACTTCCAGGTGATAATACCAGACCTGCAAGGTGCTTTGGTGACCTTTGTATGCTGGGTGACCTTGGGCAAGTCACTGTGCCTCAGTTATTCCATCTGTAAAATGGGGGTTATGACTGTGAGCCCTATATGGGACAGAGACTGTGTCTGACCTGATTATCTTGTATCTACCCCAATGCTTAGTACAGTGCCTGACACATAATAAGAGCTTAACAAATACCATTTTAAAAAAACCAAACAAACAGGTTTTTAATATGCATTTTACAGTGGAGGAAACTGAAACGCAGAGAATGCAGTGAGTTGCCCAAGGTCACACAGCAGTTTAGAGGCAGAGCTGGGATTAGAATCCACGCTCTTTCCACTAGGTTTGATCGCCTCTCTTTTCTTTAGGTTCTCCTGATATTTTCAGACATTTAAGTCTCATCCGAACAAACGATTTAGTAAACCTTTAGTTAATCTACATACTTGAGTAGACTCCTTCAGACCTGATTATTTTTGCCTCTTCTCTACTCTTCACTTCAACTCTCTTCAGTTCATCGTAGAGATGGGAAATGACTGATGCTCTGACATTGTTTGCTGGGGTTTTAACTGATTTAATGGAAACAGATCTACAAGTCTTCTTTAATTCCTAAAATTGGCGGTGATGGCTTAGATGTATTGACGTTCCAAACATGTAGAAGATCTTTGCTCTATCCCTAAAAATCAGAACGAACACTCAGAATTCATTATGGCATAGCGGAGACAGCCCGGGCCTGGGAATCAGAAGGTTGTGAGTTCTAAACCCCGGGTCCCCCACTTCTCGGCTGTGTGACCTTGGGCAAGTCACTTACCTTCTGTGGGCCTCAGTTATTTCATATGTAAAAAGGGGTTTGAGACTGGGAGCCCCAGATGGAACAGGGACCGTGTCCAACTCGATTTGCTTGCACCCACCCCAGTGCTTGGTACGGTGCCTGGCACATAGTAAGCGCTTAATAAATACCACAGTTATTATTCACTCATTCATTCGATAGTATTTATTGAGCGCTTACTATGCGCAGAGCACTGCGCTAAGCGCTTGGAATGTACGAATCGGTAACCGATAGAGACGGTCCCTGCCCTCTGACGGGCTTACGGTCTGATCGGGGGAGACGGACGGACGAGAACTGATAGCAATAACTAGAATGGAGGGGATGAACATCTCATTAAAACAATAGCAAATAAATAGAATCGAGGCGATGTACATCTCATTAACAAGATGAATAGGGTAATGAAAATATATGCAGTCGAGCGGACGAGTACAGTGCCGAGGGGAGGGGGAGGGAGAGGGGGAGGAGCAGAGGGAGACGGGGGGAAAAGAGGGTTTAGCTGCGGAGAGGCGAAGGGGGGGTAGAGGGAGCAGAGGGAGAAGGGGAGCTCGGTGTGGGAAGGCCTCTTGGAGGAGGTGAGCTGTAAGTAGGGTTTCGAAGAGGGGAAGAGAATCATCAATTAGCAGGCTGAATTGAATCTAACCAGGGCCTTATTTGACTTGTCTGTCTTAGCACTTTCTCTCCTGCTCACACACTGACTGGAATTTGGGTAGTACAACCCTGGGACAGAAGAACAGAGGAGAAACTTTAGTGCCACGTTGGTGCAAACTGAAAGAACTGGACCAAAGAATCAAAGAAGTGGGAGATCATTTGGAGAGAATCAATTGAATCCTTTACCAATTACACTGAATAGCTCAAAATCAAATCCAGTACTCCCTGACCCCTCTATATGGTAAACTCTTCGTGGGAAAGGAATGTGTCTGCTTGAGCAGCAGCGTGGCTCAGTGGAAAGAGCACGGGCTTGGGAGTCAGAGGTCATGAGTTCGAATCCCAGCTCTGCCACTTGTCAGCTGTGTGACTTTGGGCGAGTCACTTCACTTCTCTGTGCCTCAGTTAGCTCATCTGGAAAATGGGGATTAACTGAGTCTCACTTGGGACAACCTGATTACCCTGTATCTACCCCAGCGCTTAGAACAGTGCTCTGCACATAGTAAGCGCTTAACAAATACCAACATTATTATTATTGTTGTATTGTACTCTCCCAAGCACTTAGTACAGTTCTCTTTACACAGTAAGCACTCAAGAAATATGATCGAACAAATAAGGACTATGGTATTTGTTACGCACGGATTATGTGCCGGGCTCCGTACTAAGCACTGGGATGGATGCAAGCAAATCGGGTTGGACACAGTCCCTGTCCCAGGAGGGGCTCAGTCTTAATCCCCATTTTACAGATGAGGTAACTGGGCCCCAGAGAAATGAAGTGACTTGCCCAAGGTCACACAGCAGCGGAGTCGGGATTAGAACTCATGACCTTCTGAGTCCCAGGCCCTTGCTCTACACTGCTCTATGTCATGCTGCTTCCCCTGAACGAATGAAGAGGGGAGTGGGAAGTTTGAACCCTAGTCCTTACTTCACTAAATATCTTCATATTATGTTAGTCAATTTTTATAATGATCTGAATATTGGCTGGACTTTGAAAAATAATAATAACAATATTTTTCAAGCACTGTATGAGCACAGGTGTAGATACACTATAATCAGGTCCCACATGGAGCTCACAGTCTAAGAAGGAGGGAGAACAGGGATTGAATCCCCATTTGGCAGATGAGGGAACTGAGGCACAGAGAATGGAAGTGACTTGCCCAAGGTCACACAGCAGGCAAATGGAGGAGCTAGGATTAGAACCCAGGTCCTCTGACTCCCAAGCCCGGGCTCTTTCCAAGAAGAAAAGGACGTTTCCATAGAGCGAAAGGGGTGGAGGCCAGACTGCAGAGTGTCAAGGAAAGAAATAAAGGGGAGAAAGTTAGAGGCAGCGAGTGTGACCAACTCCCTCAAGACATTCTGAGAGGAATGAATAATAATAATAATGGTATTTGTTAAGCACTTACTGTGCGCCAGGCACTGTACTAGAGAAGCGGCGTGGCTCAGTGGAAAGAACATGGGCTTGGGAGGCAGAGGTCATGGGTTCGAATCCCAGTTCTGCCACTTGTCAGCTGTGGGACTGTGGGCGAGTCACTTCACTTCCCTGTGCCTCAGTTCCCTCATCTGTAAAATGGGGATTAAGACTGTGAGCCTCACGTGGGACAACCTGATGACCCTGTATCTACCCCAGCGCTTAGAACAGTGCTCTGCACATAGTAAGAACTTAACAAATACCAACATTATTATTATTATTATTATTATTACTAAGCACTGGGGTGGATACAAGCAAATCGGGTTGTGAAGGAAGAACTGGCGTGATTTGGTGACAGATGGAACGGGTGGGTTGAATGAGAGAGATGAGTTGAGGAGAATGGTAAGGTTAGGGGCTTGTGAGAAAGGGAGGATAGTGGTGCTGTCTACACTGATGGGAAAGTCAGGGGAGGGATAGGGTTTGGGCAGGAAGATGAAGAGCTCTGTTTTGGACATGTTAAGTTTGAGGTGACGGCAGGATATTCAAGTAGACGTGTCCTGAAGGCGGGAGGAAATGTGAGACTGTAGAGAAACAGAGCAATCAGGACTGGAGATATAGATTTGGGAACGTGTCTGTTAATTCTATGGTGCTGTACTCTTCCAAGCACTTAGTACAGTGCTCTGCACATAGGAAGCATTCGATCAATATGATGGCTTGAAATACGATGGATCGATTGACCGGATCATCCGCACGTAGTGATAGCTGAAGCCTTGGCAGAGAATCAATTTTCCAAGGGAGTAGTGATAATAATAATAATAACAATAAAAATCATGGTACGTGTTAAGCGCTTACTATGTGCCTAGCACTGTTCTAAGCACTGGGGTAGATACAAGGTAATGAGGTTGTCCCATGTGGGGATCACAGTCTTCAACCCCATTTTACAGAGGGAACTGAGGTGCAAAGAAGTAATTTGCCCAAAGTCATACAGTTGATAAGTGGCGGAGCCGGGATTAGAACTCATGACCTCTAACTCCCAAACCCGGGCTCTTTCCAAGAGGAAAGGGTCGTGTCTGTAGAGCGAAAGGGGCGGAAGCCAGATTGCAAGGTGTCAAGGAAGGAAATAAAGGGGAGAAAATAGAGGCAGCAAGTGTGACCCACTCAATCAAGACATTCTTAGAGGAATGAACAATAATAATAATTATGGTATTGGTTAAGCGCTTACTGTGTGCCAGGCACTGTACTAAGCTCTGGGGTAGATACAAGCAAATCGGGTTGGAAGCAGTCCCTGTCCCATATGGGGTTCACAATCTCATTCCCTATTTTACAGATGAGGGAACTGAGGCCCAGAGAGGTGAAGTCACTTGTCCAAGGTAACACAGCAGACAAGTGGCAGAGATGTGATTAGAACCCACGACTTCTGACTCCCAGACCCAGGCTCTATAAACTATGCCATGCTGCTTGGGAGGGTGGAGATGGAGAGATAACAGAATGAGAACGGTGCTTTATACAGAGTAAGGATTTAACAAATACCATTAAAAAATGCCAATAATGGTGATAATGTTGGTATTTGTTAAGCGCTTACTCTATGCAGAGCACTGTTCTAAGCGCTGGGGTAGATACAGGGTCATCAGGTTGCCCCACGTGAGGCTCACAGTTAATCCCCATTTTTCAAATGAGGGAACTGAGGCACAGAGAAGCTAAGTGACTTGCCCACAGTCCCACAGCTGACAAGTGGCAGAGCCGGGATTCGAACCCATGACCTCTGACTCCCAAGCCCGGGCTCTTTCCACTGAGCCACGCCAACCTTTGTCCTAAGGGTAGCTGACTGTTAGGTTGATAACTTGGAGTGTTGGAGAGATAACTGGAGGGCACTTTGAGGCTAAGGGAAAATGTTTTTAGGATAAAAGACGCGTGGGCATACTGAAAATATTCATTCATTCATTCAACCGTATTAATTGAGCGCTTACTGTGTGCAGAGCACTGTACCAAGCACTTGGAAAGTGCATTTTAGCAACCGAGACCATCCCTACCCAAGAACGGGCTCACGGTCTAGAAGGGGGAGACAGACAACAAACCAAAGCAAACAAGTAGACAGGCATTAGTAGCATCAGAATAGAATTGTAAATATATACCCATCACTAATAAAATAAACAGAATAATAAATATGTACATAGATAAACAAGTGCTAGTGGGGATGGGGCCTTTGGAAAGTGAGTGGCTGAAGATGGGGGTCAGAAAGAGAAGATAAAAGGGGACATTTGCTTGGATAAGGTGAGAAATGATGGGCTCGGACATACAGGTGGAAGAGATGGAATTTTAGAGGAAGATTGTGTTGGGAAAGATGGGCGAGCAGAAGAAGGGGATGAAGGAAGAAGGGACCGGAGAGGAGCCAGAGAAATCACACCCGATGGTTTTCCTGTTCTCGATGAAGTGTGGGGCAGGTCATTAGTGGCAGGAGATGAAGGGCCAGAGGGCCAGAGGGACGGGGGGCTTGAAAGTCGGAAACAGCTGTCAGAGGCAGTGAGCAGGGGATTCAATAATGATGGAGAAGTACTGTTGCTGAAAGGATGAGCGGGCAGGATGAAAGCAGGGGAGGATTCATTTGTGATCAATCAATCATATTTTTTGAACTCCTACTGTGGGCCAGAAACTGCAATTAAGGGCTAGGGAGAGTACAGTACAACAGAGTACAATACAACAATATAATTCAAACAAAAACTCCCCACCATTGGCTTTAAAGCAGTCCATCACCTTGCCCCTCCTTAACTTCGCCTTGCTAGTCTCCTCCTCCAACCCAGCCCACACACTTAGTTCCTCTAGTGCCAACCTTCTCACTGTGTCTCGATCTCACCTATCTCACGCCGACCCTTTGTCCGTGTCCTGTCCCCGGCCCGGAACGCCCTCCCTCCCCAAATCCGACGGACGACGACTCTCCCCCTCTTCAAAGCCTTACTGAAGGCACATCCTCCCCGGGAGACGTTCCCTGACCGAGTCCTCACTTTCCTCTTTCTCCCACTCCCTTTTGCATCGCCCTGACTTGCTCCCTTTTTTCTTCCACCCTCCCAGCCCCACAGCACTTACGTCCATAGCTATAACATTTCTTTACATTAATGTCTGTCTCCCCACTCAGTATAGCCTCTCTGCTTGTTATGGGCAGGGAATACGTCTGTTGTTGCAGTGTACTTTCCCAAGGGCTTAGTATGGTGCTCTGCACACCGTAAGCGCTCAATAAATACAAACGAATGAAGGAATGACCAGTTAAGTAGAAACGTTCCCTACCCACAGTGAGCTTAGAGTCTAGAGGGAGAGAAAGGCGTTAATTATAAATAATTTATAAATTATAGATATGTCCATGAATGCTGTGGGGTTGAGGGGGTGGTGAATACCAAATGCCCCAACAATCCCAGATCCAAGTGCCTAGATGTCAGAAGGGAGAGTGAGCCAGGGAAAAGGGGGCTTAATCAGGGAAGGCCTCTTGGAGATTTGATCTCAATAAGGCTCTGAAGGTGGGTAGAGTGATAGTCTGTCATATATGGAGGGAGTTCCAGGTCAGAAAGAGGACATGGGAAAAGAATTGGTGGTGAGAGAGATGAGATCAAGTCGCAAGAAGCAAACTGGGCACCGGAGGAGCGAAGTGTGCAGACTGGGCTGTAGCAGGAGATCGGTGAGGTCAAGGTGAGAGGGGGCGAGCCGACCGAATGCTTTAGAGCCGATGGTGAGGAGTTTCTGTTGGATGTGGGGGTGGATAGGCAATCACTCAAGGTTTCTGAGAAGTGGGGAGAGGCCGACTGAACGTTTTTAGGAAAATGTTCCAGGCAGCGGAGCGAAGTCGGATCGGACTGGGGAGAGACAGGAAGCTGGGACATCAGCAAGGAGGCTGATGCAGTAGTCAAGGTGAGATAGGATACGTGCTTGGATTAATTTTAGGGATGTTGCGAAGGTGGGATTTGGTGACGGACTGCATATGTTGGTTGAAATGAGAGAGAGGAGTTGAGGATGACACCAGGGCTTGTAAAACAGGGAGGATTAGGGGAAGCAGCGTGGTCCAGTAGATAGATCCCTGGCCTGGAAGTCAGAAGGACCTGAGTTCTAATCCCACCTCTGCCACTTGTCTGCTGCGAGACCTTGGGCAAGTCTCTCTTCTGGGCCTCAGTTCCCTCATATGGAAAATGGGGATTAAGACTGTAAACCCTTTGTGGGACAGGGACTTTGTCTAACCTGATTATATCTGCTCCAGTACTTAGTACAGTGCCTACCACATAGTAAGTGCTTAACAAATACCACAATTATGACTGTTCATTATTAGTAGTATTGTCTATAGTGATGGGGAAAAGTGGGGAAGGACAATGTTTGGGTGGGAAGATAAGAAGCTCTGCTTTAAATATGTTTAGTTTGAAGTGTTGGCCGGACATCCAGATAGAGATGTCCCAAAGGCAGGAGGAAATGCAAGATTGCAGAGAGAGAGTAGAGCTGGAGATGTAGATTTGGGAATCGGGGACGAGACGTACAAAGTCGGCCTGCCGTCTAGATTCCCGTGCTCCATGGCTTGTGCATGAGAGCAGAGGAAGTGGACTGGAAGCTCACTGTGGGCAGGGAATGTGTCTGTTATTGTTGTTATATTGTACTCTCCCAACTGCTTAATACAGTGCTCTGCACATGGTAAGCACTCAATAAGTACGATGCCTGACTACTTTGTCAATGATCCAGAGCTGTGGATCGATGGTTCCAGATCGGCAGAAGTTCGGGGAAGCAGGGAGTTCAGTTCAGCGGACAGTGATGAGGCGGATCAAGAGAAGGTAGGTCGAGCAGGGAGATCAGACGGGGCGGGATGACTTTAGAAAATTGGAGGAGGTCAGAGGAGCAGTGGTCTTGATGGGGGAACAGGATGGATTTTTATTTTTTTGTATGTAGTATTTGTTAAACACTTACTCTGTGCCAGGCATTGCATCAAGCACTGGAGTAGATACAAGCTATTTAGTCCATGTCTATAAGGAGCTCACAGTTTTAAAAACCCATTTTACAGATGAGGTAACTAAAGCCCAAAGAAGCAAAGCGACTTGCCCAAAGTCACACAGCAGATAAGTGGCAGAGTGAGGATTAGAACCCAGGTCTTTCTGACTCCTTTTTCCCCTTTCCCCCCTTTTCCTCTGCTCCCCCTCCCCTCCTCATCGCCCCGAATCACTCTCTCTGCTCTACCCACCTCCCTGCCCCACAACACTTGTGTATATATGTACGTATTTATAATTACAATTCTTTTTATTTTTATTAATAATGAGCATATATCTATAATGCTTTTTATTTATTAAGATGCTACTGATGCCTGTTTACTGTTCTGAGCACTAGGGTAGATACAGGTTAACCGGGTGAGACACAATCTCTGTTCCACATCAAACTCACAGTCTTAATGCCCATTTTTTCCAGATGAGGTAACTGAGGCCCAGAGAAATTAAGCGATTTGCCCAAGGTCGCACAGCAGACAAGGGGTGGAGCTGGGATTAGAAGCCATGACCTTCCGACTCCTAGACCCAGCCTCTAGCCACGAGGCCCTGCTTCTTCTCAAGATACAAGATAATCAGGTCAGACCCAGTCACTGTCCCTGACTGGTCTAACATTTGAATACAGAGTCTGGTTAAAATGGATTCCGCGCCATTTTCTTATGTATTTCCACCCTCCACATCTGCACACCCCATTCCCACACACCCATATGGTAAACTCCTTCATTTTCTTCCCTGAATGGACTGCATTCTCAGAGTTTGAAGGATCATCTTTGACTCCCAGTTCTCTGACAGTGATCTCTCCCGTCTCTCTCTCTCATTTCCTCCTCGCCTCTTTCCGAGGCATCCTCGTTCTCTATCAATGGTGTGGTTACTGCAGCTCAACCAGTTGGGTTTTCCTGGCTCCTCTCACCACTCTTGGGCTTAGGACCAGTGCGGTTTGTTTTCCTACATGACGATCTGGACCAGCTTACGATACGACCGCAGAGGAGTTGATAACACGCTCCTAATCCACGTGCCCTTGCATAGGTGCCATCCAGCTAAGTTTTCCTGCTCTCTCACTTTCTGACTCAGAGACTAAACAGTTTTGCCTTTCAAGCCACGCAGCGAGGTGGAACGGGAATTTCCCCGCCAAGGCAGTGCGGGGGGGCAACTGAGATGGAAAATAGTATCTTTCCTAAAATGCTGGGGCTTCCTACGAGGCCCGCTTCCCAGCTGTGAACTGCTGCCCTCCTTCCAGACCCCTCTGAGACTCCGCCTTGAACGGCCTCGGATTTAAACCCCGACGCATCTCCAGGAAAAATATATTAAAGCACTTAACACGCTGGTTTATTTTCAATTTAGGTTAGCAAAATCCTTGTACTCTCCTAAACTGGCCTCAAAAAATAATCCATAATGAACATCGAAGGAAATCGCAATATATTACGGGCCCTATATGTCAAAGCTATTTCCGAAGACATATATTTTTCTAGCCAATGGCCAGACGAGTGTATATTGAATGTACTATATTCACTTGCAGGCAGCAGTTCCACCACATGCGGGTTGGATCTGCTAAGACACGGAGGAAGATGCAATTTATTTGGAGCAGAAGGAAGCCCTGTTGTTTTGCCCTTGTGAGGGAATCGTGCAAATCATAGGCCGTCCCTAAGCGCCCTTTTAATAATAATGGCGGTGATTATTAAGCGCTTACTATGGGCCAAGCACTGTTCTAAACGCTGGGAAAGATACAAGGTTATCAAGGTGACCCACTTAGCACTCAGCACTGAGGTGGATACATGCAAATCGGGTTGGACACAGTCCCCGTCCCACGTGGGGCTCACAGTCTTAATCCCCATTTTGCAGATGAGGTAACTGAGGCATAGGGAAGTTAAGTGACTTGCCCAAAGTCACACAGCTGACAAGTGGCGGAGCCAGGATTAGAATCCATGACATCTGACTCACAAATCTGTGCTCTTTCCACTAAGTCACGCTGCTTCTCCCTCTCCTCCCCCTCCCTTCTGCGTCAGCCTGACTTGCTCCCTTCATCCATCCCCCCCTCCCAGCCTCACAGTAGTTACGTCCATAACTGTCATTTATTTATTTCTATTAACGTCTGTCTTCCCCTCTAGACTGGAAGCTTGTTGTGGGCAGGGAATGTGCCTGTTTAGTGTTATAATGCATTCTCCCAAGCACAGTAAGTGCTCAATAAATTCATTCATTCATTCAATAGTATTTATTGAGCGCTTACTATGTGCAGAGCACTGTACTAAGCGCTTGGGACGAACAAGTCGGCAACGGATAGAGACGGTCCCCGCCGTCTGACGGGCTGACGGTCCGATCGGGGGAGACGGACGGACGAGAACGATGGCGATGAATAGAGTCGAGGGGAAGAACGTCTCGTAAAAACCGATGGCAGCTAAATAGAATCGAGGCGATGTACAATTCATTAACAAAATAAATAGGGTAACGGAAATATATACAGTCGAGCGGACGAGTACGGTGCCGTGGGGATGGGAAGGGAGAGGTGGAGGAGCGGAGGGAAAGGGGGAAAAGAGGGTTTAGCTGCGGAGAGGTGAAGGGGGGGTGGTCGAGGGAGTAGAGGGAGAAGAGGAGCTCGGTCTGGGAAGGCCTCTCGGAGGAGGTGAGTTTTAGGTAGGGTTTCGAAGAGGGGAAGAGAATCGGTTTGGCGGAGGCGAGGAGGGAGGGCGTTCCGGGACCGCGGGAGGACGCGGCCCGGGGGTCGACGGCGGGACGGGCGAGACCGGGGGACGGCGAGGAGGCGGGCGGCGGAGGAGCGGAGCGTGCGGGGTGGGCGGTGGAAAGAGAGAAGGGAGGAGAGGTAAGAAGGGGCGAGGTGACGGAGAGCCTCGAAGCCTAGAGTGAGGAGTTTTTGTTTGGAGCGGAGGTCGACGGGCAACCACTGGAGTTGTTCAAGAAGGGGAGTGACACGCCCAGATCGTCTCCGCGGGAAGACGAGCCGGGCAGCGGAGTGAAGAATAGACCGGAGCGGGGCGAGAGAGGAGGAAGGGAGGTCCGAGAGAAGGCTGACACGGTAGTCTAGCCGGGATATAACGAGAGCCTGTAGCAGTAAGGTATACTATGGATAGGATATCTATCCATCCATAGTACCTATCCATAGTTTAGCCTGTAGCAGTAAGCAATAAATACAACTGAACGAGCGAATGAATCGTGCAAACTCTATACTTCTGGCATTCCTTTTCTCCTTGATGTTTGCTGAGTGAACTGAGAGTTGGGAAGAGGGTCTGGGTAGACAAATCTGGGAGTGGGGCGGAGGGGTTTCTCTGTGACTGTAGAAAACCCCAGATGTTTGGATAGCAGATCCCTTCCCACCGATGAGGCCTTGTCCTGTACTGAGAGGATTCATCAGACTGGATTCCGGTCTCTGCTCAAATCAATCCGTCGGTCAATCCCATTTTCCCTATTCCCTGTCCCTTTCCGAGTTGCCCTTGCCCTTTGATGTGTAGTAACAATAATAATAATAATAATAATAATAATGGTGGTATTTGTTAAGTGCTTACTATGTGCCAAGCACCGTTCTAAGCACTGGGGTAGGTACAAGGTAATCAGGTTGTCCCCCGTGGGATTCACGGTCTTAATCCCCATTTTACAGATAAGGGAATTGAGGCACAGAGTAGTTAAGTGACTTGCCCAAGGTCACACAGCAGACAAGTGGCGGAGCGGGATTAGAACCCACGACCTCTGACTCCCAAGCTTGTAGCACTTGATATTCACCCCACCCTCGGCGGGGTGGTGGCTAGAGCCCCGGCCTGGAAGTCAGAACGTTGTCGGTTATGATCCCTGCTCCGCCATCTGTCTTCTGGGTGACTTTGGGCAAGCGTCTTCACTTCTCTGGGCCTCTGTTCCCTCATTTGTAAAACGGGGATGAAGACTGTGAGTCCTATGTGGGACAGGGACTGTGTCCAACCCGATTTGCATGTATCCACTTCAGTGCTCAGTACAGTGCCTGGCACAGAGTAAGTGCTTAACAAACACCACAGTTTTATTATTACCTATCCATAGTTTATTTTAATATCTGTCTTCCCCTGTAGACTTTAAGCTCCTTGTGGGCAAGGAACATGTCTACCTATTTTGTTGAATTGTACTTCCTCAAGCATTCAATAGAGTGCTTCTGCACATAATAAGCCCTAGATAAATACCATAGATCAATTGATTGATTGGTATTTGATGAGCACTTCCTATGTGCGGAAGCAGCGTGGCTCGGTGGAAAAGAGCCTGGGCTTCGGAGTCAGAGGTCGTGAGTTCGACTCCCGGCTCGGCCACTTGTCAGCTGTGTGACTTTGGGCAAGTCACTCAACTTCTCGATGCCTCAGTTACCTCATCTGTAAAATGGGGATTAAGACTGTGAGCCCCACGTGGGACGACCCGATTCCCCTGTGTCTACCCCAGCGCTTAGAACAGCGCTCGGCACATAGTAAGCGCTTAACAAATACCAACATTATTATGTGCAGAGCACTCTACTAAGCCCTTGGGAGAGTTTAATGCAATAGAGTTGCTAATCATGATCCTTGCCCACACGGAACTTACAGTCCTTACTAGAGGAGGAGGCAGGGCTGCAAAATACCTTGCTCAGAGAGACGAGGGGAATTTTGAATATGATGACTTTTATTATTGACAACAGTATTCACTGAACACTTGCATTTGTGAATAGAGTGGGCAGAGTGCTGTACTGGAGACTTGAGACATATTGAAAAGTAAAGGTAAAGGATACGGTCCCTGTTATGGCCGGTATATGAAATATATACCTATACATAAGTGCATGCATATATTTTTCCCTCCCTCCCCAAGGCAGAGAACTTGTCTTTCACTATATGCATATGTATAACACGAAATAGATTACTTTATCTAAATAATACGTACAAGGGGTGCTAATTGAGTTACAGCATATTAAAAATATATACATAGATAGATGATTCATACATGTATTCATTCAATAGTATTTACTGAGCACTTACTATGTGCAGAGCACTGGACTAAGCACTTGGAATGTACAAATCGGTAACAGATAGGGACGGTCCCTGCCCTTTGACGGGCTTAGCTATATTATACCCTCCTGCGGGCACTCTTAATTGGCTCCATGAAAATTGAGTGTTAGGCAAAATAGGGCTAAATTCATATGTACTGAAGACCAAAGAAATTGACCAAAGCAATATAACCAATTTTTACAAGCTTGATAAAAACACAATTAATATAGTGGGGGTTGTTTTGCAGGGTGGCGTCTGGCATTTTGTTAAAAGTCCTTACTACGAACCAGAAATGAAAGGTCACAAATTATATTTTCTGTTTACTTGTGTAAATACATTCTTTAATTTTCAAAATCATATCTTTCGCATTCTATTTAGGGAGAGAGGCACTCTGTGCCGACAGATGAGCTATGGCAATTATTTTCGTTTGGTAAATCTGGCAATATCTATGGTATTTCCCTATTTGGCTAATGCACCAGGGAATGAATTCAGGTCTGTCAAAATGCTTCACAGAGAGAGAGAGGAAGGGAAGCGCTCAAGTCAAAGATGACTTTGCAGTATTGTCTCAAAGTGGAAGCGCACTGTATGAAACACCGCAGTTTAAATTCCATAGCCCTACCGAGAAAGAACGGTTGGCGAAGGGTATTAAAGTGGGAAATTGCCCTAGTGATTCGATCAGTGGTATTTATTGAGCTCTTACTGTGTGCAGAGCACTGTACTAAATGCTTGGGAGAGTACAAGACAACAGAATTATCAGACAGATTGCTCCCCATAACGAGTTTACAGTCTAGAGGGGAAGATAGCTCATTATGGGCAGAGAATATTTATATTATATTGTTATGTCATAATAATAATGATAGTACTTGTTAAGCGCTTACTATGTGCCAAGCACTGTTCTAAGTGCTGGGGTAGGTACAAGCTAGTCAGGTTGGACTCAGTCCCTGTCTCACATAGGGCTCACAGTCTTAATCTCCATTTTCTAAATGAGGTAACCAAGGCCCAGAGAAGTGAACTGACTTGTCCAAGGTCACACAGCAGACATATGGTGGAGCTGGGATTAGAACCCGTGACCTTCTGACTTCCAGCCCCTTGCTCTGTTGTTTCTCCACTGTACTCTCCCAAGAGGACTGTACTAAACACTTGGGAAAGCACGGTACGACGATAAACAGCGACGATCCCACAACAAGCTCACCGTCGAGAGGCGGGGCGACAGACCAAAAAAATAGATAAATAAATTGCTGATATACGATAATAAACAGACATGTTCCCTGCCCACAACGAGCTAGCAGTCTAGAGGGGGAAACAGAGATTAATAATCACCTCGCTACACAGCACATTGGCCATAAGGGGACTTAAAACAAAAGTGGAAAGTAGGGGTTTGCTTATATTGGCTAGAATAAATATGTTTTGACAATAAATAAATGGGTGGCTATTAGGCGTGAGTGTCTGATGTCGATGAAAACCCTGTCTGCTCCAAATCAGTTACAGAAACAGTTGAGGAAGAGTTCATCCTAAGAAAATACGATCCCCACAGAGCCGGCAGGGTTAGAGTCAGGTCAGATTATCTTCTGTTTCGGGCCCAACTGCACAAGTTGATCCGCTTGGGAATGATTGCTCTGATTTTTTTTTTTTTAATAGGATTGGTTATGCGCTTACTATGTGCCAGACACTGTTCTAAGAGCTGTGGTAGATATAAGGTAATCAGGTCGGCACAGTCCGAGTCCCACATGGGGCTCACGGTCTTAATTCCCATTTAAATAATAACGATGGTGCTATTTGTCAAGCGCTTGCTATTTGTCAAGCACCGATCTAACCGCTGGGGTAGGAACAAGCTAATCGGGTTGGACACGGTCCCGGTCCCAAATGGGGCTCAGTCTTAAAGCCCATTTTTCAGATGAGGTAACTGAGGCCTAGAGAAGTGAAGTGACTTGCCCAGGGTCACACGGCAGACAAGTGGCAGAGATAGGATTAGAACCCAGGTCCCTCTGACTCCCAGGCCCCTGTTCTATCTACAAGGCCACGCTGCTTCTCTGTCTACATTGCAAAACTTTTCGGAACTGTTTCTATACTTTTTTTCCTTTGGTCACCCCAATTCTAGCTGCCTTTTATTCATTCAATAGTATTTATTGAGCGCTTACTATGTGCAGAGCACTGTACTAAGCGCTTATCACTAGCTCCAGTCCCTCTCTGCAGCCTTCTCTCAAGAGGGGAGCGGCATAGCCAGTGGAAAGAACTCGGGCCCGGGAGGCAGAGGACCTGGGTTCTAATCACTGCTCTGCCACTCGCCGGCTGTGAGACCTTAAGCGAGTCACTTCTCTTCTCTGTGCTTCAGTTTCCTCATCCGTAAAATGGGGAGACAATAGCTGTTTCCCCTTTACCTCTTAGACCGTGAGCCCCACGTAGGACAGGGACTGCGTCTGCCCCGACAACCTTGTATCCACCCCAGCGTTCAGTACAGTGCCTGGCACATAATAAGCACTTAGAAAATACCACAATTATTCCAATTATTAACTGGCGTTTTTCAGTCCCATCCGTCTTTCCAAACCGTCACCTCTCCCAGTGAACTGCAGGCTAAGTGTCTGAGAAGAAGGCCGTGTCGCCAGATTCGGCTGCGTGACCTCGGGCAAGCCACGTCACTTCTCCGTGCCTCGGCTACCTCATCTATAAAAAGGGGATCGAGACCGTGAGCCCCACGTGGGAAAGGGACTGTATCCGACCGATTAGTCTGTAACTATCTCGGTGCTTAGAAGAGTGCTTGGCACAGAGTAAGCGCTAAACAAGTACCATAATTCGACGTATAAATTCGGTTTATGTGAGAAGCAGCACGGCTCAGTGGAAAGAGCCCGGGCTTTGCAGTCTGAGGGCATGGGTTCGAATCCCGGCTCTGCCACTTGTCAGCTGGGTGACTGTGGGCAAGTCACTTCACTTCTCTGGGCCTCAGTGACCTCATCTGTCAAATGGGGATTAAGACCGTGAGTCCCACGTGGGACAACCTGATTGCCCTGTGTCTACCCCGGCGCTTAGAACAGTGCTCGGCACATAGTAAGCGCTTAACCAGTACCAACATTATTATTAAAACCAGGCACAAATTCTACGACACCCATCATGTTCACAGAATCCTAGATGGATAGTAGTTTTAAAGATGGCTTCACATAAATCCCTGACTTTGAACAGGCAAGTCCATCAATTTTAGCCATAAGTGGCTCTTACAACATCGCTTTTTGGCTTACTGTAGGAAACCACATCATTACACCAGAATGGGTTTTTACTTGCCATGGTTCCTGGCTTCTTACGCCGCTCTGTGAACTTCTCTGTCTCCTTGGATTTGCAGATCTGAGAATACAAACTGTTTCAAAACGATCTTAGCATTGAAAGCAGCATGGCGTAGTAGATAGAGCCCAGGCCAGGGAGTCAGAAAGTCATGGGTTCTAAGCTGCCCCTTGACTGCTGTGTGACCTTGAGCAAGTCACTTCACCTCTCTGTGCCTCAGTTACCTCATCTGTGAAATGGGGATTGAGACTGTGAGCCCCACATGGGACATGGACTGTGTCCAACCCCATTTGCTTGGATCCAGCGCTTAATGCAAGGTCTGGTACACAGTAAGCGCTTGACAAATACCACAGCGTGGCTCAGTGGAAAGAGCCCGGGAGTCAGAGGTCACGGGTTCGAATCCTAGCTCTGCCACTTGTCAGCCGTGGGACTGTGGGCAAGTCACTTCACTTCTCTGTGCCTCAGTTCCCTCATCTGTAAAATGGGGATGAAGACTGTGAGCCTCACATGGGACAACCTGATGACCCTGTATCTCCCCCAGCGCTTAGAACAGTGCTCTGCACATAGTAAGTGCTCAATAAATACTATTGAACGAATGAATAGCGACATCCTAGTCACCAGACAGAGGCAGTAAATCATCAAGGCGAAGGGAAAAATCTCAATCACCTCCACTGGCTAAATCCACTGGCCTCTTCTGGGCTGGTCCTCTGAGGCTCTGGATAATGTGGATCCTTTCTCCTCCCTTTCTGTTAAGCGCTTACTATACCATCTTGATTGTAAGCTTGTTGTGGGCAAGGACTGTGTCTGTTTATTGTTAAAGTGTACTCTCTCAAGTGCTTAGTTCAGTGCTTTAAATGCAGTAAGCGCTCAATAAATATGATTGAGTGGGTTGACTAAATATATAGGCACAAATTTTATTTATTTGATTTTATTATTTGTATTTTATTTATTCATTACTTGCAATGTTCAAATCCTGCATGAGAAGCAGCATGGCGTAGCGGATAGAGCGCGGCTGGGAATCATCAAGTCATGAGATCAAATCCCGGCTCTGCCACTTGTCCGCTGTGTAACCTTGAGCAAGTCTCTTTGCCTCGGGTATCTCAGCTGTAAAATGGGGATCGCGACCGTGAGCCCCACATGGGACAGGGACTGTGTCCAACCTGATTTGCTTGTATCCACCCCAGCACTTACTACGGCGCCTGGCACTTAGTAAGTGCTTAACAAATGCCATAATTATTATTAATAGGAAGGGACTGAAACTGCATCTATTTAATCAGCTCATCAGTCAGTGTGCGTACAGATCCAGATGGTGTTGATGCCTGGGCTATACTTCGGTTGACCTTCAGGCCCCCGTGTTTCAAGAAAGGACTCTTTGCTTTATGGAAACACTGGGAAAATCTGACCTATTAAAGGTCGGATGGCATGTCCATCCCCTTGATTCTATTTATTGCTATTGTTTTTGACTGTCTTTCTCCCCCGATTAGACTGAAAGCCCGTCAATGGGCAGGGATTGTCTCTATCTGTTGCCAAACTGTACTTTCCAAGGGCTTAGTACAGTGCTCTGCACACAGTAAGCGCTCAGTGAATGAATGAATCACGTATGAATCTTAAATCTTAACGCATCAAAGCACGGAAAGGTTGCTAACGTTGTTTTATGAAAATGGTCAGATATCTTCTTATCGAAACGGTAGGAAAAGTATTATTACATTTTTTAGAGCTCACTGTGTCAGGCACTGATTATTATTATTATTATTATATTTGTTAAAGATAGTAGCAGCATGGCTCAGTGGAAAGAGCCTGGGCTTGGGAGTCATAGCTCATGGGTTCGAATCCCGGCTCCAACGCTTGTCAGCTGTGTGACCTCGGGCAAGTCACTTAATTTCTCTGTGCCTCAGTTACCTCATCTGTAAAATGGGGATTAAGATTGTGAGCCTCATGTGGGACAACCTGATGACCCTGTATCTCCCCCAGGGCTTAGAACGGTGCTCTGCACATAGTAAGCGCTTAACAAATACCAACTTTATTATTATTATTATTAAAATCTCACTATGTGTCAAGCACTGTTCTAAGCACTAAGGTAGATACAAGTTAATCAGATTGGACCCAGGTCCTGTCCAACAAGGGACCCAGAATCTACGTATTCAAAGGAAAAGCCGGGAATTGGAGGATTTCATTTCAAGTGATTCCACGTGACAGTGAAATGCATCTGCGGGAAACTCTCTGTATTGATAGACATATTCTTATTATACCCGGGTGGTATTTTTCAGTGTTCTGAATTCCCCTTGCTTCATAGAAACCCAGAAATAAATGGTAGAGAAGGTGTGGACTCGTGGAAAAACCATAGGATTGAGAGTCTAGAGACCCAGCTTCTAATCCTGGCTTCATCCCTTGCCTGCTGTGTGACTTGGGCAAGTCACTAAGACTTAACCACACCTCAGTTTCCTCATCTGTAAAATGGGGGATTAAATGACTGTGCTCTCTTGACCTTAGATGGTGAGTCCCATGTGGGACAGGGACTTTACCTCATCGGATGGTAATATATCTTCCACGGTGCTAGGCACATAGCAAGTATTTAACAAATACTACTATTATTATTACTAATAATAAACAGCGGCATATAGACGGAAGAATAGGAGACCGTCTATAGGAGAACAGGTGAATCCGCACAAACTGGAATTGACTTTTCAAAGTATTTTTTAAGAGAAAAAAGCTAATTACCCTTTTCATTGTTTCTCCTTCTCTCTCTGCCTCTCTCTCACCTCTGAACTTCCCAGTCATTCTGCTGCCAAAAGAGACTCACCAGAAGACCATGGGAGAGTCTGCTCCCACAGTATTTCTGGCTCACCCGAAATTGATCAAGAGAGCCAGTTTCCATGAGATTTCAGGTCCAATTCTACAAATCCAAGAAACGCGGAATAGTTCAGATAGAGTTCAGATAAGCAGTCGAACCTTTAGTTGCCCTTGCCAGATAAACCACTAAACCCTTTGACATTTTCACATTGCTTTATAAGACAAAAACTTCTATTTTGATCCAATTTGGCTGTTCTGTTGTTTTAGTACACTTAGAGGACATGAGAGGTTAATGGATAATTTGGTTTTTATCACAAGATAAAATACAAATATTGATTCTGTGGGGGTTTTTATGTACAAAGGGACTTTTTAGTTAAGTAGCTTAGCAACAAAAAACATTGTACAGTAGCTGTTTGACCGGAAACTCCCCATTTGAACTGGAATGTGCTCTAGTGGACCCGGTCTGGGATTGGGAGGAAACTCGGATTCCTTTTCCAGTTCAGCCCATGAGTCGGGCTGTGACTGGGATAATCTCTTCCCTTCACCGGGCCTCGGTTTCCCCAGCTTGAAAAGTCAACCAAACCGGTTAGCTTGTGATTTCCATCACAGGGGGAATTAAAGAAAAGAGAGAATGGTCCATGATCAGTAAACTGATCAGTCAAGCAAGTAGTGGTATTTACTGAGTACTTGCTGTGTGCAGAGCACTGTACTAAACGCTTGGGAGAGTAATCAGAATCACCTGGGTTCTAATCTGGCTCCGCCACTTGTCTTTTATGATGTGACCTTGGTCAAGTCACTTCACTTCTCGGGGCCTCATTTCCCTTATCTGGAAAATGGGGGTTAAGAGTGTGAGCCTCGCGTGGGAAAGGGACTGTGTCCAACCTGATTAACTTGTATCTCCCTCCATGCTTAGAACATTGCTTGGCACAGAGTAAGCACTTAACAAGAACCATAATAATTATTATTATTATTGTTTTGGTATTTGTTAAACCCTTACAATAGTTCAGGTGCTGTACTGAGCACTGGAGTAGATACAAGATAATCGGGTCCCAGATGGGGCTCACAGTCTAAGTAGGAAGAAAAACAGATATTGAATCCCCATTTTGCAGCAGAGAGAAATGAAGTGAGTTGCCCAAGGTCACACAGCAGTCAAATGACAGAGCTGGGATTAGAACCAAGGTCCTCTGACTTCCAGGGCCGGGCTCTTTCTGCTAGGCAACGCTGCTTCTCAATACACTACAGTACAATAGGGTCGGTTGAAGCAGCTTGGTTTACTGGAAAGAGCCCGGGCTTGGGAGTCAAGAGGTCATGGGTTCTAATCTCAGCTCGGCGGCTCGTCAGCTGTGTGACCTTGGGCAACTCACTTCGCTGGGCCTCAGTTACCTCACAGTGGGGCTCACAGTCTTAATCCCAGTTTACAGATGAGGTAACTGAGTTACAGAGAAGTTAAGTGACTTGCCCACAGTCACACGGCTGACAAGTGGCAGAGCCGGGATGCGAACCCACGACCTCTGACTCCGAAGCCACAAATACCATCATTATTGACACATTCCCTGCTCACCATGAGCTTACAGTCTAGAGACTAAGGAATTTATTTCTCTCCCTTTTGAGGTTTCTCTCAGTAAATCACTTCCTGGCCCTGTCCGGTGACATGAGCAATTCATTCAATCACACATTCATTCAATCGTAGAGAAGCAGCATGACTCAGTGGACAGAGTACAGGCTGGGGAGTGAGAGGTCAAGGGTTCAAATCCTGGCTCCGCCATTTGTCAGCTGTGTGGCTTTGGGCAAGACACTTAACTTTTCTGGGCCTCAGTTACCTCAACTGTTAAATGGGCATTAAGCCCGAGAGCCCCACGTGGGACAACCTGATCACCTTTGTATCCTCCCCAGCGCTTAGAACAGTGCTTTGCACACAGGAAGCACATAACAAATGCCATTATTATTAATGAAACGAAATGAACTGAAAGCCTCCGAGCAGGAGAACACAGTTTATGGCTAGAGAGGGGATGTGGATTTATGATTTGCAAAAGGGCTTCGACTGTCATGGAAGCAATACCCTACCCACAGAAATGCCTGGATGGGAGAACCATGTTAGACAAGTAAGGCATTAAAAAGGAAACTCAGTGAACGGGCTTTGGGGTTGGCAGATGCCGCCCACCCGCTTCTGCCGTGGGGAAGGGGCTTCGCTGCCTTGGCATTGGTGGATGGACAAACAAACCCTGCCTCCCCTCTCCCCCACCGAGCCCCAGATGGTCCCCTGGAATCCCCACGACCCCGGAGATATATTATGTGTTATGTGGTTCCCGCCTTCCACCCATCTTCCGATCCACCTGGCAGTGAGGCCTTGGACTTGGCCTTCCTGACTTCGAGACGGCAGATTGGAACCAAGTCCTGCTTGCTTTAGGGGTCGGAGGTACCCGAAGGCCACCTCCTCTGAGCAGCATCGAATCTTTATTTTCTACAGGACCGGAAGGCAGGAGACCTGGGTTCTAACCCCAACTCCACTATTCGCTTGTTGTGTGTCCTTGGGCAAGTCACTCTCTGGGCCTCACTGAGGGGGTCCCTCAAGGTTCAATTCTGGGTCCCCTTCTACTCTCCAGCTACACCCACTCCCTTGGAGAACTCATTCTCTTCCATGGCTTCAACTGTCATCTCTGTGCAAGTGATATCCACATCGACATCTCCTCCCCCGATCTCTCTCCCTCTCGCCTGATTTGCATTCTCCTCCTGGCTTCAAGACAACTCTATACTTGGATGTTCTCTCATCACCTCAAATTTAACACATCCAAAATCGAACTCCTTATTTTTTCCACCCAAATCCTGTCTTCACCCTGACTTTCCCATCACTGTAGACACTCTCACCATCCTTTCCGTCCATAAGCCTTCTAGACGGCGAGCCTGTTGTTGGGTAGGGAATGTCTCTATCTGTTGCCAAACTGTACTTTCCAAGCGCTTAGTACAGTGCTCTGCACACAGTAAGCTCTCAATAAATACTCCTCTCTCTCTTTCAACCCACGTATTCAATCCATCACCTAATCCTAGAGGTCCCACCTCCACGGCATCGCTAAAATCCTCCCTTTCCTCCCATCCAAACTGCTACCATGTTAATACGATCACTCATCCTACCCCACCTACTATAGAGAAGCAGTATGGCTCAGTGCAAAGAGCCTGGGCTTAGGAGTCAGAGGATATGGGTTCTAATTCCGGCTCCACCACCTGTCAGCTGTGTGACTTTGGGCAAGTCACTTGATTTCTCGGTGCCTCAGTTAGCTCATCTGTAAAATGGGGATTAAGACCGTGAGCCCCAAGTGGGACAACCCGATTACCCTGTATCTATCCCAGTGCTCAGAACAGTGCTCGGCACGTAGTAAGTGCTTAACAAATACCAACATTATGATTATTACTGCATCAACCTCCTTGCTGAACTCCCCACCTCCTCTCTCCCCATTCTAGTTCATACTTCACTCTGTTGCCCAGATCATCTTTCCACAAAAATGTACAGGACGTCAGCCCCGCTTCTCAAAAATCTCCAGTGGTTGCCTATCCACCTCCATATCAAACAAAAATCCCTCACTATTGGCATCTCCTTGCCCTCGCCTACCTCACCTCTCTTCTCTCCTTCCACAACTTGCACTAAGTGCTTGGGAGAGTGCAAGAGAACAATATAATAGACCCAACCCCTGCCCACAATGACTTTACAGTCTAGAGAGTTTCCTCATCTGTATAATGGGGATGAAATATCTGTCATGCCTCCACTTTAGACTGGAAACCTCATTTTGGACAGGGCTCTGCCTGATCTGATTATCTTATATCTACTGCGGGGCTCAGTTTAGTGCTTGGCATATAGTAAGCGCTTAACAAATACCATGATGATTGTTGATATCAGTCAGTCAATCAATTGTCTTTACTGAATACCTGCTATTGGTAGAGTAGTATGAAGTCCAACTTGATTTCCTTGGATCTACCCCAGAAATACCCCTCTCAGGGTCGTATTTGGAGAGTTTCCAGCACTCTACCAGTCTCGGCTATGGGAGGGAGAGTCCAGCAGAGAGTCCAGCAGAGGCCTACCTCTGGAAAGCAGCCTGGCTCAGTGGAAAGAGCCTGGGCTTCGGAGTCAGAGGTCATGGGTTCGACTCCCGCTCTGCCACTTGTCAGCTGACTGTGGACAAGTCACTTAACTTCTTTGTGCCTCAGTAACCTCATCTGTAAAATGGGGATTAACTGTGAGCCTCACGTGGGACAACCTGATGACCCTGTATCTCCCCCAGCACTTAGAACAGTGCTGTGCACATAGTAAGCGCTTAACCAACATTATTATTATTATTACCCATTCCGTTCCTATCTTGGCCAGTGGCTAGCAAGTGGAAGGCCACCTGTTATAAGTCAAAACTCACCCACGCTGGCCACCAGCGGCACGGGAGAGAGTCGAGGGCAGAGACTTGAGTTTACTGCGTGGAAGGCGGCAGCGGTAAACCACTTCCATATTTTTACCAAGAAAACTCTATGGATCCACTGCCAGAAGGATTGCAGGTGGAGAGTGGGGCGTTCCAGGAGAGATGTGTCCGTGATGTCGCTATGGGTCAGAAATGACTCAGTGGCATAAGACGAGACAAGACCCCAGAAGTTAGTACAGTGCTCTGGCACATAGTAAGCATTTAACAAGTACCATAAAAAAGAAGTGGGCTATATGTAGTCCTGTGGATAGGATATATTTTTCTCTTACTCTCCCAATCTTACAATGAAACTCAAGGAAATAAAGGCAGCCCCAACCTGCTCTCTTGCTGAGCGAGATATATCAGTAGCATCTGAGAGCTCACTTCGGTAGAATACATTTGGCAGGACTGGGGAAGATGGCAGGGAATGTGTCTGTTTAGTGTACCCTCCCAATCGCTTAGTACAGTGCTCTGCACAGAGTCAGAGCTCTATAAATAGGATTGAATGAATGAATGAAAGGAAGGAAGGCAGCCCAGAAGGTAGGAAGGAGACGGGCAGGAAGGCAAGAAGGCTAGTAAACCAACTGGAAGTCAGGAAGGTCCGTCCTACTTCGACTGTGAGCACCATGTGGGACAGGGACTGAGTCCAACCTGTCTTGTATCTACCCCAGCACTTAATACAGTGCTTGGCACATAGTAAGTGCGTCACAAGCAACTAGGAAGGCAGATAGGCAGAAAGGAAGGGAGGCAGGTAGGTAGCCAGGCAGGAAGGAAGGAAGACAGACAGGCAGACAGATGGACAGGTAATAATTAAATTACTATTATTTTTAATTGTGGTACTGGTTAAGCACTTGCTCCGTTCCAGCCACCATACTGAGCATTAGGGTGGATACAAGCAAATCGGGTTGGAGACAGTCCCTGTCCCACTTAGGGCTCACAGTCTTAATCTCCATTTTTCAGATGAGGTAACCGAGGCCCAGAGAAGTGAAGTGACTTGCCCAGGGCTACACAGCAGACGAGTGGCCGAGCCAGGATCAGAACCCATGACCTTCTGACTCCCAAGGGCCAGGCCCGGGGTCTATCCACTACACTATGCCTCTTCCCCTAGATAGGCAGGAATGCAGGTAGGCAGGTAGGCAGGTAGACAGTTAGGCAGGAAGGTCCGGAAGGCAAGGGAGGTAGGCAAGCAGGCAGACTGTGAGCCCGTCGTTGGGCAGGGATTATCTCTGTCTGTTGCCAAATTCTCCATTCCAAGCGCTTAGTACAGTGCTCTGCACATAGTAAGCACTCAATAAATACTTTTGAATGAATGAATGAATGAATGAAAGTAGGCAGGCAGGAAGGAAGACAGGAAGGGAGGGAAGCAGGTAAGTCCTACCTTGGCAGCACTATGATCTAATAGAGAGGCAGTGAGACCAAGCAAAAATGACCCAGGTGTGGAAGTCAGAAGAACGAGATTGTAATTCTAGCTCTGCCACTGACCCGCCGGATTATATCTGGTAATATCGAGCTAAGCATACCTGTTTCTCTCTGTCTTACAGGGGTATTGGGAGGATGAAATAAGATACCTGATGTCAAAGCACTTTTCAAAATTAGAGCCCTCTACAGATTCAAAGTATTATTAATCATCATCATCATGGTATTTCTTAAGCTCTTACTATGTGCCAGGCACTGTACTAAGCGGTGGGATGGATATAAGCAAATCAGAGTGGACACAGTCCCTGTCCTACATGGGGCTCACAGTCTCAATCCCCATTTTCCAGATGAGGTAACTGAGGCGCAGGAAAGTGAAGCGACTTGCCCAAGTTCACAAAGAGGACAAGTGGCAGAGCCAGGAACAGAACCCACGACCTACTGAGTCCCAGGCCTATGCGCTAGCCGCTTGTGCCATTATTCCTCCTTTCCTCTCACTTTTTCCCCTCTGGAAAATCTCTGCCTCCACCAATGCACCCAGCCACCTCCCTCCCCACCTTCAAAGCCCTTCTGAGAAGCCACCTCCTCTAGAAGGCTTTCCCTGATTGATCTTTCATCAAGTCCTTAGAAGTTATAGTGATGTGCCTAATAATAATAATAATGTTGGTATTTGTTAAGCGCTTACTATGTGCAGAGCACTGTTCTAAGCGCTGGGGTAGACACGGGGGAATCAGATTGCCTATCACTTTATTTATACCCTCCATTTTTTACAGTTACTGAACACCTCCTGGATGCAATGCCTTGTACTAAACCCTTGGGAAAGTACAATTAAATTAGTAAAAATTAGCCACAGGTAGCTTTCATTCTAATAGGGGAGGCAGATTTCAATCAATCAGTTATTTATTAAGGACTTACCTTATGCAGAGCACTGTACTAAGCACTTGAGAGACTGCTTAGAGACTGTTGCATCTATTTTGAGTTTACTATTTTTTCTCATTAGATTGTAATCTCTTGAGAGCAGGAACTGTGACTCAGACTGAGTATCTTGTGTCTAAACCCAGCACTTAGGACAGTGCCTGGCACATAAGAAGTGCTTAACAAACACCAAAAGGAAAAACAAACAAACAAGTCTTCTTTAAATCCCATCTCCTCCAAAGAGCCTTCTTTGATTAACTCCCCAAGCCTTAGTTGTATCCACCCATCACTACCTCTTGAACTTGAGCAATTGATACCTACCTTTGGTTATGGGTAGGATCGATTTCAAAGTCAATCTATGTTTTCCGATTTTCCCATTTGTAAAAAAAAAATTGTTGTTCTCTCTTGAGTGCTTAATACACTGTTCTACATGCAGTAAGCGCTCAATAAAGATTGATTGGTATCGCCTTCCCTAATAAAATGTAAGCTACTTGTGGAGAGGTACTGTGTCTCCTTCTATTATTGAACTTTCCCAAGGGCATCATCCAGTGAGTTTTCAATAACAGGCAAAGGAATCAGAAGGACCTGGGTTCTAATACTGGCTTTTTCACTTGTCTGCTATGTGATTTGGGCAAGTCACTTAACTTCTCTGTGCTTCAGTTTCTTCATCTATTAAATGGGCATGAAGACTGTGAAACCCAGGTGGGACAGGGACTGTGTCCAACCTTAATAACTTAATAATCATTCTGGTATTTGTTAAGCACTTACTATGTGCCAGGCACTGTACTAAGCACTGGGGAAGATACAAGGTGCTAACCCAATGCTTAGCGTAGTGCCAGAAACATAGTAAGTGCTTAACAAATGCCATTTAAAAAATAGGTTTACTCTATTACTACTAGCTAAGGCTCCTTGACAGTGTTCAGGTCCACATTACTTTGGTGCCTGGAATTCAGGACTCTGAGCTTTTTTGGCCCAATTACTAAGTGCCAGGAACTCTTTCTGTGTGCAGAGCACTGTACTAAGTGCTTAGGAAAGTAGAATTCAGCAATAAAGAGAGACAATCCCTGCCCATGATAAGCTTACAGTCTGGAGTGGGAGGTGGGGAGAGACAGACATTAATACAAATAAACAGACATCAACATAAATAAATAAAATGACCGATATATACGTAAGAGCTGTGGGGCAGCGAGTGGGGACCGAGCAAAGGGAGCAAGTCAGGATGACGCAAAAGGGAGTGGGAGATGAGGAAAAGTGGGGGTTGGTCTGGGACCAATAATGTTGGTATTTGTTGAGCACTTACTATGTGCAGAGCACTGTTCTAAAAGCTGGGGCAGATACAGGTAATCAGGTTGTCCCACGTGGGGCTCACAGTCTTCATCCCCATTTTACAGATGAGGTAACCGGGGCACAGAGAAGTTAAGTGACTTGTTCACAGTCACACAGCTGACAAGTGGCAGAGCTGGGATTCGAATCCATGACCTCTGACTCCCAAGCCCAGGCTCTTTCCACTAAGCCACTCAGAGGAGATGTGCCTTCAGTAAGGTTTTGAAGGGAGGGAGAGTCATTGTCTGGTGGATTTGAAGAGGGAGGGCATTCCAGGCCAGAGGCAGGATGTGGGCCGGGTGTAGGCGGCAAGACAGGCGAGATGGTGGCACATTGAGAAGGTTAGCGGCAACAGAGGAGCGAAGTGTGAGGGCTGGATTGGAGAAGGAGAGAAGGGAGGTGAGGTAGGAGGGGGCAAGGGGATGGACAGCTCTGAAGCCAAGAGTGAGGAGTTTTTATTTCATACGGAGGAGGATAAGCAACCACTGGAGATTTTTGAAGACGGTGGTGAGCCGGGGAGAGGGGGAGACATGTCCTGAGCATTTCCGTAGAAAGATGATCCAGGCAGCAGAGTGAAGTATGGGCTGAAATGGGAAGAGGCGGGAGGTTGGAAGGTCAGAAAGGAGGCTGATGCAGTCATCTAGGGGGGACAGGATGAGTGATTGTATTAATGAGACAGCAGTTTGGATGGAGAGGAAAGGGCGGATTTTAGCCACGTTGTGAAGGATTTGATGATGGACTGACTATGGGGGTTGAATGAGAGAGAGGAGTACTAAGCTCTGGGGTGGATACAAGAAATCAGGTTGGACACAATCCCAGTCCCAAGTGGGGCTCACAATCAATCCCCATTTTCCAGATGAGGTAACTGAAGCCCAGAGAAGTGAAGTGTCTTGCCCAAAGTCACAGAGCAGACAAATGGCGAGCAGGGATTAGAACCCAGGTCCTTCCTACTCCCAGGGCCCCGCTTTCTCCACTACACCACACTGCTTTGGTCCTAACTCCGCCAAAATAGATGAAGTGCTGACAACCCCAACCCAGTAGCAGCAAGAACTCCCTGGTCATCCAGATCATTGTGGCCCTTATTTACTAAGAATAATAATAATAATGATATAATAATGATTATGGTATTTGTTGAGAGCTTACTGCGTGCCAAGAACTAAGTGCTGGAGTAAGTACAAGGTCATCAGGTTGCCCTACGCGGGGCTCACGGTCTTAATCCCCATTTTACAGATGAGGTAACTGTGTTCCAGAGAAGTGAAGTGGCTTGCCCGAGGTCACACAGCAGACAAGTGGCGGAGGTAGGATTAGAACCCAAGTCTTCTGACTCCCAAACCCATCCTGTTGCCACTAAACTACACTGCTTCTCCCTGTCTAGACTATAAATTCCCTATGGGCAGGGAATTTGTCTACCAGTTCTGTTTTATCGTACTCTCCGAAGCCCTTAGCGCAGTTCTCTATGAACACAATAAGTGCTTAATAAATACAACTGATTGATCAATTATCTGATCCCACAATAATAATAATGGTGATATTTGTTAAGCGCTTACTATGTGCAAAGCACTGTTCTAAGCGCTGGAGGGGATGCAGGGTGATCAGATTGTCCCACGTGGGGCTCACAGTCTTAATTCCCATTTTATAGTTGAGGTAACTGAGGCCCAGAGAAGGGAAGTGACTTGCCCAAAGTCACACAGCTGACAAGTGGTGGAGCCGGGATTAGAACCCATGACCTCTGACTCCCAAGCCCGGGCTCTTTCCATTGAGCCACGCTGCCACAAGACTGTCAGCTCCTTGTTGGTAGAGGTCAAGTCTACCAACTCTCCCAGGCACTTAGAACGTGCTCTCCACACAGTAAGTGCTCAATAAATACCACAGATGGATTTCCCAGGAAAAGATGGAGGATGCACAGTTAAGTATGAATTAAAGCCCACAGCTTATCTACAGCCCTCTAATCTGTAAGCTCCTCATGGGCAGGGAATGTGTCTGTTTATTGTTATTTTAATCTCTTCCAATCGCTCAGTACAGCACTCTGCCCACAGTAAGTGCCGGATAAATACGATTGAATGAATCTACGGCCCCTTCCCATCAATCAGTTGAGCGATTACCGTATGAGGAGCATTCTATGAAGCCCTCGAGAGAAAACGTATAGTAATAATGTTGGTATTTGTTAAGCACTTATTATGTGCAGAGCGCTGTTCTAAGCGCTGGAGTAGATACAGGGTCATCAGGTTGTCCCATGTGAGGCTCACAGTCTTAATTCCCATTCTACAGATGAGGTAACTGAGGCACAGAGAAGTTAAGTGACTCGCCCCCAGTCACACAGCTGGCCGGGATTCAAACCCATGATCTCTGACTCCCAAGCCCGGGCCCTTTCCACTGAGCCACGCTGCTTCTCATACAGAGACAGCAGGCATGCTCCCTGCCCACTAGGAGCTTACAGTCTAGAGAGCTCACCCCTGCCTCTGAAACAGACGGGGTCATTCATTCATTCATTCATTCAATCATATTTATTGAGCGTTTCCTGTGTGCAAAGCACTCTACCAAGCACTTGGGCATGTACAATGTAACAACGGACATATTCCTGTCCATAACGAGCTCACAGGGGCCTTAGATTTGCCGCACGGCCCTCCACCTCATGGTCCCAAGCTTCCCTTCGACCCCACTCAATTGTTCTGCGGGGTCTTGGGAAGAGACCTAGCCCACGCCTACCCGCCCTTCTTTTGAAAGGTGGTGTTGGAGAAGGCTTTTGCGAATCCCATAGACAGCCCGAAAACAAACAAATGGATCTTAGAGCAAATCAAACCAAAGTGATCTTTGGAAGGCCAAAAACCCGATTTAGATGAGCATATTTTGGACACATAATCTGGAGGACTCATTCTCTGGAGAAGACACTGATGCTAGGAAAAGTCCAGGGAAAACGCGGGAGAGGCAGACTGGCAGCTAGATGGATAGGAACCATAACAACGAGAACGGAAGAACCGTTAGAAAGCTTGCAGATTATGGCAGAGAACAGGACGTTCCGGAGGAAGTATATCCGTGGAGTCGCCAGGAATCGGAAACAACTCGACAACACTTAATAATAACAATAAACCTCAATGCGTAGAGGGCAGAGGGATGAGAGAGACCTTCCCCAGACCTTCCCCTAGGTTAAACCACTTTTAGAAAATGCAGGTCTTCCCCGGGAGAAAGGAGCTTTAAATGTTCATTTCTCTGATTAATCTAGTCCTCAGGGACATTCAGGAAATCGACTTTTGAGATTTTTAATAAAATATCTTCCAGAGAAGCAGTATGGGCTGGTGGAAAGATCAAGGGCCTGGCGGGCAAAGGACAGCCCTGCCGATTACCTGCTGTGTGGCTTTAGGAAAGTCATTCGACTACTCTGTGCCTCAGTTTCATTCATTCATTCAATCGTATTTATTGAGGGCTTACTATGTGCAGAGCACTGGACTGAGAGCTTGGAAAGTACGTTTCAGCAACAGAGACAATCCCTGCTCACAATGGGCTCACAGTCTAGGAGGGGGGAGGCTGACATCAAATCAAGTAAACAGGCATCAACAGCATCAATATAAATAGAATTACAGATATATACACATCACTAATATAAATAAATAGAACCAGAATCATTTGCACAAGTGCTGTAGGGCAGGGAGGGGGGTAGAGCGAAGGGTGAGTCGGGACGACGGGGAGAGGTGTCCTCAACTGTAAAATGGGGGTTCCATGCCTGATCTCCCTCCTACTTAGCCCGTGAGCCCCAAAAGAGAGAGGGACTTTGTCTAAACTGATGAACTTGTATCTATCTCAGTACACGGAACAGCGCTCGACACACAGAAGGTTCTTAACAGATATAATAATAATGAAAATAACGTGATAGGTGGACAGAGGTTCTACCTTCTGAATTCTCTGTAATTACTGAGGAATAAATTTTTAGCCAAAGAAGGAAGGTTTTAGGGGGCTTTGTCTTGGAGGAAAGGGCAACGGAAAAATCCAGCGGTCCTCACAAAAAGCCAGTTGCTAGATCACTACTTTCACACCAGAGTACTGAACTTTTTAATGCCAAAGATTCTCAAATAACAAAAACTCTTATGCTCTTTGTGGATAGGGATCGGGCCTACCAATTCTGTTGTATTCTTTCCCAAGCGTTTAGTACAGTGCTACACGCTCAGTAAGTGCTTAATAAATACCTTCGATTGATTGACTAATGTGAACGGCTTAATGGGGGAAATGCTGAAAATCAAAAGCCTAATCCTGTTTTGGGATTAAGTAATCCCCCAAGAAATCCTCAGGCGGGATGGGACGCGCTGCCTCAGACATTTGACTCCCCCCGGCCGGCTCCGCTACTTGTCTGCTGTGTGACCTTGGGCAAGACACTTCACGTCTCTGTGCCTCGGTTCCCTCATCTGTCAAATAGGGATTAAGACTGTGAGCCCCACGTGGGCCAGGGACTGTGTCCAACCCGATTTGCTTGTATCGGCCCCAGCGCGTTCTACAGTGCCTGCCACATAGTAAGCTCTTAACAAATACCACAGTTATCAGGATTCTGCATGTCATCATTTGCTCTTACCCGTGTGCCCACACTGAGTTACAGAATCATGTCACCTGCAGCATTCTGTCGGAATCCTGGAGAATATTTCTCCACCGCCACCCTGCCAAAACAAACACTCCTTGTGGTGCCGCATCCTGAGGCGGTTGCTTACCTCGCCTACCCCCTGAAAGCAGCCCAGAGTTGGGAGGATGAGAGGAGCGAGAAATAACTAGTTTCTGCTCCTCTCCCTTCTAAACAGTGTCAAAAAAAATCCGGAAATTACAAAGTGTGTGCTGAAAGGAGAACCTCTCCACATGTTTTCAAACAATTTGTTCCTGAGTGACTGCTCACTTTAAGTCCTTCCTGCCATCTAAGGCAGGGATGGGAGGAGGGGAGCGAAGAATTACCCTATTTATTTTGTCATTACCCTATTTATTTTGTCATTGCCCTATTTATTTTGTTAATGAGATGTACATCATCTTGATTCTATTTATTTGCTATTGTTTTAACGAGATGTTCTTCCCCTCGATTCTATTTACTGCCATTGTTCTCGTCTGTCCGTCTCCCCCCGATTAGACTGTAAGCCCACCAGAGGGCAGGGACTGTCTCTATCTATTACCGATATGTACATTCCAAGCGCTTAGTACAGTGCTCTGCACATAGTAAGCGCTCAACAAATACTATCGAATGAATGAATGAAAGAATTGGTGGAGAAACCAGGCACTTGATGTTGACGGTGTTTGTTAAGCACTTATTTTGTGCCCGGCACTCTACTAAGCGCTGGGTTGGATACAAGCAGATAGCTTTGGATGCAGTCCCTATACCCCATGGGGCTCACAACCTTAATCCCCATTTTCCATATGAGGTCACTGAGGCACAGGGAAGTGAAGTGCCTTGCCCAAGGTCAGGCAGCAGACAAGTGGTGGAGCCGGGATTAGAACCCATGACCTTCTGACTCCCACTACAATGACTTACTGAGACATCATCAACTGGGAGCCTCCAGGGTCCTGCCAAACTTAATCCTCTTTATTAACAGATGAAAGACAAAAAGATAATAATAATAATGATGAACATATTTGTTGAGCGCTTTCTATGTGTCAAGCACTGTTCTAAGCACTGGGGTAAATACAAGGTTATCAGGTTGTCCCACGTGGGGCTCACAGTCTTAATCTCCATTTTACAGATGAGGTAACTGAGGCCCAGAGAAGTGAAGTGACTTGCCCAAGGTCATACAGCCAAGTTGCAGAGCCGGGATTAGAACCCACGACCTCTGACTCCCAAGCCCAGGCTCTTTCCACTAAGCCAAGCTGCTTCTCCCAGAGAGGGAATAGGAGGAAGGGAGAGGGAAACAGCATAACCTAATGGAAAGAACCCGGGCCTGGCAGTCAGAGGACGCGGTTTCTCATCCCGGCTCCGCCATTTGTCTCCTGCGTGACCTCGGGCTAGTCGCTTAACTTCTCTGAGCCTCAGTTACTTCATCTGTAAAATGGGGATTGAGGTGGCTGCCTTCCGGGGTGAGTTCAGGGGACCGATGCCCTGCCTTTGGCTGAAAGGCAGAGCTGCAGAAGTAATCACACTCCCAGGTTTAGGACTCCTGTGGTCTTTAAGCAAACCCAGGAGTGTTTTATTTGGAGCAGACTTGTAAGCAGCGTGGCTCAGTGGAAAAGAGGCTGGGCTTCGGAGTCAGAGGTCATGAGTTCGACTCCCGGCTCTGCCACTTGTCAGCTGTGTGACTGTGGGGGCGAGTCACTTCACTTCTCTGGGCCTCAGTTACCTCATCTGTAAAATGGGGATTAACTGTGAGCCCCACGTGGGACAACCTGATTCTCCTATGTCTACCCCAGCACTTAGAACAGTGCTCTGCACATAGTAAGCGCTTAACAAATACCAACATTATTATTATTATTATAAGCTCCTTGAGGGCAGCGATCCTGGCTACTCGTTCCAGTGTAATAATAATAATTATTATAATTATGGTATTTGTTAAAAGCTTACTATGTGCCAAGCACTGTTCTAAGCGCTGGGGCACATACAAGCTAATCAGGTTAGACTGTGAGCTCGGTGTGAGCAAGGGGATGTCTCTGTTTATCGTTGTATTTTACTTTCCAAGTGCTTAGAACAGTGCTCTGCATGCACTAAATGCTTAATAAATCAAAATGAATGAACATATGTCATTATTATGTACATATCTGTAAGTTATTTATTAGCATTGATATCTGTCTCCCCTAGTCTAAACTTTAATCTCAACGTGGCCAGGGAGAAAATCTGTTAATTGTTATATTGTACTCTCCCAAGTGCTTAACACAGTGCTCTGAAAAGAGTAAGTCCTTAATAAATACGATTAAATGAAGGAATGAAATGCATTCACGGTAGGGTAGATATCAATCAGGGGGAAGAAAAAGGACTGAAGATTTGGTCCAAAAATTTACCTGGATTTATGATAATAGCGTTCTGCCTAGGGTAAGTGCTCAAATAAGATTGAATGAATGAATGGATAAATGATCCTCAAATAACTTTCAGGTTACTTGACATCCCAAAGAAGAGTACATTTTAAAAAAAAATAATGCACTGACTTGGTAGTATTCAAGCAGAGTCTATAAACCACAATATCTCTCTGTGAGGAAATAGACTTCCTGTCTGCTGTTTTTTTTACTTGCCCAATTAAGTGCAGATTTTTGGCTGAAAGAGTGACATAGCTGCAGCGTTTTTCCAAAGGGACTCAGATGAAATCAAAACTAAACAAGAAAAGTTGTATAAAAAGATAACCCCGATAAGAGTCGGGTGCCAATATTTTTCTCAACATATGCCTGAGTTAGGGGCCGGGGCTGTATCCTCTAATTTTGTTGTATTGTGTTCTCCCAAGTGCTTAGTACAGTGCTCTGCACACGATAAGATCTCCATTAATGCCACTGATTGATTGACAGAATCCATCCCGGACCTCAAGCTCTCCAATAGAGCTGCTGTTGATTCCTTGTCTGGAGTCCATATTTAATTCTCACCTGTGTACACTTTCCCATAATAATAGCAATAATAACGATGATGGCATTTGTTAAGCACTCACTGTATAATAATAATAATGATGTTGGTATTTGTTAAGCGCTTACTATGTGCAGAGCACTGTTCTAAGCACTCGAGGTAGATACAGGATAATCAGGTTGTCCCACGTGAGGCTCACAGTCTTAATCCCTATTTTACAGATGAGGTCACTGAGGCACAGAGAAGTTAAGTGACTTGCCCACAGTCACACAGCTGGCAAGTGACGGGGCTGGGATTCGAACCCATGACCTCTGACTCCCAAGCCCGGACTCTTTCCACTGAGCCACGCTGCTTCTCCAGGCTCTAAACTAAACACTGCGGGGGATACAAGCAAATCGGGTTGGACACAGTCCCTGTCCCATGTAGGGCTCACCATCTAAATCTCCATTTGATAGATGAGGTAACTGAGGCCCAGAGAGGGACCTGAATTGAAGTGACTTGCTCAAGCAGCAGACAGGTGGCGGAGCCAGGATTAGAACCCATGACCTTCTGATTTCCAGGCCTGTGTTTTATCCACTAGGCCTGGCTGCTTCTCTAGCTTCCCAGCGTTTACTATAGGGCCCTGCATAGAATAAGCACTTACTAAACACTATTACCACTAATCCTATTGTGACTATTACTTTGAGTTAGTGATTAGTGATTTGAGTTGGTGACATGTCCAAGACTGAGCTCCTCATCTTCCCTCCCAACCCCTGTCCTCTCCCTGACGTCCCCGTCACTGTGGACGGCACCACCATCCTTCCCGTCTCACAGGCCCGCAACCTCGGTGTCGTCCTTGACTCATTCACCCCACACATCCAATCCGTCACCGAGGCCTGCCGGTCTCACCTTCATAATATCGCCAAGATCCGCCCTTTCCTCTCCATCCAAACTGCTACCGTGCTGGTACAGGCTCTCATAATATCCCCACTGGATTACTGTGTCAGCCTTCTCTCTGATCTCCTTTCCCTCTGTCTCTCCCCGCTCCAGTCTATTCTTCATTCTGCCGCCCGGCTCATCTTCCTACAGAAGCATTCTGGGCCCGTCACTCCCCTCCTCAAAAACCTCCAGTGGTTGCCTCTCGACCTTCGCGCGAAACGAAAACTCCTCACTCTTGGCTTCAAAGCTCTCCATCCCCTTGCCCTCTCCTACCTCACCTTCCTTCCTTCTCTCTTCCTACTGCCCACCCCGCACGCTCTGCTCCTCTGCCACTCACTTCCTCACCGTCCCCCTTTCACACCTATCCCGTCATCGACCCCTGGCCCACGTCCTACTGCTGTCATGAATTGCCCTCCCTCCTCACCTCCCCCAAACTAACTCACTTCCCCTCTTCAAAACCCTACTGAGGCCTTCCTAGACTCAGCCCCCCCCTTTCCCTCTGCTCCTCCTCCCCTCCTCTTCCCCCCCCACAACCTCTGCTCTTCCCCCTTCCCCTCCCCTCAACACTGTGCTTATTTGTATATAATATTTATCACCCTATTTATTTTGTTAATGAGGTGTCTATCCCCTTGATTCTATCTACCATGATAATGTTGTCCTGTTTTGTTTTGTTCTGTTTTGTTTTGCTGTCTGTCTCCCCCTTTAGACTGTGAGCCCCTTATTGGGCAGGGCCTGTCTCTATCTGTTGCCGAATTGTCCATTCCAAGCGCTTAGTACAGTGCTCTGCACATAGTAAGTGCTCAATAAATACTATTGAATGAATAAATGATTTAGCATCTCCACTGGATTATCTTTCAATAGATGTAACCATTTCAGCCCGTATTTGGAGCTAATTGGCAAGGCATTAAGGTAGGGTTAAAGAATTCAGCAAGTACAGTGTGTGAGAATGAAAAATCAGAGCTCGCTGGACCTACTAATGAAACTAGGGCCAAGAGAACTGGTTCTAAAGGAATAACAACCTGTTTGAAACTTGATCTCTGACTGAAACCAAACTCAAACCTTTGAGGCCTTAAAATCATTGTGCCAGGCACTGAGCTAAGCACTGGGGTAAGTACAAGCTGATCAGGTTGGACACAGTCTATGTCCCACGTGATGCTCACAGTCCTAATCCCCATTTAATAGTTGAGGTAACTGAGGCTTCCTGTGTGACCTTGGGCAAGTCACTTAACTTTTTTGTGTATCAGTTTCCTCATCTGCAACATAATAAAAAAAATTATTATTATGGCATTTAAGCCCTTACTATCCCGACTCTGCCACTTGTCCGCTGTGTGACCTCGGGCAAGTCACTTAACTTCTCTGTGCCTCGGTTCCCTCATCTGTAAAATGGGGATTAAGACTGTGAGCCCCGCGTGGGACAACCTGATTCCCCTGTGTTTACCCCAGCGCTTAGAACAGTGCTCTGCACATAGTAAGCGCTTAACAAATACCAACGTTATTATTATTATTATGTGCCAGGCACTGTAGTAAGCGCTGGGGTGGATGCAAGCAAATCAGGTTGGACTCAGTCCCTGTCCCACATGGACAGTCTTAGTCCCCATTTTACCGGCGAGGTAACTGAGGCACAATGAAGTGAAGTGACTTGCCTAAGGCCACACAATTAGACAAGTGGCAGAGCTGGGATTCGAACCCATGACCTTCTGACTCCCAGGAGTGCTCTCTATCTGCTTCACCACACTGCTTCTCCCAGATGGGGATTCGATACCTACTCTCCCTCCTACTTAGACTATGAGCCCCGTGTGGGAAAGGGACTGGGTCCAAACTGCTAAACTTGTATTTACCGCACCACTTAGAACAGTATTTGACCCACAGTAAGCACTTAATAAATCCTCTTGTTATTATTATGTAGCAAAAGAACTCATTTCAGAGGGGGTGGTAAATCAGAGGTAAGAGAAGTGATTCTAATCGCGCCTCTGCCTTCTTTGCAGAGGAAGTACATAACAATAATAATAATAACTATGGGACTTGTTAAGTGCTTACTATGTGCCAAGCACTGTTTTAAACATTGGAATAGATTCAAGTGAGGTTGGACACAGTCCCTGTCCACATAAGGCTCACAGTCTCAATCCCCATTTCACAGATGAGGTAACTGAGGCCCAGAGAAGTGAAGTGACTTACCCAAGGTCACACAGCAGACTCGTGGCGGATCCAGGATGAGAACCCTTGATCTGCTGACTCCCAGGTCCGTGCTCTATCCACTACGCGGTGCTGCTACGACTTCGTGTTTCCAAAATTCTGTAAGAATTACCGATGAAGAAATGCGTATACTAAAATATGGGGTGAGTTTAATTTACGTTCCCAGCTGTAGGTAAAACACAAAATGTAGGATGTGTTCATTCGGTACTATTTATTGAGCATTTACTGTGCGGAGAGCACTGTTCTAGTTATATGGGACTGGGACTGGGAGCTGGTTGTATCTATCTGTTGTTCCGTTGTACTCTCCCAAGCACTTAGTACAGTGCTTTGTACACAGTAAGCGCTCAAAAAATGCGATTCAATGACTGAATGAGTTCCCCGAAGAACTGAGTGGCTTAGTAGAGAGAGCACGGGCCTGTGAGTCCGATGACCAGTGTTCTTGTCTGCTGTGTGACCTTGCAAAAGTCACTTAACTTCTCTGTGCCTCAGTGACCTCATTTGTAAAATGGGGATTCAATCTCTGTCCTCCCACTTCTTGTAGGAGCCCAACACCTTAGGAACAGAAGGAAAAATCAACAATCAACAAAATCATCAATCTGTTTTTTCAGGAATCATAACAACTGCGGAATTTGTTAAATTCTTATTATATGCCGAGCTCTGTCCTAAGCTCTGGGGTAGATATTCATTCAATAGTATTTATTGAGCGCTTACTATGTGCAGAGCACTGTACTAAGCGCTTGGGATGAACAAGTCGGCAACAGATAGAGACGGTCCCTGCCGTTTGACGGGCTTACGGTCTAATCGATACAAGCTCATCCAGTCAGACACCGTCTCCATCCCACATAAGGCTCATGGTTTAAGAAGGGACGACAGGAACTGAATCCCCACTTTACAGATGAGAAAACTGAGGTATCAAGAAGTGAAGCGATTTGCCCAACGTCACACAGCAGATAAGTGATCGAGTTAGGATTAGAAGCGAGGTCCTGTGACACCCAGGCCCGGGCTCTATCCGCTAGCCTAAGCTGAGGCTCTGTCCTCTCTGCGTTGGCAGTCGTTCATTCAATCGTATTTACTGAGTGCTAACCGGGCAGAGCACTGTACTAAGCGCTTGGAAACAGATCGAGACAATCCCTCCCCAACAACGGGCTCACAGTTTAGAAGGGGGAGACAGACAACAAAACAAAACAAGGAGAAAGGGATCAATAGCATCAGAAGAGATAAATAGAATTATAGATGAGAAAGCAGCGTGGCTCAGTGGAAAAGAGCCCGGGCTTGGGAGTCAGAGGTCATGAGTTCGAATCCCAGCTCTGCCACTTGTCAGCGGACTGTGGGCAAGTCACTTCACTTCTCTGTGCCTCAGTTCCCTCATCTGGAAAATGGGGACGAAGGTTGTGAGCCTCACGTGGGACAACCTGATGACCGTGTATCTACCCCAGCGCTTAGAACGGTGCTCTGCACATAGTAAGCGCTTAACCAATACCAACATTATTAGATATAGACACATCATTAATAAAATAAATAGAATAATAACTACGGACATATATTCACAAGTGCTGTGGGGCGGGGAGGGGGGTAGAGCAGAGGGAGAAGGTAGGGGAGTCGATCCTAGAAGTGTGGGGAAAGACGTTGGCTTGGTGAACAGGAGGGGAGAGTGAGAGAAAGGGGAGAGAGAGAGGAAGAAGAGGAAGAAGAAGAAAAAGAAGAAAAAGAAGAAGACACCCAGGGTTTCCCCCTTTTTTATGGTATTTGTGAGGAGCTTACTATGTGCCAGCCACTGTTCTAAGCACTAAATAGATACAAGCAAAACAGGTCAGACACAGTCCCAGTCCCACAGTGGGCTCACATCAATCCCCATTATACAGGTGTGGTAACTGAGGCCCAGAGAAGTTAAATGACTTGCTCAAGGTCACGGAGTAGACAAGTGGTGGGGGCAGGACTAGAACCCAGGACCTTCTGACTCCCACGCCTGGGTTCTGGACTCTTCCTGGGAGGGAAGCCAAGCCCCGGGGTCAGGATGCCATCCCTTCCCATGTCTCCCCTTCCCTGGGATCAGGGAGTGGCCCCAGAGTGGCGAGCGGAGGAGTCCCAGCGGAGGGGGACACAGAGAGTCACAGCAGGTGCACCGCAAAAAATTGTTTCTTTAGATAAATGTCTGTTTCCCCCTCTAGCCGGGAAGCTCCATTTGGGCAGGGAATGTGTCTGCCATTTCTGTTCTATTGTACTCTCACAAAGCGTTTAATCCAGCGCTCTGCACGTGTTAAGTCTCAATAATAATAATAACTGTGGGATTTGTTACGGGCTTACTCTGTGCCGGGCACTGTACTAAGCTCTGGGGTAGATACAAGCAAATCGGGTTGGACACAGTCCCTGTCCCACAGGGGGCTCGTTGTCTTTATCCCCATTTTACTGATGAGGGAACTGAGGCCCAGGGAAGTGATGTGACTTGCCCAAGGTCACACGGCAGACAAGCAGCAGAGCCGGGATTAGAACCCATGACCTTCTGTTTCCCAGGCCCGAGCTCTGTAAATACCATTGATTGGATCCCAGGAACGGGAAAACCGGATGGAATGTACCACTCTGGGTGTCTCTGTGAGTCTCAGGAGTCTGGCTCTGGAAGGGATTAGGTCAGAGGCCTAGTGGATAGTGCTGTGTGACCTTAGGAAAGTCACTTCACTGCTCTGTCCCTCTGCTTCCTCCTCTGTAAAATGGGATCTAATGCCTGTTCTCCCTCCTCCTTAGACTGTGAGCCCCGGGGTGGAACGGAGACTGCATATGTGACTGTGGGCAAGTCAATTAACTTCTCTGTGCCTCAGTGACCTCATCTGGAAAATGGGGATGAAGACTGTGAGCCCCACGTGGGACAACCTGATTACCCTGTCTCTACCCGAGCGCTTAGAACAGTGCTCTGCACATAGTAAGCGCTTAACAAATACCAACATTATTATTATTATTATTATGCTCTAGTTAGAGAAGCACCGTGGCTCAGTGGAAAGAGCACGGGCTTGGGAGTCAGAGGTCATGGGTTCGAATCCCAGCTCCGCCACTTGTCCGCTGGGTGACCGTGGGCAAGTCACTTCACTTCTCTGGGCCTCAGTTCCCTCATCTGTAAAATGGGGATTAACTGTGAGCCTCACGTGGGACGACCTGATGACCCTGTATCTCCCCCAGTGCTTAGAACAGTGCTCTGCACATAGTAAGCGCTTAACAAATACCAACATTATTATTATTAGTCTGGTGCTTAGTACAGTGGGTGGCACATAGAAAGCACATAACAAAAGCCACAATTATTAAGCATTATCGGCTCTCATGCAATAGCATTTATTGAGGACTTACTGTGTGCAAAGCACTGTACTAAGTGCTGAGGAGAGTACAGCGTAACAACAGATACGTTTTTGCCTACAACTAGCTGCGTGTCTAGAGGGGGAGACAGCAATATAAATAGATATATAAATTAATTTCAGATCTATGCATATGTGCTGTGGGGTTGGGAGGGAGGATGAATGAAGGAGCAAGTAAGAACGGCGCAGCAGGGAGTGGGAGAAGAGGAGAGAGGGCTTAGTCGGGGAAGGCTTCTCGGAGGAGATGGGCCTTCGATAAGGCTTTGAAGTGAGGGACAGCAATTATCTGTCTGATATGAGAAGCAGCGTGGCTCAGTGGAAAGAGCACGGGCTTTGGAGTCAGAGGTCATGGGTTCGAATCCCGGCTCGGCCACTTGTCAGCTGTGTGGGCGAGTCACTTCACTTCTCTGTGCCTCAGTGACCTCACCTGTAAAATGGGGATTAAGACTGTGAGCCCCACGTGGGACAACCTGATTCCCCTGTATCTCCCCCAGCGCTTCGAACAGTGCTCTGCACGTAGTAAGCGCTTAACATACACCAACATTATCATTATATGATGAGGGAGGGCGTTCCCGGCCAGAGGCAGGATGTGGGCGGGAGGTCGGCTGCGAGATAGACGAGATGGAGGTCCGGTGAGAAGGTGAGCATTAGAGGAACGAAGTTCCTCTAAGAGGCTGGGTTGTAGAAGGAGAGTAGCGAGGCCAAGTAGGAGTGGACAAAGTGATGGACTGCTTTAAAGCCAATGGTGATTAGTTTTTGTCTGATGCAGAGGTGGATGGGCAACCACTGGAGTTTCTTGAAGAGTGAGGAGACGGGGTCTGAACACTTCCGAAGGAAAATGATTGAGGCAGCAGAATGGAATACGGATTGGAGTGAGGAGAGACAGGAGGCAGGGAGGTCAGCAAGGAGGCCGATACAATAATTAAAGGAGGATAAGTGCTTGCATTAATGTGACAGGTGTTTGGATGGAGAAGCAGCGCGGCTCAATGGAAAGAGAACGGGCTTGGGAGTCAGAGGTCACGGGTTCAAATCCCGGCTCCGCCACTTGTCATCTGTGTGACTGTGGGCCAGTCACTTCACTTCTCTGTGCCTCAGTTCCCTCATCTGTAAAATGGGGATTAAGACTGTGAGCCTCACATGGGACAACCTGATTACCCTGTATCTACCCCAGCGCTCAGAACAGTGCTCTGCACATAGTAAGCGCTTTACAAATACCAACATTATTATTACTATTATAGTAAGCGCTTAACCACTACCGACATTATTATTATTATGGCGAGGAAGGGGTGGATTTTGGCAGTGTTGTGGAGGTAGAACTGACAGGATTTAGTGATGGCTTCAATACGTGGGTGGAACGAGAGAGAAGCGAAGATAATGCCAACGATACGGGGTTGTGAGACAGGAAGGCTGGTGGTGGCCGTCAACGGTGATGGGAAAGTCACGGGGAGGACAGGGTTTGGGTGGGAAGATAAGAAGTCCAGTTTTAACCGCATTAAGTTTGAGGTGACGGGAGGACATTCGGGTAGAGATGTCTTGAAGGCAGGAGGAAATGTGAGGCTGCAGAGACGGAGAGAGATCAGGGTTGGAGAGATTGGGTGTCAACGGCGTGAAGGGGATAGTTGAAGCCGGGTGAGAGAGTGAGTGAGGGAGTGGGGGAAGGGGCTTATGATCCTTGAGGGCAGGGATTATTACTTTACTGATGAGGATGTTATTTAAGCACTTACTATGTGCCAAACACTGTTCTAAGCGCTGGAGGGGATACAAGGTAATCAGGTTGTCCCACGTGGGGCTCACGGTCTTAATCCCCATTTTACAGATGAGGTGACTGAGGCACAGAGAAGTGAAGTGACTTGCCCAAGGTCACAAAGCTGGTAAGTGGCAGAGCCGGGATTCAAACCCATGACCTCTGACTCCCAAGTCCAGGCTCTTTCCACTACTGGATTTTCCCATGCACTTACCGTACAGAGTAAGTGCTCAATAAATGCTGTTGTTTGATTGATTATATTAACATGACTTAAGCTCACTGTAGGTGGGGAACATGTCTTCTGTTGTACTCTTCCAAATGCTTAGTACAGTGCTCTTTTATTCATATATTCAATTGTATGTATTGAGTCTTCTGCATGCAGAGCACCGTACTGAGCAAATGGGAAAGTACAATAGAACAATAAACAGTGATATTCCCTGCCTACAACGAACTTACAGTCTAGAGGGGGGAAGACAGACATCAATACAAATAAATAATATTAGAGGTATGTATATAAGTGTTGTGGGGCTGGGGCGGGGGGAGGAGAAAAGAGCAACGCAGAAGGGAGTGGGAGATGAGGAAAAGGAGGGCTTAGTCTAGGAAGGCCTCTTGGAGGAGATGGGCCTTTAATATCTGCACACAGTAAGCGCTCAACAAATTAAGTTGATTGATGTCACGTGCATATGGAGGATTAAAAAACTAAATATTGTTCGGTTCTTAATCCTTTTATTATGTAAAATTTCCTCAGTTTAAAAATGGAAAGTCAGAAAAATGAATTCATACTCGCTGCAAAAATAATTCTGACATTCCTCTCCTTTTCTTCCTCTGCCCTTTGCCTCCCTCTTCTCCTCCTCTCCCTCCATCACTTCCTTCTCCTCTCCTTTTCTTCTTCCTCCTTCCCCTCCCTTTTCCTCCCTCCTCCCAGATTTTCTTCCTCTGCCACACAAAGCCCCCAGCCCCGTTTTCTCCCCTGAGCTCCCGATGAAAAGTTGGTCCCTCTGGTAGAGATCTGGTCTGGGAGATTTCAGTTGAAATTCTGATGAGCTCAAAAGTGAAATGAGCTTGGTCATCTCGACCTCATTTCTGTCTCAGAAGAGTGGGGATGCTTTGTGAAACACTATGTTACCATTCCAGCAGTGGCCCTCTAGATGAAGCCAAATCTGCCCGATACATAATCCAAAAATAATACTTGACCCTCATTGAATGCCATTCCCTTACACTTAAACGCTAATTTTTATGACAGAGAACAGGGACTAAGTCTGGTCAAAGCACTGATTTTCTTTGAAGCTTTCATCTGCCAAAATTTGTTTTTGTGTTTTCCTTCTACTGTCCCCCACTGAATTCAACGCGCTTCTATCCAACAGGGAGAGTTGCCGACAGCCTAGTAGCGCCGACTCTCATCAGATTTTTTTTTCTGAAGTGTTTTTGGTAGAGAACGCAAATTTGCATGGAAGAAGGATTTGGGAGTAGGCATCTGGCAGCCCAAATGTAGAGAAACCTCTTTGGCCTGGTAACATCTGGGCCAACAGAGAGCCTGACTAGGTTTTCAGTAATGAGTGGAAAAATGAGAGCTATGCCGGCACCTCCTCCAGAAAGCGTCCCCTGATTAAGCCTTCTTTTCCCCAGCTCCTTCTCCCTTTTGCGTCATCCGTACACTTGGCTCTGAGACATGTGGACATTTGATATTCGCCCCATTCTCAGCTCCACACCACTTACGTACCTATCTGTAAATTATGTATTTTAAATCATTTATTTATGTTGTCAGCCTCCCCCTCTAGACTGTAAACTCGTTGTGGGCAGAAAGTGCATCTACCAACTCTGCAATAGTGTACTCTCCCGAGATCGTAGGTTCTAATCCTGACTCCGCCACTTGTCTGCTGTGTGACCTTGGGCAAGTCACTTTACCTCTCTGAGATCTCACCTGTAAAATGAGGATTGAGATGGTGAGCCCCACTTGGGACAGGGACTGTTTTCAACCCGATTTGCTTGTATTCACCCCATTGCTTAGTAAGCTCTTAATAAATACCATAATTATGATGATTCATTCATTCAATAGTATTTATTGAGCGCTTACTATGTGCAGAGCATTGTACTAAGCACTTGGAATGTACAAATCGGTAACAGATAGAGACAGTCCCTGCCCTCTGACAGGCTTACAGTCTAATCGGGGGAGACGGACAGACAAGAACAATGGCAGTGAATAGAATCGAGGGGATGAACATCTCATTAAAACAATAGCAAATAAACAGAATCAAGGCGATGATTACTACAGCGCCGTGCGGTAAACGCTCAGTAAATATTCCCGATGATAATGATGATTCTAGTAGAGAGAGGCTTTTTTCAGACGGCCGTTTGGTCGGTCACCCATTTAGAGCAGATAATAAATTCAGCATGAAGAAGCAAAAACCAGCCACAGGTAAGATTCTCATACTGTTTTGTTTAAGTACCAAGACAAAATAGGAGAGAAATATTTTTTACGTCTTACTTTCCAAAACCATTTCCCACTAACTTATGTATCACTGTGCTAACTGAAAGATACGTATCGAGGCGAACGCAAAGCCAACTGCAAGATAAATACCTTAAAGGGATCCAGAAACATACACCGAGGCAGTGTGGTTTTTAGCAGCTACAGTCATGCTGTGGGAACCAGGGCTTTCCAGCTTCAGAGTTCAAACTTGCTGGGCTATTTTTTCATTTGCTCTTTGGCAAGTTTTCTTTGGTCTTCAGGGCACAGTAAAGTAGAAGGCTGAGAGGATTGTAACAATCAAACCTTAGAGGCCTGGTCCTCTATTCTGTAAGCCCAACATGGGCGGGGAATGTGTCTGTTTTATTGTTGCGTCGTACTCTCCCAGTCACCGTAGCCTGTGCACAGTAAGTGCTCAGTAAATATGACTGATTGATTTGTGCAGTGATTAGAAAAAAAAATCTGTTGAGAAGCATCATGGCTCAGTGGAAACAGCTCAGGCTTAGAAGTCAGAGGTCGTGGGTTCTAATTCCAGCTCCGCCACTTGCCTACTGTGTGACCTTGGGCAACACACGTCACTTCTCTGTGCCTCAGTTACCTCATCTGTAAAATGGGGAATAAGACTGTGAGCCCCACGTGGGGCAATCTGATTACCCTGTATCTTCCCCAGTGCTTAGAACAGTGCTTAGAACAGTGCTTAGAACATAGCAAGCGCTTAACAAATACCATCATTATTTGGCACATACCATCATTATTATTATTGTATTGTTAGATGGAACTCTCCCAAGCGCTTAGGACAGCGCTGTTCACCCAGTAAGCACTAAACAAATATGTTATTTGATTGACCAACACACAAACGCAATGTGCAAGTCACTTCATTTCTCTGCCTCAGTGACCTCATCTGTGAAACGGGGATTAAGATGGTAAATTCTGTGTGGGACCGGGACTGTGTTCAGCCTGATTAGCTTGTATCTACCCCGGTGCTTAGTACACTTATACATACTGCAATCATCACTATTATTATTATTATATATAGGTCTTTCCAATTAGAAGATGATTCCCTTGAGTGCGAGAGCCTATTTGCGCTTGTGGTTGTGGTCCAAAAAATCTAAGGTTCCCCTGACTGGCTAAACCAGCCTGAGTGTATATCGAGATTGTCCTTTGTTCTAATTCTTTATGGGTGATGGAAGCAGGGTTTATTAAGATGATAGCACAAAGAATCTGGGATAGGTAACCCTCAGGAGCAAAGCTATTCCTAGACAAATAAGCAGTAAGTACTCCGCTCAGCATGGTACCCCGCTTCTGATAATGTTGGTATTCGTTAAGTGCTTACTATGTGCAGAGCACTGTTCTAAGTGCTGGGGTAGATACAGGGTAATCAGGTTGTCCCACGTGAGGCTCACAGTTTTAATCCCCATTTGACAGATGAGGGAACTGAGGCACAGAGAAGTGAAGTGACTTGCCCACAATCACACAGCTGACAAGTGGCAGAGCTAAGATTCGAACCTGTGACCTCTGACTCTCAAGCCCGTGCCCGTTCCACTGAGCCACGCTGCTTCTAGCAGCCGGTAAAACTGGGAAGGAGATACCTCACAAAACCACCCCAAACAGGCATACCCACCCCAACGGACTTCCTTTCAAGTTTCCAGAAATGTACTCTTCCCAACGTCAAGAAGCAGCAGCACAGTCTAGTGGATAGAGCACGGGCCTCAGAGTCAGAGGTCATGGATTCTAATCCCAGCTCCGCCACCGGTCTGCTGCGTGGCCTTGGACAAGTCCCTTCACTTCCCTGTGCCTCAGTTACCTCATCTGTAAAATGGGGATTAAGCCTGTGAGCCCCATGTGAGACATGGACTGTGTCCAACCTGATTCTCTTGTATCCACCCCAAAGCTTAGTACCAGGTCTGGCATATAGTAAGTGCTTAACGAATACCATAGTTAATTATTATTATTTTTTACAATTATTTATAATTATATAATATAATTATATTATATTTGTAATTATTATTAACCTCTAACTGGCTATCTCTCAAACAAGTAACCCCAAACGGGCTACCTTTCAAGTTCTCAGGTCAAGGTCCTAGAATCCTCACTCTTCCTAGCTTCAACCAGGAGGTCCGATCGGTCTCTCGGCAACTCACAGGGTCTGACAGAGTGGGTGTCCCCGACTCCGGGGAGAGGCGACTCTCCACCTCAGCGTGACAGAGTTCCAACCTCCCACCAAGAGTTCTTGGAGACCCCCTCCTCAGATACACCTGGCTACTTCCCGGTCCTCTTCCCTTCCGTTGGCCATCTAGGGGGTGAATAAGTATCGTGTGACAAGACCCATCGCAATTTTCTCATTGCGGGTCCAACTGTTGGACGTCATCGCACAGCCAGCCCCTCCGGGTCAGTAATGCCGGGAGCTGTGGATGATGTTAACGCTTCCCATCGCTCCCTCCTTTCGTACTTGTGAGCTAAATAAATATTTTATTTATTTATCCATTTATTTATTCATTTGTATTAATGTCTGTCTCCCTTTCTAGACTGTGAGCTTGTTGTGGGCAGGGATGTGTCTGTTGTTATACTGTACTCTCCCAAGTGCTTAGTACAGTGCTTGGCACACAGTAAGCATTCAATAAATACAACCGAATGAATGAATGAGCTTGTCAGCCTGGGCAGGGTGTGACTCCTCACATTTCTCTAATAGTTGATTCTCAGAGGAAGAAGCCTGACCTTGAGCTGACTGACCTTGTTTGATCGTCTCACCTTCTCTGAGGGATTATCCGTATCTATCCCAGCACTTAGCCGAGTGTTTGACACAAAATAAATGCTTAACAAATACCATTACTCTTCTTAGCATCATTACTATTATAATTATTGTCTCTTCATGGGCCGGTGACCCCATTTGCCTAGGAAGCCGTGTGGCCTAGTGGAAAGAAAACCAGCTTGGGAGTCAGGGAACCTGGGTTCTAACCCCTGTACTGCCACTTGCCTACTGGGTGACCTTGAACAAGTCACTTAACTTCTCTGAGCCTCGGTGCTATCGGGATGGTGTCCACCACATCTGGCCCAGTGCTTAGAAAAGTGATTTTCACACGATAAATGCTCAACAAATGCCATAATTATTATCATCGATTACTAAAAAAAGCCGCAGTGTCCAAGAGGTGAGATGATAAGACATCCTCTTATTCTCCTCTGATCTGGCTTCCATCCCCTTCACTTGAAACTGGCCGCTCAGAGGTCACAAATGACCTCCTTCTTGCTAAAGTCAATGGCCTCTACTCCATCCTAATCCTCCTCAAACTCCCCATCTGCATTCGACCCTGTGGACCATCCCCTTCTCCTGGTAACATTATCCAAGCTTGGCCTCACTGACATTGTCCTCACCTGGTTCTCCTCCCGGCTCTCTGGCCAATCATTCTCAGCCTCTTTTGAGGGCTCTTCCTCTGTCTCCCACCCTCTAACCGAGGGGGATCCCTCAAGGTTCAGCTCTAGGTCTTCATCTATTCCCCATCTACACCCCCTCCCTTGGAGAATTCATTCGCTCCCTTGGTTTCAACTACCAACTCTATGCAGAAGATTCCTAAATCTACATCTCTAGCCGTGACCTCTTTTCCTCTCTGCAGCCTCGCATTTCCTCCTGCCTTCAAGTCATCTCTACTTGGGTGTCCCTCTAGCACCTCTAACTTAACATGTCCAAAACTGAACTTATCTCCCCACCCAAACCCTGTCCCCTCGCTTACTTTCGCAGCACTGTAGACAGCACCACCATCCTTCCTGCCTTGCAAGCCCAGAGGCTTTGTGTTATCCTTGACTCCTCTCTCTTATTCAATCCATATATTCAATTTATCACTAAATCCTGTCGGCTCAACTTTAAAAACATCACTAAAATTCACACTTTTCTCTCCATCCAAACTGCTAGGAGCTTAATCGAAGCCCTTATCTTATTCTGTCTTGATTACTGTATCAGCCTCCTACCTGACTTCCCAGCCTCCTCTCTTCACTCTCTGCTGTACTTCTCTCTGCTGCTCAGATCATTTCCTACAAAAACGTTCAGGCCGTGTATTCTCGCTGCTCAAGAACCTCCAGTGGTTGCCAATCCACCTCCGCATCAACCAGAAACTCCTCACCATCGGCTTTAAATCGCTCGATCACTTTTCCCCTGCTTCCTCACCTTGCTACTCTCCTACTAATAATAACAATGATAATGTCAAGCGCTTACTATGTGCAAAGCACTGCCCACACGCTTTGCTCCTCTAATGCCCACCTATGGTACTTACTAAGTGCTCGAGGCATCGTTCTAAGTGCTGGGCTAGATCAATAAATCAATCGTATATATGGAGCGCTTACTATGTGCAGAGTACTGTACTAAGCACTTGGGAAAGTACAATCTAATGATATAATAGAATATTCTCTGCCCTCATCAAGATTTCAGTCTAAAGTCCAGCCATCTCCCCTTAGGCAGAGGGATCAATCAGTCAATTAATTATATTTACAGAGTGCTTACTGTGCAGAGAGCTCTGTACTGAGCGCTTGAGAGAGTACAGTGCAACAGAGTTGGCGGACACGTTCCCTGCCCGTAGTGAGCACAGTCTAGAAGGAGAGACAGACATTAATATAAATAAATGATTGATAATATATGCCACTTATTTCTAGGTCACAGAACCACTGAGGGATTAGGGTTTATGGATTAGGGTTTTATGTAAAATAATAGAATCCAATCCCTGGATCAGGAATAGTGCACAGTAAGCGCTGTGTTCTTACCAGGTTATCATCCTCTATCCAAGGCTGGCAGCATGGTCTAGCGGATAGAACACGGACCTGGGAGTCAGAAGGACCTGGATTCTAATCTCAGGTCTGCGACATGTCCACAGTGTGACCTTGGGCAAGTCTCTTCACCTCTCCGTGCCTCAATTCCCTCATCTGTAAAATGGGGATCGAGACTGTAGGCCTGTGTGAGACAGGGACTGTGTCCAACCCGATTATCTTTTATCTACCCCAGAGTTTCACTTCTCGGGGTGGCACCCGGAGAGTTTCCAGGACTCTACCAGTCTCGACTATGGGAGAGAGAATCAAGCAGAGGCCTGTCCGTTCCATTCTTAGCTTGGGCGGTGGCTAGCCAGTGGCAGGCCATCTGTTACAAGTCAAAACTCACCTGTGCCGGGCAGCAGCAGCACGGGAGAGAGTCGAGGGAGGAGACTCAGTTTTATTGCACGGAAGGCGACAGTGGTCAACCACTTCCAGATTTTTACCAAGAAAACTCTCCGGATCCACGACCAGAACGATGGCAGACGGAGGTGGGGCCTTCTGGGAGAGATGTGTCTATGGCGTCGCTATGGGTCGGGGACGACTCGACAGCATAAGACAACGACAACAACCCCAGAGCTTAGGACATTGCCTGGCACAGAGTAAGCGCTTAACAAATACCACAACTATCGATATTCTTACAGGAAGCTTACGGAGGGAGAGCTTCAAACCACTCACTTCAAAATGGCTGACTCCCAACTCCCTGGTTCCCCAGTTTCCTTCTTCTTTCTTCCCTCAAAGTGACTAGGTGACAAGTTCATCAAGCACTTGGGAAAGTATAATAAAACAGAGTTGGTAGACTGAAACCTTCCCGCAGGGAGCTTACGTTTGCGGAAAGAACACAGGACCTAAATTCAGGAGATCCGGGTTCTAATCACAACTGTATCGTTTGCTTACCGTGTGGCTCCTGTCAAGCCACTTAGCTTTTCTGCACATCTGTGCAAGCCTGCTGGGGGCAAGGAATTTGTGTGTTATACTGCTGTGTCGTATAACAAATACACATTTTGTGGTATATGTTAAATCCTTCTTATGTGCCAGGCACTGTACTAAGCACTGGGGTAGAGACAAGCTGACCAGGTTGGGCACAATCCCTGTCCCACGTGGGGCTCACAGCTTCAATCCCCATTTTACAGATGAGGGAACTGAGGCCCAGAGAAGTGAAGCAACTTACCCAAGGTCACACGGCAGACAAAGGGCAGAGCCAGGATTAGAACCCATGACCTTTTGACTCCTGGGCCCCTGCTCTATCCACCACGCCACGCCCGCTTCTCAAGTGCTTATACACTCTCCCAAGTGCTTGGCACACAGTAAGCGCTCGATAAATACGATCAAATGAATGTGGGACCCATCGGGCCAGTGTCCGACCGGTGGACCGGGCCGAATCTTTTCCCAGCTTGTGGACTTGCTAACTCCTACCAGTCACAGAAGGAAGTCGCAGATCTCCACCCTGGGAACCCAGAAGGCGGCTGCAATGCGGTGAATCATTTGAAGGATTATTTCATTAGAAAAAGTGAGGTTTCGTTTGAAAAGAAGACCGAGGTGAGATCGAGGCCAGTTTCTTGATTGCATCAGAGAGCCGAGAGATGAAAAGAGAAGGCCGATTCCGGGCAAGGCCCCTAAAATAGCACGTTTGAAAAGTGGTGCTTTTGGAACGTTATACTATCAGACTTTCGACAGGGAGAGTGACTTTCTTTTGCTGGTTCAGAATAAAACTGAAACAACAATTTAAATTTAAGTGCTTTAATTTTATTCCCCCTGGAGCCGTTTTGTTTTGCTTCATCTGACAATAGCCGAAGAGCGAGCCTCGGAATGCAAACAAACAAAATGCTGCTTGCCAGTACGAGCACGGTGTAGTGGATAGAGCACGGGCCTGGGAGTCAGGAGGTCATGGGGTTTAATCCCGGCTAGGCCACTTGTCTGCTGTGTGACCTTGGGCAAGTCACTTCACTTCTCTGGGCCTCGGTTCCTTCATCTGTAAAATGGGGATTGAGACTGTGAGCCCCATGTGGCACAGGGACTGTGCCCAACCCGATCTGCTTGTATCTACCCCAGGGCTTAGGACAGTAGTTGGTAAATAGTAAGTGTTTAACAAATACCATAGTTCAATCAATAGTATTTATTGAGCGCTTACTAGGTGCAGAGCACTGTACTAAGCGCTTGGAATGTACAAATCGGTAACAGAGACAGTCTCTGCTCTTTCACGGGCTTACAGTCTAATCTAATAGTTATTATTATTACGTTCCACAATCACCTTCCTTACCCTCCCCCAACACTAGCCACCCATTTCCAAACTGAGCTAAGTTTTTGAGAGCCAAGTTCAACAGCTCCATAATTCTAATAATTCTCCCAACAAAATGCAAGGTACCAGGCTTAAAAACACAGAAACAGACTTCTTTCTTTCCTCCATCAACTTTAGGTCTTCTTGAGGTTCTTATTTGGGTCAAAGTGCTTTCTTCTTAAGAAGAAGTGTGACCTAATGGACAGAGCACAGACCCGGAAGTCAGAAGGACCCGAATTCTAAAACTGGCTTCGGCACTTGTTGGCTATGTGACCTTGGGCAAGTCACTTAACAGCATGTCACAGTGGATAGAGCAGAGGCCTGGGAGTCAGAAGGTCACGGGTTCTAATCCCGGCTCCACCACTTGTCTGCCGTGTCACCTGGGGCAAGTCACTTCACTTCTCTGGGCCGCAGTTACCCCATCTGTAAAATGGGGATCGAGAATGTGAGCTCCATGGGGGACGGGGACTGTGTCCAACCCTATTTGCTTGTATCCACCCCAGTGCTTAATACAGTGCCTGGCACATAGTAAGCACTTAACAAGTACCATAATTACAATTATTATTATTGTTATTCTCTGGGCCTCAGTTACCTCATCTGTAAATGGAGATTGTGAGCCCCATGTGGGTCCTGGATTGTGTCCAAACTGATTAGCTTGCATCTACCCCAGTGTTTAGCACAGTGTCTGACACATAGCTAGCATTTAACAAATACCGTTAAAAAAGAAAGAAAGCAGTGTCGCTTAATCAATCAGTTGTATTTACTGAGCACTTACTACATGTAAGAAGCAGCATGGCTTAGTGGAAAGAGCACGGGCTTAGGAGTCAGAGGTCATGGGTTCTAATCCCAGCCCCACCACTTGTCAGCTGTGTGACTTTGGACAAGTCGCTTCACTTCTCGGTGCCTCAGTTAACTCATCTGTAAAATGGGGATTAAGACTGTGAGCCCCAGGTGGGACAACCTGATTACCCTGTGCTTAGAAGAGTGCTCGTCAAATAGTAAGCACTTAACAAATACCAACATGAATACCATTATGTAGAACACTGTATGAAGCACGTAATAATAATAATAATGGTATTTTTTAACTGAGTTGGGAACTGAGTTGCAGCATTATCATATAAATATCGAGGCTAACCTATTCACTGTGCCCCATTCTCATCTTTCCCATCATTGATCTTTTCTAACTCTTAAGAAGCAGTGCGGCCTAGTGAAAAGAACACAAGGCTGGGAGTCAGCGGACCTGGACTCCAATCTAGCCTCCACCACTTACCTGCTGTGTGACCGTGGGCAAATCACTTAGCTTCTTTGTGCCTCAGTTCAAAATGCAAAATTTGCAAAATGGGCATTCAAAACCTGTTTTCCCTCCTACTTAGAATGTAAGCCCTATGTGGTACCTGATTTAATGATATCCTCTAACTGTAAGCTCATCGTGGGCAGGCAATGTGCCTCCCAACTCTGGTCTATTATACCCTTCCCAAGCACTTAATACGGGACACTGCACACAGTAAGTGCTCAATAAATATGATTGATTGATTGATTGGGAGGGTACAATGAAACGGGGCTGGGAGACACGTTCCCTGACCACAGAGAGCTTACAGTCTAGAGGGGGAGACAGACACTAACGTATCTTCTAGACTGTGAGCCCGTTGTGGCAGAGATTGTCTCTCTTTGTTGCTGAATAGTACTTTCCAAGCGCTCAGTACAGTGCTCTGCACCGGGTAAGCGCTCAGTAAATACGATTGAATGCATAAATTGCAGATAGGTACAGAAGTGCTGTACTTAGCACGTCGTAAGCACTTAGCAGAGGCCACAAATATTATTTGATTTAGCAGAGGGAGTGGGATGAAAGGTATAGAGATAGGGGAAACTGAGACCTCGAGAAGTTCAGAAAGGTGGAATGCATGTGGTCTTCTCTCCTCCTGTGTCTCAGTACTTTCCATTTGGCCTCCTTCTGGGGAAGAGCTGTCTGGTCCCTACAAAACCCTCTTGGGTGCTCTGGTTGGTCAATCACTGGTACACATTAAGTGCTTACGAAGTGCTCGGAGTAGCACTATCGTCTAGTGGTTAGAGCATGGGCCTGGGAGGCGGAAGGACCTGGGTTCTAATCCACCACATGTCTGCTGTGTGACCCTGGACAATCACTTCTCTTACCTTCTCTTCTTACCTTACCTTCTCTTCAGTTACCTCATCTGTAAAATGGTGTCTCAGATTATGAGCCCCATTCAGGACAGGGACTGTGTCCAACCCGATATGCTTGTAGCCACACCAGTGTTTAGTACAGTGCCTGGCACATAATAGTTGCTTAACAAATAGCACAATTATTATTCACTTCTCTGTGCCTCAGTTACTTCAGCTGTATAAGGTGGAAGAAGAATGTAATCCCCATGTGTGAGAGGGACCGTGTCCGACCTGATTAACTTGTATCTAGCCCAGTGCCTAGAACGGTGCTTGGCACCTAGTAAGCACTTAATACATATCATAATTATTATTAATTATTATTATTGCTAAGTGCTTGGAAAAGTTCCACACAATAGAGTTGGTAGACCTGATCTCTGCCCACAAGAAACTTAGAGTTCACGTGGGTGTCAGGAGATGAGTTGAGAGAAAACTCGGTCCCATTTCTCGGAAGGTTGTCTCTTACGATGTCTGTCTCCCCCTCTAATAATAATAATAATGATAATTATGGTATCTATTAAGTGCTTATTACGTGCCAGGCACTGTTCTAAGCCCTGAGGTGGATCCAAGCAAATAGGGTAGGACACAGTCCCTGTTCCACAGGGGCGGTCGCAGCCTCAATCCCCATTTTACTTTCATTCGATTGTATTTATTAAGCTCTTACTGTGTGCAGAGCACTGTACTAAGCCCTTGGGAAGACACAATACAACAATAAAGAATGACAATCCCTGCCCTCAACAAGCTCACGGTTCAGAGTGGGGAGACAGACATCAATACAGAGAAATAAAATGACAGATCTGTACATAAGTGTTGTGGGGCTGAGACAGGGGGGAAGAGCAAAGGGAATAAGTCAGGGCTAATGCAGAACAAATGAAGTAACTGAGGCACAGAGAAATGAGTCGCCCAACATCACCCAGCAGACAAGTGGCGGAGCCAGGATTAGAACTCACAATCTTCCGACTCCCAGACCTGTGCTCTATCCACTACACCATGCCGCTTCTCTAGACCGTGAGCTTGCTGTGGGCAGGGAATGTGTCTGTTAAATAGTTATATTGTGCTCTCCAAAGCGCTTAGTGCAATGTTCTGCACACAGTAAGCGCTAAGAAAGCAGCATGGGTTAGTGCCAAGACCACGGGTTTAGGAGTCAGAGGTCGTGGGTTCTAATAAGAATAATAATAATAACGTTGGTGTTTGTTAAGCGCTTACTATGTGCAGAGCACTGTTCTAAGCTGTGGGGTAGATACAGGGTAATCAGGTCGTCCCACGTGAGGCTCACAGTTAATCCCCATTTTACAGATGAGGGAACTGAGGCACAGAGAAGTGAAGTGACTTGCCCACAGTCACACAGCTGACAAGTGGCAGAGTTTGGATTCGAACCCATGACCTCTGACTCCCAAGCCCAGACTCTTTCCACTGAGCTGCTTCTCTGATCCCCACTCCTCCACTTGTCAGCTGTGTGACTTTGGGCAAGTCACTTCACTTCTCTGTGCCTCAGTTACCTCATTTATAAAATGGGAATTAAGACTGTGAGCCCCACATGGGTCAACCTGATAACCTTGTATCTCCCCCAGCGCTTAGAACAGTGCTTAGCACACTCTGTGCCTGTTACCTCATTTATAAAATGGGAATTAAGACTGTGAGCCCCACATGGGTGAACCTGATAACCCTGTATCTCCCCCAGCGCTTAGAACAGTGCTTGGCACATAGTAAGTGCTTAATGACTATCATCATTAGTATTACCCGGGCTAGAGGGGGAGACACACACTGATATAAATAAATGACAGATCTGTAGGTAAGTGCCGTATGGCTGGGAGGGGGGACGAATAAAGGGAGCAAGTCGGGGTGACGCAGAAGGGAGTGGGAGAAGAGGAAAGGGGGGCTTAGCCAGGGAAGGCTTCTTGGAGGAGAGACCTCACTGGCCTTCCAATGACACACAAGCAGGGCAGTAATCTAAGTGCTCTGAATTTTCCCCTATTTGGAGTGTGATTCTTTCTCCTGCCCTAGGCTCCTTCAACAATCAAAAAGTAGGCCAGAGGGATCTGTAGTGAGAGCCGCTAATTGTAGTCTAATAACGGGACGTTTCAGAACTCAGTTCCATTTCCCTGGTTAGCAGCTGACAAACTTTATTAATTTGAAGTTCATCGACAAGCATCCTAGAAAGAGCAGGGCCCGGAAGTCAGAGGGCCTGGGTTCTAATCCGAATCCAGTGGGAAATCACTTCATTTCTCCGGGGCTCAGTTCCCTCATTGGTTAAATTGAGGATTTAATACCTTTTTAAAAAAAAAACGGTATTTGTTAAGTGTTTACTTTAGGTCAAACACTGTGTTAAACCGTGGGGTAGATACAAGTTGGTTAGTTTGGATGGAGCTCCTGTCCAGCGTTGGTTTACGCAGCCTAAGTAGGAGGAAATCAGATGAAGATGCCTTCTCTGCCGAAGCCATCTTTTCCGGGCTCAGTTTCCCTCCTGCATCATCTACGCATGTCAATCTATGACCTCTGATCATTTGATATTCACCCCACGCCCAGGCCCACAGCACTTAGGTACAAATCTTTAAATTATATAATATGATATATACAATATATAATTTGTAAATTACGTACTTATTCATATTAACGTCGGTCTCCCCCTCTAGACTGTAAACCCGTTAGGGACGGGGAACGTGTCTGCTCATTCTGTTACACTGTCCTCTCCCAGGCAGTTAGTATAGTGCCGTGCACATAGTAAGTACTCAGTAAATTCGATTGATTGTTTGTACTGAGGCACAGACAAGTGAAGTGACTTGCCCAAGGTCACACAGCAAGCAATTGGCAGACCCGAGGTTAGAATTCAGGTCCTCTGACACCCAGGCCCGGGCTCTTTCCATTAGGCCTTGCTGTTCTCCTACTTAGACCGTGAGTATCATGGGGGAGAGGGCCTGTGCCCACTCCAGTAAATTTCTATCTACCTCAGTGCTTAGTACAGTGTTTGCCACGTAGTAATTGTAATTTTGTCTTTGGAGAGAAAATTGCCAGGCTTTTACTCCCCTAAGAGAACCGAAATAGTTTCCTGGAGACTTCGTTATTAGGGTGATGATAATTATGAGAAGCAGCATGGCGTAGTGGATAGAGCCCGGGCCTGGGAGTCAGAAAGTCATGGGTTCTAATTCCAGCTCGGCCACCTGTCCGCTCTATGGCCTTGGGCAAGTCACTTCACTTTTCTGTGCCTCAGTTCCCTCATCTGTAAAATGGGGATTGAGTCTGCGAGCCCCACACGGGACAGGGACTGTGTCCAACCCGATTTGCCTGTATCCACCCCAGCCCTTAGTAGAGTGCCTGCCACATAGTAAGCCCTTAACGGATACCACAATTACTGATATTCTGAAACTACAATTACCACCACAATATTTCTGCATAATGGAAATTAGGTAAATGGCCATCCCGATGGAGGTGAACTCCCAGACTGAGCATCTCCTTCAAGTAGTCACCTCCTGAAACATTGCCAGCGATGGAGACATTTGCTAATAAAATGGAAAAGAGCTTCTAATTCTGATTCTTCCATTTAATGAGCTGATAGGAGTCTGCACTCCCAGCTATTGTTAATGAGGGCTCAGGGGCTGTCAGCAAGAGGCGAGCGTTGCTTGTGATCTTCAAATCCTTACTCAAGGCCCACCTCCTCCAAGAAGCCTTCCCGGACTAAGCCCTCCGTTCTTCTCCTCCCACTCCCTTCTGCTTCGCCTTGACTCACTCCCTTCATTCATCCCCTTCAGCCCCACAGCACTCATGTCCCATCTGTAAAGTGGGTATTAAGACCGTGAGCCTCACGTGACCCAACCTGATCGCCTTGTATCCTCTCCAGCGCTTAGAACAGTGCTTTGCACCTAGTAAGCGCTTAAACAAATGCCACCATTATTATTATTATGTCCATATCTGTCATGCACTTATTTCTATTAATGTCTGTCTCCTCCTCTCATCTGTTAGCTCACTGTGGGCAGAGAATGAGCACGAGAAGCAGCGTGGCTCAGTGGCTCAGTGGAAAGAGCACGGGCTTTGGAGTCAGGGCTCATGAGTTCGAATCCCAGCTCTGCCACTTGTCAGCTGTGTGACTGTGGGCAAGTCACTTCACTTCTCTGTGCCTCAGTTCCCTCATCTGTAAAATGGGAATGAAGACCGTGAGCCCCACGTGGGACAACCTGATTCCCCTGTGCCTACCCCAGCGCTTAGAACGGTGCTCTGCACATAGTAAGCGCTCAACAAAATACCAACATTATTATTATTAATGGGTCTGTTTATTGTTGTATCGTACTCTCCCAAGCGCTTAGTACAGGGCTCTGCACAGAGCAAGCGCCCAATAAATACCATCGACGATCTGTTCGACGGGGCCGGACTAGAAATGCCGAGATCCCAGCGGTAGTTTTTCACTGTTTTTGCACATACGTGTGAATGTGCACGCACGCACATACACACATCGGAGCCAACGAAGGAATTCAGCCAGGTGGAGGGAGATGGAAAGGGGAGGGATTCGAGTTCAAACAGACCTGTTGAAGACGACTGCTAATGCTTTTGTTCCACGGAGCTACATTTCAAGATTACCTAACAGACGTGGGAGAAACTCAGAAAAGAAGACCACTGAGAAAGCTCCCTCGTAGATAATAAGTGTGAATAAGCGGGAATCTAAGCCCAAACATAGTTTTACCACCCGTTTGTCTGCAAAACACAAAGCAGTTTTACTTTGAAAACTACCACGCACGGCAAGCCAAGTCATTACCAGGTCACTTAACTTCTCTGTGCCTCAGTTACCTCATCTGTAAAATGGGGATTAACTGTGAGCCTCACGTGGGACAACCTGATCACCCTGTATCTCCCCCAGTGCTTAGAACAGTGCTCTGCACATAGTAAGCGCTTAACAAATACCAACATTATTATTGAAGCAGCAGCATGGTGTAGTGGATAGAGCAAGAGTCTGGGAGTCAGTAGGTCGTGGGTTCTAATCCCGGCTACGCCACCTGTCTGCTGTGTGACCTTAGGCAAGTCACTTTACTTCTCTGTGCCCAGTTACCTCATCCGTAAAAAGGGGAATTGAGGCTGTGAGCCTACGTGGGACGGGGACTGTGTCCAACTCGATTTGCTTGCATCCGCCTCAGCCTTCAGTACAGGGCTGAGCACATAGTAAGTACTTAACAAACACCATTATTAGTATTATTAGAGCAAGCGGTAGACCTGGGTTCTAACCTCTGCCACTTGTCTGTCGCGTGATCTTGGGCAAGCCGCTTAACTTTTCTGAGCCTCGGTCACCTCGTCCGTATAATGGGGATAAAGACCGTGAGCCCCATGTGGGACAGAGACCGCGTCCAACCCGATTAGACTGCATCATCCCCACTGCTTGGTGCAATGCCTAGCTCGTTGTAAGCTCTTAAAAAACAGCCCCTAAAATAAATATATAAATCAAATCAAATAAAAAGCGGTAACTCTCACGGTGCTTGGGAATCTCATTTTTAACTGCTCCATTATTTCTGCTAAGGTCTCTACTTAATCAACATTAGAAGAAAGGAGATGCCAACTTGGTTCCCGAGCAGGTTATATCACGTTCTCCCTCAGCCTCTGACTCTCATATGAGGAACACTAGAAAAGGGGGGGAATGTGAGCAAAGGAGTTCTGGGTTGTATGGAAAATTTGACTCAGACCAAAGGGTTCAGTCAACACCACAAAATGGATTGGAGACAAATCAGATAAATAGAAAAAGAAGGGAATGTGAAATCTGTTTGGAAGACGCAGTATCAAAAGGTGAAAAAGCTTACGAAAATCTGGTTCTAAGTGTAAGGGCGTGTATCGATTCATTCTGACAAACTGCCTTTAAATAAACAGTTGATTAAATGGGGCTTGCCTTTCCGATACTTTAGTGAATTTAATCGAATGCACGCATACGTACGTTCTACAAGTATCTGCAACTGCTGATGTTGATATTTTGATAAATCACCAAAACCCCCCCCCAGTGTATTATTCACCTTATCTAGATATCACTTAAATGAGAATAAAATGGACAAGAATCCATAGCCAGTAAGACTATTCGGCAGTTGTTTGTTTCTCCTTCTGCGACGCACAGTATATTCTCAGTGTATTTTTTTTTTTTACAATAGTTGAATGGAACGATCAAAACTTACTGGGGTAAACAACACATTCTTTTAATCCTGAGCCATGAATTTTCAAACCAAGAAACTATAGTATGTTTTCCTGAGTGGGAAGTGGGGAATGGGGAGAAGGAGGAAGACGGTGGTAGAGGGGAGGAAGAGGGAAAGGCCGTCTGAGTCTGGAGGAGGCGAGGTAATGGTGGCCCTCTCATCTTCCCCTTACTAGTGACCGAGAAACCTAAGGCTCTGGGAAAGATGATCCTAACTTTGTTCTAATCAGTCTGCATTTTGATACTTTCTATTTTAAGTACATAAAAATGTGGATACTTAGACACAGCTAACTCAAATTTACTGAAACTCTTAAGTCTGCAAAATTGTGTTCCTCCAGAACTTGCTTGTGTTTGGGCTGGAAATAATAATATTTATAATAATATATCCTGAAGTGCAGAAGTGCGCCCAAAGGAAAAATAATGACAAAAATAATGAACCAGACATTTTCAAACCTCCAAAAATGTTTGGTTTGGTTAGCGTTTTGGGTGAAAGCTTGGGAGGTGGGGTGAGTGACTTTTGCAAAATTCCAAATGTTTTCCCTTGCCCGAAATCAGTTTGGTCCATTTCAAACAAAACATTTACCCTAGATTAAATAAGTAATGAGGGAAGGGAGGGAAGAAAGAAGGTCGGTTTTGTTTTGTGTGTTTTTTGGGGGTTTTTTAATGCAATCTGTTAAGCGCTTTCTATGTGCCAGGCACCGTACTAAACGCTGGACACTGTACTAAGCACTGCTTCCTAAAAGTGAACTTTTTCTGGAATCCTGGGAACGCATCCCGGCTAGACACTATTTGAAAATGAAGGGCCCCTCTATTGTGCAGCTATTTTCAATTACACACCAGATCTTGTACCGTGTGGGTTACATCACCTGTTGGAAACCAACCCCAAAACCTACATCACCACTTCTGCCCTTTTCAGGCAAAATCCACATTTGCTAACACTCTCCCTCTTCAATAAGCTTTTACGCGTCTCCCTTACAAAAAAACTCTTCTTCACACGAGTGGATCAGAGTCCGTGAAGGGCTCCCTTTCTATCCCGCTTCCCCCAGTATTTTGATATATTTCCAGAGAAACCTACAATCAAGCTGAGGCAAAGTGAAGGTGATCATTAAACGATAAGTTGAAGAGGGGGTTTTTTTATGCCTCCACACATCCATAATGAGGAAGTTGGGGCTTCCTCGATAATTAAGGGTTGGCAGGTTTATTAAACTTGTTTTCTTTGGTATCTTATCCGTCATCTGCTTTCTTTCCAGCTTCTCTTTCTCACCTTAATAACAGTGCCTTAACACCTTTATATGATAAAAAGGTCAGGGAGGCTTCTTCTAAGACAACCACAATAGCTGGAAGGCCATTCCAGGGCTGTTAGGAAACATTTAGCTGAGCAGAAGCAGCTAGATTATGGAGGACCAATGAGACAGTACAGTATACAGCTGCAAGGATATCTTCTAAAGCACCATGGCTTAGAGGAGAAGCATAATGGCCTCGTGGATAGAGACCGGGCCTGGGACTCAGAAGGTCACGGGTTCTAATCTGCCACTTGTCTGCTGTGTGACCTTGGACAAATCACTTCACCTCTCTGTGCCTCAGTTACCTTGTAATAATAATAACAATTTTGGTATCTGTTAAGCGCTCACTATGTGCAGAGCACTGTTCTAATAGTAATGTTAGTATTTGTTAAGCGCTTACTATGTGCAGAGCACTGTTCTGAGCGCTGGGGGAGATACAGGGTAATCAGGTTGTCCCACGTGGGGCTCACAGTCTTCATCCCCATTTTCCAGATGAGGTACCTGAGGCACAGAGAAGTTAAATGACTTGCCCGAAGTCACACAGCTAAGTGATGGAGCAGGGATTCGAATCCATGACCTCTGACTCCCAAGCCCGGGCTCTTTCCACTGAGCCACGCTGCTTCTAAGCGCTGGAGTAGATACAGGGTAATCAGGTTGTCCCACATGGGGCTCACAGTCTTAGTCCCCATTTTCCAGATGAGGTAACTGAGGCACAGAGAAGTTAAATGACTTGCCCGAAGTCACACAGCTAAGTGATGGAGCAGGGATTCGAATCCATGACCTCTGACTCCCAAGCCCGGGATCTTTCCACTGAGCCACGCTGCTTCTCTATATCGTCACTGCTTATCTATAAAAATGGGGGTTATGGCTGTGAACCCACTGGGGGACAGAGACTGTGTCCAACCTGAATTGTTCGTATTCCCCTCCAGTGCTTAGTATAGTGCCTGACACATAATAAGCACTTAAGTAATACCATTATTATTATTATTATTATTATTATTGTTCTAAAGGGGAGATTGAAGGAATGGCAAATAAAAAGTTGCTTGGGAACAAAACGGGATGGTTTTGGGGATCAAAAGCGAGGCTACTTCCCAGGGTGTTATGATCCTTTTTAATAGTAATACTAATAATAATAACGGCACTTGTTAAGGGCTTACTATGTGCCAAGCACTGTACTAAGCACTGGGGTGGAGACAAGCAAATTGGATTGGGCCCAGTCCCTGTCCGACCCGAGGTTCACAGTCTCAATCCCCATTTTACAGATGAGGGAACTGAGGCCCAGAGAAGTAAAGTGACTTGCCCAAGGTCACACAGCAGACACGTATAGCGGAGCCAGGACTAGAACTCATGACCTTCTGACTCCCGGGACCATGCTGTATCCACTATGCCATGCAGCGCTTAGTAGGTACCTTGCGTGTAGTAAGCGCTTAACAAATTCCATAACTATAATAATAATAAAAAGGGGTTATACTGGAGCTGGGGGAGGATGACAAGGATCAAATCTAGTTTCCTTTGGGATAAAAACATGGGATTGACTTGGGAGCAGAATTCTGGAGCCACTGTCTGTAGACCTGATTTTAGAAGGCAATTGTTCCTGTTAGGGTGTAAAACTCGAGGAACACTGTGATGTAGTGGAAAGATCACGGGTCTGGGACTCAGAAGTCCTGAGTTCTAATCCCAGCTCTGCCAGATGCACGCTGTGTGACCTCGGGCGAGGCACTTAACTTTTCTGTGCCTCAGTTTCCTCATCTGTAAAATGGAGATTCGTTGCCTCGGTCTCCCCCCTACTGAGACCGTGAGCCCCAAGTGAGACAGGGCCTATGACCAGCCTGATTAACTTAGATCTACCCCAGTGTTTAGAGCAGTGCTTGACATGTAGTATTGAATAAATACTATTTAAAAAGGAGAAAATGGAAAATGGAAACAGAGGAAGGCTCTTTAGTCCTGAACTGCAAAAGCAACGACTTGTAAAAATGCTCCAAAATTTAACGTCAACAGTGACAACTTGGCTTCTTTACTTTTCCTTTGTGTTGCTGCTGTTCTTGGCCGACTGAAGCAGAGGCCCTTGGGTGTGATACCTTCATCAAAATCCCTTTTGCCCAAATCCAGGGTAAATTCTGCACTGGAGAAGCAGTGTCGCTTAATGGTTAGAGCAAGGGCCTGGGGGTCAGAAGGTCATGGGCTCTAATCCCCGCTCCACCACTTGTCTGCTGCGTGGTCTTGGGCAAGTCACTTCACTTCTCTGTGCCTCAGTTACCTCGTCTGTGAAATGGAGATCAAGACTGTAAACCCTGTGTGGGACGGGGCCGTTCAACCTGATTAGCTTGTATCTACCCCAGTGCTTAGTACAATAGTTAATTCATTCGATGGTATTTACTGAGCGCTTACTATTAGTTGGCACATAGTAGGAGCTTAACAAATACCATTAAAAGAAAAAGGAAAAGAAGAGAAGCGTCCCTATATTCATTTAATTTTGCATTTGCCATTCAAGGTTTAGGATTACCAGTGCACTTTTCAAATGGGATCATTCTTAGTAAGGTAGGACTCAAATAGGAATTTTGAAAGTAGGAACTGGTATTAGAAGAACTTCTTTGTGTGACAGTGGGCGAGTCACTCCCCTTGTCCGTACCTCAGTTCGCTCATCTGCAAAATGGACATTCAGTACCGGTTCAATCACCGAGCTCTTGCTATGTGCAGAGCATTGTACTAAGTGCTTGGGAGAGTAAAATACAGCAGAATTAGTAGACGGGTTTCTTACCCATAACAAGCTCTGTGCTCCCTCCCATTTACTGTGAGCCCCATGGGGGACCCGATGATAATAATAATAATAATAATTATGATATCTGTGAAGCACTTACTATGTGCCAGGAACTGTACTAAGCACTGGGGTGGAGACGAGGAAATGGGGTTGGACACAATCCCAGTCCCATATGGGGCTCGTAGTCTCGATCCCCCTTTTAGACGTGAGGTAACTGAGGCACGGAAAAGTGAAGTGACTTGCCCAAGGTCATACAGCAAACAAATGGAGCATGGATTAGAACCCATGACCTTCTGACTCTCAGGCCCATGCTCTGTACCCCAGTACTTAGTACCTGGTGAATATAGCTTCATATCAGTAAAGCAATGTAAAAGTCTTGCAATTATGAAAGATTTTGAAGTAGGTATTTTTTGTATATATCTATTCAGTACTTGATTTTCAGTGTTACCTTGCACAGCCTAATCAATGAAGACGCACCTTGTACTAACAGATGTCAAAAGAAGCGGCATGGCGCAGTGGCTAGAGCCCGGGCCTGGGAGTCGGAAGGTCATGGGTTCTAATCCCGGCTCTGCCACTCATCTGCTGTGTGACTTTGAGCAAATCGCTTCACTTCTCTGGGCCACAGTGACTTCATCTGTAAAATGGGGACTAAGACGGTGAGCCCCACATGGGACAGGGGCTGTGTCCAATCCGATCTGCTTGAATCCACCCCAGCGCTCGGTACAGTGCCTGGCGCGTAGTAAGCGCCTAACAAATACCGCAATTATTATTATCATTACAACAATCTACCTTTCCCAAGGACCAGAAGAACACATACTTCTTCAAGGATTTGAAAGCCAGCGTCAGCATTCTTTCCCTGTTACTAGTCGTCGACCCTGCCAACGTTCTCCCGAGAGGTCCTGTTCATTTCAACGGATTTTAATTTAGCAGGCTCACCATGGGAAAAAAAAAAAAAATCCTTTGGAAATCACCTGCATCAGAATTATGATCTCCATCATATAAGGGTTTGTTTTTTAGAGTGCCTTAATTGAGCAACAACTGGATGGTCTGCCTACATTCCTCATTGACAGTCAAGTTAAAAGATCACATTAATTGGGAATGCATACGTATCATCACACGGTATATGGGAATATGTGCACGTATTTATGGGTGGGCATGAGAGACTAGGGGATGGAAGAAAGTTACTAAGGAGCTCGTTAAGGGTAAGGAACAAGTCTCTTAATTCTGTTGCAGTGCACTGCACAGGGTAAGCGCTTAATAAATTCCACTGATTGATTGATGGATCGTTTGAGAGCATGTGATCTCCCCAGCTGGTGACCTCACCAGCTTCATTTCAGAGAAAGGCGGGCCTAATCACAACAGGCCGAGAGTCCCTGTTGTCTGATCCTCACGCCTACATGATTTCTATTTATTTAATTTAATTTATTAAGCTCTACCTCGGCAGCTGCCCTAGTGAAACGGAGCAGACAGAAGAGAATCTCTCACTCCAGCCCCGACTCCTAGATGAGAGCAGCAGGAGACAAAACAACAATAATAATAATAATGATGGCATTTGTGAAGTGTTTACTATGTGCAAAGCACCGTTCTAAGCACTGAAGAGGATACAAGGGGATCAGAATGTCCCACAAGGGGCTCACGGACTTAATCCCCATTTTACAGATGGGGTAACTGAGGCCCAGAGAAGTGAAGTGACTTGCCCAAAGTCACACAGCTGACAAGCGGTTGAGTCGGGATTTGAACTCATGACCTCTGACTCCCAAGCCCATGTTCTTTCCACTGATATGATTATATTATTATTGTTGTTGATGTTTGTACTTGTTAAGCGCTTACTATGTGCCAGACGCTGAACATACAAGTTCATCAGATTGGGCCCAATCCCCATCCCACATGGGGCTCACACTCTTAATCTCCATTTGACAGATGAGGGAACTGAGGCTCGGGGAAGTTAAGTGACTTACCCAAGGTCACACAGCAGACAAATGGTGGAGCCAGGATTACTGCGGGACGTGCTCATTTTATATCTCCCCCAGTGGTTAGTACTTAAATATAATTAATAATCATTGTTATTGGGTGCCCAGCACTGTACTAAACACAGGGGAATATACAAGATAATCTGGTCAGGCAGAGGCCCTGTCACTCATGGGGCTCACAGTTTAATAGAAAGTGTGCTTTGAATGACAGGTAAGATGAGAGCGAGAAAAGGATTTTGAGGACGTTTGACACATCACCTACAAGATCATATTTACCAAGGAGGACGTCTTCAGCTGAGAGGCGGCTTCAGGCCTGAGTGGCGGAAGAGTGGAGTGTGAGGGAGATGCCAAAACCTATTTTGTCTTAGTCAAATTGTGCTCATATGATCAACCTCTTCATCTTACCAGTTACTACAAATACCAGACACCTGAGTGGCGGAAGAACGGAGTGTGAGGAAGATGCCAAAACCTATTTTGTCTTAGTCAAGTTGTGCTCATATGATCAACCTCTTCATCTTACCAGTTACTACAAATACCAGACACCTCCCAAGACCATTTTCTGCTCTGGACAATGCTTCTTAACCCAGTATGTTAGACGTTGTTGAAATAAACTGAACCGGATTCTGTTCTTTCACTTCTTAATCTGTACTTGGTAAGGACTTACTATGTACTAAGCACTGGGGTAGGTACAAGACAGTCAAGTTCATGTCCCATGTGGGGCTCGCTTTTTTAATTCCCATCTTACAGATGAGGTAACTGAGGCACAGAGAAGGGAAGTTACTTGCCCAAGGTCAACCGGCAGACGAACGGCAGAGCCAGGTTTAGAACCCAGGTCTCCAAGGCTCATGCTCTTTCCGCTAGGCCACGCTGCTTCTCCCAGCAAATCTCTCCTGTGTTGACTGGAGCTAGTGTTCCCATAAGCCCCAAGGATGATTACCGCCATCATTCAATATTCTTAGGATATGGACTGTTTCTCTGCAGTTGGATTTATGGCTTGTTCTGCCCAGCGACCGTGAGGCACAGGTAAACGTAATTCACCCCCATGTCCCAGATGAGGGGATTTAATTTGAGGAGCTTGAGTGACCAGTTTAGGATTCCCTGGCACGACAGTATCATAGCTGAGTGAGGATTCACAACACAGAGGGCCACGCTCTCACCCTGCCCACAGTAAAATATCAACGCCGACGCATTTGACCCATTCAAATGACATCACAGAAATTCCTCTTGTTATCGGGAAGAATTACCACGATCGAACCCTCTAAATCCAGTCTGCTGGGTTACGACCCCGGAGCGGCAGAGTGGATTATTGCCCTGGGGGGAGGAAAAAAGAGGAGCGAGAGCCTTGGGTAAACTTTAGGTGGCCGAAAGTAATGTTAATGTGAGAGCATGTCCCCCTGGAGAAGCCACTAGGCAAAGGAGCGTTTCAGGATGACTCAGTGGAAAGAGCACAGGGCCAAGAGTCAGAGGACCTGATTTCTAATTCTGGGTCCTCCACTTGCCGGCTGTGTGACCTTGGTCATCTCACTTAACTTTTCTGTCCTTCGGCTTCCCCATCTGCAAAATGAGGGTTAAATACCTGTTCTCTCTCCTGCTAAAACTTTGGCCCCTTGTGAGCCAGGGATTGTGTCCAACCTAATCATTTTGTATCCAGCCCAGCATTTGGCACATAGTAAACGCTCGGCGGATACCTGAAAAACAAGAGAGACACAAGGCAGGGTAGGAGTCAGGAGAAACCCTGTCTAACCAGGAGAAGAGTGGTTGTATATAGTAAGTGCTTAAATACCATCATCATCATCGTCATCAGAAAACTCAGCTCGCTACTGGCTTTTCATTCATTTATTCAATCATACTTACTGAGAGCTTACTATGTGCAAAGCACTGTACTAAGCACTTGGAAAAGTACAATAATAAGCAGACACATTCCCTGCCCACAACGAGCTTACAGTCTTTTAAAGATTCTAGGCGGTAAACACTGTGGGCAGGGAACATGTCTACCAACTCTGTTGAATTGTACTCTCCCAAGCATTCAGTACAGTGCTCTGTAAGTGGGAGGGGCTCAATAAATAGCACTGATTGATTGATGGACACCAAGGCTTGACCAGAGCCACTAGTAGTCCTGGAGTTCCCCTGATTCCAGGAGGAGAAGGGAGAGGAGGAGAAGGAGGAGGAAGGGGAAGAGAAGGAGTCAGTCAATTGTATTTATTGAGCATTTATTGTGTGCAGAACACTGTACTAAGTATTTGAGAGAGAACAATATAATAGACACATTCCCTGCCCACAACCAACTAAGAGGAGGAGGAAGAGGAGGAGGAGAACAAGGAGAATGAGGAGAAGGAGTCAGTCAATCATATTAATTGAGCGAGCACTTACTGTGTGCAGAGCACTGTGCTAAGCACTTGGGAGAGTACAATACAACAATATAACAGACACATTCCCTGTTCAAAACGAGCTAAGAGAAGGAAAAGGAGGAGAAAGAGAGGGCGAGGAGGATGAGGAGGAGAATGAGGAGGAGATGAGAAAGAGAAGGGGGAGAGGGAGAAGGAGGGGGAGGAGCAAAAGGAGGAGGAGGAGAAGGAGCAGGATGAAGAGGAGCAAAAGGAGGAAGAGGAGGAGGAGGAGGAGAAGGAAGAGGAGGAGGAGGAAGAAGAAAAGGAGGACGAGGAAGAGACAGAGGAGGAGGAAGAGTCGGAGGAGGAGAAGGAAGGAGTGGACCAGGCAACTGTTTCCTAGACCTGAGGAGCACAGGATCCAAAGTCCCAGGCTGGCGAAACAAGAACCCAACTCTTCTAGCCAAACTGGCCCCTTGGGGCCCGAGGGTGAAGAATGACCTGAGTCCAGGCGAGAGGCGCAGGCCCTGCTTGTGGAGGGGAAGGTCTCTGGAGAAGGCCCAGCCTGAACCCAAGAATCTCAGGAAGAACCAGACGTTTCCTAAGGCCTCGGTTGTGGGCCTAGCCGCTTCGGGCTCTCCTGGCCAAACCCAGTATGCTTAGCTTGGCAGATGAGGAGGGGTGGGAGGCTGAGGAGATCTAGATAATTGAGATTAGTTGACATTGAGGCTTTTATCCCAACCGAATTCAAACTCCAAATGCTTTGAGGCTTGCCCATCCCTATTTGAACACAGCCTCGCAGGCCAGATCTGAGCTTTTTCCTGCCAACTGTGCCAAACCTTAAGCTGTTTGTCAGAAAATCAGGTGGGTGAACTCGCTGCTGCTAAGCTGTCGTGAACGGATAAACGGCTCTGACGGCTTTCAGAGAGAAGGTGGCTTGAAATCATTTGATCATGCGCGGGGCAGAGACTGAAGCAGACATTCTTCAGAACGCATTTTTTTATTCCTGTTTCTGGTTTCTATTGTTAAAGTCAGGCACTGTGTTCTATTTATGTTAACTTCTGTCTCCCTCTCTAGAATGTAAGCTCGTTGTGGGTAGGGATACGTTTTGTTTATCATTATATTATACTGTCCCAAATGCTTAGAACTGTGCTTTGCACCCAGTAAGTGCTCAAATATGATTAAATGAATGAATGAATCCCCGATTCACAAATTTCCGTCTCTATTGCTGACAGGTCAGCATGTTGGACAAACACATCCTCATTTCCTGACACGTAGAGGTGTCGTTCGTATTCGAAGGAGACCCCACCGACGGTGAAATTTGCCTATGAGTGAACGTGTGGCTCTGTCGCTTGTCTGCCGTGTGACCTTGGGTAAGTCACTTCACTCCTCTGGCCCTCGTTGCCTTCTTCTGTAAAATGGGGATTAAAACTGTAAGTTCCATGTGAGACATGGACTACGTCCGACCTGATGATCTTGTATCTACCCCAGCGCTCAGAACAGTATCTGGCACATAGCACTTAATAAATATCATTTTTAAAAAAAAGGCCAAGAGGGATCCATCTAGGCACATGGGCACACAAAAAAGTCATCCTTTGTTATGTTGTTATACTTTGTGTTAAGAGCTACTGACACTGATTTCTCTTAATTAATAATGATGATGATGATAACATTTGTTAAGCACTATACTAAGCAGTGGGGTAGGTACAAAGTAATTGGGTTGGACACACGTGTCTCTCCATTTGAAGCTTGCTATTTCTGAAAAGACATTTCCTATTTGCCTCAATTCTCTCTCCTCCCCAGCTCAGATGGGCTATCTGAATAGGGGTAAGAAAGTTTGAGGATTTGCCAGTGCATTTGCTCATTCTTCCCTTTCTTTTTTCTTATGTATTTGTTAAGCGCTTACTATGTTCCAGGCACGGCTCAGAACACTGGCATAGATACAAGGTAATCATGTTGGGCACAGTTCACCTCCCACTTGGGGCTCCGTCTTAATCCCCATTTTACAGATGAGGTAACTGAGGCCCAGAGAGGTGAAGTGATCTGCCCATTGTGAAACAGCAGATAAGTGGTAGAGCTGGGATTAGAACCCAGGTCCTTCTGACTCCCAGGCCTGGGCTCTAAACACTAGATTGTGCTTCTTCTCTAAATATCAATTTCTACCTCTTGAGAGACTTTGTTCATAGGATTTACCATCTCATCTCCAGGGGAAGGCATCTGCTGTGGTCCCTCCTTGGCTCCTCTGACACTAAAACTCAGCGCTCACATTTTGCTCCTCTAACGCCAAGCTATTTAACTGTGACTCAATCTCATCTCCCTCACCGTCTGCTCACATCCTCCCTCTGTCTTGGAACTCCCTCAGGACCTTTCATTTTCGAAATGATCGTCTTCTCTGTCTTCAGCGCCCTAATACTAAAATCACATCTCTTCCAGAAAGCCTTCCCTCACCAACTTCTCCTCTCCCCACCTTAGTCTTTCCCTTCTGCATAACTTATGTGCTCAGAGGGGAAGCAGCAGGGTATGTTGAATAGAACACAGACCTGGGAGTCAGAAGGTCATGAGTTCTAATGTCGGCTCTGCCACTTGCCTGCTGTGTGGCTGAAGTCACTTCACTTCTCTGGGCCACAGTTACCTCATCTGTAAAATGTGGATTAAGACTGTGCCAAGAGCTTAGTACAGTGCTCTGCACATACTAAGTGCTCAATAAATACTATTGAATGAATGAATGAATGAACTGTGAGCCCCATTTGGGACATGGACTGTGTCTAACCCAATGTGCTTGTTTCCACCCCAGTGCTTAGTACAGTGCCTGGCACATGGTGAGCACTTAACAAGTACCGCAATTATTATTATGGCCATAAAGACTCCATTCCCATAATATATATATTATATATATATATATATATATCCTTATACCCCTCTCAAGATCGCACCTGGAGAGTTTCCAGTACTCTACCAGTCTCGACTATAATAATAACAATAATGTTGGTATTTGTTAAGCGCTATGTGCAGAGCACTGTTCTAAGTCCTGGGGTAGATACAGGGTAATCAAACTGTCCCACATGAGGCTCACAGTCTTGATCCCCATTTTACAGATGAGGTAACTGAGGCACCGAGAAATGAAGTGACTTGCCCATAGTCGGCTGACAGGTGACAGAGGAGGGATCAGAACCCATGACCTCTGACTCCTAAGCCCGTGCTCTTTCCACTGAGTCACACTGCTACGGTAGGGAGATTCAAGCAGAGGCCTGTCCTTCCATTCCTAGCTTGGCCAGTGGCTAGCGAGTGGAAGGCCATCCACTACAAGTCAAAACTTTCCTGTGCTGGGCAGCGGCGGCACGGGAGAGAGTTGAGGGTGAAGACTCAAACTGACTGCGTGGAAGGAGACAGCGGTCAACCGCTTCCGGATTTTGACCAAGAAAACTCTCTGGATCCACTACCAGAATGATTGCAGATGGAGGTGGGTGTTCTGGGAGAGATGTGCCTGTGGAGTCAATGTGGGTCGGAAACACATTTTAGTGCCTATCTCCCACACTAGATCGTTAGCTTCTCTATCAATCAGTCGGTGATATGTATTGAGCACTTAATGTATGCAGAGCACTGTACTAAGCACTTGGGAGAGTATAATAGGGTTGTTAGACTCGTATCCTGCCCACAATAAGCTTTTTTGTTGTTGTTGTTGTTGGTATTTAAGCGCTTACTATGTGCCGAGCACTGTTCTAAGCGCCGGAGCTTGCAGTCTAGAGGCTGGGATCATATCTACCAACTCTAGCATACTCTCCCAAGCACTTACTCCAGTGCTCTATACCCAGTAAGCACTCAAAGAAATAGCACAGCCAAGTAAATAATAATTATGGTACTTCTTAAGTGCTCACTATTTGCCAAGCACTGTTCTAAGCGCTGGGGTAGATACAAGTTCATCAGGTTGGACACAATCCCTGTCCCACACTCTTAATCCCCATTTCACACATGAGGTAACTGAGGCCCAGAGAAGTGAAGTGACTTCCCCAAAGTCACACAGTAGACATGTGGCAGAGCCGGGATCAGAACCCAGATCCTTCTGACTCCCAGACTCGTGCTCTATCCGTAAGCCATGCTGCTTCTCCAATAGAGAATGGGCCTGGGAATCAGAAAACTGTGGGTTCGAATCCTGAGTCGGCCACTTACCTGCTGTGAGATCTTGGGCAAGTCCTTCACTTCTCTGTGCATCAGTTCCCTCATCTGTAATATGAGGATCATGAGTGTGAGCACCTTGTGGAACAGGGACTGTATCCTACCTGATTAGCCTGTATCGACCTCAGTGTTTAATATAGTGCCTGGCACATAGTAAGTGCTTAATAAATACTATTATTATTATTGTTATTATCAGTAAATACCATTGCTGATAGACTGAGATCCAGAAGAAAAATTGTTTTGTCAGAAATTCAGGCTAATGATGAGTCATGTCAAAGGGAGAAGAATGCTTCGTTCAGGTCCTTGTAGAATCAGGATTCTACTATTTTAAGTCAATCATAAAGTTTTATAGTAGAATTTCATCTGCGTATTAATGGCACTGGAGGCTATGATACTTCCTTAAAACTCTTGTTAGTTTCATTCATTCATTCAATAGTATTTATGGAGCGCTTACTACGTGCAGAGCACTGTACTGAGCGCTTGGAACGTACAATTCGGCAACAGATAGAAACAATCCCTGCCCAATGACGGGATCGCATTCTATGGAGAGGTGCTAACTCTAAGGGACATTAGGGAACTTATATCCTAAAGGAGGAATCAAGGAGACACAAATCATTTCCAAAAAGGGGGCAAGGAGGAAAAACAGCAATATAACTGGTAAAAGCAAAGGTGTAGAAAGATGTGCAGAGCACTGTACTGAGCACCTGGGAGAGTATAACATAACAGAGTTGGGGGACACATTCCTTGACCCTAAGGAGCTTACAATCTAGAGGAGAAGCTGCGTAAAGTACAAACAGTTCTGTGTTTCCATTTCCCATTTTGGATAGAACACGGGGAATTATTCATTCATTCAATTAAATCTTATTTATTCAGCACTTACTGTGTGTGGAACACTGTACTAAGTACAATGTAACAATAAACGGGCACATTTCCTGCCCACAACGAACTCACAGTCTAGAGGGGGAGACAGACATTAAAATATATAAATAAATGACAGCTATATACCTAAGTGCTGTGGGGCTTGGAGAGGGAATGAATAAAGGGAGCAAGTCAGGAGCAAGTCAGGGCAACACAGAAGGGAGTGGGAGAAGAGGCAAGGGAGCTTAGTCAGGGAAGGCCTCTTGGAGGAGATGGGCTTTCAATAAAGCTTTGAAGATGGGGAGAGTCGCTGTCTGACAGAGTGAGGAGGGAGAGCGTTCCAGACCCGAGGCAGGATGTGGGCAAAATTGAGGTAGAGTGAGAAGGTTAGCATTAGAGGAGCCAAGTGTGCAGGCTGTTGAAGTAGGAGAGTAGTGAGGTGAGGTAGGAGGGGGGGAATTAGGGATTAGGAAATTAGGGAATCCTTGTCTAGCTGGATAAAAGACAACGTGACGTTGCAATAAAGGATTGTGCTCGCGCCCATATTAGCGACGCTGCTCGATTCAATTACTCATTCTCCTATTTCATCCTGATAGCGGTGAACTACTCCATTATATCCTCCTACTCACATTATCTGTACATAACTTTAGTCCATCTCCATCTTTTGATTGTGAATCCCTTTATCAATCAAATGGCACTTATTAAGCACGTACTATGCACTACGTGGTCGGGAGAGTACAAGACTACAGAATTAGCAGACAAGCAATTCCCTATCCATAATGAGCTTTCAGTCTTAAGAGTAGAAAATAAAATCCTTGATTCTTCAGCACCTTCCCAAGGGTTGAATAGTGTTTCACACTTAGTTGGTGCTCAATCCCCTCTCAGGGTGGCACCTGGAGAGTTCCCAGTCTCTACCAGTCTTAACTATGGGAGGGAGAGTCAAGCAGAAGCATATCCATTCCGTTCCCAGCTTGGCCGGTGGCTAGCGAGCGGCGGGCCGTCTGCTACGAGTCAAAACTCCCCCGTGCTGGGCAGCGGCGGCACGGGAGAGAGTCGAGGGCGGAGACTCGAGTCGACTGCGCGGAAGGAGGCAACGGTCAACCGATTCCGGCTTTTGACCAAGAAAACTCTGCGGATCCACTCCCGGAACGACGGCAGATGGAGAGCGGGGCGTTCTGGGAGAGATGTGTCCGTGGTGTCGCTGTGGGTCGGAAACGACTCGACGGCATAAGACAAGACAGGTGCCCAATAAACTTCACCTGTGATTAATTGATCTCAGAAAAAAAAAATTATCTTTAGGTGCATGTTTGTGGGTGTGCACATGTAAAGTCCAAGGGTGAGTAATAGTTATAGTGTTCTCGTGTACTCTCCCAAGCACTTAGTACAGTGCTCTGCGCATGGTAAATGCTCAATAAATATGAGGCAATGAATAAAGTTCTTTGCCACTACAGTCCTATATTCCATTCAGAGAAGTCTTTGGTTGTAGTTAAAAAGGTCAACACAGCTGCCATGGAGCTGTATATATACCAATGGAGGTATATATATGTATATATGTATATATATATGTATGTATATATACCATGGAGGTATATATACCAATAATATAAACAATGTGGCCTAGTAATAATAATAATAATAATGTTGGTATTTGTTAAGCGCTTACTATGTGCCGAGCACTGTTCTCGGTTGTCCCACGTGGGGCTCACAGTCTTAATCCCCATTTCACAGATGAGGGAACTGAGGCACCGAGAAGTGAAGTGACTTGCCCAAAGTCACACAGCTGCCAAGTGGCCGAGCCGGGATTCGAACCCGTGACCCGTGACTCCAAAGCCCGTGCTCTTTCCACTGAGCCACACTGCTTCTCAGTGAGCCTAGTGAGAAGCAGTGTGGCCTAGTGAATAGAGCACAGGCTCGGAAGTCAGAAGGACCTGGGTTCTAATCCCAGCTCTGCCATTTGTCTGCTGTGTGACCTGTCACAAGTCATTACACTTCTCTGTACCTCATCCACAAAATGGGGATCAAGACCGTGAACCTCATGTGGGACATGGATTGTTGTCCAACCCTATTAGCTTGTATCTATGTCAGCGCTTAGAACAATGCCTGGCACATAGTAAACCCTTAACGAGTACCATAAAAAGAAAATAAATCCAGAAAGGTTTTTGTGGCGATTCCCCGTAGAGACGGTAAGCGCCTTGTGGGCAGGGAACGTGTCTAGCAACTCCAAAAAAACAAAACCGTGGGGTCTTAATTCATAGCCCCGAGGAGATACTGTACTCTTCTAACCTCTCAGTACAGTGGTCTGCATCCAATAAGCGCTCAGTGAACACGATTAACTGAATGAATTACCTGGCAGGACCTCCAGTTGGAATTTCTAGTCCCCTTCCCTGTCAATAGCCTAATTGAAAAAGATGTTATTGATCGCCAGGTGTTTGTTTGTGTTGGCCAACGTCAACCCACTCGATTGGGTCTCCGACTGAAAGAGATTTAAGTTTGGGCGGTAGTTGGTGAGATCTCTGGCACGGAGAGAGAATTTTCGGAGAAGAGGTCGAACCAGTCGGATGACAGGCTTCCTTTCGTAGGGAAGGAGACTGTCTGCGGAAACACATGGAACAGTCGGAGGTGCAGAAGTCGCATATACTGAGCTCCCCTTGGTGCGTCGCACCAAGTTATCCGAAATATCCGGCAATTTCTCTCTCCCCCGGCCTTTCATTTATTCAAACATATTTATTGAGCGTTTACTGTTCATTCATTCATTCAACAGTATTTATTGAGCGCTTACTCTGTGCAGAGCACTGTACTAAGCGCTTGGAATGAACGAGTCGGCAACAGATAGAGACGGTCCCTGCCGTTTGACGGGCTTACTGTGTGCGTAGCACTGTACTGAGTGCTTCAAAGCCTTATTAATAATTGCGGTAATGAAGGCACATCTCCTCCAAGAGGCCTTCCCTGACTAAACCCTCCTTTCCTCTTCTCCCATTCCTTTCTGCGTTGCCCTGGCTCGCTCCCTTTATTCATCCCCCTCTTCTAGCCCCACGGCCCTTATGTCCATTTATTATTTATTTCTACTGATGCCTGTCTCCCCCTCTAGACCGTAAGCTCATCGTAGGCGGGGAATGTGTCTGTTCATGGTTATATTGTACTCTCCCCAGCACTTAATACATTCATCTCCTCATAGTCACTTAACTTCTCTGTGCCTCAGTTCCCTCATCTGTAAAATGGGGATTAAGACTGTGAGCCCCACGTGGGACAACCTGCTTCCCCTATGTCTACCCCAGCGCTTAGAACAGTGCTCGGCACATAGTAAGCGCTTAACAAATACCAACATTATTATTATTATTATTATTATCGGACAGATAATTGCTCTCTCCCACTTCAAGGCCTTATTGAAGGCCCATCTCCTCCAAGAAGTCTTCCCTTCCTCTTCTCCCACTCCCTTCTGCATCGTCCTGATTCGCTCCCTTCATTCATCCTCCCTCCCTTCCCCACGGCACGTATGTCTATATCTGTGATTTATTTATTTCTATGAATATCTGTCTCCCCCTCTAGACTGTGAGCTCACCGTGGGCCGGGAACGCGTCTGTTTGCCGCCGTACGCTCTCCCAAGCGTTTAGTACGGTCAGTAAGCGCTCACTAAGTACGACTGAGGGAATGAATGAAAGCTCTGCATAAAGTAAGCGCTCAAAAAATCCGATTGACTGACTGACTGACAGTTAGGTGCCTGGGAAGAACGGAAGAAAGAGGCGACATGTCCTCTGACCACCGGGAGCCTACACTCTGAAGGAGGAATGCGGCTAGAGTTAAAACTGGAGCGTTCAAAATGAAGAGCTGAGTACACATATACGCATGACCGCTGAGGAAGGTGTGAAATAATTTCCTAAGTGCTAGAACCGGCTGAAGGGATGATCTGGGTCAGGCAGCTTGGAAATTCCTTGGGGGACGTCCTAGACTGAAGTCAGTCTCCTTGCACGGAATAATAATAATAATGTTGGTATTTGTTAAGCGCTTACCATGTGCAGAGCACTCTTCTAAGCGCTGGGGGAGATACAGGGTAATCAGGTCGTCCCACGGGAGGCTCACAGTCTTCATCCCCATTTTACAGATGAGGGAACGGAGGCACGGAGCAGTTAAGCGACTCGCCCACAGTCACACAGCTGCCAAGCGGCAGAGGCGGGATTCGAACCCACGGCCTCTGATTCCCAAGCCCAGGCTGTTTCCACTGAGCCACGCTGCTTCTCTATGCTCACTTCAACACAGTTTCACCGGACTTCCAGACTGTAAGCTCGTCGTGGGCAGGGGACGTTTACTGCTGCGCATCGCTAAAATCCGCTACCACGATTCATTCATTCAATAGTATTTCTTGAGCGCTTACTGTGTGCAGAGCACTGGACTAAGCGCTTGGACTGTACAATTTGGCAACAGATAGAGACAATCCCTGCCCCACAACGGGCTCACGGCCTAAAGGGGGGAGACAGACAAAGAAACAAAACAGGTGGTCAGGCATCAATGCCACCAAGATAAATAGAATCATAGATATGTACACATCATTAATAAAATAGAGTAATAAATAATATATACAGATATGCACAAGTGCTGTGGGGAGGGGGAGGAGGAAGAGCAGAGGGAGGGAGTTGGGGGAATGGGGAGGGGAGGAGGAGCAGAGGGAAAGGGGGGCTCGGTCTGGGAAGGCCTCCTGGAGGAGGTGAGCTCTCAGTAGCAAGCACTTATCCTAACCCGCCTTGATTACTGCATCAGCCTCCTTGCTGACCTCCCAGCCTCCTGTCTCTCCCCACTCCAGTCATTCATTCAATTCATTCAATAGTATTTAGCGAGTGCTCACTATGTGCAGAGCACTGTACCAAGCGCTCGGAATGGACAAATCGGCAACAGAGACAGTCCCTGCCCATTGACGGGCTTACGGTCTAATCGGGGGAGACGGACAAAAACAGTAGCAATAAATAGAATCGAGGGGATGTACATCTCATTAACAAAATAAATAGGGTAATAAAAAAATAGATACAATCGAGCGGACGAGCACAGTGCTGAGGGGAGGGGAAGGGAGGGGGGAGGAGCAGAGGGAAAGGGGGGGAAAAGGGGGCTTAGCTGAGGGGAGGTGAAGGGGGGGTTAGAGGGGCAGCAGAGGGAGCAGAGGAAAAAAGGGAAGCTCAGTGTGGGAAGGCCTCCTGGAGGAGGTGAGCTCTCAGTAGGGTTTTGAAGAGGGCAAGAGAATGAGTTTGGCGGAGGTGAGGAGGGAGGGCGTGCCGGGACCGTGGGAGGACGCGGCCCGGGGGTCGACGGCGGGATGGGCGAGACGGGGGGACGGCGAGGAGGTGGGCGGCGGAGGAGCGGAGCGTGCGGGGTGGGTGGTAGAAAGAGAGAAGGGAGGAGAGATAGGAAGGGGCGAGGGGATGGAGTCCATACTACACTCCTCGGCCCGGATCATTTTTCTTCAAAAACGTTCAGTCCATGCTTCGCCGTTCCCCAAGAAACTCCAGTGGTTGCCATTCCACCTCGACATCAGATAAAAACTCCTCTACTTTGGCTTTAAGGCAGTCAATCACCTCGCCCCCCCCCCCCCCCTCCTACTTCACCTCATCACCCTCCTCCCACAACCCAGCCCGCACACTTCGTTCTTCTAATGCCGACCTTCTCACCGTCCCTCAGTCTTTACTATCTCACCCCCGAACTCTAGCCCACATCCCACCTCTGGCCTGGAACGACAAAAGCCCTGGCCCGACAGTCGGAGGACCTGGGCTCTAACTCCAGCTTGGCCACTTGTCTGCCATGTGACCTTAGGCAGGTCACTTTACTTCTCTGGGCCTCACTTTCCTCATCTGTAAAGTGGGAATTCCACGCCTGTTCTCCCTCCTATTTAGACTGTTTGTGGGACAGGGAAATCATTCGTTCGCATTTATGGAGCACTTACGGTGTGCAGAACACTGTACTGAGGGCTTGGGAAAGTACAGTACAACACTGTGATGGGTCTCAGTATCTTCAAGACACTTGCATAAAGTGCTTAACAGATATCTGTACTATTATTACTATTATTGAACCAGCAATGTCTATTTCTTTCCATGATGCCAGAGGAGCACGTGGCCATGAGAAGCGGCATGGCCTAATGGATAGAGCACAGGTCTGGAAGTCACAAGACCTGGGTTCTAATCCTGGTTCTGCCGCTCATCTGCTGTGTGACGGGATGGGTCGCTTCACTTCTCTGTGCCTCAGTTGCCGCATCTGTAAAATGGGGATTAAGGCTATGAGCCCCGTGTTGGACAGGACTATGTCCAACCTAATTACTTCGCATCGACCCCAGTGCTCAGTACAGTGTCTGGCACATAGTAAGCACTTAACAAATACCAAAAAAGAGTTCATTTGAATGAATAAAGTACCATCTCCTACCTTCAGACTGAAAGTGGCTGCCCGTTTTAAGGAAAGTGGATTCTGAGGCTGAACGTTTCTCAGTAATTGAGTCAGGGAACACTGAGTGCGAGGAGTTTTGGCTTCCTTCTCTGCCCACGGTAAGCGCTCAATAAATACGACTGACTGACCGACAGGAGCAGAGCAGGGGTTACGTGCACTTTTTTGAGTGGTTCCCACAACTGGAACGGTTGAAAAGGTAGAGCAGAGAAAAAGATTTACTTCTTGGTGATTTCAAGCCTTTTTCTCTGAGGCATGAGAACACATGTATCTAGCATTCGAGTCTTCTGTCCAGCACTTCAAACCAAGAGTCACCTGGCGAGAATGTGTTTGGTTATTATTATTATTATGGTACTTGTTCAGTGCTTACTATGTGCCAAGCACTGTATTAAGCGCTGGGGTAGATACAAGTTAATACAGGTTAGGCAGGTTGGACGCAGTCCCTGTCCCATGTAGGGCTCACCTTCTTAATCCCCATTTTACAGATGAGGTAAGTGAGGCCCAGAGAAGTGAAATGACTCACCCAAGGTCACACAGCAGACATGTGGCAAAGCGGGTATTGGAACCTATGACCTTCTGACTCCCAGGCCTGTGCTCTATCCACGCTAATGATCCCTCAATTTCTCGTTGCACTAAGTCAGCTTCATGATGATTTCCTCCTCAGGGACAACAAAGCCCTTAAGAACTCTTGAGGAAATTTTTAGGAATTCACCTTTCGACCTCTGAACCACTGCGGGTCACTTATTTTTCCTCCCAGCAGGAAAATCAAAGCATGCTTACTTTTCAAACCGGAGACCAGCTTTGTGTCTGCAGATGAAGAAAAAGGGGGAAAATGTGTCCTTTGAATTCTTGAGAACATCTCAGTTGGGTGTCTTGGGCTAGAAGGATGACAAAAATCTTATAACCTGGGAATCTTTCATCATTTTCCCTTACCAGAATGTTCTGTTTTCTGATACATCCTGTTCTATGTCGAGAAGCAGCGTGTCCTAGGGATATAGTGCACTGAGCCAGGAATCAGAAAGACTTGGGTTTTAATCCCAGCTCTGTCGCTTGTCTGCCGAGTGACCTTGGGCAAGTTGCTTCACTTCTTTGTGCCTCTGTTACCTCATCTGTAAAACGGGGATTGAGAATGTGAGGCCTTGGGAGGACTGTGTTCATGTATATTATCTATTATTCTATTTCTTTTATTGATGATGCGCGTATATCTATGATCCCATTTATAATAATAATGATGTTGGTATTTGTTAAGCGCTTACTAAGTGCAGAGCACTGTTCTAAGCCCTGGGGTAGATACAGGGTCATCGGGTTGTCCCACATGAGGCTCGCAGTTAATCCCCCTTTTACAGATGAGGTAACTGAGGCACCGAGAAGTTAAGTGACTTGCCCAGAGTCACACAGCTGACGAGTGGCAGAGCCGGGATTCGAACCCATGACCTCTCTGACTCCCAAGCCCACGCTCTTTCCACTGAGCCACGCTGCATTTATCTATTTTGATGGTACTGATGGCTGTCTACTTGTTTTGCTGCCTCCCACTTTTAGACAGTGAAGCCCATCGTTGGGCAGGGATTGTCTCTATCTGTTGCCGAACTGTACATCCCAAGCGCTCAGTACGGCGCTCTGCACACAGTGAGGGCTCAATAAATATGATTGAATGAAAGAATGAACCTGATTATCTTGTATGTACTAAATATGATTGAATGAAAGAATGAACCTCATTATCTTGTATGTACCCCAACGCTTAGAATAGCGCCTGGCACATAGGATGTGTTTAAAAAAAAAGCCAGGAAAAGAAAAGAAGAATAGTAAAGCTTTCTGACGATTCCCCCCTAGACCGTAAGCTCCACGTGGTCAGGGAACGTGTCTACCAACTCTGTTGCATTATATTCTCCCAGTGCTCTGCACACAGTGGAGAGAAGCAGTGGATAGAGCACGGGCCTGGAAGTCAGAAGGTCGTGGGTTCTAATCCCAGCTCCACCACTTGTCAGCTGTGTGATCTGGGGCAAGTCACTTCACTTCTCTGTGCCCCACTTACCTCATCTGTAAATTGGGGATTGAGATTGGGAGTCCCGGGTGAGACCCCCACAGCATTTGTGTGTATATGTATGTATTTATTATTCTATTTATTTTATGAATGATGTGTATATATCTATAATTCTACTTATTTTGATGCCATTGATGCCTGTCTACTTGTTTTGTATTGTTGTCTGTCTCACCGCTTCTAGACAGTGAGCTCATTGTTGGGTAGGAACTGTCTCTATCTGTTGCAGAATTGTCCACTCAAAGCGCTTAGTACAGTGCTCTGCACACAGTAAGCACTCAATAAATACGATGGAATGAATGAATGAATGACCGGAAGTGGGTCCAATCCCGTTTGCTTGTAAGAATAATAATAATGATGATGATGATGGTATTTGTTAAGCGCTTACTATGTGCAAAGCACTGTTCTAAGCGCTGGGGGGATAGAAGGTGATCAGCTTGTCCCACGTGGGGCTCACAGTCTTAATCCCCGTTATACAGATGAAGTAACTGAGGCCTAGAGAAGTTGAGTGGCTCGCCCAAAGTCACACAGCAGACAAGCGGCGGAGCCGGGGTTAGAACCCATGACCTCTGACTCCCAAGCCCGGGCTCTTTCCACTGAGCCACGCTGCTTTTGTAATCACTCCAAAGCTTAGTTCAGTGCCTGACACATAGTAAGCACTTAACAAACACCATCACTATTATTATTATTATCATTATTATTAATAAGCACTCAGTAAGTACCACTGATTGATTGATTGATTGATTTATCCTCACGGGTCTTCACCAAAGCTTCGTGATGAACTGGTAAACCTGGAAGTGCTGAGCAAACCAAGAATCTCCCAAGCCTTCCCCTGAGGGAAAGCAACCGGTAAATCAGCTCGGCATTGGCAAACTATAAATTCCAATCATCCGAAATGTCCTGTGGTTGGCCAGGGATAAGGGCTCCTGAAGTGTTGGAAAAACAGGAGATAATATTTAGTATGTTCAATCGGTCAACTGTATTTATTGAGCACTTACTGTGTGCAGAGCACTGTACTAAGCGCTTGGGAGAATCCAATATAGCAATAAATTACCGGCCCACAAACGAGCTTGCAGTCCCGAGTCAATGGTATTTATCGACCATTTACTGAGGGCAGAGCACTGTACTAACTGCTTAGGAGCATTACAATACATAAGTGGCTCAGTGGAAAGAGCATGGGTTTAGGAGTCAGAGGTCGTGGGTTCTAATCCCGGCTCCACCACTTGTCAGCCGTGTGACCTCGGGCAAGTTACTTCACTCCTCTGAGCCTCAGTTCCCTCATCTGGAAAATGGGGATTAAGACTGTGAGCCCCATGTGGGACAATCTGATCACCTTGTATCGCCCCCCCCCCCCAGCGCTTGGCACAGAGTAAGTGCTTCATCAATACCAACATGATCAGTATTATTATTAAATCATAATAATGTTGGTATTTGTTAAGCGCTTACTATGTGCAGAGCACTGTTCTAAGCGCTGGGGTAGATACAGGGTAATCCGCTCGTCCCACGTGAGGCTCACAGTTAATCCCCATTTTACTAGACACAATCCATGCCCACGAGGAGCTTCCCTAACTGCTTTCTACTCTCACTTTGTTTCTCTGTAGGAGGAGAACCGGGAGAGGACAGTGTCAGGAAACTCAAGGTGAAACCGTGTTTCCAATAGAAGGAGGTAATCCGCAATGTAAAAACCACACAGATTCTGCGGGAGCGTTTTTTAAGGGCGACTATACAGAACAGTTCAGTCTATTTCAACTCCAACTTATCTTACGGCATCGCTCTAAAAGTCACTAATAGCTCTCATTCGATCTTTACTTTTTTTATGGATTTGTTAAGTACTTACTATGTCTTTTTGATGACAGTCGTTAAGCACTTACTAGGTGCCAGGCACTGTACTAAGGGCAGGGGGTAGACACAAGCTAATCGGGTCGGACGCAGTCCGGGTCCCACTCGGGGCTCACCCCATTTTACAGATGCGGTAACGGAGGCACAATCAATCAGATGATTATGTTTATCGAAGGCTTCCCGTGTGCAGAGCACTGTACTAAGCGTTGGGAGCATCCAACAGAACACTGTAACCGGCACGTTCCCCGCCCACAACAAGCTTACAATCTTCGGCAGATCGCTTCAGAGCAAAGTGACTTGCCCAAGGTTCCATTCATTCATTCGTTCATTCATTCAATCGTATTTCTTGAGCCCCTACTGTATGCAGAGCACTGTATTAAGTGCTTGAAAAAGTACAGTTTAACAGTAATAGACACATATTCCCTCCCCACAGCAAGCTTACAGTTTAGAGGATACAGCAGACAAGTGATGGAGCTGGGAATTAGAACCCAGGGCCTCTTTTCCTTGTTCATTCATTCTTTACAATTCTTAATTGTATTTATTGAGCACTTAATGTGTGCAAAGCACTGTACTAATTGCTTGGCGATAATAATAATGTTGGTATTTGTTAAGCGCTTACTATGTGCCGAGCACCGTTCTAAGCGCTTGGGGTGGATCCAGGGTAATCAGGTTGTCCCACGTGAGGCTCACAGTCTTCACCCCCTTTTTACAGTTGAGGTAACTGAGGCACAGAGAAGTGAAGTGACTTGCCCACAGTCACACAGCTGACAGGTGGCTGAGCCAGGAGTCAAGCCCATGACCTAATAATAATAATAATGTTGGTATTTGTTAAGCGCTTACTATGTGCCGGGCACCGTTCTAAGCGCTGGGGGAGATACAGCGTCATCGGGTTGTCCCACGTGAGGCTCACGGTCTTCATCCCCATTTTACAGATGAGGGAACTGAGGCCCAGAGAAGTGAAGTGACTTGCCCAGAGTCACACAGCTGACAAGGGGCAGAGCCGGGATTCAAACCCGTGACCTCTGACTCCCAAGCCCGGGCTCTTTCCACTGAGCCACGGGTAGAGCGTAACAGTAGACAATTTCTTGCTCACAATGAACCCACGGTCCAGAGGGGGAGACAGACATTAATATTAAGTCCCCGCTTTACCCACTAGGCCAGGCTGACCCCGTTTCTACCGTAAAAGAAGTCTCAGCCAGCATTATTCATTCACCGTGTCTTATGACGGGCTTCCTCATCCCCCTAGGAGCGCGTCTACAGAATAATCCACCCACTTCATAAGGTCGCCCAGTCAGCCCTGTGTGACGGTGACATCTATCCGCTCCCCACGGTGCCACATTTAAACCGACGACCTTCTCCCGAAAGGCTCGAAGTCCGTCCCCCGTTCCCCGCCAGGTCACGAGACCCCCCCAAACCGGAGGCCTTTTCCTCTGGTCGTGCCAGAAACCCCGGGGAGGATCGATCCGCTACCGGTCGGGAAGCCGAGCTGGAATCAGATCACTTGGAGGAGCGAGGGAAAGAGAAAGAGGGAGAAAGAGCCCCTCGACTCCTGAAACACCACCTCTTATGTAACCCGTGACACACGGAAGGGATACAGTCCAATTCCCGCCCATTCCCTGTGTCATCTGATCGAATTTAGCTGTCTACCCCAGCGCTTAGAACAGTGCTCTGCACATAGGAAGCGCTTAGCAAATACCAACATTAGTATTATCATTATTACTCTACGCAGAGCACCGTATTAACTGCTTGAGAGAGTACAGTACAACAGTAACAGACACGTACCCCGCAGCTGCCTGCCGAATGACCATTCCACTCGTTTGTATTTGGTAAGCGCTTACTATGTGCCGAGCACTGTTCTAAGCGCTGGGGTAGATGCAGGGTCATCAGGTCGTCCCCCGTGAGGCTCACAGTTAATCCCCATTTTACAGATGAGGGAACTGAGGCACCGAGAAGTGAAGTGACTTGCCCACAGTCCCACAGCTGCCAAGTGGCAGTGCCATGACCTCTGACTCCGAAGCCCAGGCTCTTTCCACTGAGCCACGCTGCACTCATAATAATGTTGCTATTTGTTAAGCGCTTACTATGTGCGGAGCACCGTTCTAAGCGCTGGGGGAGACACAGGGGAATCAGGTCGTCCCACGTGGGGCTCACGGTCTTCATCCCCATTTTACAGACGAGGGAACCGAGGCCCAGAGAAGTGAAGTGACTCGCCCACAGTCGCGCAGCTGCCGAGTGGCAGAGCCCATGACCCCTGACTCCCGAGCCCGGGCTCCTTCCACCGAGCCACGCTGCTTCTCCCGTGACCCCGGCGAGCGGGCCGCTTCCGAACCCTTTCTGCTCCCGGGATGATTTTGGGTCAAGCGGACAGGCCAGAAGAAGACGCCTCGCCATCGTGGCCAGGAGGCCGGAGATAGAGGCGGAGGGAGGGCAGTGCCAGGGAGCGGGGCGGGGCAGCTGCTCGGCTTGTTCCTCGAGGGCACACGGAGATCAGAGGGAGCCCGGGGAGAACGAAGACGACGCAGCACGGATTCGGGGAGGCAGGAGGGCTGGGCCGACCGAGCCAACTTCGGCTTTTAGAAGAGAAACAGAACGTTCAGATCACCGGGTGGCATTTGCGTGCCAAGGACGAAGGCGTACCTTCCCTCCCCCGGGCTAGGAGGATAGTCTTCGGAGATTAATCAGGGAACACTGAGCCCACTTTGCCTTTTTCAAAGACAACAGTAACCGACTGAATTCCCTTCCCACGAACGAGGAATTGTGAGCTGTCGCAATGAGAAGAAGAAGAAAAGGTTTGGTGCTCGTTAAATAATAATGTTGGCATTTGTTAAGCGCTTGCTATGTGCAGAGCACTGTTCTAAGCGCTGGGGGGGATGCAGGGTCATCGGGTCGTCCCACGTGGGGCTCACGGTCTTCATCCCCGTTGGACAGATGAGGGAACCGAGGCCCAGAGAAGTGAAGTGACTTGCCCAAGGTCACACAGCTGCCAAGCGGCAGGGCCGGGATTCGAACCCGTGACCTCTGACTCCCAACCCCGGGCTCTTGCCACCGAGCCACGCTGCTTCCCACTTCCTATGTGCCAAGCACTGGGGTAGATCCAAGTTAACAAGTTGGACGCAGTCTCTGGCCCACACTGGGCTCGCTCTCTTTATCCCCATTTTTTACAGATGAGGGAACTGAGGCCCAGAGAAGGGAAGAGACCTGCCCAGAGTCACACAGCAGACGAGCCATGGAGGCGGGATTAGAACTCATGACCTTCTGACTCCCAGGCCCGTGCCCTATCCACTACCCCGTGCTGCTTCGTCATACAAGCGACAAGATTGTTAAAACCTCAGTAAGAGCAAAGCCCCTACGACGATGACGATAATCACGATAATCGTGGCGTTCGTGAAGACCTTACTATGGGCCGGGCGCTGTACTAAACGTTGGGGTGGAGACGAGCAAATCAGGTTGGAGACGGCCTCTGTCCCGCATCCGGCTCACCGTTCGAAAGGGAGGGAAAACGGATTCCGAATTACAGAGGAGGAAAATGAAGCGCCGCAAAGTGAAAGGACTTGTCCGGGGTCACGCGATAGGCAAGCGGTAATGCTGGGTTTAACATAAAATAAATAAATAAATGGTGGCATCCGTCAAGCGCTTACTACGTGCGAAGCGCCGTTCTAAGCGCCGAGGGACACAAGGAGATCGGTTTGTCCCACGTGGGGCTCACAGTTTCAATCCCCACTTGACAGACGAGGTAACTGAGGCACAGAGAAGTGAAGCGACTTGCCCAAGGTCACACGGCTGACCGGCGGCCGAGCCGGGATTAGAACCCGTGATCTCTGACTCCCAAGGCCGGGCTCTTTCCACTGAGCCGCGCCGCTTCTCATCCGGGGCTTCTGATTCCTAAGCCCGCGCTCTTTCCGCCAGGTCACACGATCAGTGGTAATGTGTGAGAGCACTGCGCTAAACGCTCCGGAGAGCATGCTATAGTAGAGAAGGTCGACACGTTCCCTGGACACTAGGAACATTCCCCTCGACTCTATTCGTCGCCACCGTTCTCGTCCGCCCGTCTCCCCCGATCGGACCGCGAGCCCGTCAGACGGCGGGCGCCGTCTCTATCTGTTGCCGACGTGTCCGTTCCGAGCGCTCAGCACGCTGCTCTGCACATAGGAAGCGCTCAATAAATACTATTGCATGAATGAAGGAACGTACAGTCTCGATGGTTAGGAGCCAGAGTAGCTCTCTCTGAGACGAAGACATCATCGGAAGCGCCTAAGGCGTTACCATACTGACCTGAACACCGCACTAGGACACTACTACGTAGCTCAGTGGAAAGAGCCCGGGCTTGGGAGGCAGAGGTCATGGGTTCGAATCCCCGCTCTGCCGCCCGTCAGCTGTGTGACTGCGGGCAAGTCACTTCACTTCTCCGGGCCTCGGTGACCTCGTCTGTAAAATGGAGATTAACCGTGAGCCTCCGTGGGACAACCTGATGACCCCGTACCTACCCCAGCGCTTAGAACAGTGCTCTGCACAGAGTAAGCGCTTGACAAATACCAACACATATACCTGCAAAGCGCTGTACTGAACAATCAATCCACCGTATTCACTGAGTGTACATCTTGTGCTGAACTCCGGATCAAGTACTGGGGAGAGTAGAGAAGCAGCGGGGCTCAGTGGAAAGAGCCGGGCTTGGGGGTCCGAGGTCATGGGTTCGAATCCCGGCTCGGCCACCCGGCAGCTGCGTGACTGTGGGCGAGTCGCTTCACTTCTCTGCGCCTCAGTTCCCTCGTCTGGAAAATGGGGATCAACCGGGAGTCTCACGTGGGGCCACCTGATTCCCCCGTATCTCCCCCAGCGCTTAGAACAGTGCTCTGCACATAGTAAGCGCTCAACAAATACCAACGTTATTATTATTATTATTATTCCCACCCATCCCTCCCCTCAAGGGGTTTACAACCTAGCCGGGGAGACAGACGCTAAAGTAGATTACGCAGTAGAAGGAAGTTCTGAGGGTCGACCGTGTGAAGACTGCTGTATTGGACGCCTGGTGTATCCAGAGCCCCGGACTGAAGGTTTGTGTGCGCAGTATTTGTTGCAATTTTAGTAATAATTATAAAGAATGTAATGAATATAATTGATTGGTAAAATCAGATGCGTAGCCGTAATTAATGCACGTACCTGGAACTTATATGAGTGTCTGTCACCGCCTCTAGGCTGTAAGATCTTTCTGGGCAGGAAGGATGTCTACCAACTCTTTCTGGGGGGGGTCTCTGATGGTATCCCCTTAAGCACTTACTACATTCCGGCACTGTGCTAAACGCTAAGGTGGATACAAGTTGTATCGAGCGCGTAGTACAGTGCTCTGCACACAACCTGGCCTCCCCCTCTCCCCGCACCTTCGAGACCGTAAACCCGCTGTGGGCAGGGTTTGGCTCTCTCTACTGCTGAATGGTACTTTCCGAGCGTCTACTACGGTGCCCTGCGCCCAGTAAGCGCTCAATAGAGAAGCAGCGTGGCTCACCCGGCTCCGCCACTTGTCAGCTGTGTGACCGTGGGCAAGTCGCTTCTCTGGGCCTCAGTTACCTCATCTGTGAAATGGGGACGAAGACTGTGAGGCCCACGTAGGACGGCCCCATGACCTCGTATCCCCTCCCACCCCGTGCTTAGAACGGTGCTTTGCGCACAGTAAGCGCTTAACAAATGCCGTCATTATTAGAGAAGCAGCGTGCCTCAGTGGAAAGAGCATGCGCTGGGGAGTCCGAGGTCATGGGTTCGAATCCCAGCTCCGCCCCTTGTCAGCTGTGTGACTGTGGGCGAGTCGCTTCACTTCTCTGTGCCTCAGTTACCTCATCTGGAAAATGGAGTTTAAAACTGTGAGCCCCACGGGGGACAACCTGATCACCCTGTATCTATATGGAAGCAGCGTGGCTCAGTGGAAAGAGCCCGGGCTTGGGAGTCAGAGGTCATGGGTTCGAATCCCGGCTCTGCCGCTTGTCAGCTGTGTGACCGTGGGCGACTCACTTCACTTCTCCGGGCCTCGGTTCCCCCGTCTGGAAAATGGGGGTGAAGACTGTGAGCCCCACGTGGGACAACCTGATTCCCCTGTGTCTACCCCAGCGCTTAGAACAGTGCTCTGCACATAGTAAGCGCTTAACAAATACCAACATTATTATTATTATTATTATTATTATTAATAAATCCGATTGAATGAATGAATGAATACCACTGATCAATTGACTGATGTTAGCAGTAATGGTATTTCTTGAGCCGCCCCGAAAACTCCTTGTGGGCAGGGAGCTTGTCTACCAACTCTGTTGAAGTGCACTCTCCCAAGCGCTCAGTAATAATAATAATAATAATAACGGTAGGATTTGTAAAGCGCTTACTATGTGCACGGCACTGTTCTAAGCGCCGGGGTAGACCCAGGGGAATCAGGTTGTCCCACGTGGGGCTCACAGTCTTCATAACCATTTTACGGATGAGGGAACTGAGGCCCAGAGAGGTGAAGTGACTTGCCCACGGTCACACAGCTGACAAGTGGCAGAGCCGGGATGCGACCCCAGCCGGGATGCAAACCCAATAATGTTGGTATTACAGCAGTCTGCACGCAGGAAGCACCCAATAAATACTACTGAGTGATCGACCGCTTGGTAATAATAATGTTGGTATTTGTTAAGCGCTTACTGCGTGCCAAGCACTGTTCTAAGCGCTGGGGTAGACACGGGGTCATCGGGTCGTCCCACGTGGGGCTCACGGTCTTCATCCCCATTTTCCAGATGAGGGAACCGAGGCCCAGAGAAGTGAAGTGACTCGCCCGAAGTCACACAGCTGACAAGGGGCCGAGCGGGGATTCGAACCCATGACCTCGGACTCCAAAGCCCGGGCTCTTTCCACAGAGCCAAACTGCTTCTGTAAAGCGGTAGAGACAACGAGACAACGGAGTGCCCTCAGCACCTGGGGAACTACAAAGTGAGCAACAGATAATCATAATGTCGGTATTTGTTAAGCGCTTCCTAGGTGCCGAGCACTGTTCTAAGCGCCGGGGTAGACTACACAGGGGAGTCAGGTGGTCCCGCGGGGGGCTCACGGTCTTAACCCCCATTTTACAGATGAGGCCCAGAGAAGTGAAGTGACTTGCCCACAGTCACACAGCTGACAAGTGGCAGAGCCGGGATTTGAACTCATGCCCTCCCTGCCCAAGGTGACCTTGCTCTGTAACAGGGGAGATCGAGGCACTTAAGCCTGTACCCCTTAAATCCCTTGGAGGCTCACCCCAGCCCAGTGCTTGGCACATAGTAAGTGCTTAACAGATACCATCCTCGTTCTTATGCCCTTCTACTCTATCCTTTCTCCTCCCTGGAACCGATTTTAATGTCTGTCTCCCCTACCAGACTGTAAGCGACCTGAAGGCGGGGATCACGTCCTGACGTGATCTACCCACTCTATTGTACCATTCCCTCCTAAGCGCTCAGTACAGCATTCTGCACAAGGGAAAATGCTCGATATATACCAATGATGGATTGATGATCATAACGTCATTAGAGAGGCAGCGTGGCTCAGTGGAAAGAGCATGGGCTTGGGAGTCGGAGGGCGTGGGTTCGAATGCCGGCTCTGACGCTTGTCAGGTGTGTGACTGTGGGCAAGTCACTTACTTCTCTGTGCCTCAGTTGCCTCATCTGTCAAATGGGGATTGAGACCGTGAGCCTCACGTGCGACAACCTGATTCCCCTGTAGCTACCCCAGCGCTGAGAACGGTGCCCTGCGCATAGTAAGCGCTTAACAGAGACCAACATTGTTATTATTCTAATCTTGTCCGCTGTGTCACCTCGGGCAGATCGCTTCACTTCGCTAGGCCTCAGTTATCTCATCTTTAAAATGGGGATGAACACTCCGAGCCCTATGTGGGACGGGGACTGTCTCCAACCTGCTGATCCTGTATCTACCCCAGTGCTTAAAACAGTGCCTGATACATACTAAGCGCTTAACGAGTATCATCGTTCTTTTTTATGTACTTATCCTTGTATTCTACTATTTCATTTGTCTGCAATGTCCGTAGACGAGCTTGTTTTGGGCGGGGTACGTATCTGTCGACTCTGCTGTAGCGCAGAAGCAGCACGAGAAGCAGCGGGGCGCAGTGGAAAGAGCCCGGGCTTTGGGGTCGGAGGTCATGGGTCCCAATCCCGGCTCGGCCACTTGTCAGCTGGGTGACTGTGGGCGAGTCACTTCACTTCTCTGGGCCTCAGTTCCCTCATCTGGAAAATGGGGATGAAGACTGTGAGCCTCACGTGGGACAACCCGATGACCCTGTGTCTCCCCCCCGGCGCTTAGAACGGTGCTCTGCACATAGTAAGCGCTTAACAAATACCAACGTTATTATTACTCTCCCAAGCACTTAGTACAATGCTCCGCACACAGTAAGCGCTCAAGAAATTCCATTGATTCCGCCCACTTTGCCCGTTCCCCAGTTCCATTTGCTGAAATCAGATGTGAAACGCGGTTCAAACAGGTGAGACGGATGACCAGCGATCCCAATGTTTACTTCAGGTTGGATGCTTTTTCCTCACCCGTTACAAGTGAAACCTCAGAAGGGTGACTACCTTGGACGTGGAAAATTAATGTTTCTAACATTTCTCTCTTCAGGACTTTCTTCCTAAGCTTCGTAACACAAATATAATAGATCTGAGAGGCCACATTTGACCCACAAGCTGAAGGCTGGGGCAAATTAAATGTATTTGCTTTGTTCCGCAGATGTTCAAAGCAATTCCCGCAAAATATGAAAGGTTGACTAATTCGGTCTTAGACAGATCTAATGAGCATCTGTTTTGATTTTTCCAACCATTGATCTGATTTTCTTTTAACCTGATACTCCTTTGGTTTACACAAGTGCGTGTGATAGTTGTAAATAGCCAAAGGTGAAGGCAGCCTAGCCCCATCAAAGCACTTTTACAAAAGATTCTTGAAGGAATGGTAAGAATCTGGTACATGGTTCAAAGCAGGCTATGCCCAAATACATTTATTCACTTCCCGAAGCAAGGGTGTATATGTGTGTGCCCAAGCAGCGTAGCTCGGTGGAAAGAGCCCGGGCTTGGCCGTCAGAGGTCATGGGTTCGAATCCCAGCTCTGCCACTTGTCAGCTGGGTGACTGTGGGCAAGTCACTTCACTTCTCTATGCCTCGGTTGCCTCCTCTGTAAAATGGGGATCGACTGTGAGCCTCACGTGGGACCACCTGATGACCCTGTACCTCCCCCAGCGCTTAGAACGGTGCTCTGCACATCGTAAGCGCTTAACCAATACCAACATAGGAGAAAAATAAAAGTTTTTTGTGTTTATTTTAAATACGCCTAGTCTTTTAAGATACTACATGGCCCAGAGAAGCAGCGTGGCCCACTGGATTGAGTACAGGCCTGGGAGTCAAAAGGACCTGGGTTCTAAGTCCAGTTCCGCCATTTTTCTGCTGTGTGGCCTTAGGCAAGTCACTTTACTTCTCTGGGCCTAAAATGCTCAATAATCACTGATTGATTGATATTGATTAATAATAATGATAATCATGGTTTTTGTTAAGCGCTTACCACGTCCCAGATACCGCACTAAGCCCCGGGGTGGAAACGAGCGAATCGGGTCAGGCACTAGAATGAATTGCAGGGAGAAAAAAGCAAGGGGAGAGAGAACAAACCGCAACGAAGCAGCGTGGCTGCGTGGTTTGCCCGGCAATGGGCAGGGACCGTCTCTATCTGTTGCCGATTTGTCCATGCCAAGCGTTTAGTACAGTGCTCTGCACATAGTAAGCGCTCAATAAATACTATTGAATGAATGAATGGTTTAGCGGAAAGAATACGGGCCTTGGAATTACAAGACCTGGGTCCTAATCCCAGCTCCACCTCTTGTCTGATGTGGAACCTTGGGCATTTCACTTCACTTCTCTGTCTGTCACTTATCTCCTCTTTACAACAGGGATTAAGACTGTGAACTCCGTGTTGGACATGGACTGTGCCCAACATGATTACCTTGTATCTACTCCGGTGCTTAGTACAGTTCCTGGAGTAGAGTAAGCGCTTAACAAATATCATTTTAATGTAAAACCAACCTCAGCTACAAAACCAAAGAAGGAATGTTCTTGAAAGAGAGGACCTGGCCAATTTTTCATTAAACCGAAGAAGTTATTATAAGGGATGCAGCGTGGTCAAGAGATGCAGCGTGGCTCCGTGGAGAGAGCCTAGGCTTCGGAGTCAGAGGTCAAGGGTTCGAATCCCAGCTCTGCCACTTGTCAGCTGTGTGACTGTGGGCAAGTCACAACTTCTCTGTGCCTCAGTTACCTCATCTGTAAAATGGGGATTAACTGTGAGCCTCAGGTGGGACATCCTGATGACCCTGTATCTACCCCAGCGCTTGAAAAAGTGCTCTGCACATAGTAAGCGCTTAGCAAATACCAACATTATCACGAGGATGATTACGGTAGTTGTTAAGTGCTTACCGACAGTCAAACACTGTTCTAAACCCAAGGGTGGATACAAGCTGATCGGGTTGGACACAGTCCATGTTCCACAGGGGCCTAACGGTCTGAGGAACAACACAGTCTCCCCTTTAAACTGAAGCTCATTACGGGCGGGGAAAAGGTATTGTACTCATGCAAACGCTTAGTACATTGCTCTGCACGTAGTAAGCACTCAATAAATACCACTGACTGACTGATTGCTAGAGAAGGGATCTCCAACCTTTGGCTGAATACCACTAGGGTGCTCAGAAATATCTCTGCAGGCAGAGACAAGTGAGCCTCGCTTGGAACTCTCTGTCAGAGGTTCAAGATGCAGCTTTTGTAAGCCGGAAAGAAGGTACAGGACTGTCCGATGCCGTTCTCAAACAAATAAACTTAACTATAATTATAGCCTGTTCAGTGGAGTGGAAGAAAAAAAATGTTCCATAGCGAGGGAAGTCACGGCATTATGACCTAGAATTTATCTTCATTTATTCATCCAATAATATTTATTGAGCGCTTACTATGTGCAGAGCACTGTACTAAGCGTTTGGATTGTACAATTCGGCAGCAGATAGAGACGATCCCTGCCTATTGACGGGCTCACGGTCTAATCAGGGGAGACGGACGGCGGAGCAAAATAGAACGAAACAAAAACAACATTAGCCCGATAAATAGAATGAAGGGGATGTACACCTCATTAACAAAATAAATAGGGTAATAAAAATATATACAAATGAACACAGTGCTGAGGGGTGGGGAAGAGGGGACGGGGTTTCAGCGCATGCAGTTTTAGCGCAGCTTGGTTGTTACTGGGAGAAACCTTGACTCTGAAATTCGCAGAACAGTATCCTATTTCGGGTAGGTACATTGGAAGCGTTTAGCCGCCCCCTTTAATTTTAATTAATTAATTAAATTAATTTAATTTAATCCTATCGTCTGGAGAGGAAACAATTCGATTCTACCTCGTCAGGGCAGAAATAAAATGGATCCTACCAGGGGAAATCATACCTTGCTATTTTGTTGTACTTCTTAGCATGGTCAGTACTGGGGAGAGAGGTGAACCAGTGGACAGAATAGACTGGGAGAAAAGGTTTTTTATACCGTTGTATTGTCCTCTCCCAAGTGCATAGTGAGTAGGAGCAGTGCAGCCTAGTGGATAGAGCACGGGCCTGGAAGTCAAAAGGACCTAGGTTCTAATTCTGGCTCTGCCACTTGTCTGCTGGGTGACCTGGGGCAAGCCGCTTCACTCTGCCTCAGTTACCTCATCTGTAAAACGGGAATTGAGACCGGGAGCCCTTTGTGTGACAGGGACCGTGTCTAATCTAATTATCTTTAATCTACCCCAGTGCTTAGTACAGTGCCTGGCACATAGTGAGCACTTAACAGATACCATTGAAGATAAAGTAAACAAAAGATGAGTGAAAGGTAAATGGAATAATAATAATAATAATGATTTATGGTACTTGTTAAACACTCACTATGTGCCAAGCACTGTACTAAGGGCTGGGGGAGATACAGGTTAGTCAGGTTGGACACAGTCTCTGTTCCACATCGGGATTAAGTGTGTGAGCCCTATTTTACAGATGGAGTAACTGACACACAGATAAGTGAAGTGATTTGCCCAAAGTCACACAGCAGACAGGGGGTGGAGCCGCGATTAGAACCCATGACCTTCTGGCTCCCAGGACCGTGCTCTAACCACTATGCCACGCTGCTTCTCTAAATAAACCGATAGTCACGCCAGGGCCAAGGGTGACTAATGGGACAACTTGTTCGGGAAGACGGGAATGAGTTAGGGAATGTCTCTCAGGGGAGGAATGCCTCGAAGGGGAGGAGGGACATGGTTTTGTGGAGTTGTCAGTCTTCCCCACTAGACTGTAAGCTCCTTGAAGGCAGAGATCATGTCTACAGATTTTATTATTATTGCTATTTCATTATTATTATTGTACTTGCTAAGCGCTTACTTCGTGTCCTGTACCGTTCTAAGACTGGGGTACAAGACAGATACAAGATAAGCAGGTTGGACAGTTTCCCTGTCCCAAAAGGGGCTCGCAATCCAAGTCCGAGGGAGAACAAGTGTTGAATCTCTAATTTTACAGATGAGGAAGCAGAGACACAGAGAAGTGAAGTGACTTGTCTACGGTCACACAGCAGACAAGTGGCATATCTAGGATTAAAACCCAAGTCTGCCGACTCCCAGGCCCGAATTCTTTCCACTAGGCCATCCTGCTCCTCTATTTCATGCTACTTTCCCATGAAACCACTTAATAGAGTGCTCTGCACACAGTAAAACACTCAATAAATACCACTGATTAGTTGATTTGAGGGTGAGGGATATCTCCAAGCACGTGCACGGCACGTGGGCTGGTTTGGACTCAGGAGTGGAGACAGAAGTACATCTAGGAGTTTAGTTTGAGAGAAGTGAAGAGTGTGAGCTGGGATCTAATGGGAGTAGAGAGTGTAAGGGTAAGAACCATCAGGTGATAGGCAGCCTTATAGCCAATGATAATCAATTAATGTTATTCATTGAGTATTTACTCTGTGCACAGCGCCGTACTAAGCTCTTGAGAAGATACAATAGAACAGAATTGGTAGACATGTTCCCTGACCACAACAAGCTCACCGTCTAGAGGGAATTTCTAATTGATATGGAGAGAAATAGGTGACAGTGGAAGTTTTCACAGAACCCTGTGCAAGGAACGACATTTTAGGAAGCTGATCTGGGCTGAGAAGTGGAGGCTAGCCTGAAGAGAGAAAAGAATGGAAATGGGGAGAATAGTAAAGGAGGTGATTTAGTGGTCTGCCTGAGAGGGGGTGAGAACATGGATCAGAATGGTGGTCTAAAGGGCAGAAGGGAAGGGGGAGATCCAGGAGATTTGTGAAGGATGATCTGGCAGAATGTTAAAAAAAGGCTCGATCGGTTAATCGATCATTCATATTTATTGAGCGCCTACTGTGTACAGAGCACTGTATTAAGGCCTTGGGAGAGTACAGTATAATAGAGTTGGTTCCCTGCCCACAGCAAACACAGTCTAGTGGGGGAGACACACATTAATATAAATAAATTATGGCTATGTATACCAGTCCTGTGGGGCTGAGGGAGGGATGAATAAAGAGTGCAAATTCAAGACCATCAATCACAGTTATTGAGCTGTCTCTCTGTGCAAATCAATTCAATCACACTTACTGAGTGCTTCATGAGCACAGAGCACTGTATTAAGCATTTGGGAGAGTACAATATAACAGAGTTGGTAGATGCATTCCCTGCCTAGTGAGCTTATGGTCTAGAGGGAGAGCTCAATCTGACAGATGAAATCACTCAGTACAGTGACCTGCACGCAGGTCCCTCAATAAATTTCTCTGACTGGGAGAGGAATCAAAGATGACATCAAAGTTGCGAACCTCTGAAGCATGGAAGACGGAGGTGTTTTCTACTGAGATGTGAAGATAGGAGGAGAAATCGGTTTCGGGAGGAAAATGGGAAGTTTAATTTGGCAAGTTAAACTTTGGGTTTGGCAGGCGGCAACTTGCCGCTGGCCTGGAAGCTGGAGGAAAAGTGAAATTATGCGGCAGGTGAGAGGTCGGAGATGTAAGGTAGGTTCGGGAAACATCTGCGTAGAATTAATGGCAAGCAGGCAGGTGAACTCCCTGAGAGAAGGAGTATAAAGAGAGAAGAACAAAAGTCCCAGAAGACAGCCTTGTGGAAAACCCACTGTTTTCTTCTTTTTTTAATGGTAAATGTTGAGCACTTACTTTGTATCAGCCCCTGCCCTAAGTTCCGGGGTAGATACAAACTAGCCTGGTTGTTTACGGTCCCTGTCCCACATGGGGCTCACGGTCTTAATCCCCATTTTACAGATGAGGTAACTGAGGCCCAGAGAAGTGAAGGGACTTGCCCAAGGTCACACAGCAGACACGTGGCAGAGCCTAGATGAGAACCCACGTCCTTCCGACTCCCGGGTCCACGTTCTTTACACTAAGCCACACTGCTTTTCCTCAGGAGAAGTGTAATAATAATAAGCTTAACTAGGAGACAAGAGGAGAAGGTTAAGGAAAAGAAGTTATTTTCCTCCCACTGACATTAAGTTGCCCTCTCGCTTCAGTGAAGCAGTTGGTCGAACATGGATCCCATCGCTCATCCAGGTGGCACGGGCCCAGAACAGAAGCAGCATCTCCGAGTGGATAGAGCACGGGCCGGGGAGCCAGAAGATCATGGCTTCTGATCCCAGCTCCGCCGTTTGTCTGCTGTGTGACCTTGGGCAAGTCACTTCACTGAAACTGTCCTCTCAAAGGTCACCACTCATCTCCTTCTTGCCAAATCCAACGGCTCCTACTCCATCCTAATCCTCCTCGACCTCTCAGATGCCTTTGACACTGTGGTCCATCCCCTTCTCCTGGAAATAGTATGTAACCTTGGCTTCACGGACTCCGTCCTCTCCCGGTTCTCCTCTCATCTCTCTGGCCGTTCATTCTCGGTCTCCTTCGCGGGCTCCTCCTCCCCCTCCCATCCCCTAACTGTGGGGGTCCCTCAAGGGTCAGTTCTGGGTCCTCTTCTATTCTCCATCTACATTCATTCCTTTGGAGAACTTATCTGCTCCACGGCTTCAACTACCATCGCTTTGCAGATGACCCGCAAATCTCCATCTCCTCCCCTGATCTCTCTCCCTCTCTCCAGGCTCGCATCTCCTCCTGCCTTCAAGACATCTCTCCTTGGATGTCCTCCCGTCACTTGAAACTTGATATGTCCAGAACAGAGCTCCTGATCTTCCTTCTCAAGCCCCGTCCCCTCCCGTACTTTCCCATAACCGTAGACGGCACCACCATCCTTCCCGTCCCACAAGCCTGTAACCTTGGCGTTATCCTTTTCCGCTCTCTCATTCAACCCGCCTATCCAATTCATCACCAAATCCTGGCGGACTCACCTCCACAACATCGCTAAAATCCGCCCTCTCCTCTCCATCCAAACTGCTACGTTAGCGTGGCTCAGTGGAAAGAGCCTGGGCTTCGGAGTCAGAGGTCATGGGTTCGACTCCCGGCTCTGCCACTTGTCAGCTGGGTGACTGTGGGCGAGTCGCTTCACTTCTCTGTGCCTCTGTCCCCTCATCTGTAGAATGGGGGTTAAGACTGTGAGCCTCACGTGGGACAACCTGACGACCCTGTATCTCCCCCAGCACTTAGAACAGTGCTCTGCACATAGTAAGTGCTTAACAGATACCAACCTTTTTATTATTATTACCCTCACTCATCTTATCCCGCCTAGATTATTAGTGCATCAGCCTCCTTTCTGACCTCCCAACCTCCTGCCTCTCCCCACTTCAGTCCATCCTTGCCATTGTTCCCGTCCGTCCGTCTCCCCCGATCAGACCGTGAGCCCGTCAAACGGCAGGGACCGTCTCTATCTGCTGCCGACTTGTTCATTCTAAGCGCTTAGTACAGTGCTCTGCACATAGTAAGCGCTCAATAAATACTACTGAATGAATCCTTCGTCCGCTGCCCGGATCATCTTTCTACAGAAACGTTCAGGGTATGTCACCCAACTCTTCAAAAATCTCCAGTGGTCGCCCATCCGCTCCGCACCAAACAGAAACTCCTCACCGTCGGTTTTCAAGGCCTCCAGCACCTTGCCCCCTCCTACCTCAACTCCCTTCTCTCCTACTACAACCCAGCCCGCACACTTCACTCCTCTAATATCTTGTATCTCCCCCAGCGCTTAGAACAGTGCTTGGCACATAGTAAGGGCTTAACAAATACCATCATCATTACATGTTCTAAGCACTGGTGCCAACCTATTCACTGCGGTTTGAAGTCATGTATATCACTGCTGACCTCTCACCCACGTCCTGCCTCTGCCCTGGAACGCCCTCCCTCTTCATATCCAAAAGACAATCGCGCCCTTCGGAAAGCCCATCTCCTCCAAGAGGCCTTCCCTGACTAAGCCCTCATTTCCTCTTCTCCCACTCCCTTCTGCATTGCCCTGACTTGCTCCCTTTACTCATCCCCACCCGCCTTCCCAGTCCCACGGCGCTTACATACGTATCGGGCCTGGGAGTCACGAGGTCACGGGTTCTAATGCCGGCTCCTCCACCTGTCTGCTGGGTGACCTTAGGCAAGTCACTTCACTTCTCCGGGCCTCAGTTATCTCATCTGTAAAATGGGGATTGAGTGTGAGCCCCATGTGGGACTGGGACTGTGTCCAACCTCATTACCTCATATCTACCCCAATGCTCGGCACATAGTAAGCACTTAAGTACCATAACTGTTATTACATCTGTAACTGATGCATTTATATTAATGTCTGTCTCTCCCTCTAGACTGTAAGCTTATTGCGGGCGGGGAACGTATCTGTTATAGTGTTATATTGTACTCTCCCAAATGCTTAGTACAGTGTCTGCTCACAATAAACACTCATTATGACTGCTTGATTGATTGAAACCTTTTCAGATCGGCTCCCCTCTGATTGCATCACCTGTTGGCCCGCAGATCTTGTTCCCCCTGGCAACACTTCAAACGCGCACACATACACACAATAGGCAAACCACATAATGAAGCAAGCAAACCGAACACTAATTCCATTATGGAGAAGAAAGGGAGCTTTTCTTCCTTGTGCAGCTTTCCCATTTTGAAAAAGGAGACAAATTAGAGATGTGTTTACAATTACGTAAACTCTTTTTGTTTTTCCAAGCAGGATGCACTAAACGAATCCCTTCCCGATGGAAAGGCTTACGCTAGCCCGACCCTCTCTGACGGTATTAGACCGTTCTGCAAGCACTGAAATCAGTGCATCGGTGATATTTATTGAGCACTTACTGGGAGCAGGGCACTGTAATAAACATTTACATTCCCTGCCCAAAAGGCGTCTCGAGTTTGCCGCTAGTTGATGAACAGAAGAGAAGCAGCATTGCCTAGTGGAAAGAACACAGGTCAGAAGGATCTGGGTTCTAATCCCGGCACTGCTACTTGTCTGCTCTGTGACCTTGGACTAGTCACTTCACTTCTCTGGGCCTCAGTTACCTCATTTGCAAAATGGGGATTAAGATCGTGAGCCCCAGGTGGGACAGGGACCGTGGCCAACCCGATTACCTTGAATCTATCCCAGGGTTTAATACGGTGCCTGTCACATAGTAAGCGTTCAACACCACAATTATTATTAGATGAGCAACACCAAGCACTGTCCACCTGTCATGTTTTCCAGAAGGTTTTTTCTGGAATAAAGGTCCTCCTTCCCAACCTGAGGATGAGGGGATAGGAGACAGATTCCAGTGCATTTGGTGATGATTCGCCGGGGGAAAGAAGCTACTGGGTAGCATAGAAAAGCAACATGGTGTAGGGGATAGAGCCCGGGCCTGGGAGACGAAAGGTCACGGGTTCTAATCCCAGCTGTGCCATCTGTCTGTGTGGCTTTGGGCAAGTCGCTTCACTTCTCTGGGCCTCAGTTCCCTCATCTGTAAAATGGGGATTGAGACTGGGAACCCCACGTGGAACCGGGACCGTGTCCAACCCGCTTTGCTTGCATCCACCCCAGCACTTACTACAGTGTCTGGCACATAGTAAGCACTTAACAAAGAGCACAGTTATTATTATAGGGGCTTACTGTGTGCGGAGCAACTCTACTCAACACTTGGGAGAGTACAATATAGCAGAGTTGGTAGACACGTTCCCCGCCCTCAACAACCTTACTGTCTAATAATAATGTTGGTATTTGTTAAGCGCTTACCGTGTGCAGAGCACTGTTCTAAGCGCTGGGGGAGATACAGGGTGATCGGGTTGTCCCGCGTGAGGCTCACAGTCTTCATCCCCATTTTACAGATGAGGTAACTGAGGCCCAGAGAAGTTAAATGACTTGCCCACAGTCACACAGCTGCCAAGTGGGATTCGAACCCATGCCCTCTGACTCCCAACCCCGGGCTCATTCCAGTGAGCCACGCTGCTTCTAGAGAGGATACCACTTTAAATTCAGCTAAAGAAAGTAATCCTGTCCCAGTTTTTTAAACACGCATTCCCGCTTCAGGTCATTCAGATTTGACCCACAGAGGAATGTTGAAGGACAACTTGCCTTCAGCAAAAGTCCAGCTCTCCCACCACTCCAGAAATTCATTCATTCAATAGTATTTATTGAGCACTTACTATGTGCGGAGCACTGTACCAAGCGCTTGGAATGTACAGTTCGGCAACAGATACAATTCGGCAACAGATGCCAAAGAGAAATGAAGACAGGTTGATTTCACACCTACCGCTCAATTGCATCTTCCCTGTTTCCCCACCCCTCAAGAACCTCCAGTGGTTGCCCGTCCACTTCCACACCAAACCGAAATTCCTCACCAAAGGCCAGGGAGAAGGCAAAATGAGTCCTTCGTGGAGAGGTGGCATGGAAAGGAGAGGTTCAGAGGCATATATTCCAGAATAGGGAATGCTAAGTGTTGGGAATAGAGGAAGTGGAGGGGTAGGCAGAAAGTGGAAGTGGGAGCAGGAAGTGGAGGGGTGGCAAGAGTGGAGAGATGGGCAGGAATTGGAGAGGAAGGCAGGAAATGGACGGGGGCAGGAAGTGGAGAGATTAGCAGGAAGTGGAGGAGTGAGCAAGCAGGGGAAAGGGGAACATTCGACCGTCGACCCCCGGGCCACGTCCTCCCGCGGTCCCGGAACGCCCTCCCTCCTCACCTCCGCCAAACTCATTCTCTTCCCCTCTTCGAAACCCTACTTACAACTCACCTCCTCCAAGAGGCCTTCCCAGACTGAGCTCCCCCCTTTTTTCCTCTGCTCCCTCTTCCCCCCCCTTCACCTCTCCGCAGCTAAACCCTCTTCTCCCCACCTTCCCTCTCCTCCTCCCCCCTCCCGTCCCACCCCCTCGGCACCGTACTCGTCCGCTCGACTGTATATATCTTTATCGCCCTATTGATTTTATTTTGTTTAATGAGATGTACATCACCCTGATTCTATTTAGTTGCCATCGTTTCTACGAGACGTTCTTCCCCTCGACTCTATTTATCGCCATCGTTCTCGTCTGCCCGTCTCCCCCGATTAGACCGTAAGCCCGTCAAACGGCGGGGACTGTATCCGTTGCCGACTTGTTCATTCCAGATGCTTAGAACAGTGCTCTGCACATAGTAAGCGCTCAATAAATACTATTGAATGAATGAATATTCCTCAACTATGAGAGACCCCCTTGCTGCTTCCTTGATGACATCCCACCTGTTCCTTCCCCTCTCCCCACGCTCTAACTTTTTATAATGGTATTTGTTAAGCTCTTACTGTGTGCCAAGCTCTGTACTAAGCACTGGGATAGATAAAAGATAATCAGGTTGGACACAGTCCCTGTCCCACATAGGGCTCACAGCCTTAATTCCCATTTTCCAGATGAGGTAACTGAGGCAAAGAGAAGTCAAGGGACTCGCCCAAGCTCCCTCAGCAGACAAGTGGCAGAGGTGGGATAGCTCTGCCTATAGTAAGAGCTCAATAAACGCGATTGGATGAACGAACCCAGGTCTTTCGTCCCTCTACACTGTAAACTCACTGCCGACAGGGAATGTGTCTGCTTATTGTTATATTGTAATCGCCCAAGCATTTAGCACAGTGTTCTGCACACAGGAAGCGCTCAGTAAATACGATTGAACGAACTCCCAGGCCTCTGCTCTAGCCACTAGGCCGTGCTGCTTCTGCTCCTTCCGTGGAGAAGCAGCGAGGCTCAGTGGAAAGAGCCCGGGCTTTGGAGTGAGAGGTCATGGGTTCGAATCCCGGCTCTGCCCCTTGTCAGCTGTGTGACCGTGGGCAAGTCACTTCACTTCTCTGTGCCTCAGTTACCTGATCTGTAAAATGGGGATTAAGACCGTGAGCCCCATGTGGGACAACCTGATTCCCCTGTGTCTACCCCAGCGCTTAGAACAGTGCTCTGCACATAGTCAGTGCTTAACAAATACCAACATTATTATAAGTGCTACCCCGGGCCTTAAACTAGCCCCAGCAATCCCAGGAACAAGCCGTACATTCCAAGAGCTTAATACAGTGCTCTGCACGGGGTAAGCACTCAATGAATGAAAGATGGAACTTGGACAATCCTCCAGGATTCCCTACCTCTGTTTCTACCAAACCCTAAACTTGTCCTGGGAGCAGAGCAAGGGCGTTCATTCAGTAAGGTTTATTGGGTGCTTAATATGTGCAAAGCTGTACAGTAAAACCAAAATATTTGCTGTTTGGGGGTGCACAATTCATGATACAGGATTGCAACTTCCAGGCCCAAAATTAGGTACGAAAATAGTCGGAGCCGGGGGAAGAAAACTACCGCAGGCAACCAGAGGTGGGGAAGACAAATAGTTCGATACACTGTTGAACATAGGAAGTAGGGTATGTCGATCGCTAGCGCACATCAGCGCTAAAGATGGCAGTGCAAAGGATTTTAAACTCCTTTGCTGGATCTTCTAGGTGTTAGGGGCTGACACTAAGCTGAAAAAGAACCCCAAGGTGATATATCGGCCTGCACACCAGGCTCGAAAAAAATCTATGTTGGTGACACAGACCTAAACCCTCCGAGAGGATCGTGAAAAAGGGGGAAACCAGCACCGTGGGCTGCAAGCAATAAACGTAACAACAGAAAACAGTTTTGGTTTATGCACAAAGTAGCTGGATGGTGATCCTACATTAATCTTTTCAGTCATACTTGCACCCGTGGCTGCCATTCGCTATCGGTGGCATCTTTGAGTACAAAGGACAACTATATCTGAGGATGAGACAAGGAGAGATAAATAGATAGGGCGCTACTTGTTAAGCGCTTTCGATGTGCCAAGCACTGTACTAAGCACTGGAGTGGGTACAGGCAATTCAGGGTGGGTACAGTCCCTGTCTCACATGGGTTCACAGTCTCAATCACAATTTTACAGATGAGGTAACTGAGGCACAGGGAAGTGACGTGACTTAACCAAAGTCTCCCAGCAGACAAGTGGCAGAGCCGGGATCCTTCCTACCCCCAGGCCCGAGGTTAATCCACTAGGCCTCTTGGGAGGACGTGACTTGGGATGGCAGTAATTATAAGAAATTTCTTCCTGGAGCGAGGAGGGCTTTGAAGATTGGTAGAACTGCGGCCCGGAGGCTATTAATAATTGTGATTGTGGTATCTGTTAAGCGCTTACTATGCGTCAAGCCCTGTACTAGGCACTGGGGTAGATAGAAGATAATCAGGTGTCAGAGTCTAAGTGGGAGTGAGAGCAGGGGTTGAGTCCCCATTTTGAAGATGAAGGAACTGAGGCACAGAGAAGTTAAGTGATCTGCCCTAGGTCACACAGCTGCTTCCCCTGTCATCACCACGCAATGAAGCAGAGGGCACAGAGTTTCTGTGCGTGGTGTGTGGTCAGGGGTGTGGATTCTACCACTGACCTGCTCAGCCACACATGCGTCCACTGGCAATTTCCCTTCGGCGAATCTCACTGAAGGAAATTTTCTTGGAATACAAAGGTTAAGAAAGCACTTAAATACCACAGTTATTATTAGTGGCTACCATGGCAGTCTCTGATGCTGTTTCTGCCGTTTCCTGCTCGCCTCATGATCCTTGCGTAGCACACGGGCCTGGGAGTCAGAAGGGCATGGGTTCTAATCCCAGCTCCTCCACACGTTCGCTGTGTGACCTTGGGCAAGTCACTTCACTTCTCGGTGCTTCAGTTAACTCATCTGGAAAATGGGGATAAAGAGTGTGAGCCCTACAAGGACTGGGTGTCCAACCTGCCTATCTTGTAGCTACCCTAGTGCTTAGAACAGTGCTTGGTACATAGTAAGCACTTAACAGGTACCATAATAATAATGCTAATTATTATTATTATTAACCATTACTCCTTTCTTGATTTCAGTAGTCCACACCGCTCTGCCCGCTGCAGTCACCTCCTGATTTTCAGGTTCAATGTAGCATAATCTGAGGTGGTGTTTTACTGCATCATTACGGCATTTTCTCTGCCTCCCCATGTTTTTGATTGTCCACATTTCGCTGTCTATTAATCGGCTGTCTGTGTGCCCTGTGTGCCGGGCACTGTACTAAACGCTGGGGCAAATACAAGCTAGTTAGGTTGGACGCAGTGCAGATCCCACACCGGGTTCCCAGTCTTCATCCCCATTTTCCTGATGAGGTCACCGAGGCCCAGAGAGGTGAAGTGACTTGGCCAAGGTCACACAGCAGACATGTGGCGGAGACAAGATTAGAACCCAGATCCTTCTGACTCCAAGGTCTGTGCTCAATCCGCTAAGTCACGCTGCTGCCCCGATCTGATCGGTCCCAGTATCTCCTGAACCAACCAGACCCTCCAATTCCCACTCGTTGGAACCAAAATCATATGAATACTGCTATCTGTTAAGCACTTACTATGTGTCAAGTACTGTTTCTAAACCCTGGGGTAGATACAAGCTAACGAGATTGGTCACAATCCCTGTCTCACTTGGGGCTCACACTCTTAATCTCCATTCCTCGTTTTATAGATGAGGCAACTGAGGCACAGAGAAATCAAGTGACTTGTCCAAGGTGCCACGTGAGACAAATGGCAGAGCTGGGATTAGAAATCTGACCTCCAGGGCTGAGCTCTATCCACCACGCCACGCTGAATGAATGACAGTCTTCCCTAAACCAAGTCCTCCCTCTGGATCTAGGATCCGGGACATTATTCTCCCACTCTCCGAGAGACCCCCCCCCCCCCCCGCAAAATCAGCGTACCCCTGAAAGAGAGGACGTACACCGAACGCCTTCCCTCCTACGGGCGAGTCTTCTGAGAAAGACTCCTCCAGGAAGACGAATTCCTTTGTGTAGATTTCATCATTCTCCAAATCAAAGAGGACATTTTTCTTCCCCCTTCACCTATACTCAGCTGCTTCTGGGCAGGCAAATATCCTATTTTTCAAGCTAAAATAGCCAAACTCAGCTTTCTTCGGTCTCCCTCTGCCAGGGTCTGAATGCTGAGATAACATTTCCTAATCACATCAGAAACAGATTGGAACGGTTTGACCGCTCTTGCCTTGGGCCTTAAAGCAAGCAGCTGTGTGCGGGAGACTTATTTTCTCCCATTTCAGGTCCCCCCTCTCTGGGAAGGAGAATCGAGGGGATCTGTCAAGGCAACAGTTTCGCTCCAAGAAGGTTTGACCAAATTAGTTGGTAGCATTCGGGGACAAAGCAAAGCCAACAAAAAAACAAAATGAAACACAGTTCTGTCGATATTATGTCAGCTTCTTGCGATCCTAGATCACGGTGGTGAGGTTTCATCTGAAAAATCGATCGCAACGTAAACTTCGAGGACCGATTCTCCACTGGGATAATCTGTTGCTTTAGGTGCGAAAATAATCCGTTAAAAACCTGGACTCAACAGTCTTCCGGGAATAGTCATCATCAGCAAAAGTCAAATTTCAAAGTAACTCCAACCGCTTTATTTCCGAGAACTCGTTTCAACACCCCCACTTAACTCGGTTCCCAAGTGAACTGTTATTCAGCCCCTGATAGCGTATCTGGAACAAGCGTGGCTCAGTGGGAAGAGCCCGGGTTTGGGAGTCGGAGGTCGTGGGTTCTAATGCCGGTTCCGCCACTTGTCTGCTGTGTGACCTTGGGCAAGTCACTTAACTTCTCTGGGCCTTAGTTACCTCATCCGTAAAATGGGGGTTAAATCTGTGAGCCCCATGTGGGACAACCTGATTACCTTGTCTGTACCCCAGCACTTAGAGCAGTCCTTGGCACATAGGAAGCGCTTAACAAAGACCGTAATTATTATTAAAAACTTTTTTAAATTATAAATGATAAAATAAACCTTGCAAAACGTAGAGAGCGGGTTCAAGGAACTCGGGTGAAGCTCAAAACTAGAAATGGATTTCTCCCTCCAAAAAGGACTCCACTGACTCAGGCGAGCTATTGAACGGCTACTGTGTACAGCACACTGTACTAAGCACTAGGAATAATAATGTTGGTATTTGTTAAGCGCTTACTATGTGCAGAGCACTGTTCTAAGCTCTGGGAGAGATACAGGGTAATCAGGATGTCTCACGTGAGGCTCACAGTCTTAATCCCCATGTTGCAGATGAGGTAACTGAGGCACAGAGAAGTTAAGTGACTTGCCCACAGCCACACAGCTGACAAGTGGCAGAGGCGGGATTCGAACCCATGACCTCTGACTCCCAAGCCCGGGCTCTTTCCACTAAGCCGCGCTGTTTTAGACACACACCCGGCTCACAAGAAGCTTACAATCTAGAGGAGGAGCTTACAGTTTAGAGCACCATGTTTTGTTGGCATTTTCCATTTCCAATAGCAATAGCCACACACTTCACTTATCCGGGCCTCAGTTACCTCATCTGTGAAATGGGGGTTGAGACCGTGAGCCCCACGTGGGACTGTGTCCAACCCACTTTGCTTGTATCCACCCCAGTGCTTAGTACAGAGCCTGGCACAAAGTAAGTGTTCAACAAACAGCACAATTATTATCAACGAGGGACAGCCCCCAATTTCCACTTTCAATAGCAATACCCACCCCAGGACAGGATCCAGCGTGGCCTAGTGACCCACGTGAGTACTATGGTCTAGTGGATAGGGCGCGGGCCTGGGTTCTAATCCTGACTCCATGTGTCTACCGTGTGCCCTTGGGCAACTCACTTCACTTCTCTGTGGCTCAGTTACCTCATCTGCAAAACGGGGATTGAGACTGTGAGCCACATGTAGAAGGGGACTTTTTCCAACCTGATTACCTTGCATCTACTCCAGCCCTTAGAACGGTGCTCGACACATAGTAAGGTCTCAACAGCTACCATCATTATTACCATTATTACTATTTTTATTATTAGTATCCATCCTGAGGATTAACGACCAACTGGACCACAGGCCCTGAACTCCTCCATTAATTCTCCCAGGAACTGCCTTGTACCCTCTGCACCTCATTGCTTAATTACCACATTTCCTATTTTCGGTAGCTTTATCAGTCACTATAACGGGAAGCCCTAAAGCATTCGGCTCCCGTAACAAGCAACTCGTTTCATCACAACTCTCGGATTTAGCCAAGGAAGCCCAGGCTTAAATGAATTATGTCTGATTTCAAGAATTTCAATAAGGCTCCTTTCCAGCTCGTTGCCACGGTAAGCACTTAACAAATATCACTAAGCGCCGAGCACTGTCTTGTCTCATGCAGTCGAGTCATCTCCGACCCAAAGAGACGCCATGGACGCATCTCTCCCGGAACGCCCCGCCTCCATCTGCTATCGTCCGGGTAGTTTTCTCGGTCTAAATCTGGAAGCGGTTGACCATTGCCTCCTTCCGCGCAGTCGACTCGAGTCTCCACCCTCGACTGTCTCCCGGGCCGCCGCCGCCCGGCACGGGGGAGTTTCGACTGGTAGCCGCCGGCCCGCCGCCCGCTAGCCGCCGGCCGAGCCGGGAATGGAACGGACGGGCCTCCGCTCGACTCTCCCCCCCGTAGCCGAGGCTGGTAGGGGACTGGAAACTCTCCGGGTGCCATCCTGAGAGGGATGTCAAGCTACCCCTGTGCTAGAGTATAAAGAGTCTGGAATCGGTCCCTGTTCCAGAAGGGATTGAAATTGACACAGAACAAGACTAAGCAGAGAGGGCAGCATGGAGGAAGGGCACTTGACAAATATCACCATTATTAGGGAGCCGGTCTATATATTTTGGGGTGTGGGATTTATGTAGCCTAAAAAACTGAAACATTTGATTATCGTTGGGAGGGAGAGCAATGAAGATAGCTCCAGATAAAAATAACAATAATAATAACAATATTTGTTCAGAGCTTTCTATATCCCAAGTGCTGTATTTAGCTCTGGGGTAGATACAAGATAAATCAGGTCCCACATGGGGCTCATTGAATTCCCAATGCATGGCTCAGTGGAAAGAGGACAGGCTTAGGAGTCGGAGGTCATGGGTTCTAATCCCAGCTCCGCCACCTCTCAGCTGTGTGACTTTGGGCAAGTCACTTAACTTCTTGGTGCCTCAGTGACCTCATCTGGGAAATGGGGATTAAGACTGTGAACCTCATGTGGGACAACCTGATTACCCTGTATCTACCCCAGCGCTTAGAAGAGTGCTCTGCACGTAGTAAGCGCTTAACAAATACCAACATTATTATTATGAGGCACAGAGAAGCTAAGTGAAGCTAAGTGAGTTGCCCAAGGTCACAGAAGCAATAAGTGGCGGACCTGGGATTAGAACCCAGGTCCTCGGACTCCCAGACCCTTGCTCTTTCCAGGAGGCCACAGTGCTTCCTGATGCAGAATATCCCTCCATAGCTTTTCCCCTCTCCCACCAACTTCAGCTCTATTAAGCAGACCAGATCCAACTGAAAATGAAACCATCATTTTTTCAGCTATTTCATATTAAAAACTTGGGGTGGAGGGACTGGAGAGAGACTAAATAACCAAACAATATTTATAATAGTTCAACTTCATCGCACTGTGTAATTTGCAGATATTTTGTATTTTAAGGGTTTGAGGGATTAAATATCATTTTCACTTTGCAAAGGAAATAACTCACTGGATGGAACTACCTGGAAACGTGATAGCTGGCGATTAAGCCCTTGCCAATGTTCCGACGGCGTGTTTCAGTCCGTTTATTCCAAAGTCAAAGTTGAAAAGAGCTGAAAAAATACATTTTGCTCACTAAGCAAAATCCCAGATCAGCCAAATCTTTTGTAAGAACCTGACAATCACACCTGCCCCATCTCCATGAAAACAGAGAACAAAGAATCCGTCGTGTATTGCGTTTCAGAAGAGGGATTAAACTTTTAATACTGTTAAAAAGCAAGTCTCTTCAAAGCAACCACAAACATAAACAAAAACTAATAGCTGCAAAAAAAAAAAAAAAAACCCCACACAAAACCCGGCCTATTGCTGGCATATTCTCACTTTCAGCTGGGTAAACACCAAAAGGAGCAGAATATTGGGGGTTTTCTCACGGAATCCATACCGCCCCCATTCCTCCTCTGCCTGAGGAGGGGAAATTCAATCAGTCGATCGTTCAATCCATCGTATTTATTGAGCGCTCACTGTGTGCAGAGCAATCAATGGTGTTTACTAAGTGCAGGGCACGGTACTAAGCACTTGGGAGAGTATAATACAGCAGAATTAGCAGTTATGTTCCCTTCCCTCAGCAACCTTAAAGTCTGGAGCGGCTGTACTAAGCGCTTGGGAGAGTACAACGTAGCAGAGTGGACAGATTTGTTCTTGGCCTACAGTGTGCTCAGAATCTAGATCAAACATTTCCACTCAGCTGGAGGTCCACATTGGATCTGATCTGGAAACCCCTGAGAACAATGAGATGAACGTCCCCTGAGTTCATCTAAACACTGAGGCTGTCTTGGGAGCATAGATTCCAATATTAATAATAATTCTCTTATTTGTTAAACACTTACTACGTGCCAAGAACTGTACTAAGCCCTGGGGTGGATACAAGCAAAGCGGGTTGGACAAAGTCCCTGTCCCACGTGGGGCTCCTAGTCTCAATCCCCATTTTATAGGTGAGGTAACTGAGGCACGGGGACTTGCCCGAGGTCACACAGCAAAATGGTGGATGCGGGATTAAAACCCAGGTCTTGCTCCAAAGTCCATGTTCTATCCACTACGCCATGCTGCTAAGTAGCAAGGTAAGTGAGCACCACCACGTATTCCCCAGTCAGCACCTCAGGTCAGCTCTTTAGACTGAAATCCTCCATGCTTTAGCTCCAAAAGGAATCGCAAACACCAAATGAGCAAGAACAAAACCATCTCAGGCACCTTGAAATTTAACCAAAACATCACCAACGACACCTGACCGTAAAACTCCCCAACACATTTTTTTGTTTGTTTTTCTTCATATTTTTTAAGCATTTGCTATATGGCAGGCACAGTACTCGGCGCTGGGGTAGATACAACCCAGTCAAGTTGGATACAGTCCATGTCCCACATGGGGCTCACCAGCTCAATCCCCCTTTTACGGAGGAGGGAACTGAGGCACAGAGAAGTCGATTGACTTACCCAAGGTCACAGAGCAGACGAGTGGCAGAGCTGGGATTAGAAGTCAGGTCCTCTGACTCCCAGGCCCGGGCTCTATCCACTAGGCCGTGCTGCTGCTTCTTCCACTTGGCCAGCAAGAAGATGGTCTATTCCTCTTTTATCACCAATTTATTTTTACTTATTCTTTCCCCTACCTAGATGAAGGAGCTAGCCAACTAAATGTTGGGGAAACATATATCATCTGGGTCTGTAAATTACTTCATAGTGCAGCCAACTCTATTACACTGCACTCTCCCAGGAGCTTAGCCCGGTGCTCGTAGGTGCTCAGTAAGTACCAATGACTGATTGCCTGACTGAACTCCTATTGCTCAAAGCTGCTTTTTGTTAGAAAGAGACCATCAGAAGTGAGAAGTAATCATCACGATCCCAGTGATTATTCTCACATGAGAAGTGTTGTCCTGAAATGGACAACTTCAATCAGTCAATCAATGGTATTTATTGAGTGCTTTCTGGGGGCAGAGCACTGAACTAAGCGCTTGGGAGAGTACGACGCAACGGAGTTGGGAGACACATTCCTTGCCTTCAGTGAGCTTACAGCCTAGAAGGGGAGACAGACATTACAATAAGTAATTTATAATATATAAAGATAAGTATTTTTTTTTTGCTCAGAGATATTCAAAGAACTCCAAAGTGTGTCCAAAGCGTCTAAAGAGGAAATAGGTGAAACGCCTTTTATTTTCATCATTTCAAAACCCTGTGAGCCAGAAGTAAAGAAGAGCCAACCCTGGCACCCAATCAATCGCCTTAACAATGGAAAAAAAAATTCCAGGAACGGCTAATGACAACGAACAGTAGGAAACATTGAAATTTCTACGAAATAGTCCTAGCTTAGATGACAATCAGATATCAAGGCTCCTCAGACCTTTTCCAGGAACATTTAATCAATGGTCTACAAATCTGGACCCCCGGGGTTCCCGGGATGCAGTGCATTTACTTAGGTTCAGGGGCTGAGCTGCACGGGGGGAAAGTGAACTCTCCCCATTGGCTTTGTGTCCGGCCCAGGAGCACTTTAGCACAGCACAGTAGAGCGCAGAAGGGGGTCACTGATTGACTGGAGCGGGCTGGACCACCGACCGGAGAGTCATGGACATTCAGACCCACAGTCCCGAGTCTGGACAAGAACTGGACTCCGTATCGGTCCACAGTTCCGAGGCTGGACAAGAACCAGAGCGTGCTTTAACCCACGGTCCCGAGTCTGGACAAGAATTAGACTAGATATCGGCCCACAATCCCGAGGCCGGACGAGAACCGGACCCCGTAGCAGCCCACAGTCCGGAGGCTGGCCAAGGACTGGACTATCGGCCCACCGTCCCGAGCCTGGACAAAAACTGGACCACGCATTCAGGTGCAAGGCTCCGAAGTATTTAACCTGGTCCATTCACCCTTCATGTCAGTCGATCAATCAGTTGTCTTTATTGAGCACTTATTGTGTGCAGAGCACTAAGCGCTTGGGAGAGTACAAAAAGACAACGTAAGAGATACATTCCCTGCCCACAGCGAGCTTACGGTCTAGAGGGGGAATCGGTTTTTAGTTGCCAGCTGCCTTAGTATCCTTCCCACCCCACAGGCCTGGCGAAAAGAAAGTCAGTTCTTGGACCGAGACTGTTCAGTGAAATTAAAATATAATTAATGTTTGGAGACTAAGGACTGTTCAGTGAAATTAAAATATAATTAATGTTTGGAGACTAAGGCTCAATTCGAAGCTCCTAATCCACTGACTGCAAGAAAGAAAAAGCACACCTCCGTCTCCAGAGATTTAATCATGTGTTATATTTAAAGGGAATATTAAAATATAAACAGTTCTTATTTGGAGCTTTTTCCTCTTTTTTAATGGTGTTATAAAACTTATATGGAAAAAACAGGCTAGAGTTCAGTGGTGAAATATGGAACGAGGAGCAAAAAGCCTGTGAATAAGTTGAAAAATGTGTTTCTTAACAGGTCCGTGGCTTATATTGCCAAATCTGGACCGAACGATCTGCAGATCCACTTTGATTACAGTCTCAGAGCTTGGCTTTCGGAGCCTCCCAAAGCAGGTGGTCACACAATGGGAGGTGAGAGGAGAAGGGAATAGTGAATAAAACCCTTCAACCGGGAGTGAGAGAGCCAGCAGGCCCAGAATGAAGAGCTGGACCAGAACCCAAGGTTTTGATGCCTTCCTGTTTAGTGGCTAGAGTACTGGCCTGGGAATCAGGTCCTGGGTTCTAATCCCAGCTCCGCCACAAGGCTGCTGTGTGACCTTGGGCAGGTCTCTTCACTTCTCTGTGCCTCACTTACCTCATCTCTAAATGGGGATTAAGACTGTGAGCCCCACATGGGAGAGGGACTGTGTGCATTCCAAATTGCTTGTATTCCCCCCACAGTGCTTAGCACAGTGCCTGGACACAGCACGTAACAAATACCACAGTTATTATTGTTATTATTATTGTTTAACTAGCTCCCAGTTACTCTTTAGGGCCCCTCTAGACTGTAAGCTCATTTTTGGTTTTGTTTTATTGATAGTTGTTAAGCGCTTACTATGTGCCGAACAAGCGCCGGGGAAGGTACGAGTGAATCAGGCCGGACAGAGTCCCCGTCCCGCACGGGGTGCACGGTCTCGATCCCCATTTTACAGATGAGGTACCCGAGGCGCGGAGAAGTGAAGCGACTTGCCCGAGGTCACACGGAAGACAAATGGCAGAGCCAGGATTAGAAAGCAGGTCCTCCTTACTCCCAGGCCTGTACTCTATCCACTAGGCCACACTGCTTCTCGCTTGGGCAGGGAACCTATCTACCAACTCCGTTGTATGGCATTCACCCAAGAGCTTACTAGAACGCTCTGCACACAGTAAAATGCTCAATAAATACCAATTAATTAATTAATGATGGGACTTAAGTGCTTGCTACAGGTCAAGCACTGTTCTAAATGCTCTGATAGATATAAATTCATCAGGTTGGACACAGTCCCTGTCCCACAAGGGGCTCACACTCATCCTCATTTTATTGATGAGGTAACTGAGGCACAGAGAAGTTTGGCGACTTGCCCAACGTCACACAGCGGACATGTGGTGGGTCTGGGATTAGAACCCATGACCTTCTCACTCCCAGGACCGTGCTCTCTCCACTAAACCATGCTCTCTCTCAATCCACTATGGACTGACTTAGCGTTCTATACCTAAATGTGAGGTGGAGTTCTTCCTCGGTGACGGACAAACCTCCGTTGGGTCATGTTGATTTTTGGATCCGGAAGCGCGGCAGAGACATCGATCATAGATTAAATTAGGTCAGGCATGAACCCTGCCCCCAAACTGGATTTAGGGTGGAAGTGGAAAGACACAGGAAAGGATAAGGGCCAATTGCAAACAACAATAGGTAACAGAATCAACAAACCGAGATAATGTGAAGATAAGTAAATAAACAGTTCCTGGAAGGAGAAGTCCTCAGAAGCTCCAGGTGAATAGACTTGAGTTACAAATTTTGATAGTTTCCCCAGCGTTGTCCATGTTTTAAAGGCACGGGGGGTCTGGGTTCCAGGGGATTAGCCGAGCCATTGGGCAGTGAAAGCCCCAGAGCTTCTGATCTAAAAGGAACTTTCCACTGTGTGGATGTCAGTCCCCACCCATCCCAGTCGTGCCTCAGCTGACTCTTCTTTCACTCAATCATATTTATTGAGCGCTTACTGTGCACAAAGTACTGTACTAAGCCCTTGCAAAAGTACAAAGAGAGACTTCTGCCGAGTCTGTCGTGTTCTCCCCGTCTTATCTTATGCCGTCAAGTAGCTTCCGACCGATAGCGACGCCGTGGACATAGCTCTCCCAGAACACGCCGTTCTCCATCTGCAATTGTTCTAGTAGTGGATCCAGAGTTTTCTTGGGAAAGATCCAGAAGTGGCTTACCATTGCCTCCTTCCACGCAGTAACTCGGGTCTCCACGCTTGACTCTGGGCAGCAGCGGTATGGGAGAGTTTTGACTTGTAGCAGATGGCCCGCTACTAGCTAGCCACTGGTAAAGCTAGGAATGGAATGGTTAGGCCTCTGCTTGACTCTCCCTCCCGTAGCCGAGGCCGGGAGAGCCCTGGAAACTCTCCAGGTGCCACCCTGAGAGGGGGTGTGTTCTCCTAGCCCTCAATAAATACCCCAAATTTGCTTGGATCCACCCCAGCGCTTAGGACCATGTCTGGCACATAGCGCTTAACAAATACCGTAGTTATTATTATTATTCTAAAAGCAACATATCTCAGCAATGTTTGGGCAGAGAAGCCCAACTATACAACTTTCCACACCCTACCTTCCTCTGCCACAGTCCTGACCATCACACAGGATAGATTAGAGAGATCCCTCCCTCTGCACTATGAGATCCTCCCTCTAGACTGTAAGCACCCTTTTTAAATGGTATTTTTTTAAGCACTTACTATGTGCCAGGCACTGTACTAAACCCTGGGGTAGATACAAGGTTGGACACAGTCCACGTCCCACACGGGGCTCACAATCCTAACTCCATTTTACTGATGAGGTAACCGAGGCCCAGAGCAGCAAAGCGACTTGCTCAAGGTCACACAGACTGTAAGCCCGTCGATTAGACTGTAAGCCCGTCAAAGGGCAGGGACTGTCTCTATCTGTTACTGATTTGTACATTCCAAGGGCTTAGTACAGTGCTCTGCACATAGTAAGCGCTCAATAAATACTATTGAATGAATGAATGTGAAGGAGCGGAGACTAGAAACTCGGCCCTCCTGACTCCCAGGCCCGTGCTCTATCCGCCAGGCCACGTTGCTTCTCCTTGTTGGCAGGAAACATAACTTCCAACACTGCTATATTGTACTCCCTCAAGTTCTTAGTACCACACTCTGCACACAGTAGGTGCTCAATAAATTTGATCGCTTGAATGGTTGACAGCATAATTGACAAGTACCTTTTTTTCTCTCCCAGGTCAGCGAGATCACTTTACCAAGCCATCTGCCTTGCTCACTGTCAGGCCTAAAGTTTTCATTCTTCCCCCTCCAGATCCTTCTTCTTTTCTTCTCTTCTTCTTCTTCTTCCTTTCTTTCTCTCCTACACCATTCCTTTTCTCCCTCCTCTCCCTTTTACCGTCCCCTTCCTCCTCCTCTGCTTTCTCTTTCTCCTTCCTGTTTGACTGTCCACACGTTCTCCAGTTGGCTATCGTTCTCCAGTTGATTGTCATCACCTTCATTAGCCAATCTAATTGCTCAATAACCTTGAGGTGACACCAGTTCTTTTCAGCTGGCCAGGCTACATGCTTCAACCTGTCTCCCTTCTTAGTTTCCTGTCATGATTTCCACAGCTCCGGTGGCCTTCCTGGCAGCCCAAACTTCCTTGGGCTCTTCAAACATGGGTTCCTTTGCTCTTTGTTCTTACCTTCTTTATAAATTCATCTAATAATTAGGGTATTTGTTAAGCACTTACTATGTGCCAGGAACTATATTATGTGCTGGGGGGGGGGAATACAAGCAAATTGAGTTGGACACGGTCCCTGTTCCACATGGGGTTCACAGACTTAATCCCCATTTTACAGATTAAGGAGCTGAGAAACAGAGAAATGAAGTAACTTGCCCAACGTCAGACAGCAGACAAAGGGCAGAGGTGAGATTAGAATCCAGGTCCTTCTGACTCCCAGGCCCATGCTCTCTTCTAGATGACACCGTTATAAGGGAGAAGGAAAGGTGGGGAGAAAGAGAGGGGGGAAGAAAGAAGACAGAATCAGACAGAGAGAATGATAATAGTGACATATCCAGATTATCGATGACAAGCGATGCTTTTGATTTGGACAAGGAGAAGCGGTGTTGCCTAATGGATAGATCATGGGCTAGGGAGAAAGACCTGGGTTCTAATCCTGCTCCACCACTGCTGTGTGACCTTGGAAAATCACTTCATTTTTCTGTGCCTCAGTTACTTCATCTGTAAAATGGGGATATAAGACTGTGAGCCCCACATGGAACATGGACTGTGTCCATCCTGAATACCTTGTATCTATCCCCATGCTTAGTAGTGTCTGGTATATAATAAATGCTTCACAAATACCTTTTTTTTTTTAAAAAAAAAAAAAGCAATACTGTTGATAAGGTCTAGGAGAGATGGTGCAACTTGAGCAATTCTATGAAGCTGGAAATTCCATAACCTTTGGAAGCAGGCCGGGGCTGCGTTGATTTCACATAATTATCCTGCGGGATCACAGAAAAGCCTCTCGGATGGGTGGGAGGGATAAGAAACACAGCCCGACCACCGGTTGATCGATACCTCAGTCTGTTCTGAGCCTTACTAAAAGCCCCCAGGTAAATGTATAAAGCCGTCTAAAATCCCCAAGGAATATAAAGCTGTACTTCTTCTTTGAAGATGATTCACAGTTTAGCCATTACGTGTGTTTTCACCGCTTGCTTTAGCTACATCGTCGTTAGGGAATTAGGGAACGTTGATCCGACAATGTGAGTTTGTTTGACTATGATGTCCTGCCTTATTGAAAATAATGGTCTGGGTACCAGGGGAAGAGGGAGTTCGATAGTGCTAGATTTCAGTTTTCTGTCATGTGGGTTTGGCTTCACCCTCTGACGAGCCTGTCCTACGCATCATCCAACTTCAAGGAAAAGTCTAGCAGGCCGGAGAAAGACTAGGGAGACAACATGAGATCGAGAACCCGGGCCTGAGAGTTAGAAGGACCTGGGTTCTGATCCTGACTCCACCACTTGTCTGCTGTGTGACCTTGGGCAACTCACTTCTCCGTTCCTCAGTTTTCTCGTCTGCTAAATGGGGATTCCGTATAGTTGTTCTCCCGCCTACTTAGGCTGTGAGCCCCAAGTGGGACCCTGGTGCTAAATACAGTGCTTGGCACATAGTCAGTGCTTAACAGATACAATTATTGCTATCATTATTGTAATTATTATCATCAGTAAAGTGCATTAAACAACGGGGCATGGAGTAACAGTTCATTTAATAATAATGTTGGTATTTGTTAAGCGCTTACTATGTGCAGAGCACTGTTCTAAGCACTGAAGTAGATACAGGGTAATCAGGTCGTCCCACGTGAGGCTCACGGTTAATCCCCATTTTACAGATGAGGTCACTGAGGCACAGAGAAGTGAAGTGACTTGCCCACGGTCACACAGCTGACAAGTGGCAGAGCCGGGATTCGAACCCACGAGCCCGTCAAAGGGCAGGGACTGTCTCTGTTACCGATTTGTACATTCCAAGCGCTTAGTACGGTGGTCTGCACATAGTAAGTGCTCAATAAATACTATTGAATGAATGACCTCTGACTCCCAAGCCCGGGCTCTTTCCAGTGATCAGTGGTGTTTATTGAGTGCTTACTGTTTGCAGAGCGCTGTGCTCAATTCTGGAGCGAGTATAACGGAGTTGCTAGACACCTTCCCTGCCAGTGACAATCAGAGCAAACCAGTTTTTCCTTCCGCTATATCATTACACATATTCTCTGCAGAGTCAAGCTGCCCTCTTAGACCCTAAAAAGTCCCCGTGGACTAGCTTCTCGATAAATGGAGCAGTATATTCACTCATTCAATCATATTTATTGAGCGCTTACTGTGTGCAGAGCACTGTACTAAGCGCTCGGAATGTACAGTTCGATAACAGATAGAGACAATCCCTACCCCAAAACGGGCTCACAGTCTAGAAGCGGGGAGACAGACAGCAAAACAAAAGAAGTAGACAGGCATCAATGGCGTCAGTAGAAATTCTATGCAGTTTCCCGTCATATGCAGTGGAGTCGTCTCCGACCCATAGAGACGTCACGGACGCATCTCTCCCAGAAGGCCCCACCTCCATCTGCCATCGTTCTGGGACTGTAAGCCCGTCACTGGGCAGGGACTGTCTCTACCTGTTGCCGATGTGTACATTCCAAGCGCTCAGTACAGTGCTCTGCACATAGTAAGCGCTCAATAAATACTATTGAATGAATGGTAGTGGATCCACAGAGTTATCTTGGTCAAAATCCAGAAGTGGTTGACCATTTCCTCCACTGCGCAGTCAACTTTAGTCTCCACCCTCAAGTCTCTCCCGTGCCGCTGCTCCCCAGCAGTTTACCCATGAATAAAATGTGGAACTTGATTTTTGAATAATAACTGAGATATCACTATGCGCCAGGCACTGTACTAAACACTGGGGGAGATCCAAGAAAATCAGGTCCTACATGCGGTGCAGAGTCGAAGTAGGAGAGAGAACAGGTATTGAATCCCCATTTTGAAAGTGAGGGGCAGCATGGCCTAGTGGATAGAGCATGGGTCTGAGAGTCAGAAGGACCTGAGTTCTAATCCCGGCTCTGCCACTTGTCTGCTGAGTGAACTTGGACAAGTCGCTTCACTTCTCTGTGCCTCAGTTCCCTCCTCTGTAAAATGGGGATTAAGACCGTGAGCCCTATGTAGGACTGGAACTGGGTCCAACCTATCTTGTACCTACCCCAGTACTTAGAACCGTGCCTGAAAATAGTAAGCACTTAAATACCACAGTTATTATTATTATCGAATTATTAGGTGAGAGAACTGAGGCCCAGTGTCTTCAGCATCTTCCTAATAATAATAACAGTAGTAGAGCCCAGTTGGGCAGGGATTGTCTCTATCTGTTGCCGTATTGTACATTCCAAGTGCTTAGTACAGTGCTCTGCACACAGTAAGCATTTCATAAATACGTTTGAATGAGTGAATGAATGAATACGTGCCAAGCACTGTTCTAAGCACTGGGATTAATCAGGTTAGACAGGGCCCCTGTCCCACACGTGGCTCACTCTCTTATCCTCATTTTACATATGAGGTAACTGAGGCCCAGAGAAGTGAAGTGACTTGCCCAAGGTCACCCAGCAAACAGGCGGGAGAGCCGGGATTAGAACCGACGTCCTTCTGACTCCCAGGCCCGGGCTCTCTCCGCTAGGCCCCGCTGCTTCTGTTCTTCCTCTACTGGATTGCCACCCTGCCTCCCCGGGTCCTGTGTGGGATTTCCTCCACCTCCCCAAGACTTAATAATAATGTTGGTATTTTTTAAGCACTTACTATGTGCCGAGCACTGTTCTAAGCACTGGGGTAGACACAGGGGGATCAGGTTGTCCCACGTGGGACAGTCTTAATCCCCATTTTACAGATGAGGTCACTGAGGCCCAGAGAAGTGAAGTGACTCGCCCACAGTCACACAGCTGACAAGTGGCAGAGCTGGAATTTGAACTCATGATCTCTGACTCCAAAACCCACGGTCTTTCCACTGAGCCATGCTGCTTCTCTAATTCTGCCTCCCAACCCGCCTTCCGCCACCCCCGCGGAACAAAGGAAAGGAGCCGCAGCCTGGCACCGTCAGCGCACGACCTCGGGGGAAACTGGGCCGGCTGCTGCTGGAGCCGTGGCCACCTTTGTGATTGTAGACTCTAAACCACTAGGAGCCTGAACTTCTTCCCCTCCTGCCACAGTATTCATTCATTCAATTCTATTTACTGAGCGCTTACTGTGTGCAGAACACTGTACTAAGCACTTGGGAGAGTATAATACAACAGTAAACAGACACAGTCCCGTCCCACAACGAGCGTACAGTCTGGGGGGCGGGCATGTTGATCTTCACTTTTGTCTCTGTGTTTTCTTCATGTTTCTGTTTCACCTGCCTATAATAATAATAATGTTGGTATTTATTAAGCGCTTACTATGTGCAAACCACTGGGGTAGATACAGGGTCATCAGGTCGTCCCACATGAGGCTCACAGTTAATCCCCATTTTACAGATGAGGTCACTGAGGCCCAGAGAAGTGAAGTGACTTGCCCACGGTCACACGGCTGACAAGTGGCAGAGCCGGGAGTCGAACCCGTGACCTCTGACTCCCAAGCCCGGGCTCTTTCCACGGAGCCATGCTGCTTCCCCAAGCTGCCTATGTGCCCAAGCTTCCACATGCTGCCTGTGTGTCTGTGGCCCAGCCCCACTCCCTCTATGTATTATTATTCATTCATTCATTCATTCAATCGTATTTACTGAGCACTTACTGGGTGCAAAGCACGGGACTAAGCGCCTGAGAGAGTACAATATAGTGATAATGATAATAATTTTGGTATCTGTTAAGTGCTTACTATGTGGCAGGCACTCTACTAAGCGCTGGGATGGACACAAGCAAATGGGGTTGGATACAGTCCCTGTCCCACATGGGGCTCACAATCTCAATCCCCATTTTGCAGATGAGGGAACCGAGGCCCAGAGAAGTGAAGCGTCTCATCCGAAGTCACACAGCAGACGAGTGGCGGAGCCGGGATTAGCACCCATGACCTTCCGACTCCCAGGCCCTTGCTCTATCCACTACGCCGTGCTGCTTCTCTAGTTCTATATAGCTATATACAGTTCTATATTAGGAAAGCAGCGTGGCTCGGTGGAAAGAGCCCGGGCTTGGGAGTCAGAGGTCATGGGTTCGAATCCCAGCTCCGCCACTTGTCAGCTGTGTGACTGCAGGCAAGCCACTTCACTTCTCTGTGCCTATTACCTCATCTGTAAAATGGGGATGAAGACTGTGAGCCTCATGTGGGACAACCTGATTACCCTGTATACCTCAGCGCTTAGAACAGTGCTCTGTGCATAGTAAGCGCTTAATAAATACCAACCTTATTATTATTAGATGGTGAACCCCCCCAGCCCCTATGAGACAGGGACCATGTGTCTAATTTCCATTTCAACAAAGTGTAGTGTTCTGTGTGCAGTAACTGCTCAGTGAATATCATTATTGTGCCTGCTTTACTATTAATCTCAAATCCCGCTCTGTGTCTCCACCGCCTCCCCCCCCGACAGCTCTACACCAACTCCGGTGGCTCACGGCGATTAAGAGATAAATGTCTGAAAATAATGCTGAGAAATAGCCCCATCACTAATTAATACATATGGCATCATGAGATTATCTCCAAATGTCATAATGTGGCAATTTAAGAGATTTGGCAGGCACGGCCAAGCTATCCTTCCTCAACTGTAATGGTGGCATTTATTGAGTGCCTATTTATCGAGGGCTGTACTGAGCGTTTGCGAAGATGTAGCAGAACCACGAGATGTATACCAACAGGGGAGAATTTCCCTTTTCCACCTCCTTCTTCAGCAGCTTGGTCTTTTCCATAAAACCACTGCCTAAATCCTGTAAACTCATCGAGGGCAGGGAACGTGTCTGCCAAGTCTGTTATATTGTCCCTTCCCTAGGGTTAGGTACAGTGCTCTGTACACAGTAAGCGCTCAATAAATACCACGGGTTGATTGATCTGTGGATTCAAGGATCCCCCTTCCCTCAGCCCCGTCCGCTGCTGCTCGGCACGATCAAGGCTTTGCTGAACTTCTGCATTTGATTTTCGTTCTCCCACACCCATTTCTCAGTTTTTATCCCTAGCTCCACCCAAGTTATTCTCATCCCAAATCTCTTGCACCAACTCAGAAGCCTTTAATTGTTGCCTTCAAATTGGGCCTCTAATCACGATAATAATGATGATGGCGTTGGTTAAGCACTTACTAATAATAATAATGGTATTTCTTAAGCACTCACTATGTGCCAGGTACTGTACTTAGCCTTGAGGTGGATACAAGCAAATTCGGTTAGACGCAGTCCCCGGCCCACATGGAGCTCAAAGTCTCGATCCCAGTTTCAGAGATGAGGGAACTGAAGCACAGAGGAAGTGAAGTGACTTGCCCAGGATCACACAGCAGAGAAGTGGAGGAGCCGGGAGTGAAATCCACAACCTTCTGAATCCCAGGCCCGGGCTCTATCCACTACAGCATGCTGCTTGCTAAACGTGTCAAAAACTGTTCTAACCACTGGAGTAGATAGAAGATAATAAAGATGGTATTTGTAAATCGCTGGGGGAGATACAAAATAAACAGGTTGTCCCACATGGGTCTCACAGTCTTCATCCCCATTTGACAGATGAGATCACTGAGGCACAGAGAAATTAAGTGACCTGACCAAGATCACCCAGTAGACAAGTGGCAGAGCCAGGATCAGAACCCATGACCTCTCACTCCCAAACTCGGGGTCTTTCCACTGAGCCATGCCAGGTCTCATACAGTCCCTGTCCTACATGGGGTTCACAGTCTAAGTAGGAGCTAGTAGGATTGAATCCCCATTTTACAGATGAGAAAACTGAATCACAGAGAAATTAAACAACAGATCATATTTACTGAGTCTTTACTGTATGCGGGACACTGTACTGAGCGTTTGGGAGAGTTCAATATGACAACATAACGGCGTCGGTCGATACCGTCCCTGCCCACAGTGACCATACAGCCCTTGACTTGCCCCTGATAGCACAGCAAAAAAGTGGTGGAGACAGGATTAGAACCCAGGTCCCTTGACTTGCAGGCCCGTGCTCTTTCCACTAGCCCTTGCTGCTTTTTTGACCACCCTTCAGAGAGAAGAGTGGGGCTAGACAGGGGAAGGGCATTTGGTGACAAAGCAAACTGCTGATCTCTGAAGCACTAAATAATCAATCAGTCAATTATATTTATTGAGCTCCTTTGCTTGCAGAGCACTGTACTAAGCATCTGAGAGAGTAGGATGTAAGAGGATTGAGCTGCTAATCTTCTACAGATTTTGGAAAGCTGCGAACTTGGGGGAGAAGGTAGGGACAGGAAAGAGATTTCCTCATCAGAACATCATTCATTCATTCAATAGTATTTATTGAGCGCTTACTATGTGCAGAGCGCCGTACTAAGCGCTTGGAATGTACAATTCGGCAACAGATAGAGACAATCCCTGCCCATTGACTGGCTTACAGTCTAATTCACACCATCCATTTGTGTACCGCTCTATAATGACCCCATCCAGCCTTTACTGGAAGTCTACTGTGTACGTGACATAGTACTGGGAGCCTACTGGGTCCAGAGAACTGTACTGAACACCTAATCGGTGCAGAATTCTGTGCTGGATGCCCACCGTGTGTAGTGTTGTACTGAACACCTGTTTTGTGCGGAGTTCTGTACCACGTACTCGGAAGTGAATAACAAGAATAACTCCTCCCTGTGTGGCCTCTCTCCCTCCTAGCCATCAGCAACAAATTCATAGCTTTTTCTAATAGTGATAATAAGCATGGCAGTGTGGCTCAGTGGAAAGAGCCCGGGCTTGGGAGTCAGAGGTCATGGTTCGAATCCCTGTTCAGCCACTCGTCAGCCGTGTGACTGTGGGCAAGTCACTTAACTTCTCTGTGCCTCAGTTACCTCATCTGCAAAATGGGGATTACCTGTGAGCCCCAGGTGGGACAACCTGATTCCCCTGTGTCTATCCCCAGCGCTTAGAACAGTGCTCTGCACATAGTAAAGCGCTTAACAAATACCAACATTATTATTTGTTAAGCATTTACTATGGGGCTGAGCACTGTAATAACTGCTGGAGTAGATTCAAGGAAATCAGGTCAAACACGGTCCCTTTCCCACATGGGAGTCACAGTCTAAGTGACACGCTAATCTGCTGCGTGATCTTGGGCAAGTCCCTTCACTTCTCTCTGCCTGTTACCTCATCTGTAAAACGGGGAATAAAACTGTGAGCCGCATGTGGGACATGGATTGTGTTCCATCTTATTAGATTTGATCTACCCCAGCGCTTAGGCCTGGCACATACCAAGCACTTAGCAAATATCATAATAAAAGAAAAAAATAGGAGGGAGAACAGGTGACTAAACTGAGGCGCAGAGAATCGAAGTGACTTGCCCAAGTGAAATGATCCTGGATTTGTACCCAGATCCTCTGATTCCCAGGCCTGTGCTCTTTCCACTAGCTCCGGCTGTTGGAAGACCCTCTTTTATGGATTCTTAGTCCAAACCCAACCAGGAGCCATTGACTGCATCTGTTTATTGTTATACTGCACTCTCCCAAGTGCTCAGTATAGTGCTTTGCACACAACAATAATAATAATAATAGTAATAATGTTGGTATTTGTTAAGCGCTTACTATGTGCCGAGCACCGTTCTAAGCGCTGGGGTAGATACAGGGCCATCAGGTTATCCCACGTGAGGCTCACAGTTAATCCCCATTTTACAGATGAGGTAACTGAGGCACAGAGAAGTTAAGTGTCTTGCCCTCAGTCACACAGCTGACAAGTGGCAGAGCTGGGATTCGAACTCATGACCTCTGACTCCCAAGCGCGTGCTCTTTTCCACTGAGCCACGCTGCTTCTCTTCACAATAAGCGCTCGACAAGTATGACTGAATGAGCGAATGACTGACCGACTCGAGGAAGAGGTTCATTCACTCGATTGCATCGATCGAGCCCTTACTGCGTGCAGAGCACTGTAATAAGCGCTTAGAAAGTACAATTCGGCAATAAATAGAGACAATCCCTACTCAACAACGGGCTCACAGTCTAGAAGGTTCAAATGGTGTGTCTTTTGGGATTTGCCATGAGCCAATTTGACTTCCAAAGAGCCAAAATGGACTCACAGTCCCCAATTTTCCAAGCAAGCCCGGCACCTTCCAAAGCTTTATATTTATAACTTGGCATGGAGAGGGGTGGGGAGGGGGGCCTGGTGTCAGCAAAATTGAAGAAATTTGCTAGTCAAAGATCTCCAAGATGCTGAACTGTTCAATGTCCCTGGCAATGGGCAAAGTTAATGGTCTCTATTGGACATCAAAGCCCACACTTCCTGACTAGATTGTCCCCTGTGCGGTGTGGTCATCAGTCGAGGAGATTCTCGTTCTAATGAAGTTCTTGTTTTAATGAACCCAGGGGAGTTGAGAAACGTGTTTCTTTCTTTAAGAGTTCTCGCGGCCGAAACGGATCCTGTCTACGTGGGCTCGTGAATAATAACTGCGGTATTTGTTAAGCACTTACTATGTGCCGAGGACTGTACTAAGCACTGGGGTAGATACAAGATAATCGGGTGGACCACAGTCCCTGCCCCACATGGGGTTTAGAGTCTTAATCTCCCTTGTATTTATTCAATTCATTCAATCGCGTTGATTGAGCGCTTACTGTGTGCAAACCACTGCACTCAGAGGTTGAGGAGAGTACACAAGATAACAATAAACAGACCTATTCCCTGCCCACCAAGAGTGTTACAGATGTGGAAACTGAGGCACAGAGAAGTTAAATGACTTGCCCACGGTCATACAGCAGGCACACGACGGAGTGAGGATTAGAACCCAGAACCTCTGGCTCCCAGGCCAGTGCTCTTTCCACTAGGCAACGCTGCTTCTACATACACACACACACACGCACCCCCAAAAAAACCTCACAGACATACCTCATCACTTCCAGGTTGCCTCTGCTTTCCTTCCATCTTCTGATGTCGTTTAAGGAAGCAGCACGGCTCAGTGGCTACAGCACATGCCGGGGAGTCAGAAAGACCCGGGTTTTAATCCCGGCTCCACCACAAGCCTGCTGTGTGACCTTGGGTAAGTCACTTCACTCCTCAGTTACCTCATCTGCAAAATAGGGATTAAGAGTGTGAGCCCCTTGTGGGACAGGGACTGTGTCCAACCTGATTAAGTGGTATCTACTCCAGGGCTGAGAACAGCGCTTGGGACACATTATGTACTTAATATCAATTATCATTATTAATATTATGTGGCATTGGTCCCTCTGCCCTTCATTTTGGAGATTAGGGGAAATGCTGGCATAGGGCAGTAGAACCCTACACAGACCAAGGTCCTGGTCAGTCTTGGTCAGGGACCAAGGTAGGTGTGAGCCCCCACACCTCAGGCTGGATCTGAGCCAATAATAAATGTGGTAGAAATAATAATAATAATAGTTATGGTACTTGTTAAGCACTTACTACCTGCCAAACGCTGTTCTAAGCGCTAGGATACGCACAAGTCGATCAGGTTGAACACAGTCCCTGTCCCACATGGGGCTCACAGTCTTAATCCCCATTTTATAGATGAGATCGCTGAGGCCCAGAGAAGTGAAGTGACTTGTCCAAGGTCACACAGCAGGCATGAGGCAGAGCCGGGATGAGAACCCAGGTCCTTCTGACTTCCACGCTTAGTACTGAGGTTGATACAATGCAATCGAATCAGGCAGAGTCCCTGGCCCACATGATTTATTTATTTCTAGTAATGTCTGCCAAAAAAACCTCACAGACATGCCCCTCTAGACTGTAAGCTTGTTGTGGGCATGGAATGTGTCTGTTTATTGTTATACTGTACTCTCCCAAGTGCTTAGTACAGTGTTCCACACACAGTAAGTGCTCGATAAATACAATTGAATGAATGAGTGAATGGATGAACGTAAGGGCTCACCATCTTAGGAGAAGGGAGAACCTGCATTTAGTCTCCATTTTACAGATGAGGAAACAAAGGCCCAGAGAAGTTGAGTGATTTGCCCACGGTCACACAGCAAACAAGTATTAGAGCCAGGATTGGAACCCTGTTCCCAGACCCTTGTTCTTTCTACTAGGCCACGCTGATTCTCTGAGATCTAGAATAGGTTGCCTTGGTCTAGAATTCTGAGGTGTTCAGGGCTCTACCAAATTGGGCTCTGTGAAGAGGAACTAAAGATCCCCCCAACCTAGGGAAGCCACATGCCAGAGAAGCGACATGGCCCAGTGGAAAGACCCCAGGCCTGGGTGTCGGAGGACCCGGGTTCTAATCCTGTTCTGCCAATTTCTAGCTATGTGTACTAAACCAAGTCACTTCACTTCTCTGTGCCTCAGATTCCTCAACCGTAAAATGGAAATTAAATGCCTATCCTCCGTCCTACTTAGATTGTCAGCCCTATGTGGGACCCGATTAGTTTGGATCTACCCCAGAGCTTAGAATTTCTTAATACAGTGCTTAAGCATCTTACCGCACTCAATAACTATGATTGAATGAACAGTGCTTGACCCATAGTAAGTGCTTTAAAAATACCCCAAAAAAGAGTATAGAGTAGGATGAAATCATTCAATATATGAATAATCATATCACAAATGTGCAAATAAATAAAAACATGATCAATAAATATACCTATGAAGATATGTTTAACATAGAAATAAGGTAGATGTGACTTGATCAGCACGTCTGTCTGATTCAAACAGCACCCGTAGATATCTTGTCTACTGGATGACTTTGGGAAAGTCACTTCACTTCTCTTTGCCTCAGGTACTTCATCGTCATTCGATCATACTTACTGAGCACTTACCGTGTGCAGAGCACTGTACTAGGCCCTCGGGAGAGTACAATACAACAATAAGCAGACACATTCCCTGTCCACAATGAACTTACAGTCTAGAGGGGAGACGGACCTTAACAGAAATCAACAAATACATTGCAGATAATCATTCATTCATTCAATCGTATTTATTGAGCACTTAGTGTGTGCAGAGCGCTCTACTAAGCATTTGGGAAAGTACAATACAACAATAATCAGATACATTCCCTGCCTACAAGGAGCTCACAGTCTAGAGGAGGGGAGCAGACATGAATACAAATAAATAAAATGAGAGATATGTTCATAAGTGCTGTGGGGCTGGGAGGGGGGAAGAGCAAAGGGAACAGGTCAGAGTGACGCCGAAGGGAGTGGGAGAAGATGAAAGGTGGGGTTTAGTCTGGGAAGGCCTCTTGGAGGAGAAGAGCCCTCAATAAGGCTTTGAAGTAGGGGAGAGTCTTTGTCAGATTAGAAGAGGAGGTGGGCCAGCGGTCGGAGGTGAGACAGGAGAGATGGAGGCACAGTGAGAAACTTAACACTAAAGGAACGAAATGTTTGGGCTGGGCTGTAGAAGGAGAGAAGCGCGGTGAGGTAAGAGGGGGTAAGATACATCAGTGCTGTGGGGCTGGGAGGGGGATGAATCAAGGGAGCAAGTCAGAGCAAGGCAGAAGGAAGTGGGAGATTAGGAAATGAGGGCTTACTCGGGGAAGGCTTCTTGAAGGAGGTGGGCCTTCAATAAGGCTTTAAGGGAGGAGGGCGGGGGGTGAGTTGTGGTCATTCGGATATGAGGAGGGCGGGCATTCCAGGCTAGAGGCAGGACTTGGGTAAGGTGTCGGCAGTGAGATAGGAGGGATCGAGACACAGTGAGAAGGTTAGCATTAGAAGAGTGAAGAGTGTGGGCCTGGTTGTAGTAGGACGGTAGGGAAGTGAGGTAACCCGCTCTTGACCCCACTTCCCCCTCCAGTTATCGCCCTATCTCCCTACTACCCTTCTTTTCCAAAATCCTAGAACGAGTCGTCTACAGTCGATGCTTAGAATTCCTTAACTCCCATTCTCTCCTAGACCCCCTCCGATCTGGCTTCCGTCCCCTCCACTCTACCGAGACCGCTCTCTCTAAGGTCACCCGTGACCTCCTTCTTGCCAAATCCGATGGCTCCTACTCCATTCCGATCCTCCTCGATCTCTCTGCTGCCTTTGACACTGTCGACCGTCCCCTCCTCCTCCATACCTTATCTCACCTCGGCTTCACGGACTCTGTCCTCTCCCGGTTCTCCTCTCACCTCTCTGGCCGGTCATTCTCGGTATCCTTCGCCGGAGCCTCCTCCCCCTCCCATCCTTTAACCGTTGGAGTTCCTCAAGGGTCAGTTCTCGGCCCTCTTCCGTTCCCCATCTACACTCACTCCCTCGGTGAACTCATCCGCTCTCACGGCTTCGACTACCATCTCTACGCAGATGACATGCAGATCTACATCTCCGCCCCTGTCCTCTCCCCCTCCCTTCGGGCTCGCATCTCCTCCCGCCTCCGGGACGTCTCCACCTGGATGTCGGCCCGCCACCTAAAACTCAACGTGAGCGAGACTGAGCTCCTCATCTTCCCTCCCAAACCCGGTCCTCTCCCAGACTCCTCCATCACCGTCAATGGCACGACCATCCTTCCCGTCTCTCGGGCCCGCGATCTCGGTGTCATCCTCGACTCGTCCCTCTCGTTCACCCCACATGTCCTATCCGTTACCGAGACCCGCCGGTTTCACCTCTACAATATCGCCAAGATCCGCCCTTTCCTCTCCACCCAGACGGCTACCTTACTGTTACGGCCTCTCGTTATATCCCGGCTAGACTACTGTGTCAGCCTTCTCTCGGACCTCCCTTCCTCCTCTCTCGCCCCGCTCCGGTCTATTCTTCACTCCGCTGCCCGGCTCATCTTCCCGCGGAAACGATCTGGGCATGTTACTCCCCTTCTTAAGCAACTCCAGTGGTTGCCCGTCGACCTCCGCCCCAAACAAAAACTCCTCACTCTAGGCTTCGAGGCTCTCCATCACCTTGCCCCTTCCTACCTCTCCTCCCTTCTCTCTTTCTACCGCCCACCCCGCACGCTCCGCTCCTCCGCCGCCCGCCTCCTCGCCGTCCCCCGGTCTCGCCCGTCCCGCCGTCGACCCCCGGGTCGCGTCCTCCCGCGGTCCCGGAACGCCCTCCCTCCTCACCTCCGCCAAACCGATTCTCTTTCCCTCTTCAAAACCCTACTTAAAACTCACCTCCTCCAAGAGGCCTTCCCAGACCGAGCTCCTCTTCTCCCTCTACTCCCTCTGCCATCCCCCCTTTACCTCTCCGCAGCTAAACCCTCTTTTTCCCCTTTTCCCTCTGCTCCTCCACCTCTCCCTTCCCATCCCCACGGCACCGTACTCGTCCGCTCGACTGTATATATTTTCGTTACCCTATTTATTTTGTTAATGAATTGTACATCGCCTCGATTCTATTCAGTTGCCATCGGTTTTTACGAGACGTTCTTCCCCTCGACTCTATTTATCGCCATCGTTCTCGTCTGTCCATCTCCCCCGATTAGACCGTGAGCCCGTCAGACGGCAGGGACCGTCTCTATCTGTTGCCGACTTGTTCGTCCCAAGCGCTTAGTACAGTGCTCTGCACATAGTAAGCGCTCAATAAATACTATTGAATGAATGAATGAATGAATGAAAGGGGATTGAGTGCTTTGAAGTCAATGGTGAGGAGTTTTTGTTTGATGAGGAGGTGGATGGGCAGTACAGTGCTCAGCACATAGTAAGCGCTCAATAAATACTATTGAATGAATGAATGAACCCTGGAGTTTCTTGAGTAGTGGTGAACCATGTCCTGAACATTTTTCTAGAAATATGATCTGGGCAGCAGAGTGAAGTATGGACTGGAGTCGGGGGAGGGAGGAGGCTGGGAGTTCACTGAGGATACAGCATTCGAGGCAGGATAGGGTAAGTGCTTGGATTAATGAGGTAGCCGTTCGGACGAAGCAGAAAGAATGGATCGAATATGTGGGATGAATGAGAGAGAGGAGTTAATGATAACAGTAAGGTTATGGGAAGGTTATGGGTTTGCAAGACAGGAAGGATAGTGGTGCTGTCTACGGTGATGTGAGAGTCATGGGGAGGACAGAGTTTGGGTGGGAAAGAGTAGGAGTTCAGTTTTGGACAAGTTAAATTTGAGGTGAGGGGTGGACATCCAAGTAGAGAGGTCTTGAAGGCAGGAGGAAATGTGAGACTGCAGAGAGTTAGAGAGATCGGGGCTGGAGGAGTCGTTTGGGGTATCATCCGCATAGAGGTTGTAGTTGAAGCCATGAGAGCGAATGAGTTCTCCGAGGGAGTGGGTGTAGATGGAGAATGGAAGGGGACCCAGAACTGAACCTTGAGGAACCTCCTCAGTTAGGGGGTGGGAGCCAGAGAAGGAGCCTGCGAAAGAGACCGAGAACGAGCAGCCAGAGACATGAGGAGAATCAGCAGAGGACAGTGTCAGTGAAACTGAGGTTGGATAATGTTTCCAGGAGAAGGGGATGGTGCAGTGTCAGAGATCGAGGAAGATCAGGATGGAGTAGAGGCCGTTGGATTTGGCAAAAAGGAGATCATTGGTTACCTTCGAGAGAGGGGTTTCTGTGGAGCGAAGGGGACGGAAGCCATATTAGAGAGGGTCGAGGAGAGAATTGGAGGAGAGGAATTTGAGACTGTGGGTGTAGAAAACTCACTCAAGGAGTTTGGAGAGGAATGGTAGGAGGGAGACGGGATGACAACTGGAAGGAGCTGTGGGGTCAACGTAAGGGTTTTTTAGGATAGAGGAGACGTGGGCATGTTTGAAAGCAGTGGGGAAGAAGCCAACGGACAGTGAACATGTGAAGATGGCCGTTAGGGAGGGAAGAAAGGAAGGCCAAGTGTTTTGATAAGTTGCGAGTGAATGGGTCGGAAGTGCAGGTGGAGGGCTTGGATTTTGAGATAAGGCAGGACATCTCCTCTAGAGGTACTGCCGGGAAACATGGGAGAGTTGAAGAAGGTAAGGGGGGGCAGGGGAGATTTTAGGGAGCTCCCACCTGATAGTGTCAATTTTCTTAATGAAGTAGGTGGCCAGGCCATTGGGGGCAAGGGGTGAGGGAAGCAGGGGGACAGGGGATTTGGGGAGGGGGTTAAATATCTGGAACAACTGGTGAGGGTGATGGGCATGGATGTCAATAAGGGTGGAGAAATAATTTTGCCGGGCAGAGAATAGGGCAGAGCTAAAGCACGCAAGGATAAACTTCAAGTGGATGAAGTCAGCATGATATCCAGATTTCCACCAGTAGTATTGTGCGGCTCGTTGGCGAGAGCGACTAGGCTGATTGTGAAGGTGATCCAGCGCTGTGGATAGGTGGTATGAGATCAACGAAGGGATAGCGTAGTGAGGGAGTCGAGTCGGTAGAGAGAATGGTGTTGAGAGCATCAGCGTGGTCATCTGGGGAAGTAGTTAATAATAATAATAATTATGGTATTTGTTAAGCGCTTACTATGTGCAAAGCACTGTTCTAAGCGCTGGAGTAGATACAGGTAATCAGATTGTCCCACGTGAGGCTCACAGTCTTAATCCCCATTTTACAGATGCGGGAACTGAGGCCCAGAGAAGTGAAGTGACTTGTCACACAGCTGACAAGTGGCAGAGCCGGGATTCGAACCCCTGACCCTTGACTCCCAAGCCCGGGCTCTTTTCCACTGAGCCACGCTGCTTCTCATTGGGATAAGGAGGTCAAGTGGAGGGTGAGGAGTTGAGAAAATTGGATCAAAAAATCGGAGGTCTCTGTAGAGGAACAGTACACATTCGTGGGAAGGAGGTGTGTGGGAGAAAAGGCACGTGAGGAGGCTGGGGTGAGATAGAGGAATATCAGAGTGGTGAGGGTAGAGATTGTGCAGTGGCTAGAGATGACGAGATCGAGTGTGTCCACGTTGGTGAGAGGGTGAGGTGTGCGGGAGCAGGAGGTCAGTGGAGTTGAGGAATGATAGAAGGTGGGAAGCAGAAGGGTCATTAGGAACATCTACATGGATCTTGAAGTTCCCAAGGATCACTGTAAAATGGGGATTAAGAGTGTAAACTCCATGTGGGTCATGGACTGTGTCCAACCTGACTAGCTTGTATCTGCCCCAGTGCTTAGTACAGTTCCTGGCCCAAAGTAAGTTCTTAATAAATATCATTAAAAAAAAATCAATCCATCAGTGGTATTTATTGAGTACATACGGTGTGCAGAACACATTATGAAGACTAGCAGTTGTGTTAATTGAAGCAGGCCCTTCCTGTAGTATTACCGTCAAACCCCAAAGGATAGTTAAATATAAGTAAGCTCAAACACTTCAGTACTGCTTACTGCAAAGTGCCAGTTTTATTCTATCAATCAGTCTTATTTATTAACGCTTATTGTACTAAGTGCTTGGGACAGTGCAGTATAACAGAATTGGTTAGACACATTCCCTACCCCAGTAAGCTTATACGATCTCATGATAAGACTCTGCAAACTTTTCACATTTCTGCCCTACCTGCTAGATATTAACCACCCCTTGTTTATTTGAGGTTATTTGATATTACCCTTCTATGTCCAGAGTAGGTCGTATTTTTAAATTTGGGTTGCTAGATAGCCCATGTACGAGAAGCTCCGTTGAAAGCCTCCTTGCCAGATGAAGCCAATTTTAAGCAGGTTACCTGGAGTAAGTGTGTAGGAATATCCCGGTAGAAAGGATTTCCAACATCTGTAAATAAAGGAGATCACTTTCTCCCTAAGGTCTGCCAATTTTATTTTGGCGACAAGAAGTTCAAAAGAAGCAACAAGGGGTAGTTACGAACGGTGTCTGGTGCCTTGGTTGAATTATGCCTTGGTTAATTGCGTTCTGCTTGCTGAAACCTGAAAACTCAAAATCATAAGCGTCATTGTTCATCTGAGTTCAGCGGCCAGTTGGGGGGTGGGGGACTGACTCAGATGTCATGTAACTATGCCCGACTCATCTTCTTTACAATGAAATATTTTCACATTTTTTAATTTTATAGAAGAAAGGACATGTTCGACAATACAGAAACCTTTGGATGATTAATGAATCAGCTATGATTTTACCATAGGATGGGAGACGGGTAAAATTCCCCATTAAATATTAAGACTTATTCGGGTGTGGTAAAGTAAAATTTTCTCCTTTGACTACTTCACTTGAAAATCAAGCCAAATCTAATTGTAGCGCAATTTCGAAGGTAAAATGGGGTTGAAGATACGACTCGACTCTGATGGTAAAGATTATGCATTTCTGGGTAACTCTTCCAGCTATTATTTGGGACTTTTTAAAAAGATCTCATTGTTTAAACATAGATTTCAGTCATCCCTCACTCGCTGATGCAAGACAGTTATCGGTGTGTGGTAAATATGGAAGAATCTGCAGAAGCGCTTGGATCTGGTGACCTTTGGACATTTGATATTCACCCCACCCTCAGCCCCACAGCACTTGTGTACATATCTATTAATTAATTAATTATCTTAAACTATTTATTTAAATTAATGTCTCAGCCTCCCCTTCTGGACTGTAAACTCGTAGTAGATGGGGAACGGGTCTACCAACTCCGCTCTATTTTACTCCCTCAAGCGCTTAGTACAGTTCTCTGCACACAGCATGTGCTCCATAAATGCCATTGATGATGATGATGATGATGATGAAGCAGGATGGAAATGTGATATTTAGCTTAGAAATGAAGCATACAGACATGTACACATCATCCTGCACATCCATTGTTGTTGTCTTATGCTGTCGGGTTATTATCAACCCATAGCGACGCCACGGTCGCATCTCTCCCAGAACTCCCCTCCTCCATCTGCAACCATTCCGGTAGTGGATCCGGAGAGTTTTCTTGGTCAAAATCCGGAAGCAGTTGACCATTGTCTCCGGCGCAGAAACCTGAGTCTCCCCCCTCGACTCCCTCCCGCGCCGCCGCTGCCCAGCACGGGTGAGCTTTGACAGGTATCGGATTGCCGGCCGCTCACTAGCCCCTGGCCAAGCTAGGAATGGACCGGACAGGCCTCTGCTTGACTCTCCCTCCCGTAGCCGAGACTGGTAGAGGACTGGAAACTCTCCAGCTGCCACCCTGAGAGGTATCCACATTCACAGGAAACCCAAATACAAATAGTGTTCGCACATCAGAAATTAATAGCACCGTATAGCAATCGACCCATGCCATTTCTGAGCACTTACTGTGTGGAGAACACTGAGCTAAGTTCCTCTGAGGATACAAAACCATAGAGTTGGTAGATATGAAACCGCCCCTCAAGCAGCTTACAATCTAGTGGGGAACTTAGCTGAACAAAATCAGATACCGTTCAACCGTGCCCCACAATCCTAATCTTGTTCGACTGTATTTATCGACTGCTTACTGCGTGCAGAGCACTGCACTACGCACTTGGGAGAATACGATACAACAATAAGCAGACACATTACCTACCCACACGAACTTAGACTCCGGTGGGGGAGACAGAAATGAATAGAAATCAATAAATAAATTGCAGATATTCATTCATTCACTCACTCATTCGATCATATTTATTGAGCATTTACTGTGTGCAGAGCACTGTGCTAAGCACTTTGAAGAGTACAATATGACAATAAACAGACACATTCCCTGACCACCATGAGCTTACAGTCCAGAGGAATAATTGTGGTATTTGTTAATGATGATTGTGGTATTTGTTAAGCACTTACTATTTGCCTGGCACTGTACTAATCACTGGGGTGGATACCAGCAAATGGGGTTGGACACAGTCTCTGTCCCAGGTGAGGCTCACAGTCTCAGTCCCCATTTTTCAGATGAGGGAACCGAGGCACAGAGAAGTGAAGTGACTTTCTCAAGGTCACACAGCAGACTTGTGGTGGAGCCAGGATTGGAACCCATGACCTTCTAACTCCCAGCCCCATGATCTCTCCACTATGCCATGTGTTACAGTCCTGGGGCTTCCTAAATAAAAACACCCCCACAACAAGGGATATTATTCCCAACTTCATTTTCTAGTGGAATGTTCCATTTTGACTATAATTCTTTTCCAGCTATCCTAATAATAATGTTGGTATTTGTTAAGCACTTATTATGTGCAGAGCACTGTTCTAAGCGCTGGGGTAGATACGGGGTAATCAGGTTGTCCCTCGTGAGGCTCACAGTCTTAATCCCCATTTTACAGATGAGGTAACTGAGGCACAGAGAAATTAAGTGACTTGCCCACAGTCACACAGCTGACAAGTGGCAGAGCGGGAGTCGAACTCATGACCTCTGACTCCGAAGCCCAGGCTCTTTCCACTGAACCTTGCTGCGTTGGTCATCACGGGGCTGTGAAGTTACATTTCTCCACCAGAAAAGCACACACCAGGAAGTATTGCACCTCCTGACAATTATGATAATTCTGGTTTTTATTAAGTGCTTATTAGGTGACAAGCACTATACTAAGCACTCGGGAAGGTACACGATCAACAGATCAGATATTGTCCCTGTACTACCTGAGGCTCACAGTCTAAGTAGGAGTCAGTCAGTCAATCGTATTTATTGAGTGCTTACCGTGTGCAGAGCACTGTACTAAACACGTGGGAGAGAGCGCTATAACAGTATAACAAACATATTCCCTACCACACTGAGCATACAGTCTAGAGAGGGAGGGAGAAGAGGTATTGAATCCCTATTATACAGACCTCTAGAATAAGCTTGTGTCTAAACTGGAAGCTCAATGTGGGCAGGAAGTGTGCCTGCTTTCATATTGTAACTCTCTCAACTGCTTAGTGTAGTGCTCTGCACAAAGTAATGCGCTCCTTAAATAGGTACTAGAAGTGGAGTAGCCTGTCCTCTGGGGCTAAGTAGTCGATCGAGGCATGTGTGGTTAATCCTGTTCTAACCCAGCCCAAAACGCCAGGGTTTTGGCACATTTAAGAAGCTAAAATCGAACCTCTTGGGACAATCGTCGCTGAGCACGGGGGAGGTAAATGGATTGCCTCGGTGCACACTGTGGAAATTCTTGCCCGAAAGTAAGTGAATACGATCGAATGAATGAGGAAACCGAGGCCCAGAGAAGTGAAATGACTTGCCATAGATCACACGGACATCAGGATTAGAACCCAGATTCTCTGACTCCAAGACCCAAACTCTTCCCACTAGGCCACTTTGCTTCTTCTTACCTCTTAGTAGTCTTTCCCAGGCCCCCTGCCATTGCTTCATCATTGAGATCGATAGAAAAGATTTCCAATTTTTCCACTCGGGTTTCCATGACCCTTCTCTTCCCATCTTGTTTCCATCTCAAAGCCCAAAGTGGTAGGAAACAGTGGTAGAGAAGGGAGGGCAGATCAATGGGCAATCAAGTAGGCTACCGGGGGCACCTAGAAGGAAGATCATTCCAGGGATTTGCTGATTTAACCCCCTGAGTTCAGCCTTCTATGTCTGTGACACCTAAATTTACTAGATCCCAAGACTCCTACTGTTAAAATGAAAGGGAGATTGAAACTCCAGGGATTATTAGATGGCAGACTTTGATTATTTTCAATTTTCAAAGTGCTGTGCTGTTTGTACATAGTAATGTCTTGCAAAGCATACAACACTGAAACATATTGCAAGTAAGCCCGTCGATTAGACTGTAAGCCCGTCGATTAGACCGTAAGCCCGTCAAAGGGCAGGGACTGTATCTGTTGCCGACTTTTTCATTCCAAGCGCTTAGTACAGTGCTCTGCACATAGTAAGCGCTCGATAAATACTATTGAATGAATGAAATAGAGAATATGAGCAGAACATTGGGGTATTTTTCTCTAGAAAAAGAATAGCTTAATATGGCTTTTTTCCACATTCTTTCAAGCCTGAGAGCCCATCCTCACCTACCATGTGTTTCCAGAGTGCTGGAGTTGTTCTAAAGAAGGTGAGGAGGGAATATAAAGGGGGGGAGTCCATCTTGGAGTAACTATCCCTTGGGATTTCTGTGTCTTTTCCTGAATGTAATCATGGCATTACTCTACTATTTCTACTCTATCATTTCCCCTCTCCCTAATCTACTTTAATGTCCCTCTCTCCCCAAAGACTGTAAACCCGTTGTGTGCAGGGAATGTGTCTGTTTATTATTATATCGCACTCTGCCAAGCGCTTAGTACAGGGCTCTGCACTCAGTAAGCGCTCAATCAATACCACTGACCGTAAGCTCCTTGTGAGCAAGGATCACTTCTACCAACTCTGTGGCACTTCACTTTCCCAAGCGCTTAGTACAGTGTGCATAGTAAGCGCTCAATAAATACCATTGACTGATTGATTGTCAGTGCCTAAATTCTGTGAACATTTTTCACAGAGGATGTGCTGAATTTCACACAAACACACAAACACACGCACAGATACACGGAAACCACACGCTCCTTAAATAGGTACTAGAAGTGGAGTAGCCTGTCTTCTGGGGCTAAGTAGTTGATCCAGACACTAGTGGTTAATCCTGTTCTAACGCTGCCCAAAACGCCAGGGTTTTGGCCCATTTAAGAAGCGGAAATCAAAGCTCTTGGGAGAATCTTCACTGAGCACGGAGGAGGTAAATGGATTGCCTTGGTGCGCACTGTGGAAATTGTTGCCCGAAAATATCCATGAAAGATATCAACTCTATCAGAGGGATTTTCCTTCAAATTTCAGCACAATATTCTCTTGCGTTTATATTTTTCCCATTTGCATTGTCATCCCTCTGCTCCTCCTCCCCTCCCCATGGCCCCTACTCCCTCCCTCTGCTCTACCCCCTTCCCCTCCCCACGGCGCTTGTATATATTTGTACATATTTATTGCTCTGTTTATTTTATTAATGATGTGCATTTATCTATGGTTCTATTTATCTATTTTGATGGTAGTGATGCCTGTCTACTTGTACCTGTCTACTTGTTTTGTTTTGTTGTCTGTCTGTCTCCCCCCTTCTAGAATGTGAGCCCATTGTTGGGTAGGGATTGTCTCTATCTATTGCCAAATTGTACTTTCCAAGCGCTTAGTACAGTGGTGGGCACACAGTAAGCGCTCAATAAATACAAATGAATGAATGAGTGAATGAATGAAAGATCTGGGGAGAAGCAAGCCTGTGATTCACAATAGCAGTTGAGAAGGAGTTATGGCCTAGTCGAGAGAGCGCACAGGCCCGGGATAGTCAGAAGGACCCATGTTCTAATCTCAGCTCTGCCCCTTTTCTGCTGTGTGACCTTGGACAAGCCACTTCACTTCTCTGGGCCTCAGTTCCCTCATCTGTAAAACGGGGATGGAGACTGTGAGCCCTATGTGGGACAGGGATCGTGTACCTTGTATCTATCCCAGTGCCTGGCACAGAGTAAACCCTCAACAGAGACCACAGTTATTCTATTATCATACGTTCAGGACGTGTCAGCCTTGTCAAACGGTTGGGGGGAGCATCGTAGCCTAATATAACATTTGGCTTCCAAGTTTTGGGTTTGCAACAAGAGAATCAGCGGTCTGACTTGTCAAAGGCAAGCTTAGGCGCTAGAGTTCAGACATGAAGGGAGCCTCGTCGTGCCAGAAGGAATACAAGTGCCTCCTTTCAGGTTCTGAAGAAAATCATTAATTATGTCAGCAACTCCTGCGATAGATCTGTGGACACTTTGCACTACTTAGCAAATGAGCAGACCTTCCCGACGGCTTAGAAGTCTTGGGAGGGTCTTGGGAGTCTGAATTTATCCTACTTATACGGCTATTTCCTCTTAAATCCCCAAACTCTCCTCTGCACCTGTGACCCTTTCATCTTCCACATTGAGGTAGTGTGCTGGAGTCTGAGAAGGATGAGTGAGATGAATGCAGTCGGAATGCCCAGTTCGCCGGGCTTTTCGGGGCCAGAAAACATTCCCTGGTTCCACTTGACAATGAAACTCTTTTTAAAGCCCGGTTTTTGGAAGCGAATCAACCACAATAGCCCTCGCTCCGTTGCAGGTTATGATTGGCCCGTTTTAATAGCAATTTCACTGCTGTGGTGTGTACATGTTGCCCTTTAAGAACAATTTTGTAAATAATATGACCTGTATTTATAGGACGGGGCATGAAAATGTAAAATAAATAAAAGCCTCGTTGAAAGGCGGTTTTAACTGTTAATTATAACTTAAAATTTGCCAAGGTGCACTCAACATCTTAGGGGGAAGAAAATTTTAAAAAAGTGTAAAAGTTCACTGCAATTCTGTTCTGGTCAGTTTTAATTTTCTATGTTCAAAAACCCACTTAATTGAATTTTGTTGAACACTTATCATGTGCAAAGCACTATACTAAGTCCTTGGGAGAGTACAGTGTGATAGAGTGTGTGGACAAGGCCCCCTGCCCACAAATCTTACAGAGGGGGAGACAGACGGAAAAATAAAAGACAGCCCGGAAAAAGCAGAGCATAAGGATGTGTACATAACTGCTGAGGGGCTTGGAGTGGAATGAATATCAAAGTGCTGAAGGAATGCACAGCCAAGTTCATAGATGAGACAGAAGGAGGGTGAATAAGAGTGAGAAATGAACACCTAATGATAATAATAGCATTTATAAAGCACCTATTATAGGCTTACTATAAGCTTCCACTGCTTCTCTTCACCTCTAGCACTTAATGTATTTAATGCACTCTGCTCAACCCTTCTGTATAGTCAATTGTGCCATAAATTATTTATCCCAGCGACTCTATTTGTAAATATTTTATGGCTGTCTTTCCCATTAGAATGCAAGCTCCTCTGAGCAGGGAACTTATGCTTCTGTTGTTCTTTGCCAAGCACTTAATACAGTGTACTGTACCTAGGCGATGCTCAATAAAAACTACACTATCTAAACCTGTGTCCTTATGATCATCATCATCGATGGTATTTATCGAGTGCTTACCGTGTGCAGAATACTGTACTAAGTACTTGGGAGAGCATACAGTACCACGCAGTTGGTAAATTCCACCTCTGCCCACAATAAGCTTACAGTTTAGAGATGTTGTCAATATATTGATATTGGCATATCAATTAAAAATTCATTTTCTGACTTTTAATTTCCCATCAGTGGGAGATGGTGTTTCCCGAAACTATCCACTCCAAGGAAACGTAGGACGCGGCCATGGAAAAATGGCAGCAACCCCAGACATTAAGGGGAGAATAGGAGAAATGTTGAGAGCACTTCAATAAGGAGTCAGTTACTCTCTCCAGCCCCTCTCGGGGTCGCACCTGGAGAGTTTCCAGGACTCTACCAGTCTCGGCTATGGGAGGGAGAGTCAAGCAGAGGCCTGTCCGTTCCATTCCTAGCTCGGCCGGCGGCTAGCCCGTGGAAGGCCATCTGCTACTAGTCAAAACTCGCCCGTGTTGGGCAGCGGCGGCATAGGAGAGAGTCGAAGGCGGAGACTCGAGTTGACTGTGCGGAAGGAGGCAATGGTCAATCACTTCCAGATTTTGACCAAGAAAACTCTGTGGATCCACTACCGGAACGATTGCAGATGGAGAGCGGGGCTTTCTGGGAGAGATGTGTCCGTGGTGTCGCTGTGGGTCGGAAACAACTCGGCATAAGACAAGATTCTCTCCACCTTCGAAGCCTTATTAAAGGACATCTCCTCCCGGAAGCCTTCCCAGATTAAGCCCTCATTTCCTTTTCTCCCACTCTCTTCTGAATGGCCCTGACTTGCTCGTGGCTTAGCAGATAGAGCACAGGCCTGGGAGTTAAAAGGTTATGGGTTCTAATCCCAGTTCTGCCACATGTCTGCTGCGGGACCTTGGACAAGTCACTTCAATTCTCTGGGCCTCAGTTCCCTCATCTGTAAAATGGGGATTCAGACTGTGAGCCCCACGTGGGACAAACTAATAATCTCGTATCTACCCCAGAGCTTAGAACAGTGCTTGGCACATAGTCAGCACTTAACAAATACCGTAATTATTATTATTACCCCAGCACTTAGAATAGTGCTTGGCACAAAATAAGTGCTAAACAAGTACCGTTATTATCATCATCATTATTATTATTCACTGTCTCCCCTCCTGCACCAAAGAACATATCCGAAATTCATTTATTTATATTAATGTCTGTCTCCCTCTCTTGACTGTAAGCTCACTGTGGTCAGAGAATGTGTCTATAACATTGTTTTATTGCAATTTCCCAGTGCTCTGCACATCGTAAACACTCAGTAAATAAGATTGATTGACTGAGCATTCTCCTGAGTGGGACTGAAGTTCCTCCTTGGCAAAAATGTACTAAAAAAAGGTTGCGAAGAACCACAAATTTAGAAGCCAGAGTTAAAATATTTGAAGACGACGCTTTCACAGGCAGCTTGGAGATCCCATCAGCTCTTTGAGGGTCGGGCTTGTGAAAACAAAGGAAACCAGGCCACTAGGTTAAATAGTGAAGGGAAAGGGAACTCCTCAGAAGTGAAGTTTGAAAGGGAAAGAGGAGGCCCAAAAAAAGGGATTTGAGGGCTGGTAGCCAGGGGAGGAAGTCACGCTCAGAAGAAAGTAAAGACGAAGGGAGCCTGGCTGAGATTGAAGAGGAGCGTTTTGGGGTGGGATTAGTGTGAAGGTGAGGATGACCCCGGGATACAAAGAGAGAAAAAAGATGAAAATCAAAGCAAACTCCCAATTCTATCAATGGAGGAGAGGGCAGAAATAATAGATCAAATCTATTTCCATAAAGTACTATAGCTTTCAATTTTGAGTTGGAGTAGCGTGACCTAGAGGAGAGAGCCCAGGCCTGGGAGTCAGAAGGATCTGGATTCTAATCCCGGCTCCACCACGTGTCCACTGTGTGACCTTGGGGAAGTGGCATTACTTCTCTGTGCCTCAGTTACTTCATCTGTACAGTGAGGATTAAGACTCTGAGCCCCATGTGGGACAAGGACTATGTCCAACCCGAGTTGCTTGTATCTACCCCAGTGCTTGGCATACAGTAAGCACTTAACAAATACTGCAGTTATTATTACTCCACCTTGAGCTTTAGAGCAAAGAGAGAGGAAAGAGTTACTTTAGCATGGCTTAGTGGAAAGAGCACGGGCTTGGGAGTCAGAAGACCTGGGTTCTAATCCCGGCTCCGCCACTTGTCAGCTGTGTGACCTTGGGCAAGCCACTTAACTTCTCTGTGCCTCAGTTAACATCTGGAAAACGGGGATTAAGACTGTGAGCCCCGTGTGGGACAACCTGATTAGCTCGTTACCTACCCCAACGCTTAGAACAGTGCTTGGTACATAGTAAGCGCTTAACAAATACCAAAATTATTATTTTCATTATTTAGAGTACACCTCAGGGAGAGGTAATTGCCAAGGAACATTATAGAACCCCACTTGGGTGCAGCAACAAATGGTGGTGATAATCATAGTTACGACATATGTCAGACCTTCCTCGAGGAAGCCTTGTGTGTTCCGATCTAGTTTTGCAGTAGCTTAGAGCTAAATAAGTGACCAAGAATTCGCGTAGTTCAGAACCTGGGAAATGATGCTTTCTTCAACAATGCATAAATGCTGAAGTCATTCAGCAACATCGTCCGAATGATGTTTTTCAATTATGGAGCCAAGAACCGTCGCCGGGAATAAAATACTTGGAAAGTCGATTGGGCTCAATCACTTATTTAAAAATCAGGCAGCCTGGAATTTCAGGCAGGGGCCACTACGACAAAATGGTAATATTGACAACTTACCCTAAATCGATCCATCAATCAACGATATCTTTAGAGCACTTGCCGGGCGCAGAGCAAAATAATTAACAGAGCACTAGGAACCTGAGAATGTTTGGCACTAAACAGAGAAGCAGCGTGGCTTAGTGGAAAGAGCATGGGCTTGGGAGTCAGAGATTGTAGGTTCTAATCCCAGCTTGTCACTTGTCTGCTCTGTGACCTTGGGCAAGCCACTTAACCTCTCTGGGCCTCGGTTACCTCATCTGTAAAATAGAGATTAAAACTGTGAGCCCCATGTGGAATAATCTGTTTACCTTGTATCTACCCCAGCGCTGAGACTAGCGCTTGGCATATGGTAAGTGCTTAACAAATTCCATAATTATTACTATTATTGTTACTATACATTGTTGATGATGGTAAGAAAGAAAAATGCCTAAGGCAAGAGAAGATTTAAAATGATGGTAAAGAATTAAATAAGCAAACGCAAATTTCCCAGGAACATGTCAAGGAACTCTGATCAGTTTAGTGGCTTGTCTGCCATTGAGTGTAGTTAAAGGCAAAGCACATTCTATAGAGAAGGTCATAACCCTGTCTCTAGATTATAATCTTGGTGTTGGCTGGGAACATGTCTACTATCTTTATTGTACTGTATTTACTGCTTAGTACAGCGCTCTGTTCACAGTAAATGCTCAATAAATACCATTGATGAAGGTTGGAATAACCAAAGGCTCCTATTCTTCAGGATCTTCTTAATCAATAAGAAGCAGTGTGATCTAGTGGAAAAAGCCCAGGCCTAAGACTCAGAGGACCTGGGTTCTAATCCCAGCTCTGCCACTGGCCTGCTGTGTGACTTTGGACAAGTCACTTCATTTCTCTGTGGCTCAGTTTTCTCATATGCAAATACTATTCCCTCCAGGGAGCCCCGTGTGGGACAGGGACTGACCGTGTTCAGTCTGTATCTATCACAGCGCTTAGTACAGTGCGTTCCACATAGTATGTGCTTAGCAAGTACCATAATAATCATTAAGGCCGGAAGTTGACAACTGGGAAGACTAAGGCTTGGGAAAAAGTGTGAGTTCCAGTTCTAGCAGGACAATCTTTCTCTCTTTCCATCTTTCTCTCTCTTGCTCTCCCTCCCTCAGTTTCTTCACTATAACAGCAGTAGAACAGTGACTTCTCTTCAGAGAAGCAGCATGCCATAATGGAAAAAGAGCACAGGCTTGGGAGTCAGAAGGTCATGGGTTCTAGTCCCAGCTCCTCCATTTATCTGCTGTGTGACTTCGGGCAAATCACTTCACTTAATAATGTTGGTATTTGTTAAGCGCTTACTATGCGCCAAGCACTGTTCTAAGCGCTGGGGTAGACACAGGGGAATCAGGTCATCCCACGTGGGGCTCACGGTCTTCATCCCCATTTTACAGATGAGGCAACTGAGGCACCGAGAAGTTAAGTGACTTGCCCAAAGTCACACAGCTGACAAGTGGCCGAGCCGGGATTCGAACCCCTGACCTCTGACTCCTAAGCCCGTGCTCTTTCCACCGAGCCACGCTGCTTCTCTGGGCCTCAGTCCCCTCATCTGTAAAATGGGGATTAAGACTGTGAGGCCTGTGTGGGACAGAGGTTGTGTCCAACCTGATTAGCTTGGATCTACCCCAGCACTCAGAACAGTGCCTGGCACATAGTAAGCACTTAACAAATGCCATTATTATTATCATTATTCAGTTCGTTCCCAGTACTACACACACACACAAAAACTGAGGGATCCAGGAGACAGAAGCAATAATAATAATAATAATAGTGGATAAGCCAGCTAGTGGGACACATAGGTAGTGAGACATAAGTTGCCCTGCCGCTCCCCGTGGCCAGTCAGAGGGTCTTTTGGAAGGCCAGAATTCGGCCCTAGGGAGGAGGTGAAAGGCTCTCCCCGGGTGTGTGGTGAGTAGGAGAGGACGGGCAGGGGGAGGAAGAGGGCTGAATCTCTGTTCAGGCCTGACTCTTGCTGTGCAAGCAGGGGATGCCGGGACCTGCCCTTATGTCCACATCTGAAACGTATTTATTTGTATTAATGTCTGTCTCTCGACCCCTCCCCCCTCCTCCCCACCCACCCCTCGCCAGGTTACGAGCTCCTTGCGGGCAGAGAATATGCCTGTTTATCGTTGTATTGTCCCCTCCCAAGTGCTCAGTATTGTGCTCTGCACACAGTAAATGCTCAGTAAATACAACGGAATGAAAACAGAAAATGTGGAAGGCAGAGGAAAAGCCCTGCCAGCAAGAGAAGCGATGGAGCGCCTGCAAGTCTCCACCCTGCATTTCTGCCATGGGAAATGGGAACCTTTCAAAGCTCTCTGGCTTCATCCAAATAAATAATAATAATAACGATGGTATTAGTTAAGGGCTTAATATGTGCCAGGCACCGTACTAAGCACTGGGGTGGATCCAAGCGAATAGAGTTGGACACTATCCCTGACCCGCAGGGGACTTACAGTCTTCATCCCCATTTTCCAGATGAGGTAACTGAGGCCCAGAGAAGTGATGTGATTTACCCAAGGTCACACAGCTGACAAGTGGTGGTCGCGGGATTAGAACCCATGGCCTTCTGACTCCATCCTGCTCCCCACAGGGGGTGGTCAAGGAAGCCGAAAGGATGTAATGTTTGCTGAAGACTACTTCAACAGTATCAGGCCATTGCACATTTATGCTGATCCCACTGTGGTGCTCAAGGGCAGAGAATCTGTTGGGGGTTTTTTGTTTTGTTTTACTGGTATTTGAGAAGCAGCGTGGCTCAGTGGAAAGAGCCCGGGCTTGGGAGTCGGAGGTCATGGGTTCGAATCCCGGCTCTGCCGCTTGGCAGCTGTGGGACTGTGGGCGAGTCACTTCACTTCTCTGGGCCTCAGTGACCTCATCTGGAAAATGGGGATGAAGACTGTGAGCCCCACGTGGGACAACCTGATTGCCTTGTGTCTCCCCCAGTGCTTAGAACAGTGCTCTGCACATAGTAAGCGCTTAACAAATACCAACATTATTATTATTATTATTATTATGTAAGACACCCACCCCCCCACACACACTCCATCCCCAGGCCCTCTCCCACCACGGACAGCTCTCCCCAGTCCGGACTCCTCGGGTCCCACCACGGGATATGCACTTGGGACCCTGGCTGGGTGCCGTATGAGGAGCAGCATGGTTTAGTGGCTAGAGCCCGGGCCTGGGAGGCAGGAGGTCATGGGTTCTAATCCCGACTCTGCCACTTGTCTGCCGTGTGATCTTGGGCAAATCACTTCACTCCTCTGGGCCTCAGTGACCTCATCTGTAAAATGGGGTTTGAGACTGTGAGCCCCATGCGGGTCAGGGACTGTGTCCAACCCGATTTGCTTGCATCCACTCCAGCGACTAGTACAGTGTCTGGCACACGGTACGTGTTTAACAAGTACTATTATTATTATTCGGCATTTCCAGTCACTTTGTGTCTTGGGTGGAAGAGAGAGGAGGGAGGAAGGGAATGGGAGAGGAAGAGAGGGAAGGAAGAAGAATGTGGGAAGAGGGAGGGAGGGAAAAGGTGGGGAAGAGAGGGAAGGAGGAGGGGGGAATGGCAAGGAAGGGAAGGGAGGAAGGGAAGGGAAAAAGGGAGGGATGGAGGGAGGAGGAGGAGGATGTGGGAAAAGGGAGGGAGGGATAGTATGGGGAAGAGGCGAATGGGAGAGAAGGGAAGGGGAAGAGGAAAGGGAGGAGGGCAGAAGGTAGGACGGGAAGGAGGATGGGAAAGAGAAAGGGGGGAAGGGGGAGGGAGAGAAGAAGGGAGAGAATGTGGAAGGAGGAAGAGAATGTGGAAAGATGGAGGGAGGGAAAAGGTGGGGAAGAGAGGGAAGGAAGGGAGGAGGATGGGAGGGAGAAGGAGAGGGAGGAAGGGAAGGGAAAAAAGGAGGGATGGAGGGAGGAGGAGGATGTGGGAAAAGGGAGGGAGGGATAGCGTGGGGAAGAGAGGGAAGGAGGGGAGGAGAAGGGGAGGGAGAGGGGGAAGGGAGGAGAGAGGGAAGGAGGGAAGGAGGATGGGAAAGAGGAAGAGGAAAGAAAGCAAGGAGAGAGAGAGGAAAGGAAGGATGGAGGACGGTAGCTAAAGAGGGATGGGGGAGGGAGGGATGGAAAATGGCAAAGAGGAAGTCAAGAAGGGAGGGTGGAAGTCAAGGAGGGAGGGAGAGAGGGAGAGCCAGAGACAGAGAGATAGCCACAGTAACTCCAGTGAAGAGCCTCTGAAAAGAATCCAGCAGCCACTCCGAGACTCAAAGGATTGAATTCACAAAGCAAACGACGCCACCACACCAATGAATGAACTTCGAATCCCGGGGAATTTCCATAAAGTGGAATACCCAACAGAGCCAGCCAACTCTCTCTCTTTCCTCTCTCTCTCTCTCTCAGCGGTTCAGGGAGGCTGGCTCCTTCCTCCCCGGTCCCACACGCCGGGAAAGAGCGCTTTGCCGAGGGTTTCGCATAGCAGGAGGAGGAGGAGGAGGAAAAGGAAAAGGAGAAGGCTGCTGTCTTCCAGGCTGGATTCCCTGGTTCCCACCCACTGCCTAGGCCGCCTTTGCTTGGATGGCGAGCTTGGAGGACTGAATAGGGACGGGAGAGAAAAACTGGGAGGGAGGGAGAAAAAGGAAAAGTGAAGCGGGGAGTAGGAGGGCCATCTAGGAGGAGGACATTTGCAGCCCTCGGGGCTTGAGCCCCTCTTTTTCTTTTCAAATCGGGAACTGGGAGGGAAGACTGAGGAAGGAGGCGGGGGCCCGGGCATCGTTTGGCTGCGATCTGTGAATTTTATCACGGGGGGATGAGGAGAAGAGAGAGACGGGAGGGACAGAGACACAGAGTGAGAGACACAGAGGGAAAGAGATGGAGGCAAAGGGAGACACAGAGAAAGGCAGGACAGAGAGGCAGAGAGAAAGACAGAGGGGCAGAGAGACACAGAGAAAGAGAGAGAGAGAAACAGTGAGACACGGAATGAGACGGGGAGAAGGACAAATAGGAACAGAGAGAAAAAGAGACACACAGAAAAAGACAGGGAGATAGAGAGAGAGAGACGAAGAGAGAGAAAGGCAGACACAGAGAAACAAAGAGAGAACCCAGAGAGACAGAAAGCCAGAGAGACGGAGAGGAAGAGAGAGCCGGAGAGACTCGGAGAGAAAGAGACAGGGAGAGAGACAAAGACACAGAGAGACAGAGAAAGAGACAGAGGGACAAAGAGAAAAAGAGAGAAAGAGACAGGGAGAGAGACAGATAGAGACAGAGACAGAGAGAGAGAGAGAGAGAAACACAGAGAAAGAGACAGAGGGAGAAAGAGACAGAGACAAAGAAAGGGAGAGAAAGAAAGGCAGAGAGAGACCCGGAGACATAGAAAGCCAGAGAGACGGAGAGGAAGAGAAAGATAAAGAAAAAGAGAGACAGACAGATAGACAGAGACAGAGAGAGAAAGAGGGACAGAGAGAAAGACAGGGAGAGAGAGAGAGAGACACAGGGAGAGAAAGAGACAGAAGGATAAAGAGAAAGAGGAAAAGACAGGGAGAGAGACAGGTAGAGAAACACAGAGACAGAAAGAGACAGGGAGAGAGACACAGAGAGAGAGACAGAAAGAGACACGGAGATAGAAAGAGACAGAGGGGCAAAGAGAAAGAGAGAGAAAAGCAGAGAGGCCCAGAGAAACAGAGAGACCCGTAGAGATAAAAAGCCAGAGAGATGAAGAGGAAGAGAAAAATAAAGAAAAAGAGAGAGACAGAGACAAAACCAGAACGAGACAGAGGGACGAAGAGAGAGAGACAGAAAGACAGAAAAAGAGACAGAGGGACAAAGAGAGAGAATGAGACAGGGAGAGAGACATACACAGAGAGAGACAGAAAGAGACACAGAGAGAGAGGCAGAGGGATAAAGAGAAAGCGAGAGGGAGGGAGGGAGATAGAGACAGAGAGAGAGAAAGAGACAGAGGGGCAAAGAGAAAGGCAGAGAGACCCAGAGGAACAGAGAGCCGTGGAGACAAAAAGCCGGAGAGGAAGGGAAAGATAAAGAAAAAGAGAGGCAAACAGAGCGAGCGAGAGAGAAAGACTTCCGTGCGGGTCCTGGGCCTTCTGCAGCGCCACCCGCAGATTGCCCGAACGCGGCCCTCGCCTCACCTTGGCTTAGCGCTTACCGGAAAATTACCGCGTGAGCCGGCTACCTGTGTGGCCCGGAAAAATCTGAACGGCTTCGGGAAAACACAGGCACACACACCCACACAGGCACACACCCAGGCACACACTCGCACACGGGCGCGGGAGAAGCAGTGTGACTTCGGGGCAAGAGCCCGGGCTTGGGAATCACGGGGCGTGGGTTCTAATCCTGCCTCCGCCACTTGCCGGCCGGGTGACCTGGGGCAAGCCACTTCACTTCATCCGATGGCCGTCTCTCTACCTCAGCGTCTAGAACAGTGCTTGGCACGTAGTAAGCCCTTAACAGCTACGATTATTATGAGTCATAATTACGAGAAGCAGCGTGGCTCCGTGGAAAGAGAATCCCGGATCTGCCACTCGTCAGCTGTGGGGCTGTGGGCAAGTCACTTCACTTCTCTGGGCCTCAGTTCCCTCATCTGTAAAATGGGGATCAACCGTGAGCCTCACGTGGGACGACCTGATGACCCTGTATCTACCCCGGCGCTTAGAACAGTGCTTGGCATATAGTAAGCGCTTAACGAATACCAACATTATTATTATTATCAGTAGCGCGCATGCACACACACCCACACACTTGCACACGCGGGTGCATAAACGCACACACATTTGAGCACGCACTTGCACAGGCAAGTGCGTACATGCTCACACGGGCACACACTCGCACACTCACGTGCATACACGCACACACTCACACGTGCACACATGCACACACTTGCACACACGCGTGTACGCATGCACACACCCTCGGCATGGCTAAGCTGTACCCCCTTCCCTAGGACGCCCCTCTATGACGCCCGTCGAGGTCTCCCACTCCCGACTCATCCTCCTGCTCCTCACTCTCACCAAACCCAGCTCTCCCCCTCTCCGGGGTCCCTCCAGAGCGTCTCATCCAGAGCCCAACCCCTTTTATTTCTTTTATTTCGCTGATGTCTGTTTACTGGTATTGATGTCTGTCTCCCCCCTCTAGACTAGAAGCCCTGAGTGGGCAGGGACTGTCTCCCTTTATTGGTGTCTTCTACTTTCCAAGCGCTCGGTACAGTGTTCTGCCCACAGTAAGCGCTCAATAAATAATAATGTTGGTATTTGTTAAGCGCTTACTATGTGCCGAGCACTGTTCTGAGCGCTGGGGTAGATACAGGGTAATGAGGTTGTCCCACGGGAGGCTCGCAGTCTTCATTCCCATTTTACAGATGAGGTAACTGAGGCACAGAGGAGCGAAGTGACTTGCCCACAGTCACACAGCTGCCAAGTGGAAGAGCCGGGATTCGAACTCATGACCTCTGACTCCCAAGCCCGGGCTCTTGCCACAGAGCCACGCTGCTTCTCACTTAATAAATAACGACCGAATGGATGAATGAATGCTCTGGCCGGGGGCTTGTCCTCCCAGGATTTGTTAATACTAATAAGAAGAAGAATGGTATTTGTTAAGCGCTTACACTTTGCCAAGCACTGTTCTAAGCGCTGGGGTAGATACAAGGTAATCGGGTTGTGGGGCTCACCCCGGCTCCGGACTGTGGGACTTGGGGGCGAGTCACTTGACTTCTCTGGGCCTCAGTTCCCTCATCTGTAAAATGGGGATTAAGACTGTGAGCCCCACGTGGGACAACCTGATTACCTCCTATCTACCCCAGCGTTCAGAACGGTACTCGGCACATAGTAAGCCCTTAACAAATGTCATCATTATTATCATTATTATTATTAATCCCCTTTTTACAGATGAGGGAACTGAGGCACAGAGAAGTTAAGTGGCATGCCCAAATTCACAATTAGTTATGTAAAAGAAATGGTGGTATTTGTTCAGCGCTTACTATGTGCAAAGCACCGTTCTAAGCGCCGGGGGATACAAGGTGATCAGGTTGTCCCACGTGGGGCTCACAGTTTTAATCCCCATTTTACAGATGAGGGAACTGAGGCACAGAGAAGTTGAGTGACTTGCCCAAAGTCACACAGCTGGCAAGCCTCAGAGGCGGGATTAGAACCCACGACCTCTGACTCCTCAACCCAGGCTCTTTCCACTGAGCCAAGCTGCTTCTCTGTAATTGTACAGATGAGGGAACCGCAGAGAAGTTAAGTGGCTTGTCCAAAGTCACACAGCAGACCAGCGGCGGAGACAGGATTAGAACCCACGCCCTAGGACTCCTCAGCCCGTTTTTTTTTCCCCCCACTAAGACACACCCACCTCGGGAACCCGCCTCAGAGCCAAAGGAGGAGAAAGGTCCACCCACGTGGGGAATTCTTCTAGGGGGGGACAGGTCACGGGAAGAAAGCTGTGTGTGCTAAACCTTGGCATAGGACGATGGGCGTTTGCCCGACCCGTGAATTGGAGAGACAGCAAGGATTGAAAGGTTGGGGGATGAAATGGAGGAGGGAGGGAGGGAGGGAGGGAGGCGTCCACCAAATACTACTGGATTCCCTCTCAAATTGGACATTCTCCCTACCCAAACTCTAATAATAATGTTGGTATTTGTTAAGCGCTTACTATGTGCAGAGCACTGTGCTAAGCGCTGGGGTAGGCATAGGGGAATCAGGTTGTCCCACGTGGGGCTCACAGTCTTACTCCCCATTTTACAGATGAGGTCACTGAGGCCCAGAGAAGTGAAGTGACTCGCCCACAGTCACACAGCTGACAAGTGGCAGAGCTGGGATTCGAACTCATGACCTCTGACTCCAAAGTATCGATTGATTGATACTCTCCCCAGCGCTTAGTACAGAGCTCTGCCCTTGGTAAGCACTCAATAAATAATGTTGATATTTGTTTGTTGGTATTTGTTAAGCACTTACTACGTGCAGAGCACTGTTCTAAACGCTGGGGGAGATACAGGGTAATCGGGTGGTCCCACGTGAGGCTCACAGGCCTAATCCCCATTTTACAGAGGAGGGAACTGAGGCCCAGAGAAGTGAAGTGACTCGCCCACAGTCACACAGCTGCCAAGTGGCAGAGCCGGGATTCGAACCCGTGACCTCTGACTCCCAAGCCCGGGCTCATTCCACTGAGCCACGCTGTTTCCCTAATAACTAGTAATTACTGATAAATAATTTCTAAAATCACTAATTTCCTAATAAATAAGATCGATTGACTGATTGATACATTCTCCCAAGCGCCTAGTCGTTTTCTAGCATCCAGTAAGCACTCAATAAATACGATCGGTTAATCGATACTCTCCCAAGCGCTTAGTAGAGACCTCTGCACCCAGTAAGCGCTCAGTCAATACAATCGACTGATCGATACTCTCCCAAGCGCTTAGTACAGTGCACTGCGCCCAGTGAGAGCTCAACCAATACCCCTGATCGATCGACATGGGCGAACCGGGTTAGGATGTGGGACAGGGACTGCGTCTGATCTGACTGCATTGGATCTATCCCAGCGTTTAGCACAGAGCTTGGCGCGGTTACTGCTTAAGATAGATTGCAATTAGTAATATCACTAAGGATAGGGCAGGAGAATAATAATAATAATGTCGATATTTGTTAAGCGCTTACTATGTGCCAAGCACTGTTCTAAGCGCTGGGGGAGATACAAGGCCATCGGGTTGTCCCAAGTGGGGCTCACAGTCTTCATCCCCATTTTACAGATGAGGGGACTGAGGCCCAGAGAAGGAATGGGAGGAGGGGAGTGGGGAGAGAAGGGGCAAAATACGGTCCCCGAGCCCTCGCCTGAAAGTGTTTCTGGGACCCTCAGGAGGAAGTTGCTCTTAGCTTGCACAGCATCCTTGTAATAATAATAATAATAATAAAATAATAATAATAATAGCATTTGTTAAGCGTTTCCTACTTGCCAGGCACTGTACTAAGCGCTGGAGTGGATAAAAGCGCATGCATCCCGCCCCACATGGGGCTCACAGTCTCAATCCCCGTTTTCCAGATGAGGAAACTGAGGCCCAGAGAAGTGACTTGCCCAGGGTCACCCAGCAGACAGGCGGCGGAGCCGGGATGGGGTGGATCCCGCGATGCTAAACTGTCAGACTGTCTTCGGCATGGAAATCTTTCAGATAAGAGGCGGGGCTACAATCTCATTGGCTAAAGTGCGTGTACTGGATGAAGTACACGTTCAGTTTTATTGGCACTTGCGGCTTTTCTAAGCCTCGAGGGCCAAAAAAAGGGGGGGGGGGGGGGGGGGGAAACATACCTACTGTCTCTAGTTGGCAGCCATCTATCTTTAACATCACGGTTGGTTACTCACTTAAATGGGAAGGTAGATTATGATGTCAGAAATATTCTTTTCGAAGGGGGCTGAAGGACGGGGTGCTCGACTATATATTGAGAGGGAAGCTTTCCATCCCAGGGTAATAATAAAAAATAACTTGGAGAAGACACCTGCTCTTCAGAAACTGCTTCAGGGAGAAAAAGTGTCTGCTTAGAGGGGAAGCCTGGAGAGTTGGCTTATTTGAGCCTTGATTCTCATTCCTAAAGTAGAGAAAAAACCCTTTCGGAAGAGGCTGCCGAGAAGATCTTTGGCCAGAAGGGCAGAGAAGACTGTAAATCAAGGAAAAGGTGAAGTAATAAATTGTGAGGAAACTTCGGTTTTCCAAGTTTATAAAGACTATTTATTTTTCCTGAGTATGTATTTTTTTTTTCTTTTAGGGGAGGAGAGGAAATTCTGAAAATATACGATAGATGTTTTGCCATTAACACCAGTAAAGAGCATATGAGTTAAAGGAGGGGTGGAGGGTGGGGTGGAGAACGGAGAGACTAGGGAGAAGGGGTTAAATAGTTTGTTTTTCTTTTTTAATTAGTTAAAAGGTCAACAGAATTGACGGTACCTTTTAATGTATAACAGCCACGCGAGCGTAGTGAACTTCTTAACGTACAGAGCACCAAGTGAACAGTAAACTTTTAATGTATAGGGCGCCAACTGCATAGTGACCTTGTTTACAGCCTAAGTGATTTAATGTTTGAAATCTGCTTTCAATTTCAGCCTTTTTATTTTTGGTTTAATTTGCCTGTGCGGTATGAAATTTGGCTAAGAAGCTCCGGGGGTTCGGGGGGTTTGTTTTTTAAGCGTGGAAGCAAATATTATCTTGTTAATGTAAAACAACCTGCAGGTCTAAAAAAAAAAAATGGTTTATTCGTCATTTGCTTCTGACAGGTTTTGTTTTCTAAAACCTAAAGATTACGTCCAGGCTCCTGAGCCTGTTGGAAGGAATTTACGATGCATCAAAAACTGTCAGCGATTTAAAACAAATGACACTCCTGTGTTGCCCTAGTCCTCTCTCTCATAGAGTGCCAAACAAACAGGTCTAACATTTAGAATTGCTAAACATTCCAGGAAAGTTGTGGAAATTCCCATGGGTGCTGATTTAATAAAAACGAGGCGGCAGGGAATTTTTTTTTTTCCTTTTTGGAATGAGGAGTTTAAAGGGACAGAAATCGGAGAACCTGAGATGGGAATAGCTTCCACAAACCCATAGACGTTGCAGAAGAAAAGTGATCCAGGTGGGCGAATGAGGAGGTGCAGAGGGGAACGTAGGTGTTAGCTCTGATTCTAAGGTTGAACCCCCGCAGGTAGGTGAGATGGAAAATCAACTTGAGCCCATTTTCATCAACCCTTTACCTTCCGAGGGAAAAATAAAACTTCCCACCCCATCCGTTCGCCTTCTTTTAAAAAGAGGTCGAGAAGAGAAGCCAGGAAATGCAACTTCTCCCTGAAAGAGTGGATGGAGTGGATGGCAACACTTGGAGGTTATTTTAATCACTGAAACCTCCAGGAATTAAGCTCACCTCCTCAGTTGTTAACAACCACCTATATATATGGCTTTCTCCCTTCCCAATTGCGCCAGAGATGATGATTGACTTTTCCTGAGTTCCTAAAACGTTTCTTTGTAAAAGAGCGTTGCATCCAGCCGGGTCTGACGCAGGGGGAGACCCTGCGCGTTATCCAAGATTTCCTTGGGAATCTGGGGGGGGGGGGGGCTCGGGGATGCAGGAGCAGGGAAAAGGATTGTGGACCGGGAAAACAGTGGGTGTGGGAGCGGGTCCCGCTTCAGCTGGGGAAAAGGCTTCGTAGTTTCCACGAGATTTCTTGGCCGCATTCCAGATGGGTCCCCAGCTGTTCTCCAAGAAATCCTATCTCAGCCTCAGGACTGAAATTCTTTTTGAACGCGGGGGAACTCTTCCTTCTCCCTGGAAATCCCTCTACCTGCTCCATATGCTGTGTGTGTGCATTGTGTGTGCTTGTGAGTCTGTGTGTGCATTGTGTGGGGGGAGTCTAGGTGAGCGTGCGTTGTGCGTTTGTGAGTGCATTCGATGAGATTTGTGAGTCTGTGTGTGTTTGTGAGTCTATGCATTGTTTGGGGGGAGTGTTTGTGAGTCTATGCATTGTGAGGGGAGTTTATGTGAGCTTGCGTTGCGCGCTTGTGAGTCTGTGGGTGCATTAGGTGAGGGTTTGTGAGTCTGTGTGTGTTTGTGAGTCAGTGTGCACTGTGTGAAGGGAGTCTGTGAGCGTACGTGGTGCGTTTGTGACCCTGTGGATGCATTATGTGAGGGTTTGTGAGTCCGTGTGGGTTTGTGAGTCTGCTCGAGCGTGCACTGTGCGTTTGTGAGTTTGTGGGGGCCTTGTTTGTCTGTCGTGAGACCTTGGGCAAGTCATTTCACTTCTCTATGCCTCAGTTCCCTCTCCGTAAATGGGGATTGAGGGTGGGTCGAGGGCTCCGGTTTGCTTGTATCCACCCCAGCGCTTAGTACGGTGCCTGGCACATAGTAAGCGCTTAACAGATCCCATCATCATCATTATTATTTTGCTTCTGTGTGGGCAGTGTGAGTGTTGGTGAGTCCGTGTGAGCGTGTGCTCTTTGGGTGGGTGGATGGGTGGCTCTCCTCTTAGGGCCAAGCGACCGGCCCGTCCCGCCCACGTCTCTGCCCTTTCTCCTGGAGATTCAATAGTATTTATTGAGCGCTTACTATGTGCAGAGCGCCGTACGAAGCGCTTGGAATGGACAATTCGGCAACAGATAGAGACGGTCCCTGCCAAATAACGGGCTCACAGTCTAAACAACCCGGGCAGAGATGCCACAGGCCAAGGCCGGGGCGGCGGGAGGGGGTCAACCCACCCTTGCAGAGACCTCTCTCTCTTCTCTCTCTCTCTCTCTCTCGTCCTCTGCTTCTCTCCACTGTCCCTCCTCTCTCTCCACTGTCCACTCTTTTGCTTGCTCTACAGTCTCTCCTCTCCGGGCTCTGTCTCTCTGCGTGTCTCTCTCTCTCTCTCTAGTCCTCTGCCTCTCTCCGTCGTCTCTCTACTGTCCACTCTTTTGCTTGCTCTGCAGTGTCTCCTCTCTGGGCTCTGTCTGTCTCTCTGTCTCTCTGTGTCTCTGCGCGTGTGTGTCTCTCTAGTCCTCTGCCCCTCTCCCTCCTTTCTCCGCTGTCCACTCTTTTGCTTGCGCTACAGTCTCTCCTCTCTGGTCTGTTGCCGACTTGTACATTCCAAGCGCTTAGTACAGTGCTCTGCCCATAGTAAGCGCTCAATAAATACTACTGAATGAATGAATGGTCTCTGTCTGTGTCTCTCTTTGTCTCTCTGACTCTCTCTCTCTGTCTCTGTCTCTCTCTTTAGTCCTCTGCCTCCCTCCCTCCTCTCTCCGCTGTCCACTCTTTAGCTTGCTCTACAGTCTCTCCTCTCTGGTCTCTGTCCGTGTCTCTCTCTTTGTCTCTCTGACTCTCTGTCTCTCTCTGTCTCTCTCTTTAGTCCTCTGCCTCCCTCCCTCCTCTCTCCACTAGAGCGTGGCTCAGTGGAAAGAGCACGGGCTTTGGAGTCAGAGGTCATGGGTTCAAATCCCGGCTCGGCCATTTGTCAGCTGTGTGACTTTGGGCAAGTCACTTCACTTCTCGGTGCCTCAGTGACCTCATCTGTAAAATGGGGAGGAAGACTGTGAGCCCCACGTGGGACAACCCGATTCCCCTGTGTCTACCCCAGCGCTTAGAACAGTGCTCGGCACATAGTAAGCGCTTAACAAATACCAACATCATTATTATTATTATTATCCACTCTTTTGCTTTCTCTACAGTCTCTCCTCTCTGATCTCTGTCTGCCTGTGTCTCTCTCTGTCTCTCTCTCTAGTCCTCTGCCTCCCTCCCTCCTCTCTCCACTGTCCACTCTTTTGCTTTCTCTACAGTCTCTCCTCTCTGCCCTCTGTCCGTGTCTCTCTGTCTCTCTTTCTTTCTGTCTCTCTCTCTAGTCCTCTGCCTCCCTCCCTCCTCTCTCCACTGTCCACTGTCCACTCTTTTGCTTTCTCTACAGTCTCTCCTCTCTGCCCTCTGTCCGTGTCTGTCTCTCTGTCTGTCTCTGTCTGTCTGTCTGTCTCTCTCTGTCTCTAGTCCTCTGCCTCTCTCCCCCCTCTCTCCACCGTCCACTCTTCTGCTTTCTCTACCGTGTCTCCTCTCTGCCTGTCCGTCTCTGTCTGTCTCTGTCTCTCCCCTCCCCCCGGCTGCCGGCTCCCTCTCCTCGCCGCTCGTGTTCCTAGGGCGCCACCTCTTTGCAAAACTCGCTCTTGAGCAGCAGGTTTCCCAGAGCGTGTGAACATTCCCGCTCCTGCCTAGCTCCCCGCCGAGATCTCCCAGCTCCTGCCTAGCTCCCAGCCGGGAATCCAGCTCCTGCCTAGCTCCCGGCCGGAATCTCCGAGCTCCTGCCGAGCTCCAAGGCGGAATCCCAGCTCCCGCCTAGCTCCCGGCCGGGAGCTCCTAGCTCCCGCTTAGCTCCCAGCTCCTGCCTAACCCCCCAGTTGGGAAAAAAGCTCCTGCCTAGATCCCAGTCGGGAAAACAGCTCCTGCCTAGCTCCCGGCCGGGAATCCAGCCCCTGCTTAAACTCCCAGACAACTCCCACCTCCCGCTTAGCTCCCAATTTGGGAATCCAGCCCCTGCCTAGCTCCCAGACAACTCCCAGCTCCCGCTTAGTTCCCAGCCGGGAATCCAGCCCCTGCCTAACTCCCAGACAACTCCCACCTCCTGCTTAGCTCCCAGCCGGGGAAACCAGCCCCTGCCTAGCTCCCAGACAACTCCCAGCTCCCGCTTAGCTCCCAGCCGGAATTTCCTAGCTCCTGCCTAGCTCCAATCCGGAATCCCAGCTGCTGCCTAGTTCCCAGGCGGGATCCCAGCTCCCAGCACGCTTCCAGCCTCTAGTATACCTCTGCCTCTGCTGCTATTGCGTTTCCAGCAACCTGGCTCTCCGGGCAGAGGAAAGACACACTTCACTTGACTCCTTTTCACAGCGCGCGTGTGTCGGGACACAACTTTTCGGAAGCAACCGATCCATCTGAACGTTGCATCAGAGGAGGTATATGGCCAGTCGTGCATGCCTCTGCGTGTGTGGGTGTCTGTCTGTCTGTCTGTCCGTCCCACCTCCCTGGAGAGGTCCTGAAGCTGGAGTTGAGGGAACTTTTATCCATTCATTCGAATCGTATTTACTGAGCGCTTGCGGAGCGCTGAGCTCTGCCCTAAAGGCTTGGAAAGTACAATACAGCAAAAAAGAGAGACAATCCCTGCCCACGACGGGCTCCCTTTCTTCATCTCTCCGCAGACTCACGAGCCGTTTGCCAGATTAATTAAACATTGCTACGGGAGACATGTAAACACACTCCTTTGCCCTGATGAGTATATAAACCCTTTCAATGCGGCTATTATTATTTCAGAGGAAGTACTTCTGATTTGACTGGTTGGTTTTTTTTTTTTTCTAATCTAGAGTGTGGAGTAACTGGCCACTTAAGTAAGTCCTGACAACCCTGAGAAAGCTTTTTTTTTTCCTTTTGCAAGATATTCTAAAACTGTAAACTGTTTAAACCCAACCCCCCGCCCCCTCCCCTCCCCCCTCCCCCCCACCACCAGGAAAAAAAAAAAACGAATCCAAAAGCAGGAGTGTCACTTTGGACTTTCTCATTTCGCTGCAGGTCCCTGGAGCAAGAGGATCTAAGATGTCCAGGACGTTGTTTCAGCAATGGAGCTTCGCGATCTTTCTGCTGAGTTATTCCGTCCCCACCGCCGGTAGACCCGTGGAGGGAATCAGCCGCAGATTGTAAGTTGGCCCTTTACTAGACTCTCCTTGGGCGCTTTCCCTCCGCAATCATTTAAAGGAGGGAGAGGGTCAGAAAATAAGAAGAAGAATAATGGTATCTGTTAAAACGCTTACTACGTGCCAGGCACTGTACTAAGCGCTGGGGTGGATACCAGCCCATGTGTCCTTTCCCGCATAGGGCTCACAGCCTCAGTCCCCATTTTCCAGATGAGGTCACTGAGGCCCAGAGGAGTGAAGTAACTTGCCCAAGGTCACACAGCAGACAAGTGGAAGAGCGGGGAGTAGAACCCATGACCCTCTGACTCCCAGGCCCGGGCTTTAAGCACTGCACCATGCTGCTTCCAAAGCTGGGGTTTGGGGGGATGGAGGGGGAGATTTGCCTGAGATTTGCAGCTGGCACAGGATTTTCATGAGTTCTTCCAACTTGCCAGTGGTGTGTGTGTGTGTGTGTGTGTATGAGTGTGCATGTCCTTACTTCAGTTTGTGGGAGGGAGAATTTCAAGCTACCTGCCGGAGCCTGTCGGGTCGGATGGGAACTTCAAAATGGACAGTGTAACTGGTTGAACCCCAAAACTGGAAACGACCTGTGAAATGGGCTTCTTTGGGGGATTCTTTGGGCTCCTATAGCCCAGATCCTGTAGAATCCTTACAGAGGATTGACAGTACTGACTGGCTTTCCTGAAGGAGAGTTCTCCATCAGCTCTTGGAAATTTAAAATACTCTGAGACTTGAAGAGGCTTAGATAACCGGGAGGAAGCAGTGTATCTTTCTCTGTGTGTGTGTGTGTACATACAAATGCGTACTTAGGAATCGCACACAAACGTAGACTCACATCTTTTACTGTGTATGGCGCGATGTCTACATGCACAATAAAACCTTATTACATAATAAATGGCATATTATCTAATAAAATAGTAACAAGTTGGTGTTGGCACCATTCCAAGTCTGGTATTGATAGTTTTATAAAAGATTAGTAGTTGGAAGTAGAATGAATTTCAAGGGTGGAAAGATTTTCGTTGGACCGCTGCCACTTTGCAGTAGTTGACTGGAATCAAATAATTGACTTGGAAAAAGAAAGACTTGCATTTTGATGTGTCAGCGTACATCTGATGGGAGGATACTTCTCAGGACGAATAGTGGATTAAAAACAATCAGAGATCTGTTGGGCCGAAAGAAATCCCATCACTCCTGACAAATTACAGAAAAATTAGGGCGGCGGACCCAGGTCGATAAGGACGTGATCTCGCCGATGGTATGAGGCTTGGGGTTCACTGGGCAGCCGTTCAAATGGCAGGCTGTTGGAGTGGCAGATAGTCCCGGGTGGGGGGAGGGGGCAAAGACTGTGGGTGTTGAGATGGAGGGAAGGATGTGATTAAATTTGTGAATGAGTCGAGCGGGCTCTGGAGACTGTATTAAGAAGAAAAAGTAGGTACAGTTCTTCCAGTAATAAGGATGGTCAGATCCAGTTCAACCAACTTTCCAGGTAGGTCCATAAAGACAACCGTTTCATACATTCCCTGGCTTTTTTTTTTTTTTTGGATCAGAACAAAAAACTCCTAAACGCAATTACTTTAGACATGTCTGAACCTTGGCACCGAAATGGAAATCTATTATGAATCTCCTAAGGCAAATCATGTAGAACATTGTATTGAAGATAAAGCCGCATTGTATTCTTCAAGTCAGTGTTCTGCTGATGTGCATTTCTCTACATTCTCTTTGAACTATTTTTCTATTATGTTCGGGAAAAACCATGTTTGGGATTATGTAAATGAGGACACTTGAAGTACAATTAAATACTGTATTTACTTGGCTCCGAAATTCCCATTTGGAATGGATCCATTTTTTTTCCTCTCAAGTTCTTTTAGAAATACCTGTTTTCTGTTGGAAGGAACAGTCTTTGACTCATGACTGAATCTCCCGCTCTCACCAATTATGGCATAAAAAGGTGCTAAGTTGTCAAGAAAAAAGCTATTCTTAACCCTTTCTTTGCTGTGGCATGCAAAACACACATACCAAACCATTTAGCTGTCAGTGACACCGGTGTAGTTTTGTTGGTGAGTGAAATACAATATCACAATTAAACACTTGCACTCTGCAGTTATAAAACTACCACAACACATTCCTACCGTTCATGGCTAAGAGATCATTACATGACAGCCATGCTTTTCCATAGAGGTTTAAATCACCAGTGGATGAAAATATTAGCCACGGCCATTACTGGGAAGTGGTGGTAGAAACTAGTCTTCACAAATGCTGAGCCTCCAAAGAGCTGCCATTTTACATCTGCTAGGCTACAAGTTTGCTTATTAATATACTTCCACTGGGAAGTAGATGGGAAACAGCGTGACCTAGTGGATAGAGCATGGGCCCGGGAGTCCGAAGGACCTGGGTCCCAATCCTGGCTCTGCCACCTGTCCGCTGTGTGACCTTGGGCAAGTCACTTCACTTCTCTGGTCCCCAATGACCTCGTCTGTAAAATGGGGATGAAGACTGTGAGCCCCACGTGGGACAGGGACTGTGTCCAACCTGATCAACTGGTATCTACAGTGCTTAGTACAGTGACTGGCACACGGTAAGCACGTAACAAGCACCGTTAAAAAAAAAAAACCTGCCAGCACCCAAAGCCTCATTTTTAATGAAATTTTATTAATGTACAATAAACTGCATTAGTCGCCCAAGCCCCCTCCCTATGAAATATAAGGGAAACTGCTTAATCTCAACTACATATATAGTTCATTGCCATTAACAAATCCCGCAGTGTCAGAACGGAGCGGGACCGCTTTGAAAATGAATGCGTTATTTGACACTCGGTTTCGGCAATCAGGTGGGCTTTGAGAGACTTCCCAAAGCAGATGAGAAGGTTGATCTTCAAGAGAAAACTTGACTGCTCTGGACCTTTAGGATTTCATTCTGACTCCGCTTACTGAAGCCAAGCAGGGAGTGGATCTGGGCATGGTCACAGACTGTAACGAGGGAGAGCAATTTGGTCAGGTGGATGGATCGGTTCGAGTCCGGGATGGAACAGAGAGCTCCCCACATTCATAAACTTGCAACATCACTGGCTCGGGGATAAGATGGGTTCCTTCCCACTTAGTGAAGAGCATAACTCTCGACTGAATCATCAGAGTTGGGAGAGTCCTCTAGTTGGAGTCGTCCTAATTCTGACACCCTAAGTCTGTCTCTTTCATGCACCGCGGAACTTGGCTTCTCTGGCATCGAAGAGTCTTTTAGGAGTCCGGGTCTTTTTTCATTTTTTTCATGGCAGTTGTTAAGTACTCATTATGTGCCAGGTACTATACTAAGCGCTGGGGTAGATACGAGCTAGTCAGGTTGGATACAGTCCCACATGGGCTCACCATCTTAATCCCCATTTAACAGGTGAGGTAACTGAGGCACAGATGAGTTAAGTGGGCGTGCTAAGATCGCACAGCGGAGAAAGGGTGGAGCAGGGATTAGAACCCAGATCTTTCTGATTCCCAGGCCTGAGCTTTATCCACTAGGCCACGCTGATTTCTGAACTGCCAGAGACATGCCCAAAACACTCTTGAATCCAGGTTGAATTCACCTGATAGTTCCTTGATTCTCTTTGCCAGAGACATGCCCAAAACACTCTTGAATCCAGGTTGAATTCACCTGATAGTTCCTTGATTCTCTTTGCACAGAAAAGTTCCTCCCCAAAGTACGGACCCAGGGAATCAACAACCCCAATATCCTGGGAGGGCAAAAGGAATTAGCTCGGCTAAAGTTGGCTCCCACATTTTGATGTTTTTTTTCTTTTTAACATGTAAAGGGGAAATCAGAGAGCATGCTGTATGTTCCTAATGTTAGATCTTAGTTGAGCAGTTAATGTCATGTGAAGTGTAACTGTGACATGTTAGACAGGCTGACAGAATAGTAAAATGTGATCGGGAGCTAGATTTACATTAATCAATCAATCATATTTACGGAGTGCTTACTGCGTGCAGAGCACTGTACTATGCGCTTTGGGCTTATTGTATCTTACTCTCCCAACCACTTAGTTCAGTGCTCTGCACACAGTAAGCGCTCAATAAATACGATTGACTGACTCCAGCGTCTTGGGAGTCAAACCACTGGAATCAGACTTTCACAGGGTCAAGTACGATATGGATTTTCAATTTGCAGCTCGTTGGTAACAGCGTTTTCTTAACCGAAGCCTTTGAAACCCTGGGCGAGTTGCCTAAATTCATGTTAGAGGATTAAGGAAGGTTGGGGATTTTGTGTGATAATAGCAATTACTACCTATAGGTGTGTAAGAGGCAGCGGGGAAAGTGGCGCTCTTCACACACTCGTCTTAACTTAGCAAAGCCCTAGGCTGTTGAAGGCTTTTTTATAAACTAAGAGGCTATAATGATAACTACGTTTCCCACGAGCAGCATCCTGGGAAAATGCAGTGCTTAAGTCAGGAAAGCTGTGTGAGTCACAATTCACAGGCTGACCACGATGATAGAAGCGCTGAATTGCCCCAGTCGGAATGGGAATGAAGAGCTTGCTTGATTAGCCTAGTCAAACTAATTTGAAGAGTTGGCCAACTGTAATCAGAACCAGACTATGTAACAAAGCTAGACTGGTGAAGAAACCCTTTTGTGTAGGTTTTCACCCAAAGAAATTACATCCAGCCTCTAAATACAGCACAAAGGAGGGACTATCCTACTTAGGGGATATATATATATTTAGCCGTCCCTCATTTTCAAAGACGTCGCCATGGATGGCAACAATCTGTCCGTAAATGGCTTTGGTGAAAAATTGCTAATTCACGGGTCTTAAAAACAGTCACCTAGAGAAGCAGCGTGGCCTAGTGGATAAAGTCCGGGCCTGGGAGTCAGAAGATTGCTATTGTTTTTGTCTGTCTTCCCCGTTTAGACTGTAAGCCCATCAATGGGACTGTCTCTGTTGCCGATTTGTCCATTCCAAGCGCTCAGTACAGTGCTCTGCACATAGTAAGCGTTCAATAAATACTATTGAATGAATGAATGAATGAAGACCTGGGGTCTAGTCCCAGCTCCACCACATGTCTGCTGTGTGATCTTGGGTAAGTCACTTCACCTCTCTGGGCCGCAGTTACCTCATCTGTAAAATGAGGATTAAGATTGTGAGTCCCATGTGGGACAGGGACTGTGTCCCACCTGATTAACTTGTATCTACCCCAGTGCCTGGCACATAGCATGTACTTAACAAGTACCATTATTATTATAGTCCCACTTGGGACCTTCCGGGAAGAAAACCTCAACAGGACCAATTTAACCTGGGCCACATGGCAATTCCTTCCCCTTAAATATAATCTCAGTCAGTCAGTCGATGGTATTTATTGAGCACTTACTTTGCGCAGAGCACTGTACTTAAGTGCTAGGGAGAGAACATGGTACCCCATAATATTTCTAGCCAGCACGAAACCCATAGAAATCAGAATCCTGGTTATCGCATCCTCAGATTGGTCGAGTCACGACCGTTGGCTTTCAGAGACCAGTTAAGCAACTAAGGACAAGCCCATCTCAACAGCCGCAGCAGCTGAAGGCCATTCTAACAATGAGATGCTCTGGTGTCAACCGACTGTTGAAGGTTTTTGTCAGTAATCGCCTCACAGTTGTTGGGTTTGGGTTTTTTGGGGTTTTTTTACCCTTTCCTCTTCCCTGCCTCTAAGGGCAAGGAGACATTAAGTTAAGAGTTCAGATCAATAAACATTCCCCTCCCTGAACTGACTTAATAATAGGTCTACAGGAAAAGGAAATGATAAACTGAATCACGGAAAGCTGGAGGAAGCATTAGAAAGAAGCGAGAAGTGAGACGTAGGAGTGGAGGAGAAAATGATGACAATACCAGAGGGGAGAGATGGGACAGTCCTGGGAAGAAGAGGGAAAAGCTCAGAGGCTCAAAAGATTGAAATAACCTCCCAGTCAGGGATTTAGGCTTTAAGAAAGCAACAAGCACCAACTGGTTTTGTCAAGCAGCCTGGATGAACACTGCCTGCGGGCCAAAACTCTCCCCCTCCTTCCCTCTTCTCAATGCATCTTCATTAATAACAACGCCGTCACAGTGAGAAACTTATTACCTCGGCCAATGGCTTGCAACGTTTTTCGGTCCCTGAGGTATCCGTGATCTTCATTTCCTATCCAGGTATATCTGTGTCCCCAGGGTATGTTTTATTTCCTCTCCGGCTACATCCGTGAGCTTGAATGTCCGTTGTCAGGTTTAAACAGCGCGATTAATCCGTACCAACTGAACAGTCCACATTTTCAAAGTGAATATACCCCTTTTTAAAAAGACCGTTCGTTACTAGACCTCGTATTTCATAAGGACGCACAGCTGGGTGCCACTTAATCGTTTCCTTTCTTCAAGACCAAATTGCTGACAGGCCGACTCTCGTTTCTTCTTCCGACTCCACCGTTATCTCCATTTATGTTGATCGAGTTGTATTCTTCCACCAGTGAGAGTCGGGGGAAAGAGACAGTGGAAATCTAGGGTAGCTTCCCCGGTGAGGAGGAGGGATGGATGGATTCGGTACCTCCTTTTGTTCCGGGCAAGGGCATCTATTCATTCAGTAGTATTTATTGAGCGCTTACTATGTGCAGAGCACTGGACTAAGCGCCTGGAATGGACAATTTGGCAACAGATAGAGACAATCCCTGCCCAGTGATGGGCTCTGCCCCTCACCTCTCCAAGAGGTGTCTAGGAAATGAGCACCTGGGCCCCTGAAAGCCACCCAATGACTTGCCCAACCAGTGGTCAGTTCCGTTACCCGTAGTGCTCAGATTGGGAGCCACAAAATAGCCAACTACAGGGGGTGCAAACCTGTGCCTTTGGAGGCATCAGGGTCAGCGGCTGAAAGGGCTGAGTACCCCATTTCCTAAAGATAAGTGATAGAAAACTGCAAGAGACTGTCCAGAGGGATTTTCTGATGCTCCTCGGTGACTATTAACCCAAAGTGGTCAATTATTCCACCAGGTTTAAGTTTAAAAATGCAAGCAGCTGCTAACTCTTCTTCCTAACAGTGAACATCTGAGAACCGGATGCACCTTCTGCAGTTCTTGGACGATAAACATCCATAAGGAGGCTGTAACCTTGGAAAGAGCACCGCACTTAGATGTGTTTGCCTATTGGTTCAGGATCTGGGTCTTATCGTGCCTGTGGTCTCCTTAAGGAGAGCGGTGCAGTGGATAGAGCATGGGCCTGGGAGTCAGGAGGTCATGGATTCTAATCCTGACCCTGCCACTCGTCTGCTGTGTGATCTTGGGCAGGTCACTTCACTTCCTCTGGGCCTCAGTTACCTCAACTGTAAAATGGGGATTGAGACTGTGAACCCCACGTTAGGCAGGGATCGTGACCAACCCGATTTGCTGGTATCTTCCCCAGTGCTTAGTACAGTGCCTGGCACATAGTAAGTGCTTAACAAATACCACAATTATCATCATTATTTTTATTTACTGAGGTTCTACATTAAAAGGAAAGCACGAGGAATAGAAGAAATGTGAAATTGATTTGGTAAGAGAATCAATCATAATTACCGGGCGCTTACCATGGGCAGAGCACTGTACTGAGTGCTTGGGAGCATACAATATAACAGAGTTGGTAGACATGTTCCCTGCCCACAGTGAGCTATGGTCTGAGAAGCAGCGTGGCGCAGTGGAAAGAGCACGGGCTTTGGAGTCAGGGCTCATGAGTTCGAATCCCAGCTCTGCCACTTGTCAGCTGTGTGACTGTAGGCAAGTCACTTAACTTCTCTGTGCCTCAGTTCCCTCATCTGTAAAATGGGGATGAAGACTGTGAGCCCCACGTGGAACAACCTGATTCCCCTGTGTTTACCCCAGCGCTTAGAACAGTGCTCTGCACATAGTAAGCGCTTAATAAATACCAACATTATTATTATTATTATAGAAAAGCCCATCGACTGAACTAATTTAAGGCCATGTCTTTGGTTTTAGGAAATCAAAAGCTCAGAAAAATCAAACCCAACTGGGATAGGCCATCTCAGACAAGCAAGCAGCCACTACCAGTTGCGTAGACGAACTGATCTCGATTATCTGATCTTGATTATCAGTTCAGCCAATTGGTCGGTTTGGCCGATGTTCAGATAAAAGACCTTCCACTTCATTACTAATCCTAAATCCGTGCTCGGAATAAGACGGCCTTATAAGGAGATGCCCTTCCAGCAGGGGGATTTCCTAGACAGGTTTTCCTGGATAATTTTACTCTTAAACTGGAAATGTGCATTCCATTGTTCTGGCTTTAATGGGTATAATTTTTAGCTCTCTAGAGCTATGTAGGGTTTTTGGGTTTTTTTTTTGAGCCACCCTATTTATTTCCTGCCCATGGTAAGCATCCTTCCTGATCCCATTCATAAAGAACTTTTGTTTGCAGTCAGTGATTTGCTTTTTTTAATTTTTTCAAATGGTATTTGTTAAGTGCTTACTATATGCCAAACACTGTTCTAGGTACTGGGAGACAGGCAAGTTAATTAAGTTGGACACAGTCCCTGCACTGCATGGGGCTCACAGTCTAAGTAGGAGGGAGAACAGAGGCACAGAAAAGTTGTCAATTGCCCAAGGTCACACAGCAACTGGGAGAACTGGAATTAGAACCCAGGCCTGTGTTCTTTCCTCCTTCAGTGAACCTTAGGTGCAGACTTTATTCACAGCTCTATGCTGGGAAAATGAGTGCATATCTATAATTTTATTTATTTATACTGATGCTATTGATGCCTGTCTACTTATTTTGTTTTGTTGTCTGTCTCCACCCTTCTAGACTGTTGTAGGGTAGGGATCGTCTCTATTTGTTGCCGAATTGTACTTTCCAAGCGCTTAGTACAGTGCTCTGCACACAGTAAGCACTCAATAAATACAATGGAGTGAATGAATAGGGGTCGTCATTGAATTTTCATTCTCACACCCTTCTCGCTCCTTCAGGAAAAACAGTTCTCAGAAGCTGTTAGAATTTTACACTCTTAGTTTTATGCCTTATAGAGTAGAGAGCTGCTAATGCAGGAGGCTGAACTATCAACTCTGGCTTTGGAAGAGAAATGATTTATATATAGAAATAATTTATACATATAAATTATTTCTCTTCCAAAGCCAAAGTTGATAGTTGATAACTTTCCAAAGCCAAAGTTGATAGAAATATATATATTTAGCGAGAGAGGGGAAGACAGAAATCTGTCTCCAGGCCCTTCTTCCCTCTTATACTCTTAAATTTTCTCTTCAGCACTTAGTACAGTGCTCTACACACTTAATAAATACTACAACAGCTACTATTATTACTAGAAAGTGTTGCCTTTCATATTCAAAGACACCTCCGATGATGTTAATAATAATAATTACGGTACTTGTCAAGCGCTTACTGTGTGCCGAGCATCGTTCTAAGTGCGAGGTAGATAAAATATAACAGAGTGGGATACGTTCCCAGTCCCACATGGGGTTCACACTCTTAATCCTTATTTTTCAGAGTAGGTAACTGAGGCTCAGAGGAGTCCAGTGACTTGCCCAAGGTCACGCGGAGGAGGCGGGGTTAGAACCCAAGTCCTCGTGACTCCCAGGCCCGAGCTCTATCCACTAAGTCACGCTGGTGCTCATGATGACGAAATCCTCCTTTCCTAACAACCGAATTGAAACGTCTTCTCCGTCCCCCTCCTCTTTCTCTTTTTAGCAAAAGAGCCGTCTCGGAACATCAGCTTCTCCATGACAAGGGGAAGTCCATTCAAGATCTACGACGACGAATTTTTCTTCAGAATCTGATCGAAGGCGTCAACACCGCGGAGATTCGAGCTACTTCGGAGGTGTCCCCAAACCCCAAGCCCGCCACCAACACCAAGAACTACCCAGTCCGATTTGGAAATGAGGAAGAGGGCAAGTGCCTGACTCAGGAGACAAACAAAGCCCAGACCTACAAAGAACAGCCCTTGAAGACGCCGGGGAAGAAGAAGAAAAACAAGCCTGGGAAACGCAAGGAACAGGAGAAGAAAAAGCGGCGAACTCGATCGGCCTGGTTAAGCTCCAGAGTCGCTGGTAGTGGGGTGGAAGGCGCTCCTCTCTCGGACATCTTGGGGAGTGTGCGAGACCGCAACTCACGGTAAACTTGCTTTCCTACCTCCGTTCTTTCACTCATTCAATCGTATTTATTGAGCGCTTAGTGGGTGAAGAGCCATCATCATAGTCTTCCTTCCCATGATTCCATCTTCCTTTTCCATCTTCCTTACCCATAGTCTTCCTTTCCATAATCCCATCTTCCTTATCCACGGGACACTCATTTCCTAATAATAATAACAGTGATAACAACGATAATAATCATGGTTTTGGGCAAGTGCTTAATATTTACCAAGCACTGGGGTAAATACAGGATAATCGAGTCTCACATGGGGATCACAGGCTAAGTAGGAGGGAACTGAGGGTAGTCATGGGACCAGTGTGGGTAGGATAGTCACATGGCCTCCGGATGAACAGGTCGTCAAATCAAGATACCCCAGGATGCGGTCAGTTTTCCAACACAACCCCCCTGTACACCCAACCTCTCCTGCCACTCTATCTCGGTTTCCTCAGCGGAGGTCTCGGGCCTGTATTTGGGCTTTAGAACTTGGTGACCAGAATCCAGGCTGGGAATTCCACCTCATAAATGAAGAGAGGTTGCTTTGAATTGTTTTGTGATTTTCTTTTTGTCCGCCTCGGCAAACTCCCTGCCCTGTATATTGCGGCTTTTCATCTTTACAGCTTTAACCTTAAGGGGAGATCATGCTAAATGTTCTCCTTTATCTGGAAACAACACAGCCCGTCGCCAGAAGAATTTCCCCACCTTTATGACTCTAATTCGATTCCATCTCTCTGTCAGCTCGTGAAAGCATCACATGGGCTGCTGAAATATGTTGACCATGAGCTTTGGCAAGAGATGTGTTTTCCTCAAATATGACAATGATCTTTTTTTTTTTTCGGAAGAGCAATGATGGGTTGGAAAAACTTAGTTAGCAATGCTGAATTGCTATTAGAGTAATAATTGCACTAATCAATCAATCATCATCAGTGGTATTTATTGAGTATGTTATCATCAATCGTATTTACTGAGTGCTCACTGTGTGCAGAGCACTATACTAAACGTTTGTAGTATTCACCACACCATTCCTTCTTACGACATTTCCCGGACATAGGGAGGGCCCGGTAACATCACTCCCATTTTTCAGAGCGGGAAACTGATTTTAATTTTTAATTACATGCGTTTCCCAAGTCCCATTAGGTGGGATAGTCAGGACGAGATCAAAAGATTCCTGACTCTCTAGTCCAGCTTTCTACCCACTGGACCACACTGCCTCCCTTTCTATAAGTTTCCACTGAGAGGGCTTGATTTTTAATTGAACCTTTCAGCACAGAACAGCTGTGGGATTTGACAGAAAGACGAAAACCACCCAGGAATGTAGCAAACGCTAGGAGTGTGACCTCTTCTTATTTCCACGCCCATATCTGATTCCGTCAATCCTTTCCTTCTTCTCTGGCAGAGGCAGAAATAAGGAGTGATGGTTTCAGAGGAGAGATGTTGACCCGATTTACCAAAGCCGCTCCCCAAGTTGAGTAGTTAATCAAAACCCTGTGTCCTTGTTTACCTACTCTAGTCGATGATAAGTTCTCCTGCATCACTACTAACGATGGGCCGATTAGCGTATCCGCTGTTGGTTCATTAAAAGGGCGATTGCCGGTCAACAGTTATCAGAAACCTGGTGTGTCTAAAAGGCAAAGGGACCCCAATCATCTGGGATAGCCAATATCTAGCACGGATCTCGAGTATTTCCCATGACGTTAAAAAAATAAATAATGGTTTTGGTTAAACGCTTACTATGTGCCAGGCACTGTACTAAGAGCCGGGATGAATACGAGCAAATGGTGTTGGACACAGTCCCTCTCCCATGTGGAGCTCATAGTAGCAATCCCCATTTTATAGATGAGGAAACCGAGGCACAGAGAAGTGAAGTGACTTATTCAAGGTCACACAGCAGATGTGAGGCAGAGCGGGGATTAGAACCCATGACTTTCTGACTCCCAGGCCCGGGTGCTCTATCCACTATGCCATGATAGACACTCAAGTCCTGTAGGCTTTTGGGGGTTATTTTATGATATTGTTAAACCCTTTACTATGTGCCAGGCTGTGTACTAAGTGTCCTGTCAAACTCAACAGGACAGTTACAGTCTGTGTCCCATTTGGGGTTCACAGTCTTAATCCCCATTTGACAGATGAGGGAACTGAGGCCCTGCGAAGCGAAATGACTCACTCACAGTCACATAACGGACAAGTGGCAGAGCTGGGATTCAAACCCAGGTCCTTCTGACTCCCAGGCCCGTGCTCTATCCGTTAGGCCACACCGGTTCTCAAATAAGCAGAAACAGCCCCAGGACCCTTTACTGTCAGACTGAGTTCCCATTTTCTGATCAAGATTACACTATTTACCAGAAATCTGAAAGAAAAAACGTCAATCCTTCGGGATGAATTCGGTTGGATTGCATTGTACATTTTGTGATGCTCTGGAGCTTCCAGAACAGTAATGAAAACGGACCCTAGCCTAAAAGAGAGTAGCGAACTGGAAGAGAAATGGGCAGTAGACATATAAGATTCTTCAGATTCTCTTTCTAGCTTTCTTGATCCTCTTTCTGTTTTTCCTTTCATAGCAGTCTGCGGGGGGGCTCTGTAGGCAGATGTTTGCATCCTCTTTTATCCCGGTGGTTCGGAGAACAGGAAAGGAACATAGATTGAGGAGAAGGGAGAGGAGGGAAGGCAATGGTAAATGCAGGCAGGCTCCATGGAAATTCTGATTTTTAGAAACTATTTGCAAAGCTAACCATATATTAATGCCCCATTTTACGTAGTCTCTTGGCATTATTACCTTGGTTACTTAACCTAGTTGAGAAATAGGACCGAGATTGGGGGGGTAAGATTGGGAGCTCTTTTATAAATTGATTTAAAATAAATATTATTAAGCCAAAAATGTGTATTTCCTCTCATCTGGAATGTCCAGCAGGGAATATATTGCTTTGGTTTCTGGGAATTATGTTTTATAAAAGCTTCGTGATATGTTAATACCTGAATGAGATTGTCCAACCACTGAAAATCCTTATGATGATCATTTTAAATGTAACTACATAATCAGAAGTCTTTTATCTCAGTGTAACTTCTTATTCAGTTCACAAATAAGATATTAGATTTCCTTTATAACCAAAAGAGCCCAGACATCTGTGGTTATGTTGTAGTTGCATATACACGAGATTGTACTCTCCCAAACATTTAGTACAGTGCTCTGCACATAGTAAGCACTCAATAAATAAGACCGATCAATCGATTCAGCTTATATTTATATTGTTTATGGGTCCACTCCCTCAATGTCTCTGATACGCAGATACTGTTGGTGAAGGCAGAAGGGAGAATAATGTGCAAATTATTCATTCATTCATTCAATCATATTGATTGAGTGCTTACTGTGTGCAGAGCCTGTACTAAGCGCTTGGGAGGGGACAGTTCAATAAGAAACAGACACATTCACTGCCCACAACGAGCTTACAATCTAGAGGACTGTATCTAGTTTTCCTTTTTCTCCAAGACCTCTTCATTCTCTACTCAGTGAAAGTGCAATCAAAACCACTCACTGAGTGCTTCCCAAACATCGCATAATATGGAGAGCTTTAAAAAATCACCCCAGTTTTGAAATTATCTGGTTTTGCATTCACTTCCCTCAATTTAAGAACGTGTGTATTTTCCCCCATTTTTTGGTCTAAACTTCAGTCCTCGAAGTTTTTCTTCTAACTGCAATTTGGAAGCATTTTTCCATTCCATCTAACTCCACTAATACAGAGATCATTTCCTTTCGAACCTTTTAAAGGCAAAATTTCCCTAAATGTCCATTGTACCTCCCCTCCCCGCACCATAGTACACATGAAAACCCTAAATTATCAAGAATTTGCTCTTTTTGTGTGTCTCACACCCACACACACGTCTGCCATATGAAACTGCCCACAACTCTGGCAGTCAATTTGACTCCCCAGCCAATCAAATTCCATCCTATAGTCGTTTCCTTGGAAACCAACACACAAGTACAGAAATGGATTGGAGAAAGAGGGAAAGAGGGAGAGAAAGGGAAGGGAGAAAGGAAAGAAGAGAGAGGGAGAGAGAAAAGGAGAGAGATAGAGGGATAGAGAAAGGGAAGACAGGGAGAGAGGGAGGGAGGAAGAGAGAGATAGAAAGGGAAGAAGAGAGAGAAAAAAGAAAGGGAGGGAGAGAAAGAGGGATAGAGACAGAGATGGAGGGAGGAAGAGAGAAAAAGAGTCAGAGAGAGAGAGAGGGAGGAAGAGAGACAGAGAAGGAGGGAGGAAGAGAGAAAGAGAGAGAGAGCGAGAGAGAGAGACACCACAGGAACTTCTATTGGATCAGTAGTGATATGGATCTGTTACTTAGGGAGTCCTCACTTAAGTAATAAATGCTAGCTCCCTGAACTGTCAATCAATCAATCGCTCAATCATTGGTAATTATTGAGCACTTGATGTGTGTAGAACACTGAATTAAGCACTTGGGAGAATACAACAGAACTGGTAGATACATCCCCTGCCCACAATGAGCTTACAGCCTAAAAGACTCACTTGCAAGTGCTGTGCTCCACTCAACTTCTTGAGCTCTGGGTCAAACCAGTGCAGGTAACAAAATGCTCAGAGAAATACAGGAATATTCACTGCCAGAGAGAGACAGACAGGGAGACAGACAGATTCAATTTTGGCCTTTCTTCACGTCCCAAATTGCAATAGTTTGTGGTTTTCTTTTCCAAAACCATAATCCAATAATAGTTTCATTCATTAGTGTATGTAAGTGCAGCTAAAGACACGTCCTTTATGAGTCTCCCCGTCGCAAACTGAATACCCTATGATCCACTGAGTCTGACGTGTAGCAGAATATAAATTTGAAGTCAAAATATACCTCCAGTTATAGCTAAACGTTAGCATTGTCCCTCCAGTCACATCATACGTGAGAAAGAAAAGTCTGATGTGAACTGGAGAAAGTGAGCCGATAATAATAATTGCCGTATTCGTTAAGTACTTATTATGTGCCACGCACTGTGATAAATACTAGATAATCAGGTCGGACACAATCCCCGTCCCACATACGGCCTGCAGTCTAAGTAGGAGGGAGAACAATATTGAATCACCATTTTATAGATGAAGAATGCAGGGCGCCGACAAGTTAAATGACTTGTCCGAGGTCACACAACAAGCATGTGTCAAAGCCACGGTTAGAAACTACTCCCAGACCCATTCTCTTCCTACTAGGCCACGCCACCTCTCGTGCAGGGAAGAGACACACCCATCCACCGCTGGCCAACGAAACCTCTCCGGGCGTCAAATCGAATAAGCTTGGGACCAGGTGATTTTGGCAACGGATTGGCCATGGTTCTTCCATTTTCCAGTTTGCTCTTCTCCCTTTACTCTAATCCTACCGACTCTGTTATACTGTTAAAGTGTACTCTCCCAAGCGCTTAGTCCAGTGATCTGCCCACACTAAGCGCTCAATAAATGACACCGATTGATCGACTGACTGATCGATACCAACGCGACAATCTACGGTGATGGTTCCAGAGGCTTCTTCTGAGCTCTGACTGAGCATTCCTCTACCATCTCCTTCTCTTTCTCAAGAGAAGCAGCACGGCCCAGTGGCTAGAGCCCGGGCCTGGGAGTCAGAAGGACCTGGGTTCTAATTCTGGCTCCGCCGCTTGCCTGCTCTGTGACCTTGGGCAAGTCAACTCACTTCTCTGGACCTCAGTTACCTCATTTATTAAACGGGGATTAAGACTGTGAGCCCCAATTGAATGACCTTGTATCCACCCCAGCACTTAGTACGGTGTCTGGCACATAGTAAGCGCTTAACAAATACCATTTTAAAAAACCAACAACTTCTCATCCTCTTCCCGCTCCAAATGAGCATCAGTACAGAGTCCCTAAGCTCCACAGACTGGAGGTGACCCGCAGCATGGCACGGTGCTGGATTAACTCCCTGGAAGGCCCGCATACCAGACAGAGTTAGGAATGTCATGGGGATCCTGCTGGCTCAGTGTTATTTATCCCTCTTCCTTCAGGGTATATTTAAGGGAGAGGCACACCCTATCTTTCTGATTTTTTTTACAGTGTAATTTTATGTTCTTTAATTTTATGCCCCTCGTTTTTGGCCGTTCGATTTGTAAAGAGGATTAATCTTTGTTTCCCCACCCTGTCTCTCTCCTTTCCCTCTCTTTGCAGGAGGCATTGACATTTCAGCCGACATCTTCCGTAAACACGTTGCAGTATTCTGTAATAGTGAACAGATGGAAAGTATTAGAAATATTTATTGTCTGTAAATAGTGTAAATCCATTGGAATAAACCTTCTCCCTCATTGCTCTATGAAACTGCACATTGGTCATTGTGAATATTTTTTTTTTGCCAAGGCTAAGCCAATTATTATTATCACATCTACTATAATTTATTTTGTTGAATGATGTATTTATTTTGTAAATGTATCTTGGTGCTGCTGACTTTCTATATTTGTTGTAACATTATGCACTTTAGATATACATATCAAGTACGTCGATAACTGACTCAATAAAGTGTCCTTATTTTGTGGATGATTTTAATAAATGCATAAGTACAATTTTCAAACTGATTTTCCTCTGCATGTAAAAATAGCAGTATTTTAAATTTGTAAAGAATGTCTAATAAAATATAATCTAATTACACCGTGACTCAGAAGGTGAAATATGTCCGTTAGGATTTTCAGGAGAATGATTTTTTACAACATTTGAAAATGGCCTTAAGTTTAATATGTTTATGTTGGTTCGAGTTTTGGCATTTTCGCATTAGCTTTTAGTTAAAAACCGCTTAAAATGTATTTTGTTCCAATAGTTGGTTTCAAGACTTCAGAGTGACTGAACCAACTAGACGCTGTGTTAGAAAGCAGATCTCTCTCAAAGGCACTGGAAGAGGGTTAGAATGCAGGGGGAAAGACAGAGGTCATGGCAGGCAAACAGTGGGGTGATAATTTCTTATTTATATCAGGTGTGCTATTAATCATTGCTATTGCTTACTTAATAATGATATAATATATTCACGGTAATATAATGAAATATTCTAATTCACGTTGTTAATAATAGTATCCGTTAAGTGCTTACTGTGTGCCAAGCACTGTTCTACGTTGCTGGGGTAGATGTAAGGTAAACGGGTCAGAGAGCCCATCCCACATGGGCTTCACAGCCTAAGGAGATGGAAGACCAAGTATTAAATCCACATTTTACAGATGAGAGAACGGAGGCACGGAAAAGTTAAGTGACTTGCTCAAGGTCACACAGCAAGCAAATGAGATGGATTAGCACCCAGTTCCTCTGACTCCCAAGCCCACGCTCTTTCTGCTAAGCTTCGTTGTTTCTCCCAAGTTCAATGGGGCATTCAATTCACGGTGACGATGGGACATTTGAAGAAAATGAAGAGAAATTAGATAGGTCTTCCCTACCCATGTCATTGGACGTTAAGGAGGCCATTACAAAAATCAGCTGGAGGAGAAGGAAGAGAGAGAGAGAGATGGAGGTGATGAGTTAGAAGGTCAAGGATTCTAATCCTGGGTCTGCTGTGTGACCTTGGGCAAGTCTCTTCACTTCTCCGTGCCTCTGTTACCTCATATGTACAAATGGGGATTGAGACTGTGAGGCCCATGTGGTACAGGGACTGTATCCGCCCCGACTTGCTTGAATCCACTCCAGCGCTAAGTACGGTGTCTGGCACATGGAAAGTGCTTAATAAATACCCCAATCATCATCATTATTAATACGTATTAATAATAACAATAATAAAGCTAGCCAATGTCTTGGATGCCAATGTCTTGGACTACCACATAGTTGTTGGGTAGGGATTGTCTCTGTTGCCGAACTGTACTTTCCAAGCACCTAGTACAGTGCTCTGCACACAGTAAGTGCTCAATAAATAGGACTGAATGAATGAATACTGCCTTCAGGCGGCCTTCGATGCCGCTGTAGGAGACAGAACACTTGAGAAGCAGCATGGACTAGTGGATAGAGCATAGGCCTGGAAGTTCTATGCTCTGGAAGGGAAGCAGCAGGGCTCAGTGGAAAGAGCACGGGTCAGAGATCACGGGTTCGAATGCCGCACCTGCCACTTGTCAGTTCTGTGACCTTGGGCAAGTCACTTCACTTCTCTGTGCCTCGGTTCCCTCATCTGTAAAATGGGGATTAAGACTGTGAGTCTCACGTGGGACGACCTGATTACCCTGGTTCTACCCCAGTGCTTAGAACGGTGCTCTGCATATAGTAAGCGCTTAACAAATACCAACGTTATTATTATTAAGTCAGAAGGACCTGCGTTCTAATCCCGGCTCCACTGTCTCCTATGTGATCTTGGGTAAATCATTCAACTTTTCTGTGCCTCAGTTACCTCATCTGTAAAATGGGGATTAAGACTGCAAGCCCCATGTCAAGTGGGACATGGACTGTGCCCTACCTGCTTAGATTGTAGCTACCCCAGTGCTTTGTCCGGGATCCAACACATATTAAGCGCTTACCAAATGACATTAAAAAAAAGAACACTGGGGTGAATGGGCCACTGATCTGACCCCAATATTCATTCATTCATTCATTCAATCGTATTTACTGAGCGCTTACTATGTGCAGAGCACTGTACTAAGCGCTTGGAAAGTACAAATAGAGACAGTCTCTACCCAACAACAGGTTCACAGTCTAGAAGTGGGGAGACAGACACCAAAACAAGTCAACAGGCATCAGTAGCATCATTATAAATAGAATTACAGATATACACACATCATTAATAAAAAATAAATAGAATTACAAGTTTCAATATGGCATCGACTATATTTCTGTGCCTCTAACTGTTCATTTTAGTCTTCATTCCTTCATACAGTTGTATTTATTGGGTACCAATCCTTTGCAAATGATTGAACTAAGCTCTGGGGAAAAAAATTCACTGATGAGAAATAGACACAACCCCTAAAAGGGTTCACAACCTAAGAAAAGGAGTAGAGGGAGGAAGCTGGCCACGGACACTTAAGGAAAGATGAAACTATAGAAGCAAAAAGAACGTGAAAGATGAGGGCCATGATCCCTATTTTTCCTTCAGTGGTATGAAAGGGGAAATTCTCCCAGTCCGGTGATCCTAATTCTTTCAACTCAAGGTCCCTGCAGCAAATATTTCAAGGGACTAGACGGATACGCTAACAAGGAATTTCTCTACTAGGAGCTTGAGAGTTTGATTTTGAGAAGAGTAATGCAACAAGGAGGAAAACAGAGGGGCTGTAGTCAAACTACGGCGTACTTTGATACTCACCCCACCCCTAAGATCACCACACTTGTGTAAATATCCTTGCGGTCTGCTACTCCCCCCTATCTGTAATTGTTCATGTCTGAGCCTCCTCTTCTTCTTGCCTGGAAGTTCCTTGAAGGCAGGGATCGTTATCTATGAACCGCTATCGTATTGTACTCTCCCAAGAGCTGAGGACAGTGCTCTGCACAAAGTAAGCACTCAATAAATACCAAGCTAAGCTTGGACTAAGCTTTTTTATGGTATTTGCTAAGTGCTTACTATGTCTCAGGGACTGTACTAAGTGCTGGGGTAGATACCAACTAATCAGGTTGGATACGGTCCACGTCCCACACGGGGTTCGATCTTAATTCCCATTTTACATACCACACCCAAGCCTGCACACTTCGATCCTCTAATGCCAACCTACTCACTGCACCTCGATCTCCTCTGTCTCACCCCTGACCTCTCGCCCATGTCCTGTCTCTGGCCTGGAACGCCCTCCTTCTTCACATCCGACAGACGATCACCCTCCCCACCTTCCAAGCTTTATCGAAGGCCCATCTCCTCCGAGAGGTCTTCTCTGATTAAGCCCCCCTCTCCTCTTTTCCCACTCCCTTCTGCACCATCCCGATTTGCTCCCAAGCTCCCACAGCAGATAGATAATGGTGGTATTTGTTAAGCGCTTACTATGTGCAAAGCGCTGTTCTAAGCGCTGGGGTGATACAAGGTGATCAGGTTGTCCCACGTGGGGCTCACAGTTTTAATCCCCCTTTTACAGATGAGGGAACTGAGGCACAGAGAAGTTAAGTGGCTTGCCCAAAGTCACACAGCTGGCGAGCGGCAGAGCTGGGATTAGAACCCATGACCTCTGACTCCCAAGAGTCAGACCGACTCTTCTGACTCTCCCAGATGGATGGCGGAGCTAGAATTAGAACCCAGGTTCTCTGAATCCCAGGCTCACACTCTTTCCACTAGGCCACGCTGCTTCTCAAGTGTGATGGGGTATTGGCTTGTTGCACCCCCTTGGAGTTGCAAACTAGGGGGACTCAAAAACACTATTATGTGCAGGAAATCTCAAGTCCTCTTTCAAGGGGCCAGATCACCCAATCCCTTGACCTGAATCCCAGGACAATTTCAGAGTTATGGACTCCGTCGCCTCACGCCCAAAGGAAGGATCCACCCTAGACTGTAAGCTCATCATGGGCGGGAAGTGCGTCTATTTATTGTTACGGTGTACTCTCCCAAGTGATACAAGTACTAACTGTACTCCCAAATTAGTACAGTGCTTTGCACATTCATTCATTCATTCAATAGTATTTATTGAGCGCTTAATCCGTGCAGAGCACTGCACTAAGCGCTTGGAATGTACAAGTCGGCAACAGATAGAGACAATCCCTGCCCATCGACGGGCTTACAGTCTAATCCGGGGAGACGGACAGACAAAAACAACAGCAATAAATAGAATCAAGGGGATGGACATCTCATTAACAAAATAAATAGGGTAATAAAAATATATACAAATGAGCAGACGAGCTCAGTGCTGAGGGGAGGGGAAGGGGGAGGGGGAGGAGCAGAGGGAAAGGGGGGGAAAAGGGAGCTTAGCTAAGGGGAGGTGAAGGGGGAGGTAGAGAGGCAGCAGAGGGAGCAGAGGGAAAAGGGGAAGCTCTGTCTGGGAAGGTCTCTTGGAGGAGGTGAGCTTTAAGTAGGGCTTTGAAGAGGGGAAGAGAGGTAGTTTGGCGGAGGTGAGGAGGGAGGGCGTTCCGGGACCGGGGGGGACGGGGGCCAGGAGTCGACGGCGGGATGGGCGAGAACGGGGGACGGTGAGGAGGTGGGCGGCGGAGGAGCGGAGGGTGAGGGGTGGGCAGTGGAAAGAGAGAAGGGAGGAGAGGTAGGAGGGGGCAAGGTGATGGACAGCCTCGAAGCCTAGAGTGAGAAGTTTCTGTTTCGTGCGGAGGTCGATAGGCAACCGCTGGAGGTGTTTAAGAAGGGGAGTGACAGGCCCAGAGCGTTTCTGCGGGAAGATGAGCCGGGCAGCGGAATGAAGAATAGACTGGAGCGGGGAGAGACGGGAGGAAGGGAGATCAGAGAGCAGGCTGACACAATAATCCAGCCGGGATATTATGAGAGCCCGTAGCAGTAAGATAGCCGTTTGGGTGGAGAGGAAAGGGCGGATCTTGGAGATATTATAAAGGTGAGACCGGCAGGTTTTGATGACAGATTGGATGTGTGGGGTGAACGAGAGAGCCGAATCAAGGATGACACCGAGGTTGCGGGCCTGAGGGACGGGAAGGATGGTCGTACCGTCCACGGTGATGGGGAAGTCAGGAAGAGGACGGGGCTTGGAAGGGAAGATGAGGAGCTCAGTTTTGGACATGCTGAGTTTTAGGTGGCGGGCAGACATCCAGGTAGAGATGTCCAGGAGGCAGGAGGAGATACGAGCCCGAAGGAAGAGGGAAGAGGACAGGGGCAGAGATGTAGATTTGTGTGTCATCTGCATAGAGATGATAGTTGAAGCGGTAGGAAGCCCTCAATAAATACGATTGAACGACTGAATGAATACTCTACTGGCTACAACCAACCAGGAGATCAAATGCTTGGGAAAGCACATGTGTGGGAGTCCCAGGCCTGGGCACATTCCACTAGGCCACACACCTGCTAGTAGTTGTTGAAGCACATCTCCTCCCAGAGGCCTTCCCTGATTAGGCCCTCTTTTCCTCTTCTTCCACTCCTCTCTGCATCGCCTTGACTTGCTCCCTTTATTCATCCCCTAGAGAACGGGCCTGGGAGTCAGAAGGACCTCGGTTCTAATCCCGGCTCTGCCGCTTGTCTGCTTTGTGACCTAGGCCAAGTCATTTCACTTCTCTGGTCCTCGGTTACCTCATCTGTAAAATGGGAATTGAGACTGGGACTATGGGACAGAGACTGTGTCCAACCTGGTTAGCTTGTATCTGCCACAGCGTTTAGAAGAGTGCTTGACAAGAGCTTTACAAATATTTTCATCACAACGATTAAGTAAGCACAGCGCAATGTTCCATGCAGATGGTGGAGCTGAGCTTCCTTCTCTGTCTCATGCAAACCAGATAATGATAATAATAATAATGGCATTTGTTAAGCACTTACTATGTGTCAAGCACTGTTCTAAGCACTGGGGTAGATACAGGGTAATCAGGTTGTCCCACGTGGGGCTCACGGACCTAATCCCCATTTTACAGATGAGGTAACTGAGGCACCGAGAAGTTAGGTGACTTGCGCAAAGTCATACAGCTGATCAGTGGCGGAGCTGGGATTTGAACCCACAGCCTCTGACTCCCAAATCCGGGCTCTTTCCACTCAGCCACGCTGCTTCCAGAATATAATAATAATAATGTTGGTATGTGTAAAGCGCTTACTATATGCCGAGCACTGTTCTAAGCGCTGGGGTAGATACAGGGTAATCAGGTTGTCCCACATGAGGCTCACAGTTAATCCCCATTTTACAGATGAGGTAACTGAGGCACCGAGAAGCGAAATGACTTGCCCACAGTCACCCAGCTGCCAGGTGGCAGAACAGGGATTCGAACTCATGACCTCTGACTCCCAAGCCCGGGCTCTTTCCACTGAGCCACGCTGCTTCTCTATGTGTGTCATTCTGACACATCCAGAATCCCATCCTATATCCACCACAGAAGCTACATGGCCTCCTAGCTAGAGCAGAGGCCTGGCAGTCAGAAGACCTGGATTCTAATCACCTGGATTCTAATCCCAGCTCCACCACTTGGCTGTGCAACCTTGGGCATGTGGCTTCAAGTCTCCGTGCCTCAGTTACCTCATGGGTAAAAAGGGAATAAGCCCGGGACCCCACGTGGGACAGGGACTGTGTCCAACCTGATCAGTTCGGTGCCTCGAACGGAGTAATAGCAATAATTAGGGTATCTTGTTAAGCGTTTACTATGTATCAGACACTGTACTAAGCTCTGGGTGGATACAAGCAAATCAGGTTGGACACAGTCCCCGTCCCACATGGGGTTCACAGTCTTCATCCCCATTTTACAGATGAGGTCACTGAGGCCCAGAGAAGTGAAGCGACTGGCCCGAGGCCACAGAGAAGCCAAGTGGTGGGCCGGGATCAGAACCCATGACCTTCTGACTTCCAGGCCCGTGCTCTATCCGCTAGGCCACGGTACTCTCCCAAGCACTTAGGGCGGTTCTTTGCACACAGTGAACGCTCAATAAATGTGTTTGAATAAATGAACGAATGAATAGTAAGCGCTTGACAAATCCCATTCAACCAAAGCGGGGGCTGTGGCGGGCATGAGGGAAGCAGACTGGCGGAGAGGAGAGCAGAAGAATCCGGAGCGGCCAGGACCCTTCCTCGGGTGGCAGCTGCCAGCTGGGCGGGAACTAGACTAAATCAGGAAGCCCCCCGCCAAGAATAAAACCGAACGTGTAAGATCTTCCACAGAGATCTCCCTCCGCATGACTTCAACCGAATTCCCCTCCCTCCTCCCCAGCTGAGTCACACATCCCCCTTTTGTTCGCTGGCTGACGGAGCGGACGCCGTCCGGGCCGTTGCGAAGCACGCAGAGACCGCGAAAGGTTTCCAGTGGCCGTCCCGTCTGCTCCACGCACACTTAGTCCTGTCGCCTGCCACCCAGGGTCATTCGTTCAATTCATTCCATCGTATTTACTGAGCGCTTACTGTGTGCAGAGCACTGTACTGAGTGCTTGGGAGAGTACAATATAACTATAAACGGACACATTTCCTGTTCACCACCTCGGTTTGTTACAATGGCGGTAGATTCGCTCCCACACTAAACCGTAATAATAACAATAATTATGGTACTTGTTAAGAGTTTACTATATTCGTTCAGTAGTATCTATTGAGCGCTTACTATGTGCAGAGCACTGTACTAAGTGCTTACTGAGCGCTGGGATGGATACAAGCGAATCAGGTTGGACACGGTCGCTGTCCTTTTGTGGGGCTCAGAGCGTCAATCCCCATTTAACAGATGAAGTAGCTGAGGCACAGAGAAGTGAAGTGACTTGCCAAGGTCACACAGCAGACAAGTCGGGATTAGAACCCATGCTCCAGGCCTACGCTCTACCCATTTTGCCATGCGGCTCCTCATTTCGCCATGCTGCTCCAGACTGGCATGATCAAGGCGGAGAAGGTGGAACACCAGTATGATTCCTGCCGAACTGTGAAGATAATGTAAAACAGGGAGGATAATTTAAGGATCGTCCCGTTTCCGACTAAACACACCCTATTAAACCCCGAAGTCGACCGTCTCTGCCATCAATGCAGCCAAAGGGAATTCTTCAACTGCAATCACTCGCGTGTAATGATTGATTACTTACCGTGTGCGGAGCACTGTATTAAGCACTTGGGAGAGTACAGTACCACAGAGTTGGTAGTCACGTTCTCTGCCCACGAGGAACTTATAAATTACAAATCACAGAAGCAGCGTGGCTCAGTGGAAAGAGCCCGGGCTTGGGGGTCGGAGGTCATGGGTTCGAATCCCGGCTCTGCCACTTGGCAGCTGTGTGACCGTGGGCAAGTCACTTCACTTCTCTGTGCCTCAGTTACCTCATCTGTAAAATGGGGATGATGACTGTGAGCTTCACGTGGGACAACCTGATTACCCCGTATCTACCCCAGCGCTTAGCACACAGTAAGCGCTTAACAAATACCAACCTGACATCCTAACCAGAATGATTGTCCCAGCCCAGATTTCTGCAAATTCTCATTCCGGAGTTATTTGATGCCTGCCAGTATTGGAATGAGGGAGGCAGGGTGGTCTAGGGGGAAGAGCATGAGGCCGGAAGCCAGGATGCCCTGACTTCTCATGTCTGGTCCCGGTATGCTGTGAGACCTTGGGCAAATCACTGGACCGTTTCCACAGCTGTAAAATGGGGATGGTGCTGTCCCACTCTCCCAACCTCACGGAAAGGTTGGGGGAATAAACGAGGTAAATGATGTGAAATCGCACTGGAAAATAAAAGTGTTTTAAAAAGGCAATCAGTCGATCTGGTATTTACTGGAGTTGTCTTTTGTGCAGAGCACTCTACTGAGGGCTTGGGAGGATCAAATACAGTTATTAATCAATCAGTAGTACTTACTCAGCAATCATTTTGTTGCAGAGCTCTGTATTCATTCATTCATTCAGTTGTAGAGCGCTTACTGTGTGCAGAGCACTGTACTAAGCGCTTGGAAAGTACAATTCAGCAACAGAGAGAGACGATCCCTGCCCACAACGGGCTCACAGTCTAGAAGGTTGAGAAGGGGGGAAGAACCAAGGGAGCAATCAGGGTGACATAGAAGGGAGTGGGAGAAGAAGAAAGGAGGACTTAGTCGGGGAAGGCCTCTTGGAGGAGATGGGCCTTCAGTAAGGCTTTGAAGAGGGGAAGAGTAATTGTCTTTCGGATTTGAGGAGGGAGGGTGTTCCAGGCCAAAGATAGGAGGACAAGGGACTTCATTCAATCATTCAATCCTATTTATTGAGCACTTACCGTGTGCAGAGCTCTATACTAAGCACTTGGGAAGTACCCTTCAGCTACAAGTAGAGACAGTTTCTGCGCACCACGGGCCCACAGTCTAAAAGGAGGGAGAGAGACACCTTAACAAGTCAACAGGCATCAGTAGCATCACTATAAATAGAATTAAAGATATATAGTTCCGTGAGCCAAGTAGTTAGGCAGTAAACGTTTTTGACGATAACCATAATGACAATAATGGTGATTATAAACAGTTCTGGAATTCTAAATAATAATAGAGGCGTTGGTTAAGCGCTTACTATGTGCCAGGCACTGTTCTAAATGCTGGGGTAGAGGCAAGCAAATATAAGCAAATCGGGTCGGACACAGTCCCTGTCCCACATGGGGCTCACAGTCTTCATCCACATTTTACACATGAGGGAACTGAGGCCCAGAGAAGTGAAGCGATTTGCCCAAGTTCACACTGCAGACGAGTGGCAGAGCCCGGATATGACCCAGAGAAGCAGCGTGGCTTAGTGGAAAGAGCACGGATTTGGGAGTCAGAGGTCATGGGTTCTAATCCCAGTTCCGCCGCTTGTCAGCTGTGTGACTTTGGCAAGTCACTTAACTTCTCTGTGCCTCAGTGACCTCGTCTGTAAAATGGAGATGGAGACTGTGAGCCCTAAGTGGGACAAACTGATTACCGTGTATCTACCCCAGCGCTTAGAACAGTGCTTAGCACATAGTAAGAACTTAACAAATGCTGACATTATTATTATTATTATTAATCCAGGTCCTTCCGACTCCCAGCCCCGGGCTCTATCCACTATGCCATGCTGCCTCTCTCTATATTATACATTACATATCTATGATGTATTGTAGATAAGAAGCTAGAAGTGGAGTCCCATTCCCAAGTTTGGGTTGAATTCATTCCAACACAACCATTCGTTGGGGCTCACCTAGTTCATTGTTTTGTTCTGTTTTGCTCTGCCCTCTGTCTCCCCCGATTACACTGTGAGCCCATCATTGGGCAGGGATTGTCTCTATCTGTTGCCGAATTGTCCATTCCAAGCGCTTAGTACAGTGCTCTGCACATAGTAAGCGCTCAATAAATACTATCGAATGAATGAATAAATGCATTTCTACTTAAAACCTCACCTGGCAGCGGCAGGCAGCATGAACTCCACCTTACTCCCGGAGCTGACCAAGGGAGGACAATGAATGTTTTTGTCTGTGGGGGACTAAGGGGAACTAGAGCGAAGGAGGGAGGGTATAAGCAGGGGGTGGGAAAACAAGATACTTCAGAATGCCACTGATGTTTTATAAGATGAATCAGAGGAGAAATAAGATCCAGAATTCAAGATGATGTGTGTGTTTAAATTGTGTGTAAATCTCCAGGAAACCAGAGCCGCTTCACAAATGGCCTCTATCTCAACCAAAGGGCAGAAAAGGCAACGTGCCCCACACTCCCTGGAGTTCTGAAAATCGAAATAAAATCTGCCACTGCGTGCCAAACCTCCTCCAGAAAAGAAAACCAGGATGAATTAGGCATCTACTATAGTCCTCAGACATTCTGGAGTCCAGACCGAGCGAGGAGTGTGAGAAGCAGGATGGCCTAGTGGAAAGAGCACAGGTCTGGGAGTCAGAGGACCTGGGTTCTAATCCCTCCATCACCACTTGTCTGTGTGTGACCTTGGGCAAGAAACCTAACTTCTCTGTGACTCAGTTTTCACATCATCTGTAAAATGGGGATTAAGACTGTAAATCCTATGCGGGATGTGGACTGTGTCCAACCTGATTAACTTGTATCTATCCCAGTGCTTAGTACAGTGCCTGGCACATAACTAGTTTTGATGATTTAGAATCCTGAGGGCCGTGAGCTTCACATTACAGCTTTCTCTGGGCACAAAAAATCCAGTGCAGTTTAAACGCAGCAGATTGCCAATAAAATGAGATTCCTCTCATGAGGTCCCTCCAAGCCCAAAGAGATTAGCCATAAAACTTTCACTGCCAACTTCAGGGTCTTCCTTCCTTTAATAATCAGAACTACCTTAGATTTGCTCAGTTGAACAAATTCATACATTTCTTCCCAACAAACAGAACATTAATTTTTCCTACCTCTCTCTCTTTCATTCACACCCTTAGGTGGATTTTAGGCGTAAAAGCACTATTTGATCGAAGTCTGAGCCAAATAGACCAAGACATTTCTCACTGGCTACGGAAGTGTCTACGGACCAGAAACACGTTATCCAGCACCTTCTGTTAGGAACTTTAAATCGTGACCCCCACCCAGTACCAGAGTGATTTATTTCTAAATCGAATTGGCCACTGGAGAAGCCTCGAGAGGAGAGAGGTGCTATCAGTGATCATTAGCACCCTACAGGATTGATATTTCAGTTGGATAGGGTTAAATCTCTCTCTTTGCCACAGACAGGTTGCTTAAAAGGAAGTTGGCAAATACTAATTCAATATGTTTCTAAGCTCTTAGTAAAGTGCTCTGTCAACTTGTCTTCTGTGTGACCTTGGACAAGTCACTTAACTTCTCTGTGCCTCAGTTCCCTCATCTGTAAAATGGGGATTGGGGCTGCGAGCCCCATGTGGGACAGGGATTGTATCCAACCTGATTTGTTTGTAACCACCCCAGTACTTAGTACAGTGGCTGGCACATAGTAAGCTCTTAACAAATACATTAATAAGAATAAGAATGAGAATGAGAAGCAGCGTGGCTCAGTGGAAAGAGCCTGGGCTTGGGAATCTGAGGTCATGGGTTCAAAGTCCGTAGCCGCCACTTGTCAGCTATGTGATGGTGGGCAAGTCACTTAACTTTTCTGTGCCTCAGTTACCTCATCTGTAAAATGGGGAATTATATTGTGAGCCTCACGTGGGACAACCTGATTACCCTGTATCTCCCCCAGCGCTTAGAACAGTGCTCTGCACATAGTAAGCGCTTAACAAATACCAACATTATTATTATTAATTGATTAATTGCTTCCCTAAACTATGAGTTCATGGTGGGCAGGAAATGTGTCTACGCACTCCGTTATTGGGATAGATACTGTCTCTCTAGACTGAAAGCTCATTATGGGCAGGGAATGTGTCTGTTATATTGCGTACTGTACTCTCTCAAGCACTTAGTACAGTGTTCTGAACACAGTAAGCGCTCAATGAATACCACTGATTGATACGTCCTTGCTAAAAAAGCATTAGGGTGGACTCACCCAAGGGTGGCTATCTAGTTCCAACCCGACCCACACTTCGATAAGTTCGCGGACCTGGAAATTATTCTACGGCCACGTTGAATTTTAAAGGCTAGTAACACATTATAGTTTGAGCAAAGACACAATTCAAAAAACCTTCGGAAATCATGAATTCCCTTCTTTAGGCCTGGGAGTCAGAAGGACGTGGGTTTTAAACCCAGCTCCACCACTTGTCTGCTTTGTGACCTGGGCAAGTCATTTAACTTCTACATGACTCAATTATCTCATCTGTCAAATGGGGATGAAGAACGTGAGCCCCGTGTGGGACATGGACTCTGTCCAGCCAGATGGGTTTGTATCTACCAGTGCTTAGTACAGTGCCTGGCACATATCAATCAATCAATCGATTGTATTTATTATTTACTGTTTTCAGAGCACTGTACTAAGTTCTTGGGAGAGTGTGATATAAAAGTAGAATGGACACATTCCCCACCCTCAACGAGCTTACAGTCTTGTGGGGGAGACAGATATTAATACAAATCAATTTACATAAATAAATGCTGTGGGGCTGGTATGGGGGTTGTGAATAAAGGGAGCAAGTCAGGGCGAAACAGAAGGGAGTGAAAGCCGAGGAAAGGAGGGCATAGTCAGGGAAGGCTTCTTGGAGGAGATGGGCCTTCAGTAAGGCTTTGAAGTGGGGGAGAGTCATTGTCTGTCAGATACGAAGAGGGAGGGTGTTCCAGGCCAGAGGCAGGACTTGGGTGAGAGGTTGGCAGTGACAGAGTCTAGATGGAGGTACATTGAGAAGGTTGGCATTAGAGTGCATTGTGAGGGCTGGGTTGTAGAGACAAGCGAGGTGAGGGAGGAGGAGACAAGGTGACTGAGGGCTTTAAAGCAAACGATGAGAAGTTCTATCTGATGCAGAGGTAGATGGGCAACCCCTGGAGGCTCTTGAGGAGTGGGGGACGTGGAATGAACCTTTTTTGGAGAAAAATGATCCGGGAAGCAGAGCAAGGTAAAGGTTGGAGTGGGGAAAGACAGAAGGCAAGGAGGTCAGCAAGAAGGCCGAGAGAATCATCAAGGCAGGGGAGGGTAAGTGCGTAGATTAACATGGAACCAGCGTGGATGGAGAGGAAAGAATGGATTTTAGCAATGCTGTGGATGTTGTGGAGGTTGAACTGATAGGATTTAATGATAGACTGAATATGCGCTTAACAAATACCGTAAAAAAGTGCAAAGCAAACAGCTCTTCATTTCCCTGCCTTCCTTCTATCATTCATTCATTCAATCGCATTTATTGAGCGATTACTGCGTGCAGAGTACTGTAGTAAGCATTTGGGAAAGTACAGTACAACAATAAACGGACGAATTCCTTGCCCACAACATGCTTACAGTCTAGAGAGGGAGACAAGCATAAATACAAATGAAGAAATGACAGCTATGGACATAAGTGCTGTGAGACTGGGATGGGAGAAGAACAAAGTGAGCAAGTCAGGGCGACGCAGAAGGGAGTGGGAGATGAGGAAAAGTGGGGCTTAGTCTGGGAAGGCCTCTTGGAGGAGATGGGCCTTCAATAAGGCTTTGAAGGCTTGAGGAGGGAGGGCGTTCCAGGCCAGAGGCAGGATGTGGAACAGGGTGGTGGCGAGACAGGCGGGACCAAGGCGCAGTGAGAAAGTTTGCACTGGAGGAGTGAAGTGTGTGGGCTGGGTTTCAGTAATAATAATAATAATAATGGAATTTTTAAGCACTTACTATGTGTGATCAGGTTGTCCCACGTGGGGCTCACAGTCTTAATCCCCATTTTACAGATGAGGTAACTGAGGTAGAGAGTAGTGAAGTGACTTGCCCAAAGTCACGCAGCAGGCAAGCGGCGGAGCCGGGATTAGAACCCACGACCTCTGACTCCCAAGCCTGTGCTCTTTCCACTAAGCCACGCTGTAGGAGGGGGCAAAGTGGCGGAGTGCTTTAAAGCCAAAGGTGAGAAGTTTTTGTTTGATGCAGAGGTGGATGGGCAACCACTGGAATTTTTTGATGATCGGGGTGACATGCCCTGCATTAAGTTAAGTAACTTCTCCAAGGTCATACAGCAGACAAGGGGCAGAGTTGGGATTAGAACCCAGGTCCTTCTAACTCCCAGGCCTCAGCTGTGTCCACTAGGCCATGCTGCTTCTCTAATTATTATTGATTGATTGATTGATTAGCAAGCATTAGGGTTGATATGAACTCTAGATCGCAAGCTCCTTGTAGGCAGGGAATGTATCCACCAATTTGGTTGTATTGTTCTCTCTTAAGTGCCTCGTACAGTATTCTGCACACAGTAAGTGCTCGGGAAATACCACTGATTGATCAAAGTTGTCAGATCAGACACAATCCGTGTCCCGCATGGGCCTCACAACCTAACTTCTTCCCATTTTATGGATGAGGAAACTGAGGCCCAGAGAGAGTAAGTGTACTGATTAAGTTTACCCAGCAGGCCAGCACTGAATCTGGCTTTTGTCCCTTTGTTGTGCCCACTAGGCTACACGTTGCTTTAGATGATCTCTTAGCGGAAGGTGCAAGTCATTTTTGGTAAATCTAATGAAAATCAAAGATAAAGGAAAGAAAAAGAAAATCCTTTTTACAATCATACCAACTATGTGGATGCAGACATGTTTTTCAGAACAAAAGTTGGTAGAATCAAATGATCAACCAGTGGTATTCATCGAGCATTTACTGTGTGCAGAGCACTGTACTAAGCACTTAGGAGAATACAACAGAGTTCATTCACTCATTCAATAGTATCGATTGAGCTCTTACTATGTGCAGAGCACTGTACTAAGTGCTTGGAATGTACAAATCAGTAACAGAGACAGTCCCTGCCCTTTGACGGGCTTACAGTCGTTCCCTGTCAATAAGGCTGACCTTCCCGCTTCCTCCTACAAGTTGTGTGATTTCTCCTGACCATTTATCAAACTTTTCCTCCTCTAGACTGTAAGCTTGTTGTGGACAGGGAACGTGTCTACCAGCTGTTATATCGTACTCGCCCAAGTGCTTAGTACAGTGCTCTGCCCATAGGAAGCGCTCGGTAAATACCTTTGATTGATTTATAGTCTACAGTGGGAGGTAGACGTTTAAATAGATTCGGGAGAGGGGAATAGGCGAGCACAAGAATATTTACAAAGTACTATGAGGCTGGAGTGAATACCAAAGTATTTTCGGGGTACAAAGACAAGTATAATTTATTTATGTTATAAATTGTTTCTATTAATGGCCGTCTCTCCCTCTAGACTGTAAGCTTGTTGTGGGCAGAGAATATGTCTACCAACTCCGGTGGATTGTACTCTGCCAAGAATCTAGTACCGTGTTCCCCTCACAGTAAGCACTCAATAAAGAAGGGAAAATAAAAGGCTTAGTTTGGGCAGGCCTCTTGGAGGAAATGTGAGAATGTAGCAGGAAAAAAATGCGTTTTCCAACTTTGAGAGAATTTCCTTCACATTCCCTTAGAAACAGGGCTATCAGTCCTGTGGTGTGGGTAAAAGGACTGAACTTGACTGAACGTCTTTTGGAACCATATTTGCTCAAAAACCTGGTGTCAGAAAGGCAAAACTGTCCTTATTTTCCTAGTTGTTCAAATTAATCACTCAATCATGTTTATTGAGCGCTTACTCTGAGCACAGCACCGTACTAAGTGCTTGGGAGAGCAGAAGGGATCTGGTAGATACGTTCCCTGCCCACAATGAGTTTACAGTCTTAAGTGATCATTGCTGATGACTTTTCACCATATTTTCATTGCAGTTCTAGCCAGGTAGAGGTCTAGATCCGCATTTCAAGTATAAAATAAAAACGAACGTCACACTGAAATTCGGCCTTCTCTTTCTCCTTATTTTTCCTTCCTCTGCTTTCTGGGTGCAAAAATGCACACAAATCAATAGGAAGCATAAAACAACTAACCCTTAACGAATACACTGGCATCACTATCTCCAGAGAAGCCCAGAAAGCAGGCCGATTTGCCGAGCAACAGTCAGAGAGATTTACTCCCCGCGCTCTTTGACAAGTAAAACTTTAATTTTATGAAATGGTACTTTGTCCCAAAAGAAATAACGCCTGAGGAGGCCAGCTCCTGTCATTCTTTCTGAGTATATTGACTATCTATGTGGCAGGGAAACGCCACAGAAGAGTCAGTATTTTTCCACAGCCATTTTTTTTCCTCCTCTTGCTCTTGGACAGTGCTCAGTGAACTCACAGATTGGAGGAATTGTTCCCTTCTTCTCTGATAATGGACAGGGGTGTTGCTTGCGCGTACACACACACGCATGAAAGAGAAACAGAGAGAGAACACACACATACACCCACACACAAGACGGGCTTAAGAGGTCCAGGGGTCTGTCCAACGGACATGGGCGGATGAATGGGCGGCTGTTTCCTCAGAGGAGGGTGGAGATGGGGCAGACTGGTGGACACGGAGCCCTAGGCCAGCCAGGTATGAGAATGTATACAAAGGACCACTTCCAGTAAGAAGGCTCAAAATGTTTGAAAGCGAGACCACCCCAGACATGAAGTATTCCCCTCAACTCCCTCCAAAACTTCAATTTTTCCACCCAAGTGGCCTCCCATCTCCCACGATCCCCTCCCGGCCTCGCTTCTCTTGAAAATACTGATTTTCTATGTGAAAATTTTGGCTTTGGGGCAGACCACTTTTACTCATTCATTTAACGGTCACAAATAATTTCACCAGTTAATTACTTCACCAGTTAACAGATGAACATTTGCCAACATTGCACATGTTTTTAACAGGATTACCGTGCCCACACAGAAAAAAAAAAAATGAATGAGCTGTCATTTCTTCCTTTCATCGGGTTTTGTTCTCTGGACAGACTTTCGTTTGTTTTAATTTTTTTTTAAAAAAAAAGGAAGAAAAAGTAATTTTACAGTGAAATCCTTTCAGAAAATAAAAAAGTAACGGGGATATGGCCACAGGAGGGCGCTGTGGCGATAAATGAAAACCATTGTAATTTTCTGTTCATTCTTGTATCTAATCATTATTCATTTATTCAATCATATTTATTGAGCGCTTACTGAGTGCAAAATACTGTACTAAGCGCTTGGGAGCATGCAATTCCAACTCACCATGGGTCTGGAGAGCTGCAGAGACAGGCTAAAACTGCTCTCGGTCTTTATTGGGTCTCGAAGGCTTCGGTTGACAAATCCATGCCCTCACTGAGAGTGTTTATGGCCAATATTTGAATTTTCCACCAAGTTTCTATCCCTGTTGAAGCGGTTGTGTCTAGTGTGTATTCTTGTATGTTTTCAGTCAGTGAGAGTTATTTTATTTTATTTTCAAATAGTACTTAAGCACTTACTATGTGCCGGGCACTGTACAAATCATTAGGGTAGATACGTGTTCATCAGGTTGGACACAATCCATGTAGCACATGGGGTTCACAGTCTTAATTCCTATTTTCCAGATGAGGTAACTGAGGCACGGAGGAAGTGAAGTGACTTGCCCAGGGTCCCACAGCAGACAAGTGGCAGAGCCGGGATTAGAACCCAGGTCCTTCCGACACCCAGGCTCTATCCGCTAGGCCACGCCGTCTCACAGTTGCTCCTTATGGAGTACATCCTGTGTGCAGAGAACTGCATCAAGTCTTGGAAGAGTACAATAGCACAAAGCACCAAAACTAGCCTGCTCAGGACTGACTAAATAATAATAATAATGTTGGTTTTTGTTGAGCGCTTACTATGTGCAAGCACTGTTCTAAGCGCTGGAGTAGATACAAGGTAATCTGGTTGTCCCTCGTGGGGCTCAAAGTCTTCATCCCCATTTTACAGATGAGGTCACTGAGGCCCAGAGAAGTTAAGTGACTCTGCCCAAGGTCACACAGCTGACGTTGGAACCCATGACCTCTGACTCCCAAGCCCGGGCTCTTTCCATTAAGCCAAGCTGCTTCTAAACAGAGCTTAGAACAGTATTTGGCACATAGTAAGCGCTTAGCAAATACCATAATTATTATAATTTTTAATTTAGAAAGAGATGGATGGTGGGTTGTTTGGAAAGGGCTGCCTTTCACTAGATAAGGGAAAGGCTGAGTTAAACTGGCTTTATTGGTGTCAGGGAAACTTTTCATGCAGAGTCGCACTGAACTGCTTAAAAAGTAAGCCTCCTGTGAAAGATGGAATACTCATTCCTACAGATTTCCTGAACACCAAATAAGCTCTAGGGAGACTTGAGTAGCTAAGCGACTTCTCTTCTTACGTTTCTCTCGTTGGAAAACTCATCTGCTCCCAAGATTTCAATTAACACCAGCGATGACTCCAAAATCTACCTCCCTAGCCCTGACCTCTCTTCTCCTCTGCAATCTCACACTCTCCCGCCTCCAGGAAATCTCTACAAGGATGGCAGAAACAGCATGGCGTAGCGGATAGAATATGGTCCTGGAAGTCGGAAGGTCAATTGCTACTTGATTCCCTTTTCCCTCTGCTCAGTCTACCCCTCCCTTCACCTCTCCCAGCTAAACCCTCTTGTCCCCCCTTTCCCTCTGCTCCTCCCCCGTCCCCTCAGCACCGTACTCGTCCGCTCAACTGGATGTATCTTCATTACCCTATTTATTCTCTTAATGAGATGTACATCGCCTCGATTCTATTTTTTGCTATTGCTTTAATGAGATGTTCTGCCCCTCGATTCTATTTATTGCCACTGTTCTCGTCTGTCCGTCTCCCCCGATTAGACCGTAAGCCCGTCGGAGGGCAGGGACTGTCTCTGTTACCGATTTGTCCATTCCAAGCGCTTAGTACAGTGCTCTGCACACAGTAAGCGCTCAATAAATACTATTGAACGAATGAATGAACGTGTTCTAATTCCGCTACGCCACTTATCTGCTGTGTGGCCTTGGGCAAGTGACTTCTCTGTGCCTGTTACCTCATCTGTTACATGGGGATTAATAATAATAATAATAAAAATGTTGGTATTTGTTAAGCACTTACTATGTGCAGAGCACTGTTCTAAGCGCTGGGGTAGATACAGGTAATCAGGTTGTCCCATGTGAGGCTCACAGTTAATCCCCATTTTACAGATGAGGTAACTGGGACACAGAGAAGTGAAGTGACTTGCCCACAGTCATACAGCTGCCAAGTGGCAGAGTCGGGATTCGAACCCATGACCTCTGACTCCCAAGCCTGGGCTCTTTCCATTGAGCCACGCAGCTTCTCTACCTGTGGGCTCCTTGCGGGACGGGGACTGTGTCCCCAGCATTTAGTACAGTGCCTGGCACGTAGTAAGCCCTTAACAAATGCCACAGTCATTATTAGTAGTATAATACTAATAATGTTGGTATTTGTGAAGCGCTTACTATGTGCAGAGCACTGTTCTAAGCGCTGGGATAGATACAGGGTCATCAGGTTGTCCCACATGAGGCTCACCGTCTTAATCCCCATTTTACAGATGAGGTAACTGAGGCACCGAGAAGTAGTGAATTGCCCAAAGTCACAGCTGACAGGTGGCGGAGCCGGGATTAGAACCCATGACCTCTGACTCCCAAGCCCGGGCTCTTTCCACTGAGCCACGTATTATGTCCTGCCAGCCCTTCAAACCTAACCTGTCTGAAACTGAACTCTTCATATTCCCTCCCTAAAAATCCCCCTCCTCCAGTTAACTTGCCCAAAATAGTTGGTATTACCACTATCCCCCCTGTCTCGGATGACCACAACCTTGACATTATCTCTGACCCCTTACTGTCTAAATTCTCACATCCATTCTGTCACTAAATACTCCACAGTCTTTCAATCAATCGATGGTATTTTTTGAGCGCTTACTACGTGCAGAGCACAATAATGGTATTTTTTAAGCACTTACTACGTGCCAAGCACTGCTCTAAGCGCTGGGGTAGATACAAGTGAAGCAGCGTGGCTCAGTGGAAAGAGCCCGGTCTTGGGAGTCAGAGGTCGTGGGTTCTAATCCCGGCTCCGCCACTTGTCAGCTGTGTGACTTTGGGCAAGTCACTCCGCTTCTCTGGGCCTCAGTGACCTCATCTGTAAAATGGGGATTAAGACTGTGAGCCCCACGTGGGACCACTTGATCACCTTGTATCTACCCCAGTGCTTAGAACAGTGCTTTTCCCACAGTAAGCGCTTAAATACCATCATTATGATTATTATTACTATTATCACAAGGTTATCAGGTTGTCCCACATGGGGCTCACAGTCTTCCATTTCTACAGATGAGGTAACTGAGGCCCAGAGAAGTGAAGTGGCTTGTCCAAGGTCACACGGCAGATAAGTGGCGGAGACGGGATTAGAACCCACGTCCTCTGACTCCCGACCCGCGCGCACTTTCCACTAAGCCGCGCTGCTTCACTGTAGCAGCCTGTAGCTATACTGTAGAATTGTACACTCCAAGCACTTAGTACAGTGCTCTGTACGTACTAAGCGCTCGATAAATACTATCGAATGAATGAAGCCCTGTATTCACCGCGCTAATAAAACAGAATGAGCAGACACATTCCCAGTCCACGATGAACTTGCAGTCTAAAATTTCCTAGTTCTGCCCCTTTCTTCTCCATCCAGAGGACCATCACTTGTAACCCTCCTTGATATTTCCAGGTTGGAGCCTCCCTCTCCATCCAAATGGCCACCATTTTCATCCGGGCCCTTCTTTTTTGTTAAGCGCTTACTAGGTGCGTAGATACAAGCTAATGAGGTTGGATACAGCCTAGGTCCCACGTGGGGCTCCCACCCTTAACCTCCATTTGACAGATGAGGTAACTGAGGCGCAGGGAAGTTATGAGATCTGTCCAAGATCACACAGCCGACAAGTGGCGGAGCTGGGATTAGAACCCGGGTCCTTCTGACTCCCAGGCTCACGCTCTCTTCTTATTATGGTATTTGTTAAGCATTTACTATGTGTTTACTATGCACTGTACTAAGCACTGCTTCGTTCGACAGACCCGGGCTTGACTACCACGTCGGCTTCCTCACTGCCTCCAGTCTTGCCCCTCTCCCAGCTGTATTTCACTTTCCTGCCTGGATCTTTGAGCTAAAATGTTGCTCTCTACGTGTCTTCCTTCTCCTCAAAAACCCCCCAAGATAATCACCCCTGTCCGCATCAACCAGAAACTCCTGACCAACTTAACTCTTTCTCCCACTGCATCCCAGCTCTACTCTACGAGAAGCAGCATGGCTTAGTGGGAAGAGCCCGGACTTCGAGTCAGAGGACGTGAGTTCTAATCCCGGCTCCTCCACTTGTCTGCTGTATAACTTCGGGCGAGCCACTTCACTTCTCTGGGCCTCACTTACCTCATCTGTAAAATGGGCATTAAGACTGTGAACCCCACGTGGGACAAAGTGATTACTTTCTATCTACCCCAGCGCTTAGAACAGTGCTTGGCACATAGTAAGCGCTTAACAAATGCCATAATAATAATAATGTTCCCCTTTCCACTCAAACTAAAGCCTACTCACTGTCCCTCGCTGTCATCTCTCCCACCACTAACTTCATCATCATCATAACGATAATAATGATCAAAGTTTTCGTTAAGCGGTTACTATACGCCAAGCACTGTACTAAATTTTGGGGAAGAGAATTATTATTAATAATAATATATAATGTTGGTATCTGTTAAGCACTTACTATGTGCAGAGCACTGTTCTAAGCGCCGGGGGAGATACGGGGTCATCAGGTTGTCCCACATGAGGCTCACAGTCAATTCCCCTTTTCCAGATGAGGTAACTGAGGCTCAGAGAAGTGAAGTGACTTGCCCACAGTCACACAGCTGACAAGTGGCAGAGCCGGGATTAGAACCCATGACCGCTGACTCCCAAGCCCAGGTTCTTTCCACGGAGCCACGCTGCTTCTCATGGGACTCCCAGTCTAAGTGGGAGGGAGAGCAGATAATGAGTCTCCCGTGACATCCTCGATCCCTTTCCTGAAAAGCAGGACAGGTGTGGCACTGGGCATGTTTCAAAATAAGCCGACAAGAAGCAGTGTGGCCTAATGGGAAGAGCACAGCCCCGAATGTCAGGAGGACCTGGGTTCTAATCCCGGCTCCTCCACGTACCTGCTGTGTGACTTTAGGCACATCTCTTAACTTCTCTGTGCCTCAGTTACCTCATCTGTAACATGGGAATTCAGAGTGTGAGCCCCAGGTGGGAAGCAGCGTGGCTCAGTGGAAAGAGCCCGGGCTTGGGAGTCGGAGGTCACGATTTCGAATTCCGGCTCTGCCACTTGTCAGCTGTGTGACTGTGGGCAAGTCACTTAACTTCTCTGGGCCTCAGTTACCTCATCTGTAAAATGGGGATGAAGACTGTGAGCCCCACGTGGGACAACCTGATGACCCTGTATCTATCCAGCGCTTAGAACGGTGCTCTGCACATAGTAAGCGCTTAACAAATACCAACATTATTATTACATTATATGTGGGACACGGACTATGTCCAACTTGATTAGCCTGACACATAGTTAAACAGTTAACAAGTACGATAAAAAAAAGCTCATAATATTCATTAGTATTTATAATAATTTTGAAATTGGGTAATTAACTAACGGCTGCCAATTATCTTTCGGCCCATGGGAGGTAGAATGAAAATTCTTCCCCCAGATAGGCATATGTCAAAAAGCAATAGGTCCCTGAAATGCTTAGTACAGGGCTCAACACAGAGCAAACACTCAATAAATACTACTGATTGATTGGGACGTAAAAATTACAGTATTTAGTAAGTGCTTACTATGCGCCACGCACTGTACTAAGTGTTGGGGTGGATACAAGCAAATTGGGCGAGATACAGTCCCTTTCCCATATGGGGCTCACTGCCTCAATCTCCATTTTACAGATAAGGTTACTGAGGCACCGAGAAGTGAAGTGACTTGCCCAAGCTCACACGGCAGACAAGTGCTGGAGCGGTGACACTTGAGGCTAGTTACCCCATGAGCTTTAAGCATCATCAAAATAGAGAAAGACTGAGGATAGCGAGAAGCGAAAGGAAGGTCGCCTTTCTAATTTCGCGGCACCAAGACGCTAGTTCGACTTTAACAATAATAATAATAATTGTGGTATTTGTTAGGCACATAGCATGCCCCAGGCACTGTACTGAGCGGTAGGGTGGACACAAGCAAATCGGATTGGACCTAGTCCCTTGTCCCACATGGGACTCACAATTTCAATCTCCATTTTACAGATGAGATAACTGGGTCACAGAGAAGTGATGTGACTTGCCTAAGGTCACACAGCAGACAAGGGGCAGATCCGGTATTAGAACCCATGCCCATGTCCGTCTGACTCCCAGACTTCATGAAAGAGACCCCCACGTCTGGATAATTCCCCCAGTTGACTATGTTAGAGAAGCAGCATGGCTCAGTGGAAAGAACCTGGGATTGGGAGCCTGAGGTCATGGGTTCGAATCCCAGCTCGGCCACTTGGCAGCTTTGTGACTTTGGGCAAGTCACTCAACTTCTCGGTGCCTCAGTTAACTCATCTGTAAAATGGGGATGAAGACTGTGAGCCCCACGTAGGACAACCTGATGACCCTGTATGTACCCCAGCGCTTAGAACAGTGCTCGGCACATAGTAGGCGCTTAACAAATACCAACGTTATTACTTCACTTCTCTGGGCCTCAGTTCCCTCATCTGTGAAATAAGGATGAAAACTGTGAGCCTCACGTGGGACAACCTGATGACCCTGTATCCCCCAGCGCTTAGAACAGTGCTTTGCACATAGTAAGCGCTTAACAAATACCAAATTATTATTATTATGGTAGAAGCATCCTGACAAAGCGATTTTTCCCTTCCTCTAGACTGTAAGCTCATCATGGGCAGGGAATGTGCATGTTTATTGTTACTTTGTACTCTCCCAAGCGCTCAGTATGGTGCTCTGCACGCATTAAGCGCTCAATAAATGTGATTGAACGAATGAAAGAATGGATATCGGCATTCCTAGAGAAGAAGATGTCCTGCTCCCTCTCCCACAGGGCTGTCTCTCCAACTATCACTTCCTCAGGGACCACTCGCTTACCTCCGATTTTCCTAGAGCCGGCAGCCCGGGTCCCAACCATCCATCTCCCCCCGACAAGGAAGAAAATCACGGCCACAGGTCAGATCAGCCGCAGTTTCCCATCTCCCTTTCCGCAGAGTTTTTGCTTTTGGAAAGAGCACGGGATGGGCGGTCAAGAGACGGAGGAAACGGAACATGGCCGCTGCCATGAGCAGCGGGACAGAGTAGGTGCTGAGCACGGTTTAGGGCAGTCCGGGCATGAGGTCCTGGTGTGTGGGAGGGAGCAAATTCGTCTGTAGTTTTGCAGGGAACACTCTGTGAAAATGGAAAATAGAAGTCGCAAGAATCGGCCCTGTGAGGGCCTGGAACATCCCCATCCGCCCCCTACTCCCCTTCTTGTTGTCTTATGCCGTCGAGTCGTGTCCGATCCATAGCGACACCACAGACAAATCTCTCCCAGGACGCCCCACTTCCATCTGCAATCGTTCTGGTAGCGTACCCGTAGGGTTTTCTTGGTCAAAATCCAGAAGCGGTTGGCCACTGCTTCCTTCCGCGCAGTCAACTCGAGTCTCCGCCCTCGACTCTCTCCCGTGCCGCCGCTGCCCAGCAAGGGGGAGTTTTGACTCGTAGCCGACGGCCTGCCGCTCGCCAGCCACCGACCGAGCGAGGAATGGAACGGACAGGCCTCTGCCTGACTCTCCCTCCTGTAGTCGTGACTGGTAGAGGACTGGAACTCTCCAGGTGCCACCCTCAGAGGGGAACTCCCCTTCTTACGGGTTCAAAATTATCTCCTTCTCCACATCTGTTTTATTAAGTACCTTCTTCACAGCTCAGAGAGGAATGCATCAATGATCCCACCGATCAGATCCTGCCCGGAGGAGCCCATCCGAGGAGGGACAAGAGGAGCTGAGCATAAACCAATGTTTTAATTGGAGGATTATGAAAAGCAAAAAAGTTTCCTAGAAGATTTTCGTTATTGAGGGAGTCATAGATTAACAAACTTTGTCATGTACTCTTTTGGGCTTCAGTTCGGCGCGTTCCGTTTGATCACTGGAAAAAGTAGTGACCAAACTGCTGCCTGTTCTGCCGAAAGTTTGATTATCCTGGGGGGGAATCACTGTGCAACCAAGTCTCTTGCTAGGCTACACCGCTCTTTCCCTGAGTGCTTATTTGAACAGAATAGCTAAGCTAACCTGCTTTTGGAAATACAAAACTCCACCGTAGTTACGTAGCCAAAGCACTGTCCACGAAAGGCCGGATAATAGTTTAAATCGGTTTACGAAGATCGAACAGACAAGGCCCAGTGTGTTTGTTGAAGGGCCTCTGAGTAATGAATAAGGAGTAAATGAAATGATTTAGGCTGAATCTTTCAGAAAGCTCTGCTCAAGCACAGAAAAAATAAACAGTTTTAGCATGGGCTTTCTTTAATTTCCCAGGGAGGGCTTTTCAAAGGGGATTAGAGTTAGGACCCCTAGAAATTAGCTTAAAATAATGGTGGCATTTGTTAAGCGCTTACTATGTGCAAAGCACTGTTCTAAGCGCTGGGGGGAGGCAAGGTGATCAAGTTGTCCCACGTGGGGCTCACAGGTTTATTCCCCATTTTACAGATGAGGTCACTGAGGCACCAAGAAGTGAAGTGACTTGCCCAAAGTCACACGGCTGGCAAGCGGCGGAGCGGGATTCGAACCCATGACCTCTGACTCCCAAGCCCGGGCTCTTTCCATTGAGCCACAAAAGACAAGTTAAAGCAAATCTGCTCCTCCCATTCATTACATAGCAATAAGGGAGAGTATATCAGAGTCGCCACCTCGACACCCTAAGGAGAAAGCTGGTGTGATTATCAGTCGACTGTGTTTATCTGGTGCAGAGCACTGAACTAAGCGCTTGGGAGAGTACAATATAACACGGTTGATAGACATTCCCTGCCCACATCGAGTTTACAGTCTAGAAGGGGAGTTGGATATTAATATAAATTACAGATATAATAGTGTTGGTATTTGTTAAGCGCTTACTAGGTGCCGAGCACTGTTCTAAGCGCTGGGGGAGATACAGGGGAATCAGGTTGGCCCGCGTGGGGCTCACACACTTTTGATCCCCATTTTACAGATGAGGGAACTGAGGCACAGAGAAGTTAAGTGACATGCCCACAGTCACACACCTGACAAGCAGGCAGAGCCGGGAGTCGAACCCATGACCTCTGACTCCGTAGCCCGGGCTCTTTCCGCTGAGCCACGCTGCTTTTCTTTTAATAATCGCCATGGGGCTGAGAGAGGGGTGAATAAAGGGAGCAAATCGAGTGCAAGGATGATGCAGAAGGGAGTGGGGGAAGAGGAAATGAGGGCGAGTCAGGGAAGGCCTCTTGGAGGAGAGATGCTTTCAATAAGACTTTGAAGGCGGGAAGGGTCTCTGTCTGCCAGATATGAGGAGGGAGGGCGTTCCAGGCCAGAGGCAGGATGTGGGCAAAAGGTCGGCGTCGAGATTGCCGAGATGGAGGTACAGTGAGTAGGTTGGCATTAGAGGAGCAAAGTTTCTGCGCTGGGTTGGAATATTAGAGCACAAGTATGAGAAGCAGCATGGCCTAGTGGCAAGAGCACGGGCTTGGGAGTCAGAGGGCGTGGATTCATTCATTTATTCATTCGAACGTATTTACTAAGCACTTACTGTGTGCAGAGCACTGTAGTAAGTACTTGGAAAGTACATTTCAGCATCAGAGAGAGACAATCCCTGCCCACAGTGGGCTCACAGTCTAGAAGCAGAGTGTTTGAAGATTCTTTTACCCTTAACTCAAGTAGCTCTAAAACCTGGTCTTTGAATTTCTTTTTGGCCCAAATAATTTCCTTCTCACTTCTGACCTGCCACTCTTAATAGGCCGGCTCATTTCTTTTCACTTGGGATTTTCTCCTCTGATGATGTTTCTTACTTTGCCATAAACCAGGAAGGGTTTCTGTCGGAGTAGGGGTATTTTTGTTTATTTTTTTATGCTAGCAGATGTAACTATGCTCTACTGAGGATTAACTAAATTGTACTTGTCTTTCCCTCCCGTCTGCTGCTTTCCTTTTCTTCTCTTCTCATTTTTAGTAGTGCATTTCCATTCCCCGTCCCTTATCACTCCAAACCCCGGACTCAGGACACTTCTGTGACACTCACTGAATAATCAGTGTGGCCCCGTGGAAAGAGCTCGGGCCTGGGAGTTAGAGGACCCGGTTCTACTGCCGACTCCGCCACAAACCCTGTCCTCTCCTGACTCTCCCCTTACTGTGAACAGCACTACCATCCTTCCCGCCGCAAAGGCCCGCAACCTCGGTGTCATCCTTAACTCCACTCTCTCATTCACCCCCCCCACATCCAATCCGTCACCAAAACCTGCCGGTCTCACCTTCGCAACATCGCCATCACCCCTTCCTCTCCACCCGAACCTCTACCTTGCTGGTACAATCTCTCATCCTATCCAGACTGGATGACTGCATCAGCCTCCTTTCTGATGGCCCAGCCTCCTGTCTCTCCCAGCTGCAGTCTATACTCCACTCCGCTGCCCGGATCATCTTTCTGCAGAAACCCTCTGGGCCTGTCACTCCCCTCCTCAAAAATCTCTAGTGGTTGCCTTTCAACCTTCTCATGAAGCAAAAACTCCTCACTCTTGGCTTCAAAGCTGTCCGTCCCCTCGCCCCCTCCTACCTCACCTCCCTTCTCTCTTTCCACCGCCCACCCCGCACGCTCGGCTCCTCCGCCGCCCACCTCCTCACCGTCCCCCGCTCTCGCCTATCCCGCCGTCGATTCCTGGGCCACGTCCACCCGCCGTCCCGGAACGCCCTCCCTCCTCACCTCCGCCAAACTAACTCTCTTCCCCTCTTCAAAGCCCTACTGAGAGGTCACCTCCTCCAGGAGGCCTTCCCAGACTGAGCCTTCCCTTTCCCTCTGCTCCTCCTCCCCTCTCCATCACCCCTATTCCCTCCCTCCCCCGTTGCCCCACTCCCTCCCTCTGTTATACTCCCTTCCCCTCCCCACAACATATATATATAGTTGTTCATAATTATTGCTCTATTTATTTTTTAATGATGTGCATTTATCTATGGTTCTATTTATCTATTTTGATGGTACTGATGCCTGTCTACTTGTTTTGTTTTGTTGTCTGTCTCCCCTTCTAGACAGTGAGCCCCTTGTTGGGTCGGGATGGTCTCTGTGGCCGAACTGTACTTTCCAAGTGCTTAGTACAGCACTCTGCACACGGTAAGCGCTCAATAAATACGATTGAATGAGTGAATGAACATGCCTGCTGTGTGATCTTGGGCAAGTCACTTCACTTCTCTGAGCCTCAGTTACCTCATCTGTAAAATGGGGATTCAAGCTGTGAGCCCCATGTGGGACAGGGACTGTATCCCACTTGATGATCACATAGATATCCCAACACTTAGTACAGTGTCTGGTACACAGTAAGTGCTTAACAAACACCATAAGCAAAATCAATCAATGGTATTTAATAAGCACTTACCGTATGCAGAGCACAGTAATAAACTCTTGGGAGATTGAGATACAACAGAGTTGGTGGACATTTTCTCTGCCCACAGGGAGCTTAGAATCTAGAAGCAGCGTGGCTCAGTGGAAAGAGCACGGGCTTGGGAGTCACAGGACATGGGTTCGAATCCCGGCTCTGCCACTTGGCAGCTGTGTGACTGTGGGCAAGTCACTTCACTTCTCTGTGCCTCAGTTACCTCATCTGTAAAATGGAGATGAACTGTGAGCCTCATGTGGGACAATCTGATTACCCTGTATCTACCCCAGCGCTTAGAACAGTGCTCTGCACATAGTAAGCGCTTAACAAATACCAACATTATTATAAGCATTCAATAAATTTGACAGACTGATTCCTACTTAGCCTCTCAAAGCAGGCTGGCCTATGACATTTGTGATGTCTCATGGCTCAAAGTGTGCAATCATGAGCTCTCTGCACTCATATCCGGGTTTTTCTCTTTTTAAAAAAATCGGCATTTGTTAAGCGCTTACTCTATGCCAGGCATCGCACCACCTGTCAGCTGTGTGACTTTGGGCAAGACACTTAACTTCTCGGTGCCTCAGTTACCTCATCTGTAAAATGGGGATTAAGACTGTGAGCCTCAAGTGGGACAACCTGATGACCCTGGATCTACCCCAACACTTAGAACAGTGTTCGACACATAGTGAGCACTTAACAAATACCTACATTATTATTAATATTATTGCACTAAGCACCGGGGTAGATAGAAGCAAATCAGGTTAGATACAGTCCAAGTCTCACATGGGGTTCACGGTCTTAATCCCCAATTTTACAAATAAGGTAATAATAATAATAATAGTATTGGTTAAGTGCTTACTATATTCCAAGCCCTGTTCTATGCACCGGTGTAGTCCCACATGGGGATCAATCAGGGTCTTAATCCCTAATTTTACAGATGAGGTAATAATGATAATAATAATAGTATTTGTTAAGTGCTTACTATGTGCCAAACACTGTTCTAAGCACTGGGGTAGATGCAAGTTAATTAGGTTGGACAAAGTCCCTGTCCCACACGGGGCTCACGGTCTTAATCCTCATTTTACAGATGAGATAACTGAGGCCCAGAGAAGTGAAGTGACTTGCCAAGGTCACACAGAAGATAAGTGGCAGAGACAAGATTAGAACCCCGGCTCTTGTGACGTCCAGGCTTGTGTGGGTGGGTGTCTTCACTCCGATGTGCCCCCTCCAAGAGTTTAGGGTGGACTCGGCCCAGTAAATTCCACTGGTTGATTGCAATTCAACACACTCAAGGCAGCCAGCAAAATGAATATCTTAAAGACACAGTGAAATCCTGTCTCAAACCCCCTGGGAGTAGCGGAAGACCCCAAGACCACTGCCGTAAATACAGCCACCTGGCAAGTGACCAGCAGAAGAGGGGGCTCCTCTCCTGAAACAGACATTTTAGATTAAAAAAAAAAAAAGAGCGACAGAGAAAGGAGTCAGTGCTTCCCAACAGCATTCATTCATCCATTCATTCAATCGTATTTACTGAGTGCTTACAGTGCAAAGCACTGTACTAAGTGCTTGGGAGAGTACAATACAACTACATTCCTGCCTCTTACTCCTTTTAAGTATTTAAACTGCTTAACAGAGCAATGACTGATTAACGTTCAATTCAATTTAGCGTAAGGACAGTTCTATTTAGCCGTAAATGCCTTTTTACCGACTAGGATAATTATTGAGCGCTTACTTTGCGTAGCGCTTAGCGCCTGGGAGAGTATAATTCAATAGAGTCGGTACACAAGATCGCTGCTCTCAAGGAGTTTACAGCATAGTAGAGGGACTGAGATGAAAAATAAATTACAGATAGGGAAATATGGCAGAGTTGAAGGATATGTCCCTAAATCCTGTGGGGTGAGACGAAGATCCAAATGAATAGGGGATGCAGAATTGGACAGTGAACGGGGTGGGGAAATGAGGAGTTAATCAGAGAAGGCTTCTTGGAGGAGACACGCTTTCAGGAGGGCTTTGAAGATGGGGCGAGTGGAGTCTTATACATGTGAAAGATAACGTTTAAAAAATGAGCTACTTTTTTTTATATGAACAGAAAAATCTAATCCAAACTATTGCAACGTTGGTACACATTTGCCTTCCTATTAGGTCAAGTATGGTATATTTGCATTTTTAGTCACTGCTTTAAAAATATATTTTCATAATTTTGGTGAAAGATATTTAAAAAACATAGTGCTGAATTTATATATTGACAGAAAAATCTAATTCAAAATATTTCATCATTGGTACACATTTACATTCCTATTAGGTCAAGTAATTATGGTATATTTGTGTTTTCATCACTGTCTTTAAAATATATTTTCATAGTTTGGGTGGAAGATATCATTTTAAAAAGGTAGTGCTGAATTTATGTATGAACAGAAAAGTCTAATTCAAAATATTTCATATTGACACATTACATTCTTATTAGGTCAAGTAATTATGGTATATTTGCCTTTTTAACACTATCTTTTAAATATATTTTCATAGTTTTGGTGAAATATCTTTTAAAAAAAAGTAGTACTGAACTTACATATGAACAGAAAAATCTAATTCAAAATATTTAATCACTGGTACACATTCACATTCCTATTAGGTCAATTAATTATAGTATACTTGTGTTTTTATTACTGTTCTTAATGTATATTTTTGTAGTTTTGGTGAAAGATACCATTTTAAAAATGTGGCACTGAATTTACATATGAGCAGAAAAGTCTAATTCAAAATACTTCATAATTGGTGCATGTTTACATTCCTATTAGGTCAAGTAATCATGGTATACTTGTGTTTTAATCACTGATTTTAATGTATATTTTCATAGTATTGGTCAATTTGGAAGATCTTGGGAATGCAATCATCCCCTTTACCTCATTTCCCTGGGGGAAAGTATACAGCATTTTGTGTTCCTTTGCTTCGCGGAATTTCCATGGAACCAATTAAGAGTGTTAACCCAGGATATAGGAGGGTACGCTAAGCTGTTTGTAGCACAGTCTCTACGTCCTTGAAAAATCCAGTATGAATTAATAAATGTTCTGGACCCACCAAATACTTTGTAGACTGCAGCTCACTGTGGGCAGGGAAGGTGAAAGAGCACGGGCCTAGGAGTCCAAAGGACCTGGTCTCTAATCTCAGCTCGGCCACTGGTCCGCTGTGTGACCTTGGGCAAGTCACTTCACTTCTCTGGGCCTCAGTTACCTCATCTATAAAATGGGAATTAAGACTGTGAGCCCTATGTGGGACAGGGACTGGGTCCAACCCGATTATCTTATATCTACCCCAGCATTCAGAACAGTGCCTGGAACATAAATACTTAAATACCACAGTTATTATTCAGTTGTATTTATTGAGCGCTTTCTGCGTGCAGACCACTGTACTAAGCACTTGGAGTGTAATATTCGGCAACAGATAGAGACACTTCCTGCCCAACAACGGGCTCACTCTCCAAACCACTTAGTACAGAGCTCTGCACATGGTCAGCACTCAATAAATGCGGCTGATTGAAAGGGCGTCCATTTTCAGTCTCAACAGCAACAGTAAATACTTTCAAAACCCCAAAGGACACTGTGCTCCAGCTTAATAATAATAATACATAGCATGGATATTATATGGAATAATAACAACAATGATGGCATTTGTTAAGCGCTTACTATGTGCCAAGCACTGCTCTAAGCGCTGGGGGAGATACAGGGTTATCAGGTTGTCCCACGTTGGGCTCGCGGTCTTAATCCCCATTTTACAGATGAGGGAACTGAGGCCCAGAGAAGTGAAGTGACTTGACCAAAGTCACCCAGCTGACAAGTGGCAGAGCCGGGATTGGAACCCACGACCTCTGACTCCCAAGCCCGGGCTCTTGCCACTAAGCCACGCTACTCCCATTATAGAATGAATGGACCCTATGGAATGAAATGAGATACGCATAGCACACACAGTCCAACAACTCCACGGAGAAGCAGCGGGGCCTAGTAGAAAGAACAAGGTCCTGCAAGGCAGAGGACCTGGGATCTAATCCTAGCTCTGCCAATCGCTTGTTGGGTGACCTTGGGCAAGTCATTAAACTTCTCTGCACCTCGGTTCTCCTTCCCCCTTAGACTGTGAGCCCCTTGCAGAACAGCGACTGATCAATTTAACTGACTTGTATCTAACCCAGAGCCTAGAACAGTGTCTGACACACGGTAAGTGCTTAAAAAAAATAATTTTTAAAAACTTCCCTGTTCTCTCTCCTCCTTAGGCTGTGAGCATTCCGCACAGGGACCGTGTCCAACTTGACTACCCCAGCACTCAGATCGGTACTTGACACGAAGTCACACACGGTGTGCAAAGCAGTGTTGCCTAATGGAAAGAGCGACAGGCAAGATGTGAACAAGAGTCCAGGTTCACATCCCGGCTCTGCCGCTGGCCCGCTGTGTGACCTCGGTCCAGTCACTTTCTGGGCCTCAGTTGCCTCATCTGTAAAGTGGGGATGAAGACTGTGAGCCCCATGTGGGACAGGGATTACCCTGTATCTACCCCAGCGTTTAGAACAGTGCCTGGCACATAGTAAGCTCTTGACAAATACCACTTACCACTTGCCACAGAGTGAACGCTTAACAAATGTCCTAAAAAAGAACTCTTTAAAAGGACTTTTCGGGTGACTGGGATGTGGTTCTCAAGGCTCTCCAGAAGCCACCGGTCCAAAGCAGCGTGGCTCAGTGGAAAGAGCACGGGCTTTGGAGTCAGGGCTCATGAGTTCGAATCCCAGCTCTGCCACTTGTCGGCTGTGTGACTGTGGGCGAGTCACTTCACTTCTCTGGGCCTCGGTTCCCTCATCTGTAAAATGGGGATGAAGACTGTGAGCCCCACGTGGGACAACCTGATTCCCCTGTGTCTACCCCAGCGCTTAGAACAGTGCTCTGCACATAGTAAGCGCTTAACAAATACCAACATTATCATAATGGCAGCTTTCTGCCCCGTGGTCAAAGCTGTCTTATCTCCATCCGTGTCCAGTGGCTATTCGCCATTACTGGTCCTTGTCCAATGTCTTGGTGTGTGTGTTTTGGGATTTTTTTTCCTAATATTTGTTATGTACTTTGTTTCAAGCGCTGTTCTAAGCGCTGCGGTAGATTGTGACCTGGGGCGGGCCACCTAACTTCTCTATGCCTCAGTGACCTCATCTGTAAAATGGGGATTAAGACTGTGAGCCCCAAGTGGGACAACCTGATTACCGTGTATCTACCCCAGTGCTTAGAACAGTGCTTGGCACAAAGTAAGTGCTTAACAAATGCCATGATTATTATTAATATTACACAAGATAATCCGGGTGGGCACACGTGGGACTCATAGTCTAAGGAGGAGGGAGGAAGATTTTATCCCAAATTTTCCAGATGAGGTAACTGAGGGGCAGAGAGATTAATAGACTTACCCAAGGTCCAACAGCAGACAAGTGGAGAAACCAGGATTGGAACCCGGGTTCCCTGAGTCCCAGGTCCGAGCTTGTATCACTTGTTATTTATTATGTATTTTATGGGGTTTGTTGAGCATTTATTATCTGGTTTTATGGGGTTTGTTAAGCATCATTCTAAATGCTGGGGTAGATACAAGCTAATCGGATTGTTCACAGTCCATGCCCCACATGGGGCTCACAGTCTCCATCCCCATTTTAAAGATGAGATAACCGAGGTGCAGAGAAATGAAACGACTTGCCCAAGGTCACCCAGCAAACGAGTGCCAGAGCTGGGATTAGAACCCAGGTCCTCTGACTCCCAGGCTCATGCAGGTTCCACTAGGCCACACTGCTTTTGGAGCAGCAGCTGTTTTAGAGTGTCTATTCTGGCAGCCTGCGGGGGCAAAAGGGAGGAAAAGGAGACTGATATTTTTTAATTAAAGTGCGCTTCATGCCATCCTGGGGAAGTCATGGAAACAGTGAGACTCAGTTGTTCCGCTTTAAAAAACAGGCGCAAAAGCACAGCCCACCACGGACTGTTTTGCGAGAACTGACTTGCTTAATGTCACCTAACACACCCTGCTGGATTTCCACCTTCTCATACCCGATGACAGACGGGAGCTGGCATAGAAATTGTGTCGCCTGATGGATAGAACACGGGCTTGGGAGTCAGAAGGACCCGGGTTCTAATCCCCGGTCCGCCACTTGTCTGCTGTGTGACCTTGGGCACGTCGCTAACTTCTCTGTGCCTCAGTTACCTCAGCTGTAAAATGGGGAGAAAGACTGTGAGCCCCATGTGGAATAAGAATTGTGTCCAACCTGATTAACTTGTATCTACCCCAACGTCTAGTACAGTGCCCGGCACGTAGTAAGAGCTGAACCCCACAGAAAAAGAGTCATGCTTCTCGGAGGCACAAAGGTACCTCAGTTTGCCACTTGCCCATCGAATCCAAAAATACACACCTACCTTATATGCCCATGTAAGTCTTCGTTCTCTCTCTTTTTTTTTTAATGGTATGTGCTAATTAGCGTGGCTCAGTGGAAAGAACCCGAGCTTGGGAGTCAGAGGTCATGGGTTCGAATCCCGGCTCGGCCACTTGGCAGCTGTGTGAATGTGGGCAAGTCACTTAACTTCTCTGTGCCTCAGTGACCTCACCTGTAAAATGGGGATTAACTGTGAGCCTCACGTGGGACAACCTGATGGCCCTGTATCTCCCCCAGCGCTTAGAACAGTGCTCTGCACATAGTAAGCGCTTAACAAATACCAACATTATTATTATTATTAATTACTTAATGTGTCAAACACTGTTCTAAACAGCTGGGGTAGATACAACCTAATTAGGTTGGACACGATCTCTGTCCCATATGGGGCTAAACAGTCTATGTAGGAGGGAGAACAGGGGAACTGAGGCACAGGGAGGTTAAATGACTCACCCAAGCTCATAAAGCGAACATTTGGCAAAGGCAGGATTAGAACCCAGGTCCTCTGACTCCCAAGCCCTTGCTCTTTCCACTAGGCCGCGCTGCTTCTCTCTCTCACACTTTGGGGTGGCTTTCTCCCACCTGGCCTTCGTCTTCCCCTGCTTAAAGAGTTTCATCCAAAACTAACTTAAACTAACCCAATCTCACCCAGTAATAAAAGCCAAAAGAATATTCCAGTCTTGGAAGCAGAACTGAGACCAGATACAGTGCTCCCCATTCATTCATTCCATTATATTTACCGAGCGCCTACTGTGTGCAGAGCACTGTACGAAGCGCTTGGGAGAGTACAGTACACCCGCAGACACATTCCCTGCCGACAACGAGCTCCCGGTCTAGCCCCGCTGTCGGGGGAACTAGAGAAAGCATCGTAGGGGCTGACAATACAGAAACACAAAAAGTAGAGAGACAGAAATTTCCATTCTAATTCGTTTCGGTTTAAATGCTTCTTGTGTCTTCATCACGACTTAGAAATGTCTCTTTTTCTTTTTTAAATAAAAAAAGGAAGAAAAGATCTTTCTTAATTCAGGGTTCACATAAATTCTACACTGCCATCTACTGAAAAATGCTAAGACTACTCACTGGAATTAGGCTACGGAGTTGAATCGGCTAGGAGCCGTGGTGTTCTGGTCCTTTCCTTTGTTTCGGGGTCCAGCTGAGTTTCATTAGAGTATCAATTTATCCATTTCCTTTGAACAGTGGCATGGGAGTAGAGGGAGTCGAGGGAAAGTCTTTCTAAAGCTGCATGTTTCCTCCCCGGCCTTGGAAATTCAGTGTTTTTCCCACACACTTAAGTCTCATAAAGTCCTCGCTGGAGTTCTCAGCGACTTTCGGCAAGGGTCCATCTGACAACCCGAATTTCTAGACCCCCCCCCCCCCCCATCTAAAACAAGGCAACGGCAGAGAGAATTTGGAACCGGAGCATAAGCGGCGGCACGGCCCGGTGGAGAGAGCAGGGGCCTGGGAGTCAGAAGGACCTGGGTTCTAGTCCCGGCTCCGCCGCTTGTCTGCTGTGTGATCTTGGGTGGGTCGCTTCACTTCTCTGGGCCTCAGGACCTCATCTGAAAAATGAGGATTAAGAGCCGTGAGCCCCATGAGGCTCCCAAGCACTTAGTACAGTGCTTTGCACGTGATAAGCGCTCATGGCATACGATTGGGGGCTCGTTGTGTGGAAGCATTTGTCCGTCTTTTGCTATATTGAATTCTCCCAAGTGCTTAGTACAGTGCTTTGCACACAGTAAGTGCTCAGTAAATACGCTTGAATGAATGAGTGACATGGACTGGGTCCAACCTGATTATCTTGCATTTACCCAGCACTTACGATAGTGCCCGGCACGTAGAAAAGAGTGCTCGGTACATAGTAAGCGCTTAACAAATGCCATCATTATTATAGCAAACGCTTAACAGATACCATTAAAATAAAAAATAGGAATTTGAGCTACAGCAGAGGGGAAGAGGAATGATGATAAAATTGAAGTGCTTACCACGGGTGAAGCTCTGTTCTAAGCACTGGGGTAGAGCAGCGTGGCTCAGTGGAAAGAGCATGGGCTTGGGAGCCGGAGGTCATGGGTTCGAATCCCAGTTCTGCCTCTTGTCAGCTGTGTGACTATGGGCAAGTCACTTCACTTCTCTGGGCCTCGGTTCCCTCATCTGTAAAATGGGGATGAAGACTGTGAGCCTCATGTGGGACGACCTGATTCCCCTGTATCTACCCCAGCGCTTAGAACGGTGCTCTGCACATAGTAAGCTCTTGACAAATACCAACATTATTATTATTACACGATAATCAGGATAGACACAATCCCTGCCCTACGTGAGACACACAACCTAAGTAGGAAGGAGAACAAGTATTGAATCCGTATTTTACAGTAAGTGCTCAATAAATATGATTGACTGACTTTACAAAGGAGAAACTGAGGCACAGAGACGTGGTGACTTGCCCAAGGTCCTAGAGCAGCAAGTGGCAGAGGTTAGATTAGAACCCAGGTTCTCCGATCGCCAGGCCCGGGCTCTTTCCACTAGACCACATTGCTAAGCACATTGTGGGCAGGGAATGTGTCCATTTATTATTATGTCATACTCTCCCAAGCGCTTAGTGCAGCGCTCCGCACACAGTAAGCGCTCAAGACGATTGACCGATGACGGTTCCAATCCTCGAACCGCTGACTGTCTCTCCCATCCAGAAGGAGAGGAGAACTCCACCCTCAGAGCTTCAGGTCCAAGAATGAATGCAAAGGAATGGATAATAATAATAATAATGGTATTTCTTAAGTGCTTACTATGTGCCAAACACTGTGCTGTGGGGAATACCAGTAATCAGATGATCCCACGTGGGGCTCACGGTCTTCATGCCCATTTTCCAGATGAGGTCACTGAGACACAGAGAAGTGAAGTGACTTGCCCAAAGTCACACGGCCGACAAGTGGAAGAGCTGAGATAACGTTAGCATTTGTTAAGCGCTTACTATGTGCCGAGCACCGTCCTAAGCGCTGGGGTAGATAAAGGGTGATCAGGTCGTCCCACGTGGGGCTCACAGTTTTAATCCCCATTTTACAGACGAGATAAGTGAGGCACCGAGAAGTGAAGTGCCTTGCCCGCAGTCACACAGCTGACAAGTGGCGGGGCCGGGATTCGAACTCACAACCTCTGACTCCCAAGCCCGGGCTCTTTCCACCGAGCCACGCTGCTTCTCCGGATGGTGGCTTTGGCACAGCCACTGGCATTCTCGGGCTCTCGTTCCCTACGTGGCACAGAGGGCAACGAGGGAGGAAGTGGGCAAAGGGAGATTGTACTGCGAAGGGTAAAAAAAAGAGTTCTTTTTCCCATAAGGAACCCATTTACGGCTAAAATACCACAAGACACTCTTGATCCCCGCTCAAGGTCACACCTGGAGCGTTTCCAAGTCCTCTACCAGTCTCCACTACGGGAGGAAGGGTCAAGGAGAGGCCCGTCCGTTCCATTCCCGGCTCGGCCGGTGGCTAGCGAGCGGCGGGCCGTCGGCTACCGGTCGAAACTCCCCCGTGCTGGGCGGCGGCGGCGGCACGGGAGAGAACTGAACCTTATTCCAGATTTTGACCAAGAAAACTCTGTGGATTCACTGCCAGAACGATTGCAGATGGAGAGCGGCGCGTTCATTCATTCAGTAGCAGTTAATGTTGGTATCTGTTAAGCGCTTACTATGTGCCCAGCACTGTTCTAAGCGCTGGGATAGACACAGGGGAATCGGGTCGTCCCACGTGGGGCTCACAGTCTTCATCCCCATTTTACAGATGAGGGAACCGAGGCACCGAGAAGTGAAGTGACTTGCCCGAAGTCACACAGCTGACAGGTGGCCGAGCCGGGATTCGAACCTCATGACCTCTGACTCCAAAGCCCGTGCTCTTGCCATTACTGAGCGCTTACTATGTGCAGAGCACTGTACTAAGCGCTTGGAATGGACAATTCGGCAACAGATAGAGACGGTCCCTGCCCAGTGACGGGTTCACGGTCTAATCGGGGGAGACGGACGGCAGAGCCAAACAGAACGAAACAAAAACAAGACAACATTATCACGATAAATAGAATCGACACCTCATTAACAAAATAAATAGGGTAATAAATAATATATACAAATGAGCACAGTACTGAGGAGAGGGGAAGGGAAGAGGGGGAGGAGCAAAGGGGGGAGCTCAATCTGGGAAGGCCTCTTGGAGGAGGTGAGCTCTCAGTAGGGCTTTGAAGAGGGGAAGAGAGTTAGTTCCGGGAGAGATGTTTCGGTGGCTGTCCCTTCGGGTCGGAGACGACTCGACAGCGTAAGACAAGACAGTCTTGATGCTGGGGGTTTGACATTTCTGGTTTGTTTTTATATGGTATTTGTTAATCCCTTACTACGTGCCAGGCACCATAATGAGCTCTGAGGTAGATCTAAGCGAATCAGGTTGGACACAGTTCATATCCCACATGGGGCTCACAGTCTTCATCCCCATTTTACAGGTGAAGGGATTGAGGCGGGGAGAAGTTAAATCCGTTCATTCAATAGTAATTATTGAGCGCTTACCATGTGCAGAGCACTGTACTAAGCGCTTGGAATGGACAAATCGGTAACAGAGACGGTCCCTGCCGTGGCTCAGTGGAAAGAGCATGGGCTTTGGAGTCAGAGGTCTTGAGTTCGAATCCCAGCTCTGCCACTTGTCAGCTGTGGGACTGTGGGCAAGTCACTTCACTTCTCTGGGCCTCAGTGACCTCATCTGGAAAATGGGGATTAACACTGTGAGCCCCACGTGGGACAACCTGATTCCCCTGTGTCTACCCGAGCGCTTAGAACAGTGCTCTGCACATAGTAAGCGCTTAAGAAATACCAGCATTAGTATTATTATTAGGAGCACAGTCTAACCTGGGGAGACGGACAGACAAGAACAATGGCAATGAATAGAGTCGAGGGGAAGAACATCTCATTAAAACAATAGCAAATAAATAGAATCAGGGTGATGTACATCTCATTAAACAAAATAAATAGGGTGATGAAGATATATACAGTCGAGCGGACGAGTACGGTGCTGAGGGGAGGGCAAGGGACGGGGGAGGAGCAGAGGGAGAGGGGGGAGAAGAGGGTTTAGCTGCGGAGAGGTGAAGGCGGGGGTAATAACGTTGGTATTTTGTTAAGCGCTTACTATGGGCAGAGCACCGTTCTAAGCGCCGGGGGAGACACAGGGGAATCAGGTTGTCCCACGTGGGGCTCACGGTCTTCATCCCCATTTTCCAGATGAGGGAACTGAGGCCCAGAGAAGTGAAGTGACTCGCCCACAGCCACACAGCCGACAAGCGGCAGAGCCGGGATTCGAACTCATGAGCCCTGACTCCAAAACCCGTGCTCTTTCCACTGAGCCACGCTGCTTCTCGGCATGGGGTAGAGGGAGCAGAGGGATGACTCGCCTGAGGTCGCACAGCAGACAAGTGGCGGAGGTGAAATTAGAACCCAGGTCCTTCTGACTCCCAGGCTCGTGCTCTGTCCACGAGGCCAGGCCACTCCTGCGTCCCGCTGTGTCGTAGCCGCTACTTTGCTACCCGATTTCCCCTGCTATTTTACGCCTGCCTACCTAGTGGAAAGCCTTGGATGGTTCTTGGGTCACAAACCTCCACCTCTGATGGGCCAACCACAGCGGGCATATTCCCCTATCCATCAATCAATGATATTTATGAATACTAATAATAATAATGTTGATATTTGTTAAGCGCTTACTAGGTGCAGAGCGCCGTTCTAAGCGCTGGGGGAGATACAGGGGAATGCGGTCGTCCCACGTGAGGGTCACAGTCTTCATCCCCATTTTCCAGATGAGGGAACTGAGGCCCAGAGAAGTGAAGTGACTCGCCCACAGTCACACAGCTGACAAGGGGCAGGGTCGGCATTCGAACCCATGCCCTCTGACTCCCAAGCCCAGGCTCTTTGCACTGAGCCACGCTGCTTCTCTGAGCTCTTTACTGAGCTCTTACGGTGTACAGAGCACTGTACCCGGTGCTTGGGAGAATACAACAGAGTTGGCGGACGTGTTCCCTGCCTACAAGCAGCTTACAGTGGAATAATAATAATTATTCTATTTATTAAGCACTTACTCTGTGCCGAGCACTGTTCTAAGCCCTGGGGTAGATACAAGGCAGATAAAATTGCAGATGGGGAGACAGACGTTAAATTATATACCTAACTGTTGGGGGGCTGCGAAGTAGGGGTGAATGTCACGTGCTTAAAGGGGACGGACCCGCGTGCAAGGGTGACGCAGAAGGTGAGAGGGAATTGGGGCAGTGAGGGCTTCGTAGAGGAGGAGATGATTTATTTTAAGAAGGTTGATTTTAATAAACCTACCTGCAGAGCTGGGACTAAAACCCAGCCAGGTCTCCTGACTCCAAAAGCCATGCTCTTTCCACTGGAACAATAGCAATATTGGTTGTCATAATAATAATGATAATCACTATAATTATGGTATTTACTACGCGCTTACTCTTTGCCAGGTACTGTACTAAGCGCTGGGGTAAATAATAATGATAATCATGTTGGTATTTGTTAAGCGCTTACTATGTGCAGAGCGCCGTTCTAAGTGCTGGGGGAGATACAGGGGAATCAGGTCGTCCCACGTGAGGCTCACGGTCTTCATCCCCATTTTACAGAGGAGGGAACTGAGGCACGGAGAAGTTGTGACTTGCCCACAGTCCCACAGCCGCCAAGTGGCAGAGCCGGGAGTCGAACCCATGACCTCTGACTCCGAAGCCCGGGCTCTTTCCACTGAGCCACGCTGCTTCCCCTGGTATTTGTTAAGCGCTTATTATGTGCAGAACACTGTTCTAAGCGCTGGGGTAGATACAGGGTCATCAGGTTGTCCCACGTGAGGCTCACAGTCTTCATCCCCATTTTACAGAGGAGGTAACTGAGGCACAGAGAAGTGAAGTGTCTTGTCCACAGGCACACAGCTGACAAGTGGCAGAGTTGGAATTCGAACCCATGACCTCTGACTCCCAAGCCCATGCTCTTTCCGCTGAGCTATGCAGGTTGGACCCAGTCCCTGGCCCACGAGGGGTTCGCCATCTCGATTCCCATTTTACAGATGAGGTCACTGAGGCACAGAGAAGTTAAGTGACTTCCCCAAGGTGACACAGCAGACAAGTGGCAGAGCTGGGATTAGAACCCTTGACCCTCCGACTCCCAGGCCCGGGCTCTATCCACTGCACCATGTTGCTTACTTCGTATTCCCAGTTGGCCTTGTTTCCCCCTAATTTCATCTCTCAATTTCAGTTTTAATTGAGAAAAGCCTAATTTTAACAAAAATTTACATGTGTCACAGACCTATCCCCTCCTTACTCCCCTCCTCCTCTTCGGTGACACCAATCCATCAAATCAATCGGTGATATTTATTGCATTTACTAAGCGCAGAGCACTGTACTAAGCACTCGGGAGAGTAGAGTACAACAAAATCAATGGACGCGTTCTCTGCCCATATGGTCTAGAGGAGGAGACATTAATATAAATAAATTTACAATATATAATTTAAAGATATGTACATAAGCATTGTGGGGCGGGGCAAATAGACTGGTCCCAATCCTCTTGATTAATCGATCGCATTTATCAAGTGCTTACTCTGTGCTGAGCACTGCACTAAGCAAATGGGATGGAACAACATTAGAGGATTGGTGGACACATTCACTGTCCTCAAACTTCGACTCTACCGGGGGAAATCAGACATCAATCTAAATAAATGATTTATAATATCATCTTAAGATATGTTACCTAAGCGTAGCGGGGTTGGGTGAATATCAGACAACTCCCAGGCCTCTTGATTAATCAGTGATACTTATCGAGCGCTCACTGCTTGCAGAGCACTGTACTAGGCACTTGGGACACTGCGATATAACAGAGTAGGTAGAAATATTCCCTGCCCACAATGAGCTCACCGTTTAGAGGGAGAGACAGAGACTAAAATAAATAATTTACGGTTTTAAGACACGTACATAAGCACTGTGGGGTTGAGGCAAATATTAGACAACTCCCAGGCCTTTGGATTAATCGATGATACGCTCTGCACACAGTAAGCGCTCAGTAAATACGATTGAATGAATGAATTTGAGCACTTACTGTATGCAGAGCACTTAGAAGCAGCGTGGCTCAGTGGAAAGAGCCCAGGCTTGGGAGTCAGAGGTCCTGGGTTCTAATCCCGGCTCCGCCGCTTGTCGGCTGCGTGGCTTCGGGCAAGTCACTTGACTTCTCTGTGCCTCAGTTCCCTCATCTGTAAAACGGAGATTAAGACTGTGAACCCCACACGGGACAGCCTAATTACCTTGTATCTACCCCAGCGCTTAGAACAGTGCTCGGCACGTAGGAAGCTCTTAACAAATGTGATAATAAGAATAATAAGCGTTTGTGAGCGTGCAATATAGCGGAGTTGGCAGACACAATCCCTGCTTAAAACGTGTTTCGGTCTAAGAAAGCCAACCCAACTCTGAGCCCTCCATAAACTGCCTTGACCAGTGAAAGCAGAAAACTACGTGGAAATGGATTCCTTCCGCTCCGAGAAATCCAGCACCAAGCTCTGTATGTGGATGTCACACACACGAACACCCAAGAAGCGGCATGGCCTAGTGGATAGAGCAAGGGCCTGGGAGTCAGAGGACCTGGGTTCTAATTCCCGCTGGGCCACTTGTCCGCTCTGTGACCCGGGGCAAGTCGCTTCACTTTTCCGGGCTTCGGTTACCGCATCTGTAAAATAATAACGATGGTATTGGTGAAGCGCTTACTATGTGCACCCTTCTAAGCACTGGGGGAGATATAAGGTTATCAGGTTGTCCCACATAGGGCTCAAAGTCTTAATCCCCATTTGGAGGATGAGGGAACTGAGGCCCAAAGAAGTGAAGTGACTTGCCCAAGGCCACACAGCTAACAAGTGGAGGAGCCGGGATTAGAACCCACGACAGAGAAGCAGCGTGGCTCAGTGGAAAGAGCCCGGGCTTGGGAGTCGGAGGTCACGGGTTCGAATCCCGGCTCTGCCACTTGGCAGCTGTGTGACTGTGGGCGAGTCACTTCACTTCTCTGGGCCTCAGTTCCCTCATCTGGAAAATGGGGATTAACTGCGAGCCTCACATGGGGCAACCTCATTACCCTCTATCTCCCCCAGCGCTTAGAACAGTGCTCTGCGCACAGTAAGCGCTTAACAAATACCAACACTATTATTACCTCTGACTCCCAAGCCTGGGCTCTTTCCACTAAGCCACGCTGCTTCGCAGCGGGGATTCAGGGGATAAAATGGGGATTAAGACTGTGAACTCCATGTAGGACATGGACTGTGTCCAACCTGATGAGCTTGCATCTACCCCAGCACTTAGTACAGTGCCTGGCACGTAATAAGTGCTTAATACCATTTTCTTTAAAAAAAAATCAGCAGTACCCTTTTGGAATTGTCAAATATCTCTTTTACTCTCTTGAGGAGGGATGAGGTGGAGGCAGAAGGTGGGGGAAAGGTGCGTGTGTGTCCTTATCCCCTTCTCTGTTTACAGATAAATATTTACACACACATCAATAAGTCAATGTGAAGGAAAACTTACAGGCCTGATTCGATAAATTCTGATGATACTCTCACGCCTACTGAATTTCCCAGACCGTAAGAACCTATGTGACCTTACCATATCTGACTCCAACTTCCAGATTCCGTATCACAGGGAAGCATCTTGGCCTAGTGGAAAGGCAGCAGAGTCAGAGGAGTTGGGTTCTAATCCTGCCTCTGCCACTTACAAGCTTTGTGATCTTGGCAAGTCACTTGACTGTTTGGGGGGGGTTTGAGTTTTGTTTTTTAAATAGTATCTGTTAAGCACTTACCACAGTGACTAAGTTGGACCCAGTCCCTGTCTCACATGGGAGTCCATCTAAATTCCCATTTTACAAATGACCGTAAGCTCGTTGTGGGCAGGCAATGTGCCTATTATATTGTTAATTCGTACTCTCCCAACCACTTAGTAAAGTGTTCTGCACACGGTAAGCGCTCAATACAACTAAAATGAGGTGACAGAAACAGAGAAACGACTTGGCCAAGGTCACGCAGCAGACGAGCGGCAGAGCCGGGATTAGAACTCAAGTCCTTCTGACTCCCAAGCTCATGTTCCATCCACTGGGCCAAGTTGCTTCTCTGCGCCTCAGTTTCCTCATTTGTAATATGGGGATCCATTTCCTGTTGTCCCTCCTACTTAGGCTGTGTCCGACCTGTGTCTCTCAAGTTTGTTCCATTAGGTCACGCTACTTCGCCAAGTTAGCGATAAGTGGCAAAACAGGATCACAAATAATGAGGTTCTGAAAGGCAGTCGGACTACCAGCGTTGAAGCAATGTTCCTCAGAGAACATCTTCCCCAGAAGGGATATGGAAAAGGAACGGAGACGCTAGGCTATCTTCATTTATTATTATTCTTCATTATCTTCATATCTTCATTCTTTAATATCTTCATTATTATTATTATTTAACGTCCATCTCTCCCATCTCACTATAAACTCCTTGAAGGCAGGAAGTGGGATATTCTATCGTATAATAATAATAATGGCATTTATTAAGCGCTTACTATGTGCAAAGCACTGTTCTAAGCGCTGGGGGGGGTGATACAAGGTCATCAGTTTGTCCCACGTGGGGCTCACAGTCTTAATGCCCATTTTACAGATGAGGTAACTGAGGCATAGAGAAGTGAAGTGACTGTCCCAAGTCACACAACTGACAAGCAGCCGAGCCGGGAACAAAACCCCATAACCTCTGACTCCCAAGCCCGGGCTCTTTCCACTAAACCACACCGCTTCTCTAATTATACACTATTGTATTATACTCTCCCATGTGCTTAGTACAGTGCTCTGCACACAGTAAGAGCTCAATCGATGGTATTTATTGATAGTTTACTGTGTGCAGAGCACTGTACTAAGCGCTCGGGGGAGTACAAAGTTGGTAGGCACATTCCTTGCCCACAACGAGCTTAAATGCCATTGATTGAACTGTTGTTTGGCGAGTGGAAATGATGTTATCAGAAAAACTCTTTAAAGGCGTAAAGGGGCAAATCCTCAAAAGGCAGGTAGAGCAGTGGTCGGTTGGGAGAGAGCGGTAAAAGGTCAGATTGGCGGACGTGCAACAGATATGGGACAACATTCTCAAAGCTCTGGGAAGATCCTGAAGTGAAATGAAGCAACAAAAAAGGCACAAGGCACTGCAGACAACAAACCTAACGGAGCAACAGTATGCCAACTCTAAGTGTGTAGGATGCACAAGGGGTTGACAATAATAATAATAATAATAATAATAATAATAATGGTGGAATTCGTTACACGCTTACAATATGCCAAGCACCGTTCCAAGTCCTGGGGCAGTTACAAGGTAATCAGGTCGGACGCGGTCCCTGTCCCACATGGAGATCACAAACTTAATCCCCATTTTGCAGAAAAAGTCACAGAGAAGTGAAGTGATCTGCCCAAGGTCACACAGCAGACATGTGACACACTTCAGTGATAGTGGCACATAGACATTGATTTTAAAAAATCACCCTGTTGAAGGCAAAGTTGGTTGTCCCATTGGGGACCTGAAGACTAGAGTGGAAATAATTGCCCAGTCAGCGTGGTCTAGTCTAAAGAGTGTGACCCTGGGAGTCAGAAGGACCTGGGTTCTAATCGCAGCTCTGCCGAATGTCTGCTGCAAGACCTTGGGCAAGTCACTCGACTTCTCTGTGCCTCAGTTCCCTCATCTGTAAAATGGGGATTAAGACTGAGAGCACCATGGGGGACAGGGACTGTGCTTAGTTAGCTTGGCTCTACCCCAGTGCTTAGTACAGTGTCTGATGCATAGGTGCCGAATGCCATTTAAAAAGAAAACGTGTGAAGAGAAACCCGGAACGAGAAGCTGGCATAGTCCTGCTCTGCTCCGGGTTCATGAATGAGACCGCTAGCCCCACCCATAAATCATCACAGTCATCATTTCCGCACCACTCTTTCCTTTCCCCCTTTTCCTTTCTTCAAATCACCTCGCTACATCTTGCTACAAACCCAGCACTCGTTTTTCAACGGTCCAAGACTGAAGCTGGAGTTTACTCCCTTTCCCAATTCCCAGAAGAGCCGGAAAAGGTCGGGGCAGAGGGAGGGAGGGTTTTCCTTCCCACCTCAAAATCCAGTGAGAGCGCCGTGAATTCTGCAGTATGGCCTAGTGGAAAGAGCACAGGGCTGAGAGTTAGAAGGACCTGGGATTTCATCCCGGCTCCACCCCTTCTCACACCGTAGACCTTGGGCAGGTCACTTTATTGGGCCTCAGTTTCCTCATCTGTAAAATGGGGATTAAGACCGTGAGCCCCGGGTGGGACATGGTCTGGGTCCAACCTGGTTAACTTGTGTCTACCCCCGCTCTTAGTACAGTGTGTGGCACACAGTAAGTGCTTAAATACCACACGCACACACACAAAACGATCTGTCACAATTCAGTAAAAGCCAAACTGCTCTGATCAGAGCCGTGATTACAAGAATGTAACGTTCATTTCTGTACTAAGCATGGTGTCTGCCTGTCTGCACTGTCTGGTAAAAGCCCAAGATGCTTACAGCATTTATATTTTCCATGCTGTGGTGAATTTGGAACCTTTACACAGCACAGAACAGAATAAATTTTACTCCAGCCCAAATCTCTTGATCATTTCTCCTTCAAATGTGGGAAAACAGCACTGAAAATGTGGAAAGTGTAGAGCACATCATAAATCCATGGACACAGGAACTCGAAAAGCTGCACAAGGCACATAAGGTCTCCTATAAAGGAAGCACTGTGCTTTAATATTATTTTCAGTTTCAAAATCTACATGTGTGGTTTGGGACAAAGACCTTTTAGTGTAGAAGAAAGAGGGTTCAGTGCTTTTCTTTTGGAAAAAGAGAGGTGTATTCCTGGTTAGACACTGACAAGATGGGTTCTGGACCACAATACTGAGAAAAGCTAAATTGAAAACCACAAGGTTTTCAAATTATTACCCCTAGGAAAAAAAAAATCAAACCGGGTGGTAGCCACCAAACACCCAAGCCGTGCGGTTAGCTGTGTGTGTTGCATCTGAATACGAACAGGTGTTTGTTTGCCAACTGCACTAGAGTTCCCGCCGGAGAGATTGCTAGCCGGGAATTAAAGCTCTCCCGTTCCTCCCCTAGCCACCACCAACCTGAGGAAGAATAACTTGTTCTTTTTTATGTGGTATCTGTGAAGTACTTACTATGTGCCAGGCACTGTACTAAGTACTGGGGTAGATACAAGCTAATAGGGTTGGACCCAATCCATGTCCCACACGGGCCTCACGGTCTCGATCCCCAAATTACGGATGAGGGAACTGAGACACACAGAAGTGAAGTCTTGTCTCGGGTCACACAGCAGACAAGGGGTGGGAACAGAATTAGAACCCAGAACTCCGGCCCCCAGGCCTGTGCTCTAGGCCTGTCCATTAGGCCAGGCTGTTTCTACTCCCTTGCTTAGTTATTATCAGCAATAATAGTAATGACACTTGTCAATCCCTATGTGCCAAGCACTTTTCTAAGCACTGGGGTCGATAAAAGATAATCAGGTTGGACGCGGTCCCTGTCCCACATTGGAGATCACACCCTCAATCCCCATTTTACAGATGAGGTAGCGGAGGCACAGAGAAGTGAAGTGAATGACTTGACCTTGACTGACAGCAGAAATATGGCAGAGCCGGGATTAGAACCCAGGTCCTTCTGTCTCCTAGACCCGTGCTCTATCCACTAAGCCACACTGCTTCCCTTGAAAGTCTTGGTTGGCATTTAGAGTATCGCTGAGAGGAGTCACAGCTGACTATAAACTCTCCATGGGAAGGGAACGTTGGTATCTGTTAAGCGCTTACTATGTGCCGAGCACTGTTCTAAGCGCCGGGGGAGACACAGGGGAATCAGCTTGTCCCACGTGGGGCTCACAGTCTTAATCCCCATCTTACAGATGAGGTAACGGAGGCCCAGAGAAGTGAAGTGACCTGCCCAGAGTCACACAGCTAAGTGGCCGAGCCGGCATTCGAACCCATGACCTCTGACTCCGAAGCCCGTGCTCTTTCCACTGAGCCACGCCGCTTCTCTGACAGCAGCGTGTTGACATGTACTCTCCTAAACACTTAATACGGTGCTCTGCACACAATAAGCGGTCAATCGATACTAACGATTAATTGATCGATTAAAAAAATAGGTCCAGTAGTCTGCCTTGCTTTCATCCGTAAAACTACAGAAGCACAGAACTGGAAAAGACCCTGAGAGATCGCCGGACCTATCACCTCGAGGCAGATTCTTTCCTAAGCACTCAGTACAGTTCATTGGCCTCACTGGGTGCTCAGTAAATAGCATTACTGCAACAGCCACCACTACTGAGCATAGGGGACAGGGTTGTCTGTCCTTGGAAATCTTAAAAGAAGAAGCTACGTGGCTTTTTGGAATTATCACGGGGCTGGGGATCGGCAGAACTGGGTTCTAATCTCAGCTCTGCCACTTACCAGCTGCGTGACCGTGGACAAGTCACTTCACGTCTCTGTGTCTCAGTTCCCTCATCTGCAAAATGGGGATTCAATACCGGTTCTCCCTCCTACTTACCCTGGGAGCCCCGTGCGGGACCTGCTTACCTTGGGTCCACGCCAGCATATAGTACAGTGCTTAGCACACAGTAAGCAGCGTGGCTCAGAGGAAAAAGAGCCCGGGCTTGGGAGTCCGGGGTCATGGGTTCGAATCCCGGCTCTGCCACTTGGCAGCTGTGTGACTGTGGGCAAGTCACCTAACTTCTCTGTGCCTCAGTGACCTCATCTGTAAAATGGGGATTAACTGTGACCCTCAAGTGGGACAACCTGATTACCCTGTATCTACCCCAGCGCTTAGAACAGTGCTCTGCACATAGTAAGCGCTTAAATACCAAAAAAAAAGAGGCTTCTAACAAATACCACAGTTATTAAAATGGAATAGAGAGGCCACGGAGAGTCTCTTGTTATTCTATCCCAAAGTTTTAGTCCCCTGACAATCAAGACATCTTACCTCCCAACCAGGCTAACTTTCTCCTTTCATTATCCTCATTCGGCCCTGTTCATCAGCAATATTGTTGAGCATCCCAGTCCATCGCATTTAATGAGAGCTTTCCGTGTGCAGAGCACTGTACTACAGTTTGGGAGAGTACAATATAACAATACCTCTCTACTCGCCACCGTAAGGAGTGATAAACAAAACGTCTGCAGCCCCCACTTTAAAAGAGTTTAGAATCTAACAGAGTAAAGCCAAGCACGGCAAATAAATCAATCTGGCAGGAGGACAGGGTGGAAGAGAAATAGCGGTGGGAAGAGGGAAAGCCCCTCTCAGGGTGGCGCCTGGAGAATTTCCAGTCATCCACTGGTCTCGGCTACGGGAGAGAGAGTCAAGCGGAGGCCTGTCCTTTCCATTTCTAGCTTGGGCGGCGGCTGGCGAGCGGCAGGCCGTCTGCCGCGAGTCAAAACTCCCCCGTGCTGGGCAGCGGCGGCACGGGAGAGAGTCGAGGGTAGAGACTCGAGTTGACTGCGCAGGAGACGGCAGGGGTCAACCACCTCCGGATTCTGACCAAGAAAAATCTCCGGATCCACTACCAGAACGATGGCGGACGGAGAGCGGGGCCTTCTGGGAGAGATGTGTCCTTGGTGTCGCTATGGGTCCAACACGACTCGACGGCACGAGACAAGTGGGAGAGTGGAGGTGCTCTTTCCTATAGTAGCATGGCTCGGTGGAAAGAGCAAGGGCTTGGAAGTCAGAGGTCATGGGTTCGAATCCCGGCTCCGCCATCTGTCAGCTGTGTGACTGTGGGCAAGTCACTTCACTTCTCTGTGCCTCAGTTCCCTCGTCTGTAAAATGGGGATGAAGACTGTGAGCCTCACGTGGGACAACCTGATGACCCTGTATCTACCCCAGCGCTTAGAACAGTGCTCTGCACAAAGTAAGCGCTTAACAAATACCAACATTATTACAAAAAGACAGAGAGTTCTATTCCTAAAAACATTCCCAGGGAAACCCTAAGTTTGAATACTTGGGATGGGAAAAGTTGGTAGTCTAAAGGTTTAATTTGGCAGCTTGTGTGTGTGCTTTGTAAAACAGAGACCTAACAGGAACAGAACTGGGAAAGAGTGGAACGAAGGATAGAGGAGGGAGTCAAAGACAACGAGAAAGGAAAAAGGATGAGGGAGGAATGGGCAGGGGAGAGGAACTGGAAGGAGAAATGGCAGAGAAGCAATAAACAGCGTGGCTCAGTGGAAAGAGCCCGGGCTTGGGAGTCAGAGGTCATGGGTTCGAATCCCGGCTCTGCCCCTTGTCAGCTGTGTGACTGTGACCAAGTCACTTCACTTCTCTGTGCCTCAGTTCCCTCATCTGTAAAATGGGGATTAAGACCGTGAGCCCCACGTGGGACAGCCTGATTACCCTGTAACTACCTCAGCGCTTAGAACAGTGCTCTGCACATAGTAAGCGCTTAACAAACACCAACATTATTATAAGAAGGAAGAATGAGTGTGTAAGTACTCATGGAGGGAAGGAAATAGTGTGGGAGAAATGAACGGAACCAGTACCAGAAGCAGTGTGACCTAAACCTCACCTCCTCCAGGAAGCCTTCCCAGACTAAGCCCCCCCTTTTCCTCTGCTCCCCCTCCCTTCCCCATTGCCCCGACTCAATCCTTTTTCTCCCCACCCCACAGCACTTGTGTATAGTATATTCATAATTATAATTCCATTTTTTATTAATGATTTGTACCTATCTAAAATTCCATTTGTTTATAATGATGCTACTGATGCCTGTTTAATTGCTTTGATGTCTGTCTCCCCCCTTCTAGACTATGAGCCCACTGTGGGCAGGGATTGTCTCCATTTGTGGCTGAACTGTACTTCCCAAGCGCTTAGTACAGTGCTCTGCACACAGTAAGCGCTCAATAAATACGATTGAATGAATGAATGAGAGCACAGGGCTGGGAGTCAGAAGGACCCGGCTTCTAATCCCAACTCTGCTACTTGCCTGTTGTGTGACCTCGGACAAGCAATGTGGCTCAGTGGAAAGAGACCGGGCTTGGGAGTCAGAGGTCATGGATTCTAATCCTGACTCCGTCACTTGTCAGGTGTGTGACTTGGGGCAAGTCACTTAACTTCTCTGTGCCTCAGTTCCCTCATATGTAAAATGGGAATTAAGACTGTGAGCCCCACATGGGACAATCTGATTACCTTGTATCTCCCCAGCCCTTAGAACAGTGCTTGGCACATAGCGCTTAAGAAATACCATCATTATTATTAACTTCTCCGTGTCTCAGTTACCTCATCTGTAAAATGGGGATTAAGAGGGGATTAAGACATGGACTGTGTCCAACCTGATTAGCTTGGATCTATCCTGGCGCTTAGTACAGTACCTGGCACTCAGTAAGCGCTTAATACCATAAAAAAAGCACTACCTGGACAAGTCAGTCCAATCAATATTTTATTGAGCATGAGCAGAATGAGACTGTACAGAAGTGTTTTCAACGCCTTTCCTACAGAGGTTGTGCAATGAAAGGGTCTCGTCCCGATTTGGAATTGGATCATTAAATGATAAATTACTAATAACGCTTGTTTACGGGAGAAAGATGGCAAGAATATTTACAATATACCCATAACTTCTGGCATCTAGTGGTGTAAAACCTTATTATTTCTGAAAAACCAAGAGACCATTTGGTTTTTCTTTTTGTCTTCCAGTGTTCTCAACCAGTGTTGGCACCAAACCAAAGCCAAAGGGAATAAGAGCAGTAGGAGTTCAAACGGGGGGGGGGGGGAAATGGGTGGAATTAATTAGAGGTTACAGGACCCATATCTCATTTCAAGAAAGTTTGGCCAGAATAGGGAGAGAGAAATCAGGCCTCTGAAAGGTTGACACTGTCATTGAACAGAAATTCCTTTATAGTGTTAGAAGACTATGATGAATAACAAAAAATATAAGTAATGTTCTTCTGTTAATTATACCTATGGTACACTCAAATGCTCTTGATATTAACTCAGAGCATTTCCGGAGGAAAGTTTGAAATACCCTGAAATCTCTAATTTTCCGCAAAAATTTGCCTGGGAACATTGCACCTTCTTCAAGCCATTTGGAGAAAAGCCACATTAATGCCATGATAAAAAATATTTCACTATTTTTCCAGGCAAAACTGGCACTTCTTCCTTCCCTCCCACACACTTGAAAATTGCTGAGATTCTGGGATCAAAACAGTTCCAGCTTTTCTTTGCCTCTTTCATGGTAATGTGTCCGGTCATTTGGACCTGCAGGGTGCCCCCCACCCCCCCAAAAAAAATCATTGTACTGGTTAGTGACAGATTTTTCTCATTTCTAATCCTTCACACTCTTTCCACGGAACATAACTCTTTATTATTCAGACTTTAGGAGGTATTCTAGTCTGAAAGAATGAGAAGTTTGAATTGTAGAAACAGTTTTCTAAATGCAATTTCACTATGACGCTATGTGGGCTTGGTGATTGGGTTTGTAACTGGTCCTGCCTCTGGCCTGGAACTTCTAGGATAATAATAATAATTATTGCCTCTGTTAAGCACTTGCTATGTGAGAGTCACCGTATTAAGAGCAGAGGTAGATACAAGCAAATTGGGTTAATTCCTTCATTCAATCGTATTTATTAAGCACTTACTGTGTGCAGAGCACTGTCATAAGCGCTTGGGAAAGTACAATACAGCAATAAAGAGAGATAATCCCAGCCCACACCGGGTTTACAGTCTAGAGGACACACGTGGGTCCCACAATCTTAATCCCCATTTTACTGATGAGGTAACTGAAGCACAGAGAAGTAAAGTTTCTTGCCCAAGGTCACACGGCAGATAAGTGGCGGAGCTGGGATTAGGACCTTCCGACTCCCAGGCCCGGGCTCTATCCGCTACGCCATGCTGCCTCTCATATCCGACAGACGATCACTCTCCCCACCTGCCTGTCTACTTGTTTTGTTTCGTTGTCCGCCTCCCTCTTTCTAGACTGTGAGCTCGTTGTTGGGCAGGGATTGTCTCTATCTGTTGCCGAATTGTACTTTCCGAGCGGTCAGTACAGTGCTCTGCACACAGTAAGCGCTCAATAAATACAATAGAATGAATGAATGTCTTATTAAAAGCCCATCTCCTCTAAGAGGCCTTCCCTGACTAAGCCCTCATCTCTTCCGCATCATTCTCACACTTGGATCTGCACCCTTTATTCACTCCTCCCTCAGCCCCGCGACACTTAACTGCGTAAGTATATTAATATTTGTCTCTCCCTCTAGACTGTAAACTCAATGTCGGCGGGGAACATGTCTACCGAAGCTGTTTCACTGTACTTTCCCAAGGGCTCAGAAATAATAAAAATAATAATAATAATGTTGGTATTTGTTAAGCGCTTACTATGTGCAGAGCACCGTTCTAAGCACTGGGGTAGACACAGGGTAATCAGGTTGTGTCACATGAGGCTCACAGTCTTCATCCCCATTTTACAGTTGAGGTAACTGAGGCACAGAGAAGTGAAGTGACTTCCCACAGTCACACAGCTGACAAGTGGCACAGCCGGCATTCGAACCCATGACCTCTGACTCCCAAGCCCGTGCTCTTCCCACTGAGCCACGCAGCTTCTTGGTACACAGTAGATGCTCAATAAATACGACATCGATTGGTCTGGCCCTCTAAATCCACTCAGAATACCGGGAGATACAAATTTCTCTGTGTTCCTGCTGGTGGCAATTTAGCAGATGTCAATCATATTTATTGAGCGCTTACTATGTACAGAGCGTAGTACTAAAGGCTTGGAAGCGAATAACAATATAACAGACAAATCCCTTACCCACATCGATCTTACGGCCTACAGGGGGAGAAAGCATTGTTCCAACCTGTAATTCTTAGAATCAGAATTTACTTGCCTTTTGTAACAGGGCAAAAGGCACAGGGAAGAAGCGGGGTGTAAGGGAACACTCCAAATCAGCAGAGTATGAAATAATAAGATTTTCATTGTATTTGACAAAAGACTAGAATTCAATGCATGAAATGGAATCATATGGCCAATGCTTAATTAGTAAGAGCTCCTGGAATCAAAGCAGTGGTATTTATTCAATGCTTACTGTGCAGAGCACTGTACTAAGCGCTTGGGAGAGTACAACTGAGTTGGAAGATGTTCCCTGCCCACTATGAGCTTACAGTCCAAAGCAGTCATTCAGCTCCACGCTTCAAATGTGCAGTGACGCCTATGTAAGCTCATTATGCGCAGGGAATATTTCTGCTAATTCCATTGTATTGAACTCTCCCAAGTGCTTAGTACAGGGCTCAGCACATAGTAGACACTCAATAAATACCACTGTTTGATTACATGGTAATTTTACTGTCATCACTACAGTGACTGTGGGCAAGTCACTTAACTTCTCTGCGCCTCAGTTACCTCATCTGGAAAATGGGGATTAACTGTGAGCCTCACGTGGGACAACCTGATTACCCTGTATCTCCCCCAGCGCTTAGAACAGTGCCTTGGCACATAGTAAGCGCTTAGCAAATACCAACATTATTATTACACTGAACAATATTACCTCACATTCAGTTATAACAAGTTTATTTAAAAGGAGCAGTCTGCTAGTTCAGTACTGAGCGGAAGATATTTACGACAGTTAGTACGTTTGCAAATCTCAAGCGTAGATTTTATTTTTTTTTTCCTCTCATAGCTGAAATGGCAAAGCCCAGCCATAAAACTGCCAAGCACACTAACGCTGAAGCTGAGTCCCGGGAGTCAATCAGTGGCAAATTAACCCCTTTAGACTGTAAGTTTGTAGCTTGCCCTCTTCAAAAGCTCTTCTGAAGGATCACCTCCTCCAGGAGGCCTTCCCAGACTAAGCCCCCCTTTTCCTCAGCTCCCCCTCCCCCGCCATCGCTCCAACTCTCCCCCTTTGCTCTACCCCCCACCCCACAGCGCTTGTGTATACATGTACATATCTATAATTCTATTTATTTATAATAATAGTAATAATGATAATGTTGGTATTTGTTAAGCGCTTACTATGTGCAGAGCACTGTTCTAAGCACTGGGGGAGACACAGGGGAATCAGGTTGTCCCAGGTGGGGCTCACAGTCTTCATCCCCATTTTACAGATGAGGTCACTGAGGCCCAGAGAAGTGAAGTGACTTGCCCACAGTCACACAGCTGCCAAGTGGCAGAGCCGGGATTCGAACCCATGACCTCTGACTCCAAAGCCCGTGCTCTTAATGCCTGTTTACTTGTTTTGACGCATATACATCTATAATTCTATTTATTTATATCGATGCCTGTTTACTTGTTTTGATGTCTGTCTCCCCGCTTCTAGACTGTAAGCCCACTGTGGGCAGGGAATGTCTCTGTTGCTGAATCAAACTTGCCAAGCACTTAGTACAGTGCTCTGCATGCAGTAAGCGCTCAATACATATGATTAAATGAATGAATGTGTGGACCCCCTCCCAAGTGCTTAATACAATGCTCTGCACACAAAAAGCGCTCAATAAATATCAGTAATCAACTGAGTGATATCGCAGTCAGCCCTCAAGCCGACTCATACGAGCCATTCTACACTGAAGAATCTCTCTCCTGTACTTGAAAGATTTCTTTGGAAGCGGTGTGATCTAGTGGAGAGAGCAAGAGTCTAGGAGGCAGAAGGACCCGGGTGCTAATCCCTGCTCCGCCACTTGTCTGCTGTGTGGTCTTGGGCAAGTCACTTTGCTTCTCTGTGCCTCTGTTACCGCATCTGCAAAATGGGGACAAAGACTGCGAGCCTCACATGGGACATGGACTGTAGCCAACCTGATTAGCTTGTATCTACCCCAGCATTTAATACAGTGTCTGGGACATAGTAAGCACTTCACACATATAATAAAAATTAATCAAGCTAGAATATTTATTGAGTGCTTACTCTGTACTGAGCAGGATACCAAGGACGTGGGAGAGTACAGTAGTGTTAATTTACATGATCCTGGCTCTCAAGGAACTTCCAGTGTAGCAGAAGAGTTAGACTAAAATAAATTAGAGGAGGGGGAAGCTACCGGGGGAAGGTTGGGGAGGGGAGATACCCAGGGGTAAAATTTGTTCATGAGATCCTACTTATTTTAAATCTAAATTCATCCAGCTCCGGGTAAGCCTCTTTCCTCTTGCTTGATCTCTTGCGAAGCAGTGTGGCCTAGCAAAAAAAAGCATGGACTTGGAAGACAGGAGGATTTGGGTTCTAATCCCAGATCCTTCAGTTGTCTGCTCTGTGACCTTGGGGAAACCACTTCATTACGCCTCAGTTACCTTATCTGTCTAATGGGGATTAAGACTGTGAGCTCCATGTGGGACGTGGACCGTGTCCAAACTGATTATCTTGTATCTCTCCCAGTGTTTAGTACAGGGTCTGGTATGTAGTAAGCACTAACATACCATTAAAAACAAAATCATTGAAAAACTACCCTGTATCTACCCCAGCACTTAGAACAGTGCTTGCCACATAGTATTCATTCATTCATTCAATAGTATTTATTGAACACTTACTATGTGCAGAGCACTGTACTAAGCGCTTGGAACGGACAAATCGGTAACAGAGACGGTCCCTGCCCTTTGACCGGCTTACAGTCTAATGGGGGAGACAGACAAGAACAATAGCAATAAATAGAATCAAGGGGATGACCATCTCATTAAAACAATGGCAAATAAATAGAATCAAGGTGATGTACATCTCATTAACAAAATAAATAGGGTAATGGTAGTAAGCGCCTAACAGCCCGTCAAACGGCAGGGACTGTCTCTATCTGTTGCCGACTTGTTCATCCCAAGCGCTTAGTACAGTGCTCTGCACATAGTAAGCGCTCAATAAATACTATTGAATGAAAGTACCTTAATTAAATAGGAGGGTACCACCACAGTACCGATACAACCATTCATTTTAGAACAGATCTCGTTATCTTCCTACCCAATCTTGTCTCCCCTCAGTTTTCCCCATCGCCCAAGACGGCACCGCCATCTTCCTCGTCTCGTAAGCCTCAGCTGCAGATCGCTGTCTCTCTCACAACGGTTTTGGTTTTTGTGCACTTAGAGAAGGTCACACAAAAAGGGCTGGGGAAAGAGCAGAAAAAAGGAAGGTGAAATGGAATGGAAGTCCACAGGCAGGAGGGGAAGCAGAAGGCACGGACAGTGGAGCTGGGAGGGAAAGCTAGAGGGAACGTAACGAAACAACCACTCCACCATTCTCGGGGATAACGAGGACCAATAAAGGTCTTCCTGGTTATTCCCAGGTGGAAGATTCATGGCTTATTTCAGGTTTTGTTTAATAATGATGGTATTTGTTAAGCACTTACTATGTGCCAAGCACTGTTCTAAGCACTGGAAGGTATTTGCTAAACGCTTACTCTGTGCCAAGCACTGTTCTAAACGCTGGGGTAGAGACAAGGCAATCAGGTTGTCCCAAGTGGGGCTCACAGTCTTAATCCCCATCTTACAGATGAGGTAACTGAGGCACAGAGAAGTTAAGTGACCTGCCCAAAGTCACACAGTTGATAAGTGGCAGAGCCAGAATTAGAACCCACTACCTTTGACTCCCAAACCCGTGCCCTTTCCACTAAACCCTTATTCCCAGGTGGGAGAGTCATGGCTAAATTTTCCAGCTTTCTAAGAAGAAGCGTGACCTAGCGGATAGAGCAAGGGCCCGGGAGCCGGAAAGAACTGGGTTCTAATCCCGGCTCCGCCACTTGTCTGCTGGGTGACCTTGGGCAGGTCACTTTACTTCTCTGTGCCTCAGTTAGCATCTGTAAAATGGGGATTAAGACTGTGAGCCCCACGTGGGATAGGGGACTGTGTCCAACCTTGATTCTACCCCAGTGCTAGTACAGTGCCTGGCACACAGTAAGCACACAAATACTATTAAAAAAATCCTCCGTGCCAGTTCTCTGACAAACACAGACACACACGCACGGCCTCTCTCGGGATGGGGGGGTGGGTCTCTCCTTGGAGAGTTTACTCAGTAGGAACATGCCATGAGATCTGAAGAGAAGAGGTTTTAGTAGGAATGCAGAAGACAGAGCGACTAAAAAGGTCAATTTCAAGATTGTCACATTTTATTACTGTTCCTTTCCCAAAAATGTTCATACCATGAAGCACATTAAATCCTTTGAAATGTTTCCATGCAAAAGTATTTTTTCCCCCCCATTCTGAACTATCTGATTTTATGGGATGGTCTTAAATGCAAGAATGACATGGTTTGGGAGTCATATGGAAAGATCTAAGTCATCCACACTGTTTAGTCATGAGAAACAGTGTTGAGAAAGCGTTTTTAAAAAAACATTTCTAAGTAGAAAGCCTCTGGTTTGGGTTCAGAAGAGCAAGAGGTGGATCTAAGGGTTGAAACAGGCTCTGCAATCATTACAATAATAATGAAAACTGAAATATTTGCTAAGCACTTATATGAGAAGCAGCATGGCCTAGTTGAAAGAGCAAGGGCTTGGGAGTCAGAAGGCCTGGGTTCTAATCCAGTCTCCTCCACTTGTCGGCTGGGTGACTGTGAGCAAGTCACTTCACTTCTCTGTGCCTCAATTACCTCATTTACTGCTGAATTGTACTTTCCAAGCACTTAATAGAGTATTCTGCACACAGTAAGTGCTCAATAAATCTACAAATCTACATCTACCTAAATCTACATCTCCTCCCCTGTTTTCTCTCCCTCCCTCCAGGCTCGCATCTCCGCTTACCTGATATTACCTACCCTCGGTAGTTAGGTATTCATCCCACCCTGATAATCAGCCCCACAGCACTTAGCACAGCGCCTTACATCATCATCATCTTCAGTATTTATTGAGCACTTACTACGTGCAAAGCACTGTGCCAAGAACTTGGAGAAGCACAATACAGGGTTGGTGTAAACATTTCCTGCCCTTACAAGTGGTTGCTTCACCTACTTGCAATTTATTTTAGCGTCTGTCTCCACCGAAAGACTAAACTACTTGAGGGTAGGAATTTCATTTATTAACCCTATTTTCCTCTCCCAAGCGTTTAGTGTAAGGCTTTATACTAGTAATAATTATGGTATCTGTTAAGCGTTTACTATGTGAGAGGCACTGTACTAAGCGCTGGGTGGATTCAAGCAAATTGTGTTGGAAACAGTCCCTGTCCCTCATGGGGTTCACAGTTTCAAGCCCCATTTTCCAGATTAGGCAGCTGAGGCCCAAAGAAGTGACTTGCCCACGGTCACTCAGCAGACGAATGGCAGAACAAAAGCTCTGTCCTTGGCTCATCTTTTCTCCAAGTGTGACAGATTTTATACTGAACCTCTTGTTATTGACTTTATTCAAACAATTGCTCCGTCAGTTTCCCCGGCCTATTTACCTTACTTCTCTCTTATTATAACCCAGCCCACACACTTCGCTCCTCTAAAGCCAACCTACTATCTCCATCACACGTCTCACCGCCAACCCCTCACCCACATTCGTTCATTCCAGTGTAATTACTGAGCTCTTACTGTGTGCAGAGCACTGTTCTAAGGGCTTGGGAAAGTAGAGTACGGCAATAAAGAGAAAACATTCCTGCCCACAATAATAGAGGCGGAGAGACAGACTTCAATACAAGTAAACAGGCATCAATATGAATTTTTTAAATCACAGATATATACGTAAGTGCTGTGCGGCGGAGAGTTGCCGGGGGGAGAGCAAAGGCAGGGAGTCTTCCATCTTCCCATCTTCGCTCTGTCCTGGATCTCCCTCCCCCTTCGTATTTGACAGACTACCACTCTGCCCACGTTCAAAGCCTAATTAAAAGCACATCTTCAGGAGGTCTTCCCTGATTAATAATAGTTAATCACGGTACTTGTTAAACACTTACTATATGCCAAGCACTGTTCTAAGCACGGGGGTAGACACAAGTTAAGCAGGTTGGACACAGCCCCTGTCCCACATGGAGCCCAAAGTCTCAATCCCCATTTTTACAGATGAGGTAACCGAGGCGCAGGGAAGTGAAGTGACTTACCCGAGGTCATACAGCAGACAAGCAGTGGAGCTGGGATTAGAACCTATGACCTAATGACCGCCAGGTCCGTGCTCCATCCACTTCAACAGGCTGCTTCATGCTCATTAAACTCTCAATTCTCCCTCTCCCATTTGACTCACCTATTCAGTTAGATCAATCAATCATATTTAAGTGCTTACTGTGTGCAGAACACTGTACTAAGCCCTTGAGAACACAATATAACAGACTTGGAAGAAACACTCCCCGCCCACAACAAGTTTACAGTCTAGAGGGAGAGATAGACACTGACATAAATAAATTACAGATACGGATACAAGTTTTGTGGGGATGAGGGAGAGGGTGAATAAAGGGTGCAAAGGACGCAGAAGGGATTAAGAGAAAAAGAAATGAGGGCTTGGTCAGGAAAGGTCTCTCGGTGGAGAGATGTTTTTAATAAGGCTTTCAAGGTGGGGAGAATGAACGTCTGTCGGATACGAAGAGGGAGGGCATTCCAGACCAGAGGCAGGATGTGGGTGAGGATTCGGTGGTGAGATAGAGGAAAATGAGGTACAGTGGGTAAATTCAAATTAGAGGAGTGAGGTGTATGGGCTGGGTTTTAGTAGGAAATCAGGAAGGTAAGGTAGGAGGGGGGCCAGGTGATTGAATGCTTTAAAGCCCACGGTGAGGAGTTTCTGTTTGATGAGGAGATGGATGGGCAACCACTGGAGGTTCTTGAGGTTTGGGGAAACTTGGAATGAATGGTTGTGTAGAAAAATAATCCAGGCAGCTGAGTGAAGTATCGCCTGCAGTGGGAAGAAACAGGAAGCAAGGAGGTCAGCAAGGAGACTGATGCGGCAATCAAGGTGGACCAGGATAAGTGCTTGGATTAACATGGTAGCAGTTTGGATGGAGAGAAAAGGGTGGATTTTATCGATGTTATGAAGGTTGGACTGACAAGATTTAGTGATAGATTGAATATATGGGTTGATAGATGTTGAGGATAACAAAGTCACAGGCTTGTGAGGTAGGGAGAATGGATCGGTACCCTTTAAACCCAAGGTATTCGCACCATCCCTAGCCTCACAGAACTTTTGTACATAACCTTAAGCTCTGCCATTCTCTCCTAACTGTAATTCAATTTAATATCTATCTCCCCCTCTAGACTGTCTGCTCTTTGAACTGTACTCTCAAGCACTTAGTAGAGTGCTCTGTACACAGAAAGCGCTCGATAATTACCGCTGATGGACTAATGCTGATGACGTCGAGGACACGGAACTCTTCTCCTGCCTTTTCATTCATTCATTCGACTGTACTTATTGAGGCCTTACTACGTGCAGAGTACTGTACTAAGCGCTAGGGAGAGTACAATACAACAATAGACGGACACATTCCCTACCCACAACGAGCTTCCAGTCTAGAGGTGGGGAGACAGACGTTAATATAAACGACAGATATGGACATAAGTGGCGTGGGGCTGGGAAGGAGGAAGAACAGAGAGAGCAAGTCAGGGTGACGCAGAAGGGAGTGGGAGAAGAGGAAGGTGGGGGCGGTTAGTCAAGGAAGGCCTCTTGGAGGAGATGTGCCTTCAATAACTAGGCAAATGACTCAAATCTATGTCTTCCCTTTCCTTCAGCCTCATATTTCCTCTCGCCTTCAGGACATCTCTATTCGAATGTTCTGCCGAAACCTCACAGATTACATGTTCAAAACAGGACTCTTCGGTGACCTAGTCTGTGCCTTCTTCCTAAAGAAAAATAGTAATAATAATTTGTTAAACACTTACTAAGTCCCAAGCACTGTCCTAAGCGCTGGGGTAGTAATAATAATGTTGGTATTTCACTTACTATGTGCCAAGCACTGTTCTAAGCACTGGGGAGGGATACAAGGTAATCAGGTTGTCCCATGTGGGGCACACAGTCTTAATCCCCATTTTACAGTTGAAGGAACTGAGTCCCAGAGAAGTTAAATGACTTGTCCAAAGTCACACAGCTGACAAGCGGTGGAGCCCAGATTAGAACCCGTGACCTCTGGCTCCCAAGCCCGGGCTCTTGCCGCTGAGCCATGCTGCTTCGCAGAAGAAGCTTTCAGTTTAAACTTTCCACCATCAGCAAGCTCTATCCTTAGGTCATTTTTCCGCCCAGCATGACAGGTTTTATACTAAACCATCCACATTCTCCTTAACAGGCCTACTTACCTGACCCCTCTCTGGACCGGGAAAACAGATGTTTCAGGCCTACTTAATGAAGTTACCAGGACATACTCACATTTCTCAGAATACACACTCACATTCCTTGAACATTTTCAAAGTACCTGGAGATTTTTCAAAGATATGGCTTGACTCTCTGGACTTTCTCCTTGTTTTGTCAATATGCCTTTCCATATTTTTACGATGTCAGTGGTGGGGAAAAAAAGAAAAATCTACGTTCCTCCGGGTGATGTCAATTCTCTCTCCAGTTATAACTTCCATGAAGCCCCGTTAGACAAATGAGAAGCACCGTGGTCTAGTGGATATAGCCCAGATCTCAGAGTCAGAAGGACTTGGGTTCTAATCCCAGTTGTGTGACTTTGGATAAGTCAATTCTCTGTGACTCAGTTCCCTCATCTGTAAAATGGAGATGAAGACTGTGATCCCCAAGTGGGACATGGCTGAGTCCAACCTGATTAGCTTGTATTTACCCCAGGGCTTAATACAGTGTATGGCACGTAGTAAGCACTTAAATACCTTAAAAAAAATGAATACTCATCAAATTCACCATTCTGGGACAGGGGTCATGAAGGGAGGGAAAGAGCTTTCATGAGTCTTACGCTTTAATCCAGGATCATTTCTTTTAAAAGCTCTTCAGGACAACAAAAAAATCTAGAGGGGAAGACAGACATTAATATAAAGTGTCTGTTATACTGTACTCTGCCAAGCGCTCAGTAGATGTGACTGGTTGAGTCCACAGTGTGATTGAAATGTGGCCAAATCAGGCATGTCACCAAAAGGAATGCTTCCATTTACAGGTCCCCTCACCCCAAGTCCTCTCTGCAACAAAGACTTACAACTCTGCAACTTCTAGAAAATTATCACCCGATCTTTCAGGATCCATTTTTCTAGGTGTCAGGACCCAAGCTCCACAGTTGGGAAGCAGCACAGCCTAGAGCACAGGCCTTGGAGTCAGAAGGACCTAAGCACTTAGTACAGACCCCCTCCTAGACCCCCTCCAATCTGGCTTCCGTCCCCTCCACTCTACCGAGACCGCTCTCTCTAAGGTCACCCGTGACCTCCTTCTTGCCAAATCCGATGGCTCCTACTCCATTCTGATCCTCCTCGACCTCTCTGCTGCCTTTGACACCGACGACCATCCCCTCCTCCTCCATACCTTATCTCACCTCGGCTTCACGGACTCCGTCCTCTCCCGGTTCTCCTCTCACCTCTCTGGCCGGTCATTCTCGGTCTCCTTCGCCGGCGCCTCCTCCCCCTCCCATCCTTTAACCGTCGGAGTTCCTCAAGGGTCAGTTCTCGGCCCTCTTCCGTTCTCCATCTACACTCACTCCCTCGGTGAACTCATCCGCTCTCACGGCTTCGACTACCATCTCTACGCAGATGACACGCGGATCTACATCTCCGCCCCCGTCCTCTCCCCCTCCCTTCGGGCTCGCATCTCCTCCCGCCTCCGGGACGTCTCCACCTGGATGTCGGCCCGCCACCTAAAACTCAACGTGAGCGAGACTGAGCTCCTCATCTTCCCTCCCAAACCCGGTCCTCTCCCAGACTTCTCTATCACCGTGGATGGCACCACCATCCTTCCCGTCTCTCGGACCCGCGATCTCGGTGTCATCCTTGACTCGTCTCTCTCGTTCACCCCACACAACCTATCCGTTACCGAGACCCGCCGGTTTCACCTCTACAATATCGCCAAGATCCGCCCTTTTCACTCCACCCAAATGGCTACCTTACTGCTACGGGCTCTCGTTATATCCCGGCTAGACTACTGTGTCAGCCCTCTCTCGGACCTCCCTTCCTCCTCTCTCGCCCCGCTCCGGTCTATTCTTCACTCCGTTGCCCGGCTCAACTTCCCGCAGAAACGATCTGGGCATGTCACTCCCCTTCTTAAACAACTCCAGTGGTTGCCTGTCGAACTCCGCTCCAAACAAAAACTCCTCACTCTAGGCTTCGAGGCTCTACGTCACCTCCTATCTCTCCTCCCTTCTCTCTTTCTCCCACCCACCCCGCACGCTCCGCTCCTCCGCCGCCCACTTCCTCACCGTCCCCCGTTCTCGCCCGTCCCGCCGTCGACCCCCGGGCCACGTCCTCCCGCGGTCCCGGAACGCCCTCCCTCCTCACCTCCGCCAAACCGATTCTCTTCCCCTCTTTGAAACCCTGCTTAAAACTCACCTCCTCCAAGAGGCGTTCCCAGACCGAGCTCCTCTTCTCCCTCTACTCCCTCTGCCACCCCCCTTTACCTCTCCGCAGCTAAAGCCTCTTTTTCCCCTTTTCCCTCTGCTCCTCCACCTCTCCCTTCCCATCCCCACGGCACCGTACTCGTCCGCTCAATTGTATATATTTCCGTTACCCTATTTATTTTGTTAATGAAATGTACATCGCCTCGATTCTATTCAGTTGCCATTGTTTTTACGAGACTTTCTTCCCCTCGACTCTATTTATCGCCATCGTTCTCATCTGTCCGTCTCCCCCGATCAGACCGTAAGCCCGTCAAACGGCAGGGACCGTCTCTATCTGTTGCCGACTTGTTCATCCCAAGCGCTTAGTACAGTGCCCTCCACATAGTAAGCCCTCAATAAATACTATTGAATGAATACAGTGTTTTGCACTCAGTAAGCACTCAAATACGATTGACTGAATTAATTCAATGAAATGAATGACCAGGGTTCTACTCCCAGCTCTACCACTTGCTGCTAAGTGACCTGGGGCAAGTCACTTCATTTTTCTAGGCCTCAGTTTCCTCATCTCTAAAATGGGAATGAAGACTGTGAGCCCCACGTGGGATAGGGACTGGGTCCAACCCAATTTGCTTCTATCCACATATTAAGTGCTTAAAAATACCGTAATTATGGCATAGATATATCTATATGGAGGGAGAAAAAGGAAGATAGATCACCTGCCTAACACATGTCTAACACCAAATGGAGAAAGAGAACATAGCAGGGAGGAAAAGATCCAAGGGTAAGAGAAAGAAGATGTGGGGGAAAGTGGGAGGAAAGTTGGGTCACCAGATCCCAGAATTGGGGTCAGGAAATTTTCTCTAGGCAGGGGAGCAAGGAAAATTACTGTGAGGACAGAACATGTATGCGTCAAAGTGGTAACAGTGAATCACACAGGTCATAAAGATTCAAGTGGTCTGAGAATTAAGAACCAACAAGCATTTGTTTTTCCCCCCCTCTTCACATATAAGCCATGAGAGGCACAACACATCACTAGCATCCACTCCAAGACAACCAGGAGATCCATGCTGATTTCATGGACGTTTTCAATCTGCTGGGACAGACCTGTAGTTAAAACTCCAAAACCCCAAACAGAGAACCCTTCTTGAAAAACATCTACTGTCCGGTGGGAAATAAACCTGGACCAGCCACGCTACGTGAGGCTCCGGGGAATGGAAGGGGTTATTTGAAAAGCTTTCCTCCACATGCCGGTGGAATACACATTTGAGAATCTTCTCTGTGGTCCTCAGACCCTGAGACTCTGAGCTGGTGAAGTCCTGTCCAGTTGAAGTCTTGAGAGAAGAATCAAAGCAGAGTCGGGAGAAATGATACTTTGTGTTGGTAATTTCCAGGTGTGTGGTTGACCAAGAAGAAAGCCACAGTATTAGGATTTTCACTGAAATCGTGGCATATGCAGAATCGAGGTAGTTGAAGTTGTAAGACTAAGCTGCCCAGTGGGCCTTCTCAGTGATCTTTCAGTGGTATTTACAGAGCTTTTACTGTGTGCAGAGCACTGACCGAAGCACTTTGGAGAGTACAGTACAACAGAGTTGTATCTACATCTCCGTCTCTCTCCCCCGATTAGACTGTAAGAACGTCATTGGGCAGGGATTGACTATCTGTTGCCGAATTGTACATTCCAAGTGCTCAGTACAGTGCTCTGCACATAGTAAGCGCTCAATCAATATTATTGAATGAATGACACCTAGCCCAGATCCAGAAATCGCTAAGGGAGCCAATAATGTTATCACAATTTGGCTTTTGAGGAGGGTCACGAGACGTTTACAGCACTCTCGCGTACACGTTTATTCAGTTGTACATTATTTGATTACTCCGTCAATCAACCAGTGGTATTTATTGAGCACTTACTGTGTGCAGAGTACTCCATTAAGATTTGAGGGGGAGAGAGAGTATACGATACACCAGGATGGGTAGACACAATCCTCACCCTCAAGGAGCTTCCTATCAAACGAGGGAGACTGACATTAAAAAGGATAAGAGCCGAGAGAAGCAGTGTGGCTCAGCGGCAAGAACCCGGGCTTGGGAGTCAGAGGTCATGGGTTCAAATCCCAGCTCCGCCGCTTGCCAGTTGTGTGACTTTGGGCAAATCACTTCACTTCTCTGTACCTCAGTGACCTCATCTGTAAAATGGGGATGAAGACTGTGAGCCCCACATGGGACAACCAGATCACCTTGTATCCCCCCAGCGCTTAGAACAGTCCTTTGCACATAGTAAGCATTTAACAAATACCCTCATCATTATTATTATTAGAAAGCACAGGTCTGGGAGTAAGAAGTCGTAGCAGACAAGGGGCGGAGTCGGGATTAGAACCCATGATCTTCTGACTCCCAGGCCCGTTCTCTATCCACTACGTCTTCCTACTTGCTCACTAACCTTCACCTTCAACATGGCTCCAAAATGGCCGGTGGTCTTCTCCAACTATCTGGCCCCTTTCTACCCACCTCAATCCCCCCCTCCGAGTGGCTCGACTCCATCTTCACGTTTCCCTCCGGGAATGCCGTGACGGCGTGACTGTCCTGGCTTTCCCCTCCTGTTCCTAAGTGTGGGGTCAGTGGTCATCATGGGGGGAGAATGTGTCTGTTGTGTTGGACCCTCCCAAGTGCTTAGTACAGTGCTCTGCACACTATAAGCGCTCAGTAAATGCGAATGATCGCGCAAGTACTGGTGCCATACTGGAAATGGTCGTGCTAAGTAAGGGGGCGAGGCTGTCTTGTCTCTGACACCTGCGTAAACACAGCCTTACCTGTAAAAACCCTCCTTGGGAATTTACGACAGCGAAGGTGAAGTAGCCGTCGCTACCACCTGTCTGGACGATTTAGCTCAGGAGAACGGCCTCGTTGACCCACGAGAGCTCTTCCAACCCAAGGATTCTACACATCTTGAGAGAAAACAAGGTCTTTTTTTGATGTCTGTAATGAAAGGCCCACTAAATTCTTGAAGAGCTGCCACACAAATGTGTCATGCCAACCCTCGTCCAAAGCAGTAGTCTCTCGCGTGGCTCTGGGCCACCCTGGGGGGAAAAAATCCCTCCCAGGTAGACCCCAGAGGACCCCGGGATGAACCCCCTGCCAAAACCCCCAGGTACACACACCCTTGACTTAATGCCCCTCCTCCCCTCCGCGGCATCCCTGGGTTTTCTCCCTATCTAGGGTTCAGCCGGGAACAACTACGAGAAGCGGCACGACCCAAGTGAATGGAGCACGGTCTTGGGAGTTCATTCACTCACTCATTTATTGAGTGCCTACTGTGCCCGGGCTTGGGAGTCAGAGATCATGGGTTCGAATCCCGGCTCCGCCACTTGTCAGCTGGGTGACTGTGGGCGAGTCACTTCACTTCTCTGGGCCTCGGTTCCCTCATCCGTAAAATGGGAATTAACTGTGAGCCTCACGTGGGACAACTTGATTACCCTGTATCTACCTCAGCGCTTAGAACAGTGCCCTGCACGTAGTAAGCGCTTAACAAATACCAGCATTATCATTACTATTATTACTGTGCACAGAGCACTGTTCTAAGCACTGGGAGAGCGTACAGTATAACAATAAACAACAGACACATTCCCTGCCCACAAGGAGCTTCCGGTCTAGAGGGGGAGACAGACATCGCTATACGCCCAGTACAGATAAGTAAACAAGTGCTGTGGGGCTAGGAGAGGGAGTCAGAAGGTCACGGGTTCTAATCTCACCTCCACTTGTCTGCTGTGTGATCTCGGGCAAGTCACTTCACTTCCCTGGGCCTCAGACATCTCATCTGTAAAATGGGGTTGCAGACTGAGAGCCCCACACGCGGCAGGGTCTCGACTTGCTTGTATCCACCTCAGAGGTTAGCACAGTGCCTGGCACAGAATAAGCGCTTAATAAATATCGCGATTATCATCATCACTAGTAACTCAAAGGCCGGCTGGGGTGGGAAGGGGGGTTCCTGATGCGGATCTCCGCCCCCCCCCACCTCCAAATCACCAAGGTTGGGCCCCTACTTTGGGCAAGACTCAGAGTCGAACTTACCCCACTGGTAGGGAGGCAGGTTTCCAGCCCCACATGGGCCGAGGAGCCCCACACAGCTCCCTCACTCTGGGGACAGGTCAGTGCCAAAGTTGGCCGGCCAAATTAGGACTGGCTCTAATGATCACTTCAGCAGCTGTTAAATTCTTTACCTGCAGCAGAGCAGCTCTCCAAAGGGTGAGAAATTCCTGCCCGCCTTTGAAAATACCAAACCCAAATCCAAGGGAATCCCTTCCACTCCGCAGCCTAGAAATCAAACCCACTCTGTTCCCTGCTACAGAAGGAGCCAGGGAAAGCAGGCGAGGTGACCTGCTACTGACGGGAAAGCAAAAATACATCCAGATATTCATTTGCTTTATAAAAACACTCCCTCCCCCAGCTGAAATGAAGGTGACAATATCCCAAATATCAAAAGAGTATATCGAGGGGACAACTTCCGTCGTCAATGGTATTTATCGGGCACTTATGTGCCGAGCGCCGTACTAAGAGCATGGGAGAGTACGCCACTTGTCAGCTGTGTGACCTTGGGCAAGTCACCTAACTTCTCTGTTCCTCAGTTACCTGATCTGTAAAATGGGGATAAAGTCTGTGAGCTCCACGTGGGACAACCTGATTACCTTGTGACTACCCAGTGCTTAGAACAGTGCTTGGCACATAGTAAGCACTTAACAAATACCCACATTATTATTATTACAGTACAACAGAGTTGGCAGCATGGCTCAGTGGAAAGAGCCCGGGCTTCGGAGTCAGAGGTCATGGGTTCGACTCCCGGCTCTGCCACTTGTCAGCTGTGTGACTGTGGGCGAGTCACTTCGCTTCTCTGGGCCTCAGTTACCTCATCTGTAAAATGGAGATTGACTGTGAGCCTCACGTGGGACGACCTGATGATCCTGTATCTCCCCCCGGCGCTTAGAACAGTGCTCTGCACATAGTAAGCGCTTAACAAATACCAACATTATTAAATGTAATAATAATAATGATAATAATAGTATTTGTTAAGCTCTTATGTGCCAAGCACTGGGGTAGATACAAGAAAGTCAGGTCCCATAAAGGACTCACAGTCTAAGTAGGCGGGAGAAGAGGTACTGAATTCCCACTGTGCAGTTAAAGAAACTGAGGCACAGAGGAGTGACTTGCCCAAGGTCACCCAGCAGACGAGTGGTGGAGACCGGATTAGAACCCAGATCCTCTGACTCCCAGGGCTGTGCTCTTTCCACTAGGCCATGCTGTTGCCATGGTCCCTGCCCACGATGAGCTTCCACCGTCGAATCAATTAATCAACAGGATTCTTGGGCCAACCCCTCTGGGCAATAATGGGATGAAAGAGGGAGAACTGTCCAGAGCATAGAACGTAGTCCAGCCTGGCCTCGAGGAGTTTACTGTCTAATGGGGAGGAGGTAGGAAGGGCAGAAGGCAAACAGAACATGAACGTTCAGATAAAGAACACGGTCACGAACCCGTGAGGAGCCCGAGGACTCGGCTGGGACACGTACGTAGATGGACACTTACAATAGTACTTGTTAATAATAATAATAATAATAATAATGTTGGTATTTGTTAAGCGCTTACTATGTGCCGAGCACTGTTCTAAGCGCTGGGGTAGACACAGGGGAATCAGGTTGTCCCACGTGGGGCTCACAGTCTTCATCCCCATTTTACAGATGAGGTAACTGAGGCACCGAGAAGTTAAGTGACTTGCCCAAAGTCACACAGCTGACAAGTGGCCGAGCCGGGATTTGAACCCGTGACCTCTGACTCCAAAGCCCGTGCTCTTTCCACTGAGCCACGCTGCTTCTCATGTGTCAAGCACTGTTCTATGCACTGGGGTAGATACGGATCAATCAGGTTGGACACAGAGCACTGTATTAAGTGTATGAGAGACTACAGAGACAATAATAATAATAATTATGGTATTTGCTAAGTGCTTACTATGTGCCAGGCAATGTTCTAAGCACTGGGGTGGATACAAGGAAATCAGTTTGGACGCAGTGTCTGTTCCACATGGGGCTCACACTCTTAATCCTCATTTTACAGAGGAGGTAACGGAGGGCCCGAGAAGTGAAGCGACTCGCCCAAGGTCACACAGCAGATGTGTGGCGGAGCCGCAATTAGAACCCAGGTCTTTCCGACGCCCAGGCTCTATCCATTAAGCCATTCTGCCTCTTCGAGAATGCCGACAGGGATGGGAACACGTGTATGGACACACGGTGAACATGACTTCCCAGGGAAACACATTTATAGTCACGCAGGAGTGGCAGCAGAAAATCCTGTCCCAAAATGGAGGTCCTGGAGATAATTTGAGCCACCTGCTTTTCCTCCCCCATTTTTTTTTTTTTGGGTATTTGTTAAGGGCTTACTATGCGTCAGGTATCGTACTGAGCGCTGGGGTAGATCCAAGCTAGGTCAGACACAGTCCCTGTCCCACTTTCATTCAGTCGTATTAATTGAGCGCTTTCTGTGTGCAGAGCACTGTACTAAGCGCTTGGAAAGTACAACTTGGCAACAGATAGAGACAATCCCTCCTCAACAACGGATTCCACATGGAGCTCACAGTCTCAATCCCCAGTTTACAGGTGAGGTACCTGAGGCCCAGAGAAGTTAAGTGACCTGACCAAGGTCACACAGCCGACAAGTGGCTGAGGCAGGATTAGAACATGGGTCCTCTGACTCCCAGTTCCAAACTCCTTCCACTAGGCCACACTCCTTCCTCATCTGGGAGCCTCCCACCCGTCCTCTTTGATTAGAATTCCCAGGTAGAACAGGGACTGCATCTCACTGTAGAGAATCCTCCCCAGCACCGACCACAGAGCTTTGCACAGAGTAAGTACTTAATTACCACAATTATTAGTAGTTCGCTATAGGCACTCACTCATTCAATAGTATTTATTGAGCGCTTACTATGTGCAGAGCACTGTTCTAAGCGCTTGGAATGTACAAACAGGTAACGGAGACAGTCCCTGCCCTTTGACGGGCTTACGGTCTAATCGGGGGAGACGGACAGACGAGAACAATGGCAATAAATAGAATCGAGGGGATGAACATCTCATTGAGACAATAGCAAATAAATAGAATCAAGGTGCTGTACATCCCATTAACAAAATAAATAGGGTAATGAAGATATATCCAGTTGAGCGGACGAGTACGGTGCTGAGGGGAGGGGAAGGGAGAGGGGGAGGAGCAGAGGGAAATGGGGGGGAAAAGGGGGTTTAGCTGGGGTAGAGGAAGTAGAGGGAACGTAGCTACCAACTCTGTTAGAATGCACCCAGCCAAGCAATTAGTTCAGTCCTCCACACACAGCAAGCACTCAGAGGAGCCTAATAATGTTGGTATTTGTTAAGCGCTTACTATGTGCAGGGCACTGTTCTAAGCACTGGGGTAGACACAGGGGAATCAGGTTGTCTCACGTGGGGCTCACAGTCTTCATCCCCATTTTACAGATGAGGTCACTGAGGCCCAGAGAAGTGAAGTGACTTGCCCACAGTCACACAGCTGCCAAGTGGCAGAGCTGGGATTCGAACTCATGACCTCTGACTCCAAAGCCCGTGCTCTTTCCACTGTGCCATGCTGCTTCTCCAAAATACAGGCCACCAGGCAAGGGGCACCCAGCCTAGGGAGCACTCCAGCCTAGGGGATGGAGCAGGGGCTCTGCCACTTACCCGCTGTGTGACCTTAGGCCAGTCACTTGAACTTCTCCGTGCTTCAGCTCCCTCATCTGCAAAACAGGTATTCAGTACCTGTTCGTTACCCTATTTATTTTGTTAATGAAATGTACATCGCCTCGATTCTATTTAGTTGCCATCGTTTTGACGAGATGTTCTTCCCCTTGACTCTATCGCCATCGTTCTCGTCCGTCCGTCTCCCCCGATTAGACCGTGAGCCCGTCAAACGGCAGGGACTGTCTCTATCTGTTGCCGACTTGTCTGTTCCGAGCGCATAGTACAGTGCTCTGCACATAGTAAGCGCTCAATAAATACTATTGAATGAATGAATGTTCTCCCACCTACTTAGACTGTGCCCCTGTAGGAATGATTATCTGGTATCTACCCCAGCACTTAGTACAGTGCTTGCTGCTAAGCACTTAAATAACACGGTTATTTTTATTAATCCCAGGACCTGGGCCAGGGCACAGAGAAACCTGCCTCCTCTTCTCCCCAGTACCTCAGTCTAAAAGGGAGGGAAAGCAGGGATTTTGAATGCCTTTTGTAAAACTGAGGAAACCAAGGCCCAGAAAAGTTAAGTGACTTGCCCAGGGCGACCGGTGGAACCCAGGTCTCCAGACACCCAGGCATGTGTCCTTTCCAAAAGAGGCCAGGATGCCTCTCTCGAAACAGACGGAACATGGAGGAATTGGGTCCTGGCCCATGACCTAGTGGATAGAGCCCAGGCCTGGGAGTCAAAGGACCTGGGTTCTAATCCTGGTTCTGCCGCTTGTCCGCTGTTTGACCTCGAGCAAGTCATTTCACTGGACTTCAGATACCTCACCTATAAAAGGGGGATTAAGACTGTGAGCCCCATGCAGTACAGGAACTGTGTCCATCATGACGGTTGTTTAATCTACACCAACGTTTAGTACGGTGTCTGACACAGTGTTTAAATATCGTTTTTTAAAAAAATCAATTAATGGTATTTATTGAACGCTTACTGTCTGCAGGGCACTGTACTAAGTGCTTGGGAGAGAATACAGTAGAGTTGGTACATGAGATTTCTGCCTAAAAGGACTTGCAGGGGATGTGACATGTATATTGGGGACCCCATTCATTCATTCATATTTATTAAGGGCTTACCGTGTGCAAAGCTCTGTACTAAGCACTTGGGGAAGAACAACAGACACATTCCCTGCCCATAATAAACTAAGGATCACAAGACTAATGGAAATATTCAGTGACGTGTAGGAGCAAAACACTTAATCTTTCTGAGAAACAGCGATGGATCAGTGGTGTTTGTGAGCTTGCATGTAAAGCACTGTAGTAAACGCTTGGGAAAAAACACTGCCCATAAATATCTTTCAGTCTACAGGGACCTTGAGTTTGATAATCGACTATTAAGCAGCACAGCACCTTGAACAACAGCGAGCATTTCATAGAGCAGTCTGATCAATGTGCTAAAGACTTCAGAGGCCCAGAAAGCTCAAGCCATCCTGTTGCCAGTTTAATTTCTAAACCTCTGTTTAAGGTTAGTATGAGGTCATCGCTTGTTTTAAATTCATAGCCTTACGGAAAATTTTACAACACATTTAAGTCTTTAAATTTAGCATTATATGAGCATTCGACAGATGTTTCTCGGCCCTTTAATGTACCCCGTTGCTTGTAGATGTGCCTCAGAGGTCCTGAACACAGAGCAAATAGTATTTGCCCAGTTTATTTCCCCGTGAAGACACCTGTGTGTTCTTTCTTCCCTAGCCCAAGACACGTGCATAGACATTCTCGCAACGCCGCTCCCGACCACAGCCTCTCAAATACAATGTAGCTTCAGACCCCAGAGCGCGGCACAGTGGATGTATTCTTCACAGCCCATTAATCAACCCATCTTTTCATTCATTCAGTAGTATTTATTGAGCGCTTACTATGTGCAGAGCACTGTACCAAGCGCTTGGAATGTACAAATCAACATCTTGTCTTGTGCCGTCGACTCGTTTCCCACCCACGGCGACACCACGGACACATCTCTCCCAGAACGCCCCCTTCTTTATCTGCAATCATTCTGGTAGCGTATCCAAAGAGTTTCCTTGGTAAAAATCCAGAAGTGGTTGACCACCGCCGCCTTCCGTGCCGAGTCTCTGCCCTCGACTCTCTCCCGTGCCGCTGCTGCCCAGCACGAGTGAGTTTTGACTTGTAGCAGATGGCCTGCCACTCGCTAACCACCGTCCAAGCTAGATATGGAATGGACAGGCCTCCCTTTGACTGTCCCTCACGTAGCCGAGACTGGTAGAGTATCAGAAACTCTCCAGGTGCGGCCCTGAGAGGAAGTCAACTCATCAAGTGGTATTTATTGAGCTCTTCCTACGGACAGACAACTGTACTATGTGCTTAGGAGAGTAGTTGGTGGTAGATAGGACTTTAAGAGGATATTTGTTAAGCACTTAATATGTGTCAGCAACTGTACTAAGCGCTGGGGTACATGGAAATACTGTGGTTTGGGCCTTGCATTTGCTCTATGTCTTCAGACAATCCCCTCTGAGCTGTTTTGCCTCTAGGCCCGTTTGATTGTTGCCTCGCCATCTTGTTTAAGTGAACAAGGTAACTCCAGTGACTAGAGTTCCTAGGTGTTATAGAATAGTCAGTCATATTTATTGAACTCTTACTGTGTGCAGAGCACTGTATTAAGTGCTTGGGAGAATATAAGACAACAACAGACACATTCTCTGCCCACAACAAGCTTATAGTCTAGAGGGGGAGACAGACAAAATAAATGTTACGGCTAGATACATAAGTCCTGTGGGGTTGAGAGTGAGGGGGGTGAATAAAGGGAGCAAGTCAGGGTGACATAGAGGGGAATGGAAGAAGAGGACAGGAGAGTTTAGTTGGGGAAGGCCTCCTGGAGATGTGCCTTCAGTAAGACTTTGAAAGGGGGAAGAGTCATTGTCTGTCAGATATGATGATGATGTTGCTGTTTGTTAAGCACTTACTACGTGCCAAGCTCTGTAATAATAATGATGATGGTATTTGTTAAGCGCTTACTATGTGCAGAGCACTGTCCTAAGCGCTGGGTAGACACAGGGGAATCAGGTCGTCCCACGTGGGGCTCACAGTCTTCAACCCCATTTTACAGATGAGGTAACCGAGGCACAGAGAAGTGAAGCGACTTGCCCACAGTCACACAGCTGGCAAGTGGCAGAGCCGGGATTTGAACTCATGACCTCTGACTCCAAAGCCCGGGCTCTTTCCACTGAGCCAGGCTGCTTCTCTGTACTAAGCACTGGAGTAGATACAAGGTAATGGGGTTGTCCCACATGGGGCTCAGAGTCTCAATCCCCATTTTACAGATAAGGGAACGGAGGCCCAGAGAAGCGAAGTGATTTTCCCAAAGTCACACAGCTAAGTGACAGAGCCGGAATTAGAATCCACGACCTCTGACTCCTAAGCCCGGACTCTTGCCACTGAGCCATGTCGCTTCTCTATGAAATGAGGAGGGAGGCAGGATGTTGGCAAGAAATCAGAGGTGAGACAGGCAAAATCGAAGTACCGTAAGAAGGGTAGCATTAGAGGAGCGAAGTGCGCAGGCTGATTTGAAGTAGGAGACTAGCGAGATGAGGTAGAAGGGGTAAGGCGACCAAAGGGACGGAGAAGGACAGGCGTTTTTGGTCTGGACTCCATTTTGTCTGGCCAAACCACTATTTCCTCAAATCGGACACATTACTTATCTTCCTTTGTTTCATCCTGTCCAAATGTCTGCCTAATCCCAGAGTTTAATATGCCAAGGTCTAGAGACAGGATGGAACCATTCCTCCCTTAATAAGGTCGGGACTCCTGGCCAGCTACACTGAGTAAAAATTTACTGCTGCTTGTCTCAGAGTCTATACCTTATAGTGTGCTCTCTGAACATCTGTGAAGCTCGGCTGCTGTACCAACTGTATATAAAGAAACTCTGTATTACGTGGAGTGGAGCCGGCTTTGATTAGTAGAGGAAATTCTGTCCGTCAACCGCTGACCTCTATTAGCGCTCGTAGAAATAAACTTGCCTCTGACATACCCACCTTAAACTCAATGCAGAGTCCATGAAGTGTTCTTCGACACACTCCTTGTCCCACAATGAGCTCACAGTCTTAATCCCAGGTTGAGAAGCAAAATGATTTGGCCGAGGTCTTGCGGCAGATAAAAGTCAAAGCCGGGATTAGAACCCAGGTCTTTCTGACTTGCCGGCCTACGCTTTATCCACTAGGCCACGCAAATGATAGTAGATGACTTTGCGGAGTCAGTCAAGTCAGGTGTCAGGGTTGAGGAGCTCCAAAGAAATAATAATAATGATGATGGTATTTGTTAAACACCTACTATGTGCCAAGCACTGTTCTAAGCACGGGGGTGGATACAAGGTAATGAGGCTGTCCCACGTGGGGCTCACAGTCTTAATCCCCATTTTACAGATGAGTGAACTGAGGCACAGAGAAATGAAGTGACTTCTCATCCCTCTCCCCATCACCCCCACTTGCTCCCTTTTCTCTACCCCCCTCTCCGCAGCACTTGTGTACACATTTATAATTATAATTCTATTTATTTTTATTAACGATGTGCATATATCCATAATTCTTTTTATTTATAAATGCTACTGATGCCTGTTGACTTGTTCTGAGGTCTGTCTTCCCGTTTCTAGACTGTGAACGCGTTGTGGGCAGGGATTACCTCTATTTGTTGCTGAATTGTACTTCCCAAGCGCTTAGTATAGTGTTCTACACACAGTAAGCACTCAATAAATACAACTGAATGAATGAACAGAGAGGCGAGATGAAAGACAGATGGGTTTGAGATTCAAGGTGTGAGAGCATCAGCAAGCAAGGAGGGGAAAGGCCATGGCTTAGTTGGATCAATTACAGCCCTGGGAGTCAGAAGGACATAGGTTCCAGTCCCTGCTCTGCTGTGGGACCTTGGGCAAGTCACTTCATTTCTCTGGACCTCAGTTACCTCATCTATAAAAGGAGGATGGAGACTGGGAGACCCACATGGGACAGGGACTGTGTCCAACCTGATTTGCTTGGAGCCAGCCTGGCACATAGTAAGCATTTGTTAAGCGCTTATTATGTGCCAGGCTGGCTACAAGCAAATCAGTGGTTATCATTTTTATTATTATTATAGGTAGAGGACTGACACCTCTAATAGGGATAAGGAGAGGGGGCAAGTTTGGGGGGAAAAAAAATCAAAGGGGGGTGGTTTCGAGGTGGGAAAAGGTGGGATGAGGGGAGTCAAGAGCAAGTTCAGAAAGGAAAAGACTTACCTATGACTGCTGTCACCTTAGACTTCTCAGTACCACCACCAATAGCAACAGGGAGTGTGTTTTCTCTTCTCCATCATTCAACTCTGAGCCCTACCCATCCAGCCTGGAAAATTGCTTTCCACAGAAAGAGACCAGAACTTCCTTCAGGGGTCCTAATGCTGCGGAAAAGAGAAATTGCTCCCCTCGTTCCTCAGCACCTCCTTCCTCCAAACTCCCACTAAAGCCTGCTGCTTTGAAGCCCTCCAGGGGAGAAGTCTTCCCTCCCTCTCGGTGGGCAAATAGCTTCTCCCCTGAAGATTGAATAGCATCAGAATGCTACCTCTGGCCAGGAGGCTCTTGAAATGATTTCCTTCGGCAACCTTAACTAGATTCTTCAGGTTGACTCTAATTGAATCGTTAGCTTTCCACTGAATCACAGGGGTGACCAATTGTGATCATCTAGTCAGGTGGCACATTGCCATAGGTAAGTTTCTCTCAAATGCAATTAATTAGAGGAACAGCGTGGCCTAGTGGAAAGAGCCCAGGTCTGGGAGTCAGAGGACCTCGGTTTTAATCCCGGCTCTGCCACTTGTCTGCTGTGTGACCTTGGGCAAGTCACTTCACTGGGCCTCAGTTACCTCTCCTGTAAAATGGGAGTTAAAACCGTGAGCCCCAAATGGGACAAGGTCTGTGTCCAGTGTGATTAGCTTGTATCTACCCCAGTTCCTGGCATATATCAAGAGCTTCACAAACACCACAAAAATATATATCATTTCAATCCATTAAAGAAGTCTTGCAAATTGTCCCTGACCCAATATTAATAGCAATTCACGTCAGATGGATAATGAAGAAAGTAGACTTCATTTGTGTGTGTATTTCATGAGAAATAGGACATGGTCATTTAAAATTAAAAAAAAATTGCACAGTGATGAATTGGTACTGATTTGCAGAGCTGTGTTAAAATCCCAGAACTCTAAAGAGTCAAGGTTTCTTTTCCCATTACAGTGGTAACTTGGCTACTCCATCCATGTGAAACCAAATAAGTTGATAATTTTATACAGCAACATCCTTTATATGGGCTGTGCAGCCAAGTTACAGCTGCAGATGGAACTGTGCCTATGAGTTTCCCCAACTTCCATGTGTTAAAAGTTTCAGCTACTGAATAACGTAATGCATTGACAGCATGCGACTTCCGCAAGAAAGAAAAATAGAAAAGAACAATTGCATGTGACTGCGTATTCAAATTCCCTCCTCATTGTCAGTGCTTGTGACAAGTGATTCTCACGGGTATTTGGCAGACGACCGTGATGGAAAGGGGGCAAGAAATTGGGCTATACCTCGTTGAAGAAAAACGAACAAAATTATTTCCTGTGATGATATTAATTTACAATGTAGGCTCATTCAATAGGATTTATTAAATGCTTACTGCATGTAGAGCACTGTACTAAGCAGCTGGGAGAGTACCGTATAACAATAAACAGACACATTCCCTGCCCACAGCGAGCTTACAGTCTAAAGGTGTTTTCACACTGGTGTGGATGGTGGTAAGGATAAACTTGGTTAAGCGGCAATCCCCTTTCTGTAGAATCAGACGTATCAATCCATCGATCGATGGTATTTATTGGGCACTTACTGTGCGCAGAGCACTGTCCTAACCAAGTTAGAGAGTACGATACAACAATAACAGGGTAAACACCATCTCTGTCCAGGAGGGCGAGGGGCTGCCAAATTGAAGACATCTCTACTTGGATGTCCTCCCGTCACCTCAAGCTCAACATGTCCAAAACAGAATTTCTTATCTTCCCTCCCAAACCCTGTCCTCCCCTGACTATCCCATCATTGTAGACGGCACCACCATCCTTCCTGTCTCACAAGCCCGGTACCTAGCCGTTATCTTTGACTCCTCTCTCTCATTTAACCCACCTATTCAATCCATTACTAAATCCTTTCGGTCCCACCTTCACAACATCGCTAAAACCCGCGCTTTTCTCTCCATCCAAAATGCTATCAGATTAATACAATCGCTCATCCTATCCGGCCTGGATTACTGCATCAGCCTCCTCGCTGACCTCCACACCTCCTGTCTCTCCCTACTCCAGTCCCTACTTCATTCTACGGCCTGTATCATTTTTCTGCAAAAATGTTCGGGACATGTTTCCCCACTCTTTCATTCAATTCATGCAGTCGTATTTATTGAGCACTTACTATGTCTAAAGCACTCTACTGAGCGCTTGGGGGAGTACAATATAATGACAAAAAGACACAGTCCCTGCCCACAACGACCTCACAGTCTAGAGGGGGAGATGAACATTAATATAAATAATAAATTAATAATAAACAATAAATTATATTAATTTATTTATGTGTAGGTATCTATTTGTGTGTATAGCTGTTATCTATTTATATATGCATATATTTTGCTCCTCAAAACACTCCAGGCGTTGCACATCGACCTCCGCATCAAAAAACACTCCTCACCAGTGGCTTCAAAGCACTCAATCACCTTGACCCCTCCTACCCCACTTTGCTTCTCTCCTACTATAACCCAGCCCACACACTTTGCTCCTCTAATGCCAGTCTTCTCACTGGGCCTCCATCTCGTCTAGCTCACCGCCGAACCTTCGTCCACATCCTGCCTCTGGCCTGGAGCATCCTCCCTCTTCATATCCGCTAGACAGTGATTCTCCCCAGCTTCAAAGCCTTACTGGAGGCCCATCTCCTCCAAGAGGCCTTCCCTGACTAAACCCCCCCTTTCTTCTTCTCGCACTCCCTTCTGCGTCACCCTGACTTGCTCCCTTTGTTCTTCCCCCTTCCCAGCCCCAGAGCACTTATATCTATATCTGCAATTCATTTATTTATTTAATGTCTGTCTCCTCCTCTACAGTGTAAGCTCATTGTGGGAGGGGAATCTGTCTGTTATGATAATATTAATGTCGGCATTTGTTAAGCACTTACTATGTGCCAAGCACTCTTCTAAGCGCTGGGGTAGATACAAGGTAATCAGGTTGTCCCACGTGGGGCTCACGGTCTTAATCCCCATTTTACAGATGAGGTGACTGAGGCACAGAGAAGTTAAGTGGCTTGCCCAAGGTCCCACAGTAGGCAAACGGCAGAGCTGGGATTAGAACCCACGTCCTCTGACTCCCCAGCCCCTGCACTTTCCATTAAGCCACGCTGCTTCTCTGTAAACTCCCCCCAAGCACTTAACACCATGCTCTACTTACAGTAAGCCTTCAGTAAACGCTCAGTAGATTCTGTCGATTGATGGATTGATTGATAAAATTCATTTTCCCCATTAGGGCCTTAGTCAAAATATTAAACTGAAGTTCCGGTGCACCTAGGTGTAGAGGAGACTCTTCAGCTCCCTGTAGCTCTGTGATTGACTTGAGCAGATTTGTAGAAGATTTCAGAAGAGTCTGCTATGCTTGTTATTCAGAGACACAGTGAGGGACGAACATTTTCTCCCTTAAACAAAATAAAGTCCAAGGCAAAATCGAAGAAAAATATCATTCTCACTATTTTGCAGAAATGACACGAATAAATGAAATCCACAAATAATCAAAAAAGTTTATTTCGGTTTCCAACCTTCCTTCCTTCCATCTCTCTTTTTGCCAGGGCTGCCAACAAATAGAACTCTGAACCGGTGTGAATTTCACCTCCCCTCCTTTCTCCAGATCGGTCCTCGAGCAAGGGTGCTGATGAAATGCGGGAATTAGCCAAAATCAGGGTAGTTGAAAATCAATCATGGTATTTATCGAGCTCTTACTATTTGCAGAGCGTTGTATTAACCACTTGGAAAAGTTAGCAGACACAAGGACCTTACAGTCTAGAAGGGGAGACAGGCATTAATATAGATAGGTAATTTTATACCATCTAATTAAAAGTTGTGATATATAATTTAAAGATAGGGTCATGAGAGAAAGAGACTGAGAGTCGGCTGAATCTTGATCATCTGATTGAATTGTTCTTCCAACAGTTCTACTGCAAACATTATCTCTAAAAATGAAGAATAGACTCCTCTTTCAAATGGTTGTAACCCAGAGATCAATTAAGCGGCCTACATCAGCCTTCTCTGCTCAAAAACGTTTTTTCCGGCCAGAGACTGTTCGCGAACTCATTCCCTTCTTCCACATACCAATACTGGCTTATTTTTGGTGTCATTCTGCTACACACCAAAACAGCACACCAAAATAACACCACAAAACCTGTCAGCTTTAGGACAAAGTAAAATGTTTCCAGGAAAAAAAAAATAAACACTTTTAATTTTCCTTGAACTTCTCTTTCTAATTATAGGCCTTTTAAACCTAAAACCTGGAGGGCAAGATCAGCTTTAAATTTTTCAGTTTCTTTCCCTCCAGGAAAATCCAGGTCCCTTTACTAGACAGGCACATAATAGTGTTGCAAAAAGTGGCCCAGGTTGAGTCTGAGAGTCTGCTTGAGTCAGTTGCACATTACCCAGTTTGTTAAAGATCGCGTAGGAAAAGGGAACTAAAAGCGGTAGGCGTGTATTTGTTTGGGGGAGTGAAGAAACTAGCTTCCTACTGGGAAAAATTTGAAAATCAACGAAGATCTGAAGTCCCAAGAGCAAGAAAAGAGCCTCCGTAACTCCCTAATTTGCCGTTATGAAAGTTTTGCATCGCTGGCCCTTTTAAGGTGGGTTGCCATTTGCACAACAAGCAGAAATAATATTAAATCTCGGCAGATGGATGTAACTCCATCAAAACCCCGCGATTCAGCACGGTCTTCCCAGAACGAGAAGTTCCTTTCCTGGAAGATAATTGGCTCGTTTCAAATAAAACAACTTACACCCCCGAGACCACATCAATAACTCGAGGAATAGGAAGAGGGTCTTTTGATAGATATGGTGTCAGCGACGCGCCCGCTTACGGCTTTCCAAGCGTTCACATACGATCCAGGATTGAAAAGAGAGCAGCGTTTCCACAGATCAGACATTTTCTGTAATTGGCTCCTGCGAGATACAAAAGATCATTAACCATAATAGTTAGTTTTTCCCTTTCGATGATGAACCAGACTTGACAGGCCAATTCTCCGTGATTAAACTGTCCTTTTTTGAACATATTTCCGTAATTTGGTGTGCGTCGGCGGGGAGGGGGAGAGGGGTCAAGCTAAACGCAGAAGCAAAATCCGATCCAACGTAGTTTTAAAGTCAGGCCTGGAGATGCAGTCGAGACCCAAATACAAAATAACAGCGGTGACCAAGGTATCAAGACTCAAATGGCATTAATCCAGTCATACATTTTCCCCTAAAACAGAGCTTGTTCCAGAAAAGCCCACAAGATGTGAAGCAAGTTTCCACATGACCACATAATCTCCTTCTCAACCCTAGTTACTGGCTGTTTCCAGCTCGCTCCTCGGACAGCAAACTGACGCTGAGCGGAAGACCAAACAACAGCGAACGGAGTCGGTTCAGGCCTCGCCTGGTGATGCTAATATGCAGTGATAATAATAATAATTGTGGTCTTTGTTAAGCGCTTACTATGTGCCAGGCACTGTACTAAGCACTGGAGTGGATGCAAGCCAATTGGTTTGGACCCAGTCCCCGACCCACGTGGGGCTCACGGTCTTAATCCCCATTTTACGGATGAGGGAACTGAGACCCAGAGAAGTGAAGTGACTTGCCCAAGATCACACAGCAGACAAGTGGTGGAACCGGGATCAGACCCCATGACCTTCTGACTCCCAGGCCCGGGCTGCTTCTCTAAGCGCTTCTTAAGCGTTTACTGTGTGTCAAGCACTGTTCTAAGCGCTGGGGTAGGTACAAGTTAATTAGATTGGACACAGTCCCTGTCCCACATGGGGCTCACAGTTTTAATCCCCATTTTATAGATGAGGTAACTGATGTCCAGAGAAGAGAAGTGACTTGTCCAAGGTCATAGAGCAGACAAGCCGCAGAGCCGGGATTAGAACTCAAGTCCTTCTGACTCCCAGGCCTGGGCTTTATCAACTAGGCCGTGCTGCTTCTCACTATTATCATCATCATAGGTATTTATTGAGCGCTTACTATGCGCAGAGCACTGTACTAAATGTTTGGGAGAGTACCATACAACAATACAACGAGCAGGCACGTTTCCTGCTCACAGTGAGCTTACAGACAGGACTTTTTACTGAAGGTGAAGCGCTATACTAAGTGGTTGGGGGAGAACAAAGTGAGAAGCAGCATGGTCCAGTGGAAAGAGCATGAACCTAGGAGTCAGAGGACCTGGGTTCTAATCCTGGCCCTATTACCTCTCTGCTGTGTGACTTTGGACACGTCACTTCGCTTCTCTGTGCCTCCGTTACCTCATACGTAAAATGAGGATTAAATCCTACTCAGAGTGTGAGCCCCATTTGGAGCAAGGAATGTGTCCAACCTGATTATTTTATATCTACCCAACGTTTGGTAGAGGGCTTGGCACATAGTAAGTGCTTAAATTCTATTATTATCATCCCTATTATCATTAATCATTTATTAATATTAATAATAACTTAATAAGAAGAAGCAAGACATTCTCTGCCTCCAGGAGTTTACAAATAATGAGGGCAAAAATGATTTGCAAATAGGAGAAGAAGGAAGAAACAAGAATATAGCAGGATGGAACTAGCTGAACAAATAACTGAATACTGAAGAGACGTAAGAAAATTTCAGCTACTTACATAGGTCCCGGGGACAGAAATGAAGGTGGCTTTGAGGATGATGCCCGGGGGGGTGTTGTAAAATAATGGGGGAAGGCTTCCTGAAGGAGATGGATTATAGAAGAGCTTTGAAGAGGCGAGAGCTGTGATTTGGCCTGTAGGGAGTTCCAGTTGGCAAAGAACAGCGTCGGTGAGGTACAGTTAGGCTGAGGGAGAGAAATCAGTGAGCACCGAGGGACGTGGGTAAAGTGCCCTTGCATCTGTTACCTTTGCCTATTTTATATTCACCCCACTTTCAGTCCTAGGGCACTTACGTTCCTATCTATAAATTATATAGTATAAATTATCTCTGCACACAGTGAGCGCTTAATATATATGATGGAATGAATGAATGAATATTCATATTAATGTCGGTCAAGTGTACTTATTGAGCGCTTACTGTGTGCAGAGCGCTGAACTAAGCGCTTGAGAAAGTATAATACAGCAATAAAGAGTGACATTCGCCCCACAGAGAGCTCACAGTCTAGGGGTGGGGAAACAGACATCAATACAAATAGACAACAATATATCTGTCTCCCCCTCTAGACTGTAAGCTCATTGCGGGCGGGGAACGTGTTTACCAACTCGGTCGCATTGTACTATCCTAAGCACCTAGTACTCAGAACACAGTAAACACTCAATACTCTGAACACAGTGAGCACTCAATAAATACCACTGATGATGATGATGACGATGAAGAGCCGAAATGTCAAGGGTTTTGAAGCCTCTTCAAGTGACATCACGCCACTCTGAGGGAATACCTCATTGGGTTTTTTTATGGTAACTGTTAAGAGCTTACTATGCGGCAAACACTTATCTAAGCGCTGGAGTACATACAAATAAATCAGGTTGGTCACAGTCCCTGTCCAGCATGGGGCTCACACTCTAAATAGCAGGAAGAATAGAAGAACCGAAGCACAGAGAAGTTAAATGCACTGCCCCAGGTCACATGGCAAGTAACTGGCAGAGCTGGGATTGTTATTATTATTAACAATAAAAATAATAATAATAATAATAGTATTTGTTAAGCACTTACTATATAATAATAATGTAGGTATTTGTTAAGCACTTACTATGTGCAGAGGACTGTTCTAAGTGCTGGGGTATACAGAGTAATCAGCTTGTCCCCCATGAGGCTCACAGTTAATCCCCATTTTACCGATGAGGTAACTGAGGCCCAGAGAAGTGAAGTGACTTGCCCACAGTCACACAGCTGACAAAGGGCAGAGCCGGGATTCGAACCCATGACCTCTGACTCCCAAGCCCGGGCTCTTTCCACTGAGCCACGCTGTTTCTCTAATGCCAAGCACTCTTCTAAGTGTAACCAATTAATCAGGTTGGTTACATTCCCCGTCCCACATGGGGCTCACAGTCTTGATCCTCAGTTTACAGATGAGGTAATTGAGGCCCAGAGAAGTGAAGTGTCTTGCCCAAGGTCACACAGGCAGAGCCAGGATTAGAACCCACGTCCTCTGCCTCCCAGGCCCTTGCTCTTTCCCCTAGGCCGTGCTGCTTATATGAAAACACAGGTCCTCTGACTTCCAGGCCCATGCTCTCTCCACTGGGCCAAGCTCTTCTCCATCTCGTCCTGTCCTGTCACCCTCGCCAAAATCCTCCCTTTCAAACTGCAGTCAGCTCCTACTCCCCGACAAGTGGTCTACACATTTCCCCTACACCGGTACCACTGGGGAAGAAGCCCGGGAGCTTGGGAGGAGAAGGATTTTAGGTTAGTCACACTGCAGTGAAGAGGGAGGGGTGTAGGAGGTTTCAAGAACCCATGGAGAGGGTAGGGTGGGTGCGGGAGCAAGTAGGAGCCCGAAACCAAGAACAGGGCAGGAGCACAGGATAAGACCAACTGTGAAAAAATGGCAAGTGATCACTGAGAAAGGCACCAAGCTGTCATGTCCCCAAGCAGACCTCCTAAAGAGACATGTGTGACCTTGGGCCAGTCACTCCACTTCTCTGTGCCTCAGTTCCCTCATCTGTAAAATGGGGATTGAGACTATGAGCTCCATGTGGGACAGGGACTATGTCCAAGCTAAATTACTCATATCCACCCCAGCGCTTAGTACAGTGTCTGCCACACGGTAAGCACTTAACCAATACCATAGTTATCATTATTATAAGTAGTTTAGCCCTGATTCGGTCCGTCAGTACAACTCCTCTCTCCTGGCCCATCATGCTCTCTCTTTTTCTCCTATGGTATCTGTTAAGCGCTTACTATGTGCCAGATATTGTTCTAAGCTAATCAGGTTGGACACAGTCCGTGTCCCACATGGGGCTCACAGTCTTTATCCCCATTTTTTACAGATGAGGAAATTGAGACACAGAGAAGTTAAGTGACATGCCCAAGGTCACACAACAGACAAGTGGTGGAGCTGGGACTAGAACCCAGGTCCTTCTGACCCCCGGGCCCGTGCTCTATCCACTAGGCCACACTGCTTCTCAACTCCCTTCACCGACTGAGATGTCACCAAGATAAATGGGCCCATTTTCTCTCCATTGCTGAAGCCCCCCCATTAACCCATCCGTCTTCCGTTTGACCGTGAAGCCAATAACTTGAGATATCGCCACTACAGGGTAACAGGACCCCTTCCTCCTCCTTCCCCCACCTCCTCTGACTCGCGATCCTACCGATCATGCCCCTAGCCAACTTTTCAATCCTTTGAAAATAACATAGTTTATTGAATTGAGCCAAAAGAAAATCAGTGGACACACAAAATGATTTCTGTCCACCCAGAGCTAACCGCCCGGAGGATAAACACCACCCAAGACCACGGCCCAGAGCCAAGGATTTGGAAAAAGGATTTTCTTATCTAATTTAGCTCAATCTCAATGTCTGGAAGTCCTCCTACATTCCCCAGTCATCTTTCCTTCTGCCCCCTGGAAGCGGGGTTAGCATGATGGCTCCTATCTGGGCCTGGACACAAGGCTGGGCCCTGGCTCCCTCCCAAGCCTGTCAACACAGCTCCCAGGAAAGCCAAGAAAACAATATGCTTCTTTTCCATGCCCTCCCGCTGGGCTGAGCAACCTGCCTCCGCAGCCTCAAGAAAGACACTGTAAAACCCCTCACCATTGGCTTTAAAGCCCTGGATCCCCTTGCCCCCTCTTACCACACCTCACTACTCTCCTATTATAACCCGGCCCGCACACTTCACTCCTCTAATGCCAACCTATCACTGGACCTCGATTTCGGACCACCACTGGCCTCTCCCCCACATCCAGCCAGGGCCTGAAACTCCCTCCTTCCTATATCCAACAGACAATTACTCTCCCCCACTTCAAAGTCTTACTGAAGGCACATCTCCTCTAAAAGACCTCCCCTAAGCCCTCCTTTCCTCTTCTCCCGCTCCCTTCTGTGTCACCCTGACTTCTTCCCTTTATTCATCCCCCCCTCCCAGTCCCACAGCACTTACGTGCATATCTGTCATTTATTTATTTAATGTCTACCTCCCCCTCTAGACTGTAAGCTTGTTGTGGGCAGGGAATACGTCTGTTAAATTATTATAATAATAATGTTGGTATTTGTTAAGCGCTTACTATGTGCAGAGCACCGTTCTAAGCGCTGGGGGAGATACAGGGTAACCAGGTTGTCCCTCATGAAGCTCACAATGAATCCCCATTTTACAGATGAGGTAACTGAGGCCCAGAGAAGTGAAGTGACTCGCCCACAGTCGCACAGCTGACAAGTGGCAGAGCCGGGAATCAAACCCATGACCTCTGACTCCAAAGCCCGGGCTCTTTCCACTGAGCCACGCTGCTTCTCTATATATGTATATGTATACTATATATTATAATATACTCTCCCAAGTGCTTTGTACAGTGCTCTGCACACAGTAAACACTCAATACATCCAATTGACACTCAATACATCCAATTGACTGACTGACTCTTCTAGACTGTGAGCTCACTGAGGGTAGGGAATACGTCTGTTATTTTATTAAACTCGCCCAAGCACTTAGTACAGTGCTCTGCACACAGTAAGAGCTCAATAAATTCGAGGGTCTGACTGACTCCTTTAGAGTGTAAGCTCGCCGTGGGCAGGGAATGTATCTGTTTATTGTTATATTGTATTCTCCCAAGCACTTAATACAGGGCTTTACCCACTAAGAGCTCAATAGATATGATTGATTAAGAGTGAGAAAACAGGGGGCGAGAGGACAGTCATGGGGCTTCGAGTTTGAGCTCGGAGGCTTCGAGGCCCAGTGCCACGGGACGGCTGTCTTCTTCCGTAGTTAAAATAAGAAATAAGTGAAACCACGGCACTGAGAAGCCCTTGGCCGCAACTTTCAAATATGCCCTGAGGTTTAACCCATGAGGAAGTGCCTAATTCATAATTCAGACACCAGATTACAACGACTCAATTCTGCTCCATCACCCTGTCCCTCGCCGTCTCATCTACCTAGCGATGATTCTAATCACGACAACCTTAGCGCGGTGTCAAATGCTACTAAACAGATATTCTTCCGAGAGGGAAGGCACCTCTTTCAATTCAGAGCAGGCAGGAAAGTATAGTTTTGGAGCTGTTCCTAGAAGCCCCACTCAAAGCTGTAAGTTTAAGAGGAAGGCATTTTCCCAACAAGAACCAAAGATCCTTAACATATTAAAGCATCCAGTGACATAGAGGTTTGCTTGGCTCGGAAATGGGTTCTGTTCCATTCATTGTCGGGTCAATACTTTCCTTGCCCTGGACAATCAGGCCCTGAATTAAACAGTGGGATTTCATGGGAACGAAATCCTGTCCAAATAACATGAATGGATATCAACCCACCTACCAAATTCCCTTTTTTTCATAGAACACATACTTCGTTGCAGTTCCTAGCGATCAGCATCTGATTTTGCGGAAAGGTAGGTTGCGCGCTAAAGCATCAAGTCGATGTTCAAAACGTTGAGTTGGGTTTTTTTCTTCCCTGAGAGAATAATCGTATGAAAGTGTGGAAGTCAGACCAGGCCATAGCCTTGGGATTTGACCTTAGCAGATATTTCCACTCCCTATTCCTCATTGCCAATTTCACTCAACACCTCATACGCTGAAAAGTCCCACACAGAAGAGCTGTGTTGAAGGGACTTTTCTGAAAGTGAAAACGCTGATAGACCACAGACTGAATCAGGTTGCTCTGTCTGTTTCCCCATGTACGTCTTGCTTTACTGTGGAAAAAATGCCAGAAATAGCATTCCTGTAGGATTTCCAGTTCAGAAACCACAAGAATGCTCTTTCTCCTGGTATGGCAAACGTGCAATAAGATGGTGTCATCTGGAAAATTACAGTCTTGGAGACAAATATTATTTTCCTTCTCTGATGATTTAAAATAGACAGGGTGTCGTCCAAAAATTATGCTTCCCACCCTCCAAGGGTAGATGGGTCTTTCTGGAAAATCCCTCCAGATCAATCGATCGATGGTATGTGTTGAGCACTTACTAGGTACTAAGAGCTTGGGAGAATCCAACAGAATTAGGAGACACATTCCCTGCCCATAATGAGCTTACAGTCTAGGCGGGGAGACAGATATTAATATAAATAATTTTTAATATATCATTTAAAGGTTGTCAGGCTGGAGGTGGAGCAAATTTCAATGCCCAAAGGTCACCAATCCAAGTTCAAATTCATTCATTCAATCGTATTTTTTGAGCGCTTACTGTGTGCAGAGCACTGTAATAAGCGCTTGGAAAGTACAATTCGACAATAGACAAAGACAATCCCTACCCAACAACGGGCTCACAATATAGAAATGACCGTCTTCCTCTTCAAAAGGGGATTCCAGTAGAATCCACGCTTAATCCACGGACCACAGTGTCAGAATTACTTTCTAGAAGTTAGTGAAAGTCACAGTTTGTACTTTCACCAAAGCTCAAACACTGGGTCCCCATACTATGGTGGATTTAATGGAGGCTCAGAGAACCATGATCCCAGAATTAGCTGTTGGTGAAAAGGCCAAGATCCTCTAGACTGTAAGGTCACTGTGGGAAGGGAACATGTCTACCAACTCCGTTACATTGTCATTCATTCATTCAATTGTATTTATTGAGGGCTTACTGTGTGCAAAGCACTGTACTAAGCACTTGCGAGAGTACAATAGAGAAGCAGCGTGGCTCAGTGGAAAGAGCCTGGGCTTCGGAGTCAGAGGTCATGAGTTCGACTCCCGGCTCTGCCACTTGTCAGCTGTGTGACTGTGGGCAAGTCACTTCACTTCTCTGGGCCTCAGTTACCTCATCTGTAAAATGGGGATTAACTGTGAGCCCCATAGGGGACAACCTGATCACCCTGAATGCACCCCAGCGCTTAGAACAGTGCTCTGCACATAGTAAGCGCTTAACCAATACCAACATTATTATTACAATATAACAACAGACATATTCCCGTCCACAATGAGCTCACAGAGGGCTAGACAGGCATTAATATAAATAAATAAATAGATAAATAAATGACAGATATATACACATTTATATGTACGTGTTGCGGGGATGGGAGGGAAGATGAATCAAGGTGCAAGTAAGAGCGTCGCAGAAGGGCATGGGTGAAGAGGAGAGCTTAGTCAGGGAAGGCTTCTTGGAGGAGTTGTGCCTTCAGTAAAGCTTTGATTATCCTCCACAAAGCATTTAGTACAGTACTCTGCACACAGTTAAGCGCTCAATTAAGACCACAGATGGATTGATTGACTGGTGGGGCAAATAGAGCTGCCAATGGACAACTGAGGGCAAATGAGTAAAATCGAAGATGCCAACCTATTTCAAATGAGCCAGCAGAAATCGTTTCATTGAACGGAAGGGTGTCGCTGGCAAAAATCAATAAGGGGGTCTTTTTTTTGTTTCACTTTGAGTTGTGTTGGCTTTATTTGCCACCTCCTAAATGCCTTGAACTAATGCAGAGTAAATGATAATGGAGTCTTCCAATGTAGCCAGTGGATGAGTCTTGATCCGGCCATAAAGACATCAAGACCAAGAACAAATGAACTAATGCAGAGTAAATGATGATATGTGCAGATCACTGCATTAAGCGCTTGGGAGAGTACAGTGCGGCAGAAGTAGCGGACTGGTTCCCGTCCCATAATGAACTTCCCCGCTTAGCTTCCCTATAGACCTCCTGGCTGGTGAGAATGAGTCCCCTTGGGAAGCGTGGCTTATGGGTAGAGCCCGGGCCCGGGAGTTAAATCCACTGATGGATTGATTCTAGAGGCAAACCCGGAAAAAAGGCTCTCCCCACCTCCAACGGCCCTGTGACGTAGATTTGGCCCGGGTTCTCCTTGACTAATCGCCCATCTCTCCTCTCTGCATCCCTCCCTATGGCATCATACTGAGTCAACACACCCCAAGCACTCTGTTACTCCCAGCACCCCTCTTCCCCACCCAGAACACACGTACGCATCTTCGCAGTCTGAACTCCTCGAGTCCGTAATTTATTTTAACATCCGTCTCCCCCTACCGGATCGTGAACTCTCTGAGGGCAGGGATGGTGTCTCCTAACTACTGTGTTCTCCGAAGCGTTCATTACAGTGACCTATACGGAGTAAGCATTTACTAAATAATTGATTTCCTTCTTTTCCGTGTTGTGTGGGAAATGTTCTGGTCTTGACGGAGATCTGGGATGAGCTAGGCTCAGAGGTCAACTCCGTCTCCTGCTTTTAGGCTGTGAGCCCGTCGTTGGGCAGGGACTGTCTCTATCTGCTGCCCAACTGTACATTCCAAGTGCTTAGTACAGTGGTCTGCACACAGTAAGTGCTTAATAAATATGATTGAATGAATGAATGAAAAGCTATGTGGTGATCACGCCATCTCTCCTCTGAAATGAACAGGTAGGTTTATTTTTATATATGTATGTACGTATATATTGCCCCTTATCTTAAAAAACAAATCCTCCTTTAACGCCTTCCAGTTATTGCCCTATCTCCCTCCTACCGATCCTTTCCGAACTCTTCAAGTGAAATGTTTTTACCTGCTTGCCTCCACTTCTTCTCTTCTGATTTTCTCTTCAACCTCTTGCAATCTGGCTCCCACCCCTCCACTCCATAGAAACAACCGTCTCCAAGGTCTCCAGTGACCTCCTTCTTGCCAAATCCAAAGGCCTCTAATCCAGCCCGACCTTCCTCCACCTCTCAGCTGCCTCTGACGCTCTGAACCACCCCCTTATCCTGGAAAGACTATCAAACCTTGGCTTTACCACACCATCTTCCCCTGGTTCTCTGTCTCTGCGGTCTCTCATTTCTTCCTGCCTTCAGGACTTCTCTTCTTGGATGCCTCCCTCACCTCCCAACACTTCAAACGTAACACGTTCAACCCAGAATTCCTCATCTTCTCACTTAAAGCCTGTCCTCCCCGTGGCCTTCCTATCCTTCCTATCATTAAACACCACCACCATCCTTCCTGTCTCGCAAGCCCAATAACCTTGTTGATATCCTCGACTCATCTCTCTCACTGAACCCACGTATTTAGTCTGTCACCAAATCATGTTGGTTCTTCCTCCGTGTCTTTGAAATCTGTCTTTTCCTTTCCATCCAAACTGCTACTATAGTGATCCACTTATCCCTTGACTATTACATCAGCTTTCTCGCTTACTGGCTTCCCTGCCTCCAGCCTCTCCCCCATCATATCCATATCTCACTCTGTTGCTTGAGTCATTTCTCTAAAAAAAACCATTAATAATAATAATAATAATGTTGGTATTTGTTAAGCACTTACTATGTGCAAAGCACTCTAAGCGCTGGGGTAATCAGGGTTGTCCCACGTGGGGCTCACAGTCTTCATCCCCATTTTACAGATGAGGTAAGTGAGGCACAGAGAAGTGAAGTGACTTTGCCCACAGTCACACAGCTGCCAAGTGGCAGAGCCGGGATTCGAACCCATGAGCTCTGACTCCCAAGCCCGGGCTCTTTCCACTGAGCCACGCTGCTTCCCATATACACGTCTCCCCACTCCTCAAAAACCACCAACGTTTGCCCATCCACCTCCTCCTCAATCAAACAGCGGCCTTTATTGAGCATTCGCTGAGTGCAGAACACTGTATTAAGCACTCGGGAGAGTAATCATCATCATCGTTATCATCGATGGTATTTATGAGCACCTACTATTTACAGAGCACTGTACTAAGCACTTGGGAGAGCATATTACAACAGAGCTTTAGGCATGTGCCCTGCCCAAGACGAACTTCCAGCCTAGAGGGGCAGAGAGACATGATATAATTTATGAGTGGGGTTTAATGAGAGCCAACATTTTCATTTGCAGGAAGCAAATAGGTCGCATAGAGTAATGCCTTAATAGCAGTAACAGTTTGGATTAAGCACCTACTCTGAGCAATACAAAGGAGTTGATAAACACGTTCTCTGCCCACAAGGAGATGACAATCTAGAGGGGGAGACGGACATTAAAATCAATCACACGGAAAGGAAGGGGTCACTAGCCTGCCTAACCTCCTAGGCAGGGAAGAGTCCGCGCAGAAGCCCAGATAGTGAGAGTTAGTTCATTCATTCAATCGTATTTTTTGAGCACTTACTGTGTGCAGAGCACTGTACTAAGCGCTTGGAAAGTACAATTCAGCAATAAAGAGAGACAAATCCCCGCCCACACCGGGCTTACAGTCTGGGAAGGGGAGACGGACATCAAAACAGATAAACAGGCATCAATATAAATAAATAGAATTATAGATATCTACATATATACATAAGTGCTCTGGGGCGGGGTGGGGGGAAGAGCAAAGGAAGCAAGTCAAGAGGAAGGAAGCGGAAACTGAGGAAAAGAGGGGCTTAGTCTGGGAAGGCTTCCTGGAGGAGGTGAGTCTTCAATAGGGCTTAGAAGGTGGGGAAAGTGATTGTTTGGCATATAATAATGATAATGTCGGTATTTGTTAAGCGCTTACTATGTGCAGAGCACTGTTCTAAGCGCTGGGGTAGACACAAGGGAATCAGGGTGTCCCACGTGGGGCTCACGGTCTTAATCCCCATTTGACAGATGAGGTAAGTGAGGCCCAGAGAAGTGAAGTGACTCGCCCACAGTCACACAGCTGACAAGTGGCAGAGCCGGGATTCGAACCCATGACCTCTGACTCCAAAGCCCGTGCTCTTTTCACTGAGCCACGCTGCTTCTCATATGTGAGGAGGGAGGGTGTTCCTGGCTAGAGGTAGGACGTGGGCCGGGGGTTGGCTGCGGGACAGGCGAAAACAAGGCCCAGTGAAGAGGTTAGTGGCGGCAGAAGAGCGGAGTGTGAGGGCTGGGCTAGAGAAGGGAGGTGAGAGAAGCAGCATGGCTCAGTGGAAAGAGCCCGGGCTTGGGAGTCAGAGGTCATGTGTTCGAATCCCTGCTCTGCCGCTTGCCAGCTGTCTGACTTTGGGCAAGTCATTTAACTTCTCTGTGCCTCCGTTACCTCATCTGTAAAATGGGGATTAAGACCGTGAGCCCCATGTGGGACAACCTGATCACCTTGTATCCCCCCAGCGCTTAGAACAGTGCTTTGCACATCGTAAGCGCTTAACAAATACCACTATTATTATTATTAGGAGGGGGAAAGGTGGTGGACAGCTTTGAATCCAATAGTGGGTTTTTGAGTTACCCCCATCCCCATCACCCCCCATCCATCCCTCACCCCCTGCCCCCTCTAGCCAAAGTTTTATTGAAGGCACCTATTCAATCCATCACTAAATCCTGTCAGACCCACCTTCACATGGCTAAAATCCACCCTTTCCTCTCCACCCAAACTGCTACCATAATAATACGATCACTCCTCCTCTCCTGCCTGGATTCTTGTGTCAGCCTCTTTGCTGACCTCCCCGCCTCCTGCCTCTCTCCCCACTCCAGTCCATACTTCACTGGGCTGCACAGATGATTTTTCTACAAGCACATTCAAGATATGTCACCCCACTCCTTAAAAAACTCCTGCGGTTGCCCATTCACCTTCGCGTCAAACAAAAACCTCTTCATCACTGGCTTTGAAACAGTCCATCCCCTTGCCCCTTTCTACCTCACCTTGCTACTCTCCTACTACAACCCAGCCCACGCATTTCACTTCTCTAATGCCAACGTCCTGATGTGCCTCGATCTCCCCGCCGATCCCTCGCCCACGTCCCGCCTCTGGCCTGGAACGCCCTCCCTCCTCAAATCCGCCAGACAGTGATTCTCCTCCTCTTCAGAGCCTCATTGAAGTCACATCTCCAAGAGGCCTTCCCTGACTAAACCCCCCCTTTCCTCTTCTCCCACTCCCTTCTGCATCGCCCTGACTTGCTCCCTTTGTTCTTCCCCGCTCCCAGCCCCACGGCACTTATATCCAGATCTGTCATTTATTTATTTCTCTTACTGTCTGCTTTCCCCCATCTAGACTGTGAGCTCACTGTGGGCAGGGAATGTATCTGTCATATTGTTGTGTTGTGCTCTCCCAAGCACTTGGTACAGTGCTTGGTACGTACTTGGTACGTACATAAGCGGTTAGTACAGTGCTCTGGACACCGTAAGCACTCAGTAAATACGATCGATTGTTCGGTCACCCCGGACGGTGGAGACGTCGCTGTGCGGATCGTGGTGTCTCGTATTGAAAAATGCAGCAGCCATTAGTGCTATTAGGATTTATTTTATTAATGAGGTGTATATAGCTATAATTCTATTTATTTCTTTTGATGCTATTGATGCCTGTCTACTGGTTTTGTTTTGGTGTCTGTCTCCCCCCTTTTAGATTGTGAGCCCACTGTTGGGCAGGGATTGTCTCTATCTGTTGCTGAATTGTACTTTCCAAGCACTCAGTACAGTGTTCTGCACACAGTAAGCGCTCAATAAATATGACTGAATGAATGAATAATTCTACTTATTTTATTAATGATGTGTGTATATCTATAATTATCTTTATTTATATGAGAAAACTGATGCCTATTTACTTGTTTTGCTGTCTGTCTCCCCACTTCTAAGACTGTGAGCCCACTGTGGGCAGGGATTGTCTCCCTTTGTTGCTGAATTGTACTTTCCAAGTGCTTAGTCCAATACCATTCAATAGTATTTATTGAGCGCTTACTATGTGCAGAGGACTGTACTAAGTGCTTGGAATGTACAATTCGGCTACAGATAGAGACCATCTCTGCCCAGTGACGGGCTCACAGTCTAAACGGGGGAGACAGCAAAGCAAAACAGGACAAAACAAGACAAGAAATCATCAAGATAAATAGAATCATGGAGATATACACCTCATTAACAAAATAAATAGGGTAATAAATAATATATACAAACGAGAACTGTGCTGAGACGAGGAGTAGGGGGAAGAGCGGAAGGTAGGGGGGGAAAGAGGAAGGGAGGAGGAACAGCAGAGGGAAGGGGGGGGGGTCAGTGTGGGAAGGCCTCCTGGAGGAGGTGAGCTCTCAGTAGGGCCTTGAAGAGGGGAAGAGAGTTAGTTTGGCGGAGGTGAGGAGGGAGAGAATTCCAGGGCAGCGGTAGAACTTGGGCCAGGGGTCGATGGTGGGAGAGGCACAAACGGGGGACTGCGAGAAGGTGAGCAGCAGAGGAACGGAGCGTGCAGGTTGGGCAGTAGAAAGAGAGAAGAGAGGAGAGGTAGGAGGGGGCAAGGGGATGGAGAGCTTTGAAATCAAGAGTGAGGAGTTTTTGTTTCGTGCGAAGGTCGATAGGCAACCACTGGAGGTTTTTGAGGAGGGGAGTGACATGCCCAGAGCGTTTCTGTAGAAAGATGATCCGGGCAGCGGAATGAAGAATAGACTGGAGCGGGGAGAGACAGACGGAAAGGAGATCAGAGAGAAGGCTGACACAATAATCCAGCCGGGATATTATGAGAGCTTGTACCAGCACGGTAGCAGTTTGGATGGAGAGGAAAGGGCGGATCTTGGCGATAATGTGAAGGTGAGGCCGGTTGGTGTTGGTGACGGATCGGATGTGTGGGGTGAATGAGAGAACAGAGTCAAGGATGACACGGAGGTTGCGGGCTTGTGAGACGGGAAGGATGGTGGGGCCGTCCACGGTGACGGGGAAGTCAGGGAGAGGACAGGGTTTGGGAGGGAAGATGAGGAGCTCATTTTAGACATGTCTAGAAGGGGGAGACAGACAAAAAAACAGAACAAGTAGACAGGCATCAATACCATCAAAATAGATAAATAGAATCATAGATATATATATATACATCACTAATAAAAGAGAGTAATAAATATGTACAAATATACTCAAGTGCTGTGTGGAGCGGAGTGTACGGGGTGGGCAGTAGAAAGAGAGAAGGGAGGTGAGGTAGGAGGGGGCAAGGGAACGAAGAGCTTAGTATTCTGCACACAGTAAGTGCTCAGCATATACGACCGAAAGAATGAATGAACAAAAACGAACGATTGATCGATTGAGAGGGAGGTGGAGGAGAAGGCTCACCCAAACCAGCTCAGGCCCCTGAGGGGACCGACGTCCCTCCGCCCTGACCCTCGATAGCAGCACCCATTGCTGGCCCCTTTGCACCCTGAAACCGAGAGCGGGCTGGGTCTGCTCCCGAATGATGCCGTCTTGAGCTGCGACTATAAAAAAAGACTGCGGTGATTCGTTAGGCTTTTACTAAGTGCCAGGCACCCTGAGCGCTGGGGTGCATACAAGCAAATCAGGGTGGTCGCGATCCCTGTCCCAAGTGGGACTCACAGCTTTAAACCCCAATCTTCAGATGAGGTCACTGAGGCACAGAGAAATGAAGTGACTTGCCCAAGTCACACAGCAGACATGAGACAGGGACTGTGTCCAACCCGATTTGCTTGTATCCACCCAGCGCTTAGTACAGTGCCTGGCACAGAGTAAGTTCTTAACAGATGCCACAGTTATTATCATCGTTATTATTAGTCATAGAAGTAGCATTACCTCTTCCTTCCAGTGTCACCATACTCCTCACTGGTCCCATCCCAGACCCTACCCCAAAATCTTCCACCTCTTGGTGCACTTTCTTTCTTTCTTTGTTTTATGATATCTGTTAAGGACTTGCCTTGTCTTATGCCAAAGGCGTCGTTTCCAACCCACAGCGACACCATTGGTCACATCTGTCCCAGAACGCCCCGCTCTCCATCTGCCATCGTTCTGGTAGTGGATCCACAGAGTTTTCTTGGTCAAAATGCAGAAGCCGTTGACCACTGTTGCCTTCTGCCCAGTAAATTCGAGTCTCCCCCCTTGACTCTCTCCCATGCCGCCGCTGCCCAGCACGGGGGTGTTTTGACTAGTAGCAGATGGGCTGCCACTCACTAGCCACTGGCCAAGCTAGGAAAGGAATGGATAGGCCTCTGCCTGACTTTCCCTCCCTTAGCCAAGATCGGTAACTCTCCAGGTGCGACCCTAAGAGGGGGTTAAGTACTTACTGTGTGTCAAAAACTGTTCTAAGCACTGGGGTAGATACAAGCCAGTTAGGTCAGACACAGTTCCTGTCCAGTTATGGAGCTCACAGTCTTAGGTAGGAGAGAACAGGTATCCAATCCTCATTTTACAGTGAGGAAACTGAGTCAGTCAGTCAATCGCATTTATTGAGCACTTAGTGTGTGCAGAGCATCGCACCGAGTGCTTGGGAGAGTAGAATATAACAATATGCCAGAAACATTCCCCGCCCACAGCTAGCTTACAGTCTAGAAGGGCAGAGAAGTGAAGTGACTTACTCAAGGTCACCCAGCAAACGAGTGGCAGGGCCAGACTGGAATGCAGATCACCTGACTCCCGGGCCCGTGCTCTTTTCACCAAGCCAAGGGCTTCCCAAGCACTTACCTGAGGCACCCCGATACTGAAGCATCAACTCTTGCAGGCCCGTGAGGAGTCCCCTCTTCTCAATCCGGTCTCGTCCATCCCGACAGCTCGATGATCCGAATCCACCAAGCCGAACCGAACCAGAGAGCCCCTGGCTAAGAATAATGTAGACGGAGAAGCGTGTAATAATCATTATTAAAATTACGGTGTTTGTTAAATGCTTACTCTGCACCAGGCACTGTACTAAGCGCTGGGGTGGATACAAGCAAATCGGAACGGACACGGTCCCTGCCCCACGTGGGGGCTCACAGTCTCGAGCCCCATTTTAAAGGTGAGGTAACTCGGGCACAGAGAAGCGAAGCGATCTGCCCAAGTGACACACAGCAAGCAATTTCTCTCCTTTCGGGGGGAGTTCTGGGAATCCTCGAGGAAGACTGCCAAGATGAGGATTCAGGAGATCATTTGGAAAACAACTCAAAAATCTGACTGTAGAGGCTCGAGCTTTCCCAAAATGAAATGGTAGCCACAACAATCCCGAAGCCATAACACAGTGGCGTTTGGCGTATGTTATCTGCTTTCATCAAGATGTGAACATCCAAAACAAACCGGGCCAGGGCTGTTCAGCTCCTTCCTAGTGCACTGAAAGTGTGTTGGGTGGATTTCGGGAGATAGCAGCTCTCCAAAATCTAGGGAAAAAATATTTCTCCACCATGGGTAACTCAGTCACACTCGATGAACCTATATCGAGTGCTTACTGTGTGCAGAGCGCTGTACTAAGCGCTTGGGAGAGTACAGTACAACAGAGTTGAAAGACACGTTCCCTGCTCTGATGATTTCCTAACAAACCTGCGTAGCCCTCCTCACTATGGCTTTCACCAAACACTCTGCCGGAATTGCTTCCTTTACTGATTCTTCGTCATGGACAACTCAGTGACACTCAATCACCCAATTGATGGCATTTATTGAGGGCTTATTGTGTGCAGAGCACTGTACTAAGCGCTTGGGAGAGTACAATATAACAATAAACAGACACATTCACTGCTCTGATGATTTCCTAATAAACCTTCTTGGCCTTATTCACTACTACCAGATTTGCTTCTTAATAATAATAATAATTAATAATTATGGTGTTTGTTAAGCACTTACTATGTCCAAACCATTGTTCTAAATGATGGGATAGATACAAGTTAATCATGTTGGATCCAGTCCCTGTCCCATACTGGGCTCACACTCTTATCTCCATTTTACAGCGGTAACTGAGGCCCAGAGAATTGAAGTGATCTGCCCAAGGTTACACAGCAGACATGTGGCAGAGCCAGAATTAGAATCCAGATCCTTCTGACTCCCAGGGTTCCTAATAATAACAACTATGGTATTTGTTAAGCACTTACTATGTGCGAGGCACTGTACTAAGCTTTGGGGTGAATATAAGCAAATGGGGTTGGACACAGTCCCTGTCCCACATGGGCCTCACAGGCTCAATCCCATTTTACAGATGAGGGAACTGAGGTCCGCAGAGGTGAAATGACTTGCACAAGGTCACAGAGCAGACAAGTGGCAGAGCCGGGATTAGAACCCATGACTTTATGACTCCCAGGCCCGGGGTCTATTCACTGTGCCTCGCTAACTGACTTGTTCCTCTGACTTGTCTCCCACTCAGAGGGAAGAGTGGAAATAATTGATTTCAGGAGCTCAATTATTTGCATCTTGCAGAACAATCTACCCTTCATAATAATAATTATGGTATTTGTTAAGTGCTTACTACGTGCCAGACGCTGTACTAAACGCTGAGGTGGCTACAAGCAAATCAGGTTAGACACAGTCCCTGTCCCATATGGGGCTCACAGTGTCAATCCCCATTTTCCAGATGAGGTAACTGAGGCCCAGAGAAGTGAAGTGACTGGCCCTAAGTCACTCAGCACACAAGCGAAGAAGTCAGAATTAGAACCCATGATCTTCTGAGTCCTAGGCTCGTGCTCTATCCACTACTCCAAGCTGCTTCACATCCCCAATCATTTCCCACTCCTCACCTCCCACCCACTCTCTCCCACCTAGGTGGCCCTGAAAAACTCTTAGCCAACTGGCTTTTAGACCTGTAGAAACAAGGAATAATAATAATAATGATGTTGGTATTTGTTAAGCGCTTACTATGTGCCGAGCACTGTTCTAAGCGCTGGGGTAGACACAGGGGAATCAGGTTGTCCCACGTGGGGCTCACAGTCTTAAACCCCATTTTCCAGATGAGGTAACTGAGGCCCAGAGAAGTGAAGTGACTTGCCCACAGTCACACAGCTGACAAGTGGCAGAGCGGGGAATTGGAACCCATGACCACCGACTCCAAAGCCCGTGCTCTTTCCACTGAGCCACGCTGCTTCTGGCTTCCTGGGGTCAGCAGCAAATTCACTTGCCAAGTTGCGTCTTTTTCACAGTCGTAATCTTAGACCGTAAGCCCCTCCGAAGGCCGGGGACCAGGTCTTATTCCCACCTGGGTATTCCCTCAATCAGTCACTCCATCGTATTTATTGAGCGCTTACTGTGGGCAGAGGACTGTACTAAGCAACTGGGAGAGAACAATATAATAGATGCATTCCCTGCCCACAACGAGCTTACAGTCTAGAAGAGGCAGGCAGTCAATTGTATTTATTCGAGTGCTTACTGAGTGCAGAACACTGTACTAAGCGCTTGGGAGAATGCAGTACAACAATATAGCAAACACATTCCCTGCCCACAGTGAGCTTAATAATAGTAATAATAATTCTAGAGGGGGAGACAGACGTTAATATAAATAAATAAATTACAGATATGTGCTGTGTTGGGCACAAAGTACTTAATAAATATTAGCATCATCATCTTTATTATTGTTATCATTGTTATTATTATTATTAATGGTACTTGTTAAGCCCTCGTTATGTGCCAAGCACTGTTCTAAGCTCTGGGGTAGGTGCAAATTAAAGTTAATACACAGTCCCTGCCCACATGAGGCTCATAGTCTAAGTAGGAGGGAATAGGATTGAATCCTCATATTACACCTAGGTAAGTGAGGCACAGAGAGGTTGAAGTGACTTGCCCAAGGTCACACAGCAGTTACATGGTAGGATTAGAAACCAGGTCCTTTAACTCCTAAGCCCACACTCTTTCCATTGACCCTGAAATAATTTTGGCATCTAGTAAGCGCTTTCTGGGTGACAGCCACTGTACTAAGCGCTGGAGTAAATGCAATATAAGCAGATCGGACACAGTCCCTGATCCCCTTTCGGGGCGCACGGTCTAAGTAGAAGGGAGAACAGGTATTTCATCTTTCTTTTACAAGCAAGGACAGCTGTCACACAGCAGGCAAGCGACAGAGCTGGAATTAGAACCCGGGTTCCACTGAGGCGGAAGAGCATTATTAATAGTAATAATAATGTTGGTATTTGTTAAGCACTTACTACGTGCAGAGCACTGTTCTAAGCGCTGGGGTAGATACAGGGGAATGAGGTTGTCCCACACGAGGTTCACAGTCTTTATCCCCATTTTACAGATGAGGGAACTGAGGCCCAGAGAAGTGAAGTGACTTGCCCACAGTCACACAGCTGACAAGGGGCAGAATCGGAATTTGAACCCATGACCTCTGACTCCCAAGCCCGGGCTCTTTCCACTGAGCCACGGCCTTGATTTGCTCGTAAAAAGATGGGCAGTAGGGACATCCCAAGGACCCCAAGTCTTAATAACAATAATAATAATAGCGGTACTTGTTAAATGCTTACTATGTGCCAGGCGCTGTACTGAGCGCTGGGGGATAGACAAGGTAATAGGGTTGGACACAGTCCCTGTCCCACACTGGGCTCACCATCTCAATCCCCATTATCCCAATGAGGTAAGCGAGGCCAAGACAAGTCAAACGACTCGCCCCAGGTCACTCAGCAGACAAGTGGGGAAGGCAGCATTAGAACCCAGGACCTTCTGACTCCCAAGCCTTAAATCTTCCTCCAGCAGAAGCCTCGATCTTTCCGGGCCCCGGAGTTGGAGAGGGCTGGCCATGCAGCCGAGGGAAGCCTAGGAAGGTCCCGCCAAGATTTTAAACGAACGTTCGTTCCTCCCAACGTCGTGCAAGAAAACGGAGCTCTGGACTGTGGGGTCTTCCATTTGGGACCGGGGAGCCGTGGGCCCCTGAGTCTGGGCCATTCTTTTGAAACCAAAAACAAAACAAGAGAAATAAAAATAAAATCTGCACCAAGTTAAAAAAGAAAAAGCCTCCTCCTTTCCCACTCATGTTTATGTATAAATCAAACACCGGAGAAACAAACTGGCAATCCTCTTGGCGTTTTTAGTATAAGCTGCCACATTAATCAAACAAGTTATGGGATACACACACACACTCAAAGGCTCACACACAAATACACAAACACACAGACACACACTCTTTTTTTTAAAGGAGTCGAAAGGCTTGGAAAACCCAGGGAGTTACCCTGATTCCCTTAATTCGGGTTTAATCCAGACTCTGGAGACTTTCTCTCTTTCCCACCAAAATAAGCCACCTCCTTAAGAAGCTCACACGGCCGCGGTTTTCGGATTCACAGAATTCGGAATCACGTCGGGCCATTCGCTACCCACCCCTCTTCTCCGCCTTAGGTTTGAACGGGGCCCATTCGGGTTCGGGAAAATCCGCTGCTTTAAAAGTTGGTTGGTCTTCCCAACCCGCTGGAAGGGGGGGATTTCCCGACGGCCTTAGGAAAATGAAGTGAAAGGTTGGTTTTAAAAACACGTGTTCGTTATTAGACTTACTACGTCGGAGGGAAAACGCGGCAGCCTTCGGTTATCCACGGCTGACCTCTCCAAACGGCTTCTTGAAATCTAACGCGGCCGCTTGCCGGAATGTGGGACGGGGACATCCTGGGAAGGCACCTGTGTACAAGCTAAGGCAGGGAGAGGTTGAGGATGAATTCATTCAATCGTATTTATTGAGCGCTCACTGCGTGCGGAGGGGAGCGGATCTGTGGTTTCGCTGAGTGTAACCGGCCCCACTTGAGTTAAGAAGTCAATGGAAAAATGTTCTGTCTTCAGCTACTTTAATTTTGTTTTTGTTAGAATTTCGTTTGGGAAAATGAAACATCTGGACTCCTTTATGGAAACAGTTGTTATGAACTTGGGAAAAAAAATGGATATTTTTTATGGGTCTTTTGCATACAAGAAATGCTGTTTGAATCAAGTTCACTGGAGAGGGCCCGTGTAATGCCAGGGTAGGGTGTGCTTTCTCTCAGGGATGTTTGAAAACAAATTCTTAGTGGATGGAGCACAGATCTGAGAGTCAGAGGGACCTGGGTTCTAATCCTGCCTCCTCCCCCTGTCTGTTTTGGGACCTCGGGCAAGTCACTTCATTTCTCTGGGCTTCAGTTACCTCACCCGTCAAATGGGGATGAAGACCGAGAGCCCCATGTGGGACATGGACCTTGTCCAACCTGATTAGCTTGTATCTACCCTAGTGTTTATAGTGTCTGCCAATAACAACACTTAATACAGTGCTCTGTACACAGGAAGCACTCAATAGATGCTATTGATTGAGAGGTGACTGAAATAATTATGGCATTCAATAATCACTTCTGTGTTAAATGCTGTGTTCAATAGAATACTGGGACATCCCAGTCACTGTCTCACTTGGGAATCAAAAACTCTCCCTATCCCCATTTTACAGAGGGGAAACTAAGGCACAGATCAGGTGACACGCTAGTCCAGTGGCAGAGCTAGGTCATCATCTTGGCTCTTCTGACTCATAATAATAATAATATTTGTTAAAGCACTTTACTAGGTGTCAGGCACTGTACTAAGCACAGGGGTGGATACAAACAAATAGATTGGACACAGTCCCTGTCCCACATGGAGCTCACAATCTTCATCCCCATTATTTTACACATGAGGGAACTGAGGCCCAGAGAAGTGAAGTGACTTGCCCGAGGTCACACAGCAGAGAAGTGGCTGAGCCGGGATTAGAACACAGGTCCTTCTAATTCTCAATCCCATGTTTCTTCCACTAGCCATATTTCCTCCTGGATTTTAAACATTTGGCTTTATCCCCAAGAGAAGGAAGAAGATTATCATGGTCTCGAGTTTGAAAAGAGAGAGTGTCTCCAGGGCAGTAATGGGATTTTGACCTTCACACCTCTGCCCAGAACAACCACGTCCAAGGGTTTGTGGATTTGTTTGGCCCAGTTCAGTTTGAGTTGCGAGGTGAGGGGTCTGATAGGGAAAACAGTATAATAATAATAATGGTATTTGTTAAGCACTTACTATGTGCCAAGCACTCTTCTAAGAGCTGGGCTAGATACAAGCTAATCAGGTTGGACACAGTCCCCGTCCCACATGGGGCTCACACTCTTAATCCCCATTTTACAGATGAGGGAACTGAGGCCCAGGGAAGTGAACTGATTTGCCCAGGGTCTCACAGCAGACAAGTGCCAGCATTAGAAACCGTAACCTTCTGACTCCCGGGTCCGGGCTCTATCTGCTACGTGTGCGGGCAACTTGCAATATGCTCTGTGCCCGCCTGCCTCCTTGCTCGTTACATCCCGTGCCCCAGTGGGAACACGACTGGCAGCACCAAATGAGGTTGAGTGGCACTGCCCAGACCACTAGTAATCAATCAATCAATTATACTTATTGAGTGCTTCATTCATTCAGTCATTTATTGAGTGTTTACTGTGCACAGAGCATTGAACTAAGCACTTAGGGAGTACAATACAATAACAAACAGAAACATCCCCTGCCCACAGCAAGCTCACAGTCTAGAGGGGGAGACAGGCATTAATATACATAGATAGACAGATAGATGATAGGTAGATATAGATAGATAGATAGATAGATAGATAGATAGATAGATGATAGATAGATAGATAGATAGATAGATAGATAGATAGATAGATAGATAGATAGATAGATAGATAGATAGAGACAGACAGACAGACAGACAGATAGATAGATAGATAGATAGAGAGACAGACGGACGGACAGACGGACGGACGGACGGACAGACGGATGGAGGGAGAGAGAGATAGATAGATAGACAGACAGATAGATAGATAGATAGATAGATAGATAGATAGATAGATAGATAGATAGATAGATAGATAGATAAACAGAAATAACAGAAATATACATAAATGCTGAGGGGCTGGGAGGGAGGATAAATGAAGGGAGAAAATCAGGGTGATGCAGAAGGGAGTGGGAGGAGAGAAGAGGAGAGCTTAGTGAAGGCTTCTTGGAGGAGATGGGCCTTCAATAAGGGTTTGGAGTGGGGGAGAGCGATTATCTGTCGGATACGAGGAGGGAGGGCCTTCCAGGCCAGAGTCAGGACGAGGGCGAGAGGTTGACGGCGAGATAGAGGAGACGGAGGTACGGTGAGATGGTGGGCATTAGAGGAGCAAAGTGTGTGGGCTGGATTGAAGTAGGAGAGTAGCAAGGTGAGGTGCGGGGAGCGAGGTGAGTGCTGACTGTGTGCAGAGCACTATATCACCATAAACAATAACGCTGAGGAGGTTCTTGGTCCTGAAATCTCAAGTCTCAGGCTCGTCGGTCGTTCTGGGTAGGAGAGTCGCTTCACCTCCTTGCCTTTAACTGATTTTGGTAATTACTGCATTTTACGAACCTAACTGTGGTGATTTTATGCCAGTCTTTCTCCATGGCCTGGTGGATAGAGTACGGGCCTGAGAGTCAGAAGGACCTGGGTTCTAGTTCCGGCTCTGCCACTTGTCTGCTGTGTGACATTGGACAAGTTACTTCACTTCTCTGGGCCTCAGTTACCCCATCTGTAAAATGGGGATGAAGACTGTGAGCGCTGTGTGGGACAAGGGATTGTGTCAAACCCAAATTGCTAGTAACCACCCTAGTGCTTAGTACAGTGTCTGGCACATCGTAAATGCTTAACAAATACTATTATCATTATTGTTTCCTTTCTTATCTAACAATTAATAAATTAATGGCATTTGCTGAGCACTTACTGTGCACTTTGAAGAGTACAGTACAATCAGTGGTGGTAGACACATTCCCTGCTCATACCAGGCTTACCGTCTGTTCGTTCATTAATTTGATCGTATTTGTTATTATTATTTATTTACTGCCTATGGTGCTCAAAGCACTGTACTAAGCACTTGGGAGAGTACAGAACAACAAGAAACAGTGCCATTCCCTGCCCACAATGAGCTCACAGTCTAGAGGGGGAGACGGGCATTAATATACATAAGTGGAAAGAGCCTGGGCTTCGGAGTCAGAGGTCATGGGTTCGACTCCCGGCTCTGCCACTTGTCAGCTGTGTGACTGTGGGCAAGTCACTTCACTTCTCTGTGCCTCAGTGACCTCATCTGTCAAATGGGGATTAACTGTGAGCCTCACGTGGGACAATCTGATTACCCTGTATCTCCCCCAGCGCTTAGAACAGTGCCCTGCACATAGTAGGCACTTAACAAATACCAACATTATTATTATTATATTATTATTAAATGTCAATATCTTACAAATATATATACCTATGAGCTGTGGGGATGGGAGGAAGGATGAATGAAGGGAGTAAGGGCATCGCAGAAGGGAGTGGGAAAAGAGGAGAGGCGGGCTTAGTCAGGGAAAGCTTCTTGGAGGAGTCGGGCCTTCAGTAAGGCTTTGAAGTGAGGGGAGAACAATTACAATCTAGACTGTAAGCTGCTTGTGGCCTAGATATATGGTCCCCAGATACCAACCAGTACACTGCCATCTGCCCTGTGGGAGCTCAGAGGATGAGTGGTGAGTGACCATAAAACCTAGAGCAATAATCCGTGCCCCTAAACTAGGAGATCTTTTTCCCTGAAAACTCACAGACACAGATGTTGAGCTTATCCCCTTTACGTATCCTTGCTCCTCTCTCACTTGGGGAAGCAGCGTCGCTTAGTGGATAGTGCCCAGGCCTGGGAATCAGAAGGACCTGGGTTCTAATCCCAGCTCTGCCACTTGTCTACTGTATGACCCGGGGCAAGTCACTTTACTTCTCTGGGCCTCAGTGACTTCATCTGTCAAATGGGACTGAAGATGGTGAGCCGCTTGTGGGACAGGGATTGGGTCTGACTTGATTAGCTTGTATCAATCCCAGTGCTCAAAACACTGCTTGACACATAGTAAGCGCTTAACAAATATCATTATTATTTTATTACAATCCAGCCCGCACATTTCACTCCTCTACGTCAGCCTATTCACCGTCTCTCGTCTCACGTCACTCACTCTCGAAGCCTTCCCCAGAGCCTTCCTCCTGCTCAGAACTCCCACTCCCTCCATATCTGGCTGACCAGTACTCTCTCCATCTTCACAGCCTTACTGAAATCATTTCTCCACCAAGAAGCCTTCCAGACTAAGCTGTCATTCCCTCCATCCCCTATTTTCCCTCCCTTCTACGTCTCTCCAAGCCCTTAAATACTCCGCCTCGACTCTAGACCGTAAACCTGTGCCTAGACTGTAAGATCACTGTGGAGAGGGAATGTGTCTGTTTATTGTTCTACTGCACTCTCCCGAGCGCTTAATACAATGTTCCGCACACAGTAAGCGCTCAATAAATACGATTGAATGGACGGATGAATACCCCAGCCACAACATTTTTGTATATATCCTTAAACTCAGTTTCTTCCTTTATTTATAATTTATTTTTGTGTCCGTCTCCCTCTTATATTTACTGAGTACTTTCTGTGTGCAGAGCACTGTCCCAAGCACACAGGAGAGTACAACAGAATTGGTACGGAATGAAACAGAATTTCATTTATTAATGAAATGTACATCGCCTTGATTCTATTTATTTGCTATTGTTTTAACGAGATGTTCATCCCCTTGTTTCTATTTATTGCTATTGTTCTTGTCTCTCCGTCTCCCCCGATTAGACTGTAAACCCGTCAGTGGGCAGGGACCGTCTCTATCTGCTACCGATTTGTACATTCCAAGCGCTTAGTACAGTGCTCTGCACATAGTAAGCGCTCAATAAATACTATTGAATGAATGAATGAAGTGGTAGACATGTTCACTGCCCACAGTGAGCTTACAGTCTAGAGGAGGCGCTTAATCAATCGATCGATCGATCGTATTTATTGGGCACTTACTGTGTGCAGATCACTGTACTAAGCACTCGGGAGGGTACAGTACCACAATATAACGGACACGTTCCCTGCCCAAATGAGCTTACAGCCTGGAGGATAGATAGGGTCAAGTCAAAGAATGATTTAGCCTTTAAATCTGGAATCACAACTGTAAACTCTTTAGGACAGGGATCATGTCTATCAACTCTCTAATAATAATAATAGTAATAGTACTTGTTAAGTGCTTACTTTGTGCCAAGCACCGTTCTAAGGGTGGGGTAGATACCGAGCAAATCAAGTAGGATGCACTCCCACTCTTAACCCCCATTTTCCAGATGAGGTAACCGAGGCCTAGAGAAGTGAAGTGACTTGCCCAAGGTCACACAGCAGATAAGCGGCAGAGCCGGGATTAGAACCCAGGTCCTTCTGGCTCCCAGGCCCAGGGTCTATCCACTAAGCCACACTGCTTCTCCTGAACGCTCCCACGCGCTTCAACCAGTGCTCTGCACAAACTCAGTAGATGGCACTGATCGACTGATGATTGAGCTAGACATGGTCAGTCAGTCAATCAATCCATGGTATCGATCGAGCATTCATTCATTTATTCGATCGTATTTATTGAGCTCTTGCAAGGTGCAGAACACTGTACTAAGCACTTGGAAAATACAATTCAGCAATGAAGAGAGACAATCCCCGCCCACAACCGGCTTACGGTCTAGGGGTGGGGAGAGAAACATCAAAACAAGAAAGCGGGTATCAATATAAATAAATAGAATTATAGATACATTCATATATAGGTAAGTGCTGTGAGGGGGTTAAAGAAAGGAAGAGCAAAGGGAGCGATTCGAGTTGATGCGGAAGGGAGGGGGAGCTGAGGAAAAGGGGGCTTAGTCTGAGCATTTTTCTAATAATAATGTAATAATGTTGGTATTTGTTAAGCGCTTACTATGTGCAGAGCACTGTTCTAAGCGCTGGGGTAAACACAGGGGAATCAGGTTGTCCCACGTGGGGCTCACAGTCTTAATCCCCATTTTACAGATGAGGGAACTGAGGCACAGAGAAGTTAAGTGACTTGCCCACAGTCACACAGCTGACAAGTGGCAGAGCTGGGATTTGAACTCATGAGCCCTGACTCCAAAGCCCGTGCTCTTTCCACTGCGCCACGCTGCTCCTCTGCTCCTCCTTTTCTGTGTGCAGAACACTGTACTAAGCACTTGGAAAATAGAATTCAGCAATGAAGAGAGATAATCCCTGCCCACAACCGACTTACAGTCTAGAAGGGGGGAGACAGACCTCGAAACAAGAAAGCAAGTATCAATATAAATAAATAGAATTATAGATACATGCATATATAGGTAAGTGCTGTGCGGGGGTAAAGAAAGGAGGAGCAAAGGGAGCGATTCGATTTGATGCGGAAAGGAGGGGGAGCTGGAGGAAAAGGGGGCTTAGTCTGAGCACTTACTGTGTGCAGAGCACTGGACGAAGCACTTGGGAGAGTACAACGTAACGGAGTTGATAGACACATTTCCTGCTCACGCCCTCAGCAGAGGAGGGTCCTGGGATGTCGTGGCCTTGGGAGTCAGAAGTCATGGGCTCTAATCCCGCCTCCGCCACTTGTCTGCGGTGTGACCGGGGGCAAGCCACTTCACTTCTCTGGGCCTCAGTCGCCTCAACTGTAAAATAAGGATTTAAGACTGTGAGCCCCACGTGGGACAACCTGATTCCCTTGGACCTACCCCGTGCTTAGAACACTGCTTGGCACGTGGTAAGCGCTTAATAAATGCCACTGTTATGATTATTATTTTACTATTGAATGTTGCGAACGTGGGAGATGTTCCGGCAGAAGGGCTACGAGGCAGAGGAGGAAGACGGAGCTTAGACAATGGATAGACGGGCCTGATTTTCCAGGATGGACCTGGAGGCGATTGGAAGCGACGGAGGAGCCAGCTCCTCTGGGGGAGGTCCAGAGACCTGTTGAAAGGGGCTTGAGATCCGTCTCGTAAACGCTGAATGTTTTCGTTACGATTAAGTTGTATTTGCCCGTTAACCGGGCGGTAAATAAACCCACGGCTTCAGGCCTACCGTCATAGTGCGGCAGTGTGTTAATTGGGATTTAGAGGGCGGTGGGCTGGTTGACTGGGGGAGGGAGGGGGTGCATTGTGGGAGGTTGAGAGGGCCCATTCGGTTATCATTCATGTTGACATACGTTGAACGCTATGCGGTCGCGCCGCTTGTCGGTGGGCCTAGAGGAGAGCGGGCTATGAAAGGCCTCCGCTGTTTGACCGAATTGGCCCGTGGTCAAACCCCCGCTTCAGATCTGGGCTTTTCACCGGTTTCAATTCCATCAGCTTTAATAACACGTCTCCCACTTGGGGCGGAACCGGGGGTAAAGCAAACAGGCCTACTCTCGGGAGGGCCCGGGTCTGGGGCTCGGGGGTGGGGCGGAGGGTGTCGGGGGCGGGAGGAAGGCAAGGAGCCGATCAGCCTCATAAGACACTTCTTTGCCTTACGACTCCCCCAACGTCTAATATTTAATAGACTAAATTAGCCCCTTCTGGGACAGGGACTGTGTCTGATCTGATTATCCAGAATCTTCTTGTGCACCTAGCAAAGTGCTCGGTACACAGTAAACACTTAACAGTATCAAAGTTGGGCAGGGACTGTCTCTGTTGCCGAACCGTACATTCCAAGCACTCAGTGGAAAGAGCCTGGGCTTCGGAGTCAGAGGTCATGGATTCGACTCCCGGCTCTGCCACTTGTCAGCTGTGTGACTGTGGGCGAGTCACTTCACTTCTCTGTGCCTCAGTTCCCTCATCTGTACAATGGGAATTAACTGTGAGCCTCACGTGGGACAACCTGATTATCCTGTATCTACCCCAGCGCTTAGAACAGTGCTTGGCACATAGTAAGCGCTCAGTAAATAGATTGAATGAATGAATAATGATTATGGGGCATCTGTATTTTGACTAGATCGACTGACCATAACTACTGCCCTCTGGACATTTTTTTCTTTGTTTTTAACGATATTTGTTAAGGGCTTACTATGTGCCAGGAACTGTTCTAAGCGCTGGGGTAGATACAAGGTTGTCAGGTTGGATCCAGTCCCTGTCTCATTCATTCATTCAGTCGTATTTATTGAGCGGTTATTGTGTGCAGAGCACTGTACTAAGTGCTTGGAAAGTACACTTCGGCAGCAGATAGAGACAATCCCTGTCCAACAACAGGCTCATAATCTAGAAGCGGGAGACGGACAACAAAACAAAACAAACAGACAAGCATCAATAGCATCAAAATAAATAAATGGAATTATAAATATACACAAATCATTAATAAAATAATTAGAAGAATAAATATGTACAAATATATATGTGCTGCGGGGTGGGGAAGGGGGCAGAGCAGAGGGAGGGAGCAGGGGCGATGGGGAAGGGAGAAGGAGCAGAGGAAGAAGGGGGATTAATCTGGGAAGGCCTCCTGGAGGAGGCGAGCTCTCAGTAGGGCTTCGAAGAGGGGAAGAGAGTTAGTTTGGCCGAGGTGAGGAGGGAGGGCGTTCCGGGACGGCGGGAGGACGTGGGCCGGGGGTCGACGGTGGGACAGGCGAGGCCCAGTGAGGAGGTGAGCGGCGGCAGAGGAGCGGAGTGTGTGAGCTGGGCTGCAGAAGGAGAGAAGGGAGGTGAGGCAGGAGGTCTCACGTGGGGCTCACAGTCTTAATCTCATTTTACAGATGAAATCACTGAGGCACACAGAAGTGACGTGACTTGCCCAGGGGCACACAGGAGCTGGGATTGGAACCAGGTCCCCTCTACTCCAGGCCTGGGCTGTGTCCTAACCACTAGGCCGTGCCGCTTTTTTAGAATGTAAGCCCCTTGTGGTCCGTGAACGTGTCTACCGACTCTGTTGGAGGCCGTCCCCCTTTCCCTCCCAGCCTCCCCCCAGCTAAAATGGAAAAATCCTCCTTTTCCCTTTCAAGGTGAAGGGTTGTCGTCTACAATCGCTGCTTAGAATTCCTTAACTCCCATTATCTCCCGGACCCCCTACGATCTGGCTTCCGTCCCCTCCACTCTACCGAGACCGCTCTCTCTAAGGTCACCCGTGACCTCTTCTTGCCAAATCCGATGGCTCCTACTCCATTCTGATCCTCCTCGACCTCTCTGCTGCCTTTGACACTGTCGACCGTCCCCTCCTCCTCCATACCTTATCTCACCTCGGCTTCACGGACTCTGTCCTCTCCCGGTTCTCCTCTCACCTCTCTGGCCGGTCATTCTCGGTCTCCTTCGCCGGAGCCTCCTCCCCCTCCCATCCTTTAACCGTTGGAGTTCCTCAAGGGTCAGTTCTCGGCCCTCTTCCGTTCTCCATTTACACTCACTCCCTCGGTGAACTCATCCGCTCTCACAGCTTTGACTACCATCTCTACGCAGATGACACGCGGATCTACATCTCCGCCCCATCCTCTCCCCCTCCCTTCGGGCTCGCATCTCCTCCCGCCTCCGGGACGTCTCCGCCTGGATGTCGGCCCGCCACCTAAAACTCGACACGAGCGAGACCGAGCTCCTCATCTGCCCTCCCGAACCCGGTCCTCTCCCAGACTTCCCCATCACCGTGGATGGCACTACCATCCTTCCCGTCTCTCGGGCCCGCGATCTCGGTGTCATCTCTGACTCGTCTCTCTCGTTCACCCCACGCATCCTATCCGTTACCGAGACCTGCCGGTTTCATCTTTACAATATCGCCAAGATCCGCCCTTTCCTCTCCACCTAAATGGCTACCTTACTGCTACGGGCTTTCGTCATATCCCAGCTAGATTACTATGTCAGCCTTCTCTCCGATCTCACTTCCTCCTCTCTCGCCCCGCTCCGGTCTATTCTTCACTCCGCTGCCCGGCTCATCTTCCCGCAGAGACGATCTGGGCCTGTCACTCCCCTTCTCACACACCTCCAGTGGTTGCCTATCGACCTCCGCTCCAAACAAAAACTCCTCACTCTAGGCTTCGAGGCTCTACATCACCTTACCTCTTCCCACCTCTCCTCCCTTCTCTCTTTCTACCGCCCACCCCGCACGCTCCACTCCTCCGCCGCCCGCCTCCTCGCCGTCCCTCGGTCTCACCCGTCCCACCGTCGACCCCCGGGCCGCGTCCTCCCGCGGTCCCGGAACGCCCTCCCTCCTCACCTCCGCCAAACCCATTCTCTTCCCCTCTTCGAAACCCTACTTAAAACTCACCTCCTCCGAGAGGCCTTCCCAGACCGAGCTCCCCTTCTCCCTCTACTCCCTCCGCCACCCCCCTTCACCTCTCCGCAGCTTAACCCTCTTTTCCCCCCATCTCCCTCTGCTCCTCCCCCTCTCCCTTCCCATCCCCTCGGCACTGTACTCGTCCGCTCCACTGTATATATTTTCATCACCCTATTTATTTTGTTAATGAAATGTACATCGCCTCGATTCTATTTAGTTGCCATTGTTTTTACAAGATGTTCTTCCCCTCGACCCTATTTATCGCCATCGTTCTAGTCCGTCCGTCTCCCCCGATCAGACCGTAAGCCCGTCAGACGGCAGGGACCGTCTCTATCTGTTGCCGATTTGTTCATTCCAAGCGCTTAGTACAGTGCTCTGCACATAGTAAGCGCTCAATAAATACTACTGAATGAATGAATGACATGCTTTGAAATCATGCTTTTTTGTTACGGTATTTGTTGAGCACTAGTTACTATGTGTCAGGCGCTGTGCTAAGCGCTTAGAGTAGACACAAGATAATCAGGCTGGATACAGTCCACGTCACCCAAGGGGATTATAGCTTTAATCCTCAGGTGAGGCACAGAGAAGTGACCACTCGACTGTATTCACTGAACTTTCCAAAGCACCATCGACAGACAAAGGTTCTGACAAATGCTAGATTAATTTGACTGTCCTGAGAAACCCATCAAGAAACTCAGATTACTCCACAAAGATATCAATCATCTGCATTTCTTGAGCGCTTACTATAGTGTGAGATTAAAATATTTAATCCAACGGCTAAGAGCTACAGTACATAAGCAGATCGGAAGCAGTCCCTGCCCTACATGGAACTCACTGTTTGAGCGAGAGGAAGAACAATAAATTAGGCATATTTATTAAGTATTTACTGTGTGCAGAATGTTGTATTAAGTACTTGGGAGAGTACAATATAACAGAATTGGCAGACACCGTTCCCTGCCCACAGTGAGTTTATGATCTAAAGGGGGAGACGATGATTAATATAAATGAATAAATTGTGGATATGGACATGAGGGGTGACTGAAGGATCTAAGGGGTGGCACAGAAAAGAGTCGGAGAAGCGGAAAGGAGGGCTTAGTCATTCATTCATTCATTCAATCGTATTTATTGAGCGCTTACTATGTGCAGAGCACTGTCCAGTCGAGGAAGATGTGCTTTTCATAAATCTTAGAAAGTGGGGAGAGTAATGTTCTATGGCGTTTTTTTATGGTGTTTGTTAAGTGTCTATTTGGTGCCAGGCACTGTTCTAATCATTCATTCATTCAATAGTATTTATTGAGCGCTTACTATGTGCGGAGCACTGTACTAAGTGCTTGGAATGTACAAATCGCATTCATTTATTCATTCATTCAATCGTATTTATTGAGCACCTACTGGGTGCAGAGCACTGTACTAGGCACTTGGAAAGTACAATATAGCGATAGAGGCAATCTCTGCCCACAACGGGTTTACAGTCTAGAGGGTAGACGGGTAATCGCTGGGGCAGATACAAGTTAATCAGGTCGGACACAGTCCCTGCCCCGCCTTGGACTCGGTCTTAATCCCCATTTTACAGGTGAGGTAACTGAGCCACAGAGAAGTGAAGTGACTTGCCCAAAGTCACACAGCAGGCAAGTGAGGAGCCAGGATTAAAACCCAGGTCCTTCTGTTCTGTCGGATATGAAGTGGGGCGGAATTCCAGGTCAGAGGCAAGACTGGGACGAGGGATTGGTGGCGAGATAGATGAGATCAAGGTACACTGAGTAAATTGGCAGCAGAGGAGTGAAGGGTGTGGGCTGGGTTGCAGTAATAATGATGGAATTTGTTAAACACTTACTATGTGCAAAGCACTGTTCTAAGCGCTGGAGGGGATACAAGGTGATCAGGTTGTCCCACGTGGGGCTCACAGTATTAATCCCCATTTTACAGATGAAGTAACTGAGGCACAGAGAAGTAAAGTGACTTGCCCAAAGTCACACAGCTGAGAAGTGGCAGAGGCAGAATTAGAACCCACCACCTCTGACTCCCAAGCCTAGGCTCTTGCCACTGGGCCACACTGCTTTGGAAATCAGATAGGTAAGACTATTTTACAGATGAGGAAATTGAGGCACAGAGAAATGAAGTGACTTGCCCAAGGTCACACCACAGGTAAATGTCTGAGCTTGCTTTAGAATAGTTATCCCCATTTTTACAGACGAGGAAACTGAAGCACAGAAAAAGTTAAGTGACTTGTCCAAGGTCACACAGTTGGCAAACGGCAAAGCTGGGATTAAGATAATAATAATAATAATAATAATAATAATAATGGTATTTGTTAAGCACTTACATGTGCCAAGCACCGTTCCAAGCACTTGGGTAGATACAGGATAATCAGGTTGTCCCACGTGGAGTTCACGGTCTTCATCCCCACTGAGGTAACTGAGGCACAGAGAAGCTGTGACTTGCCCAAAGTCACACAGCTGACTAGTGGCGGAGCCAGGATTAGAACCCATGACCTCTGACTCCCAAGCCCGGGCTCTTTCCACTAAGCCACACTGCTTGCCAAGTCCTCTTTCCCCATTACTGGAGGGCTGTGTGATAGGTCCCTCGTTTCATCTAGTCTATACCCCCATGCTTGATGACACATGGTGCTATAGACTATGCCAGCCAATCAATCAATGGTATTTATTGGGCGCCTACTATGCACAGAGTACCGTTCTAAGCGCTTGGGAGAGTACAATTCAAGAGAATAAGCGAACACGTTCCCTGCCCATAATGAGTTTACCACCATACATCTAGACTGTAAGCTCGTTGGGGGCAGGGAAAGTGTCTACCAAATCGATGGGTTGAACTCCCTCGAGTGCTTCGCAAAGTGTTCTGCACAAGGTAAGTGCTCAATAAATACGAATGATTGATGGATGCAATGAGGAATCTGGCATCTAGAGTAAGAAAATGATTCGGGTTTCTCAGGAAACTCACCTAGTTTAACAAAGTTTCAAGTAAGACTGTAAGCTCATTGCGGACAAGGAACGTAAGTACTAACTCTGTTATTAATAATAATAATAACAATGTTGGTATTTGTTAAGCGCTGACTATGTGCCGAGCACTGTTCTAAGCGCTGGGGTAGATACAGGGGAATCAGGTTGTTCCACATGGGGCTCACAGTGTCCATCGCTATTTTACAGATGAGGGAACTGAGGCCCAGAGAAGTGAAGTGACTTGCCCAGAGTCACACAGCTGACAGGTGGTGGAGCCGGGATTAGAACCCATGACCTCTGAATCCCAAGCCCGGGCTCTTTGCACTGAGCCACGCTGCTGTTGTATTGTACTCTCCCAAGCTCTGCCTGTAGTAAGTACTCAATAAATGGCTTTGGTTTATTGTTAAACATCTTTGAGACGCTGGTCCAGGAACTGCTTTATGCAGATGACTAAGCCCTAGAGGAACGGATAGACCCCGGGACTGGGAGTCAGAAGGACCTGGGTTCTAATTCCGACCCTGCCACTTGACTGCTGCGTGACCTTCGGCAAGTCACTTCGCTTCTCTGGGCCTCAGATGAATTGTCTTATGCTGTCGAGTCGTCTCCGACCCGTAGCGACGACAGGGACAGACGTCTCCCAGAAGGCCCCACCTCCATCTGCCATCGTTCCGCTAGTGGATCCACAGAGTTTCCTTGGTCAAAATCCAAAAGCGGTTGACCGTCGCCTCCTTCCGCGCGGTCGACTCGAGTCTCCGCCCCCGACTCTCTCCCGTGCCGCCGCCGCCCAGCACGGGGGAGTTTGGACTCGTAGCCGACGGCCCGCCCCTCGCTAGCCACCGGCCGAGCTAGGAATGGAACGGACAGGCCTCTCCCTCCCATAGCCGAGACTGGTAGAGGACTGGAAACCCTCCAGTTGTGACACTGAGACCGGTCCCTGTCCCTGTCCCAAGTTGGGCTCACAGTCTCGATCCCCATTTTACAGGTGAGGTGTAGAGAAATGAAGTGACTTGCCCAGGGTCACACAGCAGACAATTGGCGGAGCCGGTGACTCCCAGGCCCGTGTTCAATCCGCTACACCACGCTGCTTCTCAAGTTTATATCACTCATATTATTCAATGAAGCACACAGAAGCAAAGAAGTAAAAAAGAATCCAAAATATCCACTTGGTTTTTGGCAGACTGGTTGACAGAATGAGATGACAATGGAATCGTGACTAAATTAAAAGTCTATAAAGCTGTGAAGGTGTCCAACCTTCTGGATGGCTAGGAGATCTTCACTTACCGCAGCAGACACCACCCAGGTTCTAGGGCAGTTTCTCAGTTAAGAAGCAGTGTGGCCAATTGGATGGAGCTCGGGCCTGGGAGGATCTGGGTTCTAATCCCGGCCCTGTCACTTAACTACTCGGAGCCTCAGTTACCTCATCTGTAAAATGGGGATTAAGACTGCGAGCCCATTGTGGGACATGAACTGTGTCTATCCTGCTTAGCTCGGTGCTTAGTAGAGTACCTGGCACATAATGAGCGCTAAACAAATACCTTTAAAAAAAAGCACCAATGGCAGGGTAAGTCTGCCCAAGGTGAGGTCTCGGACCCCATCAGCTCACCAGCGCCGAGGCAATGTTCCCGGCAATGAGACTCTAATGGGGGAGTCTCGTGAGGACAATGGATTATAGCAGGATATCCAAATAGCTGCTACTGGGTGAACTGGAAGGAGACCCAAGCAAATCTGGAAGACAGAATGGACATCTAAGAGACACAGGGAAGTAAAGTCTTGAGCACCGTGACAGACCAGCGGCTTGCTGGAAAAACACCGTAATAGAGCAGCAAGGCAGCTGACATTCAGAATTAATCAGCTAATCAATGGTCTTTACCAAGCCTTCTTTTTCCTTTTTTTTAGTGGTATGTATTAAGTGCGAACTATGTGTCCAGCACTGTTCCAGGCACTGGGGTAGATACAGGTTTATCAGGTTGAACACAGTCTCTGTCCCATATGGGAAATCTACGTGCAGAACCCTGTACTAATAATAATAATAATGTTGGTATTTGTTAAGCGCTTACTATGTGCCGAGCACTGTTCTAAGCGCTGGGGTAGACACAGGGGAATGAGGTTGTCCCACGTGGGGCTCCCAGTCTTCATCCCCATTTTACAGATGAGGGAACTGAGGCCCAGAGAAGTGAAGTGACTCGCCCACAGTCACCCAGCTGACAAGGGGCAGAGCAGGGATTCGAACTCATGACCTCTGACTCCAAAGCCCGTGCTCTTTCCACTGAGCCATGCTGGGAGAGTACAATACGACATTTTTGGGAGATGTGTTCCTTGCCCACAAGGAACTTAAAGTCTAGAGGTGGGGAAAGGGGGAATGCTCTTCTTAAGCGTAGGTTTCCTGAAGAGCGAGATACCAAGATGCGGGCTGAAAATAGGACAAACCCATTAGCAGTTCAATCAATTCACAACAAAGAAGAGAGTGTCAGTAATAATAATAATAATTGCGGCATTGGTTAAATGCTTACTATGTACCAGCCTCTGTACTAAGCGCTGGGGTAGATGCAAGCAAATCGGGTTGTCCCACTTGGGGGTCACAGTCTTAATCTCCATTTTACAGATGAGGGAACCGAGGCACAGAGAGGTGAAGTGACCTGCTCAGGTTCACACAGCAGACAAGTGGCAGAGCCGGGATTAAGGACCCAGGTCCTTCTGACTCCCGGGCCCAGGGTCTAGCCATTAGGCCACGCTGCTTCGAACACTCCGGTCTTTTCGGCCACACTCACACGAGGTCGGGAACTTACTCTGGGGAGGTGTGTATGTGTACATTCAGCCAAACTAAATCCCTCAAATGGGGGTCTCCAAGAGGTGGGGTGAGCGGGAGGGATTTGCTTGGAAATTCCTTCGGACTAGTGGCTACACGACTGTAGAAAGAGGCTGGGTAGTAATAGGATACCCCTCCCCTAGGGCATTTGCTGTCAAAAATGATTTACTTTAGACAATTTTTAATTATTTCAGCCAGTGTTCTCCACTTGGGAGAGAGATGTGGGCAGGTTGGAGAGGGAGGGTGCATTTTAAATCATTTGCGGTTAACTTGAGTTCACAAGAGCCTTAAGTTCAGTAGATCCCGGCTGTCAAATCCACACCCAGACATTTTGTAGATAACATATGGAACCGTCATTTTATTCTTCTTCTTATTATTTGTGGCAGTGAGGCTAGTGGGAATTAGTATGCTTGGGTTCTACCTCATAAATTCAGTTGCCATTTAACCACCCTGTCTAGGAGAATCGGGGGAAACAAATGTCATCATAATCACTTTGGACTATAAAGTCATTTCATGAATGATGTTAATAGTGCCGTGATTACTACTAAAAATAGATGTTATTAAGTTCTCGAGCTGTGGGTAATACAGTTAACCTCTTTTAAATGCTTTAATTAATGTTGGTATTTGTTAAGCGCTTACTATATGCAGAGCACTGTTCTAAGCGCTGGGGGAGATACAGGGTCATCAGGTTGTCCCACGTGAGGCTCCCAGTTAATCCCCGTTTTACAGATGAGGGAACTGAGGCCCGGAGAAATGAAGTGACTCGCCCACAGTCACACAGCGGACAAGTGGCAGAGCCGGGAGTCGAACCCATGACCTCTGACTCCCAAGCCCGGGCTCTTTCTACTGAGCCACACCGCTTTGCAAAGCACTTACTAAGCAGAGGGGAGATTCTGTGGGTATCGATTCAGACATGGGGTGTCACAGTGTATAAAGAAGGGGAGGGGAATAGTATGTCAGAAACGCACGAATAAGTCAACGATCATCACACTTATCATGAGAAGCAGAAGAACACGACCCTGCGAGTCAGAGGACCTGAGTTCTAATCCCACCTCTGCCACTTGTCCACTGTGTGACCTCGGGCAAGTCACTTCACTTCTCTGGGCCTCAGTTACCTCATCTGGAAAATGGGGATTAAGACCGGTAGCTCCAAGCAGGACAGAGACCGTGTCCCATCCAATTATCTTGTATCTACCCCAGGGCTTAGTCAGTGTCTGACATATAACAAGCGCTTAACCGATACCACTGAAATATAAAAATAAAAAATAGACCAGAACAAGGCAAAACAGATAGAAAAGCAAAAAAAAAAAAAAGTTCATCATCTTTCAAAAGGACACCTCTCAGGTATTTCACTGTTCTAAGCAATCAAGTCAATAAGCAGCATGACTCAGTGTAAAGAGCACGGGCTTGGAAGTCAGAGGTCAAGGGTTCTAATCCCGGCTCCGCCGCGTGTCAGCTGTGTGACTTTGGGCAAGTCATTTCACTTCTCTGTGCCTCACTCACCTCATCTGTAAAATGGGGATTAAGACCGTGAGCCTCATATAGGACAACCTGATGACCCTGTATCTACCCCACCTCTTAGAACAGTGCTCTGCACATAGTAAGCGCTTAACAAATACCAACATTATTATTATTATTCTCTGTGCCTCAGTTCCCTCATCTGTAAAATGGAGATTAAGACTGTGAGCCCCAGGTGGGGCAACCTGATCACCTTGTTTTCCCCCCCCCCCCCCCGCACTTAGAACAGTACTTGGCACATAGTAAGCGCTTAACAACTACCATCATTATTATTATTAATAAGAAATTGCCGCAAGCTTCCAGGTCCAGCAGGGAGGGGCTTCTGTCCCCCTCCATTCCTGGGGGAACATGGCTGGGCCCGGGAATAGCAGATGTGGAAGTTCTACTCCCATTTAAGAGTTGCTCCTTTTAGAAAAGAGGACTGTTGTCAGCTCATGGTGGACAAGGAACGTGTCTACCAACTCTGTTGCACTGTCCGCTCCAAAGAGCTTAGTACAGTGCTCTGCACACAGTAAGCACTCAATAAATACGACTGACAACCATTATCAGCTCATGCCACTTGTCAGCTCCGTGACCTTGGGCAAGTCACTTCACTTCTCTGTGCCTCAGTTCCCTCATCTGTCAAATGGGGATTAACTGTGAGCCTCACGTGGGACAACCTGGTGATCCCGTGTCTACCCCAGCGCTTAGAACAGTGCTCTGCACATAGTAAGCGCTTAACAAATACCAACGTTATTATTATAGTGGGGAGGGAACATGTCTACCAACTCCACCCAAGCATGGAGAAGCAGCGTGGCTCCGTGGAAAGAGCACGGGCTTTGGAGTCAGGGCTCGTGAGTTCGAATCCCAGCTCTGCCACTTGTCGGCTGTGTGACTGTGGGCAAGTCACTTAACTTCTCTGTGCCTCAGTTCCCTGGTCTGTAAAATGGGGATTAAGACTGTGAGCCCCACGTGGGACAACCTGATTCCCCTATGTCTACCCCAGTGCTTAGAACAGTGCTCGGCACATAGTAAGCGCTTAACAAATGCCAACATTATTATTATTTAGCGTACTTAACTCCGCACACAATAAGTGTACAATCAGCACCAGTGTTTGCCAAAAATTACCTGCTGTTTTCTTCTTCATTTTACCCTTCTTTTTCCAAAAGAGAGAATGATGACAAAAATAATAAAAATAACTGTGGTATTTTATAAGCACTTACTATATGCCAGGCACTGTACTAAAAGCTGAGGTAGATAGAAGCAAATCGGGTTGGACATACTCCCTGACCCATGTAGGGCTCAAAGTAGCAATCCCCATTTTACAGTTGAGGTAACTGAGGCACAGAGAAGAGAAGTGATTTGCCCAGGGTCACTCTCTCAACCACTTAGCACAGTGCTCTGCACACAGTAAGAACTCAATAAATACAATTGAATGAATAAATGAATGATAAACTCCTCTCCTTCCACCTACCCAGTGCTCCCCCTTAGCGCTGAAAACCTCCTCACGCACTCCAAGCTTTAAAAGAAAGGAGCCGTCCACAGCCAGAACAATCCACGTGGCACCAGCCCAGTGGTCTAATAACTAATAGAGAAGCAGTGTGGCTTAGTGGATAGACCAGGCATGGACCTGGAAGGCAGGAGGACCTGGGTTCTAATTCCAGCTCCAACACATGTCTGTTGGGTGACCTTGAATAAGTCACTTCCCTTCTCTGGGCCTCAGTGACCTCATCTGGAAAATGGGGGTTGAGTGTGCGCCCTAGGTGGGACAGGGACTGTGTCCAACCTGATCACCTTGTATTTCATCCCAGTGCTTCGAACACTGGGGTAAGTGCTTAACAAGTACTATTATTATTAACAATAATAATATCTATTCCTTCACTAGGAAAAGTTCAACGACCTGGAGAAACCAGAATAAACTTCTGATCTGGGGAAACCTGACATCTGACTCAAAGCTTCTGGGTTAAAATGACCCCAGTGAGATTAAGCCAGTGGGAATGACAAGAGTACCTCTTCCACTCCCACAAAGCGCAGAATGGTTTCAGAGTCCAGTGGGAGAGATTTGGAGCAGACTTTCGGAAAAATGCTTAGACTGTGAGGAATCGCCGGAAACGACAGAGCGGAGTGCCAGCAAGTGGTAGAACCGGATCCCTGGCCCTTCCTCGATCCATCAGTCAACGGGTGAAATCAATTGGCTCGTTGTGTGCAGGGAAGGGGTCTGTTATTGTTATATCGTATCTCCCGACAGCTTAGTACGGAGCTCTGCTTAGAGTATATATCTTCATCACCCTATTTATTTTGTTTATTTTGTTTAATGAGATGTACATCACCCTGGTTCTATTTATTTGCCATTGTTTTTATGAGATGTTCTTCCCCTTGACTCTATTTATCGCCACTGTTCTCGTCTGCCCGTCTTCCCCGATTAGACCGTAAGCCCGTCGAAGGGCAGGGACTGTCTCTATCTGTTGCCGATTTGTCCATTCCAAGCACTTAGTACAGTGCTCTGCACATAGTAAGCGCTCAATAAATACTATTGAATGAATGAACGAATAAGTGCTCAATGCATACGACTGAACTGACTCTGTGTGGAGCACTGCGCTAAGCACTTGTGAAAGTACAAGACCCAATCCCTGCCCCTCAGAGAGCTTACACTCTACCTGCCCAGGGCATTTGGAAATTTTGTCGGAGGTACATAAGGCAGGTCTGGCTTGGAATAATAATAAAAATAATTATGGTATTTGTTGAGCACTTACTACATGCTAGGCCCTGTACTAAGCACCGAGGCGGTACAAGTAAATTCATTCATTCATTCAATAGTAAATGGAGCTGGACACAGTCTCTTGTCCCATAAGGGGCTCACAGTCTCAATCCTCATTTCCAGATGAGGAAACTGAGGCCCAGAGAAGTGAAGTAACTTGCCCGAGGTCACACCACAGGCAAGGGGCGGTGCCAGGATTAGAACTCATGACCTTATGACTCCCAGGCCCATGCTCTATCCACTCGCCTGCTACTTCTCTACGCCATGCTGCTTCTCCAGAAGTTCTTTTCTAGAAGAAGGTTGGACTGGAGTCGTTCTCTGAAAGCTCCTGTCAGTTCTGAGATTCCGTTCTAGGAAAGCCTTAGCACTGACCATCTCAGCTAGCTGGTTACCATGGCACCTCCTGAGGAAAACCAGCCCTTCCACGTGTCTTCCCCTCTAGACTAGAAGCTCACTGTGGGCAAGCAATGTGTAATAATACTAAGAAGAAGAATAGTTTGGTACTTGTTAAGCACTTACTACGTGACACGCACTTTTCTAAGCACTGGGATAGATGCAAGTTAATCAGGTTGGACGCAGTCCCCATCTCACATGGGGCTCACGGTCTAAGTACGTGGGAGTAGGATTCATCGCCATTTTACAGATGAGGAAACTGAGGCACAGACAAGTGAAGTGACTTGTCCAATGTCACCCAGCAGACAAGTGGCAGAGCAGGGGTTAGAACCCACCTCCTCTGACTCCCAGGCCCGGGCTCTTGCCACTAGGCCATGATGTTTCTCGACCAACTCCGTTATATGGTGTGCAGAGCACTGTACTAAATGCTTGGGAGACTACAATACAACGTTAAGCAGACACAATCCTGCCAGGAGGATTGTTTGGGCTGCGGCTGGCCCCTTAGTTTTGAAGCTTGGAGTGCGTGAGGAGGTTTTCAGAGCTAAGGAGGGGCACTGGGCAGATGAAAGGAGGGGAGTTTATCACTCATTTATTCATTCAGCTGTATTTATTGAGATCTTTCTGTGTGCAGAGCACGGCACACAGACGAGGTCCCCCCACCACAAGCTTACAGTCTGGCGGGGGGGCTGGTCGGGGAGGGAGAGGACAATCTGATTACCTTGTATCCACCTCAGCGCTTACAACAGTGACTGGCACATAGTAAGCGCTCAACAAATACCATCATATTACATCATTATTCCTCTCCCAAGCACTTAGTACACGACCCTGCACACAGCAGGAGTAGTAGGTAGAGCCCGGGCCTGGGAGTCAGAAGAACCTGAGTTCCAATCCCAACTCCACCACTTGTCTACTGTGCTACCTTGGGCAAATCATTTCACTTCTCTGTGCCTCAGTTACCTCATCTATAAAATGGGGATTAAGACTGAGTCCCATGGGGGCAGGGACTGTGTTCAATTTTCTTGTAACCACCCCAGCGCTTAGTACATATGTGCTTAGTACTATGTGCCTGGCACATAGTAAGTGCTTAACAGGTGCCAAAATTATTATCCTAATATATGATCTATTGATTGATAGATCTCGGCCGACTTATTTCAAGGGCAAACAGACAGTGGGGGACAGACGTCCAACTTTATGATCTCCTCAACCCCTAGAATGCCACCGACTCTAAGCAAACACAAAATAATAATTTATCAAGTTAGCAAAAAGAGGAATACCAAGAACCAAGAGAATCCAATGCCCAGAGATACGTTTCGCTAAAAGCTACAGAGCCAGGGGTGCCTTGGGATATCTCATCTTACTTGGAAGATCTCGCTTAAACAGTTGGAGCCCGTGGGGGATTATACAATGGGGCGTGAGGGTTGGAAATGGGTCCCCAGGACCTCACTTTGAAGTCATGACTCACAAAGAATATTTTGTCAAGGCAACCGAATCATAAAAATATTAAGTGTGGTTTTAAGCCTTAAAGGTTTTTTTATTATCCTGCTCGCTTCCTGTCATGAAGCATTGCATTAAAGTGTACTTTTAAGGGATTAATGACCTGTTTGCTTTGTGCCACATGGCACTCATCTTCTGAAATCTCCTAAACGCTGTGCTATCGACACCAGGGTTACTGAAAGAACAACGGGAAGAGCCAGAGGAGCACTGAGATACGATAGGGTCTGAGAGGAAGCACCAATTCAAACGCGATTTTGTTTTCATCCAAGTAAAGTTCTCGCCCTATGCCTTGTGACTTTGAATCACTATAATCTCAGTCGGACTATGGGGAGTCACCACCCCCGGGGGCTTCTGGTAAATTCTAGGAGCAAAGTTTCAGCAATGCCCGAATCCAGGTCCCTAAATAAAACGTGGCGCTTCTTTTGATGATGATAATGGTTTTTGTTCATTCATTCAATCATATTTATTGAGCACTTACTGTGTGTGGAGCACTCTACTAATTGCTTGGAAAGTAAAATTCAACAACAGATAGAGACAATCCCTACCCAACGAGGGGCTCGCAGTCTAGAAGGGGGAGACAGACAAAAAAATAAAACAAACCAAGTAGACAGGAATCAATACCATCAAAATAGATAAATAGAATCATAGATATATATGCATCATTAATAAAATAGAGTAATAAATATGTACAAATATACACAAGTCCTCTGGGAAGTGGAAGAGGGTAGAGTAGAGGGAGGATATGGGGCAGTGAGGAGGGGAGGAGAAGCAGAGGGAAAGGCAATTATTTTGTGCCAAGCACTGTTCTAAACTCTGGGGTAGATACAAGGTAATCAGATTGTCCCAGGTAGTCTTAATTCCCATTTTACAGATGAGGTAACTGAGGCACAGAGAAGTTAAGTGACTTTTCCAAAGTCACACAGCTGATGTGACTGAGCCAGGACTAGAACCCACAACCTCTGACTCCCAAGCCCAGGCTCCTGCCACTAAGCCACAGTGCTTCTCACCTGTTTGGACCTTCAGACCTCTCAGTCAGTTGTTGAGAGCTTACTGTGTGCAGAGCACAGTACTAAGCACTGGGAGAGTTCATTATAACAATAAACAGACACATTCCCTGCCCATGATGAGGAGGATTTCCCGGCCTGTTCTTTTTGGGGTACTATCCCATCACCAGACAAGAATCAAGACCTTCCCCTGTCAGATATATATCAGGCCACTAAACCTGGTAATTGGAAGGAACAGGCTTTCAAACTTGGCAGGTTTTGAGTCTCCCAGAAGCTCTCCGACCCGTCGAACATTAGGTCTCTTACCGTCCAGGTACAATGCCTGCGTTTTTCCTTTTAGGGAAATAGAGTCATTGTGTTCTCTAGCCCTGTTTTTTGTTTCGCTTTGTTTTGGTTTTGGTTTCTGTATGGTATTTCTTAAGCACTTACTATCTGCCAAGCATGTCTTAAGCACTGGGATAGGTACTCAGGTTGGACGCAGTTCCTGTCCCATTTGGGGCTCCCAGTCTAAATAGGAGGGAGTAGGATTTAATCCTCATTTTACAGATGAGGAAATGGAAGCACAGAGAAGTTAAGTGACTTGCCCACAGTCACACGGCAGATGAGAAGCAAAACCAGGATTAGAACCCAGGCCCTCTGACTCTGAGGCCCTTGCTCTCTCCACTAAGCCACTCCATTTCTCTGTTCTTTGCTCATTATATTAACCAATTAATCAATCACTTGCATTTACTGAGCATTTGCTGAGTGCAGAAAACTCTACTAAATGTTTGGAAGAGTATACGATAACAGAGTCAGTAGACTCATTCCCTGCAGGCATTAAAATAAATAGTGGATATTCACATTCAATCTTGTTTACTGAGGGCTTATGCTGCACAAAGCACTCTACTAAGCACTTGGGAGACTACGATATAACAGTAAACTGACACATTCCCTGCCCACAAGAAGTTTACAATCCAGAGGGGCCATATGAAAATAAGTGCCGCGGGATGAATAAAGGGTGCAAATCCGAGTGTAAGGGTGATGCAGAAGGGAGTGGGAGAAGAGGAAATGAAGTCCCAGATGGGGAAGACCTCTAATGTATCTTGTATGTAACTTGAATGTCTCTTTTCCTTAATTTTCTCATCTTAAAGAGACAATTTGGAGGCGTTCAGAGTTGGATCAGGTGGAGCCTCGAGGGAATAAATAGTAAGACAAAGGAAGAAATGTCAGAAAGAGAAAGGGAGAGGACAGAGAAAGAAAGTGTCAACAGCGCCAGTATCCTCCCTGCCTTACAAGCTTACGACTTTGATTTCATCTTTGAATCTTCTCTCATTTACATTCCACATTCAGCCTGTAGCTTAGTTATGGCAGTTATCCCTCTGACTCACAGGCCCGTGCTCTTTCCACTAGACCGCACTGCTTCTCTGTAACAATTTTTTTATAGGAATTAAGCGCTTACTGTGTGTCAAACACCGCCCTAAGCACTGGAGTAGGTGTGTGTTAATTAGGTCAGACACACTTCCTCTCACGCATGGGGCTCACAGCCTAAGCAGGAGGGAGAATGGGTATTTAATCTCCATTTGACAGATGAGGAAACTGTGGCTCAGAGAAGTGAAGACACTTGTCCAAGGTCACATAGCAAGAAATTGGCAGAGTCAGAATTAGAATCCAGGTCCTGGGACTCCAAGGTCTGGGCTCTTTCCACTAGGCCACACTACAATTTAGCAAGTTTTTATCAGGTAAGAGGGTAGGAACTGTACCAAGTCAAAAAAACATAAAATTAAATCATCACAAAACACACATCTTTCCCTGATACTGGATTTCAGAGCTTTATTCTCACTCTGTCATCTTAAAATCAATCTATCTGGCATTTTTTCAGAGAAGGCTACCAAAGATTCCTTAGCTGTCCAAGGGCTCTATGTCTGTCTGTCTTCACCTTCCCCTTTTTAGTTCAATACCTCAATTTCCTTTCTTCCTTCTCTTTTCATTCATTTGTTCATTGTCATATTTACTGCACACTTGCTGCGTGCAGAACACTGCACTAAAACATTTGTGTGAGTACAAAATAATAATAGACACACTCCTTGCCCACAACAAGCTTACAGTCTAGAGGGGGAGACAGACATTTATATAAATAAATGGATGACAGATATGGACATAAGTGCCGTGAGGCTGGGAGGGGGGATGAATAAAGGCAGCAAGTCGGGGCAACACGAAAGGGAGTGGGAGAAGAGGAAAAGAAGGCTTAGTCAGGAAAGACCTCTTGGTGGCCATGTGCCTTCAATAAGACTTTGGAGAGGGGGAGAGGAATTGTCTGTCAGATTTGAGGAGGGAGAGAGTTCAAGACCAGAGGCAGGACATGGGTGAAAGGTCGGCGGCGAGATAGAGGAGATGAAGGTAGAGGGAGAAGGTGGGCATTAGAGGAGCGAAGTATGCAGGCTGGAATAGGAGAGTAGTGAAGTGAGAGGGGGCAAGGTGATTGAGTGCTCCAAAGCCAGTGGTGAGGAATTTCTCTTTGATGTAGGGGTTTCTAGAACTAGAGTTTTCTGAAGAGTGGGGAAAACACGTCCCGTACGCTTTTACAGAAAAATGATCTCTTTTGAACCCTAGCCTTTGTCCTAGCCACTAGACTTAATTCAGAGTCAATCAGTGGCGTTTATTGAGCACTTACTGGGTGCAGGGCATTGTACCGAGTGCTTGGGGGAGTCCAGGTCTTCACCAGGTCTTCATCCTGCTTTGGCTCAGTCCGGAGCAATCTCCACAGATGCAAAGACTCCATGTGAGCTGCTAAACGCCTTGTTAGAAAATACGTTAAATCAGGTGACACCACGGAAGATAGGAATATGCTCGTTAATTTCTGGTAGTTCAAACCAGTTGGGTTCATCAATCAGTCATTCAGTAGCATTTATTGGGCACTCACTCTGTGCAGAGCACTGCGCTAAGCATTTGGGAAAGTACAATACTATACAGAGTTGTGAGACATAATTCCTGACCACTAAGAGCTTACAGTGTACAGGTGGAAACAGACATATCATCTAGGTATTCTAAAGATAAACTGAATATTATTTCTGAACGATAATAGTAATAATAATGACATTTGTTAAGCATCAAGTAAAAAACTCCTAACCATTTATTAATTCATTCAATCATATTTATTCAGTGCTTACTGTGTGCAGAGCACTATACTGAGGGAAACTACAATACACCAACAATGACATTCCCTGCCCACAACAAACTCACTGTCTAGATGCAGGGAGACAAACATCAGCACAAATAAATAGACAGATAGGGACATAAGTGCTTTGGGGCCGGGAGGGGAGAAGAATAAAGGGAGCAAGTCAGGGTGACGCAGAAAGGAGTGGGAGATGAGGAAAAGTGGGGCTTAGTCTGGGAAGGCCTCTTGGAGGAGATGGGCCTTCGATAAGACTTTGAATTGGGGGAGGGGAATTATCTGTCAGACTTGAGGAGGGAGGGTGTTCCAGGTCAGAAGTAGGACATGGGCCGGGGGTCGGCGGAGAGACAGACGAGATAGAGGTCCAAGTGAAAAGGTTAGCACCAGAGTGAAGTGTGCGGGCTGGGTTGTGGAAGGAGAGAAGAGAGGTGAAGTAGGAGGGGGCAAGGCGATGGACTGCTTTAAAGCCAATGGTGAGGAGTTTTTGTTTGATGCAGAGATGGATAGGCAACCACTGCAGATTTTTGAAGAGGGGGTGACATGTCCTGAGCATTTTAAGGGACTTAAGGGATTCAATCACCTGCCTCCCACCTGACTTAGCTCTCTTCCTCTTTCACCACACCTCAGCCTACACACTTTTCTCTTCTAATACCAATTTCCTGTCTGTGCCTCAGCTGTGACTCACAGCTCTCTCACTGTCGACCATTTGCTCACACCATCTCCACAGTCTGGAACTCCCTCCCCCTCTATATCCGACTGTCTTCGACTCTCCCCACCTTCGGGGCCCTACAAAAATCACGTCTCCTCCAGGAAGCCTTCGCTGACTAATCTCTCTTTGCTCCCCACCCTATTTGCCCCCATACTGCGTTATCCACAAGCTTGAGTGCTCAACCTCTAAACACTTAGGTATTCACTCCACACTCTCCCCTCCACATCAATCACAAACATGTCTTTGAAGTCTGTTGCATCCCCCTACCTTTAATTTATTTTAGCCTCTGTCTCCCCTGCTAGACTTCTCAGGGGCAGAAATCACATAATAATAATTATAATTAAAGTACTTGATAATCATTAGGGTACTTGCCAAGCACTTACTATGTGCCAAGCACTTTTCTAAGCGCTGGACCACTGTTCTGAGTGATGGAAATCTGCTAATTCCATGGCACTCTCCCTGCCGTGAGGACTTAATGAATACTATTGACTCATTATTAGCTCTCCAGGTTTGGACTGCTCATTTCAGTGCTCTTTGCTCCTTCCCGGCTAATGTCCTAACTATCCTCAGTTCTTGATCCTCTTGACTCTCCCTCCTCACCGACTCATCGTTCGTGACTGCTTTTTCCCCGTAACAGCCTCTCTCTTCTTATCTCCCCATTACTATGGGAAGCAGCACGGCCCAGTGGAAAAAGTACAGGCCTGGGAGTCAGAAGACCTGGGTTCCTAATCCCAGCTCGGCCACGTGAAGCTGCTGTGTGACCTTGGGCAAGTCACTTAACTCATCCGTACCTCAGTTACCTCATCTGTACAATGGGGATTCACTATCTGTTTTCCCTCCCATTCAGACTGTGAGCCCCATGTGGGACAGAGACTGTGTCCAACCTGATTAATTTGCATCTACTCTAGCGCTTAGAACAGTGTTTGACATATAGTAAGTGCTTAATAAGTACAAATACTGTTATAATGATAACAACAATAACTACACCTTTCCGCTATTACAAAGCTTCTTAAAAAGCCACATGGGGCTTCCGGTCTAAGAATCAATCGACCAACTAGTCAATTTAATTTATTGAGTGCTTATTGAGTGCAGAGCACTGTACTAAGCGTGTGGAAAAGTACATCATAACAGAGTTGGTAGACATGTCCCCTGTCCATAGGAAGTTTACAGTCTAAATGAGGAGCTGAGAACCTAAGAAGGAGGGAGAACAGGTTTCGAATCCTCATTTTAAAGTTGAGGAAACTGAGGCACAGAGAAGTTAAGCCAGCGGCAGAGCAGGGATTAGAACCAAGGTCTTCTGGCACTCGGACCCAACCTCCTTCTACTAGACCACACCGCTTCTCCAGTGATGATAGGAAAGAAAAATCTGTCTCCAGAGCTAAGACTGACAATGCCCTGTATAGAAAGAAGAGCAACACGTTAATGGTTTGGCAGGCCACACTGTAAGCTTGTGAGGTTAAAAGTATGTCTCGTGGAAGTGCCCTAACCACTGGTCTCCCTCACCGTCTCCTGGTTTGAACATTATGGCTTTGGCACCACCAGAGTATACTTTTCTTTAAAGAGGTATGGGATGTGGGAAAGCGCGTTTCCCTTTAACCCTCTCCAGATGAAATACCCAGGACACCGTAATGGGTCCTACTGCCATGGAGAGTACACTTCTGAATACGAGACTCAGAGCCAAATCGCAGCCTCTTTGGGGCTGTTCTGATTTCCCTAGGGCGACGGGAAAATGGGCCGAAACAATGCTGAAGGACCCAGAGGGTAGCTTGATTTGAGAAACAGCGTTGCCCAGTGGGTAGAGCGCGAGTCTGGGAGTCAGAAGGTCCTGGGTTCTAACCCCGGCTCCATCGCTAGTCTGCCCTGTGGCCTTGGGCAAGTAATGATAATAATTATGGTACTTGTTAAGCACTTACTATGTGACCAGCGCTATTCTACGCTCTGGGATAGATACAAGTTCATCAGGTTGGACACAGGTCCTGTCCCGCCCCGGTCCTTATCTCGCAGTCTTAATCCCCATTTTACAGATGAGAGAACTGAGGCACGGAGAAGCCAAGTGACTTGCCCAAGGTCACAGCCGTCAAGTGGCAGAGTGGGGATTAGAACCCGGCTCCTTCTGACTCTCAGGCCTGTGCTCTATCTACTAAGCCACGCTGCTTCAGTTCCCCCTTCTGTAAAATGGGGATAAAGACCGGGAGCTCCATATGGGACAGGGACTGTGTTCAACCTGATTACCTTATATCTACCCCAGTGCTTAGTACAATGCCCGGCACACAGTAAGCACTTAATATATACCATTTTAAAAAAACGATATGCGACGTTTGCTCCATGAGTTCTGGGCCATGGTTCTTATTCTGTACCTCACCCGAGGTAACATAACCCTCAAGATGTGAGTTCATTGTGGACAGGGAATGCGTCCACCAATTCTGATGTACCGTACTCTCCCAAGCGCTTAGTACAGTGCTCTGCACATGGTAAGTCTCAATAAATACGGCTGATTGATAAGCACTCCATAAACAGCACAAAATTCTCATTTTCTTACTCTCTATGGATACCAAAGAGCCCTGGTTTCTTACAAAGCTGATCCATAAAAACCTTGGACACTATGAAGCTTAATGATTGTGGTATTTGTTAAGCGCTTATTCTGTGTCTTGAACTAAGCACTGAGGTAGGTGCAAGATAATCAGGTCAAACAAGGTTCATTCATTCATTCAATCGCATTTATTGAGCGCTTACTGTGTGCAGTGCACTGTACTTAGCGCTTGGAAAGTACAATTCAGCAACAAAGAGGGACAATCCCTGACCACACCGGGTTTAAGGTCTAGAAGGGCTTAAAAGGGGCTCACAGCTTAAATGTTAAAGGTTCAGTGGCCGCAGCAAACAGTTCTGTTTTGGAGAATTTGAATTGGATTATTGAATATTTCTACCAAATCTCCTCGAGAAACTCACAATGAAGCTGTGCCTTCAGTATGAACCCTGCCTTAAGAAACTGTCCTTCACCGAAGAGCATCTTTCATACAGCCTACTGGATAGAGCCCGGGCCTGGGAGTCAGAGGACCTGGGTTCTGATTCTGACTCTGCCATTTTTCTGCTGTGCGACCTTGGGTAAGTCACTTTACTTCTCTGAGCCTCAGGTTATCTCATCTGGAAAGTAGGGATTAAGACGGGGAGCCCCATGTTTGTTTTTATGACATTTGTTAAGCGCTTACTATGTGCAAAGCACTGTTCTAAGCGCTTGGGGGGCATACGAGGTGATCAGCTTGGCCCACGTGGGGCTCACAGTCTTAATCTCCATTTTACAGATGAGGTAACTGAGGTACAGAGAAGTGAAGTGACTTGCTCAAAAAGTCCCACAGATGACAAGTGGCAGAGCCAGGATTAGAACCTATGACCTTTGGTCAAAGGGCAGGGACCGTCTCTATCTGTTACCGATTTGTCCATTCCAAGCGCTTCGTACAGTGCTCTGCACATAGTAAGCGCCCAATAAATACTATTGAATGAATGACTCCCAAGCCCAGGCCCTTTCCACTGAGCCATGCTGCTTCTCATTTGGGACAGGGACCGGGTCCAACCTGATTCACTAATTCACTTGTATCTATCCCAGTGCTTAGTACAGTCAGATAATAAAAGCTTAACAAATACCATAGAAGTACAAAAACAAAACCCCTTAACCATTGTCTTTTGGGACTGAGAACTGTAGCTGAGGATGCCCGGCACTAACTTGGTCAAGCGTCCTGCCCCATCCATTGCCAATCTACCTGGACATTAATAAGAGAAGTAATAGCGTCACCAGCCCCTCTCAGGGAGGCACCTGCAGAGTTTCCAGTCCTCTACCAGTCTCGGCTACGGGCAGGAGAGTCTAGCCGAGGCCTGATGGTTCCATTCCTAGCTTGGGCAGTGGCTAGCGAGCGGCAGGCCGTCGGCTACGAGTCAAAACTCCCCCCGTGCCGGGCAGTGGCGGCACGGGAGAGGGTCGAGGGAGGAGACGCGGGTCGACTGCACGGAAGGAGTCGGGGGTCAACCGCTTTCAGATTTTGACCAAGAAAACTCTGTGGATCCACTACCAGAACGATGCCAGATGGAAAGCGGGGCCTTCTGTGTCCATGATGTCGCTACGGGTCGGAAACGACTCGACGGCATAAGACAAGACAAATGTCACCAGAGCAGCATGGCCTAGTGGGAAAAGCACTGGTCTGGGTGTCAGAGGACCTGGGTCCTAATCCTGGCTCTGCCCCTTGTCTGCTCTGTGACCTTGGGCAACTCACTCACTTCTCTGGGCCACAGTCTCCTCATCTGTTAAACGAGACGTCAATAACTGTTCTCCTTCCTTCTTAGACTGTGGACTCCTAAATAATAATAATAATAATGGCATTTGTTAAGCACTTACTATGTGCCAGGCACTGTACAAGCTAATCAGATTGGAGGCAAATACCAAAATTATTGGTAGTATACAGTGTCCAGTATCCCTGTCCCACAGTGGGCTCACAGTTTTAATCCCATGTTACAGATGAGGTAACCGAGGCCCAGAGAAGTGAAGTGACTTACCCAAGGTCACACAGTGGACAAGTGCCTCCCTTGCCCCTCCCTCGCCATTTGACTCTCCCTCCTCTATTTGCTTCCCAGAGGAGCAGAGCCACTGCTAACGAAGGGGAGATGGAGATGATGAGGAGGAGGAGGAGGAGGCGGATGAAGACGATGTTGATGATGATAAGGTTGGCAGATTCTGTGCCCACCCCTCCACCCCCACCAATTTCATGGCGTAGTGGTTAGAGCCCGGGCCTGGGAGACAGAAGGTTATGGGTTCTAATACCGGCTCTGCAACTCGTTTGCTGTGCAGCCTTGGGCAAGTCATTTTGTTTCCCTGGGCCTCAATTACCTCATCTGTAAAATGGGGATTGAGACAGGGAGCCCCATATGGGGCAGGGATTGTGTCCAGTTCAATTTCCTTGTATCCACCCCAGCGCTTAGTACAGTGCCTGGCACATAGTAAGCACTTAACAATTACCACAATTATTATTATTATTATTTTCAAAGCCTTATTAAGAGCACAGCTCCTGAAAGAGGCCTTCCCCAACTAAGCCCCCATTTCCTCTTCTTCCCACTCCCTTCTGCATGCCCTTGCACTTTATTCATCCCACCCTAAGCCCCACAACACTTAAGTATATATCTGTAATTTATTCATTTATATTAATGTCCATCTCCCCTTCTAGGCGGTAAGCTGCTTGTGGGCGATTAGACTGTAAGCCCGTCAAACGGCAGGGACTGTCTCTATCTGCTGCCGACTTGTTCATCCCAAGCGCTTAGTACAGTGCTCTGCACATAGTAAGCGCTCAATAAATACTATTGAATGAATGAATGAATATTATAGCGTACTCTCCCAAGCGCTCAGTACAAAGCTCGGCACACAGTATGTGCTTGATGTATGTCATTGATTGCTTGATTAAATGTTTTTGATTGACTTTGGTCAGCACCTCTGAGGTTCCAACTTGTTTGGTGATGGCCAGGCGGCAATGGGGCAGGCAGGAAGCAGAGAAAATCCAGGGGAGGGAGAAAGAAGGACCGGGGCAAAGAGGAAAGGGAGCAAAGAAAGGCTCGGTAGGAGAACCTGGAGCCAGCAGGACAGCTGAAAAGAGTCAGTCAGTCAATCAATCGTATTTATTGAGAGCTTACTGCGTGCACAGCACTGTACTAAGCGCTTGGGAGAGTACAATAGAACAATAAACAGAAACATTCCCTGCCCACAAGGAGGTTTCCGTCTAGAGGGGCTGCAGGGTCTGGGAATTTATTTATTTCTTTTAATGTCTGTCTCCCCTTCTAGACTGTAAGCTCGCTGTGGGCAGAGAATGTGACTCTTTATTGTTCTATTGTACTAGCCCAAGCACTTAATGCAGTGCTCTGCACACAGTAGGCGCTCAATAATTGAATGAATGGAAGAGAAAGTAGCTGAGAGGGAAACTGAGGAGGAAGGGAAATAAGGGGGGGGCAGGGGAAACATACAGACCTATTTCTACCAGTTACAATTACAAATAGGGAGGGTAAATGAACTTCAGAGTCGAAGAACAGTTGGAAAAACTATTTTCCAATCAATCGGCGGTATTCACTGAGCACTTACTATGTGCTTAGCATTGTACTATGGATTTAGCCAAGTGCAATACCACAGAGTTGGTGGTAAAGATCCCTGCCCACAGAGAGCTTACAGTCTTCAGGAGACGGACGGACATTAAAATAAATTTGGCATAGGGGACATAGTAAAGTTTAAGAATATTCATATAAATTGTACGGGGCTGGGATATCAAAGTGCTTATTGGGTAACAACCTACTGTATAAAAACCACTTTTACATTTTCAAGTTTCAAAGCCCCTGAGGGAGCAATGAGCCATTGGTGGTCCCTTCTTGCCACTCCATTCTATCCCCCCGACCACTACTTGGAATGGACCACAGTACTTACGTCCATAGCCCTAAATTATTTATTTCTATTCATGTCTGTCTCCCTCTCTAGACTGTCAGCTCCTTAATAATAATAATTCTGGTATTTGTTAAGCACCTACTATGTGCCAGGCATTGTCCTGAATGTTGGCACAGATACAAGCTAATAGAGTTGGACACAGTCCCTGTCCCATGTGGAGTTCACTTTCTTCATCCTCATTTTATAGATGAAGTAATAATAATAATCATGTTGGTATTTGTTAAGCGCTTACTATGTAATAATAATAATAATAATGTTGGTATTTGTTAAGCGCTTACTATGTGCAGAGCACTGTTCTAAGCGCTGGGGTAAACACAGGGGAATCAGGTTGTCCCACATGGGGCTCACAGTCTTAATCCCCATTTTAGAGATGAGGGAACTGAGGCACAGAGAAGTTAAGTGACTTGCCCACAGTCACACAGCTGACAAGTGGCAGAGCTGGGATTCGAACTCATGAGCCCTGACTCCAAAGCCCGTGCTCTTTCCACTGCGCCACGCTGCTTCTCATGTGCAGAGCACTGTTCTAAGCGCTGGGGTAGACACAGGGGAATCAGGTTGTCCCACGTGGGGCTCACAGTCTTAATCCCCATTTTACAGATGGGGTCACTGAGGCCCAGAGAAGTGAAGTGACTTGCCCCCAGTCACACAGCTGACAAGTAGTAGAGCCGGGATTCGAACCCATGACCTCTGACTTCAAAGCCCGTGCTCTTTCCACTGAGCCACGCTGCTTCTCTAAGTAGCTGAGGCCCAGAGGAGTGAAGTGACTTGCCCAAGGTCACACACCAGACAGACAGCGGAGCTGGGATCAGAACCCATGACCTTCTGACTCGTAGGCCCATGCTCTATCTATTATGCCTCGCTGCTTCTCATATTCCTTGCGGACAGTTAGAGCGTCTGCCGGCTCCGTACTATTGTTCTCTCCCAAACGCTTAGGACAGTGCTCTGCACATAGCAAGGGCCCAATAAATACCACTGAATGATTGACTGATTGGGTCTTTCCCCTCATCACCATCAGTGTGTGGCAGGGAGCCAGAAAAGATGCACATCCACACTTTGACCTAGGGGAAAAATCCTGGGCCTGAGAGGCAGAGGACATGGCTTCTAATCCTGGCTCTGCCACTTTCCTGCTATGTGACCTAGTGTAAGTCACTTAACTTTTCCATTCCTCTCTTTCCTCCCCTGTAAAATTAGCAGCGATGGTGTTTATTGAGTATCTACTGGGTGCAGAGCGCTGTACTGAGCGCTTGGGAGAGTGCAATACAACTTCGGAGAGTTGGTGGAGGCGTTCCTGTCCGCTCTTTCCTCCTCTGTAAAATTATCTTCGATGGTGTTTATTGTCTACTGGGTGCAGAGCGCTGTACTAAGCGCTTGGGAGAGTGCAATACAACTTTGGAGAGTTGGTAGAGGCGTTCCCTGATTGCAACGAACCTTACAGTCTACAGGATGTGCTTCAGTGTCTGTTCTCCCACCTATTTAGCCTGCGAGCACTATGTGGGGCAGAGACTGTGTCCAACTTGATTATCTTGTAATAATAATTACGGTATTTATTAAGCGCTTACTATGTGCCAAGCACTCTTCCCTCCCAGGGCTTAGTACAGGGCTTGGACATAATAAGCACTTAATAAACAACACAATATTATTCATGGACAAAATGTGCAACTGGGCAAGAAATTCTCTCCCAGAGACACCATAATGGGCTCGGTCTCACAGCAGCGACTCCTCCGTACTGAACGATTTTAGGGCCACCATCCTTGAGTCCGATCAATCAGCGGCATTTATTGAGCACTCACTGTGTGCAGAGCTAACAATAATAATTATGGTATTTGTTAAGCGCTTTGTGCCAGTATTAAGCGTTAGGGTGGATACAGGCAAATTGGGTTGGACACAGTCCCTATCCCACGTGGAGCTCTCGGTCTCAATCCCCATTTTCCAGATGAGGTAACTGAGGCCCAGAGAAGTGAAGTCACTTGCCCAAGGTCCCAGAGCAGCCAAGCAGTGGAGCTTGGATTTGACCCATGACCTTCTGACTCCCAGACCCATGCTCTTAACCGCTATGCCGTGCGGCTTCTCTCTGTACAAAGCATTAAGGAGCACGTTGTGGGCAGGACTGTGTCTGTTGGTCGTTACAGTGAGCTTTCCCCAGTGCTTACTACAGTGCTTTGCGCACAGTAAGCACTCAATAAGTACAACTGAATGCATGAATGAGTGTACAAGACAATAGAGTTGGTAAACATGGTCCCTGTCCATAAGGATTCAATCATTCAATCATATTTATTGAGCGTTTACTATGTGCAGAGCACTGTATTAAGCTCTTGGAATTTGCAGTCCAGCCCAGAATATGCTCTCCACTGTCCACCCCAGAGAGGAATTACCAAATGCTAAACCCCTTGCGTCATCTCAAAGCCGAAGCGAACCTGCAGTCAATCAGTCACATATGGCAAGCACTTACACTGTGCAGAGCACTCTACTAAGCACTTGAGAGAGTATAGTATAACAGTTGGTGAACATGTTCCCTACTAACAGCTTACAGTCTAGAGGGGGAGACAGACATTAAAATAAATAATAATTTTGGCATTTGTTAAGCGCTTTCTACATGCGAGGCACCATTCTAAGCTCTGCTTCTCTTCTTTACTATTTTAATAAATAAATGATGGATATTTACAGATTTTCATCTTTGTCCTAACCAGTCTAAAGCCCCAAATATCCACCTACCCAGTTTCCTTTCCTCCCACTCCCTTCTGCCTCACCCTGACTTGCTCTCTTTATTCATTACCACCTACCCCCCAGCCCCGGCCAGCCCCACAGCACTTATCTGTCATTTATTTATTCATATTAATGTCCGTCTCCCCCTCTAGACTGAAAGCTCATCATGGGCAGGGAATGTGTCTGTTTATTGTTATATTGTATTCTCCCAAGTGCTCAGTACATTGTTTGGCACACATTAAGTGCTCAATAAATACTAGTCAGTCAGTGCATACCATCAATCTTCCAGTTCCATAACATGTGTATCATCAGTAATTGTTTTCCTTCATCATTTAAATCTTCAGAAAAATTGCAGGGGCAGGAAATTTCTTCAAGTAGGTGAAGCCTACAGGTCTGAAAAGGAGAGGGTTTTGTTTGGTAGTGGGGAAGAGCACAGCTCTCTGTCGTGAGTAATAATAATAATAATGTTGGAATTTGTTAAGCGCTTATTATGTGCAGAGCAGTGTTCTAAGTGCTGGAGTAGATACGGGGTAATCAGGTTGTCCCACATTAGCCTCACAGTCTTCAACCCTATTTTATAGACGAGGGAACTGAGGCACAGAGAAGTTAAGTGACCGTCAAAGGGCAGGGACCGTCTCTATCTGTTGCCGATTTGTCCATTCCAAGCACTTAGTACAGTGCTCTGCACATAGTAAGCGCTCAATAAATACTATTGAATGAACGAATAAAAGCGGCAGAGTCAGGATTTGAACCCGTGACCTCTGACTCCCAAGCCCATGTTCGTTCTGCTGAGCCACACTGCTTCTCTAAACACTCAAGTTGCCAGTCAGTCAGTCAATCATATATATTGAGCGCTTACTGTGTGCAGAGCGCTGTACTAAGCACTTGGGAGAATACAACGCAACAAGAAACAGACACGTTCCTTGCCCACAGGGAGCTTACAGTCTAGACAACTCACGCAACTCACTGGAGAGAGTGCGTTTTGGGGAAGAGTCTGCCACATCGCCAATGGAAACGGAGTCAGAGCGATCGTTTCCGATCTCCACAGAGAAGTAGCCCCGCTCTTTCCCCGGGTCTCCATTTCCCTCCTCCCCAGTGCGCTAGCAGAAATCTGCCCCAGTTTCTCCTTTCCAAGACATTCAAATTGCGCTAATCAGTGGAGAAACATCCACTCAGCTGACATCTATTGGCAGACCTATCCCCTCCAAAGTGCTGTGGCCATGTGGTGAACTTGAAAATATATGTGCGGTGGACACGGGAGGCTAAAAATACACATTTATTCCCTTAAAATTCATTCCTGTGCACGAAATGGAAAATAATCGAAACGGGAGCTGGGACTCCATGGTAGCATTATGGATTGGAGTGAATCAAAGGTACGGGAAAGGGTTTCAGGACTTTTAGTTCTTGGAGGGAGCACCTGGAGAAAGAATCATAGCGCCGTGTGGAGCCTGCTGGACTCAGGTAGGTCAAACGCTTGGCTTTGAGGCCGCCTACAGGAAACGTTTTTCTTAAAGAAACCCTTGTGACACACTCCTGGTCCTAAAACAGCTTTATTATGGAAAAGAACTGCTGGTGTTTATGATGCCGTGTTTACTCTTTTGGCCTACACAGCCGAGACGAATGGATTTCAATCCACTTAAAAGAGCCCTCAGACAGTGTCTGAGGGAAGGGAAGCAGTGGGATGGGCGAGACGGAGGCTCCGGGCCGGGTCCCAGAATGCAAAAAAGAGGTAGGCAGAAAGGGTGGCATTAGATGGATGAGGGCAGGGAACTTGACGGACGGCTCTTTCGTACTGTCCTCTCCCAAGCTCACAGGGAAGCGGTGTGGCCTGATGGAAAGAAGACAGGCCTGGGAGTCAGAGGACCTGGGTTTGAAAGCCGGCTCTGCCACTTTTTTAAAAAAAATGGTATTTGTTAAGTGCTCACAGTGCGCCGGGCACTGTATCGAGCGCTGGGGTAGATACGAGGTTGGACGCGGTCCTTGTCTCACATGGGGCTCGCGGTCTTAATCTCCATTTTGCAGACGAGGTAACTGAGGCACAGGGAAGTGAAGTGACTTTCTCGAAGTCACCCAGCGGATCAGCGTCAGAGCCGGGATTAGAACCCAGGTCCTTCTGACTCCCAGGCCTGGGTTGTTTCCACTAGGCCACACTGCTGTTCGCTCTTAGGCACTCAATCTCCTTGCCCCTCCTACCTCACCTCGCTACTCTCCTACTACAACCCAACCCACGCACTTTGCTCCTCCAATACTAACCTCCTCACTGTACCTCAGTCTCATCTATCTCGCCGCCAACCTCTCGCCCACATCCTGCCTCTGACCTGGAACACATTCCGTCCTCATACCGGACAGATAATTGCTCTCCTCCATTTCAAAGCCTTATTGAAGGCAGATCTCCTCCAAGAAGACTTCCCTGACTAAGCCCTCCTCTCCTCTTCTCTCTCTCCCTTCTGCGGCGCCCTGACTTGCTCATCCTCCCTCCTATCCCCACAGCACATGTGTTTGTATCTGTGATTTATTTATTTACGTACATTAATATCTGTCTCCCTCCTCTAGACTGTGAGCTTGTTGTAGGCAGGGAATGTGTCTGTTTGTTGTTGTGTTGTACTCTCCCAAGTGCTTAGTACAGTGCTTTGCACACAGTGAGAGCTCAGTAAATATGACTGAATGAATAAATGAATATTGGGCAAGTCACCTCACTTCTCTGTGCCTCCGTTTCCTCATCTGTAAAATGGGGCTCCCTCTTACTTAGGCCACGAGCCTCAGATAAGGCAGGGACTGTGCCCAAACCAAATAGCTTGTATCTCCCATCTGGGGATTAGTACAGTGCTTGGCACAAAGCAAGCGCTTAACAAATAATATAATTATTAACTTACTGTTATTTTACCTCTCATATGTGTGTAAATTGTGTCCATTAGATTGGATACACTCCTCAAGGGCGGAGGTGTTGCCTTCTCCTTGTAGAGTACGACAGTAGGTATTCACGATGATGATGATGATGATGAATCAGCATGGGGTAATGGATAGAGCACAGGCCTGGGAGTCAGAAGGTCATGGGTTCTAATCCCGCTCCGCCACCTGTCCGCTCTGTGACCTTGGGCAAGTTGCTTTACTTCTCTGTGCCTCGGTGACCTCATCTGGAAAATGGAGATTGAGACTGTGAGCCCCACAGGACAGTTGGACAGGGACTGTGTCCAACCCGATTTGCTTGGATCCACCCCAGCGCTTAGTACAGTGCCTGGACCGTAGTAAGCACTTGACAAATGCCATCATCATCATCATCATCATCACATAGTAAACTCTTAACAAAAACCATTATTGTTATTAATATGAAGAAGAAGAATGTAAACCACAGTAGAAGGCTTGCCCTAAAGTTTCGGATATACCTGTTGGGGGTATAAACCAAGCACTTCAGTTTCCATCTGGCATCTTTCACGGGCCCTGAATTCACATGAAAAAAAGAGAGAGAGAGAGAGAGAAAAAAGAGGATGAAAAACAAATTTGCCTTCACAGCCTTGAATTCTAATGTGGTCTCTCTGAGTCAGAGGGGGGACAGAAGCATTTCAGAGAGCTATTTTGACCAAAAAGGAACTTAGTCCTTGTTAACAATCTGGTGGGGAAGCAGAGTGGCCTAGAAGAAAGAACCCAGGGAGTCAGAAGGCCTGGGTTCTAATCCTCTAGTCTGTATGCCCAGACTGAAAGCTCGTTGTGGGCAGGGAATATGTCCGCTTATTGTTGTATTGTATTCTCCCAAGTGCTTAGTACAGTGCTCTGCACACAGTAAGTACTTAATAAATACAACTGAATGAATGAATAATTCCCACTCCACCATTTGTCTACTGTGTGACCTTGGGCAAGTCACTTAACTTCTCTGCCCTTCAGTTACCTCATCTGTAATGGGGATGAAGACTTTGACCTGATTAGCTCGTGTCTACCCAGCACTTAGTACAGTGCCTGGCACATAGGAATTATTTAACCAATACCCTGAAATAAAATAATAAATAAATCTGTGACTAGAACTCTTCTCTCCTGGAGTCAAAACATTGGGTTGAAGCTGGGGACAGCTGACAAGACTACACTTCTCTTTCCTGGGCTGTTATTTCATTGCAATCCAGATTTGCTGTATTAGAAGCAAACTATTAAAGAGTGATTGAAGCCCCAAATTCACTTTTTCACTCCTCCTGAAGAGCTGTATTTCCCCTAATCGATCAATCAGTGCTATTTACTGAGCACTTACTCTGTGCAGAGCAATATTAATACAAACAGAAAAGTAATTGTCTATCAATGCTGTATCGATTCTGTGACACTGTACCCTGCTGAGCAGTTAGTACATTGGTCTGCACAGAGTAAGTGCCCAATCAATACAAGTGATTGATTATGGTTTTTGTTAAGCACTTGCTATGTGTCAAGCCTTGGGGTAGATCCAAGATAATCAGATCCCACGGGGGACTCACAGGGCAAGTAGGAGGGAGAACGGGGACTGAATGTCCATTTTGCAGAGTAGGGTTTCTGAGGCACCGAAAAGTTAAGTGGCTTGCCCAAAGTCACAAAGCAGAGTGGTTTAGTGGAAAGACCATGGGTCTGGGAGTCAGAAGGACCTGGGTTCTAATCCCAGCTCCACCACTTGTCTGCTGTGTGGCCTTGGGCAAGTCATTTCACTTCTCTGTGCCTCAGCTACCTCATCTGTCAAATGGAGATTGAGACTGTGAGTCCCACATGGGGCAGGGATTGTGTTCAACCTGAACCCCAGCTCTTAGTACGGTATGGACAGAGAACACATCTACTAATTCTGTGGCAATGTACTCTCCCAAGCACTTAGTACAGTACGCGCTCAATAAATGTGATCAATACATCAATAGATATATCAAGTATCAATAAATATGATTGATGAACAAATATGCAAAATATAAAATATCAGAGAGAATGTATTTATAATATATTATAAAACCTAAAATTGTGAGCCCGTTGTTGGGTAGGGATTGTCTCTGTTGCTGAATTGTACTTTGCAAGCACTTAGTACAGTGCTCTGCACACAGTCAGCACTCAGTAAATACAATTGAATGAATAAACGAATAATCTACCTCCCTCCTCTGGCCGTTCAACCCCTGCCTCCAACCAAACGCCCTAATAATAATAATAACTGTGGTATTTGTTAAGCGCGTACTATGTGCCAGGCACTGTACTGAGCTCTGGGGTAGATACAAGATAATCGTTTGGACACGGTCTCAAACAATAAACAATAGAACCAGACCTAACTGGAAACTTCAGTGGAAACAGAAAGGTGATTGTGCCAGAAATCACCCAGCTTCTCTGAGGCTCAGAGGAATACCCAGGCTTGGGAAATATTTTTAAAGCAGCACATGAAATCAATAAGGCCTAGGTATTAAGAAACCCATTTTGTAAAAGCTGCCTCTAATGTCGGGTGAATTTAAGACCCACAATAAAGTAGGGAAGTGGTTCAAAGTCAACAATGAGCAGTACTGAAGGAAATTTCTGCTAGAAAACACCAATTCACACCTTGTTAACTCCTGTGCCTGGCTTGTAGGAAATCTTGCTTGAGTCCTTGTATCTGGAATCTGGAGCCATCTGGATCCTACGCACGGAACGAGCTTCCCGGTGAGCAGTTCTATAGGGTATCGGCATGATGGATTATGATTTAGATCGTGATTATGATTACGCTTATTGTTGTGGTTATTACGTTGGTTAAGCACTTACAAATAGACCATAACCTCATCATAGGCAGGGAATGTGTCTGTTATATTGTTAGATTGGATCCTCTCAAGGGCTAGCACAGTGCTCTGCACACTGTAAGTGCTCAATAAATACATCTGACTAAGGGCTGAAATAGATATAACAATAACAATGTTGGTATTTGTTAAGCACTTACTATGTGCTTCCCACGATTAGACCGTAAGCCCGTCAGAGGGCAGGGACTGTCTCTATCTGTTACCGATTTGTCCATTCCAAGCGCTTAGTCCAGTGCTCTGCACATAGTAAGCGCTCAGTAAATACTATTGAATGAATTGAATGAATGAATGTGCAGAGCACTGTTCTAAGCACGGTGGTAGATACAGGGTAATGAGGTTGTCCCACGTAAGGCTCACAGTCTTCATCCCCATTTTCCAGATGAGGTCACTGAGGCAGAGAGAAGTGAAGTTACTTTCCCACAGTCACACAGCTGACAAGTGGCAGAGTCAGGATTAGAACCCGTGACCTCTGACTCCCAAGCCCGGGCTCTTTCCACTGAGCCACGCTGCAGAAACCGTCCCTGTCCCACATGGGGCTCACGGTCTAAGTAGCAGAGAAACAGTGATGCCTAGTGGAAAGAGCACGGGCACCCCAGCTCCGCCAATTCCTTGCTGTGTGACTTTGGGTAAGTCACTTACTTCTCTGTGCCTCGGTTTCCTCAACTGTAATAGGGGGATTAAATCCTACTCCCTCCGATTTAGGCTTTGAACTCTACATTGGACCGGGACCGCGTCCAACCTGTTAAGCTTCTATCTAGCCCGGGGCTTAGAACAGTGCTTGACTCATAGTAAGGGCTTAACGAATGCCATTAAAAAAAAAAAAAGCAGAATTCCCAACTGCTTTAGGGGACATGCAAAAAGCACACTCTCTATCCTGCCTTTCCCAGAACCCCACAGAGTCAGTCTTGTCTTATGCCGTCGAGTCATCTCTGACCCATAGCGATGCCATGGACACATCTCTCCCAAATCGTCCCACCTCCATCGGCAATCGTTCGGGTAGTGGATCCGGTTTTCTAGGTAAAAATCCGGAAGCAGATGACCCTTGCCTCCTTCCGCGCAGTCAAGTCGAGTCTCCCCCTTCGACTCTCTCCCGTGCCGCCTCTGCCCAGCACAGGAGAGTTTTGACTCGTAGCCGACGGCCCGCCGCTCGCTAGCCACTGGCCAAGCTAAGAATGGAACGGACAGGCCTCTCCTCGACTCCCCCTCCCGTAGCCGAGACCGGTAGAGGGCTGGAAACTCTCCAGGTGCCGGCCCGAGAGAGAAACAAAAGTGAGTATATTAAATAATAATAAGCATCTTGGTGTTCAATAGAGAAGCTGGTTAAGTAGGAATTGACTAAGATACCTTAAAGCCTGTGCCTTCCGGCACATCCGCTGCACACATTCCAGCAGAATAATTAGACAGCGAAAGCTTTTTCCTGATCAGCTTTAAGCCTGACTCAAGTCTGGATTACCTGAAACTGGTGACACAAATATTGATAATCATGTTGGTGTTTGTTAAGCGCTTACTCTGTGCAGAGCACTGTTCTAAGCGCTGGGGGAGATACAGGGTCATCAGGTCATCCCACGTGAGGCTCACAGTTAATCCCCATTTTACAGACGAGGTCACTGAGGCACAGAGAAGTTAAGTGACTCGCCCACAGTCACACAGCTGACAAGTGACAGAGCTGGGAGTCGAACTCATGACCTCTGACTCCCAAGCCCAGGCTCTTTCCACTGAGCCACGCTGCTTACAATGATGATAGTACTGGGGAAGCACTTATTTATGCCATGCACTGTACTAAGTGGTAGGGTAGGTCAATCAACCAATCAGTGATATTTATTGAGCACTTACTGTGGGCGTAACACTGTTCTAAACTCTTGGGAAAGTACAATAAAATAAAGTAGATGCAAGCCCTGCCCACAAGAAGCTTACAGTCCACAGGAGGTGACAACATTAAATCAAATACAGAAAGGGGTAATAATAGAATTGAAAGATATGTAAAAGTAATAATAGTTATTATGATACCTGTTAAGCACTTACTAATAATAATGTTGGTATTTTTTAAGCACTTACTATGTGCAGAGCACTGTTCTAAGCACTGGGGGAGATACAGGGTCATCAGGTTGTCCCACGTGAAGCTCACAGTTAATCCCCATTTTACAGCTGAGGGAACTGAGGCCCAGAGAAGTGAAGTGACTTGCCCACAGTCACACAGCTGCCAAGTGGCAGAGCCAGGATTCGAACCCATGAACTCTGACTCCCAAGCCCGGGCTCTTTCCACTGAGCCACGCTGCTTCTCTATGTGCCAAGCACTGTTCTAAGCACTGGGGTAGATACTAGTTAATCAGGTCAGACACAGTCCCGGTCCCAAATGGGGCTCGCAATCTTAATCCCCACTTTGCAGATGAGGGAACCGAGATCCACAGAACTGAAGTGACTTGGCCAAGGTCACGCAGACGTGTTATGGGGCTGAGGTGAGTAATAATCCAGTGAGACCCACTTTCTGTCCCATACAGAGCTAACTGTCCAAGTGGGAGGGAGAACAGGTATTGGATCCCCAACCCCTCTAGACTGTGAGATCGCTGTGGGCAGGAATTTGCGTCTGCTTGTTGTTCTACTGTAGTCTCCCAAGCACTTAGTACAGTGCTTTGCACACGGTAAAATGCTCAATAAATAGGACTCAATGAATGAATTTTACGGCTGAGAAAACTGCCACACAAAAGAGTTGAGTGATTAGGTTGTAGCCACGTATTAGCTCGTATTGCGCGCACCATTCTGAGACCCCCAAAGCCCACATCTATTTGGTTCCCTGAATTGCCAATTAATTATTATCATTAGTAATAATAATAATGGTATTTGTTAAATGCTTACTATGTGCCAGGCATTGTATTAAGCGCTGGGGTGGATACAAGCAAATCGAGTTGGACACCGTACTTCTCCCACAAACACATCAGGTAACTGAGGCCCAGAGAAGTGAAGTGACTTGCCCAAGGCCACACTGCAGACAAGTGGTGGAGCCAGGATTAGAATCCTTGACCTTCTGACTTTCAGGCCCTTACATATCCACTCTGCCAAGCTGCTTCCAATGTTCATTAGGCTAGCGGAAATAGCTGTGACAGTTAAGGTAGAGAAGCAACGTGGCTCAGTGGAAAGAGCCCGGGCTTGGGAGTCAGAGGTCATGGGTTCGAATCCCGGCTCTGCCACTTGTCATCTGTGTGACTGTGGGCAAGTCACTTAACTTCTCTGTGCCTCAGTTCCCTCATCTGTAAAATGGGGATTGACTGTGAGTCTCACGTGGGACGGACCTGATGACCCCGTATCTACCCCAGCGCTTCGAACAGTGCTCTGCACATAGTAAACGCTTAACAAATACCAACATTATTATTATTAAGAAAAAGCCACGCATTGGTTTCTTCTAATTTGACAGCATTGATGAGATTTGGGGGCTAGGGAGGAGAGACACTCCTGTGGATAAAAAGGCACATATTCCCTACCCCACCTCTACAATAATAATAATAAGAATCATAAAACATAATGATAATAGCATTTGTTAAGTACTTGCTATGCATCAAGTCCTATTCTAAGCACTGGCATAGATACAAGCTATCAGGTCAGACACAGTTCCTGCCCCACATGGGGCTTACATTTGAGTAGAAGGAAGAAGAAGTATCGAATCCCTATTTTTCACTTGAGGAAACCAAGGCACAGAGAAGTCAAGTCACGTGTACACGGTGGAGTTGGGATTAGAACGCAGGTCCTCCGACTCCCAGTCTCATCCTTTTTCCACTAGACCATGCTGCTTCTCTAGAGTTCTCCCAAATAAAACGGAGAGAGCACAGGTCTTGGAGTCAGAAGGATCTGGGTTCTAAGCCGCTCCTCTGCTATGTGACCTTGGGCAAGTCGCTTCACTGTGCTTCAGTTCCCTCATCTGGAAAGTGGAGGTGAAGACTGTGAGCCCCATGTGGGGCAGGGATTATATCCAACCTGATTACCTAGTATCTATCTCAGCGCTTAGAACAGTGCTCGACACATAATAAGCACTTAACAATTACCATTATTATTATTATTATTATTATTAGTGATGTGCCATGAAGACCTATTGCTCTGACTGAAGTCTGTGGGGGATCTTTTTTTAGTGAACATATGGCAACCCTAAAGCCACCTGGAGAAAACCCCAATTTCCTGGCTCCCTTCGGCTGCAACCGTTTGATTCTTCTGGCGAGCACAATTATCATCTATACTGAAAAGTGCCTCCATAAACTACAGGTGGGCCCCAGATCTAGTTTTCCCTTGAAAGCAATAAATCAAAACGGGTAGCCAATGCCTTAGAGAGGCAGAATTAAAGTCTCTCTCCTCCTAAAAGCCACCTTCTAAGTACTTCGGTAAGAGGTGCGGGAGGGATTGCAAAATAGGCCCCATTTAATAAATTGTGGCCCATATAAATAAACAAGGCTATTCAGCACATGCTATCCTAGGGCTCTTTGGTTATAAAAGGCCTTCTGAAACAAGTTGCAGTGCCCCTTCAGTGAAAATATATTTTTCAGCTTCCAAAATAATTGCCTTGTAAGAGTGTAAAATAATAATAATAATGATAGTACTACTTGTTAGGCACTTACAGACACTGTACAAAACGCTGGGGTGGATACAAACAAATCCCTGTCCCACATGGGACTCACAGTCTTAATCCCCCTTTTACAGATGAGGTAACCGAGGCACAGAGAAGTAAAGTGACTTGCCCAAGGCCACGAAGCAGACAAGTGGTGGAGCCGGGATCTGAACTCGTGAACCTCTTACACCCAGGCCTGTGCTCTCTCCACTATTCTGTGCTGCTCCAGGCAGTTAGAGAAGCCACATCCAAACTGGGCAAAAGGAAATCTTGTTGCCGAATTGTGCTTTCCAAGCGCTTAGTACAGTGCTCTGCGCACAGTAAGTGCTCAATAAATACGATTGAATGAATGAAATGCATTAGCTGACAGTGACAGCAGGCAGATTGGATGTTGTAGCCACAGGATTTACAGTCCTCCTCCCCAGATAACATTTCTCCACTGGCAGAGAGATTTCTAGTGAGTACAAACTCCGGAAAACACCCCACCCTCATCCCTACAGCACTTATGTACATATCTGTACTTTATTAATTTATATCAATGACCGCCTCTAGAATGTAAGCTCATCGTGGGCAGGAAATGTGTCTGCTTATTATCATATTGTACTCTCCCAAGCGCTTAGTATAGTGATCTGCTCCAGTTCCCCTGGGAGAAGGTCAGTCAGTCACTCAGTTGTACTGATCAAGTGCTTACTGTGTGCAGACCACTGTACTGAGCAGTTGGGAGAGTACAATACAACAATATATAACAGACACATTCCCTGACCACAAAGAGCTTACAGTCTGGAGGGTGAGAGACATTAATATAAATAAATAAATGACAGTTCTGTACATAAGTGCTGTGGGGCTGGAAGCGGGGGGAGAGCAAAGGGAGCAAGTCAGGGCTACGCAAAAGGGAGTGGGAGATGAGGAAAGGAGGGCTTAGTCAGGGAAGGCCTCTTGGAGGAGATGGGCCTTCAGTAAGGCTTCGAGGGGGGAGAGTCACTGTCCGTTGGATATGAGGAGGGAGGGCGTTCCAGGCAGGACTTGGGCGAGCGGTCGGTGGTGAGACAGGTGAGATGGAGGCCCAGTGCGAAGGTTAACATTAGCGGAGCGAAGTGTGCGGACTGGGTTGGCGTAGGAGAGTAGCCAGCTGAAGTAGGAGGGACCAAGGTGACTGACTGCTTTAAAGCCCGTGGTGAGGAGTTTCTGACTAATGCGGAGGTGAATGGGCAACCACTGGAAGATCTTGAGGAGTGGGGAAACATGGCCTGAACGTTTTTGGAGTAAAATGATCTGGGCAGCAGAGTGAAGTATGAGTGCTTAGCATAGTGCCTGGGCCTTAACAAAATTTGGAAGCCCTCCATTTGGAAGGAAACTAATCTTGAAGCCATGAGGCCTTATAACATTTCTTGAGAATGGAGATTTCTGCCCATCGCCTATTCCACGATATCATTCTGTGCGAAGCACTGTACTAAGCACTTGGGAGAGTACAAGAGAATTAGCCGACACATTTCCTGCCTATAATGAGCTTACAGTCTAGAGGGGGAGACAGATATTAATATGAAGAAATAATTTATAATATGCAATTTAAAGATATGTACTTAAGTGCTAGATCTTCCTTTTCCCTGCCTTTCTCCTGTGTTCCCTATGAGGCCGATTGTGTAACCCAAAATTAAAGCTTCAGGTGCTAAAGAGAACAAAAGTGTGAATTTTAAAACAAATCAATTACTTTGTAGTAATGATATAAATAGGCAAAATGTGGGGGATTTAGTTTTTAAAGCGACTGTAGCTTGTAGTAGGCAGAGAATGTCTGTTTATTGTTGTGTTGTACTCTCCCAAGCTATTAGTACAGTGCTTTGCACACAGTAAAGGCTCAATAAATAGGATTGAATGACCAGGGTGACTTTTCTAAGTATGGAGTGAATAAAGAGGGAATTGGATAGGGTGGGAGAGGGAAGGACAGGCTTTTGGGAGGTGCTTGATGTATAGTAAATGCTTAACAAATAGCATTACAATAACATCTTGAGAATATCTGGAAAGGTGTGTTATTCTTAAAGATCCCCCAATTCCCCCTTCAAGCCAGTCTTTTCTATATTTAACTTTCCACACTCCCCCCCAATCGCCACCCCCCACTTTTCATTTGTAACATTTAAATGCATTTAAAAGCTGGGCTCGCCATCACCTCTACTTCTGTGAAAGGGCCTTTTTCTGTACCCTCCCTCCTCCGGGTAGAATTACCCAACCGGGCTCCAAGAGGACCGGACCGAAATGATTTGCCAGGAACCAAAAAATCAGTACTAATAAATAACGAAAAGGATGGTGTCTTTGTCTTCTCTACACTTGAAGAACAGGGCTTGGGTTCCTGAAAAATAGGTGTTGGGAGCCACCCTTTGGTCGTTGCCATAAATGCAAAAAAAAAAAGAAAAAACTGTCCCTCAGACTTTTTAGTCGGCGTTCTCTAATAATAATAATAATAATGTTGGTATTTGTTAAGCGCTTACTACGTGCCAAGAAGCGTTCTAAAGGCTGGGGTAGATACAAGGTCATCATTGTTCCAGGTGGGGCTCACAGTCTTTATCCCCATTTGGCAGATGAGGTCACTGAGGCACAGAGAAGTTAAGTGACTTGCCCAAGGTCACCCAGTTGACAAGTGACAGAGGCAGGATTAGAATCCACGACCTCTGACTCCCAAGTCCACGCTCTTTCCACTGAGCCACACTGTTCTCTATGAATCCTTCCTAGATTCCAGCTTCAGGGTTGGGGCCTGGAGCCCGTTTTCCCCACCTGAGGTTTGAGGTGTACGTTAACGATCGTCTCCGCCTCACTGTCTCATCCTGGTCTCACAGGACCACACACCGTCCCACACACCGTCCTTTAGACCGTAAGCTCGCTGTGGGCAGGGAATGTGTCTGTTTATTGCTGTATTTTACTCTCCCAAGAGCTCAGTACAGTGCTCTGCACATAGTAAGCGCTCCATAAATATGACTGAATGAATGATGAAAGAGCAAGCCTCCGCTCTAGGTTGTAAACTCGTTGTGGACAGGGAATCATAATGATCTTAATTGTAGTATTTGTTAAGTGCTTACTATGTGCCAGGCACTGTACTAAGCACTGGGGTAGATAAAAGATAATCATGTTAATAATAATCGTAATGGCATTTGTTAAGTGCTTACTATGTGCAAAGCACTGTTCTAAGCGCTGGGGGGAATACAAAGTGATCAGGTTGTTCCACATGGGGCTCACAGTCTTCATCCCCATTTTACAGATGAGGTAACTGAGGCCCAGAGAAGTTAAGTGACTTGCCCAAGGTTAGACACAGTCCCTGTCCCACACAGGGCTCACAGTCCCAATCTGCATTTCACAGATAACAATAATAATAATAATAATAATAATGGTGGTATTTGTTAAGTGCTTACTGTGTACCAGACACCGTACTAAGCATTGGGTTGGATACAGCAAATCGGGTTGGACACAGTCGCTGTCCCTCATGGGGCTCAGAATCTCAATCAGTGAGAGAACTGAGACCCAGAGAAGTGAAGTGACTTGCCCAAGGTCACACAGCAGGCAAGTGGCAGATCCAGGATTAGAAACAGTTCCTTCTGACTGCCAGGGCCCGTGCTCTATCCACTAGGCCACGCTGCCAACTCTGTTATACTGTGCTCTCCCAAGCCCTTAGCACAGCGCTCAGCACATAGCAAGTACTCAATAAATACTACTGATTGATCGATTCAACTGGAAACCACACCTCTGGCACGGTGACTGCATCCTGTGGAAGGGCAAAGCCCAAAGAACTGACGTTCAGTGGGAGATTCTGCTCCAAGAGCTTCAGGATCTAAAGCCAGTGACTTTAAAGCACTCAATCAGCTCTCTCCCTCCTAATAATAATAATTGTGATATTTGTTAAGCACTTACTATGTGCCAGGCACTGTCCTGAGCACTGGGGTGGTTAGCAGCAAATCGGGTTGGACACAATCCCTGTCCCACATGGGGCTCACAGTCTTAATCCCCATTTTAGAGATGAGGAAATTGAGGCCCAGAGAAGTGAAGTGACTCACCCAAGGTCACACAACAGATGCGGCGGAGCAAGGATTAGAACCCACGACCTTCTGACTCCCAGGTCCCGTGCTCTATTCACCGCGCCAGGCTGCTTCTCATTTACCCGCTCTCTCCTCCCTCCACACCCCAGCTCACACACTTCATTTCTCCCACGCCAAGCCGCTCACTCCGCCTCACTTCTTGCTGGCGGCCTTCCCCGAGCCTGGAACTCCCTCCCCTTCATTTCCGGCCGACCACTCCTCTCCCCATCTTCAAAGCCCTCTGAAATCCTATCTCCTCCAATAAGACTTTCCCCACTAATTCCTCTGCACCCAAACCCTCCTCAGGTATTAGTTCTCCCCAACACTACTATTTCACCACCAAATATGCATTTGTGTACTCACATATTCATCGATTTAAATGCTAACTTATCCACTTCTTCCTCTTATCTGTTCATTATTTTCATTATTTCGGTGTCTTTCTTCCCCTGTAGACTGTAAACTCCTTGAGGGTAGAAGATCATGAGGCAGCAGCGTGGCTCAGCGGAAAGAGCCCGGGCTTGGGAGTCAGAGGTCGTGGGTTTTAATCCCAGCTCCGCCACTTATCAGCTGTGTGACTTTTGGCAAGTCACTTCACTTCTCTGGGCCTCAGTTACCTCATCTGTTAAAATGGGGATAAAGACTGTGAGCCCCACGTGGGACAACCTGATTACCCTTGTATCTACCCAGCACTTAGAACAGTGCTTGGCACATAGTAAGTGCTCAACTAATACCAAAATTATTATTATCATGTCTACTAATTCGGAGAGTGCTCCTCACACACGCAGTGCTCAATCGATACTAATAATAATAAGGGTGGTATTTGTTAAGCGCTTACTATGTGCCGAGCACTGTTCTAAGCACTGGGGTAGATACAAGGTAATCAGGGTGTCCCACGTGGGGCTCACAGTCTTCATCCCCATTTTACTGATGAGGTAACTGAGGCACAGAGAAGTTAAGTGACTCGCCCAAAGTCACACAGCTGACAAGTGGCAGAGCCGGGATTAGAACTCACGACCTCTGACTCCCAAGCCCAGGCTCTTGCCACTGAGCCACACTGCTTCTAGTAGCCAAGCTACTATTAATTCCTCTTTTCAGACTGGGTGCCTTGGACTACAGAAAGTCTAGAGAATCTGCGCCACGCATGGTGTAGAGGACAGAGCACGGGCCTGGGGGTCAGAAGGTCACGGGTTCTAATCCCGGCTCCACCTCCTGTCAGCTGTGTGACCCCGGGTAAGTCACTTCACTTCTCTGGGCCTCAGCTCCCTCAACTGTAGAATGGGGGTGAAGACCTTGAGCCCCATGTGGGACAGAGACTATATCCAACCCTATTTGCTTGCATCCACCCCAGTGCTTAGAACAGTGCCTGGCTCATGTTACGCGCTTAACAAGTACCATAATTATTATTATAATGGTGCAGAATTTCTTAAAAATAATGGTCATTGTATTCTATGAGCGCTTACTGTGTGGCAAGCACTGAGCTAAGTAAGGGCCTGGGAGTCAGAAGGACAAGGGTTCTAATCGCAACTCCACCAGTTGCCTGCTGTGTGATCTTGGGCAAGTCACATTACGTCTCCGGGCCTCAGTTACCTCATCTGGGAAATGGGGATTAAGATTGTGAGCCCCATGTGGGACAGGAGTGTGTCCAACCCGATTTGCTTGTATCCATCCCAGCGCTTAGTAAGTGCTTAACAAATATCATTTAGAACCAAAAAAGATACAGTGCAATCAGATCGGACACAGCCCCTATCCCACATGGGTTCCACATTTAGAGGGAGGAGAGAGCCAGTATTGTATCCCCATTGAAAAGAGAAGCAGCGTGGCTCAGTGGAAAAAGCCCGGGCTTTGGAGTCAGAGGTCATGGGTTCGAATCCCGGCTCCGCCACTTGTCAGCTGTGTGACTGTGGGCAAGTCACTTCACTTCTCAGGGCCTCAGTTCCCTCATCTGGAAAATGGGGATGAAGACTGTGAGCCCCACGTGAGACAACCCGATTCCCCCGTGTCTACCCCAGCGCCTAGAACAGTGCTCTAGCACATAGTAAGCGCTTAACAAATACCAACATTATTATTATGAGGAAACCGAGGCACAGAGATGTGACTTGCACAAGTTCTCTCAGCAGGCAAGTGGCAGAGTCGGAATTAAAACCCGGGTCTCGTGACTCCCAGCCCATGCTCTTTCCACTAGGCCACGCTGCTCTCCATCTTTGGGGAACATTTGTGTGGGTGATGAAAAGAAGCTCCTCGCAGGGCGGCACGTGGAGAGTTTCCAGTCCTCTATCAGTCTCGAGTACAGGAGAGACTGTCAAGCAGAGGCCTGTCCATTCCATTCCCAGCTCGGCCAGTGGCTGGCGAGCGGCAGGCCGTCGGCTCCGAGTCGAAACTCCCCCGTGCTGGGCAGCGGCGGCCCGGGAGAGAGTCGAGGGCAGGGACTCGACGCTTATTGTGAGGAAGAAGGCAGTGGTCAACCATTTCTGCATTTTGGCCAAGAAAACTCTATGGCTCCGCTACCAGAACGATTGCAGACGGAGAGCGGGACCCTCCGGGAGAGACGTGTCCGTGGAGTCGCTATGGGTCGGAGTCGACTCGACAGCAGAAGACAGGTAAGACGAGAAGATGATCCTATTCGGGGTGTGGGCGGACTCACCCCAAGGCTGGCGGTTACGTGCCTCCCCCCACTCGCCTCGCTTCTTCCTGAACCGAGCCGGAGTCCACAGAGAATCTGGAGGCTCGTTAGCTTGCTAAGTCACCAGGCATCCCTGGGTGAACCCCGCCAAGTGGATGATTAAAAAGCAGAAGCCGGAGAGACGACAACATGAATGCCGGGGGGCGGGGGGGGAGAGAAAACGCAGACAATACAGTGGAAAACAAAAGCAAGTCAGCATAATCATAAAAGCAAATGAAAAGAAAATTTGGAACTTGTTGAAAGGGAGGAATCCCACCAGGGTCTGGGGGGACAAAACTTCAGGAGACACCACACTGGCTCAGTGTGCTAGAAAAGGAGGGGTGTTTAGGGGTGGGGAAAATGTGGGGAAGAATTGGGGGGATCCCCCCCAATCTGAGCTGGCTGGATGTTTGCACTCCCTCTCCCCACAACTTTATGTGTAGGTTTCCACTCTCATGGCTTGGCTTCCAGCACTCATGGAGTAGTGGATATTGCACCGGCCTGGGAGTCAGAAAGGCGTGGGTTCTAATTCCGGCTCTGCCACTTATAATAATAATAATTCTGGTATTTGTTAAGCGCTTGCCGTGTGCCAAGCCTTGTTCTAAGCGCTGGGGTAGATACAGGGTAATCAGGTTGTCCCACTTGGAGCTCACAGTCTTAATCTCTATTTCAGATGAGGTAACTGAGGCACAGAGATGTGAAGTGGTTTGCCCAAGGTCACAGCAGAAAAGTGACGGAGCCAGGATTAGAACCCACCTCCCCCGGCTCCCGAGCCCGTGATCTTTCCAGCAAGCCCCGCTGCTTCTCAGCTGGGTAACTTTGGGCAGGTCACTTCACTTCCCTGGGCCTCAGTTACCCCATCTGGAAAATGGAGATGGAGACTGTGAGCCCCATGTGGGACAGGGACTGTATCCAACCCGATTTGCTTTTATTTACTCCAGTGCTCAGTATAGTGCCTGGCACTTGGTAAGTGCTTAAAAAATACCATCATTATTATGCTTATTGTATCTGTAATTTATTCATATTAACATCTCTCTCCCCCTCTAGACTGTAAGCTCATTGTGGGCAGAGAATGTGCCTGTTTATTGTTATATTGTACTCTCCCAAGTGCTTAGTACAGTGGTCTGCACAATGTAAGCGCTCAATAAGTACTACTGACTTGCTGAACCCTCGGAGAGGAGGAACGAATCCCACATCATCAAATTGGCCCAGGCCCAGTGGAAAGAGGAATTGCCAAGTCGTCCCTCGAGGCCTAACTGAGGGATGACTTTCAAACTCGACGTCTGACTGGCAAGTAGGTCAGTGAATCCCATTTATTGAGCGCTTACTGTGTGAAGAGCACTGTACTAAGGGCTTGGGAGAATACAACAACGAACGGATCCATTCCCTGCCGAAAACGAGCTCGGAGTCTACAAGGGGAGACGCACAGTAAGATAAATAAATGATAGATATGAGCATAAACGCTGTGGGGATGGGAGCGGGAAGGAATTAAGGAAGCAAATCAAGTGGGAGAAGAGGAATGGAGGGCTTTAGTCAGGGAAGGCCTCTTGGAGGAGAGGCACCTTCAATTCATTCATTCAGTAGTATTTATTGAGCGCTTACTATGTGCAGAGCACTGGACTAAGCGCTTGGAATGGACAATTCGGCAACAGATAGAGACAATCCCTGCCCATTGAGGGGCTCACAGTCTAATCGGGGGAGACACAAAAACAATAGCAATAAATAGAATCAAGGGGATGTACATCTCATTAACAAAATAAATAGGGTAATAATATATACAAATCAATAAGACTTTGAAGTGGGGGGGCCAGTAATTGTCGGATACGAGGAGGGAGGACGTTCCTGGCCAGAAGCAGGATGTGGGCGAGAGGTCGGTGGCGAGACAGACGAGGTCGAGGTACAGTGAGAAGATTATTAGCACCAAAGGAATAGCACTGTTCACTGGTATCAGTGATTTTACTAACGACACTGTTCTCCAGAACCGATCGATGGAATTTATTGAGTTCTGACTGTGTGCAGAGCACTGTACTAAGAGCTTGGGAGAGTACAAGAGAGTTAGTAGAGAAGCAGCGTGGCTCAGTGGAAAGAACCCAGGCGTGGGAGTTCGAATCCCAGGTTTGGGTTTGAATCCCAGCTCTGCCGCTTGTCAGCTGACTGTGGGCAAGTTCACTTCACTTCTCTGTGCCTCAGTTCCCTCATCTGTAAAATGGGGATTAAGACCGTGAGCCTCACGAGGGGCATCCTGATGACCCTGTATCTCCCCCAGCGCTTAGAACAGTGCTCTGCACATAGCGCTTAACAAATACCGACATTATTATTATTATTAGACCCGGGCCCTTGCCCACAAGAAGCTTACAGTCTAGGGGAGCATTTTAATGGTCTCAGCGATTTAACCAACATGGCTAACCAAAACACAAGTACCTTGGAGTGTTCAAACCCAAGACTCAAGCTGTGTGGGGACGGGGGAGGGAGAAGAAGGGGTCGCATCATGCGATTGGGCAAGCGAGGGGGTGGCCACACAACGTACAGCTCAGTAAACCCAACCTCAAACCACTCTCCTCCCTCCTCACCCTACCGATATTCACCAGGCCTCAGCCTCCACCACTTCCCTGAGGAAAATAATAATAATAATGTTGGCACTTGTTAAGCTCTTACTATGCGCAGAGCACTGTTCTAAGCGCTGGGGTAGATACAGGGTCATCACGCTTTCCCACGTGAGGCTCACAGTTAATCCCCATTTTACAGATGTGGTAACTGAGGCACAGAGAAGTTGTGACTCGCCCACAGTCACACAGCTGACAAGTGGCAGAGCTGGGATTCGAACCCATGACCTCTGACTCCCAAGCCCGGGCTCTTTCCACTGAGCCACGCTGCTTCTCATACGGGGGGTTTCTTTGGGAAAGTGCTCCTGGCTACGGTAATAATGGAGCGGAACTAATCCCGGCTCTGCCACTTGTCTGCTGGATGACCTTAGGCAAGTCACTTCACTTCTCTGGTCCTCAGTCACCTCATCTGTAAAATGGGGATTGAGACTGTGAGCCCCACACGGGACAGGGACTGTGTCCAACCCAATTTGCTTGCATCCACCCCAGCTCTTAGTACAGTGTCTGGCACATAGTAAGCGCTTAAGAAATACAATTATTTATATATCATCAAGAGGGACTCATTACTGGTAAGGTGGTCCCTTAAAAGAATCGTCAAAAGAGATAAGAAAACAACGGAAGGGAGAGGGGGACAGGAAAGGCCTATTATTAAGAGTTCATTCTAATAATAATGTTGGTATTTGTTAAGCGCTTACCCTGTGCAGAGCGCTGTTCTAAGCGCTGGGGTAGATACAGGGTGATCAGGCTGTCCCACATGAGGCTCACAGTCTTAATCCCCATTTTACAGATGAGGGAACTGAGGCACAGAGAAGTGAAGTGACTTGCCCACAGTCACGCGGCTGACAAGTGGCAGAGGCGGGATCATTTTACTTAAAAGTGGATTTCAAGTCACCCGCGTGAACAGCAGAGCCCAGCTAATAATTATGGTATTTTATAATAATAGTTGTGGTATTTGTTTAATGTTTACTACGTACCAGGCACTGTAACTAAGCACTGGGGTGGATCTCTAGGCTCTAAGCTGTTGTGCGCAGGGAATGTGGCTGTTTATTTTTGTACTGTACTCTCCCGAGCGCTCTGCACAGAGTAAAGGCTCAAAGAATACAATTGCGTGAACAAGCAAAATGTTTTGGACACAGTCCCTGTCCCACCTGGGGCCAAAAGTCTTAGTGCCCATTTTCCAAAAGAGGTAACTGAGGTCCAGAGAAGTGAACTGACTTGCCCAAGGCCGCAGAGCAGACAAGTGGCAAAGCCAAGATTAGAATCCAGGTCCTTCTGACTCCCAGGCCTGTGCTCCGTCCAGTAGGCCACACAGCTTCTTTAATTTGATCGGGCCACCAAGATAATTTACATGCCATCCCTAATTTAGCCGGGGGCCTCTGAAGGGCAACTCTGGGCTTGGAAGATCCATTTTGAAGGTAAAAAACACGGTCACTCGGTTAGGTTTTTAAGAACCGTACATGTTACGGCCATCTAACAAATTCAGTGTTAAACTAATAGGCCTCTCTAAATAACTTCATGGCTCAGTGGAAAGAACACAGGCTTGGGAGTCAGAGGTCATGGGTTCGAATCCCGGCTCTGCCACTTGGCAGCTGTGTGACTGTGGGCGAGTCACTTTATTTCTCTGGGCCTCAGTTCCCTCATCTGTAAAACGGGGATTAACTGGGAGCCTCACGTGGGACAACCTGATTCCCCTGTATCTCCCCCAGCGCTTAGAACAGTGCTCTGCACATAGTAAGCGCTTAACAAATACCAACATCATTATTATTATTATTATAACTTGACAGAACAAATAGCGGTTTGGTTGTCATCACCAATGACAACGACCCGACTGCGCATTCAAAGTCACTAGAAATTTAAAAAGGGCCAGAATGCTTGAGTCCCAGCTTTGCTTTCACAGCAGTCAGTCGATCCATCAGTGGTATTTAATAATGATAATGTTGGTATTTGTTAAGCACTTACTATGTGCAGAGCACCGTTCTAAGCGCTGGGGGAGATACAGGGTAATCAGGTTGTCCCACGGGAGGCTCACAGTTAATCCCCATTTTACAGATGAGGGAACTGAGGCACAGAGAAGTAAAGTGACTTGCCCACAGTCACACAGCTGCCAAGTGGCAGAGCTGGGATTCGAACCCATGACCTCTGACTCCCAAGCCCGGGCTTTTTCCACTGAGCCACGCTGCTTCTCTGAGCTCTTACTATGTGTTGAGGTCTTTTTGCAAGAAAGCACAGCATTCTAAGGAACAGAATAATTCTTACAAACCCAAAAACGTGTTTCCTCCTCAAAGTTTCTGTTTCCCTCTTACCCTAACTACTGCACTTAGAACAGTGCTCTGAACATAATAATGTTAGTATTTGTTAAGCGCTTACTATGTGCAGAGCACTGTTCCAAGCGCTGGTGGAGATACAGGGTCATCGGGTTGTCCCATGAGAGGCTCACAGTCTTCATCCCCATTTTACAGATGCGGGAACTGAGGCGCAGAGAAGTGAAGTGACTTGCCCACAGTCACGCAGCTGCCAAGTGGCAGAGCCAGGATTCAAACCCATGACCTCTGACTACCAAGCCCGGGCTCTTTCCACTGAGCTACGCTAGTAAGCGCTTAACAAATACCAACATTTTTATTATTATTATGCATTCATTCATTATTCATACTATGTGCAGAGCACTGTACTAAGCGTTTGGAATGGACAAATCGGTAACAGATAGAGACAGTCCCTGCCCTTTGACGGGCTTACGGTCTAATCGAATTGCGGGGTTCTACATTTACAGACTCATAGCTGCGCACGTGGCCTAGTGGAAAGAGCGCCGGCTAGGAGTCAGAAGAGCTGGGTTCCAAGCCCCTCTCTGTCACTGACCCGCTGTGTGTCCTCGAGCAACTCACTTACCTACTCTGTGCCTGTTTCCTCATCTATAAAATGGGGATTCAAGATTCGTTCCTTATTCCTCTCTGAATGTGAGCCCCATATAGGACAGAGACAGTGTCTGACCTGATTATCTTGTAGCTGTTTCAGCATCAAAAGTATTTTATAAGCACCACAATTATTATCTTGTATATGAGGCAACTTTTGTAGTGGGCTTTTTGATTATACTGTGAACGTGATGAAGTTTTATACAACTTATAAGAAGCAGCCTGATTTAGCGGATAAGAGCATGGGCCTGGAAGCCAGAGGACCTGGATTCTAATCCCAACTCTTTTCATTCATTCATCAATAGTACTTATTGAGCGCCTAATAGGTGCAGAGCACTGGACTAAGCGCTTGGAATGTACAGATCGGCAAGAGATAGAGACAGTCCCTGCCCGTTGACGGGCTTACAGTCTAATCAGGGGAGACAGGCAGACAAAAACATTAGCAATAAATCGAATCAAAGGGATGTACATCTCATTAAAACAATAGCAATAAACAGAATCAAGGGGATGTACATCTCATCTATCACTTGTCCTTAGGGTGACCTTGGGCAAGTCACTTCACTTCTCTGTGCCTCAGTTCCCTCATCTGAAAAACGGGGGTGAAGTCTGTGCGTCACAATGATTGTGTCCAACCTGATTAGCTCGATTAGCTGGTTAGCACATATCTACCCCAGCGCTTAATACAGTGCCCGGCACAGAGTAAGCGCTTAACAAATACCATTAAAAAAATATATATAGCACCTAGCTTCCTAAACATGACTGCTGAATTCTCCAGTTCAGGGAAAATTACCCTTTACATGCTGTCAGGCAGAAAGTTGGTCTCTACTGATGCTACCGAATTTTTATCCCTAATGTAGGGAAGTGGACGATTTGTAAATTCGGTTGTTCATGGTTTTTCAGTGCTATTTGATCAGCGTGGCTGGCAGCGTTACAAAGCGAGTCCGCAGAATGCTATTTTCATTTGCTTGGAGCAATAGCTAAATAGGAATCCGCGATTAAAGTAAGAACAAAACCAAATAGCGGCAGCGTGAGAAGCAGCGTGGCCTAGAGGAAAGAACCCGGGCCTGGTAGTCAGAGGACCTGGATTCTGATCCCAACTCTATCTCTTGTCTGTAGAGTGACCTTGGGCAAGTCGCTTCACTTCTCTGTGACTCAGTTCCCTCTTCTGGAAAATGGGGATTAAGACTTGTGATCCCTGTGTGGGACAGGGACTCTGTCCAACCCCATTATCTTTTAACTTAATATTGCATCTGGTACATAGTAAACACTTAACAAATACCATAGTTATTATTATTATTATTATTAAAGTATCCTACAGGAAAGAATCTCTTGATCCAAGATATCTTAGCGTCTGTCTTCCCTGCTAGACTGTAAACTTCTTGAGCGCAAGGGATCGTGTCTATCAGCCCTATCGTACTCTTCCTAGAGCTTGGTACACTGTTCTGCAGAGAATAAGTGCTCAATAAATATCTCTGATTGACAGGACGTTTTCTCTCTCGAGTTGTTTTTTTTTTTTCCCTTTCTCTAGCATTTTTACAATTGCAGTCAAGTTCAAACACATAAATCCTTCTGTCCCTCTCTCCAAAGGAAATAAAAATGTATTTGAGAAGTCTAGACTGTACGCTCACTGTGGGTAGGGAACGTGCCTATCAATTCTCTTATATCGTACTCTCCCGGGCGCTTAGTACAGTGCTCTACACACTGTAAGCACTCAGTTCAACCGACTGATCTAACATCTGATAGCCCTCCTCCTCCCACCTCATGGGCTTTGTTAGTGCATGTTAATAATGTTGGTATCTGTTAAGCGCTTACTATGTGCAGAGCACCGTTCTAAGCGCTGAGGGATATACAGGGTAATCAGGTTGTCCCACGTGAGGCTCACAATTAATCCCCATTTTCCAGATGAGGGAACTGAGGCCCAGAGAAGTTAAGTGACTTGCCCACAGTCGCACAGCTGCCAAGTGGCAGAGCTGGGATTCGAACCCATGACCTCTGACTCCCAAGCCCGGGCTCTTTCCACTGAGCCACGCTGCTTCTCTATGTTACTATAAGCCACCCCGGTAGAAAACATGCAAGAGACAAAAGATGAAAGATGTGGTTTGAAAGGGTTAGGTGTTGAGATAGGGAAAGGCGTGAAGGGCATATTTATTTCCGTTTTATTCAGAGACCTTTTTTTCCTTTTAAGAACCCCTTTTTTTTCTTTAGCTACTAATAACGCTGGCTGAATCGGAACGGATTCAAAGAATAGAATGTGTTTTGAGTTTGGGCCTCCGCTCCCCCAGAAACCGTATAGCTGAAGCCACTTACCGGCGTTGGCAACGGGTCAGGTTAGGGAATTAAAAAGCCCAGAAACGGACCCCAGAAAAGCATTTGCAATGGAATGCCGACACGCCTCCTCCATCTTTTTCTTTCAGGAATCTCGGCAGGCCGTTCTCAGTTCCAATCATCAGTCTGGTCGTCGATCGATAGGCGCTTTATTCATTCATTCAGTAGTATTTATTGAGCGCTTACTATGTGCAGAGCACTGTACTGAGCGCTTGGAATGAACAAGTCGGCAACAGATAGAGACGGTCCCCGCCCTCTGACGGGCTTACGGTCGAATCGGGGGAGACGGACAGACGAGAACGATGGCGATAAATAGAGTCGAGGGGAAGAACGTCTCGGAAAAACAATGGCAACCAAATAGAATCGAGACTTCTACGGCCCGAGCGGAGCCTACCTCCCCTCGACCGCGGACTCCATCTCTTCCGGCCCGAATCCCACCCCGTCGAAGACGGCGACATCCCGACTCGGTCACGGCTCCGTCGGGGACGGCAGGTAGAAGGAGCAGATCAGCAGGTTCTGCCCGAAGGCCGGGAACCGACCCGACGACCCCCAGCTCTCGGTGAAGATGTCGTAGTTGAGGGAGACGCGGCGGTCCAGGCTGGCGGTCAGGGAGACATCTCTGCTCATGACGGTGATGCCGTCGTCGTGGAGCGTGCAGCTCGGGTTCAGGCCGGACTTGGAGGTCTTCTCCTTCAGGCACGGTCACTCCGGGGTCACGGTGTTATTCGACCGGATGATCAACGTAGCTTCGCTTTGGTGGGTCCTACAGTTCCCGGAGGCATCCCCCGACCGGGTCTCTTCCCCCGACAGCATCTGCTGCTTGCGGATGTGGACGCCGCACACGTCGTCGACGGTCCAGCAGTCCGAGGCCGGGCGGTGCCGCGAGATGTTCATGTTTCTGTCTGAAATAAATAACGACAGTGATAAAAGAGCCCGGGCTTGGGAGTCAGAGGTCATGGGTTCGATTCCCCGCTCTGCCACTTGTCAGCTGTGTGGCCGTGGGCAAGTCACTTCACTTCTCTGTGCTTCAGTTCCCTCATCTGTAAAATGGGGATTAAGACTGTGAGCCCCACGTGGGACAACCGGATTCCCCTGTATCTCCCCCACCACTTAGAACAGTGCTCTGCACATAGTAAGCGCTTAACAAATACCAACGTTATTATTATAATGGGACTTGTTAAGTGCTTAATAAGTGCCGAGTACCGTCCTAAGTGCTGGAGCGGATGTAAGTTTAGCGGGTTGGACGCAATCGATCGATCCATCGTATTCTTCGAGCGCTTGTGTGTGCCCAGAACTGGTAGTAATAATAATGGTATTTAGCAGCGTGGCTCAGTGGAAAGAGCACGGGCTGGGGACTCAGAGGTCATGGGTTCAAATCCCAGCTCGGCCGCTTGTCGGCTGTATGACTTTGGGCAAGTCACTTAACTTCTCTGTGCCTCAGTTCCCTCAACTGTAAAATGGGTATTAAGAATGTGAGACCCACGTGGGGCAACCTGATGACCTTGTATCCTCCCCAGTGCTTAGAACAGTGCTTTGCACATAGTAAGCACTTAACCAATGCCATCATTATTATTTATTATTTAAGCGCTTCTTATGTGCCAAGCACTATTCTAAGCGCTGGGGTGAATACAGGTTCATCAGGCACTTTCCAAGCACATAATATAGTGCTCTGCACACAATAAGCGCTCGATAAATACGATTGAATGAATGAATCAGGTTGATACAGTCGATCAATCATATTCATTGAACGTTTGCTGTATGCAGAGAACTAATAATAATTTATTATTATTATGGCATTGGTTAAGCACTTACTCTGGGCCTAGCACTGTAGCATGGCTTAGTGGAAAGATTGATTGATTGATTGATTGATTGATTGACTGATTGATTGATAGAGCACGGGCTTGGGAGTCAGAGATCGTGAGTTCTAATCCCAGCTCAGCACTTGTCAACTGTCGTGCCTTTGGACAAGTCACTTTACTTCTCTGTGCCTCAGTTACCTCATCTGTGAAATGGGGAATATGACTGTGAGCCCCTCAGGTGACAACCTGATTACCTTGTATCTACCCCAGTGCTTAGAACAGTGCTTAACGTATAGTAAGCGCTTAACAAATACCATCCTTATTATTAATGTTGGCATGTACAGAGCACTGTTCTAAGCACTGGGGTAGACACAGGGGAATCAGGTTGTCCCACCTGGGGCTCACAGTCTTAATCCCCATTTTACAGATGAGGTAACTGAGGCACCGAGAAGTTAAGTGACTTGCCCACGGTCACGCTGCTTGGTACGTGGGTGTCACGTACACGGAGCAACCCCCTTTCTGCTGACGTCCAACATCAACCTCGGCAGCAGAGGACTATATAATAATAATGGTTAATCAAATTAATTATAGTACTTGTTAGGTACTTGCACTGTTCTAAGCACTAGAGTAGATACAAACTACTCAGGGGGGACACAATTAATCAATCGCACTCATTGAGTGCTTACTGTGTAATAATAATAATAATAATGTTGGTATTTGTTAAGCGCTTACTAGGTGCAGAGCACTGTTGTAAGCGCTGGGGTACATACAGGGTCATCAGGTTGTCCCATGTAAGGCTCACAGTTAATCCCCATTTTACAGATGAGGTAACTGAGGCACAGAGAAGTTCAGTGACTTGCCCACAGTCATCCAGATGACAAGTGGCAGAGCTGGGATTCGAACCCAGGACCTCTGACTCCCAAGCCCGGGCTCTTTCCACTGAGCCACGCTGCTTCCCTGTGTACAGAGCACAGTACTAAGCACTTGGTGGAGTACAATATAACAGAGTTGATAAACATTTTCCCTGCCCACAACGAGCTTACAGTCTAGAGGGGAGCTCAAAGTCTAAGTGGTGTGGGGCTGAGGGAGGGATGAATAAAGAGAGCAAATCAGGGCGATGCAGAAGGGAGTGGAAGAAGAGGAAATGAGGGCTTATTTATTCAATCATTCAATCGTATTTATTGAGCGCTTACTGTTGTGTGCAGAGCGCTGTACTAAGCGCTTGGAAAGAACAATACAGCAATGAAGAGAGACAATCCCTGCCCACAACGGGCTTACAGTCTAAAGGAGGGGAGACACACATCAATTCAAGTAAACAGGCATCAATATAAATAAATAGAATTATAGATAATACATCTATACATAAGTGCTGTGGGGCAGGGGAGGGGAGAAGAGCAAAAGGAGCGAGTCGAGGCAACGCGGAAGGGAGGGGAAGCTGAGGCAAAGGGGGCTTTGTCTGGGAAGGCCTCTTGGAGGAGGTGAGCCTTCAGTGGAGCTTTGAAGGGGGGAAGAGTGATTGTTGGGTGGATTTGAGGAGGGAGGGCGTCCCAGGCCAGCGGTAGGATGCGGGCCAGGGGTCGACGGCGGGAGAGGCGAGATGGTGGCACAGTGAGAAGGTTAGCACCAGCGGAGTGTGTGGGCTGGGATGTAGAAGGAGGGAAGGGAGGTGAGGTAGGAAGGGGCAAAGTGATAGACAGCTTTGAAGTCAATAGTGAGGAAAGCCTCTTGGAGGAGATGTGCCTTCAAATGCTTTGAAGAGCGGGGAGAGTTATTGTTAGACAAAAGGAGGGAGGGCGTTCCAGGACAAAGGCAGGACATGGGCGAGGGGTCAGCGGCAAGATAGATGAGAGGGAGGTAGAGTGAGAAGGTTTAGCATTACAGGAGTGAAGTGTGCAGGCTGGGTTGGAGTAGGAGAGTAGCCAGGTGAAGTAGGAGGGGGTGAGGGGATGGACTGCTTTAAAGACAATGGTGAGGAGTTTTTGTTCAACGTGGAGTGGATAGGCAACCACAGGAGGTTCTTGAGGAGTGGAGAAACATGGCCTGAACGCTTTTGTGGAAAATGATCCGGGCAACAGAGTGAAGTATGGACTGGAGCGGGGAGAGACGGGAGGCAGGGAGGTCAGCAAGGAGGCTGAGGCAGTCATCCAGTCAGGATAGGATGAGTGACTGGAGTAACAAGATCACAGTTTGGATGGAGAGGAAACGATGCATTTTAGCGATGTTGTGAAGGTCAAACCAAAAGGATTCAGCGACGGGTTGAGTGTCTGGGTCGAAAGAGAGAGAGGAGTCAAGGATAACATCGAGGTTACGGGCTTGTGAGACGGGAAGAATGCTGGCACTGTCTACGGTGATGGGAACGTCAGGGGGAGGAGAGGGTTGGGTGGGAAGATAAGTTCTGTTTTAGATGTACTAAACTTGAGGTGACAGGAGGACATCCAAGGAGAGGTGTCTTAAAGGCAGGGGGAAATGGGAGACCGCAGAGAGGGAGAGATATCAGGACTGGAAATGTAGATTTGGGTATCATCTGCAGAGAGAAGGCAGTTGAAGCCATGGGAGTGAATGAGTTCTCCAAGGGAGTGGGGGTAGATGGAGAACAGAAGGGGACTCGAAACTGAACCCTAAAGGACCCCCACATTTAGGGAATGGGAGGCAGAGGAGGAGCCCGTGAAAGAGACAGACAATCAGCAGCCAGAGAGACAGGAGGCGAACCAGGAGAGGACAGTGTCAGTGAAGCCGAAGTTGGATAATGTTTCCAGGAGAAGGGGGCGGTCCACAGTTTCGAAGGCAGCTGAGGGGTCGAGGAGGATTAGGATGGAATAATTCAAACCTCGACAGAAACATTCATCCAAATCCCCACACCTTTTGGCTATAGATTCTCGATTCAGGGAGTCCCGAACGTTTTAACGGGGGGCCTGGAAAAGGAGACATCACGTTAGCGGCCGTCGTGGGAGAGAAGAAATCGTGGGAGAGAAGAAACCCCGGAAGCAAGAATTCTGCAGGCCAGTAGGCAAGGATGCTCAATCAACCAGATGATAAATGAGGAACGTTTCTCAGCAAAGACCACTTTGGTTCTGGGGTCTACCAGCTTATCCCGTACTCCGGTAGACGTCAAACTTAACCTCACAAGGACCAGAGAGTGCCCTCGATGAAGATATAGATCCAGGCCCGCATCTGCATCACCTCAGCCCACATTTCTTCTGCATCGCGGTCTGTTGTCCAAATAGGGGACAAGGGCCAGAGTTCCAAGAAATTCCCTGACGTGAATGATTCCGAGTATCCATTTTCTTAGAAAAAAGGCAAACGAATTCTCTCAGGCTGTGGACTGTCCTTGGAATAGAGAGATAAGTACTGTGCTCTGCAGTTGAAACGTTCCCGTTCGCAGGAGACCTGGGGAGGGGATGGGAATTTGGTTTCATCGCTGAAATGCAGAATTTGGTTTCATCGCTCCCTCTAGTGGGACGCACTGAAAAAAAATCCACCAAGACGAGAGGCTAGGGCAGAGGGGAAGATAATTTAGCGTTCTTTCCAGTGTACAGTCCCCCTTAACCGACGTGCAGTCACGCACACACACAAAGACACACACAGACACACACCAATGCATGTCATATTTACAGGAAACTACAGTCCTCCCCACTACACATACCCCAAATCCTTCCCTGCCACACTCACGGCTCCGCGTGGACCCTACAAATAATAATAATAATGATATTTATTAAGCACTTACTAGGTATCAGGCACTGAACTAAGCGCCGGGGCGGATGCAAGCAAATTGGGTTGGACACAGTCCCTGTCCCACGTGGGGCTCACGGTCTCAATCCCCATTTTCCAGATGAGGGAACTGAGGCCTAGAGAAGTCAAGTGACGGGCCCAAGGTCACGGAGAAGACAAGTGGCAGAGCCAGGATTAGAACCCAGGTCCTTCTGACTCCAAGGCCCGTGCCCTATCCACTAGAACCACGTTGCTTCTCCAAATTCAACTCCCAAAGCTTCCCCACAAACACAGCCCTCTTTACCCACACCCCCAGCTTGCCCAATTCCAACACAACTCCCAGACACTCCCATTCCAACATAACACAGTTTCCACACACACACAAACACACTATTTCAAGCTCTAAGAAACTCTTCCACGTTTTGTTCTTGGACACATGAATCTGATGCAGAAAAACTGACCCAATGTACCCCACTCATTTTCTTTAAAAAAATAGCTCTTAAGGAGTTGAGGTCTGCAGCAAAAGATGTTCCCCCACCTAATAATAATAATTGTGGTATTTGCTAAGCGCCTACTATGTGCCAGGCACTGTACTAAGCACTGGGAAAGACACAAGTAAATCAGGTTGGACTCAGTCCCTGTCCCACGTGGGGCTCACAGCCTCAATCCCCATTTGACAGATGAGGGAACTGAGGCCCAAAGAAGTGAAGTAACTTGCCCAAGGACACAGAGCAGACAAGTGGCAGAGCAGGGATTAGAACCCATGACGTTGTTGGGTAGGGATTGTCTCTATCTGTTGCCGAATTGTACTTCCCAAGCGCTTAGTACAGTGCTTTGCACACAGAAAGTGCTCGACAAATACGATTGAATGAATGAATCTGAATGAATGAATAACCTTCTGACTCCCGGGCCCCGGCTCTATTCACTACGTCACGCTGAGCCTCGAAAGAGGAAAACACGTAATGGAACTGGTTTGGGGGCGTTTTTCCCTAAAACTGACCTGGAGTCCACGAGGACACACACACACACACACAAACACACGCACACACCCCTCATCTGCCCCCCTCCCTCCCCTCCTCCATCTCCCGCCACCACTCATCAGCCACAGGAGAACTCGGGCAATATCTAGGGATGGATTACACTGTAAGCCCGTGATTAGACTGTAAACCCGTCGATGGGCAGGGATTGTCTCTCTCTGTTGCCGAATTGTCCATTCCAAGCGCTTAGTACAGGGCTCTGCACATAGTAAGCGCTCAATAAATACTATTGAATGAATGAATGAATTACACCCATCACAAGCACGGTGGCCTAGTGGAAAGATCACGGGCCTGGGAGTCAGAGGACCGGGGTTCTAATCCGTTTCCCACCACTGACCTGCTATGTGACCTTGGGCAAGTCACTTTGCTTCTCTATGCCTCCGTTACCTCATCTGTAAAATGGGGATTGAGACTCTGAGTCCCATGTGGGTCAGGGATTGGGTCCTACCCAATTAGCTTGTAATAATAATATCAACCCGATTAGCTGGTAATAATAATAATAATGTTGGTATTTGTTAAGAGCTTACTACTGTTCTAAGCGCTAGAATAGATATCCACTCCAGCACTTAGTACAGTGTCTGGCACAAAGTAAGCACTTAACAAATACCATCATTATGATTTTTATCTAAGCGCTGGGGTAGATATAGGATAATCAGGTTGTCCCACGTGAGGCTCACAGTTAATCCCCATTTTACAGATGAGGTAACTGAGGCACAGGGAAGTTAAGTGACTTGCCCACAGTCACACAGCTGACAAGTGGCAGAGCCGGGAGTCGAACCCATGACCTCTGACCCGGAAGCCCAGGCTCTTTCCACTGAGCCCCGCTGCTGTGTGGCCTTGTGCAACTTCTCGGGGCCTCGGAGTCCTCAGCTGTAAAACGGGGTTCGATAGGTGTTCCCCCACTTACTTAGATTGTGAGCCCCATGTGGGACAGAGACTGTGCCCACCCCGATTAACTTGCATCTACCCCAGCTCTTAGCACAGTGCTTGGCACATAGTAAGCACTTCACAAATACTATCATCATCATCATCAAGGGAAGATTGTTACTGTGAATGGCATGGTGGATAGAGCGGGGCCTGGGAAGGTCATGGGTTCTAATCCCAGCTCTGCCACTTGTCTGCTGTGTGGCCCTGGGTAAATCACTTCACTTCTCTAGGCCTCAGTGACCTCATCTGGAAAATGGGGATTAAGATTGTGAGCCCCGTCAGGGACAGGGACCGCGTCCAACCTGGTTTGCTTGTATCTATCCCAGTCCTTAGTACAGTGCCTGGTTCGTAGTAAGCACTTAACAAATATCATCATTATTATTATTAGAATTAGCAAGTCAATTTCTCTGTGCCTCAGTGACCTCATCTGGAAAATGGGGATTAAGACTGTGAGCCCCACAGGGGACAACCTTATTACCTAGTGCATCTACCTAGTGCTTAGAACAATGCTTGGCACCTAGTAAATACTTAACAAATACCACTATTATTATTATTATTAATAATACTACCTCACGTTAATCTTGTCCCCTGCGTTGCCCACCTCCCCACTACTGACCTTTTTCAGACTGAGTTCCCAAGTAAGTTAAGGGTCACTTAGGGGTGGCTGGGTGGCCTAGTGGAAAGCTCCTGTGCTCTGGAAGTCAGGACACCTGGGTTCCAGAACTCTCTATGCTGCTTGCCTGCTGTGTGACCCTAGCCAAGTCACTTCACTTCTCTGTGCCTCATCTGTAAAAACGCAGATTAAATACTTGTTCTCCCCTTCCCCTTAGGCTGTGAGGCCCACACAGGTCAGCGACTGTGTCTGATCTGATCTGTGTCTTTCTGGCACACGGTAAGTGCCTAGCAAATACCGCACCTATTTTTATATCCTTATACCTCTTCCTAACGTTTATTACAGGACTTTGAACAAGGTGCTTCAGAATGCAATAATAATGAGTGACTCTATAAGCTAAAAGGCAGCCAATTCACTTTATCATATTGTTAATGGTATTTGTTAATAATAACGATGGTATTGGTTAAGTGCTTACTATGTGCCAAGCACTGTTCTAAGCGCTGGGGTAGATACAAGGTCATCAGGTCGCCCCATGTGGGACTCACAGTCTTAATCCCCATTTTACAGACGAGGTAACTGAAGTTAAGTTGACGTGCCCAGAGTCACAGAGCTGATAAGTGGCGGAGCCAGGATTAGAACCCACGACCTTTGACTCTCAAGCCTGGCATCTTGCCGCTAAACCACAGTGCTTCTACTAAGCCACGCTATGTGATAGGCACTTATCATCCCTGCATTTGTGTTCAAAACCCAACAGCAATTGTTCGTCTCACAGAGGCTCAAAATTCTCTGATCATTTTGTGCCTTAATTATCCTTGTAAACATTCAGGTCGTGCATTGAGTTTTTGGATGGCTTGGGGGGTGGGGGGCATTGTTTATTTTAAGGTATTTCTTAAGCACTTACTATGTGCCAGGCACTGTACTAATCGCTGGAATATATATAAGCTAGCCAGGCTAGACACAGTCCATGTCGCCACCTTAATTCCCATTTTCCAGATGAGGTCACTGAGGCCCAGAGAAGTGAAATGACTTGCCCTAGGTCACATAGCAGACAGGTGGCGGAGGCAGGATTAGAACCCAGGGTCTCTGACTCCTAGGGCCGGGCTTTATCCAGTAGGCCACGCTGGGCTTCCTGCTTTCAAATGTAAGATCTTTCTTAAACACATGCACACACCTTACACACCTTTATTCATTCATTCATTTGATCATATTTATTGAGCGCTTACTGTGTGCAGAGCATTGTATTAAACGCTTGGGACAGCGCAATACAGCAATAAAGAGAGACCGTCCCTGCTCACAGTTGAAATTAAACAGTTTGGGAACAAACGCTGGAGGAGAAAAGGGGGAGAACGGAGAGAGAGCGAGAGAAGCCGTGGGCCCTTCCCTCCCACAGAGAGCCAGGTCACAATAAATGGTAGTAGAGGGAAGCTGGCTGGAATAAATTCATTTCCATTTCGATTTTCCCCAGGAGAACTTCTGCTGTGGGAACACGGCAGCACAGACCAGAGTCTTGTCCAAAAGAGCTGCTAATTCCTTACATGTGAGTATGAGGCAAGAGAGATGGAAAAGCAGGACGTTGTCTGTCACAATCAGCTGAATTTCATCCAAAGGCCAACCTCGGGCCAGTACCGACAACTGAGAAGCAGTGTGGCCCAGGGGAAAGAGCCGGGGCCTGGGAGTCAGAGGACCCGGGTTCCAATCCCAGCTCTGCCACTTGTCTGCTGGGTGACTTTAGGCAAGTCACGTCACTTCTCCGGGCCTCAGTGACCTCATCCGTACAGTGGAGATTATGACTGTGAGCTCTCGGCAGGACAGGGACTGGGATTACCTTGCTTCTACCCCAGCATTTAGTACAGTGCCTGACACACAGTGAGCACTTAAACGTTAGTAAAATAAAAAAACGAACAGGAGGCAGAAGGATTTCTAATAATAATTGTGGTATTTGTTCAGTGCTTACTAAGTGCCAAGCACTGTACTAAGCTTTTGGGTGGTTATGACATAATCAGGTTGGACACAATTCCTGCCCACATGGATTTCCGCTTCGCCCACTCCCTTCTGTGTCTCCCTGACTCTCTCCCTTTATCCATCCCCCTTCCCGGTCCCACAGCGTTTATGTCCATATCCATCATTTATTTCTTTCTATTAAAGTCCGTCTCCTTCTCTAGACCGTGAGCTTGTTGCGGGCAGGGAACGTGTCTGTTTATTGTCATATTTTATTCTTCCAAGCTCTTAGCACCGTGCTCTGCACACAGTAAGCGGTCAACACCACTGACCGACTGATGGATCTCACGGTCTAAGTAAGAGGAAGAATGGCTTTTTAAACCCTCATTTTATAAATGAGGAAACAGAGGCACTGAGAAATAATAATAATAATGTTGGTATTTGTTAAGCGCTTACTATGTGCAGAGCACTGTTCAAAGCGCTGGGGTATACAAGGTAATCAGGTTGTCCCACACGAGGCTCACATGAAGAGACTTGCCAAAGAGCTCCACTGCAGTTGAGTGAGGGAGCCAGGATTAGAACCCAGGTCCTCTGACTCCCAGGCCGGAGCCTTTTCCACTGGGCCACGCTAAGGAGAATCGTCACCCTCAACCATAGTAGTACCGCAGAGCCTCTATGTGCCGAGCACTCTTCTACACAACGGCAGCCTAGAAGAGGATGACAAAGTTCCCACCATCCAGGAGAGTAAGCAGAGATTTACAAAGGGTTTATCCATCCCACGGAAAGGCTAACGCTAGCAGTCGATCAAGGGCATTCATTGAGCACTTAACCGAGTGCAGACAACTGTCTTTAGCACTTGAAAGAGTAATAATAATAATAATTATAATTACGGTGCCTGTTAAGCGCTTACTACGTGCCGACCACCCTCTCGGGGAGGGTTTCCAGTCCTCTACCAGTCCCGGTTAGGAGAGGGAGAGTCAAGCAGAGGCCTGTCCGTTCCATTCCTAGCTCGGCCGGCGGCTAGCGAGCGGCGGGCCGTCTGCTAAAAGTCAAAACTCCCCCGTGCTGGGCAGCGGCGGCACGGGAGAGAGTCGAGGGCGGAGACTCGAGTTGACCACGTGGAAGGAGGCGACGGTCAACCGCTTCCGCATTTTGACCAAGAAAACTCTCCGGATCCGCTACCGGAACGATGGCAGATGAAGGTGGGGCCTTATGGGAGAGAGGCGTCCGTGGTGTCGCTGTGGGTCGGAAACGACTCGACGGCATAAGAAAAGACAAGAATGTACCAACCACCGTCTTAAGCACTGGGTAGATATAAGTCAGTCGGGTCAGACACAGTCCCTGTCCCCCATGGGGCTCACGGTCTTAATCCCCATTTTCCAGATGAGGTAACTGAGGCCCAGAGAAGTGAAGTGCCTTGCCCCAGGTCACAGAGCAGACAAGTGGCGGAGCCGGGAGTCGAACCCAGCCCGTGCTCTATCCACTAAGCCTCGCTGCAAATCCAAAATGGCCTGTGGAAAGCAGCGTGGCTTAGTGGATAAAGCGCAGGCCTGGGAGTTAGAAAGACCTCGGTTCTAATCCCGGCGCTAAAACTTGTCTGCGGTGAGACCTCGGGCAATTCACTTCACTACTCTGGGCCTCAGTTACCTCATCTGGAAATGGGGGACTAAGACTGTGAGCCCCATGTGGGACAAGGACTGTGTCCAACCTGATTATCCTGTATCTACCCCAGTGCTTAGGATAGTGTCTGACACATAGTAAGCACTTAAATGCTGTAATTATTGTTATTATTATTACCAGTCTGAAATACTAGTGACTTTACAGTCTCATCTGTAAAATGGGAATTATAACCGTGAGCCCACGTGGGACACCCTGATTACCTTGTATCTACCCCAGTGCATAGAACAGTGCTTGGCACAAAGCAGGCACTTAACAAATGCCACTATTATGGTTATTATTATTACTATTATTATTACTAGTCTGAAGCTTAGTACAGTGTTTGGCACATAGTAAGCGCTTAACAAGTACCATAAAAAAAGCAGCAAGGCCTAGTGGAAAGAGCATGGCTCTAGGAGTCAGGAGGCCTGGATTCTAATTCTGCCTCTGCCCCTTGCCTGCTCTGTGACCTTAGACAAGTCACTTAACTTCTCTGGGCCTCACTTTCCTCATCTGTAAAAGGTACTTGCTCTCCCTTCCCCATAGACTGTGAGCTTCATGTCGGACAGGGCCCTGTTTCTGTTCTGATTAGGTTTGTAGGCACCCCAGTGCTTAGTATCGTGCTTGGCACATACTAAGTGCTAAACAAATTCTACTATTATAATTATTGTTATCATTACTTTCTGGAAGTCCCTGGTAGCAGGGATCATGTCTACCATTTTGTACTTTCCTAAGTGTGACCTAGTGGATAGAACCTGGTCCTGGGAGTAGAAGGACCTGGGTTCTAATCCTGCTCCGCCACTTGTCCATTGTGTGACCCTGAGCAAGTCACTTCACTTCTCTGTACCTCAGTGACCAATGAAATGTACATCGCCTCGATTCTATTTAGTTGCCATTGTTTTGACGAGATGTTCTTCCCCTCGACCCTATTTATCGCCATCGTTCTCGTCCGTCCGTCTCCCCCGATTAGACCGTGAGCCCGTCAAACGGCAGGGACTGCCTCTATCTGTTGCCGACTTGTTCATTCCAAGCGCTTAGTCCAGTGCTCTGCACATAGTAAGCGCTCAATAAATACTATTGAATGAATGAATAAATCAGTGCTTTGCCCATAAATGCTCTCGATGATGGTGCTCCCGTCACTTATTCATTCAATCCTATGTATTGAGCGCTTACATGCTCTCGATGACGGTGCTCCCGTCACTTATTCATTCAATCCTATGTATTGAGAGCTTACTGCGTGCAAAGCACTGAACTAAGCGATTGGGAGAGCATAATAGAAGAATAAACAAACACACTCCCTGCCCACAACGAGATCGCAGTCTAGAGGGGGGAGACAGACGTAAATGGAAATCACCAAATGACAGATGTAGACATAACTGCCCTGGGGGTGGGAGAAGTGATGAATAAAGGGATCAAGTCAGGGAGACACAGAAGGGAGTGGGAGAGGAGGAAAGGGGGCCTTAGTTAGGGAAGGCCTCTTGGAGGAGATGGGCCTTCAATAAGGTTTGGAAATGGGGGAGAGTCTCAATTATTAACTTCCCCTTCTACTGTTGTTTAGGTATTTTGCTCACCTATTCTTGGGCTGCGCCATCCATATCCTTGTCCGGTCCCACCATTCATGCTAGAAATGCTGTTTGGATCTGCTCTTCTTTACTGCTTGACGTTCTCAATCAATCAATCATCAATCAGTGGCATTTATTGAGCTCTGACTGTGGACAGAGCTCTGTACTATGGGCTTGGGAGAGTCCGATCCAACAGAATCAACACGTTCCCTCGTCATAATGAGCTCAGAGAGGGGAGCTCACACTCTCTGTCGACACTGTGGTCCTGGCTGCTAGTGCTTTATGTCTCTCCATTACCAACAGTTCTGCAGTGTTTTGCTTTTTTCAGTCGTATCTGCTAAGCGCTCACTATGTGTCGAGCACTGCTCCGAGTGCTGGGGCAGGTACAAGTTAATCAGGTCGGACACAGTCTCTGTCCCCCGTGGGACACACGCTCTAAGTAAAATGGACAACAGATTTCAAATCTTCATTTTCCAGGTGAGTAAGCTGAGGCCCCGAGAGGTGAAGCGATTTGCCCAAGGTCTCACATAAAGGATGGGGCAGAGCCGGGATTAGAACCCAGGTCCTCTGACTCCTAGACCCGTGCTCTGTCTACTAGGCCATGTCGCTCCCCTTCCCCTTCCCTCAAGATTCCCAAACAATCATACAGAGAATCACTCACACTTCTGATTAATAAGAGATTAAAGAGATTCTCTTCTTACCTAGACTGTAATATCTCTAGACTGTAAGCTCATCGTGGGCAGGGAATGCATTCCTTAATATCGTTGTATCGAACTCTCCCAAGTGCTCTGGACACCGTAAGCGCTCAATAAATACCGTTGACTGATTGATCTACCTCAGTATATTCACTGAGTGCCTACAGTGTGCAGAGCACTGTCCTAAGCACGTGGGAGAGGACAGCTGGGTGACTGAGATTGTGAGCCCCAAGTGGGACGGGGACTGTGTCTGACCCGATTTACTTGGATCCACCCCGGCGCTGAGTTCAGTGTCTGGCACATACTAAGCGCTTAAGAAATGTCATTAATATTATTAAAAACTCCTGCCCTCAAGGAGCTTATGAGCTAAAAGAAATCTAATGGCTGGTGATTTTTAAAGAGAGCTGGGAAAACTGAGACCAATCCATTCTCCCATGTGGTCTATTGTACTCTCCCAAGCACTTAGTACAGTGCTCTGCACATAGTGAGCGCTCACTAAATACGACTGATTGATGTTTGCTTCAAATAAAACAAGGGGGAATTTGCTGTCTATATCCTTAACCTCCGAGTTTCATATTCACACAAAGATAAAGGTATTGTAGGTATATTTTATGTGCCTGTCGCTTCCACTAGATTCTAAGAGCAGAGACATATTGTCGACTTTAACTAAATGCTCCCAAACACTTTGTAAAGTGCTCTACACCCTGGCAGAAATGTCACCTTTTCACTCTGAGCAAGAAGTCATAAAGAGGGCAAGGATTTTAAGAGAGAAGCAGCTGAGCCTAGTGCAAAGACCCCGGGCCGGGGATACAGAAGGACCTGGGTTCTAATCTCCCCTCTGCCACGTGTCTTGTGACTTTGGGCAAGTTTCACTTCACTTCTCTGTGCCTCAGTTACCTCATCTGCAAATGGGGATGAAGACTGTGAGCTTCAAGTGGGACAGGGACTGTGTCCAACCTGATTAGCTCGTATCTACCCCAGCACTTAGAATAGTGCCGGGCACATAATAAGTGCTTCTGGAAAAGAGCCTGGGCTTCCGAGTCAGAGGTCATGAGTTCGACTCCCGGCTCTGCCACTTGTCAGCTGTGTGACTGTGGGCAAGCCACTTCACTTCTCTGTGCCTCAGTTCCCTCATCTGTCAAATGGGGATTAACTGTGAGCCCCACGGGGGACAACCTGATGACCCTTTATCTACCCCAGCGCTTAGAACAGTGCTCCGCACATAGTAAGCGCTTAACAAATACCGACATCATTATTATTACATGCCAGCAACGGTAAGAAGCAGAGCAGGTGGTTTCTGAACACGGCTAGGCCTGTGTCTGCCGAGGAGAGGCAGGGTGGCCTAACGCAAACTGCACAAGACAGGAAGTCCAGAGACCTGGGCTCCTTCTGGTTCCACCCCTTGCCCGCTGTGTGACCTTGGGCAAGTCATTGACCTTCAGCCCCAGTGCTTAGGACAGTGCTTGGCATGTAATAAGCCCTTAGTCAATCAATCATTCAATCAATCAGTGGTATTTATCGAACACTCACTGTGTGCAGAGCACAGTACTAATGGCTTTGGAAAATGCCACAATTATTATTTCTCCTGCGACTCACTTTCCCCCTTCTGTAAAATAGGGATTCAGTCATTCATTCAATCGCATTTATTAAGCACTCACTGTGTGCAGAGCACTGTACTAAGCGCTTGGGAAAGTGGTAAGAGCATGGGCTCGGGAGTCAGAGGATGTGGGTTCTAATCCCGGCACCGCCACTTGTCTGCTGCGTGACCTTGGGCAAGTCACTTAACTTCTCTGTGTTTCAGTTACCTCATCTGTAAAATGGGGCTGAAGACTGTGAGTCCCACGTGGGACAACCTGATGACCCTGTATCGCCCCCAGAGCTTAGAACAGTGCTCGGCACATAGTAAGCGCTTAACAAATACCAACGTCATTATTAAAATAGAACAATAAACAGTGACATTCCCTGCCCATACTGAGCTCACAGTCTAGAGGGTGGGGACACAGACATCAATACAAATAAATAAAATGACAGAGAGATACATAAATGCTGTGGGGCTGGGAGGGTGGGGAAGAGCAAAGGGAGCAAGTCAGGGCGGCGCAGAAGGGAGTGGGAGATGAGGGAAAGTGAGGCTTAGTCAGGGAAGGCCTCTTGGAGGAGATGGGCCTTCAATAAGGCTTTGAAGGGGGGGGGAGAATTAGAGGAGGGATTAGAGGAGGGAGGGCGTCCCAGGCCAGAGACAGGACACGGGTCGGGGTCGGCGGCAAGACAGGTGAAATCGAGGCACAGTGAGAAGGTTAGCATTAGAGGAGCAAAGTACACGGCCTAAAATGTGGGATAAAATGGATAAAGTAAAAGAGGGATAAAAGTGTGAGCCTCATATGCATCAAGGGCTATGTCCAATCTGATGATCTTGTGTCTACTTCAGCGGTTAGCATATAGAAAACATTTCATAAAAGCCGTTTTAAAAAATTCATTCTCCTTTGTCCTTTGAAGCGGCATAAAAAAGCAGAAATCAAAGCTCACCGTGCTGATAAAAACAAGGGGAGAAAGTCGCCAATATTAATTAAGCATTTTTCTTGCAGTTCCCTGTAACCTGGCAGTTTTCGATCACGACCCTATCCACGACGGGGTCAACTGTCTTCACGTCTACTGTCCGACGCTGGAGAGCTGCATATTATGGCCAAGAAACAGTGCCATTATGTACAATATTACTGCAGGTAAAGATTTTTAAGACATTTCAAAACTGAAAATGTCTCTTGGTGGTAATGGTCATCATCAATGGTATGGACTGGGCATTTACTATGTGCAGAGCACTGTACTAAGCGTTTGGGACAGTACAGTACAACAGAGTTGGCAGAAATGTGATCCAAATATGATCTCTACTCTACCTCCTCCGCTTAGCTGAAGGTCGTAAGCAGAAATTCAGAGATTCAGATACAAAGCTGAATTTTACCCTTGCAACTTGACCATGTGGTTACAACCCTCGCTAGAAGCAGCGTGACCCAGTGGATAGAGGCGGGGCCCGGGTTCTAATCCCGGTTTCGCCACTTGTCTGCCATGTGACCTTGAGAAACTCACTTCACTTCTCTGTGCCTCAGTTACCTCATCTGTAAAATGGGGATTGGCTGTGAGTCCCACGTGGGACGGGGACTGTGCCCTACCTGAATAGCTTGTATCTACCCCAGCACTTAGTACAGTGCCTGGCAGATAATAAGCACTAAACAAATGCCATAAAAAAAAAACCATAACTTCACCTCCCTAATTAACATCCTCACCGGAGTTCCGCCCCATCAAGTCTTTCCCAAGCACTTAATACAGTGCTCTGCACACAGTAAGCGCTCAATAAATATGATTGAACCAATTAACGAGTCCAAACCTTGAACTCTTTCCTTAAGCCCCCACTCCTTCTTTAACACTAATAATAATAATGTTGGTATTTGTTAAGCGCTTACTATGTGCAGAGCACTGTTCTAAGCGCTGGGGTAGATACAGGGTCATCAGGTTGTCCCACATGAGACTCACGGTTGATCCTCATTTCACAGATGAGGGAACTGAGGCGCAGAGAAGTGAAGTGACTTGCCCACAGTCACACAGCTGACAAGTGGCAGAGCCGGGATTTGAACTCAACCCATGAACATAACATGAACCTAATGACTGTGCTCTAGACTGTAAGCTCATTGTGGGCAGTGAATGTCTGTTTATTATTGTTGCATTGTATTCTTTACTTAGTTTATTCTTTACTTAGCCCAGTGCTCTGCATACAGTAATCGCGCAATAACTACGATTGAGTGGCGCTCACTACAGAATGCCAGAGTTGCACTCTTGCGGAGACGGCACAATAAAGAACACCCGAGTTGCGGTCCGCACTCTGGGTTGTGGTATACAGCATTGAGGCAGCATGGCCTAATGCAAACGACACGGGGCTGAGCATCGGAAGGACCTGAAGTTCTAATCTCGGCTCCGCCTCTGTGTCTCTTGTGTGACCTCGGGCGAGTCACTTCACTTCTTCCCTCTTCAAAGCCCTCCTGAGAGCTCACCTCCTCCAAGAGGCCTTCCCAGGCTGAGCTTCCCCTTTTCCCTCTGCTCCCTCAGCTCCCCCTCTTCCCCCCCCTTCACCTCCCCTCAGCTAAGCCCTCTTTTCCCCCCTTTCCCTCTGCTCCTCCTCCTCCTCTCCCTTCCCCTCCCCTCAGCACTGTGCTCGTCCACGCAATCGTATATATTCTTATTACCCTATTTATTTTATTAATGAGATGTACATCACCTTGATTCTATTTATTGCTTTTGTCTTAATGAGAGGTTCATCCCCTTGATTCTATTTATGGCGGTTGTTTTTGTCCGTCTCCCCCGATTAGACCGTAAGCCCGTCAGTGGGCAGGGACCGTCTCTATCTGTTGCCGATTTGTCCATTCCCAGCGCTTAGTACAGTGCTCTGCACATAGTGAGCGCTCAATAAATACTATTGAATGAATGAACTTCTCTGGGCCGCGATCAATCACCGTATTTTTGAGAGCTTATCGTACTAAGCGCTTGGGAGAGTACAACAGAACTGAGTTGGTAGACACATTCCTCGCCCACAACGAGCTTACGGTGTAGGGGGGAGACAGACATCAGCGTAAATAAATTAATTACGGATAGGGACGTAACTGCTGTGGGGCTGAGGGAGGGATGAATAAAGGGAGCGATTCCATGTGGAAGGGTGATGCAGAAGGCAGCGGGAAAAGGGGAAATGAGGGCTTAATCAAGGAAGGCCCCTTGGAGGAGATATGCCTTCAATAAGGTTTTGAAGTGAGCATGGTCATCGTCGGATTTGAGGAGGGAGGGCGTTGCAGGCCAGAGGCGGGACGTGGGCGAGAGGTCGGTAGCAAGATAGACGAAATGGAGGTAGAGCGAGGAGGTTGGCATTAGAGGAGCCAAGTGTGCGCGCTGGGTTGCAGTAGGAGAGTAGTGAGGTGAGGTAGGAGGGGGCAAGGGGATGGATTGCTTTAAAGCCCACGGTGAGGAGTTTCCGTTTGATGTGAAGGTGGGTGGGCAACCACTTGTGGAGTGGGGAGACACGCACTGAATGTTGGTTATTTGAATATTTGTTAAGCGCTTACTATGTGCCGAAGCGCCGGGGTAGACACGGGAATCAGGTCGTCCCACGTGGGGCTCACAGTCTTCATCCCCATTTTACAGGCGAGGCAACCGAGGCACCGAGAAGCGAAGTGACTTGCCCACAGTCACGCGGCCGCCAGGTGGCCGAGCCGGGATTCGAACCCATGACCTCTGACTCCAAAGCCCGGGCTCTTGCCACTGAGCCACGCTGCTCTTTGTAGAAAATGATCCAAGCAGCAGCAGAGCGAAGTATGGACTGGAGTGGGAAGAGACAGGAGGCTGGGAGGTCAGCAAGGAGGCTGATGCAGTAGTTGAGGAGGGCTAGGAGAAGTGAGGATTATTAAGACTATATGCCCCGTGTGGGACACAGACTCTGCCCAATCTGATTACCTTGTAGCTATCCCAGTACTTAATACAGTCCCTGGTACGCAGTAAGTGCTTAGCAATACTATTAAAAAAAAAAATCAATCCAATTTATTGAGCACCTCTAGTGTGCAGGGTGCCATACTGAACACTGGGAGAGTATAACGATAAGAAGCAGCGCGGCTTAGTGGAAAGAGCCCGGGTTTGAGAGTCAGAGGACAAGGGTTCTAATCCCAGCTCTGCCACTTGTCTGCTGTGTGACCTTGGGCAAGTCGCTTGACTTCTCTGGGCTTCAGGTCCCTCATCTGTAAAATGGGGATTAAAACTGTGAGCCCCACGTGGGACAACCTGATCACCTTGTATCCACCCCAGCGCTTAGAACAGTGCTGTGCACACAGTAAGCGCTTAACAAATACCAACATTATTATTATTATAACAAAATTAGTAGACAGGATCCCTGCCCTCAAGGTGTTCAAAGTCTAGCGGGGAAGACTGACACTAAAATCAATTATTGGTAAGAGGAATCGCTAGAGTATAAAGATATGGTCTCTAGTGTAATAGGAAGGTTTATATACCTATGTGCTTAGGGAACGGGAAATGCTGAAATGACATTTTCAATGGTATTTGTTAAGCGCTTACTAGACCGTAAGCCCGTCAAAGGGCAGGGACTGTCTCTACCTGTTACTGATTTGTACATTCCAAGCGCTTAGTACAGTGCTCTGCACATAGTAAGCACTCAATAAATACTATTGAATGAATGCTGGGGCCAGAAAGAAGACCCGGACTTAATAATGATAATTACGGTATTTGTTAAGCACTTATTACGTGCCAGGAACTGTACTAAGCACTGGGGTAGGTACAAGCTAATCGGGTTGGACACGGTCCCTGTCCCATGTGGGGCTCACAATCTCAATCCCCATTTTACAGATGAGGGAACTGTGGGCCAGAGAAGTGAAGTGACTTGCCCAAGGTCACACAGCAGACAGGTGGAGGAGCAGGAATAAGATCCCATGACCTTCTGACTCCCAGGCCCGGGCTCAAGATACTACGCCACGCTCCTTAGCCACTTATTGTGATCATAACCCGGTATAGATGAGGTGGATTGAAAGAGGGAAAATTTAATCAAAATACTGAGAGTGGGGGTTGGGAAAATTAACTGAAGCCCAAGGAAGTCCCTGAAATTTCATATTCATTCATTCATTCATTCAATAGTATTTATTGAGCGCTTACTACGTGCAGAGCACTGTACTAAGCACTTGGAATGTACAATTTGGCAACAGATAGAGACAATTCCTGCCCAATGATGGGTTCATATGGGCTATGCAATCAATCATTGGTATTTACTGATGATAATAATAATGTAGGTATTTGTTAAGCGCTTACTATGTGCAGAGCACTGTTCTAAGCGCTGGGATAGATACAGGATAATGAGCTTGTCCCACATGAGGCTCACAGTCTTAATCCCCATTTTCCAGATGAGGGAACTGAGGCCCAGAGAAGTGAAGTGACTTGCCCATTCACACAGCTGACAAGTGGCAGAGCTGGGGTTCGAACCCATGACCTCCGGCTCCCAAGCCCGGGCTCTTTCCACTGAGCCACGCTGCTTCTCCAAGCACGTGCAGAGTGCTGTACTAAGCGCTTGGGAAGATACAATGAAGTTGGCAGAGAAGACTCCTCCTTCCAGGAGCTTACAATGATAAACAAGGCTGTTCCAGGTTGAAAGACTGAATCATGACATCATCATCCTCACGTCAACTCTCTATACCTGGCCCCTGCCCTCCCCAGACTTCATAATCGAAATCAATCAGTGGTATCTATTGAGCACTTACTCTGTGCAGAGCACCGAACGAGGGCTTTTGAGAGTTTATTATGACAGGAGCATTCCCTGCCCACAACGAGCTGTCTAGAGGGGGAGACAGACATCAATCTAAATCAATGAATTAAGGATACGTACGTAAGTGCTACGGGGCTGAGATGGGGGGTGAAGAAAGGGAGAAAATCAGGGCGATGCAGAAGGGAGCGGGGCGAGAAAAGGAAATGAGGGCTTAGTCAGGGAAGGCTTCCTGGAGGAGACGGGCCTTCAACAAAGCTTTGAAGCGGGGGCGAGTCATTGCCAGTGGGTTAGGAAGAGGGAGGGCGTTCCAGGCCAGAGACAGAACAAAATAATACCTCTTCCCCCTCCAATCTCTAAGCTCGTTGGGGACAGGGAACGTGTTTAGCAACTCCGCTTCACTGTACTCTCCCAAATGTTTAGTACGGTGCTGTGCATACAGTAACCACTCAATAAATACCACTGATTGATTGATCAACGCGTAGACCTCAAAAGCCTCAACAGATATTTTCCTGGAGAAACTGAAAACGTAAACCATTAGCATCTAAGGTACCTAATCCATTTCCTTGTAGGAGTTTCTCTTTGAATCTTAAAGGGTGGGGGGTGAAAATTTAGATTTTTTTGTTTCGAAAATAAAATAAATAAAAAGTCGTGTTTGTGAGACTCACCTCTCCATAAATAATTAATGATGGTAGTTGTGACGCACTTACTATGTGCCAGGCACTGCACTAAGCGTTGGGGTTGATACAAGCAAGTCAGGTTGGACACAGTCCCTGTCTCACGTGGGGCTCACGGTCTCAATCCCCATTTTACAGATGAGGTAACTGAGGTCCAGGGAAGGCAAGGGACTCGACCAAGGTCACACAGCAGACAAGTGGCAGAGCCAGGATTAGAACCCGTGATCTTCTCACTCCCAGGCCCGTGGTCCCTTCACTAGGCCATGCTGTTTCTATCGACTGTTCAAAAAAATCCATTTTCTTCCAGATCAGTAAGATGATGGTAGAGAGGCAGGTGTTTCACCGCTGACTTCCAATCCGTGCCTCATTTTAAAAGGACGTCAGGACATCTCATTTCTGTAACCGATCTGAACGGGTTTTCAAAAAACGTGCAGAATGGTGGGGCTGGGTTCTCACCGAGTGGAAATCAATCCCTGTAGATCATTTTCCTTCTAAATAAAAAGTTCACTTGCAGCAATCAGGCCCAGAATCAGGGGATCGAGGTTTTGGGTGATTCTTCTAGCTCCGACAGTAGTTCTTTCTTCACCCCGTCAGAGAAACCTCGCTGCAAAGAATCCTCACGATGGGACACAGATGAATAATCTGCGGCCACGCCTCTCCAAAGATTATTTTTTTGACTCAATCCGCATGTGACCTGGAGGACACTCAATTGGGTCGGTTGGGATCCCGAGCGCTTAGTACAGTGCTCTGCGCCTAGTGAGCGCTCAATAAATACCATTGATCGATTGGGATTTTTGTATTTAGCGAGAATCATGCCAGGAGGCTACTCAGGGCACAGATATGACCAGCGTGTTTCTTGTTTATTAGGATCAGTCTGAGGTGCAAATTGAATCACTCAGTCAATCAGTAGTATTTATTGAGCGCTTAGAGTGTGAAGAGCACTGTGCTAGGCATTTTGCAGAGTAGGATATATCAATACAACAGAGTGGACAGACACATTACCTGCCCCCCGAACGCTTACTGTCTTTATTTGGTTTTAAGCTTTCCTTTTTGAGGGCAGCCCTTGATAAAAAGTCAGGCAAGTCATTCTATCCCAAAGGATAAATGCATGTTTTCTTAAATTAATTATTTTAAACTCTTCTCAAGAGACAAGAGTGAGGCCTACTGGGAAAGAACCTGGGCCTGAGAGTCAAAGGACCTGGGTTCTAGTCCCCACTCTGTCAGTTGCCTGTTGTGTGATCATGGGCAAGTCACTTCACTTCAAGCCCGTCAATGGGCAGGGACTGTCTCTATCTGTGGCCGATTTGTACATTCCAAGCGCTTAGTACAGTGCTCTGCACATAGTAAGCGCTCAATAAATACTATTGAATGAACTTCTCTGTGCCTCAGTTCCCTCATCTGAAAAATGGGGATTCGATACCTGCTCTCCCTCCTAGTTACTCTGGGAGCCGCTTGATGATGCTCCACTTATACCCGTGCTTATTACAGTGCTTGATATGCCACGATTAAATACCATTAAGGCACCTGCTCGGCACACAGTAAGTGCTCAGTAAATACCACTGATTGATTTCATTTGCACCTCAGACCGATCCTAATAAACAAGAAACACGCTGGTCACATCTGTGTCCTCAGTCGCCTCCTGGCATGATTCTCATTAAACGCAAAAATCCCAATCGATCAATGCTATTTATTGAGCGCTCACTTGGTGCGGAGCACTGTACCAAGCACTCGGGATCCCAGCCGACCCAACTGAATGTCCTCCAGGTCACATGCGAATTGAGTCAAAAAAGAAATAATCTTTGGAGAGGGGTGGCCACAGACTATTCATTTGTGTCCCATCGTGAGGATTCTTCGCAGAGAAGTTTTTCTGACGGGGTGCTTAAAGAAAAAATAAAATAAGTTGTGGTATCTGTTAAGCGCTTACTATGTGCAAAGCACCGTTCTAAGCGCTGGGGCGATACAAGGTGATCAGGTTGTCCCACGTGGGGGCTCACAGTTTTAATCCCCATTTGACAGATGAGGTGACTGAGGCACAGAGAAGTGAAGTGACTTGCCCTAGGTCACACAGCTGACTAGCGGCAGTCGGGATTAGAACCCGTGACCTTTGACTGCCAAGCCCACGCTCTTTCCACTGAGCCACGCTGCTTCTCTAAGAACGACTGTCCGAGCTAGAAGGAGGAAAATGATCTACAGGGATCGATTCATTTGGGTCCCATTGTGAGGATTCTCCGAAGAGAAGATATTCATCGCCATCATCAACGGCATTTGTCGAGCGCTTACTATGGGCAGAGCACCATGCTCAGTGCTTGGGAGAGTATAATACAGCAGAGTCGGTAGACACATTCCCGGCTCAAACAGGCTTTCAGTCTGGGCAGACGTTAATATAAATTACGGATAGGGACGTAAGTGCTGTGGACCTGAGGGAGGGGTGAGTAAAGGGGGCAAATTCGAGGGCAAGGACCGATGCAGAAGGGAGTGGGAGAAAAGGAAAGGAGGACTTAGTCAGGGAAGACCTCTTGGAGGAGATGGGCCTTCAACAAGGCTTCGAAGCGGCGAGAGTCATTGTCTGCGGGCGAGAGGTCGGCGACGTGACAGGCGACATCGAGGTAGTAATAATAATAACGTTGGTATTTGTTAAGCGCTTACTATGTGCCGAGCACTGTTCTAAGCGCTGGGGGAGACACAGGGGAATCGGGAGGTAGAGTGAGAAGGTTGGCATTAGAGGAGCAAAGTGCGCGGGCTGGGTTGGAGTAGGAGAGAAGCGAGGTGAGGTAGGAAGGGGGCAAGGTGATCGAGGGCTTTAAAGCCGACGGTGAGGAGTTTCTCTTCGATGTGGAGGTGGATGGGCAACCGCTGGAGGTTTTGGAGGAGTGAGGAAACGTGGACCGAACATCTTTGAAGCAAAATGTTCTGAGTAGCAAAGTAATAATAATAATAATGTTAGTATTTGTTAAGCGCTTACTATGTGCGCTGCTCTAAGCGCTGGGGTAGACGCAGGGGAATCGGGTTGTCCCACGTGGGGCTCACCGTCTTCATCCCCATTTGACAGATGAGGTCACTGAGGCCCAAGAGAAGTGAAGTGACTCGCCCACAGTCACACGGCTGCCAAGTGGCAGAGCCGGGATTCGAACCCATGGCCTCTGACTCCAAAGCCCGGGCTCTTTCCACTGAGCCACGCTGCTTCTCCAAGTACAGACTGTACAGACTGGAGAGGGGACAGACAAGAGGCAGGGAGGTCCGTGCGTCTCCCCCGATTAGACCGTGAGCCCGTCAAAGGGCAGGGACCGTCTCTATCTGTTCCCGATTTGTCCATTCCAAGCGCTTAGTACAGTGCTCTGCACATAGTAAGCGCTCAATAAATACTATCGAATGAATATTAATGTGGGAGGAGCAATTTAGATGAGGAGGAAAGGGCAAATTTCAGCCACGTTGTGAAGGTTGAACTGACAGGATTGAGTGATAGATCACGTCGGTCGTTTGAGAGAGAGAAGTCAAGGATAACGCCAAGGTTCCAGGCTTACGCGAAGGATAAGGTGGTGCTGTCTACAGTGACGGGACAAGCACAGGGAGGACAGGGCTCGGATGGAAAGATAAGGAGTTCCGTGTTGGACATGTTAAGTCTGAGGTGTCGACGGGACATCCCAGTAGTCATTCAATAGTATTTATTGAGCGCTTACTATGTGCAGAGCACTGTACTAAGCGCTTGGAATGGACAAATCGGGAACAGAGGCAGTCCCTGCCCTTTGACGGGCTTAGGGTCTAATCGGGGGAGACGGACGGACGAGAACAATACCGATAAATAGAATCAAGAGCAATAAATAGAATCAAGAGCAATAACAATGTTAGTATTTGCTAAGCGCTTACTAGGCGCAGAGCACTGTTCCAAGCGCTGGGGTAGACACAGGGGAATCAGGTTGTCCCGCGTGGGGCTCACCGTCTTCATCCCCATTTTCCAGATGAGGTCACTGAGGCCCAGGGAAGTGAAGTGACTCGCCCACAGTCACCCGGCTGCCAAGTGGCAGAGCCGGGAGTCGAACCCGTGGCCTCTGACTCCCAAGCCCGGGCTCTTTCCACTGAGCCACGTTGCTTCTCAATAAATAGAATCAAGAGCAAGAAACAGGATGAAGGCGTTAGAGATGCCTCGAAGGCAGGAGGGGACGCGAGGCTGCAGAGGGGGAGAGAGATCAGGGCTGGAGCCGGAGATCTGGGAATCCTTCACAGAGAGGTGGTGATTGAAGCCACGGGAGCGGATGAGTTTTCCAAGGTTACACATGGAGAATAAGAGAATAGAAGGGGACTCGGAACTGAACCTCGAGGGACCTACCAATCAACTTACTAACGAACACAATAGAATTAATTGGTAGATACAATCCCTGTCCTCAAGGAGCTCACAGCTTTAGTGATATTTCCTGACGATGTTAAGCGCTTACTCTGGGTCAAGGACTGTTCTAAGCGCTGGGGTAGCTACAGGGTGATCAGGTTGCCCCACTTGGGGCTCAGTCTCAATCTCCATTTTAATAATAATGACGCTTGTATCTGTTAAGCGCTTACCATGCGCGGAGCGCCGTTCTAAGCGCCGGGGGAGATACAGGGGAATCGGGTCGTCCCGCGTGAGGCTCGCGGTTAATCCCCGTTTTACAGACGAGGTAACTGAGGCGCCCAGAAGTGAAGTGACTTGCCCACGGTCACCCAGCTAAGTGGCGGAGCCGGGAGTCGAACCCGTGACCTCTGACGCCGAAGCCCAGGCTCTTTCCACTGAGCCACGCTGCTTCACTTCATTTTACAGATGAGGTAACTGAGGCACAGAGGAGTGAAGTGACTTGCCCAAAGTCACACAGGCGACAAGTGGCGGAGGCGGGATTAGAATTCATGACCTCTGATTCCCAAGTCCGAACTCTTGCCACTAAACCACGCTGCTTTAATGCCCACTTGGCGACTTCGAAGTCAATCAATCAATGGTATTTATTGAGCACTTACTGTGGGCAGAGGACTGTACTAAGCGCTTGGTAGAGACGAGAAGCAGCGTGGCTCAGTGCAAAGAGCCTGGGCTGCGGAGTCAGGGGTCACGGGTTCGACTCCCGGCTCTGCCACTTGTCAGCTGGGTGACCGTGGGCGAGTCATTTAACTTCTCTGTGCCTCAGTGACCTCATCTGCAAAATGGGGATTAACTGCGAGCCTCACGTGGGACGACCCGATTACCCCGTATCTCCCCCGGCGCTTAGAACGGTGCTCCGCGCATAGTAAGCGCTTAACAAATACCAACATTATTAGAGACTGTGAACTCGATATGGGCAGGAAATGTGTCTTACTGTTGTATCATACCCTCCCAAGCGTTTACTACAGTGCTCTCCACAGAGTGAGCACTCAGTAAATACAATCGACTGCCAATAAAACAGAGCCGGGTGACACGTTCCCTGCCCGAGACGAGCTCGCTTCCCTAAGACACAGTGCTTTGAAAGTCTTCCCTTGGTACGGCTTACCTTAGAAGCCCAGGCGCTTAGTACAGCGCACTGCACCCAGTAAGCGCTCATCAAATCCCCGCGAAGGAACGAGCGTCACCTTTCCTCAACAGGAACGGATCCGGATCCGCTCGTTTTCCAACAACCATCGCCCCGAGACCCAAGGACCCGCTCGTCGTCTGAGAAGCGGGACAGACAGGTTCCCCTCGGAGCCGCCGCCGAGCCGGACCCGTGCCCGCCCGCCCCCCGGATCCCCAGATCTCAATCGGCGGCGGCGGCGCCGGCTCCATCCCGAGATCCTCCGGCACACGTGGGCCGGGCCGGGAACTCCGTCAAAATCATCCCGAATTCTTGGATCGGGCCCCCGCCACGGCGCGGCTCGGTCCCGACCGAAATCAGCCAAGGGTCCCCGGACACCGGCGGGGTCACCGGGAACGCCGGACGGGGAGAATCACAGGGCTGAGGCGGAGCGGCGGGGGCCTGGCCGGCCAGCTGGGAGTCGGACCGCCTTGCCGCCTCCCACGACGCTCTGCCCTTCCGTCGTCTCGCTCTCCTTCTGCGCGATCTCGCCGCGGGGAGGGTGCTGCCGCAAGAGAAGGGGTCGCTGCGATCCCGCCGCCGGGAGTAACCCCAACTCCCCGCAGCCGGGAAAGGACTAATAATAATTGTGGCATTCGTTGAGCGCTTACTGTGTGCAGAGCACTAAGCGCTGGGGGAGATACAGGGTCATCAGGTTGCCCCACGTGCGCCTCACGGTTAAATCCCCATTTTCCAGATGAGGGAACTGAGGCCCAGAGAAGTGAAGTGACTCGCCCGCAGTCACACGGCTGACGAGCGCAGAGCCGGGAGTCGAACCCATGACCTCTGACTCCAAAGCCCAGGCTCTTTTCCACTGAGCCACGCCGCTTCCCCGCCAAACACTGTTCCAAGCGCTGGGGTACATACAGGGTAATCGGGTCGGACGCGGTCCACGTCCCTCATGGGGCTCGCGGTCTCGATCCCCGTTTTACGGATGAGGTCACTGAGGCGCAGACTTGCCCCAAGTCACACGAGAGACGTGGTGGGGGCGGCATTAGAACCCGAGTCCTCTGACTTCCAGGCCCTCGACCTTAAGGAGAGCAAGTGGTGGCAAAGACCCCCCCCCCCCCGCGGAACAGTTTGTCGCAGGAAATAATTTGGGATGTGGCCTAGTGGATTGAGCGCGGACCCGGGAGTTAGGAGGATGTGGGTTCTAATCCCGACTCCGCCACCCGTCTGCCGTGTGATCTTGGGCAGGCCGCTTAACTTCTCTGTGCCTCAGTTCCCTCATCTGGAAAATGGAGATTACGGCTGTGAGCCCCCCGCGGGGCTGTGTCCGACTTGATCTGCCTGTATCTACCCCAGTGTTTAGTACAGCGCCGGGCACATAGAAAGTGCTTAATGAATACCATAAAAGAAGAGCGCTTCATCGCCAGGAGTGGTGGTCGAAAAGACACAGCTTGGCCTAGTAGAAGGAGCACGGTCGGGGAGTCAGAGACCCTGGGTTCTAATTCTGGTTCTGCCACTTGTCTGCTGGGGGACCTTGGGCAAGACATTTAACTTCTCCGGGCCTCAGTTATCTGTAAAATGGAGCTTGAGATTTCAAGACCCATGTGGGACAGGAAGAGGGTCCAACCTGATCCTCTTCTATCTACTCCAGTGTTCAGTACAGTGTCCGGCATATCAGTAAGCGCTTAACAAATACCATTCCGATAGAGACAGAGATTCAGACACAAGTGTCTGAAAGCAGCATCCCGGGCTACGAATTCTGGTGTCTTTATTATCGCCATCAAGGTCACAGGTTCTCATCCCAGTTCCGCCACTTGTCTGCTCTGTGGCCTTGGGCAAGTCACTTCACTCCTCCGGACCTCAGTTCCCTCATCTGGAAAATGGGGATTGAGACTGTGGGTCGGGGTCTGCGTCCAACCCAATTTGCTTGTATCCACCCCGGGGCTTGGTACAGTGCCTGAAGCTTGGTAAGCGTTTTAACAAATACCACAATTATTATTATTATCGGTACTATTGTGGAGCTGCTTCTCCAGAGCAGCGGCGTGGCTCACTGGAAACAGCACGGGCTTTGGAGTCAGAGGTCATGGGTTCGAACCCCGGCTCCGCCACTTGTCAGCTGTGTGACCGTGGGCAAGTCACTTCGCCTCTCTGGGCCTCAGTTCCCTCATCTGCGAAATGGGGATTAAGACTGTGAGGACCCACGTGGGACAACCTGATTCCCCTGTGTCTACCCCAGCACTTACGACAGTGCTCGGCACATAGTAGGCGCTTAACAAATCCCAACATTATTATTACTTAAAGTTGTACAGCTTCAAACACCTTTCCGGGCTCCACAGAGAAGTTACTATCCCCGAGATCTCCTATTTTATCAGTAATTATAAGATGATCAGGGCCACTGCCAGGCAGTATCAAGGCCCCATAAAATAGAAACCGGGAAGCCCCCTCACTTCACTTCCCCCCCCAGTTCCCTACTGGTTCCCTGGCAAAGTTACAATCATGAATCTACACGCCTCTGTCTGAATCCTCCAGGGTTCCGAATGACAGAATTTTCTCCAACTCCTCCAATTTTTCAAAATCGCCGGGGGAAACGTCACAGCTATCCACCCTTTCTTTCGCTTAAACCACTGACTGCATTTTTTCTTCTCCGATATGCCACGTTTAGCAAACCATTTATAATTTCTGCAACAAAGACAGAAAGCTCTGAGGAGTTTTCAAATTCAGTTGATCTTAGTTGCAAACTTTGGGTGCTCTGATAACTTGGGCTGTTAGGTAATGATAATAATGATGGTATCTGTTAAGCGCGTTCTAGGTGCCAAGCACCGTTCTAAGCGCTGGGGAATATACAGGGCAATCAGGTTGTCCCACGTAGGGCTCACAGTCTTCATCCCCATTTTCCAGAGGAGGGAACTGAGGCCCAGAGAAGTCACGTGACTTGCCCAAGGTCACAGAGCTGACAAGCGGAGGAGCCGGGATTCGAACCCGTGACCTCTGACTCCCAAGCCCGGGCTCTTTCCACTGAGCCACGCTGCAAGCACCTCAATTTCAAAATCACTATATTCTTAGATTTATGAGCCCCTAGAGGGACAGGTTCTAATTCCTACCTGTATACTCTTTTCCAGCGCTTGCTCTCCACACTGTAGGAGCTGAATAAATATCAGTATATTACACTCACTGTTCCACTTTTCATTTCCCTCATTTAGTACGTGCAGACGGCTACGGCTCAGATTCTGATTGTAAGCTCTGTGTGGGTAGGGGACGTGTCTACCAACTCTGTCGTGTTGTACTCTCCCCAGGGCTTGGTACGGTGCTCTGCACCCAGAAAGTGCTCAGTTCTAACAATAATCTTGGTATTTGTTAAGCGCTTACTATGTGCAGAGCACCATTCTAAGCGCTGGGGTAGGTAAAGGGTAATCAGGTTGTCCCACGGGAGGCTCACAGTTAACCCCCATTTTCCAGATGAGGGAACTGAGGCCCAGAGAAGTGAAGTGACTCGCCCACAGTCCCAGAGCCGACAAGTGGCGGAGCCGGGATTCGAACCCATGACCTCTGACTCCCAGGCCCGGGCTCCTGCCGCTGAGCCACGCTGTTACCGCCACTGATTGACTGGTGGTTGATCCTAATCCTCAGGATCGTTTTACCAGACCTCTAGACCGTAAGCTCGTCGTGGGCAGGGAAGCCGTCTACCAACTCCGTTACACTGGACTCTCCCGAGCGCTTAGTACAGCGCTCTGCACACAACAGGCACCTAACAAATGCCACTGATTGGTCTAAACCAAAGACCTCTCTCCAGAACAATAAAGTGGAAGAGGATCGATCGATAAATCGGGTTTCTTGAGCATTTACAGGGTTCAGAGCACCGTACTGAGCGCTTGAGAGAGGACAACACAAGGGAGGCGAGAGACACATTCCCTGCCCACGGTGAGCTAGAAGGGGAGACCGACATCAGCAAATAATTTACAGATGGGCACGTGAGGGCTGTGGGGCCGAGAGCGGGGTGAATACTACATGCCTAAAGGGAGGAGTCGGGGGAAAGAGGGCTTAATTGGGGAAGACCCCTTGGAGGAAATAATAATATCTGTTAAGCGCTTACTATGTTGGTATTTGTTAAGCGCTTACTAGGTGCCGAGCACTGTTCTAAGCACTGGGGTAGACATAGGGGAATCAGGTCGTCCCAGGTGGGGCTCACGGTCTTAATCCCCATTTTACAGATGAGGGAACTGAGGCCCAGAGAAGTGAAGTGACTCGCCCACAGTCACACAGCTGACAAGTGGCCGAGCCGGGATTCGGACTCATGACCTCTGACTCCCAAGCCCGTGCTCTTTCCACTGAGCCACGCTGCTTCTCTGTGTGCCAAGCACTGTTCTAAGCACTGGGGTAGATACAAGGTGATCGGGTTGTCCCACGTGGGGCTCACAGATTTAATCCCCATTTTACAGATGAGGGAACTGAGGCAAAGAGAAGTTAAATGGCTTGTCCGAGGTCACGCAGCAGACAAGGGGCGCAGCCGGGATTAGAACCCACGTCCTCTGACTCCCAAGCCCGTGTTCTTGCCACTAAGCCACGCCGCTTCCTACGACGTGAGCTTAATAAGGCTCAATAAGATCTGAGCAAGCCGGGACTAGAGGCGCGAAGAGGTCGTGGGTTCTAATCCTAGTTCTGCCACGTCTGCTGTGTGAGCTTGGGCAAATCGCTTCACTTCTCTGAGCCTCCGTTGAGTCTGGGTGTTCCTCGTGGGACAGGGACCGTGTCTGACCTGTCAGTCTGTATCTAGCCCGATGCTTAGTACAGTGCTTGGCAAATACTAAGCACTTAACACACAAAGCAGCCTGGCCTAGTGGATAAAGCCCAGGCCCGGACGTCAGGACCTGGGTTCTAATCCCGGATCCGCCACTTGACTGCTGTGTGACTCTGGGCAAGTCGCTTCACTTCTCGGGGCCTCAATTACTGCATCTGTAAAATGGGAATCAATGCTGTGAGCCCCACGTGAGCCATGGACTGTGTCCAACCTGATTAGCTTGCATCTCCCCCGGCGCTTAAAACATTGCTTGGCACATAGTAAGCGCTTCGCAAATACCATCACTATTACACAACTGTGGAGCAGTATGGGATGGGAGTTGAGATCTGAGCGCCCTTTTTGTTTTGAATAGTATTTGCTAAGCACTTACTACTTGCCAGGCGCTGTACAAGCAGCAGCGTGGCTCAGTGGAAAGAGCCCGGGCTTGGGAGTCCGAGGACATGGGTTCGAATCCCGGCTCCGCCACTTGTCAGCTGTGTGACTGCGGGCGAGTCACTTCACTTCTCTGGGCCTCAGTTCCCTCATCTGTCAAATGGGGACGAAGACCGTGAGCCTCACGTGGGACAACCTGATTCCCCTGGATCTACCCCAGTGCTTAGAACGGTGCCCTGCACATAGTAAGCGCTTAACAAATACCAACATTATGATTACAAAGCACTAGGACTGAGCTGATGGGGGTTGGATACAGTCCCTGTCCCATATGGGGCTCACAATCTTAATCCCCATTTTTTAGATGAGGGAACCGAGGCCTTCTAATAATAATAATGTCGGTATTTGTTAAAGCGCTTACTATGTGCCGAGCACTGTTCTAAGCGCTGGGGGAGGTACGGGGGAATCAGATTGTCCCACGTGGGGCTCACGCACTTTTAATCCCCATTTTCCAGATGAGGGAACTGAGGCCCAGAGAAGAGTAGTGACTCGCCCACAGTCACACGGCTGACAAGCGGCAGAGCCGGGAGTCGAACTCGTGACCTCTGACTCTGAAGCCCAGGCTCTTTCCACTGAGCCACGCTGCTTCCCTTCTAGACTGGAAGCTCACTGTGGGCAAGGAATGCCACTCTCTATTGTTGCACTGTACTTTCCCAAGCGCTTAATACAGTGCTCGGCACGCAGTAAGCGCCCAATACATACGACTGCATGGATGAACTTGCCCGAGGTCAAGCTGCAGACGAGGGGCGGGGCTGGGATTAACACCCAGGTCCCTCGGGCTCTGGCCACACATGCTGCTCTGATGCTTCTACTTTAGCCGGAAGAGAAAGGTGAGTGCTCACCTGTCATATACCAAGCGGGTGCTCTGCACATAGTAAGCGCTCAATAAATACGACTGAATGGAGAACAAACTTTTACCTCAGAGGAACCCGAGATGACCCTGTGAGAGAAACGGGTCCGGCGAGGCCACGCAGTGACTTCGCATTCCCCTAATTCGTGCTCGATCCAATTTTGCAGCGGGGCCGTGGCGGGCGGAAAAAACGGGGTTCCGGATGAGGCCGCGGCCCTTTTATTTCGGATCTCCTCCGGATTGAACGGGGTGTGCCGTTCCCAGACACGCGTAGAGAGCGACCTGATTTAAATTAGGGATTCGCGCCGCCCTCCCCCCTCACGCGTTCAAACCCAGCAGCTTCTTTACTGATTCTTTGTACAGCAAGAGGTTGTGGTCCGATTCCCCTTCGTTCTTGAGAGCGGCAACCGCCCGTCCGTAACCCCCGACTTCCTCGGAAGCGAGCAGCTCTTCCCGAGTTACGCCGGCCCTTTCCTCTGAGGCTCTGATCTGAAGGAGGGTGTCCAGGATGTTTTTCTCCGAACGGCTGTTTTCCCAGATGTACTCTTCCCTGTCGGCCTCGGTCTTCTCTTTTTCCCACGCCTCCGTTTTCTGGAAGAAAGCGCGCGTGACTGAATTTTTGAACCAAGGCAGTAAAAGAACCAGTTGTTTCGAGAGTTAGAGCTGTATTTTCTAGTACCGGGACCGCAGGGAAATCACGGATGACGGCTCTACGATCGCAAGCGGTCGACCAGGAGGGTGACGATCTTAATGAGCGGCCGCGTGGCCTAGTGGATCGAGCCCGGGCCTGGGAGTCGGAGGACCTGGATTCGAATCCCGGCTCCTCCACTTGCCCGCTGGGTGACCTCGGGCAGCGTGGCTCAGTGGGACGAGCCCAGGCTTGGGAGTCAGAGGTCTCAGGTTCGAATCCCGGCTCTGCCGCTTGCCAGCTGTGTGACTGTGGGCGAGGCACTTCACTTCTCTGGGCCTCAGTTCCCTCATCTGGAAAATGGGGATGAAGACTGTGAGCCTCACGTGGGACCACCCGATTACCCTGCATATACCCCGGCACTTAGAAGTGCCGGCACAAAGTAAGTGCTTAACAAATACCAACATTATTATTATTACTTCTCTATACCTCAGTTCCCTCATCTGCAAAATGGGGATTCAATCCCTCTTCTCCCTCCTAGACTATAAGCCTCACGCAGGACCCGATTATCTCGTATCTATCCCGGTGCTTAGTACGGTGCTTGTCACATAGTAAGTGCTTAACAAACACCATCATTATTAAACGACATAGTTAAGTGCTTAGGAGAAGCAGCACGGCGTAGCGGATAGAGCCCGGGCCCGGGAGTCAGAAGGTCAGAGTTTCTAATTCCAGCTCCGCGACTTGTCTGCTGTGTGACCTGGGTCAAGTCACTTCACTTCTCTGGGCCTCAGTTACCTCATCTGGAAAATGGGGATTAAGACTGTGAGCCCCACGTGGGACGACCCGACTCCCATATATCCATCCCAGGGCTTAGAACGGTGCTCGGCACATAGTAAGAGCTTAATAAATACCATCATTATTATTAACAACAAATTCCGCAATTAATTATTATTATTATTAATACACCAAGGGCAGAATATGGAATATTAATCAATCGGTGGTATTTATTGAGCTCTTACAGTGCGCACTGTATTAAGCACTTGGGCTATTTCTGAACAAGAAGCACTGCTGCTGATGCTGGGCACCTAAACGACAAACTGAATATTTTTGGGCCTTACACATCGCAATGAAATCGAAACACAAAATGGTGAGAGAAAATGTGCCACATCTACATTAAAGAGACATCATTGACAGATTAAATCTGAAGCAACGGGAGACATAAAAAAATCTTACGCTCCCCCACAATTCACCTCTCTACACGCTAATTACGGATCATAATAATATATTTAGGAGAATCCTTAGTGGATCTGTTCATCTTTGGAAAGGCAAAGAGAAATGAGGGCCAAGCTCTGGGGCCTGTACAGAGAGCAGCTCGTCATTTCAAGAAGCAGCATAGCGTAGTGGACGGAATACAGCCCTGGGAGTCAGGAGGTCATGGGTTCTAACGCCGACTCCACCGCTTGTCCGCTGTGTGACCTTGGGCGAGTCACTTCAATTCTCTGGGCCTCAGTTATCTTCTCTGGAAAATGGAGATTGAGACTGGGAGCCCTAGGTGGGACAGTAACTGTGTCCAATCCAATTTGTTTGTATCCACCCCAGCATTTAGCACAGTGACCGGTACACAGTAAGCACTCAATAAATATCATAATCATTATTATTATTATTTCAGTGCTTTGCATATAGTAACAAATGCCATCACTGTTCTCGTCCGTCCGTCTCCCCCGATCAGACCGTGAGCCCGTCAAACGGCAGGGACCGTCTCTATCCGTTGCCGACTTGTTCATCCCAAGCGCTTAGTACAGTGCTCTGCACATAGTAAGCGCTCAATGAATACTATTGAATGAATGAATGAATATTTCAGCCCAGGGACCCCTTACGCCTCTCCGTGGGCGTCTGGGGGCCACCAATCAGTCTGACCCAATCGGGTCAGAAGGACCTGGGTTCTAATCCTGATTCCCCCGCATGTCTGCCATGTGACCTTGGGCAAGCCACTTCACTTCACTGTACCTCAGTTACCTCATCTGTAAAATGGAGATTAGGACTGTGAACCCTAGCACTGAGAATACAGCACTTAGAACACATATTAAGTCTTTGACGTCAAGGAAAATTCAAAAGAACTCTTTAGTTATAGAGGCTGATACAGCCAATGGGAAACTGCAGCTAAATTTACACTCCATATACGAGTAAAGTTATACACTTTCCTCCTATAGAGTTCTCTGTACTCAGCACGGTGCTCTGCACACAGTAAGCGTTCAGTAAATACTACTGATCGACTGATTCTTGAAGGTTGGGCAGAAGGTTCTCCTCTCTCCGGGATGGTTTGAGGGGGATTCTGTCTTACAAACGGACTCACGAAGGGCCAGCTTTAAGAATCTTCACCAAGATTCTTCACCAAGAAAACTCGATTTGTGCCCCAATCCCTACCACTGAAGGCAGCAAATATTCTTTTGGGAGTCCTCTTTGTTTTAACCAAGAATCAAGTCCATTTCCCCCAAAATACTGCTTCCTGGGAACCAACGCATTAATACCCATGGCTAAAGATGACAAACTTTGCATTTATGGCCACCTGCCATTATCAGCGGAGAGGGAAAGTTCTTGGCACATAGAAATAGCTTAAATACTACAATTATTATCCTGGGAATCATAATCAGCTGTTAAATTATCAACCACAAGTAACTTAATAATAATAATGATAATGTTGGTATTTGTTACCCAAGATTCATATAACTTACCCAAGATTCATGGTACAGAACTGTCAGTAGATACACTGCATAGTCATAATTCTGCCTCCTCAGAGGGCACCTTGAAAGAAAAAAAAAAGGAAATAGAGATTCTAAAATGACTTTACAAACATACTGCACCCAGGAAAATATACTGAATAACTTTGAGATTCTCTCAACTTTCATTCTGCACTTCAACTCAATCTTCAGACTAGAAACCTTGACCTAGAACTGATCTGGTGATTGAAAACGCTTACTGTAGCTGCTTCTACCATCAAGGATACTACTCAGGCCTGGTGATTGCTTTAAGTTTGGATTATTAAGTCTGTTTCCCAAATGAAGCCAAGTCATTCATTACTTGAGTGATATCGCTGTCCGTCATGACTTGAGCAACTCTTTGACACCAGTGCCACAGAAGAGTAGCCTAGAGAAAAAGCATGGGCCTGGGATGGGCCATTAGAACAAGCTGTCATTTGTGAAGGTATTTAATCCAGTGTCATTGGATACTGTTAGATCCCTGGATAGTTTAAATTACTTCTATTCAGAAAAGAAAAGCTAAAATGACCGACAATCTCGTCCTTCGGCTGTCGATTAAATTACCGTTACTCAACGTTCATCGAGGAAATTTACAATTGCTCTATCGGAAGCTGATCCTGCCAACAAAATCATGATCATCTGAAGACGTGTCATGTAAAAATACTGTTAAGCCAAATTTTTATTGCCTACCAAGCCCACCTTTGGCAAATTTTTCAAAGAAGGCCCTATTCCCCCTCCACTCCTTCTCCCTTTCTCCCACTGCTGCATTTTTAAGCCAAACCATGCTCACTGCTGCGATGCGAAAGTCTGGTTTTGTTTCAAGATCATTAAACACCGTTGCGGTACAATACCTGTCTGTTGTGATGGTAAGTGTATCTGTATTCTTGCAGTAGCGCTCTCCTACAAGTTTAATAAGCTTCTTCTTTGCATGATCATCCAAGTGCAGTTTGGAAAGTTTTACCTACAAAGTCCAAGAAGAAGCTTCCTTCAGCAAATACTTTCCTTCCAACAGAGAGCGGCCCATTCGGCTGGGACCATCAAACTCCGTTCTACATGGAATGAATAAAGAATCCTATTCATGGCCAAGAGTCGCTTATTCTCTAGAGGTGCACACCGTAGTCTGAGACACATCTGCTCCGACATCTGGTCTTTAAGGTCTTCTGCGTCTCCTGATACGATCCACAGATCGCAAAAGGATGAGGGTGGAGAAGATGGAGGACGAGGGGGTGGAAAAATCTCGGAATCGGGGTTACCCCCGCCCCAGTGTGACGCAGTTCGAAAAGGTTCACCGGCAGGAAATTTTGAAAGCGAAAAGGGCGGTGGCAAAATACCCCATTTTCCAATTAAAACTCAGTGAATCACGTGACTGATATCCAGCTCATTTGACAACTGGCAAACTGGCAAATACAGGAAAATTGAAGGAGGCAGGCAGACTTTTCTAGCAACAACTATGACCTACACGTCAAATTTGCATCCCATATACATAAAAGCAGCTTAATCTAGTGGGAAGATTAAAGGACTGGGGGTCGGAGGACCTGGTTTCTAATCCCAGCTCCGTCGCTTATCTGCCATGTGACCTTGGGCAAGTTGCTTTCACCTCTCTACGCCTCAGTTACCTCATCTGGAAAATGGGGATTAAGACTGCGAGCCCCACGTGGGACAACCTTATTCCCCCCCCCAGCGCTTAGGACAGCGCTTGGCACATAGTAAGCGCTTCACAAATGCCATCATTATCGTTATTACGAGCAAATCGGGTTGGACACTGTCCCTGTCCCACGTGGGGTTCACAGTCTCAATCTTCATTTTGCAGATGAGGGAACTGAGGTACAGAGAAGCGAAGGGACTTGCCAAAGGTCACAGAGCAGATATGTGGCCGGGTCGGGATTAGAACTCAGGTCCTCTGACTCCCAGGCCCCACTGGGAGGGGATAAAGCAGAGCCCCACTGATTCGTGAGACGGCTCTAGGCTGCCAATCCACTGGCAGGGGCAGCCGCATTTCCGCCCACGTTGGCTCTGCCCCTGTTCGCCGGAAGCTCATTGTGGGCAGGGAACGTCCCTCTTGTGTTGTTCGATTTTCCTCTCCCAAGCGCTTAAGCAGCACGGCGTAGTGGACGGAACACGGGCCTGGGAGTGGGAAGCTCCGCCACTTGTCTGCTGTGAGACCTTGGACAAGTCACTTCACTTCTCCGGGCCTCAGTTACCTCATCTGGGAGTCCCATGAGGGAGAGTGAGCCCGTTGCTAGGTGGGGATTGTTTCTATTTGTTGCCAAATTGTATTTTCCAAGTGCTTAGTACACAGTAAGAGCTCAATAAATACGACTGAATGAATGGATGACAGGGACTGTGTCCAACCCGATTAGCTTGTATCCATTCCAGCGCTTAGTACGCTTAGCGCTTAGTGAGAAGCGGCGTGGCTCAGTGGAAAGAGCCTGGGCTTCGGAGTCAGAGGTCATGAGTTCGACTCCCGGCTCTGCCACCTGTCAGCTGTGTGACTGTGGGCGAGTCACTTGACTTCTCTGTGCCTCAGTTCCCTCATCTGTAAAATAGGGATTAAAAGTGTGTGAGCCCCACGCGGGACAACCTGTTTACCCTGTATCTCCCCCCAGCGCTTAGAACAGTGCTCGGCACCTCGTAAGCGCTTATTACCAACATCATTCTTATTACGGTGCCTGGCACAAAGTAAGCACTTAAATACCACAATTACTATTATTATTATTTTACAAAGCAGATTGGACCTGGTCAATCCTTCCCAAAGCTCAGTCCGAGGGAGAGGGAGAACACTTAATACAGTCCACTGCACACAGTAAACACCCCTTGAAGGCAGGTACCTTGTGGACCAGCCCCAGTCCGCTCACCTACGTGCTGAGTACAGTGCTCTGCCCACGATAAGCGCTCACTAAACTGATTTTCCTCTCCATATTAATACTAGGGAAAAAAAAAAATTCGCTAGTCTCTCCTTCGAAGTTGACGAGAAGAAATGCTTCCACTGCGTTTTGCACAATTTATTTTAATTCAGATTTACGCTCATGTAACAGAAATGCCATGAGGAAAACGACCGAATGATATACGGTGATTTCCCTGCTCCGCGTTTTAATATAATCATGTTGGTATTTGTTAAGCGCTTACTATGTGCAGGGCAGCCCTGTTCTAAGCGCTGGGGTAGACACAGGGGAATCAGGTCGCCCCACGTGGGGCTCACGGTCTTCATCCCCATTTTCCAGATGAGCGAACTGAGGCCCAGAGAAGTCAAGTGACTCGCCCACAGTCGCACCGCTGACAAGTGGCAGAGCTGGGATTCGAACTCATGACCTCTGACTCCAAAGCCCGGGCTCTTTCCACAGATTTTAGGGCTTGGAAGTGGTCACAACTGTAGCCCGAGAGCTGGACAGCTAGTCCGCTGTGGCTTCGCCCTCCGGCTGAGTCACAGAGATTGTGTTAGGAAAAGGAGAGGAGGCTTTTTTTGTTTCGGTTTGCTTGTTTTTTAATGGCATCTGTTAGGCGTTTATTAGGTGCCAGGAACTAAACTAAGCTCTATGTGCCAGGAACTAAACGAAGTGCTGGGGTGGATCCGAGGTTCGGCGAATCATATTTATTGAGCGCTAATTGTGTGCAAAGAGGTTGTCATTCATTCATTCAATCGTATTTATTGAGCACTTACTGTGCAGAGCACTGTACTAACCGCTTGGAAAGTACAGTTCGGCAACAGAGAGAGACAATCCCTACCCAACAACAGGCTCACTGTCTAGAAGGGGGAGGCGGACGACAAAACAAAACAAGTAGACAGGAGTCGACAGCGTCAATATAAATAGAATTATAGATATACACGCATCATTCATAAAATAAATAGCATAATAAAGTAATAAATATGCACATAAATACACAAGTGCTGTGAGGTGGGAAGAGGGGTAGAGCAGAGGGAAGGAGTCGGGGTGATGGGGAGAGGAGGAGCATTCATTCAATCATTCAATAGTATTTACTGAGCGCTTACTGTGGGCAGAGCACTGTACTAAGCGCTTGGGAAAGTACAATTCGGCAACAGAGAGAGACGATCCCCGCCCAACAACGGGCTCAGGGTCTAAAAGGGGGAGACAGACATCGAAACAAGTAGACGGGAGCAGAGGAAAAGGGAGGCTCAGTCTGGGAAGGCCTCGTGGAGGAGGTGAGCTCTCAACAAGGCTTTGAAGGCAGGGGGAGGTGTGCTAGTTGGACACAGTCCCTGCCCCGCAGGATACTCACGGTCTTAATCCCCATTTTAGAGGTGAGGGAACTGAGGCAGAGAGAGAAGTGAAGTCACTTGCCCAAGGTCACAGAACAGACAAGCGAAGGAGCTGGGATCAGAACCCGGGTCCTTCCGACTCCCAGGCCCGGGCTCTATCTACTAGGCCAGGTTTCGGGTCAGAGAGGAGTAAAATGGGAATTCAGCACCTGTTCTTCCTCCCGAGGCGCCTGCGAGCCCCACGGGGAAAGAGGGAGTGCGTCCGACTGTCAGTACGTAACACCGGTAGGGTTCCCCTCGACATCGCTGCGTAATTTCACTTTAATCCGCACTGCCTGCGATGTGGATTCTAGTCAGTCGATCCTATTTCTCGAGCGCTTACTGCGTGCAGAGCACTGTATAAGCGCGCAGGAGAGCACGATATGACAGTACGAGACAAATTCCCCGCCCAAGGCGAGGTTACGGTCTAGGTTTCGGACCGACTGAAATGAGCACGGTAGACGGGCTCTCTGGGTCTCCCCCAGATTTCTCTCTCACCTTCAGGGTGACGACTCTGGCTTTTGGGTTCCGGAGAGACGGCCCCGCTGAAACATAGTCGGCCGTCTCGATCTCGACCGGAAAGTGCTCCTCGCATTTTTCATCGGTGTCGAGGGCGGCTGGCCACTCGGTGCAGAAATCTGGAAAGAAAAATCGAAAGAACAAAAGCACGGAGGCTTCCGAAGCAGCGAGGCTCACTGGAAAGAGGCCGGGCTTGGGAGTCAGAGGTCATGGGTTCGAATCGCGGCTCCGCCGCTTGTCAGCTGTGTGACCGGGAGCGAGTCACTTCGCTTCTCCCTGCCCCAGTTACCTCATCGGAAAAATGGGGATGAAGACCGTGAGCCTCACGTGGGACAACCTGATTCCCCTGCATCTCCCCCAGCGCTTAGAACAGTGCTCGGCACGTAGTAAGCGGTTAACAGATACCAACATTATTATTCTGAGCCCAAAGACCTCACCCACGAGCAGGTCTGGAGTTCAGCATCCAGGGAAGTCAGGAGACTCCCAGGATTTCAGTCCTACTGGGCTATGGAAGGGTTCGTCGGTCGGTCAGTCAAATTTATTGAGCACTTACCGTGTGCAGGGTCTGCCAAACTAACTCTCTTCCCCCCTTCAAAGCCCTACCGAGAGCTCACCTCCTCCAGGAGGCCTTCCCAGACTGAGCCCCCCCTTTCCCTCTGCTCCTCCTCCCCTCCCCATCACCCCAAGTCCCTCCCTCTGCTCTACCCCCTTCTCCCCAAAGCACTTGTATATATTTGTACATATTTATTGCTCTCTTTAATGCTTTTATCTATGGTTCTATTTATCTATTTTGATGGTACTGATGCCTGTCTACTTGTTTTGTTTTGTTGTCCGTCTCCCTCATTTAGACTGTGAGCCCAGTGTGGGGCAGGGATTGTCTCTGTTGCCCAATTGTACTTTCCAAGCGCTCGGTACTGTGTTCTGCACACAGTAAGTGCTCTATAAATACGACTGAATGAATGAATGCACGAATAAAAGACCAGGAAAGTTTATCTCGGCACTTGGGAGAAGATACCAGAATGACACAGGGTCAGTGTCTTCGTATGGGATGCTGTTACCGTGGTGAAATCGCATTTTTCCCCACAGAGAATTTTCCAAGGACAATTGCTGTCAATGATAGTCTAATCCAAGAGGGTATAACCAGATTATGCAGCAAACCAAGTGCACCAAGAGACGCCTACACGAACTAAGTTATAAGTTGAATCAAATTCAAAATCTATATACCCATCAGCACTACTCCGGGCAATTAAAGGGTTTTCATTAGAAAACACTTGAAAGGCATTCGTGAATCAGTGCAACTTAATACAAGTTCCCCCAGCTTCAAAGGTGGAGCAGGGAAGTGAATGTAAAGGATAATTTACACGCGAGAAGCAGCGTGGTTCAGTGGAAAGAGCCCGGGCTTAGGAGTCAGAGGTCATGGGTTCTAATCCCGGCTCCGCCACCTGTCAGCTGTGTGACTCTGGGCAAGTCACTTGACTCCTCGGTGCCTCAGTTCCCTCATCTGTAAAATGGGGGTTAAGACTGTGAGCCTCACGTAGGACCACCTGTTTACCCTGTATCTACCCCAGCGCTTAGAACAGTGCTTGCACATAGTAAGCGCTTAACAAATACCAACATTATTATAATTAGTCACAGATCTACGACTGAGATCGGGTCTTCTGACTCCCAGGATCACCTTCCTCACCATGATGTTTACTGAGCGCTTACTGTGTGCCGAGCACTGCTAAGCACTTGAGAGAGCAGAATACAACGAAGTTGGCTGACACAGCGAGCTGACAGTCTAGAAGGGGAGACATACACGGATGCAAACAATTTATGATACCCAATTTATAGATCTGGGGGATGAGAAAATTAAATTAAATTGGACTCTGGCCTAATGCTCTTATTGAGCGATTGATTGGTTAGAGGAATAAGGACAAAAATCAAGATTGCCATTTCTTCGACTTTTCTTGCCCTTCCTTCTAAAGTCCCAGGATTTAACAAAAGGATTGTTTTGTAAAACAACAGAAGGGCAGAGGGAACTCTGTGACGAGGGCTCAATATAAAAACATACCACAGTCACGGTCAAAGTTAACGGTCTAAGGAAGCAAGCACTCACCTTTAAGAACTTCGCAATGCTTTTTAATTGCAACCGGAGTCAAATGCAAAAAATTGGGGACCTGAAATACATATTTGAAGACTTAGGTTGGTGGACTGAAAAACTGTAGAGGAACCAGCAACAGAGGAAAAGGCACATGAACTGGAAATTAAAACAGCGTTGACTTAGGCGTAGTCGGCTGGAGCCATTACCTTAAATTGCCAGCAAATAAAATCAAAATTCATTCAATCGGATTTACTGAGCACTTACTGTGTGCAGAGCACTGTATTAAGCACTTAGAAAGTACAATTCTGCAAACAGAGAGAGACAATCCATTCCTACCCAACAACGGGCTCACAGTCTAGAATGGATTTAGCCACCTCAGTGATGCTGATTCTCTCTCTAATGATGATAATTATGGTATTTGTTAAGTGCTTACTATGTGCCAGGCAACGTACTGAGCAATGGACTACGTGTGGGAAAATCAGGCAGGCCGAAAAACTGCATTAGCTCTTCTTGACTACACGATTAGACAATCTGCAGCTTCCAACAATGTCTAGCACATAGTAGCAGTTTACAGTGCATTATCCAAGTTCAACATGCAGTCAGATGTGTTATAAACAAACAGAATAAAGACAGTCTCCTAAAAGATATGCTAATTAATAAAGCTAATGAAGCTTATGGTACCGCATTTACTGAATATCCAAGCATAGGTTATGCTCTTTAATCATTTTTTTATTATTACTGTATTTGCTAAGCACTTACCACCTCATCTAACATCACTAACCTAACTATAACATCTAATACCACTAACATCAACCACTGTTCTAAGCAGTGGTTGGAGAAGCAGCGTGGATTAGCGGAAAGAGCCCGGGCTTGGGTGTTAGAGGTCATGGGTTTGAATCCTGGTTCCACCACTTGCCAGCTGTGTGACTTCGGGCAAGTCACTTCACTTCTCTGTGCCTCGGTTACCTCATCTGCAAAACGGGGATTAAGACTGTGAGCCCCATGCGGGGCAACCTGATTACCTTCTATCTACCTCAGCGCTTAGGATAGTATTTGGCACATAGTGAGCGCTTAATAAACACAATCATGATTATTATTAAGCACCGGGATAGATACAAGTTAATCAGGTCACACACAGTCCCTGTCCCATATGGGGCTCACAGTCTAAAAAGGAAAGAGGCACTGAATTCCCATTTTTAAAATCCCCATTTTACAGATGAGGTAACTCGAGGCAGAGAGGAAATGAAGTGACTTACCCAAGGTCACACAGCAGACACGTGGCATTACCACCTCGGTCCTCGCCCAGATCTGTGGTCTTTCCACTAGGCCACCCAGCTTCTCAAGGTACGTTCTGCTCCCTGGAGAGGTATAAAAGTGAGAGTCACGATTCCCGGGACCGCTCTGGAACTCTTCTTGTTCCCGGGAAACCCCCTGGACTCATAAGGCTAGCTACCGTCTCGCCGACAGATCCACAACTTCCGTTCCGAGTTCTTTCCGAACTTTCACAGGGGATGCTTTCGGACCCAGCGATTCGTCAAGTTCATCGGTTAAGTCTACAACACCCTTTGTGGAAACCACGCTTCGATCCAAGGGCTTCTTAACTGGCTTCCTGCCTCTGACATATTCAGAGCAAGCAGTGCGGCCTAACGGAAAGAGCCCGGGCCTGGGGGTCGGAGGACCCGCGTTCTAATCCCGGCTCTGCCGCCTGTCTGCTGGGTGACCTCGGGCAACTGACTACGCTTCTCTGGGCCTCAGTGGCCTCATCTGTAAGATGGGGATCAAATACCTAGTCTCTCACCCGAGATGAAGAATGGGCCCGATTAAATGATCTACCCCCGGCTATGATTACATAATTATACGGTTATAATTTCTTCATCTCGAAACCCCGGAAATACCCGACCACTGTGCATCCAAATGAGACTCACACATGACGTCTATCGAACTGTGAACTGTTTGGAGGTAGCATTTAATCCTCTCCGGGGGCACCTGGCGAGTCTCCGGGACTCTACCAGTCTCAACTATGGGAGAGACAGTCGAGCGGAGGCCCGTCCGTTCCATTCCTAGCTCGGCCGGTGGCTAGCGAGGGGCGGGCCGTCGGCTACGAGTCAAAACTCCCCCGTGCTGGGCGGCGGCGGCCCGGGAGAGAGTCGAGGGCGGAGACTCGAGTCGACCGCGCGGAAGGAGGTGACGGTCAACCGCTTCCAGATTTTTACCAAGAAATCTCTGTGGATCCACTCCCAGAACGATGGCAGATGGAAGCTGGGACGTTCTGGGAGAGATGCATCCATGGTGTCGCTATGGGTCGGAGACAACTCGACGGCATAAGACACATTTAATCAGTTTGTTTAAAAATCTACTTTTTTGGTTTCTATCCTCTCATGACAACATTTCTACCGTAACTCTTTTTTTTTTTTTTAAACCTATTACTCTCAGGAAGGTAGCTGGCACGAGGTAAACGTGGGACTACTAATTTGGGAAGCAGCGTGGCTCAGTGGAAAGAGCCTGGGCTTGGGAGTCAGAGGTCATGGGTTCGACTCCCGGCTCTGCCACTCGTCGGCTGGGTGACCGTGGGCAAGTCACTTCACTTCTCTGTGCCTCAGTGACCTCATCTGTAAAATGGGGATTAACCGAGAGCCTCACGTGGGACGACCTGATTACCCCGTATCTCCCCCAGCGCTTAGAACAGCGCTCTGCACATAGTAAGCGCTTAACAAATACCAACATTATTATTATTAAACGCCCGACGAGTCCCACAAGGGTCATTATTCTCACCCGCCTGCCACATAAAATAATTTGCTACAGAATCTCTCTGTCATCCTCCCCGATAAAACTTCTCTGAAGGATTCACTGGGCCTTTACGCGATCTCCGCTTGATTCCTGAATGCACCTTTGAGCTCTGAACTGCCAAGAGGCCGTTCTGAATCCTTGGTTGGGTTCCCACCCTGGACACATTTAAAGAACCTTACTAACTGTGGCATTCCTTGCGAGGTGTTCTTCCCAGTGCACCTGTGTTGACGCACTTCCCTCGTGCCCCTCTCCAGCTCTTACAAAGAGAATTTCATCCTGTGTCCTTTCATCCCTCCCCTCTCGATGGTCTCCTCTACTTAGCCAGTTAGCAATGCAAGCTGTTTGCTCAGTTCTTTCGGCTCTTTTTAAATGGAATCATAATCTTATTAAAAATAGGTATGTTATTTCTTAAGTGCCTACTATGTGCCGAGCATTGTTCTAAGCGCTGGGGCAGATTGAAAAAAAAAAAAAAAACCCTCAGACTATGAGCTCCCCACGAGGCAGTGGCTGTATCTACTTCCCTGCTGTGTATTCTCTCCCAGTGCTTGCCGCCGTGCTCTGTACACGGTAATAATAATAAATAGGAATTACGGTATTTGTGAAGTACTTACTGCTCTGCACACGGTAATAATAATAAAAAGGAATTACGGTATTTGTGAAGTACTTACTGCTCTGCACACGGTAATAATAATAAAAAGGAATTACGGTATTTGTGAAGTACTTACTGCTCTGCACACGGTAATAATAACAAATAGGAATTACGGTATTTGTGAAGTACTTACTGCTCTGCACACGGTAATAATAATAAATAGGAATTACGGTATTTGTGAAGTACTTACTGCTCTGCACACGGTAATAATAATACATAGGAATTACGGTATTTGTGAAGTACTTACTGCTCTGCACACGGTAATAATAATACATAGGAATTACGGTATTTAAGTACTTACTGCTCTGCACAAAGTAATAATAATAAATAGGAATTACGGTATTTGTTAAGTACTTACTATGAGCCGGGTACTCTAATAAGCACCGGGGTAGATACAAGATAATCAGGTTAGATGGAGTCCCCGTCCCACACGGGGCTCACGGTCCATTTTACCGATGAGGGAACTGAGGCCCAGGGAAGTGAAGTGACTTATCCCAGGTCACAAGGCACACTCGTGGCATTGGCGGCATTAGAACTCGGGTCTTTCTGACTCCCGCTGACCACTGTGATTTGGAATACTTCTTTTCCAACCGTCTATAAATACATTTTTACGCAAATACATACATATATATATTCATCTTACCTTTAGGAGCTCTAGATTTCCCTCTTTGGCCAAGGGCACACCTTTTTTCTTGGGATAACCCATACGAATAGGAAGAGGCACAGCAGAGGGTTTGAAGGGAGCTGCGGTGGGATAAACGCTACTCCAATCCTGATCTGTGGCCATCTTCTCTGTTCGAGGAGCCACAGCCTAAAGGATAAGAAGGGTTTGACAGTTTAAGCGTGCGTCTCCTCTCCTTTTCCTGCGAGGCATCGGGGTCGCGGCACTTAACGGCAGATACGAAGATATCTGGAATATAGTCGTGTCACGTGGACCTTGCCGACGGCTGCCCCTCAGAACTGATGGTGTATCAGAGAATAAGTATCTGTGGATCTTACTACCATACAATTTTCATAGCTTCATAAACAGGGAATCCACTGGGTTTCACTTTTCTATCCCACACGCCTGTTTCCCAGGAAGGTTTTCCATCCCACCCATTAATGAACATCAATCGAATCAATTAATGGTATCTATTGAGCGCTTACTGTGTGCCGAGCACTGTGCTAGGCGCTTTGGAGAGTACAATAAAACAGACACGTTCCCTGTCACAACAAGCTCACAGTCCTTATTTGGTTTTAAGCCTTCCTTTCTGAAGGCAGCCCTTGATATAAAGTCACGCAATCATCCTATTCCAAAGGATAAATGCCGTGTTTTCTTGAATGCATTATTTTAAACTCTTCTCAGGAGATAGCACCAGCATCATTAATCCTTACCTCTCTCTTTGGCTTTTTTTTCATGACTCTCTCTTTTTCGCTCATTTTTTCAACTACAAGGTAAAAAAGAGAATGTTTTTAAACTTATCGCATTAATGTTAAACTCGATCTTTTTTTTAATGGTAGTTGTTAAGTGCTTAGTATGTGCCAGGCACTGTTCTAAGCGCTGGGGTAGATACCAGCTAATGTGGTTCATTCCTTCATTCATTCATTCAATCACATTTATTGAGCGCTTACTATGTGCAGAGCGCTGTACTGAGCGCTTGGAATGTACAATTCAGCAACAGATAGAGACCATCCCCGCCCAGTAACGGGCTCACAGTCTAAACGGGGGAGACGGACAACAAAGCAAGACAGAACAAAACAAAACGAATAGTCGGGCGTAGAAAACGTCAAAATAAATAGAATCATAGATATATACACATTAATAAAATAGAGTAATAAGTAATATATACAAATATACACAAGTGCTGAGGGGAGGAGAAGGGAGAAGAGCAGAGGGTGGAAGGGGGGTAATGTGGAGGGGAGGAGGAGCAGAGGGAAAGGGGGGGCTCAGTCTGCGAAGGCCTCCTGGAGGAGGTGAGCTCTCGGTAGGGCTTTGAAGAGGGGAAGACACACAGTCCATGTCCCACATGGGGCCTGTAGTCTTAAGGCCCATTTTAAAGATGAGGAAACTGAGGCACAGAGAAGTTATGTGACTTGCCCAGGGTCACAAAGCTGGCAAGTGGCGGAGCAGAATTAGAATCCAGGCCCAGATTCCAGCCCACATGCTCTACCCACTAGGCCACGCTGCTTCTCAACCCTTATCGGTAAAGTGCCATTCCTCAAAGATCAGTGGACGGAAGGAAAGGGGACGAGGGGAAGGGAAAGAAAACAGGAGGGCGGAAAGGAGAAAGGAAGGGGGCTTGATATCATGAGATGAGCTGCCTTAGTGGAAAGAGCCCGGTCTTTGGGAGTCGGAGGTCATGGGTTCTTAATCCGGGCTCTGCCACTCGTCAGCTCTGTGACCTTGGGCAAGTCACTTCACTTCTCTGTGCCTCAGTGATCTCATCTGTAAAATGGGGCTTAAGGCTGTGAGCCCCACATGGGACAACCCCATCGCCTTTTATCTACCGCAGCGCGTAGAACGGCGCTTGGCCCACAGTCGGCGCTTAACAAATACCATTATCATCATGAGCTCCGTCGCGGCTGCAGCGAAGATTAAGCTGACAAATCAATCATGATACTTACTGAGCACTTACAATGTGCAGACCACTGTACTAAGCGCTTGGGCGAGTACCACAGAATTAGTAGAAATGTTTCCTGCCCCAAACGAGCTATCACCCGAGGATTTTCGCCTTTTAGAAACTCTTTAAATCCCAGGAAAAAAATACTACTGACACTCCATTGAAACGGAGCCGCAGGGTTTCAGATACAACTTCCTGAGGGGACAAGATGAGGCCGTTTCTTTTTCACTCTTTTCGGTGGACTTGGCAAGCTGCTCTTTGGATTTTATTTTTTTTTTTTGGTCTGCTTGCTGAGGAACACGACGAGGCACCCGAACAGAATGCACAGGTCGTTCCAGATTAGGAGGCAATCCATCGGTCCATCATATTTATCGATGGCTCACTGTGTGAAGAGCACTGTACTGGGCGCTCGGGAGACCACGCCACAAGAGAACCGGGAGACCCATTCGCCGCCTGTAACGAGCTCACGGTCTAGAGGGGGAGACAGACATTCGTATAAAGTATGGACAAGTACATAATCACCGTGGGGCTGAAGGAGAGGGGTAATTAAGGGAGTAAATCAGGGGAAGGGAGAGATCAATCAGGGAAGGCTTCTTGGAGGAGGTGTGCCTTCAATGAGGGCTTTGAAGGTGTGGAGAGTCACCGTCTGTCAGATATGATTCTGTCCAGTTGCCATTGGTTTTACGAGACGTTCTTCCCCTCGACTCTACTCATCGCCATCGTTCCCGTCCGTCCGTCTCCCCCGATCAGACCGTGAGCCCGTCAGAGGGCGGGGACCGTCTCTATCTGTTGCCGACTTGTCCGTTCCGAGCGCTCGGTACGGTGCTCTGCACATAGAAAGCGCTCAGTAAATACTATCGAATGAATGAATGAATACGAGGAGGGAGGGGGTTCCCGGCCAGAGGCAGGACACGGGACGAGCGGTCGGGGCAAGATAGAAGAGATAGATGTGCCCGTGTGTGTTTGCACGCGTTTTTCAACGGTATCTGTTAAGCGCTTACTACGTGCCGGGCACTGTTCTAAGCACTGCGGTAGACACAAGGTAATCAGAGTGAACACGGTCTACATCTCTCACGGGGCCCACAGTCTTAATCTCCCTTTTACAGACGAAGTAACTGAGGCCCGGAGAAGTGAAGGGACTTGCCCACGGTCACACCGCAGACAAAGGGCAGAGCCGGGATTAGAACCCAGGTCCTTCTGGCTCCCCGGCCCGGGCTCTAGCCATTACTAGGGGAATACGCTTCATTCCCTGCCCCCGGGAACCCTCAAGCTCATAAGGAAAAGTTGGAAAATTTAACTCTTTTTCTCTTCTTTTCCGTTCCTTCCTTTCTCTCTCTCTCCCTCTGTCTCCAAGTTTCTCTTTCTTGTCATATCTTCTCTTACCTTTGGGTTTCATTACGCTGCCCACTCTCAACCCTACCCCCTGCCCAAGAAGTTCATCCCCGAACTCAAAATGAAAAGCTGGCCCTTACACTTAGAGAAGCGGCGTGGCTCAGTGGAAAGAGCCCGGGCTTGGGAGTCAGCGGTCATGGGTTCGAATCCCCGCTCTGCCACTTGGCAGCTGTGGGACTGCGGGCAAGTCGCTTCGCTTCTCTGGGCCTCAGTGACCTCATCTATAAAATGGGGATTAACTGGGAGCCTCACCTGGGACAACCTGGTGACCCTGGATCTACCCCAGCGCTTAGAACAGTGCTCTGCACATAGTAAGCGCTTAACAGATACCAACATTATTATTATTAACTCAATTACCAATGCACTTGGACCTGTACCCTTTAAGCTATTCACCCCCCTTCATTCACTCAACAGTACTTCATTCCACAGTATTTATTGAGCGCTTACTATGTGCACAGCACTGTACTAAGCGCTTGGAATTTACAATTCGAATGTGCAATTCATCCCCCCCACCATTTACGCCCCGAGCCATAATTCATTTTAAAGTCTGTCACCCCCCTCTAGACTGTAAGCTCCTTGAGGGCAGAGAACATGTCTCCCAACTTTTGCTGGACCGTACTCTCCCATATGCCTAGTACAGTGCTCTGCCCAAAATAAGTGCTCAATAAATACCACTGATTCGTAAGTTTAAAAAAAAAAAAATCAGCACCTAGAATCGGTTAAGGCCAGTGGATTTCAAAGAGGAATTTTTTCCCACCGGCTACTGAAAAATCCTCTCTCTGTACAGAAGCCGGGTGAAAATGAATGACTTCAGGGGAATAGAACTGAGCGACAGACAAGCCCCAAATTGTCGATTTTTCAACAGCTTAGTAATAATAAATAATAATCGTCATGATGGTATTTGTTAAGCGCTTACTATGTGCCAAGCACTGTTCTAAGCACTGAGGTAGATACAAGGTAATCAGACTGTCCCCCGTGGGGCTCACAGTCTCACTCCCCCTTTTACAGATGAGGGAACTGAGGCCCAGAAGTGAAGTGGCCTGCCCAAGGTCACACCGCAGACACGTGGCGGAGCGAGGATTAGAACCCGCTTGGGGCAACACCGAGATTCCTTGGGGACAGTGATGGAGCCGTTGGAAACTGGAAACTTGGGGGAAAAGACCCAAGAAAGTCCAGGTTTTTCTCCAGGGTTCTCCTTCAGTAATTCTCATCCCCATGTCCCACTACGAGAGGAAAATCCCCTGAATCATCACCAGCCTCTTTCTCCGCGGAGTGTCTCCTGCCTCCTTTCTCTGGTCATTTCCAGGATCCAAACGGATCATCGCCCGACTCCCACTCCAAAACCCGAACCCTACTCAAAACCCCCGGATCACCCGTGGTGACGGGCACAATTTTCAAGTCCTAAATCAATGGATTCCAAGGGGGGGGGGGGGGCTGTCGAACAGACATAGTAAGCGTTCAGTAAGTATCACCGATCGATTAACCGATCGATGGCTCGGGAGCGGTGGCTGGGGGTGGAGGGGAGGGCGGCGGTAGCCGAGAGGGCCAACTCCAGGAGACTGAGGAGAGACGAGAGAACTGGTGAGACCCTTTTTTTTTTTTAATGACATCTGTTAAGCGCTTACTCGGTGCCAGGCGCTGTACTAAGCGCTGGGGTAGGGGCCAGTCAATCAGGTTGGACACAGTCCATGTCCCACACCAATCAATCAATCGGCGGCATTTATTGAGCACTTACTCCGTGCGGAACACTGTACTTGCGAGAGTGCAAAACAACACTATCTCCCCCAGCGCTTAGAACAGTGCTCGGCACATAGTAAGCGCTTAACAAATACCATAATCATTAAGAGAATCGGCAGACACGTTCCCTGGCCTGTGATGAGCTGTAATGGCATAATCCCCCCGGCCTACAGATGAGGAAACTGAGGCACTGAGTAGTAAAGTGACCGGCTCAAGGTCCGCTGGCGGAGCCGGGATCAGAACCCAGATCCTTCCGACTCCAAGGTCTGTGCTCTATCCACTAGGCCACACTGCTTCTCCACGAGGCAACCGACCCCCACCCTCCCCTAATCACAATAATAATAACGAGGGCATTTTTAAGCGTTTTACTCTGTGGCAGGCCCAGCGCATGGCCTAGTGGATAGAGCCCGGGCCTGGGAGTTAGAAGGTCAGGGGTTCTAATCCCGCCTCCACCGCTTGCCTTCCGCCACTGTGACCTTGTGCAAGTCACTCCGCTTCTCCGTGCCTCGGTTATCTCATCTGGAAAATGGAGACTGTGAGCCCTAGGTGGGGCAGGGGCTGCGTCCAGTCTGATTTGACCGGATCCACCCCAGCGCTTAGTACGGTGCCCGGCGCATAGTAAGCACCGGACAAATACAATTATTCCTATATAAGCACGTCGGACAGTCTCCGTCCCAGAAGGGACTCGCGGTCGAAGGAGGAGGGAGTACAGGTACTTAAATATTACAATTACTACGCCCGATTCCCATTTTACAGCTACGGCGCAGAGAAGTTAAGTGACTTATCCAAGGTCACCCGACAGGCGAGTGACCGCTAGCCCCATGCTCCTCCCCCTAGACCATCCCTCTTCTCAACCTCTCTCCCCCCTTCCTTCCCCACGCCATCCCCCTTTGAATTTCTGAGGGTAGGTCTCTGCCTGATTTGTTGAGGGAGCTGGTAGGATGACGACGACGACGATGATGGCATCTGTTGAGCGCTTACTATGTGCCGAGCGCTGTTCTAAGCGCTGGGATAGATAGAAGGATGAATGTCAGTCACAAACTCCTGACTGTACACAAGTTTCTGATAATTCTCCAATATAAGAGGGGGTGGACGCGTCCCCCGCCCACGACGACCTTCCAGGTTAGAGGACTGTAAGCGGATGCTAAAATTACTGGACGTCGAAACTGTGCTCTCGGCACATTATTAAGGTCCCATCTCCTCCGAGAGGCCTTCCCTGATTAAGCCCTCGTCTCCCTGGCCCCCTCTCCCTTGGCGATGCATTTGGGTGTGGGACTCCTGGGCGTTTGCTACGCGTCCCACCCGCGACCCCACGGCACTGATGCCATTCGTTCGATCGTATTTACTGAACGCTGACCGTGCGCGTGGCACTGTACTAAGCACTTGGGAGAGCCCAATACAACAAGAAACAGACACATTCCCTGCCCAGAACGAGTCACGGTCTAGTCGACAGAGCACAGGTCCGGGAGACAGAAGAATCCTCCCTTCCCCACTGCACCTGCGGATATTTGTACACATTATTTATTACTCTATTTCATTAGTGATGGGGCTATATCTACAATTCTATTTATCTCTTTTGATGGCAGTGATGCCTGACTGCTTATTTTGTTTTGCTGTCTGCCTCCCCCGTTTTAGCCTGTGAGCCTGTCGTCGGATAGGGGGCTGTCTCCATCTGTCCATTCCCAGCGCTTAGTCCAGTGCTCTGCACACCGTAAGCGCTCAGTAAATACAACTGAATGAATGAATGGACCTGGGCTCTAATCCTGGCTCTCATTCATTCATTCAATAGTATTTATTGAGCGCTTACTGTGTGCAGAGCACTGGACTAAGCGCTTGGAAAGAACAAGTCGGCAACAGATAGAGACGGTCCCTGCCGCCTGATGGGCTCACGGTCTTATCGGGGGAGACAGATCCTCTCCTGCTGTGTGGCCTTGGGCAAGTCACTTCACTTCTCTGGGCCTCTGTTCCCTCGCCTGTAAAACGGGGATGAAGACCGTGAGCCCCACATGGGACAGGGACTGTGTGCAAACTGATTAGTTTAAAACAATACTCCATTCATAGTAGGCGCTTAACAAACACCATCATTATGATCACATTTCTTGAAATCATAGCGCCCCTGAATAAATAACCCCGCAGTCATGGTTCGCTTTCATTCATTCACTCGATCGTATTTATTGAGCGCTTTCTGTGAGCAGGGCACTGTACTGAGCGCTTGGCAAAGTACGATACTCCATCTAGCTCGGCAGGCCTACCTCCTCTACCATCGACCTACTAAAAAAATCCCTCAGTTTCGTCTACCTCACGACCAACCCCTTGCCCGTGTCCTCTCTCTGGCTTGGAACTCCTTCCCCCTTCATTTCCACCCGACGCCCACTCTCCCCACCTACAAAGCGCTCCTAAAATCACATAGTCGTAATAAATAACCGTATCTAAGTGCTTACTACATGCCAGGCACTGTACTAAGCGCTGGACTGGATGCAAGCAAATCGGGGCGGACACAGTCCCTGTCCCAGGTGGGGCTCAAAGTCTCAGTCTCCGTTTTCCAGATGAGGGAACTGAGGCCCGGAGAGGTGAAGCGACTTGCCAGAGGTCGCCCGGCAGACGAGGGGCGGTGGCGGGATTAGAACCCATGACCTTCTGACTCCCAGGCCCGGGCTCTAGCCGCTACGCCACGCCGGGAAGGTCTCCTCCAAGACTAAACCCTCATTTCCCCAACTCCCTTTCCCTTCTGCGTTGTCTGTGCCCTTGGATCTGCAGCCTTAACCCCACAGTACCTCCCTCCACAGCCTTAATTTCTTTTAATATCTCCCTCTTCAGACTGTAAGTTCCTCCAGGGCAGGGATCGTCTCTATTCAATCAGTGCTACTTACTGAGCGCTTACTATAGGCGGAGCACTCGTACTAAGCGCTTGCCGGAGGAAATGCCACAGAATTAGCAAAATGAGCTGTCGGTCCGAGAGGGCAAGCTGAAAATCAAATCAACAAAGCAGCGTGGCTCAGGGGAAAGAGCACGGGCTTTGGAGTCAGATGTCCTGAGTTCGAATCGCGGCTCTGCCGCTTGCCAGCTTGCCAGTGACTGTGGGCGAGTCACTTCACTTCTCTGGGCCTCAGTTCCCTCATCTGGAAAATGGGGATGAAGACCGTGAGCCCCACGTGGGACAACCTGATTCCCCTGGGTCTACCCCACCGCTTAGAACAGTGCTCTGTACATAGTAAGCGCTTAACAAATACCAACATTATTATTATTATTATTATTATGTACTGAGTGTTTACTGTGTGCAGACCACTGTACTAGATGCTTGGGAAAGTTCAGTGTAGAAGAGAGATCAGGGAGACGTGATCCTGTCCACGAGGAGTTTACAGCTAAAGGGGAAGAGTGGCAATAAATTAGATAAGGGAAATATCTATGGAACTGTCCTCTCCCACGCGCTTAGTAAAGGTCAATAAATACCACTAACTGATTAAAAATAAACCCCCAAAAACACCTTGGCGACTTATCCTGGAAAGTTAAATGACTATCTTTGAAAACAGAAATAAGACGGCTTGCGTGAAGACAATATCTATCTACTTCCTTTTTACGAACAGTCGGATAAAAGGGCATATCTACTTTCTTTTTACAAGCAGCCGAATAAAATGTACAGATTCAGGTAGAGGGACACCTGACGAAATAACTGAAGGTCCACGGGGAGCTGCTGAAATTCTGAAAAGGCCCGGAGTGGGGAGAGAGAGGAGGCAAGGAGGCTGATGCTGTAATCGAGGTGGGATCTAAGTGCCCGGTCCTGTAATCGAGGTGGGATCTAAGAGAAGCAGCGCGGTTCAGTGGAAAGAGCCCGGGCTTGGGAGTCGGAGGTCATGGGTTCGCATCCCGGCTCTGCCGCTCGGCAGCTGTGTGACCTTGGGCGAGTCACTTCACTTCTCTGGGCCTCAGTTCCCTCATCTGTCAAAGGGGGATTAACTGTGAGCCTCACGTGGGACCACCTGATGACCCTGTATCTCCCCCAGCGCTTAGAACGGTGCTCTGCACATAGTAAGCGCTTAACAGATACCAACATTAGTATTCATTCAATAGTATTTACTGAGCGCTTACTATGTGCAGAGCACTGTACTAGGCGCTTGGGATGAACAAGTCGGCAACGGATAGAGACGGTCCCTGCCGTCTGACGGGCTTACGGTCTGATCGGGGGAGACGGACGGACGAGAACAATGGCAATACTATTATTATATTAATATAAAACAATATAATATTATTATCATCTAAGTGCTTGCAACTCCCGGTCAGCAGGGAAAATGTCTACCATCTCTGCTGGATTCTACTCTCCCAAGCGCCTAGTACAGAGCTCTGCACACAATCATTATACTGAGTGCTTACTCTGTGCAGAGCCCTATACTAAGCCCTCGGGTGAGTACAATCCAACAGAATTAGCATTCCCTGCCCGAAAGAGCTTACACATACCGCTTGCCAGCTGGGTGACTTTGGGCAAGTCTCTTCACTTCTCTGGGCCTCAGTTCCCTCATCTGTAAGACGGGGATTAAGACTGGGAGCCCCGACGTGGGACACCCTGATGACCTTGGATCCCCCCCCCCCCCGGGCGCTTAGAACCGTGCTTCGCACATACTAAGCGCTTAATTTAAAAACCACCATTATTCTTCTTCTACTTCTCTATGCACCGCCACCCGACAGCACGTGATAAATGACCGCTCATCTCCAGCGGTGAAAAGATAATCGTGGAATGGGGTAACCACGCCACCGCTGGACTCTTCGATTGGGTCTGCTGACCCAAAAGCCTTTCCGACTAATCCACGTTGGACTCCGCATTCGAGCTCTTCCTTCTTCTGGTGAAAATGCCTGGATCAACTGCCAACTCTCTGGTTCAACGCTCTCTTCTTTGCCCAGAGCTGGAGAAAACCCTCAGGGCATCCACCTCTGCGTCGGACCAAATCCCGCCCCCCCCACCGCCCCCTCCTACCTCCCCTCGCTACTCTCCTCCTCCAACCCGGCCCGCGCGGCGCGGCTCAGCGGGAAGGGCCCGGGCTTGGGAGTCAGGGGTCGCGGATTCGAATCCCGCCTCTGCCCCTTGCCCGCTATGTGACGGTGGGCAAGTCGCTTCCCTTTCCTGGGCCTCGGTGACCTCATCTGGAAAATGGGGACTGTGAGCCTCATGTGGGACAACCCTGTATCTCCCCCAGCACTTAGCACAGTGCTCTGCACATCGTAAGCGCTTAACAAATACCGACGTTATTATTATTATTGATTAATGCCCACCTTCTCACTCCACCTCCATCTCCTCTATCTCGCCACTGACCTCTCGCCCCCTTCCTGCCTCCGGCCCTCCCCCTCCTCCTATCCGACAGACCATCATCCCGCCTCCCTTCAGAGCCTTATTGAGGACCCTTCTTCTCCAAGGTCGGCTGTGTGACCTTGGGCAAGCCACTTAATTCTCGGTGCCTCAGTTTCCCCACCTGTAACATGAAGATGAAGACTGTGAGCTCCACGTGGGGACAACCTGAGGGTTTCCCTAAGCTCCCTTTTCCTTTTCTCCCACTCCCTTCTGTGTCACCTTGCCTTGTTCCCTTTATTCATCCCCCCTCCCAGCCTCACGGCCCTTATGTAATACTAATAATGTTGGTATTTAGTAAGTGCTTCCTACGTGCCAAGCACCGTTCTAAGCGCTGGGATAGATACAAACTAATCAGATGGTGGGATCCCGTGGGCCCATCGTAATCCCCATTCGACAGAGGAGGGAACTGCGAGGCCCAGGGAAGTCAAGTAACTTGTCCAAGGTCACGCAGCCAACAAGGGGCGGAGGCGGGATTGGAACCCATGACCTTGGGACTCTCAGGCCTGGGCTCTATCCACTAGGACACCCTAATTCTCTACACAACCAAGTTGGTAGACACGTTCGCTGCAACTCTCCTTTCCATCTTGGATAAAAATAATAACCATGGTATTTGTTGGGTGCTTACTAATAATAATAATGGTATTTGTTGGGTGCTTACTAACAGTAATAATGGTATTTGTTAGGTGCTTACTACTAATAACAATGGTATTTGTTGGGTGCCTACTAATAATAATAACAATGGTATTTGTTAGATGCTTACCACTAATAATAATGGTATTTGTAGGATGCTTACTAAAAGTAATAACAATAATAGTAATAATGGTATTTGTTGGGTGCTTACTAAGTGCCAAGCACTATTCTAAGCACTGGAATAATGATGGAATTTAAGTGCTTCCTATGTGCCAAGCACTGTTCTAAGCGCTGGAATAAAGATGGATTTATTAGGCGCTTCCCATGTGCCAAGCACTGTTCTAAGCGCTGGAATAATGATGGATTTGTTCAGCGCTCACTCCGTGCCAAGCACTGTTCTAAGCGCTGGGGTGGATTCAAACCAATCACTCATCCATTCATTCATACTTACTGAGCGCCCACTATGTGCAGAGCACTGTACTAAGCGCTTGGAATGGCCAGCTGGGGGTCCGCGTGGCTGCAATTTTCATCCCCATTTTGCAGAGGCGGCAACTGTGGGGCCCGGGGGGGGGGGGGGGGGGGGGGGGGGGAGTGAAGCGACTTGTCCAAGGTCACACTGCCGAAAGGTGGTCGGACTGATTCTCTGCCCCTCTTCAAAACCCTACTTACAGCTCACCTCCTCCAAGAGGCCTTCCCAGACTGAGCTCCCCTTTTCCCTCTGCTCCCTCTACCACCCCCCCTTCACCTCTCCGCAGCTGAATCCTCTTCTCCCCCCATCCCTCTCCTCCTCCCCCTCTCCCTTCCCCTCCCCTGTGCTCATTCCCTCAATTGTTTATATTTTTATTACCCTATTTATTTTGTTAATGAGATGTCCATCCCCCTGATTCTATTTATTGCTATTGTTTTAATGAGATGTCCATCCCCTTGATTCTATTTCTTGCTATTGTTTTAATGAGATGTCCATCCCCCTGATCTTATTTCTTGCTATTGTTTTAATGAGATGCACATCACCTTGATTCTATTTCTTGCTATTGTTTTAGTGAGATGTCCATCCCCCTGATTCTATTTATTGCTATTGTTTTAATGAGATGTCCATCCCCCTGATCTTATTTATTGCTATTGTTTTAATGAGATGTCCATCCCCCTGATCTTACTTATTGCTATTGTTCTAATGAGATGTGCATCCCCCTGATTCTATTTCTTGCTATTGTTTTTGTCCGTCTCCCCCGATTCGACTGTAAGCCCGTCAAAGGGCCTGTCTCTATCTGTTGCCGAACTGTCCATTCCAAGCGCTTAGTCCAGTGCTCTGCACATAGTAAGCGCTCAATAAGTACTACTGAGGGAATGCACGGTGCAGGATCAGAACCCAGGACCTGCTGACTCCCAGCCCCGCTACGAGCTGAACCTCCAAGTTTCGCACGGTGTCTCCGCTCCCTCCTCTGTCAAACGGGGGGAGGCGAAGCCCGGGAGCCCCCCCGGGGCCCAACCCGTTTACCCGCCCTCTCCCCGCAGCGCTTAGTACAGTGCTTAGCCCACAGCGAGCGCTTCCAAGACGCCACCATTCTTCTCCCCTAGGCTCGGTTCCCCGCTCTGCCCCCAGGGCAGCGCTGAGCGAAGAGGCCGGTCCCGAGCGGAGCGCTAAGCGGGGGCGGCGCGGTGAGGGCCCCGAGGCGGGTTGTGGCGAGCGGCCCGGCGGCGACGGGGGGCACTGACCGTGGGGCGGGGCCGCGGAGGAGGGTCGGGGGGCGCAGAGGCGGCGGGCCGGAGGCCCCGGACGCGGGGGGCGCAGGGCCCACGGCCGCCTCAGCAAGCCCAGCGCCGCCGCCATGGCCGCGGGGGCTGCCGGGACGGCTCCGTCCTCCTCGCCCACTCCTGGCGCCGCCTCCGGGCGCCGGCGACGGACAAACTTCACCAGAACGCGAAGCGGCGGGGCCGCGGAGGCTGCCGGGACTGTTCTGCCCTCCTCTCCGGGCGCCGGCGACGGACAAGCTTCGCCAAAACGCGAAGCGGCAGGGAAGGAGCGCGGCCACGGAGGCTGCCGGGAGTGTTCCTCCCTCCTCTCCGGCCGCCACCTCCGGGCGCCGGCGACGGACAAACTTCACCAGAACGCGAAGCGGCGGGGCCGCGGAGGCTGCCGGGACGGCTCCGTCTTCCTCTCCCACCCCGGACGACGCCTCCGGACGCCGGCGACGGACAAACTTGACCAGAACGCGAAGCGGCGGGGCCGCGGAGGCTGCTGGGAGGGCTCCTCCCTCCTCTTCGGACGCCGGCGATGGACAAACTTCACCAAAACGCGAAGCGGCGGGCCGCCATGGCTGCGGGGGCCGCTGGGAGTGCTCTTGCTTCCCCCTCCCTCCCGGCCTCCCGCTCCGAACGCCGGCGAGGGACAAATTTCGCCGAAACGCGAAGCGGCAGGGAAGAGGCGGGGCCTAAGGGGGGGTGTGGTCGCCATGGCCACGGGGGCTGCTGGAAATGCCCCCCCCCCCGCCTCCGGATGCCGGCGAGGGACAAACTTCGCCACAACGCGAAGCGGCCGGGAAAGGGTGGGGCCTAAAGGGGGCGGGGCCTGGACTCATCCACTCGCTCAATCACACTTAATCCTATTTAAAAAGGGCAGAGCACTGGCCTAAGCGCTTGGAATGGAGCAACGTTCATTCAGTCGAATTTATTAAGCGCCTATTATGTGCAGGGCAGAGAAGCAGCGTGGCTCAGTGGAAAGAGCCCGGGCTTTGGAGTCAGAGGTCATGGGTTCGAATCCCCGCTCTGCCACTTGGCAGCTGTGTGACCGTGGGCAAGTCGCTTCACTTCTCTGGGCCTCAGTTACCTCATCTGTCAAATGGGGATTAAGTGTGAGCCCCACGTGGAACAACCTGATTCCCCTGTGTCTCCCCCAGCGCTTAGAACAGTGCTCTGCACAGAGTAAGCGCTTAACAAATACCAACATTATTATTATTACTATTATTAACTAAGCGCTTGGAATGAACAATCTGGCAACATTCATTCGTGGCTCAGTGGAAAGAGCCCGGGCTTGGGAGTCAGAGGTCATGGGTTCGAATCCCTGCTCTGCCACTTGTCAGGTGTGTGACTGTGGGCAAGTCACTTCACTTCTCTGGGCCTCAGTTACCTCATCTGGAAAATGGGGATGAAGACTGAGCGCCTCACGTGGCACAACCTCATTCCCCTGTATCTCCCCCAGCGCTCAGAACAGTGCTCTGCACGTAGTAAGCGCTTAACAAATACCAACATTATTAATTACTGAGCCCTTACTGTGTGCATTGCACTGGACTACGCTCTTCGAATGAGCGTACATTCATTCAATCGTATTTATTGAGCGCTTACTATGTGCAGAGCACTGTACTAAGCGCTTGGAATGGACAATTTGGCAACAGAGAGAGACCATCCCTGCCCAAGAAGGGGCTCTAAGAGAAGCAGCGTGGCTTAGCAGAAAGAGCCCGGGCTTGGGGGTCAGAGGTCGTGGGTTCTAATGCCGGCTCCGCCACTTGTCAATTGTGTGACTTTGGGCAAGTAATAATAACAATAATGTTGGTATTTGTTAAGCGCTTGTTCTGTGCCAAGCATTATTCTAAGCACTGGGGGAGATACACGGTGACTAAGTTGTCTCATGTGGGGCTCACAGTCTTCATCCCCATTTTACAGATGAGATCACTGAGGCCCCGAGAAGCTAAGTGACTCGCCCAAGGTCACAGAGCAGACAAGTGGCAGAGTCGGGATTAGAACCCATGACCTCTGACTCTCAGCCATGCTGCTGATCTTTACTTCAAATCCCTTAATTTCTCTGTGCCTCAGTCCCCTCATCTGTAAAATGGGGATTAAGACTGTGAGCCCCACGTGGGACAACCTGATTACCCTTTATCTACCTAGCGCTTAGAACAGTGCTCAGCACATAGTATGTACTTAACAAATACCAACATTATTATTATTATTATTACCCCAGCTCTTAGTGCTTGGCACATAGTGAGCGCTTAACAAATACCATAATTATTATGCAAAGATGTGCGGGCAACCATGGGAGGGATATCGATCAATCGTATTTATTGAACGCTTACTGGGTGCAGAGCAGCAGACCAAGCACTGGGGAGAGTATGACATTACATATATTCCCTGCCAATAACAAGCTTACGGAAAAATAAGTATAGCAGCATGAAATACCTGAATAATTGCATACGCAAATAAAGTTTCCCTAGTGCTGAGGAGAAGGATAATAATAAATAATAAGGCTGCTTCTCTGAAACACAAGCCCTCAGGGTACAGTTGGGCTGATGCAACTAGGGTGTGGTGAATTAATCAGAGTAGGGTTTGCCAAAAAGGTGGGAGAAGCACCTAGCGGATAGAGCACGGGGCCTGGGAATCAGAAGGTCATGGGTTCTAATTCAGCATCCGCCACTTCCCTGCTGGGTGACCTTGGGCCAGTCATTTCACTTCTCCGTACCCGTTACCTCCTCCATAAGACGGGGATTGACCGTGAGCCCCATGTGGAACGGGGACCGTGTCCAACCCGACTAGCTTGTATCTACCCCCGTGCTTAGCACAGGGCCTTGCACGTAATAAGCCCTTAAATAATAATAATAATGTTGGTATTTGTTAAGCGCTTACTATGTGCAGAGCACTGTTCTAAGCGCTGGGGGAGAGACAGGGTCATCAGGTTGTCCCACGTGGGGCTCACAGTCTCAATCCCCATTTTCCAGATGAGGTAACGGAGGCCCAGAGAAGTGACTTGCCCACAGTCACACGGCTGCCAAGTGGCAGAGCCGGGATTCGAACCCATGACCTCTGACTCCAAAGCCCGGGCTCTTTCCACTGGGCCACGATTCCGACTATTACTTTAGGAAAGGTTCGAAGATGGGAAGCGCTAGGATAGGGCAGATTTGGGGGGCGAGCTCGTTGTGGGCCGGGAATGTCCCTGTTTATCGTTGGGTTGTGCTTTCCCAAGCGCTTAGTACGGTGCTCTGCGTGCAGTAAGCGCTTAATTCATTCACTCATTCATTCAATAGTATTTATTGAGCGCTTACTATGTGCAGAGCACCGTACTAAGCGCTTGGAATGGACAAATCGGGAACAGATAGAGACGGTCCCTGCCCTCCGACGGGTTTACAGTCTAATCGGGGGAGACGGACAGACAAGAACAATGGCAATAAATAGAACTTAATACGATTGAATGAATGAAAGAGAAGATGGGGGTGGGAGAATGAAAAAATGTGGAATCATATTTAAGTGCTTTCCGTGTGCGGAGCGCTGTGTTAAGCACTTGGGGGAGAGGACAAGTGAACAGAGTTGATAGAGTCGCTGCCCACAGGAACTTGTGGTCTAGAGGAAAGAGCAAAGGGAGATGTAATAATAATAATAATAATGTTGGTATTTGTTAAGCGCTTACTATGCGCAGAGCACTGTTCTAAGCGCTGGGGTAGACACAAGGGAATCAGGTTGTCCCACGTGGGGCTCACAGTCTTCATCCCCATTTTACAGATGAGGGAACTGAGGCACCGAGAAGTGAAGTGACTTGCCCACAGTCACACAGCTGACAAGTGTGAGATGACGTTTAAGATGGAGAAAGCAGGAAGGCTGCTGACTGTAAGCTGCTTGTGGGCAGGGATCACACGGAAGCAGCGAGACTCTTGAGAAGCAGCGCGGCTCAGGGGAAAGAGCCCGGGCTTGGGAGTCAGAGGTCATGGGTTCTGATCCCGGCTCTGCCGCTTGTCAGCTAATAATAATAATGTTGGTATTTGTTAAGCGCTTACTACGTGCAGAGCACTGTTCTAAGCGCTGGGGTAGACACAGGGGCAGCAGGTTGTCCCACGTGGGGCTCACAGTCTTCATCCCCGTTTTACAGATGAGGTCACTGAGGCCCAGAGAAGTGAAGTGACTTGCCCACAGTCACACAGCTGATAAGTGGCAGAGCGGGGATGCGAACCCATGACCTCTGACTCCAAAGCCCGGGCTCTTTCCACTGAGCCACGCTGCTTCTCTGTCAGCTGTGTGGCCTTGGGCAAGTCATCTCACTGGGCCTCAGGGTCCTCATCTGTAAAATGGGGGATGAAGACTGTGAGCCCTACGTGGGGCAACCTGATGACCCTGTATCTACCCCAGCGCTTAGAACCGTGCTTGGCACATAGTAAATGCTTAACAAATACATACCAACATTATTATCTACCAGCTCTAATGCATTGTACTTTTTCCAACCACTTAGTATAGTGCTCTGTACTCCGTAAGCACTCAGTGAGAAGCAGCGTGGCTCAGTGGAAAGAGCCCGGGCTTGGGAGTCAGAGGTCATGGGTTCTAATCCTGGCTCTGCCACATGTCCGCTGTGTGACTTTGGGCGTCACTTAACTTCTCTGTGCCTCCATTCCCTCATCTGTAAATGGGGATGAAGACTGTGAGCCCCACCTGGGACAACCTGATCACCTTGTATTCCCCCCCCCCCCCCGCCCCAGCACTTAGAAGAGTGCTTGGCACATAAGCACTTAAATACCGTCATTATTAGTATTATTATTGTGCCATTGATGGATGGATGGATGGTTTGAGAGCCTTGAAGCCAACAGTCAGCCACATCAGCTAGACGTGGAAGTTGATGGGTAGTCGCTGGTGTGAGCTGAGTAGAGGAGAGATATCGAGCAGTGACACTTTGGGAAGATTTGTGCAGCTGCGAATGTATAAACTAAATATTATAATATTATACTATATTATATAATATATAAAAGCGCTTAAATACCAACATTATTATTATTAAACTGAAGTGGGGAGACTGTACAGAGGGAGATCCTGAAAAGGTGGATACGGAGAAGCAGCGTGGCTCAGTGGAAAGAGCCCGGGCTTTGGAGTCGGAGGTCATGGGTTCGAATCCCGGCTCCGCCACTTGTCAGCTGTGTGACTGTGGGCAAGTCACTTCACTTCTCTGGGCCTCAGTGACCTCATCTGTAAAAATGGGGATTAAAACTGTGAGCCTCATGTGGGACAACCTGATTCCCTTGTGTCTACCCCAGCGCTTAGAACAGTGATCTGCACATAGTAAGCACTTAACAAATACCAACATTATTATTATTATTATTACAATCATCTGTCATACAACAGTCGTATCATGGGGAAGCAGGGTGGTCTAGTGGAAAGCGCATGGGCCTGAGACTTGGGTTCTGATCCCCATTCGGCCACTTGTCTGCTGTGCGATTTTGGTCGAGTCGCTTCACCTCTCTGGGTCTCAGGTAAAATGGGGATTAAGACTACGAGCCCTATGTGGGACAAGGATGGTGTCCAATCCAGTGACCTTGTGTCTACCAGTGCACTTAGTACAGTGCCTGGCTCATATTAAGTGCTTAATAAATAAAAACAAGAAAAGGTTTTAACCAGACTATCACCCTAGTTAAGACTTTTTGGGAGGCGGGGTGGGGGGGAGGCAGAGTGTTTGTTCATCTCTATCTTACAGATGAACTGACAGTCTCTTGGGTCCTCCATTCCTAGGTGGAAATAATAATCATAATAATAATTATGGTATTTGTTAAGCGCTTACTATGTGCCAAACGTGAACTCAAGGGGAGAAAGGAACACAACTTCCCCCAGTTTGGTGATGTTCCCCTGGTACCACTGCCTAGGGAAAAAAAAAAAAAAGAAAGCCCCAAATATAACTTTACATTTCAGTGGACTTTTACCAAGAATTTATGATCCAATCCAACCTTTCCTTCCCTTTTGGTATTTGCCACTACCTTCAAAAAAGAAAAAGTCAAGATAATTCCCAGGGCATGTATATAAATGCGTGTGCTTCAGTGTTTAACGTGACTCATGTTGTACATTTCAGTTACCCGGCATTAAAAACAAATGCAAACATTCTAGGTAACAAAAGCGCACCCGTGGAAACTTACTTCGGTATTATGAAGTGAAGATTTTATTACTTACAACACTTTAGCTAAAACCACAAAATTTCCATATACAACAAATACTTAAGAAAAGTGCAGATTCTCACAGGTAGTATTTATAAACCCAAGTCTCGCACGGGGAAGAGGCTGTATAAAAAAGATCACGTTCTGAATCTGAGAAGGTGCCCCAACCAAATTTCCGACATATGGGCACTAGGTGTTTTCTTGCTAGGTGTGTGATATATCCGGAAATCCTGACGAATTGTGTAAGGTTAAGGGACTCCGACTTTGGGCTGTAGTAAGCTGTAGATTGTAAGCTCCTTGTGGGCAGGGAAAAAGACAACCAACTCTGTCGCACTGTACTCTCCCAAGGGCTTAGTACAGTGCTCTGCACCCGATAAACACTCAATAAATGCCACATGGATTAAATTTTCAGGCACCAACAGTTTGGTCCAGACATCGTATATAGCTTTTCCGATTGAAGGAAATCGTTGCGTGAAATACCTTAAGATTCCCATCGCCCAAATGGAGGTGAGCATTCCTTTCAATTTCAAACTGCTGTCTCGCACACGTCTTACTTTGCTCCCTTGTGAATCCAGATAATGATAGCAAGCGGAGTGTTTTTTTAAACAAGAGATATTTGAAAAAACACTCTCAAAGGAAAAAAGTAAGTGTATAGATCAGACTTGGTGGAGAAGTTTGTGGGGGGGAGTCTTTCTTAAATTCTCCTCTCCTAGTCCAACGAGCTCTCCACGTGTTGGTGATTTGAACTGGTTTTTAACTCCTGTCTTTCTGCAGTTGCGTTCTTCTCAAATCAGAAATATGAAGAACAATCTCCATTTAACAGACTCCTTCACCGTCTCTGCGAGTTTGTGTTATCCTCATGTTTGAATTAAGATCACATATACAGCCATGGCTAAATTTATCTTTGAATCCCATGGGTCTAAATCAAGACCAGACTAGAGGTTGGTGTAACAGGTGTTAGAAATTTTCCCCTTTAACCCTGAACCGTTATCCAAATAGGAATCATCTTCCCTCTCGATTTTTCAAGGACATGGGAGCCACTTAATACATTCCCCTCGATGATAAATTCGGTAGGTGGCTGGTTATTGGATTTGGAAAATTGGTGTGCTTAATTACCTAACTTCCACTGAAGAACTAAAAGTTACATTGACAGCATGAATCAAAGGACTAATAACGGGAATGCACTAACTTTTTAAAAACACATTCAGCCAAAACTTCAAAGTATAATTCCTAGGTTTACTACTTAAGAACCTTTTTTAGGCCATTTTAATTTCCCGTCTAATGCCTTAGGACTGAAGCCCCTAGCAGGAAGGGGTACGTACGTTTTGAATACAGTCTAAAATACTGTTAAATGGTAGTACCCCACATTTCTAGTGGTGTATATGGTTGTGGTCAATATTTTTCTTCTTGGTTCCCAAATGGAACTCACACTTTAATATCAGAGCAAACACAAAATAGTCATAAATACATCTTTAATAACTCCCAAGACAAAAGACAGTCACTTTCAAATGGGTGGCAGTGACTGTCACAAAGAGGCACGCGGGTTTTTCAAATCTTCTTCAGCTTTTATAGCTCTGAAGCAAGACACGGATTCTCAAATTCAGGTCACTCCGCCCTGCCTGCACAGCAGTGCAAAGGGGAGGAAAAACAAATATGAAACCCAACCCAATCAACCCTGGGGCTTTTTCAAGGTTTCTGTTCAAGCGACTGTCTTCAAATCAACTTAACAACAAAATGAAGTCCAAAGAATCAAAATAAATTAACAGAGCATCCAGACCAACTAGAATAGATTCAATCTGATTTACATTATCTGCCATGACAACTGTTAAATAGCCTAAAAATAACAAAATAACCAATAATCCACAGTTGAAATTAGATAATGCACAAGACCAAAATATTCTGAAGTACACTCAAGTTTCTCATCAGTGAAGAAATACAAAAATAAATCTTTCACAATAACAAAGTGGTGAAGTAAACAAAGAAGGAAGGGAGAGGAAAGAAAGCAAAAAAAAATAAGATTTGCCAAACAGAGTCATGCTGATATTTCCAGCATGGTAATTAGCAAGAAAAAATATATGAAAAAAAACCCAACTAGCAGCTTGTGGAACAATTACTAAATTATAGTGCTCTGGGGAGATACAACAGAGTAAGTGCAGTCGATGGCATATATGCTTAGGAACAGAGATTCTTAATTAAAGATATCCTCAAAACGCCCAATTCCAACCAATGTCAAATTCTTCCTAATATTTAAACATTTGGATCTTTTTTTCCCTTCTGGGATCAGGTGAGTTTTCCATTGCTTTTGCTACCTCAGGTTTGAAAAATATTTCAAATGCTCATGGGTAGAGACCCAAATAGTTAGCAAATTGGTACTCCGTGGGAAGCCTGCACAATTTTGACAGTATTTGAACCGTCGTAAAGTGGTAGGCTTGGAGAAGCCAAAGCTGGAAGACAGCCTGAGAAGCGAACCCGAAGCCCTTTCGGCAGAGGGAGACAACGGATTTCCACAACCCCCTCGTTTAACTGTTCCAAATTGTATAACCCTGACTGTTAAGACACTCCTCAGAAATGACTTCAGTTCTCCATGCTGCAGTCCTCCCGTTAACGGCCGGCATCTGACGAACTCCGACCCCAAGGAGGGTAACCAGAGGTTTGAAGCCTGTTCGCCATCACTCTTTGGCCTTCTCTTCTCCAGATTGAACTATCCCATTTCTTTGTTTCAAAGGTTGTTGTCTAACCCTTAAATTATCTTTCTAAATCACAAGAGGTCACTATTTTTCTAGACTCTCTCCAAGCTTCCCATAATCTTCAAGAGGAAATGCACTAGGAAGACTCTAAATCAGTGTTGACTACAACGGAACGGTTTCTCCGTCCTGACACACCAAGCTTCTGTTTATCATTATTACAGTCGCCCTTGTTTCTTTTAATTATAGCACTGTGTTCCTGACTCATGGCCAGTAGGTGATGACTTAATACCCTGGGTCTCTCAGCTAGTTTTCCTCTCAGAAGGAACTGGTGTTCCACCCCGCTTTTATTCTCACCAGACCTGATCTGCTGATTTCTCACATCTCTCCAAAGTTACCATTTTTCCCAACCCTTCCCGAATTTTAATTCTGGTGCAAGGTGTAGCCTATTCTCTGTGCCTTTACCCCCTCCCCACTTCTTCCCTCGGTGACATCTGTGTATTTTAAAAGCACGTGGGCCTTTCAGCACCATTCCCTCTTAAGAAATGCCGTCTTGGATACGGTTTAGCTTAGAGCTTCCCAATTCACTCATCGCTCTATGATGGGCAACAAATGCCTCATCGATGTCAAATCGCCTTCGATCTACATCCTTTCTGTCACAGTGGAAGATAGTTCTCAATTTTAACTTGGCACTGACTTTAGAATAAGAGCCCAAGCAGCAAAGTACTTTTTCCACCCTAATTTTTCATTAGGTGACCTTCAAAGTTGCATACCAATAGAGCACTCCAACTAAAACTACTCATCTTGTCTTATGAATCCCCCCTGCCATGGCCAAAATGGCTTTCCTATGGGGAGGAAGGATGGGGGGAGAAAGGTCAACTCCACCTTTCAAACATTACCCCTTTCCAAAGACAGATTCTAAGTTTTACTAAAAACAAAAATAAATAGTGCACAGATTACTCTGTGGCGCAGAAACTTGTTGCAATGCATGTACATTCATGAAGCCCGAGTTTTAAAAAAATGCATTTTCCCCTCTTTAGTGCAAAGCTTTTCTCAACAAAATGCTGAAAAAGTGACGATACCACTTCCAACAGTCCAGCGGGCTAACACCCTGCCTTTGTAAACAACTCAGATTCAAGGGTGTTGAGTTGGAAACAGATGTAAAGAGTTAATAGTGGCAAAACCTAAAAAAAAGCAAAAAAAAAAAAAAACCAAACCCCAGGCTTTACTTGGATTTCACGAGCTCAATTTAAAGCAACTACTTCAGAGGAGCCACAATTTTCTTAACATTGATTTATGCGTTAAACACGATTTTGTAACCCACACCCTTAACTGTTTAACAATAGGGTTTCTAACACTGTCTGGGGGCCATATCATCATCATCCAAGACCCTTGTGATTTTTTTTTTTTTTTACTACTTAGGTTATTTAAGCTACCTGCGTACACTTACCAAGGCTAGAAACACTTGCACCCCAGAGGGCATGGAACCGATTAAGCCGTCTACATTGAAAGTTTACAATATTCTTCTCAACAGGACAATAAAGTGCTGTGATCTTCCAAAGATGCTTCTTAAATCCCCCCCCCCAAAAAAAGAAATGTCAAAAGCCGTTGTGATGAGGACATCACTGAAGCAGCAGAGTGAGACGTCAAAATACACTGAACTGATTTTTATGGTTCCAAATCGACAATTGATTCAGATTATTATTATTGAAAGAACACCGGTATGATTAAGTTTGGCTGCTGCGTTCATAAGAGAATTCCAATATATGTATTTAAGGGCGTGAAAAGCGCAAAGGAAATATGTACCATTTCCAAATTCGAGTTCAATTGTTTGCACTAACATCTTATTTTCTTAGAATGAAATCGGTTTCTCCTAGTCATTGCTTTAAACATGGAAAAACCTATCTGGTATGTCATTTAAGTCCTGTATTCAGCAATGATCTTTATTCTAACTTGGGTGATATAAAAGAAAAAGAAAAAAAGAAACCATGCACTTTACCGACTCGGCAAAGTAGTCGTAAGCACCTTAGTGGTTTGGAAGGTTATTAAAGCAGAAGGCCAATTAATGTTCCACGGTCTCTGAGTGAGCAACTGAAACACAGACGAAAGTTATTTCGTTCACGTCCAAGCCCTGGTAAGGCACCGATAAATTGATCAAAACTAAGCTGCAAACAGTTACCACTATTGTCTGACTTCAGTAAACATAAACCTTAAGAGCCACACAGAAAAGCACAATGCGTCCAGAGCAGTTTTCATAAAGGAACTGTATTTAAATAGCCGGAAGTCACTTACTACATCAACTTGGACGAAGCTTGAAACTGGAAATACTCTACATATCAACATACTTGAAAATTAAGACCTGTAACAATGATACTTCTACAGCACAACTCTAAAGAAGCAGTTTCTCAGCCAAAAATGGGGCCATTCCCTTGAATGGCCTCCGATTAGAAAGTAAGATTTTGAACATTTTGCTAGTTTTTTGTTCAAACCACCCTACCCGGCGCAAAGGACGTCAAGGACAAGGACGTCCGTCCACTCGAGTTGCAAAAGAAAAGTTCTCTTACGGGTAACTCCCCAGGATATTCCGTGGAGAAAGCCGGAGTGAGCACATTTCCCGTTAATAAACAAACCCGAGTTAGGTGATTGTGTGGCATCGGATACAAGATACTGCCTCTTTAGAGATTTAAAGGACACGGTCACTTCAGAGAGCTACAAATGGACGCGAATCAATGCTAAATGCAGCGGTGGGTGTTTTCATTCCACGCGATCGGGGCAGAGAGTCACCGGAGTGTTTCTAAACGGACCGCCAGATCAGTCCATTCTTACTGGGCTCGAGAAAATTCTCAATCAAAGCTTCAATCAGTTTCTTTAGCTCTCTTTCCAGTGAGGCAGTGTCGCTAGAAAGACAAACGGGAGTTTTAAAGGTCATTTAATTTCGCAGTTTTAAATCGTGGTTTTAGTGTCACCTAACTACAGCCCTGGTTAAGACTAAAAGAAACATGAATCCTGATTTTAAAAGGCCCCTCTCAAAAATCGTAATACGAGGGAATTTCTGCAGCAGTACAACAGGAGATTCCCCACTGAGGCAGGGAGGTGGGTGTGGGAAGATGGCTGACAGGGGCTTGAATGCTAAGTTTCCTAGAATGGGAAAATTCAATATTTCTATACCTCAAGAACAGAACTTAAAGACTCCTTAGAGAGAATATTACAGGACGCGCTGGGGTGGAGGGGGTGATGGTCTGAAATCTTAAATTCACCACCAAATCTACCTGGCCAGTTAGGAAAAAACACACATCGAAAATCCACTGAGGGTCAAATACTCGACACGTTGAAGTGACATTATACAGGCACCTCTGAGAAGCAGCTTGGCTCAGTGGCAAGAGTCCAGGCTTGGGAGTCAGAGGTCATGGGTTCGAATCCCGGATCCGCCACTTGTCAGCTGTGTGACCTTGAGCAAGTCGCTTCACTTCTCTGGGCCTCAGTTACCTCATTTGTAAAATGGGGATGAAGACTGAGCCCCTCGTGGGACAACCTGATTACCCTGTATCTACCCCAGCGCTTAGAACAGTGCTTGGCACATAGTAATAATGTTGGTATTTGTTAAGCGCTTACTATGTGCAGAGCACTGTTCTAAGCGCTGGGGTAAACACAGGGGAATCAGGTTGTCCCACGTGGGGCTCACAGTCTTCATCCCCATTTTACAGATGAGGGAACTGAGGCCCAGAGAAGTTAAGTGACTTGCCCACAGTCACACAGCTGACAAGTGGCAGAGCTGGGATTCGAACTCATGAGCCCTGACTCCAAAGCCCGTGCTCTTTCCACTGCGCCACGCTGCTTCTACCTACATTATTATTATTACTATGTGTTTAGCAGAGCAGCGTATAAACCCCAAAGTCGGAAAAACGAGGTAAGGCTAGCGAAGTCAAAAATGAAGCCCCACCTCCAGTCAGGTGACGCGCACATCTCCGCGTAATACTTTATCTTGGGTTCTGTTCCACTTGTTCGGAGGGTAGCGACACAACCGTTTTGGAAGGTAAAGGTGATCATTTGGCTGCTTTTACTCACGGGCAGCACCTGAGTACAACAGGGACGAAGGGTGAATGCTCCAAAAAGTACACTACTGTGACTGCATGACGACAAGAACACGAACAAGCTGCGGTACCCGGATAGACGTACCATCGGACGGTTCTCCTGTGTGTGAATGCACACCCTTGAAGAGACCGTTTAGGTCCCCGAGTTACAAACCTGCCACCTCTTAAACCGCATCACCTTCATCAGAAACTGATTTATCTGCTGGGTGATACGCCTTCCCCGAGAAAACTGACGATACACACTCCTGACCCTCGAGGAGCTCAGGATATAATAATGATGGTATTCACTAAGCGCTTAATATGTGCCAAGTGCTGTTCTAAGCACTGGGGGAGATACAAGGTAGTCAGGTTGGACACAGTCTTGATCCCCATTTTCCAAATGAGGTAACTGAGGCACAGAGAAATGAAGTGATTCGTCCAAGGTCACACTGCAGACATGTGGCAGAGCCGGGATTAGAACCCACGTCCTCGGGCTCCCAGGCCCGTGATCTTTACGCTAGGCCTAGAATACAATTAGACTGGCCCCATTCCCCAATATTTGTCTAATTCCAAACACATGGATAATGTAACATACCTAGAGAACAAATTCCTATTAAAAAAGACCATCAAAATGAATATCAGGAGGCATGAGTCTGAGTAAGTCAGAAAAGGTATCTGGATCGAGCACAGGCCGGGCAGACAGGAGGTCACTTCTAATCCCAGCTCTGTCACTTGTCTGTTGTGTGACCTTGAGCAGGTCACTTCACTTCTCTGGGCCTCAATTACCTCATCTGGAAAATGGGGGTTGAGACTGTGAGCCCCACATTGGACAGGCACTGGGTCCAACCTGATCAGCTCGTATCTACCCCAGCACTTAGTACAATGCCTGGCACACAGTAAGCGTTTAACAAATACCACAGTTATCATTATTGTTATTATCATTAAGTGGCTCTCAAATAGAAAAGATGAAAGATGGTGTTGGGGAGGGGAAAGGGCTGGTTGCTACAGGAGAGAGATAAAGTTCAATCCATAGTATTTGTTGAGTGCCTACAAAGTGTACTAAGTGCTTGGGAGAGTACGATAAAATTAAGTAGGTTGATCCTTGCCCTCGGGAAGCTAGAGGAAGAGACAAACTTTAAACTAACTTATGGAAGAATCTGTAGAGAAGTTCAGTTCAATCGTATTTATTGAGCGCTTACTATGTGCAGAGCACTGTACTAAGCACTTGGAATGAAACAATTCGGCAAGAGATAGAGACAATCCCTGCCCAACAACGGGCTCACAGTCTAAACCGGGGAGACAGACAATAAAACAAAACAAGTAGCCTGGCGTCGGTGGATGAAAAAAATCAAACAGCTTAAAGGTTATAGGCCCAAGCGCGTAGATGACGCAGAAAGGAGGGCAAATTGGGAAAATGAGAGCAGACAGGGAAGGCCTCGAAGAGGAGATGTGATTTTAGTAAGGCTCTGAAGGAGGGGAAAGTTGTGGTCTATAAGATATGAAGGCAGAAGCAGCATGGCATAGTGGATAAAGCCCGGGCCTGGAAGTCTGAAGGTCACGGGTTATAATTCCGCCTCTGCCACTTGTCTGCTGTGTGACCTTGGGCAAGTCGCTTCACTTCTCTGGGCCTCAGTTACCTCATCTGTAAAACGGGGATTGAGACTGTGAGCCCCATGTGGGACAGGGACTGTGTCCAACCCAATTTGCTTGTATCCACCCCAGCCTTTAGTATAATTCCTGGCACATAGTAAGTACTTAACAAATACCATAATAATAATTATTATTAAGGCAGAGGAAGTCCCCAGCGAGAGGCAGGATCAGGGCAAGGGGTTGGCAGCAAGAAAGACACGATCGAGGTACAGGGAGTAGGATGGCGTTCGAGAAGTGAAATGGATGGGCTGGGATGGAGTAGAAGATCGGCAAGAAAGGTAGGAAAGGGAGAGCTCATTAAGTGCTTTAAGGCTGATACTCTGGAGTTTGATGCAGTGATGGATGGGCAACCACTGGAGGTTTTTGAGGAGAGGGCAGACACGGAGCGAGTGTTTTTCTGTTTCTGTTTTTTTAGAAAAAATGATCCAGGCAGCAGAGTGAAGGATGGACTGGAGTGGGGGGAGAGAGGAGGCGGGGAGGTCGGTGAGGAGGCTGACGCAGGAGTCAAGGTGGAAGGAGACATTCTTTGGAGCAGTGTGAGAGCAGTTTGGATGGAGAGGAAAGGGTGGAATTTAGAGAGGTTGTGAAGGTAGAAACGAGAATCTGGTAACAGATTGAATGTGTGGGCTGAATGCGAGATGAGTCATGGGTGTGTTAAATGAGAGATGAGTCACAGAGAATGTCAAAGCCACAGGCTTGTGAGAGAGGGAGGGTAAGTGGTGTTATCTACAGTGATGGGAGAGTCAGGAGGAGGACAAGGATTCGGTGGGATGATGAGTTATTCTGTTTCAGACATGTAGCCTGGTGGAAAAAGCCCGGGCCTGCGAGTCAGAGGTCCTGGGCTTTAATCCTGGCTCCACCGGTTTTCTGCTGTGTGTCCCTGGGCAAATCACTTCATTTCTCTATGCCTCAGTTACCTCATTTGTCAAATGAGGATTGAGACTGTGAGTCCCGTGGGGGATAGGGACTGTGTCCAACTTGATTAACATCAATCTACCCTAGTGCTTAGTACACTACCTGGCACATAGTAAGCACTTAAATACCATTATTAAAAAAGTTAGGAGATAGCAGGACATCCAAGAAGAGATTTCCTGAAGGCAGGGGGAAACGTGAGCCTGCAGAGGGGAGAGGTTAGGGCTGGAGAGATAGATTTGGGAATTATCTATGCACAGATGGCAGAGCGAAGAAATTTTTCAAGGGAGGGGGTGTAGATGGGAGAAGAGAAGGGGTCCCAGAACTGAGCCAGGAGAGACTCCAACAGTCAGATGATGGAAGGCAGAGGAGGTGACTGCAAAAGAGACGAGGACGGAGAGGCCAGAGAGGCAGAAGGAGAACCAGGAGAGGATAGAAGCTGAGGCTAGATAGGAGAAATGAGTGGTCCACACTGCTGAAGACAGCTAAGAGGTTGAAGAGGATTAGAATGGGGTAGAGGCCATCGCATCTGGCAAGAAGGGAGTCAGTGATGATTTTAGAGAGGGCGGTTTCTGCGGAGTGGAGGGGCAGAAGCCAGATTGGAAGGAAACACGGAGAGAGCTGGAGGAGAGGAAGCAGAGCCACTTGTCTGCTATGTGGCCTTGGGGAAGTCACTTAACTTCTCCGAGTCTTAGCTAACTCATCCATAAAATGGGGAATAAAACCATGAGCCCCATGTGGAACGAGGATGGGGTCGAACCTGATAAGCTTCTGTCTACCCCAGCGCTCGGTACAATGCCTGGCACGTAATATGCACTTAAACACCAATTAAAAAAAAAAAGTGGGCAGAGACATGTTATCGCCTAGTGGAAAGAGCCCGGGCTTGGAAATCGAGGAATTTGGAAAGGGGAGGTAGGTGAGAGATGGAACAGTAACTGGAGGGTGACTTGGGTTCAAGGGATTTTTTTTTTTTAGGCTAAGGGGACACACGGGTATGTTTGAAAGCATTGGAGAAGGAAGGAAGACCTGGGCATGTTTCAAACCAGTGAAGAAGGAGCCACAGGAAAGCGAGTGGTTGAAAATGACCGTCACGGAAGGCAACAGAGATGGGGCCAGTGTTTTAATAAGATGTGAAGGGATAGGGCCAGGAGTGCAGGTGGAGGGGCGGGGGGTAGATTTTAAGAGTAGGTGGGAGCTCTCTTGTGATACTGCTAGGACAGATGGGAGAGGCAAAGAGGGTGGAGTAGAGTGGGACTGGAGAGATATGGGGGGGAGATTTTTAGGGACAGTAAATAATAGACAAAAATCAGAGAATGTCTACACTAAACATTGGCACTGACTTGGATAACAATACAAAGCCACATTCACGTGTGCGGAGGCAGCACTGCGCTGCCGGTAAGAACACCCAGATCCCCTCTGAATCACAATCGCACCCGGACACCAAGAAACATAATCAGAAATGTGGGATCTGTTAAACGCTTACTCTGGGCCAAGCACTGTACTAAACGCTGGGGTAAACACAAGACAATCAGCTTGGACACAGTTCCGGTTCCATGTTGGGATCACAGTTGAAATAGAAGGGAAAATAGATGTTAATCCCCATTTTACAGATGAGGGAATTTAGGGTCTGAAGAGTCAAGCGACCCGCCCAAAGTCACACAGAGTAGACAAGCGGTGGAGGCGGAATTAGAACCCAGGTCCTCCGACTCTCCGGCCCATGCTCTCTCCACCGGGGCTCCCTGCTTCTCGACCGGAACTCTGGGGCTTAGCTAAATCAAGTGGAGGGCAAATCAATTTGCCTAACTGGAGAGGAGAGAAGATGATGCCGTAAAAGTTAATTAGGGTGGGTAAGACATAATAATGACGGTATTTGTTAAGCGCTTACTTTGTACTAAGCGCTGGGGTGGATCCAAGCAGATCAAGTTGAACAGAGTCCCTGTCCCATGTCGGGCTCACAGTCTCACTCTCCAATTTACAGATGAGGTAACGGAGGCCCAGAGAAGGGAAGTGACTGGCCCACGGTCACACGGCAGACAAGCGGCGGAGTCGAGATTAGAACCCATGACCTTCTGACTCCCAGGCCCGTGCTCTATCTGCTGCACCACGCCGCTTTGGGAGCCTCTAACCCTAGAGAGTCCCACAAGAGTTTCAGATGGCATGTGATATGATTCGACCGACAAACTTAGTGGATTATTGCTTAGAAGAGTGCTCAGCACTTAGAACGGTGCTTTGCACATAATAAGCGCTTAACAAATACCATCATCATCATTATTATTATTCCTATTACAGAACAGGGTTTGTTTTGTTTTGTTTTATGATATTTATGTACTTGCTAGTGTCAAACACTCTTCTAAACACCGGGGCACATACAAGCCAATTAGGTTGGACACAGTCCCCCGTCCTGCATGGGCCTCACAGTCCTAAGGAGGAGGGAGAACAGCTACTGCATCCCCTTTCTACAGTTGAGGAAATTGAGGTACAGAGGAACGTCGTGACTTGCCCGAGGTCACAGAGCAAGCAGTCGGCATAGCAATTGGGAGAGCCAGAATTAGAACTCAGGGCCTCTGACTCCCAGGCCCGAGCTCTTTCCACTAGGCCACACTGTTTGTAGAGCTTTATTATCCAAGATCAACAGTGCCTAAAACAATCAAGAGTTGACAAATTTCTTTGCTGTAAAGGATGTTTGATGTCTGTCTCCCCCACTCTGGACCGTGAGCATGTTGTGGGCAAGGAATGTCACTGTTTATTGTTGTATTGTACTGCGCCAAGGGCAAGCCCGTCAAAGGGCAGGGACTGTCTCTGTTACCGATTTGTCCATTCCAAGCGCTTAGTTCAGTGCTCTGCACATAGTGAGCGCTCAATAAATACTATTGAATGAATGAATTAATAATATAGTGCTCTGCACACAGTAAGGGCTTAAAAAATATGATTGTATGAATGAATGATTTATAGAAAACCCATCACTCACCGATTTTTTATTCAGCTGGCTGCTGTCATATCCAGTCGTGACATCCCGGACATGCAATATACCAAACGGACCACAAAACTCCGGGTATTCTTTTGGGGAACCAAAATTGCGTAGCTTTTCAAATATGCTTTTGATAGTAGGTGGGTCATGACACAAGAAATAGGAAGTCTTTGAAATGTGATGTCCATACCTACGGAGAATAAGAAAAGGAAAACAAAAAATCAGATTTTCTCTACCGCTAAAATATCCGAGAGCAGGAACCGTCTTAGAGAGTTTGAGAAAAACTGTCATTCCTAGGTTCCATCAAATGAATCAAATTGAACGCTCCAATCTGGTAGAGAAGTAGAGTAGCCTAGCAGATAGAGCCTGGACCCGGGAGTCAGAAGGATCTGGGTTCTAATCCTGGCTCCGCCACTAGTCCGTGTGAGACCTTGGGCCGGTCACTAACTTCTTTGTGCCTCAGTTCCCTCATCTGTAAAATGGAGATTAAGACTATGAGCCCTGCGTAAGACAGGGACTGTGTCCGACCTGATCAGCTTCTATCTACCGCTTGGGAGTCAGAGGTCATGGGTTCGAATCCCGGCTTTGCCACTTGTCAGCTGTGTGACCGTGGGCAAGTCACTTTACTTCTCTGTGCCTCAGTTACCTCATCTGTAAACTGGGGATGAAGACTGTGAGCCCCACGTGGGACAACCTGATGACCCTGTATCTACCCCAGTGCTTAGAACAGTGCTCGGCACATAGTAAGCGCTAAACAAATACCAACGTTATTATCATTATTACCGCGGCGCTTAGTCACTTAAATACCACAAGAAAAAGAATCCGTTCTTCCAGGATCATTTTCTGGGAAGCCGTGTTTGTACAAAGTCTCCATCTTTCCTGACTCTGCTCTCCTGCCGACGGGTAAAGAAGTTGGACCTAAGAGGCCTGACGAGGCTGGGTCGTGGGGGCCCAGAGCTAACCTGGTTTGGATATCCACCCAGTCCTCTTTCCATTCCAGACACAAAGTCTCCTTGACCCTAAAAAATGCCATCATTGGATATAACCAGCACTTAAGGTGGATGCACTTCTCCCGAAAAATCTAATCGATCCAAAACAGGATTCCTGATTAAAAGGATTGGCCTGCATTTGGAAGTGGGAGCTCTAAGCTCACTGTGGGCAGGGAATGTGCCCGTTATATTGCTGTATCATATTCTCCCATGCGTTTAGTACAGTGCTCTGCACTTTCATTCAATCATATTTATTGAGCGCTTACTGTATGCAGAGCACTGTACTAAGCGCTTGGAAAATACAATTTGGCAACAGATAGAGACAATCCCTGCCCGACAACAGGCTCATGATCTAGTAGGGGGAGATAGACAACAAAACAAAAAGGTAGACAGGCATCAACACCATCAAAATAGATAAATAGAATCATAGATACGCATCATTAATAAAATAGAGTAATAAATATGTACACTGTGATAAAGTGCTGTGGGGAGGGGAAGGGGGTAGAGCAGAGAGAGGGAGTCAGAGCGATGGGGAGGGGAGGAGGAGCAGAGGGAAAGGGAGGGCTCAGTGTGGGAGGAGGTGAGCCCTCAGTAGGGCTTTGAAGAGGGGAAGAGAGTTTGTCTGCACACAATAAGCGTTCAGTACATATTACTAATGATAGAATTTAAGAATAGCACCTTTGGAAGGTCAGAGAACTAAAACGGTGTCTGCATGGTGAAGCTCACAATTTCAGGACTTACGTCTCATAAATGTTCACAAGTTGCTGTGCCAACGTGAGGTTCTTGGTGTCCAGGTAAGACGCCATTTCAGCAACAACCACAGCTGCGCTCACCCCATCCTTGTCCAAGACTGATGTTCCGCAGAGAAAACCTGGAAATCAAAAAAGACTTTAGGAAATATGAGCATCAGAAGAACTTCTCTCCTTAGAATTGCCACGAGTTTTACTTTCCTGCAGAAAGGATAAATTGTATTTAAAATCTCAGGGAGGACATCGTATGTAAAAATCCAGAATCAGGATATCTGAAATTGGGACAATAATGATAATTTTCTGAAAATGCTTAATCCTGTCTACAGGATAAACAGAGGCGACTGCCGTCTTTGCTACGAATCAAGAAGGCTCACGAGGTTTAAAAAAAAATGTCGCTAATGCTGTTTCTAAGCCACCGAGCATATTTAATATACAATAATACTTTAACATACCGATAGACTCTTCAAATGCGAAAAGAACTTCTTTCCCAAGTCCCAGGAGTTCTTTTATTCTGCTTCCAATCCATTTAAACCCCGGTAATGTTTCCTGAATTTCAAAGAAGAACAATTCCAGTTACCTTACTTTTTCAGCTTTGAAGAATACAACTCAGTTTAGTCACTGGCTAGAAGGAATGCTTCCCAACTTTCAATTCCTCCGAGTTCCCCAGAGAACAGGTAGTCTTCATCTCACCTCAGATCCCACATCGTCTGCTAAAGTGACATTTTTTTTTTTCTGAGATCCTTCCTCTTGAAGAGCCCCCAACCCACCAAAAACAAAACCTAACAAAAAACACACTCTTAGCTTGGAGACGGTGCTGGTATTTTTACTGCACATCCCAGGGAAGGAGGAAAGAAGCCCTGTTGATCTTCCTCCTCAGACACGTAACACGCATTTATTACCAGCTTACTATGTACCGACTTCCATCACTCTTCCCAAGCTCTGTTCTATCTTAACACTGTTATATTGTACTTTCCCAAATGTTTAGGAGTGCACCGCTCATAGTAGATGCTCAGTAAATATGATGGATTAGTTACTAAGCACTGAGCAAAACGCTGGAGTAGATACAAGACAACGGAATAATAATAATAATGATGATGGTGTTGGTTAAGCCTTCACTACGTGCCAAGCACTGTTCTAACTGCCGGGGTAGATACAAGGTAATCAGGTTGCCCCACGTGGGGTTCACCGTCTTCATCCCCATTTTCCAGATGAGGTCATTGAGGCCCAGAGAAGTGAAGTGACTTGCCCACAGTCACACAGCTGACAAGTGATGGAGCTGGGATTAGAACCCACGACCTCTGACTCCCAAGCCCGGGCTCTTTCCACTGAGCCACACTGCTTCTCACAATCACGTAAAGACCCTATCCAAGACTCCCAATTTAAGAAGTTGAGAGAGCAGAAAATTACCATTCATTCATTCAATAATATTTATTGAACGTTTCCTATGTGCAGAGCACAGTACTAAGCGCTTGGAGAATACAATTCGGCAACAGATAGAGACAATCCCTACCCAACAATGGACTCACAGTCTAGAAAGGTAGTAATAATAATTGTGGTATTTGTTAAGCGCTTCCTATGTGTCAGGCACTGTACCAAGCCCTGGGGTGGATACAAGCAAATCGTGTTGGACACAGTCCCTGTCCCACGAGCGACTCACAGTCTTAATCCTCATTTTACAGATGAGGGAACTGAGGCCTAGAAGTCAAGTGACTTGCCCAAGGTCACACAGCAGACAAGTGGCTGAGCTGCGATTAGAACCCATGACCTTCTGACTCCCAGACCCCTGCTCTATCCACTACACTGTGATAAACTGACAAGCCATCTCTAACTTTTTTGAGCTTTTGAGCTTATCACAATCCTCAGCATGTATATATCTAAGCCCTCATTAACCCTATCTCCCCTCCCCTCACTGTCGACTAAGCACTTGGCCGTGCTAGGAAACAGCGTGGCTCAGTGGAAAGAGCACGGGCTTTGGAGTCAGAGGTCATGGGTTTGATTCCCGGCTCTGCCACTTGTCAGCTGTGTGACTTTGGGCAAGTCACTTCACTTCTCGGTGCCTGTTACCTCATCTGTAAAATGGGGATTAAGACTGTGAGCCCCACGTGGCACAACCTGATTCCCCTGTGTCTACCCCAGCGCTTAGAACAATGCTCAGCACAGAGTAAGTGCTTAACAAATACCAACATTATTACATTATTATTACCCCTTAAGCACTTTGATTTTCGCTCCAGCCTCACAACACTTCTGTATGCATCCTTATACTTCACTACTTCCCTTAACCACAATTTATTTTAATGTTTGCCTTTCCCAAGGAGACTGTAAGCTCTCTGTGGGCAAGGATCGCCTCTGTCAGCTATTCTATTGATCTCTTCCAAGTGCTCAGTACAGTACTCTGCACGCGGTCATTTATTCACGGTATTCGTTAAGTGCTCACTATGTGCCAGGCACCATACTAGATTCAAGCTAATCCCTTGTCCCACATGGGGCTCACAGTCTTCACCCCTATTTTACATTGAAATGATTTCAATGACGATGGGATTTGTCAAGCGTTTACTATGTGCCAAGCACTGTTCTAAACGCTGGAGTAGATACAAGGTAATCGGGTTGTCCCACGTGGGGCTCACAGTCTTCATCCCCGTTTTACAGATGAGGGAACTGAGGCCCAGAGAAGTCACTTGCCCAAGGTCACACAGCTGACAAGTGGCGGAGCCGGGATCTCAGCGTGGGAGCTCCTCTGGGGCAGGAAAAGTGTCACTTCTGTTTCATACTCTTCGCTACACTGTAAGCTCATTTTGGGCAGGGAATGTCACTGTTTATTGTTGTAGTGTACTCTCCCAAGTGCTTAGTACACTGCTCTGCACACAGCAAGGACTTAGAAAATACCATCGGTTGATTGTTGACCGTGCAAACAGTCCCAAGGGACACTTGATAAACGCTTTTATTACTACTACTAACAAGTATCTTATTTCCACGTTAAATATGAGGAAAAGGAGGTACGGAGAGGTGAAGTGATTTGCCCGACATCCTACCTCCATCCCGCGCTCTTTCCACTAGCCCATTCCCACCGCCTTCCTAGGAGGCAAATCCGTAATAGGAGAGGGAGCAGAAGGGAAGAAGATGAGAAGGGAGGGTCCCACTTGTAGGAAGTTTGCACTTCCCAGCTTAGGTCAAACCGGCCTGAAGCGTGGTTGCCTGTTTTCAGGTAGAGGGAGTTAGAAAACTAATCCTTTTTGAGGATTAAAGGGGTCTCCGCTACTCTTCCGATTGGCAGAAGAGAAAGTGAGCCAAATGCCCCAGGAGAAGGAGAGGTCGAGGGCAAACCTCAAGGAATTAATGCAAAGTGGTTTCCTCCGGGTTTCACTCTGTGTATAAATGGAGACACATCAGTCCTTCGTGGTCCTGGGGCAGCGGGGTGGGTGTCCACTACAGATGACGATGAAATGTTTCCGTGAGAGCCGGTGCGTCTGTGAAGGGCGACGTGGGACTGACTGCCCCAGCCCAGCCTCGACACAGAGACTGTCCCTGGGGTCTCTGGCGGCCAGAACTGCCGCTGTCTCGTCTCACGATCCTCCGAAATCTTCCTCTTGGAAAAAGTGGCTCCTTTCCCGATCGCAGCACCCCAAGCCAGTCTGCCTCAGCATCAGCCAACATCCTGCCGAAACGGGCCGCCGCCTGAGCTTGCCCTTTACCACATCCTTTCGTCGTTTCCTCGGTCCGCCTCGCTCTCTCGGAGGCGAGGGATCACCGACTCTCTTTATAAGCTCTAAACTTAGCCTCGAGGCTCGCCGACCGACTTTGTTCCAGTTCCCTGATGGGCCGTCTGGCCACTCGATACGGAACGCGGAGGCTACCGGGGAGGGGACGGGGCTGCTCGAAAAACCCCAATCTGGCACCTGGGGTGGGGGGTGGGCAAAGAAAATTGGAGAGGATCGGGTTGAAAGATCTTCCGTCTAGTCCGCAGCTCAATGCCAAGTTGGTGTCAGACCGGGTCCGCAGGATGTGGCCTTCTTGCTTCCGTCTTCCTCGCCTGTCGGTATATCGTCGGCCGGGGCGACGCCAAGATGAAAACATTTGGTGCCAGCACTCAGGTCCCCGTGGCCAACAGAGTTCTTTCTTTCTCTGTGGGGTTTTCCTGGTTCAGGCTGGTACTTTCGATCGACCAATCGATGGCATTTATTGAGCTCTTCCGGTGTGCAGAGCACTGTACTGAGCGCTTCGGGGAGTCCGATATAACAGAGTTGGTAGACACGTTCTTATGCCTCAGAACGCTTCCGATTTATAGTCAGTCCACAGTACCAGGCCGCCACAGACAGGACGGATGGCTTCCGGCCAACTGGGAAGAATCCTAGCTAAGATCTTGCCTGCAAAATCACTACAATTCGGAGGAGCAGCATGGCCTTGTGGCTAGAGCACGGGCCCGGGAGTCAGAAGGTCATGAGTTCTAATCCCAGCTCCGCCACCTGTCTGCTGCGTAACCCTGAGCAAGCCACTTCACTTCGCTGGGCCTCAGTTCCCTCATCTGTAAAATGGGGATGAAGACTGTGAGCCCCCTGAGGGACAGAGACTGTCCAACCCAATTTGCCTGTATCCTCTCCAGCGCTTACCACAGTGCCTGGCACAGAGTAAGTGCTTAACAAACACCATAGTAATAATAATAATAATAATACAATTACCCCACTCTGCAACAGATCGATGCCATTAGGTCCAAATGCTTTACCGTTTCCCAAGATTCCTGTGACTTCAAAAATCAGAATGAGGGCCATATTTTCAGATGCTCTTAGGGCCCCTATTGCCAAGGTAGCTAAGATGTCACCTCTTGGTCTCAGTTGTGAAGAGCAATGGGAATGGTGACAACTAGGAGCAAGGGGACGAGACAAAGATGCATCTGCGCCGAGTGTCATCAGGAAGAAAGTAGGAAGCCACAGTCATCGGCTCCCAGCTTTGTTTGAAACTCAGCTGGAGAAATTGCCTTCCTGATTACTGGACTTGGGTTCTAATGAGAAACAACCCACTAACACATCTCTCTTCCTCGGCCTTAAAAGAGATGCCATGCACATTCTCACACTCCTATGTTTATACGATCCGCAGGCGGTTGTTCATCATACCTGAAGATGACTCGACTAGTTATTAACCCTAGTGATAGAGTTTCAACTGTCACAAGGACGCGTGCTTGAGTTTTCTCCCCAGATTCGGGGGTGATTGAAAAGATTGAAGATTGAAGTGACTGAAAAGATTTCTCTTGAAGGCGTTTTATAAAGAACGCATCATTTAAATGCGGGGCTGAGTGAGAGGACGCTAAAATGTTGGTAATTAAGAAAACGATTGACCAAAGTTTTACAAATTTGATTTTAAAATACATGAAATATGTTGGGGTGTGTTCCAACTCAAGATATAAAGGGCACTCGGAATAAGGAAAATACGGCGAAGGAGGCATTATCCACAAATATATGTTAACAGCACAGGCCTGCGGAGCAGAGGATCTATATTCAAATCCTGGTTCTATCACTTTCCTGCTACGTGGCCTTGGGCAAGTCACTTCACTTCTCTGAATGCTTCCTCATCTGTAAAATGGGGATTCGATCCCTGTTCCCCCTCCCCAGAAGCTCATAAGCCCCATGTGGAACAGAAAGCGTGGCTCAGTGGAAAGAGCACGGGCTTTGGAGTCAGGGCTCATGAGTTCGAATCCCAGCTCTGCCACTTGTCGGCTGTGTGACTGTGGGCAAGTCACTTAACTTCTCTGTGCCTCAGTTCCCTCATCTGTAAAATGGGGATCAAGACTGTGAGCCCCACGTGCGACAACCTGATTCCCCTATGTCTACCCCAGCGCTTAGAACAGTGCTCGGCACATAGTAAGCGCTTAACAAATACCAACATTATTATTATTATTAGAAACTGTGTCCGACCTCGTTATTTTGTATCTACTCCAGCATTGAGTCCGGGGCTTGGCTAGTAAGTGCTTAATACCACAATGATTAAGCATTAATTTAAAAAAACACATGTTTCTCCACTTCAATCCAATGGGATTCAGGCTAGGAGCCCAGGCTTGGGAGTCAGAGGTCATGGATTCGAATCCCGGCTCTGCCACTTGTCAGCTGTGTGACTTTGGGCAAGTCACTTAACTTCTCTGTCCTTCTGTTCCCTCATCTGTAAAATGGGGATTAAGACTGTGAGCCCCATTTGGGACAACCTGATTACTCTGTATCTACCCCAGCACTTAGAACAGTGCTCCGCACACAGTAAGCGCTTAACAAATACCAACATTATTATTATTACTTTAATGTCACACCTTGAAAGGCATAAAAATTGTCTCATTGCTCCTCTACCTTTAGTACCAGTTTGGCCTTTATTAAAGTAACATCCCCAGCCCGTTGCGGAGGAATGGGTCTGTTTGCCATTGCATTGTACTCTCCCAAGTACTTAGTACAGTGCTCTGCACACAGTAAGCGCTCAATAATAATAATAATAATAATAATGATTATGATATTTGTTAAGCGCTAACTATATGATTGAATGAAGGAATGGACCCCGGAAATTCAAGTGGAAATGAAAAGGGTTTGAAGAGGAATAAAATGCCCTCCTACAAAACTGGGTTAGAAAATAGGAACTGGGAGGACTCAGTAAGGAGAATAATAATGATGGCATTTTTTAAGCGCTTACTATGTGCCAAGCACTTTTCTAAGCACTGAGAAATTAAGACAAGGCATTGACAACCTTTCAGGATATTGAGGGGTGGGGCACCAGTGAGCAGCCCGTCTCCGTTTCTAATGAGAACTGCGTGAGAAAGTCGAGGACTAAAACTGCAAGAAGGAACCCGGTCGACAAATCCCCTCCGGAGGAGAAGAGGAAACAGCTATTAGATCCTCCAGACCGTAAGCTCACTGTGGGCATTGTGCCTGTTCATTGTTATATTGTACTCTCCCAAGCGCTTAGTAATAATAATAATAATGTTGGTATTTGTTAAGCGCTTACTATAGTACAGTGCTCTACACTCAGTATGTGCTCAATAAATACGATTGAATGAATCATTAATAGTTTAATCCTCATCCCAAACACTGAACATGGCTACTCCCATTCATGCAAGGCTTGGCTGTCTCTTACTTTGGTTCCAGGGATGCTGCCTAGACAAAACTGCCATTTTTATTTAAGATTTCTCTGGACTATGGGCAGGGGAGGTGTCTACCAACCCCGATGTATTGCACTCTCCGAAGCTCTTTAAGTACAGTGCTCTGCACACAGTAAATACCGACAAATACCGATAATTGAATTGGTATACAGAGGAAGGAAAATCCTGCAAGGGGTTTTATGAAACTTGGCTCTTGGGCTGTTTATCAAGTGAGATAGAAAAGAAAGGGGAGCACAAGTGGATTTCCATAAGTAACTGCTGCAAAAAAATTATTTAGAATTAAAGATTTGTCAGCTGCACTGTTTATCGTGCCCCTACAGGGGGGCAAACTACTGTATTAGGTGCTTGGGAATATATTTTAAAAGTCCAGAGCTTGGCCCCTTCCCTCAAGCAGTTTGCAATTTAATGGGGAAGACAAGTGGGCCTAAATGGTCAAACAGTTAAAAAAGTCAAGAGAAGCCTGGGTGACAGGGGACCCGGGTTCTAATCCGGGCTCAGCCACTTGTCTGCTGTGTTACCTTGGAAGAGTCACTTCATTTCTCTGTACCTCAATTCCCCTCATCTGTAAAACGGCCATTAGGACTGTGAGTCTGTGCCCAACCTGATTAGCCTGTATCTACCCCAGCGCTTAGTATTGTGTCTAGCACATAGCAAGCATATAAATACCATTTAAATAAAAAAAGGGGCAGATGGGCAGATTACACTAGGGGGAAAGCAGCTTCTAAGTATAGTCACAGCAATCTAACCAAATAACTGAAGTACCCTGAGCAAAACCCAAACATCCCCCTTTCACTTTCAAGGACACGTAACAGCATAACCAAAGATGTGCTTGAAAAAAGTGCAGAGAATTACACAGGTAACAAAATCTGTAAACGAAACAAACGAGTGCCGAGGTACCTCACATTTATAAATACAACATGGAGAGATTTTTAAAAAACGACGCCGCGGTGCTCTTACTTCAAACTGAAATCCTTCTTTAAGAGCAATTGCCTTCAAAATTTTGGAGGAGACTGTGGTAGCTAACATGTAAACATTCCTCACATCAGCATTCTGGGGGTGGTTCTCCTTCCAGCATACAAACATCCACCACCCAAGCAAAGCCGCCAACTCATTTCCTGTGAAAACTTTCCAACGGCCACTGAACGGAGAATGGAAAAGTTCATCAAAACAAATTCAAATCTGTTCCTTCAAATTTCTCACTTATATGCTTCTGAAATTGTCAAGTCTACAGAGCCATTTCTTTGGTTGGAAAAAAAAACCAGTGGACAATAGAGGATACTGAAACAAATGTTGGGACTATTACTTTTTTTAACTGGACCATATGTAAACAGATAACTTCAGGCTACCAGCCGACGTTATTCTTTTTCTCCCATTTAATCAAGAAAAGCAAAAGTTGGGCTTTTTTTTTTTTTTTTTTTTTTTACCACTTACTTCCCTTGCAGCTCCGCCACTGCCAGTCTGTCTGCATCCGGATCGGTGGCTAGCACTACCCTGGCCTCTTCCTTTTCTGCGAGTCTGAGTGACAGCTCCTGAGACAACCACCCAAAAAGCCAGGTTACACACAAGTGACTTCATTTTCAGACCGTAGACTCAGACCCGCTAGACGATAAGCTCACTGAGGGCAGGGAACACGTCTACCTACTCCACCCACCGCTTAGTTCAGTGCTCTGCACATAAGAAGCACTCAGTAAACACCATCGATTCATTTTCCTGACATTCATTTTCCTGCTCCGCTATATTCCCTTATTCCCAACAGGAGGTGACCATCAAGCAGTTTAACAAGGCACCAATCCTAAACAATTCATCTATTCTGAATCGGTGCATTTGAAGCGATACCTAAAAAATACTCGAGTAAAGATCTGTGCTCTGAGGCACAGAGAAGTTTAAGTGACTTGCCCAAGGTCACACAGCAGAAGCTTTGCTGAGATTAGAACTCAGATCCCTTATTACCCTATTTATTTTGTTATTGAGGTGGACATCCCCTTGATTCTATTTATCGTGATTAAGTTGTCTTGTTTTTGTCCGTCTGTCTCCCCGGATTAGACTGTGAGCCCGTCAATGGGCAGGGACTGTCTCTGTCTGTTGCCCAAGTGTACATTCCAAGTGCTTAGTACAGTGCTCTGCACATAGTAAGCGCTCAATAAATACGACTGAATAAATGAATGAATGATTCCCGGGCCCGTGTTCTTTCCATTAGGCCACGCTGCTTCTCATTCAACCCACATATTCTATCTGTCACTAAATCCTGTCTTTTCCACCTCCACAACATCGCTAACCCTCTTCCTAACGGAAAATCACGCTCCCCACCGTCAAAGGCTTATTGAAGGCACACCTCCTCCAAGAGGCCTTCCCTGACTAAGCCCTCCTTTCCTCTTCTCCCGCTCCCTTTTGCTCCACCTTGACTTGCTCCCTTTATTCACCTCCCGTCCCCCAGCCCCACAGCACTTACGTACATATCTGTACTTTATTTATATCAGTGTCCGCTTCCCCGCTCTAGACTGTAAGCTCGCTGTGGGCAGGGAATGTGTTTGCACTATTGTACTCTCCCCAGCGCTTAGAACAGTGCTCTGCACACAGTAAGCACTCAATAAATATGATTGATCTAAGCCCAGTGCTCTTCTCCATTGTAGCTGCCTCGGATAGGATTACACAAGCTTTATCCAAAATGATAGGTATATTAAAAATATATCTATATACGGATACCAGCACAGATTCTCCTTCTTCGGGATTGGGGCATTTGACGGTAGAAAAGTCTGGATCTGGATCCTTTTGTTCTGGAACTGGAATTGGAGGATTAAACCCAAATGCTTTAAAAGCCAACTGAACATAATCATGTCCAACCCCGTGGAATGACGTATGGACAAACTTCAAGCTCGTCTTTGTGTTTAGATCCCTGAAAGAGAAAGCCCACATTCGTTCAGCACGGCAAAAATTTCTCCTTCTCTGACATCACGGAAAATGGTGGCGATCCAAGGATATGTGGTTAAAGTTTACCAAGCAAGAGATCTGAGGGGACTTAAAAATAAACGATGGGAATATCCAATTAAGATCAGAAAGATTTCTAGTCCAGTCTCTTTCCCCTCTGGTCCAAGACCTCTCTGCTTGAGAGTCACCAAGGGCACGAACCACTATTTTGGCTTCTTATTACACAAGCAGAAAATACGTGTTAAATTCCGTGAAGCACAGTGGTAGCCGGTAAAAGCTTTTTCATTTAAAGATAACCTTAAGTTGAAGAATTGCTATTTCACCACTATTCCAAGGAGCAAGTCCCAGGCCATACAGTACAGAGGAAACATCAGACAGTTCTATCTGCTTTTGAAATGAAAAGTATTAAGAGATGGTTTGAGAAAAGAGTTTTATCCTTGAGAAGAATCTGGTTGCTAACAACAACAGTGAAAGACAACTCTTGGGAATATCAACCCCATTTTTGGAGATTTACAGGGCTCTCCTCTCTCCTCGGAGATTTCTAATCCATGGTATTTATTGAGTGATTACTGGGTTCAGAGCTCGGTACTAAGCTCTTGGGAGACTGTAAGCCCGTAAATGGGCAAGGACACTCTCTATCTGTTGCCGATTTGTACATTCCAAGCGCTTAGTACAGTGCTCTACACATAGTAAGCGCTCAATAAATACTATTGAATGAATGAGAGTAGAATACAACAGTTACAGTCCAGAGGGGGATACAGATATTCAATAAAATAAAAGACATAAAATAAATTCTTAGATTGTGAACCCCAGGAGGGACAGGGACCACGCCTAATTCCCACTTGGGTATTCCCCCCAGCACTTAGTAGAGCGCTCTGCACACAGTAAGCACTTAAGTACAAAATAAGGATTTGTACATAAGTGCTGTGGGGAGAATATCAAGGAAGGGTATAGATCCAAATGCAGGGGCGACACAAAAGGAAGAGGGAGTCGGGAAAACGAGGGTTCAGTCGAGGAAGGCCTCTTGGAGATAACAATAATGATAATAATAAAAATAAGGGTATTTGTTAAGCGCTTACTGTGTGCCAGGCACTACTGAGCGCTGGGGTGGATACAAGGAAATCAGGTTGGACCCAGTCCCTGTCCCACGTGGGTCTCAGTCTCGACCCCCATTTTCCAGATGAGGTAACTGAGGCCCAGAGAAGTGAAGTGACTTGCCCAAGGTCACACAGCAGGCAAGTGGCAGAGCCAGGATTAGAACCCACAACCTGCTAACTCCCAAGCCCATGCTCTATCCACTACGCCATGCTGTTTCTTAGAGATTCATTCATTCATTCAATCGCATTTATTGAGCACTTTCTGAGTGCAGAGCCCTGTACTAAGCGCTTGGAACGTACAATTCGGCAACAGAGACAATCCCTGCCCAGATGTGAAGGTGGGGAGAGAGACAGAGGGATTTAGAGGCCAGAAAGAGGATGTGGGCAAGGGGCCGGTCGCGAGACGGACGAGACGGAGGTAGGTCGGTGTGAGAGGCTGGTTTGCAGAAGAATATCAGCGAGGTAAGGTAGGCGCGGGAGAGATGACTGAGTGCATTTAAAAGCCAATGGTAAAGCTCTTCTGTCTGATGCAGACGTGGAAGGGAAACACCTAGAGGTTCTGGAGGAGTGGGGAAATGTGGACTGAGCATTTGGTAGAAAAATGATCTGGGCGGCAGAGTGAAGTACGGACTAGAGGGACAGAAGGAAGGTCAGTGAGGAGACCGAAGCAGTAATCAAGGCAGGAGAGCATAAGTGCTCGAATGAGCATGGAAGGAGTCTGGATGGAAAGGGCGGATCCTCCACACTCTCATTCATTCAGTAGTATTTTTTGAGCGCTTACTATGTGCAGGGCACTGTACTAAGCGCTTGGAATGGGCAACTCGGCAACAGATAGAGCCAATCCCTGCCCAATAAGGGGCACACGTCGCAAAGGCAGACCGACAGGATTTGGTGACGGAACGAATACGTGGGTGGAATGAGAGACGAGTCGCGGATAGATGCCGAATCACACTTGGCTAGCACGGTACCTGTGAAAACAAATCTTTTTTAAATCCTCCATGTAACTCGTGCAAATATCTTGGAGAGGGTCTCTCTTCAGGGGACTGGTGTCAACTAGATTCTCATTCCATGAATCGTTCCAGGGCTCGACGCTTTCTTCTATACATTTCAGAATTTCTTTATCGTGGGGAGATGTGATCTGAGCGCCATTTTCCCAATAAACCTAGATTGTGAAAAGGAGACAGCTACAGAATTGATTACGTATTACAGACGTTCTCTGCTCGGTGGGTCCTTTCGTCAGTCGGGATGAAGTCCGTAGGTTTTGTAGGAAAAGAATTATCATGGGAATCAAATATCGGGAATCCACACCATAGAATACTGCAAAAATACTATTTGGTGATAGACAATCACCTGCCTGGAATTAGATGTTCACTTTTCTGGTTGCGGTAGGCTGGGCACCTGATCTCCCTAGGTATTTTCTAGCTTTATTATTCTATTCTAGTAGGAAAAGAACAGATTTGAATGCTTTCTCCTTAATAACAGTGTGCTTCACTGACAATGAGTTGAATATACGTTCTCTGCCTTTATGACAATAGGGACCACATAAATTTGGGAACTAAAAAAATGTGTTCTGAAAACTGGCTTAAATCTGGAAAAACAGATTTCTCAGATGGTAATAATAATAATGATGAATAATTGTGGTATTTGATAAGCGCTTACCATTTGCCAGGCACTGTATTAAATGGTAGTTGTTAAGGGCTTACTATGTGCCAAGCACTGGGGTTGTGGAAAGAGCCTGGGCTTCGGAGTCAGAGGTCATGGGTTCGACTCCCGGCCCTGCCACTTGTCGGCTGTGTGACTCTGGGCAAGTCACTCGACTTCTCTGTGCCTCAGTTACCTCATCTGCAAAATGGGGATTAACTGTGAGCCTCACGTGGGACAACCTGATGACCCTGTATCTCCCCCAGCGCTTAGAACAGTGCTCTGCACATAGTAAGCGCTTAACAAATACCAACATTATTACTCAGGTTAGATACAGTCGCTGTCCCACATTGGCCTCACACTCTTAATTCCCATTTGTTACAGAGGAGGGAACTGAGGCCCAGAGAAGTGAAGTGACTTGCCCAAGGTCACACAGCAGACAAGCGGCAGAGGCGGGACTAGAACCCATGATCTTATAACTCCCAGGCCCTTGCTCTATCCGCTACGCGATACTGCTTCTCAAATGCAAATCCAGTTACTTGAGGTGCACCAAAAATGTAATTTAGAGAACCCTCAGAGATCCAACCCAGACCCTCGTGTATGCACGTGCGTGCATACACATAAACACACGCTCTCAGACCCTAGGAAGTATGTGTCATCGACCACAATTATCTCTGCAGAAAACTGCAGAAATAAACAATCGCCTTTCCAAATTAAACCAGCCAACCCCACTGGTGGACAGCAATAACCACGCTGCGTGGCGTGGCTCACCGGAAAGAGCACGGGCTTTGGAGTCAGAGGTCGTGGGTTCGAACCCCCGCTCTACCACTTGTCAGCTGTGTGACTTTGGGCAAGTCACTTAACTTCTCGGTGCCTCAGTTACCTCATCTGTAAAATGGGGATTAAGACTGTGAGACAACGTGGGACAACCTAATAATAATAATAATGTTGGTATTTGTTAAGCGCTTACTATGTGCCGAGCACTGTTCTAAGCGCTGGGGTAGACATAGGGGAATCAGGTTGTCGCACGTGGGGCTCACAGTCTTGATCCCCATTTTACAGATGAGGGAACTGAGGCACAGAGAAGTTAAGTGACTTGCCCACGGTCACACAGCCGACAAGTGGCAGAGCTGGGATTCGAACTCATGAGCCCTGACTCCAAAGCCCGTGCTCTTTCCACTGAGCCACGCGGTGTCTACCCCGGCGCTTAGAACAGTGCTCGGCACATAGTAAGCGCTTAACAGATACCAACATTATTATTATTATTATTATTAACCACCACGACGAATAAACTAGGCCATGTCTCACTGGATCAGTAGGCCTCAGTTATTCACCTTGAACTCTCCGGGTCTAACGCTCCACGTTACTCACGGTGGAAGTCTCTCTAAAGCACAATGTCCTCGATCGAGCCTACAGGGACTCTAACACCTCATTTGCAAAGTGTAGGGTCAGGTCCTTCTTTCCTCATTGCAAATAAGCAAAACCACAGGAGCCCAAGCATTACCTTGTATCCATTGTCTTCCTTGCGGTTATGGGATGCGGTAATCATAACACCTGCGACGGCTTTGAGCTCCTGGACCGCGTACGGCTGAGACAAAAAAAAAAAAAGATCTTACTGGAAAATACAAGAAATTATGGTGTATGGTGTATGGTGTAACTCTAGCAATTGGTCTTTTCCACAGATAATAATTATGGGATTAATTAAGCGCTTACTATACGCTAAGCACTGTTCTCAGCCCTGGGTAGATGCAAGGCAATCAGGAGGGACAAAGTCCCTGTCCCACGTGAGACTCTCAGTCTCAATCCCCATTTTCCAGATGAAATAACTGAGGCACAGAGAAGTTAAGTGACTTGCCAAAGGTCACGCAGCGGACAAGTGGCAGAGCCGGGAATAAGGACCCATGACCTCTGACTCCCAAGCCTGTGCTTTCGCCACCTGGCCTGTTTTCTTTTCTAGTCCGCCGCTGACCATGAGATAAAAATAATGAAACTCTCTGGAACGTTGTCTCTACTTCAGTTAAATGTCTCCAACCTAGTGTTCCGCTTCTAAAATATTTGCTAACACAAAAAGCCTTCCACTCCTGCAGAGAACTTATGAATAAAAATTTATTATTTTTATCAATAGAAAAGCAACTACGAATATCCATCTACTGGCTTGGTTGTTAAGTGCCAGGGGAGCCCCACATCTGAGATGTATTGGAAACACTGTAATAATAATCACGGTATTTGTTAAGCGCTTACTATGTTCCCGGCACTGTGCTAAGCACTGTACAGACTCATTCGGCCCAAATGCTGAATGAGAAGCAGCGTGGCCTAGTGGATAGAGCACGGGGCTGAGAGTCCGAGGACCTGGGTTCTGATCCCGGTTCCGCCACATGTCTGCTGTGACTGTGACCAAGTCACTTCGCTTCTCGGTGCCTCACTTACCTCATCTGTAGAATGGGGACTAATGTACGGTGAGCCCCATGTGAGACATGGACTGTGTCCAACCTGATGACCTTGAATCGGCCCCAGTGCTTAGTACAGTGCCTGGCATACAGTGAGTACATACAGAAGCAGCGTGGCTCAGGGGAAAGAGCACGGGCTGGGGAGTCAGAGGTCATGGGTTCAAATCCCTACTCTGCTGCCTGTCAGCTGTGTGACTTTGAGCATGTCACTTAACTTCTCTGTGACTCAGTTACCTCATCTGTAAAATGGGGATTAATACTGTGAGCCTCCCGTGGGACAACCTGATCACCTTATATTCTCCCCAGCGCTTTGCACATAGTAAGTGCTTAATAATAATGTTGGTATTTGTTAAGCGCTTACTATGTGCAGAGCACTGTTCTAAGCGCTGGGGTAAATACAGGGGAATCAGATTGTCCCACATGAGGCTCACAGTCTTAATCCCCATTTTACAGATGAGGTAACTGAGGCACAGAGAAGTGAAGTGACTTGCCCACAGTCACACAGCTGCCAAGTGGCAGAGCTGGGATTCGAACCCATGACCTAACAAACTTAACAAATGCCATCATTATTATCATTATAACAAATACCATTAAAAATAAAATAAAGAAGTGGGATTCAGGTACAGAGGAACTGGAGTTTTCTGAAACAGAATCATAAGAGAGGAAAAGGTTCCACCTGAAACAAAATATCCCTAGGCTATAGGCACTGGATATTACGAAGGTAGGGAAACAGTTTAACTGAAAACTGGGGGAGAGCCAAGGACTGTGGGAGATCTTAAGAGCCAAATTTGATAACGTCTGGAAGGAGGTGGCTGCAGAATCATGGATGTTCTGCAGAAACGGTCCAGAGGCAACCCGGTTAGACACTTGAGGGAAACGAGGAAGGCAAATTACAGTTCCCATCAAATGGAGGAAATAAAAGGAAACACTTCTTATCGCCATGAGAAGCAGCATGGCCTAGTGGATAGAGCACGGGCCTGGGAATCAGAAGGTCACTGGTTCTAATCCCTATTCCGTCACTTGTCCACTATGTGACCCTGGGCAAGTCGCTTGGCTTCTCTGGGCCTCAGTCACCTCATCTGTAAAATGGGGATGGAGACTGTGAGCTTGATGTGAGACAGGGACTGTGTTCAGCCCCATTTTCTTGTATCCTTCCCAATGTTAAGTACAGTCCCTGCCACGGAGTAAGTGCTTAATATTATTATTTACTAGCATCATTAATAATAACCCGGTGGAGAGAACTAGTAATTCAGTATAATAATAAATAATAGTAACGGTTGCATTTCCTAAGCGCTTACTGGGTGCCAAACACTGTACTAAGGCGCTGAGGTAGATACAGGCTCAACAGGTCCCACCTGGGGCTCGCAGTCCAAGCAGGAGAGAGAATGGGATCGAATCCCCATTTTACAGATGAGGGAGCTGAGGCCCAGAGAAGTTAAGTGAGTGGCCCGAAGTCACACAGCAGACTTTACAGTCGTTGTGGGCATGGAACGTGTCAACCAACTCTGTTATACTGCACTCTCCCAAATGCCTAATACCGGTGCTCTTCACAGAGTAACCGCTCAATAAATCCCACTGAAGGACTGACTGAAGTGGCAAAGCCAGGAATTAGAACCCAGGTCCTCTGACTCCCAGGGCCGAGCTCCGCCTGTGCCGTAGAACTGAGTATGGAGCAAATGTCGATAGGTTCAAGAAGGGTTGGGATCAATTCCAGGACAAGACACTAGGAAGAAAATTAGGTCCGTAGAGGGAAGTTGAGGATGTTAGATGGTCAGGGTGGCTCAGTGGAAAGAGTCGGGCTAGGGAGTCAGAGGTCATGGGTTCGACTCCCGGCTCTGCCACTTGTCAGCTGTGTGACTATGGGCAAGTCACTTCACTTCTCTGTGCCTCAGTTACCTCATCTGTAAAATGGGGATTCATTCATTCATTCATTCAACAGTATTTATTGAGCGCTTACTATGTGCAGAGCACTGTACTAAGCGCTTGGAATGGACAAATCGGTAACAGATAGAGACAGTCCCTGCCCTTTGATTGGCTTACGGTCTAATCGGGGGAGACGGACAGACAAGAACAATGGCAATAAACAGAATCAAGGGGAAGAAGATATTAAAGCAATAGCAAAAATAGATTCAAGGTGATATACATCTCATTAACAAAATAAATAGGGTAATGAAGATATATACAGTTGAGTGGACGAGTACAGTGCTAAGGGGATGGGACGGGAGAGGGGGAGGAGCAGAGGGAAAGGGGGGAGAAGAGGGTCTAGCTGCGGAGAGGTGAAGGGGGGGAAGAGGGAGCACAGGGAAAAGCGGGGAGCTCAGTGTGGGAAGGCCTCTTGGAGGAGGTGAGCTGTTAGTAGGGTTTTGAAGAGGGGAAGAGAATTAGTTTGGCGGAGGTGAGGAGGGAGGGCGTGCCGGCCCGGGGGTCGACGGCGGGACGGGAGAGACCGAGGGACGGTGAGGAGGTGGGCGGCGGAGGAGCGGAGCGTGCGGGGTGGGCGGTGGAAAGAGAGAAGGGAGGAGAGGTAGGAGGGGACAAGGGGATGGACAGCCTCGAAGCCTAGAGTGAGAAGTTTTTGTTTCGTTCAGAGGCCGATAGGCAACCACTGGAGGTTTTTAAGAAGGGGAGTGACAGGCCCAGAGCGTTTCTGCGGGAAGATGAGCCGGGAGGCAGAGTGAAGAATAGACTGGAGCGGGGAGAGAGAGGAGGAAGGGAGATGAGAGAGCAGGCTGACACAGTAATCTAGCCGGGATATTACGAGAGCCCGTAACAGTCAGATAGCTGTTTGGGTGGAGAGGAAAGGGCGGATCTTGGCGATATTATAAAGGTGAGCCCGGCAGGTTTTGGTAACAGATTGGATGTGTGGGGTGAACGAGAGAGCCGAGTCAAAGATGACACCGAGGTTGCGGGCTTTAGAGACGGGAAGGATGGTCATACCACCCATGACTGTGAGTCTCACATGGGACATCCTGATTACCCTGTAACTACCCCAGCACTTAGAATAGTGCTCTGCACATAGTAAGCGCTTATTATCTCCTTAATGACTGGGACCTATAGAAAGAAGAGCAAGCAGCCTTCTCCTTCTAGACGCAACTGGTTGCCATTGTTAGAGACGGAAGGGGCTAACGGGGCTAACCGGGACATTAGTGTGTGGTTCCCTCTGGCAATGAAATTGACCTCTTACAGAAAAACACAAAGCCGGACTCAGAGTCTCAACCGTACATGGCCCAGACTGACTAATCATTAATAATCATTATTATGGTATCTGTTAAGTGCTTACTATGTTCCAGGCACTGTTCTAAGCGCTGGGGAAGATACATCCAATCAGGTTGGACACAGTCCCTGTCCCACATGAGGCTCACAGTCTTAATTAATCCTTATTTGACAGATGAGGGAACTGAGGCTCGGAGGAGTTAAGTGGCTTGTCCGAGGTTGCCCGGCAGACGAGCGGGACAGGCAGAATTAGAACCCAAGCCTTTCTGACTCTAAAGCCCATGCTCTGTCCACTAGACCATGCTGCTGCTTCTCCTATTTCTTCTTCTGTCAAATCTGTAACTCCCTGTGCTTGGCAGTGTTTTCACTGCTGGTGCACCTTGCCCCATGATCCATACAAAGTTTTTTGAGCAAAGAAAGCTGCTCTCTTCTATTGGTCTAATAATAATTAAGAATTACTGTACTTGTTAAGCGCTTACTATGCGCCAAGGACTGTCCTAAGTGCTGGGATAAATACGTGGAACTACCTGATTACCTTGTATCTACCCCAGCACTTAGAACAGTGCTTGGCACATAGTAAGCGCTTAACAAATATCATCATTATTATTATTATACAAGTTAATCAGGTTGGACACGGTCCCTGTCCCATGGGGGGCTCACAGTCTCAACCCCCATTTTACAGATGAGGTAACTGAGGCCCAGAGAAGTGAAGGGACTTGCCCAAGATCACACAGCAGGCATGTGGCAGAGCCGGGATTAGAACTCAGGCCTGCGCTCTATCCACTAAGCCATGGAAATGGCAGTTCTTCCAATTTTCTCTCTAATTTAGTACAGGTGTACACCAGATCCATATAGACTATCAATCAATCGTATTTATTGAGCGCTTACTGTATGCAGAGTACTACAGTAAGTCCTTGGGGGAGTACAGTATAACAGGTTTCTCAAAAATGTGGGTGACTGCCTTGTGGGATACGTTTTCCTGTGGCTGATATGACGACTAGGCCCTTATGGGTAATAAAAAAAATTGCCCTGTTGCTCACTCCCATCTACTCCCTCCCCTATTCTAGGGAAGCAGCGTGGCTCAGTGGAAAGAGCCCGGGCTTGCGAGTCAGAGGTCATGGGTTCGACTCCCGGCTCTGCCACTTGTCAGCTGTGTGACTGTGGGCGAGTCACTTCACTTCTCTGTGCCTCAGTACCCTCAGCTGTAAAATGGGGATTAACTGTGAGCCTCACGTGGGACAACCTGATTACCCTGTATCTACCCCAGTGCTTAGAACGGTGCTCTGCACATAGTAAGCACCTAACAGATACCAACATTATTATTATTAGACTTCCTTGATCCCCATGTATCACACACTTGACTCCCTCCGCAGCACGGCCAAGTGGAAAGAGCACGGGTCTGGAAGTCAGAAAGATGTGGGTTCTAATCCCAACTCTGCTATCTGTAGGTGGTGTGACCTTGGGCAAGTCACTTCACTTTTCTGGGCCTCAGTTCCCTCATTTGTCAAACGAGGGAGTAAGACTGTGAGCCCCATGTGGGACAGGGACTGTGTCCAACCGATTAGCTTGGATCCATCCCAGTGCTTAGTACAGTGCCTGGCACATAAATAAGTGATTAACGAATACCATTTACATTAAAAAAACAAAAAACAAAACAACAAAAGGCAGCCACTCCCTCCTTTCCTGCCCCAGCAGGACAGAATTGGGGAAGGAGAGAAAACACACCTTGGCCACAATTAACGTAGAGGAAGCAGAAGAGGGAGGGTGGCTTTCTCTCACTTCGGCCTAAGGCAGCATGAAATCAGGGCAGGAATTCATTCATTCAATCATATTGAGTGCTTACTGTGTGCAAAGCACTGTACTAAGTGCTTGGGAGAGTACAATATAACAAGAAACAGACACATTCCTGCCCACAGCGAGCTCACAGGCTAGAGGGGGAGACAGTAATATAAACTACAGATAAGAAATAAATTACAGATACTAAATTACAGGAAAGCAAACGTCTCCATCCTTCAATTCCTCCAGATACGTGTGCTTGCAAGTTATTAATTGGAAAGTGCCCGGCGGAGAAGGGGAGAGGGAAGGGAAAGGTCTTCCCCGCAGCGATCGGGCGTCACATTGGGCGAGGCAAGTGGATCCTGGGCTAAATTGGCAATTAGTACATGACGAATCACCAGATCTTCTGCAGTACGCTCACTGGGAACCGGGGACACGCCTGGGTTCTCTGGTCTAGGTAACGTCTAGAATAATGCTCTTTAAATTCTGACCTAAAAGTTAGTATTCATGGACAAAATGTCAATTAGGGCAAGCTGTATACTTACTACGAAAGGTGTAGGGACGTATCTTGAAAACAAATAGACAGGTACACCTTTGGCCAGCAGGACAGTGGCAGTCAGCTTTGCTAGGCTGCAGAGAAAATTAAACCTCTTAGAATCATGCCTTCAGCGATTTTAAATACTCAATTTTCCACAGATTAATGGCATAAATACTAGGAAGATTAAAGACGACTGCTAGATTCGCTTTCTGGTGGGAAGAGGGGGGGAAAGTCTTAAAGGAGTCTCTCCTATTAGGCATTTCAAAACTCACCACCTCTTAAAGACACCTCCCTCTATGGTGACACCTCCTCCAAGAGGCCTTCCTTGATTAAACCCTCTTTTTCCTGACTCTCCCTTCTGGGTCATCTACTCACTTGGATCTGTGACCTCTGGGCATTTGCTATCCACCCCACCCTCAACCCCATAGCACTTATGTACCTATCCATAATTTATTGATCTTAATATCTTCCCCTTTAGATAGTAAGTTCGTTGTGCGGAAGGAATGTGTCTGACAAGTCTGTTGTATTGTACTCTCTCAAGTACTTAGTACAGTGCTGTGCACAGTTTGCTCAGTAGATATCATCAATAATAATAATAATAGCATTTGCTAAGTGCTTACTATGTGCCAGGAACTGTACTAAGCGCTGGGATGGATACAAGCAAATCGGGTTGGACACAGTCCCTGTCCCACATAGCGCTCACAGTCTCAATCCCCATTTTACAGATGAAGTAACTGGGGCACAGAGAAGTGAAGTGGCTTGTCCAAGGTCACTAAGTTGACAAGTGGCGGAGCTGGGATTAGAACCCACATCTTCTGACTCCCCAGCCCGTGCTCTTTTCACTAAGCCACACTGGTTCTTTGCTGCTTCTTCATTGATGATAATGAAGAAATTATAACCTGAAACTTCAACAGAAATATTGTCTTTCCTATAGCCGTCTTAGATGATCAGAATATTCAATTAGGGTGAACTCAATGGACATAGTTGATGGTTTAACAGGACCTTTCCCGTAGACTGTAAGCTCTATGTACGCAGGGATCGTATCTTCCAACTCTGCTATACCGTACTTTTCCCCAAGCACTTAGGACAGTGCTCTGCACACAGCAAGGACTCAAATATTCTGATCTGACTGAACTTTCTGACCATCTCCAAATCACATAAGTCAACAAACTTTTTACCAGACAAGAACCCACCATAAAATTGATTGGCTTGAGGGTTATCTCAGTTTTTTCTCCTTCCCCACCTCACTTTTCTGAAGGATGTTCTAATCAACAGTGAGACTACCAAAAGGAAGAGAGGATAAGCCAAGGAACCCAGCTGGCCCACCTCCTGGACAATCAGCTTGTGAATAATCCAGAGTTCACTGTACATTATAAAGAATGGCGAATCTACAGTAACACAGCCAAAGCTGATCACTTTCAAAACAAAACAGGACTCCCAGAATTATTTCCCCAACTCTCCTTACTCACTACGAGCTTACACTGGCTCTTGGGTTCATATAAGGTGGAAGGACACCAAATAATTTTACGTTTAGGCATCATTTAAACAAGTTATACAACTTCAAGCAGCCAGTGGCACGTCACCTGAATTGACTTTGGAATTTGGGTGAGTGGCTGAATGCTTAAACCAGAGCCTGCCAAGGGAAATCTGGGGGGCGGCCACTAATATTGGTATTTGTTAAGCGCTTACTATGTGCAGAGCACTGTTCTAAGCGCTGGGGGAGATACAGGGGAATCAGGTTGTCCCACGTGAGGCTCCCAGTCAATCCCCATTTTACAGATGAGGTAACTGAGGCACAGAGAAGTGAAGTGACTTGCCCACAGTCACACAGCTGACAAGTGGCAGAGCCGGGAGTCGAACCCGTGACCTCTGACTCCGAAGTCCAGGCTCTTTCCACTGAGCCACGCTGCTTCTGAGGAGAAGGTAAGGGAAATGCCATGGTCCCATCAAGGAGCAGCAACAGCATAGGAACAAGTGATATGCGAGCAGTATGCTTAGTGTCCATGGGTTTGAGATAAGGAGGAACGGTTTCCTTTGTCACCTGCTCTGCTCCTCCTCAAATGTTTCTGAGCGCGTAGATATATGCTCAATATATGATATATATGTCAGTGTGTAAAGTGGTGGGGGGAAGTGGGACGTAGTGTGTGATTGAGGGTGGTCATCTGGATGGAGAGGGCAGGTGAGGTGAATATATATCGAGGGTGGGGCTCTTGGGGCAAAACTCTGAGATTTTCACAGAGTCCTCCTGTTCCAGGAGAGATTGCAAAATTCTCAACTACGAAATGCCCTCGGCAGCCCGGACTGTACTTCCATTTTCGGAGGGGTGTGGTTTAGAGTACTAGAGGGAGGAGAGAGATCGAGGGAGAGGGAAGAGTGTGCGTAGTGGGTTGAAGGTGGGAGAGCTTTGAGTGAGGTGCAGTTAGATTATCTTGGGAAGCAGCGTGGCCTAATGGAAAGTGCAAGGGCCTGGGAGTCAGGGCACCTGGGTTCTAATCGCAGCTCCTCCACTAGTCTGCTGCGTGACCTTGGGAAAGTTATTTCACTTCTCTGGGCTTCAGTTACCTCGTCTGCCAAAAATGGGGATTAAATGCTATTCCCTCTTACTTAGACTGAGAGGCCCGTGAGACTGTGTCCAACTGGAAGATGATAATAATGTTGGTATTTGTTAAGCGCTTACTATGTGCCGAGCACTGTTCTAAGCGCTGGGGGAGATACAGGGTAATCAGGTTGTCCCACGTGAGGCTCAGAGTTAATCCCCATTTTACAGATGAGGTAACTGAGGCACAGAGAAGTGAAGTGACTTGCCCACAGTCACACAGCTGACAAGTGGCAGAGCAGGAGTCGAACCCATGACCTCTGACTCCCAAGCCCAGGCTCTTTCCACTGAGCCACGCTGCTTCTTGTATCTACCCTAGCATTTACTACGGTGCTTGCCATATAGTAAACGGTTAACAAGGATCATAAAATAAAATTTTATAAAAAAAAGTGAAGAGTGTTTTGATTGACAAACCTATTTACAGTATTATCTTTATTTTCCACCGAATTTAGTGAGCGCTTCCTATGTTCGGGGGCCCTGTACCAAGGCTTGGGGATGTACAATAAAAGAAGATGACACAAACCCTGACGACACAAACCCTGACCTCAAGGATTTTATAATCTAAAGGGGAGGCAAAGGGTCCCAAAATACAATAAAGAGAAGAATAAGAACATAGAAACCATAAATGCAAGAGAATGGAATTCAATTAATACGTTGAGGGCTCTGTTTATGTCTCCCCACTCCTCAGGAACCTCCGGTGGCTATCCACCCATCTCCACATCCAACAACCTCCTTATCATGGGCTTTAAAGCAGTCAATCACCATGTCCCCTCCTACTTCACCTCGCTGCTCTCCCACAACAACCCAGCTCGCACTCTTTGTTCCCCTCTAATGCCGACCTACTCAGGGTTCCTCAAACTTGTCTAATAATAATAATGTTGGTATTTGTTAAGCGCTTACTATATGCAGAGCATTGTTCTAAGAGCTGGGGTAGATACAGGGTAATCAGGTTGTCCTACATGAGGCTCACAGTCTTCATCCCCATTTTACAGATGAGGTAACTGAAGCACAGAGAAGTTGAGTGATTTGCCCACAGTCACACGGCTGACAAGTGGCAGAGTTGGGATTCGAACCCACGACCTCTGACTCCCAAGGCCGTGCTCTTTCCACTGAGCCACGCTGCTTCCCTACCGCTCCCTCACATCCTGCCTCTGGCCTGGAACGCCCTCCCTCCTCATATCTGACAGAAAATGACTCTCCCCACCTTTAAAGCCTTATTTAAGATCTATCTCCTCCAAGAGGCCTTCCCTGACTAGGCCCCTCATTTCCTCTTTTCCCAGTCCCTGCTGCATTACCCTGATTTGTTCTCTTTATTCACCCCTCCCTCAGCCTCACAGCACTTTTTCACATACCCGCAATTCAATTAATATCTGTCTCCCCCTCTAGACTGTGAGCTCACTGTGGGCAGGAAATGTGTCTAGCAACTCCACTGTACTTTTCCAAGTGCACAGTACAGTGTCTTGCACACAGTAAGCACTCAATAAATACGATTGATCGAATTATGAAGAGGTGGCATGAGAAAGAAGATGGGGGCTAGTTAGAGAATGCGTCTTGGAAAAAAGTGACTAGCCTTATCTTAGGTGCTTACATAGATTTTTATAAATTTATATATTTTATCTAGATATTCTGTACATCAATTAGTCACCTGTTTCACGTCAGGAGAGCCGAGCTCTTTGTGGGCAGGGATCGTTTCTACAACTTCATTATATTGTTCTTCCCCAAGTGGTTAGCACAGTACTTTTCATATAGTAAGTGCTCAATAAATAGCATTGATTGACATTTGTGTGCAGGACTTTCTGCTTTATCCTCGTTCTGCCTCTAGCTTTCGCCACCTGAAAATCATTTTTGCTCTCTGCCATGAATTGTCGGCTCCTCGAACTATGTTACCGTGGCACTATCCTGGCTGTCTAGTACACTGGCTCCCACTCGGGAGGAGCTCAATAGTCGACTGATTGCTTGACTGACCGAAGGGAAAGGCTTTGAAGGTCAGGAAGAGTGAGGGAGGAGAGAGATGCATGGAGGGGAGGGAAAAGTACAAGGAAAGTGGGAGAGGTGTGAATGAGGCTCAGTTTGGTTATCTTGGGAAAAGTGAGGAATGTTAAGTGTGGATTCACCAGAAGACAAGAGATAGGAACAAGACAAAGCCTCGACAGCAATATTAGGAACTGCTGTTTTACGGGAGAAGCTATTAGAAGTTTCTTTGGGCAGGGAATGTCTACCAACTGTTATATTCCATTCTCCTAGATGCTTCATACAGTGCTCTGCACACAATAAGCATTTATTAATAATAATAATAATTATGGTATTTGTTAATATATACCAGGGACAGTACTAGCAAATCAGGTTGGACACAGTCCCTGTTCTGCACGGGGCTCACAGTCTTAATGCCCATTTTACAGATGAGGGAACTGAGGCCCAGAGAAGTGAAGTGACTTACCCAAGGCCACATAGCAGAAAAGTGGCGGAGCTGGGATCAGAACCCATGGCCTCTGACTTCCAGGTCCGTGCTCTATCTGCTGCACCCTGCTACTTCCCAATAAATATCACTGATTGATGGAGCAATGGTTTGGGAAAAGGAGTCACATTTTAAACAAACAATGTTTTAAGATGCTCTATGGAGCCGTACGTAGGGTAGACAGGAGAGGGGAGGGCAGGTTCTTGGCAGGAAGTGGCTATAATAATAATAATAATAATAATAATAATAATAATAAATATTGATGGTATTTGTTAAGCGCTTACTATGTGCCAAGCACTGTTCTAAGCACCGGGGTAGATACAAGGTAATCAGGGTGTCCCACATGGGGCCTACAGTTTTAACCCCCATTTTACAGATGAGGTAACTGAGGCACAGAGAAGTTAAGCAGCTAGCCCAAGGTCACACAGCAGAGAAGTGGTGGAGCCGGGAATAGAACCTACGACCTTCTGACTCCCGGGCCCGTGCTCCTTCCACTAAGCCACGTTACTTCCCCTGAACTCCAGAGGCTACAGTAACGGAGCCGGGAAGCAAGGAAGCGATGGAGGGAAAAGAGACCAAAGAAGGAGCCGGGCCTTGTGGAAGGAGCACAGGAGTCAAGGAATCATGAGACCAGGGTTCTAGTCCCGCTTCTGCCCTGTGCCTGCTGTGTGACTTTGGGCCGATGGCAACTTCTCCGCCTTGGTTCCCTCATCTGCAAAATGGGCTTTAATGCCTGTTCTCCCCCTCCCTTAGACTGTGACTTCCATGTGGGACGGAGACCCTGTTCAACCTGATTCTACTGTAGTAACTGAAATAGTTTCCCCTTTACTTCTTCCCTCCCTGACCACCATCTTCAGCCATTCACCTTCTAAAGGCTTCTTCTCCGCTGTTTTTCAAGGTGGTCATTATCCTCTGTACCCTAAAAAAACCCAAAATCCTCCCTTGACCTCATGGCTCCCTCCAGTTATCCCATCTTTTCCACCTCCTGTTCTTCACCAAACTCCTTGAGCGCGTTGTCTACACCCTCTGCTCCACGACCCTCCTTGAACCCCTCCAAACCGGTCTCTGCCCTCTTCACTCAAACAATTAATCGACGGCATTTATTGAGCACTCGTATGCGGAACACTGAATTAAGAATTTGGGAGAGTACAATCCCAGTTGACAGTCACTTTCCCTGACCACAAGCAGCTTCCAGTCTAGAAGGGGAGACAGACATTAAGAAATATTACAAACATGAACATAAAGGCTGGAGGGGGGAGAGGGTGGGATGAATATCAAGTGCTTAAAGGGTACAGATGCGGTCCACGGATACAACCCTAACATAACCGATGATCTTCCTTCTTGCCAAATCCGATGGTCTCTACCCAATCCTAATCCTCCTCGACCCCTCAGCTGCCTGTGACACTGTGTACCACCCCTCCTCCTAGAAACATTATCCAACCTTGGCTTCACTGACACTGTCCACTGCCCATTCTCCTCCTAACTCTCTGGCTGCTCCTTCTCCATCTTTCACAGGCTCCTTCATTCTCACCCCACAACTGTGTCCCCATCTAGTCTCCATCTACACCCACTTCTTTGGAGAACTCATTCGCTCCGAAGGCTTCAACAACAACCTCTATGCAGATGGTTCCCAAATCTACCTCTCCAGCCCTGACCTCCCCCTCTCTGCAGTCTCACATTTCCTTCTGCCTTCAAGATATCTCTACAGGGATGTCCCACGGACACCTCAAAATTAACATGTCCAGCGTGGCTCAGTGGAAAGCGCATGGGCTTTGGAGTCAGGGCTCATGAGTTCAAATCCCAGCTCTGCCACTTGTCGGCTGGGTGACTGTGGGCAAGTCACTTAACTTCTCTGTGCCTCAGTTCCCTCATCTGTAAAATGGGGATTAAGACTGTGAGCCCCATGTGGGACAACCTAATTCCCCTATGTCTACCCCAGCGCTTAGAACAGTGCTCGGCACATAGTAAGCGCTTAACAAATACCAACATTATTAAAACAGAACTTCTCACCTTCCCACCCAAACCCTCCTCCCCATCTTTTCCATCACTGTAGATCACACCACTATCCTCTCTGTCTCACAAGCCCATAACCTTGGCATTATCCTCCATTCATCTCTCCCACTTAACCCACATACTCAAGCTATCACCAAATCCTGTTGTTTCTATCCTTTCTTTCTCTCTCTCACTCTCCTTCGCACTGAAGGAGATATGCCTTCAGTAAGGCTTTGAGGGGGGGAGAATAATTGTCGGATTTGAAGAGAGAGGGCTTTCCAGGCAAGAGGTGGGACATGGGTGAGGGGGTTAGTGGTGAAATGGGCAAGATCAAGGCCCAGTGAGTAGTCTGGCATTAGAGGAACGAAGTATGGGGACTGGGTTGTAGTAGGAGAGTAGTGAGGTGAAGATAGGAAGGGGCAAGGCAAGGGGCCTTCACCAACTAAGTCCTTTTTTCCCCTACTCCCTTTCTCTTCCATATTACCTCTGAACTTGTATGTGTATGCTTTATGCTAATAATTATAATAATCAATCAATATCAAGGACTGTGTGCAGGGCACTGTACTAAGTGTTGGGGAGAGTACGATAAAACAGTATGACAGATACATTCCCTGCCTGCAGTGAGTTTACAGTCTAGAGGGGGAGACAGACATTAATATAAAATCCACTTTTTCCTCTCCACACTGCAACTATGCTGATCCAAGTACTTACCATATCCAACTTCGTCTTCCTTGACTACTGAATCGGCCTCTTCACTGTCCTCCCTACCTCTCCCCATTCCAATCCACGGACCATTCTGCTTTAAAAGTCCATCGAAAGGAGTTTCAGTTTGATGCGTGGGTGGATGGGCAACTACTGCAGGTTCTTGAGGAGAGGGAAAACATGGACTGAATGTTCCTTTTAGAAAAATGATCCAGGAAGCACTCAGTCAGCGCTCCCCATCCTTCCTCACCTCACTGATTTCCTACCATAAACAAGCCCGCACACTTTGTTCCTCCAATTCCAACTTAACTCACTGTACCTCAATCTGTACCTCACTGTACCGCTGCCAACCTCTTGCCCATGGCCTTCTTCTGGCCTGGAACTCCCTCCTCCTCGTATCTGACAAATCATCACTCTCCCCACCTTCAAGGCCTTAGCGCTTAGAACAGTGCTTTGCATATAGTAAGCGCCTAATACCATAATTATTATTACGATTAAAGTCACATCTTTTCCAAGAGGGCTTCACCAACTAAGTACTTTTTTCCCCTACTCCCTTTCTCTTCCATGTTACCTCTGAACTTGTATCTCTACGCTTTATGCTAATAGTGATACTAATCATTCATATTTATCGAGGACTAACTGCAGGGCACTGTACTAAGTGTTTGGGAGAGTACTATACAATGATATGACAGACACATTCCCGGCCCGCAGTGAGTTTGCCATCTAGAAGGGGAGACAGACATTAATATAAATAAATTACAGATATGTATGTAAGTCCTGTGGAGCTGGGGTGGGGGTGAATAAAGAGAGCAAGGCAGAAGGGAATGGGGGAAGAGAAAATGAGGGCTTAGTTAGGCAAGACCTCTTGGAGGAGTTGTGCCTTCAATAAGGCTTTGAAAGTGAGGAGAGTCACTGTCCATTATTATTAAAAAGGAGAGTAATAATAATAATGGGATTTGTTGACAGCTTACTATGTACCAAGCACTGCACTGAGCACTAAGGTAGATATAAGAAAATCAGGTCTCACATGGGGCTCACATTCTAAGTAGGAGGGAGAATCTCCATTGAATCTCCATTTTGCAGATGAGAAAACTGAGGCAGAGAAGTGAAGTGACTTGCCCAAGGTCATCCAGCAGGTAAATGGCAGAGGCAGGATTAGAACCCAGGGCCTCTGACTCCCAAGCCCAGGGTGTTTCCACCAGGCCAAGCTGTTTTTTGATATTCACCCACAAAGCCACAGCACTTAAGTACATATTCGTGAGCCCAATATTGGGCAGGGATTGTCTCTATCTGTTGCCGAATTGTACATTCTAAGCGCTTAGTACAGTGCTCTGAGCATAGTAAGCGCTCAATAAATACTACTGAATGAATAAATGAATGGCAGTTCATTTTACTGTTTCTATCCCCCTAAACTGTATGCTTCTGGTGGACAGACAACATGGCTGCCAACATTACTGCGGTATATTCATTCAGTCATATTTATTGAGCGCTTACTATGTGCAGAGCACTGTACCTAGCGCTCGGAATGTACAATTTGGCAACAGATAGAGACAATCCCTGCAGCATACTCTCCCAAGCACTCAGTACAGCAGTTTGCAAACAGTAACCCCTCAATAGTACTAACTGATGGCATCTACCCCACTGTTTAGCAAGTAACTACTGGAGGTTCTTGAGGAGAGGGAAAACTTACCCCATTGTTTAGCACATAAAAAGTGCTTAACACTCCACTCATTCAATCCTATTTACTGTGTGCAGAGTTCTCTACTAAATACTTGGGAGGGTACAATACAACAATAAACAGACAGATTCCCTGACCACAGTGGGTTTATAGTCTAGAGGGGAAGACAGTCATTAATAGAAATAAATAAATGTATCAATATGTACCCAAGTGCTGTGGGGCTGGAAGCAGAGGATGAATAAAGGGAGCAAGGCAGGAGGGAGTGAGAGAAGAGGAAAGGAGGGCTCAGAATGGGAAGACCTCTTGGAGGAGATGGGCCTTCAGTAAGGCTTTGAAGGGCGGAGAATAATTGTCGGATTTGAGGAGGGAGGGCGTTCCAGGCAAGAGGCGGGACGTGGGTGAGGGGTCAGCGGTGAAATGGGCAAGAACAAGGTCCAGTGAATAGTCTGGCATTAGAAGAGCGAAGTGTGCGGGCTGGGCTGTGGAAGGAGCGTAGTGAGGTGAGATAGGAGGGGGCAAGGTGATTGAATGCTTTAAAAGCAACGGTGAGGAGTTTCAGTTTGGGCAACGACTGGTGTTCCTTAAGGAGTGGGGAAACATTCTTTTATAGAAAAAGCATTTTCTGTAGAAAAATGATCTGGGCAACAGCATGGTGAAGTATGGACTGGAGTAGGGAGAGACAGCAGGATGGAAGGCCACCAAGGAGGCTGATGCAGCAATCAAGACAGGATAAGATAAGTGATTGGTTTAACGTGATAGCGGTTTGGATGGAGATTATTATTCATTATATAATGAATTATTATGATTAGAGAAGCAGCGTGGCTCAGTGGAAAGAGCCCAGGCTTGGGAGTCAGAGGTCATGGGTTGGAATCCCGGCTCTGCCACTTGGCAGCTGTGTGTGACTGTGGGCAAGTCACTTAACTTCTCTGTGCCTGAGTTACCTCATCTGGAAAATGGGGATTAACTGTGAGCCTCACGTGGGACAACCTGATTACCCTGTATCTAACCCAGCACTTAGAACAGTGCTCTGCACATAGTAAGCACTTAACAAATACCAACATTATTATTATTTCATTATTAATTATTAGTAGTAAAAGAGCCCACAGATGTCAGCAGTTGAATGAGCGGGAAAGGTGTAGGGGGTTGGTGGAGGGGTATTTTAGTAGTTTGGAGCCTTGGACTGGTCGGAGAGCTAGAGGAGAGCTATCTTCTGAAGATAACGGTAATAAAGGGGAGGAGGAAAATAGGAGCACATTTCTTTTAAGACGTGACAAAGGATCGATCAATCAGTGGTATTTCTATGCCTACTGCGTGTGAAACACTGTATTAGGCGCTTGGGAAAGTATAATCTGAGAAGCAGCTTGGTTTAGTGGAAAGAACCCGGGTTGGGAGTCAGAGGTCGTGGATCCTAATCCCAGCTCTGCCACTTGTCGGCTGTGTGATTTGGACAAGTCACTTCACTTCTCTGGGTCTCAGTGACCTCACAAGATGGGGATGAAGACTGTGAGCCCCATGTGGAACAACCTGATGACCTTGCATCTCCCCCAGCGCTTAGAACCGTGCTTGGCATATAGTAAGCGCTTAACAAATACCATCATTATTATTATTATTATAATTCGATAGAGTTGGTAGGCAGGATCCTTGCCCTCTAGGAGCTCACAGTCTACGAGGAACAGACCTCACCTCCCACTCCCTTCTGCGTCGCCCAGACTTCTCCCTTCGCTCTTCCCCACAGCAGTGACGTATATATCTGTCATTTGACTGATTGTATTGATGTCTATTCATTTGTATTGCTGTCTGTCTCTCCGCCTCTAGACCGTGAGCTCGTTGTGGGCAGGGATTGTCTCTCTTTAGTGTTGTACTCTACTTTCCCAAGTGCTTAGTCCAGTGGTCTGCACACAATAAGCACTTAAATATTACTGAATGAATGGAATCACAATCATTTGACGATAGGAAAAACTGCAGAGTATAAGGATGCGTACAGAGGTGCTGTGGTGAGTAGTAAAGTGTTTAAGGGGTAGGCAGCCAGTTGCAGAGCTGAAGCTGAGGGGAGGGTGGAGAGGGGAAAACGAGGACTTAGTCAGGGCCTCTTAAAGAAATGTGATTTTAGAAGGGTTCTGTAAGGTGAGGAGAGTGGTGGACTTGTTGGATACTAGAGGGGAGGGAGTTCCAGGCCCAAGGGTGGACTTGGGCAAGGGGACAGTTTTTGTTTTTTAAATGGTATTTGGTAAGTGCTTACTATGTGTCAGGCATTGTATTAAGCACTTGGGGTAGATACAATCTGATCAGGTTAGATACATTTCCTGCCCCACATGGGGCTCACAGACTTAATCTCCATTTTTCAGATGAAGTAGAAAACTGCAGTCAATTGCCCAAGGTTACCCAGTAATAAGTACGGTGTTTGTTAAGTGCTTACTGAGTGCCAGGCACTGCACGAAGCACTGGGGTAGAGACACGCAAATTGGGTTGGGCACAGTCCCTGTCACACGAGGGGCTCACGGTCTCAATCCCCATTTTAGAGATGAGGTAACTGAGGCCCAGAGAAGTGAATTGACTTGCCCGAGGTCACACAGTAGACAAGTGGCAGAACCCAGATTAGAACCCAGGTCAGAACCCGGATTAGAACCCAAGTCATTCGACTCCCAGACCCGTATGCTCTCCACTAAGCTAAGATGCTTCTCGGTTGTGGGACAGATGAATCGAGGTAGAGAGGGTAGGTTGGCGTTAGAGGAACGGAGACACGGGAAGACTTTAAAAGCAAGAGGCAGGTATCCCTTTGGGAAAGACACACGCTCATCAAATGTTAGCGTCCACCCTTCCAATCTTCAATACCGGTACCTTTGACTGCTGCAGCGGCTGGTCACCTGACCCCGGGTGTCGTAGCCAACCACGAAACCTCTTTGCTTGAAGTCTGAAAAACATCTTTCTAGGTATTTGTACATTCCCTGCAAAAGATTAAGCAGAAACAGTTAACGCCGCTGGTCCAACACCCCTTCTGTGCCCAGGTGAAGGTTGGCAATCAAGTAAGATGACGATTCTCTTTTCTTCCATTAACCACCGCTTCTTTCGCTGGTTAGAGGCTTCGGCCCTGTGCGGAAGGCGTGCTAGCCTATCGGGCCAAGTGTTCTGTCCAGCATTCTCAACGGTCTGTAGACTGTAAGCTCCTTGTGGGCAGGGACGGCGTCTACCAACTCTGTTAAAATGGACTCTTCCAAGTGCTCTGCAAGCATTTAGTACAGTGCTCTGCACACAGTAAGCGCTCAATAAATACGATTGAATGAATGAATGCACACAGTAAGGAGAAGCAGTGTGGTTTAGTGGTATTTGTTGCTGAACTGTACTGTCCAAGCGCTTACTTCAGTACTCTGCACACAGTAAGCCTCAATAAATAGGACTGGATGGAAGAGCATGGGCTTGAAAGTCAGAGGACGTAGATTCTAATAAGCCACTTGTCTGCTGTATGACCTTGGGCAAGCCACTTAACTTTTCTGTGCCTCTGTTACCTCATCTGTATTTCATTCATTCATTCATTCAATAGTATTTATTGAGCGTTTACTATGTGCAGAGCACAGTACTAAGTGCTTGGAATGGACAAATCGGTAACAGATAGAGGCAGTCCCTGCCCTTTGACGGGCTTATGGTCTAATCGGGGGAGACGGACAGACAAGAACAATGGCAATAAATAGAATCGAGGGGAAGAACATCTCATTAAAGCAATAGCAAATAAATAGAATCAGGGTGATGTACATCTCATTAACAATATAAATAGGGTAGTGAAGATATACACAGTTGAGCGGACGAGTAATAATAACAATAATAATAATAATGTTGGTATTTGTTAAGCGCTTACTAAGTGCCAAGCACTGTTCTAAGCGCTGGGGTAGACACAGGGGAATCAGGTTGTCCCACGTGGGGCTCACAGTCTTCATCCCCATTTTACAGATGAGGTAACTGAGGCCCAGAGAAGTGAAGTGACTTGCCCACAGTCACACAGCTGACAAGTGGCAGACCTGGGATTCAAACTCATGACCTCTGACTCCAAAGCCCATGCTCTTTCCACTGAGCCACGCTGCTTCTCTAGTACAGTGCTGAGGGGATGGGACGGGATGGGGGAGGAGCAGAGGGAAAGCGGGGAGAAGAGGGTTTTGCTGCGGAGAGGTGTGGGGGGTGGGTAGAGGGAGCAGAGGGAAAGGGGAGCTCAGTCTGGGAAACATCTGTACAATAGGGACTAAGACTGTGAGCCCCATGTGGTTGCCCTGTACCTACCCCTGCGCTCAGAAGAGTACTTGGCACCCAGTAAGCTCCTAGCAAATACTATAATTATTAAGCACTCAATAAATACCATTGATGAACTGAAATATCATTGATTCACTGCCCCATATGTCATATAAACAACATCACAAAATCCCTCTCCTCCCTAGAAGCAACCAATCCTTGCCAAGCTCTGGGCATCTGGAACCTGGATCGATCAACCAACTAGTGGCATTTACTGAGCAGTTACTGTGTGCAGAGCACTGCATTCATTCATTCAATCGTGTTTATTGAGCGCTTACTGTGTGCAGAGCACTGTACTGAGAGCTTGGAATGTACAATTCGGCAAAAGATAGACAATCCCCGCCCAACAACAGGCTCACAGTCTAAAAGGGTGAGACAGACAGCAAAACAAAACAAGTACTCAGGCATCAATACCATCAAAATAGACAAATGGAATCACAGATAAGGAGAGCTCAGTCTGGGGCGGCCTCTTGGAGGAGGGAAGCTCTCAGTAGGGCTTTGAAGAGGGGAAGAGAGTGAGTTTGGCGGAGGTGAGGAGGGACGGCGTTCCGGGACAGTGGGAGGATGTGGGCCAGGGGTCGACGGTGAGGAGGTGAGCGGCGGCAGAGGAGCGGAGTGTGGGGGCTGAGCTGGAGGAGGAGAGAAGCGAGGTGAGGTAGGAGGGGGAAAGGGGATGGACAGCTTTTGAAGCCAAGAGAGGAGTTTGTATTGATGCGATCCCTGCCCGCAGCGAGCTTACGGTCTAGAGGGGGAGACAGATATTAAAATATATTAGGAATATGGACATAAATGCTGTGGGGCTGAGGGTGGGGTGAATAGCAAATGCTTAAAGGGTATGGAGCCAAATGCATAGGGGACCCAGAACGAAGAGGGATAGGAGGAAATGAGGATTTAATTGGAGAAGGTGCTTTTTTTGTGGTATGGGTTAAGCGCTTACTATGTGCCAGGCGTTGTACTAAGGGCTGGGGTAGATCCAAGCTAATCAGGTTGGACACAGTCCCTATCCCACATAGGCCTCAGTCTTAATCTCCATTTTACAGATGAGGTAACTGAGGCCCAGAGAGGTGAAGTGATTTATCCAAGATAACCCAGCAGACAAGGGGCTTGTATCCACTCCAACGTCTAGCATGTGTGTGGCCCATAATAAGCGCTCAACAAATACCACAATTATTATCATTACATGTCTTCAAGTGGTAAAACCGTAGGCTCTTATCCAGTGTACTGACAGCTCCCTCGTGGCTCACACCGCTCTACTGGACAACCATCAGATGAGGAGGAGGCCGTGTCGGCGGGGAAGCAGAACTACCTGGCTGTCTAGGTAGGTCACCACGAGAGCGGCGTGGCCTAATGGAAACAACGTGGGTCTGGGTTCTAATCCCGTATCTGCCACAGGTCCGCTGAGTGACCTTGGGTGCGTTATGTAACTTCTCTGTACCTCAGTTACCTCATCTGTGAAAAGGGGATTAAATCCTACTCCTATGCAGACTGTGAGCCTCAACCGGGATGGGGCAGTGTCCAATCCCATTTACTTATATCTATCTCTGCGCTTGGAACAGTTCTTGATTTTTGTAGAGCAAGCACTTCGAGTAGATTATTATTTTTCTCTCCCAAGCTCTTAGAACAGCATTCCGCAAATAGTAAGCACTCAGTACATCCCACTGATGGATTATTATCATTATCATAGAACGATAAACTTTGGATCTCAGCCGGTTTTGTAATCAGACCCAAATAATCTAAGAGTAAGAATCCAGCCAAATCTTCATGGGGGAGGAGGGGAAGAGGCTCAACGCTAGCAGATAAAGCAGGCCTGGAGCTTCCTAACAGCTTCCTAACACTGCTCGACAAAACAGCTACCCTATCAAGCAGTCACCATCCAGCAGTTAGTCAATCGTATTTAGTGAGCACATACCGTGTGCTGAGCACTGTGCTTGGGAGAGGACAATACGACAGTGAAGAGACACACAAGGATGATAATAATAATTGTGGTATTTGATAATGCTTCCTATGTGCCAGGCACTATATTAAGCGCTGGGGTGGATACGAGCAAATCGGGTTGGACACAGTCCCTGTCCCACGTGGGGCTCACTGTCTCAATCCCCATTTTACAGATGAGATAAATGAGGCCCGGAGAAGTGATTCGCCCAAGGTCACACAACAGACAAGCGGCAGAGCCGGCACTAGAACCCACGACCCAGGATCGGTGTCTGCCGTGCCCATGCCATCGTTGAGCCGTTGTCTGCCACCATTACAGTTCCAAATCATTTAGGGGCTATCACCGAGAATGCCCGTCTGACGTTTGGGGCACACCCTTTTCCTCTTCTTACCTGGCACCATTCTATGTGTCCTCCAGAAAACTGAAAGACACTAGACTGATCTCTTTTCTAGAGATGCATCAGTGGTCCTCGCCTTCAGCCAGGTTTCAGAAACATACACAGAATGTTTACACAACCTATAACTGCCTGGGGCTTTGAACAGACAGAATTAAGAAATCTGTCCTCTGAAATCTATTATCAACCATACAAAAGGATAGCTGTAAAGGCCCACAAACGCTAAGCTGATTTATTACGGGCCTCTAATTACAAATTGCACTGGTTTAGTTTCTGTGCAGCAGGAAAAGTTAAAGAGCGGTGAAATTCAATTATGACAGCAATTCACAGTGCTTGGTACACAGTAAGTGCTGAACAAATACCATCGTCATTATTATGTTCTAAACTGCTGCGGTGGATTCAAGCTAACAGGGTTGGCCACAGTCCCAGATGGGGCTCACAGATTCAATCCCCATTTTACAGATGAGGTAACTGAGGCACAGAGAAGTGAAGTAACCTGACCAAGGAGACACGTGGCAGAGATGGAATCGGAACCCAGGCCCTCTAACTTCCAGGCCCTTCTGACTCCCAGGCCCTTCTAATAATAATATTAATGTTGGTATTTGTTAAGCGCTTACTACGTGCAGAGCACTGTTCTAAGCGCTGGGGTAGATATAGGGTAATCAGGTTGTCCCACGTGAGGCTCACAGTTAATCCCCATGTTCCAGATGAGGTCACTGAGGCACCGAGAAGTGAAGTGACTTGCCCACAGTCACACAGCTGCCAAGTGGCAGATCCGGGATTCGAACCCATGACCTCTGACTCCCAAGCCCGGGCTCTTTCCACTGAGCCACGCTGCTTCTAGTGGGTAGAGCACGGGCCTGGGAGTCCGGCCACAGCTTTCCTGCTATAAAGTCCTTCCGGAGTTCTTCAACCACACTGCGTGATATAGCTGAATGCTCTGTAGGTGACTGATGTTAAATACACATAATAAAGCCAAGAGACAAAAAAAAAAAAGCGACAGTCAGATGAAGATAATTTGAAAATTTAGTTACTGTAGCTTTAGCTAATTTTCGTATGAGGTAGTTCAGCTCTCCTGAAAAGAAATTATGCTTTGGAAGAGTCAATTACACTTCATCACATGCTTCCTAACCCATGCACACACTCAGAGGGATGATTAAAACAATCTAAATGGCAAAAAGCGTCACTCTCCTGGCTACCTGAAAATCACAGTGAGTTCGGGAGCTGACCCCAAAGTGCCGCTGCTGATGGAAAAATTATATCCATGAATAGGGGCGTCTTGTAAGGATGCCTTCTTAGGGAAGCAGCGTGGCTCAGTGGAAAGAGCCTGGGCTTCGGAGTCAGAGGTCATGGGTTCGACTCCCGGCTCTGCCACCTGGCAGCTGGGTGACGGTGGGCAAGTCACTTCACTTCTCTGGGCCTCAGTTACCTCATCTGGAAAATGGGGATTAACTGGGAGCCTCCCGTGGGACAACCTGGTTCCCCTGTATCTACCCCAGAGCTTAGAACAGTGTTCTGCACATAGTAAGCGCTTAACAAATACCAACATTATTATTATTATTCTTTGAGCCCTTGCCATTCAGGGTGAGCCAAAGAACAGAATTCTGCTCAAGGTGGGAAGAAGTATTGACGCTTTGGGTTTCTCTTCGAATCTAGTCCAAACCTTACACAATACCCAGGCTTAAAACTTGCCAATTGGCTTAACACCATCCAGACTGTGCTCTAGATGGCACCATAGATTTTGGAATTTGGAATTATCATGCAAGACAAAAAAATAATCAAAAATGGCGTGTGCATAGTGAGGGAATTGCACAGAAGAACAACGAGAAGCAGCATGGCCTACTGGAAAATGAGTCAGAAAGGCCTGGGTGCTAATCCCGGCTCTGCCACCTGTATTCTGTGTGACCTTGGGCAAACCACTTCACTTCTCTGTGCTTCAGTCACTTCATCTGTAAAATGGTGGGTTAAGACTGTGAGGGACATGGAACGTGTCCAATCTGATTACCTTCTATCTACCCCAGAACTTAGGGCAGTGCCTGGCACATCGTATTTATTGAGCACTTACTGTGTGCAATGTATTGTATTAAGCGCTCGGGAGAGTATAGTACAAAAATGAACAGACACATGCTCTGCCCATAACGAGCTTACAGTCTAGATGGGAGGAAACATATATATATATATATATACCAAAAAAGAAAGACAGAAACAAAGAAAGAAAGAAGGAAAGAAAGGAAAAAGGTTTAAATTGTCCTCTAAATATACAAGTATATTTCATCAAGCTTTAGGGCAAGTGTACCATACCACTGCAAGGAACCTGTTCTCCTGAATTGTATATACTTTATTGCTGCTAATACGGGTCTTGTTTTTGGACATGCATTAAAGGGTCTTGTTTCTGGACATGCATTAACGGTCCGTTTTCAGCTGAGCATTAACTCACGGCCCCAGGCTTCGGCTCCTGGCCAGTTGCCAACTCAGTAACTTCTGTCTTCCCATTAATGCTCTTGGCATTTATTAGAAAAGCCAATAAGCATTTCCTGCTCTCAACAGCTACGTACCATTGTCGAGCAGCTGACAGTTGCTGCCATTTCGGCATAAGGGACGGGATTCCCAAATGCAGTGCTCCAAACCGTGTCCTTTGAGGTAGGCAAATAAATTCCCCTCGAGACTCAAGGCCAGCCCTACCTAAAGATCAGACTTTGGCCTATGATATGAACAGTTGCTTATGGCTTTTGTGGGTGCAGAGTTATTACTTGCTCTATAAAACAAGGATGAGAAGGAGAAGTGCCCCTCCCATCTCGCTCCCTCCCCTCCCCACGGCCCCCTCGCCTTGCTCACCTGTGTTGACTGTATCACCGTAAGATCATTAATGTAGCAAAAACCTGCTCCCATGGCAGAGCGAAGCCCAGCCGTTCCAAAAGTCATCCTGCAGCACAGGCGATCTCGCAATTCCTTATTCATCCCATTCCGTAAGAGGTTTTCGATTTGCTCTTTCGTCTTTGGGTTCTGATGGGATAAAAATGCACGCTTAATTTCGAGCCTGCATAGAAGAGGCAGAATCGAACGTCACTAGCCCATGCCCCTGAAGCACTTTATATCCAAAATGCAGGGTAGGCCAAGAGCCTAGGACCCCTCCTCCTCAAAATAAGGTCATGTCTGTGAAAGGAAGAATTGACCGTGTGTTGACACGTTACCTTTACTCGTATTCTAGAGGCTAACAAAAGGTTCGACTAATAATCCAAAAATGTCTCTGCCTGTTGGCCTCTATTTTAATGACATGAATTTGTTCCTCCAACCTATTAATTAATCAGTCAGTGGTATTTATTGAATGCTTACTGTTCTCAGAGCGCTGTACTAAGTGCTTGAGAGAGTACCTCATCATCAATGGTAATTACTGAGCACTTACTATGTGCAGAACACTGCAATAAGCACTTGGGAGAGTGCGATGTAACAATAAAAACATTCCCTGCCCACAATGAGCTCACTCTAGAGGGGGAGATGGACATTAGTACGAATAAATAGAGAAGCAGTGTGGCACAGTGGAAAGAGCCCGGGCTTGGGAGTCAGAGTTCATGGGTTCGAATCCCGGCTCGGCCGCTTGCCAGCTGTATGACTTTGGGCAAGTCACTTAACTTCTCTGTGCCTCAGTGACCTCATCTGGAAAATGGGGATGAAAACCGTGAGCCCCATGTGGGACAACCTGATCACCTTGTATCCCCCGGCGCTTAGAACAGTGCTCTGCACATAGTAAGCGCTTAACAAATACCAACATTATTATTATTAAATATGTAATTTTATAATATATAATTTAAAGATATGTACATAAGTGCTGTGGGGTTGAAGGTGGGGTGAATATCAGAGACCCGAAGGTCACAGATCAAAGTGCGGACACAGCGTAGAAGGGAGAGTGAGCTGAGGAAAAAAGAGGGCTTAATCGGGAAAGGCCTCTTCCCCAATTAATAGAGATGGTAGACATATGGTGAAACTCTTCACAATCTCTCTTAAAAATAAAAACAAAACATAAATGGTTTCACTAGATTCTCTAGGCTGAAAGCTTGTTGTGGGCAGAGAACGCGTCTACCGTCTCTTTTGCATTGTACTCTTAAGTGCTCTACACACAGTAATTGCTCAATGAAAATCACTGATTGATTTAATAAAGGGAAAATGAGATACGAAAACTAGAGACTACGTTACCTTTACAAAGAGATGCCCCGGGTTTCTACCCACTCTACACAATCGTTTAGCAGTAAATACCAAAGTTCCGCTACTGGAGGTTTTGTACGTGCAAAGCAAATGCTCAGAAGGAGATTTCCAAGTACTCCGCTACTATAGTTCAGTGTTAAAGCACAAGGGGAACCAGAGAATATAATACCTTTAGATTTCAAAAGGCCTTTGATGAGGACCCACACTAAGGACTTAAAAAAAAATAATAAGGCAATCAGGGGATTAGAGGGACTGTTCCCTCACGAAGAGAAAAACAGCCTAAAAGAGAGGAAACAAAAAGGTAAGTATCAATGACCACTTTTCAGAATGGAGAAGTGTAAATAGTGGGGTTTAAAAGGGTGGGGCGAGGATTGGTTTTGCTCAGTGTCTTCATAGATTTTGGGGTGGGAAAGGAGGAAGGGGGAGGAAGAAAGCAAAAGAAGTGGGAGAGCCTGGACTGGCTGGGAGTGTGGGACAGGGAGTGAAAGAGAGGAGGATTCATTAATTAATGCTGGTATTTGTTAAGCGCTTACTACGTGCCAAGCCCTGTTCTAAGTGCTGGGGTAGATACAAGGTAATCAGGTTGTCCCACGTGGGGCTCACGGTCTTCATCCCCATTTTACAGATGAGATCACTGAGGCACAGAGAAGTTAAGTGACTTGCCCAAGGTCACTCGGCTGATAAGTGGCGGAGCTGGGATTAGAACCCATGACCTTTGACTCCCAAACCAGGGCTTTTTCAAGAAACCGCGTCTAGAGTGGAAGTCTGGGGAGGTACCATATGAAGTACAGGGAATTCCAAGAATAAGGTGCTGTGGAAGGTGGAGGTAGCCAATGGGATAATCAATCAAGCCATCGTTGGCATTTACTGGGTGCAGAGCCCCCTACTAAACCCTCGGGAGAGAGTTGGTAGCCACTTTCCCATCTATAACGATCTGGAAATTATTTTAACGTCTGTCTCCCGTTATAGACTGCAAGTTCCCTGTGGGAAGGGGATGTGTCTACCAACTCTTCTGTATTGTCATAATCATTATGGCTTTAAGCGCTTACTCTGTGCCAAGCATTGTATTTTCCCAAGTCCCCAGAACAGTGTTCGGCTCACATTAAGTGCTTACTAAATGCCACTCATAGATTGATTGAGAGCTATAATCCCTGCCCATAGGAGTTTACAGTTTAGAGGGGTAGACAGGAAAATAAATTACAGGCAAGTAGGCTCAAAACAGCAGAAGGGTCCAGGGAAAGCGCACAGCCAGCTAAGAAGGCAGGGACTTTAGGAAGATGGAGATTGGTCCCCAAAAAACAAATAAACAAAAAAAGTGCAGGGTCCACCACAAATTAATAGGATTCAGCAAAGCCCTCTGTGTCCCGCTGACCCAAGGGAGGAAAGCGGCAAGGTCTGCAGAAGGTGGAGAGGACAACGGCAGAGGTGGCGATCAACGGCACAGAGCATCTCGAGGAAGCCAGAAGAGAGGGGTTGGGAGGGGACTCAGAGAAAGGGAATTGAGGGGAGGAAAGGAAAGAGGAAAGAAACCAGCTGGGCAGAGGCAGATTGCAAGAAGGGAAAAACAGAGTGGAAACGAAGAAAAGAAGAAGAATCTGAGAAAATAAGTGGTGGGGGGGAGGTCAGTGGACAATGCGGAGAAGACGATTGGTAGAGGGCAGAAAATGGGGCGCCACAAAGACAAGAATGTGATAGAGAGGGTGGGAAACAGACTGTAAAACATAAATGTTCCCATGGATATCAACCGGTTTAGTATGTTTGTGTTCTAGCTGGTCTAACAAGGGCCTTGGATCCAAACTGTGAATATTACAGGTCATGATAAAGGTCTTGAACAACATCCAGTTGATAAGAGTCAAAAGTCAGCATGGTGTAGTGGCTAGAGCCCGGGCCTGAGAGTCAAAAAGGCATGGGTTCAAATCCTGGATCTGTCACTTAATAATAATAATGTTGGTATTTGTTAAGCTCTTACTATGTGCCGAGCACTGTTCTAAGCGCTGGGGTAGACACGGGATTCAGGTTGTCCCACGTGGGGCTCACAGTCTTAATCCCCATTTTACAGATGAGGTAACTGAGGCACTGAGAAGTTAAGTGACTTGCCCAAAGTGACACAGCTGACAAGTGGCCGAGCCAGGATTCAAACCCATGACCTCTGACTCCAAAGCCCGTGCTCTTTCCACTGAGCCACGCCACTTGTCCGCTGTGTGACCGTGGGCAAGTCACTTCACTTCTCTGGGCCTCAGTTACCTCGCCTATAAAACGGGATGGAGACTGTGAGCCCCACTTGGGACAGGGACTGGGTCCAACTCGATTTGCTTGTATCCACCCCAGCGCTTAGTACAGTGCCTGGTACAAAATAAGCGCTTAACAAACACCATCATTATTATTACTAAGTCCCCATGTAGAGTGGCTTTGTAAACTCACCTCCGGGCTCTAGAGTGCAATTAAGCAGCTCCATTTTGTGAATGTGGCACCACATCCCAGATCCATGTCACGGAATTCCCTGGCTGAGTCCACCGGGAGGCCAAATTAAGTTCGGTCCAAACCCACATTCATTCACTCAGTCGTATTTACTGAGCGCTTACTGTGTGCGGGGCACTGTACTAAGCTCTTGGAAAGTACAGTGCAGCAACAAATAGAGACAATCGCCAGCCAACAACCCATATGTGAAAATGAGAATGATTCTTGCCCTCTCACCATCCACCCAGACCCATCCCAACTAGACAAGGAGGAGAACGCGATGATGTCACGGGCCGGACCAGAGGTCAGGTATCCCAGACCTTTATGGGGCAGACCCACAGCGTGGCTCAGTGGAAAGAGCCTGGGCTTGGGAGTCAGAGGTCATGGGTTCGAATCCCGGCTCCGCCACTTGTCGGCTGTGTGACTGTGGGCGAGTCACTTAACTTCTCTGGGCCTCAGTTACCTCAATTGTAAAATGGGGATTCACTGTGAGCCTCATGGGGGACAACCTGATTACCCTGCATCTACCCCAGCACTTAGAACAGGGCTCGGCACATAGTAAGCGCTTAACAAATACCAACATTATTATTATTCTTATTATTCCCCTAAAGAAGGGCTCCATTCCTCTCTATTTCCCCACTGAGGCCCCAGGCAACCTGGGCCAGGCCCTTCCCGTGGCTTGGTCCCCCACCGGTTGTCTGAAGGTCTCCTCCTCAGAATCTCCCCATCATCTCCCACCCCGATGACCGACGCCGCTCAGGAGAAAGTGACAGGGCCACCATCGCTCCTCGGTTCGGGAAGCCGAGCTCAGGCCAGGGGACGGAGGAGGCGGGGAGTCACGGCGGGCACCTGGGCGGATGGCAAGCGGGTGGCTGAGGAGCCGGGCTAAGAAACACACCGGTGGAGAAGACCCAGACAGCACCCACCTGCACGACTAAAAGCCTTGCCTCTAATAATAATAATAATTACGGTATTTGTTAGGCGCTTACTATGTGCCAGGCACTGTATCCCCATGTGGGACGGGGACCGTGTCCAACCTGATTCGCTTCTATCTATCCCAGTGCTTAGAACGGTGCTTGACACATAGTAAGCGGGGCATGGCCTAGTGGCAAGAGCCCGGGCTTGGGAGTCAGAAGTCGTGGGTGCTAATTCCGCCTCCGCCACTTGTCTCCTGTGGGACTTTGGACAGCAGGGTCTCGTGGCAAGAGCATGTGTTTGGGAGTCAGAGGATGTGGGTTCTAATCCCGGCTCCGCCACTTGTCTGCTGTGTGACCTTGGGCAAGTCACTTAGCTTCCCTGTGCCTCAGTTATGCCATCTGTAAAAGGGGGATTAAGACTGGGAACCCCACATGGGACAACCTGATCAACTTGTGTCTACCCCAGTGCTTAGAAAAGTGCTTGGCACAAAGTATGCGCTTAAAAAATACCATAATTATTATTTTTACTATTATTATTCTCTGGACCTCCGTGACCTCATCTGTAAAATGGGGTTTGTGATTGTGAGCCCCACAGGGGACAGGGACCGCGTCCAACCCGATTTGCTTGTATCCATCCCAGGGCTTAGTACAGTACCTGGCACATAGAAAGCACTTAAATACCATAATTATTATGACTTATTATTATTAACAAGGACCATTAGCCCACCTCCCAAGGCAGAGCTCCCTCCCCATGAGCCCCCCAAAGAAGGGGCTCGGGCACCTCTCCAGCAAGCGAACCTACACCCCCACCTCACTCCCCTTTCCCTACCACTGACCTCTTGCTCAAACCCTTTCCCCTGGCCGGAACTGCTCCCAGATTCCTTCAAATCTGACAGACCAAGGACACACCACGGCTCTCCCCACATTCCTAGCCCTGCTGAAAGCAGGAGAGCTTCCCACATGCATAATTAGGGCATCTATACCCTATTACTTTCATTCATTCCATCATTCATTCATTCAAACATTTATTGAACGCCTACTGTGTGCAAAGCACTGTACTAAGCGTGAGTATAATATAACAACAGACATATTCCTGCCCACAGCGAGCTCACAGTCTAGACGGGAACTTTATTGAGCTTGGGAGACTAAAACAGTAAAAAAAAAAAAAATAGTATGTTTTTAAGCACTTAATATGTGCCGGGAACTGTACTAAGCGCTGGGGTGGTTACAAGCAAATCAGGTTCGACCCAGTCCCTGTCCCACGTGGGGCTCCCAGTCTCAATCCCCATTTTACAGATGAGGGAACTGAGGCCCAGAGAAGTGAAGTGACCTGCCTAAGGTCACCCAGCAGACACTTGGGGGAGCCGGGATAAGAACCCATGACCTATCCATTAGGCCATGCTGCTTCTCCTAAAGAGACACATTCCCTGCCCACAACAAACTTACAATCTAGAAGGGGAGACGGACTTTAATATAAATAAATGACTGATGTGTACCTACGTACATAAGTGCTGTGCCTCTGCACACAGTAAGCGCTCAATAAATACGATTGAATTGAATGAATGAATGAATGAATGAATGGGAGGGGAGATAAAAAAGGGAGCAAGTCAGGGAGACACAGAAGGGAGGGGGAGAAGAGGAGGAAAGGGGGGCTTAGTCAGGGAAGGCCTCTTGGAGGAGATGGACCTTCAATAAGGCTTTGAAAACGGGAGGAGAGGAACAATCTGTGGGATTTGAGGAGGGAGGGCGATCCAGGCCAGAGGCAGGACTTGGGCCAGGGGTGGGCGGCGGGGCAGGTGAGATGGATTTAGAGAGAGAAGGTGGGCATTAGAGGAGCCAAGTGTGTGTGCTGGGTTGGAGTAGGAGAGTAGCGAGGTGGGGTGGGTGGGCAAGATGATTGAGTTAAGCATCAACTCATATTCACACTCCCTTTTCCTTCTTTCTCCTCTCTCACGTATTTCAGTGTTTCTTCCCCACTAGATTGCCTGCTCCTTGAAGGCAGGGATTTCTATCCCACCTCCACCACTTGTCAGCTGGGTGACTTGGGGCAAGTCACTTCACTTCTCTGGGCCTCAGCGACCTCATCTGGAAAATGGGGATCAAAAATGTGATGCCCCGTGGGACAACCTGATTACCCTGTATCTACCCCAGCACTTAGAACAGTGCTTGGCACATAACAAGCACTTAACGAATACCATCATTACTAATATTATTATTATTATTACTAAGCCTCCTGTACTCTACTATGTAGTGAGTGCAGTGCTTTACCCACAATTAGTAGCTTTTTCGATAAATACGATTATTTGGCAAATACTTCCTTCTCCAAACTCCCTCTTGCTCACCTCACCCACTTCCTACCTCTGGCCTGGAACGCCCTCCCTCCTCATATAATAATAATGATGGGATTTGTTAAGCGCTTTCTATGTGCCAAGCACTGTCCTAAGCTCTGAGGTAGATTCAAGCTAATCAGGTTGTCCCACGAGGGGCTCCCGGTCTTCACCCCCATTTTACAGATGAGGTAAGTGGGACACAGAGAAGTTAGGTGGCTTGCCCAAGGTCGCACAGCAGACAAGTGGCAGAGCCGGGATTAGAACCTACGACCGCTGAATCCCAAGCCCGGGCTCTTTCCACTAAGCCATGCCGCTTCTCTATCCCCATGCATCAGACAGATACTTGCTCTCCCCCACTTCAAAGTCTTATTGAATAATAATGTTGGTATTTGTTAAGCGCTTACTATGTGCAGAGCACTGTTCTAAGCACTGGGGGAGATACAGGGTCATCGGGTCGTCCCACGTGAGGCTCACGGTTAATCCCCATTTTACAGATGAGGGAACTGAGGCACAGAGAAGGGAAGTGACTTGTCCAAAGTCACACAGCTGACAAGCGGCTGAGCCGGGATTCGAACCCATGACCTCTGACTCCCAAGCCCAGGCTCTTTCCACTGAGCCACGCTGCTTCTCACAAGATATGAGCACTACTATCATCAATGATGACACACTGTACTAAGCGCTTCGGAGAGTGCAACACAGTTGGCAAACATATTGTCTCATCTGAGAGAAATGGCTTCCAAAACACTGAAATCATCCCACATTCCTATCACGCTACGGATCTGGGTTGAAGTGCTCAGATATCTTCATTAAGAGAGTTTTGAAGGTGGACTCTCATTGGGGCACAATTTGTACTTTTTCCACATACCTCAGCAAAGATCTCACCTATTTTTGTTTTGATAATTGCTTCATTCATTCATTCAATAGTATTTATTGAGTGCTTACTATGTGCAGAGCACTGTACTAAGCGCTTGGAATGGACAAATCGATAACAGATAGAGACAGTCCCTGCTCTTTGACGGGCTTACGATCTAATCGGGGGAGACGGACAGACAAGAACGATGGCAATAAACAGAGTCAAGGGGAAGAACATCTCATGAAAACAACAGCAAATAAATAGAATCAGGGTGATGTACATCTCATTAACAAAATAACGACGGAGATGAAGATATATACACTGGAGCGGATGAGTACGGTGCTGAGGGGATGGGACGGGATGGGGGAGGAGGAGAGGGAAAGGGGGGAGAAGAGGGTTTAGCTGCGGAGAGGTGAAGGGGGGATAGAGGGAGCAGAAAAGAAAGGGGAGTTCAGTCTGGGAAGGCCGCTTGGAGGAGGTGAGCTTTAAGTAGGGTTTTGAAGAAGGGAAGTGAATTGGTTTGGCAGAGGTGAGGAGGGAGGGCGTTCCAGGACCGCGGGAGGACGTGGCTCGGGGGTCGACAGGCGAGACTGAGGGACGGTGAGGAGGTGGGCGGCGGAGGAGCGAAGCGTGCGGGGTGGGCGGTAGAAAGAGAGAAGGGAGGAGAGATGGGAAGAGGCAAGGGGATGGAGAGCCTCGAAGCCTAGAGTGAGAAGTTTCTGTTTGGTGCGGAGGTCGATAGGCAACCACTGGAGGTTTTTAAGAAGGGGAGTGACATGCCCAGAGCGTTTCTGCGGGAAGATGAGCCGGGCAGCAGAATGAAGAATAGACTGGAGCGGGGAGAGACGGGAGGAAGGGAGATCAGAGAGAAGGCTGACACAATAATCCAGCCGGGATATTATGAGAGCCCGTATCAGTAAGATAGCCGTTTGGGTGGAGAGGAAAGGGCGGATCTTGGTGATATGATAAAGGTGAGACCGGCAGGTGTCGGTGATGGATCGGATGTGTGGGGTGAACGAGAGAGACGAGTCAAAGATGACACCGAGGTCGCGGGCCCGAGAGACGGGAAGGATGGTCGTACCGTCCAGGGTGATGGGGAAGTCTGGGAGAGGACGGGGCTTGGGAGGGAAGATGAGGAGCTCAGTTTTGGTCATGTTGAGTTTTAGGTGGCGGACAGACAGCCAGGTAGAGATGTCTTGGAGGCGGGAGGCGATGCGAGCCTGAAGGGAGGGGGTGAGGACAGGGGCAGAGATGTAGATCTGTGTGTCATCTGCATAGAGATGATAGTTGAAGCCGTGAGAACGGCTTCTCAATTGCTTCTCAGCCATACAGTAGAGCCCCGTATGTCCGAACTGTACATTCCAAGCGCTTAGTACAGTGCTCCGCATATAGTAAGCGCTCAATAAATACTATTGAATGAATATTAAAGTTTCAACAAAAGACCGATCATTTGGCCCATAAAATGCCTTTATGAGGTGACAATACCTAACATCCTCATTCTGCAGATCAAAAACTTTCCGCCGAGCAATTAAGTCCACTTTTCAGAAGCCACACTGTGGGCGACCAAGCCTTAGAGAAGATAGTACCAAATTTTAGGGTTGGTCTTCCAAATTCACTACACGGAAAATAAATCCACTAAATGAAAGTTGCTAGAGGGGAGAACCAACTGTTTCTGCCTCTTTTGCTTCATGAATTTCAGATAAGATCTCAAATAGATCTACCGTGACCTAGTCAGAAAGATCCAGGCCTTGAATTTCTTCCTTATCTTCGCAACGCGCCGATTAGAACGGAAGACATTGGATAACAAACTCTATTTTCCTTGGTTATCTGGCTGTTGGTCAATGGTCACCTTCCCTATTTGCCTTTCAGAAATTATTTAAGTCAATCTTATATATTTACCAGATCTTATTAAACTACGTAAAAACTATATCATTTTTGAGGCCCATTCACATGACCTTTCTGTTATATTTTGTTATAGGGCAGCGGCACGGCCTAGTGGAAAGAGCACGGGCCTAGGAGTCAGAGAACCTCAGTTCTAATCCCCGCTCTACCACTTGCTTGCTGCATGACCTTGGGCAAGTCAGTTCACTTCTCTGTGCCTCAGTTTCCTCATCAGTAAAATGGGGATTCAATGCCTCTTCTTCCCTCCTAGACTGGGAGCCCCATATGGGACAGGGACCGTGTCCGACCCTTCTCTCTTGGATCTCTGTCCAGCACTTAGTACAGTGCTTGGTATATAGTAAGTGCTTAGATACCATTATCATTTGCCTTTTTTGAGTCAGGTAATCCCGGTTTTAGGAGGTATTTTAACCCCGCAAATATGTGCAAGTGACAGCATATCAAAGCACCTTCAAAAAGCCATCACCCCTCCACAAAAAAAAAACAACTTTCTATAGCTCAGGCATTTACCAACCTCCTCTTTTCTCCACAGAAGGAGTGAGGAATGAGGAGTGGAAGTAAAGGAGGCACAGATAAATGAGAGGTATTGTTTGCAGATTTGGAGATTTTGGGTTTGGGGAAATGTCTTTGGATCGGTGACCTTGAATTTTCCCGAAACTCCCCTCCCCGACCAATCTTAGGAGGCCATTTCAGATCTACCCCAAACCCAGGGATTTCAGGCACAACCACCCTTCAGAAGAATAAGAAGTTATAATAACAATCGTCGCTCTTAGGCGCTTACTTTGTGCCGGGCTCTGTATTAAGCACTGAGGTGCATCCAAGATACTCGGGTTGGACGCAACCCATGCCCCACGTGGGGCTCCCAGTCTTAATTAATGCTTAATTAAAGCACTTAGTACGCTGTGTCACCATTGATGATAATAGTGCTGATATCTTGTGAGAAGCAGCGTGGCTCAGTGGAAAGAGCCCGGGTTTGGGAGTCAGAGGTCATGGGTTCAAATCCCAGTTCAGCCACTTGTCAGCTGTGGGACTTTGGGCAGGTCACTTAACCTCTCTGTGCTTCAGTTGCCTCATCTGCAATATGGGAATTAAGACTGTGAGCCCCACGTGGGACAACCTGATCACCTTGTATCCTCCCCAGCGCTTAGAACAGTGCTTTGCACATAGTAAGCGCTTAACAAGTGCCATAATTATAACAGCTCTGCTGTTTGCCTGCTGTGTAACCTTGGGCGAGTCAGTTAACTTCTCTCTGCCTCAGTTTGTTCATCGGTAAAAAGGGGATTAAATACGTGTTCTCCTGCTGCTTAGACTGAGACAGGCGTGGGATTGAGAGTGCGAGCCCCGTGTGGGACAGGGACTGTGTCCAACCTGATAAATTGATACCTACCCCAGGGCTTAGTCCAGTGCCTGGCACAAAGTGAGCGCTTAACAAATACCACAATTATTATTCTCATTATTATTAATGGAGTTAGAATGGCATCCCTGGATCTAGTCAGGAAAGAGTTTGAAGCTATCAATATTGATTTTGTCTCTCCCCTCCAGGACTAGTCCAACCTTGTCATTCATTCACGCATTCAATCCTATTCTTTCGGCGATCACTGTGTGCAAAACACTGTACTAACCACTTGGGAGACTACAGTAGAGCAATAAACAAACTCATTCCCCGCCCACAGCAAGTCTTTCCGGGGGCCTGGGAGTCAGGAGGTCCTGAATTCTAAATTGGCTCTGCCACATGCCTGCTGTATCAGCTGTGTGACCGTGGGCAAGTCACTTAACTTGTCTGTGCCTCAGTTACCTCATCTGTAAAATGGGGACTAAGACTGTGAGCCTCACGTGGGACCACCTGATGACCCTGTATCTCCCCCAGCGCTTAGAACAGTGCTCTGCACATAGTAAGCGCTTAACAAACACCAACATTATTATTATTATCTCAGGTAAGTCGCTCAACTTCTCCGTGCCTCGGTTCCCTCATCTGTAAAATTGGGATTCAGACAGTGAGCCCCACGTGGGACAGGAACTGTGTTCAGCCTGATGACCTTGTATAATAACGTTGGTATTTGTTAAGCGCTTACTATGTGCCAAGCACTGTTCTAAGCGCTGGGGGAGATACAAGGTAACCAGTTTGTCCCACGTGGGGCTCACAGCCCTAATCCCCATTTTACAGATGGGGTAACTGAGGCACAGAGAAGTTAAGTGACTTGCCCAAGGTCACACAGCTGGCAAATGACTGAGGTGGGATGTGAACCCATGACTTCTGACTCCCAAGCCCAGGCTCTTTCCACTGAGCCACGCTGCTTCTACCCCCAGCGCTTAGAACAGTGCCTGGCATTTAGCAAGCGCTTAGCAAGTTTCCTAATTATTATTATGATTATCCTTTCATTTTGCCTGGCAGTACTGTGTGACCTTGGGCAAGCCACCTCACTTCTCTGTGCCTCAGTTCCCTCATCCCTAAAATGGGGATGAAGACTGTGAGCCCCACGTGGGACAACCTGATTACCCTGTACCCACCCCAGTGCTTAGATCAGTGCTTGGCACATAGTAAGCGCTGAACAAATATGATCGTCATTATTATTATTATTGCCTACCATTTGTCTGTGCCCTCCACAAGTCTCTAACGCTAATTATCCCAAGGCCCTCGATCACTACCTTGCTCCAATTTCCCTATTTGAAATCTTTCCATTTCGGGGGAATGCATCTGACAGCTCTGTTGCATAGTACTCTGCGCACAGTGAGCGCTCAACAAATACCACTGAGATGATGATGGTGTATAAACCTCTGCTTGTTATGGTTTTGTTTTTAGCCCGCTTTCTCCTCGGCCAGTTTTCCCGTTTCGCGAGCAGGCTGATTTGTTCTGCCCCGCCGGATTCCCTTCTGACCTGCTTCCCCTTCCCGCCCCAGCAAGAGCCCCGGGATTCCAAAGATCCAGCCTCGAGTCCCAGATCTGAAGAAGCTCAATCCTGGGATTGTGGGGACCTGAGTTCTAATCCCGCCTCTGCCACTTGCCACCTGGGTGACCCCGGACAAGTCACTTCTCTGTGCCTCGGCTTCTTCGTCTATAATATGGGAATGAAATACCTGATCTCCCTCTCCCCTTAGTCAGAGGGGACATTAGAGAAGCAGCGTGGCTCAGTGGAAAGAGCCCAGGCTTGGGAGTCAGAGGTCATGGGTTCGAATCCCGCCTCTGCCTCATGTCAGCTGTGTGACTGTGGGCAAGCACTTAACTTCTCGGTGCCTCAGTTCCCTCATCTGTAAAATGGGGGTAATAATAATAATGTTGGTATTTGTTAAGTGCTTACTATGTGCAGAGCACTGTTCTAAGCACTGGGGTAGATACAGGGTCATCAGGTTGCCCCACGTGAGGCTCACAGTTAATCCCCATTTTACAGATGAGGGAACTGTGGCACAGAGAAGTGAAGTGACTTGCCCACAGTCACACAGCTGACAAGTGGCAGAGCCGGGAGTCGAACCCATGACCTCTGACTCCGAAGCCCAGACTCTTTCCACTGAGCCACGTTGCTTAACTGTGAGCCTCACGTGGGACAACCTGATGACCCTGTATCTACCCCAGTGCTTAGAACAGTGGTCTGCACATAGTAAGCGCTTAACAAATACCAATTTATTATTATAATAATATGGGGATAATAATAATGTTATCAATAATAATAATGTTATCAATGATGAAATACCTGATCTCCCTCTCCCCTTAGTCAGTGGGAAGGGACATGTTGGGGAGGGACAGTATCTGCCTGGATTATCCTGTATCAATCAATTGTACTTATTGAGTGCCTGTGGGCAGAGTACTGTACTAAGTGCTTGGGCGGGCACATAACAACAGAGTTGGTAATAATAATAATAATGTTGGTATTTGTTAAGCGCTTACTATGTGCAGAGCACCGTTCTAAGCGCTGGGGTAGACACAGGGGAATCAGGTTGTCCCACGTGGGGCTCACGGTCTTAATCCCCATTTTACAGATGAGGTCACTGAGGCTCAGAGAAGCGAAGTGACTTGCCCACGGTCACACAGCTGCCAAGTGGCAGAGCCGGGATTCGAACCCATGACCTCTGACTCCAAAGCCTGTGCTCCTTCCACTGAGCCACGCTGCTTCTTGGCGTGATTCAGGTTGGGCCCAGTCCCTGTCCCACATGGGACTCACACTCTCAATCCCCATAGAGAAGCAGCGTGACTCAGGGGAAAGAGCATGGACTTTGGAGTCAGAGATCATGGGTTCAAATCCCGGCTCTGCCACTTGGCAGCTGTGTGACTGTGGGCAAGTCACTTCACTTCTCTGGGCCTCAGCGACCTCATCTGTAAAATGGGGATTAAGTCTGTGAGCCCCACGTGGGACAACCTGATTCCCTTGTGTCTACCCCAGCGCTTAGAACAGTGCTCTGCACATAGTAAGCGCTTAACAAATACCAACATTATTATTATTATTATTTCCACCGAGCCACGCTGCTTCTCATGGAATGTGGTAAACACATTCCCTGCCCACAATGAGGTCACAGTCTAGAGGGGAAGACAGACATTCTTATCTAGCCCAGCATTTAGCATGGTGCTTAGCAACCACTTAAACAGTATTATTATTAGGCATTCCAGACTGGTCTGCAATGTGACTTTGGGCAAGTCACTTAATAATAATAATAATGTTGGTATTTGTTAAGCGCTTACTACGTGCAGAGCACTTAACCGCTCTGGACCTGTTTCCTCATCTGTGAACTACAGATAAGAAGCAGCGCGGCTTAGTGGAAAGAGCCCGGGTTTGGGAGTCAGAGGATGTGGGTTCTAATCCCGGCTCTGCCACTTGTCAGCTGTGTGACCGTGGGCAAGTCACTTCACTTCTCTGTGTCTCAGTTACCTCATCTGTAAAATGGGGTCAGTTCCCTCATCTGTACAATGGGGATTAAAACTGTGAGCCTCACGTGGGACAACCTCATCACCTTGTATTCACCACAGCACTTAGAATAGTACATAGTAAGTGCTTAATAAATATCATTATTATCGTTATCTATATATTCATATAGATATATATATATATATACACTACTCTTTCTACCTCTCCCTACCTTCCAGATCTTGAGTCCTAAGTGGCATGGCATTGTGGATCGAGCACAGGAGTCAGAAGTCATGGGTTCTAATCCCGGCTCTGCCACCTGTCTGCTGCGTGACCTTGGGCAAGTCACTTTACTTCTCTGGGCCTCAGTTACCTCATCTGTAAAATGGGGATTGAGAGTGTGAGTCCCATGTGGGACAGGGACCGGGCCCAACCTGAATCACGCTAAGAAGCACCGTGGCTCAGTGGAAAGAGCCCGGGCTTGGGAGTCAGAGGTCATGAGTTCGAATCCCGGCTCTGCCACCTGGCAGCTGTGTGACCGTGGGCAAGTCACTTCGCTTCTCTGAGCCTCAGTGACCTCATCTGGAAAATGGGCATGAAGACTGAGGCCCACCTGGAACAACCTGATTACCCTCTATCTACCCCAGCGCTTAGTACAGTGCTTGGCACATAGTAAGCATTTAACAAGTACCACAATTACGTGGGACAGAAACTCTGTCCCTAGCAAACTCCCTAATTATTCCTGAGTCACCTCCGTCCTCAGATTGACATCAATCTGAGTCGAATGCTTTTCTGTACACAATGGATTTTCCAATCAATCAGTGGTATTTATAGAGTGATTACTGTGTGCAGAGCGCTGTATCAAACACTTGGGAAAGAACAATACGACCGGGTTGGAAGATGTAATCCCGCCCACAGGAAACTTTGGGTGTAAAGAGGGAGACAGGAAAATAAGTTACAGAGAGGGGAAATAGTAGAGTTTTAGGATACGAGCATAAATGCTGTGGGGCTGGGGTGAGGTCAAAGTGCTTATTAATAATAATAATAATAATAATTTTGGTATTTGTTAAGCGCTTAATATGCGCCAAGCACTGGGGAGATAGAAGGTAATCAGGTTGTCCCACATGGGGCTCACAGTCTCCATCCCCATTTTCCAGATGAGGTCACTGAGGCACAGAGAAGTGAAGTGACTCGCCCAAAGTCACACTGCTGCCAAGTGGCGGAGCCAGGATTAGAACCCACGACCTCTGACTCCCAAGCCCGGGCTCTTTCCACTGAGCCACGCTGCTTCTCTAAGGGATAAAGAGGGATAGAGGGTCAAACTCTTTGGTGACAAAAAGGGGAGCGTGGGTAGAGGAAATGAGGAATTAAGTCAGGGAAGGCTTCTCTGGGAGGAGATGCGTTTTGAAGATGGTTTTGAAGGTGACTGTAAGCTCCTCTCTAGACTGGAAGTTCATTATGCTGTAATGTACTCTTGCGAGTGCTTAGTACAGTGCTCTGCACAGAGTAAGCGCTCAATAAATACCACTGATTGATTGACTGGCCGTCAGCTGCGAAGGGGGAGGGAGTTCCAGGCCTGAGGGAGGGCGGACCCCGTCCTTCTATGAATTAAATAAAAACTTCTTACTAATAATTTTATTTGTTCAGCGCTTACTATGTTCAATAGTATTTATTTATTCAAAAGTATTTATTGAGCGCTTACTATGTGCAGAGCACTGTACTAAGCGCTTGCAATGGGCAAATCGGCGACAGATAGAGACAGTCCCTGCCCTTTGACGGGCTTACAGTCTATCAGGGGAGACGGACAGACAAGAACAATGGCAATAAATAGAATCAAGGGGAAGAACATCTCATTAAAACAACAGCAAATAAATAAAATCAGGGTGATGTACATCTCATTAACAAAATAAATAGGGTAATGTGCCAGGCACTGTATGAAGCGCTGGGCTGGATACAGCGTGGCTCAGTGGAAAGAGCCTGGGCTTTGGAGTCAGAGGTCATGGGTTCGAATCCCGGCTCTGCCACTTGGCAGCTGTGTGACTGGAGGCAAGTCACTTCACTTCTCTGGGCCTCAGTTACCTCATCTGGAAAATGGGGTTTAAGACTGTGAGCCCCACGTGGGACAACCTGATTCCCCTGTGTCTACCCCAGCGCTTAGAACAGTGCTCTGCACATAGTAAGCGCTTAACAAATACCAACATGATTATTATTATTAAATATATCAGGTTGGACACGGTCCCTTGTCCCACACGGGGCTCACAGTCTCAATCCCCATCTTGCAGAGGGGGAAGTGAGGCACAGAGAGATAAAGCGACTTGCCCAAGGTCACACAGCAGACAAGCGGAAGAGCCGGGATTAGGTCCCAGGCCCTTCTGACTCCCAGGCCCCAGGCTATTGGCTTCAAGTCTCTTCACTAACTTTCTCCATTTCTTTATGGTATTTACGGTATTTGTTAAGCAGCGTGGCTCAGTGGAAAGAGCCCGGGGCTTGGGAGTCAGAGGTCATGGATAATAATTTTGGTATTTGTTAAGCCCTTACTATGTGCAGAGCACTGTTCTAGGCGCTGGGGGAGATACAGGGTCATCAGGTTGTCCCACTTGAGGCTCACAGTTAATCCCCATTTTACAGATGAGGTCACTGAGGCCCAGAGAAGTGAAGTGACTCGCCCACGGTCACACAGCTGACTAGTGGCAGAGCCGGGATTCGAACCCATGACCTCTGGCTCCCAAGACCCGGACTCTTTCGAATCCCAGCTCCACCGCCTGTCAGCTGTGTGACTTTGAGCAAGTCACTTCACTTCTCTGGGCCTCGGTTACCTTCTCTGTAAAATGGAGATGAAGTCTGTGAGCCCCACGTGGGACAACCTGATCACCTTATATCTACCCCCAGCGCTTAGAATAGTGCTCGCCACCTAGTAAGCACTTAACAAATGTCATCATTATTATTATTATTAAGCGCTTAGTATGTGCCAGGCACCATACTAAGCTCCCGAGGAGATACAAGCTACTCAGGTTGGACGCAGTTCATGTTCCACATGGGGCTCACCATCTTAATTCCCATTTTACAGATGAGGTAACTGTGGTCTAGTGACGTGACTTACCCAAGGTCACCCGGCAGACAAGCGGCACAACCACTTTTCATCTATCACAGTTACTGTCCCCACCTTCAAAGCCTCAGTGAAGGCCCATCTCCTCCAAGAGGCCTTCCCTGACTAAGCCCTCCTTTCCTCTTCTCCCACTCCCTTCTGCGCCGCTCTTCCTTGCTCCCTTTATTCACTCCCTCTCATGCCCCCACAGCACTTACGTCCTTATCTGTCATTTATTTCTATTAATGCCTGTCTCCCCCTCTGGACTGTAAGCTCCTTGTGGGCAGGGAACACATCTGCCCACTCTGTTGTATTCAGTGGAAAGAGCCTGGGCTTCGGAGTCAGGGGTCACGGGTTCGACTCCCGGCTCTGCCACTTGTCAGCTGGGTGACCGTGGGCAAGTCACTTCACTTCTCTGCGCCTCAGTGACCTCATCTGGAAAATGGGAGTCTCACGTGGGACGACCTGATGACCCTGTCTCTCCCCCAGTGCTTAGAACAGTGCTCTGCACATAGTAAGCACTTAACAAATACCAACATTTATTGAGCACTTATTGTAATAATAATAACGATGGCATTTGTTAAGCACTTACTACATGCAAAGCACCGTTCTAAGTACTGGGGAGGATACAAGGTGATCAAGTTGTCCCACGTGGGGCTCACAGTCTTCATCCCTATTTTACAGATGAGGTCACCGAGGCCCAGAGAAGTGAAGTGGCTTGCCCACAGTCACACAGCTGACAAGTGGCGGAGCCGGAATTCGAACCCATGACCTCTGACTCCCCAGCCCGGGCTCTTTCCACTGAGCCACGCTGCTTCTCTAACAGATGAGGAAGCTGAGGCCCGGGAAAGTGAATCGACTTGCTCAAGGTGAGGCTAGTGGCCGAGCCGGGGTTGATAATAATGGTGGTATTTGTTAAGCGCTTACTTGTGCAAAGCACTGTTCTAAGCGCTGGGGGGATACCAGGTGATCGGGCTGTCCCAGGTGGGGCTCACAGTTTTAATCCCCATTTTACAGATGAGGTAACTGAGGCACAGAAGTGAAGTGACTTGCCCAAAGTCACACGGCTGACAAGCGGCGGAGCCGGGATTCGAACCCATGACCTCTGACTCCCAAGCCCGGGCTCTTTCCACCGAGCCACGCTGCTTCCCACCCTGTATCTACTCAGTGCTTAGAACAGTGCTCTGCACATAGTAAGCGCTTAACAAATACCAACATTATTATTATTATTATTCTCTGTGCCTCAGTTACCTCATCTGGAAAATGGGGATTGACACTTTGCGCCCCACGTGAGACAGGGACTGTGTCCAACCCATTTATCTTGTGTCTACCCCAGCACTTAGTGCCTGGCACATAATAAGCACTTAATAATAATTCGTTAAGCGCTTACTATGTGCAGAGCACCGTTCTAAGCACAGGGGTAGATACAGGGTAATCAGGTGGTCCCACATGAGGCTCACAGTCTTCATCCCCATTTTAGAGATGAGGTCACTGAGGCCCCGAGAAGCGAAGAGACTTGCCCACAGTCACACAGCTGCCAATTGGCAGAGCCGGGATTCGAACCCGTGACCTCTGACTCCCAAGCCAGGGCCCTTGCCACTAAGCCAGGCTGGTTAGCCACTGACGGGGCTAGTAGTAGTAGTAGTTCAGAGCTGCCGGACCTCTACGGGCAGCGCGACTCCGTCTGCAGTTCTTGCCCGTTGAGCCGGAGCCGGGTGTGGATGAGGCGGGTGACGGCGCAAAACTACAGTGAGCCCTCGAAGCCATTTAGAGAGGGTGCGCTTCGTTCAGGTGATTATGGAACCGTTGAAATGGTGGATCCGGTTTTAAAAACTAAAATCCACCATCCGTGGCAACTGTTAAGACGAAGCACCGGGTTCGGTGCTTGGGATAGGAGAAAAAAGCCAATTCTCCGATTACTGCCCTCATGATCTTTCAATCTAATGGATGGACAGAGAGACAAAAATCACTTAGAAACTGTAGGATCGTCATCGCTGATATTAGAGAAACAGCGTGGCACAGTGGAAAGAGCCCGGGCTTGGGAGTCAGAGGTCATGGGTTCGAATCCCCGCTCCGCCACTTGTCAGCTGTGTGACCGTGGGCAAGTCACTTCACTTCTCTGGGCCTCAGTTCCCTCATCTGGAAAATGGGGATTAAGTCGGTGAGCCTCATGTGGGACAACCCGATCACCTTGTATTCCCCCAGCGCTTGGCACATAGTAAGCGCTTAAGAAACGCCATTATTATTATTAATAAATGGGGGATTAAATACCCGTTCTCCCTCTCACTGGGACCGTGATCCCCAGGTGGGGCGGGGGCCGTGTCCGACCTGATAACCGAGAAGTGCTTGGTACGTGGTAAGGGCTGAACAACCATCATTACTATCATCATTTTATGAGCTGAGACTATTTTGAGGATTAAAGGTTTATGTCCCTTCTTTGCATGTTCTCCTTTCCCTCGGTGTTGCTTTCCAGCCGGGCGGGCCCGGACCGGCGGAGGAAGATGAGGAAGTCATCAAGATGCTGCCCTCCCTCTCCGCCCGGCCATAAGGGTTGACAAGCTGTGACGGCTTGAGGCGGACGGTCACAAAATGGCCACCCTCTGGCCCACAGGATCCCTTACAAGCTTCCCCAGGGGAAAATCACAACCGATTCACAGGACGCTCCGTGCCTTCTTTCTTGGGAATCAGTCAGGGGTAAATAATAATAATAATGTTGGTATTTGTTAAGCGCTCACTATGTGCAGAGCACTGCTCTAAGCTGCTCTGGGGGAGATACGGGGTCATCGGGTTGTCCCAGGTGGGGTTCACAGTTAATCCCCATTTTACAGATGAGGTAAATGAGGCACAGGGAAGTGAAGTGACTTGCCCACAGTCACATAGCTGACAAGGGGGCAGAGCCAGGAATCGAACCCATGACCTCTGACTCCCAAGCCCAGGCCCTTTCCTCTGAGCCACGTTGCTTCCCCTAATCATATCAGTCAGTATCATATCAGTATCATCTCAGTATCATATCATATCAGTAAATATCAGTCCGGGGTAAATTCTGAGGGCCTGCTGGGTGCAGGGCACTGCAGTAAACGCTTGGCATTTTAATGTTTACTCAGCTCTCTGATTAAGTATTCTGCCAACGACACCCACCTTCGCATTTTTCATAGTCCATTGTTCTGGAGTCATCTCAAATTCAAAGAGAAGGTTACGCTCCAACACTGACCATTTGCAGCCAGCCACCTAGCACGCACTCATTCAATCGTATTTATTGAGCGCTTACTGTGTGCAGAGCACTGTACTGAGCGCTTGGAGTGGACAATTCGGCAACAGAGAGAGACAATCCCTGCCCAGTGACGGGCTCACAGTCTACAATGATAATGCTGGTATTTGTTAAGCGCTTACTACGTGCAGAGCACTGTTCTAAGCGCTGGGGTAGATACAGGGTCATCAAGTCGTTCCACGTGAGGCTCACAGTTAATCCCCATTTTACAGATGAGGGAACTGAGGCACAGAGAAGTGAAGTGACTCGCCCACAGTCACACTGCTGACAAGTGGCGGAGCCGGGATTCGAACCCATGACCTCTGACTCCCAGGCTCGGGCTCTTTCCACTGAGCCAAGGGGGAGACAGCAAAACAAAACAAGTAGACAGGCAGAGTTGAGCAGTGGATGCACTTGGAACCAAAGGCTCTGAAAATCTGCATTCCACAGGGAATAATAATAATGTTGGTATCTGTTAAGCGCTTACTATATGCCGAGCGCTGTTCTAAGCGCTGGGGTAGATACAGGGGAATCAGGTGGTCACAGTCTTAATCCCCATTTTACAGATGAGGGAACTGAAGCACCGAGAAGTGAAGTGACTTGCTCAAAGTCACACAGCTGACAAGGGGCCGAGCGAGATCCGAACCCATGACCTCTGACTCCAAAGCCCGTGCCCTTTCCACTGAGCCACGCTGCAGCTCTCTCGGAACACCCCACCTCCATCTGCCATTGTTGTGGTAGCGTAGCCACAGGATTTTCCTGATCAAAATACGGAAGTGGACCTCACCTTAAATGGGGATTAACACCGAGAGACCCATGTGAGACGTGGACTGTGTCCAATCTGATTAGCTTGCGTCCACCCTAGCGCCTTAAACGCCATTTTTTTTTTAAAAAGCGGGTCTAAAAATGAATGTGGTTTAAGAACATATTTCTTTTTACAGAAATTGAACATTTGCACAAAATACGCTCCAGCGCAGAAATGGGGAAAGTATTTCGGTTTCACCGCCGAATCAGTCGTGGCCAGTTTAGAAAGCCCCTGTTGACCCTGAAAAAATCTGCGCTGGCAATGTAGTGGTATTGCTACTTCCCGGCTCTGCCACTCGTCAGCTGTGTGACCGTGGGCAAGTCACTTCACTTCTCTGGGCCTCAGTGACCTCATCTGTACAATGGGGATTAACTGTGAGCCTCACGTGGGACCACCTGATTCCCCTGTATCTCCCCCAGCGCTTAGAACAGTGCTCTGCACGTAGTAAGCGCTTAACAAATACCAATATTATTATTATTATTGGGTCCATAAAAACAACACACCTTCAGGGAAGCAACAGTATTAAGGGAAAGCACTTTTTGCTCAGTAGCTACCTCAGGGCATTTGTTCATTCACTCATTCAGTCAATTTATTGAGCACTTACTTTGTGCAGAGCACTGTACTAAGCACTTGGAAAATACAATTCAGCGACACATAGAGACAATCCCTGCCCACAACGGGCTCACAGTCTGGAAGGGGGGAGACAGACAGCAAGACAAGTAAACAGGCGTCAATAGCATCAGTAGAAATGAATGGAATTGGGGATATATGCGCGTCATGGATGAAATAAATAGAATTATAAATATGTACGTATATTACACACAAGTGCTGTGGGGAGGGGCAGGGGGTAGAGCAGAGGGAGGGAGTGGGGACGATGGGGAGGGGAGGAGCAGAGGGAAAGGGGGGCTCAGTCTGGGAAGGCCTCCTGGAGGAGGTGAGCTCTAAGTAGGGTTTGGAAGAGGGGAAGAGAATCGGTTTGGCGGAGGCGAGGAGGGAGGGCGTTCCGGGACCGCGGGAGGACGTGGGCCAGAGGTCGACGGCGGGATAAGCATGAACGAGGGACGGCGAGGAGGCGGGCGGCGGAGGAGCGGAGCGTGCGGGCTGGGCGGTGGAAAGAGAGAAGGAAGGAGAGGTAGGAGGGGGCAAGGGGATGGACAGCCTCGAAGCCCAGAGTGAGAAGGTTTTGCTTCATGCGACGGTGGATAGGCAACCACTGAGGGTTTTTGAGATGAACCGGGCAGCCGAGTGAAGGGTCCTCTCCCTTCCTCTCCCTTCCCATCCCCTCAGCACTGTACTCGTCCGCTCAACTGTACTGACAGAAATATATTTTCATTACCCTATTTATTTTGTTAATGAGATGTCCATCGCCTCGATTCTATTTAGTCGCCATTGTTTTTACGAGACGTTCTTCCCCTCGACTCTATTTATTGCCATCGTTCTCGTCCGTCCGTCTCCCCCGATTAGACCGTGAGCCCGTCAAACGGCAGGGCCTGTCTCTGTTACCGATTTGTCCATTCCAAGCGCTTAGTACAGTGCTCTGCACATTCAATAAATACTATTGAATGAATGAATGAATGAATGAATGAATGAATGAAGAAAAGACTGGAGTGGGGAGAGACGGGAGGTTGGGAGGTCAGAAGGGAGGCTGATGCAGTCATCCAGTCGGGATGGGATGAGGGACTGTACTAAGAAGAGATCAGTGTGAGAGAAGGAATAAGGGCATTCCAAGCCCAAGGGAAACTCCAAGCAGACATCCCAATCGTTGGAGAGAACAAATGGGAAAGGGCAGGGGGGCAAGTGACGTCCAAGATAGAAAGCCCAATGGACACCGGTTCACTCGGCATCCTCCACCCCAGGCTGCATCTCAGCCACCCTCAGGCTTCCTACCCCTTTCCGGGCGGGAAGAGGAGGGACAGGTGCAGGATGAATAAGAGTGGTTGGTATTTGTTAAGCACCCACTACGTGCCGAGCACTGTTCAGAGCGCTAGGGCAGATACCGGGTCATCAGGGTGCCCCACGTGCGGCTCACAGTCTTCATCCCCGTTTTACAGATGAGGTAACTGAGGCAGCGAGAAGTGAAGTGACTTGCCCCAAATCACACAGCTGACGTGGTGGGGTCGGCATTCGAACCCACCACCTCTGACTCCTAAGCCCGGGCTCTTTCCACCGAGCCACGCTGCTTCCGCCAGAAGGTGAGCCGCGGCTGAGGGTTCCCTCCTTCCCATGATGATGGCATTATTCGTTCATTCAGGAGTATTTATTGAGCGCTTACTATGTGCAGAGCACTGTACTAAGCGCTTGGAATGGATAAATCGGTAACAGATAGAGACAGTCGCTGCCCTTTGACGGGCTTACGGTCTAATCGGGGGAGATGGACAGACAAGAACAATAGCAATAAATAGAATCAAGACATAAATAGAATTATGACTTTCAGCTTTGCCCACCTCTGGAGAAGGCAGTCATTCATTCATTCAATAGTAATTACTGAGCGCTTACTATGTGCAGAGCACTGTACTAAGCGCTTGGAATGGACAATTCGGCCACAGATAGAGACCATCCCTGCCCATCGACGGGTTCACCGACTTAAACGGGGGAGACAGACAGCAAAGCGAAACGGAGCAAAACAAAAACAAGACAACATAATCACGATAAATAGAATCGAGAGGACGTACACCTCATCAACCAAATAAAAAGGGTAATAAATAATCTATACAAATGAGCACAGGGCTGAGGGGAGGGGAAGGGGGAAGAGCAGAGGGTGGGGGGGAGGGAGGGGAAAGGAGGGGAGCAGAGGGAAAGGGGGGGCTCAGTCTGGGAAGGCCTCCTGGAGGAGGTGACAAACGCCTACCTCTAGGGAAGCAGGGTGGTCTGGAGGAAAGTGGCCAGGCCCGGAAGGCACAGTCAGTCAGTCCTCTGGATTTACTGAGCACTTACTGTGTGCAGAGCACTGTACTAAGCGCTTGGGGGAGGACAATTAAAACAGACACGTTCCCTGCCCAGAGTGAGCTTAGAGTCTAGAGGGGGAGACATTAATAGAAATAACATTACGGGTAAGGACGTAAGGGCAATTTTCAGCCCCGTCGCTTGCCTGATGAGAAAGTCTCTGCTCAACAGACTTCTCTGTGCCTCAGTTTCCTCATCTGGAAAACAGGGATTCCATTCCTGTTCTCCCTCCTCCTCAGCCTGTGAGCCCCACGGGGGACAGGGACTGTATCTAACCTGATTATTTTAGGCGGACACCAGCACTTGGCAGCTGCTTGACACATAGTAGGCGCTTACCACTCCCAATTAACATTTTTATTATCTAGACCGGGGAATGTAGCTGCTGGGCGCAGCAAGGAAACTAGATTAGACCCACTGGGCAGAGGCTGGGCCTGGGCATCAGAGCTCAGTTCCAACCCTGGACACAAAGCCCCTGGCAGTCTGGGCTAATAGCCAATCAATCAATCAATCAATTCAACGTATTTATTGAGCGCTTACTGGGTGCAGAACATCGTACTAAGCAGCACTGGCGTAGAGCGGCGTAATGGATGGAGCAAGGGCCTGGGAGTCAGAAGGTCATGAGTTCTAATCCTGGTTCCATCACTGTCTGCTGTGTGGCCTTGGGCAAGTTATTTCACTCCTCTGTGCCTCAGTTCCCTCATCTGTAAGATGGGGATTAAGACTGTGAGCCCTCTGCAGGACAGGGACTGTGTCCAACCCGATTTGTCTGTAGCCACCCCAGCGCTTAGTAGAGCGCCTGACGCATAATAATCGCTTAACAAAGACCATCGTTATCGTTATAATGATTATTATTAAGCACTTGGTAGAGTAATAATAATACTGCGAATATTTGCTAAGCGCTTACTATACGCAAAGCACTGTTCTAAGCGCTGGGGGGGGGGGGATACAAGGTGATCAGGTTGTCCCATGTGGGGCTCACGGTTTTGATCCTTATTTTACAGATGAGGGAACTGAGGCAGAGAAGTGAAGTGACCAGCTCAAAGTCACCCAGCTGGCAGGCGGCGGAGCCAGGATTAGAACCCATGACCTCTGACTCCCAAGCCCGGGCTCTTTCCACCGAGCCACGCTGCTTCAATGGACCAGAGTGGGAAGACACTTTCCCTACCCCCCAGGAGTTTATAATCTAGAGGGTCCTGAAGGAAGAGGCTTCAGAGAAGCAATCACATCAAATCCTCTAACTTTTAAGCTCCTCTAGACTGTACGCTCACTGTTTACTGTTGTAGTGTACTTTCCCAAGCGCTTAGTACAGTGCTCTGCCCACAGTAACCGCTCAATAAATACAACCGAATGAAGACAATCACTCCTATTTGAGTGCTGTGTGCAGAGCACTGTACTAAATGCTTGGCAGGGTACGATTCAACAGAGTAGGTAGAAGCCGTGTGGCTCGGTGGAAAGAGTCCGGGCTTGGGAGTCAGAGGTCGTGGGTTCTGATCCCGGCTCCGCCGCGTGTCGGCTGTGTGACCGTGGGCAAGTCACTTCACTTCTCTGTCCCTCAGTGACCTCATCTGTAAAATGGGGATGAAGACTGTGAGCCCCAAACCCTATTAACTTAATAATAATAATAATGATGATGAGGATGGTATTTAAGCGCTTACTATGTGCCGAGCACTGTTCTAAGCGCTGGGGTAGATACAAGGTTATGAGATTGTCCCACGCAGCGCTTAGAACAGTGCTCGGCACTTAGTAAGCGCTTACCAAATGCCGCCATCGTCATCATATTCCCGACCACCGGGACCCGACAGTCTACAGAGTCCTTGAAGAATGCGACTTCAGAGAAGCGATCAAATCGATCGTATTTATTGAGCATCTACTTTGGGCAGAGCACTGTGCTAAGCACTTGGGAGAGCATGCTCCAACAGATCTGGAAGACACGTTCCCTGCCCGCAAGCTCAGAGTCTAGAAGGGAGACGGTTAGGAGGGATATGCTACCTCAATCAATTTATTAATTGATCGAGTCTGAGCGCTCACTGAGGCACCTCCTGAAGGCATATTGCTGCATCGGGCCCGGCCACTGCTGGAAAGGGAAGAACGGAATACGGAGAGGCGCGACTCCCCTTTTTCAATCATCCTAATCAATCACAGAAAAAGAGGGGTCCAGAAAAGCCAAAAAATCCAGTACTCACACATCCCCACAGGATGCCCTGCCCTTTTTTCTCCTAAACAGTGCCTGCCTGCTTGGAGAAGCAGCGTGGCTCAGTGGAAAGAGCCCGCTGATTCTATTTATCGCTACTGTTTTTGTCCCTCTGTCGCCCCCGATTAGACTATAAGCCCGTCAATGGGCAGGGATGGTCTCTATCTGTTGCCAAATTGTCCATTCCAAGCGCTTAGCGGAGTGCTCTGCACATAGTAAGCGCTCAATAAATACTATGGAATGAATGAATGAGAGGTCATGAGTTCAAATCCCGGCTCTGCCGCCTGTCAGCTGTGTGACTGTGGGCAAGTCACTGCACTTCTCGGTGGCTCAGTTACCTCATCTGGAAAATGGGGATTAAGACCGTGGGACAACCTGATGACCCTGTACCTACCCCAGAGCTTAGAACAGTGCTCTGCGCATAGTAAAACCCTTAACGAATACCAACGTTATTGTATTTATTGGTGACTCAAATCTTTCTGCAGCAGGGGAGGGACAGGTGGGGAAGCCACAGGGGGCTCTGCCTTTTTGGGGGGCAGAAAACAAAACCTTCTCTTTAGCTTTTCGCATTCCAATCCACTGGAAACGCCCTGGTCCCTCTTCCTGAAGAATGGATGGGGACGGGATGTGTTAGGACCGAAGTGAGTGTAAAGCAGGGAGAGAGAGAAAGGAAAAGAGGCCAAAAAGAGAGAAAGGGCTACAAATTTATTTCCCTTCCCCTTCCTCCACGCCAAATCCCTGCATTAGGTCAAGGGGCTGGGCAGGCCCTGGGTCCATCCTCTTTCTTTCCCCAGCTCTTCCACCGGACCTTTGCCATTATCCCTCCTCCTTCCTCTCCCGACGGCCACCTCGATTCGGCAACTACCGCGGGCAGAATCCACGTACAAAGAAGACGCTCCCAGCCTGCCTCAGAAGACAGATGGGATGCAATGAACAGAAAAAAAGAGTTCAGGAGCCTGAGCAGTGCCAGGACACAAAAGGATCAAGAAATCAAAAATCACTAAATGGGCAAGAGCGGAGGTTCCTCGAAAACCGCGGTCACGCACCCCCAGGGCCGACGAGTCGTCAATTCATGGGTTCTAAACATGCCACTGATTCATTCAATAGTATTTATTGAGCGCTTACTATGTGCAGAGCACTGGACTGAGCGCTTGGAATGTACAGTTCGGCGACAGATAGCAAAAATCCCCGCCCATCGACGGGCTTACAGTCTAGTCGGGGGAGACAGACGGACAAAAACAATAGCAATAAATAGAATCAAGGGGATGAACATCTCATTAACAAAATAAACAGGGTAATAAAGATATATACAAATGAGCGGACGAGCGCAGTGCTGAGGGGAGGGGAAGGATATACATATATATATCCTGATATATCTGTGGAGGATCCCGAACCCCAGTCTGGTTTCGACGCCAAATCCCGCTCCGCTGGCGGGATGCGGTTCCTGTAAAACTGGGTTTTTCATTACAACCAGCGCCCGTTTTACAAAGGCCCTTCAAAAGACTTTACCAAAATGGATTTTGGCACAGACATTCGGCGCGTGCTTCTTTTGGTGACTAAACGCCGGAATAAAGCATCTAAAAGGGTTTGAATCATCGTCAGTCGAACGGCTGCCCGAGCTAGACGACGGGACATTAAACGTTTGCCGGCCGGGTCAATTTTGACGTTTGAAAAATCCATTTACTGTGCTTCTGGTCTAGGCTAGAAAGCCTCCCTTCACAATAAACGAAATGCAAAACACTGAATTTTCAGCATCTCGATGTCATCGCCTCTCCGATCCCTCCGTTTAAACCGCAGGCTCATTCCAGGCACTTTTCTTTACTGGTAAACAACTGAGAGAAATCCAACACAAGGAAACCATCAACACCGGACAACAACGGTCTCGAATTAAATTTTCCTTTGCCGACAGCAGATCAAATGTCTCCGTCACCAGATTACGACCGAAATTTCAAGCCGGGGACCTCCATAAAGTCACGATCCCCGTAAACCTAGAATAACTAACATCATCCCAAGGCTCACCGAGAAACCTAAAACAAAAAACCCTTTTAAAAATAACGTTCTTCCATATCAGTCCAATCCTAGAAGGCTTGAGAGCAAGGAAGGCTATTTCCAAAATTCATCTGGATCTAACCAAGAGGCAGAAACATTTCTCCAGAGCCTTCTCGAGCGAAAATACTCTTACGTAAGTTTAAAAATGCGTCTTCCTTTGTTCCGAAGCCTGATTCTAGTCAGTCAATTGTTATCTTACGCCAGTGACTCCTTATTCAGGCGGCACATAAAGAGGTTCTCTTTACCCCCGTTAAATCTGTTTATTTTTTGGCTTCCACTGCCTTCTCGAAACTGAGAGCTTTAAATAACCGACGCACGTAGCGTTTTGAAAGGGGCTGGGAACGGCCTTGCTAGAGAATGCGGAATTTCTCCACGTTAAAAAGACGACGACGCTTCTCCCGGCCCGACCTCTTGTGCTGCTACGATGGAGAATTCTAGAATGGTCAATCCTGACCGAAAAGGCACATTAGACGACAAATCAATTGGAAACTGAGTCAAAGGAGCAGGATGCTCTGACAGAGGTCCAGCGGACGGGCGAACAGCAAGACCGGTGTGAGGTTCTCCGGTGGACCCGACGCGGGGGGGAGGAAATGCCCACAGATAGCGAGGCCGAGCAGCATCGCTCCGAAAAATGTGCAGAATTAAAATCTGCCAACGGAAAGTAAAAGGAGACGCGGTTCCGGTCGCATTAATGATAATAATGTCGCTATCTGTTAAGCGCTTACTGTGCGCCGAGCACCGTTCTAAGCGCCGGGTAGACACGGGGTCATCGGGTTGTCCCACGTGCGGCTCGCAGTCTTCATCCCCATTTTACAGATGAGGGAACTGAGGCCCAGCGAAGCGACTCGCCCACGGTCAGCCAGCTGACGAGCGGCCGAGCCGGGATTCGAACCCATGACCTCTGACTCCCAAGCCCGGGCTCTTTCCGCCGAGCCACGCTGCTTCTCATCCGTACCTGTGATCGTTCCATCTATTTTACTAATGAGGTGCGTATCATCGATAATTCTATTTATTCGCATTGCTGCTCCGACGTCCCTTTACTTGTTTGGATGTCTGCCTCCCCGGCTCCCAGACTGCGAGCCCGCTGTTGGGCAGGGATCGTCCCTGTGGCTCAACTGTCCCCTCCCAAGCGCTCAGTACAGTGCTCTGCCCGCCCTAAGCACTCGGTGAATACGACTGAACGAATGACTACAGACGGGGGTCACCGAGGGCCAGAGAAGGGAAGTGACCAGTCCAAGGTCACGGAGCAGACAAGGGGCGGAGGCGGGATTCGAACCCATGACCTCTGACTCCCCAGCCCGGGCTCTTTCCACCGAGCCACGCCGCTTCTCTAAAGAAGATTAATGGGTCGGAGAAGCTCCTTGCGGGCGGGGGACGTGTCCGTCGCCTCTGCTGTCCTCTCCCAAGCGCTCAGTACGGTGCTCCGCACACGGTCGGCGCGCGCTAAATACGATCGGGGGATCGTAAACGCTCACTGGGGGGGCAGGGGGTAGGTCTGGTATCGCTGTGCCGCTCCCTCCCAGGTGCTCAGTACAGTGCTCTGCACGCAGTAAGTGCTCACCAGATACGGATCGAGTACTTATTAGCTGTCTGCGGGTTGGGGGGGAACCCCTACCTGCCCACTCCGCGGCGTTGGGGGGGGGGGGTGTCTCCCCAGCGCTTAGTCCAGTGCTCTGCACCCGGCACGGATGCCGCGGCGGGGCCGGGGAGGCTGCGGGAAAGCGGTGCGGTCCAGTGGGTGGAGCCCGGGCTTGGGAGTCGGAAGGAGCCGGGTTCTAATCCCGGCTCCGCCACTTGTCTGCCGGGTGACCTCGGGCAAGCCGCTGCCCTTCTCTGGGCCTCAGGTTCCCTCATCTGGAAAACGGGGATGGAGACTGGGAGCCCCACGTGGGGCCTGGACCGTGTCCAACCTGATGAGTTGAGCGCTTAGTACAGGGCCTGGCACGTATTAAGCCCTTAAATGCAGTCGCTGGTCAGCTGGGTGACCTTGGGCAAATCACTTCTCTGGGCCTCGGTTCCCTCATCTGTAAAATGGGGAAGGAGACTGGGAGCCTCACGGGGGACAACCTCATCACCCTGTATCTACCCCAGCGCTCAGTACAGGGCTCAGCACAGGGTAAGCGCTTAACAAACACCGACATTAGGGTAGGGATCGGCTCTCTCTGGGGCCGAATCGTCCATTCCAAGCGCTCAGTACAGTGCTCTGCACAGAGTAAGCGCTCAACATCAATACGGTTGAATGAATGAATAGCGCTCTGCACACAGTAAGCACTTAAATACCTTCATCATCATCAGCGGCATTATTATCATTATTATGCTGTGGAGGCAGGTGAGGCTGCAGAGAATGAGTGTGGCCAAGCGGAGAGAGCCCGGGCCTGGGTTCTAATCCCACCTCCGCCGCGTGTCAGCTGTGTGACCTCGGGCACGTCACTTCACTTCTCTGGGCCTCGGTTCCCTCATCTGTCAAATGGGGATGGGGCTTACGAGCCCCACGGGGAGCAGGGGCCGCGACCAACACGGTGCTTGGCACATAGTAAGCGCTCGAGAAACACCATCACCGTGATTACGTTTATCGATCTGCGGGGCCGGGGAGGCCGCGGAGAGGCAGCGTGACCCAGCGGAAAGAGCCCGGGCTTGGGAGTCGGAGGTCACGGGTTCCAATCCCGCTCCGCCACCTGTCAGCTGTGTGACCTCGGGCACGTCCCTTCACTTCTCCGGGCCTCAGTGGCCTCATCTGTCAAATGGGGATGGAGACTGTGAGCCCCGCCAGGGACAACCTCATCACCTCCCTGTCTTCAAAGAACAGCGCTTTGCACACAGCGAGCGCTTAACAAATGCCATCGTTATCATCATCGTCTCTCCCGGCGCTCGGCACGGGGCTTGGCACACCGGCGGCGCCTAACAGATGCCATCGTCATCGTTATTATTAATATCGTTAGGCTCATCGCCGCAGCGCTTGGCACACCGGCAGCGCTTCACCAATGCCGTCATTATTCTTATTATCATTAATATCATTAGGATCATCACCGCAGGGCTAAGCCCAGGGCTTGGCACACCGGCAGCGCTTGACCAATGCCGTCATTATTCTTATTATCATTAATATCATTAGGATCATCACCGCAGGGCTAAGCCCAGGGCTTGGCACACCGGCAGCGCTTCACCAATGCCGTCATTATTCTTATTATCATTAATATCATTAGGATCATCACCGCAGGGCTAAGCCCAGGGCTTGGCACACCGGCAGCGCTTCACCAATGCCATCATTATTATTATTATTATTAATAATATCATTAGGATCATCACCGCAGGGCTTAGCACAGGGCTTGGCACACCGGCAGCGCTTGACCAATGCCATCATTATTCTTATTATCATTAATATCATTAGGATCATCACCGCAGGGCTAAGCCCAGGGCTTGGCACACCGGCAGCGCTTCACCAATGCCATCATTATTCTTATCATTAATATCATTAGGATCATCACCGCAGGGCTTAGCCCAGGGCTTGGCACACCGGCAGCGCTTCACCAATGCCATCATTATTATTATTATTATTATTATCATTAGGATCATCGCCGCCCGCGGAGCTCAGCCCAGGGCTTGGCACACCGGCAGCGCCTAACCAATGCCATCATTATTATCATCATCATCAGGATCCTCGCCGCAGCGCTTAGCGCAGGGCCGGGCACGTCGTAAGCGCCTAACCCACGCCATCGTGATCATCATCCTCATCATGAGGCTCCTCGCCGGCCGCAGCGCTTAGCACAGGGTCGGGCCCCGGGTCCGGGCGCAGCGCTGCGCCGAGGGGGGCGGGGCGGACACCGACCTTGTCCCAGCGGAGCCACTGGTCCACGGCGGCGTCGAGGTGGGGGTCTCCGGTGCGGGCTGGGCGGGGCCGGTCCCCCATGGCCCGGGGAAGCAAGGGAGCAACGAAGCAAGGACGGAGCCGCACCGCCGCAGCGCCCCGCACGCCCCGCCGACCACCTCCCGCCTCCACCCGCCTCCACCCGCCACGCCCCGGGACACGCCCACCGCCCGTCTCCGCCAATCACCGCGGGGCACGCCCCGCACGCCCCGCCCACCGCCCCGGGACACGCCCACTGCCAGCCTCCGCCAATCCCCGCGGGACGGGCCCTCCTCCGGCCCCGCCCACCGCTCCGGGACACGCCCATCGCCGGGTTCTCCGCCAATCACCGCGGCACGGGCCCTCCGACGGCCCCGCCTACTGCACCGGGACACGCCCACTGCCAGCCTCCGCCAATCCCCGCCGGACGGGGCCTCCGCCGGCCCCGCCCACCGCCTCCGGGACACGCCCACCGCCAGCCTCCGCCAATCCCCGCGGGACGGGCCCTCCGACGGCCACGCCCACCTCTCCGGGACACGCCCACCGCCCGTCTCCGCCAATCACCGCGGGACGGGCCCACCGAGAGCCCCGCCTACTGCGCCAGGACACGCCCACCGCCCATTTCCGCCAATCCGCGCGGACACGCCCTCACAGGCCCCGCCCACTTCTCCCGAACACCCCCCCCCTCCTCCGCCAATCACCGTGAGAGGAGCCCACCCCAGGCCCCGCCTACCGCTTCAGGACACGCCCACGTCCCGTGTCCGCCAATCATCGCGAGACAGGCCCACCCCAGGCCCCGCCCCCCTCCCGCCCCCTCCGCCAATCACCGCGGGGCACGCCCACCCCAGGCCCCCGCCCACCGCCCTATTCTCCCCCCCCACAGCACTTATGCATATTTGTATATATTATTTATTACTCTATTTTATTCATGATGTAATAATGTTGGCACTGGTTAAGCGCTTACCCTGTGCAGAGCACTGTTCTAAGCGCTGGGGTAGACACAGGGTCATCAGGTTGTTCCACGTGGGGCTCACAGTCTTCATCCCCATTTTACAGATGAGGTCACTGAGGCACAGAGAAGTTAAGTTCATTCATTCATTCAATAGGATTTACTGAGCGCTTACTAAGTGCTTACTAGGTGACTTGCCCACAGTCACACAGCTGACAGGTGGTAGAGCTGGGATGTGTATATTATTTATTATTCTACTTATTTTATTAATGATGTGTCTATATCTATGATTCTATTTATCTTGATGATTTTGACGCCAGGCTACTTGTTTTCTTTGGTTGTCCGTCTCCCCCTTTGAGACGGTGAGCCCGTCGTGGGGCAGGGATTGTCTCTATTGCCGAATTGTCCATGCCACACGCTTGGCACACTCCTCTGCACATAGTAAGCGCTCAATAAATACGAATGAGTGAATGAAAGGGAGGGAAACTAGGAGGGCGCTCGCGAGGCCTGCCGGGAGTTGTAGTCCGCTTAGGCTCGCCGCCCCGGGTGCAGGGGAGGCGTTCGCAAGGCCTGCCGGGAGTTGTAGTCCGTTTAGGCCGACAGCTCCGGGTGCAGGGGGCGTTCGCATGGCCTGCCGGGAGTTGTAGTCCACTTAGGCTCGCCCCTCCGGGTGCAGGGGGGCGTTCGCAGGGCCTGCCGGGAGTTGTAGTCCACTTAGGCTCGCCGCCCCGGATGCAGGGGACGCGTTCGCAGGGCCTGCCGGGAGTTGTAGTCCGCTTAGGCTCGCCCCTCCAGGTGCAGGGGGGCGTTCGCATGGCCTGCCGGGAGTTGTAGTCCACTTAGGCTCGCCGCCCCGGGTGCAGGGGAGGCGTTCGCAGGGCCTGCCGGGAGTTGTAGTCCGCTTAGGCTCGCCCCTCCAGGTGCAGGGGGGCGTTCGCATGGCCTGCCGGGAGTTGTAGTCCACTTAGGCTCGCCGCCCCGGGTGCAGGGGAGGCGTTCGCAGGGCCTGCCGGGAGTTGTAGTCCGCTTAGGCTCGCCCCTCCAGGTGCAGGGGGCGTTCGCAAGGCCTGCCGGGAGATGTAGTTCATCTCGGCTCGCGTCCCTGGGAGCGGAGCAGGGGGCGGGGAACACGAGGCGGGCGCTCGCGAGGCCTCCAACCCCACGTGCTTATGTCTGTCCCAGTGCTTAGGACAGTGCATAGCACAGAGTAGGGTGGCTCCGTGGCAAGAGCCCAGCTTGGCAGTCAGAGGTCGTGGGTTCTAATGCCGCCTCCGCCCCTTGTCGGCTGGGTGACCTTGAGCAAGTCACTTCTCTGGGCCTCAGTGACCTCATCTGCAAAATGGGGATGAAGACTGTGTCGGTCTCCCCCACTTAGACGGTGAGCCCGTCACTGGGCGGGGACTGTCTCTCTCTGTCGCCCAATTGTCCATCCCAAGCGCTTAGTACAGTGCTCTGCACACAGTAAGCGTGCAATAAACACGATTGAATGAATGAATCCCACGGGGGACAACCTGTTGACCTTGTATCTCCCCCCCAGCGCTTAGAATTGTGCTTGGCAAAAACCAACATCATCATTTTAATGTTGGTATTTGTTAAGCGCTTACTATGTGTCAAGCGCTGTTCGCAGCGCTGGGGGAGAGACAAGGCGATCAGGTTGGCCCACGTAGGGCCCACGTTCTTCATCCCCATTTTACAGATGAGGTAACTGAGGCACAGAGAAGTGAAGTGACTTGCTCGAGGTCGCCCAGCTGACAAGTGGCGGAGTCGGGATTAGAACGCATGACCTCTGACTCCCAAGCCCGGGTTCATTCCCCTGAGCCGCGTATTAAGCACTTAAATGCCATAATTATTATGTTCCTGGCCCACAAGGAGCTTACGGTCTAAAGTGGGGGACAGACATTAAAATAAATTACAGATATATACATAATTGCTGGTGGGACTGAGGGTGGGGGGAATACCAAATGTTTAAAGGGTACAGGTCCTATTCATTGGTGACATAGAGGGAGAGGGAGTAGGGGAAATGAGGGAAAAAGGAGAAAAGACCACTGCAAAAGATCCCAATTTTAAACTCGTACTCCAGGTGGAGATAGATTGAAAAGCAGAACAATGCGAAAAATCCAAATTTTAAGCATAACAGAGATCATTAAAAACCACTGATAACTTTTAACCAAGTTAGTGAATGGTTTCAACCTTCTTCCCCCCAAACCTTCTATTAGAGTTACTGATGAGTAGCGAAACGAAACTCAATCTACCTGTCACCTTGCCCCTTTAATCGCGCCGGCTGGAGGAAGAAAGAAGAGAAGTCAAGGGCCTTAATAATGTAGAGTGACACTGTCTACAGTATTCATTCAGTCGTATTTATTGAGCGCTTACCGTGTGCAGAGCACTGTACTAAGCGCTTGGAATGGACAATTCGGCAACAGAGACAATCCCTACCCAACAATGAGCTCACAATCTAAAAGGGGGAGGCAGACAGCAAAACGAGTAGACGGGCATCAATACCATCAAAAGAGATAGATTAGAATTATAGATTATAAACACATCATTAATAAAATAAATAGAGTAATGAATAATATATACAAATATACACACGTGCTGTGGGGAGGGGAAGGGGAAAAACCTCAAGTTTATCCGGGCAGTACCAGCCGCCTCTGGCGTTGGAGATTACGGAATAGACTCGATTCATTCAGTCGTATTTACTGAGCGCTTACTGTGTGCATAACACTGTACTAAGCGCTTGGAATGGACAATTCGGCAACAGATAGCGACAATCCCTGCCCACAACGGACTTACCAACGGTGTGGTCTAGTGGCTAGAGCATAGGCTTGGGAGTCAGAAGGACCTGGGTTCTAAACCCAGCTCTGCCACTTGTCTGCTTTGTGACCTGGGGCAAGTCACTTCACCCCTCTGGGCCTCAGTTACCTCATCCGTAAAACGGGGATTAAGACTGTGAGCCCCACTTGGGGCGAGACCCCGTTGTTGGGTAGGGATTGTCTCTGTGGCCGAATTGTACTTTCCAAGCGCTTAGTCCAGTGCTCTGCACGCAGTAAGCGCTCAATAAATATGACAATGACCCTTGACATCACCCTATTTATTTTGTCATCACCCTGTTTATTTTGTTTAATGAGATGTACATCACCCTGATTCTATTTATTTGCTATTGTTTTAATGAGATGTCCTTCCCCTTGACTTTATTTATCGCCATTGTTCTTGTCTGTCCGTCTCCCCCGATTAGACCGTCAGCCCGTCAAAGGGCAGGGACTGTCTCTATCTGTTGCCGATTTGTCCATTCCAAGCACTTAGTACAGTGCTCTGCACATGGTAAGCGCTCAATAAATACTATTGAATGAATGAGTAAGCGCTCAATAAATACGAATGAATGAACTGTGTCTGACCTGATTGACTCGTATCTACCCCAAAGCTTAGTACGGTGCCTGGCACAGAGTAAGCGTTTAACAAATACTAGAAAAAAAATAATAAAGTACCCCTAAAGATCGAATTTATCCCGTGCTATGGGAAACAGCATTGCCTAGTGGAAAGAGCATAATTGTGTGATCTGTTAAGTGCTTATTATAATAATAATGTTGGTATTTGTTAAGCGCTTACTATGTGCAGAGCACCGTTCTAAGCGCTGGGGGAGATACAGGGTCATCGGGTCGTCCCACGTGAGGCTCACAGTTAATCTCCATTTTACAGATGAGGGAACTGAGGCACAGAGAAGAGAAGTGACTCGCCCACAGTCACACAGCTGACAAGTGGCAGAGCCGGGAGTCGAACCCATGACCTCTGACTCTTGCCACTGAGCCACGCTTGTGTCAAGCACCGTTCGTAGCTGCGGGGAAGACACAAGACAATCAGGTCGGGCACAGTCCCCGTCCCACGCGGGGTTCACCATCCAATTACGCAGGAGAACCCGCAGGGAATCCCCACGTGATACTGGGTAAGTCACATCACTTCTCTGTGCCTCAGTTTCCTCGGCTGTAAAATGGGACTCGATACCAGTTGTCCCTCCCGCTTAGACTGTGATCCCCATGTGGGACAGAGACCGTGTCCCACCTGATTATCTTGTATAATAATGATAATAGTGGTATTTGTTAAGGGCTTACTGGGTGCCAAGCACCGTTCTAAGCGCTGGGGTAGATACAAGGTGATCAGTGTGTCCCACGTGGGGCTCCCAGTCATAATCCCCATTTTACAGTTGAGGTAACTGAGGCCCAGAGAAGTGAAATGACGTCACAGAGCTGATCAGTGGCGGGGCCGGGATTAGAACTCACAACCTCTGTCTCCCGTGTGCTCTTTCCACTGAGCCACGCTGCTTAGCACGGTGTTTAGCACACACCAGCTGTAGCGGATAGAGCGCGGGCCTAGGAGTCCGAAGATCATAGCCTCTAATCCTGGTTCTACCACTTATCTGCTGTGTGACCTCGGGCAAGTCACTTCACTCCTCTGGGCCTCCCGCTCGAAAATGGGGATTGAGACCGTGAGCCCCACGTGGGACAGGGACGGTGCCCACCCGATTTGCTTGTATCCACCTCAGCGCTTAGTACAGTGGTTGGCACATAGTAGGGGCTTAACAAATATGACAATTATTACCTAGAAGGTGCTTAATAATAATAATAATAATAATAATAATAATAATAATGTTGGTATTTGTTAAGCGCTTACTATATGCCGAGCACCGTTCTAAGCACTGGGGGAGATACAGGGTCATCAGGTTGTCCCACGTGAGGCTCACAGTCTTAATCCCCATTTTACAGATGAGGGAACTGAGGCACCGAGAAGTCAAGTGACTTGCCCCAAGTCACACAGCTGACTGGTGGCGGAGCCGGGATTAGAACCCATGACCTCTGACTCTTAAGCCCGGGCTCTTTCCACTGAGCTGGGGGAAAAAAACTCTTCTCTCCAGAAATAAGGTGCAAAAATGATAGCCCGATGCCCTCATAGCGTTCCTTTCGGGAAAATGAGGACAAAGAGCAGTCCGCATCCCCCTGCTCTAAAGCCGAGCTGGTGCAATTCATCACGGTGCAGACAAGGAAGAAAAATGTCCTGCTCACAGAGAGCTCAGCTGCACCGCTCCATTTCCGCCTTTACTTTTAACAATGCGACCATTGTGGGAGTAGAACCTGTACTATTCATCTGAAGTGAATGCACTTTTGTGAAATTCCTACACAGGTCACTTTTGAGGAGCTGCCTCTAAAAGAAAAACGCATGGGGGGGTAAAGGCATTTGGCACTAGGCCTCTCTAAGACTGGTCAAGCCAGTTTATTCATTCTTTTTAACTTTCCATTTCTAATCGGGTCAAACGAGCCATTATTACTAACCGACACCTTTGTAGTCGATTCATTCATTCATTCAAGAGCATTTATTGAGCGCTTACTATGTGCAGAGCACTGTACTAAGCGCTTGGAATGGACAAATCGGTAACAGAGACAGTCCCTGCCCTTTGACGGGCTCACGGTCCAATCGGGGGAGACGGACAGACGAGAACGATGGCAATAAATAGAATCGAGGGGATGAACATCTCATTAAAACAATAGCAAATAAATAGAACTAAGGCGATGTACATTTCATTAACAAAATAAACTCATTGCGAAAGAAACGGAATCCGGCAGCCACGGCAGGTTTCCGGTGGCCCGCTTCAACTCCGCAGCCGCTCCGCCCGCTCGGCTCTCTCGGGAGTAATGATGATAATAATAAAAATGGCATTTGTTAAGCAGTTACAATGTGCCAAGCGCTGTTCTAAGCGCTGGGGGAGATACGAGGTCATCAGGGTGCCCCACGAGGGGCTCACAGTCTGAATCCCCGCTTTACAGATGAGGTCCCTGAGGCCCCGAGAAGTGAAGTGACTTGCCCGTAGTCACACGGCTGACAAGTGGCGGTGCCGGGATTAGAACCCAGGACCTCTGAGTCCCAAGCCCGGGCTCCTTCCCCTGAGCCACGGCCGCTACCGTGGCAACCGGCGGTGCCAAGGAGAGGGATGCGATTGCTTGGGTGGCTCGCTCCGGAGCGGATCTTCAGGGCTGGGAGCGCTCGAGCTGCACGCAGGGAGACCGAGCCTCCAGGGATGGAGCACAAATACAAAGTACAGGTGCTACGTATTGAGCGCTTACTGCATGTAAAGCACTGTACCTAGCACCTGGGGGGGTCCAATAAAGCCATAGACACATTCCCTGCCCCCAGTGAGCTTATTAATAATAATGACTGTGGTATTTCTCAAGTGTTACCCTGTGCCGGGGACTGTACTAAGCGCTGCGGTGCTTACCAGCAAATGGGGATGGACACAGTACCTGTCCCATGGTGAGGCTCACAGTCTCAATCCCCATTTGACAGATGAGGGAACGGAGGCCCCGTGAAGTGACTTGCCCAAGGTCACACAGCAGACCAGTGGCAGGGCCGGGATTAGAACCCATGGCCTTCCGACTCCCAGGCCCGGGCTCTATCCGCTAGGCCACGCTGCTTCCCTCTCTATTACAGCCCAGAGGGGGAGGCAGACATTAATAATATTAATAAATAAATGAATTAGAGATATGGATTTAAGTGCTGTGGGGCTGGGAGGGGGAGATGAATACAGGGAGTAAGTCGGGGCGACGTGCTTTAAGGAAGAAGAGATAATGGAGGACCCCTGAGTGACCGGTGGAGGAAAGATCACTGAAAAGAAGAAGGAAAGAAATACAAGCGGCAAATTGAAGGCGCGTCCGTCGATTCATTCATTCGTTCATTCATTCACTCATTCAATCGCCTTTATTGAGCCCTTACTATGTGCAGAGCACAGTACTAAGCACTCGATTAGACTGTAAACCCATCATTGGGCAGGGATTGTCTCTATCTGTTGCCGATTTGTACATTCCAAGCAGCTTAGTACAGTGCTCTGCACATAGTAAGCGCTCGATAAATACTATTGAATGGAATACAATTTAAAAATAAACGGACACATTCCCTGCCCACTACGAGCTTACAGCCCAGTGGGTTTCAAAGAGAGCTCTGGCTTATAATAATGATAAAGATGGTATTAGTTAAGCTCTTTCTATATGCAAAGCACTGTTCTAAGCGCTGAGCACCATTCTAAGGCTTATAAACCCACATGACGAGAGAGGGTGGAATTGAAAGGAAGAGATGGCTCGCGCTCATCGTGGCTCTTTCCCGGCCTAATCCATCTCAGTTCGCTAGTTGAAGGATTTCGATCGCCACTAACCCTCAACGGCTGCACACCGAAGGATATTTCTAGGCCTCCTTCAAGGACGAGGGTGCAAAGAGCCGGTTTCAAGGAACTCTTCTGTCTCCAATTGACCTCCCCCAACCCATTTCTTCTTGACAACAATACTGATGGTATTTCTCAAGCGCTATGTGCCAAGCACTGTTTTAAGCACAGGGGTAGATGCAAGTTAATGAGGTTGGTCACAGTCCCCGTCCCACCTGGGGCTCACGGTCCAAATAGGAGGGAGATCGACCTTTGAATTCCCATCTGACCGATGAGGAAACTGAAGCACGCAAAAGTGAAGCGACTCGCCCAAAGTCGCACGGCAGGCAAGTGGTGGATGTGGGATTAGAACCCAGGGCTTCTGACTCCCAGGCCCGGGCTTTTTCTATTAGGGCGTGCTGCTTCTCAGCTAACAGTTTTAGAGTTGAGGGGCCTAACAGAATTAGTGCCAAGGGGAATTCCCAATAGAATCGAGCAATTTTACTGTTTTGTGGGGCTGGCAGATAAAGCTATATAATAATAACGATAATCCCGACTCTGCCCCTTGTCAGCTGTGTGGCTGTGGGCAAGTCACTTCACTTCTCTGGGCCTCAGTTCCCTCATCTGGAAAATGGGGATGAAGACTGTGAGCCTCACGTCGGACAACCCGATTACCCTGTATCTACCCAAGCGCTTAGAACAGTGCTCCGCACATAGTGAGCGCTTAACAAATACCAACATTATTATTTATTATTATAACTATAGAAATAATCATAGTATTTGTTAAGCAGAGAAGCAGCATACCTTGTATCTGCCCCAGGGCTTAGAACAGTACTCGGCATATAGTAAGCGCTTAACAAATGCCATCATCATCATCTTCATCATCATTAAGCACTTATTTTGTGCCAAGCCCCGGTCTAAGCGCCGGGGTAGATACAAGTAATCAGGTTGTCTCACGTGGGGCTCACAGTCTTAAGCCCCATTTTACAGATGAGGTAACTGAGGCACAGAGAAGTGAAGTGACTTGCCCCAGGTCACACAGCAGACAAGTGGAAGGGAAGCCTGGGGACGGTGCTCCTCACACAGTGAGCACTCAATAAACCTAACTGATGGACGCATTAGGCTTTTTATTCCATTTCTATCCCCTTGTTGGTTCTTAGATAATGTCCTCTCCTAATAATAATCGTGGTATTTGTTAAGCACTTTCTAGGTGCCAGGCACCGTACTGAGCGCCGGGGTAGCGGCAAGATAATCGGGTTGGACCCAGTGCTTGTCCCATATAGGGATCACAGTCTTCATAGAGAAGCAGCGTGGCTCAGTGGAAAGAGCCCAGACTTGGGAATCACAGGTCATGGGTTCGAGTCCCGCCTCTGCCACTTGTCAGCTGTGTGACTGTGGGCGAGTCACTTCACTTCTCTGTGCCTCAGTGACCTCATCTGTAAAATGGGGATTAACTGCGAGCCTCACGTGGGACAACCTGATGACCCTGTATCTACCCCGGCGCTTAGAACGGTGCTCTGCACATAGTAAGCGCTTAACAAATACCAACATTATTATTATCCCCACGTTACAGATGAGTTAACTGAGGGAGAGAAAAGTGAAGGGACTTACCCAAGGTCACACAGCAGACAAGTGGCGGAGCCGGGATTAGAACCAGTTCCTTCTGACTCCGAGGCCCGGGCCCTACCCGCTATGTCACGTTGCCTCTCCTTAATTAAACTAATGAGACAAGTTAGATGATAATAATAATGAGCGTGGTCTTTATTAAGCGCTTACTATGTGTCAGGCGCTTAATATATGGGTAGAAGCAAATCAGGTTGATCACTGCCCCTGTCCACCTGGGTCTCACAGTTTCAATCCCCATGTGGTAGATAAGGTAACTGAGGCACAGAGAGTGAAGTGACCTGCCCAAGGCCACGCAGCGGACCAGTGGGGGAGCTGGAATTAGAACCCATGACCTTCAGGTCCCCAGGCCCGTGTTCGATCTACTATGCCATGTTGCTGACTTGCCCAAGGACACCCAGCAGGCAAGTGGCAGAGATGGGATTAAAAGCCCGGCCTTTCGACTCCCAGGCCCGTGCTCTTTCCATTAGGTCGCGCAAGGAATCGATCAGTGCTCTTTACTGAGCGCCTACTGTGGGCAGAGCACTGTACCAGGCACTTGGGAGCGTACAATATATCAGGCTCGGCAGATCCATTCCCTGCCCACTATGAGTTTGCAGTCTAGAGACAAGCTTACAGTTCAGAGGTAAGTAAGGCACCCAAAGAGCTGCTCTGTGGACGGCTAAAAACAGGCAGTGGAGAACAGGAGAAACAGAGGAGACGTTTTAAAGAAACAGTAAAGTAAAAATTTCCTGGTGTCTACCAACTGTATCGGACTCTCCCAAGCCCTCAGTCAATACCGTTGATTAATCGATTGCCCATCCACCTCTGCATCAAAGAAAAACTCCTTACCATCAAGCAATCAATCACCTTGCCCCCTCCTACCTCACCTCACTGCTCTCCCTAATAATAATAATAATAATGGTGGTATTTGTTAAGCGCTTACTATGTGCCAAGCACTATTCTAATAATAATAATAATGTTGCTATTTGTTAAGCGCTTACTATGTGCAGAGCACTGTTCTAAGCGCTGGGGGAGATACAGGGTGATCAGGTTGTCCCACGTGAGGCTCACAGTCTTCATCCTCATTTTACAGATGAGGGAGCTGAGGCATAGAGAAGTGAAGTGACTTGCCCACGGTCACACAGCCGACAGGCGATAGAGTGGGGATTAGAACCCATGATCTCTGACTCCCAAGCCCGGGCTCTTTCCACCGAGCCACGCTGCTTTCCTAGTACAACCCGGCTTGCACACTTTGTTCCTCTAGTAGCAGCTTTCTCAGTGTACCTCCATCTCGTCTCTCTCGCCACTGACCTCTCGCCCACGTCCCGCCTCTGGCCTGGAACGCCCTCCCTCCTCAAATCCGTCAGACAATGACTCTCCCCACCTTCAGAGCTTACTGAAGGCCCATCTCCTCCAAGAGGCCTTCCCTGACTAAGCCCTCCTTTCCTCTTCTCCTATGCCTTTGCAGTTGGATTTGCTCCCTTTATTCATTCATTCATCCATCCATTCATTCATTCAGTAGTATTTATTGAGCGCTTACTAGGTGCAGAGCACTGTACTAAGCACTTGGAATGGACAATTTGGCAACAGATAGAGACAATCCCTGCCCATTGACAGGCTTACGGTCTTCCTCAGCCACACAGCGCTTATGTACATTTATTACTCTATTTATTTTGTTAATGAGATGTACATCACCTAATTCTATTTATTGCTATTGTTTTAATGAGATGTACATCCCCTCGATTCTATTTATTGCTACTGTTTTAATGAGAGGTACATCCCCTCGATGCTGTTTATTGCTACTGTTTTTGTCTGTCTCCCCCGATTAGACTGTAAACCCGTCAATGAGCAGGGGCTGTCTCTATCTGTTGCCGATTTGTCCATTCCAAGCGCTTAGTACAGTGCTCTGCGCATAGTAAGTGCTCAATAAATACTATTGAATGAATGAATATCCGTAATTTATTTATTTCTATTAATGTCTGTCTCCCCCTGTAGACTCCTAGCTCACTGTGGGCAAGGGATGTACCTACCCAACTTTGTTATTTTGTACTCTCACAAGTGTGCTCTGCACACAGTAAGTGCTCAGTAAGTCCGATTGATTGATTGATAGAATGGGACTCTGGGAGCGTATGGTATGAAAATGTATTTTTTCTTAGAGAGACATGACAAAAATATAAATGGGGCTCTGAACTCCTTGCTAGGTTTCCAAGTGCAAGAACTGAATTTTCCTGAGAGAGCATTTAAAGCTTCCAGCAGCCTGGTCTATCTAATAATGGTAATAATAATAATAATAATAATGGTACTTGTTAAGCACTTACAATATGCCAAGCACAAGGGAAGATACAGATTAATTACACATTAAGATACACATTAATTGAGAAGCAGCGTGGTTCAGTGGAAAGAGCCTGGGCTTCGGAGTCAGAGGTCATGGGTTCGACTCCTGGATCTGCCACTTGTCAGCTGTGTGGCTGTGGGCAAATCACTTCACTTCTCTGTGCCGCAGTTACCTCATCTGTAAAATGGGGACTAACTGTGAGCCTCACGTGGGACAACCCGATGACCCTTTATCTACCCCAGCGCTTAGAACGGTGCTCTGCACATAGTAAGTGCTTAACAAATACCAACATTATTATTAATCAGGTTGGGCACCATCCCTGTCCCACATGGGGCTCACACTCTTAATCCCACCGTACAGAGGAGGTAATTGAGGACCAGAGAAGTGAAGTGACTTGCCCAAGGTCACACAGCAGATGCGTGGTGGCGTCAGGATTAGAACCCAGGTCCTTCTGAATCCCAGACCCAACTAAACCCAGGCAGCAGCGACCAAGTTGACTTCTCAGTCTAATTCACAAGGGATGAAGTTGAGTTCTCAGGGTTGAACGTTTTACCCTTGAAACGAGACTAAAGAGTGACTCGGGATTTGTTTGGGAGGAATGATATCGTGTGTGAATCTTTGATGTCTAAACAGTACACATCGATGGGGGTGTTAAAAAACAGATCCTCTCTCTTCCCAAATAGCTCTTTCTCTTTCCTTTTTTTTAATGGCATTTTTAAAACATTTATTGTGCTCCAGGCACTAGTCTAAGTGCTTGGCAATGAGGTTGGACACAGTCCCTGTCCCACATGGGGTGTCACAGTCTTAATCCCCATCTTACAGGTGAGGGAACTGAGGCCCAGAGAAGTGAAGCGACTTGCCCAAGGTCACACAGCATGTAAGTAGCCGAGCTGGGACTAGAACTCAGGTCCTTCTGACTCCCAGGCCCATGCTCTATCCACTAGGCCATGCTGCTTCTCTATTTCTCAGACATTTTCTGTTAGATCAAAAAAGGGTTCGAGTAGACATTAACTGACTGTGTGGAGAAGGGAGGGAGGAAAAGAGGGGATGGAAACAGCTGATAAGAAGCATGACAAGCCCCAGTGCAAATAATAATAATGATAATGATGGTATTTGTTAAGTGCTTACTATGTGCCAAGCACCGTTCTAAATGCTGGGGTAGATAGAAGGTAATCAGGTTGCCCCACGTGGGGCTCACAGTCTTAATCCCCATTTTACAGATGAGGGAACTGAGGCATAGAGAAGTTTAAGTGACTTGCCCAGAATCACGCGGCTGATAAGTGGCAGAGCGAAGATTAGAACCCATGTCCTCTGACTCCCAAGCCCGGGCTCTTTCCACTGAACCATGCTGCTTCTAAAGCCCACAGGTCCGGGAATCAGCAGACCTGGCTTCTAATCCGGCTGCCGTGCTCGCCATCTGCGTGAACCTGGGCAAGTCACTTCACTTCTCGAGCCCCAAGTTTTCCCATCTGTAAAACGGGGATGAAAAACCTGTTCTCCCTTAGCCCGGGAGCCTAATGTGAGGTGGATACTGTGTCCAAAATAATAATAGTTCATTCATTCATTCATTCAATAGTATTTATTGAGCATTTACTATGTGCAGAGCACTGTACTAAGCGCTTGGAATGTACAAATCGGTGACAGATACAGTCCTAATTCTGGTATTTAAGTGCTTACTACCTGCTGTTCTAAGCGCTGGAATGATACAAGGTAGTCAGTTTGTCCCACATGGGGCTCACAGTCTTCATCCCCATTTTCCAGATGAGGTCACTGAGGCCTGGAGAAGTGAAGCACGTGCTCAAGGTCACACAGTAGACAAGTGGCAGAGTCAGGATTAGAAGCCATGACCTTCTGACTCCCAGTCCCGTGCTTTATCGACTACGCCTTGTATCTAACCTTGCGTTTAGCACGGTGAGCAGAATATGTAGTCAGCGCTTAACAAATACCACAGTTATTATTCTGCTTTCATAGCTCTGGGGAAGAAACAGAGCCTTAGAGCGATTTGAGAGAGAGACCAGCTTTATGCCTCTGGCAACATTCTGTTTCCGTCTCTTGGGGTGGCTGAGGAGATTAATACTGTTGAAATGTGGCACTTGTGAATGTCAAAGTTTTTGTGTACGGATCTGGAGTGTGGTGGGAGGTGAGGGAGAGAGTGGGTGGGTAGAGAGCTAGAGGAAAGAAGACAAGCCATATGGCCTGGTGGAAAGAGCACAGGCCCGGGAGTCAAGGGAGAAGTCATGGGAGCTGGGTTCTAATCCCAACTCCCTTACTCGTCTGCCATGTGACCTGGGGAAAGTCACTTCACTTCTCTGAGTTACCTCACCTGTAAAATGGGGATTAAGACTGTGAGCCCCATGTAGGAGAGGGACTGTGTCCAAACTGATTTATTTTTCTATCTACCCCAGGCACTGGCATGGCACGTGGTAAGTACTTAACAAATACCAAGAAAAAAATGCTATATTTTACCATTTATTCTCAGAATTTCTAGAAACAAACCCAGATTATCCTGCCCGAGGAACGTGTATTTAATATAAAGTCACTGTTTTCCACTTCCTACTTCCCTCCCTGCCTGGCAGCACAACAGATAATTTCTCTGTCCCAGCAGAGCAAATCACCCAGCAAGTGAAGTTCAGAAATAGACAGGTTAAGGTTACTCTCCCAAACACAGTTAGTATGGTGCTCTGCATACAGTAAGCGCTCAATAAATACCACTGAGTGATGGATTAATTGATTAAGACCCTGGTCAGTGTAAACGAGGAGGTCCTAACACCAGTCCTTTCTGTGCTTCAGGTGTTTAATCAGTCAATCAATCAATGGTATTTATTGAGCACTTTCTGTGTGTGGAGCACTGTATTAAGCGCTTGGGAGAGTACGATACAACATAGTTGACAGATACATGGCTTAGGGGATAGAACCTGAGCCTGGGAGTCAGAAGGTCCTGGGTTCTAATGCTGGCTCCACCACTTGTCTGCTGCGTGACCTGGGGTAAGTCACTTCACTTCTCTGGGCCTCAAATCCCTCATCTGGAAAATGGGGATTGAGACTGTGAGTCCCAAGCGCTTAGTACAGTGCAAGTGCTTAGTACAGTGCTCTGCACACAGTAAGCACTCAATAAATATGATTGAATGAATGAATGCGGGATAGGGACTGTTTCTAACCTGATTAGCTTGGGTCTACCCCAGTACTTAGAACAGTGCATGGAACATAATAAGCACTTAACAAGTACTATTATCATTATTATTATTCATAATAATATTAACGAGATTACAGTCTAGAAGGTGAGCTTACAGTCCAGAGGACTTCTTAAATGAAACCTGACTTCTGGCCTATGAATCAACAATAGAAACACTCTTTTCACCTGGGACACAGTGCAGAAGGAAGTGAAAATTGCATGTCAGGTTTTTCATTAGAACCTGGGCTCCCGGTCATAGAGAAACTGAGTCTAGGGGCAGATCGGCCTTATAGCTTAATTTCTGGATTGGGTTTTATACCACTGAATTACATTTTTATGAAGTCCAGGTCCCAATCATCTAGACTGTAAGCTCGTTGTGGGCAGGCAACTTGTCAACTCTCCCAAGCGCTTAGTATGGTACTCTGCACACAGTAAGTGCTCAGTAAATACAACTGAATGAATGAGAGTGCTTAGTACGGTGCTCTGCACATGGTAAGGGTTCAATAAATATGACTGATTGATTGAAAAGGTATGGCTTGACTAGAGGAATCACCGTGCTTGACATTTGGGTTTGCAGAGCACAGATTCCTTGACTGCAGCTGCAAGATTGGATAATCGACCTATTCCAGGGTCAAGTCCTTTCATAATAATAACATTAATAATAATAATGGTACTTGTTAAGTGATTACTATGAGCCAAGGCACTGTACTAAGTGCCGGGGTGGATACAAGCAAATCGGGTTGGACACAGTCCCTGTCCCACCTGGGGCTCACAGTCTTAATCCCCATTTGACAGATGAGGTAAGTGAAACCCAGAGAAGTGAAGAAACTTGCCCAAGGTCACGCAGCGGACAAGTGGCAAAGCTGGGATTAGATCGGGGATTCATGGCTTCCCTCACCATGCGATTTTCCACTTTAGCCTAAGGTTGTTTCTGGGCTTGTGGCTTCTGAGGGCTCCGATTGACCCCCGAATTATTAACCTGCCCCCAACCCTGCCCCCCCAGCTGGAGTGACAGTAATGAAGGATAAGGACCGACGGGAACAGTGCTCTCAATCAATCAGTCAATCGTTCAGTGGTCTTATTGAGAACTTACTGTGTGCAGAGCACTGTACTGAGCACTTAGTACACAGTACAACAGTATTAGCTGCACGTTCCCTTCCCTTAACAGAGCTCATGTGCAAAACAGATCTCCTTATCTTCCCTCCCAAACCCCGTCCTCTCCTGAACTTTCCCATCACTGAAGAGGGCACCACCATCCTTCACCTCTCATAATCCCAGAACCTTGGTGTCATCCTTGACTCCACTCTCTCAATCAAACCACACACCCCATCCATCACCAAATCCTTTCGGTCTCACCTTCACAACATCGCTAAAATCTGCCCTTTCCTCTCCATCCAAACAGTCACCACGTTAGTACGATCATTCATCCTCTCCCGCCTAGATGACTGCATCAGCCTCCTTTCTGACCTCCCAGCGTCCTACCTCTCCCCACTCCAGCCAAACTTCACTCCGCTGCCTGGATCAGCTTCTAAAGAAACGTTCAGGACATGTCACCCCCCCCCCCCCCAAAAATCTCCAGTGGTTGTCTATCTAACTCTGTCACAAAGAAAAAGTCCTCACCATTGACTTCAAAGCTCTCCATCACCTTGTCCCCTCCTACCTCACCTCCCTTCTCTCCTTCTACAACTCAGCCTGCACCCTTAACTCCTCTAGTACTAACCGTGTCACTGGGCCTCAAGCTCGCCTGTCTCGCTGCCGACCCCTGGCCCACGTCCTACCTCTGGCCTGGAACGCTCTCCCTCCTTATATCCAACAGACAATGACTCTCCCCGACCTTCAAAGCCTTACTGAAGGCCCATCTCCTCCAAGAGGCCTTCCCTGACTAAGCCCCACTTTTCCTCCTCTCCCACTCCCTTACACGTCACCGTGACTCGCTCCCTTTGCTCTTCCCCCCTCTCCCCACCTCACTGCACTTATGTATATATTTGTAATTTTATTTATATTGATGTCTGTTTACTTGTACTGATGTCTGTCTCCCCCTTCCCCCAGACTGTGAGCTCGATGTAGACAGGGATTTTCTTTCTTTATTACCATACTGTACTTTCTCAAGCGTTTAGTACAGTGCTCTGCACATAGTAAGTGCTAAACAAACACGCTCAATGAATAAATGAATGAATGAACATCCTAGTATTTAGAACAGTGGTGCTCGGCCCATAGTAAGGGCTTAACAAGTACCAGAATTATTATTATAATTATTGCCAACTCTCAATTTGTAATAGGAGGGATGTTAGAGGCACTGGTAAGCAGGGTCGGATCAACCTCTTCTCCTCTGCCCATAAGAAACTTCATGCAAATCTCGTCTTTCTCGCCGCTGACCTCTTGCCCAGGTTCTGCCTCTGGCCTGGAATGCCAGGCCATAGATAGAGATAGATAGATAGATAGATAGATAGATAGATAGATAGATAGATAGATAGATAGATAGATAGATATTGGATAGATATTAGTTAGATTAGATAGATATTGGATAGATATTAGATTAGATAGATAGATATTGGATAGATATTAGTTGATAGATAGATAGATAGATAGATAGATAGATAGATGGATGGATGGATGGATGGATGGATGGATGGATGGATGGATGGATGGATGGATGGATGATGATGTTGGTATTTGTTAAGCGCTTACTATGTGCCAAGCACTGTTCTAAGCACTGGGGTAGACATAGGGGAATCAGGTCGTCCCACGTGGGGCTCACAGTCTTAATCCCCATTTTACAGATGAGGTAACTGAGGCACAGAGAAGTGAAGTGACTCGCCCACAGTCACACAGCCGACAAGTGGCAGAGCTGGGAGTCGAACCCATGACCTCTGACTCCGAAGCCCGGGCTCTTTTCCACTGAGCCACGCTGCTTCCCGATGGATGGATGGATGGATGGATGGATGGATGGATGGATGGATGGATGGATGGATGGGTGGGTGGGTGGATGGATAGGTAGATATAGATAGATGATAGATAGATAGATAGATAGATAGATAGATAGATAGATAGATAGATAGATAGATAGATAGATAGAGAGATAGATAGATAGATAGATAGATAGATAGATGATAGATATTGGATAGATATTAGATAGATAGATATTGGATAGATATTAGATTAGATAGAGAGAGAGAGATATGTCTGTCATTTATTTATTCATCTATTTATATTAATGCCTGTGTCCCCCTCTAGACTTTGAGCTCATTGTGACCAGGAATGTGTCTGTTAGTTGTTATACTTTACTCTCCCAAGTGCTTAGTACAGTGCTTTGAACACAGTAAACGCTCAATGAATGAATGAATGAATGAATGAATGAATGAATGAATGAACTTTCCCTGCAATTTCCAGCCTAAAGGTTTCCTTCCCACCCGCCACTGAAGGTCACTACTCCTGGCATCTCACATGCTCCAAACCTCCTCCATTCCCACCAGCCCTCAGAGCTTATTTTGTCTATTTGTGTGTGTGTGTGGCGCGGGGGGGCGGGGGGGGAGGAGTGTTCAGTGATAATTGTTAAGAGCTTACTATGTACTATATGCTTAGGTAGATAAAAGATAACCAGGTTGGCTACAATCCCGATCCCACACAGGGCTCACGGTCTTAATTTCCATTTTACAGACAAGGAAACTGAGGTCCAAAGGCGTGAAGTGATTTGTCCAAGGTCATGCAACAGACAAGTGGTGAAGCCGGGGTTAGAACCCGGGTCCTTCTGACTCCCAGGCCCGTGTTCTATCCACTAGGCCACCCCGCTTCTCAGGGTCGGGTTTTAATGTTTCATCACTCCTGATATGTCCGTCCCCATTTATATACTTAGAAAGCAAACCCCCCCGAGGGACAGAGACAGTGTCTAATTCCCACCTGTGGATTCTCTCCCATTCATTTGTTCGTTCAATCGTATCTATTGAGTGTTTACTGTGTGTAGCACTTAGTACGGCGCTCTGTACAAAGTAAGCACTCCATAAGTACCACTGACTGACTGACTATTTGTATTGGCCTTTGTATCTACACTGGCCTTGCCTGGTCATCAATCAATCATGGTATCTACTGCCCCTTACTGTGTGCGGAGCATAGTATCTCTATTTGTTCCTGACTTTCCAAGTGCTTAGTACAGTGCTCTGCACTCAGTAAGCGCTCAGTAAAATGTGTTTGAATGAACGACTGAATGAATACTGCGTGCTTGAGAAAGTACAGTACAACAGAGCTGGCAGGCACATTCCCTGCCTACAGCGAGCTTATAGTGCAGAGGTGGAGACGGACATTAAAATAAATTACAAAAATGCACATAATAATAATAATGTTGGTATTTGTTAAGCGCTTACTATGTGCCCAGTACTGTTCTAGGCGCTGGGGTAGATGCAAGGTGATCAGGTTGTCCCACGTGGGGCTCACAGTTTTAATCCCCATTTTACAGATGAGGTAACATAATGGCTTTTGGGGCTGAGGGAGGGGTGAATAGCAAGTGCTTAAAGGGTACAGATCTTAGAGTAAGGATGACACAGAAGGGAGAGGGAGTAGGGGAGATGAGGACTTAATCAGGGAAGGCTTCTTGGAGGAGATGGGAGTTTAATCAGGCTTTGAAAGTGGAGAGGTGGGGGCTGTGACCTGCCTTATTTGAGGCGGGAGGGAACCCTCTAGACTGAGCTCTTTTGGGGCAGGGATTGTCACTGGTTATTGTTGTATTGTTCTTTCCCAAGCGCTTAGTACGCACAGTAAGGGCTTAATAAATAGAGTTGGATGAATGAATGAGTTCCAAGCCAGAGGGAGGATATGGGCGAGGGGTTGGCGGTGAGTTAGACGAGGTGGAGGTACGGTGAGTAGGTAGCTGTTAAAGGAGTGAAGTGTAAGGGCCGGGTTGCAGTCAGAGAGGTAAAAATGGAGGGGGTGAGAAGATGGAGTGTTCGAAAGCCGAGAGGAAGGAGTCTCCGTTAGATGTGGAAGCAGAGTGACCTAATGGAAAGAACCCGGGCCTGGGAGTCCGAGGACCCGGGTTCCAATCCCGGCTCGGCCACCTGCCCGTTGTGTGATCTTGGGAAAGTCAGTTTGTTTCACTGTGCCTCAGTGGCCAGAGCTGTAAAATGGGGATTCAATCCTACTCCCCCCAATTAGGCTGTGAGCCCCATTTGGGACAGGGACTGCGTGTCCAACCTGACTAATTTGTATCCACCCCAGCTTTTTCTACAGTGCTTGGCACGTAGTAAGCGCTTAACCAATATCATAAAAACGTGAAGGTGGAAGGGCAACCAGTGGAGGTTCTTGAGGAGTGGGGAGACACGGACTGAATCTTTTTTGTTGAAAAATGAGCCGGGCAGCGGAGGGAAGCGTGGACTGGAATGGGGAGAGTCAGAAAGCAGGGAGGTCAGCGAGGAGGCTGATGCAGTAAGAACTCCATGACAGGCCACCACAGTTATCTTCTCTCTAGACTGTAAACGCTTTGTGGGCAGGGATCGTGTCTTCCAACTCTGTTATATCATATTCTCCCAAGCATTTAGTACAGTGCCCTGCACACAGTAAGCACTCAGAGTCCATTGCTCTAATCCCGGCTCCGGCACCTGTCTGCTATGTGACCTCGGGCAAGTCACTTCACTTCTCTGGGCCTCACTGACCTCATCTGGAAAACGAGAGTTGAGACCGTGAGCCCCACGTGGGATACTGTGACCAATCTGATTTTGCTTGTACCCACCCCAGCGCTTAGTACAGTGCCTGGTACATACTAAGCGCTTAAAAAATACTGTCAGTCCATCTGCTCAGGTCACTGGTGGATCACCCTGCTGCCGGCGAGACCTGAAACAGAATTTGCCGTTTGGTTCTCGTCTGATCATTATTTATTAAAAGTGTTTGCCCCAGTGCCCTCCCCGTGACACTCAGCTTTTATCACTGTGATCCTTGCAATCCAAAACCCAAGAGGTAAACCCATCTCCCTCCTATTATGAACCTGCCGAAGGGCAAGTTTGGGATTGATTCCGTTTTAAATGATTTCTAAGCATGCCTGGAGGCGGAGCGCCAGTGCTCTATCGTGCTATGCACAAATATGGATAGACGAAAGAGAATCCTCTTCGAAATGGCCAGTTTTCCGTGGAGACCCGGGAATTTCATCCCGATCGGCTGCGAATGATGTCATCCGGTTGCGCTCCTTAAAACTCTTTCCCTGAGATAAGTTCCACTCCTTAAAATTTGCAAGGCAAATCCGATTCTTCTTCTTCAATCGGATTTATTGAGCGCTAATTGTATTTAAAGCTCTGTACTGAGCGCTCGGTGCTGTACTAAGCGCTTAATAAGAAGAAGAAGAAGAATTTTGGTATTTGTTAAGCGTTTACTATGTGCAGAGCACTGTTCTAAGCCCTGGGGTAGATACAGTGTAATCAGGTTGTCCCATGAGAGACTGTGAGCCTTCATCCCCATTTTACAGATGAGGTAACTGAGGCACAGAGAAGTTAAGTAACTTGCCCACAGTCACACAGCTGACAAGTGGCAGAGCTGGGATTTGAACCCATGACCTCTGACTCCCAAGCCCAGGATCTTTCCACTGAGTCATGCTGCTTCTCACGTAGCACGGTTCTTATGTTTACGTCTCTGATCCTAAACCTCTTTGCTCTGGGACTCTTGGGGTGTACCTTTACCCCAGAGAGATTAGAGCGATAGAAATGTTTATCCTCCCCCTCTAGACTGAAAGCTCGTTGTGGGCAAGGAATCTGTTTGTTTACTGTTATATTGGACTCTCCCAAGCGCTTAGTACAGTGCTCTGCACAAAATAAGCACTCAATAAATGTGATTGACTGACTAGTGAATACCTACTATGTGCTAAGTACTGTCCTGGGCACTTGGGTAGATGTAAAATGTTCAGATCGGACACATTCTCTGTGCCACACAGGGTTTACGGTCTAAGAGGTTGAGAGAAATGGTCATTTAGACTCATTTTACAGATGAGGAAACTGAGGCTCAGGGAAGGGAAATGACTGACCAGAGGTCACACAGCAGGCAAGTGGTGGAGTAAGGACTGGAGATCCATTCAGTCGTATTTATTGAGCACTTACTGTGTGCAGAGCAAGACAGTTATTGGTCACAATAGTAATAGTTTTCGTGAACTGCTACTAGGTGCCGAGCATTCTACTAAACGCTGGGGTAAATACAAGATCATCAGGTCCCATATGGGGCTCAAAGACTAAATAGGAGGAGTATGGAATCCCCATTTTGTAGATGAGGGAACGGAGGCCCAGGGAAGTGAAGTGACTTGCCCAAGGTCACAAGGGAGACAAGTGGAAGAGGCAGGATTAGAACCCAGGTCCTCTGTCACCCAGGCCTGAGCTCTATCCACTAAGTCCATTTCCCAGTCCTCTGCTGCGCAGTCTCGGCACAGTCTGAGAGAAGCACGGAGAAGAGGGACATTCCCGTGCAACTCCTGACAACATTTATTAGATAATAATAACAAAAATAATTGTTAGGTGCTTAGTATGTGGCAGGCAGTGGACTAAATTAGAGAAGCAGCGTGGCTCAGTGGAAAGAGCACAGGCTTGGGAGTTAGAGGTCATGGGTTCGAATCTTTGCTCTGCCACTTGTCAGCTGTGTGACTGTGGGCAAGTCACTTCACTTCTCTGTGCCTCAGTTACCTCATCTGTAAAATGGGGATTAAGACTGTGAGCCTCACGAGGGACAACCTGATTACCCTGTATCTACCCCGGCGCTTAGAACAGTGCTCGGCACGTAGAAAGCGCTTAACAAATACCAACATTATTATTACTACTAAATGCTGGGATGGATACAAGCAAATCAGAGTGAACACAGTCCCTGTCTCATGTCAGGCTCACAGTCTCAATCCCCATTTTCCAGATGAGGGAACCGAGGCCCGGTGAAGTCAAGTGACCTACCCAAGATCACACAGCAGACAAGTTGTGGAACGGGGATTAGAACCCACGTCCTTCTGACTCCCAGACCTGTGCTCTATCCACTAGATAGAGCTGCTTGTCTAGTCCTAAGAATTGAACCGCACCTCAATCAATTAATCAATCCATCCAACATACTTACTGAGCACTTACTGTGTGAAGAGCATTGTACTAAGCACTTGGAAGGAAGGTAGAGAGAGAGAGTGTGTGTATGGTTTTTTTTGGGGGGGGGAGTTGTTTCAGAATGTTCTCTGCTCTCTTTCCTAAGGCGGGGATTAGCAGGATCTGTGAGAGATCTTGGTCCCACAGCAGCCTGTCCTTCATCCTGAGAAGCGGTGTGGTCTAGGCCTGGGAGTCGGAAGGTCCTGGGTTCTAATCCCAGCTCTTCCACTTGTCTGCTGTGTGGCCTTGGGCAAGTCACTTTACTTCTCCATTCCTCAGTTCCCGCATCTGTCAAATGGGGATGAAGCTGTGAAGCTGTGTGAGGGACAGAGACTATCTCCAATCCGGTTTTCTTGTATCCACCTCAGCGCTTAGGACAGTCCCCAGCAAACAGTAAGTGCTTAACAAAAACCACAGTTATTATTCATTCATTCAATCGTATTTGTTGAGCGTTTACGCTGTGCAGAGCACTGTACTAAGCACTTGGGATGTACAATTTGGCAACAGATAGAGACAATCCCTGCCCAACAACAGGCTCACGGTCTAAAAGACGGGCTCACGGTCTCTAAAAGACGGGCTCTATTATCCTTATTATTATTATTAGTGTGAGCTTGCTGTGGGCAGGGAACGTGTCAGCCAACTCTGTTACATTGTACTCTCCCAAGCACTTAGTCCAATGCTTTGTACACAGTAAGCGCTCAATAAATACTCTACAACAGGGAGTCTTGGTCTCAGCTAATTCCTGGTGCCCAACCCCACCTAGAGGTCTTTCCTTCCCAGAGCCCTTGACGCACCCGTTTTATAACTTGGAGGGAAAGAGGGGAACAAGTGGAGGAATAACAACAATAGTAATAATAAAAATTATAATTGCTGTATTTGTTAAGCGCTTACTATGCGCCAAGTACTATACTGAGCGCTGGAGTGAATTCAAGCAAATCGTGTTGGATGCAGTCCCTGTTCCATACAGAATTTATAGTCCTAATCCCCATTTCATTAATAATAATAATGATAATAGTCCTGGTACTTGTTAAGTGCTTAGTATGAGCCAGACACTGTACTAAGTGCTGGGGAGGATACAAGCAAATCGGGTTGGACACAGTCCCCGTCCCACACGGAAATCACAGTCTCAATCCCCATTTGAGGGATGAAGTACTGAGGCCCAGAGAAGTGAAGAGACCTGCCCAAGCTCACACACAGCAGACAGGTGGCGGGGCCGGGATTAGAACCCACGACCTTCTGACTCCCAGGCCCGGGCTCTATCGACCACACCATCCTGCCTCTTTTACGAGTGAGGTAACTGAGGCACAGAGAAGGGAAGTGAGTTGACTTTGCAGCATGGCTAAAATCCTTCATTTCCTCTCCATCCAAACTGTTATCACATTAATACAATCACTCCTCCTCTCCCCCCAGGATCACTGCATCAGCCTCCTCGCTGACCTCCCTGCCTCCTGTCTCTCCCCTCTCCAATCCATACTTCACTCAGCGGAGCTCGTCGCGGGAAGGAAACGTATTTGTTGCCCTCTCCCAAGCGCTCAATCCAGCGCTCTGCACACAGTAAGCGTTCAATAAATATGACTGACTGACTACCGTACGAAAGGGTTGGTAATCGATGATATTTATCAAATGCTTACTGGGTGCAGAGCCCTGGACCAAGAGCTTGGGAGAGTACAATACAACAGAGCTGGTGATCAATCAGTGGTATGTACCGAACACTTACTGTGTGCAGAGCACTGTACTAAGCAGTTGGGAGAGGACAATACAACAGAGTTGGTAAACATATTCCCTGCCCACAGTGAGCTTCCAGTCTAGAGACTTATCTATCTAGAGGGTTCTATCATTTCCTCTCTCAGGGTGGCACCTGGAGAGATTCCAGTCCTCTACCGGTCTCGGCTATGGGAGAGAGAGTCGAGCAGAGGCCTGTCCGTTCCATTCCTAGCTTGGCCGGTGGCTAGCAAAAACCTCCAGTGGTTGCCCATCAACCTCCGCACAGAACAAAAACTTCTCACTCTTGACTTCAAAGCTCTCCATCCCCTGGCCCCCTCCTACCTCTCCTCCCTTCTCTCTTTCCACCGCCCACCCCGCACGCTCCGCTCCTCCGCCGCCCGCCTCCTCGCCGTCCCCCGGTCTCGCCCGTCCCGCCGTCGACCCCCGGGCCGCGTCCTTCCGCGGTCCCGGAACGCCCTCCCTCCTCACCTCCCCCAAACTAACTCTCTTCCCCTCTTCAAAACTCTACAGAGAGGTCACCTCCTCCAGGAGGCCATCCCAGACTGAGCCCCCCTTTCCCTCTGCCCCTCCTCCCCTCTCCATTCCCCCTTCCCCTCCCCTCAGCACTGTGCGTATTTGTATATATTATTTATTACTCTATTTGTTTTGTTGATGTGTATATATCTATGATTCTATTTATAGTAATAATAATGTTGGTATTTGTTAAGCGCTTACTATGTGCAGAGCACTGTTCTAAGCGCTGAGGTAGATACAGGGTAATCAGGTTGTCCCACGTGAGGCTCACAGTTAATCCCCATTTTACAGATGAGGTAAATGAGGCCCAGAGAAGTGAAGTGACTTGCCCCCGGTCACACAGCTGACAAGTGGCAGAGCCAGGATTCGAAGCCATGACCTCTGACTCCCAAGCCCGGGCTCTGTTCCACTGAGCCCCGCTGCTTCCACGATGATGTCTACGCCAGACTACTTGCCGTTTTGTTCTGTTTTGCTTTGCTGTCTGTCTCCCCGGTCTAGACTGTGAGACCGTCGTTGGGCAGGGATAGTCTCTATCTGTTGCCGAATTGCACATTCCAAGTGCTTAGTACAGTGCTCTGCACATAGTAAGCGCTCAATAAATACTATTGAATGAATGAAAGCTACAAGTCAAAACTCCTCCATTCTGGTCAGCGGTGGCATGGAATAGAGTCGAGGGCAGAGACTCAAGTTGACTCAAGTTACCGCACACAGTAAGCGCTCAATAAATACGATTGAATGAATGCTTCGTTTGCATGTTCCTCAGCACATAGCACAGTGCTCTGCACACTGTCGGTGTTTAATGAATACCACAACCACCGTTCTTTTCGGCGAAGTCCCTGGCCAGGAAAATCAAGCACACTGAAGAACGGAGTTGGTTTTCCCAAGATGGGAGAAGCAGCGTGGCCTAGAGGGAAAGGTATGGAGCTGGTAGTCGGAGGATCTGGGTTCTAATTCTGGCTCTTCCACCTGTCTGCTGTGTGCCTTGGGAAAGTCACTTCACTTCTCTGCGCCTCAGTTCCTTCATCTGTAAAATCAATCAGTCGTATTTGTTGAACGCTTACTGTCCGCAGGGTACCGGACTCACTAAAACGGAGTTGATGGACATGTTTCCTGCCCACAGTGAGTTTACAGTCTAGAAGGGGATTGTGACTGTGAAAGCCATCATTCAATCGTATTTATTGAGCGCTTACTGTGTGCAGAGCACTGTACTAAGCGCTTGGGAAAGTACAATTCGGCAACAGAGAGAGACGATCCCCGTCCAACAACGGGTTCACGGTCTAAAAGGGGGAGACAGACAACGAAACAAGTAGACGGGAGCAGAGGAAAAGGGAGGCTCAGTCTGGGAAGGCCTCGTGGAGGAGGTGAGCTCTCAACAAGGCTTTGAAGGCAGGGGGAGGTGTGCTAGTTGGACACAGTCCCTGCCCCGCAGATACTCACGGTCTTAATCCCCATTTTAGAGGTGAGGGAACTGAGGCAGAGAGAAGTGAAGTCACTTGCCCAAGGTCACAGAACAGACAAGCGAAGGAGCTGGGATCAGAACCCGGGTCCTTCCGACTCCCAGGCCCGGGCTCTATCTACTAGGCCAGGTTTCGGGTCAGAGAGGAGTAAAATGGGAATTCAGCACCTGTTCTTCCTCCCGAGGCGACTGCGAGCCCCACGGGGAAAGAGGGAGTGCGTCCGACTGTCAGTACGTAACACCGTTAGGGTTCTCCTCGACATCACTGCGTAATTTCACTTTAATCCGCAGTGCCATGTGGGACATGGACTGAGTCCACCCTGATTAACTTGTATCTACACCAGCGCTTGGTACAGAGCCTTGCCGTAGCAAGAACTTAACACAATTTTTTAAAAAACACCCCAAAACAACTTGATAATCTTGTATCTAACCCAACACTTAGTTCAGTGCCTGAACATAGAAAATGCTTAACAAATACCATTAAAAATAATAATAATGATGATGGTATTTATTAAGTGCTTACTATGCACCAAGCACTGGGGTAGATACAAGATAATCAGGCTGTCGCACGTGGGGCTCCCAATCTTAATCCCCATTTTATCTTAATCCCCATTTTACCGATGAAGGAACTGAGGCCCAGAGAAGTGAAGTGACTTGCCCAAAGTCGCACAGCTGATAAGTGGAGGAGCTGGGATTAGAACCCACGACCTCAGATTTCCAAACCCGTGCTCTTTCCACTAAGCTATGGTGGAGGGAGCACCCGAAGGCTCTGTCCAGTGTATATATCAGTGTATATGTGTGCGTGGGTGCATGCACATAATAATAATAATAATAATGTTGGTATTTGTTAAGCGCTTACTATGTGCTGAGCACTGTTCTAAGCGCTGGGGTAGATACAGGGTAATCAGGTCTCACATGGGGCTTAACAGTCTTAATCCCCACTTTCCAGATGAGGTAACTGAGGCACAGAGAAGTGAAGTGACTTGCCCAAAGTCACACAGCTGACAACCGGCGGAGCCAGGATTAGAACCCATGACTCTGACTCCTAAACCCGGGCGCTTTCCACTGAGCTTTCCACTACATGAGTCTTCAAGCAGGACAGTACCACACCCTGGTACCACATGCAAGGGTGGATCACAACTCCGGTGGGAAGGATGAATGCAAGATCACGGGGGCAAGAATGATTCCACAACCCAGGTCTTCCCTTCTTGCCTTCAGCACACCAATATTTCCCAAGCCCCAGAGCAATGACAGAGGAGGGAAGAGAAAAGGTGAAGGGGGAAAGAAGGGCGTTTGGAAAAACCAGCACAGCGGAGAAGGCTGAAAATTTGAATTGACCGTAATGAGTTAGAGAAATATCACAAGAACATTGAGATTTTTTTTTTATGGTACTTGTTAAGCACTGTACTATGTGCCAGGCTGGGTGGATACAAAATAATCAGATTGGACACAATTTAGGCTCACGATCTAAACTGGAGGATGATTTAATCCTCACTGAACAGATGAGGTAACTGAGGCACAGTTGAGGTAACTGAGGGAAGGAAATGGAGGTGAGGAGGGAGATTAGCGGAGAGAGGTCTTTGGGATGGCCAAGAAGACCCCGAGTGGAGTTCCACATTTCCCAAAATGGGGTGTCCCACTTGGAACCGGGCTTAGGACCGTAGTCTCCACCCCGTCCTTTGCCCCCACGCCACAGATGGAACGCAGACGGTACCTGGCCTCGCCCACTCCGGCTTCGCGGCCTCAATCCCATCGGCAGGTGTCATTCTGGGGTCTGGTCAGCAAAGGGGCACCCTAAGAAAAGCCCCTTAGACCCGCTTCAACATGGGCTCTTCGCCCCTACAGAGCTCTCGGGACACCAATTATTAGTTGAGTCCGGGCAGGTTTGCCCACCGCGGTGCCAGCTGTTTAACAGACGTGACTAAGAAGTCAGGCGTTGTGCAAAGCGTTGGGGTAGATTCCAGTTAATCAAGATGGACGCAGCCTAAGCCCACAAGGGGCTCCTGGCTTCGATCCCCATTTTCCAGAAGAGGGAACTGAGGCCCAGAGAAGTGAAGTGACTTTCCCAAGGTCATGCAGTGAGCCGGGATTAGAACCCAGGTCCTTCTGACTCCTAGGTCCACGCTCTATCCTCTAGGCAATGCTCCTTCTCAGGTTGCTGAATGGTAGATCGTTCATTCATTCAATCAAATTTATTGAATAATAATAATAATAATAATGTTGGTATTTGTTAAGCGCTTACTATGTGTAGAGCACTGTTCTAATCACTGGGGTAGATACAGGGTCATCAGGTCGTCCCACGTGAGGCTCACAGTTAATTCCAATTTTACAGACGAGGTAACTGAGGCACAGAGAAGTGAAGTGACTTGCCCACAGTCACACAGCTGACAGGTGGCAGAGCCGGGATTAGAACCCATGACCTCTGACTCCCAAGTCCGGGCTCTTTCCACTGAGCCGCACCGCTTCTCTGAGTGTTTACTATGTGCAGAGCACTGTACTAAGCACTTAGAGAGTTGGTTCACCCAGTTGGCAGATGAAACCAAGCTGCCAGAGGAGGGAAGAGAAAAGGTGAAGGGGGAAGGAAGGGCGTTTGGAAAAACCAGCACAGTGGAGAAGGCTGAAAATTTGAATTAAATATCACAAACACGTTGAGATTTTTTTTTATGGTACTTGTTAAGCACTGTACTATGTAATAATAATAATAATAATAATGTTGGTATTTGTTAAGCGCTTACTATGTGCCGAGCACTGTTCTAAGCGCTGGGGTAGACATAGGGGAATCAGGTTGTCCCACGTGGGGCTCACAGTCTTAATCCCCATTTTACAGATGAGGGAACTGAGGCACGGAGAAGTTAAGTGACTCGCCCACAGTCACACAGCCGACAAGTGGCAGAGCTGGGATTCGAACTCATGAGCCCTGACTCCAAAGCCCGTGCTCTTTCCACTGAGCCACGCTGCTTCTCAACCCCAAGCCAGGCTGGGTGGATACAAAATAACCAGATTGGGCACAATTTAGGCTCACGATCTAAACTGGAGGATGATTTAATCCTCATTGAACAGATGAGGTAACTGAGGCACAGAGAAGTGAAATGACCGCCCAGGGTCACCCGGCAGACAAGTGGCAAGGGGAGGATTAGAAACCAGGTCCTCGGACTCCAGGCCCACGCTCTTGTCACTAGGCCACGCTGCTTCCCTTCAGAGCCGACAAATGCAGGGTCGTTAGTTTGAGGAGGAAAGAACAATTTCACAAATTGAAGATGGGGAAGGAAGGTTGATGTGCAACTTCCGGGGGTAGAGCCTAAAGGATATAGAGGATCGCAGGCAACCCCTTTTCTAGATAGAGGCTCCTCTCAGTTATTTTTTTGGTAATGGTATTTGTTAAGCACTTACTAGGTTCCAGGCACTGTACTCGGCGCTGGGGGAGATACGAGGTAATCGGGTTGGACACAGTCTCTGCTCCTCCTGGGGCTGACAGTCTTAATCCCCATTTTAAGTCAGGTCCAGATGAGGGAACTGAGGTACAGAAACGTTTAATCCCTCAGTTCCAGATGAGGGAACTGAGGTACAGAAACCTCGGGTGACTTGCCCGAGGTCACACAAGTGGCGGAGCCGGGATTAGAACCCAGGTCCTTCTGACCCCCAGGTCCGCGATCTATCCACCAGGCCATGCTACTTCCCCTTCCTGATGACCGATAGGATTATAGATATAGGACACAGAACGGATACTGATAATCCGGCCAGCTATTTTGTAACTTTTGGGGTGGGTGTTCTTAAAGAACTTCATGTTAGGAAGAGACCATCCTGCAGTAACCGTGCCACGTCTGACTCATGAGCACATGTGCAAAACCATCTCTTCCAACGCTGCGTCGCGGTTATTTGCCAGACGGACGGCTATCGTAGGAAGAAGAGTGCCCGATCTGGCCGTAATAGTTTACCGAAAACCTACAACCAACACGGGCTTCGTGGAAGAATCGAGTTAGCCTGAGGAGAGGCAGAGTGGCCTAGTGAAAAAGCACAGGCCTGGGAGTCAGCGGACTGGTGTTCTGAGCCTGGCATCGATATTATTACTAGTAATAATAATAAAGATACTTGTTAAGCGTTTACTATGTGTCGGGCACTGTATTAAGTATTGGGGTGGAAACAAGCAAGTCAGGTTGGACACAGACCCTGTCCCGCATGGGACCCACAGTCTCAATCCCCATTTTACAGATGAGGTAATTAAGGCCCAGAGAAGTGAAGTGACTTGCCCAAGTTGACACAGCAGATGAGTGACAGAACTGGGATTAGAATCCATGACCTTCTGACTCGCAGGACCATGCCCTATCATAATAATACTAATAACGGTGTTTGTTAAGTGCTTACTATGTGCCAAGCACTGTTCCAAACATTGGGGTAGATACAAGGTGATCAGGTTGTCCCACGTGGGGCTCACAGTCAATACCCATTTTACTGATGAAGTAACTGAGGCCCAGAGAAGGTAAGCGACACAGCTGACAAGTGGCAGAGCCAGAATTAGAACCCACGGCCTCTGACTCCCATGCTCGTGCTCTTTCCACAAAGCCACACTGCTTCTCCGCGGCATCGCCACTTCACTGCTGTGCGTGGCCTTGGGCAAGTCATTTCACTTCTCTGTGCTTCACTTTCCTCCTCTGTAAAATAGAAGTTAAACTCCTGTTCCCCTTCCTACTTAGATTGTTCCCCCCCATCTGGCGAGACAGGGACTGTGTCTTCCCACATTAACTTGTATCACCCAGTGCTTAGTACATCGCTTGGCATCTAGCGTCTGAAAAATTCCACTGTAATTATTTTTATTATTATTTTTAGGTGAATACTTGCAATAGATGATATCAAAATATGTGTACCTCCCTTATTATGATTAGATAATGCTTCTAAAAAGTCATCTGTTATCCAAAAATCCTTTTAAATCCCCTTAAGCTCCCCGACACTTCTAGCTGTTTCCTTGGATCATGGTTTTTTTTTGGTTTGTTTGGTTTTTTTTGGTAAAATATTTGTTAAGCGCTATGTGCCGGGCACTGCAATCTATAATTTATTTATTTGTTTATTTATGTTTCTGTCTGCCTCCCCCTCTGGTCTGTGAATTGGTTGTGGGCAGGGAATGTGTCTGTTTACTGGGATAGTGTACTCTCCCAAGCGCTTGGTACAGTGCTTCGCACACTTTAAGCGTTCAACGAATACGACCGAATGAATGTAAGCACTCAATAAATATCACTGAATTAGTGAATGAACGAATACTAAATGCTGGGGTAGCCTCAAGCTAATCCGGCCGGACACCCACACCGGGCTCACGGTCTTAATCCCCATTTTACAGATGAGATTTCTGAGGCCCAGAAAAGTGAAGTGACTAGTCAGGATCACACAGCAGGGAAGGGGAGAAGCTAGAATTAGAACTCAGGTCCTTCCGACTCCTGGGTCTAGCTCTAGACCACGCTGCTTCTCACTTTTTATGGGTGCTCCCGAGTCCTCGTCTAAGTGGCGTTTTACCAGGAGATTTCCCTGCAGGCTCCCTCTTCCCAACCATTTATGAAAATCCCAAAGACATTGGTTGAGTCCTTACACCGGGCCAGCCACTGTACTAAACGCTGGGGTTAATTCAATAGTATAAGCAGATCGGACACGATCCCTGGCCCACACTGTGTAAGAGGGAGAGAGCACGGGGATTTGAACCCCAGTTTACAGTTGAGGAAGCCGAGACGCAGAGAAGTTATGTGACTTGCCCGAGGTCACACGGCAGACTGTAAAATCACCGTGGGCAGGGAACTCTCTCAACTGCTTAGTACAGTGGCCTGCACCCAGTAGATACCATTGATCGACTGAAGCAAGCAGAGAGGGGATTAGAACCCAGGTCCTCTGACTCCCAGGCCCCCCGGGCTCTTTAAACTAGGTCAGGTTGCTTCCGCATTGTTAAATGAAGTCATTTAAGTCATTGTTAATTTAAGTTAAATCAAATCAGGCCTTAGCACTGATTCTCGGGAGACTTCGATTAGACTGTGAGTCCGTCACTGGGCAGGGACCGTCTCTATCTGTTGCCGAATTGTCCGTTCCTAGCGCTTAGTACAGTGCTCTGCACAGTAAGCGCTCAGTAAATACTATTGAATTAACACCCCACATTTCTCCATCCCGAAAACTGGTCATTTATCCTGGTTCTTAAGTTCTCTGTCTTTTAGCCAGTCTTCTGTGCATCACAGAGGATGCCTTTTGGCGTGGAACCTTGACAGGAGCCTTTTCAAGCCTCTTAGGGGCGCTGCCAATTCTACTTATTTATAGTGATGCTATTGATGCCCGTCTGCTCGTTTTGTTTTGTTGTCGGTCCCCCCTCTTCCAGACTGCGAATCCGTTGTTGGGTAGGGATTGTCTCTGTTGCCGAATCGTACTTTCCGAGCTCTCAGTACAGTGCTCCGCACACAGTAAGCGCTCGATAAATACCACTGAATGAATGAATGAGAAGCAGCGTGGCTCAGTGGAAAGAGCCTGGGCTTGGGAGTCAGAGGTCATGCGTTCGAATCCCGGCTTTGCCACTTGTCAGCTGTGTGACTGCGGGCAAGTCACTTAACTGCTCTGTGCCTCAGTTGCCTCATCTGTAAAATGGGGATTAAGACTGTGAGCCCCAAGTGGGACAACCTAATTACCCTGTCTTTACCCCAGCGCTTAGAACAGTGCTCTGCACATAACAAGTGCTTAACAAATACCGAAATTATTATGATCTTTCTCTATTCACACGCTTATCGAGCCCTTTAAAGAGCTTTAAAGAAATGGATGAGGTATAAATCCCCTTACCAATCAATGGTATTTAGTGAGCGCTTACTCTGGGCAGAACACTGTACTAAGCATCAGGGAGGGTACAATACAACAGAGTTGGTAGACATGTTCTCTGCCCACAGGAAGCTGACGGTCTAGGGAGACCGTTGACTTCTACTCATCGTTAAATCAAGGATGCTGCCTTTTCCTGCGGTCTAATAAATTAATTTTTCCGCAAAAATCTTTGCTCATCCTAATTTACAGCCTCTCCTTCTCTGTTTCGTCCTTTGTTTTGGCGGCAACTCTGGCCTCGTCCAATGTTTTCTCCTCAGTTTCCTCGTCCCGGCCATTACTAATCAATCGATCAATCAGTTGTATTTACTGAGCACTTACTGTGTGCCGAACCCCATACTACGCACTTGGGAGAGTCCAATATAACAGAGTTGGTAAGTACGTTCCCTGCCCATAACAAGCTCACGGTCTAGAAGAATCCTATTCGAAATAGTTTGCTTGAAGGTAGGGATCGTATCTGCCAGCTCTATTGTATTGTTCTCTCTCAAGCGCTTAGTACAGTGCTCTGCACACAGTAAGGGCTCAATAAATAGAATTGACGGATTGAATGATCGATTGTGGAGCTTGGAATTCCTGCCCCCGGGATTCCTTGAAGAGCAGTAACCTCGATCTCAAAGCTTTCCATTTTTCCTCAGGATTTTCAGGATTTCCAGATGTTTTCCCAGTGACTTTTCCTTGGCCAGCAATTCTAGCTGGGAAGTCTCCTAGGAATAATTCGAGCATCACATAGTAATCCCCGAGATAGACGCCGCCCTTTCCCCCAACTCCACTATCTCTTGACTGTGAGCTTGCTGTGGCCAGGAAATGTGTCCGCTGAATGTGTCGCACTCTCCCGGGCATTTAGTACGGACCTCTGCACACGGTAAGCGCTCAGTAAATACTACTGACTGATTGATACCTCAAGGGATAACGAAGCACAGCTCTGTTCCGCCAATCCTTCCGTTCTGCCTTTCCTTTAGAGTTCTAGGTGGGCAACTCCGAGTTGGAATTCTGGAGTGGGACGGAGAGACGGATCAAAGGAAGTACATGTGGATGATTTAAAGAGAAGCAGCGTGGCTCAGTGGAAAGAGCCCGGGCTTGGGAGTCCGAGGTCATGGGTTCGAATCCCGGCTCTGCCACTTGTCAGCTGTGTGACTTTGGGCAAGTCACTTAACTTCCCTGTGCCTCAGTTACCTCATCTGTAAAATGGGGATTAAGACCGTGAGCCTCACGTGGGACAACCTGATGACCCTGTATCTACCCCAGAGCTTCGAACAGTGCTCTGCACACGGTAAGCGCTTAACAAATACCAACATTATTATTATTATTATTAAAGGGATGGGAAGTAGGACTCGGAGGGAATGTTCAACATGAAGAAGAAAGACTGATTAGTGACGTCTTCAATTAGGTGAAGATTTCATTTGCACTGTAGGGGAGCCAGCTATTTTCCTCCTGGACCGAGAAGTTTTTCTTCTTTTGTGGATTCCCCTCAGCAACAATAGTCTCTTGGTACTCAGTACTTGAAAAAAAAACACCTTTCTGATAATGATGATAATGAAGATAATGCCATAAACCTTCAATTAATATAATCAATCGATCGATCGATTGACTGACAGTGAGCGAAAGGAGATGGAAGCTTCTCGTGGCGGGGATTGTGCCCTAACGACTCTAGAGATTTATTTTGGCCTAATGGATCGAGCACAGACTGGGAGTCAGAAGACCTGGGTTCTAATTACGGCTCCCCCATTTCACCTCTTTGGGCCTCAGTTCCCTCATCTGTAAAATGGGGATGAAGACTGTGAGCCCCAGGTAGGACGTTCTGTGTTGAATCTGGTTAACTTGCATCTACCTCAGCGCTTAGTGTCTGGCGCACAGTAAGTGTTTAACAAATACCATTTAAAAAAAACTCCTATTGTATTTTCCCGAGCATATAGTCAGCGCTCAATAAATCCCATTGATTGATTGACAGCGAGTGAAACGAGAGGAGGATGGAAGCTCCTTGTGGGCGGGGTTCGGGTCTACCAAGTCAACTGCTTTGTATTTTCCCCAGCGCTTAGAACAGTGCTCTGCTCACCGTGAGTGCTCAGCCAATACCACTGATTGATTGAGATGGGATAAAACGGCACCCTGAGGAATCTACGTTTGAAAGGGAGGAAAGCGAGGCTCAGTGGAAAGAGCCCGGGCTTGGGAGTCGGAGGTCATGGGTTCGAATCCCGCCTCTGCCACTTGTCAGCTGTGTGACTGTGGGCGAGTCACTTCACTTCTCTGGGCCTCAGTGACCTCATCTGGAAAATGGGGATGAAGACTGTGAGCCTCGCGTGGGACAACCTGATGACCCTGTATCTACCTCAGGGCTTAGAACAGTGCTCTGCACATAGTCTGCGCTTAACAAATACCATTATTATTATTATTATCATATACCATAGGCAGTTATGGAAACTGCTTCCCTGGATTAGTTCATTCATTCATTCTATAGTATGTACTGAGCGCTTGGGAAAGTACAGTACAGCAATAAAGAGAGACAATCCCTGGATGTCCGTTCACCACCCCTATTTAATAAGGGGGAGGGAAACTGAGGCCGAGGGGACGATGACGTGTTTGAGGCCAGGGAAACGAGCCCCAGACCACCCGGGAATCCCTAGGGGATCCTACCCAACCTCCTGGCTCCGGCCCACCCCCGTCCGGACTCCTGACAGTCCTCGATCCCTGCTGGCCCTGCCCATTGCGGCGTGGCCTAGTGGATAGAGCCCGGGCCTGGGAATCAGAAAGACCTGGGTTCTAATCCCGGCCCTGCCACTCGTCTGTCGGGTGAAGTCACTTCACTTCTCTGGGCCTCGGTTCCCTCATCTGTAAAATGGGGATTAAGACTGTGGGACGGAGACTGCGTCCAACCTGATTAGAACGCCCTCCACCCCGGCGCTCAGAACAGTGCCTGGCACACAGTGAGAGCTTAACAGACACCACAGTTATTATGATCATTCTCCCTCTTCCCCGCTCAGATCACGGACACCCGGTTCTTGATATAGACATGGTAAGGGTCGCTCCGCTTGTCCACCTTCCGGGAGCGGGTGTAGCCAAGGACGAGGCTGCCCACGGTGACGGCGAAGAGGAACATGACGAAGAGGATGTAGATGTAGGAGTTGTCGTCCCTGCCGAGTCCGGTCGCCGGGCCGGGCTCCGTCCGGTTCCCCCCGGGCTGGCAGGGCGGCGGCGGAGGAAGCGGGGGGCCGTGGAGGGTCTCATTCAGGGCCTTCAGGATCCAGCGCAGGCTCCGGGACCAGGCCGCCGTCCGGTTGCTCGTCTCCATCACGGCTGGAAGAGAAGAGACGGCAGAAGAAGGGGATCGACCGCTGTAAGAGAAAAAAAAATGGTATTTGTTAAGCGCTTCCTTATATGCCAAGCACCGTTCTAAGCGCTGGTGTAGACACAAGGTAATCAGGTTGTCCCAAGTGGGGTTCACAGTCTATCCCCATTTTACAGATGAGGTCACTGAGGCACAGGGAAGTGAAGTGACTCGGTCAAAGTCACACAGCTGACAAGTGGCAGAGCGGGGATTAGAACCCACGACCTCCGACTCCCAAACCCGGGCTCCTTCCGCTAAGCCACGCTGCTTCTCTTAACAAATGCCATCATTATTATTATTATTCTCTAAAAGAAGGGAAGACATCATCATCATCTTCATTCATTCATTCATTCATTCAATCGTATTTATTGAGCGCTTACTGTGTGCAGAGCACTGTACCAGGCGCTTGGGAGAGTACAGAAGAACAATAAACAGTCACATCCCACGATGATCTTAAGCGTTTACTATGTGTCAGGCAGTGTTCTAAATTCTGAGGTAGATACAAGCTAGTCAGGTTGGACACAGTCCCACATAGAGCTTGCAGTCTTAATCCCCATATGATAATAATAATAATAATAATGTTTGTTAAGCATTTACTATGTGCCAGGCACCAGACAGTGGATACAAGCAACTTGGGTTGGACGCAGTCCCTGTCGCACATGGGGCTCGCAGTCTCAGTCCCCATTTTCCAAATGAGGTAACTGAGGCCCAGTGAAGTGAAGTGACTTGCTCGAGGTCGCACAATAGACGAGTGGTGGAGCCGGGATTAGACCCCAAGCCCAGCCTTGGCCTAGTGGAGACAGCACAGGCTGGGAGTCGGAAGGACCTGGGTTCTAATCCCGGCTCCACCACTTGGTCGCTGGGCGACCTTGGACAAGTCGCTTCACTTCTCCGTACCTCAGTTTCCTCATCTGTAAAACGGGGATTAAGACTGTGAGCCCCACGTGGGACAGGGACTGGGTCTAGACAGATTCAGCGTGGCTCAGTGGAAAGAGTCCGGGCTTAGGAGTCAGAGGTCATGGGTTCTAATCCCGGCTCCGCCACTTGTCATCTGTGTGACCTGGGGCAAGTCACTTCACTTCTCTGGGCCTCAGTTCCCTCATCTGTAAAATGGGGATTAACTATGAGCCTTATGTGGGACAACCTGATTACCTTATATCTACCCCAGCGCTTAGAACAGTGCTCTGCACATAGTAAGCGCTTAACAAATGCCAACATTATCATTATTATTATTATTATTAGCCTATATCTACCTCGGCGCTTAGTAGACTCCCTGGCACATAATAAGGGCTTAACAGATACCGTAAAAAAAGAGACAGAGAGAGAGAGAAGAATCTCCCACCATTTCTGTCACTCCCCAGCCAAGCTCAGAAACCCTTGTCCTCCCCCACAGCCTCAGTTTACCCCACGCAAACACACCTGGCTTATACTGATTTGGTGGGGATTCATTTATTCATTCAGTAGTATTTACTGAGCGCTTACTGTGTGCAGAGCACTGTGCTAAGCGCTTGGAATGTACAATTCGGCAACAGATATCAAAGGTATGAGTAGAAGCGTTCCCCTGGCCGGCACAGGCCTGAACGGGAATGCTCTACTGTGTTCCGGGGGCCGGTTCCACCCCGACTCCCCGTGACAATGTTCCTTCCTTCCTAAACTGACACCCCTCACAATTTCCCTGACACCACCCAAGTTTGGGCTCTCATTTCCCGCCCACTCCCTCTCACCCGTCAGGATCGACCCCTCTTGAGAAGCAGTTCCTCTGTCATTCATTCATTCAATAGTATTTATTGAGCGCTCACTCTGTGCAGAGCACTGTACTAAGCGCTTGGAATGGACAATTCGGCAACAGACAGAGACAATCCCTGCCCGCTGACGGGCTCACAGTCTAATCGGGGGAGACGGACGGACAAAGACAAGACAACGTAATCACGATAAATAGAATCAAGGGGATGGACACCTCATTAACACAATAAATAGGGTAATAAAAATAGATACAAATGAGCACAGTGCTGAGGGGAGGGGACCCGTAACGGGGTAAAAATAATAATAATTGTGGCAATTAAGCGCTTACTATGTGCCAGGCACTGTGCTAATTGCTGGGGTGAATACAAGCAAACCGGGTGGGACCCAATCTCCGTCCCACATGGGCCTCACAGTCTCAATCCCCATTTTACAGACGAGGCCACTGAGGCCCAGAGAAGTGAAGCGACTTGCCCGAGGTCACACAGCAGACAAGTGGAGGAGCCGGGATTAGAACCCATGACCTTCTGACTCCCAGGCCTGTGCTCTATTTACTCTTTCCAGGTTGAAAACTTTATAATCTGCAACCGCCCCAGCCTTTTTTAAGGGTATTTCAACAGTGTTTATTGAGCGCTTACTATGCGCAGAGCACTGTACTAAGCGCTTGGAATGGACAATTCGACAACAGATAGAGACAATCCCTGCCCAATGACGGGCTCACACTTCTTGTTTGCTTACTATATGCTGGGCACTGTGCTAAGCACTGGGGTAGATGTACACTGTAATCAAGTTGGACACAGTCCCTGTCCCACCTTGGGCTCACTGTCTGGGAGAAGCAGCGTGGCTCAGTGGAAAAAGCCCGGGCTTGGGAGTCAGAGGTCATGGGTTCTAATCAACGGCTCTGCCACTCGTCAGCTGTGTGACTTTGGGCAAGTCAGTTAACTTCTCCGTGCCCCAGTTCCCTCATCTGTCAAATGGGGATTAAGACCGTGAGCCCCATGTGGGACAACCTGATTACCTTGTATCCCCCCAGAGCTTAGAACAGTGCTCGGCACATAGTAAGCGCTTAACAAATACCATCATTATTAATAAATACGATTCATTCTTAATAAATACGATTGAACGAAAGAATCATCAAATCCTTACAGCTGCAGCTGATCCTGCAGTGTAGGAGCAGCATGGCCTAGCGGAAAGAGCCCAGGCTTGGGAGTCAGAGGTCGTGGGTTCTAATCCCGGCTCCGCCACTTATCAGCTGTGTGACTTTGGGGAAGTCACTTCACTTCTCTGGGCCTCAGTTACCTCGTCTGTAAAATGGAGATTAAGACTGGGAGCCCCACGTGGGACAACCTGATCACCTTGTATCTACTCTAGCGCTTAGAACAGTGCTTGGCACATAATAAACGCTTAACAAATATCATTATTATTATTACTGTTATTATTATTATCCTGCCTAGCTGTTTTAGGGCAAGCTGTCAGGTGATTCCCTTGTTGACCACAAGGAGGAGCGTAGCAGACTTTGACTGTGAATCTTCGCCTTTCTCCCCATTTAATTCAAAGGCTCCTTTAATAATAATAATAATAATAACAACAATAATAATACTAATAATGGCATTTGTTAAGCACTTACTCTGTGCCAGGCACTGTACTAAGCTCTGGAAGTAGACACAAGATAAACGGGTGGGACACAGTCCCTGTCCCAAATGGGGCTCACAGTCTCCATCCCCATTTTCCAGATTCATTCATTCAATCATATTTATGGAGCGCTTACTATGTGCAGAGCACCGTACTAAGCGCTGGGAACGTACAATTCGGCAACAGATAGAGACAATCCCTGCCCAGTGACAGGCTCACAGATGAGGTAGATTGAGGCCTAGAGAAGTGAAGTGACTTTTCATTCATTCATTCAATAGTATTTATTGAGCGCTTACTATGTGCAGAGCACCGTACTAAGCGCTTGGAATGGACAAATCGGTAACGGATAGAGACGGTCCCTGCCGTTTGACGGGCTCACGGTCTAATCGGGGGAGACGGACGGATGAGAACAATGACAATAAATAGAATCGAGGGGATGAACATCTCATTAAAACAATAGCAAATAAATAGAATCAGGGTGATGTACATCTCATTAACAAAATAAATAGGGTAACGAAAATATATACAGTTGAGCGGATGAGTACAGTGCCGAGGGGATGGGAAGGGAGAGGAGGAGGAGCAGAGGGAAAGGGGGGAAAAGAGGGCTTAGCTGAGGGGAGGTGAAGGGGGGGCTAGAGGGAGCAGAGGGAAAAGGGGAGCTCAATCTGGGAAGGACTTCCCTAAGGTCACCCAGCAGACAAGTGGCAGAATGGGAATTAGAACCCATGACCTCTGTGGTTTATAAATAATAATAATTATGGTATTTCTGAAGTGTGTACTAGGTGCCAAGCACCGTACTAAGCTCTGGGGCGCATACAAGCAAATCAGGTTATACAGATTCCTTGTCCCACGTGGGGCTCGCAGTCTCAAACCTCATTTTCCAGATGAGGTCACTGAGACGCAGAGAAGTGAAGTGACTTGCCCAAGGTCACACAGCAGACAAGCGGCGGAGCCGGGATTAGAACCCACGACCTTTTGACTCCCAGACCCGGGCTCGATCACTACACCTTGCCGCTTCTCCATAAAGAGACACAAATAATATTTACACACCTCTGTGAGGAGTTAGTGAGGGTGTGGCTGTCCACACCCTCGGACTACACACCCCAGAGTCACAGGTATTGTAATTTTGTACAGATCATCTTTGGCGTCCGATGTTTTGGGAACCCTTCAGCTTTCAGGGTTTTTTTGGGGTTTTTTTATGGTGTTTGTTAAGCACTCTGTATGTGCCAGGAACCGTATTAAGTGCTGGGGTAGACACGAGCAAATCGGGTTGTGCCCAATCCCTGTCCCACAAAGGGCTCACGGTCTTCATCCCCATTTTACAGACGAGGGAACTGAGGATAGAGTCACAGAGCAGGCAAGTGGTGGGGCCAGGATCAGAACCCAAAGTTTTAAACTTCTGCCTTCCAAGTCTGCCTCGTTTCTCCAGAAACTCAAATCGCAAGCCCCTGCCATCCTTTCCTCGGGGGTCTTCGTTAACCACTGTGGTATTTATGAAGTGCTTCCTGTAATAATAATAATAATAATAATAATGGTGGTATTCATAAGTGCTTACTAAGTGGCTGGCTCTGTACAGAGTCCTGGGGTAGATGCAAGATAATCGGATGGGACTGAGTGCCCGTCCCACATGAGGCTCGCAGTCTGAGTCCCCATTTTACAGATGAGGCAACCGAGGCTTAGAGAAATTAAGCGACCGGCCCAAGATCACACAGCAGACAAATGGCAGAGTGGGATTAGAACCCAGGTCCTCTGAGTCCCAGGCCAGTGTTCTTTCCACTAGGCCAGGCTGCTTCTCACGTGCCAAATACTAAGGGCTGGGGTAGATATCTATCATTCAATCAATAAACTTATTAATAATAATAATGATGGTATGTGTTAAGCACTTACAATGTGCCAAGCACTGTTCTAAGCGCTGGGGGAGATACAAGGTAATCAGGTCGTCTCACATGAGGCTCCCAGTCTTAATCCCCACTTCCAGATGAGGTAACTGAGGTTCAGAGACATTTAGTGACTTGCCCAAGGTCACACAGTAGACAAGTGGTGGAGCCAGGATTAGAACCCACGTCCTCTGACTCCCAAGCCCAGGCTCTTTACTAAAGCCACCCGGAATGAGAAGCAGCATGGCCTAGCGGATAGAGCATGGGCCCGGGAGTCAGAGGACTTGGGTTCTAATGCCAGCTCAGCCACTTTTGTGTGACCCTGGGCCAGTCACTTCACTTCTCTGGGCCTCAGTCACCACATCGGGAAAATGGGGATTAAGACGGTGAAAACTCCAAATGGGACGTGGGCTGTGTCCAACCCGATTATTCATTCATTCAGTGGCATTTATGGATCGCTTACCGTGCGCAGAGCACTGTACTAAGCACTTGGAAAGTACAATTCGGCAACAGATAGAGACGATCCCTACCCAACATACCCCAACACTTAGTACAGCGCCTGGCACATAGTCAGCGCTTAACAAATACCATAAAAGCCAGGGGGAGTTCCAGGCCTGAAGTAAAAATAATAAATGGTGATATCTGTTAAGCACTTACTATGTGCAAAGCACTGTTCTAAGCGCTGGGGGATACAAGGTGATCACGTTGTCCCACGTGGGGCTCACAGGCTTCATCCCCATTTTACAGATGAGGGAACTGAGGCACAGAGAAGTGACTTGCCCGAAGTCACATAGCCGGCCAGTAGGTGAGAGATGTAGTAGGAGAGCAGCGAGGTAAGGTAGGAGGGAGGGCTCCTCAGGGGAGACACGGCCCGCTCCCACACAGGCCTCCCTGTCTCTGAGGAAGAACAGATATTCTATCCCCATTTTACAGATGAGGAAACCGAGGCACAGGGACATTAAATGACCCCGAGGTCACCCAGCAGGCAAGCGGCAGAGCCGGGTTAGAACCCAGATCCTCCGATCCCCCGACCCTAGCTCTTTCCTCTAGGCTGTTACTTCACTCATGAAACTCGCTGTGGGCAGGGAACGTGACTACCGACTCGGTTGTACTGTCCTCTCCCAAGTGCTTAGTACAGTGCTCTGCACACAGTAAGCCCCTCACTAAATATGACTGATTAGTATGAATAATAGCTGTGGTACTTTTTAAGTCCGGTTACAAGCAAATCGGGCTGGACACGGTCCCTGTCCCACATGGGGCTCACAGCCTCGATCCCCATTTTACAGATGAGGGAACTGAGGCCCAGAGCAGTGAAGTGACTTGCTCACGGTCCCACAGCAGACAAGCGACGGAGCCGGGATCAGAACCCAGGTCCTTCTGACTCCCAGGCCCGTGGTCTATCCATTGAGCCACGCTGCTTCTCCCGCGATTCCCGTCCCCAATATCTACCAACGCTGAGCCCCCAGGGGAACCAAGGAGAGCTCAGAGAGATGCCCTAAAGGGAAGTGGCCAGACAGGCAGACAGTTACTATCCTATGGACAATGATTCTCCCCTTTTTCAAAGCCTTATCGAAGGCCCATCTCCTCCAAGAAGCCTTCCCTGACTAAGCCCCACTTTCCTCTTCTCCCCCTCCCTGCTGCATCGCCCTGGCTCCTTCCCTCTATTCATCCCCCCTCCCCGCCCCACAGCCCTTATGTCCATGTCCGTCATCTATTTATTTCTATTAATGCCCGTCTCCCCCCATCTAGACGGTGTCTGTTTAACGCGTCTGCGCTCAGTAAATACGACCGAATGAATGAAACGGTCCTTTCTAATCAGGTGACTCGATCCTGCCCATGGCCATCAGAGTCAGGGTCCCCAGGGCAACCGGAAGGGTTTTACGGTCTTCGTTCCCCCACATCATCCCAGGAAAACATCTCAGGGAGGGAAAAGGACTTGCCTGAGGTCCCACAGCAGGTCAGGCAGGAGTCGAGACTCGAATCCAGCTCTCTAGACTCGAATCCAGCTCGGGGTCCCAGGCAGCGGGAGTGACCGGGGGAAGCACCCGCAGAAGATGAACAGGTCTTACGGAAGCCCCTAAAGGAGAAATATATTTGGTCCTTGGATTCGCACCCCTTATTCACCCCTCCCTCAGCCCCACAGCACGAGGTCCATATCAGTGATTTATTTATTCATATCAATGCCTATTTCCCCCTCTAGACTCCGAGCTCGCTGCGGGCAAGGAACGCGCCTATCGACTCCCTCGCGTTGTACTCTCCCGGACGCTTAACACAGTGCCCCGAAAAGAGTAAGTGCTCAATAAATACGAACGATCGATCGATTGATTTTCTGGGCCCGTGGGGTCCTGGCCGCGGGAGCATTCCGTACGAGTTTGGGTGCCCGTGTGCAACAATGTGTGAGTGTGCGGATGTGTGTCTGCGTACGAGTTTGTGTGTTTGCGCAGCTTCGTCTGTGTGAGACCGTGTACCCACAGTAATCCAGTCACTTCTCCTCTCCCACCTTGATCACCGCACCAGCCTCCTTGCCGACCTCCCTGCCTCCTGTCTCTCCCCTCTCCAGTCCATACTTCACTCTGCCGCCCGGATCATTTTTCTACCGAAACGTTCGGATGGCGTTTCCCCCTTCCTCAAGACCCTCCGGCGGTTGTCCATCCACCTCCGCGTCAAACGGAAACCCCTCAGCGTGGGCTTTAAAGTCCTCAATCACCTCGTCCCCCTCCTACCTCACCTCGCTACCCTCCTGCTACAACCCAGCCCACCCACTTTGCCCCTCCAACGCCCACCTAATCGCCGCACCTCCATCTCGTCTATCACGCCGCCGACCCCCGGTCCACATCCTGCCTCTGGCCTGGACGCCCTCCCTCCTCAAATCCCACAGACAATTCCCCCCCCTTGCTTCAAAGCCTTATCGAAGGCCCATCCCCTCCAAGAGGCCTTCCCCGATTAAGTCCTCCTTTCCTCTTCTCCCTCTCCCTTCTGCATCACCCTGACTCGCCCCCTTTATCCAGGCCCCCCCGTCACCCCCTGCTTCACAGCCCTTCTGTTCACGTCTGTCATATTCATTCAGTCATTCAATCGTATTTACCGAGCGCTTACTGAGTGCAGAGCACCGTACTAAACGCTCGGGACGGACGATTCGGCAAGCGATAGAGACGATCCCCACCCAACCACGGACTCACAGTCTAAAAGGGGGAGAATTTATTTATATTAACATCTCTCTTCTCCTGTGGACCGTAAGCTCTTTGAGGGCCGGAATGTGTATAGTGCTGTATTCTTCCAAGTGCTTAGTACGGTGCTCTGTACCTGGTAAGCAGCATTCCTTCACTAGTATTTATTGAGCGCTTACCGCGTGCAGAGCAGCGTACTAAGCGCTCGAGCACCGTACTGAGCGCTCGGCACGTAAAAGCAGCACGGCCTCGTGGACAGACCACAGACCCGGGAGTCAGAAGGTCGTGGGTTCTAATCCCAGCTCCGCCACGCGTGGGCCGCGTGGCCTTGGGCAAGTCACTTCATCTCTCTGGGCCTCAGTTCCCTCATCTGGAAAATGGGGATGGAGACTGGGAGCCTCAAGTGGGACAGGGACCGTGTCCAACCCGATTTGCTTGTATCCACCCCCGTGTTTAGTACGGTGCCCGGTACACAGTAAGGGCTTAACAAACACCATTTTTAGTAGTAGTAGTAGTGGTAGTGGTTAAGCGCTCAGTAAATACAACTGACAGATCCCGGTTCGGCAGTGTGTGTCTGCATGTGTGTGAGTCTGGGTGCCCTTGTACAACACAGTGTGTGCGACTGTGTGCGTGTGTGTGTGTTTGTGTGTGTCTGGGGGCGAGGACGAGTGCGGAGAAGCAGCCCGGCGGAGTGAAGGGAGCCCGGGCCTGGGAGTCAGGAGGTCGTGGGTTCTAATCCCGTCTCCGCCACTTGTCCGCCGTGTGACCTTGGACAGGTCGCTTGGCTTCTCTGGGCCTCAGTTCCCTCATCTGGAAAACGGGGATGGAGAGCGTGAGCCCCTCGTGGGACGGGGACTGGGTCCCACCCGACTCTCAGCACAGTGCCAGGCACCTGGTGAGCGCTTAACCAAATGCCACAATTCTTCTTCTTCTTCTTATATTATCATTGTTAACGTATTCTATCAACTTCTTCTTCTACCCCGAGACGCCGAAGGTTGTCCCCGCGGAGCCCGGCTCTGGGGGCACACTGCCAGTCCCGGTGCCCCCCGCCCGGACCCCCGGGACCCCGGGACCCCGGACCCACCGACCTGAAGCTGGCGGCCGGGCTCCCTGCGGCCCGGCCCTCCGCACGGGGCTCCGCACCGGGCGGGACGCGCTCAGGAGCCGCCTCCGGAGGAATGGACGAAGCCGGGGCAGCCCCCTGCCCCTGTCCCCTCCCCCTGCCCCCTCCCCCTGCCCCCTCCCCCTGTCCCCTCCCCCCGTCCCCTCCCCCCGTCCCCTGCTCAGCCCCGCCCCCTCCATCCGCCCGCCCGGGCTGGGGACCCAGCCTCCTGCCCAGGGCCCCCCTTCTCCCTGCCCTCCCCCTGCCCCTGCCCCTGTCTCTCCCCCTGCCCCTGTTCCTGTCCCTACCCCTGCCTCTCCCCTTGCCCCTGCCCCGTCCCATCCCTGCCCCTGCCCCTGCCCTTCTCTCTGCCCCTGTCTCTCCCCCTGCCCCTGTTCCTGTCCCTACCCCTGCCTCGGCCCTTGCCCCTGCCCCTGCCCCATCCCTGCCCCATCCCTGCCCCTGCCCTTCTCTCTGCCCCTGTCTCTCCCCCTGCCCCTGTTCCTGCCCCTACCCCTGCCTCGGACCTTGACCCTGCCCCTGCCCCTGCCCTTCTCTCTGCCCCTGTCTCTCCCCCTGCCCCTGATCTTGTCCCCAGCCCTGCCTCGGCCCTTCTCCCCGCCCCGTCCCATCCCTGCCCCTGTCTCTGCCCCGTCCCTGCCCCTGTCTGTTCCTGTCCCTACCCTTCTCTCTGCCCCTGCTCCGTCCCTGCCCCGTTCCTGTCCCTACCCCCGTCTGTGCCTCCCCCTGCCCCTGCCCATCCCCCTGCCCCGTCCCATCCCTGTCCCTGTCTCTGCCCCTGCTCCTATCCCTACCCCTGCCCTCGTCCCCGCCCCGTCCCATTCCCGTCCCTGTCTCTGCCCCGTCCCTGCCCCTGTTCCTGCCCCGTCCCTGCCCCTGTTCCCGCCCCTCCCCTTCTGTCTGGCCCGTCTCTCCCCGTCCCCTTTCCTCTCCCCACCGCTGTCTCCGCCTCCCCCTGCCCCTCCCCCCTGTTCCTGTCCCTACCCTGTCTCTGCCCTTGTCCCTGCCCGTCCCCTGGCCCTGCCCCATCCCTGCCCCTGCCTCTGCCCCTGATCCCGCCCCTACTCTTGTTCATTCGATAGTATTGATTGAGCGCTTACTCCGTGCGGAGCACTGTACCGAGCGCTTGGAAGGGACAAACGGGTAACAGATGGAGACGGTCCCTGCCCTTTGCCGGGCTTACGGTCTAATCGGGGGGGACGGACGGACGAGAACGACGGCGGTAAATAGAATCAAGTCTCTCGTCCCTCCTCCGCCCCCTCCCCCCTCCTGCCCTTGTCCCCCCCGCCCCTGTTCCTGCCCCTCCCCTGCCTCTGTCCCGTCCCTGTCTCTGCCCCTGCCCGTCTTCGCCTCTGCCCTTCCCCCCGTTCCTGTCCCTACCCCTGTCTCTCCCCCTGCCCCGTCCCCGCTCCTGTCTCTGCCTCCCCCTGCCCCTGTTTCTGTCCCTCCCCCGTCTCTGCCCTCATCTCTGCCCTTTTCCCTGCCCCTGTCCCTAACCCCCGTCTCTGCCCGTGCCCCGTTCCTGTCCCTACCCCTGTCTCTCCCCTTGCCCATCCCCGCCCCCGTCTCTGTCCTTGTCCCTCCCCCTGCCCGTCTCTTCCCTCAGCCCCTGTCTCTTCCCCTCTCCCTGCCCCTGTCCCTCCGCCAGCCCCTTCCTCTGCCCCCGTCTGCCCCCTCCCCCTGCCCCAGCCCCAAGTAGGCCGTCTTGGGTCAGAGAGCCCGCGGGCACCAGTGCCACTGGCCGGCTCCCAGCCCGCCGGGCACACGCGAGGGTAACCCGGTCCCAGAGTCGGTACCACCTCGGCTGATGCCCTGAGAGGAGAGAGAACCGAGGCAGCCACGGTCCGAGGGGGGAGCGGGGTCCCCCTGAGGGGTCAGGGAACCCGGCCGGCAGCCCCCATCACCCTTCCCTCCTCCGCCAACGGGGCGAGGACGGAGAGGGTCCTTGTAGGCCTGGGGTCGGGGGGGAGGGGGCACCCACCGGGGATGCCAACCGCCCCCGGTGTCAAACCTTCTCCCCGGCACATCGTTCCGGGGGCAAGAGAGCGCCTGTCGACACCGGAGACCCCGGACGCGGCCGGGCCCAACCGGGAATCCTCTAGACCGTAAGCTCCTTGAGGGCAGGGAACGTGACTCTGTGTTGTACTCTCCCAAGCGCTTAGTACAGCGCTCTGCACACGGTCAGCTCCTCGTGGTCAGGGAACGCGTCTGTGCCGTCGTTACATTGTACTGTCCCAAGCGCTTGGTGGTAACGATGATGACGGCAAGCGCTCGCTATGTGTCGAGCACCGTTCTAAGCGCCAGGGTCGATACGAGGTCATCGAGTTGTCCCACGTGGGGCTCACGGTCTCCGTCCCCATTTTACAGATGAGGTAACTGAGGCCCGGAGAAGTGAAGTGACTTGCCCAAAGTCACACAGCTGTGTCCCAAGTCAGAGTTAGAGTACAGTGTTCTGCACGCCGTGAGCTCCTTATGGTCCGGGGACGAGTCCGCTGTATCATCATATTGCACTCTCCCGAGCGCTCGGTACAGCGCTCTGCACACAGTGAGCTCGTTGTGGTCGGGGAGCGGGTCTGCTGTATCGTTATATTGCCCACTCCCAAGTGTCTAGTACAGTGCTCTGCACACAGTAAGGTCCTCATGGGCAGGGAGTGCGTCCATTATTGTTGTTTTTATTGTACTCTCCAAAGCGCTTAGTATACCGCTCTGCACACAGTAATACGATTGACTGGGAATCAATCAGTCAGTGGTATTTACTGAGCGCTTACTGTGGGCAGAACATTCATTCATTCATTCAATCGTATTTATCGAGCGCTTACTCTGTGCAGAGCACCGTACTATGTGCTTGGAAGGTACAATTCGGCAAAGATAGAGACAGTCCCCGCCCAACGACGGGCTCACAGTCTGGAAGGGGGAGAGCACTGTACTAAGCGGTTGGGAGAGTACGGGAGAGAGACTGGGAAGCAGCGTGGCTTAGTGGAAAAAGCACAGGCTTGGGAGTCAGAGGTGGTGGGTTCTAATCCTAGCCCTGCCACTTATCAGCTGGGTGACTTTGGGCTAATCACTTAGCTTCTCTGTGCCTCGGTTACCTCATCTGTAAAATGGAGATGAAGACTGTGAGCCCCACGTGGGACAACTTTCTATCTGCCCCAGCGCTTAGAACAGCGCTTGACACATAGTAATCACTTAACAAATGCCATCGTTATTATTACGACGGTATACCAGGGTCGGTAGATACGTTCCCTGCCCACGAGGAACTTTAGCCTGGATAGGATGGCAGTGCCCGCCGTCACCCAAGCGGGCCACCCATTCTGGGACTGACATCCCTCTCCAAAGCTCCCTGCCGCCCCTGGTCCCCCATCCCCACCACCTCAGGCACAGCAATCTCAGCCCTGCCCTCCTCTAATACTAATAATAATGATGCGGCTTGCCTGAGGTCACACAGCAGACAAGCGGCAGAGCTGGGATTAGAACCCAAGTCCTTCTGACTCCCAGGCCTGGGCTCTACCCACTATTCATTCAATACTCATTCAATAGTATCTATCGAGCGCTTACTATGTGCAGAGCACTGTACTAAGCGCTTGGAATGAACGAGTCGGCAACAGATAGAGACGGTCCCTGCCGTTTGACGGGCTTACGGTCTGATCGGGGGAGACGGACGGACGAGAACGGTGGCGATAAATAGAGTCGAGGGGAAGAAGAAGCAGCGTGGCTCAGTGGAAAGAGCCCGGGTTTAGGAGTCAAGGGTCATGGGTTCCAATCCCGGCTCCGCCAACCGTCAGCTGGGTGACTTTGGGCAAGTCGCTTCACTTCTCGGGGCCTCCGTGACCTCATCCGTAAAATGGGGATGAAGACAGTGAGCCTCATGTGGGACAACCTGATTACCCTGTATCTACCCCAGCGCTTAGAACAGTGCTTGGCACATAGTAAGCACTTAAATGCCAACGTTATTATTATTATTATTATTATTATTAGGCTATGCTGATTCTCTCTCCTTTCCACTTAGACTGTGAGCCCCGTGTGGGACAGGAACTCTGCCTGACCTGATTGATTTCTGTCCAGTAAATGCTTAACAAATGTCACTACTCTTACTGGGTCAGGTTCTGAAGATTGTGCAATTCACTCTGGGAGATACCCACCTTCCACCCCATAGCAACCTTTTTATATACATATATATGTATATTATATATTTGTTAAGCATTTACTATGTGCCAGGCACTGTACTAAGCAATGGGGTGGATACAAGCGAATCAGGTTGGATTGTGCAATTCACTCTGGGAGATACCCACCTTCCACCCCATAGAAACCTTTTTATTTACATATGTATATATTCGTTAAGCATTTACTATGTGCCACGCACTGTACTAAGCGATGGGGTGGATACAAGCGAATCAGGTTTGTAGTCCCTGTCCCGTATGAGGCTCACAGTCTCAATCCCCATTTTACAGATGAGGGAACTGAGACACAGAGAAGCTAAGTAACTTGCCCAAGGTCACAGAGCAGACCAGCGGCAGCAAAGTATGAGACCTTTTATTTTTTAAAAAAAAAAAGGCATTTTTAAGCACTTACTATGTGTCAGGCACCCTTCTAAGCATTGGGGTAGGTACGAGTTAGGCCGGATACAGTCCCGTCCCACATAAGGGTTCACGTTCTAAATAGGAGGGCGAAGAGGTATTAAATCCCCTTTCTGCAGTTGAGGAAACTGAGACAGGAAGAAGTTAACTGACCTTCCGAGGGTCACGGAGCAGGGAAGTCCTCTGGCTCCCAGGTCTGTGCTTTTATCTGGAATGCAAGGAAATTCGGCAGTCAGAGAACGTGAGGGGGGCGAGAAGAGCTTAGCTTCTCTGGGCTTCGGTCTCCTCGGCTGTAAAAGGGGAATTTAACACTGTTCTCCCTCCCACTTACACTGGGAGCTCCATGTGGGACAGGGCACTGCGCCCGACCTGATAAACTCGTATCCACCCCAGCGCTTAGAACAGAGCTTGACACATAGTAAGCGCTTAACAAATACCATAATCATCGTAGCTAGAGTCTCCCCAGTCGAACAGGCAAGAGAATTGATTCTTGACCAGGCAGGAGAACTGAATCCAGAAGTTCCTGGGATCCAAGGGGTGAGAGAGGTCATCCTGTCCAGGCCCCTGCCTCCAGCCGGCCCCCCGTATCCTACCACAAGCAACGTTGTCCTGGAAAAGCCTGTTCCAGCGTTACAGAAGCTCTTCCTCTCTGAACCGAATCCGCTCTTTCGTCAGTTTAAACCCGTTTCCTCTGGCTCTTTCCTCAGGGAGGATGAAGAAGAGTGGTCGGCTTCCCTAGACGGAAGCTTGGAAACCCGGAGACTAGCGCTCTAGGCTTCGGTGGGGTTCATACCACAGAAGCGTAGGATTCTTGCCGCGAGACACGACGATCGGCGGCTGAAATAAATCCCGGGTGCTGGTTCTGTCCTCACAGGGAAGCAGCGGGGCCCAGAACGTGGGCCTGGGTTCTAATCTCGGCTCCGCCACGTGCCTGCGTTGTGACCTTGGGCGAGTCGCTTTAATTCTCGGTGCTTCAGTCACCTCCTCCGTAAAATGGGGATTCAGACCGCGAGCCCTACGTGGGACAGGGACTGTGTCCGATCCAATTACCTTGCATCTACCCCTGAGGCCCCGTGAGCCCGTTATTGGGCAGGGATCGTCTCTATCTGTTGCCGATTTGTCCATTCCAAGCGCTTAGTACAGTGCTCTGCACACAGTAAGTGCTCAGTAAACACGACTGAATGAATGGAACATAATAAGTGCTTAACAAACAAAAGTACGAGTTGCCAAACTTTACGAGACAGTAAATTTCATAGGCTTAGCTGAATGTGTTCTATGGAAGTGACGTGCAGATTTGCTGGCGGTATATCAGTAAAGACTCTGAAGTCATTAAGGTCCCTGAAATTGGCTACAAATCAAATAGAGAAGCAGTGCGGGCTAGTGGATAGCGCACAGGTCTGGGAGTCAGAAGGGCCTGGATTCTAATCACGACTCCACCGTTTGCCGTGTGACTTTGGGCAAGTCACTTCACTTCTCTGGGCCTCGGTTCTCTCATCTGTAAAATAATAATAATAATGATGGCATTTGTTAAGCGCTTACTATGTTCAAAGCACTGTTCTAAGCGCTGGGGGAGATAGAGGGTCATCAGGTTGTCCCACATGGGGCTCACAGTTTTAATCCCCGTTTTACAGATGAGGTCACTGAGGCACAGAGAAGTGAAGTGACTCGCCCAAAGTCACACAGCTGGCAAGCGGCAGAGCCGGGATTCGAACCCTTGACCTCCGACTCTCAAGCCCCCGCTCTTTCCACTGAGCCACGCTGCTCTGAAGACTGTGAGCCCTATGGGGGTCAGGGAATGTGTCCAACCTTACTTTCTTGTATCTACCCCAGTGCTTAGAACAGCACCTGGCATACAGTAAGCACTTAACAATTTCCATTATTATTATTATTATTGTTAACAATAAGAATAAATCAAACTGAAAGCATCCCTCCATGTTATGAGCAGTAAGCCCCATTCCCTTCTCGGCCTGGAGGTCAATCACCCCTGATACCATTTGGGGTCCGCTCTCACGTGGGATACACTTATTCGGACACGTCCTCTAGACCGTCAGCTTATCTCTGCTAATTCTGTTGTACGGTACTCTCCCGGGCGCTCAGTAATAATAATAATGTTGGTATTTGTTAAGCGCTTACTATGTGCAGAGCACTGTTCTAAGCGCTGGGGTAGACACAGGGGAATCAGGTCGTCCCACGTGAGGCTCACAGTCTTAATCCCTATTTGACAGATGAGGTCACTGAGGCCCAGAGAAGGGAAGCGACTCGCCCACAGTCCCACAGCTGCCGAGTGGCAGAGCCGGGATTCGAACCCATGACCTCTGACTCCCAAGCCCGGGCTCTTTCCACTGAGCCGCGCTGCTTCTCTACACACAGCACACACAGCAAGCACTAAAATACCACTGACTGATTGGCGTAGTCGCTCCCTCAGATTCCTCTTCCGCACACTGCGTCACTCCGACCCAGAGGAGGCAGTGAGGGCGTGAGACAGGCACAGGGAGGGAAAGTCAGAGAAGGAGAATTCTTCCCAACTATGTTCCCACGAGGCCTTGTGGACAGAATGACCTGCGGAGTAATAATTAAACCCTTCCTCTTTCCACTCCCGCGGGAAGGCAGTTTCGCCGCCGTCATCTACAACGGGCACAGGCGGCTTTCCTTGGTGATGATAACGGCATTTGGTAAGCGCTTACTCTGTGCCGAGCTCTGCGGCAGAGACAAGATCATCAGGTCAGACACGGTCCCCGAACCACACGGGGCTCCCTGGCTAAGTAAGGAGTGAGATCGGGTAGCGAATCTCCGTCGTTCGGGTGAGGAAACCGAGGCACAGAGAGCGAAGTGACTTGTCCAAGGTCATGCGACAGGCAAGGGGCGGGGCCAGGATTAGAACGTAGGTCCTCTGACTGCCAGGCCCGTGCTCATTCCACTAGGCCATATTGCATCTCTTTTTTTCTGTTTGTTTCATGGGGTTGGTTAAGCGCTTCCTACGTGCCACACACTGTACTAAGCGCTGGGGTGGATACGAGCAAATCGGGTTGGACCCAGTCCCTGTCCCACGTGGAGCTCACGGTCTCGATCCCCGTTTTACAGATGGGGGAACTGAGGCCCAGAGAAGTGAAGCGACTTGCCCAACATCACCCAGCAGACAAGGATTAGAACCCATGGCCTTCGGAGTCCCAGACCCGGGCTCTGTCCACCATACCATGCTGCTTCTCCTCCTATCCTCCCCTCTAGCATTTATGCACGTATCCATTATGAACAGTGCTTGGCACATAGTAAGCGCTTAACAAATATAACAATAATAATAATGTTGGCATTTGTTAAGCGCTTACTCTGTGCAGAGCACCGTTCTAAGCGCTGGGGGAGATACAGGGTCATCAGGTTGTCCCAAGTGAGGCTCACAGTTCATCCCCATTTTACAGACGAGGTCACTGAGGCCCGGAGAAGTGAAGTGACTTGCCCACAGTCACACAGCTGACAAGTGGCATCATTATTATTCGGTTCCTTCCCCTGTCTGTTTTAATATTTAATTTTAGTCCCTACTTTCCCCACGTGATGTAACCTCCTTGAGGGCCAAGATCTAGTCGACTATTTCTAGTGTGCTTGCCCAAGGGCTTAGTACAGTGTCCTGCACAGGGTAGGTATCCAGTAAATACTATGGATTGAGACCTTCAATCTCTTAATCAGGGCCTCAGCAGATGGTGAATCTTGCAAAATTTTAAAGATCCTCCCGACAACGAGAATCCATAAACCTTCCGGGTTTAACCTTTCTCTAAACTATTAGCTGGTTGCGGACAGGGAACGTGCCTACCAATTCTGTTGCACTGAACTCTCCCAAGCGTTCAGTACGGTGCCCCGCACATAGAGAGAGAGCCCGGGCTTGAGATTCAGAGGACGTGGGTTCTAATCCCGACTCGGCCGCTTGCCTGTGTGACCTGGGGCAAGTCACTTCACTTTTCTGCGCCTCAGTGACCTCATCTGTAAAATGGGGATGGGGACCGTGAGGCCCACGTGGGACAACCCGATGACCCCGTATCTACGCCAGTGCTTAGGACACTGCTTGGCACCTAGTAAGCGCTTAACAAATACCAGCATTATTATTATAGTAAGCCCTCAATAAATACCACGGATTGTCTCCCAAACAATCCGTCTCTTTTCCTTATCTCTAATCCACCTTAAAGAGAGAGGAGAAGAAAGGCCTAGAGAGACCAGTAATTTAACATCAATCTGGGAAATATCCTAAGGCAAATGATGGGATAATGTTGCAGTTGAAAAGCCAGAGCGAACGAGAAGGAAATCCACTTGGCTTTGTACAGAGCAAATTGTTCAGATAGATTTAATCCCTTCGAGGACAGGTAATGGGGATGAGAGCGAAATAGTAGATGTAATCTCTCTAGACTACGCAGAAGTAAACTCATCCTTTAGACTATAAACTCGCCGAGGGCAGGCAACGTAACCACCAACTCTGTTACACTGTGCTCTCCCAAGCAGTGCTCCGCACACAGTGGGCGCTCAGTACGATCGAGCGATCTTTTGACTGGAAGGCTCTTGTTTGTTCCACAGAACATCCTTACGACAAATTGGGAAAATACGGTTTTGACCTCGTCACTATTTAGGAGGAAGGGGGCTTCACAGACTGTAAACCCGTCGTGGGCTGGAAATGGGTCTATTGTTCTATTGTACTCACCCAAGCGCTTAGTACAGTGCTCTGAACACGGTAAACGCGGAATAAACACGACTGAATCAAAGTGGGACACGGACATCAGCTTCAGCTTGAAGGCACCTCAGTGCTTAGTTCAGTGCCTTGGCGATTATTAACGTTCTACTATTTTGTGTTTGCTGGGCTCTATAAACGCCGGTTCGGTTCATTAAGGACTTGGCATTTCGGGCCCTCTGGGGTTCAAAAAGCTGTCGCTTCACCCTTCTGAACCAGATGTTCCACATGACACAAACCCCTCAGCTCTCCGAGCTCCGCGACTTGCACGTGACACTGCGGCGGACACTTCAGATACGAACTCGAGTGCTAAAAACACTCCCTTTGGGGGATATGTGAACATACGCCCGGCTTCCAACTCCCTCAATTCCCCTCCCAGAACAAATATGAAATTACGGTCATTGCCTGACAAGAGAGTTGAACTGTAGGGCTATCCATCCATCATTACCTCACAAACTTCACTTTTCTACTGGGCTCGGTCTTGTGCGAGCGAGAGGAGATTAACACTGCTTTCCGACAGATTTCGGGGAGAGGCGGTGCCATCTGGTAGAGTCAGCGAGGGACGGTGGGCATTACGTATTTCTTTTTCGCAATGTAAATGGGGATTTCGCTCCTCTGTTCACCAAAGGGGAAAATAAATCCACTGAATAAACTTTAAAAAAAGATGGGCAGGGCGGTAAAAGCTTCCCTTTGCGTGCTCCACTTTCACTCGTGGAAAGTGGTCTTCCAACCAGGATTCTGCCCCGGGAAAGGGGTCTTCCAGCTGGGATTCTACCCAGGCAAAGGGGCCTTCCGGCTGGGATTCTACCCTGGGAAGGGGGTCTTCCAGGTGGGATTCTACCCAGGCAAAGGGGCCTTCCGGCTGGGATTCTACCCTTGGAAGGGGGGTGGTCTTCCAGCTGAGATTCTGCCCTGGGAAGGGGGGGGTCTTCCAGCTTGGATTCTGCCCAGGGAAGGGGGTCCTGCATACAGGACTCAGCCTTGGGAAGGGGGGGGGGTCTTCCAGGTGGGATTCTGCCCAGGGAAGGGGGCCTTTCAGCTGGGATTCTGCCTTGGGAAGGGGGCTTTTCCAGCTTGGATTCTGCCCAGGGAAGGGGGTCTGTCAGCTGGGATTGGGCCTTGGGAAGGTGGGGGTGTCTTCCAGCCAGGATTCTGTCCTGGGAAGGGGGTGTGTCAGCTGGGATTCTGCCCAGGGAAGGGGGTCTTCCAGCTTGGATTCTGCTCAGGGAAGGGGGGTCTTCCAGCTGGGATTCACTCTTGGGAAGGGCGGGGGGGGGGGGGGCGGGGTCTTCCAGCCAGGACTCTGCCCTGGGAAGGGAGTGTGTCAGCCTGAATTCTGCCCTGGGAAGGAGGTCTTCCAGCTCGGATTCTGCCCTGGTCTTCTAGCTGGGATTCCGCTCAGGAAGGGGGTCTTCCAGCTGGGATTCAGCCTTGGGATGGGGGGGTCTTCCAGCCGGGATTCTGCACTGGGAAGGGGGTCTTCCAGCTGGGATTCAGCCTTGAGAAGGGGGGGAGGGTCTTGCAGGTGGGATTCTGTCCAGGGAAGGTGGGGGGGGGGGGGGGGGTCTTTCAGCAGGGATTCTGCCCTGGGAAGGGAGGTCTGCCAGCTCAGGGAAGGGGGTCTTCCAGCTGGGATTCAGCCTTGGGAAGGGAGGGGGGGGGGGTCTTCCAGCCTGGATTCTGCAAAGCCCCACACAGCAGTCTCTCTGTCTCTCCCTCACTCTAGACCATTCTTCACTCTACTGCCCAGATGATTTTTCTACAAAAACGTTCAGCCCACATCTCTCCACTTCTCAAGAACCTCCAGTTGTTGCCCATCCACCTCCACATCAAACTCCTTATCGATGGCTTTAAGGCACTCAATCACCTCACCCCCTTCTCCCTTACTTCTCCGATTTCCTACTACAACCCTGTCTGCACACTCTGGTCCTCTATCGCCAACTTACTCACGGTACCGCGATCACAACTATCTCACCAACGATCCCTTGCCCCCATCTTCTCTCCAACCTGGAATTCCTTCCTCCTCCACGTCTGGCAGTCCACCACCCTTCCCACCTTCAAGGACTTATTAAGGTCACGCCTCCTCCGAGAGGCCTTCCTCCCACCCCCCTTCCATTCTGCATCACTTATGCATTCGGATCTGTTCCCTTTAAGAACGCGGCATTCAGCCCCCACACGGTACTTGGGGACCTATCTGGGATTCATTTAATTCTAATCATGTCTGTCTCCCCCTGACAACTATAAGCTCCCTGTAGGCAGGGAACGTGTCCACCGACTTCGGAGACAGCGACTTTAGAGTCTACCAACTTTGTGTCTTCGGAGAAGCGGCGGGGCTAAGCGGACAGAGCACGGGCCTGGGAGTCGCAAGGACCTGGGTTCTAATCCCGGCTCCGTCACACGTCTTCAAGTCACTTCACTTCTCTGGGCCTAAAATTCCTTCATCTGTAAAACGGGGATTAAGAGTGTGACCCCCATGTGGGACAGGTTCCGCGCCCAACCTGACTGACTTGTATCTACCCCGGTACTTCGAACAGCGCTTGGCACATAATACGCGCTTAACAAGTACCATATTCTCCCAAGCACTTAGAACAGTGCTTTGCACACAGTAAGCGCTCAAATAAACACCGCTGCTTGACAGATAAATCGTCTCCCCCTGGAGACTGTAAGCCCCCGGTGGGTGGGGAACCTGTCTTCCAACTCTATTGTATTGTACTCTCCCAGGCACTTAGCACAGTGCTCTGCACCCAGTAAGCGCCCAATAAATACCACTCGTTGACAGATCAGTCGGATGCAATGGGCAGATCAGGAAGTTCTTCCTGAAAGCTAATCTCAGCCCCTCTTCCTACGGCTGAAGCCGATTCTTCCCCCCTCAGAGATCACTCAAAGGAGTCGATCCCTTCCGGCTAGCATCGATATCCTGAGGAAAGCAGTGACGGCCATGCGCGCTCAGGGGAGGAAGAGGAGAAGTAAGGTGACGAGGCCTGCAGGGACAGGCTCAGCTCGGGGAGGAGATTCCCCCCCTCTAGACTGTGAGCTCGCCGTGGGCAGGGAACAGCTCTGTTATACTGTACTCTCCCAAGCGCCCTGCACACCGTAAGCGCTCGAAAAATACGACCGACTGAAATGTGGGGGTTCGCCAGGGTAGAAAGAGGAATGGGGGGTAGGACACCGAGGCTTGGGTGGGAAGAGAGGGAAGAAAGGGATTACCATCACTCAATCACCCAACCGAGAGTATTTATTGAGCGTTTACTACGTGCACAACGCTGCACTAGCGCCGGGGAGAGTACAACAGAATCAGCGGACACATTCCCCGCTCACAGTGAGCTAATTCGGGGAGCGCCTTCGGAACGAACCCTTGGGAGAGGCCTTGGGAAAACGAGCAGTCTCGAGTGCTCTCATCTCTTCTTTCTCCTCTCCTTTCCTCCTTTCCTCCCCCTTTCCTTTTCTCTCCTGCTCCCCTTACCGTTTGACTTAATTCCCCTCATGAGAGCCTCCCGCCTGTTTCGGGCTCGCCAAAGTCAGGCCAAAGAGTGGGGCGATCATGCGAGTGAAGAGGGTAACGCTTTCCAAGCTGGACCCGCGGACCACTCTGGAAACGAAAGTAGATCTGGCCACCGCTCGGACGCGACCGGTGACGATCCCCAATCAAACGAGAAACGATGCGAGTGCACCCGAATGAGTTTCGGAAAACAAACAGGGACGTGGCGAGTTCGGAGGAAGATTCCGAACGGGGCCCAGATCACAGCATCATCACCCGTCCCCCACATCCCCTTCGCCCGCGCTTTCCTCGGAGGTTAAGGTGCATCTGTAAGTCTCTTCAAAGGCCTCCAGGAAAGACTCCATGACTTCCTCCACTGTGACGTGTCTCTGGAGCTCTTCGCTGAGGGAGGTGACGCCCCGGCCCACCAGTCCACAGGGCACGATGTGCTTAAACCAGGACAGGTCCGTGCAGCAGTTCAGAGCCAGCCCGTGAGACGTGACGTGCCTTCCGCACCGGACTCCTGAAAGCAGACGGGGAGCCGTTCAGGCTTCGATGGCCATCTCCTCTGTTTTTTATAAAAGAAGGTATTTCTTCGGGGCCTACTCTGTGCCAGGCGCCGAACTGAGCATCTGGGGAAGATACGAGCTAAACTCGTGCATTCGGTCGTATTTAGTGAGCGCTCACTGCGTGCCGAGAGCTGTACTAGACAAGCAGCGTGGTACAGCGGAGAGAGCCCGGGCTCGGGAGTCAGAGTTCATGGGTTCGAATCCCGACTCCGCCGCTTGCCGGCTGCGCGACTCTGGGCAAGTCACTTAACCTCTCTGTGCCTCGGTTCCCTGGTCCGTAAAATGGGGATGAAAACCGTGAGCCCCACGTGGGACAACCTGATCACCTCGTTTCCCCCCAGTGCTCAGGACAGTGCTTTGCGCACGGTGAGCCGCCTAACGGACACCACCATTTACTTCACTAAGCGTCTGGAAAGTACGATTCGGCAACAGAGACGGTAACGATAACGTCGGCATTCGTTAAGCGCTTACTACGTGCAGAGCCCTGTTCTAAGCGCTGGGGTAGATCCGGGGTCATCAGGTCGTCCCACAGGGAGGCTCGCGGTTGATCCCCGTTTTACGGACGAGGTCGCCGAGGCCCAGAGAAGTGAAGTGAGCCGCCCACGGTCACGCGGCCGACAAGTGGCAGAGCCGGGATCCGAACCCCTGACCTCTGACTCCCAAGCCCGGGCTCCTTCCGCCGGGCCGCGCTGCTTCTCTCCCTGCCCACAGGGGGCTCACAGTCCAGAAGGGGGGAAAGGGCCATCGGTTCAACAGTATTTATCGAGCGCTCACTCTGTGCAGAGCACTGTACTAAGCGCTTGGAACGGACAAATCGGTAACAGATAGAGACGGTCCCGGCCCTACGACGGGCTCACGGTCTAATCGACACCAAAACAGGTAAAGAGGCATCCCCGTGAAGACGGAGAATCACAGATGCGTTCGCATCATTAATACAATAAGTAGAATTATAAACACGTCCACATCTACACACGAGTGCCGTGGGGTGGGGAAGGGGGGTAGAGCACAGGGAGGGAGTGGAGGCGACGGGGAGGGGGAGCAGAGCCGGACAGGTCCTGGCCCGCTTGGGGCTCACGGGCTTCATCCCCATCGTACAGATGAGGTCACTGAGGCACAGAGCCGGGAAGCGACTGACCCAAGGTCACCCGACAGAGAGCTGGCGGAGCTGGGATTGGAACCCGGGTCCTTCTGACTCCCGGGCCCGCGCTCTATCCACTAGCCCACGTTGCCTCTCTGCGTTCCTCTTCCACCCTAGACCGTGAGCTCGCCGTGGGCAGGGAACGCGTCTCCCGACTCTGCTGTACTGTACCCTCCCAAGCGCTCGGAACGGTGCCCGGCGCACCGTAAGCCCTCGCTTACGTACCGCCGACCGGGTCGCCGTCATCATCAAGAGCGGCAGCACGGCCTAGTGGCAAGGGCAGGGGCTCGGGAGTCGGAGCTCACGGGTTCTAACCCCGCCTCCGCCGCCCGTCTGCCGGGTGACCTCGGACAAGGCATTTAACTTCTGCGCCTCGGTTACCTCGATCTGTCAAATGGGGCCGGGGATCGTGGGCCCCACGCGATACAACCTGGTCACCTCGCATCTACCCCGGTGCTCGGCACAGAACAGGAGCCTAAAAAATACCATCGTCATCACCACCACGGCCTCGGTCCCTCCGCCTCCGGCAACGGTCGAAAGCTACGGCTACCCGGAACGAAGCGGAGAGGGGCCTAGCGGAAGGAGCACGGGCCCGAGCGCCGGGCGGCCCGGATTCCAACCCCGGCTCTGCCGCGTGACCCGGGGCGCGTCGCTCAGCTTCTCTAATGATAATAATAACGTTGGTATTCGTTGGGCGCCTACTATGTGCCGAGCACCGTTCTAAGCGCCGGGGTGGACACAGGGGAATCGGGCTGTCCCGCGTGGGGCTCACAGTCTTCATCCCCATTTTACAGATGAGGGAACTGAGGCGCAGAGAAGCGAAGTGACTCGCCCACAGTCGCACAGCCGACGGGTGGCGGAGCTGGGATTCGAACTCATGACCCGCGACTCCAAAGCCCGTGCTCTTTCCACTGAGCCACGCTGCTCCTCTGCGCCTCGGCTGCCAAATGGGGATTAAATCCTACCCCGTCCTACTTACTCCGCGAGTCCCGTGTGGGACAGGGACTACGTCCGCTCTTCATTCCGCTGCCCGGATCATCTTCCTACAGAAGGGCTCCGGGCCACCTCGCTCCTCTCCTCGGAAACCTCCAGCGGTCGCCTAGCGGCCTTCTATTTTTATCGCTCTTGTTTTCGTCCGTCCGTCTCCCCCGGTCAGACCGTGAGCCCGTCGGTGGGCGGGGGCCGTCTCTATCCGTCTCTTGCCGAATTGTCCATTCCCAGCGCTCAGTCCGGTGCTCTGCACATAGCGGGCGCTCGATAGATACTATGGGACGAACGGGTCCGACTTGATTATCCCGCACCCAGCCCCGCGCTCGGGGTACGGCGCTCGGCACAGCTTAATGACCTCAATCGCCATCTCCTAAACCGGCTCCACGTACCCGCTCCGGTCAGATGATTCAGGCCAGGCGGATCTGAGGAGATCCGACTACATTCTAAGCGCTCAGTACGGCGCTCTGCACAGAGTGAGCGCTCAACAGATACTACGGAATGAACTTAAGGCCCGATCGACCAGTCCGGCAGCGGTATTTACTGTACCGAGCGCTTGGGAGAGCGCGGGAGAAGCGGTGTGGCCTAATGTACGGAGCCCGGGCCTGGGAGGCAGAAGGGCCTGGGTTCTAATCCCGGCTCCGTCACCCGTCCGCCGTGGGTGAGCCCGTCACCGGGCAGGGATCGTCTCCATCTGTTGCCCAACTGTCCATTCCGAGCGCTCAGTACGGCGCCCCGCACACGGTAAGCGCTCAATAAATACGAACGAGCGAATGAACGCCCTGCACACAGTAGGAACTCAACTGATGATCCTCAGTGCTCGCCCAAGTTCTCGGTTCAGTGCTCAGCACACAGTAAGAGCTCGATACATACGACCGGCTGCACTCAACCAAACGCTCAGTACGGCGCCCCGCACACGGTAAGCGCTCAATACATATGACCCACGGTACTCTCCCGAGCGCTCAGTCACAACGCCGCGCACGCGGTACGTGCTCGATGGATACGATCGATGGACGGATCGCCATCCAGAGACCGAGCGGGTTCCCCATAAGAATGACGCCATCTGTTAAGGTCTTCCTATAATAATAATAATAATGATATTTGTTAGGATCTTCCTATAATAACAATGAAGATGGCAGTATCCGTTTAGCGCTCATTACGCGCCAAGCACGGTCCCAAATGCCGGGGTCGACACGGGGTCGTCAGATTGGACCCAATCCCCGTCCCACAGCGGCCTCGGTCTCAGTCCCGCTTTCCGGAGGAGGTGACCGAGGCCCCGCGGAGCGACTCGCCCAAGGTCACAGAGCAGCGCGGCTCCGGTGGACTCCGCCACCTGTCGGCCGGGTGACTTTGGGCAGGTCACTCCACTTCTCCGGGCCTCGGTTCCCTCATCCGTAAAATGGGGATTAAGACCGGGGGCCCCACCCGGGACAACCGGATCACCTCGGATCCGCCCCGAGCATTCAGAACAGGGCTGGGGCAGAGCCCGTAGTAAGAGCTACGAGATTATTAATCATGATTGAAACGGGGCCCGGCCCACGTTATTATCAAAATGGGGATCGAGACCGCGAACCCCAGCCGGGGCACCCCGACGACCTCGTATCTCCCCCAGCGCTTAGAAGAGCGCGGGGGCCCGCGGCAGGCGCTTAAGGATGTCGGTATCCGTTAGGCGCTTACTAGGTGCCGAGCACCGTTCTGAGCACTGGGATAGACGGGGGATGGACAAGGACCGGAGCGGAGAGGTCAGGACGGACGAGGACCGGACGGGGCGGGAGAGGGCGGGACCGGACCGGACCGGACCGACGAGGACCGGACGGGGCGGGAGAGGATAGGACCCGACCGGACAGGACGGGACCGACGAGGACCGGAGCGGAGAGGTCAGGACGGACGAGGACCGGACCGGACGGGACCGACGAGGACCGGACGGTGCGGGAGAGGAGAGGATCGGACCGGACCGGACGGGACCGACGAGGACCGGAGCGGAGAGGTCAGGACGGACGAGGACCGGACCGTGCCGGAGAGGGTGGGACCGGACCGGACGAGACCGACGAGGACCGGACGGGGCGGGAGAGGGCGGGACGGGACCGGACGGGACCGACGAGGACCGGACGGTGCGGGAGAGGAGAGGATCGGACCGGACCGGACGGGACCGACGAGGACCGGAGCGGAGAGGTCAGGACGGACGAGGACCGGACCGTGCCGGAGAGGGTGGGACCGGACCGGACGAGACCGACGAGGACCGGACGGGGCGGGAGAGGGCGGGACGGGACCGGACCGGACGGGACCGACGAGGACCGGACCGGAGAGATCAGGACGGACGAGGCCCGGCCCGTGCGGGAGAGGGCGGGACGGGACCGGACCGGACGGGACCGACGAGGACCGGACCGGAGAGGTCAGGACGGACGAGGCCCGGCCCGTGCGGGAGAGGGCGGGACCGGACCGGACCGGACGGGACCGACGAGGACCGGACCGGACCGGGGAGGTCAGGACGGACGAGGCCCGGCCCGTGCGGGAGAGGGCGGGACGGGACCGGACCGGACGGGACCGACGAGGACCGGACCGGACCGGGGAGGTCAGGACGGACGAGGCCCGGCCCGTGCGGGAGAGGGCGGGACCGGAGCGGAGAGATGAGGACCGACAAGGCCCGCGCCGGACAAGGCCGACAAGGCCCGGGCGGTGCGGGAGAGGGCGGGCCCGGCCCGGCCCGGGCGCCGGCGGGAGGGGAGCGCGCAGGTCAGGGCCGGCGGGGGCCTCACCGACGGCGCAGAGCTTGCGGTCCCGGAGCCAGACGCCGGTGTAGGGCGGGGGCAGAGGCCGGGCGTGCGGCAGGCCGAGGCGGCGGCAGAGGCGGAGGGCGCAGGCCTCCAGGGCGGCCACGTGCTGGCGGAGCCGCAGCCCCAGCCGCCGCAGGTCGAGCAGCGGGTGGCACAGCAGCTGGCCCGGGCCGTGGAAGGTGGCCAGCCCGCCGCGGCCCGTCGCCCGCACCTCGGCGCCCAGCGCCCGCAGCCGCGCCCGCTCCTCGGGGCTCAGCCCGCCGCGCAGCCCCACCGTGTACACCGGGCCCGACGGCTCCCCCACCAGCAGGGCCCCGGCCCCGGCCCCGGCCCCGGCCCCCGGCGCCGCCCCGGCCCGCACGGCCCGCACCCAGCGCTCCTGCAGCGCCAGCGCCTCCCCGTACGGCACCAGCCCCATCCGCACCAGCCGCACCGCCGGGACGGGGGACGAGCCCATGGCCCCCGCCGCACGGGCGCCCCGGACGGGCACCGGACGGGCGCCCCGGGGCCACCGGCCGTCCGCACGCCCTGCGCCGACGCGCCGCGGCCGGGAGGGGGCGCGAGGGGGGGCGGGGCCGAGGACCGAGCGGGGCGGGCGAGGCGCGGGCCGGAAGGGGGCGGGGCCGGGGCCGAGGGGGGGCGGGGCCTGGCGCGAGGGGGCGGGGCCTGGCGCGAGGGGGGGCGGGGCCGGGCGCGAGGGGGGGGGGCCGGGCGCGAGGGGGCGGGGCCGGGCGCGAGGGGGGCGGGGCCGGGGGGCAGCGGCGCGGCCCCGGGGAGAGCGCCCGGGCTTGGGAGTCCGAGGTGGCGGGTTCGAATCCCGCTGGGTGACTCGCTCACTTCCCTTCGCCGGGCCTCGGTGCCCTCAGCTGGAAAATGGGGATGAAGACCGGGAGCCTCCCCTGGGTCTCCCCCCCCCGCCCCCCCAGCGCTCAGAAGGGCGCTGCGCACCGAGGAAGCGCTTCACAGATACCGACATTGTTCTTCTTATGAAAGCGCTCGAGTACCGACGTCATCGTTATTATCATTATTACTATCGTTACTTAGGAAGCGCTTAGCAAATACCGACATTGTTATTCTTATTAAAGCACTTAAGCGCCAACATTATTATTACTGTTATTACTTAGGAAGCGCTTAGCAAATACCAACATCATCTTTATTATTATTATTATTATTAAAGCCCTTAAGGACCAGCATTATTATTATTATTGTTACTATTGTTAGCATGACTATTATTACATAGGAAGCGTTTAACCAATGCCAACGTTGTTCTTATTATTATTGTTATTATTAAAGCACTTAAGTACCAACGTTATTATTATTACTACTATTATTACATAGGAAGCTCAACAGATACCGACATCGTCTTTATTATTATTGTTATTAAAGAACTAAAGTACCGACATCATTATTATTATTACTATTATTATCATGACTATTATTACATAGGAAGCCCTTTTAACAAATACCAACATTACAATATTATTACTGTTATTACATAGGAAGCGCTTAACAAATACCAACATTAGCTTTATTATTAGTAGTACTGTTATGATTATTATTGTTATTAAAGAACTTAAGAACCAACATTATCATTATTATTATTACTGTTATTATAATCATGACTATTATTACATAGGAAGCGCTTAACAAATACCAACATTATTATTATTATTATTATTAAAGCACTTAAGTACCAACATTATTATTATTATTACTGTTATTATAATCATGACTTTTATTACTTAGGAAGCGCTTAACAAATACCAACATTATTATTATTATTATTATTATTAAAGCCCTTAAGTGCCAACATTATTATTACTATTAAGTGCTTACTATGTGCCAGGCACTGTACTAAGCGCTGGGGTAGACACAGGATAAGCGGGTCACTTCACTTCTCGGGGCCTCAGTTCCCTCATCTGTAAAATGGGGATGAAGACCGTGAGCCCCACGTGGGACGACCGGATTCCCCCGTGTCTGCCCCAGCGCTGAGAACGGTGCTCGGCACCTAGTGAGCGCCGAACAAATACCTTCATCGTTACTATTATTATTAGGAGAAGGGATGATGAGTCCCCATTTTGCAGAGGGGTGAAGTGACTTGCCCCAGGTCGCACTACAGGCGGTGGATTAATAATGATTTTGGTATTAAGCGCTTGCTCTGTGCCAAGCACTGTTCCGAGCATTGGGTAGATACAAGGTGATCAGGTTGTCCCACGGGAGGCTCGTGGTCTTCATCCCCATTTCACAGATGAGGCCACTGAGGCCCGGAGACGTTCAATGACTTGCCCACAGTCCCACAGCTGACAAGTGGCGGAGCCGGGATTCGAGCCCGTGACCTCTGACTCCCAAGCCCGGGCTCTTTCCGCTGAGCCACGCTGCTTCTCTCGGCCTCAGCTAATGCTAATAATAATAATAATAATAATTATTCAATAATAAGCACTCGTTATGTGCTCTCCGTACGTAGCCCCGGGGTGGATGCGAGCGAATCGGGTCGGACCCAGTCCCTGTCCCACGTGGGGCTCGCGGTCTCGATCCCCATTTTACGGATGAGGACACTGAGGCCCTGAGGAGTGAAATGGCTTTCACTGGGGAGGCAGAGGACGTGGGTTCTAATCCCGGCACCGCCACTTGTCTGCTGTGTGACCTTGGGCGAGTCGCTTCACTTCTCTGTCCCTCGGTGACCTCATCTGTAAAAATGGGGATGAGGACCGTGAGCCTCACGTGGGACAACCCGATGACCCTGTATCTCCCCCGGCGCTTAGAACGGTGCTCCGCACAGAGGAAGCGCTTCACAGATACCAACATTATCATTATTATTATTATTATTATTAAACGCTTAAAAAATAAAATAAATGGTGGTATTTGTGAAGCGCTTACTCTGTGCAAAGCAGTGTTCTAAGCGCTGGGGGATACAAGGCGATCAGGTTGTCCCACGTGGGGCTCACAAATAATAATGTTGGTATCGGTTAATAAGCGCTTACTATGTGCCGAGCGCCGTTCTGAGCGCTGAGCGCTGGGGTAGATACAGGGTTGTCCCACGTGAGGCTCACGGTCCTCATCCCCATTTTACAGATGAGGGAACTGAGGCACAGAGAAGTGAAGCGACTCTCCCACGGTCACACGGCTGCTAAGTGGCGGAGCCGCGTTCGAACCCGTGACCTCTGACTGCCAAGCCCGGCCTCTTTCCGCTGAGCCACGCTGCTTCTCGCGTCATTCTTATAATAATGTTGGTATCTGTTAAGCCGCTCACTACGTGCCGAGCACTGTTCTAAGCGCTGGGGGAGACACAAGGGAATCAGGTGGTCCCACGGGGGGCTCACAGACTTCATCCCCATTTTACAGATGAGGGAGCTGAGGCACCGAGAAGTGAAGCGGCTTGCCCAGAGTCACACAGCTGACAAATGGCCGAGCCGGGACTCCAAAGCCCGTGCTCTTTCCACTGAGCCACGCGGCTTCTCCAGTGACTCTCCCAAGGTCGAACGGCGGATAAGGGGCGGAGTGGGGATTAGAACTCGGATCCTTCCGATTCCCAGCCAACGGAGGTTCCTCTAGCAGCTCCAAGATTGAAGTCAGAGGGTGAGTTTGGGGCTTCCGAGACGGACGGGATGGACTTCGGAAGGGCCAGAGAAGCGAAGGGCGGGGATCCGAGCGGACGTGATTCGGCCGAGGGTAAGATTTGGCCGCATCGGGCCAGGGAGAGGAAGGCCTTTCGGGAATACTGCTCCGCTGGGCCCCGTCCCGCCTCCGTTCCCAACGGGAAGAAGGAAGTCCGAGGTCAAGCGTGACTCTGAGACGTCTGGCCGGGGGAGAAGACTCCCAATTCTAAATCAAGCCGGAGCGGAGCCGGCCGACAGGACATTCAGGATGCCGGAAGAAAGCTTCCGTGCCCTTTCCTAAAAAATATGAAAGTGCTCACTAGCTTGGAGCTCTTGCCCGGATTCACTCACTCAGTCGATCAGTCAATTAATCAATGGGGTGAACATGCCAAGCGCTCAGGACGGTGCTCTGCACATAGTATCGATCATTTCATCGATGGTGTTTACATTCCCGGCGCTCAGCGCGGTGCTCTGCACGCGGTCTCGATCGGTCAGTTCATCAGTGGTGTTTGCATTTCAAGCGCTTAGTACAGTGCTCTGCACATAGTGTCGATGGGTCGGTTAATCAACGGTGTTCCAACATTCCAAGCGCTCAGCGCGGTGCTCTGCACGTAGTATCGATCGGTCAGTTCATCGATGGTGTTTACATTCCCGGCGCTGAGCGCGGTGCTCTGCACGCGGTCTCGATCGGTCAGTTCATCAGTGGTGTTTACATTTCAAGCGCTTCGTACGGTCTCTGCACATAGTGTCGATCGGTCGATTCATCGATGGTGTTGATTAGTACGGTGCTCCGCACGTAGTATCGATCAGTCAATCGATGGTGTTTACATTCCAAGCGCTTAGCGCGGTGCTCCGCACGCAGTATCGATCGGTCAGTGAATCGATGGTGTTTACATTCCAAGCGCTTAGCACGGTGCTCCGCACATAGTATCATCGGTCAATTCATCAGTGGTGTTAACATTCCAAGCGCTTAGTACGGTGCTCTGCACATAGTAAACGCTCAATAAATGCTATTGAATAAATGAACGAATTCATAATAATAATGATGGTGATAACGGTTCTTGTTAAGCGCTTACTACGTGCCAACCGACGGGGTAGATACAAGTCAATCAGGTTGGACACGGTCCCTGTCCCGCATGGGGCTCGCCCTCTTAATCTCCGTTTTATGGATGAGGTAACTGAGGCCCAGAGAAGTGAAGTGACTGGCCCAGGGTCACACGGCAGACACGTGGCGGAGCCGGGATTGGAACCCAGGTCCTTTAGACTCCCAGGCCTGTGCTCTGGGTGATTGGGTGCGTACAATATAATAATATAATAGGCACATTCCCTGTCCACAGCGAGCTTAGAGACCTAGGGACAGCGAGAACCGAAAAAGAACCGCAAAGAGTTTCAGATTCCGCTCCCAAGTGGAAATGCTCGTTCGTTCGATAGTATTTATTGAGCGCTTCCTCTGTGCGGAGCACTGTACTAAGCGCTTGGGATGGACAGTTCGGCAACAGATGGAGACCGTCCCTGCCCGACGACGGGCCCACAGCCTAAGGGACTGGAACCTATTTCGTTAGAAAAAACCCCACCGCTGTCCACGTTCTACTTAGCGATGACGGTGCTCCTGTCACGCCTGAACTCTTTTATCCGTACGTAACCTAAATAATAATAATAATAATAATAATACCAGTCGTGGTTTCTGTTTAGGGTTCGCTTTGTTCCCAGCACTGTACTCAGCACCGCCTAGATTCGAGAGAAGCAAGTGGGACACAGTCCCCGTCCCATAGAACAAATAGGAGGGAGGACGGGTTTTATCCCCATTTGACAGATGAGCAAACTGGGGCACAGAGAACGATAATGTGGTCTTGTTTTTGTTTTTTCTGTTTGGCTCTGCCGTCTGGCAGCGGCCGGTACAGTGCTCTGCACATAGAGAAGCAGCGCGGCTCAGCGGAAAGAGCCCGGGCTTGGGAGTCAGAGGTCCCGGGTTCGCATCCCGGCTCTGCCGCTTGGCGGCTGTGGGACTGCGGGCGAGTCACGTCGCTTCTCTGGGCCTCAGCGACCTCATCTGTCAAATGGGGATGAAGACCGGGAGCCTCACGTGGGACGACCCGATGACCCCGTATCTCCCCCGGCGCTTAGAACGGTGCTCGGCACCCAGTAGGCGCTTAACGGATACCGACGTTAGTAAGCGCTCAATATCGAATGAACCAACGAATGGCTTCAAGTCACTCCGTCGGCCCCCCCGTCCGATTTTCCTTGTTGATCTCCTACTACAATCGGCCCGCACTTGGGTCCTCCCTCGCCAACCTACGCGCCGTGTCTCCATCTCGTCCATCTCACCACCGGCCCCTTTTCCCCGTCCTCCCTCTGCCCTGGAATTCTTTCCCCCTTCCCGTCTGACAGTCCACCGGGACCCTCCTTTCCTTCAGAGTCTTAGTAAAAAAACAACATCTCCCCCCAGAGTCTTCCCCGGCCAACCCCCCCCTTTGTCTTCCCTCCGCATCCGCTTGGCCGGGCGGATAGAGCCCGGGGCCTGGGAGTCGGTCGGTCATGGGTTCTAATCCCGGCTCTGCCACTCGAAGCTGTGTGACCTTGCGCCAGTCACTTCCACCGGGCCTCAGTAACCTCATCTGGAAAATGGGGATTGAGACTGGGAGCCCCGCGGGGGACAATCTGATTACCTTGTATCCACCCCAGTGCTTAGTAGAGTGCCTGGCGCGTAATAAGCGCTTATCGAATACCATTACGATCATTATCATCTACGCAGTTGGGTCTGTATCCCTCAGCACTGGATATTCGCCCCACCCTCGGCCCCTCGGCGTTCGGGTACGTAAACCCGTACTCTGCAATTTCCCCTCTCTGAAATTTGCTTTCGTGCCTCTAGCCCCCTCCGGGCCGTAAACTCTTTTTTTAAAAATGGCATTCGGGTTGGTATTTGGTAAGCGCTTACTACGTGCAGAGCACTGTTCTAAGCGCCGGGGTGGATACGGGGCAATCGGGTTGTCCCACGTGAGGCCCCCAGTTGATCCCCATTTGACCGATGAGGGAACCGAGGCCCAGAGGAGTGAAGTGACTCGCTCCAAGTCCCACAGCTGACGGGTGGCGGAGCCGGGATTCGAACCCGTGACCGCTGACTCCCAAGCCCGGGCACTTTCCGCTGAGCCACGCTGCTGTTTGAAAAGCGGCTCGCTAGATGCGAGGCACTGAAATAAGCACTGGGGTAGAGTAGAGCCGATGAGATTGGACACGGTCCCCGTCCCACACGGAGCGCACAGTTTTCGCCCCCCTTTGACCCACGAGGTAACTGAGGCGCAGAGAGGTGAAGTGACCTGCCCGAGGCCGCACAGCCGGCGAGTGGCGGATCCGGAATTAGAACCCAGGTCCTCCTGATTCCCAGCGTCCTTGAGGGCTGGCATCATGTCTACCGGGCCTGTTTTATCGTAGTCTCCCAAACACTTAATATAGCGCCCTACTCCGAGGAAGCACTCAGTAAATATTATCGATGGAAGTCAGGTGACTGGCCCACGGTCACACAGCAGGAAGGGCCCACGCTGGATTAGAACCCAAGTCTCCCGACTCCCATCCCTGTGCTCAGTTCGTAGGCAGGGAACCGGCCAGCTCAGTCGGTAGAGCGTGAGACTCTTAATCTCATGGCTTAATCTCAGTGATGCGTGGCTCACTGGAAAGAGCACGGGCTTTGGAGTCAGAGGTCATGGGTTCGAACCCCGGCTCTACCACTTGTCAGCTGTGTGACTCTGGGCAAGTCACTTAACTTCTCGGTGCCTCAGTTACCTCATCTGTAAAATGGGGATTAAGACTGTGAGCCCCACGTGGGACAACCTGATTCCCCTGTGTCTCCCCCAGCGCTTAGAACAGTGCTCGGCACATAGTAAGCGCTTAACAGATACCAACATTATTATTATTATTATTATTATTAATCTCGGGGTCGTGGGTCCGTGCCCCACCTTGGGCGCAGGTCTTTTAGAGCAGCGGCGCGGCTCAGCGGAAAGAGCCCGGGCTTGGGGGTCAGAGGTCATGGGTTCGAATCCCGGCTCTGCCACGTGTCAGCTGTGCGACCGTGGGCCAAGTCACTTCGCTTCTCTGGGCCTCAGTGACCTCATCTGTAAAATGGGGATGAAGACCGGGAGCCTCACGCGGGCCAACCTGATGACCCCGGATCTCCCCCAGCGCTTAGAACGGCGCTCCGCACAGAGTAAGCGCTTAACAGATAGCCACATCATTATTATTCTCTCCCCCCACTCAAAGCCTTATCTCCTCCGCGAGGCCTTCCCTGACTACGTCCACACCTCCTCTCTTCCCCCTCCTTTCTGCGTCACCCCGCCTCGGCCCCCGGCCCCCCGTCACTTACGTCCGCATGTGTAACTTATTTCTTTTTATCAATGTCCGCTTCCCCCTCTCGACTGTAAGCTCGTGGTGGGCAGCCAACGGATCTCTTCAATTAGACTCTCCCAAGCGCTTAGAACAGTGCTCTGCACACAGGAAGCGCTTAACAAATACCAACATTATTGTGATTTTTATATTGTAGTCTCCCGAGCACTTACTCGGACTGTGAGCCCGTCACTGGGCGGGGACGGTCTCTCTCTGTACAGTGCTTAGTACGGTGCTCTGCACATAGTAAGCGCTCAATAAATACGATTGAATGAATGAATGAATGAAAGTAAGCGCTCGGTAAATACGATTGACTCTTTCCACTAGGCCACACTGCCTCCCAGGGGAGCCCGAGGCTCGGTGGTCAGAGCCCGGAGGTCTTCCAGGTGGACCCAGGCGGGAAGCCCTGACGGGAAAAAACAAGAGATGAAACGTCGGCTTCAGTGGCCTTCCCCTCAAGGGCCAAGGCGCGGGTTCAGGCCTCAGAATTCCTTCCGCTCCCGGAGACCTCGGCTCCAGCACCAGCAGCCTCCTTCCTCTGGGAGCCGGAGGGACCCGCAGTGTCCCCAAAAGGGAAAAAGATCCAAGGAGAGGATGGGCCGGATTTTATTCCCCGGTCAAAAGTGTGCTGCCCTGGGATGTGAGATCGACGGCGGCGGCGGGGGAGATGATCATATTAATCGTGGTCTATGTTAAGCGCTTACTATGTGCCAGGCACTATCCCAAGCGCCGGGGTGGACACGAGCAACCTGTGGGGCTCGTAATCTTAATCCCCATTTTACGGATGAGGTAACTGAGGCACGGAGGGCGTGTGTGTGTGTGTGCGTGTAGAATTCATTCCTTCATTCAGTCGTATTTACTGAGCGTTTACTGTGTGCGGAGCACTGTCCCAAGCGCCGGAGTGGACACGAGCAAACTGTGGGGCTCGTAATCTTAATCCCCATTTTACGGATGAGGTAACTGAGGCACGGAGGGCGTGTGTGTGTGTGCGTGTAGAATAGATTCGTTCATTCAGTCGTATTTACTGAGCGTTTACTGTGTGCGGAGCACTGTCCCAAGCGCCGGAGTGGATACGAGCAAACTGTGGGGCTCGCAATCTAAATCCCCATTTTACGGATGAGGTAACTGAGGCACAGAGGGCGGGTCTAGAATTCCTTTATTCATTCAATCGTATTTATTGAGCATTTACTGCGTGCAGATCACTGTACTAAGCGCTTGGGTAGACACATTCCCTGCCCGCAATGAGTTTAGAGTTTAGATGGGGAGGCAGACATGAATATAAATGAATAAAATGACAGACATGGATATAAGTGCTGAGGGGCTGGGAAGGGGGATGAATAAAGGGAACCAGGCAGGGCGATGCAGAAGGGAGCCGGAGAAGAGGAAAGGAGGGTTTAGGGAAGGCCTCTTGGAGGATAAGGCTTTAGAGGTTGTATTTCCTGAGCACTTACTGTGTGCGGAGCACTGTACTAAGCACTTGGGTGTGTACAATAGAACAAGAAACAGACACATTCCCGGCCCACAGTGAGCACCTCCTTTCCTCTCCTTTCCTCTTCCTCCTCTCCCTTCTGCGTCGCCCTGACTCGTTCCCTTTATTCGTCCCCTCCCAGCCCCACAGCACCTAGGTCCATATCTGCCTTTTATTTTATTTATTTCTACTAATGTCTGTCTCCCCCTTCTAGACCGTAAGCTCAATATGGACAGGGAATACGTCCGTTTATAATAATGTCGGTATTTGTTAAGCGCTTACTACGTGCAGAGCACTGTTCTAAGCGGTGGGGGAGATGCGGCGTAATCCGATTGTCCCTCAAGAGGCTCACAGTCTTAATCCCCATTTGACAGATGAGGGAACTGAGGCCCAGAGAAGTGAAGTGACTTGCCCACGGTCACACGGCTGACAAGTGGCGGAGCGGAGATTCGAACCCATGACCTCTGACTCCCAGGCCCATGCTCTTTCCACTGAGCCACGCTGCTTCTGTAGTCTCTCAAGGGCTTAGTCCAGTGCTCTGCGCACAGTAAGCGCTCAATGAATACGACTGAATGAATGGATGATTGAATTTCCTTTGCCCGCCGGCCTGAACCCCTCTTTCCTCTTTTAAGATGTGATTTAGAGGCACGTGTTTTTCCCTGTGAACATAGGCCACCCCCCCTACTCTTATAATAATGTTGGTATTTGTTAAGCGCTTACTAGGTGCCGAGCACCGTTCTAAGCGCTGGGGTAGACACAGGGGAATCAGGTCGTCCCACGTGGGGCTCACGGTCTTCATCCCCATTTTCCAGATGAGGTCACTGAGGCCCGGAGAAGTGAAGTGACTTGCCCACAGTCACACAGCCGACAAGTGGCAGAGCTGGGATTTGAACTCATGACCTCTGACTCCAAAGCCCGTGCTCTTTCCACTGAGCCACGCTGCTTCTCCTTCATCCTCACCCTCTCCCACCCCGTGGAGCGGGATTACGAAGAAACCCGGCTCATTGGTGAGGAGCTGACTAAATTTCAGGACCTCGCTGCTGCTCATTCTATCTTGTTCCTTAATCAAACCATCAGCGGTACTTATTAACAATAATAATAATAATAATAATAATGTTGGTATTTGTGAAGCGCTTACTATGTGCAGAGCACTGTTCTAAGCGCTGGGGGAGACACAGGGGAATCAGGTCGTCCCGCGTGGGGCTCGTAGTCTTCATCCCCATTTTACAGATGAGGCAACTGAGGCCCAGAGAAGTGAAGTGACCTCGCCCACAGTCACACAGCCGACGAGCGGCAGAGCCGGGATTCGAACCCATGACCTCCCACTCCACAGCCCGTGCTCTTTCCGCTGAGCCACGCTGCTTCTCTACTGCATAGAACCCTGCACTAAGCGCTGGGGAGAATACAACAGAGTCGACAGACAAGCTCTCTGCCTACGGGAAGCTTTTTAAAAAAAAGAATAAGTGCTCAACAAACACCACTGATGGAGGGATCCATTTACAGCCAGCGTGAGCACAACGTCAGTCCTGGCCAGGGGCCGGGAACCGCGGTCCAGCAGGTGGAAGCTCTGGAAAAACCGCTGAAGCATCTGCTGTCCCTGTGAGGGAGATAATAATAATAATGTTGGTATCTGTTAAGCGCTTGCTTACTGTGTGCCGAGCACTGTTCTAAGCGCTGGGGGAGATACAGGGTCATCAGGTCGGCCCACGTGAGGCTCACAGTCAATCCCCATTTTCCAGATGAGGTAACTGAGGCCCAGAGAAGTGAAGCGACTCGCCCACAGTCACGCAGCTGACGAGCGGCAGAGCCGGGAGTCGAACCCATGACCTCTGACTCCGGAGCCCAGGCTCTTTCCACTGAGCCACGCTGCTTCCCATAGAAAGGTAGAAGATTCATTGATTGGTAATGATATTTATTAAGCGCTTACTAGGTGTCAAGCACTGTATTGAGCACTGGCGTAGAGACACGTTAATCGGGTTGGTCAGAGTCCCTGTCCCACATAGGGCTCAACAAGCTTAACCCCCATTTTACGGATGAATTCACTGAACCCTAGAGGAGCCAAGTGACTTATCCAAGGTCACACGGCAGACGCGGGGCGGAGCCGGGGTTAGAGCCCAGGTCCTTCTGACTCCCGAGGCCCGTGCTCTATCCACTAAGCCACACTGCTTCGTGTCGACTATTACCGGAGAGCCAACAAATAATAATAATAATAATAATTATGGCATTTGTTAAGCGCTTACTATGTGCAGAGCACTGTTCTAAGCGCTGGGGGAGATACAGGGGAATCAGATTGTCCCACGTGTAAAACCTGTCCCCCATTTTTCCAGATGAGGTAACTGAGGCACAGAGAAGTGAAGTGACTCGCCCAAGGTCACCCGGCAGACACGTGGCGGAGCTGGGATTAGAACCCACGACCTCCGACTCCCAAGCCCGGGCTCTTCCCACTAAGCCACGCTGCATAACGACTAGTACTGCCCAGGTAGCAGAATGGTGGGTTTTTTTGTAAATGGTATTTGTTAGGTGTTACTATGTGCCAGGCACAGTAATAAGTAGTAAATTGAGAAACTTGCCCCAAGTCGCTTCGGAGTCCGTCAGGAAAAATTGGGGGAGGGTTCCCTAAAGCAAACCGTTCGTCGTAATCTTGGCCTTTTGCCCGCCCTACTGTCGTACGTCACCGTTTGTTGAACCACTTCTGGAAGGTCCTTTATTATAGCCTCCTGTGTGTGACTCAAGGACTTTCAAAGGTGCTCGCAGTGCCCTGGACTGTTGTTCAAAGGAAATCAGAATCATATCCTGACCCCAGCTTTAGATCCTTTGGTGTGATGTCACAAAATCTATTTAAAAATAGATTTTTTAAATGTGTGCCTAGGATACACTCCTATCTTGGTCGGTGAAAGGGAAGGAGTCAGCAATAAGGAAGGAATGATCCATTTCCTTTCATTCCCAGAACGGATGTAGAAGCATTTATCTTTGTTGCCGTAGCGGAAGTCTTCCAAGTGCTCAGCACAGTGCTCCGCACACAGTAAGCGCTCAGTAAATACCATTGACTGACTGGCTGACTTGGCCACTGTCCTGTGAATCCTGCGGTGAAAAACCTTCCATCGTCCCTTTCCCTTTGACCTATCCACTCTCTTCTCCCACACATCCCAGCTCGCACTCACCCTCATCAATCTCAACCTCATTCCTCTCAACCTAATCAATCAATCAGTGGTATTTATCGAGCGCTCACTCCGTGCAGAGCACTGTATTAGCACTTAATAATCATCATGGTGCTATTTGTTAAGAGCTTACAAGCTGATCAGGTTGGACACGGTCGCTGCCCCACCTGGGGCTCACAGTCTTAATCCCTGTTTTACAGAGGAACCGAGGCACAGAGAAGCGAAGCGATTTGCCCAAGGTCACCCAGCAGACAAGTGGTAGAGTCGGGATTAGAACCCGGGTCCTTCCTCTATCCACTAGGCCATGCTCTTTCCCCCTTAAGAGGGTACATACGACAGAATTAGCAGACACGTTCCCTGCTCTTAACGAGCTTAAGTATCTCCCCCAGTGCTTAGAAAAGTGCTTGGCACATAGTAAGCACCTAATAAATACCGTTATTATTATTATTAGAGGAATTTTCGGTCGCCTCATTGCATCTGTCCTTCATTCTCCGACCTCTGAGGCCCACTTCCTTCGGCTCTCCCCCTTCAAATCAGCCAGACCGCAGCTCGCCCCGTCCTCACGGTCCTGTTGAAATCATACTCCTCCTGCAACCTCCTTCTGAGAAGCAGCGTGGTGTAGTGGGTGGAGCGTGGGAGTGGGAGGTCATGGGTTCTGATCCCGCCTCCATTTCTTCTCTGCTGTGTGATCTTGGGCAAGTCACTTCACTTCTCTGGGCCTCAGTTGCCCCCTCTGTAAAAATGAGGATTCAAAAATGCGAGCCCCACGGGGGACGGTCCGACTGCCCTGTATCTACCCCAGCACACAGAACAGTGCTCTGCACATAGTAAGTGCTTAACAAATACCACAGTTATGATTATTATTAGCAGCCCCACAGGGGACAGGGATCGACTCCAACCTGATTTGCTTGTAGCCAGCGCTTAGTACAAGGTCTGGCATATAGTCAGTGCTTGACAATTGTTATTATTACTATTATTATTATTATTATTATTCTGCTTTCCCCAGTAAAAGTTTCCTCTCCAGGTTACAGCCTCCCAACTCTCACCTCAGAACTTTTGCCCTGTCTCAGCGTTGATACGCTCACAACCGCTCATTCCATTCTTGGCAAGTCACTTAACTTTTCTGTGCCTCAGTGACCTCATCTGTAAAATGGGGATTAAGACTGGGAGCCCCACGTGGGACAACCTGACGACCTTGTATCTACCCCAGCGCTTACAACAGTGCTTGGCAGATATAAGCGCTTAACAGATATCGTCATTACTATCATTATTATTACTGCTCAAATCACTCACCCAACTATTTAAGCCCTTCTTTCGGTTGGTAAATGATGTTATGTCTGTCTCACTAATGGAGTGTCAGCTCCTTGTGGGCAGGGATCGAGTCTTCTATCTTTCTGATAAAAATAATGTTGTCGTATTATGTATGCTCTCCCAAGCATTTAGTACAGTGCTCTGCACATGGTAAGTACTCAGTAAATATGATTGATCGATGATGAGGATAGTAGGAATAATAGTATTTGTTAAGCGCTACACGCCAAGCTCTGTACTAAGTGCTAGGGTAGATACAAGATAATTGGGTCCCACGTGGGGCTCACTGTCTAAGTAGGAGGGAGAACAGGGATTGAATCCCCATTGTGCGGATGAGGGAACTGAAGCCCAGAGAAGTTAAGTGACTCGCCCAAGGTCCCAAAGGAGGTAATCAATGAATCCATCAGTGATTACTACTGCGTGCGTACCACGTACAGGGCACCGTACTAAGTGCTGGGGAGAGTATAATTCAACAGAGTTGGCAGATATGTTCCCTGCCCACAGCAGGCTAACAGTCTAGAGATAAACGTACCATCTAGAGCTGGGGCAGTGCTCTGTACATAGTCAGCGCTCAATAAATATCATTAATGATGATTTGAACCCAGGTCCTCTGACTCCCAGGCTTGGTAGAGCGCTCGGCTCGCCACGGCGGCAAAATGGGTGAATTGATCACACCTCAATCACGCAGTCGATCCAAGGTATTAACTGAGCACTTGCCGCTGGCAGAGAACTGTCCTAAACCCTGGGAAAACACTACGGTATGATGTAACCCCTGTCAACAAGGAGTTTACAGTCTGCGGGGGGAGAGAGACCCACGGCCTAGAGGACGTGGGTTCTAATCCCGGCTCCGCCACTTGTCTGCTGTGTGACCTTGGGCAAGTCGCTTGACTTCTCTGCAGCTCAGTTACCTCATCTGGAAAAGGGGGATGAAGACTGTGAGCCCCACGTGGGACAACCTGATTACCTCGTACCTACCCCAGTGCTTAGAACGGGGCTCGGCACATAATAAGCGCCTAACAAATACCATCATTATTATTATTATTATTATTATCATTGATAAAAATTCATTACCGGTAGGGGAAAGAGAGAATAAAGATGTCTGCATGAGTGTTGTGGGGCTGGGGTGAGTAGCAGTGGATGCGGGATACACAGCCAAGTACATCGTCGATGCAGAGGGGAGAATGGATAGGGGAAATAGAGGGGGAAGTCGAGGTAGCCCTCTTGAAGGAGATGTGATTTAAGGGAGATTTTTGAAGGTGGGGACGGTGTCGGTCTATCAGATAAGAAGAAGGAGGGAGTTCCAGGCCCGAGGGAGGACGCGAGTGAGCGACCGATGGAGGGATAAACGGAACACATTTACGCATAGACGTACGCACTGGAGGGGGAAGATGTACACAGGGAGGACCAGAGGTATGCACAAATAAACTGGGACATACATACCCTGGGCGACGGATGTGTCCGCCACTCTGTTGAATTTCACTCTCCCAAGTGCTTAGCACTTGGACTCTGCACCCAGTAAACATTCAATAAATGCCACTGGCGTTCTGGGCATGTCACCCCCCTCCTCACAAATCTCCAATGGTTGTCTTTCAGACTCCGCATCCAGCAAAAACTCCTCACTTTGGGCTTCAAAGCCGTCCATCCCCTCGCCCCCTTCTACCTCACCTCCCTTCTCTCCTTCTCCAGCCCAGAGCACACGCTCCGCTCCTCTGCCGCTGCTCACCTCCTCACTGGGCCTCGTTCTCCACCCCCGGCCCACGTCCTACCTCCGGCCCGGAACGCCCTCCCTCCTCACCTCCGCCAAACTAACTCTCTTCCCCCCTTCAAAGCCCTACCGAGAGCTCACCTCCTCCAGGAGGCCTTCCCAGACCGAGCCCCCCCTTTCCCTCTGCTCCTCCTCCCCATTCGCCTTACTCCCTCCCTCTGCTCTTCCCCCTTCCCCTCCCCACCACACTTACGTATATATGTACATATCTATAATTCTGTTTATTTATCTTATTGCCTGTTTACTTGTTTTGATGTGTCCCTATCTACAGTTCTATTTATTTATATCGACGCTTTTGATGCCTGTTGACTTGTTGTGATGCCTGTCTCCCCGCTTCTAGACTGTGAGCCCGTTGTGGGCAGGGATTGTCTCTCTTTGCTGCTGAGTTGTACTTTCCAAGCGCTTAGTACAGTGCTCTGCACACAGTAAGCGCTCAATAAATACCATTGAATGAATGAATGAATGAATGAATGAATGAATGAATGAATGAACGAACGAACGATCATGAACAGAGCAGAAAATGGAAAAATGTCATTTTCTCTCCCCAACTAGGGAGATTCTGCTGCCACCTCGTGGTGGAAGAGAGCCTCCACTCATTGACTGTAAATTCTATTTTATTATTATTAATAATAAATAATAATAATTGGGACATTTGGTTAAGCGCTTACTATGTGTCAGGCACTTTACTAAGCCCCGGGGTGGATACAAGCAAATTGGGTTGGACGCAATCCCTGTCCCACGTGGGGCTCACAGTCTCCATCCCCATTTTACAGAGGAGGTCACTGAGGCCCAGAGAAGCCAAGTGATTTGCCCAAAGTCCCGCGACAGACAAGTGGTAAGGCCAGGATTAGAACCCATGACCTTCTGACTCCCAGGCCCTTGATCTATCCATCATGTCATGCTGCTGCTATTTTGTCTACCGCCCACCCCGTCCCTAGGATCCCCGGGTAGGATAATAAAAATAATAATAATAATAAGTAATATTTGTTAAGCACTTACTATGTGCCAAGCACCTCCAACCTGATTAATGTGGATCTACCCCAGTGCTTAGAGCAGTGCTTGGCACATAGTAGTGACACATGAAGTGCTGGGGTGAGACACCAGATCATCAGTTCCCACGTGGGGCTCAAAGTTCAAGTTGGAGGGGAAACAGGTAGAGTAATAATAACAACAATAATAGGGGTATTTGTTAAGCACTCACTATGAATCGAGCACTGTTTTGGACGTTGGGATAGAGACGAGATAATCAGGTCCCACCTGGGGTTTGCAGGCTACGTTAAGCGGGAGAAAAGGTATTGAATCCCCATTTTGCAGATGAGGGAACTGAGGCACAGAGAAATTAAGGGACTTGTCCAAAGTCACGCTGCAGATAAGTGGTGGAGCCGGGATTAGAAACCAGGCATATTCCTTTTCTCTCCGTGCCTACATAGATCCTAATAATAATAATAATGGTATTTGTTAAGTGCTTCAATATCTAGTTAGATGTTTCTGATGACCTTTAATAATAATAATAATAGCAATTATTATTATTATGGTATTTGTTAATGGCTTACGACGTACCAAGCCCTGTTCTAAGCGCTGGGATAGATACAGGGTAATCAGGTTGTCCCACGCGGGGCTCACAGTCTTAATCCCCATTTTACAGATGAGGGAACTGAGGCATAGAGAAGTTAACTGACTTGCCCGAGACCACCTAGAAGATGTGGTGGGGGCAGGATTAGAACCCACGTCCTTTGACCCCTAAACCGGTGCTCTCGCCACTAGGCCATGTTGCCTCTCTGCTGCTTCCGATTCCTTCTGCTGCCCTCCTTCTGTTACTCCTCAGATCTAATAATAATAATAATAACGATGGTATTTGTTAAGCGCTTACTGTGTGCAGAGCACTGTTTTAAGTGCTGGGGGATCCGAGGTGATCAGGTTATCCAATGTGGGGCTCGCAGTCTTAATCCCCATTTTACAGGTGAGGTCACTGAGGCCCAGAGAAGTGAAGTGACTTGCCACACAGCTGCCAAGCGGCAGAGCCGGGATACGAACCCATGACCCCTGACTCCCAAGCCCGGGCTCTTTCCACTGAGCCACGCCGCTAACCTCCTGCTCCGCCCCACCTCACCCACTCAACGACGTGGACACACGCTCGGTCTCACCCTCTCCGCCGGCTGCGCAATCTCTCCCTTCACCAACTCTAAAATCCCCCTCTCTGACCACAGCCTCCTCACCTGGCCCCTTTCTTTCCCCTCCCTGACATCCATCTTCAACCGTTGGGCTTCTTCCCCACTGCCGTCCAACACTCACTCCTTCAATCGTATTTATCGAGCGCTCACTATGTGCAAAGCACTGTCCTAAGCTCTGGGAATGGACAATTCAGCGACGGGTAGAGACGATCCCTGCCCGACAACGGTCTCACGGTCTAAACGGCGACCACGTCTCTCCTATCCTAAGAAAAACCCTCTCTTGACCTGACCCCACGGCTCCCTCCGGTTATCGCCCCATCTCCCTCCTACCCTTCCTTTCCAAACTCCTAGAACGAGTCGTCTACGCTCGCTGCCTTGAATTCCTCAACTCCAACTCCCTCCTGGACCCCCTTCCGATCTGGCCTGCGTCTCCTTCCCTCCTCGGAAACCGCCCTCTCGAAGGTCACCGATGACCTCCTTCTTGCCGGACGCAACGGCTCCTACTCCATCCTCATCCTCCTCGACCTCTCAGCTGCCTCTGACACTGTGGACGGCTCCTTTCTCCTGGAAACATTATCCAACCTCGGCTTCACTTGACACCGACCTCTCCGTGTTCTCCTCTCATCTCCCTGGCCTCTCATCCTCATTTTCTTTCCCGGGATCCCCCTCCCCCCCCGCTCCCACTCCCTATCTTTGGGGGTCCCTCAAGGTTTGGTTCTGGGTCCCCTTCTATTCTCCATCACCCTTGAAGAATTCATTCGCTCCAGTGGCTTCAACTCATGCACCGTACTCGTCCGCTCAACTGTATATATCTTCGTCGCCCTATTTATTTTGTTTATTTTGTTTAATGAGTTGTACATCGCCCCGATTCTATTTAGTTGCCATTGTTTTTATGAGACGTTCTTCCCCTTGCCTCTATTTATTGCCATCGTTCACATCTGCCCGTCTCCCCCGCGATTAGACCGTGAGCCCGTCAGACGGCAGGGACCGTCCCTATCTGTTGCCGACCTGTCCGTTCCGAGCGCCTAGTACGGTGCTCTGCGCATAGTAAGCGCTCAATAGATGCTACTGAAGGAATGAACTGATACCTCTAGGCGGTTGAAACTTAAATCTCCGTCTCCAGCCCCCGTCTCTCTCCCTCTCTGCGGTCTCGCAGTTCCTCCTGCCTTCGAGACATCCCTCCTTGGACGTCCTCCCGTCACCTCAAGCCGAACAAGTCTGAAACCGAATTCCTCATCTTCCCTCCCAAGCCCTCCCCCTGACTTTCCCACCCCTAAAGACGGCGCCACCCTCCTTCCCGTCTCGCAAGCCCAGACGCTTGGCGTCATCTTCGACTCCTCTCTCTCATTCAACCCCCATATTCAATCCATCGCTCAATCCTGTCGGTTCCACCTTCTCGACACGGTCCTCGCCATCCAGACTCCGATCGCTTCTCCTCTCCCGCCTTGATGACTGCATCGGCCTCCTCGCCGACCTCCCCGCCTTCCGTCTCTCCCCGCTGCAGACCGTCCCTCGCTCTGCCGCCCGCATCGTTTTTCGACAGAAACGTCCAGGACGTGTTTTCCCTTTCCTCAAGAAACTCCGGTAGTGGCCCATCTAAAGAGAAGCAGCGCGGCTCAGCGGAAAGAGCCCGGGCTTGGGAGTCAGAGGTCATGGGTTCGACTCCCGGCTCTGCCACTTGGCAGCCGTGGGACTGTGGGCGAGTCACTTCACCTCTCCGGGCCTCAGTCACCTCATCTGGAAAATGGGGATTAACTGCGAGCCTCCCGTGGGACGACCTGATTCCCCTGTATCTACCCCAGCGCTTAGAACAGTGCTCTGCACATAGTAAGCGCTTAACAAATACCAACATTATTAAAACATCCCACCGCCTTGCCCCAACCTACCTCACCTTGCTATTCTTACGACAACCCATTCTGTGCATTTTACACCTCTGGTGCCTCTAACCTTCTCCACCTCAGCGACGTCCTGCCTCTGGCCTGGAAGTCCCTCCCTCCTCTAATCTCACCGACAATGACTCTCCCCTCTTCAAAGCCTAATCTCCTCCTAGAAGCCTTCCCTGACTAAGCCCTCTTTTCCTCTTCTCCCACTCCCTTCTTCATCTCCCTCACCCTCTCCCTTTATTCAATCATTCAATCATATTTATTGAGCGCTTACCGTGTGCAGAGCACCGTACTGAGCGCTTGGAACGGACAATCGGGCAACAGATAGCGACGATCCCAGCCCAATAACGGGCTCCCTTTGTTCATCCTCGTCCCCCCCACCGGCCCCACAGCACTTAGGTCCGTATCTGTTTGTTTATTTCTGTTAAGGTCTGTCTCCCCTCTTGACTGTGAGCTTGTCGTGAACAGGGAATGTGTCTGTCTATTGTTGTATCGGACTCTCCCAAGGACTTACTGCAGGGCTCTGCACAGGGTAAGGGCTCAATAAACACGATCGAATGACCTTGGGTAAGTCACTTCGCTTCGCTGGGCCTCAAATCACCTCATCTGTAAAAAGGGGATTTTGCCATTGGCTTTAAAGCAATCAATCGCCTTTCCCTTCCTACCTCACCTCACTGCCTCCTACTCATTCACTGATTCAATAATAATAATGTTGGTATTCGTTAAGCGCTTCCTATGTGCAGAGCACCGTTCTAAGCGCTTGGGGGAGATACAGGGTCATCAGGTCGGCCCACGTGAGGCTCACAGTTAATCTCCATTTTACAGATGAGGGAACTGAGGCACAGAGAATAATAATAATAATGTTGGTATTTGTTAAGCGCCGACTATGTGCCGAGCACCGTTCTAAGCGCCGGGGTAGACACAGGGGAATCAGGTCGTCCCACGTGGGGCTCACGGTCTTAATCCCCATTTGACAGATGAGGGAACTGAGGCCCAGAGAAGTGAAGTGACTCGCCCACAGTCCCACGGCTGACAAGTGGCAGAGCCGGGATTTGAACCCATGACCTCTGACTCCCAAGCCCGGGCTCTTTCCACTGAGCCATGCTGCTTCTCTAATTCAATTCTACTTCAATAGTATTGATTGGGCGCTGACTATGTGCAGAGCTTGGAATGGACAATTAGGCAACAGAGAGACAATAATAATAATCATAATATTGGTATTTGTTAAGCACTTACTATGTGCAGAGCACTGTTCTAAGTGCTGGGGTAGATAGAGGATAATCTGGTTGTCCCACGTGTAGGTTCACAGTCTTCATCCCCGTTTTACAGACGAGGGAACCGAGGCCCAGAGAAGCGAAGCGACTCGCCCACAGTCACACAGCTGCCAAGTGGCAGAGCCGGGAGTCGAACTCATGGCCTCTGACTCTGAAGCCCGGGCTCTTTCCACTGAGCCACGCTCAGTCTAAATGGGGGGAGACAGACGGCAAAGCAGAACAGAACAAAACCAAACAAGACAACATCATCAAGATAAATAGAAACATGGAGATGTACACCTCGTTAACAAAATAAATAGGGTAATAAATAATGCATACAGATGAGCCTGCAGGCTTCGCTCCTCTAATGCCAACCTGCTCGATGTACTTCCATCTCGTCCGTTGCACCGCCGACCCCTCGCCCACGTCCTGCCCCCGGCCTGGAACGGCCTCCCTCTTCATGTCTGACGGATGATTATCCTCCCCACCGTCAAAGCCTTATCGAAGGCCCGTCTCCTCCAAGAAGCCTTCCCTGACTAAGCCCTCCTCTCCTCTTCTCCCGCTCCCTTCCGCGTCCCCCGACCTGCTCCCTTTATTCCTCCCCCCCCTTCCAGCCCCACAGCACATATGTCCAGATCCGCAATTTATTCATTTATATTAATGTCTCGTTGTGGGCGGGGAATGCGTCTGTTATATTGTTGTGATGTACTCTCCCAAGCGCTTAGTACGGTGCTAGGTGCTCAATAAATATAAGTGATTGATGAGACTGTTAGTCCCATGTGGGACAGGGACTGTGTCCAAACTGATTGTTTTCATTACCCTATTTATTTTGTTAATGAGATGTACATCGCCTCGATCTATTTATTCGCCATCGTTTTAATGAGATGTTCATCCCCTCGACTCTATTTATCGCCACTGTTCTCGTCCGTCCGTCCCCCCCCCCCCGATCGGACCGTGAGCCCGTCGAAGGGCAGGGACCGTCTCTATCTGTTGCCGATTTGTCCGTTCCAAGCGCTTAGTCCAGCGCTCTACACGTAGTAAGCGCTCAATAAATACTATTGAATGAATGAACGATTAGCTGGTATCTACCCCGGAGCTTAGTACAGTGCCTGGCTCCCAAATCCCATTTTTAAAAAAGACTTATTTAGTTGGCGAAACTCTTTTTTTGGGTGTGTATCTACAACCATTTCATAGTCGGCGTGTATAGACCTATCCATTGGACACGTGCTAAATGCGGTGCTAAGCAGCTTGGCGTAATGGCTAGAGCCCGGGCCCGGGAGTCAGAAGGTCATGGGTTCTGATCCCGCCTCCGCCACTTGTCTGCTGCGTCACCGTGGGCGAGTCTCTTCACTTCTCTGGGCCTCAGTCACCTCATCTGTAAAACGGGGATTGAGACCGTGAGCCCCACGTGGGACAGGGACTGTGTCCAACCTGGTTAGCTAGTATCTACCCCAGTGCTTAGTACAGTGCCAGACACATAGTAAGCGCTTAACAAATACAGTAATTATAGGGAAGTACCATGGCGTAGCGGCAAATAGCACGGGCCTGGGAGTCAGAAGGTTATGGGTTCTAATTCCGGCTCTGCCCCATGTCAGCTGCGTGACCTCGGGGAAGTCATTTCACTTCTCTGGGTCTCAGTTCGCTCATCTGTAAAATGGGGACGGAGGCTGTGAGCCCCACGTGGGACAGAGACTGGGTCCAATCTGATTTGCTCGTATTCACCCAGCGCTTAGAACAGTGCCTGGCACACAGTAAGCGCTTAACAAATACCACTATTATTATTATTCTTATTATAGTGCTCTGTACACAGTAAGCGCTCAGTCAATCGAGTTGGTTAATGGGTTTCTACAGTGGCCTGTCCATTTTAGTCGTAACTCAGCCAGCCTTCTTCTTCCACAAGCACTCACAAGCGCTTGGTACAGTGCTCTGCACGCAGTAAGCACTCAATAAATACAATTGAATGAATAAATGAATGAATGAATGCACACCTAACATATCCATGCCCTTCCTTTGGCTCTTGTGACACGGGCCCCATTTGTAATAGGAACCAACCTAATTATCAGAGGTCATGGGTTCGAATCCCGTCTCCGCCACTTGCCAGCTGTGTGACCGCGGGCAAGTCACTTCACTTCTCTGGGCCTCAGTGACCTCGTCTGTAAACTGGGGATGCAGACTGTGAGCCTCACGTGGGACAACCTGATGACCCCGTATCTCCCCCAGCGCTTAGAACAGTGCTCTGCAGGGCGTAAGCGTTTAACAAATACCAACGTAATAATCTTGCATCTCCATCGGTGCTCAGCACATAGTGAGCCCTTAAGGAATGCCACAGTAATAGACCTTTCCTAGCCCGGAAGCCCTGAGGGGCAGACGCAAGTGATGGCTCATGAACAGATAATTAAGAGATGAACAGCTTTAACGGCGAAACAAAATGACCGCAGGGGTGAAAGAACTGAAGTGATTGTTGAGCTGGAGCCAGGTGGGGAGAATTTGGGAAGGCTCCCTGGTGGAAGGGGTTTTTAAGTAATGCATCAAAGGAGGAAAACATTAACTGGCAGGATTACTGGCACTTTAGCATTCAATTAATTAACTGACAGTATTACTGGCATTTTAGCAATCAGTTAATCAACTGCGGGGTCCATCCCCTTGATTCTCTTCATTGTGATTATGTCGTCTTGTTTTTGTCCATCCGTCTCCCCCGATGAGACCGTGAGCCCGTCGTTGGGCAGGGCTGGTCTCCATCTGTTGCCGAATTGTCCATTCCAAGCGCTTAGTACAGTGCTCTGCACATAATAAGCACTCAATAAATACTGTTGAAGGAATGAATCAATCTTATTTTCGATCACTTACTCAAAATCACTTTTTTTGATCACTTAATCAAAATCTTATTTTTGATCACTTTAATTTACTGAGTGTACTTACTTACTGTATGCAGAGCACTGTACTAAGCACTGGGGAGAGTACAGTGAAACCGAATTAGAAGGCACGTTCCCTGCTTATAAAGAGCTTACAGTCTGGGAAAGCGGCTCAGTGGAAGGAGCCCGGCCCCGGGAGTCAGAAGGTCACGGGTTCTAATTCCAACTCCCCCACGTGTCAGCTGCGTGATCTTGGGGAAGTCACTTCACTTCTCTAGGCCTCAGTGACCTCCTCTGTAAAATGGGGATGAAGACTGGGAGCCCCACACGGGACAAACGGATTCTCTGGTATCTACCCCAGTGCTTGGAACGGGGCTTGGCACATAGTAAATGCTTAAATACCGGCATCATTATTAACAAATGCCACTATTATGATTATTAATAATAATCCCGGCTCTGCCACCTGTCGGCTGTGTGACTGTGGGCAAGTCACTTAGCTAGTCTGGGCCTCAGTTGCCTCATCTGTGAAATGGGGATGAAGACTGTGAGCCCCACGACAGACAACCTGATCACCTTGGATCTCCCCCAGCGCTTAGAACAGTGCTTGGCACAGAGTAAGCGCTCTCCCCCGATTAGAGTGTAAGCCCATCAAAGGGCAGGGACTCCATCCGTTGCCGATTTGTCCATTCCAAGCGCTTAGCACGGTGCTCTGCACATAGTAAGCGCTCGATAAATACTATTGAATGAATGAATGAACAAATACCATCATGATTGTTATGATTATTAGAGGAGATAGATATAACGTTTAAAAAAAAATTTATAATCGAATGGGGGAGACAGAGAAACAAAAAATATTTACAGAAACCATAGTGGGCGCCCAGGGAAAGACAAGGATGCAACTGGAAGTGGGGTAACTGTACCAGGATGAATATTGATATAAGTTATTTGTAATATATCATTCTAAAATATGCTATGGGGTTGGAGTGGGGCAAATATCAAACGTTCCAAGGTCACGGATCGGAGTACACAGACATGCGGCGTGGCTCAGTGGAAAGAGCCCGGACTCGAGAGTCAGAGATAATGGGTTCGAATGCAGGCTCCGCCACCTGTCAGCTGTGTGACTGTGGACAAGTCACTTCACTTCTCCGGGCCTCAGTTACCTCATCTGCAAAATGGGGATGAAGCCCGTGAGCCCCACGTGGGACAACCCGACGACCCTGGCTCTACCCCAGCGCTTAGAACAGTGCTCTGCACGTAGCAAGCGCTTAACAAATACCAACATTATTATTATTCTTATCTGATGGACAATGACTCTCCCCCCTACAGCCTGATTGAAGACCCGTCTCCTCCAAGAAGCCTTCCCTGACTAAACCCCTCTTTCCTTCTCTCTCCCTCCCTTCTGGTCGCCCTGACTTGCTCCCTTTATTCTTGCCCCCTCTCAGCCCCGCAGCACTTATGTCCACGTCTGTCATGTATCTATATATATCTTAATTTCTGTCTCCCCACCTCTAGACTGGAAACTCACTGTGGGCAGGGAATGTGTCTGTCTATGATGGTATTTGTTAAGCGCTCACTATATGCTAAGCACTGTTCTAAGTGCTGGGGTAGATACGAGCTAATCGGGTTGAACACAGTCTCTGGGGGCTCAGCCCAACAGGGCAGCGTGGCTCAGTGGAAAGAGCCCGGGCTTGGGAGCCAGAGGTCATGGGTTCGAATTCCGCCTCTGCCACTCAGCCGGGTAACTGTGGGCAGGTCATTTCGCTTCTCTGGGCCTCGGTGACCTCATCTGTAAAATGGGGATGGAGACCGTGAGCCCCACGGGGGACAACCTGATCACCTCGTTATCCACCTCAGCGCTTAGAACGGTGCTCGGCACAGAGTAAGTGCTTAACAAATACCAACATTATTATCATTGCTACGTGCCAAGCCCCGGGCTAGATACGAGGTGATCGGATTGTCCCCCGTGGGGCTCACAGTCTTCACCCCCACTTTCCAGATGAGGTCACTGAGGCCCAGAGTGGTGAAGCGACTTGCCCAAAGTCACCCAGCTGACAAGTGGTGGAGCAGGATTAGAACCCACGACCTCTGACCCCCAAGCCCGGCCTCTTTCCGCTGCGCCACCCTGCTTCTCTGCTGTGTCCCAGGGTAGGCACTTTCGTTCCACCGTATTTATTCTGCGCTTACTATGCGCGGAGCACTGGACCAAGCTCTCGGAATGAATAATTGGGCAACATTCATTCATTCAATCAATCGCATTTATTGAGCGCTTACTAAGCACTGTACTAAGCGCTTGGAATAAACGATTCTGCAACAATCATAAAATGAAGAGAGCCATAAAAATCTACAAATATTCTTTCATTCAATAGTATTTATTGAGCGCCTACTCCGTGCGGAGCACTGGACTAAGCGCTTGGAATGGACAAATGGGTAACAGATAGAGACGGTCCCTGCCCAACGACGGTCACTTAAGGACTGCCACAGTGTATGCATGTATTTATTAATTTATACATTTATTTATTTATTTGATTTATTGACTTGATCTTCGGTCGGTCCCCGGGGCGATGTGGGCCCTGCGGGCCGAGGGCCCCGAGATGGCGCCTAAAGGCCGCGAACCGCCGCCGTCGACACTAGTTTGTCCCCGCGGCGGCCGCCGTAGTGCGTCCCCGCGGTTGCTAGGGGAACCGACCTCCGACTCCGGCGCGGGTGGGCGGAGCCCGGGCGGGCGGTGATTGGCTGGCGGGACGTGGGGGCGGGCGGTGATTGGCTGGCGGCCGTGAGGGCGGGAGGTTGACGAGTTCGGGGCGCGGGAGCGGGCGGTGATTGGCTGGAGGGCACGTGAGGGCGGGCGGTTGACTGGCCGGAGGCGTGGGGGCGGGCGGTGATCGTCTGGGGCCTGGGGCGGCGGGGGCCCAGCGGAGCGGGCGTTGATTGGCTGGAGGGCGCGGTCACGGGCGTGGATTGGCTGGGAGACGTGAAGGCTGGCGGCGATTGGCTGATCGCGTGGAGGCGGGCGGTGATCGGCCGCGGGGCGCGGAGGCGGGCGTTGATTGGCCGCGGGGCGCGGAGCAGGGCGCCGATTGGCTGTGGGGCGCGGAGGCGGGCGTTGGTTGGCTGATCGCGCGGGGGCGGGCGGTGATCGTCAGCGGGGCGCGGAGGCGGCCGCCGATTGGCCGCGGAGCCCGGAGGCGGGCGCCGATTGGCCGCGGGGCGCGGGGGCGGGCGTTTCCCGCTTCTTCCCGCCGGCGCGCGGGCGGTCGGGTGGGCGAGCGGCGGGGGCGTCATGGCGGACCAGCTCTACCTCGACAACATCGACGAGTTCGTCGTGGACCAGAACAAGATCGTGAGCGGCGCGGGCGGGGACGCGAGGGAGGGAGGGAGGGAGGAGGGAGGGAGGGAGGAGACCGCGGCCCAGCGGCCTCTGTGTCAGGCGCTTCCTGGGTGCAGAGCACTGGGCTAAGCGCTGGGGGAGAGATGCAAGGGAATCAGGTGGTCCCACGTGGGGCTCGCAGTCTTCAGCCCCATTTCACAGATGAGGCAACTGAGGCACGGAGGGGAGGAAAAAAATGATGCTATTTGTTAAGCGCTTCCTACGTGCAGAGCACTGGGCTAAGCGCTGGGGGAGAGATGCAAGGGAATCAGGTGGTCCCACGCGGGGCTCCCGGTCTCCATCCCCATTTGACAGATGCGGAAACTGAGGCACTGAGTTAGAATAATAATGTTGCTATTTGTTCAGCGCTTCCTAGGTGCAGAGCAATAATAATAATAATAATGTTGGTATTTGTTGAGCGCTCACTAGGTGCAGAGCACCGTTCTAAGCGCCGGGGTAGACACAGGGGAATCAGGTGGCCCCACGTGGGGCTCACGGTCTTCATCCCCATTTGACAGATGAGGGAACCGAGGCCCAGAGAAGTGAAGCGACTCGCCCACAGTCACACAGCCGACAAGCGGCAGAGCCGGGATTCGAACTCCTGAGCCCTGACTCCAAAGCCCGGGCTCTTTCCACTGCGCCACGCTGCTTCTCGTGCACCGTTCTAGAGCACCCGGTCTCCATCCCCATTTCACAGATGAGGGAAACCGAGGCACAGAGGGGAGAAAAACAACGATGGCATTTGTTCAGCGCTTACTACGTGCAGAGCACCGTTCTAAGCGCTGGGGGGGATACCGGGGAATCAGGTGGCCCCACGTGGGGCCCCCAGGCTTCATCCCCATTTGGCAGATGAGGGCAACCGAGGCACAGAGAATAATAATAATGTTGGTATTTGTTGTTCAGCGCTTACTCTGTGCAGAGCACCGTTCTGAGCGCCGGGGGAGACGCAGGGGAATCAGGTGGTCCCACGTGAGGCTCCCGGTCTTCATCCCCATTTGACAGATGAGGGAACCGAGGCGCGGAGGGGCGCGAAACAACGATGGCGTTTGCCAAGCGCCTACTACGTGCAGAGCACCGTGCCAAGCGCCGGGGCGGACCCCCGCGGGGCTCCCCGTCCCCATCCCCATTTGACAGAGGAGGTCGCCGAGGCACGGAGAAGAACGATGATGACGTTGGGGTTTAAGTGCTTGCGGCGTGCCAAGCGCCGGGGCAGTGATGAGGCTGGTATTGGTTAAGCGCTTCCCAGGTGCAGAACACCGCGCTGAGCGCTGGGGGAGAGACGGGGGAAATCAGGTTTAATAACAACAACAACGATGTTGGTATTTGTTAAAATGTTCCTTTTAATCGGTTAAAATCCCCATTTTGCAGATGAGGGAGCTGAGGCACAGAGGGGAGAAAAGCCACGATGGCACGGGCCGAGCGCTCACGGTGTGCGAAGCACCGTTCTGAGCACCGGGGGAGAGACGGGGGAACACCAGGGGGTCGGGTTGTCCCGCGCGGAGCTCCCGGTCTTCATCCCCATTTGACAGATGAGGGAGACTGAGGCCCCGAGAGGGATGTGCTAAGGAACGTTCACCGTGTGCCAGGCGCCGTTCTAAAGTGCTTACTGCGTGCGAAGCGCCGGGTGATCAGGTGGTCCCACGTGGGGCTCCCGGTCTTCCTCCCCGTTTGACGGTTGAGGTCGCCGAGGCACAGAGGGGTGAAGCGCTGACTGTGTGCCGAGCACCGTCCTAAGGTCGTCCCACGTGAGGCTCACGGCCTTCCCCCCCCCCGTGACAGATGGGGTCACCGGGGCCCGGAGAAGTGAGGTCGAGCGCTTACCGCGTTCGTTCCGTAGCGCTTACTGAGCGCTCGCTGTGCGCAGAGCACCGTTCCGAGCGCTGGGGGGGGGGGACGGGGTGATCAGGTCGTCCCACGTGAGGCTCCCGGGCTTCATCCCCGTTTTACGGACGAGGTCACCGAGGCCCGAGGCCGCACAGCTGACGGGCGGCGGATCCGGAATCGTCAACGGTAGCGACGATGATGCCGAGGGTATTGGTTGAGCGCCTGCTCTGTGCCGAGCGCCGTCCTGAGCGCGCACGGGCCCTGTTTTACGGAGGAGGGAACCGAGGCGCGGAGAAGCGAAGCGACGCGCTCGCCGCGTGCCGAGCACCGTTCTGAGCGGTGGCGGGGAGCCGGGGGGAGCGCAAGGCGGTCAGGGCGTCCCGCTTGGGGCTCACGGTCTCCGTCCCCATTTTACAGATGAGGTGACTGAGGCACAGAGACGCGAAGTGGCTTTTGGCCCAGGTCACCCGGCTGACCGGTGGCGGAGCCGGGATGGGAACCCAGCTCCTTCTGACTCCCAGGCCCGGGCTCTACCCACCGGCGCGCCGCTCCTCTGTGTGCAAAGCACTGTAGCGAGCGCTTGGGGAGAGTCCGCTACGGCGAACTGTCGCCTTCCCTGCCCATCGCCAGCTGGACGGCGAGCCCGCGGTCGGCCAGGGACCGCCTCCGTCCGTTGCTGAACCGTACCTTTCCAAGCGCTCGGTGCAGCGCTCTGCGCCCACGAACGCTCAGTAGGGAGCAGCGCGGCTCAGTGGAGAGAGCCCGGGCCTGGGAGTCAGAGGTCACGGGTTCGAATCCCGGCTCCGCCCCGCGTCGGCTGCGGGACCGTGGGCGAGTCGCTTCGCTTCTCCGGGCCTCAGTTCCCTCGTCCGGAAAACGGGGATGGGGACCGGGAGCCCCACGCGGGACGACCCGATGACCCCGGCTCTCCCCCAGCGCCGAGAGCGGTGCCCTGCACGTAGCGAGCGCTTCACGAATACCAACGTCATTGTCATGGTTATTATCGCTGTGCCCCTTGGGGAAGAGGGCGGCGTTCAGAGTTTGCGGGAGGGCCCCCTTTGGCTCGCGCCCACGAGGTTCGCAAACGACGCGATTTTGAAAATTGTCTTCCCCCACAGGTGACGTACAAGTGGCTGAGCTATACCTTAGGGGTGCACGTCAACCAGGCCAAGCAGTAAGTAATCCCCCCAACCCGCTATTTCCTTTACTCTTTAATAATAATCACAGTCATAGTCACGATGACGATGATGATGATTCTGGTGGTCCTCAAGCGCTCACCACGTGCACCGTTCCAAGCGTCGGGGTGGACAGACGACAGTCGGGTCGGACACGGTCCCCGTCCCGCCTGGGGCTGACCGCCCTCATCCCCGTTTTACAGAAGGGGGAACTGAGGCCCAGAGAACGAAGGGGCCCAGCCCGGGGCCACCCGGCAGACGGGCGGCGGAGCCGGGATCGACCGCTCGATGCCGGTATTTGTTAAGCGCTTCCGGCGTGCAGAGCGCCGGGGGAGATGCGGGGCGATCGGATTGTCCCCCGTGAGGCTCGCGGTCTTAATCCCCATTTTCCGGACGAGGGAACCGAGGCACCGGGTTCGGCGATTCGCCCAGAGGCGCGCGGATGACAGGAGGAGGAGGAGGAGCCGGGATTCGAACCCATGACCGCCTTACTCCCGGGGCCGGGCCGCTTCTCCGAAACGAGCTCCCGAATCCCTTTCTCCCTACGCCCTTTCTGGGCGCAGGGCGAAGGACGGCTTATCGGGATCGAGTGGCAGAGGACACCCGGCCGACGAAGGGGGCCGCCTCGGTTCCGTCTGAGACGGCGGAAGCCGACGAATATCTCGGACGCGTTCACCGCCTCGTTCCGAGCGGGTCCTCGAGTGCTCTGGGGGGAGGCGGGCCGTGGGGAGGAAGCGCGGGCCGGGGAGTCGGAAGACGGGGGTCCGAGTCCCGGCCCCGCCACTCGGCCGCCGCGTGGCCTCGGGCGGATCCCGGCGCTCCTCGGGGCCTCGGTTCCCTCTTCCGTAGAACGGGGACGAAGACGGGGAGCCCGAGGCGAGGCGGGGCGGGGGCCGCGTCCGACCCCGCCGAGCCCCTACGCTGACGTGGGACGGTTCGCGGGTGGGGAAACGGAGGCGCGGAGGCGCTAAGGAACTCGCCCGGAGTCGCAGGGCAGGCGGTCGGCGGGACCCGGGTCCGCGGACTCCCGGGCCCCCGCTCCTTCCGCTAGGCCGTACTGCCCCGTTTTCCCGAAGGTGATTGTTCAGCCGGTCCGGACTAAATAAATGATAGATAGAGGCCGTGATAAGCCCCTATTTTAAGCCCGATGTTTTAGCCCTCCGTCCCAGTCCTTCTCCTCGATCAGCTCTGACCCTTTTTTGTGGTGGTGGTTTTCACTCGATCGGTTTCTTTATTCCCCTTGAAAGACGCAGTGATCGGAACGGGAGTTTAGTCGCCGTCTGACCAGAGCAGACGACGGCGATAAGAGGTGACTTCTGAATTCTGGCCTGTCAGTGCATCCCGAAATGGGCACCTTTGAAAAAACGATAGCGTTGTAGCCATTCGTATTCACCTTCGTGCGTTCAGTCGTATTTATTGAGCGCTTACCGTGCGCAGGGCGCCGTCCCGAGCGCTCGGAACGGACGGTTCGGCAACAGAGAGGGACGAGCCCTGCCCGACCGCGGGCTCGCGGTCGGGACAGGCAGCAAAACAAGTAGTCAGGCATCAGTACCGTCAAGGGAAAGAGAAGCGTAGCTACGTATACACGTCGTTAATAAGATAAACGGAGTAATAATTAAAAAATACAAATACGCAAAGTGCCGTGGGGAAGAGCAGAGGGAGGGTGGACATCCCGGCACTTTTTTAAGTGTACCCAATCAACGGTATTTATTTTTTGAGCGCTTACTGTGTGTCAAGCACTCTGCGCTCAGCCTGGGAGAGAAGAATACAACGTTCCCTGCCCGTAAGGAGCTTATGGTTTAGAGGACTGGCGCCTGACGGATCATTTTCCGCTCTGCATTTTTAACATTTTTTCCGGGGGCGGGTGTCTCCAAATGCACTCTCTTGCATCTGTCCTTTCTGGATCTCGTCTCGCTCGGTCCCGCGTATTATTTAGCGAGGGCCGGGTCACTTGGAATTTGATCCGTCTCTTCCGGCGCGTTGACAGGCCTGCCCGGTGCGGTCATCTGGATCCCTTCACCGCAGTCACCGGCGAGGGGATCGAATGGATCCAGTCGCGGGCTCGGTCGCTTTCCGAGTCATTCGCGGCTAAATCGTATCGACCGAGCGCTTATCCCGGGCAGAGCGCTGTACCGAGCGCTTGGGAGCGTACGCCATAGCAACAGACGGACGTGTTCCCTGCCCTCAGTGAGTTTCCGGTCTAGAGTCGTTGCCAGCTGCACGTCCGCGCGCCAGAATTCTCCTGTTGAGGATTTCAGGTGGAGCACGCTTTAACCGCGGGCTTTGCCTTTTGCCAAAGGAAATGCAGTTTTGTGTGGCGGGATTTGCTTTTCATCAGAGCGCAGCCCCGGGAATCGGGAGGAGCCGGGTTCGAACGCCGGCCCCGCCGTTCGCCGCGCGACCTTGGGCGAGTCGCTTCGCTTCTCCGGCCCTCAGTTCCCTCTTCTCTCAAATGGGGATTAAGACCGTGAGGCTCACGGGGGACGGGGACTGTGTCCAACCTGAAGACTGCTGGTCGTATCCTCCCCAGGGCTTAGAACGGCGCTCGGCTCGTAGTGAGCGCTCCAGAATTTCCACGGACCGATTGGCACGTGATAAAATGGAGATTAAGACTCTGAGCCCCCTGTGGGACGTAGACGGCGCCCAACCCGCTCAGTGTGCATTTAGCCTAGCGCTTAGAGAAGCAGCGTGGCTCAGCGGAAGGAGCGAGGGCTTTGGGGTCAGAGGTCACGGGTTCGAATCCCGGCCCCGGCCGCTTGTCAGCTGTGTGACTTCGGGCAAGTCACCTCACTTCCCGCTGCCTCAGTTCCCTCCTCTGTAAAGTGGCGATGAAGACCGTGAGCCCCACGTGGGACGACCCGATTCCCCCGTGTCTCCCCCAGCGCTTAGAACGGTGCTCGGCACGCAGTAAGCGCTTAACAGATACCAACGTTACTCCGTATCTTCCCGCCCGACCCCTTTCTTCTCCCTGACTTTTCGTTCATTCAGTTGTATTTATCGCGTGCTTAATTGCGTGCAGAGGACGCGTACCTGGTAAATAATAATCACCGTGGTATTCCTTAAGCGCTCGCTACGTGCCGGGCACTGTATCCCGGATCTGCCACTCGGCAGCTGGGTGACTGTGGGCAAGTCACTTCACTTCTCTGGGCCTCGGTGACCTCGTCTGTCAGATGGGGATTAAGACCGTGAGCCCCCGACCTGATTCCCTGTGTCCACCCCCAGCCGCTTAGAACGGTGCCTCGGCACGCAGTAAGGCGCTTAACAGATACCGACATCATTATTATTGCGACCTGAGCCACGGGGTGGATACGACCGAATGGGGTTGGACACGGGTCCCCGTCCACGTGGGGCTCCCGGTCTCGGTGCAGGAATGAACAGTTGGATTTCCCGGCCCGCAACCAGCTTCCAATCCAGCCCCGGGGGGAGACGATCAGTACGGATAAAGAAGACGACAGACGCGAACCCAAGTGCCGTGGGCCGGGGGCGGGGAAGAACAAAGGGAGCAAGTCAGGGCGACGCAGGAGGGAGCGCTTATTACACAGTACAGCGCCCCGCACGCAGCGGGCGCTCAGTAAATACGATCGACCGACTGACCGCAGTCTTCATTCAATAGTATTTATTGGGCGCTCACTCTGTGCAGAGCAGCGGACCAAGCGCTCGGAGCGGACAGATCGGTAACAGCTAGAGACGGTCCCCGCCCTCGGACGGGGCTCGCGGTCGATCGGGGGAGACGGACGGACGAGGACGGTGGCGATAGATAGAAATCGAGGGAGGAGCGTCTCAGTGAACAAATGGCAAACAGAATAGAGTTAGGGTTGGGGCGGGCAGACGTCAAGCTGACGACGGGGAGCCCGACCCGGGTTACGTTTTATTTAGGTGGCTGGAACTGGATCGAGGATTCCTCCGTGTCTGTAAGGTAGCGATAGTCAGGTGTTGGCCGCGGGTAGTGGCCTTCTCTGCCCCCGTTTTAAGACGAGCGTCCCGGGACTCGATTCCGGGTTCGGATCCCTCGAAGAGGATAACCCGCGGCTTCTGTGTTAACGGAGCTCCACCTCTTATCTGCTGTATGGACCGGGGGGCGAGTCATTTCCGTTCGTCTGCCCGTCTCCCCCGATTAACTGTGAGCCGTCGGGAGGCAGGGACTCTATCTGTTACCGATTTAATAGTGTTGGTATTTGTTAAGGCGCTTACTCTGTGCAGAGCACCGTTCTAAGCGCTGGGCTAGACACAGGGAATCCGGTTGTCCCACGTGGGGCTCACGGTCTTAATCCCCATTTTAGCAGACGAGGGAGCCGAGGCGCAGAGAAGTGAAGTGACTTGCCCACGGTCACGCAGCTGCCAAAGTGGCGGAGCCGGGATTCGAACCGAACGGGCCTGTGACTTCGCGAGGCCCAGGCTCTTTCTGCTTCTCCTTGTCCGTTCCAAGCGCTTAGTACAGTGCACTGCACATAGTGAGTGCTCAGTAAATACTGTCGGATGAAGGAATGAATTTCTCTGGCCCTCAGTTCCCGCACCTGTCAAATGGGGATCAAGACCGCGAGCCCCGTTTGGGCCGTGGACTGCGTCCTGCTCGATCAGCCCGTATATGATGATAAATTATGGTATTTGTTAAGCGCTGACTATGTGCAGCAGCACCGTTCTAAACGCCGGGGTGGGATACGGGATAATCAGGTTGCCACCCACGTGGGGCTCCCATTCTTTTAATCCCCGTTTTTTGCAGACGAGGGAACCGAGGCACAGAGAAGTGAAGTGACTTGCCCCGGGTCACGCAACGGACAAGTGGCGGAGGCAGGCATCAGAACCACGACCTCTGACTCCCAAGCCCGGCCACGCTGTATCCGCCTCGGCGCTTAGTACGGAGCCCGGCACGTAGAAGCGAGTAAAAAATACCGGGACGAAATGGTCCAGTGCCTTAATAAATTCCCGTTTGGGTGATCGGCCATCCTTCACCCAGTAGCTTCCTACTCTGTTTATGTCGAGGTCGTTCTCTTTCCTACTGTAGTTTGTTCCTGTCGAAATCTCCAGTCACCGGTGGCACTCACTCATGTCAGATGTGGAGAAGCAGCGTGGCTCGGTGGAAGGAGCCCCGGCTGGGGAGTCGGAGGTCATGGGTTCGAATGCCGGCTCCGCCACCTGTCAGCTGTGTGACCGTGGGCGAGTCACTTCACTTCTCTGGGCCTCAGTCACCTCAACTGTAAAAAGGGGGTGAAGACTGTGAGCCTCACGTGGGACAACCTGATGCCCCTGTCTCTCCCCCAGCGCTCAGAACGGTGCTCTGCGCATAGTAAGCGCTTAGCAAATACCAACATCATTATTATTATTGTTATGTTCATTATAATCTCTGGGAAGACGGATGTGAAAAGGTGTTAAGCGTTTTTGCCTTTTCTCCGTCCACCCTGATCGCACCTGCCCATCAACGGAGCGCTCTTTTCTCTGATCCCGCTCCTTGGTCCGGCGTAATTGAGATTTTTCTGGTTATCTTTTATGGCTCGTGCTTGTCCTATCTCTTGCTTCTGTAATTTTGACCCCACACGATCGTACCGTTTCTTTTGCACGCCCATTTCTGTCATAGCGCGTGTTCTCTAATACACAGTGTGAATATTGTGCGATTTAGAAATCTGGATTTAGCGCTCCACGGTACTGAAGAAACTCTCTTCATGCATGCATTCATCCCTCTGATATCAGAACAGTTCAGTACTAGGGTCCGGCGCTTAGAACGGTGCTCGACACAGAGTAAATGTTCAACGAAAACCGTTGTCGTCATTATTATTATTATTATTATTATTATTATTAGCTTTCCGTAATGGAAGATTTCACAAGCCCCGACCTTTGTGTTGTAGGAGAATCGGGGGCGCCCTTCTCTAGAAGTCCGACTTCATTTCCGTGACTTTTTTGCCTTCTCGGTTGCCCCTCGGGTCTCTGTAGGATTTTGTGGATTTTACATAGTGGTGTTTTTGAGTTTTCAGGCTGTGATTTATTCAGGAGCTTACAGAACAGCGATTTTGGAAGAAGTCACTTCTGTTGAACTCCTTTGTTTCTTAATAGCTTGCCTTCCAATGGGTCTTTCTTACCGCTCAGTAGCCTAAGCCGGTGAATATTGATTTTCCCCAAGGTGATTTTCTTTATTTCTCCTCCTCTTCTTCCTGAGCATCTTGACAACGTCCTGATTCATTCTGTAATCGTCTCCATCGTAGTTTTTGCTCCCTCTGAGATCCTCCATTCATCCGTTCCCATTAGTAGAAACCCCCAGTAGCCTGAGTGAAGAAGGACGTTAGCCACCGTTCCGTCCTTTTCCGTTGGCCCGGGAGACGGGGTCCGAATGGCTTTTCCAGCAGATGTCTTCTGTCGTTTTCTAAGAGAAACAGCTTGGCCGAACGCAAAGAGCACGGGTCTAGACGTCAGGGGATCTGGGTTCTAACCCTGGCCCTGCCGGATGCTTGCCGTGTGGCCTCGGTTACCTCATCCGGAAAATGGGGATCGAGGCCGAGCCTCCCGTGGGACGGGGACCGGGTTTGCCGTCTCTGTCTCGGCGCTTAGTAAACGCTTATCAGATACCGTAATTATCCTGTGCCTCAGCTGTCCTCTTCTCCCCCCTTAGACCGTGAGCCCCGTGTGGGACAGGGACTGTATCCGACTTGATTCGCTGTAGACACCCCAGCGCTTAAAACAGTGTTCGGCACACAGCAAGTGCTTAACAGATACAAATACCGTCGAAAAATACTTCATTTCTCATCATTATGAGCTCCCGGCTCCCACCGGACGGTTCCTGATGACAGCTGACCGGAGGAGGTTTTGTTTCTGTTTGATTTTCGTGGCATCTGTTAAGTGCTTCCTACGGGTCAGTCGTCGTTCTGAGCTCTGGAGTGGGTACAGCTTACTGAGGGCAGACACAGTCCCTGCCTCACAATTTGAGTAGGCGGGAGAACAGGTAGCCCCGTTTTACAGCTGAGGCGGAGCAGGGAAGTGACTTGTCATTCATTCACTAGTATTTCATTCAGTAGTATTTATTGAGCGCTTACCACGTGCAGAGCACGGTACTGAGCGCTTGGAGTGAACAAGTCCAGGGTCACACAGCGTGCAGTTGGCGGAGGCGGGATTAGAATCCAGATCCTTCTGACCCCCGGGCTCGCCGTCCTCTAGGCCACACTGATTCTTGGTCACGGAAGAACCGCTTCACCCCCCCGAATCCTTTCTCTTCCCCCGCGTCCCCCCCGCCCCCCCCCACTTCGGACCTGTCATCCCCTCCTTGCTCACCTTCACCCCCGGGACCTTCTTTCCCAAGTCAGCCGGGCCTCCCCCTCCTGCCCCGTGGCGATAACGACCGTCATCATAGTAATCATTGTGATCTAATCGTTCGTTCGTTCGTTCAGTAGTATTTATTGAGCGCTCACTATGTGCAGAGCCCCGTACTGAGCGCTGGGAATGGACAGATCGGTAAGCGATAGAGACAGTCCCCGCCCACCGACGGGCTCACGGTCTAATCGGGGGAGACGGACAGACGGGAACAGTAGCAGTATTGAAACAAGGGGACGAACGGCTCATTAGAACAGTAGCAAATGAATAGAATCAGGAGCAAATAAATAAAATCAGGAATAATAGTAATGTCGGTATCTGTTAAGCGCCTACCGTGTGCGGACCACTCTTCTAAGCACCGGGGGTAGATACGGGGGAATCCGGTTGTCCCACGTGAGGCTCGCGGTCTTAATCCCCATTTCACAGATGAGGGCACTGAGGCCCAGAGAAGCGAAGTGACTTGTCCACAGTCGCACGGCTGACAGGCGGCGGAGCCGGGAGTCGAACCCATGACCTCTGACTCCCAGGCCCGGGCTTCTTCCACTGAGCCACGCTGCAGCCCTTGCTCCGTGCCGGGCGCCGTACCGAGCACCGGGCTGGATACAAGCGGATGAGATCGGACGGAGGCTCGCGGTCTCGATCCCCATTCTACAGATGAGGTGCCGGAGGCCCAGAGGAGTGAGGTGACTTGCCCGGGGTCGCCCGGCGGACGAGCGGCGGAGCCGGGATTCGGCTTCCGACTCCGACTCCCCGACCTGCGCTCTATCCGCTAGGCCGCCCTGCTTCTTGGGGGGGGGGGGGGGGCGGGCTCTGTTCCCCCTTCCCCCCAGCTGCTGCCCGGATCTTCAGAACCTGGTTCTTTCATTCATTCGGTCGTATTTACTGAGCGCTTACCGTGTGCAGAGCGCTGTACCGAGCGCTCGGAAAGTACGGTCCGGCGACAGGTGGAGACAATCCAATCCCTACCCGACGACGGGCTCACCGTCTAGAAGAGGGAGACGGACAGCGAGACGAAGCAAGGAAACAGGCATCGGTAGCGTCAATATAAATAGATGGCATTATACGTATGAGCACATCGTTAATAAAATGAGTAGAATAATAAAGGTGTACCTGCGTCTTAGCGGGGTATTGCGTATGTAGTATGCACTGGCTGCGGCTAGAGAAGCAGCGCGGCTCAGTGGAAAGAGCCCGGGCCTCTGAGTCCGAGGTCATGGGTCCGAATCCCGGCCCTGCCGCTCGTCAGCTGCGGGACCGTGGGCGAGGCACGTCACTTCTCGGGGCCTCAGTTCCCTCGTCTGGAAAATGGGGATTAACCGTGAGCCTCACGGGGGACGACCTGATGGCCCTGCATCTCCCCCAGCGCTTAGAACGGCGCTCGGCACCTAGTGAGCGCTTAAATGCCACCGTCGTCGTCATCATCGGGAATCAGAGGACGTGGGTTCCGACCCCGGCTCCGCCACTTGTCTGCCGTGTGACTTTGGGTAGGTCGCTTGACTTCCCTGGGCCTCAGTCCCCGCGTCTGTAAAATGGGGCTTAAAAAACGTGAGCCCCACGCCGGATAGTCTGATGACCCCGTATCTCCCCCAGCGCTCAGAACAGTGCTCGGGACGCAGTAAACGCTTAACGGATACCAACTGTTACAATATAACGATAGGCGGGCGCGTTCCCCGCCCGCAGCGGACTTACGGTTTAGAGGGAGGAGATCGACGTCGATATAAATGAATACGTGACAGGTAATGGAATAAGCGGTGTGGGACGAGTAACGGGAGCAAGTCAGGGCGAAGCAGAAGGGGGTGGGGGAAGAGGAAAGGTGGACTGGGTCAGGGAAGGCCCCTCGGAGGAGGTGGGCCCGAAATGAGGCTTCGGAAACGGGAGGAGGGGAACCGTCCGGGGGATTTGAGGAGGGAGGGCGTTCCGGGCCGGAGGCGGGCCGGGGGTCGGCGGCGGGACGGGTGAGATGGATTCAGAGAGGGAACCCGGCGCGAGCCGAGTTGGAGTGGGAGGGTAGCGAGGTGAAGGAGGAGGGGCGGCGAGGCGATGGACGTGGGGAGGGGTCTCCGGCGGACGCGGACGCGGACGGGCGACCGCCGGAGGGTCTCGAGCGGGGAGGCCGGGGCCGAGCGTTCGGCCGAAAAATCGTCCGGGCCGCGGAGTGGAGCGCGGGCTGAATCGGACGGAGTCGGCAGGCTGCCCTCGCCTTTCGCGGCCCCGGCGACCCGAGTGCCCTTTTTTAAGCGGGGCCTGGGGTTGAGCCACACTTCCCTATTTTCCACTGCCTCTGTCCGGGTGGGCCAATAATAACAATAATAACAACGTCGGCGCCCGTTGAGCGCTTCCTACGTGCCGAGCACCGTTCGAAGCGCTGGGGGAGACTCGGTAATCGGGTCGTCCCACGTGAGGCTCACGGTCAGTCCCCATTTTACAGATGAGGGCATCGAGGCCCAGTGAAGTGACTCGCCCACAGTCACCCAGCTGACGAGCGGCAGAGCCGGGATTTGAACCCGGGACCCCTCGCTCCAAAGCCCGGGGTCCCCGCGCCGAGCCGCGGACTAGGGTGGATTTGGGTGACCGAGAGTGTGCTGGCGGCGGGTGGGTGAGCCGAAGGCAGGGTGGGGCAAGAGGGTGACGGCTAAAGGCTTAGTGGCTACAGCCCGGGCCTGGGAGTCGGAAGGTCGTGGGTTCGAACGCCGGCCCCGCTACCCGTCTGCCGTGCGGCCCTCTGCGAGTCACTTCGCTTCCCTGGGCCTCCGTCGCCTCATCCGTAAAACGGGGACGAACACCGGGAGCCCCGCAGGGGTCGGGGACCGTCCGACCCGACGCGCTTGGATCCACCCCGGCGCTCAGTACGGCGCCTGGCACGTAGCGAGCACTTAACGAATACTACCGTTCCTCTTGTCGTCATAATTATTAACAACAGAATTTAACCGAGGGCACCCGTACGGGTCGGAGGGTGTCTGGCGTAGACTCCAGTGTGGGTGATGGGAATGCTTTTTAATGTCTGTTTTTTAAAATGGCGTTTATTAAGCGCTTCCTACGTGCCGCGCACGGTACCGGGCACCGGGGTGGTCACAAGCAGGTCGGGTTGGACGCAGTCCCCGTCCCACGTGGGGCTCACGGTGTTCGTCGCCATTTGACAGATGAGGGAACTGGGGCACAGGGTGAAGTGACTCGCCCAAGGTCACACACAGAAGAAAAGTGGCAGGGCCGGGATTAGAACCCAGATCCTTCTGACTCCCAGGCCACGCGGCTTCTTGGTCTGCGGGACTCTGCCTCCGGCCTCTTCCCTCTTCGCTGTATTCATTCATTCATTCAAGTGACCTGCCTAGGAGGTCCACGGCGGTGGTGGGGTCGGGGGTCAGAAGGTCACGGGTTCGGATCCCGCCTCTGCCCCCCGTCAGCTGTGGGCGGCCGTGGGCGGCGTCACTTCACTTCTCGGTGCCTCAGTGACCTCATCTGTAAAACGGGGGTTGACCGCGGGCCTCACGTGGGACGACCCGATTGCCCCGTACCCACCCCGCGCTTAGAACGGTGCTCCGCACGTAGGTAAGCGCTTAACGGACGCCAACGTGTTGTTATTTACCTTCCGACTCCCCGGCCCGTCGGATCCGTCCACTGGGCCGCGCTCCCTCTCTGATCTCGTCTCGGTCTCCCCGTTCGGAACAGGATGCTGTACGATTACGTCGAAAGGAGGCGGAAGGAGAATTCCGGAGCCCGGCTGCACGTCACGTATTTGGTGTCCGGCAATCTCGTTGAGAACGGAAGCGCCGTAAGTCTTCGTCTCCGCCACCTGGCAGGGGTCGAGGTCGGGTCCCTGGGGGGCCGGGGGCGGGAAACCCATTCAGATCCCCCGTTTCGGGAGATGCCGCCGAACTGATTCCGGACCGTCACCGCGGCGGACCGGCGAGAGTTTGCGGGAGGTAGGAAACCCCCCCCCCCCGGGTCGGCTACCGGAACGGTGGCGGGTGGGGGTGGGGCCTTCCGGGAGAGGTAATGATGATAATTATATCAACGTCGGTATCTGTCGAGCGCTCACTACGTGCCGAGCGTTTTTCGCAGCGCTGGGGTGGATGCGGGGGAGTCGGGCCGTCCCACGTGAGGCTCGCGGTCTTCATCCCCATTCTGCAGGGGAGGTCACCGAGGCACGGAGAACTGAAGTGACTTGCCCAAGGTCACACGGCAGACGGGCGGCAGAGCCGGGATTGGAACCCAGGTCCTCCTGCCTCCCGGGCCCGTGGTTTAGCCACTTAGGAGTCGCAAGTTTGGATTTGTTCCAGCCAAGAGGGCTGTTTCTTCACAACACCGTAGGAATCGGGTTAGTCGGGATCGGGTTAAACCGCCCCCGCTGTGTGACCTCGGACAGGTTACCTCGCTTCCCCGCGCCTCTGCCTCCTCAGCGTAGCCACTCCCCATTTTCCCTCTTATGTGACTGGGAACCCCACGTGGGACAGGGACTGTGTCCCCTACTTGACGGGTATGTGGCCCAGCGCGTTTATTAATAATAATAACGGTACTTGTTGAGCGCCGACTGTGTGCCGGACACCAAGCGCTTTAACAGATGCCTAAAAACAGAGAAAAGGAAGACGGTGACGGAGTCTTTTTCCCCACGAGGACCTTTGGAAGAAGCCTTCGTTCTGCCAAATTCACCTGCCTAATTTTCGGTGACCCCACACCTCTCTCCGACGGCAAGTTTTGGTTTCTGGCTGCCTGTCGTGTGACAATCTGCCAGGGCAGGTCAGCGTCACCTCTTGGCCAGAAGCAAGGTGAATCTCTGTCGTAGAGTTGTCTTCGTGGGCGTCTTTGGACAGAACGCATCACCCAAGAAAAGTCCTACCGTATTTAAGCACACGCTAAAAAACGACGTTGCCCGCCCGCGGTTAAAATACGTTGGCGTCCGTAGTCGGTTCCGGAGACAGCGAGGCCAGTTTCTCTGACCTGGCCGGTTTCGAAGTTACAGAACGAAGGTGACGTTTTGTCGTACTGTCGTTTTTATATATAGCTTTCTGCTAAAGGGACCGTGAACTCGGCGGGCGGGGAATGGCCGCCGTCCGTCGTACTGCACTTTCCCAGGCGCTCGGTGCAGTGCTCTGCACACGGTAAGCGCTCGGTAAATACCGTCGAATGAATGACCGAATGAAGGTGACCGTGTATGCATAGGTAGATATAGGGGCGCAGGTAGATCTGTCGATATGCGGATAGATCCGTATCTATGTACGGAGATTGCGATAGATATATCTTTATCTCTCTCTATATGCAGATATATCTATAGCTATCTACATGTAGATATCTCTATCTATCTCTATCTCCTTCTGTCTAGATCTGGATATTTCTCTCTATAGCTAGATGTTTCTGTCTATCTCTGTATTTCTATCTATATCTAGATATCTCTATCTACCCTTCTATCTCTGCATCTCTGTCTCTACATTTATATCTATATCTAGATAGCTCTCTCTCTCTCTCTACGTATCTCTATATGTTTATATCCATATCTGGATAGCTCTGTCTGTATATAGGAGAAGCAGCCTGGCTCAGTGGAAAGAGCCCGGGCTTGGGAGTCTAGAGGACATGAGTTCTGATTCCCGGCTCTGCCACTTCTCTGCTGTGTGACCGCGGCAAGTCACTGCTCAGTGGAAAAGAGGCCGGGCTGGGAGTCAGGGGTCATGGGTTCGAATGCCGGCCCTGCGCCTGTCAGCTGGGTGACCGCGGGCGAGTCACTTCACTTCTCGGGCCTCAGTTCCCTCATCTGGAAAATGGGGACGAAGACCCTGAAGCCCCACGGTGGGACGACCCGATCGCCCTGCGCCGAGAACAGGCCCGCACGTAGTAAAGCGCTTGCCGGACGCCGACGTTATTATTGTTCATCCCGCGGCTCCGCACCTGTCCGCCGTTGACCCGGGGCAGGCCACTTCGCTTCTCTGGGCCTCGGTGACCTCCTCTGTGGAATGAGATTAGACCGCGAGCCCCGGGGGACAACCTGCTGACCCCGTATCGGCCCCGGCGCTCGAGCGGCGCTCGACGCATAGTAAGCGTTTAACAAGCGCCACCGTTATCATCGTGTACGCAGATGTGTTTTGTGGGTGTCCAAGCTTGTCCTAACGCGCCCGGCCCCCGACGGTTTCCTTAAGACCGCCGTCGGGCGGGGGGTGGTCTCAGTCCGTTGCCGAACTGGCCGTCCCAAGCGCTTAGTACAGTGCTGTGCCCCCAGCGCTCAATAAATACGGTCGGTGAACGACATGATGAAAATAAATCGCTATTTCTTTACAGTGCCACAAGGTCGCGGTAGTTAGAGAAGAGAAACTGGAGGGTAGTATCTCCGTCTCGGCAGGTTGCCTTTTTCCTCTTAAGCACTGAAACGTGGCTGCCTCCAGCGGTAAGACCCCGAGGCTCCCCAACTGGGGCAGATTCCTTTCAACGAGCCCCGCCCGGACCTTTTCAGACCCCGACCCCGCCGCGGGCGCGGATTTACAGCCGTGTGACCGGACGGGGGGCCGGACGGCCCGATTACGTGGCATCTGCCCCCCCCCCCCCCCCGGCTACCGTTGGCCCCCGACCCCGTTTGGACCAAGCGGGGGAAGACGGCTGCCTTCTGACCCGGGGCTGGGTTGAAAGGATAGCGCATCCGGGGAGGAAGGGTCAAGACCGTGTGTTCTCTGGGTTGAGGAACTATCGGTCGATCAGAGGTATCCGATCGAGGGCTTACGGCGTACGGGACGGCCCGTACTAAGTCCGTCCCGGTGATGGCGACGACGACGGCGACGGCGACGACGACGACGACGGTATCCGTGAAGCGCTTACTGTGTGCCGAGCGCCGTTCTAAGCGCCGGGGGGAGATACGGGGGCGCTCAGGTTGTCCCACGTGGGGCTCACAGTCTTCACCCCCATTTTCATTCATTCAGTAGTATTTATTGAGCGCTTACTGTGTGCAGAGCACTGGACCAAGCGCTCGGAACGGACGGGTCGGTAACGGGTGGAGACGGTCCCCGCCCTCGGACGGGCTCACGGTCCGATCGGGGGAGACGGACGGACGAGGACGGTGGCGATAAACGGAATCGGGGGGATGAACGTCCCATTAGAGCAGTGGCAGATGAATGGAATCGAGGTGATGTACGTCTCGTCAACAAGATAAATAGGGGGATGAAGATATATACAGTCGAGCGGACGAATACGGTGCTGAGGGGAGGGGAAGGGAGAGGCGGAGGAGCGGAGGGAAAGGGGGCGTTTTCCAGATGAGGTTGCTGATGCCCAGGGTAGTGAAGTGACCTGCCCAAAGTCACCCAGCTGACGAGCGGCGGAGGCGGAACCCGAACCCGCGACCTCCGACTCCCCAAGCCCGGGCCCTTTCCACCGAGCCACGCTGCTTCCCTACAACAGAGTCAGTTGGCGGACACGATCTCCTCCCTCCAGGAGCTCGCTTATCTCTCCCGTTCGACCCACGCGTTGACTTACGTTGAATTATCTCGTTATTTCCCGTCACCGTCGACAGCAGCCGCGCCTAGTGGAGCGTTCTGCTGCAGTGCCGAACGCGTGGCCCGGGCCCTCGGGCCCGTACCCTTCAGTCGGTCGATCGGTGGTATGTATCGAGCGTGTATCACGTGCAGGGCACCGTACCGAGCGCTTGGGAGAGGACAAGGTGACGGGATAAGCCCAGCCTTCCCAACGGGGCTAAAATCCGCTCTCTCCACCGCCACCGCTTTCTCTCCCCGCCTCCTGCCTCTCCCCACTCCGGTCCGTACGTCACTCTGCCGCCCGGGCCCCGCGTTTCCCCACTCCCCGAGACCCTCCGGGGGTGGCCCGTCCACCTCCGCGTCAAACGGAGACTGCTCGCCGCTGGCTTTAAAGCCGTCCGGCCCCTCGCCCCCTCCCGCCTCCCCTCGCCACTCTCCTACTCCAGCCCGGCCCGCGCGCTCCGCCCCTCTGGTGCCCACCTTCTCACTCCGCCTCCCTCCCGTCTCCCTCGCCTCTGACTTCTCTCCCGCGTCCCGCCTCCGGCCCGGAACGCCCTCCCTCCTCCTATCCCACAGACGATTACCCTCCCCGCCTTCGAAGCCTCCAGGAGGCCCTCCCGGACTAGACCCTCCTTTCCCCTTCTCCCCCTCCCGTCCATATCGCCCCGATCTCCCTCTCTTCACCCCTCCCTCAGCCCCCCAGATCCATTATTTATTTATAATCGTCCCCGTCCCCGTCCCCCCCGTCCCCCCCGCCCCTCGAATGCAGACCCCCGGGCCGGGAGCACGTCTACCGACTCCGTTCTCTCGTGCCCTCCCGAGCGTGAGTACGGAGCTCCGCACGCAGCAAGCGCTCAATAGACGCAACCGGTTGGTCGACTGCCCCGGGGAGACGGGCGTTAAGATACGTTCCGGATCGGGGAACGAAAGGTAGAGTGGAAAATGAGAGGGGCGGCGGGGCCTAAGGTTTGGGAGTCACGGGACAGAGCTGTAATCGCGGCTCTGCCTCTTGCCTGCCCGTGTGACTTGGGGCCAGTCACTTGAGTTTTCTGGGCCTCAGTTTCCTCAGCTGTAAAATGAGGATTCCGTACCTGTCTTCCCACCTTCGATCACGAGTCCCGCGCGGGGACGGGGACCGTGTCCCACCCGATTGACTCGCAACTGCCTCGGCGCTTGGATCGGTGCTCGGCTCAGGTGCGATCGTAATGGTGCTTTTTTTAAAAATTGGCCTTTCCGCAAAGGCCGTTGGTCAAGTGACTGAAAATTCAGGGACACCTTTTCATTCCCTAGAATAGACGAGGGTGTTCTCGTCCGTGTTTCTCGAGAAAGCGTGCCGGCCGGGTTGCGCTTCGGCTTTAAAAACACCTGCCGCTGCTGGCGATGTTTCCCGTGGCGCGGTTCCAGTCAGTCAGTCGATCGTGGTGTTTACCGAGCACTTAGGTGCGGAGCCCTGTGCTGAACGCTTGGGAGGGTAGAGTCCGACGAGGTTGGTGGTCGTGCCCCCTGCCCACAACGGGACGGGAAGACGGACATTAGTATAAGTAAGTAAATCGAGCGTATGTATACGTCAGCGCTGTGGAGTTGGGGATGGGGTGAACGTCAGATGTTCAGAAGTCACGGATCTAAGTGACGTCGTTATTTCCCATCACTGTCAACGGCAACTGCCCTTCCTGGAGTTTTCTGGGGTGATAAACGCCTCGCCTGGGCACTTGGGCCTGTACCCTTTAATCGGTCGTATTTAGCGAGCGTGTGTTACGTGCAGAGCACTGCGCTGAGCGCTTGGGAGAATATAATGCAACAGAATAATAATAATAATGTTGGTATTCGTGAAGCGCTTACTATGCGCAGAGCACCGTTCTAAGCGCCGGGGCGGACACAGGGGAATCGGGTCGTCCCCCGTGGGGCTCACGGTCTTCATCCCCATTTTACAGATGAGGGAACCGAGGCGCAGAGAAGTGAAGTGACTCGCCCGCAGTCACGCAGCCGACAGGCGGCAGAGCTGGGATTCGAACGCACGAGCCCCGACTCCAAAGCCCGTGCTCTTTCCACCGCGCCACGCTGCTCCTCAAGCCCTTGACCCTCACCCGACCCCCAGCCCCACAGCGGTTATGTACCTGATCCCTTCTACTCCGAGAAGCGGCGTGGCTTAGTGGAATTGATTATAATACTATTACCGTATGATATATACGATGATATATAATCGTAGCAGTAATAACGATGGTACTCAAGGGCTTAGCACAGTGCTGTGCACCCAGTGAGTGCTCAGTAAATACAACTGAACGAAAGAGCATTGGCTTGAAAGTCAGGGTGTGGGTTCCGCTCCCGGCGCCGCCACGTGTCGGCCGTGTGACTTTGGGCAAGTCACTTCACTTCTCTGCGCCTCGGTTCCCTCATCTGTAAAACGGGGATGAAGACCGTGAGCCCCACGGGGGACAACCTGCTCACCTCGCGTCTACCCCAGCGCTTAGAGCGGTGCCGGGCACCCGGGAAGCGCTTAACAAATCCCATCGTTATTATTATTTCCCCCGTCGGTAATTGAGTTCCACGTCTGCCTCCTAGTCGGTCAGTGAACGGTATTAACTGAGCACTCCCTGGCTGCGGAGCACTGTACCGAGCGCTTGGGAGAGAACAGTTCAACGACAGACAGACACGTTCCCTGCCCGCGACGAGCTGACAGCCTAGAGGGGAAGACCGACATCAGGCATTAGAGAAGCAGCGTGGGCCCAGTGGGAAGGGCGGGGGCCTGGGAGTCGGAAGATCGTGGCTTCTAATCCCGGCTCCGCCGCCCGTCTGCTGCGTGGCCTTGGGCAAGTCGCCTCCCCTCGGTGCCTCGGCTCCCCCCTCCGTGAACGGGGGACCGGGACCGTGGGCCCCACGTGGGCCGGGGACCGCGTCCCACCCGATCTGCCTGTATCTGCCCCAGAGCGTAGAACGGCGCCCGGCCCACAGCGAATATCTGGGGAGGCGGCGCGGCTCAGTGGAAGGAGCCCGGGCCTGGGAGTCGGAGGTCACGGGTTCGAATGCCGGCTCCGCCCCGCGTCAGGTGTGTGACCGTGGGCAAGTCCCTTCACCTCTCTGGGCCTCGGTTCCCTCATCTGGAAAACGGGGATTACGGCTGTGAGCCTCAAGTGGGACAACCCGGTTACCCGTTATCTCCCCCCCCGGCGCTCAGTGCTCTGCACATAGTAAGCGCTTGATAAATGCCAGCGTCATTATTATTTAGCAGATGCCGTTGTTATTATTATTATAAACGTAGTCTAGGCTAGACCGTAAGCTCCTTGGGGGCAGGGAACGTGTCTGTCAGCTCTGTTCCTCTGTACTCTCCGAGCGCTTAGCGGGGCTCTGCGCACGGTAAACGCTCGATAAACACCAGCCGATTGATCGACGGCAGCTCGTCTCCCTAGAGGAACAGTCGTACGCGGCCCCTCGCCGGTAGCTGAAGCGGGATGGGCTGGGTGGAACGGATTTTAACACTTGGAGCCGACGGTCGGGCTGGCTGCCCATCTCCCTGCTCGTTCTCAGAATTAGACGGGTCCCTCCGCCCCGGCAGAGGTCTGTAGATTCACTGGAAGGGGATTTTTCAGGGGGGAGATATTTTTCAAGCGCTAAACGGTGTGCCGGGCACCGTTCTGAGCGCCGGGGCGGGTACGAGGCGGTCCGTGTCCCGCCCCGGGCTCGGAGGCGTCACCCCCGTTTTCCGGATGAGGGAACCGAGACCCGGAGAAGTGAAGTAATAATAACAGTGACCATGGCGTCCGTTAAGCGCCTGCTACGTGCCGAGCACCGTTCTGAGCGCTGGGGAGAGCCAAGGCGATCGGGCTGTCCCGCGGGGGGCTCGCGGTTTTCACCCCCACTTTACAGGTGAGGTCACCGAGGCGCAGAGAGGCAAAGCGACCTGCCCGAGGTCACGGCCGGGACCAGAACCCGGATCCCCCCCGACTGGCGGGCCCGGCCCCGCGCCCGGGGAGCCGGAGGAAAAGACAGCTGCCCAAATCTTCCTCGCGATCAATCCGTAATTAGCGGGTGTCCACCGAGGTGCGGCCCCTACTGCGCGCTGACCCCACCGACTCCCCCTCCCCCTCCCTACCCCCCCGCCGATTTCTCTCCAAATACCCGTCTTTCCGGACGGATGATTTGGGTGGGATTACATGAGCGGCCGTTCATCCTTTCGAGGCGGCGGGCCCCACCGACTGCAAGCGGTCTGACAGGTTGGAACTGTCTTCACGCTGCGAAGTCTGTGTTTTAACAGAAGGCTGTCCCTGTTGACTCGTAGCGATGAAGTCCAAGCTAGCCGTGACTGCCAGCATCCATGTCTACAGCATCCAGAGAGCAGCGCTCAAGGACAGTGGGCCTCTGTTCAACACCGACTACGACGTCCTTAAAAGCAATCTGCACGACTGCAGCAAGTGAGTCGGGGCCGTTCGGCCGGCCCCCGGGGGTTCGCTCGCTCGGCGAGACCGACCGTCGTGGGGTGGCGGGCGGGGCGGGGCCGAGCCCGCGCGCCCTCCGTCCCTCGCTCGCCCGGCGTCGGCGAGACGCGGCGCCTTCCGTCGAGATCGGCGGAGCGTTTCCCGGCGTAAAGGGATCGCCCGGTTCCCCGGGGGTCCCCGACCACCGTCCCACCGCCGAGCGGGCTTAGCGGGCGCTTAGCCGCGCGCGGAGCACGGGACTGAGCGCTCGGGAGAGACTGATCGCAGAGACCCGTTCCCCGCCCGCCACGAGCTTACAGTCTAGGGGGGGAAGCAGGCACTGATAGAAAGAAATAAGTTACAGACGCGGACGTGAGTGACGGGGGACTGGAGGCCGAGGTGGGGAGTGAGGAAGAAGGGGTGACGCGGAAAGGAGGGGGAAGAGAGGAGGTGTGGACGTAGTCGGGGAAGGCCCCGCGGAGGAGATGAGGCTTTGAATGGGGGGTAGAGAATAAAGAATAATAATACTAATGTTGGTATCGGCGCTGGGGTAGATACAGGGTAATCAGGTCGTCCCTCGTGAGGCTCGCTGTCCTAATCCCCGTTTTACAGATGAGGTCACTGAGGCACCGAGAAGTTAAGTGACTTGCCCACAGTCACACAGCTGAGAAGACGACCCAGGCCCCCAAACTAGCACCGGCAACAGTCGGGATTCGGTCGGTCTAGTTTAGCCCCGTGGCTGAACTGTAGCAACCTTTCTAGAGGGGTTTCCGCACAGTAATACTCTTCCAAGTACTCGAAATCGCGTAAAATCAAACCCCAGTTAGAAAATGAACGCTCTCCCTCCCCCAGACAATTCTAGGGTTTCCAAATAGACGGTGAGCCCCATGTGGGACGGGGACCACGTCTCATCTGTGCGATGCTGCATCCGCACCCGCGTTTAATGTGGTTCCTGGTACAGAGTAAGCGCTTAGTTCGTTACTGCTATTATATTATTATTGTTGTTGTTGTTGTTGTTACCAAGGATTAGAAAGAGGAACCAGTGTGGCTTAGGGGGAAGAGCACCGGCCTGGGAGTTAAAGGACCTGTTTCCAATCCCAGTTTTGCCACTTGTCTTCTATCTGACCCTGAGCAAGTCACTTAATTTCCCTGCGCCTCAGTTACCTCATCGGTAAAATGGGGATTGAAACTACGAGCCCCCTGTGGGACAGGGACTGTCCGACCCGATTATCGTGCAGCTGTTCCAGCGCTTAGCGCGGTGCCTGGCACATAGTGAATGCTTAACAGATGCCGTTATTGCTATCTTGATTCCATTTATTGCCACTGTTCTGGTCTAGTCCGTCTCCCCCGATAGACGGCGAGCCCGTCGAAGGGCAGGGACTGTCTCTATCTGTTACCGATTTCTACGTTCCAAGCGTTTAGTACGGTGCTCTGCGCCTAGTAAGCGCTCAGTAAATACTGTTGAATGAATTAAAAAAAAGAAAATACCTAGCCCATCCCATTCTGCTGGAGGCTATCTCTCTGGTCAGACGGTTAGCCTAGATTGCCCTCTTCCTTGGGACTCCGTCAAACTCTCCTGCTTCGAGAATCGGCATGGTCCAGGGGTTAGAGCCCGGGCCTGGGAGTCAGAAGGCCCTGGGTTCTAATCCCGGCTCTGCTGTGCGCCCCCGGGCAAGTCACTTCACCTTTCAGGGCTCAGTTCCCTCGTCTGTGAAAAGGGGGTTAAGACCTTGAGCCCCTTGGCTCGAGTCTAGCCCGATGATCTTGTACAGTAATGGTGGTATTTATGGAGCGCCGACTACATGCCAAGCACTGTTCCAAGCGCCGGGGTAGATGCCAGCTGAACAGGTTGGCCCACGTGGGGCTCCCAGTCTCAATCCCCGTTTTCCAGACGAGGTCGCCGAGGCCCAGAGAAGTGAAGTGACTCGCCCAGAGTCACACAGCTGACAGGTGGCGGAGCCGGGATGAGAATCCACAACCTCTGCCGCCCGAGCCCGAGCCCGTGCTCAGAACGGTGCCTGGCACATAGTAAGCGCTTAATTCCACAGCAAACTGTTTATTATTATGGCGTCTCTGTTCCTCTGCTTTCGGTCCAGCCCAAGACTCAGGCAGGATTCCTGTCTCTCAGCCCTCTCTCTAGTCCCAGTCCCAGAGCAAAACCTTGTGCCGAGGGTGGTTTGGTCATGTCTGCACGGATTCGGGTGTGTGTTGTGGACATCTGCTTTTCCCGCCAGCCCTCTCCGAAAACAGCTGCGGTTTGGAGCGTGTGTTAATTACCAGATTACTCTCGCATGGCAGCTTCTTCTACCTAGGAATAACAGTCACGTTTGCAAACGCATCCTCCCACCAACTCAAATCACCCGAATAATATAATAATAATAACTGTGGCGTTTCTTGAGCACTTCCTGTGTGCCAGGCACCGTTCTAAGCACTGGGGTGGATGCAGGCAAATCGGGCTGGACACAGCTCCCGTCCCACATGGGGCTCACACTCTTAATCCTCATTTTACAGCCGAGGTAACCGAGGCCCAGAGAAGTGAAGCGATTTCATTCGATAGCATTTCATTCAGTAGTATTTATTGAGCGCCCACTATGTGCAGAGCACTGTACTGAGCGCTTGGGATGAACAAGTCGGCAACAGACGGAGACGGTCCCTGCCGTTTGACGGGCCTACGGTCTAATCGATTGCCCCAGGTCACGCGGCAGACAAGCGGTGGAGCGGGACTAGGACCCCGGTCCTTCCGCCGGGGCCGTGCTGTCTCCGCTAGGCCACGCTGCTTTTGAGAAAGCCGGTACGTTGCGGAGAAGACACTCGTCTTCAACGGATCTTCGCTGCGGCATCTCTACCAACCAACTGTGAACCGTAGGTGGGCGGCAGAGACTTCAGAGTAGATGTTTGATTTTAGGAGATTGAGTTGACCTAACGATATAATAATAATGACGTTGGTATTCGTTAAGCGCTTAGAGGACTGTTCAAAGCGCTGGGGTGGATACAGGGTCATCAGGGTCGTCCCACGTGGGGCCCACGGTCTTCATCCCCATTTTAACAGACGAGGTGAGTGAGGGACCGAGAAGTGAGGTGACTTGCCCACGGTCCACAACTGCCGACAGGTGGCAGAGCCGGGATTCGAACCCATGACCCCTGACTCCCAAGCCCGGGCTCTTCCCGCCGGTGCCCGCTCTACGGGTGACGGGGGCGGGCGGGCGGGCGGGCTTGAGGGGACGGTCCCCATAGGCCCAGGTCTCAGACAGAACGAGAGTTTCCCCGTCAGGGCCGAAAAGACCCAAAATGATATCTTTCTGGCCTGTTAGCCTGTCCCCTCCCAGGCCTCATCTCCCTGAAAATCCCACGCTCCTCCTCCCCGTGCTCGAGAACGGAAATCGACACCTCCGCCTTGTGGGAAAACCCGTCCCGACCCATTGCGGTGGCGTTTACTCCTGTGTTCTCCATCCTTGACGTTCCGGGAGGGGATTTTTCTCTTGACGCCGTACTCCGTATTGGCGTGTAGTGATCCCTTCTCGCTGGAAGGCATCCCCAGAATGCAGAGAGGTTCGAGAAACAATTTCCACCTCTGGAAGGCCCGGCGGAAGGAAGCGGATGACTGGCTTCGAGGACCTTCACGGTGTAATCCGAACCGACGTAGCAAACGCTCGAAAAGGGTAGAGCGAACCGCCGTGCGCGTGTGGGGGATCGAGACGCGGAAGAGGGGATCTGTAGAAGTCGGAGAGGGAAACTCACGCTCACGGAGGGAGCTCAGAATAGGGCACGCGGAAATCTCGGCGTATCGATCGGGTCGGTGGTATCTACCGAGTGCTGCTGGGGTGGAATGCTGCGCTAAGCCTCGGGAGAGTACGGCGGGCGGAATTGGCAGACTTGTTCCCCGGGAGTTTAGGAAGCCCGATGGTAAGACCGGACCTAAGATCGAGGAGGAAGCAGTCTCCTTGTGGTACCACTTGACGCCTCGGTGCCTCAGTTACCTCATCTGTAAAATGGGGATGAAGACCGTGAGCCTCACGTGGAACGACCCGATTACCCCGTATCTACCCCGGCGCTTAGAACGGTGCTCGGCGCATAGCAGGCGCTTAACGGATACCGACGTTACTCTTACCGTCGCGTTGCGGTGTCTCCGAGTTTGTGTCGTGGTGCCCCCGGGTTGACGTCGTCGCCCTGCCGGCCGAGGTCTCTTGTTTGGAGTTGGGGTGCGTTTATCCGCCCCAGAGACCAGAGGAAATGGGAATTTCCAAGCGGGCATCTGGGGAGGAAGTGGGGCCGGGCCTTAAAGCCAGAGTCACCGAGATGCCGACTCGAACTGAATCGAAAACCTCTCCCCTCAGGTTTAGCGCCATTCGGTGCGCGGCTGCCGTCCCCCGGGTCCGGGCGGAGGATTCCCCCGAGAAGCCGGAACGGGCCCCCCCCGCGCACGTCGAGCGAAGCGCCTCCTGTCAACGGGCTCCCCTCAAACGGCCACGGCCCGGCTACCGCCAAGCCGGCCTCCCACCCGCCTAAAGGGATCATGGGGATGTTTGCCACCAAAGCGGTTTCCAAACCCCAGGACGCCACTAAGGAGACCAAAACGGAAGCGAAGGAAGCGGCAAATGTAAGCTCCCCCGGGGCGGGGGGCGGGGGGGCGGGGGGGCGGGGGGGGGGGCTGTCGAGGTTCGCCCTCGCACCTCGGAGAGAGGAGCAGCTAGCAGGGAAGTCCATCCGGCGAGACGGTCCTCTGGAATCCCTCCCGCTGGTCCTGGTGACGTCAAGGGCGTCGTGACTCCGAGTCTCCTCGCGTCCGGCTGACCTGCCGACGGCTTCCGAGGCCTCCCTCTCCTCGTATTTTGCACGTTGCCGTTCGGGCGAGAGAGAGGTCGGTCCGCTCCAGCTCGGGAATTGACTTTCTCCTTTCGCCTGATAGGAGAAACCGATCTCTCTTTACAGTCTCTCTCTTCCCGCATCCTCGGGGTTAGCGGTCGCGAGGCCCTTTGGACGCCGTGTCTCCAAATATGTCTTGTTTCTCTTGGCTTTGCCTTATAAGCCCAGTTTCCAAATTTAAGACAAGGGCTCTTCCCTTCCTCGCGTTGTTCCTGCCCGTCCGTAAATTCTCTCTGGTTGCTCTTTCCACCTCCCTGTTTGTTTAGTCTCTCTCTCTCTCTCTCTCTCTCTTCTCTCTCTCTCTTTTTTTTTTTTAAACGTGAAAAGTGATGGCAACGAGTTGAGGAAATATCTAGCAGGTTGAATCAGATCTCAGAACTGAAACCCACCGCTCCCGAGGATCATTTTCTTTTCTGAATTCTACTTCGCGCGTGGAGATTTTTTCAAAGGGAAAGCGGAGATTCGGTGGGCTTTTTGTCGTTTCTTAATGCTCTTTACAACATCTGTGAAAGCTTCACCGAGCCTACCGTCTCTGCTGTCCCGGTCGTGCTGCACGGAGGTCTGATCTGATTCCCCTCCGCTGCGGTGAAAGGAGCCTGCTTTGGGACCGTCGGGAGATCAGGCTGTCCCAAGACAAAAGTAGCGAACGAACCGTGCCGCGAGACAGCGGCGTGGCTCAGCGGAAGGAGCCCGGGCTCGGGAGTCAGAGGCCGTGGGTTCTAATCCCGGCTCCGCCGCTGGTCTGCTTGCGTGACCTCGGGCGGGTCGCTTCGCTTCTCTGTGCCTCAGTTACCTCATCTGCCGGAAATGGGGATTAAGAAAACGCGAGCCCCACGGGGGACGATCCGATGACCCTCTGTCTACCCCAGGGCTTAGAACGGCGCTCTGCACATAGCCAGCGCTTAACAGATACCGTAATTATCATCCTCTTTTTCCCTTCTCTGCTTTCAGACGTCGTCGACAACCGGCAAGCCGCCGGGGAAAGGGAACGTGATGAGCAACTTCTTTGGGAAAGCTGCAAATGGGTAAGCCTACCCGGTCCCCGCCTTCTCAGATCCTTCTGCTGATGTACAGTAATGATAACAATATTGTCCTAGCAACGGGGTCTGAGGCTCCCCTCCGAGGACGGCAGTTTAAGGTCACGGTTCTAATCCGCTCCGCCACGTGTCCGCTGTGGGATCTTGGCCCGTCACTTCGCTTCTCTGGCCTGTTTCCTCTGGATACCGGTTCTCCCTCCTACTTAGATTGTGAACCCTAGAATGCGGGACAGGACTTGTGTCCACCCTAATTAACTTGCACCTACCCAGTGCTCAGAAGAGTGTTACTTCTAGGAGTGTTGCGTAGTAAGCACTAAACAGGTACCATACGAAGATAATGCTCCAATAATAAATAATAAAAATGTTGGTATTTGTTAAGCGCTTACTAGGTGCAGAGCACCGTTCTAAGCGCCGGGGTAGACACGGGGGGAATCAGGTTGTCCCACGTGGGGCTCACGGTCTTCATCCCATTTTATAGATGAGGGAACTGAGGCCCAGAGAAGTGAGTGACTCGCCACAGTCACACCGCTGCTGATTCTCTTTCCCTCTTCAAAACCCTACTTAAAACTCACCTCCTCCGAGAGGCCTTCCCAGACCGAGCTCCCCTTCCCCCTCTACTCCCTCTGCCATCCCCCCTTCACCTCTCCGCAGCTAAACCCTCTTTTTCCCCTTTGCCCTCCGCTCCTCCCCCTCTCCCTTCCCATCCCCACGGCACCGTACTCGTCCGCTCGACTGTATACATTTTCGTCACCCTGTTTATTTTGTTGATGAATTGTGCATCGCCTCGATTCTATCTAGTCGCCATCGGTTTTTACGAGACGTTCTTCCCCTCGGCTCTGTTCGTCGCCATCGTCCTCGTCCGTCCGTCTCCCCCGATCGGACCGTGAGCCCGTCAGACGGCGGGGCCCGTCTCTATCCGTTGCCGACTTGTTCGTCCCAAGGGCTCAGTACGGTGCTCTGCACATAGCAAGCGCTCAATAAATACTTTTGAATGAATGAAAGTGGCGGAGCTGGGATTCGAACTCATGACCTCTGACTCCGAAGCCCGGGCTCTTTCCACTGAGCCACGCTGCTTCTCTGGATTAATAAGTAAATCCAAGTTTGCTTTTATTGCTCTGCACCTAGTAAGCGCTCAGTAGATAGATCGAGTGAATGAATTGCCGCCCGAGAGGTTCCCGAGAGCGGAGGTGAGTGAGTTGCTGGACAGCGGGATTAGGAATGTAGACTGTCACGTCGATTCAAGGGTAATCGAGCGGAGATTTGCTCTGCGCATAGTAGGCGCTCAATGAGTACTACTGAATGGATGAATGAATGAATGAATGAAAGATTAAAATGTAGAGAGCAACTGCTGAGATCTCTCCCGTCACGTCAGCTCTGAAACTCATGCCTTAATAATTGCTAATAATCGTGGTCTTTGGTAAGCGCTTCCCGCGTGCCGTTCTAAGCGCCGGGGCGGATACAAGCAGATGGAGTCGGACACAATCCTCGTGGGGCTCCCGGGCTTCGGCCTCATTCTCCAGACGAGGGAACCGAGGCCCAGGGAAGTGAAGCGACTCGCCCGGGGTCACCCAGCGGACAGCTGGCGGAGCCGGGATTGGGACCCAGGTGCCGTCTCCATTAGGCCACGCTGCTTCCTGAGAGGTGCCCTCGCTCGAATGGCGATGGCAGAGTAACCTCCCCCAGGGCGGCCGTATTAGCCGCTACCATCGTTCGGTGCGCGTTCCTACGTTTCCAGATAAGCTGAGGGTCGACGCCGACTTAAACCAGAAGGGCAAGGAGGAGAAGACGACAGCCCAGCCCCCGGTCGTCGAAACCGAAGCCAGACGTCCTCCCGCTACCGGCCCGGAGAAACCCCGCTTGAAAACGGAACCCGTTAAAACGCAGCAGAAGGAGAAGAGGAGGTAAGGCGGCGGCGCGGAGCTTCCGACGGGGAGGGTCTCTCTGCCGGAGGTGGCTAAGGCGCGATCCCGGGGACGATGACCTGTTTGATTTATTTTTGTTTCTCATAATGGTATTTAAGGGCTTCTTATTGTGCCAGGCGGCTTTCTGAGCGCCGGGGTGGATCCGAGTAGCGGAGGAACGGCGTGGCGCAGTAGACGGAGGGTCGTGGGTTCCGATTCCGACTCTGCCGCTTGTCTGCTGCGTGACCTAGGGCGACTGCGGACTTCGCTTCTCGGGGCCTCGGTTCCCTGAGCGGTAAAACGGAGGTCAAGACTGTGAGCCCCACGTGGGACGGGGACCGTGTCCGACCTAATTATCTCGCGTCTACCCCGGCGCTTAGAACAGTGCCCGGCACACAGTAAGCGCTTAACGGACCCCACGATGATAATAATAACAGTCCGAGCTAACCAGGTCGGACACACTCCCCGTCCCCCACGGGGCTCACGGCCTTCATCCCCATTTGACGGGTGAGGAAACCGAGATCCAGAGAAGCGAAGCGAGTGGCCCAAGGTCACGCGGCAAAGTGGCGGAGCCGGGATCGGGACCCAGGTCCTTCTGACCCCCCGGGCCCGGGCTAGCTCGTTGCGGACGGGGAACGTTTGAGTTCTGTGGTTCGGTCGCCGTCTCCCAAGCGCTCGGCACGGTGCTCCTCACGCCGTAAGCGCTCATGAAGTACGCCTGACCGGCTGACTCGGCCCACGCTACCTCTCCGTGTTGTCAACGGAGAAGCAGCCCCGCTTCGGGCCAGAGGGCCCCCTTTTACAGCGCCAACCCCGAGCAGACAGCCGCCCCTCTCGCCGGTTCCCCGAGACCGTCGGGGGGCAGGAAGATCCGTCCCGGGGCCGGGCGCCTCCGAAAAATCCGCAGCCGATCGCCCGGCCCCCCACCCCGCCCCGGCCGCGTCGATCCGGCCCGCGCCTGCCCCACTCGGAGCGAGAGTCTCCAGCTCCGCGTTTACGCACGTTTACCGTTTTCAGTCAGGCTTAAGAGAGGACTCTCTGTGTTGACTTTTTCTATCAATGAGTTTATTTTTCAAGTGGTCAGATGTAATTAGAAAAGAAAACAGAGGCCCCGCAAGCTGTGAAAAACGAGTTCCGGGAGTCGGAGACGCTACCTCATAGTCGGTGGCAATAAGTCTGTGGAAAGACTCCCCGCGGGGTCCCGGCCGACCCCGGGGGAGGGGCGGCTTGGCGGGGGGGCGGCCAGGTCGCGGCGCCCTGGGCCCTCCCTGGGCCGCCGGCCGGGCGCCGGTGAGGTGGACGATGACGGGGATGGCGGTCTTCGGTAAGCGCTCACCGCGCGCCGGGCGCTGTACTAGGCGTTGGGGTAGACGCGAGGTAAGTCGGGTTGGATGCGGACTCTGTCCCCCATGATGGTAGCGGCAGCGGAGGTGTTCGTTCGATTCCTTTGGGCCAGGCACCGTACCGAGTGCTCGTCCCGTATGATGATGATGACGACGATTGCGGCATTTCGTCCGTTCGGCAGTATGTGTTGACCGCCTGCCACGTGCAGGGCACTGTACCGAGCGCTCGGAACGGACGGTCGGGCGACAGGGAGAGACCATCCCCGCCCGACGACGGGCTCGCGGTCTAAACGGGGGAGGCGGACAGCAGAGCCAGACGGAACGAGACGGAAACGAGACAGCGTCATCGAGATGAATAGAATCAAGGGGACGGGCACCTCATTAACAAAATAAATAGGGTGATAAATAATACATACAAATGAGCACAGTGCCGAGGGGAAGGGGGAAGAGCGGAGGGTGGAGGGGACGCGAGGCTCTGTACCGAGCGGCGGGACGGAACGGAGTGATTTGGTCGGACTCGGTCCCTGTCCCAATTCATAATAATTGCAGTATTTGTTAAGCGCTTGCTAGGTGGTAGGAACTCCGCTGAGCATCGAGGTAGAGACGAGGTAATTACCTCGGACGTGGTCTCTGTCCCACAGTAATGACAGTAATCATCGTAATCGCGGTATTCGTTGCCGCCTATATAAACACTGTATTGTAGACATAATAACCGTGGTATTCGTTGAGCGCTTACTGAGCGTCAGGCACCGTACTGTGCGCTGGGGTGGATAACGCGGCGATTGGGATGGACCCGGTCCCCGTCCCTCATCAGGCTCACGCTCTCACTGTCCGTTTTACAGAGGAGAGAACCGAGGCCCACTGAAGTGACTCGCCCAAGGTCACAAGCGGCGGAGCCGGGATTAGGACCCAAGTCCTTCCGACTCCCGGGCCCGTGCGCCGTCCGTTCGGCCACGATGCTTCTCTGGTGCAGTGCCCGAGAGCCCTCTCTGTGCCACAAGGCGGGAGCGGGTCAGTGGGGCCTATTTATCGAGCGCTTACTGTGTGCGGAGCCCTGTACTAAGCGCTGGGGGGAGGACGGTTGAGACGCATTCCCTGCCCGCAGCGAGCTCGCGGTCTAGGGGGTGAGACAGGTGGGTCGGAACCACGCCGAGCCGCGTGCCCGTGGTCGTGGCCGGCGAGACGGTGGTATCCCGTGGACCATCACTTAGGGTGTGTCCGTCCACCTAAATCCTTTCTTCGCATTGTCGTCGGCCTCCCTCTCTCGTCTGTCGTGGGCAGGAAACGTTCTGCTGATGTTGCTGTAGCGTGCTCTCCCGAGCGCTTAGAACAGTGCTCTGCACATAGTGAGCGCTCAATGAATACCACCGAATGGCTGCCCAGGACCACCCCCTGAACTCTCACGTTGATCTCTGCTTCTGACCCTAACGGGTACCATAAAAAAAAAATAAAAATGAATCAGTAACTTCACTGTGGGCAGGGAACGTGTCTATCGACTCTGTAACGTCGTACTCTCCCGAGCGCTTAGTGCAGTGCCGTGTACGCGGGAGACGCTCAGTAAGAATGGAAGTTCATTGTGGGCAGGGAACGGATCTTTTTATCGTTGTATTATACTCTCCCAAGCGCTTAGTACGGGGCTCTGCTGTCTCCCCCCTTTTAGACTGCTGAGCCTGGCTCAGTGGAAAGAGCCCGGGTTTGGGAGTCGGAGGTCACGGGTTCGAATCCCGGCTCTGCCACTTAGCTGTGTTACTGTGGACAAGTCACTTCACGTCTGTGTGCATCAGTTCCCTCATCTGGAAAATGGGGATGAAGACCGGGAGCCTCCCGTGGGCCAACCTGATGACCCTGCATCTCCCCCAGCACTTAGAACAGTGCTCTGCGCATAGTAAGCGCTTAACAAATACCAACATTATTATTATTATTATTATTGTTAGACCGTGAGCCCGTTATGGGCAGGGATTGTCTCTACCTGTTGCCGAATCGTACTTCCCAAGCGCTTAGTACAGTGCTCTGCACCCAGTGAGCGCTCGGTAACTACAGTCGAACGAACGAAAGGAAGCGCTCGATAAATACGATGGAACGAGTGAGGAGGATCGACTGATTTGGTTTCGAATTCCTTCTCGCCGTAGATAATATGCCAATTTTGTTTCTGGGTAGCACTCGAGAGAAACGGCCCCAGATTTCAGATGGGGAGGCTAAGGAAGATGAAAACAAGAAGAAGAAGAGACGGAGGATTAAACTTCCCGAGTCTGACAGCAGCGAAGATGAGGGTAAGAATCACTGATTTTCTGTTGAATGTCAATGAGTGTCATCTACCCCTAGCCGTTTCTATTACTATTATTATTATTATTATTGCATCTATTAAACACTTGCTATCTGCCAAGCACTGTTTTTAACTCTGCGGTAGAAACGAATCAATCAGGTCGGACCCATTCCCTGTGCCCGTGGGGTTCACGGACGCAGCACGGCCTAGTGGATAGAGCACGGGCCTGGGAGTCAGAAAGTCATGGGTTTTAATCCCGGCTCCTCCCCTTGTCTGCTGTGTGACCTCGGGCGAGTCGCTTCAGCTCTCTGTGCCTCAGTTCCCTCATCTGTCAAATGGGGATTGAGACTGGGAGCCCTGCGTGGGACAGGCACCCTATCCAATCCGATTAACTTGTATCTCCCCCCAGCGCGTAGAACGGTGCCTGGTACGTAATAAGCGCTTCACGGGTGTCACAGTTATTATTACCGTGCTCTCCCGAGGGCTGAGTACAGTGCTCGACACAGTCATTCTTTCATTCGGTAATATTTATTGAGCGCTTGCTATGTGCAGAGCACTGTACTAAGCGCTTGGAATGCACAGATCGGTAACAGATAGAGACGGTCCCCGCCCTTTGACGGGCTCACGGTCTAATCGACTTACAGTCAGCACGCAGTAATTAAATACCACTGATTGTTAATCACAGTTCGCCTCCAGGTCTCACAGTTAACAAGAGGAGAGTTCGTTTGACCTTTCCTCTCTGTGTGACCGTAAGCTCGTCGTGGGCGGGGAATGTGTCCGTTATATTCTGCTCACCCATGTGCCGTGCACATCGTAAGCGCGCAATGACTTATGATTGATTTTTCTTGGATGTGATGTAGACATTTGAGGGAAGGTCGTAGGTTTTCCTCCTGAGCCCGACATTTCTCTAAGGTTAAGTTCCCTCTAGGCTGTGAGCACTTTGTGGGCAAGGACACCTGTCTCCCAACTCTGTTATATTGTACTCTCCCAAGTGCTTAGTACGGTGCTCTGAGTGATAATAATAATAATAATAATAATAATGGTGCTTAAGTACATACCAGCTGAGGTAAATGCAAGTTAACCAGGTTGGACACAGTCCCTGTCCCACACAGGGCTCACAGTCTTAATCCCCATTTTCCAGATGAGGTCACTGAGGCCCAGAGAAGTGACTTGCCTAAGGTCACACAGCGGGCAAAGTGCTTAGTAAAGCGCTGTGCACACAGTAAGCGCTCAATAGGTACGATGGAATGAAATGACCAAGCCGGGATAAGAACCCGGGGCCTTCCGACTCCCAGGCCGGTGCTCTACCCCTTCAGCTGTGCTCGCCAGCATTCGTCGAACACGGTGAGTGCCCGGTGAAGGTGGTCGACCGGCTGATTGTCCGCAAAGTCCGGGAAGTTGCCCGGTTTCGTCTGGGTTGCGTGGTCGGCCTCCCGAGGCTTCTGGCGCCCGCCCTCCGAGCACGGCGATCCCCTCGGTACGTACTGTCCTCGCCGCTCGAGGCTCCTTGCGGGCAGGGGAACGTGGCTGCCAACTCCATTATATTGCCTGGCGTGGCGGATGGAGCCCGGACCTGGGAGTCAGAAGGTCGTGGGTTCTAATCCCGCCTCCGCGACCTCATCTGTAAAATGGGGATAATAATAATAACAGTAATAATAATGGTGGTGGTATTTGTTAAGCACTTACTACGTGCCTAGCACTGTTCTGAGCTCTCGGGGGGATACGCGGTGATCGGATCGTCCCACGTGAGGCTCACAGTTTCAATCCCCACTTTACAGATGAGGTATCTGAGGCCCAGAGAAGTGAAGTGACTTGCCCAAAGTCACACAGCTGGCACGCGGCAGAGCCGGGATTAGAACCCGTGACCGCTGACTCCCAAGCCCGGGCTCTCTCCTCTGAGCCACGCTGCTTGGGAGCCCCACGTGGGACAACCTGATTACCTGGGATCTATACCAGTGCTCAGAACCGTGCTCGGCACATGACAAGCGCTTAACAGATGCCAATATTAGTATTATTAGTACTCTCCCAAATGGTTGGCGCGGTGTTGGGCACCCAGTAAATGTCACTAAATAGCGTTGTTTATTGGTGGGGCCCGTGCTTACTGTTCTGGTTGCGAATTTCAGCGACAGAGGCGAGCACCATTTGTACTTATTTTACTCTTGCGCTCTATCAGTCGACCGATCGGTGGTATGAATTGGGCACTTATTCGGTGCGGCGCACTGTACTAAACACTTGGGAGAGGTCAGTGCCGCGGAATGAGCGGACGGGTTCCCTGCCCCTGACAAACTTCCAGTCTGGAGTGGGGAGACAGACATTAATATGAATAAATGAGTGATTTATCGTACGTAATTTAAAGACAGGTGCACGTCTGTGCTCTGACAGAGGCTCAGCTGCTCTCCAAACCCAGACATCCAAGCCCAGTCTCATTAGCCTGAGCGCTCTGTGGCCAGATAATAGTAATGGCAATGACGAGTCGTAATTATGGCATCTGTAAAGTGCTCTTTGTGGGTCAGACACCGTACTAAGCGCCGGACTGGATACAAGCCAGTCGGGTTGGACGCGGTCCCCGTCCCACGTGGGGCTCACCGTCTTAATCCCCATTTCCCAGATGAGGTAACCGAGGCCCAGAGACGCGATGCGACTTGCCCACGGTCACACGGCAGGCAAGTGCCGGAGCCAGGATTGGAACCCGTGGCCTCCCGACTCCCGGCCCAAGCTCTAACCACCAGGCTTATGCTGCCGCCATGTGCCGTGCTGTGTTTTAAAGGGCAGTGCAGGCTATTCAGTCTAGAAAGGAGGGAGAGAGGAGACACGACGGAGGTAGTTGATGATCATCGTGGTATCCGTTAAGCGCTTACTCTATGCCAGGCACTGTACTGAGCGCTGGAGTGGGTATCTTCATCACCTCGTTTATTCTGCTTAATGAGATGTACATCACCCCGATTCTGTTTGCCCTTGTTTTCACGAGACGTTCTTCCCCTCGACTCTGTTTATCGCCGTCGTTCTCGTCCGCCCGTCTCCCCCGATCGGACCGTGAGCCCGTCAGAGGGCGGGGACCGCCTCTGTCTGTTGCCGACCTGTCCGTTCCGAGCGCTCGGTACGGTGCTCTGCACAGAGTGAGCGCTCAATAAATACTATCGAATGAATGAATGAATGAATGAATGCAAGCAAATGGGGTCGGACGCAGTCCCTGGCGCACGTGGGGCTCCCGGGCTCGGTCCCCGTTTTACAGATGACAGGGATCGTTAATCGAATGGACGAGAGGGACTGTTCCCCCGGATTTCACGGCCAGTTTCCTTTTTGGCATTTGACTAAATCTGCAGCCCCCTGTACGTCTGAATCCCTCAGCGTCTGCCCTCTGGGAGGGAAAGGGAATTTAGGCAATCCGAGCCGGGCCGGTGAAGGACTTTGAAAAAGGCGGCCAGAGTCCAGGACCCGCTGCCGAGCGCGGTGAGAAGTCAAGCGAGAGGCCGGTAGAGCGGTCAGAGAACCGGGCGGAGACGACAGCTCTGACGGTAACCGTCAGCGGACGGGGCCCTGCCGAAAAAGCCAAGTCAAGTGGTGATTGAATGAAATGAAATAAAATAGACTGTGGTATCTGCTAAGCGCTTACTATGTGCAGAGCACCGTTCTAAGCGCTGGGGGATACAGGGTGATCAGGTGGTCCCACGTGGGGCTCACAGTCTTCATCCCCATTTTACAGACGAGGTAGCTGAGCCCCAGAGAAGCGAAGCGACTTGCCCAAGGTCACACAGCTGACTAGCGGCGGAGCCGGGATTAGAACCCGTGACCTCTGACGCCCAAGCCCGGGCTCTTGCCGCCGAGCCACGCTGGCAACTTCCCGTGCTCAGGAGAATAATAAGTACGGCATTTTGGCTAAGCGTCCGCTCTGCGTCAAGAACCACTCACTGTAAGTGCTGGGTTAGAGACGACAAGGGATCGAATCCCCGTTTTACAGTTGAAGAAGCCGAGGCCCAGAGAAGCGAAGTGACGGCTCAGGGTCACCCAGCGAGCGAGCGGCGGGGCCGGAATTAGAACCCAGGTCCTCCGACTCTCAGGCCTGGGTTCTTTTCTGCAGGAGTCGCCTTCCTGCCATCTTCGGATGCCAAAATCGGGCCCTCACCTGGGTCTCTCTTCCATCTCCGCCGTTCGCGCCCACTCGTTTTCTTCCTCCCCAGCTCGTCTCTTTCTCCCCTCTTGCCTCCCTGTCCTCGTATGCGTTTCCCCGCCCCCCGCCGAAGCGATCAGCGGCCGCTGGCTTCTGCCCGGGACGTTCTCGCTCTAGGCTTCGAGGGTCTCCGTCCCCTCGCCCCCTCCCACCTCTCCTCCCTTCTCTCTTTCCACCGCGCGCTCCGCTCCTCCGCCGCCCGCCTCCTCGCCGTCCCCCGGTCTCGCCCGTCCCGCCGTCGACCCCCGGGCCGCGTCCTCCCGCGGTCCCGGAACGCGCCCCCCCCCCCCCCCCCCCGCCCACCTCCGCCAAACTCGTTCTCTTCCCCTCTTCGAAACCCTACTTAGAGCTCACCTCCTCCGAGAGGCCTGCCCCCACTGGGCTCCCCCCTTTTCCCTCTGCTCCCCCTACCCCCCCTTCGCCTCTCCGCAGCTAAACCCTCTTCTCCCCCCTTTCCCTCTGCTCCTCCCCCCCTCCCGTCCCACCCCCTCGGCACCGTCCTCGTCCGCTCGACTGCATATATCTTCATCACCCTATTTATTTTGTTAATGAGATGTACATCGCCCTGATTCTGTTTATTTGCCGTTGTTTTAATGAGATGCTCTTCCCCACGATTCTATTTACTGCCATCGTTCTCGTCCGCCCGTCTCCCCCGAGTAGACCGTGAGCCCGTCAAAGGGCAGGGACCGTCTCCATCTGTTACCGATTTGTCCATTCCGAGCGCTTAGTCCGGTGCTCTGCACGGAGTAAGCGCTCAATAACTACTATCGAATGAATGAACATTCATACGCGAAGGCGTCTGTCTGACCTCAAGGGATGTCAGGTGCAAGGCATCATGGTACAAACGCCTCAATACAACGCGAGGACAAGAGTTTAATAATAATAATTATAATAACAATCATGCTGTTTATCAAGCGCTTACTATATTCTAGAGAAGCAGCGTGGCTCAGTGGAAAGAGCGCGGGCTTTGGAGTCAGAGGTCATGAGTTCGAAACCCGGCTCTGCCGCTTGTCGGCTGTGTGACCGTGGGCGAGTCACTTGGCTTCTCTGTGCCGCAGTGACCTCATCTGTAAAATGGGGATGAAGACCGTGAGCCCCACGTGGGACAAACCTGATTCCCCTGTGTCTACCCCGGCGCTTAGAACAGTGCTCTGCACATAGTAAGCGCTTAACAAATACCAACATTATCATTATTATTATGGGGTAGATACAAGCTCATTCATCTGACTGTGTTCTAAGCGCTGGAGCAGATACAAGCTCATTCATTTATTCAATAGTATTTACTGAGCGCTTACTATGTGCAGGACACTGTACTAAGTGCTTGGAATGTACAATTCGGCAAAAGATAGAGACCATCCCTGCCCAGTGACGGGCTTTACAGTCTAATGAGGGGAGAGAGGAGGACAAAAACAAGACAACGTAATCACGACAGATAAAATCAAGGGGACGTACACCTCATTCAGGTCGTCCCACGTGGGGCTCACACTTTTAATCCCCGTTTCACAGATGAGGGAACCGAGGCACAGAGAAATGACTTGCCCAGGGTCACCCCGCAGACAAGTGGCGAAGCCGGGAATAGAACTCACGTCCTCTGACTCCGAAGCCCGAGCTCTTTTCACTAAGCCACGCTGCTTCTCTGCTCGTCTTCTCTACTTATTAGTACAGGATTTGTCGTGGGCAGGGAACTCATCCTTTTACCGTTCCAGGGTCCTCTCCCCAGCGCTTAGTCCAGAAGCAGCGTGGCCCAGCGGATAGAGCACGGGCCTGGGAGTCAAAGGGTAATGGGTCCTAATCCCGGCTGTCCGACACGGGCAAGTCGCCTTTCTTCTCTGGGCCTCAGTTCCCTCATCTGTAAAATGGGGGTTGAGACCGGGAACCCCACCTGAGACAGGGGCCGTGTCCAACCCGATTATCTTGTACCTACCCCGGCGCTTAGAACGGTGCCTGGCGTATAGTAAGCACTTAAACGCCATAATGACGATAGTAATTATTATTATTATAGTAAGCGCTCAATAGATACGATTGAATGAATGAATGGAGATCCCATAAAAGCTTAATTAATTTTATTTTTTTTAAAAAAGCTTAAATTTTGTGGCCCCCCAGAAGAGGCCCTTGGCAAAGGAGAGCGGCCTAGGTGAAAGCACGGGGGCCTGGAAATCGGGAGCTCCAAGTTTTAGTTTCGTCTCCACCCCTTCGGCCAATCGACTGAGCGGTTTCCGTGCGCGGAGCACCGTGCCAAGTGCCGAGGAGATGAATGGGCGACACGTCCCCCGCCCACACTGAGCTTACGGTCTAGAGCGGGAGACGGACGTTAATATAAATAAATTACGGATCTGCCCGTGCCTGCCGTGCGACCCCGGGGCGGTCATTTCTCTCTGCCCCGGTTGCCTCGTCTGAAAAATGGGGATTAAAATACCCGTTCTTCCTCCCCCTTGTATTTTGAGCCCCGAGGGGGACAGCGAACGAGTCTGATCTGACTCTGTCGTCCACTCCGGCGCTCAGCACACAGTAAGGGCTTAATGAATTACGCTATTCTCATTACCGTTTAAGGATTTAAACGATCACAGGGGCTGCAGATTTAGGCGTATGCCTAAAAGGGATTTCCAATTTGCCTGGCAAATTATTTCAGTGCCCTTGTAGCCTAAATGTTGCCTCAGGACCTTCTTTCATGGCTCAGCGTATTCTTAGAATACCCTTCTTTTTTTCCCCAAATCCTTGCCCCGAACTCCACGAACCCTCCCCCTTCCTACATTCCAACGGCCTTTCAGATGGAGCTGCTTTCAAGCCCCGACCGAAACGAAGGATTCGCCGGTATCCCAGTGCCCTGCCTTGTAACTCCCTCTGTCCTGAAATGTGGCTGCTTCACCCTTTCGATCACAAGAGGCTTTCTTTCGATTTAGCGATGATGATGATAATATCGATGGTATTTGTTAAGTGCTTACTACGTGCAAAGCCCTGTTCTAAGCGCTGGGGGGATACGAGGTGATCAGGTTGTCCCACGTGGGGCTCACAGTCTCAACGCCCATTTACAGATGAGCGAACTGAGGCGCAGAGAAGTGAAGTGACTTGCCCAGGGTCACCCGGCCGACCGCTGGCGGAGGCGGGATTAGAACCCATGACCTCGGACTCCCAAGCCCGGGCTCTTTCCACTGAGTCATGCTGCTCCTCAGTAGTGTTCAGTAGTATTACGCTTGCTACGTACAGAGCGCCGTATTTGTAATAGTAATAATGATAATAATTGTGTCTTTTAAGCGCTTACTATGAGCAGTATCACGGCCTAGTGGGTAGAGGAGAAGCCTGGGCGTCGGAAGGACCTGGGTTCTGATCCCGGCTCTTCCATTGTCTGCTGTGTGACCTCGGGCAAGTCACTTCACTTCTCTGGGCCTCAGCGACCACATCTGGAAATTGGGGATTGAGACTCCGAGCCCCACGTAGGGACCGTATCCCACCCGATTGCCTCGGATCCACCAGGACAAGGCCTGACCCACAGAAGGTGCTTAACAGATACCACGGTTGTTATCATGTGCCGGGCATTGTTCTAAGCGCTGGGGTAGATCCGAGGTAGTCGGGTTGGACACGGTCCCTGTCCCACACAGGGCTCACGGTCTTAATCCCCATTTTACAGATGAGGGAACCGAGGCCCAGAGAAGTGAAGCGACTTGCCCAGGGTCACACAGCAGCCAAGTGGAGGAGCCGGGATCAGAACCCAGGTCTTTCTGACTCCCAAGCCCGGGCTCTGTCCCCCCCGGGCCACACTGCTCCTCTAAGCCCTGGGAAAGAAACTAGAGGTGGGAACTACACACGGTCCTGTGTATGTATGCGGTAGATGGCCAGTTGGGCGTCTCCTTCTTCTAGGTATTCACCGCGGAGAGTCGATCTTACACCGAAAGGCCTCAAACGGAGCAGGGCCACGTTCTCTTTAATTTGGGTACGGCGTCTAACTCCGGCGCACCAATCGAGCGGTGATTTCCGACGGCGAGGGCGGGTGGCGATCGGTTGAGAGACGGGCACAGGCTATTTAAGGAAAACACGTTCCAGAATCAGCAGTAGAATGCACGACTCCAGAAATCGTAGCTTTCGTTACTAAGTAATTCCAGACGTGGCTCTTTTTTGTTTCTTTTTCTCCCCCCTCCCCACTCTTGGTAACGTTTCAGCACTCTTCAGAGTCGCAGTCCATCGCTGTAGTTTGCCTAGCTTAGCACCTTGACCTTCCAGAAAGTGGACGCGTTGGCTGGTCTCTCCGCTCGGTTTTCCAACTCGGGCTTCGTGTTACGGATTAGCTGTCCAGGGCCCGGCGGAGCGGCTGGACGCATCCCTCCTCTTGTGTCGGTGGCCCTGCGCTTTAGAAGACCGGAGGTTCTGTCCGTGTTGGAAATGGCTCGTCCGTCGTTCTGCCGTGATTTCTCCTCCGCTTCACCTCCGCAGGTCGCTTGGCTGTGCGGTCCAGGCCTATTTTTAACAGTGACCTAATCATCTGGGGGTAGTTTTCGCAGCCAGAATCTACTCTAACGGCCTGAGCCCAGCCAACTGACCACGGGGGGACCGGGGGGAACGTAAAAAGCGCCTCAGTCCCTCCTCCGACAGATTCGACGTAGCCCTCGAGCAATAGGTCACGCGAGAGTTTTTCGACTGCCGCCCGTCCCGATCTTTTGCGGGCCTCCCTTGGCCGGCACCAGCTCCAGAGCGGCGTCGAGATGGCGTGACCACCTGTTCTCCGAGCGGGGGGGCGAGCCGCGGATACCGGCTCCTCTCCGGCCTCCCGTTGTCGGCTCCGGGGTCGTCTCGCGACGCGGCGGGCTTGTCGACTGATTCCCTCGGTCGGGAGCCCGGAAGACATTTCGGCTCTTTTCGTTAACTTGGGGTAGAGAAAACCGCTATTTCCCTGGCAGTCGTGAGCCGCCGGGGGAGTATCAACTGCCCCGGAGGGGATTTTTTTTGGAGACGAAGAGCACAGCTTTGGAGGAAGCCAGCGAGTTAAGCTCCTTTTAAAATAGCAGCTTTTTGTGAGGATGGGGGGGGGGGACGGGACGAGATCCTGCCCTGTCACAATTTTATTTGCTAATTTGTAGTTTGTTTTATGCTTTAGCTGTGCCAGACTCTCCCGGGGCTCATGAAGCCGAGTTACCACCTTCACCCCCTCCTCCTCTGCCTCTGAAGAGCGAACCGGAACCTCTTTGCATCAAGGTAAAAATCAGAATAAGCGTAACTGTGGCTTTTCTTACCAAAGCACCGGAGGGGGAGATAACAGTAGACTCAGATGAGCTACAGTCCCCGACCAAATGAGACTCGCAATCTAACGGGGAGGGAGAACGGGTATTGGATCCCCATTTTACAGGTGAGGAAACTGAGGCCCGGTGAAGTTAAGTGACTCGCCCGAGGCCACGCCGCAGGTAAGTGGCAGAGCCGGATTGAGATTCCAGCTCTCCCCACTCCCAGAGGTCTTTCGGTTAGGCCACGCTCCACTCTTGCCTATCTTCCAAGGTCCAGAAGCACTCTGGGATCGTTCGTAAAGTCCGGCAAGTGGAAATAGTTTTTAAATTTCCTCCCCGCCACTTGACCCACCTCCCAGTGATAAAACGAATCACACTAGGCCGCGTCCACCATTCGCAGATGCAGAAACTGCTCAAGGTTAACTCAGCTCCCGAGACAGTTGGCATTGGCGTCAGCGACATGGAGTACTAAAGCGACAGCTGATTGGCGGTCTGAATATTAATGATAATAATGATAATAATAGGGGATTTGTTAAGCGCAAACTACGCGCCAGCCAGTGAAGCGGATACAAGGTAATCAGGTGGGATACAGTCACTGTCCCACGTAGGGCCCACGGTCTTAATCCCCATTTTACGAAGGACGAATCTGAGGTCCAGAGAAGAGAAGCAACCCAAGGTCACACAGCAGACAGGTGGCGGATCCGGGATCAGAACCCAGGTCCTCGTGATTCCGAGCCCCGGGCTCCATCCACTATCCACCTGTTGCCGAATTGTGCGTTCCAAGCGCTTAGTGCAGTGCTCTGCGTATAGTAAGCGCTCAGGAAATATGACTGAAATACGATCGAATGAATCCACCAGGCCCCCGCTGCCTCTCACGCCGAAGCGGGGAGACCTCAGACAGATCCGGCCGGAGAAACGCTCGAGCTGACCGCGGCCCGGCAGGCGGTTGGGACGCGCTTTCTCGGCGAAGGTGTCGCGCAGCCCGAGGGGAAGAGTCAGAGGCGGGAGAGCGATAGGCTCCGAAAGCAGCCGCCGTGGCCGTAGGACAGACTCGACGAGTGTGGCCTCGTGGGAAAAAGCGCCGGCATGCCCCAGTCTTTCCAACCGCATTGCACGCATGGAAAATATCATCACTTTTTAGTAGCGTCATCTTTGAACGAGGGCAGCGCTGTCTATAACTGAAGGTTAAAGGGACAAGAAAGGTGGATTCAGGTGACTCGGATGTTTGACTCCTCGCAAGCCCCTTCTAAAAGCCCCTTAAAGCTCCTCGGCCCCTTCTAAGTCACCGACACCAAGGTGTTTGGCCTCCGAGATGGTTTCCGGTCAACTGAGTTCTGTCGAATTGGAGCACCTCGGGAATGGCAAAGCGAGGCAGCGAAACGGAGGGGGTGCCGAGCTCGGTTTGGGTCTTTATTCACTCTGTGCTGAGCACCGTTCTCAGCACCGGGGCAGATACAAGTTAGATACGGTCCCCGACCCACACGGGGTTCGCTGTCCAAGTAGGAGGGAGGAGCGTTCAATCCCCATTTTACAGATGAGGTCACTGGGGCCCAGAGAAAGGACTTGCCCAAGGTCACACCGCGGAAAAGCAGCAGAGCCGGGGTTAGGACCCTGGTCGTCTGACTCCCGGGCGGGGGGTCTTTGCCACTTGGGCCGCGCTGCTCCGCTCTGATCACGTTTCTCCGAAGGTGCCGCCGGCAGGAGGTCCGACATATCGGATACCTCACTGCCGTCTCTTGTGGTCCTCCAGATCTCGAGTGGGGAGAAGAAAAGAAAACGGAAGCGGGTGCTGAAATCGAGAATGTTTACGGATGAGGAAGGCTGCATGGGTAAGTGAGGTTTGGGGGGGGTCTTAGAAATATCTGCGGCATCTGTTTAGCACTTAGAAGGCGCCAGACACTGTACTAAGCGCTAAAGTAGATACAAGGTGTTGGTCAGAGTCCCTGTGCCACATAGGGCTCCCAGTCTTTATCCCCATTTGACAGGTGAGGTAACTGAGGCGCAGAGGAGTGAGGTGACTTTGCTTACTATGTGCCAAGCACTGTGGTAAGCGCTGTTCTAAGCCCTGGGGGTGTTACAGGGTAATCAGATTGTCCCACATGGGGCTCACAGTCTTAAGCCCCTTTTTACGGATGAGGTAACCGAGGCACAGAGAAGTTAAGTGACTTGCCCAAAGTCACACAGCTGACAAGTGGCGGAGCCGGGGTTAGAACTCACGACCTCTGCGTCCCAACCCCCATGCTCCTTCCACTGAACCACGAAGCCAGGTCCTTGGTGGTATTTGTTACGTGCTTAATGTACGGCAGGCGCTTTACTAAGCCCTGGGCTGGATACAAACAAGTTGGGTTGGACGCAGTCCCTGTCCCATTTTATAGATGAGGAAGCTGAGGCGCAGAGAAGTGAAGCGACTTGACCGAAGTCACACAGCAGACAACTGGCAGAGTCAGGATTAGAACCCATGACCCCCTGACTCCCAGGTTTGTGCTCTACCCACTTGGCCGTGCTGCTTCTGAGAATCAGGTCCTTCCGACTCCAGAGGCCCGTGCTCCGTCCACCAGGCCGCACTCCTCCGCTAAAATTTAGAAACAAGGCGTTGCACAAAATAATCTGCCCTGTCGGGTTGGGTAAATTCCAGAGTGCATCTCCAAACTTTCCCGGTGGCTAACTCCATTTATCAAGCTTTTATTTTGCACATGGGTGACTCCGGTAGAGTTAAAGACCCAATCCTTGCCCTCCAAGTGAGTTTGCAGACTGACGAAGGAGACCGAAATCCCATTCTTTCAGGTATAGAGCGAAGGGACGGGAAGAAGAAAATATCCGTGCTTTAAATAGACTGCGGAAATCGATGTCTCCATAAATGCTTGCCGTAGTTAATGTATACGCGCTAAGATCAGTGCACGTTGGAAGCATATAACTCGGGAGCAGAAAATCCGATGCCTCTCGTGAGGAGCTGGGATTTCCGGAGGGCTTTGAACAGAGGGAGAGCGGCGCTGTGGCCGACATGGAAGGGGGAAGGTGTCCCAAGATGGGCCGCTGAAGACGGAAACATTGTCCTTTTTTCTGTTCTCCCGCCTCTGTCTGTACTCCCGAGTAGCTTTAAATCTTCTCAAACAACAGTTTTATGGGCTGGGTTATGGCGGAAGGACGTCTTCATTAGCGAAGTAGAAAGGAGATAGGATACGGGTTGAAGTGGAACTGGGACCCTCGTCTCCTAGATGATAATCACCACAGCGTCAGGCACTGAGCACAACGCTGGCATAGATCCAAGTGAATCAGGTCGGACCCGATCCCTGTCCCACACGGGACTCACAGGCTAAGTAGGAGGGAGAATGGATAGTCGGTCCCCGTTTTACAGACGAGGAAACCGAGGCATCGAGAAGTGAAGCGGCAGAGCCAGGATGACAACCCGGGTCCTCGACTCCTCTGCTCTCTCCTCTGGGCCGTGCGCCTTCCGTGCTCATTCCACTAGACCAACACCAGTCTTATTTGTTGGTATCTGTTAAGCGCTTACTATGTGCAGAGCGCTTTTCTAAGCGCCGGGGTAGATACAGGGGAATCAGGTTGTCCCACGTGAGACTCACAGTTGATCCCCATTTGACAGATGAGGGCACTGAGGCGCAGAGGAAGTGAAGTGACTTGCCCACGGTCACACAGCTGACAAGTGGCAGAGCCGGGATTAGAACCCATGACCTCTGACTCCGAAGCTCAGGCTTATCCAGCACCAGTCTTATCTTGAAGACATCTAACTTGCTTGGGTGGTTTATCTCAGTGCTTTATCACCCAGAAAGTCAAGCAATCCTTTTCTTGTCCTCTTTCAAAGACTCACCTGTTTTATGTTAACCAAAGTTCCCCTCCTTTGATCTTCCCAGTTCTAGAGGTCAGCAACCTGCCTGTAAAGCAATCAGATCCTCAGAGACTCTTTTGAAGATTCTCTGTCTGCTCTAAACGACTCCAATTCCTTTAGCCTTGCGTTATACTGTATTTCCCATCTCTGGAATCATTTTGCCACACTTCTCTAAATCCTTTTAATTGTTTTTTTTAAACATCCTTTTTAAAGTGCAGGGCTCCAAAACGGACACAGCTATAAGTGTCTAACCAGTGTAGGTTAGAGTGGAGAAATTACTCGAGGATTTTGAAGTGTCCAGTCCATTGTAAACCCCTTGAAGGTAGGAACTGTGTCTTTTCGTTTTGTTGCGCACTCCCAAGGACGCTGCCTTCAGAGATGCTCAGTTAAGACTCGATCATTTTTTAAAAAATAGTATTTAAGTGTTTACTGTGTGCCAGATACTGAACTGAGTGCCGAGGTAGATTCATTCTTTCATTCGGCGTATTTATTGAGCACTTACTGTGTGCAGAGTACTATACTAAGCACTTGGAAAGTACAGTAAAGCAGTAATGAGAGATGGGCTTACGGTCTAGATGGGGGGGGAGACCGACATCAAAACCAACAAGCAGGCATCAATATAAATAAATAGAATTGTAGATGTATACGTAAGTGCTGTGGGGCAGGAAGAGGGAGCGGAGAGCAAAAGGAGCGAGTTGAGGTGACCCAGAAGGGAGGGGGAGCTGAGGAAAAGGGGGCTTAGTCTGGGAAGGCCTCTTGGAGGAGGTGAGCCCTTCAGTAGGCTTCGAAGGGGGGAAAAATGATTGTTTGGTGGATGTGAGGAGGGAGGGCATTCCAGGCCAGAGGGAGGACGTGGGCCAGGGGTCGACGGCGGGACAGGCGGGATGGAGGCCCGGTGAGGAGGTGAGCGGCGGCAGAGGAGCGGAGTGTGCGGGCTGAGCTGGAGGAGGAGAGAAGGGAGGTGAGGTAGGAGGGGGCGAGGGGATGGAGAGTTCTGAAGCCAAGAGTGAGGAGGTTTTGTTTGCTACGCAGGTTGATAGGCAACCACTGGGGGTTTTTGAGGAAGGGGGTGACGTGCCCTCAGCGGTTCTTTAGAAAGGTGCAAGCTAAGCATGTGGCATACAGTCCCTGTCCCACTCGCGGCCCACAGACTTAATCCCCATTTTACAGGTGAGGGAACTGAGGCATAGAGAAGTGAAGCGACTTGCGGAGATCGCACCGCTGAGAGGTAGCGGAACCGGCATTAGAACCCAGGGCCCGCGACTCCTAAGCCCGTGCTCTTTCCATTCGGCCACACTGCTTCTGGTGATTGATAGTCCATTCTTTTAAAAGTGGCGCTACATTACTAGGTCATATTGGTAATAAGTCCCTTATCCTTTTTTTTTTCTGCTCCGTTTATTCCTAGCCAGTCTTTCTCCTCCTTTTATTTGAGTGGGTGGGAGATGGTCTCTGGGTACTTCTTTGAGTTTATCTCTGTTGAATTTTCTGGGACTCTTCTTCCAGGGTCGGTCGCAGAAACTTTCCTTGTACAGTGTTAACGGCCCCACTGAAAAGAGTGAGCTTTAGATCGCCTTTCTTCGGGTCTGAATACTCAGGTTTTGAACAGAACCCATCCTACCACTGATCCACTTGAGGAAACCACATAAAAGTTGCCTCTGCATTGGCGAGTCTCCTTTGGGTGAGACCTTTGAAGCAATCACTCCCTCACTTTACAATGATTTAGTCAAGACGGTACTCTCTTCGCTCGTCGATGAAAGATCTTTGCGCCGAGCCACTGTCGTGGGACAGAAATAAATCGTCAAGCAGATTGGCTCTTCAGTAAACTGTGTGGATTACTTATCATGTGGTCTCTTAGGTGGCTATAAAATGAATTACTCGATGAGTTGTTAATAATAACAATGTTGGTATTTGTTAAGTGCTTGCTACGTGCCGAGCACTGTTCTAAACTCTGGGGTAGATACAGGGTAATCAGGTTGTCCCACGTGAGGCTCACGGTCTTAATCCCCATTTTACAGATGAGGTCACTGAGGCCCAGAGAAGTTAAGTGACCGGCCCAAAGTCACACAGCAGACAAGTGGCGGAGCCGGGATTAGAACCCACAACCTCTGACTTCTAAGCCACGCAGCTTCTGTATTCTCACATGCCTATAGACCTGCTGTTTCCAATCACACCCATCCTTTTTTTTTTTTCCTTTCCAAAGTGGAAAAGGACATTGGCTCCCTTCCACTTCTTCAAGAGAATTCCCCTACCTCTCCTCCGTAAGATCTTAAAATTAAAGACAGAGGAGTTTTAGAATCATCCAGCGATTCTGTAGGAACTCTGGGATCATCATTCCAGATGAACCGGTAAAAATAAAAAGTAGCAGGGAATCGTCGTTTGGAGAGGAAGGCCTGGGATCTCCCCACTTGAGGCAGAACTTTCTGTCCTCGGGAGAATCACCACAGCCGACCCAACATCCGTCAGTCGGTAGTATTTATTGGAATAGCGTTTATTCCGAATGGTGTGGTCCGTGCCATCTGCCCTTGTTGTTATTTTGGATTCTTGTTTCTTTGATTTTTTTCACTTTAAAGCCTTCCTCTTTGAGTTGAGTGTTACAGCTTCCCACTGCAAATGAGACTTGGCTAGTGAACTGCTCGTATTTGATTGTTTTGGCGGAGACAAAGAGAATTATGATTAAGAAGCGTCTGCCTTTTCAGAGATATGTATTCCCAGCCTTTTCCTCTTGCCCAGTGGGGGCAGGAGTTGGGAGGGAACAGTTTTTATTATTATTATTTTTATTTATTTTGCTTAATATACTTCAAGAGTGCTAATAACGTCTCCAACCTGAGTCTTGCTTTTCTCATCTCATTTAATCATCATTCATTCATTCAATCAATCGTATTAATTGAGCGCTTACTGTGTGCAGAGCACTGTACTAAGCGCTTGGAAAGTACAATTCGGCCACATGTCATTTACTTGGAATAATTCTTTCAGTCGTATTAAGCACTTACTGGGTGCAGAGCACTGTACTAAGCACTTGGGAGGGTACAATGCAGCAATAAACAGACACATTCCCTTCCCACAACGAGTTTACAATCTGGTGGTGGGGGCAGGCGTATATATATATATATATAAATAAATCCTCGTCAGACATCTGGCCTAATTTCAATTAGGAGTATTTCCTTCATGGTCTTTGTAGAATTTTGAATCGGGGGTCTCTTGTTTCACGCTTACCTTTCTGTACGCCGGTATTGTTTATTCTTGAACCTGCAAAACTGTCTTAATGAAGACTCATCAGCTGTCTTAGATTCTATGGCTTTGTAGCCTTTCTTTGCGTCCTTCCTATTAACGTTCTAGTGCGTGTTCAAACTTACTGTCGGGTGTGTTCACGTGAATTTTCTTTCCTTTGCCAGATTTTCTTCTCCCTTCCTTTTGCGTCTCGAATACAGTTGCCTTCCGATCACTCTAACCACCGTGAGATTCATGACTAAAACGTTCTTATTCTCACTGTGAAGTTAAACGAGTCAGCAGGTTTGCCAAGTGAAAGAACACGGGCCTGGGAGTCAGAAAACCCGGGTTCTAATCCCGGCCTACCACTTTCCTGCTGTGTGACTTGGGGCACGTCGCTCAACTTCTGTGGCTCAAGTTCCGCAACTGTAAAAATTGGGATTCAGTACCTCGTCTCCCTCCCGGGAGCCCCATCTGGGACGGGGACTGTGTCTGACCTGATTGATTTGTATCTACCCCAGTGCTTAGAACATTGCTTGATACGTAGTAGACAACTCATTGTGGGCAGGAAAAGCATCTATATGGTTATTATACTCTCCTCAGTGTTTAGTACAGTGCTCTGCACACAGTAAGCACTCAGTTATGTGCAGTTGATCGATAGACTGATTTAATGCTTAATAAATACCATTAAAAAAAACAAAAAACTGGCTTAGCTGTACCCAGTACTTTCCACCCTATCAGTTCCAAAGGCGTAGTTTGCACATTATGGTCCGATGGACTACGTTTCCCGTAGATACCTGGCTTCTTCCCCCATCACCCCCCCCCCCCGGTTCTCGAACTCAAGCCACGAGAGTGAATTGGCCCAAGTAGACCGTGTTCCCCTTTTGCGTTGGATGCCTGTCACCGGCTTCATACCATGATTATCCTCCTATTCTTTGTCACTTCTCTCTGTAACTAACTTCCTACCGGTTGGTCTTCTGTTTCCTGGGGCCCTGAAGAGGTGAAGCTTCCTTGAGGGTCAGGGCGGCCAAGTGGAAAGAGCCTATGCCTGGGAAGCGCGGGACCTGGGTTCTAATCCCGGCTCTGCCGGGTGACCTCGGGCAAGTCGCTTCACTTCTCTATGCCTGTTTGGTCTTGGGGATGGAGATTCAATACCTGTTTTCTCTCCTCTTTTAGACCGCGAGCCCCATGTAGGACAAGGGATTCTGTCCGACCCGATTCAGTCGTATTTACTGAGCACTTACTGTGTGCAGAGCACTGTACTAAGCGCTTGATTGACCTGTATATCGACCCTGGTGTTTAGAACGGGGCCTGAAGTATACTAAACACTTAACCAATGTTATTATTATTATTGTCATTATTAATATCTGGATGAAGATGCCCATACCACCAAGCAACTCTTTGTTTCTGTGTCCAAGCTCCCAGTAAAGATTCTGGGTTATGAACCCAGCAGCCTATGTTTTCTAGTAATGGATCAGTGGGATTTATTGAGTGCTTACTGTGTGCAAAGCACTGTACTAGGCATTTGAGAGAATACAATCCAACAGAGTTGGTGACCCGTTCCCTACCCACGGACTGACCATTCAGCCCAACACGACTCCATTTGAGAAACTTCCTGCTTCATTTTACTACTACAAACCAGAATCCTTAAGTTAGAAATTAAACTGTTTTGGCAAGAATGGAGCGGTAACAGAGAGACATTTCTCCCAAGGAAAGGTCCCCAGTTAGAAGCGTCGAGGCATTTGAGCATGGGTTCTAATCCCAGCTCTGCCACCTGTCAGCTGTGTGACTCTGGGCAAGTCACTTCACTTCTCTGGGCCTCAGTTACCTCATCTGTAAAATGGGGATGAAGACTGTGAGCCCCACGTGGGACAACCTGATTCCCCTGTGTCTACCCCAGCGCTTAGAACAGTGCTCTGCACATAGTAAGCGCTTAACAAATGCCAACATTATTATTATTATTATTATTACTTCACTTCTCGGTGCCTCAGTTACCGCATCTGTAAAATGGGGATTAAGACTGTGAGCCTCACGTGGGTCGACCTGATTACCTTGTATCCACCCCAGTGCTCAGAACAGTGCTCGGCACACAGTAAGCGCTTAAATGCCAAAGTTATTATTATCTGGTGTTCTAATGATCTCGCTCTGTTGAAGCCGGGACTCAGGATAATCCCCATTGTGATTTCAATCTTCTAACGGGCCCCTCTCCCCTCTCACAAGTCTCTCGGTTTGGCCTTCAGCAAAAACGTATACACTTTGCCTTAGGACTTCCTGGTCCTGGGTATTTGAGGGGAGAGGGGACCGAGACCGAGTTTTGCGGTTTTCCCCCCACATTCTCTTTTACTCTGTAGTGCCAAAAAGAAAGAAGCAAAATACGTCTGAGAGAATGAATTCACTGGGGGCTTGAAGTTAATTGTTCGTTGCTTTGTTCAAAATTCGGCTCTCGAATTTTGGCCGGGCCTCTTGCACTCGTGTCTCCAGACAGGATTGTTAAGAGCCTTGGACGCGACGGTGAAAACTGTGTTCCTCAAATAGAGGATTTTTTTTTTTACGAAAGGTCTGGGGCTGGGGCTCAACCTAATGAATCTTGGCTCTGGCGACCGACGGAGGGGAGCTGTGCTTTGCTTTCTGCCGTCCAGTCGGTTCCAAGTGTACTGGGGCAGAGGGGCTGGCCCTTCCCCGGATGGAGTCAGAATTGTTCTCGTCTTCTTAGATGGCACCCCGTTCCTTTTCCACCAGCCGCCAGGGAGGTGAAAGCCCCCTCCCTCCCCTTCCCGCGCCAGATAATTTTACAACAAGCCCCGTGTCAGGTAAGGACCGCGCGGATGTCCGACAGCAAAGCCTCGGATGTAGAAGCGGTTTGAGGCTCCTCATGTGGCGTGAAGGTCACACTCACGCCTCCACCATAATAACAGTAATACTCATAATTACAGTGGTTTTTAAGTGCTTACTATGTGCCGGTTACTATAGTAAGTGCCGGGGTAGATACAAGCAAAGCAGGTTGAACCCAGTCCCTGTGGTTGAACCCAGTCCCTGTCCGACGTGGGGCTCGCTGTCTTGATCCCCATTTTCCAGATGAGGGAACTGAGGTCCAGAGAAGTGAGGTGACTTGCCGTGGGTCACAGCAGACAAGCGGCAGAGCCGGGATTAAAACCGGGGCCCTGTGACTCCCAGGCCCGGGCTCTATCCGCTCTAAGCCCGTTGTGGCCAGAGATTATCTCTCTTTATTGCTCTATTGTACTTTCCAAGCGCTTACTTAGTACAGTGTTCTGCACACGCTAAGCGCTCAATAAATTAAATTAAATGAATGAAAGGACCACCCCTCCTCTCAACTCGTTACCAACTCTAAAAAGGCAAGGGAGCCTAGCACGCTTGTAGCTTTAAAGCCCTCAATTCATTGATTCATTCATTCACTGGTATCTATTGAGCGCTTACTATGTGCAGAGCACTGTAGTAAGCGCTTGGAATGTACAATTCGGCAACAGATAGAGACAATCCCTGCCCATTGGCAGGCTCACAGTCTAATCGGGGGAGACAGACAAAAACAGTAGCAATAAATAAGATCAAGGGGACGTACATCTCATTAACAAAATAAATAGGGTAATAAAAATATATACAGATGAGCACAGTGCTGGGGGGAGGGGAAGGGAGAGGGGGAGGAGCAGAGGGAAAGGGGGGAAAGGAGGCTTAGCTGAGGGGAGGTGAAGGGGGAGGCAGAGAGCAAAGGGGAAGCTCAGTGTGGGAAGGCCTCTTGGAGGAGGTGAGCTCTCAGTAGGGTTTTGAAGGGGGGAAGAGAGTCAGTTTGGCGGAGGTGAGGAGGGAGGGCGTTCCGGGACCGCGGGAGGACGCGGCCCCGGGGTCGACGGGATAGGCGAGAAGGGGGGACGGCGAGGAGGCGGGCGGCGGAGGAGCGGAGCGTGCGGGGTGGGCGGTGGAAAGAGAGAAGGGAGGAGAGGAAGGAGGGGGCGAGGGGATGGAGAGCCTTGAAGTTTTTGTTTCGTGCGGAGGTCGATGGGCAACCGCTAGAGGTTTTTAAGGAGGGGAGTGACAGGCCCGGAGCGTTTCTGCAGGAAGATGAGCCGGGCGGCGGAGTGAAGAACGGACTGGAGCGGGGAGAGACGGGAGGAAGGGAGATGAGAGAGAAGGCTGACGCGATAATCCAGCCGGGATATTATGAGAGCCTATACCAGTAAGATAGCCGTTTGGGTGGAGGGGAAAGGGCGGATCTTGGCGATATTATAAAGGTGAGACGGATTGGATGTGTGGGGTGAGTGAGAGAGCTGCCGCCTCCTGCCCCCATCCCGCCCCTTCCTATCTCACGTTGCTACTCTCCCACTCCAACCCGGCACGCACACTTCACTCCTCTATTGCCAACCTTCTCACTCTACCTCCATCTCATCTATCTCACCGCTCACCTCTTGCCCAAGTCCTGCCAGTGGTCTGGAATACCCCCATTCTTTATATCCTACAGACAATCACGCTCCCAACTTTCACAGCCTTCAAGAGGCCTTCCCTGACTAAGCCCCCCACTTTCCTCTTCTCCCACTCCCTTCTGCGTCCCCCTGTCTTGCCCCCTTTATTCATCCCCCCTCCCAGCCCCACAGCCCTTATGTCCGTATCTGTCATTTTATTTATTTCTAGGAGTGTCCGTCTCCCCCGCTAGACTGTAAGCTCTTTGCGAGCAGGGAATGTGTCTGGGACATTCCGCACGGAGTAAGCGCTCGGTAAATACGATCGACTGAGTGACTGGAAGCAGTTCGGTTTAGCGGGTAGAGCCCGGGCCTGGGAGTCAGAAGGGCCTTGGTTCTAATCCCGGCTCCGTCACGTGTCTGCTGGGTGACCTCGGCCGGGGCATTTTCGCTTCTCTGTGCCGCAGTCACCTCATCCGTAAGATGGGGATTGAGACCGCGAGCCCCCTGTGGGACGGGGCGGCGTCCGGCCTGATGAAACTCGTATCTACTCCAGTGCTTGGCGCGTGGTAAGTGCTTAGCCCGTACCGTAGTAATACTAACGATTATTAATTATTGTTATTGCTGGAAGCGGCAGGGGATCAAAACCTTCGGAGTCCCCTGGGGTGCCGCCCCTTAGCAGTCTCTGAAATAGTTCTCGTCTAATGCGGTAGGCCCGACCTCTCGGTACGTATTAATGGAGAATGAGGTCGCTGTGATGGAAAGGAAAGTTAAGTCAGCGCCGTCGCCGGACCCCGGTTTGCCCGAACCGAGGCGGAGCATCGGATGGCCCGCAGCGGAGGTGGGCCCGGGAGGCAGCCAGAAATAAACAAGGTCTTAAAAGCCGAGTGCTGATGAGCTAATTGGCTCTAAAGAGTAATTAGTATTTGTGCAGTGTTTCCATTTGATTACCAAAATCACATAACCTCATGGAAGATCAAAACTCCACACCCCAGAGCCCGCTCCTAAAAGGTTTCATTTTTCTTCCCCCGTGGAACGTGCGGAGGGACCTCCCCGATCTGGTGTCGAGTTAGGAAAAATCACTCCTAGTCATTTTCCAGGAGCAGAGGGGTGAGGGATTCGGGGGGGGGGGGCAGCTGGCTCAGCACAGAGATCTGCTTCTCTCGGACGTTCCCGGACCCTGCCTCGGAGAGCCGCGAATGCCTGTTTACTCGCAGCCGGTTCCCGGCCCCGTGGTTGGCAGGGGCCGGCCAAGCGGCCTCCAGGTCCTTAAACCGAGTGCCGTTCCGCGCAAACAGACGGCCTCACACCTCCGGGGGCTCGTTTTTCCCGGGCACCCGGCGGCGAGGTCGAAAGGGGAATCGTGGGGCCGGGGTGGAAGAACACAGAAAGCGGCGGGAGCCAGGCGGCCGCCAAGCCAGCTGGAAGGGAGAGGCCCGCGACGCACCTTAGCCGTTCGGAAGTAACGAGGTACAGTTAAGGTCTGTCGGGGGATCCGTCCCTGCTATTTATTGAGCACCGCTGGGCGCGGTGCACGGTACTGAGCTCTTGGGAGGGTCCGATCTCCTAGACGGGGAGTGTACAGTGTAAAGGGGAAGACGGACGTTAACATGATAACGATGATAATTATCATTATGGTGTACGTAAAGCGTTTACTCTGTGCCAGCCACCGTACTAAGCACTGGAGTGGATACAAGCAAATCGTGTTGGACACGGTCCCTGCCCCGCGTAGGGTTCACAGTCTTAATCCCCGTTTTTCAGCTGAGACGGAAGTAAAGTGACTTGCCCAGGACCACACGGCAGTCGGTGGTGAAGCCAGGATTAGCACCCGTGACCTGAATCCCAGGCCCGGGCTCTAACCACTACGCCATGCTTTGTTAAGTGCTTGCTATATGCCAAGCACTGAACTAAGCGCTGGGGTAGATAGAGGAAAATCAGGTCCCACGTGGGACTACCAATTTTCGGAGGGAGGATTTTGCAGATGAGGGAAATGAGGCATCAGAGAATTTAAGTGATTTGCCCACGGTCACAGAGCAGACAAGTGGTGGAGCCAGGATTAGAACCCGGGTCCTCCGGCTTCCAGGCCCAGGCTCTTTCTACGAGGCCACACTGCTGATTACAGACGGGGGAAATCAAGGGTAAGGAGAAGTACCTAAACGCTGTGGGGCTGCGGGGAGCATCAGAGTGCTTAAGGGGTTCACAACCAAGCGCGTAAGGTACAGGCAGGGCAGATGATAGCTTTGATTTTTGAGGAATAATAAAGTCACCCCTCCTGGGGCAAGAGAGAAGCAGCGTGGCCTAGCAGATAGAGCCCGGACCTGGGGGTCAGAAGGACCTGGGTTCTAATCCCGGCTCCGCCACTCGTCCGCTGTGTGACCCTGGGCAAGTCACTTCACTGCTCTGGGCCTCAGTCACCTCATCTGTCAAATGGCGATTAAGACTGTGAGTCCTACCTGATTAGCTTGTATCTATCCCAGCGCTCAGTCCAGCGCCTGGCTTGTAGTAAGCGCTTAACCAACACCATAAAAAAAAAAAAAAAGAGTGGGAGACCGAAGATACCCCACCCTTTGTGTTCCGCTGGGAGGTCCCGGAAGTGAGATGGAATTGGTGATCTTTGTTGCGGTCTAAAGGGACATCTGGCTGTCTTTGTAAAGTTGCGGTGACTTGGAGTGAAAGCCCTATAGACAAGTGATGTAAATTCCCCCAAATCCTCTTTCTCTTAAGACCCCGTTCACGTGAAGGGAGTCTTGTCGAAGGAGAGTTCCTACGCACCCATTGTTTTTGACAGTGATTAAATGAAAGATCGTCATCTCGTCTGTCGAATATCCTCTATCAATTCGTTGGCCGTCTCTAGCGCGTCTGTATTTTATTTATTTATGCCCACTCTCGGCTCTGTGTATAATTTCGTTGAACGCTCAAATATTTATTCTCAATACAGCATTTGTCAAATTTTGGACCTCTCTCCCTGTTTCCGAGTGGAAACTCCTTACGGACAGAGCTCGTGTCATTTGCTTTTGTTGTTCTTTCCCAAACGCTAAGTACAGTGATAATAATAATAAAAATAATGTTGGTATTTGTTAAGCGCTTACTATGTGCCGAGCACTGTTCTAAGCGCCGGGGTAGACATAGGGGAATCGGGTTGTCCCGCGTGGGGCTCACGGTCTTAATCCCCATTTTACAGATGAGGGAACTGAGGCGCAGAGAAGTGAAGTGACTCGCCCACAGTCACACAGCCGACAAGTGGCAGAGCTGGGATTCGAACTCATGAGCCCCGACTCCGAAGCCCGTGCTCTTTCCACTGAGCCACGCTGCTTCTCCAATCGCACCCACTAGGTGCTCCAATTATTACCAATATAATTATTGTCATCATTATTATTACTGTATTAAGCGCTTAAGGCCCTTGACTATCAGGGAGTTTAGGGGGATTCGGTATCTTTTTCATTTCCCCTGCCCTCTTTAAGTAGTCTTTCTCTCTCCTTCACTGTCCAAAAACTTCTAAAGAGATTTGTCTCTAGGTCCACTCTCTCGCAAGGAGTTTTTCGGTGTCCGGCACGGAGTAAGCGCTTTACAGATACCAGTAGAGAGAGAGAACTGGTTGAGTTGACGATCTTGACCCGAGCTGAGAACTGAAATAGCTCACTCAACTGAACTATCTTATCAGACAGGGTTTCTACCTCTTTTTTCTGAGGAGCAGCTGGACTTAGTGGATCGAGCACAGGCCCGGGAGTCCGAAGGACCCGGGTCCTAACCCCAGCTCTGCTACCTGCCTGCGGTGTGACCCCGGGCAAGTCAACTTCTCCGAGCCTCGGTGACCTCATCTGTAAAACGGGGATGAAGACTGTGAGCCCCATGTGGCACATGGACTGTGTCCAACCTGATTAGCTTGCACTTAACCCAGCGCTTAGTAAAGAGAAGCAGCGCGTGGCTCAGTGGAAAGAGCCCGGGCTTTGGAGTCAGAGGTCGTGAGTTCGAATCCCAGCTCTGCCACTTAGCTGTGTGACTGTGGGCAAGTCACTTCACTTCTCTGGGCCTCGGTTACCTCATCTGTAAAATGGGGATTAAGACGGTGAGCCCCACGTGGGACGACCTGATTCCCCTGTGTCTACCCCAGCGCTTAGAACGGTGCTCTGCATACAACAATAATACCAACATTGTTATTATTATTAAAGTGCCTGGCACATAGTAGGCGCTTAACAGACACCCTAAAAAAAAAAAAGGTACTGACCCCTTTCCGCTGTCTGTTGCGTTTATCCCCAGTGACGGAAAAGGTTTACGAGAGCGAATCCTGCACGGATAGCGAAGGAGAAGCGTGTAAGCCCAAAGCAGCCGTTACGCCCAGACCCCCCGCAGCGGCCGTGAAGGAGGAGCCCAAGGAAGAACGGAAGAACGTCAAGAAAGGGCCGACCGCCCCGGGGAAGGCCAACAGACAGGCGTCCATCATGGGCTTCTTCCAGAAGAAATGAGGGGGCCGGTCTCGCTGGGCCGGTGGCTTGGAGCTCTTCCCCACCGACAGGAGCTCTGAAATCCATCTGCATCCGAGGGGGCGGCAGAAGGAGTCCGCTGGGAATTCTTACTTACTGTGTAAGTAAGTTCCCAGCCTCCTCGACCTTTCTTTCCCTTCAGAGACCGTTCTTTCAGCGTGGGGAGGTTTATGCCGTTCTGTGGAAGCTGGAAGCGAAGACAACTGGACACCAAACAATTCTGTTATCTTCTGAGCACACCTTTTTTTATTTGATTTTGTTTTTTAAACTTTCCCACTGTCCTGAGAGTAGAGCCTGTTTCAACAGCAGCCAGGAATTCTAGAATTAAAGAGCTATTTAGTGGTACGTGCGGGCCCCCTCCTGATCTCTCCACCCTCTGACAGCCCCCCATTCCACGTTGAGGTGCGAGGTCACATCGGCTGAGCACTGTCCTCTCGCGCGGCCTTGGCAAGCCTTCCACACCCACCTCTTCTTCATCGCCGCCTCGGAAAGGACACGTCGGGTTTTGCGCTCCGCGTCCCGATCCCCTTTGCTCGACCACGCGCGGCGACTCCTGTCAGAACAGAAGAACGCTCCTGTCCTCGGTCCCGTTCAGAAGGGAGGTTTTCCAGATCTTCCCTCGTAATCTGTGACGAGGCAGTTGAAGCACAGATGGGGGAAGGTAAATGTCGACCCTCAGGGCGGATGGGTTGGCGTGAGGCAGATTTCTGAAGGCGATTATTAGCCGGAACCGGGAAGACCGGGAAAGGAACGCTTTCTTGTGTCGAAGGCGGAAAAGCCGTCGGTTCGGAAGCGCAGCTTCCCAGGGCGGGGGGCGGAGGCCTGTACTCCGGGGGGCAAGGTTACGCGGCTGTGGCGCTCCACGGCCCTCATTGCTAACCCTTTGGTAGCCCCCCCGGGAACGCAGAGGGCACTCAAAGTCAAGTGAAAGGTGAGAGGTGAAGGTCAGCCCTTTGAACTCACTTTATTTGTATTGTCGAAGACACCCCGCTCCACGGGGTAAATTGAGGACACCGATTCCGCCGGGCCTGTCGGTAGCCGCGGTCTTCGCGCCTCACCCCCGGAAGGAAGCCGGGCCGCGGGCTGAGCAACCCGTCCCGTCCACGGCGGCCGTCTCGCACGTCTCCAGAAGCAGACGTCGTCCGAGGCGGTCCGATTTGCTGCTCTGGCTTCCTAGGAGGATCGATGGTTAAATCAGCTGCCTACTAGTGAAAGTTAGGCTCGTACCTCACCCTCGGTTCAGAGATGAGCTTCGGTTTTTGCCCTCCCCCAAGATTCCCAGTCAGATTGGGTCCGGCCCGGGGGCTGGTGGTGTTCCCGCCTGATCAGCCGTGAGGAGGTAAGATGGAGCTCGAGAACGGAAGTCAGCAGAGGCGATTGAGGAAGGGTGAGGCGCGAACGTTCGTGAGTCTGATTTGGCGGAAACTGGCATCCATTGGAAAATGTTTCAAAAAAAGGCGAGCGACGTGATCTCTGTCTCATAAAAGAAAAAGAACCCCGTTTGCATGTGGACCGTGTTGAATTTTCTTCACCTCGCTGGAGGTTTGTCCTGAATTGTCCTGAAACATTATATTTTTCACACATTCAAAGATCGAGTGTTTTGCACTGTCACCGATGAAGCTGATCCCGAACAGGTATGCCTTGGGTTACAGCCACCCTACAAAAATACGCACCCCCGGGAATACACGCTGCACCTTGTTGACATCCCTCACGATCCGTAATCTCCTCAGCCTGGAGTACATCCAGTCACGGCGGGCAGGTCGATTGCCTCCCCACCCCTCCCTCTCCCCATCTTCCCGTCCCGGTTTCCTTTTCGCCCAGCAGTTTCCCCCCCATCTGATCCCAGCTTCTCTTTCGCCCCCACCATCCCGTGGGCCAACTTTTTCTTTCTTTTTAAGGTTAGCCACACATACGGCGTGTGCCTTGTGGGCAGGGAATGTGTCCGCCAACTCCCTCGTCCTCTTCCAAATGCTTAGTAAAGTGCTCCACGCACGTCCAGTCATATTGAGGCTCACTGTGTGCAAAGCACTGTACTAAGCACTCGGGAAGGTACGCTCCGACGACAGACATTCCCTGCCCCCAGCGAGCTCACAGTCTAGAGGGGGAGACAGACATTACTGTACACACATAAATTGAAGCAGCGTGGCTCAGTGGAAGGAGCCCGATCTGGGGAGTCAGAGGTCATGGGTTCGAATTCCGGCTCTGCCACTTGTCGACTGTGTGACTGTGGGCAAGTCACTTCACTTTTCTGAGCCTCAGTGACCTCATCTGTAAGATGGGGATTAAGACCGTGAGCCTCACGTGGGACAACGTGATTCCCCTGTATCTCCCCCCAGTGCTTAGAACAGTGCTCTGCGCATAGTAAGCGCTTAACAAATACCAACATTATTATTATCATCTTTTATATTATTATATATATTATTGGGTATCGGGTTCATTTTTTAAAAGTCGTTAACTCTTCAGGGAAAGCCAAAGTCCGTACCTGATAAATATCAGTCGATCGTATTTATTGAGGGCTTACGTGCAGAGCGCTGTACTGAGCACTTGGGAGAGTACAGTATACTCACATAACAGTAGCATTCCCATCCCACAGCCAGCTTACAGTCTAGAGGATGCCCCCCGATCGATAGGGTACCACGCCCCGTCTCCTTGCCCCCAGCAACAGGAATTCAGCTTGGTCTCTACCCACTTGGGACTGCTGTCCGGCCGAGGCCGGCTCCGACCTCCCCTCTGGCCCCTGAGATCTCTGCAGCAACCTCTCCCTTCACCCCCAGCGTCTCACGAGGCTGCCCTTCATCCCCCACCACCCCCAGGAGCTCCGGGCGACATCCGCCATTGCCTCTTTGGCCCCCACCCTCTTCCCTCCTCGCACACCTTTGGGAGAGAAGAATAAAACAGACACATTCCCTGCCCACGGCGAGCTTACAGTCTAGAGGGGGAGACGGACAATCACAGAAATAAGTAAATGGCAGGATGTGGACATAATTGCTGTGCGCCTGGGAGGGGGATGAATAAAGGGAGTAAGTGGATGACGCAGAAGGGAGCGGGGAAGGAGGATTTAGTCAGGGAAGGCGTCTTGGAGGAGATGGGCCTTCAATAAGGTTTTGAAGTGGAGGGGGCCGGTTGTCTGTGGGATTTGAGAAGGGAGGGCATTCGGGGCCCGAGGCAGGATGTGGGCGAGAGGTCGGCAGCGAGATGGATGAGATTGAGTCACAGGAGTAAGTTGGCATTAGAGGAGTGAAGTTCTCCACGCCACCCACGGACAGCTCAGGGCCGGCAGCCTGCGGTGGCCATCTTTTTGTTTCTGTTTTTTAAATGGCATTTGTTAAACGCTTCTTATGCGGTAATGATGATGATGGTATTTAAACGCTCACTATGTGCCAAGCACTGTTCGAAGTACTGGGGTAGATGCAGTGTTGTCCCACGTGGGGCTCAGAGTCTTAATCCCCATTTTACAGATGAGGTAACTAGGCACAGAGAAGTGGAGTGACTTGCCCAAAGTCACACAGCTGACAAGTGGAGACCTCTGGCTCCCATGCCCGGGCTCTTTCCACTAAGCCAAGCTGCTCCTCGTGTGCCAAGCACTGTACTAAGCACTGGGGTAGATAGAGCATAATCAGATTGGACACCGTCCGGTTCCACATAGGGCCCACGGTCTTAATCCCTTTTTTACAGCTGAGGTTACTGGGGCCCAGAGAAGTGAAGCGAATTGCCCATGGTCACACGGCAGACAAGTGGCGGAGCCAGGATTAGAACTCTGGTCCTTCCGTCTCCCAAGTCCGTGCTCTATCCACTGGACCATAGCACCATTTTGTTGGAAGCAGAAAAGCCAGAGGAGCCCCGGGCTCCGTTTGCTAAGGAAACGGGGGGGAAGGAGGTAAACCGGGGAGGAGAAGATCAAAGCTGGGCTGGGAGGGAGGTGGTGGGACTAAACCAAACTAGCCACTCGCCACTAGCCGATGTTCTAAGCGCTGGATTAGATGATGATGATGGCATTTGTTAAGCGCTTACTATGTGCAAAGCACTATTCTAAGCGCTGGGGAGGACACAAGGCGATCAGGTTGTCCCACGTGGGGCTCAGTCTTCATCCCCGTTTTACAGATGGGGTAACTGAGGCCCAGAGAAGTGAAGTGACTTGTCCAAAGTCCCACAGCTGACAAGTGGCAGAGCCGGGTTTTGAACCCATGACCTTTGACTCCCAAGCCGGTGCTCTTTCCACTGAGCCGCGCTGCTTCTCTCTGTGTTGGTTTATTATTGCATTGTCCTCTCCCAAGCACTTAGTATAGGGCTTTGCACACAGTGAGCACGCAATAAATATGATTAAGTGAATGAATACAAGGTTATCAGGTTGGACACAGTCCCTGTCCCACATGGGGCTCACAGTCATAGTCCCTATTTTCCAGATAACTGAGGCACAGAGAAGTGAAGCGAGTTGCTCGAGGTCACACGGCAGACAGGTGGTGGAGCCGGGATTAGAACCCACGACCTCTGACTCCCAAGCCCTTTCCACTAAGCCACGCTGCTTTTCACTTTGGAAAAGTGGAAGTACTGTTATCCTAGCCTCCATCCTAGGACTGGTTTGGTTTAACATTTGCAGAAATAATTCAGAAGCAGGGGGTGGCATCTCTGAATTGGTTTGTGGCATTAAGCCCTTCCGGCTGAGAGATGAAACGCAGGAAGAGCTCAGAAAACTGATAGAGCGGGAAATGGAGGGGGAGATGGCAGGCGAACTTGAAAACGGGGAAGTTCAAAATATTCTTCTGTGATGGGAAGTTGTGCGGTTTAGTGGAAAGATTGACGGACTGGGAGTTGGGATGCCTGGATTCTAATAGAGAAGCAGCGTGGCTCAGTGGAAAGAGCCTGGGCCTGGGAGTCAGGGATCGTGGGTTCGAATCCCGGCTCTGCCCCTTGTCAGCTGTGTGACTGTGGGCAAGTCATTTCACTTCTCTGTGCCTCGGTTACCTCATCTGTAAAATAGGGATTAACTGTGAGCCCCGCGTGGGACAACCTGATGACCCTGTAGCTACCCCAGCGCTTAGAACAGTGCTCTGCACATAGTAAGCGCTTAACAAATACCAACATTATTATTATTAATCCCGGATCCGCCCCATGCCTGCGGGGAGACCATTTAACCTCTCTGGGCCTCAGTTTCCTCATCTGTAAAATTGGGATGAAATACCGGTACTCCTTCCCATTTAGACCTTGAGCCCCATGTGGGCCCAGCGCTTAGAACAGTGCTCTGCACATAGTAAGCGCTTAACAAATACCAACATTATTGCCCCCTGTTCCTCCCCCTCCCCCATCTCTCACCCCTAATGATCTGGCCACCTATTTCCTCACGAAAATCAACACGATCAGGTCTGAGCTCCCCAAAGTCACCCCTCCGCCTCTCCCCTCCCCCCCAACGACCCCCTCCCCTACTTTCCCATCCTTCCCTGCAGTATCCTCAGAGGAGATCTCCTCCCTCCTCGCAAGTGCCACCCCCTCCGCCTGCGCCTCGGACCCCATTCCCTCTCACCTTCTTAAAACCGTCGCCCCTGCCCTCCTCCCTTCCTTAACGTCTATTTTTAACCACTCGATCTCCAAGGGCTCCTTCCCCTCTGCCTTCAAACACGCCCACGTCTCCCCCATCCTAAAAAAACCCGCTCTCGACCCCACTTCCCCCTCCAGTTATCGTCCTATCTCCCTACTACCCTTCCTTTCCAAAATCTTAGAACGGGTGGTCTACGATCGATGCCTAGAATTCCTTAACTCCCATTCTCTCCTAGACCCCCTCCGATCTGGCTTCCGTCCCCTCCACTCTACCGAGACTGCTCTCTCTAAGGTCACCCGTGACCTCCTTCTTGCCAAATCCGATGGCTCCTACTCCATTCCGATCCTCCTCGACCTCTCTGCTGCCTTTGACACTGTCGACCGTCCCCTCCTCCTCCATACCTTATCTCACCTCGGCTTCACGGACTCTGTCCTCTCCCGGTTCTCCTCTTACCTCTCTGGCCGATCATTCTCGGTCTCCTACCCCGGAGCCTCCTCCCCCTCCCATCCTTTAACTGTTGGAGTTCCTCAAGGGTCAGTTCTCGGCCCTCTTCCGTTCTCCATCTACACTCACTCTCTCGGTGAACTCATCCGCTCTCACGGCTTCGACTACCATCTCTACGCAGATGACACGCGGATCTACATCTCCGCCCCCGTCCTCTCCCCCTCCCTTCGGGCTCGCATCTCCTCCCGCCTCCGGGACGTCTCCGCCTGGATGTCGGCCCGCCACCTAAAACTCAACGTGAGCGAGACTGAGCTCCTCATCTTCCCTCCCAAGCCCGGTCCGCTCCCAGACTTCTCCATCACCGTGGATGGCACGACCATCCTTCCCGTCCCGCAGGCCCGCAATCTCGGTGTCATCCTTGACTCGTCCCTCTCGTTCACCCCACGCATCCTATCCGTTACCGAGACCTGCCGGTTTCACCTCTACAATATCGCCAAGATCCGCCCTTTCCTCCAAACGGCTACCTTACTATTACGGGCTCTCGTTATATCCCGGCTAGACTACCGTGTCAGCCTTCTCTCTGACCTCCCTTCCTCCTCTCTCGCCCCGCTCCGGTCTATTCTTCACTCCGCTGCCCGGCTCATCTTCCTGCAGAAACGATCTGGGCATGTCACTCCCCTTCTTAAACAACTCCAGTGGTTGCCCGTCGACCTCCGCTCCAAACAAAAACTCCTCACTCTAGGCTTCGAGGCTCTCCATCCCCTTGCCCCTTCCCACCTCTCCTCCCTTCTCTCTTTCTACCGCCCACCCCGCACGCTCCGCTCCTCCGCCGCCCACCTCCTCGCCGTCCCTCGGTCTCGCCTATCCCGCCGTCGACCCCTGGGTCACGTCCTCCCGCGGCCCCGGAACGCCCTCCCTCCTCACCTCCGCCAAACCGATTCTCTTTCCCTCTTCAAAACCTTACTTAAAAATCACCTCCTCCAAGAGGCCTTCCCAGACCGAGCTCCTCTTCCCCCTCTACTCCCTCTGCCATCCCCCCTTTACCTCTCCGCAGCTAAAGCCTCATTTTCCCCTTTTCCCTCCGCTCCTCCACCTCTCCCTTCCCATCCCCACAGCACCGTACTCGTCCGCTCGACTGTATATATTTTCGTTACCCTATTTATTTTGTTAATGAACTGTACATCGCCTCGATTCTATTTAGTTGCCATCGGTTTTTACGAGATGTTCTTCCCCTCGACGCTGTTTAGTGCCATCGTTCTCGTCTGTCCGTCTCCCCCGATTAGACTGTAAGCCCGTCAAACGGCAGGGACCGTCTCTATCTGTTGCCGACTTGTTCATCCCAAGCGCTTAGTACAGTGCTCTACACATAGTAAGCGCTCAATAAATACTATTGAATGAATGAATTATTAATCCCAGATCTGCCCCATGCCTGCGGGGAGACCATTTAACCTCTCTGGGCCTCAGTTTCCTCATCTGTAAAATTGGGATGAAATACCGGTACTCCTTCCCATTTAGACCTTGAGCCCCATGTGGGACAGGGATTGGGACTCACCTGATTATCTCGTCTCTACCTCAGCGCCTAGTAAGTCCTTGACACACTGTGGAAAGAGCCCGGGCTTGGGAGTCAGAGGATGTGGGTTCTAATCCTGGCTCCACCACTTGTCTGCCGTGTGACATTAGGCGAGCCGCTTTACTTCTCTCTGTCTCGGTTCCCTGATCTGTAAAATGGGGGTGAAGACTGTGAGCACCACGTGGGATGACCTGATTACCTTGTATCTACCCCAGAGCTTAGTACAGTGCTTGGCACATAGTAAGTGCTTAACAAATGCCATCATTATTATTATTATTATTTCAGTAAGCGCTTAACAGGAGCTACAATTATTATCGTGATCCATCCATCACATTTCAAGATCTGGAAGTCGTCGATGGCTTTTTTTGTAAAATCATTCAGCGGATGGGCAATCGAGACCGAGGCTGTCTACACGCAAGGTGTCAGGTAGGTCAGAGAAAGCAGGACAAAAAAATGGCTTGACCGCACAAAACCCATTTTATATCTCCCTCTGGAATATTATGGCCAACTCTAACCACTGCCTATCTGGAAAAATATACGCCCTTAAAAAAATGCAGAGAAAAAGTAACCCAACTGACTCGGAGAATAAAGTATCTTTGGTAAGAGGTTGAGCTGAAAAGTCTGGGAAGACTAAGTCAGAGGAAATGAGGTTGAAGTTTATATTGACATGAAGGAGTATTCAGGAATTTATCCATCGATCAGTTGTATTTATTGAACGTTTATGTGCAGAGCACTGTACTAGGCACTTGGAAGAGTACAATATAACAAAATATTAGACACATTCCCTGCCCTCAACGAGCTTACTGTCTAGAGGGGGAGACCGACATTAATATAAATAAATTACAGAGATGTACAGAAATGCTGAGGGGCTGGAAGGGGTTGGGGGTGGTGAATAAAGGGAGCAAGTCAGAAGAGAGTGGAGTGGAGTGGAGTGGAGAAGCAGCGTGGCTCAGTGGAAAGAGCACGGGCTTTGGAGTCAGGGATCATGAGTTCGAATCCCAGCTCTGCCACTTGTCGGCTGTGTGACTGTGGGCGAGTCACTTCACTTCTCTGTGCCTCAGTTCCCTCACCTGTAAAATGGGGATTAAGACTGTGAGCCCCACGTGGGACAAGCTGATTCCCCTGTGTCTACCCCAGCGCTTAGAACAGTGCTCGGCACATAGTAAGCGCTTAACAAATACCAACATTATTATTACATTATTATTAAGAGAGTGGAAGAAAAGGAAAAGCGGGCTTAGACAGGGAAGGCTTCTTGGAGGAGATGTGCTGTCGAAAAGGCTTTGAAGCAAGGAAGAGTCATTGTCGGATTTGAGGAGAGGGGACGTCCCAGGCCGGAGGCAGGACGTGGGCGAGAGGTCGGCGGCCAGATAGATGGGATCGAGTCACTGGGAGTAGGTTGGAATTAGAGGAGTGAAGTTTCGGGCCGGGTTGTAGTAGGAGAGAGGCGAGGTAGGAAGATGCGACGTGATCGAACGCTTTAAAGCCGACAGTGAGGAGTTTTATTTGATGCGGAGGTTCTCGAGGATTGGGGAAACGTAGCCTGAGTGTTTTTGAATAATCCGACCTAGGCGACAGAGTGAAATATGGACTGGAGTGGGGAGAGACAGGAGACAGGGAGGTCAGAGTGATTCCCCAAACCCTAAAGCATTGGGAGAGAGCAAGGTCCGAGGCCACGAAAGAAACACTTCATCACAGGAAGGATGTTGAATATTAATCCATCAGTGGTATTTATTGAGCACTCACTGTGCGCAGAGCCCGATCTAAGTGCTTGAGAGAGTACAACACGGCAGAGTATTCCCTACCCTCAGTGACCTGATTAACCTTGTATCTATCCCAGTGCTTAGAACAGTGCTTGACACATTGTAGGAGGTTAACAGCATAGTAATAACGCGCTTACGGTGTATAGTTGCAGGAAGTTGTGCACGTAAAAAATATTTAAGAATATTCAAGGTTCAAGAGTTGGATAAATACGTGGGTCATCGGCTGTAAAAGTTAAGGATGACAAAAGGTTTGAGAAAGATTTGAATAGATCCAAAGAGGAGAGGCTTTTTAGGGAGGGAAGATGGGGGATGTTTGATAGGTCACCTTTAATCAGGAGAACGGTTACGGTGGACATCACATCTCTCACTGCGCCTCGTGTTGTAACTATCCGACATGCTCGTTTTGGGAAGGGAATGTGTCCGTCAATTGGTGCATTGGACTCTCCCAGGCGCTTAGTACAAGTACAGTGCTCTGCACACAGTGAGTGCTCAACAAATACAACCGAGAGAATGAAGGATACGATACGGGCCTGAGTCGGGACAATCCACCTGACCCCGTTGGTTTTTCGTTCAGTCGTCTACTGTTTGTTTAACTTGACAGGACAACGTAGGTGTGGTTGGCTATTTAAAACTCTTAATGGGAGGCCAACTTGTTTTCGGCTCATAAATGTTCAAAATGTACCCCTCCTGTTCTCAGGGCCCAGCTCTTTCCTGCCTCTCTCACTTTTGCAGCTTTAGTGAAAGCCTCTTAACTCCAGCTAACACCATTTTAGATCCCTCAAGACGTGTTAGCGCCGGTACGTCCTGCGTAATTGGCTGGAAGCTGCGTGGTTCCGAAGCAAGACCATCCAGCCATCTCCGAGTTGGTTGAAGGGTTAATTTTTGGGGGCCGGTTGTTGGGTTTGGGGGTTTTTTAGGAGAAATTTTTGTGGAGGAGCCCATTTTTCTCTTTCGAAAAGAGAATAATTACTGCTTTCTCGGTGGCAAGTGGAGAAAACTTTTCCATTTTTGAATGGCAGATTGTTAGTTCCATGGGTTGGAGGTGGGCTCTGTTTGTGTGTTTGTGTGTGTGTTTGTGTGTGCGGGTGTGTGGTGGGTACGTGGGCACATGCACACGCATGTTGTGATCTATCTTTATTAAGTTTTAGTGAGGTTAAGTCAATGGTTTCCCTATGAAAATATGGTTGGCTAATCCCAGCCACCAGCGTGGAAGGGTTGCAGTGTTTTTTTATTGATTTTTCCATTAACGTGTTCAGCTGAATTTCTCTAGTGTAACCAGTCAAATAGTCTGGCTTTCTAGGTGGTTGGTCAACAGTTATTGCCTCTCCGTTCTCAGCGGTACGTGCTGCCCCCCAAAAATGTGTGGCATTTGGATGTCTCCCTTTAAGTCTTCAATTCTCCAGCAGGATTTCACTTAGGGTCCGAGAGGGTAGAGAACAGAAAGGCCATATAAGGCAATCAGATAGTCTCCCCGGGATATGCAAAATAAGTACAATAATAGGCATTTGGCCAGAAGTGTATTCGGGGTCAGTATTGGTTCGGCTAAACTTGTCCTTTTTCAGGTTAGGGGATTTTATGCTTGCGATGCAGCTGTTTGGCCCCCCCAAACCGTACCAAAGACTCGTGCTGGGTGGAAGTGAGGATGATTAGAATGTTCTTTTGGTGTATTTTTTTATGGTTTTTGCAAAGTGCTCACTCTGTGTCCAGCACTGGTCTAAGAGGGTAGATACGAGTTCACGAGTTTGGACACAGTCCCTGTCCTACGTGAGGTTCACAGTCCAAATTGGAGGGAGGAGGATTTAATCCCCTTTTTACAGATGAGGTAACCGAGGCTCAGTGAAATTGAGTGGCTTGCCCAAGGTCGCACAGCAGGAAAGGGCCGGAGCTGAGATGAGAACCCAGGTTCTCTGACTCCCAGGCCCATGCTCTTTCCATTAGGCTTCTGCTAATTGACTCCTGGCTATGTGGTTAACCGCTGACACCGTGACCTTAGAATTGTATTGTAACCACCCAAGGATTGGCCTTTTCCATCAATTAACGGTATTTATTGGGTGCTTGCTGTGTGCAGAGCACAAGACTAATCCCTTGGGAGAGTGCAGTACAGCAGTCAGTCACTCAGTCGTATTTATTGAGCACTTACTGTGTGCAGAGCACTGTACTGAGCGCTTGGGAGAGTCCAGTACAACAATAAACAGTCACATTCTCTGCCCACAATGAGCTCACACTCTAGAGGGAGACAAGGACATTGATATAAATAAGTAAAATGACAGATAGGTAGACAAGCGCGGTGGGGTTGGGAAGGGGAAGAGTAAAGGAGGCACGTCAAGGTGATGCAGAAGGGAGTGGGAGAAAAGGAAAAGAAGGCTTAATCAGGGAAGGCCTCTTGGAGGAGATGGCTGTGGCGATAAGGCTGTGGCCTAGCGGTGAGAGCACAGGCCGGGAGTCAGAAGGACCTGGGTTCTAATCCCAGCTCTGCCAATGGCTCGCTGGGTGACCTCGGCCAAGTCACTTGCCTTTTCTGTGCCTCACTTTCCTCAACTGTAAAATGGGAATACCTATTCTCCCACCTACTCAGACCACGAGCCCCACACAGGACAGGGACTGTGTCCAACCTATTTAATTTGTACCCAACCCAGTGCTTAGAACCGTGTTGGACACACAGTGAGCGTTTAACAGATACCCTAAAGAAAATCGAGTTGGTAAAAGACTTTTGCCCCCGTTCTACCATATTTCTGTCGTCTTCTACTAATGCCTGACTTTCCTCGTTCTTTCATAACGATTATCCAGGGTTCTCAGGCAGAGCCGTTTGGCTTGAATTTTCCATATTGACGCCTTACAAACGTCCAGATTTGCCAGGCCTTCACACTGTTCTGGGCCTGTCTCCCCGCTCTTTGGATCCCTGCCGTAACTTCCTTTCCTCATGCCTAAAGCACTCCAAGTATCGTCTCTCTTTAACTCCTCCTCTCACTCTTGCCCTTTAAGAGGAGGCCACGCAATAGCTGCCCCCACTCAAAGGCAAAATCCACGCTGAATGTAAACGGTGCCAGAGAATCCCCCACCTCCCCCCCAAGCTTGCTTCGGGTCCTGTCCTTTCCAGAAAGGTTCAGGCCCAGGAGGCCTCCTCCTCCCTGTCCTTGTCCTCGTCCGGCGGTGTGGTAGGGAGACCGGAGAGAGCCAGTGTGTCTACCACGGTTGCCGGATAAGGTCGGAGGGAAGGCGAGTCTGCAGCTGGTGAGAATTTTCAAATCCGCCGTGGCTAATCCACAAAGTAGATAATTCCCTCCTGCGTGATCGAGAGCGGTCTGTACAGCTGTAGGTTGTATTTTCCATTTTTTCGTCAAATCCCAACCCGTGACCTTTGTTTTTGAGGCCTAGCTGAAATTCTTTTGGCTGATTTGCTGATTTGCATACCGGACATACACCGTATTTTGCCAGGACGTCAACGGGGAGGGTCGCTCGGTCTCCCTGCTCTTTCTCTTGCGATGCTAGTTGCGTCGCTACTGAAAACCACATCAAACCTTCCCTCCCAGAAGGTTCTGCTTTAGGGTAGGGAGAAGGGACCCACGTGAGGTTCCATAGGCTTTAAAGGGCCTCTCAATGAAGGGATCTCGAAGCGCGGAGACATTCTTTGTTTCTCGTTAAGCGCTTACTACGGGTCACCCACTGTACTGAGCGCCGAGGTGCATACGAGCTCATCCGGTTGGACGGTCCCTGTCCCACATGGGGCTCACGGTCTTAATCCGCATTTTCCAGATGAGGGAACTGAGGCCCAGAGAAGTGGATTGACTTGCCCAAGGCCACACAGCAGACAAGTGGCGGAGTCGGGATTAGAACCCAGGTCCTTCCGACTCCCAGGCCTGGACTCTTTCCGTTAGGCCATGCTCCTTCTGCTCTTCTGCTCTTTTCTCCCGGCCGTTTTTATGCCGGGAGAAACTTCATCTTCTGCTCGATCCTGAGTTAGCGAAACCCAAGAATAGCATTCCCTCTTTCTCCTGTTTCCTGTCTCCAACCCTGCGGCCTTACGCCTACTTGCTCTGCAACCACAAGAGATAATAATTGTGATACTTGTTAGGCACTTACTCAGTTCCAAGCACTATACGAAGCGCTGGGGTAGGGACAAGGTCACAAGCTCATCAATAATAATAATAATTTGTGAAGCGCTTACTATGTGCCGAGCGCTGTTCCAAGCGCTGGGGTAGACACAGGGGAATCAGGTCGTCCCACGTGGGGCCCACGGTCTTCATCCCCATTTTCCAGGTGAGGTAACTGAGGCACCGAGAAGTGAAGTGACTTGCCCGAAGTCACACAGCTGATGAGTGGCCGAGCCGGGATCCGAACCCATGACCTCTGACTCCAGAGCCCGTGCCCTTTCCGCCGAGCCACGCCGCTTCTCTGTCGGACACAGTCTCTGTCCCACGTGGGGCTCACAGCCCGAGGAGGGAGAATGCTTTTTCTATTTTACAGAGGAGGAAACTGAGGCAGGTGAAGCGACTGTTTTATGGTACCCGTCAGATGCTTACTATGTGCCGGACACCATATCGAGTGCTGGGATAGATAGAAGCTAATCAGGTTGGACACAGTCCCCGTTCTACCGTGGGACTCACAGCCTCCATCCCCAGTTTACAGACGAGGTAACCGAGGCACAGAAAAGCGACTTGCCCCAAGTCACACAACGGGCCGGTGGCGAAGCCGGGATTAGAACCCAAGTCTTCCGACTTCCTGGGCCGTGCTCTTTCCGCCGGGCCGCACTGCTTCTCTCTACCAAACAGGTTTGTATCCTACCTGACCTCCACATCAAGCAGAAACTCCTCACCATGGGCTTTAAAACTCTCCGTCACCCGGCCCCCTCCCACCTCCCCTCACTACTCTCCTACTACAACTCAGCCCACACACTCTGCTCCTCTAAAGCCAACCTACTCGCTGTTCCTCCGTCTCTTCTATCTCGCTGCCGACCTCTCATCCATCTCCTACCTCTGGCCTGGGTCGTCCTCCCTCCTCAAAAGCCGACAGACGATTCATCTCCCCTTCTTCAAAGCCTTATTGACGGCCCAGCTCCTCCAAGAGGCCTTCCACGACTAAGCCCCCCTTTCCTCCTCTCCCGCTCCCTTCTGCGCCCCCCTGACTTGCTCCCTTTATATATCCCCCCATAATAATGATAATATTGGTATTTGTTAAGCGCTTACTATGTGCAGAGCACTGTTCTAAGCGCTGGGGGAGATACAGGGTCATCAGGTCGTCCCACGTGAGGCTCACGGTTAATCCCCATTTTACAGATGAGGTAACTGAGGCCCAGGGAAGTGAGGTGCCTCGCCCACAGTCACACAGCTGACAAGTGGCAGTGCCGGGAGTCGAACCCATGACCTCTGACTCCGAAGCCCGGGCTCTTTCCACCCGAGCCCCGCTGCTTCCCTATCCCGTCCCCGTCCCACAGCATGTATGTACATATCTGCCATTTATTGATATTAATGTCTGTCTCCCCGTCCAGACTGTGAACTAATTATGGGCAGGGAATGTGTCTGGTAATTCTGTTGTATCGTACTCTCCCTTGTGCTTAGTACCGTGCTCTGAGCACAGTAACTGACTGATTAACCTGTGAATTCAGACCGTTTTTTGAGATGCACATGGGCATGATTGGATCATAATGATGATGATGATGAAAATGGTATTGGTTGAGCGCTTACTATGTGCAGAGCACTGGACTACGCGCTTGGAATGGACAAATCGGCAACAGATAGAGACAGTCCCTGCCCATTGACGGGCTCACGGTCTAATCTATTAGAGCCAGGCACTCTTCTAAATGCTGGGGTAGATAAAAGGTCATGAGGTTGGACACAGTCCCGGTCCCACACTGGGCTCACAGTCTTAATCCCCATTTTTCAGATGAGGGAACTGAGGCTCAGAGAAGTGAAGTGACTTGCCCAAGGTCACCCGATGGACAGGTGGCGAAGCCGGGATCAGAACCCACGTCCTTTCGACTCTCAGTCCCATGCTCTTTCCACTAGGCCGCACTGTGGACGGTTTGGGCTTGTCTGTTTTTTTCTTTAAAACAAAAAGCAGCAGCAGAGAGTACTGCTGGATCAAGTTCTTCCCGGCGAGAGGAATTGCCCGTCCGAGTTGAATCTGGAAACACTGACCGGGCCCCTGACCCAGTCTCGTTCCTTGCGGGCGGGGAAACGTGTCTACTAACTCTGTTGCATTGTGCTCTCCCAAGCGCTTACTACAGTGCTCTACACTCAGTTGTCTTGCCTTGTCTTATGCCGTCGGGTCGTCTCTGGCCCACTGCGACTCCACGGACGCATCTCTCCCAGAAGGCCCCGCCTCCATCTGCATTCGTGCCGGTAGTGGATCCACGGGGTTTTCTCGGTCAACATCGGGAAGTGGTCGACCGTTACCTCCTTGTGCGTAGTCAGCTCGAGTCTCCGCCCTCGACTGCCCCCCGGGCCGCCGCTGCCCGGCACGGGGGAGTTTCGGCCCGTGGCCGACGGCCCGCCGCTCGCTAGCCGCCGCCCGAGCCGGGAATGGAACGGACGGGCCTCCGCTCGACTCTCCCTCCCGTAGCCGAGACTGGTTTGCGGACTGGAAACTCTCCGGGTGCCACCCTGAGAGGGTCCACACTCATTTCGTGCTCCATAAATACCATCGATTGGTCGGGCGGGTGTGGAGGAAGAATTTGGAAAGGTGGAGAAAGTTCGGAGAACAAGAGAATACTGGGGGCATGGCAGAGGGCTCAGTGCAGTAGTCTTCTCTGGGCAGGAAATGCGTCTGCCAACTCTGTTGGAATCATCCTTCCGTAGTGCTTAATCCAGTGCTCTGCACACACTAAGCGTTCAATAAATACCGTCAGTTGCTTAAGGGAAGCAGATTCCCATCTGGGAGGTCTCATCACTCAGCCCATAAAAATAAAATGATGAAGCCTTCTTGTTTTGTGCCCCATTTGCCTCCCTCATTAGGCAATTATTAACAATAATAGTGGAGGTATTTGTTAAGCGCTTACTATGTGCCAGGCACTGTACTAAGTACTGGGGTACCCAATCGGGTTGGACACAGTCCCTGTCCCGCTTAAGGCTCACAATCTTCACCCCCCATTTTACATTTGAGGTAAGTGAGGCGCAAAGAAATGAATAATAATAATAATTAGGGTACATGTTAAAGCGCTAAGTCTGTTCCAAGCACTTTTTTAAGCACTGGGGTAGATACAAGCTAATCAGCTTGGGCATAATAATAGTAATGATGATGATGGTAATGGTATTAAGTGCTTACTATGTGCCAGCCACTGTCCTGAGCACTGGGGTAGGTACAAGTTAAACAGGTTGGACCCAGTCCCTGTCCCACGTGGGGCTCAGAGCCTCAATCTCCGTTTTACCGAAGAGGGAACTGAGGCACAGAGAAGTGCCTTGCCAAAGGTCACACGACTGACAAGTGGTGGGCCCGGGATTAGAACCCGTGACTTTTTTTGACTCCCAGGCCCATGCTCTATCCACTACAGAAGCGCTTATTATGCGCCAAGCACCGTATTAAGCCCTGGGGAGGACACAGGCGAATCGAGTTGTACACGGTCCCTGTCCCACATGGGGCTCACAGCTTAATGATCCCCATTTGACAGATGAGGGAACCGAGGCCCGGGGAAGTGAAATGACTCCCCCAAGTTCACACAACAGACACGTGGCGGAGCCGGGGTTAGAATAATAATGTTGGTATTTGTTAAGCGCTTACTTTGTGCAGAGTACCGTTCTAAGCGCTGGGGGAGATACAGGGGGATCAGGTTGTCCCACGTGAGCCTCGCGGTCTTCATCCCCATTTTCCAGATGAGGTAACTGAGGCCCAGTGAAGTGACACGCCCACAGTCACCCAGCTGCCAAGTGGCGGAGCCGGTTTTCGAACCCATGACCCCTGACTCCCAAGCCCGGGCTCTTTCCACTGAGCCACGCTGCCGGGTCCTTGTGACTCCCAGGCCCGGGCTCCGTCCACTCGGTCACGCCGCTTCTCCCTCCGACCCCTCGCCAGGCCCGCCAGTCTCCTCGGATTTGGCTGAGAATATCTTCGCCGAAGTAGGACACCTAGGGCCAACCCCGTCAGAGCCATAAACGCCGTCCACATGCGTCGATCGGGGCCTGCCAGATGGCTCGGCGGGCCCGGGTGGACGGGGGGAGCTTGCCAGTTCTTTGCAGTCCCAAAGGGAGCCGGTAAAGAACAGGGACCAGATGGCCTTCGCTCAACTTGAACTCCTTGGGATGGAGGTCAACGGCTCGGTGAAGACTCGCTCCCGGCTGGGGTGAAGCGGCGTGGCCTGGTGGATAGAGCCCAGGCCTGGGAGTCGGAAGGACCGGGGTTCCAATCCCGGCTCCGCCGCCCGTCTCGCCACTTAGAGAAGCGGCGTGGCTCGGCGGAAAGAGCCCGGGCTTGGGAGTCAGAGGTCATGGGCTCGAGTCCCGGCTCTGCCACTCGTCAGCTGGGTGACGGTGGGCGAGTCACTTCACTTCTCGGTGCCTCAGTTCCCTCATCTGTAAAATGGGGATTAACCGTGAGCTGCACGTGGGACAACCTGATGACCCTGTATCTACCCTAGCGCTTAGAACGGTGCTCGGCACATAGTAAGTGCTGAACGAATACCGACATTTTTATTATTATTATTGTCGGCCGTGTGACCTTGGGCGAGTCGTTGCGCTTTTCCGGGCCTCAGTTCCCTCATCTGTAAAATGGGGATCAAGACCGTGAGCCCCATATGGGACAGGGACTCCGTCCAAATTGATTTGCCTGTATCTACCCCAGCGCTTAGTACGGTGCCCGGTACATAGTAAGCGCTTAACAAATTCCACGATTATTAATATTATGATTATTAAGCCCAGTTCTTCTCAAAACCCGCCTCCTTGACCGGGAGCTCACTGTGGGCAAGGGGATGTTTCGGTCAACTGTCTATTGTTCCAAGTGCTTAGTGCAGTGCGCCGCACTCGATAAATAAGCGCTCGATAAATACCCTCAGCGATGCTGCCGAGGACGACACCTCTCTCACTCCAACTGCCTTCTCGACAGTCGGGTGTCCTCGTAGAGGATTTCCACAACGCTCCTCCGTGTTTAACAGATGGTTGTCCCACTGAAGAAATAATACAATAATAATTGTGGTATTTATTAAGCGCTTACTACGTGCCGGCCACTGGGGTGGGTAGGAGCGAATCGGGTTGGACCCATTCCCCGTCCCACGTGGCGCTCGCAGTCTCAATCTCCATTTTCCAGGTGAGGGAACCGAGGCCCAGAGAAGTGAAGCGACTTGCCCCAGCTCACACAGCAGACCCGTGGCGGAGTCAGCACTTAACACGTACCGTAAAAAAGATGTGGCACGAAGAGAGAGCTGTGCTAGTGGTCCAGTGCCGAGGTAGCCCATCCGGGAGAGGGGGCCAGGTCTGACGACGGCAGCCTTGCTCATTTAGAAGTCAAACTCTCCCTCGGCCACGGGTCTGTGAGAACTTCGAAAGTGTGATGGGGGGGACCACCAGCCCCAGAGTGAAGGATTGAGGGCGGGGGGCTATGTATATCGAGAAGCAGCATGGCCACTTGTTGTCCGGGTGACCTCGGGCAAGTCATTTCGCTTTTCTGGGCCTCAGTGCCCTCATTTGTAAAATGGGGATCGAGTCCGTGAGCCCCACGTGGGACAGGGACTGTGTCCGGATCGATCTGCCCCTATCTACCCCGGCGCTTAGCGCACTTCACTTCTCCCTTCTTCACTTCTTCGTCCTCAGCATCATCATTGACGGTATTTATTGAGCACTTACTGCCTGCAGCGCACTGCGCTGAGCACTTGGGTCAGGGACTGGGTCCCATCTGATGATCTTGTAACTACCCCAAGTGCTTAGAACATAATAAGAATAATGTTGGTATTTGTTAAGCGCTTACTATGTGCAGAGCACCGTTCTCAGCGCTGGGGTGGATACAGGGTAATCGGGTTGTCTCACGTGAGGCTCACAGTTAATCCCCATTTTACAGATGAGGTAACTGAGGCACAGAGAAGTTAGGTGACTTGCCCACGGTCACACAGCTGACAAGTGGCAGAGCCGGGAGTCGAACCCATGACCCCTGACTCCGAAGCCCAGGCTCTTTCCACTGAGCCACGCTGTTCCACCATTATTCTTACAGGCCCTTTCAGCCCCATTTTACAGATGAAGTAACTGAGGCCGAGAGAAGTGAAGTGACTCGCTTGAGGTCACACGGCAGTCACGAGGCGGAGCCGGGATTAGAACCCCGGTCCTTAGTGAACCCCGGTCCTCAGTGACTGAGTCACTTAATGAACCCCACTTCACTTCTCTGGGCCTCAGTTCTCTCCTCTGTAAAATGGGGATAGAGACTGTGAGCCCCACAAGGGACAGGGACTGGCTCCGACCCGATTTGCTTGTTCGTATCCACCCCAGCGCTTACTACAGTGCCTGGCACATAATAAGCACATAAATACCACCATTAATTATGATTATTTTGCTGGTGTTTGCAAGAGGGATCTCAGTAGAGAGTGGCCTTCACTTCTCTGGGGAAGAAAGAATCGGTGCTATTTGTCGAACATTTACTTTGTGCAGAACACTGTAATAACGTTAATAATGTTGGTGTTTGTTAAGCGCTTACTATGCGCAGAGCACCGTTCTAAGCGCCGGGGGAGATACAGGGGAATGAGGTTGTCCCTCGTGGGGCTCACAGTCTTCATCCCCATTTTACAGATGAGGTAACTGAGGCCCAGAGAAGTGAAGTGACTTGCCCACAGTCCCACAGCAGACAAGTGGCAGAGCTGGGATTAGAACCCATGACCTCTGACTCCCAAGCCCTAACTTGGGATTGAACTTGGGGACGAAGACTGTACTAAGCGTGTGGGAGAGTACGATATAACAGACATATTCCCTTCTCACAAGGAGCTTACGGTCCAGAGGGGGAGACAGACAATAATAGAAACAGATAAATTATGGATCTGGACCTAAATGCTGTTAATATAAGAAAGCCGTGAACAGAATCAGCACAGCCTAGTGGAAAGTACACGGGCCTAAGAGTCAGAGGACCTGAGTTCTATTTCTGGCTCGGCCACCTGTCTGCTGCTTAATTGCTCTGTGCCTCGGCTTCCTCATCTGTAATTTGGGGCTTCGGTTACCTTTTCTCCCTCCGACTTAGACGACATGCCTCACGTGGGACAGGACTGCGTCCCACCTGATGTTCTTGTACCTACCCCAGTGTTCAGAACGTAACAGACACTTAAATTCCACCATTATTCTAACGGGACCTTTCAGCCCCATTTTACAAAACGAGGTAACTGAGGCTGAGAGAAGTGACTCGCCTGAGGTCGCACAGCAGACACGAGGCGGAGCCGGGATTAGAACTCTGGTCCTTCTGATTCCCAGGCCCGGGCTTTATCAACTAAGTCACGCTGCTTCCCGGTCAGGATCCCATCCCTGTCCCATCTGGGAGACAGAAGGAACCGGGAAGCAGCGTGGCTCAGTGGAAGAGAGCCCGGGCTTGGGAGTCAGAGTTCATGGGTTCGACTCCCGGCGCTGCCACTTGTCAGCTGTGTGACTGTGGGCGAGTCACTTGACACCTCTGTGCCTCATTTACCTCATCTGTAAAATGGGGATTAACTGTGAGCCTCACGTGGGACAACCTGATGACCCTGTATCTACCGCAGCACTTAGAACAGTATTCTGCACATAGTAAGCGCTTAAATACCAACATCATTATTATTGTTATTATTAATCCTGGCCCCACCACATGTCTGCCGTGTGACTCTGGGCAAGTCACTTCGATTCTCTGGGCCTCAGTCGTCTTGTCTTATGCCATCGAGTCATCTCTGACCCATAGCGATGCCGTGGCCACATCTCTCCCAGAAGGCCCCGCCTCCATCTGCCATCGTTCCGGTAGTGGATCCACAGAGTTTTCTTGGTCAAAATCCGGAAGCGGTTGACCGTCGCCTCCTTCCGCGCGGTCGACTCGAGTCTCCGCCCTCGACTCTCTCCCGGGCCGCCGCTGCCCAGCACGGGGGAGTTTCGGCTCGTAGCCGACGGCCCGCCGCTCGCTAGCCGCCGGCCGAGCCGGGAATGGAACGGGCAGGCCTCCTCCGCTCGACTCTCCCTCCCGTAGCCGAGACTGGTAGGGGACTGGAAACTCTCCTGGTGCCACCCTGAGAGGGACTGGCCTCGGTTACCTCATCTGTAAAATGGGCATCAAGAGAGTGAACCCCACGAGGGACAGGGACCGAGTCCAACCTGATGAGCTTCTGGCTCCCCCAGAATTTAGAACAGTGCTTGGCACATAGTGTCTAACAAGTACCATCATTCTTATTGCAATCTCGGGGCTCCGGAGCCGCTGAGTTCTGGGTCTGGAACGTGGTTGCAGAGGGAGAGTAAGTACCAGGTGAAGTAGATGTAAAGAGTGAAGGAGATGTAGAGGGTAACATTTTCCTGGCCTAATCTGGGCAGGCTCCCTGGAGGAAGCAGATACTGAGCTCAGTATTACAGATATGGACGAAAGTGCTGTCGTACACCGGTCCCCGACTCTACGAGGCTACGAGGCCGAACTGTTCCCGGAGGGCCGGGTCTTGCTTTCCTTTCCTCGATAAGAATAATAATAATCATTATAATAATTATGGTATTCGTTAAGTGCTTTCTATGTGCCAGGCACTGTGTTAAGCACTGGGGTGGATGCAAGCAAATTGAGTTGGACACAGTCCCTATCCTGCATGGGGCTCACTCTTAATTCCCGTTTTACAGATGAGGGAACTGAGGCCCAGAGAAATGAGCTGACTTGCCCAAGGTCACACAGCAGAAAAGTGGCAGAGCTGGGATTGGAACCCATAACCTTCCGACTCCCGGGTCCGTGCTGTGTCCACTATGCCATTCCCGTTAATGTCGCTGGGCGTCATTCCTTCACCGGTATTTATTGAGAAGCAGCGCGGCTTAGCGGAAAGAGCACGGGCTTGGGAGTAATAATGTTGGTGTTTAAGTGCTTATTATGTGCAGAGCACTGTTCTAAGCGCTGGGGTAGATACAGGGGAATCAGGTTGTCCCACGTGAGGCTCACGGTCTTCATCCCCATTTTACAGATGAGGTCCACTGAGGCCCAGAAAAGTGAAGTGACTTGCCCACAGTCACGCAGTTGACAAGTGGCAGAGCCGGGATTCGAACCCATGAACTCTGACTCCCAAGCCCGGGCTCTTTTCCACGGAGCCACGCTGCTTCTCCACAGGTTGGGGCTCCGGGAACGCCTGGAGCTCCTCGATGATGTGCGCCCCGGAGCCCAGTCGGAGGTCATGGGCTCCAGTCCCGGCTCCACCGGTTGTCTGCTGTGTGACTTTGGGCAAGTGACTTAACTGCTCTTTGCTTCAGTTCCCTCATCTGTAAAATGGGGATTAAGACTGTGAGCCCCACGTGAGACAACCTGATGACCTTGTATCTCCCCCAGCGCTGAGAACAGTGCTTGGCTCATAGTAAGCACTTAGCAAACGCCATCATCGTTATTATCGAACCATGTGCAGAGCACTAAGTGGTTGGAAGAGTTCAATAAAGCAAGAAACAGACGCATTGTCCGTCACCTCTCTGTCCAAGCTCTGGAGACCCCGGGTGGGGTGGCCCGTCCCCGTCCGTCCCCCTTTGAGCCAACCAGTCTGCCCCCTCTCCCTTACCCAGCCCGCCGGGCCGCCCCGAAACCACCACCAGGTCGCTCGGGTTTACCGACTTCCCGTCCCGAAAGTCCCGGGACGTCCGGTGCCAGGCAGCTGTCGGAGTCCCTCTCTGCCCTCCCGCCTTCTGGGAAAACCTCTTGGGATTTGAGTGGGAGCCAGCTGGGGGACGACAAAACCTCCTTCCCCCCTCTTCCCCCCCCAAGCAGAGCCCGTCACGTCTTTTCATTTCTCAGGGATGCCGTCAGGGATTGATCGGGTGCCCACAGCCATCACCCACAGGGGAATTCGGGGCCGTCTCTTCGGAAATGGGGGACTGAGGCCAAGTGGCGGATCCTCCTGCATTCTTTCCATCTTATTTATAACGATAATAATAATAATTGTGGTATTTGTTAAGCCCTTACTATGTGCCAGGCGCTGTGCTAAACGCTTCGAGCGCTGACCGTGTGCAGTCCACTGTGCTAAGTGCTTGGGAGAGGACAAAACAATAAATGATAATTAAAATAATTATGGTATTTGTTAAGCACTTACTATGTGCCAGGCACTGTTCTAAGCGCTTCGAGCGCTTACCGTGTGCAGAACACTGTACTGAGACTGTGGAACATCTTCTGTACCCGACCTGATTAGCTTGTATTAGCTGATTAGCTTGTGCCGAGCGCTTAGAATACCTTGACAAATACCTTTACGATACCTTAACAAATACCATCATTATTATTATTATTCTCTGGATCTCAGTTGCCTCATCTGTAAAATAGGGATTGAGATTGTGAGCCCCACATGGGACAGGGACTGTGTCCAACCCGATTTGCTTTTACCCACCCCAGTGGTTAGTACAGTGCCTGGCATATAGGGAGCGCTTAAAAATTACCATTATTAGTAGTCGTAGTAGTGGTAAGGTAGAGGAAAAGGGTAGCATTTCCTGGCCTAATCTGGGCAGGATTTCCGGAAGAATCAGACACTGAGCTCAGGGGTATTTTTGATTTAAGACATTTGTTAAACACTTACTACGGGCCAGGCACTCTACTAACCACTGGGGAAGATATAAGCTAATCAGGTTGGGTACAGAAAATGTCCCACAGTCTTCATCCCCATTTTACGGCTGTGGAAACTGAGGCACAGAGAAGTGAAGTGGTCACCCAGCCGTCAAGGGTGGAGCCGGGATTAGAACCCAGGTCCTTCTGACATTCAGGCCCGTGCTCTAGCCACTACACTACACTGCTTCTCACTAGGCCACGCTGCTTCTCAGGTATTTCAGAGTCCATTTGGAACGGTCTCATGGCTTTCCCAGATTCCATAAGGTCTTACTCCAGCAACTCGGGGTTCGTCCGCTGTCATGGGGTCCGGGAAAGGGACAGAACGGGGGGGATCTGGTGGCAACTTCGGTGTCATCCTTGACTCCGCTCTCTCATTCACCCCACACATCCAATCCATCGTCGGCACCTGCCGGTCTCCCCTTCACAATATCACCAAGCTCCGCCCTTTCCCCTCCATCCAAACCGCTACCTTGCTGTTGCAATCACTCAATCTGTCCCGACTGGATGACTGCGTCAGCCTCCTTTCTGATCTCCTGCCTCTCCCTACTTCAGTCTGTACTTCATTCCTCTGCCCAGATTATCTTTCTATAGAAATGCCCCGGGCATGTCACCCCCTTCCTCAAAAATCTCCAGTGGCTGCTTATCAACCTCTGTGTCAAAAAAAAAAACCTCCCCACTCGGCTTCAAAGCTGTCCATCCCCTTGCCCCCTCCTACCTCGGCTCCCTTCTCTCCTTCTCCAGCCCAGCCCGCACACTCCGCTCCTTTGGTGTTAATCTTCTCACTGGGCCTCGCTCTCGACTGTCTCGACACCGATCCCGGCCCACATCCTACCTCTGGCCTCTCCCTCCTCACATCCACCAAACAAGCACTCTTCCCCCCTTCAGAGCCCTACCGAGGGCTCACCTCTTCCAAGAGGCCTTCCCAGACTAAGCCTCCCTTTTCCTCAGCTCCCCCTCCCTTCCTCGTCACCTCGACTGGCTCCATTTGCCCTCCCCCCACCCCACAGCACTTATGTATATGTGTATATATCTATAATTCTATTTATATTGATGCCTGCTTACTCGTTTCGATGTCTGTCTTCCCCCTTCTAGACTGTGAGCCCAGTGTGGGCAGGGATTGTCTCTCTTTCCTGCTGAATTGTGCTTTCCAAGTGCTTAGTACAGCGCTCTGCACACAGTAAGCGCTCGATAAATACGATTGAATGAATGAACGAATGAGATGGAAAAAGAAATTCAGAGCGATAAAGCCTTTTGTCTTGGGTCACACGACGGACAGGTGAGAGGCAGCGTGGCTTAGTGGCCAGAGCCCAGGCCTGGGAGTCAGAAGGTCATGGGTTCTAATTCCGGATCCACCACTTGTCTGCTGTGTGACCTTGAGCAAATCACTTCACTTCTCTGTGCCTCAGTGACCTCATCTGGAAAACGGGGACCGAGATTGCGAGCATCAAGTTGAACAGGGACCGTGTCCAACCCGATGCTAGTATCTACCCCAGCATTTAATTCAGTGCCTGGCCCGTAGTAAGCGCTTGGTAGGGATTGTGTCTGTTGCTGAATTGTACTTTCCAAGTGCTTAGCACACAGTAAACGCTCAATAAATATGAATGAATGAATGAATGAAATGCCACTCTTATTATTATTATTATTTTTATGCGGTAACAGAAGCAGAACTAGAATCCAATCCTTCATTCTTGATACTTTCAGTAACTGATTCTGCCTCTCTGTCTCTGAGTCAATCTCGGTTCGGTGCCCAAGATCCAAAAGGGACAGGAGGACATTTCCCACCTCCTCCTCTCAACTATTTGAGGCCACCCAACCATTCGGGAACAAGGGAAGCAGTGTGGCTTAGTGGAAAGAGCACAGGCCTGGGAGTCAGGAGGCCTGGGTTCTAATTCCGCTTCCGCCACTTGTCTGGGCAAGTCACTTAACTTCTTCAGGCATCAGTTTCCTCACCTGTAAAATGGGGATTCAATACCTGTTCTCCCTCACTGTGAACTCCATGTGGGACAGGGACCGTCTGATCTGACTGTATTGCATCTGCCCCAACACTTAAAAACCGAGCTTGGCACGCTGTAAGTGTGGAATAAATACAAGTGTGTTATTTTGATTGTTTTCATGGACTTCACAGTGGCATCCAAGCCAGTCTTAATAATAATGATGGTACTTGTTAAGGCCTCACTATGTACCGAACGCTGCTGTAAGTGCCGGGATAGGTACGTTGATCAGGTTGGACACATTCCCTGTCCCACAAGCGGCTCATACTCTTAATCCTCATTTTACAGATGAGGGAACCGCGGCCCAGGGAAGTGGCTTGTCCAAGGCCACGCAGCAGACAACTGGCAGAGCTGCGATTAGTACCCTTGACCTTCTGACTCCCAGAAGTCTAGTTTATCCACTAAACCATGCCGCTTCCCACCTCGTAAGGATTGGAAGCAACCTGGAGACTACAGTACAACAGAGTTGGTAGCCGTGTTCCCTGCCTACAGTGAGCTTACAGTCTAAGGAGGGAGATCAACATTAATGTAAATAATTTAAATAATATAATTTAAAGATATGTGCATCAAGGGCGATGGGTCAGCCATCCATCCCCCTGCCCCTCGGACATCAGATTGTGAACCTCTGTCTAACAGCTAATGATTTCCAAGCACAAGACTCTACAGGAAGCTGTTCTAGAGCCTCCTAATTCTCAGCACCAGAAAATCCTTCTTCATGTTTATTACCACCTTTCTCATTGCAATTTAATTCCCATTTTCTATGGTTCCAGTCTGCCTTGGGATGGATTGATAGTCTGATCGATAATCAATAGTATTTGTAAGCGCTTACTGTGTGCAGAGCCCTGGGTTAAGAACGTGGGAGAGGACAATAGAACAGAGTGATTAGACACAATCCTTAGCCTGCTTAAAATCCTTGACCGAAAGCTAACCTTCCCTCAGTGAAGAGCGCGTTAGCTCTATGCTGATGGATTTTAGAACCCGGGGCCACCAGAATAGGCCTAGGAGACAACGGGATCTTCAACAGGCATTCATTCAGTCATATTTATCGAGGGCTTACTGTGTGCAAAGCACTGTACTAAGCGCTTGGAAAGTACAATATGTCAACAGAGACAATCCCTACCTAACAATGGGCTCCCAAGCAGTGAGTCTGGCGTGTCATCTGCCCCAGATTCTATTTATCGTGATTAAGTTGTCTTGTTTTTGTCCATCTGTCTCCCCCGATTACACTGTAAGCCCGTCGATGGGCAGGGATTGTCTCTAGCTGTTGCCGAATTGTACATTCCAAGCGCTTAGTACAGTGCTCTGCACATAGTAAGCACTCGATAAATACGATTGAATGAATGAATCTGCCAAGGATGGAGGTAGGAAGAGCCTGAGGAAGAAAACAATGGACTGAGAAACCTCTCCCGACTTTTTGCCGACCAGAGCGCTCCATCAATCGATCGATCAAACAGTGGTATTTATTGAGCGCTTACTGTGTGCAGAGCACTGGACTAAACTCTTGGGAAAGTTCAATACCCCAGAGTCGGTAGACACTCTAGACTGTGAGTTTCCGTGGACGGGGTTGGTTTCTACCAACTCTTCTATTGTACTCTCCAAGTGCTTAGTCCAGTGCTCTGCACACAGTAAGTGCTCAATCGATGCAAGTGGCCGATTGACTACTAGGAAGGGAGACAGACATGACAATAAATGAGAGATGGGGGAAACGATCCCTGTTCTCCTTGGAGCGCTACGCTTCCAGGGGCGGATAGGGAGTGGTCCAGTCGTTCGGCCGCGGTCGGCTCGCCCGGCACCCTCCCTCGTCCGGGGGAACTCTGGGAAATGGGTCAATCCCAGCTCCCTTGCGTGGCCTTGACTTTGAGTCATTCATTCGATCCTACTTAGGAAGCGCTTACTGTGCGCAGAGCGCTGTGCTAAGCACTTGGAAGAGTACGACAGAGCAGGTAGACACAATCCCTGCCTTCAGTCAGTCATCGAGTGCTTACTGTGTGCAGAGCATTGTGCTAGGCACTTGAGAGATTACAAATAGAATAGAATAGGAAGGCACGACCTCAGCCCACAAGGAGCTTGTAGAATTGAAGGGGAGACGGACATAAAAATGAATTGCACATGAATATGTACAAAAGTGCTGTAGGGTGAAAATCACAATGCTTAAGCGCTCCCATCTCTAGACTGTAAGCTCATTATGGGCGGAGAACATGTCTACCAACTCTGTTATATTGTACTTTACCTAATGCTTTGTACAGTGCTGCGCACACAGTAAACGCTTAATAAATACCGTTGATTGATAGATTGAGGGATACAGACCCAAGTTCATAGTCGATGCAGAAGGGTGCATAAATATGGGAACTAAAGGCTTAATCCGGGAAGACCTCCTGAAGATTTGATTTTAATGAGATTTTGAAGGCGGGAAACGTGTGGTTTTTCGGATATGGAGGGGAGGGAGTTCCAGGCCAGAGGGAGGATGTGGGCTAAGGGTCGGTGGTGAGATAGATGAGACTGAGGTACATTAAATAGGTTGGCATTAGAGGAGTGAAACATTTGGGCTGAGATGTAGTACCTCAGCGAGGTAAGGTGGAAGGGGACGAACTGATCAAGTGCCTTAAAGCAAATGATGTTTCTGTTTGATTCAGAGGTGGATGGACAAGCTATAGAGGTTTTTGAGGAGTGGGAAGACGTGAAATGATAGAAAACCGATCTGGGCAGCGGAGTGAAGTATGGACCACAGTAGGTTGAGACAAGAAGGAGGGAGGTTAGCAAGGAGACTGATGAAGGAATCAAGGTGGAGAGGGATAAATGTTTGGATCAGCCCGGTAGCAGTTCGGATGGAGAGGAAGGGTTGGATTTTAGAGACGTCGTGAAGGTAGAACGGACAGATTTGGTGGCAGAGTGAGAGAGATGTTTCGAGGATCATGCCGAGAGTATGGGGTTCTGAGACAGGGAGGATGGTGGTGTTTTCAACAGCCAAGGGGAGGACAGGGTTTGGGTGGGAGAATGAGGAGTTCTGTTTTGGACATGTTAAATCTGAGGTGTCTGCGGGGCATCCAAGTAGTGACGTCCTGAAGGCAAGAGGAAACGCGGAGAAGGAGAGAGGTCGGAGCTGGAGAAGCAGATTTGAAGCCGTGGGAGCGAATGAGTTCTCCAAGGGAGCAGGTGTAGAAAGAGAATAGAAGGAGACCCAATGCTGAACCTTAAGCGGGGACCGCCTCCCCCCCCCCCCAGAGTTAAGGGGTGGGAGGCAGAGGAAGAGCCGGTGAAGGAGAGCGAGAAGGAGCGGCCAGAGAGATGGGGAGAACCCGGAGAGGACAGGGTCAAGGCAGCCAACTTTAGGTAGTATTTCCCGGAGAAGCGGGTGGTCCACCGTGTCGAAGGCAGCTGAGAGGTTGAGGAGCCCTGTCAGGAGGTCCACATGAGGAAAGACAAGACTGGACGGATTGATGCCATGGCGTATAAAAATGATTTATTTAGATTGATGTCTGCCCTTTTTATTCATTCCCCCCTCCCAGCCCCACATCATTTATGTCTATATCTGTAATTTATCTACTTATGTTGTCTGCCTCCCCCTCTAGACGGTAAGCTCACTGTGGGCAGAGAATGTGTCTGATGATCGTCACGTTGTACTCTCCCAAGTGCTCAGTACAGCGCTCTGCACGCAGTAAGCGCTCAATAAGCACGATTAAATGAACGAATGAATCTCCCCTTCTAGGCTGGAAAGTTGTTGTGGGCAGGGGACGTGTCTTCCAAACTCTGTTGTACCCTACTCTCCCAAGCGCTTAATAAAGTGCTCTATGCACAGTAAACACTCAGTAAATATCGTCGATTGATTATTGATTGATCCTTAGGGGTGGAGATGTATGACTGTGAGTATCCGATGGGAAGATGCCAACACCCCCTTCCCTCTTCCACCCTCACAGACAGACTACTGGAGAAGAGACCAAGAGTGCTGGAAACTAAGGGAAAGACGCGTGTTGGAGGTTGAGCGAAAGATCGTGATAATGGTATTTGTTAAACGCTTACTATGTATCAAGCACTGTTCTGAGCGCTGGGGTAGAAACAAGCTAATCGGGTTGGAAACAGTCCCTGTCCTACATTGGAGCTCTCACTCTTCACCCCCATTTTACAGATGAGAGAACTGAGGCAGTGCTCTGCACATAGTAGGTGCTCAATAAATACGATTGAATTGAGTGAATGAATGAACGAGGCCCAGAAAAGTGAAGTGACTGGCCCAAGGTCATGGAGAAGACAAGTGGCAGAGCCGGGATTAGAACCCAGGTCCTTCCGGCTCCCAGGCCCAGGCTCTATCCACTAGACCATGCCGGCTCGGCGGAGGGTCGGCTCTGACATCGGAGAAGTTGTGACATCTGTGAAGTGCAGTGCTAAGCGTTGAGTACAGTGCCCTGCACACAGTAAGTGCTTGGTAAATACGAATGAATCGAATGAATGGAATTGAGATGCCCCACCTCCGACTTGCATTCCAACTAACTCAGGTCTCCTGAAACCTGACAGATTCTAGGCCAAGGAGACAACTTGGGTCTGCCTTTCCAAGATCCCTGCCCTTTGTTGGATGGTGTTTGTATAGTGCTCACTAAGTGCCAGGCACTGTACAAAACGCTAGGGTAAGCCCAGTGTAGGAAGGGAATGTGTGTCTTGTTATGGCGTATTCTCCAAAGCCATCAACAGATATGATCGGCTGACTGAGGTGGCAGCGTGGCTCATTAGAAAGAGCCCGGGCTTGGGAGCCAGAGGTCATGGGTTCGAATCCTGGCTCTGCCACTCGTCAGCTGTGTGACCGTGGGCAAGTCACTTAACTTCCCTGGGCCTCAGTTCCCTCATCTGTAAAATGGGGATTAACTGTGAGCCTCAAGTGGGACGATCTGATTACCCTTTATCTACCCCAGCGCTTAGAACAGTGCTCTGCACAGAGTAAGCGCTTAACCAATACCAACAGTATTATTATTATTATTACAAGGTAATCAGGCTGGACACTGTCCCTACCATGGGGCTCATAGACTTAATCCCCATTTTGCAGTTGAGGGAACTGAGGTCCAGGGAAGTGGACTTGCTCAAGGTCACGCAGTGGATGAGAGGCGGAGGGGGGATTAGAACCCGGGTCCTTCTGGCTCCCAGGCCTGGGGTCCAGCCACTAGGCCACGCTGCTTCCTTGTCTCCTGCGCTTTCGGGTCCCTCAGCTCCATCTTTCCATGGTCGGCCCGGGACACAGAGCTGCCCAGTAGGGCTGGGAACAGGTCCATCGACTCTCTTGTACCGTACGCTCCCAAGCACTTAGCACGGTGCTCTGCCCGCAGTAAGCCCTCGGTAAATACCACCGATTGAGTGGAAGCTCATTCCGGTAGGGAACGTGTCTACCGACTCGATCGATCGATCCCCGTTCTCCCCTCAACTTAGCCCATGAGCCCCAGGTGGACCCTGATTATCTCGTATCGCCAGCAGTGCTTAGGACATAGTGAATGCCACGGTTACTACTCATTTAGTCGTATCTATTGAGCGCTTACTGTGTGCGAAGCACCGCACTAAGCGGTTGGGAGAGGTCAGAGACACATCCGCGGCCCACAGCGAGCTCCTCTCTCTGCCCCCGTCGGTCTCCGCGCGGGCGTCTTCCCATCTCACTCCTCGTCCCTGCCTCTTCTCCGAGCCTCGGTGTCTCCCGCCCCGTCTCTGCGTCCTTGACCTCCCCCACCGGCGAGGGTTCTGGTCTGGTGATATTTTTCCCACAGGAAGGGGTATCGCGCCCTCCGAGCTCGTTAGCCCGGGGCATGAGTCACCCCCTGGCTCGGGCCAGAGCCCCAGCTTGACTGGAGCTCTGAGGAGAGCGACAGAAACTTTATACGGCTCGGATGGCAGGCGGAGGTCCCCCGGGGCCGGCGTTCATGAGGTCATCCTGGCTCGGGCCCGGGCCGCCCGGCAGCTGGCCACGATACACATCGCGCTTCCAACACGAGGCTGGTACGCCTGGTAGGAGGCCTCCGAAAGAGCTGGCGGGGCCCCGGGGGGATGGGATGCCGGTACCGGGGAAGGTGACCGGAGAATTCAGAAGCAACGGGGCCTGGTGGCTAGTGCACGGGCATCAGAAGGACCTGGGTTCTAAACCCGGCTCCGCCCCCCCGTCCGCGGGGTGACCTTGGACAGGTCACTTCCCTTCTCTGCACCTCAGTTACGTCTTCTGTAAAACGGGGATCAGGACCGGGAGCCCATGTGGGACCGGGACTGGGTCCAACCTGATTAGCTCGTGTCGTCCCTAGCGCTTAGTAGGGGGCCGCGCACATCGTGAGCGCTTAACAAATACCATCACCCACTTCACTGCTCTGGGCCTCAGTTCCCTCATCTGTAAAATGGGGATCAAGACTGTGAGCTCCGTGTGGGACGGGGACTGTGCCCAACTGATCTACCCCAGTGCTTAATACGGTGCCTGGAACATAGTAAGTGCTCAAGAAATACCACTGATTGATTGATCGGTACATAGTAAAATGGGGATTAGGACTGTGAGCATCATGTGGGATAGGGACTGTGCCCAACCTGATCAGCTTGTGCTTAGTACAGTGCCTGGCACATAATAAGTGATCAATAAATACCACTGATGGATTGGCCCCTAGTAAAATGGAGATTAAGACTGTGAGCCCCCACGGGGGACAGGGACTGTGTCCAACCTGATTAGCTTGGATCTACCCCAATGCTTAGTACAGTGCCTGGCACATAGTAAGTGCTCGCTAAATACCACCGATTGAGACTGTAAGCTCGTCCTCTAGAATGTGAGCTCGTTGCAAGCAGTGAATACGTCTGTTATATTGTATCCTCCCAAGAGTTTAGTACAGCACTCTGCATACCGTAATCATTCAATAAATTCAATTGATTGGCACTGTTATACTGTAGTGTCTAAGCGCTTAGTACAGTGCTCTGCAAAGGGTAAGTGCTCAATAAATCCGACCTATTAGTAAGAGCTTAACTTATCATTAAAAAAATGAGAACTACAGATCTTCCCGTGGTCACTAAAATGGAGGCTATCTGGCTGATGTGGGAGAAGCATCCTTCTGATTCCCTCTTCTGGGTTATCTATCTTTACAGGAAGCTTAATAATGATAATAATAATAATGATGATGATGATGATGTTATTTATTATGTCCCAGGCACCATACTAAGCGCTCGTCAAGGTGAGAATTGACCACACCCATCAGTCTCTATCAATCAATAAGTTGTTATTGAGTGCTTATTGTGTGCAGTGTACTGTACTAAACGCTTGGGAAAGGACAATGCCACAATATAACAGACACATTCCCCAATAAGCTTATGGTCTAGAGGGGGAGACAGACATTGACATAAATCACCAAATTACGGATAATAATAATGGCATTTGTTAAGCGCTCACTATGTGCCAAGCACTGTTCTAAGCACTGGAGCACTGTTCATAAGTGCTGTGTGGCTGGGGCAGAGGTGGTAGGTGAAGTGGAGTGGATAGAGCATGGGCCTGGGAGTCAGAAGGTCATGGGTTTTAATCCCGGCTCTATCTTATGTCTGTTATGTGGCCTTGGGCATGTCACTTCATTCCTCTGGGCCACAGTTACTTCATCTGTAAAATGAGAGTTGAGACTTTGAGCCCCATGTAGGACAGGGACTATGTCCAACCTGATTAATTTGTATCTATCCCAGCACTTAGAACAGTCCTTGGCACATAGTGATCATTTAACAAGTACAATAATAATAATATATAATATTAACAACATAGTACTATATATTATTATCATTATTATTACTATTATCATTATTAAAGGAGAACATCAGGACAATGCAGAAGGGAGTGGGAAGAGAGGAAATGAGGGTTTACTCAGGCAAGGCCTCTTTGAGGAGGTAATAATAATAATGGTATTTGTTAAGTACTTACTGTGTGCCAAGCACTGTACTAAGCGCTGTGGTGGACACAAGCAAGTCAGGTTGGACGGAGTCCCTGTACCACATAAAGCTCACGATCCTAATCCCCATTTTCTAGACGAGGTAACTGAGGCCCAGAGAAGCGGAGCGACTTTCCCGAGGCCTCACAGCAGACAAGTGGCAGAGTCGGCCTTAGAACCCATGACCTTCTGACTCCCAGGCCCGGGCTCTGTCCACTAGGCCAGGCCGCTTCAAGTAGATGTGTCTACAGTAGGGCCATACCTTGCAGCACCTGCCCACCTGCCTAGAATGAGAAGCAGCTAAATCCGGGCCAGTGGAAAAGCATGTTGATTTTTATTTACCACCAATAAAAGCTCCTATTAGTAGGATCTGCTAGATGTTACTTCCTCAGAGGCCCAGATCATGTCTGCTTACTCTATTATACCCTCCCCAGGGCTCACTACAGTGCTCCGCGCACAGTGAGCGTTCTATAAATACTGTCCGTCAGTGTGCCGGGAGGAGATATAGCAATTAATAGTAATTACGGCACTTGCTAAGTGCTTACTATGTGCCAAGCACTGTTCTAAGCACCGGAGTAGGTAAAACATAGGTTGTTCCACGTGGGACTCACAGTCTTATTCCCCATTTTACAGGTGAGGTAACTGAGGCACAGAGAAGTAAAGTGACTTGCCTGAGGTCACAAAGCAGATAGGTGGCGGAGCTGGAATTAGAACCCACGTCCTCTGACTTCCAGGCCCGTGCTCTATCCGCTAGGCCACGCTGCTTCTCATGTGTAGCGGGAGAAGTCTCCTCCGCACCTTATCTCACCTTGGCTTCACGGACTCCGTCCTCTCCCGGTTCTCCTCTCATCTCTCTGGCCGGTCATTCTCGGTCTCCTTCGCAGGCTCCTCCTCCCCTTCCCACCCTCTAACTGTCGGGGTTCCTCGAGGGTCAGTTCTCGGCCCTCTTCTGTTCTCCATCTACACTCACTCCTTCGGTGAACTCATCCGCTCTCACGGCTTCGACTATCATCTCTATGCAGATGACACACAGATCTACATCTCTGCCCCTGTCCTCACCACCGCCCTTCAGGCTCGCATCGCCTCCCGCCTCCAAGACATCTCTACCTGGCTGTCTGCCCGCCACCTAAAACTCAACATGACCAAAACTGAGCTCCTCATCTTCCCTCCCAAGCCCGGTCCTCTCCCAGACTTCCCCATCACCGTGGACGGTTCGACCATCCTTCCCGTCCCGCAGGCCCGCAATCTCGGTGTCGTCCTTGACTCGTCCCTCTCGTTCACCCCACACATCCTATCCGTTACCGAGACCTGCCGGTTTCACCTCTACAATATCGCCAAGATCCGTCCTTTCCTCTCCACCCGAACGGCTACCTTACTATTACGGGCTCTCGTTATATCCCGGCTAGACTACTGTGTCAGCCTTCTCTCTGATCTCCCTTCCTCCTCTCTCTCCCCGCTCCAATCTATTCTTCACTCCGCCGCCCGGCTCATCTTCCCGCAGAAACGCTCTGGGCCTGTCATTCCCCTTCTTAAACAACTCCAGTGGTTGCCTATCGACCTCAGCTCCAAACAAAAACTCCTCACTCTAGGCTTCGAGGCTCTACATCACCTTGCCCCTTCCTACCTCTCCTCCCTTCTCTCTTTCTACCACCCACCGCGCACGCTCCGCTCCTCCGCCGCCCACCTCCTCACCGTTCCTCGGTCTCGCCCATCCCGCCGTCGACCCCCGGGCCACGTCCTCCCGCGGTCCCGGAACGCCCTCCCTCCTCACCTCTGCCAAACTCATTCTCTTCCCCTCTTCGAAACCCTACTTAAAGCTCACCTCGTCCAAGAGGCCTTCCCACACTGAGCTTCCCTTCTCCCTCTGCTCCCTCTACTTCCCCTCACCTCTTCGCCTCTCCGCAGCTAAACCCTCTTCTTCCCCCTTTTCCTCTGCTCCTCCCCCTCTCCCTTCCCCTCCCCTCAGCACGGCTCAACTGTATATATTTTCATCACCCTATTTATTTTGTTAATGAGATGTACATCACCTGATTCTATTTATTTGCTATTGTTTTAATGAGATGTTCTTCCTCTTGATTCTATTTATTGCTACTGTTCTTGTCTGTCTGTCTCCCCAGATTAGACTGTGAGCCCATCAAAGGGCAGGGACTGTCTCTATCTGTTGCCGATTTGTACATTCCAAGCGCTTAATAGAGTGCTCTGCACATAGTAAGCTCTCAGTAAATACGAATGAATGAATGAATGAATGAATGAATGAATGAATGAATGAATGAATGAAGTCTGCAGTCTAAAGAGGATACAGATCCAAACACATAGGCAACGTAGAAGAGAGGGCAAGTAAGGGCAATGAAGGCTTAGTCAGGGAAGGCTTCTTGGAGGAGATCTGATTTTAGGAAGGCTTTGAAGGTGGGGAGAGTGGTGGACTACTCTCCAGAAGTGGACTACTCTCCAGAAGAAGAGAAGCAGCGTGGCTCAGTGGAAAGAGCACGGGCTTTGGAGTCAGGGCTCATGAGTTCGAATCCCAGCTCTGCCACTTGTCGGCTGTGTGACTGTGGGCGAGTCACTTAACTTCTCTGTGCCTCAGTTCCCTCATCTGTAAAATGGGGATTAAGACTGTGAGCCCCACGTGGGACAACCTGCTTCCCCTATGTCTACCCCAGTGCTTAGAACAGTGCTCGGCACGTAGTAAGCGCTTAACAAATACCAACATTATTATTATTATTATGACTATCGGTTATGAAGCTGGAGGGCTTACTTTGTGCCTAGCACTGTTCTGAGCCCTGGGGTAGATACAAGATAATCAGGTTGAACACAGTCCCTGTCCCACATGGGGCCCACAGTCTTAATCCCCACTTTACAGATGCGGTAACTGGGACACAGGGAAGGGAAATGACTAGCCCAAGGTCACACAGCAAGCGAGTGGCAGAGCTGGGATTAAAACCACTACCTTCTGACTCCCAGATCCGTGTTCCATCGATCGTATTTATTGAGCTCTTACTATGTGCCGAGCCTGGGAGCGTACAATACGACAGAATTAGTGGACGTGTTCCCTGCCCATAATGAGCTCACGGTCTAGAGGAGGTGACAGACGAAACTATAAATAAATAGTTGATTCATAATATATAATTTAAAATTATATACATAAGTGCAGTGGGGTTAGGAGTGGCGTGAATGCCAACAGCCCAAAGGGCATCTAAGCGTATAAAACAGCGTGGCTTAGTGGCAAGGGCCCGGGCTTGGGAGTCAGAGGATGTGGGTTCTACTCCCGACTCCGCCGCTTGTCTGTTGTGTGACCTTGGGCAGGTCACTTAACTTCTCTGTGCCTCACTGACCTCATCTATAAAATGGGGATTAAACGTGTGAGCCCCATGTGGGTCAACCTGATTAAGCTGTATCTATCCCATTGCTTAGAACAGTGCTTGGCACACAGTAAGCGCTTAACAAATTCCAAAATTATTATTCTTAGTATAAATGGCATAGAAGGGAGAGCCAGCTGGGCTTAATCGGGGAAGGTCTCTGGGAAGTGACGTGATCTTAATAAGGCTTCAAAAGTTCATTTATTCATTCAGTAGTATTTATTGAGTGCTTACTATGTGCAGAGCACTGTACTAAGCACTTGGGATGTACAATTCGGCAACAGATAGAGACAATCCCTGCCCCGTGACGGGCTCACAGTCTAAACGGGGGAGACAGGCGGCAAAGCGAAACAAAACAGAGCAACATCATCAAGATAAGTGAGGAGAGTGGTGGTCTGGCATATGCAGAGGGAGTTCCAGGCTACGGGGAGGGTGAAGGAAAGGGGGTCAGCGGTGACGTAGATGAGATGGGGGCCCAGTGAGCCAGCGGGTGGTACAGGAGTGAAGTGGTCAGCGGTTGGGAGAGTACGATGCAGTACGGTGGATAGACACGTTCCCTGCCCACAACAAGCTTGAACAAGTTTCCCTGCAGGGACTATTTCTGGAAGAGGATCAAGCAGGCCGCCCAGACCATAATCAGATGATAGTATTTATTCATTCATTCAATAGTATTTATTGAGCGCTTACTGTGTGCAGAGCACTATACTAAGAGCTTGGAAAGTATAATTCGGCAACAGATAGAGACAATCGCTACCCAACGACGGGCTCACAGTCTAAAATGGGAAGACAGAAAACAAAACAAAACAAGTAGTCAAGTATCAATAGCCTCAAAATAGTTAGATTGTAGATTTACACACATCTTTAATAAAATAAATAGAATAAAAAATATGTACAAATATACCCAAGTGCTGTGGGGCGGGGAGGGGGGTAGAGCAGAGGGTGGGAGTCGGGCGATGGGGAGGGGAGAAAGGTCAGAGGAAAAGGGGGGCTCGGTCTGGGAAGGCCTCCTGGAGGAGGTGAGGTCTCAGTAGGGCTTTGAAGGGGGGAAGAGAGTTAGTTTGGCGGAGGTGACGAGGGCGGGCGTTCCAGGTCAGTGGTAGGACGTGGGCCGGGGGTCGACGGCGGGATAGGCGAGAACGAGGCACCGTGCGAAGGTTAGCGGCGGCAGAGGAGCGGAGTGTGCGGGCTGGGCCGGAGGAGGAGAGAAGGGAGGTGAGGTCGGAGGAGGCAAGGGGATGGAGAGATTTGAAGCCAAGAGTGAGGAGTTTTTGTTTCATGCGAAGGTTGCTAGGCAACCACTGGAGGTTTTTGAGGTGGGGAGTGGGGTGCCCAGAGCGTTTCTGTAGAAAGATAATCCGGGCAGCGGGGTGAAGTATGGGCTGAAGCGGGGACAGACAGGAAGATGGGAAGTCAGAAAGGAGCTAGGCTGATGCAGTAGTCCAGTCAGGATAGGATGAGAGCTTATACCAACAAGGATGGAGAGGAAAGGGCGGATCTTGGCGATGTTGTGAAGGTGAGATTGGCAGTGATGGTGACGGATCGGATGTATGGGGTGAATGAGGGAGCGGAGTCAAGGATGACACCAAGGTTGCGGGCTGAACCAAGCGCTTGGGAGAGTACAGTGCAGCAGTGAACGGACGTTTCAAAGAGCCTTTGGGGGCTGGGAGTCGGGAAACCGATCAGCTTGGTGACCTGGAGCAAACTTGGAGAAGCAGCGTGGCCTAGTGGATAGAGCAGGTGCCCGGGAATTTAGAGTATGTGGGTTCTAATCCTAGCTCTGCTGCTTGTCTGCTGCAGGACCTTGGGCAAGTCACTTCACTTCTCCGGGCCTCGGTTACCTCATCCGTAAAATGGGGATTGAGACCGTGAGCCCCATGTGGGACTGTATCCAACCTGATTAGCTAAATCCTAAATCATTAAATCCCGTAGGTCCACCTTCACGACATCGCTAAAATCCACCTTCTCCTCTCTATCCAAACGGCTACAAGTTAATGCAATCAATCATCCCATCTCACCTGGATTACTGCATCAGCCTCCTTGCTGACTTCTCGGGTTACTGCCTCTCTGCACTCCATTCCATACTTCACTTTGCTTCCCGGATCGTGTTTTGGGACATGTTTCCCCACTCCTCAGAAAACTCCAGCGGTTGCCCATCCACCCCGGCATCAAACAAAAACTCTTCACCATTGGCTTTAAAGCAGTCAATCACCTCACCCCCTCCTACCTCACCTTGCTACTCTCCTACTACAACTCAGCCTACACCATTCGCTCCTCTAACGCCAACCTTCTCACTGTACCTCCATCTCACCTATCTCATCTCCGAGCCCAGGCCCACATCCCGCCTCTGGCCTGGACCGCCCTCCTCCTCAAATCTGACAATGGCTCTCCCCCTCTTCGAAGTCTTACTGAAGGCACAACTTCTCCCAGAGGTCTTCCCTGACTAAGCACCCCCCTTTCCTCTTCTCTCACTCCTTTCTTGGTCACCCTGACTTGCTCCCCTGATTCTTTCCCCTCCCAGCCTCACAGCACTTATATACATTTCTGTAATTTATTTATATTAAACTCTAGAATGTGCGCAGGGAATGTGCCTATTTATTTTTGTACTGCACTCTCCCAAGCACTTAGTACCTGTGCCCTGCACACAGTAAACACTCAATAAATATGATTGATTGAATGAATCAATCAATGAGTCTGTTTCTGCCCCAGTATTTAGGGCAGTGCCTGGCACATAGTAAGCGCTTAACAAATACCATTACACACACACACACAAGCAGCGTGGCTTAGCAGAAAGAGCCCAGGCTTGAGAGTCAGAGGTCATGGGTTCTAATCCTGGCTCTGCCACTTAACAGCCGTGTGACTTTGGGCAAGTCACTTCACTTCTCCGTGCCTCAGTTACCTCATCTATCAAATGGGGATGAGGACTGTGAGCCCCACATGGGACAACCTCATTACCTTCTATCTACCCCAGCGCTTAGTGCTCAGCACATAGTAAGCTCTTGACAAAAACCATCATCATTATTATTATTATTATTATTGTTACCTTGGGCAGGTTGCTTCACTTCTCTAGTCCTCAGCTTTCTCAACTGTAAAATCGGGATTCCTGTCCCTCCTTCTACTCCAAATGTGAGCCCTCTGTGAGACAGGGACTGTGTCTGAACTGATTAACTCATATCTACCCCAGCGCTTAAAACAGTGCTTGACAGATAGTAAGTGCTGAACAAGTGCCAAAATAAAGGAATGAATGAAGATGATCATAATGATGATATTCATTAAACTTTAACTATGCACCAATAATAATGTTGGTATTTGTTAAGCGCTTACTATGTGCAGAGCACCGTTCTAAGCGCTGGGGTAGATACAGGGTAATTAGGTTGTCCCACGTGAGGCTCACAGTTAATCCCCATTTTACAGATGAGGTAACTGAGGGACCGAGAAGTGAAGTGACTTGCCCACAGTCACACAGCTGACAAGTAGCAGATCCGGGATTCAAACTCATGACCTCTGACTCCCAAGCCTGGGCTCTTTCCACTGCGCCATGCTGCCAAGTACTGTGCTAAGTGCTGGGGTGAATACAAGATCCCTGTTTTAGACTGTGAACCCGTGTTGGGCGGGGATTGTCTCTGTTGTCAGATTGTACATTCCAAGTGCTTAGTACAGTGCTCTGCACACAGTAAGCATCAATAAATACGATTGAATGAATGAATGAAGATCATCAGATCAGACAGTCCCTGTTCCAGACAGCCACCTCAATCAAACAGGGAGGGAGAATATGTATTTTATCCCCTTTGCAGATACCTCATCTGTAAAATGGGGATTAAGATTGTGAGCCTCATGTGGAACCATCTGAATACCCTGTATCTACCCCAGCGCTTAGAACAGTGTTCTGCACCTAGTAAGTGCTTAACAAATACCAACATTATTATTATTATTATATGGGAACAGAGGTTCAGAGAAGTTGAGTCACTTCCTTAGGGTCAAGCAGCAAGCAAGTGCTGGAGCCGGGACTAGAAACTTGGTGTCCTGCCTCTCGGGCCTGGGCTCTTCCCACTAGACCATCCTGCCTCTCCTGCTGGGGCGTCATCTGAACCAAGGGAGCTTCAGGCACTGATAGGGGGCAGATTTAGGCTGCCAGGGGAGTGATCAGATTCAGATCAGGGCAGCAGTGATTCTGAGAAGCACCGTGGCCTAATGGATAGAGCTCGGGCCTGAGGGTCAGAAGGATCTGGGGCTAATCCCAACTCCGCCACTTATCCGCTGTGTGACCTCGGGCCACTCTCCTCACTTCTTTATGCCTCAGTTACCTCATCTATAAAATGGGGATGAAGACCGTGAGCCTGTGAAGACTGTGAGCCCCAGGTGGTATTAACAAATATCATTCATTTATTCATCGAATAAAAACATAATAATAATAATGTTAATAATAATGTTGGTATTTGTTAAGCGCTTACTATGTGCAGAGCACTGTTCTAAGCGCTGGGGTAGACACAGGGGAATCAGGTTGTCCCACGTGGAGCTCACAGTCTTCATCCCCATTTTCCAGATGAGGGAACTGAGGCCCAGAGAAGTGAAGTGACTTGCCCAAGGTCACACAGCAGACAAGTGGCAGAGCCGGGATTCAAAAACATAGTAAACATAGTAAATAAAACATAGTAAATAAAAACATAGTAAATAAATTCATTTATTCTTTCAGTCAGTCAATCATATTTATTGAGCACTCTTGTGCAGAGCACTAGACTAAGCTCTTGGGATGTAATATAACAATAAACAGACACATTCCCTGCACACAAAGAGTTTACAGTCTAACGGGAGAGACAGGCATTAATAGAAATAAATTACAGATATGTACATAAGGGCCGTGGGGCTGGAGGCAGAGGGGATGAATGACGGCAGCACGTCAGGGTGACGCAGAAGGAAGAGGGAGAAGAGGAAAGGAGGGCTTAGGGAAGGCCTCTTGGAGATGTGCCTTCAATGAGGCTTTGAATGGGGAGAGAGGGATTGTTTGTCGGATACAAAGGAGGGAGGGGATTCCAGGCCAGAGGTAGGAGGTGGGCGAGGGGTCAGCGGCAAGATAGACGAGATCGAGGTACGGTGAGAAGGTGAGCATTAAAGGAGCGAAGTGTGCGGGCTGAGCTGTAGTAGGAGAATAGTGAGGTGAGGTGAGGTAATAGGGGGACGAGGAGATTGAATACTTTAAAGCCAATGGTGAGGAGTTTCTGTTTGATGTGGAGGTGGAGGAGCAACCACTGGGGTTTCTCGAGGAGTGAGGAAACATGTCCCGAACGTTTTTGCAGGAAAATGATCCGGGAAACATAGTGAAGTACGGACTGGAGCGGGGAGAGACGGGAGAGATAGGAGGCGGGGAGGTCAGCAACGAGGCTGACGCAGTAATCGAGGCGGATAGGAGAAATGATTGGATTAATGTGTTAGCGGCTTGGATGGAGGGGGAAGGGCAGATTTTAGCCATGTTGCGAAGGTGGAATCGACAGGATTTTGTGATGGATGGAATATGTGGGTTGAATGAGCAGGAGCAGTCAAGGATAATGCCAGGTGTTTGGGTTTGTGAGACAGGAAGGATGGTGATACCATTTACAGTGATGGGAAAGTCAGGGTGAGGACAGGGTTTGGGAGGGAAGATAAGGAGTTTTGTTTTAGACATGTAAAGTTGGAGGTGTGGGCAGGACATCCAAGTAGAGATGTCTTGAAGGCAGGAGGAAAAATGTGAGACTGGAGAGAGGGAGAGAAATCAGGGCTGAAGATGTAGATTTGGGAATCATCCTCATAGAGGTGGTAGTTGAAGCCATGGGAGCGAATGAGTGGGTGTAGATGGAGAAGAGAAGAGGACCCGAAACTGAACCTTGAGGGACCCCACAGTCCCGGGCAAAGGAGTAGCCCGGGAAAGAACCCGAGAATGTCCGACCAGAGATATCGGAGGAGAACCAGGAGAGGATAGTGCAGGTGAAGCCAAGGTTGGATAATGTTTCCAGGAGAAGGAGGTGGTCCACAGTGTCCAAGGCAGCTGAAAGGTTAAGGAGGATTAGGATGGAGTAGGGGCCGTTTTATTTGGCAAGAAGGAGATCACTGGTGACCTTTGAGACGGTGTTTTCTGTGGAATGAAGGGGATGGAAGCCAGATTGGAGGGTTTCCAAGGAGAGAATTGGAGGAGAGAAACTGGTCTGCCCTGTGGGTGATTTAATTTCCCAGACAAGTTACACTCCTCACGATCAGATATGCCAGAGCATATTTCTGGTTGTGAGGGAGAGCGAGCGACCGTGCCCAGGAACGGGAATGCTGTTGGCCGATTAGGCCAGTTTCCCTGGTCCTTAGGTTTGGCTCGGGCTGGGCCTGGGCCTCACAAAATCCCTCTAGACTGTAAACCCATTGTGGGCAGGGATTATCTCCCTTCATTGCTGAATTGCACTTTCCAAGCCCTTAATACAGTGCTCTGCACACAGTAAGCGCTCACTAAACACGATTGAATGAATGAATGAATGAATGAATGAATGAATGTATCCCTGTGCTGTCCAACTACAGCCCAGCCCAGCCCACACACTCCGCCTCCCCGCAACTCCAGTTTACACACTGTGCCCCAATCTCATCTATAAACTGTGGTATTTGTGGTATTTGTGATATTTGCTAAGCGCTTACTATGTGCAAAGCACTGTTCTAAGCGCTGGGGGATATAAAGTGATGAGGTTGTCCCACGTGGGGCTCACAGTTTTAATCCCCATTTGACAGATGAGGTAACTGAGGTACAGAGAAGTTAAGTGACTTGCCCAAGGTCACACAGCTGACCAGCGGCAGAGCCGGAATTAGAACCCGTGACCTCTGACTCCCAAGCCCGTGCTCTTTCCACTAAGCCACGCTGCTTCTCTTGTGGCCGCCGACTCCTGTCCCACATCCTCTCCCTAACCTGGGACTCCCTCCCCTTCCATATACTTGGAACATATACTTCCAGGGTTTAGAACAGTGTTTGACACATCATAAGCTCTTAACAAATACCACAAAATAAAATAATAAATAAAATTACACCAGTTCAGCACTCTCTTCATCTTCAAAGCATTATTAAGGTCTCACCTCCTCCAAGATGCCTTCCCCTATTAAGCCCTCTTTATTCCGGCTCCCTCTCCCATCTGCGTCGTCTATGCGCTTGGACCTCTTACCTGTGGACATTTGATACTCACCCCAACCCCACAGAACCTATGTACACATCTTTAAATTGTACATTATAAATTATTTATTCATATTAATGTCTGTCTCCCCTTCTGGGCTATAAGCTCGTTATAGGCAGGAAATGTCTGCTACTCTTGTCCTCTCCCAAGTGTTTAGTATAGCGCTCTGCACATACAGCTCAGTAAATACCATTGATTGATTAAGAGGAGAGGGCAGTGTGGAGGGTAAAATAAGTACTTGGATCTGAGTGGTACCAGTTTGGGTGGAGAAGAAAGGGCGGATTTTAGTGATGCTGTGAAGGTAGAACCGATCGAGTAGGTGGGTTGAATGAAAGTGTGTTGAGATAATGCCACGGTTACGGGCTTCCAACATAGGGAGCCGTAATAGCGATGTCGACAGTGATGGGAAAGAAGGGAGAAGGCCAGGGTTTGGGTGGGAAGATCAGGAGTTCTGTTTTAGTTGGAGGTGTCAGCGGGATGACTAAATAGAGATATTCTGGAGGCAGGAGATTGCAGAGAAAGGGAGAGGAATTGGGGAATCATCAGCATAAAATGGCAGTTGAAGCTGTGGGAGTGAATGAGTTCTCAGAGGGAGTGGGTGTAGATGGAGAATGGAAGAGGACCCAGAACTGAGTCTTGAGGGACACTTAAGGTTAGAGGGTGGGAGGCAGAAGGGGAACCCGTGAAAGAGACTGAGAAGGAGCGGTCACAGAGATAAGAGGAGAACCGGAACAGTACAGTGTCAGTGAAGCTGAAGTAAGAAAGTGTTTTGAGGAGAAAGGAGTGGTCCACACTGTGGAGGGCAGCTGAGAGGTGGAGGAGAATTAGGTGGCGTAGAACTGAAACCCTTCTCAGGGACGCACCTGGAGAGTTTCCAATACCCGACCAGTCTCGACTGTGGGAGGGAGAGTCGAGCAGAGGCCTGCCCCTTCCATTCCTAGCTTGGCCAGTGGCTAGCGAGCGGCAGGCCATCTGCTACGAGTCAAAACTCCCCCGTGCTGGGCAGCGGCAGCACGGGAGAGAGTCGAGGGCAGAGACTCAAGTTTACTGCACGGAGGGAGGCAATGGTCAACTATTTCCATAATTTTTCCAAGAAAACTCTCTGGATCCACTATCAGAATGATTGCAGATGGAGGTGGGGTGTTCCGGGAGAGACACGCCCATGGCGTCAATATGGGCCGGAGATGACTCGACAGCATAAGACAAGACCCGAAAAGTTTTTGCGTGATGCCGAGAAGCCCGTCATTGGGCAGGGATTGTCTCTATCCGTTGCCGAATTGTATATTCCAAGTGCTTAGTACAGTGCTCTGCGCATAGTAAGGGCTCAATAAATACTATTGAATGAATGAATGAAAGTATGGGTAACACTTGGAGATTTCCGATCTCCAGATCTCCAAATGATCCAGTCAGAGAGTTAACTGTGGATTGGAAAGGGGAGAGACTAGAGGCAGGGAGACCAGCGAGGAGGCTGATACGATGGTTAGGATACGAGGAACTCGTCATGCCAGCAGTACATGCATGTGGCCATGTTCCGGAAGAAAGGGAACCGCGTCTGCTCCGATAATCATGCACCTATCCCAGCACTTAGCACAGTGCTTGATACATAATAAGTGCTTCCGAGGGCTTAGTACACTGCTCTGCACAGAGTAAGCACTCAATAAATGGCACTGAGTGACAATGTAAGCTCGTTGTGGACAGGGGTCTACCATCTTTGTTCTATTGTACGCTCCCAAGCGCTTAGTCCAGTGCTCTCTACTCAGTGAGCATTCGATAAATATGATCGATCGATCGATCGATTTATAAATGCCATTCTTTAAAAAGAGAAAACAAGGGGATGGAGCTGAAAGGAGAGATTTAGGAATCATCCAAGGAGAGGTGGAAGATGTAGCCAGGAGAGTGAGTGAGCTGCCTAAGGGAGTGAGTGTAAAATGTACACCGTAAGGACCCATAAAACTTTGAGGGACCCCCCCCCCCAATTAAGGGGTGAGAGGCAGACTAGGAGCCAATGAGAACACCTGAGGAGAGTCCCTGATTAGATTGAGTCCCCGATTAGACTGTGAGCCCATCATTGGGCAGAGATTGTCTCTATCTGTTGCCGAATTGTACATTCCAAACGCTTAGTACAGTGCTCTGCACATAGTAAGCGCTCGATAAATACTATTGAATGAATGAATGAATGCGAGACCAGAGAGACAGAAGGAGAAACAGGAGAGAACTGTGTCAGTAAAACCAAGGTGGGATGACTTCCTCAGGAGAAGAAAGTAATTACTAATAATAATAATAATAATAATGATGGCATTTGTTAAGCACTTACTATGTGCAAAGCACTGTTCTAAGTGCTGGAGAGGGTACATCAATCAGTGGTATTTCTTTGTCACTTACTGTGTACTCTTTGTTTTATGGTATTTTTTAAGCGCTTACTTTGTGTCAAGCTATGTTCTAAGTGCTGGGGTAAATATAAGTTTAGCAGGTTGGACACAGTCCCTGTCCCACATGGGGTTCCCAGCCAAAGAAGGAGGGGGTAGGATTTCATTCCCATTTTACCACTGAAGGAACTGAGACACGGAGAAGTTAAATGACTTGCCCAACGTCACACAGAATAGGATTAGAACCCAGGTCCTCAGATTCCCAGGCCCGTGTTCTTTCCACTAGACCAGTTTGCTTTTCCATGAGATTGGGAGAGTACAATATAACAGAATCGGTAGACATATTCCCAGTCCCTAAGAAGTTCACAGCTTGAGGGGGAGATGGACATTTATATAAAGAAATAATAATGTTAATAATGTTGGTATTTGTTAAGCGCTTACTATGTGCCGAGCACTGTTCCAAGCGCTGGGGTAGATACAGGGTCATCAGGTTGTCTCACGTGAGGCTCACAGTTAATCCCCATTTTACAGATGAGTAACTGAGGCCCAGAGAAGTGAAGTGACTTGCCCACAGTCACACAGCTGACAAGTGGCAGAGCCGGGATTCGAACTCATGACCTCCGACTCCCAAGCCCGGGCTCCTTCCACTGAGCCACAATTTTCGATATTTACTTAAGTGCTGTAGAGCTGAAGGTGGGGTGAATACCAAGTGCCCAAGTACAACCATGGTCAACCATGTCAAAGGCAGCCAAGAGGTCAAGGAGAATTAAAATACAGTTCAACAGATTGACGGATCGATTGACTGATTTATTTCGCAGAAGGAGAAGCAGCATGGCCTAGTGGATAGAGCGTAGACCTGGAAATCAGAAGGACCTGGGTGCTAATCCCGGCTCCTCCACTTGTCTGCTGTGTGACCTTTGGCAAGTCATTTCACTTCTCTGGGCCTCAGTTACCTCATCTGTAAAATGGGGATTAAGACTATGAGTCCCAAGTAGAATGTGGGTTGTGTCCAACCTGATAAGCTTGAATCTACCCCAACACTTAGAACAGTGCCCGGCACATAGTAAGCACTTCACAAATACCATAAAAAAAAAAAAGATGTTGTTGTTTCCCTTGAAGAAAATCAGAGGAGAGGAAATGGAGGCCAAGGGTGTAGAAGTCATAGCATTTATTAAGATCTTAGTGTGTGCACAACACTGTACTAAGCACTGGGAGAGAATATGCAGGTAGGAATTAGACATGGTCCCTTTGGGTACTTATAGTCTAAAATGGTTTAAGCAACCCATTCAAGGAGTTTGGTCTGGAATTGGAGCAGAGAGATGGAGTGCTAGCTGGAAAGCAGAGAGGAATTTACATCCCTCTTAAACCCAGTGACATGGGTTTCCTTCTGTTTACCTAAAGCCTAATAATGATTATGGTATCGCTTAAGCATTTACTAAGTTCCAGGCGCTGTACTAAGCACTGGGATGGATACAAGCAAATTGGGCACTGTCCCTGTCCCACATAGGGCTCACAGTCTTAATCCCTATTTTACAGATGAGGGAACTGAGGCCCAGAGAAGTGAAGTGACTTGCCCAAGGTCACACAGCAGACAAGTGGCAGAACCAAGATTAGAGCCCACGACCTTCTGATTCCCGGGCCCGGGCTCTATCCACTGTGCCATGCTGCTTCTCACAACCCGTCAGTGGGTAGGGAGTGTCTCTAGCTGTTGCCGATTTGTGCGTTCCAAGCGCTCAGTACAGTGCTCTGCACATAGTAAGTGCTCAATAAATACTATCGAATGAATGAATGAACCTACCAATTTCAAGTTTCAATGGGTGTCCCCGCTGAAGGGACCTGGTTGTGAAAATGTTCCATTCCATTTTGGAGGTGGAATGGAGATTTAGGAACTAAACGGGGAAGGAGGAAGTTTATTCTTGCAGCACCCGCTGCCTGGAAATCCTACGTGTCAGTTAACAGAGCCCTACATTTCCCAGAAATCTCTGGCTATTAGACCAATCAGTAAACCAGGCAAAGCTTTCAATTTAGATATGAGAATTCTTAATTCTTCTTTTCCTTCCTACTGAATACATTCTGGCAGCCTTGTTATGTTGTTGTTTCGGTATTAACTGTTTACTATTTGCCAAGCGCTAGATACGAGGTAATAATAATAATGGTGGTATTTGTTAAGCGCTTACTATGTGCAAAGTACTGGTCTAAGCGCTGAAGGGATACAAGATGATCAGGTTGTCCCTTGTGGGGCTCACAGTTTTTAATCCCCATTTTACAGATGAGGTAACTGAGGCACAGAGAAGTTAAGTGACTTGCCCAAAGTCACACAGCTGGCAAGCGGCAGAGCTGGGATTCGAACCCATGGCCTCTGACTCCCCAGCCCGGGTTCTTTTCCATTCAGCCATGTAATGAGTTTGGACAGAGTCCCTAATAATAATGATAATAATGATAATAATAATAATAATAATAATTATGGTATTTGTCAAGCACTTACTATGTGCCAAGCACTGTTCTAAGCACTGGGAGAGAGACAAGTTAATCAGGTTGGACACAGTCCCTGCCCCACATAGGGCTCACACTCTTTATCCCCATTTTACAAATGAGGTAACGGAGGCCCGGAGAAGTGAAGTGACTTGCCCAAGGTCACACAGCAGACAAGTGGCGGAGCCGGGACTAGAACCTATGACCTTCTGATTCCCAGGCCTGGGCTCTATCCACTGCCCCATGCTTCTTCTCACTATATCAGTCCCTGTCCTACCTGGGCCTCACAGCATAAATTGGAGGGAGTAAGCTTTAATCTGTGTTTTATAGAAGAAGAAACTGAGGCACAAAGAAGCTAAGTGACTTGCCCAAGGTCACCCAGGAGACAACTGGCGGATCTGGATTAGAACCCAAGTCCTCTGACTCCCAGGCCTTCGCTCTTTCCACTGGGCCACACTGTTTCTCAATAGATCGCGCCGTTTCACAGCTGTTCATTCAGTAGTATTTATCGAGCGCTTACTATGTGCAGAGCACTGTACTAAGTGCTTGGAATGTATAATTCGGCAACAGATAGAGACAATCCCTGCCCAGTGGCGGTCTTGCCACTGCTTGTTCACGTTGCCTTCCCAGATTCACTCATTCATTCAATCAATCATATTTATTGAGCGCTTACTGTGTGCAGAACGGTGTACTAAGTGCTTGGGAGAGTAGAATATAATAATAGACACATTCCCTCCCCACAGTGAGCTTACAGTCTAGAGCGGGACATTCTAGATGCATTTGCTGACCTATGGGCACACATGGGTTTGTAAAGGAGTTCACTTATGTGTCCTGGTAATTTTGCGAACACGTTGAGACCTAAATGAGAAGCGGCGTGGCCTGTTGGAAAGAGCATGGGCCTGGGAGTCAGAGGGCCATGGGTTCTAATAATAATAATAATAATGATAATGTTGGTATTTATTAAGCGCTTACTACGTGCCGAGTACTGTTCTAAGCGCTGGGGTAGACACAGGGGAATCAGGTCGTCCCACGTGGGGCTCACGGTCTTAATCCCCATTTTACAGATGAGGTAACTGAGGCACCGAGAAGTGAAGTGACTTGCCCAAAGTCACACAGCTGACAAGTGGCCGAGCCGGGATTCGAACCCATGACCTCTGACTCCAAAGCCCGTGCTCTTTCCACTGAGCCATGCTGCTTCTCTAATCCCACCTCTGCCACCTGTCAACTGTGTGACCTTGGGTTGGGCAGGTCACTTAACTTCTCGGTGCCTCAGTTTCTTCATCAGTAAAAATGGGGGATTAAATCCTACTCCCTTCTACCTAGACTGCGAGCCCCACGAGGGACAGGGTCTGGTACCAAACAAACTGATCACCTTGTATCTACCCCAGTGCTTAAAACAGTGCTTGGAATAATAATAATAATAATGTTGGTATTTGTTAAGCACTTACTATGTACAGAGCACTGTTCTAAGCACTGGGCTAGATACAGGGTAGTCAGGTTGTCCCACATAAGGCTCACAGTCTTAATCCCCATTTTCCGGATGAGGTAACTGAGGCACAGAGAAGTTAAGTGACTTGCCCACAGTCACACAGTGAAAAGTGGCCGATCCGGGATATAGTAAGTGCTTAACAAATACCACAGTTAATTAACTTATATTTAGGGGTCTGTGAACATTCAAATTAGGATAAATTTTCCCATTTTGCTTTCCCTGGTCATTAACCTAATCTTCTCCGTCTGCCTTCCTCCTGCCTGAGACATGTCCTCAGGCGGTTTGGATTTTCTTAGTTCTCTGAAAGCCAGGTGGAGACCAATTGCAGTCAATCAGTCGATCAGTGGTATTTTCAGAGCATTTACTGTGTGCAGAGCACTGTACTAAGTGTTTGGGAAAGTACAGTACAGAGTTGGTAGACACATTTCTTGCTCTCAAGGAGTTTGTTTGCAGTCTTAAGGGTAAGACAAACATTAAAATACTTTTTGGATATGTGCATAAGTACTGTGGGGCTGAGAGCGGGGTAAATATCAAACAAAAACTCCTCACCATTGGCTTTAAAGGACTTAATCACTTTATCCTCTCCTACCTCACCTAACTACTGCCCTACTCCAACCCAGCCTGCACACTTTGCTCCTCCAATGCCAACCTCCTCACGGCGTCTAACTCACCGCCAACCTCTCACCCACATCCTACCTCTGGCCTGGATCGCACCCTCCCTGCTCATATCAGACAGATAATTGCTCTCCCTCACTTCAAAACCTTATTGAAGGCCCATCTCCTCCAAGAAGCCTTCCCTGCCTAAGCCCTCCTCTCCTCTTCTCCCACTCCCTTCTGCACCGCTCTTCCTTGCTCCTTCATTCATCCTCCCTCCCATCCCCACAGCACATATGTATAGATCTGTAATTTATTTATTTACTTATTTAAAACAATGTCTGTCTCCTCCTCTAGACTGTGAGCTTGTTGTGGGCAGGAGTGGGTCTGTCTTTTGTTGTACTGCACTCTCCTAAGCGTTTAGGACAGTGCTTTGCCCACCGTAAGCACTCGATAAATACGATTGAATGAATGAGTGAAGTGCTTAAAGGGTACAGTTCCCAGTGCGTAAGCAAACCAGAAGGGAGTGTACTCGCCCGTGATTTATTTATATTAATTGTCTATCTCCCTCTCTAGAGTGTAAGCCCGTTGAGGGCAGGGAACATGTCTACCAACTGAGTTATATCGTCCTCTCCCACACGCTTAGTTCATTGCTCTGCTCACAGCAAGCGCTCAATGAATATGCTTGATTGATTGATTGGAGAGGGGGAATGAGGGCTTAGTTGGGAAAGACCGCTGGGAGGAGATGGGACTTTAAGAAGGCTTTGAAGGTGGAGAGAGTGGCGGAGTGTGCGTTGGACTGTTGGTCTGTTGAGCGTCCAGAGGGCAGGCAGACTGTGGGCTCCAGAGACGGGCTCGGGCGGAGGGCCAGGGCGATGAGGCAGATTCAGCCGACGCTGTCACTGATGCTTAGGGTGGGTAGGAATATTCTCTCATTCTCTCAAAATATCCCGACTGGACAACTGCATCAGCCTCCTTTCAGATCTCCCATCCTCCTGTCTCTCCCTGCTCCAGTCTATACCTAACTCTGCTGCCCGGATTCTCTTTCTGCAGAAACGCTCTGGCATGTCACTCCCCTCCTCAAAACCCTCCAGTGGTTGCCTAGTAACCTTCGCATGAAGCAAAAACTCCTCACCCTTGGCTTCAAAGCTGGCCATCCCCCCTTGCTCCCTCCTACCTCACCTCCCTTCTCTCCTCCTCCAGCCCAGCCCGCACACTCCGCTCCTCTGCCGCCTCTCACCTCCTCACTGGGCCTCGTTCTCGCCCGTCCCGCCATCGACCCCGGCCCACGTCCTACCTGTGGCCTGGAACGCCCTCCCTCCTCACACCCGCCAAACTAACTCTCTTCCCCCCTTCAAAGCCCTACCGAGAGCTCACCTCCTCCAGGAGGCCTTCCCAGACCGAGCCCTCCCTTTCCCTCTGCTCCTCCTCCCCTCCCCATCGCCCCGACTCCCTCCCTCTGCTCTACCCCCTTCCCCTCCCCATAGCATTTGTGTATATTTGTACATATTTATTGCTCTATTTTATTAATGATGTGCATTCATCTAGACTTCTAGCCTGTGAGCTCGTTCTTGGGTAGGGATTGTCTCTGTTGACAAATTGTCCATTCCGAGAGCTTAGTACAGTGCTCTGCACACAGTAAGTGCTCAATAAATATGAATGAATGAGTGAATGAAAGGGGGGGGGGCTTAAGGAAGGGGAATGGGAGGGAGTCGTGGGGCATCAAGCAGCCTGCTTCCCCCGACCTTTCAGTCTCCTTTTCTGTCATCTGGAGACAGCGGGGAGGAAGGAGAGGGAGAATCCATGAGAAGGTAGTCTGTTCTCCCGCCTTGGTTCTCTATCGGCCTCCTTGCTGATCCTCCCTGCCTCCTGTCTCTCCCCACGCCAGTCCACACCTCACCCTGCAGCTGCCCGCATCATTTTTCTACTTAAACATTCAGAGCATTTTTCCCCACTCCTCAAGAAATTCCAGTGGTTGCTCCCCCTCCTCTGCATCAAACAGAAACTCCTCACCGTCAGCTATAAAGCCCTCCATCACAGCGTGGCTCGGTGTCAAGAGCCCGGGCTTGGGAGTCAGAGGTCACGGGTTTGAATCCCGGATCTGCCACTTGTCAGCTGGGTGACTGTGGGCAAGTCACTTCACTTCCCTGGGCCTCAGTGACCTCATCTGGAAAATGAGACTGTGAGCCTCACGTGACACAACCTGATTACCCTGTATCTCCTCCAGCGCTTAGAACAGTACTCTGCATGTAGTAAGCGCTTAACAAATACCAACATTATTATTCTGCATCAACCTGACTAGCTCCCTGTATCCATCCTCATCCCAGCCACACAGTGCTTATGTACAAATCTGTAATGTAATTTATATTAATGTCAGTCTCCCCCCCAGACCGTAAGCTCATTTTGGGCAGGGAATGTGTCTGTTATATATTGTTGTATTGTACTCTCCCAAGTGCTCAGTACAGTGCTCTGCACACAATAAGCACTGGACAAATACAATTGACTGACTGACTCTCCTATAATGGGTTTTTTCACGACATGCTTTAGCTAGAATATTGTTAGGAAATGAAGGAATGTTCATCCTATAACACATATAAGCTCAATGTGGGCAGGGAATGTATCTGTTATATTGTTGTGATGTACTCTCCCAAGAGCTTAGTACAGTGCTCTGCCCCCAGTAAGCGCTCTCAGTAAATGCAATTGGTTGATAAATAGGGCATGATGTCAGAAGAAACAGTTGCACTTATGACATTAAGTCAAGACACATGTATGTAGCTTTTCCTTACACAGAATTCTACTTAGACTGAGCATCCCAAGTGAGAAATTGACCGTGTCCAATCTTCACCACCATAGTAAGTGCCAAACGAATATCATTATTATTACAGGAGAGTTAATTGTATTTAATTGGGTAACCATTAGGGGAAACAGAGTGTAAAGAGGGGCAACATCAATCAATCAATTAGTGGTACTTATTGAGCGCTTACTCTGTGCAGAGTACTGCACTGAGCCTGGGAAAGTACAATACAACAGAGGTGGTAGATACACTCGCTGCCTACAGCGAGCTCACAATCTAGAGGGGGAGACAGATATTAAAATAAATAATTTATAGATGCATATGAATGTACATAAATCGATCATATTTAGTAATAATTATGACATTTGTTAAGCACTTACTATATGTCAAGCACTGTTCTGAGCGCTGGGGTAGATACAAGATAATCAGGTTGGACACAGTCCCTGTCCCACAAGGGGCTCACAATCTTAATCCCCATTTTACAGAGGAGGTAACTGAAGCCCAGAGATGTTATTTGACTTGCCCAAGGACACACAGCAGATAAGTGGCAGAGCTGGGATTAGGACCCAGGTCCTCTGATTCCCAAGCCCATGCTCTTGCCAATAAGCCATGCTGCTCTGTGTGCAGAACACTGTACTAAGCGCTTAGGAGAGTATACTATAACGGAGTCGGGTAGACACGTTCCCCGCCCACAACGAGCTTCCAAATTCTGTGGGCTGACGGTTGGGGGGTGAACACCAGATGCCCAAAGGTGACACGTCCACGTGCATAGTGCATAGGAAGCTGAGGAAAAGAGGGCTTAATCGAGGAAAGCCTCTTGAAAGAGCTTTGACATACCTGGAATACTAGAGCACTGTCACACGGAAGGCTCCAGGAGGCTTGTGTAGGAGGAATGGGATGGAGGGAAAAGGAAATAGCGCACCGGTTCACTGAGTCTGGAAATTGTTTAGATCTTTTTGGTCCTAAATCCCACTGAGACTATTTTAGCTGGAACCCTTGGGGTTTTTCACTTGTGTCTGAAAGAAGACCAGCTAATATAAAAGCTCTCAGTGCCCCGCTGTCTGCCATGGAGAGAATTCTGGACAGAACTGACGCCATAATATCGAGCTGGGCAATCATTTCATCTGGAGGGCTGTGTAACAAGCCTAGGAGGAAAATAGTTGATGCCTACAGTACATATTACTACTACTACTACTAATAATTTTGGTACTTGTTAAGTGCTTACTATGTGCCAAGCTCTAAATGCTGGGGTAGATCCAAAGTAATCAGATTGAACACATTCCCTGTCCTCTACAAGTCTTCAAATCCAAGTAGGAGGATGAAGGATTGATCCCCATTTTACAGATGAGGAGCCTGAGGCCCAGAGCAGTGAAGTGACTTGTCCAAGTCCATCAGCCAATCAAGTTTATTGAGCGCTTCCTGTGTGCAGAGCACTGTACTAAGCACTTGAGAGAGTACAATACAACAATATAATAGACACATTCCCTACCCACAACGAGCTTACCGTCTAGAGGGGAAACAGACATTTAACACATAAATAAAATGACAGAGATGGATGTAAGTGTTGTGGGGCTGGGAGGGGAGATGAACAAAGGGGGCAAGTCAAGGCAGCACAGAAGGGAGTGGGAGAAGAGGAAAGGAGGGCTTAGGCTGGGAAGGCTTCTTGGAGGAGACGGGCCTTCGATAAGGCTTTGAAGCAGGGGAGAGTCACTGTCTGGCGGATTTGAGGAGGGAGGACGTTCCAGGCCAGAGGCAGCCGTGGCCGAGGAGTCGGCGGCGAGGTAGACAAGATCAAGGTACAGTGAGAAGGTTGGCATGAGAGGAGAGAAGTGTGCTGTCTAGATTGGAGAAGGAGAGTACAACCCACGTCCTCTGACTTCCAGGCCCGTGCTCTTTCCACTAGGCCACGCTGCTTCTCTACTAAAATGGCTAGGGTGTTTATTGTTTTTTATTAAAAACACTTCATGGTGATTCCACATAAATTTACAACCCGTAAACAAGCTGATAGATTGACTCGGTACAGATATTTTTATATATTTTTACTCTTGCTGGACATAATAGTAGGCCAATTGTGACCTCAGCCCTCCTGAAATAGTATTTCCATTAGGCTTCATGGTTCTCAATCAGCACTCTCTCTCTTCTCTACTTATCCTTGCTCTCCTCTCACCACATCCCGGCCTTCACGCTTTGCTCCTCTAATACCAACCAAGAAGCAGCACTGCCTAGTGAAAATAGTCCGAGGACCTGGGTTTGAGCCCTGGCTCTGCCAATTGCTTGCTGTGTGAACTTGGGCAAATGGCTTAACTTCTCTGAGACTGTTTCCTCAACTGTAAAACGGGGATTAAATCCGACTCCCTTCTACCTTGACTGTGAGCTCCATGCGGGTCGGGGACTGTGTCCGACCCGATTCACTTGAACCTACTCCGACACTTAGAACAGTGATCGACACATAGTAAGCACTTAACAAATACCAAAACAATATAATAATAAAGAACAGCACAGTGGATAGAGCACAGGCCCGGGAATCATCATCATCATAATAATAATGTTGGTCTTTGTTAAGCGCTTACTATGTGCAGAGCACTGTTCTAAGGGCTGGGGGAGATACAGGGTAATCAGGTCATCCCATGTGAGGCTCACAGTTAATCCCCATTTTACAGATGAGGTAACTGAGGCACGGAAAAGTTAAGTGACTTGCCCACAGTCACACAGCTGACAAATGGCAGAGCTGGGAGTCGAACCCATGACCTCTGACTCCGAAGCCCAGGCTCTTTCCACTGAGCCACGTTGCTTCCCCAGAAGGTCAAGGATTCTAATCCTAGCTCTGCCACTTGTCTGCTGGGTGAGCTTGGCAAGTCACCTCTCTTCTCTGGGCCTCAGTTCCCTCGTCTGTAAAATGGGGATTAAGACTGTGAGCCCCACGTGGGACAGGGACTGTGCCCAACCTGGTTTACTTGAGTCCACCCCAGCACTCAGTACAGTGCTTGGCACATAGGAAGTGCTTAACAAATCCCATAATTTTTATTAACCTGCTCACCATACCTCGCTCTTGTCTCTCTCACCGTCATTTCTTTGTTCATGCTCTCCCTCCTGCCTGGAAATCCCTCCTCTTTAATATCCAGCTGACTATCGCTCTTTCAAAGCCTATTAAAATTATACCTCCTCCAGGAAGCCTTCCCTTATGAACTGCTCATCTCCCACACTGTTCTCCCTCCATAGCCTCACCTATATTTGGGCTCAAACTGGCAATTAAGGAGATGGAGGAGGGTGGGTGAAAATGTGAGCATTGAGCATCTCCAGGTAGAATAATAATAACAATAATAATACGGATGGTAGTTTTTAAGCACTTACATTGTGCCAAGCACCATTTTACGCAATGGGGTAGATACAAGCTAATCAAGTTGGACATAGTCCCTGTCCCACATGGGGTTCCCAGTCTTAATCCCCATTTTACAGACGAGGTCACTGAGGCACAGAGAAGTGAAGTGACTTGCCTGAGGTTAAACAGCCGGCAAGCAGCAGAGGCCGGATTAGAACCCAGATCCTTCTGACTCCTTAGGCCCATGATCTATCCACTAGGCCAAAAAGGGAAGATGTTTCAAGGGGACAACAAAATGAAGAGATAGATGGTCTGTATTCCCCTGTAGACTTTAAGGTCGTGGTGGATAGGGATCATCTCTACCAACTCCATAATATTGTACTATCCCAAGTGCTTAACACAGTGCTCTGCACACAGTAAATGCTAAAAATAGTCCATTATTTGATTGACGTGGCTGTCTGCCTCCACCTGTAGATTATAAACTCCTTGTGGGCAAGACATCATGGCCCGGTGAAAAGAGCATGGGCCTGGGAGTCAGAAGACATGGGTTCCCATCCCGGCTCTGCCACTTAATTTTTTTAATAGTATCTGTTAAGTGCTCACTATATGCCAGGAACTGTACTAAGCGCTGGGGTGGATACAAGATCATAATAATGGTGGCATCTGTTGAGTGTTTACTATGAGCAAAGCACTGTTCTAAGCTCTGGAGGGGAGGGATACAAGATAATCAGGCTGTCCCACGTGGGGCTCACAGTCTTAATCCCCATTTTCCAGATGAGGTCACTGAGGCACCGAGAAGTGAAGTGACTTGCCCAAAGTCACACAGCTGACATGCGGTGGAGCCAGGATTAATAATAATGTTGGTATTCGTTAAGCACTTACTATGTACAGAGCACTTGTTCTAAGCGCTGGGGTAGTTTCAAGGTAATCAGGTTGTCCCACGTGAGGCTCACAGTTTTAATCCCCATTTTACAGATGAGGTCACTGAGGCACGGAGAAGTGAAGTGACTTGCCCCAAGTCACACAGCTGACAGGTGGCGGAGCCAGGATTAGAACCCATGACTCCTGACTCCCAAGCCCAGGCTTTTCCCATTGAGCCACACTGCTTCTCTGTATCAGGTTGGACCCAATCCCTGCCCCACATTGGATCACGGTCTTAATCCCCATTTTCCAGATGAGGTCACTGAGTAACAGAGAAGTTAATTAGAAGTTAAACGAATTGCCCAAGGTCACACAGCAACGAGTGGTGGAGCTGGGATTCTTCATTCATTCATTCATTGAATGGTATTTATTGAGCACTTACTGTGTGCAGAGCACTGGACTAAGCGCTTGGAAGCCTGCAATATAACAATGAACGGACACATTCCCTTCCCACAACAAGCTTACAGTCTAGGGAAGCAGCGTGGCTCAGTGGAAAGAGCCGGGGCTTGGGAGTCAGAGGTCATGGGTTCGAATCCCAGCTCTGCCACTTGGCAGCTGTGCGACTGTGAGCAAGTCACTTCACTTCTCTGTGCCTCAGTTACCTCATCTGTAAAATGGGGATGAAGATTGTGAGCCCCACGTGGGACAACCTGATTCCCCTGTACCTACCCCAACGCTTAGAACAGTGCTCTGCACATAGTAAGCCCTTAACAAATACCAACATTATTAGAGGGGGAGACGTGAATATAAATAAGAAAATGACAGTTACGGACATAAGGGCTGTGGGGCTGGGAGGGGGGAAGAACAAAGGGAGCCTGTCAGGGTGGTGCAGAAGGGAGGGGGAGAAGGGGAAAGTTGGGCTTAGTCTGGGAAGGCCTCTTGGAGGAGATGGGCCCTCAATAAGGCTCAGAAGAGGGGGCAGAGAAATTGTCTGTCAGATATGAGGAGGGAGGGTGTTTCAGACCAGAGACAGGACTTTGGCGAGGGGTCGGCAGCGAGATAGGCGAGATAAAACCCCAGATCCTTCTGACTCCCAGGCCTGTCCACTTTTGCAGTGTGACCTTGCATAAATCACTTAACTTCTCTATGCCTCAGTTTTCCCATCCATAAAATGGGAATTCAATCCTAATCCCTCCCGACTAGACTGTGAGTCCCTTGTCTGTGTCCAACCTGATTATCCCAGAAGTTACCCCAGTGTTTAATACAGTGCACGACACATAGTAAGCATATAACAAATACTAAAATTATTATTATCACCAATTTTGTCATATCGTACTCTCCCAAGTGCTTAATACAGTGCCCTACACATAGTAAGCGCTCAATAAGCAGCGTCGATTGACTGCATGAACTCTAGTTCACCCCTTGAGCTCATGGCCATAATTACCATATCTTATCATAGCTCGCAATGTTCATCCCCACCTTACAAGGTGACAGGTGGCGGAGCCGGGATTAGAACCCATGACTCTGACTCCTTACTTTACAATTCATTCCTTCATTCATTCGATCGTATTTACTGAGCGCTTACTGTGTGCAATGCACTGTACTAATCGCTTGGGAGAGTACAATATAACAACAAACAGACACACTCCTGCCCACAATGAGCTCACGGTCTAATAATGATTGTATTCATTAAGTGCTATGTACCAAGCACCGTGCTAAGCCCCATGGTAGGACTTTGTTGGGTCGGCCCCCCGGGCAGAGGGAGAAGCTGAAGTGGGGAGCGGGGGCTGGTTGCCGGCTGGAGGCCTCTTCCTCCTCCTCCTTCCCTTCCTCTTCCTCCTCCCCCATACCAATCAATCGCTCAAAGATATTTAGTGAGCGCTTACTGCGTGCAGAGCACTGTACTAAGTACTTGGGAAAATAAACAAAAGAGAATTAGTAGTCACGTTCCCCCATCATCTCCCTCCCACCCCAGCAGCACCAAGACTAGACCGTAAATTCACTGTGGGCGGGGAATGCGTCTGTTATTTTATGGTACTGTACTCTCCCAAGCGCTCAGCACGGTGCTCTGCGCACAGTAAGTGCTCAATAAATATGATTGACTAGCCGATTGGTGGCAATGGCAGGAATAGGGGAGGCTGAAATCCCCTCCCCGGGCAGGGCCTGCCCCCGACCATCGGCCTGATGCTAAGCTTGGACTCGGTCTTCCCTGAGCCCTCAGGACGGGGCAAGGGTCAACATAATCCTTGACCTCCCAACACCCAGTGGATTTCTCCTCACCTCCTGCCCCATCACCTGTAAAATGACTGCAAATTCCCCTCTAATAAAAATGATTATTGTGGTATCTGTTAAGCGCTGCTGGAGTGGATACAAGCAAACCGGGATGGACACAGTTCCTGTCCCACTTGAGGCTCACAGTCTCAATCCCCATTTTACAGATGAGGGAACTGAGGCCCAGAGAAGTGAAGTGGACTTACCCAAGCTCACACAGCAGACAAGCGGCAGAGCCGGGATTAGAACCCAGGTCCTTCTGATTCCCAGACCCAGGGTCTATCCAATATGCCATGCTGCTTCTCTAAGCACTCAAAAAATTCGATTGAATGAAAATGGGGACGAAGACTGTGAGCTTCGTGTGGGCCAGGGACTGTATCCAACCTGATTAGCTTGTGTCTACCCCAGCGCTTAGTAATAATAATAATAATGATGATAGCACTTATACGCTTACTATGTGCCAAGCACTGTTCTAAGCGCTGAGGAGGGATACAAGGTAATCAGATTGTCCCACATGGGGCTCACAGTCTTAATCCCCACTTTCCAGATAAGGTAACTGAGGCCCAGAGAAGTTCAGTGACTTGCTCAAAGACACACAGCTGACAAGTGGTGGAGCCAGAATTAGAACCCATGACCTCTGACTCCCAAGCCCGGGCTCTTTCCACTGAGCCATGCTGCTTCTCAGGTACAGAGAGGCAGTGTTGCCTAGTGGATAGAGCATGGGACTGGGAGTCAGAAGGGCAGGGACTGTGTCTAACCTGATTATCTTGTATGAACTCCAGCACTTAGTACAGTGCCTGACACATAGTAAGCATGTAACAAATACCACAGATATTATTACTATTATTAGAGAAGCAGCGTGGCTCAGGGAAAGAGCACAGGCTTAGGAGTCAGAGGTCATGGGTTCTAATCCCAGGTCCGCCACCTGTCAGCTGTGTGACTTTGGGCAAGTCACTTTAGTTCTCGGTGCCTCAGTGACCTCATCTGTAAAATGGGGATGAAGACCGTGAGACTTACGTGGGACAACCTGATTACCCTGTATCTACCCCAGCGCTTAGAACAGTGCTCTGCACATAGTAAGCGCTTAACAAATACCAACATTATTATTATTATCATTTCAGTGCACATACCAAGTGCTTAAAAAGTACCACTAAAAAAGGCGATGACTATTTTACTCTCCAAAGCACTTAGTAGAGTGCTCTGCGCAGAGTCAGCGCTCAATACACGCCATTGGGGTTTTTTGTCTTTTTTATGGTATTTGTTAAGTGCTTACTACCAGGCAATGTTCTAAACCCCGGGGTAGATACAAGATAATCAGGTTGGACACTACCTTGCCCCACGTGGGGCTCACAGTCTTAATCCCCATTTTACAGATGAGGTAACAGAGGTACAGAGAAGTTAAGTGACTTGCCCACAGTCACACAGCTGACAAGTAGCAGAGCCAGGAACAAGTGCCAGTAAGCACTCAAAAAGTACAAGTGAATGACTCTCCTTCCTCAGCGTGAATGTCCATCTGTGCCTTTTCCTTTGTTTCAGTGGTATTTGTTGATCAATCGATCAGTGTTATTTATTGAGCACTTTCTATGTGCAGAGCACTGTACTGAACACTTGGGAGAGTACAATACAGCAGAACTAGCAGACACATCCCCAGCCCATAAGCAATTAATAAGTGCTGGGGGTAGAGAAGCAGTGTGGCTCAGTGGAAAGAGCACAGGCTTGGGAGTCAGAGGTCATGGGTTCTAATTCCAGCTCCGCCACTTGTCTGCTGTGTGACTTTGGGCAAGTCACTGAACTTCTCTGTGCCTCAGTTTCCTCATCTGTAAAATGGGAATTAAGACTGTAAATCCCATGTGGGACAGCCGGATTACCCTTCATCTAACCCAGCGCTTAGAACAGTGCTCTGTACATAGCAAGCACTTAACAAATACCAGCATCATCATTATCCAAGGTGATCAGGTCAGGCACAGTCCCTGTCCCACATAGGGCTCACGGTCTTCATCCCCCTTGTACAGATGAGGTAACTGAGGCCCAGAGAAGGGAAGCGACTTGCCTAAGGTCACCCAGCAGATGAGTGACAGGGCCGGGATTCAGGCCCGGGCCTTCTGACTCCCAGGCCCGTGCTCTTTCCACTAGGCCTCGCTGCATCTTATTGCTTGTCACGGTTACCTGAAATGGTAAGGTCTTCCATGGGGTGGTGATGGGGTGCTGAAATTTAGGGGGGAGGCCCTCCCCTTGTCCCCCACTATCGTACCTCTGAAAAGCGGCTCATGCCAGCACCCTCCCAACCCCCCTGCCCTCACGACCAGCGAAGGGCGTCGGGAGGGATGACCAGAAACCTCAACGCCCGGCCGATCGAAAAGCCCCGGAGGATCCAGGATCTCCGGCCCTCCCCACGCCTCGGCCGTCGGGGACCCCGCTCGACGTCCAGGCAGTGCGGTGGGGGGTGGGTGGGGGAGGCTCTTTTCTGGTCCACTCCCCCCCCCCTTGCCCCTCTGGTTCCCGAGGGCCGGTGGGAATAAATAAACAGGCCAACAGGCTCTGGCTGTTTACCTCGTGTGGCTCGCTCCTCCCGGTCACCGTGCTCTGGATCCCGTGGTGCCGCCTCAGCCGGCTGGCCCCCGGCCACGTCTCCGCCGGGCCCACGGTTCCCAGACTCCCGTAAAAGCCAGCTTTGTCTGGACCCCTGGAGCTCGCGGCATACGATTTTAATTAGAGTCTGGTTACACGGCTCAGCAGATGGGGAATGCATTGCTTAGCTGAGGTGGAATAAATCTCGGGCCATAAAAATCAAAGCCCCTGTTATTAAAACGGGGCGTGTAAATAGCACGGGATTGAAGGGGACTCTGACCACCCCCCACCCCCCACCCCCTTTTTCCCCTCCCGTCCCCCCGCCAACCTCATTCCCAAACCGGCCTCCTGTCCCTCATCCCACCAACCCCACCTCTGGGCCCTTAAAATGCCGACCTGTTTTTCTAAGCACTTAATAAGTTTTAATTTTATGATGTTTCCTCAGGCCGAAGCGGGCAGGGCTGGGCCGTGTGGGACCGGGAGAGAAGGGGGGAAGGGAGATGAGGTTGGGTGGAGGGGGTCGCTCCGGGGCGGGCCTGGAGAGGAGGAGGTCTGGGATTCCTCTCTCTACGCCGGGAGGGGGAAAGTGTTGCTTCTCAGAAAGCTTCGGAGGGAAGCTGAGCATCAGCCCACGCTGGTTTCCTCCCTCAGGGCCGGCTGAGGTCAGGAGCGATAGGTTCCCTGTCCTGGGAGAGCGAGGAGTCTGGGGGTCACTCAGACCCTGGAGACCCCAAATGAGGAAGCAGCCGTGAAACTCCCCACCGGTGCTCCAGGCTTGTCTCCCTGGAGCGGGGGGATCTGCTGGGCCTAAGTGGTCTGCAGGGAGGAGGACGAGGAGGAAAAGGACGAGAAGGGTGGCACACAGAGAGAGAGAGAGGGAGACGCAGAAAATACCAGATTCCCTCGCTATTTCGGGTTGGAAGATCCGAATGGGCAGGAACCGGGTCTGGAGGTTTGGCCCAGACCTGAGTCAGGCCCTGGGTGGCTGGGGACTTGGATCAGCAGACACATGTAGACTGTAAAATAATAATAATGATAATAATAATAATAATAATGGTATATGCTAAGCACCTATTATGTTCCAGGCACTGTACTAAGCACTGGGATGGATACAAGCAAATCGCTAAGCGCTTGAGCGGGTACTATGGGCTCACAGTCTTAATCCCCAATTTCCAGATGAGGTAACTGAGGCCCAGAGAAGTGATGTGACTTGCCCAAGATCACAAAGCAGACAAGTGGCCAAGCCAGCATTAGAACCCGTGACCTTCTGACTCCCAGGCCTGTGCTCTAATCTACTATACCAGTGCTCTGCACATACTAAGCGCTTAACAAATACCAACATTATTATTATTATTATTATTACGCTATGCTGCTTCTCTGCCGTAAGCTCACTGTGGGCAGGGAATGTGTCCGTTTACTGTTGTGCCCTCCCAAGCGCTTAGAACAGAGCTCTGCATATGGTAAGCGCTCAATAAATACGATTGACCGCCTGTATGACCTGCAAAGGAGTTTCAGTTTTCATTCATTCATTCATTCATTCATTCATTCGTTCATTCATTCAGTTGTATTTCTTGAGCAGTTACTGTGTGCAGAGCACTGTTCTAAGCCTTTGAGAGAGGACAATATATCAATAAATAGGCACATTCCCTGTCCACAATGAGTCTAGAGGGAGAGTCAAACATGAATATAAATAAATTAGAGATATGGATATAAGTGTGGTAGGGCTGGGAGGGGGAATGAATAAAGGGAGCAAGTCAGGGTGACACAGAAAGAGTGAGAGAAGAAGAAATGAGGGCTTAGTCAGGGAAGGCTTCTCGGAGGAGATGGGCCTTCAGCGAGGCTTTGAAGTGAGGGAGAGTCATTGTCAGATTTGAGGAGGAAGTTCTTCCACTTTTCCTTTGTTATTTTCTGTAACGACATTACCTGGCATTCCCTGGCTTAGTACGGTGTTTTGCACACTGTAAGCACTTAATAAATATTATTACGACTAGAAGCAGCATGGTGTAGTGGATAGAGCACGGGCTTGGGAGTCAGGAGGTCATGGGTTCTATTCCTAGCTCTGCCACTTATCTGCTGTGAGACCTTGGACAAGTCACTTCGCCGTGCCTCATTTTACCTCAGTTGTAAAATGGAGATTGAGACCGTGAGCCCCACATGGGACAGGGAGAGCGTCCAACCAGATTTGCTTCTATCCACCCCGGCACTTAGTACAGTGCCTGGCACACAGTAAGCATTTAACAAATATAACAATAATAATAAAACTGCCCAATCGGGGGGGGGGCAGGATCTAGGCATGATGGTTGTCCTCTAGACTGGGCACAGGATTGGCCAAGGAGCCAGTGTTCCTCCAGGGCAGAAGCACGTAAGGTACAGCAGATTAGCTGTGCAGCCTAAAGAGCCCTCATCATGCTAGCCAGGCCCAGTCTGACCAGAATACACCAGTCCATCCCAGTCCAAACCTGGGTAACCCCAGTCAACCAAGCCCAAACCAGACCAGAGAACCGAGCCCAGAGTGACTCAGGCCATCTCATCTCCCGTGATCAGACATCTTGCTGCAGGTGGACAGTCGTGATCTGGGGGGGAATCCGCCCACCTGGAAAGCTCTCATCAATCGGTGGGGGCCGTCGGGCGGAGCCTCTGAACAGGCCCTTCCTCCTCCTCCCCTGCTCCTCAGGGGATGGAATGGTGACATCCAGCACTGACCGGAAACCCGCCATTGCTCAACAGCAGAGGTTGTGTGGGTGGGAGTTTCACCTGCTCTGTGTGCGTGTGTGTATTTGTGGGTGTGTCTTTTTGCAGGGGATTCCTGGGTCTTGCCCTACAGAGTCAGTCAGTGAAATTCTCCATCTACACTCACTCCCTCGGCGAACTCATTCACTCCCACGGCTTCAACTACTATCTCTATGCGGATGACACCCAAATCTGTATCTCCTCTCATGTTCTCTCTCTCCCTCTCCCCAGGTTCGCATCTCCTCCTGCATTCAGGACATCTCTACTTGGATGTCCTCCCACCACCTCAAACTCAACCTGTCCAAGGCAGAGCTCCTTATCTTCTCTCCCAAACCCTGCTCTCTCCCAAACTTTCCCATCACTGTAGGCGGCACCACCATCCTTCCCGTCTCATAAACCCGTAACCTCGTTGTCATCCTTGACTTCACTCTCAATCAACCCAAATATCCAATCCGTCACCAAATCCTGTCAGTCTCACCTTCATAACATCGCCAAGATTCACCCTTTCCTCTCCATCCAAACTACCTCTTTAGTATAATCACCTCACTTCTCGGTGCCTCAGTTACCTCATCTGTAAAATGGGGATGAAGACTGTGAGCCTCACGTGGGACGACCTGATGACCCTGTATCTACCCCAGCGCTTAGAACAGTGCCCGGCACATATTAAGCGCTTAACAAATACCAACATTACTATTGTTATTATTATTATAATCACTCATCCTATCTTGCCTAGTTTACTGCATCAGCCTCCTTACTTTCATCTCAACTTCCTGCCTCTCCCAACTCCAGTCCATACTTCTTCCCGCTGCCTGGATTATCTTTCCACAGAAACGTTCAGGATATGTCACCCCCCTCCTCAAAAATCTCCTGTGGTTTTCTCTCCACCCCCCATCAAACAAAAACTCCTATTTGACTTAAAGCTCTCCATTACCTTGCCCCATCCTACCTCATCGCCCTTCTTTCCTTCTACAACCCAGCCTGCACTCTCCGCTCCTCTGCCACTAACCTTCTCTCTGGGCCTCCATCTTGCCTGTCTCACCGCCGACCACTTGCCCACATCCTGCCTCCGGCCTGGATCATCCTCCCTCCTCAAATACTCCAGATAATGACTCTCCCCACCTTCAAAGCCCTAATGAAGGTGTACCTCCTCTAGGAGGCCCTCCCAGGCTAAGCCCCACTTTTCCTCAGCTCCCACTTGCTTCAGCGTCACCCCGACTCGCTCCCTTCGTTCTTCGCCTCCCTCCCAATCCCACAGCACTTATGCACACACCTATAATTCTCTTTATTTATACTGATGCCTGTTTACTTGTACTGATGTCAGTCCGCTCCCCCAGACTGTAAGCCAATTGTGTGCAGAGATTGTCTCTCTGTATTGCTGTATTGTACTTTCCAAGCATTTAGTACAGTGTTCTGCACACAGTAAGCGCTCAATAAATATAATTGAATGAATGAACGAATTTATTGAGCGCTTACTCTATGCAGAACACTTGGGAGGGAGAGTACAATAGAACAGTATTACAGACACAGTCTCTGCCCACAAGGAGCTTACAGGGTGGGGGAGAGAAAAGTGTGGGTTGGCAGCAGTCAGCAAGAAGCCCTCTCCCTTTTTTCTTCTCTTTCATTCATTCAATAGTATTTATTGAGCGCTTACTATGTGGAGAGCACTGTACTAAGCGATTGGAATGTACAAATCGGCGACAGATAGAGACAGTCCCTGCCCTTTGACGGGCTTACGGTCTAATCGGGGGAGACGGACAGACGAGAACAATAGCAATAAATGGAATCAAGGGGATATAAATAGAATCAAGGCTCTGCTCCTTTCCATTTTCCCAATTCCTCCCTCTCCCTCTTTCCTTTCCTCCTCTTCCTATTTCCCCACTTTCCCTTTTCCCATCTCCCCACCATATCCTCCTTTCCTCCTATTTGCTCTTCCCCCCTCTTCTCCTTTTCTCTTTCTCCCACTCCTTTTCCTCCTCCTTTTCTCCATCTCCATTCCTCTTTCCTCTTTTGTCCAGCCCCCAGGCCAAACCAGCCCGGACCAGCACAGATCAACCGAATCCAGAATGCATTAGGTCTGGATGGATTATTCATTCATTCAATAGTATTTATTGAGCGCTTACTATGTGCAGAGCACTGTACTAAGCGCTTGGAATGTACAAATCGGTAACAGAGAGACAGTCCCTGCCCTTCGATGGGCTTACAGTCTAATCAGTCAGTCAACCTAGATTAGTTTAACACGGCCTAGCACACAGAGGCCAGAGCCCTGTGGATGGGTAGGGTAGAGTGGCCATTTGTCCAGTTTTCACTGGACACCTCCACGTCTGGTATTTTTATTTCAGGGCCGTCTTCCTCTCTGACTCCTTGATGCTTCTGTGTTCTGCAGGGCCCTGCTTAGGAACGTAAAGACCCTGGAGGACACTGGATCAAGCGATCAATCAGTCAATCAATGGTGTTTTTTAACGGTATTTGTTAAGTGCCTACTACACGCCAGGGACTCTACTAAGCACTGGAGTTGATCCAAGCTAATCAGGTTGCACAAAATCCCTGACCCACATAGGCCTCACAGTCTTAATCCCCATTCTCCAGATGAGGAAACTGACACACAGAGAAGTGAATTGATTTGCCCGAGGTCACACAGCAGGTAAGCGGCAGAGCCAGGATTAGAACTCAGGTTCTGTGATTCCCAGACCCGGGCTTGATCCACTAGATCACACTGCTTCTCATGGCCTTTTTTGAGCACTTACTGTATAAGGAACACTATATCAAGGATTTGGGAGAGTACAATATGACACAGTTGCTAGACACGTTCCCTGCCCACAAAGAGAGAGAGAAGAGGCGTGGCTTAGTGGAAGGAGCCCAGGCTTGGGAGTCAGAGGTCAAGGGTTCTAATCCTGGCTCCAACACTTGTCAGCTATGTGACTTCTCTGTGCCTCAGTTACCTCCTCTGCAAAATGGGGATTAAGACTGTGAGCCCTGTTTGGGGCAACCTGATTACCTTGTATCTACCCCAGCATTTAGAACAGTGCCTGGCGCATAGTAAGTGCTTAACAAATACCAGCATTATTATTATTTTTGTTAAGGAGCTTATGATCTAGAATGGGACAGACAGTAATAAAGGCATAGAATGTGTCTGCTTATTGTTGCACTGTACTCTCCCAAGCACTTAGTACAGGGCTCTGCACACACAAAGTGCTCAATAAATATGATTGGTTGAATGAATGAATGAATGTAAATGAATTAATTACAGCTATGGACACAAGTGCGGTGGGGCTGAAGTGGGTGAATACAAAATGCTCAATGAGTTCAGATTCAAGTTGGAGTGATGGGGAGTGACTGGGGCTGGGAATGTGATAAGTGCTTCCCAAATAGCACAGTTATTATTATTAATTATTATAAATTAAGAATTACGGTATTTGTTAAGCACTCCCTATACGGCAGGCACCTTACTAAGCACTGGGGTGGATTCAAGCAAATCGGGTTGGACACAGTCCCTGTCTCCCATAGGGCTCACAGTCTCAATCCCCATTTTACAGAGGAGGGAACTGAAGCCCAGAGAAGTGAAGTGTCTTGCCCAAGGCCACACAGCAGACAAGTGGCAGAGCCAGAATTAGAGCCCATAACCTTCTGACTCCCAGGCCTGTGGTCTATCCACTCACCATCCTGCTTCTCTTTGTTTGAGTTGGGTTTCCACAGAATGGAGTGTATGTTAGGATTGTGTTTTGCTGCGTGATCAGTCTGAGACATGTGCATCTGGGTGTCCAGTAGCCCACAAGGTACATCACTGGTCACCCTATTGGATAAAGTGAGACAGAAGGACTTGTGGGGAGTGGGGAGAAAGGGAGCTGCTGAGTGGGTAAAGATTTTGTGGGTTAATTTGAATAATTGAACCTAATTGGTGTATTTTGGTGATGATTTATGTTTCTGTGTTTATGATTTACTACTACTAATAAAAATGGTATCTGTTAAGCGTTTACTATATGCCAGACACTGTACTAAGTGCTGGGGTAGATACAAGCAAATCAGGTCAGACAGAGTCCCTGTCCCATGTGGAGCTCACAGTCTCAATCCCCTTTTTACAAATGAGGTCAGTGAGGCACAGAGAAGTAAAGTGACTTGCCCAAGGCCACACAGCTGACAAGTGGCAGAGCTGAGATTAGAACCCATGATCTTCTGACTCCCAAGCCTGTGCTCTATCCACTACATCATGCTGCTGATTTAGGATTTATGTTTCCCTTTAGACTGTAGGCTCGTTGTGGACCGGGAATGGGTCTGTTCATTGTTATATTGTAGTCTACCAAGCACTTAGTACAGTGCCTTAGTACAGTACAAGCCCTGCCCATTGACGGGCTTACGGTCTAATCGGGGGAGATAGACAAAAACAAGATTAGTGGGGGAGCTTACAGCCTGGGGGCAACGGGGGAATTGTCTCTACCAAATGTTTAGTGCAGTGCTCTGCATTTTTACCCTTTCATTCATTCATTCATTCATTCATTCATTCATTCAATCCTATTTATTGAGCTCCTACTGTGTGCAGAGCAGTGTACTAAAAGCACTTGGGAAGTACAATTCAACAACAAATAGAGACGATCCCTGCCCACTGACGGCTCACAGTTTTGCTGCTGAACCGTTGGCTACGAGTTAGTTCCTCGAATGAACCCCCCCGATAGTGATTTGGTCCAGCTTGGTTTCTCAGCCCTCCGCCTCCTACCTCAGCTCACTGCTCTCCTACTCCAAACCAGGCCCCACCCTCCGCTCCTCTACCGCTCACCTCCTCTCCATACCTCCACCCCATCTATCTCATCGCCAACCCCTCTCCCACATCCATCTTCTGGCCTGGCACTTCCTCCCGCTTCATATCCGATAGTCCACCACTCTCCCCACCTTCAAAGCCCTCCTAAAATCAGATCTCCTCCAAGAAGCCTTCCCTGACTTAGCCCTCATTTCCCTTACTTGCCTTCCCTTCTGTGTTGCCTAGGCGTTTGGATCTGTACCCCCTCTAGACTGCAGACGTCTCCCGCTGCACGTGAGAAGCAGAGTGGCCTAGCGGTTAGAGCCCAGACCTGGAGGTCAGAGGATGCGGGTTCTAATTCCTGCTCCGCCACGTATCTGCTGTGTGACCTCGGGCAAGTCACTTCGCTTATGAGAAGCAGCATGGCTCAGTGGAAAAGTCCGGGCTTGGGAGTCAGAGGTCGTGGGTTCTAATCCCGGCTCTGCCGCTTATCAGCTGTGTGACTGTGGGCAAGTGACTTCTCTGTGCCTCAGTGACCTCATCTGTTAAATGGGGATTAACTGTGAGCCTCACGTGGGACCAACTGATCACCCTGTATCTACCCCAGCGCTTAGAACAGTGCTCTGCACATAGTAAGCGCTTAACAAATACCAACATTATTAACATTATTCTCTGGGCCTCAGTTACCTCATCTGGAAAATGGGGATGAAGACTGTGAATCCCATGTGGAATAGGGACTGTGTCCGACCCGATTTCCTTGTATCTACCCCAGTGCTTAGACCAGTGCTTGGCACATAATAAGCGCTTAAGAAATACCATATTTATAATTATTACTGTACCTACCCCATCTCTCCCTCTAAACTCTTGATATTTACACGCCATTCTCAACCATAGCACTTTTATGCATATCCTTCCACTTAACCATTTCCCCTCTCTGTAATTTATTTTAATGTCTGCCTCGCCGTCTAGGCTGCAATCTCCTCATGGGACGAGATCACGTCCACCAACTCCACTGAAGCCTTCGATAAATACCGTTGATCGACTGATCGATTGATTCTCACCTAGCCCTCGGGCAGCGGCACCTGGGGCGGGGATGACTCTGTCCATCGCTCAGAGGGGGAAACTGAGACCCAGTGAGGCCCACTACTTGTCCCATGTCACACGGTAGTTCAGGGGCAGTTAGACCCAACTTTTCCGACTCTCGTCCCCCCAGTTTTCCCTCCAAAGCCGAAGACCAGCTCTCAGCGCTGTGGGAGGAATAGTATGAATTTTGTTATGTCTAATCCCGTGTTGAGTTCGGAACTAGACGGGGAGACAGCTGGGAGCCAGGTGAGAGCAGCTGGGAGTCTTTCTCTGCTGACCCTCTTGCAAAACCAGGTCTGGGCAAGCTGCTGAGTCACAGCAGCTGCGCTGGTGGGAATGCGAGCTATCTGGACGCCACCGATGAGGAACCGCCCTTCCTTCTCCCTCCCGTTGACCCCAGATGGTTCAGCTCATATAGGACTTCCAGACCCACCCAATCCATCCCCTTGACTTGGGAAAAGCCAGAGGCTTAGCCAAAAGAAGGAAGGGACCTGGGTTCTGATTCCGACTCCGCCACTTATCTGTTGTGTGAGCTCGTTGTGGGCAGGAATGTGTCAGTTTGTTGTTATACTGTACCCTCCCAGGTGCTTAGTACAATGTTTTGCACACAGTAAGTGCTCAAAAAATATGATTGAATGTTCCGTTGCTGAATTGTACATTCCAAGTGCTTAGTACAGTGCTCTGCACTTAGCGCTCAATAAATACTACTATTGAATGAATGACCTTGGACAAGTCAGTTTACTTCTCTGAGACTCAGTTCCCTCATCTGGAAAATGGGATTTAAGACTGTGAGCCTTGTGTGGGACATGCACTGTGTCCAAACTGATTAGCCTGTATCTACCCCAGAGCTTACTATTACTTTTTACTACTAATAGTAATAATGATGGTATTTAATAATAATAATGTTGGTATTTGTTAAGCACTTACTATGTGCAGAGCACTGTTCTAAGCGCTAGGGTAGACACAGGGGAATCAGGTTGTCCCACGTGGGGCTCACAGTCTTAATCCCCATTTTACAGATGAGGTAACCGAGGCACAGAGAAGTGAAGTGACTTGCCCACAGTCACACAGCTGACAAGTGGCAGAGGTGAGATTCAAACCCATAGACCTCTGACTCCAAAGCCCGGGCTCTTTTCACTGAGCCACAGCTGTTTCTCAAGTGCTTTAAGTGCTTACTATGGCCAAGCACTGTTCTAAGCTCTGGGATAGATACAAGAAAATCAGGTTGTCATATGTGGGGCTCACAGTCTTAATCCCCATTTTCCAGATGAGGTCACTGAAGCACAGAGAAGTGAAGTGACTTGCCCTTAGTCACACAGCTGACAAGTGGCGGAGCTGGGATTAGAACCCATGACTTCTGACTCCCAAACCCGTGCTCTTTCCACTAAGCCATGCTGCTTCTCTTAGTCCAGTACTTAGTACAGTGTCTGACACATAGTAAATGCTTAACAAATATTTAAAAAAAAAAGCTGGGGTGGGGGGTTTTGTAATATCCTCCCTGTCAGGAAGTTCTACCTTATCATGAGGGGCTTACAATCAAGTAGGGGAGACAGACATTAAAATCAATTCAAGGAAGGGGAAGCAATCAAATGTATAGCTATGTGCATAAGTGCAAGAGGGTTGGGGTGGGAACCTAAGTCTTAGTGGGACAGAGACTCAGACAGCATGGTGGGAAATAAGGTGGGGAGATGAGAAGTTAGTCATGGAAGACTCCCCGGAAGAGATGTGATTTATTCATTCATTCAATCGTATTTATTGAGCACTTACTATGTGCAGAGCATTGTACTAACTGCTTGGAGTGTACAATTTGGCAACAGAGACAATCCTTGCCCAACAATATCCCCGGCCTCTCTCTCACTGATTCCAAAAGAACCTGTCCCCGGTGACGGGTGACAACCATCCCCCGTTCTCGCCTATCTCGCCATCGATCCCTAGCCCACGTCCTCCCTCTGTCCCGGAATGCCCTCCCTCCTCACCTCCGCCAAACTAACTCTCTTTCCCTCTTCAAAGACCTACTGAGAGCTCACCTCCTCCAAGAGGCCTTTCCAGACTGAGCTTCCCCTTTTCCCTCTGCTCCCTCTGCTGCCTCTCTGCCCCCGCCCTCCCCTCCCCTCATCTAAGCCCCCTTTTCCCCCCCGTTTCCCTCTGCTCCTCCTCCTCTCCCTTCCTCTCCCCTCAGCACTGTGTTCGTCCACTCATGTGTATATATTTTTATTACCCTATTTATTTTATTAATGAGATGTACCTCCCCTTGATTCTATTTATTGCAATTGTTTTTGTCTGTCTCCCCCGATTAGACTGTGAGCCCATCACTGGGCAGGGACTGTCTCTATCTGTTGCCGAATTGTGCATTCCAAGTGCTTAGTATAGTGCTCTGCACATAGTAAGTGCTCAATAAATACTATTGAATGAAACACTATTGAACAACGGGCTCACAATATAAACAGGGGAGACAGACAACAAAACAAATAGTCTGGCATCAATATCATCAAAATAAATAGAATCATAGATATATACACATCATTAACAAAATAGAGAAATAAATAATATATACAAATATGCACTAGTGCTGGGGAGAGATGCAGCATGGTGTAGTGGATAGAGCACAGGCCCGGGAGTAAGAAGCTCAGAGGTTCTAATCCTGACTCTGCCGCTTGTCTGCTGTGTGATCTTGGGTAAGTCACTTCACTTCTCTGTGTCTCAGTTACCTCATCTGTAAAATGGGGATTGAGACTTTGAGCCCCTCATGGGATAGGCACTGTGTCTGAAACAATCTGCTTGTATCGACCCCAGTGCTTAGTACAGTTTCCGGCACATAGTAAGCGCTTCACAAATGCCATTATTATTATATGGAGGGGGAGGGAGTTACAGGCAGGAGGGAGGGTGGGAGCAAGAGGTTGACGGTGAGAGAGAGCTCCTTCCACAACCCAGTCCTCACACTGATTGGTTAGAGAGTCACCTGTTAGTTTGTTTGCCACCTGAACTTCATTAGTATATTTTTTTTGAGTGATCTGCTTCAATTTTTCATTTTCCACCAAGTGCCGCAGAACCTTTTGCTACTGTCCTCAAACGGATCCAAACTCACCAACTGGGGATCTGGGCCATCTTGGGGGTTAATAATTATAGTATTTAAGCTGTGTGACTGTGGGCAAGTCACTTAACTTCTCTGTGCCTCAGTTCCCTCATCTGTAAAATGGGGATTAAGACTGTGAGCCCCACGTGGGACAACCTGCTTCCCCTGTGTCTACCCCAGCACTTAGAACAGTGCTCGGCACATAGTAAGCGCTTAACAAATACCAACATTATTATTATTATTATTATTACTATGTGCCAGACACTTTACTAAGCGCTGGGGTAGAACAAGTTAATCAGGTAGCACACAGTCCCTGTACCACATGGGGCTCACAGTCACAATCCTCGTTTTAAAGATGAGGTAAGTGAGGCACAGAGAAGTGAAGTGACTTGCTCAGGATCACACAGCAGATAAGTGGTGGAGTGGGTTAGAAACCATGTCCTCTGACTCCCAAGCCTGTGTTCTTGCCACTAGGCCATGCTCCTTCTCTTAGCTCTCCCCCTGCTACCTTACTTCACTATCTCCTACTAACCCCCAGCCCGCACCGTGTTCTTCTAACACCAACCTACTCTCCATATCGCAACCTCATGTATTTTGCCACTTATTTCTTGCCAACACCTTCCCTCTGGCCTGGAACTCCCTCCCTCCTTCGTATCAAACAGTCCACTGCTTTCCCCACATTCAAAACCTTCCTAAAATCCCATCTCCTTCAAGAGGTCTTCCCCAATTAAACCCCTCATTTCCCCTCCTCTCTCTCCTTTCTGCATCCCTTTCCAGATTTGGCTAGAAGGAGGTTATTGGTGACTTTAGAGAGAGCAGTTACCATGAAGCCAAGAGGGCAGAAGCCAGATTGGAGGGGATCAAAGAGCGAATTAAAGGAGAGTAAGTGGAGGCATCAGGTGTAGACAATTTATTCAAGGAGTTTGGAGAGGAACGCTCGCGGGGAGATGGGGTGAAGACTGGAAGGAGCCGTGGGGATGGAGAGAGGGTTTTGATTTTTTTGAGGAAAGGGCAGGCATGAGCATGTTTGAAAGCAGTGGGGAAGAAGCCACAGGAAAGGGAATGTTTAAAGATAGTAGTCAGGGAGGGAAGAAAGGAGAGGGCAACTGTTTTGATAAGTTGTGAATGAATAGGATCAGAGGAGCAGGTGAAAGGGCTAGACTTTGAGATGAGGCAGGAGAGCTTCTCTTGAGATTCTGCTAGATACCTCAGTCACTGAGGTGCTTGAGAACAGCGATGGTGTTTACCTATATTTTATTGTATTACACTCTCCCAAGTGATCAGTCTCAGCCCTTGACTCTCTCCCTTGCCGTGGCTGCCCAGCACAGGTGAGTTTTGACTTGTTGCAGTTTGCCTGCCACTCACTAGCCACTGGCCAAGCTAGGAGTGGAATGGACAGGCCCCTGCTTGACTCCCCCTCCCAGAGCCGAGACCGGTAGAGGACTGGAAACTCTCCAGGTGCCATTCTGAGAGGGGATTTGGGAGAGTGAGAAGCAAATTGCTGGCCGGCAATTTGAGTGTGTATGTGTTTGTGTCCTTCGGTTTGTATGAGAGCATTTGTGTACATATGTGTACCCTGTGAACCTCCTCAGACTGTCGATATGTGTATGTCCTGTCTCTGGATGTGTGTATCCCGTGTTCCTCATCAAACTGTCAGACTGTGGCTATGTATGTACTGTCTTCCCCACCACTATGTGTGTGGGGCATGTGGGTGTGGGTGTGTCCTCTCCCCTGTTGAACTGCATCTCCTTGAGGCAGCATGGCCTAGGGGAAAGAGCACAAGCCTGGAGTGGAGAAGACCTTGGTTCAAATTTTGGCTCCACTACTTGTCTGTTATGACCTTGAGCACATCCTTTCAGTTCCCCAGGCTTTGGTTTCCTCATCTATAAAATACTCTCTGTTTTCTCTCTCTGACTATGAGATCTGGGAAGGACAGGAACTGGGTCTGCTCTGCTCATGTTGTATCTACCCCAGCATTTAGCTAATGATAAGTGCTTAATGAATACCATTATTAGACTCTTCCCTCTGCACCCCCTGGAGCCCTTTGAACCCAACAGGACCATGAGAGCCTCCCACCCTTCCATAAAAAAAATGTCACTTAACTTCTCTTTGCCTCAGCTACCTCATCTGTAAAATGGGAATGCAAGGCCTTTTCTCCCTCCTACTTTAAGTGAGCCCTATATGGGCTAGGGACTGTGTCTAATCTGATCCCCTGTGTCTTCCCCAGCGTTTAGAACAGTGTTTGACACATAGCAAGTGCTTAACAAATACCACAGTTATTTTTCCTTTGACTTAGATTTGAGCAGGAGAGAATGTCATCAGACTTAATATTTGATTGATATTATCTCTGCTCTCAGGAGCCTACAATCCTTATAGACCCTGAGCTCGACGAAGGCAGGTAATGCGCCTACCAACCCGGTTATATCGTACTCTTCCCAGAGCTTAGTGTGGTGCTCTGCACACAGTAAGCGATCAGAAAATACTATCGATCTATTGATTGAGAAGCACTATCTCTGCTCTCAAGGACCTTGCAGTTCTCCTACACTGTAATCTCGAGGAGGGCAGGGAACGTGTCTACTAACTTTGTTATACTGTATTCTCCCAAACACTTCAGTGCTCTGCACATAACACTCAATAAATACGATTGATTACAGTCTACTAGGGGAAACTGACATTAAAATAAAAATCATAGTTGAGGAAAACAATCAAGTATAAGGATATGTACCAAAATGCTGTGGGAGGGGTCGGTGAGCCTAAGTGTGGGTGAATCAGTGGGGAGGGAAAATAGAGTGATGAGATCTTTCTTAGTCAGGGAAGGCTTCCTGGAGGAGATAGGATTTCAGTGAGGCTTTGAAGATGTGGAAAATAGTGGTCTGTCAGGTAGGGGGTGGGAGTTCCAGGCAGGAGTCCACAGCTCTCCCCATCTTCAAAGGCCCCCTAAAAACTCACCTCCTCCAGGAGGTCTTCCCAGGTGGAATCAATCTACAAACATTCGTATAACCCAAGGGAAAGAATATTAAGCCAGCTGACCTGAGAGCCAGGTTATTAGACTGTAAGCCCGTCAATGGGCAGGGATTGTCTCTCTCTGTTGCCTAATTGTACATTCCAAGCACTTAGTACAGTGCTCTGCACATAGTAAGTGCTCAGTAAATATTATTGAATGAATAATACACACACACACACACACATATTTCTGTTAATTAACTCTTGTTTAACCCTGCCTTACTCCTACTATCAGTAGTTTCAGCAGCGTCTTGTCTCCGGATTCTACTATTTTAAATATTTTGGGTCTACCTGCTTCCCTCATTGGACTGTAAGCCCCTCGAAGGCGGGATCTATATGTTATACTTTGGTTATTCTCTCCAAAACAGTTAATACCTTGGTCTTCCTACAATACATGCTCAGTGAACACCACCAGTTAGCTGATTTGAGCGTAGGAAGGAGAGTCAGGGAGACAAAAAGGGAGTTGATTATCTTTAGGAGGAGCTTTAGAGGCAGAGGCCTTCTGCTATACAAAAGTAGCATGACCTAAAGAAACATGGTCGGTCAGTCAGTCAGTCAATCATATTTATTGAGCTCTTACTGTGCACAGAGCATTGTACTTAGTGCTGGGGAGAGTACAATATAACAGTGTTACAGACACATTCCCTGTCTATGACCTAATGGAAAGCACATTCATTCAGTAGTATTTATTGAGCGCTTACTATGTGCAGAGCACTGTACTAAGCGCTTGGAATATACAGTTCGGCAACAGATAGAGACAATCCCTGCCCAGTGACGGACTTACAGTCTAATCGCATGGGCGTCGGAGTCAGGGAACCTGAGACAATTTATTGTTATATATTATTAGAATAATAATATTTAAGCACTTACTATGTTCCAAGCACTGTTATAAGCACTGGGGCAGATACCAAATATTCAGGTTGGACACAGTCCCTGTCTGACATAAGGCTAACAAAAAGCCCCCCCAAAATTACAGTATTTGTTAAGTGCTTACTATGTGCCAAGCACTGTTCGAAATGCTGGAGAAGATACAAGGTAAACAGGTTGTCCCACACGGGGCTCATATTCTTAATCCTCATTTTACAGATGAGGTAACCGAGGCACCGAGAAGTTAAGTGGCTTGCCCAAGGTCAAACAGCAGACAAGCGGCAGTGCCGGGATTAGATCCCATGAGTTCTGACTCCCAAGCCCGGACTCTTTCCACTAAGCCACACAAGTATGAGGAGCAGGATTTAATCCCCATTTTACAGAGAGGAAACTGGGGCACTTCTCAGTGCCTCAGTTTCCTCATCAGGAAAAATGAAGATGAGATACCTTTTTATGGTATTCAAGCACTTACTATATGCCAGGTACTGTTCTAAATGCTCTTTCTCACCTCTTAGACTGTAAGCCCCATGTAGGACAGGAACAGTCTGATCTACTTATCTTGTATCTCCTCTAGCTCTTAGCACAGTGCTCGGCCTGTAGCAGGCACTAAACAAATTCCACAAGTATTATCCTTTGCTTCCTTTGCGTCCAATCCCCATCACTCAAACAATGGTATTCATTGAGCACTCACTGTGTGCAGAGCACTGAGACTGAGCCCTGCTCTCATGGGCTCAGATTGGGCACCTCAATCAATGGTATTGATTGAGCTCTTACCGTGTGCAGAGCACTGTACTAAGCACTTGGGAAAGCATGGTACAACAGAGCTGGTAGGTTCCCTGGCCCCAAAGAGCTCACAGTCTGGGGAGGGAGATAGACATTAATATGAATAAATAAATTACAGCTCTGGACATAAGTGCTAAGGGGCTGAGGGAAGGGTGAATAAGGATGAAATCAATTGGTCCCAGACATTTAGAGCCCATTTCCTCCAAGAAGCCCTCCCTGACTAAGCCCTCCTCTCTTCTTATCCCACTCCCTTCTGCGTCGCTCCGACTTGCTCCTTCATTCATCCTCCCTCCCATCCCCACAGCACATTTGGATAGATCTGTCATTCATCTGTTTATATTAATGTCCATCTCCCTCTCTAGACTGTGAGCTTGTTGTGGGCAGGAACGTGGCTGTTTTTTTTTTTTACTGTACTCTTCCCAAGAGCTAATACAGTGCTTTGCACATGTAAACGCTCAGTAAATACGACTGAATGAATGAATCAACCGATGGTATTTACTGGGCACTTATTCCATGCAGAACAGTGATCTACTCTCCCCAGACCTGGGGGAGGGTGGGTAGGGAGTGCGATAATTTCCCCCAGCTTCCAGTGGCCCTTCTGTGCAGCCTCAGAGTCAGGTGAACAAGGTGAGATGCGGGAGAGAGAGAATGTTAGGCAGTGTAGCCTGGTGGAAATGGGCATGGACTGGGAGTTAGAATACCAGGGTCCTAATCCCAGCTCTGCTGCAAATTATATTAATGTCTCTCTCCTCCTCTAGACTGTGATCTTATTGTGGGAAGGGAACTTGTCTACCAATTCTCTCGTATTCTCCCAAGCACTTTAAACAGTTCTCTGCACACAGTTAATGCTCATTGAATACCACTGATGATGATGATGTAAGATTCTGTGTGACCCTAATGTCTCTTTACTTCAGTTTCCTCATCTGTACAGTGGAGATTAAATTCTCATTCTCCTTCCTATGTCTACATGAGTCTATGTGGAACAGGGATTGGGTCCCACCTGATTATCTTGAAGCTACCTTAGTGCTCAGGACAGTGCTTGGCACATGGTAAGTGCTTAAAAAATCCATCAACCATTAGCACTTACTGTGTGCAGGACACCGTACTAAGTGCTTGGGAGAGTACAGTACAATAGCGTTGGTAGACACAATCCCTGCCTGCAAGGTGTTTACAGATTATTATAATAATTATTATTGTCATTATAATAATTATTACATTTATTTAGAGTCAAGCACTATTTTATGATTCCCTTTACCCCCAGGGTCCCCTCTGAGAGTCAGAGGATCAAGTGTACCAAGCACCTGGGTAGAATCAACATAATCAGGTCTGGCAGAGTCCTTGTCCCAGATGGAGCTCACGGTCTAAGTAGGAGGGAGAATAGGATAACCGAAACCCCATTTTAAGAATGAGGAAACTGAGGCCCAGAGAAGTGAAGTGTCTTGCCCAAGGTCACACAGCAGGCAACAGACAGAGCTGGAATTAGAACCCAGATCCTCTGGCTCCCAGTTCCGGGCTCTATCTACTAGACCAGGCTGCTAGACTAGAAGAAGAGACAAATATTAAAATGGGTATGTACGTAGTACTGTGGGGGTGGGGAAGGGTGAATATCAGTGTTTAAGAAATACAGAGCCAAGGGTAGAGATTAATCAGTCAGTTGTATTTATTGAGCGCTTACTGATTGAAGCAGCGTGGCTCAGTGGAAAGAGCCTGGGCTTCAGAGTCAGAGGTCATGGGTTCGACTCCCGGCTCTGCCACTTGTCAGCTGTGTGACTGTGGGCAAGTCACTTGACTTCTCTGTGCCTCAGTTACCTCATCTGTAAAATGGGAATTAACTGTGAGCCTCACGTGGGACAACCTGATTACCCAGTATCTGCCCCAGCGCTTAGAACAATGCTCTGCCCATAGTAAGCGCTTAACAAATACCAAGATGATGATTATGCAGAGCACTGTGCTAAGCACGTGGGAACAAGAGATGTAACAAGAGATGACTAGGAGGGAGGGCAAACAGGGGCTGTAAGGGCTTAATCAGGGAAGACTTCTTGAAGGAGATGAGGTATTTATTATTATTATTATCTTGGAAGAGATGTGATTTTTATTATCAGTATTATTGTCATTATTATTAATAATATTTTCATGACTAAACTTCTCAATGAGCATCACCAACAGCCCCCTTGCTGCAGGAAAAGGATTGCACTGATTTTCAGTCTCTGTCACAGGCACCTCCTCCCCCTGCCATCCCCTGCCTATGGGGGTCCTTCAAGGTTCAGTTCTGGGTCCCCTTCTTTTCTCCATCTGCACCCACTCCCTTGGAGAACTCATTCGCCTCCATGGCTTCAACTCCCACCTCTATGCGGATGATACCTGTATCTCCATCTCCTGCCCTGATCTCTCTCCCTCTCTGCAACCTCACATTTCCTCCTGCCTTCAACACATTTCTACTTGGATGTCCTGCCATCACCTCGAACTTATCTTGTCCAAAGCAAGACTCCTTATCTTCCCACTCAACCCCTGTCCTCTGCCTGATTTTCCCATCACCACCATCCTTCCTGTCTCACAAGCCCTTAAACCTGGCGTTATCCTTGACTCATCTCTCTCATCCAGTGCAGAAGGAAGTACCAGAAATGGAAAGTTTAGTCAGGGAAGGTCTTTTGGAGGAGATGTGCCTTTAATGAGGCTTTGAAGATGGGGACGGTCATTGTCAGATATGATTGTCCGGCATTCCTGACCAGAGGCAGGATGTGGATGAGAGGTCAGAGATGAGATAGGTGAGATCAAGGTACAGTGAATAGTTTGGTGTTACAGGAATGAAGAGTGTGGGCTAGTTTATAGTAAAAAAAGGATCAAGGAAGTAAGAATGGGGACAAAATGATCGAGTGCTTTAAAGCCAAAGGTGAGGAGTTTCTGTCTGATGCAGAAGTGCATGGGCAACCTCTGGAGTTTCTTGAGGAGGGGGGAAACGCGATCTGAATGTTTCTGTAGAAAAATGATCCGGGCAGCAGAGTGAAGTGTGGACTGGAGTGGGGAGAGACAGGAGATTGGGAGATCAGCAAGGAGGCTGGTGCAGTAATCAAGACAGGATAGGATAAGTACTTGGATTAACATGGTGTCACTTTGGATGGAGAGGAACGGACAGATTTTTGTGATGTGAACTGACAGAATTTGGTGACATTGAATATGTGGATTGGATCAGATAGGTAAATAGAGGGTAACACCAAGGTTATGTGCTTGTGAGACAGGGAGGGTGATGATATTGTCTATAGTGATGAGAGAGACTGTAGAAGGACAGGGTTTGGGTGGGAAGATGAGGACCTCTGATTTGGACGAATTAAGCTTGAGATGTTGGCAGGACATCCAAGTAGAGATGCTCTGAAGGCTGGGGAAAATATGAGACTGCAGAGAGAGAGAGGGAGAGAGAGAGACCAGGACTAGAGATGTAGATTTGGTCCGTATAGAAGTGGTAGTTGAAGTTGGGGGAGCAAATGAGTACTCCAAGGGAGTGGGCGAAGACGGAGAAGGGGACCCAGAACAGAACCTTAAAGGACCCCCACAGTTAGGGGTGGGTGGCAGAGCAGGAGCCTGCATAAGAGACTGAGAATGGGTAGCTCTACTCAAAGCCCTACTGAGAGCTCACCTCCTCCAAGAGGCCTTCCCAGACTGAGCTTCCCCTTTTCCCTCTGCTCCCTCTGCTGCCTCTCTGCCTTCCCCTTCACCTCCCCTCAGCTCAGCCCCCTTCCCCCCGCACTTTCCCTCTGCTCCTCTCCCTCTCCCTTCCCCTCAGCACTGTGCTCGTCTGCTCATTTGTATATATTTTCATTTCCTATTTATTTTGTTAATGAGATGTACATCCCCTTGATTCTATTTATTGCTATTGTTTTTGTCTGTTTCCCCCGATTAGACTGTAAGCCCGTCAATGGGCAGGGATTGTCTATCTGTTGCCGAATTGTACATTCCAAGCGCTTAATACAGTGCTTTGCACATAGTAAGCTCTCAATAAATACTACTGAATGAATGAGCAATGAGCGAGCTAGGAAGAGAACTAAGAAAGGAGAATATCGGTGAAGCCGAGGTTGGATAATGTTTCCAGAAGAAGGGGGTGGCCTACAGTGTGGAAGGCAGCTGAGAGGTTGAGGAGGATTAGAATGGAGTAGAGGCTTTTAACTTGGGGAAAAAGTCCATTTGGAATGAGATGCCCCTCATCCTCCCCTTGCAGGGCTGCAGTCCAGGACAGGGAAGCTTTTTTTTCTTTATCTTAAAAAAAGACAGGTATTTGTTAAGCACTTACTATGTGCCAGGCACTGTACTAAGCACTGGAGAAAATACAAGCTGGTCAGGTTGGACACAGACAAGTCCCACATGGAACTCACAATCTTAATCCCCATTTTACAGATGAGGTAATTGAGTCCCAGAGAATTGAACTGACATGTCCAAGGGCCCAGAGCAGACAAGTGGTGAAGCTGGGATTGGAACCCATGTCTCCTGATTCCCAGGCCTGTGCTCTTTCCACTAGTCCACACTGGGGAGAAAGGCAGTGATGCACTTTGGACCAGATTCCTCCTCCTTCATCCTTGTCAGAAGTGGAGGTGACTGCGGGATAGGCAGAGGAAGAAGCCTTGGGGAGAGATGTTGACCACCTTGCCTCCTTTCTCTCCCTACTTCACTCTGCTGCCCAGATCGTTTTTCTACAGAAATGTTCAGGCCATGTTTCCCCACTCCTCAAGAACCTCCAGTGGTTGCCCACAACAAAAAAAACTCCCCACCATTGACTTTAAAGCACTCAATCACCTTTCCCCCTCCTACCTAGCCATGCTGCTCTCCTACTACAGCCAAGTCCACACACTTCGCTCCTCTCTCCCTGTACCTCGATTTCATCTGTCTCATTGCCGACCCCTCACCCCCGTCCTGCCTCTGTCTAGAATCCCCTCCCTCCTCAAATCCGACAGACAATGTCTCTCCCCCTCTTCAAAGCCTTATTGAAGACACGTCTCCTCCAAGAGGCCTTCCCAGACTAAGCTCTCCCTGCTCTGTCACTCTGACTCGTTCCCTTTATTCATCCCCCCGCCCCATCCCCACAGCACTAATGTCCATAGCCATAATTTATTTATATTAAAGGTATTTGTTAAGCACTTGCTATGTGCCAGGCACTGTATGTACTAAGAGCTGCGGGGGCTACAAGCAAATCGGGTTGGACACAGTCCCTGACCCACATGGGGCTCACAGTCTCAATCCCCATTTTACAGATGAGGTAACTGAGGCCCAGAGAAGCAAAGTGACTTGCCCAGTGTCCTTCAGCAGACAAGTGGGATATCCAGGAAGAGGTGAGTTTTATGGCAAGTTTTGAAGGATGTGGCTTTGCTGTGATGGGAGGTGGGTGAGTTTTGTGAGGGGGAACAGGTCTCGGGGTGCCCTGAAGGAGAGGCTGAAGTGCTGCCTGGGGTGTCAGGAGCCCTGCTCCCCCTTGACCTTTGGTTCAGCTGTTTGATGGAGGGAATGGGGTGATGGAGGGAATGCTGGGATGGAGGGGCAGAGGATGGACTGAGGTTTTGAAGTGGGAGAATCCTGAGAATGGAGGGACTGGGACCAGGCCTCACACAAGCCAAAATCATAGTACCCAGCAAGTGAGCAGCAGCATGGGATGCTGAATCCATAGGTGGGCATCTGGATGTGCAACTTTTATTTAGATAATAATAATAATTGTGATTTTTATGTGCTTACTATGTATCAAGTATTCTAATATTATTAATGCTTATTATTATTACTATTATTATTATGGTATTTGTTAAGTGCTTACTGTGTGCCAGGCACTGTTCTAAACACTGGGGTAGGTACAAGATAATCGAGCTGGACACAGTCTGTCCCCCACATGGGGCTCAGATGAGGGAAGTGTAGCCCAGAGAATAATAATAATAACGGTATTTGTTAAGCATTTACTATATGCCAAGCACTAAGTGCTGGGGTAGATACAAGGTGATCAGGTTGTCCCACGTGGGGCTCACAGTCTTAATCTCCATTTTACAGATGAGGTAACTGAGGCCCAGAGAAGTGAAGTGACTTGCCCAAAGTCACACAGCTGACAAGTGGCAGAGTTGGGATTAGAGCCCACGACCTCTGACTCCCAAGCCTGGGCTCTTTTCATTAAGCCATGATAAGAGACTTGCGCAGTGTCACACAGCAGACAAGTGGCAGAGCCGGGTTTAGAACCCATGATCTTCTGACTCCCACACCCATTCTCTATCAATCAGGCCACGTTGTACTAACCGCTGGGGCAGACACAAGATAATCGGACCTCCCAGGGACTCAGTGGTCTGCATACGGTAAATGCTCAATAAATACGATTAACTGACTAGGAAGGAGGTCAGGTAGTGAATCCCCATTTTGCAGATGAGGGAACTGAGACCCCGAGAAATGAAGTGACTTGCCCAAGGCCATACAGCAGACAAGTGGCTGAGTCAGGATTAGAACCCAGGTCCTCTGACTCTCAGGTCCGTGCTCTTTCCACTAGGCCATACTTCTTTTCATGAACATATCTGTAATTTATATACTTATATTAACAACGTGTCCCCCTCTAGTCTGTAAACTCATTGTGGGCAAGGAACGTGTCTGTTTTTTAGTAAATTGTACTCTCCTAAGTGCTTACTACAGTGCTGCACACTCTGTAAATGCTCAATAAATATGATTGATTGATAGGTCCCTCCCTCTTCTGCCTGCTGCTCTCTCAGTCTCCCCTACTGATGCCACCCCCTCCTCCCCGGGTCCTGGTTTCTGTTCCTTCCATCCCCATGGCAGAGCAGGGGGTGGGGTGAGGTGGGTAGTGCCCATGGTCTCTGGGTTCAGACATCACCCCTTCCCCCACGGCCCGCCTGGTCATTGTGGATCTTCCCAGAAGGCAGGCACCCCTCCCGGCCCCCCCCTTTCACCACAGGGGATGGCTGCCTCAGGCCCCGGGCATGGTCTGGGAGCTGGAAGGTGGGCGGGGGGGGGGTGGATTGGCAGGGTGGGTGTTTACCGAGCTGGCCCCAAAGAGAGCCTCGATTGTGTCCAGCCCGGCCCCCAGGGCATCGCCGTGGGCAGTGTTTCCTCTTGTGATTCTTGGAGCCTCGGGGAGGGTCAGAGCCAGCCGCCGCGGCCCAGCTCTGCAGCTCCTCAGCCATGGCCCGGAGATGGGGGTCGGGGGCTGCGGACAGGTGGGCCGAAGGCCAAGGCCCGAGAGAGGAGGGCCGGGCGGAAGGGGTTCTGTGCACTTCTGAGCGGCTCTGGGGCTCTTTGCGCGGTCCTCTGGCTGGGACTCCTGGCCACTGGCCACCCTGCTCTGACCCTCAGCGAGTGCCTGGGGGGCCTTCGGCCTTCGGATCCTGAGGAGAAGACGGTGGGCGGGGGGGGGCTCATCAGGATCTCCTGAGCAGCTGTGAGGCTTGTTGGGGCCTGTCTGGCTGAGGTGGGCCCAGGGAAGGCGCCGTCCTCGGGCTGGGGCTCCCGACAGTGACCATCCGACACTGACCACCCTGCTCTGACCCTCAGCAAATGCCTGAAGGAAACTTCGCCCCAGGGATCCTGAGGAGAAGATGGGGGGCGGGGGTCATCAGGATCCCCTGAGTCTCAGAGGGGGTCCTGAGGGTGAGGGGCAGGAGGTCGAGAATGGGGAGGGGTTCGAGTTGGGGGAGAAAGTGGGTCAGCTCTCTTTCCTGCTCCCTCCCTTCTCCCTGTCCCTTGCTGGTGGGGTGGGGCCTCCAGAGGTTCCAGCCACACTGGGCTGGACAGGCCTGACCCTGGCCAGGTCAGTTTCTGTCTTGCCCCGTCCTCTAGGCTGTAAACTCACTGTGGACAGGGACCATATATAATAATAATAATAACGATAACTGTGGTATTGGTTAAGCCCTTACTATGTACCATGCACTGTTGTAAGCATTGGAGTGGATACAAGCAAATCGGGTTGGACACAGTCCCTGTCGCCCATGGGGCTCACAGTCTTACTCTCCATTTCGCCGATGTGATAGCCGAGGCACAGAGAAGTTAAGTGACTTGCCCAAGGTTGCAGAGCAGGACTAGGTTTCTGATTCCCAGGCCGGTGCTCTATCCACTAAGGCGTGCTGTCTATCAACTCTGTGGCATTGCACACTTCCAAGTCCTTAATACAGTACTCTGCACACAGTAAGCACTCTATAAATATGATTGATTGATTGGAGCTTCCAAACCTCTGGGGAAGAAGCCGGCGGGGGGGAGACAGAGAGCGAGAAAAGAGAAGAGGAGGGAGAGGAGAGGAGAGAAGCCTGTCGTGGGTAGGAATCCAGAAAGAAATTGTGCTTCCCTTTGGCTGTTCAACCAATAGTATTCATTAAGCACCTACTGTCTGCAGAGCACTGTACTCAGTACTTGGCAGAGTACAGTGTACATATATTTATATTGTAGATGATAAATTATTCATTCATATTAATGTCTGTCTTCCCCTCTGGGCCCCAAACTCATTATGAGCAGGAAAGATGTCTGCTAATTCTATTGTACTCTTCCGAGCAGTAAGTACAGTGCTCTGCAACATGGTCTAATGGATAGAGCACAAACCTAGGAGTCAGAAGAATCTGGGTTCTAATTCTGACTCTACCACTTGTCTGCTGTGTGACCTTAGGTAATTCACTTCACTGGGCCTCAGTTACCTCATCTGTAAAATGGAGATTAAGACTGTGAGCCCCATGTGAGACAAGGACTGTTTCCAACTTGATTAGCTTGCGTGGCTCGGTGGAAAGGGCCGGGGCTTGGGAGTCAGAGGTCATGGATTCGAATCCTGGCTCTGCCACTTGGCAGCTGTGTGACTGTGGGCAAGTCACTTAACTTCTCTGTGTCTCAGTTACCTCATCTGTAAAATGGGGATTAACTGTGAGCCTCATGTGGGACAACCTCATTACCCTGTATCTACCCCAATGCTTAGAACGGTGCTCTGCACATAGTAAGCGCTTAACAAATACCAACATTATTATTATTATCTGCCCCAGTGCTTAGTACAGTGCCTGGCACATAGTAAGCGCTTAACAACTATCATTAAAAAAAACCAAATAAATAAATACCACTGATTAATATAATGTATGCAGAAACAGGGAACGTGTTAACCAATTCTGCTGTATTGTACTCTCCCAGGCACTTAGTAGAGTGCTCTGCACTCAGTAAGCATTCAGTCAACACCATTGGTGGACTTGATCCCTGCCCTCAAGGAACTTACAGTCTATGGATGTCAATCTTGGGGGCGACCCGGCAGTCCAGTTGGAGAGCCTGGGGGGCACTGAGTCAGTCATGCGGATATGACTTGGGCTGTTATTCTGGCCCCTCCATCTTCCTCCAGGGCTTCCTCAACCCAGATTCCTTCCCTTACTCCTTCCATCCCTGGAAAATGGGGATTGAGACTGTGGGCCCCACATGGGACAGAGACTGTGTCCAACCCGATTTGCTTGCCCTCTTGCTCCCTCCTACCTCACCTCGCTACTCTCCTACTACAACCCAGCCCACACACTTCGCTCCTCTAATTGCCAACCTTCTCACTGAATCTCGCCGCTGACCTCTCGCCCACCTTCTACCTCAGGCCTGGAATCTCATTCCCTCCTCATATCAAACAGATAATTGCTCTCCCCCTCTTCAAAGCCTTATTGAAGATACATCTCCTCCAAGAAGCCTTCCCGGACTAAGCCCTCCCCTCCTTTCCTCCCACTCCCTTCTGCCGCTCTTACTTGCTCCTTCATTCATTCTCCCTCCCAACCCCACAGCACATATGTATTTATCTGTATATAGCTGTCATTTATCTATTTATCGATTTATTTATGTTAATGTTTATCTCCCCCTCTAGACAGGGAACTCATTGTGGGCAGGAATTTGTCTTTTTGTTATATTGTACTCTCCCAAGCGCTTAGTACAGGGCTTTACACACAGTAAGCACTCAAGACTGTGAGCTTGTCATTAGGCAGGGATTGTCTCTATCTGTTGCCGAATTGTACATTCCAAGCGCTTAGAACAGTGCTCTGCACATAGTAAGCGCTCAATAAATAAAAAAATAAATACTATTGAATGAATTAATGCTTGTATCCACCCCAGTGCTTAACCTTCCCCCACTGGAGTGCTTACTAAGCTTACTATGTGTCAAGCACTGTACTAAGCAGTCAGTCAATCGAATTTATCCAGACTTTACTGTGTTCATTCATTCATTCAATCATTTGTATTTATTTGTATTGTATTTATTACTGTGTGCAGAGCACTGTACTAAGCTCTTGGGTAAGTACAATACATCAATAAAGAGTAACAATACCCACCCACAACGAGCTCACAGTCTAGAGGGGACTAGGGTAAATACAAGTTAATCAGGTTGGAGACAATCCCTGTACCACACTGGGGCTCACCATTTAAATTGGAGGGAGGAGGATGTAATCCCCATTTTCCAGATGAGGTAACTGATGCCCAGAGAAGGTGAAGCGACTTGACCAAGGTCACACAGCAGTGGGCAGACCCGAGATGAGAACCCAGATCCTCTGACTCCCAAGTCCGTACTGTTTCCACTAGGCCATGCTGCTTCTCATTTCTCAATGATCCTCCCCCTTCTCCTTCATCCCCAGGTATGTCCTGTCCTCTCTATTGCATGCTCTCCCCTCTCGAAGCCCTTGTAAATAGCTTGGATTGGCTATGTAGCAGCGTGGCTCAGTGGAAAGAGCCCGGGCTTGGGAGTCAGAGATCATGGGTTCTAATCCCAGCTCTGCCACTTGTCAGCTGTGTGACTGCGGGCAAGTCACTTCACTTCTCTGGGCCTCAGTTACCTCATCTGTAAAATGAGGATTAACTGTGAGCCTCACGTGGGACAACTTGATTACCCTGTATCTACCCCAGCGCTTAGAACAGTGCTCTGCACATAGTAAGCGTTTAGCAAATATCATTATCAAGAAGGTTGCGTCAGTTTTAAGTGTTTAGTACAGTGCTCTGCACACAGTAAGCACCCAATAAATACGATTGAATGAATAGTCTCTTGAGTGAAAGGGGACAGACACGCATAAACATGCACACTCTGATTCTCCACCCTCCTTTCAAAGGCACATCTCCTCCAAAAGGCCTTCCCTGACTAACCCCTCCTTTCCTCTTCTCCCACTCCCTTCTGTGTCGTCCTGACTCTCTTTCTCTCTGTTCATCCCCCATCCTGCCCCACCCCACAGCACTTATGTCCATTTAAGTCATTTATTTATATTCATGTCTGCCTCCCCAACTAGAGTGTAAGCTCGTTGTGGGTAGGGAATGTGTTTATTGCTCTAGTGTACTCTCCCAAGAGCTTAGTATAGTGCTCTACACACAGTACAAGCTCAATAAATGCGATTGATTGACTCACGCACCCAAGCACGTACTTATCCCCTCTCCTGGCCACCTAAATGCAGTCAAAACCCCACAGACTTCCACATGGGTGCAGCCTTGGAAAAGCAGTTGCCGAAAAAGTATTAATACGACACGTCAGACCCGTCCAGATCCCCAAATAAATAGATTGGTGGAAAACATATCCCAACGGAACATTCCAAAACATCTGAGCCCAGGGACTGCCCCCCCTTCCCATCGGCCCCCGTGCCCCCACCCCACCCCGAGGTCGACCCACATTCAATCCACTGGGAAGAAGGACGGCCCTGCTCTGGTGGCTGGGCTGCCGGCAGCGACCCATCGTTCAGCAGAAGGTCCGCCCGTGAAGTTTGCAACTGGTCCCGACTTCCTGCCAGGACTGGGGCTGGCCACCTCCCGCGTTGGACAGGGTCTCGGTCCCCATGGTGCAGCTCTGTCCCCGCGGGCCTCCAGGAAGCACTGAGAGGCCAGGCCGTGCCAGGCCTGATTGATGGCTTAAGTGGAGAAAGAGGGAGTTGAGGGCTCCAATAGAGGTTTGCCGCCCATCCACCTCTGTATTAAACAAAAACTCCTCTCCATCACCTTGCCCCTTCCTACCTCACCTCACTACTCTTCTGCTACAACCCAGCCAGCACCCTCCTTTCCTCTAATGCCAACCTTCTCACCGTACTTCCTTCTCACCACCAAACCTCACCCACCTTCTGCCACTGGCCTGGAAAGCCCACCCTCTTCAAATCCGACAGACAATGACCCTCCCCCTCTTCAAAGCCTTATTGAAGGCCATCTCCTCCAAGAGGCCTTCCCAAACTAAGCCCCACTTTTCCTCATCTCCCACTCCCTTCTGCGTCACCCTGACTTGCTCCCTTTGCTCTTTCCCTCTCCCAGCCCCAAAGCACTCATGTACGTAGCTGTCATTTTATTGATTTGTACTGATGTCTGTCTCTCCCACTCTAGACAGTGAGCTCACTGTGGGCAGGGAATGTCACTGTTTATAGTTGTATTGTAGTTTCCCAAAATTTTAGTATAGTGCTCTACACACAGTAAGTGCTCGATAAATACAATTGAATGAATCAGTGTCCCAGATTCTGGCTTCCCAGCATCAACGGCGGAAGTAGCAGGTGAGTGGGAAGAGAGTCTGGAAGCCCCCCGGGAAAGGCAGATGGAAGCTTCTGGGCCCATTTATTGGAAGACCTAGGGGAGCCTCCCCCCCGGAGGGCTGATTGGAGACTGGAGACTGCAAGCTCATTGTCTCTAGTCTGTAAGCTTGTTGTGGGCAGGGAGTGTATCCGTTTATTGTTATATTGTACTCTTCCAAGTGCTTAGTACAGTGCTCTGCAGGCAGTAAGCGCTCAATAAATATGATTGAATAAATGAATGAATGATTCCCTGTCCCCTCTGGGGCAATGCTGGTGGGAGAACAGCTTTGGGGCTGATATCGTCATGCTAGTGGCTTCCTTGGGTGGGCTGCAAGTTTCTTCAAGAGTTTGTGTCCTGGGGAGCAGAAACCCCCCACCCCCCTTTCTGGCCAACTGCACCTCTCAGATCTCACTACCGGAATGTCCCCCCGCCTCTTCACCGTTCTCTCAGTGGGTGGGAGACCAATCAGTCCTACCTTCAGCCAAGTCCAGTGTGGCGATCTCCCTATGTTCCCTGACTCCCTGGATCCAGCCAGCCTCAGAGCCAGATCCATCCCCCTAGGCTCTAAGCTCCTCCTCTAGACTGTAAGCTTCTCTAGACTGCCAACTCTTCCTCTAGACTGTCAACCCCGTCCTCTAGACTGTAAGCTCGTCCTCTAGACTGTATGCTCCTTTTCTAGACTGTAAGTCACTCATCTAGACTGTAAGCTCCTCCTCTAGACCGAAGCACCTCCTCTAGACTGTAAGCTCCCCACTGGGTTGTAAGCTTCTCTAGACTCTCAGCTTTTCCTCTAGACCGTAAGCTCATCCTCCACACTGTATGCTCCCCCCTAGACTGTCAACCCCGTCCTCTAGACCGTAAGCTTGTCTTCTAGACTGCATGCTCCTCCTCTAGACTGCACACCACTCTTCTAGACTGTAAGCCCCTCCTCCAGACTGAAGCACCTGCTCTAGAAGACCGTAAACTCCCCCTCTAGACTGTAAGCTCCTCCCTAGATTGTAAGCTTCTCTCTAGACTCTCAGCTCTTCCTCTAGACTGTAAGCTTCTCCTCTAGACTCTCAGCTCTTCCTCTAGACTGTAAATGCCTCCTCCAGACTGTAAGACTCTAGGCTCTTCCTCTAGACAGTAAACTCTCTGTGGGTGAGGACCATCTCTACTAACTCTTTTCCCCCCTTTCCCTCTGCTCCTCCCCCCTCCCTTCCCCTCCCCTCAGCACTGTACTGGTCTGCTCAACTGTATATATCTTCATTAACATATTTGTTTTGTTAATGAGGTGTACATCACCTTGATTCTATTTATTTGCTGTTGTTTTAATGAGATGTTCCTCCAACCCCTTGATTCTATTTATTGCTATTGTTTTTGTCTTTCTCCCCGATTAGACTGTAAGCCCGTCAAAGGGCAGGGACTGTCTCTATCTGTTACCGATTTGTCCATTCCAAGTGCTTAGTACAGTCCTCTGCACATAGTAAGCGCTCAATAAATACTATTGAATGAATGAATAACTCTGTTCTACTGTAATAATAATGATAGTATTTAAGTGCTTACTATGTGCCGAGCACTGTTCTAATCCCGGACTCTCCCAAGCATTTAGTACAGTGTTCTATGCAAAGTAAGCACTCAGTAAATACAGTTTATTGATTGACTGATTCCCAGCCAGCACAGAGCTGTGGGGTAAAACGGTGAATGAGGTCTCCATCCTCCCAACCTCTGTGGAGGGGGAGAGGATGGATTCTGGGATTTTAGGAAGGGCGATATTTCTGCTTGGAGATAGGGGACACAGACCACCTTAACTAACTCAGAGCTGCCATGAGCCTGAGGGGGAGCAGACATTAGTCAGAATGGTATGTGAAGAGACCAGGGATGTGCTGCTAGAAGCGGTGTGGCTTAGTGGATAGAGCCTGGGAGTCAGAAGGACCTGGGTTCTAATCCCAGCTCCTCCACATGTCTGCTATGTGACCTCGAGCAAATCACTTCACTTCTCTGGCTCTCAATTTCCTCATCTGCAAAGTGTAGATTAAGAGGGTGAGTCCCTTGTGGGACAGGGACTGTGTCCAACCTGATTAACTCATATCTACCCCAGCACTAAGAAGAGTTCTTGGCACATAGTAAGTGCTTAACCGATGCAATTGTTATTATTATTAACCCTGCTCAACAGTGGGGAAGGGGCCATCCTGGCAGGGGGCCAGAGAGGCGCTGAGGTTGATCCTCAGCAGGAGAAATCCCAGACCCCATGGGGCCAGAAAGGCCTTGCAAAGCCAACATAGTCTATCCCCCTGCTCTTGCGATAGACTTGCTGCAGGGAAAGAATCACCATTATCCCTTCACCCCTTCCACATTTCTGGGTCTCTGAACCATCCCTACAGTAAGTTCTTTGTTCTTTCTAGCTCAAATCCCTCCTGCTGCAGCTTCAACCTGTTCAGCTATTCTTTTTCTTGGGTGAACCTGTCTATGTGTGGCTTAATTAATTCATTCATTCATTCAATCGTATTTATTGAGCATGTACTGTGTGCAGTGCACTGCACTAAGCACTTGGAATGTACAATTTGGCAACAGAGACAATCCCTGCCCAACAGCGGGCTCACAGTCTAAACGGGAGAGACGGACAACAAAACAAAACAGTAGTCTGGCGTCAATATCATAGTAGTCTGATGTCAAAGCCGGGGCCTGGAAGTCAGAGGTCATGGGTTCTAATTCCGACTCCGCCACTTATCCGCTGTGTGACTTTGGGCTGATAACTTAACTTCTCTGTGCCTCAGTTATCTCATCTGTAAAATGGGGATTGAGACCGTGAGCCCCACACGGGACAATCTGATTACCTTGTATCTATCCCAGCGCTTAGAACAGTGCTTGGCACAGAGTAAGCGCTTAACAAATACCATCATTATTATCCCCATGGCAGCTTCTGTGCTGAGAGAGGAGGAGGAAGGGAAGAGGGAGAGGAGAAGAGGGAGAAAAGGGAGGGGGTGGAGGAGGAGGTGGAGGAAGAAGAGGCAGAAGAGAAGAGAGAGAAAAGGGAGGAGGAGGCAGTGAGTTAATTCTACCCTTACGTCTCTCTCTCTCTCTCTTTCTCTTCAGTCCCTCAGCCAGGGGCTATTATTCCTTTGCTAGAATGGGGCATGCTTTGGGTTGCTTGAAGTTTTCACATCCATCTCTCAGTCATTTAATAATGATGAAATTTAATTATTAATGCATATATTATATATATATAATCTATATATTTATGGGAGTTGGGGTGCAGATGGAGAAGTCCGTACTACAAGTTCTTTGTCTCTTCCTCTGGACTCGCTGTCATTCTAAGCTCCGGGGCTTGTGCTCGAAGGATGTTCCAGTGACCTAGAGGAAAGCAGAGGAGAGGAGAGAGTAGGTCAGAGAGAGGGAATCAGAGACCTCGGTTCCCACAGGGACATCCAAGGCCCTGACTGTTCAAAACAACGGTGTTCAGGTTATGCCAGGAAGGCTGATTCCCCATTGTCAGGAAAGATGATTCCCAGCTATAGCCAGGAAAGCTGATCGCTACTCTGGTCAGGAAGGCCGATCCCTGCCATAACCAGGAAGGTTGATCCTCATCATGGCCTGGAAGGCTGATTTCTCCCATTATCAGGAGGACTGAACCTCTAATGTTTGAGAGGCTGGTCATTCATTCATTCATTCATTCATTCATTCATATTTATTGAGCACTTACTGTGTGCAAAGCACTGTACCAAGAGCTTGGGAGAATAGTAATAATGCCATGACCTATCCAGCGCTTAGAACAGTGCTCGCCACATAGTAAGCGCTTAACAAATACCAACATTATTATAAGGTTGATCCCCTCCATGGACAGGAAGCTGGTCCCTGCCTTGAGCAGGAAGGCTGGTCCCCCATTGTTAGGAAAGATGATTCTTAGCAAGGCCAGGAAGACTGATTCCCCCACTGTCAGGAAGGTTGATCTCCTCCATGGCTAGCTAGGCTGTGGCCAGGAAGGTTGATCCCTACCATAGTGAGGAAGGCTAGATTCCCTATTCTCAGGAAGGCTGATCGCTGCAATGACCAGGAAGGTTGAACCCCCACTGTCAGAAGGATGATCCCTGCCAAGGTCAAGAAGGTTGATCCCCTATTGTCAGGAAGGATGATCCCTGCCATGATCAATCAGGTTGATTCCCCCATGGTCAGGAAGGCTGATAATAATAATAACAATAATAATTATGGTATCCATTAAGTTCTTATTATGTGCCAAGCACTTTACACCTCATTAACAAAATAAATAGGGAAATAAAAATATATACAAATGAGCACAGTGCTGAGGGGAGGGGAAGGGAGAGGGGAAGGAGCAGAGGGAAATGGGGGGAAAGAGGGCTTAGCTGAGGGGAGGCCAAGGTGGGGGCAGAGAGGCAGCAGAGGGAGCAGAGGGAAAAGGGGAAGCTCAGTCTGGGAAGGCCTCTTGGAGGAGGTGAGCTCTCAGGAGGGCTTTGAAGAGGGGAAGAGAGTTAGTTTGGCGGAGGTGAGGAGGGAGGACGAGGGAGGCCAGAGGGAGGACGTGGCCCAGGGTCAACGGCGGGACAGGCGTGAACGGGGGATGGTGAGGAGGTGGGCGGCAGAGAAGCAGAGCGTGCAGGGTGGGCCGTAGGAAGAGAGAAGGGAGGTGAGGTAGGAGGGGGCAAGGTGATAGCCTTGAAGCCCAGAGCGAGAAGTTTTTGTTTCATGCGAAGGTTGCTAGACAACCACTGGAGGGTTTTGAGGTGGGGAGTGACATGCCCAGAGCGTTTCTGCAGGAAGATGATCTGGGCAGCGGAATGAAGAATAGACTGGAGGGGAGGATAGGAGGAAGGGAGAAGAATAGGGAACAAGAATAGATAGGAGGAAGGGAGATCAGAGAGAAGGCTGACACAATAATCCAGCCGGGATAGGCTGACACAATAATCCAGCCGGGATATTATGAGAGCCCGTACCAGTAAGATAGCCGTTTGGATGGAGAGGAAAGGGTGGATCTTGGCGATATTGTAACGATTCTATTTATTGCGATTAAGTTGTCTTGTTTTTGTCTGTCTGTCTCCCCCGATTAGACTGTAAGCCCGTCAATGGGCAGGGATTGTCTCTATCTGTTGCAGAATTGTACATTCCAAGCGCTTAGTACAGTGTTCTGCACATAATAAGTGCTCAATAAATACTATTGAATGAATGAATGAATGAATGTTCTAAAAGCTGGAGTAGATACAAGGCAATCAGGTTGTCTCACCTGGGGTTCACAGTCTTAATCCCCTTTTACAGATGAGGTAACTGAGGCCCAGAGAAGTTAAGTGGCTTGCCCAAGGTCACACAGCAGACAAGCAGCAGAGCCAGGATTAGAACCCACATTCTCTGACTCCCAAAGCCGGGCTCTTTCCACTAAACCACGTTGATAATCCCTGCCATGGTCAGTCCGGTTGATTCCCCCATTGTCAGGAAGGCTGATCCCTGCCAGGTCAGGAAGGTTCCCCCCATGATGTCAGGAAAGCTGATCCCTGATTGTCAGGAAGGCTGATCCTTGCAGTGACCTGGAAGCAGCATGACCTGGGTACTAATCCCAGCTCCACCACTTGTCTGCTGTGTGACCCTGGAGAAAGTCACTTCACTTCTCTGTTCTCAGCTCCCTCATCTGTAAAATGGGGATGAAGACTGTAAGCTCCACGTGGAACAGGGACTGGATCCAACTTGATTAGCTTGTATCTACCCCGGGGCCTAGTACAGTGCAAGTGCTTATCGAATACCATAAAAAAGAGATTGACTCCCTGCCATGGTCAGGAAAACTGGTCCCTGCCTTGACAAGGAAAGCTGATCTTTGCCATGGTCAGGAAGACTGATTCCCTTCCTGGTCAGGAAAGTTGATCCTCCCGGCTCTTACGTTTGGAGATGGATCGCTGGATCCCCGGGGGAGGGACTCTAGATCGGAAGCTCATTCTGGGCAGGGAATGTGTTTACTATTCTATTGTACTCTCCCAATCGCTTAGTACAGTGTTCTGCGCACAGTAAGTGCTCAATCAGTGCAACTATCTGACGGAGGGGAGTTGCTGGGTTTAAGGGCTTAAAACAGAGTCCCAAGTCTCAACAACCCAAATTTGAGAGTTTGTGGCCAAGTGGGAAGCCAAGAGATTTGGGCAGCACTGGACCAGCTTCAGGGAGGCAGGGCAGCGTGGCTCAGTGGAAAGAGCATGGGTTTGGGAGACAGAGGTAATGGATTCAAATCCCAGCTCTGCCACTTGTCAGCTGTGTGACTGTGGGCAAGTCACTTCACTTCTCTGTGCCTCAGTTACCTCATCTGTAAAATGGGGATGAAGACTGTGAGCCTCACGTGGGACAACCTGATTACCCTGTATCTACCCCAGCGCTTAGAACAGTGCTCTGCACATAGTAAGCGCTTAACAAACACCAACATTATTATTATTACAGGTTTGTGTTTGGCATGGCATAGCCCGGGAGTCAGCAGGTCAGGAGTTCTGATCCCCACTTTGCCACTTGTCTGCTGTGTGGCCTTGGGCAAGTCGCTTCACTTCTCTGTGCCTCAGTTACCTCAGCTGTACAATGTGGATTGAGACTGCGAGCCCCATGTGGGACAGGGACTGTGTCCAACCCAATTTGCTTGTATCCACCCCAGGGCATAGTAGAGTGCCTGGCACATAGTAAGCGCTTAACAGATACCACAGTTATTATTAGGTGGTGAAAGCTGGTCACAGCCTGGCTGATACTCCGATATGTTAGCCACCCTCCTGTCTGTATAGATTATGAATTTGACTTCATATGTCTGAAGCATTCAGATATACACCTCAGCCCCACAGTACTTATGGAAATATTCTTATACTTTACTATTTCCCCTGTCCTTAATTGATTTTAATGTCTATCTCTCCCCGCAGACTGTAAACTCCTTGTGGGCAAGAATTTTGTCTACCAACTTGAAAAGCAGCATGGGCTAGCGGCTAGAGCCCGGGCCTGTGAGTCAGAAGGTCTGGGTGTCATTCTGGGCTCCGCCACTTGTCTGCTGTGTGACCTTGGGCAAATCACTTCACTTCTCTGTGCCCTCAGTTCCCTCATCTGTAAAATGGGGGTTAAGACCTTGAGCCCCACGTGGCTCAGGAGCTGTGTCCAAACTGATTATCTTGTATCTACCCCAGTGCTTAGTAGAGTGGCTGGTATATAGTAAGTGCTTAACAAATGCCAGAAAAAAACCCCAAACTTTGTTGCATTTTCGCAAGCACTTAGTACAGTGCTCTATAAACAGTAAGTGATCAATAATTACCATTGATTGATTAATGAGCTGGGAGGGGGCGATGAACCATCCTCTGCCTTCTCTGGGCTGACTTTTCCCTAGCAGTCAGTTGGAAATGATGGTGATGTTGACTGGCCTAGCTGGCCTCTGAGTAGTCTGTTGTATTGGACTCTCCCAAGTGCTTAGTACAGTGCTCTGCACATAATAAATGTTCATTGAATCCCATTGATTGATTGATTGATCGAATGACTGCCCTGGGTGCTTAGCTGGATTTGGACAGGTTGGAAAAGCCCCCATGCCTCCCACCCCTCTGTGGCCGGAAGGCCTGGGGGCTGCTGGGCCCAGGAACCCCTTCAAGGCCTGGGAGTCAGATGATCATGGGTTCTAATCCTGACTCTGCCACATGTCTGCTGTGTGACCTTGGGCAAATCATTTCACTTCTCTGGGTCTCGGTTACCTGATCTGGAAAATGGGGATTAACTATGAGCCTCACGTGGAATAACCTGATTACCCTGTATCCACCCCAGTGCTTAGAACAGTGCTCTGCACATAGTAAGTGCTTAACAAATACCAACATTATTATTATTATTATTATTATTACCTCATCTGGAAAATGGAGATTGAGAGTGTGAATCCCATGTGGGACAGGGACTGTGTCCAACCCAATTTGCTTATATCCACCCCAGTGCTTAGTATAGTGCTTGGTACACAGTCAGTGCTTAACAAATACCACAGTTATTATTATTGGTAGTAGTAGTAGTAGTAGTAGTAAGCACTCAATAAAGACCATTGATTGGCTGATTGAAGAGGGGTCCCGTAGCCAAGGAGGAAAGTTTTCACCAGTCATTCCTCTCCCGCTGCTTGTGAAATCCTTGACTAGTCCTCCCCTCCTTCAAATCACAACATTGGGGCCTGGCACGGCCTCTCCCAGCCCCCTGGGGCTTGGCTCTCCCTCGGCCTAACCTGCCTGTGCCACCGTCAGCCTCCCCTGATCCATCTTTCCTGTAAAGGTTCAGCCTGGGGCTTTCCTCCTCCAGGAAGTCCTCCTGGAATAGAGAGTGCATTCTCCCCTTGCCAGGGTGAGAGGCGTTGGCAGCCTCTAGGTTGCAGGCCAGCAGAGCGCCAAGGCCTGGATCTAAAGCAGGGACAACTCCAGGCCTTGGCCGTCTCTCTGCTAGAGTCGGTCAGTCAGTCATTCATATTTATTGGAAGCTTACTGTGTGCAGGGTACCTACTAAGCACTGGGGAGAGTATGATATAAAAAAAACTCCTCACCACTGACTTCAAAGCACTCGACTACCTTGCTCCCTCCTACCTCACCTTGCTACTCACCCACTACGACCCAGCCCACACACTTTGCTCCTCTAATGCTATCTTTGTCACTCTACCTCAGTCTACGAGGTAGAGTGTTGTTGAAAATGCAACAAAGTCTGGGCTTCACCTCCTACCCCTGCCCACGTCCTGCCTCTGGTCTGGAAGGCTCCCCCTCATCAAATCCTACAGACAGTGACTCTCCCCCATTTCAAAGCCTTATTGAAGGCCCATCGCCTCCACGAGGCCTTCCCAGACTAAGCCCCACTTTTCCCCTTCTCCCACTCCCTTCCACATCGCCCTGACTCACTCCCTTTATTCATCCCCCTCCCCGCCCCACAGCACTTATGTCCATATCTGTTATTTACTTATTTATATTCATGTCTGTCTCCCCCCCTAGACTGTAAGCTCAATGTGGGTAGGAAATGTGTCTGTTTATTGTTGTATTAACCCAAGTGCTTAGTACAGTGCTCTGCACAGAATAAGCGCTCAATAAATATGATTGAATGAATGAATGAGCCATATAACAGACACATTACCTGCCTACAACGAGCGTACAGCCTAGAAGGGGAGACAGACATTAATAGAAATAAATGACACATATGGACATAAGTGTTGTGGGACTGGATACGAAACCTGCTGAGTCCTGCGGGCAAGGGTCAGGCAGGGACTCTTTACCTCTTTCCCCAACCAAACACAGTGTCATGGAATGGCCTAAGTACCCAGTCGATCTACTCAGGGTAATCAAGTGGACTTAGTAATATAAGAGACAGGTCTTGTTATGGCCCCTTTTGCCTTATTTTTGTGTCTATCATGCTGCTAAGGTGTTTCATGGGCTGGGTTTGGGTTCCAAGCCAAATTACAATAATAATAATAATAACTGTGGTATTTAAGTGTTTACTATGTGTCAGGCACTTTACTAAGCATCGGGGTGGATGCAAGCAAATTGGGTTTGGTGTGACTCGATGCCGAGTCCATGATGTTCTTTGGTCAAGGGCTCAGGAGGACTTTGGGTAGAGTCCTGCCAACCATGGAACCCAGGGAGACTCTCCCGGAGTTTTCACAGTCAATTCTCCTCTTCCCTCTAGACCGTAAGCTCGTCTCTAGACTGTAAGATCATTGTGGGCAGGGAATATGTCTGTTCTACAGTACTCTCCCTGTCGCTTAGTTCAGTGCTCTGCAGAGTAAGCACTCAAATACACTTTACAGACTGACAGCTGGTCATTGACTGCTGGAAAATGGTGATTACTCTCCTGTCCTTCATGTCCTTAGCATTTTGGGGTGGTTTTTTTTCCACTAAAGGTACTGAGGCAAAGCCTGATTAATCCCTTCTCTCCCCAACTTTACTGCCCCCCTATCCTCTACCCCTCTGCCATTTCAGCATTTCCAAGTCATCTGAGCACTTGGGCAAGCAATCCCCTCACCACTGCACTAATAATAATAATAACAACAACAACAGTGGTATTTGTTAATCACTAAATGTGTACCAGGCACTGTTCTAAGCACCTAAGGACATACATTTATATTCTGTTGCTTACTCCTACCTCTAATTTATTTTATTGTCAGTCTCCCCCTCTAACCTGTAAACTCCTTGTGGACAGGGATCATGTCTACCAACTCTGTTGGATTGGACTCTCCCAAGTGCTTAGTACAGTGCTCTGCACATGGTAAGGGTTCGATAAATAAGCTGTTCTCCCTCCTGCTTAGACTATGAACCCTTTCTGGGACTGAGACTGTGTGCAACTTAACGTGTATCTATCCCAGTGCTTAGAACACATAGCAAGCACCTAACAAATAGCATACAAATAAATAAAAATATTAAATTCCACTGATTGATTGTGTGATAATAATGATTATACTGATAATAATGGTATTTGTTAAACACTTGCTAGGAGCCAGAGCATAGTAATAAGCAGTGGGGAAGATAAAAGCTAATCAGGTTGGACACAGAGCATGTCCCACATGGGGCTCACAGCCTAAGTAGAAGGGAGAGTAGGTACTGAACCCCGACTTTACAGATGAGGAAACTGAGTCACATCTAGACTGTGAGCCTGTTGTTGGGTAGGGATTGTCTCTATGCTGCCGAATTGTACTTTCCAAGTGCTGAATACAGTGCTCTGCACACAGTAAGCACTCAATAAATTTGACTGAATGAATGAATGAGGTACAGAGAAGTGAAATGACTTGCCAAAGGTTACCCAGCAGGCAGGCGGTAGGGCCAGGATTTAGAACCCAGGTCTCCTGACTCCCAGGCCCATGCTCTTTCCATGGGGTCACACTCCTTCTAGAAGAGACCAAAGCAATAAGTTTTGTCCTTGGGGGTAGACTATCAGATCAGATCAAGATGCTTCACCCTTGTCTCTTATCCACTGCTGGGACTAGGGTAATGACTCCCTCAGAATTCCAAGCAATTGCCTCATCTTCCCATTCTGGGTGATTCTCCCCCTCTTTTTTCTATGATATTTGTTAAGCGCTTACTATATGCCACGCACTGTCCCGCCCCTTTTCCCTCACCCAGGGGGCCGGCCCGCCGTCTTACCTTCATTTGTCTGTGGAAGCGTCCAGGAGCTCTGGTCCTCTTGTTGGAACTCTTCCTTCTTGCCCTTCTTGATCTGCATCAAGTGAAAGATTCCTGGGGGCAGAAACATTGGCATGAGTGGTGGCCGGGAGTAAGGCCATCCCGGCAGCCCTCAGCTCTGGGGGCTCCAGGGCCCCCAAAATGGACTAGAATCCAACTCCATTCCTATCCCCCCCAGCCCCTCTCCTGGGGAAGGAGTAGGGAGCGGTAGTTGGTGGTCGGAGTTCTTTGGCAGGACTGAAAGTGGAAAAAACTTGTCCCAGGAATCAGGGGCCCTGGATTCTAATCCCGCCAACTGTGTGACCTTGGAGAAATCATTCAACTTCTCTGGGCTTCTGTTTCCTCATCTGTAAAATTGGGGGATTAGATTGGGGGCCTTGTTGGAACAGGGACTGTCTTCAAATTGATAAGCTTGTATCTCCCCTAGCACTTAGAACAGTCCTCCCCCGATTAGACTGTAAGCCCGTCAAAGGGCAGGGACTGTCTCTATCTGTTACCGATTTGTACATTTCAAGCGTTTAGTACAGTGCTCTGCACATAGTAAGTGCTCAATAAATACTATTGAATGAATGAATGAATGCTTGGCACATAGTAAGATCTTAACAAATACCTTAGACTGTGCGCCCCAGGTGGAACCGAGAATGTGTCTGACCTGACCATCTTGTATCTATCCCAGTGCTTATTGTAGTGGTCGTCACATACTAAGTGCTTAACAAAAAAGCAGAAATTATTATGGAGTCCAGGGGATTCAACCTTCATCTGTAAAATGTAAAATATGCCAGCTGTCCCTCTTACTGTGAGCCCCGCATGGGACTTCATTCTAAGCACTGTGGTAGATACAAATTAATTAGTTCCAACCTAATTAATTTGTATCTACCATAGTGCTTAGAACAATGCTTACCAATTTAATAATTATTATTATTATTATTTGAATGGATGGTCAGAATGTAGCACACCATTTTTTATGGTATTTGTTAAGCACTTATTGTATGTCAAACACTGTTCTAAGTGCCAGAGTATATACAAGATAATTAGGTTAGGCACAATCTCTGTCCCCGTTAGGGCTCACGGTCTAAATAGGAACGAGAACAGATATTTAATCCCCATTTTACAGTTAAGGAAAGTGAGGCCCAGAAAAGCGAAGTGACTTACTCAAAGTCGCACGGCAAGCAGTTGGCAGAGCCCGGTTTAGAACCCAGGTCCTCTGATTCCCAGGCCCATGCTCTTCCCACTAGGCCATGCTGCTCCTATACTGTAAGTTCATCCTCTAGACTGTAAGCTCGTTGTGGGCAGGGAATGTGTCTGTTTATTGTTCAAGCTCTTAGTATAGTGCTCTGCACACGGTAAGCGCTCAATAAACATGGCTGACTCACCTTGGATTCTTCCCAATTTTAGGACAGCTTCTCCACCCCACCTGGGAGAAATCCATTCAGAAGGTGGGCGGATCTGCCCTTTGCCCCCCCCCCCCCCGGGACTATCGGCCTTGAGCCTGTTAACGCTCCCCTCTAAGACCCCAGTGCAAATATGAGGCATCCACCCCTACTCGGCTCTGACCTTTGACCAGCTTCCAGACGAAGACCTCCACCTCCTCTGTTCGCTCCTTCTCGGGGAGGACCTGAGGCCGGACCTCGGGGGTGGCGGACGTGAGGGCGTGGGTCGGGACCCTGCTGGGGCGCTTGGGGCATTTGGTGGAGTTGATCTCCTCCTCATTCGGCTTCGCTCTGTCCTCTGGGCAAGACAAGGTGGCTTGTTACTCGGCACCCTTATCGGCTACATCCCCGCCGGCCTCCCTCATCAATATCACCCACCCCCGCCGTGGCCGTCTAATAATAAATGGTGGCATTTGTTAAGCACTTACTATATGCCAAGCACTGTACTAAGCTCTTGGTAGATAGAAGATCATCAGGTTGGATACCAGGGCCTGTCCCACATGGGGCTCACGGTCTAAGTAGGAGGGAGTGAGATTTAATCCCCATTTTACAGATGGGGGTAACTGAGACACAGAGACGTGGTGATTTTCCTAAGGTGACACAGCGGGCAAGTGGCAGAGCTTGGATTTGAATCCAGGTTCTCTGACTCCCTTTCCATTAGGCTCCACAGCTTCCCCACATCACAACCATCAACTCAAAGGGGTTCAGTGAATATGAATGAATGAAAGAATGAAATGAATTTTGTAGTCTTGAGTGGGTACAATATAATAGAGTTGGTAGACACATTTCCTGCCCACAACAAGCTTACAGTCTAGAAGACAGACATGATTATAAATAAATGCAATACAGTTATGGACATAAGTGCTGTGGAGCTGAGGGAGGAGCGAATAAAGCCTGCAAATCCAAGTGCACAGTTGATGGAGGAGGGAGTGGGAGAAGAGGAAATGAGGAGTTGGGGAATTCCTCGTGAGGGAGATGAACCTTTAGTAAGGCTTTGAAAGTGAGGAGAGTCGTTGTCCGTCAGATATGAAGGAGAGGGCATTCCAGGCCAGAGGCAGGCCGTGAGCGAGAAGTCAGCCATGAGATAGAAGAGCTCAAAGTACATTGAGTCGGTTGGCATCAGAGGAGCAAAGTGTGAGGATTGGGTTGTAGCAGCGAAGTAAGGTAGAAGGGAACAAGGTGACTGAGTGCTTTAAAGCCAATGGGGAAATGTTTCTGTTGGATATGGAGGTGGTTGGGCAACCACTGGTGGTTCTAGAGGAGTAGGGAAACACGGACCGAGAGTTTCTGTGAAAGAATGATCCATGCAGAAGAATGAAGTATGGACTGGAATGGGGAGAGACAAGAGGCAGGGAGGTCAGCAAAGAGGCTGATACAAAATCAAGGCGGGATAGGATAAATGCTTGGATTCACACAGGAGCAGTTTGGATGAGAGGAAAGGGCAGATTTTAGCGAGGTTGTGAAGGTTGAACTGACAGGATTTAGTGGCAGATTGAATATGTGAGTGAATGAGAGAGATGAGTCTAGAATAACGCCAAGGCTACAGGCTCGTGAGACAGACAGGATGATGGTGAGAGGAAAGTCAAGGGGAGGAACAGGTTTCGGTGGGAAGATAAGGAGTCCTGTTTTGGACGCGTTAAGTTTGTGGTGCCAGCAGGACATCTAAATAGAATGAATGAAGTATAATAGTTCGGTTCAACCCAACTCCTTCCCACCCCAGGATCCTGGGACTAGAAGACCACAGTCTCATTGTCCAGTCCCCTGCCTCGCTCTTCCAGGCAGGCCTCTTTCAGATAGATTTGGTGCAGATTTGCTCGACTCTCACTGTTGGGAAGGTCATCTGGAGGTCTGATCTAAATCCTCCATGCTGCAGAGTAAGCTCTTAACCCTACAAGAAACATCCAGTAGTACTGACTGAATGCCCGGTGGGCTGAAGTTAGGGCAACCCACCCCAATCATACTCAGAGTGAGAAATTCCTAGAAGCCACAAATTCGGGCTAGAGCCGAGGGAGGGCGGGGAGACGTCCAAATTAGCTTCAAGTCTCTCCGCCGTCTGGCCTGTCCTTCTGCTCTTTTCACCCGCTATTCCCCGACTTGCAATGCCTGTTTATTCATTTTGATGTGTATATATCTAAGAGAAGCAGCGTGGCTCACTGGAAAGAGCACGGGCTTTGGAGTCAGAGGTCATGGGTTCAAACCCCAGCTCTGCCACTTGCCAGCTGTGTGACTTTGGGCAAGTCACTTAACTTCTCGGTGCCTCAGTTCCCTCATCTGTAAAATGGGGATTAAGACTGTGAGCCCCACGTGGGACAACCTGATTCCCCTGTGTCTACCCCAGCGCTTAGAACAGTGCTCGGCACATAGGAAGCGCTTAACAAATACCAACATTATTAATTCAATTTATACTGATGCCTGCTTACTTGTTTTGATGTCTGTCTCTCCCCTTCTAGACTGTAAGCATGGCGTGGGCAGGGATTGTCTCTCACTGTCGCTTTTGTTGCTGAATTGTACTTTTCAAATGCTTAGTACAGTGCTCTGCACACAGCAAGTGCTCGATAAATGTGATTGAATGAATGAATGAATGCTTGGGAAGTAGCATGGCCTAGAGGAAAGAGCTTCTCCTGAGAGTCAGAGGACTTGGGTTCTAATCCACATTCTGCCAATTGCTTGCTGTATGATCTTGGGCAAGTCACTTCACTTCTCTGAGACTCAGGTTTCTCAACATTATAATGGGGATTAAATACCTCCTCTCTCCCCTAAACCTAGACTGTGAGCCCCGTATGGGACAGGGACTTTGTCCGACCTACTTAACTTGTAACAGTAATAATTTCGGTACTTGTTAAATGCTTACTATGTGTCGGGCACTGTACTGAGCTCTGAGGTGGATACAAGAAGATTGAAAAGATAGAAAATCAGCGTGGCGCAGTGGAAAGAGCCCGGGCTTAGGAGTCAGAGGTCATGGGTTCTAATTCTGGCTCCGCCACTTGTCAGCTGTGTGACTTGGGGCAAATCACTTCACTTCTCTGTGCCTCAGTTACCTCATCTATAAAATGGGGATTAAGATTGTGAGCCCCACATGGGACAACCTGATCACCTTGTATCCCCCCAGCACTTAGAACACTGCTTCACACATAGTAAGTGTTTAACAAATGCTATCGTTATTATTATTACATGCAAATAGGGTTGGACACGGTCCCAGTTCCATGTGGAGCTCACAGTCTCAATACCCATTTTACAGATGATGTGATTGAGGCCCAGAGAAGTGAAATGACTTGCCCAGGGTCACACAGTAGACAAGTGGGTGGAGCCGGGATTAGGACCCATGACCTTCTGACTTCCAGGCCCGTGCTCTATCCACTACGCCATGCTGCTCTCTAACCCAGTGCTTAGAATAGCGTCTGTCACGTAGTACGTGCTTAACAATCACCACAATTATTATTTTTATTATTATTGAACATCCACTTGGCGGGGTCCACTGCATTAGGTGTTTGGAGAATAAGAAAACAGAAGAAATAAGTGACATATTCCCTGCCCACAAGGAACTTCCACTCTTCCGTGGGAGACAAGCTTAAAAACATTTACAAGTAGCGAGGTCAAAAATAAATAAAGCGGACATATATCCACGAGGGCTGAGGAGGGCTTAAGTTCCTAAGTACCGGAGGGGGCTTCATTCAGGATGCTGAGAAATTAACTGAAGAAGCCTTGTTGGAAGTGGTGGGATTGTAGGAGGGATTTGAACAAGGGGCGAGTTGGGGGTCTGTCCGATGTGGGGAGGGAGGGGGGCTCCAAGCTGGGGCCGAGTGGCTGAGTCGGGATTAGAACCCAGGTCCCCTAACTCCCAAGTCCTTGGTCTTTCCACTAGGCCACGCTGCTCCTCTATTGCTACTACTTGAGTTAGACCTGGGCTATCCGGAAGGGGAGCAGGATTGGTGGGGGGAGGGGAGGGTCTTCTTCCTTCTGGGTAGAGTTGTGTGGCTTTTGAAGTGGTTCCTGTAACTCGGCAACCCACACGGGCTGGGGCGAAGCCAGCTGCCCCAGCCCTTTCCAATTGGGCCTGTTTTCCGGCCTCTCCGCGATGCCAGGGTGCCAGGATCAGTTATTGAGCCACCGTGGCCTCAGGAGGTGGGTGAGCTTCCTGAAGTGCAAGATGGAGCTGATTACCTGGAGCGGAGGGATGGGGGAGGTGTCAGCTGCCCTGTTTTGGACCCCCCTCCCCTTCAATACATCATCTGGGGCTCTTACATAATTATAATAATAATTGTGGCATTTCTTAAGAGGCTACCTGCTTCCTATGTGCCAGGCACCGTTTTAAGCTCTGGGGTGGATGAAGGGCAGTGACCGGGTTTCTAATCAATCGATCGTATTTATTGAGCGCTTACTGAGTCCTGAGCACAGTACTAAGAGCTGGGGAGAGTACCATCTAAGAGTCGGTAGATACGTTGCCTGCCCACAAGGAGTTTCCAGTCTAGAGAGAGCTTTCCCCTCACTTCCAGCTGCTGGCATTAAGCCTTATTTGATAATCTCCCCTTCCTCTCCCTGAAAAAACATTTTCCTTCTTCCCTGCAAAACTACACATAAAAAACCAGCGTGGTCTAGTGGATAGAGCCTGGACCTGGGAGTCAGAAGGACCTGGGTTCTAGTCCCAGCTCTGTCACTTGACTGTTGTGTGACCTTGGGCAAATCATTTCACTTCCCCATTCCTCAGTTACCTCATCTGTAATAATAATAATGTTGGTATTTGTGAAGTGCTTACTATGTGCAGAGCACTGTTCTAAGCGCTGGGGGAGATACAGGGTAATCAGGTTGCCCCACGTGAGGCTCACGGTCTTCATCCCCATTGTACAGACGAGGTAACCGAGGCACAGAGAAGTGAAGTGACTTGCCCACAGTCACCCAGCTGACAAGTGGCAGAGCCGGGATTCGAACGCATGACCTCTGACTCCCAAGCCCGGGCTCTTTCCACTGAGCCACGCTGCTAAGACGGTAAGACCCATATGGGTCATGGGCCCTGTCCAACCTGATTAGCTTATATCTCCCCCAGAGTTTAGTTCAGTGCCTAGCACATAGTAAGCGCTTAACAAATACCGTAAAAGCCACCTCCTCCAGGAAGCCTTCCGAGATCAACCACCCCTCCCCCCGACCCTGGTCTGTTGGGAAATCTCTCAGCACTATCGCTGGATGTGGTCGTTGTGGGCAGGGAATGTGTCTGTTGTTATATGGTACTCTCCCAAGTGCTTAGCACAGTGCTCTGCACTTAGTAAGCACTCAATAAATACGATTGAACAACTGAATGAATGAATGAATGAATGTTGTGGGTGTGTGCATTGGATGTGGTGCCCCAGCACTCTTCTCCACACCCTCTGACGTCAGAACTAGCAGCTTGGCATATTGGAAAGAACAGGGGCTTAGGAGTCGGGGGAGGTGGGTTCTAATCCTGGCTCCACCACTTGTCAGCTGTGTGTCCTTGGGTAAGCCACTTTACTTCTTTTTGCCTCAGTTACCTCATCAGTAAAATGGGGATGAAGACTGTGAGCCCCACGTGGGACAACCTGATGACCTTGTATCTACCCCAGCACCTAGAACAGTGCTTGGCACATAGTAAGTGCTTAACGAATGCCATCATCATGATTATATTATTAACTTGTATCTACCCCAGCACTTAGAACGGTGCTTGGCACATAGTAAGTGCATAACAAATACCATTATTATTATTATTATTAAGTCACAAGGTCAACCTGCAGAGACTGCTGGGGCGAGACATTTCTTGGAAAGGTGAGCGAAGGTTCTCCTCAGGTAATTTATTTTACTCTCTCCCCCGCTAGGACTATAAGCACTTCGAAGGCGGGGATCATGTTTCTCTACACGGTTACATTGGACTCTCCGAAGTGCTCAGTACAGTGCCGTGCATCCAATATACACCATAGTGTGTCGATTGATGGATTGATTCAGCCCCAGTTTGGGGACCTAAAGGAAATGGAAGCCTGCTTCTCCCCAAGTAACTTTAAAACTGGGACAGATTTTCAATTGCCACGTTTGGGGGCAATTGGGAGGATGGAGACCGCCATACCAGTCTGCCCACGAAGCTGAGGATGGTCCCAGGCTGGTCCTGGAGCCCATCTGGGGAATTCTGAGTTCCAGGGAGTGTAGTAGATCTTGGGCACAATGGACCCTGCAGGCTTGGTTGGGTTACATCCTCCCTGGAGGTGGGGGGATCGATTAATCCATCAATTGATAGTATTTATTGAGAGCTTACTTGTGCAGAACACTATGGTTTCTTCAGTGGGTAGAGATGGGTGGTATGTGTCTCCTCTGGGAGGGGGCCCTGAAGAAAGGGTGAAGGTAGAGGATATGCCCAGGGGGAATCCCTCAATCTTGCCCTTGGTGTAATGGATAGAGCACAGGCCTGGGAATCAGAAGGTCACGGGTTCTAATTCTGGCTCCACCACTTGTCTGCCGTGTGAGCACGGGAAAGCCACTTTATTTTTCTGTGCCTCAGATACCTCATCTGTAAAATGGGGATTGAGACCGTGAGACTCAATGGGATAGGGACCGTGTCTGACCTGATTTCCCTGTATCCATATCAGTGCTTAGTACAGTGCCGGGCACAAAGAAAGCGCTTGACAGATATCACGATTATTATTAACATTATAGCCCTCAGCCATAGCAGCTCCTGAGCCAAGGGATTGGGGCCTAAATGTACAATCTGAGGGAGCCTCAGCTCTTCTCTGATGCCCCACTGTTGCTATCCCTAAGATGCTACCCTAGGGCAGGGGGAGATGAGCTAGGGAAGCAGCGGGGCCTCGTGGAATGAACACGGGACCTGAGTTCTAATCCCACCTCTGCCACTTGTCTGCTTTGTGACCTTGGGCAAGTTGCTTAATGGCTCTGTGCTCCAGTTTCCTCATCAATCCATTGGGGAGTCAATTCCTGTTCTCCCTCTCCTTTAGGCCGGGAGGCTCATGAGGGACAGGGACTGTGTCCGACCTGATTATCTTCCATCTACCCCAGCGTTTGGCGCAGACTTTGACACAATACCACAGTTATCGTTAATTATTGGCCGACGCCTCTTTCGGGGAGACCGCGGTTCCAGTGTGCCCACGAAGCTGAGGATGAGCCTCCATCCCAAACTACCAAACTGCTCTTCATCCCCACTCATCCCTTCCACTGGCCGCTGCTCCTTCTGTAGTTTGGGGTGGGGGTTTGGCGGCTGGGAGGGAGAATTCCTGGAAGCGTCAGTCTCTGTTCAGCCTCATGAGAGACTTCCCTAAAGGAGCAGCATGGCGTAGTGGGTAGGTCACGGGCCTGGGAGTCTGAAGGTCATGGGTTCTAATCCTGGCTCCGCCACTTGTGTGATCTTGGGAAGTCACTTAACTTCTGTGCCTCAGTTACCTCATCTGTAAGAAGGGGATTGAGACTGTGAGCCCCACTTGGGACAGGGACTCTGTCCAAACTGATTTGCTTGTATCCACCCCAGTGCTTAGTACAGTGTCTGGCACGTCGTAAGTTCTTAACAAATACCATAATTATTATTGCGGTCTCTCCAAGTAGAAACTCTCCCCCACTTGACTTCAAGGCTCTCCACCACCTCTCCTTCCTTCCTACATGTCTGCTCTCTTCACCGGCTTCATCACCTCACACTCTGTCCCCCTAATCAATCAGTCAGTGATATTATTGAGCGCTTACTATGTACAGAGCACTGTACTGAGCGCTTGGGAGAGAACAGTACAACAGAATCTAGCCCCACTGTGCCTTGCCTTTGACTCTTCCATCTCCACCCCCTTCCCCGGCCCGTGGCTCCCTCCCGACTTAAAAATCTGCCAGACCAAAGGTCTCAGCGTCTTCAAACCTCTTTAGAAATTTCAGTAAGCGTTTCCCCATCCATTTTCCCTGATCCCAAGCTTAGGACAATAGTCTCCAAACAATAGGAAAGCAGCGTGGCTCAGTGGAAAAGAGCCCGGGCTTGGGAGTCAGAGGTCATGGCTTCGAATTCCGGCTTTGCCACTGTGACTGGGGGCAAGTCACTTAACTTCTCTGTGCCTCAGCTACCTCATCTGTAAAATGGGAATGAAGACTGTGAGCCTCACGTGGGACAACGTGATTACCCTGTATCTACCCCAGTGCTTAGAACAGTGCTCTGCACATAGTAAGCGCTTAACAAATACCAACATTATTATTATTAGGTGCTCAGTAAATACCACTGATTGATAGACAGCATCCTAAAGCCATCTTTAGCGCAATCCAGCTGGGTTTTGATCCCTGAAAATGTGTTTGCAGAATGGACAGTGATATCGTGATATCCTTCTAGACTACAGGCCCCTTTAGGCTGTACCACAAGGGCAGAGAACATGTCTACCAACTCTGTTGTTTTAGGGAAGCAACGAGGCGTAGAGGATAGAGAAAGGGGCTGACAGAAGGTCATGGGTTCTAATTCCGGCACTGCCACTTGTTTGCTGTGTAACCTGGGGAGAATCACTTCTCTGTGCCTCAGTTCCCTCATCCGTATAAATGATGATTGGGACTGAAAGCCCCACGTCGGACAGGGACTGTGTCCTACCCGATTTGCTTGTATACACGTCGGCGCTTAGTACAGTGCCTGGCATATAGTAAGCATTTAACAAATACCACAATAATAATAATATTATTACACTCTCCCCAGCTCTTAGAAAGCACATAGTAACTGCTCAATAAATACTTTTGAAAAATACTCTCTCTCCAGACTGTAAGCTCCTTGTGGGCAAAGAATATATCTATCGAATCTGTCGGCTTATACTCTCCCAAACACTTAAAAACTGTGCGCTCTGCGCACAGTAAGCACTCGATAAATACCATCACTCGATCGTGGGGTATGTTTTCCCAAATAATCTTCCCGGTGTGAAATTCCTTTCCAGGCTATATACCATCAACATCATTAAACTGTTTTTTAATCTTCATTAAGGAATTCAAAGCAGAACATCACAACATTAAGTGAGGAGTTATAATAAGATTATGAGTCTTTGCCGGAGGCTTCAGAGAAAGAGGTCTGTTCTGCTGACTGCGGTAGGGTTTTTTCATCTTTAGAGAAGAATCTGTCCAATTTAGGTTGAACACCGGCCTTCTTCTTCTCTTCGTAAAGAGCCTTGTAGCGGGCCAACTCCTTCTGAACACCTCTGAGGGCCTTGGACCTCCTCTCCCTATCAGGGTCTTCTTCTTCGATCGTTTTTAAAAGTTCATCCGCTTTCTTGAAAATGGACGCGAGACTTCTCCATCCCAAGATCCGAGAGGGTGGCGGAGAGGCCTCGATTTTTCCTTCCCCTCTCTCGGCCGGCCGGGGTTCGAGGTGCTCCTCTGGGGGCTGCGGTTCCTCTGAACGAGACGTAATGAACCCATCAACCCCCTGCGCCGTCCATGCCGAGAGCTGAGCCTCTGTGGTTCTCTGCTCAGGGGGGGACTTTCTCTCGCCTTGAAAATCTGACAGCAGCCATCCCCTGGACTTCCTCCGAGAACCAGTTGTCGTTGATTGCTTAAGGTCAGCTGCCCCCCCGGGGTGGGAAGGAGGCTGGGGGAGATTCACTTACCGGAAGGGTTCACCCCGAATGTCAGGACGGTGGGGCTTTCGCATGCGGTAAAGACATTGCGTGTTCCAGGTTAAATCCCTGGGATTGATCATGGGCAGTTTGGAACCTGAGGTAAGATCTCAACTAATGTCGGTTGTACCCCAAGTTGGTTATATCAGGAGACTCCATCTCTCTCTTCCCCCTCCCCACCCTGGGGAAGCTCACTGTGGGAAAGGAATGGGTCTGACAACTCTGTTGTACAGTATTCATTCATTCCATTGTATTTATTGAGCACTTATTGTGTGCAAAACACTGTCTTAAGAGCTTGGGGGAGTACATTATAACAATAAACGGACACATTCCCTGCCCACAAGGAGCTCTCGGTCTAGCCCCACTCTCCCAAGGCCTTGGTACAGTGCACTGCACATAGTAAAGCGCTCAGTAAATACCATTGATGATCATATGGTTATATCTAAATAAATATATATGTCTATGTGTGTATTTATGTATGTATGTGTAATACCTGGGTCGGTCTAGCCCCACTCTCCCAAGGCCTTGGTACAGTGCACTGCACATAGTAAAGCGCTCAGTAAATACCATTGATGATCATATGCTTATATCTAAATAAATATATATGTCTATGTGTGTATTTATGTATGTATATGTAATACCTGGGTCGGTCTAGCCCCACTCTCCCAAGGCCTTGGTACAGTGCACTGCACATAGTAAAGCGCTCAGTAAATACCACTGATGATCATATGCTAAAATCTAAATAAATATATATATGTCTATGTGTGTATTTATGTACGTATATGTAATGCCTGGGTCGCTATTTATGTGTGGGCAAAGGGTAGTTTTATATATAAAAATCACGTAATCACTTATTCATTAAAAAGTATAATACAAGGATCACTGTATGCCCATGTGCTAAAAATAGCTTTTTTACATATATATGCATGTTTATATTTAATTATCTTTAGCACATATGCCTAGAGAAGCAGTGTGGCTTAGTGGAAAGAGCACGGGCTTGGGAGTCAGAGGACGTGGGTTCTAATTCTGGCTCCGCCACTTGTCGGCCGCGTGACCTTGGGTAAACCACTTTACTTCTCTTTGCCTCAGTCACCTCATCAGTAAAATAGGGATTAAGACTGTGAGCCCCTTGTGGGACAACCTGATGATCTTGTATCTACCCCCAGGCTTACAGCAGTGCTTAGCACATAGAAAGTGCTTAACAAATACCATTAGTATTATTATTACTGTATTTTTAAATCGCTTCTTCATTCATTTATTCTTCTTTCCAGCTGTACTTCTGGTTAGCTTATCCCACTATCTATAAATGTGTTTATGTCTACCTGTCTCCCCCATTCAATACATTGATTGGACACCTATAAGTGCTTCAGATAATGCTCAGCACAACGTAGATGCAAAATTAATACTAATGATGATTACGAATGTGTCTACCACCACCGTCATAGCACACTCTCCCAAGCATTTGTCCAGTGCTCTGCACACAGTAAGTGCTCGAGAAACACCACAGATCAATAGATTACGAGGAGGAGGATGGGGATGCTGTTCTGTGAATCTAACACTAAGCCACCTCAGTTCAGTGTCTCGGCCTCTGCCATCTTGTCACCATTTCTCCCCCCAGAGCTCAAACGGCAGGTCCGGGTAGCACCCCAGGGACTCGGCTCTCTGGTCCCTGAGGCTGGAAGGGACGGCTAGGGGTAATTTTCTCTAGAATGCAGATGGGGAAACAAGTTCACGTGGGGCTACTGCCGGGAACGTGGTCCCACAGCTGGTCGGGAGAGAGCCCAGGACCCAGGAATCCCGGAGGACCACTTATTAGAACTTACAAGTGGGGTGAGACTCAAAGACCTCCTATAGCCTCTGTCCCCTCCCACCTCCCACCCCTCCTCCTCCAACCCACCGCCCGCCGATCTCTATCCTTCCACCCCCTCGGTGGGGAGGGGGGTGTCTGACCCCCTACCTGGGCAGATTTTGCAGCATTTGCCCTCCACCCGCTCCGGGTCCTTGCAGGGGTACTCCAGGGGGCAGGTGACCCTCTGGCAGGTCTGGCTGCCGTCCTGGCAGGTGCAGAGGATGCAGGGCAGGGAGCCGAAGGAGCGGAAGGCGGGGTGCCACACCTCGCCGTGGGAGTAGGTCCTCCCGTTGTAGGCACAGGCTGCAGGGGGCAAGGAGAAGGGATGAGTTGGGGGGGGACATCCGAGTGGGCGGTCTCCGCCCCGGCCCTCCAGGAAAGGCCCTGCCCTCTCCAAACTGCAGGAAGAGGAATCGGAGGAAAACAGATTCCAACATCCAGAGGGAAAGAGAGTTCCATAACAATGTCCCCGGTCCTTTCCACAGCCCCATCGCGGCACACCCGGATAACCCCAATTTCATTCAATAGTATTTATTGAACGCTTACTATGTGCAGAGCACTGTACTAAGCGCTTGGAATGTACAAATCGGTAACAGATACAGTCCCTGCCCTCTGACGGGCTTACAAGGGTCAAAGAAATAGAATTATTGAATAAAGATCTTTTTATCAGCAGAAGGGTTACCCAGTAACCACCCCAACCCTGACTGCTGCTCCATCTCCCTGCCTGTCTCCCTCACACTCTCCCTCTAATCGGGCCTTACCCACATCCACAACCCTAAACTTAATCCAGGCCCCTCCTGCGCTGCCCTTCCTCACTGGGCCTCGGCCTCCCCGCTACATCTCCCGGGGCCCAGAGACCCTGGTTCTGCCTGAATCCTCGCCAAGTGGGTTGTTCGGAGAGAAACAATTTTCCTCGGGGTGAGTTCTTCTCCAGGCCCATGGCCTGATTGCCATAGCAGCCCCTGCCTGGTTTCCTCTGAGTTGTACTTGGTTTCTGGCAGGCCTCGGTATGGGACCCTGTGGCACTCGAGGCAGTTCCGGGGACGCGCTGCAGTGCATCAAGCATTTCACTTCAGAGGTCGCCGCTGGCCACGAGCCTGGACATCTTCCCATCCCCGCTGGCATGTGCCATCGGGGTCACCCCGCACGCCCATCCTCCCGCCGTGAGGAGATTTCCGGGGCTGCGGCCCGTGGCAGCTAGCCAGTCCCCGTGACGGCGTTCCCCGGAAGCGAGTACTGCCCTCTCCCCCGCTTCCCTCTGGCCGAGGTTGCCCTGATGGGCCTTGGGGGACTGCGAGTCCTCCGAATGAGACTCAGTGGACCCATCAAACCTCCTGCACCGTCCGTGTCGAGAGACCGTGAGCTTGTCGTGGGTGGGGAATATATCTGTTTATTGCTATATTGTCCTCTCCCGAGTGCTTAATACTGTGCTTTGCACAAGTAAGCGCTCAATAAATACGATTGAATGAATGAATGAGCTAAGCCTGTCGCCCAGGTCAGCCACCCCTGTGGTTCTCTGTTCAGGGACTTTCTCTCGCCTTGAAAATATGACAGCAGCCGTGCCCAGGGCTTCCTCCAAGAGCCCTTCGTGGATGAGGGTGGAAGGAGCGGGCCAGGGGTGGCTGGGGGTGGCTGGAGGCAGACTCCTGTGAGTGGGAGAGCGGGGAGGCTTCCATGGTCACCCCACTCTGGGACCCCCGGGCTACTGTCTGTTCCCCGGAAGGACCCGCAGCAGGGCAGGTGGAAGGGGAGAGGGGCTAGTTCCAGCAGAGGCCCCTTCCCGGTCCCCCAGCTTTACCTTTCTTGGGTTTCTCCTTCAAGACGATCCTGACGGTGGTGCTCCCTCCTTTCTGCTTGAAGGGTGGGGGGCCGAGGCCTGGCGCGGGGCTGGTGGACCCTAGGGCTCTCCTGCCCGATGCTTCACGTGGGCACGGGTCTTGGGGGCGCCTCTGCAAGTGGAGGGGAACAAGGAAGGGCAGTTGCACGGAGCCGGGGGGACAGTAGTTCTAGCATTTATTAAGCGCTTACTGCGTTCAGAACCCTGTATAAGAATATAATGCTACATGTTAAGCTCTAACTATGCACCAAGCATTGCTCTATAAGCGCTGAGGTAGATACAATTTAATCGGGTTAGACACAGTCCCTCCCCCTCATGGGGCCCACACTCTTCATCCCCATTTTACAGATGAGGGAACTGAGGCCAGAAGACGTTAAGTGGCTTGCCCAAGGTCATGCAGCAGTCAAGTGGCAGAGCTGGGACTAGAACCCAGATCTTTCCGACTCCCAGGCTCATGTTCTATCCACTACTCCGTGCCGTTTCTCCTACGTAGAATTAGAACCAGCCCCTGTCCCTCTCGGGGGCTCGCAATCTGAGAATATGAAGGGGGAAAGAGGGGCCTGGAGACACGTAAGAAAGGGAGAAACAGTAAACCACTAAAACAAAAGACAAGATAGATACAGAAAATATAACGAAAATCAGGAGGGTGCCGGGGATTGGGGAGCAGAGTTTCTGCCTCCTCGTGGCTCAAGTCAGCACAGAGGAACAAACAGGGGTAGAACGTTAACTGCAGAAGGATGGATTTAGGATTCAGGAAGAACTCCAGGCTTTGAGAATTTATTAGGCAGGAAGAGAAGCAGTGGAAAGAACCCGGGCTTGGGAGTCAGAGGTCATGGGTTCTAATGCCGGCTCCGCCACTTGTCAGCTGTGTGGCCTTGGGCAAGTCACTTAACTTCTCTGTGCCTCCGTTCCCTCATCCGTAAAATGGGGATGAAGACTGTGAGCCCTGCGTGGGACAACCTGATTACCTTGTATCTACCCCAGTGCTAAGAAAAGTGCTTGGCACATAGTAAGCGCTTAACAAATACCAACATTATTATTATTATTATTATGGCCTGGTGGGTAGAGCACAGGCTTAAGAGTCAGAAGGACCTGGGTTGTAATTCCGCTGAGCCACTTGTCTGCTGTATGACCTTGGGCAAGTCACTAAATCTCTCTGGGCCTCATCTGGAAATTGGAGATTAAGACTATGAGCCCCACTGGGACAGGGACTGTGTCCAACCTGATTAGGTTCATTCAGTAGTATTTATTTAGCACTTACTATGTGCAGAGCACTGTACTAAGTGCTTGGAATGTACAATTCAGGAACAGATAGAGACAATCCCTGCCCAATGACGGGCTCAGGTTGTAGCTATCCTAATGCTGACAACAGTGTTCAAACACTGTTCTGACACATAGTAAGCACTTAACAAATACCATTATTATTATTATTACTATTAGGCACATATGCACATATCTTTAAATTATCTATTATAAATTGCTTATTTATTCATACTAATATCTGTTTCCTCTAGATGCAAGCTCGTTATGAGCAAGGAATATGCCAGCTAATTCCACTGAATTGCATTCTCCCAGGTGCTTAGTACAGTGCTCTGTAAGCGCTTAGTAAATACCACTGATTGATTGAGTGATAGGCACGAGTGGAGCGGGAGGGGAAGTTTCCCATCAGATCCAGACCCCATCAGCCTCTTGTTCCAATTTCCCTCCTCTCCCCTTCCCTTCCAGCCGGCTCCAAACTCTCATTAGCTAGTCGGGAGTCTCAACTGAGTCAGTTTCCAGTGACCTGTGGCTTAATGGTGTGTGTAGTGGATAGAACATGGGCCTGGGAGTCAGAAGGTCATAGGTTCTAATCCCAGATCCACCCCTGATTTACTGTGTGACCCTGGGTAAGTCACTTCACTTCTCTTTGCCTCAGTTACCTCCTCTGTAAAATGGGGATTGAGACTGTGAGCCCCATGTCGAGCAGGGACTGTGTCCAACCCGATTTGCTGGTACCCACCCAGAGCTTAGTACAACGCCTGACACACAGTAAGTGCTTAACAAATACCACAATTATTATTGTTATTGTTATTATTGTTAATAATAGGACGCAAGCTCCTTGAGGGCACGGATCATATATGTCAACTCTATTGTGCTCTCCCAACCAATTAATCAGTGGTATTTATTGAGAACTTTTTAATGGTATTTTTTATGCATTTACTACATGTTAATCACTTATCTAAACTGGTGTAGGCATAAGCTAATTAGGTGGAACTCAGTCCCTGCCCACCTGGGGCTTACAGGCTAAGTAGGAGGGAGAACAGGTATTGAATCCCCCTTTTACAGTTGAGGGAACTGAGCCACAGAGAAGTTAAATGATTTGCCCAAGGTCGCACAGTGAACAATTGGCAGAGTCAGAAATAAAACACATGTCCTCTGATTCCCAGGTCCATGCTCTTTCCACTAGACCATTCTGCTTCTGTTGATTTACTCTCCCAAGAGCTTAGTACAGCGTTCCATACACAGTAAGCACTCAAAAATTGCCAGTGATAGATTGACTGAATTGAGTCCCTCTAGGCCTGAATCTTTCCAGATAGAAGAGCCCTAACTCGTTCAGTCATCTCCAACCCCTTGAACATCCCGATCAACTTCTAAATCCCTTCCCACCTTCCCGAGGGGCAGTGGCATGGTTCTATTTGTCCATTAATCGATCTTATTTACTGAGCACTTACTGGCTGCAGAGCACTGTCCTAAGTGCTTTCTTGTCTTACTCTATTGAGTCAGTTCTGACCCATAGCGACACCACGGATACATCTCTCCCAGAAGGCCCCGCCTCCATCTGCCATCGTTCTGGTAGTGGATCCAGAGGGTTTTCTTGGTACAAATCCAGAAGTGGTTGACCTTTGCCTTCTTTGTGCGACTCTCCTGTGCCTCTGCTGCCCAACACAGGTGAATTTTGTCTTGTAGCAGATTGCCTACCACTCGCTAGCCACTGCCCAAGCCAGAAATGGAACGGACAGGCCTCTGCTTGACTCTTCCTCCCGTAGCCAAGGCTGGGAGAGTACTGGAAACTCTCCAGGTGCCATCCTGAGAGGGGTCTAAGTGCTTGGGTACAATATAGCAAAGTTTGTGTGTTTGTTTTACAGTATTTGTTAAGCACTTAGTATGTGTCAAACACTTTATAAGTCCTAGCATAGGTGCAAGTTAATCTGACTCAATCTCCATCCCACAAGGGGCTCACCATTTAAGTAGGTGGGAAAACAGGTAACCTCACTTTGCAGATGAGGAAACTGAAGCACAGAGAAATTAAGAGACTTGCCCAAGGCCACACAGCAAGCATTTGGCAAGGCTGGGATTAGAACCCAGACTTGTGCTCTCTCTACTAGGCCATACTGCTTCTCTGGTAGACACACTTCCTGCCCACAGTGAGCTTACAGTCTAATAACAATAATAATTATGGTGATTCTTAAAGAGCTTACTATGTGCCAAGCATTTCTAAGCACTAAGTAAATACAAGTTAATCAGGTTGGACACAGTCCTGTCCCACATGGGGCTCACAGTCAGCATGGCTTAGAGGAAAGAACACGATCTTGGAAGTCAGAGGTCATGGGTTCCAATTCTGGCTCCTCCATTTGTCTGCTGCATGACCTTGTGCAAGTCACTTAACTTCTCTGTGCCTCAGTTCCCTCAGCTGTAGAATGGGGATTAAGACTGTGAGCCCCACATGGGACAACCTGATGACCTTGTATCTACCCCAGCATTTAGAACAGTGCTCGGCACATAGTAAGCACTTAACAAATACCATTATTATTATTATTATTATTATTATTATTAACCTCCATTTGACAGATGAGAGGACTGAGCCTCAGAGAAGTGAAGGGACTTGCCCATAGCCAAACAGCAGACAAGTAGCAGAGCCGTGATTAGAACCCCGATCCTCTGATGCACAGCCCCACGTTCCATCCACTAAGGCATGCTGCTTCTAGAGGGGATGCCTTCGGTCCAGGGGGGTCTCTCTGCTCCTGCCCAGTCGACCTGGTCACCCCCCTCACCCTACTCTCACCCCCGTAAGTCCTGCCAGCTCCTCCCTTGATGTCCTCAGTTAATTCTTCCAACTCCAGGACTCCCAGGACCCCAGTAATATTCCAGAGTAGCCCAGTGCCAGGGAGCTGGCCAGGAATCAGTCAATCATATTTATTAAGCGCTTATTCTGTGCTGACCACTGTACTAAGCGCTTGGGATAGTACAATATAACAGACGGATTCACTGCCCACAGTGAGCTTACAGTCCAGAGGGTGACAGACATTAATATAAATAAATGACAGATATGGACATAAGGGCTGTGGGGCTGGGAGGGGGGATGAATAAAGGGAGCAAGACAGGGTGACGCAGAAGAGAGTTGAAGAAAAGAAAAAGAGGGCTTAGTCAGGGAAGGCTTCTTTGGGGATTCGTGTAATCTGTAATTTTAGTGTCTGTTTATTCCACGAGACTGTAAGATCCTAAGGGCAATGATTAGATCTACTAACTCTCCTGGATTCTTTCAAGCTCTTAGTACGGTGTTCTGGCATACAGCAGGTGCTCAATAAATCCCATCGACAGATGGATGGTTGAGATGCTATGAGAAATACCTTCTCAGAAAAACGGAAAATTATCATTGTCTTGAATGAGATCACCTACAGCCCAACAGTTTGTGACTTTTCTCTTTAGTCAAAATGAGCGTATTAATTTTCCATCACCAGATCAAGTACATAACCTGCTTTCTTGAGAAGGGGTAGGAAGAGAAAAAGGAGCAGAGAAAAGGCCTCTCAACTGGAAGCTCGTAGAGAACATGTCTGCTAATTCTGTTGTACTGCAGTCACGCAAGGAGTGAGGGGGGTAGTGTCGGGTAGATCCTAGCTGGGAGGGAAGAGGAAGCAGGAGGCAGAGATGGGGCGAGGGGATGGAACCAGGGGAGAATGTACAACCAGGACCCCCAGGATGGATGGAACCAGGGGAGAATGTACAACCAGGACCCCCAGGACCCCCCAGGACACCTCATCAGTGCTCAAGGAAGAGCGGTCTCTTCCAAACAGAGGCCAATCCCAGGATTCTCGCTGGGCCATATTAGATTTGCCCCTGACAAGCTCAGAGGGAAATGTCAGTCAGTCAGTCTTATTCATTGAGCACTTACTGTGTGCGGAGCACTGTACTCAGCACTTGGGAGAGTACGTTTTTAACAGACATGTTCCCTGCCCACAGTGCACCTGTTTCGGGCCTGCGGGTTTGGATTCTCCCTTTGTCTGGGAGCTCCTGGGTTTTTTCTGACCATCCCCAGACATCTTATGCTACAGTGGAAGCTTCCGACTCTAATCAATGTTGTGGGATCAAGAATCAGGATGAGCCTGAGAAATGGGAATGGACAGGATCCAATTCCCGGAATCCCTGTCTCCTAATGTCCAGGCAACCCAGGCCCAGAACATAGTGTACACCTTCGTTCCGCTTTAGGTTCTAGGTGAAAATAGCCGTGTGGATCCAAGCCACTCATAAATCGATCAATCGTATTTTTTGAGTACTTTCTGTGTGCAGAACTTGGGAGAGTACAATATAATAATAATAATTATGGTATTTTATCAGAGTGGGTAGACACGTTCCCTGCCCACATTGACACATCATCCCTCTGGAGGATCCTGGGGGTTAGCAGACACAAGAGGCAAAGGTCATGGGAGGACAAGGCCTAGGCTTTAGCCACGAAAAGCAGTGCAGCCTAGTGCAGCCTAGTGGACGAAGCTTGGGAGGCAGAAGGACCTGAGTTCTAATCCTGACTCTGCCACATGTGTGCTGTGTGATCTTGGGCAAATCATTTCACTTCTCTGTGCCTCAATTCCCTCATCTGTAAAATAGGGCTTAAGACTGCAAGCCCCACGTGGTACAGGTTCCAAGTCCAATCCGATTTGCTTGTATCTACCCCAGCACTTAGAATCGTGCCTGGCACAGAATAATTGCTTAACAAATACTGCAATTATTATTATTATTAGTTGCTGAGGCCTGGGGCCACAGCCCCAGTTTCCCTGGATTTGAGGCCAGAGATGACTAGGACAAAGAGGAGGGGGGGGGAGAGGAGGCCTAGTCTGGCCCGGGACCAGGGCAGGAGTTTCTGAGAAATGAATCAACCTTCAACCTGCACTTCCTGAGCCACAACAATGGACTGCAAGGATCCAAGCCTCTTTCCTTTCAGCTTCTCCCGCAGGCAGCCAAAGTCTTTCCAGTGACTATGTCTTCTGGGAATCTGGTCCCTTCAGGAGATGCCGGGAAGAGAAGGTTTTGGCTCAGACACAGCCCGCTTTCTGTCAGCCTCGTCCATTGAAGCCACTGGGGTCCATTACGCCCCGGGGACCTTCTCTGGAGTGAAGATGACGTCTCAAGTCCCTTCCTGTGTGCTCTCCAGCAAATTTCTACTTTGCCAAATGTCTCCTTGAAAAAGATTGTAAGATATGGAGAGGGAGGGGGTTGTTTTTATGGGTCACACATCCTACGGGATGCGATCAGATTAGACCAGTTCCAAGGTAAAGCTGGGCTGACATCGGAAACCCCTCCGGGAGAAAGTGGGGTGACATCGGAAACCCCTCCGGGAGAAAATCATTGGCAATTTCACAGGCGCAGTTTCACGGGCTCCGCCCCACTGCCTGCTTTCAGGAATCGTGTCTACCAGCTCCATTGTATTGGACTCTCCCAAGCATTTAGTATAGTGCTCTGCACTGATGGTTTGATTTGTTTCTCCTCCACTAGACTGTAAGGGTCTTGAGGGTGGGGAAAATGTCTTGCTTTGGTCATATTCTTCCGAGTGCTTAGCAGAGAGCTCCACCCTGAGTAAACACCACTGATTGATTGATGGATGGATTATTAAATAGACAGCAAACAGTCAGGAAGGCCAAGGAACAGAGACACCAGGCACTGAGCTAGATGAAGTCACATGCAAAGTTATGTGGTATGATGAGGTTCTCTTCATCACCAACATCCTCATCATCTTTGTGGTCTAAATCCCGACATCGATGGCGTGACCTCTCACCCACGTCCTGCCTCTGGCCTGGAACGCCCTCCCTCCTCATATCCTCCCCCCCCCTTTTCAAAGCCTTATCGAAGGCCCATCTCCTCCAAGAGGCCTTCCCTGACTAAGCCCCCCTTTCCTCCTCTCCCACTCCCCTCAGCATCTCCCTCACTGGCTCCCTTTATTCATCCCCCCTCCCAGCCCCACAGCACTTATGTCCATATCTGCCATTTATTCTTTAGTATTGATGTCCATCTCCCCGACTCTAGACTGTAAGCTCATTATGGGTAGGGAATGCGTCTGTTTATTGTCCTCTCCCGAGCGGTTATTACAGTGCTCTGCACACAGTAAGTGTTCAATAAATACAGTTGAATGAGTGAATACTCAATTGAGTGCTTTCTGTGTGCAAAGCACTGGATTAAGTACTTGGGAAAATACTATTGGTAGACAAGTTCCCTGCCCACGGTGAACTTACAGTCTAGTTATATGTAAATTTTATATTTATATTAATATTAACTAATATTAATATATTAGTATAGTAATATAAATAAATCAGAGAGATAGGTGCCTCAAAGCCCCGCTCCATCTTTCCCTGTGACTGTTGGGGAATGAGGGGAAGTTAGGGAAGGAGAGAGAGGGAGGTGGGAGTGCAAGCCTCACGCCCCTAAGACTCAGGATTCCCATTTTAGAGGGAATCTAGGCCTCTCGTAACGGTGGGAGAGTGAGAGGGCGGGGCTTGGCCCATCCAGCCTGCTAGGAATGGTACACAGATCAATCAATCAGTGGTATTTAGGGAAATGTCACAGCCTAGGGGATACAGCACGGTCCTGGAAATCAAAAGGACCTGGGTTCTAATCCCTGCTCCTCCACGTGTCTGCTGTGTGGCCTTGGGCAAGTGACCACTTCTCCGGGCCTCAGTTACCTCATCTGAAAAATGGAGATTAAGCCTGTGGGCCCCACATGGGAGAAGGACTGTATCCAATCTGATTAGCTTCTATTTACGTGCCTAGAACAGTGCTTGATACATAGCACTTAACAAATACCATTTGTTAAGCAATTAATAATAATTACCATTATTATTTACTGAGTGCTTACTGTAAAAAAGGTATTTATCGAACTCTTACTATGCGCAGAGCACTGTACTAAGCACTTGTGAGAGTACAGTGCAACAGAGTTGGGGATGTGTTCCCTGCCCACATGGAGGGCTCTGGACTGTGAGCTCATCGTGGGCAGGAAATATGTCTGTTTGTTGTTATAGTGTACTCTCCCAAGCTCTTAGTACAATGCTTTGCACGTAGTAATAATAATAATAATGTTGGTATTTGTTAAGCGCTTACTATGTACGAAGCACTGTTCTAAGCACTGGAGTAGATACAGGGTCATCAGTTTGTCCCACATGAGGCTCACAGTCTTAATCCCCATTTTACAGATGAGGTAACTGAGGCACAGAGAAGTTAAGTGACTTACCCACAGTCACACAGCTGACAAGTGGCAGAGCCTGGATTTGAACCCATGATCTCTGACTCCCAAGCTCGTGCTCTTTCCACTGAGCCATGCTGCTTCTCTGTAAGCGCTCAATCAATACGATTGAATGGATGGAGTTTACAGTCTCAAGTGGAATAATATGTGTGTGTGGACCTGCCTGTATTTATCAGTCAGCAGTCAGGTCCTTGAAAATAGGAACTATTTCTTCTCCCTGGCTGTCCCTTCCGGAAATAACCTAGTCTGAGGTTCTGCACAAAGTAGGTATTGCAAGAATTTTTCCTGCCTGACGAAAAAACTGACTATAATTTGAGTGACTGACAAGAGGCATTGGCTGTGCAGATAGCTAATAATAACAGTTGTGGCATTTGCTAAGCACTTATTATATGCCAGGAGTAGTACTAAGCGCTGGGGGTGGATACCAGAAAATCAGGTTGGACACAGTCTCTGTTCCACATAGGGCTCACAGTCTCAACCCCTATTTTACAGATGAGGTAACTGAGGCCCAGAGAAATGAAGTGACTTGCCTCAGATCACACAGCAGACACAGCAGAGAAGCAGTGTGGCTCATTGGAAAGTGCATGGGCTTGGGAGTCAGAGGCCATGGGTTCTATTCCCGCCTCCACCACTTGTCAGTTGTGTGACTTTGGGTAAGTCACTTAACTTCTCTGTGCCTCAGTTCCCTCATCTGTAAAATGGGGATTAAGACTGTGAGGCCCACGTGGGACATCGTGATTACCTTGTATCCACCAGTGCTTAGAACAGTGCTTGGCACATAGTAAGCACTTAATAAACACCATCAGCATCATTATTATCAGTGGCAGAGCAGGGATAAAAAAAAATTAAATTGTGGTATTTGTTAAGCGCTTACTATGTGCAAAGCACTGATTAGATTAGCACTGATTAGAACCCATGACCTTCTGACTCCCAGGCCCGTGCTCTATCCACTAAGCCACGCTGGAAATAAAGAGTTATAATTATGGTGCTTGTTAAGTATCTACGTAGCACTGGGGTAGTTACGAGTTAATCAGGTTGGACACAGTCCCTGTCCCACATGGAGCTCACAGTTTTAATCCCCATTTTCCAGATGGGGGAACTGAAGACCAGAAAAGTGAAGTGTCTTGCCCAAGGTCACGCAGCAGTCATGTGGGGGAGTCGGGATTAGAACCCAGGGCCTTCTGCCTCCCAGGCCCGTGCTGGCATGCGGCTTAGGGGATAGAGAGCTCTCCCCGAACCCACCACCCCTTTGGGAGCACGTGTAGCCAGAGCGTGACCCATCCCTCTCCTGGGCGTCACCTACCACCCCTCTGGGCGACTCCATGGGTTCCTCCTCCGCCGACTTCTCGCCAGTTCTGTCTGGAACACACAAAGTGGCAACAGAAAGTGTCGATTGCGGTTGATCGATATCACATCATTCCATAATAATAATAATAATTGGGGTAATTGTTAAGCACTTACTATGTGCCTGGGTACTAGACTAAGCTCTGGGGTGGATACAAGCCAATCGGATAGGACACGGTCTCTGTCCTATGTGGGGCTCTCAGTCTTTAATCCCCATTTTATAGATGTGGTAACTGAGTCCCGAGAAGTGAAATGACTTGTCCAGGGTCTCACAGCAGACAAGTGGTGGAGCCGGGGTTAGAACCCATGACCTGACTCCCAGGCCTGTGCTCTAACCACTACACTGGGCTGATTCCAAAACCGTCTGTGGTCCCCCGAGCTCCTCGCCTGTGCCAGAGGGAGGAAGAGACACCTCCATCTCCACTCAACTAGGAAGCTCAATCAGTCTGTCAATCAGTGGTATTTCTTGATTGTTTACTGTGTACAGAACACTGTACTAAGTGCTTAGAGAAGCAGTATAGTCTAGTGGATTAACTTGTATCTATCCCAGAGCTTAGAATAGTGTTTGTCACATAGTAAGAAGTTAACAAATCTCGTCTTTTCTCGTGCTGCCCACTTGTTATCGACCCATAGCGACTCCACAGATGCATCTCTCCCAGAAGGCCCCAACTCCGTCTGCCATCGTTCTGGTAGTGGATCCACAGAGTTTTCTTGGTTAAAATCATTCATTCATTCATTCAATAGTATTTATTGAGCGCTTTCTGTGTGCAGAGCACTGTACTAAGCGCTTGGAATGAACAAGTCGGCAACAGATAGAGACAGTCCCTGCCGTTTGACGGGCTTACGGTCTAATCGGGGGAGACGGACAGACAAGAACAATGGCACTAAACAGCGTCAAGGGGAAGAACATCTCGTAAAAACAATGGCAACTAAATAGAATCAAGGCGATGTACAATTCATTAACAAAATAAATAGGGTAATGAAAATATATACAGTTGAGCGGACAAGTACAGTGCTGTGGGGATGGGAAGGGAGAGGTGGAGGAGCAGAGGGAAAAGGGGGGAAAAGAGGGTTAAGCTGCGGAGAGGTGAAGGGGGGGGGTGGTAGAGGGAGTAGAGGGAGAAGGGGAGCTCAGTCTGGGAAGGCCTCTTGGAGGAGGTGAGTTTTAAGTAGGGTTTTGAAGAGGGGAAGAGAATCAGTATGGCGGAGGTGAGGAGGGAGGGCGTTCCGGGACCGCGGGAGGACGTGGCCCGGGGGTCGACGGCGGGACGGGCGAGACCGGGGGACGGTGAGGAGGTGGGCGGCGGAGGAGCAGAGCGTGCGGGGTGGGCGGTGGAAAGAGAGAAGGGAGGAGAGGTAGGAAGGGGAAAGGTGACGTAGAGCCCTGAAGCCTAGAGTAAGGAGTTTTTGTTTGGAGCGGAGGTTGATAGGCAACCACTGGAGGTGTTTAAGAAGAGGAGTGACAGGCCCAGATCGTTTCTGCGGGAAGATGAGCCAGGCAGCGGAGTGAAGAATAGACCAGAGCGGGGCGAGAGAGGAGGAAGGGAGATCAGAGAGAAGGCTGACACGGTAGTCTAGCCGGGATATAACGAGAGCCCATAGCAGTAAGGTAGCCGTCTGGGTGGAGAGGAAAGGGCGGCTCTTGGCGATATTGTAAAGGTGAAACCGGCAGGTCTCGGAAACGGATAGGATGCGTGGGGTGAACGAGAGAGACGAGTCAAGGACGACACCGAGATCGCGGGCCCGAGAGACGGGAAGGACGGTCGTGCCGTCCACGGTGATGGGGAAGTCTGGGAGAGGACCGGGTTTGGGAGGGAAGATGAGGAGCTCAGTCTCGCTCGTGTTGAGTGTTAGGTGGCGGGCCGACATCCAGGTGGAGACGTCCCGGAGGCGGGAGGAGATGCGAGCCTGAAGGGGGGTGGAGAGGACAGGGGAGGAGATGTAGATCTGCGTGTCATCTGCGTAGAGATGGTAGTCAAAGCCGTGAGAGCGGATGAGTTCACCGAGGGAGTGAGTGTAAATGGAGAACAGAAGAGGGCCAAGAACTGACCCTCGAGGAACTCCAACAGTTAAAGGATGGGAGGGGGAGGAGGCGCCCGCGAAGGAGACCGAGAAGGACCGGCCAGAGAGAAACGAGGAGAACCGGGAGAGGACGGAGTCCGAGAAGCCAAGGTGAGATAAGGTATGGAGGAGGAGGGGACGGTCGACAGGGTCAAAGGCAGCAGAGAGATCAAGGAGGATCAGAATGGAGTAGGAGCCATTGGATTTGGCAAGAAGGAGGTCACGGGTGACCTTAGAGAGAGCGGTCTCGGTAGAGTGGAGGGGACGGAAGCCAGATCGGAGGGGGTCCGGGAGAGAATGGGAGTTAAGGAATTCTAAGCAGCGATTGTAGACGACCCGTTCTAGGATTTTGGAAAGGAAGGGTAGTAGGGAGATAGGGCGATAACTGGAGGGGGAAGTGGGGTCGAGAGCGGGTTTTTTTAGGATGGGGGAGACGTGGGCATGTTTGAAGGCAGAGGGGAGGAGCCATTAGAGATTGAGTGGTTAAAAATAGAAGTTAAGGAAGGGAGGAGGGCAAGGGCGATGGTTTTAATAAGGTGAGAGGGAATGGGGTCCGAGGCGCAGGTGGAGGGGGTGGCACTTGCGAGGAGGGAGGAGATCTCTCAAATCCAAAGCGGTCGACCACTGCCTCCTTCCGCGCAGTCAACTTGAGTCTCCGCCCTCGACGCTCTCCCAGCACAGGTGAGTTTTGACTTGTAGCAGATGGCCTGCCACTCACTAGCCGTTGGCCAAGCTAGGAATGGAACGGACAGGCCTCTGCTTGACTCTCCCTCCCATAGCTGAGACTGGAAGAGGACTGGAAACTCTCCAGGTGCAATTCTGAGAAGGGGCGCTTAACGAGTGCCATAATTATTATTATTAGTTGGGTGAATATAATCTACTTGGTAGACACGATCTCTGACCCCAGTGAGTTTACAGTCTAGTGGGCCCAGCCTGACCATGTTTTGGGCACTGCTTGAACCCTTGAAATTGGAATTATCCCATAATGATGATGGTATTTGTTAAGCACCCCCTATGTGCCAAGCACTATCCTAAGCCCAGGGGTAGATACACGGTAATCAGGTTGTCCCAAATGGGGCACACAGTCTGAATCCTCATTTTAGAGATAAGGTAACTGAGGCATAGAGAAATGAAGTGACTTCTCCATTGTCACTCTGCAGACAAGTGGAGGAGCTGGGATTAGAACCCACGCCCCCTGACTCCCAAGCCCATGCTCAGGTTGGACACAGTCCCTGTCCCACATGGGGCTCACAGTCTTAATCCCCATTTTACAGATGCGGTCACTGAGGCCCGGAAGGGTTAAGTGACTTGCCCAAGGTCACACAGCAGACAAGTGGCAGAGCCAGAATTAGCACCCAGGTCCTTCTGACTCTTAGGCCGGTGCTCTAGCCACTAGGTCATGCTGTGCCTGACTGCCTGTCCCGCACCCTGACTTTCACAGGGCTGCTCGAAGGGTCATGGACACCCCAGGTGGCAGAGGGGGGCAGAATGCTGGAAAGGGAGCACAGATTAGACCTGGAAACTGGGCTGTGGGATTATGTGGCAGATACAGTGCGTAGTGGCTAGAGCCCAGGCCTGGGACTCAAAAGGTCATGGGTTCTAATCCCGGCTCCTCCCCTCATCTGCTGGGTGACCTTGGGCAAGTCACTTCACTTCTCTGGGCCTCAGTTACCTCAACTGTAAAATGGGGATTGAGACCGGAAGCCCCTTGTGGGACAAGGACTGTGTCCAACCCGATTTGCTTGTATCCACCACAGCACTTAGTACAGTGCCCGGCACATAGTAGGCGCTTAACAAATACTAAATTTATTATTATAGGGTGGCCTCCACTCATCTTCCAGCAGAGTGGTTTGAAGTCAGAATAGGATCTAGGGCAGGAAGAAGTTTCTGTTACTAGTACCAGTTAGCTAGTTCTAGTAGTCTTGCTATTTATGGCCTTTTTTAACTAGGCCATGAGAAACAGTGTGACCTAAGAGAAAGAACTTGGGCCTGGGTGTCAGGAGCCCTGGGTTCTAATCCCTACTCCACCACACGCCTGTTGTGTGATCTTGGTCAAGTCACTTAGCTTCTCTGTGCCTCAATTTCCACATCAGCAAAATCTGGATTAGTTTATTGTGTGCAGGGAATGTCACTGTTTATTGTTGTACCATACTTTCCCATGTGCTTAGTATAGTGCTCTGCACACAGTACGTGCTCAATAAATACGATTGAATTAAATATCTGTTCTCCTTACCCCTTAGACTGTGAGCCCCATGTGGGTCAGGGACTGTGGCCAACCTGAATATCTCGTATCTACCCCAGTGCTTAGAACAGTACTTGGCATATATTAAGCATTTTACAAATACCGTAATTATGATTGTTTTTGTTGTTCATTCATTCAATAGTATTTATTGAGCGCTTACTGTGTGCAGAGCACTGTACTAAGCGCTTGGAATGAACAAGTCGGCAACAGATAGAGACAGTCCCTGCCGTTTGACGGGCTTACGGTCTAATCGGGGGAGACGGACAGACGAGAACGATGGCAATAAATAGAGTCAAGGGGAAGAACATCTCGTAAAAACAATGGCAGCTAAATAGAATCAAGGTGATGTACAATTCATTAACAAAATAAATAGGGTAATGGAAATATATACAGTTGTTAATAAGCACTATGTTCTAAGTATTGTATTGAGCACTGGAGCGGATCTAATCTTGTCGCTCCGTAAAGAGCCGAGCCCAGACAGTATTTTGACTCAGGTGATCCCCTACTTCCTGATTTTGGAGGGACAGTCCCAAAATCTCAGAGTCCATCCCGACTCTAACCTGGGTTCTTTGGGACATGTCCACATCCCAAAAACCAAAGAAAGAGAAAAGGTCAGCTGAGAGAACATGTCGATCAACTTACCAGGTGCTAAACCCCCTTCTCAGGATGGCACCTGGAGAGTTTCCAGTCCTCCACCAGTCTCAGCTATGGGAGGGAGAGCGAAGCAGAGGCCTGTCCATCCCATTCCTAGCTTGGCCCGTGGCTAGCGGGCGGCAGGCCATCTGCTACAAGTCAAAGCTCGCCCATGCTGGGCAGCGGTGGCACGGGAGAGAGTCGAGGGCAGAGACTGACAGATCGATAGCTCTTTCTCGATTCTGTGGATGGTGGTGCCTGGCCGTTCTTAGTTGGTGGAGTGATTTGTCTGGTTAATTCCGAAAATGAATGAGACTGTGGCATGCTAACTAGCTACACGACCGCTCCCCGCCCCGAGCGGATGACACCCAAATCTCTATCTCCTCCCCTGTTCTCTCTCCCTCCCTCCAGACTGGCATCTCCTCCTGCCTTCAGGACATCTCTACTCGGATGTCCTCCCGCCACCTCAAACTCAACTTGTCCAAGACTGAGTTCTTTATCTTCTCTCCCAAATCCTGACTTCCCCCGAACTTTCCCGTCACTGTAGATGACACAACCGTCCTTCCCGTCTCACAAGCCCGGAACCCTGGCGTCATCCTTGACTCCGCTCTCTCATTCACCCCACGTATCCAATTCATCACCATATATTTGTCACCTTCACCACATCGCCAAGATCCACCCTTTCCCTTCCATCCAAACCACTACCACATTAGTACAGTCACTCATCCTATCCCGACTGGATGACTGCGTCAACCTCCTCTCTCACCTCCCAACCTCCTGCCTCTCCCCACTTCAGTCCATACTTCACTCTGCTCCCCGGACTATCTTTCCCCAGAAATGGTCAGGGCATGTCATCCCCCTCCTCAAAAATCTCCAGTGGCTGCCTATCAACCTCCGTATCAAAAAAAACCACTTCTCACTCTTGACTTCAAAGCTGTCCATCCCCTTGCCCCCTCCTTTCTAATAATAATGTTGGTTTTTGTTAAGCGCTTACTATGTGCCGAGCACTGTTCTAAGCACTGGGGTAGACACAGGGGAATCAGGTTGTCCCACGTGGGGCTCACAGTCTCAATCCCCATTTTACAGAGGCGGTAACCGAGGCACTGAGAAGTTAAGTGACTTGCCCGAAGTCACACAGCTGACAAGTGGCCGAGCTGGGATTCGAACCCATGACCTCTGACTCCAAAGCCCGTGCTCTTTCCATTGAGCCACGCTGCTTCTCAGCTCCCTTCTCTCCTTCTCCATCCCAGCCCACACACTCTGCTCCTTTGGTGCTAACCTTCTCACTGGGTCACGATCTCGACTGTCTTAACACCGACCCCTGGCCCACATCCTACCTCTGGCCTGGAATGCCCTCCCTCCTCAAATCCACCAAACAAGGACTCTTCTCCCCTTCAAAGCCCTACCGAAGGCTCACCTCCTCTGAGAGGCCTTCCCAGACTAAGTCCCCTTTTCCTTGGCTCCCCCTCCCTCTGTGTCCCCTCGACTCGCTCCCTTTGCTCTTCCCCCCCACTCCCACAGCACCTATAAATATATATATATACATATATATATATGTGTGTGTATATATCTATAATGCTATTTGCTTATACTGATGTCTTGTTACTTGTTTTAATGTCTGTCTTCCCCGCTGTAGACTGTAAGCCTGTTCTGGGTGGGGATTGTCTCTCTTTATTGCAGTATCGTACTTTCCAAGTGTTTAGTACAGTGCTCTGCACACAGTAAGTGCTCAATAAATACGACCAAATGACCAAATACGACTCAGGTTCACTGCGCGGAAGGAGGCAACGGTAAACTACTTCTGGATTTTTTTCCAAGAAAACTCTGTGGATCCACTACCAGAAACGATGGCAGATGGAGGCGGGATTTTCTGGGAGAGATGTGTCCATGGAGTCGCTGTGGGTCGGAGATGACTCGACGGCATAAGACAAGACAAGGAGCGCTTAGTGGAGTGCTCTGCATGCAGCAAGTGCTCAGTAGATACGACTGATGGATTGACTAACATAATCCATTACCCTCTCTAGGTATCGGGGAGGGATGCGGGGAAGAGAGTCTGGGTTGCTGGCAAGTTCTGGTCCCGTGGGCCCAATATTCCCAGCTCTGGTCCCAGGAATCAGTGTTGCCTGCTCCAGTCCCAAGGTCCTAGTGCCGCCACTTGTCCGCTGGTGACCTTGCGCTAACCACTTAACTTCTCTGTGCCTCAGTTACCTTATTTGTTAAATGGGGATTAAGACTGTGAGCCCATGTGGGACAACCTGATTACCTTGAGTCTACCCCAGTGCTTAGACAGTGCTTGCACATAGTAAGCACTTAACAAATACCATCATTACTATTATTATTATTATTATTGTTAACTCCAGTCCCATGGATCCAGTGCTCCCAGCTCCAGTCCCATTGAGCCAGTGCTCCCAACTCTAGTCCTATGTCCCGAGGGCCAGCAACTCCAAGTCCGGTGTCCCCGGCAGAGCCATAAGAAGCAGTAGTGCTGGCCCCGGCGAGCTGGCCCATCCTGCTCTTTGCCGGTTATCATTATTATTATTATTGTTATTATTTTGGTATTTGTTAAACATTTACCATATGCCAAGCTCTGTTCTAAGCACTGGGATAAATGCAAGGTAATCAGGTCATCCCACATGGGGCTCACAGTCTTAATCCCCATTTTCCAGATGAAGTAACTGAAGCAAAGAGAAGTTAAATAGCTTGCTAAGGTCACACAGCGGACAAATGGAGGAGCCGGAATTAGAACCCAGGTCCTCTAGCTCCCAAGCCTGTGCTCATTCCACTGAGCCACGCTTCTTCTAGGTTTGCCAGGCCCAGGACCACCAGCTGGAAGCCATGGACCCAGACCCCATTTTCTCAAAGGAGGCCCTAGCACAGGAAGAAGGAGGAAAGCTTCCCATCTCCACCTCCATGCACACCTCTCTTCTTTGCCCCTTTCTCTCCCTCTCCTTTTTTCCTTCTCCCGTTTCCCATTCTCCCATTTTCTTCTCTGCCTTCTCATCATTCACCTCCCTAGACTCTGAGCTCCATGGGGGACAGGGACTATGTCCACCCCAATTAGCTTGTATCCACCCCAGCACTTAGTACAGTGTCTGGCACATGTAAGGGCTTAACAGATACCATGATTATTATTATTATTATTCCTTCTCAGGTTCTGCCCCATTTTGACTCATTCTGGCTCTGTCTGCTCCCATCTGTCAGTCATTCAGTCAGACAATGGTATTTACTGAGCACTTACTGTTTCCAGAGCACTGTACTATGTGCTTGGGAGAGTACAGTCTAACAATATTATAGAGACATTCCCCGCCCTGCTGTCAGTGTCTAGGGTCCACCTTATTTAGCCTGGAATTAGAAGAGATGAGCCAGGCCTTCCTAGTCTCTGTTCCCAAACCAGTATACTTTTGCAGAGAAGTAGAGACTCATTCTCTCCCGTGGCCTAGTGGTTAAAGCCCGGACCTGGGAGTCCTAAGGACCTGGGTTCTAATCCCGGCTCTTCTACTTGTCTGCTGTGTGACCTTGGGCAAGTCCCCTCACTTCTCTGGGCCTCAGTTCCCTCATCTGGAAAATGGAGATTAACACCATGAGCCCCACGTGGCACAGGGACTGTGATCAAGCCACTTAACTTGTATCGACCCCATCACTTAGTTCATAGTAAGCATTTAACAAATACCACAATTATTATTACTATTATTATTATTCTCTAGACTATAAGCTAGAATGGACATACATTTATTCAGTCATATTTATTGAGAGCTTACGGTGTGCAGAATTTATTGAGAGCTTACGGTGTGCAGAGCACTGTACTAAGCGCTTGGGAAAGTACAATACAACAATAAACAGACAGGTTCCCTGCCCACAGTGAACTTGCAATCCATTCATTCATTCAATAGTATTCATTGAGCCCTTACTATGTGCACAGCACTGTACTAAGCGCTTGGAATGTACAATTCGGCAACAGATAGAGACAATCCCTGCCTAATGACGGGTTTACAGTCTAAACTGGGGATGGGGAGATAGACATCAATACAAATAAATGAAATGACAGCTATGTACATAAGAGCAGTGGGGCTGGGGGGGGTGCGGGAGAGCAAAGGGAGCAAATCAGGGTGAGAAAGAAGGGAGTGGGAGATAAGATAAAGGGGGGCTTAGTCTGGGAAGGCCTCTTGGAGGAGATGTGCCTTCAGTAAGGCTTTAAGCGGCGGGAGGGAGAGTAATTGTCTGTCAGATTTGAGGAGGGAGGGGTTAGTGGCTGCCAATTTTGTTGTACTCTCCCAAAAGCTTAATACAGTGCTCTGCACATAGTAAGGGCTCAATAAATACAGTGATTGATTGACTGATTCTCTCTCTGCTCTACTCAGGCCCTGGGTCACCAGCACCAAAGCCGCCCTGCAATTTCTAATGGTGGCCAAGCTAGCGACCGCAGTGAGCACGTGTAGGACGGTAGCTCCACACTGCCTTTCGACGGTGTCCCCTTCCCCTCCATCCTCCGATGGAGAGCTCTGGGCATCTTCCAGCCGGGCAGCAGCCTGGGGTACGGGCAGAGGGAGACCTTGACCCTGTGACCTCTGTGCCCCTTCTGGCCATGCAGACACTGGCCCTGTGGCCCAATATAAGGAGCCTGGATCCAGAAGTCCTATTAAAAATTTGGGTCCTACTTGGCCTGGGAGCCTCATGTGGGACAGGGACCATGGCCAACCTGATTAACTTGGACCTACCCCAGTGCTTAGTAAGGTGCTTGGCACGTATTAAGCGCTTAACGAGTACTGTAATAATAAGAATGATAGTAATGATAATAATAAAAAGTCAGAAAACCTGGCTTCTAATCCCCACTGTGCCGCTCACCCGCCGTGTGAACTTGGGTAAGTCACTTGGCTTCTGCTGCCTCAGTGTCCTCATCTGCAAAATGGGGATTATAGACCTGTTCTCCCTCCCAGTAGACTGAGCCCCATATGGGACAGAGTGTCTGGTCTTGTGTCTACCTCAGTGCTGAGTACAGTGCTTGGCATATAGAAACTGCTTAAATACCATTAGTATTAGTAGTAGTAGTATCATTATTATTATTGTTATTAAATCGTTCAGTCTATGTTTCCCTACTCCTCAAGAACCCCCGGCAGTTGCCCATCCACCTCCACATCAAACAGACACCCCTCGCCATCGGCTTTAAAGCAGTCACTCACCTTGCCCCTCCAATCTTACCTCCTTGATTTCTACTACATCCCAGCACTCTCACTTCACTCCCAAAACCAACCTACTCTCTGTGCCTCGATCTCATCTGTCTCGCCCCCGATCCCTCATCCATAGCCTGCCTCTGGCCTCTTCATAGCCAACGGACCAGCACTCTCTCCACCCTCAAAATCTTAAAATCCCATCTCCTCCCAGAGGTCTTCCCCGACTAAGCCCTCATTCTCTCTCCTCCCTCTCTCTTTGGCATCTTCCTTGTGCTTGGATTTGCACCCTTTATTCACCCCACTTTCAGCCCCACAGCACTCACGTCCATATCTGTAACATTTATTTGTATTAACGTCTGTCTCCCCCTCTAGACTGTAGGCTCCTTGTGGACAGGGAACATGCCTAAGAATGATAATAATGATCATGGTACTTGTTAAACGCTTACTATGTGCCAAGCACTGTTGTAAGCTCTGGGGTAGAATATAAATTAATCAGGTTGGACAGTCCCTGACCCCCATGGGTCTCACATTCTTAATCCTCATTTTCCAGATAAGGTAACTGAGGCCCAGAGAAGTGAAGTGACTTGCCCGAGGTCACGCAGCAGACACGTGGCAGAGCCGTGATTAGAACCCAGGTCCTTCTGGCCCCCAGGCCCGGGCTCTATCCGGTAAGCCACGCCGCTTCCTCTGTTCCGGTGAACTCTCCCAAGTGCTTAGGATGGTGCTCTGCACACAGTCAGCGCTCAATAAATAGGATCGATGAATTGATTATTATTAGAAGGGAGAGAAATTGCAAGAAGACAGGTAAGGGGAAAGTTGAGGTGCGCCTCCACGTTGGGGGAAAGGTTTGGAGAGTGATGGGAGGAGGTGATGGGGTGAATAATAATAATGTTGGTATTTGTTAAGCGCTTACTATGTGCTGAGCACTGTTCAAAGCACTGGGGGAGATACAGGGTAATCAGGTTGTCCCACTTTGGGCTCACAGTCTTCATCCCCATTTTACAGATGAGGTAACTGAGGCACGGAGAAGTCAAGTGACCCACTCAGTAGGTTTTGAAGGGAAGCCCCATCCTGTTTGTAGGTTCATTCATTCATTCAATCGTATTTATTGAGCGCTTACTGTGTGCAGAGCACTGTACTAAGTGCTTGGAAAGTACAATTTAGCAAAATATAGACACGATCCCTACTCAACAACGGGTTTAGCCTCACGCGGGCCAGGGACCATGTCCATCCCGATTTGTTTGTATCCACCCCAGCGCTTAGTACAGTGCCCGGCACACTGTAAGCGCTTAAGAAGCAGAGAAGCAGTGTGGCTTAGTGGAAAAGAGCATGGTCGTGGGAGTCAGAGGTTGTGGGTTCTAATCCCAACTCTGCCACTTGTTAGCTGTGTGACTTTAGGAAAGTCATTTCACTTCTCTGGGCCCCAGTTCCCTCATCTGGAAAATGGGGATTAAGACTATGAGCCCCACATGGGACAACGTGCTGATCTTGTATCTCTCCCACTGCTTAGACAGTGCTTGGCACAAAGTAAGCGCTTAACAAATACCATCATTATTATTATTATTAACGAATACCACAATTATTATTATTATTATTACAATAAAGCAATGCAACAGACACCTGGGATCCTGTGCCCCGCAACCCTGCCCCACCCCAGGCTGGCAAAGTGCACTGACCTTGGCAGGCCGGGCAGCAGGAGCCGGGCCCCGGGAGCGGAGAGGAGCAGCCAGGCTCGGGACACGTCATCAAGGCACAGTAGATCTGACCTTCCTGGGGACAGAGAAACAGGAAGTCTTAGTCTGCGAGAAGCAGCGTGGCCTAGTGGATGGAGCACGAGCCTGGGAGTCAGAAGGACTTGTGTTCTAATCCTGACTCCGCCACTGGTCCGCTGTGTGATCTTGGGCAAGACACTTGGCCTCTCTGGGCCTCAGTGAGAAGCAGCGTGGTTCAGTGGAAAGAGTCTGGGCTTGGGAGTTAGAGGTCTTGGGTTTGAATCCCGGATCTGCCACTTGTCAACTGTGTGATTGTGGGCAAGTCACTTCACTTCTCTGGGCCTCAGTTCCCTCATCTGTAAAATGGGGATTAAGACTGTGAGCCTCACGTGGGACAACCCGATTACCCTGTATCTACCCCAGCGCTTAGAACAGTGCTCTGCACATAGTAAGCGCTTAACAAATACCAACATTATTATCTGTAAAATGGGGATAAGACCGTGAGTTCCCTGTGGGACAGGGACTGTGTCCAATCTGAGTAGCTTGGATCTACCCCAGCCCTTAGGACGGTGCCTGGCACTGTCTAGACTCTAGACTGTAAACTACTTGTGGGTAGGAATGTGTCTGTTTGTTAGTATAGTGTACTCTCCCAAGTGCTTAGTACAGTGCTTTGCATACAGTCTGCACTCAATAAATGCAATTGAATGAATGAATGAATGGCACTTAGTAAGTGCTTAACAAATACCATTAAAAAAAAAAGAAGTGTCAGTAATCCAGCCAGGCAATCAATTTAGTCATTCAGTCATATTTACTGAGCACTTACTGTGTGCAGAGCACTGAACTAAGCACTCGGGACAGTAGAATATAACAATAAACAGACATATTCCCTACCCACAAGGAGCTTACAGTCTGGAGGTGAAGACAGAACCCATGACATGCTGATTCCCAGGCCTGTGCTCTATCCATTAGGCCATGCTGCTTACATCGTACTCTCCCAAGCGTTTAGTACAATGCTTTGCACACATTAAGCATTTTATAAATGTGATGACTGACTGATGGACCATGTGGAAAAGCGGAGGACTTTATTATCCCAACCCGGAAAATAGCAGTCGCAAGGGGGTTTGCTCTCTGGAAGCAGAGACTTAAGGTAAGTGAGGAGACCAAGAGGGAGATTCCAAAGCTGCAAAAGAGATGACTTAATAATTACAATAATTATGATATTTGTTAAGTGCTTACTATATGCCAAGCACTGTTCTAAGTGCTGACATGAGCCGGGGAGTCAGGACACCTGAATTCTAGCCCAGCTGTCCCTCTAATGGATTGTGTAAACCACCCATTTTCTCTCTCGCTGAGCCTTTTTCAGTCAGTCAGCCACTCAGTTGTATTTATTGAGTCCCTACTGTGAGCAGAGCATTTGCCCGAGAAGCTGCGTGGCTTAGTGGGTAGAGCCCGGGCCTGGAGTCAGAAGGACCTGGCTTCTAATCCCAGCTCTGCCTCATGTCTGCTGTGTGAACTTGGGTAAGTCACTTCACTTCTAGGAAGCTCATCTGGAAAATGGGGATTAAGAGCCCCATGTGGGACAGGGACTGTGTCCAACCCACTAACCTTGTAGCTATCCCTTTGTTTAGAACAGTGTTTTTCACAGAATACCATAATTATTACTGGAAGAGTACAGTAGAGCAGACACATTCCCTGCTCACAAAGAGCTTTCAGTCTAGAGCTTACAGTTTCCTCATCTGTAAAGTGAAGGTAATAACAGCTCTCTCTCCCTGCCTTGCAGAGATGCTCTGAGGTTGAAAATGAAAGTACTGAAAGGACAGTTGCCCCTATTATGTATGTATTCATAATAATAAAATAATTGTGGTATTTGAGAAGCATTTACTATGTGCCAAACACTGTACTAAGGTCTAGGGCAGGTATAGGATAATCAGGTCTCGCATGAGGCTCACAGGCTAAGTAATCAATCACTCATATAATGATGATAATGATAATACTACTACTAATAAGAATAATAAAATGGCATTTTTAAGTGCTTATTATGTGCCAAGTGTTACCTTCACTGTACTAAACACTGGGGCAACTATGAGATAATCAGGTCAGATGCAGTTCCTGTCCCACGCAGGGTTCACAGGAAGGAGATTAGAAGCATGAGAAGCATTAGAATATGAGAAGCAGCACGGTGGAGGGACTAGAACCTGGGCCTGGGAGTCAGAAGGTTGTGGGTTCTAATCCCCGCTGCACCACTTGTCTGCTGTGTGACCTTGGGCAAGTCACTTCACTTCTCTGGGCCTCAGCTACCTCATCCGTAAAACAGGGATCGAGACTGTGAGCCCCACATGGACGGTGTCCATCTCGATTTCCTTGTCTCCACCCCAGTGCTTAGTAAAGTGCCTAGCACAGAGTAAGTGCTTAACAAATACCATAATCTTCATTATTATTTTTATTAAAGAAGCAGCATGGCCTAGTGGATAGAGCATGGGCCTGGAAATCAGAGGGACCTGGGTTCTAATCCCAGCTCTGTCGCTTATCTGCTATGCGACCTTGGGCAAGTCACTTTACTTCTCTGGGCCTCAGTTACCTCATCTGCAAAATGGGGGTGAAGACTGTGAACCCCATGTGGATAGGGACTGTGTCCTATCTAATTACTTTGTATCTACCTTAGCTTAATAAATACTTTTTAAAAAAACTTTAAAAATCCCCCTTTTATAGATGAGGAGACTGAGGCATGAGGAAGTTCAATGACTTGCCCAAGGTCACTCGGTATACAACAAGCAGAACCCAAGTCCTCTGCCTCCCAGGCCCGGGCTCTTCCAGTTGGCCGCTCCCATTGGAATGGCACCGTTTGAGGTCCCGGGACTGGTTGGTTGTTCCAGATGTACAGGTGATAATAATAATAATAATGATGGGATTTGTTAAATGCTTACTATGTGCCAAGCACTGTTCTAAGCACTTGGGTTGATACAAGGACATCAGGTAGTCCCATGTGGGGCTCACAGTCTTAATCCCCATTTTACAGATGAGCTCACTGAAGCACAGAGAAGCGAAACGGCTTGCCCAAGGTCACACCGCACACAAGCGGCGGAGCCGGGATTAGAACCCACATATTCCTTTAAACTGGAGCGTATTTCTTTCTCTTCTCCCTCAGCCTCCCGGTGCAGAACGATAATGATTCTATCTCCCTAGCGCTGCTGGTCTCGGGACCTTCCTGTCCAGGGAATTTTGCCGGAACATTCTCCTGATTCCCAGGGGGTGGACGCAGGCCGCTGACCTCCCTCCCTCCTGGGCCTTTGATGTGTACATCAGTACGTCTCCCTATCCATCATTTATTTTAACAACTGTTTCTCCCCTGCAGATTGTTAGCTTCTAGTGGACGGGGATTACCTTCTACCAAATCGATTATATTGTACTTTCCCCAGCACTTAGTACAGTACACACAGTACTGAGAAAGAGCATGGCCTAGTGGTCAGAGCACGGGCCTGGGAGTCAGAAGGCCCTGCGTTCTAATCCTTGCTCCCCCACTTGCCTGCTGTGTGACTTTGGGCAAGTCACTTCACCGCTCTGGGCCTCAGTTACCTCATCTGTTAAATGGGGATTTAGACTATGAGCCCCATGTGAAAATAAATAAATGACAGAAATGGACATAAGTGCTGTGGGGCTGGAAAGGGGGAAAAATAAAGGGAGCAAGTCAGGGTGACTCAGAAGGGAATGGGAGAAGAGGAAAAGGAGGGCTTAGTCTAGGAAGGCCTCTGGGAGGAGATGTGCCTTCGATAAGGCTTTGAAAGGTGGGAGAGTAATTGCCAGATTTGAGGGAGGAGGGCGTTCCAGGCCAGGGACAGGAGGTGGGTAAGGGGTTGGTGGCAAGACAGGCGAGATTGGGGCACAGTGAGAAGGTTAGCGCTAGAAGAGCAAAGTGTGTGGGTTGGGTTGTAGAAGGAGAGAAATGAGGTGAAGTAGGAGGGAGCAATCTGATGGAGAGTTTTAAAACCCATGGTGAGGAGTTTTTGTTTGATGCAGAGGTGGATGGGCAACCACTGGAGTTTCTTGAGGAGCAGGCTGACGTGTTCTGAACGTTTCTGTAGAAAAATGATCCAGGCAGCAGAGTGAAGTATGGACTGGAGTAAGGGAGAGACAAAAAGCTGGGAGATCAGCAAGGTGGTTTATGAGGTAATCCAGGCGGGATAGGATGAGTGATTGTATTCATGTGGTAGCAATTTGGGTGGAAAGGAAAGGGTGGATATTAGCCATGCTGTAAAAGTGGGATCGACAGGATTTAGCGATGGATTGAATATGTGGGTTGAATGAGAGAGAGGAGTCAAGGATGATGCCGAGGTTACGGGCTTGAGAAACGGGAAGGATGATACAGTGAAGGGAAAATCAGGGGGAGGACAGAATTTGTGTGGGAAGATAAGGAGTGCTATTTTGGACATATTAAGCTTGAAGTGATGGGAGAACATCCAAGTAGAGATGTCTTGAAGGCAAGAGGAAATTCGAGACAGTAGAGAGGGAGAGAGATCGGGGCTGGAGGTGGAGATTTGTGTATCATCTGCATAGAGGTGGGAATTGAAGCCTCAGAAGCGAATAAATTCCCAATCCCAAAATGGTGTGGCCCACGAAGAGGCTGGGGAGGAAACTCTTAGTCACTCAGTCGATTGTATTCACTCAGTCGATCGTATTTATCGAGTGCTTACTGCATGCAGAGAACTAAGTGCTTGGGAGAGCACACTGGAACGATAAACAGATTCTCTGCCCACAAGGAGCTTTGACGGGGAGCAGCATGGCTCAGTGGAAAGAGCCTGGGCTTCGGAGTCAGGGGTCATGGGTTTGACTCCCGGCTCTGCCACTTGTCAGCTGGGTGGCTGTGGGCAAGTCACTTCACTTCTCTGTGCCTCAGTTACCTCATCTGTAAAATGGGGATTAACTGTGAGCCTCCACGTGGGACGACCTGATTACCCTGTATCTACCCCAGCGCTTAGAACAGTGCTCTGCACATAGTAAGCGCTTAACAAATACCAACATTATTATTATTATTAGAGATAACTGAATTACTTACCGTGCAAGAGCACTGGACGCACTGATTGGACTGGCGGGACGGAAAGGCCTCGGGCTCGGAGAAGGTGGCCCCGGGCTGGTAGGTGGTCCCGTTGTACTGGCAGAGTTTCAGCGGTGCCCGCAGCCCGGAAGGCAGGGGAGGGTCTGCAAGGCCAAGAAGAAGATGGGGGTAGGGCAGAGCAGGGCGGGGGGGAGAGAGGGGAGAAAAGAAATGCATTTGAGGCCTTGTTGTTCCCTGCCTGGCCGTGCCCGACCCACAGACAGAAAGCAGGCCCCGGCGGCAGGACAGCGCTTGGGACAGGGCCTTTCCTGGAAACGAGGAGCAGAATTCCTCCCCCATTTCCATCCCATCTCCCTCCCCACCGGAGCCCGCCTGGCCCGGACCTTCTTTGGCTCAGAGCCCCTGAACCTTTCTCCATCTCCCTGCAGATTCCGACGGGGTCGTTCGTTCAATCGTATTTATTGAGCGCCTACTGAGGGAACTGTACTAAGCGTGTTTTCCCTGTCCACAACGAGCTTAAATAATGCAGGGAGTGAGTGGGTTTGGCGTAGGAGAGAAAGGGAGATCTAGGGGGTCGGGAACAGCGGTGTGAGCTGGGAGGAAGGAAGAAGATACTATAAACAGACACATTCCCCGCCCACAATGAGTTTACAGTCTAGAAGGGGAGACAGATGTTAATATAAATAAATCAATGACAGGTATAATAATGATGGTATTTGTTAAACACTTACTATGTGCTGAGCTCTATTCTAATCGCTTGCTGTGGGGCTGGGACCGGGGTGAATAAAGGTCCAAACCAAAGGCTCCTGGGTCACTCCAGGCCTTCGTCTTAGCCCTTGGCAAACCCACCCTCCTCACCGTCCCTCATCCACTCCCTAAAGATCAGTTGGTTTGTTTTATGGTATCTTTTAAATGCTTACTATGTATCAGGCACTGTATTAAGCACAGGGGAAGATTAAAACTAATCAGGTTAAACAATATCCATGTCCCATAAGGGGCTCACAGTCTTAATCTTCATTTTACAGATGAGGGAACAGAGGCACAGAGAAATTAAGTGACTTGCCCAAGTCACAGCAGACAAGTGGTGGAGCCCAGATTAGAATCCAGATCCTTCTGATTCCCAGGCCCATACTCTACCAACTAGACCATGCTGCTTCTCCCAGGGTGAGTGGGAAATTATTCCAGATCCACGGGGAAGCTGTTGAGCCAGAAGCAGCGTGGCGTAGTGGAAAGAGCCCGGGCTTGGGAGTCAGCTTAATCCCAGCTCTGCCATTTATCAGCTCTGTGACTTCGGACAAGTCACTTAACTTCTCTGTGCCTCAGTTCCCTCATCTGTAAAATGGGGATTAAGACTGTGAGCCCCACCTGGGACAACCTGATTACCTGTAACCACCCCAGTGCTTAGAACAGTGCTTGGCCCATAGTAAGTGCTTAACAAATACCATTATAATTATTATTATCACTGATGTCATTTCTTTTCCTTCAGGTATCCCTCCTGCTAGGTTGTAAGTTCTTTGAGGGCAGGGAGCATGTCTACTCAATAATAATGATGATAATAACAAGAATGATAATAGTATTTAAGCATTTATTACATACCAGGCACTGTACTGAGCACTGGGAGAGATAGAAGATAATAATAATGTTGGTATTTGTTAAGCGCTTACTATGTGCAGATCACTGTTCTAAGCGCTGGGGTAGACACAGGGGAATCGGGTCGTCCCACGTGGGGCTCACAGTCTTAATCCCCATTTTACAGATGAGGTAACTGAGGCACAGAGAAGTTAAGTGACTTGCCCACAGTCACACAGCTGATAAGTGGCAGAGCCGGGGTTCAAACCCATGACCTCTGACTCCAAAGCCCGTGCTCTCTCCACTGAGCCACGCTGCTTCTCTATAATCAGATAATCAGGTCCTGCATGGGGCTCACAGTGTAAATAGGAAGGAGAGGTATTGAATCCCCATTTTACTGATGAGGGTACTGAGGCACAGAGGAGAAGTTAAGCGAGGTGGTGCCCAAGTGGTGCCCAAGGCAGGCTCCACGTGGTAGAGCCAGGATTAGAACCCATGTCCTCTGACTCCCAGGCCCGTGCTCTTTCCAGTAGACCTTGCTGCTTCTCTACGGTACCCTCTGTTCCAGTGGCATTTAGTCCAATGCTCTGCGCACAGTAAACCCTCAATAAATATCACTGCTGACAGTCGGGGAGCAGCCTGCTCAGAAGGGACACCGTAGTGAATGAGTCTGTAATTCAGTCGATCGTATTTACTGAGTGTTTACTGTGAGCAAAGCACGTACTAAGCATTTGAGAGAGTACAATATAACAATGACCAGGAACATTCCCTGTCCACAACGAGCTTAAATAATGCAGGGAGTGAGTGGGTTTGGCGTAGGAGAGACAGGGAGATCTATGGGGTCGGGGACAGCGGTGCGAGCTGGGAGGAAGGAAGAAGATGCCGTTGGTCTGGCAGGTGGATCACAAACCCGACTAGTAGAGAGGAGAAAAGGAGAAGGGACAAGATCCAGGAGGTGGAATGCAGTTAATAATAATAATAATTATATTTATTAAGTGCTTACTATGTGCCAGGCACTGTACTAAGCCCTGAGGTGGATACAAGTAAATCAGGTTGGGCACAGTCCCCATCCCAGGTAGGGCTCACAGTCTCAATCCCCATTTTACAGATGAGAGAACTGAGGTCCAGAGAATAATAATAATAACGTTGGTATTTGTTAAGCACTTACTATGCGCAGAGCACTGTTCTAAGCGCTGGAGTAGTTACAGGGTAATCAGGTTGTCCCACATGAGGCTCACAGTTAATCCCCATTTTACAGATGAGGGAACTGAGGCACAGAGAAGTGAAGTGACCTGCCCACGGTCACACAGCAGACAAGTGGCTGAGCCGGGATTAGAACCCACGACCTCCTGACTCCCCAGCCTGCACTCTATCCACTATGCCAACAAGATGGTACTTCAAAATGGAGGGCTGTTTGAAGGCAGAGATGAAGGAGCCAGAGGAGAAGATGATCATAAGTACTTTTCTTGAGGGCGGCTGTCGTTTCTATTCATTCATTCCTTCAGTAGTATTTATTGAGCGCTTAATATGTGCAGAGCACTGTACTAAGCGCTTGGAATGTACAAATCGGTAACAGATAGAGACAGTCCCTGCCCTTTGACGGGCTTACAGTCTAATCGGGGGAGACGGACAGACAAGAACGATGGCAATAAATAGAATCGAGGGGAAGAACATCTCATTAAAACAATAGCAAATAGAATCAGGGCGATGTACATCTCATTAACAAAATAAATGGGGTAATGAAGACATATACAGTTGAGCCGACAAGTACAGTGCTGAGGGGATGGGAAGGGAGGGGGAGGAGCAGAGGGAAAGGGGGGAGAAGAGGGTTTAGCTGTGGAGAGATGGGGGGGTAGAGGGAGCAGAGGGAAAAGGGGAGCTCAGTCTGGGAAGGCCTCTAGGAGGAGGTGAGCTCTAAGTAGGGTTTCGAAGAGGGGAAGAGAATCGGTTTGGCAGAGGTGAGGAGGGAGGGCATTCCGGGATCGCGGGAGGACGTGGCCCGGGGGTCGACGGCGGGATGGGCGAGAACGGGAGACGATGAGGAGGTGGGCGGCAGAGGAGCGGAGCGTGCGGGGTGGGCGGTGGAAAGAGAGAAGGGAGGAGAGGTAGGAGGGGGCCAGGGGATGGAGACCCTTGAAGCCTAGAGTGAGAAGTTTTTGTTTTGCATGGAAGTCGATAGGCAACCACTGGGGGGTTTTAAGAAGGGGAGTGACAGGCCCAGAGCGTTTCTGCAGGAAGATGAGCCAGGCAGCAGAGTGAAGAATAGACTGGAGTGGGGAGAGACAGGAGGAAGGGAGATGAGAGAGCAGGCTGACACAGTAATCTAGCCGGGATATAACGAGAGCCCGTAGCAGTAAGGTAGCCGTTTGGGTGGAGAGGAAAGGGCGGATCTTGGCGATATTATAAAGGTGAGACCGGCAGGTTTTGATAATGGAGTTTCTACCAACTCTGTGGTTCTCTCCCAACCTCTTAGTGCAGTGCTCTGCACAGGGTCAGCACTCACTGATTTACCTTTTATTGAATGACTGAAGATGGAGAGGAGAGAGGGGTGTGAGTGTGGGAATTAGGATTTTCAGGAGATGGCATCTGAGGTGCAGGGGAAGGGGTTGGTCCGGTGGAGTTCAGGGAAAACCTCCTGATTGGAAGGAGGGAACATAATCCCTCTTCTAGCCCCTCACATTGTCCTGAGAGGGAGAAGGGGACGGCATAGTGGCTAGAACACGGGCCTAGGAGTCAGAAAGTCATGGGCTCTCATCCTGGCTCCGCCTCTTGTCTGCTATGTGGCACTGGACAAATCACTTCACTCCTCTGGGCCTCAGTTACCTCATCTGGAAAATGGGGATTGAGACTGTGAACCCCACGTGGGACAAGGGACTCTGACCTGATTTGCTTGTATCCACCCCAGCGCTTAGTATAGTGCCTGGCACAAAGTAAGCATTTAACAAGTACCATAATTCCTCCCTTCAAGACAGTGAGCCCGTTGTTGGGTATGGATTGTTTCTATTTGTTGCTGAATTGTACTTTCATTCATTCATTCAATCATACTTATTGAGCACTTCCTGTGTGCAGAGCACCTTACTAAGCACTTGGGATGTGCAGTTCGGCAACAAATAGAGACAATCCCTGCCTAACAACAAGCGCACCGTCTAAACCGGGGAGACAATAATGATGGCATTTGTTAAGTGCTCACTATGTGCCAAGCACTGTTCTAAGCACTGGGAGGGATACAAGGTGATCAGGTTGTCCCACATGAGGCTTACAGTCTTAATCCCCATTTTACAGATGAGGGAACTGAGGCCCAGAGAAGTGAAGAGACTTGCCTAAAGTCACACTGCTGACAAGGGGAGGAGCCGAGAATAGAACCCACGATCTCTGACTCCCAAGCCCGGGCTCTTTCTATGGAGCCACGCTGCTTCCCTATAAGCGCTTAGTACAGTGCTCTGCACACAGTAAGCGCTTGGTAAATGTGAATGAATGAATGAATGAATGAATCCCCTGCTTTAGCCCCTCATACTGTCCTGTTATGGAGGAAGGGACACCGTCCCTTCTCTAGCCCCTCACATTGTCCTGAGGGGGAGGAGGGGACAAAGTTTCTGCTCTAGCTCCTCACACTGTCCTGAGAAGACGGAGGGGATGCCATCCCTGCTCTAACCACTGCTCTAACCCCTGCTCTAGCCCCTTATACTTTCCTGAGGGGGAGGAGGGGATACGGTCTCTGCCCTGGCCCCTCACACTGTCCCTGGAAGTGTGGAGGTCCCGCTGAGCAGTGATAGTGTCCCATCACTGCCGTAGTGACTAGAGCACGTGCCTGGGAGTCAGAAGGTCATGGGTTCTGATCCTGGCTCTGCCACTTGTTTGCTGCAAGATCTTGGGCAAGTCACTTCACTTCTCTGTCCTCAGTCACTTCATCTATAAAATGAGGATTGACACCGTGAGCTCCATCTGGGACAGGGATTGTGTCCAACTCGATTTGCTTACATCTGCCCCAGCACTTAGTACAGTGCCTGGCGCATAGACTGTAAGCCCATCATAAGGCAGGAACTGTCTCTATCTGTTACTGATTTGTTCATTCCAAGCGCTTAGTACAGTGCTCTGCACATAGTAAGCACTCAATAAATACTATTGAATGAATAAGCACATAGTAAGTGCACAAAGTAAGCACAACAAAAGCCATAATTGTTATTATTATTTTTATTATCTGTCGCATGACTTTCTACAGCATCCCTATCGGCCACATCACTATCTCGTCTCTCTTGCTGCCACCTCTCCCCCACATCCTGCCTCTGGCCTCGATTGTCCTCCCTCTTCATATACAACAGACAATTACTTTCCTAATAATAATAATAATAATAATTGTGGTATTTACTATGTGCCAGGTACTGTACTAAACACTGGGGTGAATACAAGCAGGTTGGACACAGTCCCTGAGTTAATTGATCAGTCATTTAATCGTATTTATTGACACTCACTGTGTGCAGAGCACTGTACTAAGAGCGTGGGAGAGTACAAAACAACAGAGTTGGCAGAAACATTCCTTGCCTACAATGAGCTCATAGTCTAGAGGGGGAGACAGACATTAATAAAAGTAAATAAGTGACAGATATGTACATAAGTGCTGTGGGGCTGAGGGAGGGATGAATAAATGGAGAAAATCCAAATGTGTGGGTGATGCAGAAGGGAGGGGGAGAAGAGGAAAGGAGGGCTTAGTCAGGGAAGGCTTCTTGGAGGAGATGGGCCTTCAATAAGACAATTGACTGATGGCCGCATAATAATAATTTGGGTATTTGTTAAGCACTTACAATGTGCAGAGAACTGTTCTAAGTGCTGGGGGAGATACAGGGGAATCAGGTTGTCCCACATGAGGCTCACAGTTAATCCCCATTTTACAGATGAGGAGCTGAGGCGCAGAGAAGTGAAGTGACTTGCCCACAGTCACACAGCTGCCAAGTGGCAGAGCCTGGATTCGAACCCATGACCTCGGGCATCTCTAACTGTAGCATTCATTCATCCATTCAATCGTGTGTATTGAGCACTAACTTTGTGCAGAGCACTATATTAAACGCTTGGAAAGTACCATTCGGGAAGCAGCATCGCCAGCTGCAGCATTCCTGGCTGCTGCATCACTGTTCAGTTCAATCGTATTTATCGAGGGCTGTGTGGAGAGCCCTGTACTAAGCGCTTGGGAGAGTACGATCCAACAATAAAGAGACACGCTCTCTCCTGCATCCCCAGCTGCAGCATCCCTAGCAGCTGCATCACTATCGGCTGCATTCCTAACTGCGGTTTCCCTAGCTGCAGATTACCCGAGGCGCAGCACCCCCGTCTGCAGGTTTCAGAGATGTTTCTTTGGGTCAGGAGACGAGGCGGCCTGGGGATTGAGCAGGAGGGTGGTGGTAACTAATCTGGGTCCATCAGAGGCGGCCGGCTCAACTCAGGGTTCCCCAGGTCCCAAGGAACTCTCCCCTGTGACCCCTCAGAAAGTCCACTCTAGTTTCAGAGAGATGTGTCACTTTTTAATAGGCCTAGGAAAGGGGAGTTGAGTCATTTGTTTGTTTTAATTGTTTTATGGTATTTGTGAAATGCTTACTATGTGTCAAGGACAGTTTTAAGCGCTGGGGTAGATACAAATTCATCAGGTTGGACACAGTCCCTGCCCCACATGGGCCTCACAGTCGAAGTAGGAGGGAGAAGGATTTAATCCCCATTTTATTGTTGAGGAAACTGAGGCTCGGAGAAGTTAAGGGACTTGCCCGAGGTCACTCAGCAAGCAATCGGCAGAACTCAGGTCCTCCGACTCCCAGGCCTGTGCTCTTTCCCCTAGGCTCCACCCCCTCCTCCAGCCCCAGTCCCACCAGCCCCCTCAAGAGCCCCACCTTCGAACTCCCTTCCGTGAGATTATCAATTAATCACTCTGCTTCTCTGGAGGCAGACTCCTCCAGAACGGTGTCCAGGTGGTCCCCACCCACCCCTGCCTCTCACAACCTGTCCCCAATCCCGGCTCTGTCAGCTCTTGTAGCCCTGAGAAGAGTGAAGGCGCCATTTACCACCATGCTTTCCCCTTTGATCTTTTCTCAACCTAAGGCCTCCAGACCATCTGTCAATCCCCGATGCTATTTATCGAGTGCTTACTTTGTGTGGCTTAGTTTGGGAGACAGAAGATGTGGGTTCTAATCCCCCGGCTCCACCACTTCGGGCAAGTCATTTAACTTCTCTGTGCCTCAGTGACCTCATCTGGAAAATGGGCATTATGACTGTGAGCCCCACGTGGGACAACCTGATAACCTCGTAAATACCCCAGCGCTGAGAACAGTGCTTGGCACATAGTAAGAGCTTAACAAATACCATCATCACCATTATTATTACTATTATTACTCAGGGCTACGGAGACCACAATAAGAAAAAGTTGGCAGACACATTCCCTGCCCGCAACGAGCTTGCAGTGAAACGGGAACAGTAGCCACATTCCCGCCGCCTTCTCCAGCCCCAGTCCCACCAGCCCCCCTCAAGAGCCCCACCTCCAAACTCCCTTCCATGAGATGATCAATCAGTCAAGCCAACGGTGGTATTTCTTGAGCACTTACTGTGTGCAGAGCACTGTATTGAATGCTTGGAAAAATACAATCCGGTTGGCAGACACGATCCCTGCCCACCAAGGAGCTGACTGTTTATGAGGCGAAGCGGACATTAAAATCAGTTCCAGGTAGGGGAAATAGTAGAGTGTGAGACTGTGGACATTATTGCTGTGGGACTGAGGATGGGGTGGGTATCATAACGCTTAAAGGACACACAGCCAAGTGCATAGTCGACACAGGGAGGAAGGCGGATAGGGGAAATAATAGTGGTGATGGTATTTGTTAAGCGCTTACTTTGTGCCAAGCACTGTTCTAAGCTCTGGGAATTAGGTCAGGTTAGGCCTCTTGGATGTGATGTCCTCCCCCAACTTTCCCACCTCTCTAGACATCAGCGCTATCCTCCTTATCTCACAGCCCATAACCTTGGCATTGTCCTCGACTCATCTTTCTCATTCAACCCGCGTATTCAATCTGTCACCAAATCCTGTCCGTTCAACCTTCAGGACATCACTAAAATCTGCCCTTCCTCTCCATTCATTCATTCATTCAATAGTATTTATTGAGCGCTTACTATGTGCAGAGCACTGTACTAAGCGCTTGGAATGGACAAATCGGTAAGAGATGGAGACAGTCCCTGCCCTTTGACGGGCTTACGGTCTAATCGGGAGAGACGGACGGACAAGAACAATAGCAATAAATAGAATCGAGGGGATGAACATCTCCTGTTACTGTGCAGATCTAAAGCACTTATCCTATCCTGTCTTGATTAGGGCACCAGCCTCCTTGCTGACCTCCCCGCCTCCTGTCTCTCCCCACTCCAGTCCACACTTCAGTCTGCTGCCCGGATCATTTTTCTAAAAAACCATTCAATTAAAGCATTCCCCCTTCTCATTAACTTCCAGTGGTTACCCATCCACTTCCACATCAAACAGAAACTCGGTAATATTGGCTTTAAATTACTCAATCAGTTTATCTCGCTACTCTTTTACTACAATCCAACCCATATACTTACTCCTCCGATCCCAATCTACTCACGGTACCTTGATCTCTCACCTGTCTCGCCATCAACCCCTTTCCCACATCCTCCCTCTGACTGGAATTCCCTCCCCTTCCATATCTGACCTTCTCTGGATTCAAAACCTTATTAAGGTCACATCGCCTCCAAAAGGTCTTCTCCAATTGAGCCCCCTTTTCCCCCGACTCTCTCTGCCTTCTGCATCGCCACTGCATTTGGATCTGTACCCTTCAAGCACTCAATATTCCTTCATTCAATCGTATTTATTGAGCGCTTACTGTGTGCAGAACACTGGACTATTCACCCCGTCCTCAGCCCCTCGGCACTTATAGATCCATAATTTATTTACTTGAATATTCGCCTCCCCCTTTAACCTGTTAGCTCCTTGTGATCGGGGAATGTTGTCTACCAATTCTATTGTAATGTACTCTCCCAAATGCTTAGTACAGTGCTCTGCTCCGCTTAAGTGCTCAAGAAAAGCAGTGTGGTCTAGTGGACAGAGCACGGGCCTGGGAGTCAAATGGATCTGGGTTCTAATCCCGGCTCTGCCAATGGTCTGCCATGTCACCTTAGGCCAAGTCACTTGATTTCTCCGAACTTCAGTTACCTCATCTGTAAAATGGGGATTAAAATGGTGAGCCCCATCTGTCAGGACTGTGCCTGACATGATTAACTTGTATCTATCCCAGTGCTTAGTCCAGTGCCTGGCACATAGTAAGCGCTTAACAGAGATCATAAAAAAATACAATTGATTGACTGATTGACTGATTTGATTTTAGGAGTCTTTTGAAGTTGAGGAGAGTGGTGATCTGTCATTTATGAAGGGGGAGGGAGTTCCAGGCGAGAGGGAGGGTGCGGAGAAGGGGTTGGTAGTGAGATAGATGAGATCAATGTACAAAGAGTAGGTTAGCTCCCTGATGCCACAGATTTGGACCTGGGGGGTTGGATGTGGGGAGAAGAGGGAAAGTATGGAACTGTGGCCCTAGCTCAGTGGAAAGAGCCCGGGCTTGGGAGTCAGAGGTCATGGGTTCGAATCCCGGCTCTGCCACTTGGCAGCTGTGTGACTGTGGGCAAGTCACTTGACTTCTCTGGGCCTCAGTTACCTCATCTGTAAAATGGGGATGGACTGTGAGCTGCACGTGGGACAACCTGATTACCCTGCATCTCTCCCAGCGCTTAGAACGGTGCTCTGCATATAGTAAGCGCTTAACAAATACCAACATTACTATAATTAACCTTGGGAACCCTACTTAGAGAAGCAGCGTGACTCAGTGGAAAGAGCCCGGGCTTGGGAGCCAGAGGTCATGGGTTCTAATCCTCATCTGATCCTTAGAACAGTGCTTTGCACATAGTAAGCACTTAACAAATACCATTATTATTATTACTTCAGCAGCCTCACCAAATTGGAAACCTCCAAGGACTGGGACCATTCATTTATTCAATCGTATTTATTGAGCACTTACTGTGTGCAGAGCACTGTTCTCCAGGGACCGAGATGAACGAGTGTCCTCGGGGAACAGAGACAAACAGCGTGGCTCAGTGGAAGGAGCCTGGGCTTCAGAGTCGGAGGTCATGGGTTCGACTCCCGGCTCTGCCACTTGTCAGCTGTGTGACTGTGGGCAAGTCATTTAACTTCTCTGTGCCTCAGTTACCTCAACTGTAAAATGGGGATTAACTGTGAGCCTCACGTGGGACAACCTGATTACCCTGTATCTCCCCCAGCGCTTAGAACGGTGCTCTGCACATAGTAAGCGCTTAACAAATACCAACATTATTAATGATAATAACAATAATAATAATAATGGTATTTGTAAAGTGCTTATTATGTGCCAGGTACTGTACTAAGCCCTGGGGTGGATACAAGCAAATCGGGTTGGATGCAGTCCCCGTCCTATGTGGGGCTCACGGTCTCAATTCACATTTTTCTGATGAGGTCACTGAGGCCCAGAGAAGAGAAGTGGCTTGCCCGAGGCCACACAGCAGGCAAGTGGCGGAGCCAGGATTAGAATCCATGAGCTCCTGCCTCACGGGTCCGGGCCGTAGCCACTGCTCTATGCTGCTCCTAACAAGCGTCCTCGGGAGATCGAGACAAACTGGAATCCTCCAGGGATCGAGATGAACAAGCGTCCTCCAGGAAACAGGACGATAAAGTGTCCTCCAGCGATTGGGATAAAACAAGCATCCTGCAGAGTCCGGATTGGGCCAAAGAAGCGTTCAGCAGGGACCGGGAAAAGCCACTTACCTGCACAGCGTGGGCAGCAGCGTTGGGGCTCCGTGACAGGGCTGGCACAGTGGATCGGCGGGCAGTGGATTTGGGAACAGCTGACGTGGGTGTTCTGGAGGAGCAAAGGACTCGGTTAGCTCCGCCTCAGGTCAGTCGGCTTCACGGCACGTTCTGCAGAACGTGCAGACTACGGCTCTCTCGGGTTGGGGTGGCCGGGGCCGGGGGAAGAACACAGGACTGGAAGTCAGGAAGCCTGGGGTTCCGACCCCAACTCTGCCACTTGCCAGCTATGTGACACTGGGTGAGTCACTTTCCTTCTCTGGGCCTCAGTTTCCTCATCAGTAAAATAGAGATTAGACCTCTAGTCTCTGTCCCCTTTAGACTAGGGACAGGGACTAAATCTGATCTGATTACCTTGCATCTAGCAGCGTGGCTCAGTGGAAAGAGCCCGGGCTTTGGAGTCAGAGGTCATGAGTTCGAATCCCAGCTCTGCCACTTGTCAGCTGTGTGACTGTGGGCGAGTCACTTCACTTCTCTGGACCTCAGTTACCTCATCTGGAAAATGGGGATGAAGACTGTGAGCCCCACGTGGGACAACCTGATTCCCCTGTGTCTACCCCAGCGCTCAGAACAGTGCTCTGCACATAGTAAGCGCTTAACAAATACCAACATTATTATTATTATTATTACTTAGTATATAATACAAAGTAGCAGCATGGCACAGTGGACAGAGCACAGGCCTGGGAGTCAGAAGGTCATGTTTTCTAACCCCGGCTCTGCCACTTGCCTGCTGTGCGACCTTGGACGAGTCACTTAACTTCTCTGGGCCTCAGTTACCTCATCTGGAAAATGGGAATTAAGAATGCGAGTCCCATGTGGGACAACCTGATTACCTTGTATCTACCCCAGTGTTTAGAACAGTGCTTGGCACATAGTAAACGCTTAACAGATACTACCATTATTAGTATTAAAGTGAGTGCTGAATGAATATTATTGTCATCATCATTATCGAAAATCCTACTGTGGCTCCCGAGCCTAAGCTTCCACTGTCCCCTCTTTCATGCCAACTGGAACTGCGCAATGGATGGGTGACATCTGACTGGTCTGAAATGCCCTCAAAATAAAGTCTCCTGGCAGAACCAGTAAGTAAGGACAGTAGGTTGAGGATTCAAAGCTGTGGACAGAGACCCCGGATAGGCAGTGGCAAGGGGGTGATAGGGATCAGAAAGGTCATCCCTGGCAAAAATAACAGGGAACCATTAAAAAAAAAAATGAGGGGCCACTCCACAATCCCAAAGGCTGTAGTCATCTGATAGAAAGTTGTGTTCTGCTCTATGGAAACCATCAATTATTACAGACACGGTTCAGCATGGCCTAGTAATAATAATAATGTTGGTATTTGTTAAGCACTTACTATGTGCAGAGCACTGTTCGAAGCGCAGGGGTAGATACAGGGTAATAATAATAACAATAATGTTGGTATTTGTTAAGAGCTTACTATGTGCCGAGCACTGTTCTAAGTGCTGGGGTAGGCACAAGAGAATCAGGTTGTCCCACGTGGGGCTCACAGTCTTAATCCCCATTTGACAGATGAGGTAAGTGAGGCACAGAGAAGTGAAGTGACTTGCCCACAGTCACACAGCTGACAAGAGGCGGAGCTGGGATTCGAACCCATGACCTCTGACTCCCAAGCCCGGGCTCTTTCCGCTGAGCCACGCTGCTTCTAGTGGATAAAGCAAGGACCTGGGAGTCAAGAGGACCTGCGTTCTAATACCGACTCCACCACTTGTCTGCCGTGTGACCAAGGACAAGTCACTTCTCTCGTCTGGGCTTCAGTTATCTCATCTGTAAAATGGGGATTAAGTCTGCAAACCCCATACAGGACAGGGACTGTGTGCAATCTGACTAGATTTTATCTACCTCAGCACTTAGGACAGTGCCTGGCCCATAGAAAGCACTTAATAAATACAATAGAAAAACTATAATGAGGGATAACTCACTGAAAAAATAATGAAGTGTCATTCACTTGGCCTTGGGAATTCCAGTACTCTATCAGGTTTTTAATCATGAATTAAATGCTATGGTGAGATGCTTTTCAGCTGTATCCAGGTAGTGTGCTTAGAAGAGGAACACTGTAGCCTAGTGGGAAGAGCACAGGTCTGGGAGTCAAAGGACCTGGGTTCTAATCCCAACCTCATCAAGTGCCCGCTGTGAGAACTTGGGTAAGTCACTTCACTTTTCTGGCCTCAGTTCCCTCTTCTGTAAAATGGGGATTTAATACCCGTTCCCCTCCCTGCTTAGACTCTGAGTCCTATGTAGGACAGGGACTGTGTCTGACCTGATTATCTTGTATCTTCCCCAGTGCTTAGAACAGTGTTTGACACGTAGTAAGTTTCTAACAAATACCAGAGCTATTATTACCCTGAGATAAAACATGGTCACGTGAACATTTGACAAGTAGAAAGGAAATCTGTAATAGGGTGGCTTTCCTACCGTTTTTATTTTTATTTTTTATGGCATTTGTTAAGTGTTTACTATGTGCCAGGCTCTGTACTAAGCGCCAGGGTAGAGATCCCATTATTGGGCAGGGATTGTCTCTATCTGTGCTATCTATTGTCTCTATGCTGAGAAGCAGCATGGCTTAGTGGAAAGAGCCCGGGCCTAGAAGTCAGAGGTCATGGGTTCTAATCCTGACTCTGCCACTTGTCAGCTGTGTGACCTTGGGCAAGTCACTTCACTTCTCTGGGCCTCAGTCACCTCATCTGTAAAATGGGGATGAAGACTGTAAGCCCTACGTGGGACAATCTGATTACCTTGTATCCCTCCCAGTGCTCAGAACAGTGCTTGGCACATAGTAAGCGCTTAACAAATACCAACATTATTATCTGTTGCCGAATTGTACATTCCAAGCGCTTAGTATAGTGCTCTGCACATAGTAAGCACTCAATAAATACTTTTGAACGAATAAAAGCTTTCTTTCTTTTTGTGGCATTTAAGTGCTTACTATTTACCAGGCACTGTTCTAAGCGCTGGGGTACGTACAAGTTAATCAGGTTGGACACAGTCCCTGTCCCATGTGGGGTTCACAGTCTTAATCCCCATTTTACAGTTGAGGTAACTGAGACCTAGAGAAGTTAAGTGAAGTTCAGGATGAATTAGGCTGGTAGGTAGGTTGGTCAGTGGCAAATCTATGGGGGAAAGGGCACCAAGATTGGATGAGATTAAAGGGAAAAGGGGACGAGTTACGGAAGGGAAAGGAAGCATTCACCAGCCACCGTCTGTTGAGAGTAAGATACTTGGGCCGGGGGTTGTGGGGTGAACAAAATGGTTTCGAGAGAAAATGGGCAAATGGATACATTAATCGATTGATCGATGGATCAATAAATGGTATTCAGTGCTTACTATGTGCAGAGCAGTGCACTAAGTTCTTGGGGGAGTACAGTACAACAATCTTAGTAGAAATGTTCCCTGCCCATAACAACTAGTAATAGAAAGATTAACCAATGATGGATGGGGAAAGAAAGCACGAGGAACAAGATAATATGAAAGAGGAAGGAAACGGAGAGGGACAATATACATAAATATGTAGGGAGGTACATTATCCTTCCTCCTCAAAAAAGATGATACTGACTGTGTATCAGACTGACCTCTGAGTGCAGATCTGAAAAGACCCATCAGTGCACGATCCACAGCCCCAACCATAATGTGGATGACCTACGGCAGTGGAGAAGCAACGTGGCCTAGCAGAAAGAGCGCGGGCCTGAAAGTCAGAGGACCTGGATTCTAATCCCGGCTCTGCCACTTGCCTGCTGTGTGACCTTGGGCAAGTCATTTAACTTTTCTGTGACTCAGTTACCTCAGCTGCAAAATGGGAATTAAATCCATCTCACTCTGACTTGGACTGTGAGCCCCACGGTGATTACCTTATATTCATTCATTCAATCGTATTTATTGAGCACTTGCTGTGTGCAGAGCACTGTACTAAGCACTTGGAAAGTACAATTCGGTAACAGATAGAGACAATCCCTACCCAGCAGGGGGCTCACAGTCTAGAAGGGGGACACAGACAACAAAACAAAACAAGAAGACAGGTATCAGTAACATCAAAATAGATAAATAGAACCGTAGATCACTATTCATCATAAATAGAGCAATAAATATGTACAAATATATACAAGTTCTGTGGAGAGGGGAAGGGGGTAGAGCAGAGGGAGGGAGTAGGGGCGATGGGGAGGGGAGGAGGAACAGAGGGAAAGGGAGGGCTCGGTCTGGGAAGGCCTCCTGGAGGAGGTGAGCTCTCGGTAGGGCTTTGAAGAGGGGAAGAGAGTGAGTTTGGCGGATGTGAGGAGGGAGGGCGTTCCAGGCCAAAGGTAGGACGTGGGCCAGGGGTCGACGGCGGGACGGGAGAGAACGAGGCCCAGTGAGGAGGTGAGCGGCGGCAGAGGAGCGGAGCGTGCGGGCTGGGCTGGAGGAGGAGAGAAGGGAGGTGAGGTCGGAGGGGGCGAGGGGACGGACAGCTTTGAAGCCAAGGGTGAGGAGTTTTTGCTTCATGAGAAGGTTGATAGGCAACCACTGGAGATCAGTGAGGAAGGGAGTGACATGTCCAGAGTGTTTCTGCAGAAAGATATCCACCCTAATGTGTAGTACAGTGCCTGGCACATAGTAAGAGCCGAGCAAATACCATAAAAAAATTCTCGAATGACTGTCTCTAGGAATCTGTGTCATGCTTGAAGTCTATTGAGTTGAATGAGGTTTGCAGAAGAGCAAAAATGCATTCTAACACCTGCACCCAGCTCTCTTGTTGACTCTTCCAGCACAGCTTTGTAGAACGATTTGAACAAGACCAGACCCAGTATTACTACTGTTAAGAATAATAATAACAATAATAATGATGATGATAATAATAATAGTCCTTTTCAAGCGCTTACTATGTGCCAAGCACTGTAATAAATGCTGGGGCAGAAATAATAGAATAGGTCCGACACAGTCCCTGTCCCACCTGGAGCTCACGGTCCAAGTAGGAGGGAGGAAAGGCACTTAATCCCCATTTTAAAGATGAGGTAACTAAGGCAGAGAGAAGTAAAATGACTTGCCCAGGGTCACACAACAAGGGAGTGACGGAGCTGGGATTAGAACCCAGATCCTCTGGCTCCCAGGACTGTGCTCTTTTCACTAGTCCAATCCTGCTTTACCCCTTGTGCAATGGGGTCTGTACCCCTAATTCTGACCCAGCCAACCATGTGGCCACAAAATAGCCTCAGAATCTCACAAACGTTTTGGGACAGCCAAGTTGATTGAGCTGTAACCAGGGTTCAGATCTTTCTACGGTTTTCTGCACTTTTCCTATATCTGACATGCAGAAAAGATCATCATCAATCATCAGCATAGCTTAATGGCAAAAGCACAGGCTTGGGAGTCAGAGGACGTGGGTTCTAATCCCGGCTCTGCCACTTGCCTGCTGTGTGACCTTGGGCAAGCCATTTAAGTTCTCTGTGCCTCAGTTTCCTCCTCTGAAGACATGAAGACTTTGAGCCCCACGTGGAACAGCCTGATTACCTTGTATCTACTCCATAGTAAGTGCTTAACAAATACCATAATAATAATAATTATTATTATTAACGGTGGGATTTGTTGAGGGCTTATTGTGTACAGAGCACTTAGGAGAGTCCGAGTACAACAGAGTTGGTAGACACGTTCCCTGCCTACGGTGACCTTACAGAGTCTAGATGAGGAACTTGCAGTTTTGTCTGCTAAAGCCCGTTACGATCGGAAGTAACATATTCTCCAATTTACGCCTCCTCTGATAGACTGTGAGCTTCTTAAAGACAGGGATCACGTCTACTAATTCTACTCAATCATCCCAAGCACTTAGTGGAGAGCTCAGTAAATTGATTAATGGTTGATCCAGGAGAATTCTAGCTAGGATCTTACTGGCAATGAGAGAGCGATGCCATCTCTCAGCAACTCCCAAAATCTGATCTATCATCTTTCTTTTCGAATTTTTAGACTGGTAGCATCTCTGACATCTGATGGTACGTCCTCAGTGTTGTACATATTGAAGAAAAACTTGTGTCAGGGTTTAAGCAGGGGTCCCCAATGTGCTTGTAGATCTCAGGTGCTTCCCCATTCTTTTTTTATGATACTTGCTCAGCATTGACTATATGCCAGACACTGTACTAAGCGTTGGGGCGGCTACAAGCTAATCAGACTGGACAGAGTCCATATCCCAGATGGGGCTCCCAGTCTTCATCCCCATTTTACAGATGAGGTAACTGAGCCACAGGGGAAGTGCAGTGACTTGCCCAAGGTCACACAGAGGACAAGTGGAGGAGCTGGAATTAGATCCTCTGACACCCAGGCCCGAGCTTTTTGCATTAACAATAATAATAATGTTGGTATTTGTTAAGCGCTTACTATGTGCAGAGCACTGTTCTAAGCGCTGGGGGAGATACAGGGTGATCAGGTTGTCCCACGTGAGGTTCACAGTCTTCATCCTCATTTTACAGATGAGGGAACTGAGGCCCAGAGAAGTCAAGTGACTTGCCCACAGTCACACAGCTAAGTGGTAGAGTGGGGATTCGAACCCATGACCTCTGACTCCAAAGCCCGTGCTCTTTCCACTGACCCATGGCCTTGATGCTTCCCGACTGTAAGTTTGTTTCGAGCAGGGAACCGTATTGTACTCTCCCAGGTGTGTAGCACAGTGCTCTACACCCAAGGAGCGCTCAATAATAATAATAATAATTATGATATTTGTTAAGCATTTACTATATTCCAGGCATTTTACTAAGCACTTAAATACAACTGATTGATTGATTCATCCTGTGACTGCTGAGGAGGCTTTCTCAGTACCATATCTTCACATACCAGATGGTTTTCTATGGTTTGAAGCGCCTCAACTTCAATAACAGAAGGCGCATTGAGAAGAATAGTGAAATGAGCAGAAGGTGTACTGAAGAGAATATTATAATGGGAAAGACAAGATACTTTAAAAAGATCCATTGTATTTACCCCAGTGCTTAGTACAGTGGGTTCGGCACATAATAATAATAATAATAATGTTGGTATTTGTTAAGCGCTTACTATGTGCCGAGCACTGTTCTAAGTGCTGGGGTAGACACAGGGGAATCAGGTTGTCCCACATGGGGCTCACAGTCTTAATCCCCATTTTACAGATGAGGTAACTGAGGCACCGAGAAGTTAAGTGACTTGCCCAAAGTCACACAGCTGACAAGTGGCCGAGCAGGGATTCAAACCCATGACCTCTAACTCCAAAGCCCGTGCTCTTTCCACTGAGCCACGCTGCTTCTCTAGTATGTATTAACATAGTAAATGCTTAACAAATACACAGTCATTATATATTATTATATATTATATTATTATATATTATTTAAACGGGGGAGGTGAAGCAGCGCAGTCTAGGGGAGAGAGCGTGGGCCTGAGATTCCGAGGCCCTGGGTTCTAATCATAGCTCTGACAGTTGCCTGCTATGGGACCTTAGACAAGTCATTTAAGTTCTCTGTGCCTCCGTTTCCTCAAGTATAAAATGGGGATTCAAAACCTGCTTGTTTTTTGTTCTTTTTTTTTAATGGTATTTGTTAAATGTTTATTATGTGCCAGGCACTATACTGAGCCACTGGGGTAGATCCAAGCAAATCAGGTTGGACACAGTCCCTGTCCCACACGGGGCTCACAGTCCTAATCCCCATTTTACAGGTGAAGTAACTGAGGCACAGAGAAGTCTCTCTCCTACTTAGACTGTGAGCCCCATGTAGGACAACCTGATTACCTGTATCCACCCCAGCGCTTAGAGCAGTGCTTGTCACATAGTAAGTGCTTAACAAATGCAGTAAGTCAATAGTAATAATGAGGTGATAATGGAGGTCTCTGCTTTCACCCTATCCCCCTTTCCCCAAGTCTGCCTCTTCAATTCATTCATTCAACCCTATTTATTGAGTGCTTACTGTGTGAAAAGCACTGTACTAAGCACGTGGGATAGTACATACAACAACAGACACATTCCCTGCCCACTGAGAGCTCACGGTCTAGAGGACAAGCTAACGGTCTCCTAGTGAGTTGGGGGCCCGGGGTAAGGAGTACAATTCACTCAATCGTACTTATTGAGCATTCATTCATTCAATAGTATTTATTGAGCGCTTACTCTGTGCAGAGCACTGTACTAAGCGCTTGGAATGTACAATTCGGCAACAGATAGAGACGATCCCTGCCCACTGACGGGCTTACGGTCTACCTACGGTGTACAGAACACTGCACTAACCGCCATTATACCAATAAACAGACACATTCCCTACCTCGGAGCAGGTGCAGCGGAGGCAGTACATGAGCCCGTGAGGTTCCAGGTAAGGATGCCAACTCTCTCCAGGGCTGTACCTCTTGCCACGAAAGAGGCAAAACTTGTCCGGGCCTGAAAAAATCAACGGACGGCAGAGGTTTACACGTCGACCCTGCGGAAACGGCCGGCAGACGAGGGGGCCGACTCCTGCCGCCGGGGAACCCGGAGAGGTCGCAGAGGGTCAGCGGGCAATCGCACACGGGTTCCCACTCCACGAGTCCTCTTCTGGTGGATGGAGACACCGCCCCTCCCGTCCCCTAGGACCACGGGTCGGAGGTCTCCGGGCGCGGCTCTTTTCAGGCCCTTCGTGACTGACTGAAGGAACGTGATGCCAGTGGACTTTAGGGAGGAGACCAAGCTGGACCACTGGTCTCGGCCTACTGTATCAGGCTACGGTTTCCTCTCTCCCGTCCATGTTCCACTCCGCTTCTTTCTAAAATGCCGATCTGCACACAACTCCCTCCTCCTCCTCCTCTTCCTCCTCATTCTCTTCCTTCCTCCTCCTCCTCCTTTCTCCTCCTTCTCTTCCTCCTCCTCCTCCTCTTCCTTCTTCTCTTCATTATCATCATCACGAGAAGCAGCATGGTGCAGTGGATAGAGAATAGGCCTGGGAGTCAGAAGGTCATAGGTTCTAATCCCATCTCTGCCACCTGTCTGCCGTGTGACCTTGGGCAAATCACTTCACTTCTCTGGGCCTCAGTTACCTCATCTGGAAAATGGAGAGTGAGAATGGGAGCGCCATGCGGGACGGGACTGTGTCCGACTCAATTTGTTCTTATCCACCCCAGCGCTTAGCACAGGGCCTGCCACAGAATAAGCACTTGACAGATATCATCGTTATCATTATTATATTATTTCTACTGTTATCATCATCAATGTATTTATTGAGGCATTTTGAAGGGCTTTATCTTCAGTAGAAGAAGTATCGAAGAGAATGGGGAAATGAGGAGGTGTGTGGACGAGAATATTATAATGGAAGGGATGAGATTCTTTAAGAAGATCCATTCTATTTACTCCAGCGCTTACACAGTGCTTGATACATAGTAAGTGCTTAACCACTATGCAATTATTATGCATTATTTAACCAGGGAAGGTGGGCTGGGAGCCAGACGACCTGGGTTCTAATTCCAGCTCGGCCAGTTATTTGCTGTGTGACCTTAGGCAAGTCACTTAACTTGCTCTGAGCGTGTTCCCTATCCACAAAAGAGAAGCAGCATGGCTCAGTGGAAAGAGCACGGGCTTTGGAGTCAGAGGTCATGGGTTCGAATCCCGGCTCGGCCACTTGGCAGCTGTGTGACTTTGGGCAAGTCACTTAACTTCTCAGTGCCTCAGTTCCCTCACCTGTAAAATGGGGATGAAGACTGTGAGCCCCATGTGGGACAACCTGATTCCCCTGTGTCTACCCCAGCGCTTAGAACAGTGCTCGGCACATAGTAAGCGCTTAACAAATACCAACATTATTATTATTATTATTAACAAGATTAATCTTAGAGCACACCTCAAATACCTCCAATGATAGTCCACTCCTCTCAGCATCAAGCAGAGGTTCCTCACCCTCCACTTGAAAGTACTCATCAGCTCTCCCCCCTTCCTCTTCTTCCTCTACACCCCAGCTCATTCTTCATTCCACCCCAGCTGTGCCTTCTTTTTTTATTTTAATGGTATTTGTTATGCATTTACTATGTGTCACACTGTAATAATAATAATAATAATAATGTTAGTATTTGTTAAGCGCTTACTACGGGCCGACCACTGTTCTAAGCGCTGGGGCAGATACAGGGTAATCAGGTTGTCCCACGTGAGGCTCACAGTTAATCCCCATTTTACAGATGAGGTAACTGAGGCACAGAGAAGTTAAGTCACTTGCCCACAGTCACACAGCTGACAAGTGGCAGAGCCGGGAATCGAACCCATGACCTCTGACTCCGAAGCCCAGGCTCCTTCCACTAAGCCATGCTGCTTCCCCACTGTACTAAGCGCTGGGGTAGACAGAAGCTAGTCAAGTTGGACACAGTCCATGTCTCATTTGGGGCTCACAGTCTTAATCCCCCATTTTCCAGATGAGGTACCTGAGGCCCAGAGAAGTGAAGCGACTCGCCCGAGGTCACATAGCAGACAAGTGGCAGAGCTGGGATTAGAACTCAGGTCCTTCCTTATGATCTCTCCCACCTCTGACCCTCTGCTCCTGCACTCCTCTTACCTTGAACTCCCTCCTCCATCAAATCTTCCAAACTCTGGCTTTCCCTATCTTCAAACCTTTCCTGAAGACCAATCTCCTCTGGGAAGCTTTCCCCAGCTAAACCCCATTTTTCCAGATCGCTTCCATGCAACAGCGATCCTTAACCCTTACATTTATAAATTATAAACTATATGTTACAAATGACTTATTCATATTCACGTCTGTCTCCCCCTCTAAACTATAAGCTCGTTATGGGCTGGGAAAGTGTCTGCTAATTATGTTGTATTATATTCTCCCAAGCACTTAAAACGGGTCTGCTAATTATGTTGTATTATACTCTCCCCAGCACTTAATACCGCTCTCCCACATCATGCCTCAGGCCTGGAACACCCTCCAGTCTTCATATCTGACAAACTATTATTCCCCCTCTCTTCAAAGCCTTATTGAAGGCCCATCTCCTCCAAGAGGCCTTCCCTGACTAACCCCTCCTTTCCTCTTCTCCCACTTCCTTCTGTGCTGCCTTGACTTGCTCCCTTTATTCATCTCTCCTCCCATCCTTCCTCCTTAAGTGCATATCTGTAATTTATTTACTTATATTAATGGCTGTCTCCCCCAATAGCTCATTTGGGGCGGGGAATGTGTCTGTTGTATTATATTCTCCCAGGAACTTAGTACAGTGCTCTGAACACAGTAAGCATTCACTAAATATGACACACAGACCGACTCTGTCCATAGTAAGCGGTTAATAAATAGCACTAATTGATTAACCCACTGATGTTTATATACCTGAGCACTTTTTTCAAAATGATAGTTGTTAAATGCTATGGGTCAGGCCCTGTACTAAGCACTGGGGTAGATAGAAGGTTGGTGCATATTCTCACTGTAGATTAATTTATTCTTGTTCTTTAAATCTATCCTTCTCTACTTTAGCTGTGAACAACCACTGAGCTTTGCAAATGGCTTGTGCCTGTCAGTCTCCCAGTTAGATTGTAAATTCCTGAAGGGCAGGGACCATTTCTCTAATTCAGCTGTACTCTCCCAAGTGTGTAGTAACAATAATAATGATGATTATGGCATTTGTTAAATGCTTACTAAGTGCTAAGCACTATACTACATGCTGGAGTAGATGTAAGCTCTTCGTGAGCAGGGAATGTCGCCGTTTATTGCCGTACTGTACTTTCCGAGCGCTTAGTACAGTGCTCTGCACACAGTAAGGGCTCAATTAATACAATTGGATGAATGCATATAAGATGTCAGTTTGAAGAAAGTATCTGCCCCACTCCCCTCTCAGGGTCACACCTGGAGAGTTTTCTGTCCCACGTGGGGCAGCCTTAATCCTCATTTTATAGATGAGGAAACTGAGAGTAATAATAATAATAACAATGGTATTTGTTAAACTCTTACTATGTGCCAAGCACTGTTCTCAACACTGGGGTAGCTAGAAGACAATCAAATTGGACATAGTCCATCCCACATGGGGCTCACAGTCTTAATCCCCGTTTTAGAGATGAGGTAAATGAGGCCCCAGAGAAGTAAAGTGACTTGCCCAAGGTCACACAGCAGGCAAGTGGTGGTGCTGGGAATTAGAACCCAGATCTTTCTGACTTCCAGGCCCGTGCTCTATTTATTAGGTCATGCTGCTTCCCTAGATTGCTTGCAGAGATTGTTTCAGCAGTTTAGGGGTTCTATTTGGGGAGATTGGATGCTTGGTATGGGCCAGTTTGTATTATCTTGCCTCAGGTTTTTTGGTTTTTGGGTTTTTTTGGTATTTGTTAAGCATTGACTATGTATCAAGTACTGGGGTAGATACAAATTCAGACAGTTCCCTGCCCCACAAGTAGTTCACAGTCTAAGTAGGAGGGAGGATGGGTATTGCCAGTTATGTGGGAAATGTTCTCCAAACCCTGAAAAACACCTACGATCGATCAATCAACCAATCAATCCATAGTGGAATGAGCATGGGCCTGGAAGATAAAAGACTGGGTTCTAAACCCACCTCCGCCTCTTGGTGTTGTATGACATTGGGCAAGTCACTTCACTTCTCTGTGCCTCAGTTACCTCATCTATAAATTGGGGATTAAGACTGTGATCCCTACTTGGGACATGTCCAATCTGATTAGTTTGAGCTACCCCAGCACTTAGAAAAACGCCCGGCACATAGTAAGCACATAGTAAGTGCTTAATATATTCGATCGATCAATTGATTGATTGAAGTGCTCAACAAATACCACGAGGAAGCAGCATGGCTTAGTGCCTAGAGCACAGACCTGGCAGTCAGAAGGACCTGGATTCTAATTCCAGGCTCTACTGCTTGTCTGCCGTGTGACGTTGGGCAAGTCACTTCATTTCTCTATTGCCACTGTTCTCGTCTGTCTCCCCCGATTAGACTGTAAGCCCGTCAAAGGGCAGGGACTGTCTCTATCTGTTACCGATTTGTAAATTCCAAGCGCTCAATACAGTGCCCTGCACATAGTAAGCGCTCAGTAAATATTATTGAATGAATGAATGCATCAGTTACCTCATCTATTAAATGGGGATTAAGACTGTGAACCCCATGTGAGGCAGGGACTGGGTCCAACCCGATTAGCTTATATCTAACTTAACTTCTCTGTGCCTCAGTTCCCTCATCTGTAAAATGGGGATTAAGACTGTGAGCCCCACGTGGGACAACCTGATTCCCCTATGTCTATCCCAGCGCTTAGAACAGTGCTCGGCACATAGTAAGCGCTTAACAAATACCAACATTATTATTATTATTATATCTACCCCAGCACTTAGGACAGTGCCTGGCGCATAGTAAGCGCTTAGCAGATACCATCATCATCATCATCCCATTAAAAAAAAAAAGCTTAACCTAAAAGACTTGCTTGAGGATGTGTTGCCCATCCCCCAGCCTCTGGGTCACTGGGTGCCTTAATAACTCAGGAGGGACAAAGGCATTTCCTGTTTGAAAGTCTTCCTCAGGGAACTTCTTCACAAACCACTCTCACTTACAGACATATGATTCCAACTTCCCCCAAGGTTAATTCCGTCACCTGCCATCAGCACCTTGATGCCTGTCTACTTGTTTTGTTTTGTTGTCTGTCTCCCCCTTCTAGACTGTGAGCCCGTTGTTGGGTAGGGATTGTCTCTATCTGTTGCCGAATTGTACTTTCCCAGTGCTTAGTACAGTGCTCTGTACAAAGTAAGCACTCAATAAATACTATTGAATAAATGAACGAATGAATGGGGATCCTAGAAGTGCTTTGGCTGGATTATTCATGTATTCATTCATTCATCATATTTCTTGAGTGCTAACTATGTGCAGACCATTCATTCATTCATTCATTCAATAATATTTATTGAGCGCTTACTATGTGCAGAGCACTGTACTAAGTGCTTGGAATGTACAATTCGGCAGCAGATAGGGACCATCCGTGCCCAATGATGGGCTCACAGTCTAATCGGGGGAGACAGACGGCAGAGCAAAACAGAACAAAACAAAAACAAGACATCATTATCAAGATAAAAGGAATCAAGGGGATGGACACCTCATTAACAAAATAAATAGGGTAATTATTTATATAAATGAGCACAGTGCTTAGGGGAAGGGAGAAGGGGGAGGGGGGAGGAGCAGAGGGAAAGGGGGCTCAGCTGAGGGGAGGTGAAGGGGGGAAGGGGGAGGGAGCAGAGGGTGGAGGGGGAGCAGAGGGAACGGGGGGGCTCAGTCTGGGAAGGCCTCCTGGAGGAGGTGAGCTCTCAGTAGGGCTTTGAAGAGGGGAAGAGAGTGAGTTTGGCGGAGGTGAGGAGGGAGGGCATTCCAGGTCAGCGGGAGGATGAGGGCCAGGGGTCGACGGCGGGATAGGTGTGAACAGGGAACAGTGAAGAGGTGAGCGGCAGAGGAGCAGAGTGTGCGGGGTGGGCATTAGAAAGAGAGAAGGGAGGTGAGGTAGGAGGGGACAAGGTGAGACCACTGTACTAAGTTCTTGGGAGAGTACAATATATAACAATAGACATATTCCTTGCCCACAATGAGTTTACAGTCCAGAGGCGGGGAGACAGACATTAAAATAAATAAATAATAATAATAATAATGTTGGTATCTGTTAAGCGCTTACTATGTGCAGAGCACTGTTCTAAGTGCTAGGGTAGATTCCCTGACACGGGAATCAGGTTGTCCCACGTGGGGCTCACAGTCTTAATCCCCATTTGACAGATGAGGTAACTGAAGCACAGAGAAGTGAAGTGACTTGCCCACAGTCACACAGCTGACAAGTGGCAGAGCTGGGATTTGAACTCATGACCTCTGACTCCAAAGCCCGTGCTCTTTCCACTGAGCCACGCTGCTCACATGGTGCTCACAGTCTTAATCCCCCATTTTTCAGATGACGGAACTGAGGCCTAGAGAAATGAAGTGACTTGCCCAAGGTCACACAGCGGACAAAAGGCAGATCCGGGACTAGAACCCAGGTCCTTTTGACTCCTAGGCCTGGGCTCTTAGAGAAGCAGCGTGGATCAGTGGAAAGAGCACAGGCTTTGGAGTCAGAGGTCATGGGTTCAAATCCCAGCTCGGCCACTTGTCAGCTGTGTGACTTTGGGCAAGTCACTTCACTTCTCGGTGCCTCAGTTCCCTCATCTGTAAAATGTGGATTAAGACTGTGAGCCCCACGCGGGACAACCTGATTCCCCTGTGTCTACCCCAGCGCTTAGAACAGTGTTCGGCACATAGTAAGCGCTTAACAATTACCAACATTATTATTATTATTAGGCCACGCTGCTTCTCTCTAGAAGACAGCAGCAAGGAAAAAGGCAGATTCACGCCGGGACCAAAGCCACTCCAGTGAGTGAAGGGAGAAGCCAATCAATCAGTGGTGGCATTTATTGAGCCCTCACTGTGTGCAGAGCACTGAACTAAATGCTCTGGAGAGTACAATGCGACAGAGTTGGTAAACACCTTCCCTGCCCACAGTGAGCTTCCAGTCTAGAGGGGCAGACAGCCATTAATATAAATAAATAAAAATGTATAGATAATAATGTTTGTATTTGTTGGTATTTGTTAAGCGCTTACTATGTGCAGAGCACTGTTCTAAGCGCTGGGTATATACAGGGTCATCAGGTTGTCCCACATGAGGCTCACAGTCTTCATCCCCATTTTACAGATGAGGGAACTGAGGCACAGAGAAGTAAAGTGACTTGCCCACCGTCACACAGCTGACAGGTGGCAGAGCCGGGATTCGAACCCATGACCTCTGGCTCCCAAGCCCGTGGTCTTTCCACTGAGCCACACTGCTTCTATATATAGGATATAGATATATGATCTATGATCTATATGATCTATATATATAGATGAGTACATAAGTGCTGGGGGGGCTGAGGGAGTTGTGCCCAAAGAGTACAGCATTCACTCTGTGCCAAAGAAACTCACTGTGAACAGGGAATGTCTCTTCTCACCTTTATATTGTACTCTCCCAATCGCTTAGCACATTGCTCTGCACACAGTAAGGGTTCAATAAATATGATTGGATGAATGACTAAGTAGATACAAGATAATCAGGTCGAACACAGTCCCTGTCCTACAGGGGACTCACAGTCCGAGATAATGAAGTACAACTATTTAATTCCCATTTTACAGAAGAGGAAACCGAGGCACAGAGAAGGTAAGTGACTTGCCCAGTTTCACAAAGCGGGCAAACGGAGAGCCGGGATTAGAACCCAGGCGCTGCGAAGTCCGGGCCCGTGACCTTTCCACTAGGCCAAACTACGGCTCCAACTCCAACTCTACTAGGCACGGTGACAGACCCAGTTTGGAAAAGACAAAAGAAAAAACCTAGGAACTTTCAAAGGGATGAAAATTGTCCTTGTGCGCATTTTGGTTCCCCTCACCCTCCCGCAGGCTGCCTCGCCTTCCTCCCAGCGCTCTGCCCACTGCAGCTCTTCGGCGGACGAAACCGTATTTGGAGGAAGTCCGTCCGCCCGTCGGGGGCTGCTCCGTGGAGCCAGTTGGCCGACGAGGGGGTTTGAGCCCCTGCCAGCCTCCGGCCGGGCTCTGATACGAGTCCAGCCGCGGGCAGGAGGAGAGGGGGACTTCTCAGCTGATGCCCAGGTGAGGCCAGGGGCAGCGAAGAGGCCTGGAGGGAATAAGGTGCCCGGATAGGGCCGGCCGGGCGGGGCCGACCACCTGACCCCTCGTTCACCCCTCAGGAGGGCACGTGGCGGCCGAGCCGTGGGGCCATCTGGCCCGGGCCCTTGGCAGGAGCTGGGGACGGGGGGCAGGGGGCTCGGCCAGCCGCTGTTCGACTCCCCTGGTCCCCGAACGGGATGATCTTCTCATTTGTGTAGGGCAGACGCCAGGCCCCTCGCCAGCGCTCGCCGAGTAAGATAAATAAATGGGAAAAGACGTTCCAGCCCCCGCAGCCCCGGCACGGCTCGGCCCTCTCCCTCACCTCCCGGAGGTGACCCGCCGTGGACCGGTTTGACCGTTTCTATCCCAGCCGGGGCCCAGGCTTGCTCCGGGGGAGGCCTGGGCCTTTCCGGGGAGTGCCTGGGGAAGAGAACAGAGAGCGGCGAACCCAAGTCTGCTCTCGAAGTGTCACGAGAAGCGGGATGGCCTAGCGGTTCAAGCACTGGGAGACAGAAGAACCTGGATTCTAATCCCGGCTCTGCCGCTTGTCTGTTGTGTGACCTTGGGCAAGTCACTTCACTTCTCTGGGCCTCAGTTACCTCATCCGTAAAATGGGAAATAAGACTGGGTGCCCCATGGGGGACAGGGACTGTGTCCAACTGGATTACTTTATAACTACCCCAGTGCCTAGAACAGTGCCTGGCACATTGTAAGTGATTAACAAATGCCATTAAAAAAAAATCGATCAGTCTATCGGTGGTATTTGTTAAGCGCTTACTATGTGCAGAGCACTCTACAAAGTGCTTGGGAGAGGACAAAATAGCAGAATTAGCAGATACGTTCCCTGCCCATAATGAGGAGGACTCTAGCAGGACCATTACAGTTTTCCCTGACTCCTATCTCTTCCCTGGCTCTTCATTCATTCATTCATTCATTCATTCATTCATTCATTCAATTGTATTGATTGAGTGCTTACAGTGTGCAGAGCACTGTACTAAGGAGCATGGCATAGTGGATAGAGCAGAGGCCTGGGAGTCAGAAGGTCAAGGATTCTAATCCTGGCTCCGCCACTTGCCTGCTGTGTTGCCTTGGACAAGTCTCTTCACTTCTCTGGGTCTCAGTTACCTCATCTGGAAAATGGGGATTGAGACTGTGAGCCCTACATGGGACAGGGACTGTGTCTAACACGATTTGGTATCCACCCCAGCGCTTAGTACAGTGCCTGGTATATAGTAAGCACTTAACAAATGCCGTTATCATCATCATGATTATTATTATTATGCACTTGGGAGAGTACGATATAAGAATAAACAGATTAATTCCTTGCCTACATGAGCATACCATCTCTCTTCTCCAACCCACACTTCACTCGGATCATTTTTCCAGAACATTATTTCGCATGTGTCTTTCCTCTCCTCAGGTCGCCCCCTCCTCAATGGTTGCCCACTCTGCTCTGGTTCAAGACAAAACTCCTGACCGTCAGCTTCCCCGACTCCTACCTCTTCCCTGGTTCTTCATTTATTCAATTGTATTGATTGAGTGCTTACAGTGTACAGAACACTGTACTAAGCAGCACGGCATAGTGGATAGAGCACAGGCCTGGGAGTCAGAAGGTCATGGATTCTAATCCCGGCTCCGCCACTTGCCTGCTGTGTGGCCTCGATCAGCTCACTCCTTCCTACTTATATTGTTGGTATTTTTTTTAAGCACTTACTATGTGCCAAACACTGTTCTAAATGCTGGGGTAGAAACAAGGTAATCAGGTTGTCCCACACAGGGCTCACAGTCTTCATCCCCATTTTACAGATGAGATAACTGAGGAACAGAGAAATTAAGTGACACAAGGTCACACAGTGGACAAGTGGCAGAGGCAAGATTAGAACCCACGATCTCTGACTCCCAAGCCCGGGCTCTTGCCACTAAGCCACGCTGCTTCTCACCACTGCTTCATGCTACCTACAGTAGCTCCAATCCCACAGTGCCCCAGCTTGAATTCCTCCTTTCCCTCCAGCCAACCCACTCACTGGACCTTGTTCTCATCCCTCTCACCCATCTCTTGCTTTTTCATTTTTCAGAATGGTATTTGTTAAGCTCTTCCTATGTGCCAGGCACTGTTCGGAGCACTGACGAAGATCCAGGCTAATCAGGTTGGACAGAGACCCTGTCCCACATGGGGCTCACAGTTTGGATCCCCATTTTACAGACGAGGGAACTGAGACCCAGAGAAGTGCCCACCGTCACCCGGCAGACAAGTGGTGGAGTTGGGATTAGAACTCAGGTCCTTCTGACTCCCAGGCCTGTACTCTATCCACTAGGCCATGCTGCTACTCACACCCTCTCTTCTCCCCTCCACATCTGGCAGACCCTGTTCTCCCCAAAACATGAGGCCCTTCTGAAATCCCATCTCCTCCAGAAGGCTCCTTCTGACTAATCTCTCATTTCCCCTCTCTAGTGACACTCTCACATCACCTAAGGACTTGGGCACTCACATCTTCCTCCACTCAGATCTTCCTCCCACCCCCTGTAGCACTTAGGTGAATATATCTTTTTACTCAGTTGCTTCCCTACCTGTTATCTATTTTAATGTCCATCTCCCCCTCTAATTTGTAAATTTCTTGTAAGAAGGGATTTTGTCTAATAAACCTTTGTACTCTCCCAAGTGCCCAGCAAGTGCTCTGTACAGACAGAAGGAGGAGGAGGAGGAGGAGGAGGAGGAGGAGAAGAAGTGAAGGAAGAGGAGAAGGAAGAGGAAGAAGAGGAGGAGGAGAAAGAGGAGAAAGAAAAGGAAAAGGAGAAAGAAAAGGAGAAGGAGGAGGAGGAGGAGGAGAGGGAGGAGGAGAAGAGGGAGGGGAAAAAAAGGAGAAGGAGGAGAAGAAGAAGGAGAAGAATAGCCTAGCAGGTAGAGCACAAGCCTGAGAGTCAGAGGACCTGGGTTCTAATCCCAGCTCTGCCACTTGTCTGCTGTGTGACCTTGGACAAGTTACTTACCTTCTCTGTGCCCCAGTTCCTTCACCTGCAATATGGGGATTCAATACCTGCTCTCCCTCCCGCTCAGACTATGAGCCCCATATGGAACTTGATTATCTTGTATCTACCCCAGGGTTTAGTACATTGCTCGACCCATATATTCGTTAAGTAAGCACTTAACAAATATCACAAGTAATTATTATATATTAAGCACTTACTACATACCAAGTACTATACTAAGTGCTGGGAAAGATAAAAGATGATCAGATTGGACACAGTCCCTGTCCCATATGGCACTCAGAGTCTTAGGGGGAGGGAGAACAGTTATTGAATTCCCAATAAACATTATCAATGAACAGTTCTCAATATACACTATCACTCCATCAGTGGTATCTATTGAGTGCTTAGTGTGTATGGAGCACCCAACTAAGCACTTGGGAGAGTACAGTAATAATAATTGAGGTATCTGTTAAGTGCTTATGTGCCAAGGACTGTTCTAAGCACTGGGGTGGATACAAGGGTAACTGGGTTGGGTGCAGTCCCACTTGGGGCTCAGAGTCTTAATCCTCATTTTACAGATGAGGTAACTGAGGGACAGAGAAGTGAAGTGACTTGCCCAGTGTCACACAGCAGGCAGGTAACAGAGCCGGGACCAGAACCCAGGTCCTTCTAACTCCCAGGACCATGCTCTATCCATTAGGCCACACTGTCTCTCTAATGCTTTCCGTGACTAATCTCTCATCACCCGACCCCATTTCCCTTTTCTAGTGATACTCCACTGTTTCTCTAATACAGAAGAATAGGGAAGAGTAGGAATTTCTAGTCTAGACTGTCACCTCATTATGGGCAGGGAACGTTTCTGCTAATTCTGTTGTACTGTCTTCTCCCAAGCGCTTAGTACAGTCCTCTGCACATAGTAAACACATAATAAATACCATTGATTGATCGATAGAGGTCACTCAGTATTGCTTGTCTAATTGATATAGGTCACTCAGTATTTCTTGACTGATGGATAGAGGTCACTCAGTATTACTTGACTGATTGATAGAGGTCACTCAGTATTGCTTGACTGATTCCTGGCCCAGCAGAGGATTCCAGTGGGGAAAGGAAGCAGCCTCAGAGAGTTTCAGAGAGTGAGGTTTCTGAGCCAGTTTTTCCACCCCACAAGAAAGAAGTGACTGCAAGCCAAATCAGTCGACCAGTCTTGTCTTACGCCGTCGAGTCGTTTTCGACCCATAGCGACACCACGGACACATCTCTCCCAGAACGTCCCGCCTCCATCTGCCATCGTTCCGGTAGTGGATCCACAGAGTTTTCTTGGTCAAAATCCGGAAGCGGTTGACCGTCGTCCCCTTCCACGCAGTCAGCTCGAGTCTCCGCCCTCGACTCTCTCCCGTGCCACCGCTGCCCAGCACGGGGGAGTTTTGACTCGTAGCAGAAGGCCCGCCGCTCGCTAGCCACCGGCCAAGCTGGGAATGGACCGGACAGGCCCCTGCTTGACTCTCCCTCCCGTAGCCGAGACTGGTAGAGGACTGGAAACTCTCCAGGTGCCACCCTGAAAGGGGCCAATCATCCAGTAGTAGGAGGGAAGTAACATAGTAATAATGCTGGTATTTGTTAAACGCTTACTGTGTGCCAAGGACTGTTCTAAGCGCTGGGGAAGATACAAGGTAATCAGGTTGTCCCAAGTAGGGCTCACAGTCTTCATCCTCATTTTGCAGATAAGGTAACTGAGGCCCAGAGAAGTGAAGTGACTTGCCCGAGGTCACGCAGCTGACAAGTAGTGGAGCGAGGATTAGAACCCATGACCTCTGACTCCCAAGCCCGGGCTCTATTCCACTAAGCCACGCCGCTGTAGTAGGGTAGAAGGAAGAGTGCTAGTAGAAATAAAAATAATAACTGTGGTATTTGTTAAGTGCTTAATATTTGCCAGGCACTGTACTAAGCACTGGGGTGGATGCAAGAAGTAATAATAGAAATAATAATAATAGTTATGGTGCTTGTTAAGCGCTTACTATGTGCCAAGAATTGTTCTGAGTGTTGGAGTAGATACAAGTTAATCAGGTTGGACACGGTCCCTGTCCCACGTGGGGCTCACAATCTTCATCCCCATTTTCCAGATGAGGTAACTGAGGCACAGAGAAGTGAAGTGACTTGTTCTAAATTAAGTGACAAGTGGCAAGAGCATCATCTGTAAGATTGTGAGCCCCACGTGGAACAGCGACAGTGTTCAACCCGATTTGCTTGGATCCAACCCAGTGCTTACTACAATGCCTGGCACATAGTATTCATTCATTCATTCAATAGTATTTATTGAGCGCTTACTATGTGCAGAGCACTGTACTGAGAGCTTGGAATGTACAAATCGGTAACAGATAGAGACAGTCCCTGCCCTTTGACGGGCTTACGGTCTAATCGGGGGAGACGGACAGACAAGAACAATGGCAATAAATAGAATCGAGGGGAAGAACATCTCATTAAAACAATAGCAATAAATAGAATCAAGGTGATGTACATCTCATTAACAAAATAAATAGGGTAATGAAATAGGGTCATAGTAGACTGTGAGCCCATTATTGGGCAGGGACTGTCTCTATCTGTTGCTGAATTGTACATGCCAAGCGCTTAGTACAGTGCTCTGCACCTAGCAAGCACTCAATAAATACTATTGAATGAATGAATGTTTAACAAATACCATTATTATTATTACTGAGTGCTTAGTATGTGCAGAACACTGTACTAAACTCTTGAAAGAGTACTGTGTAACCGAGCTCGTCGGGGACAGGTAATATGTCTGTTTATTTTCATAATAATAACTCTGGTATTTGTTAAGTGCTTACTATGTGTCAGGCACCGGGGGGGATATAAGCAAATAGGGTTGGACACAGTCCCTGTCCCACGGGGACTCACAGTCTTAATCCCCATTTTAAAGATGAGGTAACTGAGTCCCAGAGAAGTGAAGTGACTTACCCAAAGCCACACTGCAGACAAGTGGCAGAGCCGGGATTAGAACCCATGACCCTCTGATTCCCACACCCATGCTCTATCCACTACGCCATGCTGCTTCCTCTAGGCACTGTTGTAGGTCTGCACTGTTATATGTCTGTTTATTGCTGTATTGTACTCTCCCATGCACTTAGTACAGTGTTCTGAGTGCTCAATAGATACAACTGAATGAACAGAATTTGTAGACCCACAGTCTGTTCACAAGTTTACAGTCTAGAGGGACTGTAGGTTACAGATGGGAGGAAGGAGAAGGGGTTGAATCAATCAATCAGTTGCATTTATTGAGCGCTTACTCTAACCAGACCACTGTACTAAGCTCTTGGGAGAGCACAGGCCTGGGAGCCAGGAGGTCATGGGTTCTAATTCTGGCTCCGCCACCTGTCTGTTGTGTGACCTTGGACAAGTCACTTCACTTCTCTGGACCCCAGCGACCTCATCTGAAAAATGAGGATTGAGACTGTGAGCCCCATGTGGGACAGGGACCCAATTTGCTTGTTTTCACCCAGTGCTTAGTATAGTGCCTGGCATATAGTAAGCGCTTAACAAATACCATAATTATTATTATTTTTACAATATAAAAGAGTCGGTTTTTACACATTCCTTGTCCATAATGAGTTCAGAATCTAGAGTTGCCATGTGTGTTAGGGTTCAAATCCACAGTCCTGTTAGAGGCAAAGCCAACCTGGAGGGAGGCTGGGAGGAGGCTGAGGGCAGGGGAAGCTGGGGGGGAGAGTGGAATCAGGCAAGGGCTAGAATAATAATAATAATAAAGTTGGTATTTGTTAAGTGCTTACTATGTACAGAGCACTGTTCTAAGCGCTGGGGTAGATACAGAGTGATAAATAAAAGGTATTTGTTAAGCACTTACTATGTGCCAAGCACTGTTCTAAGTGCTGGGGTAGACACAGGGGAATCAGGTTGTCCCACGTGAGGCTCACAGTCTTAATCCCCATTTTCCAGATGAGGGAACTGAGGCACCGAGAAGTTAAGTGACTTGCCCAAAGTCACACAGCTGACAAGTGGCAGAGCCGGAATTAGAACCCATGACCTATGACTCCAAAGCCTGGGCTCTTTCCACTGAGCCACATCAGGACACTATGCATCCATAGAAACAGCAGAAGGGAAACAGTGTGACCTTGTGGTAAGAGCACGGGGTTCTAATCCTTGGACCTTGGGCAAGTCACAACTTCTCTGTACCTCAGATTCATCATCTGTAAAATAGGGATTCAATACCTGTTCTCCTTCCCCCTTAGACTTTGAGCCCGGGATGGAAGAGAGACCAGGTCTGATCTGAATATCTCATATCCACCCAGCACTGAGCGCAGCGCTTGGTTCACGGTAAGCGCTGGACAAATATCACAATCACTGGTACTATGAGTAGTGATCATTTTTGCAAAAGGCCTAGCCAGATATATAGTTGACCCCGCAGAGCAGAACAAAGTCAGGCTGCCCGATAAAGTACAGCTAATGGTGATAATCGGAGTATTTTGTGAAATGCTTTCTATGTGCCGAACTGTATTAAATGCTAGGATACAAACAAGATGATCCGGTTGGACGCAGCCCCCTACTCAGAGAGTGCTCACAGTGTAAGTAGGAGGGAGAGCAGGTATTGAATCCCCATTTTACAGATGAGGCCACTGAGGTACCAAGAAGTTAAATGGCTGGTCCAAGCAGTAGGCAAGTAGTGGATCTGGGATTAGAACCCAGGTCTTCTGACTCCCAAGGCCATGCTCTTCCCTCTGGACACAGTGCTGCTCACAGAAGTGAGCATGACTTACTTGGGATAGTATGGCGTGCTCGGGAGAAGCAGCTTGGCTTAGTGGATAGAGCATGGGCCTGGGAGTCAGAAGGACCTGGGTTCTAATCCCGGATCTACCACTTGTCTGTGATCTGGGGCAAATCTTGTCACTTCACTGGGCCTCAGTGACCTCACTCGTAAAATGGGGACTAAGACTGTGATCCCCATGTGGGACAGGGCCTGTGTCCAACCTGATTCACTTGTATCTACCCCAGTGCTTAGAAGAGTGTTTGGATCATAATAAGCGGTTAGCAAGTACCATAATTCATTATTAATTATTGGAAGTAGGCACTCTGTTGAGAGATCTTCCCTCTGGATGAAGCCTTGGGTACATGGACTTTGCAGTCAGATAATCGCTTGGCTTAAGTCTTTCAGACTCCTCCCAATCTCCTCCAAGAGGCCTTCCCAGATTAAGCCCCACTTTTCCTCATCTCCCACTCCCTTCTCCGTCACCCTGACTTGTTCTTCCCCCCGACCCAGCCCCACAGCTCTTATGTACAGATCTGTCATTTTATTTATTTATATTGTCTCCCCACCTCTAGACTGTGAGCTCATTAAGGGGGGGGATCGTCACTGTTCGTTTTTATATTGTGCTTTCCCAAGCGCTTAGTACAGTGCTCTGTACACAGTAAGCGCTTAATAAATGTGACTTACTGACTGAATGAATGCATTATTCATTCATTCATTCAATAGTATTTATTGAGCGCTTACTATGTGCAGAGCACTGTACTAAGCGCTTGGAATGTACAAATCGGCAACAGATAGAGGCAGTCCCGGCCCTCTGACGGGCTTACAGTCTTCTGATGGCACCTGCTTCTAAAACAGAAGCATTATCTCACAGTCATCACCCCTTCCGCTCTTCCTCTCTTCCGTCTCTCTCTGGGCTCAGGCACAAGGAAAAAATGAGAGAACAGGAATAGATCTGGATTTTCTAAAATATCCAAAAGAGTACATCCACACCCCCTCAAAAACCTGCACTGGTGTGTCCCCATTGCTTCTTGAATGAAATAAACACAGCCCTCAATGGATTTCATCAGCTGGCTCCCTCTTACCTACCTAGTCGCTTCTCCCACCACACCCCAGCTTCACCTCCTCCTAAGCAAACCTTGATTTTACTCTTGATTTTCCCACCTCCAGCCCCGACCTGGAATGTCTTCCTCCTTCATTCAGCCAAATCTTCCTTCCTATAAAGTCCTCTTAAAAATCCCCTCCTCCAGGAGGAAGTCCATGATTCATTCCTGCATTTACCCGTCATGCCAACTCCCCAGCCACCCCAATACTTGGGTGTTTATCAGTTTATTTATTCAACTGGGTCTATGATTTGATTTAGTTGCCATTGTTTTTACAAGATGTTCTTCCCCTTGACTCTATTTATTGCCATTGTTCTCGTCTGTCCGTCTCCCCCGATTAGACCGTAAGCCCGTCAAACAGCAGGGACTGTCTCTATCTGTTGCCGACTTGTTCATCCCAAGCGCTTAGTACAGTGCTCTGCACATAGTAAGCGCTCAATAAATACTATTGAATGAATGAATGAATGAATTTGATGATAATGATGATGCTATTTGTCAAAAGCTTATTATGTGTCCAGCTCTTTTCTAAACACTGGGATAGAAATAAGCTAATCAGTTTGGATGGAGTCTCTGTCCCACATTGAGCTCACAGTCTTAATCCCCATTTTACAGATGAGGTAACTGAGGCACAAGGAAGTAAAGTAACTTACCCAAGGTTACACAACAGACAAGTGGTGGAGCCACACCATTTTCTTCCCCTCTATTTAGACTAGGATCTGTGACCCCTTTGATATTCACTCCACCCCCAACCCCACAGCACTTCTGTACATCTCTTTAAATTATACATTATAAATTATTTATTCGTACTAGTGTCTGTCTCCCCCTCTAGAATGGTAGCTCGTTGTGGGCAAGGAACATGTCTGCTACTTCTGTTGTACTGTACTCTCCCAAGCGCTTAGTACAGAGCTCTGCACATAGCAAGCGCTCGATAAATGCCATTGATTGATAGATTAATAGTCCGTAAGCCCCACATTGTGTCGACCCCAGTTCTTAACACGGTGTTTGACGCATAGTAGGTGTCAAATAGATACCACAACTATTATTATTATTTTGAACTGTTGGGTTCTAGGCCTCATAGAAAACCACAAGTTCCCAAGAGAGTCTTGAGCCTTGGGATTTCATAGGGAGGGAAAGAAAATGCTATTCCTCCCTCCCCTCCTGCTCCTCTCTCCCCCTGGTCTTCCCCAAATAATCTAGTTTCCAGAAAACCAACCAGACCCAAGAGTCAGATCTTAATCCTTTCAAACAGAATTAGGTTGATCCTGTGAAGTACCAGGCAGTTTTCCTTCCAATCAAAATGGGTTTCAGTTATAGCAAGAGAGACTCAGGTTGGTCATGGGAAGAACTTCCCAGCTATTAGGGGATAAAACACTGGAACAGAGAAAGGGAATGGAGTCCCCTGTCTCAGAAGTCTTTAGTGAAAGATGAGATGCCTGGTGGTAGGAGGTTGTCCAACAAGACTTGTTGAGGTCAGTCAGTCGATTGTATTTATTGAGCTCTTATTGTGGGCAGAGCACTGTACTAAACGCTTGGGAGAGCACTATATAGCAATAAACCGACACACGCCCCGCCCACAATGATGGGCAAACTTACGGTCAAGAGTCTCGGCCCCTTCGAGCCCTGAGGTTTTCTGGATTGAGCTCATCCATACTCCACTGAGGATCGACTAATCCCACTCCATCCCACCTGGGAGGCACGCATCCCCCAAGCCAAGCTCCACACTGTCCATCCTCACACGCTGAGGCCAATGCCCTAGAGATGCAAACAGTTCACCGGGGCCCTGAGTCCTCACTCTTGCCCAGGCCTCGGTCAGGCCTGCCTCAGAGAGCATGTTCTTCAGGGTTCACTGAGGGAACTCACTTCAGGAATCCAGCCTGGAAGTCTACTCTGGAAATCCACCCCAAGTATCTGTTTCGGGATCCAGCCTGGAAATCTACTCTAGTAATCCACCCCAAGTATCCACTCCAGGAATCCAGCTGAGATAGCTAATCTAGTAATCTAAACCAAGTATCCACTGCAGGAATCCAGCCTGCAGTTCTAGTCTGAAAATCCACCTCAAGTATCCACTCCGGAAATTCATTCATCGTCGCGTTTATTGAGCGCTTACTGTGTGCAGAATACTGTATTAAGCACTCGGGAAGGAAGGAAGGAAAAGTCCTCTGACTCTCAGGCCCGGGCTCTTTCTATTGGGCCCCCTTACTTCACTTCCCTGCTGTGTGAGCTTGGATAAGTCACTTCACTTTTCTGTGCCTCAGTTTTCTTCTTCCGTAAAAGGGAGATTATAACCCTGTTCTCCTTCCCCGTTAGATGATTTGCTTCATGTGGAATGGGGATTGCGTCGGACCTGATCATCTCGTATCTGCTCCGGTGCTTAGTACAGCGCTTGGCATGTAACAGGCGCTTAATAAATACCACCCTAGTCATTATTATAATCACTGAGACCCTGAGAATGGGACTGCCAGCTGGTTCTCAGCCCAGCCCAGGTGCTTAGTGTAGTGCTTAGCATCCAGGAAGCACTCCATTAATACCACTGGTTGATGGATTGAGCAGCTGGAGCGGCTGCTGTCTTCCTGTCCCTGTGCTGGACAAGCAGCTTGGCTCAGGGGAAAGAGCACAGGCTTGGGAGTCAGAGATCATGGGTTTGAATCCTAGTAAGCGCTTAACAAATACCAACACTATTATCATTATTCCATGGCTTAGCACAGGGCTTGGCATATAATAATGTTGGTATTTGCTGAGCGCTTACTATGTGCCGAGCCCTGTTCTAAGCGCTGGAGTAGATACAAGATCATCGGCTTGTCCCACGTGAGGCTCCCAGTCTTCATCGCCATTCGACAGATGAGGTAACTGAGTGAAGTGACTGGCGCACAGTCACACAGCTGACAAGTGGCAGAGCCGGGATGGCAAGCACTAAGTAAATGTCACACGTAATGAGTGTAAATATGAGCATGAGAGAGAAAGAGAGAGTGTGTCTGTGTGTGTGTCTGTGTGTGTCTCTGTGTGTGTCTCTGTGTGTGTCTGTGTGTGTGTCTGTGTGTGTCTGTGTGTGTGTCTGTGTGTGTCCGTGTGTGTCTGTGTGTAACAGAGACCTCTGGTGGCCAGAAAGATTAGAAGTGGCTAAACAACCTCTACAGCGGCCGCCACTCCACTGACCTGTGGGGATCCAGGGTCAACACAGTGTCGGAGAGAAAGAATAACAATAATGATCATAACTCTGGTATTCGTTAAGCGCTTACTACGTGCCAGGCACTCAACTAAGCACTGGGGTGGATACAAGCCAGTCGGGCTGGTCCCAGTCCCCGTCCCGCGTGGGGCTCTGAGTCTTAATCCCTGTCTTACAGATGAGGTAAACGAGGCACAGAGGAGTGAAGTGACTTGGCCAAGGCCACCCAGAAGACAAGCGGAGGAGCCGGGGCTAGAACCCATGACCCTCTGGCTCAACGGCCCGGGCTCTGGCCGCTACGCCGCGAAACCCAGATGGCCCCGTCTCGCCTTGAAGGGAGTTAGATGTGGAAGATCTCTCAAGGTTGAGTGGTGTTAACTGGGCATTTCTCTGCCAGTCTAGCGGGGCCGTGCAGACGTGGGCCACCCAGGGGTTGGGCGGGGGTCAGCCAGCCACCTACCTCGTTTCCTTTGACTACGGTTGGCTAGCCGGCCCAATTTCCCCAAGATGCGTGCTCTCTCTCACCCTTTCCTCTCTCCCCCCCTTCCCTTGGTCCCCTGACCTCCACCTCCTCTCTCCTGCAGACACCCACCCCAGAGGGTGACCCTGAGCATGGGAGAGTGGGGAAGATGAGTGTCTAGAAGGGGGTGAGGGCTACCCACTCTCAGTGCCTCAGTGTCCCCTTGTCTTCTGGATGGCCTTGGATAAGTCACTTCTCTGCCTCATTTACCTCATCTATTAAATGGGGATTAAGACTAAGAGCCCCATGCGGGACAGGGACTGTGTCCAACTCGATTTGCTTGTATCCACCCCAGGGCTTAGTGCAAAGAGTTATTCCTGTCCTTGGACATTAGACGGAGGGAGTCCACACTCCCTGCTCTCCCAGTAGACCGGGGAACCCCAGTGACCAATCAAGGACCCGGGACTGGAGGACTTTTAGATCCTAGCCGGCTGACGTGCCGGATGTATTAAAGTCCCGGCCTCCCAAAGTCATAGAATCCCATAACCTTAAGGGCTTTGAGAGGTCATCGGGTCCAGCCCCCTGCCCCTGAGCCAGTGAAGACAAACGATTCTTTCCTCCCTTAAAGATCTAAGGTGTGGGGACCCTAGACTGTAAGCTCGTTGCGGACAGGGAACGTGTCTACCAACTCTGTTATGATAACAATGATGGTATTTGTTAAGCACTATGTGCCAAGCACTGTTCTTAGCGCTGATATTGTGCTTAGTACAATAGAGCAATATTACAAGTGTTTAGTAAGTGCTCTGCACACCGTAAGTGCTCAAACAATAGGATCAGTCGATCGATAGATTGTATATCATCTGTTCCAGTATCCCACCCGACCCCGGACTAGCAGAAAGTTCTTCCCTATGCCCAACCAAAAGCTTCAGGTTCATTTCCTCTTGCTCGGGATGTGGAGAGTAAATGATCGGCATCCTCGGTCTGTGAGTCCCATATGGGACAGAGACTGCCTGAACCGATTATCTTCCGTCTTCCGTAGTGCTCGGCGCACAGTGAGCGCTATCAAACACCCCAGTCGTTACTCTCAATCAGTGGTATTTATTGAGCACATACTCTGTGCAGAACCCTGTACCGAGCACTCGGGAAATGTGATCCTGTCATTCCCCACGCTCAGCCTTCTCTTCTCCAGGCTCCCTTCTTTCCTCAGAAGACCTATATTCCATTCTTTCCATCATTTTCATCTGCTCTCCTCTGAATTCTTAACTGTTGCTATTGGGGTGATCAAAAAACTGGAATTAGGATTCTGTTAAGGGTTGAGTCCATGCAGAACAAAGACGGGGATTTACTTTCTGGCTCTTGCACATCTGGAGAAGCAGCGTGGCGCAGTGGAAAGAGCATGGGCTTTGGAGTCAGGGCTCATGAGTTCAAATCCCAGCTCTGCCACTTGTCAGCTGTGTGACTGTGGGCGAGTCACTTAACTTCTCCGTGCCTCAGTTCCCTCATCTGTAAAATGGGGATTAAGACTGTGAGCCCACGTGGGACAACCTGATTCCCCTGTGTTTACCCCAGCGTTTAGAACAGTGCTCTGCACATAGTAAGCGCTTAACAAATACCAACATTATTATTATTATTATCTTATTTCTCTCGGTTCATCCCAGGATCACATTGGCTTTTCAGTGTGGCCAAATATCATCAACACACTTTCAGCTTGCGGTCCGCTCTGTCTCCCCCATTAAACTGTAAGTTCGTTGTGGGCAGGGAACGGGTCTACCAATCTGTTGAATTGTACTCTCCCAAGCACTTAGCACAGCGCTCTGCATACAGTTAAGCACTCAATAAATACCACTGTTTGATGGATTGCCGCCCAGGTGATTTTTTTTTTTAACCATACCTAACTAGCCTTGCCTCCATCCAGTTCCTGTGCTTCATATTTCTTTCCTAATGGTACCACTTTTCCCATGGCCCTATTAATTCTGGGTTTTTTTTATTTTTTAAATGATATTTGTTAAGCTCTTACTATGTGTCAGGCACTGTTCTAAGCGCTGGGGTAGATACAAATCAATCAGATCAGACACAGTCCCGCATGGGGTTCACGGTCTAAGTAGGAGGGAGAGCAGGAATTGGTTGTAAAGGAATGTTTCCTTTCTGTGCCTGGATCACTCATAAAAATAATAATAATGGTACTTGTTAAGAGCTCTCTATGTGCCGAGCACGGTTCTAAGCACTGGGGTAGATATGAGTTAATCAGGTTGGACACAGTCCCCTGTCCCAGATCGGGCTCACACTCTTAATCCCTATTTTTTACAGATGAAGTAACTGAGGCACAGAGAAGTTAATTGACTTGCCCTAGGTCACACAGTAAGACATGTGGTGGAGTTGGGAATGTCCTGGGAATCAGTCATCACTCAGGAGAGGCAACCCACAGACTGTTGGGAGAGAAGGGAAAGAAGTCGGGGAAGACTCCAGACACTTGGGTTTGTATAGACTGAGGAGAGTAATAATAATAACAATAATAACTGTCATATTTGTTAAGTGCTTAGAATGCACCAGGCACTGTACTAAGCACTGTGGGGGAATACAAGCAAATCAGGCTGGACACAATCCCTGTCCCACATGCTCACAGTTTTAATCCCCATTTTACAAATGAAGTACCTGAGGCACAGAGAAGTGAAGCGACTTGTCCAAGGCCACCACAGCAGACAAGCGGCAGACCCGGGATTAGAAGGTTTCCTCCCGGACTTGCTCCCCATTGGCATTCCCACTCTCTAGCCCCTAAACTGACCTGTAAGCCCGGAAGCGAGGGTCTCACCGGCCGGACCCTGGGAAATTTTTGTCCCAAATCTGCTCTGAATCTTATTCAGAGTAGCAGCAGCGTGGCTCAGTAGAAAGAGCCCGGGCTTGGGAGTCAGAGGTCATGGGTTCTAATCCCGGCTCTGCCACTTGCCAGCTGTGTGACTTTGAGCAAGTCACTTCACTTCTCTGTGCCTCAGTTACCTCATCTGTAAAATGGGGATTAAAACTGTGAGCCCCACATGGGACAACCTGATCACCTTGTATTCCCCAGAGCTTAGAACAGTGCTTTGCACATAGTAAGCACTTAACAAATGCCACCATTATTATCTCTGCTCAGCTTAGGGTCACCTGCCTCCTGGATGAACACGCACTCAGTTCTTCGGTCCCGCTCACTGGTAAAGAATCTCAGGTCTTTACAGACCACTAGTAAAAAACAGATCGGGCTCCAGGAGAAGACCGTTGTACCGCACCCTTCCCCTCAAGAGGGAACCCCAGGATGACCATTCATTCATAGCATTTATTGAGCGCTTACTATGTGCAGAGCACTGTACTAAGCGCTTGGAATGTACAAATCGGTAACAAGATAGAGACAGTCCCTGCCCTTTGACGGGCTTACAGTATCCGGGGGTCTTGAACCCGGCTTTGCCTGTCCCCTACATCTCCGGGCGAGACGATGAGGTGTGGAGTCGGAAGCCCCAGCGTAGTTTAGGATGAAGGATCCCCTCTCTTGCTTCTCTCTTGCCCACGTAACCCATCACTGTCTCCCGGGAGGAGATGCGAATTGTCTGGCACACTATTCCGCACAAGTCCACGGGTCCCTGAACTGGTTAAAGCCTCCAGGGGCGACTTTCCTCCGACTCCTGGCATGGGGTAGAATTCACCAACCCCATTCCATTCGGGTGATAGAAAAGCTGACTCTTCCAAGGGGGATTTTTCTCCCGTGCCTTCACCTCGTAGCTTCCTCAGCATCTTTCCAAGCGCTTAATACAGTGAGTAACGCTCAGTAAATACGATTGAACCAACGAATCCTACAGAGGGAAGGCGTGTGGACCCATCTCTCTGATCAATCGATCGATCAATTAAACGCTGAGAAGCAGTGTTGCTTAGTGGAAAGGAGCCCGGGCTGGGAGTCAGAGGATGGTGGGTTCTAAATGCCGGCTCAGCCACTTGTCTGCTGGGTGACCTTGGGCAAGCCACTTAACTTCTCTGTGCCTCAGTGACCTCATCTGTAAAATGGGGATTAAGACTTTGAGTTTCTTTTGGACAATCTGATTACCTTGTATCTACCCAGCACTTTAGAACAGTGCTTGCACATAGTAAGCGCTTAACAAATGCCATAATAAAATAAAATCGATCAGTGTGTTTATTGAGCACTGACTGTGTGCAGAGCACTGCCCTAAGAGCTTGGGAGAGCACAACATCACAGAGTTGGTAGACATGCTCCCTGCCCACACCAGATCCCAAATCTTCCAGGTGACCCTCAGCAGAATGTCCGGCGCTGCTTCTTCCACAGTGCCCTTTTCAACCCCTCGCCCTCCATGTTTTGCCTCACGGGAGGATGGGGCAGGGCCAATTTTCCCATAGAGAGGGTCAGGGAACCGGATTCAAGTCTCTCTGCTGTCTCTCGTATCTGCCCCGAAGTGCATAATGCTGGATTCCGAGCTGCCCCTGACAGGCGAGGGGAGATTTGGGGTGACCCCCTTCCCAGGGGGAGGAGACTGTTGACAGGCTGTGCTTTAATAATATAATGATGATGATTATGGCATTTCTTAAATGCTTCCTAAGGTGCCGGAGACTGTACTAAGCGCTGGGGTAGATACAAGCAAATCGGGTAGGACACGGTCCCTGTCCCACGTGGAGCTCACAGTCTCAGTCCCCATTTTACAGATGAGGGTACTGAGGTCCAGAGAAGTAAAGTGACTTGCCCAAGGTCACACAGCAGACAAGTGCCTGCTGTCCGACCCAATTATCTTGTATCTACCCCAGCAACTTAGAAACAGTGCCTGCCAACATAGTAAGAGCCTCTAACGACAACCGATAGTATTGTTAATAAAGGGCCAGAGTGGGATGAAGAACCCATAACCTTTGTGAGATTCGAATCCCCTGACCCGGCCTCTTCACAGGACGGTCTCCCATTCCACCTTTCGTGTCCTCCCATCCCGTTCCCCTCCACCCAACGCACCTGCTTCCCTTCTCTCCCTCCTCTGCCCATCGTATACGGGCCAGCTCCCTTGGCATCGTCTGGCTAAGAATGACAGTATATTTGCCCCCCCTTCGCCGATCTGGGGCAGAGAGAAGCCAACAGCTCTCGCCAGGGCCACCCCCAATAAACCTCCCCAAAGCCCCCCATCATCTGCCGGGTTTTACCCTCTCTGCCCAGTTTGATGCCTACCCTCCCCGCCCATCGCCCAGCTCAGAGCAGATGCCCCTTGGGCACAGACCCGTCCGAGCCTGCCTGCTCACCTCGGCTCGTTGCGGGGGGGAACGTGTCCGTTATATCAGCGTGGCTTAGCGGAAAGAGCCCGGGCCTGGGAGCCAGAGGCCGTGGGTTCTCAACCCGGCTCCGCCACTTGTCTGCTTTGTGACCTTGGGTAAGCCACTTAACTTCCCTGTGCCTCAGTCACCTCATCTGTAAAATGGGGATTAAGACCGTGAGCCCCACGTGGGACAACCTGATGACCTTTATCTACCAGCGTGGCTCAGTGGAAAGAGCCCGGGCTTGGGAGTCAGAGGTCATGGGTTGGAATCCCGGCTCTGCCACTTGGCAGCTGTGTGACTGTGGGCGAGTCACTTCACTTCTCTGGGCCTCAGTTACCTCATCTGTAAAATGGGGATTAACTGTGAGCCTCACATGGGATGACCGGATTCCCCTGTACCTACCCCAGCACTTAGAACAGTGCTCTGCACATAGTAAGCGCTTAACCAATACCAACATTACCCCAGCGCTTAGAACAGTGCTTCACAGATACCATCATTATTATTATAATATCGGAGTCTCCCGAGTGCTTAGGATAGGGCTCTGCCTGCGGTAAGCGCTCGGTAAAAGCCACTGACTGACCTCAAACACCTGCTCCACAGTCCGTCCTCCTCCACTGGGCAGCCCACCCCTCTCAGCAGGTGGCAGAGCGCTCCTGGGGCCGCCGATCCACGCCGGTGGACCAAGACGGACGGCCGCAGCCGCCTCCGACCCCCCCACCTCCCGTCCCCTGCCTTCAGCGGCCCAAGCCGGGCTCTCTTTCCTCCACCCGATCCCCTTGATCGTGGTATCTGTTAAACTCTTACTATGTGCCGGGCACGGGGATGGACCCAAGCAAATCGAGTTGGACCCAGTCCCCGTCCCACGCGGGGCTCACCGTCCCGATCCCCCTTTTCCAGCTGAGGTCGACCGAGGCCCAGAGAAGCGACTCGCCGGAGGTCACCCAGCCGACGAGCGGCGGAGCCGGGGTCAGGATCCCTGACCTTCCGAGGCCCGGTCCCTCGCTCCGTCCACTAGGCCAGGCTGCTCCTCTGCCTCCCTCCCCCCCACCCCCGGCATCCCTACCCGTCCGGCCCCATCCTCGGCCCTTCGGCTCTCTCCTCTCCTACTTACGGGCTCGAGCTCTGGCTTGGATCTCAGAGGCGATGAGGAGAACCGAAAAGCCCAACAGAAAGGACACTTCTCTCAGTTCAGCGATCATGCTTCCGTCCGACGGAGGCCGGGGGGACGAAGGAAGAGAAAAAGAAGAGGAGAGGGTGGGGGGGGGGGAGAAGAGGCTGGGGCAGCAGCAAACTGGATGGCAGCAGTAGTAAGAGCCGCAGCAGAGAAAGCGTGCGAACACCCCCACCCACACAAACACACACACACACACCCGCTGTGTGTATGACACACTCATCCACATGCTCTGTCTAATTTGTACTTGGCCGCCGAGCGCCCAGAGGCGGTTTGTTTTACTTTCATCCGAGGCGCCTCCTTTAGGGAAAGTGAAGAACTTTGTTTATTGTTAGCCAAGGAAAAAAAAAAGTTTTACATCCCACTTTTTTTTTTTCTTCCTGGTTTCTCGAAATTCCTTGGGGCTTCTCTGGATGGGGAGGCCGGAGGGACCCAAAGTGCGGGGCGCCGAAACGGTTTAACCCCTTCCTCCCTCCTTTTTCCTCCCGAGTGGACAATTTGCAGGGCGGCGGGAGAGGCTGAGGTGAGACTCTCCTGGGAGGGAGTTGTGGGATCCCTTTCTCATAAAAGAGAGGGGACTTTTTCAGCGCTGACTGTAATAACGGCTGTGGTACTTGTTAAACGCTTACCATGTGCCAAGCACTGGTCTAAGCACCGGGCTAGATCTTCGCTCCCCGCCCCACAGCGCTTCTGTATATATCTGTAATTTTATTTATTTGTACTGATGACTGTTTACCCGTATTGATGTCTGTCTCCCGCCACCTCCCGCGCTGCAGACTGTGAGCTTGCTGTGGGCAGGGATCGTCTCTCTTCGTAGCCGTACTGTACTTTCTAAACCCTTAGTACAGTGCCCTGCACAAAGTAAGCGCTCGATAATACAAATGAATGAGCAAATAAGCGTGACTGAAAGTTAAACAGGTTGGTCACAGTCCCTTACCTACGTGGGGCTCACAGTCTTAATCCCCCTTTTTTACAGATGAGGTAACTGAGGTCCAGAGAGGTGAAGTGACTTGTCCAAGGTCCCACAGCAGACAAGTGGTGGAGCCAGGATTAGAACCCATGACTTTCTGACTTCAGGCCCGTGCTCTATCCACTACACCATGCTGCTTCTCTATGTGCCAAGCACTGTTCTAGGCACTGGGGTAGATAGAAGTTAATCGAGTTCGACGCAGTCCCCGTCCCACATGGGGCTCACACTCTTAATTCCCATTTTACAGATGAGGTAACCGAGGCCCAGAGAAGTGAAGTGACTTGCCCACAGTAGATGTGGCAGAGCCAGAATTAGGATCCAGGTCCTTCTGACTCCCAGGGCCGGGCTCTAGCCACTAAGCCGTGCTGCTTCTCACTAAGCCAACGCTGCTTTCTCTGGAGGGATTTAATGGCCAGAGAGATTCTCATCGGCGTGGGAATAGTAGGGGCCGTCTAGCGTGAAGGCAGGGGAACGGTTGAGACGATTCTTCCACCTTGAAGAGCCTTTATTTCCAGGGTCTCCCCTTTATCCCGCCCTCTCTCTGTAATGCATCTTTCTGTTTTCCCTTTTCTAGTTGTATCTTCTTCTTGCCTCTCTGAGCTGGGTTGGCTCAGGTCCTGCACTGCTGGGAAAGCCCTCCCCACCTGCATTCAGCAATCACAACCGAGAGCCGCCCCCCACATCAAAGTCTCCTACGACCCCAGCTCCTTCAGAGGGCTTTCGTCACTGATTTTCTGTCCCCGAGACTCCCTTCCTCTACAATCCCTACCCCACATATTCCCCAACACCCCCTCACCCACCCCACCATACACAGACACACACACACACTGTGAGTAGAGTCATTAATATTCATTCATTCAATAGTATTTATCGAGAGCTTACTATGTGCAGAGCACTGGACTAAGAGCTTGGAATGTACAATTCGGCAGATACAGACCATCCCCGCCCAATGACGGGCTCACAGTCTAATTGGCAGAGACAGACGGCAGAGCAAAGTAGAACAAAACAAAAACAAGACAACTTTATCACAATAAATAGAATCAAGGGGATGTACACCTCATTAACAGAATAAATAGGGTAATAAATAATATATACAAATTAGCAGAGTGCTGAGGGAAGGGGAAGCGGGGAAGGGGGAGGAGCAGAGGGTGGAGAGGGAGCAGAGGGAAAAGGGGGCTCAGTCTGGGAAGGCCTCTTGGAAGAGGTGAGCTCTCAGTAGGGCTTTGAAGAGGGGAAGAGAGTTAGTTTGGCGAACATGAGGAGATCACCAAATGTATTTTTCACACTGTACTAAGCGTTTGGGAGAGTACAAGCAACGTGGCTTAATGGATAGAGCCTGGTCCTGGGACGCAAAGGGACTCTAATCCCAACTCCATCACTTTTCTGCTGCGTGAGCTTGGGCAAATCATTTCGCATATCTGGGCCTCAGTCACCTCATCTGTAAAATGGGGATAAGAGTGTGAGCCCCGTGTGAGACATGGACTGTGTCCAACCTGATTATCTTGTATCTACTCCAGTGCTTAGTAGAATGCTTGGCACTTAACAAATACCATAACTATCATTATAATACAACAGAGTTGGTAGACACATTCCCTGCATACAGTCAATCATATTTATTGCGCATTTACTATGGGCAGAGCACTGTACTAAGTGCTTGGGAAGCAGCAGGGTAGAGTGGATAGAGCACGGGCTTGAATCAAGGGGTCTTGAGTTCTAGTCCCAGTTCCTCCACTTGTCTGCTGTGTGGATTTGGCCAGGTCACTTCACTTCTCTGTGCCTCAATTCCCTCATATGTAACACGGGGACTAACACTTTGAGCCCTAGGCGGGACAGGGACCGTGTCCAACCCGATTTGCTTGTATCCAGTCCCGTTATCTACCCCAGTGCTTAGTACAGTGCCTAGCACATAATAAGTGCTTAACAGATGACGTACTTATTATTATTATCATTATTGGTAAAGGACAATATAATAATATAACAGCCAGATTCTCTGCCCACAACAAGCTTAGTCTAGAGGAGAGAAGGCTACAGTTTAGTGGTCAGAGCAAGGAGGAGACCTCATCTCTGTCCTCAAGGCAGATCAGACGTGGCTCAGTGGAAAGAGCATGGCTTAGGAGTCAGAGGTCATGGGTTCTAATCCCGGCTCCGTCAGCTGTGTGACTTTGGGCAAGTCACTTAACTTCTCGGTGCCTCCGTTCCCTCATCTGTAAAATGGGGATTGACTGTGAGCCCCACATGGGACAACCTCATTACCCTGTATCTACCCCAGTGCTTAGAACAGTGCTCTGCACATAGTAAGCGCTTAACAAATACCAACATTATTATTATCAGCCTCAGCCCCCAGACACAGGAGAAATAGAAAACACAAATAAAACAGACTAAGAACAGGTTAGGCTGTAAGCTCTTTGCAGGCAGGGAATGTGTCTGCTAATTCTGTTGGATTGTGCTCTCCCGGTGCTTAGAACAGTGCTCTGCACGTAGTAAGCACTCAATAAATACCATTGATTGATTGATTGGTAATAAAGTGGAATTTACATAGTTTAGCTCACATTATTGTTAGTCATATTACATTCTGATCACTCTAAGTCTGTGCTTCACCAAATTAAACTGTGAGCCCCATTTGGGAGTGGCGCTGTGTGTTTGTTCATCTTCCTGTATTTGCCCCAGCACTTAGTAAGAGTGCTTTGCACATCGTTAGTGATAATAATAATAATAATGGTATTTTTTAAGTACTAACTGTATGTCAAGCACTGTTCTAAGCGCTGGGGTAGATACAAACTAATCAGGGTGGACATAGTCCCTGTCCCACATGATGATGATGATGATGATGTTGGTATTTGTTAAGTACTTACTATGTGCCGAGCACTGTTCTAAGCGCTGGGGTAGATACAAAGCAATCAGGTTGTCCCACTTGGGGCTCACAGTCTTAATCCCCATTTTACAGATGAGGTAACTGAGGCACCAAGAAGTTAAGTGACTTGCCCAAAGTCACACAGCTGACAGGTGACGGAGCCGGGATTAGAACCCATAACCTCTAACTCCTAAACCCAGGCTCTTTCTACTGAGTCATACTGCTTCTCTGGGGCTCACAGTCTTAATCCCCATTTTACAGATTAGGTAACTGAGGCTATGAGAATAATAATAATAATAATATTTGTTAAGTGCTTACTTTCTGCCAAGCACTGTTCTAAGCACAGGGGTAGATACAAGGTAATCAGGTTGTCCCACATCGGGCTCACAACCTTAATCCTCATTTTACAGATGAGGTAACTGAGGCACAGAGAAATGAAGTGGATTACACAAGGTCACAGAGCAGACAAGTGAAGGAGCCGGGATTTGAACCCACGTCCTCTGATTCCCAAGCCGGTCCTCTTTCCACTAGGCCAGTGAAGTGACTTGCCCCAGTTTACACAGCAGTTGAGTGGCA